>NC_091262.1:24277500-34277500 GCF_042477335.2 Ovis canadensis | reverse complement strand
AAGCCCACTTGACTTCACATTCCAGGATGTCTGGCTCTGGATGAGTGATCACACCATCGTGGTTATCTGAGTCATGAAGATCTTTATTGTATAGTTCTTCTGTGTATTCTTGCCACCTCTTCTCAATATCTTCTGCTTCTGTTAGGTCCATACCATTTCTGTCCTTTATTGTGTTGATCTTTGCGTGAAATGTTCCCTTGTTATCTCTAATTTTCTTGAAGAGACCTTTAGTCTTTCCCATTCTATTGTTTTCCTCTATTTCTTTGCATTGATCACTAAGGAAGGATTTCTTATCTCTCCTTGCTATTCTTTGGAACTCTGCATTCAAATGGGTATATCTTTCCTTTTCTGTGAGAGTTGGACTACAAACAAAGCTGAGTGCCGAAGAATTGATGCTTTTGAACTGTGGTGTTGGAGAAGACTCTTGAGAGTCCCTTGGACTGCAAGGAGATCCAACCAGTCCATTCTGAAGGAGATCAGTCCTGGGTGTTCATTGGAAGGACTGATGCTAAAGCTGAAACTCCAGTACTTTGGCCACCTCATGCAAAGAGCTGACTCATTGAAAAAGACTCTGATGCTGGGAGGGATTGGGGGCAGGAGGAGAAGGGGACGACAGAGGATGAGATGGCTGGATGGCATCACCTACTCGATGGACATGAGTTTGGGTGAACTCCAGGAGTTGGTGATGGACAGGGAGGCCTGGAGTGCAGCCATTCATGGGGTTGCAAAGAGTCAGACACGACTGAGTGACTGAACTGAACTGAACTGAACTGCATTTTGGACTCCTGTTGACTATGATGGCTACTCCATTTCTTCTAAGGGATTCTTGCTGACAGTAGTAGATATAAGGGTCATCTGAGTTAAATTCACCCGTTCCAGTGGAAGTCAAGAGATACCTGGAGTAACAGGCAAATTTGGCCTCGGAGTACAAAACGAAGCAGGTCAAAGGCTAACAGAGTTTTGTCAGGAGAATGCACTAGTCATAGCAAGCATCTTCACCCATCTTGCCTTTTGAGATGGCAGAGTAGAAGGACATGCGCTCATCTCCTGGGAGAACACCGAAATTACAACTCGCTGCTGAGCAACATCAACAGGAGAATGTTGGATCACACCAGAAGAGGTACCCCATGTCCAAGGGCAGAGGAGAAGCCCAAGTAAGACAGCAGGAGGGGCAAAATTGCATTTAGAATCAAACCCCATACCCACCAGAGATGATTGGAGGGCTCTAACAAACCTGGTGAGCACCAGGACACAGAGACCCCACAGAAACTGAGCCAGAACTGTGTGTGAGTGTCTCCTGTGGAGGTACGGGTCAGCAGTGGACTGCTACAGAGGCAGGGGCTCTGGGTGCAGTAGACCTGGGTATGGCATAAGCCCTCTTGGAGGAGGTTGCTGTTAACCCCACCATAGAGATCCCAGAACTTACACAGGACTGGGGAAACAGACTCTTGGAGGGCACAAACAAAAGCTTGTGCACACCAAGACCCAGGAGAAGGGAGCAGTGCCCCCACAAGAGACTAACCCAGACTTGCCTGTGAGTGTTCAGGAGTCTCCAGAGGAGGCATGGGTTGGCGGTGGCCTGCTGTGGGGTCAAGGGCACTGAGTGCGGCATTGCATGGACCTTCTGAAGGAGGTTGCCATTATCTTCATTGCCTCCACCATAGTTTGGCCTCAAGTCAAACAACAGGGAGGGAACACAGCTCCATCCATCAACAGAAAATTGGATTAAAGATTTACTGAGCATGGCCCCACCCATCCGAACAAGACCTAGTTTCCCCCTCAGTCAGTCAGGAAGCTTCCATAAGCCTCTTATCCTTATCCATCTGAGGGCAGACAGATTGAAAACCACAATCACAGAAAACTAACCAACCTGATCACATGAAACACAGCCTTGTCTAACTCAATGAAATTATGAGCCATGCTGTGTAGGGCTACCCAAGACAAACGGGTCATGGTGGAGAGTTCTGACAAAATGTGGTCCACTGGAGGAGGGAATGGCAAACCACTTCAGTATTCTTGCTTTGAGAACTCCATGAACAGTATGAAAAGTTCATTCATGTTGTGGCATATATCAGAAATTCATTCCTTCTTAAGATCGAATAATATTCCTTTGCATGTACAGACCACATTTGTTTATCCATTCATCTGCCAATGGACACTTGGGTTCTTTCCACATTTTGACTATTGTGAATAATGCTGCTATGAGCTTTGGTGTACAAGTATCATTCTCTACATAAGAGCCAGAAAGAATTTTCTAAAATGTAAATTTATTCAGTCCCTTCCTTCATAAAAACCTTCTATGGTAATGGTGAATTAAACCACAATGAGATACCATAGAATAACTACAGATAGCTAAAATGAAAAAGATTGACAATTCCCAGTGTTGGCAAGGATGCAGAAAGTAAGAAACTCATATGGTGTTGGTGGGAGTGTAAAATGGTACAATCACTTTGAAAACAAGTCCGTTTTCACCAAAGTTACTCCATGACTCAGAAATTCCATTCCTAGATACTTACCAAGAAAAATTAATGCATTTATTCACAAAAAATGTATACAAAGGCATCCATAGCAGCTTTATAATAGGCAAAGGGAAAAAATTAAAATGCCCATCAGCAGATGAATGGATAAACAAACTGTACTGTGTTCATACAACTGCAGACTGTTGTTAAAGAATAATTTTAAAAATCTAGTTTAATCAAGGCTCTCACATAGATATAAAATGAATGTATCAAAGGTTTTATTAATATTTAAGTCATTAATTATTGAGACCCAGGAAGATATTAATAAAGCTCAAAGAAAAGTTCAAAGTACTGCAGGCAGGCACATAATAAATAAGGAATAATGAAATGTTTTACAAATAGATGCAAAACCTGGCAGAACTGATCAAACCCACAGTGCAGTAATAAAATACATTGCACTGAACACAATTTGCATTTCTGTACAAAGTATTAGATCTTTAAAAACACCAAGTTATTTCCACGACAATGAAAGGTATGGAACACTCATCAAGTCAGATATCCCCAAAGGGTGTGCTAGCAGCACCATGGTTTCACTGGATACTCAATTTTTAAACCATTTCAGAGCTCATGTTTTTAGACCATTTCAAAATTTTCCCGTTTTCCTCTACGTTACACAGTAATAAAAGAGAATGAACTACTGGTACACAGACAGGTGAAGCTTGAAGATACTATGTTCAGAAAAAAAAAAAAAAAGGCAGAAATTAACTCCACAATGGAAGTTCCACAAGAGAATCTTTGGGGTGCTGGAAATGGTATATAACTTGAGTGGTAGAGATACGTTTATTTACATATATGTATACATAGCTATATATATATATATATAAACATATATATATATAAAATCATTGATTTTACTTAAGAGTAGTACACAAACGTCTCCCTATCTCACTCTCACTTGCTATTTGTTTTCAGCGTGAAGTCCAAACTGAGGTGTGTCATCTGTTTCCTGTAATGTGTAATTTCTATTTTCCCCTTTTCTGATAGTTTCTTAAAGCTACCTTACATAGCTTTCCATCTCCCGGCCTTTGCCTACAGATCATACATGCTATTTATCACTCAGCTATCAGCACACCTTTTGAAACCCTCACCTAACCTGACAAATCTGTCCTCCTAGGTACCTCTGTAACATAGGTCAGCATTGTTACCGCTTGTGTTGTCGTCATAAAGTGCACAAGTGTCTGCCTCCTCAAAAGATGTCTAAACGAATGTATGCTCCTTAAGGACACTCTCCAGAGCTGGCACAATGCCTGGCACTGGACAAGAGCATAAAGTTGAAAGACAGTGAAGAAAAAGGCGAAAGAATTCAGGCAGTGCGTGGTTTAGGCGATTTCACCTCAGCGTCAAACTTTACTGAATTCTGAGAGAGGATCCTACTTGTGGAACCCTTTGAATTTAAAAGTTACCGCTTTATTCTTTTGGTAAATTATTCACTCTTTGTTCTTTATCCCTATCCTGCTTCCTGTTTGATCATTTTGGTATTAAAAGTCTGCTTGGCTGACTCTGCTTTTGCTTTTTTCCTAGAGTAATTCAACAGCGATGTGTTCTGATCGTCCCATTCGGCTTTGTTTCTGAACATTTAAAAAACAGATTTAGATAGCTAATGGGAAGCTGCTGTATAGCATAGTCAGTTCAACTCTGTTCTCTGTGATGACCTAGAGGGGTGCCGTGGGGGTGGTGATGAAGGAGGGAGATTCAAGACAGAGGGGATATTATGTATACATACAGCTGATTCACTTTTGTTGTACAGCAAAAACACAACATTGTAAAGCAATTATACTCTAATTTTAGAAAATGGGGGAAAAAACCTAGCAGATTTCACTCACAAAATAGGACTGAAACAGATTTTTCTGTTTTTTTAAAGGAGAAATAACTTCATTTCTTTAGCAAGTAAAGAAAATCTGGCATTAGAGGGCCCACAGTCCCATGATGGAAAAAATCACTTGGAACCTCAGCACGGGTTTTCACTCAGCTACTGCACATGTCCCTGCATGCATCTGAGTTTGACACCCTTTTGTCCATCAGTGACAATTTCCAGTTGCTCACTTCGAACATACTGTGTGGGGTAGAGGCCAGAGTTACCAAGCAGGTGGAGAGGACAGGAGTCAAAGTCTCACAGGCAGAACCAAAAAGACCAGAGAGTAGAGCCTTGGCGGGGCCTATGGGAACTCAAAAATCTCAGGCTCCCCTTAAACGCAGGGGTTTTCAATTCAGCCACAGTCGGGTTCCAGGAGCCTTTCTCATTGACGGCCTTTTGCAACACACTCTGTAACTCACTAAAAACGAAGGACTCTGCCAAGGCCGGAAGCCCGGGGGATTAACTGTAGTCATCTGACCTCGAATTCCGGGCTTTGATTGGGCTTTGCGAATACGTGCCCCTCTCGGCCCTGTACGCGCATCCCGCCCCAGCAGCCCACGGGGCGGGGGACAGGTTGCCACCGAGGGACAGTATTGGTCGGCTTCTTCGGGACGCAGCCAATCGGAATCTGTCGGCTTCCGGCGCGAAATGAGCTGGCGCGCGGTCCCCGGGCTGTGGCAGCGACGCGGGTAGTTTAGATCCTGGTTCCGCCCGCTTCCAGAGTGTAGGAGAGGTGAGTTCCCGCACACGCCGACTTACGGGTTGTCCGCCTGGCCCATCTCCGTTCCTGGCTATCCGGCCCAGGGATGGAGAGGGAGGCCTCTCCGGTTCCTCCCGTTGTCTCCCTCGGTTCCGCTAGGCCAGAGTCCGGAGTCCTCCAGTCCCGCGAGCGGCTTGAGCGGAGATTCTGATTCGGATACAGAGACCCGGGGGCGGGGGCTAACTTTACCAAGCTGTCCCAGGGCGTCGGGGGCAGAGCCGGCCTAGCAGCCACTATGTTCTTGTTCGTGTGCTCCAGTGCCTGCCCTGATGCCTGGCACAGAACAGTCACTGTCTAGATGCCTGGCACTACCTCGTTTCTCTACCGAGGGAAAACCAAATCACTGTACTTTTCTAAATGGCCTCCCACATGCATGAGCCAGGCAGTGGTGTTTTGAGTGTCTGTACCACGTGCCCGGCACCTCTTTATCTTAACTGTAGCTTAACCCCAGCAAAGGGAAATGGTTAAGGGCACAGACTGTATCAGGTTTCCTGAGTTCAGATGCTGGCCTCTGCACATACTAGGTGTGTGACTCTCCAACTCTTAAAGTACCTCAGTTTCCTTCTTATATGAAGGAGATAACCTATTTTACATCTTGGAGGTTTTGTTAGTATTGAACCGACTTAATGCTGTATATGCCAGTAAATGCTTCACAGAGTGCTTACTACTTAGTAAGGGTTCTTTTATCACCACCCAGAGAGCTAGATAGGGTTGTTCTCACTTTAGCCATTGAGACTAGAGCACAAACAAGTGTCTTTGTGAAAGGGCGTTTGGTGATTAAATGCTAGAGATAGGATTTGAATTAAATTGAACTGCCAGACCCCAAAACACCTTGTACAACCGGGAGGTTCCTCCTGTACCCCTTAGTTGCCCTTAGGTTACTTGCGACTTTGGACGTCTAGTGGCCTGAAATGGAGCAGGTACCTGACAGCTTGGGCTTCCCTGGTGGTAAAGAATCTTCCTGCCAATGCAGGAGACATGGGTTTGATCCTGAGGTTGGGATGCCCTGGAGAAGGAAGTGGCAACCCACTCCAGTATTCTTGCTTGGGAAATCCCATGGATGGAGGGACTTAGCTTGGAGGGCTACAGTCCATGGGTTTGCAAAAGAGTCCGCCACAAGTTGTGGAGCTAAACAACAGCCTGACAGCCCCTGGTGCCACCAACGTGGATAAATAGCACTCCTGTGCCCCTGTCAAGAGTAAGGAACAATTTATGTAACTGATTCGCTTTCTCATACAGCAGAAACAAACGCAACATTGTAAAGTAATTAGACTTCAATTAAAAAAAAAAAAGGGACATAGTGAGAGAGGCTAGGTGAGAAAGCTGAAATTGGAGAAGGAAGAGGCAGAGTATTCTGTGTGAAATAATAAATAGAATTAAATTGAAACAACATTTAGTTAGCCAGGCTGCTGACTGTCAAAAAGTAACTTATAGTCTAGTAGGAGGAGAGGAAATTTCTGAATCTTGAATCATTTTCAGCGTCAGTCCCCATGATAACCACCTTATGCATAATATTTCTCATCCTCCCAGCAACCGGGAGCTATTGCCTTCATTTTACTGATGAGGAAACCCAGGATTTAAAAATTGGAAAAAGACTGTAGTATTAGATGTGCAGTAAAAGAACAGTGTGCAGGGAAATTATACACATCCACTTTAGGATAGTCACAGTCACTGGAGAGGAAGATAGGGGAAGTGAAGGATTTTAAATATATCTGAATCGTTTTATGCCTTTAAAAGAGAAATAGGATAGAGTTTGGACTTTCCTGGTGGCTCTGTGGTAAAGAATTCGCCTGCCAATACAGGAAATGCAGGTTTGATCCCTGGTTCTGGAATATTCCCTTGGAGATACCCACTCCAGTATTGCCTGGGAAATCTCATGGACAGAGGAGCTTGGAGGGCTACAGTCCATGGCTTCTAAACAACAACAGGACAGAACTTAAATTCTTAAATTTAGTTGGTGGGTACATGGGAATTATTCTATTTTCTGTAAATTAAAAAAAAATTTAAGGAAATATATAAAATTAAATATAAATACTATATTAAATATAGTTAAATAAAGTAGTACTAGTTGGAGAAGGAAATGGCAACCCACTCCAATACTCTTGCCTGGAAAATCCCATGGATGGAGGAGCCTGGTAGGCTACAGTCCATGGGGTCGAAAAGAGTCGGACACGACTGAGCGACCTCACTTTCACTTTCACTTTCCTGCAAGGAGAAAGTGCAAAGTCTTAACCACTGGACCAGCAGGGAATAGTCCTGTTTGTCTTTCTCTCCAACCAATAATTTATTATTTTTCTTGCATATGTTAGTAATGCCCTAATTTACTTCTAAGGTTAGGAGAGAGACCTTTGATGTAGATAGTAGGTATTTTGGAGAAGGCAATGGCAACCCACTCCAGTATTCTTGCCTGGAGAATCCCAGGGACGGAGGAGCCTGGTAGGCTGCCGTCTATGGGATCACACAGAGTCGAACATGACTGAAGCGACTTAGTAGTAGCACTAGTTAACTATATATTTTAATATGTAGTATTTTTCTTTGAAGTAGAGTTGATTTACAGTATTCTATTTGTTTCAGGTATACAGCATAGCATTTCAATATTTTTGCCGATTCAGTTCAGTTCAGTAGCTCAGTCGTGTCCGACTCTTTGCAACCCCATGAATCGCAGCACACCAGGCCTCCCTGTCCATCACCAACTCCTGGAGTTCACTCAGACTCACGTCCATCGAGTCAGTGATGCCATCCAGCCATCTCATCCTCTGTCATCCCCTTCTCCTGCCCCCAATCCCTCCCAGCATCAGAGTCTTTTCCAATGAGTCAGCTCTTCGCATGAGGTGGCCAAAGTACTGGAGTTTCAGCTTCAGCATCATTCCTTCCAAAGAAATCCCAGGGCTGATCTCCTTCAGAATGGACTGGTTGGATCTCCTTGCAGTCCAAGAGACTCTCAAGAGTCTTCTCCAACACCACAGTTCAAAAGCATCAATTCTTAAATGTTATTGCCGGATAATGGTCGAAGTCCACCCATATTGCTGCACATGGTGGAATTTCATTTTTTTTTTATGGCTGAGTATTATTTATTTCTCTGTGTGTGTGTGTGTGTGTATATATCACATCTTTATTCATTCATCTGCTGATGCATTACTTTGATGTTCTGGCTGTTGTAAATAGTGCTGCTATAAACACTGGGATGCATGTATCTTTTTGAATTAGTATTTTCATTTTCTCTAGATACATGCCCAGAAGTGGAATTGCTGGATCATATGGTAGTTCAGTTTTTGAGAAACCTCCATATTGCTTTGCTTGATGGCTGCACCATTCCCATCAATAGTATACAAGGGTTCTCTTTTCTCCACTTTCTCTCCTATATTTATCGTCTGTAGGCTTTTTGATGACAGCCATTCTGACTGATATCTTGAGTCAGATATCACTGATATTGTGAGGTGTTATCTCATTGTTTTGACTTGCATTTTCTCTCATAATTAGCAGAATTGAGCATCTTTTCATGTACTTGTTAGCCATCTGTATGTCTTTGAAAAATGTCTGTTTAAGTCTTCTGCCCATTTTTTGATTGGGTTTTTTGTTTACTCAGCACCACTTGTTGAGGAGACTCTTCTCCAGTATATATTGTTGCCTTTTATTATAAATTAATTGATCACAGGTGTGTGGGTTTATTTCTGGGCCCTCTATCCTGGTGCATTGATCTGTGTGTCTGTTCTTATGCCAGTACTGTGCTGTTTTTATTTCTGTGGCTTTGTAGTCTAGTCAGAAGTCTGGGAGAGCAATACCTTCAGCTTTGTTCTTTTTTCTCACAACTGCTTTGGCAGTTTGGGGTCTTTTATGATTCTGTATGAGTTTTAGAATTATTTGTTCTAATTCTGTGAAAAATTTCATGGGATTGCATTACAGCTGAATGTTACTTGGGTTGTATTTTGTATTTATTCCGTTTAAGGGAAGAAAGGATAGAAAAAGAGGTCCATGGATAACTGCCGAGTATTTTGAGGAGCAGAATGCCAAAGCCATTGTGGGTCTCCGTTGCCTGTAGCTTGGTACGTGAGGCCCTTGAACAGTCTCCTCTAACCCTTGTTGGTCCACACCAGTCTTGGCACAGACAGTGCACTGACTACTCTTCACAGCTTCCACCCTGTCTGAGAGGTTCCAGTTGTCCTTCAAGATCCAATTCAGTATTCTTTGGAAAGCTGCTCCATGATTTTCCTGAATTTTACCTTCATCTGGGAAGTCATAAGACTTTTAAGAAAAGACTTTATTGTAGGGCTTACCCCATTCCATTATAATTATTTATTGGCATGTCTATTTCCTACTTGTCTAGAAGCTCATTGAGGGTAATAATTATGTCTTGCCTATCTCTGTCCTCTAGTGCCTCCTACAATCCCTGGCACAGAGTGAAAATACAAGTTGAAATCAGCTAGTGGAAGTTCTCGGCATTATGACATAGGGACTTTGTTCTTAAAGAATAGCAGGGAACTACTGAGTTCACTTTATCTAAAAAGCCCTATATCTTAATGAACCATGCTCTCAATATCAAGAAGAAACTTTGCAGTCGTAATCCGCCTTTCTCTCACTTCAGCTGTCTTTATTTTCTCATGAAATTTAAATTTTAAAATTTCTAAATAACCTTAGTGTATTCATAATTTATTCCACGTAGCTTCTCAGTCTTTGTGGTTGTCATTTATCTTGTAAATTATCACCGTATTCCATTCTTCTTCTTGTTTTAATAGGTGTGAAATGTTGCCTCATGGTATTAATTATTAGAAAAGTTGATCAGGGCTCCTCCCTATAGCTGCTGCGTCGGTATCGGTGGGAGCCCCAGCTCGAGCTTGGTAATAAAAATTCTCTTGCTTTTGCATCAAAAAAAAAAAAAAAGTTGAACATTTTTCCATAAGATTATTTTGTATGTGTACATTTTGGTTAACTATTTATACTCCCTGATCATTTGTTCTTTGGAGCTTGTGTGTTTTTAATATTAATACTTTATTTGTTATTTGTTGCTGTTTTTTCAAAAAACAATTTGTGTGTGAAAGTAGATACATTTTTTAAGTACACTATGTGTATATATATACATATAAAGAATATGGAGTTTAACTTTATATTAAAATTACGTAAATGTAAAGAATAATTATAAAACTGTAATTACATGAAGAAATGTAATATTTTCCCTCATCATAACGTCCTCCCTACACTGGAGATAACTATTTCCCTGTTTTTTATAATAATAATTTTATTAGCTTACCCATGTATGCACCTATGAGTAATGTAGTTAATTCAGTTTTGCCTGCTTTTGAACTCAGTAAATGGCTTGATGGTTTATGTTTCTACTTTGTCTTTCTTCTTTGATTCAATGTTATGTTTGTGAGATTCTTCCATATTGTAGATACAGGTTTTCCTTTTCTTCTTTAATTTTTTGGCCATGCCATGTGGCATGGGTGATACTAGTTCCCCCAGGGATAACTAATAGGAACCTTTCTTTGGAAGGAATGATGCTGAAGCTGAAACTCCAATACTTTGGCCACCTCATGCGAAGGGTTGACTCATTGGAAAAGACTCTGATGCTGGGAGGGATTGAGGGCAGGAGGAGAAGGGGACGACAGAAGATGAGATGGCTGGATGGCATCACTGACTCGATGGACATGAGTCTGAGTGAACTCTGGGAGCTGGTGATGGACAGGGAGGCCTGGCGTGCTGCGATTCATAGGGTCACAAAGAGTCAGACACGGCTGAGCAACTGAACTGAACCCCAAAATGTCAGCGTCTCAGAATGAAAGCAAGTGTTAGTGCCCCACGTAGGCAAAAGGACCTTATTGGCTTAAGGGATCGCACCTGTGCCCTCTGCATTGAAAACATCGAGTCTTTACCATTGGCCCACCAGGGAAGGCGCAGGTAGAGGTTTTCTAATTTTTTAAATAATTTAATGATTTATAATAAAAGCTTATTTCGTTGCCATAGAATATTCTGTTGTCTGATTGTGCCTCAGTTTACCCGCCCTGCTTTCGATGGCATTTGGGCTGGTTTCCGATTTTGGCTGTTAATGTTGCTCTGAATGTTCTTGTGTATACTCCCTGCTGCACACGGTCTTTAGTTTGTGTGTAACTAAAAGTAGAAGCGCTGGGTCTAAGGGTATGTATAGGCTTTACTTTTCGATCTGAAGCCAAATGGTCTTCAAACGTGGTTGCCCTCCTACCAGCGTGTTAAGACTTTTCATTGCCCCACGTCCTTTCTGATATTTGATACTGTGAGTTTGTTTTTGCCTGTCAGGTAGGTGTATGTATTTTCTTAAGGTTTTGGTTCCCTGGATTATTAATGAAGCTGAGCACCTTGTATTTATGGACTGTGTCCTCGTTTTTAAAGTGACTCTTCAAGTATTCTGTCTTTTCTGTGGAGTTGTCTTTTTCTTGTTTTATAGGAGTTATTTTTACATTCCACATAGTTGTTTTTGTTATACATATTGCTGATATCTTCTCATCTGTGGCTCTTAAAAGTGGATTTAATATAATTTTAGTCAATTATTTTTAAACATTTTTATTATGAAAATTTCTTGAATTTTTACTTTATATTGGAGTATAGTTGATTAACAGTGTTGTGATAGTTTTAGTTGTTCAGTGAAGTGATTCAGTTATGCATAGACATGTGTCTATTCTTTCTCAAGTTCTTTCCCCATTTAGGTTGTTGCATAACATTAAGCAGAGTTCCCCTGTGTTATACAGTTTGTCCTTGATGGTTATGCATTTTAAATATAGCAGTGTATACACTCCCAAACTCTTAAGTTCCTCTCCTCCACCCTACTGTGAAATAATATATATTTCATGGGAAAAAGTGCAGAAAACATCCATATAACCTGTGTTGTTGTTTAGTCGCCAAGGCGTGTCCAGCTCTTTTTTGTGACCCCACGGACTGTAGCCCACCAGGCACTATCTATGGGATTTCCCAGGCAAAAATACTGGAGTAGGTTGCCGTTTCCTTCTCTAGGGGATCTTAACAACCCAGGGATAGAACTTGCATCTCCTGCCATTAGCACCCGTGTTCTTAACTGCTGAGCCACCAGGGAAGCCCATAAGCTTTGTAGGAATGAGTTAACATAGTAGGCCTGAGAATTATCCTTAGAAAGACCTGCACACAAGATTGGCCCTTGACTGGTGTCTAGGAACTCAGCTTTTGGAACCTTTTTTAAGCTAATAAAGTCCTTTTGCCTATGTGGGGCACTTAACACTTGCTTTCATTCTCAGAAGCTGACATTTTGGGGTTAAAGGGTTCCTATGTGACCAGCCCTAGATAAAGACCCTAACCATTGCATCTCTGGTGAGTTCCCTAGGGCAGAAGCATTGCGCACGTGTAGCTACGCTTTCCTTGAGAGAGAGCATGCTGTCTAGGAGGGAGAGTGTATGTAAAGCCAGTATGGATTCCTACAGACTGGCGTGTTTTTCCCCTTGCTGATCTGATGGTGTGTCTTTACCGCCTGTTGTAATGAAACTTAGCTGTGTGTTGGGACTGTATGCCTGGGGGTCCTTCATCACTGAACATGAGGGAGCAGCCTCTGGGGACTCCACCGACAGCATGTTAATGATATGTATCGAAGGAAACACCTCTATACCCATGTCCCAAGTTAGAACATTGCTAGCACCTTCAAAAGCCTCCTCTCTGCCCGTCTCATCCTCATCCCCAAAGAGAACAGTCATCCTAACTTGTGTGCTACTCAGGACCTTGCTTGTGCTTGCGTTCAGTTGTGTCCAACTCTTTGCAACTCCCTCCACTGTAGCCCACCAGGCTCCTCTGTCCATGGGGTTTCCCAGAAAAGAGGACTGGAGTGAGTTGCCATTTCCTCCTCCAGGGGATCTTCCCAACCCAGGGATCTAACCTGAGTCTCCTGCATCGCAGGTGGATTCTTGACCACTGCGCCACCTGGGAAGCCCAACCAGGATGTTATTTTTCTTTATTTTCAGGTGTCAGGTCCTGAAAGTGCAAGTCGCTCAGTCATGTCTGACTCTGCAATCCTATGGACTGTAGCCTGCCAGGCTCCTCTGTCCATGGAATTCTCCAGGCCAGAATGCTGGAGTGGGTTGGCATTCCCTTCTCCAGGAGATCTTCCCATCCCAGGGATCAAACTCAGGTCTCACATATCGCAGGCAGATTCTTTACTGTCTGAGCCACCAAGCAAGTTATTTTAAACTAGATGGCACACAGAATATTCTTAATTAAAAAGACAGTTCAGTTTTTCTTATCTTTATCTTTTTTGTTAGTGCTTTTTATATCTTGTTTGATAAATCTCTTGGTGATTATAAAATTATTCTGTATTCTTTCCCAGAAACTTTATTGTTTTGCCCTTTACATTTAGAGCTGCAGTTCACTTGAAAATGATTTATGTGTGTGGAGTGAAGTAGTGTTTAAATTTCATTTCTTCTCATGTAGATCCAGTGCCCCGGCCCCATTTACTGAAAGACTCCTTTCCTAGTGTTCTGCAGTGCCACTTTTGTCTTAAATTAACTTTCTGTATATTGCCTTGCTTGTGGATTCTTTAGTCTCTTTAGACCAAAGAGAGACTCATCTATTTGCTTATCCTTGCATCAGTATCTCATTGTTTTTAAAGTAGGTTTTTAGTAAGTCCTCATATGTCTGCTGGCACTAGTCTTCTGACCCTGTAGGTCTTCCAGAGTGTCTTGGCTATTTTTGGAATTTTGCATCACCATGTAAACTATACATTCATCTGTTAAATTCCTTCAAGGGGAAAAAATAGAATTTTGATTAGAGTTGCATGAAGTTATACATCAGTTTGGGGAGAATGGGCATCTTGATAGTGTTGTTGTCTTCCAGTCATGACTATGATTCAAATATTTGTTTACTCCTTGTGGGCTTCCTGGGTAGCTCAAATGGTAAAGAATCTGCCTGCAATGCAGGAGACCTGGGTTCGACCCCTGGGTCGGGAAGAGTCCCTGGTGAAGGGCATGGCAACTCACTCCAGTATTCTTGCCTGGAGAATTCTATGGGTTCTCAAAGAGTCCTTTGATTACTCCTTAATTTCTCTTAATAATTATTTATAATTTTCTGAACAGAATCATAGACATATTTGGTATATTTATTTTTTGGACTTAAAAATTTTTATGCCATTGTAAATGGTAAGCTTTCTGAAATTTTGTTTATTGGTGATATATAAAAATAGAATCAATTTTTGTGTGCTGACATCACATCCAACAGTCTGCTTAAACTCGCTGCATTTGTTTTCTGCTGTAATGAATAACCACAAATTCAGTGGCTTGAAACAACACAGGTTTATTATCTTACAGTCTGTAGTCCCAGGTTGAATGGGTCTCTCTGGGTATTGGTGTTCCCTGTGTTCCTTTCTGGAACCTCTAGGGAAGAATCTGTTTCCTTCCCCTTTACATCTTCTTGAGGCTTTCCCCCTCTGTTAATCTGAAGATCTTCTAGTTGTTCTGTATACACGATTGTGTCATTTGTGAATGTTAATGCTCTTGCTTCTTTCCAGTCCTCCTGTACTGTTTATTTACTATTCTTGCTGTTCTGCTTTGGCTTCAACTTCCAGTGCACATCATACGGAAGTAGTGAGAGTGGGCATCCCTGTAGTGTTCTGATCTACAAGGAAAAGCTTTCTAAATTTCATCCTCCTGGATGGAGGCTTGTTTATTTTTTAATTGTATATCCCCTCTGTAGGGTTAGGGAAGTTCCCTTTTATTCCTTCTTTGATAAGAGTTTTCATAAAGAATGGATCTCATTGTGAATGGATATTTATTTGATTTTACCGTATGCTTATTCTGCAGCTCTTGAGAAGAATCATAAGATTCTTCTGCTTTAATAATTTGATTTTTTGATGTTGCCAACCATGCATTCCTGAAACAGTGTGACTTGGTCATAGTATATTTTATACATGACTGGATTTGGTTTGCTAACATATTGTTTGGGATTTTTTGCAGCTACATTCATGCATGAGAAGTGACTTGTAATTTTTCTTGTTAACTGCCCTTGCAGAATTCTGTACCAAAATTATGCTAGTTTCATAGAGTTGGGAGGTTCAGTCTTTCTATACTTTGGAATCATTCATAAAATTTGGAATTTTAAATGAAGTATTTAAAAATTAGAATATTTTATTGTCATAAATGCTCAGAAGAATTCACCAGCTCTTGGGTGTTGATAGTGTCTTTATGGGTAGATTTTTAATCACAGATATTTCTTTAAAATAACTGTAAGGCTGTAGGCTTTCTGTCTTTTTGAGTGAGTTTTGGTAACTATGTTTGTAAAGAAATTTGTCCCTTTCATCTAAATTTTAAATTTCTCTGGCTCAAAGTTGTTCATAACAACCTATTATTATATTTTAATGTCTATATTATATGTGATTGAGTTTCTTCTTTTAGTCCTGATAGTGAGTTATGCGTGCCTTTTCTCTTGTTTTTGGTAAGTCTTTTTACAGAACAAACCTTGTTTACTGGCTCTATTATTTGTTCATTATTTTGGCTCTTTATAATTTTCTTCTATGTTCATTGGACACATTTTGTTTTTCACTTGTGAAAATGAAAAACATATGAGATAGAATAGTTAAGGCTCTGCGTTTCCCTGTAATTGCATCTTTAGTTGCATAGCACAAATTTTTTATATGTAAACTTTGATTATTGTTCAGGTCAAACATATATACTAATGCCTACTCTGTTATCTTATTTGATGCATGCTTTTTTAATAAGTATATTCCTTTATTTCCAAACATAAGGATTTCCTGGATCTCTTTCCTCCTTTCTCTTTCTTTGTTTTACTTTGAAAAATTAAAGTAATTTTTATGGGAAAATTGTAGGATTAGTCCAGTAATAATGTACCTACTCAAGTGTGCATTTTACATTCATAAAAATAGTTCATGTTATCAACCTTAAAAATAAAATAGCTATTTTACTGGCAAAATGAACTTATTCAGGAATGGCAGAGGAATTGCAATTTAGGACATGCAAACTATAGCAAACTGCAGGTAAGCCTAGAAAACGTAGGAGAACAACCTTACTTTATATGGAAAAAGAAGTTGGAAAGGGATGCCCTGAACCCAAGACCATTGGAGGAAAGCAAGAGCTCAGAGGGGCTGAGTTGCAGATCTCATTGACTGTCCTGTTGCTTAACAAGGAGAAAATCGGGTGATAAAGTAAGCTTCCTGCCCAGGAACGTAAAGCAAGCTGTGAAGGAAGATACATGTGAGGAGAGCAACCCTTTCAAGACTTTGCAACTCTGTTTTCAGTGAAATTTCTTCCTTTTTTAATTTTTGCAATGTTTGGTCACAAAGAAAACATTAGTATTTCCCCAAAAGTACAAATATTTTGAACTGTTCTTATTCATCTGGAAGATTAAAAACTTTCTGTTAATGTACTGTTGGATACAAGGGAAATACAAATGGAAATAAAGGATTCTTGAAATGAAAACAACAAATCAGATTCTGTAAGACACATATAATGAAGTGATGAAGGGGGAATTTATAGCTTTAAAGCCATTATAAATAAAGGAAAGAAAATAGATGAACTAAATGGCGAGCTTGGAAAGTTAGAAAAAGGACAACAAAGTAAACCAAATGAAAGCACAAGAGGCAAAAATATAATAAAGACAGAGGCAGAAATTAATGAGAGAGAGAACTGCAAAACAATTAATCAATCAAAATCTTGTATTTTGAAAAATTTAGCAAACTAGTAAACTACCGCCTAACTTAAGAGAATAGGCGGGGGGATTGGGCTTCCCTCGTGGTCCAGTGGTTAAGAATCTGCCTGCCAATGCAGGAGACACGGGTTGATCCCTAGTCTGGGAAGATCCTACATGCCACAGAGCAACTAATCAGTGCGCCACAGCTACTGAGCCCACGCCCTGAACTACTACTGCATGCCTGGAGCCCATGCTCCACAAGAGAAGCCGCTGCAGTGAGAAGCCCACGCACCGCAAGGAAGACAGCCTGTGTTCACCCCACCGGGAGAAAGCCCACCTGCTGCAACAAAGACCCAGTGCAGCCAAAATAAATAAATAAAGATTAAAAAATTAAAGAAAATGGGGGAAATCGCAAATACAGAATGACAAATGGGGAAAAACTCACTGATAGAAAAGAAATTTTTTAAATTATGAGATTAATTTGCATACCTCTAAACATATTCGAATATTTATTTGAAATGAGTTCAGTTCAGTTCAGTTGCTCTGTCATGTCCAACTCTTTGCAACCCCATGGACTGCAGCACACCAGGCCTCCCTGTCCATCACCAACTCCCGGAGTTTACTCAAACTCACGTCCATTGAGTCAGTGATGCCATCCAACCATCTCGTTCTCTGTCATCCCCTTATTCTCCCGCCTTCAGTATTTCCCAGCATCAAGGTCTCTTCAGATGAGTCAGCTCTTCACATCAGTTGGCCAAAGTATTGGAGTTTCAACTTCAACATCAGTCCTTCCAATGAACACTCAGGACTGATCTCCTTTAGGATGGACTGGTTGGATCTCCTTGCAGTCCAAGAGACTCTCAAGAGTCTTCTCCAACACCACAATTCAAAAGCATCAATTCTTCGGTGCTCAGCTTTCTTTATAGTCCAGCTCTCACATCCATACATGACCACTGGAAAAACCATGGCTTTGACTAGATGGACCTTTGTGGCAAAGTAATGTCTCTGCTTTTTAATATGCTGTCTAGGTTGGTCATAACTTTTTTTCCAAGCAGTAAACATCTTTTAATTTCATAGCTTCAGTCACCATCTGAAATGGGTAGAGAAATAGATTCTGACAAAATGGATCCTCATAAAGATTACAAGTTAAATAGCTCAATTTCCATAGGATAAAGTTTTGAAAGAACCACTTCATTGAAAACAAAAAGCATTAGGTCCAAATGGTTTCATAGGGAAAATTCTGCTAAACTTCAAAAGTCTAGGTAACCACAGTGCTAATAAATTGTTTCAGACCAATGAAGGGAAACTTCAAAAAAATCTTGTTAGGTGCTTCGTATTACAGTTAGTCATTTAGTCATTTAGTCATCTGTCTCTTGTGTTCGTGCTCAGTTGTGTCCGACAGTTTGCAACCCCTTGCAGCCCCAAGGACTGTAGGCTGCCAGGCTTCTCTGTCCATGGGATTTCCCAGGACAGAATACTGCCATTTCCTCCTCCAGGGGATCTTCCCAACCCAGGGATCGAACCCTTGTCTCCTGCATTGCAGGCAGGTTCTTTTATCACTGAGCCAGCAGGGAAGCCCCAAGTAATCTGTCTCTATTGTTATTATTGTTATTACTTTTCACTCAGTCGTGTCTGACTCTTTGTGATCCCATGGACTGTAGCCTACCAGGCTCCTCCCTCCATGGGATTCTCCAGGTAAGAATACTGGAGTGGGTTGCCATTTTCCTTCTCCAGGGGATCTTCCCAACCCAGGGATCGAACCCCGGTCTCCCGCATTCCAGGCAGACGCTTTAACCTCTGAGCCACCAGGGAAGCCCTGTCTCTAGTTGTTATCAAACAGCTAGAGTGAAGTAAAATTCAGTCTTCTAGATGCTCCTTGAGTTTGCCTTTTTTGAAGCTGTTTTGTTGACCTATAATAAACTGCACGTATTTGAGTTATGATTTGATCGGCTTTGATATATATATCATCAGCACAATCGGGTTTGAGAACATAGTCATCTCTGCCAAAAGTCTCTGCATGCCCCTGTGCCATGCCTCACTCCTGCTCCCTTTCCGCCAGTTCAGAATCTATAATATATGTAATCCATATATGAAACAATTTGAGCATCAGCATAAATAATGACAGTATAGATTACAACCCACTGAATAAATGAAGAATCTTTACTGATAGAAAACAAATAGGGGAGACAGGAAAGTTCTTGATAGTAGAATGCCAACTACTAAATGGTAATGCCAACTGCTAAAGAATGGAATTAGAAAAACCTTCATTATATAATCATATTATTTCTTCAGGTATGAATCATCAATGGACATGAAAACAGTTTTTTTTCCCTAGATATCCTTTTATTGCTGATTTCTGGCTTAATTACAATTGGTTGGAAGCATGTCATTATTATGTTAGTCCTTTGAGATTTTTTTTTTTTTTTAATTTTTTATTTTTTTATTTTTTTATTTTTTTCCTTTGAGATTTTTTGAGCCTTGCCTTGTGACCCCGTACAGGGTTGGCTTTTGTAAATGTCTGTTCTTGAAAAGTGTACACGGTGTAGTTGTCGAGTTTGTGTTATTCAAATTTCTGGATTGTTACTGATTGTTTAGTTACTTGTTCTGTCATTTACAAAGAGCTAATTTTAAGTCTATAATTGCAGGCTTTTTTCTGTTTCTTCTTGTCGTGCTATCAGCTTCGCTGCATGTATCTTTGCAGTTATATTATGAGCCATACCAATTGAAAGTAGTGAGTCTTCCTGCTGAATTGAATTCTTTATCATTATATTCTTTATCTCTACTGAAGCTTTATGTCTTAAAATCTGTTTTCTTTGATATGAATATAGCCGTCAGCTTTTTTGGGTCAGTTTTTGTATATTTTTTCCATCTTCTTACTTTCAACCTTTCTGTACACCTGATTTTTTACATGTGACAAATATTAGGTACCATTTAAAGAATTCAGATTGTAATCTTTTAGTCAAGACAGTCTATTTACATTTACTATAATTTATAAATTTTTGGATTTAAATCTACTACCTTATTTTTTCTTTGTATTATTTTTTTCCTCTTTTATGTGGCTTTCTTACAGGTAAATTTTTTTGTTTGTTTTTAATCACTTTCCCCTTCTAGATTTTAAGTTACATACTCTGCTTTTGTTCTTTGGTAGTTACCCTAGAAAGTGCAAATGCATATTTATATAACTTATGATAAGTTTTAAGCTTATCAACGCTTATTATACTCCTCGCAGACAATACAAGGGCCTTGGAACACATTCACTGTCTTTGCCTCCCTCATTTATGGGTCATCTGTTGTTGGGTGTTTTAACTATTTTTTTTTAACCCCGCTGGACATTGTTATTTTGTACAGTCAAGGATTGCATAGCTTTAACCGAATGTTCGCCACTTTCTTTGTCCTTCAGTCTAGCTGTCATCCATCCAGGCTCACTTTTCTGCTACATGAAAGTACATCCTTCAGAATTTCATCTAATGAGAGTCTGCTGGTGGTAAACTCTTGGTTTTTGATTATCTGAAAATATCTTTATTTTGCCTTGATTATTTTTTAAAGTTTTTTTTTTAATGTGGGCCATTTTTTTAAAAAGTCTTTTTTGAATTTGTTACAATATTGTTTCTGTTGTCTGTGTTCTAGTTTTTTGACCACAAGGTACGTGGGATCTCAGCTTCCTGATGGGGGAGCAAACCCGTACCCCCTACATTGGAAGGCGAAGTTTTACCCACTGGACCACCAGGGAAGCCCCTGGCTTGACTTTTTAAATAACAACTTTGTCAGATGTAACTCCCGTACCATAAAGTTCTCCCATTTTAAGTGCAGAATTCAGAGGCTTTTAGTATATTCACCTGTGCAGCAGTTGTCACACTGAATCTTAGAACAGCTTTGTCAGCCCAGAGAAAAACACCACACCCCTAGCCATCAAACCACAATCTAACCAGCACCCCTGCCCCAGGCAGTCACTAGTTACTCTATAGGCTTGCTTACTTTCGACTTGTCATAGAAATGGGGTCATACCATCTGTTGTTCCTTGTGACTGGCTTCTCTCTCTTAGCATAGTATTTCAGGGCTCATCATCATTGTAGCGTTTATCAGCACTACATTCCTTTGTATGACCAAGTAATATTCCGTTATATGGTTACCCACATTTCCTTTATCCATTCATTCATCAGGTGATGGGCATTTGGGTTGTTTCTAGTTTGGGGCTATTATAAATAATGCCCCAATAATCATTCAGATACAAGTATTTGTTTGAATACCTGTTTTCAGCTTTTTTTGAGTATATGTCTAGCAGTGGAGTTGCTGGATCATATGATAACTCAGTGTTTAACTTTTTGAGGAACTGCCAGACTGTTTTCTAAAGTAGCTGCACCATTTTACATTCCTGCCAGCAGTGGATAAGGGTTTCACTTCACATCCTCACCAAAACTCTGTTTCTTTAATCACGAAAAGCGAAAGTGAAGTTGCTCAGTTGTGCTCCTCTGTCCATGGGATTTTCCAGGCAAGAGTACTGGAGTGGGTTGCCAAATGGAGTGGGTTCCATTTCCTTCTTTCATTATAGCCAGTTTAAAAAATAACAGCCTTATTGTGATGTAATTTACGAGTCAAGCTCAATTTTTGAAGGATATTTTTGCTGGGAAAAGAGTCCTAGCTTACTTTCAGCAGATTGAAAGATATTAATCCACTGTGATTGTCATTTTTTAAAATGGAAGTATAGATTTATAATGTGTTCTATTCCACTATCTTATGATTTCCAATTTTACTGAAGAGAAATCTATCCAAAACTCTATCCAAGCATGGTATGATTAGGGGAAGTCCCTGGCAGTCCAGTGGTTAGGGCTCTACACTTTGAATGCCAGGGCCCAGGTTCAGTCCCTGGCTGCAGAACTAAGACCCCACAAGCTGCTTGGTATAGCCAAAAAAGAAAAGGGGGAAAAAACACCCCACAAATGCAATTGATATATTTTGGTATGGATTTATTTTTATCTGTCTTGCTCAGAATATGTTTCCTTTCTTGAATCTGAAGATTTGTGTCATTCATTCTGGGAATGTTCCAGCTGTTATGTTTTCAAATATTCTGCCCCAGTTTCTCCTCTTTCTGGAGCTAAATTTATGTTAGACTTTCTTACTCTTACCTTCCGTGCCTTTTAACTTCTCATATTTTCCATCTCTTTTCTTTATCATTCTGTGTATGCATCTGTTAAGTCAGAAACTATGAAGGATCTTACATTTTACCCTGTTTTTCAGCTCACAAGTTAGCCAGACACATACAGAGATGCTTACACATGTACTGATGACACAGGACACCTGGGTGAGGGATACAGATGGTTTATGATAGCAATACCTTGCATCCGTTCCCTACACCCTAATTCCCCCAAGGTGATGTGATAAGAGCTACATGATACCTGTGCATACAGTTCATGCATTCCAGGAAAGGAACTCCAAAATTCAGAGACTATGAGCACTTGAGGGTTTCTGGCTTATCTTCCAGAGAGATTACTTTTTTACCTTGAGATGTAGGTAAATCTCCCCTGGCTGAGAGAGGAAGGGACCTTGAAGTTTATTATCCTGAATGGAGGGAAACATCTCCAGGGAGAGAAAAGAAAGGGCTTTATCTTTGCTACTGTGAGATGTCTCTGGGGAGTGTGTGACCCTGGACTGCTCCAGAGGAATACAGCCACCAAGGCCATTTGCTGCTTAACATGTCCTTTGCTCAGAAGGCTTGGACCACGCAGGAGTGTGAGAAATCCGTGGAGACAGATCCTGGACATTTTCTTCTGATTTTCCCCCCAGGTTACTAATTTCCTCTTCAGCTCTGTGTTGTCTACTGAAACAATGTACTGGTTCAAAATTGGGAAAGGAGTACATCAAGGCTGTATATTGTCACCTTGCTTATTTAGCTTATATACAGAGTGCATTATGCGAAGTGCTGGCTGGATGACTCACAAGCTAGAATCAAGATTGCTGGGAGAAATATCACAGATATCTAGATATGTACATATATATGTAGATATGTATTTGTGAGAAATATCACAAATATCTAGATATGTAGATGATACCACTCTAATGACAGAAAGCAAAGAGGAACTAAAGAGCCTCTTAATGAGGGTGAAAAGGAAAGTGAAAAAGCTGGCTTGAAATTCAGCATTCAGAAAACTAAGATCATGGTATCCGGTCCCATCAGTTCATGACAAATAGAAGGGGGAAAAGTGGAAGCAGTGACAGATTTTATTTTCTTGGGCTCCAAAATCATTACAGTGATTGCAGCCACAAACTTAAGCTGCTTGCTCCTTGGAAGGAAAGCTATGACAAACCTAGTGTATAGTCAAAGCTGTGGTTTTTCCAGTAGTCATGTACAGACGTGAGAGCTGTACCATGAAGAAGGCTGATCACTGAAGAATCTATACTTTTGAGTTGTGGTGCTGGAGAAGATTCTTGAGAGTCCCTTGGAATGCAAGGAGATCCAACCAGTCAATCCTAAAGGAAATCAACCCTGAATATTCATTGGAAAGACTGATGCTGAAGCTCCAATACTTTGGCCACCTGATGCTAAGAGCTGACTCACTGCAGAAGACCCTGATGCTGGGAAGGATAGAAAGCAAAAGAAGGGTGTAGCAGAGGATGAAATAGTTAGATAGCATCACTGACTCAGTGGACATGAATTTGAGCAAACTCTAGGAGATAGTGGAGGACAGAGGAGCCTGGTGTACTGTAGTCCATGGGGTTGCAGAGTCGGACACGACTGAGCAACTGAACAGTTTACTGTTCTACAAAGTCTATCTGTTGAATTCTGAATTTTGGTTATTGTAGCTTTCATTCCTAAAAGTTCTGTTGACAAGGTCAATCTAAAGGTTGTGTTTACTGCAGATATTTTTAAGCTTGTCTTTTATTTTTGAAAACGTAAGTTTAATAGCTTTATACTGCTATGTCTGATATGTTTATTTCAGTTTAATAGCTTTATACTGCTATGTCTGATATGTTTATTTCAGTTTAATAGCTTTATACTGCTATGTCTGATATGTTTATTTCTGTTACAACTAATTCTCATTCCTGGTGCCTTGTTTCCATTTTGTGCTTGACTATTTCTGTTTGCTACACATTGTCTCCTGGTAACTATTTAAGGCATAAGGTAAAGGGCTTGTCCTCCAGAGACATTTCTGCATTTGTTTCTGCCAGGTCCCTTGGGGTTAGGATTGCTTTAATCTAAATTCATGACTTGAATTTTTTTTTAAATATGTGATTGATTAAAATTGGGTTGAGAAGATTTTCTTGGGCTTGTGGTTTCAGGGTCTTTCCCACTCAGCACCTCACTAATTGGTAACTTTATTTGTAGATACCTGGGGATAGAGGTGGGGTTTAATTTTAGTTTACCTTTGCCCAAATGATAGAGCCCTTTGGGGTGACGGTTTTATGGGGAAACAGTTCCCACCATGGTTTTGCCTTGACTTTGATTCTCTCCATCTTTTCCCTCCAAGGCTAGCAAAACTGATGTTCAAATTCTCAGAATTAGACAGCTGTCCTCAGGACAAAAACAACTGTCAGTATTCTCCTTACCTCTCTGGGTTCTCACTTTTGACTTGATCATTTTATCTTCTTGTCAGAGATTTACTGTATATAATCATTTCTTCTTTTTTTTACCTTTATAAAAAATTATTTTATACTGAAGCATAGTTGAATAACAGTGTTATGTTAGTCTCACCTGTACAGCAAAGTGATTCAGTTATACATACTTACACATGTATCCTTTTTTAGATTCTTTTCCCTTTTAGGTTATTACAGAGTATCGAGCAGAGTTCCCTGTGCTATACAGTAGACCCTTGTTGGTTATCAGTTTTAAATAAAGCTGTGTGTCCGTGTCAATCCTGAACTCACAATCTATTCCCCCAACCCTGTATTTAATAATTTCTTATTTTATCCAGCACTAATCTAGTAGGATCAATTGTCAATAAGCCTTTTCTGTAAGGGGCCAAATAGTAACTATTTTAGGCTTTGCAGGCTAGACATTCTCTGTTATAACTTCCCAACCATGCAGTATGTGAATAAATAGACATTGTTGTGTTTCAATAAAACTTTATTTAAGAAACATAGGCTGCAGGCTGGTTTTGGCCTGTAAGTCATAGTTCTAGAATATATTGTGTGCTCATTATGTTAATAACATTTGTTAAATATTGCTTACTTTCCTTATTTTGTTATGTTTCTCTCATTACACATGAAACATTATATTTTGGTTTTTCTTTTTCAAAGTTGAGTACCATGCTGTTTAAATTAGTTACACTTAATATGATTATAATATTTCTAGTGCTAGTTCCCATCCCATTGTTATTTTGCATTCTCGCCTCATGCTTTTGTCAAATGAAGTGTTTTTGTTGAGTTTTGTGAAATATTCTTATGGCAGTTTAATTGGAATTATATTAAACTCACTAATATAGAAAGAAGTATCTTTGCTATATTTAAACCTTTCTTTTAAGAATATGAAATATATTTCTTGATCCAAATCTTTCTTTATTCTTCCCAGTAATATTTGGTCATTTTCTTTATATCATGGAGATGTATGTCTTTTGTTAGGTTAATTGGTAGCTTAATGTTTTTCATGCTATTGTTAATTGAACACTTGTTAGAAATTATATTTCTAGTTAGTTATTACTATTACATGAGAATACATTTGACTTTTGTGGATTTATATTTATCTTTTATTTGCCCACTTTCCTGAAGTTTTAATTGTCTATTGTTAATGATTGATTTTCTTTGGATTGAGTTAGTATATAATCAAATTGTCTACATGTAATGATATTCTCACCCCTTCTAGTATATTTCTCCTTTTGCATATTTTTGCATTGGCAAGAATGTCCAGCGTGAGAGTGAAAATAAGAGAACAGTCTCATTTTTGCCCCTATTTTTAATAGATTCACCTCTGTTATAAAATATAAGATATAGTATTGGATCTTGATTTTAAGTACTTCTAATTTTATGTTTTAGTGTGCCTGTTAGAAATGATTTAACAGACACCATTTCAAAGATACATTGATAATAATACTGTGTGAATCCATATATACGAATCAAGAAATTCAAGAACAGGCAAAACTAATCTATGGTGATAAAGTCAGATAGTGGTTATATATGGTGTATATTAACTGGGAAAGAGCATGGGAAAGCATACTAATGTGCTAGAAATGTTCTATACCTCTTCTTAAAAGCATTACTGCTGAAGGCTGTGGCATAGGAAAATTATGTCCTTGCTGCCGTGCTTCAGAATATAATTGATTAGAGGATGCCACCCTGTGAGGAATAACCAAAGAGCAGTGTAGCTTGAAAGTAGGGAAGGACACATTAAGGTTGAGATGGTAAAGAATCTGCCTGCAATGCAGGAGACCTGAGTTTGATCCCTGGGTTGAGAAGATCCCCTGGAGAAGGAAAGGGCACCCCACTCCAGTATTCTTGCCCAGAGAATCCCATGGACAGAGGAACCTGGCGGAGCTGCAGCCCATGGGGTTGCAAAGAGTCCGACACAACCGAGCAACTAACACTACTGCTGACTACATACTGACTGAATCCATGATATATCACCACAGTTACAAAATATTTAGTCAAACATATGTACTATTAAGATGGTTAAATATATATCAAATCATGCAGTGGAATAATGTTAGAAATCTTTATTATAGACTACTGTGGCTAGTTTTGATCCAAAAATCAATGAAGTATGGGAAATTTGCAGAAGGATGAGACAGGAACAGTAAAGCCTGAGAAGGAATGTTAGGTCATGTGATGATGCCGTGGACCCCTTGTCCTGCTTTGTCTTAAGGCTGAAGGTCGTAAAGTATTCTCCACTGGGACTTCCTTGGTGGCCTAGTGCTTAAGACTTCACCTTCCAATGTAGGGAGCATAGGTTCGGTCCCTGGTCAAGGAGCATAAGATCCCACATGCCTTATAGCCAAAAAATCAAAACATAAAATACAGAAGCAATATTGTAAGAAATTCAATAGAGACTTTTTAAATGGTTCACATAAAAAAAATATTTTAGAAATAAAAAAATATATACCTTCTCCATTAAAAAAAAAAAATCAGGGTGGGGAATTCCCTGGTGGTCCAATGGTTAAGACTGTCCGCTTCCACTGATGGGGGTGAGGATTCAATCCCTGGTTGGGGAACGAAGATCCTGTATGTTGTGCAGCATGGCGTGCACACACACACACCCCACCCACCCCCACCCCCGCAAGGCTCTTTGGAGAGATGCCTGATTCTGAGTCTGGGGCAAAAAACTGCCACAAGAGAAGTCTGGGACATCTTTTTATTCCAGGTAGTAAAGAAGCTCTCAAAGCCTAACTTTATGTCAAAAGGACTGAAGAGCCAGTCCTGGTATCTGAGTGATCTCCTGGGCCCAGCAAAGAAACCAGGTTTCCAGAGTCTTGAAGGCAAGGGGTAACACCCCAAACATGGACACATTTTCCACTCTACCTTCATTGGCTGAGCAGCTGCCAAGAACAAAGGCCGCATCTCCTGATAACCTGGCAAACAAATGCAGTATTGCCTCACAAATTGACTGCTTCTCTGAGGTACTGACTGGTGTATTTGGGGAGAAACTTCAAAAACGAGTTGAGGAGCGTCTGTCCTTCTGTGAGACTGGAGAAATTCCACAAAAGAATCTGGGTGTCGTGACGGAGGCAATGGTTCAGGCAGAGGAAGCGGCTACTGAGATTACTAGGAAGCTAGAGAAACAGGAGAAGAAATGCTTGAAGAAGGAAAAGAAAAGGCTGGCTGCAGTTGCCCTAGTATCTTCAGAAAATAGTCGTGCCCCAGAGGAGTATGAGGAGACAAGTGAAAGACCCAAAAAGAAGAAAAAACAAAAGCCCCAGGAGGCTTCCTTGGTGGCTCAGATGTTAAAGAAACTGCTTGCACTGCAGGAGACCCGGGTTCTATCCCTGGGTTGGGAAGATCCCCTGGAGAAGGGAACGGCTACCCACTCTAGTATTCTTGCTTGGAGAATTCCATGGACAGAGGAGCTGGCAGGCTGCAGTCCATGGAATCACACAGAATCAGACACAACTTAGCGACTATCACTAACGCTAACAGGAGGCTCCTCTGGAAAATGGAATGGAAGACCTGTCTTGTCTCTTTTTCCAAACCCAAGGAAAAAAAATCTTTTTCCAGGGAGTAGCTGGTCAGTAGTGATCTTGAAAAGAGGTGGCACTGGAAGTCTTCCCAAGAGGAAGAAATCTTTCCCCCAAAAGGAACCAGTTAGTGACCCCAAGAGTCAGGAAATAAGAGGGTCCCCAAGAAAAAGAGGAAATTGTCCTCCAAGGAGGAGCCTCTCAGCAGTGGACCTGAAGAGGCTACTGCCAGCAAGAGCAGCGGCTCCAAGAAAAGAAAAATCCCAGGGAAATTAGAATAGACATCTCCCTTGTGGGGCGTAATGTGTGGAGGTATTTCCCAGCCCATCCTCTAGAGCCCAATAAAAATCAAAACTAAAGAAGCACAAAGGACTGAAGAGTCAAACTGGAAAGGCTTCCTCTGACCAGTTTTGAAATAGTTTGAGAATCCGTAAGGGTGATAATGAGAAACCTATATGCAGGTCAGGAGGCAACAGTTAGAACTGGACATGGAACAACAGACTGGTTCCAAATAGGAAAAGGAGTATGTCAAGGCTGTGTATTGTCACCCTGCTTATTTAACTTCTATGCAGAGTACATTATGAGAAACACTGGGCTGGAAGAAGCACAAGCTGGAATCAAGATTGCCGGGAGAAATATCAACCTCAGAAATGCAGATGACACCACCCTTATGGCAGAAAGTGAAGAGGAGCCAAAAAGCCTCTTCATGAAAGTGAAAGAGGAGAGTGAAAGGGTTGGCTTAAAGCTCAACATTCAGAAAACTTAAGATCACGGCATCTGGTCCCATCACTTCATGGGAAATAGATGGGGAGACAGTGGAAACAGTGTCAGACTTTATTTTTTTGGACTCCAAAATCACTGCAGATGGTGATTGAAGCCATGAAATTAAAAGATGCTTACTCCTTGGAAGAAAAGTTACGACCAACCTAGATAGCATATTGAAAAGCAGAGACATTACTTTGCCAACAAAGGTCCGTCTAGTCAAGGCTGTGGTTTTTCCAGTGGTCGTGTATGGATGTGAGAGTTGCACTGTGAAGAAGGCTGAGCGCCGAAGAATTGATGCTTTTGAACTGTGGTGTTGGAGAAGACTCCTGAGAGTCCCTTGGACTGCAAGGAGATCCAACCAGTCCATTCTGAAGGAGATCAGCCCTGGGATTTCTTTGGAGGGAATGATGCTAAAGCTGAAACTCCAGTACTTTGGCCACCTCATGCAAACAGTTGACTCATTGGAAAAGACTCTGATACTGGGAGGGATTAGGGGCAGGAGGAGAAGGGGACGACAGAGGATGAGACGGCTGGACGGCATTACTGAGTCTGAGTGAACTCCGGGAGTTGGTGATGGACAGGGAGGCCTGGTGTGCTGCGATTCATGGCAAAGAGTCGGACACGACTGAGCGACTGAACTAAACTGAACTGAACTGAACTGAAGGGTGATAATTATATTGAATTGAAACATACCTAATGTTTAATCCATGAATTTATAATGGTACTGAGGAAAAAAATTGACCAATAGAGGTTACCAGAGAATTAACTCATTATTTTGAAAACTAATAAAGGGGGAAAAATCCAACATTTATCCTGTCTTTCCTATGTGATCTATGCTGCTGGGTAAAAAACCAGTAGATCAGAGTACATTTCTCTTGGTAGAAATAGTCCAGCTAATGAACGAAGAAGGAATGACAGAATTAAAACATCACTGTTTTGAGAGGTTGGCTTCTGGAATGGCGAAGTGAGGACCCTGGGATGTGTGTGCAGATGAAACAATATTGGATGAGCTGACAATTTTTGATAAATGTTGATAATGAGTACATAAGAGTTCATTATACCTTTCTGTCTACTTTCTGGCGTTTATTTTGTAACAACTTTATTAAGATATAATTCACATAGTTATTCAGTGTTTATTAATTGGGCTTCCCAGGTGGTGTGACTGGTAAGGAACTCTCCTGCCAGTGCAGGAGACATCAGAGACATGGGTTTGATCCCATGGGGAAGATCCCCTGGAGTAGGGCATGGCAACTCACTCCAGTATCTTGCCTGGAGAATCCCATGAACAGAGGAGCTAGAAGCCATAGGGTCTAAAGAGCTGGACATGACTGAAGCGACTTGTTGTTGAGTCGCCAAGTCGTATCTGACTGTGACTCTGTGGACTGCAACACACCAGGCTTGGACACAACTGAAACTTCTTAGCATAATTAGTTATTTTACTGAAGGCATTTTAAAGAGGAAGAAAAGGCAAACATCATTTTTTCTTCCAGGGAAGGGGGAGCAAAATCGATACTGTAATCATCTTCATCAAGCTCAACACATGAAGATTTCTTCCACTGAATTTGCTTCCAAGTTTTTCCTTTTTTCACTATTATCTAAAGTACTGAACTGAACTGAAAGTACTTGTTAAACATAGTTTATTTTAATTAGTGAGTGGACTCTGATATATGTAAAAGTTCATATTTCCATGAATATCACTTGGTATTTTTAGCCCTTCCTCCTAAGCTATATGGCATAAAATAAGATCTTTGGTAAAGATAAAATGAGAAAGAAGGTTATAGCTCTTCACTCAAATAAGAATTGATTACTGCCCATATATTCTGCTATTCCTTCCTCATTTGGCCCCAGTAATTTTTTAAAAATAAATTTGTTTATATTTAATTGGAAGATAATTGCTTTACAATATGGTGTTGGTTTCTGCCGTACATCAACATGAATCAGCCATAGGTATGTATACATGTGTCCTCTCCCTCTTGAATTTCCCTCCCACCTCTCACCCCAGGCCTCAGTCATTTTTTTAAATTTTTATTTATTTGGCTTCACTGGGTCTTAGTTGTCGCATGGGGGATCTAGTTCCCTGAGCAGGTTTTGAACCCAGGCCCCCTGCATTGGGAGCTCGGAGTCTTAGCCACCGGATCACCAGGAATGTCTCCAGCCCCCTTAATTTTAGGACGGCTTAACCTACACATTGGTGGTTAATGCTTGTGGGGGTGGTGCTCAGTTATGTCTAACTCTTTGTGACCCCGTGGACTGTGGCTTGTCAGGCCCCTCTGTCCACGGGATTTCCCAGGCGAGAGTACTGAGGCAGGTTGCCGTTTCTTCCTCCCGTAGATCTTCCCAGCCTAGGGATCGAACCCTCATCTAAACCTCCTGCATTGGCGGTTGGGTTCTTTACCACTAGCACCACCTGGGAAGCCTCTAAGCTACATATTATCCCAGGAATTAGCTCAGCAGTGTCTCAATTCATATGCTTGGTGAAAGTATTCTTTCAGGTTGAGACTAGATGATTCCAAAGCACAGCATCTTGCTGGTAAACCGTTGCTCTCACTGACAGTGCTCATCTTTCTTTTCCCATTTCCCCCTCAGGCAGAGAACTGTTATTGCTTTGTTCTTTGGATTTTCAGTGTGCTTTGATCATTTTCTCACACTTCTCTCCCCATTTGCCTTCCCTCTATTCTTCAGACCTAGGCCAGGTCCCCTTTTTCTGCAAGCCTTTTCCTAATACACCCTTCCCTAATAATATCTTTTGTGCTTTTTTTAGCATTGGGGGAAAACCAGGTCATTTTGCTATTTAAGTGAGCCTTCAGTTAGTTAAAGATTATGTATTTCAAATGTCACCTGTCTTAAATGTCAAAACAGTTTTTTGACCAAAAAACGTCTCATTACTCTGGGCACAGTTGGAACAGTAAATATTGTGATTAATGCAAAGCGTGTAATTCCACTGATATTTTTCTCCTTCATTTTTTAGGATCATGGCTGCTGTTCCTCAAAATAATCTACAGGAACAACTGGAACGTCATTCGGCAAGAAGGCTTAACAATAAATTGAGTCTTTCAAAACCGAAATCTTCGTAAGTACTTTAGTTTGCTTTCATACAGGCACCAACACTCAAGTGAAAAGAAACATCTCTTACAACTCTTTCATTGTAGAGATGAGAAAATGAAGCTGAGAGGGTCAGTGGTTTTCCCACTTGCAAAATAATAATAGAGCATGTTTTAGCAACTCCAGGTAAGGAATTGTTCAGCACCTTTGCACAGTTTCTAGCACATGATATTTGCTCAATAAATATTCGTTGAGTGAACAATGAGTCTTGTAAATATGAGCAAATTGGTATTTTTTATTTTTTAATTTTTTTTGGCAGTGCTGGGTCTTCATTGCTGTGTCTGTTTTTCTCTGTTATGATGCATGGGGGCTGCTCTCTGGTTGCAGTACACAGGCTTCTCATTGTGGTGACTGCTCTTGTTGTGGTTCCTGGGCTCCAGAGTACAGAACCAGTAGTTGTGACAGCCGAGCTTAGCTCCTCCCTGGCCTGTGGGATCATCCCAGACCAGGGGTCGAACCTGTGTCTCCTGCATTAGTAGGTGGCTTCTTTACCACTAAGCCAGCGGGGAAGACCCAAATCGGTATTTTTAGCATCTTAATATAATTTTATGTTCTTTTCAAAAACCATTTGTAAGGAAACTCTAGCTCTCCAGTTCTGTTCTTTCCTTCAAGCTGTATTCCAAAGTCCTAACAAGACCTAATGACATATAGCCCTCATTGTACCCTTAGCAGGTTCTGGGCACATTCTTTGTGCTTGACTTTAAAGTGACCATTGACCTTCATGTCAGTAAATCCAGCAGATGTCCAGGGGCCCTTGCCCCTTTCACCTGGCTTTCAGATTTCAGCATAGCTGGAAGTTTTTAATTGTTTTCCCCATAAAACTTTTATCAGAGTCGCAACTAGTAGTCACGTTTGTGTCTCTTCTCTTCTTTGCTTCTGCTTTCCCCCTCTCTGGAGAGGTTGTTAATTAAGGACTACTTTGCCTAAGAGGCAAAGTAATGGGAATGGCCTGGATAGTCTCAAAGCTGAGTGAGGAACTCCTGAATAGGAAGGATCAGAGGATACAAAGCATAATGTAAGTTTCCTTACATATTTAGTCAGAGAGGCATATAGATTCTTTGCTCATTTGGGATACAATGAAGGTAAGTCATTATATAAATTAGTAAAGGAAAACAAATCAGATATTGTATACTTTCTGGGTTTGTTAAAATTAATCCATCTAATTCAGTTTTTCGATTCTTTTTCAGAGGTTTCACTTTTAAAAAGAAAGTGCCTTCAGCCAACGATGTCTCTGTAACTAGTGTGTCAGTGGCAAAAACACCTGTGTTGAGTGATAAAGATGTTAATATCACTGAGGCCTTTTCCTTCAATGAACCTTTACCCCATACCACCAATCAGCAGATGAGGATCAATGACTTCGAAAGCGCTCCATCTGGACCGCAGACTAGGAAAGTTGGTTCAAAACCATTATTGCCAAGTTTGTCGCAGGCTCCCCAGGAAGTTTCATGTACGGCCCAGAACACACCGGTTATAAAGCAATCCCACAATGCTACTTTCAAGAAATTAGAATTTAGTTCCTCATCAGATTCTCTTATTCCCTTCAATGATTGGGATGATATGGATGACTTTGATACTTCTGGAAATTCTAAAGCATTTGTGACACCATACAAAAGCCACTTCATAAGAGTAAGCACTGCTCAGAAATCAAAAAAGTCTAAGAGGAACTTAGTAAACGCACAGTTTAATAAAACAAATACAGGGAAGACTGATTTGGCTCCCTCCTCCTCTGAGAGCAAGCAGGAACATTTGACTGCGAAACAGGAGGATGACTCAGAATCGTTAAGTAGTGATGTGATTTGCATTGATGATGACCCTGATTTCGAAGAGCTGATAAATGAAGATACTCAGGAAAACCACTCGTTAAAAACTCATTTGGGAGCGGAAAGAGGTAAAAATTATTATTTCATTTCCATAGGTTGATTGTATTAGTTTATTCAAAGCTAGACATTGGAAAGAGTAGCAAATATAATTTAACTTTTGTCATTGGGATATATAGAGGTGCTTATTGAACCATCTCTTGGCCACGTTCTTGCATACTAAGGGAATGAAAGATTTTATTCTGCTGCTGCTGCTAAGTCGCTTTAGTTGTGTCCGACTCTTAGCGACCCCATGGACCGCAGCCTACCAGGCTCCCCCGTCCCTGGGATTCTCCAGGCAAGAACTGGAGTGGGTTGCCATTTCCTTCTCCAATGTATGAAAGTGAAAAGTGAAAGTGAAGTCGCTCAGTTGTGTCCAACTCTTAGCGACCCCATGGACTGCAGCCTACCAGGCTCCTCCATCCATGGGATTTTCCAGGCAAGAGTACTGGAGTGAGGTGCCATTGCCTTCTCCGTTATTCTGCTAATACAGTTTTTATATTAGCAAGGATAGTTCTGTGATTTTAAATACGAAGAAATATGTGGAGAATATAATGCTTAATGGAGAAATGACTGTGATATCACATGTGGAATCTAAAAAATAATAAATATACAAAACAGAAGCAGGGACATAGAAAACAAACTTATGGTTACCAAAGGGGAGAGGGAAGTAGGGGGGACAAATTAGGAATATGAAATTAATAGATACAAACTGCTATACATAGAATAGATAAGCAGTAGGGACTTATTGTCTAGCACAGGGAGTTATACCCATTATCTGGTGATGTCCTGTAACAAAATCTGCAAAACCTGAATCACTTGGCTGTCCACCTGAAACTAACCCGATATTGTAAATCAACTATGCTTCAATAAAAAGAAGAGACGGTTCCGTAGAAGTTCAGGTGGCTTCTTGATGGTGTGCTGACTAGTTGGTAGTAGAATTGGGATGTAAAACTAAGCCTTTGTGTTATGATTCTTTTATGATTTGCACTACCTAACATTGATGAGTGATACAATATAATCATGCTATTCAAGTATTATAAATTACATTCAAATAGTTTTCTGTTTAGGTCTCATAGTTATTAGATGTGTAGAACTTAATAGCTGAGATCAGCCATACGTGGAGGTACCCACCGTATGAAATAATTGTAAATATGAGACTAATATTTTTAAACACCTGAATCCCATCAAGGTTACTGCAGGGTAAGAGGGGACTGAAAAGTGACTGATTATAAGCAAGACTATAGTCTAATCAAATGTGTTACTATTTATGAAGAGAAAATTTGACAAAAGGTAAACTAGAGAGCAACGATTTGGCACTGTTTTCCCACATAGTTGAGATAGAGACATTTATTCTGGGAGACTTAAATAACTAAGACACCTTTGGGATAAGGTAGACATAGTTTATCGGCATCAACAATGGTACTTGTATAACCCTCAGGCTTACTTACTGTACTTTACTCTTATTTAAATATGAATGAAAAATAGAGAAATTAAAGGACTGATACTAAATATGAGTTTCATAACTTAACTGGAGACAGTCATGAAAATCCTTAAGCAAATCATCAGCCTCAATCCAGCTTTTGTTGGACTTAATCCAGTTGATTCAGTCATCTTCCGTGAAGAAACAAGCCAACATTAACATGTGAAAGGAGAGAACTCATATAGTACAGAGTGCTGCTAGTGCTTTTATCTTATCCAAAGCACTGCTTTTAAGTGCTCACACCCTGTGCTTTCTGGCTCGTTAATATTAAAATAACCTACACTTATCAACTATTTTACTTTATTTTTTAAACTTTTTATTTTGTATTGGGGTAGAGCCAATTAACAGTGTTGTGATGGTTTTAGAGGAACAGTGAAGGGACTCAGCGATACACATCCATGTACCCTTTCCCCCCACCAACTCCCCTCCCATCCAGGCTGCAACACCACATTGAGCGGAGTTCCCTGTGCCGCACAGTCTGCTCTTGTTGGTTGGGGGATTTGGGGTGGCATGTACACACTGCTGTGTTTAAAGTGGATAACCATCAATTGTTTTATTTTAGGTAATTGTGAAAAGAAGAAAAACTTGGAAGGAACAGAATTACATTCAGTTGAGAAATCTTCATGTGTTGAGCTCATCGAAGATGATTATGACATAGATTTTGTCCCACCTTCTCCAGAAGAAGGAATGACTTCTACCTCTTCGTCCTCTTTAAAATGCTCTAGGTAAAACAGTTCTATTAACTAATAAACAGTTTCTGAGATAGCTAAAATAATTTTAGTTGTGTAATGTCACCTCAGAATTGACTAATTTCATGCTCCTGCAGTTTGTTTTGTATTCAAATGAACACATCAAGAAATTCCGATTTATATACATTTTATTTAATTGTTGGCATTCTAAAACTACATAGTCCAATTATCATTAATTACATGGCACCTCCAAATGGTTTTATGTAGTTGGTCTCGATATATGGAATGTAGCCCTAAAGATACTGATTTCCTAGACCTGAAATGACCCCAAACTAACACCTTTGCAAAGTGACTTTTACTAAGTAAAGTGTCTTTTCTTCTTCTTTAAAAAATTTTTCTTAATCCAAATATTAATAGAATTGACCATTGGTATTTGTTAGTCACTGAATTTTGATAAATTTGTGACATGATTGTGATTAATTGGTGCTGTTACGGGAAAATAGAGAATCCACATAGTTCATTAACAGCTTAAAATACTAATAGTCGTTGTTACCGCCATACTCCAGCCTAAATCCACTCAGTTGAGAGGTCTGATATACTATGCTGCTAACCATATTTTGATGAGAAACAAATCCCTCTAGTACATCACCTGAAGGAAGGAAGGCAGACAGGAAGGAGGTGTTTATCTACATAAGCTGGTTTCTCTGGGTTTTTGTTTTAACAGGTGGGTTGAGACATTTACAGAGGTGGGAGAGGGTGAAGCGTGATTGCTATTTGACAACAAAACAGAAAAACTCCAAAAGTTCCCCTTTTTCATCTCCCCCATAAAAATGCAGACAGAGTTGTGGAGAAAAAATTCAGCAAGAGTTCACATAGCATTATTCAACAGCATTCTTATTTCTCAAATGGGCTAAGATCCAGTGTAGGGTTATTTCAGGTGTGTATTGCACAGATAACATTGTAGCCACTCTAACAGGATATTGACTGATAGTCTTATAGTCCAACAAACCAAACATTTTCTCTATCCACATTAAGTTTTATTATTTTTATTTTATTTTTTTAATTGCAATATAGTTGATTTGCGATATTGTATTAGTTTCAGGTGTACAGCATAGTGATTTAGGGTTTGTACTTTTCTTTTTCTGGTTGTACTCCATTATAGATTGTTACAAGATATTGAATATAATGCTCTGTGCCATACAGTAAATCCTTGTACCTTGTCTATTTTGTATATGAAAGTGAAAGTGTTAGTTGCTCAGTCATGTCCAATTCTTTGAGACCCCATGTACTGTAACTTGCCAGGCTTCTCTGTCCATGGAATTTTCCAGGCAAGAATAGTGGAGTGGATAGCCATTCTCTTCAGGGGATCTTCCCAGCCCGGGGGTGGAATCGAGGTCTCCTGAGCTGCAGGCAGCTTCTGTGTGAGCTGCCAGGGAAGCCCAGTCTGTGTTCGCACCGCACACTCCTGACTCATTCCTCCCCCTCCCTGTCCACGTCGGTGTGTTCCTTCTCTATACCTGTGTGTGATGTTTACATTGCCGTAATCAACATGTTGCTTTTATTTTTCAATCTGCTTTTCTTTTGACATTATTTTTAAAACGTTTTCCATATTGTCACATAGTCATTATTTTTATTCCTCTTAATGGCTGCATGATTTATTGAGTTGTCGTACCACAATTTAGTATACTTTACCTAGATCTTCAGCAGTTGGAACTGCAACCTTGTATACATATTTGTATATATTATAAAACTAAAAGAGGATTTTCACAAATGCTTTATGTGCAGTACACACTTTGTTATACACATTTTGTTATATTTTATTACATTTTAAAGTGCTGATTGTGACTTCCAAACTTACTTCAGAGATGTAATGGTTAGAAAATATATAACAAAAAGGAGAATGTGTTTTTGTATCTCCTGTATTCCTAAACCTCTTTAGCTGGCCCTCAAAATCCTCTCTCTGCAGACCCCAAATTATCTTTACAGCTTTATCTCCAGTTATGTTCTTATGGTAACCCTAAGCTCTATTGCCTAATGAATCTCTATCCTTCATAAGTGTTAGCTTTCTTTGGATTGCCATAGTATCCTCTCTTTAACACTTATTTAATACTAATTTATTTTGTTACTTTAAAGTATTTTTTATATCCAGCCAGAATTACCATGTTTATGTGTGTTAATATCAGGGCCAAAAGATGGCAAACTTTGAGGGCCAGCTAGGGCTTCCCAGGTGGATCAGTTGGTAAAAGATTCACCTGCAGTGCAGGAGATGAGGGTTCAATCCCTGGACCGAGAAGGAATGGCACCTGCTCCAGTATTTTTGCCGGGGAAGTTCCCTGGACAGAGGAGCCTGGTGGGCTGCAGTCCATGGAGTCACGAAAGAGTCGGACACGACTTAGCGACTGAACCGCCACCCACGCTAGAGATGCAGAGACATGGGATGCAGAGACATGTTTCTCTTTTCTGTTACGTAGTGTCTAACCAGGTGTGGAAAGTACTAGAGGGAGAAGGATGCATTTGGTCTGGGCTGTACTCTGATCAGTTTAATGTGTTTTCAATTTGTAGTATGTTGAAGGATCTTGACACCTCTGACAAAAAGGATGGTCTTAGCACATCAGACTTGTCAAAACTCAAGGAAATGGCCACACAGCAGCCTAATCGAGAAACCAGCACAAGCTGTGAAGGTACAAAAGTATTTTAGACATACCACATGTTGTAGCTGCTTACTTTTGAAAACAAAGTAAGGTTGTATTCTTAGCCTGTGACTGTATAGCATAAGATGATGAATCTGTAGTTTCTTTTGATCTAGTAGTGAATTATCCGTAATAACCAACTACCAGCATTTGCTCAAATAACTCCGAAACTCAGAAACTTGTTTTCTCACCAAATGACTCTCTAACATGTTTTTAGAGTAGAAGAGGAATTTTTTTCTCATACTGCACCAAAATTTTGCCTTCCTGTAGCTTTAATCTTTGTGAGATAAATGTGAAGTGCCTAGAGCTAAATATTAGATCTTATATCTCTTTTTTTATAGGTACTGATTTCTAGACCATCCTCCAAGTTCTCTGGGTTTGGTATTCACTTAAAGTTTAATACTTTTTGTTTGCTTGATTTATTTCTAATTCATTTTTAAATTTTCTATTGAATATCTAGTATAAATAATCCAATAGCACCTAAAGGCTTTGAAAAACTGCTGTGTCTCCTTCCCACTCCTGATTTCTGTCTCCCAAAGGCTTTTTCCGACTAGAAATTTGTTTCCTTCTAGTCTGAATGGAGGAGCCTGGTAGGCTGCAGTCCATGGGGTCGCTAGGAGTTGGACACAACTGAGCGACTTCATTTTCACTTTTCACTTTCATGCATTGGAGAAGGAAATGGCAACCCACTCCAGTGTTCTTGTCTGGAGAATCCAGGGATGGGGGAGCCTGGTGGGCTGCCATCTGTGGGGTCGCACAGAGTCGGACACGACTGAAGTGACTTAGCAGCAGCAGTCTGAATTTTTCCTGGTATTATTCCTTTTTGTTTTCTTCTTTTTGTTTCCTCTTTTCTCTTTCACTCTTCCTGGAACTTCAGCTTTTGGACCATTAGACCTCCATTAATTAACTTTTCTGTTTTTTTAATCTCTTGCCTTTTTTGCTTTCTGAGAGATGTCCTTGGTTTTTAAATTAACTCTTGCATGGAATTTTTCATTCTTATCAGATTAATTTCCAACAGCTGTAACCTATGAGTATTTCTGTAATGTTTTCTATTCTTATTTGATGGGTACTGTACTTAGGGGGTGTGTGAATGTGTGTTTGAGAGTTGCTGAACTTATGGTGTGTGTGTGTGTGTTTGCACACATACATGTGTAGTGATCTCTTGGTATGGTTCCTGATTCCTCTGAATTTTTGTTTCTTTTCATCTCTGAATTTATTGTCAAAGATGCTCCTGAAATACCAGATGTAGGCACTCTTCTAAGTGCCTTACAATATTAATTAATCAGTTTAATCCTCACAGTGATCCTTTAAGATAGTGTCTGTTATCCCATTTTACAAATGAGGAAACCAAGGCACAAGGTACCAGAGGGCTAAATAATTACTCACGGTCGTAGAGCAGCAGAGCTGGGACTTGAGCCCAGCAGTCCTGAGGCTCTTGACTCTGCACTGGCAGCCACTGCACCGTGCTGCTCCTGCATCGTCAGGTTTCACTGGGGAAATGGTTGGCTAAGACGAGAGCAAGGACAGGGCCCTACACAGTGTCCTTAGCGGCCTCCCTCTCAGCTGACAGCAGTCTATTCATCACCACCTCGTGTTCATCTTGTTACACATCTGCCTTCAGACTGTGTTTCTCTCCTTTGTCCCTGGGGATCCGAAAGACTCGCTCAGTTGACTCCAGAATTTGAAAGTCTGAGGCAGCAAGAGGAAAAAGGGGGGCCACTGGCTCTAGGCAATGCTGACCTTGTGTGCAAGTCTCCCTCTTCCCACTCCTGGCTGGTGACTGTGCCAAAGTAGTTCAGCCTCTTTGGACCTCAGTTTTTGTTCCTTCTGTTAAATGAGAATAGTATCTGCCTTGCCTGGTTGTTGTCAGGATTCAAGGTAAAGTGCCCCTTGCACTGCAGGCCTTCAGTAAATGGGGGCTTTTGTTATCTGCCAGTCTACTGATCCTTTCAAAAACAGAACCACGTTGAGATGGCTGTTGTATTTTTATGAACTCTTGCGAACTCTGTGATTGTTTCCTCTTTTTCTTAGAGCTCACAAAGCAGCCATTTGATAACATGTTCTAGAATTTTGCCTTGAACTAACTTTAAGAACACCAGCCTGTAGCTTTTGGCATCCCTTTAGAATTTTTTTGAAAATTAGAACAATGTTTGACTGTCTTCACTCTCCCTTCAACTCTCCTATTAACTAGACGCCTCATGTATTAGTGAGACTTTCTTTTGCAGGTTTCCTTTGTACTCTGAGGTGTAATCTGTCTAGACAAAGAGACTTGAGCTCCTTTCCAATAACTGTATCTCTGAGCCTGTCTTGGTTTCATTTCCTTTGGACTGCTGTTTATCCTCCTCTTTCCAATCCAATGCCCGTTCTCCTTCCAGAGAAGACAGATGTCGAACAGGAGCCCAGTGAGTGCACTTGTACCACTTCATCCTTCAGGACCCTGTTTACGTCCGTCGCTAGTGAAAGTCCTCACTCGCAAGGCGTTTCCACATGGACATGCGGGTCCCCTCATTGGGGTCGTGTCCACACCCCGTGCTCATCTGTCCTCGCTTCCTCTCCTTAGACCCTTCAGCTGGCTCCCTCGCTCAGTAATTTCCCAGCAACCGCCTCCGCTTCTCCGATTGTCTCTGAGAATACTGTTGCCTCTGTGGCTGCCTAAACTGTTTATTTCACCTGAACACCTTAGGCCCCAGGGGATGGTAGGCATGCTTCTTGCTACCCATTGCTCCCCTAACCCATTTTTTTTTCCTTTGCTTCATCTAAAGCCACCCCTCCTCTGACATCTATTTCTTGGTTATACAGCTGAAATGTCAAAGTGTGGAGCGGGCTGGCTGGATTCACATGTCCGTATGGGTGTTAGCAGGAATTTCTCTCTCTCACACCTGCCTCTCACATCTCCCCATCTCAGTCTTCCGTTTCCCTCCATCTCTGCTTTCTGCTTTCCCTTCCGTTGGCCTTATTTTCAAGCTTGTATTTTCCCTCAGGGTGGCAGAGTTGGCCACCTGCAGCCAGTCCAGCTTGTTGAAGAGAGAGGTCCTCTTTTCCAGTCAGTCAAAAAACTCTCAGATCTAATTCTCACTGAACTGTCTCATGTCACATGCCCCCTGAGGAGTTAGGGGTGGGGGTGGAGGGTGGGAGTGGTCTCCAAAAGGAAAGTGTAAGTGCCATGCTGTTAGGAAGCTCTGGCTGGCAGGCAGACGAGAGCAACACGTGGCGTTCTTACCTGTCCAAACTGTATGACGTACTCTGTGTGGGCATGGTGAGATTTACATCTGAAAAAAATAGTTAAAAAAAAAAATCATAAAACTTTTCTATCTTACTGCAACCTTGGTTACCTTATAATAAGAATTAGCAGGAAATGAAACGATAACAATTTTGAGCTCTCATGATACAGATTAGAGCCAGTCTGATTTCAGAGGCAGATAACGGGAGAATATTATTGTTCAGAATCCTGTTTTTAAGCTACTTCAGGTGTTAGATGCAAGGCTTTCAAGATTTTAAGTCTTTTTCTGTTGTCGGTGAAAAATATTCATAGCATAATTACTTTACAGCTAGACAGACAAGTTTGCAGCAGCAGCTTATCCATGTGATGGACCGAATCTGTAAATTAGTTGATGCTGTTCCTGATGATGAGCTGAGAGCTTTGGATTGTGGGGACGAGCTGCTCCAGCAGCGGGACATAAGGTATCTTGACTTCTCTCATTCTGATCTGATTGCGTTTCCACCGACATTGTAAGTGTCAAACATACAGGGCAAGATTGCCAGGCATTCTGCCCCACAAATTGTGTAGCATACTTATCACTGTCATTTTTTTTCTTTTAATTCTATGTTTGGAATATAGTTGATTTACAATGTTATATTAGTTTCCGGTATACCAAAAAAATGACTTAGTTTTACATATACATATATCTATTCTTTTTCAGATTCTTTTCCCAAACATGTTATTACAGGGCTTCCCAGGTGGCCCTAGTGGTAAAGAACCTGCTTGCCAGTGCAGGAGATGTAAGAGACACGGGTTCAATCCCTGGGTCGGGAAGATCCCCTGCAGGAAGAAATGGCAACCCACTCCAGTATTCTTGCCTGGAAAATGCCATGGACAGAGGAGCCTACTGGACTACAGTCCATGGGTTCTCAGAAAGTCAGACATGCCTGAGCAACTGAGCACACACATGTTTTACAGAGTATTGAGTAGAGTTCCCTGTGCTCTGCATTATGTCTTAAATTAATTTACTTTTCAAACTGTTCCTTTAGCATTTATATTCAGATTTTTAAGGTTGGAAATATTTTGCCAGTTTGGCATGAAAACTAAATATAAACTTGTGTGTACCCTACCATTGCCAGCCTGTTGTTTAGTTGCTAAGTAATGTTTGAATCTTTGCAACCCCATGGACTGTAGCCCACCAGGCTCCTCTGTCCATGGGATTCTCCAGGCAAGAATACTGGAGGAAGTTACCACTTCCTCCTCCAGGGGATCTTCCCCACCCAGGGATTGCACTTGTATCTCTTGCATTGGCAGGCGGATTCTTTATCACTGAGCTACCAGGAAAGCCCACAGCATTGCCAACTACTCGTCGTTAACTTGGCATCCTGTGTTCTCTCTTCAGAAGGAAACTCCTAGCTGAAGCGGCTTTTGATCCCATTGATGCCAGTGTTCTTAGCTCCATGTGGGGATGTAGGCCTGATCCTCTAGAGAGCCCTCTGGGGGACTCGGCCTCTGCTTCCTTACCTTACGCATTTCCGAAGGGTGATTCCTGTCCTGCAGGGAATGCTGTGAAGGAATTCACTCTTCCACACCTCCCCTCAAATTCCATGTCCACCCGGGAACGTTTACTGACTCCTCTCCTAGGAAAGACGGGAGTCTCAGCCACCACGAAGAGTCCCTTTGAAAGACCGCTATTCAGTTCCCATTTACAGAAGTCCTTTGTAAGTAGCAACTGGGCTGAAACACCGAGGGCAGAGAAAAGAAATGAAAGCCCTAATTTCCCAAGAAATGTTCTCACAAGCACGGCTGTGAAAGATCAGAATAAATATACCACCTCCGTAAATGACTTGGAAAGAGAGCTCCAGGCTGCTTGCGAGATTGACAATTTTGACATAGATGACTTTGACGATGATGATGATGACTGGGAAAATCTGATGCAAAATTTAGCAGCCAGCAAATCTTCCACAGCTGCCTACCCACCCATTAAGGAAGGTCGACCAGTTAAATCAGTGTCAGAAAGACCCTCTTCCGCCAAGACAGACTGCCTTCCAGGGGCGTCTACCACTCAGAATAAAAACTTCTCAGAATCAATTCCGAATTACCCTGGTAAGTTTACAATAAATGGAATGCTTATATTTTCTCTGACAACAAAACTGTCCAAAATAGGAATTGTACAAGAGAAACCATAGCAAATCATCATTGCCTGAGAATGACATTGTTTCTATGCAGATTTCTGCTGATAATATGAATTACAAATCACAATTTCAGAAGCAAGTTGCTCTTTTGTCTGGGTACCAGCTGTAGTTTTATAAAATGTGTAATTATAACCTATTGTAGTAAAGCTCTTAAAGTCATTACAAATGTGCTTTGCCTTTAACATTTTTTAGTCCCTAAAACAATAAAGCTCATGAGGGCCAAGTTTTTAACAATTTGGGGGATGGATAAAAAGCAAAGCTAAATTTATGTGTTAAAAATGTCATTGTGTGTATTTTTAGAATCCTGGATTGATAAGAAATGATGTTTATAAAGCAGTGGAACAGGTTTTATGTCAAAATACTAAAATTTACGGCAACCTAAGAAGCCAGAAATTTCTTAAGTCAGTCAAATTATTTTTTTGGTCTAGGATCATTTTAATCGACTCAGCAAATATTTCCTGAGTGGCCACCATGTGCTATGCTCAGGTCCTAGTGATAGATGGATAACAAAGAGTTCCTATCTGCTTGGAGCTCACAGTTTAGTGGGAGAACATTTTGGAATAGTGAAATTAGCCATTGTAAAGGCTGCAGAGAAAAGCCAAAATTAATTTTGAAACCTTACATTAACCTTATAAAGTTATCAAAAGGTGGGTTTTTTTAAGTTTATATGTGTATGGTTTTGTAAAGTGCATTCCTCCCTATTTTTGCCATTGATGACTTAATCCCACAGAGGTTGTTCTTACAGCTATGCTGTTGACCTTTAAAATAACCATTAATGGATTTATTTCTGTCATGTTTAAGTGTGTCATGCTTGGTGTTCGCAGTTATCTTTGAGACGGTTGAGGGCTGGGGTGAGAGGAACTGCCAGAGCTGGAGTGAGCACTTTTCGTCCTCTGTGGGCACCCACCCAGAGTTGCAACAGTGAGGGGGCAGAAGAGGGGGCAGAGGCGAGTGACATGATAGAGGGAGATTCATAGGGAGCTAGGATGACTCTGAGCTTTCAGACCCGGTGGCTGAGAAAGCTGTGACACCGTGAACAGAAAGAGAAGTCAGGAGGCAGAGGCAGATTTGGAGCAGAGCTGAGGAGGGCTATTTTAGGGCTTGCTGAGCTTCAAGTGTTGGGAAGTCATTCAGGCGGAAGTATCTTGCAGACAGTTGGAGGTGCGTGCAGCCCTGGGACTTAGGAGGGCGTCAGTCTAGTCTTGAGAAAGAGATCTGGGCATTCTGTGCACATCAGCGATGTTTAAGGTCAAAGGACTAGGAAAATTCCAAAAAGAATGTCTACTGAGCCCAGTCCCAAGTGTCAGAGACTCCCAAATTTCAGGGACAGGTGGAGGAAATGGAGCCAGGAAAAGGAAGTTAAGTGAGTAGAAAACCCAGGACTGTCTTCTTTTTTTAAAAATATGTATGTGTGTATTTGACTGTTCCGGGTCTTAGTACCACATGCAAACTCTTAGTTGAGGCATGTGGGATCTAGTTCCCTGACCAGGTATAGAACCCCGAGCCCCTGCATTGGGAGCACAGGGTCTTAGCCACTGGAACACCAGGGAAGTCCCCCCATGATTGTCTTGAAGTTCAAAAGAGAAGGAGGAGAGAATATATAGGAGGGGTAGGTGCTGTAAAAAAAAAAATCAAGGAAAGATTTGAACTTGTCCCTTAGGAAGTCTCTGGTGGCCTTGACACTGGGCAGCAAGGAAACCCTGATCAACAGGTAAAGAAGGGTGTGCTGTAGCAGATCGTACACCAGCGATTCTGCAGGGCAACGGGTTAGAATGCTAAAGCTTACTGGTTACAATAATGCCCTGATTTCTCTTAACATTGATTATTTTCTTAGACAAGATGGAGCAGAATTTAGCATCCAGAAATCCGAAACATGAGCGTTTCCAGAGTCTTAATTTTCCTCATACAAAAGAAATGATGAAGATTTTTCATAAGAAATTTGGCCTGCATAATTTTAGAACTAATCAGCTAGAGGCGATCAATGCTGCACTGCTTGGTGAAGACTGTTTTATTTTAATGCCCACTGGTATGTATTTTTAGATATGAATTGGCAGGAATCCATTGGCAGATGTTAAATGAAAGCCCTTTAATAGAAATAAAAAGAACACCTACACCATATTTCTATCATTTAGGGGCCTCTAACCCTCCCATGCCACAGTTGGGAAAGTATATTACTTCATATCCTCTGTTCTGGTTGTTGACATGATAATATTTATTGCCCTTTAAGATCCTCACCTCAAAGCTCATTGTGTGGAACTGATCGAGGATTTTCCTTTGGGAATTTTTCTTTTTTTCTAGTCTAAATTAGCCTGGAACAGGAACAAAAAAATTACTGTCAGAGACCACAACCACTTCTGGCAGTTTATTTGGCACAACCTCGTGTGGCCTGGTGGTTGAAATCATTGGCTCTGGAGTGATGCCCTGGGCTCAAAGCACAGCTCTGCCGCTTATTAACGGCGTGGCCGTGAGCAAGGCTCCCCCAAACCCAGGCTCCTCGTTTGTGCAGTGGGAATAATACCAAAGCAACCACTTCACAGAGTGTCATGAGGATTAAGTGAAAAGCCTGGAACATAGTTCTTTCTTGTTTTCAGTTTTGAAGAGATTCAAGACTTTTCATTGTGTTGTTAAAGTGTATAACAGCTATTGAGTGATTTACAGTCATCCAAGTAAGAATATTAAATCAGCCATTAGGATAAGAAGCAGGGGAACATTGTAAATCACCTATGCTTCAATTAAAGAAAAGAAAGCAAGTCGCAATGTGGGACGTCGGGGTTTCATTACTTACGTCTAGTCTTCCCTCTGCCTCTACTTGCCTTTGTTGTGACCTCCAGCAATCAGTTGTCGCCATCGTCATTAAATAGCGTTGACTGGGCATCTGAATTTTCTCAAACTGATCTTACATTTTAGATGGTGTTGGTTTGTTTAGTCAGCAGCTTTCCATACTTTATTAACTTGCCGTTCAGTGTGTGTCTTCTGTTTTGACTCCAGTTTGGCACTGCAAAACTAAAGCTGGAGAGGGAGGGCCCTGGCATTCTCCTTGCCCAGCAATCTGAGGCACTGGCAGTTTAGTGGTGGAATTCTCACCCTCCTCATCCAGCAGTTTCATTCAAGGCTTTCCAAGACCCTCTAGGGTTTCGAGGGGGCATTTTTCAGGGTATCCTTCTCAAGTAGACTTTTAAAGTATTTCTGATGCATTTAAGTTTCCTGCCCTGATTCTTGCTTTTGCTATCATGTATACCTATATAAGATTGTCCTAAAGATAATTTTTATGCATTTAAGTTGCCCACGTACTTTGGCTCATTCAAATATGGTGTATTTTGGCACTGTGGAGAATATCACTTGGTGTCTTATTAGTTAATTACTTAAAATTTTATATGTCATTTGCATTGTACATTTTGCTTTCATGCTCTCAACATAGAACTTGACGGATTTTTTTTTTTTTTTTTTTTTTTGTCATTTCCTTTAGGAGGTGGTAAAAGCCTGTGTTACCAGCTCCCTGCTTGTGTTTCTCCTGGGGTCACTATTGTCATCTCTCCCTTGAGATCACTTATAGTAGATCAAGTCCAAAAGCTGACTTCCTTGGATGTAAGTTAAAACACTACCAATTATAATAAAAACACTAAGAATAGCATAACTTAAAAATAGTTATATTTTAGTACTCTGGGTAACCTTTTTTATTAAATAGTTAATGAACTATCAGACTAAAGCACAGCAGTTTTTTAGGTTGTTACATTTAAGTACAAGTCTTTGGAAATTCTGGTACAGATGACTTTCTAGAGTTCAATCTGGTTTTACTCTGGAAGAACACATTTTAGTATGAACCTTTAACCTGTATTGCTGATGTAAATTTGTTTTTTCTAATATGGAAGAATTTCTTTTTATACTACTGTCAGGTCAGCTTAGTTCTCACTCCCTTAATATCTTAAAATGCACACACATGTGCATGCCCACACACGTATGTCCTTTTTCCTCCTGGCTGAGGTTAAGAAAAGTTTATGAATGCAGTCTATTAAACCTTACATACTGCGATCAAACAGAACTCTTCTCGGGGTTATGAACCATCACCCCTCAACAAGACCACTACTTCGATTTTTCTTCCCAAAGATGTCTCAGTACAGAGATGGTAGCCATTGTTCAGCCGTTCATGAGGTTGTGGTCCTTTCAGTGTCGTTGTGCATTAAAACCCGAAAGACGCATTTACATGAAAAAATAATATGGCCGTACATTAGAACTAGAATCTCTTAGATGATGAATTCACATTTATCTTCCTTACAAATCTGAATAGCTAAGAAAGTAAAGAAACAGGGGAAAAGAAAAGGAAATAAACAGCGGGAAGACTATTTGACTTACGGTTAACAAGGGTTTTAAAAAAATAAGTACTGATTATTATGTTGAGATTCTCTTCTCCTTTGACAGGTTTGATATGTGACTTATAAAATATTTATAAAACCTAAAGATAAATGTAAGCTTGAGTCAGATTAATGTGTAAAATTTAAATTGTTTACTACTTTTATGCTTAGATCCCAGCTACATATCTGACAGGTGATAAGACGGACTCAGAAGCTACAAGTATTTACCTCCAGTTATCAAAAAAAGACCCAATTATAAAACTTCTGTATGTTACTCCAGAGAAGGTTTGTATTTCTATCATTATTTTAAAATATGATATTACAACTATTTTAGAAAAACAACCCGTTCTCCTTACCAAGTGAGGAAATACTGAGTCTTTCCCTCCCATGTTTCTCTGCTTTACTTCTCACATAGGATATTACACACTAGTCATCAAAGGTACAGAGGTCTTTGCTTCCATCAAGTGGTCCTCTGGGACACCAGCTAGGGGTCCTACAGTTTACCTCAATTCTGACACTACCTACCCAGAGACAGTGTCAGACCCCACAGGTTAAGGGCTCAGTCCCTCGAGATCACCACCCTGCTCCAGGCGCCAAGCCACAGGTTACCCACAACTTCCGTCTGCCTTAGCTGCAAATCTGAGGTTCCTGCGACCTCCTCCTGCTTGAATTCAGTGACTTACAAGAGCAGCTCAGAGAACTCAGGGCCTTCAGATAAACAGCTAGATGAAGAGGTATGTGAGGCAGGTCCTAAGCACAGGAGCTTCTGTCCCTGTGGAGGGGTGTGTCAGCCCCCAAGCACGTGGATGTGTCTGCCAACCTAGAACTTCTCTGAACCCTGTACTTTTGGAATTTTATGGAGGCTTCCTCACATAGGTATGATCAATTATAGTCTCCATTTCTACACTGACTCCCTTCTCTGGAGGATGGGAGTAGGACTCCCAGGCTTTTAGACCTGGCGTAGTCTTTCTAGTGACCAGTTCCCACCCAGGAGCCCAACCAGAGTTGCCTCAATAGGACCAAAGGGGCTCCCAGTGCTCTTGTTGTTTAGTCGCTAAGTCGTGTCCAACTCCTTATGACCCCATGCACTGTAGCCCGCCAGGCTCCTCTGTCCATAGCATTTCCCAGGCAAGAGTGCTGGAGTGGGCTGCTGTTCCCTCCTCCAGGGTATCTTCCTGACCGGAATCGAACCCCTGTCTCCTGAACTGTAGACGGATTCTTTACCACTGAGCCACCAGGGGGGCCCCAGTGCTCTAACCACTTAAGAATTTACAAGGGTTTCAGGAACCCTATTCCAGGAACTGGGAGCAGGGACCAGTATATTTTTTTCTGTTACCTCATTAAAGCCCACTAAAATACATACATTTTAAAATTTTTGACGTAATTTCTGATGCGTTTAGTTTAAGAAGTCCTCTATAACTTTCATTGAGAAACCCACATGGTAACATTTCATTGTAACTGCTCTATCATTCTTTCTCTGTTTTTCCCTTAAATATTTCAGAGTAAGTTGCAGACATGATATCCTTTCAACCCTAAATACTTCATTGCATGTCCTATAAACAAGGAATTCTCAGTACAGTTAACAAAATTGGAAAATATTAATTGCTACAATACTGCTACTTTATGAAACTTTATTCTAATTTCATTAGTTATCCCAATAATATCCTTTATAGCAAAAGAACTTCCTAGATTATCCATTTTCTTCATGTCTCTTTAAACAATTTCTGTCTTTCATGATCTTGAAAAGATCTTGGTTGAGTGATCTTGAAAGGATCTTGGTTGAGTGAAAACCAGTTGTTTTGTGGACTGTCACACAATTTGATTTTGTTTCCTCTTGATTAGATTTGCATTGTTCATTTGGGGGGGAATATCGCAGAAGTGGTGATGTGTTCTCAGTGCAGCCTATCAGGAGGCATTTGATGTCAATTCATTCTATTATTGGTATTGTTAACTTCGATCATTTGGTTAATATGCTGTCTGCCAGATTTCTCCACTGTAAAATTACATTTTTTGTTGTTAATTTTTCATTACAAGAATAAATGTAATCTTTTTTGTAATTGTAAATCTCTTATTGTGGAATATTCTGAAACTGTGTAAATATCCTGTGTCTGATGAGACTTTGACTTGAGTTTTATCGTCCCTACCAGTTGTTATTGTAGTGGGTGCCAAGTGATGATTCTTCTAATGTAATTGGTATTCTCCTGTGAGGACAAGCTTTCCATTTTACCCACATATTTACTTATATCAGTATGAAATCATGAATTCTTAAGTTAGTGAGTGGGTTATATCAGTCACCGTTGTATGTTTCGATGTTGTAATTGTTCTAGGTTTGGCCGGTGGAAAAGCTCCATCACTCTGGCTCCTGTGTCCTTCCAACATGTCTGTCAAGACATGGGTGCCAGATATGGTCACTGCTCCTGGGATGTCATTGTTTCTAGACCCAGTTATGGACTGAGCTATGAAATATACATACATACAGGCTTGAGTGTACAAGCACGTGTATATACCATGTGCTACCAGGCCTCCCGGGTAGCACAGTGATAAAGAGTCCACCTGCCAGTGCAGAAGACAGGAGACGCAGGTTTGATCCCTGGGTCCCAAAGATCTCCTGAATGAGGAAATGGCAACCCACTCCAGTATTCTTGCCTGGAAGATCCCATGGACAGAGGAGCCTGGTGGGCTACAGTCCATGGGGTCGCAGAGTTGGACTCAACTGAGCGTGCACATGTGTGTGTATATATTGTACATATGTTTGCATATTATTCCCCCAAACAGCATGCACACGTGTAACACATGTCTGTAACCCTGTCACCAGGATAAACGTGTGGTGGCTCCCAGACACACTGAGGCAGGAAAACTGTTTCAGAAGCACTGACCTAATACATAACTGTTTGCTAAATGTGGGTGAACATTCTAGAGTGTCTCATCTGCTATTTTCTATTACTTCTTCTAATTTAGTTCGTAGATTGAAATCAGAACCAATTTTATGTGGTTTTAATGCAGCTTAAGTCACAGTGGAACTTAAAGACAACCAGATCCTTACGGTGACGTGTTTAAATGGTTTTAAATGTCTGACTAACATACTTCCCATCTAGGTCTGTGCGAGTAACAGGCTGATCTCTACTCTGGAGAATCTGTACGAGAGGGGGCTCTTGGCACGTTTCGTCATTGATGAAGCGCACTGTGTGAGTCAGGTAAGTACCGTTCTCTACGTCTTGACATACCAGTAAATACATACCGCCAACAGTATCTAGATCTTGAGTGCTGAGAGAAAAAATATTGATTGAATTATTCTATTTCACTGAAGAAGAATGTGGTTCTTAATATATGTATTAAATGTATGCTTTATATAAAGAAGATCCGAGTAGTATGAAAAGCAGTACTGGTTTGTTTTTTTCCCTACTAGTGGGGACATGATTTTCGTCCAGATTACAAAAGAATGAATATTCTTCGCCAGAAGTTCCCTTCTGTCCCAGTGATGGCTCTCACTGCCACGGCCAACCCCCGGGTGCAGAAGGACATACTCACTCAGCTGAAGATTCTCAGGCCTCAGGTGTAAGTTGTCAAAAGTTATTCATTTTAAAACCTGGGGCCGTGGTTCCCCGATTGCTGCACAGTAGGATCACCCCAGTGCCCAGGGTGTATGCGTGCTAAGTCACTCCAGCGCTTTGCGACCCTATGGATTATAGCCTGCCAAGTTCCTCTGCGGGACTCCCCAGGCAAGAATACTGGAGTGGGCAGCCGTTTCCATCTCCAGGGTGTATTTCCATCTCCAATGCCAATTACATCAGGATTTGAGGAGCTGGGGGCCAATATGTATTGTTGTTGTATTTTTAAAATTTTTTTAAATTCCCAGGTGATTCCAATGTGCAGCAGAATTTGGGAACCAAGACCCTGGGGCTTTTATTCAATCACTGAAATTAAAACTCTTATCCCAGTACCAATTTTGGAAGTAGGGATAAAGTGCATGCCATACCTGTTAAACCATAGGATGGTCTCAGTAATAAATTAGCTTTTATTTATCCAGTTTTGGCTCCTGTGTATTCTAGAACAGGGGACCCCAACCCGGGACCATAGACTGCCGCTACTGGACTGTGGCCTGTTAGGGACTAACAGGCTGCACAGCAAGAGGTGAACCGTGGGCAAGCGAGCAAAGCTTCATCTGTATTTACAGCCACTCCCCATCGCTTCCTTTACCTTCTGGGCTCCACCCTTCAGACAAGCGGCAGCATAGTAAATGTAATGCACTTGAATCCTGAAACCATCCGCGCCCCCCAGCTCCTGTGGAAAAATCGTCTTCCAGGAGACCAGTCCCTGGTGCCAGAAATGTTGGGTGAGGACTGCTGTCGTAGAGTGTATATAATGAACGGGACAGACGATACTGCTTTGTCATTTTCCTCTGAAGTCCCAGCTATATTCAGGATATCGAAAACGGTCCAGAAAGTATACGTAGCGGCTTTTTTTTTACTTTGTTTTCATCTCAACAGCAAAGTGCTTCTGCTTGCCACCATTTGACTGTGGCAGTGGCACCCCACTCCAGTACTCTTGCCTGGAAAATCCCGTGGATGGAGGAGCCTGGTGCGCTGCAGTCCGTGGGGTCGCTAAGAGTCAGACACAACTGAGCGACTTCACTTTCACTTTTCACTTTCATGCATTGGAGAAGGAAACAGCAACCTACTCCAGTGTTCTTGCCTGGAGAATCCCAGGGACGGGGGAGCCTAGTGGGCTGCCGTCTATGGGGTCACACAGAGTCGGACACGACTGAAGCGACTTAGCAGCAGTAGCAGCAGCATTCAATGACAAAAACTTCTATAAGAAAATATCCCCAGTATAGGTTGCACTGAGTTGTTTTGTACCTCTGTATGACTTTGTAAAGACAAATACATTCTCTGACAGGTTCCATTTACTCAGCAAACATTTACTTAAACAGCTGTTGTCTACCAAGGTTAAAATATTTTTTCCTTCTGATTTATTAGTGGGTGCTTTGAGATTGAGGAATATCTGAGGGAATAGTGGCTGCTAATGTATTAGGGTGAATTTTTAAAGCTTGGCTCACTTGGAAATAAAGAAAATAACCTGGCTCTATAAATAATATGATCAGTAAAGACAACAGCAGCATTTTGGTGGATTATGAGAAGAACTCTTTACGTGCCATATGTGGGGACAGATGTGAAGGTGGTATTAGTCACTCAGTCATGTCCAACTCCTTGAGATTCCATGGACTTTAGCTGGCCAGGCTCCTCTGTCCTTGAAATTCTCCAGGTAAGACTACTGGAGTGGGTAGCATTCCCTTCTCCAGGGGATCTTCCCGACCCAAGGATTGAACCTAGGTCTCCTGCATAGCAGGCAGATTCTTCACCGTCTGAGCCACGAGGGAAGCCCTAGTGTGAAGGGGTTTGAGATTAAGATAGCTTCAGAGACCTTTTGCAGATTAAACTGGCATTCATAAGCCCAAGAATTTTAGAGTCTTCAGAATTTTGTGCAGGTAATCACAAAAACTGGAATGCAGTATTTTAATTTCACTTGCAGAGGAGTGTTTATAAAATTTGGGGGAGAAAAAGATCATTTCTTCCATAACTGATTTATATTACAACATTTTATATTTAAGACGTCTTATAAGTTTAGGTTCTAGTGAAGAACTCACATGCTGGAAATTTGTTTCTGCAAGTCTTCCACTGGTTTATAAAATCCTTTTTAAAAAATAGTGTTTTTTAGCATTTTTCCAGCAATAGATATCAGATACAATCTACTATTCTTTTAAATCATTAATATTAATTGCCAAATATCCATAATTAAGAGAAGTGATGCAAATTCAGTTTACCTTTTGAATAGCTTTTTGGAAGTCTCGAATCTGTGTTTTTTGAGTAAGCATTGCACATACAGGCTCAGAGGCGGACACCTCTAATATGTTATCCCAAGGATGTGTGGGGGAGATCTTCTTGGAAAAGTCATGGATTGTATATTCCCTGAGTCTAGCATGTGGTGCCCTCTGTATACTTGGCACTTGGTAAGAATGAATAAATGAAACGTATGGAAGAATTTTGGTAAATGTGGGTAAAATATGAAAATTTGGGTGGTCTGTTGACTCCTTTAATATATTTGGTGCTTCTATATTTGGGAGAATTTAAATCCCTGAGTTGGAAGTAAAAGATTTTAACCAACACTTTGTTACTTTTTTATTTTTGGATCTTCTTTTCTGTCCATAGACCCCTTGTTTGGATTAAATTTCCCCACTGCTGTGGTGTTATGGCCCTGGTGAAGACAGGTGCCCCTAGGTTTGAAGCCCCAGTCCCTACTCTTTTCTCCTACTGCCAGTCTGTGATAACATTCTTCGTCTTTGGGAAATATGAGGATGGAAATAAAATTGATTGGCTTTATCCCTTTTCTTCGGGGCCTTATAATATGAACCGAGAAAGAAAAATAAGAGAGACATTTATGCAGTTAATGTAACAAAGAATACTGTTTCTCTTTCAATTTCCCCATAGAATTTTACCCTAAGGTAATGTATTTTTATGCATGAAGTCTTATTGCTTACTCTGTCATATTTATTTACCTGAAAGAAAAACATATATATAAATTAGTTTTTTAAAATTTCCTATAGTAAAATTTTCTTCCTAACTGAACAAATGAATTATATATATAACATTAGTAGTATGTGACTGATCAGAACAGCTTAAATACATTTTTGAAAATAATTCTTATGGATAAATTTTGATGGGGAATGTGTAACTTAATGAGCTACGACTTTTTCCTCAGTACATTTGTCTGTGGATCAATCAAGTCAGTTCATATTTCTTACTTTTAGAGGTATATTTTATAGCATTGAGAAATGTTACTCATATAAGCATTTAGATAGGAATGCAAAGCATTTTATTCTAGCATTAATGCTCAGTTATTTGAATTCCTCCTGATATATATGCCAGAATTATATAATGATCTGTCATCAAAAATTATTTGTAATGATCTCTCAGCTGATATCTCAATTAAGTCCTCCAAATTTTGTGAAAAGGGAAGAATTTGGAACCATCTGACTGGCAAAATAAGTCAGATCATTATTTATTCACTTTACTTTTTCTGGGAAATGAACCTTTAAAAATATGCTTTACCCAACTTTTCTAATGGCTCTTAGATATCGTTGTTACTCTTTTCATTCGAATGATTCCTTTATCCAGGAGTTGGGGAAATCAAAATACTATTAGCTTCAGTACATCTTTTCTAGTATACTTTTGACATATGTTTTTATTCTGTGATATGCTTTTAAATAATAGTTTTGTCAGAACTTTATGGCTGCCAGTTAGCTCTTTCAAAAAATGAGACATGACTACCATGAAACCTAATTGGCAAAGCCAGTTTTCATTGCAAAAACAGTTGGCCAAACTAGACTTATTTTCTTACATTAAAAAAAAAAAATCTGACTTTGTTTTTCAAGTCAGATAAACTACTTAGTACATATGCCCATGACGGTGCCTCAGTTCCAAAAGCAGCGAGAGCCGAGCACAAACTGACCCCATTTCCTAACATCACTTAGGATGGCTAGAGCTTGACACCCTGGACCTAATAGTATTTACCATTTCAGTGTCTATACCGGTATTCCCTCGGTGAAGATATTTTGGGATCCAAAGCTTTTAAAAAAAAAAATATTGAGATACATTTGACACACCACCGAATTCACCCATTTAAAGGTTAGAATTGACTGGTTTGTTTGTACTTTCACAGGTTGTGTACCCCTCCCCCAAATCTAAGTTTAGAACATTTTTATCACCCCAAAAAGAAACCTAGTGTCACCACCCATTCTCTCCTTCCTGTTTCTGCCCTGCTTCTTCCACTGAACATGCTTTCAGGGTTCATCTGTGTTGTAACATATATCAGAATTTCATTCCTTTAAAAAAAAATTATTAACTGCGCCGGCTCTTAGTTGCAGTGTACAGGATCTAGTTCCCCAACCAGGGATCGAACCCAGGCCCCCTGCGTTGGGAGCACAGAGCTTTAGTCAGTAAACCACCTGAAATTCCTTCATTCCTTTTTATGGCATAATAATCTTTGTTGAATAGGCATTTCACATTTATTTATCCAGTTATCAGTTGATGTGAACTCTAATTAGAATATCTGTTAATTCCAAACATCCCATTTCCAACAAGCCAAGTAGGATTTGTTATATGTAATGAACTCTTTAAGAGATTTAACTTTTTCATTATAACAAATTGTGTGAATACAGTGGACCCTTGAGCAACATGGATTTGAACATAGGCATAGTAACCTTCCCATACATGTTTTTGTGTGTACCTGTGTTTTCATTTCTCTTGGCTATATCCCCAGGAGTGGAATTGTTGGGTCATATTATAACTATTTTTAACCTTTTGAGAGCTTTCACCAAAGTGGCTGCACCATTTTTCATTCCCATAAGTGAGATAGTGGATTCTGATTCCACCAGTATGTGCATTTGTCTCCCCTTTTTTGACCTCAAACTTTTTTGTTTAATGCATAAAACACCGTTCTGAAATTAAATGTAATGTGTAAAATGCAGGGGAAATCAGTAAGGCCATTCTTAGGTGTAATCATTTCAGCATTCCTGTCGGTAGGGAGACTCATGTAGCATTCCCAGCTTAAGCCCAAATCATATCAAGTTTTTAAATTATCTACATCATTTGTATTCCTGGGCAATTCTTTTTATGCCTAAATTTTATCAAGACTGCAGTTTCCTTTGCTGTGGCAGTGATTATAAATAATTAATTGAGAACAATCAGAACAGTCTGTGGGTGCATCAAGTCTCTCATCTACCGTCTTGCCGCAGTCTGCCACACATTCTTCTGCCGTCGCAAGCACTGAAAGATCTCTGGGTGTTTCATACATATACGTGAGGTCTTAAGAGGGATGGATCCACAGTATTGTTCAGCGGTCGTCTCACAAGACGCTGTGCGTGATGCGTTTCCTGACAGTAGGAACGAAAGAAGCCAGTTTCATAAAGTGAGCGGCAGCGTCTTTCCCCCCACTTTCCTGTCAGTGTGTCTGAAATCAGATCATCCCAATGGAGGCCAGAATACTTCTTTCCTGATGTTGTTCTTTACTCTTAACAGAAATGTGTAAAGCACTGAGAGACAGGAAGCCCTACCCGGGGCCTCTGGTACTTAGATTAGTGAAAGTTGCTTCTACACCCATACTGCATTTCAGTCGTTTCGTTGGGAGGTTTTTACGTCTGGGCCAATGTGCATGGCAAAGTTTAGAATGGCTGAAAAGTAAAGTTTGTTTTTCAAAAGTGAGAGACAATAGTAAAGGGGAAAAAATGGGACAGGAGTGTCTGAGCAGAAAGGGCTTCCCTAGTCGCTCAGCGGTAAAGACTCTGCCTGCCTTGCAGGAGATTTGGGTTCTATCCCTGGGTCGGGAAGATCCCCTGGACAAGGAAATGGTAACCCACTCCAGTATTCTTGCCTGGAGAATCCCATGGACAGAGGAGCCTGGTGGGCTACAGTCCATGGATTTGCAAAAAAAGAGTCAGACACAACTTAGCAACTAAACAACGATGAGCAGAAAGTCCTGACTACCAGCATTCTCAGATCCATCTTTTCTTCTTTGTCTTTAATATTTGTTTATATATTTGGCTGTGTCAGGTCTTAGTTGTATCGTGCAGGATCTTTTGTTGTGGTGTGCTAGGGCTCAGTACTTGCAGCTCAAGGGCTTAGTTGCCCCACAGCATGTGGGATCTTAGTTCTCCCACCAGGGATTGAACCCATGTCCCCTGCATTGGAAGGCAAATTCTTAACCACTGGACCACCAGGGAAGTCCCTCAGATCCATCTTCTAAGGAAAAAATCATACATGTGAAAACAGGATCTGGAAATTGATTCCTGTAAGATTATCTTTGCTCATGTACCTTTAGAAAGTCTTTGTGAACCCCTAGGGGTATACATACCCCAGATTTAGACCACTGATTTGGAAGAAGTTGAGCAGTGGTTTAGAACTCTGGAAAGAGGTCTAAGATGGGAGTGAAGTTGGAACTCACAGGCTTGATATTTGGATGCTGTTTAAAGCAGTGAGAGTGCAGTCCCTGAAGAGGATAATACAGGGGAAGAAGAAAAGAGCCAAGCGTTTTGGGAGCTGATTCTCCTGTAAGTGGGGAGAACCCCCACAGGTGTGAGAGCTGATAGAGGTTTTGTTAAGGCTAGCAAACAGCAGACAGTGACAAGAAAAGGTAAGATAATGAGGTCTGACAGAAGACCAGGGCAGGTACCAGACGAAGTTGATTTCCGCCGCCTGCTTGTGGCCATCTTATCTGCATAGCGGTCCCCTCAGGAACATGGCTGCCTCACATGTGAAGCATTCTTTAGTCCTAAAATTAAGTGTTTATCTTGACATCAATGGCAACCAAACCTGGACCCATCTAGCTTGAACTTAAATACAAAGACAGAAAGGCAGCGGTTTTAGTCCCCGTCTTTCCTTCCTCTGATCCCTACCCCCTGTGTATAGACCACCCCCTTAGCACAGGTTATTGCAGTTCATGATCTTCGTTCCCTTTCATCCACCCAGGCACTGAGATGTCTTCATTCTCTAACCTTAACTGCTTAGTTCATGTTCTCTCTCCTTCCTGGGGCCATGTTGAAACCTGGCGCAGATTCAGGGTCTCTCCAGGGCCAAGGGGAGATAAACAATTCCATCATCCTTCTCCAGTTTCTCAAAGCTCTGATAAAGCAATTTTGGTAGAATAGTAATGCCAAAAGCCAGCTGGTTGGGGGCACAAGAGAATTCTGAGAAACCTGCCTTTGGAGGGAGAGAACAAAGTGGGACGCCAGCTGCAGTGGAACGTACGGAGGGTCAAGGGAAGCTTTTGTTGTTTGCAGTATTGGAAGGTCCAGGTACCGACACAGAGATAAAAGGGAAGAGTTCACAGAAGAGACCAGAGCACAAGCAAGGAGATAATGGAGAGGTAGAGCTCACAAAGGAGATAGGGGACGTGGGGGACCAAGAGCGAAAGGCCGGAGGACGAAGAGCACATCCGTCTCAGAGTCAGTCACGGCCCCTCTGAGCACAGAGCAAAGGGCAGTGATCAGGGTCTGCAGACTTCACTTCCTGGGGCCTTGCAGCCAGCTCTCCTCTCTTGGTGTGCGTGCGTGCCTAGTCGCTTCAGTTGTGTCTGACTCTTTGCCACCCCATGGACTGTAGCCTACCAGGCTCTTCTGTCCATGGGATTCTCCAGGCAGGAATACTGAAGTGGGTTGCCACGCCCTCCTCCAGGAGATCTTCCTGACCCAGGGGTCGAACCCACGTCCCTTGGCATCCCCTTCATTGGCTGGCAGGTTCTTTGCCACTACCACCACCTGGGAAGCCCCCACTCTTCTGTGCACAGTTAGAATTTGGGGATGTTGGTAGCCTAAAGTTATGTATAGTTTCTCTATGAATTTCTTCATCTTTTAAATAATATTTTAACATCTCTGCTTTTAATCTACCTTGTTTTTGGAACCTGGGCTCCTGTCTTTTCTGCATATTTTTTTCTTTGGCCATCCTTCTGATTGTCATTGAGTCCCGTAGACATACCCTCCTTATCACCATTCTTAATCTTCAACCTAGCTTCCAGCTGTGTTTCATTATGTAAGTTGCCAGTAGTTACATTCACTTTAAGACAACTTGATGATTAGGTTTGCATTGTAGAAAACCAGTGCTTAAATTTTTTGTTTTATAATTTTGTTCATTTACTTATTTTGGCTGTGCTGGGTCTTTGTTGCTGCGAGAACTTTTCTCTAGTTTCAGGGAGTGGGGGCAACTCTCTAGTTGTGGTGTATGGGCTTTTCATTGCAATGGCTTCTCGTTGTGGAGCATGGGCTGGCCCTAGGGCACCTGAGCTTCAGCAGTTGCAGCTTCCAGACTCTGGAGCGTAGGCTCAATAGCTGTGGTGCACGGGCTTGGTTGCTCCGAAGCATGTGAGATCTTCTGGACCAGGGATCAGACCCATGTCTCCTGCATTTGCAGGTACATTCTTTACCACTGAGCCACCAGGGAAGCCCTATCAGCGTTCAGTTTTTGAAGGTGGCTAAACCTATTTTTTCTCATAATAGTGAATTTGATGTTTCTGACTTCTTTTAGGTTTAGCATGAGCTTCAACAGACACAATCTAAAATACTACGTGTTACCCAAAAAACCTAAAAAAGTGGCATTTGATTGCTTAGAATGGATCAGAAAGTATCACCCACGTGAGTACAGCCTTATGATGAATTATGTCTAGAAGTGATAAGTAAATGTCTTTTTAGTACCACGGTTGAATATATAAAATCGTGCATTAAGCATTTCTTTTCTCATCATGGTAGCACTAACTTGCTGTTCATAGTGCAGAATATTGCAACTCTTTCGGTTCTGAAAATTAGAAAACCTCATTTGGTTTGCTAGCAAGAACCCCTGATAAAAAGCCTGTTAAATACCCTCCTACACACCTGTGTCATTCGTGGTCTCGGGCTTTCTTCTGGCTGCCATCAGTGTGTGAACTATGCAACTCTGTTCTAGTGCTTCTCCCCAGTGTGTCTGCCTTTGAGTCCTGTTAACTAAAATGAGACCAGAATTCATGGTAGTTTTCCATGTAACCTCGTAGGTACTTTTCCATGGAGCACCTTTTGTTGTTGTTGTTAAACATCTCTATTTTATTTTTTTAAATTAGTATACGAATTTGTTTCAGTAAATCAGACAATACAGAGATAGATCAAGGAAAAAGTCAGTAATTTCCTTTTCCATACCCCTACTGCCACCCCCCGCCACCCAGGGAGGTAATATAAATAGCCTTTGTGTGTATCTGTACCTTTGGCTCTTCCACAGAGAGATGTCTTTTTCTTTACTGCCTTTTATTTTCCGATTTTTAAAAATAACGTACATACAAACGGCAGTAAATATAATACAGTGAAGAGAATTTAGAAAGGAAGGGAAGAAAGACTCAAAAGACAGACCTTACCATAGGACAAGTTAAGTTACTGTTACCATTTTGGCTTATTTCCTTCCAGTAATTTCTGTGTGTATTTTTCTTTCCACTAGCCTACTGTATATACAGTGTTTCCTACCATTTACCTCTTTTAAATCTTAAACATTTTCTCCTGTCTTTTTAAAAACTTAGAAAACACTGAATGATTGCTTGTAATTTTCTTTCTTAATTATGTCCTATGTTGGCCCTTAAAATTTTTTTTTAATCTTAAAAACTATAGGGCCTTCCCTGGTGGTCCAGTGGTTAAGACTCTGCACTTCCACCTGCAGGGGGCCAGGGTTCAATCCCTGTTTGGGGAACTAAGATCCTGCATGCTCCACAATGTGGCCAAAAATTATAAACAGAACTTCTTAAATAAGTCCTTGGGTCACTTTATTTCTTCGATTTGTTTCCCAGAAGGAAACTGAGTCAAAAGGAAGGAGAATTTCTAAGGCTCTTGATACATATTACCAGATGCTTTCTACAAAGTCTGTGTAGGAGTGCCTTCCTGTTGTATAGCCAGTGAGAAACAGAGCCAGGGTGCCTCCAGGTCCATTTGGAGGAACAGGATTGCAAGTCAAATCTTGTCATTTCCGGCACATGTTGTTCCTTGCTTGATTTATTCTACCTATGTGATTCTCCTCTGCTGTCAGAAAACTGAAGGTCTGTTTACAGTTCAGACAATTCTAAGAACATCATGTAAGTTAGGTCGCTGTTTATGTTACATGCCTTCATTTCACAAGACTGTTTTGGTTTCTTGGCAGATGACTCAGGGATAATTTACTGCCTCTCCAGGAGAGAATGTGACACAATGGCTGAAACATTACAGAACGATGGCCTTGCTGCCCTGGCTTATCACGCTGGCCTCAGTGACTCCGCCAGAGATGAAGTACAGCACAAGTGGATTAATCAGGATGGCTGTCAGGTAACATCTATTAACATAAAGGAAACAATATTTTACAGTATATAAGCCACCTTGGATGGAAAATTGTTTTTACCTTAAAGGTAGTAAACATCAAAATAAGGCGGATTTAAAAGGAGATCTTTGAGACATCTAAAGTTCCTTTTTCTTTCTTAAATTAAAAAAAAATTTTTTTTAATTGGGATGTAATTCACATACCATAAAATTCTCCCTCCCAAAGTTTACAAGTCAGTGGTTTTTAATATATTCACAAGGTTGTGCAACCATTACCACTGTCTAATTCCAGAACATTCCATCATCCCAGAAAGGAACCGCATATCCACTAGCCATCACTCCCCACACCCCCCAACCCCCAGTTCACTAATCTATTAACTACTATTAATCTGTCTCCATAGAGAGTTTCCTATCCTGGACATTTCATACAAATGGAATCATACAGAATGCATTCTTCTGTGACAGATTTCTCTTACCCTGTTTTCGAGATTTATCCACATTGTAGTATGTATCAGTACTTGACTCCTTTTTGTGTCTGGATAATATTCCATTGTATGAGGTACCATATTACTTATCTGTTCATCAGTTGGAAGACATCTGGTTTATATCCACTGTTTAACTCTCACGAATAATGCTTCTGTGCAAGTTTTTATGTAAACATATGTTCAGTTCTGTTGGATAAATACCTAGGAGTGGAGGGACTTCCCTGGTGGTATACAGTGGATAAGAATCCACCTGCCAGTGCAGGGGACACAGGTTCCATCCCTGGTCTGGGAAGATTACACATTCCTCGGCGCAACTAAGCCCACGCACCACAACTACCGAGCCTGTGCTCCAGACCCCTCAAACTGCAACTGCTGACGCCCTTGAGCCTAAACCTGTGCCCCACAACCACAATGAGGAGCCCAAGCCCCACCACGAAGGGTAGCCCCTGCTCACCACAACTAGAGAAAACCCGAGCACTGCAACAAAGGCCTAGCACAGCCAAAAGTAAATAATCAATTAATTTATAAATAAATACCTAGAAGTAGAATTGTTTAGTCATATGCAAACTCACTGTTTAAGGAACTGCCTGTTTTCCAAAGCAATTATAAAGTTAGACGTTCCAGCAATGTATGAGGTTCCAATGCCTCTACCTCACCAACACTAATTATTGTCCTTTTTTTAAGCTGTATCCATCCTGGTGGATGTAAAGTGGTATCTCATCGTGATTTTACTTGCGTCCCCTAATAACTAGTGATGCCGAGCATCTCCTTCCCGTATGACAGATTTGTTGCCCCAGTGGATCAGGGAAGAAGCAGAAAACACTCTAGGCATCCCATACTGTCACTTGGGTAGATCCCTCATACAAGGATGAATCTGAGAATGACTAAACTGTTTTTTTTGGAGCCCATGAAATTTTCAGCTCATAAAAAAAAGAAATCATTACCCTGAAGATTCAGAAAGAAAGTAACTTTTGAAATTATTTTCTGAGGGAAAATAAAAGGAAGTCTTGGAGGATATCAACTTAATATCCTTAGAAAAATTTAAGAAGACTTGTATGAACTAGAAACAGTTTGCCATAAGAAGATGATATGAAAAGGCTGACATGAAGGGAAAAATAAAAATTCCATGTATGCAAACAAGAAAATGCAAGAAAAAAAAACCAAAACAAATAGGATTATATATCAAGACACACATGGTTCAGTTCAGTGCAGACATTTGAATCAATGATGTAGTGAATAACTTGAGAATGTAAAGGGAAAAAGAAACATGAAAATTGAAGGAATAAAAAAAACAAAAAAAAGTGGGGTTTTTTTTTTGCCAAACAGAAAAGTGTTTGGCAACAGGGAGTAATGTTAAGCCTAAAAATAATAAGTGTACCCAAGAATGAAATTGGGAGAGTTGAGATCGATAAAATAGTCAAATGTGTTATAAATAAATACATAATAAATATATAAGAAATTAAGGGTCATTTCAGAATCACTGGGGGAAAACTTAGATAATTCAGAATATTTGTTTGATTTACAAAATTGTAAGAAATTGTGGGCCTTAGGAAGCATCACTACGAACAAAGCTAGTGGAGGTGATGGAATTCCAGTTGAGCTATTTCAAATCCTAAAGATGATGCTATGAAAGTGCTGCACTCAATATGTCAGCAAATTTGGAAAACTCAGCAGTGGCCACAGGACTGGAAAAGTTCAGTTTTCATTCCAATCCCAAAGAAAGGCAATGCCAAAGAATGCTCAAACTACCACACAATTACACTCATCTCACATGCTAGTAAAGTAATGCTCAAAATTCTCCAAGCCAGGCTTCAGCAATACGTGAACCGTGAACTTCCAGATGTTCAAGCTGGTTTTAGAAAAGGCAGAGGAACCAGAGATCAAATTGCCAACATCCGCTGGATCACGGAAAAAGCAAGAGAGTTCCAGAAAAACATCTATTTCTGCTTTATTGACTATGCCAAAGCCTTTGACTGTGTGGATCACAATAAACTGGAAAATTCTGAAAGAGATGGGAATACCAGACCACCTGACCTGCCTCTTGAGAAACCCATGTGCAGATCAGGAAGCAACCATTAGAACTGGACATGGAACAACAGACTGGTTCCAAATAGGAAAAGGAGTACGTCAAGGCTGTATATTGTCCCCCTGCTTATTTAACTTCTGTGCAGAGTACATCATGAGAAATGCTGGGCTGGAAGAAGCACAGGCTGGAAGCAAGATTGTTGGGAGAAATATCAATAACCTCAGATATGCAGATGACACCACCCTTATGGCAGAAAGTGAAGAGGAACTAAAAAGCCTCTTGATGAAAGTGAAAGAGGAGAGTGAAGAATGTTGGCTTAAAGCTCAACATTCAGAAAACCAGAATCATGGCATCCGGTCCCATCACTTCATGGGAAATAGATGGGGAAACAGTGGATGACTTTATTTTGGGGGCCTCCAAAATCACTGCAGATGGTGATTGCAGCCATGAAATTAAAAGACGCTTACTTCTTGGAGGAAAGTTATGACCAACCTAGACAGCATATTCAAAAGCAGAGACATTACTTTGCCAACAAAGGTCTGTCTAGTCAAGGCTGTGGTTTTTCCAGTGGTCATGTATGGATGTGAGAGTTGGACTGTGAAGAAGGCTGAGCACCGCAGAACTGATGCTTTTGAACTGTGGTGTTGGAGAAGACTCTTGAGAGTCCCTTGGACTGCAAGGAGATCCAACCAGTCCATCCTAAAGATGATCAGTCCTGGGTGTTCATTGGAAGGACTGATGCTGAAGCTGAGACTCCAATACTTTGGCCACCTCATGGGAAGAGCTGACTCATTTGAAAAGACCTGATGCTGGGAAAGATTGAAGGCAGGAGGAAAAGGGGACAGCAGAGGATGAGATTGTTGAATGGCATCACCGACTCGATGGACGTGAGTTTGAGTAGACTCCGGGAGTTGGTGATGGACAGGGAGGCCTGGAATGCTGGGGTCGCAAAGTCGGACACAACGGAGCAACTGAACTGAACTGAAAAAATTGTATTTGTTAAGAATAAGAAATAGGTTACTCTACAAAGAATAAGAAACAGATTTGCCTGAGGCAGTGTCACTAAATTAAAAAAACAGAAACAGACTATCCCTAGAAGGCTGGAACTGAGGGGTTTTGTGCTCAGCTTATTATTTATGTTGAAAACAATAGAATGGCTTTTTCAGATATTTAGAAGTTCAGAAAATACTGGCTTGTCTTCACTGACATAACTATAGATGGCATTCTTTCCAAATTAATATTTAACTAATGAAAATTGCACTGTTTTTTTTCCTTTGATGAACTTTTTTGAAAATTTGCCTGGATGAACATTCAAGTGAAAATAACCAAAAGAATTTGGCAAGAAAATTATAACGCATGAACAGTGCCTTTGCAATACATTATAGATCAATGAAACAGAAATCCAAAAATAGACTAGAAACATGTAAAAACAGTATATGATAAGGAAGGCATTTATAATTAATTGGGGAGCTTCCCTGTTGGCTCAGTGGTAAAGAATCCGCCTGCCAATGCAGAAGACATGGGTGGTCTGGGGAGATCGCACATGCCGTGGAGCAACTAAGCCAACGTATCACAGCTACTGAGCTCATGTGCTGCAGTGCTGCAGTGCTGCAGCCTGCATGCCCTAGAGTCCGTGCTCTGCAACGAGAGACGTCACCGCAGTGAGAAGACTGAGCACCGCAGCTAGAGAGTAGCTCTCCTCTCCACAGCTAAAGAAAAGCCCGCACAGCAGCACAGACCCAGGACAGTCGAAAGGAAGTAAATTAATTAAAATCTAAAATTAACTGGGAAGCCCCTGGAGAAGGAAATGGCAGCCCACTCCAGAATTCTCCACTCCTGGAGAATTCCATGGACAGAGGCCTGGCGGGCTATAAGTCCATGGGGTCGCAAAGAGTCAGACACGACCGGGCACCCAGCACAATCGGGAAGGGAAATTTATTCAGCTTGTGGCACTGGCTACCTGATGGGGAGAATTATCCTGAGTCCTCATATCAAAATTAATTACAGGTAGGGACTTCCCTTGCTGTCCATGTTGAGACTTCACGCTTCCAAAGCAGGGAGTATGGGTTCAATCCCTGGTCCAAGAACAAAGATTCCACATACCACGTGACCAAAAAAAAAAAAATTACAGGCAAATACAAGTACTGATATTTTTAAATGTGGAAGAGAATCTAAGCTTAAAAAGAAACCCTACAGGAAGTAACTGCTCTAAATGATTGAAAACCTAAACGACTAAACAGTTCTGTATCTATAAACAAAACTGAAAGGCAACAGCAAACAGGGAACTATATCTTCAAAAATAAAACATAATGAAGACCTTGTAAAAATGTGATAAGAGAAGCATGAGTCTCAAATAGTTAGTTACCCGAGGCTGTCGGGAGACTATCGGAAAGAAAGAAATACAAATCGGAAAGGGCTAAATACAAGTTTATTTTAAGTGCAACTTTACTAATAATTGAATTAACATTTAAAACAGAAATTTTTACTTTCTGTATTAGCAAACTTTTATTAACTGACGGGAACAGTGTTGTGAGAGGCAATTTCCTATAGTAATCCTGAGACCCTTTCTGGAAAACAATATGATGGACTGTACTCAAATCTGAAACAGGTGTGGAATTTACTTTAGTGTTATTTTTAATAATAAATGTTCTGAGACCGTGATTGCTTATATTGCAGTACATTCCAGCCATTAAAAATGGTTTATGAAGAATTTTTTAATGGTATGAAAATGTTGGAATGTTAACAATAGATGAATGCTGGAAAAAATATAATTCAAAACTGTGTAATCTCAACCATAAAAAAATCGGATAGAAAACTGATAAGAAAAAAGAAATAAGTCAATTTGTTTGATTTCTTTAATTCTTTATATATATGTACGTGCTCAATTGCTCAGTCATGTCCGACTTTTTGTGACTCCATGGACTGTGGCCCGCCAGGCTCCTTTGTCCGTGGAATTCTCCAGCCAAGAATACTGGATTGGCTTGTCATTTCCTACTCCAGGGGATCTTCCCAACCTAGGAATCGAACCTGAGTCTCCACCATTGCAGGCAGATTCTTTACCACTACACTACCTGGGAAGCCCCTTTATATTCTACAATATACATATTTGTATATTTAAACACTTTGATCAATTAATTCAGTTTTTTCAATCTGATTGTTTCTGCCTCAGAGCAGCTAATCCTCATAGTCAAGGTGTAATAACCAACTGGGCAGCCTTGATCTTAATAGATTTGTGAGACAGAATAAAACTTGGTTGTTTTTCTTCACAAAGAAATGATGGTTCCCTGAAATTTTGAAAGCCACACAGATATAAAGAAGGAATTATCAGTTCAACAAAGCCAGTGTTCCCAGTTACGAGAAGTAGAGAGGCTCAGGAAGAGGGGGTGTCATTGTCACCTCGGGAGCCTGCGCGCTCCCTGGAAGGGCTGTGCTGAGCAGACCCTGGGAGGTGCACCCAGACTTCCTGGAGACCTGTGGGCTGGCACAGCTCGCTCCACAGCCTCTCCACCTGCTCTCCCACCTCTCGAGGCTGCGGTAGACCTTCCCTTTCCAGGGAGACTCACCTTTGATCACAGTGCCGTAAATTTCAGTGGGTGGATAACCTGAAGAACAGCCGTCGGTGCTCCCGGTGTGGGTGAGCGCTCTGTCGGCCCTCCGCGTGCTCCGGGCTGTGCTGTTCCCGGGTCTGGTACTCATGGTGACTGAAATCATGTCTCTAGCCTCAGTCTGGCTGCCACATCATTCAGCTGTTTTTTGAAATACTCTTCTTGAAGTAGCAATTCATCTTTTTAGGTCCTAAAAAGGCTTGCAGCTTTATTTGTGTAATGTAATTTTGCCTGGAGATCCAGTGTCTTCAGCTGGGTTATAGGTCCTAAATTTGCCACTGAAACAGATAGGCTTGAAGATGATTTTTTACTAAAAACTGATTTATCAGGCTCCTGAAATTTAAGTGCCACTTTGCTTCCACTGAGTAACTTGCATAGGCCAAGATCCACAGTCTCTAGTCTTTTTTTCTTTTTTAGTATAAATAACTCTCAGACTTTTTACCCATCTGAGTTCCAATTTAAAAATTCACAAATTTTGACCCTGAAGCCAGCTGATGAGTAAAAAGAACCAGTATGGGATCAGCTGGAAAAACGGTTAGTAAGCCCTGGAGCAGGTGAGAACACTGCTGTTCCTGAGCCATTGGAAAAGCTAGCAGCAGTGGCCCCAACAGCCCAGCCCTGGGAACTCCCAGAGCTTCAGAGCAGCATGGTTACCAGGGCATTATGGATATCATGGCCGTGTGAGCACCGCTCTTGCACATCCACATCAAAAAATGAGAGCGCAAATAGTGGAGAGGCAAGACCCTGGCTCCTGTGGTGATGACGCTTAGTCACGCAAGCAGGGGCCCGCCACACCAAGCTCCTCCCTGCCTTCTTGGGTCTGAACAGGGTTGCAAATTAACAACATGAAAAGCTCTAATTCAGTTCAGTTTGTCGCTTAGTCGTGTCCAACTCTTTACGACACCATGAATCACAGCACGCCAGGCCTCCCTGTCCATCACCAACTCCCGGATTTACTCAAAACTCATGTTCATCGAGTCGGTGATGTCATCCAGCCATCTCATCCTCTGTTGTCCCCTTCTGCTGCCCCCAGTCCCTCCCAGCATCAGAGTCTTTTCCAGTGAGTCAACTCTTCACATGAGGTGGCCAAAGTATTGGAGTTTCAGCTTTAGCATCAGTTCTTCCAAAGAACACCCAGGACTGATCTCCTTTAGAATGGACTGGTTGGATCTCCCTGCAGTCCAAGGGACTCTCAAGAGTCTTCTCCAACACCACAGTTCAAAAGCATCAATTCTTCAGCGCTCAGCTTTCTTCACAGTCCAACTCTCACATCCATACATGACCACTGGAAAAACCATAGCCTTGACTAGACAGACCTTTATTGGCAAAGTAATGTCTCTGCTTTTTAATTTGCTATCTAGGTTGGTCATAACTTTCCTTCCAAGGAGTAACTGTCTTTTAATTTCAAGACTGCAGTCACCATCTGCAGTGATTTTGGAGCCCAAAAAATAAAGTCACCCACTGTTTCCACTGTTTCCCCATCTATTTCCCATGAAGTGATGGGACCAGATGCCGTGATCTTAATTTTCTGAATGTTGAGCTTTAAGCCAATTTTTTCACTCTCCTCTTTCACTTTCATCAAGAGGCTTTTTAGTTCCTCTTCACCTTCTTCCATAAGGGTGGTGTCATCTGCATATCTGAGGTTATTGGTATTTCCCCAGCAATCTGGATTCCAGCTTGTGCTTCTTCCAGCCAGCGTTTCTCATGATGTACTCTGCATAGAAGTTAAATAAGCAGGGTGACAATATACAGCCGTGACGTACTCCTTTTCCTATTTGGAACCAGTCTGTTGTTCCATGTCCAGTTCTAGTTGTTGCTTCCTGATCTGCATATAGGTTTCTCAAGAAGCAGGTCAGGTGGTCTGGTATTCCCATCTCTTTCAGAATTTTCCACAGTTTATTGTGATCCACGCACAAAGGCTTTAGCATAGTCAATCAAGCAGAAATAGATGTTTTTCTGGAACTCTCTTGCTTTTTCCATGATCCAGTGGATGTTGGCAATTTGATCTCTGGTTCCTCTGCCTTTTCTAAAACCAGCTTGAATATCTGGAATTTCACGGTTCACGTATTGCTGAAGCCTGGCTTGGAGAGTTTTGAGCATTACTTTACTAGCGTGTGAGATGAGTGCAACTGTGCAGTAGTTTGAGCATTCTTTGGCATTGCCTTTCTTTGGGACTGGAATGAAAACTGACCTTTTCCTAATTAGTCATGCTCAATAATGAAACCAAGTTATTAGAATCTTGTATAGAGTACATTTCAAAGTAAAAGAGAGGAAGACTTCTCGGTGGTCCAGTGCGAGGGACACGGGTTTGATCCCTGATCTGGGAAGATTATATGGGCAACTAAGCCCGTGCGCACCTGCTGAGCCCATGTGCCGTAACTACTGAGCCCGCATTCTAGATCCCAAGAGCGGCAACTAGAAAAAGCCCAAGCATAGCCATGAAGACCCAGGGCAGCCGAAAATAAATAACAAAATTACTTTTTAAAAAACTAAGTAAAATAGAGGATGAAGCTTTTCAAAGCATCTATTATTAAAATGTTCATTCAGATGCATTAAGAGCCTCACTGGCTTTTGCTTTTACGTCAGGTTATCTGTGCGACAATTGCCTTTGGAATGGGCATTGACAAACCGGACGTGCGCTTTGTGATCCACGCCTCCCTCCCGAAGTCTGTGGAGGGTTACTACCAAGAGTCTGGCCGAGCGGGAAGAGACGGGGAGATCTCTCACTGCATACTCTTCTACGCCTACCATGATGTGACCCGGCTGAAGAGGCTTATCCTGAGTAAGCTGAGCTCCCTGGGGGACCTGTGCTGTCCCACTCAGTCCCATGACTGTCGTCCACCCCTGCATCATGGTGCTTTTGGTCCAGTGTTCCTTAAATTAGAGATGCTTACGTAGATATGGAAGTTTCATTTAGGTCATCTTTATGATAAAGATGTTGTTCAACATACTGGAAAATTTCCAAACCAGGTCTTGAATGCAGTCCAATCCTAAGAAATAACTCCAGTTACTAATTTCCTTTGTATTCTTCCAGGCCCATTTTCTGCCTGGATCCTTGTATATAACATACATTTCAGACATGCAGAAAAGTAAAATGGAAAAACTAATGAGCTATCATGTACCCCCATCCAGGTTAGGAAATAAACCCCCTATAGATAGAGCCCTCTCATATCCCATCTCTTGACTTCCACATTGGAGTTAAACAGTATCTTTTTATTTTTAATGATTTTTAAAAAATTATTTTAAAATTGCTTTACATTTTAGGCAATATATTATATTTGATACTTACTTTCCCAAATGCAGGTATTTCACAGTGTAAATGCTATTATATTATGTGTGTTCCCCACACCCCCCACCATCGCCCCGAAGTATTGTTGAGTCATTCAGGTGCACAACACAGGGATTTAAAGGTTATACTCTATTTATAGTGAAAGAAAGTGAAGTTGCTCAGTCATGTCCAACTCTTTGTGACCCCATGGACTGTAGCCTACCAGGCTCCTCCATCTGTGGGATTTTCCAGGCAAGGGTACTGGAGTGGGTTGCCGTTTCCTTCTCCAGGGGATCTTCCCGCCTCAGGAATCAAACCCTGGTCTCCCGTATTGCAGGCAAATGCCTTACCATCTGAGCCACCAGGGAAGCCCACTCTATTTATAGTTATTATATAAATGTGCGTTGTTGACCAGATTTTTTTCTAGTCAACACCCGGATGTAACTATGATTTCAACTAGTACACATAGCTTGACTATATAGAATTCTATAGAATCATTCCTTGTTTATTGAACCAGTCCCCTTTTATTAGGTAAGTAAACTTGCCTGTTTTGAGACCACTTTTGAAGGAACTCTGGCAAAGATGCTGAGTGTGTGAAATGATGCTTACCAAGTTCTGCGCCAGATAATGTTGGCCTGTTTTGCTCATAACCGGTAGCAAGGGCAGGGTCCTAACCATGGGACTGCCAGGGAATTCCCAACCACTGGCTTTACAGATAGAGTTAGTCCCAAGAGAAAAGTGAACTTCAGGAAGGTTTTGTAATTTGCTCGCAACAGCGGCAGCAGCGGTAGCAGAGAGAGTAGTCATGGTGATAATAATGTTTTCTTAGCACTTACTTACTGTATGCCACTGTCTTGAATGCTTTACGTACATCACTTAATGTTCACAAGATCCCTAAGAGACACTACTCTTACTCTTATTTTACAGAAGAATTTCCTCGAAATACAGAGCCAGATAAGTGGCAGAGCCCTGGTGGAATCCAGGTTCATCTGAATCCAAGAGTCACCTCCCTTGCACTATACCAAGATCATTCTCAGTGAAAAAGTGAAACTTTTAAACTTAGTGTGTCCAAAAAAGTGAAACTTTTAAACTTAGTGTGTTTTTGAAAAGAACCTATATTAAGTTAGGTCCAAATAATTTATTAAGTATTTAAACCCTAAATACTTAGAAGTCATCTGAAAAAAATAATACTCATAAAGCAGAAAAAAAATTTTTTATTTCCTTTTTAACAAACCACAGTTGCTTATGAATGAAAATTATGAAGATGTTGTTCTCAAACCTTGGGATCAGAATAGACACTACCACCCTCATTTCCGGTTTCAGGTTGATTTTTTTGGAGGTAAAGACTCATTTGAAAAGACCCTGATGCTGGGAAAGATTTAGGGCAGGAGGAGAAGGGGACGACAGAGAATGAGATGGTTGGATGGCATCACCGACTCAATGGACATGGGTTTGGGTGAACTCCAGAAGTTGGTGATGGACAGGGAGGCCTGGCGTACTGCGGTTCATGGGGTCGTAGAGTCGTACACAACTGAGCGACTGAACTGAACTGGACTGGATTGTGTTCATTAGCAACTGCCAAAGTTTTAACTTCACAATGTCATTTAGAGGGACTTCTTGGTGGTCCAGTAGTTAAGACTCTATGCTTCCAGTGCAGGCGGTTAGAGTTTGATCCCTGGTCAGGGAACTAAGATGCCACATGCTCCCTAGCACTGCCAGGAAAACAAAAAATTAAATAAAAAACAACAACAAGATCATCAGAAGGAAAGTAGCACATCATGAGAGCTTCCCTGGTGGCTTAGTGGTAAAGAACCCACATACCAGTGTAGGAGAGGCAGGTTCAATCTCTGGATCGGAAAGATCCTCTGGAGAAGGAAATGGCAACCCACTCCAGTATTCTTGTCTGGGAAATCCATGGACAGAGGAGCCTGACGGACTACAGTCTGTAGGGTCGCAAGAGTTGGACACAACTTAGTGACTAAACAACAAGCTCATTGTGAACTAGCCCAAACTCGTTGTGTATGTGGAGTTCAACAGATGTTAGTTGTTGCTGTGTTTCCCTTGAGTTTAAAATATCGACCAGCAGCCGTGTGCACTCGTTGCAGCACCCACCCTGGCCCAGGAGGTCCTTCGCACACAGTTTCAGAACCAGTGGCTTCACCACTTTGATCTCAAATACTCCAGAAGATGCACAGCCCACTGCCACAGCCCCAGACCCTGCTCACTCTGGATGCTAGGTTTAGTTCATGCTTGTCTTGATAAATGTAGTAAATATAGTTCAGATAGTTACCACTGGGAATAATGAAGAGATGCAAAATGTTTTCAGCTACTCCTGACAACCTGTGTTTATTCCTGTAAAACTAAATTCTTGGTTGTTGTTGTTTGGTCCCTCAGTTGTGTTTGACTCTTTGCAGCCTCCTGGACTGCAGCATGCCAGGGTTCCCTGTCCTTCACCATCTCCCAGAGTTTGCTCAAATTCATGTCCAGTGAGTCGGTGATGCCATCCAACCATCTCGTCCTCTGTCACCCCCTTCTCCTCCTGCTTTCAGTGTTTCCCTGCATCAGGGTCTTTTCTAATGAGTTGGCTTTTCGCATCAGGTGGCCAAAGTATTGGAGCTTCAGCTTCAGCATCAGTCCTTCCAATGAATATTCAGGGTTGATTTCCTTTAGGATTGACTGGTTTGATCTTGTTGTCCAAGGAACTTTCAGGAGTCTTCTCTTGAGATAAATCTTGGAGATGAACATAAACATTCAGTTAATTATAATGTAAATATTTAGAATTATAGGAATCTATTTTAAATACTTCCGTGATATATTCAGTTTTTCTACTTTAATAAGTATGTTTTACTATGTTCTTCATCTCTTTTAGTGGAAAAAGATGGAAACCGTCATACACGAGAGACCCACTTCAATAATTTATATAGCATGGTTCATTACTGTGAAAATATAACAGAATGTAGGAGAATACAGCTTTTGGCTTACTTTGGCGAAAATGAATTTAATCCTCATTTTTGTAAGAAATACCCAGATGTTTCATGTGATAACTGCTGTAAAACAAAGGTAAAATAAGCAGGTTTTAAATTCTTTGTAATAAGGAAATTGCCAAGATTTTTTTTTTTCTTCTCTTAATTTAGAAAAGTTAGTACAGGTTAGACTGCAGTAAAGTCGGCCCTAAGGAGTTTAACAAGGAAACAGTTGATTCCTCCTCATGTTATTTGGAAATAGAAACATTTTGATAATAATTCTGTGACATACCCTTAGAATTCAAAGCCTGTTTAAAAAATATATACTGTACCTGTTTCAGTGATTATAGAATATTTTAGAAATGTCATTAATCTATAAATTTCCAAAAAGATCCAATATAGGCAGCTAGAATAATTTCCATTCAATTGTAATTACATTTAAGCATCCCATTCTCAAAAGGGTTATAACTAGTATAGTTATGTGTTTGAATTCAGATCAATTAGATTACTCTGTAAATTGGTTTTAAAAAACTATAAAGAATAATAGCAATAGCTTCTAGATGAGTTTGCTATCATCTCATAAAAACAATCTTGGGAGGTGGTTAAATTCAGTCCTTGTCTTCTCTACTTCACAGTTTATGGAGCATTTTCTTGTTTTATGTATTACTTGAAATGTCTGTGCAAGGTGCTAGGGATTCATAGACAGGAGAGACAGACATGTTTGTATTCGTATCGTTGTGGTACTGTGTTATAAGTCCAGTTACAGATAGGCAGCACTAGCCGAGCAGAGGGCAGTTTACTCTGTCTCTCTGGATTCCCGGCCATCTCCACCCACCACGCCCCACTCTGTAGATGTTGCTAATCTGTTCACTCATTCAACAAATATTTGTTGAGTGCCTGCTCTGTAATAGACACTGTTCTAGGAGTTTGGGATATATCACCAAACAACATATGAAGATCCCTAACTCTTGTGGAGCTCACTTTCAAGCAGAGGAAGGCTGAATAAAGACAATATACGTTATAAGTACACGTGAAGAGGGAAATTGTTGCTGTTCAGTCACTCAGTCATGTCCGACTGAGACCCCATGAACTGCAGCCAAGTTACCCTGTCCTTCACCATCTCCTGAAGTTTGCTCAAACTCATGTCCACTGAGTTGATGGTGCCATCCAACCATCTCATCCTCTGTCACCCTCTTCCCCTGCCCTCCTTCTTTCCCGGTATCAGGGTCTTTTGAAGAGGGAAGAGCCTTGGTGAAAAGTACAGCAGTATAAGGAGTCAGGAATGATAAATGGGATTCAGGCGGCAGTGGCCCTAGGAAGTCCTATTACAAGGATGAGAGGGGAGTTTAGCTGAGCAGCTCTCAAATATGGGTATTCTTGGCAGGAGCCAAGACGAAAGGCCCTGGGGTGGGGATGTGCCTGTATGTTTGAGAGATAGCAAGGGAACTCACAAGCCTGCCCGGGGCTAAGAATTAGTCAGGGGAAAGGTAACAGCCAGCCATAGCATTATCTGGAGGGCGGAGAGACTGGCCAGGTGGAGCAACCCTCAGCAGAGGAGACCTATTGGCAGGGAAGATCAGGAGTTCGGCCTGGGGCACAGTGAGTTAGACTCTTTATCTTGGATTCAGGAATTCTGAAAGGAGGCTGGTGATACCATAACTAGGAGTGGTTGGCCTGGGGATTGAATTGAAAGTCATGAAAGCAGATGTAATCTTCAGTGGTTTCTGTTTACATGGAAGAGAAGAAAATTAAAGCCCTGGTACTTCAAGAGCCTGAGGAGAAGAGGAAGAATTAGGAAAGGAGACCAGAAAGAGAACAAGTGAGGCAGGAAGAAGAGCAAGGCAACTAAGTGTGGAAGAGCTTCCGGGAAAAGGGAGTGCTACCTGGTCACGCACTGCTGCCAAGCCCCGTATCATAAGGACCAAGACGTCCCCATGAACGCAGCCCCACAGAAGTACGGGACCTGACATGACCAGTTTCAGTGGAGAGGGGCAGAGCTGGACGCAGTGTGCTTATGGAAAATTCTTTCAAGTTTTGTTTCAGGGATGAACAGAGAAACAATAGCTGCCAGGGGAGCTAGAGTCAAGAAAAGACAGGAGAAATGCTGTAGTTGTGTGCTGAAAGGAACGCACCTACAGAGGATGGAAACTGATGTGTGCGGAAGGAAGATGTGCCGCAGCAGGGTCCCTGGGTTGGCGAGGAGGGCTGGGAGCACGTCGAGGGCACCAAGGTGGGTTCAGCCAGGAGCCTGGATAGTTCATCTGTAACGACAGATGTAGAGGAGGGAGTTTGCGAAAGCTTTCTTCCCACCGATTCCGTTTCCTCAGCAAAGTAGGAAACAAGGAGTGTGCAGGAAGCAAGAGTGTGAAATCAGACAGGGGCCACAGACTTACCTTACAGGGCCAGAGAGCAGACATTCCAGGCCTCGTGGGCAGTCTCTGTCCCAGCTACTGAGCTCTGCCGTTTTAGCCCGAAAGGGGACATAAAGCACAATAAATACAGTGATTTCCCGTGGTCGTATTTCGATAAAATTTGATTTACAAAAGCAGGTGTGTAGCACATGGGCCATAGTTTGCTGACTCCCATTCTAAGAGAATGGAGGAAGGATAGACCACACACGTGTCATGATCACCAAAGGGTGCACTTGAGGTCTGTGGCCCTGTGTTGAAAGTGAAAGTCAGTTCAGTTCAGCAGCCGTGTCCGACTCTGCGACCCCATGGACTGCAGCACGCCTGGCTTCCCCGTCCATCACCAACTCCTGGAGCTTGCTCAGGCTCATGCCCATCGAGTTGGTGAAGCCATGAAGTCAAAAGTGAAAACAGCACAGTTGTCCGTGTGTTTCTCCAGCCAGGTGTAGCTACAGGCATGAAATGGTGGAGAGTGGGATGTAATGTGTTTGTCAGACTAGGAGCCATAAGGGCAAGGGAGTTGAAGGTGTTGTGTGAAAGATGGTGTTACAATTTTTAAAAAGAAGAGAGAGATTGGCTCTGGGATATCAACTGAATATCTTAGTACTTAGAGAACATCTCAGGGTGTGGATCGATGGCTGGGCAGTCCCGGTGGATTGTTGGAGTCAGCATAGTAGCTGGCCAGAGTTTGAAAGATAAGAGGTGATGGTCAGAGAACCGAGTGTTGCTGGTCTTAGTAAGACTAAGGTAGTGGGTGTGACCGTCAGAGTGAGTGGCCGACATTTGTGGAGAATGGGATCACTGGAGCACAGGAGATCAGGTTGCCCAAGGCCAACACGTGGGAGAATCATTTCTGTGTACTAAGTCACCAAGAATTAAGGCAGGAGTCAGGTTGGAGAGAGTGATGGGGGCACTCTCCCGTGACAATGCCAGATAGAGCCTCAGAATCACTACCAGCTGTTAGTATAGGGTGAAGAACCCGCCTGTCTCCAGGACTGGGGGGGTTGAGCAAGGATTAGCAGGTAGAGGGACTGCTTATACAGAAGCACGATGCTGCTCCTGAGAACTGCAGGTGCTCGGCATTGCTGTGATGTGACGAGAGCAAGACATCACATAGAAATGGGGGCTTCAAGAGGAAGGCAGGGAGGCTTTCCTGGTGGTCCAGTGGGCGAGTCCACCTGCCAGTGCAGGAGCCTCGAGTCCAGTCCCGGTCCAAGAAGACCCCACATGCTGCAGATCAGCCACGCCCGGGCTCCACAGCCACTGAACCCTTGTGCTGCAACCACCGAAGCCCACGCTCTGCGGCAAGAGCAGCCGCCGCAGTGAGAGGCCAGCACGCTGCAGTGAAGAGGAGCCCCCCTCTCACCAAGCGCTGCTAGGGAAAACCCACAGTGAAGACCCGGCCGAGCCAAAAAAGAAGATAAAAATAAATAAAGTGCAAAGAGCAAAGGGAAAAAGTGGTTGGCAGAGTTTGGAGACGACTGAGGGCTATGAGAAAGGAAACTGACTGGAAATAACAAAAAGGATTGACTGGCACCAGAGACCCAAAGGACATCAGAACTCATACATTTGCATGGTTAGACAGTGGTTTCATTCTAGAGGTCACCATACAGTAAGTGGCAGAGAGTATGAAGGATTTGGAGGAAAAAGGCTGTTTCTACCCGCAGAGCGCTTTCCGATAACTGTCTGTGGACTAATGAAATAGGCACCGTAGACTGCTAGTCGTTCTAGATGCAAGGTTAGTGTGAAAACACAGAAAAGAAGGACACTCGCACCTTAGTTTTGGGTCTTGGTTTTAGTATGGAAATGGCATGTTGTGGGACTATTTCAGTTAGTATTAAACCCTAGCAATCTAGGTATTATCTTAATTATAAAGAGAACAATAAAAGGTAATAAATAAATGTAAAAAGGTAATCTCTTTTTATTCATAGGACTTTAAGACAAAAGATGTGACTGATGATGTGAAAAATATTGTGAGATTTGTTCAAGAACACAGTTCATCTCAGGGAACAAGAAATACAAAGCATATAGGTCCTTCTGGGAGGTTTACTATGAACATGCTGGTCGACATTTTCTTGGGTAAGTCAGCTGTTTTATCGTTTGAATTACATCAATTAAAATTGAACATTAAAGAAGTCATTACAGCTACATAGAAACACCTCTATTGTCATTTTCTTAATGAATTTAAGGGCTTTAGAATAAAAGCCTTTTAGAGTAATGAAAGCAAAGCCATTTTATGGATTATAACAGTTATTTTTATAGAGTTTATATAAGTCACTAAAATGAGTTTTCACAAATGAAAAAAAAATAAGAAAGCTCATGCAGTTTCATCTGAGTGAGTGGAGCTTCTAGTTTGGGACGGCAGCTTGAGCATTAAGTATCTGTCTTCTTTTTTCTTCCTTGAGGCCCTTTTAAAATAGTAGCGAGGAAATAGAAGGAGGATTCAATCCATAACAGCATAGAGAACCACAAGGAGACCATCATCAGATTAGAAGTGTTAAAAATCTTTTACAAAATGGATGGAAGCGTATTGATAAATGGAATGAAATTCGATAAATCACAGAGCAAATAAATGTAGGAGAAAGCAACGGCCAAGGGACTGTCAACCAGGTGGAATGCCATTATCACCAGGCCCCAGACCTGGAGGCTTAGAGGCCTAGGGGTAGACGTGAAAGCAGGGGAGCTCCAGATAGGAGGGGACAGTTGGGAGGAAGTCTGCTCACAGGAGAACTGCATGGAATACCCCCTGCAACCAATTCTAGAACAGAGATAGACAGACTGCCTGAGGAGCAGAAAGACAGCCAAGCTGGGGCTACCCAGCACATTTACCCTAAAACAAACCTGATGACTGGACATCCCATTTCAAGGGAGGAATTTGGGGGGAAATAGATGTCAATACAAAGTAATAAGAAATCCACTTTAAAAGTCTGATCTGGTCCCTGAAGAGTAAATATAAATAGACAGTCAAGAAAAGGCCAGAGGCCTGCCTGGTGGTCCAGAGGCTAAGATTTTGTGCTCCCAGTGCAGGGAATCCGGGTTCGATCCCTGGTCAGAGAGCTAGAGCCCACATGCCCTAACTGAGAGCTTACATGCTGCAAAGAAAAAAGAGAAAGGCCAAAGAAGTAACATATTTGATCCTGGGGATAGAGATAATTTAGAAAATAGGCAGTACTCCTGGGGAGACAGGAAGGGGAACTCTTCATTAGTGTCTTCACAAAGATAAATAATAATAGAATGTTATGATGTCTTGGATGGTAAAGAATCCACCTGTAGCGCAGGAGACCTGGGTTCGATCCCTGGGTTGGGAAGATCCCGTGGAGGAGAGCATGGCAACCCACCCCAGTATTCTTGCCTGGAGAATTCCATGGATAGAGGAACCTGGTAGGCTGCAGTCCATGGGGTCACAGTTGGACATGACTGAACAACTTTCATTTGTATGGAAAAGAAACAAAGATGGAGAAAGAGCTGTTAAAAATTATAAATGATTGACAAAGTAAATTTAGTAGAAAGGCTGGAAGACGACATCAAGAAAATTTTCTGAAGACCTCAGCAAAAATATATGGAAAATGTGAGAGAGAAAATACAGATCAATTCTTAGGAAATGTGAAATCTGACAGAATTTTGAAATAGGAAATAAACCAACGGTAAAGGAAATTTCTCAGAAAAGGAAAAAAGCCTTAATTGCCCACTGGGGGAGTTCCCTAGTGGTTAGGATTTGGCAGTGTCACTTCCATGGCCTGGGTTCAATCCCTGGTCAGGGAACTGAGGTCCCGCAAGCTGTGTGGTGTGCCAACATCTAAATTAAGGAAAAAAAGAAGCCTGCTTAATGCAAAATAAATGCTTTATAAGATGAGATTTAAGAATACCAAGAGTAAAAAAATAAAAATAATTTAAAAAAAGAATACCAAGAGTAAAGAGATGTTAGGGAGGAGAAGCCTTTTCTCCATTCTCTTACAGTTAGGGCAGGCAGATTAGCAAGAGAAAGGACAGATTTAATCAGATATGTAATGGGAGTTCATGGAAAATGTGACTCAAAGGAGCCATTAGAATCTGAGGCTTAGCTACCATTTTAATAGGGAAAGGAGAGGCAGGAAGGGTTAGGAGGAAACAAATGATTTGGGGAGTAGTGGGGGCGGGGGGACATAAACAGGCCCTTAGGAGAAAGATGGGGGGGGTGGGGGGACGTGATCATTTTTGTAACAGTGTCTGGGTGTTGCATGGAAAGTTCTCACCTCCGATGATGAGAGTCAGTCTTCTCTGGTTGCTCCAGGGCTGGGGCGGGTGGTAGGATTTAAGACAATTGAGTTCTTTGGGGAGTGTCTGCTTTTTGGCAGATAGATTTCAGGAACTCAGATACCTTCTGCTCAGAATAGTTTTGATGCCATTGTGGCATATTCTGAACCCCTTCAGAGATACTCCCAAAAGCTTTGGAAAGAAAGAAACAACCAAAACCAAAAGGACATCATATTAATACCAGCAACCCTGGAGACTTGCAGGCAAAGAAGATGATGTGATCTATACCATAAACAGGAACAGACCCATGGGTCCAGGGAGAAGAAATCCCAGAGTCAGTAAGCAGTCTTTACAGGCGTGCTCAGTCATCAGTTGTGTCCAACTCTTGGCGACCCTGTGAACTGTAGCCCGCCAGGCTCCTTTGTCCATGGGATTCTCCAGGCAAGGATACTGGAGTGGGTTGCTGTGCCCTTCTCCAAGGGCTCGTCCTGAAGCAATCTGTACAAATTGTTAACAGAAAGTCGGAAAAATAAGTCCCAAGCAATATAGAGAAAGAACAAGAAATGAATTTGTTTTTGTTTTTGATGACGGAAAAGGCCACAAATGTTACTTCTCAACAACAAATGGAGAAAGGCACTTAGAAACCCGGGGAAAAGATTACAAGAGAGCGGAGGTCAACTAGAAATGAAGGAAGTGGCCGTACCGTTTTGCGTAATTGATAAAATGTACAAAATAATCTGTCTGGATACAGTGAACATCCTCCTTAGTTGCACAAGAGTCAGGAGTTCTAAGTGGGAAAGGAAGCGTGTCCTAATCTAAACACTGCTGATAAGTGGCAGTCAACTTATAGACTTCAACGTGGTTAGAGAACAGGACAGGATATAGTTGTTAATCCTGGTGATGTAAGAATGAAAGTGCAGTAAGCAAAAATAGGGCTTTCCCTGGTGGCACAGTGGGTAACAATCCGCCTGCCATGGCAGTGCAGGGGACTTGAATTTGATCCCTGACCCAAGAAGATTCCACATGCTGTGGAGCAACGAAGCTCAAGCGCCACAACTAAACCTGTGCTCTAGAGCCCTCAAGCTGCAACTATTGATCCCATGTGCGCTAGAGCCTGTTCGGGCCTGTTAGGGCGTGGGTTCAGCCCTAGAGCCTGTGCTCCACAAGAGAAGTCACCACAATGAGAAGGCCATACACTGCAACAAAGAGTAGCTCCCGCTCGCCGCAACTAGAGACACCTTCACACAGCAGTGAAGACCCAGCAAAACCAGTAAACAGATAAAAATAAAAGGGGAGTATATGGATGGCTTGGAATGACAGCAGAAGTGTGGGTTCCATGAGTGGCAACCACCAGAAGAGCTGAAAACAAGCCATTTAAAAGTGATTGCCTTGGGATTTCCCTGGGAGTTCAGTGGTTAAGACTCCACGCTTCCATTGCAGGGGCCGGGGTTCGACCAGGGACCGGGAAACTAAGATCCTACATGCTGCATGGCACAGCCAAAAAAAAATTAAATTTTTAAAAAAGCGATTGACTTGGGAAAGAGTGAGACTAGGAAGGGGAAGGGTAGAATAGAGGAATGTTGCTTTTAATTACAAACCCTCCTGTCCTGTATTTTTTCCTATGTACATGTATTACTTTAAAATCTATAAAGCAATTAAACAGTGAGTAGCCTCCACTGGAGAAGGGAGATGGTTTGCTCAGTTTCTAAGCTGTTTCTTCTGGATCCACACAGTTCTCAGGACAGAGCAACTTTTAATGCTGGACCCCCTTTCTGGATTCTTGCCTTCTAGTTTGGGAGCACAAAGGGTTGTAGGTTAAGCAGTTTATTATAAGAATGATACATAATCATTCTACATTATGACATGTAGAAAACTGAAAAATACAAACTCCAGAAAACAAACTACTAATATTTCAATGTGTTTGCTCACAATCACATATTTATCATATTGAATGTATAGTTCCTATCATTTTTATTTAATCATATAAGCATTTTTAAATTATTTTACTCTCCTGAAGTAGTTTTTAGTTTATATTTTATCATATTGGTGAAATATGTTTAAATAGTTTTATTTTAGGACATATTGGGTTGGTGAAAAGTCTGTTAGGGGTTTTCCGTAACATCTTACAGAAAACCCCAAGTGAGTTTTTTGGCCACCTCAGTATTTTTCTAGTGTACATAATGGTGTGATAAATAGCCTTTTAAGTACACCTTCACCTGCATCTCTGTTTGTAGCTTCCATATAGGGTCCTAGAAAGATTGCTAAGTTAGACATTTTTCTGACACATGCTTCAGTTTCTCATCAGCTCTTGTATGTTTTTAAGAAAACTGTTTATGTTTCATCCAGCTTTCTTAGTTACCCTCAGCACTAGCACTGGGTGCACGTCACCCCGTCCTTTACCAGAGCAGTAGTCCTTTGTGTCCAGATCACTTGAAGAAGTAAAACTTGCATCATTCAGCATCTGTGACCAGAAGCCATCTGAAATTTACAGTAACATAATTATTTGGAGCTGTTACAATAGAGCTAAAGCCTTACAAAATATAGCTGTTAATTCTGATTATAATCAATGTCACTTTCTTAAGTGGTGGTGGTTTAGTTGCTAAGTCTTGTCTGACTCCTGTGATCCCATGGAACTATATAACCCATCAGGCTCCTCTGTCCATAGCATTTTCCAGGCAAGAATACTGGAGTGGGTTGCCATTTCCTTCTCCAACCTTCATAAATGGATTGTTATTAAAGAAAAAATAACTGTGCTTATGATTTTAAAAAAGACACTTGTCATTACAGCAGCTGCGATGTGAAACCAAGTATCCAGCCTGGTGTGGAGCTCTCAGTCAGCCCCCTGGGGGAGGAGGGAAGTACATGGCCTCATGGAATGCTATGCTCTTGTTTTGGAGTTTATCTAGGTTTCATCTGTGAGGATGACAGAATGTGTAGACTTAAATGCTTTGATTGTAAAGGAGTAGCACTTTCATCACAGGATCAGAGATAATATTTATAAAGTTGATTGTCAAAAAATTTTTTTGGAACTAGATCAACAATGCATAGTTATCCTAATACAGCGACAGTGATGTGAAGCTAAAGTTAAAGTTGACATAAACTTTGTCTTTGATTTGTTTGCTGTCATATAATTTTATAAGCTGTATATGCAACATCCTAAAATGACCAATTTAATTTTGTTGCTGTGTTTGGTCAATGCCTGTTATATAAAGAGAAGTACATGAAATTATTTTAGAATTCTACTCAAATATTCTTACTTTATGGAAATGAGTGTCTGTTGGTGCCATAGGTTTTCCTGAAGAAGAGCTGTCTATCCCTTTATCCAGACCTGTCCATAAATGACTTTTAAACATGTATAAATATATTTGGCAGCACTGGGTCTTAGCTGTGGCATGCAGTCTCACTGTGGCTCATGGGCTTCGTTGCCCCATGCCATGTGGAATCTTAGTTCCCCAAGCAGTGATTGAACCCATGTCCCCTGCACTGGAAGGCAGCTTCTTAACCACTGGACCACCAGGGAAGTCCCCATAAATGACTTTTTTTAGCGCCTTTTGTTACAGTTATGGTGAAAGGGAAAGTCGCTCAATCATGTCTGTCTCTTAGGGACCCCATGGACTGTAGCCCGCCAGGCTCCTCTGTCCATGGAATTCTCCAGGCAAGAATACTGGAGTAGGTTGCCGTTGCCTTCCGTAGGAGATCTTCCCAAGCCAGGGATCGAACTCAGGTCTCCTGCCTTGCAGGCAGATTCTTTTCCATCTGAGCCACCAGGGAAGCCCTCAGTTATGATATACCTATATTTACTAGTCTAACTTCTTGTACCTTCTTGCCAGGGAGTAAGAGTGCAAAAATTCAGTCAGGAATATTTGGAAAAGGATCTACTTATTCAAGACACAACGCCGAAAGACTTTTTAAAAAACTGATACTTGACAGGATTTTGGATGAAGACTTATATATCAATGCCAATGATCAACCAATTGCCTATGTGATGCTTGGAAGTAAAGCACAAACTGTACTAAATGGGCATTTAAAGGTATGATTTTTTTAATGTTGATTTTATTATCTCCCAAAGAGTAGATGGAAATATTTTACTGCGAGTTAAAGTGTCTTTTCCTAAGCTGATGAGCTGATGGACATTGAACTTATATGTACTGCCCTATATGAACATATTTTGTTCTTCTTAGTTTAGAAAGAGATCTTAAACTTGAGCCCAAGTAATGTCATACCTGTCAAAATGAATCATATGGGCTATCAGATCATTAGATTATCATATATTCATTAAATAAACATTTATTACAAAGCTTTTCTATGCTCTCACTGGAAATATGAAGATGGAGAATGGACAGCCCCTGTTCCCAAGAGACTTACTATCTACTTGACATAGAAATACCCACCCTCCCCCCAAGAAATGTAATTAAGCATTAAATAAAGCCTCTGTTTGGCTACAAGTATTCACACACCCACTGCTGCGCTCTGTTTTTCTCTCACAAAGGTAGACTTTATGGAAACGGAAAATTCCAGCAGTGTGAAAAAACAAAAGGCGTTAGTGGCAAAGGTGTCTCAGAGGGAAGAGGTGGTTAAGAAATGTCTTGGAGAACTTACAGAAGTCTGCAAATCTCTGGGGAAAGTTTTTGGCGTCCACTACTTTAATATTTTTAATACCGTCACTCTCAAGAAGCTCGCAGGTTGGTATGTCTGTGTCTCCTGCTGTACAGCATAAATGAATGGGCCAAAAGTTAATCTTGATAAAGAACTCATCAAGAGCATAAGTATATATCAGTCTTTTTCATCTCTGAATTGAAAGCTCAAACAATTTAAACTCCTTCTTGAAATAAAATATATTCTTGAAGATAAACACAGTACTTTGTTCTTCAGACATATGGTGTTAATATAATTTAAACTTATACTTTGGTTTAATGCTGCATGTTAAGATATGGATAATTGTAATTGCTAATACCAGGTGTCTCTTACTGACTTTATGTGCATTACTTGCCTGCCTTATGTTTAACGAATTATGCACACGGTTTTGTTTTGTTTTCGTAAAGACCTTAGCTTCACATTCCTAAAACATAAGTTCCTTATGAAAAGAGATTTTGTTTAATGCTTCTCCAAATCCAGACCTAGCACATGGCTGTGTCTTAAGTATTTTGTGATAAATACTTACTGACCTGAATTATCCCCATGGCTTCAGATAGCTCCACCCAAAGTTCTCATAGTAAAGTCCCTGGAAAATAAGTTGGCCAGTAGTTGACTGATGATGAGTGTACATTTCCTTCCATGCTTATCCTTTATAAAAGCCCATAATCACCGCCTTCCCTCTCCCATTCCCACTCTGGCCACCATAGGTCATTATAGTATCTCATCAACTCTAAGATGCCACGTTGTTATTTTACGGACTATTGAGAAAAAAAAAATTCTGCCAATTAATGACAGAGTACTTTTAGTAAAGCCTGACTCTTCTGAATCTTTTTTTTTTTTTGACTCAGCTGTTCATGTCATTGTTTTTCCCTCATGTCATCAGGGACGTTAGTGATACAGCCTTTGCAGCACGTTCCACTATATCCCCCCAGTTTTATCAAAATCCCCATCACCCCTTCCAATGTGATGGTGGTGTTTTCTTAATGATACCAGAAAGTTGTCCACGGCCTTGCACACGTCTCTTAGCAACACAAGTCATGTAAAGCACTTGGTTGTTGCCTACAAGAAACTATGAAATTGTCATCTCCTCCAGAACAAATCATTTGCTTTGTTAATGCCACATTTATTCCCCATTACTCCATGTCTGAGCGTTTTTGCATGCACAGTCATTTTCTTTTTTTAATTATTATTATGTTTTTTCTTTTTGGCTGCACTGGGTCTTTGTTGTGACTCAACCCCGCAGCATATGGGATCTTAGTTCCCTGACCAGGGATCGAACCCATGTCCCCTGCCTGGAAAGGTGGATTCTTAACCCCTGGGTCACCAGGGAAATCCCCACATCATTTTCTTAGTGCTCATCCCAGTCTAGTCTTTTTGAAGACATTTCACATGCAGTTAAACTCAACATGTGAGGAACCAGCACTGCAGTGGTGGTGGTGACTGATGCTGTGACTATGTTCTCACGTGCATAGGCGGTGACAGCTGCTGGACAGCTGCCATCTGGCCATCTGCACTGGTAAGATGCAGCTTGACCTCAGGAATGCCAAAATGCAAAAAAAAAAAAAAAAAGTGTGTATCTTAGAATCAATAAAATGTTGTATTTCATTCCTAGGTTCTCAGTGAAGTTTCTTAACTGGACTCCTTAACTCCAGATATAAACATGATACTCATTTTAATCTTCTAAGTACTCTTTAAAGCTCCAGCAGTTCTTCAGATAAAGTACAAGCTCTATCAGGGATTTGCATTTCTTTTTTTTTTTTTTTGCCACACCCCGAGGCATATAGGACCTTAGTTTCATGACCAGGGATCAAACACTCACCTCCTGCAGTGGAAACACAGGGTCTTAACCACTGGACCACCAGGAAACCTCCAGGGATTGGCATTTCTCCTTGTGTCCCTAACTTTATCTTCTGCTAACCCCCGGTCTGTCCCACAGGTCTGTTCTTTTTCTTGTAAATGTAGAAACGATGCGAGAATCACGGATTTGAAATCCACCCTTTGTTCAACTCAAATATGTGGGGATTACTCACTTGCTCCCCGTAGCCAGTGCATCACTAAATCCTACAGACCTAGCCTCCAAACCATGTCCGAATCTGCTGCTTCCCTCCATCTAGTTCCTAGCATCCTCCGCGAGCAGCTTCCGCGAGGCTCCTGTTTCTCCTCCTTACCTTACAGTCCATTTTACATACAGCAGCCAGAGTGGTATTTACGACGACAGACTTGTCTAGCTGTAAGACTCCTGTGCCTTCTGGGCTCAGAGGACTCTCAACAGCTTACTTGCCTCGCCCACGTGCAGAAAAGGCTGGAGGAAGGACAGGTTTGGGTTGAGGGGGCAGTGAGAATTCATTTGAGGCTTTACTGAGCAGAAGATGCAAGTCAGGAATGCAGGGGAGAAGTCAGAGGTGGAAGGAAGCACAAATGTGGGCCTTCTCTGCAAACAAAGGATCCCCATAACTGCAACTAGACTCGTCTTTGTAATGCGAACCGTGGGTGAGAGCAAAGACCGGATACCCCCTGACTCTGCTCGCCCCAATGTCCTCGACCCCCTCCTATTCTCTGCCCTGACCATGCACCTTTGCTGCTGGAATGCAACGGTGGGCTCCTGCCCTCTGGGCCTGTCTGCTGCCTCCGTTGGCACTAGCTGCCTTTGTAGAAAATTGGCCCATGTACCCAGCGCTCTGCAGTCAGTTGGCACTTAACACACAGGCGCTGAATGGGTGAATGAGCTTAAATCCAGTGGGTTTTCTCTGGGTGGTAATTTAAATTTCTAATTTTATGCCCATGTACAGAATCTTTATCTTCTGATCCTGAGGTTTTGCTTCAAATTGATGGTGTTACCGAAGACAAACTGGAAAAATATGGTGCTGAAGTGATTCCAATATTACAGAAATACTCTGAGTGGACATTGCCAGGTTCAGTATACAGCCAAATATGTGTTTTTCCAAAAGCCTCTTTTAATGTTGAGCAGTGCCTCTCACTGGATTAGAACTGTGTGGTTTCTGGGTTGTGTCAGTGCTTCCTACACCTCGTCACACTGACATCCAAGTGTTCGGAGCAGACCCCGGTGGGGTGCCAGGCACTTCATAGAGAACACTGGTGCTTAGGTCCCCTGGGGGTGCCAGTGAGCAGACCTGCTAAGAGGACCCAGTGGGCGGCCTGTGGGCCCAGCATTTGTTGATTCTGCTAAAGCGAGCGCCTGAGGACCCTGGAGCCCCTGGGTGCCGGTTGCAGATTGGTCAGCATCCCCCTCTGTGATCCTTGGCGGGCCACGGATAACCTTTTCTTGTTTCGCTTTCCTTATCTGAGGAAGGAACGTGTTATCCGACAAGCATGTCTAAAGATTAAGTTGAAATGTTTTGGAAAATGAACATGTAGCTGGAACGCTAGAGCCTCTCCTGTCACTAGCGTTGAAAGGCGCTGCCCGAGCGAGTGCGTCCTCAATGGACGTCCCCAGAGGTTGCGTGAGGCCTGTCGTGCAGCGCCTCTGATTACAAAGCTCATCACGTGTACTTCTCACCTCAAGCGATGGAAAGTGTGGATGCAGGGGAGATCGAGAACAAAGATTGTTGTGGGCGATAGGTGCAGGGTGCCTGGCTCCAGGGTATTGTGATGCGTCCGAGCCAAGTGAACTGTTCTGTGACTCCAGTCCTTCCCAGGGCTGAGGGAAATGGAGGTGGGGTGAGAAATGAGCAAGTCGCATTCTGTCTCTCCACAGTCATTTTTATCCCTTGGCACAATGCAGAAGAGTCAGGTTCTCGTTAATTCTTCAGTATGGTCATTATTCCATAAAAGCCTTACTTCAGACACATTGAACTCTTGGTGGGAAGTTAACGCTTGGTTAGTGCAGCACGTTGTTTGGAAGGGTATTTTACCCATGTCAGACAGGGCCGCTCTGCAGAAATCGCCGGTGATGACCACTCCCACTTACTGAGGGAGAGATGCTGAGCCAAGAGCTTTGCCCGTTTTGAGTCACTCAGTCCTTATACACCTGTTTTATTTTTGACCATGCCATGCAGCTTATGGGCTTTTAGTTCCCTAAGCAGGGACTGAACCCAGACCCACGGGCAGTGAAAGGGCAGAGTCGTAACCACTGGACCGCCAGGGTCTTCCCCACACCCATTTTGGAGGTGGAAATGGGCAAGGTTTTTCATTTTGCTGAAGTCCCACGCTGGAATGACTGCGCTCTTCACCCTTCCTACCACACGGTGAGGCAGGGTACCCTGAGGGTAAACCAGGCCAGCCCGGAAGTACCTTCAGAAACGAAGACCCAGTCACTGTTGGTGGGAAGATTTCAGGCTTTGGGAGTGCCTTGGATTGCAAATACCTATGGAAATTACCATCTTCTTTGCAAATGTGTGCTTTGTACAGGCCCATTTCCTGCACAGTACGTGAACTATTAACAGCTATTATGCAAAGGAAAGTAAAATACAGTATAGAATTTTCTGACACCCACTACTAAGTAACTATCACTCTAAAGATGAGGTGCGAACATAGTCATGTTTTCCTTACATTGGGCTTGTCTTTTTCAGCATATGTAAACTAATAAATTGTCTTTTAGTTCGCACTTTCTGCTTTTCAGAGAGCTTAACAGGATTAATGGCACAAACAATAGCAGGGACTTGGGCTGCAGAGAGTGAGCTAATAAACCTGACGTCTCTAGTTAAGTTAGAGAGCATCACACATTTTCTTAATGAATTCCGACCCCCCATTCTTTAAAACTGAATTGCCATTGATGACTATGGGCTTTGTGAAATAAAAGAGGAGCGCAGTTCTTGTGGGATGGTTGAACCCAAGTGGCGGGATGCTCCGGGAGAACACCGGGGCCTCAGCTGAACTGCGCCCTGTGCTGTGCATCTGCACGTAGACTCATCAGCACGGCAGCACCAGTAAATGTCTGCGTTGTCCGTTTGTAGCTGAGGACACCTCCCCACGGAGAAGCCCCTCCAGCAGCAGAGGCACCGGAAAAAACACTCCTGAGGAGTCCGATGAGGAAGCATCCGTATCTTCTCGCTACTTTGCAAACAAAACCAGAAACGAAAGAAAGAGGAAAAGGATGTCAGCCTCCCAAAGAGCCAAGAGGAGAAGAACTGGTTTCAGTGGTTCCAGGACGAAAGGGTAAGTTCTGCCACCTTGTCTGCAGTGTTGGGTGGAGGGGAGAAGCGAGCGGGGCTGCCCTGCTTTGCTTTGAAGTGTTCATTAAAATAAGCCATTGTTCAATGTTGCCTGGTCCAACTCGTGTATCAGGATTAAGCTCTGATCCAAAACAAAAATTTTTTTTGTTTCAGATTTTTATATCTGCTCCTAGGTTGACTATCACTGAAGTTTTCTAGTTTGTAAAAAAGCTGCTCCAATTTTGACCTTACCTTCAAAGGGGGAAATTTTTTTTTTTTACACTTGCACTGAAGAGACTTTTCCACCTAAAATACTGTAAACCATATTGTTGTTGTTTAGTTGCTAAGTTGTGTCCGACTGTGTGCAACACCATGGACTGTAAGCCCGCCAGGCTCCTCTGTCCATGAAATTCTCCCGGCAAGAATACTGGAGGTAGGTTGCCATTTCCTTCTCCAGGGGATTTTTCCGACCCAGGGATCAACCTGCATCACCTGCTTGGCAGGCAGATTCTTTACCACTGAGCCACCAGGGAAGCCCGTAAGTCATACACTAGCTGAATAAACAAAAGGGTTTTGTTTCCTCATGACTCTTATGATCCCGCCAGTACTTGCTACACCGCTTTTATTGCTGCAGCATCTGCAGGGCATCCACCTGGAGGCCCCGCACAACCCCTGTCATTCGGTAACAGCCGGGAGGCCAGCCTCCCGAGCTTAGCAGGGTAGCAGAGAAGAGGCGATGACTGGAACCCCCCAGAGGTCAGTCCAGCCCTGCCATCTCTCTGTTCCCACGTCTGCCTGGCCCCCGGGCTGGGATGCCCCAGCGTTGGGGTGCTGTCTGCTCACCAAGGCAGAACAAAGCATTGCCGTCAGGTCCAGGGTGATGATCTGAACAGCGTTTGTATTTATTCATCATTTCCCTGCTCTTTCCCATCTTCAAGAACGTCCTCTGCCCTCACCTTCTAGGTCAGGTCTGGTGGGATGGCGACCCTCCCATTGGTATTAACAGAAACCTAGGAAGAGGGAACTCAGTAAGCTTGTGCAGGCTATCATGTTTTCCTCGTGTAGTTTTTCTACCTCTTTTCCTTCCGGGTTAATAAAGACCAAAAATTGAGTGGAGAAGAGAAAAGAAGGCAGTGTTAACAAGCTGTCGTTTTCTCCTTAAGTCTGCAAACAAGCATGTTGTATGTGCTAATCCTTCTGTCGGGGGACAGAAATTAAAGACATTAGTAAATATTAGTTTAACTTTGTGGGTTTTATTTATCTATTTTAATTATATTTAAACTTTAAACTTCACCCATTTATCCTACACCCCACCCCATCCATGCCTCTTGCAACCACCACACCAGTCTGTCCTCTGCACCTATGAACTTGGTTTAAATATTCGTATATATTTAGGTTCCATCTATGAGAGAGCTCATAGAGTATTTGATTTATTTCGTTTAGCCTCACGCCCTTGAGGTCCACACGTATTGTCGTAACTAGCAGGATTTCATTCATTTTTATGGCTAAGTAATTTCTGTGGGTTTTGATGTGCAGGTGACCCACCAATGCCCTTCCGTGGGGACGTTTTCTTAATTTCTTCACTTATTTCCCCATTTTGGGAAACACTCATTTGCACAGGCGCTCACACAGAGTAGAAGACCTCACAAGGCCTCTGTCCCACTCCCTGGGACTTATGCTGGGGACACTGGGGCTTCCTGAAGCTTCCCCTGGGGAAGGCTTGTGCACCCCTGGCCTGTTCCCTTCTCACAGGTGGGGCCGGACACTGGCTCGCCCAGGCCTGCCCAGAGCACTTTCACTGCTGCACATGGTCCTCGGAGATTCCATCATGACCTCCTCTTGCTGCCCTTTAGAACAAAGCAGACCATTGTCTCCCTTAGTGTTGTCGCAACTGTTGTTTTTCAGAGGGAAGCACTTTGCCCTGTGGCCTGGAACCTAAGCTAGTAAGGGCCTTCCCTAGTGGCTCAGTAGTAAAGAACCTGCCTCCAGTGCAAGAAACACAGGTTGGATCCCTGGGTCGGGAAGATCCCTTGGAGAAGGGATCTCACTTCAGCATTCTTGCCTGGAGAATCCCATGGACAGAGAAGCCTGGTGGGCTGCAATCTGTGGGGTGTCGCAAATACACCTTAGTGACTGAACACAGCAGCACAGAGAAACTCACACTTGTCCCAAAGCCAGCACAGTTTTGATGCTGGTTTTTAATTAGCCTGTGTGTTTACGGCAGGATTCTCTGCTCGTCCCTGCTGGTGAAAAGCAGCAGTTGTGTAATAGTGCTTTACCCTGTAGCAGCCTCGCTGTCTCCGTGCCCAGTTCTCCGCATTTCCACTGACCCACTCTGCAAGGTGGTGGCTCCCCACATGTCCGGGCCGCTCACCTGGCTGGGGCCCCGAGCGGCCACGGGATCAGCGTGGCTCCCTGCCAGCGCCCTCACCTCCCCACCCTGCCCGCGGAGTTTCACATCTTCCGAACAACACACAATGCACTGGTTGTGTTCTGGGCCCTGAGTGGCAGTGAAATGGATGGCTCTGGTGAAAATGGAGGCTGCTGTTGGCAGATTCATTCTGTAAATCAATATCAACAGCAGGTTTTCTCTCGGGGCTTAATTTCTCAGCAGGAAATCAGCATAGGGAGATTTAAGGCTGCTTCTCTGCTAGTTTTAGCAGATCTTTACCAGTTCTGCAGTAAAACTGCCCTCGAGCAAGAGTTTTAAAATGTTGAAAAACCACTTTTCACTCAGCCCCACCAAAATATCATCAGCAGACTGATGGCCCTGACACCGGGCCCTCTAAGGCCACCTGAGTGCCCTGATGACCGGAAATCAACACGGGGCAGGGATTCACCCTGGCTGCAAGGTGACGGGAAATACTGGTTTAGGGACAGGCTTCTATGGCAAATGCTGCCTGCTGTTACCCTTGTAAACACACTGGCCCTGTGATATTTTTTTTCTAACAGTTTATTCGGTGGGGAGAGAAAAGCTGTTATCTTCAGATCAGTGGGGGAAGTGAGGTCTGGAAGGCCTCTGTAGTAGACTGTGGCAGGGGCTCCTCAACCTGTTTTAAAGGTAGCGAGTGGAAGGTGAGAGCGGGCAAACCTTGGAGTGTAGACAAGCGAGCGAGCCGCTGGCAACAGGGTCCGATGAAGACATGGCAGCCCCAAACTGCTCCCGCCCAGGAACCACATCTGCAGCTTGCCCAAGACTGGCGGGCCTGGCCTGGCCAGGAGAAGGCTCCCTCTGCTCCACGCCACCTCCACCCGCCCACAAAGCTCCCTTCCTCCGGGCTGTGGGAGTGCAGTCGTTCTACCACGCCTGTTGTCCAGGCACTGGGGCCTTAAGACGAGGTGCTGTCACTTTTTTGTATGGTTGGAGTAGGTGGGGAATGAGAGTCTCAGCTCAGATGTCTGGAGGGACGGGTGGAAAGACGAGAGGAAAGAGAAGGCAGCTGGGGTTGGGCTCAAGTCAGAGAGGCCTTGACATTTTAGGAACACACGTCTAGGACAAGTTTGTGTAAAGGGCAGCAGTCCTTTATTCCTTGAATTACAAAGGAAACTTACCTCACCCCAGGGCCATCATAGGCCAGAAATGGAGACACATGTCATACCAAGGGAAAGCATGGGTTATAAAGTGCATGCAGGTTAAAGGGCTTCCTTGGGGGCCCAGTGGTGAAGAACCTGCCTGACAAGCAGGAGGAACGTGTTTGATCCCTGGGTCAGGAGGATCCCCTGGAGAAGGAAATGGCATCTCACTCCAGTGTTCTTCCCTGGAGAATCCCATGGACAGAGGAGCCTGGAGGGCTACAGTCCATAGGGTCACAGAGAGCTGGAACATGGCTGAGCAGCTAAACCACAATAATGCAGGTTAGGAGAAAAATGACTGTTGACTCTTCGTTTTATGTGACATTTTAATTTTCTTTTCTTTGTCACATTTTAGAGGGTCCAACACTTGCCGAAGGATACCTTCTAAAACTAAACCCTCCAACGTAATCGGACCCAGTTCCACTTTGCCTGGTTCTCAAGCAGCATCAGGAGTCAGTAGGAAATTGGGGATTATGGCTCCACCAAAGCCTATAAATAGACCGTTTCTGAAGCCTTCATATGCATTTTCATAACAACCAAATTTCGATGTACATAGATCTCATTTCTTGTTTGTCAGCATCTGACCATCTGTGAATATAAAGCTGTTAGTTTCGTTATACCATTCGTAAATTTTTACCCGTATCTATTAATGTTTAAATAAATGCTCAGGGTGACAGTTCTGGTTTTTTTCAATAAACATTTTCTGATTTTCTTTTGAAACACATGCACAATTTGCTGCCACTGAAAATGCTGTGGCCGTTGTTTCTCAGAATGTCTGAACCAGCAGCTGAATCATCTCAGTGAGAGAAATCTCAAGCACGACATGAAACACAGAAGCCAGAGGGAAAGATTCAAACGGCACAGCGTGAGACTGTGGAAGACAACATAAACAACATTAAAACGCAGATGACAGAGGAAAAGGGGAGAAAACGCACCACACAGGGTCAGATCCATAATATATAAAGAGTACCTATAAATCATTTAAAAAGAGACGAGCTAGTAGAAAAATGAGCAAAGGATGTGAATAAGCTGTTCTCAGAAGAGGAAATGCAAACAGCCCACAAATATGTGAAAAATGCTCAATCACCTCTGTTTAAAATACCAGTTAGAACAACAAGTTGCCGTTCATTTGCCTATGAAATTGTCAGCCCTAGATGATAAATCTGGGGTCTGCAAGAGAAGGGTCAGAAGTTCTCTGTGAAAACATGTATTAATACTGGTGTCTTCCTTTAGCATCAAAGAAGCCTTACTTGTCAAGACCCTCCCTGAACTGGCTGATCAGCCAGAAAGTCTTACAGTGGGATTTTGGCCCCTCTTACAGTTCCAGCCCCTCAGTTTTGGAGACTTCTTTTCTCAGCTATCATGTAATCTTGGTGACACCTGTTGGGTACCCCACTTCTTGACCTCTGTCAGGAGGATAGAGCTGGGGAGCCCTTGCCCTGGGCCAAACTTGTTAAAGAAGGAGTTGGCTGGGAGTCTGTGGCCTTGGCCTGGAGACGATGCTGAGGCCAACCCTGCACCCACCCCGAGGGGTCGCCCTCGGAGCTGCATGCCTACCCCCTACCACTGAGGCCTTGGGCCTTCATTTAATGGAGGAGACTGGGAGGCAGAAGTCTGCTGAGGGGGCCATGCGCTGTTAGCTCCAGATGCCTTCCAGAGCTGACCTTTTCAGAAAGCACTTTTCCGGCAAGTCCCGACTCAGGTGGCCGGAAGAGCCTCCTTGGGGTGAGAGGAGGAAGTGGAGAACAAAGTAGCCAGTGGTCTGGACTGCAGGGTTCCTGTTGCTGGCCTGAGGCCTCCCTGGAGAGCTGGCCGTGCCCGTGGGCATCTAGCAGTAGGTGGCCCCTTCCACCTGCAGCAGCTCTGGCTTTGGGGACAGAGGGGATGAGGGGGCAGCCTCCATGCAGAGTGCGCCACACGCTGGGCTGCTTCCCAGCTCTGACCTCACTCATTCAGTCCTCTGCTGGGCACCTCTGTCCGGACTCTGAGCTAATTGTCCTCTCCGAAGTGCCCACTCTGCCTTCAGGGGCTCCCAGGGCAGTGGAGGGGAGGGGGCAGGTGAAGGTGCTGCCTGGGGGCCCTGGGGTGAAATGCAGAGGCTTTGAGCAGGGCAGCACCACCCATGCCTGTCACCGAGCTCAGAGGAAGAACTTGCAGGAACCTGGGGCCTGGAGACAGGGTTGCCCGGGGTCAAGGGGCAGAGGCAGGTCCCACACCCACCTTGCCACCTCGTTCAAAATGCTGGGTTGGCACAGGTTCTGGTCAATTTCTCAGTCCCCAGGAACAGCCGCAGGAAATGCAGGCAGCCTCCTTAAATTCTTCCTGGACCTCCCAGACAGCACAGCTGTGTTCATACAGGGCACCCTCAGAGAACAGAAGTACACAGGCTTTCTCTGAACCAAAACTGGGACCTCTGGCAGAAAGCAAAGCCGCTTCAGGCCAGGTATTGGGAGGGGTCCTCCATGAGTACCAAAGACCACCACCTGAGGGGAGGGGAGGGGACAAGTCCACAAGGGAGTTGCAGCCTAGGACCCTTCACTGGCCCCCCCCCCCCGTCCCCAGGGACAGGTTGGCCTGAGGATGGGGCAGTGCTGGGGCCGCAGCGTCACCCTGCGGTAAGGCACAGCAAAGACTGGAATCTGTCCAGCTGCATACATGCCTTTCCCAGCGCCTCCCCATGAGGACCCCCTCCAGAAAGTGACAGGTCCCTGCTTCCCTTCCTTCCCTTCAGTGAGCCCCCTTCCTCACTGAAAGAGAACGAACATGGAGAGCCCAGTTTATGCTGAGGGCTGCTCAGGCATTTTCACATAACTTAATGGCCTCCTTGATCCCTCAGCTCCGATACTGTGACCACCTGATGTGAAAACAGCCTGATGCTGAGAAAGAGTGAGGGCAAGAGGAAAAGGGGACAGCAGAGGACGAGATGGTTGGATGGCATCACCAACCCAATGGACATGAGTTTGAGCAAACTCCAGGAGATGATGAAGGACAGGGAAGCCTGGTGTGCTGCAGTTCATGGGGTCACAAAGAGTTGGACAGGACTTACCAACTAAACAACAACATTCCCTCCACCAGCCTGGGAGGCAAGCACACAGGATCAGCCTTTATGCAGAAATTGGAATTCAGAGAGGTTATGTAATTGCCCAAATGCACACAGCTCAGAAATGCTAGTAAGTAGGGTAACATACGTCTCGGTTTGCCTTAGGAGTCCCAGTTGGTATCTGCTGCCCTGGTGTAATAATTAAGACAACTCCCTTTCAATTCTTGAAAGTGCTCTAGTTTTGATGCTAAATTATAAGGAATCCAGGTCTGTGCTCTTTCCCTGGACAATCCAGCCTCCTCTCCAAGCCCATTTTCCCTCCCAACCCCCCAAGGACCACCCTAGGGCTCAAGACTTCAGAACCTTGGGGCAGGCTCGAGGCACAGAAGCAGCAGAGCTTATCAGCCAGCACAGCTGAACTGTGGGTTTTCTCCAGAAGAGGAAGCAGAGGCTGTGGTCCAGGCCCCCTCGCTCTGCTCAAGACACTGCCTCTCTTTCCTACAGCCTGGAGCTGCTCGGAGCCCCCAGGGCCCACCCTGTGCTGACAAGCTTGCTGGGTCCCCAACCCGGCTCTCCTCTGAGCAGCAGTCTGGGTTGGTGGTGGGGTGAATCTCAGTGAACTCTGGGGCTCCCACCCTGGTGGAGGCCTCTGAGCAGGGGGCCATTGCCCCTGGGCCTTCAGCGGAGACCCCAAGAGGTATCACTTTTCCCTCAGGAGAGCAGTCACATCCCCCGCATGGCTGCACAGACAGGACTTGGAGAAGCAGGCTGGTGGGACATGCTCGGGGACCCCAGCCTCGACCAGCCCCTGCTAGGTTCCCCGGGCCATGGACCCAGCCCTGACTGGCTAGGCATCAAGGGCTCGGCTTCTACAGCTGTGCCAGGCATCACCAGAGCAGCTCAGACCAGCACCCTTGGCCTTTAGAAAGCTCCTGCTTTTCCAAAAGCACTTACTCTCCTGTCCTCTCCACCCCCAGCACAGCTTTCCTCAGCCAGGCCTCTGTTCCCTGTCGGCAAGAGAGAAAGGAAGGAGGGAACAAAATCCCACGGAGGCTGGAGTGGGCCACGGGCCTCTGTTCTGGGCAGAGGACAGAGGGCAGGACGAGAGGCTGGGCAGAAGCCGGATATTGAGTCTGCAGACCCTCCGGCAGGGAGGCGTTTCCCAAGCAGGGAGGAGGGTCTGAGGCTCGTCCTTGCTGCTCAGAGGTGTGGGTGATGGGGTTTTGGTGTCATCACAGCTCAGCTGCTGGGTGCCCCATCCCACAGAGGCTGTGGTGACCGTCAGTGACTAGGGTGGCCCCTCAGCCTACTCCGGATATGGAAGCCCCCACAGCGGGCCTCCGTCTGTCCCCCTGGGTCCCCCACACACGGCCAGGGACTGGGCCGCTGGCAGGAGCCTCAAGCCCCCACAGAGATCGGGGTCCCCGGCCCAGCTCTGGGTGGGAGCAGAGCATGCGGGTCCCCTCTGAGGGGCAGGAATGAGCCACACACCTCTGGGCAGGCGGTGGGCGTCGGGACCTGGTGGTCTTCACTGCTCTCGGGAGGAGAGGTCTAGAACCCTAGCCTCGAAGGAGGCATGTCTGAGAACGAGCCCTGTGGCTGGAGTCCCGCTCACACCCAGCACCCTTCCCCAGCCAGGGCCCCAGGCATCTTGTGACCCGAGGGACAGGGAACCCCATCAACCTCAAGGCGGAAGTGTGAACGTCTGTGGCGGCCGTGGTTTGACAGTTACAGCCGAGAGCAGGCCGCCCTTCCCAGCCCCAAGGGCCGCCACCTGCAGCTGCTCGCGCTCTGCCATGGGGGACCGCGGCCGGGGTGGTGGGGTGGCGGTGGGGGACCACCATCCACTCGTCACCGCTGGTCCCAGCTCCCAGCCCCGCGGCCCCGCTCGTTTCACACGCGCTGAGTGACCTTTGCAAGCCCGATGGCCTTCCTGAGCCTCAGCGTCTCATCTGCATGGGAATCGTTAACAGCCTCCCTGCCGCCCAAGGTGGTGATAGTATCCTCTGGTCAGAGGCCCCACAAATGTTTGCTGGTCTGAAACCAGAGACCCAGGCATGGCCATGGTTTTCGGCGATTTCACAATCAGAGAGGGAAGCTGTGCTCACTCACCCCTGGGGAAGGAGAGGAGCAGCAGCACTGGGTAAACGGGGTGCCACGGGACTCCCAAGGGAGACCTAGTCCAGCCTGAAGCTCGAGCCTTGGAGAATGAGTAGGAATTCAGAACAGGAGGAGACCCCAGGGAGCCGCAGAGGCAAAGGCAGGAGCTGCGATGGAGCCTGGCCGGAGAGGGGACCCCCTGGGGTGAAGGACGAGCCAATCAAGGGAGGGAGGCGGATGGGCCAGCCGCAATGGGCCTGGCTGAGGAGTGGGGGCCTGTCCCCGGGGAAGGCTCTGAAGCTAGAGAGACATGATCCAATTTGTGTTTGAAAAATGACTGTAATCATAGGGTCAGAAAAGGATTGAGGCGGGTGAGGCCAGACGCCAGCAGAGAGGCAGGAGGCTTATGCTTGTCCAGGAAGAGAAGCAGCAGTTCTCAGGGTAACAGGTGGCAGGAGAAGCCAGATCCCACCGGCAAGGAGGGGACATGGGCTGGGGACGGGGGCTGTTGACGTGCTTTGAAGACATCCCAGGGAGATGGCGCTCCCACAACAGGGACACTAACAGACCCTGCCCTTCCCAGGCAGGAAGAGGCTTTGTTGCCCAAGGGGTCAGTTTGGGAGCCCCGGGTCCACCATATCCTGCGATGTATGGGGTGTGCATGGTGTGCACGTGATGGTGGTCCGTGCAGCCCACGTGGCTTCCTCCGAGCTTGGCAAGTAATCCTCAAAGGCCGCACCAGCACCCCATCAACAAAGCCAGCTCTGTGCTAACTTATTTTTTATACTTAAGAGCATGTAATGAACACTCTGCTGATTGACCTAGAAAATCATTCATAGCACGTGTCTGAGGAGGCAAACAGGGTCCCATTGCTTTGCTGTGAGTCCCTGCCCCCGATTGCCCAGCCCGGGACCCCGGGTCCCTCATGGTCTGCAGGAAGGGCCATGTCATAAGGCATAGCCCGCTTGGCGTTGACATCTTAAACGACAGCTCATTTTGTTTGATTTTTTTTTTTTTTTAAAGCAGGCTATAGAATAACATGGCTAGTAAAGATTTTGTCACTTTATCTGTGTGTGTATGTGTTTAGATAAAGGGTTGCTCACCAAAATATTAACAGTTGGTGGGACTGAGATGGTTTTTACTTCTCGGAATTGTCTGACTTTTTACAAAAAAGCTCTGTATCTTTTTTTTGTTGTTGTTTAGTTTTGAGACGTCCTTATTTATGGCTGGGCTGGGTTTTTTTGGTTTGTTTGTTTAATTTGAAGACATCCTTATTTATTTGTTTATGGCTGGGCTGTTTTTTTTTTTGTTTAATTTGAAGACATCCTTATTTATTTGTTTATGGCTGGGCTGGGTCTTAGTTGCTGCACAGGCTTTTCTCTAGTTGTGGCGAGCAGGGGCTGCTCTCTACTTGCGGAGCGCAGGCTTCTCATGCTGGTGGCTTCTCTCGTTGCACAGCACAGGCTGTAGGCGCGCGGGCTTTACTAGCTGCTGCACGTGGGCTCAGCTCCCGGGCTCCAGAGCACAGGCTCAGAAGTTGTGGCGCATGGGTTTGGTTGTTCCACAGCGTGTGGGATCTTCTGGGACCAGAGACTGAATCTGTGTCTCCCACCTCGGCATGACGGATTCTTTGCCACTGAGCACCGCCAGGGAAGCCCTGTATCATTTTTATAATCAGAAGAAAGCAAGGGACACTTTGGGGTTCAGTCAGTCTGGGGTTCAGTTTTGCTCAGGAGGGCTGGGGGTGCTGGGGTCGGAACCTCCGGTAGACTAGGAACGGGCCGTGGGGCCAGGAACGAGCACCCCCCTGCCCAGGGCCGGCACCAGCCAGGACCAAGCAAAGCCAACAGATGTCAGTGAACTTTAACTTGCACAGGGTGCTGAGGCTGGAGTGCCCCGTGGCCTCCAGGCTGGGGAGCCCAGGGTCTGGCCATCGCCAATGGGGACACCCTGCCCATTCTTGAATAGAAAGCAACAGTTCCCCACCCGGCCACCCTCCTCGCTTCAGGGAGACAAGCGCCCTGGGCTGGATCTCCTGACTAGGTGACAACCAGGAGCACAGTAGGACTCTGGCTCAAGGAGAGGGTGCTGCCCAGGGGCAAAGAGAAGGGGGCCCCAGATGGCTTGCAAGGACCCCCACCCTACAAGTCCTGCCACTCCCCCCATAGTCCTTAGCTGAGGTCTGTGATTTGCCCCAGACCAGGGTTCCAGCTAAGAAGACCCGGCACACAGCAGGCGCCAGATAATATTCATGGATGAGTGGGCGAAGGAGCCAATAGGAAGGCGCCTGCCCAGGCTGCCCTCCCCACGGAGGGTAACATAGGAGGATGGGGACCGGGGCCTGGGGCCTGCTGGATCTTGGAATCTCGCTGCCCACTTGGCACTGCCAGGCCTGCGGGGACACTCCCCCCTCACCACTTCTGTTGGCTTCACCAAGTGAAAGCTGCCTTCCAGTTGGCCTCAGTGGCTCCCCGGAGGCTCAGACAGTAGAGAATCCGCCTGTAGTGCGGGAGACCTGGGCTTGATCCCTGGGTTGGGAAGATCCCCTGGCCTGGAGGAGGGCATGGTAACCCCCTCCACTACCCTTTCCTGGAGAATTCCATGGACAGAGGAGCCTGGCGGGCTATGGTCCATGGAGTCGCGAAGAGTCAGACACGACTGAACAACTAACACTTTCAACTTTTCTCAACTTTCTTGGCCTCAGTAGTTAGTCACTTACATTTCCTTTTGTATGCGTGCGTTGCTGTTTTTGGCTCTCAGTGTCTTGTTTGTTCTCAGAAAACTAGCCGATTTCCCTGTTTACTGATTCGGAGGTGCACCATTCACCGCTTGCTAAGGTTAGTACAACCACTCGTGTCTGCTTCTAGCTCCCCGTGCTAGCCTCTGCATGTGGAGTTTTCACTGTCTTGTGGGGAAGGCTTTGGGGAGGACCACGATGCAGGGAGAGCTTGGAATTCAACCTTCAATCATCGATACTTGTGCAGAGCTTCATCCCAGCAGAGAAGGCAGAAGCCCAGGGCAGCGTTTCTCAAAAAGCTTCAGCATCCCTGGAGGGCGGGGTAAACACAGTTTCTGATTCAGAAGATCTGGGCTGAGGCCAAAGGGTCTGCATTTCTAACATGTTCCCTGGTGATGCTGAGGCCATCAGTCTCCCCGGGGCCCAGATTTTGAGAACCGCTGGCCTCGGGCTGAGGGAAGAGCCCCGGGAGTCAGCCCTCAGGGTGAATACAAACTTCGGCTGCTGGGAATGTAGCTTTGGGCTGTAGGCAAGGCAACCTCTTTCTTATTTATTTATGGAGGCTGTGCTGGGTCTTCACCGCTGCCCCTGAGCTTTCTCTGGTTGCAGTGAGCGGGGGCTGCTCTCCGCTTGTGGTGCACGGGCTTCTCTTGTTTCCAAGCACAGACTCCAGGTGCGCAAGCTCAGTAGTTGCAGCATGTAGGCTTAGTTGCTCTGCGGCATGTGGCATCTCCCCAGACCAGGGATCAAACCTGTGTCTCCTACATTGGCAAGCGGACTCTTATCCACAGTACCACCAGGGAAGTCCAGGGCAACACTTTCAGCCTTGATTTCCCCTGCAATGTCAGCTGAGCCTGTCGGGTGGGCCGGAATGCCTGGGTGGGAAAGCCATTTGCAGGAAGTGGTCTGGCTTCATGAAAAAGCTCCTCCAGCACCCAAGTCTGCCTTCACCAAGGAAGCAGTGAAAGGAACATGGTTTCCCACAGGCACTTTGCAGAGAGCGCTGGAGGTAAAGGGAAACTTAAAAGCAGGAAAAAGGAGTGTAGGCTGATGCTCCGCAGGCTTTGCCAGCCTGTGAGGTCAAATGGGGTCACATCACCACCCAAATTTGCCGGGGGAAGTGGAGTTCTGTCTCCCTGCCAAGCCAGGCAAATACCATTTCATGATACAGGGCTGGGGGCACCAATGTGCTACAGAGGGTTTCCAGAACACTACCATTTCAGCATCCACTTAGAGCCTGCTCTCCTTGCCTTGACCCCACAACATCCAAAGGCATGTCTCAGGAGAGGATAGGGCCAATCCCCCCGCCCCCTGGCCCCCACCCCACTGGCTGTGTTTCTCCATTCGCTATGAAATGTGGCTCAGATGGTAAAGAATCTGCCTGCAATCTGGGAGACCTGGGTTCAACCCCTGGGTCAGGAAGATCCCCTGGAGAAGGGAATGGCAACCCACTCCAGTATTCGTACCTGGGAAATCCCATGGACGGAGGAGCCTGACGGGCTACAGCCCATGGGGATCCCAAAGAGTCGGACACGACTGAAGGTCTAACACTTTCACTTTCATGAAGGCACAAGGACTGTCAGATGGTTCTGGAGTCAGCGTGCTTGAGGTCAGAGGCCAACCGAAACAATTTACTGTGTGACCTTGAGTAAGTTCCTTAACTTCTTTGTGCCTCAGAGTGATCGTAAGAGCATACCCCCTGTGAGATTTACTCTTCTGCGTGTTTAACGAGATAATGCATGGTGAGCAGGTAGTGCCATGCCTGGCACTCACTGGACATGGACTGTTGTTGCTGTGGCCGGGACCCACCCTACGCTTGGGTTCTCTGTTGCATATGTCTGTGCAGAAGTTGGCTGGGGAATGCACTGGACTTGGCTCTCACTCAGTGGGCTCAGCCATTCTCAACCTGATTCTTCTTTTTTTTCTTGGCTGTGCTGGGTCTTTGTTGCTGCTCAAGGGCACTCTCTAGTTGCAGAGTTCAGGCTTCTCATTGAAGTGGCATCTCTTGTTGTGGAACCAGGGCTGTAGGGCTCAGGCTCAGTAGTTGGGGTGCACTGGCTTTGTTACTCTGAGCCATGAGGGATCTTCCTGGACCAGAGATGCAACCCATGTCCCCTGCACTGGCAGGTGGATTCTTCCCCATTGGACCACCAGGGAAGCCCCCCTCAACCTGTTCTTTTTTTGAAATTGCTCTCTCAGTAAAAGAAGCCTCCTTCAGGTGTGGATGCATCCAGTCCTCTTAACCATCATAAGCAGCCAGATTCTGGGTTCTGGAGATTGGCGGACAGCACCTCCTAACATAAGAGGTCTCCATGCAGACTCTAGGAGCCCTTGGAAGATCCAGGGATGGATAGCAGAGGGTGTATAAACCCCTAAAGTGTATGTACTATTTCTGTATATCTGTGCAGATTTCTGGGAGAGGGGTCAGGACCTTCATCAGATGGTCAGAGAGGCCAGCACACCTGGAAGGTCCAGAGACCCTGCCTCAGAGGCTGATAAAGTCCTCAGCAGACTCCCTGGACAGTATAGCCCCTCCAAGGAACACACAGGGAGTCCCTGAAACCAAGAGCCAGGAGGAATATGGGAGCAGCTCAGCTCTGCATCTCCTTCCCTGAGAACCAAGCCTTCTTCAAAGTGAGGAGAGGACTCCCACTATAAAATGATGAGAGCGGGACTTCCCTGGCGGTTTGGTGCTTAAGGCTCGGCACTTCCAATGCAGGGGGCGTGGGTTTGATCCCTGGTCAGAGAACTAAGATCCAACGTGCTGTCATAGTTTCGTCGCTAAGTCATGTCCAACTCTTTGTGACCCCATGGACCGCAGCCCGCCAGGCTCCACTATCCATGGAATTCTCCATGCAAGAATACTGGAGTGGGTTGCCATTTCCTCCTCCAGGGGATCTTTCTGACCCAGTGGTGAACCTGTGTCTCCTACTTGGCAGGCAGAGTCTTTACCACTGAGCCACCTATGAAGCCCAAGGATGCTGCTTTTATATAGGATACTCCTATTTTACAGATGAGAACACTGAGGCTCAGGGGCTCAGTCGCTTGCCACTGGCACACAGCATGCTGTGGCACAGCCAAAAAATTAAAAATGAGAGCAAATTAGGAAGTGTGAAACCCCAGGCAAGAATATCTGATGACAGCTGGGCATAATGACCAGCTGCCTGCGATGTCAAGGAGGAGACAAGCCTTGGAGAAGAGGGAGTGGAGCTGCCCTGTCACAAACCCAGCGGATGGCAAGCTAGGCAGGGTGGCTAGGACAGCTGGGAGGGTCGGGCATGGAGAGGTGCTTGGAGTCCGTGGTGCAGTCAGACTATAACCGCCCAAGGAGTTACAGAGTGGGGTGTGCACAGTCTCTGGGGTGTCTCAGCCACATGAGCCCTCAGCTTCCCTGAGCCTCACTCCCTCATCTGAAAAATGGGACCTGGGGGACGCTGATAGACACCTGGCCTGTCTCCTCCTGGGCTTGCTGTGGAGCCAGGGAGCCCATGCACACGGTGATGTGGTCAAGGCTGGCTGCAGCAGCAGCTGAGTGTGCATTCTGAGTTGGCACCTCCTCCCCGGGCGCACTGTGTCTGATGGAGTCACGGTGGTCCTGCCTTGGGGCACTTCCTGTACTTGCCTTAGCGCGGCGAGCCCCGTTCAAGTCCCGGCCGCCCTCCTGATTCACACACTCCCCGGGGCACCCTTGGGGGCCACTGTCAGCACCCCAAGTTGTGGTAAGAGCTGTGCAAACAGAGAGCTGAGGCTGAACAGTAGAGGGGACTCCAGGTCAGGCGGGGGTGGGAGAGGACAGGGTGGGGGGCGTGCTGAGCAAGGAAAGAGCAGAGACCTCCCAGAGAGAAACTCAGTTGCAGCTTCATTATGGTGAATGGTGAGATTCCTTTTCAACTCCTCACAAAAATACTCCAGTGAAGCATTTCTTGTTTCCCTGTGGAATGGATCTGTTCTGAGCTCAGGAGAGCACCTTTACAGGAATCTACCCTCCTCGCCACCTAGGAGAGAGTCCTGCTTGTCCCTGAAGCAGGCGGTGGAGCCATCAAACCAGGCAGGGTTGGGTCCAGATTCTCCCCAGGCTGCCCGATGTCATTGGGCTGGCCAGAGTCCCAGGGAATGCGAATGTCCCAGGGAGTGTGTGAGTCAGGAGGGCGGCCGGGACTTGCACTGCGCTCGCTGCGCTCTGGGTAGTACAGGGAAGTGACCCCAAGGCAGGACCACCGTGACTCCGTCAGACACAGGGCGCCCGGGGAGGAGGTGCCAGCTCGGAATGCACACTCAGCTGCTGCTGCAGCCAGCCTTGACCATGTGCATGCCACAATGTGCATGGGCTCCCTGGCCCTATAGCAAGCCTGGGAGGAAAAAGGCCGGTGGCTGATAACACCCAGGACACCCGGCGAGGCTGACCTAAATGCCTGAGGGTCCTGGCCCATCCTTTTTTTTTTTTTTTTTTTTCGGCCAAGACACTCAGCAGGCAGGAACCTTCCCTGACCAGGAATTGAACATGCGCCCCCTCCAGTAGAAGCACAGAGGCTTAACCACTGGACTGCCAGGCAAGTCCCTGGCCCATCCTCTTGATGGATGGTCAAGCTGTGTTGCCTGGTCATGGCTCAACTGCGCCGGCAGCCCCTTCCCTGGGCAAGCAGGCGTCCCTCCCAGAAAGGCCTGACCGACCCCTCTCCAGCCCTCATCCCAGGTTCCCCACCTGTTCTGAGGCTGCTTTCTCACCAGGACGGCTCAACCTGCCGCCCGGCCCATGGTCCTGGCCAGATCTGGGGCTCATGCGGAGAGCATGGCTTTGGGGCAGTGGGTGATGGGGTGAGGCAGGAAGGAGGGGAAGTGGGGTCACTCTACCTGGACTGGCAGTGTGCCTCCTGGCCTGGCTGCCCTCCCCAGCAATGCCCCCAGGGAAGGGCCACACCCATATCCTCTCTCCAAGGCCCTGAGATGGGAAGGGAGCTGCTCTTGCTACAGGCAGAGACCTTCCTGCCCTCGGAGGTGGGCTACCCTGATCCCAAGGCCCCACATCTGGGATTGGCACTTCTGTGTCTTCAAACCTGTCTGTTCAGTCCTTCAAACCTGTTGCTGACATGCTGGGTGACCTTGGGCAAGTCACTTCCCCTCTCTGGGCCTCAGTGGGCTCATCATTAGAATGAATGATCCAATATGCCCATCTGTTAGGACATTCCAAAACTGTGATATATTTATAGATATGTGATTTTACATAATCAGAACCACATTATTTTAACTTGAAAGAAATGCAAATGACCCTGGTAGATGACTCAGCAGTCCTCCACCTTGGCCTGGCCACCCATTTCTTTTGGAGTGGAGAGGGAGAGGTCCCACCCGGACACACAGAATCTGAGGCTCTGGGCCTCTGGGTGAGCAGGGCCTGGAGATTTGTATTAAGAGGCCACCGAGGGACCTCCCTGGTGGTCCGGTGGCTAAGACTCCTCACACCCAACACAGGGGACCCATCCCTGGTCAGGGAACTAGATCCTGCATGATGCAATTAAGACCTGAGGCAGCCAGAAAAATAAATAAAATAACAGTGTTAGTCACTCAGTTGTGTCCAACTCTTTGCGACCCCATGGACTGTAGCCTGCCAGGCTCCTCTGTCCTTGGGGTTGCCCAGGCAAGAGTACTGGAGTCAGTTGCCATTCCCTCCTCCAGGGGATCTTCCCGACCCAGGGATCAAACCCAGGTCTCATGCATTGCAGGTGGATTATTTTCCATCTGAAGTTTCCCTGGTGGCTCAGATGGTAAAGAATAAAATAAAAATATTGTTTTAAAAATTGCTTTCAAAGAGACTGCCTAGGAGAGGAGTTCAGGCTTTAGATAGCAGAGTGAGAGGAGAACACAGACTCTCCCTACCCCAATACCTGACAATGTGAATGAGAATGACAGATTATGAGAGATGAATCAACACGCTAAGAAAACAATCTCCAGCAGAGGACTCCAGGGGCCCCCGATCTCATGGATCCCAGGCTACCTGGGACGCGGGAGTAGGACACAGGCCTGGCTGGGCAGAGGGGGTCTGGGGTGCAGGGTATGTGAAGGGCAGGTAACAGAAGACCCGTGCCTTGAGCAAGGGGGCCTCTTCCCCAACCCCTGCACACTTGGGGCTCCCCCTAAAACTGAGAACAACACAGCCCTCGAAACCATCCTTCCAGGGGAAGGCAGCCTGGTTCCCAGGCGAGAAGTGGACCATTTGCAGGAGATGCTCGAATTAACTGAGCAAGATGAAAAGAACTTGCAAGGCCACCCTGCCAACCACCAGGAAAGGGAAGGAAATCACATGAGGGCACGGCTGGAAGGCGATGGGGCCGAGGATCAAAGGCAGCTTCCTTGAAACTAATAGCTTCAGGAGAGAGAAACGTCAATAAGATGAGCAGAGTGGGAAAAGAGCACAGAAGTTCGTTCTCCAAGTCTGTGAGTCTCTTTCTGTTTTGTGATGAAGCTCATTTGTATCACTTCTTTTTGAATTCCACCTTTAAGGCATGTCATTATGGTGGGGGATGCTGGGGGAGAGGGGAGGAAGCGATAATTAGTGAGTTTGGGATGGACAGGTACACACCACTGTATTTTAAATGGATAACTAACAAGGACCTACTATTGAACTACAGGGAATTCTGCTCAATGTTGTGCGGCAGCCTGGATGGGAGGGGAGTTTGGGGGAGAATGGATACATGTACATGTGTGGCTGAGTCTCTTCGCTCTTCACCTAAAACCATCACAGCGTTGTTAACCGGCGCAGTGGTAAAGAATCTGCCTGCCAATGCAGGAGACAGAGTTTGATCCCTGGGTTGGGAAGATCTCCTGGAGAAGGGAATGGCAACCCACGCCAGTATTCTTGCCTGGGAAATCCCATGGACAGAGGAGCCTGGCGGGCAACAGTCTGTGCACGCGTGCTAAGTCTCTTCAGTCTCGTCCAGCTCTGCGACCCCATGGACTGCAGCTGGCCAAGCTCCTCTGTCCATGGGGATTCTCCAGCCAAGAATACTTGAGTGGGTTGCCGTGCCCTCCTCCAGGGGATCTTCCCCACTCAGGGATCGAACTCGTATCTTTCATGTCTTCTGCGTTGGCAGGGGAGTTCTTTGCTACTAGTACCATGTGGGAAGCCCTGGGCTACAGTGCATGGGGCTGAAAAGAGGCAGACACCGCTGAGCAACCAGGCACCCACACACGACCCAGATGGAATCTACGCGACGCATCTGCCCGTGTTCCAGAAGCTCCAGATACTTGGGCCCTCACCCTGAAATAACTTGCGACAGCCCATCCTATAAGTACAAAAAATTCCCTTCCTTGGGTCAGAGTCCAGCCTTGTGGCTTTTGCTTTACAAGCCTCCAACTCTTCCTCTTTCCTGAACACTCAGTTTTACCCAAGTCTATCTCTTCTGACTTAAGCTTCTTAAGACCCGAAATAAACTCTTTTCTTATTTGTAGCCTTCTTGTATTTTTTTTTTTTTTTTTTGGTTGACAACCTCAGATTCTTCCACAGCAACGTTCAAGACCAGAAGACAAGAGAGCTGAGTGTTCACAGTGGTATGGAAAGGGGAAACCAAGAATGTTACACCCGCTGGGGTTGTTTGGACTCATAGACACCATGGAAATAGTATCCTTGAGCCTTTTCTTGAAGGAAAAAAAAAAAAAAACAAGAAAACACAGTCATGAATCCAGCTAACCATCAGAAGTGTTCATTTTGGGGAATTCCCTGGCAGTCCACTGGTTAGGACTCAGTGCTTCCCCTGCCATGGCCCGGGGTTCAATCCCTGGCTGGAGAACTGAGATCCTACCAGCCATGCAGAGCGATACCCCCACCCAAAAAAAGTGTCCATTTTTTCCAAAGGTAAAATCAAGGATTTCCCTTGTTGTCCAGTGGTTAAGAATCTGCCTCACAATGCAGGGCACACCGGTTCGATCCCTGGTCGGGGAACTAAGATCCCCCATGCCAGCTGGGCCCCCACACCACAGCTAGAGTCAGTGCCCCACAACTAAGACCCAAAACGACCAAATAAATGAATTTTTTTTAAAAAAAAGGTAAAATCATGACTCTCAGACAATATAAAAGGAACACATGTCAAAATTTTTATTAAACTCCTTAAGTAATGAAGGAACAAGTAATATTTCCCAACTAGTTCAAAGGAAAATTGGAACAACACACACACATATATAGGCAGATAAATACTGAAATGAATCCACATGTACGGTTCAATGGCCACAGACAGCAGTCAATGGCCTTCCACTGGACAAAACCAATTTGCATTTCTAGATGCAGGACGCCCACCAGTCTTTGGTTGTTTTTGCTGGTCCAAATTCAAAGTCTTTCACAGGTTTTACTGATTCAACCGGGAGATGACTCCAAACGCAAAATTCAGGGACACGATGTGCTCAAAAGAAAGAATGAAATCTATTTAAGTACAGAACTAAGCCAAAATACTAGGAGAATTATAGATGCAGAACAGAGTATAAGTGTTATAAACCTTGACAAAGTGAAAATATTAACATCAGAACCAGGAGCTGTGGGGAGCGGGAAAGGAGGAAGTGATCCCAAGACATATTGAGCCTGCCCAAAGTGGAGGGTTTATTCTTTTTCCCCAAGACTCCAATCTCTTAATGGGTTTCATGACTTTTTTCTTAATGTTTCATAAATTCATTATGAACGAATATCTCTGTGGAAAATAAAAGTTTATTTAAGATTTAGCAAGTTTTTCATTTTCTTTCCATTAAACTCAATAAAAATTAAATACTTTTTGTTTAAAATAGAGCAGGTGTGATACAATCCCACGTTTTAAAATTATTTCGGCTTCCCAGGTGGCTCAGTGGTGAAGAATCTGCCTGCAAGGCAGGAGACGTAGGGTTCGATCTCTGGAGGAGTAAATGGCAACCCACTCCAATATTCTTGTCTGGAGAATCCCATGGACAGAGAACCCTGGTGGGCTACAGTTTATGGGGTCACAAAGAGTCGGACTCTACTTAGCCACTAAATGACAACCACCGATTGACCTTTCTCCCTGTCTCTCTGTGTATAGTTGGCATTCACCAAATGTTAGCAGTGGATAATTGGCTGTATTAAGCCTCTGCTCCATGCCAGAAAGTTCTAGGATCTGGGAACACAGTACAGAACAGAAGAGATAAAGCTCCTGGGCTCAGGAAGTTGACATTCTAGCCAGGGGATTCGTGGCTTCCTTCTTTGTACTTTTCTAACTTGCTTGTTTTGTCTGAGAAGGAGCGTGTATCATTCTTATAAAAACGACAGTCATTACCTTCGCACACACCTCAGATGACTTTTTTGAACAGTCAGAGTTGAGAACCACTATCTTGTGAGCAATATGAGTCATTAACACTTTAGTGCAAATACGGTTTTTAGAAAGTCAGCATGAGGACCCAGAGTCTCTGCAGATCCCAGCCTGGGGAACCTGACTCCTGGGAAGAGCTGAAGAGGGGAGGTGGTCCCGAGGTCTTCAGACCCCCTCAGCTGAAGGAAACTCTGAGCTTGTCTCCTGAGCCCCTCAGCCAGAGGTTCCCATCCCTGTCCTGGGATCCTAAGCCTATGAGACAGACGCCCACTCTAGCAGGCACTGGAACCAGGCAGCTGGGGGCCCAGCCCAGTCTTGCCAAGTGTCTGGGACGTGCCCGGCCAGGGTTCTCCTCCCTCAGCCCTGGGGATGCCTGAGCCCCATCTGACTCCACTGCCCTCACCTCCCACTCCCACCTCTTTTTTTTTTTTAATTTTTGGCCACACTTTGAGGCAGGCAGGATCTTAGCTGCCCGACCAGGAATCGAATCCATGTCCCTGTATTGGAAGGGGGTTTCTTTATTTTCTTAACTTTATTTCTTTATTTTTGGCTGTGCTGGGTCTTCGTTGCTGCACAGGCTCTTCTCTTGCTGCAGGGAGCGGGGGTTACTTGCTAGCTGCGGTGCATGGCGTTCTCCCTGCAGAGGTTTCTCTCGTGGCGCTCAGGCTCCAGGGCGGCTTCAGTAGTTGCGGCTCCTGGGCTCTAGAGCACAGGCTCAGTAGCTGGAGTGCGGGGGCTTAGTTGCTGTGAGGCATGTGGGATCATCCAGGACCAGGGATCGAACCTGTGTCCTCTTCACTGGCAGGCAGATTCTTTACCACTGAGCCGCCAGGGAAGCCCGGAAGGTCGGTTCTTCATCACTGGGCCTCCAAGGAAGTCCCCCACTCCCGCCTCTTGAGCGGAGCCCTGACCCTGCCCTTCTCCATTTGTCCCCTCACTCTAGCCACCCCAACCTAAGCCCACCCTCCCCACACCAGCCTGCCTTTGCACACACTTTTTTCCTCCACCAGAACCCTCTTCCTGCCTCCTTTCCTTGCCCCTAGATCCCCAGACCCCTTCCTCTGGAAGCCTCCCTGATATACCTCCCAACCCCTCAGGTCAGGCTTCTGCCCTCTGGCGGTGGGCTGAGTACCCTCTGGGACAGCCCAGTGCCAGCCGGGCCTGCTGTCCGGAAGGCAGGAAAGCGTGTGGGTTAGACTGGGCCCTGGCCTCTTACCATCAGGGCAACCTCAGCGAGGTTCCTTGTCCTCACTGACTGTTTCCTCATCTGAAAAACAAGGATATTGTCAAGTCTTCCTCATGGGGCCCTTGAAGGGAATAAAGAATATAATTCATATTGCTTTATTTTAAGGTCTGTTGCAAGAATAGCAATGAGATATGCACTTAAAGGAGGAGGGGAAAGTGAAAGGGGGAACTAAATCATCAAGTCGGAAAGGTTTAATTGGGGAAAAAAGTCTAACTTTCCAGAGGGGACAGAGAATCCCTCCAAAGCCCACTGCCAGCCTGCAGGTCCAGGGGTTGGACACTGTCAGGCTCATGGAAGATCACGGGCAGGGCTGGGCCCCCGCGCCTGCAGGCCCAGTGGGAGCTTCATTCTCAGACCCCCCATCTTTTCTAGCTCAGCCCTGCTCAGAGTCCCGGAAATGATCACCCTACACAGCGTCCACCAGCTCCCTCAGAAGTTCCCTAAAACTGTCATCTCTATTCATGTAGCAAGCTCGCCGAGCAAACGTGGCTCTGGGACAAGCCCCCAGCCCCTATGGGTGAATTGAGGTCTCCCCGCTCCAGTGGTGCCGGGTGACTCTTGGAGCAGGTGGGGGGCGAGCGGGAGGGCTGGGGCTGTCACCCTGTGTCACCTGATGCGCCTCCTCCCCGCTCCGTCAGGAAACGGTGGCGTGACCTCTTCCCCTTGTCTGCTGTGGAGGCGGCCCAAGGAGCTGGGCTCAGCACCCCTGACACGCACGCAGAGCATGTGACAGGCAAGGCTGCCATCTGAGCCCCTGCCCCGCCCCCGCCAACGGCTCCCCAACCTTCCCGACCCCCCCCAGCCTCTGGTCTGCACCCCCATAGTTCCCAGTGAGCAAAACTTAAGTCACATTCACCCCTGCTGGACTCCTACTCTGTGCACCAGGTGCTTATCTCACCTGCAAGGTGGGGAGATTGTCCCCATTCTACAGGCAGGGAGACTGAGGCAAAGAGCAGGCGCTGGGTTGCTCTAGGTCACCCAGCTGAGACTGGCAGGCCTACCCAGCTCTTCTTCCTCACTCTTCTGCCCCAGTCTCAGTGCTGGGCTGAGGCAGGGTTGTGAGACACAGGGAGCGCTGAGTGAGGTTGCAGGGGGACGGGGGCCTCTGAGGGAAATGAGAGCCCGGCTCCGGGGCTGATGGCAGCCTCTGAGGAAATGGGGGGCTCCCCAGGTGGCTCAGTGGTAAAGAACCCACCTGCCAGTGCAGGAGATGCAAGAGATGCAGGTTCTATCCCTGGGTCAGGAAGACCCCCTGGAGGAGGAGATGGCAACACACTCCAGTCTTCTTGCCTGGAGAATCTCACGGACGGAGGAGCCTAGCAGGCTACAGTCAACGGGGTCACAAAGAGCTGGACGCGACTGAGCCACTGAGTGCACTGAGGGGATGGGTACGGAGAAGCTACCCTCCCTCCTTGTGCGCACACTGCGGAGACCCTCATTCCTTTTCTGGGCTTGCAGTACTCCATGGAAATGGGTGCCTGTGTGTTCCATCATGTTCCACTCTTTGCGACCCCATGGACTGCATGTAGCCCACCAGGCTCCACTGTCTATGGAATTTTCATGCAAAATAGTGGAGTGGGTTGCCATTTCCTTCTCCAGGGGATCTTCCAGACCCAGAAGTCGAACCTACATCTCCGGCATTGGCCCGGGGATTCTTTACCACTGAGTCGCCAGGGAAGCCCAGAATCCCTGATCCCCTCCCCAACTGTTGGACATGGAGGAGGTTATTTCTAGTCTTGCTAAGACAGGCAGTGCTGTGATGACATCCCTCGCCATGCCTCTGTGTGTGTGTGTGTGTGTGTGTGTGTGTGTGTGTGTGACAGATTCTCCCAGGGCTCCCTCCAGCCCCACAGATGGGAGGGTGGGCCTCTCGCCAGGAGGATGCAGTTTCCAGGAGGGCCCCTTGCTTGGGACTGACCCAAGCTTACTCCAGAGCCAGCCAGTCCCCAGCAGGCAGCTCCCCAGAAAGACTGCCCAGGAACCATCGATAGCCTGTCCTTACACCAGAGTTTTGTTTGTTTGGCTGGTTGGGGTTTTTGGCCAAAGGGCAGTGCCGGGCTCCGGCCCTGGGTGCTCAATGGACAGAGCTGGTCTGGGCAGACTGTTATGCAAATCAGATGAGGAAGCCAAGCTTGGGGATCAGGGCCACTTTCCTGATGGGTTGCCTGCCAAGGAGGAAGGGGACCTTCAGGACCCCACCCCTACAGGAGTCCTGAGGGGTTCAAGGAAAGCGCAGTGCCACCCGGCCCCAGGGAAGCAGGCCCAGCCATCGCCCCAGCTCCTGCGTTCCTGGAGCCGCCCCAGAGAGCTCAGAAGCCAGTCTGGGCAGGTGCTGAGACTATGTGGCCGTTTCCTTGCCCTTTGCCAATTCTGGCTCCTCAGACGCCTACACGGCGTCCCTGGGTGTTGCAGGAATATTTGATGGGGGCGCCCCTGTGCCCACAGCCCTGACCCTTCTGCACAGTGAATGGGTCTAGGTCATGGGCACCGGCACAGAGCCTGGGTACATCATACATGCCCAGTGCTCTGGCCCACTGGAAACCCTCCCAGTCCCACACTGACAGGGAGTGGGGCAAAGTCGTGTCTGGCCGAGGGCCCCCAAGCAGGGCCCGCCCCAGGGAGGACAGGAAACAGGACTCCATCAGCTCTCTGGCCAGAGCTACTAGATGAAGAGGAGGGAGGAGGAAGAGAAATGAAGAAATCCTTTCCTGGAGCCCGAGGCCTGTGGGGCGAGGCTGGAAGAGCCCAGGCCAGCTTCCTTCAAATGGTGCATATATTACAAGACGTTCCTAGATAGAGTCCAGTTTCTCTCACCTTCTTTGGCGCATTTCAGGAACTGTTTTTTTAGCTAATTATGTTAAGGGTGCCTAGGACTGGCGATTCTAACAAGCCTCGTTTCAGACACAGGCTTCAGGTGTCCCCACTCACCTCTGTTCTTGGTGAGTTTTGCCTGCGTCTGTGCTCAGGGCAAGCTCATTAAACAAATTAGCTGTGCCTGTTGTGTGCTCCCTGACTGTCGTTGAGGAATGGCAGTGTCAGAGATGCTATGGATCTCACCAGAGAAGAGTCATATTCAGCTCCTCTGCAGGCTCGCCAATCGGGAGGTGACACGGAGCCAAGCAATATTCAGTTTCCATGCACATCGATGCCTGTCAATTGATCATTAGCATGTTTTTTGTTCTGAGCTTCCCTGGTGGCTCAGGGGTAAAGAATCCACCGCAATCCAGGAGACCTGGATTCAACCCCTGGGTTGGGAAGATTTGCCAGAGAAGGAAATGGCAAACCATTCTAGTGTTCTTGCCTGGAGAATTCCATGGACAGAGGAGCCTGGCGGGCCACAGTCCATGGGGCCACAAAAGAGTCAGACACGACTTACTGACCAAACAACAACAAAGGTTTGTTTTACTCTAGCTGCCCCCAGGGCTTCCTTGGTGGCTCAGATGGTAAAGAATCTGCCTTCAACGCAAGAGACCCAGGGTGGTGGTGGCGGGGGCGGTGTTGAACCATGAAGAAGGTTGAGCGCCAAAGAACTGATGCTTTTAAATTGTTGTGCTGGAAAAGACTCTTGAGAGTCCACTGAACTGCAAGGAGATCAAACCAGTCAATCCTAGAGAAAATCAGTCCTGAATATTCATTGGAAGGACTGACGCTGAAGCTCCAATACTTTGACCGTCTGATGCAGAGGGATTGTTCATTGGAAAAGACCCTGATGCTGGGAAAGATTGAAGGCAAGAGGAGAAAGGGACGCCAGAGAATGAGATGGTTGGATGGCATCACTGACTCAATGGACACGAGTTTGAGCAAGCTCTGGGAGAGAGTGAAGGACAGGGAAGCCAGGTGTGCTGCAGTCCATGGGGGTAGCAAAGAGATATGATTTAGCAACTGAATGGCAACAAACTGCCTCCACTCTTCCTGAGTGGAGGCTGAAAAAACAGCCCAGTTCAGTTGCTTTCAATGGTTTGCTCGGGTGAAGATCTGGGTCGGGCCACCTGCTACTCAATGCCTAGTGCTGAGACCAAGCCTCTGGGTCTGTGCCTGGGAAGCCTCTAGCTACTATCCTTTGAAAAGAGGTCAAATCATGACTGTCACACATATAAAAATGAACATGCGTTAAAGAGTTTATTGCACTCCTAAATCCATAGGAAAATTAAGAGATATAACCAGTTCAAAAGAGGTGAAGAACAGACACACTTGTTGACTGGGACTACTGAAATGAATGTAGACACGGAGGCAGAACTGGGGAGGGGCAGCCAGTCGATGCCCTGCAGGCGGGTTCTGAATCCACAGTATAGACCGAAATTGGTTTACGTCGCCATCAGTTACCCAGGATTTGCAGAGCTGTAAAATAGCCTTCATAAAATGGAATCCGATAATCCTGGGGTGGGGGTGAGGGGGCGGTCTTGCAGAGTTGAGGTAATGCAGGGCTTCTCCACAGATAGTACAGTGATTTGCCCACCTTCCTGAGCGCCCAAAGCCCTTCACCTGATCTGCTGAGGCCACGCCTCCCCCAGAACGCCCTCCCTGGCTTCAGACAGGGTGGGTATTATCCACTCTGCTTCCCTAGCCCCCCTGCAACTCCTTTTTTAAAAAATATCTAATTTTATTTATGTATTTATTTTTGGCTCTGCTGGATCTTCATTGCTGCGAGGGCTTTTTCTCCAGCTGTCTAGAGCGGGGGCTACTTTTCACTGCAGCTTGGGGTCTTATGGGGTCGCAGAGTATGGGCTCTAGGCACGTGGGCTCGGTAGCTGTGGTTCCCGGGCCCTGAGCACAGGCTCACTAGTCGTGGCCCACAGGCGTAGTTGCTCCAAGGCATGTGGGATCTTCCTGGACCAGGGATGGGACCTGTGTCTCTTGCATTGGCAGGAGGACTCTTTACTACTGAGCCGCCAGGGAAGCCCCGTACCTGCAACTTCTGATCACACTCTCTCTCCCGTCAGACCATGAGATTCTCAAAAGAGAAGCTGCATCTTCTCCACTTCTCATTGTGCCTATGAGAACTCAAGATGCATTTGTAGAATGAATAAGTAAAATGAATGAGAGAACAAAGCAAAAAGACAGCGTCCTAAAATCAGGGTGGGCTTCCCTGGTGGCTCAGTGGTAAAGAATCCACCTGCCAATGTGGGAGACCCGGGTTTGATCCCTGAGTCAGGAAGATCCCCTGGAATGGCAACCCACTCCAGTATTCCTGCCTGGGAAATCCCATGGACAGAGGAACCTGGCAGGCCGCAGTCCATGAGGGTCACTAAGGAGTCAGATACAACTGAGCAACTAAACAACAACAAAAACCAGGTGGTCCACAGGATGCCCCCCACCCCTTTAAGAAAGTGAAAGACTCCTGATGCAGCAGGCAAAAGTCAGCAGTGCCTCAGGAACATGTGTAAGTCTCCATCTTGATCTAACTAAGGGCATCTCAGAAGTAAGATGACTCAGAAGTAAGACTCCAAAAGCGAACAAGCTTCAAAATGCTGGGTTACACATAAACAGGTTCTTTGCTTTTTCCTTTTTCGTCACAACATGTCTGAGAGCCTCTGATATATCAGAGTGCCAGAGAATGCAGTGTTCCAGCATTTTTCATGCTTATCAGATAGTGAAGCAAATTTTTTAGATGGGGCAGAGGTGAGGGTTCTGGAGAATTCACAGTGAGAAACACCAGTTTAATTCAACTGGTTTCATGTACTGAACGAGATATAAATCATTATCACCTGGGTCAGAATTCTGGCTCCACCATTAGTGTTCTTGTGGCCTTGGACAAGTTAATGCCTCTACACTTTGCCGTTTTCATCTGTACAATGGGACTGAACTCGCCTCAAAGTTGCAGCAGGGGGGCGGGTTAAATGATTTACTGCAAGGAAAACACTTAGCATAGAGCCTGGACAGGGTGTACTCAATCCATGTGAACTGTGTCATTATTATTTATAAAACCACGAAGGGCCATTTATTGAGTATGCCTTTGCATCGCCTCATTCGAGCCTCACAACAAGCCTGAGGCCAGATGAAACAGATGAGGCAGATGAGGATAAAAGACTTGAGGGGTGAAATCCCTGGCCCAGGGCCTTGTAGCCCCAAGTCACCAGTGCTCCTGGACCAGGCACAAGACCTTAAGAACAAGCTTAGGCAAGGACTTGGCATGAAATAGTTGCTTAAGAAAGACTGGTTTCTTCTCTCCTGCCTTCTTCCCTCCTTCCCTACCAGCCAAGAGTCATGCCGGACCCCAGTGTCTAGGTCGCCCTTGGCCAGGGTTGTGGTGGAGTGGACAGTGCTCAGGCCAAAGGCTCCGTAGGACTCAGGCTAAGCCTAGGCTTCCTCTCCACCCCCAACTGAGATGCTCCCTTCACTTTCTCTTCCTCATCTTGCCCGCACCCCATCCCTTGACATACCCCTGAAGTTATTTGGAGACTTGAGAACCCCCAGGGGGTCCCTCCATGCTCTTCCCCATCTTGGTGACACAGCTTCACTCTCAACACACACAAAGGGCTTAAAATCATTTTTGATTCAATGAATGATTGAAGCCTGTGTGTTGCAGCTTTAGCTGGCTGACGGGGCCACCGGGGGCTGCCTACAGGCTAAACATAGACCGAGGGACTTTCCTGATGGTCCACAGGCTAAGACTCTGTGTGCCCAAAGCAGGGGGCCTGGGTTCGATCCCTGGTCTGGGAACTAGATCCACATGCCAAAATGTAAAAGATCCCGCGAGCTGCAACTAAGACCTAGCCCAGCCAAATAAATAAATAATTTTTTAAGAAATAAATAAAAAAAATTTTTTTTAATAAATAAACACAAACCCACACAGAGGCCCCGCCCTGGGCCTGGCCTCAAGAACACTGTCCTGGCTGAATACATGCTCAGAGAAATGACTCAGCATGAGTGCTCAGATGCAATTTTCCATGTTTTATGGACTAAAGGTATTTTCACAACAGCCGGCGTTGATGAATCAATAGCAGGCTGTAAATAGAGCAAGGGAAAAAAAAGGCCCTGGTCTGAGACCCCACCCACACAAGGGCCTCCCAGGCTGTAAGCTTCTTCTCCATCCTGGCAAATAATAACACAAACTCCCCACCCCCACGCCCCTAAAAATTACATGGAGACTCATCCAGGCCACTTCCTTAACTAAGGAGGGAGGTGAGTAACAAAGTTGGTCCTACAGCCTCAGACACAGCTCAGTCCTTCGGGTGCCTCTGTTCTCCAATGAGTCTGGAAGCCAGTATCCTGGAACCAAGAATCCAAGGGCCCTGCGCTGAGCCAGGATGGGGGTGGGGAGGAAGATGACCCTTCCCCCGCTCCTTGCCCCAGCAAAGAGAGTCCTGCTTGGGAGAAATGACGCACGTGCTGAAAAACTTGTTCAGTCACTCAGTCGTGTCCAGCTCTTTGCAATACCATGGGCTACAGCACGCCAGGCTTCCCTGTCCTTCACTGTCTCCTGAAATTTGCTCAGACTCAAGTCCATTGAGGCCATGATGCCATCCAACCATCTCATCCGCTGTCGTCCCCTTCTTCTCCTGCCCTCAATCTTTTCCCAGCCTCAGGGTCTTGGTAGCCAAAGCATGTGAAAAACAAAGAGGGTGGTGCTTCATCCTCCCCAAGGAATCCGATGGGAAGACTGTAGCAGGTGGGGCAGCCCTGCCAGCTCACACCTCCTCCCCGCCCCCGCTCATTCATTCATTCAGCCAATTATCAAGCACTTTCTAAAGACCCACCTCTCAGCTGCACCCTAGACCTTCCCATCTCAGCCAATGACATCAACAGCCACTGTGTCCAAAAAACAAGGAGTCGTCTTGGATCCCCAATTCTTCTTACCTGTCTGCAAATCCCATCCTCTTTATGTCTGTTACAGATCCAATATCAGTCCATTCCTTAGCCTTGCTGCTCTCCTCTGGCTTGGATACTGCCGCAGCCACCAACTGGACTCCTGACCCCTTGGCCTTGGCCTAAAATCCATTCTCCACTCCTCCAAGTGACCTCGACACAGCATCATTCTGACTCCACCATTTCCTGTCCTCAAACCCTCTGAGGGGTCCTACTGAATATTTAACCTTTTAAAGGAAATTAAGGACACGAGCTTTGGCATCAGGCTATAAAGAGATGAAATGAACAGAGGAAGGGCCCAGAGGCAGGATTGTGCATAAATGAGAACTTGCTATATGACAAGGAGGCATCACCAGCCAGAGGGGAAAAGACAGACTCTTTTATAAATGGTGTTGGGACAAGTGGTGATCCATATGGAAAAAGTAAAATTAGATCCCCAGCTAACACCGCACACACACAACTCCAGGTGGATTCCAGGCTTACATGTGAAAAACAAAATGTTTAACACATTTAGGAGAAAATCTAGAAGAATATTTTTATGACCCAAGGATAAGGAAAGATTTCTTTTTTAAACAAACCTTTTGTTAATTACAATATGCATTTTGAAAGCGCACATTATGATTGTGCCGCTCCATAAAATTTCACAAAGTGAACCTGGCTTTGTACCCCACACCCACGCCAAGAAATAGGGTGCAACTAGCAACTCAGAAAAAGCCTCCTTGTGCTTCTTGACAGGGAAGAACATCTTAGGTGCAAAAAAGCATCAGCTGTGAAGGAAAATATAATGAGTCTGATGACATTAACGCTCAAATCTTCAGTTCAACAAAAAATATCATAAACAAGATTAAAAGATATGCCACAATCTGGGAGGAGATATTTGCAATATACACGACCAGCAGGAGATTTGTTTCCAGAATATATAAAGGACTTCTGCAAATCAAGAAGACAACCAACCCAACAAAAAATTCAGCATAAGTTGTCAACAAATACCTCCTAGGAAAAGAAACCTGTATGGCCAATAAGTATTAGTCACTCAGTTGTGTCTGACTCTTTGCAACCCCACAGACTGTAGTCAGCCAGGCTCCTCCGTCCATGGAATTCTCCAGGCAAGAATACTGAAGTGGATGCCATTCTCTCCTCCAGAGAATCTTCCTGACCCAGGGATGGAACCCAGGTCTACCTGCATTGCAGGCAGATTCTTTACCATCTGAGACGCCAGAGAAGCACAATAATCATATAAGAAAAAAGGTGCTACCTTGCCAGTATCAAAGAAATGTAGATTAAAACAACAGTGAGATATTGCCTTCAAATGAGCAAAAATTAAAAAAAAAAAAAGCTGGTGCTACCCAAAGCAGACCCCATGGCTGGTGGGGGAACAGATAAGGCCACTTGACACTTGCATGATGTGGCATCTCGCCAGATTGAGGGCAAGCATATCCATGACCTAGCCGTTCCTCCCCAGAGTACAGACTCTACAGTAAGCTCTCATCTGAGCGTCCCCGGAGGGAGACTGGGAACATCATCAAAGGAGGAGACAGTCAAGCAGTAGGAATGGCCCTGGGCAATAATTTTTATTTTTACTTTTATGTATTTATTAATTCATTTTGCCACACCATGCAGTTTGTGGGATCTTAGTTCCTGGACCGAAGACTGAAACCAGGCCCTCCATCGTGAGAGTGCAGACTCCTAATCTCTGGATTGCTGGGAATTCCCTGGCCTGGCAATTAAAATAAAAGAAGCAAAATAGAAGTGAATGATCAGTTAGACACAGCAAACAGGACGTGTGCAAGGTGAGACATCAGAAGTGGGACCAAAACCAAAGCCTTTGGGAGGAGAGGTAGCTGACCCTGGAGAAATGAGACACAGGCTGAGCCTCGCCCACTGGGGAGAATTTGCACACGAATTCGTCTCACTCATTCTACAAGGATGTGCATGCTAAGTCACTTCAGTTATGTTCTACTCTATGCAACCCCAAGGACTGTAGCCCTCCAGGCTCCTCTATCCATGGAATTCTCCAGGCAAGAATACTGGAGTGGGTAGCCGTTTCCTTCTCCAGGGGATCTTCCTGACTCAGGGATCGAACCCCATCTCCTGCATTGGCAGGCAGATTCTGCACCACTGAGCCACCAGGGTTCCTATGCCACAACTAAAAAAGATCCTACATGCCACAATGAAGATCAAGGATCTTGAGTGCTGCCGCTAAGACCTGGCACAGCCAAACAAATAAATGAATGAATAAATACTGAAATAAAAAGAGAGAGAGAGGGAGAGAGAGAGGCAGAAGATTTACCACTTTTCATGACCTCGCCTTGGAGGCCACATTGCATCGCTTCTGCTATTTTCCTCATCAAAGTATCTACAAAGGTCTATAGCTCAAGGAGAGGAGAAATGGACTCCACCTCCTGGGAGGAAGCAGCAAGGTTTTAGAAGACCATGTGGGACCAGAAATATTTCTGCGGCCATTTTTGATAGTAGGTAGAGGAAATTATTAGCATATAGAGCTGAGAGTCACAGCAGATCTTGAATGGGAGCCCCTTAGGCCATGAGCAGAGTGGAGAACAAGAGGCAGGGAGGCCAAGGTGGAGGCTACTGCACGGGTCCCGGCCTCTGTGTGGTGGGGCCATAAAGGCTGGGAGTAGGGTGGCGGCGGGGCAACAGAAAAGGCACAGAATTGCAGGTGAAGCTGTCAACTACAAGTTGGCACTTGCCATGGGCACTTTCTACTTCTGCAAGGATTAAACCACGTGCTGCTGCAGCTGCTGGCCTTCAACACCCCCTGAAAGGAGTTCAGGATGGAGAGCAGAAATGAGGCGCTCTGTGCTCAGCGGGGGGTGGGGGTGGGGGACTAGCCGAACAGGTCTTCAGATAGATGTTTTCAGGAGTCAATTTTATGAGTCCAGTTCTTGTATCTGCTCATATCTAGAAGATCACTGAAATCCTTCATGGTGATGACTGTTCCTCGTGACTAGTGAAGGCTTCTGAAGACTAGCAGAAACCTAGTGGGAAAATATGTGCCTGATTGTATATAATCTCCCTTCACCAAAATCACACATATATTGACCTTTCCTTCTTGCCTCTTCGGGGTAGTTTCTCAGAGCTCTCTGAGGTGCTGTCTCCTGGGCTGCAGTCCTCATTTTGCCCCAAATAAAACTTAACTCACACCTCTCATTTGTGCCTTTTTTTTTAAAGTCATGAAATGCAGTTACCATCTCAGCTTGGTTGCCAACATGGCAAGCCATTCCCCTTTATGGAGTTTACCTTTATAACCTGCAAAATAAGCAAACACAAGGAAGAGGCCTCTTATTCATATCATGGACCCTTTGAGAATCTGATGAATGGAATGGATTCTCTCCTCAGGGAAAGAAAAACATTCAGGCACCTGTCTGTGAAATTGAGTGGAGTGTTTGCAGGGCTCAGAGTCAGCCCTCTCGGTGGATAAGGTGGGGCTGCTGGACCCAGAATGTGTGGATATAAATCCTGCCTCCACTCCTCACCAGGGAGAGAACCTGGGTGAGTGACCCAACCTCTCTGTGCTTCTGCTTCTCCGTTTGCAGCAGCTGGAAATGCGTTTGACAGTAAATGACTGAGGACCCTAATGTTCAGTGCTTTTGGCAAAATGGAGCCTTCGTTTCTCTGATCTGGGAAAACCCGGATGTGTGGTGGTGGTTGTCATTTGGGGAGCTCAGACAGAAGGTTTCTTTCCCTTACCAAGTCTCAGGGGGGAGAGGGGATAAATTAGGACTGTCAGATTACCAGATACACACCACTATATATAAAATGAATAAACAGCAAGGATATACTGTACAGCACAGGGAACTATATTCACTATCTTGTAATAACCTACGATAGAAAAGACTTTGAGGGATTTCCTGGTGGTCCGGTGGTTAAGGGGCTTCCCGGGTGGCACAGTGGTAAAGAATCTGCCTGCCAAAGCGGGAGACACTGGAGACCTGGGTTCGATTCCTGGGTCAGGGAGATCCCCTGGAGGAGGAAATGGCAACCCCCTCCAGTATTCTTGCCTGGAGAATCCCATGGAAAGAAGAGCCTGGTGGGCTACTGTCCATGGGGTCACAAAGAGTTGCATGCAACTGAGCAGCTGGGCATGAATGCACGCCAGTGATTAAGACTCCAAAGCATGGGGCACAGGTTCCATCCCTAGTCAAGGAACTAAGATCCCACACGCAGCACAGTAAGGCCAAAAAGAAAGAATCTGAAAAAAAATACGTATATACAATTGAATCTCTTTGCTGTACATCTGAAACTAACACAATATTGTAAATCAGCTCTGTGGAATGTGGGGTGTGCTCACTCATGTCCAACTCTTTGCAACCCCATGGACTGTAACCTACCGGGCTCCTCTCCCCGTGGAATTCTCCAGGCAAGAATACTGGAGAGGGTTGCCATTTCCTCCTCCAGGGGATCTTCCTGACCCAGGGATCAAACCTGAGAGTCTTGTATCTCCTGCATTGGCAGGCGGATTCTTTATCACTAGCATCACCATCAGCTGAGAAGCCCCGTAAATCAACTATACCTCAATTTTTAAAAATCCGTTTGCCCTGAAGACCTGCCCTTTATCTCATTGTCCAGAATGGAGCCACATGAGCCCCTACCTGAGTGAGGATGATGGATGGAGCATCAGCTCAGTGGTTCGTTCTCAGCTTGAAGGGACGTTTGGAGATGTGGGAGGACATTTCAAGTGCCCACCGTGATTGCACATCTGCATTTCATGGAGCATTTTACATGAAGAATTGTTCCCCACCCTGTACCCAAAATATTCCCCTTTGAAAAACTCAGAAGCTCCTCTGGTCTCTATTGCAAAGGCAGGGAAGAAGGGCAACTGGGGAATGCAGGTGGGTCACCCAGCTCAGGGCACTGGCCACCATTCACTTCTACCTTGTAGGCTGCCATGAGGCACACAGGTAAGTGCTCAGGTCAAGGTGCAAATGTTGGGGTCCCCTGAGAGCTGAGAGGCTGCAGATGAAGCCCTGTGAGACCAGAGATGCAGGGGCCAAGAGGCTGCAAAGCACCCACCACAGGACCAGGAGGCACACACATGTGGAGACACAGAGCTTCTTGGCTCAAGCTCTCTGATTTCCCTCGGAGCTCCTGGCTTCTCTTTGAAGCCCGCCTGGCCTTCGGGGGCCCACCCAGAGCCTCCCACCACATCCTTCTGTGTCAGGCCACATCCCACCATCCGTCCCCAAAGAGACCCTGACTCAGCAGCAGACACAGTAGGGCAAGTAAAAGGAAGTGGGGGGAAACGTCACTGCTGCCTGTCACCACGTCCGTCCGCTGGCCCAGTTCCCGGCAGGCAGGGAGTCAGCAGGCCCCTGGTGGGTGTGGGCTGAAGCCACAGCCCCGCTGCCAGCGGGCCAGGATTGGCAGGACACATGCTGCTTTCAGGACCGGATGGGGGTGGGGGTTGGGGGGGGATGGAGAGGTCTGAGGAGGAGGTTGTGTTCCCTCTGTCTCCCGCCCTGCCCCCACACCCCGAGGGCCAGATCTCACCATTCCAGGGGACTGGACTTGGGGGTCACCACCCCATCCCAGGCGCGGGTCAGGAAGTCAGTCCAGTATGCACAGCTGGAGCCCTAACCCTTAGGCTTTGTGTACCTTTGTTTAAAGACAGTGGACTTCGTTGTCACTATTCTGATGATGATAAAAGTAAATCCAAATCGTGCTTGCTGTGGAAAAGTTTGATAGGCACAGAGAAGAAAGTAAAAAATCCTGCCTCCAGTCCATTGGTTACCTAAGACAACAATTCTCAGCCTGGTGGTATATTTCCTTCCAGTTTTTTTTCCGTGTGAGTGTAAGCTTCATTTTGCATACTATTTTATAATTAGCTCCTTTTTAAAATTTAAAACTAGACTACTTTTATTTTAAAACACTAGATCAGTGACTAGCAGTCCAGTAGGTAAGGCCTTCTGCTCCAAATGCAGGGACCCTGGGCTCCATCCCTGGTCGGGGAACTAAGATCTGGCGCAGCAGGGCCAAGAAAAACACAGGCCCGCTAAAGATCAGTCAATGCCAGCTCTTTCTCCTCCCACCCAGTGCCACCAGTGTCCCCTTCTCTGGCATCAACCCATGTGATGTGGGTGGGCACAGAGAGCACTGGTCCCCAGCAATGGCCCCTAGGAAGTCAGAGGTGGGCACTTCTTGCCAGAACCTATTTCCAAGCCAGAGATTTGCTGACTGAAAGGGAATTCCCTCCGTTAGGAGGGGTCTCTGTTTGTAGCTCCCCCAGCCAGCACACAAAAGAGGCTATAGGACACGGGCACCAGGGACTGCTGTTTGGGAACTTCTGGCCTGTTCTTCATCCCTCTTGCCCTTTCTCCAATCGAGGAGAAATCAATCTTCTCAGACTTCCAGGTTGGCCAAGGCATTTAAGTTCTGGTGACTACAGAGCCAGCAAAAGACGGGACAGCCAGCTTTCTGCAGGAAGGTGTGGGTGGGTCACGGGCTGGGCTCTTTAGAGCTGGAGAAGTCCTCGGGTGATTCCAGCTGCCTCCCTGAGTTGCCATGTGTGTGCAGGTCCTCATGCTGAGCATTTCATAGAATTGGTTCATCCCATTCTTGTGACATTTCAGCAGGGGAGGTATCATTATCCCCAGTTAATGGATGAAGAAACTTAGGCTCAGCCAGATTAAGCCACAGGTCAGCTTCCTTATGGATGCATCAGGCCTCAGAGGCCAAGAGGACAGAGGTAAGCTGCCCAGAGTGGGAACTGGCCTAAAGCAAGTCTTGTCCCTCAGACACCTGTGTCAGAGAGTCCTGCTGAGATTGCCTTGGACACTGGCCACAGACTAAGGCTCAGATGAACCTGTCTGGCCCGCAGCTGTGTTCTAGGCACTGAGCCTCCTGGCCATCTGCACACTGCTGCCCAATTGACCCGTGGAGCCCAGAATGCTCAAAGTTCATCAGATCAACCCAACCACCCTGGGATTTCACCCCCTGCGCTTATCAGCAAGAGGGGCTGTTAATACAATGGTCTGCTTCTGGTGGACATGTGGGCACAGGGACACACATATGTGCTCTGATTCCCGGACCAACTGTCCAGTTACAGACCAAGGCTTCTTGGCCAGGAGTGGGAAGACCAGAGCTCCAGACCCTTCCGCCATGAGTGCCCCACGTGACCTCAGCAAGGTCTCATTCCTTCAGAGCCTTGTTCTCTTATCTGAGGAATCCTAACCCTGTGATGTTTGCAGACACGTTTCTTTTGCCCCACACTCAAGAATGGCTCTTCTATCAGCAACAGATATTACATCTCGCCTCCTGGGTGAATTCTGATAGATTACCAGTGACTGCCTGGAGCACTGTGGAAACAAGGAGTCCACAGCCGCGTGGGGATGGATTAGCAATGTCTGCTATAGGCCAGGACAAAGAAGTGATGGGTGTTTGCCATAGCGTGATCCTCCAAGTGTCTGTCCCAAGTGAACCCGCAAGGAGTTCCCCAAACGTTCCCCACAGGTGAGGTGCCCCGATAACCTCATTTCTGTGAAGACTGAGTCCTTGGAGAAATTATGCAGCCGTTGCAAGGGGATTTTGAGTTGGTTCAGCGCTTCCATAGCCACTTCCTGTCCCAGATAACCAGCTCCAATGCCTGCACTGGGGTTTATCTGTGAAGTCACTGCTGTCTTGAGCTCTCCAATTCTGAGGATTCCTGTCACAGAGAACAGCGTTTGTAGGCTTCCTACTTTCCTGGCAGTGACCCTGCTTCTAAATGCCCCCATTACCAAAACTTACACCCCCTGATGACCCATCCTCTGCTGCCAGGCAAATCCAGACCTAGTTTATGTGGCTGAGATGGCAAGAAAGTGAAAAAGTGAGTGAAAGTGTTAGTCACTTCAGTCATGTCTGACTCTCTGCAACTCTGTGGACGGTAGCCCACCAGCCTCCTCTGTCCATAGGCTTCCCAAGTGATGTTAATGGTAAAGAACCCACCTCCCAGTGCCACAGACTTAAGAGATGCATATTCTAGGGGTCGGGAAGATCCCCTGGAGGAGGAAATGGCAACCAGCCCCAGTATTGTTGCCTGAGAAATCCCATGGACAGAAGAGGCATAGCAGGGAGGCCCTGTGCTGGAGCTGAGTGAGCCAGAAGAGGACTGGAGTAGATGAGATGAGGTCAGAATGGAAGAGACGGATGGTGCTATGTGTGTACTATTTTTGAAGTGCAAGAAACCAAAATTTTTAACAGGAAAGGGTTAGATTCTAGTAGAAGTACAGGGGAATTCCTTGGTGGTCCAGTGGTTAAGTCTTGGGGCTTCCACTGCAGGGTACATGGGTTTGATCCCCAGTCAAGGAACTAAGATCCCACATTCCATGCAACCAAAAAGAAAAAAAAAATCTCTAGTAGAAGCACAAACCCAGGTGAAAAGAAGGCTACCAATACCCAATCATGGTGAGCCCATCAAAGACCACACTGGGATCTATGTGAGCGGACCAGCATTTCAGGAGCTCCAACAATGCCTGGAGTGTCACCTGGAGCCATAGCGGCAGGTTTAGTTTCTACAGTCATTTTGATCTAGGAAAACAGAAACCAAACTACCAGGCAGGGTGAGAAGCCAATCAGGACTGGGCTTCCTGGGGCCCTAATACAGGGTGAAGGGTAACGGTGTTTGGGGTCTCAGGCCTGGATACAAGGTGGGCATGGAATGGTGCCCGCCCCTGCACCTGGGGCCTGTGTATGCCTCCCAGGACCTTCACCAGGAGAGGGTCTCGGGCAGGCAATAGGAGTGCCCAGGTTTTCAGGGCTCAGGCATTTGTTATGTAAGCCTTGCGGTGAGTCAGCCCCAGCAGCCTGGTATGTCCCAGGGGGGATGTCCTGATTCTTGAGGGCCAAACCCCTTCCCTGGGCTGCCATTCAAAAGGGTGGCAGCCAGCGACCAATGGGACTCCACTGGGCCACCATCTCCGTCACTGAACTGGTACACCACTTCTGTTGCCCAGGAAGCCGGTGAAGCTCAGGCATGCTCTGTCACCTGTGGACTAAGGTTGAGCTGAGGTCTCTGCTCCAGGCCTGCCTGACCGGCCCTGTTTCTCCGGGACTTGGGGGATACAGGCTGATGCTGCAACAGGGAACAAGGACAGGCCCAGGGCAGGAAATGAGGATGGATAGGAGAGGGGGAATGGGTGGGACAGGGACTGGGAGAGAAAGTGAGACAGGGAGGAGTCGAGGGGAAGTGGAAGGCCCTGAGGAGGCCCTGGGGAGGGATGGCTTCAGAGTCTGCTCTTTCGCCCTGAGCCTGGCCCAACCCCAGGCCAGCGCAGCCAGCCAAGGACTGTAGAAGAACATTCGGAACGCTCAGTCCTTTGCCAGAACCTGACAAAGTGTCATTGTCACAGTCACCGGTCATGGACACAGAGCATTATCTTCTAAATGGTGTTTTTGGCGTGTGTGTGTGTTTATTTACTTTGATACTGAGAGGAAAGTAGCAGGCTCAGCACACTCTCACCCAGGAGTCAGGGAAAGGATCCCAGAGAGTCTAGGCTCCCACAGGGATTGCCACCCACACTCTCCCCTTCCACCTTCTGCCCCAGACCCTACATGTCCTACCTGGCCCGGCCCAGGAGCACCTAGCCGGGTGAGCAGTTATGGCCAGCATCTGATGGCAAAGAGGTTAGTAAGGTTCCTGCCCCAGCTCCCAGCCCTTGTGGTGATTACTGGGGCCAGCCTGACACAGGTTCGAATTCTGACTGTCCCATTTCCCGTACATGTGACCTTGAGCAAATTATTTAATCCCTCTTAGACTAAATGTTCTCATCTGTAAAATGGGTAGTGCTTATGTTATAGGGTTGTTTGGAAGATTACATAAGACTCAGCATGTAAAGCACTGAGCAGGGTGGCAGCTCAGAGCAAGTACTCAGTAAGTGTTAGTCATTATGATTATTTTCATCATCATTACTGCCAGCATGACCACCTTACAATCTACTGTTGACACAGGATTTCACTGCCTGAGTTTGCATTTGTGTTTATGATGGCGTTGGCATCAAGCAGTCGTTTGGGATTGCTGCTGGCTAACAAGAAAAGAACAGAGGCGGATTTAATGGGTAAATGATGCATTGAAGCCAAGTGTAGGTCGAATGAAGTAACAGCCCACTATGCAAACAGAAGTATTGCAGTAATTCAAATAGAGAGAAGTACTGGGAGAACTGAGTCACTCCCAGCACACGGAGCATCCTCAGGTATGCCAAACTCGAAAGGAGACCTACTCTTATTGGCCAGTCCCAAATCACTGCAAGTGGCAATTTGATTTCAGCCAAGCAGCATCACCCTTCCCATCAACCTCATGTTGTCACTTTGAATTGGATTAGGTTTGTAGTTTGGTTTATTTACTTTTGCATTCTTTGCCTTTTAAAAACTTTTTAATTGAAACATAGTTAATTTACGATGTTGTATTAGTTTCAGGTATACAGCAAAGTGATTCAGTTACATATATATATATATATATGTATATATATATATGTTCTTTTAAAAATTCTTTTCCATTATAGATTATTCAATTATAAGCATATTTCCCTGTGCTATTCATTAGGTCCTTGTTGGTTATCTACTTCATATACGTGTGTGTGTGTGTGTGTGCTCAGTCACTCAGTCTTGTCCAGCTCTTTGCAACCCCATGGACTGTAGCCTGCCAGGCTCCTCAGTCTATGGAATTTTCCAGGGAAGAATACGGGAGTGGGTTGCCATTTCCTCCTCCAGGGGATCTTTCCGACCCAGGGATTTTATATATAGTAGTGTGTATATTTTAATCCTTTGCTTATTTTTATTATGTAAACTTCTCTAGAATGTACTGCTAAGTTAAAAAAAAATTGTAATATGCTCCCTTTTGATTAAGAAAAAAAGAAAGTACAAGAATAGAGAGGGGACTTCTCTGGTGGTCCGGTGGTTAACACTTCACCTTCCAACACAGGGGATTTGGGTTCAATCCCTGGTCAGGGAGTTAAGATCCCACATGCCTCTTGGCCTAAAAACCAAAGCATAAAACAAGCAATACTGTAACAAATTCAATAAAGACTTTAAAAATGGTCCCCATCAAAAAATATTAAAAGAATAGAGAGAGATAAATGCGTATGTGCATATAATTTATGTTCCTTTTTTTTGGCAGAAAGAAATATTGGGGGGATAAATCAGATCTAATAAAAATCGGCGCCCAAGTGTGGAAGGGGGCTGAACAGAAGGCACAGAGGTAGAAGCAAGATTGCTTTGTGTGTATTTTTCCACATAGTTTTCACTTTGAATGGTGTTGGCCTGATGGTTGCATGAGAACTATAAGAAGGAGATAACTAATAAAACAAAAATAATGTATCTCCATGAGCACTGGGGAGGTTGCTCAGGTGTCTTTCCCATAAAGGGAATGTACAAGACTCAGATTAGAGACCCTTGTCCATGATAAAGAGCCTTATTGCTTCCCAGGGTAACGACCTTCTAAGAATGCTCTCTGGAAAATATTTCTTCTCCCTAAAAACAAGAAGGTCAGGAAGACCAGCCCTGCCCAGGACTCTGTGAGGAGAGAACGTAGCAACACAGCGATGCGGCAGGTGGTAGGACAGTCTAGCTACTGGCCCCCGACGCGGCCAGACAGCCAGCCTCCCCTTAGAGCGCACTGCCGACTCATGTGTCTGAAATGGGTTCTACAGGCTCCAGCCCCCAAGTGGGCGTGGGGGTGTGGGGTGGCAGCTGCCAGAAGCACTGCCTCAGAGGACCGTCTGCTGATCTTCAGTCTCAAAGGCAAGAGGTCAAAGGAGCCAGCATCTTGCAGAATGGTTACAAGGCATCTCATGGGCCACCCAGGGACCAGGCCACACCAAAGTCTGCTTTGCACACCACAGCAAGGCAAGGAGGCCTGCCGCTCTCCTCCGAGGAAAAAAATAAGCCAACGCCACCAAAGAGGGACCACAGGAAGGGCAGAGATTTCACACACAAATGCCTGGGTTTGGGCCAATGTGGAACAGTTAGAAGCCTCCAGGGCCAGCCCACTGGAAGAGTGTGCCTGCCTCAGAGAGGAGGATGGAATTTACTCACAGCAGACACTGCTTCGGACCAGATGCTGCTTTGAGTGAGGACTTTACACTTAACACGTGATGGGCTGGGCAGTTTTCACCCCAGTTTACAAATGAAGGAATGGAGTCCTTGAGAGGTTAAGTAATTTGCCCAGGGACTGGGGGGTGGCACTCAAGCCAGTGTTAGGGCTGCATTTGAGCCCACGGCTGGGCTGGTGTTAACACCCAGGTTGAGGGAAGAACAGCCCTGGTTCTGCAGCGCACATGTTATAGAAATATCATTATGACAGGGGGTGGGGACAGGACAAGAAGGGGTAGGGGAGGAATTCTCTCACGGTGCAGCGTATCCACCTACCAATGCAGGGGGCATGGGTTTAATTCCTGATCCGGGAAAGCCTCACACGCCCCGGGCGGCTAAAGCCTGTGTCCCACAGCTACTAGTTCGAGAACCTAGAGTCTGTGCTCCACAGTAAGAGAAGCTGCCGCAAGGAGAAGGCCGAGCACCGCAGCTAGAGAGTAGCCCCTGCTCACCTTAACTAGAGAGAGCCTGCAAGCAGCAATGAAGACCCGGCCCTCCATTTAAACAAAAAAAGTTGAGAATGGATTAATGTAAAACAAATTAATTTAAAAAATCACGGCTGGGAGAGTACAGGTATACAAGCCTCCTCCAAGAAAAAGTCAAAGGTGAACCACAGCTGAGCCACCCATGTGACGGTGCCTGGGGAATCAGCGTCTCCCTCTTCTAGAAGCAGAAAGCTGAGAGGCTGAAGTGTGTGTGCTCCCCAGGTTCAAATCCTGGCTCCTCTTCTTCCTAACTGTGACTCCAAGCAGGCTCTCTGGGCCTCAGTTTCCTCATCTGTAAAATGGGAATAACAGGGCTTCCTTGGTGGTCCAGTGGTTGGGAGTCCACCTGTCAGTGCAGGGACATGCGTTCGATCTCTGGTCAGGGAAGATTCCATGTGCCATGGGGCAACTAAGCCTGTGTGCCAAAACTACTGAGTCCAAACTCCACAGCCTGTGGTCTGCAACAAGAAAAGCCACTGCAATGAGAAGCCCAAGCACCGCAACTAGAAAATAGCCCCCACTCGCCGCAACTAGAGAAAGCCTGTGCACAGCAACGAAGACCCAGTGCAGCCAAAAATAAATGAATGAATAAGAGGATGTGGCTTAAAGATAGGCCATTTCAATTTAAAAAGAAATAAATAAAATGGGACTAACACCCGTGCCCGGGCCAGGGTGGCCAAGACAAATACAGGAGGCAGTGAGAGGAAAGCACTTGGCAGGGTGCCTGCTGGGGAGTGAGTGGTGGGCGCTCTGGGAGTCCTAGCTGGGAACTCGGGCATCCCTTGTTGCCAAGGCTGCAGCTAAAGATGCTGACAGGGATGTGATTCGGGGAGAAGCACCTGAACCACCAAAGGGGTTGGGCAGTGGGGTTCCAGGCCTGGCCACCCGGGGCTAGCTCTTGGCCTGAGGTGGCTCCGCCTTCCCAGGGCAGACACGTGTTATGGCTCCTATCCATCCTTCCTAGACCTGCTGCTGGCTCAGGAGCCCGCAAACTGGATTACTGGGTTATGAGAGTCTCCTGACATCCCCAGACCCCTCACATACCTGTAACATGGGAGGGTCACGAATGGTGCCTCCTGCACAGGACTGTCATGGGGCTCCCACTCTTTATATATATATTTGTTTATTCGGCAGCACCCCAGATCTTAGTTTTGGCACTTGGTATCTTTGATCTTCATTTCAGCATGCAGGATCTTTAGTTGCGGCAAGTGGGATCTAACTCCTTGACCAGGGATCGAACCTGGGCCCCCTGCCTTGGCAGCACAGTCATAGCCACTGGACCACCAGGGAAGTCCCTGGGCTCCCATTGTTACCCACCTGCCCTGATGTCTCTCCTCTCCTACAGTAGTCAGAGGGTCTTTGAAAAAGGTAAATTAATAAAATTTCCCTCAGACTGCCCACTGTTCAGTTCAGTGTCCCACCCAGCCTGCTACACGCAGCGTGGTCTAGCCTTGCTGACCGCTCTCATCCCATCTCTTCCTTCTGTCACCCTCTCCCCCAGTGCTCCAGAGAAGTGTCTGCTCCCCAAGTGCACAAGCTTACTCAGCAGGCCTGTGCACTATTTTCCTCCACTCACTGCCTGGGATGCCCTCTTGCCAGATCGTCACACCTTTATCTCTTATTTGAGCGTCTGCTGAAATATCACCTTCTCAGAGAAGCCTTCCCTCAGAGAAGACTGCCCCAGGGATAGTTCCTTCCCATCCTCCAGGTACTACTACACCACCTCTGTTATTTCGTTTCAGAGTACTTACCATCATCTGAACTTCTTATTTACTGAGCTGTGCTGGGTCTTAGTTGTGGCATGCTAGATCTTCAGCCTTCATTGCAGCACTCAAAATTTTCAGTTGCAGTGTGTGGGATCTACTTCCCCGACCAGGGATCGAACCCTGGGCCCGCTGCATTGGGATTTCAGAGTCTTAGCCACTGGGCCACAGGGAAGTCTCTCAAGTGCATTTTAGCTGATGGAGACCTCCACTGAAGTTCTCAGAAGCCTAGAGTGAGGAGGGGGAGCAAGGACAGACCTTTGCAACGGGGATGTTATGTGTGACCATAAAAATCTCCGTTTGTGCAGGGTTGATTGTGCTCTGGGCATTTCATTCCTTCCTTCCTTGGACACTGATTGAGCACCTGCTGGGTGCAGGATCTCCTCCAGTGCTCCAGTTGTGAGGGCGGCAGATAGCAGGCTAACTAAACTAGTTTATAAGAGAAGCTCAGGACTTCCCTGGTGGTCCAGTGGCTAAAATTCCGTGCTCCCAGGGCAAGGGGCCCATGGTTCAATCCTTGGTCAGGGAACTAGATCCCACATGCTGCAACTAAAAAGATTCCCCTCGCTGCAAGGAAGATCTCACGTGCTGCAACTAAGACCCGATGCAGCCAAATCAATAAATACATTTTGGTTTTTAAAAAAAGAAAGGGACTTGAACTGTTGCGAGATGCCCCTCACTGTTGGCCATCCCCAGCTCTTCCTCCTGGGCACCTTGGCACCCCTCCCTGCAGAGGACACCCCCTGGGCACAGCGGCTGCTGGCATCTTTCCCACGCAGCCAGCTCCTGTAAAGGCTCTCTGCTCCCCAGCTGCAGCAGCCCCACTGAGGGATAACACCGGCCCTCCTCCAGGTATTAACTGGCTTTTCCCCCAGCAATGTTTGTTTTAGGGATTAAAGGCAGTGGAGGAGCCTGTAATTTCCAGATTCATCTGTTCCTTTCCTGGCAGCCAGCACTAGAGTTGTTATTTCTTTTCCCCAAGCCCCTGATAATACCGTTCCAGACACGTTGGTCTGATAGCATCATCCAACAGAAAAACTCTCCAGTGTTTCCTCTAAGACAGCGGACAGGCTCTCGCTGGCTTCATGTAAAGACTCTGGAGCTGAATGTTCTTGCCATCATTTTTCCCTCCTTCTGAGATATGCCTGGAGGTCCATGATCATTTTCTCCTTGTTTTCCGTTTCCTTTTTAAGGACTACAGTGACTCTCCCACCCCACCATTCATCTGGCACAGTCAAGAAATGGCTACTTCATGGTAGTACATTTCCAAAATAATGCTTTTCAAGCACTGAAATGTTAAACAATGAAATACATTTTATTTATTTTTTATTGGGTACTCCTTGCTGTGCATGGACTTTTCTCTAGTTGTGGCGAGCAGCGGCTGCTGTCTAGCTGCAGTGCTCAGGCTTCTCATTGCGGTGGCTTCTCTTGTTGGGGAGCACGGGCTCTCGAGTGCTCAGGCGTCAGGAGCTGCAGCACGTGGGCTCAGCAGTTGTGGTGCAACCTGGCTTAGCTGCTCTGTGGCAAGCGGAATTTTCCCAGACCAGGAATTGAACTCATGTCCCCTGGATTGACAGGCGGATTCTTATCCACTGAGCCACCAGGGAAGTCCTGAAATACATTTTTAAAACAACTTTACTGACATAATTGACACATGATAAACTGCATATATTTAAGACATGTGACTTGATCCATTTTTGTTTGTTATTTTTGTTTGTTATTTTTGTTTTTCTTTTTTTATTCTGATGACTTGATCCACTTTGACATTTGTGAATACCCTGGAATCATCACCACAATCCGGGTAATGAACACATCTGTCACTCCCCGAAGTCTCCTCCGCCCCGCCCCTCTTCCCTCAACCACCACGTTTGTCTACTTTCCAAATACATATTTAATGCAGAGCTGTCTCACCCGCTTCCCCACCTCAGTAAACAGTGTGATCGACGTGATGGTTCCTCTCCTCAATTCAGCATTATCATTAACGTTCTTGAGAGCCGTGTCCTCAGATGTTGGGGAGATACATAAGATTGTTTGCCCTGCACACTAAATGGCCCCATTGTTGCCCTTCCTTGCCAGGTGGTTTGGGGTTTGGGAGTTTTCTCTCTTGCTGCCAGCTGTCTCGTTGCAGTTCCTGGTACACAGCCCATGCCGCCCGGAACCCTGGCTCACCGACACTCTCCCGAGTCACTCCCACTCCTCACTCTGAACCGGTGGTTCTCAGCCAGGAGCAGTTTTGTACCCCCCTAAGGAGACATTTGACAATGTCTCAAGACATTTTATGGAGAAGGAAATGGCAACCCTCTCCAGTATTCTTGCCTGGAGAATTCCATGGATAGAGGAGGCTGGCGGGCTCCATAGGGGACAGTTAAGTCCATGGGGTCACAAAGAGTCGGACATGACTGAGCGACTATACACACAGGAGACATTTTTGATTGTCATAATGTTGCAGGAAGGGGGGCCCATTCCAGGGCCTGAGAGAGGGTTCCTGTCTAACACTTGGAAATGAATTGTCCAAGGAGACACAGGAGCTGACAAAGCAAGAGGCTATATTGGGAAGAGGTGGCCAGGTGGAGAGCAGGAGCAGTGACGGAAGCCAGGGGAACTGCTCTGTCGCGTGGCTCACAGTCTCAGGTTTTATGGTGATGGGATTAGTTTCCGGGTTGTCTCCGGCCAGTCACTGACTCAGGGTCCTTCCTGGTCGCACATGCTTTGCTCAGCCAAGGTGGACGCCAGCAAGGAGGATTCTGGGAGATGGAAGGACGTGCGGCATCTCCTCTGGCCCTTTCCCGAACTCTTCTTGTTGGTGGTGGCTTATTAGTTCTGTGTTCCTTAGTAGGCCCTCCTGTTATAAAATAACTCAGGCAAATGGTTACTATGGTGCCTGGCCAGGGTGGGCATCTCAGTTGGTGTGCTTCCCCTGACAATAATGGGGGTGGGGGTGCTACTAGCCCCTAGTGTTCAGAGACCAGGGATGTTGCTAAACATGCACAGGACAGTTTCCCAAACAAGAATAATCTGGCTCAAGATGTCAAATCCTGTCCCGATAATAGAACTGATAGGAAAATTCAACAAGAAGTCATGTTAACTGTTTTTACATTGTGGTATCAAGAGAGAGAAGGAAGAGCAGAGCTTTTTGGATGTGCAAGGCCAGAGGGATGGCAAAGCTTCAGGAAGCTCCTGGTGCAGTATCCTTCTATCTCGCGCAGGGGTAGTCTCTGGCTTCCTAAGGACAAGTCCTAAGGGGCTCAGCTTGAGGTCCCAGGGCTTAGCATTCAGACTGCACCCAAAGCACCTATTTGTTGCCCAATTGTGGGCAGCCCCGGCTGGGCAGTGAGGGCAAAGCAGAGACACAGAGCCGGCAGAAGGGAACCCTTAAGCTAAGCAGTGACTTGGGGATGCGGCAGAACCTGCAGGTAAAAGGTAAGTGTGGACCTAGCCTAATTATTAGGAATAGGAGAAGGGCCGGTCGAGCTGCGATCCTGTCCCAGCGTGACCAGATACATCACCACCACATCACTCCTCGCTCCTCCCCCCACCCACACAGACACCCAGTTTGCCTGTCGTATAAAGGAGGTTTTCCCAAAGCCGTTTAGCTAGAACTGGAAGGACCCTGCCCTGTGACGGGACAGGAGGAGCCTGACTGTTGTCTCAGCAGCACTCAGGATGGACCCCAGGTGTTCTGGAGCTAGTTGGTGAAGTATGGGCATGCTTTATTCAGTTTTGCATGACTTAAATATTTTAATTATCTTATTCTAAAAGCTATTGCAGAAATTTCTGAGCGTGCAGGTAAGCAAAAAGAAAACAACAGAAAGCTTTCAAATCCCGCTCTTTTAGGGAAAACCCCAATTAAATGCTGTTGTCTGCTCTTCCATGCATGTGTGGATGTAGTGGGTATCGATGGAGGTGGTGGACTTCCCTGTCCATCCAGTGGTTAAGACTCTGAGCTTCCACTGCAGGGGTAAGGGTTCCATCCCTGGTTGGGGAACTAAGATCCTGGATGCTTTGTTGGATCCTGAAGGCTGTTTGAAGTGTCTGAGAGAGAGAGGAAGAGATTTTGAGAGGAAGGGACACCCCAGAGCATTCCAAGCAGACAACGGGAGTGCCTGAGGTAAGGGTGAATGGGTGGATTTTATCATAGGACACCAGTTGCTCTTGGCGGTCTCCCCAGATTGCTTAGTTGTGTCTGACTCTTTGTGACCCCCCAAAGACTGTAGCCCACCAGGCTTCTCTGTCCATGGGATTCTCTAGGCAAGAATACTGTAGTGGGTAACCATTCCCTTCTCCAGGGGATCCTTCTGACCCAGGGATCAAACTCTGGTCTTTTGCATTGCAGGCAGATTCTTTACTGTCTGAGCCACCTGGCTGTATATATGTACTCAGTCATGTCCAACTCTTTGTGACTGTGTGGGCTATAGCTTTCCAGGCTCCTCTGTCCATGGGATTCTCCAGGCAAGAATACTGGAGTGGGTTGCCATACCCTTCTCCAGGGGATGTTCCTGGTCAAGGGATCGAACCCACATCTCCTGTGTCTCCTGCATTGCAGGCAGATTCTTTACCCACTGAGCCACCTGGGAAGTCAAGCCACCTGGCTGGTTAGCCTCAAATCCAGGGATAAAGAAAGGCCTGGTTGGACCCTTCTTCCTGACCCCTGCTAGGAAGGTGGGAACTGCTCACAGCCCGTTCCTCCCTCAGGCCTTGCCCACTAGGCCCTGCTCAACCCCACAGGTTGTCCCCATCAACCCCCACTGCCAGGCTTCTGTCACTTGGTGTCTCTGTCCTAATAACTGCTGTGTAAAACTGATAACTCTTGTCCAGAGGCCCGCGAGCTTACTGAGGCCCCAAGTCAGGGGAACTGGGCAGGCAGTTTAGCTCCTTCAGGCCTTAAGCCTCAGATAAATTCTTGGGAGTGATAAAGAGAACAAAACCTGCCTTTAGGACTTGCTCCAGGAGATAAAGGAAGAAGCTAACTAGCAGTCACCAGCTGTGCAAGGCGGGATTCTCTCCAGAGGGTTTTTCTCACGGGGAGTGGCTTCCATTCTTTTTTTTTTTTTGGCCTGGCTGAGTAGCTTGCAGGACATCTTAAGTTCCCTGACCAGGGATCGAACCTGAGTCCCCTGCAGTGGAAGCACAGGGAAGTCCCTGCACATTCTTTTTTAACAACCAAGTTACTGTAAAATACAACCCTGAAATAGGAGCGAGACTAAGGTGGGGATGCCCTGGGACAGGCTCTCAGTCTTCTCCTCCCCTCAGAGATGCCCCTCTGAACAACAGTTTAAAGAATCCTCCTTATCCCAAAGGGAGCACTGGAGGCACAGGCTGGTGGGAGAAACTGGGGCGTCAGGGCCCCTTCCTCCTCCCCAGCCCCACTGCAGCTTCCCTGGGCCAGCCTCCAGGACGGGTGGGGCACCGAGAGGCAGACAGCCCTGCTTTCTTTCCGGGCTGACTTTTCTTGTAGGCCAGGGGACAAGTGGGAAGGGCACAGAGGGACTCAGAGGCTAGGCGGGGCCAGCCCAGTCCCTGTTTCCCCTCAACAGGGTTCTCTTGCTCACAGACTTAGGAAGAACCGTGACTCACTTCCTGCCTAGGTCTGACTGCAGAAGCATTGTTTTCCCAAGTGTAGCTGGGGCTACCCCAGGGTGGCCCCAAGGAGTCTGCTCCCTGGGGATCATGGTGGGGAGAGCAGTTCCCATTCAGAAAGAGGGCCAACCCGACTCACCTCCCCGCTCAAATTTCAGGGCCCCACATTCTTCCCCGAGTTTCTAGGTTTTGTGCTGTTCATGTAGGTACCCAAATCGTATGTTATCTCACTGGTTCAATATTATCTCCATTTTACAGAGGGGTAAATTGAGGCTCCGAGAATTAAGGTCTTGTCACTGCTGTTCAGTTGCTAAGCCAAGTCCAACTCTTTTCAGTCCCATGGACCGCAGCATGCCAGGCTCCTCTGAACTACATTATCTCCGGTTAAGTAAACGTGTTACGTGCTCAGTCGCATCTGACTGTTTGCGACCCGTGGACTATAGCCCACCAGGCTCCTTTGTCCATGGAGTTTCCCAGGCAAGAATACTGGAGTAGGTTGCCATTTCCTATTCTGTCTCCCTACTATCTCCCAGAGTTTGCTCAAATCATTGTCTAAGGTTGGCACAGTTTAAAATAGTGCCGTTTCGACTTGAACTCAGGTTTAGGGGTTGACTGTCACCTAGTGAGTTACTTTACAAATGCTACTAACTTCTCTGGGCCTCAGTTTCCTCCTGTGTAAAGCGCAGATAGTGATACATGAAAGCTGCCTAAAGGAAAACTACATCCACCTTGCAGAATCCATGGTAAGCATGGAGCAAGTTAACACATGGGAAAGAGCTCAGAACATTCTGATCCGTTTTCCTCATCATCCCCAAACCTGTACTGAAGAGATCACAGGATAACACTGTTCTGCCAGGTTATCGCAAAGGGGGCAGGAAGGGATGGGCAGGGACTGCTCTGTGACCTTAAAATAAACCAGCCTGTGGAGCTCTGGGCTACACTTCCCCTCTTTTCTTTCTCAGCTCAAGCAGTGATGGTCTCAGCCAAGTGGCACAGACGTTTTCTAGGGCAGGGACCCAGGGAGAGAGAGGAGCTGGTTGGTATATTGCAAGGAGCTCAGATTCAGGCTCTGCCAAAGCTCCAGATCTCTTCTGGGATCTGAGGCCTGTTAGTTGTGGGATCTTCAGCAAATTATCTAAACCTTGTGTGCCTCAGTTTTCTTATCTGTAAAATGGGATTGATAACGTCAGCCTGAAAGGATTAAGAAGATTAAATAATGTACATAAGAAGGAGATAATATAAAGTGATTGACCTGGTTCCTGGCAGGCAGTTGGAGTTGGAAAAAAAAAGTTTAAAAAAATTAAAAGGGGATGGGCTAGCTGTTCTGCTCATCCACCTGTCTATATAAATGCAAATAAAGTAGTGAGTCTTCTAACTGTAGGCCACGAGGAAGTTTGCCCAGACGCGGTGAAGACCGACCTCAAGGGGGGTACTCCAGGTGCGTCATCCCAGGGCACTTAACCCGGTCGTGCCCAAACTCGTGGCTTAGGAGTGGGGAAGTGGCTGGGGGTGGGGAGGAAGCCCAACTCCCCCAGAATCCGGCCGAGACTGGGCTCAGAGTGACTCCTCGAGTCCTTCCCAACCCTTGCCCGGGATGCCGAGTTCAAGTCTCCCCGGCCGCCGGCCCGGGGAGCTCGCGGGGCTAACAGCCGAGCCCGGGGGGCGGGGGCGCTGGCAGTGGGGTCTGGGGGACCCGCCGAGCGGCTGCGAGGGCTCTGGGATCGCCGGCCCCACTTCCTACCTCTGCCCCGAGCTGGAGCCGGAGGCGGCAGACGCCCCGGAAGGCCTCGGGGCCCCGGCGCTCCTGCTTGGAACGCGGGCCCGGGCCCGGGCCCGGGCGACATGGGCGGCGCGGCGGGCCGGGCCGGCGGGGCGGCGGCGGCGGCCGGGAGCGCGGAGGTGGCGCCGCGAGGGGGAGGGGCGCGGCGGCGGAGGAGGAGGAGCCCGGGCCGCCGCAGCCGCTGACAGCGGCCCGAGTAAACAAGCCGCGCCGCCGCGGCCCGGCCGCTGCCCCCGCCCGCGCCGGAGCCGGAGCCGAGGCCGAGCCCTGCCCTGGTCGCCGGCCCGGCCGAGGCCGCGCCGCCGCGCCTCCCCGCCTCTGCGCGGTGACGCTGCTGCCGGGCGCGGGGACCGCGCCGAGCCCAGGCCCCCCGGAGCCGGGCTCTCCGCTCGGCCGAGGGGCGCCTGAGCCGCCCCGGCGCTAGCCTGGAAAAGTTTCCCCGCCCGGGCTCCCTAGGGTAAGCAGCGAGGGCGCCGGGCCCCGGGGGGAGGCAGCGCGCCGGGAGCCGGGCCCGACGAGACTGGGCCGCTCTGCCGGAGGAGCGGGCTCCGCGGCCCGAGCGCCCAGGCCGGAGAAGGGTCGGGGTCGCTGGCGCGGAGGCAGCCCGGGCCCCGATGCCCACCCGGCTTTCGGAACTGGCCCGCGGGCCGGCGCGGAGGGTGGAGCCGCGGGGAGCAGGAAGGGCATCCCGCAGCCCACCTGAGCGCGCTGGGCCCCCGCGGGTGCCGCTGCTCTTCCGCCTGGGGCGGGGGCGAGCCCTCTGACCCCAGGAAGCGCCCGCGGGGGCCGCCGCCGGGGGCGGGATGGGGAGAGGATTCCAGAGGCGCCGGGCGCTCCCGCCTCCCCGCCGTCCTTGGGGGCAGCCGCCGCCGGCTCGCCCACTCCGTGGCTGGGGAGGGCCTGCGCTCCCGCCGGGGGAGGGGCGGAGCGGCTGCTCGGGGCGGAGGGGATTATTCACCGCCGGGGCCTCGTCCCCGCCCGCACACCTGGGCGGAGAGACACTCAGGTGCGGGGTCTGCGGGCGCGGGGAGGCTGGCTCCCGCGAAGGCCTGGCCGAAGCCCCTGCTGCCCCCGTGGGGTGGCCTGCATGCCAGACAGGTCTTAACAGCAGTCGGTTGTCAGGTCAGTGCCTCCTTCCCGCCGTCCGCTCACCCCTTACCCCTGGGATACAGACCCTCCTCCACAGGAGGGTGTCGAAATTCTTTTTGCCTCGGGAAATGGGAGGGAAACCCAGGTGATGTGGCCTAGTGAGGGCTGGGCAGCCGCTGGCCAGGTGTGGAGACAGCCGAGGAGAGGAGCCAAGCTTGACTCCTGTTCTAGAGCCGCCCAAGTTTTACGATGTCCTATATTGGGCTTCCACATAATATTTGATTTTTTTTTTTTTTAAAGAGGATTCTGTGGCTTTCAAAAAAAGTTTGAAAACCTCTGGTCTAGCAGTTTTTACCACCTAGGAAAACTGAGGCCCAGACAGAGAGGAAGTGACCTAAGATCACATAGCAAATGAGTAGTTGAGCAAAGGCTGGGATTCAGAATTTCAGCGGAGCCATCAGTGCCTGCTACAGGAGCTGGTTTGATGTCTCTGCTGGAAAGAAAGAACCAGTTTTCCCAGGCAGCCCTGACCACGCCAGACCCCCTGATGCCTGGGAAACAGCAGCTGGACCTGGGTGAGGTTCAGTTCGGATGCCTTGGAGAGGCTGGCTGCGTTGGGAGCTTCCTGGGGCGGGAGAAGAGAACACAGCCAGGAAGAGCACCCACAGGTCTCTCTGTGGCCAAGTCTGGAGTGGAGCCCCATAGAGGGTTTCACAGGAGGCTGGAAATATGGCAAGCCTACCAGTTTGAGCTGAGCAGGGACTCAGAGGGTGAGTCAGAGTCTAGGATGGGGGTGGGGAAAAGAAGCCCATTCATTTATTGTTCTTAGCGCCTGTTCTTTGAGGTGGGGGCCATCCTCCCTGCTTCCGGGATGCTGAGGCAGGGCTGTTTGGGGCTTCAAGCTCTGTGGAAGCCATATCCATGGCTCAGCGTGTCTGGGGATGCTGAGCAGACGGAGGCCAGTCCTTTCTTGGAGGATTATTTGGTTGTGCCTGAAGCCCGCTTCCTTTTCGGGTCCTGCAAGGTAATTAAATAATCACCTTTATCAACAAGCAGCTGTGGCTCCACCCGCAATATGCCAGAACTTGGGCTAGACCCAGATGAATCCGGTCTTGATGTGTATATGGGGGGGGTCCAATGTGGCTCATAGCACTGGGGTCAGGAGGTGGCCTTGCTTGACATCTGAACCCAAGAGGCAGCTCTTGTGTCAGGAAGGGGAGATGAGAACTTGTTTCTATAAGGCCCTGCCCCTAAGGCTCTACATCCTCTGTTAAGTGAGGGCACAGGGCCCCTTCAACGCCCCCCACCCCCAACCCTCCCCCTCCCCAAGGGCTGCCCAGCCTTTGCTCAGACCGGCTCTCTGGAACTTGGTCGCCCAAGGCATCATGGGGCAGTGGCTTCCCGGCCCGTCCGGGAACCCTATGGACTCTGCCCATCAGGGTTGAGGAAGAGCTGCCTCGTGGATGCCTCCTGCCATCAGCTGTCAGGTTATTTTGGTATAAACTGAAAATACTCCAGGAATTATGAGTTGAAGCTCTCCAGCCTGCAGGGTGGGAGTGCAGGAGGAGCGGGCAGGGAGGCTGGGGGTGCTGAGGGCAGCCCCGGGCAAAGTGAGTTTTCCCAGTGCTGAGCCTTCTGGTCCACCTCCCCAGGGCCTGGATGGGCCAGGGAGCTTCGCTTTGCCATCCAGCAGAGTGACGTCCTGTGGGGCCGGGCCCCAGGAGGGGTGGGGGCATCCGGGGCCGTGTGGGCACTCTCAACAAGCTTGGCATTGAGGTGGGACACCTCCAGGACCTTCCCCAGCTTCTCTCCACCGCAGGGTCTAGGCTTCTGGCTAGCCAGGGGCCCTATGTGGGGACAGTTATGTGGCCCCAGGCAGAGAGGTCCCTCTCTCTGTTTGCTGAAGGAGGAAAAACAACACGCGGACTATTGATTCAGCCTCACCTTAGTGCTCCTGGCTCAGCAGCCAGTGTTTGCCCTGGCTGCCTGGGCTCAGATGATGCAAGGCTGGTGGGCGTGGAGCCACCAAAGGGGGCTGCTGGAGGCCTCCAGGCCAGGGCTGGGTGGCCCTGTCGTCTCCCAGGAAACTGTAAAAAGAGAGCCTGGGTCCCCTGACTTTCCTGATGGCCTGGGCCATAGAGGGGGGGTGAAGCCACTGTGATCCCCCTTTCCCTTCCCTGCTCAGCCCCCGGAGCCCATACCCCATCTTAGGTGGGCCCCCTCTTTCTTGCCAGAGGCTATGGGTCTTTGCAGGTAACTCCCCACGGCTGGGTCTGAAGCCCTAGTGAGCTGTGTAGATGCCGCCCATTAAAAAACTTTAAAAGTCAACATTTTATCCTTTTACAAAATATACCTGAGTCATTTGGAAAATATACAGCGACATGAAGAAGAAAATAACTGTTACTCGTAATTATCACCGTCTTGAGAAAACCATTGTCGGCATGTGTCCTTCCAGATTATGTCCTGTGGTTTTATATAAATATACGTGTATGTGTATAAATAGTTTCTTTCAAAACAAAAGCAGGATTGTGGGTACCTGCTGCTTTATACCCCACCTTTTGGACTTAGATTCTGGGAAGCATTTATTCAGTTGTTGCTTCTGGTTTGGAGCGACTTGAGCCTTGATCCTCTTCTTCCCACTTCCGTATTCCTGCGTGTGGAAGGGGTCCATCGCTCCATCTATCTGGCTGGCCTTGGGGGGCCAGGTTTTCACCCCTCACCCCCCAGAGGCCCTTTCAGGCCTGGAGTGAACTGAGGGGTGGAAGGCAGGTTTAATGCGCGTCCGGGGAAGGGACTGACTCTCCACCTTTCCCACCCTTGTTCCCCTCAGAGCCGGCAGCCTGCCTCCTTCCTGCACAGCCCTGCCCGTCTCGGCCCCATGCCCCCACCAGTCAGCCCCGGGCCACAGGCAGTGAGCAGGTACGCCGGAGCCCAGGCCCTGTGACCAGGCCAAGGAGACAGGGGCTCCGGGGTCCCAGCCACCTGTTCCCCCCATGGAGCTGAGGCCCTGGTTGTTCTGGGTGGTAGCAATAGCGGGAGCCTTGATTCTGCTGGTGGCCGATGCCCGCGGAGAGAAGGTCTTCACCAACACCTGGGCCGTGCACATTCCTGGAGGCCCAGCCGTCGCTGACCGTGTGGCGCGCAAGCATGGCTTCCTCAACCTGGGCCAGGTAGGTGTTGCTCCCTCTGGTTGGCCTCTGCGCAGGACATCACCTGGGAGTGGGGCCTGTGGGGGCAGGCGTTCTGGCACCTGCCGTGGAAGAGAGCCGAGGCTCATCCTGCCCTTGGGCTTCTAGCTTAGGTTGCTCAGTGGACTGGTGCGTCCCGGGAGGTGGTGGTGGGTGAGGCCCCCTCAGCCCCCTGTACCTTCTTGCTGGGTCCTGGGCAGGAAGCAGATGCCCACCACCCAGCCTGTCATCCTGAGCCTCCCCTTGCAACTGGTTATCCATCCCCGCCCTTCGCCTCCCCGGGGACTGACAGATGGAAAGCCCAGCTCAGTCTCCCTGCTTTGTTACAGATCTTCGGTGACTATTACCACTTCTGGCATCGGGCGGTGACAAAGCGGTCCCTGTCGCCTCACCTCCCGCGGCACAACCGGCTGCAGCGGGAACCTCAAGTGAGTGCAGCCCCAGCCCCTCCCACTGCCAGCCTTCCCCTTCCGTTCTCCAGAGGCCCGCTCTCCTTCCCTTGCCCTCCTCCCACACCGTCTTCCCCTCACGACCTCACAGGTTAAGTGGCTGGAGCAGCAGGTGGCAAAGCGACGGGCCAAACGGGACATATACCAGGAGCCCACGGACCCCAAGTTTCCCCAGCAGTGGTACCTGGTACGTGGCCTCCCTGGCTGCCTCCATCCGTCCATCTATCCACTCAGGGGTCCCATGAGCAGGCAAGGCTGACTCTGAGGCCTCCGGTCAGTCTTCTTCTGTCTTTTTCTTGCCCATCCTGCTAAGCCTTGGGGAGTGCCCTCCCAGAGTTCTTGATAATTCCATGGAGCCCAGTGGTGGCATCTCAGGAGCAGGGGCGGGTGAAGAAGGGGCTTGTGGAGCAGCAAAGGAACCTTACCTAGCAACCAACCTCATCTTCTAAGCACTGGGTAATGGGGATGGGTGTCTCTGCAGTCTGGTGTCACCCAGCGGGACCTGAATGTGAAGGAGGCCTGGGCCCAGGGCTACACGGGGCGCGGCATTGTAGTCTCTATCCTGGATGACGGCATCGAGAAGAACCACCCCGACTTGGCAGGCAATTATGTGAGGAGCCGGGGAGGGGAGTCCAGGGATGGTCCTGCTCTGCTGGAGTGTCCAGGCTGACCCTATGATGGCCGCCTCCCTTCCAGGATCCTGGGGCCAGCTTCGATGTCAATGATCAGGACCCTGACCCCCAGCCCCGGTACACGCAGATGAATGACAACAGGTAAGAACTGGTCCCTGGCCTCTGTCTCCCTTCTCATTTCCACCAAGGAAGCAGACGAGCCCCGTCCGAGAGGCTCAAGTCTTTTCCACAGTCCTGGTCTAGCTGGGGCGCTGAGGGAGGGTCTGGTTAGAGTGTATGTGTGTGTGTGTGTGAGGGGTGTGTGTCTGTGCATAGACGTGGGACAGCAGGCTAAGGTGGAGGGGCGTGCGGCCCCTCCTGCTCTTCAGGCTGCCCCACCTTGCTCTGTCCACTGCTGACGCTGTGCTCTTGACCCCGGCAGGCATGGCACACGGTGTGCAGGAGAGGTGGCTGCGGTGGCCAACAATGGTGTCTGTGGTGTAGGCGTGGCCTACAATGCCCGCATTGGAGGTGGGTGTGGGCCTTGGCCACCCTGTCTTCAGGACCACCCTTTCTGGTGGGATTCTTCTGTATTCACTTCCCATCCAACCAGTGTCCCTCACTTTCCTGCCGTGCATCCTTCTGACCACATGGCTCTTCTATAGAGGGTTCTTAGCAACTCAGAGGGGCTTCCCAGATGGCTCAGCGGGTAAAGAATCTGCCTGCTAATGCAGAAGATGTAGGAGACTCGGGTTCGATCCCTGGGTGGGGGAGACCACTCCCCCCCAACCCTGGACAGAGGAGGGCATGGCAAGCCACTCCAGTATTCTCGCCTGGAGAATCCCATGGACAGAGGAGCCTGGGAGGGCCACAAGGCCGCAAAGAGTTGCAGCTCAAAGAGCTGAGTGCATCGCCTTCTGCTGGCGGCCCTGTGCTGCAGGGCGGGAGGAGTGTGTGTTTGTTCTTAATATCTATTTGACTGCATCAGGTCTTAGTTGTGGCATACAGCATGTTTCCCTGCAGCACACAGACTCTAGTTGTGGTGCGCTGGCCCAGTAGGTGTGGCACACCGGCTTAGTGTGCTGTGGCATGTGGGATCTTAGTTCCCTGACCGGGGATCGAACCCATGTCCCCTGCATTGCAAGGCGAGTTCTGAACCACTGGACCACCAGGGAAGTCCTGGGGGGATCGTCTCTTAGCAGGAGCTGCCCTAAAACCTCATCTTCCACTCTGAAGGGCCTTGAGCTCCATGCTCCTTTGAGACCCCAGAGACTTGTCCTAGTCTAAAATGTGTGATTGAGGGCTGGAGAGATCTCCCCTTTCCCCTGGGTCTTGTTTTCAAAAGGCAGAGGCCACCCAAGAAGCCAGGGGCTCAGGGTTTCCTACCACCAGCCTCTGCCCTCCCCTTTTGGGTGCAGGGCTGGGTATGCTCCTGTCAGGGAGCCCCTGACAGCTGGACCTACGCAGCCTCTCTCTCCCTGCCCCCCTCCGTGGCCAGGGGTGCGCATGCTGGACGGCGAAGTGACAGACGCCGTGGAGGCACGCTCGCTGGGCCTGAACCCCAACCACATCCACATCTACAGTGCCAGCTGGGGCCCCGAGGACGACGGCAAGACCGTGGATGGGCCAGCCCACCTGGCTGAGGAGGCCTTCTTCCGGGGGGTCAGCCAGGTGAGGTGGGGGTCCTGTCCCAGCCCCGGAAACCAGGCCCAGCCTCAGGGGGCAAAGTAGGCACTGTCTTTGCCATGCTTTGTCTTTGTGTTTTTCTGTTTCTATTTATTTATTCTTGTGTTTAATTCATACAAAGCACGTTTATTAAAACGTTAAGGACAGAAAGGACAGGAAGAGAAAAGTGAATGCTAATTGCCCATAACTCCCACTCCAGTATTCTTGCCTGGAGAATCCCCATGGACAGAGGAGACAGCCCATGGAGTCACACACAACGGAGTGACTAAGCATAGCACGCAGCATCGCTCTCCGGAGTCACCACTCTGAAGATTTTGTTAGTGGACTGGGTCTCTTTTTGTGTAAAAAGAGATGAGAGAGATCTACCAGGGGTCTCCTTGGGGGAAGGGGCTGGATAAAGAGTCGCTGGAGAAGGATGCTCCAGCCTTCCTAGTCTCAAGCAGCAGCTTCCCACCAGGCCCCCCCCCCCACCCCCGCAAGTCTTGTTCTCGTGTGACCCCAACCCGCTTTGTCCACAGGGCCGTGGGGGTCTGGGCTCCATCTTTGTCTGGGCCTCGGGGAACGGGGGCCGGGAACATGACAGCTGCAATTGCGACGGCTACACCAACAGCATCTACACGCTGTCCATCAGCAGCGCCACACAGTTCGGCAACGTGCCCTGGTACAGTGAGGCCTGCTCGTCCACACTGGCCACCACCTACAGCAGTGGCAACCAGAACGAGAAGCAGATCGTGAGTCTCTTCCCAGCAGGGGGCTGGGGAAATGGGGCTGCTCGCTTTCTGGCTCTGCCCGGGGCCACCTTTCTGACCCTATCTGCCTTCTACCCGCACGTGGCTGGGTGGTGGTGGCGAAGGCATCATGGGATGGGAGTTAGGGGACCTCTCTAAGACTCTTGAGGGTCACGGAGCCATTGGTGAAGACTCTGATAAGACTCTCCCTAAAAACATGCATCGCTCTCTTTTTTTGTTTGCTTTAACAATCTATTTGGGCTTCCCTGGTGGCTCAGACAGTAAAGAATCTGCCTGCAGTGCAGGAGACATGAGTTTGACCCCTGGGTCGAGAAGATCCCCTGGAGAAGGGAATGGCAACCCACTCCAGCACTCTGGCCTGGAGAATGCTATGGACAGAGGAGCCTGGCAGATACAGCCCATGGGGTTGCAAAGAGTTGGACACGACTGAGTGACTTGTGCTTTCCTTTCTGTACTCTGGCTGTTCTAGGTCTTTGTTGCTGCTCTGGCTTTTCTCTTGTTTTGACGAGCGGGGACTACTTTCTAGTTGCAGTGGGAGGGCTTCTCGTTTTGGTGGCTTCTCTGTGGCACGTGGGCTTTAGGGTGCTTGGGCTTCCGTAGTTTTGGCATGTGGGCTCAGTACTTGTGGCGCACGGGCTTGGTTGCTCCACGGCATGTGGGATCTTCTCGACCCAGAGATTGAACCCATGTCTCCTGTTTTGGCAGAGGGATTCTGCCACTCAGCCACCAGGGAAGCCCTGCATTGCTCTCAGTGATCTCCAATCTTTAGTTCAGCCCTCTTATTCTTTGGGAAACTGAGGCCCAGGAAGAACCAGGCATTGGCCTGTTGGCAGTGAGTTAGCAAGGCAGCAAATGGGAACGAGGCATCTTGACCCTCGCTCCCCATGCCATTTATGGTGCTCAGGGCCTGTGGCCAGAGGGAGGGCAGCCAGGCGGCCCCTCTGGTATCCTCCCCACGTCACATGCCAACGTCATCATCCTTCTGTAGGTGACCACTGACCTGCGGCAGAAGTGTACAGAGTCTCACACGGGCACCTCTGCGTCTGCCCCCCTGGCAGCAGGCATCATTGCTCTCACCCTGGAGGCCAAGTAAGTGGTGGGGACCGAGGGGCGAGCCTGTCCCCACCAGCAGGGCAGCCCTCGGACTCTAGTCCGAGTCTCTCCGAAGAGACTGAGCCTTTCGGTCCCTCCTTTGCAGTAAGAACCTCACCTGGCGGGACATGCAGCACTTGGTGGTCCGGACCTCAAAGCCAGCCCACCTCAACGCCAACGACTGGGCCACCAACGGTGTGGGCCGCAAAGGTGAGGGCACCGTGCTCCTGGGCTGGATTGAGGGTCCTGGGGGGCTGCTCTGTGCCCCCCAGCTGACCCCGTCCCTCTTGCCCCACAGTGAGCCATTCGTACGGCTATGGGCTGTTGGACGCCGGCGCCATGGTGGCTCTGGCCCAGAATTGGACGACAGTGGCCCCTCAGCGGAAATGCGTCATCGACATCCTCACTGAGCCCAAGTGAGGGCTGGACCCTGGCTGGGAGGAGGGGCAGGGTGGACCCAAGGGTTGCTGCGGTGCGGCCCCCCTCTGACAGCCCATCACGTGCTCCTTGCAGGGACATTGGGAAGCGGCTGGAGGTGCGGAAGACTGTGACCGCCTGCCTGGGGCAGCCCAGCCACATCACGCGGCTGGAGCACGCTCAGGCGCGGCTCACCCTGTCCTACAACCGCCGCGGTGACCTTGCCATCCACCTGGTCAGCCCCATGGGCACCCGCTCCACCCTGCTGGCTGCCAGGTACTTGCCGTCTCTGCCGCCCAGCCTGTCCTGTCCCTTGCGTCCACGCGCATTCACTCATTGACTCACACAGCCCCGATGGTCCACGAGTACTTACTTCTCCATGGGGTGAATGCTGACGTTTTTGGGAGGGATGGTTTATGTCCTGTAGGATCGTCCCATATTGCGGGAATCCCTGAGTCTACCCATGACATGCCACATCTGTGTGCCCTCCCATGTGTAGTCTGCATGTAGTTTTCCCTTGCATGTTTCCAGAATGTTCCAGATGAGAACATGTGGCCTCCTGGGAAACAACCAGCAGGCATTTCCAGCCCAGCGGGGTTGGTGTGGCACCAGGGGAGGGTGTGTGGTCTGTGTGCTGTGGGCTTGGCACCCCCTGGCTAGGGTCCCCCAGAGGCTTCAGGCAGCCACGTGCACCTTCCTCCCCAGGCCACACGACTACTCTGCAGATGGGTTTAACGACTGGGCCTTCATGACGACCCATTCCTGGGACGAGGATCCCTCTGGCGAGTGGGTCTTAGAGATTGAAAACACCAGTGAAGCCAAAAACTATGGTACTGGGGGATGCCTGAGGGCTGGGGTTCCAGGAGAAGAACTGGCAGGGTCTGGGGGTGGTGGGCAGGCATGCTCCCGGCGCCTCCTGACTTCTGCCGTGCCCCTCAATAGGGACGCTGACCAAGTTCACCCTCGTGCTTTATGGCACGGCCCCTGAGGGTTTGCCCACACCCCCCGAGAGCATCGGCTGTAAGACCCTCACTTCCAGCCAGGCCTGTGTGGGTGAGTGTGGGTGCTGTAGGGTGTTGGGACCTGAGACTTGGGGGGATAGAGGGTGCCTTTCCTAAAGGAGGAGAGGGGGTGTGGAGGGACATCCTGGCGCCCTAGGTTGGGTTCTGGGGCTGGGAGCTCCTGGGGACAGCAGTGACTGTGTCCAGGGCTGCAGCTGCCCTGGCTGCCCCTGTCCTGGGGCTCAGGGCCCAGCAGCCTTGGCGGCCTGGCTGACGCCCACCTTCCCTCCCTTCCCGGCTGGGCAGTGTGCGAGGAAGGCTTCTCACTGCACCAGAAGAACTGCGTCCAGCACTGTCCCCCAGGCTTCGCTCCCCAAGTCCTGGACACACACTACAGCACAGAGAACGACGTGGAGATCATCCGGGCCAGCGTCTGCACGCCCTGCCACACCTCGTGCGCCACGTGCCAGGGCCCCGCCCCCACAGACTGCCTCAGCTGCCCCAGCCACGCCTCCCTGGACCTCGTGGAGCAGACGTGCTCGCGCCAGAGCCAGAGCAGCCGCGAGTCGCACCAGCAGCAGCCGCCACCGCCGCCGCCCGTGGAGGTGGCGTCGGAGCCGCGGCTGCGGGCGGACCTGCTGCCCTCGCACCTGCCCGAGGTGGTGGCCGGCCTCAGCTGCGCCTTCATTGTGCTGGTCTTCGTCACCGTCTTCCTGGTCCTGCAGCTGCGCTCGGGCTTCAGCTTCCGAGGGGTGAAAGTGTACACCATGGACCGTGGCCTCATCTCCTACAAGGGGCTACCCCCTGAAGCCTGGCAGGAGGAGTGCCCGTCCGACTCGGAGGAGGACGAGGGCCGGGGCGAGAGGACCGCCTTTATCAAAGACCAGAGCGCCCTTTGATGAGCGCCTACTGCCCGCCCCTTTGAGCCCATCCCCTCCTTGGGCACTTTTTAATTCACCAAAGTATTTTTTTATCTTGGGACTGGGTTTGGACCCCAGCCGGGAGGCAAGAGGGGCAGAAATGGCTTCCCACCCTACCCTTGGGCCCCCTGGCGGCCTGAGGTGGGACCCCAGGGCCAGCTGGGGGTGGGGGGATTGGGGGAGAGCCTGTCCCCACCTGCAGCAGCCCTCCATATGGAGAAAGGAATGAAACCTTTGGGCAGCTTTCCAAGGTCCAGGCCCCAGCCAGAGCGCTCGGTGAAGAGGGGCGGCCCTCCGGGATTCCTGACCGGAGCTGCGGCCCCTGCCTCTCCCCGTCCCTCTAAAGCAATAATGGGCCCCATCCAGGCAGCAGGAGACTGGCGTAGGGGGTATCGGAAGGAGGTGGCCTCCTCTCTAAGGGCTTCTGTGTCTAGACCCTGTTCTGCATGTCTGGTGAGCCTCAGGTGAAAGCAGTGAGCGAAGGAAGGGACCAAGGCAGGGCAGGCACTTCCAGGCATGCACATGTGTGCCCACGTGCATTCGGCTCTTTGCCCACCTCCACTACAGCGGCCGGGCTGCCTGCCTAGCGAGGCTGGCCCGGCCCCAGGCTGGTGTGCTGACCACCCTCCCCTCTCCAGCACTCTCCCCTCCCGCCAGGGCCCAAGTCCCTGTTTTCTGAGCCCGGGGCTTTCTGGGCTGTTGGCACTCACAGCCCTGGAGCCCCTGGGTGGGTGGTGGGGAGGGACGGTGGCCCAGCCGGCCTCTCCCGCCTCCCACCCGATGCTGCTTTCCCCTGTGGGGATCTCAGGGGCTGTTTGAGGATATATTTTCACTTTGTGATTATTTCACTTTAGATGCTGATTTTTTTTTTTTTTTTGTATTTTTAACGGTGGTAGCAGCAGCTGGACCATCCACCCTCCCACACCCACTGTCCACCCTGCTGTTGCCCTCGGCTGTCCTGGGCCTGAGGTGTGGGGGGTGGGCTGCAGCTGAGCCCCAGATACTGATGAGGCATGCCAGGCCAAGTGGGCCCTAGGGAAGGTGGAAGGGGCAGGCTGTCGTCCATTTGAGATGGGGCTCGTCGTGCCAAGGGCTCATGGGTCACTGGTTCTCCAAGTGCCAGGGGTGGGCAGGCAGTGGCACCGAGCCCCCTCCAACACTGTGCCCTGGTGGAGAAAGCACTGACCTGTCCTGCCCCCCATGTCTCCCTCTTCTGACGTGCCTTTTGCACCCCTCCCATTAGGACAATCAGTCCCCTCCCATTTGGGAGTTCCCTTTTCTTTCTTTCTCTCCCTCAGCCCCTCCTGGCACCCAGCCACCTGCCCAGAGGTGCCCCCTCCTCTTCCCAGACCACCCCCCACTCCCGTGGCCAGCCCAGCTGGTTTTGTAAGATACTGGGTTGGTGCACAGTGATTTTTTTTTTTCCTTGTAATTTAAACAGGCCCAGCATTGTTGGTTCTATTTAATGGACACGAGATAATGTTAGAAGTTTTAAAGTGATTAAACGTGCAGACTATGCAAACCAAACCTGGTCTCCAGTGTGTGATATTCTTCCTAGGACTGTGCGGCTGCATCCAGGATGGGGCGGGGATGAAGGCTGGAGAGAGTTATGTGCCCACATGATGTCCTGCCTGCTCTAGCTGCCCAAAGGCAATCTCCCGAGGGGTTTAGGAGGGTGTGGAAGGGACAGTAGCTGGCAACAAGCCCCAGGGGTGGGACAGATGAGGCCCCAGAGTGGAAGCAGCTGAGCACTTACTTCCTCCGCCACAGGCCTCAGCTGCAGCTGGGTGGAGAGTGATGGCCAGGGGTCCAGTTGCTCAGGGTGTCCCTTGGCTGAAGCTGTAGGGCTGAGGCCTCTGGTGGGGCCTGACTGACAAGATAGGCTTTGTTGGGGAGAACCTGAGTCCCACACTGGAAGTGCCATACCCCCCACCCCACCCCTGACACACACACTGGCCCAGGCCCCTCTCCTGCCCCAGGTCTCCCTTGGGACTAGAAACCCCTGCCTGTGGTGGGGAGAGGAGCCAGGCCAGTTCCACCAAGATCCATGCCTGAGAAGTAGGCCTCTCCTCGGGATATTTACTAGGAAATTTAATTCAAATAGAGGCTGGCGCCTGAGCCCTCCTTGGGGAGTCCTGTGGGGTGGGAAAGGCCTGGACTAGCCTTCCCCCTGCCTCTTTGGGGCGTCCCTGGCCTGCTGCTCAAATTGTCCGCCTGCCCTTCCTTAGGTTCTGGGCCCCCGGGCCCTCCCGGCCACTGCAGAGCCACAGCCCTGCCCTGTGCGAGTGCTCCCCAAGCACCCTCGGCTGTTCCCCGGGGCGCTGTCTGGGCCCTGGGGAGCGCCGGGCGCAAACTGCTCTCTTCTGGGCCATTCTTTCCCAGCCCCCTCCTCCCTTCCGTTTCCGCAGGCCCGTGTGGCCGGCAGCTGAGGCAGCGGCCGGCGCTGGGCAGGGGGGGCGGGCAGGCGTCGGGGCTCCCGCCCGCCCCTTCCCCTCGGCCGGCCCGCCCCGGGGCCTGGGCCAACTGAAACCACAGGAGGAGGAAGCGCGGAATCAGGAACTGGCCGGGGCGGTGTGGGGCCTGAGTGTAAGTCGGTCCTCGGAGGCCCAGGAGCAGCTGCCCGCATCGGTAATGCCTATACTGAGGCCCAGGAGGCAGCGGCCTACCTGGGAGGCGGTTGGGCAGGGGCCTGGCAGGCGATCAGAGAGAGGGACACGGGACAGGGTGGAGCAGGAGCTGTGGGAGGGTAGGGGCTGGGGGTGGGGGTGGCGGGTGGCCGCCTGGGGTGCCTGCAGGGGCAGCCTTGGCCCTGCCGAGGGCCCAATGCACATCTTGCACCTGCAGCGGGAGCTGGGTGGAAAGATCCAGGGAAGGAGACTGTGGGAGGTTTCTGTTCCAGGCCTGGGGAGGAGACCGCCGGCATCAGGCCTCCACCTGGGACACGGGAAGCACCGACGGCTTTCCCAGGCCAGGCGGTGTTTCGTACCCATTGTTGCGTTCCAGGGGGGCAGGCGTCCACCTTCTGCCTGTCTGTGGCTCTTCAGCCTCTTGCCTCCCTGTCCCGCCCCTCCGTCCATCTCCAGCTACTCACTGTCAGTGGTGGCCTCTCCTCTCTCCGTCCCCAGAACGACACTATGGGCTTCTCTTCAGAGCTGTGCAGCCCCCAGGGCCACGGGGCCGTGCAGCAGATGCAGGAGGCCGAGCTCCGGCTACTGGAGGGCATGAGGAAGTGGATGGCCCAGCGGGTCAAGAGTGACAGGGAATATGCCGGGCTGCTTCACCACATGTCGCTGCAGGACAGCGGGGGCCAGAGCCGGGGCATCGGCCCCCACAGCCCCATCAGTCAGGTGGGATTCTAGACTCCCCGCCTCTTCCCGCCCTCCACCAGCAAATTCCCGTAGGTGCCTGGGTAGGCCCGCCTGCCCCTTCCATTTTCCGGAGTCCCCCGCTGGGGAAGGCTGGAGATTTGGCAGGTCCACCTCAGAAGCTAAGTTCCCCATTGCCTGCCCCTCCCCACTGCAGTCCTGGACAGAGCTCACCAGCCAGACGGAGGGCCTGAGCCGGGTGCTGAGGCAGCACGCGGAGGACCTGAACTCAGGGCCCCTGAGCAAGCTGAGTCTGCTGATCCGGGAGCGCCAGCAAATGCGCAGAACCTACAATGAGCAGTGGCAGCAGCTACAGCAGGAGTTCACCAAGGTGTGTGGGCTTCTGCCCTCCCTGCCTACGTTCTGAGCCTCAGAGGGCTGGTTTTGCAAGGAACCCCTGGATTTCCTGAAGAAGTGGAAGTGTCTGACCACAGGCCTGCCCCCAGAGCCAGCTCCCCCTTCCTTCCCTCCTTCCCTCCGCAGCTAGGACTGGCCTTTGGCGGGGGGGGGGGGGGGGCTCCTCTGTTCTTTTTTCTGTCACCCTACTGTGTGCCAGGGCTGAGGAGCACTGGGAAGCACAAGGATGAGTGATCCAGCCATTGCCTGGGAGGAGCTCAGGACCAAGGAGTGCTGCCCATCTCCTGCACTGCACCAGCTGGCCCTTGAGAGAGACAGAGAGAGGGATGGCGCTTGGCCCAAGGCTCACTCCTCCCAGGGTCTCAGAGACTCCACGAGGCAGCAGCATGGTCCCCTGACTTGGAGGTTAAGGACTGGGGCTGAATCCTGCCCAGCTCCTCGGTCTAGAGGCTGTTTGATAGGAGCTATTTACGTGGAGGCTTTAGCCTTCTTCAACGTGCTGGGCAGCCGTCTGCACCACACCCCTTCTCCCAGCACAAACCCCAGCTTGCAGCGGCCCCACAGCGGCCCCTGGTGGCCAGTCTTCACCCAGTCATCCCTCTCTCCAGGAGAGCACCTAATTCAGGTGTCAGCCTGCTTTTTGTAGGCAGTGTAAGCAGAAGACAGACTTGCCCATATGTTTGTCACACTATGGCTACTGAAGAGCTAGGGCTTCCCTGGTGGTTCAGTGGTAGAGAATCCGCCTGCCAATGCAGGAGACGCGGACGGGATCTCTGGGTCAGGAAGATCCCCTGGAGAAGGGAATGGCTGACCCCCTCCAGTATTCTTGCCTGGAGAATCCCATGGACAGAAGGAGCCTGGCAGGTTACAGCCCATGGGGGTCACAAAAGAGTCAGATGTGAGTTAGTGACTAAACAACAACACTGAAGAGCTAAAATGGCAGAGCCGAGCAATTTTAACAGAGACTGCACGGCCTATAAGCCTAAAACGTTTCTGCTCTGGCCCTGGAGGAAAAGGCTGAGCTAGTCTGTGCACTTCACTCTGTGGCAGATGAGGAAGCTGAGGTTCAGAGGAGAGGGCTGGAGTTTGTTCTGAGTATCCCGGCGCATCAGCAGGGAACTGGGGTCTTCATCCAGTCTTGACCATCTGTTGCTCCTGCCACCAGGAACATAATTGGGAAACCAGTACAACAGGAAAACACAGGGCTCCTTGTCAACAAATTATTAAGAATTTCAAGATGGCATCAACAGTGTTCAGCCAAGCACAGGTCCTTCTAAGCGTGGAGCTCTGCACAGCCCACACATACGCCTGCCACCTGATACCACTCTAGGTCAAGGAGGGACAGTTGTCGCCTGCCCAGTCCAGCTCTGTGCCACCCCCAGAGCCTCCCTGTCCTTAGCCCAGCTCCTCTGACCTTAACCTCAGCAACAACGGCTAAGTGCCAGGGGTCTCCAGGTCCTTCCTGAAATATGGGCTTGGAGCACTTGCCCACCTGGACCACAGGCCCCGTCCAGGGCTGCACCTTAGGCAGCAATCCTCCAGGAACCTGCTGAATTACACTGGTCCCTCCTCTCTCTCCAGTGTCACAGCCAGGACATTGAGAAGCTGAAGAGCCAGTACCGAGCCCTGGCACGGGACAGCGCCCAGGCCCGGCGCAAGTACCAAGAGGCCGCCAAAGGTCCGAGGCTTCCCTCCCTGAAAAGCGTGGGGATTCAGCCCAGGCCTGTCCACAGGTATCACGGGGGTGGCGGGTGCTGCCTAGGCCTCTGCTCTGGGTAACCCTCACCTCTTTCCCCCGATCTGGCAGACAAGGACCGTGACAAGGCCAAGGACAAGTATGTGCGCAGCCTGTGGAAGCTCTTTGCTCACCACAACCGCTATGTGCTGGGTGTGCGGGCGGCGCAGTTGCATCACCAGCACCACCACCGGCTCATGCTGCCCAGCCTGCTTCAGTCCCTGCAAGACCTGCACCAGGAGATGGCCTGCATCCTGTGAGCCCACAGCCCCGCCCACCCCCGCTCCCACCTAGCCCGCCACAGCCCTAACACCCAGAGGCAGGGTCCAGAAAACCCCGCCCTGGGAAACTGACAGTCCTGTGATGACGTGCAGATGAGCCCTGGGCCAGTCAATTGACATCCAAATTATATTATTCTGGGGCCCTTATTGCAGGGTTCTATTATGTGTATGGGCTCTTCCCTGGTGGCTCAGATGGTAAAGAATCTGCCTGCAATGCAGGAGACCAGGGTTTGATCCCTGGGTCAGGAAGATTCCCCTGGAGAAGGGAATGGCAACCCACTCCAGTATTCATGCCTGGAGAATTCCATGGACAGGCTCCTCTGTCCATGGGGTCGCAGAAGAGTCGGACACAATTCTTCTGAGTGATTAACACTTTCACTTTCATTATATGTATTGAACACCATTCTAGGCTCTCCTGGGTGATCCAGCAGAGAATAGAGACCAAAATTCTGTCCTCTAGGATTATTCATTTGTGGGAAAAGAAAAGGAAATCAGCAAGTAAACTAGAAAGCCTGTTAGAGGAGATAGATGCTATGGAGAAAAATAAGAAAAGAAAATGGGGATGCAGGGGGTAGGGTAGGAGGTTATTGTTTTTGTTTTTGTTTTTATAAGACAGTTCTTTGTATGTATTTATCTTTTAATTTTTACTTACTCATTTTTGGCTGCACTGGGTTTCCATTGTTGTGCAAAGGGCTTTCTCTAGTTGCAGCGATCAGGGGCTACTCTCTAGTTATGCTGGGAGGGCTTTTCTCTTGTGGAACACGGGCTCTCGAGTGTGAGCTTTAGTCATTGTAGCATATGGGAGTAGTCGCCCTGAGGCATGTGGGATCATCCCAGAGCAGGGATCCACCTGTGTCCCCTGCATCGGCAGACCTGCCCTGGACCACCAGGGAAGTCCAGGAGCTTATCGTTCTAAGGGGAATGGTCTGGGAAAGCCCCAAAAGTGCAAGGGTGGGCCAGGCAGATGTTTGGAGAAGGGTCACACTAGAAAGAGGGAACTGCAGGCTCAAGGAGGATAATAGAGGGTCCGGCAGCCCATTGTGAAGACTTTGGCTCCGAGTGGACCAGAAGAGTGGCCGGATCTGAGCCGTCTTGCTAAGGTCAGTCTGGCTGCCAAGTTAAGAACAGACTTAAGCGGGCAAGACAGGGTTAGACCAGACAGGAGCCGCTGCAGTGATCTGGACCACAGACCACGGCCCCTAGACCCAGGCGGCAGCAGTGGAGGGGAGAAGTGGTCAGGCCTCAGAAGCACTTTGAAAGTGGAACCAGTGGAATTTCCTCATGGACTGGAAGCGGGGTGTGGATAGAATAGTCAAGGATGGCTCCAGGGGCTTGGCCCGGAGCCCCTGCGAGGCAGAGGCCACGTGGAGAAGGCACGGGGAGAAGCAGGTTCAGAGGACAGCCAGAGGAGTTCATTTCTCAGCTGGTGGAGTCTGGGTGTCAAGAGATGTCCAACGGGAAGTGTTGAATAGATGGATGGTTACATGAGACAACTGGAGCTCTGGGAGGTGTTGGGACTGGAGGTATCAATATGGAGTCAGCACAGTGATGGCTTCCGGGGTTATCAGAGCCCCCAGAGCCACACTGTGGGGCTGACTGCCCAGAGCAGACACATCTGTAGCTCACATTTCCTGAGCACTTCCTCACACCACACATTCCACTCATATGCGATCACTGGGGCCTTGTTATGACTTCTGGGAGATGGTCAATGATGGGTGAGGGGCAAGTCTAACCCCACGGCGGGCCCAAATCCAGTGCCATGGGCCCCAAGCTTCTAGCCTTGTCCAGCCTGAGGCCTCTCTGACCCAGGGTCTGGCCTGGGGGCAGGAAGGAGACCCTGCAGGAGTACCTGGAGATTAGCAGCCTGGTGCAAGACGAGGTGGTGACCATTCACCGGGAGATGGCTGCAGCGGTGGCCCGCATCCAGCCAGAGGCTGAGTACCAAGGCTTCCTGCAGCAGTACGGGTAAGCCCCTCCTCGTGGGGGCCGGGCGCCTGGGCGGCTGGCCTGTCGGGCACTGACGTGCACTGTTGCCGCAGGTCCGCCCCTGATATCCCACCCTGTGTCACCTTTGACGAGTCACTGCTGGAGGAGACTGAGCTGCTGGAGTCTGGGGAGCTGCAGCTGAATGAACTGACAGTGGAGAGTGTGCAGCACACGTGTGTGGGGGCTAGGCTGGGGACCGAGGGGGGCGGCAGACACTGCCCATGCAGCGCTGCGGCCAGCCTGCGGGCTTACTCGGCTTGGCAGGGAGGCAGCCGAGGGGCGTGACTCTCACACTGCCCTTCCTCCGGGCGCAGGCTGACCTCAGTGACAGATGACCTGGCCGCGGCCACCCAGATGGTGCTCAGTCGGCAGGAGGCAGTCACTCAGCTGCAGCGAGAGCTCTGGAATGAGGAGCAGACCACCCACGCCCGGGAGAGGTGAGTGGGGCCCACTGACAGCCACTTCCTGGTCCTCCCTGCCCTCCATCCAGCCTGCCTGGCTCATCCCTAGCCTTCAGCTGCAGGCTGAGCCACCCTCACTCCCCTCCATCACTGCCCGTCCCTGCCTGCAGGGTGCAGCTGCTGGGCAAGAAGCAGGCACTTCAGGAGGCGCTGCAGGGGCTGCAGGTCGCGCTGTGCGGGCAGGCCAAGCTGCAGGCCCAGCAGGAGCTGCTGCAGGCCAAGATGGAGCGGCTGGGCCCCGGCGAGCCCCCGCCCGTCTTGCTCCTGCAGGACGACCGCCACTCCACCTCGTCCTCGGTGAGCCGCCCACCGGCTGCCCCCATGCCACCTGCCCTGCCCGCCCACCCCTGGGGGATGCGCGCCTCATTTTCACCCTCCCCCTCCCTCCCCAAGCCTGGCCACCCGCTGACGTCTGTCCCTGGCCTCAGGAGCAGGAGCGAGAAGGGGGAAGGACGCCCACCTTGGAGATCCTCAAGAGCCACATCTCGGGAATCTTCCGTCCCAAGTTCTCGGTGAGTGGATCCACAGCTCCGCCCTTCCCTAAGGGGTGGGCCAGGCCAGGGCTCTCAGGGATGTCTCCCTAGGCCACTGGGTTTAGTCCCGGGGTTTAGTTACTGAAGGCTCCTCCCAGGCCACTTTTACGCTCTTCCTTGGGACTCCAGATCCTGTCACCCCTGCCGACCCCTTCCTCTCCATCACCCATGGTGTGTGGCACGGTCACCCCAGGGCTCTCCCCGCTCCAGGAGTGGTTGGCGGGCTGCAGACTGGTGGACAAAGCAAAGCTTGGTTTGAGATCGGCCAGCCTGGGCAAGTTTATTGCTGGTTCCGAGGGTTGTAGGTGGTGCTATGTGGCACTCCAGTGGTTTGTGGGGATGGGAGGCCTGTGAGAGGCAGACAGACAGAGATGCCTCCCCCCACCCACCCAACTGGCTGGCCTAGAGACCCCTCCTTGCTCCTCCCCCGTGCCTTTCCAGCTCCCCCCGCCGCTGCAGCTCGTTCCAGAGGTGCAGAAACCCCTGCATGAGCAGGTGTGGTACCATGGGGCCATCCCGCGGACCGAGGTGGCTGAACTCCTGACACATTCCGGGGACTTCCTCGTCCGGGAGAGCCAGGGCAAGCAGGAGTACGTGCTGTCAGTGCTGTGGGATGGCCAGCCCCGGCACTTCATCATCCAGTCCGCCGACGTGAGTGGACCCCAGCCTGCCCTGCCCTTCCCCCTCCTCCCCTCCCCTCCCCTTCCCTTCAGCAGGGAATGACCTTGAGGCAGTAGAAAGGAGCTGCTATGTCTTAGATGTCTCCCCGGCAGAGCTGAAAGGGGCCGCAGAGACCACCCAACCCCTGCAAAAACCAACAGAGGTTAAAGCCTTCAGCCTGCATCCCCCCATAAGATGGGGAGCAGGCTTGTTGTGCGCCCTCAGGTCTCTGCCTCTAGCCCCAGGCAGGCCCTTTCTCCCCACTGCTCTTCCTTCCTCTCCTCTCCCACGGCTCAGTGAACCCACACACCCAGCAATGGAGGCCATTGACCCCAGGTCCCCCCACCCCTGCAGAACCTGTACCGACTGGAAGGAGATGGTTTTCCCAGCATCCCCCTGCTCGTCGACCACCTGCTGCGCTCCCAGCAGCCCCTCACCAAGAAGAGCGGCATCGTCCTGAACAGGGCTGTGCCCAAGGTGAGCCTGGGGCAGGGGCTGGGGGATGCGGGCTTAGGCCCACAGAGGATCCTAACACCAAGGGCTTTTCAGGTCCCCAGCAATACATATACGTATATGGGCTTCCCAGGTGGCACTAGGTGGGAAGGACCCACCTGCCAGTTTAGGAAACGTGAGCAATGCGGGTTCAATCCCCGGGTTGGGAAGATTCCCCTAGTGAAGAAAATGGCAACCCACCCAGTATTCTTGCCTGGAAAATCCCATGCACAGAGGAGCTCGGTGGGGCTGCGGTCCATAGAGTCGTAAAGAATCAGACACAACTGTAAGTGACTTTAGCACACACATAGAGGATACATATTAATCCATACAGGGAGCCCAGCCAGCTTCCCACTAGGCTTGGAACATCAAGATCACTCCCTTTTCCTGGGCCTTGTACACCAGGCTGGTGCTCACATACTTAGTGCCCCTGCCTGGTCCCCGAGTCATCTAGGTGTGACCCTGGGTCCAGTCCCCATTTTACAGACCAACAAACCAAGATGCCCAGCGTTGGTGGGGGCTGTTCAATCCTTAGTAGGGCCCAGCACGTGCACCCACTGCTGACCTCTGACCCCTCCAACCTCCTCTCTTCCTCAGGACAAGTGGGCGCTAAGCCATGAGGACCTGGTCCTGGGCGAGCAGATTGGGCGGGTGAGTCAAGTGTGCTCTGCCAGCTTCTGGCCGCCTGCCTTCCCGCCCCTGAATCTGATTCCTAGCTTGGACCCCTGTCCACCGTCCATCCGCTGCCATACACCATCCTTCCAGAAACTGAGCAGAGTGCCTGCCCTGACAACTCCCCAGAGACACTTCTGCTGCCAGCTCCACACCCTATGCCCCTCACACGCACGCACATCACCCCCACCAGCCCCCACCTCAAAGAGGCGAGACACGCTCTATTCATGTGACTGGCCTGGCGGGCCAGTGGGGAAGACTCCATGCTCCCCATGCAGGGGGCACAAGTCTGACTCCTATCGGGGAACTAAGATCCTGCCTGCTGCATGACATGGCCGAAAATAAGTAGATAAACAAATATAAATACATACAATGCTTTCTCAGCAAAGAAGTCACTGTCCTAAAACTCAGAATGCTTTTCCAACCCAAGCAAAAGTGATTTTTGAACCCTCCATGTCACTTCTCAGTGACTGCAGTCAATCAGGGGTGACTTTCTCCGCCTGTCCCCCATGTCTGCTTGGCCCCCTGAACCAAAAGCCAGAATGAGCAGGACTAAGCACAGCGGCGGGGTGGGGCGCTGAGTCAAGGGCCGGTAGGGACAGAGTGGGCTGCACTCCTGGTGCAGGAGAGGCCCACAGTCCAGGGAAGACAGGTAGGAACCCCAGGCTGTTTCAGGGGAACTTTGGCGAAGTGTTCAGCGGACGCCTGCGAGCAGACAACACCCTGGTGGCGGTGAAATCTTGTCGCGAGACGCTGCCTCCTGACCTCAAGGCCAAGTTTCTGCAGGAAGCAAGGTGGGTGATAGAACACCCATCCCTGTGGGGCCCCTGTACAACAGGTTCCCTGGCACATGGCAGGACGTTTGACCTCCACAGGGCTTGCCTTCTACCGTGTTGTTTAAGCCTCCTGGCGCCCCCGTAGCTTGGCGGGGTCCAGGCTCAGGGACCCAGCCGAAATCACACGTCCTGGTCAGCTGCTCTTCTCCTCTGCTGCCTGTCTCCTGTTCTCCCTCGGGCCACCTGGCCTTCCCTGGGGCTCCTGGGGCTGGGGAGGTGAATGTGTAAGACCCCTCCCACCCCTGCCGGAGGCGGGAGCCTAAGCAGCACCCCCAACCCCGCAGGATCCTGAAGCAGTACAGCCACCCCAACATCGTGCGTCTCATTGGCGTCTGCACCCAAAAACAGCCCATCTACATCGTCATGGAGCTTGTGCAGGGTGAGCCGAGGGAGCTGATCTCTGGGGGTGGGGCACTCAGCTGGGCTAGGTCTCTTCCATCTCAAACCCCTCACCCAAAGGCTCACCGAGCTTTCCCCACCAACACCGCCCACTCCCAGGGGGCGACTTCCTGACCTTCCTTCGGACGGAGGGAGCCCGCCTGCGGGTGAAGACACTGCTGCAGATGGTAGGGGACGCGGCCGCGGGCATGGAGTACCTGGAGAGCAAGTGCTGCATTCACCGGTGAGGGAGCGAGGGGTGGGCATGGCAGGCCGTCCCAACACCCCTTCCCCACCCCTGCCCCTTCAACAGCAGCCACCAGCTCCAGAGGTGGGCTGTGCTTCAAAGGGACAAGGCATCGTCGCAGGCGCAGCTCTGGCCCATGGCTGTGTCGAGCGTGCCCTGGCCAGGCAGCTGGCAGGTGCCGCGCGGACGTTGGCCACATGAGCCCCGTGTCCTGCTTCACCCAGGGACCTGGCTGCTCGGAACTGCCTGGTGACAGAGAAGAATGTCCTGAAGATCAGCGACTTCGGGATGTCCCGGGAGGAAGCCGACGGAATCTACGCGGCCTCAGGGGGTCTCAGACAAGTCCCCGTGAAGTGGACCGCACCGGAGGCCCTTAACTACGGTACCTGGGCCTGATCCACGCTGGCCGCAAGGCCCAAGGCCGGGCACGGGTGCCGCCGCCTGTCCCTCTCTGGCTGGTGGGCACGGCCCACTCACGCTGCCTCACCTCCTCGCAGGCCGCTACTCCTCTGAGAGCGATGTGTGGAGCTTTGGCATCTTGCTCTGGGAGACATTCAGCCTGGGGGCTTCCCCCTACCCCAACCTCAGCAATCAGCAGACCCGGGAATTCGTGGAAAATGGTAAGGGAACCCGGTGGCCCGACAGCGGTCCCAGGGCCAGGCCCTCTTCCTGGCACTCCAGCTGTACTCTTCCAGGTCTCCTGTCTGTCCTCCCCACTGGGGCACAGTAAGGACAGTTCTTGAGGTACCATCCAGGGAACCCCTGTTATGTGCCAGGCTATACCCTTATTTCATCTACCCTTTTTTGAACGTTTGTATGTATTTAATTATTTCCGGCTGCTCCGGGTCCTAGCAGCTGTGTGGGCTCTTCTCCTCTCTTGTGGTGGAGCACGGGCTCTAGGCACGCAGGCTTCAGCAGCTGCAGTTCCCAGGCTCCAGAGCACAGGCTCAGCAGTCGTGGCACACGGGCTTAGTTGCTCTGCAGCACGTGGGATCTTCCCAGACCAGGGATTGAACCCGTGTCTCCTGCATTGGCAGGTGGATTCTTTACCACTGAGCCACCAGGGAAGCCCCTCATTTACTCTTCATAACAGGTGAGGTCAGAATTAAAAGGTCTCGTTTACAGAAGGAAGTTGAGATTTCACAAGAATCACACAGCTAGCATACAGTAACTTGAGATGAGAATCTCTGTGTTTCTGGGAAAGAACAGGGGGCTCCATAAAAACGCTGCAAGAAAAAAAAAAGGAGAACTTTGCAGCTTAAGCAGTTCCCATTGCTCCTGGCATGTCCCCAGGGGCTGCCAGGGGCCCTCAGACCCCCTCCTTATGCCTGGTATGCTGTGCTTGTCCTCACAGGGGGCCGCCTGCCCTGCCCTGAGCTGTGCCCCGACGCTGTGTTCAGACTCATGGAGCAGTGCTGGGCCTATGAGCCAGGGCAGCGGCCAACCTTCAGCGTCATCTACCAGGAGTTACAGAGCATCCGAAAGCGGCACCGGTGAGGCTGGGCCCCACTGCTCAAACCAGCGGCCCCTGCGGGCAAGATCATACCTCCTCAGCGGGGCTCCAGCTCACCCCGCTGGACAGCTCTTCAACGTCCTGGACTCCAGCCTCTGGATTCTATGCTGCGGGCAAGGCTGCAGCTCCCGGCCTGCTCTGCATCCCTGCTCCTTCCAGGGCTTCCTCTTCCAGGCAGAAATAATAAACCCATTTGTGCTCATCAGGTGCTCTCAGCATGTGCAGTCCTCTGGAGGGCAGGTCTTAGGAGGACCAGAGGGCCTGTACCATGGCCGTGGGGAAGGAGGAGGATGGGCAGCGTGACCAGGGCGGAACTGACGCAGTGTGGTTGGTAGCTGTTGGATGTGAGACTTGGGGAGGAGGGAGAGAGACCAAGAGGATGTGCAGGCTTCAGACCAGATGGAGGTGTTATTTCTGAATTAGGAGCCCAGGCAGAGGATCAGAGCCGTGGGAAGGACGGCAAGTTAGGAGAAGCATTTGAGGGGCCTGTGGGGATCTAAGTGTGACATGTAAGTCTGGAAGCTCAGAGGGAAGTAAAGGCTGGCAGCTGAGGTTTGAAAGTGACAGTGAAAGTTGCTCAGTCATGTCCGACTCTTTGCCAACCCATGGACTATATAGTCCATGGAATTCTCTGGGCCAGAATACTGGAGTGGGTAGCCTTTCCCTTCTCCAGGGGGTCTTCCCAACCCAGGGATTGAACCCAGGTCTCCCACATTGCAGGTGGATTCTTTACCATCTGAGCCACCAGGGAAGTCATTAGTTTATAAATGTTTACAGACCCTGAGTCTGTGTCCCACAGTCACAGGAGATACAGAAGGGAAGAGGAGAGTGTCAGGGAAAGGTGGTGCTCCACCCAGAGTGGATGGAGTGGCCAGAGAGAAAGAAAATGCTTTGCATCTCTCAAGACAAGTTTACCGAGCAATGAGGGGCCCTCACTTCCTCCCTTAAGTCCCCCAAAACCTAAAAGGTTATTTGAAACTTTGCTAGCAGCAATGGTGAAGGTCAAAAAGACAAAGAAGGACTTTCCTGGTGGTCCAGCAGTTAAGACTCTGTGCTTCTACTGAAGTGGGTTCAATCCCTGGTTGAGGAACTAAGATCCTGCACGTTGTGTGGTGCAGCCAAAAAAAAAAAAAAAAAGAAGTATAAACAAACCAAGAAACAGAAACTATGAAGACTTTTAGCTCCAAAGGACAAAGCAGTAAGAATTTTGAAGTAAAAATGACCGTCTTTCAAGAAAGTTCAAGAAGCCGTTGATATCTACTTTCAAAGGGTTGAAAAGTCAAAGGCCTAATACATGTTTAAACAAGAGGAAATCGAGTTAGAGTGTGACTAAGTGAAAATTCAAACTGTGTCACCATTAGAAGTGAAAAGTGGAACTGAAGAACTTCTGCTTCAGGGTAGGATGTGGTAGGTCGGTCCCCCAGCCCCTACTCCCATTGCAGCAATGAAGAGGAAACGACAGACGAAGACAATAGTCTTTAAAGACAATGGCAAGTAGTGTTAAGAAATCGAAGACTTTATATGAATTAACATTTCAAGGAGGAGAAAGCCCCTCCAAGGTGAACTGATGATGCACAGCTATTCTCTTCCCTGAGACATTTGCTGATTTGGGACATCTCTGATGATCAGAATTAAGAGGTGCTGTTGGGGAGCAGGGGAAAAAGTGGTGCTTACAGGGACTGTGCTATGGATTGGCACCTAGTTCGGTTCAGTTCAGCTCAGTTGCTCAGTCGTGTCTGACTCTTCGTGACCCCATGAATCGCAGCACACCAGGCCTTCCTGTCCATCACCAACTCCCGGAGTTCACTCAAACTCACATCCATTCAGTCGATGGTGCCATCCAGCCATCTCATCCTCTGTCGTCTGGGGGACCGACCACATCCTACCCTGAAGCAGAAGTTCTTCAGCTCCACCTTTCACTTCTAATGGAGACACAGTTTGAATTTCCACTTAGTCACACTCTAACTCGATGTCGTCCACTCTACCCTCCTGCCCCCAATCCCTCCCAGCATCAGAGTCTTTTCCAATAAGTCAACTCTTCGCATGAGGTGTCCAAAGTACTGGATTGGCACCTAGAGGAACCCCAAATGCAAAAGCAGTTTCCCCCATAGAACATTCTGGAGCAGTGTGGGCAACCAGCCAGGGGCTGGGCTGGAAACGCAGAGGTTTAGAGGGAGGGGCCCTGAAACAAACGAACTGATCTCTCCCTCAAGATACTGGCCAGGTTTTCAAACTGTGGGAGGCTAAAGAGCTAACTTTAAAATCTCTTTAGAGCAGAATTTGAAAGATTTGGAGAGACAGAGACTGGCCAGGCTTTCCCAGATCTGAGGTTTATCAGAACTGTAACTGCCCCAACTCAGCTCAATGCTTGATCACATCAAGGTAACTAGCTCCTTCGGGAACCCTCGGGGAGAAGTTGGGGAAAGGAATAACATAATATTTTACCCTCTTTTATACCCAAAATACAACATGGGATACACAGTATAAAACATGCAAAAAGGAAGAAAAATGGGGCCAATATACAAGAGAAAAACAATAGAAGCAGACCCACAAATGATCCAGATATTGGATTCGGCAGGTAAGGATTTCAAAATAACTATGCTTAATATGTTAAACAGAGAAAAAAGTGGACAAAATAGATGCAAATACAGAGAATTTCAACAGGGTTAGAATCCATTTTAAAAGAATCAAAGGAGCAGGTAGAACTGAAAAATGTCATCTCTGAAACTACAGATTCTAAAAATTCATAGAACCAAAGGATGAAATCACATACAGACTAAACACACAGTCCCAGGATTCGTTCCCTAGACAAAAGACAGTGAACGTAAAGTCAGGTTTATAGCGTCTAAATGAGAAAAGGGCTTCCCTGGTGGCTCAGATGGTGAAGAATCTGCCTGAAATGCAGGAGACGTGGGTTTGATCCCTGGGCCGAAAAGATTCCCTGGAGAAGGGAATGGCAACCCACTCCAATATTCTTGCCTGGAGAATCCCTTGGACAGAGGAGCCTGGTGGGCTAGAGTCCAGGGGGCTGCTAAGAGTCAGACAAGACTGAGCAACTAAACCACCACCACCAGTATTCGTACCTGGAAAATCCCATGGACAGAGGAGCCTGGAGTGCTACAGTCCATGGGGTTGCAAAGAGTCCAACATGACTGAGCAATTAATAGTTTCACTTTTAAACTAAAAAAGAGAGAAGAAGAAATAGAAAGAACAGAGCCTAAGACACATGTGGGACTCAAAGGTGACTGAAGTTCCAGAAGGAGAGAGAGGAGCTAGAACCAGAGTAAACTGGGGATCACCCAAATGTCTATATAGCAATAAACAAGAACAAACTATAAGTACAGGCACCAAACACTGACGGATCTCAAAGACAGGTTGAGTAAAGAAACTCTACGTGAAGCAGTGCTTGTGATTCCATTTCAGGAAGTTCAAGCACAGGCAAAACTAAGCTATGGAGAAGTGAAAACTGTGGTTGTCTGAGGGGTACCAACAGAAGTGGCCAGCGTGTAGGGACACAGCACTGCCTTGGTGCCCTTACAACCTTGCATGTCTCTACATTGACCACGTGGGCAAGGTTTGTGCATGGTGACTGCAGTCTTGACAGAACATACCACTATGATTCCTGGAGCGAGAGGACAGAGCAGCCTAGTGGGGAGCCTTCCTATATTGTGGGAGACCATTTTTCATCCATCTTTCTAGTTTCAGTTGAGTGCAGGTTTTCTATCTGGCCCCCTCCCTTCGCAGAGTAAGGCCCGAGGCCCCACAACTGCTTGGCCGTAGTTTAGAGTTGGCTCCACAGCTGCAGAGTGGCCTACCACCATGCCTCCTGTCATCTGTCCCTCCAGTTCAGTGTCAGCCTATAGCACTAGGGGGTGAGAACTGGACACCACGCTGGCCGTGCTTTTGCTGTCGGTGTGAGTAATGAGCTGTCTGGATCCTTCCGCCAGAGTTCTAGCCCACACTTGACCTGATAGCCCACGGAGCCCCGTCTTTGCTCCAAAAAAGGGGATGTGACCTTTTCGGCCCCACACTGAGTGCCAACGTGGCCAAGTAGTCACTTCCTTTTAGTCTGCTGTGACCTCAGTCTGGATTCAGTATGGAGACATGCATACCCAGATGATGAAATGTGTGTTCTTAGTTGTTCAGTCGTGTCCAACTCTCTGCAACCCTTCGGACTGTAGCTCACCAGGCTGCTCTGTCCATGTGTCCATTCTTTTCAGGCAAGAATATTGGAGTAGGTTGCCATGCCCTCCTCCAGGGGATCTTCTGGACTCAGGGATTGAACCTTAGTCTCCTGTGTCTCCAGCACTGCAGGCCGATTCTCTACCTGCTCGTTCATCAGGAAAGCCCTAATCTTTTAGTACTACACAAATTTTTGAAAGCTGTCTCAAATCTTTCAGGGAGTGAAGTTGTATACTCCTAAGTACATTAATTGGTTGTTCCACAGAAACTCTTTTTGTATGGCTGATTTTCCTATCCATTAATTTTAAAAAACTGTGGTAAAATGTAGATGATGAAATTGCCACCCCAAATTCAGACTGAACGTTTGCTCAACCCTGGCAGCCCAAGGCTGAAACCAAATCTTCTCATGCTCTTGGGGATGTCTCTGGGAAACTCTTCAGCTACCGTGCAATCATTTTCCTAGAATGGAAACCTCGGCAAAGGTCAAGGTAACACATTACAGGCCAAAGTAAGGAGAGAAACCTGCCATAAGGCTGCGTAGGTTTGGCTATTATACAAGGGGTCCCAAAAGAGGAAAGTGATAGTCTTTCCATAAAGACAAACTCTCTTTTTTTTTTTTTTTGTTTTGTTTTTGAATATGTAGTTATTCATTTGGCTGCAGCATAAGGGGTCTTAGTCGCTCCACAGCACATGGGAACCCTAACCCACGAGCCATGTATTGCAAGGCAGATTCTCAACCCCTGGACCACCAGGACCTCCGAAAACTCTCTCTCGTTATTGGGCTCTGAGAGGACAGACCTTGCTAATATCTTTTTAAACATTCCATTATACCCAAATAATGAAAATCAGCTTGTCTTTCTTGGCTTGGGTTTCAATACACCTTTTCAGTGCTGTCACAGGTCTACCTGAATTCCCCTGTGATTTGCCACCAGTGGATAGACAAAGACATGGAGTAGGCTGGAATCCCATGAGAAGCACCTTGGTGTTATTCTATCGATGACTTCCTAATTAGAAAAACTAACTAGTTCAAACTGCCCTAGACAGGAGAGCCCAATACCTACCCAAGGCAGGGAAATGTGGTGGCGTCCCTTGCTGCAGAGCACGGGCTCTTCGATGTGCAGGCTTCTGTAGCTGTGGTGCACAGGCTTAGTTGCCCTGCGGCATGTGGAATCTTCCCAGACCAGGGAAGCAATGAATGCCCCCTGCACTGGCAGGCAGACCCTTACCCACTGAACCACCAGGGAAGTCCTAACTCTATCTCTTGACTCATAAACAGGGAGGGTCTAAGGTTGATCCCCAGTAACATCTGGGATACAGTGGTTTGGCTACAGATAAGGAGACTGGCTGTGGTCTAACCTGCAAGTGGGTCTGATCATCCTACTGGGACGCATAGCTGTGGTCCCTCTCAACTTATGTTGCCTAAGATAAATAGGCAGCAAGCTCCTATTGGTGCAAGCTCCCACCAGTGCAATGAATTGGACTGCCTCTTGGGGTGACTGATGCTCCTAAAAAGAATTATTTGCTGGATACATTACTCCTTACTTGGTGGAAGGCTGTTTAGAAATGGCTCTGATACACTGCCCTGATGACTTTGCCATGGGAGGTAAGGCTTGACCACTGTCCAATTTGAGTCTTGTCAGAACACATTATGATTCCTCCTGGAACAAGGGGAGATAAGCAGCCTGGTAAAGAGCCACCTTCTTTTGGGAGATTCCATAAAGCCATTTCTCATCCCTTTGCCTAGTTTCAGTGAAGTGTAGGCCTTTCCACCTTGCCCCACCCTTCTCCCCCAACTTAGAGTGTAATGGCAGGTCATAAAATTGTCTGATTGCAGCTGAGTTATTAATAGTTGGCTTCTCAGCTGCAGAGAGATCTACCATCAAGCTCCCTGTCATCTGGTTCCTCTGGTTCAGTGTCATCCTGTGGCTGGGGAAAGCTGGCACCAGGCTGGCCTTGCTTTTGCTGTCTGTGTGAGTAATAGCAGTCTTGATCCATTGGGGCTCATCATCTCCTTACTAGCTGGATCTCATGGAAGCATGGTAGACACATCTTGCTAGGTGTATGCACAGATTTGTGCACAATGATTTGTGGCCCTGTTAGCTACCATGCTGCACTTAGGGAATGTTTGACCTTTTAAAAAATATTTTTTTTTTTGGCTGCTCTGGGTCTTGGTTGCTGCCCTTGGGATTTCTCTAGCTGCGGCAAGCAGGGCCTACTCTCTCGTTGCCAAACACAGGCTCTAGGTCCTTTGGGCTTCATTAGTTTCGGCTCATGGGTTCAGTAGTTGTGGCACACAGGCTTAGTTGCTCCACAGCATGTGCTCTGCAGAATCCTCCAGAACCAGGGACCGAATCCATGTCATCTGCATTGGCAGGCAGCTTTTTAACCACTGGACCTCCAGGGAAGTCCTTGACCTCTTGATAGAGGGGAACCTTTGGGAATGAAGAGAAAGTTCTTTGTTTTGATCTGAGTGATGATTAAACCTGTATATTCATTTATACTTGAGTTTTAAACTCATCAAACAGTATACTTAAGACTTGTGCCACATACTTTGTTGTATCTCAGTTAAAAAAAAAAAAGACTTACCAGAGAACCAATAAGAGCTCTTGAAAATAAGCTTATGATTACCAAAATGAAAAATTCAATAGACAGGTTGAAAGATAAATTTCCCAGACCACAAGGACAAAGCACAGAAACACAGAGGATAATGGATCCAGATTACCTCTAACACCTTAGTAACAGGCATGTTAGTTAGCAAATAAACCTAGAGAAATGTTTCTGATGGTAATAAATGAAAATGGGAGTTAAAACAATGAAGTGGGTTTGAAAATCTGGCTAATCAACAAAAAAGCTGCTTAAGCAATTTCCAAGTTTGTAATTGATGGTGGAATCTGGCACAACTCTTTTGGGGAGCAATAGAATGCCAAATATCATCAGTCTTATCAGTCCTAATCTTTTGAGCAGGTAACCTCACAGCTGCAAATTTGTCCTAGGTAATAATTTTAAATTTTAAAAATATTTATTTAGTTTTGGCTGCACCAGGTCTTAGTTGTGGTTCGTGGGCTCAGTAGTTGCCCTGTGGCATGTGGGATCTTATTTTCCCAACCAGCGATCGAACCTGAGTCCTCTGCACTGCAGGGAAGATTTTTAACCCTTGGACCACCACGCACATCCCAAGGTAATAATTTTAAAAGAAGACAAATGTGGGATTCATAGAGATGTTCACTAGTGTAGTTTAGTATGCTGCAAAATGATAAACCCAGATGTCCAGTAAAAGAACAAGCGAGAAATGTATGGGTCTTCCTTAACTGCAAACTCTGAGAGGGAATTGTGATTAACGCACGTACCACCAGGAGGCAGCACTCCTTTGCCCGAGGAGCGTAATTGCATCAAGTGAAGGATACCTACACCAGAGCTGAGAGGGGGCCGGAAAACGCTCTCCACCCTTCGGTTGGTGAAATAGAGGAGGGCTGTTTCTGCTATTGGTAGTTCAGGTGCTGACATGTAGGAAGAGTCAGAAAACATCAAGTCACGCGTCCGTCCTCGCGGCTCCACGGCGCGCCGAGGCCGGGGTCCGGGCTGCGGCTGCGCACTGCGGACCCTCTGCTGGCGCCAGGGGTCACGGCGCAGACCGCACCGGAAGCGCCCGGGCCGGCCGGCGGGAGCCGAGCGAGGGCCGCGCGTGGCCCGACTGGCCGGGCTCGGCGGGGCGCACCACGGGCGGCGGCGGCGGCGGGGCCGGGGCGGCGCGGGGGCGCGGCGAGGCTGTCCTCACCCTGCACGCCGCTCGGCCCGGCGGCCGTGAGAGGGGAAGCCCGGCGCCCCGGCAGTCGGGCCCCTCTGGGAACGACCGGAGGGCAGACGCCCGCCTTCGCCGCGTCGCTGCGCGGGCCGCTGGCCCCGGGGGTGTGAGGGCGCGCAGCGCGGCCGGCGGGGCCCAGGGCGGCGCGGAGGCCCGCCGCGGACGGTAACGCGCTGGGCGGGCGCGGACGGGGCTCCGGCGGCGGCCCCGGCCGGGGTCGGCCTGGGCGTCAGGAGCGCGTACGGTGGTGGTGCTTCGGGGTCGGAGGTGGCTCTGGCCCCCTCACCGGACAGTGGCCCTTGCGGTCCTGCGCCCGGCCGAGCCCCGGAGCGCCGCGGGCTGGGAGGGCCGGGAGAGGGCTGCGGGCGGCAGGCGGGCTAGCCGGCCAGTGGCCGAAGACCCTGCGGCAGGTGCCGGCCATCCTCGGTGATCCCACTTTCTCTCCCCAGCTCTCCACCTCCTGTGCCCTGGACCCAGCCTACCAGAGCTAAAAATATTGCCCGGAGGCTCCTGAGCGGAATCAGATCGTGCTAAGTAGGGCACAACGCTGCCGAGGCGGCAGAGCGTCTCAGCCCCAAGGTTGGAAGAAGGCTCTGGAGCTGCCGCTCCCGCCCCCGCTCGCCCGGCGGCTAGAGCTCTCTCAGCCCCGCAGGCAAGTGCGGGCCACGGGCGGTGGTGGAGGGCGCTGATGCTCTTAAGATGCCCCCCACAGCCTCGCAGCTGTGCCTAGCTTCTCCCCACCCAGGGGATCTTCGACACCATCACCGCGGGCTTCCGAGGGGGTCCCTTAAATGCTCTGTAAGCAGAGGCTGAAAGTTGCCCACTGTGGGAGTTAGAACAGGGAGAGGACTCTTTTGGAAACATAAGCCGTGGCTGCTGCTTTTTTTTTTTTTTTTTTTTAATTCATTCTGTATTCCTGAATAAGAGGAGCTGTGCCAGGAAGTGTTTGTGGTGAGTACCAGTCTGATCCAAGCAGGCAGGGAGAAAGGCTTTCTTGTTAGTCTCTTGGAGCTTTGGCTGTATCCTTTAAATCAAAATAGATACCAGTTTATTCCTCTGAAATTAGAGACTCATGGCCAGGGAGCCTGGACACCTGCGTCCTTTCACTGGCTGTGTCTTTCTTGTAGGCAAGCTCTGTGGGCGGCTGGTTATACCAAGAAGTTGTATGGCTAGCTCAGGAGTCACAGCTGGAAAGTTTTGTGATCCGGTTGTTTCTTAATGGCATCCACGTGGGAGAGAGTGTCACATCCACCCTAGGGGCAGAGCTGCTACCATGACCAGGCAGGACTGCCCTCAGATGTGCTTAGTCTTACTAGTGCTTTCTGTGTCTCAGCCAGGAGAATACAACCCAGGTTGGGTCCATAGCCAGTGTTAGGATTCCGTGCTTAGGAGCTGTCTTGTCTTTTCTTAAATGTATATCTCCCATATTTAAAATTGTTTTTAATTGAAGGATAATTGCTTTAGAGTCTTGTTGATTTCTGCCATAACAGGAATTGTTGTTTAGTCTTTTAAGTTGTGTCCGACTCTTTGCGACCCTGTGGACTGCAGCACGGCAGGCTTCCCTGTCCTTCACTATTTCCGGGAGTTTGCTCAAACTCATGCCCGTTGAGTCAGTGAAACAACAGGAGTTAGCCATAAGTATACATACGTCACCTCCCTCTTGAACCTCCCTTCCAGCTGCCTCCCCATCCCACCCTGCCAGGTTGTCATAGAGCACTAGAAGCTTTTGTTCCTTTGGAGTCAGGCAAATTGGTGTCCCTCAGGAGCAGGAACTCACTGGGACGTTTGGTGGAAAGACCACCAAGGGATTTTTGCTTGCCGGAGCTACATCTGATGTCCCTCCAGCCAGGTGTGTGTGGAGGCCAGTATGAAGCTGAAAAAGCAGGTGACAGTGTGTGGGGCTGCTATCTTCTGCGTGGCTGTCTTCTCGCTCTACCTCATGTTGGACCGAGTACAGCATGATCCTGCTCGACACCAGAACGGTGGGAACTTCCCCCGGGTGAGTCAGTCCTGGCTGCTAACGTCTGCCTGTATAAATTATCCAGGATCAGGTTATTGCTCCAGCTGGAGAGTCATGGCAGCCCAGGTCAACAGGCAGATCTTCTAGAAAGCTGTAGGCAGTGACGGCAAAAGAGGAAGGAGAGAGGAAAGAATGGCCCTGGGTACTGCTGCTCTGTCCGCCTGAATTCTTGGCAGACATTGCTTGTGGATTGCAGCCTTCCCTCCCACTAAGCCCTGGTGCAATCCTTGTCAGCAAACGGTGCTCCAGGTAGGCAACACGATTGTCGAGAATAGGCATGGGAGGTGAAATCCTTGCCATCCATAAGCTAGAGAGTGAGGATACTCCCAGCCCAAGTGGGCTGCAGTCCTCAGTAGTGAATCAGACCACACCTGTTACCTTCTGGCCCTGTAGGCTTCTGGTCCTGCCTTTGATTTGGGAAGGAAGGATCATAGTCAGGCCTCAGGCGGTGAGCCGCATGCAGTGATCCTCCTTGTGACATAGGGAGCTGGAGGTGACTGCTTTCTGCTTTTTTGGGGGGCAGAGTCAGATATCTGTGCTACAGAACCGCATTGAACAGCTGGAACAGCTGTTGGAGGAGAACCATGAGATCATCAGCCACATCAAAGACTCTGTGCTGGAGCTGACAGCCAACGTGGAGGGCCCACCCGCCCTGCTGCCCTACTATGTGGCCAACGGCTCCTGGGTGGTGCCGCCAGAGCCCCGGCCCAGCTTCTTCTCCATCTCCCCTCAAGACTGCCAGTTTGCTTTGGGGGGCCGCGGCGAGAAGCCAGAGCTGCAGGTAAGAGTCAGAGCCGGCAGGGACCCCCAGTGGCCGTGGCCGGGGCACTGAGCTGCTCTCCTCCTGCCTGGCAGATGCTGACTGTATCAGAGGAGTTACCGTTTGACAACGTGGATGGCGGCGTGTGGAAGCAAGGCTTCGACATTTCCTACAGCCCGCACGACTGGGACACCGAAGACCTGCAGGTGTTTGTGGTCCCCCACTCTCACAATGACCCCGGTGAGTGAGTGCCCAGCACGCCCCGGGACCCAAGGAGAGAGCATTCGGTCTTTTTTTAAATTGATTTGTGTGGCCGCGCTGGGTCTTTGTTGCTAGGCGGGCTTTTCTCTAGGTGTGGTGAGTGTGGGCTGCTGTCCAATTGTGATGTGAGGGCTTCTCGTTGTGGGGGCTTCTCTTGTTGCAGAGCACAGGGGGCCCTAGAGCATCTGGGCTCAGCAGTTGCGGCTCCCAGGCTCTAGAGCATAGGCTCAGTAGCTGTGGCACGTGGGCTTAGTTGTCCCGAGGCATGTGGGATCACCCTGGACCAGAGAGCGAACCCGTCTCTCCTGCACTGGCAGGCAGGCTCTTTACCACTGAGACACCAGAGAAGCCCTGTTTATTTTACTTTTTTAAGTTGGAATATAGTGGATTTACAATGTTCTTTTAGTTTCAGGAGTACCGCAAAGTGAATCATTTATACATATGTATACTCTTTCATAGATTTTCTTTTATAGGTCATTTCAGAGTATTGAGTTCCCTATGCTATACAGTAGGTCCTACAGTTAGCTGCCTATTTTATATATACAGTAGTGTGTTCATGTCAATCCCAGTCTCCCAGTTTATTCCTCTCCCCTCTTTCTCCTGGTAACCATAAGTTTGTTTTATATGCCTGTGGGTCTGTTTTCTGTTTTCTAAAGAAATTCATTTGTACCATTTTTTTTTTAGATTCCATATATAAGCAGTATCATATGATATTTGTTTTTCTCAGTCTGACTTAACTTCACTCAGTATGACAGTCTCTAGGTCCATCCAAGTTGCTGCAAATGGTATTCCTTTCATTCCTTTTTATGGCTGAGTAATATCCCATTGTTTGTATACACCACGTCCTCTTTATGCATTCCTCTGCTGAGGGACATTTAGGTTGTTTCCATGTCTTGGTTAATATTAACAGTGCTGCAGTGAACATGGGGGTGTGTATCTTTTCGAGTTCTGGTTTTCTCCAAGTATATGCTCAGGAGTGGGACTGCTGAGTCATACAGTGATTCTATATCTAGTTTTTTTTAAGGAGCCTCCATACTGTTCTCCATAATGGTTGTATGAGTTTATATTCCCAGCAACAGTGTAGGAGGGCTCCCTTTTCTCCATACCCTGTCTAGCTAGACTTTTTGATGATGGGAATTCTGACTGGTGTGAGGTGATAACCTCATTGTAGTTTTTATTTGCATTTCTTTACTAGTTAACAGTGTTCAGTGTTTTTTTCACGTGCTTTTTGGCTGTCTGTATATCTTTGGAGAAATGTCTGTTTAGGTTTTCTGCCCTGTTTTTTATTGGGTTGTTTATTTTTTTGGTATTGAGCTGCATGAGTTGTTTATTTTGGAGATTAATCCTTTGTTGGTTGATTTATTTGCAAATATTTTCTTCTGTTGTCTTTTTGTTTTGCGTATAGTTTCCTTTACTGTGCAAAAGCCTTTAAGTTTAATTAGGCCCCATTTGCTTATTTTTGGTTTTTATTTTCATTACTCTTAAGAGGTGGATCAAAAAAAGATGTGATTTATGTCAGAGAGTGTTCTGCCTACATTTTCCTCTGAGAGCTGTATATAGTATCTTGTCTTAGGTTTAGGTCTTTAATCCATTTTGAGTTTATTTTGTGTACGGTGTTAGGTAATGTTCTGAGTTCATTCTTTTACATGTAGCTGTCCACTTTTCCAAGCACCACTTACTGAAGAGACTGTTTAGTCGCCACTGTATATTCTTACCCCTTTTGTCATAGGTTAGGTGACCATAGGTGTGTGGGTTTATCTGTGGGCTTTCTATCTTACTCTATTGATTTCTGGTTTTGTGCTCATACCATACTGTTTTGATTACAGTAGCTTTGTAGTATAGTCTGAAGTCAGGGAACCTGATTGCTCCAGTCCCATTTTTCCTTCTCAAGGTTGCTTTGGCTTGGGTGGGCCTTCTGGTGGCAAAGGTAAGGGAGGGACAGTTGGAGAAGATGGTAGCGTCCTCAAGGGACCCTTTTTTGGCTCCTCCAGGCTGGCTCAAGACCTTTGACAAGTACTACACAGAACAGACCCAGCACATCCTCAACAACATGGTGTCCAAGCTGCAGGAGGACCCCCGGCGGCGCTTCATCTGGGCAGAAGTCTCCTTCTTTGCCAAGTGGTGGGACAACATCAGTGCCCAAAAGAGAGCAGCAGTCCGAAGGCCAGTGCCCACTGGGGAGGCAGGAGGGCCCTCTGGGTCCTAGGATGGGTGTGAAGTCCTTTCCTGGAGCTATGGGTGCCAGGGAGAGGCAAGAGGAGACATGGCAGAGATGAGGTGTGGAGGGACCAGGGACGAGGAGGCAGGAATGGATTTGAGGGTCACTAGTATTAGGAAGAACGCTGAGCGCCGAAGAATTGATGCTTTTGAACTGTGATGTTGGAGAAGACTCGAGAGTCTCTTGGACTGCAAGGAGATCCAACCAGTCCATTCTGAAGGAGATCAGTCCTGGGTTCCTTCCTTTGAAAGGAATGATGCTAAAGCTGAAACTCCAGTACTTTGGCCACCTCATGCGAAGAGTTGACTCATTGGAAAAGACTCTGATGCTGGGAGGGATTGAGGGCAGGAGGAGAAGGGGATGACAGAGGATGAGATGGCTGGATGGCATCACCGACTTGATGGACGTGAGTTTGAGTGAACTCCAGGAGTTGGTGATGGACAGGGAGGCCTGGCGTGCTGCGATTCATGAGGTCACAAAGAGTTGGACATGACTGAGCGACTGAACTGAGTATTAGGAAAAATCACAGTAGGGGAGAGAAAATGGAGGGTCTGGCCCTGGAAATGCAGACTGAGTCCAGGGATGAACAGAGCCAGAACAGCTGGAGGTTGGCTGGAGGGAAAGGAGGGCGCATGTCTATTCTTGTGGTTGGTCCTGGGTTCAGGTAAACTGGCTCAGTAAGGCCAGTGCACACAGGTCGCCTCCTTGGTTGGCAGGACTGGGCAGAGGGTCTCTACCCCATGCTGAGTGTGCGCTCTTATCTCCAGGCTGGTGGGAAACGGGCAGCTGGAGATTGCAACAGGAGGCTGGGTGATGCCGGACGAGGCCAACTCCCACTATTTTGCATTGATTGACCAGCTCATTGAGGGCCACCAGTGGCTGGAGAAGAACCTGGGTGAGTCCAGGCTCAGGAGCCGGAGTCTGCCCCTGTCACTGGGCCAGAGGACAGCAGTGGGGCTGTAAGGCCCAGGGTGGGCAGAGGATGCTTCCTTTCAAGGCTGATTGCACCAGCATGGTTGCAGGGAGATGGCAGGAGGGGCTGTGGGGCCGAGGACCCAGTGGCCAAGCCCTGGGGGCATTCAGGCCTCTGACTTCTGTGCCCCTGCCCAGGTGCAACTCCGCGCTCGGGCTGGGCGGTGGACCCCTTTGGATACAGCCCCACCATGCCTTACCTGCTGCGCCGTGCCAACCTGACCAGCATGCTCATTCAGAGGGTACACTACGCCATCAAGAAGCACTTTGCTGCCAGCCACAGCCTGGAGTTCATGTGGAGGCAGACCTGGGGTAAGGCCAGGTAGGGTGGAAGGGGTCGCAGTGGTAGTTCTCCTGGGGGGAAGGGCAGGGGTTTCAGAAATAAGACCCACCAGTCCTTCAGAGCACTGGTGTAGACCATCAGAAGCGCTCGCCTTCAGGTTAAGTAGGGGATAGTATTGATATCCCTGGCCGCTGCAGAGCCTGTCTGTCCCCTGGAGGAGCCATGGGCTCCCTGCCCTCCTTGATCCTGACCCTGGCCAGCATGTCCTCGCAGCCTTGATGGTAGTTCCCGCCTTTAGCTGGAGTAGTTACGTCCCCCGCCGGCTTCCCTGAGCCCAGCTCCAGGACCTGACTCTTTGGCGTGTCTTCCGTAGACTCGGATGCCAGCACAGACATCTTCTGCCACATGATGCCTTTCTACAGCTACGATGTCCCCCATACGTGTGGCCCGGATCCCAAGATCTGCTGCCAGTTCGATTTCAAGCGCTTGCCTGGCGGGCGTATCAGCTGCCCTTGGAAGGTGCCGCCCCGGGCTATCACGGAGGCCAATGTGGCTGAGAGGTGCTTGCTCCCAGCCCTGGACTGGGTGTGGTGGTGCCATTCTCCCTGTGCAGACACGTCTGGGCTGTGCTGCAAGGCGGGCTTCGGGTTCCACGGTCATAAAATGGGGGCAGAGTCTGTTGGTGAGTTCAGGCCCACAGCCCTTGCAGTGACAATTCTTTTAGTGCGTTTTCCTGGAAAACCAGAGTGGCTGTAAGGAACCACCTTTTCCAGGAGGGTTTTATTTTCCCAAATGAGCATGTTTTCCAGGGTCCTCAGAAACTAATGTTGGAGCCAGTGGACTGCCTCAGAGGCAAATGATTCTCAGATTAGTGCAGCGCTTTCCAACCTTCAGCCTGCTGTGCCTTCATTAAGCTCAGGCCTCCTGCCTTGGCTTGAAGTCGGCCAGGATCCTCAGGCTCTGTGCACCTGGAGTCTCATTCAGATGCACATTCTGTCCTGCCCCACAGAAAACAGACCCATTCCCTTTGAGAAAATCCTTGGGGGCCCCTAAAGATGTTGCTGAAATGGCTCCCCCAGGAAAAGGTGGGTTAAGAGAGAGCTAAACATTGATGCAGCCAGAATTGGACTGGCCTTAAGAATGTAACCAGTTGAACTGGTTTTTGTGTTGGAATACTCTAGTTTCCATGACATCCAAGAGGTGAAACATGTGACCAAAAGCAAAAGAAAGTAGTCTTTTGTTTCTAGAATCCAAAAATCTAAATGCTGCTTCCAAGTAAAAACCTTAAGCTTTTAAGGCACACTTTTTCTTGGAGCAGCAGCTGTGATCTAAGGGTAGGCAAGGTTTACAGAGCAAGTCATGGGAAATAGCCTCATTTTCTCCTTTAAAAGGCTTACAGGGCTGATAAATTAGGGGAAGGTGGTATTTGAGGAGTCCTTTCTTGAGAACAAGATGGCAAAGAACAAACTGGACCAAGTCCATTAGTGGCTGGTTGAACTGTGACACACGTGACATGCCCCTCATCAGACTTGTCTAAAAAGAGAGCGGTGTTAATGCAACAGGGCTGTTTTTCTATTGATTATATTAGTGATTGGGATGAAAAAGAAAATAACATGTTTATATATAGTTACTGCTATGTGCCAGGCACTGTTCTAAGTATTTAACAAATACTAGTTCATATTAAATCTCACAATACTGTGATAGTGGGCACTGATGATAGGCAGTCTCCTCATTGGATGGAAACTGAGGCCCAGAGAGGTTCGGTAAGTTGCCCAAGGCTGCACAGCTAGTGCCTGCCCAGCTGGTGTTGGTGCCGTCCGGCCCCCGGGTCTGGCCTCTTCACTCCGGGGCTGTGCCGCATCACTGGAGACAGAGTGAAGCTGGAGTGTCAGAGTCAGGGTCCCAGAAGATCTCAAGAGGTTGGAATTTGGGCTGAGTCCAACCAGATACGGTTTTTATTAACATTAGATATAACTGTAAGGTTCTACCCTTAGCGTCCGTAAACAGGATAGGAAAGTTCAGGACGAGAAAAGGTCTTGCTGGCCACATGCACAGAAAACGTGATCCCTAACGTCAGCACGGTGGGGTGAGCCTGGGGGCTGCCAAACACGCCTGTGTGAACACACGGCCACTCTGGCCATCCCAGGAGTGTGGCCTGCCTCCCCTGGACGAGCGTGGTCAGTGCTGGGCCCTGCACTCTGGGTTCCTGGCCGATGGGCTACTCAGAGACGTGCCAGTGAGAGGGTTCCCAGCTGCCCTGCAGGAGCCAGAGAGACGGAAGAGCGGGGATGGAAGAGTGGGGATTGCAGAGCCTGACGAGGAAGCCCGGGGCAGCGCTCCCACATCTTGGTTGTCTGAGGGACCGACATGGGCATGGAGGGCTGACTTGTTCTCTGGAGCATCCAGGGCAGAACTGGGGCCAGGGAACTGAAGCCGTGCCTCGGGAAGAGCTCTAGTCGCCCAGAGAACCCCGGGCTCCCTGGGGCTGGGTTTCCCACCCACGAGCCGAATGAGCCTGTGACAGGGGTGTATGAGGGGGCCCCTCGGGCTGGCTCCCCTCAGGATCAGGTGACGTGAGGCTCCGTGTGAGCCGGTTCCCCTCCCCACCCACAGGGCAGGCCTGCTCCTGGACCAGTACAGGAAGAAGTCCCGGCTCTTCCGGAGCAACGTGCTCCTGGTGCCGCTGGGCGATGACTTCCGCTACGACAAGCCCCAGGAGTGGGACGCCCAGTTCTTCAACTACCAGCGGCTCTTCGACTTCCTCAACAGCAAGCCTGACCTCCATGTGCAGGTGTGAAGGGACACTGAGCTGGGGAAGGGCCTCGTCGGGGCTGCAGCCCAGCCCTTCTGTGCGGTCTCCTGCTCCCCATGACCACTCCAGAGCAGGGGTACATTCACAATTCTTGGGTGTGTTTTTCCTTTTTTGTCACAATTCTTTCCCAGGCTCCCCAGCTTCTGTGAGGTCCAGGCCACACAGGGACTACCCTCTGCATAGACCAGATTGCTCCCCCTCACCCCCAGCTGTGGCGGGGAGCCAGAATTCCCAGAAGACTCTGGAGCTGATGGAAGGGGGTTTTGGGGTCCCCACAGGCCCAGTTTGGCACCCTCTCCGACTATTTTGACGCTCTATACAAGAGGACAGGGGTGGAGCCGGGAGCCCGGCCTCCAGGTTTCCCTGTGCTGAGTGGGGATTTCTTCTCCTACGCGGACCGGGAGGACCACTACTGGACAGGCTATTACACTTCACGGCCTTTCTACAAGAACCTGGACCGCGTCCTGGAAGCACACCTGCGGTGAGACGGCCCGCTTCCAGGCTGGAGGGAGAAGGGTTCAAGGGGGTGCTGGATTGGCTGAGCAGGGACGCGAAGGGCATGGAGACCACGACACAGAGAAGGGGAGGAAGGAGGAGGCGTGGGGCTTGCAGAGCGAGGGTGGGCCCAGGGGAGCTGTGTGGCAGGAGGCCGACTTGTCTGTCTGGGCAGGGGTGCAGAGATTCTGTACAGCCTGGCCGTGGCTCACGCCCGCCGCGCTGGACTGGCCAGCCAGTTCCCACTCTCAAACTTCGCCCTTCTGACGGACGCTCGGCGCACACTGGGGCTCTTCCAGCACCATGACGCAATCGCGGGCACCGCCAAGGAGGCCGTTGTGGTGGACTATGGGGTCAGGTGGGAGTCCCCTCCTCTTCCCCATCCACCCTATGCCGCTGCCCACCATCCCCAGTATGAGAATGCACCGGGTGGTCGGTGGGCTGGCCTGCTGGGGGCTCGCTCTGCCAGTCGGTGGACAGTCTCTCAGTGGTCACCTCTCCCCTGGTCCCTCTCCTGCCCACCCTCCCAGGCTTCTGCGCTCCCTTGTCAGCCTGAAACAGGTCATCATGAACGCAGCTCACTACCTGGTGCTGGGGGACAAGAAGGCCTACCACTTTGACCCAGAGGTGCCCTTCCTGCAGATGGTGAGCCCCACTCCTGCATCTGCCCGAGGGGACCTCTGGTGTGCGGGCCTAGGCCGAGAACTGTGGTGCAAGGGCCTTGCTCTTTTCCCTCCCTTCCTGGGGTGAAAGATCCCTGCCCAGCACGGCTGCTGGTCCCCATCAGGACAGGTTGGGGTCTGGGGAGGCAAGTCTCTGAGTCAGGCTGAGCCATACGATGGTTCTCCCCTCCCCCTGACTTAATTCCAGGATGACACCCGCTTAAATCACGACGCCCTTCCAGAGCGCACAGTGATCCAGCTGGAATCCTCACCCAGGTGAGCCTGGCTCTCCACTGCTCCCAGCTGCCGCCGCACTCTGAGGGACTCCTGGCCTGGCCATGTTCCTGCTCCTGTTCCTCCAGAGCAGGGGCCTCCTGGGCGAGCCTGCCTTCTGCTCACAGGTATGTGGTGCTGTTCAACCCACTGGAGCAGGAGCGGCTCAGCGTGGTGTCCCTGCTGGTGAGCTCACCCCGGGTGCGCGTGCTTTCGGAGGAGGGTCAGCCCCTGGCCGTGCAGGTCAGCGCGCACTGGAGCTCTGCCACCGACATGGTCCCTGACGTCTATCAGGTGAGGGGGGCTTGGCACGTGGGGCCCCGCCACGGCCCTCTCTGCTGATCCTTGGCCCCTCCCCGGGGCCTCAGGCTGTCTCTTGACACTGGCTTCCCAGCCTCCTGCTCGCAGCCTTACTCCCCGTGTTGGGGACTGGCGTCTTGAGGAGAGGAGTCGCCTGGAGTTTGGTCACTCCTGGGGTTTGAGTCTGTCCTTGAGAGGAAGGTGACTTGCTGTAGTGTGATAGTAGGAAGGACGGCAGTTACGTTGTTCCGTTATTCATTCTTTCAGCAGATTTATCTTGAAATCTTACGTGTGGTTACCATTTCATGGTTTTCTGGGTATCATTGGAGACTCATGAAAGTCTTGATGAGGGGCAAGTCGCCTCACCTGCCCTTTCAGAGGTGACAAAGGCCCCCCCAGGGGGTGCAGGATTTGCTTGGGCTCTTAGGCCAGAACCCCAGGCCCGTGTCCGAGTCCATCAGCCCTCTCGTGCCCGCAGGTGTCTGTGCCTGTCCGCCTGCCAGCGCTGGGTCTTGGTGTGCTGCAGCTGCAGCAGGGCCTGGATGGGCCCCGCACGCTGCCCTCCTCTGTGCGCGTCTACCTACATGGGCGGCCGCTGTCCGTCAGCAGGAACGAGGCGTTCCCTCTCCGTGTCATTGACTCTGGCACCAGTGACTTCGCCCTCAGCAACCGCTACATGCAGGTCTGGTTCTCAGGCCTTACCGGGCTCCTCAAGGTAAAGGGCCAGGGGCTGGGCGCTGGAGCGGGTCACACAAGCTGCCTCCAGCCTGTGAGCGCTGCCACCTGGCTGGCGGTGGACCTGGGAGGGGACCTTGCCAGCCCCGAGCCAGCATCACAGGGAAGCAGCGCTGGGCTCCTTGGGGAGGTTCGTCCGTGCCCTCCCAGGGGGCAGGCCTGATGCGCTGGTGTGGGGCCAGGGGTCAGGGCTGTGTTTCTTGGCAGAGCGTCCGAAGGGTGGATGAGGAGCAGGAACAGCGGGTGGACATGGAGTTCCTCGTCTATGGCACCCGCTTGTCCAAAGACAAGAGTGGAGCCTACCTCTTCCTGCCTGACGGCGAGGCCAAGGTACCCTGAGGACACCCCACAGACCCCAGGGGGCCCTGGGAGGCTTCATGAGCGGTGGGCATGAGGAGGGGCACGGGCCTTCCTCCAGGCGTCTCCTGCCTGCACAGGCGCCTCACCCGCTGCCCCCGTGGGGGGTGGGGGTCCGAGGAGCACCACCCGGGGCCTGGGCCTGGTTCGGCCTGGGTCTCAGCCCAGAGCCTGCTGGCAACAAGTCCCACTGCTTGACCCTGGCCGGCTCCTCCCTGTTTTGCTCACGTGCCGGGGATTCAGCTGCCCTCTGCTCTTTTCCCAGCCCTACGTCCCCAGGGACCCACCCGTGCTGCGCGTCACAGAAGGCCCTTTCTTCTCAGAGGTGGTTGCCTGCTACGAGCATGTTCACCAGGTGGTCCGGCTGTATAACCTGCCGGGTGAGCCCTGCAGACGGGGAGCGTGGGCAGGGAGGCGTGGCTCCGTGGGCTGTGACACACTCTTGCTCCTGCCCGCTGTCTGTCTGTTCGCACATCTGTCCCCAGAAAGCATGTTGTTGAGCTTTCTTGGAGTAGAGCTTGGCCGGAAGCGCTGGGACTCACCTGGGGCGCCCTCCCTGGCTGTGGCTTGCTCCACTCAGCCTCTGTCTTTATCCTGCACCCAGGGGTGGAGGGGCTGTCCCTGGATGTGTCGTCCTTGGTGGACATCCGGGACTACGTCAACAAGGAGCTGGCCCTGCGCATTCGCACTGACATCGATAGCCAGGGCATCTTCTTCACAGACCTCAACGGCTTTCAGGTGACGCCTCAGGCCCGGCGCCCAGAGACCCCACGGAGCACAGAGCTTGACAGTGTTTACTGCGTGCATCTCAGGCCCTGGCGGGTGATCTGCTCTGATAGAGAAGGAGGAATCGGAGCGTGATGGGGGCCCAAAGGGGGTTGGGATGCCCCTGATCGGCTGGTCTCGCCCACAGGTGCAGCCCCGACGGTATCTGAAGAAGCTGCCCCTGCAGGCCAACTTCTACCCCATGCCCGTCATGGCCTACCTCCAGGACGCTCAGAACCGCCTCACGCTGCACACAGCCCAGGCCCTGGGTGTCTCCAGCCTCCACAATGGTGAGTAGGGAGCAGGCGCTTTGTGTGTGTGGTAGGAGAGGTGTAGAGGGCAAGCTTGAGAAGCCCATCCATGCCCCCAAGACCTGTCCTCTCGTGGGCCTCTCCCTGTCAGCCACAAGCCCAGTGGAGGATGACAGGAAGGCAGCTCCCTGCTGTCGCCCCCTCTCCTGGTGCCGGCAGCTGTGGGGGTGATGGGAGGGGGCGGCCTGTTGGATCCCTTCCAGAAGCAGCGGGCAGTGAGGGGGATCGTCCGCTGAGGTGGGTGTGCGCCCTCTCCTGGGGGGCCAGGGTAGGGACAGGTGGAACAGTGTCTTCAGGGTTAGGATGAATTATTGAGCAAAAGAGAAGAATGTGTCCTGTCTTTCTGCTAGCCGTCATTAAGAGACAATGACCAAAAAGAGAGAAGGGCGGTCTCGAGAATCAGAAGGAGGGCCTGAGAGGACCGGCCTAAGCCAGCCGCCCGGGCAGCGCAGGTGGCTCCTGTGTCCTGGGGTGAAGCGAACAGTCGGCATCTGGGGCCTTCCGAGGCCGTCAGGCTGGCCGCCTTTGGGCTGGAACATTTGGCAGGGCTGAGCCAAGGGTGCCCGATCCAGGCTCCGCGGGGCCCGCAGCGAGCACAGTGGGGACCTGGCCCCTGCTGGAAGGCCCATGCCTCTGCTGCCCCTTTGCCCATGGTCACCCCGGCTGTAAGACTCCCCACTCAGCCGAGTGTCCCGCCTCAGCCCCCTGCCCTTTCAGAAAACAGGGTGCTCACGGTGGCGGCTTTACCTGCAAAGGATCTGCTTTAGGATTGGGGGTGTGTTTCTGTGGTTGCTCAGGGTAAAAACCAAGGAGGTACAGAACTTGGGGTCTGGGAAGGGGATACGGGAGGGCGGGTCGAGCTCTCTGTGTGGGCTACCCTGAAGAGAGTCTTGAAAAAAAAGGTGCTGGGAAAAAATCCTCATTCCCACATGTGTACGCTTTGAGCCCCTCCCCCAGGCATATTTTTAAAGGAAAGGAGAGGTGATCGATCACCTGCTGTTAGACTGTCCTCTCGCTTCCTCCTTTTGACGGTGGGCGGAGTTGGGGTCTGTCCTGCCTAGAACCACAGTGGGAAGCATGTGTTCCAGTCACAACAGACTCTGCCCAACTTGACAAAACCTGGCCCGGGTCAGGGTCTCTGCAGCAGCTTCCTGTGGCAGTTCACAGGGTTTTACGGTTGCTGCTTGCTTTGTTGCATATAGGCAGCCCAGAGACGGGTCCCTGCCTAGGCACCCAGACTGGCCCTCCTACTGAGCCATGGAACACACACGGGCAGTGAGCTGCCGGGGTCACACCCTTCCCTCGGCCCCTTCTAGCTCCCAGTTTCTTGGCTGCTTTGCTCCCTGAGTGACTCGCCTTGCAGCCAGGCTTTCCCCTCGGGCCTTGGGTGGGCTGCTTCCAGAGGTTGGCATCTGCTTGGGGTCGAGGGAAGCAGGCCGGGGGCTCACAGTGAACTCCCCCAGGCCAGCTAGAGGTGATCTTGGACCGGAGACTGATGCAGGACGACAACCGGGGCCTTGGCCAAGGGCTCAAGGACAACAAGAGAACCTGCAACCACTTCCGCCTCCTGTTGGAACGGCGAACCCTGGGCAGGGAGGTGAGTTCTGGGCCTCCCCCCGGGAGCCAGGTCAGGCTAGGCCCGCAGGTAGCCCTGGGTTCCAGCCCCGGCCTGGGAGCCTCCTCGAGGCGCGCAGGTGTAGCCAGAGTAGGGCCTGATCCCGGGTCGGCGGGAAGTGAGTCTGACGCTCTGCTGCTCCATCTCACGCAGCCTGGCACCTCCCTCTCCACAGCTCCCTGTCGTCTGTGCCTCCTCGTGCTCATCTCTCACCTCCCCACCCTTCCCTGTGTCCTCTTCCCCTCTCTGTTGCTGCCCCAATCATCTCACGGCTTTCTTTGCCCCCACCAGCCTGGCTTTTTCTCCAAACTGGCAGCCATGTTTAGGGGCTTGATCTTTCACAGCAGCAGGAACAGGAACCGAGAGGTAAGGGCCAGTGATGGGGTGTCAAACTAGCCTTAGTGATGTGTAGCTAGAGTTGGAGTCCCTGGTGGCAGAGCCTGCTGCCCGATCCCTCGTCTGGGGCTTGGTCACTCACTCGTCAAATAGCTGCTGGGCTCTCGCTGTGCTGTGAGGACTGAGAGGGCAGCAAATGCATATGATACTGACTCTGCGCTCTAGGAATTGACTCGTGAGTAGGGGTGGGGGATGAGCTGTATGTGTGCAAATTAAAAGTAGGAAATGGGTATGTCCTTGGGTCCTGAGGAATGAGAGAACGTAGTGGAATCCAGGACAGCTTCCTGGAGGAGGTGTCATCCATGAGTGTCTCTGAGCAGAGGTCTGCCCTACACGTTTGAACCAAGGCACAGGGTGGGAGGCAAGAAAGAATGTGAAGGGTAAGAGCCATGAATTCATTCAGTTGGATCAGAGCCACCTGTCCAGTGTGACAGCCACTAGCCTTGTGTGGCCATTTGAATGTATTCAAAACTAAATATAATGACAGGTTCAGTTCTTCATTCAGACTAGTCATGTTCCAAGGGGTACCTGCTGTGCTAGTGCAGATGTAGCGTATTTCCACGACTGCAAAAAGTTCTAGTGGCCAGTGTGAGCTGCCATGGAGGGTGGTTTGGGGCAGACAAAACTGGCCTGGAGTGCCTGGCAAAGACTTTGGACTTTCTCCTGGAGGCCAGTAGGCACCTGAGCTGAAGGAATGCTCGAGGACTCTGCTCGAGGCATATCACTCCCGCAGTGGGGACCTGGGTGGGTTTTCAGGGTGGCCGCTTCGAGGCTGTTTACGCAGGAAGTAGTGTTGGTGGCTTGAACTGAGCCCTGGGAGGGAGGGACTGGAGGTGGATTGAGGGCCCTGCCGAGGGGGAGTGGAGGTCCTGTCTGAGGGGAGGGTGAGATTTGGATAACAGGAAGGAGACGCTACCAGCATGATTTAGAAAGCTGAGCTCAGGCCTGTGAATATGACATCCCCGTTAGCTGACCAAGGAGTGGGGACCGCTGGGTTCAAGCATCAGGGTGGGTCAAGCTTGAAACTGGGGTTGCCCCAGAGGCTTTCTCCATCAGAGACCCAGCCTCCGTGGTGAAGCGTCTGTCTTCCCTTCTCCCTACTCTGAGAATCTCCATGGTAGGAGACATTGCTGATGGGAGCATGAGGAAGCAAAAAGCCCCCAGAGTTAGAGGTGCGGTGGCCTGGTGAGGTCACCTGTCCTAAGCTGTGTGAGGCCAGAAGTGACTGCACTTGAAGGGTTCTGGAGTCAGGTACCCCATGTACCCAGACACGTCAGGGACACTCTCTGCAAAGGAGCCGACAGGCTGTGCTTCATCCTCCTGCTCCCCTGGTGCTGCGTCCTCAGCCAGACCTCGGCCCATCCTGCAGGTCCGCGAGGGCTCCTCTGCAAGCTTCCCGTCCCTCCTCAGCCACCTGACCTCCATGTACCTGAACACCCCTGTGCTCGCCCTGCCTGTGGCCAGGAGGCAGGCCCCCGGCCCCGCTCTGCGCTCTTTTCACCCTCTGGCCTCCTCACTGCCCTGTGACTTCCACCTGCTCAACCTGCGGACGCTCCAGGCCGAGGTGAGTGTCTGGTCCAGCGTTGGATCTCCTGAGTGGACCTTGCCTCTCCTCCAGACTCCTTTCCATCCAACCCTGCCTTCCTGGCAGAGGTGCTGCCCCACCTGTGAGCCCTGCAGAGGCCCTTCCCCACCCCACCCCCACACGCGTGCCCCCACCCCCACACACGCACGCACACACACACGCACTGCCCCGTGTGTCTGCACACGTGCACACACACACGCACTGCCCGTGTGTCTGCACACGCGCACACACACGCGCACTGCCCGTGTGTCTGTCACCAGGAGGACGGCTTGCCCTCGGCAGAAGCTGCGCTCCTCTTACACCGCAAGGGTTTTGACTGTGGCCTTGAGGCCAAGAACTTGGGCTTCAACTGCACCACCAGCCAAGGCAAGGTGAGCAGGGCCCTGGTGTGGGAAGGGAGCAGAGGGCAGGGAAACAGAGCACCAGGAACAGTGGGCAGAGAGCTCGGTGAGGCAGGCAGCCAGTGGGGAGGTGGGCAGGGTTACTCTGGGACTTCATGGAGAGAAGGGGGAGAAGCTGGTGACGTGTTTTCAAGGCCTCTGAGGCCTGGCAGGGGCTGGTTCCAGGTGAGGTGTCCGGGTAGAGAACTTTGGTTCCACGTGTATGAACCTGCGTTAAACAAACAGAAACACCATGAGTTAAAAACAAAAAGCCATCATACTCTAGTCATTGTTTAAGCCAGCAAAGACTAGCACTGATCGATGCGTCTGTGTGCTGGTGCCAGTGAATCAGAGGTAAATCAAGACGTGGTCCCTGCTGGGACTCCCCTGGCAGTCCAGTGGTTAGGTCTCAGCACTTTCCCTCCTGTGGGCCAGATTCAACCCCTGGTTGGGAAACTAAGATCCTGCAAAGCCTCGCACGGTGTGGAAAGAAAAAGAAAAAATATAGTCCTTGTCGTCAGAGACCGCACAGCTCAGTGCAGCAGTTCCCACCCTGAGGTTCTGCAGACTTGAGTGTGTGTGTAGGCGCTTGCTCTGTGTGGAGAGGCCTGTGCTGAAGTGAGGGTCACACAGGTCACGCAGAGGAAGAGCAGCAGCACGAGGCGGGTCAGCACCCAGCACTGCCCTGCGCCTTCTCCCTCCACACAGGTGGCCCTGGGCAGCCTCTTCCATGGCCTGGACGTGGTTTTCCTGCAGCCAACCTCCTTGACCCTGCTGTACCCTCTGGCCTCGCCCTCCAATAGCACTGACGTCTATGTGGAGCCCATGGAGATCGCCACCTTCCGCCTCCGCTTGGGCTAGGTCTCCTTGTGGCCTGAAGGGAAGATTCATCCATGGAGACTGGTCTCTTCACGTGAGATCGGGTTGGGCAAGCCACACCCGGTATCCTGTCCCGATCTACCTCTCAGAACCACGACAGACTGGGCTCTGCCCTCGTTTCCCCTTTATCGTTGCTTCTGTGCAGGGGCAGCCCACAGGCCCCGTGTTGGGTGGACAGGTAGGGCAGCGCGCTGAGATGCAGCGGGGAAGGCCCTTGCTCAGAGAGGGCAATGCCGGCCTCTGCTTTGGGGGTATGTGTCCACTTCGTGGGGCACCGGCTCAGGCACCCACCCTCTCCCCCAAATGGGATGGAGGAGAAGCAGGGGAGGCTTGAGTGGGCCAGAGCCCGGCGTCAAGCTCACAGTGGGCGACAGCTGGCTCTAGGGGAGTCCCGTCGTTGTTTAAGGACACATGTCCTGATGTGACAAGCAGGAGCGGAGCAACACCAGGAGGAGGGGCTGGGGACCGAGGGGTAGCCGTGGCTGCCGTGTGGCAGGAAGGACTCATGATTGTCATGGCCGCAGGCCATAGGACACTTCAGGTACCAAAACCCCCATCTCAGACTGGGCACTCGGTCTGCGTGTTGACTTGTGGGGTGAGGGAGGGGCCGCCCTGCTTGACTCCTCTTTGGTTCCTGCACGCTGTCCACCACTCTCCCCAGGAGCCACTTCCTATCACAGAGGCGTTTGATCCGTCACATTTCCTTTCCCTGGAAAGAAAGTGAAGCTTTCAACTTGAGAAGGCTTTCGACATCATCCTTGCAGGCCTGAAGCTTCTCCTTGCACATCCTTCTGCAGAAGTCTTTGCGGGGAACTAGGGAGACATAAACTAAATTAGGAGGCACTGTGTCTGCTCATCAGCCTTCATTGCAGCTTCGACTATTAGAGAAAAATTTATTATAGTCTCTACAGATGCTGAAACAACATTTGGTAGAATTTAAAATCTATCCCTTATTAAACAATATTTGGTAAAATTTAAAATCCATCCCTTATTAAACTCTTAGTAAGTTAAAGGTTAGGAGGAAACATCCTAACCTAGATAAAGGGTGTCTCCATCTGAAACCCACAGTCAGTGGCATTCTAAAGATCCAGCCACCACAGACATTCCCAGTAAAGTCAGAGGTTCACCAAGGCTATACAGTTACTTAGCCGTGTTCTGGCACTACTAACCCCTGCAGTGTGGCAGATAGGAGCAGTGAGCAAAAGTTCCAAAATAGCCATCCAATACAATCCAAGAGGATCAACTCAAGACCTTAATAGAGCATTCTGTATGTCGACTCAAACAATGCATGTTGCATTTCTGTAAAGATTCTGGTTTTCTGCAAATCATCCCGTAAAGTCGATGCATTCCAGTGAGATTAGATACTTTCTGGAATTTGACAGGTTCCAAAATTTTCAACATGTTGGATCATAGGAAAAGCAAGAAAATTCCAGAAAAACATCTGCTTCATTGACTACGCTAAAACCTTTGACTGCGTGGATCACAACAAACTGGAAAATTCTTAAAGAGATGGGAATACCAGACCACCTTACCTGCCTCCTAAGAAACCTGTATGAAGTTCAAGAAACAACAGTTAGAACCAGACATGGAACAATGGACTGGTTCAAAAATGGGTATATATTGTCACCCTGCTTATTATATACAGAATACATCGTGCAAAATGCTGGGCTGGATGGAGCACAAGCTGGAATCAAGATTTCCGGGAGAAAGGTCAGTAACCTCAGATATGCAGATGACACCACCCTTATGGGAGAAAGGGAAGAAGAACTAAAGAGCCTCTTGATAAAGGTGAAAGAGGAGAGTGAAAAAGGTGGCTTAAAACTCAGCATTCAAAAAACTAAGATCATGGCATCCAGCCCCATTGCTTCATGGGAAACAGATGGGGAAACAGTGGAAATAGTGATAGACTATTTTCTTGGGCTTCAAAATCACTGTGGATGGTGACTACAGCCATGAAATTAAAAGATGCTTGCTTCTTGGAAGAAAAGCTATGACAAACCTAGTCAGCATATTAAAAAGCAGTGACATTACTTTGCTGACAGAGGTCCGTATAGTCAAAGCTATGGTTTTTCCAGCAGTCATTTACGAATTGTGAGAGTTGGACCATAAAGAAGGCGAAGCGCTGAAGAATTGATGCTTTTGAACTGTGATGTTGGAGGAAATTCTTGAGAGTTCCTTGGATAGCAGGGAGATCAAACCAGTCAATCCTAAAGGAAATCAAACCCTGAATATTCTTTGGAAGGACTGATGCTGAATCTCCAGTACTTTGACCACCTGATTTCAAAGAGCTGATTCATTGGAAAAGACCCTAACGCTAGGAAAGATTGAAGGCAGAAGGGGATGACAGAGGTTGAGACGGTTGAATGGTATCACTGACTCAATGGACGTGAGTTTGAGCAAGCTCTGGGAGATGGTGAAGGACAGGGAAGCCTGGCATGCTGCAGTCCATGGGGTCGAAAAGAGTCGGATATGACTTAGCGACTGAACAGCAACAGCGCTCGTTTGGAAGAGTAAACGTGTGAGACTACTAAAAACTCTGAGTGCGCAGCGGGTGGGTGGGGCAGTGGTGCTGGGTGAAAGACACTAGATTCCCGGGGGCCCTGGGGCAGGATCAGACTGCCGGAGCCGGAGGGGGAGCCGCGTCAGACCCAGGCGTGAGGGGCTCAGTGCAGGACAGGGGAGTGTTCTAAGTGGGACAAAGATGGACTATTTAATGAAGACCACGATAACTGCCTATTAAAACAGGAGCTCTCTACCTCACAGTTTCCACAAAAAGTAGCACCAGAGGGAAAAAAACAAAAAATTGAACTCCAGAATTACTGAGGAAAATATAGGATATTTTTATATTCCAGTGTGGAAAGGTCTTTTCTGAACAGAAAACTTGAAAGCTATAATAAGGGAAAAGATAAACAGATTTTACCACCAAAAATATGTGTAAAGTTTGTTTATGATGGAAACCACCAAGTTAAAACACAAATGACTGGGAGAAAATATTTGCAGCACTTCAAAACTTGGTGTGTACGATCACTTCAGGAGAATAACTTGCTTTGAGCTCCTTAGAGCAAGTCATGGGGCCTACTAAGCAGTGACCAGCTGAGTTTTTCTGGGTCGCCCAGGGTCATTGCTGCCAGGCCAGGCCATGTGGCATCCTGTCTGTGTCACAGTGAAAGAATGAAGATTATCAGAGACTGTGACACATTCTATGGGTCACACAAAGAATGAAGTGCTGAGCACAGTGCCTGGTACATTTAATACAGTGAAGTCGCTCAGTCGTGTCCAACTCTGCGACCCCATGGACTGTAGCCCACCAGGCTCCTCCATCCATGGGGTTTTCCAGGCAAGAATACTGGAGTGGGTTGCCATTTCCTTCTCCAGATCTTCCCAACCCAGGGATTGAACCCGGATTTCCCTCATTGTAGGCAGACACTTTACCATCTGAACCACCAGGGAAGTGCTCAGTAAATATGAGCTACAATCATGTTCATTAAGGATGCTAAGCAATTACATTATAGCTGGTGTTATTTACTAGTATAACTTGTAATCCAGTTTTAAGGGCGAACCCCCTAGGAAATTAGTAAAATAAAGGCTGTTCTCTTTGGACGTATTAGATGTGCAAAGAGGTTATTCATCTGCCAGGGACTGAAGTGTTCATTCCTACATACTGGCCTCTTAGAACCCCATAAGGCAGCATTGCTCAAGGTGTGGTCCACCATCACCAGAATTACTCATTGAAAGTCCAGCTGCCCGGCCTGTGCTGGCCGGCACACTGAAGGGGCGTCTGTGCAGCAGAGCCACAGGTCCCCGAGACTGACTTGTGACAAGAACGAGAAACAAAACCCTCCCTCAGCGCGCGGGAGGAGAAACAGACTCCTTGGCACAGCCTGTTGAACCAATCTGGGGGGAGGGACCAAAGAGTCCACACTTAAAACAAGCTCCCAGGTGAGTCTGCTGCGCTTGTAACTTGGAAAAGGGCCTGCTGTTTTCAGGCTAGCAGTAACCCTTTCCCATGGAGCTCTGGCCCTGAGGCCTCACAATTCTGAGGGTTACATCAAAACCAGAACCAGATCCCTAATGTATATTTAAGGAAGTGTTTGCAATTCAGGAAGGTGGATTACTTGTGCTTGATTGAAATTTTTTAAATATACTTTTCAGCTTCCATTTCTTAAAGGATGCTAAAATTTAAATACTTTGATCCCATTTATTTTAAGTATTACCACTGTATGGACTCATAACTACCATGTTGGTTCTGACAGATTTCCCTTTATGGTATGTGGTAGAAAAAAATGATGCCTCTTATGCCCTTTGTAGTAGAATGCATATTTCCAGTTCATAAATACTTAAAATATGTATGTAAGTAATCCAGTTTATAAAATATGATGTTCAGAATACAATAGCCTTGTTAGAAACCATGGGATTAAGAGTTGGTCTCTTTCCTAGGTTAGATTAATACCTGGACTTTCCTGGTGGTCCAGTGGTTAAAACTTGGGCTTCCACTGCAAGGGGTCCAGGTTTGATCCCTGATCAGGGAGCTAAGATCCTATGTGCCATGTAGCATGACAGGAAAAAAAAAGATCAGTGCCTGGAATTAAGAATGTAAGTACATTAACCTATAAATCATACTCTGGAATTGGAAAGAACTTAGAGATCATTGTGTCAATATAATTTGATAACCTAATGTTTAACTTCTAATCAATATTTCTCAGTGTTTTATTTTTTAAAAAATTTACCAGGGACCTTAGGCGTAAGGGAGAAATTGGGAGGAAAGAGAGCCCCGGGGGCAGATACCATTTGCCCATGAGTGAATGCCTGCTTTCAATGCAGGATCCTCTGTTAAGGAATATGGGATTTCTCTTCAATTACAAACATGTATGATGTCCCAGAAAGGCATGTAGAGCCCATTTAGTCCAACCCTCTCATTTTACAAATAAGCTGAGACCCACAGAGGTTACATGAACTCCCCTATGCCAGTGGCAGAGCCAATTCAGTGTTCTTTCCAGTATACAGTATCGATGCCAGGCTATTACACGAATCCATTTTCAGTGAAATAAAACACATTTTAAAAAAACAAAACACAGAGCCAGGACACGAGAGAAACAACTTCAACCACTGGCAATGGATAGGATTCTATTCCTCTCTGTAACTCTCTACCCTTGAAGAGCCATTCTGTTTCCAGGAAGAAAGGAGGACTAATGTGGCCAGCTGGAACCATGAAGAGAACAGCCAACCTACTGGGTCCCCCTGCACAGGGTGGGCAGGCTATACTGCACTCTGATTCGGCTTGCCCAGGGGATGAGTATAACCTGTGTGGAGAGAGTGACATCCTTACCCTGAAGTTGACCTGCGTACCACACTGTCTGTCACCATGTTTAACTAATGATGCCCATGCACTCAAAGGAAATCATTGTGTGAGTGGTAGGAATGAGGCTTCCCATCCCAAAGAGAGATTTTTGAACTAAAATTTTGCTTTTCCCTAACAAAAAATGTGTACAAAGAACAAACACTTCAAGGAGCAATTCTCACAGGAAAAGAAAAAACAAAACAAAACATGATAGAGGACAGACTAGATCCTTCACATCAAGCCTCAATTTTACTTAGGGTCAGAGGGAAGCTGATCATAACAGTTGCCAGGACCAAGTGATTCTGCAGTGTCCATCCATTTTTGGCTCCTGATTTAGACCTTGCTAGTTGAGAACAAACTTGAACTGAAAGACCTCTGAAATTAGAGTAGGTACAGGAAACAGTGACAGACTTTATTTTCCTGGGCTCCAAAATCACTGTGGACAGTGACTGCAGTCATGAAATTAAAAGACGCTTGCTCTTTGGAAGAAAAGCTATGACAAATCTAGCTGCTGCTGCTGGTAAGTCGCTTGAGTCGTGTCCGACTCTGTGTGACCCCAGAGACAGCAGCCCACCAGACTCCTCTGTCCCTGGGATTCTCCAGACAAGAATACTGGAATGGGTTGCCGTTTCCTTCTCCAGTGCATGCAGGCATGCTGAGTTGCTTCAGTCGTGTCCAACTCTGTGTGACCCCATGGACAGCAGCCCACCAGGCTCCTCTGTCCAAGGGATTCTCTAGGCAAGAATACTGGAGTGGGTTGCCATTGCCTTCTCCATGACAAACCTAGACAGCATATTAAAAAGCAGAGACATTACTTGGCCAACCAAGGTTCATATAGTTAAAGCTATGGTTTTTCCAGTAGTCATGTGTGGATGTGAGAGTTGGATCATAAAGAAGGCTGAGTGCCAAAGAATTGATGCTTTTCAACCATGGTATTAGAGAAGACTCTTGAGAGTCCCTTGGACTGCAGGGAGATTAAACCAGTCAATCCTAAAGGAAATCAATCCTGAATATTCACTGGAAGGACTGATGTTGAAGCTGAAGCTCCAATACTTTGGCCACCTGATGCAAAGAGCTGACTCACTGAAAAAGACCCTGATGCTGATGCTGGGAAATATTGAAAGGAGGAGGAGAAGGGGATGACAGAAAATGAGATGGTTGGATGGCATCACCAGCTCAATGGACATGAGTTTGGGCAAGCTCCGGGAGATGGTGAAGGACAGGGAAGACTGGCATGCTGCAGTCCATGAGGTTGCAAAGGCATCTGAGACTAAGCGACTGAACAACAACGAGGCACAGGAAGCCTATGTAGGGTTGGAAATGAGGCTTCCTTGGCATTTAGAACACGGCAGGGTTGAAGATGGAAGACACAGCATTCAGCATGGAGGCCTGAGAAGCTCACTGATGGAGGAAAGACAGATTTCCTTTGTCAGAACGCCTGAGGATGTGCATTCAAACTGAATAGACACTTGTCCTGCTGCCCCCTCAACTAGTGCCTCAGAATGCTAAATATTAAAAATGTAAAAGCATAGTCATACTCAAAAGGCGATCTCCTTTGACTAAGAATGGAGAGAACAACTACAGCCGTGAACAGAAGATGAGGCCATGCAGATCCAGAGAAATGGAGTCCACTTAAGGACAGATCCTCGGAGGGGCCAGGAATCTCGGTTGACCTAGTTCCAGGCCAGAAGTAAAATTGTTTTTTGTTTTGGCTATGCTACAAGGATTATGGGATTTTTAGTTCTCCAACCAGGCATTCAACCCGGGCCCTTGGCAGTGGGAGCACAGAGTCTTAACCACTAGACTGCGTGGAAGGTCCCCAGACATATTCCCAGCCCAGCAAAAGCCAAAGTAAGCATACAAGTAAATCATGAAGCCCTCTATCATCAGAGATTTAAGGTAGTGATGTATTAACATTAATTTCCTGATGTTGGTGGTCGTACTTTGGTTTATATAGACTATTTTTGCTTGCATTGGGTGTTTGTTGCTGCTCAAAGGCTTTCTCTAGTTGTGGCAAGCAGGGGCTACTGCTTGTTGTAGTGTGCAGGCTTCTCATTGTTTTGGCTTCACTTATGGAGCACAGGCTCTAGGCGTGCGCAGACTTCAGTAGTTGCAACATGTGAGCTCAGTAGTTCAGTGTGCAGGCCCTAGGGCGTGGGGATAGTAGTTGCACCACATGGGCTTAGTTGCTCCACACCTTGTGGAGTCTTCCTGGACCATGGATTGAACCCTTGTACCCTGCCTTGACAGGCAGACTCTTTACCACTGAGCCACCAGGGAAGTCCTAGCATGGTTGGAGTTAACCTCAATTGTGGTCAATCTCGTTTGGTTAAAAAAGGCCCACAGTGGCAAAAAGAGGGATTCTGGTCTTGATTTTGACACTACTCCTCTGTTTAATCATTGACAGGTCTTCTCACCTTTCTGAGCTTCGTATTTCATCTTTGTAAAATGAGAATAATTCCTACCCTGCCTATCTCATTCCGTTATTATAAAGAACAGATTAGGAAACACATGTGAAAAGAAAACATCAATCACCTTGTGACCACAAAGTGGCCTTTGACCAAGCAGCCCTCCTCACCCCAGCAAGTGTACCCGTTTAGAATGGGCTAATAACAACCCTCAGCTGCTCAGCAGCGAGCAACACCACTTCACTTGATCCTTCAGGTGGATGCCTCAAAAAGCTCTGCCCCTTCTCCCAGACCCTGATGGGTTCCAAGGGTTGGTCAGTTCCCAGGCCTCTTCCTGGGGCACCCAGAAGTTCTTGTGGCTTAGCAACAAAAGGAATCAGAGATGGGATGGTGGTGAGACAGGGTGGGATGCCCACCGCAGCAGGTTTCCGTGGCAACCTGGGGTATGAGGGACCCTCCCCCCTCACAGGCCCTATCATGTTGCTGCTGAGGACTCTGCTGAGCTCAGCAAGATCTGCCAGTAAGCAGGGTGGCACTTCTTTCCAATACATATGTTAACTTCTTTCCCACCTGACTTCCTCAGTGAGGAAGCCTACCAATTTCTGAGCATCTATGTGTCAGGCATGTCACCTAGCTCAACCCTGATAATTACACAACCTATCCCACTGATAAGGAAACCAAGCTCCAAGGGGTTCAGGCCCTCAACCTGAGGGACCTGTCCCAGAGGGCACACAGTTGGAACCCTGCCCTACTGAAGGGCAGATATCTCCTCCTGACACACACACATCGGTTCCCCACTGGGGAGGCTGGAGGAGGAGCAGCAGCAACTCGAAGCTTTATCCAAATGTTTTATTTTGCATAATGACTTTCAGACCAGCGTTTATAGATAAGCCTAAGTCCCTGAGGGGCCAGAGATCCCACCGTGCAAAACAAGCAAACCCAAGGCCTGAAGCGGGGCAGTGAATGCATTAGGAATGGATGGGGCACATCATCCCACAATCTGGGGCTCAGCTTAGTTGGCAGATCTTCAGACTCAGAAAAGACACGTGAATTTGGTCTCTAATATCTGTGCTGAGTGAACCAGGGAGGGAGCTTGGGAGGCATGGAAAGGCTGAAGTATGCGTCTTCTCTGGCCTGGGCAACAATGGCTCCAAGCACCACTCAGAGTGTCAGCCCCCGCTCCTTAAACAGCTGCCTTAGAGCCTCTTCCAGCTGTCGGTTTGTTCCCTGGAGCCCCTTCACCACCTGTGCCGCCCACTCGAAGTATTCCTGGACTCGGTGTTCAGACCATCCTGCATAAGAGTGGACAGAAAACCGCTCGTGTTGATGTCCAGGAGTGCCCTGGATTTTGCCCAGTTCCTGAGGGGCTTGGCGCAGGGCCATGAGTTCTGATGGATTTGTACTGAAAACTTCCCCTTGGCCCAGCTTCTGTATTTCTACTGTATGAAAGAGCAGAGGGGTCTAGTAAGATTAGTCTAAGGAATCAACAAGAACACTTGGGCTTTTATTCCAGGGGAACTGACCAACCTGTGCCTTCAGAAGATGGCTACCCCTCCTTTTCCCCTCAGAGCAGGTGGGGGATAGCGTACCCTCTGGGGTGCAGCGATTCAGGTCCCTCAGATTGTACAGCTTATCTGCCAGCTTCACCAGTTTAGCTCCGGGGCTGCTCTGGGGTGCCTGCTCCACCTGCAGCCGCTTTCTCTCCAGCTTGGGCAGAGTCTTGTCATCTGTCACCTCCTCCACCAGGCGCCGCACTTGGTCCCCAAAGTGCAGCTCCACCTCATCCAGGGTGGTGTCTGTGTCCTCCACTGTGTCATGGAGCAGGGCTGCCTGCGGACAGGCTCCCACTCAGTCCTGGGACACCTGCCAAGGGGTGCCCGAAGCTGATTGGGGCCCCTGATCCCCAACCCAGCCTCCTAGCAGAGGAGGAAAGTTACCTGTAATACCACAATGTCAGTGATCCCCGCCTCGTGGGTCAGGATCCGAGCCACACCTGACGGGGCAAAGCAGGAAGTCAGGAGGGAGTTCAGGGCCACGTGATGTGGGTTCGCAGAGCCAGAGGTGGCTGCCCCTCACTAGCGGGGTGACCTTGGGCAAGTCCTTTACTCTTTTTTTTTTTTTTTTTGGATGTCCACTGTACACAGAGAACAGCCATGCCGACCGCCCCAGGTCGCTGTGAGTCTTAAACACGAACTGTGCCTGGCACAAAGCTAGATACCGACTAGGTGCCCGAGGAGCTGCACGCCCTCCGCGTTCCCTTCCCGGTCCCCAACCCCTGGAGGCTACAGCCGTGGCTCCCCCGGCGGAGCGCCCACCGATAGGGTGGTTGATGTAGGGGGTCCCTTCGGGGTCCTTCCGCCGCTGCCGTTGGTGCTTGCGGGCCGCGAAGTCAGCAGCCTCCAGCAGCTGGGCCACCTCGGAGCCCATCGCGCAGGTGGGGCGGGTACCTTAGGTCCTAGGCGCCCGGGGAGCGTGGACCCAGCGTCCACAGCGCCCCCTGGCGCCGCGGAGGTCCGGGAGGTGGTGGAGTCTGGTGCGGAAGCGTTCTTCCGGGTCTGATGGGTGGACCTTGGGTGTAGGAAGCTGCTGCCCACAGCTTCGCAGCTGCTAGTTCAGTGTGCTTTGCCGAGGGTGCATGAAGAATATGGCCTGGCTCTCTGGGAGCCCGCAGCCTGGGAGAAGGAGGAAAACAGAAAAGAAGACAGTGGCCTCACTGTGTCCAGAGCAGGAAGGCGCAGAGGACTGTGGTAACTTGGAGGGAGAGCAAATCATGTAGCCTCTGGGCCAGAGAGAACTTCTCTGGGGAGGACCCTCTCCCGTCATGAAAAGACAATTTTCAAGCTGCCAATGCTCTGAACATTCTCAAAGTGCTCTAAAAATAGTTCTCCCTGCAAGAATGGCCTGGTTGCTATGGGCAAAGGAGCCTCACACTAGGGCCCAGAAGATCCCTTGGGTCTGCTGCTGCTGCTGCTAAGTCGCTTCAGTCGTGTCTGACTCTGTGCGACCCCATAGACAGCAGCCCACCAGGCTCCCCCTTCCCTGGGATGCTCCAGGCAAGAACACTGGAGTGGGTTGCCATTTCCTTCTCCAATGCATGAAAGTGAAAAGTGAAAGTGAAGTCCCTCAGTCATGTCCGAGTCTTAGCGACCCCATGGACTGCAGCCTACCAGGCTCCTCCGTCCATGGGATTTTCCAGGCAAGAGTACTGGAGTGGGGTGCCATTGCCTTCTCCGCCTCTGGGGTCTGACCTGGAAATTGGAGCTTACAGTGGGAGCCCTCCGTGATGGTTTCAGAGAGACTCCCAGGCCGTGGTGCTGTTTCCTCAGGAACTGTTTTCTTTGCTCTCAGGTGCCAGGAACAAAACCTGCATGTCTTTCTCGTGCCATGAGGGCTCCTGCTTCAGTCCCCAGGCACTGCTGTGGGGCCCCTGGGCTTATGAGCGTTGTCACCGTTGTTCTGAGAGCATGACCTTGTTGTCAGGCCTCCATAGACACTACAGCAACACAACACTGTGGGCTGGTGACCTCTGGTCTTTTGGAGAAATCCCCTCTCTCAGCAGACAGTACCTATGAAGTATAAGGTTTGCTGAGACCGGGAGACCCTGGAAGAGCTGTCCCTGTGAAGTGGAGTTGGCTGATTGCTAAGTTTACTCCAGTTGATTAGCAGCTTTTGTACTTTGGCTGGTAGCTGGGGCCGATGAGGACTCAGGGGACAAGTTAACGAGAGCACTTGCTCTTGCTTTTCAGCTGGTCTTGGTGGTTGCCACGATGCAGAAGTTAGAGAGGGAAGCCCCAAACGCTGGAAACAAGGTCTCTGGGGCCTGAAATGGAACAAGCTGAATTCCCATGGCTTCCGTGGCAGCCTGAAAGTTAAGAGTGGGTGGAGAGAAACATATCTGGTTCTAAATGCGTGTCTGTTCTTCAGGCTAGTGGCTCGACTTGGCTCATTCCTCATTCGGCCCTCCAGCCTTCTGAGCCATTTCCCCTTCAGCTCAGAGAACCTTAGGCAGCGTGGAGCCACAATCCCCATGTTTTTCAACAGAAGATAGAAACTCAGTCACTTTCATCTCTCGTTAGAGGTCTGTCGTCTGTGGGGTCGCACAGAGTCGGACACGACTGAAGTGACTTAGCAGCAGCAGCAGAGGTCTGTGACAGAGAAGCTTCAGGTTTGTGTTAATGGTGCTTTGATTTTTTATTTCCTTACTGTCTGCATCTGTGGCTTAAACATAGAGCTGTTGGGGTTTCTAGGACCAGGGCTGAGGTGGAAGTGGAGGTGACCTCTCATGGGCTTCCAGAGGGCAGGCCCTCTGCTGACAGGCTTGTCAGTGGGGCTACTGCTGGTCTTCAGCTGGATGATGCGTGCTCAGCCGGCCTCCCTCGCAGGTACAGCCCTCTCCTCTGCCCATCACCCCCTCCGGTACTTCTTTTAGCAGGCATAAACTACTCTGGGGAGCTGGTAAGGAGAGAGAAAGCCTGCCTTTCCGATAATAGTGGGCCCCTTTTACTCTCCAAAAGGGATGAGTGGGATGTGGGTAGATCACTCCTGCCTGTCTCCGGCCCCCCTCGCCCCTCCCTTCAGCTTTGGCCCACCACCCCCACCTGTGCCAGACCACCTGGGATGCTGACGGCCATCGCTACCCGGGTTTCTTCTGTCCTCGGCTCTCTGACACTCCGGAGGAAGCCTACTGCTGCCACCTGCAGGCTGCAGGGGGCTTCTGCTGCACTCAGGCTGAATTTGAGGCCTTGAACCAGGTCAATCTGTCTGCCCTTCGGCCTCCTCCCATCTTCAGGTGAGAACTCCAACCCCAGAGTCCTGGAACGCTGACAGGGTGTTGCAGTATCTTGGACTCTGTTCCTAATTTCTGGGGTGGAAGGCTTGTAGTTTACAGACAGATCTCAAACATAAAATCACCTAATTACATGATTACAAAACAATCTGTGAAGGAAAAGTTCAGGGGGCTGTGAGAACCGGTAATAGGGAGTCACTGTAGGTGTATGGTAGGTGGGGTTGGATGGGTGTCAATACTGAAAGGAGTATCTGGAGCAATCTGGAGTACATGTATTATCAGTTCAGTTCAGTTGCTCAGTCGTGTCCGACTCTTTGCGACCCCATGGACTGCAGCACGCCAGGCGTGTCCCTCGATGCCATCCAACCATCTCATCCTCTGTTGTCCCCTTCTTCTCCTGCCTTCAATCTTTCCCAGCATGAGGGTCTTTCCCAGTGAGTCAGTTCTTCACATCAGGTGGCCGAGGAATTGGGGAGTTTCAGCATCAGTCCGTCCAGCGAATATTCAGGACAGATTTCCTTCAGGATTGACTGGTTGGATCTCCTTGCAGACGGGGTTTGATCAAACATGTATTATCGTCGGGGTTTTCAGCCCTGAATCTGTCCGTGGATGACTTCAGGGTACCTGTGAGCTCCCTGAGTTTGTATTTACACATTCTGCACTTTTCTGGGTCGCTTTCTCCAGACTCGGGGGCTCTGTAACGCACATGAACGGGCGAGAACGGCTGGGGCCTGCATCCTGATACCCTCCCATTTCTCACAGGGGTCCGGGCCCGCTCCTAGCGCTGAGCCTTTACAGCCTGCTGCTCGTGGCCCTGATGACTGCAGACCTTGTGCATTTCTGCCGCGTTCGGGGCCGGGGCCGGGGCCAATGCCGAGACCTGAGCCCCAGCAGCGACCGGCGTCCCTCTAGGTCCTCCACCGCGCGCCCCCTGCAGGTCTCGGCGGGAACAGACTAAGCGCGTCCGGGGCTTCTTTGCGCCTGCGGACCCGGGCCGAGCACCGCCCCGCGCCTGGCGCGCTCTCTCCTTGGCCCCGCCCGTTCCCCGCCCCCGCCTCTGACGCAAGACTGGGGCGGGGCAGCCGGCGGCGGATTCCCGAGCCTCGACTCGCCCTACTCCAGAGACTGCGCCTGCGCGCGCCGGGGACGTCTGTGGCGCGATGACTGTGAGTGGTCCAGGGACCCCCCCAAGCCCCAGTCGGCCGGCCCCGGGCTGCGTACCCATTTACCCTGGGCTATCTCCACTTCTCACCTGCTCGGACGATTCCCAGGCTGCCTCCTCCCTCTCAGTTTGGCCCTCCATGGGACTCGCCCACGACCCTCAGCGTCCTCCCCCAGTAGCTCCTCGACTCACCCTGAGCTCACTTGCGACATTTCCACGCGTTCCCTCCACAGGCCAGCTCAGTGGAGCAGCTGCGGAAGGATGGCAACGAGCTGTTCAAATGTGGGGACTACGAAGGTGCCTTGACGGCCTACACGCAAGCCCTGGGCCTGAGCGCAACGCCCCAGGACCAGGCCATTCTGCATCGGAACCGGGCCGCCTGCCACCTCAAGCTGGTGAGGGAGCCGGCTGCCCTTCCCCTCGCCTGCCCGGGCCTCTTTTGCCCACCCCGCCGGTGCTCGGGCCCCTACACTTGTCACATGGCCTTTGGGCCTTTAGGTGACTCGAGAACAATCCTGTTGCCCAGTTTTGCCCGAAAAAGGAGATGACCAGCAACTCAAGCCCTGTTCTTTCTGTTTCAGGAAGATTACGAGAAAGCAGAAACGGAGGCAACCAAAGGTAGGGGAATGAGGGCCCTTGGGTGGAGCCGTGGGGCTTCTGGGGTGGGCTGCCCTCACTTTTTCCTTCTCCTTTCACCCCTAAAACACCTCAGCCTTCTTCTCCCCCACTTCCCTGGGCATCCCCTTTTCTGAGGCTGAAATACTGAGCCCCACATCCGTACCCCCACCTTCCTCTAGCCCTCGAGATCTTTCCCTACTGCTCTTGCCTGGAGATGGTGGCCTCTTGGGTGCTGACAGAGCTCCTGTTTGTGCTCAGCCATCGAAAAGGACGGCGGGGACGTCAAAGCACTTTACCGGAGGAGCCAAGCCCTAGAGAAACTGGGCCGCCTTGACCAGGCCGTCCTCGATCTGCAGCGATGTGTGAGCCTGGAGCCCAAGAACAAAGTTTTCCAGGAGGCCCTGAGGAACATCGCGGGCCAGATTCAGGAGAAGGTACGTGAGTAACTGGGAGAGCAAGGCATTGACCAGTGGTAGAGGGGCACTGGGAAGTGGATCTGGAGCAAAGGTATAATCACAGATCTCTGAAGAGGGGATACTGATGGCAAATGACCTTATAGAAGGATGCGCAACCTTGTCAGTGGTCACGAAAAAGCACATTGAAAGAACAGCAAGGTGCAGTTCTTTTCAGTGGTCTGTTTGGCAAACGTTTTTTAACATTAAAAAGAAATGTATGTTTATTTTTGGCTGCTTTGGGTCTGAGTTGCCACGCGCAGGATCTTTGATGCATTGTATGGGCTTCTCTCTAGTGGTGTGTGGGCTCCAGAGTGGACGGGCTCAGTAGTTGTGGTACGTGGGCTTAATTGCCACTCTGCATGTGAGATCCTAGTTCCCTGACTAGGGATTGAATCCATGTCCCCTGCATTGGGAGGCAGATTCTTAACTACTCGCCACCGGGGAAGCCCCATGTGGCAGACATTTAAAGTTTGTACACATTGCTAGAACGAGGGAGACAGACAGTTATAGGGTGAGGTTGGGGGGATCGTGGGCTTTTTCATGACTGCTTCTGGGGGGTGTAAATTGGTACAGCTCCTTTGGGAGTTCTTTAGCACATCTCTTAAATTTGAGCATATACTGTGATTCAGTATGTTTACTTTTTGCTATCTTCTCTAGAGAAGCCTTGTCCATGTATGCAAGCAGGTGTGTGTATGTTTGTTTCAGCCTTGTTTGTACTAATGAGAAATTGAAACTTGCCAAAATGCCCAGCAATAGGGGAATGGCTAAACAGACTGAGTTACATCCTTGTTACAGATACCTACCTGTAGTTGTTGAGAATAGGAAGATCGTCATGTAAGGATTTGGAAAGTTGACAGTGTGATATCATCTATGTTAAAACAATCCCCCATATAGGCACCCAAAATAATACCATGTTTTTTTCCATGGATACACTTGGGTATGTCGTTACAAAGGAAAATCTTTTAAAAGAGAGACATCACAATGATAACAGTGTGACTGCTAGGGAAAGGAATGGGCTTGCAGGGGCTTTTCAAAAGAGATTTTGCTTCATCTGTTCATGTTTTAAAATAAAGAGACGATGTTTTTATGATTCACATATTTAAAAATTGAGGAGAGAACCTGAAGAGCATCATTAACTACTTTCAAGTTGGAATTAGCCTGACAGTTGGGTGTTAATATGCTGACCCAGTGGAAGCTAGTAATATGATGGCAGACACCTTATCAAAAAATTGAGACCTGGGAAAGCAAATTATTTTCCTCTCAGCGTCAGCTCTGTTTGATCTGCAGGGGCTGCCTCGAGCTCTGTGTTGAGAAGGATTAGGAGGCAGGTCGCCTGGGCCTGGAAGGGGATGCATCAGTGTTGTCAACCATGGATGCAGGAGGGGCAGCGGGCACACATGTGTTAGGCGTGTGCGCTGTCCACGCCCAGAACCCCAGGGAAGGGAAAGGCCTAGCATGAGGTTGGTCATCAGATTATTTTAAAACTCCATCAAAAAGAGAATCCTTGACCTAAACAGAGTACCAGCAACTCCATCATGACCTGCTGGCTCCCTTGCAGGAGGTATAAATGCCCATTCAGTGCCATGGGCCGTGCACCTAGACCGCCATACAATACATGGCCCCCTGGGAGTGGGTTTTCTTGTGGCTAACAGGACGCCACCCTTCTGAATGGCACGGCCTTCAGCATCGGCACCACTCCCTGCTGCCCAAGGAGGAAACAGCTCAGAGGAGAAAATAGCCTAGGGAAGTTTGGGAGAAGCTGCCAGGCGAGTCTCTTCCTGCCCAAGGTAGCTGGGTGCGAGACCTGGGCCCAGACATCCGTGCTGTGCCCTCTGGAGTCAGGAGCCAGGCCTGGGGAGGAGCTGGAGAGAACAAAGAGGAAGTGTGTTGTCTGGGCCAAGAGGCGATTCCTCCCATGCTTTGCTGGTTTGTCGTAGGTGAGATACATGTCCTCAACGGATGCCAAAGTGGAGCAGATGTTTCAGATACTATTGGACCCACAAGAAAAAGGCACCGAGAAAAAGCAAAAGGTAGAGACCTGGGCAAGTGGGGGCGGAACTCCCCTAGTGCTGCCCAGCCCTCCCTGTGTGTGTATGATGTTGGCCCAGGAGCCCCTGCTGGCACATCGCCCCTTAGGTGGTGCCGCTGGGCTCACAGAGCGTGAGTGGGGGCTCAGAGGGCCTGGGGCCTCAGTGTGGGCCACGGAGAGGGAGCCAGTGTTCCTGGAGCACCTCCTGGTGCTCAGGTCTCGTGCCAGGAGCCAGGTGCACAGAGGCGTCTGAGTCATAGACTCTGCCCTTCAGGCTTTGCCAGGGATTTCACTTTCATGCATTGGAGAAGGAGATGGCAACCCACTCCAGTATTCTTGCCTGGAGAATCCTAGGGACAGGGGAGCCTGGTGGGCTGCCGTCTATGGGGTCACACAGAGTTGGACACGGCTGAAGTGACTTAGCAGCAGTAGCAGTAAGACTCCGTTTATGCTAACCATCAACTCCCAGAGCGAGCTCTTCCCTCTGCCTGCAGAGGGGGAAGCTGATGCTCAGAGTGTTGAAGTTCATGGCCAAGGCCCCTGTGCTCAGGGGGAGCAGTGAGGCTCAGGTGGTCTTCTCTCTCCATGCCGTGTTCGTATCTCGATGCTCTTCCTTTGATGCAGGCGTCTCAGAACCTGGTGGTGCTGGCCCGGGAGGATGCTGGGGCTGAGAAGATCTTCCGGAGCAACGGGGTTCAGCTCTTGCAGCGCCTGCTGGACACGGGAGAGCCCGACCTGATGCTGGCAGCCCTGCGCACCCTAGTCGGCATTTGCTCTGAACACCAGTCACGGGTGGGTGTGGCGGAGGGTCTCGCTACTATCTCTGTCAGTCTGTCTGTCCATCCACTCACGTGGGCTCTTAGTTCCCTGACCAAGAATTGAAGCTGTGCCCCTGCATTGGAACCACATAGTCTTAACCACTGGACCCCCAGGGAAGTCCCATAGCTCTCAACTTACAAGGCAAGGTATAAGAAGATACATAACAAGAGAGGCAACATTAAAATGACAAAAATACCAGCATGATTTGGGACAAAGTGAGGCCAAGAAAGAGTGTAAGCAGCCCGGGGACACCCTGAGCACATGTGTCAGAAGCCTCACAAGTGTTGCCCTCGGCTCTTCTCAGAGGTGCCTGGTCACTGATGCCCTCCTTGTCCATGTGGTAAAATCATGCTGCTTGCAAAGAACGGGGCACCTGTCCTTCCCTCGCCACCAGGCTGGCATTTTGCTTGGACAGGGGTCCTCACAGTGTGTGACGTGGTGGGTCACGTGACCTACGGCATCTTCACCATTGAGTCAGTGACCGAATGTGCAGGGCAGGCCCTGAGATGGTTCTCCGTGGAGACTGTGGGTGTTCCGCACACACGGTTCAGCCAGCACAGCCCTCTCCCAGGCCGATGTCACCAAGTCCCTGCTCTGGCTCTCGCCTGCATAAGCTGGACTCGGGGAACAAGGACTTGACCCTCAGTAGATTTTAGAGGAGCCCACAGTTCCTAGATCAGGGGTGGAAATGTGAAACATTCTGTGAAAACTAGTCAGGCCAAGATCGGGCTCTGTTTCTGGGTCTCCCAGAACTAAAACTGGTAAAAGCACGTGAATTCTGCCCACCTCCTGCAGCCTTCCTGGGATCCCTTTGGGATCTTAGTTTCCCGACCAGGGATTGAACCAATACCCCTTGCAGTGGAAACTCAGAGTCTTAACCACTGGACTGCCAGGGAAGTCCCTGGAGTGTTTTCTTTAGGAAGCCCTTCCAACAAGAGAATCCGGGTATCACCCAGGTCTCGCCCTTGGGCAGGCCCACTTTGCCTTCCCAGGGAGCTGCTCTTTCCACTCATGTTTTCTCCCCTCTGGGCACCCTCTGCGACCCCCAGTTAGGGATCACTGAAGCTGCCCTTTGCCAACTGGAAGCTCTGTCCACCTCTCTCCCCCCACCAGACAGTGGCCACCCTGAGCGTGCTGGGAACCCGGCGGGTGGTCTCCATGCTGGGCGTGGAAAACCAGGCTGTGTCCCTGGCTGCCTGCCACCTGCTGCAGGTTATGTTCGATGCCCTCAAGGAAGGTGTCAAGAAGGGCTTCCGTGGCAAAGAAGGCGCCATCATTGTGGGTGAGTCACTGGAAGCCAGTCTGTGTCCTTTGGGTGTTGATGTCTTTCTGGGGAGCAGCCAAGCTGGCTGCACCTGCAATTTGTTCAGGAGAAAGGCTTGTTGACGGTATCTTGCTCTAGGTTCTGAGGATCTGGGGCACCTCTGGGGTAGGCTAGAAACTAGCGCCCAGCTGCAGGTCCCCTCGCCCTACCAGGGAAGTTCAGGGTCAGATGGGGCTGGGCCACTGTAGAGCTAGTGAATGTCTTCCTGTTGCCAGATCCCGCCCGGGAGCTGAAGGTCCTCATCAGCAACCTCCTGGAGCTCCTGACGGAGGTGGGGGTCTCGGGCCAAGGTCGAGACAATGCCCTGACCCTCCTGATTAAAATGGTGCCCCGGAAGTCTCCCAAGGACCCCAACAACAGCCTTACCCTCTGGGTTATCGACCAAGGTAGGTGACAGAGTTTGAAAAAAGAGAAAGGTACTTCCCTGGCAGTCCCATGGTTAGGACTCTGTGCTTTCACTGCCGAGGGCCTGGGTTTAATCTGTGTTTGGGGAACGAAGATTCCATGTGGCACAGCATTTAAATAAGTAAAGAAATAGAAATATGGTAAATAGGGCTTCCCTGGTGGCTCAGATGGTGAAGAATCCTCCTGCCAATGCAGGAGACATGGTTCGATCTCTGGGTTGGGAAGATCCCCTGGAGAAGGGAATAGCAACCCACTCCAGTATTCTTGCCTGGAGAATCCCATGCACGGAGGAGCCTGGTGGGCTACAGTTGTTGGGTCCCTAAGAGTTGGACATGACTGAGCGACTAACAGTTATTGGCTGTACACCTAGAGGTGGTAAATAAGCAGACCAAGCCTGTGTGTGGCATGCTGCGCGGATGGCTGGGCCTGCGCGACCCTGGGAGCGACTGCACCCAGCATGTGTGTCTGCGCTGAAGCGCACGTGCCCCGTGCTGTGCCCTTCGGCAGCATTGGGCGCTTCAGCTGCGTGCCTGTGCACTCGCCCACATGTCGGGCAGGCCCGGGAGCAGGTTAATGGAGGCTGGGTCAGCTTTCTGTGTCAAGTTCTTTTCATTGAGTGTGTGTTACTTCTGTAAAAGTAAAATCTTACCATTTAATATAGAAGTTCACACTTCTCCTTTCCCTGAAAAAAAATACAAGGAAAGGTTGGCAGAGTCCCAGCGTGAGCACGCCTGTTGGGAACTCATCTTTTCTTGTTATCCCAATGATCCTATGAGGCAGGAGGTTATTTTCCCTGCAGTTTTTCAGCTGTCAGGAACCTCTATGCTCCAGAGCATCCGGCTCCACAGGCAGGGCCAGCCCACAGGCCTTAAGTTCTGAGGTCCTTTGCTGACCCCAGACCTGCCCCCCGGTAGACAGCGGGTCCGCCAGCCCAATTCTGTGAGCCTGCCTGTACTTTGTGAGCTCGTGCGAGCGGACACCTCTTCCCTTTGCCCATCGGGGTTGGAGCTCGTGTTCTGCTGTCTGAATAGGGTGTCTTTTCAGGTCTGAAGAAGATCCTGGAGGTGGGGGGCTCTGTGCAAGACCCTCCTGGGGAGCTCACAGTGACAGCAAACAGCCGCATGAGCGCCTCCATTCTGCTCAGCAAGCTCTTCGATGACCTGAAGTGTGATGCCGAGAGGGAGAATTTCCACCGACTCTGTGAAAACTACATCAAGTAAGGGAGCCCTCCTGTAGCCAGGGCTCCTTCGAGAGTGCTGACTCTTTGAGGAGAGACAACAGTGAAAGGTTTCCCATCAGAGAAACGGCCTTGGGGAGGACTTGTGAGAGTCAGAATGGTCCCAAGGGCCACTTGTTGTTTCAGAGTCTCTCTGCAGGGACATTCCTTCTTATTTATACACTGCTTAGCATATCAGATCTGTTCCCCAACCAGGGCTCAAACCCATTCCCCCTGCTGTGGAAGCACAGTCTTAATTACTGGACTGCCAGGGAGGTCCCCAAGGATATTCTTTGTTATGTCAGTTTGCAGCTGGCTCATAGCTAAAGAATCTGCCTGCCAGTGCAAGAGATGAAAGAGACACGGCTTCAATTCCTGGGTCGGGCAGATCTCCTGGAATAGGGAATGGCAGCCCACTCCAGTATTCTTGTCTGGAGAATCCCATGCACAGCGGAGCCTGGCGGGATACAGTCCATGGGGTCACAAAGAGTTGGACACGACTGAATACGCACAAGCTCAAGCTGTCTTAGTGCAGCTGGTGTCCTCCAGCACGTAGTGTGCACCGAGCACGTGCTGTGTGTCCATCTTGACACACCAGTGCTGCTTCACAGTCCTCACCCTTAAGGGCTCACAGCTAGGAGCAGACTGATGGACGACAAGTCACGGAGTGAGTGGCCCAAGTTCGGACCTCAGTGACCACAGGGTGCAGACAGGGTGGCGTGAGTGACAGCGACCTGCGTTAGATGGCAGGTCATCGGGGCTGGGGGTGGGGCTCGAATGAGAGCCCAGATGAAGAACCCCGGTGGCTGCTGTCCAGAGGGTTGGTGTCCTGGTCTTCCCGCTGGCAGCTTTTCTTGCTGTTGTTGCCCACATCCTGTAGATGCCTGGCCAGTGGAGGAGGCGTAGGGAAGGGCAGTCTCTCTGTGCTGACTGATGTGATAGCTGCCACCCTGTACCCCGCAGGAGCTGGTTTGAGGGCCACGGGCTGGCCGGGAAGCTGCGGGCCATCCAGACAGTGTCCTGCCTCCTGCAGGGCCCATGTGATGCTGGCAACCGGGCCCTGGAGCTGAACGGCGTCATGGAGAGCGTGATCGCCCTGTGCGCCTCGGAGCAGGAGGAGGAGCAGCTGGTGGCCGTGGAGGCCCTGATCCATGCAGCCGGCAAGGCCAAGCGGGCCTCGTTCATCACAGCCAACGGCGTCTCGCTGCTGAAAGACCTGTACAAGCGCAGCGAGAAGGACAGCATCCGCATCCGGGCACTGGTGGTGAGATGGGCAGGCTTGGGCTGAGCCAGCAGGCAGCCAGACAGGGGGCCCTGGCTGGCCCGTCTCAGAGTGCAGCCTCAGCACACGCTTGGTAAAAATGGGGGATGTGCAGGGCCTTGTTGAAGGGCCTCCCTGATCGCTCAAGACAGTAAAAAATCTGCCTGCAATGTGGGAGATCTGGGTTCTATCCCTGGGTTGAGAAGGTCCCATGGAGAAGGCAATGGCAACCCACTCCAGTATTCTTGCTTGGAGAATCCCATGGACAGAGGAGCCTGGCAGGCTATAGTCCATGGAGTCGCAAAGAGTTGGACATGACTGAGCGACTTTCACTTTCAGGGCCTTGTCAAGGCCGGAGCAGGGCCCTGGCTCCTCCTGGGGAGGAGGAGGAGGAGGAGAGGCTTGGACAGAGAGGACTTCTAAGAATGCAGGGCAGCCTGGGCTGCCCACTGTGGGCGGTGGGAGTGGCTCTGGGAGGAGTTGGAGGACACACTAGGCCAGGCAGGCCTGGGGGCTGTGTGAACAGGCTGGGCTGCCAGGCAGGCCCCAGAGCCGGTGGTCTAGGGAACACCTGACCCCTGTGCGCCTGTTGCAGCCCTGCCCCTGGAGGAAGCCGATCCTCCTCTTCGGGGCACCTTGTCCTGGGTTTCTCCCTCCCATGGGGGTCCTGGCCTTGGCTGAGGCGCCTGTCTTCTCCCCACACGTATCTTAGGTCTGCCCGTCAAGGGCTCCCTTGGCGTGAGGTGGGAAGGGACAGAGCAAGTCTGGTGCACGTCGGGCAGTGGGGTGGAGGCCAGGCCAGCATGTGGTCAGCATGTCAGTCTCTCCCAGATGCTATCACACGGCCACCCTAGCAGCTGGTTTTGTGGGCTTCCCAGGTGGCACTAGTGGTAAAGAATCCGCCTGCCAGTGCAGGAGACATAAGATACGTGGGTTCAGTCCCTGGGTTGGGAAGATCCCCTGGAGGAGAGCGTGGCAACCCACTCCAGTATTCTTGCTTGGAGAATCCCATGGATGGAGGAGCCTGGCAGGCTGCAATCCATAGCGTCGCAAAGGGTCGGACACGACTGAAGCAACTTAGCACAGCCCAGCTGGTAGCCTGGTGGGGGTGTGCCTGGCCCCCAGGGAGCCTGGCAGAGAGCTGGCGGGGAGCCCTGCCATGCCTCCGTCCCTTGGCCAACAGCTGGTTCTCACCCTCTCTTGCAGGGGCTCTGTAAGCTTGGCTCAGCCGGAGGGACCGACTTTAGCATGAAGCAGTTTGCCGAAGGCTCCACTCTCAAGCTGGCCAAGCAGTGTCGAAAGTGAGTGGTTTAGCATGGCCGTGGCTCTCTGCCTGCTGGCCAGACCTCAAGAGAAGAGGGGAATCCTCACTGCCCTGTCCTCCCCAGGCAGACCCTCCACATGAACTGCTTCCGTATGTGGTGGGGATGCCCAAGCCGCTGGCTTTAACCCCCTGGTTCCTGGGGCACCCCTCCGACCACCCCCCGCCACCCCCTGCCCATTCTGGTAGTCATCAGTGCCCTGCACGCCCCCAGGTGGCTGTGCAATGACCAGATGAACGTGGGCACGCGGCGCTGGGCAGTGGAGGGCCTGGCCTACCTCACCTTTGATGCTGACGTGAAGGAGGAGTTTGTGGAGGATGCAGCTGCTCTGAAGGCTCTGTTCCAGCTCAGCAAGGTAGCCCCTGGGTTCCTGCAGTGGTCCAGGGACGCTGACTAGGATTAGAGCCCGAAGGGCTTTCTTGGCAGGTTGCGGCCAGCAGCATTTGTGACACAGGGCTGGTAGCCCGAGTGACTGCCCTGCGTGGCCTGGGTGTTCTGACCTGCACCAGTGGTGTCAGAAAGGATGCTCTCTTAGGAGGAGTCAGGGAGGTCAAGTGCATGAGCTCTCAAAGGCAGGGGCCACCCTGGGGCCTGGGAGGTGCCCAGATTCATCCTGGTTCCCAGGGGGCCCAGCCAAGGGTAGAACTGGGAGCCTGGGCAGCGCTGACCTCAGTCCTGCTCTGCCCCCGGGCTGGCTGCTGATGGCCCCTCTGCACCCCCCGGCAGTCCGAGGAGAGGTCGGTGCTCTTCGCAGTGGCCTCGGCGCTGGTGAATTGCACCAACAGCTATGACTACGAGGAGCCGGACCCCAAGATGGTGGAGCTGGCAAAGTATGCCAAGCAGCACGTGCCCGAGCAGCACCCCAAGGTGAGGGGACCCCAGCGTCGTGGGGGCCTGTTGACCCGACGCATCCTCAGCAGATGCGCCTTCTGTTTAAGCAGGTTTCCTTCTCTTTTAGTCTTTTTTTAACTTAATTTATGTATTTACTTTTGGCAGCACCAGGTCTTTGTCGCTGCCCGGGCTTTTCTCTAGCTGCGGCGAGCAGGGGCTACTCTCGAGTTGCCGTGTGCGGGCTTCTCGCTGCGGTGGCTTCTCTCGTTGCAGAGCACTGGCTCCAGAGCTCGGGCTCAGTAGTTGTGGCGCGCGGGCTTAGTTTCCTGCAGCACGTGGGATCTTCCCAGACCAGGGATTGAACCTGTGTGCCCTGCACCGGCAGGTGGCTTCTCAACCACCAGACCGCCCGGGAAGTCCTCTTTCCCTTTGTTGCCATGCCCATCAACATGTGTCGTGAGAAGCGTTCCCCTTTGCCCTGCCTGATTGGCTGAGGTCCCTCTACTCAGCTGCCTCCTTCCCCAGGACAAGCCGAGTTTCGTGCAAGCTCGGGTGAAGAAGCTGCTGGCGGCCGGCGTGGTGTCGGCCATGACTTGCATGGTGAAGACCGAGAGCCCTGTGCTGACCAGTTCCTGCAGGGAGCTGCTCTCCAGGTGAGCCTGGCCCCTGCCCGTCAGCCTCCCCGCTGCTGATGAAACTACAGAGTGAGCCGTTGCTGGTGTGGTGGGCTCCTGGAGCAAGAGGGGCCACCCACCTGGCAGCCTGCCTTTGCTGCACCCGGGAGTGGAAGGTCTGCCCGCCAGAGCCCGGCCCGCCCGCCCAGCCCGGCACTCTCCCCGCAGGGTCTTCCTGGCTTTGGTGGAAGAGGTCGAGGACCGCGGCACTGTGGTTGCTCAGGGAGGGGGCAAGGTAAGCTGGCTCAGACTCCTTCAGGATAGGCCATTAAACATGACTCATTGGCTGCCATAGCAGAGGTGAGTGTTGGATGGGGGCAGAGAAGTGTCAGTAGCTGCCAGCAGGAATGTCTTCCTGATGCGTGAGTGATGCTGAAGGGCCCTGGACTTTGTGCCTACAAGGGTCTGAGGGCTCCTGTGTCATTGACCTTCACGGCCCCATACCTGGCACAGTCCACGTCTCGCCCTTAATAAGTGTTTCCAGAAGCATCTGGGTAGCTTGCTGGGAGGCCTAGGAAGTGAGAGGGTGTGAGTGGGCATGTGGTCAAGCCCGAGAAGAGAGACAGGAGTGGCGAGGGTGGCACAGTCAGGGCCTTGGGCCTCATGGTCCTGGTGGCACCCTGGATGCTGATGGGCCCATCCCACAGGCTCTGCTCCCGCTGGCCCTGGAAGGCACCGACGTGGGGCAGACGAAGGCAGCCCAGGCTCTCGCCAAGCTCACCATCACCTCCAACCCAGAGATGACCTTTCCCGGCGAGCGGGTGCGTGTCTTCCTGCCCCAGCCCCAGCCTGTCCTCCACTCCCTCGGTGGGCCCTCCTGGCCTTTGACTCGGGCTGTGGCTCCTCTGTGGGGCCCTGGGGTGGGGAGGGAGACCTCTCGGGGGCTGGACTCCCATCTGCAGGGCCGGTGGGGTCGGGAGAGCCAGGGCAGGTAGCCCTGATGCATGGGTGTGTATCGTAGATCTACGAGGTGGTCCGGCCCCTCGTCTCCCTGTTGCACCTCAACTGCTCCGGCCTGCAGAACTTTGAGGCGCTCATGGCTCTAACGAACCTGGCGGGGATCAGCGAGAGGCTCCGGTAAGGTCCGCGGGGCTGTGGGACCTGGGCAGGGCACCGTGGTTTAGACCGTTCCCAGGAAAGCACTGTACAGTTGTTTTGGTTGTTATTGTTATTCATTTACTTATTTTGTTTTGGGTGTGCTGGGCCTGAGTCGCTGCACACTGGCTTTCTGTAGTTGCAGTCAGCGGGGGCCACTCCTCATGCTATGCCCGGGCTTCTCTTTGTGTTAGCTGCTTTCGTGGCAGAGCACAGGCTTCAGTAGTTGTGGCACATGGGCTTATGGTTGCTTCTCGGCATGTGGGATCTTTGCGGACCAGGGATCGAACCCATGTCCCTGGCATGGCAGGCAGATTCTTATCCACTGGACCACCAGGGAAGTCCAGCACTTTACAGTTTGGAGAGCACTCCTCAGCTACTTATTTGCCAGACAGGCCGAGAGGCATGACTTGTACAGTGTTCTGTGAGAGGGCAAGGACCTAGGCCGTAAGAGTGCAGGCCCTGGAGTCAGACCACCTGCTTTCAAATCCTGGCTTCACTGGTTATTAGTGTGTAACCTCTCAGGTAACTTAACCTCTCTGTGCCTTAGTTTCCCCCTCTGTGAAATGGAATGGTTGTATACCTATCGCATGGAGTAGCAGTGAGGATTAAATGAGAAAATACAGGTAAAAGCGTTGACTACCTAGATGCCTGACTCCTAGCAGTGTGTCCAAGCAGTACGTATCAGCTACGCCACTGACGGTGAGATGTCTCAGTCTTGGTCTCCTCTTCTGCAAAATAGGAGTGATAATCACACGAGCACCTTTACCATAGGGCTTTGGTGAGGGTTTTTTAAAATACATTCATTATTTGGCTGCACCAGGTCGTAGTTGCAGCATGCAGGATCTTAAGTTGTGGCATGTGAGATCCAGTTCCCTGACCAGGGATGGAGCCTGGACCTCCTGCATTGGGAGCATGGAGTCTTGGCCACTGAACTGCCAGGGAAATCCCTGTGGTGAGGATTAAGTAAGATCGTCCAAGTGCTGGGTCAGGGTGAGTGCTCAGACGTTAGATGTTAGCATCGCCATCATCACCCCCAGGTCTCCTAACTCCTAGTTGAGAGTGTTTTCCAAGGTCCCGCATGCTGTCTCCTTGGCCGGGTTAGAAGGCTGGAAACCACTGCCTGGTGGCTTCAAACCTGCGCAGGGCGGTCTCTGCATGTTGCCCAGGGAAATCCTTGGCCCAAGGCTTGTTGTAGGTATGGGGAAATGGGGCGGGGAGTGACAGATGCTAACACTCTGGTGATGCTGATGCTTCCGCCCCGGCCCCGCAGGCAGAAGATCCTGAAGGAGAAGGCCGTGCCCATGATCGAGGGCTACATGTTTGAGGAGCACGAAATGCTCCGCCGGGCGGCCACGGAGTGCATGTGTAACTTGGCCATGAGCAAAGAGGTGAGGGCTGGTCCAGGCGGTCACGCCAGGCAGGCATGCAGGAGTACCCGGCCCAGCTGGGCTCTGCCCCCTCTGACTTGGTCCCTCCCCGCTTCTGGCCGCAGGTGCAGGACCTCTTTGAAGCCACGGGCAACGACCGGCTGAAGCTGCTGGTGCTGTACAGCGGCGAGGAAGACGAGCTGCTGCGGCGGGCGGCTGCCGGGGGCCTGGCTATGCTCACCTCCATGCGGCCCTCGCTCTGCAGCCGCATCCCCCAAGTGGTCAGTGCCTCTTCTTGGTGGAGCTGGGGGAGGTGGGCCAGGATCCCCCAGCCTGCTGGCGGTTGGTTGGTGGGAGGCAGCCCCAGGGTGTGCAGGTGGTGTTCGCTGCCGGGTTCCCTGCTGCGCCGGGGTTCCCTGCTGCTCCGTGGTCACACTGCCCTGTTTCCGGCAGACCACACACTGGCTGGAGATCCTGCAGGCTCTGCTTCTGAGCCCCAGCCAGGAGTTGCAGCACCGGGGTGCTGTGGTGGTGCTGAACATGGTGGAGGCCTCGAGGGAGATCGCCAGCACCCTGATGGAGAGTGAGGTGCTGGAGATCCTGTCGGTGCTGGCCAAGGACAAGGAGAGCCCAGTCACCAGGGCAGCCACAGCTTGTCTGGGGAAAGCAGTGGAATATGGGCTTATCAAACCCAGCCAGGACGGAAAGTGAGGGCCTGCCTCTCGCACACGCTACCCATCGCAGCATAAGGAGCAAGGACAGACCGGCTGGTGGGGGCTGGGATGCAAACACCTGGCCTCTGCTCCACAGCTGCCCTTTGATGTCCTCTGTTCTGAGTCAGGGAGCATATTCACAGCCCTGCACTCCCAGCACAGCCTCTGGCCTCCGGCCACACGCAGCAGGGCACTTTCTCCTGTACTAAGACAGCTGGGAATGAGGACAGCATGTCCTAATTCAGCCTGTGGGTTCCTGGCTTTGGGAAGGACACAGCAAGCAGCCTCACCAGCTATGAGCATCACCCGAACCTGCTAGCAGGACCACTTCTGATCCTCTAATAAAAGCTTGTGGAGGGGTTTCATTGTTGTCCAGTGGTTAAGACTTTGTGTTTCCAACGCAGGGGCTGCAGGTTCGATCCCTGGTCAGAGAACTAAGGTCCCATGTGCCAGTGTGGGCAAAAAAATGAAAGTATGTGGTACTCAAGTAGGTGCTCTGTCAGCGGGCAGGGATGGCTGGCAGTGGGCCAGAGTATGGAGCAGGTGCTGGGCATGATTGAGTAGTGTGGGTAGCTTTACAGCAACACAGCCACCTTTAGGGAAGGGATCAAATGGATTCCCACCCCAGGTCCACTGAGTTGCTCATCCCTGTTAGAAGGCCAAAGGGTAAACATTGGGGAGCAAATCAGTATTTAGTTACATGGATATAAATGCATTCAGTTCAGTCGCTCAGTCTTGTCCAACTCTTTGTGATCCCATGGACTGCAGCACACCAGGCCTCCCTGTCCATCACCAACTCCCGGAGTTTACTCAAACTCATGTCCATCTGTTGCCCTTCTCCTCCAATCTTTCCCAGTGAGTCAGTTTTTTGCATCAGGTGGCCAGAGTATCAGAGTTTCAGCTTCAGCATCAGTCCTTCCAATGAATATTCAGGACTGATTTCCTTTTGGATGGACTTGTTGGATCTCCTTGAAGTCCAGGTCTCAAGAGTCTTCTCCAACACCACAGTTCAAAAGCATCGGTTCTTCGGTGGTCAGGTTTTTTTTATAGTTTAATGCTCACATCCATACATGACTACTGGAAAAACCGTAGCTTGGACTAGATGGACCTTTGTTGGCAAAGTAACGTCTCTGCTTTATAATACGCTGCCTAGGTTGGTCACAGCTTTTCTTCCAAGGAGCAAGAGTTTTATTTTCATGGCTGCAGTCACCGTCTGCCATGATTTTGGAGCCCCCGGAAATAGTCTTGTCACTGTTTTCCATTGCTTCCCCATCTGTTTGCCATGAAGTGATGGGACTGGATGCTGGGATGTTAGTTTTCTGAATGTTGAGTTTTAAACCAACTTTTTCACTCTCTTTCGCTTTCATCAAGAGGCTCTTTAGTTATTCTTCGCTTTCTGCTTTACGGTGGTGTCATCTGCATATCTGGGCTAATAGGCCTTTCAGTACTTCTGCCTTTGTAGTGAGAGTTCTCAACGGCCCCCAGTCAGGGAGAACTCGGGATCTAGGGTTGGGAAAACGCTGAAGAGAACCCCAGTAGCTGAGCCGGGTTGGAGCTGGCCGCCGCATGCACCCCCACCTGGCTGGACCGATGGTCCCAGAGCGCCTGCTTCCGCTCTGCGGGCCAAGCCCAGCTTGACTCTCATTGGCTCACGGAGGTAAGTGACAGACTCCAGAGCCAATGGCTGGTAAAAGCTGCCCGCCGCCCGCCTAGTACGACTGCGGCATGTTGGGCAGCAGACCCACGCGAGTTAGGAGCGAGCTGTCGCCGTCCCAGACTAAAAAGAAGGACTGGCAGCACTCGTCCCTGGGGTCGCTCATAGCCGACCCCTTAGTTCTTTGTGACTGTCCCCCAGATGCTTGTAATTCGGGCTCCGCGGCCCCGTGCGAGCTTGCGGGGGGCGGGACCATCTGGTCCAACCTCCGTTTCGAGCCACGCCCGCCGGGGATTTGGCCCACTCCCTGCCCAGGGCCGCCTCGGCCTAGCGGAGGCCTCGGGACCGGTTCGACCGAGTTAGGGCTGAACAGGCCGCGGCCGGAATTGCTCGAACCCAGGTGAGCACGTCCATTGCCGCCCGCCCTGCTCGAGGAGGTCACGCCGCTCTCCGGCGATTGGCCCCGGGGAGGCTTCCGAAGCCAATGGGCGCTTGGCTCAGGGCGCGGCACTTCAAACCTTTCCTTCCTGGCTGCCAGCCGAGTCCTGGTCCGGCTGTCGACCGGTTCCTGGTGGCTGCCCTGCCTCTCGGCCTTTACTCCCTCTAGACGGCCCATCGGATCGAGCTGCCTGAGGGGGTGGAGGACACAGGGTCAGGATTAAGGTCAGAGGCCTTCTTGGGCTGGGACTGGCCCAAAAGGGGTAGGAGCCCAGGCAGGATGTGGCTTCAAAGAGTTAAACGCAGAAAGGGGCAACACCGTGTCACCGGACTCTGCCTCTGTTTGCCCATTTATGCGTGAGGGCCTTGAAAGCAGACAGCGGTGCTCCTCATTGCCTTAGAATAAGGATCAATGCAGTCCATGGGGTCCATAGGGTCGCAGAGTCTGACATGACTTAGCGACTGAACAACGACAAAAAGGATCGATAAAATGCGTGTGAGATAAATAAATGAGTAGACAAGGTCCAGTTGAAACTGTGTTTACATAGGTCCCTAAAAACCCAGTGACCATTTAAAAAAATTTATCAACTCTTAAATACTGGATTTAACAAGCTGACACTGTGTGCTTACCTCGCTATGTGCCAGCACTTGAAACCTTTATTTGTATCTGTTCATAGCAATTCCACAAGGTAGGTACAAACATCACCCGCCCCTGCTGCCCAGCTTTGTACAACTGAAGAAACTGAACTGGACTGAGAAGAGCTCAAGTCAGTTGGCTAAGGACAGAGGTGTTGCTAGCTGCAGAGGCAAACGTGAGCCCTGGAACCGGTCCTGCCCCTTACAGGGCGTTGCCTTTGCCTTTCACTGGTGGGAAATGATGTATCTTGAGTTCAGCCTTCTGCCCCTCTCGGTGCTGTTACCTGCTTGTGTAAGGGTCAGTTTCTCTGAGTCTCCACTGTCAAACGGAGACAATTCTAGTTTGCAGGATTACATGGGATAATGTGTCTGACATTGGGAATTTGGAGTGGGAAGGACTCAGTTTCCTAGTCCGATGCCTAAAGGAGATGCTATTTAACTACCTGGTGCCCACTTTGTGGGACAGTGAATATGCTTGAGTCAAAAGGGAGGGACAGGGAAAGGGCCCCATTTAACACAGCTCCGAATCGTTCTAAGTCTGGTAAGGACGCCCGCTCAGCGAACGCCGATGGAATGCACGTCGTGTGCCTCTGTGGTGGCTTTTCCCCCTTTTAACCCGTAAGGCAGCTGCAGTGTCTCGCAAGGGCTCGTCTGGAACAATCTCTCCGGGTTCTTGCCTGAACCCTCTGTCTAGCCGGCCGCTCCAGCCAGGTCGCAGCCAGCCAAAGACGCTGCGGGGCATGGACGAGGAGCGTCGCGGGACCTGGTTCGGCTTCGGTTTCTGCGGCTTCGGGCAAGCGCTGGGCTCGGGGCTCGGGCGCCAGGTACACAGCCCCGAGCCGGTGAGGACGCCGGGCGGCAGCGTCGACGTCTGCCGCGTGAGCGCGAGCTGGAGCTACACAGCCTTCGTGACCCGTGAGCGCCCCCTCCGTCCCCGCCCCGGCCCCCGGCGCACGCGCCGCCCCCTCCGTCCCCAGCCCGCTCTCCGCCCCCGGCAGGTGGAGGCCGGGTGCAGCTGTCTGGCGCGGCGGGCGGCGCGGCGGACGGATACACGGACGCGTGGGCGTCGGAGGAGCTCCTGGTACTGCTGCGCGCGGGGCCGGGAGCCGGGGCGGAACTGCAGGCCTGGGCGCCCGGTTCGGCGCTGCGCGGGGAGCCCCTCTGGTCTCAGGCCGTGCAGGAGGCAGAACACGGACCCAACCGTGATGAGACCCAGGCGGGGCTGCTGCCGCTGCTGCCCTGCGCTCGCGCCTACGTGAGCCCGCGGCCGCCCTTCTACCGGCCTCTGGCCCCCACGCTGCGGGCGCGTCGGCTGGAGCTGGGCGCCGAGCACGCGTTGTTGCTGGACGCCGCGGGCCAGGTGTTCTCCTGGGGCGCGGGCAGGTGAGTGGGACTTGGCCAGGTGGGCCCGCTGGGCTTTTGCTGGGATGCCGCGGTTTACGGGTCGGTAAATGTGACCTCGGAGTGGGAGGTCAGCATACAGGTGGCTGGAGGGAGTGATTGGGAAAGGACGGAGGAGACCTCTTGGTGTGACTGTAGCTGATTGGGACCTCCTTTCCTCAGGCATGGACAGCTGGGCCACGGGACCCTGGAGCCAGAGCCAGAGCCCAGGCTGTTGGAGGCGCTGCAGGGCCTACGCATGGCTGAAGTCGCCGCAGGTGGCTGGCATTCTGTGTGCCTGAGTGGTGAGTGACCTAGGGCTTTTCCAAAACCAGCTCAGGATCTTGCAGGCGCCAAACCTTCCTCCTCCTCTCCCCATCTGATGGGTGGCCTAGCCAGGCCTCCTTCCAAGCTAATCCTGCATCCATCAGCCCAGTCATTCCTGACTCCCAAATGCCTCAGATTCAGCGCCTGCCCCGCCGCCCCTTCATCACCACCCTCACAATCGGGACTGTTGGCAGTTGTTTCCCGTCTTCTGGTCTCACTACCCCTCCCATCCATCTGCCTCCATCCAGGGCTATCATTTTGGTCCCCAAGGGAGATTGGAGGGGTGAGGGGCAGTCAAGGAGGACAGAGAAGAAAGGTAGCAGCTGCCCAGGTGGCTGTAATGCGTGGCACAGGGTGGACACTGGGAGGCCCACCTGGAGGAGGATGGTGGTCATTGTGAGCTCTGGTGGTGCCATGGCTGGTCATCCAGGATGGGAATGAGTGTCCCTTGAGATTGTGTTCACCCCTCTGGCAGGAGATCCAGGTGCAGCTGATAGCTAGGCTGTCGGGTGGGGCTGGTGGTAGATGATTTTTGCAAGGATCTGCATCAGGGGCTCTGGCCACTACTTAATATTGTTACTGACCAGGTCGGGTTGTGCAGCCAGCCGAACACTGAGACACCAAGGTTGATAGCCAAGAGTGAGTTTATTCACAAGGCAGCCAAGTGAGGAGATAGGAGAATAAGCCCCCAATCTGCCACCTTGAAGGGTTTGGGTTATTTATGGCATAAGCCAGGTGGTCTTAGGCATGGAGAAAGGTGATTGGAGGTAGGGAAGAAGGTGAGGTAATCAGTGTTATGAGCAGGCATACCTGAGTCAACATGGTTCTGTAGATTTCAAAGTGGAGGCGCTTTGGGACTTCCCTGGCAGTCCAGTGGTTAGGACACGGAGCTTTCACTGCTGGGTTCAATCCCTGGTCAGGGAACTAAGATCCCACAAGCCACGCAGGTGGCCGGGTGGGGGGGGGGGGGCGGGGAACAAAAGAGGCAATTAGCATGATCTGAGGGTGGAGTTTTCGAGCCTTCTGATATCAGAGCGCCACTCACTGGCCACGTGCACAGACCCAGTTTTGGGGTCAGTGGTCCCATCTAGTCTCCAGCTGGCTTTTGCTGACTCCAAGTTCCTGTGAAACAGCTGGGTTATATGAAACTGTATGCAATTAAGGGAAAAATAGAAAGAAAAATAACCAAAGTGAACTTAATGAAGGCACTTTACAGTAAGCAAAGGAGTTTTAATAGTGTGTTCCTCATCTGTTCTCCAAGGAAAGTTCAAGAATTTCTCCTTAGTTATCACCTTCTGTTAACTCCGTGGGGCATGGTTTCACTTGGGATCTTTAAAAATAACTTAGGCCTGCACTCTCCCCTCCCTATTCTAATGGGCCTGGGTTGGCAGCCAGGCTTGAGAACTGCTGGGCAGGAGGAAGGAGACGAGAGGACCAGAAAGAGAGTGCAATGGAAAGTCTCACACTAAGGTCCAAAAAGAGTTTGAGGCCTCAGTGTCATGTGGTTGGAGCACTGCTGCTTCAAACCAGACCTCCCAGGTTCACATCAGCATCAGTCTGCCGCTCGTGATCTTGGGCAGGACACCTCACCGCTCAAGTTTCTCTGGAGTAGAGTGGATATATGGTGCTTAAAACACTGGCACGGATTAAACACTTGATAAAACCAGCTACTACTGTTAGTGAATTTTTAGCATTAAGGCTCTTGCTCTAGCCAACAAACTATATAGTGTTGTGGGAGGAGGCAAGCAATGTTGAGAGCTTCTAGAGGCCTTCGGGGATGGGAGAGGGTGTAATGGGTCAACTGTATGGCGACAGATGGAAACTGACCTTTTGGTGATAAGCGAACTGTAGTACATACACGCAAAATGTGTACATGAAACTTACACGCAATGTCAAAATACACACAATGTTGTATACATGAAACTTACACAAAAGTTTCATGCTGTGTCAATTAAATCAATGCTGTGTCAATTTAAAAAACAAACACATTTTTTAAAAAAGGTCTTCAGGACCAGTGATGGGTAGGGCTGAAGAAAGGAGCCTGGGCTCAGTGAATGTGAAAGAAAGATACTAGGGAACTTCCAGGGACTCATTTCCAAATTGCATGTTGGAGGTGGGAGCTGGGAATTAACAACAAAGGGGAAAAGTGACCCTGGAGAGGAAAGCCTAATAAGAGGTGTCCTTTAAGAATAGGGTGACCAAAAAAAAAAAAAGAATAGGGTGACCGAATGCACTTAAGGAGGAAAGAAAGGTCCTGCTGAGACAAGGAAGCTGCTGGGCCCTGAGGGAGGTACTTAATCTGGAAGGCTGACTTGGGTGGGGCAGGCAAGCGTTGTCTGTCAGGAGCCACACTCGTACAGGGAGTGTGGATAGATCCAGGGGTGATCTGAGTCTGTTTAATGGGACCCTATTCTCTCTGCCTCAGAGACAGGAGATATTTATATCTGGGGCTGGAATGAATCAGGGCAGCTGGCCCTACCCACTAAGAGCCTGGCAGAAGATGGAAAGACAACTGCAGGAGAAGGTGAGGGTCGATTTTGTTAAAAATTTATTTTATTGAAGTGCAATTGATTTGCACTGTTGCGTTACCTTGTGCTGTATGGCCACGTGATTCAGTTATACCTACACATACATTCTTTTTTATATTTTTCCATTACAGTTTATCACAGGATATTGAGTATAGTTCCCTGTGCTACAGATTAGGACCTTATTGTATTTTCCATTCTATATATAATAGCTTGTATCTGCTAACTCCAAACTCCCAATCCATCCCTCCCCTACCCCCTCCTCCTTGGCAACCACAAGTCTGTTGGTGAGAGTCAGTTGTTGATTTCCACACATTTCTGTCATTCCTGCCTCCTGGCCATAGGCTGGCTTGAGAGCTACAGGGCTCAGAAGGGGTATGCGATATCCTTGGGACCCCAGGACACACTGAAGGACTCTGAACCCCTTATGAGAGGGAGCACGGCAAGGCTGATGCCAGTGTCCTTGCGGCACACCCCACAAGCCTGTCAGCTCCAGCACTTCTCAGGGAATTCGGGGTTGCAAGCGACAGCTTTGGAGCTAGAGTAGGGGCTTCAGCTATTGTGTGTATAAATGAGGTTTATTATTTTTATGATCGAGGTGTAGATCAGGTCTCAGTGAGTGTTCACCATCATTATCATCATAACTCTTACTGCTTCTCTGAAGCCTCAGGACTGGATGAAGATGGTTCCGAAGTGAAGAGAGTCTCTGCGGGTGAGGATGGAGCCCCTGCCCCCTTCATAGCGGTCCAGCCGTTCCCAGCTTTACTGGATCTCAGCCCGGGCTCAGAGGCAGTCAAGGTCAGCTGCGGATCCCGGCACACGGCAGTGCTGACAAGTGAGTGGGGCCAGATAGGCTGGTTCAGGATCGCGCAGGAAGCCCCCTCTGCACACTGTCTAGCTGGCGGCTGCAGGAAAGGGTGTGGTCCCTTAAAAGACTAGCAGCCTCACTCCCTGGGGTCTTTCACAGAGGCTACCCAGCCTGTCAGGCCCCGAAGGTTCTGGGGGGAGGCTAGTGTTTGCCAGCCTTGCATCGGATGAGGGTCTGCTCAACCCTGCTCCTGAGACTCCAGATTTGGCTGTGAGTCATAGCCGTTGGGCGTATAGGAAGGTGAACTTGTTCAGTCCGGATCCTTTACCACCCCGAACGTGACTAGCCTGTGTGCATGCTGTGTGCTAAGTCGCTTCAGCTGTGTCCGACTCTTTGCGACTCTCTTTGACGCTCTGTAGCCTGCCAGGCTCCTCTGCCCATGGGATTTTCTGGACAGAGGAGTGGGTTGCCATGCCCTTCTCCAGGGGATCTTCCTGACATGTAACGATTGTTAAAAAAGGAGAGAGAATATGTGTTGCTCTGCCAAACAAATCGCACAACGGCCACAGTGCGCTGGCTGTGGGTTGTGGCAGGCTGAGCTGGACTCATGCCCTGTCAGAGCATGGCAACAGCCCCTTTACTGTCCTTTCGGTTGCAGGAACGGGGGAGCTCTACACCTGGGGCTGGGGTAAGTAAAGGGTTTGCTTTTGTGATGCTTAAACTAAGGGGAGGAAAAGACCTGCGGGTAGCGGGCAAGTGACAACAGCTGTGAAGAGAAGCGGAGAACAGGGGTCTCAGCACGACCACTGGACTGAAAAGCCATCTGTTCCCTTCTCTGGAACAGATCTAGGCACACTCAGAGGGGCAGAGCTCAGAGAAACAGGAAGTATCAGTATTTCCCATCTACCTTCCTGAAAAAGTATGTATCCCAAGGGAATATCTCGCCAGCATCTCTGTGACCTCTTGTGGTCTGGCCCTGGGAAGAGAAAAAGGTAGAATGAAAATCTCTGGGCATCTGAGCTTTAGGAGTGGGGAGCCTGGAGGATTTGCCTGGCTCTATGCTGCTGGTCTGAACTCACGGAGCAGACAGCAGCAGAGTGGTGGCCTAAGCCCAGCGCTTCGGTCAATGGGCTGATTTTCCTTCCTGGAGGGGAGAAGCCACAGAGCCCAGCAGAGGATGGCAAAGGGGCTCATTTCACTTTAGGTAAATATGGACAGCTCGGCCACAAGGACACAACTACTTTGGACCGGCCCTGCCGTGTGGAGTACTTTGTAAATAAGCAACTCCAAGTAAGAACTGTGAGCTGTGGGCCCTGGAACACCTATGTGTATGCTGTGGAGAAAGAGAAGAGCTGACCTATGGATAAGGGCATAAAAGAACAGTAGAGTGGAAAATTATACAGCCAACACCTGTGAAACTCCCCACAGGGCAAGGAAAACCACTGCCAGCACCCAGAGGCCTCTCCCAGTCACAGCCCTCTTGCTCCACCTTAGAGCAGGCAGCATCTTCAACTTTTTCCCCTCATTAGAAACACCTGGAGGGAACTCCCTGGTGGTCCAGTGGATAGGACTCTGCGTTTTCACTGCTGAGGGAGCAGATTCAATCCCTGGTCGGGGAACTAAGATTCCACAGGCTGCAGGGTTTGTGTGCCCCACACTCCCAGAGAAAGAGAGAAACACCAGGAGATTTGTAACTGGATGCCTAGAGACGCATCTTGAAGAGAAAGTGAAAGTCGCTCAGTCATGTCGGACTCTTTGGACCCCATGGACTATACAGTCCATGGAACTCTCTAGGCCGGAATACTGGAGTGGGTAGCCTTTCCCTTCTCCAGGGGATCGTCCCAACCCAGGGATTGAACCCAGGTCTCCTGCATTGCAGGCAGATTCTTTACCAGCTGAGCCAGGGCCGGCATCATAGACATGATGAAATCGTGAACTTGAGGGTGTAGAACATAGACGTGGGTAGATTTTTAAAGGGCTTCCCTAGTGGCTAAGACAGTAAAGAATCTGCCTGCAATGCAGGAGACCTGGGTTGAATCCCTCCCTGGGTCAGGAAGATTCCCTTGAGAAGGGATGGCAACATGCCCCAGTATTCTTACCAAGCTGCCCCATCCCAGGTGATTTTTGAGGTAGTGCTAAGACTCGGAACCGCTAGAGGTCATCTTTTGTTATTCATTTGAACTGTTTTCACTTTGAATCTTACCATTCCATGTATGCCTCTTTATACAGTAAAATTTGTCTGCTTTTGAACTTTAGGTGAATGGTCATCCTGGGTATGTTCTTTTGTGTCTTTTTTCATCAGCACTGTAAGATTCACCTGTGGTACCCTACAGCTCATTCACTTTCACTCCATTACATGAATTATACCTCGTTTATATATTCTCTTGTTGATACTAATTTCTTTTTTCTTACTGAGTTAAAACACACATAAAAAAAATGTATTATCTTAACCATTTTTAAGTGTACAGTTCAGTGGTACTGAATACACTCACACTGCTGTGCAGCCATCAACACCATCCAGTCCCATCTCTCCTCATCTTTTAAGTCTGAAACTCTATAGCTATTAAATAACTAACTCCTCGTTCTCCCCAACCCCTGACAACTATCGTTACACCTTTTGTGTCTCTTTGTGATCTTGACTGCTCTACCTAATGTAAGTGGAATCATAACAGTATTTGTCTTTTTGTGACTGGCTTATTATCAGTTAGCATAATGCTCTCAGGGGTCATCCACGTTGTAGCATGCTGCACAATTTCCTTCCTTTCTAGGCCTTATTAATGTTCCATTGTATGTATAGACACGTTCAGTTGATCCAGTCATTGGTTGATGGACACTTGGGTGGCTTTCACATTTTAACTGTTGCGAATAATGCTACTCTAAACATGGATTTACAAATACCTCTTTAAGACTGCCTGGAATCACTGAGTCATATGGTAATTCCATTCTTACTTTTTTGAGGAGCCTGCATTACTGTTTTCCACAGTGCCTTTAACATTTTACAGTCCCACCAATAAATAGTGCACAAGGGTTCCAGTTTCTCCATATCCTTACCCAACACGTTTTTGCTTTTTTTGAAAAAATGTTTCATGTATTTCTGGCTGCGCTGGGTCTTCATTGCTGTATGTGGCTTTGCTCTAGTTGTGGTGAGCGGGGGCCACTCTGGTTGCGGTGTGTGGGCTCCTTGCTGCCGTGGCTTCTCTTGTAGAGGCTGGGCTTGCAGTTGTGGCGCCGGGCTGTTGCTCCACAGCATGTGGAACCTTCCCAGACCAGGGGTCAAACTGTGTCCCCTGTGTTGGTAGGTGAATTCTCAACTATTGGACCACCAAGGAAGTCCAAGCCATCCTAATGGGTAAAAAGTGGTTATCTCATTGTAATTTTGATTTGCTATTTCCCCAAAGATTAGTGATGTTAAGTGTCTTTTCATGCGCTTATTGGCCATTTACATATCTTTTTTGGAGAAATGTCTATTCAAGTCCTTTGCCCATTTTGAGTCAGGTTTTGTATGTGTGTTGTTTTAGGAGTTCTCTATATATTCTAGGTATTAATCCCTCATCAGACTGATTTGGAAATATTTTCTCCCATTCTGTTGGTTGCTTTTTCGCTCTGTTGATAGTGTCTCTTTTGCGTAACTATTTGGTTTTGGTTGCATTGGTTGTTGGGCTGAGTAGTTCGGTGCATGGGCTCCAGTTGTCTTGACATATGGGCTTAGCTGCTGACATGTGGGATCTTAGTTCCCAGACCAGGGATCAAACCTGTGTCCTCTGCATTGCTTTAAATTTTCATGAAGTCCAATTTGTCTATACTTTCTTTTGTTGCCTATGCCTTTGGTGTCATGTCTAAGAAATTATTGCCAAATTCAGTGTCTCTTGAAGCTTTTGTCCTGTTTTTCTAAGAATTTAATTTTTTAGGTCTTACATTTAGGTCCTTGATCCATCTTGAGTTAAATTTTTGTATACAGTGACAGGTAAGGGTCAAACTTCCTCCTTTTGTATGTGGATATCCAGTTTTCCCAGCACCATTTATTGAAAAGACTGTCCATTCCCCAAGAATGGCCTTGGCACCCTTGTCAAAAGTCATCTGCTTATATATTCAAGGGTTTATTTCTAGGCTTTCTATTCTATTCCTTTGATCTATATGTCTTATCTCTTATGTCAACACTGGCTTGATTACTATAACTTTACAGTAGGTTTTAAATCTAGGATGTGTGAGTCCTATAGTTTTGTTCTTTTTCAAAGTTGTTTTGCCTGTTTGGGATTCCTTGAGATCCCATGAGTTATAGGGCTTTTCTATTTCTGCATAAAGGTTCTTGAGATTTTAGGGATTGCTAGAATCTATAGATTGCTTTGGGTGCTACTGATATTTTAACAATATTAAGTTTTACTGATGCTGAAGCTGAAACTCCAGTAGTTTGGCCACCTCATGAGAAGAGTTGACTCATTGGAAAAGACCCTGATGCTGGGAGGGATTGGGGGCAGGAGGAGAAGGGGACGACAGAGGATGAGATGGCTGGATGGCATCACCGACTCGATGCACGTGAGTTTGGATGAACTCCGGGAGTTGGTGATGGACAGGGAGGCCTGGCGTGCTGTGATTCATGGAGTCACAAAGAGTTGGACACGACTGAGCGACTGAACTGTACTGAATCCATGATCATGGGATGTGTTTACATTTATTTATGTCTATAACTTCTTTCAGCAGTGTTTTGCACTGGGTTGGCCAAAAAGTTTTTTTTTCTTTTTTTTTGGTATCATCTTATGGAAAAACTCAAATGTGCTTTTTGGCTAACCTAACAGTTTTCATCATACATGTCTTTCACCTCCTTGGTCAATTCAGTTCAGTTCAGTTGCTCAGTCGTGTCCGATTTTTTGCAACCCTATGGACTGCAGCACACCAGTTCTCCCTGTCCATCACCAACTCCCGGAGCCAGCTCAAACTCAGGTCCATCAAGTCGGTGATGCCATCCAACCACCTCATCCTCTGTCATCCCCTTCTCCTTTCACCTTCAGTCTTTCCCAGCATGAGGGTCTTTTCAAATGAGTCAGTTCATTGCATTAGGTGGCCAAAGTATTGGAGTTTCAGCATCAGTCCTTCCAGTGAATATTCAGGACTGCTTTCCTTTAGGATGAACTGGATGGATCTCCTTGCAGTCCAAGGAACTCTAAAGAGTCTTCTCCAACACCACAGTTCAAAAGTATCAATTCTTCCGCACTCATCTATCTTTATAGTCCAACTCTCACATCCATATTGACTACTGGAAAAACCATAGCTTCGACTAGATGGACCTTTGTTGGCAAGGTAATGTCTCTGCTTTTTAGTATGTTGTCTAGATTGGCCATAGCTTTTTTTCCAAAGAGCAAGTGTCTTTTAATTTCATGGTTGCAGTCGCCGTCTGTAGTGATTTTGGAGCCCCCCAAAATAAAGTCTGTCACTGTTTCCCCATCTATTTGCCATGAAGTGGTGGGACAGATGCCATGATCTTAGTTTTCTGAATGTTGAGTTTTAAGCCAACTTTTTCACCTTCCTCTTTCACTTTGATCAAGAGGCTCTTTAGTTCTTTGCTTTCTGCCGAAAGGGTGGTGTCATCTGCATATCTGAGGTTATTGATATTTCTCCCCGCAGTCTTGATTCCAACTTGTGCTTCATCTAATCTAGCGTTTCCCATGATGTACTCTGCATATAATTAAATAAGCAGGGTGACAATATACAGCTTTGATGCACTCCTTTCCTGATCTGGAACTAGTCTGTTGTTCCATGTCCATTTCTAACTGTTGCTTCTTGACCTGCATATAGATTTCTCAAGAGGCAGGTAAGATGGTCTGGTATTCTCATCTCTTGAATATTTTCCCACAGTTTGTTGTGATCCACACAGTCAAAGGCTTTGGCATAGTCAATAAAGCAGAAATAGTGTTTCTCTGGAACTCTCCTGCTTTTTCAATGATCCAACAGATGTTGGCAATTTGATCTCTGGTTCCTCTGCCTTTTCTAAATCCAGCTTGAACATCTGGAAGTTCACAGTTACTGTACTATTGAAGCCTGACTTGGAGAATGTTGAGCATTACTTTGCTAGCATGTGACACGAGTGCAGTTGTGCGGTAGTTTGAGCATTCTCTGGTGCTGGAATGAAAACGGACCTTTTCCAGTCCTGGCCACTGCTGAGTTTTCCAGATTTGCTGGCATACTGAGTGCAGCACCTGCACAACATCATCTCTTAGGATTTGAAACAGCTCAACTCGAATTCTGATCACCTCCACTAGATTTGTTTGTAGTGATGCTTCCCAAGGCCCACTTGACTTCGCATTCTAGGATGTCTGGCTCTAGGAGAGTGAGCACACCATCGTGATTATCTGGGTCATGAAGATCTTTTTTGTACAGTTCTTCTGTGTATTCTTGCCACCTCTTCTTAATATCTTCTGCTTCTGTTAGGTCCATACCATTTATGTCTTTCATTGAGCCCATCTTTGCATGAAATGTTCCCTTGGTATCTCTATAATTTTCTTGAAGAGATCTCTACTCTTTCCCATTCTATTGTTTTCCTCTGTTTCTTTGCACTGATCACTGAGGAGGATTTTTTCTCTCTCCTTGCTATTCTTTGGAACTCTGCAATTAACCTCCTTGGTTAATTGCCAGGTATTTTAGTCTTTTTGATGCCATTATAAATTAAATCATTTTTGTAATTTCCTTTTCAGATGGTTCACTGTGTATAGAAATACAACTGATTTTTGTATTGACTTTGTATCCTGCTACTTTGCTGAAGTCATTTATTAATTCTAACAGCTTTTTGGTAGTCTTTAAGATTTTTTACATATAAGATCACTCACCTGCAAACATAATTTTTACTTCTTTCTTTCCAGTTTGAATGCCTTTTCTTTTATAGCCTAATGGCTCTGACTATGTTGATTAAAAATGTTGAAAGTAGACATCCCTTGCCTTGTTCTGATCTTAAAGCAAAAGTAACTGGGTATTATGTTCACTGTGGGCTTGTCATATATGGCTTTTATTGTGTGGAAGTAGTCTCCTTTTCTATTTTATTGAGTTTTTATCATGAAAGGTTGTGGAATCTTTCTACATCAACTGAAATGATCATTTGGGGCGTTAAAGCATAACACATGCTCAGGGTTGGATATTTGCTCAAAAATGCCTGAGAAAACACTTAAGTTTTCATTTCTGCCTAGGATTCAGGCTCCACACAGCAAGAACCGAAGGCTAAGGCACAGTTGTATATGGCCTGAAAGTGAAAGTCCCTTAGTTGTGTCCGACTCTGTGACCCCATGGACTGTACAGTCCATGGAATTCTCTAGGTCACAATGGCCTGGCTAAGCATTAAAGACTTGCTCCAACACAATGAATATATATTTTTTCCCTCATTTTTCTTTTAGTAAGTGAGTTTTTAGCAAGTTGTAGGATACAAGAGCAATATACAAAAATCAACTATATATGTAGCCAAATAGCAACCAGAAATTCTAATTAAAAGATACCATTTACAATAGCCTCCAGATATGAAATACTTAGGGATAAATCTGACAAAGATGTGAAATATTTGTACACATGACCTATAAAATACTGCTGAGAGAAATTAAAACAGAAATAAATGGAGAGAGATGCCTTGTTTGTGGGTTGTTAGTTCTCCCCAAGTTAGTCTACGGGTTCAATGCAATGCCAATAAAAATTCTACCAGATTTTTCTGTAGAAATTGACAAGCTTTTTCCCCTAAAACTCATACAAAAACGCAAAGGACCTGTAACAGACAAAATGATGTTTAAAAACACATAGTTGGAAAGTTAACATTACCTGATATTAAGAATTCATATAAATCCTCGTAATTAAGACAGGGTCGTATAGTACTGTCATTAGGACAGACAGATCAGTGGAACAGAAACTTACGGGAGAAAGTTTAGCTTTTCAGCTAATGGTGCTAGACAACTGGGCACTGTATGAAAAAGAATGAACTCAACAGGTACTTCACCAGAGAAGATAAGAATGATCACAGAGAAGCATGTTAAAAAAGATGTTAAACAGAATTTTAAAAAAAAGTTAAACACCATCATTAGGAAAATGTACATTACAACCACATTGAGATACCATTTCACAGCTACTAAAATGGCTAAAATCATAAAGACTGACCATACCAAGTGTCGCAGAAGATGTGAAGAAACTGGAACCTTAATACATCTTGAGAATGTGAAATAAGCCAACCACTTGGGAAATCAGACTGGCAGTTTCTTAAAAAGTTAAACATACACCTACCATATGTAAGATCCAGCCATTTCACTCCTAGGTATTTACCCAAAAGAAAACACAGCTGTACACAGAGACTAGCAATGAAAACTTGGGAGTTAGGCTTTTTATTTCTCTCAGGAAACTTTTTCTCAGGACAAGAGATGTTCTTAATTTAGAAACACTCAAAATAAAAATCATGATCCTGACTAAAAATTTCTTGCATGTTCTTTTAGTCATTTTTCAGACAAAAACCAACCACAAATTGATTAGGAAACAATGAAAACACCACTATAATATGTTTCTGAAATATAAGTATACATTTTAATTTAAGAATATATTTTAAAATCAGTACATGTATACGCATGACTAACAGACCAAATCCACACCTGTAAGCTTCCAAGAACCATTTTACTGTGCTGACAGTAGTAGGGGTGCAGGCAGAGGGAAAATAAATAGTGTTTTGGGGAGCGCAGTAGTGATCAATAGGGTAGGTAGAGGAGGAGCCTCATCGTGGACGCTATGGCAGGAACAACTCCCCAGTACTGACATGTGCAAAGTTCCAGGTCTCCACGACAGGAACAGGAACGGCCCAACCCACCAAGCAGCCTCCCTACTTGTCTACCAAGTGCAGAGGGTGGAGGGACTCAGGCACAGGGGCGCAGGGATGGGGGAACTGGGCCCAGAAGTTCAGACAAGCACGTGTGTTCATACACCACCCCCGACCCACAGCATTGCCCCACATGACAAAACTACACGACTGAACAAAGGCGCTCCCAGCCTCCCTGTCACCTCTTTGGCAGTGAGTCAGGCCATCCCAACTTCTGACACACAGACATCTTCATCAGGAGGAAGGCTGTCCTGTGTGGTAGGGACAGGCCTTTAGGTGAGAACAAAGCTATTGAAGCTGTAGCATTAATTGGACATCCCTAAACAAAAAAGATGTTAATTGCTAATTATAAGTGTACAGACAAAAAACTGCTTCATGTCCCATACCCCAAGGATGGACACAGTCATTTTCCTACTCAAAGGTGAAATATAACAAGCCCTTGATCATACTTCAGCAAGTACAGTTATGGGGCAGGAAAAGAAATTAAGTTCCATATGCTAAAATTTACACTTATTGCTATGAACTAAGTTTTAATGTATTTCTTGAGTCAAAACCAAATGTCTGAGGACGCACTAAGCTTATGATACTTTCGTCTGTAACTCATTCACTTCTCTAAGTGAGACTCATGGTAATGGAACGTGTCCAGGCTTTCAAGCATCTAAACTGAAGAAACATTAAAGCCACCCAGTATAATTAGGCACAGAAAACTTCAGAGGGGTGACTGATCAGGGCTTCTCAGGACTGGATGTTGGTTGAATTGAGGATTCGGGAAGCAGCATCAGATTTGGAAGCCTTTGAAAGTTCGCGCTGTTGAAAAATAAACAACATCAATGGCAGGACTGCCCCCTCTCATGCATGCCCTGCCCTGCTAAATAAGCACGAGTGAATGTCAGCACACAGCCCTCTGAGGGCGTTCCTCTAAGACAGTGGGCCCAAGCCCAGCACAGGCTGTTAGGAATCCAAGGGAAGGGAATGCTTAGTCACAGATTAAGCAGGTGAGTATATGCGCCTTGATCGCTTTCCTCAGCCAGTCCATTTTGTTAAAACCTCACAGAAGAGAAATCCCTTAGACTTCACCAAGTACTCTGAGTTGTCAAGCTAGATAGGCAACAAACTTTGGTCTTTTGAGCCCTTTATGAAACATTGGGCCAGAGTGTATATCTACCAATCCCTGGGGCTGAGGGCCTGTTAACCTGCTGGTGATTTCATCTCGTGCTGGAGCACATGGTACCGAAGCAGAAGACAAGGCATGTGAGACAAAGCCAGTGAGAAAGGACAGGTGTTAGTGGAGGTTAGTCTACTGGCTTCAGTGCTGCCTGGTGGAGCCCACAGCCACAACAGCCCAAACCAGGGGAGCCTTCCTGACTGAGCCAAAGACAGATACAGATACGTGTAAGCACCGAGTGGATGAAGCGGGGCTGGCTGAGCAAACAGGAAAGAGAAAGCTGGACTTTGTGGCCCGCAGTCAGCTAACCACAGTGACAAGTACTCACTTCTGTAGGTAGAACCACAACAGTCAAGTACTTGATAGGGACTTCTCTGGTAGATCAGTGCTTAAGACACCTTGAGGTTCAGTCCCTGGTTGGGGAACTAAGGTCCTACATGCCACACAGCATAGCCAAAATAATAATAAAACAACTCTTTAAAAAAAAAGTAACTTGACAAAAGTAAAAGAATATAAAGCGAGCTTCAGAGCTCAAAATGAGCTGTAGCCTTGGGCAGCTGTCACATTCTTCATTATTGCAGCAAGACAATTGATGCCCTAGGCTGTCACTCAGTATCCCCCACAATGGTGAAGGATGGCCTTGCCTCTCAATAGTTAGATACTCAGGGATCACTAAGGAGAGGGCACTGCAGTTAAGTGTTGGTAAATGTGAAGTAGGTTACTAGGAGCTGAAGAGCATTGTGGGGAAAAAACTACTTTCTTCCAGTGCCTCCTATGTGCTTTAGCAGCTCAATGTGGTAGAAATAGGCAAAGGCAAAGAAATGAGCATGGGCTAGCCCAGAGCAGACAGAAAGTTGGCAGTGCAGCTCCGAGGGGTTAGTAAGACATATACTCCAGGAAATAATCAGCACACAGGCCAAAAACCTGATAGGCAGCACACAGCTGGGGCTCCCCTCCCCACGTGATAGGGCCTCTCCTTTCTAGCACACTGGAGGCCCTTAATGTCACAACTGGGGAGGGTGGAAATTCTCTGTTGTGAAATAACAGGATAAAAAAACTTTGCCTAACTTTAGATGGGGCTGAGAATCCAAGTCTGAACAAGTTAATCGGCAGGTTAGTCTGTTTAGTTAGTCTATTGGGAACTTAAGCCAGATATTTACTATTTTTGAAATCTGTATTAGGGATTCCTGCTTCCTTTGTTAAAAAAAAGAAGTCTTATGATAGATAGTACAGCTGAAATTATTGGTTAGTGCAGCCCTGTGCCCACATGGGAATGAAGCCAGCAGATGACAGATCAGCTTGGAAAAGGGACATGGGACATGCAGGGGTTGCCATACAGACCTGAAGCCCAACAGTGGAGCTGTCAGAGAGGGACGGATCCTTCTAAGAACAAAGAATTAAGACAATTACCAAGACTCCACCAAGAGAGCACCAGGGCAGTGATTAAAAAGGTTACCTCCTGCAGCCAGGGAATGGTATTTCTTAAGCAGAAGGATCCAGGTTAAATGTCTGGTTGCTGCTGCCATCTTTCTTCCTGTATACCACCCTTAAACCACCCCCACCTCATGCCATGGTCATGTCAGGAAAGGGATTCTCAGCCTCCAAAGATCCATCCGAACTAATAGCCTGGGTGCCCCTGGGGAGATACCCTCTCTGCCCCAACTGTGTGCTCCCCAGGGACTGGTAGATATTAGAAAAGGTGAATTACCGCAAACTCAGAATAGGTGCTGGCAACAGAATTAATGCTGAAGTTGCGCCGTGGGGGGGCCGAGTCAGGGTACCCACCGCTGAGGATGCTGCCATTGAGCTCCAGGTTCTCCTTGTTGGCTCCATGCTTGACGGCACGGGGTGTTTTTTTCCCCGAACAGGTGGAAGTGATGACTGGCTGTAGAGAAAAGATCCTTCAATGTATCACCCTTATAATGACTACACATACACACATTATCAAAGGCTGACACCGTCTTTATTCATGTGTCTGTAATCCTATTCTTCTGGTTTAACAAATATAAATTCTTAATGATCTGCAGAACCCTTATCTTGAGCACAGTCTGTAGAATACTTGAAAGACTGAACACATTTTAGCACACACTCCTCACCCCTCTCCTGGGGTGAGAGTTCCTGTCTGCACCTAGTCATCCAGTGTCACTGGGCTGGAACCCACATGCAGAGACCTCACACAGGAGCACCGAAGACCTGGCTTTCAACTGAGCCTATGGAGACTTCGGTTTCCCAGCCATCCCAGTGCTTCCACAACACTAGTCAGGGCTCAGGATGACCATTCTCTCCTCTTCTCTCATTTAGTCTTTGAGCGACTAGTTAGCTTCCATCTGTTAACTCTCAGCATCTCGATGATAACCGGATGCAAGGACCTTAGAAACTGGAACAGGTGGGCGGGCCCTTGTGTGGCTGAACCACACTGACTCCTTTTTGTCAGCTCCACCTTAGGCCTGCAGTCCCACCCTCTCCCCGTCCTGCATGACTGACCTTCAGTCTACACATAGGAATGTGCCCAAGCCAGACAAAGTCCCTATCAAGTCTGACCTTCACCTGATACGAAAACTGCAGAATGCCTTTTGCTGAGGCAGGTGTGGTGGTCTCGAGACCCTGGGAGAAGGAAAACTGCACAGTGCCTATCAGTATTGACGCGCTGCTCCTAGATGTTTCTACATTTTAAGCTTTGGCCCCTTTAAGTCCCTCTCTACCCCTTTCGGTGCTTGAGTGCAGGTGCAAATGCCTCTGGGTCACTGTCCGCTGGATCCTGCCTGTATGTAAATTACCCACAGTAAACTTCATAATTGCACTTGATGAAGCTACCTGCTTTGTTTTTCGGTCTCAAAGCTCCTTCTTAGTCCAGAGGACAGTATTCAGTATCTCTGCCTCCCAACAGACCCTGGAGTGCAAAGGCCGGGCCGGTGTTGCAGATGTGCTTGTACACAGAGCATACTGACCTTGCTGCCAGAAGGTGGAAGTCGAGACACAGGAGAGCGGTAGACTGTCCCCGAAAAGACAGGCCGAATGCTGCTGTTGGCCGTAGCATTGGACATGGTGGTAGTGTTCAGCTAGAACAAGAGACAGGATTACTGACGTGAGACAAGGTGGTGCTGAGTAACCCATCCTTATATTACAGAGGAGTGAGCAGTCCTCCGTGAGCAGGGAAGCAGTCTAGAAAAGTGTTCAGTGTTCCATCCAGCAGGTGGAATTGTAAAATGGGACAACCATTTTGTTTCGAAAAGTTAAACAGGCAACTATCCTAAGACCCAGCCATGTCACTCTTGGGTATTTACCCAAGAGAAATGAAAGCATATATCCATACAAAGACTTACACATAAATATTTACAGCAGCTTTATTTGTAGTAGCCAGAAAACTAGAAATAAGCTAAATATCCATCAACACAGGCAACTAGATAAGCAAATCATGGTATATACATCCAGTAGAATACTGTTCAACAGTAAAAAGAGTAACCTACTGACATAACAATATGAAAAAAATCAGACACAGAAGTATACACACTGTATGATTCTATTTCTATAAAATGTTAGAAAATGCAAACTAATCAATAGTAACAGAGCGAACAAAGCTGTAGTTGCCAGGAGCTGGGGGGGGATGGGTAAAGAAAGCAAAGAGTATATAAAAGGGCAAAAGGAAACTTTGGGTGTGATGGGTAAAAATTTATAACATGTTCTAAAAATTTCATCACATTATTTTTCTAATAAAAAATTAAGTACCTAATATCAAACAATAGGGAACTAGTTTAATAAATGACAGAATGTAAAAAAAAAATAGAATATATCAGCTAATAATGAGCATATTTAAAGAAAGTTTAATTCTCTGAAAAAGCAGAAATCAAAATTATATATGTGATCTCTATTTTATGAAAATACACTATTTTTAAAAGCTTTTTATAAAAGCAGGAAAAACACCAAATATTCTCATTGGTGCTTCTGGAGTTATACACTATAGGTGATTTTTAAAAAACATTTTATATGTTACAAAGTATGAGTTGAGCGAAGAGGAAAATAGCACTCCATTTATCAAAGAAAAGGTTTAAAAAAAAAGGAGGGAAGGAAGGAAAGGACGGACTCCTGGCTTCCTGGTCTGGAGATTAAGGAGCATTAGCTACTCTATTTGCCAGGCATGAAAGTCTTCTTTCACACAGCGCCATGGTCACTTGTCGGAATCACAGAATGAACCTCTGAAGGTTTTCATCATTACAGAATGTTGGCAGCTGCTGGCACCCCGAGTTTAATCCAGGACTCAACATCTGACACACACCAAAGCCCAGCAGTTCCGGCAGCTCCGCGTTACCTTGCGCACTTTGCCTGGAGTGCTGGGTGTCAGTCCTCGGCGCTTGTTGGGTGTTCGCGGAGTACTGCCGTAGAGCATCTCTGTCTCTGTCTGCTTCTTGTTCTTTAGTTGCTATGTGAAAGTCAGGGGCAAGAGTGATAAATCCCAGAAGGAGAACAGCTCTGGGATGGGGGCAGAGGAAGGGCCAGAAATGCAATGCAGGCGTCTACACCCAGAGCTAAAAAGAGCTGCCGGGAGCTGCGACTTCTCTAGCCAACCGAGAGCCCTGGCAGAGACTATAGGCCGCTCCCTTATTGCCCTGCCCCACTTCCCAACCTGGGTTTACTTACTCGTTCCTGCTTGGCTCTCTCTTTCTCCAATCGGTGCATCTCCCACTGTTCTGTTACGTACTCCATGAATTTCTGCCCATTCACCACAAATGCCTTTGAATGCTCCCGTTCCCACATTTCAATCCTTGCTTTCAACTCCTCTTCCAACTGAGACCAGAAACAAGGACATGTTAATTACATCAAATCTTTGATGTGAAACCTAAAAGAAATGATTCTCCCAAAGAATGCCTCCTACCCACTCAGAGTATCATTAGCCTGACTTCAGGTAGCTGGACCAGGCTGGAGTGGCCAGAAATCAGTCTGGCATGGTTCATCCATAATATACTTGAAGGCGGGAAAAAGTGAGAACCCCGAGCCTGACCACTAAAGCTCTGGTGCCGGAAGCTGGAGGCAGCACCGGGGGAAGCTGCAACAATAAGCAGGCAGTGTTCACAGAGCAGCACTGGCTGGGCTGCAGCCTGGGATCCACCCCTTACGGGCTCTGAAGAGGTGGGCAAGGTGCTTAAGTGCTTAGTCCCTCAGTTTGCTCATCTGTAAAAACGGAAATAATAATACCAACCTCTTAAGGATGTTGTGAAGATTAAGTGAATTAATAAATGGAAAGCACTCTAAGACAGTATCTGGCACTTAATTCAATAAATGTTAACTATTATTATTAAAATAGAGAATACTAATGAAGTCCAAAGCACTTTCTCAAAAGGTCACGTGTTACGGGATCAATTGTGCCCCCTGCCAAATTCATATGCTGATGTCCTAATCCCCAGTACCTCAGAATGTGACTTTATTTGAACACAGATGTAATTAAGTTAAAATGAGGTCATAAGAAAGCTGTGGTACATATACACAATGGAGTATTACTCAGCCGTTAAAAAGAATTCATTTGAATCAGTTCTGATGAGATGGATGAAACTGGAGCCAATTATACAGAGTGAAGTAAGCCAGAAAGAAAAACACCAATACAGTATACTAACACATATATATGGAATTTAGGAAAATGGCAATGACCACCCTGTATGCAAGACAGGAAAAAAGACACAGATGTGTATAACGGATTTTGGACTCAGAGGGAGAGGGAGAGGGTGGGATAATTTGGGAGAATGGCATTCTAACATGTATACTATCATGTAAGAATTGAATCGCTAGTCTATGTCTGATGCAGGGTGCAGCATGCTTGGGGCTGGTGCATGGGGATAACCCAGAGAGATGTTGTGGGGAGGGAGGTGGGTTCATGTTTGGGAACGCATGTAAGAATTAAAGATTTTAAAATTTAAAAAATAAAAAACTAAAAAAAAAAAAAAATGAGGTCATAAGGGCGAGTCCTAATCCAACATGACTGCAGCTTTGTAAGAAAATTTAAACACACACACATACAGTAGGAGGACGGTGTGGAGATACAGGGAGAAGATAACTGTGTAGAGGCAGGAAAGAAGCCTCGGAAGAAACCAGCCCTGCTGACACCTTGATCTCAGACTTCTAGCCTCCAGGACTGAGAAAATGAATTTCTGCTGTTTAAGCCACCCAGTCTCTGCTACTCTGTTGTGGCAGTCCTAAAAACATAATAAAACTTGATATTCAGTTATCAAGGAATACTTGATACTAGGCAGACCCAGCAAGTACTTACTATCCTTGCCTAACCTTTGGAAGAGAATACAGTTTGGGAGCAAAATGATTCAAAGCAAGGGATATACAAAAAGTGAGATATTTTGTAGCCACGCACAAACACTCTCAGCAACAGTATTACCTTAGGGAGTGTTTTTTGGAGCTTGGCTCTCTGCTTTTCCTCTTTTAGAAGATTTCCTCCACGATTTGTAAATCGACTTGGATCTGAAGCTTTTCTCTGTGAAAAACACATTTTAATTAGAGTAAATGCCTGTCAGTCAGTCACTTCTGCTAGAATCCATGCTCTCATAAATGGATGCATATTTGTAAGGAGACTTCAGAGTTTTCATCTCCACCCACTCTGAGTAGTGAGACACGGTGACTTTCTAAGGCAGGGAGTGGGGTATGACTACTCCCAGGGAGATGCAAGGTCATACACTGGGGTGCAGAAAAACTACTGTTTCCTTTTCCATCTAAAAAGTAAGACAGGCTTTCATATTTACTGCACAATGTCACTGGCTCCTTTCCTTGGTTCAGAGGCCACCAAAGGGAAATGGGTGCAGGGGGACAAGCAGGAGGTCTACACTCAGAGGGCTTGCTGGTGACTCCCCAACTTGCCCACTCCCACTGTATTAAAACAACACAGCTTAAATGTGCTCAGTGAAAGGGTTTACAGATCGTGTGATTTTTATTAAATTAACCCTCACAAAATGGACAAAAAATATAAAATGTTAGGCTTCTTATTCTTTTTAACTTTTCTGTTTTTAGTTACATTCTACATTATATCAGAATAGTAATGTAAGTTTATAATTTATAAATACAAATTAGGTGAATACACTAAAAAATGGGGCAGATAATAAAAAATGTTTAGAAATAGTCTTGACAGTTTGGGAGCCAAACTGATAAATCCTGTTTCCTTTCCAGGCTGTTCAATTAGTAACTTTCTATAAGCATATCTAAAAGGAATGGTAATTAGTTTTTTATTTTTCCTTAAACATTGGCATGTAAACAAGGGTTGCATATTTGGTTCTTTATTAGCTTTATATATATATATTTTAAAATTATAGTTGATTTACAATATTATATAGGTTTCAGGTGCACAACACAGTGATTCACAATTTTTAAAGGTCATACTCCATTTATAGTTAGTATGAAATATTGGCTATGCTCTACAGTGTTCCATGCTGTACAGTGTATCCCAGTAGCTTAGCTATTTCATACATAGTAGTTGTACTTCTTAATCCCCTAGCCGGTATACTCCCAGTTTCCCCCTCCCCACTGGTAACCATTAGTTTGTTTCTATGTCTGTGAGTCCGTTTTTTTGTTATATGTATTAGTTTATTTTCTAGATTCCACATATGAGTGGTGTCTTACAGTAGTTGTCTTTTCTCTGAGTTATTTCACTAAGCATAATACCCTATAGATCCATCCAAGTTGTTGCCAGTGGCAAAATATCATTCTTTTCTATGGTTGAGCTCTTTACTGACTTTCACTCTCCTCCTCCTTGCTTTCTACCAGAAGTAAGGAGGCATGGAGGCCTCGAACACTTGCTTTTAAACAGCTGTGAGATCTCACACAGTTTTCTCTACTTCTGAGTCCTAGTTTCCTGCCTGTAAACTTGGAGTTAAACTCCAGATTTGCTAAAGGGCTGTTCCAGCTCTAACAGGACTGGTATGGACCTAAGAATAAATCTCATGAATTTTATGCCCGAGGTGCCTCACTTGCCTCAACCTGATCCCAGCTCTGAACTCTAAAATGCTCTAAGGGAACCTATTCGTGCTAAGTCTATCAGAACAAAAGGAATACAGAATACACAAATGTGCCCCAATAAACAGGCAATTTTCTAAGATTTATAGCAAAAGTTTGAACAGTACAGAATGTTAGTTACCTGCCCCTACATCCACTCTTCTCTCCTTCCTTAGAAACAGACCCTGGATTTATCTACGGCAGCAGTTCTCCCAGCCTCACCCATAGCTGGTGTGGCATTTAAGTGGAGGTGCTATGAAGAGAGCCTGGGAAAGGATCTCGGTGGGGGGGGGCAGGCGGGGCAGTGCCTTTTGTGCTCCCGCCTTCACATGCTGTGTGAAACGCTGTGGTGGGAGCTCCAGAACCACCGTGGACCTGAGCTTAGACTCACCGCTTAGTGGTGGAGGAGCTATGAACTGGAGAAGCCTGGGACCCCACTGACTATGGAATGGCCATACCTGCCTTACACTGCCTACCTCTAGACTTCCTTTATGCAAGAAACTTCAGCCTTATTGAAGGAATTAATTTGGGGTTTTTCTCTTACATGTTTCTAAGCTTGACAAATACAGATGGGTTAGCAGTAATTTATAGATGTAATGATAAAACATGGTAAACAGCAAAGGAAACAGGCTCTGACTCCACGCAGAGGATGTTTTCTTAACACCACACTGTACTCTAAGGAAAACAGAAAAACTAGAGTAGTACCTCAAACTCTAAGAAAAGCCTCCAGCTCTCTTCCCACTTCTGGACACCTTCAAAGAGTTCTTTGTGAACCTCATAGTAGTTTCTTAACCGCACAATCTCAGCATCATGGAGCTGGAGCAGATTTTCTGTGTAGTCCTCTGCAAGATACAGGCCCAGTAGTTTTAAGAAATCCCTCCAGTGTTTAGTATCCCAATTTACTAATCCCTCATCCCCCTAAAATGGAAGCAGATTTTTCTCCCTTACAGTAAAAGTGATACACGAGTAATTGTGTGCTGTAGATAATAAGAGCCAGGTTTGTCACCATCAGCCTGGTAGGACTGGAGACTGACTAAGGCGTAGAATAATGTGACTAAGATTCTCAAAACTTCTGTCATCTTTTGCCTTGTCTTAGGTTTCTTTCATATTCTTTCTTTTCATGCTGCCCAATAGAGGGCTGAGTCACAGAAAATGTCCAGAAATGTGGAATTCAGTAAAGACAGCAGCATCTTTATATTCAGTTCAGATCAGAATTCCACTGGGCCCTTGGGGGCATACTCCTGGGCTCAAAAGTGGGCTCTGCCATTGACCTGCTGAGTGTCTCTGGGTTAAGTTGTGCAACATTTATGTGCCTCAGTGTCCTTCCTCATCCCTTAACCTGAGTATTAAGTGAGATAACCCTGTTAAGAGTCTGGCATTGCACCTGGCAGCACAGAGTAAGCACCTGATAAACCTGAGCTTCACACCCACAGGCCACAGAGTTATACTGCTTCAGAGATCTCTCATTTCCCAACAGTATTTGCAAATGCTTATTTGAACAGGAACGGCAATTTATGCTGAATGGCTTGGAAATTTATGCCTCTGTTCCAGAGGAAACACTTCCCAGTGAATGTCTGCACTTGTAAAACACAAGTGAGCAGCCGCATGAAGAGTGACACTTCTGTACGAACCAGAGTAGTAAGCAGCAAAAGCCTGCCTCTGCTCCTGGCTGTAAAAACACTTGTCCCAGTACTGAGCCACCTCCACTCGGATTGCCTCAATCACTTTCTTCATGTTTTGCATTTTAAGTTCTTCCAACCGATCCACTTCTAATTGCAGCTGAAACAAAAAGACCTGTTAAAAGTGCTTCATATTTATGTAAATTTGCAAAATATTTTCCCCCTTTTTAATAAAGTGAAGTGAAAGTTGCTCAGTTGTGTCCAGCTCTTTGTGACCCCATGGACTATAGTCCATGGAATTCTCCAGGCCAGAATACTGGAGTGGGTAGCCTTTCCCTTTTCCAGGGGATCTTCCCAACCCAGGGACAGAACCCAGGTCTCCCACATTGTAGGCAGATTATTTACCAGCTAAGCCACAAGGAAAGCCCGTTTTAATAAAATTACAACACAAAACCACAGTGGCAAGTCAACACTCTATAACAATGATATCCTAGGAGCCAGAAATGTAAGAAACATACACACAAAATAACAGATGATCAGGCTACTGCCACCCTTTTCTGATGCTTGTCTTAAAAACAGGCTCACTCAGGATTTCCTTGGTGGTCTAGTGGCTAAGACTCTGTACTCCCAATGCAGGGGGCCCAGGTTCAATCCCTGGTCAGGGAACTAGATTCCGCATGCAACTAAGACCTGATGCAGCCAAATAAATAAATATTAAAACAAGAAAGAAAGAAAAAAATAGGTTCATGCAAGGCAGAAGCTGGTGAAGACACCAGTGTGTGCTCATGCTCAGCTGCCTGTCACTTTTTGGGACCCCATGGACTATGTAGCCCGCCAGGCCCCTCTGTCCATGGGATTTCCCAGGCAAGAATACCAGACTGGGTTGCCACTTCCTATTCCAGGGGATCTTCCTGACCCAGGGACTGAACCCACATCTCCTGCACTGGCAGGTGGAATCTTTAGCACTGAGCCACTAGGGAAGCCCCAGAGATATCACACTTGACACCAAAAAGCTGACCCAGTGCCCTTAGGGTTCCTTACCGCTTTCCGGACCTTGGCCTTCGACCCAGTCATAACCGTGGCCACAGCTTCTCTTTCTTCTGCAGGTATTTGCAACCTATCCCAGAGCTCTCGTATCTGAGCACGCAGCCCCTCACACACTGCTTCATTTTGTGATTTTCGCACTTCCAGCTGTAGCAAGGAAAGCCAGGGGTTACAGCAATGAGAGCAGCAGAGAGAAAGCTGGCCCTCTGGCTTCCTACAAAGATACATCTTTACCCCCAAGGAGAAGAAGCACTTTCACAAGACTGTGAAGAGCTGTGTTTTCATGAATTCTGAAAACAAACTATCAGGCTGCTATTATGGTAGTAGGGTGTCAGATCTCCAAAATAAGGATTTAAATTTTAACTAAAAAAAAAATTTTTTTTTTCAGTTAAACACTAAACTAATTCAAATAACTTAGTTTTCCACCCAAATCCTGTATTTCATATTCTTAGAACTACATATAAATTAAGGTTTTTGTTTAAAACAAAAATTCAAGGTTGTATTTCACACAATACTATCTTTATCTTAAAAGAAAAAAACCGCAAGTTTTTTTTTCCCAAATTGCTGGATACTGTGGAGATCCCAGGCCATAATCTGAGTGACGTTACCTGCCGGAGCAACTTCTGTAGTGTTGCAATATTTTCCAGAGATAAACAGAAGGCTTCTTCATCTTCACACACCACATCTCTTTCAAAGCTTGTGTCTGGCGTGTGCTCTAATTCCTCCATACACAGTATGATCTGTCTCTTTATGTTAACAAACTCCTCACGCCTAGATGCCTATGAAAGAAGGTGATTATAAGATACCTGGAGGAAAGTCAAATGACTTTTAGGACATATGAATGTTGACATAAAGCTATGACAAACCTAGACAGAATATTAAAAAACAAAGACATCACTTTGTTGACAAAGGTCCATATAGTCAAAGCTATGGTCTGTCCAGTAGTCATGTACAGGTATGAGAGTTGGACTATAAAGAAGGACGAGTACCGAAGAATTGATGCTTTTACACTGTGGTGCTGGAGAAGACTCTTGGGACTGCAAGGAGATCAAACTAGTCAATTCTAAAGGAAATCAGTCCTGAATATTCATTGGAAGGACTGATGCTGAAACTGAAGCTCCCAATATTTTGGCCACTTGATGCAAAGAGCCGATTCATTGGAAAAGACCCTGATGCTGGGAAAAATTGAAGGCAGGAGGAGAAGGGGGTGACAGAGGATGAGATGGTTAGACAGCATCACTGACTCAGTGAACATGAATTTGAACAAACTGCAGGAGATAGTGCAGGACAGGGAAGCCTGGTGTGCTGCAGTCCATGGGGTCACAAAGAGTTACACGCTACTTGGCAAACTGAACAAAAACACCAATGTTAGCATACCTTTGTTTCCCTCAGAGTTGCCACGTGTTGTCTAAACTGGTTCAGCTCTTCTAAACTGGGAACTGAGGTGCTGTCAATTTCATAATGGGGCATGCAAAGAATTTCACACAGTTCTTGATCTTGTTCTTGAAGGATTTTCAGTTCTTGTTTTCTTTCCTTTTTCTGTTTTCTCCTCAGTTCCACCTGAGTGCGCAAATCCTTTTCTAGTTGCAAGATGGTTGTCTCTCCTTCTTCCTGTAGGAGACAATGTACCACTGTTAAGGTGCCAAGTGGATTTCTTCAAAGGAGGAGAAAGACGATGGAAAAAAAAGACTAGGATGACAGACTTTTAGTTAAACTTACAAATAAGTTAACTTATTTGTTAACCTAATAGAATATAACCTAACCTAACAGAATATGGCACAGAGAGGGCCCCATAACAAGGTTCCCCAGTAAGGAAAGGTGCCAGGGCAATTTTATCAGAGGTAAAAATGGTTGAAAAACTTGCTTTGAGTTAGCTATGGTTATTTAGCTGCTAACTAAATGTTTATCCCAATAATCCTAAGAACATCACTTAACCATCCCAATAATTGAAGGTTATCACTTAACCAATAAAAATCCATTTTGTACTCCTTGCTCTACTCCTGATAAGCAGAAGAAAAAAGTGGCAGTTATATGTCCTATAAATTTTATTCAACATTTAACTAGGAACTGTCATATAATTTAAGGGAGATGTACTACTGAATACCTAACTTCTCATCCAATTTCATATCAAAAGTTTTTTAAAAAAAGACTAAAGAAGGAATCTCAAAAAACAACAAAATTCTGTAAGGCAATTATCCTTCAATTAAAAAATTTTAAAAAAGGAATCTCTGTTCAAAATCAATGATATTTATGCCATTTGTGTTGATGTCCGAGTCTGCCTGATTGCTCATAGCTACAAGATACTAATTATCCTTAACTCTTTAAACAGTGTCCTCCTCCCAGGCTGCCTCCATCTAGATCCCCAGGCAGTTCTTTCTGTAACAGGGAGAGGGGCCTAAGACCTTACTGGTGCCACATCAGCCCCCTGTGTGCTGCCCCTGCACCCACCTCTGTTCTAGTTACCTTCCCAACCCTCACTGTCTTCATTTTTATGATCCCAACACTGTTTTTACTGGTTCTAACCAGGGCTATGTTTCGGGGTCTCTCTGTCGTTCATGTCATGCTTACTGGTGTCTGCGTTCATGTCTGACTCGTGCTGGAGCACGGGACAGCAAACTCGCAGCAAGAAACACAGATGAGCATCCTTGGGTTTGACCTCACTCTCCTGATATTCCTACTATGGAAACATTTCTTCTCATGTGGCCACTCTGGCTGGTTCAGTGGTGTGCAGCTTTCAAGTATGAAAAAATCCACAAAGGCAGGTTTGGGGGTAACTTTCCCTTATATCACTCATCACTTTTGTTTCTTAAGTAGCTCTTTTCATTTTCTTTCACAGAAAGAATGGAATCATATCATCTATTCCTCTTTTAAGCTCAGAGTTAAAAAATTTTTTATGTCCTACAAATTGATAGGAATAGGAAATTTGTTTTTGATTAAAACATTGCAACACTTAGGTGTTTCACCTCTCAACAGGGAAACTTATTTATATAAGTGAAAAAATAGCTTTGCTGGAACCAAGTAACTAGGCAACATGTTCCACCCATTTCTCATGTCCAGTATCAGCCCTACAAGGAAACTTTCCACCTGGAGCTCCAAATCAAAGTTCTTCCCTCAATCTCAGACCCAAACAAGATCCCCTGACACCCTGCCACATACATGAAAAGGCTCGACATTTAACTCGCTGCACAGAGTGTTCAGCTCTTTCTGACAGACGGCTATGCTTTTGATGAGTCTTTCCTTCAGGCTTTCCTCTTCAGCAATCATCATATCCAGGAGGTCCTATGAGAGAGAAAATAGTCCTGTAAAAGTCCTGGGTTCTCCCCCATTAGCGTCAAACAACAACAAATAACACCAAAAACCTCACAGTTTCAAACTTTTAAGAAAGGACTTAAAAAAAAAACAGGACTTCCCTGGCGGTCCAGTGGTTAAGACTCCACACTCCTGGTGCAGAGGACCCAGGCTCAATCCTTGGTCTGGGAACTAGGATCCCCATGGTTTGGCCAAAACAAACATGCAAACAAAACTGGGAGGAGCCTGTGACATCCTAGCGTCACTTCTATATGCTATTTTAGATGAGACACCAACATCCTTACCCCTGTCCCACTGCAAAGAGGCCAGTGCTGCTAAACTCACCTTGATGTGCTTCTTTACCACCTCAGTTCTTTGTAACCGCTGGTCCTCTGGAATGCCAATCAATTCCCATATTTCCCGAAGGTGATTCAGGGCTTTCTGGAGACATACTATGGACTCCTCTGCCAGCACCTCACTAAAAAGCAAAAGAGAAGCCAGCTACATGAGCCACTGCCTCCAGTCTAAAAACTGTATTTACAGAAACTAAAACTAGTTTCTCAGTGGGCTCAAGGCTAAAAAATTGGAAACAAGCATTCAACTTAGTTCATCTTTAACTACTCCCCTATCCTTCCCCCCACAAACACCACAACCCTGGCAAAGCAAAATCCAGTATCATGTTACATTGTAGAAAGTCAATCTTACACTGTGTAAATTCAATCTTTTGAATAATACTCAGAATCTGGACTTCAATCAATGATTCTATCTATGGCAGTATATTACGGAAAAACAGACAAAAATGTCAGCTCCTATAAAACAGCTGGAAGTTTATTGCAAATTTGTTATTCATCTTTTTCCCTTCCAGTTTTATTAAGCTATAATTAATATATAGCACTGTATAAGTTTAAGGTATACAGCACAATGACTTGATTTACATACATCATGAAGTGTTATCACAATAAGTTTAGTAAACATCATTTCATATAGGTAAAATATTAAATTTTAAAATTATTTTTCTTATGACTGGAACTCAGTATTACTCTTTAACAACTTTCATAAATAACATACAGTGGTGCCAATTATATTGATCATGTTGTACATTACATCCCTATTACTTAATACTGATTTATCTGGACTTCTGTGGTGATTCATTGGTTAAAACTCTGATTGCCAATACAGGGGACACAGGTTTGGTCCCTGCCACAGGCCATGGGCAACTGAGTCTGTGCACCACAACACCTGAGCCACGCACCCTAGAGCCCACGCTTTGCAACAGAGAAGCCACTGCAGTGAGAAGCCTGCGCGCTGCGACCAGAGAGTGGCCCCGCTCACAGCAACTAGAGGAAGCCCACGTAGCAGCAAAGACCCAACAAACCCAAAAATACATTGATTAAATACAAATTTTTTAAAACCCTGACTTATAACCTTCTGACTGCCCTCATCCAATTCTTCCTTCCCCCTACCCCCAGACTCTGGTAAGCTAAAACTAATCTCTTTTTCTCTGAATTTGCTTGTTTCTGAAATATAATTGACCTATAACACTATGTTAATTCCTGCTAGAGAACACAGTGAATATTAGTGAACATATTTCTATACATTTCAAACTGATCACCAGAATAAGTCTAGCTATAATAGGTCACCATACAAGATATTACCTAGTTCTTGGCTACATTCTGCATACTATCCATTTCATACCTGTAACGTTTTTTTAATTTGGCTGCACTGAGTCTTTGTTGCTGTGGGATCTTCATTGTTGCCTGCAGGATCTTTTCGTTGTGGCATATGGGATCTCAGTTCCCTGACCAGAAATCAAACCCATATCCCCTGAATTGCAAGGCAGATTCTTAACCACTGGATGGCCAGGGAAGGCTCTGACAGTTCTATATTTAATTTTTTGAGGGATCACCAACTATTTTCCATACTGGCTACTCCAATTTACATCCCCACCAACAGTGCACAAGGGTTCCCTTTTCCCAGTATCCTCGCCAATTCATGTTATCTGTTATATTTAATAAAAGCCATTCTGACAGTTGTGAGGTGATTTATCTCATTGTGGTTCTGATCTGCATTTCCCTTTTGATTAGTGATGTTAAGCATCTTTTCATGTGCCCGTTGATCATCTGTATGTCTTCCTTGGAAAAATGTCTATTCAGATCCTCTACCCATTTTCAGTAAGGGTGTTTGTTTTCTTAATGTTGAGTTGTATACATTCTTTGTATATTTTGGATATTAACCCCTGATCAGTGTTGATGAGTATATAGAAAAGCCAGAACTTATACACACTACTGGTTGGAGTGAATTAGTACACCATCTTGAGACTGTTGGCAGTATCTGTTAAAGTTAAGCTCTGGATGTGCTTTGCTACCAGTCAGCCAGGAGGCCTGGAACAAGTCACTGAAGTTGTTCTGTGCAAGAAATGAGGCTAGAGGCTCTCACTGGCCCCCTCTCTGTTACAGCATATTCAGGGGTTCTGAATCACCAGCCCACATCGCCATGAACATCAGTTTCTCCATAGTTTTAATATACTTATTTCTAAGACATTTTTCTAGCCAAGAAATTCCAATGTAAAGGTTTCCTGTCCTAGTTGCAGAAAAACTTTTGCACAGATACTAGTTGCCTATACCAGATGGCAATATCAATACACACATAATGAAGAGTGTTTAAAAGAATTTACTGGGACTTCCTTGGTGGTCCAGTGGTTAATCTGCCTGCCAACGCAGGGGACATGGGTTCGATTCCTGCTCTGGGAAGATTCCACATGCCTGGGGCAACTAAGCCGGGTGCGCACCACCACTGAGCCCATGCTCTAGAGCCTGTGCTCTGCAACAAGAGAAGACACTGCAATGCGAAGTCCAGGCACCGTGTACAACGCAACTAGAGAAACAGCCACAAAGACCCAGCACAGCCAAAAATTAATAAAAAAAATGAAAACCTACAGAATGGGGAGAAAATATTTGCAAATGATGTGACAGACAAGGGCTTAATCTCCAAAATACACAAACAGCTCATACAGCAATAAAAAAAAGAGAAACAACCCAATCAAAAAATGCACAGAAGCCCTTAATAGACATTTACCCAAAGAAGACATACAGATGGCCAATACCATGAAAAGATTCTCAGCATCACTAATTAGTAGAGAAATGCAAATCAAAACCATAATGAGGTACCACCTCATAACTGGTCAGAACAGCCATCATTAAAAGTCTACAAACAACAAATGCTGGAGAAGGTGGGAAGAGAACCCTCCTACACTACTGGAGGGAGTGTAAGTTGGTGCTGCCTCTATGGAAAACAGTTTGGAGGTTCCTCAAAAAAAAAAAAAATGGAGTTGCCATATGATCCAGCAGTTCTACTCCTGGGCACATACCCAGACCAAACTATAACTTGAAGATACATGCACCCCTAGTGTTCACAGCACTGCTATTTACAATAGCGGGAAACAATCTAAATGTCCATCAACAGATGAATGGATAAAGAAGGTGTGGTGTATATATATACACACACAATGGAATATTAGTCCACCATAAAAAAGAAAATAATGCCATTTGCAGCAACACAAATGGACCTAGAGATTATCATAAGTGAAGTAAATCAGAAAGATAGACAAATACCACATGCTATCAAGAATCTAAAATACGACACACGACAGACTCAAAGATAACAGAGAACGTATTTGCAGTTGCCAAGGGGGAAGGAAGGATTGGAAGATTGGGAATAGCAGATTCAAACAGTATAGCACCCAAAACTATATTCAATACCCTGGGAATAAACCATAATGGAAAAGAATATATGTATAACTGAATCACTTTGCTATACAGCAGAAATTAACACAACATTGTAAATCAATTGTATTTCAATCAAACTTTAAAAGTAAACTAAAAGCATAAAATATGTAAAAACCAAAATTACCATGGTACAATTATGTACTGCCTTGCTAATTGGTTTCAGGTAATTCCTGAAAAGGTGCAAATTTGAGATTTTTTTCTTATACTACATCATTTGAAAAACTGAGGGTGCCTATCAGAATACCATTCAAGAATACAGAAGTTGAAAGGGGCCGATTTTTCCAGTCTGGAGACTCTTAAGTCACTAGCCCAGAAGATATACTAAATGGCCCTTTAAATGATTTCCTACCTTCTGGCAGCATTCCACTGATCTACCATCCTATTTTTTTTTAAATAGCCCTCTAAAAAAGCTTGTTAAGCTCCTCTGTACAGCCTGCTTCAGAAATCAAGCCAATAGTTAATTCAGTGACCATTCTGATAACCATATTTTTCAGGCATATTTCTCATAGTCTTCTTTAAATATGGATACTTGAAAACAGATTACCTGAAAGTCTGGTTTTGTTAGCTTAATAATTCCAATTGTTAGATCTGTCAGGCTGGAACCAAAGTTAATTGATAACTTTTCCTTCCCCATCATTCACTTTCTTGAAAGCAGTATATGCCTGAACAATCCAAAAACTGCTAATGGACTTGGGAGTAAGAGTCTTCTGTAAAATGTCATTTAAAATTTTACCAGTCTTCAGAATGTGTCATTCAGAGGCCATGGCAACCCACTGAAGCGACTTGGCAGTAGCAGCAGCAGAATGTGTCATTAGCTGAAACACACAGCAGCTTAACTGTGCTCTCTTTTAAAAAGTTATTTGTCATCCACAACCTGACACCCAACATGTTTTCCAGTGGTACCAGTGATTTGTACTCCATTCCCATTCTCCCAAGGACAAGCATTTGAAAAGAACTGTCAGAATCATTAACCATGGAAGGAAGAACCTTCCAAAGCCATACATTAACCAGTTTGACCAATAACTACAAATTATTTAATAATGAATTATCACAATGCTTCATTCACTACTTTCAGAAAATAAGGTTAACATCTGTATCACTTTTAACACAAAAATCCTAGCACTGGCATTGTTTTCATTTTAGTGATGAGAAGGCAATGGCGCCCCACTCCAGTACTCTTGCCTGGAAAATCCCATGGACTGAGGAGCCTGGCAGGCTGCAGTCCTGGGGGTCGCGAAGAGTCGGACACGACTGAGCGACTTCACTTTCACTTTTCACTTTCATGCATTGGAGAAGGAAATGGCAACCCACTCCAGTGTTCTTGCCTGGAGAATCCCAGGGACGGGGGAGCCTAGTGGGCTGCCGTCTATGCGGTCGCACAGAGTCGGACTCTACTGAAGCGACTTAGCAAACTGACATTCAACATCATTTCCCCAAGTTACAAGGCGGAGTGATGAGTCCGGTCGCAATTTCAATTCGGACACCCTTTCCCCCCCACCCCCCACTTCTCCCGCAATGCCTGAAAAGTTGCTAAAACAACCGGACAAGTATTCCTTAATTGGGAGTTTCTGAACTTGCAAGAAAACCAAGCTATGTTTCCAATTCGAGTAAAGTATTAACACTGCAACCCTGAGACACTGAAATGCAACGCTAAATTTAAAACTTGACCGCTTTATTGAAACCCTGACCACAAAAACTCAGGACATACATAAAACAAGCCGGCGGTGCCAAAAAGCAGCACCTGAGACGCTAGGTGTGTGGAGAGGGTGGGGCTCCCGGACTCCAGCTCCGACCGCCCCGCACCCGCGGCGCCGCTGGCCGGACCGGCCTCCCCACCCCGCCGCTGATCCCGGGCACCTGGATCAGCACCGCTAAGGGCGGCTGGACCTGCGGGGGCCGGAGGCCGCCGGGGAAAGGGCGAGTCAGGTCTGGCCTCCCCGCCGCCAGCGGCCCGCAGCCCTCGCGCCGGCTCACAGCTTCCCAGCGGAGCCCGGCCGCTCCCGGCCTCACTCGGGCGCGGCTGACAGGACGCCCCGACCCCGGGTGGAGGGCGGCCCCTCGGACCCCGCACCGCCCCACACCCAGAAGGGGAGTCGCTCCCTCCCGCGCCCCCTCGACGCCCCCCACAAACATGCACCTTCTCCTCATGACGGACGCTCCAAGCGGGCGGGCGTCGAGGCCCCCGACCTTCTTCTCCACGCGGGCGGATCGCAGCAACCCCCGGCAGGCACCAGCGGCGTCCCCCCAGCTCGCAGCTGCGCGAGCCGTTAGGTCTCCGCAGAATTTCAAACCTAACAGGAGGCGGTAAAAGCCCCACGATTGGTGCCCCGTCCCGTCGCTCCTCTAGAAGCCCCGCCCTCTCCCCGCCCACCAGCGCGCCGCGGTTTGGGGCGGGGGCCCGCGCGCTGGGCGCGGTTTTCAAAGTGCGCGTCTCAGCCTAGAGACCGCTGAGTCTCCCGGTCTCCCTGGCTTGGTGCGTTTAAAACGCCTTGCCGCCCTCGGCCGGCGGGGTGACAGAAGCGGGAGTCACAGAAAAGCCTGGCTCCTTAATATGTTTCCCTCGCTCTTTCAGGCAGCAGTCCTGGAAACAGAGCTTTGGTGGCCGTTTCCCCAGATAGAAGAAAGCAGGACCTAAAGGGGACAGGGAGGGACGTTGGACCTTGCTCACCGGCCGGTGCTTTTCTGGTGATCTCATTTAATCTTCCCAACCATCCTACTTTTGTTGTTTAGTCGCTAAGTAGTGTACGACTCTGCGACCCCAATGGACTGTGGCCTGCCAGGCTTCTCTGTCCATGGGATCCAACCTGCCTCTCCAGCATTGGCAGGCGGATCCCTTACCACTGAACCACCTGGGAAGCCCAGCCATCCTGCTAGGTAAACACCACCGTTCTATAGAAGGAAGTATCTCCACAAGGTTTGTGACTTCCCAGGTAACGATTGGTAAAGAAATGAGATTACCTGGATCGTGGTTTTCTTTAAAACTACATGGGTTAAAAACAACAACAACAACTGCATGGGTTTATATAATTGTCCTGTGAAAAATTAAAGACTCAAAACTCGACAAAGTTGCTTGCAGCTGTGTGCTGTGCTCACTTGAGTGTGTCGGACTCTTTGCTACCACATGGACCTGTGGCTCCTCTGTCTGTAGGGATTCTCCAGGCAAGAATACTGTAGTGGGTTGCCATGTCCTCCTCCAGGGGATCTTCCCAGGTCAGGGATCGAACCCAGTTCTCCCGCCATTGCAGGCTCACCATCTGAGCCACCAGGGAGGCACTTAATGCTTATGTATCACTTTTTCATGGTTGTGTAATATATGGTCCTGTAGATTCATAATTCAACTCTTTTACAGTTGATGAATATTTAGGTGTCATTTGTACAAATGTTTTCATACCTCAATCTCGGCATCTTGCATTCTTTCTTAGGGTTAGTGTAATTACTTTATGCTCCCTCTCCAGACAGGTTGTATTTATTAATTTGCCCTCACCACCAAGGCATCCTCGCTGGAAGAATACCTTCCTTACCCTCAGCAGCATGGAGTACTGCTGTCCTTGTGGCATTTCTTTGCTTGATAAGAATAGTTGCTTGCCTGATAATAACAGAAATTGCACATTTTCCCCATGTTTATTGGCCAACAGTAGTGTCGGTGAATTCTCATTTGCCTTTTCCATGAAAGAAAAGTAAAGGATGCTGGTTTGCTTAACCTTCATGACTGTTTTTTTCTCACTTTCAGAAGAACTTCATTGTTGTTTTCAACGTCCTTTAACTTGTTAAGTGTGCCAAACATTTGCACCACTATGTGGCTTACAGGCACCACTTTTTAAAATTTCTTGCTCTCTTTGTTGATCAAGTTGAGAGTTTTCCAGAAAGCATCAAAAACTGTGATCTTCAGACAGGTGGCCAGAGTTGTAAGTTTCCAGAGATAAGACAATTTTGCTATCATGTGCTTTACACTGTAGTTCTGAAGCTAACAAAGTCATAGAACCGTTGGAAGATAATTCAGGGCACATATTCAGCATGTAAAACACTTTGAAATGTATGTATACAAAAGGATCATATTATAGTCCTAGTGAACTGTACTGTTCTAGAATTTAAGTGCAGTGCACTGCCACCGTTTATTCCTTTGGCCATAGAATGTTTTTCTAACTGTGTAATTCTTTTTACAAACTAATAGTCCTGTCAGCATTGTCTTTGATCTTGCACACTAGTTTGGTGTAACACTGTCAAGCTTCTAGCTAGATACTTGAGGTATGCATTTTCCTTGGAATTTCAACACAGCATTGTCATTTTCCTGTGGAAAGAATACTTTTGATGACCTAACAATACAGGTTTGGGTCTTCTTTTTTTTAAAAAATATTTATTTGGCTGCATTGGGTTTCAGTTGACAGACACAGGATCTTTCATTTGGCATAACTCTAGTTATGCGCATTTAGTTGCTCTGAGGTATTGTAGGATCTTGGTTCCCTGACCAAGGATCGGACCTGTATCCCCTGCATTGCATGGCAGACTCTTAACCACTGGACCGCCAGGGAAATCCCTGGATCTTTCTTTTAAGAAGTGGCAGCACTGTGGATTGGGGAACAGACTGGAGGTGAAGCAAATGGAAGGGACAGTTTTGCAAAAAGCCCGGGCCAAAACAAGTGCATCTGCCATGAGGATGGTGAAGAGAAATGAACTAGAAGCATTTAGAAATAATGGGTAGGGGGACCAGCTGAATGTGGTGGATAAAAAGAAAAAAAAAAAAATCTAAGGTCAAGGATATAATTTCTTGCATGAACAAAACTAGGGCAGATGATGAGAATGTCAATTAGGGAAACAGAGGAAGAGAGGCAGGTGTAGGGGCCCCACGTGGAGACACGAAGTTCAGTTTGAGAGTTTATCTTAGACGTGCTGAATTTCAACTGTCCGTGGAATGGTCATGTTGGAAATAACAGCGTGAAGTTCAGTGGTGAGACAAAAGCTTGGGATCGGCAAGCGGATAACAACAAAAGACAGAGAAGGAGATGGCAACAAAGGAGGATCCACAGACAGAGGAAAAAAAGGAGATGGAAATACAGCCTAGGAGACGCAGGAGGACAAAACTGTCATGGAAGCCTTACAAGAAGGGAAAGGGGATTAACAGTGAGATCAAGTTAGAAGACAACCACTAATAGATGGTGGTTAGAGTTCACCATTTTTAAAGGGTGAAGGGAAAGAGAGGCCCTGAGAATTAGCACTTACAGGGGCACTAGTGGCCTTTAGAGGAGCACAGTGCCTAAAACTGCTCTAACAGGGGACACATCTTTCCTTCTGCAATAAGAGACAGAAGGCTTAAAATTCAAGTGCCTCCTTATGTTGAAACAATAGCAAACTCATTTTTCCTAAAATACAATGAATCACAGAATTTTAGAATTGGAAGGGTGCTTACTGATCATCTAATCCCTGTTTTATGATTGAGGAAAATGAATTACAGGGCAAGTTTCAAGGAAGAAACAGAACAGGCCCAGAGCAACTACCCAGTCCTAGCTGCGGAGCACACAAAGCTGCTATATAAAGCCCCCTCTACCTCCCCCCAATAAACTGTGAAAGTGCCTGTCCAGAACTAAACATAATACGTTGAGAGTAGAGGCTTTATTTACAGTGATACTCAAAGAGGATTTAGAAAAAGATCCTCCTTATCTTATTAGCAGGGGCTGTACTTCATGAACAAAAAAGAAACATCCTGGGGGCAGGAGGTGAACTCTCTCCTCAGATAGGTTCTCTAGATCCCAAGAAAGTCCCCTGCTCCCCAGCTCTTAGGAGGGTAGTTGGTAGACATTTTCTTAGCAGCTCCGAGTCAGACTCCTGCATCCCACTGAGGAACACGTCCAGGAAAGACATCAACACTGGCAGGGAAAACTTCAGGCTTTCACCTCGCTCATGGCCTCCATGAGGCGGGCACTGTTGGTAACCGCTGTCGTCAGAAAAATGAACCTGTACCCTAAGGAGTAAAAGCACCACCAAATGTGATCGAGGGCAGATTTGAGCCCCCGACACCAGCCATGTGGGGTCCCTCCAGTTCCACAGCCCAGGCTGGGTCGGAGCACCAGTCTGTAGTCCCAGGTGCACCAGCACCATGCTCTGGGCCCAGCAACTTGCCACGCTGGGTGGAACCGGGCTCCCTGCTGTTCGGCCCCCAGCAAGATGGTAGCAGGTGGTACCCAGAGGCCTGTAAAGAAGGCTTCCTGAGGTCTGCCCTTGGCCCCCCACTGAGGCCTGTTCTCACCTTTCTCTCTGCCCAGGAACCGGAGGGCTGAGATCTCAGAGAACGTGCAGCCACCCAAGAACACCACCAAGATGAGGCGCAGGGACTCGCTGGAGGCCTTGTCGTCCTTGGTCATGTCTGCAAAGACCGGACCAGACTCGGCTCTTCACTGGCCACGCAGGCGCGTCCTGGGTGGTGCATCGCGCCCTCCCCTTGTTTCACCCGCCCCCACTGGGCAAGGAAGGCCATGCACCTGTGAAGGCCAGCTCACTGCAGTTGAGCAGCCGCACCACTTCGTCCAGGCCCTGCCAGCCCCGCCGCTCCAGCACCTGGGAAGGCACAAGCGCTAGTTTCAAGTCCAGCAGCCGCCAGACTGTCACGTTTCTTGCTAGTTGCTCGGGTAGTTACAAGCTGGGCCAGGCCAGGGACTAAGAGAAAGCAGTGAGCAGGAAATGTGAATGGGAGGGGGCCACGTTCTCACCTGCTCAATGATTCGGCAGCTGAGGGGCACGTACGCACCGCTGAACACGTACGCCATGTCACGCGGCACTTTCAGGTCATACTCGCCATCCACGCGTGGGATCTGGAGGGTAAAGGAGAACACAGGAGGCAAGCGGCAACTCGGCCTTCCAGTCCTTTACAGAGTCAGAGAAAAGTGGTGTACCCCTAAGAGCAGTTCTTACTTCAACTAAAGGGGAAAGCAGCAATAGCCTTGGTGGGCTGGGGAAAAACTCCATAATCAAAGACGGAAGCTGTTCAGTACCTGCCAGTTCTGCTGAATGAGGGCCCATGTGCCCTGGCAAGAGTGCCCCTTTATGACCCTCCAGCAGTGACATAAGACACGCCTGTCACTGAAGCAGCACTTGGCACATTCTCTGATACTCGTAGGTATGTGTTACATGTTTACCAAATGAATGAACCTTTGTGTCTTGTCTCATTATTAAATTAAACTCATGCTATAATGCTACCAAACAAAAGAATATTTTTCCTTTAATTTTCAGTTTTTGGCTGCATTTTGGTAGCATGTGGGAACTTAGCTCTCTGACCAGGGACTGAACCCACACCTCTGCTTTAGAAGCTCGGAATCTGAACCACTGAACCACCAGGGAAGTTCCCAAACAAAAGGATCTTTATAAAAACAAAGTAACAGAAAGGGTTTTGTGGGCTCAAAGTATTCCACAAAGGACTGAACCCACTGCCTCCCCTATCCACTCCTGATCCACATACCAAATTCAGCTTCTTGCTGATGGCCCGGAAATTGCTTCTCTTGGCCAGGGAACTGAAGGCATCAGTAATCTTTCCTGGGAAAGAAATCTGTGCTGGGTTTTATCTAAGGTTTAAGGATTAACGATGCTGCTGTGGGTGATACCATTCAGGAAGTGACAGGACCGCCTCTCCTCAAAGAGCAGGACCTATCACACCTGAAGACCCTCTTCAAAGCAGATTACCTACAGTTCCTTGAAACCGATCAAGACATTCACTACCTTTCTCTCCCCACCCACAGTCTTCCTCCCTCTATAGGGCACCTCTACTAAATGCAATCTACAGGGTGAGCTACAGTTTACTGGTTAAGTGTGTGGCCTTTGGAGTCAAACCTGACTGACTGAGGGGCCCTGAACAAGTCACTTAACCTCCCTCTGTCTTGGTTTCCACATGTGTAAAATGGAGATAATACAACTTACCATGGAGAGGGTTTGGGAGGATTACATGAGAAAGTGTATCTAAAAGGCTTAGCACATCAGCATTCACTAACTGGAAGCTGTTCTAACGAGAGAGCAGGAGGAGTGGCGGTAAGGGCAGCGACAGTAAGGAATCGCCTTCTCCTCCCCCAGCTCATCCTCCCCTTGGACAGCACGCTCCACCTGTTGAGAGAAGAGGCACCGAGGGCCAGGGAGGGCAGAAGGGGCTACCTGTGCTCCCTGCTCACCTGCGGCCTTGTCCGTCACCAGCTTGCTCACTTTACTCTCCACGGCTGTGAGGGTGTCTCCTGGGGCCTGCTCTGTGAGGAGCCCAGCTCGCCGCAGGTTGGAGAAGGTCAGCAGGTGCTCGGGGCCATAGCTCTGAACAAAATGCAATTCAGCTCTCTACCAAGCATCCACCAAGGGCCTAGCCCTGTGAGGTGATACGGAGGTGGGGAAGAGGAGGATTATGCGGTCTGTGTCCTGAAAAGCCCACACTTGTTTGTGAGGAAGAATTTTTTTTTTAATTGGGGATCACTGCTTTATAGTGCTGTGCTGGGGAAGTCACGTCAGAAATAACCAAACGCCAAACAGACAATAAAAGCAGCATGAAGCAAGTAAAGAACACAGAAAATTATGGATGGGAGGAGGTGGGGAAGGCGTCACAGAGGAGGCAGGACTTGAGAAGGACCTGGAAGGAAACCTGTATAGATGCCTCACAAGGAGCTGAAGGGAGGGAGAGTCCAACAGCAAGACCTCACCACTGCTTCCGACAGCTGAACTGTTCAGATTCCCTCCCACGCTAGCCACATAAAGCGGGGAGCAGAATGAAATGAGGGCAGCGGGAAGGGTGTCTGTGCTGAGAGGGAGGCCGCATGGGAACAGAAGGGTGACCAGGACCGGAAAGGGGCTATTTCTTCTTCAACTGTTTCAAAAATGTCCACCAAATTCCCTCAAAAACACATTCTCCTGGCCTTACCTGCAGGTACTGGGTTTTCAGGGATCGGTAATCCTTGGGGATCAAACCTGAGGGTAAGAAAGATAAAGGTTCGGGAGCCAGTTGGGGTGTCCTAACATGTACAGCCAAACCCACCAATCAACAAACCCTCCTCCCCGCAGAAAAAAAAAAACACACCCTAATGAGAAGATGTTCAAACTGGTTTTAGAAAAGGCAGAGGAACCAGAGATCAAATTGCCAACATCCACTGGATCATCGAAAAAGCAAGAGAGTTCCAGAAAAACATCTATTTCTGCTTTATTGACTATGCCAAAGCCTTTAACTGTGTGGATCACAATAAACTGTGGAAAATTCTGAAAGAGATGGCAATACCAGACCACCTGACCTGCCTCCTGAGAAACCTGTATGCAGGTCAGGAAGCAACAGTTAGAACTGGACATGGAAAAACAGACTGGTTCCAAATAGGAAAAGGAGTACATCAAGGCTGTATATTGTGACCCAGCTTATTTAACTTGTATGCAGAGTCCATCATGAGAAACGCTGGGCTGGAAGAAGCACAAGCTGGAATCTAGATTGCCGGGAGAAATATCAATAACCTCAGATATGCAGATGATACTACCCTTATGGCAGAAAGTGAAGAGGAACTAAAAAGCCTCTTGATGAAAGTGAAAGAGGAGAGCGAAAAAGTTGGCTTATAGCTCAACATTCAGAAAACGAGATCATGGTATCCAGTCCCATCACTTCATGAGAAATAGATGGGGAAAACAGTGGAAAAAGTGTCAGACTTTATTTTTTTGGGCTCCAAAATCACTGCAGATGGTGACTGCAGCCGTGAAATTAAAAGACACTTACTCCTTGGAAGGAAAGTTATGACCAACCTCGATAGCATATTAAAAAGCAGAGACATTACTTTGCCAACAAAGGTCCATCTAGTCAAGGCTATGGTTTTTCCAGTGGTCATGTATGGATGTGAGAGTTGGACTGTGAAGAAAGCTGAGCACCAAAGAATTGCTGCTTTTGAACTGTGGTGTTGGAAAAGACTCTTGAGAGTCCCTTGGACTGCAAGATGATCCAACCAGTCTATCCTAAAGGAGATCAGTCCTGCGTGTTCATTGGAAGGACTGATGCTGAGGCTGAAACTCCAATACTTTGGCCACCTCATGAGAAGAGCTGACTCATTGGAAAAGACTCTGATGCTGGGAGGGATTTGGGGCAGGAGAAGAAGGGGATGACAGAGGATGAGATGGCTGGATGGCATCACCGACTCGATGGACATGAGTTTGGGTAAACTCCAGGAGTTGGTGATGGACAGGGAGGACTGGCATGCTGCGATTCATGGGGTCGCAAAGAGTCAGACATGACTGAGCAACTGAACTGAACTGAATGAGAAGGAAGAAGTTGGATTTGGTATTAACTTTGTATCCTGTGTAGTCAATTCTAAATTGACTCCTCAACTGAAGCCTGCTTTTTGAAAGATAAAGCCTGGATCTGAGGGTTCCAAGAAAGAGCCCTGGTGAAGGGACACTGACAAATGCCAGTTTCATCCATGGGGAGTGGGGTGGGGGAGGGGAATGCAAGCGCAGGGAGAAGGGCCTTCCTGTGTGTGTTTCCCTGGCTAGGGGCCAGTCCTCCCAGGAACTGCTTAACAGCAAGTGAGGAATGGGAGAAGTGTCCACATGGGTTCCCAAAGTGCGACAGGGAACTCTCAGATGTAAGAGGAAATGGGCTTCCAACTACAATAAAGGGGATTTAGAATAAGCAAATGACTTCTTTGGGTAAAAAGCAACCTTAAAGAATATCTGCCGAGACTTCCCTGGTGGTCCAGTGGTTAGGAATACACCTGTCAGTGCCGGGGCACATGCTGTGGAGCAGCTAAGCCCATATGCCACAAGAGAACCCTGAAGCAACAAAGACCCAGGGCAGCCAAAAATAAACAAATTTTAAAAGTATTTGTAAACTGGAAGACTTCAAAACTCAGAACAAGTTGCCATGAAAAGCTGCAGAATCCGAGCTGCTAAAATGCTTATGAAATTGGTTTTTCCTGAACTGTGTCTTGATTATGAAATCGTGTTGAGGGTAGGAGTCCAGATGGAATAATGAGAGACATGTCGCTCAGCTCTACCCTTGACAGTCCTACGATGGGACAGGCCTTATTGCAGAGAAGGGGACTAGATGCAGACCTCCTTAGGGCTGGAATGATAAATCACCTTAATGACCTGGGGATGTTTCACCCCAAACAAAAACCTGCTTTATTACAGGGAATAGAATCCATGAGATTACAGGGGAATATTCTGTCTGCTAGGACATTTCTCTTTCTTTCAAAATGACTTTTTCTGTCCCTAAGGTATACTTTTCAACCTTTGGTCCCTAGGACTCACCATTCTCCGTGATGGACAAAAGGCACATAAGACGGAGGCTTTCTATGGGTGACACCTGCACAGGAAGAAAGAGCCAGGGAGAATTCAAGTTTCGTAACACACGTTCCCTCCTCTTCCTCTGCGTGGGCCCCACCGCTCCCCACTCTGTCCCGCCCTGCCTCACCTGCCGGTCTATGTGCTCTTCAATGTAGCTGGTGCTCTCCCGAATGTTGAACCCCTCCAGCAGCGCTGCAAGGAATCAGAGGAGAGCCTATTACTGGGGGAATGGCTCAGCTTGTTGCCAGCTATGCTAATGGGCATCTGTCTCCCCATCTCTTTCTCCATCCTTTTTGGGGTGGGTTAAGGGGCCCCCAGAACTTCTAGCAGGAACCAGCATTGGAAAGTGCCAAAGAGCATCTTTTCAGGATGGGCTGGGGCCGGGAGTCCAGGAAGCGGAAGCAGGAGAGGTAGCCAAGTCACCATGCTCAGTCTTGATGAGCTCCTGGAAGTCCTGCTTGGTTTTCTTCTTCATGATGGATTCGCAGGCCCCGATATCTGCAGACAGGACAAAAGGGGAGCTGACACATTCCTGTTTCTGGAAGGAGGTCTCTTTACTGTCCAGGAGAATAAAAACTTCTTCAGCCAAAGTGCAGGAGCACTTCTTCCCATTTCAGAGCAAATAAGAGCACTATTTGGGACTTCCTAGGTGGACCAGTGGCTAACACTCCCCACGCAGGGGAGCCCAGGTTTGACCCCTGGTCAGGGAACTAGATCCCACATGCCGCAATAAGGCCCAGCACAGCCAAATAAATAAATAATTTTTTTAAGCAACCGGAAACACTGATATTATTAAAATTATTCTTTTTTTAAAGCACTATTTGATAGATGAACGGGATCTCCTCCCAGAGGCAGAGCTCCTCTGCAGCCCTCCCCTCACCCTGGCCTCAAGCTGAAACGTACGGAGGCTCAGCAGGCGGTGCTCCTGTTTCAGTCCCTTGAGCTCCTGGGACACGAAGTTCTTCATCTGCTTGATGTCCATGCCTCTTCGGCGCTGTGGGGATGTGCCAGAGAAGTCAGGCCTTCTGTCCTCACACAGAAGTGACCACTGCACACCCGCAGGTCCCCCCCAATCCCTGCCCAGCGGTAGCATCAGGGAGGCAGCAGCCTGGGAGCCACCGAGGAAACAGACAGAGGCCCCAGGTAGGAGCCTCACATCATACTGGGCCTGCAGGTTCCGGGCCTTCTGGCTCAGGAAGCTGAAGACATTGGAGAAGTGCTCATTCCGGATCTCATTAAACACCTGTGAGGGGAATGCGACAGGAACAGATGACTGCACAGACTCGGACCTCTCGTCTTCCTGCCTCCTCGGTGTAGCAACAGTACAGGGTGCGCGCTCAGCGGTTCTAGCAGAGAAAGCTGAGCTGGTTTCGATGAGGACGCGTCAGATCCCTGCTGTGTGCCCTGGGGTGCCCTCTCAGCTGGCGGGGTGGCCCTCCCTCTGGGGACTCAGCCTCCCCTCCCAGCACCAGGGCCCACAGCCTCGTGGTGGCAGCAGCCTGGGAAATCGTCTGCGGGCACCTGCATGCTCACCTTGTCCTCAGCATTGAGCAGCACCTTCAGGCTCTTGTCAGAGGATGTGACTTCCGGGCCAAAGTCAACACTCCCTTTGAGAGCAGAGGGGACAGCTCTGATGATCTCCAAGGAAGCCATCCTTCCCCACCCTTTCCTGAACTGCCGTGAAAGGTGTCCCCAGGACTTCCCTGGCAGTCCAGTGGTTAGGGCTCTGGTTAGGTCCACTGCCAGGGGCCTGGGTTCGATCTCTGGTCAGGCAACTAAGATCCCAAAAGCAGGGCAAAAAAAAAATGAGTTAAAGGTCCCCCAAACTAGTTGGGGGCTTCCCTGGTGGCCCATGGAGTAGGAAATGGCTACCCACTCCAGTATCCTTGCCTGGAAAATTCTATGGACAGAGGAGCCTGGCAGGCTACAGCCCATGGGGTTGCAAAGAGTCGGACATGACTGAGCACACAGTGGTGGCTCAGCGGTAAAGAATCCACCTGCCAATGCAGGAAATGCGGGTTCAATCCCTGATCCAGGAGGATTCCCTAGAAGAGGAAATGGCAACCCACTCCAGAATTCTTGTTTGGGAAATCCCATGGACAGAGAAGCCTGGTGGGCTACAGTCCACGCGGTCATAAAGGAGTTGGAGTTTGCAACAAAGCCACAACAAACCATTTGGAAGCCAGCATTTCACTCTTGAGTCTGGGTCTCGGGGAGGCCCGAGGAGTCGAACACACCTCTGTCTCGCCGAGATGCCACTTACCACACTTGATGCGGAAGGTGTCATCCACCAGGCCCTCGTAAACCACCTGGGAGCAAAGTGCGGTCACAAAGTCCACGTCTGAAATCGAGATCCCCAACCATGAGGGTCTTCCTCGACTCAGCCTACCACCCAGTTAGCTCAGTGTCCATGGGGCCCAAGTGCCCACGCCGCCCCTCCCTGTGGTCAATGCTGGCATTCACAGCCCCCGCTGGAGGATTCCAACTGTGCCACCATGTCTGCTATATTCCCGATATTCCCATGTTTTCTAGGGTCCATGGAAGAGAGGAGTGCTGACAGAGCTCACCTCTGTCCAGGAGAAAGATATGTCCAATTTCTGGCCTTCGGCCCTTGGTTTCACCGTCCTCCTCCTCTTCCAGTCTCTTCCACAGTTCATACGACATCTGCTAGGGCCCAACACGTCCTCAGTCTTGAGTCCAGGTCCCTTCTGCAGCCCCACACTTATAGAACCCAACCCGTTCCATGCAATCCTTCTCCTTGACCCCAAGGAAGAGCTCATTATAACATGATTACCTCTTCTACTCCATCTGTTCCCATCCCTCCCCATCCTTCCTGACAGCAGTGAAGGAGTCTCACTGCCCCCAAATATTTAGGAATGCTACCCAGGGGTGTCCTGCTGTTCTGTTAGCCACATGAGTTCTCTGCTCTGGGGACCTCTTCTGAAGCAACAAAAGCCTATATATCACATCACATCACAGATGCCCTTGAATAATCTTAGTGGGCAGAAAACGGGTGAAATACGGGCTATCTGGGCAACAGAACTTCTCACCTTGGCACACCTGCCAATTCCATAGCAGTTGGGGAAGGGTCCATATAGGGTGCTGAGGAGGTGCAAAGCTTGTGCCAGAGTGTTGATCCAACGCTGATCTCCTTCCTGCAGGGACCACATGGGCCACAAAGCTATAGATCAACCTGACAGATTCATCTGGAAAGGGGCGAGGCCCAGAAGCCCCAGAGCAGAAGGGCAGGGTCTCAGCAATGCTTCAGAGGGTTCATTTTCATTGGCCCCAAAGGAAGCCTCGTGAATATCAGTCAGCAGCATTCCACCTCCAAATCAGTATCACTCATGATACATGAGATGAGCTGTAAGAAGGCTGAATCCATAGCCCACAGGACCCCATGTTTGTCCCCACTCATTGATGCCAAGACCCGAGTGCCCTGCACTCACCAGGAAGTAGTCCCTAAAAAACTCTGGTAGTTCCATGCTCAACAGATCCACATCAAGAGGCAAGAGAGAGAAGGCCCATTCATCACAGCTCACATCTGTGGGTACAGAGAGCGTCAGCCTTCCTGCCAAAGGCACGTGGCTCCACATGAAGAGGGAAGGTCCACCGCAGTCGTGTGAGACTTCCCGAGGGCCTGCCCCACTGCCTCAGGTACTGTACTAAGCCCGGGATACTCAGAGATGAGTAAGATACAGTCTCTGCCCGGAAGGGGCTCACAGGCTGATAAGGAGAGGACGTGTGTGTGTAACAGCCTGTAATACAATGTGGTAAGTGGTGTGTTTCCATTAGAGTGCCGACCAAGAGTGCTGATGAAACACTCACTCATCTATGCATCATCTGACAGTACTGACTGAAAGCTGCGTGTGTACAGGCACTAGGCTAGGTACTGGGGACACGCTCCTAACTTCTGGAGCTCACAGTGAAGTGGGAGGGTGCGCAGCAGACAAACGGGATTCCAGTTGCAGGCTCCAAAGAAGAAACAGCAACCTAAGAGCACAAACAGCTCAAGGATCTAACCCCAACCAGGGATATAGGAAAGACTTCCCTAAAGAAGTGACATTTAGGCTTAGAATTCAAGTATGATTCAGGTAGGCAAAGAAGCTTAGGGTGAGGAATATTCTAGGCAACAGGAACAGATGTGTGAAGTCCCCACGGCTGGAGGGCGGTGACTCAGGTGAGAGGAGCACACGTGATGAGTCTAAAGGGCAGGAAGGGGCCAGACCGGAGAAGTGCAGGAGGCCACACTGAGGGCGCTGGGCTTTATTCCGAGCAGGATTTCCAGCAGGAAGGACTGGGGACCAGGTCTGTGTTGCACACAGAGGAGGGAAGGCACACGGTTTCCTTGTGGGGGTCTTGGGAGGGAAGGAAGACAGCACACCCCCCAGGATCCCTTCCATACTCTCCCACTAGTGGTTTAAGCTGGGGTCCTTCTTCCCACTCTAAGGACACTCTCCTCCTGTCATGCCAATAGGAATGAGATAGCGAGCGAAAAGGAGGAGATACAGCAGGGGGCAACCCGCAGGGCCTTCTCCCACACCTACTTTCCCCTTTCCACTCACTCATCTCCTCTCACCTCCATAGACGCCCTCTTCCTCAAGCACCATCTCGCACGCATAAAACTGAAAGACAGAGGGAAGCTGATTAGTAACCCCCTTCTTTGTTCTTTCCATTTCCCTGGATTCCTCTGTGGTCACTGATGAGGACCACAGTTGAGAACCCAGACTCTTAGATCTAGAAAGGACCACTGGAATCATCTTGCCTAATACTATGTTTCCTTTCCATCCATTTTATCTATTTATTAAGTCAATTGCTCTTTTCTCCCTGAATGACTGGAAAAGCTTTACGAAGGAAAGGGTATTCAGCTGTCATGGAAGAGTGAGTCTGGGAGGTAGAGCTCAGAAGAAGGGCGTGACAGTGCTATAGAAACAGAGGAGGAGGAGGAGGTGGAGGTAAAGAGCAGTGGGGTGGAGAGGGGAGGGATGGAGTTCTGGTTAGGACATGTCCATGGGACCTCCGCAGACACCAGGGGGAGGTCTGGACAGACAGCCTTGGGGTTCATGGCACATACATTACATTTAAAGTAGGTAGTTTGTTCAAAAGAACACAGAGAAGAGAGCTAAGGACAGGACCCTAGGGAACCAAAATTAAGAGTGCACAGTCCAAGATCTTCCAGAGAAGACCAAGAAAGAATACACAGAGGCGGGAACAGAGAAACTAGCGCCTCTAAATAGCATCTCTAAAGGCAGAGGTTCAAGGAAGAATAGGCAGCCGTCTCCAATGCCAGAGATGTTAGGTAGAAGAGCCCAACACAGACATCACTGGATTTGTGAAGAATTATCTGATACCACTGCTTCTGCTTCCTCACACCCACCTTCATCTTTTTATCTAGATGCCCTAGATCTCTGTGGTCAAATACAGTGATATCTGTGTCAGGCTCCCAATGTAGGGGGCCCAGGTTCGATCCTTGGTCAAGTATCTAGATCCCACATGCATCAACTAAAGATGCAGCATGCTACGACCAAGACCCTGCCCAGCCAAATAAATAAAAACTGAAATCGGGGGCGGTCCTAAGATGGCAGAGGAATAGGACGGGGAGACCACTTTCTCCCCCACAAATTCATCAAAAGAACATTTGAACGCTGAGTAAATTCCACAAAACAACTTCTGAATGCTGGCAGAGGACATCAGGCACCCAGAAAAGCAGCCCATTGTCTTCGAAAGGAGGTAGGAAAAAATATAAAAGATAAAAAGAGAGACAAAAGAGGTAGGGACGGAGATCTGTCCCGGGAAGGGAGTCTTAAAAAAGAGAGAAGTTTCCAAACACCAGAAAACACTCTTACTGGCGAGTCCGTGGCGAGTCTTAGAACCTCAGAAGGCAACATAACTAGGAGGAAAAATAAATAAAACCCACAGATTACGTGCCCAACGGTAACTCCCCCAGTGGGGAAGCAGCACAGACGCCAGCATCCGCCACTAGCAAGCGGGGGCTGGGCAGGGAGGCGCAGGCTGCATTGCTTAGAGTAAGGACTGGGCCTGAATGCCCTGAGGGCAATCTGAGGGACCTAACTTGAGGTAGCAAACCAGACTGTGGTATAGCTATCCCGCAAAAAGCCCTAACCTAAGACACCGCCAGGCCCGCTCACAGAACAAAGGACTGAGCAGAGCTAGCCGGCTGTGGACCGGCCCATCCCCCACCAGAGACAGGCAGGCGAGGGCAGCCAGAGCCAGAAGGGGGTAATCGGGTAATCACGGCCCCAGAGAGGCATCCTCGACCAAACTGCAAGAAGGCTTCATTGCTAACCAAGACTTCTTGGGATACTGGACAGTCGACATCCGCCGGAAGGGTCACAGCCAGAGATCAGCTCCCCAGAAGAGACACATGGCACACCTGAGAAGGTGTGCTGGTTGTACACCCAGAAAACCAAGCAGCAGGTACGGGGGAGGCGTGAGTTGCAGCCACCACCTGGGGGGCAACCGTGCTCGCCAAGCACCTGGTCACCTGAGCTGCTCAGACCTCCTGGGAAGGGCACAAAACGCAGGCCCAACCGAGTCTGCACCTCTGAGGACTACCCGAATACCTGAACCTGAGCGGCTTAGACCTGGGGAAGTGCATACAACCCAGGGCCGGCCTCAGTTCCCGGCAGAGCAACCTACAGCCTAAGGAGTGTAGACAGGGAAAGCACACACGCCGTGAGCGGGGGCAAACGCAGTGTGGCTGAGACACTGCGAGCACACGCCAGTGTTATTTGGTTGCCGTGTTCCTCCTTCCCCACAGCACTACTGAACAAGTGAGCCTAAAAAAGTGTCCACCACCGCCCCCTTGTGTCAGGGCAGAAATTAGACGCTGAAGAGACCAGCAAAGAGGAGAAGCCAAAACAAAGGGAACTGCCTTGGAAGTGACAGGGGCAATAGATTAAAACCCTGTAGTTAGCACCAACTACATAGGAAGGGGCCTATAGATCTTGAGAAATATAAGCCAGATCAAGGAACTATCTGAAAATGCACTGACCCCACACTGTCCACAACAACACCAGAGAAAGTCCAAGATATATTTTTACTATTATCATTCTTTAAATTAAAAAAAAATTTCAAGTCCTCTATTACTCCTTTAATTTTCATTTTTATAACCTACTATTACTTTGCAAAAAAAAGACCCTATTTTTTAAAGCAAACTTCATATATATATATTTTATAACTTTTGTGACTTTGTTTTTTGCTTTAATATTGTATTTTTGAGAATCCAACCTCTAGATTTTTAATCTATGCTTTTTGGTACATGTTGTCAATTTTGTACCTTTAAGAACCCAATCTTCAGTACTCATTTTTACTTGGGAGCAAGATTACTGGCTTGACTGCTCTCTCCCCCTTTGGACTCTTCTTTTTCTCCACCAAGTTGCCTCTATCTCCTCCCCACCCCCCTTCTCTTTTCTACCCAACTCTGTGAATCTCTTTGTGTGTTCTGTGCTGTGGAGAACACTTAGGGAACTGATTACTGGCTGGATCTGTATCTCTCCTTTTGATTCCCCCCTTTATCCTCCTGGCCACCTCTGTCTCCTTCCTCCCTCTTCTCTTCTCTGTGTAATGCCGTGAACATCTCTGAGTGGTCCAGACTGTGGAGTGCACATAAGGAAGTGATTACTAGCTAGCTTGCTCTCTCTCCTTTTGATTCCCCCTCTTCTCCTCCTGGTTACCTCTATCTCCCTCCTCCCTCTTCTCATCTCCATGTAACTCTGTGAACCTCTCTGGGTGTCCCTCACTGTGGAGAAACTTTTCATCTTTAACCTAGATGTTTTATCATTAGTGCTGTATAGGTGGAGCAGTCTTGAGGCTACTGTAAAAATAATACTGAAAACCAGAGGCAGGAGGCTTAAGTCCAAATCCTGAGAACACCAGAGAACTCCTGACTCTAGGGAACATTAATCAATAGGAGCTCATCAAAAGCCTCCATACCTACACTGAAACCAAGCACTACCCAAGGGCCAACAAGACACCCAGAGCAAGACATACCACGCAAATTCTCCAGCAACACAGGAACATAGCCCTGAGCTTCAATATACAGGCTGCCCAAAGTCACACCAAACCCACTGACATCTCATAACTCATTATTGGACACTTCATTGCACTCCAGAGAGAAGAAATCCAGCTCCACCCACCAGAACACCGACACAAGCTTCCCTAACCAGGAAACCTTGACAAGCCACCCGTCCAATCCCACCCACAGTGAGGAAACTCCACAATAAAGAGAACTCCACAAACTGCCAGAATATGGAAAGGCCACCCCAAACACAGTAATATAAACAAGATAAAAGGCAGAGAAATATCCAGCAGGTAAAGGAACAGGATAAATGCCCACTAAACCAAACAAAAGAGGAAGAGATAGGGAATCTCCCTGATAAAGAATTCTGAATAATGATAGTGAAAATGATCCAAAATCTTGAAAACAAAATGGAGTTACAGATAAATAGCCTGGAGACAAGGATAGAGAAGATGCAAGAAAGGTTTAACAAGGACCTAGAAGAAATAAAAGAGAGTCAATATATAATGAATAATGTAATAAATGAGATCAAAAACACTCTGGAGAGAAGCAACAGAATAACGGAGGCAGAAGACAGGATAAGTGAGGTAGAAGATAGAATAGTAGAAACAAATGAAACAGAGAGGAAAAAAGAAAAATGAATTAAAAGAAATGAGGACAATCTCAGAGACCTCTGGGACAATGTTAAATGCCCCAACATTTGAATTGTAGGAGTCCCAGAAGAAGACAAAAAGAAAGGCCATGAGAAAATACTTGAGGAGATAATAGTTGAAAACTTCCCTAAAATGGGGAAGGAAATAATCACCCAAGTCCAAGAAACCCAGAGATTCCCAAACAGGATAAACCCAAGGTGAAACACCCCAAGACACATATTACTCAAATTAACAAAGATCAAACACAAAGAACAAATATTAAAAGCAGCAAGGGAAAAACAACAAATAACACACAAGGGGATTCCCATAAGAATAACAGCTGATATTTCAATAGAAACTCTTCAGGCCAGGAGGGAATGGCAGGACATACTTAAAGTGATGAAAGAAAATAACCTACAGCCCAGATTACTGTACTCAGTGAGGATCTCATTCAAATATGAAGGAAAAATCAAAAGCTTTACAGATAAGCAAAAGCTGAGAGAATTGAGCACCACCAAACCAGCTCTCCAACAAATGCTAAAGGATCTTCTCTAGACAGGAAACACAGAAAGGGTGTATAAACTTGAACCCAAAACAATAAAGTAAATGGCAATGGGATCATACTTATCAATAATTACATTAAATGTAAATGGGCTGAATGCCCCAACCAAAAGACAAAGACTGCCTGAATAGATACAAAAACAAGATCCCTATATATGTTGTCTACAAGAGACCCACCTCAAAACAAGGGATACATACAGACTGAAAGTGAAGGGCTGGAAAAAGATATACCACACAAATAGAGACCAAAAGAAAGCAGGTGTAGCAATACTCATATCAGATAAAATAGACTTTAAAACAAAGGCTGTGGAAAGAGACAAAGAAGGACACTACATGATGATCAAAGGATCAATCCAAGAAGAAGATATAACAATTATAAATATGTATGCACCCAACATAGGAACACCACAATATGTAAGACAAATGCTAACAAGTATGAAAGGGGAAATTAACAATAACACAATAATAGTGGGAGACTTTAATACCCCACTCACACCTATGGATAGATCAACTAAACAGAAAATTAACAAGGAAACACAAACTTTAAATGATACAATAGACCAGTTAGACCTAATTGATATCTATAGGACATTTCACCCCCAAACAATGAATTTCACCTTTTTCTCAAGCACACATGGAACCTTCTCCAGGATAGATCACATCCTGGGCCATAAATCTAGCCTTGGTAAATTCAAATAAATTGAAATCATTCCAAGCATCTTTTCTGACCACAATGCAGTAAGATTAGATGTCAATTACAGGAGAAAAACTATTAAAAATTCCAGCATATGGAGGCTGAACAACATGCTGCTGAATAACCAACAAATCACAGAAGAAATCAAAAAAGAAATCAAAATATGCATAGAAACAAATGAAAATGAAAACACAACAACCCAAAACTTGTGGGACACTGTAAAAGCAGTGCTAAGGGGAAGGTTCATAGTAATACAGGCATACCTCAAGAAACAAGAAAAAAGTCAAATAACCTAACTCTACACCTAAAGCAACTAGAAAAGGAAGAAATGAAGAACCCCTGGGCTAGTAGAAGGAAAGAAATCTTAAAAATTAGGGCAGAAATAAATGCAAAAGAAACAAAACAGACCATAGCAAAAATCAACAAGCCAAAAGCTGGTTCTTTGAGAAGATAAATAAAATTGACTGACAAACCATTAGCTAGACTTATCAAGAAACAAAGGGAGAAAAATCAAATCAATAAAATTAGAAATGAAAATGGAGAGATCACAACAGACAACACAGAAATACAAAGGATCATAAGAGACTACTATCAGTAATTATATGCCAATAAAATGGACAACTTGGAAGAAATGGACAAATTCTTAGAAAAGTACAACTTTCCAAAACTGAACCAGGAAGAAATAGAAAATCTTAACAGACCCATCACAAGCATGGAAATTGAAACTGTAATCAGAAATCTTCCAGCAAACAAAAGCCCAGGACCAGATAGCTTCACAGCTGGATTCTACCAAAAATTTATAGAAGAGCTGACACCTATCCTATTCAAACTCTTCCAGAAAATTGCAGAGGAAGGTAAACTTCCAAACTCATTCTATGAGGCTACCATCAGCTTAATACCAAAACCTGACAAAGATGCTACAAAAAAAGAAAACTACAGGCCAATATCATTGATGAACATAGATGCAAAAATCCTTAACAAAATTCTAGCAAACAGAATTCAACAATACATTAAAAAGATCACATCATGACCAAGTGGGCTTTATCCCAGGGATGCAAGGATTCTTCAATATCTGCAAATCAATCAATGTAATATACCACATTAACAAATTAAAAAATAAAAACCATATGATTATCTCAATAGATGCAGAGAAAGCCTTTGACAAAATCCAACATCCATTTATGATAAAAACCCTTCAGAAAGCAGGAATAGAAGGAACATACCTCAACATAATAAAAGCTACATATGACAAACCCACAGCAAACGTTATCCTCAATGGTGAAAAATTGAAAGCATTTCCCCTAAAGTCAGGAACAAGACAAGGGTGCCCATTCTCATCACTACTATTCAACATAGTTTTAGAAGTTTTGGCCACAGCAATCAGAGCAGAAAAAGAATAAAAGGAATCCAAATTGGAAAAGAAGATGTAAAACTCTCACTGTTTGCAGATGCATGATCCTCTACATAGAAAACCCTAAAGACTCCACCAGAAAATTACTAGAGCTAATCAATGAACATAGCAAAGTTGCAGGATATAAAATCAACACACAGAAATCCATTGTATTCCTATACACTAATAATGAGAAAATAGAAAGAGAAATTAAAGAAACAATTCCATTCACCATTGCAACAAAAAGAATAAAATACTTAGGAATATACCTACCTAAAGAAACAAAAGACCTATATATAAAAAACTATAAAACACTGGTGAAAGAAATCAAAGAGGACACTAATAAATGGAGAAATATACCGTGTTCATGGATTGGAAGAATCAATATAGTGAAAATGAGTATACTATCCAGAGCAATCTATAGATTCAATGCAATCCCTATCAAGCTACCAAAGGTGTTTTTCACAGAGCTAGAACAAATAATTTCACAATTTGTATGAAAATACAAAAACCTCAAATAGCCAAAGCAATCTTGAGAAAGAAGAATGGAACTGGAGGAATCAACCTGCCTGACTTCAGGCTCTACTACAAAGCCACAGTCATCAAGACAGTATGGTATTGGCACAAAGACAGACATATAGATCAATGGAACAAAATAGAAAGCCCAGAGATAAATCCACGCACCTATGGACACCTTATCTTCGACAAAGGAGGCAAGAATATACAATGGAGAAAAGACAATCTCTTTAACAAGTGGTGCTGGGAAAACTGGTCAACCACTTGTAAAAGAATGAAACTAGAATACTTTCTAACACCATACAAAAAAACAAACTCAAAATGGATTAAAGATCTAAATAAGACCAGAAACTATAAAACTCCTAGAGGAGAACACAGGCAAAACACTCTCCGACATAAATCACAGCAGGATCCTCTATGACCCACCTCCCAGAATATTGGAAATGAAAGCAAAAATAAACAAATGGGACCTAATTAAAATTAAAAGCTTCTGTACAACAAAGGAAACTATAAGCAAGGGGAAAAGACAGCCTTCAGAATGGGAGAAAATAATAGCAAATGAAGCAACAGATAAAGAATTAATCTCAAAAATATACAAGCAACTCCTGCAGCTCAATTCCAGAAAAATAAACAACCCAATCAAAAATGGGCCAAAGAACTAAATAGACATTTCTCAAAAGAAGGCATACAGATGGCTAACAAACACATGAAAAGATGCTCAACATCACTCATTATCAGAGAAATGCAAACCAAAACCACAATGAGGTACCATCTGACGCCAGTCAGAATGGCTGCTATCCAAAAGTCTACAAGCAATAAATGCTGGAGAGGGTGTAGAGAAAAGGGAATCCTCTTACACTGTTGGTGTGAATGCAAACTAGTACAGCCACTATGGAGAACAGTGTGGAGATTCCTTAAAAAACTGGAAACAGAACTGCCATATGACCCAGCAATCCCACTGCTGGGCATACACACCAAGGAAACCAAAACTGAAAGAGACACATGTACCCCAATGTTCATCACAGCACTGTTTATAACAGCCAGGACATGGAAGCAACCTAGATGTCCATCAGCAGTTGAATGGATAAGAAAGCTGTGATTCATATACACAATGGAGTATTACTCAGCCATTAAAAAGAATACATTTGAATCAGTTTAAATGAGGTGGATAAAACTGGAGCCTATTATACAGAGTGAAGTAACTCAGAAAGAAAAACACCAATAAAGTATACTAATGCATACATATGGAATTTAGAAAGATGGTAACGATAACCCTGTATGCGAGACAGCAAAAGAGACATAGATGTATAGAACAGTCTTCTGGACTCTGTGGGAGAGGGCGAGGGTGGGATGACTTGGGAGAATGGCATTGAAACATGTATATTATCATATGTGAAATGAATCACCAGTCCAGGTTCGATGCATGATACAGGATGCTCAGGGCTGGTGCACTGGGATGACCCAGAGGGATGGGATGGGAAGGGAGGTGGGAGGGGGGTTCAGGATGGGGAAACATATGTACACCCATGGTGGATTCATGTCAATGTATGACAAAACCAATACAATATTGTAACGTAATTAGCCTCCAATTAAAATAAATAAATTTATATTAAAAATATATATATATATATAATTGACAGAGTAAAAAAAAAAGTGAGGGAAAACAACTTTATTAATAGGTCCAAAAAATAGTTAAATCTATTAACCAGCATTGTTTTATTAATGATGCTGACTTTTCCAAATGTTTCTAAGCCATTCCTTTTGTAATTAAAATAATACTCTTGCTAATTCATTTATTAGAATCAAAGTTTTCTTACGGGTGTTTGTGAGTTTTCTGTATAGCAATACTTATAAATATTTTCCCAATTTCGTTTAGCTTTCATAATTTTTATGTTAGTGGTTTATGTCAATTTTTAACCTTTGTGTAGGTTAGTTTCCTTTACTAAGTGGCATATTATTCAGTACTTTGTTAGCATCTCCTATGACTGTTTATTGTATAAAATTATTCTGCCTACTTTTGTGTGCTATATAAATTGACATCTTTTATATTATTTCCCATATTTTTCCTTTTAAAGATCAAACTGATTGATTCACAAAACTCAAATCTTATTTTTACTTTTATAAATAAAAATACCTAATTATTTCACTGCAAAAAAAAAAAAACTGAAATCTTATAGGCCTATTTTTAATTCTAACTAATGGGATTCCTTTGCCTACTTGGCAAACTGCCAATCTTTAAAATTAACAGAGGGAGCTCAGGAAGAAAGAGAGATCTCCTCCTCCCTACAGCCACTAAAAAGACGGTCCTGTGATGGAAAATCAGGTCAAAGAATTTGATTAGATAGAGTGTTAGAAATAAAAAAATTCATTAAAATCTCAGTTTTGTTTTTCTGTGTATTATGGAGGCTTGCAGCATTATTTGAAACTGTTACCAACTTGTTCTGTTTCCTATTTAAACAAATCTGTCCTTGGAAGTATAACTGGAAAAAAAGGGTTCTGTAAGACTCCCCAAACTAGAAATTAACTACTATAGCTCCTTTAAATAACATTAAAAAGTATTTTGTAATCTGATTGGTTATCCTACTCAATAATATTCTTGCCCTAGTCATAATGTTATACTTCATATATTTATATTCCTAAACAGGATAGCTTCCTAGGTGGCACAGTGGTAAAAGGATCCACCTGAAATGCAAAAGACATAGGAGATTCAAATTCGATCCCTGGGTCGGGAAGATCCCCTGGAGGAAGGCATGGCAGCCAACTCCAGTATGCTTGCCTGGAGAATGCCATGGTCAGAGGAGCCTAGAGGGCTACAGTCCATGGGGTCACAGAGAGTCAGACACAACCAAGCATACACACACTCACATGTAGAGGCCACCTCTCACCACTGTACTATCTGTATTTGGGGAAATTTGATAGGAGACTCTCTGCTACATTAATAAAAAGACAATGGCAGGTATTTTGTTCAGTCACACAGAATTCGCTTAGAGGGAGACACAGCGGTTGGCCCCTTACCCCGTCCCAGTCCCCCATGCTCTTCTACCTTACCTCACTCCCACATGGGTCCAAACTCACCTTCTGAGGACTGAAGATCACTTTGTATTTCCGAGTTCGGCCAGCCATTTTGTCAGCATTGACGAGACCTACAGACAGAAGGGATGCAGCCCAGAAAGCCACGGGCCTTACGTTAGACTAGAAGCAAGGCAGCGACGAGCTTCGGGGCATGGCCAACCCGAACAATTCTTTCCTTATGAAAGGGTTCTTTTGGCCACGGCCCTCAGACATTCCCGCCCTCCCCAGGGTCTTAGTGACAGCGAACGCTGTGACACACTCACTGGCAATGTACCGCATATTCTTGATGCGAGGTCTGACCAGGAAGCACAACCTATGGGACAGAAGGGGGGAAAAATCCTAGTTAAGAAAACTCATGAAGTTGGTGATAGTAATGCTAACTCTCACCATGTGCTACAGTTCTCAGCTGGCCAAAGCCACGCCAGCGTTCTCAGCTGACTCACCACAAAGACTCCCCTCAGTAAAGCAGGTATAGGTACAGAAGAACCCATTTGCAGGGCAGGACTAGAGATGCAGATGTGGATGACAGACTTGTGGCCATAGCAAGGGAAGGAGAGGGTGGGAAAAATTGAGAGGAGCATCAACATAAACCCACTACCACATGTGAAAGAGATAGCTAGTGGGAAGCCGCTGCATAACACAGGGAGCTCAGTCCAGTGATCTGTGACAACCTAGAGGGGTGGGATGGGGTGAGGGACAGGAGGGAGGCTCAAGAGGGAGGGGACATATGTATACTTGTGGCTGATTCACACTGTTGTATGGCAGAAACCAAAACAACACTGGAAAGCAATTATCCTCCAGTTAAGAGTAAATTAAAAAACATAAATCAGGTATATTGTGATGAGCTGGGGGAACTTATTGGCCTTATGGTGGACCCAGAAGTTTCTGCTCTCAAATAATTTACAGTTTATTGGGCAAAATAAGATGCACGTATGCATGGAGTATATTAACCATCAAAAATAATTAACCAAAATAATTAACCAAAAATAATACAAGGAAGTATATGACATGTTTTTCAAACTGGGATTTATGGATGTATTCTCCATGTATCTAGGAGGGTTTTTTCCTCTAAGGGAGGGTGTACATGACTTAAGTTGAGAAATACTGAAAATAAAAACAAACGCCAGGCAACAGGCAGCATGTGACTGAGTGCCAGGTGAACAGGACAAACACTGAGCTCCATGCAAATCCAGGGGAGGAGACAATCACCCCGGGGTGGCGACCCTGGGATGGCTTCGTGGAGGAGGTGGGGCTGGGCTCTGAAGGCTGGGTGTCTGTCACGAGAACAGTGAGGAGAGGAGAAAAGGTCAGGCAGAGTGGTTGGAGCGGCCAGAAGCATGGAGGTTTGTGTGTAGAGTGGGGAAACACACAAAAGTGCATCAGGTGAGAGAGTATGTGCAAGAGGCCAGGCTGGACAGAGGGCGCAAGGCCTTCTGGGAGGCAGCTTTAGAATCTATGATGAGCAATGGAGACTTTAGTGGGTAAGTAAGGGAAGGCCTGAAGGTTCTGGAGGAGATCACAAGGAAATTATTTGTGAAAGATTAATCAGTGTGGTGGGGGAGTGCTTCCCTGATAGCTCAGTTGGTAAAGAATCCACCTGCAATGCAGGAGACCCTGGTTCAACTCCTGGGTCGGGAAGATCCACTGGAAAAGGGATAGGCGACCCACTCCAGTATTCTTGGGCTTCCCTTGTGGCTCAGCTGGTAAAGAATTCACCTGCAATGCAGGAGACCTGGGTTCAATCCCTGGGTTGGGAAGATCCCCTGGAGAAGGGAAAGGCTACCCACTCCAGTATTCTGGCCTGGAGAATTCCACAGACTGTAGAGTCCATGGGGTCGCAAAGAGTCAGACACGACTGAGAGACTTTTTCACTTTCTTTCAATCAATGTGGTTAGAGCTAGTAGATTGGGTTAGAGAGAGAAGAGGACAAAGGAGAAACTGCAGACAAGGAGACCAATTAGGAGGATAAATCATAACCTGGGGGAGAAATTGTAAAAGTGCAGGGAAGTGAAATGCTTTGATATCACAAATGTCATGGGGCTAGATCTCAGCCAAGGACTGATCAAAGGCAAATGTGCAGGGACCGAGGCTCCCGGACACTCACTGTTCACTGGAGCTGAGGGCTGGTTTGTTCTCCACTTTGTACAGCTTGTCTACCTCGTGTTGCTACAGACAAGAATCAAATGAAACAACAGACGTAAGTGTGACTGGGAACCTGAAGCCTGATACAAAGACAGGGGTCTTCTGAAAGGGCTTCCTCCTATTTACACTAACTCTAGGAGTCAAAATGCCCCCCTAACAACCATTCCACTGAACCTTCCTCAAACTATCAGTAGAAAAATCAACATTTAAATAATTCAAAAACAATACAAAGAGGATCAATCCCCCCCAATCCACTCAACTCTGCTATCCTATATTTACCCTAGAAGGGTAGTAATTACTCCTCAGTAATTTGTACCATTCATCAAAAGAAAAACTGCTTAATGAGCAAAGAGGGGCCTGATCCAGCTGGGAATGGGGGCAAGTTACCTTTAGAATGGAGACATTGGCGATTCGATCCAAAGGGCTCATAAGATCTGCCTCAATGAACAAGTCTTTCTTTCCAGGAAGCTGAAGGAGACACAGTATGTTGGATCACTCTCAGGTCATACAAGCCCCTCAGTCGAGAGTTCACTCAGTCATCCATTTAATAGAAGTCTCTGAACTGGGGACTTCCTTGGTGGCACAGTGGACAGGAATCCACCTGCCAACACAGGGTACATGGGTTTGATCCCTGGTCCAGGAAGATCCCACGTGCCGTGGAACAACTAAGCCCGTGTGCCACAACTACTAAAGCCTGCATGCCTGAGAGCCCATGATCTGCAACAAAAATGTCACCGCAGTGAGAAGCCCATGCACTGCAATGAGGAGTAGCCCCTGCTCACAACTAGAGAAAGCCCACGAGCAGCAACGAAGACCCAGCACAGCCATAAGTCAATAAAGAAAATTATTTAAAAAAAAAAAGTCTCTGAGTTCCTTGGAAAGGCACTAGACCTCACCTAACCCAGCACCTTATTTACTGTCTATAGCCACAGTTGACATTTCTTTACATATTCACCTATTTTTGTCTTCTATTCATTATTGGTTCCAGTGGAAAGATATTTCATCTTTTTTTATGGCCATGCAGCATGTGGTATCCTAGTTCCCTGCTCAGGGATCCAATCCATGCCCCCTGCACTAAAGCTTGGAGTCTTAACCACTGGACTGCCTGGGAAGTCCCTCACCTTCTAAGGTCACATCCTTGTCACTCAACCCTCCTGCTCGCCTGTGGCCCTGTTCTACATCACTGCTCCTCTGCTCCACTGCCTCCTCCTCTATAGCTCCCAAAAAACCAACTGATCTCCTGCTGAACAAAGCCAAACAAAACAAAACTGCACCGTGTATCCTGCAACCCCACAACCAACTGCCAAATATCTCTTCAAATGGCATTTTACTTCTAATTACAAACAGAACCAATGTTCAAGGCAGAAAACTTAACCCAGGGCAGTCCTCACCCTCCCACCCACTTCCTGCTTCACCATTCCTGACGCTGCTCTCTCATCTGTCCAGAGGAAGGAGAGGTCACACTGAGCAGAAGAGAGGGTGAAGTCATTGAAAGCTTCCTCTCAACATGATTTTGACAAACGGGTAGGCTGTGGGCAGTGACAGATCGAGATGGTAATTCAGCCAAGGCCAGGGAAAGCCAACAGGCTGAATGGCAAGGGCAGAAGAGCAGTTCAGTTTGCCTGATGGGTAAGTTGCATGTAAGCAGTGGTCCTCAACCAGGACTGATTTTGCCCTTCAGGGGATATCTGGCAAAGTGTGTGGAGACATTTAGGTTGTCTCATCTTGGGCCAGGGGATGTTACTGACATCTGGTGTTACTGGTAGAGGTTAGGGATGCTGCTAAATATCCTACAATGCACAGGACAGTCCCACCACCAAGAATTAACCAGCCCAAAATGTCAGTGTTACCAAGGTTGAGAAATCTTGGCTGTCAGGGAATGGTGGGAAACAAGGCTGAAACATTCACAGGAATCAGGGATAAACCTTCAGTAGCTACCTAATGCCTACTGTCTATTTCATCCCTCTCTTCCATGTATTACATGCCTTGTCCTTTCCAGGTTCCTCAACTTTGCTCCTACCAGTACATCTGCCTGGAATACCCTCTCCCATCTCTAATTAAAGTATGTTTATCTTCACACTCCATTCCTCGAAACTCCTAGATTACTCCAGCTAGAAATGACTGTTTCATGAACCCTAGCTGTCATTCATTTACCACAGGATACCCTATGTGTGCTAATTTGTGCTTCATAGGCTCCCAGTAATGCCTATGAATAGATCAGGAAGTAAGATCCCTAAGGTCCAAGTTGTTTTAACCATATTTCCATCCCCAGTGATGCCTGACACTAGTGGTGTCTTCCTTGCCCGTATTAAAAAAAAAAAAAAAAAAGGACCTGTGCTTCATTTCGGACCTGCCACAGAAGCTCCAAGGACCAAGGCAAGATCAAAAAATTCAGTAAGAAAGAACTAGGCATCCAGTGAGTGCTAAGCTGCTGATGCAGTAAAGGCCCCCGACGTGGCGGGCACTGACCTGCTCCAGCAGGTAGATGAGCTGGTCTCGGGCCAGCCTCTTGAGCATGGAGAAGTCAGGCAGCTCTGGGGCGTCCGGTCGATGGGGAAAAGCCATGGCGGCGGTCACCTGAGCCGCAAGGTGGAAGAAGGGGGACGCCCTCCGCTCCGAGGAGACCCGCAGCGGCCCGGGTAAGCGCAGGATGGCTCTCCTTCAGGTAAGGGCACAGAACCCGAAAGAGCCCCCCAAGGGGCCCTCGCTCGTCAGCCACACTGGAGGAATGAATGGCCGGCCACCTCTCGGCCAGACAGCTGCAGCCAAAGGGACCTTGCTTCAGGCCTGCAGTCACCGTATCCCGCCCCGCCCCTCCGGGTCCACTCCGCCTGTCCGCAGGATTCGGGTCTACACCTGCAGAGATACCAAAGAGACGGGCGGCTTCCTAGACCTCCCGGAAGTCCCGTACTCTCGAGCGCCGCTCAGGGTACCCGGAAAAGGACGGCGTCCTGGAAGGGACATTTGAAAACGCGCGGCAACGCGTCAACGTTCCAGTTTCTTCCCGGACCAGAGGCGAGTGTTCCTGTGATAAAAGGATTTTACCTTAAACTAAATTTGAAAGGTACACCCAATTCTCCTAGCTCACGCAAGGAAGCGTTGGGCACTTGCTCCATTTTCAGAACTTCGTGAAATGGGCGAAACCAACTGGGAATCCAGAGGGCACTGATCACCGGGCATCTTGGCAGTCGATTACATCTACTCCACAAAGTTAGCGGCGAGCTCTGAGCTCTCCCGCTTCTGACCTGCGGGAGGCTAGACGCCCGAGATGGAGGCGGGTGTGAAGGGAGAGAACGCGTTAGGAGCCAATGGAAGCTGAGTCTCACCACCTGTGACCTTTCAGTATCAGAGTTCTGACTCATTAATGCTTTTCTTGGGAAAACGGATAAATTGTGACATAGTCATACAGTAAAAATAACTGAATAAATGAAAGAAGCCAGACGCAGAAGTGGGTTCTATACTATTTACAACAGGTTCTTGAACAGGAAAAACTATAGTGAAAATTTCAGAAAAGTGATTGAATTGGGGAAGCTTAGGGAATTTCACGGGTGATGATAAAGATTTATATCTACCTTGTTTGAGGTTTGGTTTGTTTTTAAGAAGCTTATGAGAGACATTATAATGGACAGGTCTGGCTGACAATACCTGAACTCACTAACCAATCATGACATCGCAAACTCATCTCCTGATGAGATGCATAGGAAGTACAAATTGAACCTGATCAAGCCTCAAGATCTAACTGCCGGTTCATAGGAAATACAGAAGGTAGTGGAAACGTGATAAAAGACACCATAAGGATAAAATCAAGCATATCCAAAATGCACAAAATTTTATGGGTCAAATAACTTGTCAAATGAGAAAGAGAAGTGGAAGGGGAAATACCTTTAAAATCAAGACTTCTGGGACATGACACAATACAATATTGCAATGTGTGGACTTTGTGTGGATCCTAATTCAAAGAAATCAACCAGAATATTAGCTGATAATAAGGAATTACTAAAACTTTCAAGGTATAGAAATGGTTCGTATGTCTTGTTAAAAAGGAGTTCCTATTTCTGAGACACATACTGAAGTACTTACAGATGAAATAATACATCTCAAATTTGCTATTTTTAATATTTATTTTTATTTATTTGGTTGCACTGGCTCTTGGTTGCAGCATGTGGGGTCTCTGACCTTTGATGAGGCATGCAGGCTCTTTAGCTGTGGCATGTGGGATCTTTTTTTTTTTTTTTTGTCACGGCTGAGAACTCTAGTTGCGGCATGCATGTTAACAAAGAAAGTTTGGCCATTTTGTTAAATGCTGAAGCTGGGTGATGGGTACACGGGTTCATTGCATTACAATATTCTGCTTTCAAATATTTGAAAACTTAAAAAAAAAATACAACAATATATAGCTTTTATGCTCATCGAGTGTTTTTCACTGAGCTTCCTCTCACCCCCTCCCTTTTGGTTAGATCAAATAGCTGCACAGAAAGGAAGCTGCCCTTCACAGATGAGTGACATATACACCCTCCAGGTCACAGGGACTTTAGTCCCTTCTATCATAAGTTTGCTAGCTTCTTGAATCTGGCCCCAAAGTTGCTCTGAGTTGCCCATTCCACCCACAGTCTGTTTCACTCCAGCTTGGGGATCTGGTCTTCTGTTGCCTCCTCCACAGATGCCCCACCTATGCCCCCTAATGCAGCTCCCCCTCATCCAGTGTGATGTGAAAGTCCTTTGTGTCCAGAACTAGGACTGGGGATAGGGCACCATGGAGTCCTCTGACCCCTGCCCAAGGAATCTCCATTCCCCTGTCCAGCCTCCCAGCTTGGGCTGGGGCAGTGAGGGACCAGGGAGGAGAGGATGACAGTATCCCCAAACACCTCAGTGCCAGTGGGTGAAGATCCGAGACTCTGACCGTATAGAGCAGGGATGGGTTGACCTGTAGGAAGTGTAGGCCTTCTTGACAGGCAAAGGTAAAAGGCTGGACTTTCTGCCATTGTGAATTGGCTGATAGATTGGGTTTCCCAGGTGGGGCTAGTGGTAAAGAACCCACCTGCCAATGCTGGAGACCTAAGAGGCTTGGGTTGGATTCCTGGATCAGGAAGATCCCCTGGAGGGGAGGGTATGGCAACCCACTCCAGTATTCTTGCCTGAAGAATCCCCACGGACAGATGAAGCCTGGTGGGCTACAGTCTCCAGGGTCGCAGAGTTGGATGTTGAAGCAAATGAGTACACATGTAAGGTTCCCCAGCCATTTTTTTATTCACTCAACCAATATTGAGATCTGTATTAGGGGAAGTCCCTGGAGGTACAGTGGTTAGGACTCCGTGCTTCCACTTAAGCAGACATGAGTTCAGTCCCTGGTCATGGAACTAAAATACCACTTGCCACTCTGCAAAAAAAACCTACGTCTGGTTGGAACTACAGCAATGGACAGACAGGTCTCCTGCCCTTATGGGTCTACCTGCTAATGGGGCAAGGAAGGTGACGACAAGTAACTCATTACTGTGCTTCTGCTGCCACGTCAGTCGTGTCCGACCCCGTGCGACCCCACAGACAGCAGCCCACCAGGCTCCTGTCCCTGGGATTCTCCAGGCAAGAACACTGGAGTGGGTTGCCATTTCCTTCTTCAGTGCATGAAAAGTGAAAGTGAAGTTGCTCAGTCGTGTCCAACTCTTCACGACCCCATAGACTGTGGCCTACCAGGTTCCTCCATCCATGGGATCTTCCAGGCAAGAGTACTGGAGTGGGGTGCCATTACCTTCTCCAATACATTACTAATACATTTCAAATACTGGGAAAAATTAAACAGGGTGTGCGGATAGCTAGACCATGAAGGGAGTTGTTTTAGACTAGGGTGATTAGGGAAGGCCTATGAAAGTAACATTTGACCTAAGACCTGAATGGTAAGGATCCAGCCAAATGAAAACCTGCCCACAACGAACTAGTAAGCGCAAAAGCCTAAGATTAGCATTTACAACGGAGAACAAAATATTTAAGCTAGTGAGCATTAGGATGCTCGGGGATGAGGTAAATTGAAAACATATCTAAGCTAGTAATAAAAGCTTCTATTGTTTTCATAACCCCTCGGGAAAGGGCGTAGTCAAATGATGTGCAGGTGTTAGAAATGCCTGTTTAAGCAGTCAAATAGCATCTTGCTGCTCAAAGGTTCTCATGGCAAATTATTTTTTAAATCATAAAAATACTTATGTTTGTAAATTACTTGAAAGTGACAGAGCAGTGACAAGGGCCTTGTGTGTCCACTACTCTATTACCAGAACCTGGATTCCCCTAACTTTGACTGGCATGTGATAGGGCTTTGCCCACTTATACCAAGCGAATGCTCCAGTTAACAGCAATCAGTGATATTATAATTGCTATTAATGACATCTGAAACAGCAACAAGATACATGAATGACAGGGTTGGGATATCTACATCTCTATTAGAAAAACATTCTGCATACATTTAAATTCTGACTGGCCTATTTTTTCTGGTAAATTGTTAAAGTGAGACATTGTTGAGAACTACCGCTGGACTCTTACGTTGCCTGGATATGTCTCTGTCTTTTGACAATCACTTTCTGGTGATTATAGTCATCAAATATTTCTAAAAGAATCAGTGAGTTAACAGAAATCATGCCAGGCAATGCTGGATTCCAGGAATTTAAGAAGACTTAAAGAGTGAGACCTAGGTTCAAGTCCCAGTTCTGTGCTGTCCCTCACTCACAGCTGCATGGCTGTGGGTATATCCAAAAACCCTGGATACCAAATTTGTAAAAGTCATCTATCATCTGTTCTTGTCTAGATCACAAGAGCCTTGTAAAAATCTGAGGAAAACTGTAAAATAAGATTCTATTTAAGCTTTTGGAAGTGGCTGGAGATTATGTTGAGAGCCTGTAAAGCCTGTGCCTGCCCTGTATTTATTGTGTTTGGACAGACCCCACACCCTGATCTTCAGGGCCCCAGCAACTATAAGAGCGACTTTAGACTTACAGTGTTTAGGGGAGACCTAATGGCCAGTTTTTAACTGTCAAAGTCTGTAACTAAGCAGGGCTGATCAGCACAGAGCCCTCTGCTGGCGATACCGCTGGCCACATTTCTCTCCCATCATTTAGAGGCTCTGTTTTTCTTCCCTTCCCTTCCCAGGTAAACAAACCCTCCCAATCCCACAGAGCACCAATCGAAACAGACTGCTTCATTTTGCTTTATTTTGCACATAATGAGGACAACCAATTGACTAAGCAGTTCCAGAACTGTTAAGTGTTCATTAATCAAGAAGTAAATGAGGTGAGAAGACAAACTTACTCTCCTCACAAATATACTGCAAGTATCACAGAAACTTGTAACAACACATGCAATACAGGTTTTTTAACAGACAGACAGCCGAAGGGAGAAGGGTGAATCCTGAAGATGCATGTGGGTCAGAGCAGGGGCTGTGCTCCAGGAAGCTGCACTCTACCTGGCGGGTCACATCTGCCCTGTGAGGCCTCTGCCCTTTGTCAGATTCAAACCTTTCATCCCACATTCCAGGCTCATCGTTCCCCCCACTTCCAAGGTGGAAATCCACGCATAAAAATCCAGGCAGAACCAACTATACTCGCCCAGCTGTGTGTCATGTGGCACATCTCCGGCTCAGATTCTGTACAGGAAGTTCCCATTGCTGTCAAAGAACTCTCGTCCCCTCTGCACGACTCTCTTGCTGAAGATCTGGTCACCTACCTCCCCTGCCTTCAGCTCTTCCAGCCTCTTGTCACTGGGTAATCCACCACTGTCAATTCCTCTGGCGCCCCTACAAGTGCTGGTAGGGTGATCTGCAGCAACAGGCACAGAGTTCTTCCCCTCCTCCAGGCCCTGGGCTCCTTTATTCCTTTCTGTCTGTCCCGTTGTTATATTTGTACTCTGAGTGTTCAATTCAATCGCTTTCAAAGCTGTGCTGTGACCACGGCCTCTGGATAAGGCTTCATCCCCAGGCAACAGCAAAGAGCCTGATACAGACTGGCCTGCAGAAAGCGGTTTGGAGGAATCTCCAGGGCCTGGGAGCTCCGGGAGCGAACGGGCAAGTCCGATTTTCTTAAGGACTTTTTGATCCTGCTTCAGTTTCTGTTCCAATGTGGGTACAAACTTGCTTTTTAAAACCCTTCGGATCACATCAGTGCTGACATCAAAGCCTTCAGCCAATCTGGGAACTGACCAAGACTCTGCAAATTCCCTGTGTAAATACCTGTGAAAAAAAGAAGCAGATTTTCCATCTGTGAAGACATCGCCTATCACAACAGTTAACAGACTATGTAACACTAGTGATTAATATATGAAAAGAAGAAGGCTTGGAAAAACTGCAAACACAGTCTCTGTCTTGCACCACTAAATGTCTGCAGCCAATTCTTCTGTGCCGACAGCAACACCCAACTACTTTTAGTCATTTAATGTCAACTGGATTCCTCTCACTGCATGACAGGCCCCAGGAAGATCCAGGGGATGCAAGACGGTCTTTCCCTTCAAAAAACATACAATCCAGACATGCCTGACAGTACAGTGATGAAGACTCCGTGCTTCCAATGCAGGGAGCTGGAAGACCCAATGCAGGCAGGTTTGATCCCTGCTTAGGGAAGTAAGATCCTGCATGCCCCACTACGCAGCTAAAAAACAAAGCAAGCAAAGACTGCTGCGTTGACTGAATAATAAATTGATTATTAAATTGGCTATTAATAAACTGATTGATTGTATAATAAATATTCAGCCCAGGGCCTATCCCTAAATAGACATTCATTTAAAAAAACAAACAAACATACAATCTGGTGGTGGAGACAAATGTATTAACCCAGCAAAACCAGCAACACTATGAGAAGGATCTCAGCAGAGGATGCTATCAGAGAACCAGGGAGGGTGAGGCAGGGACAGGCTAGCACCACACCTGTGGGGCAGCCTAAGAATTCTTCAGGAAGTCTACCCTAGCGCTGGTCTGAAAACATGAGCAGTTGTAAGAAGCTGGGAGAGGGGAGGAGAGGAACAGGGAGTCAAAGAACTGATGGCAGAGCAGGCAGCAGGTGAAATACAAAGCAGCACACCCCCGTTGCTGGGAAGAGCTCTACTGTGCAACAGTGGGAGAAGGAGCAAGGCCATGCCTCGCTTAGGGATTCTGGAGTTTACCTCAGAGCAACAGTGAACAAAGAAAGAACTGTAAGCAGCAGAACACCATGAGCAAATTTTCATTTTGAAGCTCAAAGTGAAACAGGGTGCAGTCATCAATTAGTATCCTTGAACTATAATCTGTATATTAATGAACAATAACCTGTAACTTGCTTTCACTGACCAAGCATGCACTAACTGTTCCTGCAAAGTGCATACCCTCCCAGCTGCACAGCCCAGACAGTATCTCACACGATTCCTTTAACTGCCCCCTGTAGACAACACTTCTGAGCAGGGGTCAGTGTAGTGACAGTTGCTTAAGTTGCTGTTCAGGCCATGGGGCTAGTTTTGCCCAGCTCAAGCCAGTGGAGACCCCTGACCATTCAACTGGGCCTGTATAAGTGTCCAATGAATGCCCTTTCATTGTCAAGGGCCAAAATCTCCATCCTGAGATCATGCTAATGGTGCCCATCATTTTCTGAACGTGCATCCCATGAAGAACCACATAACTCAGATACCCCTGTGCAGAGTTCCAATTACTTCACCTTTTTCTAACCATCAATAACTTTTCCTGAAGCTTCAAATCACCCTGCTTCTCTTTTTCTAATATCTATTTATTTGACTGCCCTGGGTCTTAGTTGTGCCACGCAGAATCTAGTTCCCCAACCAGGAATTGGAGCCGGGTCCTCTGCATTGGGAGTGTGGAGTCTTAGCCACCAGACCACCAGGAAGTCCCCCTTGTTGCTTCTTTATCCCATAAATATTCTAACCCTCTCCTCCTTCAAGGATGCTGATTTGAGATTTGTTCTCAAGTCTCCTTGCTTGGCTGCCTGTGAATAAACCCTTTCTGTGCTGCAGACCTCAAGGTTTCAGCACTGGCTTGCTGGGCATCAGGTAAACGAACGTGGTTCAGTTACCTGGTTCAGTAACAGTAAATTCTGGCACAAGACCAGAGGTGGAAAGATCAGGCAAGAGGCTGTCAGGAATTTAGGAAAGTCTGAACTCAGGCAGGGGCAATGAGAGCAGAAGAGGAGAGAGACTTGAGAAATACTTTAAGAAGGCCAAATAGGTGTACTTGGTAAGGAACTAAATACTGGGTTAAGAAACAGGTTGAGAGTCAGTATTTTTTAAGTAAGTAGTTGGTGGGAACATTCAGGGATATATCAAAAATAGAAGGGTGAAACTGTCAGGGAACAATGATGAATTCTATTTTGTACATGTTGAGTTTGAGGAACTTGTGCGACAGCCAAACAGCGATGTCTAGTGAACAACTGACTACAGAGTTCAGAAGAACGTGGCCTGGACATGAGAGAGCTGGAAGTCATAAGCCAATAGCAGGAGTGGTTGAAGCCACCTGGCATCAGGCAGGGAAATATGCAATATGAGATAAAAGATCTAGGGCACAACTGTAAAAATCTACAACACTTAAGGTGTCGGAGGAAGAAGGGAAGCCCAGAGAGGAAACAGAAAACCAGTCCTACGAAGACAGGTGAGTGGTCCCCTGGGTCAAGACCATGTCTCGTTTAGGGATTCTGGAGTTTATCTCAGAACAGCGAAGCAATGAAGAATTGTAAGCAGCAGAACACCATGAGCACATTTTCATTGCTCAAAATTTTGAAGCTCAACCCAGTGATAGTTAAACAGGGTGCAGTCATCAGTTAGATTCCTTGAACTATAATCTGTATATTAATGAACAATAATAACCTGTAAGGGTCAAGGGAGAATTTTAAGAATGCAGACAAGGTCAAATGCTGAGAAGTATTAGACAAGCTAAAGTGTTGAGAGTCAGTTATGCCTAGCACTGAGGAAGTCACTGGTGTATTTGTGAGCAGTTTCATTGTCATGATGAAACAAACAAAAACGACAGCAGGGAGCCAGGAGGGAACTAGAGGAGGAGGGAGTGTAGAGTAAACTTGACAGTTGGGTTTCCTTTTTTTTTTTGTAATCCAAGTGACTGACTTAAGCTTTGCTTGCCAAGGCATGCACTTTGAAGATGGCTGTCTTCAATAAACACACTGCCAGCCACACAACTAGATAAAAAGCCAAGCTCCAGCCACCCCACTGAGGCACCTTTGTTTTAGAGATCATGGTTGAGTTCAATAATTAACCACTTGGGCCACTTGCTTTTTCTCTTCCTGTGCTTTAAATTCCCACTGAATTCGCCAATTAAGAGTGAGCCCTCAAAACCCTACCCCCCAAAAAAAAAACCACTCAGGCCCCAGAGTTCAAACCCAGTAAAAGCGGAACTCCAGGCCCTTGCAACTCTCTCTAGCCATGGCCCTGCTGTGTTGGCCTCAGGAGGGCTGTCTAATTATCAGGTCCTGTAAGTAATAAACTTCCACCCATCCCCAGCCAAAGCTGAGGTCATTGAAGGGCATGTTGTAATCTTAAGACACAACAGCTGGTCCAGCCACAGCACTGGTTGTTTAGGTAGACTGAGCCCAGCGCACAACATGGAAAAGTTGACAGAAAAAGGTACCTGAGGAATTAGGGAGGGATTTCACCTAGAGCACCCAGAGGACTGGTCCTAGACAAGTGAAGTACTGCCACTTCCCCAGTGACATGACTAGAGTACAAGACTGAGAGTGGAAGGTAAGGAGTCCAAGAAGCTTTAACAACTTTTTACCTAATGGCCTGATTTTTCTCTGAAATAAAAAGATTATTTAATGATCCCCAAAGGGGAGGTGACAGGTAAGAAGATGAAAGGGTTAAAAGAGAGGAAGCTGACAGAAGAGAGCTGTTGTAGGCTCATGAAATCTTGATTATCTCTATAAAATCCCCCTTATTCTAAGTCTCAACTCCAGAATTATTCTGGTGAGAAAAATGGAACATGACCTTTGGAAGACTATTTAGCAATATTTATCAAAATGCAAATTCATTTACCTTTGGCTTCAGCAACCCTACTTCTGAGAATGAGTCTAATGCTTCTGGCAGATATGTACATTGATGGGTACACACTAGAGCACTATTTGTTACAGTAAGTGAGTGGGAACAATTCAAATGCCCACCATAAAAGACCAGTAATATAAACTACAATGTATTAAGCATCTACAAAAGAGAATGAGGAGCTCTCTCTTGGGAAGCTGAAAGATCTTCGGAATATATTAAATGAACAAAGTAAAGTATAGAAAAGTTATTTATAAATTCTGTTTGAGACTACGAAAGTGAAAATAAAATTCTACATTCACATGAGCTTGCTTGTAATGTGCAGAAGGAAACCTAGAGACACAAAAAAACTATTAAAAATACAGGAGACTAAGAGGGTTAACACTTCTCAACACATATGCAGTTATACTGCTTTAATTTTGAGCCATATGTAATGTACTATGTATTCAAAACAAAAATTTTAACAGTCTTACCGGATCTGCTCCATGGCTTCCCACGTCAGGGTCCTGGGCGGGGCACCTGACGCCTCCATTTGCCTTCGAATTTTCTGGAACCGGATGGCTTTTTTCTGCCGTTTCAGGGCACTGGGGGAGAGAACCAATGGCAGAAACCATGCCTAGACGCTAGATGGGTGGTTTAAGAGCCTTGGGGTCAGTCACAGAGCGTCCAACGCACTTCACTTTGCAAACACTACCTGGCCATGTCGGCCAGCCAGAACACCGCCCCGTAAGTCTAACACCAAGAACAGCCCATAAGCTGTTGCTGAGTTCTTTAGTCGGGTGATGAAATACATCCTTGGTGAAAGGACCTGTGTTCCCAAAGGATCTAACACCTGCCCCTGCGCCCCTAAAAACGGGTGAGAAGGGCTGCTGCAGGACGCCCAGCGCCAACCGGGTGCGGACAAGGGCGCCCAGACCGAGGCCTGCTTCGGGCTGAGGGCCCGGGAAGGAGCCGGTACCTCTCCACCTCCTGCAGTTCTCGCTCCTCCGGTTCCCAGTCGAAATCGGGGTCCGGTTCTCGGCTGGTAGAGCCCGGGGTGGTCACCCCCCGGGTAGCAAACCCACAGCGAGCGACCGCTACGCAGACACGCCCGCCCAGCAAAACGTTCAGGGAAAACGCCATGTTTACAAAGATCCCCTCCCTTCACGACCCGCGGAGTGGCAGGACCGGAAGCCGGGGATGGAACCGGAAGTACACGGGGGGCGAAAGCTGGGGGAGGTCGCAGTTCTTCCGGCTTCAGGCTGAGGGCGTGGCTTTCGGGTTTAAACCGCTCTGTGGCCCAGCCCTCCCGATAACTGCGGGGCGGGGGGAGGGCGGGTGTTTTCCTTGCAACTCCCGGAACAAGAATGAGGTAGAGGACGCTCCTGCCAAACGCGATTAATTTCAAAGACGAGCTCATTGGCCAAGAGCCGCCCCTCTACCCCAAGGGCTGCCCAGGCCGGCTTGTCTCCGCCACAGTCACAGGAAGGGCGTCCCCTCAGCGGTTCTCTGATGGCGACAGCCCCGAGCTGTGGGAACTGGACTCCTCTAGGAAACGGACTTCTTGTCGCCTGGATGACGTCTAGCCCAGGGCTGCACGGAGAGTCCAGATTTAGCGGTAAATCTAGGCTAAGGTTTGAAGGACGGAGATGACAAGTTATAAGTCAGCCTAACGAATTGATGCTTTGGAACTGTGGTGTTGCAGAAGACTCTCGTGAGTCCCTTGGACTGCAAGGAGATCAAACCAGTTAACCCTAAAGAAAATCAGTCCTGAATATTCATTGGAAGGACTGATCCTGAAGCTGAAACTCCAATACTTTGGCCACCTGACTCAAAGGACTGACTCACTGGAAAAGGCCCTGATGCTGGGAAAAATTGAAGGCGGAAGACAAGGGGACAACAGAAGATGAGATAGTTGGATGGCATCACTGACTCAATGGACATGAGTTTGAGTAAGCTCCAGAAGTTGGTGATAGACAGGGAGGCCTGGCATGTTGCAGTCCACGGAGTCACAAAGGGTTGGACTCCACTGAGTGACTGAACTGAACTGAACGAGATCCAGGGGCTGCGAGCAAATGGCGAGAATGGTCTTCAGAGTGAAAACTGCAACCCTAAATATCCTCTGATGCCCAGTCATTTGAGTGATGAGCTAGGTGCTTCACTCTCATACTTGCAGTTGGTCAGATTGATGGCCAGGGTTCTGGAATGGAGGAAAAGCAGAAATCAGGGAGAGAGAAAAGGACCCTGTGGTACCAGACACCCAGATGAAGAGACAGCCCACAGATTCATTCTCTCTAGAAGCCACTTAAAGGAAAGACCGTGCGTGCTAAGTGGATTCAGTCATGTCCAACTCTTTTGCAACCTTACGGACTGTAGCCCTCCAGGTTCCTCTTTCCCTAGGATTCTCCAGGCAAGAACACTGGCATGGGTTGCCATGTCCTCCTCCAGTGGAAGTGCCTGTATCAGGGATCAAACCCATGTTTCCTGCATTGGCAGCCTGGTTCATTACCAGCAGCACCACCTGGGAAAGACCAGGATGATATAAATGTGCTGAAATTCTAAATTAAGCCAGTGCAAATGGTTCTGGATTTTGTTGTACCAAAAGGCTAATGATCTTTTGTATTTCCTGTCCTCTTTCCCAGGCTGAAGGGAAAACTTTGGATTCCCTGCCCAACTGTAGAATGGCAGAGGGTTATTCTCGAGCTGGGCAAGTGAGGGGGTCCAGGGGACAGTTACCTGTTTTCTGCCTTCTCTTTCTCCTCCCAACTTCTAAGACATCTGGCTCAGCTGGGGTTACAATTTTCTTTGGTATTTTCTTAGCTACAGTGTATAAAGGAACTCTGTTCCTAAATGTATTGTAGTCAGCCTTTGAGAGTGCCTGCTGAAAAGCATTAGAAGGGATGGCAGCTTCCTCTTTTACACTCTCCTCCTGATTCCTCTTCTGATTCACTGGTCTTCCAGGTATTCAGCTCCATCCTCTTAGACTCTGAGGGGAGAAGGATGGGGGTAAGGACCTTCGTGGTGTTCTAAGGGGATGTTCCTTAAGGACAGAACCATCCACTACAGAATGGGATGTTTTCCACTAGGTTTGGGGTCTGTGGGGGGGACCTGTGCAATGTTAGATTTGTTGACAAGCCCCACTCATCCAGCATCACTCCATACAGCACTCTGGGGTGCAGGAGCTGAGCTGAGCTGGCCGTGACCTGAGCTTTCTTTGTGATGGGCGATCGCTGGGAGCACTAGGGGTAACTTCACTTTGAAAAATAGAGCTGAAGACCTATTAGCCCTATTGGTGCTAGACTCAGCTGGTGGCTCATGACAGCCCTTCAGCCGGCTCCTGCTGTTTCCCAGGTGTTGGGCCTCTGGGACCTCCTCCTTGCTCCTGGAGCTGGCAGTAGAAGGGCAATTAAGCACACTGCACTCAAGAGTGGATTCTTGCCACAGCTGACCCAGTGCATGACAGGACTTATCCTTCTTTTTTCACACCAGTTCACACAAGTCCCACTCCCATCCTTTCCTGAACCCGCAGGCCAAGCCCCTGGAATTAGGCCACCTCAGTGTTCGGGATGAATATCTGCTTGTCTTCCTTCAGTGTTTTTAGTAACCACATCTTGGACGGTCTCGGCACTTGGGAGGGACAGCCGTGATTAGGACACGTGCCCTTCAGGTGCTTATCAGACTACTCCTTCACCATCGCCATCTCTTCCTGAGGTGCACCCACTCTGACTTCTGATTGCCACTTCCACCAAACTCAGCCCAAATTTGTCACTTTAAGATTATACCATGTGCCTACATCTAAAGGACTCTTAAAATTTTTCTCTCCTTTAAAAAGACATGGACATTTCCTGATTCCTAGATTTCTGGATCCTCCTTCAGTGTATGATACTCTATTACCTCCTCCTTAAAATGTTTTGGAGTCCCTTGCCTTGCAGGACGCACACCTTTCTCACTATTTAGACAAATATTTTGTTCTAGTACCTGAACTATCATCATTGCTTGCCTGAACTGCCAGCATTCAGCAGGATCTTAATTGGATTCCCTGTCTTCCCTCCTTCATCCATCCATCACAGCTAAAATGCAAATTTGTTACCCCTCAATTTAAAACTCAAGGTTTCGCATTAGCTCAAGTCCAACACCCCTTAGGACAAGAGACCCTCCATCAAAAAGCAAGAAACAAACATATAAACAAACAAAAAGCAAGCAAAGAGGTGAAGGCCCTGAGCTGGATCACCCCTTCTTACGGTCCTACTGTGCTCAAAGCCCAGGGCCCTGGGTACAAAGCAGCTCCTAAGTGTTCCATATTTAAGCTTAGAAAAGGCTTCCATAAATCCCTTTCTTGACGATTCACAAAGTATACATGGCTAAGAAGTACCACCATAAAAGAAACCTATTTTTTAATTTTTGTGTAAAGATTTATTTGGGGCCAGAAGGCGGCTTTCCTCTGAGTATCAGTCCTAAGGGAAAGCTGGGGAAATCCTGTTATTTGGACTCACCACCTTAGGCACTCAAAGTCCACTTTGCTATAATGGTCACTGCACTCCCTTCAGAGTAAGCAAGCAAAATAAAGTGATGTTTCTAGAGCCTGTATTTGCAAAGGCTTGTAGAGAGAGGCACTGAGCTCAACTTACTGCAGTTGCCAAAAACAGGCACGTTGATGATGACCAAAATGTTCAGAGGAATTTCAAGATTACACTTTCTTATGAAATGGGTTGTGATGTGTATTCTGCCTCATTTCAAGGAGACTTTAACATGATGGTCACAGGTGCACAGCCTCAGCTCAGCTTCATGGTGTCTTGACTGCCTGTGTCGCCGTCCTGACTCCACTACTTTTGAGCTACCTGACCTTGGATGGGTTACTAAACTTCTGTCAGCCTCCATCTCTTCATCTGCTAAATGTGGCTATTAAAAGGATGTGCAACTCAAGTTGTGAGGATACCTTGTTCTCAGATGAAATAATGTATGTGAAGAACACTTAGCTCAGCACTGGGGCTGGAGGAAATTCGAGGTGCCCAGGTAGGCAAAATATGTCCTACAAATACAGTGTATGGATGGAGGGGATGAATACAGGAGCAGAATGAAGAAACACAACTCAGTGGTGGGCAGAGGCAGAACCAGCAGAGGCAAGAACAGAACAAGTGATAAACTATCACTTTGCTAACACTTAAAGTCAGCATACAGAGTCAGGAGCATGTAACTCCTGCACATACTCCCTTCTTAGTAACACATTTGACATCCCTGGGGCTTGTCCATGAAGCAAGGTGAAAAGTGGCAGATACATCCAAGAGGGCTCATTCATGCCATTTATTCCAACAATCTCCCTCTTTAAAGAGACAACTTACCGGTTCTTTATCCCTCCCCTTATGCTGAAACCGGTGAGAAGGCATTCATGAATGCGCTCACAGCACCACGATGGACAGTTCTCCGGATCAGTTAGAATACTGCTGGGAGGATTACTCTCCCTCCCGGGCTATCAAGGCCACCAGCGCAGCCCGCACATCTTCTGCCTGGGCTGGGGGCAGCAGACATTCTCTGATGAGGGCCAGAGCGGCCGCCTCTGTCAGGCTGCTGAAGTCTTGGGCCGTTTTGACCGGGAGGTGCCCAGCCAGCTCACAGAGGGCAACGTTGAATGCCTGACCTTCCTTTATCCCAAAGCTGGGCTTCCGGGGCCACAGAATGACCCGGACTCCCGAGAGAGCTGAGGAAGATGATGTCTTTCCAGGAGGGGCCCCCCGGGTGACAAACAAGTTATGCGCAATCTCACAGTCAGTCAGGTAGTCAGTGGCCCGACACACCCTGCTTATCAAGGCTTCCAAGTCAGGCCCTGGCCTACTGGTGTAAAAGAGGAAGCCAGGAGCTGGGAGGGCCTGGAGCACATGCAGACGGCCCTGAGGGTCCAGGGGTTCACTGGGGGCCCCCTCCACGGGCAACCGGTGCGCCAGGTAGTAGCCATGCAGGTGGAGGTGGTTCACCGAGGCCAGGCCACCCAGGCTGTTGAAGCCCACGCGGAAGCCCGGGTGTGAGCTCAGCAGTACAGCCTCGACCCCGGCCCGCAACGCCCCGGGCAGCAGGCGCTGGGGGAGCCCCCGGGCAGGTTCGGGCACCAGTAGCACGTGGCCCCACTCCAAGGGGCTGACGTTGATCAGCACCAGGATGTCCTCTTGCTGGACAGTGCCGGGGCAGTCCCGCTTCCGGTGCAGACGAAAAAGGACCTCTCCTGGCCGGATCTGGTTGAAGTTAAACTGTTCAGGGTCAAACTCCTGCCTCACGCTCTTGATGTTCTGGGGGCGCCTTCTCTGCACACCTCGCTCCACGTTCAGCTGAGCCACAAAACCCACAGTCCCAGGGAGGGTTTGGGTCGGCAGCTCCCCCAGTGGGTAGCGGAACAGCCCCAGCTCCATCCGCTGCCTCCAGGCTGAGCAGAGGGCAGAGTCAAAGTGAGACAGTGGAGGCGTGTTCAGGAGGCTGAACGCGCCCCTTGGCCACTGAACCCCTTCCATCACGAGTTCCTCCTGCCCATAGACAAAGTCAGGAATGCCCTGCCCTTCCCAGTCCTCCTTGTTTGGAGGCAGCAAATAGGAAGTTTCATTTGAAGCATGTGGAATAGCCATGGGGCTGACCTGAAACAATCATAAGGTGAAAAATACATGATGCCATCCCATTTCTAAAGATTTTATTTTTTAATAATAAACTCACTACATTTTACTTATGTATTTTTATCTTTTAAAATCTTTTTTGGGGGTTTCCCTGGTGGCTCAGATGGTAAAGAATCTGCCTACAATGCAGGAGACCTGGGTTCCATCCCTGGGGCAGGAAGATATCTTGGAGAAGGAAATGGCAACCCACTCCAGTATTCTTGCCTGAGAATTCCATGGACAGGAGAGCCTGGTGGGCTACAGTCCATGTGGTTGCAAAGAGTCAGACACAACTGAGCAACTAACACACACACAAAGTATTTTTACTTACTTATTTGGCTGTGTGGGGTCCTAGTTGCAGCACAAGTGGTTTTCCATCTTAGTTGTGGCATGCGGGATCTTTAGGTGTGGCATGTGAGATTTTTATTTGTTTTATTAATTAATTTATTTGGCTGTGCCACTCAGCTTGCAGGATCAGTTCCTCAAGCAGGGACCGAACCTGGGCCATGGCAGTGAAAGCCCAGAATCCTAACCACTAGCCCACCAGGGAACTTCCCTGTTTTAATTTTTAAATAAACTTTACTCTTCGTTCTGATTACAAAAGTAATATATGCTTTTGGTAAAATATTTTGAAAACACAGAAATCACTCACAATTCTATCACCTGCAGGTTAGCATACATTTTTGCTGAATTAAAGATATAAATCAAATTCTTTCTCTTTCTAAAAATTACACATAATGAATAAACTTTCTTAATGGAGAGAAGAAATACAGATAAATTACAACACTTATTCCAATGCCAAGGGAAAAATCACAGTTTATATACGCAGCCTCATATTCATATGTAGATAGACCTTGATTTTTTTTTTTTGGCCATGCCATGAGGCATGCAGGATCTTAGTTCCCCAACCAGGGATCAAACCCATGCCCCCTGCACTGGGAGCCCAGTCTTAACCACTGGACTACCAGGAAGTCCTGGACTTGTTTTTTTTTAACTGATCTTTAACTCTTAGACATTTAGGTTTTTCTGACTTCTTACTATCATATACAATGTTGTGATGGACATCCTGTGTATCTATCTTTGTAGATACATTTATTTTCATTTAAAATAAAATCTTAGTTGACCATGGGTTCAGAAGAGGCTCGTGGCTCAGGCTTTCAATACACAGATTGGCAAACTGCCCTCCAGAAAACTGCACCAGTATTCCAGTGCCTGAGAGCGCCCCTGGTTTCAAAGCTTACTACTCCTTTTACGGGAACAGCTTTTCCACTGTTGTGCAGTAATTCCAAATGGCCACGCACACAACCACCTGGGTGAGGATGGCCAATCATGAGTGCCCAGAGCCAATTCTTTAAGGTGGAAATAGGTGTCAGTCTTCATCTCCACTGGGTCCCTGAAGCCCAGGGGACCCAAGGGGTCAGGGACATGACCTGCTATTGGTCCACAGGGGACTTCAGAAGAAAGCTTACCTCAGTTGAGTCGCCTCAAAACAAGCTTGGACACCCTCAGCTCTGCTGGTCCAGAAACTTTACATTAATAAAACAGAAAAACATACAAAACAATGTTTTGTTAAAAGTCAAGCTGAGTTTAATGGGTATAGAGTTTCAGTTTTGTAAGGTAAAAATATTCCAGAGATTGGCAACACAATACTGTGAATATACTTAATACGACTAAACTGTATGCTCAGAGATGTTTCAGATGGTAACAAGACTGAACTGCACACTTAGAGATGGCTCAGATACTAAAACTTTTGCATTTTTTACCACAATAAACATTTTTTTAAAATGAGCTTAAATTTTATACTTAATTTACTAAGCATAAAAATTTATGCATAATTTATGCATAATTTACTAAGCATAAGTAAAATATAAAGTCTTAAATTATTCTATTAAAAGTGAGTCTAGGGTGGGACGTGGGAGGGGGGTTCAAGATTGGGAACTCATGTACACCCGTGGCAGATTCATGTCAATGTATGGCAAAACCAATAAAGTATTGTAAAGTAAAATATAGTAAAAATAAAAATTAAAAAATAAATAAATAAATAAAAGTGAGTCTAGGACACTTCTCCAAAGATATACAAATGGCCAACAAGCATATGAAAAGATGCTCAACATCACTAAGTAAGGAAATAAAATAAAAGTCACAATAAGATACCACTTGACGTTCTTTAGGATGGCTACTCTCAAAAACAGAAAATAACAGGTAGGTGTTGGCAAGGATATACAGAAATTGGACCCCTTAGGCACTATTGGTGGGAATGTAAAGTGATACAGTTGCTATGGAAAACAGCAGAGCAGCTCCTCAAAACAATAAAAATAAAATTACTATGTGATACAGCAGTTCCACTTCTGGGGGTATACCCAAAAGAACTGAAAGCAGGGTCTCAAAGAGGTATTTATACACCCGTGTTCAGAACAGTATTATTCAAGTAGCCAAGAGGTGGAAGCAACTTAAGTATCCATCAATAGATAAATGGATAAACAAGAGGTGGCCTATACAGGCAATGGAATGTTATTCAGCCTTAAAAAGAAGGCAATGCCAACACAGGCTACAACACGGATGAACCTTGAGGACTTTATGCTAACTGAAATAAGCCAGTCACCAAACGACAAGTTATTTATGATTTCACTTATATAAAGTACCTTAAGTGCTCAAATTCTGGGATTTCCCTGGTGGTCTAGTGGCTGCAACATTGCACTCCCAATGCAGGATGCCCAGGCTGGATCCCTGGTTAGGGAACTAGATCCCACATGCCACAACTAAGACACAGTGCAACCAAATAAGTAAATTAACTTAAAAAAGAAATGCTCAAATTCATAGAGACAGAAAGTAGAATGGTGGTTCCCAAGGGTTGGAGGGAGGGGGAAGTGAGAAACTGTTTGCTGTTTAATGGGCACAGAGTTTCAGTTTTGCAAGACAAAAAAAGTTCTGGAGACTGGGCTACCAAATAATGTGAACATACTTAATACTACTGAACTATACACTCGGAAATGGTTAAGGTTTTAAAGTTTATGCTACATTTTTTTTTAACCAAATTTTTAAAGATGGTAAATTTCATGTTATGTGTATTTTGCCACAATTCAAAACAATGTAAGCGATTCTCAAAATAGATTTAAGAAATCCAACAATTTGCTGAATTAAACCTAAGTAGGATGGCATCACTGACTCAATGGGCATGCATTTTAAAAAAACTCCAGGAGATAGTGAAGGACAGGGAAGCCTGGCATGCTGCGGTCCACAGGGTCAGACACGACTGAGCAACTCAACAACATCCACTTAAGTGTCTCTCATTCATTCATTCAGAATCAACCCACTTCAACCCCACTGTTGACAATCTAGGGCCACCTCTTCTGTGCACCCTGGTCCATGTTCTGCTGAGCCACAAAAATCAAAGTATTTAGGAAGTAACTGCTGTGTATGAGGCAATGAAGACATGGCAGCAAATAAGGAGAACCAAGTCCACATCCTTATGGAACTTACATCCTGGGATGAAGTTAGATGATAAGCAAAAGAAAAACATTAACTACCTGTGGTGACAGCATTCTGTGGGAAACAAGTCATAAAACGGGGTGACTAAGCGGTGGGATCAGGGCATCCCAGTTTCCTACGAGAGATGTGACAGCTGAGCTAAGACAGGAGGATAAGAAGAGGCCTACAATGAAGAGCTAAGTGTTCTCTAGGCAAAAGAAACCAGAAGTCCAAGCCCACGAGTCTTGCAGGCAGCTGGTTGGCCTGTTCTAGGAACAGAAAGGAGTCAATGTTACTGGGGTATGGCCAGCAAAGGGGAGAAGACCCCCCCCCGACCAGAGAAGCTGGAGGGGAAGGTGGAGGCCAGATTAGCTGCGGGGCCTTATGCATCATGGACAGGAACTTGGATTCTATTCTAAATGGAGTAAGAAATCACTGGTAGGTTCTAAACAGAAGGATCATTTGGTATTTTATTTTTTGGCCACACCACACAGCATGTGGAACTTCACTGACCAAGGATTGAACCCAGAAGTCCAGGACTGTCTGATATTTTATAAACTTTTTTCTGTTATGTGGAAAATGGATTGTAGGGGAGCAGAGGGGAAGCAGAGACCACTGCGGAGGCTGCTCTGGTGGCCAAGTGAGCAGTGAGGTGACTAGACAACACAGATGGCAACAGAGTTAGGAGGAGCTGGGGATATGGGTCATATTTTAAAGAGAACCGACAGGGCCTGCTGACATGCTGACTGTGAAGACTGAGGGAAAAGGAAGACCTGGGAGTGACTCAGCTTCGGGAACCAAGCCCTGCAGTGGCATTTACAGAGATGGAGAGGGTGGAGATGGGGTGCGGGCAGGAACAGGTGACTATCGGAAGGGAGAGATCGAGAGATCAGCTTTCATTACTGAGCTTGAGTTGTCGCCTGGGCATTCAAGAGAAGTGGTGCACGCCGCTGGACAGTCACACCTGGAGGTCAAGGTTGAAGTCTGGGCTAGACAGAAATTTAGAATAACATTAAGACCCAGGGGCTAGGACCAAGGACCCAGGGCCAAGATGGTACCAAAAGACTAAAAATATGAATAAATACATATCAGTCAACAGAATCAATAGAAAGTGGGTATGGTTGTACTGATATTCAAGTGAAAGAATAGAAAGAACTGAAGTTGCTCAGTCGTGTTTGACTCTTTGGAACCCCATGCACTGTAGCCGGCCAGGATCCTGAGTCCTTGGGATTCTCCAGGCTCCAAGAAAACTGGAGTGGGTTTCCATTTCTGTGGCCAGGGGTCTTCCCTGGAGGGAACCCGGGTCTCCCACACTGCAGGCAGACTCTTTACCATCTGAGCCACCAGGGAAGATATTCAAGTGAACTAAGAGGCAAAAAATAATACCTAGAAATAAAGAGGAATACCTGAGAATAACAAATCATAGTGACCAGGTGACAGGACTGAATCTTCATAGGAAAACCAGGAGGAAGGGAACACAGGCATGGGCTGGGGGCTTTCCACGTTTACTTAGGTGACCCTCACAACAAGCCTGTGTGGTGGGTATCATCCTGGCAGAAGGTGAGAGATCTGATTTTGGAGGCTGACAAGATGTTTGAATTCTGACTCTTCCATTCACTAGGGATGATGTGACCTTGAGCCCCTAGAACAAAACCCATTTCTACAGCATGGGCTCTGGGCTCTCAAGGCTTAGCTGTGTCTCCCCCTCACCTCCTCTCAGACCACTCTTCCCCCTACCCACTCTGCTCCTCACTCTTCCTAAACCTGTTCCTGCTCAAGGCTTTGGTGCTTTCTTTCAGTCTAAAATACCCTTCCCCCAGAGTGTCTTCACACGCCTGTCTCGTTTAAGTCTCAGAGCAAACAGTACCACCTCAGACATGGGCTTCCCTGGTGGCTTAGGGAAGCAAGCAGGAAACCAAGGTTCGATTCCTGGGTCAAGAAGATCCCCTGAAGGAAACAGCAACCCACTCCAGTATTCTTGCCTGGGATATCCCATGGACAGAGGAGCCTGGCAGGCTACAGTTCATGGGGTCACAGAGTTGGACCTGACTTAGCAACTAAACCACCACCACCTCAGACACACCTTGGTGGCTACACTATCTAATGTCTCAAGGGAAAGAGGAAGAGGGAAATAATATGACAAGCAGGGAAAGAAATGTCTTGGAAAACAAACACCAGGAGCTATTTTTAATCAGTCACTCAGTTTTATCACTGTTATCCAGGGTTCACTGAACACAGGAAGGACAATAAGCTAAGCAAGCTCACCAGAGACTGCTAGATGACTCAGAATGCTGATTTAATCATTCATAATGAGAAACATGGCAAAGAGCACAAAATGCTCTTGGTGGCTCGTTGCTATAGGCCTTCCTCTGTACAAAAATTTACTAGGAAGCAAAATTATAATCAAAAGATTGGTCAGTGAAGAAGGGTTCAAAGTAAAGTGAGATGACTGAGCAATCTACATCACAGCTGGCCACTATGCCGGGGCAGTGTCAAGTCCCAGACCTTCACCATGAAAAGATGCAGTCTCACCCTGAAGTCCAAGGACGTGCACTCACTGGTTGGTGTTCTGTCTTCTTAGCCTAGCATAGGAGACACCATGACAGCTTCTTGTTCGTTTAAAGAAAGTGTGACTTGCGATCCCATGGACTATCCAGTCCATGGAATTCTCCAGGCCAGAATACTGGAGTGGGTAGCTGTACCCTTCTCCAAGGATCTTCCCAACCCAGGGCTCGAACCCACGTCTCCTGCATTGCAGGCGGATTCTTTACCACCTGAGTCACCAGGGAACCCCAAGAATACTGGAGTGAGCAGCCTATCCCTTCTCCGGGGGGTCATCCGATGCAGAAATCAAACCTGGGTCTCCTGCATTGCAGGCAGCTTCTTGTTTGTTGCCTTTTATTAACTGAAGACCAACTCTCTCTTGGACAGGAGTCTATTGTCAAGAGACTACACTCCAGTCGCTTTGACTGGCTTTCGTGTTCCCACTGCTCTGCAGCCTCTACTTTCTGGAAGGTAATACTTCCGCAGTGGTGGGACTCACAGGTTGATACAATGAGTCATTCTCCGACGATCACCTTATCATTATTGAGTGCTGGGAAAATTAAAGTTACTCAGCAAAAGCATTCACTCAACAACGGCCACACCTTGTGTCTGAAAATCATGATTCCCACTGCTCCTCATGGAGCCTGCAGTCTAGCAGGAGAAAAAGACATTAATCCAATCATCACACGTGTAAATATAGATGGCAAACATGACAGACGCTGTCAGGGAAAGCTCTGGATCCTCTGTGAGTGTAATGCAGATTCTCAATCTAGTCTAGGAAATCAGGAAAGGATTCCCTGAGGATAAGATGGAAGAGGAACGGAGAACCCATAATGGCTGAAACCCAGAAAGCCTGAGGAGACTGGCAGAGAGAGAAAGAGAGGTTGAAGTCGAATTACATGGGGTTGGTTTGGGTATTTAACTCCTTAATGGTTTTAAACAGAGTGACATGCTCGTATTTAGACTTTACAAAGATCAGCTAGTGGAACGAATTAAAAGAATCAAGAACTATATTTTGTCTGTTATACCGTATTAAAGTAGAAAACAACAATAAAAAATGAATCTCACTACCTCCTTTACTCAGTAGCTTGTAACCCCTAGCTTTCGGAATACTCATTCATGCATGCATCCAATACAAACTGAGAACGTACCATGCATATGTCAAGCATTGTCTTAGAGGTTGAGAGAGGACAAGAGCAAATAGTTCAGTTTCAATTTCTACTCCCCCAGTATGCAGTCTGGGAGCAGGTCACAGGCAGCATGCAGGTTGGGGAGAGGAGTACAGCAGTGGGGATCCTTGAAAAGAGCCTTAGAATGGAGCCACAGCTTTTTAAAAGCTCGAGTCTAGACAAGTCTCTAGACTTGGTGGGTTCCATACCTAGGCTGGAAGATCCCCTGGAGGAGGGTATGGTAACACGCACAGACACACACACAGACACAGACACAGACACACACGTCACTGAACTCCAGTGAGCCTTTGTATTTCCCCCTTTGGAAAACGGTAACTCACCTTGCAAAGATTTAAGAATTGAAGCTAATTATGCACAGCGCTTGGGACTCGGTGGGCTCTCAATAAACAGCCTCAGCAGGCAGCAAGGTTATGGTTATTTCTGCAGACGTGGCATGAGGGTTGCAACTAGTACGGCAGGTGACGAATGGCAACGTCCGGGTGGAAAAGCCCTCGCTGGGCAGAGATGGCAGCCGACCGCCACGGGCCACTCAGCGAGCCACGAGGTTTCTCGGTAATCCCGGCTCCAAACACTCCCCGGACTCCGCCCAAGACCGCCACGGCTGCCACCCCCGACACCTACTGCAGGTGAGGAGGACACACCGCGCGACTTCCCCCAAACTCCTACCGGGGCCATTGAGGGGTCGTGGGGCCCTCAACGCATGCGCGGCCTGCACGCCAGCGCGTGAAGACTGCCCGGCCCGGCCCGCCCACCCTGGAGGCGGGGCCGTGAGGCCTGGGCCCCGCCCCGGAGCGTCAGGCCCCGCCCCGGGCCCCGCCTCCAGCCCGCCAGGGACCGCCCGGAGCCGGGAGCCAACCGGCCGAACCGGGCTGGGAACGCCTGGGAGCCTCAAGGAGGGGGCGGGCCCAGGGGGCGGTGGCCCCAGGAGCGGTTGCCGCGGGCACCGGGTGGTGACGCGGCCCGAGGGCGGAAGTGAGAAAGTTGCCAGCGTCCCGAGACAAGTTGGCGGAGCTGTGTGAGAGCGGCAGCGATGGGAGGTTCGGGCAGTCGCCTGTCCAAGGAGCTGCTGGCCGAGTACCAGGTGCGCGAGACGCGGTCCCCAGGGAGTTTGCGCGCGGCCTGCGCTCGGGAGAGGACGGTCCCCGTGCCGCGGCCGGGCGGGTGGGCGCGGCCTCTGGCCCCAGGCGGCCTGCTGACCCTCCTCTCGTTTTGCCTTCCAGGACTTGACGTTCCTGACCAAACAGGAGATCCTTCTGTAAGTGCTGTTTCGAACCTCACCTCCGGGATGCTGTCGGAACGGCTTCGGGAACGGGGGAGGCTCCGTTTTACTGATGGGCAAACTGAGGTCCCGCCAGCGGGAGGGGCAGGGGCCTGCAGCTAAGCCGGAACTGGAGGCCAGGGCTCCGGGCCCTCGGCTGTGCCCTCTTCCCGGCACACCCTCCCATCTCGCACCGGCGGCCCCAGCGGTGCACCGCGGAGCAGCCTCCAGCCGGAGTTGGGTGCTCTTTGACCCCGCTCCCCTGGCTTCTGCAAAACGGAACTTCCTGCCCCAGTCCGGTCGAGACTGCTGTAGTTCTGGGCTGCCTTGTCTGCTGGCAAAGCCAGAGAAACCTTGGGGAGCCCTCTGGCTCCTCCTTTATCTGAATACTACCGTAACCGTTAACGCTTACTGAGCAGTTTCCATGCTCTGCTGAAGGGTTGTCTACGTTTCCTTTGTAACCCTCACGAGGGAGGTATGGGCACAGTGAAACTTGCCTAAGACGATATTCTTGAGTAAGAGGATTTGAACTGGGGCTGGAACCCCTTTCCTAGCCAGCTTTATGTGGCCGCACACCCGAGCAAGAAGGTTGCTAGGCTTCTCTTGGCAAAAAATAATGCCAGTGGGAATGAGGTAGGGCCTAAGGGGGAGAAAGTTCAGGATAGCTGCTTTGAGGAGCAGCGATTCCTGAAATGAAATGAGATTTCAATTTAGCTCTTTTTCACTTGCTCTTTAAGTCCAATTTCTGGCCCCTTCCCGAACCTCTCCAAACCTGGGGGAGTCTGGAATCAAGGCCAAGCACAGTGCCTGGGGCATGGGGTCCCACAGTAAACCCGCAAGGATGGACTCCCAGACTCCCTGTACTGTCTTGTGATGCATCTCCTCTTGCCTTGGAAGTCCTGAGGGCTTAGCTCCTAGCTGGTTCATGATGGGTATTCAGGGCCAGGAGGGGAGATGTGACACACGTAGGGAAGCACACTAACAGGTTCTCTTCCTCTGCCAGAGCCCACAGACGGTTCTGTGAGCTGCTTCCCCAGGAGCACCGGAGTGTGGAGGAGTCACTGCAGGCTCGAGTGTCCCTGGAGCAGATTCTCAGCCTTCCAGAGCTCAAGGTGCCAGCCCACCCAGCCTCCCTCTGCTACTCCTTCTGAGGTCACATGGTCACTGCTCCCCATTCTCGTCTTCTGTTTCACCCTAAGTTCCTGGGTGCTTTATCAACATCATCCAGGGGAGTTATATAGTAATAGAAGGATGTTTTACACACTGGGATCCTCAGACATACTCTTGGAGGTTCAAAGTTGTGTCCTTTAAGAGGAGTTGAATTACTGGATGGCATCACTGACTTGATGGACGTGAGTCTGAGTGAACTCCGGGAGTTGGTGATGGACAGGGAGGCCTGGCATGCTGCGATTCATGCAGTCAAAAAGAGTCGGACACAACTGAGCGACTGAACTAAACTGAACTGATTGAAGTTTGGGAACTCTATTCCAGAGGCTGATTGCCTCTCCATAGGGCTGCTGTGAAAATTTCTATGCAAAGGGCCTGGCCTATAGCACAATAATTGCTCGGTTCAATATTTGTGTTTTAAAATAACCAGCTCATCTTGTTCTCTTTGCTTAGAATGCCTTCCTCTTCCTTACTTCTCTGCTCCCAGGCATGCCTTTAGGTTAAGCTCTGATGCCCAGAAAGCCATTCCTGTCTCTTCCCCAGTGGGGTCATGGGTCCTCCTGACTTCTGTGCTGGCCCCAGAGTGGTGATGGTTCTCCGAGAGGCTGAACCGCTCCCTCCAGTTTCCTGGTGGCGTTTGACTATGTGATTTGGGCTGCTTCGTGTGTGGTGTTCACAGAAGGCTTTCTTGCTTAGGCCAACCCCTTCAAGGAGCGAATCTGCAAGGTCTTCTCCACTTCCCCGAGCAGAGACAGCCTGAGCTTCGAGGACTTCTTGGACCTCCTCAGTGTGTTCAGTGACACAGCCACTCCAGACATCAAGTCCCACTATGCCTTCCGCATCTTTGGTAAGGAGTGGGGGGCTGGGTGGAACACCAGCCCCTCTGACATGGTCTTTGTGGAGATGCCCGAGAGCTCAGGGAGTCACGAGCTGGGCGCTCATCCTGACCACCTCCTTTTGGGCTCCCTGTGTCTGCTTTCTAGACTTTGATGATGATGGAACCTTGAACAGAGAAGACCTGAGCCAGCTCGTGAACTGCCTCACGGGAGAGAGCGAAGACACACGGCTCAGTGCTTCAGAGATGAAGCAGCTCATCGACAACGTGAGCAGTAGGGGCGGGTGGGCTGGGCTGGGGAGCAGGCGGGAAGGCTTGGGGTTTGGCCTTGAAGCTTCCCCTTTCCAGATCCTAGAGGAGTCCGACATTGATAGGGATGGGACCATCAACCTCTCCGAGTTTCAGCATGTCATCTCCCGCTCACCAGATTTTGCCAGGTACGACTGTGATCCTCACCTGCTGCACCAGGTCTGGGGCGTTATTTCTGGAGGTGGTCCCTGGGGTAGGAAAAGGCCTCCTGCTTCCTCTGAATATTAGAGTAGCTCTTCTTCTAGAGGGGACTCACAGCCCATTTCAAGGGGTCTTGGGGGAGGAGTAAACTTAGGGTTCAGTCCCTACCCTCCTGTTTCAGCAGAAAGCCCCAACACGCTCTTCTCTTGTTCAGTTCCTTCAAGATTGTCCTGTGACAGGAGCCACAGCGTGTGTAGCAGCACCCTGTTGAAGAATGTCCACTGCTGAGCTGTGGTCACGGTCACCCCCCGTGTTGTCAGCGCCGGCCAAGCTGGCCCAGCCTGGAGCTGGCACTGCGCAGTCTTGCCCGGGGCTGTGGAGGGCCCTCCATGTCAGGGCCTTTCCCCTTCTCACTGTTGTTGGTCTATTTGTGTTTCTACTAATCAGTAATAAAGGTTTAGAAGTTTTGAGCCTTTGTGCAACACTAGAATTACTGGTGTGAAGGAGTGGACTTATATATATATATGAGCCCTCAGTCACCCTGGGGATAAGGAGGACTTAAAGGGGATGGCTGATGTCTCATATGGTGAAGAATCTGCCTATAATGCAGGAGACCCAGGTTCAATCCTTGGGTCAGGAAGATCCCCTGGAGTAGGAAATGGCAACCCACTCTAGTATTCGTGCCTGGAGAATCCCACGGCCAGAGGAGCCTGGTAGATTACAGCCCATGGGATCGCAAAGATTTGGACACAACTGAGCGACTAAGCATGCACGCAAAGGAGACAGCAAGAAGTCAGACTGTATCTCCCCGTCCCACCCTCCCTTGTGAGGGGGTATGAAGAGGAGCATGAGGGGTTGAACTCATATCCTGACAGTGGTGGTGGGTACATGAACTTCTACATGTGTTAAAACTCAGACCTGTGTACTAAAAGAAAAAAGTCAGTTTCACTGTGTGATCATTTGAAAAATAAAAATGCTTTTTAAGTCAAAACAAGAAAAGCCAAGACCTTTTCCCCTGCACCCCATCCCTGAACCGAACCAGGGGTACAGGGTAAAGGGACTGAAGTAAACAAATCCTCTCCCTTACCCACTTTCCAAACCTGGCTCAGGCTTCCCTGGTGGCTCAGTGGTAGAATCTGCCTGCCCATGCAGGAGACACGGGTTCGATCCCTGATCCTGGAAGATCCCACATGATGCGGAGCAACTAAGCCCAAGGCACCACAGCTCCTGAGCCCGTGCTCTAGAACCCACAACTACAGAAGCCCACGACTGTGAGCCCTAGAGCTCACGCTCTGCAACGAGGGAAGCCACTGCAGTGAGAAGCCAGCGTGCCACATCTAGAGTAGCCCCCACTTGCCACAACTAGAGAAAAGCCTGTACAGCAACGAAGACCCAGCACAGCCGAAAACAAGAGAAAAATGAACCTGGCTCCGTGGAAAGATGTGGTCAGCCAGGCTGGGCTGGCGTTAAGCCCACTAGCACCCGAAAGAGGCGGCCTAGAGCCTCCCAGAACTCAGAGAACTGGACCAACCTCAAAAAGCAACAGTCCTGTCAGAGGAAGGGCCCAGGATTCAATTTCAATTCTTTAGATTTTATTAAAAAAAAAAAAAGTAAAGTGCATTTTTATTTAAAAAAAATATATATATAAAACCCACATAAACTCAGGGTCCCTGTGCTGGGCAGTTATCAGTGATGCATGGGCTTAGCTGTCCCTTAAGAGTGGAGGTTGCAGGTGTGGGGATGAACTGGGGGCTGGGTTTGAAGGCCAGGGCAGGTATGGGAAAAAGGGACACAGATTTGTAGGCTGGAGGAAGGCAGGCAGCAGTCTCTTCCTAGAATTCCGGGGGATGATGTTCATCGACATAGACTCTTCTGGACTGGCGCTGCCCTGTCACTCTAATGTGGCCGCAGCCTGATACAGGCCGGAAAAGTCCAGGAGGAGGTGGGCCTGAGCCCAGGGCCTTGGGAGGGCTGCGGGGCCAGTGTGGCCCTCTGGTCCCTGAGGTGACAGGATGATGGCTGCAAGGACTTGGCCAGCTGAGAAGGCTGGCCCCCTTGGAGCCCAAGCTGGCCCCCGTCTCTGCAGTGAGCAGGGGCAGCTGTGACAGTCGGGGAAGGCGGAAGAGGCCAGTTGGTGCGCCATTTCCAGCTCTGTCTCACACAGCCACTTTGGATGCATCCTTCCAATCTGGAAGCTGGGAGCTGGGCACTGGGCTGGCCACGTGTGTGGCGTCATCTTGTCTCTCTTTTCCTGTTTCACATTTTCGACTGTTTAAACAAAGGGCTCAGTTCACTTAAGGAGCATCTGCTCACTTGGGCAGGCCCCCATCTTCAGCCAGGACCCACAGGGACATGGCCATCTGGGGTGGAGGGGGGTGGGGGGCCTTGCTACTTGGCAGCGGGCTCTGTCGCTCCTGAGGGCTGGACACCGCGGCTTCTTCCACAAGGAGGAGCAGAGGTCCAGTCAACTGGCTCTGAGCGCTCGGGGGCCCCAAAGGGAGGCCGCCTCCGGAAGTCTGCTCTCACACTACCGAGTCCCGGATCTCAGAGCCCAGGCGGACCCGGGGCCTGGGGCACTCCGGGGACACCTCTACGAAGCTGTCCTGGACACTCAGTGGCCTCTTCTCTGACTCCATGAAGACTCGGGGCCTCAGGAAGCTGTCCAACAGGGCCTGGTAGCCTTGGTGGTCAAGCGGGGTGCCAGGAGGGCCCACGCCGTTGAGCGGCCGGGTCTCAGGCGGCAGCACCACCGGGCGGGTTTTGGGGTGAACGCTGGCACACTCCCCCTGCTTCAGGAAGACCTTCATACCACCACGATGCCGGTGGAGGAAGAATAAGATGAGGACCATCACGGCAAACACGAAGAGCACACACATCACCAGGAACTCCGTCCAGTATGACTTGTCCATGCGCCAGCTGGCCTGGCTGCCCACCGGTGCGCTCACCCGAGATGTATTGATGATGACGGGCACACTGCCGCTTTGGTCCGCACTGCCGGCCACCTTGTCCTCCACCACCTTCGGGCAGTAGCTGGCCTCCAGCTGCTGGATGCCTCCCTCCAGCGACCAGCACTGGAACAGTCCCAGCTCCTGCTGGCTGCCCACCAGCAGCAGGTCCCCAGTGGCCAGCACGCGGAAGGAGGCCGAGGTGTTGATGGGGGCTCCATTGTGCAGCCAGAACCGGGTTGCCAGGTTGGACAGGAGGGGGCAGGCCAAGGTGTTCACTGTGTGGGGCTGGAAACGAACCTGTTCACAGGGCTTCTCACCTGCAGGCAGAAAAAGCAGTTCCCAGTCAAGGAGGGGCTGGTGTCTCCATTCGCCCCAGGCTCACTCACCCACCTCCAGGCTGTGCGCCTCGTTGCTGTAATGGCAGCCTGGGGACTTTGGGAACTGTGGGTCTCACTTGCCAGGACACTGCTTCTGGTGCCAGAGGGATGAGCAAGTGAGGAAAGGCATTTACGCCCATCAGAGGCTGCAGGAGCCTGCCAGGCAGACTTGCCTTTCCACCACCTTTTGGTGGGGCACCTTACCTTTTGGTACAGACGCCCGGGCCTTGGAAGGGCTGCAGACGTTCTTGGCATTGACCCCCTCGATGTCCTGGATCCACGGCCTAGGGACCAAAGAGAGTCTGGGATGGGCCAGGAAACCCCACCAGCCTGCATCTGCCCCCCTCCTCCTCCGTGCAGTACGCACTGTCACACAGCCCTGCAGACGTGGGCCTGGGGAAGGACCACCAGGACCAAGGCAGGGGTGAAAGGCAGGCAGCCTCCCTTCGCAATTCCCCAGCCCACAGGCTCTGGAGACAGAGCTGGCATCTCCTCTGTCTACACAGTATTTACTTCATCTAAAAGTTGCTGTGATACTTCCTTAATCACAAAAGCACAGTGAGCCCCTAGGGAACACCTGGAAGAGCAGCCGAATCTGTACGTATTAACATATATCTGTCTCTTTTAAAGCAAAACACAGGCACTGACTTAAGTTTGGAAAATACAGACCTCAACCAAGCACAAACTCAACCAAACATTACACAAGTCACAATCAGAGGCTTCCCTGGTGGTCCAGTGGCTGAGTCCGAGCTCCCAATGCAGGGAGCCCAGGTTCCATCCCTGGTCAGGCTATTAGATCCCACATGCTGCAACTAAGACTTGGAATAACCAAATACATACATAAGTATTAAAAACAAAACAAAACTTTATGGAACTAAAATATAATTTAAAAAAACGCAATTACCCATTCAATAATAATGGTGGCATTTTTTTTTGAGTGTCCTTTCAGGTATACATATGTGTACACACACACACGTGATGCTTTAAAATATAAAACTGGAAACAGGCATACCCTTGAGTGAAATACAGACACTACAAATAGGACAGATCCAATTTTTACTTAAAATGCATGTATTTGGGACTTCCCTCATGGTGCAGTGGTTAAGACCCTGAGCTTCCAATGCAGGGGGCCTGGGCTTGATCCCTGGTCTGGAAGCTAGATCCCACATGTCACAACAAAGATCAAAGACCAACTGCAGCCAAACAATCTTTTTTTTTTTTTTTTAAGTTTAAAAAAAAAAAGTATTTTTGTTTATATTACACATATGTGGAAAAATCTGGGAGGATATATATTAAATCTAAGTCTCTCTAGGTTGTAAAATTTGGGTAGTTTTTATTTTGTTTGTGCTTATCTCTACTGTCTAAGTTTTCTTAGACAAAATAAGTTATTTTGAAAACAATTTTTAATTGGTTTGTTTTTGGCCACGTCACTTTCGGGATCTTAGTCTCCTGATCAGGGAATAAACCCTCATCCCCTGCAGTGGAAGAGCAGAGTTCTAACCACTGGACCACCAGGAAGTCCCTTAATGGGTCTGTTAATGGACTGTTATGGAGCCCTTATTTTCTGTTATTTAACTACATTCCCGTGCCAATTCACATTCTCCAGCAAATCTTTTCACAGCCATGACATTTCATACTAACTACCAAATCCTGTCCCTGCTTTACAGACGGGTAAGGCAAACATAATTTACTGTCTGAATTACAACTCTTTTGAGAGTCAGGAAGGGAGCTGATTAATAATTATGCCCAGGGCTTCCCTGGTGGCTGGCTCAGTGGTGAAGAATCCACCTGCTGACGCAGGAGATAACGGCTTCAATCCCTGGTCCAGGAACGTCTCACCTGCTGCGAAGCAACCTGTGCACCACAAACTCCTGAGCCTGTGCTCCGGAGCCTGAGAGCTGCAGCTACTGAAGCCCGAGCTCCCCAGCAAGAGAAGCCACTGCAAGGAGAAGCCTGTGCACCAGTTAGAGCAGCCCCCACTCGCCACAACCAGGACAAGGCCCGCAGAGCAACAAAGGCCCAGCATAGTCAAAAATAAATAAATACAGTTATTAAAAAAAATGATGCCCAGACAGCGGGCACAAATGAGGCTGTGTGGTGATTCCACAGAGGGTCTAAAGCAGAGACACTTGGAGGTGGGTGCGCCAGGAGGGACAAGGGGAAGGGGCCCGAATGAGCTCTTACCTGGACGCCACCTCCGGTTGGTAGAGGCTGATGGACGCACACCTCGAGCCGCTCCAAGCGCAATAGGGGTCCCGGGCCAGGAGGCAGTCCCTGCAGCTCTGGTACAGGCTGCAGTTGGCCACAGGCACCTTGACTACGCTCGAGTGTGAGGCAGCGTACAGCAATCCCTGCAAGAGACACGTAGCATGGGAGGCAGGCCCCGGCTCCCACAGCTATACCCGGCTCCAGTGCCCCACAAAGCCACCTCCTGGGAGCCGCTTCTCATGCACCTGCCCCTCTCCCCACATTCCAACAGCGCATGCCAGGAGCCTGGATCTTTCCACCTGGCTAGGGCAGGAGGGCGGGGCACCCCAAGCCCACTGCCTGGACTCCCTCCTCTACTTACCCTGTCGGCGTCCAGTTGCAGGTTCCGCACAGGCTGCCCTGCCGGGAAGACCTGGAGCTTTTCGATGATGTGCACTGAGATGCCCACGCTCACCGCCTTGTGCACCCAGCCATCACCTGCAATAGGGACATTGCTCAGGCCCTGTGAAGAGCCTGCTGCCCGTGCCCCCTCGACCCCCAGCCCGCCTGCGGTGGGCACGCACCAGTGCCCAGGAAGAGGACATTGTAGGCACGGTTCAGGGCCGGCACACGGTGGACAGTCACGCGCTGGTAGTGGGCCTGGGGCTGCAGCAGCAGCATGCGGCCGCGGACCTGTCCGTCCATCAGGAAGTGGTCCTTGAGGAAGTTCAGCACACGGTCGGGGAGCTGCAGCGACGAGCTGATCTTCCTCTCCCGGGTACTATTGGTGATGCACTGAAGGAGAAGGCATTGGTTTGAGATGGGAGGCATTGGGGTGGCCAACAGGATGGGTGTTCTACAGATCCTGCCGGGATTGCCAAGCCCTGCCTCCCCAGTGGACAGCAGGGATTCCCCCACCCTCAGAAGCCAGGCCACAGCATGGCTCTCCAGTTCTGTGGAGCCAACATGCTTATCTGCAGGTCCAAGGATGTGGGGCCATGGGCCCTGGCTGCCAGGGTTTCCTCCTCTCTGCCCACCAACCATCTCTCCTTCCTGCCCATCCTTCCCCCACCCCGTCCCCTGGGCATGACCGCACTTTCTGCTCCTGTAGCATCCTTTCAGCAGGAAGTGAGAGAGTTCCTTTCTCAAGAAGCCCAGGCTGAGCAGGTGTCCTAGCATAGGGGCCACAGGGTGCCTGCAGTTAGTCTGCCGTATTGCCAGAGGCTTCCTGGGCTTCCCTGATAGCTCAGGTGTTAAAGCATCCGCCTGCAATGCAGGAGACCCCAGTTCAAGTCCTTGGGTCGGGAAGATCCCCTGGAAGAGGGCATGGCAACCCTCTAGTATTCTTGCCTGGAGAATCCCCATGGACAGAGGAGTCTGGCGGGCTACAGTCCATGGGGTCACACAGAGTCGGAGACGACTGAGCGACAGCACAAGGGTTCCTGATTCTCTCTGTCGTGGGGCATTCTCTGCAGCAGCTCCGGGAATTCACATCCCAGAATGACCTTCAATCACTGAGGCCCAGCAGTTGGTAACAAACACCCCAGGGGGACAACGCTGAGATGTACTCCACATAGCCTCCCAGGGCCCCAGGGCCTCAGCTCCAGGCGCCCACAGCAGCAGCAGCGTTGTGACCCCCGCTTTCTTGGCTCCACCCCTCCCTCCACAATCCTGTCCCCTCTTTGCTGCTTCTGGGGAGTAGCTCCCCTAGAAACTGCCAGCACCTACATCCTTGTCTCAAGGTCTGCTTTATGAAGAGCCCATGAGGCTGGAAGGAAAGAAGAGAGGACCATTTGCCCACGGCCGGCCACTCAACAAGGAGCTCACAGTGGAGTGGGAGAGAGGCACGCTGCAGGCAGCGCTCTGATGGGACAGCCCTGCCCAGCCCACTGCCATCCTGACATCCACGGTCACGTCGAACTTGGAAAGACAAGCAGCCCTGGGTTCTGCCCCCACTGTCAAGATGAGACGACAGGCTTAGAGAAAGCAAGCCAGCCCAGCACAGGGTGTGGACCCACCCTCCCAGCACGCTGCCCTGTGGCAGGGAGCAGCACTCACCGCACCCGGCCGGGGCGAGGGTACTGGGTGGGTCACTGTGTACCACTGCTGCGTCTCGCGGTTCACCTCCTTGTAGAAGCCGTTGAAGGTGGACTGCACGTCCCTCATGGTGAAGACACAGACGGCAGAGCTCTTCGTGGTCCCCCCGTTCCTACCGAGGAAGTTGGCTGAATGAGCCCCAAGAGCCTTGGGGTTCACAGTGAGGCCAGACACTCACCCCTCACCCGGCCCGTTCCCAGCTAGGTCCTGGGAGGCGCACCACTGGGATGTGAAGACCCCATAGAAGAGGGTGTCCAGCCAGTCCTCGGGTCGGGGCGTCAGCGTGAACATGTCCTGTAGCATGTTGAACGGGAAGCCGTCGTCAGGCCGCAGGCACAGCAGCTGTGCCTTCAGGAAGGACGTCCAGCGCTGCTGCAGGACGCGCCCGCCCCCTTCGTCACCCTGCATGAGGGGGAGAGGGGCTGGGCTCAGGGACGGCTCCTCGCTTCCCTCCCCAGCGGTGACTGAGATGGACACCAGGAAGGGCCCGACAGACACAACACCAGGCCTGAGCTCATCTCAAATCAAGAAGACAGGGGACTTCCCTGGTGGTCCAGTGGTTAAGACTCTATGCTTCCAGTGCAGGGAACGCTGGTTCAATCCCTGACCAGGGAACTAAGATCCCACATATTGCATCCCATGGCATGTGCGTGCGTGCGTGCGTGTCTGTGTGTGTGTCTGTGTGTGTGTGTGCGCGTACATAGAGAGAGAGAGAGAGAGCATGCCTCCAGCTAGATCTAAATTTCACATAAACAATAAATTAAAAAAAAAAGACTTGAAGTGCCAGCCTTCAGCTCCCCCTTGCCAGAAGGCTGGGTAGGTAAATGACAGTGCTCCCCTAACTGTAAGGAGCCAGAAAAAAGGACGAAGGGAACTCTGTCTACAAACATGAAAAGATGTCACGATTTACTGCTGAGCAGAAAGGGAGGCTAAAGAGTTGCATTATAGTATCTCTTTGTTTGCACGTGGTTTTACATAATACAAATATGTAAGTCTTTACACGTGAGCAAAAGAATAAAGGTTAGCAAGGAACATTCTAAATTGTTAACAGTGGTCACTTCTTGCGGAAGGAGGAGATTGTAACACCGACAGTCACCACCTAGTGGTTGCTCAGCACATTTCCAAGCACCCTACATGCTGAACAGAGGCAGGAACTGAAACAGATTTCTCAGCAAGGAAATTGCCCAAGATCACACGACCTGCAGGGTTTGAACCCAGGCAGCTGGGCTCCAGCGTCAACACTCTTAATCACCATACCAAGCTGCCTCTTTATCTTGTGATTTTTGTGTGTACTTTGCTATGTTTTCACATTTCTTTTAAATAAGAAAAAAACACATTTTAACTTAAAAGGAGACTTCTCTGCTGGTTCAGTGGTTATGAATCTGCCAGCCAAAGTAGGGGACATGGATTTGATCCTTGGTCCAGGACGGTCCCACATGTCACAGGGCAACTAAGCCCGTGTACCACAGTTACTGAGCTGTGAGTACAGCCTGGGCTCTGCAACAAGAGGAGCCCCCGGAATGAGAAGCCCGTGCACCCCAACTAGAGAAAAAGCTCCCGCTCATCGCAACTAGAGATGAGCCCGGGAAGCAGTGAAGATGTAGCTCAGCCAAAAATTCAAGAGAAAAAGAGAGATGCCAGGAGCCAAGCCGTTCCTTCTGGAGGACAGGAGGAGGCCACCTCTGGGGTGGCCCAGCCCCCTCACCTTGCAGATACGGGCGATGCGGGACACCATGGTGTTCTCAAAGAATTCCAACTCCTGGCCAATCTCTCTGAAGAAGAAGTAGATCTTGTCATCGTCCCCTTCCGAGCTGCCCAGGCTCTCGGGAATGTAGGCTGAGGCCATAAATGCTGGGTCTGTGGGGGGGGCAGGTGGGGAGCACCATCAGCCCAGTGATCCCAGACAGGCAAGACTCTGCTCTCTGGCCCTGCTGGGGAGACAGGGCCCCCGCCCTGGGGCCTGGGGACTGCCCACTGGGGGGGCAGCGGGAGGATTTCACCTTGCAGCCAGTTGAGAGAGGTCTCAGTCTTGATGGGGCGGGGGCTTTGGCTCCTGGAGATGGTCGGGTCATTCCCCTGGAAGCTGCTGACTGTTCCCGTGTACAGCTCGCCATCTGCCAAGAGAACATTTCCCATGAGAATGGGCCCTGGGCACAGCCTCTTCCTGCTCAGGGCCCACAGTGACCTGAGAGCGGCCTTTCTTGCTTGAGGAGGACAGAGGAGGGAATAAGAACTAAGAAGAGCCAAACAGAAAGCCGTCTGGGGTCACTGCACCCCTGGACACCAGCATGGCACCGACCACCCGGGCCACCCTGCCTGCCCTGCCCCCCACTCACCAACCACCAGGGCCGTGGACTTGAAATTGGGGTCAAAAGGACAACGGCCCTTGCCATCTTCCAGGAGGATGTTCCCCCGATTGTCCTGTGCAAGCGTGAAGTTCTCCACGTCCTGCAGGGGAGCAGAGCGGGGAGGTCAGGGCCACACCGGGGAGTGAGCGAGCTTGGTGGAAGAGCAGGGAGGTGTTCAGAGCGAGGGCAGCAGTCCGAGGGCCTCCCCCTCATCCTGGCCCCTGGGGCACAGTCCCCGCAGCGCCTCGCCATGACCCCTCACTGTGGCTGGCCCACGGGGCAGTGAAGATGCTCAGAAAGGCAACGTGAGCCAGGAAAGGGCAGTGATGTGGTTCAAACCCAGGAACATCTGACTCGGAACCTGGCTGCTCCGACCCACACCCTGAAAATGCCACCCTCCGCAAAGTTGTGCTAAGGGCAGAAACACAAGAGGGTGCGTGTGATGAGGAGGGTGGATGAGGTGGGCTGGCGGGGACTGAGCGAGAGCTGGAGGAAGTGAGAGGGTGTGATCGTGGGGTCAGCCAGGGTCTTTGTGCCCAGGGAATCCTATGGGTCCGTCCTCTCCCCGCATTCTGCAGGGAGACCCGCCCATCAGGGCTGGGGCAGGGTCCCGGGGCTCTCAGGGCCCTTGGCCTCCCAGAAGCCTCCCACCAGGGCCCTGCCCTTCACCAGGGGTCAGTGCTACAGACCAGTTGCCTGGAGGCAGAAAGAGGGCTACTTCCTGGGCCAGCCAGGGGCCGGCCCGGGGTGCAGAGGGGCACTCACAATGTAGGTGCACGCGGGGCTGAAGGCCTCCGTGCCACAGGCGATGAGGTGGCTGCTGTTGAGTGGCAGGAGGATCTTGATATAGTTTTGACAGTCCCGCTGGAGGAAGGAGGAGGATGTAAGGCACAGACAGGCCACCAGGGGGCGCCTCTGACCTCCCACCACCACCACCCGCCCCCCCACCAGACCCAAGGGGCAGCGCCTCCTGGAGCAGAGGAGATGGAGGACCTGCGTGTGTGCACGTGTGTGCGTGTGTGTGTAGGAGGGGACCTCGGGACTCAGCTAGCTCTGTGACTAGGAAACTTCACTTCAGTCTGGGGTGAAGGCACAAAACATCTCCCTTTTGAGCTGTCTTATCCCCACCTGGTGAGGAAGTTGAGCCCAGAACAGGAGGAAACACACAGCCCTGAACCCTGGACTCCAGACTCGCAGCTTGCCTCTGAGAGGGTATCCTAACAGGCATCTCCTGAGCTTCTGACTGTTCCCCCAAAACTCCCTCCTCCGGGGTCTCCCCGCTTTCACAGACGCCAACTCCATCTTCTCAGGCCTCAAACCTCACAGCATCCGCGACTCCCCTCTTATACCACCTCCACCCTGGTTCTTCCATCAGGAAATCCTGGTGGCTCCATCTTCAAGATACGTCCAGGATCTGACCGAGACTTCTCGCTCCCTTTGTTGGTCCAACCCTGGTCTGGGCCACCATCCCCTTTCGCCCCTCACTGGTCTCCCTCTATCCTTGCCTCCAGGAGCCCGCTCCCCACCACGGTGGTTAGAGCGACTTTCTGAAAACCCACACTAGACCACGCCACCACGCTGCTCAGCCTGCCAGTGGTTCCCCAAATACCTCACTCAGAGTGACATCCACAGTCCTGTTCTTTCTCCACGTCAAACCCCTCACCCCTCCTCCTAATCTTGGCTCCAATGTCACTTTCTAAAGGAAGTGTAACCTGACCACCCTTAAAGCAAGACTGACTTCTTCTTTTTCACAATGATATAATAATCAGGAGATCAAACCAGTCAATCCTAAAGGAAATCAACCCTGAATATTCATTGAAAGGACTGATGCTGAAGCTCCAATACTTTGGTCACCTGATGTGAAGAGTCAATTCACTGGAAAAGACCCTGATGCTAGGAAAGACTGAGGGCAAGAGGAGAAGGGGGCGACAGAGGATGAGATGGTTGGATGTTATCACTGTCTCAATAGACATGAATTTGAGGAAACTCAGGGAGACAGTGACGGACAGAGAAGCCTGGTGTGCAGCAGTTCAGAGGGTTGCAAAGAGTCAGACACAACTTTGTGATTCAACAACAGTAACAACAACGATAATAACCAGAGTCTCAAAGCACCCAGGCACAGAGTAAGTACTTAACACATTTCTGTTGAATAAAAGAAATCAAAAGCAGTCAGGACTTGAACCTGTGTCTTAAAAAAAAAATTTGGTGTTGGGGGGCCGGGTCATGCCACTTGGCTTATGGGATTTTAGTTACCAGACCAGGGATTAGGAGTCCTAACCGCTGGACCCCATGAAATTCCCTGAACTTGTGTCTTGACCCCAAGACTGGGGTCTTTTACCTTCACCTTTGCCCCCTGCTGCACTCAGGACCAGGAGGCCTCTGGGAATTGTGGGGAGTCTTCCCAAAGAACTCTGGGCTGACCGGTCCCCACTCATTGGTCTGGCCAAAACCAAGCTGGGATATGTCAGGCCTGCCACATCAAGCACCATCCTCAAAGGGACAGACTCCCACCCCCACCCAATCACTGCTCCTGCTGGAAGCTGACGTCTGTTTGGCCCTTATCATATGTATTAGCTCACTGAATCCTTGTGGTGAGTCCAGTGAGACAGCCATCCTTACCCCATTTTACTAAGGCTCGGAAAGGCAAATCAATTTGTCCGAGATCACAGAGATAATAAGTACAGGGTCGAGACACAAACCCGAGTCTGGCCATCTCAGAAGCCCATGTCCTTTCCACTACAGCTGGCAGCATCTGCTCCTACCTCCGGCCTCCATCCTGGGCCCAGACCTACCACCTCCAGCCCTCCTTCAGCCCAGGTCACCTCCAGGTGCTGGCTCACCTCTGGGTTTTTGCCCTTGAAACTGCACTGCTGCTTTCTCTCTGCATCTGCAGGCCACAGCAGCTGGGGAACCAGAAAGGGAAAGATCAGTGTGCACCTAGGAGCAGAGGCTCCACCTCCCGTTTCTTTGCCCCTCCCCCTGGGAGCAGAGGCTCCGCCTCCCTTTCTTCAGCCCTCCCCCATTTGCATCATCCTGGGGCCCAGAAGTTCCACCCCTCACCCCACCAGCACCCTCTACCCAGCCTAACCCTAAGCATCATCTGACCTCCTGGTACTTCCCGCCTGGCAGGAAGCTGACGCTGCTGTTGAGTGCCAAGAGGGCCTCTCGAGCACCCACGTACACAGTCCTGCCATCCTTGCTCAGCAGGAGGGATGTGTAGTTGAAGATATTTTCAGCTTCAAATCTGAGGAATGGTCGCTTTTCAGACCCTGGAGAGAGGATGATGGACATTACCTGGGGGCCACTCCTCCCCTGAGAACGCTCTTACACCAACCTCTAGAACAGACTGATGCGGTTGAAGGTAGATCAGCAAGGCAGTGGGTGCATGGGGCTGAGGACCGGCAGTCAGATTTAAGAGAAGCAGCACTCCCGGATTCTCAAACATTATGTATGAAACAAACGCACAGTGATGAACGTCAAAGAACATTAGTTACAGCACCATTCATGTTAATGAAAGACTGAAATCACCTCAAATCCAAGCACAGGGGGCTGGGTGAAAATAAACTTCAACACTTTCTATGCTGGAATACTATGCAGCTGGTGAAATGCTGCTGTATTAGCAACTCCGGACAAACAAGCCAAGTTATCTAAGAAAGGCATGGTCAAAATGTTAAGTGAACTGAAATAGAAAGTGATGGATTTCGAGCATCTAACAGAACGTAAGAAACGGAAGTCTCTTTAACATTCTCCTGTGAGTGGCATTAGATCCAAAGAGAAGGACTTGTAAGCACAGCCCACTCCCACGGGCAGCAGTGATCGTGAGTCACAGAGGAATGCAAACACAGGGAGCCAGCCTTCAGTTTTCAGCACTGCTTCGGGTCACTCACAGGCGATTTATGGTTATTAAACAGAACGTAAATGCTAATAACCTTGACCTCAGAAACTTGAATGTACATCAGACAAGCACTGTGATGCTGGGAGGTGAAAGGAAATCAAGGAAAACGCAGTCTCCTTATCTTCCTCTGAGAGGAAGGGCCTCTGAGAATAAGGGCCACAAGAGATTATGGTTTGTAGAACAAGCACTTGAGGCTTAAGCATATTACTTACATTTTAAATTGCAAAGGTAACCAAACATAGAGGCAGACAATGTTTGGAGGAAGTAGGGAAGGGTGACGGAAACCTTTACTTTTCTTAGGGGCAAGTCAGTAAATCCAATAAACCAAGAAATCGTGGAGTAAACATTTTATTTCAGTGGAGGGAATCACTCTGTAACAAGAAGTCTAACTGATTAAAATTGCCTGCGGCTGGGGAAGACTGAGGCAATTACTGCTTTTGACAAGTCTTTCTATGCTTTAAAGAAAAAAAAAATACTATGTGCATGTATATATCATATAAATTTCAAGTGTCTTTCATTGTTGTAGAATATGTAATAACAAGGATAGATACTAGTTATCTACTATTAAATGAAAATGAAAAAACACTATGCATAGTTAGATTCTATTTTTTTGTGGGAAAAACATAAACATAGAAAAAAAAAGTCAAGAAGGATGAATCACAAAATACTGAAAAGTGGTATCCTGGTAGAATTCTAGGTAATTTTTTTCCCTTTGCATTTGTTATCGTTTTTTTGATTCTATAGGTTACACTTGTGCAATGCTAAAGAAATAAATTAGAAGGAAAGGAAGAAGAAGATAGACACACACATCTATCCACCAGGGTACCGCCTGTGCTCTCAGTGACTAATGGATTTGGAGGGAAATCATTTAAAAAATTCTAAGCAGCTGATCAGAAAAGAAAAACAAAGCAAAAAGCAGCCACCGTGCCCAACCTCAAGCATCTTGTAACTGACCAGTGGACTGCAATCACGCTAACAGTTTCATGAAGCTGAGGAAGCAAAAAAAAAAAAAAAAAAAGCACCATGCCAACAAAGCACTTGTGAAGACAGCTTCATGTGTGTTTACAGGGTGAACGTTTTTACATACCCCCAGCCTGGTTCCACAAAGGGCAAGGAAACATGAAGAAAAGAAGGTAGTGAAATATAAATGCTGAAAGTCAGGAGTGGAGGGGGAAAAAAAATCTGAAGAAAGCATCTAAACCAGAAAGGAAGGACGGGTTCACATCAACAGGTCATAAGGTCCTCAGGCAGCTACCAGACATGGGCTCTGCATTTAATGTTGAGCCTCCCAGTGGCCAAAGAGAAAAGGAAAATCAGGTTACTTTGTCCTCACTGTTCAAGAGGAAGAACACATAACAGCCTTTTTGGGGGGAGCCAGGCTTTTTACCTGGCTGTTCATGCTGAAGGAAGCCCTTCATTAGGACTCCCCAGCACATATAATGGGAAATCCCTCTAGTGAATAGGAATGATGGAGTTCCCCAGGCTGTTGTTCCTCACAAGGTCTCCTGATGCGGGAAGGCAGTACTACAAGGTACCAGTGTGGGAATCTATGAGGGAATCTGCAGCTAGGAGGCCTGTTAGTCTAGAACCAGAGCAGGGACACGGGCTGCACTGGCAACTCACAGGGCAAAGTCCTGCCCACTGTCCAGAGCCTGAACTCTGTTGCAGAAACCACAGAGGGCAGCTGTGGTCTGGAGAAGTTAAGGCCTCTCTGAACTCTTACGTTCAGATTGGAATCACACTAGATTCCAAGTCTTTTGCCTCAAATTCCCAACCCCTCACCACTTCCTCTTAGCACTCTACACACTGGAAGGGGGACTTCTCTGGTAGTCCAGTGGTTAAGACTTCGAGTTCCCAATGCAGGGGGTGTGGGTTTGATCCCTGGTCAGGGAACTAAGATTCCACATGCTGCTTGGCACAGAGCACATACACACATACACAAAGGATACGCTGGCAGGCCCAGGGAAAGTTTCCAGCACTAACCCCCTACTTTCCCCAGCCATAAAACCCAACACATAATTGAGGCTCAATTATGTTGCTTGTACTTTGAGCTGATGAGCTGGTCAGCCTTTTGGAACAAACAGCCTGGTCATTTTGCATTCTGCCCTGGGAAGAACCATCCCCCTCCCCCTCCCCTCAACCAAGAGACCCCTCTGCTTGGCCACCACAGATGCCACCAGTAAAGTGTTGGGTCAACGTGTTGTACTTATTAAGTCACTGGGTACCCACGATGGTCCTGTGAGATAGAAACTGCTGCTAGCCCCAGGTTACAAATGAGGAAATTGAAACTCAGGATCAGCAAGCAATTTACACAAAGCCCCACAGCAAGAGTCTGTCATACAGAGTGAAGAAAAGAAAAAAATATAACATACTAACACATACATGCGGAGTCTAGAAAAAATGGTACAGATGTACCTATTTGCAGGGCTGGAATAGAGAGGCAAACAAATGTGTTGACAGGGGGTAGGGTGGTGGGATAGATGGGGAAACAATGGAAACAGTGACAGACTATTTTCTTGGATTCCAAAATCACTGCAGATGGTGACTGCAGCCATGAAATTAAAAGACGCTTGCTCCTTGGAAGAAAAGCTATGACCAACTTAGACAACATATTAAAAAGCAGAGACATTACTGTGCCAACAAAGGTCCATCTTGTCAAGGCTATGGTTTTTCCAGCAGTCATGTATGGATGTGAGAGTTGGACTATAAAGAAAGCTGAGCGCCGAAGAATTCATGCTTTTGAACTGTGGTGTTGGAGACGACTCTTGAGAGTTCCTTGGACTGCAAGGAGATCCAACCAGTCAATCCTAAAGGAAATCAGTCTTGAATATTCACTGGAAGGGCTGAAGCTGAAGCTCCAATACTCTGGCCACCTGATGCGAAGAACTGACTCACTGGAAAAGACCGTGATGCTGGGAAAGATTGAAGGCAAGAAGAGAAGGGGACGACGGAGGATGAGATGGTTGGATGGCATCACCGACTCGATGGACATGAGTTTGAGCAAGCTCCGGGAGTTGGTGATGGACCGAGAAGTCTGGCGTGCCATGAGGTGGCAAAGAGTTGGACACTACTGAGCTGAAATGACTGAACTGAGGGTGGTGGGATGAATGGGAGATTGGGATTGACATATATACACTACCGTGTATAAAACAGATAGCTAGTGGGAAGCTGCTGTAAGGCACAAGGAGCCCAGCTCAGTGCTCAGTGATGACTTAGAAGGGTGGGACTGGAGGTAGGTGGGAGGTCCAAGAGGGAAGGGTATATGTATACATATAGCTGATTGACTTTGTTGTACAGCAGAAATTAACAACACTGTAAATCAACTATACTCCAATTCAAAAAAAAAAAAAAAAACATAAGTGTGATGGAAGGCCAACTCAGGAGGTCTCCTCCCTGGACTCTTGGGTCTACAAACTACAGCAAAACTACCTGGAAGACCTAAACTCTAGCTCCCTGAAGATTCTTGACGATGCTGGCCCATGATGGGGCCTGAGAACATCCAAGTTTTTGAGCTCCCAGGGGATTCTGAAGTAGAAGGCTCACAGAGCACACTTTGAGAAGCACCATGTTTAGGGCAGGGTAGGTGCCATCTCACTGAACTGGAGTTTTCTCATAACGGGGATAATGAAAAGAAAACTCACAGCGGACTCACAAGGGGTCAGTGAGACCAGAGCAAATGGCCACTGCAGTCCTTCGCCTTTTATTTTAGTATTTCTTGTTTATTTTTAATTAGCCAGTTTCTGGCTGCACTGGGTCGTCGCTGCCATGCAGGCTCTCTCCAGGTGCAGTGAGAGGGGCTATTCTTTAGTTGCGATGCACAGGCTTCTCACAGACCAAGATTTCTTGCTGCAGAGCACAGGCTCCTAGAGCCCACGGGCTTCAGTAGTTGTGCGCACAGGCTCAGTTGCCCCGAGCCATGTGGAATTTTTACAGACCAGGGATCGAACCCATGTCCCCTGCACTGGCAGGCAGATCCTTAACCAGTAGACCACCAGGGAAGGCCCCTCCTCATCCTTTCGCAGCCCTCCAGTTTCCTGACAGTGAGGGCTTATCTGCCTACAGAGGAGGCGCATTTCTACCAAGGCGGCAGTTCCCCTAAGCCTGGGCAGAGGCTGCTCTTGGAATCTGTCCAGACACAAGAATGCCAAAGGTCAGAGATAAGCTTTAGTCCAGGTGGCAGCTCAGCCTCGCTCAGGCCTGGGGGCATGCGGGGCGGGGAGACTTGCCAAGGGTCACAGCCAGGTGGGAGGGGCAGCCGAGGCGCCAGCTGCCCAGCCCTGGTCCAGCCCCGCCCTCCAAACTCACCAGCTGCTCAGGAGCCCCCAAGACTCCTTGGTCACACTGGGAGTCAATGTAACCGCCACGGGACAGAAAACACCTTGAAGAAGCAGGCGAGGGGTCCCCTCACACACATTCCCATTCTGGGGATCCTGCCCCTTGCTGCCTCCACCCCACGTCTCTCAGACCCAGAGTGCCACGGTGTCCTGAAGTCCTGCCCATCCACAATCCCTCTTACCCTGTGATCTTCACCAGGGCCGGTCAGTGGGACTCGCTTGCCCGCTGGGAGTGTCAGCAAGCCAGAAGTTAAAAGCACAGACTCAGAAGGACTTCCCAGGTGGTCCGTGGCTAAGACTCCGTGCTTCCAATGCAGGGGGCCTGGGTTCGATCCCTGGTCAGGGGACTAGATTCCTACATGCTGCAACTGAAACCCAGCACTGCCAAATAAATAAATAGCACAGACTCAAGAGACCTGGGTTCAACTCCTGCCTCTGTCACTTACTGTCTGTGTGCCACTAGGACCAGCCACTTCAAATCTAGGCGCCCTGTTTTCCTTATCTGTGAAGTGAGGATAATAGCACCTTGCCTCTCAGGGTAGTTACAAGAAATGAGATTAGACATGTAAATAGTAATACACGTAATAACCCCCATTTACTGAAAGCTTCGCTCAAAACAACTTTGCACACGTTATCGCAGTGTTGGCACGGTGTCTGGCGCATGATCAACACTCCAGCAGATCAAAAACAAAATCAGAAAGCCCTGCAGGAAAATCCAGCCTGGCGAGAGCTGCCAGAGGAGCAGGGCTGTTTGGAAGAGTTGGGCTTCCCTGGTCCTCACCTTGGGCGCCTCTAACCTCTGCCTGCGCTGAGCCAGTGAGGGTCTCATGGCCAAGCAGAAGGCGTGGGCTCATACAGGGGCTGGGGTCACAGGCCCATGTGGTGTGTGTGTGCGTGTGTGCACGTGTGTGCGTGTGTGCACGCGCCTGCGCTCGGGTTCCTACTCAGCAGTGTTCTGAGTGGGGCTCCTGCCTGAGCTTGCCTCTGTGTGTGTGGGTGTGTCTGTGTGTGTATACACCCTACTGCAGGGCTTGTCCATGCTTGCGCGTTTGCTCCGGGGTGCCATCTGCAGAGGTGACTGAAGGGGGGAGGGTGTTTACGCACTCAGCTCCCCAAGCGCTGGGGCACACATCAGGGTCAGTCTTAGCGTCTGCCCTGCCCTGTGTGTGGCAGAAAGTGTCCTGTGCTGCTCAGATGCCCTCCACGTCCTCTGCCCAGCGGGTTAGTCCAGTGCAGAGAAGGTCAGGCTGCCTGAAGCTGTGGCCGGTTCTCCCAGGTGAGATGAAACCTTCCCGTCCAGCCTAGGGCCAGCCTAAGCCAGTGGCTTCTCCAGGGCTCCAAGATGGCGAGATGGGGGCTGGCCTGGGGGGCGGAGTGCAGCTTGGGCTTGTCAGAGCTACCTGCAGGGCCCCCACTTCCACACCCTCGGGGACTGGCGCTCTCAGCCGGAAGTGATGCGGCGACAGCTCAGCCCCCAGCCTCAACTGGAGTACCTACTCTGGGCCCTGACTCAGCCGGAAGCCTGGAGCTGCCCAGGGTGAGCCGGGAACAGATCTCAGCTCCGTCCCCACCCTGGGGCAGTCCCCACCCTGCCAGTCAGGCGCTGCGGCAGGCCCCCGTGACTCAGAGCCCCACCCCACCTTTCCCTGCACTGTGGCTGGGGGTGGGGGGGCCACAGCGGATGCTGACCTGGCCTCAGCAGTCCGCCCTCCACAGGCCCCAGCAGGACTGAGCCAGAGACATCAGCTTCCCTGTGGAGTCAGAGTCTGGAAGTTGCCCCCAGTGGGCCAGGGGTGTGGGGGGGGAGGGGGTTGGGGGCGGCTGGCTGCCCATCAGCTTGAATCCCAAGGTCCCCAGAGAGGGGTCTGTCTGGGCCCTAGACAAGAGAGCCCCCGCGAGAGGCTCTGCTGGAGCACCTCTTCTGCAGGGAGTCACACGGGAGGGACCCTTGGACCCACCTGCGCCAGCCGGAGCACCGCCCTCCTGGCCGGGAGCGCTGACTCAGCACCACGTTGTGCCCTCCTTTCACACCGCCCAGCACCGCGCTGGGCGGCCTGACGGGCTGCAGGCGGCGTGCCAACTCTGCTGTCACCACCCCGGTGCCAGGGCAGAGTCCCCAGACCAGACAGGGAAGGGTCACTCGTGGTGGGGGAAGGGGGCTACGTGCCGGAAGTGCTTCCTACGGACTGAAGTCACGGAGAAAGACAGAAGGAAAATCGAGGGAGCCCAGCCTGGAAGGGGCGGGCACACTCAGGAAAAGCCTGGCTCCCGGCTCGCTGCTGCTCCAAGCCGGCCAAGGGCTCCTGCCACCCCCAGGCGGCCCCCCAGCCCTTTACAGACACCCTCTCCTGTGTTCATCTGGCCAGCAGAGTCTTAACACAGGACCTGTCATGAGCAGCCATTGTCTCGGGAGCCTCACCCCCACCCATCCCACCCAGGACCAAGGTCAGCTCCTGCAGCCCTCTGCTTAGGGGGCGGGCTGTCCCCTCTCTGCTGAGGCCCGTACCCCCACTCTCCTCCTCTCAGAGGCCTCCGCTTTTCTCAGGAAGCTGGGGCTTTCAGGCATAAACAGCCTCAACTTCCCACTGTTCACCCCGGTGCCCCCCATCTCTTCAGAAACCAAGTGCTGGGTCATCAACCTCCATCTCTCATCCCAGAAGCTTGTGTGCTTCCCTCCTCGCCTTCTCAGATCAACTCCTGAGAAGAGCCACCCAGAGCCGTCTCCACTCCTCACCTCCCACTCACTCCCTGACCGGAGTCAGGCCTTAACCAGCCCCACGCTCACAGGGCCTGGGCATCGACTCCCTGCCAAACCCTGGTGCCAAGAGGCAGGGCCTGGAGGGGGTCCCTGAGCGTCTGCCACGCCAGCCTTGGCTGGGGGGGCCGGGGAAGGGGGGGGGTCTCCTCATGTCTCCCTCATCCTCCTCCTGGGCCTCATCCTTCAAGCTCTGACTCAGCACTCTAAATAAAAGGGCTGCTGCCGGGCATCCTGGCTGGGTTGCTATGAGGTAGGAATTACCATCCGCTTTTTGCAGGGGAGAGAACCAAAGTGCACGTGAACTGACATGCCCTCAGTAACGCAGTTAGGAAGACTGGTGGAGCTGGGATTCGAACATGGGCCACCGGCTCCAAAGTCAGTGTTACGAATCACCTCCAGCCTCTCCAGCCTTCCCGCTCTTGAGCCTTCTTGTTCCCTGGGGTTGGGCCTTTGCTTGGGCCACACAGTCATTCTGTTTCAATGTCCTGGACCCTGGTGACTCCCCAGGCTCTCACCCAGTGCAAGCCAGACCCCATGATGCGGAGACCCTCCACGGGCGCCTTCCCGCCTCCAACCCTTCCCGGACCACTCCGTGACTTGGGATCTTGTGTGTCTGTGGGGCACGGCTCACCAGGCTGGAAAGCCAGGAGGTGCGCTTCCTGTCCCCCTTTCTCTCACTATGGACACCTGGTCCACGGTCCCATCCGGACAAGTGCCCTCCTCAATGCCATCAAGGTCTGTTCCCTTCACCACCCCCGCTACCTCAGCCTTACACCGGCCGTCACCCTCTTTCACCTGGGCCACTGGGGCAGCTGCCAGCTGGCCCTTGGCCCTTGCCCTGCTGCTGGGGACTGTCACTGTCCTATGACCCAGAGCCTCAGCCCCTAACTCACCAGTTCACGCCACGCCCCCCTCCCATTTCAGGAGAGCTAACTGCAACTCAGGGTCCTATTTCTCCTCCCCAGCCTTCACCCAGGCAGTCCCCCTACCTGGAACGCTCTTCCTTTTGACTAACTCCTACTCATCCTCTGAGACTCAGCCCCGTTTCACCTCCTCCAGGAGGCCTTCCTGAATGCCTGGCTGGGCAAGGGCCCTTCTCTGTGCACCCATCACTTCCTGTTCACACTTCGGCCGTGCACGGCCACACTGTCTGTCGAGGATGGGCCTCTAGTGCTCGTCTCCCTCACCAGGCTTGGACCCTTGAGGATCAAAACTGTCTTACTGGGACTTCCCTGGTGGTCCAGTGGCTGAGAATCCGCCTTGCAATGCAGGGGACTTGGGTTCGATCCCTGGTCCAGAAAGACTCCACAGGCCGCAGGGTAACCCAGCCCATGTGCCACAACGAGACAGCCCTCATGCCACAACAAGGACCTAGCACACCCAAAGAAACAAATAAGTAAAAACAAAGTGGCCCTTAAAAAAATAAAAAGCTATCTTATTATTTGTATCCAGTATCTGTATCACCTGACCAGGTGAGTTCCAAGGAGTTGTTAAATAAACATTTGTTGATTGAATGAACGGTTCACAGAGTCCCAAGCCCCAGTCTGGGGTGCTCTGGGCCAGGGATGGACATCAGATTCAAAAGGGGCAGTCCAGAGGTCCTGAAGCCTCACGTTCTCGAGAGTGTGTCTGAGGAGCAGAGCCTCTCCCTGTGGCCTCCCCAAAAGCTCAGTCCTGGGACCCCAGGGTCCAGAGGGAAGCATGACAACCAAAAGCACTGCAGAGAGGCAGGGAAGGCCACGGACTAGAAACGAGTCAGAAGACGTGTGTGAGTCCTGACTTTTATCACCGATCAGCCAGACAAGATAACCTGCCTTTTCTGGGAGGGAGCCCCTTTGCAGTGCTGCTGAGAAGACCAAAAAAAAAAAAAAAAATGCAGTCCATGGAAGTGACAAGCTCCCAGATTAGGGGCCACCAACAATTAGGATCAGCCTTACCCATGCCCCCCCGGAAGTCCTCATCTTTGCCCCTGGCCACCTTGAAGCCCACTAGGAAGGGGGACAAGGGGGACAGATTGGGGTGCAGCCTCCTACAGGCAGACACCCCTCTGAAGGGGTAGCTGCTGCTTCACCCAGACCCTCACTGCTCAGTGGAACAAGGACCAAGTCTCAACAGGTCTTCAGAAGAGTTGGAAATCTGGATTTTTACAGAAAATTTCCTGAGTTTTAAATACTGCTGACTAAGTAAAATTTTTCTAAAACACCTGGAGGCCAGACAAAGATCTATCTCCAAGCTGGCTCTAACCTGTTGCACAAACATCTGGCTGAGACATTTGCCCCAGTCTCCAGGGAACCACATTCCTGGCCAAATCTGCTCCTGGCTTGCTTGCTAAGTCACCTCAGTCATGTCTGACTCTTTGCAACCCTGTGGACTATAGCCCGCCAGACTCCTCTGTACACGGGATTCTCCAGGCAAGAATACTGGAGTGGGTTGCCATGCCCTCCTCTAGGGGATCTTTCTGATCCAGGGATCAAATCCACGTCTCCTGCATTGGCAGGTAGGTTCTTTACCACTAGCACCACCTGGGAATCCCCTAGGAGTCTGCTGAGTGTACCCTATTTCCGACCATCGCTGGGCCATCAGGGCATCAGTTGGCTCCTTTGCCCAATCCAAGCAGTGACCTCAGTAGTTTCTTCACCAGATGGAAACATACAACCTATTACTTATTCAAGGACCACATCAGAAGCTGCTCTTCCAATCCTAAGCACCCAGGGATGGGGGAGTGGGCTTATATGTCCTTAGAAGCGGACAAAGGAAAGAGTGACAGACATGCCCTGAGTCCAGCTTTTTCTCCAGGCCCCATGCCATCCCCTCCTTCCATGTTGGGAGATGAACATGAAGGTGTATCCAGCTGTGGCCCAAGTTACGCAACCTCGGAGTTTTTGTTTTTCTGTTTTTTTTTTGCTGGGCTGGCACATGGGCATTTCAACACCCAGACAAATATGGGTTATTCAGAGGGCAGAGTGGAAGCAGTGAGGGGCAGGGAGGAGGGACAGGTGTGGTCCAGCCCCAGGCAGACCAGGTTTTAGGGCAGAGGAGGACTTTGAAAGAGTTGAACCAGGAGCACTTGAAAAGTGGACTGAGTTAAGCAGGACCCTGAGGGATGGCCTCCGATCAGCCCTAGGGCAGTGGTGGGGGAAGGTGTGTGGAAAGGATGTACTTGCTTGTTCTCCTACCCCCAGGGAAGGCAGGGGGTCTGCAGTATTTCATTCCCAGGCCAGATTATCTTAGCAGCAAACAGAGGGCCTGCAGACAGCCGGTGCTCAGACTCTATCGACCAAACTGATGCAAATAACCTCACCCAGGAAGGCGGGCAGAGATTACCACCACAGAGAACAGAAGCCACTACCTTTTACTGGGGACGGAGCACGTGCCAGGCACCAGGCCAAACACTTTACATACATTTTTTCACGTAATCCCCTCCGAACCAAGAGAGGTGGGTGCTGCAATTATTATTCCCATCTTGTCAATGTGAAATAGGGCCTGCGGGAGGCAGGTGCTGGCCGCAGGTTGTGCAGTTGGCTGTTAGCCCCACATTTGCAGCTCGGCGTCTCCGTGGCCCCTCAGCGCCGAGCTGCAACTGTGGGGCCACGGAGATGCCAGCCCACCAGGCAGAGCTGAAGACAAATGTTCACCTTCAAGTTGAGGCCACTTCAAGGAGGGAGGCCAGGAACCAGCCAGGAAAAAACGTTGAAAGTGCCTTGGGGAATTCCCTGGTGGTACAGTGGTTAGGACTCTATGCTCTCACTGCCGAGGGCCTGGGTTTGATTCCTGGTCAGGGAAGTAAGGGTCCCAGAAGCCAAGTGGCCTGGCCAAAAAGAAAGAAAGAAAGCGGCTTGCATGGGACTTCTCAGGGCAGCCATGACCTCGGGTGCCCGCTTGGGGTCAGGGGACAAATAGCTGATTCAGGCCAATGCAATGTCCTCTCTGCTCAATGGGGTTTTGTTGACTGAAGTTTGCAGGCTTATGGGTTTCTGTGCAACCTAGATTGGAAACACTGTGTCCAGAGTTTTCCAGCCAGGCACTTCTGAGGCGACTGGGGAGGGTGGTGGTGGGGATTCATAGCTCCTTTAATTGCCCAAATAAGGGGACCCAATGTGATTTTCACAAGCAGAGGAGCAGGTTGTTTTGTTTCTGCCCACGTGGCCAGGCTGGACGGCATTGCACACCCGGGGCCCTGTTTCCAGTCCGCATCTCTCCTGTTCCTGACCCCTGCAAAGCCTCTCTCCTGACCACACAGTCACACTCTTCTTTGAAGCATTCCTTTCACACGGACAAGAGACTTCCCCTTGAGGCCTCTGCTGCCTGAGCTGACCCTGGAGCCCCCAGTCCTCCTTCCCCACCTCCTGTTCACTGGGTGAGACCACAAGTGGGGCACCCCCTTCTGATGGCCGGAGGCATTTGCTGTTGATCAACAGCAACAAGGGATCCATACAAAGGGCGCAGACTTCTAAGGATTCCGCTTTAAACCACAGACACAGGCCATTCGCCCTAGGCACCCCGGGCCTTTGGGGAGTTTCGGTAGGAATTCAGAATAGGAGGGCAGGTGGTAGGAGGAAGGGTGTGTTCTCCATGAGGGAGGGGTCTGGGGCTTCAAGCCCAACATCCCAAGTTCACCACAGGCCTGCCCAGCATGGGCTCACTGCCAGAAATATCTAACGAGCCCCCAGGGATGAGACAGGAAACCGCTTCAGGCCACACTCTGAGGGTGCACCCGCTCAGTCCCCAGGGCATTCCCCTCTGGGGCTCCCAGCAGCTGGGAGGACCTGCATGTAGACGGAAGCGGGGCAATGGGGATTCAGGACCTGGAGCGAAGCCAGGGAGACGAACACTCTGGGTGCAGTGCAGCTCAGCAAAGTGTGGATACTCACACTCACGCACTCAGGTGCTGCTAAACGATGCCAGGCTTTCGTGGGACTGCCCAGGTGGCCCGGGGGCTAAGACTACATGCTCCCAACGCTGGGGGTCTGGGTTCCCTACCTGGTCAGGGAACCTTACATGCCACAGCAAAGACTGAAGACCCCACATGCTGCAGCTGAGACCTGATGCAGCCTATTAAACAAACTAATTAAAAGAAAAAAACAAAAAGAGGACCCCTGTGCATAGACTCAGCTTCAAGCACACAGTGGAAAATCTCTTTCTCGAGGCTCCACAGCTTTGAAAGCAGAGTCTACGAACGGCATCTCAGGCCCTCGGCCCCTCAGCTGGCCACCTCTATGCCTCAGCAAACACGCGCGCCTGCACAGTCCTCACAGGCGAGCCCGAGTGTCTTCTCTTAGGGGGTTAGGATTTTACCACACGACTTGTACACAGACCTCCACACCACAGCACCAAACTGACCTGTGCAAGGGGTGCTGGCGTGTGACACAAGCCTGCACTACAGCCTGGCCATGGCGCCGGATGTGTGGGAGTGGGCCAGGCCTTCGGTGTGGGTAGTTAACAACCAAGTGTTCCAGCCGCTCTCAGGAAGCAGGCCCTCTCAGTTCCTCCTCACAGCTCCCCTCTCTGCCTCTCCTTCCCTTCTCTGTCAACCATCCTATAAGTGGTCCCCGGCCAGCTTCAGAGGTGGACACAATACCTGCTACAGTTGACACACCCCCCTGAGCCGCCGCAGCTTTCCCAGGGCCGGAAGTAGCCCATCAGAGCCTTTGCGTCCCTCCTCAGCTCACCATCTCGCAAAGCTGAGAGAGTGTGAGGGGAAAGGGAGCAGTAGCCACAAGAGTGAGAGCAGCGAGGCAGCAGGCCTGGATCCGGATACACCTGTGAGCCTCAGTCACCCAGCTGGAGCGCTCAACGGGCTGTAGTCAAACTAACGCCCCAGCACTGCCGCTCCCCCAACTCGGGGGCAGAATCAACCCGGCTCTGGGCAGGATGTGTCGAAGCCCATGCTGACACGTGGCAATAATGATAGCTAACACTGACGGAGCGGGTTTTATGTACCAAGCCCTGTCCTAAGGACTTTTCAAACAAGCTGATTTAATCCTCTCAATTCTGAGGTGGGTGTTATCATTATCCCTGTTTTACAGATGAGGAAATGAAGCCCCAAAGAGGTTAAGCAGCTTGCTCAAGGTCACATGGTTACCTAGTGGCAGAGGCAGGATTTGAACCCAGGGCATCATCTCAGTACTATCCTGCCATGTTTCAGACAGGGTTTCCCCAGTGGCCCGGACTTACTTTAAGGACCGATTCGGCTCCTCTTTCTTATTGTAAATGGAATGCTTTTTTAAAATTATTTTCTTTAATTTTCTGGCCACACTGAAAGGCATGTGGGATCTTACTTCCCTGACCAGGGATCGAACCGCACCCCATGCACTGGAAACTCTGAGTCTTACCCACTGGACAACCAGGGAAGTCCTAGTAAATGAAATGCTTTTAGAAGTGGAGACGCTGTAAAAACAAGGAAGCCTGGTACAGTTTTGATTTGTAAACTCTATTCTATACATCCTTTATTCTAATTCACTCAGTATGACAACCAACAAGTTGAACAGCTTGGAGAAACAACATCTGTTGGGCACCTATATATGTTGCCTAGTCTCATGAAATCTCCAAGATAGCCTTGCAAAAAATCCAATGACAGTGCCCATTTTATGGATGAGCAAACAGGGGCACGGGAAGAAAGGACTCACTTGCTCAGTAGCAGAAATGGGATTGGAATCCAGGTGCCTCTGATTTCAAAGAGTTGGAACAGCAACCAGACAAAAGGGGAAGTAAGGATCAGGGGAAGTAAGGACCAAGGGAAGTAAGGATCGCGAAGAGTGGAGGGCGGGAAGGGAGGGGGCCACAGAAGCAGATGTGAGCACCAGACAGGGGACCTGGCCAAGGAGGATGGTGTTCGCGGGTGACCCCGGGAGGGGGTCCTTCGGTGGCTTCCAGCCCCTGGGGCTATCCCACCACGTCTGGGCAGGGGGTGCAGGCTGAGCCGGCCCGCTAGAGTGAAGAGGCGGAGGGAGAATGGGGCACCCGCCGCGGTTCCCGAGTCCTGCTCTGACTTGCTGTAACACCAGAACCCCAGTGTTTACCGGATGGCATCAAGGGCCCCTCCACCCCACGCCGCCCTCCGGGGGCGGCACCGCGGCTGGCTCTGGTCAGCATCAAAGACAAGCAGATGTACAGGCGGACCAGCGGGCAGCCAGCACCGGGGGTGGGGGACATGAGGGTAGCGTCACCGCCGAAAGGGCGCCGTACCAGGGGGGCGAAGGAGCGGCCCAAAGACCCCCTCCCAGCCCATTAAAAGAACGGAAGAAAGAGACCTGCGGCTCCACAGCTCCCCTCTCCTCCCCCCCTCCCTCCCAGCAGCGTGCCGGGAGGAGGGCTCCTCATGGACCCCAAGCCTCCGACAGACCCCCTCCCTTCCCCTTTCCTTTGTCACCACCACCTCCGCCAGAGCCACTTCTCCGGCCCCCTCCCCTCCCCCAGACCCGCGCCCGCGTCCTCCGCGGGGTCGCCCAGCACTCACCGAGAGGCAGGCTGATCCGAGCGGTGAGCGCCCGAGAGGGAGACGGCGGCAGCAGCAGCAGCGGCAGCAGCAGCAGCGGCAGCGTGCCCAGCGGGGCGGACGCTCGGCTCCCCCGGCCCATCGCGGCGCGCGGGACTCGGACCGCGGGGAGCGACGGCGTCCTCCGGGCTCGGCTCAGGTGGCTCTCCAGCACTCGCGGGCTGCCGCCCCGAAGGCCAGCCCCGGAGTGGATCGGCCGCCCCCGCCTCCGGACCTGGGGGGCTGGAGCGGGGTGGGAAGTGGGGTCACGTGGGCTGCGCGCACGCTCGCCCCTCCGCCTGCCCCCTCCCCGGCACCTCGGTCCTCCGCCGGCCCCGCTCGATCGAAGCTCGCCCGCGAGCGCAGCTGGGAGGGGCCGAAGGAGGAAGTTGACCGGCTGGTCCAGCCCCTCTCGGCTCAGCTCCTGGCCCGACCTGCCCCTTTCCCCTTCCTCCTTCCTGGGCGCTGGCGGCTCCAGGGGCGCCAGCGGGGGTGCACCTAGTTCGGTGCGCGCCAGGCAGGAACCAAGCCGGGCTATTAGCAGCAGCAGAGGCCGCGGGAGCGCGGGGGCGCGGAGGAAAGCAGACCCCTGGTTCCCCGCCCCTACCTCTCAGACCCTCCCACCGCCGCCCCGGCCCCTTCCGGCTCCTCGGGGACCCTCAGCGCGTTTGTTTGGGAATACGTATGGATCTCTCCACTGTGAGCGCGTGTCTTCTCCCTTTATCCCTGCCGCCTCCCGCCCCCCCCCCTCCAGTGCTCCTGGCACCCACATATCGGTAACCAAATGAACTCCGCCGAGCTGCTGCGGACTCCGGGGCTAGCTGCTTCTGCACCTAATTTTTGCATGGGTTGGTCCACTTTAGGTCTTGGCTGAGGGTTCACTCCAAGCTTGACACTTAATCTAGATGCCCGCGTGGTCATCCACGCTTGGAATTCTGTTCGCACGAAGCCAGACCTCGGATGGGGGGGAATCCGGGCAAAATTAGCTTAAGTGGGATAATAGGATTTAATGTACTGCCAAGGACGTGAGACTTCTCCACAACTGCACATGGCCTGGCAGCGGATAGTACTCCCTAAGGCTGGAATCCCAGAGGCACCCACCCCCGGTCCTCCTGCGTCCCCAGGGGTGGAGTTCAGTTGTGCTGAGACCAGGGTTTTCAAACTGCGCACAGGATCCCTCAGTGGATCTCTGCTGCTGCTGCTGCTGCTAAGCGCTTCAGTCGTGTCCGACTCTGTGCGACCCCATAGACGGCAGCCCATCAAGCTCCACAGTCCCTGGGATTCTCCAGGCAAGAACACTGGAGCGGGTTGCCATTTCCTTCTCCAATAGTGAATCCCTATTAACATTAAAACAAAGAAACTGAACGGAAGATATCAAAGTGCAAAGATCATAGAAAGGATAGGGAACATTTAGGACGCCCAGTTCAGCTTTTCTCAAGTGAGCACAGGATTTCGTGCATGCCTCGTGTGGTGCTTGGGTCCTGTCTGACTGCGACACCATGGACTGTAGCCCACCAGGCCCTTCTGTCCATGGGATTCTCCAGGCAAGAATACTGGAGTGGGTTGCCATGCCCTCCTCCAGGGGATCTTCCCAACTCAGGGATCAAACTTACGCCTCCTGCACTGGCAGGAAGGTTCTTTACTAATAGCGCCCCCCGGGGAAGCCCTTGCACAGGATCACAGTAAAATGTAATTTCTTCTGGTAGTCCAAGTCAAAAGGACTTGGAAAACCTCTGCCAGTCATTTCCATGGCAGCAGGGACAGTTTCTCCAGGAATTAGCTGCAGTGGCTGGAAAGTTCCTCTTCACCCCCAGCCCACAATGAGCTTTCTCAGAGCCAGCACCATTGGCTCTCGCCCTACTCCCAGGGCCTCCCACAGGGTGACTGACAAGGGGTGGGCACAGTGCTCACATGGTCCCAGGTCTCCTCACACACAGCCAAGCTTCCATGATCTCTGTATCTCCACCTTCTAGACTGGTGGCCCCCTTTTTAAAGGGCTGTCCAGCACGGGACACAGAATTCTGCCTGGCACGTGGGCAGCACCGACTACCCATAGTTCTAGCATTACCCAGGCCTGGGACACCTTGCCGTATCAATGGTGTCAAAACATCTTTAGTCAGTGACGTCCACGCTTCTGTCTATAGCTAGGTGTGTGCTCAGTCAGTCATGTTGGACTCTTTGTGACCCCATAAACTATAGCCCATCAGGCTCCTCTGTCCATGGGATTTTCCCCAGCAAGAATACTGGAGTGGGTTGCCATTTCCTCCTCCAGGGGATCTTCTCAGCCCAGGGATCAGACCTGAACCTCCTGCCTTGGCAGGTGGATGCTTTACCACTGTGCCACCCGAGAAGCCCTGTACCTAGGACCTTTGTCCTAAATTCCAAATGGCCTTGACATTTCTACAAGGCTGTCTTATCTGATAGGTTTCTAAAATTTAATGTGGTTCCAGAACATGCTCCATCAGTGTGAGCTTCTCCATCCCATTTAATGGCAAGTCTGTCTTTGAATTGCTCAGGTTAAAAACCTTAATTCCTTTCTCTTCTCTTGCTCCTCATACTCAATCCACTAGCAAATCTATAATCTGACCACTTACCACCTCCTGGGGTCCCAGTTACTGCCCGCTTCTCGTGTCCAACTCTGTGACCCCACTGACTGTAGCCCACCAGGCTTCTCTGCCCGTGGAGTTTTCCAGGCAAGAATACTGGAGGGTGTTGCCATTTCTTACTCCAGGGATCTTCCCAACCCAGGGATCGAACCCACATCTCTGGCATCTCCTGCGTTCAGGCAGGTTCTTTACCACTAGCACCACCTGAGAAGTTTCTACACTTGTTGTTCAATCGCTCAGCCGTGTCTGACTCTTTGCGACCCCATGGAGTACAGCATGCCAGGCTTCTCTGTCCATCACCAACTCCCTGAGTTTGCTCAAACTCATGTCTATCGAGTCGGTGATACCATCCGACCATCTCATCCTCTGTCATCCCCTTCTCTTCCTGCCTTCAATCTTTCCCAGCATCAGGGTCTTTTCCAATGTGTCAGCTCTTCAAATCAGGTGGCCAAAGTATTGGAGCTTCAACTTTAGCATCAGTCCTTTCAATGAATATTCAGGGTTGATTTCCTTTAGGATTGACTTGTTTGATCTCCTTGCAGTTCAAGGGACTCTCAGGAGTCTTTTCCAGCACCACAATTTGAAAGCATTGAATCTTCAGTGCTCAGCCTTTTTTATTGTCCAGCTCTCACATCCGTACATGACTACTGGATTCCAAACCATAGCTTTGACTACCCTTGGGCTTTCCTGGTACCTCAGCTGGTAAAGAATCTGCCTGCAATCCGGGAGACCTGGGTTCGATCCCTGGGTTGGGAAGATCCCCTGGAGAAGGGAACGGCTACCCACTCCAATATTCTGGCCTGGAGAATTCCATGGACTCTAGTCTATGTGGTCACAAATGGTCGGACACGACTGAGCGACTTTCACTTTGACTACCCTTGAGCTGTTCTCAAACTGTTCTCAACTCAGCAGCCAATGAGCTTTTCAAAAACAAAGTCAGGTCATGGCACTCCTGTGCTCGAAACCCTCCAGTGGTTCTTACAGTCGTGTGCAAGGCTCCAGGTTACCTCGCCCCCACGCCCACTGCATCATCCATTGCTCTCCCCACCCCTCAGTCACTCTACCCCAGGCATTCACGTGGACGAACACGCTTGTGTTAAGACCTTTGCCCTGGCTCCTCCCTCTGCCTGGAGTTCTCTACCCAGAAAGTGATTGCGTTTCTCGTTTCCTTCAAATCTTTCCTCAAAGATCACCTTCTTCGTCACAAAAAAAGAACAAAATAATGTCATTTGCAGCAACATGGATGCACCTAGAGATTATCATACTGAGTGAAGTTAAGTCAGACAGAAAGACAAATATCATATGATGTTGTTCATATGTGGAATCTAAAAAAATTCTACAACAGACTTGTGGTCACAGCTGGGAAGGAGAGGGTGGAATGAATTGAAACCTATACATTACCATATGTAAAACAGATAGCTAATAGGAAGTTGCTGTGTAACACTGGAGGCTCAACCCAGCGCTCTGTGACAACTTAGAGGGGTGAGATGGAGGTTCCAGAGGGAAGGGATATATGTATACTTGAGGGTGATTTACTTTGTTGTACAGCAAAAACCAATACAACATTTAAAGCAATTATCCTCCAATTAAAAATAAATATAAAAAGGCTACAAATGAATTTATCTACAAAACTGAAATAGAGTTACAGATGTAGAAAATAAACTTACGGTTGTAGGGTAGAGGGAGGGAGGGATAAACTGGAAGATTGGGTCTGACACATACACACCACTAGGTACAAAACAGATAACTAATAAGGACTTAGCACCGGACATTCTACTCAATACTCTGTAATGACCTATATGGGGAAAAAAAAAATCTAAAAAAGAGTGGATGCAGGATTTTGTATAAAAGATTCACTTTCCTGTGCTCTTGAAACTAAAACAACAGTGTAAATCAATTATACTCCAATTAAAAAAAAGAAAAAAGATCACCTTCTTGAAGAATCTGAAGTTCGCCCAATATTCTCCTTTCCCTGAGATGTTTTTTCGAAGTGCTCATCATCTTCTAATACACTCTATGATTTGCTTATTTGTTGTGGTTTTTCTTTATTGTCTGAACCTCCTACCTGCCTTCTTACCCTCAAAAAATCTTGACTGAGGAGGGCAAGTATTTTTGCTCCTTTGGCTGGTTAAGTAAGCTATCTGTAGCCTCTAGAACAGTGTCTGCCATATGGTTAACTCTCAGTCAGTACTGGCTGAGTGAATGAATAAATGAATGCAGCCTCAGAGTCACGGAATACTGCAGGCCCATGTCAACTGACAACTGGAGCTCCTTTTTGATATCAACTTTGGTCTGGAATTCCCTGAAACCAGAAATGATGCAATTAACTTTTTTAACCTGCACACAAGACTTTGTATTGATCTCCTTTACATCGGTTCTGGTCCAGATCTCATCCTGTTGAGGTCATTGTGAATATTGATTCTATCATACACTTGGCTTCCCCTCCCAGTTTTGAGTCATCTATAAATCTGATAAGCATTCTTGACCATTATTCAAGTTACTGATAAAAATATTAGATGAGCAGACCTAGCACCCACTTCTTGGTGTCTAAATATCACTCTTCCATAAAAGGCAACAGAACTCCCTGGAGAAATGAAAGGGAAAGTACAAAGTGAACCTGGGACATTGTGTTGGGCCAGAAAACAAGGAAGTGACTAAAGACTAATGGGGTCATGTCAAAAGGATATAGGGCCAGCTTGATGACCAAACTTGGGACCATTTGAGCATCAGAAAGCATAATGAAGTAATGGATTCTAATGCATAAAAACGAAACAATCCATTAGTCTACAGTAAAACTCAGCAAAGCAGAGAGAGAAAGAAAAGGGCTAGAAGGAACAATTTTCTCTATAGAAAACTGCTGCCTGATAGACGTGGAGGAAATGATAGACTTAGAAAATCTAGATTCAAGCAAGGATAACTAATGGATGCTAAACCTTTGGGTGGAAGATTGTTAGGAAACTATGTTAACAAGATCTCTGACATTTCCCTGGTTGTCCAGTGGCTGAGATTCAAAGCTTCCACTGTAGGAACCGTGGGTTTGATCCTTGGTTGGGGAACTAAAATCCTACATGCTATGTGGTACAGCCAAAAAAAAACCCAAAAAGGAAACAAAGTCTCAAAGTCTAACCCACAGATGACTTACTAATGACCAGTGGGAAAATGTTTCTCTAAGGGAGCATTATCTTTTTTTTCCCCCAGTGGCCACCATATTAATCAAGTGGCCAAAAGTAACATCATTGGTAGTGGGACTACCTGATATCATTCACCTCCTGATATGATTCAATAAAAAGTACACAACTCATCAACAATTGTATCAAAAGTACGTAACCCAGATCTAATCATGAGGATGCAACAGGAAACATTAAGCTTCTACAAGACAAATAGCTTGGACTCTTCAAAAAGGTCAAACTGATGAAAAGACAAAAAGGACAAGAGCACTGTTTTAGGATAGAAAACAAAAAAGAAGAAGAAAATGAAAAAGACATGATAATCAAATGCAATATGTGAACCTTGATTGAAATCCTGAAGGGAAAAAAAAGGGCCACAGAGCAACTGAGAAATTTTAACACACACTGTGTATCAGATGATATTATGGCATTATTGTTCATTTTCTTAGGTACAATAATGGTACTGTGTTCTTAGGAGAATGTCATTGTTCTTTGGAGATGCCTGCTGAGGTCTGTCGACGTATCATGATGTCTACAGCTTACTTTCATATGCTTAAGCCAAAACAAGTGGGTTGTGAGGGTGCATTTGTGTATTAGAAAGAGTGTGAGTGCTACTGTGGCAGAGTTTTAACAACTGGTTAATATAGAAAGTTATGGGTGTTTTTATATCGTGTTTTATAAATTTGCAGGGGAAAATTGAGGGAGACATTTCCAAAACCAGAGCCTACTGGAGACCTCCACCCAGGCTGAAACTGATCAACATCCTTTGTAGGCTGAATCATGTGTTAGCTACGGTGTCTTCCTTACTGCACCATTCAGCCCACATTTCTTCATATTATCCATAATAATAATATGAGGGCCTTCCCTGGCAGTCCAGTGGAACTAAGATCCAACAAGCCACATAGCATGGCCAAAAAAATAATAATAACAATAATGTGAAAAAATTATAAGAAATCTTACTGAAATCAAGGTCCTAGCTATAGCTATAGCACTGATTCATTGGAAAAGACCCTGATACTGGCAAAGACTGAAGGCAAAAGAAGTGGTGGCAGAGGATGAGATGGTTACATGGTATCACTGACTTAATGGACATGAATCTGAGCAAACTCTGGGAGATATTGGAGGACGGAGGAACCTGGTATGCTGCAGTCCATGGGGTCAAACTCTGACACCACTTAGCTACTGAATGACGACAACTAACTATAGCGTTTCCTTCTATCTTCTGCTTACTGCTATTACCTAGAACAGGGCTTGATGAGTGGTATATGTTTGATTAGAATTTGTTAAGTGCCAGAATCTCCACATCAGGTCTCCCCTCAGGCAGCAACCAGGCTGGTTTGCCTGAGTGTCTTGGCAACACATGGGTGCTCCTCTCTGAGAGGAGGCAGGGCTGATGTAGTCTCGCTTGGTAGTTAATTATATCCCACTCAAACATTTCAAGTGTGTCTTCTGCCAACTCAGTGCAAGCCCCTCGAAGACAGTGACGGGTCTTGCCCCTCAAACCCCCACTGCCTCACATGGCACGCCAGTAGGACCTCCACAGGGCGGACAAAATGCGGTACCTGTTGGCCTGGAGACAAGCCCTCTAACTCATGCCCCAGCATGGCAGCCTTGGGCCCTGTGGGCTCCCCTGTCTTCTGCTGGCATGCTAATTTGTTCTCCCCAGGGTGAAAAAAAAAAAACAAACCAGGAGGATGACTGACAGAGACAAAACTCATTTGAGCTGATTTCCTGTGGGCTGAAGGGCAGTTCCCAGACCAACACTGTGTCTCCTGTTCCCCTCTGCCACCCTTGGATGTAGGCAAGTCTTTCTCAGCCAGAATGCCGGTGTTTATAAAGAGCTCAGGGGGCCACTTGGAAAGAGTGTAGATAGAGACAAAGCGAAAACCAACGGTTCCTCTGTGCCCCCAGCCAGCAGGATGCAGTCAAGTCTGGCTTCCTTTCTCTGTCCACGCTCACACAAGTCATTCCCCATCCATCCTCTCTCTCCTTACTTCTCTCTCTCTCTCTGAGGGTCTCTCTCTCCTGTACACACAGTGAAAGTGAAAGTGAGTGAAGTAGCTCAGTCGTGTCCGACTCTTTGCGACCCCATGGACTGTAGCCCACCAGGCTCCTCCCTCCATGGGATTCTCCAGGCCAGAATACTGGAGTGGGGTGCCATTTCCTTCTCCAGGGGATCTTCCCAACCCAGGGATCGAACCCGGGTCTCCTGCATTGCAGGCAGAAGCTTTAACCTCTGAGCCACCAGGGAAGCCCAAGCACACACATAAGAAGGATAAAAATGCAAGAAGGAGAGGTAAAATGTGCACAGGGATAGAACCCAGGCCTCCCACATTGCAGGCAGATTCTTTTCCAGCTGAGCCACCGGGAAAGCCCAAAATATGCACAGGAATACATGCAAAGAGGCCAGACAAAATGGGGCCACATGTCTGAAGGCAGCCAAGGAAACTTTAGGGATGACAAGAGTAATTTGTACCTTAATTAGGATGTTGGTTTCCCAAGTGTAAACAGATTTAAATTTTTTGATCTGTACACTGAAGATCTATGCATTTTCCTGTATGTAAATTTCTACCTTATACCTATTATTGTGGGGTGGGGGTGGGGGTAAGCAAGGAGACCAAAAGGTAAAAGTATAATAATAATAATAATAAAACACCTCACCTGCAGAAAGAAGAAAATGAGACTAGCTATGGGCCAGAGTTGGGGGTGGGTATGGGATGGGAGCTTTTCCAGGTAAAGAACCCACCTGCCAAAGCAGGAAACATAAGAGGTGCAGGTTATATCCCTGTGTTGGGAAAATCCCTGGAATATGAAATGGCAACCCACTCCAGTATTTTTGCGTGGAGAATCCCAGGGACAGAGGAGCTTAGCGGGCTACAGTCCGTGGGGTGGCAAAAAGTTAGTTGGACAAGACTGAAGCGACTTAGCATGCACATATCAGGGGGAGAAGGTGAAGAGAAATAAGAAAGGCTACAAGAGAAAATGGGGCTTTCTAGGTGGTGCTAGTGGTAAAGAACCCACCTGCCAATGCAGGAGGCACAAGAGACATGGATTTGATCCCTGGATCAGAAAGATCCCCTGGAGGAGGGCATGGCAACCCACTCCAGTGCTCTTGCCTGGAGAATCCCATGGACAGAGGAACCTGGCAGGCTACCGTCCATGGAGTTGCAAAAAGTCGGACACAAGTGAAGTGACCTAGCATGCACACACATGAGAGAAAATAAAGCAAAGTGTGGCTAAAAATATAAGGCCTCTGTAACCTGCTCAGTTACAAAGGACTAAGGCAGTGTGGGCTCAGGGCAAGTGCTGGCCGTGCAATGGTCCATCCAGACCACAGTCAGCCTCTTGAGCTGTCAGTACTCATTAACCATCTATAGGTACAGCCTCCACCCAGGCACAGGCAGCCCTGACCTGGGGCACGGATGGCTCCTGCCAGCCTGCCCCCAGCCTGGCCTGCCAGCTCTCATTTCCACCCAGGGGATCCTGGCTCTCACACAGTCCTACTCTGGGAGTTGTGGCTTTGCTTTGTTTCCCGGCCGTGGAGGAGGGGCCTCTTGCCAAGCCCAGTGGAGCTTGAACCCAAGGTCTCACCCGCCCCGTCCTGGAGCAGCACTGAAGCTCCTCCCATCTCTGGGTTCTGGCTGGCAGGCTGCCTGGCAAGGCCCCACAGATATGCACTGGCTGTAGCCCAGCTCCCCGGGCCTTGGCCCCTTGCCACCATCCCCTCGTCGCCCTGAGCCCTCCTCTCATGTCAACCTGCAGCTGCAGCTCCCCTCCCTGCTCAGCTGGGCACAGTGCTGCTGTCTCCTCCCCAGGGGTTGGGCTGCAGCATCAATACATTTTGATGAGAAAGCGACACCAGCTGGCACACCCTGCGTGTGCTTTTAAATCGGCCAATGACTTCCAGATCCTGGGGGCTGGGAGTGTCCCTGGGGCAGTACCCTCTGCAGTGGAGGGCACTCACGGGCCCAGCACGGGCACCACCTTCGAGTCTCACCAGTGACTTTAACCAGGGTCCAGCAATGAATGTAAATGGGCCTAATCTCTCTTCTGCAAACTGTGCTCCTCTTCACTGGTCCCTTGTGTCTCTTTCTTTTTCAAAAATGTTAATTTACTTACTTGGCTGTTCCAGGCCTTAGCTGCAGTATGTGGGATCTAGTTCCCTGACCAGGGTTTGAACCCAGGCCGCCTGCATTGGGAGCACAGAGTCTTAGCCACTGGACCACCAGGGAAGTCCTGGTCCCTTATGTTTCTTGCTCTGTGAAGTGGTTCGACTCCAGGGATGAGGCCCACCAGTTCTTCCATAAGAATTAGAATTTCAGCACCATCTGTTATTTTGGGGACTGTAGCAAGCCACGGGATCTCTCAGAACCTCAGCTTCCCTGTCTGTGAGATGGGAATGCTAGCAGTACTCCTGGGCTGTCAGGACAGCTGAGGAGACAGGGCTCACAAGGCGATGGGCAGCCCCGGTGCGCGGTGAAAGCCCAGCGAACAAAGCCGCACGTGTTGTATTATGGGTTCGCCTCATTTACCTAAACATGGCCACAGCCATCCTAAGATGTCCAAGCTAGAGGACCCTCTTCTGGGCTCTCTGCTCAGGTTCGGCCACCTCCTACCAACCCAGTGCTGAGGCTGCAAGTCTCACGGGGAGAAGGAACCGGCTCGCCCAGCCCAGGCCCTGGGTGCGCCTGCTGAGGTGAAGAGCTCGCTGCCCGCACCAGCGCCACCCCCACCGGGGCCTGTCGGGGCCTGAGTTGGCCACTCCCTGGGAGGGGACCCCCCCGCCCCACAGGGCTGTGGTGCAACCAGCCGGGCTCAGCTTGTCCCTGACTCGACACGGTAGAACACGGTAGGTTGCTACCATCACACCCGTGCTCCCGATGCAGGTTCCAGAGAGGCTGTCTGCCTGGGCCCCCAGGCCTGTCCTTCAGGGGGCCCGGAGAGCCTGGTTGATCGGCCTGGCTGACGCGTGGCACCTGTCACCCCAAAGGGGCACAATTACTGTCCGGTGACTCTCTTTCCCCTGAAACCACTGCAGCCACTCAGAGGTATGAGGCAGATGTCCTAGGCTGGGTAAGGATGGGAAGCAAGGAGCATAAGCCTCTAGGATAGTCTGGTTTCCAGTCTGGCTTATGAGACCCTTCCAGTCCCGAGATCTCGAGAAACCAGGAATCTACCTCCCCATTCGTCCCCAGTTCTTCCTCTTTAAGTCCCACTCTGAGCCCTAGGCCTCTGGCCATTGCTACATGGAGGGAGAGAAGACCTAGCCAAGGCCTTTCCTCACTCCCAAGAAGGAACCTTCCTACCCAGAGGACCAAGGCTCTCTCATCCCAAAGAGGTGGGGCCCTCCAAGCCCCCGTAGTTCCATCACCTTAGGTCACCTGGTGGCTCCGGCTCTTACTTCAAGAGAGCCTTGCTGTTGGTTCCAGCCCTGCCTCTGAAGAGTGGACCTAGACAGGTGAGCCCATTGGGTGGGGGATGGACGGGTGGGTTCCATTGATTTCCTGTGGTGCCAAAGACTGCTCTGCTAGAATGGAAGGAAGAATGTATTACTGCCGCGGTGTGCCCACCTGCCAGCCTAGACCACGGCACCAGAACAAGATGCCCACAAAAAGCCGGTATATGGGTAGCACCCCAGATCCATGCTCAGACAGGGGTCTTACACAGCAGCTCTCCAGGCCTGAGACTTCTGGGATGCCTGACAGCACCCCAGTACTGAGCACTGGGCTGGAGGACACCATAAGGCTCTGAGTGGGCGCAGCTCAGCTCTAGCAAAGGAGTTGGGGGAGGACGACTTGCCTGGTGGTTCAGTGGCTACTGATCTCCCAATGCAGGGGGCCCAGGTTTGATCCCAAGTCAGGGAACTAGATCCCACATGCCACAGCTAAAGATCACATACGCCAACACTAAGATTGAAGGTCCCACATGTCACAAGTAGGACCCGCCACAGCCAAAATAATAGACGAAAATATATTTTTTAAAAAAAGGAGGGGCTCTAAGGGGCCTGGACCCAGGGCCTGATCCACCCAGTCCACTCTGCAAGGGAGCAGACCCACCTTGCTCCTCTCAGGCTCCTCCTCTATGAACACTGCCTTCACTCTTTCCTTACAGCCTGTGAGCAGTGGAGCAGAGCAGGGAGTCCCTTAACCAACAGAGTCGGCCTCAGTGAGATGTGAACCCCAAGAATGATGACAGTAATCAGCTTTTATTTGATTTCAAAGAGATTGTTGCCCTCCTCCCCTCCCCAACCCAAAAAAGTGAAGATAATTTGTTTGGGGCATTTTCGTCTAAAGACAGGAACTTTTAGAATTAGTCTTTATTAGGTAAAAAGAAATACCAGAATTAAGAGTTATTGGTGTCCGATGCAGGATACAGCATGCTTGGGGCTGGTGCACGGGGATGACCCAGAGAGATGTTATGGGAAGGGAGGTGGGAGGGGGGGTTCATGTTTGGGAACGCATGTACACCCGTGGTGGATTCATGTCAATGTATGGCAAAACCAATACAGTATTGTAAAGTAAAATAAAGTAAAAAAAAAAAAAAAGAGTTATTGGGGCTTCCCTGGTGGCTCAGAGGATAAAGTGTCTGCCTGCAATGCAGGAGACCGGGGTTCGATCCCTGGGTTAGGAAGATCCCCTGGAGAAGGAAATGGCAACCCACTCCAGTATTCTTGCCTGGAGAATTCCATGGACAGAGGAGCCTGGTGGGCTACAGTCCACAGGGTCGCAAAGAGTTGGACACGACTGAGCTACTTTACTTACTTACTTACTTGACATGAATTATTAGGCAAATTATGCCCACCTAAGGGCTTCCCCAATGGCTCAGCCAGTAAAGAATCTGCCTGTAATGCAGAAGACACAGGAAACTTGGGTTCGATCCCTGGGTTGGTAAGATCCCCTGGAGGAGGAAATGGCAATTCACTCCAGTATTCTTGCCTGAAAAATCCCATGAACAGAGGAGCCTGGTGGGCTATATTATGGGGTCACAAAGAGGCAGACTTGACTAAGCATGCACGCCCACCTAAAGCAAAACTGATATTTATAAGGCTAACATTTATTGCGGAGAAGGCACTGGCACCCCACTCCAGTACTCTTGCCTGGAGAATCCCATGGACAGAGGAGCCTAGTGGGCTGCAGTCCATGGGGTCGCTAAGAGTCAGGCACGACTGAGCGACTTCCCTTTCACTTTTCACTTTCGTGCACTGGAGAAGGAAGTGGCAACCCATTCCAGTGTTCTTGCCTGGAGAATCCCAGGGACGGCGGAGCCTGGTGGGCTGCCGTCTATGGAGTCGCACAGAGTTGGACACGACTGAAACGACTTAGCTTAGCAGCAGCAGCAGCAGCAACATTTATTGAGTACTTTCTATAACCAAGGCACTGAGCTGAGCTTTTTTACATCCAATCATTTACTTACATCTCACAACAAGGTGAAACAGGAATTATGATATTCCCACTTTATAGTTGAGAAATGGGGGCAGAGAGAGATTCAGGGACTTGCTAAGGTCACATATGTGGCAAGTCAGTACTAGGACCAGAAACTGGATGGGACTCCAGAACTCTGTGGAGATGCTCTACATACGGCAGAATTTCAACCAGGGTTTTGTCTCAAGCTATAACCATCCCCCTCTTGATAACATAAGCTACTGTACTTTCCTCCCTCTCTCCCTACCCCTTTTTTCCCTTCTTCTTTCACTCATTCAATATTTCTTGTGCACTTGCTGCATCTAAGCATCGCTAAAGTTGAAGAAACTGACATGGTTCTGCCTTCACAGAGCTTCCAGTTCATCAAGATTCCTTAAATTCTTCTTCCCAGAGAATACCCATTCTTGTCCACATTTCTTTAGACACTTTCACTCACCTACTCCTTTGTCTCTGATGAAGGGCCAGCCCGGCAGAGCTCCAGACGTGCTGCCAGGCTTCAAAGGCTAGAATCGTGCCATTTTCAACTGCCATTTCTGGAATGGCTCCTCTGAGCTGCCTCTGCACTCTGCTCAGATTTCCATTAAGGCACTCGTGTTTCTGTAGTGAAATACTCATTTACACATCTCATTCTTCTCTTCTACTACAAGCTCCTTGAGTGCAGGGACTAGACCTGCCTAACTCAGGTTTTTAATCTCCATCCCCAGTGAAGAGTTTGGAAATAGCAGGCATCCAGGTGGCTCAGACGGTAAAGAATCAGCCTGCAACGCAATGTTCGATCCTTGGGTAGGGAAGATTCCCTGGAAAAGGTAATGTCTACCTACTACTGGAATGACTACCAACTCCAGTATTCTTGCCTGGGGAATCCCATGGACAGAGTAGTCTGGTGGGCGACAGTTCATGGGGTTGCAGAGAGTTGGACACGACTGAGCGACTTTCATTTTCAGTAAATGTTTACTAAAATGAATAAGTGAGTTTTCTGTTCTAGCTGACTGTCTCAAATCATTTCCAAATGATTCATTCAGGTGTTCCTTCCTGGATCTTTTTTTCCACCTTCCTCTTAATCTTTTCAAAGGAAAGGCACCTCTCTGATGTGGGAAGTCCCACTTCCCTGCTTCAGGGCAGCCAAAGGATTTCTTGCTCACACAGTCTCAACAGATTTGTTGGCTTCACAAGAGCCAGTATTTTGGAAAGCTGCTGAATGCTTGTTCCCTGGGGTTTTTTTTTAGGGTAATCCCGTCAGATAATACATTAAAGCAAGAGTTCCAAGGTATAGGACCAGGGAGAGAGACTCTCTGTTTTCCCCAAGATGCAGCCTCCATTCCCCATCTTCAGTTCACCAGCTGCCAATGTCCTCATCTTTAGGCTGCCTGTCCCCAAAAGTCTGAGCCCCAGAGAGACATAACCCAGATTTCCCTGTTATTGTTGTTCAGTTGCTAAGCTGGGTCTGACTCTTTGAGACCCCATGGACTGTAGCACACCAGGCTCCCCCCGGAAGTCAGGAGACTGGGTTCAAATCCTGACCTTGCCAACTCATTATCATCTTGGGAAGTAATTTAACTTCTCTGGATTCTGTTTCTTCTATGAAAATAAGGGAGTGGGACTGGGTAGATTTCTGAACCAAAGGCTAAACCATCTCTGGGCAAAAAAAAAAAAATTCTTAATTGTGCGCTTCCCAGTCCTATGGCATTCGACTCTTATAAGAAACTTGCAATTCATAAGCCAAACAACATACATTACTGGTGAGGAAATGTGAGCAGAGGTCGATGACCTTACACAGGTGACCCAGGCCCCTGACTCTTTTTGCCAGACCAAGATGGTTCCAGAGAGCCCACTGGGGCAACCTCAGTTTCCAAGACCCCAACGTCCTTTCCCTCCTAACCCCTACAACCACGTTGTCACTCAGAGAATAGAAGCTATGACAGAGAACCTGATTCACGGGTCATAGCCAGGGCCATATGAGGAGGGGCCCAGGCCTTTCTCAAATTCCGAATGATCTGCCTCCAGGAGGACCACTGCCTCTCAGTTGCAGTTTTGGCTCAGAGGCCCGGGGTGGCCATGGGAACGTGGGCCCAGCCTCCCGCGTTCCCATGACAACAAGCTCCCCCAGTGGCGGCGCGGGTGCCCATCAAAGCGTGCAGGTGGCGCACTTTGGGAGAGGGGCCCGGCGGGAAGTCGGGGGCCGGGGCGGCGCCTGCCCCCGGGGTGGCCTCCCCACTTCCGATCTCCTCCTCCCGGGGCCGCAGTTCCCGCCCGCCCTGTGCCCTTCGCCTACCTGAGAGTCACGGCCTGTGCGCGACCACCGCCCACCACAGGGTCACCTCTGCTCGGCGGGGCGGCCCTTCTTCTCGGTGTTCCCAGACTCGTCCCTGCTTCCAGGCCCCGCCCGACGCACTTCCCGGGGACCCGGGATGTGCCTGCAAATACCCTAGGTCTGGCGCCGCGTCCCCGGAAATGCAGGGCAGCCGCCAAGCCCCGCCCCTGCCCATGTTGTTGGAATTGTCCGGAGGCCCCCCCCGGGGCTTGCTCGCTGTCCAGCGGGCTCCCGCCTTCGCCCCCTGGCATTGATGGCGACATAAGTCTCGCTGCTAGTCCCAGTCGGGACACGTCCCCGAGACTGCTTGGCTGCCCTTAGGCCGTGGGGCCTCTAGCCGCCCAGCACCACCTCCATCTTCCGAGCCTAGGCCTGGCCTCACTTATGCCCGGCAGGCAGCAATTTGACAAGCTGGAATTCGGAGGATGGGGGTTGTTATCTTAGATCTGTTATTGAAACAGGCTTGGGTTGCCTTATCTACACAGGCTTGAAAGTGAAGTCGCTCCGTCCTCTCCGACTCTTTGCGACCCTATGGATGGTAACCTACCAGTCCCTGGGATTCTCCAGGCAAGAGTACTGGAGTGGGCTGCCATTTTCTTCTCCAGGGGATCTTCCCAACCCAGGGACTGAACCCGGGTCTCCTGCATTGCAGACAGACACTTTACCGTCTGAGCCACTGCTTAGTAAAGCCAAATCACTGACATCTACCACCACCCCGGGTTCCCTGGTGGCTCAGTGATAAAGAACCCACCTGCCAATGCCAGAGATGCAGGTTTGATCCCTGGCTGGGGAAGATCCCCTGGAGGAGGGCATGGCAACCCACTCTAGTATTCTTGCCTAGAGAATCCCACAGACGGAGGAGCCTGGAGAGCTGCAGCCCATGGGGTCACAAAGAGTCGGACACAGACTTAGCCACTTAAGCAACAACTACCACTGAACACTGAACTGGCTGTGTAACCTAGGGGGAATTTCTTAACCTCTCTGAGCCTTGAGTTCTTCATCTGGAAGGTAGGCCTCAGAGGAGCAACAGACCTCACAGGGTTGCGGTGAGAAGTGCAATTATGTAGGCACACACCTGGCACATGGTCAGCTCTTTATAATGGTAGCATTGTTTACAGTCAAAAGCAAGGGAGAGCAGGCTACAGAGCCACCTGCATGAAACCACTCACTTCTCCACCCAGAAATTCTGCTCACCGCATCCCCTAACCTGCCATGGGCCGGGCTGTGGGAGTGAAATGAAAGGAGGAGATCTGCGGGAGGGGTGAGAGATAGTTATAAATAGTATCTAGCATTTATCAAGTGACCTTGGCTCGTCCCTCTCCAGCCCTTGCCTCCTGGCTTTGCTGTCTCAGGGTGGTTCCAGAAACAGCCAGTTCTGGGCGTGTAAGTAGCTGAGCTGGCCAGAGCTGGCCAGTCAAGGAGCTGGTGAAACCAGAGGCTGAGAGTCAGCTTTTTTCCTAGGCCAGGCTAGGCTTAGGTGCCCTCTGTGGCCTCTCCTCTGGACAGAGGGGCTTGGGACTTCCCTGGGGGTCCAGTTGGTAAGGCTTCTGCACGTCCAATGCTGGGGACATGGGTTCCCTCCCTGGTGGCAAGGTCCCACATGTTCTGTTGTTCAGGAAAAAAAAAAAAATAGAGGGGGGTAAGGGACTACCAGACTCCCCACAGAATACTCTTCCACACATGGTTATTCTGTTGTCCATCAACAAACATTTGTGTGTGTATGGTGTGTGTGTATTAGTTGTTCAGTCGTGTCTGACTCTTTTTGACTCCATGGACTGTGGCCCCGCTAGGCTCCTCTCCATGGAATTCTCCAGGCAAGAATACTGGAGTGGGTTGCCGTTCCCTTCACCAGGCGATCTTCCCTACTCAGGGATGGAACCCAGGTCTTCTGCATTGCAGGCAGATTCTTTACTGTCTGAGCCACCAGGGAAGCCCACAAACACGTTTACTACCATAAAATTTGAAACGCAGAAAAACACAATGAAAAAAATCACCCTACCCAGAGACCACCACTGTTAATATCTACCACTTTTTTGGAGGTACAATTTACATACTGCAAAGTGCACAGATCTTAAGTGGACTGGTATTAATATGTTGGTGACGATCCTCCTGGCTCTTTTCTATACAGAATTATACATTTACATTGTTTAGAAAAGGTATTATTCAGTGCATAATCTCTTGTGACTTTCCCCTAGGTGTGTGTGTTAGTCGCTCAGTTGTGTCCGACTCTTGGAGACTCCACGGGCTCTAGCCCACCAGGCTCCTCTGTCCATGGGGATTCTCCAGGCAAGAATACTGGAGTGTGTTGCCATGCCCTCCTCCAGGGGATAGTCCCAACCCAGGGATTGAACCTGGGTCTCCTGCATTGCAGCTGGGTTCTTTACCATCTGAGCCGATCTCCCCTAGGACAGAAATATATCATGGATGTTTTCCTGTAACATTAGAAATTCTCTCATACCTTCATTTTTAGTGCATTCTATCATAGGGATGTGGCACGCATTTTTAAGTAAATCTCTACTACTGGACATTGAAATTGTTCGTAATTGTTCATTATCATAAGTAAGAGTTCCATAATCATTTTCTTTTTAAAAATATTTATTTACTTTTTGGCTGTGTTGGGTCTTCGTTGCAGCACTCCGGCATGGGGGCTTAGTTGTTCTGAGGCATGTGGGATCCTAGTTCCCCGACCAGGGATCGAACCCAAGTCCCTTGCACTGGAAGGCAGATTCTTATCTACTGGACTACCAGGGAAGTCCTCTCAATCATTTTTTTTTTCTTGTATTTTTCTTTCCTGCTCATACTCTCCAATTAGTAGTAGCTGTGTTTATAGCTAAGGTGGTGGGCTTCATGTGTGCAAATGGCTTTAAAAATAGTCCAATCAGACTCCCTTCGTGGTACAGTAAATAAGAACCCAGGACACACGAGTTTGATCCCTGGTCCAGGAAGATTGCACTTGCTGAGGATCAGCTAAGCCCAGGCCCCACAGCTACTGAGCCAGTGCTCTAAAGCCCCACAAGCTGCAGCTACTGAGCCCACCCACCCTAGAGCCTGTGCTGTACAACCAGAGAAGCAAGCACTATGAAAAGCCCATGCCCCGCAACCAAGAGTAGCCCCCGTTCACTGCAACTAGAGGAGGCTCGCGTGGAGCAACAAAGACACAGTGCAACCAAAAACTGACTAATGAATTAAAACAATTAGCCCAGTGGCTTTACTAAGTCTGCCTTCCAAATACTGCTGAGGGTGGGAGGGAACAGGAAGAGATGCAAAACATCAGCCTTGCCAAGTTTCAGGCACGAGGAGGAGCACGTTGTGTCCTGCTGCGCCCGGGCTCTTCAGAGGAGCTCCTGGAATCCAGGCCCCCTGCCCCGTGGGGCCTCAGAGCTCCAGAGGGCTTGAGGCAACCCTGACCTTTCTGTGTCCAGCCCAGCCCAGCGCCTGCAGGAAAGAAAGCTGTCCACCTCCACATCACTCTCACCTCATTTGGCTCCCCACCATCTTTTCTTCCTTCTCCCTCCTCCCTTTTCTGCCCCTTCTGCCCACTCCCTTTTCCTGTCTCTCTTCCTCCTCCAAGCTTCCTCCAGCTTTTTATGGAAAAAAGGGAAATATCTTTGCTGCACTTAAAAAAGGCCTCATCTTTAACATTATTGATCCCCCTTCACCCACCCCCTTTCCTGGCTGTGGGACCTCAGGTGCGGAGAGGCTTGAGTTAATCGCCCTCACAGTTCTCAGCCTTATCGCTGTGGTCGGCACAGGGTCGCTTGATTAATGTCGCTGTTCATTTCCTATTATCTTTCCATGCCTCCTCCCACCCCTCCCCCCACAGGCTACCATTTTAAGGTGTGTAATATATGCTTTTGTTTGTGGGCATTCTTGCAAGATATACTATAGAATTGTATGCGTGTACTTTAAAAAAAATTTTTTTTAATTTTGAAATAATTGTAGACTCACAGAAAGTTACCAAAAAATAGTACGTGTCCCGTGAGCTCTTTATCCAGCTTCCCCCATCGGTAACATTCTACAGCTGTGTGTGTGTGCTCAGTCCTCAGTCCTGTCGGACTCTTTATGACCGCATGGACTGTAGCCCTCCAGGCTCCTCTATCGTTGGGATTTCCCAGGCAAGAATACTGGAGGCGGTTGCCGTTTCCTGTTCCAAGGGATCTTCCCGACGCAGGGGACCCAGGGATGGAACCCGTGTCTTTTGCTTCTCCTGCATCGTCAGGAGGATTCTTTATAACTGAACCACCTGGGAAGCCCTAGAATAGTAAAACTGTAGTACGATAGCAAGACCAAGAGATTGACATTGGGATCATACTGTTAAATAGAGACCTTATTGTTCAGTTTTCTCTTGCAGTTATGTGTGTGTGGGTGTAGAATTCTATGCTATTTTGACCCCATGAATAAATTAGTGTAACCGTCACCACAGTCAAGATACAGAAGGTCCCATCTCCACAGGGATCTCCTGGTGGTGTCCTTTTATGTCACACTTCTCCACTCAGGTCCCTGGACTTGGCAACCACTCATCTCTTCTCCATCCCTATATTTCTGTCATTCTGAGAATGTTATGTAAGTGGAAGCTCTTTTCTTTTTAATTGGAGAATAGTTGATTTACAATGTTGTGTTAATTTCTGCTGTAGAACAAAGTGAATCTTATATATATACACTTATATCCACTCTTTTTATTTATTTTAAAAATATTTTACTTACTTACTTATTTGGCTGCATCAGGTCTTAGTTGCAGCGCTTGGGGTCTTCATTGCTTCTTGCAGGATATTTCGTTTTGTGACAACGGACTCCATCTGTGGTGCTCAGCAGTTGTGGCACATGGGCTGAGTTGCCCCGGGCATGTGGGGTCTTAGTTCTCGGACCAGGGATCAAACCCCGTCCCCTGCATTGGAAGATGGATTCTTAACCACTGACCACCAGAGAAGTCCCTGTCCACTCTTTGTAGATTCTTTTCACATATAGATCTTAACAGATTATTGGGTAGAGTCCCTTGTGCTATACAGTAGGTGCAAATAGACTGGCTTTGAGACTGGCTTCTCACTCATCATATTGCCCTTGAGATACATCCATGCTGTTGTAATCTATGGGCAGTTATTTCCTTTTTATTACTGTTTTGTATTCCACGGTATGGATATACCAGAGTTTACCTGTTCACCCACTGAAGGAGATTTGGGTTGTTTCCAGTTTGGGGCTATTACAGATAAAGCTGATTAATGTCCAGGTTTTTGTATGGATGTAAGTTTTCATTTCTTTGGGATATAGGTCAAATTTGTGATTGCTGGGTCTTTTTTTTTTAAGGCATTTTATTTATTTATGGCTTCACTAGGTCTTCCTTGGTTTGCTTGGGCTTTCTGTGGTTGTGGCATGTGTGGGCTTCTCTTCATTGCAGAGCACATGTTCTAGGCATGTGGACTCCGTAGTTGTGGCACATGGACTTAGTTGCTCCACGGCATGTGGAATCTTCCTGGACCAGGGATCGAACCCATGTCCCCTGCATCAGCAGGCAGATTCTAATCCACTGTACCACCAGGGAAGTCCTGGACTGCTGAGTCTTATGGTAAATGCAGCTATAGTTTTATAAGAAACTGCCACACTACTTACCAGGGTGGCTATACATTTTATAAGAGGTCCAGTTTCTCCACCTCCTTGCCAGCAGTTGTTGTTATCCCGGTTTTCTATGATGACCCTCCTAATAACTGCATAGCAAGGCCTCATTGCGGTTTTAATTTGCACTTGCCTAATGGCTAATGATGATGAACATCTTTTCAGGTGCTTATTTGCCATCCCTACCTCCTCCTTAGCGAAACGTCTGTGGCCCATTTTCTAATTGGACTGTTTTGTATTTTTAATTTACATAAACAGCGTTTTGTCATACACCTCATTCTATTTTTTGTTTGTTTATTCCACAGGCCCATCCATACTGCTCTGGACACATCTTTTAGAAACATTTTTTGGGCTGTGCTGGGTGGGCCTTCGTTACTGCGGGGGCTTTTCCCTCGCTGCGGGAGCAGGGGCTGCTCTCTAGCCGAGGCGCACGGGCTTCTCACTGCAGCGGCTTCTCTTGTTGCAGAGCACAGCCTCCAGGGCATGTGGCAGCTGCAGCTCCCCGGCTCAGTAGTCGTACTGCCCTCAGTTGCTGCACTACATGTGGGATCCTCCCAGATCAGGGATGGAACCCGTGTCTCCTGCATTGGCAGGCGGATGCTTTCCCACTGAGCCACCAGGGAAGCCCTGGGCACATCTCATCTACTGCTTCTAGCTGCTGCAGGGTATTCCAAAGTGTGGCTCTACCACATTTTATCCATCTACTCCCCGAACTGCCTACAACCTCCCACCCCCATAAAGAAGTCTGCAGTGACTTCCTCCCTCTTTGCCATATGGGCCATGTGAGAATCTCTTGCAGATTCTTCTAAGGGTGTGGCTTGCTGTGGGTCACAAGGCACCCTGCCCACATGCCCATCAGCCATGGACCCCTGCCGTCTGCCAACTCCTAGCATTCTCCAGCTGCCTAACTTTTCCAGTCTAAATGATATGAAGTTTTAACGCTGTATTTTTTTAATCTCTTTATTATTTCTTTTCTTTAAACAAAAATTATTTATTTATTTTTGGCTGGATTGGGTCTCCGCTTTGCTCGGGCTGTGTCTAGTTGTGGTGAACAGGGGTTTCTATCTGCTGTGGTACTCAGGCCTCTCATTTCGGTGGCTTCTCTTGTCTTGGAGCATAGACTCTAGGCATGTAGGCTTCAGTAGTTGTGGCTTAGCTGCTCCGAGACACGTGGAATCCTCCTGGATCAGGGATTGAACTTGTGTCTCCTGCACGGGCAGGTGGATTTTTTACCACTGAGCCAACGTTTCATTTTGAAAGTTAAGTTTGCCTGCATGCATGGGTGCTAAATGCCTTCAGTGGTATTTCTGACTCTTTGTGGCCCTATGGGCTGCAGCCCACCAGGCTCCTCTGCCCATGAGATTCTCCAGGCAAGAACACTGGAGTGGGTTGCTATGCCCCTCTCCAAGTTTACCAAGGCATAATTTACACACAATGATAGTGACACGTTTTACACTCATTTCCTTGAATTTTGACAAGTGGATATACCTGTAAACACAAATCAGTCCCATCAACCCTAAGCGTTCCCTATGCCCTTTGTCATGTCTACCCTCCCCATCTCCCACAACCAGTGATCTGATTTTTATCACTAAATTTTTCTGCCTCTTCTAGAACTCCATACAAATAGAAGCATACAGTATGTACTCTTGTGTCCGACTGCTTTCACTAAGCATAATGCTTTCGAGAGATGTATCAATAGTCCATTCTTTTTCTTTTAATCATTGAGTAGTATTTATTGTATGAATATCAGTTTGGTTCACCTACTAATGGACTTTTGGGTTGTTTCCTCTTTGGGAAGTTTGGGGCTATTGTAACTAAAACTGCTAACAGCTATTGGTTTAATTTATATTTCTCTGATTTCTAATACATCTTAACATATCCTCCTGTATTTGTTAACTTTTAAATTTCTCCTGTTAAGCACCTTCTTATCTTTGCCCATTTTCCTGCCATTTGACTTGCAAGAAGATTTTCTTATTGACTTGCAGAAATTCCTAGTATATTCTGAATCTAGATATTAGTTCTTTGTTGGCTTTAGATATCACAAATATATTTTCCCAGTTTTGTCATTTGTTAACCTTGTCAATGAACTCATACTCGGGCAGTATTCAAATCAATCGATTTTTTTTTTTTGCCTCATGGTTTATGCTTCTGAAATTTTGCTTAATAAGTTAATTTCTACCCCAAGGTCACAAAGATATTCTTTAATATTTTATATTATTAACTTCATAGTCTTCTGCGTCTTTAACCCAAAATTCACTTTTTCATGTGGTGGTAGATTTCATGAGATTCTTTTTTTTTTTTTTTCATTAAGTGAATCACTTTTCCCATTACCATATTCCTGTGGCTCTCAAACTGGAACATGTATAAAAATCACCAAAAAGCTTGTTAAAAGCACAGATTGCTTCTCACTCTTGGGCATGTACCCAGTGTTCAGTCGCTTAGTTGTGTCCAACTCCTTATGACCTGATGGACTGCAGCCAGCCAGGTTCTTCCGTCCGTGGAATTTTCCAGGCAAGAATACTGGAGTGGGTTGCCATTTCCTATGCCAGGGGGCATATACCCAGACAAAACTATAATTCAAAAAGATACATGAACCACTATGTTCATAGAAACACTACTTACATTAGCCAAGATATGGAAACAACCTAAATGCCCATGGACAGATGGTGGTTGGTTGGTTGGTGGTTTAGTCACTAAGTCATGTCTGACTCTTGCGACCCCATGGACTGTAGCCCACCAGGCTCCTCTGTCCATGGGATTCTCCAGGCAAGAATACTGGAGTAGATTGCCATTTCCCTCTCCAGGGGATCTTCCCGACCCAGGAATCGAACCCAGGTCTCCAGCATTGCAGGAAGATTCTTTACCAACTGAGCTATGAGGGAAGCCCAATGGACAGATGAGTGGATAAAAAAGCTGTGATACACACATGCAACACACACACAAAGACACACACACGACGGAACACTACTCGGCCCTGAAAAGAATGAAGCAATGCCATTTGAAGCAACCTGGACGGACCTAGAGATCTTCATACTAAGCAAAGTAAGTCAGAAAGAGAAAGATAAATGCCGTATGATGTCACGTATATCAACATATAGAACCTAAAATATGACGCAAATGAACGTATTTACGAAACAGGAACAGATTCACAGACATAGAGAACAGACTTGCCGTTGCCAAAGGGGAAGGGGGTGGGGGAAGGAAGAACTCGGAATTCGGGATTAGCAGATTCGAGCTGTTGTATATAGGATGGCTAAAAAACAAGGTCCTACTGTGCAGCACAGTATTGAGTATACAATATCCTGTGATAAACCATAGTGGAAAAGAATACAAAAGAGAATACTTTACGGTATAGCAGAAAATAACACAGCATTGTAAATCAACTATACTTCAGTAGATTTTCTTTTTTAAAAGCACAGATTTCAGATTTCTCCGGTGGTCCCGTGGTTAAGAATCCACCTGCCAATGCAGGGGACATGGGTTTGATCCCTAGTCTGGAAAGATCCCACATGCCACAGGGAACTAAAACTGTGCACCACAATTACTGACCCCAAGCTCTAGAGCCCAAGCGCCTCAACTACTGAAGTCCCTGCACACCACAGCCCATGCTCCACAAGAGAAGTCACCGCATTGAGAAGGTCGCGCACCGCAACCAGAGAGTGTCCCCCACTCACCGCAACTAGAGAAAGCCCTCGGAACAAAGTCCGAGCCATAAATAAACAAAAAGTAGCACAGATTTCTGATGCAGGTGGGACCCTAAAGTTTACATAGCTAATAAGTTTCCAAGTGATGAGATGATACCACTGCTACAGGTGGAGAGAGCAAACTGCCGAAAAATAAGAAAAAGAGGTAAGAAAAATAATTTAAAAATAGAAAGAAGAAAGAGAAAAAAACAACAAAAAAAATGAGAACAACTGCTATATACTTAAAACCTTTACCTCACTGGGTTTTTTCCCTGCCTCGTTAGCATCCTCCATAATACTGGCACTTCTTGGCTCTCCTCCATCCTACACACCACCCCCATCTCCCCTGGGTCACTTGGAACGTGAATCCACATCCACACATGTCGGGATCACATCCCCACAGCTCTCCCGAACCACAGTCTTCCATCCCCTGGTAAATGCCCTGAGGTCGTCCACCCACCTCCCGGCCACTCCCCTGTCGTCACTGGAGACTTTGGCACGTGGCTCCCCATTTTTATCTCCAGCTAAAGCCCTGTCATCGTCCTTGATGACTTCAGCACCCACGTGAAAGACACATCCTAAATCTGGTTTCCCAGGCCTCCAGTGACCTCTCTCACTCACCTCAGCCACCTCTCCCATTTACTGGAAGTAATTGGCTCCATTACCAAGGTCCTCAGCTCAGGAATCACTTTCTCCGGCACAGTCTCTTTTCCTTCCAGCTTTCTTCTTTAGCATACTCCCTCTAAGCCTCCTTGGCTCCCAGGTGGCTCAGGGTTAAAGAATCCACCTGCCAATGCAGAAGACACAGGAGTCACAGGATCGATCCCTGGGTCACAAAGATCCTCTGGAGAAGGAAATGGCAACCCACTGCAGTATAGTTGCCTGGAGAATTCCACGGACAGAGAAGCTACACGGACTGGTGGAATTTACAGTCTATGAGGTTGAAGAGTTAGACACAATTTAGGGATTAAATGACGACAACAATCCATGGTTCTACCCCATATTCAACCAAACACAGATTATGTAGTATTGTACATATTTATTGAAATAAATGTGCATATAAGCAGACCTTCACATTTCAAACTCTTGTTGCTGTTCCTGGGTCCACTGAACATACATACACTAATAGCCTTTGACTCCCATTCCTCCCTTCCTACTGCCTGCTCCTTCCCATCCCAGAGCTCTTACCTGGAAGGTTCTCCTCCAGTTTCAAGCTATACCGAGACTGGGAAGTCCTAGTTCAACCCTCAGCAATGCTTCTCAAACTTTCATATATAGCCGGGTCATCTGGGTACATGCATCAGTGTTAAGTTGCTTCAGTCATGTCCAACATTTTGCAACCCCATGGACTGTATCCCTCCAGGCTCCTCTGTCCATGGGATTCTCCAGGCAAGAATATTGGAGGGAGCAGCCATCTCCAGGGGATCTTCCTGACCCAGGGGTCACCTGGGAGATGTGATTAAAATGCAGATTTAGTTTCTGAAGACGGAATGAGGACTGAGATCCTGCATTTTAACAAGCTCCTGTGTGCTGCCTGCAGGGGTTATGCCCAATCATCAAGAGGTAGCCCTTTGGACCCCTGCTCCCAGTCTCCTCAGGAAAGCCTCCTCTGACCTTCCCATATTGTATCTCCATCATCAGACGCTCAGCACCATTTGTCTCCTTCCTAGCCCTTTACCCTATTGTCATTTGACATTTGAGCTTGTGATTATTTTATCACAGCCCACTCCCTCAGAGGGCTTCCCAGGTGGCACAATAGTAAAGAATCCGCTTGCCAACAGCAGATGCAAGAGAAGTGGGTTCGATCCCTGGGTTGGGAAGATTTCCTGGAGAAGGAGATGGCAACCCACTCCAGGATTTTTGCCTGGGGAATCCCATGGACAGAGAAGCCTGGCGGGCTACAGCCCACGGGGTCGCAAAGAGTCAGACACGATTGAGTGACTGAGCACACACACACACACACACACACACACACACACACACTCTCTCTCTCTCTCTCTCTCTCTCTCTCTCTCTCTCTCTCCCAGAAAATGAACCTTTCAGAAGGCATAGAACATTTCTTTCTGGGTTTGTTTGCCATTGTGCTGGCCTTGTATCACCTCACACACTGCCTGATACCCAGCAGGTGCCCTGCTTGTACACAAATGTAAACCTTCGTAGGAAATATGAAGGAATATGCTGTTCGGTCGGCCAGAGGAGCAGTCCCCACTCCCGCCCTGAAGTCCCAGGCCCCTCTGTTCTCCTTTCAGCCCCTCTCCTCCCTCTAAGCTCAGGCTCCTGAGACTAGGAACTGAGCAAGTGATGCAGGAGACATCTGGGCTCAGAATCTCTTCTCTGCCCCTCAGACAATCCAAAAGAGACCCGATGAGCCTTTCATGTTCCTTGGAAACTGATCTCCTTTTTTGTTGTGGTTGTTAGAATGTTGTCCAGGATTGTGTGGAAAGGGTTAAAGCACTTACAGAAAGGGAAGGACCGCCCTCCAGCCCTGCCTGAGATGCTCTTCGAAAGGTCAGATGTTTCCAGAATCTTAACAGACAGCCTGTGTCTGTTTAAAGGGAAAGACAACAAGTTCTTGGGCTCCCAGCCAGCCCTCGTGGGTAATTTTCGCCCGGTTCTGCAGGCACCCAGCCAGACGCCTGGCCAGAGAGCACACCCACCCACCCCCTGCCCCCTCTAGATGGCCCTAGGCAGGCCAGGAGCTCTCTCCAACCCCCAGCCTGGAGTCCCTTCCCCTGGGGAAGGCTGGCATCTGACGAACAGGGCATGCATACCAACTCTGGGGCCTGTGATACACCAGGAATGATGGGGGAGGGGTGACTTCCTGCAGACATTGAATCTTTTCAGCTGAAAGGGACTGAATTCTGACCCTGTCATTTTAGAGATGAGATTCAGAGAGGGGTGGCTGTGATGTAATGTAAGAATATCCTGACTCCAAATCGGGAAAACCCCGGGTTCAAAATGCAGTTCAGGGGCCATGAGCTATGGGATCTCAGGTACAAGCCTTTCTATGTGTCTGTATCTATTTGTAAAAAGTTCATACAGATGCTTCGCATCCCAGGTAGCTTGCCCAAGGTCACACACAGCGCACACACACCAAGGTTTTCTGACTCCCAGACAAGGGCCAAGTCCTCTCCAGAGGTGAGCAGCTTGCATTAAAGGTTGACTGATCATAAAATGCAGCTGGAGACACAGTTAAATAACTTGGCCTTTTACTACTTAATCATGTTCTTTGTGTGAAGAAAAAAATTCCTACTCTTTCTACTCCCTGGAGGAAATAATTGCTAATATTTTGGCTTTCCTGGTGGCTCAGATGTTAGAGTCCGCCTGCAATGCAGGAGACCTGGCTTTGATCCCTGGGTCTGGAAGATTCCTTGCAGAAGGGAATGGCTACCCACTCCAGTATTCTTGCCTGGAGAATTCCATGGACAAAGGAACCTGGTGGGCTATAGTCCATGGGGTCACAAAGAGACATAACTGAAGGACTTTAACTCTCACTTTCCTACCCCCTGCAGGAAATAATTGCTAATATTCTGACATTTATCCTTTCGGAATGTCAAAGCATATATAAGGTATATATTCATATACTTTTTTTTTTTTTGCCCAGCTAAGCAGTTTGTGAGATTGAACCTGAAATAGGAATTGAACCTGGGCCCTCAGCAGTGGGAAATCACCAGGGAATTCCCTATATATTCTTTTCAACAATGAGATCGTAGGAGATCTATGTATTCATCCATCCACAGTTTTACATATATATTGCTCTTTCTCATGTAATTTTTCAATGGACAATTGACATCTTTTCATGTCTGGATATAGTTGGATAAACAAAGCATTCTATAGTTTGTTTCATCCCCTATGTCAAGACATTTAGGTTTTCAATTTTCCATTATGATCTATCTTTACTCACTTGTTCTGTCATTTTCTTAGGATAAATTCCTCACTGAGGACTGCTGGATCAAAGGGTCTGATCCATGCTGCAAAATTGTCCTCTACAAATGCTGTGATGATCGTTATTTCCTCAAACAACATATTTAATATGAAGGCTGGTCCTCCTTTAAATAGAAAGCGTTCTCCCTCACCAGCACACTCAGCTTTAGATGGGAAGAAACAGAACCCAGGTGGGCTGAATGGGGCCGGTTGATGCAGGGCAGATATTTTGCACCTGACCCTTGGCTGCATCTAAGCAGGCAGTAGCCTGGCTAATAAGATGCTCCCATCTCCAAGCTCACAGCATGTCTGGGGCCATGGGATACACAAGAAACTGATCCATATACTTTCCATCTGACAGATGGAAAGGGGCTTTCTTTCCCCATATTTCCTTGTCCACCTGGCCTCCAGCCCACTAAACAACCACCCTCAAGCACTCTTTATTTCCCAGTTAGATAGCACTGCTTGTGTAAGCTACTGCTTATTACAGGTCGCATTTCCACTATTACATTTCACCTCTACGTTGGCCCAGAAAGCAGGTGCGTGTGTGTTCGGTCATGTCCGACTCTTTGCAATATCATGGACTGTATTCCGCCAGGCTCCTCTGTCCATGAACTTCTCCAGGTGGAAATACTGGAGTGGGAAGCCATTTCCTTCTCCAAGGAAGCAGGTACAGGTGGGAAAGCTGAGTCTTGGGCAGATCAAGATCTTGTCTAAAGGAACACAGCAGATGATTAAACTATTTGGGATTCAAACCTAGGTCTGTCTTACTACGAAACCTGTGCTTTCCTTTAAAATTACTGTAGAACTAGTATGTGTATCAATATAAACACAAAAGCCTCAAAAGATGCAGCTAGTTTGTGGTGTGCAGTAGATACCTGGGCTCACCAGTATTTCTAGCCTCCTTTTTTTGGATACATAGGAGGACTGTACTCTCTGGCAGTCAGGTGCAGCCGCATGAGTTGCTCTGGCCAGTGAAATGTGAGGGGAAAGCGACGCATGTCCCTTTGGGGGGGATTTGAGAACCCCTGTGGGGTTCTCATGCGTTCTTGCATGGCAGTGGTGAACCCTGAAGCCTCTTGTGGGGATGGTGACTTCAGGAAAGTCTAATGATGACCAAAGTGCAGACAACAAAGTCCTGAGCCTATGCAAGCCACATTGGGAATGCAAGCATGGGCAAGAAATAAATCTTGGTTGTTTTAAGCCAAAGATGTTTAGAGGTGTTTGTTACCACATCATATCCTAGTCTATCCTGACTGCTGCAAGTGGTGATGGGGAGTTTCATGTCTTTGTCTAAATTCTTCTGTAGTTTTTATCCTTTAAGAAGATAACTATTAAAAAAAAAGAAGATAACTATTTATAATTTTTAAAAAAACGAGTCATAAATGGATACCAGCAAGAACCTACTGTCTAGCACAGGGAACTCTTCACAACGTTATATGGCAGCTGGATGGGAGGGGAGTTTGGGGAAGAATGGATACATGTATAGATGGCTGAGTCTCTTGGATGTTCATCTGAAACTATCACAACATTGTTAATCATCTATACCCCAGCACAAAATGAAAAGTTAAAAAAAAGTCATAATACACATTCACACAATTGGGACCATAATACACACCCTGCTATGCAACTTCTTTTGTTCTTTTTCTATTTTTTGATTTATTGTTTGTGGCACTTGGTCTTCCTTGCTGTTCTCGGGCTTTCTCTAGCTGTGGCAAGTGGGAGTGACTCAAGTTACAGGATGCGAGCTTCTCATTGCAGTGGCTTCTCTTACTGTGGAACACTGGCTTAGTTGCTCCCAGGCGTGTGGGATCCTCCTGAACCAGGGATCAAACCTGTGTCCGCTGCACTGGTAGGTGGACTCTTATCCACTGTGCCACTAGGGAAGTCCCTATTTCATTAATTTTAACAGCTTCATAGTATTCTGTTCTCTGAATATACCATAATGTTTTATAGCTGACAACTATTGAGAGATATGTTGGTTGTTTCTGGTTATTCTCGAAATACGTGCTCCAAGCTACAGCTAGGCTGTTGCAACATTTATGGGAAAGGAAGGATTACTATTTACTTTCTCTTTTTTTTGGTTCAGATCTTGCGGTTAGTTTCCAGCCTGAGCTCAGCCCTTAGAGGGCTGAGGGCACCTTCCTGAAGAGAGATGAATAAGCCAAGCTGCCTGCACCCCTCCCAGGATGTACAGAGGAGGAGGCTGAAGGGCACCTGTCTGTGTGTATGCGTGAGGGCTGGGTGCTAGCCCGGAAGAACAGGGCAGGGAAGCACGTACCTGTATAACCTGGGCTGAACTGGCCCTGACTCATATGTTCAGGAAGATAAGTTAACGGCCTGGAAACTCCAGAGCTCTGTGTGAGTTCTGGCTCACTGACAATTATCCATAAACAAGTCATCTCACTTCTCAGCTTTCTTCCGGGTGGCACGGCACGATCTTTGGGGAAGGGCTGTGACATTCCTCCTTAGGAGCTTGAGAAAGATGAGAGCTGCTCAAAGAGAGTGCCAAGAGGACTAGAAGTGTTGGTCTCTTTCATTAAGGTGTCAAATGACTCATCACATTCGTAATTTTGAATGGCCTCCCCAGTGGAGGGTCTGAGTGGCTGACGCAGGTTCTACCCGCATTCCATTCCCAGAATGATCTGACTGACAACAATGGTCACATGCCTATCAAGACCTCGCGCGTGCCAAGTTGCTTCAGCCATGCTGACTCTGAGACCCCGTGGACTGTAGCCCGCCAGGCTCCTCTGTCCATGGGTTCTCCAGGCAAGAATACTGGAATGGGTTGCCATGCCCTCCTCCAGGGGATCTTCCCAACCCCAGTCTCTCATGTCTCCTGCAGTAGCAGGTGGATTCTTTACCATTAGCACCACCTGGGAAGCCTGTACTATTTAGAGGCACTGCTATAATTCCATGGTAGGGAAGAAACTGGGGTTTCTCAGCCAAGAAAGAGGGCATACTTTAGAATTTCCCTGGATGTGACTCAAGGGTTACATATAGATCACAGAGCTCAAGAAGAACTTAGAATCAGCTATACTTCAATTGGAGAAGGTGATGGCACCCCATTCCGGTACTCTTGCCTGGAAAATCCCATGGACGGAGGAGCCTGGTAGGCTGCAGTCCATGGGGTTGTGAAGAGTCGGACACGACTGAGAGACTTCACTTTCACTTTTCACTTTCATGCACTGGAGAAGGAAATGGCAACCCACTCCAGTGTTCTTGCCTGGAAAATCCCAGGGATGGGGGAGCCTGGTGGGCTGCAGTCTATGGGGTCGCACAGAGTCGGACACAACTGAAGTGACTTAGCAGCAGCAGCAGCAGCATACTTCAATTAATAAAGAATTTTTTTAAAAATAAAATGAGAAAAAGAATGTTGGAGATCAGAGTACTACCCCCTCATACAGTAATTCTGAGTATGTGCTTATCTGTAAGACAACCTAAGGGAAAAATAGGTTTGGAATGTGGATTTTTCTCTTTTAAGACATTCTCACATCTGGTCTGGAGTCCTGAAAAGAGTTTCTGAAGTCTCTAGTCCTGGTTTGGCACCTATGACGCATATGACCTTAGGCATGTTCCTTAAGCCTCTGGGCACCTCAATTTTCTCATCTATAAAACGGGGCTTCTGATCTTGCCCAACCTGTCTTACAGGTAGCTGTGACGTGGTTTAGATGAGGCACTGCGTATGAAAGTGTTTTGGAAATCCAAAGCAACTTCATACCTGCAGAGCTCCCTCACTACAGCTCCGGTCCACTGCCCAGACCGCAGAGGCATAAGGGACACTGAGACCTTCATTCAAAAGTGGGTCTTGGGACCTCCCTGGTGGCCCAGTGGCTAAGCCGCTGTGCTCTCAATGCAGGGGGCCTGGGTTCTGTCCCTGGTCCAGGAACTAGATCCCATATGCTACAATTAAAATATCCCTTGAGCAGCCAAATAAGTAATAATACTAATAAATTTTAAGTGAGTCTGTTATAGGACTTCCCTGGTGGTCCAGCGGCTGAGTCCACCCTCCCAGTGCAGGGGGCCTGAGTTTGATCCTTGGTCAGGGAACAAGATCCCACTTGCTGCAACTGAAGATCCTGCATGCTGCAACTAAGACCCAGGACAGCCAAATAAATAAATATATTTTTTAAAGTGAGTTTTATAGAGCGGGTATCTAGAGAGAGTCCCTGAGTACCAGGGACTGTTCTAGAGCAGGGGAGGCAGCAAAAAGAAATAAAGACAAGACCCTTCCCTCTTGGAGCTTATATTCCCGCGGAGAGGCAGACAACACAAAGGGAGACAAATTAAAAGCAAGGACAGAAAAGCCTGGCAGGCTACAGTCCATGGGGCCACAAAGAAGTCAGGCACAACTGAGCGACTGACACACACACACAGAGCTTCAGAGAGAGGGGAGTGTTTCGAGTGAATCAAACAGGATGAGGCTGTTAGGGAGGGATCAGACAGGGGCTAGGTTAGAGGGTGACCAAAGAGGGCTTCCCTGAGGAGGCGACACCTGAGAACTAGGATCCAAGCGACAAGGACAGCCCCGAGAAGACCCAGAGCACAAAGTGTCCAGTGCAAAGGGACAGCCGTGCAGAAGTTCTGAAGCAGAGAGAGACTCCTGTTCACAGAACCTGGAGAAGCTGATGGCTCGGAGCTGCAGTGGGGTAGGGCGGGCACGGCCACAAGCCAGGGCTTGCAGCGTGTTTTCTGGAGGGGAATGACACAGGATCTCGTTCTGTGTTGTACTAAGATCAGCCTCCAAACAGTTGGAAGTTCTGTCTCTCATAGGCCATGTTGGGGGCCCCAAGAAGTGTTTAGGGCCTTCAAGGGCTTTATCCAGGAACCAGCCCAACCTCCTGAACAGTCCACGGGGTCTCTAGTTCCTACTACGGAAACTGAGCGGTAGAGAGGAAGTCACTTGCCTAGGGGGACCCACTATTTCCTTCTCAGGCTGGCATTCAACCCCAGGTCTCAGATCCTGCCCCCCAGGCCCAGCCTCTCTCTGCCCCATGGGGCCACCCCATAGATGGAGGATGGGAAGAGAGCCAGAAGATGGGCCCAGTGCCCCAAGTCTCCTGCTTCAGCCAGTGAGATCCCTGGGCTGGGCTCCAGAAAGGAAGGGCCTTGTCCAGCTGGGCCCTGTCCTGCATCACCAGGCCCAGCACTCAGCCTTCAGCTGGCAGGGATAGGGGGGTGAGGTGGGGCTGTCAGCTCCAGGAGCTGGGCCAGCCAAGAGCAACCTGATCAAGCAGGAAACAGGCCTGCCGCCAGACAAAGCGTCACCCGGCACCTGGAGCCTTTGTTCTCTAGCTGCCCGTTGCAAACTTTCCCAGGCACCTGCAGCCGGGCCTCAGGAGCACCTGGGCCAGGAAGGGGCTCCCACGGAATCTGGTTTTTCTGCAAAAGGGAGTGGCCTGACTTGTGACCCTGAGGGAGGTCTTGTGACATAATAATAACAACAATAACAATAGGTCCTCTACGCGTAAGAGGCAATTCATCTAACCCTCCCAACAAACCCAGGAGGTCTCTACTAATTATTCACGTACTACAGATTACGAAATGGAAGCACACGGAGATAAAGTGACCAGGGCCAGGTCACGCAGTATGAGGAAGAGAAAACAATATGGACTTTTAAATTAATGAATCCCAGCCCTACTGACCCTCAGCAAGGCATTTAAAATTTTCCAAGCTTGTCGTCTTGCTCTGGTCTCAGAGGACTGCAGTGCAGATTAAATGATATGAGATATACAAAGCCTCTGGCACATGGCTCCCCATCCAGACAGGTTTTGCTCCCCACCTCCTAGAGCTCTCCTAGATCATGCTACCATCACTGGACCTCAGTTTCCTCATCAAAAAAATAGGTACAATAACATTACCCAATAGGGCTATTGAAAGCCTCATGCTCTTCTGATAGGAGTGCCTCATCTGTTGAAAGGAGGCGACAGAGGATGAGATGGCTGGATGGCATCACCAACTCAAAGGACATGAATGTGGGAGATGGTGAAGGGCAGGAAAGCCTGGCGTGCTGCAGTTCGTGGGGTGGCAAAGAGTCGCTCACTTAGCAACTGAACAACATCTTTTCAAAAGGCCCCATTCCTGAGAACATCCTAGCAAGACTCCATTTTACAAAATTGCTATCTCTGCTTTCTACCAAAACAAACAAAGAAACACAAATAGAAAAACCAATCTTAGTGCCATTCTCCTTTTTGAGACAAAAAGCCAATATTACTCACACCACTCAGCTTGGAAGATTTTCTCAGAAGGAAAACCAGAAGGGACAGCTCCAGTCATACCACGGGTTCCAGGATTCTCTCCAGCTTCACACTCTGAGACCGACGACCCACCCACAGCAGCCGCGACAGGACAGACAGCCCACGCAAAGTGCAGGGAAGATCCACGGGGGATTTCAGCCCAAACAAAACAAGACATTACACTCCTTTCCCTGTAAATGAGCCAACACTGATCAAGCTTGTGTCATCAGCAAAGGCACTGTGTGCATGGATGTTTCCCCAGTATCAGGGACTATACTGATACATGAGAACACACTGCCACCACTGTTGTGGATACCCGTCAGGGTGGTGGCCTCAGCTCTTCCCAAAGGCCACATCTGTTTTTCTCAATCAGCTTTTGGGGGATCAACTGCCCTTTTTCTAGTCCAACTCAGCCAATCATGTAAGGGCTCCCAATCAAACTACATCACCGCCCCTGGTTACAGTGACTGGTCCAAGAGAAAGGTAAGGAATAAAAATAATAATAATAAAAAAAAAGTCTAGCAGAGTTTTTACCAGAATTTCAAAATTGGAGCTGGAGAGGAAAATCCTATTCTTCTTGGATTTGGTGAGCTTGAAGGATGTAAGTTTGGACCACTGATAGCCATCTTCTGGATGGAGAAAGCCTGTTTGCAAAAGCAAGGGATGAAGATATCAAAGAGAAAAGCCATCGTGAATAGCAGGGTATCCTGATATAGTCCCAGATTGCTGTTGTCCCCTAAGAAAGTGAAAATGAAAGTCACTCAGTTATGTCTGACTCTTTGTGACCCCATGGACTATACAGTCCATGGAGTTCTCCAGGCCAGAATACTGGAGTGGGGTAGCCTTTCCCTTCTCCAGGGAATCTTCCTGACCCAGGAATCAAACTGGGGTCTCCTGCACTGCAGGCGGACTCTTTACCAACTGAGCTCTCAGGGAAGCCAGGTCATCTCGTAAGGTAGGCTCAACTCTTCCTGCCCATCTCCTAGTATGTGTTTAAATGAGCCAATAAATTCCTTCCCATCCCTTGTTAGTTAAGAGACCTGCTTAACCCAGCCACAAAGCATCGGGTGGTAATAAACACAGCAGTTGAGTGGGAGAGATGTCACAGGCAGGACCTGATGACTTGCCAAGTGAAAGTTTTAGGCAATCTAGACTGTGAAATCTGAGACAGACAAGATCACCTGATTCATTAAAATCAACAAACACTTACTGAGCCCCTCCTTACACCAGGGCTGGTATTAGGCATTCAGGAGGTAACAGTGAATGGGACAAACCAGGTACTTTTCCTCCCTTTGGAGTAATCAGAAGGGACTTCCTGGAGCTGGTGTGGTTTGAGGAAGTCTCCAAGAGACGGTAAAACCCGGTCAGACTGAGGGTGATGGGGAGAAAAGAGTGAATAAAAATATGGAATATGGAGACATAGGACTTGCCTGGTGGTCCAGTGGCTAAAACTCTGAGCTCCCAATGCAGGGGGCCCAGCTTCGACCCTTGGTCAGGGAGCTAGATCCCCCATGCCGTAACTAAAAGATCCCGCATGATGCAACGAAGACCTGGTGCCACCAAATAAGTATTTTTTTAAAAGAATGAAAAAAAAAAAAAAAGATACGGTGGCACAAAGTACATGTCCGTGAGGGCCCGCTGCCTTATATTTCCATGGTGCCTGGCTATAGGTCACACTCAGTACAGGTTGATGGCCTGGTATGAGTAAGAGAATGAGTACGTGAGTGAAGCAAAGTGCAAGTCGTGTGGAGAAAGAGCAGCTATTCAGCTTGACTGCAGAAGAGCTACTTTTAGAGAAGGTAATGCCAGACTGTAGAGGACCTCAATGAAAACCGTGGTCTCTGCCTGGACCACAGCACACAATCCCGGTTCCGGCTGGGCTGGGCAGAGCTGGCAGGGCAGCACAGTGGATCCCACAGAGCCCTTGGGGCCCCCATCTCTGTTGTGGTTGCCACACCCACACACTCTCAGCGTCACCAGCCAGGCTCTGCCCAACACCCTAACCAGCACCCCAGCCACCCAAGGTCATGCCCCAGACACCACCGCCCTCCTGGCTCCTGGGCGAAGCTGCCAACACAGCACTCCTGCACAGTCTGTAATTTGAACAGGACCTCCTCCCAGCCTGACCGCTCCTGGCCTTCTGCACCCCAGATGTGCCCACTGTGGGAGCTGCCCAGAGAGGAGTGGTCTGCTGTCCATCAAGCCGCTGCACCTGGGCTGCCTACAGAGGCTGAGCCTGGGCACCGTGGGGGCATCAGAGGCCTCTCCTTTGCCCAGAACTAGGGAGACTATGCCCCCTTGTGGCCAGGAGCCACCCAGCACCTTGGTCTTCCCAGTTCAGTTCAGTTCAGTTGCCCAGTTGTGTTGGACTGCAGCACGCCAGGCCTCCCTGTCCATCACCATCTCCCGGGGCTTATTTAAACTCGTGTCCATCGAGTCGGTGATGCCATCCAGCCATCTCATCCTCTGTTGTCCCCTTCTCTTCTTGCCTTCAATCTTTCCCAGCATCAGGGTCTTTTTCCAATGAGTCAGTTCTTTTCATCAGGTGGCCAAAGTATTGGAGTTTCAGCTTCAGCATCAGTCCTTCCAATGAACACCCAGGACTGATCTCCTTTAGAATGGACTGGTTGGTCTCCTTACAGTCCAAGAGACTCTCAAGAGTCTTCTCCAAACCCACAGTTCAAAAGCATCCATTCTTCAGCACTCAGCTTTCTTTATAGTCCAACTCTCACATCCATACATGACTACTGGAAAAACCATAGCTTTGACTAGATGGACCTAAGTCGGCAAAGGAATGTCTCTGCTTTTTAATATGCTGTCTAGGTTTCTTCCAAGGAGCAAGCATCTTTTAATTTCATGGCTGCAGTCACCATCTGCAGTGATTTTGGATCTCAAGAAAATAGTCTGTCACTGTTTCCATTGTTTTTCCATCTATTTGCCATGAAGTGATGACCAGATGCCATGATCTTAGTTTTCTGAATGTTGAGTTTTAAGTCAGCTTTTTCACTCTCCTCTTTCACTTTCAAGAGCCTCTTTAGTTTCTCTTCGCTTTCTGCCATAAGGGTGGTGTCATCTGCATATCTGAGGTTTTGATATTTCTCCCAGCAATCTTGATTCTAGCTTGTGCTTCATCCAGCCTGACATTTCGCATGATGTACTCTGCATATAAGTTAAATAAGCAAAGTGACAATGTGTAGCCTTGACGTACTCCTTTCCCGACTTGGAATCAGTCTGTTGTTTCATGTACAGTTCTAACTGTTACTTCTTAACCTGCATACAGATTTCTCAGGAGGCAGGACAGGTGGTCTGGTATTCCCGTCTCTTGAAGAATCTTCCAGTTTGTTGTGATCCACACAGTCAGGTCTTCCCAGCTATGAAAATTTGCACCGGTAATTTGGTGTGTGTGTGTGTGTGTGTGTGTGTGTGTGTGTGAGCTCAGTTGTGACCAACTGTTGCAACCCCGTGGACTGTAGCCCGCCAGGTTTCTCTGTTGATAGAATTTTCCAGGCAAGGATACTGGAGTACGTTGCCATTTCCTTCTCCAGGAATCTTCCCAAACCAGGGACCAAACTTATGTCTCTTAAGTGGTCCTAACTAGCAGATGGGTTCTTTACCACTAGTGCCAAAGTGAAGAGGAGCTAAAACGCCTTTTGATGAAAGTGAAAGAGGAGAGCGAAAAAGTTGGCTTAAAGCTCAACATTCAGAAAACGAAGATCATGGCATCTGGTCCCATCACTTCATGGCAAATAGATGGGGAAACAGTGTCAGACTTTATTTTGGGGGGCTCCAAAATCACGGCAGATGATGACTGCAGCCATGAAATTAAAAGACGCTCACTCCTTGGAAGAAAAGTTATGACCGACCTAGACAGTATATTCAAAAGCAGAGACATTACTTTGCCGACTAAGGTCCGTCTACTCAAGGCTATGGTTTTCCCTGTGGTCATGTATGGATGTGAGAATTGGACTGTGAAGAAGGCTGAGTGTTGAAGAATTGATACTTTTAAACTGTGGTGTTGGAGAAGACTCTTGAGAGTCCCTTGGACTGCAAGGAGATCCCACCAGTCCATTCTGAAGGAGATCAACCCTGGGATTTCTTTGGAAGGAATGATGCTAAAGCTGAAGCTCCAGTACTTTGGATACCTCATGTGAAGAGTTGACTCATTGGAAAAGACCCTGATGCTGGGAGGGATTGGGGGCAGGAGGAGAAGGGGACGACCGAGGATGAGATGGCTGGATGGCATCATGGACTCGATGGACGTGAGTCTGAGTGAACTCCGGGAGATGGTGATGGACAGGGAGGCCTGGCGTGCTGCGATTCATGGGGTCGCAAAGAGTCGGACACGGCTGAGCGACTGAACTGAACTGAACTGAGTGCCACCTGGGAACTTTTATTTTTGGTTTTTGGCCCAGTCACATGGCATTCAGAGCTTCCCTGCCCAGGGATCAAACCCATATCCCCTGCATTGGAAGCTCAGAGTTCTAACCGCTAGGCCACCAGGGAAGTCCAGGGGAGTTTTTAAAAAGGAAATAACAATTTTGAAAAGCTGAGAACACGAATCACCTAAGTGGATATCTCAAGGAAACTCATGGTAAAGACTTTGGGGAAAAAAATAAAGCAGACTCTTGGAAAAAACTATTTTAGAATTTGCAACGCCAAAGTAAATTTTTCTGACTGTAATTTCTTTTACATTTATCTGCTAAGGCAGGAAGATGTGATATCCAAAGATTGCTGTTTTAGGTGCTTTCCAGTTCCATGCAGTCTTCTCGTGTTCCATGTTCTTATGGAATATACCTCCCACTTCTGTGATTCTTAACAGCCCTGTCAGCCCAGATGGATAGTAAAGAGCTCCTCTCCCCCACATTCCTCAGCTTTGAAAACTCCGTTTTTCACCTACGTAGTGTTTGTTTGCAATGGGGGCAAACCTCTGAGCATCTTTACAAGCATTTTTGTCTATGATACGTAATACCGTGTATTAGATGCTCATTGTTATTGCTGGTAGTGTTTGTCAGGGAGGAGAATGGAGATTTAAAAAAAGAAAAACTAGAAGACAGCTCCTGATCTCAGGGGCCTGTCTACCTTAGACGAAATACACACACATGACACAACTTGCAAACAGTCAGAAATTAACAGCCGGGCATAAACTAAACGTATGAGCGCTGAGAGCAGTAATCAGAGTGAGTGGGAGGCTGAAGGCAGGGCACTTGCTGGAAATACAGTCTGAGAGGAGTCTGGAAGAATGCCAGGCCCGCAGACTGAGGCTGTCTGGGCTTGGATAGACGTTAAGGAGGCCAACATGGACTTCGGTAGTGGTTAAGAATCCTCCTTCCAACACAGTGGACATGGGTTTGATCACTGGTTGGGGGACTAAGATCCAACCTGTTACAGGACAACTAAGCCTGTGTGCCCCGACTACTGATCTAGGGCCCAGCAGCAGCAACTACTGAAACTTATGTGCCCTAGAGCCTGTGATCCGAAACAAGAGAAGCCTCTGCAAAGAGAAATCTATGCACTGCAGCTAGAGAGTAGCCCTCACTCCCTACAGCTAGAGAACAGCCCTCGCAGCAACAAAGAGCCAGCGCAGCAAAAAAACAAAAAAGGAAGAAGACAGTCAGATGAACCAAAGAGCTGAAGACATCAGGCCAAGAAAGCCTCGTGGTCTGGTGGCTAAGAAAGACTCCGTGCTCCCAGTGTAGGGGCCTGGGTCCGACCCCTACTCAAGGAACGAGATCCATACCTGCAACGACTGAAGAGTTGGCCAGCTGCAACTAAAAGGCCCTGCACGCCGCAACCAAGACGGCACAGCTAAGTAAATAGGCAAACAATATGAAGAAAGCCCAAGGCAGTCATCTTACCACCCCGAGTTCCAACTCTTTAGAATCATCTCTACATGTGAATTCCACCAGGCTTCTTAACCACTCAGGAGGCAGCCCCTGTTCATGACCAGAAGGACTGTCTATTACCCTAGGCAGTTGCCCACCCACTGCTTTTGAAACAGCTCACAGTTCATTCTCTGGGAGAGATTTTGCTGTCAGCGATGATCTCAGCATTTGGACCTATACCTGTCTGGATCTGGCTAGTCCCTGGATGACCCAGTCAGATTCTGTGATCTGGCTTCTGGACAGACCCAACTTTGCTCCTGGCCTCAGCGGGGGTGGGGGTGGGGTGGGCGGGGGGGCAGGGCATGATTTGGGGTATTTTTGGTTCTCGGTAACAGACACCCTACTCGAGCCGGTTGAATCAGTGAGGGCGTTTATTGTGTCACCTGATAGGAAGTCCCACAGGAGGGTGGTCTCCAGGTAAGCTGATACAGCCTCAGTGAGGATGTAAAGACTGAAATTCATGTGCTTCTTTGTTTACTCCTTCCCTGACTTTGGAGATTGTGCCAGTCTGCCCTTCATGCCTGGAAACACCTGCTTGCTCACAGCCTTACCAACAGAATGTATTGTCAAACATTTGGAATTCTGCCAATCTGATAGGGGATAAGTGGTGTAACAGTGTCATTTCAATTTTAATTGCTCTTACGATGGGCAAATTGAGCATTTTTTCATATACTTAAGGGCTACTTGTTTTTTCTTTTCTGTGACCTTTGTCTTCTTCACCTCCCTTGCTCATTTTCCATTCAGGTTGTTGACCTTGGATGCAGGTTTTTTTCCATCTCTCTGCTCTGGCTTTTTCAGTGCTTGCTTCCTGCTCAGGGTGGAGCCAAGAAGGCAGCAGCGGCTTCCCGACCTTGAGATGCTCAGAAATCAGGAGTGTCACTTTCTGTTTGTACCTAACCCAGTTCTATTTTCCAACCCTCTTCTCCCTTTTCTCTTTCTTTTTTGTTGTCATTATTTGTTTTTTTTGGCTGCACCATGCGGTTTGCAGGATCTTAGTTCCCTCACCAGGTCTGGAAACTGGGTCCTCTGCAGTGGAAGCTCCGAGTCCTAACCACTGGACTGCCAGGGAAGTCCCATCCTGTTTTTCCTTTGGATAAGAAGAAATTGGCTTGCCTAGTTTGCTTTGCAGTGAGGAGTGGCTGTGAGACACAGTTCTGCCCAATGAGATGAAGGTGGGAACATGTGAGGGACTTTTGGGGAAAGATGTGGTTAGAAAAAGCACAGGTGTCGGGCTTCCCTGCTGGTCCAGTGCTTATGAATCGCCTGCCAATGCAGGGGGACATGGATTTGAAGACCCCCGCATGCCATGGAGGGATTAAGCCCATGAGCTACAACTACAGAGCCCAGGCTCTGGAGCCCTTGAGCCAAAACTACTGAACCCCGTGTGCCTAGAGCCTGTGCTCCACAAGAGAAGCCCCTGCAGTGAGAAGCCTGTTCTCGGCCAACTGGAGGGTAGCCCCCGCTCTCCACAACTAGAGAAAGCAACGAAGACCCAGCACAGCCAAAAGTAAACTACAAAACACAGGTGTCATGGGCATAGCCCCTTTCTTCCTGTCTTAATACGGACAGAATGGCTGGAGTGGCAGCCTTCTTGACACCATTAACAAAGACAGAGACAGTCACAGGAATGTTGATCCTAGTATTACTGGAACCACCAAACCAATGCCAGGAACCACCTACCTCCAGACTTTGTATATAGCTCACTGAGTATCTTCACTCCTAAACTACATTTGTTGGCATGTAGGTGGAGGGAGGTATGTTCTGTTACCTCTGATGAAAACATCTCTAAGCAGCGCATTGTGGCTTTCTCTTAGCAGAAAACTCTTCCCAGAAGTTCACCCTTCCTCATTCCCTGGACTTTTCCTCAGGATATTGGTCGCACTGGTCCCGAACCAACCACTTCAAGGGGCATAGGATTTCCCTTAGGCTGATGGGGTCACTCATCACTCATGGGCTGGGGGCAACATTTCCTGAGGCATATGGACGCAGGGAAGAGAGGTGAAAACCAGAGGTGAGAGGCTTGCGGCATTTTCAGAAACCAAGGAGGTGAGAAATGGCTGCTCGGTAGCCAGGCAAGGGGTCTCCTGCAGTGAGTGAGACAGTGGCCTCAGCTCGGGACTGCGCCTGGGGGAGCAACTTGGGTGTCGCCTCCGTGGACCCACTGCCCTGTCGTCCTGCTCTAGGGCACTGCTGGGCTCCACCTGTGTGCAGAGGTGTGCAACCTGCCCCACCTGTAGGTCTTATAAACCATGAATGCACAGTTACATGAACTACATACACTTCTCACAGTGAGGTCAAAGAAATAGTTCTATTCCTTTAAGACAAAAACTTTCCTTGATAAATGAATAGATTATATTAGTTTATAAAGTCCCTGAGGACAGGGGTGTATCTTTCTTATTTTCTGCTATACCTCCAGTCCCTAGCAATTGGTTAAAATTGTTGAACAGAACAGAGCTTTTGGATATAGTTTTTTTTGGAGGCATGGGGGGTGCCAAGTGGCATGTGGGATCTTAGTTCCCTAACCAGGGATTGAGCCTGTGCCCCTTGCATTGAGAGTTTGAGTCTTATTTTTAAAATACTTGTATTTATTTATTTGGCTGCACCAGGTCTTCGTTGCGGCACAAGCAATCTTAGTTGTGGCATGTGGGATCTAGTTTCCCGACCAGGGATTGAACCTGGGTCTCCTGCATTGGCAGCACAGCGTCTTAGGCCACTGGACCACCAGGGAAGTCACCAACATAGACACTGACATCAATCAACCCACTAACTTGGGGGTTCTGATAATTCAGTCTGCTACCACCTAACTGAATTATACTTCATTCTCTCCACTACCAGACAACAATAAGAAGTCTGTTTGGAGACCTACTAAATCCAGGATATCAGCTTTTAGCGTTTCAAGCCAAGGGTGCTATGGAGCTGGGGATGGTGAACCCATTCTGGCTCCCAGGAACCATCGTTTCCTTTTCCGGGCCTTCCCAAATCACCCCTTCATTACTGTTCAGCCCTCTGGCTCAATGTTTGAAGTCCCCATTTTCTTTCCTTTCAAAATCAAGAATGGCTTTTCCACTCTCTCCCACTCTCCAGCTCATTTTCTGTTGGAATATTTCCAAGACCACAGGCACTGACTCAGCGTCCCATTTCTCAGTAGAAGGGATATAATTAGTCCAGGCCAAAGGACCTTGGGGGCTTCCCTGGTAGCTCAGCTGGTAAAGAATCTGCTTGCAATGCAGGAGACCCCAGGTCGATTCCTCGGTCGAATCCCGAGATGCCTGGCGGGCTACAGTCTGCTGCTGCTGCTGCTGCTGTTAAGTCACTTCAGTCGTGTCCGACTCTGCGCGACCCCATAGACGGCAGCCCACCAGGCTCCCCCGTCCCTGGGATTCTCCAGGCAAGAACACTGAAGTGGGTTGCCATTTCCTTCTCCAATGTTACATTCTATGGGGTCGCAAAGAGTTGGACATGACTGAGCAACTAAGCACAGCACGCAGCACAACAGACCTTGTTTCAAGGAGCTAGAGGTTCATTTACAAACTCTCCAACCCACCTTGGGGATAGCCAAGAGCTAGTTCCTCTCTGAGTTGCTTGCACACTTCTCCAGGTCTGAAAAGCAAAGGTCCCATTGCTGACAGGTTCCGACCTTCCAAGATTCTGCTCCCAGCATCTAACGCAGGCCCGCTCTTCCTTTCATGTCTTTGCTCTAAACAAAACCTCCTTTTCATTGTCCTCCCTGGCAATGTTCTATTACATTTGTTTATTTCCTCCATTATAAAAAATAACATAAGCTCAGGGACCAGTGGTTAAGACTCCAGTGGTCCAGTGGTTAAGACTCCAGTGGTCCAGTGGTTAAGACCGTGCTGTGCTTCCAGTACAGACGGCATGGGTTTGATCCCTGGTCAGGGTACTAAGATCCCACATGCTGCACAGCATGGCCCAGAAAAATAAATAAATAACTTAATTAAAAAGTAACTTAAAAAAAAAAGGTAATATAAGCTTATAAGCTCATTTAAGAAAATGTAGGAAATCTAGCTGGGCTCCCTGATAGCTCGGTTGGTAAAGAATCCGCTTGCAATGCAGGAGACCCCAGTTCAATTCCTGGGTCAGGAAGATTCCCTGAAGAAGGGATAGGCTACCCACTCCAGTATTCTTGGGCTTCCCTTGTGGCTCAGCTGGTAAAGAATCCGCCTGCAATGCAGGAGACCTGGGTTTGATCCCTGGGCTGGGAAGATCCCCTGGAGAAGGGAAAGGCTACCCACTCCAGTATCCTGGCCTGGAGAATTCCATGGACTGTAGAGTCCGTGGGGTCGCAAAAAGTCAGGCACAACTGAGAGACTTTCACTTTCAGAAAATCCAGCTAAGTAGGAAGATGGAGTAAGGAAAACATACTTCTCCTTTTACCTAAAGTCAAGCTCAGTCAATGAAGAGCTGTTAAGGCAAGGAATATTGTTGTGGTCTGGGCGCGGGTTGCAAAAGAATTTCCAGACATGAGACAGAATGAGAGGGAAATAAAGTTTATTAGAATGGGAGACACTGTTAGAACAGTGGACCAGTTCAAGAGAGAACTGATATTGAACAGGGGTCCTTAGTCCACTTTTATACCCAGGGTACAAGGAGCGGGATAGGGGTCTTGCGGGTCATTTGCTGATTGGATGAGGCACGCATACTGGGTGGGGGAAGAGTAAGGTAAACACCTTTTCCCTATACGGTAAGAGGGGAGACAGGTCATACTGCTCAGGAGGACCCGAAATCTGTTAATAGTTACAACATGGGGGACGGAAGGACAATAAGGGTCTGGTTTTTCTGTTCCTGCATTCTAAGACCCTCCTTGGTTTTATCTGCTCTTTAGTTCTTGGGTTACCACAAATATGGCTTTATTTGGAAAGCCCACAGATGAAGATGGCAGACTAAAGTTTCAAAATAACCATCTAGTTGAAGATTCTTTTATAGAACCAGAGAGAGAAACTAAAATCAAAAGGCAGAATAAAGATGGAGAGGCAATGGGGAAGTAAATAAAAAGGGCCATCAGTCTTGCAAAACATCTCCGGGAACGCCCAGCTTTGAGGAAGGGTGTGTTAGTCTCTTCTTTCATGCAGCCAGTCACAGATGGGCACGGTCAGATTGAGAAACCTGTATGCAGGTCTGGAAGCAACAGTTAGAACTGGACTTGGAACAACAGGCTGGTTCCAAATAGGAAAAGGAGTACGTCAAAGCAGTATATTGTCACCCTGCTTGTTTAACTTATATGCAGAGTATATCATGAGAAACGCTGGGCAGGAAGAAGCACAAGCTGGAATCAAGATTGCCAGGAGAAATATCAATAATCTCAGATATGCAGATGACACCACCCTTATGGCAGAAAATGAAAAGGAACTAAAAAGCCTCTTGATGAAAGTGAAAGTGTAAAGTGAAAAAGTTGGTTTAAAGCTCAACATTCAGAAAACTAAGATCATGGCATCCAGTCCCATCACTTCATGGGAAATAGATGGGGAAACAGTGGAAACAGTGGTAGACTTTATTTTTGGAGGCTCCAAAATCACTGCAGATGGTGATTGCAGCCATGAAATTAAAAGATGCTTACTGTTTGGAAGGGAAGTTATGACCAACCTAGATAGCATACTCAAAAGTAGAGACATTACTTTGCCAACAAAGGTCCATCTAGTCAAGGCTATGGTTGTTCCTGTGGTCATGCATGTGTTAGGTAGGTAGAATAGGGAAAAGGAGTCCAGAATGGTGGTGGCTAAAAGACAAGGAAGGGAAAAGCCCACGAAAATAGAATGAAAGAAGGTCCAAGGACCGGAGTGAGGACCTCAGATAAAACAAACAACACTCCTGGCTGGCCCAATTTATATAGGACAGGTCCAGAGAGAGAGAAACATATAAATAGAGGAGCCAAAGCTAGCTTCCTCTCTCTCTCCCCTGCGCACTGGGGCGCTCTTCTCCTCATGTCTTTGGATCGATGTGCCCTCATGCCTCGAAGATGGATTTTCCTGCTATCTTCTAAATAAAATAGAGCTGTAACACTAAGCTGTAACACTGATTTGTCTAAGAGCTATAACATGGTCCATTCGAGACCTGAGAGCTATAACACGGTCTATCCAAGACCTGAGAGCTGTGACACGCCGAGGGGGTTTTCATGTCCGTCACTCCAACTCTTTGTTGTGACGAGACAAAGAACCAAGGAACATACACTTGCGTGACATATGGATGTGAGAGTTGGACTGTGAAGAAGGCTGAGCGCCAAAGAATTGTTGCTTTTAAACTGTGGTGCTGGAAAAGACTCTTGCGAGTCCCTTGGACTGCAAGGAGATCCAACCAGTCCATCCTAAAGGAGATCAGCCCTGGGTGTTCATTGGAAGGACTGATGCTGAGGCTGAAACTCCAGTACTTTGGCTACTTCATGTGAAGAGTTGACTCATTGGAAAAGACCCTGATGCTGGCAGGGATTGAGGGCAGGAGGAGAAGGGGACGACAAAGGATGAGATGGCTGGATGGCATCACCGACTCGATGCACATGAGTTTGGGTGAGCTCTGGGAGTTGGTGATAGACAGGGAGGCCTGGCATGCTGCGATTCATGGGGTTGCAAAGAGTCAGACACAACTGAGCGACTGAACTGACTAACTGACTGAGCTCAACAAAGGCATTTTTAGTCCAACAGTCAGGCTGAGGGGCTGGGTTTTCTGAGGTAGGCCATTATGTGTGATGATAACAACAGCCACGAAAAGCAAGTCAAAGAAACACTTCCAACATGAAGTCAGAATTAGTTTTTCTCTGCACTGGGAGCACAGAGTGTTAGCCATGGTAAAATAGGAGGGAAAGGGGCCAGGCAGAATTTTTGAAAGAATGACATAGCCCAAGGACACAACATAGACCAATTGGAATCAAATGGGCCCAAGATGGCAGACAAGTCAGCTTTGACTAGACCTTGATCCTCAGTCAGCAAGCTAAATGACACACTCAGAGGTGCCTTGATGGTTCCAAAGTTGACCATCAAAGACCAAAAAGCAGGCAGTAGTCCAACCCCTGGAAATCCCCTCCCTTTCCCCAAAATAGTTGGAATAATCCTCCCACTCATTAGCCTATGAAATTATCCAGCCCATAAAAGCTAACCACAACCCCTTTTGAGGCCACTGTATTCACCCTCTGTGATGGCCCATGCTCTGTGGAGTGTTTCTCTCTCTGAATAAATTCACTTGTTACCTATCACTTTGGCTCTCACTGAATTCTTTCTGCTATGAGACATCAAGAACCTGAGCCTGGCCTTTCTCACTCCCTGGCCATCTTGGTGGCTGCTCTTGGTTGGAGGCATCCAGCACCTAAGGCAGGGAGGTGGTGGCCACCAAGAAGATGAAGAAGTCACTGGAGTCAATCAACTCTAGGCTCCAGCTGGTTATGAAAAGTGGAAAGTGCGTGTTAGTGTACAAGCAGACTCTGAAAAGGATCAGACAAGGCAAAGTGAAACCGGTCGTCCTCACCAACAACTGCTCAGCCTTGAGGAAATCTGAAATACAGTATTATTCCATGTTGGCCAAAACTGGTGTCCATCACTACCATGGCAATATTATTGAATTGGGCACAGATGTGAAAAGTACTACAGAGGTATGCACTCTGGCTATGATTGATCCAGATGACTCTGATATCATTAGAAGCATGCCAGAACAGACTGGTGAAAAGTGAATCACGTACAATTTTTCTTTAATAAAACTGGCAAGAAAGGGCTTGTTAAAAAAAAAAAAAGAGCCTGAGCCTGTAACCAGGTCTGTGATCTCAGTTTGAAGACTGTGGGTTTTGGCTCAGTTCAAATTCCAGTCTGGGTTTTGGCTGGGTTTGAGTCCCAGCACATGGGTTCCAGGCTCAATCTAAGGTAAACGGCTTCAATTGGACCACCAGAGAAGTCCCTTGCAGAGATTCTTACCTTAGTTTCTTCACCTCTGGAAATTTCCTATGGTGAACATATATTGCTTTTATAATCACAGAAATGTAACACGTGTTACAGGCTGAACCATCCCTCAAATTCATATGCTGAAGTGCTAACACCCAGTACCTCAGTATGTGGCTGGATTCGGAGAAAGGGCCTTTAAGCAGGTATTTAAGTGAAAAAGGAGGTCATCAGGGTGGGTCCTACCCCAATATGGACCCTGCTCCACACTTCCCAGGCGGCACTGCTGGTAAAGAACCCGCCTGCCAGTGCAGGAGACATAAGAGACATGGTTCGACCACCGGGTGGGGAAGATGCCCTGGAGGAGGGCATGGCAACCCACTCCAGTATTCTTGCCAGGAGAATCCCATGGACAGAGGAGTCTGGGGGCTACAGCCTATGGGGTTGCAAAGAGTCACACATGACTGAAGCGACTTAGCAGGCATGCAGCACTGCTCCAATGTGACCACTGTCCTTCTAAGAAGCGGGGATTAGGTCACAGATACTCATAGAAGGAGGCCCAGGGAGAAGATGTTGTTGTTCAGTCGTTCAGTCGTGTCCAACTCTTCGTCACCCCATGGACTGCAGCCTGCCAGTCTTCCCTGTCCTTCACCAACTCCCAGAGCTTGCTCAAACTCATGTCCATTTGGTTGGTGATACCATACAACCACTTCATCCTCTGTCGTCCCTTTCTCTGCCTGCCTTCAATATTTCCCAGCATCAGGGTCTTTTCCAGTGAGTCTGTTCTTCGCATCAGGTGGCCAATGTATTGGAGCTTCAGCTTCAGCATCAGTCCTTTCATTGAATATTCAGGACTGATTTTCTTTAGGATTAACTGGTTGGATCTCCTTAGAGTCCAAAGGACTCTCAAGAGTCTTCTCCAACATCACAGTTTGAAACCAGCAATTCTTCGGCACTCAGCCTTCTTTATGGTCCAACTCTCACATCTATACATGACTCCTGGAAAATGCCAATTTGACTATACTGACCTTTGTTGGCAAAATAATGTCTCTGCTTTTTAATATGCTGTTTACGTTTTTCATGGCTGCAATCACTGTCCACAGTGATTTTGAAGCCTGAGAAAATAAAGTCAATCATTGTTTCCCCATCCATTTGCCATGAAGTGATGGGATCGGATGTCATGATCTTTGTTTTTTCAACGTTGAGTTTTAAGACAGCTTTTTCACTCTCACTTTCACTTTCATCAAGAGGCTCTTTAGTTTCTTTTCACTTTCTGCCATATGAATGGTGTCATCTGCATATCTTAGGTTATTGATATTTCTCCCAGCAATCTTGATTCCAGCTTGTGCTTCATCCAACCTGGCATTTCACATGATGTACTCTGTAAGTTAAATAAGCAGGGTGACAATATACAGCCTTGACGTACGCCTTTCCCAGTTTTGAACCAGTCTATTGTTCCATGTCCGGTTCTAACTGTTGTTTCTTGACCTGCATACAGGTTCCTCAGGAGACAGGTAAGGTGGTCTGGCATTCCCATCTCTTGAAGAATTTTCCACAGTTTGTTGTGATCCACAGAGTCAAAGGCTTTAGAGTAGTCAGTGAAGCAGAAGTAGATGTTTTTCTGGAGTTCTCTTGCTTTTTCTTATATCCAACGGATGTTGGCAATTTGATCTCTTGTTCCTATACTGTTTCTAAATCCAGCTTAAACATCTGGAAGTTCTTAGTTCACGTACTGTTGAAGCCTAGCATGGAGGATTTTGAGCATGACCTTGCTAGCATGTGAAATGAGTACAACTGTGAGGTAGTTTAAACATTCTTTGGCATTGCCCTTCTTTGGGATTGGAATGAAAAGTGACCTTTTCCAGTCCTGTGGCCATTGCTAAGTTTTTAAAATTTGCTAGCATATTGAGTGCAGCACTTTCACAGTGTCATCTTTTAGGATTTGAAATAGCTCAACTGGAATTCCATCACCACCACTAGCTTTGTTCATAGTGATGCTTCTTAAGGCCGACTTGACTTCACACTCCAGGATGTCTGGCTCTAGGTGAGTGATCACACCATCATGGTTACCTGGGTCATTAAGATCTTTTTTGTATAGTTCTTCTGTGTATTACTGCCACCTCTTCTTAATATCTTCTGCTTCCGTTAGGTCCATACTGTTTCTGTCCTTTATTGTGCCTATCTTTGCATGAAATGTTTCCTTGGTATTCTTGGTTTCCTTGGTATTCTTGGTATCTTGAAGAGATCTCTAGTCTTTCCCATTCTATTGTTTTCTTCTCTTTCTTTGCATTGTTCACTTAGGAAGGCTTTCTTATCTCTACTTGCTACTCTTTGGAACTCTGCATTCGGATGGGTATAGCTTTCCTTTACTCCTTTGCCTTTTGCTTCTCTTCTTTTCTCAGCTATTTGTAAGGCCTTCTCAGTCAATCATCTTACCTTTTGCATTTCTTTTTCTTGGGGATGATTTTGATCACTGCTTCCTGTACAATGTTACGAACCTCTGTCCATAGTTCTTCAGGCACTCTGTCTATCAAATCTAATGCCTTGAATCTATTTGTCACTTCCACTGTATACGCATAAGGGATTTGACTTCGGTCATACCTGAATAGCCTAGTGATTTTCCCTACTTTCTTTAATTTAAGTCTGAATTTTATAATAAGGAGTTCATAAGCTGAGCCATAGTCAGCTCCCAGTCTTGTTTCTGATAACTGTATAGAACTTCTCTGTCTTTGGCTGCAAAGAATATAATCAGTCTGATTTCAGTGTTGTAGCCACGCGTTCTGGGAAACAAACTCACTCAGAAGGACGATGCAGATAGTGGAGTGCAGTTTATTACACCAGTGGGCCCAAGGCAGAGTCTCCTCTTAGCCAAGAACTCCGACCAGTTTTTGTGAAAAACCTTATATACCTGAAGAGCACTTGCTCAAACCCATCTCCCCAAATTCCTTGAAACTAGTCTGGACAGGTAAAAGAGAGATACAATCAAAGTTAACCCATGATTCGTGTGTCACAAGACTAGAGAAACAGTAGATATTTATCAATAGGCCTATGGTCATATCCCGATAAACATAATGGAATTTACGACTTTGTTCTGTTACAGAGATAATTAGCATATTCTTTTAGGCAACGGAGAGTCCAAGTACAAGTCCTGAGGCTCTTTTATCAGGGGGTCTGGTTTTCCATTGGTATGCCATTTCTATAGACACCGGGCACGAAGTTCAGAGTCCATTGGGAGGGTGACCGTCTGTGTAGCCTAATGTTCGCAGCCTGGCCTAAGATGGAGTCCAGCTCTGTCTGTTTCCTCCTTCATCAGTACTGACCATCTGGTGACGTCCATGTGTAGAGTCGTCTCTTGTGTTGTTGGAAGAGGGTGTTTGCTATGACAAGTGGGTAGCACTGAAGAAGATGGCCATCTGCCGACGGAAGCCTCAGAAGGAGCCAGCACCTTGATCTTGGACTTCTAAGCTTCAGAAGCATAAGAAAATAAATTTCTGTTGTTGAACCACCCAGTCTCTGGTATTTGTTACAGTAACACTAACAGATGAATATACCCTGTCATTAAAAGGAGGGAGAAGGCAATCAATACAAGTTCTTGGCATTTCAGACGTTCACAGTGGAGGTTACTGCTGGTAATGAGAAAGGCATGGGGTTAGGAAGTAATCTGTAACTTTTTGCTTTCCTGGCTGAAATCTGAGCCTCAGCCGGTGGGGCAAGCAGAGGATCCAGCGGAGCTGAGCTGAGGCATCTTTACTACAAGCTGCCACTGGCGTCCACCTACACAGTCACTGGAGAGTATTCAGAGACTTAAAGGCAGGTCTCTTCCTGATGAATGTGCTGAGTAGAAAGCCTGCCCCTGGGGCAGGGAAGAGAAAGGGAGGAACAAAGAGAAGGGTGGATCTTTTGAAAAAGTCTTCAAAAGAGCAGACAGTGCAAGGTCCAACCTGGGGATCACTCAAGCCCACCACATTCTCCAGGCAGAGCTCTGATTTTCCGGTGGGTCCCCGTTATTATTGTTGTTCAGTCACTAAGTTATGTCCGACTCTTTGCGACCCCATGGACTGCAGCATGCCAGGCTGCCCTGTCCTTCACCATCTCCCAGGGTTTGCTGAGATTCACATCCATCGAGTCAGTGATGCCATCCAACCATCTCATCTTGTCGTGCCCTTCTGCCCTTCTCCTCCTGCCTTCAGTCTTTCCCAGCTTCAGGGTCTTTTCCAGTGAGTTGATTCTTTCTATCAGGTGGCCAAAGTATTGCAGCTTCAGCTTCAGCATCAGTTCTTCCAATGAATATTTAGGGTTGAGTGGGCCCCAGACCCTTTCAGAAATTGAGCAAAAGTAAGAGAAAGATGCCTAGGCATAAATGGGGCAGGGGTTGTGTCTTCCCCTTCCAATATTCATGTACCCTAATTGAACTTCCTTTCTAGTTAAAAACATAGAAAGGCAATTAATGGCACTGTTTCAGTTGCGATCTTGTCAGCAAACAAAGTGCCCACCGAGTAAGAGATAAAACCTGACTGAAGGGTAAAAGGGCAGTCAGATGGAAACTGGGAAGGAGCCAGGAACCGGAACAAACATTTCCACGAAACAGGAGGCAAAGGCTCCATGGAGGTCTATCCTGATTCTCCGGAGAGGAAGGTGGAATGGAGGACGTGAAGACGTATCTGTTTTGCATAACGTGCCCTAGGAGAGGGGCTTCACAGGTGGAGCTAGTGGTAAAGAATCCCTCCGCTAATGCAGAAGTCACAGGAGACATGGGTTCCATCCCTGGGTTAGGAATGTTTCCTGGAGGAGGAACTGGCAACCCATTCCAGTATTCTTGCATGGGAAATTCCATGGACAGAGGAGCCTGGTGGGCCACAGTCCACGGGGTTGCAAAGAGTTAAACACAACTGAGCAACTGAGCATGCCCACTGTAGCGAGGGCATCCTGGGCTGACCTTGTAGCCCAGAAATGTTTCCTCTTGAGCAGAAGCACATCAGAGAGCAGGAAGCTAGGTGGAATCAAGTGTTGGACACAGGTGAAACGAGCCTGTGTGATGAGAAAGTGAAATTATGAACATAGAGGTAAGTGGCCAAATTCAGGGATTCTTCTCTGCACGGGGACATGTGAGGCTTGCTGAGTTCACTGGACTCCCTCCTATACATCCTGAATGCCAGACAATGAACAAAGTAGTGGAGATTAAAATCTTTTTGCCTTGTTAGCAAACGGGAAAGTATAAGAATGTTCATCACAGAGCTATTCATATTTGTGAAAAATTGTTCTCAACTAGGGGCTGCTGAAATAGATGATGGTGCATTGTTTGAATGACTTTCAGGCAGCCATCTAAAATGATGGTGTAGAAAATGGTCTAAAGAGCTTTCTCACTCCTACTTTGAGCCATGGGGTCATTTTTCCTTTGAACTTTTATTTTGGGGTGGGGAGTGGGGGCCAAGCAGCACATGGGATCTTAGTTCCCTGTCCAAGAATCGAACCTGTGCCCCCCTCAATGGAAGGGCAGCATATTAAACACTGGACCACTAGTCCCTCCATTGAACTTTTCAAAGCAGATTTAACCTTCAGGGTGGGATGCAAGTAGCCACACTCTTTCCTTCCTTGACACTCACTGCAGTGTGAGATGATGTCTCCCGAGTGTTCACTCCACGTAGGTTCAGATCACACTGGGACCACCTACGGGGCAAGACCCTTTAGCCTCTCTTATGCTCGGTTCTGGGCTTCCTTGGTGACACAGTCAGTAAAGAATCCACCTGCAATGCAGGAGACTCGGGTTCAGTTCCTGGGTTGGGGAGATCCCCTGGAGAAGGAAACGGCAATCCACTCCAGCACTCTTGTCTGGACAGAGGAGCCAGGCGGGCGACAGTCCAGGGGGTCGCGAGAGTCGGACACGATTTAGCGACTAAACCACCATCCTCTGTTCTGCTCTGTAAAGCAGAGGGAATAAGGGCAGACAGCCTTTTACTTTACATCCTAAGGGAGATGAGACCCACAGTGGTGACAGCCCAGAATGTTTATTATAGGAGACCAGGTCCCCATCCCACACTTGCTGAGCTTGGTGGCTCAGATCCTGACTTAGCTACCTTCCTCCCGGGTGGCCTTGGACAAAGAACCTCTGCCCTCTGTGAAATGAGGATAACAAAACATGTGGCTAAAGTGCTTATATTGAGAATTAATATTAATATATCTAAACTATTCTGTCCAGTAGAGTAACCATCAGCTACCTGCATCCATGGAGCACTTGAAAATGTGGCTCCTACAGACTGAGGTGTGCCCTAAGTATAAATTCACGTTGGATTTTGAAGACTTAATAAGAAAAAGAGAAAGCAAAATATCTCACAGATAATTAATATTTTACATCTTTTAGGTTAAATAGAATATATTTTAGAGTTACTTTCACTTAAAAAAAAACTTTTAATAATACCGAACAGTTACTAATTTTCCCCTGGATATCTCCCATATATTCATTAGGTATACATGTTTATTACTTGGAGAAGGGAATGGCTACTCACTCCAGTATTCTTGCCTAGAGAATCCCATGGACAGAGGAGCCTCGTGGGCTACAGTCCATGGGGTCACAAAGATTTGAACACGATTGAGCAACTAACACTTTCACTTTTCTTCTTCATGCATGCTTGTATTAACATACATGTCTGTTTGTATTTCTTCCTACCTAAAATTTTTTTTGGTCATGCCAAACAGCATGTGGGATCCTAGTTCCCTGAACAGGAATTGAACCTGTGACCCTTGCATTGGAAGCTCGGAGTTTAACCAATGCAATGAACCACCAGCAAAGTTCCCAGAGACCATTTTTTTTTTTGAGGGGTTAGGGTTAGGGATCTTACTTCCCTGACCAGGGATCGAATTTGAGTCCCCTGAAGTGGAAATGTAGCGTCCCAACCACTGGACCACCAGGGAAGTCCCCTGTTTGTATTTCTTAAACAATAAATAAAATAACATGCAGCTACTAGACTATTTTAAATCACCTAATTGGCGGGCACTGCAAGTTTATTAGCTGGCTTAGAACACAGCCAACCTGGCATGTAGCAGGAGTAGTTGAAGCTACTATCAGACAGTAAAGAATCCGCCTGCACTGTGGGAGACCTGGGTTCAATCCCTGGGTTGGAAAGATCCCTTGGAGGAGGGCATGGCAACCCACTCCAGTATTCTTGCCTGGAGAATCCCCATGGACACAGGAGCCTGATGGGCTATGGTCCATGGGGTTGCAAAGAGTGGGACATGACTAGTGACTAAGCACAGTAGTGTTTAGCGCTTGGCACTTGGTAAGCACTTATCAAGCGGCAGTTTTTGTTCTGAAGACTTCTCAGGGGCCCTCTCCTGCCTTTGCTTTGGAGATCTATGCCTGGGAGGCACTGTCTGTTTCCCTGTGGGGATTTGTTGTAATCATCCACGGGGAGAGCTTCCCCATTTTTCCTTTAATCTTTCCCACCCGCAAGACCTCTCCAGGGATGTCTGCACACATAGGCACACACACACACACACACACAGGTGCAGACTTTCTTGATGTCCAGTCCTCCAACACCTCCTGTCACTCCTGTGGTTCCGGTCCCCAGTCACTTCGTCCCACACGGAGTCCACCTGGCCTGGGCTTGGGGACTCCTCATTCTCTGCTTTATGCCCAGGGCCTGCGCTTCTGAGGCTTGATCCTCGATGCTCAGACAGATGGAACGTTGCCAGCAGGGCCTATTTGCAAGCTGCCAAAAGGATGCCCAGAGAGGCCTTTTCTCTGACAAATTCACTCCTGGGGCCCCCAGGTCTATCCTCAGCCTGGCAGCTGGTGGAGAGAAGATGGCATCTCAACTGTGGACTTGGACAACTCAATTCTTCAGGGGCCCAAGTACCTACCAGATGCCACGTTGCCATGGCCTTTAGCAGCGTGAGAACTGTTATACTTCCGGTGAGTATCTGGATCAGTCACTTCGGCTGAGGAAAGGGAGGTGCCAGGGACATGGTTAAACACTGGAGGAACTGAACAGCTTTACTGGGGTCTTAACAGGAACTTGGGGGAAAGGGACCCCCCATAAGAGAAGAGAAGACAGGGGAGAAGATCAGAAGAATGATAAGGCGCCAGGACAAAATAGCAGGAGCCTCAGCCTGGGAGGTATGTGTCCGGTGAGGAATCCCCAGTGGCAGGAACAAGGACCTTCTTTAAAACAAGTGAGGTGAAATACACACGGCTTCCCTGATGGGTCCTCAAGTAGATGCAGGAGATGTGGGTTCAGTCCCTGGATCAGGAAGATTCCCCCGGAGGAGGAAATGGCAACCCGCATAATACGCGTAACATAAAATTTATGTTTTTAACCATTTCTAGGGGTACATCCTCCTTGTTTAGAGCCATCACCCCATTCCATCTTCAGAATTCATCTTCCCCAAACAAAATTCTGTACCAATTAAACAATAACTTTCCATTCCTCCAGCCTCTGGCAACCACCATTCTATTTTCTATCTATGTGACCATTCTCAGTGCCTCATAGAAGCGGAAACATACTGTGTTATGTTAGGCTTATTTCACTTAGCATACTGTCCTCAAGGTTAATCCATGGTGCAGCATGTGTCAGAATAGTCTTCCTTTTCAAGGCTGAATAACATTCCATTGTATTGTTGTTGTTGTTCAGTCACTAAGTTGTGTGCGACTCTTTGCGACCTCACAAACTGCAGCACGCCACGTTTCCCGGTCCTTCCCCAGTATAACCTCATTTTGTTCATCCGCTCACCCATTAGTAAGCACTTGCGCTGCTTCCGTCTTTAGGCTGCTATGATTGATGCTGCTATCAACATGGGTACACAAATTGCTCTTTGAAACCCTGCTTTCAGTTCTTTTAGGTATCCACCTAGAAGTGGAATTGCTGCATCCTATGGTAATTCTACTTTTAATTTTCGAGGACTGGTATGCTATTGTCTACAGTGGCTGTGTTAGGGGAAGCACACTGCCTGAAACCGCCCACCCTGGCCAGGCACCCTGGTGACCATTTGCATGAGCTGTTTTACGACAGGAGGTCCTGGTAAGGAACATGGAACTAATGAGCCACCAGCAAGCGGAAGAGTTCAGGAAAGGTCAAAAGGAGACACCACGTGTCCGACCACCTCCCTGAATCCTTCTCGCTGGCATCCATCTTGGCTGAGCGATGTGTGTGCCACCAGGAAGGACTCTGAGTCAGAATGATTGGCTAAAGACAACCTGGAAACGAATCCCATCAACATAAAACCCGAGATTGTGAGCCACGTTGCAAAGCAGTCCTCCTGGGTTTCCTTACCCCACTGCTTTCTGCCCGGGCGCCCCTTCCCAATAAAATCTCTTACTGTGTCAGCACATGTGTCTCTTCGGACAACTCATTTCCGAGTGTTAGACAAGAGCCCGCTTCCGGGCCCTGGAGGGGGTCCCCCTTCTTGCAACAGCTGTATCATTTTACATTCTCACCAACAGTGTGTTAAAAGTTCCGATTTCTGAAAAGACAACCTACTAAATGGGAGAAAACATTTGCAAATGATATAACCAGTAAGAGTTAATATCAAATGTACATAAAGAGCTCATACACCTCAGCATAAAAAAACTCCCAAACAACCCCATTGAAATATGGGTGGAATATCTGAATAGACATTTTTCCAAAGAAGACTTACAGATGGCCAATAGGCACATGAAAAGATGCCCAACATCATTAATCATCAGAGAAATGCACATTAAGGCCACAATGAGATATCACCAAACATCTGTCAGAATGGTTATCATCAAAAAGACAAATAAACGGTGAGGATGTGGGGAAAAGGGAATCCTCATACACCAGTGGTGGGCATATAAATTAGTGTAGTCACTGCAGAAAACAACACTGAGGTTTCTCAGAAAACTAAAACCAGAACTGCCAAACGACCCAGCAGTCCCACTCCTAGGTATACCTCCCCCAAAATTAGAACACTAATCTGAAAAAGCACACACACCATAACGTTCACGGCAGCATTGTTTATAATTGCCGAGATATAGAAGCAACCCAGGCGTCCATCAACAGATGAATGGATAAAGAAGAGGCAGGATAAAACAACAACAACATAATAAAAAGGAAAGAGAATCTGCCAGTTGCAACAACATGGTTGCACCTGTAGGGTATTCTGCTAGGTGAAATAAGTCAGACGATATCATTTATACGTGTAATCTAATAAATAAACTAGTGAATATAACAAAAAGAAACAGACTCATAGATACAGAGAATAATCAGTAGGTTAACTATGGGAAGAGGAGACAGGGGAGGGAAAAGATAGGGGCAGAGAATTAAGAGCACAAACTTCTGCGTATAAAATAAATGAGCTGCAAGAATATATTGTAGGAAATGGAATACAGTCAAAATTTTGAAATAACTGTAAGTGGAATACAACCTTTAAAAATTGTGAATCATGGCCTTCCCTGGTGGCTGAGGGGTAAAGAACCCTCCTGCCACTGCAGAAGACACAGGTTCAACCTGGGAAGGTCCCACATGACACAGAGAATCTAAGCCGGCGTGCCATGAGTACTGAGCCTGCTCACACCGAGGCCGTGTGCCGCAACCGCGGAAGCCTAATGCTCTGGAGCCGTGCTCTGCAATAAGAGGGGCTACTGCGACGAGAAGTCTCCCAGCGCAACTAGTGAGTAGCGCCCACTCGCTGAAACTAGAGAACACCCCTCACAGCAACGAAGACCCGGCACTGCCAAAAATAATAAATAAAATTTATTTTAAAAAATTGTGAATCACTATGTTGGACCCCTGAAGCTTATATAATATTTTTACAGCAAGTAATGCCTCAATCGGAGAAGGCAACGGCACCCCGCTCCAGCACTCTTGCCTGGAAAATCCCATGGATGGAGGAGCCTGGTGGGCCGCAGTCTATGGTGTCACTAGGAGTCGGACACGACTGAGCGACTTCACTTTCACTTTTCACTTTCATGCATTGGAGTAGGAAATGGCAACCCGCTCCAGTGTTCTTGCCTGGAGAATCCCAGGGACAAGGGAGCCTCATGGGGTGCCGTCTATGGGTCGCACAGAGTTGGACACGACTGAAGTGACTTAGCAGTAGCAGTAGCAATACCTCAATAAAACACAAAAGTTATGGGAATTCCCTGGTTGTCCAGCGGTTAGGACTCGGCGCTTTCACTGCTGTGGCCCACATTCAATCTCTGATTCAACTAAGATCCCTCAAGCCACACAGTGCACCAAGTTCAGTTCAGTTCAGTCGCTCAGTCGTGTCCGACTCTTTGCGACCCCATGAATCGCAGCACGCCAGGCCTCCCTGTCCATCACCATCTCCCAGAGTTCACTCAGACTCACGTCCATGGAGTCCGTGATGCCATCCAGCCATCTCATCCTGGGTCGTCCCCTTCTCCTCCTGCCCCCAATCCCTCCCAGCATCAGAGTCTTTTCCAGTGAGTCAACTCTTCTCATGAGGTGGCCAAAGTACTGGAGTTTCAGCTTCAGCATCATTCCTTCCAAAGAAATCCCAGGGTTGATCTCCTTCAGAATGGACTGGTTGGATCTCCTTGCAGTTCAAGGGACTCTCAAGAGTCTTTTCCAACACCACAGTTCAAAAGCATCAATTCTTCGGCGCTCAGCCTTCTTCACAGTCCAATTCTCACATCCATACATGACCACAGGAAAAACCATAGCCTTGACTAGACGGACTTTAGTCGGCAAAGTAATGTCTCTGCTTTTGAATATACTATCTAGGTTGGTCATAACTTTTCTTCCAAGGAGTAAGCGTCTTTTAATTTCATGGCTGCAGTCACCATCTGCTGTGATTTTGGAGCCCCCCAAAATAAAGTCTGACACTGTTTCTACTGTTTCCCCATCTATTTGCCATGAAGTGATGGGACCAGATGCCATGATCTTCGTTTTCTGAATGTTGAGCTTTAAGTCAACTTTTTCGCTCTCCTCTTTCACTTTCATCGAGGCTTTTTAGCTCCTCTTCACTTTCTGCAATAAGCTCAGTGCACCAAAGAGGGGGGAAATGTTCCAATTACTCCACATCCTCACCCACATTTGTCATTTTCTTGTTCTTCTTCCCTGACTCTGAGTCCAGGATGGGTGGACAGCAGAGGAAAGAGAGAGGATGGAGAAGTGGGAGGAAGGGGCCTGGGAGGGCAGTGGTGCTGGACTGTGGCCATCGGGTGCCTGGAACACAAGGCATCTTGAACCCTTGAACCTGGGAAACAGTGAGGAAGATGCTAGGGGTTCTACTTCCTGTGATGGAAGTGACAGGAGATTCTATTTAGATCTCAAGGGCCTGGGCCATCCCAGCTGGCACACAGCTCACAGCCTGGGCACTTGGTCCTTGCCTGAATTTACCTCGTGGGCAGACCATCTGCCGGCCAGGCCTGGGGAGCTGGGATCAGCGCAAGGGGCCATAAGGGGCTGCACGCCTGGGTGACTCTGCCTGTGGTCAGGGCCCACCACCCCTCCCTGAGTAGACACTGCCACCTTCTGGCCCTTTGTTGCCCAACTGCCCCACCCCATCCCAGGAAGAGCTTTGTCTTAATCAAGAAAGGGAACTGGACCTGTGTGTGTGTGTGTGTGTGTGCGTGTGTGTGCATGTGTGTGTTTAGTCACTGACTGTGACCCCCACGGACTGTAGCCCACCAGGTTGCTCTGTCCATGGGATTCTCCACACGAGAACACTGGAGTGGATTGCCATGCCCTCCTCCAAGGGATCTTCCCAACCCAGGGATCAAACCTGTCTCCTGTAATGGCAGGCAAGTTATTCACCCCTGAGCCACCTGGGAAGCCCGAGGTTTCCTCTACTTGTTTACAATCCTGTCTTCCTGGGGTCCACCCAGGTTGCCTGCCTCAGAGCCTTTTCAACCTGTCGGTCTCGCCCACTGAGAGCTTAACGCAAGGGCTGCTGCTATACTGCTCTAGAGATAGGCTTTGTCTGCCTTGATTTTCTGTTGACTGGGGGCAGGGCCTCACTGTGGACTGCCATCTTTGCTGCGGTAAAGGGTCCAGCCACGAGCGCTGTTTCCAGGGTCTCTCCATTGTTTTTTTGTTTGCTGGTTGGTTGGTTGGTGTTTTGTTTTGTTTTTTTGAGGGGGCGGAAATCCTCAACTATTGTTCCCTCTTAGGCAGGCCTGAGGGGATTCCATGACTAGTTAACCAGCTTCTCAAGTTTCTCAAGGTGTTTATTTCTCTCTCTGTTTTTTAACAGTTTAACTTCCCCCTCCCCTCCCAGCACCCAGCTCTGTCCCCCCCACCGACCCCCACCCCCACCCCCCGCCCCCACTGCTTTGTCTCATTACTTGAAGTGTAGACAAACACTTTCCTCCAGGCCCCATAAGAACCACTGTAACTTGGCCCCAAGCCCTTTGGGGGACTTCCCTGGTGGTCCAGTGGCTAAGTCTCTGAGCTTCCAATGCAGGGTGCCAGGGGTTAGAGCCTTGGTCATGGAAATAGTAATAGCTCCCACATGTTGCAACTAAAGATCTTGAATGTCATCACTAAGACCTGGCACAGCCAAATAAATACACACTACAAAAAAAAAATTTCTTTTTAGGAAGCCCTTTGTTTGCTGTCTCAAACTCAGTGTTAAAACCCAAATCCTTTCCAGCAGCAGACCCCACTGGAAGACCAGCTCTTCAATCTTCACCAAGACCAGCTCCTGGGTCTTCCCATTCCCAAGTCCCAAATCGCTAGACTACCATGTTGACTGGTTTCTTGTCTTAGATTCCAGGATGTCCAGTAATGTTGTCCCGGCCTTGTCCAGGGAGGTCCTGAGTCCCTGGGGATTCAGTGGGGGAAAGGAGGAACCTGGCGGAGAGGCCAAGGCTCCCGGGGAAACACCGCATCCGCTGATGGTCCGCTCCCCTTGCCCACCTCCTTCCCTGACTTGAAGATTCTCTGCCCACTCCGCCTTTCCTCCCTCCTCGCCACAGGGCAGATCTATTCATTAGCCGCCTGCAACAACGCAATTCCTGCTTCCTTTTCCCCTAGGCAGCATGTTTCAGAGGTTCCTATGGAGACTGGCCTTCTGGAGGTTGAGGGGTCATGGCCAGAACACATGTTCCAGCCAGATCGCAGCCAGTTGTTCAGAGGGCGTCCTTCCCTTCTACCCAAAGGTGGTGGCTGTCAGATATTCTGGAAACAAGGATGCTCACTCCTCGAGTCCTCAGGGGTTGCTGAGGGGACCTTGGGGCTTCCCAGGTGGTGCTTCTGGTAAAGAATCTGCCTGCCAAAGCAGGAGATATAAGAGATGTGGGTTCTATCACTGAGTTGGAAAGATCCCATGGAGGAGGGCATGGTAACCCACTCCAGTATTCTTGCCTGGAAAATTCCATGGACAGAGGAGCCTGGAGGGTTACTACAGTCCATAAGGTTGCACAGAGTCAGACATAACTGAAGCGACTTTGCATGCACACATACAAGGGCACTCTGAGGTTGTCTCTATTCCGCAGGTTCAAACCCAGGGCTTCAGAAGCTGTCCAGACTGTGACGTCCAGCAGGGCAGACACAGATCAGCCCTTTTGCTCCCCAAGAGCCCCGTGGAGTGAGCATGAGCGACAGTAACAGGGAAAGAGACATGGTAGGAGATAGGAGGAACCACTCCTCTGTTCCTGGGGCCTGTTCTGGGGGCTGCCCCTCTGACCATCAGACCTAGAAGGACCAGGTCCTGCCGACACACCCCCAACCCCACTGGCCATCCTCTTTCTGGAATTTTCTGCAAGCCATTTTTTAAAATGGTCTTTCAGCCATGTCTGACCATTTGTGACCCCATGGACTGTAGCCCGCCAGGCTCCTCTGGCCATGGGATTCTCCAGGCAAGAATACTGGAGTGGGGTTGTCATACCCTCCTCCAGGTGATCTTTCCAACCAAGGGATCGAACTCAGGTCTCCTGCAGTACAGGTGGATTCTTTACTGTCAGAGCCATCAGGAAACACCACTATGAAGCTCTTTGAAAAAAAAAAAATATATATATATATATTTCATACCTAAGTACGTGGGACTGGAATTGGGTTTATAAAGTTTCCTTAATTTATTTATTTTTTGGCTGCACCTTGGGGCATGGGGGATTGTAGTTTCTGGACCAGGGATTGAACCCTTGCCCCATGCATTGAAGTCTTAACCACTGGACCACCAGGGCAGTCCCTATAATGTTGATTTTATATTTAGTCTCACTTAAAAGTTTTCAATAGCCTCCCGCAGATCCTGGAATAACAGAGTCCTTACCAAGTCTGGAACATCCCATGGATGGAGGAGCCTGGTGGGCTGTAGTCCATGGGGTCCCTAAGAGCCGGACACGACTGAGCAACTTCACTTTCACTTTTCACTTTCATGTATTGGAGAAGGAAATGGCAACCCACTCCAGTGTTCTTGCCTGGAGAATCCCAGGGACAGGGGAGCCTGGTGGGCTGCTGTCTATGGGGTTGCACAGAGTCGGACACGACTGAAGCGACTTAGCAGCAGCAGCAGTAGCAGTACCAAGTCTTGAAGGCCCAAGAGGAATCAGCCCCTGCCCCGTCCCCTGAACTCACCACCCAGCCCTCTCCCCTGGCTCACCAAACTCCAGGCACACTCATCTTCTCACGGTCCTGCCATTCCAAGCCTGATCCAGCCCCAGGGACTTTGCACTGACTGTTCCTTCTGCTCAGAATGTTCTTCACACCGGTGGCCTCATGGCCGGCTCCTTGTTGTTTGGTTTGTAGCTCGGACGTCAGCCTCCCCTGACTACTCCAGTCTAGAGTAGCCTCCCTTCCGTAAGCTCTATCTCCTCATCCTATTTCACTTTCTTCTCCACGCATAACCCTCTCTGAAGCTTACACTTCAGCATCCCTCACTCACACAGTCCCCTTCCAAGGGTCTCCCTAATTTTGTATTATTTTCTCAGAAAGGATCCCCTTCTCGGCCAACCCAACTGTGTAAGCTCCACGCCCCTCAGAATCTAGACTCATCTGTACCCAGAGCAAAGGACCAGGCTGTATTTGGTACATCCTGTGCCTGCCACTGGCAGGAAGACAGAATCAGCATTCCTCCTGCCAGGCTATTTCAACACTCGTGGCCTCCCTGATCTCTTTCGGTCTGGATGCCAAGAGGAAACCTTGCCCAGGAATCTGGGTAACTGCCCTGCTCACTGTACCCAGGATTCAAGGTTGAGGTGGGGGGCATAGTGGGAGTGGAGGTGGGGGAGAATGAGGGATGTCCAAACTCCAAAGGCGGCTCTCTGTGCGTCTCCTTCTGGACACCCCTGCCCTGACTCCCCCAAACAGACATAAACGTTCTCAATCAGCAGCCACACCACTCTCTATTTAGTGAGGAGACTGAAAAATCTATACTTCCGTAGAATCTTTAATCTCTTTCTCTTCTAAGATATTTTGGCAAAGCTAATCCTAAGGTCTATCACTGACTCCTCCTCTCACCAGCTTGAGCATATATTCAGCGTGCAGGTTTTAACCCTCCTGCTGCCTCGCCCTTGGCGGCCCTGGCTAAGTGATCACACAACTTTTCCACTGGGCCTTCTGTATAACCACCACCAATTAAATTGGGGAGAAAACCTAATTACCTCCTAATGAAGTTCAGGTCTAAATGATTGAAGAAGGACTTTCCTGGTGGTCTGGTGGCTAAGACTCTGTGCTCCCAATGCAGGGGGTCTGGGTTAAACCCCTGGTCAGGGAACTAGATCCCACATGCCACAGCTAAAAATCCTGCATGCCCCAACTAAGACCCAGTGCAGCCAGATAAATAAAAATAAGTAGTAATACAATTTTTTAAATGACTGAAGAGGTAAATCTGGTTCAAAGGAAAAGAGCCAATGCTTCCAATAAATTTCTCTATCTATGCTGAATTCAGGGAGGCAGGTTCCAAAGACATATTTTCTATTTAATTAAGTGAGGGGAGACTTGGGGAGACCACAACACCTTGTGGTCCATCCCACGACACAGTGGAAAACTAACCTGCGGTTCAAAGTCCTGCTCTGTTCTGGGCAAGACGATTACCTTCTTCACGGAGTTACTGTGCGCGCTGCCCCAGTCAGCTCAGGCTGCTGTAACAAATCACCCCAGACAGGCGGCTGAAACAGGTAACTTGTACTTCTCACATTCCTCGAGGCTGGGACTCCAAGAACAAGATGCCGGCTGATTCCATGTCTGATGAGAACCCATTTCCAAGCTGCAGACACCTGGCTTCCCCTTGTAACCTTCCATGGTGGAAACAAATCCAGAGACACCCTCAAGCCGTTACTGGGAGCCACGGTGAGCTGTCCTTAGTATCCAGACAGACTGTCACCTCCTGGTGGCCAAAGCAGTAAGAAAGTTGATGGAGAATGAACGCATTGAGCTTAAGGACTGCAGACACACAGCATGCACAGACTCCCGTCTGTGATGTTGGGCAGAAACTCCTGTGAGGACTGTGCCTGACCCCACCCCACACACGTGTTACTTCTGACTTCAGCTCATCTCTTGTTAACTCCCACTGACCAACTGGTTGTCACCAGTCTCCTGCGTGTTCCCAACTATTCATCCCCTCACTTTCTGCCTCCCACTTGTCAGAGGAAATAGACGCCATCAGGCAGCCACCTCCTCCCCAGGAAAGAAGGGGGAGACTCTCTGCCGTCTGCTGTCGGGGGCTCAGACCCCTCAGGGTCTGGGGCCTCAGCCACCTCTTGCCTTTACCCTTCTCTCTCACTGGCATATTCAGCCTCACCTCTGCCAGCTCCTTCTGCTGAGCGTTTAAATTTACCAAAGGTTGGGAACTCTCTGGCGGTCCATTAGTTAGGACTCTGAACTCTACGGCTGAGGGGCCAGGTTCAATCCACATTATTGTTGTTGTTGTTCAGTGGCTAAGTCACGTCTAACTGTCTTAAAACCCAAATTCCCAGAGCCCTCCTTCCACCTCGGCTCTCCCTTCTGATTCCTTTTCCCTGAAAGAGAGGTCTACACTGGCTGACCCACTTTGCTAACTCCTAGCCTTTCCTCACGGAGAAGGCAATGGCAACTCACTCCAGTACTCTTGCCTGGAAAATTCCATGGGCGGAGGAGCCTGGTAGGCTGCAGTCCATGGGGTCGCAAAGAGTCGGACACGACTGAGCAACTTCACTTTCACTTTTCACTTTCATGCATTGGAGAAGGAAATGGCAACCCACTCCAGTGTTCTTGCCTGGAGAATCCCAGGGACGGGGAAGCCTGGTGGGCTGCCGTCTATGGGGTCGCACAGAGTCGGACACGACTGAATGCGACTTAGCAGCAGCAGCAGCAGCCTTTCCTCAACCCATAGCTGGGAAATCACCTGCTTTCCCTGCAGCAGCTGCCATACCCCCCAGCAGAGAAACAGGAGTGCCCACTGCCAAGGTCACAGATGGCCTCCAGCTTTTCATTTTGGTTGAGCTGCGTCTTTGTTGCAGCACACAAGCTTTTCTCTAGTTGCAGCGCGTGGGCTCAGTAGCTGCGGCACTGGAGCCTAGTTGCCATGCAGCATTTAGCATCTTAGCTCTATGACCAGGGATTGGACCTGTGTCGCCTGGACTGGAAGGCAGATCCTTAACCACTGGAGCCCTGGGAAGTCCCACAGATGGTCTCTGGGAGGCTAAACCCAGGGGACACCTCAGCGCTCCACTTCTTGTCTGTTCTGTAGTCTTCCCACTTTGGTTCATCCTTTGGGAATCTCACACTTTCTGTGACAGCCCTTCTAGGGGTCTCCTCTTCCTTCGGGGCCCTCAGGTATTGGTGCCCCGCAGGGTCTCATCCACTCTCCCGCCTCCCCGCATCTCCTCCATCATCACAGCACACTGTCTTCCTGAGCAATCTTTTCAGACCCAAGGCTTCCACCACTATCTCTAGGCTGAGAACATTTAGGAGGAAGTAACACGTTGAAGTTGCTTCCCAGGTGGTGCAGCAGTCAAGAATCCATCTCCCAATGCAGGAGACATGGGTTCAATCCCTGGGTCAGGAAACTCCCTTGGTGGAGGAAATGACAACCTTCTTCAGTAATCTTGCCTGGGATATCCCATGGACAGAGAAGCCTGGTGGGCTACAGTCCATGAGGTCACAAAGACTTAGACATGATTAGAGACCAAACACACTCACAACATGTTGAAGAATGAAAAATAAGCATATATGGGAGGTCTAGTGGTTAAGATTCCATGCTTCCAGTGCAAGGGGCACAGGTTTGATCCCTGGTTGGGGAACTAAGATCCCACATGCCACATGGCTCAGCCAAAAAAAAAAAAAAAGAAAGAAAAAAGCACATATGAACTGAGACTACCATGTGAAGGAAGACAGTTGAGGGAGAAAGGAAAAACACTGGGACACTGGCTCTTTCCCTTATGATTGTTTGCAGATGAGCACGCCACTCTACATCCTGGATTTCTCACAGCACTGGAATAAAAATAGTACGCACTTCATAGGGTTGCTATGAGGCTTAAGCGGGATAATTCTAGAATAAGCACCCAGTGTCTGTACTTGTCAACATCATGACTCTGTTATTTGCAGGGGTAGAGAAGCAATAGGGAGACAAGAGGTTAAGCTGAGAAATGGATAGCTTGGATTCAGGTTTTGAAATATATGAAGGCAGTAGACTGATGGGGTCTCTTTGCCAAGGGCATTCCTAACCCAACAACACAGACACCATGGGGCTCAGAGCCCAGGAGCTGGAAGCTCCTTCCCAGGCCTGCTGCTCTCCTTCTGGCCATCTAGTTGACCTTGTGAGCCCCTGATGTGGGTTCAGCAAGTGGTTGGCTACAATGCCCTACGTGCACATCCCAGGCATTCCCAAGACAGTCTGTCCTGAAGCAGGGGGAGGTGCCAGTGGCTGCGAATGATAAACAGTTTAGAGTCAGGGAAGGAAAGGTCACCTCTGGGCTGTGACCTGGGGGAAGGGACACTTGTCCCAGAGGAACAAGCACTAATCCTTAAGAAGTACATTGAACCTGCCCTTGGCACTTGTCCAGTCGCCAGGTCTTCAACACAAATGCTACTTGTCCGTGACACAGGCTTCAAGTGAGGGCTCGTAGGCTAATTTGTGGTAAGTGTGCTAAGTCGCTTCAGTGTGTCTGACTCTTTGCAGTCCTATGGACCATAGCCCACTAGGTTCCTCTGTCCGTGGGATTCTCCAGGCAAGAATACTGGAGTAGGTTGCCATGCCCTCCTCCAAGGGATCTTCCCCACCCAGGGTTTCAACCTGAGTCTCTTATATTGCCTGCACTGGTAGGTGGGTTCTTTAACACTAGCTCCACCATCAGCCTGCAATGCAGGAGATCTGGATTCAATTCCTGGGTGGGGAAGGTCCCCTGGAGGAGGACAAGGCAACCCACTAACAGTATTCTTGCCTAGAAATCCCCAGGGACAGAGGAGCCTGGCAAGTTACAGTCAGCAGCGTTGCAAAAAGTCAGCCACAACTGAGTCACTAAGCACCACACACAGGCCACCAATTCCGTGATGGCTGCAGCCAACTTATACAGGCTCAAGAGAGCCAACTGTTAAATTTTCAGGAATTTTGTAAGCAAATTATTAAACATAGGCACTATCAAAAATTAAGTTATACAAACTCACAATGAAATAAACCATACTGAAAGACTCTAAACTCATTGATTCCTATTTTATGGTATTTTACTAGTATTTCTCCTCTTCAGGATATTTACATGTATTGTATCTATCTGATGGAAAACTCTAACGTGGAAATACTATACAACTCTGTGTTCAGTGATGTTATGTTAATAGTTCGAAATTGGCCATGGTGGAAGTATCTATACTACAGAAATGCTACAAATCAACATAACAACCACCTCCATAGAGCTGGTTGTTAACATTTACTGGGGACTTTCCTGGTGGTCCAGTTGTTAAGAATCTGCTTTGCAATACAGGGGACACAGGTTTGATCCCTGGTGGGGGAACTAAGATCCCACACGCCTTGGAGCAACTAAGCCTATGATCCGTTGCAACTACTGAGCTCATGCGCACCAGAGCCCACACATCACAGCTACAGAGTCCATGCACCGCAACGCAGAGGCTATGTGCTGCAACTAAGACCCAATGCAGCCAAATCAATTAATTAAAAAAACAAAACATTTACCAGCACCTCCCTAGATAAGCTGATGTCTAGAAAAAAAATTTTTTTGGCCCTGTGACTTGTGGGATCTCAATTCTCAGACCAAGGATTGAGCCAGGGCCGTGGCAGTGAAAGCCCACTATCCCAACCACCAGGCCACCAGGGAACTCCTACTGAAATTTTGTCTTTAGCCACTTCTTCTGGGCTCAGCTGGTAAAGAATCTGCCTGCAAAGCGGGAGACCTGGGTTTGATCCCTGGGTTGGGAAGATCCCCTGGAGAAGGGAACAGCTATCCACTCCAGTATTCTGGCCTGGAGAATTCCATGGATTGTCTTGTCCATGGGGTCCCAAAGAGTCAGACATGACTGAATGACTTTTACTTCTGATGAGTTCCAGCAGTCTCCATCAGCTCCACAGAAACAGGACCTCCTAGTTTGGGTAGTGTAGTAGTGTTACTTGCTCAGTCATGTCTGACTCTTTGCGACCCCATGGATTGTAGCCTGCCATGCTACTTTGCCCATGGGACTCTCCAGGCAAGAATCCTGGAGCGGGTTGCCATTTCCTTCTCTATAGGATCTTCCTGACCTAGGGACCGAACCTGGGCCTCCTCCATTGCTGGCAGATCATTTACTGTCTGAGCCACCAGGTAATCTCACTGGACTATATCCCACAGAATGGGAATGTTATTGTGTTCAGTCGCTAAGTCATATCCAACTCTTTGGAACTGCAAAGAGTTGCAGATGGACTGCAGTATGCCAGGCTTCCCTGGCTTTCACTGTCTCCTGAAGTTTGCTCAAACTCATGTCCATTGAGTTGGTGATGCTATCCAGCCATCTCATCTTCTGTCACCCCCTTCTCCTGCCCTCAATCTGTCCCAGCATCAAGGTCTTTTCCAGTGAGTCAGCTTTTCACATCAGGTGGCCATAGTACTGGAGCTTCAGCTTCAGCATCAGTCCTTCCAATGAGAATAATGGTGGTCATTACTGATCACTTAACACTTGTCTCATCTTCCTTTAGGTTGACCTTACAACATCACCATGAGCTTGGTATTAAATTTTACTCTACCATTTTGCAATGATAAAGTAAGCCACAGAGAAAGTAAGTAAGCCTCTCTCAAGGTAACCAGAAAAAAAAAAAGGTAACCAGAAAAAATAATCCTCTCCTAACCACTACAGATAAAAAATAATCTGATAAAGAAATGTGATTAAGTGGCTCAACTGCCACTCCTTCAAGGCGCCAGCCCTGACTTTAATTTTCCCTACCAAAGGGCATTCATCTTGATGTTGTTTTATTGTTCTTAGTCACATTAAATAAAACAGAATATATCCTATCCCAGAACTTTAGACTTTAATGAATAAGTAAGACAGTTCTGGAGTCACTCTTTCAGTTGGCATGTTATTGTTCAGCCTCTCAGTTGTGTCCAACTCTTTTCAACCCCATGGATTTGCAGCACACCAGGCTTCCCTGTCCTTCAGCATCTCCTAGAGTTTGTTCAAACTCATGTCCATTGAGTTGGTAATGCTATCCAACCATCTCGTCCTCTGTCATCCCCTTCTCCTCCTGCCTTCAGTCTTTCCCAGCATTAAGGTCTTTTCCAATGAGTTGGCTCTTTGCATCAGGTGGCCAAAGTACTGGAGCTTCAGCTTTAGCATCAGCCCTTCCAATAAATATTCAGGGTTGATTTCCTTTAGAATTGACTGGTTTGATCTCCTCTAAACAATCAATTATTAATTAGGAACTGAGATCCAGCTATGAAACCAACTCAGTTCAAGATCTGCACACCTCTCATGAAAACTAAAGACCAGAGTCTTTAAAGTTCCCACAACCTGTAAAAGGTTACAGAGCTTGTTGTAAGAGATGAAGACAAGATATTAACTAGGCCTGCCTGGATTCCAGAGTCCCTGCTCCAGTAAGAGGCATATGATGACTGGGTTAAAAAGCAAAACTCAACTAAGTAAATTTAAAGATTTAATTGTCCTTATTTAATGATTCATGAATTGAGCAGCACTCCATCTGGCAAAGGAGCTCTGAGCAACTGCTCAAAAGGGAAGACTTTATAGGCAGGAGGCAGGGCAAGGAAGTTATTCTAGCTGAGAGTGGATTGTTTCAGGCAAGGTCACCTTCCTTTAAGGGGCGGCTGGTACTATCAGGCCGGTAACCCTTACTAGTGCTGACCAGGTAATTCCAGATTGGCTGATTAAAGATCACATTCCTGGGAGAGGCTGAAAATGCCAAGAGGTTAGGGCTTTTTGTTTTTGTATTTTATTGAAGTATAGTTGATTTGCAGTGTTGTGTTAGGGGCTCCCCTGGTAGCTCAGCTGGTAAAGAATCTGCCTGCAAAGCAGGAGACCCTGGTTTAATTCCTGGGTTGGGAAGATCCCCTGGAGAAGGGATAGGCTACCCACTCCAGCATTCTTGGGCTTCCCTGCTGGCTCAGTTGGTAAAGAATCAGCCTGCAATGGCTACCCACTCCAGTATTCTGGTGTGGAGAATTCCATGGACTGTAGTTTTGGAGAAGGAAATGGCAACCTACTCCAATATTCTAGCCTGGAGAATCACATGGACAGAGGAGCCTGGTGGGTACAGTCCACGGGGTCACAAAGAGTCGGACACGACTGAATGACTAATTTTCTTTTTCAGTGTCGTGTTATAGGTTAGTTATTAAGTCTTGACTTGCTGATATGGAGTTTAGCACAAGGGGATTCATTTGGAGTCTGTTGTCTCTTTTTCAACACAATTAGGCATTTACTTTAAAAAGTCTTGTAGAAGAATATTTGTGCTAGGTTGCTTCAGTCATGTCTGACTTTTTGCAACCCTATGACCATAGCCCACCAGGCTCCTCTGTCCATGGGTTTCTCCTGGCAAGATACTGGAGTGGATTGCCATGTCTTCCTCTGGGGGATCTTCTCAGAAGAATATTTAATGGTAAAGAAAAAAGCCTGTTAAATATTAAGTTAAGGGACTTACCTGGTGGTCCAGTGGCTGAGATCCTAAACTCCCAACACAAGGGGTCCCAGTTTCATCCCTGGAGTGGATTGCCATGCCTTCCTCTGGGGGATCTTCTCAGAAGAATATTTAATGGTAAAGAAAAAAGCCTGTTAAGTATTAAGTTAAGGGACTTACCTAGTGGTCCAGTGGCTGAGATCCTGAACTCCCAACACAAGGGGTCCCAGTTTCATCCCTGGTCAGGGAACTAGATCCCAAATGCTGCAACCTGCATGCCACAACTAAGACCCAGTGCAGCCAAATAAATAAAATCCATTTTTTAAAGTATTCAGTTAAAAATGGAAGTTAAAAATATCTGAACTATATCAATTCTTGGGTACATATTGTTTTTCACATTTAACGTGTCTGAAATAGGGTGCATCAAAAATCAATTCCAGGGGAATTATAGATATCAATGTGAAAGGTAAAACAATAAAGCTTCTAGAAGATATTACAGGGCTAAGAAAAGATGTATCAAACAGGAAATAAGACATAAACATAAAAGGCTAATAAGTTGGACTAAATTAAAATTAAGATTTTTTCTTTTTTGCATCAAAAGACATTTTAAGTGAATGAGGTGAGCCAGTGAATGGGAGAGAAAACTTTTGCAATACATATATCCCAAAAGGGGACTAATATCAGAATGTATATTGAACTCCTACAAACCACAAACTGGCAAACAATCCAATGGGGAAAAAAAATAAGCAAAAAGCTTGAAACATTCACTTCACAAAAGAGAATATTCAAATGGACAATAAGGATATGAAAAGAAGCTCAATCTCATTAGTCTCTAGGGACATGCAACTTGCTAGTCTAACACACTGACCAATTGCTCCCCAGAGAACATGGGAAATGCAATTTAAAACCTCCATGAGAACCACAATACACCCCCAAGAATGCCTAAAACTGAAAAGAATGAGAACTCCAACTGTTAGCATGAGATGTGGAGAAACCAAAGCTCTTCTACATTGCGGGAAGAATATAAATTAGACACTCAGAAAATTGTTTGGCAGTGTCTGTTAAAGTCAAATGCTTGTAAGTATCATCCAACAGAATTTCATACAAATGTGCAGCAAAAGACAAGAACCAGAATATTCATAGAAGCATCATTAATAATAGCCCCTACCTGGAAACCGCCCAAATGCCATCTGTAGTAGAATGGATGCATTGCGGCAGATTCATAAACAGAATTTTATATAGAAGCAGAACTAATGAATTACAGCTACATGCAAAAACATGGATGAATTTTACAAACAGCACTGAGAACAAGTAAGACACAACAGAGTACATACAGTATGATTCCATTTACAGAAAAACAAAGATAGGCAAAAACAGTCTATTTCAGTAGAAGTTAGGATAGCAAATGGGAAGTTAGGAAAGGTAGTGCCTAGGAGGTGGTTTAAGGAGGGTTTGGGGGACCCTGGTGATTTATGTTTCCTGATCTGGGTAGTGATTCAGTCAACATTCATAAGTTGTACACTAATAATTTGTGTACTTTCTGTATATGTGTGTTAGTCGCTCAGTCGTGTCCAACTTTTTGCAACCCCATGGACTGTAGCCCACCAGGCTCCTCTGTCCCTGGGATTCTCCAGGCAAGAACACTAGAGTGGGTTGCCATTTCCTCCTCCAGGGGATCTTCCTGACCCACGGATCGAACCCAGGTCTCCTGCATTTGCAGGCAGATTCTTTACCATCTGAGCCACCATATGTGTGTATAGATATATATTATACTTCAGTAAAAAGTATACCAAATGAAGATGAAATTGAACAATTTGAGACCAAGAAGGTTAATTACCCACAGATCTTTGCTGAAAGACCTGTTCAATGATGTCATCCAGTTATCAGGAAATTGAACTCAGCAGGTAGGAGCGGAATGTAAGAACCACTGCAGAGCCAAGAAACAGGCAAACACGTAGACAAATCTATTTGGAAAAAAAATGGAGGGGCTCAGAAAACCCAGTGGAGCCTAAAATGCTATGGAATAATAACGTGGAAAACAGGAGAGGAGAAATTGGACAGAAATTATCTAAGTTTCACATATTTCTAAGAAGGATAAAGACAATGAGTTATAAACTTTTTACAATCAAGTCAAGAATTTAATTTCTAAGCAAGTAAAAATACAATGCATAATTTCTAAACCAGTGAAAAGGGTGAGAAAGAATAAAGAAGTCTGCATTGTTATAGTAGAAAACTAAAAAAGGGGGGACTTTCCTGCAGTCCAGTGGTTAAGACTCCACGCTCCCAATGCTGGGGGCAACGGGTTCAACCCCTGGCTAGAGAACCAGGATCTTGCATGCTGCATGGCGCAGCCAAAAATAAAAAAGAAGAAGCACTTAAAGACAAGCATGGAAAATAGAAAATGCAAAATAAAGTGACAGGCATAAGTTTAAAATTTTCAGTAATCCCTATAAATGTAAATAGTTTAATTGTGTCTGTTAAAAGACAGGGACTTTTAAATTTGTTACAAAAACAAAATTCAACTACTAGTGATTACATATAAAACCTAATGACAGAAAAGATGAAAGTAAGAAGCATGAAAAATATATATATATACCAGGCAAATACCAAGGAAAATGAAGCTGGTGTTGCAATATAAGATAAATCTTAAAGAAAAAAGCAATATTAGGTATAAGGATGATCATAGGTCAAGGATGAAAGGAAAAATTCACTAGAAAAATATTGCACATAAACCTACACTTTACAACATAGCTTCAAAATATATATAGCACAAATGGATGGAATTACAAAGAGAAATGGACACGTTCACAACCATGCTGGGAGAGCTTAACATATCTCTCAGAAACTAAGAGATCAAGCTTATAAAAAATTATAAGAATATAGACTGGAAGAACACAGTGACACGAATGTTCCAACGTGCAGGCACAGAATGCTCTATCTTACAGCTGCACGTGTATGTTCAGTGGCTCAGTCACCTCCGATGTTTGCAAACCCATGGGCTGTAGCCTGCCAGGCGCCTCTGTCCATGGGATTTTCCAGGCAAGAATACCGGAGTGGGTTGCCATTTCTTCCTCCAGGGGATCTTTCAGACCCAGCAATCAAACCTGAGTCTCCCGGGTCTCCTGCATCGGCAGGCAGATTTTTACCACTAGTGCCACCTGGGAAGTCTTAGGGAACTATATTTTTTTGTCTGCAAGAACACATGCAAGTTACAAATGTGGCCACACGTGGGACCACAAAGGAAGGGTCAATAAGTGCCGAAGAAGCAATAAACCTTGTGCGATAAAATATAAAATCACTATCAAGAAGAAAGCCCCCAAACCTACTCTGGCATAACAAAAATAGGACAAACTAACATTAGGGCCTTCCCAATGCAATGGGAATGACACACTTTACATAAAATTTTGGTTATATATATATTTTTAAGCTTGAATCTAATGATAAGGAAACCATCAGACAAAAGAAACAAGGCAGTTGTGAAGGACAGTCTACAAAACAGCTGCCCTGGAAATCTTCAAAAAAATTCAAAATTATACACCTCCCACTGATTCTCCCACAAAAGAAGAAGGTACTGCTTTAGATTAGAGAAAGCTAATGAAGGACTTCCCTGGTGGTCCCGTGGTTAAGACTCTGAACTCTCAATGCAGAGGGCCTGGGTTTGATCCCTGGTCAGGGAACTAAATCCCACATGCCACAACTAAGACTCAGTGCAGCCAAACAAATAAATATTTTTAAAAAAATCTAATGAGACGTGACAGCCAAATGCCATGCCTGAGCCTTGATTCTGGATCCCAGACCATCTTCCCAAATTTAAAGGAATGACTGGGACAGTCTTGGGACAATTTAATACAGACTACAGATTATACAGCATTACCGTATAAATGTTAAATTTCTTGTGTGCGATAACGTGTCCCCCATTTTTTTTTGAGCTCTTAGTGCTTTCCTCTAGGATAATTCTCCAACTTCTTCGTCTTAGGATCCCTTTACACCCTGAGAAGTTGTTGAGAACTCCAAAGGTTGTTTGTTTACATAGATTATATAAAACCCTATTTGGGGCTTCCCAGGTGGCATAACGGTAAGGAATTCACCTGCCAATGCAGGAGACTCGGATTCAACCTCTGGTCTGAGAAGATGCCCTGGAGGAGGAAATGGCAACCCACTCCAGTATTTTGCCTGGGAAATCGCAAGGACAGAGGAGCCTGGCGGGTTACAGTTCATTGGATCACAAAGAGTTGGACATGACTGAACACACACATGAAAACCTATTTACTGAATTAAAAGTTAAAACAAAATTTGAAACATGTTTATATATTCACTTAAAAATAACTACATTTTCCAAAATAAAAGAGTTAATGAGGAAAGCTGTTTTGTTTACATTTTGCAACTCTCTTCATCTCTGATTTCTCAGAAGCATTAGTAGCTGGATTCTCACACCCAATTCAGCATTCAGTCTGTTGCTGTATTTTGTTTCGGTTGGTGTTTGAAGAAAATCCAGCCTCACGCAGATATGCATTCGGAAAAAAAGAGGAGTGTTTCAATAGCTTTTTCAGATGTTAGGATTCTTCTCCCCTCCTCCATGCTCTCATTATCAAACCCCATTTAATTTTTAAAGATCAACAACACCAAAAACACAAAGTAGAATAAAATAAAAGTTTTGTTTATAAGTACCATTTAATTAAAGCTGTTTACAACTATTATCTCCCACAGGAGTTACACATGAATTTTCTTTTTTTTTTTCAAAATATTTATTAAACACCTAATGTGTGCAAGGAACTCCCTAAGCTCTAGCTATACTGTGAAAGTGAAAGTCACTCAGTCGTGTTCAACTCTTTGCGACCCCGTGGACTGCAGCCCACCAGGCCTCTCCGTCCATGGGGTTCTTCAGGCAAGAATACTGGAGTGGGTTGCCATTTCCTTCTCCAGGGGATCCTCCCGACCCAGGAATTGAACTCATGTCTCCTGCATTGCAGGCAGACGCTTTAACCTCCGAGCCACCAGGGAAGCCCACACATGAATTTTAAAAGTGTAAGAGGCGTGGTCTGGTGGTTAAGACGCTGTGCTTCCACTGCAGGGGGCACGGGATTAATCCCTGGTCCAGAAAATTCCACATGCCTCACAGAATGGCCAAGAAAAAAAAGAGAGAGAGATGAGAAACAGCAGAAGCAGCACACAGGGTTGGACAAGCCAGCAGGAGTTTCACTGCCACAGGAAGGGGGGCCAGGCGTGAGTGGGTTTTTTTACGATTTACTTTGAATGAGAAAGTGGTAAGTAGCATAAGCAGCTGAGAGTGTGCCCCCAGTATGAGAGCTCTTCCCCTTCCCACTTCTCTCTCTCTGTGCTGTGCTCAGTTGTATCCCACTCTTTGTGACCCCATTGACTATAGCCCGCCAGGATCCTGTCCATGGGATTCTCCAGGCAAGAATCCTGGAGTGGGTTTCCATGCCCTCCTTCAGGGGATCTTCCCGATCCAGGAATTGAACCCATGTCCGGTGCGTCTCCTGCATTGGCAGATGGGTTCTTTGCCACTAGCGCCACCTAGGAAGCCCTCCCACTCCTCACTCCAAGGTATAATTTTTTTGGAAAAACAAAATGTCCTATATCTAGTTAGTTGTGTTACCTACTATTACATCTCTAGTCTGTTTTCCTACACTAAGCAATTCAGCAGGAGTGAATGTCCTACAGTTTAACTAATTCTGACATTATCTACTTGCAGAAAGCATTAGATTCTCCAGATTAAGAGCTCAGATCTACAACACTGGTGCTTATCACCAACCAGGGACATTTCAGTTGCATTTCTGACTCACCCGCTAAAAACTGGGGATTTACATGACCCCTTCCTTGGGCCCCGTAATTTCCTAGGACAACTCACAAAACACTGGAAATGTTGATTCACAGTTCTCAATTTATTATAAAGGATGTATAAAGGCCTCAGATAAACAGCCAGATGAAGAGGTACATAGGGTGAGGTCCAAAGGGGTCCTGAGCACAGGAGATTCTGTCTCAGTGGACCTGAGATGCTCAAAAAGGATTATCTATGAATAACAGAAGGAAACTCCTATCTCTTAGGAAATTTCAATGGTTTTGTGAGCTCTGTGCCAGGAACTAGGGGCAAAGACCAAATATATTCTCTACCACAACTTTCTTATAAGGCAGGCATGGCATTGGCTGATACCTGGCTTAAAGTCTAAAAATCATGCCCAGATAACACATGTAAGCATTTATAGCTCAGCAGATAAAACTTTCACCACAGTTAAAATTGAACATGTGTCTGAACCATTGATCTTGATTAAGTTAGGGCCAATGACTGTGATTTGTTCATATCCCCACAGTTCTGGATCAGAATATATTCTGATCAAATAATCTGCAAAGGAGATAACCTAGCTTTGAATCTATAACATAAAAGCAAAGAGGCAATGATTTTCTGCTCAGTTATCATGTTTAGGATCTTTCCAAGGAATGTAATAAGACCCAGGAAGCACCTCTTGCTGCCTGTGCCAAAAGTTTCATGTACTGTCCTTGAGCATGGAAATGGTCAGCTGACCGGCTGTATGCAGTCCACAGTGGTTCTCCCACAAACATCCACACAGCTGTCACACAGTTCTCATCCAGTGTGAAGCAGTGATAAATGACTGCAAGAAGCATTATTACCTTTCGTTTCTTCATAAAAATCTGAATCCATGTTATTGTTGTTCAGTCGCTAAGTCGTGTCCGATGCTTTTCAACCCCATGGATCGCCTCGCACCGGGCTTCTGTGTCCTCCACTATCTCCTGGAGTTTGCTCAAATTCATGTCCATTGAGTCCATGATGCAATCTAACCATCTCATTTTCTGCCATCTCCTTTTTATTTTGTCCTCAATCTTTTCCAGCATGAGGGTCTTTTTCAATGAGTCGATTCTTCGCATCCAGTGGTACAAGTATTGGAGTTTCAGCTTCAGCGACAGGCCTGCCAAAGAATACTGATGGCTTGATTTCCTATAAGATTGACTGGTTTGACCTCCTGGCAGTCCAAGGGACTCTCAAGAGTTTTTAGTACCGCAATTCAAAAGCATCAAGTCTTCAGCACTCAGCCTTCTTTATGGTTCAACTCTCACATCTGTAAATGACTTGTGGAAAAAAACCACAGCTTTGACTATACAGACCTTTATCAGCAAAATAATGTCTCTGCTTTTTTAATATACTGTCTAGGTTTGTCATAACTTTCTTTCCAAGGAGCAAGCATCTTTTAATTTCAAGGCTTGTAGTCCCCATCTGAATCCATGAGTCCTCTTTATCTCTTTCATAGTAATATCCACTGCCATCCAAACTGTAGCAAATTTTACATCCTAGTGCAAATGCTCCCAGAAAAACATCTTTTCTTTTCACTATTTTTAAATGTATTGAAAAGTATACTTTTAATTTGATTTAAATTTATTTGGCTATGCAGGGTCTTAGTTGTGGCTGGTGGGCTCTTAATTGTAGCATACAGGATCTAGTTCCCTAACCAGGGGTTGAACCCAGTCCCACTTGGCTGGGAGCAAAGAGTCTTAAAAACTTGACCATCAAGGAAGTCCCAAAACATCTTAACTTTTTCTTCATAATCTGGAAGTTTATTTTTGTGTATGGTTATTATGTCTATCTAGGGGTAGTTTCTCTTTATGATTTTTTTTCTAATTCTGGATCATTCTCATATTTGTCAACTTCCAGTAAAGGACTCCAAGCTGGCACAGCTGCTGCAGACTGGGCTCCAGGCCACAGGGATAACTCAGGTCATCTTGGGACTTGTCCATGTACCAGATCTGCACCACGATCTGGGCCTGGGGGGCTGCAGGGAGGTGCTTCCCAGCATAGTAGGCATCACAAGCACCAGGCGCTCTGTGACCTGCGTGGGCTGAGCTGGGCAGAGGCCCTGGTGGCCTCTTTTAGGGGGCATCCCAGTTTGGGCCACTGCCCAATCCTGGTTTGCCAGTCATTGAGACTGTGTAAGACCTGACCCAGGGTATTCACTTACTATAATGAAATGTGTAAGTGATACTTTCTCAAAGGTTAATTGCAATGTGGAATCTGAAACCACACAAATGTGCTTTTCTCCTCTGTTACATTCAGACCTCTCACATTCAAATCCATTCTCTTTACCCATGCATGACTTTTTAACATCATGTGTTGGTCATTTGGAAAATACTGGCTCACTGAGTTACGCAGATCTTCCCAAAGTTGACACAGTTCCTTATACAACATGAAATAAAAAATCACATTTGTTAATATCACTAATCTCATTAGAAACATTATTAAGAATTGGAAAGCTCTCAAGCTCAGGGTATCCACAGGTTTTCCAAAATTTTAGTTTTCCCTCGAAAGCTCCAGTTTAAAAGAATCACTGGTAACAGATACTATAAGCTATTTTCTTGAAGTGACTGGTTCATTTCATTCATTTTTGAGAAAATATCTACCAGATACTTGTGTCTGAATGGCTTCTCTATCAGTTGTTCTTTCCAGTTAAATAGATGTTCTGTGAAGAAAGCAGCTGGTACAGCTCACAACTTAAATAAAGCATTCCAGTCCTTTCTAAGTTCTTCTCCAGGAGACAACCATCTTACATGCGTCTGCAGCACAAGTGCTTTGTATGTGTTTCCATTTGTATTATTATATATATTATATAGAATATTAGAAAGATGTATAACCAAGAGTTATGATCTAACCAAATAATTTTTACTGCTTTATTGAGATCTTATTAATGGACTTGAAAAAAGAAAAAAGAGTGCATGGTGGTGAGAAATAAAATCATCACAGTCTGGTGCCTCTGTCATGACTCAGGCTAAATTGTAAGCAGTTATCCCACTGTTGCTTTTGCATCATTTGGGCAAATGTTAGCACAGTGAGAAATATAACTGACTTACTATTATGATCACAATTTAGATCTCACGGTCCCCCCCTTCCTCAGGGTCCGCGGACCATACCCTGAGAACCCTTGGTTGCTGCTAGGTTGCACCATCTTGTCTTAACCTCCACCTAACTTTACATTCATTGAGTTCTGATCTTTCCCCATCGGGTGTCCCCAGGAAGAGCCCAGCACCTGAGCTGGCGGCTTCCAGTCGGAGCCAGATCCGCGGGGAAGGCGAGGTGGGGGTGTGTGTGTGGGTGCCTACATATGTGGCTGTGTGTGTGTGTGGGGGGGGGGCCAGCAGGGCCCCGAAGCTGTACCCAGCTGCCCTCGCCCCTCTTTCCCTTACCTCACTTCCTCTTTCCCTCCCCTAGCCCCTTTAACCCTTTGCTTTCCTCCAAGGACAGAGGAAAAGCTTCAATTTAAAGAAAGCTGCCAGAGTGAATAATTCTGGGATAAGAGGCACTCTGCACAGCACATAAACTACTGTGACAATTTGTTTCAAAATTAAAAAGAATCTAATTAGATCCCTAGATATCTTTTTTAAATAATTTATTATTTATTTATTTGGGCTGTGCTGGGTCTTGCGAACAGACTTTCTCTAGTGTGGGGCTTCTATTGTGGAGCACAGGCTCTAGGCACTCTGGCTTAGCTGCTCTGCAGCCTGTGGGCGCCTCCCCGCATGGCCCCTGGACCACCAGGGAAGCTCTATCTACAGATATCTGGATTGTTCTTTTTCTGGTTTCATATTTTCTTGTTATGTAATTGTCAACCACCACAGAACTGTATAAAGTAAAAATCGAGAGTCTCTGACTATACCCCTCTCCCAGACTGTCCTTGGTATCTGTGCCTCTAATTTTTCCTATTTATGTATGTATGTTAAGATAGGATGCATGTGTGCGTGCTAAGTCACTTTAGTCGTAGCCTGTCAGGCTCCTCTGTCCATGGGATATACCAGGCAAGAATACTGGAATGGGTTGCTGTACCTTCCTCCAGGGGATCTTCCCAACCCAGGGACTGAACCAGTACCACCTCAGTTCAGTTCAGTCGTTCAGTACTGTCTGACTCTTTGCGACCCCATGGACTGCAGCACGCCAGGCCTCCCTGTCCATCACCAACTCCCAGAGCTTACTCAATCTCATGTTCATTGAGTCAGTGATGCCATCCAACCGTCTCATCCTCTGTTGTCCCCTTTTCCTCCAGTACCATCTGGGAAGCCATAAAACAGGATATTTATCTGCAACTTTCTATTTTCACTTAATATGTCACAATGTATTTTTCTATATCAGCAAATATCTACTTCATCCTTTCTGATTTGTTCATTTATTTATTCGGCTGCGCCGGGTTTTAGTTGCAGTACTCGAGATCTTTAGTTGCGGCATGTGGGATCTTTTTATTCTCTCTCTTTTTTTTAGTTACAGCATGTGGGATCCAGTTCCCTCACCAGGGACTGAACCTGGGCCCCCTGCATTGGGAGTAAGGAGTTTCAGCTTCTGGACCAGCAGGGAAGTTCCCATTCTAAGCGTTTTATCTGCATGAATTTATTTAATCTTAAGAATCTGCCTACAATGCAGGAGACAGCCTGCAGTGCAGAAGAGCCGGGTTCAATCCTTGGGTCAGGAAGATCCCCTGGAGAAGGAAATGGCAACCCACTCCAGTATTCTTGCCTGGTATATCCCATGGACAGAGGAGCTGGGAAGGCTACAGTCCATGGGGTCGCATGCTAAGTCGGACACAACTTAGTGACTAAACCACCCACAACTGCGGGGAGTAGGTACTGTTATTATCCCCATTTGCAGGTGAAGCAACTGAGCCTCAGATTTGAACAGGCAATGAGAGAATCATAACAAAAGATTTCTAGAAACAGGGAGAAAACTTTATGCTCTGGGACTCTGTTGCTGCTGCTGCTGCTGCTAAGTCACTTCAGTCGTGTCCGACTCTGTGCGACCCCATAGATGGCAGCCCACCAGGCTCCCCCGTCCCTGGGATTCTCCAGGCAGGAACACTGGAGTGGGTTGCCATTTCCTTCTCCAATGCCTGAAAGTGAAAAGTGGAAGTGGAGTTACTCAGTCATGTCTGACCCTCAGCGACCCCATGGACTTCAGCCTTCCTGGCTCCTCCATCCATGGGATTTTCCAGGCAACAGTACTGGAGTGCCGGGACTCTGTTACCAATAGAGTAATGAAGCCTCTGGTTCTTTTTAATGCCTTTCAATCATTTCACCTTCCTCCAACTTTGGATCTCTGGTTTTACTAGGAATTTTAAGGATTAATTTAAGTAATGCAAGAGAAAATTTCCTGAAATTAGTGTTTTAAAATCTTCCAAATTTGTTTCTGGACTCCGCCTGTTACTGTCCATAGATTTATTTTACAAAGCTAAAATCAGAGTAGTCCTTCATGTTCTTTTTTTAGGAGGCAGGGGTCTGTTTACCTTTCAATATGATTCAAGTGTAAGTGAATGTTGTGCCCCTCCCCCTTATCCCCAAGGGACAGTGCAGGCTTGAGAAATTGAACTTGTACTTGGCCAAGGATGAGTAGGGTCTGTCTATTGAGGGGGGGTGGTGGTGGCGGCAGTGGAAAGGACCCACTTGATGGAAGGAAGGGACGGTGCAACTGCTCAGAGCCAAGAACTACTCAGGGGAATGGCTAAATCTAGGGTTTGTGTGGAGCAAGAATAGTAGAAGAGAAGGGTGGAGAGGTAAGAGAAGGTTATGAATCGCTATAAGCTCTTCAGATTTTATTGTATCAGGCGGTGAAGAGCTACTTCCCTATTTGAGTGGAGTGACTGCTCAGGCCTGTGCTTCAGGATGACAAGGCTGGAAGTGGCTGGCAGGGAGGGCAGATGGGAGGGGGAGTGAGCACAGACTACTGGCAGGGAAATCACTTTAGAGATGACCATAAATAGCTCTGCTATCAACACCTCCCCCACAACCCTCCCCCTTCCCATTTTCTGACTTCTAATAATGGCCTCACCATTCTCCCAGTGCCAGCGATGGAAGTCTGAGTCACTGTGCCTCCACCCCCGGCCAGCAAGCTGCAATTCCTGCAGATGCCATCTCTAAACCGCCTCTACCCTCTTGCTCCTTCTTGAGGGTCCTGCCTGGACCCCGTGTCAGGCCTGTCTCTGGTTCAGGAACCCTGGCCTCCCTTCCCTAGGCTTGCTCTCCTACTCTCTGACATCCCCTCACTGCTGGGCCAGATGTTCCCAGATGTTACCCTTCTGCCGACAAACAGAACATGAAACAAACATAGGGTGAAACGAAACCCCTGCAGTGTCCACCTGGAGGAAGTGCAAGGCCCTCGCTCTCCTTGCCTGCCTGGTCAGCTTCCTCCCTGTCTTTTGTTTCTTCTTAATTTATCTATTTATCCGACTGTGATGGGTGTTTGTTGGTGCGTGGGCTTTTTCCCTGGTTGCGGAGAGCAGAGGCTACTCTGTAGTTGTTGTGCGTGAGCTTCTCATTGCAGTGGCTTCTCTTGTTGAGGACTTCCCTGGTGGCTCAGACGGTGAAGTGTCTGTCTACAGAACCCGGGTTCAATCCCTGGGTTGGGAAGATCCCCTGGAAAAGGAAATGGCAATCCACTCCAGAACTATTGCCTGGAAAGTCCCATGGACAGAGGAGCCTGGCAGGCTACAGTCCATGGGGTTGCAAAGAGTCGGACATGACTGAGTGACTTTACTTTCCTTTTTCACTTGCTCTTGTTGCAGAGCGTGGGCTCCAGGGCATGTGGGCTTCAGTAGTTGCTACAGGTGGGCTTAGTAGTTTCCATTCCTGGGCTCTAGAGCACAGGTTCAGTAGTTGTGGCCCAAGGGGCTAGTTGCTCTGCAGCTTGTGGGATCCTCCCAGACCAGGGATAGAACTGGTGTCTCCTGCATTGGCAGGAAGGTTCTTTACTACTGAGCCACCAGAGAAGCCCCTCTCATGTCTTAAAGATCAGTGAGCACACACGTAATGGGTGTTTCTGCCCTGAGCTCACCAGGGTCTCCTCTAGCAGAGGTGGTTTTCTGTTCACCGGATGCCTGGTGTGTCATCTAAACTCCTCTTGGGATACTTCACTTTCCTGTTATGTTTGGTTTGTGCTTGATTTGTGGCTTCCTAAAGGTAAAGACTGAGTGACATGCATTTTTGTGCCTCCATGGGGAACTGTGGAGAATAGCAAGGAGACATAAGAAAGCCTTCCTCAGCCATCAGTGCAAAGAAACAGAGGAAAACAATAGAATGGGAAAGACGAGAGATCTCTTCAAGAAAATTAGAGACACAAAGGGAATGTTTCATGCAAAGATGAGCTCAATAAAGAACAGAAATGCTATGGACCTAACAAAAGCAGAAAATATTAAGAGGTGGCAAGAATATGCAGATCTTCACGACCCAGATAACCACAGTGGTGTAATCACTCACCTACAGCGAGACATCCTGGAATGTGAAGTCAAGTGGGCCTTAGAAAGCATCACTAGGAACAAAGCTACTGGGGGTGATGGAATTCCAGTTGAGCTATTTCAAATCCTAAAAGATGATGCTGTGAAAGTGCTGCACTCAATATACCAGCAAATTTGGAAAACTTAGCAGTGGCCACAGGACTGGAAAAGGTCAGTTTTCATTCCAATCCCTAAGAAAGGCAATGCTAAAGAATGCTCAGACTACCGCACAGTTGCACTCATCTCACATGATAGTAAAGTAATGCTTTACTAGCTTTACCGTAAACTTCCAGATGTTCAAGCTGGTTTTAGAAAAGGCAGAGGAACCAGAGATCAAATTGCCATCATCCGCTGGATCATGGAAAAAGCAAGAGAGTTCCAGAAAAACATCTATGTCTGCTTTATTGACTATGCCAAAGCCTTTGACTGTGTGGATCACAATAAACTGTGGAAAATTCTGAAAGAGAAGGGAATACCAGACTACCTGACCTGCCTTTTGATAAATCTGTATGCAGGTCAAGAAGAAACAGTTAGAACTGAACATGGAACAACAGACTGGTTCCAAATAGGAAAAGGAGTACGTAAAGGCTGTATATTGTCACCCTGCTTATTTAACTTTTATGCAGAGTACATCATGAGAAACGCTTGGCTGGAATCAAGATTGCCGGGAGAAATATCAATAACCTCAGATATGCAGATGACACCACCCTTATGGCAGAAAGTGAAGAAGAACTAAAGAGCCTCTTGATGAAAGTGAAAAAGGAAAGTGAAAAAGTTGGCTTAAAGCTCAACATTCAGAAAACTAAGATCGTGGCATCCAGTCCCATCATTTCATAGCAAATAGATGGGGAAACAGTGGAAACAGTGTCAGACTTTATTTTTTTAGGCTCCAAAATCACTGCAGATGGTGACTGCAGCCATGAAATTAAAAGACATTTACTCCTTGGAAGGAAAGTTATGACCAACCTAGATAGCATATTGAAAAGCAGAGACATTACTTTGCCAACAAAGATCCGTCTTGTCAAGGCTATGGTTTTTCCAGTAGTCATGTATGGATGTGAGAATTGGACTAAAAAGAAAGCTGAGCACTGAAGAACTGATGCTTTTGAACTGTGGTATTGGAAAAGACTCTTGAGAGTCCCTTGGACTGCAAGGAGATCCAACCAGTCCATCCTAAAGGAGATCAGTCCTGAGTGTTCATTGGAAGGACTGATGTTGAAGCTGAAACTCTAATACTTTGGCCACCTGATGCAAAGAGGTGACTCCTTTGAAAAGACCCTGATGCTGGGAAAGATTGAAGGTAGGAGAAGGGGACAACAGAGGATGAGATGGTTGGATGGTATCACTGACTCAATGGACATGAGTTTGAGCAGACTCCGGGAGTTGGTGATGGATAGGGAGGCCTGGTGTGCTGCAGTCCCTGGGGTTGCAAAGAGCCGGAGATGACTGTGTGCCTGAACTGAACTGAACAGGGAATTTGCACATGACCTAGACTCAACAACTTAGTTGAAGTTTGACTAAAAATGTGTAAGGGTGGGAGTTTCCAATTCTGCTGACCCCAAACTGGAGGATCTAAGCACCTTTCCTTGAAACATCATCTTTCTCTGAGGTGGTTTCAAGGCTAGTAGTTATCACCACCAAAAATTCCAAACAAGTACAATAAATAGGGACTCTGGTTCCTCCTCTCCTTCCTTAAAAGAATGATGGACTATTAGCCAGGTATATGGATGTGAACTGGCACCCCACTCCAGTACAATTGCCTGGAAAGTCCTATGGACAGAGGAGCCTGGTAGGCTACAGTCCATGGGGTCGCAAAGAGTCAGACATGATTGAGCGACTTCACTTTCACTTTTCACTTTCTTGCGTTGGAGAAGGAAATGGCAACCCACTCCAGTGTTCTTTCCTGGAGAATCCCGGGGACGGCGGAGCCTGGGGGGCTGCAGTCTCTGGGGTCGCACAGAGTCGAACACGACTGAAGCAACTTAGCAGCAGCAGCAGCATGGATGTGAACTGGCTTCCCTGGTGGCTCAGACAGTAAAGAAGTTACCTGTAATGCGGGAGACCCAGGTTTGATCCCTGAGAAGGAATGACTACCCACTCCAGTATTCTTCCCTGGAGAATTCCAAGGACAGAGGAGCCTAGCAAACAAAATGCATATCACTCAGTCTTTACCCTCAGGGTCACAAAGAATTGGACATGACTGACACTTCACTTTCATGCATATGAACCAGAGTTCTGCTACTTCCCAGCTGTGTCTTTTTGAGCAAGTGTACTAACCTCTTTGAACCAATGGAGCTGACACCAACTGCCTCACCAAATGGATACTGGATGGACAAGGCTGCCATGGAGCTGGAGCCCTGGCAGGTGGGGCAGTGAGAGGAGTTTAATCTGAAGATTTTGCCTTGACTATCCTAGGCTGCTGCTGTGCTTGCAAAGGACCCATGTGTTCCCACCCTGATCCCTCTACAGGTAAGGGCCAGACTCTGGAATATGCTGAGACTCTAGTACTGCCTCTTGCCAGGCCTCTGATACCCTGGTCCACAATATAAAGAAACAATATGCGGAGAGCAATTTCTTTATAACCATATCAGAAGTGGCAGTACAGAACAGAATCTGCTCTTTTGAGCCAAAAGGAGGCTGGGGGGAGGGCATTCTCCTAGTTTATAGGTATAAACAGTGAGGCCTTTGTACCTGATAATACTAGGATGGCATGAAAGCCAAATACCAGAGGCTTCCACGGTCTCTGCTTGTGGGTTTTTGTTTTTTTTCTTTTCTTTTTTCTACTTGGGTTTTGAGCAAGACAATTGGGAACAAAATGAAAGGGATGATGGGTTATTCTGGGACATGCTGGCTCAAGATCAGGCCTCTGAATAAGGCCTTAGACTTTGGGGGGCCCCAAACAGCCCCGCTTTGGGCCCAATCTACTAGATGTCTGGGCCAAAGCGGTAGCTCTGCCTGGCTGAGACAGGGAGAAGGAAACTTTGAAGTCAGTAATTCAAGGTCACTTTGCTGGCCCAGCTCCATCTGGCAATGTTGACTCTGAGGCAATGAAGGGGAGAGCTGGGAACACAGGGCAGAAAGAGGTGGCTAGCATTGGAGGGAGCTGGTGTAACTGGGAAAGTGGGGGGCTGGCCTCAGATGTTTCTAAATAAAACCCAGCCCCAGCTGAGGCTTTGGTTGTTTATGGCAGAACCGACTAGTATTGTCTTTTGTATGAAAGCAGGCATAAACGTGCCTGGTAGATTATTCAGCCAGGCTGCCTGAGTACTGCCTGATAAGCATCAGTGGTTGCACAGGGTGTGTCAAGGCTTTAACATATGTTTTTTCACCCGTCTTCTGGCAGCCCTGTTACTGTTATCGCTCCCCTCTCGGAAGGGAGGGTACAGACTCTGGCTACGCTGAATGACTTCGAGGACTAGCAGCTTGACCTGCTGAAGCAGTGGGACTCCAGTTCTTGAGTCGGGTCAGTCTACCTAAGGCGTAGGAGGATCTGGGAGCGAATCCGAGAAGACCCGAGGTGGCCATGATCTTAGTTCAAAAACGCGGAACCCGCACTGGTTAATGCGCCCGGAAATTTCAGCCCAGCCAATGCGAAGGGTGCAGCTGTTTGTTCAAATTTGCCTTTCTGGGCTTAAGCTGATGCGTCAGCAATTGACACTCTGGTTTAAATAGGGCATCCTGGAATGAGAGTTATTCCTCGCTAACGGCTCCCCCAGTGCTCCAGCTCCCATCCCCTGCTCCCGGGTGCCAGTCGGTCTCAGCGTGTTCCAAGGTCTGGCCTTTACCTGTAGACGGATCACGGTCTCACTCGCCTCTCGCTCCAGTGGAGCGGAGCCTCCTCCGGTGCCCAGCGAACCTCGGGCTGGGTGTGGGGGCGGAGCCTCGGCTGGTGCAGGGCAGGGGGAGGAGTCCCCCCGGCCGGACTCCGCCTCCTCTCGGTGAGGCCCAATAGGGTGGCGGCCCCCACAGCCCCGCCCCGGTCCTGCTCCGGCGGCCCGCGCTTCGCAGGCCTCCGCAGCCCGCCACCAGGCAGCCGCCGGCGCTCGGATCTCGCCTACCCGGGTTCCTTCGCTCGCTCATCCGCCAGTCCGACCGCCCACCCGCTCGGGATGGCTGGTTACCTGCGGGTCGTACGCTCGCTCTGCAGAGCCTCTGGCTCCGGGTCGGCCTGGGCGCCAGCAGCCTTGACAGCCCCCAACTTGCAAGAGCAGCCGCGGCGCCACTGTGAGTGCCACGAGGAGGGTCCGGGCGGGGTGCGCGCCCGGCACCGCGACGTGGCGGCCTTCCGGGCGGGGACCAGCAAGCGCGACCCGGGACGCCCGCGGGCCAGGGACGGCGGGGTAGGGCACACAAAGAGCCGGCGCACTGGGGCTTGCTCCCCTGCCCCACCTTCCAGGCCGTGCCAGTCGCAGGGGTGGGGACCTGAAGAAAGGTGGCAACTGGTGGCCCTGGCGATCTCGGCCCTTGCAGCCCTGTGCCCCCAGATTTTCCCACAGTGGGGTTCTAGGGGTATCCCGGGCTCAGAGGGTATCCTGCCCGCCCTGCGCTCCTGGAGGGAGACAAAGCAACCGAGTGGGTGCCGGAGCGCCTGGCCCGCTCCCCAGCGAGAGGGAGGGTCGCGGCGCGGTCCCTGATCAGACAAAGGAGGGGAGGGAGGAGGCAGCCACTTCCCCTTCCTTCTCACCCTGGGCGCTAGGTAATCCCTGCTCGCTGTCAGGCGCTTGTCAGCTATTTTTGGAGCCTTTTAGGCTACAGCTGGAGGAGCGTCCTTTTTATTTTCGCTTTGTTTGGACGCCCCCGTTCTCCTTGTCGACGCACTTGAAGCTCCATCCTGGGGCCTGTCCTTGGCTTGACCAGCCTCTTCTCGCCAGCCGGCTCCCGCGCCACTCCTGGGCCCTGCCCAGCTCACCCGACCAGGAGACCTGGCAACCGAGCCAAAATGTCACTTTCCCAAATCGTGCGTCATAACTTCTGTGGTACCCTTAGTCCACTGCTTCGGACAGAAGCAGTAGTCTTTTTTTTTTTTTTTTTTTTAAACTGTGCCAGGTCTTCTCGATAAGGAGCTAGTTCCCTTATCCGGGATCGAACTCGGGTCTCCTGTATTTGGAGCACGGAGTCTTAGCCACTGGACCACCAAGGAAGTCCCGGAACGAAAGTAGTCTTGATAAGCAGGGTAATAAGCAGGGCGTCCAGGGACGGGGGAGCCTGGTGGGCTGCCGTCTGTGGGGTCTCACAGAGTCGGACACAACTGAAGTGACTTAGCAGCAGCAGCAGCCTGAGCTTCCATTACCGAGGCAGGCTTGCCCCTCTGACATTGGTCTGCCCCCTGGCTCTCCTTCGCAGGCTGCAAAAGGCAAGGAACAATGTGGGTCCTGGCTACTGCCTGTTGCCATGGAAACCCCTCTCCTGCCTGGCCTGCAGGCAGCCCCTTGGAGTGATGACAAGGGGGTGGGGCCCAGGCAACTTGGTTTTACTGCTGGAGTAGGTAATCTTTAACCTAGTGTGGGAGCAGCTGACCAGAACCTAGAAAGGCCCCAGCACCCTCCCTCTCCTTTCAAGGAGAAAGGGACATTTCTGTTTTTGTATACTCATGGAATTTGTCTTTAAGGAGCCAGCCCTGCAACTCAAGGTTCCATGGGTCCCCAGACCCCAGACAAAGTTTCCCATATGATACCACCTTCAGCAAAATATGGCAGGAGTTAGATACATTCTCCACTTCTCCCTTTTATTTTTTCCTCTGCACATATGGTAAAAAATAAAATTAAAAAAAAACCCCACATAAACAAGAAAACAGAGTCCCTTTGGGGGGCCTGAATTTTGGTAACACATAAAAAGAGCAGCCAGTGGCAGGTCCTTTCAGAAGCCCCTAAGAAGGGTTTGGTTATTAATGAGGAGAAAGCCTGGTGTTTGAGTTGGACATGCATGCGACCGTACAGTTGTGACCTCTGCTAGCTTGTTACTTGGCAACGCTGCTGGAGACAGAATACTTGGCATTCCCCTTGATGACAAGAAAAGAATATGCTTTGGCTAAAATACTCTTGTGTTTTTGCTGCCGGGTAATTCCCACACGTGTCTCTTTCTAGTTTTGCGACTCACAGGCCTCCTGCGACTGCTGGTGGTGGTTCTGATAAGTTGGCCTGGGGAAGTGAGGGTGGGTGCTTCTCAACCGCTCAGCCGGATCTTTAACTGGCCTTCCTTAGCTCCTAGCCTGGGAACTTCTTAATTTCCTCAACCCCCTGTTCCTCAACTCTTCAGATCTCCGTGACCTGCTTCAGATCTTGGTGACTTGTTTGCCCTTTTAGATTTCAGAGGAAATTATTTAACGATTGTTCCAAGTTGTGCAGACCTATCAGTAGTGTTCTTATGTGTTCTCCACCGAGCCTTGTTTCAGCTGCATCAGATAAGACCATAGCTACCCCATCAGACGTGGAGCTGCTGCTGCTGCTAAGTCGCTTCATTCGTGTCCGACTCTTAGCGACCCCATGGACTGCAGCCCACCAGGTTCCTCCATCCATGGGATTTTCCAGGCAAGAGTACTGGAGTGGGGTGCCATTGCCTTCTCCGCAGATGTGGCGCTAGGGGTAAAGAAACCGTCTGTCAATGCAGGAGACATAAGAGACGCAGGTTGAGTCACTGAGTCGGGAAGATCCCCTGGAGGAGGGCATGGCAACCCACTCCAGTATTCTTGCCTGGAGAATCCCATGGACAGAGGAACCTGACATCCATAAGGGTGCAAAGAGTAGGACACACTGTAGCGACTTAGCATGCACATACCCCATCCGGGGTGTTCTGGGTGGTCATGTTTTGGCCCTGCAGGTTTTAAAGAAAAACTTCTGGAAGGGCCTGGGCCCTGTCCCCCAGATCCTTTATGGAAAGCTGTGGCCTCTTTTACTGATTCCAGGATGGGGTGTTGGAAATTGCTCTCTGATTACTGGAAGTCAGCCTTGTGACTTGCTCTGGAGTTTACACTTCTGTAAACCCATGTTTAAAATGCCAACAGATGGCAAATATTAACACGATAAATTGTGAGCTACTCCAGCCCATTACCTGGCCACCCAAGTACATTCGTGATGGTCTGGTGCCATTTCGTGGTGAGAACTCACCGGCCTCTGTGTGGTAATGCATCCCGGGATGGGGGAGGGAGTGGAGTAACTTTCTATCCAAAGGGTAGGTTATGACAGGGCAGCCCTGACCAGACTGAACCGACCGTAGCCTGACATTCATTCATGGACTTCAGCAAATATTGTGCTTCTACTCTGTGCCAGGCACTGTGCCAGGGACACTCTGGGGACAGAGCTGGACATAAGGGACGAATATTTCTGCCCTTATGGAGCTTAAATTCTAACGTGAGGAAGGACAGTAGGCAAGGTAGAAGTTGGCTAGTGTGATGCACGGTGACAAGAGCCAAGGAGAACAAATAAGGCAGAAAGATGCGGGTGAAGGTTTGGGTAGGGCTGCCGGATAAGACCCCAGTGAATGAAGGAGAGTAAGTCCCCTACATACCACCTAGTTCTGTTCGGAGAGTACCTTCCTTAGACCCATTTGTTCGTAAGTCCAACAAAGTTAGCTTAGATACCCAGCTAACACAATGGGCTATTTAGTACTGTACTGTAATAGGTTTATAATACTTCTCCCATAAAAAAATAAAAACATTTTTAATCGTACAGAACAGTGGCTTGAAAAGTACAGGAGTACAGTACAACACCGGCATACAGGTGCTGGCATCGAGTGAAGCGGCACGAAGAGTGACTGGCTGGAGGTGGGAGATGGTAGAGTGAAGGGTCGTCAGCAACAGGAGAGGAGGGCAGGCTGCGCTGTCACTCATGCCCGATGCTGGTGCCACGGGTTCCGGTTCCTTGCTGGAACCAGATGCATGTTCGCATCTTGGAAAGGTTGCATCTTGAAGGTTCATATGTAGGGGACTCACTGTACTGAGGAAATAAGGGAATGAAAACAGGCTGTTTAGTCTTCAGGGGAAGAGGGAATGTCGATGCCAAGGCCATGATGCAGAAGGGCACCTTTGCTTGTTGGAGAAGCAGAAAGTCAGGCTGGCTCAGAGTGCAATATGGGAGATGAGGTCAGGGTTGGGGGGTGCTTGTAGGCCACTTTGGAGGATTTTGGCCTGAGTGAAAGAGGAGGCTTTTCAGGGCTTTGAGAGGAGTGTAACTTGATTTACATTTTAACAGGAGCGTTGCTAGCATCAGGGCCCTGGTAGGAGGGTTGCTTGGACCTTGGTGGCAGTTGGATTCTGGGCTTATTTTGTAGGAAGAGCCAGTAGAATGTTTGTGATGGTTTGGACGTGGATGCAAGAGAAAGGAAGGTGTGAAGGATAACACCAAAGAAAATGCTAGAGCCTCTTCTGGGATTGCTGCCCAGCCTTCTTGAACCCTCAGGAATTGGGGGCTTCCTCCCGCATTCTACTAGGTCTCTCTGCTGACAGGAGCGTGGGTGGGAATGTGGTGAAACCAGTTACATAGACAGAGTGGGGCGAGGGGGTGCCCGTCTTAGGAGGGCCCTTTAGCCCAGAAGCTAGATCTCTTTACTCGAGCAGCAAGTAGATGCTGAAACCCGGGCTGGGTTTTGAAATCCTTACTCCGTTCCCCGGCTGGGGCTTGGCCTAACGGGCCTCTTGGGGCTGGTGTAATTCCATCCCACACTCGGCCCAAGAGGACAGTGTTTCTGCAGCAGGTCGTCGGAAGCTTTCATGGTGACTATTGCTTGGATTTCAGGTCACCTGTCACCACCTGTCTCCCAGAGAGGGGCAGATGGTGGGGCTGTCTCCACCACAGTGGCTAAACAATAGGCAAGCTTTCAAACTCCAAAGCCTTGGGGTGCTCTGGAGGGCACGTGGCAGGGCTGGGATGGAGGGAGAGGCTGACCTCTATCAGCCTGTCCTTCATCCTTGCTGTGGGTGAGCAGGGGCTCAGTGGGATGAAGTGACTCTTTTTATAAGAGGGACTGGATTTTTATGTATAATCTTCTGTTGTTATTTTTTTTTAAAAACTGGTTTAAATTAGGCATTAAAGCATTTTTAAATTTCTTATTTTTTACGGTGGTAAAACTGCACAACAAAAACTTCCACCTTAACCATTTTTATGTGTGCAGTTCAGCGGCATAAAATATATCCACCTTGTTGTTCAGCAGTCTGCACAGCTTTTTCATGTTGCAAAACTGAAACTCGGTACCCATTAAACAGCTCTGCTTCCTTTCCTGCCCCGCAGCCCCTGGTAACCACCATTCTACTTTCTGTTTCTATATTTCTGACCACTCTAGGTACCTCATGTAAGTAGAATCGGACAATATTTGTGTTTTGTGTGACTGTCTTGTTTCACTTAGCAGAATGTCCTCAATTTTTTTCCTTGTTTAGCACGTCAGCATTCCTTCCTTTTTAAGGCTGAATAGGCTTTCATTGTCTGTCTATGGCACATTTTAAAAAATATTCAGATTAAAATTTATTGTTCTTCTGAGTCAGGTATAGGAATTGTGAAAAGCTTAGGTGATATAGTTATTACATCCTTACATACTTAATACTGTTTCTAGTTTATTATAAGTTACTTCCCAAAAATGTTAGTCATGGCTGGACTGAAAAAGTCTTTGAGTAATACGTAAAGTTTCCATAGGAGCAGGCATATAAGGCTTTGTCATATGCTTATGGAGAACTGTTGTAGGTGTTACAGTTATGAGGTCCCCAGTTTGACTTAATGGGTTAAGTAAGTCTCTGTTACTAGCTGCATTGTAATTTTCAAAAGTAATAATGCATGTAATTAGAAATAAAATAAGAAAAACTTTTTTTTAACTTTTTATTTTGTGTTGGGATACCGCCGATTGACAGTGTCATTTAGATTCCACATATAAGGGATGTCATACGATGTTTTTCTTTCTCTGTCTGACTTGCTTCACCCAGTATGACACTGTTTAGGTCCATCCATGTTGCTGCAGATGGCATTATTTCATTCTTTTTAATGGCCGAGTAATATTCTGTTGCATATACGTACCACATCTTCTTTATCCATTCCAACAGAGAAGCTTTTAAAATTAAAGATCTTCTTCTCAAAAACAAATAAGTGTTTGGGAAAGGTGGTGATGTTGTTTCTATAAGAACACCACATTGTAAGTCTGATCCAAAGGGAATTTACTGTTGTGGAATTTGAAACGAAAGAACCAGTGGCAAAGGCTATTGAGGTAGGGCCAGATCCATCCCTGAAACTTGGAAGCGCTTCCTTTTTTAGTTTGAAAGCAAGTACATCCATGTTTAAGTGGTGTGGGGCCCAGTTTTGGAAAAAACTCAGAATCATGAACATAGTTTACCTTTTTGGCGGAAAGTTTTTTCTTAAACATCCTGGCTTAGTTTCCAAAGGGTTCTTTTCTCCTCTTGAACGTTCATATCACACTTTATTTCTCCATTCATCTGTTGCTGGACACTTGGGTTGCTTTCACCTCTTGGCTATTGTGAATAATTCTGTTGTGAACATGTTTATACAGATAACTTTTTGAGACCCAGCTTTTAGTTATTTTAAAACATTTTTTGAGGAAGCGTCATACTGTCTTCCCACAGCGGCCCCACCATTTTACATTCTCACTAGCAGTGTACACGGGTTCCAATTTCTTTACATCCTCATCAACACTTGTTACTTTATGGCTTTTGTTTTTGTTTTGATAGTAGCTATCTTAAGGGGTGTGAGGTGGTATCTCATTGTGGTTTTGGTTTGCATTTTCCTAATGAGTAGTGATGTTGAACATATTTTTATGAGCTTATTGATGTTTTTTTGAGAAATAGCTATTCAAGTCCTTTGCCCCTTTATTAATCAGGTTTGTTGTTGTTGTTGAAAGGGCCTGTTTTTTAAGCCTTGGTCACCAAACAGCATTAAAAAAAAAAAAAAAAGACCCACTACAAAATGACCCACCCCACAAACAAAATGAGCCTCGGCTGCTGTGGCTCACACCTCCGATCCCTGTTCCCAGCTCCTTTGGGCAGTTGCTTTGAGGAAGGCTGACACTTGACTTTGATAATAATGCCTCTTGCTCTCTCTGTTATCAGTGGTGATAGTGATAAGGTTAGTCGCTCAGTCGTGTCTGACTCTGTGATGCCATGGACTGTAGCCCACCAGGCTCTTCTGTCCATGGGATTCTCCATGCAAAGATACTGGAGTGGGTTGCCTTTCCCTTCTCCAGGGGATCTTCCCAACCCAGGGATCGAACCTCGGTCTCTTGCATGACAGGTGGATTTTTTACTATCTGAGTCGGTTTTCCTTTCCATACTCACTCTTTAAGGATAGGCACTGTGTGTTGAGGTGTTTCAGGAAAGGCCATTTACCCGTGACACCTGGTTGTAAATAAGCGGGCCCTGTGGTCTCTGAGGGTTTGACATTTGCATACACAGCTGGGAGGGCTGCCTGCTGTGGTCTTGACATTGAACTCCCCCACTGAGGTGTGCTGTCCACAGGCTGCTGTGCCTGAAGCTCAGAGCTTGAGTGGAGCCCAGGCTGAGGCCAAAACCTTTAGGACTGGCCCCAAATGGACCTCTCCTTAGGGATTCAGATTATGGTAGCTTTAGTTCATTTAAAGGTCTTCCCCTGGTAGCTCAGCGGTGAAGGTTCCACCTGCCAAGAAAGAGACATGGGTTTGATCCCTGGGTCAGGAAGATCCTCTGGAGAAGGAAATGGCAACCTGTTCCAGTATTCTTGCCTGGAGAATTCCATGCATGGACAAAGGAGCCTGGCAGGCAACAGTCTATGAGGTCCCAAAGTGTTGGACATGACTGAGAGACTGAACAACAAGTACATTAAAAGAAATTGATTGGCTCTCATCGCATTAACTCATAGAAGATGCATCTGAAAATTAAGCGAGCTGGCTCTACAACAGCCCAACAGGTCCAACAGGTTTCTACAGGGCCACTCCTGCTTTAGACCAGACTTGGTGAAGGTCCAAAGTACCCACTGCACCTTGGGAAGAGCTGGAGCGGTGCCAGCCGTGTTCCATCTTGTTCCCTGGGGGAAGAAATATTTGGAGCCTGTGTTTGCTTTCTGCTTCTCTCCATCTGGCCCATAGGGGCATCCAGAGGCTATGCTTGAGCCAAGGCCCTGGGATCTATCCTGACCCTGACACAAGCCATGCTCCCTGGGTCTCATTTTTCTTCCTTTTTAGATTAAAAAAAAAAAAAATCTGTTTGCACATCTTTGGAGAGTGAGTCATCAGCTGCACATAATTCACTTGCTGCTTCTGCAGGAGGGGGAGTGAATGCTGGGCAGTGGGACCTGGCTGACACTCCTCCCTGCGTGGTGAAGGGTGGGTCTGGCCAGGAGGAGAAGAGCTCTCCCGCCAACCTCGTCTCGTGGCTGTGATATGCTGTGCGTGTGTCTGGTTCTAGATGCCGACAAAAGGATCAAGGTGGCGAAGCCAGTGGTGGAGATGGACGGCGATGAGATGACCCGTATTATCTGGCAGTTCATCAAGGAGAAGGTAGTTCCCTCCCAAAGTGGGTGGCCTTGCACGTGGCCGGCTGGGCTCAGTGATCAGTCCCAGCTCCCGTCTCCTGAGCCCTGCTTCAGGTCCCCGGGATTCACCCATCACCCTGGTGGGCAGGAGCAACCCTGTTTGTCTCCTTCTGCCCACCCTCCTGTCATGTCCAGACCACTCATGGGCCTTGCTATTTTATTTATTTTTAAAATATTTATTTATTTGGCTGCATTGGGTCTCAGCTGTGGCTCTTGGGCTCAGTTCCACAGCCTGTGGGATCTTATTTCCCAGACCGGGGATTGAACCCACATCCTCTAATTTGGAAGGCAGGTTCTCAACCACTGGATCACCAGGGGAGTCCCTGCTCTTATTATTTTTTTAAATACTTATTTATTTGGCTGTGTCAGGTCTTCATCATATCATGGGAGAGTTTTTCCTTTCGGCCTATGGACTTTAGCTGCGTTGCAGGCTCAACAGTTGTGGTGCGTGGACTTAGGTCAGGCACGGGACTGTCCTCAGCCATCTTTGTCTTGTACCAAGTTTAAAGCATTTTAAAGAATGTGATTAAACATAATCACATATCATATTTTTTTTTTGGCTGAATTAAGATTTTGTTACTCCAGGTGTTTCTTGACTTCCTACTTTTGCATTCCAGTCCTCTATAATGAAAAGGACATCTTTCTATCTCTGCTTTATTGACTATGCCAAAGCCTTTGACTGTGTGGATCACAATAAACTGTGGAAAATTCTGAAAGAGATGGGAATACCAGACCACCTGACCTGCCTCTTGAGAAATCTCTATGCAGGTCAGGAAGTTAGAACTGGACATGGAACAACAGACTGGTTCCAAATAGGAAAAGGAGTGTGTCAAGGCTGTATATTGTCACCCTGCTTATTTAACTTTTATGCAGAGTACATCATGAGAAACGCTTGGCTGGAATCAAGATTGCCGGGAGAAATATCAATAACTTCAGATATGCAGATGACACCACCCTTATGGCAGAAAGTGAAGAAGAACTAAAAAGCCTCTTGATGAAAGTGAAAGTGGAGAGTGAAAAAGCTGGCTTAAAGCTCAACATTCAGAAAACTAAGATTATGGCATCTGGTCCCATCACTTCATAGCAAATAGATGGGGAAACAGTGGCAGACTTTATTTTTTGGGGCTCCAAAATCACTGCAGATGGTGACTGCAGCCGTGAAATTAAAAGACGCTTACTCCTTGGAAGAAAAGTTATGACCAACCTAGATAGCATATTGAAAAGCAGAGACATTACTTTGCCAACAAAGGTCCGTCTTGTCAAGGCTATGGTTTTTCCTGTGGTCATGTATGGATGTGAGAGTTGGACTGTGAAGAAGGCTGAGTGCCAAAGAATTAATGCTTTTGAACTGTGGTGTTGGAGAAGACTCTTGAGAGTCCCTTGGACTGCAAGGAGATCCAGCCAGTCCATTCTGAAGGAGATCAACCCTGGGATTTCCTTGGAAGGAATGATGCTGAAGCTGAAGCTCCAGTACTTTGGCCACCTCATGCGAAGAGTTGACTCATTGGAAAAGACTCTGATGCTGGGAGGGATTGGGGGCAGGAGGAGAAGGGGACGACAGAGGATGAGATGGCTGGATGACATCACTGACTCGATGGACGTGAGTCTGAGTGAACTCCGGGAGTTGGTGATGGACAGGAGGGCCTGGTGTGCTGCGATTCATGGGGTCGCAAAGAGTCAGACACGACTGAGCGACTGAACTGAACTGAAGCTTTTGTTTTATTCTTCAGATTAATCAACACATATATACAGATACAGGAAATACAAGAAACACAGTGGAGGAATTCAATCTGTGTTGCAGATTGAATATTTATCTCCCTTCAGAGAGCTGGCACAGGTTGACTTATCCTTCAGGAATTTCTTTTTTGTTTTTAATTTATTTTCTATTGAAGTACAGTTGAGTATGTTGTCTTGATCCGCTGCATTCCTATGCAGTCCCTTGAGGGAGTGAAAGATGATCAGGGATCATGAACATTTCCTTAGTGGTCCGGGGATGTCATTGTGAGTTGTGGCGTGGTGTCTGTTGGGGACAGTGATGTGTTTGAGCCACCACTGCAGGTGGTTTCCAGGGTGGCTGCTTGACTTCTCCAGAGTCTCCGTGGGCTGGGTCTGCCCGGGGGAACACACAGTCCATGTGAAGACTCCCACCTTGTGTGTCTGTCCCCAAGAACAAGGTTGAGAATTGCCACTTCTGAATGGGGGAGGAGAGGGAACCCACTGTTCGGAGAACTCTAGATGTGTTTGGAGTGGGGTTTGGCTGAGTTGATGGGCCACCGTGGGGGATCGGTGGTGTTTTATGTGATCCTCGCTGGGAAAGAGCCCTCCAAGGGGCTGCAGCCTGATCTGCCAGCCTCTCTCCAGAGCCCCAGCTTCCTGCCAGCTTTGGCCAGCCCTCCAGAGGTCTTTCCTCTTCCCCTCCCAGATGGGGTGAACCTAGATGCCCCTGAATCCCAGTCAGTCTGGGCTGATGCCTGGCCCCGGCCGTCTGTTTCTAGCTCATCCTGCCCCACGTGGACGTCCAGCTCAAGTATTTCGACTTGGGGCTCCCGAACCGTGACCAGACCAATGATCAGGTCACCATCGACTCTGCGCTGGCCACCCAGAAGTACAGCGTGGCTGTGAAGTGTGCCACCATCACCCCCGACGAGGCCCGTGTGGAAGGTGCGAGGGGGTGGGGGTGGGGACCAGGAGTCAGAGGGTCGCCGTCTCAGGAATTTCGGCTCAGCCTGGCGGGTGGGGCTGGAAGCACAGCATCTGAACTGAGGCTGGGTGTTGCCAGGTTCATCAGACTGAGCTCCGCCCAGTGTGCTGCGGCAGTGTATCGGCTGACAGAGTGCTTACCACGTGCCAGCCACTGTTCTGGGCACTTTACACACAACGTGCATTGAAGTCTCGCAGCAACCCAAAGACCAGGCGTTTTATCAACAGTTTTGTTTTACGGGCAGTTGCCTGAGGGGGCACAGCTGGATCTTGAAGCTAAGAAATCTGATTCAGGAGCGCCACTCTCGACTCCGCTGCTTCCCCAGGGCAGTTTTGAGGAGCCCCCTTCTAGCTACATTCTTGCTTAGGGTTCAGATCCTGGTCTGAAGGTTTGGGCTGCAGTGGGGCCGCTTCATCTTTGTCCTCATAGAGTTCAAGCTGAAGAAGATGTGGAAGAGCCCCAATGGAACCATCCGGAACATCCTCGGGGGAACTGTCTTCCGGGAGCCCATCATCTGCAAGAACATCCCGCGTCTCGTCCCTGGCTGGACCAAGCCCATCACCATTGGCAGGCATGCCCACGGCGACCAGGTTGGCCCCTGTGGGAGTGGGGCTCCGAGGGCCTGGGACACCCCGCCCCTAGCTGGAGCCCTGGGCCTGAGCCGTCTTTTCGTGTCTGCAGTACAAGGCCACAGACTTTGTGGTTGACCGGGCTGGCACATTCAAGGTGGTGTTCACCCCGAAGGATGGCAGTGGCCCTAAGGAATGGGAGGTGTACAACTTTCCTGCTGGTGGCGTGGGCATGGGCATGTACAACACGGATGAGGTGAGCAGCGGCTCCTGGGCTCCCTCCCCCACCCATGTCTCTGACTCCGGCCCCATCGGGTTGGTGGTTCTGACTCTTCCCGTGTCGGTGGCCTCAAGGTCTGAGGCCTGAGAGCAAATGCATCTTTAAATGTGTTCAGGGGGTCCTATGGTATGCCTAACATCCTGTGCTCATTCTCGGGTGCATCTTGGGGCATACTGGTTGTCAGCTCTTGGTTTACAGCACACTGGGTAAGTGCTTCTTTCTCTCCCTACCCCCATTTCTTGGGTTTCCTTTCCTCTGTGGTTGGCCTCATTCTTAGGCCGTGAAGAAATGGCCAGTACTGGCTCCGGGCTTATCCCTGCCAGCCTGGCTATCCTGGCAGAAAAGAGCCTTTTTGGCTCCTGGTTCCAGCAAAAGTAGATGGCTTGGGTCACATGGCTATCTCGCAGCCAATCATGAAGGCCCAGGGGAGGAAGGGCTCTGATTGGATAAACCCAGGACATAGGAGAGACAAGCAGGTGGGCTGAGGGCATGGCCCCACCCTAGCCATACGGTTTAAGAAATGGGGAAGGGGATAGCTTTCCCAGGTAAAACTGGGCATCTGCTTTCTCCCAGAAACTGGGAGCAGGGTGCTGGGCCAGCAGCAACAGCAGATGCTCACTCCAGGAAGAGAAAAAATGTTCGTCGCTCAGTCGTGTCTAACTCTCCGTGTCTGTAGCCCGCCAGGCTCCTCTTTCCATGGAATCCTCACTCCAGAGGGGCTGGGTAAACCCTGGCTGCCTGGGTCGAGTGCGGGGAGGGGAATGCTGTTCCCAGGGCTGGGCCTGCCCTGGGGGACCGCTCCAGAGACCTCTCTCTCCCTGCAGTCCATCTCAGGTTTTGCACACAGCTGCTTCCAGTATGCCATCCAGAAGAAGTGGCCTCTCTACATGAGCACCAAGAACACCATCCTGAAAGCCTACGACGGGCGCTTCAAGGACATCTTCCAGGCCATCTTTGAGAAGTAATGGCTTCTCCCTTCACTGTTTCCCAGGGAGTCCATGACCCTCCTTCCTGGTCCCCTCCGCCTTGCCCCCCCGGGGAGGCTGTCCTAGTATGTCTGTCTTGGCCCTGAGGATCAGGGCGGGATTCCCCAGCCTGTCAGCCTCCTGCCCTACCCTCACCACAAGCCCCTTTGCTCCCAGGCACTACAAGACCGAGTTCGACAGACATAAGATCTGGTACGAGCACCGGCTCATTGATGACATGGTGGCTCAGGTCCTCAAGTCTTCGGGCGGCTTTGTGTGGGCCTGCAAGAACTATGACGGAGACGTGCAGTCGGACATCCTGGCCCAGGGTGCGCTCCCCGCGGGGATGGGGGGTGGACTGTCAGTTTTCCCTTGCTGGGAGAGAGGGTTGGCTGGGAGTGGGGGCGCTGGTTTGCACATCCTTTTGGGAGGAAACTGCTCCAGTGGAGCAGCAGGACTGGGGGTTGCCTGCTCATTGCAGGGTCTGCTGTAGACACATGCACCAGGGCCTCTCTGGTGTCTGAGTGAGGAAGGGCCATCTGTTATGTTTGGACTGGGGTATTGCTAAGGCTGACGTTCTAGAGGAAGTAGTACACAGCAATTTAGGTCCTAAAGACCAGGCTTGTTAGCTCTGAGGTTGTTCCCATCCGTGAAATGGCCTGTCCATGCAGGAGATGTTCCTGTCCATGCAGGAGACTCAAGAGACACGGGTTCAATCCCTGGGTTGGGAAGATCCCCTGGAGGAGGGCATGGCAGCCCACTCCAGTATTCCTGCCTGGAGAATCCCATGGACAGAGGAGCCTGGTGGGCTACAGTCCATGGGGTCACAAGGAGTCAGACACAGCTGAAGTGACTTAGCACAGCACAGCACATGGAAGGGCCAGGTGACTCTGCTTGGCTCCAGATTTGGATGAGGTTTGGCTCTAGCAGAAAAACGGGAGTAAGTATTCGGTTGACTGAAAAGTTTGTTCAGGTTTTTCTGTAACATCTTTGGCCAAGTTTTTAGCCAACCCAGTACAACCAGATGCTCTTTAAATTGCAAAGAATTTGTTTTGCACAGTAAACCTTTCGGATATAGGAGAATATTGGGGGATGATGGCAAACCCCCCCAGACCTAGAGCATCCTAAAAGACAAGCTGAGTTGCAGCAGAAAGCCATTAGGGAGGAACAGAAAGAAATAACTCAGTTGTAATGGGAACGAGGGGCTTCCCAGGTGATTCAGTGGTAAAGAATCTGCCTGCCGATGCAGGAGACGATGGTTCGATCCCTGGTCCAAGAAGATCCTCTGGAGAAGGAAATGTCAACTCACTTCAGTATTCTTGCCTGAGAATCCGATGGCAGAGGAGCCTAGGCTCTAGTTCATGGGGTCACAGACAGTCAGATACAATTGAGCACGCACAGATACATTCATCTTATTGGGACTGAGAGCAAGAAAGATAGTGGGAAGAGGCAACATGTATGCATAGGGAGTGGAAGAGAAACCAGGCTCTGTGAGCGAGCGGGCTGAGGTCTAGCTCCCATAAGGAAAAAGTGAAGCCCATGCAAGGCTGCAGTGAAAAGGCAGAGGGTCGCCATACTTCATAAAAACCTTTGCCTTCATTTTGAAAAGTTCAGTGTGATCCTCTCACTAGAACAATTCCTATCTAGGATGGAAGGATGACAAGCCCTAGCACACAAGAGAAAGGCATGAAGTGTGTAAGGACTAGTGAGTGTGAAGGTCCCAGGTGAAAATGGAGTAGGGATCCCCCTTTCTCTGCCCCAGCAGCAAAAATTCTCAGGCAAATAATTTCCCTCTAGAAGTTACCCACTTTTTCTTTCTTGGGCATTTACAGTTCTTATTATGGTGCTGTGGGGTGCTTTTGAAGCCCAGGAGGCCTTTGACCATAGTAAATGCTGACATCTGGATTTGAAAAAATTTGGAAGTAGATCACAAAGCTCTTTTAAATTTTTAAATATTTATTGTTTATTTGACTGTGCCAGGTCTTTGTTGTGGCATAAGGATCTTTGATCTTTGTTGCCGCCCTTTGGGATCTTTAGTTTCATCATGTGGGATCTAGGTCCCTGACCGGGGATCGAACCTATGCCCCCTGCTTTGCGAGTAATGAGTTTTATCCACTGGACCACCAGGGATGTCCCAAATCGTAAAACTTTCAAGTGGCCTAAAAGAGCAGAGAGCTTCCTGGGTAGCTCAAACAGTAAAGAATCTGCCTGCAATTTGGAAGACCTAGGTTTGATCCCTAGGTTGGCAAGATCCCCTGGAGGAGGGCATGACAACCCATTCCAGTATTCTTGCCTGGAGAATTCCATGGAGAGAGGAGCCTGGCTGGCTACAGTCTGTGGGGTTTCGAAGAGTCAGACACAACTGAGCGACTAACACACACATACTCAAAAGAGCAGATAAAGTGATGACTGTGAAATAGCTGCCCGCAGGCTTTATTCTTTCTGCTTGAATGAGCCTCTTGGTCACCTGCCAGGGTGCCCTGGGGGGCCATAGATTCTGGAGCATCCGGAGGTAGGGGTGTGGATGTATGCCAGCAGGCGGATGAGAACCACCTCTGAGTGCCACCTGCCCTATGCTGGGCCCTGGAGACCCAACACTAGCGCCTGAGGAGAGGTGCTGGCACTGAGGGGGGTCTTCCTGCTCTCCAGGCTTTGGCTCCCTTGGTCTGATGACGTCCGTGCTGGTCTGCCCGGATGGGAAGACCATTGAAGCTGAGGCTGCTCATGGCACAGTCACCCGCCACTATCGGGAGCACCAGAAGGTGAGTGCCAGGGCGGTGGCCGCGTGCCCTTCTATCCCCGGAGCCCGAGCCCACTGGCCCTGAGGGCTGGGAGCATGGGCCTGGTCCTGTCAGTCTAGAGGGGGCAGCTGTGTCCAAGGGGCCTTTTCATTGGCTGCTTGGCTCTTCATCCCCCTGCGACCTCTTCCCCCAGGGCCGACCTACCAGCACCAACCCCATCGCCAGCATCTTTGCCTGGACGCGTGGCCTAGAACACCGGGGCAAGTTGGACGGGAACCAGGACCTCATCAGGTGAGCTGGTTCTGGGCAGGTTCCGGGCCCCGGCTCCATGCAGCTGGGGTCTCACTCTGCCCTGTGCCCTGCAGGTTCGCCCAGACCCTGGAGAAGGTGTGTGTCGAGACAGTGGAGAGTGGAGCTATGACCAAGGACCTGGCGGGCTGCATCCACGGCCTCAGCAAGTGAGTGGTCTGCGGTCAAGGCCGGTCTGGGCTTCCGGGGGCTCAGGGTCCCTTGTAGAGGCTTCTTCCTAAGTCAGCTTGGCTGCCAGGGGACAGGACAGGTCCACGGCCCTGAGTGATGGCTGGGGCTAGCCTCCCCACACCAGGCCCAGTGAATGGGTCCCTATCCCTAGGCCAGCTGCTTAGAACCTTCCAACCCCTGCCGCAACCACCTCCCGGCTTCTCTCAGAAGAGCTTTACTGAGCTGCCTGTTGTAATCTGGAAAAGCAAAGCCAGGCCTCGCTGGGTTCCTGCTGAGTTTGCTGTGGCCCCTCCCCCCTCTTTTTTGCCCACACCATGCTGTATGGAGGATCTTAGCTCCCTGACCGGGGATCGAACCTGCACCCCCTGCAGGCACTGCAGGATTCTTAACCACTGCACCACCAGGGAAGTCCCGCTGTGGCCTCTTGACAGTGGGCTCCAGGTAGCCTCTGGTCTGTAGTCCTCTGCACAACTGCACGAGAGGCCTACTGTCTGGATGCTGCCCTGGATTGGGCGGCGGCCGGGGGAGGCGGGGTGGGTGTCTGCCAGAACCACCCTCACATGCACGTGCTCTCTTGACAGCGTGAAGCTGAACGAACACTTCCTGAACACCTCGGACTTCCTGGACACCATCAAGAGCAACCTGGACAAAGCTCTGGGCCAGCAGTAGCGGGCCAGGGTTGCTGCCAGCTGCCGAGCTGGCCGGGCCGGAGGCGAGTGGGCAGCCAGGGGTCCCCCTGCCCCCCCGACCGACACGCCCCGCGGCGGAGGGTGAGCCTCTTAGCCCCTGTTAGGAGGCCTTTCTAGGGGACTTTTTTTTTTTTATAAGAAGTTTTTAAAAGTATCTGTGTGTTTCCCCTCATGGTGACGTGAGGCAGGAACAGTGTGTTTTACCTCAGCTGGTGGTATGTTTTGCATACTGTAATTTATATTGCCCTCGGGACACATGGTGCCATATTTAGCTACTAAAAAGTTCTTCACAAAACAGGTCTGCTGTGTTTGTCCCTGAGGGAAAGGAGGCAGCCAGGGCTGAAGAGGCAGACACCTTCAAAGGGCTGGTGGATTCCAGCAGGGGCAGACTGGGATGCCCAGGCTGCCGCAGGCCTCTGTGGTCAAGGGGCCAGGTGAGGGGGTGAGGGTGACTGGGCAGCAGGTCTTGGGGGGGTGTTCACTGGGATTTCCCAGCATGTTCTGGTTTCTATATCCTCTTCTCCTTTTTGAGAGTAATCACTTCCCAGTTGATTCTGGTTATATTTTTTTGTTTCATTGTTGTTGTTATTGTTGGTTTTAACCAACAATATTTTGTTATTGTTGGTTTTAACCTTCTAAATGTCTGCAGACCTCTTGATTTGCCTGTTTCACAGTGCTCAAAACAGGTCCCACAAAGTAACCGCCTCAGTTTTCTTGCTCACGGCTGCTTAGAGCTTGAGCCTGGGAGTGTGTATGGGGCTCCTGTGTGGTTGGTCCAGACCACTGAATCCCAGACTTTGGCTCCTCTTCACTATTCTTTGGCAAAACTAGAACACTAAGATTATAGAGTTGTTACACATGCTAGTGGTAAAGAACCTACCTGCCAATGCAGGAGATGTGAGAGATGTGGTTCGATCCCTGGGTCAGGAAGATCCCCTGAAGGAGGGCGTGGCAACCTTCAGTATTCTTGCCTGGAAAATCTCACTGACAGAGGAGCCTGGCAGGTTACAGTTCATAGGGTCAGAAAGAGTTGGACTGAAGCGACTTGGCAAGCAAGCAAGCAATACAGCTAAACAGGTCCAATTTAAAGGGCTGTGCTTTATGCAGGGATTATATTCTACTTTTGGTGTTAAATGTCCTGGGGAAGAGTTGTGACATTTTTTTTGCCATCCTATGTGGCTTATGGGGTCTTAGTCCCGTGACCAGGATGGTACCCAGGCCCTTTCCTGTTAAAGTGCAGCCTTGTGCTCAGTTGTGTCCAGCTCTTTGTGACCCTATGGATTGTAGCCTGCCAGGTTCCTCTGTCCATGGGATTTCCCAGGAAAGAATATTGGGTGTGGGTTGCCATTTCCTCCTCCTGACCCAGGGATCAAACCCGTGTCTCCTGCATTGGCAGGCAGATTCTTTACTACCCCACCTGGGAAGCCCATACCTGGTCTCAGGTCTTGACTTGAAAAAAGTAAACACTTGGCAACCGGAAGTCCATTTCCCAAATTCGGGTGGGCTCTTGTAGGCTCCTGAAACCCAATACCTGGAAGCTTTGAGATGGGCTCCCAGGCGCCCACCTCCATGGAGGTGTTTTAAGCCCATTCTTTTCCAGTCATCACTGGAATCCCAGGGCTGGAGGAGGAAAGGCTGGCATTCTGGCTGTGCCCGGACCAGTTCCTGGGGGAAGCTTAAGGTTTCTAGCCCTTCTTCCCCATCAGCGAACAGCCAAGGGCTGGCAGCTCCCCAGAAGACACAGCCTCTGAAGCCCAGTCTGGCACCAGGAGCTGGCTTCTGTCCTGGAGGCCTGTTGGTGGGAAAGCGGCTTTCTCTACAAGTGGTAGGAATTCTGGGGTCTTGGCCGGCACCCCTTTCTCATGGGCTCAGAGGCCTGGAGGTGGCCATTCTAGTGGGAAGGACGGTCAGGTACTCCTCTGGACCCCCTAGAGAATGAAGTACTTGTAGGGGGTTCCTTTCCGGGAAGGGGCGAGGACCAGTTCCCCCAGAACCATGGAAAGAAGCACTTGCAGTCACCTCACTAAAGAATATTCATTTATTTATAATTATTGCTAAGTAAACTTCTCTTTGAAACAGGAACATAAAAACACAGTAGGGCTTTGCACGAGTGGAATTTTTAAAACAGTTGGTTCGTATACATGGCAAAATAAGTTAGAATGGAGTTCATCCAGGAGTTTCCAAGTCACGTGAGAGGCCTCGAGAGCCTCTTCTGAACAGGTTGGGGCAGGGTGAGGACATGAGCCTTGCTGAGACCACCGCCCTCGCCACCCCCCCGCCCCAGCTCAGATTGAGTTGTGCTGCAGCTTCCTTCTCTCAGCCTTGCCCAGGTCCAAGGCATGGGGCAGGGGCGGGGGGGCGCGGTTTGTTCAAGTATGGAACCTCTCAGAGGGCTGGTGCTGATGGCGGGGCTGGGGGAAGACAGGAGAGCGCCAGCCTGGGGGCTGGACCTTGTCCTATGGGCTTCCAAGACCAAGGCCACTGGGTGGCTGGAAAGAGGAGAAGGAGGAGATACGGGGTTTTGGTTTTTGGTACCTGGGGTGGGGGGAGAAGATGTGGTGGGAAGAGGTAGTTTACAGGGGACAACGCTTCTGCTCAGCAGGAGAAAATGTCATCTACAGTGACGGGGTCACTGCCACCTGAGGGTCGTCATGGCGGGCACCTGGGAGGCTGGGGGCCTCGGGGTCTAGAGAGCCACACTTGGGGTGAGTGAGGACCCCAGTCCTCTCATTTGCTGCTCAGCATGAACTCTAGTGAAGAAGGAAGGGGCACCTGGCTGCCTGATCCTGAGGCTTCTGTGTCCTCCCCTCCCCCCTCATCCTGATCTCAGCCATCCTGAGGCCTGGCTTGTGTGCGTGTGTGTGTGTGTGTGTGTGTGTGTGTGTGTGTTAGTCACTCAGTTGTGTCCGACTCTTTGCCACCCCATGGACTGTAGCCCGCTGGGCTCCTCTCTGTATGGGGATTCTCCAGGCAAGGATGCTGGAGTGGGTTGCCATTGGTCCTTCAGGAAAGACATAGCTCTGGGGGCACCTCCCAACTGCTCGCTGGGGCCCGTGGCCTCACCTCCTGTGCCTTTGCGGATGGCCCTGCCTGCCCCCACTCCCAGCCCATCACAGAGGCCTCAGGGTGCGAATGGGTGGGAGTCTGGGCCCTGGCATTCCTCAGTTCACCGCCCTGGGGCCGCTGCAGTCTTTTTCAGCTCCGAGGCAGGAGCTGGGGACAGAGGGGCTGAGAGTGGGCAGGCGATGGGAGCTCTGGCCACTGCTCTGAGCGGGGCCGAGTGAGTCACTGGCCAGAGGGGCCAGGCAGGGGTGGAGGGCCTGCCAGGCTTCGCCCCCTCCTGCCTCTTGCCCTCACCTCCTGAGGCTTCCTGCCCACAGCTGCATGTACCCTCCAGGGCCAGGCCAGCAAGTACCCCCTCCATCCCCACCCCGAGTCCCTGGGCTGCTCTCCCTGGGCTGCTCTCGGTTGGTTGGGGAGCCACAAACCACACACAGCACACAAGAAAGCTTCCGCTGGAAAAAGAAAGTGATGTCCATCAGAAAAGAGAATAGGTGACGCAGATTTGGAAAGAAAAAGAAATAAATTACCTTCAAAATACCCCCCTTGCTCAAAAAAAAAAAAAAAGTGTTTCTTTTTTCTCTGTGGTCTTCCTTTTTAAAATACGTTGCTCTTCCTAGGACTCCGGTGACTCTTGGCTGTCCCCGTCCTCAAAATGCATACTTATTAGACCTTAAATAAGAAAAACTCCAGTCCCCCCTCCCCCCCACAGGCCATCCTTGGCCTCCTTGAGTACAGCCCCTCTGTGACCCCCAGTGACCGCCACCCTGTTCCCCTCACCTGGGGGGCTGCCACCTTTCTTCGTTAGCAAGTGCCTCATGCACTGCTTGTCCTGGCTTTGTCGGGGGACCCTGGCGTGCTGCCCTGGGTAACAGTTTGTTGGAATCCACTTTTGGGACACCCACTTCCAAACAGGGCTGTAAGATGGGGGCTTTCTGGGGGCTGGCTGGAGAGGATGGTAGCCAGGGCTGGGGCTGCACCCTGCTTTCCTAGGGGCCGCATGCATGCCTGCTGGCAGAGTGTGTGGAGGGCACCAGGAGGTAGAAGGCAGAGGGCCCTGCCTGGCTGTCTGGACCGGGTGGGGAAGGGGGCTCTGGGCCTGGGCTTTTCCCAGTCCATGGGCTGATGGGAGCGGGTGAGGGTGGGGAGCAGGGCTGACCAACCGGCATAAGAGCTCAACCATCCCTAGAGGCAGGAGATGGTCCAGAGGAAAACACAACATGGCTCTAGAGATCTCTTCCTCCAGTGACAGGGCCCTTGAAGAGCCATCAGAACGGCCCCCCAACACTGGCCGCCGCAGCTCTGCTGGGCCCAGAGAGACAGAACCTCTGCCCTAGTGGCCTGTCCCCAAACGGCCCCCGTCTGCATTTCTCCCGCAGCAGCAGGCCAAGGAGACGGGGACCTGGGGCTCCCGGGTCATCCTTCCTTCCCCACCATGCCTGGGGCCTGTGCTGGGCTCATAGCTGAGGCCAGTAGTACAGTCTCCATTTGGTCTCCAAGTCCCTAGTGGTGCAAACGACCAAGTGGGAGGGCAGGGCTCAGGACAGTGGGGCAGCAGCTCATTTCTCAGCTGCAGGGAGGCAGCCCGCACGCCCCACGCCCTCCTTGCCCTGTTCCGGGTGGCCCGGCCTGTGCTATAGCACGTTGTAGTAGGCCATCTCTTTCATGGCCTGCTCGGTGAGGACGCTGGCCTCGGCGCTGCCATCCACACCGGCGTAGGCGTACGCGTTCTCCTCGAAGTCCTCCATTTCCTGCTGGCTGTCGAGCTCAGAGGGGTCCGTGCCCGTCAGCTCCATCATGGGGTCTGCAAGAGAGGGCACAGTCAAGCTTGGCTGCTGCCTGTGGGAATGGCGGGTCACTCCCACACGGGAAGCAGAACTAAAGGAGTGGTTCCTAGTCACGGCTTCCAGAAGACTCAGTGGTTTCCTCTACTGCCCTGCTCTGGGGGGACCTGACTGACTGCTGTGGCTTCTCAAATGTGTGCCGAGTGAGTTCAGGCCTGGATTTGAACTCTGGGGGGGTCTCCTGTACCTCCTGAGTCACGAAAATGAAAGTCGCTGTTTTCTCTGACTCTGCCACCCCATGGACTCCAGCCCACCAGGCTTCTCTGTCCATGGAATTCTCCAGGCAAGAATACTGGAGTGGGTAGCCATTCCCTTCTCCAGGGGATCTTCCCAACTGAAGGACTGAACCCGCATCTTCCGCTTTGCAGGTGGATTCTTTGCCATCTGAGCCACCAGGGAAGCCCCCTAAGTCACTAAGCCCTTATTTATTCTTTGCAACATGACTCAATCCCCTTTCCCATATGAAAGGTTTCCTGTGCTGTACCATGTTGGCCACAGCACTTATTTGGCACCTACTGTATGCCAGGCACTTCACATGTACCATCTGAATGCTCACAGCGACCCCATTTAGGAGAGCAAAAGCACGTTCAGAGAGGTTAATCAACTTGCTCAGGGGCACCCAGCAAGTGCTGTTGTTTTGATCTACTTGTGACTATCTTAAAGGGCTGTTTCTCCTGGTGCCAGCTGTATCCTCTGGCCCTGCTTTCCAAGGCCAAACACTCAAGGTAGGTAAACAAAGATGATGAGATAAAAACTCTTTTAAGAGGACTTCTGTCATTTTATCAAATTGAAATCTTTTATAAAGCTCTTACTGTTGGAACAAAGCCAGATAGAAAACTCCACAGAGGTGGAGGCCTGGGTGGGGCTGCCTTCTGATGAGTTTTGGAGGGAGGGAGGGGGGGAGGGAGGCCCAGAGGACACTGGGAGGCTTGCTGGCAGGGACTGTGGCCGAGTCCCAGTGTGCATTCTGCCCCATCTACCTAGGAGATGCAACGTGTTTGGGAAGAAATAGAACCCAGCCCAGGGGTAGCCTTGATGAGTCTAAGGCATGGTTTTTCAACCTTGGCATTATTAACACCTTGGGCCATGATTCTTTGTATTGGGGGACTGGCCTGTGCATTGTAGGATGTTTCGCAGCATCCGTGGCCTCTGCCAGCTAGATACCAGTAACATCACCCCAGCTGTGATACCCAAATGTCTCTTGTGTATTACTTGCTCAGTCGTGTCTGACTCTGTGACCCCAGAGACTGCAGCCCATCAGGCTCCTCTGTCCATAGGATTCTCCAGGCAAGAATACTAGAGTAAGCTGCCATTCCTCCTCCAGGCAATCTTCCTGACCCAGGGATCGAACTGGAGTCTCCTGCATTGCAGGTAGATTCTTTACCGTCTGAGCCACTAGGGAAGCCCCAGATGTCTCTTAGACATGGTCAAATAAATGTCCCCCATTGAGAACCACTGATTGAACAGTAATCTCACTCCTTGCCAATGAGTGGCTCAGGATGAGGAATGGGACCCAACTCAGGCCAATGAATCATGAGGAAAGGCCTACTAGTGAGTTCTGAGAATGTTCTCATTGGTTTCATAGAGCAAAGGACAGCAGGCTCTTGCTCTTCCAATGGAGGTGAACAGAGAAGCATGTTGCCCTAAGACCACTGGCAGCTTTTTTGTGACCACAGCCAATGCTGTGGAGAGAAAGAGTCTCACCCTGTCATTGCTGAGGGGCTGAATCAGTCAACTTTGCAGATAACCTGGACTGCAAATCATTTCTTAATTTATTTCCTTATTGTTTAAGCTGGTCTGATTGGGGTGTCTGTTACTTGTGTCCATGGCATTTGACACACTGAGTCTTCTGACTATAAAACAAGGTCAACTGCACCACATCTTACAGACCCTAGGCTTTTTCTTCCTCAAATCCTAGTGGCACACTTTCCTATCATATCTGTGCTGGAGAAGACTCCTGAGAGTCCCTTGGACTGCAAGGAGATGAAACCAGTCAATCCTAAAGGAAATCAACCCTGAATATTCATTGGAAGGACTGGTGCTGAAGCTGAAGTTCTGATACTTTGGCCACCTGATTCGAAGAGCTATGATGCTGGGAAAGATTGAGGGCAGGAGAAGAGGGGGACAGAGGATGAGATGGTAAGATAGCATCATCGACTCAGTGGACATGAATTTGAGCAAACTCCAGGAGATAGTGGAGGACAGGGAAGCCTGGTGTGTGGCAGTCCATGGGGTCGCAAAGAGTTGGACACAACTTAGCAACTCAACAACAACAACAACAAAATAAAGACCCAGGAAAAATTTCTACCTTTGAGTCTCTTGTTACCCTCCCAACTTCTTTTATTAACTCTATTTGGCAGTTCCAGTTTGCCCCAGGGAACAATTTGTACCTTTTTTTTTTTTTGCAAAAACATTAATCTACCTCTTAAATTACAGTTCTATAGTTTATTGGATAGCTCTATCTAGAATGTATGCTGCCTTCCGCCTGCACAAGATCAAGCCTGAGCTTCTCAGACCAAGGTTATATATGAGTGACTTGGGCCCCAGCCATTCCTATGTCAGTCCTTGCTGTACTGTCTGTCACCTGGTACAATCAGGAAGAAAGCCACCGTAGGCCTCCTTGGTTGCTGACCTCAGATGGAAAGAGCTTATGCCTTAGCCATACCGTGGGAGAGAGGTTTGTAGGGACAGCTGCTTTCAAAGGGCCAGTCCTGCTCTGTCCTTCCTGGTGGGTTTGCTTCCCAGCAGATGCACAAGAGCACCGGCTCTCAGACTCTAGTGCGCATAGAATTACCTAAGGTGCTTAAAAAAAAAATCCGGATCCTGGACCACACGCCAGATCAATTACATTTGAATCTCTGTGGTTGAGACTCAGGCATCAGCACTTTAAAACTTCTCTAAGTGATTTCAATGTGTAGCCAAGTTTAAGAACGGTTCTCTAGAGCTTAGATCAGAGGTTCCCAATGTGAGTTTCTTGACCAGTAGCTTCCTTTTGACTTGAGAACTTGGAAATGCAAATGGTCTGACCCCACTCCAGACCTACAGAATGAGAAGCTCTGGGGGCTGGGACTCAGCACTTTAACAAGCCTCCAGTGATTCTCATGCTCCCTGGCTCAAATTTGAAAACCATCACTTCATTCAATGCCTCTCAAGTTTTCCAGTGCAAACAAATCACCGAGGGATCTTTCTGAAATGCAGATCCCGATTCAGCAGGTCTGGGGTGGAGGTGAGTCTGCAGTTCTAGCAAGATCCCAGGTGATGCCAACACTGCTGGTCCTAGAACCACATACTAAGGAAGAAGGTGTAACAGAGCATCTATATGCAGCCAACAGCATTCCATCCTCACTCGGGGAGAATGGAAAACTGAGGACACTTGTTTCTACCAGAAAACCCCAGGCCACTCACTGTTCCAAAGCTAAAGCAGGGTTATTTCCATCATGCCCCAGCATCTGACTGGCTCCTCCTGAGTAACCTCACACAGCAAGTCAACCCACTCAGTGATTGTCGACACACATTCCTAGCTATGCGTCTTGGAAGGAACTCCAGAAAGTCAAACAGCTCCAGACTATACAAGGAACCTTCTGAAAGTGTGGCTGTCTACTCCTTCCTGTAGAATGTCTAAAGTGTCTCCTCCCCATGAGGCCAGAAAGAATAAGGTGCTTCCACTACTGACCAGTGTTGAGGGGAGAGGTCATCACTAACACGTGGGGATGTTATAACCAACAGCCAATGAAACCTCCGCCAACTGCAGAGGTGAGCAAGTCTCCTGAGTATGTGGGCTGCATTCCTTCCGCCAGGCACTAGGAAGAGTGTGACTGACTGTATTACCCTTTTTGCCTTGGCCACTAGGAAGCTTAGGGCTCCCTTCTGCATGCCCACAGAACCTCCCACTTGTACCTGGGATTGTGACTTCTACCTGGCTCTCCCTTATCTTTCAGTTGGCATTTTCCCTTTTGTTACTTTCCTTCCCATCCATTTTTAAACTCATTATCAACTGGGGGGTTTTTCCAGAAACGAATGCCTTTGACCAGTGATTTTTATTTTGGCCAGTCAAATATTAATTCTGTTATTTCACTAACACTTTGCAGATTATCACATTCAATAGTTACACCTGACACACCTATAAAGTCTTCTCCAGCACCATGAGTTTCATTTTCACTTTGAGTATCCCAATCAAACACTAAGGTTTTTTTTTTTGTCTGTTGGTCTAATACATCGTTTGAATCAGAACTATATCCTGAAGAACTATCATCTTCTGAGACACTAGTATTTATGTTGCTTAGACAATCAGAGGAAGTAACTGCATAAAATTCACCGAAAAATTCTTGTTTTACTCAAAATTTCATAATGCGTCATTTTTGAAATTTTATGGTAATAAACTTGCATCTATAATATACACAAGGTTGGAACAAAAATCTAACAGAGCAAAATGTGAATTATGACAGTCATAAGTTGTATAATGAACCCTTGATCAATTTTAAGCTCTAATAACTGCATGGTGACGTTAATTGTATCACTCTCTAAAAACATATTGATATGTCTCCAGTCAATAACGTCTGGGCAATAAAAGACATATTAACACATCTCTGGTCAAATAATGTGTTAAAAATGCCCTGTCTCAGTGATGATCTTGCATGAGGTCCTTAACTTCTCTATCGTTCAGTGCCTGCATCTGTACAACGGTGATAAGAGAGCCAACCTCGCAGTGAGGGTCACATGAGTTAATAAAGGCTTGGCACACAGCACTCAACAAATATTCTTTTTATTATTATTTATGTGAGCCCACGTAAGTCCTTTGGAGAATACATAAACGTCCCATCGTTATCACGCTGATGGCCCTCCGGGGAGCCCCCTCTCCAGACCTGAGCCCACCCCAGTGAGGTCTCAGGCCTGGCCAGCCTCCCCGCTCCCCTCACTGGACAGGAGGCTCCCGAGTGCGCCATGACAGGACCGCTCCTGCTCCGTCCTCGGCGTGTGGCCCACCCACCTTGGCTGTCCAGGCCGATGTCCATGACGCCGTGCTTGACCTTCATGTGCCGGCTCAGGTTGCCCTTGAGGTTGAACTTGCTGGAGCAGTAGGGGCACTTGAAGGGTTTGCTCCCCGCGTGAAGGTGCATGTGGCCCAGCAGGTTGTACATGCGGTTGAAGGACTTCCCGCACACCTGGAACACACCCGGCCCCAGCCCGGCCTCGTCAGCCTGGTGGCCTGTCCTCCCCCGGCCCCTAGCCGCTCCCACCTCCATGGCTGGGCCCGAATCGCATCCCCTTTGTCCTTTCCTATGTGACCCCAGAGGCCGAGGACACACTCCCCGAGCCGAGGCTGAGACCCAGGCCTGGGAGCTCCAGCAGCACTGAGTCTCCGGCCTGGGCTCCTTCCCTGAGGCTGCACCGCGACCTTCACCCCCGCCCTCAACTCTCAAAAAGCAACTTCAGGGAATTCCCTGGTGGTCCAATGTTTAGGATTCTACACATTCACTGCCAAGGGCCTGCGTTCCATCCCTGGCTGGGGAACTAAGATCCCACAAGCCTCAGTGCGGCCAAAGAAAAGCAGCCAATTCAGTAGCTTGTAGGACCTCAACCCTCACCACCTACCCCCCAACCCCCCAGAGCCCAGCAGTTTCAGCCAGCGGGGGTGGGGTGGGGGGAGCGGCCCCCCCTTGCCCAGCCTGGGTCCCGCCTCCTGTGATCACACGCCGGGGCCACCTGTGAGCAAGTCCTGCCCCGGGGCCCGAGGGTCCGGTACCTTGCATTTGAACGGCTTCACGGGCGAGTGGACAATCATGTGGGTCTTGAGGGTCTGCTTCTGCACGAAGGTCTTGAAGCAGATGTGGCACTGGTAGGGCCGGACGCTGGTGTGGATCAGCATGTGCCGCTTCATGTTGGCCTGCAGGGTGAACTCCCGGCCGCACACCTCGCACTTGAACTCCTTCACGCCCTGTGGGGAGGCGGGGGGTGGGCGGGAGCCACGGTCAGGACCGCACGATGGACACGGGTTCTGGGAGTGTGTTCGTGCGGACCCGAGCATCAGGGCTTCTGGGAAGTGACTTCCTGTCGTCTGCTGTTTCTTAGTCTCTCAGTCGCGTCTGACTCTTTGCGACCCCATGGTGCCAGTGTCTACCCCTCGGCAGACAGACCGTGTCTCCCGTGTGTGCCGGCCTGACAGTGAAGACGACGCGTGTAGCCACCAGGGGGCCCTGCCCGTGGGGAGCTGACTTCGCGCATGATGTGTGCCCTGCATACACTGAGGCTGATCACGGCAATGTCTGCAGTTTTATCAGCCTTTGAGCTTGATTTTTTTCTTCACAGTATTGTTATAATTTTTTTTAAACACTTTGTGGTCTTGTGGGGATTTTAAAGTCTACGAAGAGAGGAGAAAGATGGCAAGCACACAGCACGGGTACTTATCGCTCTATTCTCCACCCAAACCCCCTGCAGGCATGAATAATCAATCATCTGGTTTTATGGCCAAGGCCAGATTCAGCTTCAGAATCCTTCTTTACAGTCTAGGTAGCTACACCAATTGAATGGAGGAGCACCTGCAATGAAATCTGCAATCATATCTGCTGCAGCAGAAAAAGTTCCCAAAGGGACTTCCCTGGTAGTCCAGTGGCTAAGACTCATCGCTCCCAATGCAGGCGACCCTGGTTCGATCCCTGGCCAGGAACTAGATCTTACATGCCATAACTAAGACCCAGTGCAGCCAAATTTTTAAAAATATATTAAAAAAAAGTTCCCAGGGCTGGGACAGGCTGGATTCTCGGCTTGGCAGGATATTTCTCCCCTACTCACTGCAATGTCCACTGTGAGAGACAAGGACACGAGTTCAACCTGGAGCCTCTCTAAGGCCCCAGGTTGGAGAGTGGTAGCTCTATGTACATGCGTGCTGTATTGGTCAGTCATGTCTGACTCTTTGCGACCCCATGTACTGTACTGTAGCCTGCCAGGCTCCTCTGTCCATAGGATTTTCCAGGCGAGAATACCAGAGTGGGCTGCCATGCTCTTCCCCAGGGGATCTTCCTGACCCAGGGATGGAATCGGAGTTTCTTACGTCTCCTGCATCGTAGGTGGGTTCTTTACCACTAGCGCCACCTGGGAAGCCCCAGCTCCATGCACATTCTGCTTCAAAGTGTGAAGCTAGTTGGACTTGGGTGGAAACCACAGCGCAGGCCAAGTGCCAGAGTGGGATGGTGGGACCCGGGAGGCCTCATTCAGCCTGTCTGGACGTAAAGGCCCCTCAAAGGAGGTGACGCTGGCTGAAAGTCAGGGAGGCTAGCAGCCTGCAGGGAGGGAGGAAGGCAGGGGAGAACTGGTCAAGGTGATGTCTAGACACACAGCGGACAAGACGGTGTTGCTCTACCATCTGTCTCCACAGGCCACTTTGCCTCATTTCAGAGTATCTGGAACCAGCTGTACTTCTCTATAACAAATATTTTCCCTTACATTCATTCCCTTTTTAAAGCTTTTTTAAAAAAATTTATTTGGCTTTATCGGGTCCATGTTGTAGCACGTGGGCTCCAGAGCACACAGGCTCAGTAGCTGTGGCCTGTGGGCTTAGCTGCCCTTTGGCATGTGGCTTCTTAGTCCCCTGACCAGGGATCAAACCTGTGTCCCCTGCATTGGAAAGTGGATTCTTAACCACTAGACCACCAGGGAAGTCCCTCACTCCCTTCTATAGTGAAATATATTTAGTATTTGCTTAAAAGAGAGGCACACGCTTTTGATAGACTCGAGTAATTACGAGAGGCAAGAGGAGCCCTTTGTGTTCTTGAGCATCTCATCTACTTCCCCACGGCATCCTGGCCTCTCTCTGGCCTCGGTCCTCCCAGCTGTGAGATGGAAAAATCAGCAATTCTCCAACTATGCTCCTTGGGTCCTGCAGGGATTCTTTAAACACTTCAGTTCAAATGTTTTAAAATGAATAGTTTTACTATTTAGAAAACTGATTTCAGAGCGCCTGAGACACTGGGGCTGAAGCCCCTGCAGAGCTCCAGGCTTGCGGCCCAGCAAGTGCCCCAAAGTGTTTGCTGTTGACCTAAGGGGGCCCCAGGGTGGCAGATGTGTCCCCTCTGCTTACCTGCATCTGAATTGCAGGTGTCAGGATTAGGGAGGAGAAACCCCATTCAGAAACATATCTTTGGTTGTAAAAAAACAAAAAACAAAAAATGGTTCAAATCTTAAAAAAAAGGAAAAAATCCCCCAAACCACACACACAAAAACCAAAATCCAAATAAACAAAAACTAATTTCAATTACATCTTTTCCTAACACTCATCAAAATAAAGCAGAGACATCACTTTGCTGACAAAGGTCCATCTAGTCAAAGCTGTGATTTTTCCAGTGGTCATGTATAGTCCCTTAGACAGCAAGGAGATCAAACCAGTCAATCCTAAAAGAAATTAACCCTGAATATTCATTGGAAGGACTGAAGCTGAAGCTGAAGCTCCAATGCTTTGGCCACCTGATGCAAAAAACAACTCACTGGAAAAGACCCCGATGATGGGAAACATTGATGGCAAGAGAAGGGGGTGACAGAGGATGAGATGACGGGATGGCATCATTGACTCCATGGGCATGGATCTGAGCAAACTCTGGGAGATGGTGAAGGACTGGGAAGCCTGGCATGCTGCAGGACATGGGGTGCAAGGAGTTGGACACAACTGAGCAACTGAACAACAACATCAAAATAAATATAACGATAAAAAAAAAAGAACCATTTGGGAATTCCCTGGTGGTCTGCTGGTTAAGAATCTGCCTGCAATACAGGAGATGCTGGGGACAGGGGTTTAATCCTTGGGTAGGAAGATCCCCTGGAGGAAGAAACTGCAACCCACTCCAGTACTCTTACCTGGAAAATCCCATGGACAGAGGAGCCTGGAGAGCTACAGTCCACGGGGGTTGCAGAGTCGAACACGACTCAAGTGACTGAGCACACAAATATTGAGAAAAGAAAGAAAAGAACATTCACCACCTAAGCGGTCTCATCCAGCACTATGGGAAGCCCTGGATGAAAGCTCGGCAGGAGGAGAGAGCAGAGAGTCAGGAGGCCCTGGGCGGTTGCGGCCGGCGGGGAGGTTCCAGGGGCCAGGTCTGGCCAGGGTGCGGGGTGGTGCAAGGCGCCCTTACCTTGTGGGTGAGCGAATGCTGCTTGAGGTGGTGGATCTGGCTGAATTCCATGCCGCACTCGGTGCACACGAAGGGCCGCACGTTCTGGTGCTTGAGCATGTGATTCTGCAGCTGGCTGCGGTAGTGGAAGGACTTGTCGCACTCCAGGCACTGGTAGAGGGTGGGGCCCTGGTGGGAGGCCAGGTGGCGCTTGAGCTGCGTCAGCGTGGAGAAGTCCAGGCCGCACTCGACGCACACGTGGCAGCGGCCGCTCTCGTGCTTCACCTCGTGGGCCTTGAGCTCGCTGGGGTAGGCGAAGCCGCGGCCGCAGAAGTGGCAGCTGTAGGGCTTGACCTCCGAGTGCAGCAGCATGTGGCGCTTGAGGTGGCTGGTCTGCGTGAAGGCCTTCTGGCACACCTGGCACTTGTGTGGCCGGGTGCCCTGGTGCGTCAGCAGGTGTGTCTGCAGGTGGCTGGGCTGCTTGAAGAGCTTGCTGCAGTGCGGGCAGGAGTGCGGCTTGATGCCGTTGTGGCCCAGGATGTGCGTCACCAGGTTGTACTTGGACGTGTAGGACTTCTCGCACATGCGACACTGCCAGCGCTTCTGCCGGTCGCCGGCCTCCACCAGGTACGAGTCGTCAATCTGCACGTTGATGTCCAGCCGGTCCAGCTGGGCCTTCTTGTGGCGCTCCACCGTCGAGCCGGCTGTGTCCGCTTCGAACTCGCCCACCTCCTGCCACACGAAGCCCTGCTCCGGCTTCACGGGCTCCGGGGACTCCATGGTAGGAGGCTCGGGGTCGCTCAGCGGGGGCAGGTGCGGCGGCTCGAAGCTGCACTCCACAGACAGGGCCTCTGGCCTGGGCAGCGCCATGCTGGGCTCGGCAAAGGCATCCCGGGCCGGGTCGGGGAAGTGGGGGTCGAAGGGGGCTACGTCCAGCTCCGGCCGCGGGGTGCGGGGCAGGTGTCGCAGCGTCCGGGGCTTGCGGCTGAAGACGCTGAGGTCGATCATCTTGACCGCGCTGCTCTGCACCAGGGCCTCGCAGCCGCCGCTGGCTGCCTCGGCTGGGGCCTCTGCTGGGCCAGCATCCTTGTCATCGCCGCCGGGCACCGACACCTCGTAGACCTCCTCCTCCTCCTCCACCTTCTCAAACTTGACCTTGGGCACCAGGCGCACAGGTGGCCTCGTCTTCCGCCGGGTGTGCTTCTCGAAGGCCGCCTCCACCTCCAGCACCTCCTCCTCGGCCGGCTCCTCCAGGGCCCGCCCGTTGCAGGCCAGCTGGTAGACGTCGGGGCCCGGGGGCCGGGGCTCCCCTATGGCTGCCCCGGACAGCTCCGGCCCCAGGTCCGGGTAGAAGGCTTCGGCGCTTATGGTGGCTCCAAAGAGCTCATTTTCCGAGACCAGGCCCAGCACAGCGGCCTGAGCCAAAGACAGCACCACCACAGCATCAGTCTGTGTCCCTGAGTCCATGAAGCCCTCCATCCCGTGGCGGCTGGCTAGGAGGGCATCGCTGCGGGAAGAGAAGGGAGCATGAGCACCACCAGCTCAAGGCTGCCAGACCGACGACAGACAGACACACGCTCAGCAAGGGCTCGCCCAAGTCTGGGTGTGTCTGTCCCTGATGTCTTTCTATTCCTGTCTTGGGAACAGGGCACAGGGTAATTATGGGGAGCCAGGACACCCTCTGTGTATGTGATCTTTGTTTGCCACGGCCTCCATCTCCCTGTGGGAGTTCTGGGTAAGCCCTGCCCCCTTGCTGGCCTCAGTCTTCCCATCTGTGAAATAGGGAGGCTGGGTTTCCCCAGTGGTACAGGAGTTCCCAAAAGAATCGGATCCAAAATGGCAAACACTAAAGATTCTGCTCTTTTAAAAACTGATGTTAAAAAAACCCATCTTTATTCAAATGAAATATATACCTTGTTCCCACACAATGGCTTTGTGGCCAAGGTATAATTAATTTTACGCTGACCTTGACTGTACAACTGTCACCATTTGCTTAGCCATGTGAATGTGGTGTTTGGGGTTTTTAAATATATTGGGCAAGAACAAGGCAACACATAAAAATAAATTAGGTGCCGAGGCCAAGCTCAGACAGCAGTTACCACCTGTCAGCCCTGATGCTAAATGACTGTGCCTTGCACAACAGGTCATTGCTCTTGATTAGCTAAATGTTGCACATTTAACGACCTAAGTTTACACCGATTAAAATATAGCTTGTGTCTGATATGTACCCTGGAATTTCATGAAAGATCTGATTTGAAAGAAGGAGTCTGTGATGGCTAACAAGCTGGAGAAAACTGACTGAAGTGAATGCTAAAACTAGCTCCCAGCTTCACAGCCATGTTCTCTGATCGAACAGGTGTTTCTACAAAAGCCACTGAGCCCACCTGTCTGGGTCCAAAGCCGGGGCATCAGCTTCCTGCCTTCCTAAGGGATCCGCCACATCAGTGTCCTCTGTGTAGCCCGGCCTTCGCACAGGGTTATCCCACAGGGGTGCCCTTTCCCCAAGCCCACTGAGCTCCTGGCTCCTCCCACCAGCTCCCCAGGCTTCCCTGAAATTCCCCCAGTTCCCAGTGCTTCCCAGCTCTCCCTGGCGGCAGGGATGTGGGAGGGCCTCCTCCCTGGCCTGGGGTCCTCATCAGATTGCACCCTGCTCCCCTGCTCAATGTCTAGCACAGCACAACAGAGGCGCTCCATACAGAAGGGGGAAGACAGGACTGGGGTGGCTCCTGCCTGAGGCTTCCTCCCGGGCCAGGGTCAGGTGCATGGCGGCGGCCCTTCCTCAGGAAGCAGGCTCCCGGCCGGTGTCTCCCTGCCCCCAACAGGCCAGAGGAGCTTCCCCTTCCTGAAGCCGGCTAAAAATAAAATACCCCAGAGAGGAATTTTAGCCTCCTTGAAATGGACACTAAAGATTAAACTATTAAGCTTAAAGCAGGGCTCTCGTGGAAGGGGTAGGATGGAAGGAAAACCTCTGGAATAGGCTGGGGGTTGTGGGGAGGGGGTGGCTAGCCCTGATGGAGAGAGCTCACCCTCCCACCCTGCGTTGGAAAGAACACTCAGCTGGGAGTCAGGCAGCCTGGCCTCAAGTCCCAGCTCTGTCACATACAAGTGACTAAGCAAAGTCACTTCTGCATCTCAGTTTCCCCATCAAAGAATGGGGGAGGGGGACTTCCCTAGGGGGTCTAGTGGTTAAGACTCCGCATTTCTAATGCAGGGGGGAACCCAATGCAGGGTTTTATCCCTAGTCGGGGAACTCTAAGACCCCCCATGCTGCCTGGCATGGCCAAAATAAATAAATAAATAAATAAAATTAACTGGACCGCCAGGGAAGTCCTCAAAGAAGCAGACTTTTTGGATGAAAACCACAGACCTGAGAGATTTCTCCATTCTGGGGTCCCAAATTCATCAAAGGTTTGGGTGATTCTACATCAGGCTCTAGAGACTAAGAACTCATTTGATCAGTGCAACAAATAATTTGCCAAGTCCCTGGTCTGGGTTGGGCCCTGTGCTTGGAGATGAAAGGCAACAAGGTCCCCCGTGGTGTCCAGAGGGGACTGCTGTGCCCACTGCAACCCCCCTGCCTCCCCGTGTGGGGAGCCTCACTGCCTCGGAGCACAGCGGCCCATCTGACCCAGCGTCCAGCAGCGCCCAGCAGCGCCCAGCAGCAGCCCTCGTGTCAGCTGCGGGCTTGAGAAAACAAGCAGCTCAGCACTTTTTCCAGACTTCCCCAAAGGCAGGGCCAGCAGAGGGGAGGGACTGGCCCTCAGCGGCGGAGCCTGTGCTGGGACTTGGCCTGGATTCCGAATTCAGATCTGGACTTTGCCCCTTTCTGGCTCAGGCTCATCCTGTCATGCCCTGAGCCTCAGTCTCCTCATCTCTGCTGAGAGGGAGGTGAGGTCTGAATCCTGGGGTGCTGAGGACATGAGATGAGTATGTCGGCAGAGATGTCAGTCCCTCCCCGTGCTTTTCTCCCCCTCAAATCCCATCTAATTTATTTTTAATTGGAGGATAATTGCTTTACAATGTTGTGTTGGTTTCTGCCATACAACAACATAGATCAGCCTTAAGTATGCAGAGGTCTCCTCCCTCCCACCTCCCCACCCCATCCCACCCCTCTAGGTAGTCACAGAGCCCCAGGGTTGAGCTCCCTGCATCATATAGCAAATTCCCACTATCTACCTGTTTTACCCATGGGGATGTATATGTTTCCAGGCTGCTCTCTCCAATCATCCCACCCTCTCTCTCCTTTCTACAAGTCTCTATTGCATCTCTATGCTGCCCTACAAATAGGTGGGTCAGTGCTATTTCTCTAGATTCCGTATCTCCTGTGCTTTTCTCCAGGCCCCAGTCCCTGGCAGCACCCCTCTTCTAGCATCTGAAGGGAATGGGAACAAAGAAACCCATAACACATCCCTCTATTGGCAGATGAGGGCTTCTCAGGTGGTGCAAGTGGTAAAGAACCTGCCTGCCAAACCAGGAGACGTGGGTTCGATCCCTGGGTCAGGAAGATCCCTTGGAAGAGGAAATGACAACTCACTCCATATTCTTGCCTGGAAAATCCATGGATAGAGAAGACTGGAGGGCTACAGTCCATGGGCTCGCAGAGTCGGACATGATTGCGCACACACACACTCACTGGCAGATGAGCACCTGCCTGTGGAAGCACGTCTGGGGCGGCCCCCGACGGGGAGGGTGGTCATGTAACATTCCAGCCCTGTTAGGAGGACCTTCTAAGAGCAAAAGGGCCACTCCCAAGGCTCACACCAGGAACCCAGGTGCAAGCTGAACCTGCCCCCGGCCACCGTGCATCCCCCTCCCACAGGGACAGGCTGGTGCTTTATTCTGGGGCTGAGGACTACAGCCCGTGCCTGGGTGTAGAAGGGGACCTGCCCACAGCCCTTGCTCTCAAGGGGTTTGTGCCCAAGTGTGGGGACACAGAGCTGCCAACAACTAACCACAAACGTGGTGATTGAGCGCTCAGCAAGTCCTAGGCAAGCCTTTTAATCCCAAAATCAACCCTGTGGAGATGGGCAGTAGCGGGCACCACACTCCGCGGCCTGGGAATTCGAGGTGTAAGTAGCAAGCTCAAGAGTGCCCTGGCAGGGACTTCCCTGGCAGTCCAGTACTGAAGACTCTGTGCTTCCAATGAAGGGGGCATGGGTTTGATCCCTGGTTGGGGAACTAGAAGACAAAACAGTGCCCCGGCAGCGAGGGCGGCACTGGGTCAGCACCTGGGCCCATCCAGGCTCGGTACCTGCAGCTCCGCCCCGCCATCTGTGCAACCTGGGAGGTCACCTCTTGGCTCTGAGCCCTCCCTCCTCAAGCTCCTGTGAGCCAGCAGGAACGCACAGGCAGACCCAGGACCTGCTCCTGTCTGGCTGGTCCAAGGCTCCAGCTGGACTGGGCTGCCCTTCCAGGCAGCCAGAGCCCCTCTCTCCTTGGGTATCCACTCAGAAAGCACTTCTTTCTGGGAGCCTTGATTGACGTACCTGCCGGTCAGGCCCCTGCTTAACCGACACATATCACTCTGTAAACACAGGCTAAAGGGGCTGAGTGTTCACTGGGGCAGCCAGGCAGGCTGTGTGTGTGTGTGTCTGTGTGTGTGTGTGTGTGTGTAAGAGGAGCTGTGTTTGTTGAGACAGAGGCCCAGAGAAAGAAGAGAGAGGGAATCTAATTCTCCTGCATTTTACACGCGTGTCTGTCCGCCTATCGCACATGGGGCCGGGGTTGGGAAGCTGGGGGCTTCGCAACGTGGGTGCCATCACCGCTCCTCCTCCTGGGCCATCTTTTTGTGCTTCCCCCGCCCCAGCTCCTTCTCACAGGTCACAGCCCTCCTGTTTTAACATCTTGGCACGGGCTGCCCAGGGCAGGAGGTGCACCCGACCCGTGCGCCAGGGCGGGGTCCCCACACTGCAGGGCCCCTCTTGTCATCAGCCTGGGCCCTCTTGCGGCACGTGGCTTCTCAGGGCAAGGCCTCTCTCCTAGCCCTTGTGCTGTGGGCTCAGAACAAAAGCTCTCTACAGTGTCCCGGAGAAAGGGGAACTCAGACCGCCCTGGGCTCCGCACTGCCTGGGCTGTGAGATGAAGGGCCACCAGGGGAGGGGATGCGGCTCAGCCTCCTACCAGGACACCCTGGTCCCCGGGGTGGAGAGAAAGGGAATGGAAAAGGCAGGGAGACAGAGGAAATAGAATCACTGCTTAATTGTAGTGTGAAGACCTGCAAGGGGAATTGCGGGGAGGGGGGGCCACAGCAGAGAGAGGGGGAGAGAGAGAGGGAAGGAGGGAGAGGCTGCGGAGGCCAAGAAACAAAAGCAGGGGAGGGGAGGGGAAGGAGGTGCCTGCAGAGGGGGAGGGGACTGTGCCAGTGACACCAGAAGCCCAGGGCTGTCCTATTTCCCAGGGCTTAGCATCACCCCCTCCCAGGCCAGCCCCTGGGGAAAGACACAATCTCATTTCCGGAGGCCCAGCAGGAGGCCTCCCCAGCCCCAGCAGGGCCCCCAGAGCTCTCACTGCTGCTTCATCTATTGCTGTGCTAAGGTCCCTGTAAAACACTGACACAAGCTTGTCAAATGCATTAATGAGTGACTTGCTCGGTGACCCTGGACAAAGTCACCCGGTCCCTCGGGGCCTCAGTTTCCTCATCTGTAAAATGGGCACAAGCAGCTTCTTGGAACCTTGAGGGCGGGTTAATCCTTGGCTTACCTGCCTGCCTTCTGGGGTCCCCTCCCCAAGACGGGAGCCCACTTCTCAGCCACGCTGCTTTAAAAGCTCCTTTCCTCTCATGGAGACCCCCACCTTCATGCACCAGGGGAGGGTCACGGAGCTCAGGGCCACCAATGTCCCTGGGAACCAGACAGTGGGGCAGAGCAGTTGAGGCCTGGTCTTGCTTGGGGCTGGCAACACAGGAGTCATTTGAAAAGGAAGAACCAACAAGACTTTGTGACCATCTGGCTATTCTTTGCCTCACTCTTGCCACCAGGACATCTCAAAAACCAACTGAAGACACAGGAATGCTCCGGGGCTTTTGCCCAGTCTTGGGACGTCACCCAGTACCCTGTGATCTATTACCCTCAGGATGACTTTTGAGGGTCTGCTCCCTGACACAGGCCCCACAGAGCCCTGGGCTCCTGCTGGGGAGACAGGTTCATCCCTTCGGTACTGCAGCTGAATCACTGACTCAACACACCGGCCAGGCGCTGGGTGCCATTCTTGGTTGTAAAGATATAGTTGTTGCTGTTGTTGTTCAGTTCCTAAGTGGTGTCCGACTCTGTGCGACCCATGGACTGCAGCCCGCCAGGCTCCTCTGTTCATGGAATTCTCCAGGCAGGAATACTGGAGTGGGTTGCCATTCCCTTCTCCAGGGGATCTTCCTGACCCACAGACTGAACCTGGGTCTCCTGCATTGGCAGGAGGGTTCTTCACCACTGCGCACCTTGGGAAGTCCAAGGATATGGTAAGAAGCATAAGCTCCCACACCAGGGGCAGCTGCTCTGAGCAAGCTCAGTCTAAAACCTGAGGCACCAGGAACTTTGGGAGGTGAAGCACTGGGCTCAGGTGGGTACAGGGCCCCCACAGAATAGCCGCTGGATCCTGAGGCTGAACTCTGAGTGGCAGGGACAGGACCAGTGTCTGTGCCCAGGGAGGCGGGTAGGGAGTGTCAGGTATGAAAACGACTGTTTAAAAAAAAAAAAAAAGCCACTCATAGGACTTCAACTTAGAGCAAAACCACCCTTTTTGTTTCCTCTGTTGTCCCCTTCTTAAGGGTAAACCCTGCTCACATCCCATGAAAGGAAAAGGAAGCGAAAGTACAGGCTGGAGGTTTGTGCAAACCTCAGGGCTCCTTGCCGCAGTCTCACTTCTGTCCAGCCCACAAGGTCTCATTGGACTCTGGAGCTGACGAGGCGGCTGGGGTTGGGGTGGGGTGGCCCAGGGGGAAGTGTCCGAGGCTCTTCCTTACAGGAGTCTCTCTCTGCCTCAGCTTCCCCTTTTTCCTTGGACAGATTTGCTAAGCTCTGGCTCCAGAGGTCAGAGTGGCTGGGCCACCAATACAGGGCCACCAACCCAACACAGGAGGGCCCGATGAGGGGAAAGGACTGGTCCAAGGTTACACAGTGAGATGCTGGTGAAGCCCAGAAGCCCATCTTCAGCCAAAATCTACCTGACCCTCTTTTAAAGCTTCCTGTACGTCTGCATCTTACACACACACACACACACACACACACACGCACAGTGCTGTTTCCTACCTCAGGGCCTTCGCACGGGCTGACTCCCCTGGCAGGACTTGCTCCTTCCCTCCCACTGGGTGAATACCCCTTCTTTCTTTAGGAATCAGGCTTCCTAGGTGGCTCAATGGCTAAAAAAAAGAAACAGGAAAAAAAAATCCACTTGCCAATGCAAGAGGCATGAGAAACTCAAGTTCAATCCCTGGGTCAGGAAGATCCCCTGGAGAAGAAAATGGCAACCCGCTCCAGTATTCCTGCCTGGAGAATTCCCTGGAAAGAGGAGCCCGGTGGGCTACAGTCTACAGAGTCACAAAGAGTCGGACACGACGCAGCCCACATGGCACACAAGCAGGCATGGCCTCCCAGGAGATACTCCTCTGCCTGGGGGCAGGGCGAAGGCCTCTTCCACAGCCTGGGAACATCAGGTTAATTTAACCTGTGTCTAGGCTGGGTGCCCAGCTGTTTGGTCAAATAGCAATCTGGATCTTCTGATGTTGTGATGTCATGGTTGATGTGATTAACATCTACAATCAGCTGACTTTAAGTAAGGCAGATTACCCTTCTTAATATGGGCAGCTCTCATCTAATCAGTTGAAGTTTTCAGAAAAAAACCCTCAAAGTTTCCCCAGAGAAGAAGGGGATTGCATATCACAGAAATCCTGCCTGGGTCTCCAGCCTGCCAGCCTGCCCTGCAGATTTTGGACTTGCCAGCCTCCACAACCGCATGAGCCAATTCCTTAAAATAAACCTCTCTCTCTCTGTGTATATATCCTGCTGGTTCTGTTTCTCTAGAGAATGCTGATACAGTTGTCGCGATTCACAATTGTATCTGTTGATGGGCCCTCTCCCCCACCAAAGGTCCACCCTGTAAGAGGGTGACTGCAGGGCACTGTCCGGAGAGAAAGACACCAGGCTCCTCTGTCCATGGGATTCTCCAGGCAAGAATACTGGAGTGGGTTGCTATTTCCTTCTCCAGGGGATCTTACAACCCAGGGATCAAAACTGTATCTCTTACATCTCCTGCACTGGAAGGCAGGTTCTTTACCATTAGTGTGACCTGAGAAGCCCCAGAAGCGTTAGTCCCCTCAGTCATGTCCGACGCTTTGAGACCCCATGGACTGTAGCCCACCAGGCTCCTCTGTTCATGGGATTCTCCAGGCACAATCTTGGGCCCTCTCTCAATTCAAACTCTTCCAAGGGCAGAGGTCCTGGCTTCACAGGGTCCAATTGGCACTGCCTGATGAGAGCACTGGTGCCTGTGCCAGTTAAACCAGAATCTCTGCTTCTGGGGCCTGGATATCACATTTCTCCAAATCTTCCCAATACACTCTGATTCTCAAAATGAATTAGTAAGAGCTGATGAGCACTCACATGACCTGGGCCTGAGGGTGAATGAAGAGTGCCCTCCCATGGATGTTGTGACTCCTGCACCTGATGGGCCCTTCCTCCTCACTCTGAGGGGTCCCGTGCCCAGGCCAGGGCCCCCACACAGCACACCCATGCCTACCCCCCACCACAGGTGGTTCATACAGGAGCTGAGACCACCTGTCTGCTTCTTTTCACATCCCAGATGGACTTAGGCCATGGAGGTTCCCCACTTGGAAGCACAGCTATGCATCAAGCCTTACACTCTCAAGCAAACTCTTCATATACAAACGCGCATGTGAGGTGGAATAAGGCCAAAACTCAGGAGCAGTGACACTAAGCCAGCTGGAGCCAGCCCTCCGAGGAAGAGGGGGTGAGCATGTCTGGAGAAGCAAGGCCATGCACTCCTGGGGAGTCCTGGTTCCTGAAAGGGGCCAGTCCCTGCTGCCAGCCTGGGGACCCTCAGTCACCCTCTTGTCCTGAGGAAAACTGAGTGGGTTCCTGATTCTTGTAGAGCGTGCCTGTGACTCTTTGCGACCCCATGGACTGTAGCCCGCCAGGCTCCTCTGTCCATGGGATCTTTCAGGGAAGAATACTCGCGTGTTCTTGGTTGTTTTGCCCTCCTCTAGGGATTTTTCCTGACCCGGGGCTCCAATTCCTGTCTTCTGCGTCTCCTGCACTGGCAGGCAGATTCTTTACCACTGAGCCACCTGGAAGCCCTTCTAGAAATGAGCCCAAAATAACAGGGCATCTAATTAACTGCCAGGAACAAACAAAGCTGCTTACAGAGCTGCATACAAAGCACACGGCATCCTCCTCGGGTACAGGGGTGACGTGTGCCTCTGATCCCAAGTCACTGGGGCCCTAGAAGGCCGTGAGCTAGGGTTGCTCCGGCCTGATGCCTTGCTTGCCACAAAGAAAGCAAGCTGGGTTCTCCCGCAGCCGGAAAGTAGCCTCGCTGAAGACCTCTCATCTTCGAGGCTGGTCTTGGAATCTTCATCAGCAGGGTTGGAAGGGCCTTTGGGGACACTCCTGTCCAATGCTGTCATTTGACAGATGTGGAAACTGAGGCCCCAAGGCTCCCACCCCACAATGGGCACCAAACTGAGAGCTCTCGATTCCCAGTGCATTTCCATCCACAGCAAACACGGCAGCCGCCCCACACACTCAGGCCCCCCACCAGGCTGCTGGCTGCATCAGGTCCAGACATACCACTAAAGGCTGTAAGAACTTGCTCTACTGGCCCTTGCTTGTGTGGGAACTTCATAGCACTGCTTGTCCCCTTTGTCATCACCCTCCAGCCATGTGGCCTTTCCTTATTTAACAGATTCACATGCTGTTCCCGGGGTCTTGAATACTCTCTTGTCCCTCAGCCTCCAGCCTTCAACTCAGGCATCACTTTCTCAGGAACCTTCCCTGCCCACCCTTCTCCCCAGCCAGGTCTGGTCCCCCAAGTTCTAAGGAGTTACAAGTTTACTACTTTTCTTTCCTGGACTTTACCACAATTTTTAAGGACAGGTCTAATTGTGTAATTATTTGCTCAGTGTCTGGTGCCCCAGTTAGATCACAGAGGGCAGAGGGCATGTCCGTGCGCCCACGGTGCAGTCCTCGCAGAGCACACATCACTGCGCCTTTCGAGAATATCCATTTCAAGTGTGAAGAAAAAAAAAAAGAGAGAGCCCCTTGCCGAGCCCCAGGTGGACACCCCCAGGTCTGTGCTTCTTTCCCCTGAGCTCCAGGACTAGTCTCTTTTCCCAGGAGAAGGAATGGCAGGCTTCATGTTTCTGCGAGGCTCTGTGTCTTTTCTCCAATTCTAGAAGCAAAAAGCAAGTCTGTTCTTGAAACAAGGACACTCATCTGGACCCAAAGATCACCAGCGTAATGTAACAGGGAAAAACAAACAAAACTTGGGCTCACAAGTTCAAGGACAAAGATAAGAATCACAGCTGAAGGAACATCGGGAGCCTTTATTGGGCTTGACCTTTGTCAGGTCCTGTGATGAGCGTGTGCAGTTTCCAGGCTTCCAAGCAGTCCTTGTAGGGAGGAGAACCATTTCCATTTTACAGCTGTGGAAACTGAGGCTTAAAGAGAGGCAGTCCCTGACGGGTAGGGCAGGGCAGATCCCAGCTGCAGGGCAGGGCAGCCCCAGGGGCCCAGGCCCAGCTCTCTCCACCCTGCTACCTTTGGGTGGGGATGAGCTTTCTGGGTTGGCTCTTATTTCCTTGCCAACCTCGGTTTCTTCACACTGGGGCCCGATTCGGACCTGGGAGCCCCTCCTGGCTTCCCTTCCTCCTCCCCAGCCTTGTCTCAGACCCCTCCCGCACTGAGCCCTCAGCCTTCTCCATCCGTCTTCCTCTCCCTCCTTCTGTTTCCGTGGCAACCCCATCCTCTGCTCTGCCACTCGGTCCTGCGTTCCCATCTCTTTCTTTCCTCTTTCATCTCTCCCCTCATTGCGGTATATAGCCCAAATCCCCCTTCGTCCTTTGCTTCTGGTCTCTAGTCCCTTTTACTTGCCTTTTTATCTCTTTCAATATTCTCTTGTCATCTCAGGGCGACATTTATTTATCTCTTGCTAAAAAGAAAGAGAGAGAGAGGGAAGAGGGGAGGGAGGGAGTGAGAAAGGGAGGGAGGAGGGAAGAAGAAGAAAGGAGAAAAAAGAAACCCTATTTCATCAGCTCCAGCCATCTTTCTTTCCAAGGGCTAGAGTCAGACAGATCCCAGAATGGACCCCCTGCTTTGCCACCATGCAGACCCTCTACTGACCCTGGAGAAAGAAATGGCAACTCACTCCAGTACCCTTGCCTGGAAAATCCCATGGACAGAGGAGCCTAGCGGGCTACAGTCCATGCGGTCGCAAAGAGTCAGGTACGACTGAGCGCCCACGCAACCACAGGGAGGAAGTAAACACAGGTGGGGGGTGTCCAGGGGACGAGGGCTCACTGGGAGAGGGGGCACCCTAGGGGGCTTGGCCCTGCTTCTCTGAGGTCAGGTTAGGGGAGGCACCAGAGGCCCCTTCAGGAGAGAACAAGGCTGGACCCAGACTCAGGGTTAAGCTGGGCCCAGCATCCCTTTGCATCCCTGTGCCAGCAGGAAATCACTGCAGTTCAGGAAAAGTCCACACATACGCTGCCTGACGTCCCATACCTCCTCCAGGCCCCACCTTGCCTCGTGTGCACATATGCATGAGACACAGGGCCTGTCCCAATCTGGGGCCCACAGCGATACTGAGGTACCCAGCTACCCTCACTCCAAACACGACAGTGAGATTCACAACCACTCTTCATAATTCACTCTTCCTCCTGATCCTAAATGGCTTCTGAGCAAAGGCGGCACCGACCGGTGGGGACTCTCTGGCGCACATCTCCGACTCTGCAGTTTTTTTGACCATGCCGAGTGGCATGCAGGGATCGAACATGTGGCCCCTACAGTGGAAGCACAGAATCTCAGCCACTGGACCGCCAGGGAAGTCCTGTCTCCACAGCTGAAGACAGAAGTAAGGGTTGTCAGTTTTCTCCAACTTCTTTTTAGCTGCCATTAGTTGAGCTGATACTACCTTCCAGGCGCGCAATCCTAGCCACCCCAGCGAGATAGGCATCTTTATTTTCATTCATTACAGATAAGCCAGGTGAGGCTTGGGAAAGCCTGTTACTTGTCCAAGTCACCAAGCCAGTGGGAGGTGAAGGTGCGATCTGAGCAGGTTACAATCATACCCTTTTTCTTTTTTTCTTCCTGTGCTCCCGGGAGGGAAAGGTCATGTAACTCCCGGCCCAGACACCCCAGTCCCTGCCTTCAACACAAGAGAAACAGATTTACCACCTAAAACAAAGCAAGCCGATCATAGCTGGGCCCCAGTGTCTCAAAGTGACAGAGAAAACACGGGAGCTGGTGGAAAATGCTATCAAGTCCCCTGGGAAACCACAGCCACATGGAGAAGAAAGGGGCCCTGGACCCCTTCGGGAGTCCACAGGCAGCTTGAGCGCCTGCTGAAGCTGAGCTGTGTTGTGGGCCAGGGAGGAAGTATTGGTGGCCACGAAGTTCTGGGGCTCAAAGGCCCTTCCGGAGTAGCTCCCGCCTGCCCTGTGTGAGCAGCTGGCAAGGCCCGGCCTCAGGACGCAGCAAGGCCCAGTGATCCAGGTCTGCCAAGCCCAAGGAGGTGTCAATGACATGACCTCTCTGTTTCTCCCCTAAAAGGCGGGCTGAGCACATCAGGAAAACCAGGAGCAGGGCCAAGGAGGAAGAGATGGGCAGCAGCAGACGGGGAGGGGAGGCATAGAAGGATAGCCCCTCAAGACTTCTTCCCCAGTCAGTGGCTCAGCCGCTAAAGAGTCCGCCTGCAATCCAGGAGACCGGAGTTCGATCGCTGGGTCAGGAAGATCCCCATGAAAAAGGAATAGCTGCCCACTCCAGTATTCTTCCCTGGAGAATCCCACGGACACAGGAGCCTGGCGGGGTACAGTTCATAGCGTCACAGGGAGTGGACACGACTTAAGTGACTGGCACACAGAGGGGAGAGGAACCCGGCTCTCGGTCTGGCAGGCCCAGCCCGCATCCCCATCTCTGCCACAGATGAGCTAGGTGACCTTGGGCAAGTTCCTTCTCCCTGGGACTTGGTTTCCTTGTTGTAAGACAAGGAATAGTGACATGAAAACGATCCACCACACACTGAGCCCTTCCTTCAGGCCAGGCTTTTTTGCCTGATGAGATCACGGGCAGAAAGCATGACTCCCTTTTTTCTTTTCCCTTTGGCCACACCATGCTGCACGTGGGCCCTTAGTTCCCTGGCCCTGAATTGGAAGTGTAGAGTCTTAATGAATGGAAGGCCAGAGAAGTCCCAAGCGTGACATCCTGAAACAAACCCACGTTACAGGGGAGGCAACCAAGGTACAGAGGAGTAACTCACCCAGCTCACCTCATCTAGGATACACGCGAGAGGAGTAAGTGAAGCTTGGGTTTCATTCTTGAGTCTAACTTAAGTGCTTTAAAAAATTTTTTATTTTGGCTGTGCTAGGTCTTAGTTGTGGCCTGTGGGATCAGCTGCTGTGTATGGGCGCGAGTTCCCTGACCAGGGATAGAACCCAGGCCCCCGCACTGGGAGGGCAGAAGTCTTAGCCACTGGACCACCAGGGGAGTCCCTTAAGTGCTCTTTAAGGCAAAGGAAAGAAGGGCAATACAGGTATCCGTGGGGGATGGGCTCCAGGCCCCCGGTGGAGACCAACACGTGCAAATGTTTGAGCTCCTTACATAAAGTGGGCAGTACAGTCAGCCCGCCTGTGCCGTGTTTGATAACAAGACTGGTTGCACACAGTAAGGACTCGATTGCCAGGAGCTGTTGCTGCTATTATCATTCTATTCCTCATCCATGGCCTGGGCCAGGCTGGTAATGGTGGCTGGTGGGAAACACAGACCCCATTTTCAGGGACCTCACACTTTGGTTTCAGAGGTGAGACGAAGAACCACGAAACAGAAGAGGACAAAAGCACAAAAGGCATGGGATGCCACAAAGAGACAAAGTAACTTTGCTTTTTTTTTTTTTAAAGGTGTCAGGAAGATTCTTCCAAGTCAATGGGCACTTTGGGAGTCAATGGAGACTCCACTGGCTCTGGGGTCCGGCTTCACCCCCTTATATATTGGTTCGGGGGAGCCTCAGGCCCCTCATCTGTGACACAGGATCCCAGTTTCCACTTCCCAGAGCTGAGCCCATCGGTCCAGTGAGCATGATCTACGGGGGGCAGTATACAAGAGAGGGGCCAGGACAGTCTAGGAAGAAGAGAACCGTGCTCGGAAGCCCCCACCCACCTCCCCATCTGCTGCAGCGAGAGATGAAGGGAAGGGAAAATGGCAGAAGAGCAGCAGGCAGAGAACGTGCCGAGGGCCGAGGACGGCCGAGGACGGCCGAGGAGGGTGGCCTGGCTGCAGAGCCCTCCCCTCGCTCACGGCAGCCAGCGTGACTCATCCCGGGCCTCCAGCCCAGTGGCGTCCCTGGCAGCGTCCACCGATGCTGCAATCAACATTGATTTTGCAGTCACCCACACACCCAAGTCGAGACCGGATTTATGCCAGGAGAGGAGTAAAGAATGCCTCTCTCATTCACGTAATGCCTCCATGTATCTCCGGAGGGGAGGGACAGCTGGGGAAACATTCAGCCCAAGAGTGTACACACACAGACAGGAGATGCACGCGGCTGTCCACGCAAGTCATCGTCAGCGGCAGTGCTGTGCCAGCTCTCTCCTTAGTCACCTCACGACCCGCACTGTCACGTGGTGAGTCGTGGGTCAGAACCCACGTGAGGGGTGGACGCCTGCAGTCCAGCCAGGAGGATAAAGGTGGGGCCAGGGGGCAACCCCGAGACACGCAGACGTGAGATGAGAAGTTCAGGGCAGACTGCGGACAGAAAGCAGGGGAAAGAGGCTGGAGCCCCAGGACAGGGGTGAGGCAGCCAGTCCCCGAGGGGTCTGTACGCTCCCGGGACTAGTCGGGGCTGGGGAACCTCTCACCTGAGGGAGGAGAGGTGGGAGGAGGACCAGAGGGCGGAGACCAGAAACCTCTGGGGTGGCCTGGCCAGAGGGCAGGCGGGTCCACAGACATCAGAGGAGAAGGTGGCCAGGGTGGCCAGCTCAGCCCAGAGTGCATGCCAGTTTCCTCTGATCTGGATCATAAAGGATGACACTGAGGCCCTTCAGAGCAAGAGTCCCCATCTTTGGCACTAGGAACTGGTTTCGTGCAGGGTGGGGTAGGGCAGGGTCGTGGTTGGTTTCTGGACAATTCAAGTGCATTACATTTACCATGTACTTTATTATTATCATCACATCAGCTCCACCTCAGACCATCAGGCATTAGGTCCTGCAGGGTGAGGACCCCTGCTTTAGAAAACCTCACCTGCAGAGTGCTAAGCTGTGGACCACCTGTCCCCAGGTGCTAAAATTCAAATGCATGTGGTACGTGACGCAAAGGCCAAATGAGTTTAGTGGAGGCGACTATTATAAACCAACCAAACGTCTGGCCTTCACCAGAGGTGTTTGCGGTGGACTTGAGGGTTTCCTCTGCACACCACCTGCTGTGGGGACAGCCTGTGGCATTGAGGTTCCTCAGAGAGGGCCGTGGTGACGACCGAGGGCGGCAGGAGGGCCTGGAGTGAGCCAGGCCACTTCCCGGTTGTGAGCCCGTGGGGCAAGTTGCTTCATCTCTCAGACCCTCAGTTTCCTTAAGTGCAAACGGGAGGGATGGCTGCCTTTCCTACAAGACGGCTGAGAGCATGTGAGTGAAAGTACCTGGCACAGGTGCTATCATCTGATGAAAGGAAATTCTCTGCTTTACCCTTGCAATATATATAAACACACTATGGGATTCACTCACAGCCCCCAAATATTCGATATTTTCTTTTGAGTTCAGTCATTCAGTCGTATCCGACTCTGCGACCTCTATGCACTCTAGCCCGCCAGGCTCCTCTGTCCATGGGATTCTCCAGGGAAGAACATTGGAGTGGGTTGCCATTGTCTTCTCCAGGGGATCTTCCCAGGGATTGAACCCACATCGTGTGCATTGCAGGCAGATTCTCTACCGCTGAGCCACTGGGGAAGCCCGATACTTTCTTAATATCACTAAATATATCTGCAGTAAGACCTACAAAGGAGTGGTAAGTGCATGAACATTTGGAAAAAGCAGCTACTATTTTGAGGGACAAAAAGTAACCAAATCAGGTACATGGGGAAAGATGCTGGAACTGAACCCAGCATCTTCAAGGAAGTTTCCAGCTGCAGCTTTGAGCCACACAAGAGCCCCTGGGTTGCTGGACAGGGGTGGGGTGAGGGTCTCTTGGGATGTACCATGAAGCCCTGGGGAGGTGGGAAGTCCTTTCCCGGTGCACCTGGAGAAGCCCTTGTCAGACACCAGATGTTTTCTCTTTTCTAAAATTTCACAACTCATCGGGGTGGCTCAAAAGACCAAATTTCTGGGAATTCCCTGGCTGTCCAGTGGCCAGTGCTCTGTGCTTCCACTGCAGGGAGCCTGGGTTTGATCCCTGATGGGGAAACTAAGATCCCTCAAGCTGCACAGCACAGCCCAAAAAATAAACAGATAATTTTAAAGAGAACACGCTTCTAAAAGAATGACAACACCCAACTCTCCTCTCACCAGAATGTAGTGTCTCTTTCTGGGACCACTGGGCACATTCTTAGTCTCCATGTTACCAGCTGGGATGACCCACACTCAGCAAACAGCCCCAACAGGTCACAGGGTGAAGGGGAGTGTCTAAGGCCCCCCAGGCTGGCCTCGATTCCTTGAAACTAGAATGTCCCGGAGGCTCCTTGGGTGAAGACCACGCATACGCACAAGCACACGCACACATGTGTGGGCCAGAGCCACGGGCCACACTTCCTCCTGCATTGTGGCCAGGACTGTTCAGGGCCCTGGTTCAGGAACACGCGGGGCCTCCTCCGAACACCCCCAGATCTGAGTGCCAAAGCACACGATGAAGCAAGTTCTTTTGGGACCCAGAAACACAGGCCGGGCAGCGAATAAGCACACCCGCTCGCCCAGGCAGAGCCCTTGATGGTTTACAAAGCCATTTCCGGGCACGATGCCACTGGGTCCTCCCTGCCCGGACTGAGCAGCCGTCTGTATGGGCAGCACCTGTGTAGGCAGTGTTCTTATTCTTGTTCAACTGATGGCATAATCCTGGTGTTAGCAGACTGGCTGGCGGTCCTGAGAACTCCAGTGCCAGCCTGCGCCAAATCTAAGAGCGTTATCTAATTTAATGCCGACCACAGCCTGCATAGCATACCACATACTCTGTGTGGGGCTTACCAGGTGGCACTAGCGGTCAAGAATTCGCCCGCCAATGCAGGAGACACAAGAGATACAGGTTCAAACCTTGGGTCGGGAAGATCCCCTGGAGAAGGAAATGGCAACCCAGTCCACTATTCTAGCCTGGAGAATTCTAGGGACAGAGGAGCCTGGAGGGCTACAGTCCATGGGATCGCAAAGAGCTGGACATGACTGAGTGACTAACTCTCCCCACTCGTCACTATATAGCCAATTGTGTTAGTTGGGTACCCAGACTAACTCTGTCGGATTCACGAACAAACTGGACTTAAGGAACACGCTCTCGGAACGGAACTTGTTCTCATGTAGATTTACTATAATTTAAAGACAGGCTGATGGAGAAGGGAATGGCAACCCACTCCAGTATTCTCGCCTGGAAAATCCCATAGACAGAGGAGCCTCTTAGGCTGCAATCCATGGGGTCGCAGAGTCAGACACGACTTCACTTTCACTTTTCTTCACTGTTGCCATATGCTTAGGCTGCAGTAGACCCTCCAGAAATATTTGTTGAATAAAGAATTAAATGATTAAAAAAAAAGTTAATAAATAAATAAATAAAGACAGGCTGAGAAGTGCTGGTTTAGAGCTGAGACTCTGGAATCCGAAGGCCTGAATTCAAATCCCACCTCTGCTTCCTCCCATCCCCTTGACTCGCTCCTGACTAAGTGGGGCTGGGTGCCGACAGGACCAGCCCTCAGAAATGAAAACATGTCCAGTGTGAAACCAGCAGCCTGTCTGCTACTATTATTGGCATCCGGGAATTGGCCGGGGGCCACAAAGCGACTTCCTAGAAGAGCCAGCTCCTTGTGCCAGGTGTTGAAGGGAGGACTGACCAGCGGGCCCTCTGCCACCCTGGAAAAGGGGGTGGCTGGGGGCGCCAGGAAACCTGTCTGTCTCTGAAGCCCGATCACCTTCTTGCCTCTGCCAGGAGCGAGCTGCCTTCCCGGGCTCCCCTTTCATCTCCAGGCCAGGTGCTGTGGGAGCCTTAATGGGGTGTAAGGAGATGTTCTTGCTCAAACTGGAAAAACCCGATGGGCAGCCACTCGCCCTGGCAGGTGTGAGTTTGGCAGAGAGTAGTCTTAAGAGGTGGGCGGGGCCAGGGGGGCGGTGGTACCCTTTGTGGCCTGGCCCCAGGATCTCGGCTCTGGGAGCCGCTGCAAGAGATGCTATCTGCTTGCTGGGTAACTCCATCCCTCCACTGGAGCACAAACCTACTCTCCCCGGAGGCAGGGTCTGCCATCCCCACCCACAGCTCCCCCATCTCAGTCACCCAGACACAGAGGCAGGACACAGCCCAGCCCTTCGGAGCCCCAGCCTGTCCTCCTCCTGAGGGTATGTCGCCCACTGAACTTGCACACAGTAGGTGCTTCACCGTGTTTCCTGGATAAATCATCCTTCGGGGGCGTTCAGATCCACTTCTCTGATGTTCCTCCTCCAGTGAGCCTGCTCGCTGTCCTGCCCTGCTCAGGCCATTGCTGTGCCTGGTGGGACTGGCTTGTCCTTCCACCTTCCTCCATGGATGCACTGGGTCCCTGCCCTGACCAGCAGCGGCGGCTCCAGCCAGTCATGCTTCCCTTGAGTCTCTGTCTCCTCCTCCCTAGAGATGCCGGGCTCTGGCCTTGGCCTCTGCTTTCTTATCCTGCAGGGGGTTCCCTGAGAGAAACCCTCTTTCACATGCTTCAACACTCCATCAGGCCCTGCAGCGCTCTGGAGCTGTCAGGCCTTCCATCAGTCACATCTGTCTGAGCCCCAAGGCTTGCTCAGCTGCCTGGAGCAGTCCACTGTGGCCAGACACCTCCTATCTGCCGTTCCAGGTTTCCAGCCTCCTGTGCAGGACTCCAGGGCCAGCTGAGGCGCCCCGCCGGCCCCGAGGCCAGGACGACCCGGGGCCAAACCAGAAACCCCGTGATGCTGTCTGCAACCGCTTGGCCTTCCTCCTCGCGCTCAGCCCTGGCCGAGGTGCCCACGGCCTCCCCGAGCCCTCCCCCGGCCAGGGGGGCCAGGCTCCCACAGAGAAGGGAGGTCTAGCGGCTCTGCGTCCACCTCAGGTCCTTCCCTCCGCACACATTAAGGCCCACTCTGGGGCCAGGCAGAAAGGGAGACCATCCCCAGGGCTGTGTCTGCATCCTGGTGACCAATTCAGGGTTTCTCAGCGAGAACCGCCTGACCTATGATGAACAGCTCCCTCTTGTCTGACGGAGACACTTCCCTCTCAGAACACCCTTCCCTCTCAAAGCGAGACCCCAGAGGGAGCCAGTGTCCTGCATCGTGGTTCTTTTTCACACATCTAGAGCACACGGGGCGGGGGGTGGTGGTGGTATGTGATTAAAACCTCCACACTCTCCCTTCCTCAAATAAACCGACTTCTCTGCTCATCCCGGTTCTTGAAAACAGAAGCACTATTCAAAACTAAAAAGGAAAAAAGAATTTAAAAAAAAGGAAGGGGGCAAAAAAGAAAAGGAACTGAATAGAAGAAGAAGAAAAGGGATGAAAAAAGAGAAGGAGAAGCCGGCGGTCCCCGAGGGAGCGGGTGAGTGCTGAGAATGAAAGGCAGGAAAGTGAAGGGAAGGAAAGCAGAGATACAAAGGGGGAGAGAAAGACAGAAGCTTTGAAAGAAAGAACGTTCCAGCGTGAATGCCGCGTGCAGGGGAGAAGGGGGCGCTTGAAAAGGAACAGCCCCAATGCGGTGACCCCTCATTCACAGAAGGTGCCAGTCACTGGGACAATGCAGACCCTTTATTCTTTCTCTTTCTCTCCTTTCCGGGAGAGAGGGAGGGGCTGGGAACCGCAAGTTAATTCCTAAAAGTAACAAAAAAATACATGCAGTTTTCCTGGAGAAGCATCAAAGGGTTGCTTTAAATGCTTCCCCCCAAAACTCACTACACCCACAAGAGAAGCGCTTCTTAGGGAAGTAGGAGGCACAGGCCAGCAGCCATCAGCTTGATTTCAGGGTCAGCCTCCCCTGCCCCAGCCCTGGGTGAGCCCAGGCCGGGAGAGCCCTGGGCCATGGCGCTGTGAGTGAGGCCTGGCCTCTGCAGTTCTTGGCCCTCTGGGTTCTCCCGTTTTGGTCTGAGAGTTGAGAGCCCAGGTAGGACCAAGGAGGAGGGTCTGAGCAAGGCGGCTGTTCTGGCTGGAGGCCAGCCTGGGGCCCGAGTCTGCTCAGGAGGCGCTGGGTACCAGTGGCGGGAGGGACACTTTGAACGGGCCCTGGGATGGGGTGTCCTCTCCTGGGGCTGTCTCAAGGAAGTGGCTGCCTGCTCAGGAGGGTGAGAGGTGGCGGCTTCTCCCTTTTCACTGGCTGCCAGCTGTCAGATCAGTGTCCTTCCAAGGGTGGGGCCCCCGTGGACATCACAGATCAGCAACTTCCCTGGGCTGGCCGAGACCCAGGACTAAGAGCCAAGCAGGAGCCCAGGAGACTCCCAAGTCCCCCTTTCGAAACAGGCCTGGATGTGGGCTCTGTCCTTGCCTCCTTTCTGAAGACAGACATCAGCTATGATGGGGTGTCTACAGTGTGTGGGACTCGAGCTGAGCTCCGGGGAGAACGCAGTGCACAGGACAGTCCCTGACCGCACACAGCCCTCAGTCTAGTGACCAAACATCTCCCCGAAGGTCCCCCCGAGAGGGTGGGGCGGGTGAGCATCCCTGGCCCCCCTCTTCATATTCCCTTCTCTGGCTCTTCCTGTCTCTCAATACTCAGAGTCACGGCGTAACCTGAAATGGGGTCACCTTTATGCAGAGGCTTCTTTTTCCTTCTGATCATCCAGACGCTGGATAATGAGAAATGCCTGGGAGCAGAGAGGCTGAGTGGAGGAAGACTGATTGGTTTATTGATTGATTGATTGAGCGAGCCTCAACCTCACTCATCTATGGAGCCATCAGTCTGTGGGGAGCTGGGCAGCAGGGGCTGGGACTACAAAGTGACGAGGACCAATCCAAGGCCCCGAGATGCTTGAGGCCCATCTGGGGGGAGAGGGGGCTGCGATGCAGCACAGACCCAGGAATGAAAACCCTGCCTTTGCTAGCTTCACCTGGGAAAGACTGTTGTTCAGTCCAAACAGGCCCAGAAGGGCCTCTGAACCCAAGGAAGGAAGCTGAGAGAAGGGGCACGTGGAAGATGCCAGGGAGCACAGGGTGAAAGACATCGCTGAAGTACCCGGACTGTATCATCACACTGGCATTTCAACCTAGCACACGCGAAGTCCAGTGAATATTTATTGAGCACCTATGTGCCCACCAGCCCCTGGGCATTCGTAGGGAGACCACAGTGAACAAGACTCACTCTGCCCTTGGAAATCCCAGGGTGGGAGGAGTGACAGGCAAGAAAACAGGCGACTGAGTTCAGCGCACTAAGGTCTGCGTGAGGGCGAGAGCAGTAGGGGTCGGGGGCCGCCCAGAGGAGGGGCAGCCTTGGCGAGGTGGGGGGGGGGTGTCCAGAAAGCCTTTTCAGAGGAGGTGGCACAGTCACTATAGCAGGTTAAAATGAACTAAATTTTCATTTGCTTTCAAGAAACTTTAAAGAAGTTTACGGGTGAGATAGCCCAGTGTCCAGAAAACAGAAAAGGAACCTGTTAATGAACTAATAGGTAAAATACGTGATAGAGGGTCTTTCCTGGTGGTCCAGTAGTGAAGACTCTGGGCTGCCAATGCCAGGGAAGAGGGTTTGATCCCTGGTCAGGGAACTAAGATCCTGCATGCTGTACAGTGGGGCCAAAAAATTTTAAAAAATCTGATAGATGTTTTCTTGATCTTTTGGTGTACTGAGAAGAATCAGAGCTAGACAGAGAAAAACCAAGCAGGTGAAGACAATAATGAATTCTTTTTAAAGAATAGGTCAGTGCTAAGCTCAGCAGAGAATGGTATTTATATTGTGAATTTAACCCCAAATTGTGATAGAATGATATTAACAGGAAAGGCAGTTACATGGAGGCAATAGGTAATGTCCAAAATTGGTAAATTGAGAAGTAGTGGGATAAATGTACTTTTTTTCAGAGTATGGAGGTGAATATCAGAAAGGAGAAGCGAAAGGAATTGAGAATAGTGAACCGGTCTGGAGTGAGGGGAGCAAGGTGGGCAGGGGGTGGTGGCTGCTTTATCTGTGTTAGCCCTTCAGTATTGTTTGACATTAAAAAAAATGCATATGCATTACTTTGATAAAGACAAATTAAATGCAAGCAAACAAGCAAAACAAGGCTTGGCTAAGGAGTCACTGTGAAGTCAACCTGGGATCCCTCTAAGGTCCTTGGAGGACTGGGCCAAGCAACAGAAAGGGCGTGGCGCCCTTACACACTTATGAGGATAGAAATTTCTTTGAGAAAGAACAGAATTCAGTGGGCTCCTGCCCAAGATAACACAACTGGGGGGAACAAGATGGAGGGAAAAACCTTAGGGAAAGAACATGCACAATACTGGCATGTGGCTTTAACAACAAGACCCCAAAGCTAGGGGCCCTTCCCCCAGGAGACCAGGAAACCCAGAGACCAGGGTGCTGCTACCTAGCGCCCTCAGGCATGGGCCCAGATCCCCAGGAATGCCAGGGTACATTCACACAGCCGAGTTGGGCCAAGGCAGCGTGATCTACATGCCAGGAGCGGGGTGGTCAGAGCGAACCAGCCTGAGCCCGGGGGATCCTTCACCCCGCTCCAGCCCCTGCTGACCCTCGGTATCATGCGCACCCCACCCAGAGCACCCTCAAGCTCTGGCACTCACACATGTGCTCACTGTTCTCACCAGTCACTCCTGCCATATTCTGGTCTTTTCTAGGCCACTTGCCTGGTGGTCCACGGCCTAAAAAACCACACTCCCAATGCAGAGAGCCCAGGTTCGATGTCTGGTTAGGAAACTGGATCCCGCATGGCCCAAATAAGACGTGGTACAGCCAAACAAACAAATAACTTGAAACACGGAACAGCAATACCCCACTTGCCCAGAGGTCTCCTCTTTGGTAACCACAAATTCTCCCAAGAATAGAGAGCATAAGGTATTATTCCCAAAGCACAGGAAATCTATTAATACCAGTAAACCTGACGTGGGCACCTCCAAGAGGGGCCTTCGGTGTCACAGTCACCCCTCGAGGGGACGGAGCCCCTCGCTCACAGCCTCTGGACCTGGTCCTAAAAAGCCTCTTTCTCTGGCTTCCCAGACCACAGCAGATGCAAGCTGCAAATCAGGAGGAGCGAGGCAGTGTGAGGTGCTCTGGTGAGGCTGTGTGGGCTGACAGCGAGGGTGTAGGATAAAAATTTTAGCCCTGGTGGTCCAGTGGCTAAGACACCATGCCCCCAATGCAGGGGCGCCAGGTTCCATCCCTGGGCAAGGAACTAGATCCACGTGCCATAACTAAGAGTGCCCACGCCTCGACTAAAGATCCTGTGTGCCGCAACGAAGACCCGTGTAATAAATAATAATATGTATTAAAAAATGATGACCAAATGGCAGCCTGGGGCTGTTGAGGGTAGGGCAAGCAACTACAATACCTGAGAGCACCGTCCAGTCACTAGATTCAGATCCATGACCTAGAGTCATCCAGACAGGTGAGAGCGTATCTGAGTATATACAACAGGTGTTGTCTAGCACTCAGGGTCTAGCACTGCTGGGTCCAGGGTTGAGGTTCAGGGGCATTACCATGTAACTTGACATGACAAAGGCATCAACTATGCCCAGTCTCCCAGCTGCCACTGCGGCCGTGAGTCAGCAGGGCTGGGCTCTGGGCCACTTCTGCCCATGCCATGCTCCTGGGTACAGACTCAGCCTTTCAGAATCCCACCTGCTAAATAACACCTTGCCCAATCAAGCTAGGCTTGCTCTGAATCAAGTGAACCATTCTTTCTTTAAAGAAAGTCGAAAGTCAGCTGAGGCATTTTACAAATGTAATGTTACTAAAGCCACCTCTTTTTGTGGGTGGCTGGACAGGACACCCCATGACTCACACAGGCACAGGGGACAAGGGAGTTACCCCAACTCTACCTTCTGCCTTGGGCTTCCCTAGTGACTCAGACGGTAAAGAATCCATCTGCAATGCAGAAGACCCAAGTTTGATCCCTGGGTGGGGAACATCCCCTGGGCGAAGGGAATGGTTACCCACTCCAGTATTCTTGCCTGGAGAATTCCGCGGACAGAGGAGGCTGGTGGGCTACAGTCCATGGGACCACAAAGAGTTGGACACGGACGACTAACACTTTCACTACCTTCTGCCTTAGGACGTTTTAGACACAGCGAAGCAAGTCTCAGGCAAGTTTCAAAATCGTGCAAACTTCTACTTGAATGTTCTCAATCAGATAAAGTCAGGATCCACTCTACAAGGCCTGCCTGGACTCTTCAAAGCCAGCATCACACATTCACACACACAAAAGAGGGAGATTGTTTCCGATAGAAAGAAGCTAAGGATATATGACAACCAAACGCCACACACGAACCTTTTTGGATCAAGAACCTAAAAAGACAGTTTTGGAGGACAACTGGGAAATTTTGCATAGGACTGTTTATTAAATATTATTGACTAATTGTAGTTTTTTAGGTATGATGGTACTGTACTTATGTAGAGGAAACCCTTGTCCCTACTAAAGACACCTGATAAAGTATCTTTTCAAGGGTGAACCAGCATATTGCCTATAACTCACTTTCAAATGATTCAGCAAAACCATTTGAAAGAGAGTGAGATAAAACAAATGTGGCAAAATGGTAATGATCGTGACTCCAGAAGCAGCCTCTTAGCTTTCCTGTTAGGCTTGACATTTTCAAAATAAAAAGTGGTGAGGATACAGACCACGCAGGCGAGTTGTCACTTGTTCTTTGCATTTGTTGGGCCTATCTTGGTTTGGTACCCAACCTGCCCAATGAAGAAAGTGATGTGCTCGTGATGAAGAGATAGGCCACTGGGACTTTCCTGGTTGGTCCCGTGGCTAAGACTCTGACCTCTCAACGCAGGGGGCCCAGGTTCGATTCCTGGTCAGGGAACTAGATCCCACATGCCATAACTAAGAGCCAGCAGAGCCAAATTAATAAAAAAATATTTCTAAAGAGAGATGGGCCACTGCAGTGCATCCCAATCTGTTCATGGAGGAAATAATGCTGGGACTGTACACAGGGGTACTCAGCCCCGCTCTACCTAGCTACCTGTGAGCCGAGGCAGAGCTTAGCGGCTCCAGCACTCAGCCCAGCGTGTTAGCAGGCAAGCCAGGCCTGCAGTCAAGGAGGGTGGAAACCTTCAGGTCCTACCTGTTTCTCTGTCTCCTCATTGAATCCTCCCCTGGCAGAAGAGGGGGCCCTTTGCCCCCCTCAAACCTATCTCCTTTACAGGTCTGGAAACACAACATTCAGATTTGAATTCTTTATGCCTGAAACCATCCCTCCCTAGGTCCCCAGTTCTTTGGGGGCTGAAGCTCTGCCCCCTCCCCTTCAAGCACAGATCCCTCACTTGCAGGTCAGAGAAGGGACTTCCCTGGCCGCCCCGTGGTTAGGACTTTGCTTTCCAATGCAGGGGGTGTGGGTTTGATCCCTGGTCGGGGAGCAGGGATCCCACACACCCCCCAGGCCAAAAAATCCAAAACATAAAACAGAAGCAATACTGTAACAAATTCAACAAAGACTTAACAAAAAAAAGGTCCACATTAAAAAAAAATCTGAAGGTCAGAGAAAAGGATGTAAACTGTGGGGATTATGAGTGCCAAAGGAGCCGTCAGTCAGAACCACGGCACACCTGTTAGGGATCATTCTGTCACGTTCTAGGCAGCTCTCACCTAGCCAGGTCGGGGGGCAAAGGTCTGAAACCCCAGGGTCTGCTGCCCAGAGGCGGTCCTCGCTGGTGACGGGGCCTGGGTCTGAATCCCCAGGCTCTGCTGCCCAGAGGCGGTCCTCGCTGGGGTGATGGGGCCTGTTTCCTTCTGAAGAAGGTCCCCTCTAGGGCCCCACGCCTGCTTGTGTTACTTGCTCCTCATGTCCGATTCTTTCGTGAACCCAAGGACTGTAGCCCATCAGGCCCCGCAATCCATGGGATTCTCCAGGAAAGAATACTGGAGTGGGTGGCCATCCCCTTCTTCAGGGGATCTTCCCGATCCAGGGGTGGAATCTGGGTCTCCTGCAATGCGGGCGGATTCTCTACCATCTGAGCCACTGCAGTCTGCTTAGAGCTTCCCGGTTCATCCTGGCCCCGGACTCAGAGCTGAGTGAGCAAGACAGGCCTTCCCATGCACGGAGAAAAGTCCTAGCGCATTCCTGTCCTGGCATGTCTGCCTACTGGGTCCGGCCACCTTCCCAAAGTGTTCATCAAGAGCAGTGTTGGTGGTACAGTGGTGAACGTAGCTGCCTCCCAAAGTGTTCTAAGAGATTCTTGGACCTGTGGCCTCGGGGGAGCAAACGCAAATCCCAGGATGGTTCACCCCCAGAGACTGGTGATTTTTTAAAAGCCACTCCAATGGTCCAAATGTGAGCTGGGTAGAGTCCATCTCCCAGGCACCAGGTCCTCTGAGCTGAGGCAGATTTTTACTTCTAGTTCAGCCCCGCAGCCTCTCCTCCCCAGCCTCTCCCGAAGCCCACCTTCAGAAGCCTGCCTGGGAACCAACCCTCTCCTTCCCTGCGCCTTCCCAGACCTCTTGCATTCTTCAAGATACTTGTGCCTCAAGTATCTCTTCAGAATCCCGGGCTGCCTGCCTTTCAGAGGGGCAAGGCCAGGGAAGGCCACACACGGGCCGGATGCCTTTCAGAGGCAGTGGGAAACCTGAGGAGGCTTTTAGGAGAGGACACATGAGCCAATGGCTGCTTTGAAGATCCTCTGGTTACTGGGCAGAGAGGGTGAGGAGGCCGGGACAGGGTCCCACCAGGCTTATTCATTTAACCCCTTGCACTCCGGCCCCCTGCACCTCGCCCAACCCCAACCCCTGCACTGGGGGCTCCAGGCCCTCCTGGAAGCTGCAGCCTTGGGAGCCACCGTCAGGTCCATCCCCAGGGCTCAGCGGTGTCACAGGGGAGAACGGGACGGGCTTTCTTTCCACCATGGCCGGCAGTGCTGACAGCTGAACGTGCAGCGGAGGCGGTGAGTGCCGAATGCTAACAATGAGAATTCATTCCAGACTCCCAGTGGGCAGAGACCATCTGGACCCGACCAGAGGCCACTGGCGGGACATCCCCCGTCCCTCGGTAGGGGGCAGGTGCTCGCCTGGGCCACTCCGGAGAGAGGCTTCGGAAATCCGAAGGGGCACCCTTCCTTTGCCCTTCAAAGGGCCGTGGAAATCAAACAGCACCAAATGAATGGGTGGAAAATGTTACACAGCAAACACGGGAAGGGTTTTGCCCCCAGATAAAAGGGATGGAAAGAGGAAGAGAGAAATGGAGGTGGAGGGAGGTGGGTAGGGCAGCAAGAATGGAAGGGAGGGGAGGGGAGGAAAGAAGGAGCGGAGGAGGGCCTCAGAGCTTTCTCAGGTTACAGAGAAACAGAGGGAGGGACAGAAAGGAGAAGCTGAGGTGGGGACCGCCCCAGCCCTTGAGAGGAGCTGCCCTGTGGGGCAGAGTGGAGACAGTGCCTCTCAGAACCCACAGCTGGGTTTGGGCAGAAAGCCCCTCCTCTAATGAAGAGAAGCCCACTGCTGCCACCCTTGAGGCCTCAGTCACAGGTTTACAAGGCTGTTAGGACTTCCCTGCAGCCCTGGGCGGTCCCATGGCTGAGATTCTGCACTCCCACTGCAGGGGCCTGGGTTCCATCCCCGGTCAGGGAACTAGAGCTCACACACCATAACTAAAGACCCTGCATGCCGAGACCCATCACAGCCAAATACATACATAGAATATTTAGGGAGAAAGAAAAAACAGCTCACAAGACTGGGCAACATGGACCTCGGGATGCTGTCCCTTGGGGCCCTGGTAATCATGCTTGGCTGCAGCCATTTAGGAATTCACACTAATTTTCAGACAAAGGGGCCCTCACTTCCAGGTTGTACCAGGGCCCACACACACCGCGTGGTCGGTGCTGGCTGTCCTTTCCAGAGGACGTTTTGCTAGAAAGGCACAATCAGGAAGGCAGGGGCCGGCTCTGACTGCTGCTCCCTGTTTGCTAACCAAACACGTGGCCGGCGTGTAGACTTAGCCACAGGGTGGGAGTAAGCACAGGGCTCCCTGCCTCCCCCTCCAAAGAGCCAGCCTCAGATGACACGTGTGTGGAACTGTGCCCCTGCGTGTGCTGTACATGTCACTGTTCCAGAGGCGGTCAGGGCCGGCCATACTCCAGGCACCGAGTGGTACTGACCTTTCCAGCCCTGCGTGTGGAAAGCATAGCCAGCCTAACGAAACCCGCCCAGTCCCGAGAGACCCGCCTTCCGCTGGTGCCTGATGAGGCTTCAGAGCCCACATTCTCAACCATCCACATCCTTCACTGTGTGAAGTGGAGATGTCACCCAGGATGGCATCTACCCCTAGAGATGTGGCTCCCACAGTGCTCGTGAGATCACCGTGAGGTTACCAGGTCTCCAAGTGATGGGCTGAGGCAGACCCAGCCTAACCCAGGCTCCCTCCCCTACGAGTGCCCCCCCAGGATGCAGGCTAGGGACCCTCAAATCCCAATACAATATGGGCCTCTCCCCCTGCCAGCACCTCCCTTCTGAAGACAACAGGCAGAGGCCCTGCAGACTACCCTTCCACCGGCAGGGAAATCTTGGGGTCCACTGCTCTTGCCTGGGGTCCTTTCCAAGATCCCTGGCAACAGGCCTCCTCCTCTGAAGGGGCAGAGGACCCTAAAAACATAATTTCCCAGGGCTTGCAATCAGATCATTGTACTTCTCAAGCCCAACTTGATGGGTAACATGGAAGACACCTGAGTCCCCACAGATGCCAGGTGCACCAAGGATCACATCTGCCAAACCAGAGACATCTGGGTCCCAGCACCCCGCCCATGGTGAGAACAAAGCCAGGCTCAGCGGGCAGCATCGTGTCTGGGCCAAGGGCAGGCAGGCGGCTCAGAAGGGGCCATCCAGAGTAAGCGGAGGAAGCAGGCGGCCAGGCCTGCGAGGGAGCACCCGCCAGGAACTGAATTAATCAGCAGGAAACTGATGGCTGTTTCCTGACAACTCCACTCCACCACCACCAAGAGCACAGAAAACACACACACGCGCACGCGCGCACACACACGCACAGGAATTCGGAAACAGGGAGGGCAGCTGGCAACTTCCTCGAGACCCACAATGCAACCACTTTTTCAAATACCTAGACAGAACAACACAAAGCACCCACCCTCTCCCAAGTGTGAGGAGCCCCTCCTGCATGTTATTTCTATCTTGCATGAAAACCTTTCCAAGAGGGGCTGTCATTTCCCGTTTTCTAAACTCCAAGTTGCAAAGCAAAGTGAGAGGACCTAGATCACAGCTAACGGTGCCCGAGTTTTCAAGGCTAGGCCTGGCAGGACGACAAAGGCCAGTTCTTAAACCATCTTACTCCACCCTGGACCAACAGATCTCTCCCACAGACTCCAAGACCAGGGCTTTAAGGAATCCTAGGGGGACTCCCTGGTGGTTCAGAGGCTAAGACTTCAAGCTCCCAACGCAGGGGGCCTGGGTTGGATCCCTGGTCAGGGAACTAGATCAGACATGCTGCAACTAAAGACTTTGTGTGCTGCAATGAAGACTGAAGATCCTGTGAGCCGCAACTAAGATCCAGTGCAGTCAAATAAACATTAAGTAAAAAATAAAGGACTCCGACGGCATGAGAGGAAGGGCTCAAAAGTGAGGAACCAGCTAGTGCGGCAGGGGACGCCCTTCTGCATGAACTGACCCATTGAGATTTGGAGGGTGGGGGCGAGCAGTCTTCCACTTCTCCCCTGACTCTCTTGCTTTCCACTTCTTCAGCTTAAGAGTACACTTTTAAACATACCACTACGGATGGAGGAGCCTGGCAGGCTATAGGCCACGGGGTTGCAAAGAGTCGGACACAACTGAGCAACTGAGCATATACATGCATGTGTTTCTCAAACTTCCTGCAGTTGAAGAGCTGTTTTATTTGAATCCCTGGAAGAATTAACACTAACAAGCAGCTCCTGGTCCCACCACCTGTCACATGAAGTCAGTGATGCCCATCTCAGTCCACTCTGATCAAGATGCAGCTGTCAATCATCCACTTGGATGTCATCATGGCAACATGAAACTATGTAAGTTTCTAAGCCTCATTTTCAATATTTCTGAGCTGGGTAACGCTGCGCAGACCAGCAATAGTCCATGGCCAGTCCTTTTACATGGCGCTGGCCTCAGAATGCATGAGAATGTTTATAAATTCAAGAATTTTAAATGCAGAGGGATATCTTTCTTAGGCGAAAATTCTACTCATAGGTAATAGAGCCTCAAATCTGCCCTTAATATTTCAAACATGTGTTCGTAGTCACCACTGTTTAAGGGTGGTTGATTTTCCAGTCATCTCTCCTGCCTCTCCTCTCTCTTAAAAACAGAAAATAATACATTAAAGTTTCTTAAGTGTTCTTGGAATTTACATTCAGCAACACGTGACGCACTGAGCTCCATGAAGCTGAGATGTGAAGAGAATGTTCTGTCAATGAGAAATTCCTAAGTGCTCAGAACAGAGCACAAAATTTGCAGTTCTTAGACAGGGTCACAGCGCCATTGGATTCCTGCAGATGAAAACAGGCTTGGGTTTAGATCAGCCCAAGCATCTCTGTAGGTTAAATCTCAGAAGAGAAAGGCTGCTGCAGTAGTTCATAGTTGGCCCACGTTGGCTCTAACAAGACTGGTAACTGGGAACCACCCGAAGGCATTGTAAGATACAGACTTTTGAGTCCCGCCCAGATCCTGCAGACTCGGGGCTGGACACAGAGAACTGCATTTTATTTTTTAATAATTATTTGGCTGTGCTGAGTCTTAATTGCAACATGTGAGATCTCTTAGTTGCAGCATGTGGAATCTAGTTTCCTGACTGGGGATCAAACCCAGGTGCCCTGCTTTGGGAGTGTGGAGTCTTGGCCACAGGACCACCAGGGAAGTCCCCAGGGAACTGCATTTTAACCAGTTTCCTCCAGCAGGGAATAACAAATGGTGTGGCCACTGAACCTGCCCTTCTGCCAAAGAACCAGTGGCTAAAAAGATTTGGTCTCGGTAAAGTAAAATGGGTCCAAATAAAACCAACTGGGTTTATTCCACTGGAGCAAGTGCTAGCGCTACAAAGCCCTGGCACAGAGAGACCCGTGGAATGAATCCAATTTGCTTGTTTATTGAAGGTGGTCTCATATTCTCCACTTAGCTGGGCCCAACACAGAGCAGTGTCAACTAGCGTCAGCTGTTGTCCACAGACCAGGAAATCAAAGCCCAGAAGGCTTATCGTTTGCCGAAAGTCAAGTTCTTAGAAAAACCAAGACTTGCCCCGGGGGCTCATGCCTCTTTTCCTCTGTGCCTCAGTTTCTTCATCCATACAATGGGGATAATACTCGCCAATTCTCATGGTTGTTGTGAAAATTAAATGAGGGAATGTCTTTGTAAGTGCACTTGGCCTGGTAGCTGTTCAGATAGTCATGATGAATTTTGAAAGTCTGAGATGACATAAAATCTGTTTCCATCGCTGGAATTTACTTATCCCAGATGGTTCTTGTTAGCACTAAATACCCTGGAGATGCTGATTGGCTAGAATTATCCTTGCACCTTGGTGGAGACTTTCCATTTGGGCCAGGAGGGCCAAGCACCCGGCAAATACCCCACCCTGGACACACACCTGGCCTGCACTTGTTCTCGGGGAGACCAGCTGGCTGGCGGAAGTTCCCTGCAAACATGTTCCTAGGCTGAGCCCCTCTGAGAGGTTTCACAGTGGGCACTCATCCAGAACATTTATTATGTCCATAATATGCCAGGCATGGGGCTGGGCACTGGAAAATAAAGGAACTGCAATAAATGAAGCAGAGTCTTCCCCTGCCATAAGCTTACAAAACTTTCAAGTGGGAATAAATTGGTTTTGATTAAAATTTTCCATTATAAAATTCATAAAACCACCCCCTGCAAAGAGTTATGGAAGTGAACAAAAAATTAATACTCCTCATCCTAACTCAACCATTCTTGTTATTTCTTTCTGGTCCTCTTCAAGCATATGGTTTTCTCACGGTTTTAATCATGGAGTGTATAAGCCTGGTGTCCTGCTTATTTTCCCTGGATTGGACACTAGCAAGTTTCCATGTTGCGTGTTCAGAACCAATGATCCGTACTCATAAACACAGAACATGTGCAGGAGTGCACAGATCACCGCTTGCCTGCCCATTCTCACAGTGAAGGACACTCAGGGTGTTTCCAACTTGTCCACCCTGCCCATTCAACGCCTTCATGCATTCATGCAGAAAGATAGAGGGAAGCAGCAACTGGCGTGTAATGTGATGGTGTCAGACAGGCCTGGGTCAAATACTGCCACACTATGAACTTGGGCAAGTTACTGAACTAACCTCTTTGGACTTCAATTTCCCCCCAAATGAGCGTAATACTTCCATCACACAGTTGTGAAGAGGATTTAACAGGAGACCATCAGTAGAACAACTCGCAAGGAGCCTAATGCTCAATAATTATGTGCCTTCTCTTTTCCTAAACATCACAAGGTCCTGACTGACTCCTTGGTGCCTTCTCAAGGACTGGGGTGATCAGCAGACACCCTCAGAGCACAGAGTGCCAACTTCCCCCACCTTCCATACAGATCGCCAAATCCTGGGAGATGAAGCATTTGCAAGCTGAGGTATCCAGGAGGGAAGTGATAAGTACTCTGCAACTTACTTAAAAAATGGTTCAGGGGTTAAAAAAAAAAAACATATACATGTACAGTTCAGTTCAGTTGCTCAGTCGTGTCCGACTCTTTGTGACCCCACGAATAGCAGCACGCCAGGCCTCCCAGCACACCAACTCCTGGAGTTCACTCAGACTCATGTCCATCGAGTCAGTGATGCCATCCAGCCATCTCATCCTCTGTCGTCCCCTTCTCCTCCTGCCCCCAATCCCTCCCATACATGTACAGATGAAGCAAATATGCCAAATGTCCACATCTGTTACATCCTGTCTTAGGTGTATGAGTATTTCCTGCACTATTCTTTCAACTTTTCTATGTATTTGAGATTTTTCATAATAAAACCTTCAGGGAAAACCTCTTGCTAATTCAAAAGGTTAAAAAAAATGGTATCATGCTTTAAAAACTTGCATTATATCCATTTATTTGTTCAACAAATATTAATTCAATACTGTGTCTGTCATGCAGTGAGTTGATCCAACCTCATAGAACATACCATCTGGCATTTCTTTGGGTTGGGTTTTTATTTGCTAATTATATATAGTTTGTTCACTTTGCCTTTTAGTTTAAATCTTGATTTTTAAAACCGGTATGTATAGGTTCTTGGTGGAATTAAAATATTAACCCCTTAAGTGTCTTAGGAGATGATCTTTTCCCTCTAGCTCTCAAGTGTTTTGCAGAATTGACACAGAAGTTAAAATTTGTAAAATGTAGTCAAATCTGTTGAATTTTGTTGATGACCTTTTTTATTTCTAAACTTTGGAAATCAAACTCCAGACCAAGATTTGGTATAAACTGTACATACTGCTATGCTTACTCTTTACAATGTATTTGTTTCAGTATTATCGTGATGATTAGCATTTTAAAAGCCATATTAATCCATGATGGTGATGGCAAGCCCTTATTTTGTTACAAGTTTTAACAGGAATGCCTCTAGTCTTTCTCAGTTAACTATAACTTTGGCTATTGGTTTGAAAGAGATATCCTTAACCAAGCTAAAAATACACCTTTCTACTCCTTTTTTGGTGTATTGATTAGTTAGAAATGGTTGTTCAATTTTAATCAATTATCTCCCTGCATATATTGGAATCAATCTGGTTTTATTTCCTTAAACCATTAGCATGAGGCAGTTACTATATTAAGCTTCTCTAGTATTGACAATTTCCCCCTACTTGCCCCATTGGGTTTTGGTGGATGACTTCTTTAATATATTATTGAATTCTATTTCTTCTTAGCATTTTCATTCTTTAACATGGTCTCTTTGCCATGTTTAATATCAGGCTGATTTTGCTTTGTGGAATGAATTGGAGAGCTCTCCATCTTTTCTGCTAAGACGTGGAATAGCTTAACATTAACAATATTATCAAATTTGAAACAATTACCTAGCAAAAACACTTGGGACTGGTGTCTTCTTTAGGTAGAGAGGGCAGCACTTTGATAACAATTGCAAATTTGTTCTCAATTAACACATCCATTTCCAGAAAAGCATTCATTTAATTGAGATTTTCAAATTTAAGCCTAGTGTGCACAGATTTTCATTTTTTAAAACCTTTCTAGTTACTGCAATGTCCCCTTTCTCATTTCTACTGTTATTTTCTTTTCTTTTCTCTTTTATTTTTCAAATAGATTTGCCGAAGGTTAAGCCACTTTACTGTTGGTTCAAACACAGAATCAGCTCTTGAATATACTTGCTAATTTCACTGCATTTCTATTTTCTAATTCACTTATTTCTGCCTTTTACTTTTTTCCCCCTCCCATTTTCCTTAGGGGCTGTTTTTTATTCTTTTTTTCCTCCCCTAAGATCTCAGGCTGAATACTTAAGTCTCTTTTTTCTCTTTCCCTTTTTAATAATAAAAATATTTAAGGCTATGAGAACAGTGCCAGCTGTCTCCCATAGGTGTGCTTATGTGGCACTCCGGTTTTCAATGCTTTCTACATATTTGTTACTGTGCTCTTTATTTCTTCCTTGACCCAACAGCAATCTAGGAAAGCGTTTTAAATGTTTTTCAAGCAGTTCGGTTTTAGTCTGTATAAATTTACACTATTTTGTCGAGGTTTAACTGCATGGTGATCAAAGGACTCTCCGACTGGCACAACTTCTGTTTTGGGTAGACTGTGAGCTCTTACATTCGGTTACTGGTGGCTGACAAATATTTGCGGAGCATATGCTCGCTAGGAAAGCCCAAGTGCTTTTGAAAAGTTTCTGCTTGCCATAATGTTATGTCAAATCAAAGAGGGTATAAAGTTCAGTGTGCTTGTAACCAGTTTAAAAGAATATTTACCTATGTGGATGGAAAAAGACTGAAAAAATATATAAAGGTACTAATCAGTGCTTTGGCCACCTGATGCGAAGAGCTGACTCATTTGAAAAGACCCTGATGCTGGGAAAGATTGAGGGCAGGAGGAGAAGGGGACGACAGAGGATGAGATGGTTGGATGGCATCACAGGCTCAATGGACATGGGTTTTGGTAGACTCCAGGAGTTGGTGATGGACAAGGAGGCCTGGCGTACTGCAGTTCATGGGGTCGCAAAGAGTTGGACAGGACTGAGCAACTGAACTGGAGCAACTGAACTGAAATGAAACAGTGCTGGAAATTTTTTTCTTTTTTTAGTTTTTTTTGTTTGTTTAGTTTTTTTTTTAATGCGGACCATTTTAAAAGACTTTACTGAATTTGTTACAACGTTGTTTCTGTTTCATGTTTTGGCTTTTTTTGGCCATGAGGCATGTGGGATCTCATGCACCCACTCTGGGTTCCCTGTGGGAACCTGCAGCCCCTGCACTGGCAGTCTCAACCACTGGGCCACCAGGGAAGTCTCTATGTTGGTAATTTCTAATGGATGGAGAGTATGGGCAAGTTTCACTTTCTTTACAATTCTCTGCATAAGATTTACTCTTTTAATAAGATTCCTTTCAGTGTTTGGAAACAAAAATGCTTGTTTCAAGCTTTATCTTTGCAAGCTCCCTCTGGCCAGATAGTTAAGAAGTCACCAGAAGAACTTGAGGAATAATTGGATTCGGACCCCAAACAGTGCCTACACCTGAAGACAGTGGCCCTGCGAGGAGCTCACAGTCACTCAGGCCATGGAGGCCCCCTTGCTGGAGGAGACTCACTCCCCAGGGCCCCCTCCTCATCTCTCCATGCTCCTCATGCTTAAGGATGAGCCCCCATTACTGTCACCGAGGAGTTTTCCCTCAAAGGGAAAAACAATGAAATCCAACTTCTGCAACTGACGAATGCAGGCTTTTACTTCCCTTCTACCTCTACACGATCTCTAAGGCCCACTCCAAAAGCTGCATTTTCAACCCAAAATCAACTGCAGAGCCCTTGTAAATTCAGGGAAGCTCTGGGCCCTGGAAACGGACAAGGTGGCTGTGCCTCCAGCTCATGCCATCGCAGCCCAACACCAGCAACTCTGGTGAGAGAATAGCCGAGTTCCCACGAGCTGCCCACTCATGGAGTGGGATCGAAAACTCCAGAGAGGTCGAGAAGCCTGCTCCGTGATGGGGGAAGAAACAGGGACGGAAGGTAAGGGAGAGGTGGCAGGGATGAGAGAGGGTGAGAGAGAAGAGGTGTGAGTGACAGCAAGCGTTAGGGGAGTGGAGTGGTGGTTCCGGGCGGTTCCTGGGAGACCCATGGTTTCAGAAGCATTTCACAAGCACATGACTGGCGAAGCCCTGGCACTCCTAACAAGGAGTCACTGGACTTGCCTGGAGGTCCAGTGGTCAAGAATCCACATTTTCACTGTGGGTGGCACAGGTTCAATCCCTGGTTCAGGAACTAAGATTCCCACATGCTACTCGATGTGGCCAAAATACCCGCCCCACCTCAAAAAAATAAAAACCCCAAAGAGAGAGTCATTTTACACTGGGGTCTTTTCTGCTGTTTCTCTGTCCTCATCCTTGCTCAGCCCTGTCCTGTGCTAGAAGATAAGATGTCTCAGCTGGCTTCCACTGAGCCCCCCGCCCCCCGCCCCGGGGAGTCTGGGGACACTCTTAGAAAGTCAGGGAAGAGAATCCTGACCCACAGAGAACGTAATAAGACAGCTAAGCAAAGAGAGCAAGGGCCAGAGGAAGTGCAGCAACACAGAAGGAGATGCGGGCGTGTGCCGAGCACCCCACAGGGGTGGCCTGTCTCCTGGGAATGTCTCTTGTCTCTTTCTCCATAAAGCTTTGCCCCCAACCCACAGTGGCTTCCTATATCCAGGCAGGTCTGCCCACCACCCTGACCGTTCTGGGCAGTGACCTTCAAGCATGTCTCTGTTTCAAACTGATGTCACTTACGGGTAACAACTTCGTGCCCCCTGCTCTGTGCAGTGTCTCCACAGTGGACTGAGTCACCCAAACCAGAATGCAGCCACTACCCTTTGGAAGAATGGTCCTCAAGGAAGTGTTTCAGCTCTGACTTTTATCTGGAAATCAAGAGGCTCTCCATCGGCTCATCTCTGCACCTCCTGTTTTTGTTTTCCTTTGGCTGTACTGGGTCCTCGCTGTGGCACATTAGCGTTCTCCTGTTGCAGAGAATGGGCTCTAGAGCCCGCAGGCTCAGTAGTCCCACAGCATGTGGGATCTCAGCGCCCTGACCAGGGACTGAACCCCTGTCCTTTGCATTGCAAGGCAGATTCTTAACCACTGGACCACCAGGGAGGTCCCCCACTTTACTTTTCTACTGTCTTGGAAATTAGGTGGCAGAGTGGTTCGATGAATGGAGTGTGAATTTGGGATTCACTCATACCTGGTTCAAATCCCACTGCCATCTCTTACAGGCCCTGGGAAAGTAGCTGCCTTCATGAACCTCAGTTTTTCTGCCTCTAAAATGGGTCAAGAATGCTATTTCTTACAGAGTCACTGAATTAAAAGTGCCTGGCCCAGAGCAGGTACTCAACAAACATTGGTCCTCCTTATCCTTCCCTTGCTGGGATTGGGGAAAAGTGTTAGTGTTAGTCACTTAGTTAACTGTGTCCAGCTCTGTTCGACCCCATGGACCCCAGAGGCCCACCAGGCTCCTCTGTCCATGGTACTCTCCAGGTAATACTGGAGTGGGTTGCTATGCCCTACTCCAGGGGATCTTTCTGACCCAGGGATCAAACCTGCATCTTCTGCAGCTCCTGTAATGCAGGCAGATTCTTTAGCACTGAGCCACTGGGAATCCCATTCAGTAACTATGAAAGTGAAAGTCGCTCAGTCGTGTCTGACTCTCTGTGACCTTGTGGACTATACAGTCCATGGAAGTCTCCAGGCCAAAATACTGGAGTGGGTAGCCTTTCCCTTCTCCATGGGATCTTCCCAACCCAGGGACTGAATCCAGGTCTCCCACATTGCGGGCGGATTCTTTACCAGCTGAGCCACAAGGTATAAGTCCAAAAATACAGATCTTCCCAACCCAGGAATTGAACTGGGGTCTCCTGTGTTGCAGGCAGATTCTCTACCAACTGAGCTATCAGGGAAGCCCCTCAGTAACTATAAACATATATTAATAATATGTCTCAGTGGGAACTTCCCTGGTGGTCCAGTGGTTAAGATTCTGTGCTTCCACTGCGAGGAGCGCAGGTTCTATCCCTGGTCCGGGAACTAAGATTCCACATGCCATGCAGCATGGCCAAAAAGAAAGCAACTATACTCCAGTAAAAAATGTTTAAAAAAAAAAAAGAATGCAACTCAGTGGAAAAATTTTACTTGGGATTATTTCCTGGTCAGTTTTAAGAAACACAGTCAAGCATAGAAAACATGATTTTATAAATGATCTGTAAATGGCTCATACAGAGCAGATATTTCAGGTTAAATGAAAAGGAATTCAAGCAAAAATACTATATTTATGCCTCTGAAGGGTTTTTCAACCCTCAAATCAACTTTTTCAAAGGGGATTTTCCCACAGGGAATAACAATGTAAACCCCAAGTCCCGTGGCTTATACCAGAGTGATCTATTAATGGCTTCTTTGCTCAGAACCCACTGGTGGCTCCCCCAGGTCTCTGAATGAAGTTCAAGTCTTTGGACACATTCCCAATCGGCCTCTCCAGCCCCATCTTCTGCCATCCCACCTCGACACCCTATCTCCCATCCGCAACAAACCACCTCTGACTCTTTGAATGCCCCTGTTCTTTCTGACTTGGTATATTCTAGTCCCCCAGTGGAATGCCTCTGCTTCCCTCACCTGCTAAGACTCAGCTAAACACCACCTCCACCAGGAAGTCTTCCCTGAACTGCTCCCCAGCTTCACCACATCTGCATATCCCATATCCCTCCAGTTTGAGGGCCTGCTGGGGACAAAGACCACTTTGTTTCCCCTTTATATCAGAGTTTACTAGGTGTTTGGTGTTTACTGACTGAACAAAGGAATAAAGAAAATGATGGAGGTTTGTAAGAGAAAAGAGGACTCTCCCTGACTTCACATGCCTGCAGTCCACAGGTAACAATGATTACCACATATCACACAGCACAGACAAGGTCTGTATAGTCAAAGCTATGGTTTTTCCAGTAGTCATGTACAGATGTGAGACCATAAAGAAGGCTGAGCACCAAAAAGAATCGATGCTTTCAAACTGTGGTGCTGGAGAATACTCTTGAGAATCCCTTGGACTACAAGATCAAACCAGTCAATCCTAAAGGAAACCAACCCTGAATATTCACTGGAAGGACTGATGTTGAAGTTGAAGTGCCAATACTTTGGCCACATGATGCAAAGATCTGACTCACTGGAAAAGACACTGATGCCAGGAAATATTGAAGTTAGGAGGAGGAGGCAGCAGCAGAGGATGAGATGGCTGGATAGCATCACTGACTCTACAGACATGAGTTTGAGCAAACTCTGGGAGATAGTGCAGGACAGGGGAGCCTGGCATGCGGTAGTCCATGGGGTCGAATGGGACACAAGTTAGTGACTGAACAACATACAGCATAAAGCACACCTATTAAAAAGTAGGTACGTGAACCCACTTCGCAGGCCATGAAATCAAGGCTTGCTGGGGAAGGCTGTGGCTTGTCAGGGCTGGGAGATGGCAAGCCAGGACAAAAGGCCGTGGCTCCTTGGATCCTGAGTCCCATGGCTTGAGTAGGTCCTGCACTTGCCCTGTGATCTTACTTCTGTGGCAGACAACCCTTTAGATTCATCCCTGCCTGTGGGGAGAAGAACAATTCTGTGTTTCAGTGATTAAGCCCCTGCAGGGCTTCCCAAGGCCAAGAAGGTGCCAGGTCAGAAGTTATAACACAGGGACTTCCCTGGTTGCCCAGTGGTTAAGAATCTGCCTTCCAGTGCAAGGGACACGGGTTCAATTCCTGGTTGGGGACTGGTCAGGAAACTAAGATCTCACATTGGGTGAGATCTTGGGTGACCAAGCTCATGTGCTGCAACTACTGAGCCCAAATCCTGTGGAGCCCATGAGCTGCAGTGAAAGATCCTGCATGCTGCAACTAAGACCTGATGCAGCCAAATAAATAGTTTCTAAATTAAATTAACAATTAATTTTTTATAAAAAGAAGTAGCAGCACACATGGGAGCAAACCATCAACTGCGTCTTAGGCGGACCCAGAGCCAAGACCCTCACCCTTGGACCCAACTCTCCCATCCTGCTAAGGGTGGGTGCCACATACCATCTCTCACTGGACACCAAAGCTGCCCACTTCTCATGCCTTTGCTGGGTCCACCATCACCAAAAGTGGACCCTGGTTTTCTCCAAATCAATGAGCTAAGAAGCAAGGTGAGGAGTTTCACTGGAATCTAAGGTTGCAGAATGAGGCCTGCAACACTGTGTCTCAACTGGGGGAGGGGGATAGAGACTGTGGGAAGGATGGGCCATTGAGGGATGAGAGGCAGGGCCGGGCAGATAAGAGATCGCATCCACCAGAGAGATAACGGGACTACAATGACAAAGGAGCTGGAAGCTGTGCTGGCGCATTGAGAAAAAGAAAGAGCATATTAAATTTTAAACAAAGCCCACCCCGGGGGAACCTCCAGCCTTGTCTCCCAACCTGTGCCTCCCATCTCCAGCTCACAAGTCACCAAGTTCACAGAAACCGAAACATCCCTCATCTCTAAGGGGTTGGGTTTTGTTTTGTCACTGTGTCTCTGGGGGGTGGGGAGACTTGGGCCTCCCTGAGCCCCCGGGGTCTTCCCACCAGGCCTGAGAAAGGAGGGCAGGCTAGAAGCAGCTTCAGCTGGGACAGCCCTGCTTGGAAGGGGGAGCAACGAGGGGGCTGGAAACCAGAGCAGGGTGGGTACAAGAAAAGAGCTGGCAGTGCCAGGTCCAGATGGTGGGCAGCAGCAGAGATGTCACCAGGAGCCAAGAGGAGGGAAGAAACTAAGATGTAGGGAAGGTCCTGAGAGGCCTCGCCAACTGCCATAAAGACTGTGCTGGTGTGGAGGAGGAAGGGAACAGAAAAGGAGGAAGAGCAAGCCCCGAGCTGGAGCAGGAAGGCCCAATTTAGCCCAAGCACGTGTTACTTCCTCTCTAATTCCATCAAACCTCCCCCACCCAACCTCAAGGTGATGATTGGGGAATGGGGCTGCAAGGGCTGAAGGTCTGGAAAGAGGCACTCCCCTGGGGCAGGACCTGTAGGGCAGGGCCTGAAGCCTGCATACAGCATCCTCCACGCCAGCCCCACAAACACTAACCCAGCCGGGCAGGACCGGCTTCGGGTCTCCGGAGTCAAAACAGGATGTTTGTTTCACAAGCATCATCTCCGAAGACAGACCAGCCTAAGTCTGGAATCCTCAAAGCCAGCGCTGCCCCGGGCACCCTGAGGGTGGGCTTCTTGAGGACTCCCTGGGGAGCCACAGGCCTGCACTCAGAGAAAACAGGAAAGGCTCTAGTCTCGGTGCTCAAGGCCCACTGTGAACACAGGGGCAAGGATCCGCGGGTTCTCTTTCAAGGTCAGCTGTGCCCGGGGTCAATCAGGCCGTGCCCGGGGCCAATCAGGCTGTGCCCAGGCCAGTCCCTCTTAATCAATGTGCGTGAAACAGCTGAAAAGCAGTATCTTAAAAACGCACAACCAAGTTCTATTAATAAAAGAGTAAGACTTAGTATTCACCTAAAAGGAACCAAAAATACTACATAACATTTCTGGAGGCCAATTTAACCATCTAAATCCGGGGCCATTACAATGTGTCCTGGGCCCTGTAATTTCCTGCTAGAAATGTATGCCAAAGATTTAATCAAAAAATACCCAAGGTTGTTCACCACAGCATTCTTTACAAGAGAAAAAGAGGAAAAAAGTTTAAATTTAGGAGACTGCTTAAATATATGGAAGAGTATATCATACACTGAAATATTAATAATTACAGGCATTTTAATTTTCTTCTTTTTGCTTGTTTCTATTTCCTAAATTTCTTGCAACAACCGTAAATCTCTTTGTAACAAGAAAAAAAAAATCAATAAAAGCTATTTTCTAAAAAACAAAAGGCAGAGATCCAAGAGACTGCATTCCTTGGACATTCGAACCTGAACTGGATTGGAACAAAACAAAACTGGACAGACACTTAAAACCAACTAAGAATATTTTTAAGGACTAAGAGCTGTTTTCCACTGAAGAGGAATTAAAATCCTCCGTGGCTCGGTGGATAAGAATCCACCTGCAAATGAAGGGGTCACAGGTTCGATCCCTGGTCCAGGAAGACCCCACATGCCACAGAGCAACTAAGCCCGTGTGCCACAACTACTGAGCCCAAGCTCCAAAACTACTGAAGTCTGTGCTCCACAACAAGGGAAACCCCTACAGCGAGAAGCCCACGTACTGCAACTACAGAGTAGCCCCCAGTCGCTGCAACTAGAGAAAACCCAGGGAGTAGTGAAGACCAGGACAGCCACAAATGACTCTCAAAAAAAAAAAAACCAAATCCACCAAAAAGCCCAAGTGAGAGCAGGGAAGGCAAGCCAAGAGCAGGGAGCTAAGTCAGGACCCCAATTTTCTGTCCCTAGAGTGACGGCCACGGGGAGAACAGGAGGTGGGGATGAGAGCAGGCAGAGCGGCTGATGGGTGAAAAAACAATGCAAGTGTTCCTTTCGTCCTTGATCAAGGAAAGAACAATGACCAACTCCTCTGACAGCGAATTCAACCGGGGGAATTACAAAATGGCCAGTCTGAGACTTCCCTGGTGGTTCAGTGGTTAAGAAACTGCCTTGCAATGCAGGGGACGTGGGTTTGATTCCCGGTCAGGGAACTAAGATCTCACACACCACACAGTGAGGCCAAATAAATAAACAGACTATAAAAATCCTTAAAAAAAAAAAATAAAGAACTTAGCTGATGTTACACAGAAATTTTCCAGATAATGAGCTAGGACACAAGAGGACAACAGAATCGGGAACTGTCGGGAAGGCATGAGAGGACCACGTGCACCATTTACAGAAGTTGGCCTTTGTGTAAGATGAGCCAGAGCCCAAGAAAGGGAAAAGCTCACCCGCCATGGACTTAATTATTCAAGCATCAGGAAAACTTGAGGAGCAATGGGAGCTGTCTGAATTTCTCCATTCCTCTTTCTGATTGAAAGCTTTAAAATCTATCTCAAAGATCACAATCTGTCCATTGGGGAAACGTTTATGGGGTGCCTCCTATCCATGCATGCATTCAGCAAACAGCCCAGAACGAACTTAATGTGGGTACCACTCTGTAATGCTCAAGGTGCTTCCACTGGCCTAACAAACAAAAACAGACAGCATGAACCACTAGGACGCATCCTTTGTAAAGATGCCGAGTAGCACAGTGACCAGGGGCTGGACATGCCAGCTCCAGCCCATGGATTCCAAAGACCGCCACAAACATTCCTCAGCCCCAGTGGACCCTGCCTCCTCCTTCAGAAATGATGATTCCAACTTGGATAATCAATATGGCGCTGCCCATGAGGACAGCTGGTGCTAGATGATTCTGTGTCTCTTAAAGACATCAAATTCTCCCCCCAGGTGAAGCTGTAGCCTACAGATGACAGCCTCGTATTATATACGGCCGATACCTTTAGCTTTGTTCTCCGTAGAGAATTTCTCTTCAGCAAAGAGGAAGCAGTCAATACCCTACTTTGAAAACAGCACAGGTGTTTTCTGCCAGACAAAAACCAAAACCCCAAATCAAAAAACCACCTACCCTTCCTTTTAATTAAAGAGATGCCATCCAATTGCACCTGTGTAAAGAAAGATAGGAAAAGTTGTGCTTCCAGAATGTTCCGTGTTCCAGGTACCATCAGCCCTGAAAACCTCCCCACTGTAAAACAAAATGAAGGGACCAGGAAGCGCTCCCTTGGCACCTGGCAGCTGGGACCTACCCAAGGCCAGTTCACACAGACAATAATAAAAGCTTCCTTGAAATAACGTAAAGCTTCAGACATTCTGATAAAAGCCAGGAACTTCAAAGGTAGGACTGCAGAGCCCATCCCTCATCCTCCTCATTGTGTCTGATGTGGAGGGCTGGGTTCTGGTCTGACTCCACCACCTACTGCCCAAGCTTTGCCCAATAGGACCTGTGAGCCAGCCAGCCAGGAAGTAGGGTGGAACCTCACTTTAAAAAAAAAAAAAAAAAACTTTTAGGGCTGTTCTTTTAATTACATTTTTATTTTTTAATTGGAGGATAACTACATTACAATGTTGTGTTGGTAAAACAGACAGCTAGTAGGAAGCCTATACGTAACACAAGGCGCCCAGCTTGGTGTTCCGTGACAACCTAGAGGGGTGAGATGGGGTGGGGGAGGGAGGCCCAAGGAGGAGGAAAAAGTGAAAGTGGTAGTTGCTCAGTCTTGCTCGATGCTTTGTGACCCCAGGGACTGTAGCCTCCCAGGTTCCTCTGTCCACGGGATTCTCCAGGCAATACTGGAGTGGGGTGCCATTCCCTCCTCCTGGGGATCTCCCCCACCCAGGAACTGAACCTGGGTCTCCTGCATTGCAGGCAGATTTTTTACCATCTGAGCCACCAGGGAAGCCCTGAAGAAGGAGGGGATACATAGAAGGAGGGGATGTATACATATAATTATGACTGATTTGCACTGTTGCAGAGTAAAATCGATAAAATTTACTTTTAAAATATTTTCTTGTCCGTGCTGCATGAGTGATCCTAGCTCCTCGACCAGGGATCAAACCCGAATTCCTTGCATTGGAAGCATGGAATCTTAACCACTGGACCACCAGGGAATTCCCAGGATGGAACTTTATACTCACTCCTCTGCCCTGGGGGGGTCAGGGGAGAGGAGGGCTGTCTAGGCCATGATGCACAGCCTATTGGTCCTTGACCTATGAGAGGCTGGTTAAAAAAAAGGAAGGAAGCAAGAAAGTACTGATCTACAGATATGAGCCCAACGATTCTGCAGTGAAAGCTGGACTCAATGCTAGCTTCCAGGGCTCTCTCCGTGAACTTGGGCAAGTCACTGCAGACTTTCAAGCTTCAGTTTCTTGGTCTATAAAATGGTAGCCTCCTTAGGGGCTGTTGAGCTGAATAACTAAAATAACCTATGTGAAAAAGCAGAGCAACGGTGAGATCCTCCTTCTCTTCCTCCTTCCCACCCTAACCCCTTCTTTGAAAAAAAAAAAATATATATATATATATATATTTTCTCTGGTGGTTCAATAAGCAAGGAAATCAACCCTGAATTTTCACTGGAAGGACTGATGCTGAAGCTCCAACACTCTGGCCATGTGATGCAAAGAGTTGACTCATTGGAAAACACCCTGATGCTGTGAAAGATTGAAGGTAGCAGAAGGGGGTGACAGAATGATATGACTGGATGGCATCACCACCTCAAGGGACATGAATTTGAGCAAACTCTGGGAGATGGTGAAGGACAGGGAAACCTGATGTGCTTCAGTCCATGGGGTCAGAAAGAGTTGGATGTGATTTAGAGACTGAACCACCACCACCACCAGTGGTTACAACTCTTCACTTTCGCCGCAGGGGGCACAGGTTTGATCCCTGGTCGGGGAAGTAAGTTGCTGCAAGCCACATGGCATGGCCAAATGAATAAGTTAGGTGGGATATACACAAAGTGCAAAATTCAAGAAGAAGAAGGAACACACTAAAAAGTCCGCACCTGCGGTCAGTCGCTCAGTTCAGTCGTTCAGTCGTGTCCGACTCTTCAAGACCCCATGAATCGCAGTATGCCAGGCCTCCCTGTTCATCACCAACTCCTGGAGTCTACTCAAACTCACGTCCATCGAGTTGGTGATGCCATCCAGCCATCTCATCCTCTGTCGTCCCCTTCTCCTCCTGCCCCCAGTCCTTCCCAGCGTCAGGGTCTTTTCCAATGAGTCAACTCTTCACATGAGGTGGCCAAAGTACTAGAGTTTCAGCTTTAGCATCATTCCTTCCAAAGAACACCCAGGGCTGATCTCCTTTAGAATGGACTGGTTGGATCTCCTTACAGTCCAAGGGACTCTCAAGAGTCTTCTCCAACACCACAGTTCAAAAGCACTGATTCTTCGGCGCTCAGCTTTCTTCACAGTCCAACTCTCACATCCATACACAACCACTGGAAAAACCATAGCCTTGACAAGACAGACCTTTGTTGCCAAAGTAATGTCTCTGCTTTTGAAAATGCTATCTAGGTTGGTCATAACTTTCCTTCCAAGGAGTAAGCGTCTTTTAATTTCATGGCTGCAGTCACCATCTGCAGTGATTTTGAGCCCAAAAATATAAAGTCTGACATTGTTTCCACTGTTTCCCCATCTATTTGCCATGAAGTGATGGGACCGGATGCCATGATCTTCATTTTCTGAATGTTGAGCTTTAAGCCCACTATTACCAGTCGCCTAAGTATCCTTGCACCATGCCACACAGCAGTCATTCTGTCTCTTACTTTCTTACTTAATAGCTCAGCAGCCACATCCACATATAGGGAGCTTCACATTCCTTTTTACCGCTGAACTGAATTTTCAGTGCATGGACATAGGATAATTTATTTAACAGTTTTCAACTGATGGACAATAAGGTTGTTCCCCTTGCCTTTTTTTTTTTTTTTTTTGCTTTTACAAGCAATGAAGCAATGAACTATCTTGATAAATGCATCATTTCGCATGTATACTCATACCTGTGAAAGGAATCCCCAGAAGTGGAGTTGCTTGTGCAATTTTAATAAATATTGTCAAAACACTCTCTATACAGGTTGTACAAACTTATACTCTTTTAATAATTTGGAGAGTATCTGTTCCCACTGTCACTTCTTCATAGCAGAGTTAACACTTTTCTTAATACTGGTGGGCTGAAAGAACACTTCATATGGTTAAGAACCATTTGTGTTTCCTTTTCTGTGACTGGTCCATTAACCCATTTAAAAAATTGGGTTCATGGGACTTTCCTGGTGATCCAGTGGCTAAGTCCCCACACTCCCAATGCAGGGGCCCAGGTTTCATTTCTGGTCAGGGAACTAGATCCCACACGCCACAACTAAGAGCTGGCACAGACAAAGAAGTAAGTGTTTTTTAAACAAATATGATTGATGGTCTTTTTCTTACTGATTTCCTCTTCAGATATTAAGAAAATTAGCTCTATCTCTGATATACGTCATGAAAACTGTTTTCCCAGTTTTGAGAAGTAGGACACTCTTTTGACTGTTTATGATGATTTTTGCCTCGTAGAAATTTACTTGTGTAGGGTCAAGTATAATCAGCTTTTCTTCTATGGCTCCTGGGTTTTAAGTCGTACTTAGAAACTATTTTCTCTGAGTTCGTTTTTAATATCTAACATCTCTAATCCATCTGAATTTATTTTGTTATAGAGTGTTCTTTTTTTTTTTAACGTAGCCCTCAGGTTGCCTCACGGAGAAGGCAATGGCACCCCACTCCAGTACTCTTGTCTGGAGAATCCCATGGACGAAGGAGCCTGGTAGGCTGCAGTCCATGCGGCTGTCAAGAGTCAGACAAGACTGAGTGACTTCACTTTCACTTTTCAGTTGCATGCATTGGAGAAGGAAATGGCAACTTACTCCAGTGTTCTTGCCTGGAGAATCCCAGGGACGGGGGAGCCTGGTGGGCTGTCGTCTATGGGGTCGCACAGAGTCGGACACGACTGAAGCGACTTAGCAGCAGCAGCAGCAGTAGGTTGCCTCAAGTCACAAATTTTAAAATGTCACCTTTCATATTAACTTACTTTTGAGTCCCTTCTCTTCCTTCTCTTCCATATCATGCCCATTTTCTCAGAATCATACTCTTTCTCTCCAAGGCCCTCCCATCCCTTCATTCCATTTGTGAGCCAAGTGCTGATCCATGTTATCATGCTTGACAGTGATACAAGTTATGCTGAATGCCAGTATCTTAGAGTAGGCAGAGATTTCAGAAGCATCCTTTTATTTTAAAGCTCAGTCACTGGGTAAACTGGGCTTCCCTGGTGGCTCAGTGGTAAAGAATCTACCTCCTAATGCAGGAGAAACAGGTTCAACCCCGGATCTGGGAAGATCCCACATGCCACAGAGCAATTCAGCCCATGTGCCTCAATTACTGAGCCTGCGCTCTAGAGCCTGCGTGCCATGACTGCTGAAGCCCACGTCCTCTAAAGCTTGTGCTCCACAGCAAGAGAAGCCACTGCAATGAGCAGCTCGAGTACCACAACTAGAGAGCAGCTCCTGCTCCATGCATAGCAACAGAGACCCTGCACAGCCAAAACATAAATAAACTGAAACAAAAAAACAAAGAGGTAAACTGGACTTGTCCAAGAGCACAGGGTAGGTTAATGCTTAATGCTTGGGATCTGATTACTATTCAAGAAGAACAGAAATATTGATTTTGCCATAAATTCCATTCAATCAATAGATATCTATTAAGTAACTACTCTGCCCAACAGTGAGCCAGGCACTAGGGCTCCAGAAATAAATGACACAGCTCTGCACTTTTAAGAAGTTCAGAGTCCAGCGTGGGGTCTGAACACACATCCCCACAGCCTAACAGGTAAGGTGACAAGGACGAATGAATGTACAAGGACGGGTTAATTTTGCGAGGGACGGCATGAGGAAGGCTCAGAAGATGTGCAGTCTTCAACTATGCCTGACATAATTAGGCCTTGGTCCAAATATGGAGAAAAGGCATTTGGCAATATAGGAACAACAGGACAAAGTGGGGTGTCTGGTGGTACACAGTCAAGAAGGAAGTCATCTGGCTTAGTGTTAGTGGTGGGCAGAATTTTCAATGAAAAGGCTCCTCTGACAATCCATGGTCATTAGCCAGCCTGCATGTGGGTTTGGGCTCTGGTCCCCAAACTATAAGCTAAGAAATGTAAATAATGACTTATCTGTAAGACTTTAAGGTGTCTGGCAGAAGGCAACACATATTCTCCCAGGAAGAACGTACTCTCATCCCACACCTTAAAGAATTCTCACAGATGGAATTCTAACAAACATAAGCTCACAACAGAAAATCACACATAAGGAAATAAGCCTTTATGAGTGGGAGTGAGCAGAACCATCAAACAACAGAACCATACCTGCAAATACTGCAGATACTAGAATCACTGGATACAAAAAAAAGAATGGTGTGTATAACATGATCAAGGAAATGAGGATTTCAAAACCCAGGTAAAGAGTAAGAGATTTTTAAAAGTCACACATATTTGAAAAAATGATAAAACAAGAAACACGATGCTCATCCAGATTATAAACTTAAAAATGAACATCAAAGAAAATAACTGCAATGGATTAAAACACAAAAAGTATATTAAAACCTGTGAGTGAATACTGATATTAAAAATACATCAGTAGAAGGGCTGAACAGAAAATCAGAGATAACTGAAGAGAGAATTAGTGAACTGGAAGACAAATAAGAAATTACCCAGAAAACACTATAAAAGTGTTGAAATTAAAGATAAGTTAAGAGATGAAAAGGACAGAACCAGATCTAGCATATATCGAATCTGAGTTCTAAAAGAGAAACCATAGAGAGAATTATAGGTAACAGTCAAAGAGATAAAGGATAAAAATTTTCTAGAACTGATAAAAGTCACTAATCTTTGGTTTCGGGAAGTCTTATGAATTCTTAGCCAAACAAAATATAATCCACTCCTAAACACATTAAGCTGAAAACAAACAAACAAAAACAACAACAAAAAAAACCCCCACAGACTCATGTGCACGTGTGTGAACATACACCACCACAATAACAAAACAACCACCAGAGAAGAAATTGCCTGAAATCAATAACTGGGCTTCTCAATATCAATAAGGAAAGCCGAAAGACTGCAGAATACCATCTTTAAATACTAAGATAAAATAATTGTCAAGATAAAGTTTTATACCCAGTAAAACACTCTAATCAAATAGGAGCTGGAAGTTAATCATTAAAACACTTCCACCACAGATGTTCTGATTTCAGAAAGAAAGCCTGAGATGTGGGAAGAATTATGAGTAAACAAAATGGTAACTATGTGGGACTCAAGAGTTAACCAACCATATAGAACAATGAAAAGAAGGTCCAATTCTCGGTATGAAACAGTGAAACAAGACAGGGCTAAACCACTGCAAGACAACTGAACGTAAGCAGGGGCAATGGTGACTTTATATAAAGCATCCTAAGAGCCTTGAATTGCTTGGAAAAAAGATACAAATACCAACTAACTTTAAACCTTATACAGTCTTCATGCATCAAAAGAACAGAAATAGACTGTATAAGTTCCAAAGCAATAAACAGGAAAAAAACAAACATAAAACGGAGAAGAAAGAATGAGGAAAACAAGAAACTTGATGCCTTCCAACTGTGATGCTGGAAAAGACTCTTGAGAGGTCCTTGGACGGCAAGATCAAACCAGTCAATCCTGAAGGAAATCATCCCGGAATATTCACTGGAAGGACTGATGCTGAAGCACCAATACTTCGGCCACCTGATGAAAAGAGCCAACTCATTGGAAAAGACCATGATGCTGAGAAAGATTGAAGGCAAAAAGGAGAAGGGAGCAACAGAGGATGAGCTAGTTGGATGGCATCACAGACTCAACGGACATGAGTTTGAGCACACTCTGGGAGACACTGAAAGATGGGAAGTGTGGTGTGCTGCAGTCCATCACAGGGTGGGCATAACCAACCAGCACTGCCAGCCTCTGAAGCCTCCCTGAGCCTTACTGAGAGGCCAGCTTGGGCCTGTCCTCATGAGGACATTCTGACATGGTACATAAAACAACCATTATTAAAGTCTGTATGATTTTTTTTTTAACACCAAACATGTACTGGACAATCTTCCCCTTTCAAAACTGCATCCCACTGCAGCCCCAGTGGGTATAAGATGGGGTTGAAGATGGTGTTTAGGTACCACTCAAAAGACAAACCACACAGAACTAAGAGTCATCACAGAAGTTATAGTCTCCCACATAAATCTGCAGGGTGGGCATTCCTACTTTCTTTAAGTTTTAGAAAATTATTTTTAAGGTGATTTTAGTATTTAAAAATATATACTGGATTTATTACAATATTACTTCTGTTTCATGTTTTGTTTTTTTTGGCCACGAGGCATGTGGGATTTAGCCCCCCGACCAAGAATCGAACACACACCCCTGGTACTGGAAGGCGAAGTCTTAACCACTGGACCACCAGGGAAGTCCCCATTCATGTTTTCTGCAGTGATCATTTTTACCTGATTTTGATTCCCTATTTGTTATAACCTGGGAGGCAGAGAACGCAGGTGGGCCACAATGTGATCTTCTATTCTCAGCTTCTGACTACACCGAAAACCCTCACGTTTCCAACGGTTCTCTTGGTACTCCCAAAATATACACATGATGTTTGCGTGCTCAGCTTTGTGACCCTATGGACTGTAGCTCCTCTGTCCACAGGATTCTCCAGGCAAGAATACTGTGGTGGGTTGCCATTTCCTTCTCCAGGGGATCTTCCCAGACCAGGGATCAAACTCACAACTCCTGCACTGCAGGTGGATTCTTTACCCACTGAGCTATCCGGGAAACCCACACATGATAGAGCATAGGATTTAATAGCTGAAACTCCTTTACCATGATGGTGGCAGAAAACAGAACCAAAACCCCCTCTAGAGATCAACCTGCTTCTAATAGTCCTTTTACTCCATTACAAATATACAGATTATAAAGATAATACATAGCAATAAATATTCAAATGGGACAGAAATGAGTAAGAGAGAAGACAAAAGGCCTCTGTACTTAGGGGCCTAGGGATGCAGGAAGGGTCTGGTCTGGGAGCTATATACATTAATTAGTAGGTAATAAAAGCCAGTTATTTCACCTTTTGAAGCTGCTGATTCAACATACATTTAGCCCCACTTTGACCTCTAGCATTCTTTGATCCCCCCTTTCAGAATCTACCCCAATTTCCTGCAACCATTTCACCTCCCTTATTTGACTGTGTTCAAGCACCTTCTATCCAATTCTAGAATTTTTTAAAAACACAGTATTAATTGTATTTTTTAAGGTTTTTTTTTTTTTTTGATAGAGACCATTTTAGTTAAAGTTTTGAGTTTGTTACAATGTTGCTTCTGTTTTATGTTCTGGATTTTTTTTTTTTTTGGATCCACAAGGCATGTAGGTTCTTAGCTTCCCAACCAGGGATCAAAAGTGCATGGCCTGCACTGGAAGGCGATGACTAAACCACTGGACCACCAGGGAAGGCCCTGGACTCTAGAATTCCTAATTTTCCTTGAAGTACTGCCGCAGTCTTGTTTTCTAATTTTGTTTGTTTGTTTTTTTGCAAACTATCATGAGTTGAGTCCAATAGTGACACAGGCTCTCACTGGCTAGCCTGGCAACTCTGTGCTATTTGTAACACGTTTCCTTGGGAAAATCCTTGCAGTTTTATGCATGAACAATTGGGAGACGCTTACTTGTAAAGTGGAGGCTTCCATAATCTCAATTTCTATTCCTACTGAAAACGGCAAGCCCCTGGTTTCACCTGCCCTGTTTCTAAGGTAGGCTTTGCTTGCAGGGACTCTGGGGCCTGACTACCTGGGTGCCAATCCTGGTTCTGAAACTTACTAGGTGTGTGACCTAGTATTCAACATAAATGGGCTAATACATATATGGAAAGTGCTAATACATATATGAGAATAGTGCCTGGGACATAGCCAGTGCCGCATAATAAAAGAGCTGGGAGGCATTAGTCAAGAAAGCCCTTTGTCCCTAGTTCTGGGAGGCTACAAACCCCTTTGAGGCTGGTGAAAGCTATAGCCCCTACCCCTAGAATGTAACCCTCTGTACAGCTGCAGATGTAACTGAAGCCCCCCCATGGCTGTGAAGGTCAAGAAGGTCTGGTTCCAGCCCTCTGGTTCTCTCTACAGTGATGTGAAGATCTCAGGGTCAAAACACCATGGCAGTTCTTGAAGTTATTATGTTCACATGCACAGCAGCGAAGCAGGTCCCTCCTGCCCTCAGTTTAGGTAAGAAACGTTACACCTTTCTTCCTCAAAGTCCCTTTGACCCTGCTCATTTTTCTCTTGCTTCAGGTCAACTCATCCCTGGGTCACCTTAAGACAGTCTCCCAAGACTTTCCTGGTGGTCCAGCGGTTAAGACTGCATGCTCCCAGTGCAGGGGGCCTGCGTTCTGTCCCTGGTCAGGGGACCTGGACTGCACATGCTGCAACTAAGCATGCATATGCCACAACTGAAGACCCCCCTTGTGCTGCAACTAAGACCCAGTGCAGTCAAATAGATACATACATATATAAATATTAAAAATAAAAAGACAGTATTGTATGTGCCACGAAACTCCACATGCTTTTTGTGAATTATTCTCATCTCTCCCCTAAGAATGGTCTGGCCCCTCTTTAGTGCTCACTGAAGTCAGACTAGAGCATGGACTAGTATCCACTGCTGGCCCTCCGACCACGAGCATGGCACAGGTGGCTGCTGTGTAAGCCCAGGTCCTCTCCCTCCAGAAGCTTGGAGACAGCACCCACCAGCAAAAGCCAAAGATCTGAGAAGCCAGAAGGAAGCTGTGTGTGTATGTGCTGTGTGCTCAGTTGTGCCCGACTCTTCGTTTAGCACACCGGGCTTCTCTGTCCATGGGATTCTCCAGGCAAGAATACCGGAGTGGGTTGCCGTTTCTTCCCCCAGGGGATCTTCCAGACTCAGGGATCGAACCGCCTCTCTTGTGTCTCTTGCACTGACAGGCGGATTCTTGACCACTGAGCCACCTGGGAAAGAACTTATGGGATGATCTAATTCTCTTGTTATTACTCCTTCAAGTCACTTCAAGGTGGGTGACTTGCCTGAGGTCACCCAACTCACTTGCAGCAAAGCTGGGAACCTCCCAGTTCGGTACTTTGATTCCATCAGCATTTCTTAGACTCTACCACACACGGGAATCTTAAGATGCAGATTCAGCAGGTCTGGGGCAGGCCTGAGATCCTGCATTTCCAACAAGCTCTCAGGTAATGCTGCTGCTGCTGGTGCCTGGACCACATACAGAGCAGCAAAGGCTTACCTCAAGGCTAACGGACTGTCCCACCTGGTTAAAGCCTCTTTGCCCATCCTCGGTGTGGCTGTTTAAATTCCTTTTCTTCAGGAAAGCCTCCCTTCCCCCGTTCTCCCTGATTATCAGCTCCCGTGGTCTCTGTACTTTTTCCTTTGAAGCATTTGTAACAATTGTAATTAAAGAGTATTGGTGTAATTATTAGTTTAATGTCTGTCTCCCAGGGAGACTGCAAACTCCACGAGGACGGGACTGGCAGACTGTCAATAAAAGGGCAGCTGTTGTGGGCTTTCCTGGTGGCTCAGTGGCAAAGAATCTGCCTGCCAACATAGGAGACTCAGGTTCAGTCCTTGATCAGGGAAGATCCCACAAGCCTCGGACCAACTAAGCCCGTGCGCCGTAACTACAGAGTCCGGGAGCTGCAACTGCTGAGCCCATGTGCTGCAGCTGCTGACGCCTGTGCGCCTCAACAGAAGACACCACGGTAAGAAGCCTGCATACTGCAAGTGTAGAGCAGTCCCCACTTGCTGCAACTAGAGAAAAGCCAGAGCAGCAATGAAGACCCAGCATAGCCGAAAATAAATAATTTTGTTTAAAGGGCAGCAGATGTGGGCTGAGTAGCCTGGACCAGCATACTTGGAGTAGGAAGGGAAGGCTTGAGCAGGTGGGAAACACTTTCTAGAGGCCTCATGGACAAAGGTGACACTTCTGGCTTTAAAATTCCCACCAGTTTCAAATACATGTGGACTAAAACGTAACTTGAAAAGCAACCTTAAAAAAGAAAGTCTCCTAAATCTTTTTATCAAGCGCAAAACAGACCCAATCTGGTACTAGCCACTATGCCTGGGAAATAGTTAGGTCCCCCAAATAAATATTCCCTTACAGGGGACTTCCCTGGTGGTTCAGTGGCTAAGACTCTGCACCCCCAATGCAGAGGGCCAGGGTTCGATCCCTGGTCAGGGAACTAGATCCCACAAGCAGCAAGAAAGCATTCACATGCCACAACTAAGACCCAAAGCAGCCAAATAAATTAAAAAAAAAAAAAACTTTTATAGTCTTCAGATACCTTGAGGGCCTTGGCAAAGGAAGCAGAGGGCCATCTCCCTGACCAGCCTCACTGCATTGCAGACCAGCAATTTCTTTTTCAATATTTCCGTTGCTATCCTTTCTAGCAATCCCAAAGCTCTGAATGCCCAGCTCCTTGACAAGGGCAGAAATACCTGCACTCATCATCATTCTAGGGCAGCCAAGTCTGAAGTCAGTCTGCTTGAGTTCAGACACCACCAGCTTTGTGCCCTTGAATGAGTTACTGACTCCTCTGTGCTTCAGTTCCCCAATCTGCTAAATGGGAAAAACCAGGCAGTGGTAAAGAATGCGCCTGCCAATTCAGGCAGTTCAATCCCTGGGTCAGGAAGATCCCCTGGAGGAGGAAATGGTAATCCACTCCAGTATTCTTGCCTGGAGAATCCCATGGACAGAGGGGCCTGGTGGGCTACGGTCCATAGGATGGCCAAGAGTCAGACACGACTGAACAACTCAGCCTGAAGGCAACAACTGGCACCTGTGAGGACTCTTAAGGGAGAGGATACACATAGAGCGCTTACACAAGCCTGGCCCAAGACCCATGGTTATTATTATCCTCCCCATAACCAGTCCAATTCCACATCTATTGTTTCACAAGTCTCCACCCAGTGGCTCCACCCCTCGTGAGACTAGCTCTTCCCAGCCCCTCCTGCCTTACCTGTCTGGAGCTTGTTCTAAGCCCTGACTCACAGCAAAACTCTGCAGCTCCCATCAATTACCTCCCTGTCTCTGCCTCCGTCTGTCATTTGTCGGTCCCTTCTGGGAGGGAACTCTTTTTCCTAACCCCCAGTATATTTATTCAACAAGAATTTATGGAGGGCCCACTATGTGCCGGGCCCTGTTGTAGGCACAGGTGATCATTAGCAATTAACAATGGAAGACCTCATGAACGGAAGGTAGTAAGAGATGTAACCCAGGAAGAGATACCAGTTTGGGTCTCTGGCCTTTCCTTTCCATCCCCATTCTTCTCCCGGACCATATCTAAATAAATCACACACAGGTACAAAGCAGGAAGAAAGCATTCTAGATAAAAAAAAATACTCAGTGGGACTTAGGCACAAGCCGATGACTAAAACTGCTGCCCCGCTGAACTGGCAGACTTTGAAGAAGTAAGTGTTAAAACACCCTGAAACACGCGGTTTCCCCATGTAGTCACACTGGCCATCAAATCCTCCAGAACAGTATGCGGAACACAACCGGAAAATAAGGTCCTTCATTTACTTATGTCCTGAGCATATCTCAGGTTTTCATGTTCTCACTGCCACAGTTTTTGGATGGAGCGTAACTCAGGTGCTCCAGCAGGCATACAGGCAGCAGCTTTGTGCTAAGAGCCCTTGGGGGACTTACTTCCCTGGTGGTCCAGTGACTGACTCCACACTCTCAATGCAGGGGACCCGGGTTCAATCCCTGGTCAGGAAACTAGACATCAGATGCCACAACTAAGACTGGGTGCAGCCCAATTAATAGATACATATTAAAAGAGAGAGAGAGATCACTGGAAATGGACTCTGAAAGCCTGTGTTTGAGTGCTGGCTCTGTCAATCACTGAGTGATTTCAAGCATAAAGTTTTTCTCTTGTCTCTATCTTTCAGACAAGCTCTAAGGTCCTCTTCCAGTTTTGCAGTCTAAGGGCTAGGATCCACCACCATTAACACGAGACTCGGCAGATTCCTTAATTCAACAAGGTGAGCCCCCGCCCTCAGATTCTTGGCTGAGCAAGTCAGATGAGGAGCTGTAAACAGCATCCTGAGATGCGCTGACTCCTCCTTTATTTATTTACTCCCTTCCAACTTCAAACCTGAGATTTCCAAGCACAACTCTGGTAGAAATATCCCTGGGCCACAAGGCAAACCTAAAATAGAAGGTATGCAAAATCTCTGGTGGGCCCATTAGTCTCCCTTCCTCCAACTCAAAAACCATGCCAGACCTTGTCCGTCTCCTTGTCTCCAGACAGAGAGCCTAAAATAAGTCTCCCTGGTAGAAAATGCCTGGTTGGAATGGAAGTGCCTCAAGTTCAGAAGAAATGGCCCGATGGCCACACACCACAGGTCAAGGACTCACCCAGAAATCTTCTGTGAGAAGCGGGAACCTCTGTTCCCACTTCAACTCACTGCCTCTCCCTCCATGGGCATACAGGCAACCAGGTGAGCCTGGAGAAAAGAAAACCATGACCCACATGGCCAACTCACCCTACCTCAAAGAGAGCAGCTGTACCCCCACTGCTGTCAAGCAAGAAGGCAGACTCCTGCAGGTTACCAGAACACTAGCACCACTAGAGCTACAGGTGACCAATTAGAGGTCCTGTTCCCAGACTGGCAGGTGCCTGGCACACAGTGACGTGGCTGGAGGGTCAGCTGACAAAACCACCACGAAAGTTCTAAAGACTAATATTTGCTTTAAACGAGAAAGGGACTACCATACTACCATAGTCTCAAAAATCAAAACCAGACAGGCCCATGGCTTTGATCACAAATACTAAGAATGCCTTTTCTAAAGTCTAAAGACAATTAGGAGCGGCTCACCTCCCCTCCCCCACCTGGCCCGGCGGGTCCCTTGAAGGCCCCTGGTCTCCGGGCAAAACCAGGGATGCAGGCCCCAGGCCCTCTGCTTGGCAGAAATGAACTTTGACTGTTTTACTTACACGTGTACAAAGGCAGCACTGAAAGACCAGCTTCGAAGTTGGCTGGGTGACCCCCACAGTTCAAAGTCCCTCTCCACACACCTGTGGGGTAATCTTGTGAGCTTCCCCGGCGCCCTCCGTAACTGGCTATATCCCCTCCAGGTCTACGCCGGCTGGGAGTTTCCATTTTGCACAGAAATCAAGGCGTTCTGGGTGCCCTTAGCACTTAGGGAGACCGGCCCGCAGCTCTAGGGTGGGCTTCCAGGCGGGTCCCTCATTGGACCGCTCAGACCGGGAAAGGACCAGCACCTCGTAGTGACCCTGTGAAAACGCATCCGGGCTCCGAGTACGCCTTGCCCGATCCCTCGCAGAACTAAGAGATACATTAATGATCGTTTCGGGTTAGTTAAAACCCACGCAAGCACCTCCCTGGCCTCTTAAATCTTCCCAAACTACAGCACAGACTGAAGGGAAGCAGTTGCAGCGACCATAAAAGTCATCTTAAAAGGCAAGTTGGAAAAAAAAAAACCCGATACGCACTAGTTAGCAAGTCCGTGGTTAGGGGGGCGGTGGCACCAGGGCCGGATCTGTGGGCTCTGCACGCTGGCTGGGGCTGTCCCGTCGGTCCCCAAGTCCCCAGCGCCCACCTGGCAGCCTCGGGGGGCCCCCAATCTGACGCCAGCGATCACACCCCACAGCTCTGTCCAATTAGGAAAATGACCGCGAGGAGACGGAGAAGGGTGGGCGACGAGGAAGGGGAACCGAGACCGACCAAGGAGGGCCGTGGGGACCCGGCCGGACGGCGAGCGCTTTCAACAGGTCCCCGGCCCCGAGGTGGGGGGGCGCGTGGCGGCCCCGGGGGGGCGCCCCCCGGCGGCGCGCCCGGCCCTCCCCCACCCCGGACAGCGGGGACGCGCAGCCACCCCACTCGCCCGGAGAATAAAGTTTGTGGGCAGCGGCGGGGCGGGGCGGCGCGGCGAGGGGGTGAAACTTTGAGTCCCGGGCGGGCGGCGGGGGGAGCGCACCGGGCGCCGGGACACCCACGTGCGGGCCCGCGAGCCGCCGCCGCCGCCGCCGGGCCTCCCGCCCCGCCGCCACCGCCGCCGCGCTTTCCTTTCATTTTTGCTTCTCTCTCTCCCCTCCCTTTCTCTCTCTTCCTCTCTCTCTCTCATTCGCGCGCTCTCCTCGCTCTCGCCCGCTTTCGCTCGCCCGCTCCCTCATTCCCTTCCCCCTCTACACCCCCCTCCCTCCCTCCCTCCAGACGCCATCTCTCTCTCTTTCCCCGGCTCTCCCTCTCTCCCTTCAGCTCTCCGGCATGAGGGAATGTGGAAGTGAAAGGAAAAGACGACATGTTTGCAGCGCGGCGAGGGCCTGCGCGCCGCCGTCCCCGGGGAGAGGCGGGGGGCGGGTCGGCCGCGGCCGCAGCGACCCACCCCCGCGCCCCCCGCGCCCCCGCCGGCGCGCCGCCCGGGGCTGCGGGGCTGGGGGCCGGGGGCCGCGCGGGACACTCACCCTGGGTCCGGGCGCGGCTCCTGCGCTGGGGCCCGTGGCGGGCCGGGGCCGGGGGGGCTCCTGGCTGCCCACCGCCCGGGCTGCTGCTGCGCGCCCGCCGCCCGCCTCCACGCGCGCCCGCCGCCTGCTCCTGCCGCCCTCCCTCCGGCTCCTCTCTTTCTCTCTCTCTCTCCCCCTCTCTCTCCCTCTCCTCTCTCTCTCTCTCTCTCTCGCTCGCTCGCTCTCTCTCCCTCCCTGGAAGAAGGGAATGAGGCAGGGCTGACGTGAAGGGATGCAAAACAGCTCCTCCTAACCCAGCTCGCGGAGGAAGAGAAAGACAGAAAAGCAGCCCTTTTATCTCTCTTTTGTTTTCTCACTTCCTTCCACCCCCCCAACACCCCCCTCTTGTCAGCCCAAGTTTTCTTTTCTCTTTCTACCGCAGAGAGGGTTTTTCTTCCTTTCTTTCTCTTTCTTTCGGTTCAACTCTCCCACTCAAATTGAAAGCCTGGAGGGGTTTCTCTCTTTCTTTTTTTTCCCCTTCCCTCTTTTCTTCCTTCTTCCTCCTTATTTCTCTAAAAGGGTTTTGTTTGCTGTGGGAGTTTCGTTTGAGAATCAAGTCACGCCTTTTTTCCTCCTTTTCTTTCTCTCTTTTTTTTTTTCTCCTCAGCAGAAAAGGGGAACAAAGATTAACTGAAGCGGGGAGAGGGGGAGCATAAGAACCTCGCATGGAAATGGGGGGCCCGGTCCTGCCTGGCACAAAGGGGGCCAGGGGACGCCCCCTCCCCCGTGGGAAGCATGGGACGTCCTCCCGAGAGGAGTCGGTGGGGGTTGGGGGGACGCAGCCGCGGGTGCTGGGTGCGGGTTCCTTCCGAAGTGCGGGCGGGGGCCGCCGAGTCCGCCCCTCCCCAGCCAGAGGTGGAAGGTTGGGTGTGTTCTTCACTTATGTATTTTTAAAGTAGGCAGATGGGCTTGGAACAAACATCCCCGCAGAGCACTGAACTGTAAAAAGCCTTTGAACAGCTGTTTGCAGAGCCCTGGACGTCCAGACTCGAGGGAGCGGGGAGTACTGCGAGCGCCTGAGCCGGGGTGGGGTAGGGGCTCGGAAGAGCCGCTGGGATCCGGCCCCCGCAGGCTCGCCCATCGCAGAACCTGGGCCTCCGCCCCCCGGCGCGCTGCTGGGGGGCGCCGAGGCGTGGCCGTTGGCCGTGCGGGGGTCGGGCCCCCGGCTCCTCCCTGCAGGGCCGCGGGGCTTGGCGCAGCTTTGCCTTCCCCCGGCTCCTGACCGGCCTCTAACATCCAGCCGCTTCTCCACTCTGAGCCCTCGGACCGAACGCGGCAGAGACCCCACGAAGGGTCAATTATTCATGGGGCGCCTGGGCGTGTTCCTAAGAACCTGCTCTGCCTTCTTCTCCAGAGAAGTGGGGAAAAGGAAGGGGAAAAGTTCCCAGAGCAAACTTGGGCCACATGTCTCTTTTGCCCAACTAAGTGTTGAGCACCTGCTGGATGCCTGGCCCTTGGACTGGGGGCTGCTGCCAGGGGCTGGGGAGAAGCGTGAGTCTCCATGGGCCCCCCACGTTTCCGCAGGAAACAATGCGAGAGAAGGCTGCGGCTCCGGACCAGGTCACCGGGAGGAAGGAGAGCCTGGATCCTCTCCCCTCCCTCCGCTCTTCCTTCCCCTTCTCTTCCTTCCTCCCGGCTGCGTCTCCTTGGCTCCACCCCTTCTCCTCATCAATTCCTCCCACACTTCCCTGCTCTCCCTGGCTTTTCACTGGAGGGTCCCTTCTCCCAGCGAGGAGCAGATGCTGAGCCCCATTGTCTCCCCCCCCCCGCCCCCCACTCACACACAGGACCTGCCACTCTGCACCCCTCCCCCCAGCCGGCAGGCCTGGGCCTTTAGACACTGGAGCCCCAAGGCCACTGCCCCTCACCCCACCCTAAACCAGCTCCCGGTGCTGTGAGCAATGACTCCAGTCACTCAGAACATGATTTGTTTCTGACTGGGAGTGAGAAAACAGTAGCCTGGGACTTGCTTTAGCAAGGAGGACTGCGTGGTTTTTAATATCACGGCAACTGAGCCCTGGATGACCCCAGAGCATCCATCCCCCACCCATTCTGCCTTCTTAATGGGGTGTCCAGGGAGCCACATTTCTGTCATCTTAAAATCTGCTTAGTGCACCTAAATTATTTCCTCCAAATAAAACAAACAGCACTGACAGTGGAGCATTTGGGTAACCCATGCTGACTGAATACCTAGTCTGCCCACTCCATGCTGGGTGCTAAGGACCTAACAACCATCCGTGCCTGTGGTCGTCACTTAGGCTTTAGACTGGCAGGGGAAGAAACCAGAAGACAGGCAACCACAGTGCTGCATGTTACACATAAGGATGAACCAAGGAAGCACCTAGGAAAGGGGTGCTTGGACTAGGATGGTCAGGAATGGCTCCTGGAGGAAGTTATGTCCAGATGTCTAGGTAAACGCATGTGATGGCACAGCCTGTCTGAAGATGCCAAGGCAAGAGAGCACATTCTTCTGGATTCTTGGAGCCTCCACAAATACTGGCTGCAGTGGAGAGTACAGTGGCAGAGCAGGGACACACGGGTGTCGGAGCACGAGTTGGGCAGGGGCAGGATAGCAGGGAGATTTTAAAACTTTCGCCTCTCCCACTTGCTCACCATGAACTTGGGGGGTTAATAGCCTTAGTTCCCATCTTTGTAAGATGAGGGTAAGAAGACCTATGGGCTTCCCTGGTGGCTCAATCAGAATCCTCCTGCAATGCAGGGGACTGTCTGGGTTCGATCCCTGGGTTGGGAAGATCCCCTGGAGAAGGAAATGGCAATCCACTCCAGTATTCTTGCCTGGGAAATCCCATGGAACGAAGGAGGCTGGTGGGCTTCAGTCCATGGGGTCTGAAAAGTTGAACACAACTGAGCGATTAAACCACCAAGAAGACCTATGGGCCGCAGAAACAGTGTTTTATGTTTAAGGGTCCAGGTTGACTTGCTGCATATTCCTGGGTCAATTGACCTCTCTGAATGTAAATTTTCTCATCTGTAAAATGGGGTAAAAACAACTGACTCACAGGGTTTCTGTGAGGCTTAAAAAAGCCTGTGCCCAGCTCAGCATCTGGGACATAAGCTCCAATACATGATAGCTTTTATTCATTGTCATTATGTGTTAGGGAGTGACGGGAGGTGCTCTTACTAACTGAAGATTTATGTTAAGGGTTGAAACTTGAGTGAGTCACCATACCTGAAATGTGATGAACTGGCTGTGGAGAGAGCATTCCTTCAGAGATGCCCTGTGTCCTCATGGGTGGCTGGGAATGGGGATCACCTACAGCCAACCAGGATGGCCAGGGTGTCAACTCAGGAATGAGACCAGAATGTGACAACTTGTGATTACCAAGGCCTGGCCTGATGGGTGGAGATGTCGCCTGCCTGAAGAGCAAATAGGAACAGAGGAGAGTGGGCCTTGTAAAATCCCAGCGAGCCCCTAGGAGTAGGTGCCTGGCTGTCTGCTCAGTGGAGAAAAGTGGACTGAGAAGTTCACACTGGGGAGAAGGGAGGGGGAGAGAGCGATTTTTGACTCCTCTAGAGCCCACATTAAGTCTCTTGAAACCTCTTAGTCCTTTGCTTGTGTTCCTCATTCTCCAGGCAACCTGCAAATGAACTTGGCATCAGCAGCCTGCCCCCTGGATCCAGGCAGACACCAGGGTTCCAGTTCCTGCGTCGTAAACCTTTTGCACTTCTACTGTTTCTTTATGACACAAGTTCATTGTGAGAGAATTTGATAACCAGCTAAGCAAACCTGAAAAAGAACTCCTGTAGAGACATTACAGTTTGGTATATAACCTTGGACATTTTATAGGCACACATCTGCACATAAATGCATAGTAATAAAACTATGTAAAGTAAATATTGTTAACCAGATGAATGACTATACATGTAAACATATTATTTTAGGAAAATTAACAAAAATGACATAATGTTATTCCTACCAATAGCAACCACTTTTACTTGATAATATGTCACAGATATCTCCCCCTGTCTGTAAACATCCATTGTCATTCTTAACAAATGGCATCGTCCCATAGCATGTGTTTATATTACTTGTTTAAAAATAAAGCACTGGACTGGCGGGATATTCCCAACTTTCCACTTTTATGGACCTGCTGTGATAAACATACTATACAGGCAGTCACCTGTGTGCCAGATAAATGTCATATTCTGGTCATCATTTTATAGCTGAGGAGACCGAGGCACAGAAAAGTTTAAAAGCTTTCCAAGAAAAAAACCTTTCCAAGGTCACAGCTATGGAGTGACTGAGTCAGAATTTGCAGCCAGAGTTTCTAGGTGGGAGTTCCTTTCAACATCTCTGTTTTCTTCTTTTCTTTCGCATATCCCCTCCTCATGTGTGTGTATGTGCGTGTTAGTCTCTCAGTCATGCCTGACTCTGTGACCCCATGGACTGTAGCCCATCAGGCTCTTCTGTCCATGGGATTCTTCAGGATTCTCTGGAGTGGGTAGCCATTCCCTTCTCCAGGGGATCTTCCCGACCCAGGGATCAAAGCAGCGTCTCCTGCATTGCAGGTGGATTCTTTTACTGTCTGAGCTGCCAGGGAAGCCCATCCGCCCCTGATACTTCCCCCTTTTCTCTCCCAGATCACCTCCCTGCAAGAACCTGTCCGGGCAGTGACCCACTTCCTTCTTTGACACCTGAGTAGCTTCGGTAATGGCCATCTCCTGAGATTGTGGGCAGGCATGAAAGCAGGTGATGCATGACGCGTGACGCGTGATACTTCATTTGGTAAACGGTGAAGCCTGTGTGAATGACCATGAGGAAAGTACTCGCAAGGGCCTACACTCACAGACAGCATCACCTTTAGTCCCCTGATCCTCTCAAACCCAGAAAGGAAGCCTTCAGATTCACTCACACGAGAGAGAAAGAAATCAGCTGTTCCGATGCAGAAGCAGTAAAGGAAGCCTCCCCTGGGCTTTTCAGGAGCCCCATGGCTGGAATGGGAGGGAATATTTGTTAGTATAAGGTTTATTATTGGGAGGATGCAGTCATGTCACAGACCTTCAAGAATGTTCATAACCATCTCTGAAATCTCTGAAAATCTGAGGAATCTAGTAAGCCAAATAAAGGGATGAAACACAGCTCTTCAGTGTTCCAATTGACATATTCACCAGAGTAACTGCTGGGAGATCAGCAGATGATTATTAAAATTTGTTGTTTCATTGGCAGAACCAAACAAACATTAAAAATTTATATCAAGGACTTCCCTGGTGGTCCAGTGGCTAAAGCTTCGTGCTCCTAATAAAGGGGGCCTGGATTCCATCCCTGTCCACCGAGGATGATACCACATGCCGCGACTAAAAGATCCTGCATGCCGCAACTAAAAGATCCTGCATGCTGCCACTAAGACCCGTACAGCCAGATAAAGAAATATTTTTATAAATACTATATATCTTTTTGCCTTTTCATACTGTTCATGGGGTTCTCAAGCAAGAATGCTGAAGTGGTTTGCCATTCTCTTCTCCAGTGGACCACGTTTTGTCAGAACTCTCTCCACCATGACCAGTCCCTTGGACCGAAAGGAGATCAAAGCCGTCAGTCTTAAGGAAATCAACCTTGAATATTCATTGGAAGGACTGACGCTGAAAAGACCCTGATGCTGGGAAAGACTGAAAGGCAGGAAGAGAAGGGGATGAGAGAGGATGAGATGGTTGGATGACATCACTGACTCAATGGACGTGAGTTTGAGCCAGCTCTGGGAAATGGTGAAGAACAGGGAAGCCTGGTGTGCTACAGCTCATGGGATCACAAAGAGTTGGTCACAACTGAGCAGCTGAATAATATATATGTGTATATACATATGTATATATCAGTGACTTTGCAATGTCTAATATTCGGTTTTGAGAATCAAACCTCGCCACTGGATGGATTCCAGTCAATAGAAGATGCAGGACCCTGAGGACGGATCTTCAAGGGGTTTCAGAGAGCAGAAGCAAACCTTGAATTCCTGAAAGAGTGGGATGTAGGAGATGGCAGGAGGACCAGAGCTGGAGAGTCACTGAGAACCAAGTCAGGGACCAGAGTCCTACAGAAGTTGTATTGGGCAGCAGCTCAAAATTCCCAGAAGTGTAGTGGCAATTTAGGGAGACTCAGGGGGGACCTCCCTGGTAGCTCAGCTGGTAAAGAATCCTTCTGCAATGCAGGAGACCCTGGTTCAATTCCTGGGTTAGGAAGATCCCATGAAGAACGGATAGGCTATACCCACTGCAGTATTCTGGCTTGGAGAATTCCATGGACTGTATAGTTCATGAGGTCTCAAAGAGTCGGACACGGCTACACGGCTAAACAGCTCTCAGGGTTTGTAAGAAAAACCCAAAGAAAGCAAGTCTTTGTAGCTAGATAGATGGGGTAAGCGTCTGACCTTTGTGTGAAACTTCCCATTCCCCTTATGACCAAGGGTGCATAGTTGTGTGGCTTTATTCCCATCATTGTTTGGACCAGTAAATTAACTGGCCTTATTTGCATAAATATAAGACTAAAAATAAGCTAGAAGAAACATGGGCCACCTACCATAAACAGGAAACTGCTAGCTTCACTAAACAGTTAAAAACACATAAATACATAAAAACCACAATGATGACATGTATTGCTATGAGAAGGCTGATGGATCAAAGCCTGGAAAATAATTTGATATTGTAAGTCAAGAGAAGTTGAAAAAGTTTATGTCTTTTGATTAATAACTTTAGTTCTAGAAATCTATTAGAGGGGGAGTCATCAGTGTGGACAAAGATGTGAGTTAAGGATGTTTATCAAAATATTATTTATGTTGGCAAAAATTACAGCCAATAAAAAGGAAAAGGACAGAAGGAAGAAAGGAAATAACCCAAGTATTCAACAGTGAGGAAGTGTTTAAAGAAGTTACGGCATGCATGTTTGATGTAACTGCATTGCTATTAAAAGCCATGTTTTTGAAGAATATTTAATGACCTGAAAAATGTTTCTGATGTAGTGAGATACAGAATTGCATATGCAATTGTAGTCTTGCCCAGTTTTGTATATACATATATATTGAATATTTATCCTGAAAAATACATATAAAAACTTGGAAGGAAATACAAACAAGTTTAAAAGTTACTTGTAGGACTTCCCTGGTAGTCTAGTGGTTAAAACTTCTGTTGCAGGGACCATGGGTTTGATCTGTGGTTGGGGAACTAAGATTCTGCATGCCACACAGTGTGGCCAAAAATTTAGAGAGCAAGACCTGGGTTTCTCATTTATTCTATAGTCAATAGTGAAAAGACCCGGGCCAGGCCTTCGAGGACTTTCCAGTTTGCAGGAGAAACAGCCAAGCAAATAGGGACAGGAAGTTATGCTACAGAATGCAATTATTCCTCCTCCCCTGGAAACTTTTGAAGACCTAGGAGGAAAGAGGAACCAAGCATTTTGGTTGCTGATGATTTGGGCTCTGGGTTGAATAGACTATCTATTGTGAAAGTGTATTGTGCAAAAAGAGAATGGGGCTTTTTGTGAAGGGAGATAAAGAGGGTGTGGGGTGGGAACTGGGAGGGTGGGGGAGGAGGAAGCAGGCCTGGAAGCAGGGTGAGTGGACTGTGAGCAGAGCTGTCCTGAAGGTCCCCCTAAGTCATCCTCCCCACCTTAACCTGGGTCCCAGTGTCCAGGGCTAGCAGATTACCTGGCTTTGCATTCTTAACAGGGGCTCTTAATGCTCTGTCAGTGTTTATCGTCCATAAGAACAGATGAATGAATGAGCATGTAACATCAGGGATCAGCCTCATGAATTTCCTTTAAGGCATTAATTAAACATGTTGTTTGAAGAAGAAAGACTCCATTGTGAAACCACAATGATGAGTGAGGCCGGAGGGGAATTGAACGTCTCCTCCACCAAGGCAGCAAGGTATGTTTGTGCGTGAGCCTGCACGCGTGTCTGCAGGTCTGCTTTAGCATCAGGAGGGACCTGGGTTCAAGTTTGAATGTGGCATTAAGTGGAGTCTGAGGAGCTCTTGGTTATGGCGAATTGCAAGCTGTATGACCCTGTTGTTCAGTTGCTGAGTCAGGTCCAACTCTGCGACCCCGTGAACTGCAGCATGCCAGGCTTCCCTGCCTGACCTTGGCCAGACTCAGTTCCTAAATGCTTCACTATTATACCTAGAAAATGGGGCTTAGGACAACCCATTCTTGGAGACCAAATAAGCTAGTGCAGATAGGATAATGCTGTGTAGGCAGCAAACACTTTGCAAACAGATCAAGCTATTAATGCCAATATTATTACTTGTAAACCCCGAGGCATCGCCATTTGGCAGGGGTTGGAGAAGGGTACCTTAGGCTAATGGCTTGGCTGACGGCTTTGCTGTGTTCTTTCTTCATACAGGAACTCTTTTTTGGTCCTTTATTTTGGTCCTTTTGCCTGTATTCTTCACTTCATAGCAAATATTTATTGAGAACCCACAATGTGCTGGCTATCCTTACAGGTCTTCCAGGTAACCAAGGGTGGCTGATGTGACTAGCGACGACTTCTGCACAAATAGAAGAGGGGGGGCCAACTTTTCTCTTTGAGAAAAAAGGTGATGTTTAAACTGAGTCTTGAAAGTGGGAAGCTGCTCAGCACAGCGAGGGGGACAGGACGGTGAGCAAGGAACAGACTTTAGGAAGTTACTTAACCTCCCCGGGGCACCATTTCCTGCTCTGAAGAATCCTGCGTGGCCTCAGAATGAGACAATACATTCAAGGCACCCAGCACAGTGCCTGGCCTTTAGTGGGTACTGAAAAAAGTCAGTCCTTTGTCTCCTCTGTATCAAAATCACTTCCTTTTTGAAGCTTACTTCCTGTTCACATTTTGTTCTTTTTCCCAGTTCCTGAAGATATACTGACTTTTGGCTTGGGCTGTAAGTTACTCAGCCTGTTTCCCAGGATCCAGAAAATAACTTTAAAAGTGGATCACAAAGAAAAGCCCAATGAATTCAAAGTACAAATGTCATGTGGATCATATCCTTTGTTCACAATATGCTAACACTAGAAATTATTGTTAGAAATTGACTATTTAAAATTCTCCCAAATAAGCTTTTGGATAAAGAAGAAAATCAGGAATGAAGTGGAGTTTGTGTGTGTGAGCTTCACTGCCTTTATTTTTATTTTTTATTTTTGCGTGAACAGTTTTCTTTGGGGGGGCGTGTGTGTGTCTAACTCTTTTTTTTTGAAGTGTAGTTGATTTACAATATGGTGTTCCAGGTATACCACACAATGATTCAGTTATATATACTAGGAGTTGTGTTAATTTAGAAAGAAAGATAAAGAGTCACACCTAGGAAAACCAACAATATGTACACAAATCTTTACTCAAAAATCTTAGTTTTTAAAGTGATTTTAATATTAAATCCAGAGAAATTTAAACAAGCAAAATACTCATTAAATACTTTAGAAATACATGAAAACAAAACCCCAAATAAACATGAGGAAGGAAGAGATCAGAAAAGAAACAAAAAAAATTTAAAAAATAGAAAAACAGTACATAACATGTACATCCTTGAGTTGATTCTTTATGTAAAAAACGAGATCTAAATAATACAATGGACAAATATAATGAAGGGAAAAAAACAGAAATAAAACTTAGGGTGAAATTGTAGAAATGACAAAAAATAGACTTAAAAAATATAAAAGAATATGTGAGATTGTAGACAAATTTGAATACTTCTGAGATAATTTTCTGGGGGAAAAAATAGAGATGTTTCTCTGACAGAAGCAGAAGCAGAAATTTTAAGCCACCTCCTTCAGCTTCTGTTCGAAATCAGCGGACAGAGCGTCTGCCCCTGACCAGCTTTCCGAAACTGCACTTTTTCTCGGCAGCATTTCGCACCATCTGATATGACATATGCCTAATTGCTTACTTGTTTCCCTTCTTCTCTTCCCACTAGAATACCAGCTTCCTAAGAAGAGAAAACTTTAGTGTTTTTAATTAAACTTTTTATTTTGAGATAATCATGATTTTTTTAAAAATAAGCATTATATTTTGAGATGATTATATGAAAACTATCTGGGAATTCCCTGGCAGGCTAGTGGTTAGGACTCTGCCCTTTCACTGGAGTGGCTGGAGTTCAGTTCCTGGTGGAGGAACTAAGATCCCACAAGGCGAGAGGAGCTGTCAAAAGGAAAAAAAAAAAAGAAAGCTATTTTACTTGCTGCTGTATCCCTATGCACAAACCTGGGCCTGAAGCATATCAGGCACTTGAAATAAATACTAGTTTAATGAATAAACAAGTTGAGGAGGAATTTAAGGCAGATATCAAGAATGCTATGCCCCAAAGTTGTGAGTTCAAGTGATTTTACTGGGGAAGAGGGTTTATCTTCTAAAGGTTTGAAGCATGGGATATATAAACTAATCCAGAATATAGCATTTTCTCTATGAAGAAATCTATAATTTTTTTTCCTAAGGTTAAAAGAAAAGATGACTAGGGAGAGACATTTTTTATGCCTAGTGCAAAGGCTAAATGAGGTAAAGATGGAAAGGTCAGTTTAATTTACAGGCTTAATGAAAATCCAAATGTGATTTTTAACTTTTCAAAAAAAAGGAAAAGATTATAAAATTCATTAAATCATTTAGCAGAATAAAGAAGTAGAATTTCAACGAAAGTTTTGTAAAATGAGAGTAAGGATGAGGGAATAGAACTTCTAGCCACAAAACATATTAGGAAATTGTGCTGTTTAAAATTGTGTGGTATGAGGACAAAAATTTGTAGTTGTCTTAGTAGTTTAAAATAGGACTTTTAGAATGAGACAATGCAGGAAAAGAAAGGGTAATTTAGAAAATTATTTTGAGCTAACTAGCTGGCCATTTGGGAAAAAAATAGTATCCTCATCTCACATAATACAACAAATGCATTTTATTTGGACATAATAATAGCAATAATAATAAAGACCAAAGGTAAAAATGTTGTGAGGGAAAGAAAATAGACAGTTTCAAACACCTGGAGAAGAAATGACTCCCTAAGCTTAGAACCAAAGGGAGAAATCAAGGAAAAAGAGAACATTTTTGGTTGTATCAATAAGTCAAACTTTACATGGTAAGAAAACAAAAATTATCTCTAAATGATATATTGGGGGTTTCTTGTTTGTTTTTGAAAAAGACGTATTTATTTATCCGCGTCAGGCCCAGTTGCAGCATGCAGGATCTTCGTTATGTCACGCGGAATCCTCCTGCAGCACGCGGACTCTGCTTGTAGTTGTAGGTTAGCTGCTCTGAGGTATCTGGGATCTTAGTTCCCTGGTCAGGGATCGACCCAGACACTGTCCCCTGCATTGGGAGGCAGATTCTTAACCAGTAGACCACCGGGGAAGTCCCTCTAAGATGTATCGTTAAGCAAAGAAGGCAAGTTGCCGTTAGTATGATGTTCACATAAAGAAGAAAAATGTACACAAAACAAAACTGTATTTTTGCAAATGTATTAGGTGTGTAAATACCTAGAAGGTGGTCAGGATGAATGTACACAAACTGATACATTTGGAGTGGGCTAGCAGTGCCCACAGGACTGGAAAAGGTCAGTTTTCATTCCAGTCCCAAAAAAAGGCAATGCCAAAGAATGCTCAAACTACCGTACAATTGCACTCATCTCACATGCTAGTAAAGTAATGCTCTAAATTCTCCAAGCCAGGCTTCAGCAATATGTGAACTGTGAACTTCCAGATGTTCAAGCTGGTTTTAGAAAAGGCAGAGGAACCAGAGATCAAATTGCCAACATCCACTGGATCATCAAAAAAGCAAGAGAGTTCCAGAAAAACATCTATTTCTGCTTTATTGACTATGCCAAAGCCTTTGACTGTGTGGATCACAATAAACTGTGGAAAATTCTGAAGGAGATGGGAATACCAGACCACCTAACCTGCCTCTTGAGGAATCTGTATGCAGGTCAGGAAGCAACAGTTAGAACTGGACATGGAACAACAGACTGGTTCCAAATAGGGAAAGGAGTATGTCAAGGCTGTATATTGTCACCCTGCTTATTTAACTTACATGCAGAGTACATCATGAGAAACGCTGGGCTGGAAGAAGCACAAGCTGAAATCAAGATTGCCCTGAGAAATATCAATAACCTCAGATATGCAGATGACACCACCCTTATGGCAGAAAGTGAAGAGGAACTAAAAAGCCTCTTGATGAAAGTGAAAGAGGAGAGTGAAAAAGTTGGCTTAAAGCTCAACATTCAGAAAATGAAGATCATGGCATCCGGTCCCATCACTTCATGGCAAATAGCTGGGGAAACAGTGGAAACCGTGACAGACTTTATTTTGGGGGCTCCAAAATCACTGCAGATGTTGATTGCAGCCATGAAATTAAAAGACGCTTACTCCTTGGAAGAAAAGTTATGACCAACCTAGATAGCATATTAAAAAGCAGAGACATTACTTTGCTAACAAAGGTCCATCTAGTCAAGGCTATGGTTTTTCCAGTGGTCATGTATGGATGTGAGAGTTGGACTGTGAAGAAAGCTGAATGCCAAAGAAATGATGCTTTTGAACTGCGGTGTTGGAGAAGACTCTTGAGGGTCCCTTGAACTGCAAGGAGATCCAACCAATCCATTCTAAAGGAGATCAGTCCTGGGTGTTCATTGGAAGGACTGATGCTGAGCTGAAACTCCAATATTTTGGCCACCTGATTCAAAGAGTTGACACATTGGAAAAGACTCTGATGCTGGGAGGGATTGGGGCAGGAGGAGAACGGGACGACCCAGGATGAGATGCCTGGATGGCATCACCGACTCGATGGACATGAGTTTGGGTGAACTCCGGGAGCTGGTGATAGACAGGGAGGCCTGGTGTGCTGTGATTCATGGGATCGCAAAGAGTTGGACACAACTAAGCGACTGAACTGAACGGCACATTTGATTTATTTGAACTGTAAGGGTTTTAATATCATACAATAAGAGCACACCCACTTTGTTGTTGTCCAGTTGCTAAGTCATGTCTGACTCTTAGCCACCCCAGGGATTGCAGCACGCCAGGCTTCCCTGTCCTTCAGCATCTCCCTGAGTTTGCACTAACTCACGTCCATTGAGTTGGTGCTACCATCCAACTATCTCATCCTCTATCGCCCCCTTCTCCTCCTCATACTCATAAATCACTTGTATAGTTTTAAAAGAAAAAGTGATGACAAAACTAAACAGACAGTGTTGAATATGTTTAATACCTTAAAAAATTACATAAAGATATTTTTAGGTAAATGATTTTTTAAACTGTTAAATCCCAATAGATAAATCATTAAAAGTTACATGAGTCAGGTCACTGAACAGAAAATACCAGAAACAAAACTAGAAGAAAATGTTTGCACTCATGTCATTTAAATAAATCCAGAGTGAAACCTGGCACTGAAGATTAGGATTCCAACTTCTTTTCTGGACCAAGGACCTGCTCATTTTTTTGGGAAACAGGCAGCTTAGGGGAATCTGCAGCAGAGGGGAGAATGGGAGACCCAACTTACATTCTCTCAACTGGACATTTTGTTGGTGTTGGATGCTAACCCTTTCCTCTGGGGTGGCTGGTCCTACTTTACCTCCTTGCCTTTTCTGCAAGAGAGTGCGATTCAGGGGAAAGGAAGCAGAGAACTGGTGGCATGGCCTAGTCTGCAGACAAAACTGGGGATATTTGGTCTAGTGCCCTCGTGTAGGTGCCCTTCTTGGGGACTGAGCTCCAGAGCATGGGGGAAAGGTTAGCTTTAGGACTTCCTTAAGCTGAGAAGAAACCATGGGAAGAGGTGAGCAGGACTGATGAACACAAAGGGATTTTGAAGCACTTGGGGTAGAGTGGAAACCCTCACTTTTACCCCTTGGGACCTTCTCTTTTGCTGTTTAGATCCTCAGCGCTGGTTCCACTCTTGAGCCCCACAAGTCTACACTGTGTGGGCCCGTGCACACTGGAGCTGCTTTTGGACCTGCCCACGGTGACCTCTTTTGCTACATCAGTATAACCTGGGTTTCTCCTTGGAAGAAAAGCTATGACAAACTTAGGCAGTGTATTAAAAAGCAGAGACGTTACTTTGCCAACACAGGTCCATCTAGTCAAAGCTATGGTTTTTCCAGTAGTCATGTATGGATGTGAGAGCTGGACCATAAAGAAGGCTGAACGCTGAAGAATTGATGCTTTTGGACTGTGGTGTTGAAGAAGACTCTTGAGAGTCCCTTGGACTGCAAAGAGATCAAACCAGTCCATCCTAAAGAAAATCAACCCTGAATATTCATTGAAAAGACTGAAATTGAAGCTGAAACTGCAATACTTTGGCCCCCTGATGTGAAGAGCTGACTCATTTGTAAAGACCCTGATTTTGGGAAAGATTGAAGGCAGGAGAAGGGGCAACAGAAGACGAGATGGTTGCATGGCATCACCAACTCAATGGACAGGAGTTTGAGCAAATTCCAGGAGATAGTGAAGGACAGGGAAGCCTGATGTGCTGAAGTCCATGGAGCCGCAAAGAGTTAGACGTGACTTAGCAACTGAACAACAACACAACCTGGGTTGAAACCCAGCTCTGCCTGCTACCTACTTGACACTGGGAAAGTAACCTAACCTTCCTGAACTCATTTTTCACTTTTTAAAAAGCATTCTTTATTCATTATTATTATGATTTAGTTTATGAGTTATTTGGCTCTGTCAAGTTTCAGTTTTGGCACGTGGGATCCTCCTTGTGGCATGTGGGATATTTTGTTGCAGCTTGTGGGTGTCTCTAGCTGTAGTGTGTGGGCCTAGTTGCCCTGCAGCCTCTGGGATCTTAGTTCCTCAACCAGGGATCAAACTTGTGTCCCCTGCATTGGAAGGCAGATTCTTAACTTCTGGACCACTAGGGAAGTCCCCCACTTTTCTAAATGAAAGGCCAGAGCAGAGCTCTGCTTAGGGTGTGCGGAGGGTTGAATGAGACCGTGAAGCATCAGAACCGGGTCAGGCAGAGTAAAGGGCTAGCAAATGATAGGTGGTCCATTGTTGGCTACAGGCCTGGCCTCTTACAGCACAACGCAGGTCGTGGATTTGAACTTGTGCATGTCCTGGCTGCTGCCCGTCTCTACTTACATGTGCTCTTTACGTGTCACTTGTCCGCAATAGACAAGTCTCCACGCCTAACCTGTCCCACGCACTGGGCTCCTGTCAATGGCACTGCATCCAAGACCAGCCAGAAACCTGGCTTTTGTGCTCTGTCTCTTCAGTTGAGTCTGACTCTTTGCCACCCCATGGACTGTAGCTCACCAGGCTCTTCTGTCCATGGGATTTCCCAGGCAAGAATCCTGGAGTGGGTTTCCATTTCCTCCTCCAGGGAATCTTCCCAACCCAGGGATGGAATCTGCATTTCTCCTGCATTAGCAGGCGGGTTCTTTACCACTAGTGCCACCTGGGAAGCCCAGAAACCTGGCACTCCTCTTTAAACCTCAGTGCCCCTCAATGCCCAAGACGCATGGATTCCACCGTGGAAATACCTTTCAGGGGTTCATTACCCTACTCGCACAAGTCTGATTTGGCTGCTAGTATTTCCCTCCTCTGTAACAGTCTTCTTATTCTTTTTAGTATTTTTATTTACTTACTTATTTGGCTGCACCAGGTCCTAGTTGTGGCACACAAGATCTTTTAGTGGCAGGATGTGGGATCCTTAGCCTGGCATGCGAACTCTTAGTTGTAACAGCCTTCTAATTACTCTCTCTGCATCTACCCTGGACTCCTCAGAGCCATTCTTTAAAAAAAAAAACATCCTCTTGATGGCTTACAGCCTTTTAATGGCTTCCCACTGGCCTTAGGATAAATCAAAATAAATAGTAAAAATTATTGTGCAGTCACATTGTTCCCTCACTGTCTGTGGGGATTTGTGTCCACGATGCTCAAGTCTCATATACAAAATGGCATAGTCTTTGCATATAACCAGCTTCCCTGGTGGGTCAATCGGTAAAGAGTTTGCCTGCAAGGTAGGAGACCCAGGTTCAATCCCTGGGTCGGGAAGATCCGCTGGAGAAGGAACTGGCATCCCACTCCAGTATTCTTGCCTGGAGAATCCCACGGACAGAGGAGCCTGGTGGGCCATAGTCCATGGGGGTCACAAAGAGTTAGACACGACTGAGAGACTAACACGTTGCATATAACACAAGCACATTCGCCTCTGTACTTTAAGTCAATTGTAGATTACTTGTAATATCTAAGAAAATGTGGAATCTATGCAAATAGTTATCAATATAATGTAAAAGCTACGTAAATAGTCACTGGGTTGACAAATTCAAGTTTTGTTTTTTGGAACTTTCTGGTTTTTTTTTTTTTTTTTTTTCAAATATCCAAGGTGGATTGAATCTGGGAATGCTGAACCTGGAGATATGGAAGGCTGACTGTGTTGTGTGCCAGGCACTGTGTTAAATGTTACACTTTATTTATCTCTTGAAACCCTGGAAACCCTGCCAGGTAGATACCTAACAGCATGCCAGATCACCTTCAACAAGTTAATTTAGTGACTCAGTTTCATTATCTGCTAAGTGGTAATACCTTATCTCTTAGGAATATTGTAAGGATTAAATTTGTTATGTCCTGTAAAGTTCTTGGAAAAAATGCCTGGCTTGTATTAAGTACTTATTAAATTCAGCTAGGTGTTGGAGAAGATGCCCCATTTGCAGCTATGAAAACGGAAACAGAGAGGTTAAGAAACTCACCCAAGGGACTTCCAGGTGGTCCAGTGGCTAAGACTCCGTGCTTTCAATGCAGGGCCCTGGGTTCGATCCCTAGTCAGGGAACTACATTCCACATGCTGCAGCTAAAGATCCTGCATCCTCCAACAAACATTGAAGATCGTGAGTGCTGTGACTAAGACTCAGTGCAGCCAAATAAATAAGTATTAAAAACAAAAGAAAAGATATTCACCCAAGGCCCCACAGAGAGTAAACGACCCCATCAGGATTCATACCCAAGCCTCTTGAGGCCCATCCCTGAGCTGAGTCTTTGAGGAGACTCACAGCCCATTTCCTGTTACTCACTGTCCTCTTCCAAAGTCCCCCCGCCTGCTGTACTCCCTGCAGCCCCTAAATGCTCCTCAATTCCGCACCTGTGTCCTTCACATGCTGTCCTGTCTCTTGTGGGCCTTTGTCTCCTCCAGGAGGCCCTCCCTGGACACCAGATCAGGTTGTTGCAGGTGTGCATGCTCAGTCACTCAGTCATGTCTGATGCTTTATGACCATGGACTGCAGCTCACCAGGCTCCTCTGCCCATGGAATTTCCCAGGCAAGGGTACCTTCAGCTATTGCTCCTCCTAAATGTGCAGTGGCTATAGTGGCGACTGCCAGAGCGTGTAGGCAGACCCTCCTCGCCTTCAAGGGATGGGGTGTGCTGGCCCAGCGGTGTTTCTTTTCTTCTTCTAGGCTTCCTAGGTGGCTCAGTGGTAAAAGAATCTGCTGGCCAACGCAGGAGGTGCAGGAGATGTGGGTTTAATCCCTGGGTCAGGAAGATCTCTTGGAGAAGGAAATGACAACCCACTCCAGTATCCTTGCCTGGGAAATGCCACGGACAGAGGAGCCTGGTGGGCTACAGTCCATGGGGTTGCAAAAAGTCAGACATGACTGAGCGTGCACGTATTATTGCAGGAAAGATAATGGGGCCCAAGAGGTTGGTCACATCCCAGTGTCTGGGAACGGCTGCCAAGTATCGGTTCTTGGCTTCCTGCAGGAAAGAATTTAAGAAGGAGCTACAGAAGAGTGAAAAAAGGTTTATTCAGGGAGAAAACACACTCCCTAGACAGAGTGTGGGCCATCTTGGAAGGCAAGAATGGCAAGAGACCTCTGGGTATGGGGTTGTCAGTGTTTATAGGGGTGGGTTAGTTCATAGGCTAATGAATAGGAGCTGAAGCTCCAATATTTTGGCCACCAGATGTGAAGAGCCGACTCATTGGAAAAGACCCTGATGCTGGGAAAGTGAAGGCAAAAGGAGAACGGGGTGGCAGAGGATGAGATGGTTAGATAGCATCATCAACTCGATAGACATGAATCTGAGCAAATGCCAGGAGATAGTGGAGGACAGAGGAGCCTGGCTTGCTGCAGTCCATGGGGTTGCAAAGAGTTGGACAGCACCTAGTGACTGAACAACAATGAGTGGGAGGAGTGTTCCAGCTATTTTGGGGAAGGGGTGGGGATTTTCAGGCATTGGGCCACAGCCCGCTTTTTGGCCTTTATGGTCCTGGCATCTGTGGGTGTGTCATTTAATGTTTTGATGTGTTACAATGAACATATACTGAGCACCATCTGGGACTTAGCTGGTTCTAATCAGCTTATGTCATGTCCTTGGGCTATGCCATTCTCTCAAAGGTTGTGCCCTGTCCCCTTCCTGTCTCATTCTGTCCCTCTCATCGGCCCATTCCCCCCCACTTCTTGGCAACACTTTGCACATTAGCAGTTATTGAATTGATCATTACACTGTGTTTCCTGTCTGTCTTCCCTGGCTTGCGGTGAGGGTGGGACCATGTCTATCTTAAAACCTCCAGTGTTTAATCAGTACTTATAGAATGAATGAATGAACCCCAGAGATCTCAATCATCCTTGTCAAGTAGATGCTGCAAAGCTCTTTTCTAAGAGGGACGTTGGCAATGAGGGGAAATTTGATTAAAGACCCAAGCCAGGGAGAGGTCTAGGACAAGGGAGAGGGGGCTCATTGGTACAAGGGACTGCGGGGGCCAAGTGGAAAGAGGTATCAAAGCATAGAAGGCAACAAAGTCATGGTCAGCATCTTGCTCCAGTGCCAAAGCCAGGGGCCTGAGTGGGGAAAGCTGACTGGAGAGGGTCTGGCACATGATAAGTGCCCCTAAAATGGGGGCCATTCCTTTAATAAAATAATAATCTGCATGGAGCTCCTGAGAACGGTTGTTTTATTTAGAAAAATGAAAAGGGAAGAAAAGGGGAGTAACATGAACCAAAATATAGAGACAGTGCAAAGCATTTGTGTATGGTCAGAGTGGTGGGAACTAGGGTGTAACCATGGAAAAATTCTGGGTGCTGAGTCTGGAAAGGGAGGTTGTGGCCAGAATGGAATGCTCTTGGATGCTGTGTTGAGGTATCTGGGCTTTATCTTGTAAATTAGTGATCCCCCAAATGCGTTTGTTAAATGACATTGGATAAGAAGGGCTTCAGTGTCAAATAAGTGAAAGTGAAAGTCGCTCAGTTGTGTTCAACTCCTTGTGACCCCACAGACTCTGCAGTCCATGGAATTCCCCAGGCCAGAATACTGGAGTGTATAGCCTTTCCCTTCTCCAGGGGATCTTCCCAACCCAGGAATCAAACCCAGGTCTCCTGCATTGCAGGTGGATTCTTTACCAGCTGAGCCACAAGGAAAGCCCAGGAATACTGGAGTGGATAGCCTATCCCTTCTCCAGCAGATCTTCCCGACCTAGGAATTGGATCAGGGTCTCCTGCATTGCAGGCATATTCTTTACCAACTGAGCTATCAGGGAGGCCCAGGGTCAAATAACGTTACAACAAATACTACATGATATCACTTATACAGTAAGTCCCCTGCATACTAACAAGTTCTGTTCCAAGAGGAGAGCATGTTCATAAGTCCAATTTGTCTGTAAGACCAACAAAGTTAGCCTTGGTACCCAACTAACACTGTCAGCTATATTGCTCAGTTCAGTTCAATTTCTCAGTTGCGTCTGACTCTTTGCGACCCCATGAATCACAGCACACCAGGCCTCCTTGTCCATCACCAATACCTGGAGTTCATCCAAACTCATGTCCATCGAGGCGGTGATGCCATCCGGCCATCTCATCCTCTGTCATCCCCTTCTCCTCCTGCGCCCAATCTCTCCCAGCATCAGGGTCTTTTCCAGTGAGTCAACTCTTCGCATGAGGTGGCCAAAGTACTGGAGTTTCAGCTTTGGCATCAGTCCTTCCAATGAACACCCACGACTGATCTTTAAAATGGACTGGTTGGATCTCCTTGCAGTCCAAGGGACTCTCAAGAGTCTTCTCCAACACCACAGTTCAAAAGCATCGATTCTTCGGTGCTCAGCGTTCTTCACAGTCCAACTCTCACATCCATACATGACCACTGGAAAAACCATAGGCTTGACAAGACGAACCTTTGTCGGCAAAGTAATGTCTCTGCTTTTGAATATGCTATATAGGTTGGTCATAACTTTACTTCCAAGGAGTAAGGGTCTTTTAATTTCATGGCTGCAGTCACCATCTGCAGTGATTTTGAGCCCCAAAAGATAAAGTCTGACATTGTTTCCACTATTTCCCCATCTATTTGCCATGAAGTGATGAGACCGGATGCCATGATCTTAGTTTTCTGAATGTTGACCTTTAAGCCAACTTTTTCACTCTCCTCTTTCACTTTCATCAAGAGGCTTTTTAGTTCCTCTTCACTTTCTGCCATAAGAGTGGTGTCATCTGCATATCTGAGGTTATTGATATTTCTCCCGGCAATCTTGATTCCAGCTTGTGCTTCTTCCAGCCCAGCATTTCTCATGATGTACTCTGTATATGTTAAATAAACAGGGTGACAATATACAGTCTTGACATACTCTTTCTCCTATTTGGAACGAGTCTGTTGTTCCATGTCCAGTTCTAACTGTTGCTTCCTGACCTGCATATAGGTTTCTCAAGAGGCAGGTCAGGTGGTCTGGTATTCCCACCTCTTTCAGAATTTTCCACAGTTTGTGATGATCCACACAGTCAAAGGCTTTGGCATAGTCAATAAAGCAGAAATAGATGTTTTTCTGGAACTCTCTTGCTTTTTCCATGATCCAGCAGATGTTGGCAATTTGATCTCTGGTTCCTCTGCCTTTTCTAAAACCAGCTTGAACATCTGGAAGTTCATGGTTCACGTATTGCTGAAGCCTGGCTTGGACAATTTAGAGCATTACTTTACTAGCATGTGAGATGAGTGCAATTGTGCAGTAGTTTGAGCATTCTTTGGCATTGCCTTTCTTTGGGCTTGGAATGAAAACTGACATTTTCCAGTCCTGTGGCCACTGCTGAGTTTTCCAAATTTGCTGGCATATTGAGTGGAGCACTTTCACAGCATTGTCTTTCAGGATTCGAAGTAGCTCAACTGGAATTCCATCACCTCCACTAGCTTTGTCTGTAGTGATGCTTCCTAAGGCCCACTTGACTTCACTTTCCAGGATGTCTGGCTCTAGGTGAGTGATCACACCATCGTGATTATCCAGGTCGTGAAGATCTTTTTTGTACAGTTCTTCTGTGTATTCTTGCCACCTCTTCTAAATATCTTCTGCTTCTGTTAGGTCCAAACCATTTCTGTCCTTTATTGAGCCCATCTTTGCATGAAATGTTCCCTTGGTATCTCTAATTTTCTTGAAGAGATCTCTAGTCTTTCCCATTCTGTTGTTTTCCTCTATTTCTTTGCATTGATCGCTGAAGAAGGCTTTCTTATCTCTCCTTGCTATTCTTTGGAACTCTGCATTCAGATGCTTATATCTTTCCTTTCCTCCTTTGCTTTTCGCTTCTCTTCTTTTCACAGCTATTTGTAAGGCCTCCTCAGACAACCATTTTGCTTTTTTGCATTTCTGTTTCTTGGGGATGGTCTTGATCCCTGTCTCCTGTACAATGTCAAGAACCTCCATCCATAGCTCATCAGGCACACTGTCTACCAAATCTAGTCCCTTAAATCTATTTCTCACTTCCACTGTATAATCATAAGGGATTTGATTTAGGTCATACCTGAATGGTCTAGTGGTTTTCCCTACTTTCTTCAATTTAAGTCTGAATTTGGCAATAAGGAGCTCGTGATCTGAGCCACAGTCAGCTCCTGGTCTTGTTTTTGCTGACTGTATAGAGCTTGGCTCAAAGAATATAATCAGTCTCATTTCATTGTTGACCATCTGGTGATGTCCATGTGTAGAGTCTTCTCTTGTGTTGTTGGAAGAGGGTGTTTGCTATGACCAGTGTGTTCTCTTGGCAAAAGTCTATTAGCCTTTGCCCTGCTCCATTCTGTACTCCAAGGCCAAATTTGCCTGTTACTCCAGGTGTTTCTTGGCTTCCTACTTTTGCATTCCAGTCCCCTATAATGAAAAGGACATCTTTTTTGGGTGTTAGTTCTAAAAGGTCTTGTAGGTCTTCATAGAACCATTCAACTTCAGCTTCTTTAGTGTTACTGGTTGGGGCATAGACTTGGATTACCATGATACTGAATGGTTTGCCTTGGAAATGAACAGAGATCATTCTGTCTTTTTTGAGATTGCATCCAAGTACTGCATTTTGAACTCTTTTGTTGACCAGCTATATAGTACTGTACTTTAATAGGGTTATAACAATTTTCACAGACCTTACAAAGGACTGGGAAAAGACTCCTGGAGGGCACACACAGAACCTTGTGCGCACCAGGACCCAGGAGAAAGGAGCTGTGACCCCACAAGAGATTGACCCAGACTTGCCCATGCGTGTCCAGGAGTCTCCAGCAGAGGCTTGGGTCTGTGGAGGCCTGCTGCAGGGCTGGGGGCAGTGAGTGTAGCAGTGCATGCATGGGATCTTTTGAAGGAGGTTGCCATTATCTTCATTACCTTCTCTATAGTTTGGCCCCAGGTAAACAGCAGGGAGGGAACACAGCCCCACCCATCAGCAGGAAATTGGATTAAAGATTTACTGAGCATGGCCCTGCCCATCAGAACCAGAGCCAGTTTCCCCCTCAGTCAGTCTCTCCTATCAGGAAGCTTCCATAAGCCTCTTATCCTTCTCCATCAGAGAGCCCACAAACTGAAAACCACAGTCACAGAAAACTAAGCAATCTAATCACATGGACCACAGCCTTGTCTCAGTTCAGTTCAGTTCAGTCGCTCAGTCATGTCCGACTCTTTGCGACCCCATGAATCACAGCACTCCAGGCCTCCCTGTCCATCACCAACTCCCAGAGTTCACTCAGACTCACATCCATCAAGTCAGTGATGCCATCCAGCCATCTCATCCTCTGTCATCCCCTTCTCCTCCTAGCCCCCAATCCCTCCCAGCATCGGAGTCTTCCAATGAGTCAACTCTTCGCATGAGGTGGCCAAAGTACTGGAGTTTCAGCTTCAGCATCATTCCTTCCAAAGAAATCCCAGGGCTGATCTCCTTCAGAATGGACTGGTTGGATCTCCTTGCAGTCCAAGGGACTCTCAAAAGTCTTCTCCAACACCACATTTCAAACGCATCAATTCTTCAGCAGTCAGCCTTCTTCACAGACCAACTCTCACATCCATACATGAGCACTGGAAAAACCATAGCCTTGACTAGACAGACCTTAGTTGGCAAAGTAATGTCTCTGCTTTTGAATATACTGTCTAGGTTGGTCATAACTTTTCTTCCAAGGAGTAAGCGTCTTTTAATTTCATGGCTGCAGTCACCATCTGCAGTGATTTTGGAGCCCCCAAAAATAAAGTCTGACAGTGTTTCCACTGTTTCCCCATCTATTTCCCATGAAGTGATGGGACCAGATGCCATGATCTTTGTTTTCTGAATGTTGAGCTTCAAGCCAGCTTTTTCACTCTCCTCTTTCACTTTCATCAAGAGGCTCTTTAGATCCTCTTCACTTTCTGCCATAAGGGTGGTGTCATCTGCATATCTGAGGTTATTGATATTTCTCCCTGCAATCTTGATTCCAGCTTGTGTTTCTTCCAGCCCAGCGTTTCCCATGATGTACTCTGCATAGAAGTTAAATAAGCAGGGTGACAATATACAGCCTTGATGTACTCCTTTTCCTATTTGGAACCAGTCTGTTGTTCCATGTCCAGTTCTAACTGTTGCTTCCTGACCTGCATACAGATTTCTCAAGAGGCAGGTTAGGTGGTCTGGTATTCCCATCTCTTTCAGAATTTTCCACAGTTTGTGATGATCCACACAGTCAAAGGCTTTGGCATAGTCAATAAAGCAGAAATAGATGTTTTTCTGGAACTCTCTTGCTTTTTCCATGATCCAGCGGATGCTGGCAATTTGATCTGTGGTTCCTCTGCCTTTTCTAAAACCAGCTTGAACATCAGGGAGTTCACGGTTCACGTATTGCTGAAGTCTGGCTTGGAGAATTTAGAGCATTACTTTACTAGCATGTGAGATGAGTGCAATTGTGCAGTAGTTTGAGCATTCTTTTGCATTGCCTTTCTTTGGGCTTGGAATGAAAACTGACATTTTCCAGTCCTGTGGCCACTGCTGAGTTTTCCAAACTTGCTGGCATATTGAGTGGAGCACTTTCACAGCATCATCTTTCAGGATTCGAAGTAGCTCAACTGGAATTCCATCTCCTCCGCTAGCTTTGTTTGTAGTAATGCTTCCTAAGGCCCACTTGACTTCACATTCCAAGATGTCTGGCTCTAGATTAGTGATCACATCATCATGATTATCTGGGTCGTGAAGATCTTTTTTGTACAGTTCTTAAGAATGTACAGGCTTGTCTAACTCAATGAAACTATGCGCCACTCCATGTATGGCCACCCAAGATGGACAGGTCATGGTGGAGAGTCCTGACAAAACGTGGTCCACTGGAGAAGGGAATGGCAAACCACTTCAGTATTCTTGCCTTGAGAGCCCCATGAACAGTATGAAAAGGCAAATAGATAGGACACTGAAAGATGAACTCCCCAGGTCAGTAAGTACCCAATATTACTACTGGAGATCAGTGGAGAAATAGCTCCAGAAAGAATGAAGAGACAGAGTCAAAAACAACACTCAGTTGTGGATGTGAATGGTGATGGAAACAAGGTCCGATGCTGTAAAGAGCAATATTGCATAGGAACCTGGAATGTTAGGTCCATGAATCAAGGCAAATTGGAAGTGGTCAAACAGGAGAGGGCAAGAGTGAATGTCGACATTTTAGGAATCAGCGAACTAAAATGGACTGGAAGGGGTGAATTTAACTCAGATGACCATTATATCTACTACTGTGGGCAGGAATTCCTCAGAAGAAATGGAGTAGCCATCATAGTTAACAAGAGAGTCCAAAATGCAGTACTTGATGCAATCTCAAAAATGACAGAATGATCTCTGTTCATTTCCAAGGCAAACCATTCAATATCACGGTAATCCAACTCTATGCCCCAACCAGTAATGCTGAAGTTGAATGGTTCTATGAAGACCTACAAGACCTTCTAAAACTAATACCCAAGAAAGATGTCCTTTTCATTATAGGGGACTGGAATGCAAAAGTGGGAAGTCAAGAAACACCTGGAGTAACAGGCAAATTTGGCCTTGGAGTACAGAATGAAGCAGGGCAAAGGATAATAGAGTTTTTGCCAAGAGAACACACTGATCACAGCAAACACCCTCTTCCAACAACACAAGAGAAGACTCTACACATGGACATCACCAGATGGTCAACAATGAAATGAGACTGATTATATTCTTTGAGCCAAGCTCTATACAGTCAGCAAAAACAAGACCGGGAGCTGACTGTGGCTCAAATCACGAGCTCCTTATTGCCAAATTCAGACTTAAATTGAAGAAAGTAGGGAAAACCACTAGACCATTCAGGTATGACCTAAATCAAATCCCTTATGATTATACAGTGGAAGTGAGAAATAGATTTAAGGGACTAGATTTGGTAGACAGTGTGCCTGATGAGCTATGGATGGAGGTTCTTGACATTGTACAGGAGACAGGGATCAAGACCATCCCCAAGAAACAGAAATGCAAAAAAGCAAAATGGCTGTCTGAGGAGGCCTTACAAATAGCTGTGAAAAGAAGAGAAGCGAAAAGCAAAGGAGAAAAGGAAAGATATAAGCATCTGAATGCAGAGTTCCAAAGAATAGCAAGGAGAGATAAGAAAGCCTTCTTCAGCGATCAATGCAAAGAAATAGAGGAAAACAACAGAATGGGAAAGACTAGAGATCTCTTCAAGAAAATTAGAGATACCAAGGGAACATTTCATGCAAAGATAGGCTTGATAAAGGACAGAAATGGTATGGACCTAACAGAAGCAGAAAATATTAAGAAGAGGTGGCAAGAATACACAGAATTATACAAAAAAGATCTTCACGACCCAGATAATCATGACGGTGTGATCACTCACCTAGAGCCAGACATCCTGGAAAGTGAAGTCAAGTGGGCCTTAGGAAGCATCACTACAGACAAAGCTAGTGGAGGTGATGGAATTCCAGTTGAGCTACTTCGAATCCTGAAAGACAATGCTGTGAAAGTGCTCCACTCAATATGCCAGCAAATTTGGAAAACTCAGCAGTGGCCACAGGACTGGAAAATGTCAGTTTTCATTCCAAGCCCAAAGAAAGGCAATGCCAAAGAATGCTCAAACTACTGCACAATTGCACTCATCTCACATGCTAGTAAAGTAATGCTCTAAATTGTCCAAGCCAGGCTTCAGCAATACGTGAACCATGAACTTCCAGATGTTCAAGCTGGTTTTAGAAAAGGCAGAGGAACCAGAGATCAAATTGCCAACATCTGCTGGATCATGGAAAAAGCAAGAGAGTTCCAGAAAAACATCTATTTCTGCTTTATTGACTATGCCAAAGCCTTTGACTGTGTGGATCATCACAAACTGTGGAAAATTCTGAAAGAGGTGGGAATACCAGACCACCTGACCTGCCTCTTGAGAAACCTATATGCAGGTCAGGAAGCAACAGTTAGAACTGGACATGGAACAACAGACTCGTTCCAAATAGGAGCAAGAGTACATCAAGGCTGTATATTGTCACCCTGCTTATTTAACTTCTATGCAGAGTACATCATGAGAAATGCTGGGCTGGAAGAAGCACAAGCTGGAATCAAGATTGCTGGGAGAAATATCATTAACCTCAGATATGCAGATGACACCACTCTTATGGCAGAAAGTGAAGAAGAACTAAAGAGCCTCTTGATGAAAGTGAAAGAGGAGAGTGAAAAAGTTGGCTTAAAGGTCAACATTCAGAAAGCTAAGATCATGGCATCCAGTCCCATCACTTCATGGCAAATAGATGGGGAAACAGTGTCAGACTTTATTTTGGGGGGCTCCAGAATCACTGCAGATGGTGACTGCAGCCATGAAATTAAAAGACGCTTACTCCTTGGAAGAAAAGTTATGACCAACCTAGATAGTATATTCAAAAGCAGAGACATTACTTTGCCGACAAAGGTTCGTCTTGTCAAGCCTATGGTTTTTCCAGTGGTCATGTATGGATGTGAGAGTTGGACTGTGAAGAACGCTGAGCACCGAAGAATCGATGCTTTTGAACTGTGGTGTTGGAGAAGACTCTTAAGAGTCCCTTGGACTGCAAGATCAAACCAGTCCATCCTAAAGGAAATCAACCCTGAATATTCATTGGAAGGACTGATGCCAAAGCTGAAACTGCAATACTTTGGCCACGTGATGAGAAGAACTGACTTATCTGAAAAGACCCTGATCCTGGGAAAGATTGAGGGCAGGAGGAGAAGGCGTTGGCAGAGAATGAGATGGATCGATGGCATCACCGACTCAACAGACATGATTTTGAGCAAACTCTAGGGAGATAATGAAGGACAGGGAAGCCTGGCATGCTGCAGTCCATGGAGTTTCAAAGAGTTGGACACAGCTGAGTGACTGAACATAGAAAACAAACTCAAAAGATAAGGAAAACATTTTTGTTTGTTTTTTATTTTAAAAAAATGTTTAATTTTGTCCGTACCCAGTGCTCACTGCGGTGGGCAGGCTTTCTCCAGTTGCAATGGCCCGGCTTCTCATTGAAGTGGCTTCTTTGTTGCGGATCACAGGTTCTAGAGCAGAGAGTCAGTAGTTGTGGTGCAGAGGCTTAGTTGCCCCGAGAGTTGTGGGGTCTTCCTAGACCAGGGACTGAACTCGAGTCCCCTGCATTGGCAGGCCGACTCTTCACCACTGGACCACCAGAGAAGTCTAAGAAAGCATTTTTAATCTTACAGTATAGTAAGTAACCTTACAGTACAAGAAAGCAACCTTGAGAGTAGAGTACCAGCTACATCAGTAGCACTGCCGCTCTTTTTGGACATCCTGGGCTTGAAATAATGATGCCGTACTACTACATGCCATACAGTACTGTTCAGTAAAGGGCACAAAAGCACAGTCACTTTCTAAAGGACGCAGGCAGGTGACAATGTAGGCCAGGTACGTGAACTATTGGACATGTGAACTATCTTATGTGATCGGACATGGCACATTCAAATCTTTGAAAGTTCAAAGAAGCTTGAAGGTTCATACATAGGGGACTTACTGTATGTGGAATAAAAAATACAACAAAGGAATAAATATTAAAAAAAAAAAAAAAGCAAAGCAGACTCAGGGATATAGAGAACAAACTAGTGGTCCCAGTGGGGAGAGGGAAGGGGGACAGTGACATAGGGTTAGAGGATTAAGAGGTACAAACTGTGGAGTATAAAATAAGCTGCAAGGATATACTGTATAGTGCAGGGAATAGAGGGAATATTTTATAATAAGTATAAATGGAGTATAACCTTTAGGAACTGGGACTCACTCTACTGTACACTTGTAACACATAACATTGTACATCAACTATACATCAATAAGGACTTCCCTGGTGGTCCGCTGGTTGGGATTCCGTGCTTTCACTGGGCCCAGATTCTATCCCTGGTCAGAGAACTAGGATCCCATAGGCTGTGTTCGGCACCACCGAAAGAACAAAATAGAACAACTACAACAAACAACCATTTCCAACTAAAAAGAAAAAGGCAGGGTAAAAAAATGAAGCAGCTCTTTACCGAAAGACTACTTGGGCCCCTTAATTTGTCATTTTGTGTTTGGATTCTCTAACATGGGTATGCTATAGAGAATTTCTTAAACTTATTTGATCAAAGAATGAAGGTTCTAAGGAAGATACTTGGAGAAATACTGCTGTAGGCACTGGGCAACCCTGAAAGGTTTTGAGGGGTATAAAGCAATGGGGTCAGATTTATGTTTTCTGATTTCTTAAATAATTAATTACTCAGTTGGCTGTGCCGGGTCTTAGCTGCGGTTCATGGGGTTTTTTTGGCTATGACATGTGGGATCTAGTTCCCTGATCAGGGTGAACCCGGGTCCCCAGCTTTGGGAGCGCAGAGTCTTAGTCACAACCACCGGGAAGTCCCCAGATTTATGTTTGAGGCCAAGAAATTCTGTGGCCCAGTTGCCAGTGGGGGAAGAAGCACAGGGAAAAGGAGAAGAAGGCAAATATACCATCCACCAGCTTCATGAAAACAGAGGCTCACATGCCTGTCAGAGAATTGATTTCACCCACCGACACAGGGAGCACTGGGCTTAGGCTTGGCTTGGTTGCTGTCTCCATACATCTAGAGGGTCTGACATAGGAAATGCTGAGTGCTAGAGAGAGATGGGTTTCAGGGCATCTGGTTGTCTGTGATAAATAAGGGGAGCCTGGCGGCTTTCTCCTCTACATACTTCCTCTGCAGGCCGGGGCCTCTCACGTTCACTGTCCAGCCTCTCAGGCCCTCCCCGCCTCCCGCCTCCACCCCTGGACACTTCCTGCCCAGCTGCAGTGGGACCATCCTGCTCGCCTCTCCTCCCTTGGATTCCATGTGTGAGTCCAAAATGGCCTAAGTTGCGGTGGAGCTGCAGACTCAGGTCAGTCTTCCTTGTACACCTGTAAAAATCAGATGTAAGAACATTCTCCTTGACACACCTCTATCAAGAAAAAAAAAACAAAACCCATAATATATGAAGAGACATTCAGCCTAACAGAAAGCCCTGCCGTCAACCCCCTGAGCCCTTGGAAACGCTCAGAAGCCCCTTCAGTTCCCCACTGGAATCTCCATCTGCTAGATGATTCTCATTAATTAAGCTTGCTTTTTCTCAAGCACCAGCTCTTCTAATAAATCAAGTCCAGGTTTCAGATCCAAAATCTTTTTTATATGTCATCCGCGGTTGTAAGTTTTGCTTTCTAATTTTTACTGCAAATATCCAAGCACTTCCTCTATATAATGGATTAAATAAAAATTTTCAGGCTAGCCTGGGAACTTGACAATTACAAATCTCTCCTCTCCTCTCTTCACCTGAGTAAAAATGTGTCTGTTGTGGAGTGTGAAACTGACTTACAAAAGACCTTTTCCACAAAAACCTATCTGGGAGCTCTGAGGCACTTTTCCCTAACCATATAATTGTGTATTTGCTTGTGCATTTGGTCACCCCAGGTGGACTTTCACCTTACTCTTTCTCGATCTTTCTGACATCTAACACCCACCTCTCCTGCTTCTTAAAATGTATCCCAATATGGCTTCGAGGGCTCGACCCCAAGGCACTCTCAGTTCAGTTCAGTTCAGTCGCGCAGTCGTGTCCGACTCTTTGCGACCCCATGAATCACAGCACGCCAGGCCCCCTGTCCATCACCAACTCCCGGAGTTCACTCAGACTCACGTGCATCGAGTCGGTGATGCCATCCAGCCATCGCATCCTCGGTCGCCCCCTTCTCCTCCTGCCCACAATCCCGAAGTCCGTGCTATTGGGTGGGTGTTGACTCCACCCCCGAAGGCCCAGCCAATCAACACATCCTATTTCTGTGCGTCAGTGTTGAGCCAAGTCAGGCCTGCTAGAGTCAGTGAAACTCAACTAGTTATTTGACTTGTTGGGTTTCCTTTTCCTTTTTTCTGAGAGGCTGTTAAGGATGGGTGCCATGGCTGCCATCTTGCTGTTTCAGGAAAGTGAGGCCAACGTGAAGGAGGGCAGAGCTGAGAAACGGGACTTGGAATTAATCGTCCTTTGATCCTCTGATCAGCGGCACCTGAAGCTCCACCTACACTGAGGTTTTAGTTCTATGCATCAATAAATACACTTTGGTTAAATCAGTTTGGGTAGGTCTTCTGTCACTTGGGAACCAAGAGTCCTCTTTCTAATACCCGTTTGCTTCTGCATTAGTGAACTCCAAGGCAGACTCTGGGATCCTGCACTGTTGATTCAAACATCCCACTCCTCTCCCTGTCTTTGGAGGCTCAGCACTGCATACACGTCTTGCTGAAAGAACGGGAACAATTTTTAAACAGTGTGAGCTCCAATCTCCTCCGTACCTCCAAATAGGCAAGTCACATATGTTCCTAGGGCTCCAGCAGACACTCTGGTTGATATCTGGCAGCGGTCCTGAAACCCAGAGCAGTTTTCCTGCAGGGAGAGACAGCCAGCCTCAGGCACAAATAAGGTGACAAGGAGCTCAGGGCGCTCTGAGTCTCCTCATAGGCTAACTAAACAGGTTTACCTCTTCCTGGCCCATCTCCAGAGGCAGACAGAATTCATGCGGTGTTTGGAAGAACTGTCAATCTGGTGGGCAAGGTAAGGAGAGGTGGTTAAAGGCAAGGGCTCAGGCATCAGCCAGGTCTGGGTCCAAATCCTTATCTTAGGACACACAAGCTGTGTGCCAGTGGTAAGTAACTACTGAGCCCCTGAGCCTCAGTGTTCTCATCTGTAAAATAGGGATAATAGTAATGCTAAAGCTGAAACTCCAATACTTTGGCCACCTCATGTGAAGAGTTGACTTATTTGAAAAGACCCTGATGCTGGGAGAGATTGGGGGCAGGAGGAGAAGGGGACGACAGAGGATGAGATGGCTGGATGGTATCACCGACTCGATGGACGTGAGTCTGAGTGAACTCCGGGAGTTGGTGATGGACAGGGAGGCCTGGCGTGCTGCGATTCATCGCAAAGAGTAGGACACGACAGCGACTGAACTGAACTGAGGGCTTCCTAGGTGGCTCAGTGGTGAAGAATCTGCCTGCCAAGCAGGATATATGGGTTCAATCTCTGGGTCAGAAAGATCCCCTGGAGAAAGAAATGGCAATCCACTCCAGTATTCTTGCCTGGAGAATTCCATGGACAGTGGAGTCTGGAGGTCTGCAGTCCATGGAGTCACAAAGAGTTGGACACTTAGCTACTAAACTACAACAGCAACAAAAACAGTATCCACTTCAAAAGTATTGACGGGAACTGGCTGACAATAAAAGACAGAGCCTGAAGGCAATACCCACTATATGGGAAAAAATATTTATTATTTTCATCTCCAAGCTTGGTCTAACCTCTAAGCACACTAAAACATTCTGTTAACTGGAAGAGTTCAAAAGACAGAAAAAAGGACTTCCCTGGTGGTCCAATGGCTAAGACTCCAAGCTGCCAATGCAGGGTGCCCAGGTTCGATCTCTGGTCAGGGAACTAGATCCCACATGCCACAAGGAAGATTTAAGATTTGGCATGCTGCAGCTAAGACCTAGTACAGCCAAATAAATAAATAATTTTTAAAAAAGATTTTAAAAATATAGGAAAGGCCAAATCTGGCTACAGTTTGGTTACCTCTCAATAGGAACCATGGGACGAAGAACATGGACTTTAGCTTTGGGTAGACATAGGTTCAAGTCGGGCTCTGTCACATACAATTGTGTGACCTTGAACAAGTCATGAGTGACCATTCTGAGCCTCCACTGCTTCATCTGTAAAATAGGCAAATGAAAACCTACTTCAGAAACTTGTGGTGAGGATGTCATGAGCACCTGTTTGGTGCATTGTTCAAACCTCCGTAACGGTGGGTATACCTCAGCTATGTCTATGGGCAGGCTATGCAAGCGATGATCCTTATTTACATGAAGAGAGGAGTGAGGCTGCTGTTACTTTATTCAAGCAGCATTAATTATTCCTTAGACAAGGGCTGTGATTTATGATGAGAGAAGAGGAAGAGAAGAAAAAAGAAGAGGAGAGAACAGCCTGTGCTGGGGATGAAGAGCTCGGTGGAGAGATGTTGTCATGAGACCATTATGCAGACTGCTGTTCCTGGAGCTGATGGCAGGAGTGCTGATCCAGGTTTCCTGAGACCTGGGTTCTAGCCAGTGCCTCTCCAGCCAGGTACTCAGACCCCTTCAGTCCTGGCCGAGGTGCCTTCCTTAACTGTGTGACCTTGGAAGGGCACAGCCTCTCTGAGCCTCTTGTCCTATTAATAAGATGGGGCTGTGAACACTGGTCTCTTTCACAGGATGGCTGTGGGCGTTGAATGAAATGTGGAAACACTTTTAAAACTCCAGAATCCTCTTACTGCCCCCAGTGGCCCTCATATTCTATGGTTTAGGTTCTGCCATTTCCCAGTGTATGTCACACACTGTAAAAACACACCTTTTCGGGACTTCCTTGGGCATCCAGTGGTTAAGAGTCTCTGCTTCCACAGCAAGGGTCGCGGGTCTGGGAATTAAGCATCCCGCATGCCATGTGGCAGCAGCCAAAAAGACCAAGTACAAAAACACTCATACTTTTTCTATATCTGTTTCATGCCTTGGAGGATGGACACGGTGGGGACCTGGGTGGGGCAGCAACAAAGAATGCGGGCTCCCTGATGGAGGAGGTGGTTAGGGTGGGGCTGTTAAAGAGGGCAGTGGCTGAAGGGGTGGAATGGAGTCAGGCTAATCCACTTAGGTGTCAGACAGACATGAATCTGAATTGTGGCCCCCAGCTTGAGACCTTGGGCAGATCACTTACGAACTTTCCGGTTTCCCTCTGTTCATGGGGATGAGAGAGCTAATTGTGAGGACTAAAAGAGAAACATGGTTGCAGCACTTAGTATGATCCCCTGCTTGTTTTTGTTTTTGTTGATGAGTCGCTCAGTTGTGTCTGACTCTTTGTAACCCCATGAACTGCAGCACGCCAGGCTTCCCTGTCCTTCACTATCTCCCAGAGTTTACTCAAACTCATGTCTATTGAGTCAGTGATGCCATCCAACCATCTTATCCTCCGTCACCCCCTTCTCCTCTTACCCTCAATCTTTCCTAGCATCAGGGTCTTTTCCAATGAGTTGGCTCTTCACATCGGGTGGCCAAAATGTTGTAGCTTCAGCTTAAGCATCAGTCCTTCCAATGAATATTCAGGGTTGATTTCCCTTAGGATTGACTGGTTTGATCTCCTTGCAGCCCAAGGAACTCTCAAGAGTCTTCTCCAACTACACAGTTTTTGTGCTTAGTCACTCAGTCGTGTCTGACTCTTTGCAACCCCATGGACTGTAGCCCACAAGGCTCCTCTGTCCACAGGATTCTTCAGGCAAGAATACTGGAGTGGGTTGCCATGCCCTCCTTCAAGGGATCTTCCCAACTCAGGGATCAAACGTAGGTCTCCTGCATTGCAGGTGGATTCTTTACTGTCTGAGCCACCAGGGACTCTTTGTAACCCCATGGACCTCAGCACACCAGTTTTTTGGTCTCCATTAATTCAGAAACAAAGCCTCCCAGGGTTGAAACCACACAGACAGATTGGGACTCTAACTCAATTGCACCTCAGATGGCGTTTGAACCCAGCTAAAACTCAGACTGGGACTTGAACTCATGGGCTGGAACTTAAACCCATGGGCTGGAACTTAAACCCATGGGTTGGAACTTAAACCCACTCGACTTACTGATAATCAGGTACTGTATGTCAGCACAGAAAGAATTCATCAGGAGGCAAAGTGATAGGTAAGAAGTAGATTTATTAATATAGGATGCTTCTGAGGAATATGAGTAGGTAATCAAGGAGGGCTCTACCTGGGGAACTAAGTGGGAAAGTAGGTTTATTCAGAGAGACGCACATTCCATAAGCAGAATGTGGTCCATTTCAGAAAGTTAGAGCAGACCCAAAATACAGAGTGGTTCGTTTTTATAGACTGGGTAATTTCATAGGCTAACAAGTAGGAGGATTATTCCAACAATCTTGGAAAAGGGACGGCGTTTCTAGGAACTGTTTCACCCACCCAATTTTTGGCGGTTTTTGGTCAGAGTTAGAACTGCCATCGGAGAAGGCGATGGCACCCCACTCCAGTAGTCTTGCCTGGAAAATCCCATGGATGGAGGAGCCTGTTAGGCTGCAGTCCATGGGGTCGCAAAGAGTCGGACACGACTGAGCAACTTCACTTTCACTTTTCACTTTCATGCATTGGAGAAGGAGATGGCAACCTACTCCAGTGTTCTTGCCTGGAGAATCCTAGGGACGGGGGAGCCGGGTGGGCGGCCGTCTATGGGGTCGCACAGGGTCAGACACGACTAAAGCGACTAAGCAGCAGCAGCAGCAGCAGCAGAACTGCCGTAGTGCCTATGGGCCTATCGTTTTGGATAGGCTAATGTATCACAATGAGGCTCAAGGTCTACTGGAAGTCGAATCTTCTGCCCTCTTGGGCTAATCACTTCTAACCAGTTTCTGTTGTATCCTCAGGGGCTATATCATTCCTTAAGGGTTGTGCCATCCCCTCCCCCCTTCTGTTTCAAGGTGAGTCTGGGATTTTCAAATATACTTGGCTTCCTTCATTTAATACTATTTGATTGACTTAGAATGGTGAAGTGTGGACTTTTATGGTTGGAAGGGATATTAGTCAGGGCTTAATAGCTGTGGCCCTAGGAATCCTGGGCTCTGCAGAGCTGCCTCAGAGTCAGGAAGGCCTGCAGGCAGGGTTCCAGGACTTGGTGGCTAAAACAAATGTGAAAACCCCATAGTCCAATGCCTGGATCCACTATGATGTTCTTTCAGTGTGAGGCTAAGGAATAATTCTATAGCAGTAGAATTCACTCTCTCTCTTTCCTGGAGAATTGACTGTCCTCTCATGGCCATCTGTGTCCAGCTTTTCTTTTTATTTATTTATTTGTCTGTGCCATGCATCTGGCAGGGATCTCAGTTCCCCGACAAGGAATTGAACCCACACCCTTGGCGGTGACAGAGAAGCCTGGTGTGCTGCAAAGGGTTGCAAAGAGTCAGACACAACTTAGCAATTGAACAGCAACCTGAGCAGTGAAAGCATGGAGTTCTAACCACTGGACTGCCAGGCAATTCCCTGTGTCCAGCTTTTAGATCAGAGTTCTAGAATTCTCTATCGTTAAGAAGCAGCTTCCAGCATAACCCACTAGGAGCCCCAGGCCTCTGCCTGATTGGTCCTCCTGAGGACAGGCTGGAGGGCTGAAGCCTCCTGTTGAGGAGCAGAAAGAGGAAGGAGTCCAGAATTCTGGAGAAGCCAGTCCTTTTGGGGGGAGATGTGATCCGGAAGGCCAGGTGCCTCTGGGACAGAGAACTCTGTCCTCTATGAAACCTCATGTTGTTATACAAAGGCTGTAATTAATACCACCGAGGCTCCGAAAAGACATCCTATCTTTCTAATAAAACATGAAAGCTGCTGGGCCCAACGCCCAAAGCGTGCAACCATTGCCAGCCCAGAAGCCTCCAGCAGAGGGCGTTCACAGGGACCGAGGTGTCCTCATGCCAACCACCCAAAGTGCAGGAGAATGGAGCCCTGCCCCACCTAGTTCTGCTCAGCCAGAGCAGGGCAGGTACCAGGAGACCTGAGGCCCCAGGGGATATGAGTCATTCAGAGAGGACGCCTTGGAGTGTCGGGGGAGGCGGGAGATGGAGAACACGCATCAGGGTTGATTTCCTTTGACCTCCAAATTGCACATCAATTTGTCACCCATTTGGTACTGAACAGGCTTTCCACCCTGGCGCAGAGCACAGGCGGTCCTCCAGGACCTCCCCACGCACTGCTTCCTCACCTGCTGAAAGCGCCACTGGAATATATCATGTAAAAGCTCCCCCTTCCATGGTATCATGTGAATGTCCCTGCCCGTTGGCAAGGCCTTTCACTATCTGCCTCCTGTCTTCCAGTCTGCCTCATCTCTACGTATGCTGTTTGCTTCAGGCAGACTGGTCCCCTGGACGGCTGCCCCAAACTGCCATCCACTTTCCCTTTTGCAAAATGGCACTAGCAGGGCCCACTTCATAGTGGCTGTTGTGAGGATTAAGTGAGAGAACACATGTGAATCACATGCCTGGCACATGATGGATACTTAGCATAAATGTTTGTGATGATGATAATTGTGGGTTTTAAAAAATTTATTTATATATTTGGCTGCACTGGGGCTTAGTTGTCGCATGTGGGATATTTAGTTAGCAGCATTCGAACTCTTAGGGAAGTGGCAACCCACTCCAGTATTCTTGCCTAGGAAATCCACGGACAGAGAAGCCTGGTGGGCTACAGTCCACGGGGTCTCGGAAAGAGTCAGACGCCACTGAGGACTCACGCCGGTGCTTTGGGTGTCACATCCAAGAATTTATTGCACAATCCAGTGTCATGGAGCATTTCTTCTGTGTTTTCTTCAAGTTTGGGGCCTTATGTTTAGATCTGAATCCGTTTTGAATTAATTTTTGCATATGCTCTAAAGTAAGGGTCCAATTTTATTATTTCGCACGTGGATATCCAATTTTCCCAGCAGCATTTGTTAAAGAACGGTTCTTTCCCCACGGAGTGGCCTTGGCAGCTATCATTTGATTATATTTGTAGGGGTTCATTTCTGGGCTCTCTATTCCACTGGTTTGTGTCTATAGTATCACAACATTTTGATTGCCGTATCTTTGTAAAATGTATAGAAATTGAGACATGTGAGACTTTCAACTTTCTTCTTCTTTTTCAAGACTTTTTTTGTTTTTTCAGTTCAGATTCCTTTGAGGTTCCATGCGAATTTTAGGATAAGTTTTTTTCCTTAATTTCTGCAAAAAGTCATTGGAATTTTGATAGAAACTGTGTTGAATTTGTCGATCACTTTGGGTAATAATGACATCTTAACAATATTAAGTCTTTCAGTCCGTTAACATGGCATGTATTTCCATTTATTTGTGTCTTCTTTAATTTCTTTCAGCAGTGTTTTGTAGTTTTCATTGTACAAGTCTTTTTTTTTTCATTGTTCTGTTAGTGTGTAGAAATGCAACTGATTTTTATGTATTCATTTTGTATCTTTCAACTTTGCTGAATTTGTTTATTCCAACACTTTTTTGGTGTTTGGAGTCTTTAGGGTTTTCTACATAGAAGATTATGTCGTCTCTGAACAGAGATAATTTTACTTCTTCCTTTCCAATTTGGACCTATTTAATTTCTTTATTTCTTATATAATTGCTCTGGCTAGAACTTCCAGTGCTGTGTTAAATAGAAGTCGTGAGAGTGGGCATTCTTGTCTTGTTCCTGACCTTAGAGGAGAAGTTTTCAGTCTTCCACCATTGAGTATGATGTTAGCTGTGGGCTTGACATACATGACCTTTGTTATGTTGAGGTTATTTCTGTCTAGTCCTAGTTTGTTGAAAGTTTTTATCATAAAATTTTGTTAAATTTTGCCTAAAGCTTTCTCTGCATCAGTTGAGATGGTCACGTGGTTTTTGCCCTTCGTTCTGTTGATGTGTGATCTTTGTATGTTGGATCATCCTTTCATCCCAGGAACGGGTTCTAAGTGGTCATGGTACATAATCTCTTTTTTTTTGGCTGCTCTGGGTCCTCATTGCTTTAAGAGGGCTTTCTCTAGTTGTGGTGAGATGGGGCTACTCTCCACAGCAGTCCCCGGGCTTCTCAACACGGTGGCTTCTCTTGTTGCAGAGCACAGTCTCTAGCGGACGGGCCCAGTAGTTGTGGCACACAGATGAGCAGATCAGGGATCGAACCCATGTCCCCTGCTTTGGCAGGCAGGTTCTTATCCGCTGCACTATCAGGGAAGTCTGGTACAGAATCTTTTTAATGTGCTGCTGAATTCGGTCTGCTGATATTTTGTTGAGGATTTTTGCATCAGCCTTCATCTGGGGTATTGATCCATGGTTTTCTTTTATTGCAGTGTCTTCGGCTTTAATATGAGGGTAATGCTGGCCTCATAGAATGAGTTTGGGAGTGTTTCTTCCTCTTCACATCCTGTTGAAAGATGATGCCTAAAGCTCAACTTCTCTGTATGCTGGCGCCAATTCAAATCTTGGAGACAAGAGTTTTGGATAAAGTAGAAAAGAGTAGCTTTATAGCTTTGCCAGGCAAAGGGGATCATAGTGGGCTAAGGCCCTCAAAACCAAGTATCCCAGCTTGGGGAAGTGACAGGTTTTATAGTCATTGTTCAAAGAGGGCATGATCAGCTCATGGACATTCTTCTGATGGATTGGTGGCGAGGTAAGTAGGAGCCCACGTCATCAACCATCAGGTCCAACTGGTCTGGCGTCTACATATTATGGCCTACTATAATTAATTGTTACTTCTTCCACCTGGAGAAGATTTCAATATCTGCAGAATAGCTCAAAGATATTGTGTGTATCTATTGATGGGGCAACAGGACTTTGCCCCAAGGCTGCTCTTGGCTGTTTCTCCCTGGTCTCACATCCCCTCCCTTCCCTAACTAACAATTGCTTGAATCTGCCCATTGGAACTCAGGAAAGGTCATGGAGGATGAATGAATGTTGTTTCCTATAGTCAAAGACATGGGGGACAGAGAAAGGCCTTGTGCCCAGGAGCCCCACAGGGCGCTGCATAGTATCAAAGAGTTTGAGGAGGATTGGTTCTGGTTCTCTAAATATCTGATGGAATTCTCCAGTGAAGCCGTCTGGTCCTGGGTTTTTTTCTTGGGAGGTTTTGTTTACTAATTCAATCTCCTTACACTAGTTATATGTCTGTTCAGATTTCCTATTTCTTCATGACCCAAGTGTGTATTTCTAGGAATTTATCTGTCTTTTTTCTAGGTTATCCAATTGTTGGTACACAACTGTTCATAATATTCTCTTATAATCATTTTTATTTCTACTGAGTCTGAGGGCTCTAGAGCCTGTGTTCCAGAGCCCATGGAACTGGAGAAAGCCGGCATTCCGCAATGAAGATCCAGTGCAGCCAAAATAAAAATAAATAATAAAAAGAAATTACAAAAAGAAAAACAATAGAAAAGAATCAACATAATTAAGAGTTGGTTTTAGAAAAGATCAACAAACCCTTAGCTAGATTCACAAGAAAAAAAGGGAGAGGACACTCAAAAAACCGAAAACAGAAATGAAAGAGGAGACATTAGAAACTTGGTAACCAGTTTGATGAAAAAGTGAAAGAGAGGCATCTTAGTATGTTGTTCAGTCTGTATGCTAGTGAAACAATCCCTATTAAAAAGCCTCTACACAGAGACTTCCCTGGTGGTCCAGCGGTTAAGAATTCACTTTGCAATGCAAGGGACCTGGGTTCGATCCCTGGTTGGAGAACTGTGATGCCACCTGCTACAGGGCAACTAAGCCGATACTTCGTAACAAGAGCCTGTATGAAGAGCCTTAGCATTGCAACCAGAGCCTGTGCGTGCGTGTGTGCCCAGTCATGTCTGACTCTTTGTGACCCCGTGGGCTGTAGCCTGCCAGGCTCCTCTGTTCATGGGATTTTCCAGGCAGGAATACTGGAGCGGGTTGCTATTTCCTCCTCCAGGGGATCTTCCAGACCCAGGGATGGAACCCAAGTCTCTTGTATCTTCTGCATTGGCAGGCAGATTCTTTACCACTAGCGCCACCAGGCAAGCCCCTAACGAAGGCCCAGCACAACCAAAATAACAGCGGAATAAAATAAAATCACAACCCTCCCCATAGCACTTCCCATTATCCTTTAAAAAAAAAAAGGGTGTGGGGAGAGAGAGAAGCCTTTATGCAAAAAAGATGTTGACATCTAAAGTCCACTGTTACTTTTGACAGAAAAAAAATTGGGAGCATCCTGAACTGTTTTGAGGTGTGTTTCCTGGGGTAAAGCCTGGAGATCTGTGGGACTCATTTATCTTAGCAGAAACCTGACATGGGGAGGCCACAATTACCAACTTCTGATGGCAGAAGAAGCCGGCTGAGGAAGATGGGACAAGGAGTGTAAGATCTTTGAGAACCAGAGACAGGCTTACTTCAGGAGGCCCCATCCCAGGTCACGTGAAGCATATTAAAATGCATCTGTATCCATAATTAAATATAATTTATGTCTAACCCCTGTGTAAGGATTGCATTGCAAGAGTCTGCTGGACAAATATTACATTTTGTAGACAGTTAAACATTTATCACTCGTGACTGTACCTTTTTTAGATTTTGAAGTCCATCCTTTTTGTTTGCTTGTTGTTCATGTTTTAGGTTGCAAACATTTGACTGGGCCTCAACTCTGTGCCACAAGATCTGGTGGGTGCAGCAGCGTGGGGCATGTCAAGGCCAGCGAGTGACAGTTTCAGGAGCCTGGACAGGGAGCTCTCTACCCATGAGAGAGCTGCCTCCACCAAAAGAGTTTCCTGTTCCTGAAAATAATTTCCATTTAGGACAACTAAGGTCTATTTCGGAGAAGGCAATGGCACCCCACTCCAGTACTCTTGCCTGGAAAATCCCATGGACAGAGGAGCCTGGTGGGCTGCAGTCCATGGCGTCGCGAAGAGTCGGACACAACTGAGCGACTTCACTTTGACTTTTCACTTTCATGCATTGGAGAAGGAAATGGCAACCCACTCCAGTGTTCTTGCCTGGAGAATCCCAGGGACGGGGGAGCCTGGTGGGCTGCCGTCTATGGGGTCGCAAGAGTCGGACACAACTGAAGCGACTTAGCAGCAGCAGCAAGGTCTATTTAGCACCTAGTACATGCCAGGCACTGTCCTGCCATCAGAAATGCTGCAGGGAGGATTTCTGGCTTTAATAGGAAGCAGGAAATCATGGTCTCTGGAGTCTCTTCCCAGTTTAATGATTTCATGGGCATGAAGACCTGGCTAGCAGCTGCCACTCATCCTGAGATTCCTGGACTGGGAGCATCAGTCCGGAACTTATTAGAAATGTGAATCTCAGGCCCCACTCCAGGCCTACTGATTCAGAACTTACATTTTCACAAAATCCCAGGTGATTCCCACATACATTGCCTTTAAAAAAAAAAAAAAACTGTGATTAACCTGTGTCACAATGTTTTATTACGTGGGCTGGGAGCTGAGGCTCAGATGGGTGAGATGACTTGCCCATGCTTCACAGAGGGCTGCCCTGCACTCCTGACCCGAGAATGCCAAGGTCCAGGGCCTGGAAGCCCTCAGGGTGATGTGGAGCAAGCGACAGGGGTGTGATGGATCTAGCGGGGACTGAAGCCAGTGGGCGTTCAACACTGGCCCTCGTGGAGCTGGCCGTCCTGGGAGTGCTAGACAAACGCCCATGTGACTCTGAGATAAGCTGGGAGGTCTGGAAACCTTGCCTGGCTGCGGGGTGGCCATGGAGGTGGCAAAGGTTGTGTCATCTCCCAGTAGGGAAGTTTTGCCATTGTAAGGATGCTCCTGGGCTTCAGCCCGGGTCTCCGGCCTGCAAGACCTCTGTAAGGACTCCCCCCTGATCTGCTTTATAGTGGCTCTTTTCAACGTTTCTGGCTATTGATTTTTACATATTTTTCATCTTTTATTTATTTATTTGGCCGCATCAGGTCTTAGTGGCAGCATGAGGGATCTTCAGTTGTGGCACGTGGGATCTAGTTCCCTGTGTGCATGCTCAGTCATGTCCAGCTCTTTGTGACCCCAGGGACTGTAGCCCACCAGGCTCCTCTGTCCATGAATTCTCCAGGCAAGAATACTGGAGTGGGTTGCCATTTCCTTCTCCACGAGATCTTCCTGACCCAGGGATCGAACCTGGGTCTCCTACATTGGCAGGAGGATTCTTTACCACTGTGCCACCTGACCAGGGATCACACCTGGGCCCCCTGCATTGGGACCTCAGCGTCCTGGTCACTGCACCACCAGTGAAATCCTTCAATATTGACTTTTAGTATATTAGCCTGTTCTTTTGTCTTATTTTAGTGTATATCTATTTTAATTCTTTTATTCTTTAGTGTATATACTTTATTGTTTTGGTTTGTATTATCCCCCATTATTTTTCCTTTCTAAATGATCTCATTGTACCTTCCATCCTTTCAACATTTTATGCCTTCTGGTTTCCTTTCAGATCTTCTCTTTAATTATCTGTGTTTATTGTTATATTTCCCTTCAATTTAAAAAATCATATTTTTCTGACTCGAAAAGCATCTTGTATTTTTATTGCTAAATGCTGGGAAAATATAGGAAAGGGTATAAAGAAGAAAATTAAAATATCCCATTAAGCTCTTTTCTAGGGATAACCACTGTTGTTTTATTCTTTTCAACTACTTCTTCTGTTCATAAACACATAGACATTGCTTTAACCCTGTGTCTACGATATGTGTTGTAAATATTTTTCCTTATTTGATGTTTGTTGAAAAAAGCCTTCATTTTTTTAAACAGTAAAAGTGGCATATGTTTGATGTAAAAATATCAGACAATACTAATACGTCTGCAACAAAAATGCAGTACCTTCCTCCCTCCATCTCTGGGAAACCAGCCTGAGACAACCACCAAGAAACTGTTAGGCAATCATCCTTCTAGACTTTGAAAATGCCTTTTCATGTTCAGGTATTTTTCTCTTTTTTTTTTTTTTCCGCTAAGCTGCATGGCGTATGGGGGCTTCCCTGGTGGCTCAGTGGTAAACAATCTGCCTGCCGAGCAGGAGACTGAGGGTTCCATCCCTGGGTCAGGAAGATACCCTAGCGGAGGAATTGTTAACTCACTCCAGTATTCTTGCCTGGGAAACCCCATGGACAGAGGAGCCTGGAGGGCTGTAGTTCATGGGGTGGCAGAGAGTTGGACACAACTGAGTGACTAAACAACAACTATGGCATATGGGATCTTAGTTCTCTTACCAAGGACTGAACCTGCGCCCACTGCAGTGAAAGCATGGAGGCTTAACCCCTCGACCATTAGGGAAGCCCCTTGTGTGCAATATTTGTACTAGAGATACTGTTCTGCCTTTTGCTTTTCCACTCAAAGGCACATGAAGGGCATCTTTCAACATCAGCCCTGAGCAGTGTGGAGGTGGGGTTTTGAAGGGACCACAGCCAGGAGACCCTGGAAGGCTGTACTTGCCAATCACTTGAAAGGTTCCCAAAGTAGTTTGCACACAAGAATCAGCAGCTGAATGAGGATCAAAGTACCATTCATTTCACTGTTAGCTGAGCACGTGCCTGACACCAGAGAGGGCTGGGTCTGAGAAACTGCACAAAATGTGTGTCCTGATGCTTCCGTCTTGTGAAGCAATTCTTTTGTACTGCAGTTAGCACATGGCAGGTGCCTTTCAGCCAGCATGACTAGGTTTCACCCCCATGACCTGGGCTTTGAGAAGGTGGCTTCCCCTGCCTCCTGGTTCCTCCTCAAGAGAGGTACTAGTGCAGGCAGCTGTCGAGGGTGGGGCTGTGCCTGCCTGAGCAGAAGTTTTCTGGATCTCTTGGATTCCACTGTAATGATAATAACATCCAACAGAGTTCTAAGTATGCTTCACATATACTAAACTTGGTTATTCTCCATGCATTCTAAGTCATCTCCAGCTGTTAGCGACCCCATGTGCTACAGCACACCAGGCTTCCCTGTTCTTCACTGTCTCTCTGAGTTTGCTCAAACTCATGTCCATTGACTCAGAGATGCCATCCAACCATCTCATCCTCTGTCGCTGTCTTCTCTTGCCCCCAGTCTTTCCCAGCATCAGGGTCTTTTCCAATGAATCGTCTCTTCACATCAGATGGCCAAACTATTGGAGCTTCAGCTTCAGCATCAGTCCTTCCAATGAATATTCAGGGTTGATTTCCTTTAGGATTGACTGCCTTGATCTCCTTGCTGTCCAAGGAACTATTTTTGGATAATAATATTTTACAGAGGAGAAAACAGAGGCACAGAGTGGTTAACTAACTTTGTCGAAGGTCACAGGGCTAGATGTCAAACCTGGATTTGAAAGCAGGCAGTCTAAAACCTGTGTTCTTAACTAATATGCTACTCTACTTCACCTACTAGTTCCTAGTGGCTTCTGGTTATTTGAGACTTCCCTGGTGGCTCAGATGGTAAAGGAATCTGCCTGCAATGCAGGAGACCTGGGTTTGATCCCTGGGTTGGGAAGATTCCCTGCAGAAGGGAATGGCTAACCACTCCAGTATTCTGGCCCGGAGAATTCCATGGACTGTATTGTCCGTAGGGTCAAAAAGAGTCTCGGACATGACTGAGCGACTTTCACTTTCACTTTCTAGTATTCTTGTCTGGAGAACCCCATGGACAGAGGAACCTGGCAGGCTACAGTCCTTGGGGGTCACAAAGAGTCGGACACGACTGAGGGGCTAACACTTTCACTTCACTTTCTGGTTGTTTACATCGTCCAGATCTAGCATCTGGGTTCACGGGATCACTTCTTCCTTTGGCAGGACACCATATTGCTACAGTGTCCTCTGGTTATACAGCGACGACTAAACATTGCCTGGGCGTCCCAGGTGGCACTAGTGAAGAACCCACCTGCCAATGCAGGAGACTTAAGAGACTTGGATTCCATCCCACAGTCGGGAAGATGCCCTGGAGGAGGAAATGGCAACCCACTCCAGTGTTCTTGCCTGGAGAATCCCAAGGACATAGGAGCCGACATGGGCAGACTGCAGTCGATGGGGTCACAAAGACTGAGCAGCAGCAGTTTAGTGTGGATACTGTCTGTCGCAGCCACACCGTAACCATGTGAGCATGCATCTCATTTGCCTTCTGGGTCAGGAGGCCGAGGACAGTTGGAACTGGCAGGCCAGGTCATGCTTGTCACAGTGTCTCTCGGGACTCGGCGGCAGATATCTGAAAGGGAAAGTAAGGGAATCTGAAGCGTAAGGGGATCTGAAGAAGATCAACTATTCTTTTATCTATCTAATGAATCTATTTTTTAATTCATTCAAAATATACTCATTGAGCTCAAACTCTATATCAAGCAAAATTCTAGATGTCTCAAATACATCATTCAACAAAACAAAAGTGCTAGATTTACTGGAACATATTTTGGTAGAAGACACAAAAATTTTAAAGCTACACATTAATTAATATATTCTTAATGTGGTATGTTAGTTATAAAAGCAATGAAAAATGGAAAAGAGACGGTGAGTTAAGAAGTGAGGAGAGAAACAGTGGAATATTTTATAGCAGGGAACAAAAGCTACCTTTTGCATATTAATGTTGCTGAATCTCAGATAATTAATATTAAGCTGAGAAAACATGATGCAATATGATACCATATCCAAAATTCAACATAAGTTATGAAAAAAAGTGTATTTATCTTGATAAAAGATTCATAAAAGTATTAGGAAAGCATGAAATGAAAATAATTGTGGTGAGTGAGAGAATTAGAAGGAACTTCCAGTGAATGTCAGTAATATACTTTCTTTATTTGTGTGGTAAACTAATGAATTCTCATTTTATGATTGCTTTTAGAAATTATATGTCATTTTTGATAATTCCTGAAAGCACATTCTTTTAGACCACGGCACATCATGCAATCAGAAGGAGTAATTCATGAGCATCTAGGTTCTCTCCTCTTTCTGTCTCCTTTCAAAGATGCAGCGCCTAAATTCCTCTCCCTCACCAAGCTCTCCGTTTCCCAGGCTGTCTTTCGTGTCTTCCAATGAAGTTATTATGCATTCCACATCCACATTTCCTGTTAAATTTATGCCTAGGTATTTTACAGCTGTTATCATTGTGAGCTCACGGTGTTTAAAAATATAGTTCTTACACTTTAATGTTTTTATCTTGTCAAATCTGTCAACCTGTTCCTTTGTGCTTGCCTACTTTGATACTAGTCTTAGAAAAGCCTTCTCCACTCCAAGATTATGGAACTGTTTGCTTATATTTTCTTTCAAACCATTATGCTTTTACTTAGTATGATTAAAAGGTTTTTGTTCACATTTAAATCATGTAAGGGTTTATTTAGCATCTGGTATGAGGTAGAGCTCAACTTTAGATTCCAAACGGTTAGCCAGTGGAACCAATTCACTGTATTGAATTACCCATCTTTCCCCCATTGATTTGAAATTCCACATTTATCACACATGCAGTTCTTATATTTATTGAATCTCTTTTTCAGTTTTCTCTTCTGTTCTATTGATCTGCTATTCCCCAACCAATACTACAAAATGACTTTATTTCTTATTAGAAAAGCAATAAAGGCTTATTACAGAAAGATCAGAAAATACACAGACACGAAAACACAAAAAAACACCTGTGACTGTATCCAGGGAACTACCATTTTATTTGGTGTTTATCATTCCAAAGCATTTAATTTATATAAGTATATATTGATAAAGTAAACTTAAGACCATGTCATATACACAGTTTTGTAAACTTTTTCAGTTTATGATGCTCCAGGAATGTTTCTTTGCCAGCAGGTACTCTTCTTTTTTAAACTTAAATATATATATATTCATTTATTTATTTGGCTATTCCAGCTCTTCATTACAGCATGCAGGATCTTTAGCTGTGGTGTAAGGAATCTAGTTCCGTGACCAGGGGTTGAACCCAGGCCCCCTGTATTGGGAGTATGGAGTTTGTTTTTTTTTACCTAGTGGATAATTGTTTTACAACATTGTCTTGGTTTCTGCTGTACAACAACGTGAATTAGCTGGAAGAATATATATATATATATATATCTCCTCCCTCTTTGAGCCTCCCTCCCACCCCCAGGAGCCTGGAGTCTTAGCCAGTGGACCATCAGGGAAGTCCCTTTTTAAAACTATTTTTTTTTTTCTGTAAAATATAACATTTGTACAAAGAGTACGCAAAGTGAATGTTTTTAGCTCAGTGATTTATCATGAAATAAACACTCACGTAACTGCTATTCAAGTTAAAAAACACATGTCAGCACCCTGGAAGCCCATCTTGTTTGCTTTTAATCACCGCTTCCTTCCTCACAAAGATAACTTCTAACCTCCTGGCTTTTCTTCCCCCAGAACTTTACCATGTGAACGTTAATCACCAAACAATACAGTTTCATTTTGTTTTTGTTTGTTTTTGGCTGCGTGGTTTGTGGGCTCTTAGTTCCCTGACCAGGGATTGAACCTGTGCTGCCTGCAGTCCTAACCACTGGGCTGCCAGAGAATTCTCCAGTATATAGTTTAGTCTTAGCTAATTTTTGGACTCTATAGAAATGGAAGTGTGCGGTCTGTGAGCTCATTTGTGACTGGCTTCTTTCACTCAGTGTTATTTTTGTAGTAGCCCTCCATGTTGTGGCAGTAGTTCAATCATTTCTACAGATGTATACTATTCCGCTATACAGCCGTATGACAATTTATTTATAAATTCTACTTTCTATGCAAATTTGGACCACTCCAAGTTTTGAACTATTACAAACAGGGCTACAGTCATTTTTTGTGTCATATACCTTTTGGTGTATGTGTGTACATTTTTCTGTTGGTTATTTACCTGGGAGTGGAACAACTAGTCATCAGGGTTACTTACATACATACAGCTTTCCTACCTACTGAAACAGCTTTTCAAATGAGTGTACCTTCCCATCAGCTGAGAATTGTAGTGGCTTTATGATTTTAAGGTTTTTTAATTAAAAATTTTTCAGCTTTATTAAGGTATAGTTTATCCAAAGTATATATATTTAAGGTGTACGATTTGATGTTTTAATATGTTTACTTCGTGAAATGATCATCACAGTCAAGCTAATTAACCTATCCATCACCTCACATACTATAATGTGGGAAGAGGAAAAATATTTTTTTCATCCCCTAAAGTTTTGATGACCATGAAAGTTTGGGATACCCTACTGCTGGAGTCCAGCTCCAGCCGCCAGGGAATCAGCCTGAAGGGATGAGTGGTGGTGGTGGGAAATGGTGTAGCCTTGGACTCGAGGTACGGGACTACATGTTTATTTCAAGCATCAGGTTCTCTTCTATACTTTTTTTTTTTTTTTAAATGTGGAACGCTTCATGAATTTGCATGTCATCCTTGCACAGGGCCCATGCTAACCTTCTCTGTATCGTTCCAATTTTAGTATATGTGCTGCTGAAGCGAGCACATACTTTTTCTAAAGCATTAGGTCAGAGGTTTGACATATTCAGTTCCCCCTTACCCAGATTATTGTCTCATCGTTGCCCTTCAAACAGCGTTCCTGCTTCAGCGATTCTCTCAGAGTCGTGTTTACTTGTGATTACATTGTAACTCATGCTGATGTCTGGGCTGTATACCACATTCCTCAGTTTATTTCTCATCTTTCTAAATCCTGCTTGCCCCTAGTATCCTAAGCTCATTATCTCCTAAAAGGGTTTCTAACTATTCTTAATTATTCCTAATCCCTAAACTCAGAAAATTTCCTTTGCCATAAACATTTTCCTCACAAACAGGTCTCAGATAACAATCCTTCCCAAGGCCTCAAGCTGTGGCCTACATGCTCATCCTAGGACATTCTTTGTAAAAATCCTTGAACAAATGTCAGTGGTTACTTTATAGATTATTTTCTGGGCACAACTGCAGAAAGCTTTGTGCTTTCTCATGCTTCTCTCAAGAACAATAAGCACCTTAACATTCTTTCCAGCCAACTCAACCGAAGAAAGGAAGAAAAAAGTCAGAATCACAAGAGCTAACCCCTTCATCCGGGTCCGTGCCTGCGGAATGAGGAGAGGGGGCTGGGGCCGTGCCTCCATTTTGTCAGTAATGCCTAATCTGGCTCCCAACACCCTACTCATTCTGGAAACTACTAATGAGATCCTGGGACAACAAGTAAAAGCTGGCAAAAAGGTAATAATTCTTACCATGCCAGCCTTCTGCATTTCTATCTGTGGTGTCTGGTTGAGAAAGGAAGGCAAGAATTTTTCTTTGTCTTCTTTCTCTCCAAACGTAGATTAATAGGAGAAAACATTTGTGTAGACTACTTCTTTTGGTTTGGGCAGCTTTGATTATTTGATATCAATCCAATTCTCTCCCAAGGGAGGATTTAATTTTTTTTTTGTCTTTGTCTTTGGTCTTATTTGTCATAATGAAAAGAATCATAAGATAAAACATAAACATAGGTCCTATAAGCCTACCACCTGAGCTGGCCTCAAAAGTAGGTGAGTTTAATTTTCACTGGACTGTCCTCTGTTTGGATGAACTATGTGGTGAGTCATCAACTTTTTAAAATAGTTATTTATTTGTATTTATTTATTTGGCTGAACTGGGTCTTAGTTGTGGCATGTGGAATCTCTCAGCAGCCGTGAACTCTAAGTTGTGGAATATGAGATATCTAGTTCCCTGACCAGGGAATGAACCCGGGCTTCCTGCATTGGGAACACAGAATCTTAGCCTCTAGACCACCAGGAAAGTCCTTTATCATGCCTAATTAACCTAGGAGAAGGGAAATACCCAAATCTTGCAGGCTCTAGCCTTCCACCTGGGAGAAGAGAAATCCCTAACTCCTGTGCACTCTAGCCATACCGTCCCAGGTAAGGCTGGTGTGGAGATGAAGAAGCACTTATGTATGAAGTTGATAGTTCAGACACGCTGGCTCACTAAAACACTCAGACTTAATCATAAGACTATAGAATGCTTCTCCTCCCCCCAGGATTTAAACCACATTACTTAAGGCCTAATTACAGCAGTTATTTTTAACTAACATATCTTGCCCAGCTACCAAGAAAAAAATCACAAGAAAAAAAAAAAGCAAAAAACACAGTTGGAAGAGAGAGAGGGCAAACTTCAGAACCAGGCTCAGATATGACAGGGATGTTGAAATGATCAGACTGGAAATTTAAGACCACTATGATTAATAGGCTAAGGGCTCTAATGGATAGAGTAGATAGCATGCAAGAACAGATGAATAATATGAGCAGAGAGATGGAAATTCTAAGGAAGAATCAAAAGAAATGCTAGAGATCCAAAACACTGCGATAGAAATGAAGAATGCTCTTGATGGACTTAGTAAACTAGAGACAGCTGATGAAACAATCTCTACGCTTGAGGATCTCTCAATAGAAACCTCTAGAAGATAATGTCAGCAAGCTGGCAGAATAGGAAGTTACCAGCCCTCATCCTCCCACAAAAACTGTGATTCAGGGCTTCTCTGGTGGCTCAGTGGTAAGAATCCACCTGCCAATGCCAAAGACATCTTCCCATCCCTGGTATGGGAAGATTCCACATGCTGCCAGACAGCTAAGCCCGTGTGCCACAACTACACAACCTGTACTCTACAGCCCGGGAGCTACAACTACTGAAGCCCAAACATTCAAGAGCCTGTGCTCAGCAACATGAGAAGCCACTGCAATGAGAAGCTGGTGAACCGCAACCAGAGAGCAGCCCCCACTCACTGCAACCAGAGAGCAGCCCCCACTCACTGCAACTAGAGAAAAGCCTGAGCAGCAACAAAGACCCAGCACAGCTGAAAAAACAAAAAAAGCCCCAAACCAACGATTTGGTGGCCATCACAGATAACAGTGCCTTTGTGGGAGCTTTGGGATCCAGGTAGGAGTTTGTAAACCCCTAGGTGAGCCCAAGACTGAGGAGGGCCTCTTTGAGAAGGCAGACCCTGCATCCCGGTGGCCGGGCCATGGACCATGGCCGCAGCGGCAGGCCCGGAAGAGCCCTCTACCCCCGTGGACTCGGCTCCAGGCCTGCTTATCTATGGTTATGGCCTCAGCAGGGGAACTAAAGTGTCACACTTGTCATGCTGCTGGAATGACCCACAGACTGGAGAGCTAACTGCACACCTGGAAGCAGGCCCTTCTGCTTTGCTCTCCCATAGTCCTAGAAGCAGTCCTGATCACCGGGGCCCTGGGTGAGCCATGCCACTTGGCACCTTGGTAACAGGTGTGTCGACTGCAGGCTTGACTGTGGGTAGCCCCACGACCCAGCTCTGGCCCCGTGCTGTGACAGTCCAGAGGTAGTTGTGCCAGTCCAGGGGTCTAGCAGGGGCCTTCCCAGGCTCACCCCATTCATGCCCCTGTCACCTGCGGGCCTGACTGTGGACCTGGGAGTGCCCATGAGACCTGGCCTCAGTCCACCTCAACCCTGGTCCCAGAGACACTCCCTTAAGTCTTGGGATCTTCGAGGAACCACTCCTGCCTGGGCCGCTGGTAATAAGCCCACTATGTATGCATTTATGCTCAGTTGTTTCCATTGTGTACAGCTCTTTGTGACCTCATGGACTGTAGCCCACCAGGCTACTCTGTGCATGGGATTCTCCAGGCAAGAATACCGGAGTGAGTTGACATGCCCTTCTCCAGGGAATCTTCCTGACCTAGGGATGGAACACAAGCCTGCTGTGTCTCCTGCATTGCAGGCGGGCTCCTTTACCTCTGAGCCACTGGGGGAAGCCCAGTAAGCCCTCTAACCAGACCCAGTTGCAGACCCAGTAACAATTCCATGACCCAGCTCCAGCCTGGCTTTACCACCACCCTGGAGGCAGTCTTGTTGTCCAGGGACCCAGCAGGAGAAAACCAGAAGAAAGCCCTGCCAAAACCAATCTGTAGAGACTAGGAGAGGTATCTGTTCCTTCAAATGCACAGACACCAGTGTAAGTCTACAAGTATCACAAAAAAAAAAAAAAAAAAATCAGTTAATCATGAGAAAACAAAAGGAAACTAAAGAATGCAAAAAGTGAAGAATACATTCAGGACTTACCAGGATACCATCAAATGAGATAACACGCACTATGGAAGCTCCAGGGAAAAAGAAAGAGAGACAGAAAGGGGCAGAAAGCTTATTTAAAGAAATAATGGCTAGAAAAGCAAAGTGGAAGTATAAGTCACTCATCTGCGTCCAACTCTTTTTGAGTCCATGGAGTGTAGCCCACCACGCTCCTCTGTCCATGGGATTCTCCAGGCAAGAATACTGAAGTGGGCAGTCATTCCCTTCTCCAGGGGATCTTCCTGACCCAGGGATTAAATCCAGGTCTCCTGCATTTCAGGTAGATTTTTTTACCATCTGAGCCATCAGGGAAGCCCTACCAGGGATCAAACCTGGGCCCCCTGCATTGGCAGCTTGGAGTCTTAATCACTGGACCATGAGGGAAGTCCTCTTGTTAATCTGTCTTTGTCAGTTTAATATTCAAATCCAGCCAGGGACCCTAAGAGGGTTGAGGAGTACCTTTTATTCCCCAACAAATATGTACTTCTAAATGAAAGAAGCCAATCTGAAAAGGCTGTAGACTGAATGATTCCAACTATATATCATTCTGGGAAAGGCAAAACTATGGAGACGGAAAAAAGATCAGTGGTTGCCAGGGATTTGGAAGGAGGAACGAATGCGTAGAACACAAAGGATTTTGGGGGGCAGTGAAACTATTCTGATGTAGTGGTGGATACCTGTCATTATACATGTGTCCCCACGCATAGAATGTACAACCAAAGTGAATTTGAATGCAAACCATGGACGCTGGGTGACAATGATGTGTAGGTCCATTAATTATAACAGATGCATCACTCAGGTGGGGGTGTTGATAGTGGAGGAAGCTATGCCTGTGTGTGTATAGGGGGTATGTTGAAAACCTCTGTACTTTCCACTGAATTTTGCTGTGAATCGAAAACTGCCCCAAGAATAAAGTCCATAAATTTTTTTTTTAATGACTCAGTGTCTTCACCAACCACAGAATCATTCTTGTTTACTTCAGGACAGTTTCAGATTCTGTAAATGTCAGGACATTGGGAAAATAATTGTCCTATAATTAAGAAGAAAAGGAAGGGAGAATTTAATAGTGATTGCCCTAGATTTCTGATAATAGGCAAATAGGCCCCTTGAAGTCCTCTTTAGAGGAAATCTACATCTTCTCTGTCTCCTTGAGATATACATCTTACTGAATCTTTGAAATATAAACATCCAAGGAGATAACTCTCAGCTAACAGAGCCATCTGAGACTAAAAGGAATAAAAAGGGGGAAAAGAGGCTCTTTGGAAACAAACTGATACTTGCTTTTTCTATAGAGTTGCTGGCCCTAAATTTAGTCCACATTCTCCATAATAGTATATATCAGGGCAAATAAAAATTCTTACAATTCTTCTCCAGAAATATTGGTAAAAAGCTTTAGCCCTCATGAGCAGGTAATTTTAACTGTTCCACTTGCTGGAAACATAATTCAGACTAAGAAAAATAAAATAAGGCAAGGATGAGAATCAACTAATAAAAATTAGTGAGATATATTTTCTGTGTTTATACCTAGCTGGTGGCCTAAAGAGAGAGAAGGAGGGAGGGAGGGAGAGAGGGAGAAGGAGAGGGAGAATCTCATGGGGGTCAAGCCAGCTAAACTGACTAGTTTTATTGTAAGGATTAAATGAACTTTTATATCAATAGTGTACAAATGCAAAAGTAGATTTTTGTTTTCTTTCTGTTACAAGGATGCAATTTTCTTGGATTATTGGTCTGCTGTTAATGAGAGATTGTAAAAAGGGTGCTGTTTTTGTATTTTTAAGTATGATGAATAATTTTCCTAGGAAATACAGATTTGATGGCTTATCAAAATATAATTTCCTGTGCTTCTTGTTGACTTCATTAGGTCTTTGATTAGTTATAAAACCAAATCTTCTCAATATTAAAAGAGCTAAGGTATTTTTTTTCTTTGGTCTCAAGTATTTTACTTCCTGCATTTGCCTTTGATATTTTTTATTGTCACTTTGGTAAATGAATATGTAACTATTGTTACTTCGTGATCTATGATCCTATTTAATCAAGTGTTCAAACCTTTTGGCATTTTGACAAACTTTAAAAAATAAAATTCTAAATAAAATCTTTTTGACTTCAGAGTAACTTTGAGATTTCCCAGAAGGCTCCTAGAAAATCTCAAAGGATTTGTTTACTCACCTGGTAGAAAGAGAGATGTTAAATTGATTAGATTTATTTTTTACGTTAAATTGCATGGGCAGCATTGTTAAAAAAAAAAGATGTTTAACCTTCTTTAGATTATATTTGTTGGATTTATGTTATTAATACAAATCTTTCAGGGACTCCTCTGGTCCAATGGTTAAGAAACCACCTTGAAATTCAGGGGACTCAGGTTCTATCCCTGGTCGGGGAATTAAGATCCCACATACCTTGGAGCAGATAAGCCCCTGAGCTGCAACTATTGAGCCTGTGTGCTACAACTAGAGGGTCGGTGTACATCAATGAAAGATCCTGCATGATGCAATGGAGATCCTGTCACTAAGACCCAACACAGCCAAATAAATAGACTCATAAACATTCTCAACTATATTTATTTTTTTTTCAACTATATTTAAATGTTTCAGCAATTGTGTAACACTCCTAGGTATTTGTTAATGTCCTTACTATCTGTGGAAAATTCTGAAAGAAATGGGAATACCAGACCACCTGACCTGCTTCTTGAGAAACCTGTACGCTGATCAGGAAGCAACAGTTAGAACTGGACACGGAACAACAGACTGGTTCCAAACGGGAGAAAGAGTACATCAAGGCTGTATATTGTCACCCTGCTTATTTAACTTCTATGCAGAGTACATCATGAAAAACGCCAGGCTAGATGAAGCACAAGCTGGAGTCAAGATTGCCAGGAGAAATAACTTCATTAACCTCAGATATGCAGATGACACCACCCTTATGGCAGAAAGTGAAGAGGAACTGAAGATCCTCTTGATGAAAGTGAAAGAGGAGCGTGAAAGAAGAGTGTGAAAAAGTTGGTTTAAGCTCAACATTCAGAAAACTAAGATCATGGCATCCAGTCCCATCACTTCATGGCAAATAGATGGAGAAACAGTGGAAACAGTGACAGACTTCAGTTTTGGGGGCTCCAAAATCACTGCAGATGGTGACTGCAGCCTTGAAATTAAAAGACACTTACTTCTTGGTAGAAAAGTTATGACCAACCTAGATAGCATATTAAAAGCAGAGACATCACTTTGACACCAAGGTCCGTCTAGTCAAGGCTATGGTTTTTCCAGTGGTCATGTATGGATGTGAGAGTTGGACTATAAAGAAAGCTGAGCTCCAAAGAATTGATGCGTTTGAACTGTGGTGTTGGAGAAGACTCTTGAGAGTCCCTAGGACTGCAAGGAGACCCAACCAGTCCATTCTAAAGGAGATCAGTCCTGACTGTTCATTGAAAGGACTGATGTTGAAGCTGAAACTCCAGTAGTTTGGCCACCTGATGCAAAGACTGAGTCATTTGAAAAGCCCCTGATGCTAGGAAAGATTGAAGGCGGGAGGAAAAGGGGACAACAGAGGATGAGATTGTTGGATGGCATCACCGACTCAAACGACATGAATTTGGGTACGTTCCGGGAGTTGGTGATGGACAGGGAAGCCTGGCGTGCTGCAGTCCATGGGATCACAAAGAGTTGGACAAGGCTGAGTGACTGAACTGAACAATCCAAAAGTACTTAATCCTCAAAGAGATTCATGGAAAAGACTCTGACAAATACTCTGGAGTACAGTTCAGTTCAGTTCAGTCGCTCAGTCATGTCCGACTATCGGCGACCCCATGAATTGCAGCACGCCAGGCCTCCCTGTCCATCACCAAGTCCCGGAGTTCTCTCAGACTCACACCCATCGAGTCAGTGATGCCATCCAGCCATCTCATCCTCAGTCGTCCCCTTCTCCTCCTGCCCCCAATCCCTCCCAGCATCAAAGTCTTTTCCAATGAGTCAGCTCTTCGCATCAGGTGGCCAAAGTACTGGAGTTTCAGCTTTAGCATCATTCCTTCCAAAGAAATCCCAGGGCTGATCTCCTTCAGAATGGACTGGTTGGATCTCCTTACAGTCCAAGGGACTCTCAAGAGTCTTCTCCAACACCACAGTTCAAAAGCATCAATTCTTTGGCACTCAGCCTTCTTCACAGTCCAACTCTCACATCCATACATGAGCACTGGAAAAACCATAGCCTTGACTAGATGGACCTTTGTTGGCAAAGTAATGTCTCTGCTTTTCAATATGCTATCTAGGTTGGTCATAACTTTTCTTCCAAGGAGTAAGTGTCTTTTAATTTCATGGCTGCAGTCACCATCTGCAGTGATTTTGGAGTCCCCCAAAATAAAGTCTGACACTGTTTCCACTGTTTCCCCATCTATTTGCCATGAAGTGATGGGACCGGATGCCATGATTTTTGTTTTCTGAATGTTGAGCTTTAAGCCAACTTTTTAAGTCTCTTCTTTCACTTTCATCAAGAGGCTTTTTAGATCCTCTTCACTTTCTGCCATAAGGGTGGTGTCATCTGCATATCTGAGGTTATTGATATTTCTCCTGGCAATCTTGATTCCAGCTTGTGTTTCTTCCAGCCAGGCATTTCCCATGATGTACTCTGCATAGAAGTTAAACAAGCAGAGTGACAATATACAGCCTTGACGGACTACATTTCCTATTTGAAACCAGTCTGTTGTTCCATGTCCAGTTCTAACTGTTGCTTCTTGACCTGCATATAGGTTTCTCAAGAGGCAGGTCAGGTGGTCTGGTATTCCCATCTCTTTCAGAATTTTCCACAGTTTATTGTGATCCACACAGTCAAAGGCTTTGGCATAGTCAATAAAGCAGAAATAGATGTTTTTCTGAAACTCTCTTGCTTCTTCCATGATCCAGCGGATGTTGGCAATTTGATCTCTGGTTCCTCTGCCTTTCCTAAAACCAGCTTGAACATCTGGAAGTTCACGGTTCACGTATTGCTGAAGCCTGGCTTGGAGAATTTTGAGCATTACTTTTAGCATGTGAGATGAATGCAATTGTGCAGTAGTTTGAGCATTCTTTTGCATTGCCTTTCTTTGGGCTTGGAATGAAAACTGACCTTTTCCAGTCCTGTGGCCACTGCTGAGTTTTCCAAATTTGCTAGCATATTGAGTGCAGCACTTTCACAGCATCATCTTTCAGGATTTGAAATCGCTCAATAGGAATTTATCACCTCCACTAGCTTTGTTCATAGTGATGCTTTCTAAGGTCCACTTGACTTCACATTCCACGATGTCTGGCTCTAGATGAGTGATCACACCATCGTGATTATCCGGGTCGTGAAGATCTTTTTTGTACAGTTCTTCTGTGTATTCTTGCCACCTCTTCTTAATATCTTCTGCTACTGTTAGGTTCATACCATTTCTGTCCTTTATTGAACCCATCTTTGCATGAAATGTTCCCTTGGTATCTCTAATTTTCTTGAAGAGATCTCTAGTCTTTCCCGTTCTGTTGTTTTCCTCTATTTCTTTGCATTGATCGCTGAAGAAGGCTTTCTTATCTCTTCTTGCTATTCTTTGGAACTCTGCATTCAGATGCTTATATCTTTCCTTTTCTCCTCTCTTCTTTTCACAGCTATTTGTAAGGCCTCCCCAGACAGCCATTTGTCTTTTTTGCATTTCTTTTCCATGGGTATGGTCTTAATCCCTGTCTCCTATACAATGTCATGAACCTCATTCCATAGTTCATCAGGCACTCTGTCTATCAGATCTAGGCCCTTAAATCTATTTTTCACTTCCACTGTATAATCATAAGGGATTTGATTTAGGTCATACCTGAATGGTCTAGTGGTTTTCCCTACTTTCTTCAATTTGAGTCTGAATTTGGTAATAAGGAGCTCATGATCTGAGCCACACTCAGCTCCTGGTCTTGTTTTTGTTGACTGTATAGAGCTTCTCCATCTTTGGCTGCAAAGAATATAATCAATCTGATTTCGGTGTTGACCATCTGGTGATGTCCATGTGTAGAGTCTTCTCTTGTGTTGTTGGAAGAGGGTGTTTGCTATGACCAGTGCATTTTCTTGGCAAAACTCTATTAGTCTTTGCCCTGCTTCATTCCGCATTCCGAGGCCAAATTTGCCTGTTACTCCAGGTGTTTCTTGACTTCCTACTTTTGCATTCCAGTCCCCTATAATGAAAAGGACATCTGTTTTGGGTGTTAGTTCTAAAAGGTCTTGTAAGTCTTCATAGAACCGTTCAACTTCAGCTTCTTCAGCATTAGTGGTTGGGGCATAGGCTTGGATTACTGTGATATTGAATGGTTTGCCTTGGAAACGAACAGAGATCATTCTGTTGTTTTTGCGCTTGCATCCAAGTACTGCATTTCAGACTCTTTTGTTGACCATGATGGCTACTCCATTTCTTCTGAGGGATTCCTGCCCACAGTAGTAGATATAATGATCATCTGAGTTAAATTCACCCATTCCAGTCCATTTTAGTTCACTGATTCCTAGAATGTCAACATTGACTCTTGCCATCTCTTGTTTGACCACTTCCAATTTGCCTTGATTCATGGACCTGACATTCCAGGTTCCTATGCAATATTGCTCTTTACAGCACTGGACCTTGCTTCTATCACCAGTCACATCCACAACTGGGTATTGTTTTTGCTTTGGCTCCGTCCCTTCATTCTTTCTGGAGTTATTTCTCCATTGATCTCCAGTAGCGTGTTTGGCACCTACTGACCTGGGGAGTTCCTCTTTCAGTATCCTATCATTTTGCCTTTTCATACTGTTCATGGGGTTCTCAAGGCAAGAATACTGAAGTGGTTTGCCATTCCCTTCTCCAGTGGACCACATTCTGTCAGACCTCTCCACCATGACCCACCTGTCTTGGGTTGCCCCATGGCATGGCTTAGTTTCATTGAGTTAAGACAAGGCTGTGGTCCTAGTGTGATTAGATTGACTAGTTTTCTGTGAATATGGTTTCAGTGTGTCTGCCCTCTGATGCCCTCTTGCAGCACCTACCATCTTACTTGGGTTTCTCTTACCTTGGGCATGGAGTATCTCTTCATGGCTGCTCCAGCAAAGCGCAGCCGCTGCTCCTTACCTTGGAGGAAGGGTATCTCCTCACTGGCATCCTTCAGGACCTTCAACAATGGATAGCTCCTCTAGGCCCTCCTGCACCCACGTAGCCACCAAACTTGTACTCTGGAGTACAAGTTTCTGATAACTCTGAGATCTTATCACTGGCCTGGGTAAGAATTTCCAGAACTCTAGTAAAGAAACTGATGGATTCATAAAGCTGGTTAACTCAAGATAAAGCAGAACAAAAATTAACTATACAGGACTGAAAAAACTGATGAGGATGACTAAAATTGTTATGATCTGTCTAAAACTTTGCTAGTTCTTCCCAGGTGGTTCAATGGTAAAGAATCTGCTGTCAGTGCAGGAGATGCAGCTTTGATCCCTGGGTCAGGAAGATCTCTGGGAGAAGGCAATGGCCACCCATTTCACTATTCTTGCCTGGGAAATTCCATGGACAGAGTAGCCTGGTGGGCTACAGTCCGTGGGGTCACAAAGAGTCGGGCACTGCTGAGTGACTAAAACAAAAACAACAGTTCTTTAATGTTTTATTTTCTGGATATAAGGGATTTTTTTTCTTTTTTCACGTTATTTATAACTTATAGCAATTAATAAATTATACCATTATAAACAGAAGTAAAATTTCCTTATCACTTGCATTATAATGAACTCTAATCAGATCTTCAGTGCTAACTACAGACTAATTGTTTAGTGAGTGAAAATTGCTGAGTTGTGTCTGACTCTTTGTGACCCCCCCCATGGACTGTAGCCTGCCAGGCTCCTATGTCCATGGAATTCTCCAAGCAAGAATAATGGAGTGGGTAGCCTTTCCGTTCTCCAGAGGATCTTCCCTATCCATGGACTGAACCCTGGTCTCCCACATTTGGGGAAGATTCTTTACAGTCTGAGCCACTAGGGAATGTTTGTGCCCCCCCAGGTTTGTATGTTGGAATCAAACTCCCAGAGTGATGGTATTTGGACGTGATTGGATCATGAGGGTTGAACCCTCAGGAACGGGACTAGTGCCTTTATCAAAAGAGACTCCAGAGAGCTCCCCTACTCCTACCATGAGGACACAATGAGAAGACAGCTACCCGTGAACCAGGAAGTAGGTTCTCACCAGGCACTAAACCTCCTGGCAACTGGATCTTGGACTTCCCAGCCTCCAGAAAGGTGAGAAATACATTTCTGTTGTTTGTAAGCCACCCAGTCTAGAGTTGGAGAAGGAAATGGCAACCCACCTTGCCTGGAAAATCCCATGGACAGAGAAGCCGGGCAGGCTGCAATCCATGGGGTCACAGAGTCAGACACGACTTAGTGATGAAACCACCAGTCGAGAGTACTCTTTTACAGTAGTCTGAACAGACTAAGATACTCCCTGATCCCTCCAGGGTTCAGAAATTCTTATTGAGCCTTGTAACCAATATACTGAGGCAACAGGGAAGCTGTGGGGTTTCCCAGGATGAGTCAGAAGAAGCTTTGCAGTTTCTGCCCTGTTCTCTAAAACACGCTCTACTGAAGCCCTTAGACACCAAATTAAATATGACTGTATAAAATCTGACTGCCCACCTGGGAAGACAATGTGAGGGAAACTGGGGACTACCTAGAAAAGCAGAAAAACCAAACTGAGCCCAATTTGGTTTGCAGTTATTCCCCCCAAGGCACGAGGCATGAGAATGAAACTTTCTTGGACCTTCCAGCCTAGCCCAGCTGCCACCTGAATATCACCTAGTGACCTTGCCAATGCCATGTGAAAGCTGAAGAATCAGCCTTGCTCAAATTCTTTTTTTTGGCTGCACTATGAGGCTTGAAAGACTTTAGTTTCCTGACCAGGGATTGAACCTGGGCCATGGCCACATTCTTGACCCAGATATTTTAAGATCTATTTCAAGGTGTTTTTTTTTTTTTATTTTTTATTGAAGTATAGTTGATTTACAATACTGTGTTAGTTTCAGGTGTATAGCACAGTGATTCAGTTTTATAAATATATGTGCTGTGCTGTGCTTAGTTGCTCAATCATGTCTACCTCTTTGCTCGGCAGGCTACTCTGTCCGTGGGAATTCTCCAGGCAAGAATACTAGAGTGGGTTGCCATGCCCTCCTCCAGAGGATCTTCCCAACCCAAGGACTGAACCCAGGTCTCACATTGCAGACAGATTCTTTACTGTCTGAGCCACTAGGGAACCCAAGAATACTGGAGTGGGTACCTATCCCTTCTCCAGGGGGTCTACCCAGGAATCAAGCTGAGGTCTCCTGGTAAGTAGATTCTTTACCAGCTGAGCTACCAGGGAAGCCCATATATGTGTGTGTGTGTGTGTGTGTGTGTGTGTGTGTGTGTGTGTATGTGTGTATATATAAGTGTAGGGATATATATATATATAATAGTGTGGGCTCAGTAGCTCAGTCATGTCCGACTCTTTATGGCCCCAAGGACTGTAGCCCGCCTGACTCCTCTGTCCATGGGATTTTCGGGGCAAGAATACTGATTCTTCACCACTAGTACCACCTGGGAAGCCCAACACAGCAATCTCTCTCTTGAGTATACCCTTTCCTCGCCTCACCTGCCCCAAAACTGTCTTGCCAAGGTTTCTAAGGTTTACAGCAACCTTGTGTGTCATAAAAAGGACCTGGAAGCCAGCTAGATCCAACACTAGCAGAAAGGAGGGAGAACAGGGGCTAGGTTTTAGATTGAATGATATCAGGGAAAAAGACCTAGATTCCATGAAGCAACATGGTAAGATCTCAGAAATTTACAAGTTGAGTGTAAAAAAGTAAAAACCAGGACATCATTTAAAATAGGACATCAATTGTGTAACTTTAAAAGTATGTACATGTACACCTGAAACTGGCACTACATTGTAAATCAGCTGTCAGTTCAGTTCAGGCGCTCAGTCGTGTCCGACTCTCTGTGACCCCATGGACTGCAGCATGCCAAGCTTCCCTGTCCATCACCAACTCCTGGAGCCTGCTCAAACTCATGTCCATCAAATCGGTGATGCCATCCAACCATCTCATCTTCTGTCTTCCCCTTTGCCTCCTGCCCTCAATCTTTCCCAGCGTCAGGCTCTTTTCAAATGACTCAGCTCTTTGCATCAGGTGGCCAAAGTATTAGTTTCAGCTTCAACATCAGTCCTTTCAATGAACACCCAGGACTGATCTCCTTCAGAATGGACTGGTTGGATCTCCTTGCAGTCCAAGGGACTCTCAAGAGTCTTCTCCAACAGCACAGTTCAAAAGCATCAATTCTTCAGTGCTCAGCTTTCCTCACAGTCCAACTCTCACATCCATACATGATCACTGGAAAAACCATAGCCTTGACTAGACAGACCTTTGTTGGCAAAGTAATGTCTCTGCTTTTAAATATGCTATCTAGGTTGGTCATAACTTTTCTTCCAAGGAGCAAGCATCTTTTAATTTCAAGACGACAGTCAGCATCTGCAGTGATTTTGGAGCCCAAGAAAATGAAGTCTGACACTGTTTCCACTGTTTCTCCATCTATTTGCCATGAAGTGATGGGACCGGATGCCATGATCTTAGTTTTCTGAATGTTGAGCTTTAAGCCAACTTTTTCACTCTCCTCTTTCACTTTCATCAAGAGGCTCTTTAGTTCTTCGCTTTCTGACATAAGAGTGCTGTCATCTGCATATCTGAGGTTATTGATATTTCTCCCAGCAATCTTGATTCCAGCTTGTGCTTCATCCAGCCCAGTGTTTCTCATGAGGTACTCTGCATATAAGTTAAATAAGCGGGATGACAATATACAACCTTGACGTACTCCTTTCCCTATTTGGAACCAGTCTGTTGTTCTGTGTCCAGTTCTAACTGTTGCTTCTTGACCTGCATACAGATTTCTCAGGTGGCAGATAAGGTGGTCTGGTATTCCCATCTCTTTAAGAATTTTCCACTGTTTGTTGTGATCCACACAGTCAAAGATTTATACACCCCCCAAAATTTTGTTTTAAATTAGACATAATAACCTATAAGAGGAAATAATCTGAAAAAGAGCATATATATATATATATATTTCTTCTCAGGTGGCTCAGTGGTAAAGAATCCGCCTGCCAATGTAGGAGATGCAGGTTCGATCCCTGGGGAGGGAGGAACCTGTGGAGAAGGAAATGGCAATCCACTCCAGTATTCTTGCCTGGAAAATCCCATGGCCAGAGGAGCTTTGTGGGCTACAGGCCATGGGGTCGCAAAGACCTGGACGCATCTGAGTACAGCACAGCATAGGGAGTGTGCATTTTCTCACCCAGTGGTTCAAACACATTTTTAAAAACTTTTTATTCTAGATTGGAGTATAGCTGATTAACACTGTTATGATAGTTTCTAGTGCACAGCAAAGTGATTCAGTTGTTCATATATATGTCTATTCTGTTTCAAATTCTTTCCCCATTTAGGTTGTTACATAATATTGAGCAGAGTTCCCTGTGCTATACAGTAGGTCCTTGTTGGTCATCCATTTTAAAAACAGCATACATATTGAAAGGTACCATGTCAATCCCAAACTCCTTAACTATCCCTTCCCCCAGAAGTGTGTATTCCTTTTTTCTTTCATCCTTTTTTTTTTTTTACCATGCCATGCAAATGTGGGCTCTTAGTTCCCCAACGAGGGATTGAACCTACTCCCCCTGCAGCCGAAGCACAGCCATCTTAACCACTGGCCCACTAGGGAAATATTGGGAGTGTGCATTCTTAATTTTACTAAGTACTGTCAGACTACTGTCAGACTGCTCTCCAGACAGTTGCACCACTTTATGTCATACCAGCAAGACACGAGGGCTCTTCATTCCCCCATATTCTCCAGAACTTGATAACATCTAACTTCTTCCTTTTGTAAAACGGTGTCAGTTGTTTTGATTTGCATTTTTCTCGTTACTGGTAAGACGGAATATCCCTTCCTGTGTTTACTAGACTGGTGTGTTTCCCCTTCAGTGCATTATCTAGCAAATCCTTTGCCCACTTTAAAAATTGAGTTTCCTGTCTTTTTCTTGCCGATCTACAGTTCTTGAATGTTCTAGGTATGACTCTGCTCTTGGCTTTGCACAGATTTTTCTCAGACCGTCATTAGTCTGAGACTATCATTAATCTTTGTTTCTGGAGCACTCTATGGAACTCAAACCTTTAAATGGTCAAATCCCTTTTTTTTTTGCCTTTATAATTTAAAAAATCTTGTTTAAGAGTTCCACCCTTCCCAAGCTTATAAAGTTTTTCTTCTTTTTTTCCCTTCTAATAGTTTTTACCCCTGAACCTGCCACCAGACCTCTGGGACTCAGAGTCTCTCATCAGCAAGCTCCCTGGCATCATGAACCTTTCCTCTCAGTGTTCCCTTAGCCTTTACCTTCTTTCTCTAAATGAATCCTAGCTCTCCCCAGGAATGCTGCTGAACCAAAGGCTACTGATTAGACTCTAGAGCACACTGGGATAAATTAGAAAAAGGCATCACTTCTGGGTAACAAAGGCCCAGGCACCCGAGTGGTGAAGGGAGTGTGGATAGGACTTTTTTTCCCTGGTGGCCCTCTTGCCTGGCACTCTCATGCAAGGCACATTTCTGGACAAAGTGTGGTTTTACTGTAGTCCTTGTCATTTTTAAAAAAAAATATTTATTTATTTCACTGGACTGGATCTTCTTTGTGGCATGTGGGATCTTCCCACTGGGGCATGAAGGATCTAGTTCCATCACCAGGGATTGAATTCAGGCACCCTACATTGGGAGCTCAGGATCTTAGCCACTGGACCACCAGGGAAGTCCCACCTTTATCATTTTTTACCCCCAACATTTCAATTCTTTATTTATTTTTTTCAACATTTCAATTCTTAAGCACTATACTCTCTGACCACTTCCTCCTATATTTCTTGCTCCATCAATATCTCATCCCTGCAGGAACCTGCAATGCACTGACACCACTTTCTCCATGTGCCTCTGCCATCTGGTCTCCAGCCTCCTTCCACCAGCAACCCTCATTACACAGTTTAGCCTCTAGGTATCACATCATGATAACCACTTCCTTGAACTCTCAGCTCCTCTGGCAAGACTCCAACCCAGGTTGTTTCCAACTTTCTTCTATCTCTGTAGTTGTACATGAACTGACTGCTGAAAATTCATGATCATGCTGAAAAGCCTCACTTTTAATGTATGACCACATATCTCAACATTCTTACTGACTATTCCTTCCATGAGGAATGTTCTTCCACCAGATAGTGAATGTCTTACTCCACTACTTAGTTTAAGGCCCTGCCCAAATCTCATCTGTCTTATTTTTGTTTTTTTTAATCAAAGAAATTTCTTTTGGCTGTGTTGGGGCTTCATTATGGCACATGGGTTTTCTCTAGTTGTGGCACTAGGGTTAATTAGTTGTGCCATGCAGGCTTATGAGATCTTAGTTCCCTGATCAGTGGTTGAATCTGTGTCCCCTGCACTGGAAGGTGGATTCTCAACTATTGGACCACCAGAGAAGTCCCTCAAGTCTCCTCTTTAGAAAGGCCCTTCTTGATCATTCTATATAAGACCCCTCTCCCAGCATCATCTATCTCCCTTACTCTGCTCTTTTTCATATGGGATTTCATCTCCCAACATAATTATTCATTATGTGCTTGCTGCCTGTCTTCCCTATCTTCCACCTGAATGGAAGCTCAGTAAAGCCTACTTCTCTATTCTGTTCCATGCTGTATCCCCAGAACCTAGAACAGTTTTGTCACATGAGAGGCACTCAGTAAATAATTCTGAAATGAATGAATGATGATGGTCTCCAGAATGGATGTCCCAAAGCATTAAAAAAAAAAAAAATTGAGCAGGTGTGGCCAACACTGCCAAGAAGACCCTGAACTTATCTCCTCCCAGGGGCACACCAAAATTAGAACTATTTACAGAACAATTATTTATAAGGACAACATGAATACTAGCAGAAAAGATTTTCTGCAAATAAAGAAAGGAGGAACCACAATGAGACAGGTAAGAAGTGCATAAACGCAGCATAGTCAAAACCCATATCCCTAGGGAGGTGACCCACAAACAGAAGAATAACCATAATTGTGGAGGTTCTTCCCTGAGACTGAGAGTTCTGAGCCCTAACTGTAGAAGGGCTAACTGTAGAAGCCCTAACTGTAGCCTTCCCTACACTGGGAAGACAAGACCCAGTAACAATTGGCTTTGAAGGCCAGCAGGGCTTCCATATAGGAAAATCTGAGGGCTGTAGAAAAGAGACATTTCATGCTTAAAGGGCCCATACAAAATCTACATGCTCCAAGTCTCAACTCAGAGGCAGTAATTTGAAAGAAGCCTGGATCAGACACACTTGCTGATCTTGGAGAGCTCCCCAGAGGGGCAGGAGGCAGGAGGCAACTAGAAGTCCCCTTAGAGAGGTAGACGCTGGTGGCAGCAATTTGGGGGAATGTGTTCTACCATGAGGGCACTGGTATCGGCAAGTGCCATGTTGGAGTCTTCTCTCAAGCTTATTAGCACAAGGACATTATCCGCCCACAAGTTGGCTGGCACTAGCCCTGGGGCCCTTCAGACTGTGCAGTATGAGGCAGGACCTGGCAGCCAACAGGCCAGGAGCTAATCCTGCCTACCAGCATGCCCACAGTAGTCAGCCCCAGCACAACAGAAAAGTTCACAAAACTATAGTAATCAAAACAGTAAGGCATAAAAACAGACACCTAGATCATAGAATAGAGAGCCTAGAAACAAATCCACATTTATATGGTAAATTAATTTATGACTAAAGAGGCAAGACTATACAATGGAGAAAAGAAAGCTTCTTCAACAAATGATGCTGGGAAAACTGGATTGCTACATACAAAGGAATCAAACTGGACTACTTTCTCACATCATATACAAAAATAAAATCAAAGTGGGTTAAAGACTTAAATGTAAGACTTGAAACCATAGAACTCCTAGAAGAAATCATAAGCAGACTGCTCCTTGACATTGGTGTTAGCCATATTTTTAGATATATTTCTTCAGATGAGGGCAACAAATGCAAAAATAAACAAATGAGATCACACCAAAAGCTAAAAAGCTTTTCCACAATGAAGGAAACTATCAACAAAACAAAAAGGCAATCTACTGAATGGAAGAAGATATTTGCAAATTATATAGCCAATGAGGGGTTAATATACCCAATACATAAAGAACTCGTACAACTCAGCATCAGAAAAAAAAAAAAAAAACAGTTAAAAAGATGGGCAGAAGATCTGAATAGACATTTTCCCAAAGAAGACATACAGATGGCCCACAGAAAAGATGTTCGTCACTAACCATCAGGAAAATGAAACCAAAACCACAATAAGAGAGGACTTCCTTGCTGGTCCACTGGTTAAGAATCCACCTTGCAATGCAATGGTTTCTATCCCTGATAGGGGAATTAGGATCCCACATTCATGGAACGGCTAGGACTGCACACCACCGCTAGAGAATCCGGGCACCACAGTGAATGATCCAACATGATGCAGTCAAATGAAAAAATATTAAAAACAAACCTGCAATGAGATACCACCTCATGTCCACTAGGATGGCTACCATGAAAAAAAACAAACAAACAGAAAATGAATGTTGATGAGGATGTGGAGAAATTGGAATCCTTGTTGGGAATATAAAATGGTGTAATAACGTGGTGGTCCCTCAAGAAATTAAAAACAGGAGACGTCCCTAGTGGTCCAGTGGCTAAGACTCTGCACTCCCAATGCAGGGAACCCAGGTTCCATCCCTGGCCAGGGAATTAGGTCCCACCTGCTGCAACTAGCAGTTTGCTCACTGCAACTAAAGATCTTCCCGCATACATACTGCATGGAAAATCCCACAGGCTGCAACTGAGACCGGGCGCAAATCAAATGCATAAATAAATATTTTTTAAAAAAGAAATTAAAAACAGAGTTTCCATATGATCCATCAATTCCACTCCTGAGTATATAGTTCAAAATAATTGAAATCAGACTGTCAAAGAGATATTTGTACACCCACATTTATAACAGCATTATTTACAATAGCCAAAAGGTGGAAGCAACTCAACGTCCATCAGTCAGTTCAGTGCAGTCGCTCAGTCGTGTCTGACTCTTTGTGACCCCATGGACTGCAGCACGTCAGGCCTCTCTGTCCATCACCAACTCCCGGAGTCCACCTAAATTCATGTCCATTGAGTCAGTGATGCCATCCAACCATCTCATCCTCTGTCGACCCCTTCTCCTCCTGCCTTCAATCTTTCTCAGCATCAATGTCTTTTCCAATGAGTCAGCTCTTCGCATCAGGTGGCCAAAGTATTGGAGTTTCAGCTTCAACATCAGTCCTTCCAATCAATAGGTGAGTAGAAAACAAAACGTGGCGTATCAACACAATGGGAAATGATGGTCTTAGAAAAGAAGGAAATCCTGCCACCTGCTACTGCTTGGGTGAATCTTGAGGCCACTATGTTTAGTGAAATAAGCCAGTCTCAAAAAGACAAATACTGTACAATTCCACTTAGATAAGGTACCTAGAGTCATCAAATTCATGGACACAGGAAGTAGAAGGGTGGTTGCCAGGGGCCGGGGGAAGGAAGAGCTGGGAACTATTGTTTATTGGGTAAAGAGTTTCAGTTTTGTAAGATAAAAGGAGTTCTGGGGATGGATGGTGGGGACTGTTGCACAACAAAATGAATGTACACAATCCCATGGAATTCTACTCCTGTAGTGTTTAGATGGTGAACTCAATCCTATGTACTGAATTTTTTAAAACACAATTATTTAAAGGTGAGATCATTGTTCTCCTACAGCAGAACATATAAAATTTGTAACATATGAAGATTTTAAATAAACAGGGGCTTAAATTGTATTTTAAATTTTAATGAAATAAAATAAAAATTAGGCTGTGTTATAAGCCAACCATACCTTTAATAAATTGGTCCTTATGAAACTCAAATAGTATTGTAAATTTGTAGATCTATTGAAATTTTCTGTGGATCACAGTAAACTGTGGCAAATTCCAAGAGAGATGGGAATACCAGACCACCTAACCTGCCTCTTGAGAAATCTGTATGCAGGCCAGGAAGCAACAGTTAGAACTGGACATGGAACAACAGACTGGCTCCAAGTAGGAAAAGGAGTACGTCAAGACTGTATATTGTCACCCTGCTTATTTAACTTATATGCAGAGTACATCATGAGAAATGCTGGTCTGGAAGAAACACAACCTGGAATCAAGATTGCAGGGAGAAATATCAATAACCTCAGATATGCAGATGACACCACCCTTATGGCAGAAAGTGAAGAGGAACTAAAAAGCCTCTCGATGAAAGTGAAAGAGGAGAGTGAAAAAGTTGGCCTAAAGCTCAACAGTCAGAAAACGAAGATCATGGCATCCAGTCCCATCACTCCATGGGAAATAGATGGGGAAACAGTGGAAACAGTGTCAGACTTTATTTTGGGGGACTCCAAAATCACTGCAGATGGTGACTGCAGCCATGAAATTAAAAGACACTTACTCCTTGGAAGAAAAGTTATGACCAACCTAGATAGCATATTGAAAAGCAGAGACATTACTTTGCCAACAAAGGTCCATCTAGTCAAGGCTATGGTTTTTCCAGTAGTCATGTATGGATGTGAGAGCTAGACTGTGAAGAAGGCTGAGCTCCAAAGAATTGATGCTTTTGAACTGTGGTGTTGGAGAAGACTCTTGAGAGTCCCTTGAACTGCAAGGAGATCCAACCAGTCCATTCTGAAAATCAACCCTGGGATTTCTTTGGAAGGAATGATGGTGAAGCTACAACTCCAGTACTTGGGCCACCTGATGCGAAGAGCTGACTCATTGGAAAAGACTTTGATGCTGGGAGGGATTGGGGGCAGGAAGAGAAGGGGACGACAGAGGATGAGATGGCTGGATGGTATCACGGACTCGATGGACGCAAGTCTGAGTGAACCCCAGGAGTTGGTGATGGACAGGGAGGCCTGGTGTGCTACGATTCATGGGGCGCAAAGAGTCGGACACGACTGAGCGACTGAACTGAACTGATTGAAATTTTCTACTTACACTTTCTGGGTAATATTTTCAAAGTGTAATAGTTCTGTATTTATTATAGACAAAAACAGAAATACATTATATTTTAATACTCACTTGATTTTATTTTTTGACACTCATGCTTTGGAGATTTGGGACAAAAATAATTATATGTATATGTTAAATTTTAAAAATGAGTCTGTATCTGCCTATCAGTTCAGTTCAGTAGCTCAGTCGTGTCCGACTCTTTGCGACCCCATGAATCGCAGCACGCCAGGCCTCCCTGTCCATCACCAACTCCCGGAGATCATTCAGACTCACGTCCATCGAGTCAGTGATGCCATCCAGCCATCTCATCCTCTGTCGTCCCCTTCTCCTCCTGCCCCCAATCCCTCCCAGCATCAGAGTCTTTCCCAATGAGTCAACTCTTCACATGAGGTGGCCAAAGTACTGGAATTTCAGCTTCACCATCATTCCCTCCAAAGAAATCCCAGGGTTGATCTCCTTCAGAATGGACTGGTTGGATCTCCTTGAAGTCCAGGGGACTCTCAAGAGTCTTCTCCAACACCACACTTCAAAAGCATCAATTCTTTGGCACTCAGCCTTCCTCACAGTCCAACTCTCACATCCATACATGACCACAGGAAAAACCGTAGCCTTGACTAGACAGACCTTAGTCGGCAAAGTAATGTCTCTGCTTTTGAATATGCTATCTAGGTTGGTCATAACTTTTCTTCCAAGGAGTAAGCGTCTTTTAATTTCATGGCTGCAGTCACCATCTGCAGTGATTTTGGAGCCCCCCAAAATAAAGTCTGACACTGTTTCCACTGTTTCCCCATCTATTTCCCATGGAGTGATGGGACTGGATGCCATGATCTTCGTTTTCTGACTGTTGAGCTTTAGGCCAACTTTTTCACTCTCCTCTTTCACTTTCATCGAGAGGCTTTTTAGTTCCTCTTCACTTTCTGCCATAAGGGTGGTGTCATCTGCATATCTGAGGTTATTGATATTTCTCCCTGCAATCTTGATTCCAGGTTGTGTTTCTTCCAGTCCAGCGTTTCTCATGATGTACTCTGCATATAAGTTAAATAAGCAGGATGACAATATATAGCCTTGACGTACTCCTTTTCCTATTTGGAACCAATCTGTTGTATCTGCCTATACAACAACCTAAAACACAAAAGGAGAATTTTGTCTCAACTCAAAGTGTATTTCTCTATATTCCAGCCTTTATTATACATATAAAACTCTGCCAACAAATTGGTATTCTCCCTAATATGTCCTTAAGGGCATTTTTGTACATGTAACGAGCGTTGAACCAACGAGAGGCTGATCCAAACTCTTGTACCTGATATCTCCTGTTTTCCACCTGTCTCCTAAATAAGATTTCTCTTCAGGTTAGCAATAAATACATCTGCCAGAAAAGGATAAGTAGCAGAAAGCCTCTACCAGATATAAACTATAAGTTCAGAGTAATGATAAGTTACTAGAACACTATCACCTGTAAACAACTGGATCAAGTTATGCAAGTGTTTATACAATCATAGCAGAATCAGGAATTATTACCGGTACCTATCATACCTGGCAAGTCTGTTCACCATACGGCCGCTGAGAACAATACAGTTCTATTATCAGTGCTGATATTACATTTTATCTTAGGAGAAAATGAACAATTATAGCTTGAGTCAAGATTTTTAGTGAAGGCTCATCAATTTATAAAACGAAAAGAGCAACACATTTAAGCATTGACAACAAAAGACTTTCGAAAGACCCATCGCCCAGCTGGGATGCACTTGTCCACAGATGGTATAGGGCCATGAACATTACTAGCCAGATTATAAAGGGAATCTTCATCACTTGGAATTAGTGGAAACCTTGGAATCTAAGACAGGATTTTAGAAAATAAACTGAACAAGTTTTGCGCAAAAATCTAATTCACATGGTGAAATGCTTTATCACTTGACAGTCAACAAAATGATAGGGCTCTCACTCTGCAGAGTCAAGGCAAAGCCCTCGTCTCTTGTCTACAGATATTTATCTAATGCAATCATATTCACTGATCTATTGAACACACACTTGCCTGTATTTTTGAACACACTGAAGGTTTTTTGTTCAGATGTATTGATTATATTTGAACATGACTATATTCACAAGAATCTTAAACCACCCCTTGAGATGTGCCTCTCTGTGAAACACAACATTCCTCAAAACAATACTATAAATATATTCACTATATTTATATATTTTCCTTATGCCATGGATTTTTTTTACACCAGAATATGGTCTGGATAAGCTAGAGTATAAATAAACTGACTACCTATCGAAGAGGAAGGGAACAGGGTGGAGAAGACAAGGGGAGAAGCTATACTTGTCTGAATATAACTTGTTTTGCAGATTGGACTTTAGACTTATGTGGATGTTTAACATAAGAATAAAACAAACTTAAATCAAAATGCGTTGGCAATTTGTGTCTTCCTTTCTTTTTTCTTGATCAGTCTATCTAGAAGTTGATCAGTTTTATTGATCATCTCAGAGAACCAGCTTTTGGCCTCATTGATTTTCTCTAAGTTTGCCTGTCTCCTATTTTATTGATTTCCACTCTTATTTCTTTCCCTCTACTTATGTTGAGTTTAATTTGCTCTTCTTTTTCTAGTTCCTTAAGGTGGAAGCTTGATTTTAGACATTTTTTCCTTTATAATATAAATATTTACACAGCTATAAATTTGCCTCTAAGAATGTTGCCTATGTGTATGTGTTTGCAAAGATTTTGTTTTTGAATGATAAACCCAAAGTCTTTACTAGATACAAGAATATTCAGATTGCTATTTTCTTCTTATACCAGTTTCAGTCATTTGTGGTTGTCAGTAGCTTTTCAAGGGACACGCTGGGTGTTCAGTGCAGCTCCTCCACCCAGGCTGGCTGGAACCCAACCATCTCTGAGACTGAGTGAGCTGTGGGAATTGTTCAGCTTACAGCTTCTCATAGTTGTTCCTTCGCTGCTCTGCAAAAAAGGACTCTAGGAGTGTGCATAGCTTTAAGGGTGTTACTTCTCCCAGGCTTTCTGGGTGGAGAGAGCTAAGGAATCTGTTAGTGTATTTCTTTTCAAGATTTTTTTTTTTTAATGTGGACATTTTTAAAGTCTTTATTGAATGTTGCTACTGTTTTATGTTTTGGTCTTTTGGCCATGAGGCATGCGGACTCTTAGCTCCCCAACCAGGGATCGAACCTGCACACCCTGCACTGGAAGGCAAAGTCTTAACCGCTGGACCACCGGGGAAGTCCCTCTGTGTACATTCTCATATCTGTGTCTATTTCTTTATGTATCTATACTGAAAACCATAAATCACACCGTACCTTCAATTCCAATCCCATCCTGCAAGGTACCCTTCCCCTTTTTTTAAGTGTTCTCCCTTTCCCTTACCATATTTTTTAAGTCCTTTCTCTGACAGTGAGAAACTTGATTCCCACTGTCTTTGATACAATAAATTACATGGTGAATCCTGCCAGGGTCCAGCCCCGGTGGATCCAGGGAATTCGAAGGTGGGGACGGTGTCGGCGTCTTTGGAAAAATACATATTTAATTACAGATATAGAGAGACATTAGAAACGGATAATGTAGTAGGAGATAGTGTAGAAAAAGAGGCTGAATAACTTGGATTACGTGTAATAGCATCCATGCTCCAGATGGGAATTCAGCCAGAAAAACGGGAGCAAGAAAGAAGCGACATGGGGGAGTCAGTCTTTCCGGAAACTGATCCGATTTCTTTATTTTTGGGTTTGCTTATATACCTTTTGTTACATATAGGGATGAATACAGAGTCACGTGGGGGTCGACAGTCCTGACCTTTATCAAAATCAGGTGCTTTACATAAAAAGGTCTTAGGGATTTTATGATCCTTTCTTTCTGATAACCAAAAAACTTATTTTTCCCAAGGGTGTTTTTTCTTAAACCAGGCACCACCCTCCAAATAAAGTTGCATTTCTATAGGGTGAGGGTGTAGTGAGTTACAATCAAGAAAGGAATTTATTTAACCCAAGGTTAACATGATTAATCTTAAAGGTTAATACTTATTTCTCCTATATGCTTAAAGGTTAATGCTTATTTCTCCTATATGTTAGTTATATTCGTTATAAGGGCAGGGAACATGGAGATTTAGCAGCAAACATCAGACCAACAAATGAAAATCCTTTCACCAATGCTCCCCTTAAGATCTATTTAGTCTTAAGATAGTGATAAAGTTACATTTTTACATAGCAAGGACACAGTGATTTATAACAAAGTACAGTGATCTATTACAAAAGAGAAAATTTATTAACTCAAAAGTCTAGTATTGCTAACCTTAAAAACTACTATATTTCCTTTTCTATATTCCAAATACATTGATTAATATACTCCCAGGTGCCTAAGGATATGGAGGCCTGGCGGCAATCATTGACTCAACAAGAAGAAAAAGCCCTATGCTAATTAAGACTTTCAAAAAAAAAAAAAAAGACTTTCAAAATACTCCAAAACTCTCTGTGCTGTTTATGGTTGAGAGGTAGTAAACAATCATGTGGTAGTGGCAGGAGTATGGATAATCCTGTCACACAAGCTAGTCTGTCAGCAGAGAGGTTTGACCTGAGACATCCTTGTCCCACCCAGAGCAGGGAATTAGCAGCAATTATTGACACAACAAATGAAAAACCCTTCACCAATATAATTCCTAACCAACCCATTATACTAATAATTTCTAACTCCCCAAAAGAATTTGCCTTTAGTAAGTCTAAAACATCTTGTGCCTCTCAGATTGGAAGGCTGTAAACAATCACATGTGGCCAGACAAACCTATACAGGTGGGCTAGATAACATTCAGAGGAGTCCGTAAGCTGAAACAACTCTTGTCATGCCCAGGAATTTTTATTGCCTTGGAGCTGCACGTTTACTCCTTCTCTGAGAAAAATGGTTATGGGGGAGAGCATAAAACAGACTCTGGTTTTGGGGTAGATGCTCGGGAACAGGGGGTTTCCTGAGGCTTGATCACGCCGTTGCGTATGCCAAGCCTCCTTCCTCATGACCTTTGCCATGGGCGGAGTTCCTCACGCTGGCCCCCGGCAGAATCCCCTTGGATGTAGCTAGCCTCTTATTGCTACCGCCACTTCTCCCCATGCCCCCAGGCATCCACTCCCCTTGGGCTCCGTCAGCCCCTGAAGGATCACCTTGCTCACAAGAACTCTGTCTCATCCTTTATCTCATGCCACGTTGAACCTCTGCTCCACAGCCCTCTCAGCCCTGCTCAGACTCTGATGTCCCACGCCAGGCCGTCCCTCGGTGGGGACACCCTTCTTACCCTGCCCTGTGCATTGACTCCCTCGTGGAGACTCCTCTCGCAAAGAGTCGGACACGACTGAGCAACCAAGCACAGCACACAAATATCATTAACCTCTCACCTAAACAAAAGTGAGAATCATGACAATAATTTATATCTAACATATACCCCTCCCCCTCATATCGCTCCTTCCAGATATCTACCAAGATATCCTGGGGCTGGAGGGATAAATTCGGAATTTGAGATTAACAGATACACACTACTATATATAGAATATATATGTAAAATAGATACACAACAAGGTCCTACTGCATAGCACAGGGGACTATATACAGCATCTTGTTGAAACATTTAATGGAAAAGAATCTGAAAAAGAACATATATATATATATTATACATTTATAATATATTTTTAACTGAATCACTTTGCTGTACACCTGCAATATTAATCAACTATACTTCAATTAAAAAAATAATTTAGGGACTTCCCTGGCAGTCCAGTGGGTAAGACTCTTCACTCCCAATACAGAGGGCCTGGGTTTGATCCCTGGTTCAGACTTTATTTTTGGGGGCTCCAAAATCACTGCAGATGGTGACTGCATCCATGAAATTAAAAGATGCTTACTCATTGGAAGAAAAGTTATGACCAACCTAGATAGCATATCGAGAAGCAGAGACATTACTTTGACACCAAAGGTCCATCTAGTCAAGGCTATGGTTTTTCCAGTGGTCATGTATGGATTCGAGAGTTGGACTGTGAAGAAAGCTGAGCTCCACAGAATTGATGCTTTTGAACTATGGTGTTGGAGAAGACTCTTGAGAGTCCCTTGGACTGCAAGGAGATCCAACCAGTCCATTCTGAAGGAGATCAACCCTGGACTTTCTTTGGAGGGAATGATGGTGAAGTTGAAACTCCAGTACTTTGGCCACCTCATGCGAAGAGTTGACTCATTGGAAAAGACTCTGATGCTGGGAGGGATTGGGGGCAGGAGGAGAAGGGGACGACAGAGGATGAGATGGCTGGATGGCATCACAGGCTTGATGGATGTGAGTCTGAGTGAACTCCAGGAGTTGGTGATGGACAGGGAGGCCTGGCGTGCTGCGATTCATGGGGTCACAAAGAGTCAGACACGACTGAGCGACTGAACTGAACTGAACTGAACTAGGGAACTGGAGTCCACAAGCCACAACTAATACCTGGTGCAGCCTAAATAAATACATAAAATAAAATTTAAAAAATTAAAAGTGGAATGTATTAAAATAAAGGTTAATAGAGATGAAAATCACTACTCTGAAAAAGAAGCACCCTGAATCCAATGTTCATCATTCCCTTGATTTCCTTTGTATAATTTTATTGCATTTATATGTACATGAAAAAAGTATGTATTTTTCATGTTGTTTTCAGCTTTACAGAAAAGACACAGATGTATGTAACCTTTGGGGCCTTACTTTTTATCTTTGTATTTTATTTCTAAGATTCATCTATATTGTGTGTTTCACTATAGTTTACTCATTTTCTGTTTGTTTGTTTGTTTGTTTATTTGGCTGAGTCAGTTCTGAGATGTGGTACCCGGGATCTAGTTCCCTGACCAGGTATTGAACTTGGGCCATCTATGTTGGGAGTGCAAATCTTAGACACTGGACCACCAGGAAAGTCCCTAGTTCGTTGATTTTTGACTGGTCTATATATTTGAGTGTATGAATTTACCATAGTTAATTCATCCATTTCCCTATTGGTGGGCAATTAGTTTATGTCTCGGTTTTGTTTGTTTTATAGTTTTGTCATTTCCTTGGAATTTGAAAGCTTTTTCAGGATGTGACAGTGTGTGAATCTTTTTTCTGTTGCTCAGAAAATTTTCTAACATCTGTGTGACTTTTCCAACTTGACCCTTTTTATTTTTACTAGTCTGCTGCTGCTGCTGCTGCTGCTAAGTTCAGTCGTGTCCGACTCTGTGCGACCCCATAGACGACAGCCCACCAGGCTCCGCTGTCCCTGGGATTCTCCAGGCAAGAACACTGGAGTGGGTTGCTATTTCCTTCTCCAATGCATGAAAATGAAAAGTGAAAGTGAGGTCGCTCAGTCGTGTCCGACTCTTCTCGACCCCATGGACTGTAGCCTACCAGGCTTTTCCTTCCATGGGATTTTCCAGGCAAGAGTACTGGAGTGGGGTGCCATCGCCTTCTCCATTTTTCCAGTCTACAGCCCCTATAATAACTACTTCCACATTTTTTATATTTTCAGTAACGCTGCTATGGACATTCTTACATGTCTCTGGATGTGCGTGTCTAACAGCGTAGGTATATATCTAAGAGTGGACTTGCTGAGTCATAGTAATCTTATTGTTTTCTAAGGTTGTTGCCTGAACTTACATTCCCATCTTCAACGTTTAGGAGATATTATGGGTTTAGATCCTTTTTAATGCTTGATTGCATCAACCTTTTTGCTTTTGCCAATCAAATGTTTGTAAGAGTATCTCCTTGCAGTCTTGATTTCCATTTATCGGATCATTTGTGAAATCTCTCTTCATATTTTGTTGATGTATGTGGTTCCCACATCTTTTGCCTATTTTTCTATCAGACTTTGTGTCCCTTTCATATTAATTAATTAAAGTTCTTTATCCATTTTTGAGCTGAATTCTTTGTCAATGTGTGCCTTTTATTTTCTTAAGTTTTCCTTTGAAAAAAAAATTCTAAAGCTTAATGTAGTCAAATTGTCAATTGTCAATGTGTTCCATAGCTTGTTTGAGAAAATTTTCCCTCCTCCATGTTCTAAAGGATAGGTCTTTAAGCTCTCTGCTAAAAATTTTCCCATTTTGCTTTGGAATCTAAATTCTTAATTTTTTCTTTTTTTATGTCCTTTTTTTTGGCCACACCACAGGGCATGGGGGATCTTGCTTTCCCAGCCAGGAATCCAACCCATGCCCCCTGCATTGGAAGCTCAGAATCTTAAACCATTGGATCACTAGGGAAGTCCCTGAAGTCTTGATTTTTTGTAATTGAGTTCTACATATCATATGAGCAGGGGTTCAATTTTTCCCTACATAGATAATTACTTTTTTCAGCTCCTTTTCCATTTACCTACCACATAAAACTATTCACTCTGTCTTTAGAAATGTCCTGGCTATCTTTGGACTTTTACTTTTCCATGTACTTTTTGGAATAATCTTAACAAGTTCTATGGAAAACCATATTGAGATATTGATTGAAACTGCATCAACTATAGATCAATTTGGGGAAGATTGACATTTTAGAATAATATGCCTTTCTATCCATAAGTGTGATATATCTCTCTACTTATTTTAGGTTTTTTAAAGTATGTTCTAATAAAGATTTATTATTTTATCTTAGAAGTCTTTTATTATTTTCTCTTTAATTACATTTTCTAGCTGTTTACTGCTGGGGTATAAAAATGCAACTAACCTTTTGTGTATTAATCTTATATATTTCCATTTTGTTAAACTCTCCCATTGTTTCTAATGATTTATCTGTAGATTCTTTGGGGGCTTCTATATTATTATTTACAAATAATAAAAGCTTTATTTCTTTTTTCCAATCATTATGCCTTTAATTTATTTTTCTAACACTATTACATTGACTAAAACCTCATATACAATATTGATTAAAAATAATGATAGTGGGCATTCTTATCTTGTTTCTGAGTTTAAAGGGAATACTTTTAAAGTATCCCCTTAGAATCACGTTTGCTCTGTTATCATTATTTTTAATATTTATTTGGCTGTGCTGGGTCTTAGTTTTGGCATGTGGGATCTTTAATTGCAGTGTGTGAACTCTTCGTTGCAGTACATTGGATCTAGTTCCTGATCAGGAATTGAACCAGGGACCTGGCATTGGGTGTGCAGATTCTTAGCCACTGGACCACCAGGAAAGTCTCATTTTTTAAAATAGACATACTTAAGCAGATTTAGAAAGTTTCTTTCTGTTTCTAATTTACTATGAGTTAAAAAATAATGTATGAATATTGAATTTTATCAAATAATTTTTCTGTATCTATTAAGTATTTACATGGATTTCGGAATCTTTTAACTTAATAAATTACATTTGCAGATTTTCTAGTCATTCTTTCATTCTTTGGATAAATGCACCTTGGTCATTGTGTATTATATTTTTTATACACTTTGGGTTTGGTTTGATAATATTTTATTTAGAATTCTTACATCTATATTTATTGCCCTTTCTCATAATCTCAGTTTGTCTTTAGCATCAAAATTATGTTGGCTCTGTAAAGTGAGTGTGAAAGAGTTTGTATTAACTTGGGTTGATCTGTTCTTTGAAAGTTTGATAGACTTTCATTTTTTTTTTTTTATAGACCTTTCCTTAAAAACTTTGGGCCTAAAAAAAAACGAGAAAACCAAAACTGTGTGCCTGGGATTTGCTTAATGGAAAGATTTCAACCACTGATTAATTTTAAAACATAATAATGATCTTAGAAAGATAGCAATGAGTGGTCCCAGAGAGAGATCTTAGTTCCCTGCCCAGGAATTGAACCTGGATCAGTTCAGTTCAGTGGCTCAGTCATGTCTCTCTGCGACCCCATGAACTGCAGCACGCCAGGCCTCCTTGTCCATCACCAACTCCTGGTGTCCACCCAAACCCATGTCCATTGAGTTGGTGATGCCATCCAACCATCTCATCCTCTGTCGTTCCCTTCTCCTCTGGCCTTCAATCTTTCCCAGCATCAGGGTCTTTTCCAATGAGTCAGTTCTTCGCATCAGGTGGCCAAAGTATTGGAGTTTCAGCTTCAACATCAGTCCTACCAATGAACACCCAGGACTGATCTCCTTTAGGATGGACTGGTTGGATCTCCTTGCAGTCCAAGGAACTCTCAAGAGTCTTCCCAACACCATAGTTCAAAAGCATCAATTCTTTGGTGCTCAGCTTTCTTTATAGTCCAACTCTCACATCCATACATGACTACTGGAAAAACCATAGCCTTGACTAGACGGACCTTTGGTGTCAAAGTGATGTCTCTGCTTTTTAATATGCTGTCTAAGTTGATCATAAGTTTCCTTCCAAAGAGTAAGTGTCTTTTAATTTCATGGCTGCAGTCACCATCTGCAGTGATTTTGGAGCCCAGAAAAATATTGTCAGCTACTGTTTCCACTGTTTCCCCATCTATTTCCCATGAAATGATGGGACCGGATGCCATGATCTTCATTTTCTGAATGTTGAGCTTTAAGCCAACTTTTTAACTCTCCTCTTTCACTTTCATCAAAAGGCTCTTTAGTTCTTCACTTTCTGCCATAAGGGTGGTGTCATCTGCATATCTGACATTATTGTTATTTCTCCTGGCAGTCTTGATTCCAGCTTGAGAACCTGGATAGCCTGGGTGAACACTAGAACACCTTGTCACTAGAATCTCTGGATAAAGAGCAAAGTTCCCCTGGCTCTTACCCCCACTGGAAACAAGAATGTTTCAAGGAGGCAAGAAGTATAAAAACAGGTACAAAGTTTATCTTCAGAGACAAAGCACAACATATCAGAGCGCACACAGAGAACCAGTTTGTTTGTTTAAGAGAGAAGCAGGGCTGAGATAACACACCCGGAGATAAGAGTGTACTCTCTAATGAGCAGGAGAACAGTAAAGAGGTGATGTAAATCATTTATACAGGACAGTTCTTCAGGGTCTTGTTTCAGTTCAGTTCAGTTCAGTCGCTCAGCCGTGTCCGACTCTTTGCGACCCCGTGAATCGCAGCACGCCAGGCCTCCCTGTTCGTCACCATCTCCCGGAGTTCACTTAGACTCACGTCCATCGAGTCCGTGATGCCATCCAGCCATGTCATCCTTGGTCGTCCTTTTCTCCTACTGCCCCCAATCCCTCCCAGCATCAGAGTCTTTTTTACCTTCAGCCAATTACCTTTTTTCTTTCTTCACACCTGAATGGTCCTAGGATACTCCCCAACATGTGTGTGAATCTTTTTGCTAAGACAGATCCCACCGCAGAGGGCTGTGGGTGCATGTCCACTCTTATGGGGTGCTGCCCCATTCCTTTTTGACCCCCAAGGAGTTTTCCTGCACATGTGCAAACAGGGAAGTCTTCCTTGACCTCAGGAGCGGTCACTTTATCTCTGCTTTAACAGAGCTCAGCTTCTGCCACCAGCTTTGTCCTTGGAGTGTCTGGGTAAGAACTGAGCTTCAGTTTTACTCCATTTGACAAACACCAGATGTTCAGCCCAGGGGTCCCTCTATCTCCTACCTAGAGTATAAGACTACTCTAATTTTTCATTTCTTCTTGAGTCAGTTATGATTAAATATATTGTTTTGGAAAATCTGAATATTTTGTGCAAGTTCTGAAAATTGTTGGTGAATAGTTGTTAATCACAGCCTCTTGCCCTTTTAACCTACACTTTATCTGTGATTATCTCTATTTACATTCACAGTACTTGTTTTCATCTTATCTGTATCTTTTCTTGTGATCAATATTGCTAGAAGCTTGTCAATTTTATTCTTTTTAAAAAAATTCTTTTATTTATTCATTTTGTCAGGTTGGTTCGACATTTGGGATCTTAGTTCCCTGCCAGGGAGTGAACCTGGACCCCTTGCATGGAAGTGCGGAGTCTTAACCCCTGGAGTGCCAGGGAAGTCCTGTCAATTTTCTTCTTCTTCTTTTATTGCTATGTATTTATTTTGCCTGTACTTGGTGTTTGTTGCTACATGTGCTTTTCTCTACTTTTGGTGAACGGGTGCTACTCTCTACTCGCCGTGCATGGGCTTCTCTTACTGTGGAGCACAGACTCTAGGCTCCACAGGCTTCCCTAGTTGCTGCACTGGGCTCGAGAGCACAGACTCAACCGCTGTGGTACATGGGCTTAGTTATTCTGGGGCATGTGGGATCTTTCCAGACCATGGATAGAACCTGTGTCTCCTGCATTGACAGGTGGATTCTTTACCACTGAGCCACCAGGGAAGTCTAATTTTATTCTTTTTCAAAGAACCAATATTCACTTTTTGATCAACTCTGTTGAATCCTTTTTTTTTTAAAAAAAATCTTTTATTGGTTTCTGCTTTTGTTATCTTTTTCATTTTATTTTGTTGTTCTATTTCTAGTTTCTTAATGAGACCACTTAGCTCAGTAGTTTTAAACCTTTCCTCTACCTCAATATAAATATTTAAACAACCTGAAGCAAAGATTTGCTGTACCACATGCAATTGAGTACAATATTTTCTATCATTCTGTTTTGGTTATTTTAAATTTCCATGATGACTAATTGTGTGTGTGTGTGTGTGTGTGTGTGTGTGTGTGTGTGTGTGAGTCTCTCAGTCGTGTCCAACTCTGTGTGACTCCATGGACTGCAGTCCACCAGGCTCCTCTCTCCATGGAATTCTCCGGACAAGAAAACTGGAGTGGGTAGCCATTCCCTTCTCCAGGGGATCTTCCTGACCCAGGTCTCCTGCACTGCAGGCATATTATTTACCACTGAGCCAGCAGGGAAGCCCAGATGACTAATTTTACACATGCTATTTAGTAGTATGTTTAAAGGTTTCCAAGTAAGTAGGGATTTTAAACTTACCTTTTTGTAATTAACTTCTAACTTAATGAAGTTTTATGCAGAGATTCGGATCTACATAACACCAATGCATTGAAAAATGTATTGGGGTTTTCTATATCAATTTTTGTTAAGTGTTTTGGGTGACTGAAAAAAAGAAATTGCTTTCTCTCACTGTTAGATACAGGACACTCTCCATATTTATTATTATATCAAATTTGTTAATCATGTTAATGCTTTCTATATCTTTGATAAATATTCTTCTGCTTGACCCATCAATATTCAAGAGAGATATGTTGAAATCTCCCACTTTGATGATACATTTATGAATTTCAGGAGTTCCCTGGTGGGCTAGTGGTTAGAATTTGGTGCTTTCACTTCTATGGCCAGGGTTCAATCCCTGGTCAGGGAACTGAGATCTCACCAGCTATATAGCATGGCCAAATAAAGAAAAAGAGTTCCGCCCTATATCTTTATCCATTTGTCTTATATACTTTATTACTTGCATACAAGCTTAAAGTTGCTATAACTTCTTAGAGAATTATGTGTCATCATATGGTGAATGTCTCCCCCTTAATAGCATTCTTTATCTTAAGGACCATTTCATCTAATAATATCATTACACCCATCTTTCTTTTAGTTTATATTTGCCTGATACGTCATTATCCATCCTTTTACCTTTAACATTTGTGTGTTTTTATGTTTTTAGGGGCATTTTACGTGAGATGTTTTTTGTTTTCTTTTGGCTTCACTGAGTCTCACCTGGGGCATGCAGGATCTTTAGTTGTGGCATGTGGGATCTAGTTCCCTGACCAGGGATTGAACCCGGGCCCCCTGCAGTAGGAGCACAGAGTTTTAACCACTGGACTGCCAGGGAAGTCCCTGTCCTGATTTTTTTAGCTCAAGTGTCCATCTTACTACTCCTGACTACAGGCAGCTGCCTCTGCTGTCCTCTCTTTGGCACAAACAAGGGAAGAAAGCAGAGAACTCGTCTCCTATTCCTACTGTGATGCTTCAACAGATCATCTTCAAGCACCCCCGAGCTTTCTTCTGTTTCCCGTACCTAACATTTCAGCTTAGAGCCTCTACAGCAATCTGCTCTTTCATGTGGTTGGTGTTGTGGTTTCCTCCTCCAGTATAGCCTCATTCTCCTCTGTCTTCCAAGCAGTTCCTCGTCAAGTCCAGAACACTCCTTGTTTTCCAGTGTTGCATAGTGTTCATGTGTGTACGCATACACACACACGTGAGCACATGCCCGTGTGTGTGTGTCTGCCTACCTCTTGTCTGATCCAATAACTGTGATGTATATTCACGAAAAGAATGCAAGTGTGCTCAATCACTTCAGTCATGTCCGATTCTTCGCAACCCCATGGACCATAACCACTAGGCTCCTCTGTTCCCGGGATTTTCCAGGCAAGAAAACTGGAGTGGGTTGCCATGCTCTCCTCCAGGGGATCTTCCCAACCCAGGGACTGAGCCTGTGTCTCCCACATTGTAGGTGGATTCTTTACCCACTGAGCCACCTGAGAAGCCCTCATGAAGAGAATAATCAGTCTTATTTTTAAGTATCTAAACCTATTCTAGGACTTTATCTGAAGAAACAACAGAATAGCAGTCAGTTTTATTTCAAAGATCTCCTTTGTATCAGTACTTACATAATAGAATTAATACTTGAGAAAGTAGCAAATCATCTTTCCAAGTACATGCCTTTCTTTCTATTTGGCTTGAAGCATTCACCTGCCTAGAGGCGGAAGAGGAGGTGTGAAAAGGAGAAACAGTACTAGTAAATTTCATTGTAATTCATAATTTCTAAGACTGACATGTCGGGATTTCCCTGGCAGTTAGTGGTTAAGACTGTACTTCCACTGCAAGGGGCATGGGTTTGATAACTGGTGGGAACTAAGATCCCACGTGCCTCACAGTGCAGCCAGGGGAGGAGGAGGAAAGACTTAATTTCTTTCTTTGAAATTTGGGTGTGTTCTACAATCAGTGTTGTCTGACAACAGTTGTTGGCTAGGCAATAGCCATAATATGATTGTCATTGTCTGAACATACCCAAACTTGGTCTGGAAACCTACTGATATCTTCTACAAGCCTTTTTAGGGGGATGGCTTAAATGGTAAAGAATCTGCCTGCAATGCAGGAGACTGTGCTTTGATCCCTGGGTCAAGAAGATCCCGTGGAGAAAGAAATGGCAATCCACTCCAGTATTCTTGCCTGGGAAATCCAAAGGACAGAGGAGCCTGGTGGGCTACAGTCCATGGGGGTGCAAAGAGTTGGACACAAACTGAGTGACTGACACTACAAATCTTTTTAAAGACTGGGGAGGAGCAGCATAAAAACTTGCAGGATCGGTGTCATCAGTTTGTAAGAAAATCCCAGAAGCCGTAGCAGATCTCTTAGCTCTGGGTTGAGACCCTGTGTCAACAACACTTTTGATGCACAGACAATACTGTGGAAAAAGACATAATCATCACTAACTCTGAGTTGAAAGGGATTCAGAAGAAACATTCTCTGCATCAGCTTCTTCTGTAAAGAAGTTACAGGAATACTTTCCAATTTACTTTGCTTATATTTTTCTTTCTACCTATGCACAAGAGTGATCCATGATAAAAATGTATGTCTGAATAAGTCTAAAAAGAGCTTTTCCGATAAATATAAACCAACATTCTAAATGATAAGAAACCATTGTTCATAACATAATTAGCAGCTTGTTTTTCTTCCTTAGGAGTAGCTAAAATAACAGTGCATTTTTCAACTGATGTCATTCATTTCAGTGAAATGCAAAATCGTGGATAGACTGAAGAGAGAAGAAATTAATATCCAGCTTCTGACATTCAAAATAAAATTATGCAGCAAGATATTAGCCTTGCAAAATGAGTGTTTGTCTTAAGAGAAGATCTTCTAAATTCTTTTCTTTTGATACTAGGCACATGAGCATTTCAACAGCCAAGCCCAGAGGTTTCAGCCTGTGGGGTCTTCTATCTCAAAGAGGAGAAGATAATCTTTCTGGATCTGGAAGGCAGGCCAGGAGTCTTGCTGCCCCACCCTGAAGGGAGGTGAGGGAGAGCAGGGCGGAATGTCATCTGTCTCAGGCCCTGGGGAAAGTAGGAGATGAAAGCGATGAAGGAGGAGAGGAGGAGAGCAAGACAGGCTGAAAGGAGACCCAAGTTTGGTAAGTCAATAACACAGTGACACCCATGATGAAAGGGGCTATGCCTCTCTTCTGGCTTGGAGCTCCTGGTGGCGGCTCGCTCAAAGAAAGCCCTATGGGACTTCCCTGGTGGTCCAATAGTTAAGACTCGCCCTTCCAATTCAGGGAGTATGGGTTCGATCTCTGGTGGGGGAGCTAAGATCCCACATGCTTCATGGCCAAAAGACTAAAACATAAAATGGAAACAAATTCAATAAAAACTTATAAAAAATGGTCCACATCAAAGAGAAAGAACGTCCTGTATCAATGTGACACACAGTCACATCAAATTAAGGTGTAGTTTGGCAGGTGAAGGGGCCCGGCCGTTAAAGCTCCGGGGCTACTGCAGCACACACCTGGGACGATGGGATCCTGACCTAGCCGAGAGGGCCTTGTGGGTTCCAGCATCCTCCTGTCCATGGTTGTTCGGCAGCTAGTTGTGATTTCAGCGCTCTCGCAGGAGGAGATAGGCACATGTCCTTCTACTTTGCCATCTTGATTTGATTTGAGAGTGCCTGGTGAAGTTGCTGGAGAGAATGACTGTGATGCAACATCCCCTACATTCAGAAGGGACCTGAGCCAATGACGGCGAAGGCCCCCGAGTCTCCCTTCCATCCCTGTCCTGGGGTCCCAGAAGCCACACCCCGTCCCCTTCTGCTCCTCAGTCACCATCTTGGACAGGAGTGGAAGACAGACCATTTTTCTTAGAAAGCCTGACCTTGCATGTAAAGTAAACTTTTTTTTTTTCCTTAGAGGCTGGGAGACTGACACCAGCCAGGAAATAGGACTTAGGAAGACGGGAAAATGAAAGAGCTATATTTTTTCTTCACATATAAGCTAAGTCAAGACCCTGATACATTTATAAAAATAAAAGCTTGGAACTGAAATATACTGCAATAGGAGAATGGTTTAATAAATTATTTCATAACCATTTTACATGGCTATGACAATTATCTTTGTGGATTATTTTAATTATACAATAAGTTGATGTCATGGAATCAATGTGTATATACTGAAAGATCTCAGTTATATATAAAAAACAGACTTGAGGAAAGTCATAAAAATGTTAACAAGGGTTATTTTATTTTAAAAAACATTCATTTGAGAAATCTGTTTAGTTGCAACATGTGAGGTCTTAGTTGTGGCATGTGGGATCTAGTTCAGGGATAGAACCCAGCCCCCCTGCGTTGGGGGCACAAGGATTAGCCACTGGACCATCAGGGAAGTCCCAACAATAGTTATTTTGAAAGAAGTTATTTTCTATAATGACTGTGTAGATCTGAAAAAAAAAAAAGATAAAAATTTAAAATCTTACAGAGCAGTGTTACAAATGGATTTCTAAAGCCCCTTGCTCTTCTCAAATCAACATACGCCAACCGGAACAGGATGTGGGTGACGTAGCTGTGGGAAATGGTCACTCTTCCCTGTTTCCCAATATCTAGTCCAAGGAGGACAGTTTGCAAGGAAAAGTCAACAGGATATCTCTATAACACCATCCCTCAGAGCAGAAATATAACGTTTCTCAAAGATCATTGTCACACATTGTTGCTTAATACCACCCATTTCTTTATGAACACATTAGTGAGCAGTTTTCCAGTCAGATTGGCATGCATTCCCGCAGGTCTAGGAAAACCCCTGACTCTGGCATTCTGACCCTCAGAGATGATTTACTTCTGCCTGGGGTACCTGCTTCTCTGGTGGCTCAGTCGATAAAGAATCTGCCTGCAATCCAGGAGACCTAGGTTCTATCCCTGCGTCGGGAAGATCACCTGCAGAAGGAAATGGCAACCCACTCCAGTGTTCTTGCCTGGGAAATCCCATAGACAGAGGAACCTGGTGGGCTACAGTCATGGAGTCACAAGAGTCAGGCATGTCCTAGTGAGTCTGAGTGAACTCCAGGAGATGGTGATGAACAGGGAGGCCTGGCATGCTGCAATTCATGGGGTCGCAAAGAGTCGGACACAACTGAGTGACTGAACTGAACTGAACTGATCACCATGGGGTATCTAAGACAAACATTGAAACACAAACAAAATGTGACCAGATCCCCAAGCAGATAGCCTGAGAAGAATTACAAAAGGGAACTTGCCCTACTTGTTTTTGGAATACTTCATAGAACTACAAAAATTAAAACAGTATTGGTACTACACAGATCAGTGGACCAGAATAAAAAAGGCAAGAAATATTTACACATAGTTTCCACATTATGAAAAGAAAACTGATATGACAAAGATGGTATTTCAAATAACCTCTCAGGGATGTATTTAGTTCTGAATCAGGAGGAGCTATTATAGATTCATAAGAATTAGCTCACATTTAATCACTGTGAAGTCAGGTGGGCCTTAGGAAGCATCACTATGAACAAAGCTAGTGGAGGCGATGGAATTCCAGTTGAGCTATTTCAAATTCTAAAAGATGATGTTATGAAAGTGCTGCACTCAATATGTCAGCAAATTTGGAAAACTCAGCAGTGGCCACAGGACTGGAAAAGGTCAGTTTTCATTCCAAGCCCAAAGAAAGGCAATGCCAAAGAATGCTCAAACTACCGCACAATTGCACTCGTATCACATGCTAGTAAAGTAATGCTCTAAATTCTCCAAGCCAGGCTTCAGCACGTGAACTGTGAACTTCCTGATGTTCAAGCTGGTTTTAGAAAAGGCAGAGGAATCAGAGATCAAATTGCCAACATCCGCTGGATCATCGAGAAAGCAAGAGAGTTCCAGAAAAACATCTATTTCTGCTTTATTGACTATGCCAAAGCCAGCCTTTGACTGTGTGGATCACAATAAATTGTGGAAAATTCTGAAAGAGATGGGAATACCAGACCACCTGACCTACCTCTTGAGAAACATGTATGCAGGTCAGGAAGCAACAGTTAAAACTGGACATGGAACAACAGACTGGTTCCAAATAGGAAAAGGAGTACGTCAAGGCTGTATATTGTCACCCTGCTTATTTAACTTATATGCAGAGTACATCATGAGAAACGCTGGGCTGGATGAAGCATAAGCTGGAATCAAGATTGCCGGGAGAAATATCAATAACCTCAGATACGCAGATGATACCACCCTTATGGCAGAAAGTGAAGAGGAACTAAAAAAAGCCTCTTGATGCAAGTGAAAGAGGAGAGTGAAAAAGTTGGCTTAAAGCTCAACATTCAGAAAACGAAGACCATGGCATCCGGTCCCATCACTTCATGGCAAATAGATGGAGAAACAGTGGAAACAGTGGCTGACTTTACTTTTTGGGGCTCCAAAAATCACTGTGGATGGTGATTGCAGCCATGAAATTAAAAGACGCTTACTCCTTGGAAGGAAAGTTATGACCAACCTAAATAGCATATTAAAAAGCAGATACATTACTTTGCCAACAAAGATCCGTCTAGTCAAGGCTATGGTTTTTCCAGTAGTCCCTTTGCCGGCAAGGAGATTAAACCAGTCAATTCTAAAGAAAATCAACCCTGAATATTCACTGGAAGGACTGATGGGGAAGCTGAAGCTCCAGTATTTTGGCCACCTGATGCAAAGAGCCAACTCACTGGAAAAGACCCTGATGCTGGGGAAGATTGAGGGCAGGAGGAGAAGGGGATGACAGAGGATGAGATGGTTGGATGGCATCACTGACTCAATGGACATGAATTTGAAAAACTCTGGGAGATAGTGGAGGACAGAGGAGCCTGATGTGTTGCAGTCTGTGGGGTTGCAAAGAGCTGGATATGACTTAGTGATGGAATAACAACACATTCTGCCTCTGATACTCTGATAAATGGAACTGGACAAACGAATTATCTATATAAGTAATAAATTGCATCCCTCCCTAAAATCAGTACCAAAAAATCAACTCAGTTTATTATAGACCTGAATGCCTGAAATAAAACTTAAAAACATTGTTTAAAAATATAGGGAATATCTTTCTAATTTTAGAGTAGGGAAAGATTTCTTAGACAAGATGCCAAAAAATTCTAACTCTGAAAGAAAAGATTTTTATGTTGCATTTAAATTAAGAGCACTTATTCATCAACAGACACTGTAAAAAATGAGAGGAAAAAAGGGAGAAAATATTTACAACATGAGTATCCAAACAAAGAACTGCTGCCAAGAGTGCATAAAGAATGTCTTCAGATCTATCAAGAAAAAAATAAACAACTTTATCAGAATACAGGCAAAAGACACAAACAGGCATTTTACAAAAAAGAAAATACATATGGTCAATAAGAACATTAATTTCCATATTAATCAGGGAAATGCAAATCAAGACCACAATGAGATAACTTTTAACAACCATGACAAAAATTAAGAAATCTGACTATACCCAGTGTTGAAGAAGATATGGATTAATGTGACCTCATAAATGTTGCTGGTGAGTGTATAAATTGATTTAACTACTTTGAAAGAATCTGGAATTATTGTGTACATTTGAGCATTCTTAAATCCTATGGCCCAGTGACTCCTAGGTGGATAGCTGAGAGGACTTTTATACACATGCACCAAGAGACACATAGGAAGTGTTCACACATGTATTGTGCAGTGTAGAATTGATGCAATGCCCTTTGGTAGAAGAATGAATGAATAGACTTTGGTATATTTACACCATGGAATATTATACAGCTCTGAAAACAAATGAACTATAGCTCTAGGTGTTAGACAATAGGTATGAAGCTGGACAGCATAATGATGAGGGGGGAAAAAGTACTTATCAGATGACCATATAGAATGCAATATACATTTTATAAGACTTTAAAACAAAGAAAACAATACATTGTTTGAAAGTGAAAGTCGCTCAGTCGTGTCTGACCCTGCAACCCCATGGACTATACAGTCCATGGAATTCTCCAGGCCAGAATACTGGAGTAGGTAGCCTTTCCCTTCTCCAGGGATCTTCCCAACCCATGGATTAAAGCCAGGTCTCCTGCACTGCAGGCGGATTCTTTACCAGCTAAGCCACAAGTAGGCAGCCATATATATGATAAAACCATTTTTATAAAGCAAGGACTGTACGTATATGAAACCGGAAGTACAGACAACAACAAAAACCTACCCAATAAAACATGGGCAAAAGGGAATTGCCTGGAGGTCCAGTAGTTAGGTTAGTGGTTAGGACTTCATGCTTTCACTGCTGGGGCCTGGATTCAATTCCTGGTCAGGGAACTAGATCCCACATGCTGCAACTAAGACCTTGTCACAGTCAAATAAATAGTAAAGAAATAAATATTTTTAAAAAGGTTAAGACATTAAATTTTATATGATATGTATTTTACCACAATTTTTTTTTTAGTGAAAAAAAGCAAAGCAATTGTAAGCATGAAATTCAGGATGGTGTGTACTTTTGGTTGTGGAAGGATGGGGATGGGAAAGGTGAGGAGCCAACTAGTTATTGGTAATATTCTAGCTCCATGGTGGATTTGTGGGGGTTCATTATAGAAATGCCCACATAAACAAATCAAAGTAAATAAAATGAAAATGATCATGCATGGAGTAAACAATGATAGTGTGTTCTTATCTAAGAACTAAAATCTAAATACATGCATTTGAGGTCCAAAAAATAAAAATCATCTTTAAAATGCACTTCAAGCAAAAAGAAGAGACTGTAAATCACTTCCTACTTACTATTGGAATATTTTTGCAGTCCTTCTATATGTGTGTGTGTAGATACATACATATATTTGTGCTAACACCAGAAAATGGAATACTCTCTTTTGTATCATTTTGTAACATTTTGTAATGTTTCACCTAATGATAAATTGATAACATGTTTGCATGTCATTAAATATTTTAAGAGTATTTTAAATATAGTCATAAAATTCCATTGTATGGATATACCATAGTTTATTTAAATAAATCACTATTGTTAGAATTTAAGTTGCTCCTAAAATTTCCCTATTAGTAACATGCTAGATTTAATATTCTGATGGTTAATCTTTGTACTTCTTTTTTCTTTTTTTGGATTTTTATTTTTTTTCTTTTTGGCCACACCAACTGGCTTGGGGCATTTTAGTTCCCCAGCCAGGGATTGAACCCAGGCCACTGCAGTGAAAGTGCTGAGTCCTAATCACTGAACTGACAGGGAATTCTCTTTGTACCTGTTCTTAACTCTTTCCTCTGGGGAAATTCATAGACATTAAATAGCTGAGGCAAAGATACAGGGAAAAATTTAAGGAGTTTAATATCAAAAAAAGTTCCATGATCCTTTGGAAAAGTTTACCAAGACTCATTCCCACCAATAAAATAAACAAACACTACACAAGTCCATTTTCTCATATCCTCATTGACTCTGAGCTTTATGAGTTTTTAAATCCTTTCTAAAAAGTGTTATTTCCGTGAAGTTTTAATTTGCAATTCCCTGATTACAACTGACATTGAATATTAAGATGTTTCCATAGCTTAAAAAATTACCTAGTTTTTAATTGAAAAAGTAATTCATGTACATGGTAAAAACATAGAACAACATAAAAAGATACACTATGAAACATAAGTCTCCTTCCCACCTTGGACTGCAGTCCCCTCCCTGAACAGCCACCATGACCAGTTTCTTATTTCTCCTTCCCAAAATATAATGTACAGAAGCAAGCACACAAGTAAGAAGAAATGCATTTATGTACAACCATATTCTCCTTTTTAAAAGCCAATGAGAGGGACTTCCCTGGTGGTCCAGTGGCTAAGATTCTGAGCTCTCAATGCAGGAGGCCTCTGTTCGATCCCTGGTTGGGGAACTAGATGTCGCAACTGGAAAGAGGCCAAGAGGCCCTTTGAACTATGTTTCATCACAGTCTGAACAGGGAGAGAAAGGAGGAAGAATTTGTCTGCCAGCTGCTGTCCCCCATTGGTCAAAGATTCTCTTCACAGTGTTCACCCCTCTGCACTTAAAGGTTATACAAGCCCTGGTGCCCAGAGGGCCCTGGTGCCTCGTGCTTCAGCCTCAACAAGGACGCCCCAGGATAAGAGTGGGGACAAGTGACGCAGGAGCATCTGAGGCACTGTTGGGCTGTACCCACATGAAGTGAGTTGAAGCACTCGTGGTTGGTTGCTATAGCAACAGCTGGACCGGAACAAGAGGCCAAAGCCCCCAGAGACAGGTGGGGCTGAAGGTCCAACCCTAACACGGACACCCAGATCTGCTCGGGCTGCCCCCCACCCACCTTGACAGCAACATGGGGGCTCCATTTTTGTTTTTCTTTTAGCCAAACCATGTGGCATGTGGGATCTTAGTTTCCCGACCAGGGATTGAACCCATGCTCCCTGCAGTGGAACTGCCCAGGAAAGTCCCAGACATGAGAAAAGATTCCTTAGTCTCAGAACTGCCTTCAAGGTGGTGGCCAGCCACACCTCTCTGAAAAAACTTTTACCTGGGAGTCTAGTTTCCTGGTGGTGCCCACGTATCTACTCCCATCAACCCCACGGGGCCTCAGAAAGATACCGACTGGTGGCCGTGTTCTTCCTCAGTGTCCTTGGGCCTTCCTGGGCCTAGTCAGAGAGTGGGTTCTCAGTCTTACATAGTAAATTCCTTCTTACATTCTCCTCCCCCTGAGCTTTGTAATCACCTTGTCAATACTGTGTCAAGGAGATTCTGGCATCGTCATGTACAAGTTTTGTAGCCATCTTCACATACAATTAAGACCAGCTCCAGGGCTTCCCTGGTGGCTAAGTGGTAAAGAATCCGTCTGCCAGTGCAGGAGATGTGAGTTCAGTCTCTGGGTTGGGAAGATCCCACATGCCAGGGAGCAACCAAGCCTGTGCTGTAGAGCCCACGTGCCCAGCTACTGAAGAGCGAGCCCACGCTCCACAACAAGAGAGGCCACCACAATGAGAGGCCCGCACACCGCAACTAGAGAGGAGCCCCTGCTCGCCACAACTAGAGAAAGCCCACGCAGCAGCCAAGTCCTGGTACAGTGAAAAACAAACACATAAATTATATATATAAAAAAAGAGACCAGCTCCAGGCATCTTCACTATAATATTGAAGGCCATCTCGCAGGCAAATACCACACGGCAATACATTCTCTCAAGACTTCCCTGGTAGTCCAGGGGTTAGGACTCCGCACTTCCAATGCAAGGGGGCATGGATTTGGTTCCTGGGAACTAAGATCCTGCATGCTGCATGGCGCAGCTAAAAGTACATACGTTCTCTCCAGCCCAGCTGCATGTTTTACTCCCCCTGGTCGATCACCTCGGATCCACTGCTACACGGCTTCTCTTTGTTCCAGATGGCGCGTGTGGACCAGGTCCTGTGACTCCTCGGGTGAGTCAGCTGAGCCTCTAGGAGGAAGGACTGTGTAAACTCCTGCTCAGGTTGTGGTGAGTCCTAATTCTCATTATGGGCCTAGAGACAGTGAGTGGTGATGGAGGCAGATCGTAAGAAAAGCAAATGACATCTTGCAAGGCATCTGCTTCCAGTGAGGTCTGCACACTGTCTCCAGATTCTGGTGACAGGGGGCTGCTTCTGCTGGTCACGAACGCTCCTGGGAATCTGTGGGATCAAGGTTTCCTTTCTCATCCCCACAACACCACCATCCCAGAGTCCCATGCTTTTCCAAGCGAAGCCTGATTTTGACAGATTTGTCAAAGCTACCCATTCAGTCTCCTTTGGCAGCACAGGCACCTTTACAATCAGCTACTGAGCCTGACTTTTAGCAGTTGGCCCTGAAGCTGCAGGAGATGAGTCTCCTTAAAAACTGCCATAAAGCTCTAGTGGCTTTTACACAATCTTAAGTTGGCTGTGAGCTACTTGAAGCCTATCATTTTCTCTTTTTTGCAAGGTTTCTTACGCTCTTACTAAAAGCCAGCCTATTCTACATTTCTCATAATTATCATTGCCGACATACAATCAAATACTGTGTCCTGTTCTCCAGCTCAATCTCACCTTCCACTTGCACCTCACCCCCAATTAACCCCAGACGGAAACCTTAGTCATTCTGATACCACTTCATGCCAAAGGTTATTACCACCACCCACTTACCTGTGATCAATATTGTCCCTACTGCAGTCAGAACAATAGGAAATCCAGTGTCACAATCTTATCCTTTTGTGGGATCTTAGTTCCCTATCCAGGAACCCAACCCTCATTGGCAGCACGGAGCCTTAGCCACGGACAACCAGGGAAGTCCTCACAGTCCTATCCTGAGTCTTCCTTTCAGGATCACCCTTAGGACCAACTGTCTTTGGGGGCAAGTGGCACAGTGTGGCCTTGAGATGACATATGGGGCATTGTTTCTGCATGAAGTCAGCTGGAGCCCAGGTGGAGCTGGATCACTACAGAGGGGCTAGGACAGGACAGGTCAAAGACACTGGAGGCTGAGAGGCTCTGATATGGCATTGAGAGATGTCTGCTACAAAGGCTCAGCATAGATTTTCTTTCCGAACTAGGTTTACCCTATTTGCATGTATTGATTTGATGTGATGGATAGGTTTAGTTCTCATTCTGGCATCCTGTTTGGCGTTACGCCTTCCTCTCTCGAGTGCTCCCTTTGTTTTGCATCCGTTGCTCTGTGGTGGTGTATATGTGTGTTTTCTTCAGGCTGTTTCACTGCACTGGTGGTAATTTAGCACACTGTTTCTTCTGGAACCCCAGACTTTGTCAGGACAAGATGTGTCAGATATGCTAAAATGTGATCTGAGGCACAAAAGCCAAGAATCCACACACACTCCTCCTCCTGGTTTGTTTTACTGTTACGTATTTGTGCCCAGTGGAAATCTTGATAAAGTCCATTTTTGCTCTCCATCAGAGGATGAAAAGAAATTTGGTGTGTTTATGATTACATGCACAGCTTTAGTGAGAACACTCCTGAAAGTGCTTCCGTTTTGAGTAGGGTTTTATATTGTTGTTGCTGCCGTTGTTGCTTTTTCCTTATTTTTTCCCTGGCTACTCTGCACAGCTTGTGGGATCTTAGTTCCTCGACCAGGAACTGAATTAAACCCACCAGGCCCGCGACAGAGAGAGCATGGAATCCTAACCGCTGGACCACCAGGGAATTCCCTTGATTAGGGTAAATGAGAACCAAATCCTTTGTTACAATTTTACCTGTCTGCCAAGCAGAATTCTCTTCGCAGCCGCTTCTGGCTCCTTAGTTTCACACTTTGTTCGTTCCCTCGACACTCCCCACAGTCGGAGCATGTTTTCCTGTAATGGGACCCCTTGACCTTCTCCCCTGTGTCACCCACTCTGTGCCCTACACCAGGTGCATCATCACAGAGGGTGGCAGGGCACTCCTACACCAGCACAGCTGTCAAAAACTGAATTATGGGTGGGAAGGACTACTGTCCACATAAATTCACCCTACAAAACCCAGACTAGATGCCTCTCATGTCAGCTTTCACTCTATTATCTGACATAAGGCAAATAAAAATTTGGGCCAAAGGAGGTAGTGTTCTTAACTGACTTACGCCAAAACTGCCTTCCTACCTATGAAAATTTTACAAAAGCAGATACCCACGTGAACACCTTGTTAGGGACCATCAAATCCTCCTTAAAAGAGACCATGGATCTGAGGAAATGTGAACGATCTCCATGTTGTACCTTATGTGTGCTCAGTTGTGTCTGACTGCTTTCGACCCCACGGACTGTAGCCTGCCAGGTGCCTCTGTCCACAGAATTATCCATGCAAGAATACTGGAGTGGGTTGCCACTTCCTCTTCCAGGGGATCTTTCCAACCCAGGGATTGAACATGAGTCTCCTGAATTGGCAGCTGCATTCTTTACCACTGAGCCATCTCGGAATCCTTATGCTGTACCTCATGGTTCATAATTTAATATAGAGTCATTGATAACTCACAAATAGTTGTAAGAAAGTCCAGAGAAGCTCTGCTGTTTTTTTTCCCCATGATAATTGATGCTTTTTTAGGAGAAGAATATCAGAACTTAAAAAAAAATTTTTTTCTTGTTCTTTTTGGTTCCCTGTCTTGCTGGTGCCTGGTCAGCTGACTGTGCTGATGAAGTCACAGAGTCAATAAGCAGATTACCTTTCCTAAGAAAAAATTTCCAGCAGTGCAGTCTAATAGGACTTTCTGTGATGATGGAAAGGTTCTTATCAGAACTGTCCTACGTGGTAGTCACTGATCACATGTTGCTAGCTTTTAAGCCCTTGAAATGTGGCTAGTGAGACTGAAGAATTGAACTTTACATTTTAATTAACTAAAAAATCCAGATGTTCATCCTGGATTTAGAAGAGGCAGAGGAACCAGAGATCAAATTACCAACATCCACTGGAACATAGAAAAACCAAGAGAATTCCAGAAAAACATCTATTTTTGCTTTATTGACTATGCCAAAGCCTTTGACTGTGTAGATCACAACTGTGGAAAATTCTTAAAGAGATAGGAATACAGACCACCTTACCTGCCTCCTCAGAAATCTGTATGCAGATCAAGAAGCAACAGTTAGACCTGGACATGGAACAACAGACTTGTTCCAAATTGGGAAAGGAGTATGTCAAGGCTGTATGTTGTCACCTTGCTTATTTAACTTATATGCAGAGTACATCATGCAAAATGCTGGACTGGATGAAGCACAAGCTGGAATCAAGATTGCTAGGAGAAATATCAATAACCTCAGATATGCAGATGATACCACTGTTATGGCAGAAAGTGAAGAGGAACTAAAGAGCCTCTTGATGAAAATGAAAGAAGAGAGTGAGAAAGCTGGTTTAAAACTCAACATTCAAAAAACTAAGATCATGGCATCTGGTCCCATTACTTCATGGCAATAAGATGGGGAAACAATGGAAACAGTGAGAGACTTTCTTTTCTTGGGCTCCAAAATCATTGCAGATGGTGACTGCAGCCATGAAATTAAAAGATGCTTACTCCTTGGAAGAAAAGCTATGACCAACCTTGACAGCATATTAAAAAGCAGAGACACTACTTTGCCAACAAAGGTCTGTCTAGTCAAAGTTATGTATGGTTTTTTCCAGTAGCCATGTATGGATGTGAGAGTTGGATTATAAAGAAAGCTGAGCGCCGAAGAATTGATGCTTTTGAACTGTGGTGTTGGAGAAAACTCTTGAGAGTCCCTTGGACTACAAGGAGATCCAAGCAGCCCATCCTAAAGGAGATCAGTCCTGAATAACCATTGGAAGGACGGATGTTGAAGCTGAAACTAGAATACTTTGGCCACCTGATGTGAAGAGCTGACTCATCTGAAAAGACCCTGATGGTGGGAAAGATTGAGGACAAGAGGAGAAGGAGACGAGGATGAGATGGTTGGATGGCATCACCGATTCGATGGACTTGAGTTTGAGCAGGCTCTGGGAGTTGGTGATGGACAGGGAAGCCTGGTGTGCTGCAGTCAATGAGGTTGCAAAGAGTCAGACACGATTGAGTGACTGAACTGAACTAAAATTTAAATTTAAATAGCCACATATAGCTAATGGCTGCCATAAAAGGCAGTGAAGATTTGGAGCCATTTAAGGAAAAAGATGATACAGAAAGGGGAAGGAGGTGGTGGGGGCGGTATTCTGGCCATGCGGCTGTGACCAACCTGAGAGTATTTTGGTTGGTTTGTTTTTTAAATCATTTTATTCAGGTTTCTTTGTTTGTTGCCCCTTGGTGCAGCATGTGGTATCTTAATTCCCTGATCAGGGATCAAACCTGAGTCCTTTGCTTTGGAAGCACAGGGTCCTAACCACTGGACCACCAGGAAGTCCCTGAGTATGAGTGACATACAAAAAGTGTACATATTTAAGGTATATACTTCATGAGTTTGGAGATAAGTACACACTCATGAAACCATCACTACAAGCTATGCTGTAAACATATTGTCATCTCCAAGTTTCCTCAAGTCTTATTATTATTTTGTAGTGTGTGTGTGTTTGTGCGTGTGTGGAAGAACACTCAATGTGAGATCTACCCTCAGTTAATGTTTAAGTATATAATATTGTTAACTACAGGCACTCCGTAGTTATAGATCTCCAGGTATTATTCATCTTGTACACCTAAAACACTGTGCCCTTTGACTACTACCTGCCTGTTTCTCCCTCCCCCTTTCAGCCCCCGACAGCCTCTGCATTCTCTGCGTCTGATTATTTTAGATTCCTCATGTAAATGAGATCACACACTACTTGTCTTTTTGTGCCTGGCTTCTTTCATTTCCAGGTGCATCCATGTTGCTGCAAATGGCAGGCTTTCCTTCTTTTTTTCAACCCAAATAATATTCCATAGTATGCGTATACCACATTTTCCTTTGCCATTCATCCACTGATGGACATTTAGGTTGCTTCTACTTTTTGGCTGCTGTGAAAGAAACATGGTAGTGTGGACCTTCCTTTGATGTCTTGATTTCAGTTTCCTTGTGCATATACCCAGAGTGAGATTGCTGGATCATTTGGTGGTTTTCTTTTTAATTTCATGAGAAACTTCCATAATGTCTTCCATAGTGGCTGTACCAATTTACATTCCCATCAATGCCATACAAGGGTTCCCTTTTCTTCATATCCTTGCTAACACTTATCTTTTGTCTTTTTGATAATAGCCATTCTAACAGGTGTGAGGTGATACCTCATTGTGGTTTTGGTTTGCATTTCTCTGATTATTAGTGATACTGAGCCGCTTTTCATACATCTTTTGTCCATCTGTATGTCTTCCTTGGAGAAATATCTATTTAGTTCATTGGCCTATTTTTAAAAATCATTTACCCTGCCTTTTCTATTGAGTTATGCAAGTTCCTTACATCAGCCTGGGGAGTTTTTGTTTTTGGTTTTTTTTTTGGTTTGAAAACTGATTTTATTTACCAGCAATGTGATTTTGGTTTACTGACAATTTTTTTTAAAATTTTTATTGGAGTATAGTTGATTTACAATGTTGTGTTTCAGGTGTACAGCAAAGTGAATCAGTTCACATACACATATACCCACTCTTCTTTAGATTCTTTTTCCATATAGGTCATTACGGAATATTGTCTAGAGTTCCCTCTGCTATACAGTAGGTCCTTGCTGGTTATCTATTTTATATACAGTAGCGCACAGCGTGCATGCTTAGTTGCTCAGTAGAGTCCGACACTTGGCGACCCCCGTGCACTGTAGGACCCGCCAGGCTCCTCAGTCCATGTAATTCTCCAGGCCAGAATACTGGAATGTGTTGCCATTTCCTTCTCCAGAGGAACTTCCCAACCCAGGGATCGAATCTGTGTGTCCCAGGTTCTTTACCGGCAGGGTCTTTACCACTGAGCCACCAGGGAAGCCGTTAAACCCTTACAACCCCTCTGATTCGGACCCCGTTTTACAGAGTAAGAAGCTCAGAGAGGTTGAGGCACTTGCCCAAGCTCACACAGCGCGGATTACAGCCTTGGTAGGTCAGTTGATCTGACACCCAAGCCCAAGCTCCTTCGTGACAGATCCCAAGAACCCCTTCCTCGGCCACTGTGAGACCTCACCCGGGCAAAAAGAGCAGCTCGGTACTTACCACCCAGCCGCCTCAGGGGCCGTTCTCTTCTTCCTATTCTTGCTCTCTGGAAACGCATACTATCAGAGCTGATCCTATGCGCTCTCTGAGCCTCGATTTCCCCTTTGTGCGTGTAAGGAGTAGGGGTCTCTCACTAGTAACAAGGACGAGGGAGAGAAAAGAGAAGAGAGTGGCTCTCTCCCTCATCCCACCCCCACCTCCGGGCTAAGGCCCCAGCCCGGTCCTCCCGGAAGCCCACTTCCCACCAAGCAGGGTCCTGCGGGCAGGAATGGGGCTCGGCCCCTTTAAATCCCGCGCGGGAACGCCCGGGGCCGGGCCGCGCAGTCCCTGCTCGGCCGCCGGGAATTGCCGGCCTCGGCGCGTCCTCCGGAAGCTGCCTCTCGCGCTGCCCCCAGCCCCGCGTGCCCGCTCGGTTTGCCAGGCCTCCAGGGCACCGCGGCCGTGGGGAGGATGAGCCGCATCTACCACGACAGCGCCCTCCGCAACAAGGCGGTGCGGAGCGCGCGGCTGCCGGGGGCCTGGGACCCTGCCGCTCACCAGCGGTAGGCTCCGCCCGCGTCTCTCCGCCGCCTCCCCGCCCGGCCTCCGTCGGCTCGCGAGCATCTGCTTTGAATCCAGGCTCCCTGATTGCGCGCGGGGGTTGGGGTGGGGGTGGCGCCACCGGGATGGGGTGCGGGTGGGAGGAAAGGCGGGGCTCGCCTAACACCTCCGGGGCCTCGGGACCGTCTCTCACAGTGTTCCCCTCGGAGCGCACCCCACAGAGACCGATCGGCGTGAAGCTCACAGACTCCTAAACGGGTCTCAAAAGGCGGTGCTTACTCACCTCCACTTTTGTCTCTACCCCGCCCCGGTGACTCCGCGTGCCGCCACTTGCCCTTGCCTTGTCTTCAGGCCTTTGCACAGCTCCAGAAGGACAGTGTTTTGCAGGGACGGGGATAGCGGGTGGGAGTCGGCCTGGAAGGGTTAGGGGAGCGCAAGACCTGCCCGGTGGCCTGTTGGATTGGGAGGGCCCAGCCCTGCCATTATGGACCCGGAGGTTATGAGAACAAATGGACCATTCCATTTGCAATGACAAAACCTTAAGAAAGGAGTCTGAGCAAACTCGGGGAGACGGTGAAGGACAGGGAAGCCTGGCGCGCTGCAGTCCGTGGGGTCGTCAAAGGTCGGACACGACTTTAGCTACTTAACAACCAACCACCACCAAAGAATGAAGGGCTTAACGGGGGGGGGGGGGGGGGGTAGGGACAGGTAAGGTCCAGGGAGGTTTCATTTCATTCCCATCCCTTCAGTTGCCCCCACCCCTCTTCCATTTCCATAGTTCCGAAGGTGGAAGTCCCTAGGTTCTGCTTTTATGAAAACTGGAATTGGGAAGGGAGGGTCCAGTTCCTCTCAGTGAGGGACCCTGTGACCTTGGGCTTCTCAGGAAACTTCTGAGTCTGGGTTTCTCCATTCTAAAAATGGATAAGAATGAGAACAGAAATATGAAAGTGCTTTAAAACAGGTGAAAAGAGGAGATACTTTATAGCAGCTTAGACCTTAGAACCCCACCCCCAAATTTGGTTACGTGAAAAAGTAAAGTTCTTTATATTTTGTAAACGCTTAATAGTTTACAAAGCACCTTCGGGTAGGTAGTCGTATGTCACCCTCATAGAAGCAAGTGAGGTGGTTGTTCCTCTCATTTGGCGGATGTGAAGACTGAGGCTCTGGTCACAGTAACGCCCTGCAGGTGGGGCCACTGCACTTGTGGTTCTTTCCTGAGGACGACAGAGCCAGTGACGCCCTCATTCTCTCTCTCCCTCAGGGGAGATGGCGTCCTGCTGGAGGGAGAATTACTCGATGTATCCCGGCACAGCGTCTCGGATGCCCACGGCAGGAAGGTGAGGATGTTTCCCAGGGGGCCCCCTCAGGGCACTGGCTTCAGGGTTCCCACCCACCAGGGTATCTCCCTCTGCTTGACTCTGCCAATGCCAAGACTTGGGGTCCAGCTCTTTCCTTGTGAGGCTCACAGGGCAGGTAGAGGGTTGGCTGGGAGATTGGCAACCAAAAGGGGCCACGGATGGAAGGGATCAGTAGGGCTGTGTTGGGTGGCAGACAGACCAGGGTTGGGGGTGGGGACTGGGTTCTTGATGAGAAGACAGACCAGGCCCTAAACCAAGGGGTGTGTCTGGGGCCAGGACTGGGAGGGCTGAGAGCAGGATGGGGTGAGGTCAGTGGTTCAGGACTCAAGCTGTGGGTTCTGAGTGGGCTGGAAGGCCCTCTGAAGAGGTCCTGTCTCCCAATGGAACAGAGCTAGAATGCCGGGAACTTCTCTGGGTAGGCAGGGTGAGTGGCTCTGGGCGAGGGCCTGGCCCTGCTCCTCTGGTCTGGTGGTTCCCACTGCTTCTGGACCTGATGAACAAAGTCAGAGCAAAGTTACCTGCCTATATGGGTTCAAGGTCAACAGTGACCTTTCCCTTTGGGGTACCAGCTGTGTGGCTGGGAAATCACGTGTACCTTGAGTTGTTTGGAGTTGAATTACTTTAAATGTACTATTGGAGTCTGCTTTCAGAAGGAGCCCTGAAGCAACTGCATCTGCAGAGTAGTGAATATCTTAGCAGGGCTTTCGCATTCCTTTTTTTTTTTTTTTTTTTGTCCATGTACAGCTCATTTTGCAGGGATCTTAGTTCCCCGACCAGGGATCAAACCCGGGTTCCCTGCAGTGGAAGGACGGAGTCCTAACCACTGTACCTTCAGGGAATTCCGTTGCTCATCTTTTAATGTCCCTGTGTGGCTGAGTGTTTTGGAATGCTGGATTTTTATAAAGCAGGTCACCAGTGTGGACCTGGACATTCGCATGTGCATGAGTGTGGAACCCTGAGGTGGGAGGAGGGTTGCTGTGTGTTCTGGGCCTTTGTTTCCAGCTTGAATGTGAAGTCTACCTTGCGGATACCACCTGAGGCTTCAGCTCCCATGTCCATGCCCTTCTCTTCTTGTCCTCTCAGCCTCCTAGTGTCACACCCTTTATCGCCCCCCATCTCAGACGTCCATGGACACACCTGGCTGGCATTCACCATCCCCTACTAGCAAGGGTTTCTTTCCTGAGCATGAGTTCTGAAAAGCTTTTTGAAAGAAAAGCTATGACAAACGTAGACAGCATATTAAAAAGCAGAGACATCACTATGCCGACAAAGGTCCGCATCGTCAAAGCTATGGTTGTTCCAGTAGTCGTGTATGGATGTGAGAGTTGGATCTTAAAGAAGGCTGAGTGCTGAAGAATTGATGTTTTCAAATTGTGGTGCTAGAGAAGACTCTTGAGGGTCCCTTGGACTGCAAGGAGATCAAACCAGTCAACCCTAAAGGAAATCAACCCTGAATATTCACTGGAAGGACTGATGTTCAAGCTGAAGCTCCATTACTTTGGCTACCTGATGCAAAGAGCCAACTCACTGGAAAAGACCCTGATGCTGGGAAGTACTGAGGGCAGGAGTACAAGGGGGTGACAGGATGAGATGATTAGATAGTATCACCGACTCAATGGACATGAGTTTGAGCAAACTCTGGGAGATGGTGAATGACAGGGAAGCCTGGCGTGTTGCAGTCCATGGGGTTGCAAAGAGTCAGACATAACTTAGCAACTGAACAACAAGTGCTGAATCTGTACGCCACCCCCCTCTTCCAAATAACCCCAGATGTACTGACCAACTTATCTCCTTGATCTCTAGAACTGAGCTTAGCAAGTTCCAGAGTCCTGTGGCTACTTGGAGCCAGTTTCTCACCCACACCCCTTGTGAACCTCAGCTTCCAGCTCAGCACTAGTTTCAGGCCAGGAGATGCTTTGCTTCGCCCTCCCTTCCTTAGCACACGGGTCAGCAGAGTGAGCACCCCAGTCCATAACCCCAGCCAGCCTGCCCAACAGAGCCCAGCAGAAACTGATGTGGGGCTGGACTGACCCAGCTGTCCTCTGCAGGCAGGGTGTTCTCCAGCCCCTCTCCAAACCTCCTCGTTCCTAATTTATCACTATATGCCCCCAACCACCAGCCTGCAAGGCTCCAGTCTCCTCCAGCCCTCCCCCAAGTGGGTAATGCTTGGTCCTACAGGTTTCCTACCTTGACCATGTCACACCTCCCCTTCCATGTCCCCACATGGGCCCTTAGGAACTCACCCTGTCCTGATTAAACCTTGCACCCCCTCTCCTGCCTTCTCGCTGCACCCAGTGCCCATCCCTGCCTTGCAGCCTGCTGGTCTCCTGAAAGACACCTGTCATAGTCTAGGTGCTGTTCAGAAACCTTTCAGGATTCCCTCTGGTCTGCCATGTAAAACCCAAACTCCAGATGCCAACTCAAGGCCTGTCTTATATCATCCCTCATGTGCTTCCGCAGCTTAGACTCCCATGAGGCTTCCAAGGCCCCTCCGCTGTTCAGATGTCCACATGGGACCTTGGCTTTTGTCTTATGTGCCCGTCCAGGCCTTTAAAATCCTTCCTACACCCTTACTCGCACAGTTGCAGGTTTTTCCACACTATGAGAACTTGCCTTCCCTGTTTGTCCCAGGTGGTGGTTTCCTCTTCTTCAGTCTCTAGTTTTTGTTTTGGATCATAGTGTTTATTTAAAATTTTCTTGATGTATAGTTGATTTACAGCGTAGTCTCCTGTTTTGATTGGGACAGCTGGCAGACAGCACGTATCGCACACTTCACGTTTACACGGTGCTTGCTCCTTTGTTCTCTCTTGAATCCTTACAACATGCCTGAAAGTAGACCTCACGTTGTCTCCAGGCAACAGGGGAAACTGAGGCTAAGCGTCACATGCTGCAGGACCCACGTTTGTTGGAAGGGGAACAGTGGCAGCCCTCACTCAGAACTCCATCTCGGTGCCCTTTTTGTGGCATCTCGGCAGCCACTACTCCTGCTTCATGGTATTTGGGGTCCTTGGGTTATGGTTTCCAGTTCTTTCTGGCTCTGACCATGTGGAGGCCGTGGGGTTGGGCTCTGAGCCTGCCCTCTCATGGACGTGTGGCCATGGTTCATCATGTGTGGCCCATGCTCTACTCAACATGTGAATGAATGAATGATTATTGGGAGTTGGGGGCCCTCTGGGCAGCTTGAATATCTTTTGGAGCCAAGGTGGGATTCTAGAGTAGAGAGTGAGGCTGGGGGGGCTGCACGTGGGGAGTATGTACGTTGTGGGGTGAAGGGAGTGAACAGCCCCTCATTCTCTCTGCTTGGCCCCAGGAGCGCTACTACGTGCTGTATATCCGGCCGAGTTGCATCCATCGCCGAAAGTTTGACCCCAAGGGAAATGAAATTGAGCCCAACTTCAGCGCCACCAGGAAGGTGAACACAGGCTTCCTCATGTCCTCTTACAGTAGGTACCCTCTGCCCTTCCTGCCCTGGGGCCATCCTACACTGTGGCCTTCCTTTGCCTCCAGAGGTCTCTTAGGCGCCACAAAGTGTCTTCTCAGCATGATTGAAGTCCGTGTCTGGTCTGGGGGACATCTGGCTGGACTCTCCCTGCCCTCCGTTCACTCAGAGGGTCCCCAGTGCCCCGCCTCAGTGCCGAGGGCCTGCTGCCTTCCCAGCGCCTCTTGTCTCCTGCAGTCTGGTGGAGTCATTCTCCCCATGCCCAAGCTGAGATCAGCAGATTTGGGATTTCCAGGGTAGGCGGTGAGAGGCTGTTGGAACCCTGCTGAGCCGCTGTGCTCTGCCCAGGCCAGGATAAGCAGGCCAGTAGAGAATCTGAGGACCATCCAGAGTTGCTGCTGGTTCCAGCAGACCCCATCCCAGCCAGGGGAGACCTCTGCCTGGTCCCTGGGAAGGCAGCATTGTGTGAAGGGCTTGAATCCCGCCTCCTCTGCCGACTAGCTGTGTAACCTTGGGCAAATCACTTAACCTCTCTAAGCTCTAGCTGTCTCATTTGTAAATAGAGATAGTAAAAATACTGATGCCTGCTGAGGGTTTGCTGTGTGCTGGGCCTCATGCTAAGCACTTTATGTACACTAGCTCTTTTACACCTCATGTCAGTCCCGTTGGGTAGGTACCGCGTTTCACCCTGTTTGTCAGGCACAGAGAGGGTAAGTAACTTGCCTGTGGTCACACAGCATGTAAAGCAGATGTACACCAGGCAGCCTGGCTCCAGAGCCCTTACCCATAATCCTCTGCATGCGCTCCTAGATGAGCAGGGGCAGGATGGGAGCGCGGGTGTTTGTGAGCAGGTACAACAGTCAGCCCTCAGCTGGCTTCTAAAGAGCCCTCCCAGAGTGCTTGCTGTTACTCTGGTAATGACCACCTCGTGCTGGTGGAAGCCCACAGGGACAGCTGGCAGAGAGCATTTATTGCACACTTCACGTTTACACTGCAGAGGTGGAAGCCAAGGGTGACTCGGACAGACTGACGCCCGAGGCGCTGAAGGGGCTGGTGAATAAGCCGGAGCTGCTTGCGCTGACAGAGAGCCTCACCCCCGCTGAGACAGTGGCCTTCTGGATGCCTGAGTCAGAGATGGAAGCCATGGAGCTCGAGCTCGGGGCTGGGGTACGGCTGAAAACTCGAGGAGACGGCCCCTTCCTGGGTGAGCAGTGCAGCCCTCGCTGTGGCCTGATGTCCCTGTATGGCCTGTGGGGGGGCTCCTGCCTTCCTGTCTGAGGGCCCCCTACCCCTCCTGCTTAGGGCTCACGGAGCAGGTCAGGTCCGGCCTCCCTGCAGACATGACCCCTTGAGATTGATTTCTCAGTTCCCTGGACAAGTGGCCTGGGGGCAACAGCCTGGATGTTCTGGATCCTGGGGGTGCTGCTCAATCCTCTGGTTCCTGTGGGTGGCCTCTCCTATCTGGGGTCCCCTCCAGGGGCTCCCTGAGCACACTCAGGCCTAGAGGACCCCAGCAGAAGGGCCGGGCCCCACTAGGTTTCCACCACGTGGAGAGAGGCCAGACAGTGTGAGGGAATTCTGAGGGAAAGGAAGGGAGTCTGAGGGAATTGTGAACTTCTCCTTTCAGATTCATTAGCCAAACTCGAGGCTGGAACAGTGACCAAGTGTAATTTCGCTGGTGATGGGAAGACGGGAACATCCTGGACAGACAACATCATGGCCCAGAAGTCTTCGGAGGGGGCTACAAGCGAGACTCGAGAGCAGGGGGATGGTGCAGCAGATGAGGAGTGGGTAGGTCCAGAGAGACGGCTGTGGGCCTGGCGTTGGTGTGGTTTCTCTCTTTCGGGAGTTTTGTATGGACTGGTTGCGGTTGGGTGGTAGCAGAAAGAGACATCAACATAACTTTACTCCCAGCTTTGGTGGACTTCCTGAGTGTGAGCCTGATAAAAAGTCCCTCAAGACATGAAGGGACCTTTCTTCCTGGTGGGCCTGAACTGTGCCAATCAACAAGAGAGCCCCACAGATTTATAAAAGTAAAGGACAGGAAAAAGAGAGCGCAGAGGGGAAGCAAGGAGACTTAATGCCAGGAAGGCTCCAAACATTTCCACTTCAAGTGAATACATTAGCCGTGTTGAGCCGCTGAATGAACATTTCCCCCCACTCTGTTCTGGGCTTCCTGCCCAGAGTGGCTGGAAAATGGCTGACTTGGACCTTAATAGTTTTTTTGGCTCAAAGGTCAGCCCCCTAGTTTATCCTCAACCAATTCAGTTGATTTGGTTTTTTGAGCTGTATTTCACCCGAAGATTTGAATTGGTGTCAAAAGACTCCCAAATTGAACGTTTAAAACCAAGTCTCAAAAAAATGGGCTGTCTATCTAGCTGATGAAGTGAAGACATTAGCCAGAGAAAACAGGGGCAGATAGAGGAAATGGATTCCCTTTTGTCTTAATAAAGCGAGTCTTGGACTATAAAACAATGGGAATTGCCAGGCTGGCTCCCTGGGCCAATGCTAATGAGATGAGGCCAAGGGAGGCAGCCGAGGGCCCCACTTGAGCGAACCCTTGTTTGATGACAACAGAAGACGTTTATGAAATACACTCTGTTCTCTCTCTTTACCTCTAGGACGACTGAGGTCAGGGAGAGATGGGGTACCTCCCGGACCCACCGGCACCATTGAGCATTTCTTTCATCAGCTTTCACTCTGGAGCTCAGGGGAGCAGGTCCACCCAGCCTTACCTGGTTTTTCCCTACGGCCACCGTGGAATATACTCTTCAAACAAGCTCTGCTAAAATCAAATCTAAGACCCCGATGTTAGCCGTGGGGCGCCAGGCTGTGGCTCATGGAGGGTCACTCCCTGGCTGTGAGTCTGGCCTTCCCCAGACATTTTCATGGGGGCCCTTGCCCTGAGCGGCAGCCTTGTTTGTGGAGGCAGGCAGGGGGCCAGCCCCCCTGGGGCAGTCAGAAGATCTGGACTTGCTGCAGAACTGGGGGCAATCCCTCATCTGTACGCAGAGTGGCTCCGAGGAGAAGTTAGCCTCCTTCTGTCCTATTTCCTGCTTTCCTCCTGCAGCTGCCCTCCTCTCCAGTACTCTGTGTTAGGGCCCTCTGCCCTCCTGCTCAAGCCTCCTCTTCCCTCGTGCCCTTCTCGGCCCCCAGAACTGCCAGTTCTTTTTCTTCCTCTGGTTCTCTGCTACCTTGGAGGTTCCTGTCTCCTGACCTCCCTTGGCTGTTTTCCTGGGGATGCTGTTTTTACGGAGGCTAAGCTCGTTCATAGGCTTGGCTAGCTCATCTCCTTCTCTCTGATTCCCTCTGCCAGGCCACATGCCACATTTTGGATAACACCTTTCTTTCTTGTTTTGTACCTTGAGAATTTTTTATGAATGAGTAAAATTTCAGGAAAGGATTCCTCTACACTGACTCTTTTATTATTAGGTATAAACTGAGCTGCTGCTGCTAAGTCGCTTCAGTCGTGTCCAACTCTATGCGACCCCATAGATGGCAGCCCACCAGGCTCCCCCGTCCCTGGGATTCTCCAGGCAAGAACACGAGTGGGTTGCCATGTCCTACTCCGATGCATGAAATTGAAAAGTGAAAGTGAAGTCGCTTAGTCGTGTCCGACTCTTAGCGACCCCATGGACTGTAGCCCCCCAGGCTCCTCCATCCATTGGATTTTCCAGGCAAGAGTACTGGAGTGGGGTGCTATTGCCTTCTCTGATAAACTGAGCAACCTCCCTATAAGAAGACAGCTATATCTTTTTTTTTTTTTGGCTACACCACACAGCATGTGGGATCTTAGTGCCCCCACCAGGGATCGAACCCACATTCTCTGCATTGGGAACTCAGAGTTTTAACCACTGGACCATCAGGGAAGTCCCAAAAGCCATATGCTTTTGATCATGAACATTATCTTGCGGGGTAATATGCCCACATCCACATCAATGAAGAAATCAGGTGTTGAAATCTACATATCCTAAGAATAGGTAGGGACTTAGAATGTAGATCCTGCTTGCCTCAGGGAAAAGGGGGTGATGGTAAACTAATGAAGTCCCCTAATGGGTCAAACATAATACTAGATGCTTTCTGTAATGATAATTATAGTCACTGACTGAGGAGGGCCTCTTGGTTCTAGTACTTGTGCCAAGCACTTGCAGTGTTTTACTTTATTTCCTTTTTTTTTTCATATGGTTTTCATGGTTGAGGTCCCAGCATGTATTATCATGGTTCAAACTGTCATTTGCCTCCCTGTATATTTGAGCCTGGACTCAACAATATGGCTGTGAGGCTTCGGATTAACACTTCACTTAGACTGACTGACGTTACAGGTGGCTGGAGTGCTCCTGAGTCTCTTCTGATCTTGCTGCCCTTGTCTCAGTTCACATCTTGTTCTCTCATTCCAGCTACTATAGAAGCCGCTTCCCTAGTGTCCTGTGCCTGAATGGGGCTGGCTCACCTTGAGCATGCTGGGACCTCAAGCATGTGGTGGCCAAGGAGGGCTTAAACAGGAGGAGGACTGGGGACACTGACTTGGGGAGAGGCACCCAGGGGGGGCATCCTGCTACCCAAAGGGTAGGGCAAGCTCTTGTGGGCAGGCCACCATCCTAAATAAGCAGGCATGGTGTGTCAATCGGGGAAGCCCGGGGCAACAGCTAGGTTCCAGGGTCTCAGCAGGTTGGGGACGGGCTCCTGGAAGGAAAAGGCCATCATGGCTGGAGCTCAGAGAGTGATGGGAGTGGAACTGCATTGGAGGAGAGGCTGGAGGTCAGGCATGGCATCTTCAGCATGTTAAGTGTTGATGTTTTAGGACATTATCCTTAATATCTTGGGAGCCAGTGATCCCAGGGAGAGTAATATGATCTGATTTGTATATTTCAAAGATTGCTTGGCTGCAGAGAAACTGAAGGCAGTGAGCCCAGATAGGAGACTGCTGCTGTGGCGAGGGTGAGAGCCTAGAGTGATCTGGTCTATAGCAGCGGCAGAGAAGATGGAAAGATATTCAGGCAGGCTGGTGGAAAGGGACTTTCCAGCAAGAGAAAAGGACCTACAAAGCCATGGAGATAGGGGAGTGGCCTGACCTTGGAATATACAATTTCTGTACATGGTTACTGCAATATTATACCAACACATAAAATTTGATAATACTTTTTCAACTGATTATATAACCGTTGTCTATATTGCTACATAGTCTTCATACCGTTGTTTTTAAGATTGATTGCCTTAATGAAGATTCCCCTGGAGGAGGTCATGGTAACCCACTCCAGTATTCTTGCCTGGAGAATCTTAGGGACAGAGGAGCCTGGACAGGACTGAAGCAACTAAGCAGCAGCAGCAGCCTTAATAGTTCTGTCATTTTCCAAAATTTGGGTAGTTAATTGATCCCTATTTGGAGCTGTGTCAAAAGCTATTTTAAGTTATATAGTTCTCTCACCTGCCTGCCCCTCCCCTTTGACTATATTTGGGGGTCATTTCCTTAGGGATGGATTCCCAGGAGTCAGATTACTCGAAATCTAGGGATTCTTGTGTAAAGATCTTATCATATTGCCAGGTTGCTTTACTAAATTATCTCACCAGCAAGGCAGAAAAGGACTATTTTCATGCTACTCTTGCTAGATTTGGATGTGATATTTTAAAAATTGATAAGGTGAAAATAATACTTTAATTTTAAAGTTAATACTTTAATTAGCCTTTTCCCCCATTAATAGTGAGCTTAAATATTTTTTTCATCTTTGTTTCCTAGATGTATATCCTTGTTTGTTATTCAGTTCCTTTGCCTATTTATTACTGAGGGGGAAGGTCTTTTGGGTTGGTCAGTTACATTTTAAATATAACCATTTTCCATATTTTAAAAACTTTTCCATTAAAAATTGATTTACAAACATAAAAAATTTATATATTAGTAGCCATGCTGCTGCTGCTGTTTAGTTGCTAAGTCACGTCTGACTCTTTTCGACCTCATGGACTATAGCCCACCAGGCTCCTCTGTCCGTGGAATTTTCCAGGCAAGAATACTGGAATGGATTGCCATTTTTCCCCCAGGGCATCTTCCTCACCCAGGGATCAAACCTGCCTCTCCTGCTTGGCAGGTGGATTCTTAACCACTGAGCCACCAGGCAAGACCTTTGGTGTATATACTTCTAGTCTTTTACAAAGTACAGTGTCCCTGTATATACTTCGAGTAATCTTTCCACTCACAGCTATGCCATGAACATTTCCCTAGACCATAAACCTTTCACAACATGATTTTTTATAACGTCAACATTTCTCGTATGCACGTGGATCGATGCATTTAACCAATTTCTCATTTTGGAATAATGAGTTGTTGCTTCCCACTTCCCCTGAAATAAGACTACTGAGATGCACGTTCCTGAGGGTAAATCTTTTCACACATCCACAGTCATTTTATTATAAATTCTAAACTGCAAATGCTGGGTCTAATGCTCAATATATTTTAAAGGCTTTTTTATACATATTGTCAACAGTCCTTTGGGACTGTTCCCATTTGCAGCTAATTCCCATTTGCGGCTCTATCTGCAATATAAGGACGTGCTCCATTCACCCCCCACTAAGGTATTAAAAGAAAATACAAACCCTACCAATTTGGGGTCGCAGGTACCTTTTAAAAGGAACTGCATTAAAGATCCCTTAATTCCACCATTCGCTATCTACCATGGAGAGACAGCCCCTTTGCACGAGGAGGCACATATGTAATTCACTACAGCACTGTTTGTAATACCAAAAAGTAAAGATGTTCCCTAATGTTCGGAACGTTCTGCAGTGTCAAGCGAAAGGCATGACCGTGCGTGTTAACGCAGACCCCAACAAAGGGAGGCGCCCGCTTCGTCTTCACCTGGGAGCGCGGCTGCTTTTGCGGTTTCTGCTTCTCCATCCCATCCTTTTCCGACGGGCTCGGCTTTGCGCAGGGCCGGGATTCTGCGTCAAGCAGTCACTCTAGACAAAAGGCAGAGAGCAGCGTTCGCGTCCTGGCCAGGCCCTGAGTGGGCAACCCACGCCGGCCAAGGTGACGGCCCTCCCCAGCCTCGGTGTCCGCAGCAGTCTCTCGCCGCCATCCAGCCGCCCATCCTAGAGAGCCTTCCTCCAAGGCTTGCCGGAAAGCCGGACTCTTCGTGGTCAGGCCCCCGGGCGCCGGGACATGTTTCCGGGGACCACTCTCAGCAGCGCACCAGCCGGAAGCGTCCTTGTTGTGGCGGAAGGAGAGGCTCTCTGGAAGCAGCCGGTGGTCAAAGGAGCGTGGCGGGCAAAGATGATTCAGGCGATTCTGGTTTTCAATAACCACGGGAAGCCGCGGCTGGTCCGCTTCTACCAGCGTTTCGTGAGTGCGCAGCTTCGTCACGTCCTTTCAGGGCCCCCTTCCCTTTTTGGGGGCCGTACGGCGCTCGCGGGCACTGCCCGCTGACCTCGGGGTCCGGCAACATGAGTGACCCCAGACTCAGCCTTCCGCGGGCGGCAAGTCCCGGAAGGACTCTTCCAGTCTCAGGCCTTGGGTCCCACGCCCCGCTGCACCGGCTCTTTCCTCCCTCTTTCTGGACCCCGACATTTCTGTGCCATTCTGGGACACTTCTCCCAGAGTCTCGGGGCACTTTAAATGGTGATGGGGGTGTGCCTCCTTGACAGCTTGAACGAGGTCTTATTAATCTTGTTGGTCGCTAAACGCAGTTTCCCGAGGAGGAAGAAATATACAGCTTTTTAATGGTTTTGCTTTAGCCAGAGGATTTGAAAAATGCTTTTTTGGAATTATTTTACTTCAGTGTAGGCTAGAAGTGCCCAGGGACTAGACATCTTTCATTCTGTAGAATTGAAGAAAGTTTCAAAGTGGGAAATATTGAGAAATTATAAATGCTGCCGCGTGAGGGCTCAGTGAGTGATAATGCAAGTTCGAATTTTCCAAAGACGTTCCTCTGAAAAAATAAGCATCATCATTTGCCTCCTGCACCCCGACGTTTTATTTCTTCGTGGCTAGGTTTCAAAATGTTACGTACATAATTGGTGGACTGAGAAAACCATAAAGGGGAAAGTGTCAGAAAACTTACGTTCAGGCCTCAGCAACACCTTTTTTTTTTTTTTTTAATCGTTGTGTCAAGTTAACAAACCTCTTTCAGACTTTATTTCCTCTTGTTAAATAGAATGAATAGAAATGAAAGAAATTCTTTTGGGTACCTTTTAAATAGAATTTTATAGCTGGGTTGCATTTTATTAAATCATGTCGATTTATATTAACATTCAGTAACTATTCAGTTTGCATTTGTGGGTCAGTTTTTCTCAGGTTTTTAAAAGTGTTATTGTGATATGTTACATACCTACAGGTCACCTTTAAAAAATATACATGGAATGGTTTTTACTACTTTAAAAGTTATGCAACCATCACCACAATTTTAGAATATTTTCATTATCCCCAAAAGGAATCCCTACCCATTAGCAATTATTCTGTATTTCCTCCTCAATTTCCCTAGTCTTAGGCAACCAATGATGTGTTTTCTCTCTCTCTAAATTTGCCTGTTCTGGACATTTCATGTAAAATGGAATCATACAATATGTGGGTTTTTGTTACTGACTTCTTTCTTTTAGTATAATGTTTTCAAGGTTCGTCCATGTTTTAGTGTTACCAGTTCTTTATTCCTTTTTATTGCCAAGTTACATTCCATAGATAGGTTTCCCAGGTGGTGCTAGTGATAAAGAACCTGCCTGCCTATGCAGGAGACATAAGAGACCTGGGTTCAGTGACTGGGTGGGGAAGATCCCCTGGAGGAGGAAATGGCAACCCACTCCAGTATTCTTGCCTGGGAAATCCCATGGATGGAGGAGCCTGGTGGGCTACTGTCCACAGGGTTGTATTGAGAGGCTAGTAAAGTAACTTGGCACATATCGCATTGAGTGGATCTATCACATTTTGATTATCCATTCATCAGATGCTGTTTCTACCTCTGGCTCTTGTGAATAATTCTGCTATAAACATTCATGTACAAGCTTTTTGTGTGAGTGTGTACTTTCATTTCTCTTGGGTATGTCTCGGAGTAGAATTACTGAGTCACATAGTGACTTTGTAGTTGTCATTTGGATGAACTGCCAAACTGCTTTCTAAAGTGGCTATACCATTTTACATTCCTATCAACAATATATAAGAAGTACAGCTTGGGACTTCCCTGATGGTCCAGAGGTTGAGAATCTGCCTTCCAATGTAGGGGACTCAGGTTGAATCCTTGATTGGGGTCTAAGATCCCATGTGCCCTGGGGCAACTAAGCCCATACCGCAACTATTGAGCCTGTAGGCTGCAACTAAGACTCAACGCAGCCAAAAATAAATATTTTTTTAAATTCTAATTTTTCTGCCTCTCTGTCAGCATTTTCTATTATCGTTTTGATCAGAGACATTTTAGTAGGTGTTAAGTAGATTCTCCTTGTGGTTTTGGTTTTTTCTAATGACTGATTTTTTTCGTCCCCTTACTGACATTTGTATGTCTTCTTTGGAGAGCGTAGGATTTTTAAGAACTAAATTAGCTCCTTAGTGAAAATAACCTTGGAAACTGCAAAGTACTAAAAGATATGAAGGATTATGAAAATCACTGACAGATGTAAGCATTTGGTAATTTACTATTTTGTTGAATTAGAAATTAGGTAGCCTCACCATTTCATACTGCTTACCCACTGACTACCATCACTTCCCGGTACAGTCAGATAAAAGACTATAGTTTTCAAGAATTTTTTTGGTTTAAAAATGCTGGTGCTTAGCGTGTTTTGTATTTCTGGGTACACAGAGTTAAACATTTACAGCATCCTGGCATCTGTGAACTTTGTGAGTTCTTTTAAATGGAAACCAAAAAATAGTGATTGATTTACTTAAACTTACAGTGACCAGTTATTAGCAAGTTTTTATTATTCATCCATTCATTAAATATGGAGAGCCACTGTGTACCTGTGTAAGTCAAAGTTATGAAAAGTAATTGCTCCACAATGATGTTTCCTCTTTTTTCTTCTGTTTCTTTTAAATAACCAACCACTTCTAGCCTAAATTCAGTGCTCTAGAGGGAAAGGGGTTAATGTTACTTGAGTTTATTTTCTGACTCTGAGGGTAAGTCCAGTCTGATGGTTTTCTTAAGCTTTGCTACTCAAAATGGTTCTCAGATCAGCAGCGTTCTTATTACCTGGAAACTTGTTAGAACTGCAGTCTCAGGACCTACCCCAGACCTACTAAATTAGCCTGCATTTTAACAGTATTTCCAGGTGATTCATTATTCAAACTCACTGAGTTGTTGTTGTTGCTTTTTTTTGGCTGAGACATCTCGCTTGAGATATCTTAGTTCCCCTGCCAGAGACTGAACCTGTGTCCTTGGCAGTGAAAGCGCAGAGTCCTAACCACTGGACTGCTGGGAAAATCCCATTATACATTGAGATTTGAGAGCACTAGTCTAGAGCTTTTAATTTTGTCTTTTTTTTTTTTTTTTTTGGCCAAGAGACATGTGGGATCTTAGTTCCTCAACTAGGGATTTGAATCCACACCCCTAGCAGTGGAAGTGCAGAGTCTTAACCACAAGACTGCCAGGGAAGTCCCTGTTTTTGTTTTAATAACTGATTTCTCCATATCCTTTTTTTTTTACATACTTAATATGAACCTCTTATGTATAAATAGAAATCAAATGTGGGTCATCAAGAGATCCCATCACATTTGAGCTTTCTGGTGTGTAGTAAGTGAATAGTAAGTGAAAAAAGCTATTTATAGTTCTGCAATTGTTCAAGAATCAAATCTCTCAATAGAATATTTTCTGCTTTCTCAGTAGTACTTTGTTGGTCACACAGCATCTTATATATAATGTCTGTATTACCGGTATTCAGTTCAGTTTAGTCGCTCAGTTGTTTCCAACTCTGCAACCCCATGGACTGCAGCATGCCAGGCTTCCCTGTCCATCACCAGCTCCCAGAGCTTGCTCAAATTCATGTCCATCAAGTCGGTGATGCCATCCAACTATCTCATCCTCTGTCGTCCCCTTCTCCTCCTGCCTTCAGTCTTTCTCAGCATCAGGGTCTTTTCCAGTGAGTCAGTTCTTCGCATCAGGTGGCCAAAGTATTGGAGTTTCAGCTTCAGCATCAGTCCTTCTAATGAATATTCAGGATTGATTTCTTTTAGGATTGACTGATTTGATCTCCTTGCGGTCCAAGGGGCTCTCATGTAGGTTTTTAAAACATGTACATGATTACATCTTGACTTCCTTACAGTGGTAGATCTATTGACATTTGTTATTTGTCCTGGCATAGATGTTTTCTCGGAGAAGGCAATGGCACCCCACTCCAGTACTCTTGCCTGAAAAATCCCATGGGTGGAGGAGCCTGGTGGGCTGTAGTCAATGGGGTCGCGAAGAGTCGGACACGACTGAGCGACTTCACTTTCATTTTTCACTTTCATGCACTGGAGAAGGAAATGGCAACCCACTCCAGTGTTCTTGCCTGGAGAATCCCAGGGACGGGGAAGCCTGGTGGGCTGCCATCTATGGGGTTGAACAGAGTCGGACACGACTGAAGTGACTCAGCAGCAGATGTTTTCTAGAGTAATATAAAATGTTTCAGGATTGTGCCTTCTAGGTATTCTTTAACCTTGTATGAGAATTCTTTGACCTTGTATGAGAAATATCAGCTCACCTAGCAAGACAGTAATGGTTAGGGACTAGATATCTAGGTAAATATACCCTATTCTGTTTCCTGTAACAGAGCCTTTTCCATTTTCTATAGCTTCTCCTTGTATTTTTCGTTTACTCATCATTTCTGTCTTTTCAAGAAGCTGGTACCAAGTGTTCAGATCATTCCTGTTTGGAAGGGATATAGTTTTTCAGACTTTTCCACTGACTCGCTTTATTTCTTTTATTCCATAGCCAGAAGAAATTCAGCAGCAGATTGTTCGAGAGACCTTTCATCTAGTTCTCAAGCGGGATGACAACATCTGTAACTTCTTGGAGGGTGGAAGGTAAATCATCAGTTTTCTCCCCATATATCCAGTTTTGGGTGGCCTTTATCATGCCATTATTGCTTCTTCAGGCAGTGCTTAAGTGTCTGGTGAGTATCTGATGCAGTTGAGCTGAGCTGATCATAGTCTGCTCAGGGAGAGACTCAGCTCTGTTTGGGAAGCTATTAAATGATTGTGCTTCAGATATTTATATGTTTGGTTCCTGGGAGGATGCTGCTGTTCAGTCACTTCAGTCGTGTCCAACTCTGTGCAACCCCATAGACGGCAGCCCACCAGGCTCCCCCGTCCCTGGGATTCTCCAGGCAAGAACACTGGAGTGAGTTGCCATTTCCTTCTCCAATGCATGAAAGTGAAAACTGAAAGTGAAGTCGCTCAGTTGTGTCCGACTCTTTGCGACCCCTTGGATTGCAACCTACCAGGCTCCTCCACCCATGGGATTTTCCAGGCAAGAGTACTGGAGTGGGGTGCCATTGCCTTCTCCATCCTGGGAGGATGGGTAGAAGAAAAAATGAAGTAAAATGGCTTTAGGCACCTCTGCCAAATTTGGTTGTCCTTCAGCTGGTGGAGATGGCCTATTGTTTGGCCTACACTGCTGCTTTCTTTTGGGCCCGTTTTCATTCCTTGGCACAGAGCTTCTCTTTGATATGTTCAGTTCAAATACAAGCTTTTAAATGTTTCCCGTCTTCCACAGTTTGATTGGTGGCTCTGACTACAAACTGATTTATCGGCATTATGCTACCCTCTACTTTGTATTTTGTGTGGATTCCTCAGAGAGTGAACTTGGAATCTTGGACCTCATCCAGGTATGTGTAGCAGGTAATGATGGTAGCCACTTCAGAAAGTTTGGTCTGGATTTTTAGTAGCTAAAAATCTGTAGTAGCTAAAAATTTTTTATCTGTATGTAGATCCTTAAGTCAGTCTCTTTATCGATACTGGTAAACATTGCTGCATGTCCACCAGGTGGTGCTGTGAGAAAGCTCCTTAGCAGCCCTCAACCATTCTTAGCGCTTTTAGGTTCTCTGCTTCTCCAGCTCACTGCCTTTGGCTTTCTTTTGAGTCTGACACCAATTCCTGTATGTATACTCCCCCCACCCCGCACCTGAAGCAAGTAACTCAGTTCTCCATGGACACTCACCAGGGGTCCCCCAAATTTACCCAGTTCTGACACTTATCTACCTGAAGATGGACATTGACGTCAGGTCTGGGTTGTCTGTCGCCTGTGCATTTGACTGACAGCCTGTAGATTGACTAGGCCCAAGATTGCCTCCTCACATGATTTCCTCCTCAGGTTCAGTTAATTTGCTAGAGTGGCTCACAGAACTTTATAGAGAAACATTTTACTCTCTGCTACCTTAATGTGAAAAGATATAACTTAGGAACAGTCAGATGGAAGAGATGCATAGCACAGGGCAGGGGAAAAGGGTGTGGAGCTTCTGTGCCCTCTCCAAGCGTGCCACCCTCCTCAAATCTCCACGTTTACTAACATAGAAGCTCTGAAACCTATCCCTTTTGGGTTTTATGGAGGCCTCTTTACATAGGCATGATTGATTGTATCATTGCCCATTGGTGATTGATTGAGTCTGCATCCCCTCTCCCCTCCCAGAGATCAGTAAGTGGGACTCAGAGTTCCCAGTCATACAGTTGGTTCCCATGGCAACCAGCCCCTATTCTTTGATGCTTTCCAAAAGTTAACCTTATTAGCAGAACAAGGCAACCCTATCACTTTGGAAATTCCAAGGTTTTTAGGAGCCAGCAACAAGGATGAATACCAAATACTTGTCATTATAAATTATACCATCATGTCACGTTTTGAAATTTTTTTTCAAGTATCAAACTAAATGATATTTTAAAATACATACTTTATATTTTCACTTGTAATTCTAGCCTGAAACAAAGGAACTTGATGTTTTGTCTAATACGTACAGTCTTGACATAGGTAGACATGATTTTTTAAGGCTTTTTGAAAATTAGAAATGGCTTACAGATTTGTTTTCATTACTTTCATGGAAATTGAGGTATGTGGGACCCTGTACTGGGAACCATTAATTAGGACAATTCCATTATTTGGTACATGATATTCTGGATAGACTTTGTGTGACTTCAGCAAGTCACTTAAGTTGAAAGCACTCAAAAAGAGCATGTGTAAAACCTAATAACACCAATTATAGAAAACTCCAGCTATAAAATATAAACTTTACTTCTTTACAACTATATTTTGTTAAGATAAAATTAAAGAAGCTAAATTTAATAAACTTTAGGATAAAGAAATGGAAATTTTGAATGTGTATTTTTATTTTACATATACTGTACTCTTCCAAAAAGTTATATTCTTAGATATAGCAAATTTTCATTTTATTTATATATTTTACCCATTCACATTCAGAAAATGATTTAGTATTAGTTTAGAAAGTTCAGGTATCATATTCACTTATCATATATAAAAGTATAAATAAATACTGGAAATAGCCAAAAGGGACTCATCTCTGTGGTAGTTTTAAATGCTTTCTTAACACCCGAGTCAGATTGGGTATTGAGAGTCAGTGTGGTGTAACAGAAAGAGTTCAAGATCTAGAATCAGAAAACCTGGGTGTGAGTCATGGATCCCCCATCTGGTATAGAAATGTTAGGTTGTAAAGATGGAAACAGACTTGCAGAGAACAAATGGATGTTTGTCAGGGATGGAGCATGGAGGTGGAGGGCAGCACAGGCAACGGGGACTGAGAGTGCAGACCTCTGGGTGTCAAACAGATGAGCCGGGGATATAGTATACAACTTAAGGAATGTGGCCCATAATATTGCAATAACTGTGTTTGGAAACAGATGGTTACTAGTCTTATTGTGTTGATTGTATCGTAATATATGCAAATGTCAAATCACTATATAGTATATCTGAAGCTAACATCATGTTGTATGTCAACTATATTTCAACTAAAAAAATCCAAAATACTATGTTGTAGAATTCAATTGTGACAATGTATTAAGCATTTTACGCTATAGAATGCTATAGGAATGTGCATGTAACACGTGTATTAGAAAATAAATGAAATATAGCGGTCATCTATTTTTTAAATTGAGATGCAGTTTTTGGAGGAGATGCACTTCAGATATCTATGTTAACAAGACAAAGAGAAATGTAACTTTATAATATTATGGACATTTATTAAATACTTAGGGTGTATTGGATTTGGGAAGATAGATAAAAAGTGAAAATAATAGGAAGTAGGAGGTTTGATCTTTTAAAAGACAATAAAATCAATAGTTATCCTAATAAAAAGAGAATAAAAGTCAGAAAAAGAAACCATCAAAATGTTTTTAGAGGTTGAAATACATAGTCATAATGTCAATGTATTTGACATAACTGACTCCAAAAAATAAATATCCAAAGTAGGTCCACAGAAAGACCTTGAATCTAATATCCTGATGAAATAAGAAAGGTTAAATGAAAAACTGACTCCCTAATAGACTCAGTAGATTTTTTTAAAATGTTAAAGTACATGAAAACCTCTATTATGTAAGTTATTTTTTAAACTCAGACTAAAAAAAGTCATCCTGCTTAAGTGTATTTTATGGAGTAGATTGGTTATGATCCAAAAGCCTCTCAAAAAGAAAATATTAGTTAGATACTACATATTACTATTGGACAGAATCATTAAATAAAATCTTAGCCAGTTATTTGTTGAAGCAAGGAGTCATGAGACCTGTCTCTTGTTTTGGATTCTCCCATCAACAAGCAGTATGATCTTGAATCATTCATGTTTTGTTGGTGTAAGGGTTTTTGTTTCATGTTTTGGCTCTGTGTGTATGAGCATTTGTTTTGATTTATAAGTAAGATGTTCTTTTCTAACTAAATTTTTTTTTCCTCCGGAATACTGCATACTAAAAGAATTATTCATTATGTTCTAATAGTCTTTATTCCAAGGATACAAGTCAGATTAACAGTGAAATATTCTTTTGTGTGTGCTTAGTCGCTCAGTCATGTCCAGCTCTTTGCAACCCCATGGAGTGTAGCCCATCAGGCTCCTCTATCCATGGGGATTCTCCAGGCAAGAATACTGGAGTGGGTTGCCATTTCCTCCTCCAGGGGGATCTTCCTACCCCAGGAATCGAACCCAGGTCTCCTGCATTGCAGGTGAACTCTTTACCATCTGAGCCACATCTCTGTTATAGCAATAAGAAAGATAGTAGAAACTAATGTAATTTCATCCAATAGATGCTCAGAGAAATAATTACGCAAATTATTTTTCTGAAGTAGTCTTAAATTGGAATAGAAAGTATTTTTATTTGGTTATTTAATGCATGTTTATTCAGTGTTTATTGTTGAAGAAATAATACACTTATGTGGCTCAAAATTCAAAAGGTATACCAAGAGTATATAGTGAAAACTTCTTTTCTTCTCCTCTCCCCCAGTCACCCAGAAACAACCAATTTTAGTTCTAAAACCAAGAGCCAGAGTTTTCTCAGGGGAGAAATCTACAGACATTTTTCAAAAAGGTGTCTCTTACTGTTCACTCTAATTTGAGCAAACATTTGTAATGAGTGATTAAAAAAGAAATGAATAAGTAACATAGTTAAGGAGGAGAGCGGCAAGTTATCACTGTAAGATGGCCTGATATTGTACCTAGAAAACCTTAAAAAAAGAAAAAAAGTGAGCAGAGATTGTAACAGGTAATGAATGATATGAGCAAAATGGCAGAATATGAGATCAGTTTATCAAAATTGAATTTCCTCTTTCTTGTGAAAGCAGCTAGAAAATTCGTAATTAAAGAAATTTCACTTACGGTAGTGACAAAGGATATTTAATGTTTGGAAATTAACTTAGTATGGAATGCTTGACATTGAGTCCAATAAAACTGAAAAATCCTAAAGGAAGAACATAAAGGAATTCTTGAAATAAGCAGAACTACAAGCCCTCTCCTTACTGGGAAGAGAGCAAAGATGACAGTAGGGATCAATAGATGAAATGGGAAACCGAGTATAAATCCAGGAACTCTTGTTGAACTTGGTGAAGAGAAAGTTTATCAGGAAAAATGAATGGCCAAGAAATGCAGAAATATGTTTTGAGAAGAAAAGGGCAGTAATGAGTGATTGGCTTTACTAGGCTTCAGAATATGTAATGGTTGCAGATGAAATTCTTATCCATCTGGAAAATCCAAACAAACTGGAAAACAGAACTAGCGGTAGAATTCAGGGACTGGATACAGATTTAATGTATAAAAATTAGTAGCTTTCCCTTAGCAATAATAAGTTAGAAAACATAAAATTTAAAAGGGGCCCGCTCATAATAGCAAAAAATTCCTTCAGGTACCCAGGGATAAATGTAAAAATGTAAGATCTATATGGAGAAAACTTTGAAATTCTGCTGAAAATATGCCAAAAGAGCAAAATAAATTAATAAAGCATACCCTTTGCCTTTGAGAAAATTATTAAATTATATACATACATACATAAGTTACTTTTAAAATGTCAGTACAGTTGACCTTTGAATAACGCAGGGGCCAGGGGTGCTGACCCTCCATGCTGTTAAAAATCTGCGTATAACTTACAGTGGACCCTCCTGTATACCCAGTTCCTCTGTGTACACAGTTCTTCTGTGTACACATTTCCTCCATATCCATGGTTCCTCATCTTTGGATTCAACCAACTAGAGATTGTATAGTACTATAGTGCTTACTATTGAAAAAAATCTGAGCAGAAGTGGACCCGCACTGTTCAAACCTGTGTTGTCCAAGGATCAACTGTGCTTCCAGCTTATAAATTACTAAAAACCCAATCAGAATCCCAATAAGATTACTGTTGTTTTTAAGTAATTTTTATTGTGAAACATATATACATAACAAATATGGAAAACATGCCTATATAGTTTGAAGAATACCAATTTAAAGAAGAAACTGTCACCCAGATTAAGAAACAGTACGTTGCTAGGGCCTTAAATCTCCTATATGTCCCTCCTCAATTGTATCCTTCTCATTCACTTTTTCAGACTTTCAAGTTGATCATTGCTTTGCTTCTCTGTATAGTTTTATCATGTGATATGTATTCCTTAAATGATACTTTGCTAGTTTGGAAAAACTTGAGTGTAAGGAGCAATGTAAGGAAAGGATAATTTCCCACCTTTTATGTAGATTCAGGGGCTGGCAAAACTAAATTGATGTCAGGAGTTAGGATGATGGTTACCTTTGGAGAGAGGGCTTCTAGGGAGCTCTAATGCTGCATTTCAGTATCAGGATGGCGTTTACATGGTATGGTCATTGTGAACTCATTCAGCTGTACCCTTATCATTTGTACACTTTTCTGTTTAAGTCTTATATTTAAAGGTAAATTAAAATTGTTAAGCATGTTAATTATGTTGATTCATGGAAAAGTATTTTGAAGTTAATGTTCATTGAAATTCGCCGGGCAGAGCTGTTAACACCATCATAATGAAAAATTCTTTTGCATGTGTAAGTGATGGCTTGGGGAAAGGACATATTATAAATAGTTATTTTGTTATTCTTTTTTATATTAATAAATTAGCATCTTATGAAAGGGGAAAGAAAGCCATATGTGTCTGCTGGTTATGTTGCTATACTGAAAACAAGGTGGTCCTGTCCTAAGTTGCCCCCTTCAGATTGGGATAAGTGGTTTGGAGTGCATTGGGGGTTTTTGTTGGTTTTTGAGATTTATCATAAGGCAAATAGTATTTTGACTGCCCCCTCTACTTTCTCATGTGACATTTTATGAAGATAGGAATTGTGTATCTATTTCTCCTTGTTTCCTAGGTTTTCGTGGAGACTCTGGACAAGTGTTTTGAGAATGTTTGTGAATTGGATTTGATCTTCCATATGGATAAGGTACTACTCTCCCAAGCCAGGGTTGCTGGGAAGCTAAGAACTTTGACCATCTCTAGCCATCTGGTTTATAGTTTTGGGAGTACTTTGCTAAGATTTGTTACCAGTTTTAACACACACAGGATTATTACTGGGCCTGTATTATCGTTCATTTTTCACAGACTTGTTGGTTTAGGCCAATGATGGCTACCAGGCCAATGGTGAGATAAGTAGGTTTATGTTGATTTTGAAATGAGTATACTCCAGTCACAGTGAAGCTTTGAAATAAACACTGCATGGAGTTGTTTTGGGGTTTTTTTGGACTGCTCTGCAGGGCGTCTTAGTTCCCCGACCAGGGGTCAAACCCATGCTCCCTACACTGGAAGCACAGAGTCTTAACCACCAGAACGCCAGGGAAGCTCTGGCACAAGGGTTTTTGACTTAGTGAAATTTACATTTTTCCTATAGTGACTGAGACATCAGTAACATATTTTGAGGTCAGGTGATTGATATTCTGTAGCCTGCCAGGCAGAATTGAAGTGGGCCAAAGTACATGTCCACAGTTACGAGTTGCTAGCATCTAACAGTGACATGGAGAGGGCAATGGCACCCCACTCTAGTACTCTTGCCTGGAAAATCCCAGGGACGGGGGAGCCTGGTGGGCTGCCATCTATGGGGTCACACAGAGTCGGACATGACTGAAATGACTTAGCAGCAACACCAACAGTGACATGGCTAACATCCTCATGTGCAAAATTACGTGTGGGAGATAGCCAGGAAGGGGATAGATAGGGGCTTCTTTTATCCAGCTCAGCACACGCTGTACCCAGTGCTGTTCACTGGTGGAGGTGGGTGCATCTTAGGTTTGCTTGGCTCTGGTCTTTCTCCCACCGATTATCATCTCTATGGTCCATGGCCCTTGGAGGGAGATAAAGATGTTTAGGAGACTATTGCTCATTGCTGAGCCATGATCCTTTATTAGTCTGTTCTCATCATGACAAGGCAGGTTATTTTTAGATCCATCACTGTCATCGTGAGGACTTTGACATCTCAGTAGAATCTTCAGTCTCGGTTAACTTTCCCAGAGTTTTCCTGGGGCACTTTCTGCGCCAGTCCAGTGGGTGTTGAAACGGAGTGACGTTTTCTCTCTCAGCATCTGGCTTGGTTGTGTGGCTCCCTGAGCAGCCTGGTACAAGAGAATCACAGAACCTCATTCCTTTTGTATTAATAGGTACTTGACTTGGGGCTCCCTGATAGCCTCACAAGGCTTCCGGGGCTCACCAATGCTTTTGAGGTGGTCAGTCTCTCTTTTCATATGAAAGGATCTTAGAAACTTCAGAGACCTCTTACCCCTCCTCTTTGCAGCTAATAAGAGTTGTTGTAGACCAGGGCTTCCCTGGTGGCTCAGCTGGTAAAGAATCTACCTGCAATGCAGATGACCACAGTTCGATTCCTGGGTTGGGAAGATCCCCTGGAGAAGGGAATGGCTACCCACTCCAGTGTTCTTGCCTGGAGAATTCCATGGACAGAGGAGCCTGGTGGGCTGCAGTCCATGGGGTCACAGAGTTGGACACGACTGAGTGACTTTCACTGTCAGTTGCTAAAGATGCTGTTTTCTGGTAACTTCTGTCAAGGAGAGGCATAGCTCAACTCCATTTTCCTTCTGTACCAGTGGGGAAAAAGGTTAAGAGTAAAGAGACTTGAGAATATGGAAGGAATAGAGGAATGCCTTCCATAGGCCTTATTGTTACTATTATTTTAAAGCAATTAAAAATAAAGTGAAATATAAGGTGTTACCATGGGGTTACCACCTGGTTTCAAAGTGGATTCCTTTTCATTTGTCACCTGTTGCTTACCAAGCCGGATCCACATCTCAGATCATGATTTTAGGGATAGGTTTTATCAGGGAAAGGAAATTCCCAAGCAATAGAAGAGGAGGCACTGGTCTTGCATCCTCCCGCTGTCCCCATGGGGAGGGCCTGTCTCTGCTGGAGTGGTGCCCCCCCACCTCCCCCCATGCCCTCCCCCTTCCCCACAGTGCTCTCTCTTTTTATCAGGCAGCTAAGGGAGCAGACTTACTAGTGAGACACACAAACTGCCTGGATAGTAGACAGTCTGTGTTTGGGTGCCAGCTTTCTGTAGAAGTTGTCTCAGAATGCCAGCTGCCTGACATCCGAAAACTCAGGGGCCTATGGGATGATATACCTGGAGGAGGCAGTTGAGGGTCCTGTGGGAAGTTGAGTTTGGGTCCTTTGCATTTTAGTTTACAATTTAGGGTCAGTTTTAAAGTTACAGATGTGCTCATGCACACACACACACATGCCTGTTGCAGTTTTGATTGGAATTGCCTTGACTCTATAAAACATTGAGGAGAATTTACTTTTTATAATATCGTTTTATCCGTGTTATGGTATATCTGTTTCTTTAGGTCTTTGAGGTCTCTGTGAACTTTTACAGTTTTTCCCATAGAGATTTTACGTATCTTCTATTAAATTTGTTCTTAGATACCTGTTTTTTTATGTACTGATGTTTTAAATATTCATTTTTTCCTTTATTGCTGCTATCGTCATATAGAAATCACTTTATTTCTGCATGTTGATGTTCGATTCAGAATTATGTTAGACTCTTACTAATTCTGATATTTTATCTGTAAACATTTTGATCATTTCTTTTCAATCCTGTACATTCCATGTCTTTTTCTTGCTCAACCCTACTGACTAGGAACTCCAATGTAATGTTGAACAGAAGTAGTGATAGTGCTCATCTCATTTTGATCCTGATTTCAAAGAGAAGTCCTCTTCCTGTCAGTATTTGCTGTATATATAGTATTTGAAGTATAGTAAATTTGGAGGTAAATGTTCTTTATTAGGTTAAAGGGAGTGTCTTCTCTTTTTAGTGGCTAAGAATTTTTTTGTCATGAAAAGTCGTTAAAATATATCAGGAGCTCTTTCTCCATCTCCTGAGGGAATCACTTTTTTTTTTCTGTATTATTCTAATATTGTTTTTTAATTATTTGTGAGGAAACTTGCTAAAGCAGTAAAGTAATCTCAGTCCCATCTATTTTATTGCGCATGACTTTTGCAGGAAATAAAAGGCCATAAAAATATTGTTCTTTCTCGTATGTCTTATCTTCAGATGAGTTCTATACAGTGTTTTGCTGTGGCTGCACATTTCTTTTACAAGTTGTAAAACTTTTATTTTTAGTTGCCCTATGACATCAGGAAATTGCTATCCATATCTCCTAAGGTTTTTGAAAAGTGATGACCCAAGGAACCCGAATCTCACTCTACTCACCGTATGTCAGCAGGTATCTTCCAACAGGTGGCTTTCTTTCAGTGGGATTTCAAGCTCACCTTTGCCCTCAATGTAGAGCAGCTGCTAATCCAGGCATATCTTCTGTTGATAGAAGAAAATGGTCTTTTTACTTAGATAGGGAAAGGATCTATCATAAGACAATAAGAATGTCACCTTTAATGCCATTCTTCTTAATTGAAGAGTCTCTCCACCTCAAGTCAGGATTCCCCTCAGATGGTTTTACACTGTGCATTGGGTCGTCACGGGTAGCTGCCCCATTCCTCTATGCAGTGGTGGCTAGATCAGGAGGCCTGTGTAAGGACCAGAAATGACTGAATTCCTACGGTCCTGGGAGGTTTTTTTTTTTTCTTCCTAAGCTTGAGATTTCTTTCTCACCTTCTAAGTTATTTTTGTCAATGTCCTGTTTTTATTACTGCGGCTCTCTTCACCTCTTCTCTCACCCTTTTTTCCTGTATTAAAGAAAGTTTAATTCATTCCATTTCTAGAACTAAGTTCTCTTCCTGTCCCTAATATACATCATAAATCTCACTTCTTCAGCTCACCTCTGAGATGTCTTTATTTGCTCTTTCTTCTGTAACTGCAAATTTCCCCAGATTGCCCCAGTCTCTCACAGAATACAGCTCTCCCATGCTTCTGCTGGTGCTTCTAACTGTCATTTCATTTCCATCATTTCGTTGAAGGTAAACTTCTTCAGTGAGTGAGTGATTTATACCCAGTCTTGCATTTCTACTTTATCTGTTCTTTTTCTGGAGCCTATAGCCTGGTTTTCACTTCTACCCAAAATTCACTGATTATTTCCTAATTCCGCTTGCCGGTCATCACCTTCTTTAATGTTTCTGCTACATTTGATGTTGTTGATCATTCCATGGATCACTGCCTTAATCCTTTTCCTGCTGTAGTTTCTGTCACATAGAACTCTCCTGGTTTTTCTCTTATCTCTTCCCACCTTCTACCAGTAAATTATGATGTCAGTCCTCTCTCGCTTTACTCCTTTCCTTCTCATGCTTCCCTCTTAGGTCCCAGTTGCTCAAAGACATTTCTTTCTCATTTCATTCTAGTGTGGTGTTTCTTCTTGCCCCTTCTTACCTGTAGCCAGGTTCAACATGTGTCTCCTGAAAACTGTTTCTTCCCTTAGCTTCCCTCTTTTGGTGGCAGTACCAGTATTCTGTGTCAGGTACATGCAAAACCTTTCCTTCTTCTCTCATGCCCCCAACAGCCAGTCAGTCACTAAAACCTGTGCTTCTTTGCAGAGTCCTTCTTATATCTTGTTCTTAGATTCACCAGTCATTAACATTTGTCACACTTGCATTTGTGTTAATATCTCTCTAGATATATACCTTTTTTTCCTGAACCATTTGAGAGTTGCAGACATTATAACTTTTCAACCCAAAGTACTTCAGCAGACATCTCCTAAGGACAAGACAGCATGTCATATAATAGTTGTGCATAATTCTCTAACATACTTAATTACAGCATAATTAATTATTAACCACAACATAATTAACTCTCAGGAAATTTAACATTAGTAAATACTGTTATCCAATATATAGTTTATGTTTAATTTTCCACATTTGTCCCAGTAATGTCCTTTATATGTATGTATATTTTATGATCCTAGTTTTAGTTATGAGTCAAGCACTGTCTTTAGTTATGGTAGCTCTTGATTTCAGTTGTGACTGTCAGATTTTCTAACTTTATTTTCTCTTATTGTTGGTCCTACACACTGGAATTAGATTCATTTTCTTTCTTTTTTTTTTCTTAGATGTTTTCAGTTCATTTATTTATTTATATTTATTCATTCATTTATTTTTTTATGCCATGTGGGGTCTTAGTTCCCTAATGAGGGATTGAACCAGTGCCCCCTGCAGTGGAAAGCATGGAGTCATAACCACTGGACCAACAGGAGGTCCCCTAGATTCATTCTCCAAACCCTTTAAACGAGCTCCCTTGATCACAAACCTGTTTTGGTCCCCCATTATCAAGCTTTGGCACCGTGGCCGGGCATGCAAGGTTCTCTACAATTTGTCCCTGTTCTGTCTTGCCTCACTTACCATTACTTCTAGCCAGATACCTTCTGGCCTAGCCAGACTGAATCAGTCTTCATCTCTTTGTAATTCCTGCTCTAGAGCCTCTGCCTGAATTGCCTTTCAACATCTTAAACAACTGAATCCAGCTTGTCTTTTAAGCTCAGCTCAAGTCCTACCACCTAAAGATTGTCCTGGTTACTCTGGCCTGTTGTCATCTCTGTGAACAATATGTAGTGCTATTTCTGATTTGTGTACCTTAGTTTATGTAAGTTTGTTTTTCCTTCTTCATTAGACTGTTCTTTTCTTTGTGTTTGCCCTTTTCTCCCTCTCTGGATCTAGCATGGCCCCTTTCACTGTGGGAGGTGTCTCCAGGTGTGTGTCAATAAAGAGTTCTCATGCCTCTAGCCTCACAAATTTCTTCATGACTTAAAGTGCTGCAGGTTGGAGTCAAGTTTGTTTTCATAACCTCTGGCATAGTCCCCAGCTCTCTAGACTGTGCCATTTGGAGCTTATCTTGCCTGGGGCAGTTGGTTCCCTTCCACTTTCAGAAATCCCACCGAGTACATCCTGGCTGAAGTGGGAATTGGCGTTGATCTTGGTGAATTGAGTTTTGTTCAAAGAAAGTCATGTGAGTAGCCTCCTATTCTATTCTACTGGTGTCTCAGCAGCAAAGCTGGAACTCAGTTGTGCTTTCACAGTTTTGGTCATCAGAGTCGTGATTTAGTGGCTGTGTGAACGGAGTGCATCTGGTTTTTATAGATTTCAGTCTGCAGTGGGCTATCTCAGGAGATTTGGAACATATGTTTTGGGGCAGGTCTGAACCCAAGAAACCTTGTAGTATAGAATTTAAAATCTCTGCTAAGTATAGGCTGCTGAAATGGGAAAATGCTGACAGCTCAAAATTGAAATGAGCTGTTGAGCCTCAAGATGAAAGGATTGTAGATAGTAATAATGCATGGTGCTCCTTAAATGTCCCTTCTGAGACCAGAGGCTGTGATAAGAGAGCTCATTAACACCCTCTACACCAGTGATGTTTGAAGGAGATATCCTGATTTCTGTCTCAAAAACTGGAAAAAGAGTAAAGGACACACGTTTTGTGTGGTTTCAGTGAGGAAGGAGGGGCTGTTTGGGCCCAAAAGGGCAAGACATTCTGTTTGAGTTTCAGTTCTTATGAAGAGTGGTAGGTGGCATATCTGACTACCTGTGTTTCTGTTTCTGAATGGTCCCAAGAGAGTGGAGGGGAGCTGAGCCCTGCCTTTTGCCCCATTGCATCCCGGGCTCTTCTCTACTGATGCTTGAGAGAGAATTTTGTGGCAGAATATTTTTCAGAGGCCAGTATCTCATTCCATCAGGACAGCTCAGAGATTAGCAATAATATTTTCTTAAATTTCTAACATTGCTATACTTGGTTTAAAAAAAAAAAAGAAAAGCTCAGTTCAGTTCAGTCGTTCAGTCCTGTCCGACTCTTTGCGACCCCATAAATCGCAGCACGCCAGGCCTCCCTGTTCTTCACCAACTCCTGGAGTTCACTCAGACTCACATCCATCGAGTCGGTGATGCCATCCAGCCATCTCATCCTCTGTTGTCCCCTTCTCCTCCTACCCCCAATCCCTCCCAGCATCAGAGTCTTTTCCAATGAGTCAGCTCTTCACATGAGGTGGCCAAGTACTGGAGTTTCAGCTTTAGCATCATTCCTTCCAAAGAACACCCAGGGCTGATCTCCTTTAGAATGGGCTGGTTGGATCTCCTTGCAGTCCAAGGGACTCTCAAGAGAATTCTCCAACACCACAGTTGAAAAGCATCAATTCTTCAGCGCTCAGCTTTCTTCACAGTCCAACTCTCACATCCATACATGACCACTGGAAAAACCATATCCTTGGCTAGATGGACCTTTGTTGGCAAAGTAATGTCTCTGCTTTTGAATATGCTGTCTAGGTTGGTCATAACTTTCCTTCCAAGGAGTAAGTGTCTTTTAATTTCATGGCTGCAGTCACCATCTGCAGTGATTTTGGAGCCTCCCAAAATAAAGTCTGACACTGTTTCCACTGTTTCCCCATCTATTTCTCATGAAGTGATGGGACTGGATGCCATGATCTTCGTTTTCTGAATGTTGAGCTTTAAGCCAACTTTTTCACTCTTCTTTTCACTTTCATCAAGAGGCTTTTTAGTTCCTCTTCACTTTCTGCCATAAGGGTGGTGTCATCTGCATATCTGAGGTTATTGATAGACTACTCCAAACTACACTTAACATTGGCTACAGTACACACTATCACTTTCCTTACTTGAACTTTGCACTGCCTCAGCGTGCAGTGTCATTGATTCCCACTTGAAATTGCAGAGAACCCTTTTGGTTTGTTTAATCGTTCCTTATTGCCAGTTAAGGGCATTAGGATGACAGTGTACACAAACCAGCCAAATTTGACCTTTAGAGCTATCTGTTTGTATCTGGCCTTTTCAGTAAAACCAGTGTTTGACAAGATTGTAGTTAGAGCAGAGCGTATTACTGATGATGTTAGTTGGTTGTGTTGCTGCTGCTGCTAAGTTGCTTCAGTTGTGTCCGACTCTGTGACCCCATAGATGGCAGCCCACCAGGCTCCCCCATCCCTGGGATTCTCCAGGCGAGAACACTAGAGTGGGTTGCCATTTCCTTCTCCAATGCATGAAAGTGAAAAGTGAAAGTGAAGTCACTCAGTCATATCCAGCTCTTAGCGACCCCATGGACTGTAGCCCCCCAGGCTCCTCCGTCCATGGGATTTTCCAGGCAAGAGTACTGGAGTGGGATGCCATTGCCTTCTCCACGTTGTGTTGCAGATAAAACAAATTGTATATCCCTTGATAGCTAATGTGTAGGTGCCCTAGAAGTTTGGAACAGAGATTTAGTTGTCTTGTTCTTGCTGTTGTCCTTTAGGATACACAAGAGGATTGGCCTGCTCTGAGATAAAAAACAGAATTTCTTGATCCCTAGTTGAGAACCCTTTTTAGACCTGATGTTTGTATCAGTCTCGGTAGACTTGGTCATGTGTGCTGTGTGTGCTAAGTTGCTTCAGTTGTGTTCAACTCTTTGTGACCCTGTGGACTGTAGCCTTCCAGGCTCCTCTGTCCATGGGATTCTTCAGGCAAGAATACTGGAGTGGGTTACCATTTCCTTCTTCAGGGGATCTTCCCAACCAAGGAATCGAACCCATGTCTCCTGGGGCTCCTGCATTGCAGGTGAATCCTTTGCTGCTGAGCCACTGACTTTAATTTTCAATAGCTTATAGCAGAAAGGTTCACTTCTCACCCACGCTGTGTGGCCATTGCAGTGTCTCTGCCACTGTAGTCACTCGGGTCCAGGCTGATGGAAATCTTCATCAACATGTACTTCCACCTGGGCACTTGATGTGTTGGCTCTTAAAGTGGCATATCCATCACGCTCACATTTCATTGGCTAAAGGCAAGTCACACGGCCATGCTTAAAGACCTGGGGAAGTGCAGTCCTACCCATGTGCCCAAGATGGGGGAGAACCTGAAATAGTTTTGAATATACTAATGACTACTACAGGGGTTTTTTTGTTGTTGTTTTCATTTATTTTCTTAGAGGGAAAAGAAATCTGACATTTGCTTCAGTATCACTTTATAGGTGAAAACTTAGAAATTTTTAGTATCAGAAAAATAGAGGAACACACTTGTAAGAAGGAAACATGATTGACTGTTAGTAAAAGGCATCTAGTGTAGCCACTTTTCACTTTCTCTAATGAAATACTTGGTATTTGTCTCTTCAATAGTTCTCAAATGAATTTCAGGTGACTTACCAAATTAAAATTCCCTAATAGAATAAATTGCTTCCATATCTGCAAATACTATAAGATATGATATGTAAAAATTTACTGAATTTGTTAATTTCTGTTTCCAAAACCAGAATTTCAGGAGACCACATGGTAGGAACAAAGGTTAAAGGTATGGCAAGGGATAAGGAAGCATGGGAACATTGGGCGTGAAGGCCGCTGGGACTGGGAACGTTGCATCAACCCCGGCTAGTCAGAGGGTCTGCCAGCAGAGGCATGAGTGGCGTTTTGGTGCAGTGCAGTTTCTCATTGAACTGCTGATATCCTTGACTCCCTCTGCTGAATGCCAGTGGGGCCTCTGCCTGATACATTTCCAGATTCCCTCTGGGATGGGAACATTGCTGCCCTAGATGGAGAGCAGTGAGGTAGAGTATGGAGTTTATGTATGGAGTTGGTCAGAGAGAAGTTTGAGGAAGTAGTTGATGGTCAGATTGTGGAGGGCCTTGACCCTTGCATTTCTGAGTCCAGTGTACACTCCCCACTGCCCTTCTCGTCAAGCACTTTTGATATTTCCTCATGCTTAAAGTAGTCTTTGTTTTTAGTTTCCATGGTACCCATTCACCTGATGTTTTTCTACCTTCCTGGCAGTTTCATCTGGCACTTTGAGCTTCTTAGCTCTTAAATGATCTCTCTTCCTTTAGACATTGACTTCTTAGGACATCTTACACAGTCCCATGATTTTAGTTATCTTTCTGCTGGTGGTTCCTAAAGTACCATCTGAACTCACTTCACACTCAGTTATGTCCATTTCCAGACTGCCAGTTCTGGAGAGGTTTTTAGGGAAACCTTTCTTGCATTCCCCTTCCTGCCCATAGACTGAAATAGGTGTGTGCACGTGTGTGTGCTCAGTCACTTCAGTCGTGTCTGACTCTGTGACCCCATGAATCGTTGCCCACGAGGCTCCTCTCTCCATGATATTCTCCAGGCAAAAATATCGGAGCGGGTTTGCCATGCTTTCCCCCAGGGGATTTCCCAACCCAGGGATCAAGCCCTTGTCTCTTAAGTCTCCTGCATTGGCAGATGGCTTCTTTACACTAGCGCTGCCATTTCCCCAGCACCCTTAACTGCTTTTGCCGTGACATTTAACACAGTGTATTGTTTTTGCTTACTTGCCTGGTTGAGAGCACATACCGTGTGTGCTGGGACCTGATTCCTGGCTCTGCCACTTAAGAACTGTATGGCTTGTGCCTTTGGAACTTATATGTAGACAGGAACTCGTGATAGCACCTAGCTTTTATGGTGGATAGCAGCTAGCTTAAATGGAGCATTAAATGTACAGCAAGTGCTTAGAACAAGGCCTGTATGTAGTAAGTATTTCATTCTTTAATTTGTTGCCCATCCCCACTTCAAGATACTGTTAAGGTAAGGACCAGACTGTCTTGTTCACCCTTGTATTTCCAGATAATAGCACAATACTTGACATGTACTGCTTATTTATTGTTGACTTCATTTGTCCATCTGCTGATAGGGAAATAGTTAATCAAACTTTCGTTTTCTCATGGACCTTTTATCTACTAGAGAGAGAGACAATAAATGTTAGGTGGTGATAAGTTCAGGGGAGAAAATAAGCATGCTAAGGCATGGGTTGGTAAGGCTTGATGTTTTATACAAGGTGCTTAGGGAAGGCATCACTGATACAATGGCATTTGAGCAAAAACCAGAAGAAAGTAAAAGAAGTCAGAGATAGGTTCTTCCCTGGAGAATCCAGGTCAGTGGATCCAGTCCAGAGACCTTGGGGCCAATATACCTGAGTGGAAGTGAGAAAGGGGGAAAGTAACAGGAGATGAGGGAGGGATGGGGAAAAGCGGGGCAGGTAGGTCATCGTTACAGAAGAGATTGACACAACTTCCTGCCTCTGGAGAGGGCAGCTGGGTAAGTGTGGGGACTCACTTTTCCAAAATGTTGGGCCATGTGCATTTATTGCCGGTTTATCACCCTGGGGCTTTAGGCCCAGTGCACTGAAGTCCTCTCTCGATTTAGGCTTTACTGCCTAGGAGAGTAAAGAGTTTAGATTGCTCTCTGCTGCTCTGAGACAAAGTCTGAGCTTGAAGCCACATGAGTTGGTAGGTTGTCCACAGATGACCCCTTTCCCCTAGCCTAGGAGCTGTGATTAACTCCAGGACGAGTGGGGAGGGCTAGTGAGTGTGCACAGCAGCTGTCACGGCCCGGAGTACACCTGAGGTCATAGTTATGAGTCTGAAAGATCGCTCCCGATGGGGAGAACAGTACACTACGTCTTGGTCCTTGATAAATCTTGTGGCTTTATCTGCGTAGGGCCCCAAAATTAAAGTCCACATTCTGTAGAGAATAAGTCTGTACCACGAGACATTTTAAGTAGCTTAGGGGCAGAGGGAAGCCCAGGCCCGTCCGCCTGAGGTTTTAACTCCAGACAGTCCTGAAGGGAGGTTACCCTGTCTTAGCCTGGAGCCGAGCACTTGCTGTTTTTTAGCCCAGTCACTACACGAGTACATCCGTTTAGATTTTCGGGATCCATGTATCTGAATTTACCCTACAAGAATCATGTTCGTGGTGATTAGAGAAACCTCAGGAAGGGAGTGGACAGTTCCTTTTACTGCACCCGACCCCTTGGGCTTTAAAGCTGCTGCTTCTCATCCTACTTACAGAGTGAGAGAAATGGGCGCATTCTGCACAGGTCTGTCCCTGGCACCCTGCTGGCTTTCTCCCCATACCCTCACCCTTGGGCGCTCGTCTGCTTTGATGCAGACAGGGAACAGATCCACCTGTCATTCTGACCCAGGCTGAAGGCCTGTGTTTCTGTGGGTGTTCAGCACCTTTCCATCTTTATGAGCTGGCACCGCTTCCAGCTTCCTGTACACCCACAAGTCCACTCACTTTCTCCTCCCTGCCTTCCTCCTTTCCTGCCCCCCTCCCGCCACTTACCCACTGAGCTGTTGTCTTCCCTTCCTAACTTTCCTCATTCTGCCAGTGAATCAATACCATCTTTCTTCAAAGTATGAAATCTCAGGGATGCCTGCTTTGCTTTCTGTTTCCAAGTGGTGACAAAATGATACTGGTTCTTTCGTCAGGTCTGCTTCAGGCCCACCTCTGCCTTTCCTTTCCCTTTCCTTTCCCTTGTCAGATAACTAACAGATCGGCTCTAGGAAACTACAGCAGCTAAGCCAGTCTTTCTCCCACTGTTTTCACCCAGGCTAATCTTTTCACCCAGTCTAATCTTGCATAGAAACAGTTTCCCCATTTTCCCTTCAGTCTCCATTCTGAAGGGAATGGAGAGGCAGATTGCCTCGTGGATTCTCTTACCCCTTGGGCTCCCTCTGCTTTAGAGCATGGACCTCCGGGGCCCATTGGGCACATCTCCCTGTTTTACATACGTGCGTGATTCACTCCTGTCTTTCTGCCTTTGCCCATGCCTTGTCGCCACCCTGAAATACCCTCATCCTCCCTGCCAACAAGCTTTGGAGATTTCAGAACCCAGCTCAAGTTTTACATTTGATGGAGTCTTCTTTGAACTCCACTGTTGTAGGTCTCCAACCTATTTCTCTTCTTACTCGTGCTTTAAAGTTTGTATTCCTAATTCTTTCCAGTAGGTTTTCAAGTCTTGGAAATTTAATCTCAGTATGTGATTCTTTGTTGGTCATCTGGACAGGACAGGGCACTCAAATATAATTGATGGGTTGATTATTACAGTTGATTGATCGTCCAAATTTGGTGTGGTTTTTAATTTTCAAAGCACTTTTCAGATATAATGTCTGATTCACACAGCTAAAGGCTTGTTTTTAAAAGCTGGATTCTAATTAGACCTCCACTTTCAAGATTATGACCTATGTGACTGGTTTCAGGGCATATATCAGTGTATCGCTTAACTTTGCCTTTGCTCCCTTGGGAGGTAACATGTGGTAGACTCAGGAGGAGCCCTGTGTTCCTTGAGTGGGATTCTGCCTGAAATGGCTTCAGGGGTTCTGGCTCTGACAGAGTCTGTGTGACTTAGGCAGCCCTCTTGAAACCTTCTTGTACCTCAGGTTTTTTGGTTGTAAAACAGGGGTGATACCATCTTTACTTGACTCTTAGACTCCCTTTTTTGGGTAATATTTATAGTCTTAGCATATCAAATCCAGATTTGCCTTACAGGCAATGACATTTCATAGTTCACTAGCGTTTCAACATTGTCCTTTTTAGTGATACATAAAATAATGGTATGATTTATAATCGAAGACTCTTTGCTTTGATTAAATACATTAATATTCACCATTCATGGTTATTTTGAAGACTGAAGTTGGTGAGTAATTGCTTAGCTTAATAAATGATGACTTCTGCCTTTATTTTTACAGTTTTCCTACTGTTCTCTCTGCTTTCAGAATTACCCCCTTAAATCCATCCTTTACACACCTGCCTGATGACATATTACAGGTGTGTTTGTGACTGACTGCCTCCCGTTTGAATTATTCAGTGGCTCTCTACCCCCCACAGCAGTGATTCCTTACGGGAAGAAGTACGTGCCTCATTCCTTCCCCCACCTTCCTCAGAACACTTATGGACACTAAATGACGCTGGGTGCTAGAGAGAAGTGTGTTCTACAGGTGAACTTTGGTGAATGTAGGAAAAGAGCTGGGGACCACTGCCACAAGGATTGAGCTAAGGCCCTTTAACACCATCTGCAAAGACCTCCAAGACCACCTAATAACTTGCCTTTAGGGATGTTATAGCTTTGTAAATTTTTGACTCAGCATATAAAGGGCTACAGAAGATGGGCAAGGCCCAGGGCTGTTCCAGGAGCAGTGCTTTAGGAGGAACAGAAATTGCAGGGATGGGGATCATCTCCTCAGATACAGGTTTATGGACCCAGGCATGGCATTTGGAACTTTTTCTTGATGGTCACAATAAATTGTGCTTCCCTTTCCTGACTGCCTGCCATTTGTTCAGATTAGAGAGAATGACAGTAGTTCTCCTCATTTTACAGTTGAAGAAACCGAGTTTTAGAGCTGAGATGACTCAGTAAGTGGCAGAGGCAGAATTCAGACCCTGGACTCTGGTTTCAGGGCCTGTAGTCTCACAGCTATGCTGCCTGTGGTGTCCTCTCCTGATTTAGCATCCTCAACATGGTAAAAAAATATATTAAGCACATGTAGTGCTTATTATTATTATTATTATTTGGTTTCACTGCAGCTTAACTGGAGCATGTGGGATATCGTTCCCTAACCAGGGATTGAATCCGGGCCCTGTGCATTGCGCATGTGGAGTCTTACCCACCGGACCAGGAAGTCCCTAAGCTCAAGTTTTGTTAGTAGATAAGAGAAAGGATAAAATTGAGGAGAACAGGCCTGGACCATTTTTTTTACCCAGTGTTGTACCTAGTGCATTTGGGACCAATGTTACAAACAGGCAGGAAATGACAGAGGATGAAACAGTAGACAATAAAGAAAAGGTCCTGCTAGAACATTTTTTAAAATTACTTTAGAGAGAACTCTGACTCATAATAGGAAGTTTTTTTTAAGGAAGAAATAATATGCAATGAGTATAATTTACTAATCAACGATATATATGTAAGGGCACAAAACATAAAACCTGCGCACGAGGGACTCCCTGGTGGTCTGATGTTTCACACTCCGTGCTTCCACCGCAGGGGCCATGGGTTCCACCCCTATTCGGGGAACTAGGATTGCACATGCTGCACAGCCTGGCCAAGGGGAAAAAAAAGCAGAAAATGAGTAATCCTGTTTGCAAGAAGAAGAATTACTAGCAAAGCACACAGAATAGTTAATGAGTTACTGGGTAACTTTCTATTCCCCTGCCTGGATAGCTTCTCTTTCGTTTACCAGTAAAGGCCCACCCTCATCCAGACTTCCATAGCATTTTATACTTGGGTCATAGTACTTATCACGGTCTTTCCTTTTATTATAGTTAATTCTATACATGCTTTATCTCCCCTACTTGACTATAAGCCCTTTGAGGACAGGGTCCAAATATTATCTTTATTTCTTCCTTCTGGCTGGTAACATTCTGTGATGTTAAGCATATTTTAAAATAGACATTGTTACAGATCACATTCTTTTGATGAAAACCAGTGATTACTTGAATCTAATACATTCTCTCGTGTGTGTGTGTGTGTGTGTGTATACAGTGGACTCACATACAAATAGTTTATACAAATTCATCTCTAAACCATTTGGCAAAAAGAAAGAGAATAAAAGCTGGAAATACAGAATGATTCCGCCCACGATTCTCCTCCGTTAGTCTGTGTCTGGAGTGAGTGTGAGATGGAAGGTTTGAATCTTTGCCTCTGCCCTCATGTGCCTGTCATGCGCCTCCCATGAGCAATGTATGGTCTCTGGAGTGATTTTAATGCTTAAAGATACAGTGCAGATTTTCAGTCTGTGTAGTCCTTTAAGGAACCAACCACTTCATCTAGCACTTAACTGGAGAAAAGAAAAGGAACAGTAATCAGGAGCAAAGACTGTCTGGGTTGGACCTTCGGTGATCTTAAGGGCTTTTGGCCATGTATGCTTTCCATCTTACTTCCTTAGAACTTGAACCTTATACAAGATGAGACTCCACTATTTTCTCGTTTTTTTTTCATTGAAAATATGTGTCATCATGTGAGTAACAGAGAATGAAAGACGGGAAGTCAGGGGCTAAGTATTGAGTCTTATGGAATTTCATGACAAGGCATCTGAAGAAAACTGTGGAAAAAGTCCAAAGACCAAGGAAGTTCATAAGGAGTTCAGGAGACACTAATAGCAAGGAAAAGAGAAAAACAAAACTTTATTAAACAGGTTGCTTTGTTTGCCTGTTTTCTTTACTTTAGCAGAGGCTGCCATGTTTCTGGAAGGTGTATTTATGCCCGCTTCCCCTTTTTCATTTCTTTTTAAAATGGATAATACGGGAACTAGAGACTGGCTCTGGGCAAAATGATTCAGATGATTTTCTCTTCCCCTATCAATGAGGGTCCTCCTACCCATTGACCTGTTAAGAGCCACCACACCTGCTAACACAGACGAGGAGATGATGTATGCATACCCCATCTTACCTAGAATCTCTTCCTTCCTTACTCTCTGGAGGCGTTTCCTAGGAATTGATGAAACCAACCAGTCTTTGTGACTTGGGGTAGAAAAAATTATCAGCACTTAGCTTTTATATAGTAGACTAGACGTTTTATTAGGGATTAACGATTCTCTTTCAGAACTTGAGTGTTGCAGTATTGGCATCCTCCTGTTCCAGCGCAGGCTCTGTGATCATGCTTTCTTGTTTGATTAGTGTCTTATTGTCTTCTCTGTGGTGATTGTTGTTTTAAAAAAGATATGAGAGTATGGATAGCCAGTGGGAATGTGAGCCCTGTGTCTTTTGTGCACGGCAGGCTTCTGTCCTCCAGTGTGAAATACCTGAAGAGGGTTAATCTAGTTGAGAGGTTTCTGTGGATATGAGTGAGCTTGCAGCGTGGTATGTGTTAACGTGCCACTAGTGTCCTGGAAGCTCTTACCTCCCGCCTCTGCCTGTGGAGTTACTCCAGAAGGCTTCCTGCTGTCCCCATATTGAACTGCATTTCACTGTAGGAACAGTGTTATTCATGGTGCTTCGTTTTCACTGCACGGCTGCTCTGTGGTACCATGTCCTGACTCAGCCTTTGTGTCCTACTGGCATGAGAGCCTTGTTTATTATATCTGTAAAAAATACATCGTTAAGGTTAATACTTAAACGTTTGGAATATAGTCCACAATCCCTGGAGACAGTATTTTTACTGGAGGAAAAAGAGTAATGTTTGTTACCAGGCTCCAGATCACTTTGCTTTTAGTGATTCCTGGAGGACCAAGGGAAGAAGTGCCCACTGAACTGAGAGGGTATCTTGAGACTGAAATACAAGGCAGGTGGCTCTATATAATCAGTGGATCAGTTCATTATTATAGGGTAACTTACTCACGGCGGGGGTGGGGGTGGGGGTTGGGCAGACAGTGCTCCGGAAGCTTTTGTAGCTGCAGTCCACACAGCTGAGGGGCCATTGAGACAATTTCATAGCTTACCTCGTGCAGGAGGAGGTGTATGCTTGGAAACAGTCATGTGTTCCTAAATCAAGACTTATAAATGGGTTACTAGTCTCATGGGTGCTAAGTATAAGTGAGCAAAGGTCTTCATCATTGTTTGGGGATTAACAGAACATAGAGGCCACCTGGTTCTAATGATTATTAAACACTATCTATTACATTCAATTCCCAACAACAGAGAAGTGATTACCACATAGTACAGTCCTGGGAAGGGTCAGCAGAAGGACAGGAGGAACTGTGTGGGCCCAAGATGGCATCAGTTATGCTAACGGCCATAGACAGTGGTGGCTTCTGTTCACCTGGGATTGGATTCAGGACGCTTTTGACTTCAGTGACAAACATAACCAAGGATGAACTTTTTGAAGATCCTAGAATCCTCTGTTCTTGGATAAGGTTGTTGAAAGTGACTTGCCTCCATTCCCTGCATTTCCAGAGTCGTGTCCCCAAGGAGCACATCTGTCCTCGAAATGACACTTTTATTTTCCCTCTTAGATTGCATCAGTCCTGACATGAAACGAGTAAGCTCATTTTAACCCACTTTTACTTGTAGAGGTTAACTCCTATGTCCAGGCAGTAGAGGGTGCTTTTCAGTGCCAGGGTGGGAAGCCAGGCCAACTCAAAAGGCCTGTGTCCCCTCAAAATCAGGACTTGTGAACCATATAAGCCTCTTTCATCCATTCAGCCAGATTTGTGAAGTACTACTGTAACCACCACAGCGCTTGGCAGTGCGGACCCAGAGATGAATGTGACATAGACTCTGCGCTCAAGATCATGAACTCCTTATTGCAAAATTCAGATTTAAATTGAAGGAAGTAGGGAAAACCACTAGACCATTCACGTATGATCTAAGTCAAATCCCTTACGATACAGTGAAAGTGACAAATAGATTCAAGGGATTATATCTGATAGTGCCTGAAGAACTATGGACAAAGGTTCGTAACATTGTACAGGAAGCGGTGATCAAAACCATCCCCAAGAAGAAATGCCAAAAGGCAAAATGGTTGTCTGAGGAGGCCTTACAAATAGTTGAGAAAAGAAGAGGAGCGAAAGGCAAAGGAGAAAAGGCTATATCCATCTGAATACAGAGTTCCAAAGAATAGCAAGGAGAGACAAGAAAGCTTTCCTCAGTGATCAGTGCAGAGAAATAGAGGAAAGCAATAGAATGGGAAAGACTAGAGATCTCTTCAAGAAAATTAAGAGATACCAAGGGACCATTTCATGCAAAGATAGGCACAATAAAGGACAGAAATGGTATGAACCTAACAGAAGCAGAAGATATTAAGAAGAGGTGGCAAGAATACACAGAAGAACTATACAAAACAGATCTTAATGACCCAGGTAACCAAGATGGTGTAATCACTGACCTAGAGCCAGACATCCTGGAGTGCTAAGTCAAGTGGGCTTTAGGAAGTATCACTATGAACAAAGCTAGTGGAGGTGATGGAATTCCAGTTGAGCTATTGCAAATCCTAAAAGATGATGCTGTGAAAGTGCTGCACTCAACATGCCAGCAAATTTGGTAAACTCAGCAGTGGCCACAGGACTGGAAAAGGTCAGTTTTCATTTCAGTCCCAAAGGCAATCCCAAAGAATGTTCAAACTACCTCACAATTGCTCACATCTCACATACTAGCAAAGTAATGCTCAAAATTCTCCAAGCCATGCTTCAACAGTACGTGAACCATGAACTTCTAGATGTTCAAGCTGGATTTAGAAAAGGCAGAGGAACCAGAGATCAAATTACCAACATCCGTTGGATCATAGAAAAAGCAAAAGAGTTCCAGAAAAACATCTACTTCTGGTTCATTGATTTTGCTAAAGCCTTTGACTGTGTGGATCACAACAAACTGGAAAATTCTTACAGATGGGAATACCAGACCACCTGACCTGCCTCCTGAGAAATCTGTATGCAGGTCAAGAAGCAACAGTTAGAACTGGACATGGAACAACAGACTGGTTCCAGATTGGGAAAGGAATACGTCAAGGCTACTGTCACCTTTTATATTTAACTTACATGCAGAGTACCTCATGTGAAATACTGGACTGGATGAAACAGCTTGTGTTTCAGCTGGAATCAAGATTGCAGGGAGAAATATCAATAAACTCAGATAGATGATATATCTGTGACCCTTATGGCAGAAAGTGAAGAGGAAGTAAAGAACCACTTGATGAAAGTAAAAGAGGAGAGTGAAAAAGCTGGCTTAAAACTCAACATTCAGAAAACTAAGATCATGGTGTCCGGTCCCATCACTTCATGACAAATAGATGGAGAAACAATGGAAAGAAGAAACAGTGGCAGACTTTATTTTCTTGGGCTCCAGAATCACTGCAGATGGTGACTGCAGCCATAAAATTAAAAGACGCTTGCTCCTTGGAAGAAAAGCTATGACCAACCTAGACAGCACATTAAAAAGCAGAGACATCACTTTGCCAACAAAGGTCCACCTAGCCAAAGCTATGGTGTTTTTCAGTAGTCATGTACGGTTGTGAGTTGGACGATAAATAAAACTGAGCACCGAAGAATTGATCCTTTTGAACTGTGGTATTGGAGAAGACTCTTGAGAGTCCCTTGGACTGCAAGGAGATCAAACCAGTCAGTCCTAAAGGAAATCAACCCTGAATATTCATTGGAAAGACTGATGCTGAAGCTCCAATACTTCGGTCCCCTGATGTGAAGCACTGACTCATTGGAAAAGACCCTGATGTTGGAAGAATTGAAGGCAGGAGGAGAAGGGGACGACAGAGGATGAGATGGTTGGATGGCATCACCGACTCGATGGACATGAGTTTGAGTAAGCTCCGGGAGTTCGTGATGGACAGGGAGGCCTGGCGTGCTGCAGTCTATGGGGTTGCAAAGAATGGACACAACTGAGCAACTGAACTGAAGGTCTCCCTTCAAGGAGAAGAACAGACAAGTGAAAAATATGACAGTGCACTGAGCTGAGTGCCTCGGGTGAGATGCATGCTGGACACAGCAGTATCACTGAGTAGAGGTGATTACCTCAGCCCGGAGAGGTCTTTAGTCTTTCTTGAATTTACTTCACCGAAGTCTTGGGTGTTCATCACCTCAAATCTTGGAAGGCTCCTTTTGCAATCTCTGATTTTTACAGAACTGCTTAAGAAGATCAGCATGAAGAATAGTGGAAGGTAGTGAGGGTTAGGATTAGCAGTTCTCAGCAGAGTCGGAAGCACCATACGCCCTTGTTCCAATTAAAGAAGTGCTTTCTTTCCATCAGGAAATCCCAGCAGGTTAGACAGTCATTTAACTCTCCTTCAATACCTCCCAGGGCTGTTTTCCCCTTTCTGTGCATTTTCACAGTGCAACTGCTTACCAAGCCTTTGTTGGCACAGAACTTCTGATTCAGGTCCTTCAGAACAGAAGAATCACACCTTCCAGGAGTCCCAAAGCTATACCTAAGCACTGGTGAATGCTCAGCATGCACCAGATTTGTTCTTCTTATTTTCTGTATCAGTAAACTGCGTCACAGGAAAACTTCTGAGAGAGCCCAGAGTACAAACTTACATTCTGGTCACAACCTTCATCTTGCCTCTAGGGAATGAGACGGGGAAGGCCTCAAACAGTTAACTTATGCTGACAGAAAAGAATAGAGGGGCCCACACTGGATGCCCAGTGGGGCCAGTTAGAGAAGCAGGTACCTTCTCTGGAGAGAGGGTGATGTGACAGCTTCCTGGAAAAGAAAGATGGGAGACAGATGTCCCCCTGTGGGGGGAGGGGGGAGGGAAATGGTCTTCATAGCAGGTTAGATTGCTTTTCAGAGCTGTACACCTCTTGACTTTTAGTCATTCCTGCGTTCTGACTGTTGTGAGGGGCCTCTTGAAGACCTTTGCGTCTGCTTTCCTCTCTTCTTGTGCCCCCTCCCTGATGCAGGCTTTGGGTTTCTTCTTGCTCCACCTCCCTTTGTTGGTTTGCTCCTTTAGCTCTCAATGTTCTCTGAGGTTTTACCTACATTGCTGCTGGCATCCTCAAGTTCAGTCCATCAGTCAGCTCGTGTCGTTTGTCAGAACCATTCTTTGTGATTTGTTACCTCTAGTTTTTTAGGTACATGAATTTGGTGCTGATTCTCCATTGTCTTCTCCCCACACTCATGCTTGGCAACCTCCAACTTTCTCAAGGCTCCTCTGTCTCCACTCAGAGAAAGCTCACCCACCTTCCATGGTTCACTGCAGGTTCAGTAAAAGCAGGTCTTCACCGACTTGTCAGGTTAACCTGGGCAGCTGGTGAGCTAATCCCCCGTGGCTCAACTTCGGTTCATGGACACCACATGAGTCACTGTGGTTACCAAAGGTCAGTTGTGATAGCTCCAGACCTGTTGATGTCAGTTATATTGGTATTGTGGTTAAGTCTTTTATCATAATTAATAATATATAGATAAACCATATGTGAGAAAAGAGATTTGTTCTATAAAACTTATCTTGCTTTGGAAAGGCAAGTTACTTAAAAGAGGAATGAAGTTGAATTGGTTTGGACAAGATAACTAAAGGAGACCAGAGCAGGAGGACTCCTAAAGTCTAGAAAAATTCCATACTTCGTGTTTCACAGAAATCTGAGTCCTCCCTCTCCTTTAGAGGAATTGGAAATTGTAAATGATACATTATGAGTGAATTGTATACAAGAGAAATTACATAGATGTTGTTTAGTTGCCAAGTCGTGTCAGACTCTTTGCAACCCCCATGGACTGTGGCCCACCAGGCTCCTCTGTCCATGGGATTTCCCAGGCAAGAATACTGGAGTGGGTTGCCGTTTCCTTCTCCAGAGGGAGCTTCCCAGCCCAGAGATTGAACCCGTGTTCCCTGCATTGGTAGATGGCTTCTTTACTGCTGAGCTGGCAGGGAAGCCCCCATTGATGTCTAACCGGTAGAAAAGATCCCGTGGGCTCCACACCAAAAGTTCTGTGGCTCTCGGAGTAGTGTCTGTAGTAGATGATTGTAGTAGAAGCTTGGACTTTGAGGGAAAAGTCACAGTCAAAGTCAAAATAACTGTCTTCATTACATAAGTTGTTGGTTTAAAATGCTGTTCATTGGGGGTAGAGAAATCAGTGTTACTAATCTGCTGCCTCCCTCTCCCCGCCCCCTCCATCTTCCTAATTCTGCTAGCTGTCGTTTTTCTGCATTGTCAAAGCATATAGTATTGACATTCTCTTGTCACTCTAACCCCATTTGTCTTAGTCCTACCAGTAAGGATATCCAGTGCTTGCTGCCGGTCTTTCTGCCACGGTTTTTCCAGTCACCTCTTGGTTGGCAGAAGTTTTTTCTTCAAAACAGAGGAATTTCCGGTTACCTAGGTGTAAAATTCTTGAGTGACCTTTTCTTTTCTTGGGAATTTTTGTAAATACTGCTGCTTTTTCTGCCAACATTGAATTTTACTGTGGGAATTTTCAAGCTTGTGTCCCTCTTTTAAGTGATTTGATCATTTCACCTGCTTGTGGAAATTGAGAAACCTTACCTTCAAGGTCTGTCTCGGCACTGACTGTTTCGGGTCAGTTTTTCCCTGGAATGCAATGTGCGTTTTCGGGAACATCTTGAAAACATTTTTGCATCATCTTTATGAGCTGAGTCTTTACATCCCTCTTCTGTTCCATGTTACAGGTTTCTTTTACATTATGTTGTATCTCCTTTGCTATCTTCTGTAACTCATTTTCTCCCTATTGCTGTTAACTCTTCTTTTTGTCTGGTTCCTTTTATATGCTTTTTCAAAATTTCTCTCCTTTTTGCTCCTTCCTGTGTTTTTAGCAGTGTCTCTTCTCCCTTTTCTTCCTTCCAGATTCTTCTTAATTTCTCTGTGTTTTTTTTTTTTCTTTCATTTATGTCTGCTCTTCTTGTTTGCCTGTTTCTCCCATATAAGCTCTTACGCTTCGGCTTTAGGCTCTTGCTTCATAGTTTCCTTTTTTCAATTCTGTAAAATATGGTGTTGCATTTTGTCTGCTCTATGACAGCATTTTTCTGGCATGTAGTCTTAGTCTGCCCTATGGTTTTCCTGTTTCTTTCCTAATTTGTTTCTTGTTGCATCTTTATATAGATCCCATGCAGATTTCATTTTTATAACTTATCTTTAAATAGGTGGGTTTTTCAGGGACCAGCTATTTGCAGGATGCTGTTTAGGGGAAGTACCAAGTCTGTGTTCCAGGCTGACTGCAGTTGTTCTCATGATTTCAGGTTCCAGGTAAGTTTCTTTACTTTAATTTCTACCCAGCCAAAAGAGGTAGACATCTGTGATTTTCCTACCACGCAAAGACTGCCCTCTCTGCTCCACAGAGACCAGCCCTGGGAGGCAAAATAGAGCTCATTTGGATGACTTTTCACTTAGGCCCAACTTCAGGCCCAAGGAAGCGCTTATCTTCCAAAAATCAGGAAACTATTGAGTCACAGAGGGTGTATCCTTCACCTATAAGAAGCATGTTTTGCAGGCCTTCCTGAGTTCTCCAGCTCCCATGCCCTCTCTCTCTAGCATCCTTTCTTTTCAAAAGGAAAGGAGCCCTTGCTCGGGCTCCCTGCTTTTGACAGCTTTTACACCCATTTAGGGGCCTGTTGTTCAGTCACTCAGTTGTGTCCAACTCTTTGCAATCCCATGGACTACAGCACGCCAGGCTTCCCTGTTCTCCACTATCTCCCAGAATTGGTTCAGACTCATGTCCATTGAGTCGGTGATGCCATCCAACCATCTCATCCTCTGTCATTCCCTTCTCCTTCAGTCTTTCCCAGCATCAGAGTCTTTTCCAATGAGTTGGCTCTTTGTATCAGGTGGCCAAAGTATTGGAGCTTTAACATCAGTCCTTCCAATGAATATTCAGGGTTGATTTCCTTTAGGATTGACTGGTTTGATCTTGCTGTCCAAGGTACTCTCTAGAGTCTTTCCCAGCACCACAATTCAAAAGCATCAATTCTTTGGCACTCAGCCTTCTTTATGGGCCAACTCTCACATCCATGCATGACTACTGGAAAAACCATAGCTTTGACTAAACAGACCTTTGTAGGCAAAGTGATGTCTCTGCTTTTTAATTGGGAGCCTGGGATTATGGTTATCTTCAGTTTGTTGAAAATGGAGTTTGCATTTTTGTTTATTTCTCCTTGCACTTGAATACCTTTATGAATAACATTTAAAAATTATGACTTCACAATGCAGTGTTCAAATCAGACTAATGTTTTCTATTAACCAACCACTGGTCCCCTTATATCCTCTGTTAGGCCTTTTGCTACACCTTCCCCATAAAGCCTCTCCACCACACTGTCATCCATCTTTTAAGCACTAAAGCCCAAGGAGGATTCTGTTCAGATTTATGAAAAGCCTGTTATTCATTCAACACGCCTACTCCACACTGGGCATTGTTCTAGGCCTTGGGAAGAAAACATGGAAGAATTCCTGCTTTATCTTTGACACACCCAAGGCAAGTCCTGAAATGATTCCATGTAGAGTCTTCCTCTATGTTTAGAAGAAGAAAGTAAAAATCAGTTTGGGATTTTGAGGACGTATGGTGGAAACATGAGCTCTGGAGTCAGACCTAGATTCAGTGATCAGGTCACTAACTATGACCTGCTAAATACGTGAGGTTGGGACAGTTTATTGACTTTTCCATGTATTAGTTTCCACATATCAGTTTATCTCAGGTAGATGTTACAAAGCTAAATAAGTTACATATAAAGTGCTCAGCACATAGTAGATGCTCAACAAGTACCACTCCCCCCATGAAAAAGGTATTTATTACAAAGAATAAATACTAGGAGTGCTGGTATAGAGACCCCTATTTTTTAAATAGTGGCAGCATTTGCGTAACATAAAGCTCACTGTCTTCATTTCTAAATGCACTGCTCAGTAGTGCTAAATGAGCTCACGTTTTTGTGCAGCCCGCCTCTAGCACTCTTTCTCTCGCAAAACTGACACTGTGTCCCCACTGAAGAGCACCCCCTTGCCTCGTCCCCACAGCTCCTGGCAGCCACCATCCCACCTTCTGCCTCTATGATTCTGACCACTAGGCACCTTATATAAATGGAATCATACTGAATTTGTCCTTTTATGTCTGGCTTATCTCACTTAGCATGGTGTCCTAAAGGCTCATCCATATTGGAGCACGTTGCAAGATTTTCTTGTAATGCTGAGTAATATTCCATTGCCGTGTATATGCCACATTTTGTTTATCTGCTCACACATTGATTGGGTTGCTTTCTACTTTTGACTGCTGTGAGTAATGCTGCTGTGAAGATAGGTGTACACGTCTCTCTTTGAATCTTTTGAGGATAATCCCAGAAGTAATAAGGTAATTCTGTGTTTAATTTTTAAAGGAAACATCATACTGTTTTCTGAAGCCTGTTTCTTGATGGGGAAGTATAAACAGTGTAGTTCCCCAGAGACTAATTTTAAAACCAGTCTTGTTTAATGTTTTATAAACTATCTATATATGAGAGTTTCACTATTAAATCTCCTTTGCATATGGGTAATGAAATAGTTCATATTCTGTAAAATGTAAGAATACCTCATGTGAGTATAGACAGAAAAGTGGTTAATAAGCCTTAATTAGTGTAGGGAAACATATTTGTATTTGAATGTAGGCTTTAGTATACTCCCTCAAGGTCAGAAGGATTCTAGTTGCAGCTGTCAGTGTATTTCCCCACTTACTGTGAACAAAACATGGAGAACTGATGGGCCAGTAAACTTCATATGTCAGAAGTACACAGACACACGGACATGTCTTTTTCCTTGACTCTCCATAGCAAGACTCTCCATACAGTGGAGTATATTGGCCCTCAAATCCTCCGTAGTCTAGTCTAGTCTAGACCAGTGTGGTCTCAACTGAAGACAGTTGTTGCCCCTGCAGACATTTGACCGTACCTGGAGACATTTGTGTTGTCTCAGCTGAAGGGGTGCTCTGGAATCTAGTGGACGGAGACCAGGAGTGCTGCTACACCTGCCGCAGTGCACGGAGCAGCTCCCCTGCCACAGAGAACTCTCCAGCCCCAGGTGGCAGCTTGAGAGACCTGCCTTAGACCCAAACCAGCCCCTCAGCATTGTTCTCAGCCTCTCTCGCATGTAAACCTGACATTCCAGCCGGGCCCAGGTGCGCCTCAGACCATACACCAGCTGAAATCTTCCTGTTTCTCTGGTGTCAGGCCCAGCTGCAGGTCTCTCACTGTCTCAGTGAAGCTAGCTGGCCTCTCTGACCACCACTCTCTCCCTTCTTGGACTTCCTGTAGGACTGTCCCACTAATTTGGCACTTGGTTGACCATACAAGGTGGTCTCTTTCCAAAATTGACTAAAGTGCCTTGAAGGCCATGTTGATATGACTTGATGTGAAATGTGACATACCAGCCCTTACATAGCCCAGTGGGCACCTCTGACCTGACCCACCTGGGGCTCCATGAAAGCTTTCCTGCATGTGTAGTGTAGAGTTGCTGAATCAGCACAATACTTGGCCATCACCGCAGTCTGAGAACGGTGAGCTGGGTGGAAGGTCCACATGGGAGCCCCGTGACCAGAGAGGTGTTCATGCTGAACCTGGTTTCCTCGCTAAGCTAGAACACATGAAGACGGTGCCAGAGGATGGGCCTGTTATGAAGCCTGGGGGACAACGTGTTTCACATGGAAATGTATGTAGACAGGAACTGTTCTGTCATAGCTGGGCTAGTTGAATGCCAGTCGGTATTTATAGTGATCAGACTTGTAATGAAAGCCATCATTATTTATTTAGAGCCCAGTGTATGCCAGCACCACGTAGGTGCTTTATACAGCTTATCGCATTCAGCCCTTACCACAGTCCTGGAAGGAAGCTGAAGCACTGAAAGGGTCATTTGCCCAAGCTCATTCGGCTCACAAATAGCAGAGCTGAAATTTGCACACAGTCTGACTTCATGCAGCACCACCCTGCCTTGAGTGTAGCCAGGCCCTCTTGCCACTGGTCCTGGGGGAGATCTGTGTCTTGACACGCTGAAATGTGGGGGAGTCCCCTGTGGCCTCACCGGAGAGGTGGGTGACCCATGGGGCTGAGGCGTTCGTTGCTCATCAGTGTCAGTGTCGTGCCTGGCCTCTCTGCTTCTGCAGGAGAGCCCGTGGGGTTTCCTCTGGGGCCACAGCCTCACGACCACAAAGGGCTCTGACCTTCTCACTTCTGCTTCCCCTGCAGGTACACTACATCCTTCAGGAGGTGGTGATGGGTGGGATGGTCCTGGAAACAAACATGAATGAGATTGTGGCTCAGATTGAAGCCCAGAACAGGCTGGAGAAGTCCGAGGTGAGACACTGCTGGATTCTGCCCCGGCTGGTCAGAGAAGACCTGGGAAGAGGGAGGAATGGCTGCTGTGTGGAGTTGGGTTACTGTGGAGCCTTAGGAGTGTTTTCTGCTCCATCCTCTTTTTTTCCCTGAGTCCATTGACACTCATTGGTTTGAAGATTAAACAGGTGAGAATGAGGCTAAAGGTGTGAATGGAAAGCCAGGTGGCACAGGAAGGCAGACAGCTTCTGGCTTGGGGGATTATGTGGGTTGTAATTCCTCCTTTCATAACCACATGTTCCCTGGGGTACCCAGAATCACCTTCTCAGATTCTAGTGTGGTTTCCTAGCTTGTGTGCCTGGGAGTCTGTCTCCCAGCAGCCACTTCTCGTGGTGTCTATCAAACCTCAGAATGGCCAGTTTCCAGTTTGCCTGATAAAAAGCTACGGTAGAATTTGGGCTGAGTTTGAAAATAGCTTCCTCCCAGTCCACCCCCTCATGGTGCTGAGTCTGATGCAGATGCTCCCAGTACGTTCTACCCTGTTCCCCTGAGGTCTCTCCATCACCTTCGTCAGCCGTACCAGGGAGCAGAGGTTACCGGCACACACCTTCACAAGTGGGAGAGCAAGCACAACAAGTTACCTCTGTAGCTATCTGAGCGTCTTTAAGAGCTTCACCGCTTTGTGTATCAGAGCTTGATCTTGCGAAACCAGGGATTCTTTGTGTGAGGGCTGGCAGTCCTGCTGAAGAAGCTTTTCCAAACCGCAGCTATTGTGGCAACTAGAGTTCTCTTAGAAATGCAGGCTGGGAAGCTTCCAAGAATAGTGAGTGAGTCAGAGGCCAGAGGTTTGGAAACTAGAGGAAACAGAGACTTGCCGGGCAAGGGTGGGATTGGAGTCAGGATCCGGAAATTGGTCGAGGAGGAGGAAACGGTTTTGAGAGTGTCCTCGTCAACTTCTCCCCTTCTCTGCACGCCTGGGCCGCTGGAGGGCTGGGGCTCGCCACGGGCACCTTTCCTCCCCGCGCTGTCTCCAGCCCTTCCGTGTCTGTGTATGCTCCGCCTCCGCTGTGGCCTCCCCCCATCTTGTGGCCACATGTCATTTCCAAAGCCAGCTCTTCTCCATCTCACGTTATTAGTTGGCAAGCAGTTGTCCTAAGCTGTGACATTCCTTTTTCTATTAAGAATGTCCCTGTGACTGTACTCGTCTGTTAAGAGTCTTCAGTCTCTTGAGGAAAGTCTTGTATTTTTGTTTCGTAACCTGAAAAGTGACCCTGATACTGAAGACAACTTGGTTAAACCATGCTGGTTATTTCAGCGGGCGTCTGTTGAGCAGCCCCTGTGTGCCAGGCACTGTGGGCGCTGGGGCCAGGAAACTGCACGAGACACAGCACGTGTTCTGGGGTGCAGAGTGTGGGCCCCTTTACTGCGGAACCCACTGTCCTAAGAGCTGTGTTGGCCACCTTTGAGGCATAAAGATGGAAAAAGCAAAGCTTGTGTTACATGTACTCAGTTTGGACATTTTCTCTCCCTCTGTCACTTGTTTTTTTGTTGTTGTGAAAATATTAAGCAGATGACAGTGAGAGTTTATCACACAGCCACCTTTATATCTCTGCAGGGTGGCCTTTCAGCTGCACCTGCCCGGGCAGTGTCCGCTGTGAAGAACATCAACCTGCCAGAGATGCCCCGGAACATCAACATTGGCGATCTCAACATCAAGGTCCCCAACCTGTCCCAGTTTGTCTAAGAGTGGAGGACAGCTGAACTGAGTCCTTGGAGCCAGCAGAGCCGAGCCAGCCCTGCAGCACAACCCGCTCTACACCCTCAAGGAGTCCAGCCTTGGGCCCTGGCCCCCACTGTCCTGGAGCAGGAAAGAGCCCTGTGTCCACTGCCAGCCTTCTCACACGTGCGGCCTTGCCCATCTCTCGGACACACGGCAACTGCGGGTGTGAGGGGCCCTGGCTACCTCAGTGGGGGTCAGGTGCCCAAGTCATATGCCCCCTTTCCCTCCTGTGTGCAGCCACTCCCAGGGCTTGGGGACTGTAGTGAGAGCCCTCTCCCCACCTCGATCCCAGAACCCCATCCTGAGGATGTGTGCTGACTCGAGGCTTCAACCTTGAGTTGAAGGCTCCCTGAGATCCTGCAGCGTTGACTGTGATGGCGAGGTGCCGTAGCTGGGAACAGATTGACCCTCTAGATCTGGAAACATGGTGCATGGCAAACAAGGACAGGAGTTTAAGGTGATCCAAAGTGGCCTGCTGGCTCTCCTAGGGTTGGCACACCCAGAATCCTTTGGCACAGCCCAGCCTTCTCACCCCCACCTACGTTCCCCACAGCCACAGTCCCAGCTCTGCTCGACCAGCTGTGTGTGTGTATAGGACACAGTCCACTATGTAAGCCTGTTGCTTGCCTGCCTGCACATTTCTGCCCACAGGGAGGGTACTCCCACAGCCAGAGTGGTCCCCGTCAAAGGGGTGGCGCCCCATGTCTGTAGAAGGCAAAGCTGACATGTGGAACATCTCAGAATTGTGACTGTGCTAGGTTTAAAATACACTCTCCTCCCGAGGAGTAGATGGGTCAGTTGCTGTGTTCTGAATGATGGGTGTTCGCTGGGTGGAAAGCCACTTGCAGTCTGCACCAGCTTGTGGAGCATGAGAGCCTGAACCAGGGTCCTGTTCTGGACCTGGGACACAGGCAGCGTGCTGGCTGAGACCTGTGGCAGCGCAGCATCTTTTCCCCACATTCAGAGGGTCCCTCCCTGAGCTCGCTCTGGGCTTGCCCTGTGCCCTAAGGTGACAGTTTACTAGAGCTCGCTGTGGAAACCCATAAATATTTCCCATGTGGTGAGGGTCTTTGTGCCTGTGGTTGGTCATCTTAGAGATGGAGCTGCTCCTCGGAGCAGTGCCTCTTAGCCCTGCACTGCCTTGGGGCCAGGTGCCTTGATAGCTGCCTTGAGGTTAGGGAGCTCTCTGTGCCATGCTACTAAGTCTCCCAGCCTGGGGACTTCTTGTGCTTGCCGGCTGGTGGCCCAGACTGTTTGCTCAGGCCTCCTGATGTTGTCGCAGAGCCTGTCTGAGATGTGCCCAACAAGACCATGTGTTGAGTCACGTCTTCTCCCACTTTGAACAGTGCTTCCTGTGGTGGGTGTCCTTTATTCCCTGTAGCCTCTTGACTCAGTCTTTCGGAACCTCTCCAATAACCTCAGAGATGGGCAGTGTTGCTCAGAAGATAGACACTTATGTGGGAAGAGGGAAATGTAGGTAAATATATCTATCCAATGTCAAAGCCTCTGATGTTCTTTTAAAAAGTTTTCATTTTTTTTAACAGACATTTCAGCCTATTCACATTCCTCTTTCATAATTTGCTTAAAGTGAAGTAGGAACAAAGAAGGAAAATGTTATTTATTTTATACTTTCTGTAAGATGGCATAAGCAAGATCCTTCCACAATCCTTACAACAAACATTATTATCTCTCATTCTGCAGGTCAAGAAAGTAAGACTTGGAGAGGTCAAGTAACTTGCTTTAGGTCACACAGGGCTAAGAGTTGAGACTGACTGCCTAAATCTGTGGTTCTTTTTTTTTTTTTTTTTCTGCTGCTCAAGATGGCTTCTCCCAATTTTATTTTCTTTCTTATGGATAAGGAAACCTCACAATTTGCAGATAGCTTCTCAGAAGCTGTGATTAAAACAGGTTCAGTTTTCTAAAGCAGCCAGTGAAAGCATGAAAGAGTGTAAGAACTGGAAGGTCCTCCACGTGCCTTCAGTGAACCGATGAGGAAACCGAAGCCCAGGGTTTCGTGTTGAGGGTCACAAAGCTAGAACTGAGTCTCTTCTCATCTTTAAAATTTTTATTGGAGTTGATTTACCACGCTGTGTTAGTTTCAGGTGTACAGTAAAGTGAATCGGCTATGTGTGCACCCACCAAGTTGTTTTTCTTGGTTGCTTTATGGCCCATTGCATTGCTACAGCACAGCCACATGTCCTGGATTTCCTGGGATACTCTGTTAATGTCTCGCCTGCCAGAAACCAGTGATTTCCCCCAAACCGTTGACTGGTCTGGAGACTCCCAGCAGTGGAAATTCCAGCCTCATCCCTTGCACTGCCTCTAAATGACTTGAGCCTCGTCTGTGGTTTGGAACACTTGATCCCTTTGGATGAGCCACAGTAATTGTTCATTAACTACTTGAGGTTGCCTGTGAATCAACCTTTCTGGCCTGGTATCAGCAAAGCCATAAACTTTAATAATAAGGAAACCTTCGTTGGCCTTTTTTCAGAGAGGGACACAGATATTGCTGCTGAGAGACGTCAGTTGTGAAGAGGGGCTAGGTTTGAATTTGGGGGTCCTTGGCCCTGCGTGGCTCACACTGAGGATCTTCTAAAGTGGTACAGAACACTGGGTTTTCAGTGCTCACTGCCAGTAATAAAACTCATATTCTTCCCTCATTCAACTTCTAAGTGCCTGGTGAGTGCCAGGCCCAGTTCTAGGCCCCCAAAGATGGAGAGAAAGGCGGCTCTGCCCCCTGCGGCTGTCTGCTGAGGGTCTAACGCTCAGGTTGCGTCTGACGGGCAGCCTGGATGTGGAGACTGCAGTCAGTGGCTGTGTTACGTGGAGTATTTAGCAGTGACTCGTCTCCCAGCCCCAGCTGACCCCACTGTGCCCTGCTGCCCATGCTCTATCTTCAAGCTGCTATCTCAAAGATACCATAGGCCAGGTAGCTTAAAAAATGATGTCTCACAGTTCCGCAGGCTGGTCATGGGCAAGGTGCTGCAGATTTGGCGCCTGGTGTGGACCGACTTCTTGTGTCACAGAAGGCCATATCCTTGCTCTGTCCTCACATGTTGAAGAGAGAGCCCTGGGTTCCATCCCCGTATAAGGGCACTATACCCACTGTCAGGGCGCCCCCTCATGATGTCACCCAAGCCTAATCACCTCTCAAAGGCCCCGTCTCCAGATACATTCACATAGGGAACTGAATGTCAGCATACGAATCTGGAGGAGGACGGTGAGATAGATGGCATCACCGACTCGATGGACGTGAATTTGAGCAAACTCCAGGAGAGGAAGGACAGGGAAGCCTGGAGTGCTGCAGTCCATGGAGTCACAAAGAGTCAGACGTGACTCAGCGGCTGAACACCACCACCAAGCATTCAGTCCGTGCAGCGTACCTAATGACCCCCTCTTCTGCTAGGCCTGGTCACGGCCCTATGCTTGTCAAAATTGAGGACTCTTAGGATATCTTGAATCTTCTCAAATCCTTGTTACTCAGGCTTCTACCACTTACAGAGCCAGCCTTTCATCCCCACCGCCTCCACCTCCACCTCCATGGAGCCAGCCCAGGGAAGCCCTCTCTGGCCCCAGCTTCACCGCAGAAGAAAGCAGAGAGTGAGGCTGGAACCATGCTGCTGGCTAAATCTGTCTTGTGGACCAGTATCTCCTAGGGGATGTCAGTGTGGTCTGTGGGTTTCCAGATAGAATGCAGCAGAGATTGGTGACTGAAGATAAAGGTCAGGAGAGAGTGATAGCCAGGAGAGAGCCTCTCAGGGATGGGCAAGACCGTGGGAGGAGGATGTTGGCTCCTAGCAAACATCCTGGCCTTCAGCTTCCCAAGTCTCCTGCCCTGCCACCAGAAGGGTGTCCATCTCACTGTGGTCATTGTGAGCCTGGTGCCACAGGCTAACAAACACACAGCTGACATCGCGGTTAAGTTGATGCTGGCTGGGAGCACTGGGGATCCTACATCTGCAGTGCTGGCAGCAGTTAGCAGATGGACAGGCCTCCTTTAAGAAGCAGTTCCATAGAAGTGATTACTCTTTCCGAAAAGATTCTTTCCTGTTTCAGTACATTCATGTGGACAAAAAAATAAGGAAAGGCTGTTGAGCCAAACTCCCACTCAGTTCCCCCAAACCACCGAGCACCTCCCACCCCTATCCCTGGTAATGACAAGTGTTTCCAATTTAAAAGATTAGGAAACAAAAGCCCCTGGAGTTTTATTACCAAAACAAAGTATACTTTCCTGAGTTCTGTTCCCTTTGACCTTGGTGGTTGACCCCAGCCCTCTACACCCAGCCATCTGTAGGGAGGCAGGGCCTCCCAGACCACCCCATTTTCCATGGGACTCTGATGTCCTGTGTGTGAGAGTTGTTCGTTTTCACCTCCCCTACTAGAATGAACGCCCCTCAAGGGTGGGGTACGTCTCTCCTGCTGAGTTCTGTGTCCCAGCTGCTATGAGCAGTGTGCGTGGTATGTATCAGTAAATAACTGTGGAATGAGTGAGCGGTTGAGGTCAATGGTAAATCATTTTAGCAGTCATCGTAGCTTCTGCTCCTGAGGGCCCTGCTCGGTCAGCGTTTTGGGTAATGGCAGTGGGAACCACCAGTAGAGAGGGACCAGGTGATGGCCTGTGCAGCGAGGGGGAGAGGAGAAAGGGAGAGCCGGTGACAGTGGAGCCCAGGTGGCAATGACACGAGAGGAGGAGGTGGTTTGGGATGGAGGAAGACCGGAGTCTGGAAGTGGGTGTGTGAAGCCGGACTTGCCTGACAGTGTCTGGGGCAGATGTCTGCCAGCCAGCTGGGAACCCGGGAGAGGGCAGAGAGGAAACGAACATCCACCCCAGAGAGAGGGTGGTTGGAGCCTTGGGAGCAAGTCATGTGGCCGAGGGAGGAGAGGAGAGGGTTGAGGGCTCAGCCTAGAGGAAGGGAGAGGAGAATCGAGATAGGAGCTGCTTCAAGTCAAGGGAGGACTCTGAGTGGGAAGGGCCCTTGTGAGACGCCAAGGAGTGGAGACTGAGAAGAGATGGCCTGTCTCGGTCCTGCCGCTGCCCCCACCAAGTTCCCTCAGGGAGGAAGTGAATGAGGGAACTGGGAAAGGGTGGTTAGGCTGGTGGGGCGGGTCTAGACCACAAGGTGGTCGTGAAAGGGTGGCTCACAATCCAGCTCTGTGATGTACAGAGCCTTCTTTGGAAGGTCAGCATCTGCATCCATAAAGGGGCGCCAGTTACTCCTGCCTCGGGAGGTGTTTAAGGGTTAACTGAGGATTGATGAAGACCACGGAAGAGTCTGTAAACACAGGCTGCTGTCACCACTGGGGCTTTTGCAGAGGGAATGGGAACCTAAGTAGATGCAGTTAGCTAGGAGAGGTTTGGTGGTGCTGGGATGCGAGACCAAAGTCCACGGTGCTCGAGTCCTGGCAGAAGGCCTCAAAGGTGGGGCCGCAGATGGCTGCTGGGGACAGAACCTGCTGGCCTGTTCCCCCCGCCCTCACAGTGCACCCCATGGACTATACCCACCCGGCTCCTCTGTCCATGGGATTCTCACAGCAAGAATACAGGAATGGCTTGCCTTTCCCTTCATCAGGGGATCATCCCAACCCAGGGATTGAACCCAGGTCTCCTGCACTGCAGGCAGATTCTTTACCATCTGTGCCCCCAGGAAACCCCACATCTAGAGGCCACCACTGGATAAAGTAGGGGTAGGGGAAGCAGTGGAATGTGGAAAGTGAAGCTTCCCTTACAACGAGGGGTTTGAAGGCACCAGAGAACAAATGTGTGATTGGTGGGACCAGAAGTGCAGGGGACACAGCCTAGAATTCATGCCCCGCAGAGTCAGGGCCATGGAGAGACCCTGAAGGCACAGTGGCAGGAGTCGGCACTTGGCCAGGACTGGGATGAGGAACTCTGGCCATGCAGGTCTGGCCAAGAGTTGGGGTCCTAGAGGGACGTCATGCTTCCCGTGAGACATGGGAGCTTTGGCCTTTCTCAGGAGCTAACCTGAGAAGGCAATGGCACCCTACTCCAGTACTCTTGCCTGGAAAAGCCCATGGAAGGAGGAGCCTGGTGGGCTGCAGTCCATGGGGTTGCTAAGAGTCAGACACGACTGAGTGACTTCACTTTCACTTTTCACTTTCATGCATTGGAGAAGGAAATGGCAACCCACTCCAGTGTTCTTGCCTGGAGAATCCCAGGGACGGGGGAGCCTGGTGAGCTGCCGTCTATGGAGTCGCACACAGTTGGACACGACTGAAGTGATTTAGCAGTAGCAGCAACCTAACTTTTTTTTTCAACACTGATATCAGCCTGGCCTCCTGAGAGCACCTAGGATAGAGCCACACCTATAAGAGGGCAGGTTGAAGGTTATCTCCTGTATTGGTGATAACAAATGCCTTTGACAGACCAAGGGAATAAAGGCACAGCTGACATAATCTGGGGAAGGAAATGGCAACCCACTCCAGTATTCTTGCCTGGAAAATCCCATGGATGGAGGAGCCTGGTAGGCTACAGTCCATGGAGGTCACAAAGAGTCAGACATGACTGAGCGACTTCACTGTCATAAGAGGAGGAGGTACTGACCAATTTGTACTTTATCCATTTTTTGGTAAGAGTTCAACTTTTTATATCGAATGTGTTACAGAAGAGGTTTAGTCAAAAGCCCAAAGCCCATGTCATGATCAGACTCCTCAGGCCCCTCTTTCTCAGCTGTCTTCTCAGATGGTGGGAGCGGCAGGAACTCCTGCAGCTGCAGCCCAGGCGCTGGGCAAGCCCATCAGCCTGTGCCCTGCACATGAGGTTCACAGTGTCAACACCGGCCAGAGCCTTGGCAAACTGCCCTGGCCAGAAAGGGTCAACGTTTATACCAGCCGCTTAATGAGGGCATTGCTCCTCCATGACCATCACCTCGTTGTGGAGGGTGAGGGCCGAGTTAGATGCAGGCAAGCTTCAAGATGGAGGCCACGATACAAGCAAACGTGAAGCAGGCACCACTGGGCAAGGTGCTGGGCACTGGATGAAGTGAGGGCCTCCCCGCAGCGCGACCCGAGCTTCCTCTGTGGGACTCAGCACCTCAGTGGCAGCTGAGAAAGGGAGCCAGGTAAATATCTCAAAGACTGGACCCACAGACTCCCCAGGCTCAGATGATATTCAAAATATCTACCAACTAGGCTTGGCTCAGGCACTGACGAGTGGAGCTACCAGACCAGGGCTTGGCGGTGCTACTGGTGGTCCATGGTGCTCCTGCCTCTCCTGTGGCAACAGAGAGGAGAACCCAGGAGGCTGTCACACCTGGAGCTACTGCAGCTCCATCCTCTGTTGGCCTGCGTGGGGCCTGGTTGGTTGCAATTGTGGCTTGGTGACTCAGCGTGCCTCTTCCTGCTTGGGTCCTGAGGTGGGAGGGACAAGGAACCTTCTCATACCCCATCCCTCGACCCTTATGAACTGGCAGTGAAACTGGAGGTCAAGAGATAGCCGCAAGCTAGAGCACCCATTGCAGGTCACTGCCTTGGCCCTGGGCAACCAGGGAGTGAAGTTTTCCTCTAGCCACGCAGACCTGAGCTCTTGAGCCCCCTGTCCAAGCCTCCAGGTGGCTCCTCAGCTGGCTATAGACCTCACGAATCTCACTCTGGCTGGCAGGCAGAGGGTAGCTGCACGCCATAGATGGCAACATGCATGGCCTGGGAGGTAAGCCTTTCTTGCTAGGAAAGAGCTTATCTAAACTGAGACAAGGTAGGATTTGATCTGCTGAGTGCTGAGCCAGCTTTTCTGGAACTTTTGTGTGTCCAGCAGGTACAGCTGCTCCACCAGGAAGTAACTCCCACTCAGACGCTGGCCTGGGCACTTCTGGGTGTTTTCTACTGAAATTCCCTCTTTTTTTTTTTTTTTTGCCGAGTTCCCCCAGCCTCTACCTGCCTCTTTTCCAGCGACTGGCCCCTTGCCTGGACCCTAGGAAGTGTCAACCAACCCATCATTGTTTAAAGTGCACGATGATTTACAAGATTAGAAGGAATCCCTGGGTCCAAGGTCTGTGCCAAATGGGGAAGTGATACGGTAATACCACCTGGCATTGCAAGTTACTTGGCACAGGTTGGCAGCCCATGGCAGTGGACTCTCCCTGTCAGGCCCCTCCCTGAGCCACAGTGCTCAGGGTGACAATCCTTTCCTGTCAAGTCACCCACTCCAGCCCAGCCCCGCCCTGCTGAGCTGCTCTGGGTTCCTGTGGTCCCAGAAAGGCCTCAGAGGCCAGGCCAGGCCAGGCTTTGGCCCTGGCCATCCCCTCTGCCTGTCTTCAGGCCTTCCTCACTCCCTCACTTCAGGAGTCTTTGCACAAATGTTGCTCTCAGACCTTCCCTGCCTTTCCCTGTTTCTCACAGCGCTTGTCAAACTGACATCATCATGTTTGTAACGTCAAACTCTTTTTTTGGAACTATTTTTTGCTGCTGTTTTTGCTGTGTCTACCACAGCACCTGACCCACTTTTGCTGCCAGTTAAATGATTGTTTGTGAGTGAATGAATGAACACCTTTGTTTCTCTCTCAACGTGCATGGAGCTCCACACCCACTCCAGGCTTGGGGGCTCTGTGGGAGGGAGTCTGGGGCCTGGCTTCTTGATTCCCCATGTGAGTCTGAGTGTGTCATTTAGTGCCTGCTTCTTCCCTAACAGTTGGTAAAGAATCTGCCTGCAATGCACGAGACCCCGGTTTGATTCCTAGGTCAGGAAGATCCACTGGAGAAGGAATAGGCTACCCACTCCAGTATTCTTGGACTTTCTTTGTGGCTCAACTGGTAAAGAATCTGCTTACAGTGCAGGAGACCTGGGTTCAGTCCCTGAGTTGGGAAGATCCCCTGGAGAAGGGAAAGGCTACCTGCTCCAGTATTCTGGCTTGGAGAATTCAGGGTCACAAAGAGTCGGACGTGACTTGAGCGACTTTCACTTTCTTCCTAGTTATAAGAATAGTGTATGAGAATACACTTAACATAGAGATGTAAAGAAAGCCCTGAATGGAAGGTAAACCAGGTTTGAATCCTGGATTCACTGCTTGCCAGCTCTGTGGCCTTGGGCAACATACCTAACCTCTTTCTGCTTCAGTTTCCTCATCTGTGAAATAGGATTAAAACAGCTTCCTTGAATCAGTCAAAGTTCTTGATTGCAAACAATAGAATTGACCCAGAAGCTTACTAAAGTGTTATTGGGGAGGTTCAGCAGGAGGATGGAAAGCCTAAAACAGCTGACCAGGTCACAAGGAAGACTATTCTCGGGAGTATGCCACCAGCATCGCTAGCACTGGACCTGGGGCCGCAGACCCTGCTGGCCTTCCATGAAGAGACAGACTCCTAGCAGTGCCTCTGATCGGTGGAGCTCAGGTCCAGAGACCAGGACAGCAAGTAGAGGGGCTGGCTCAGCATCACACAGTGGGGAGCTCGCTGAGCTAGCGGGGAAGAGATGCCACCGCCCACCACATTGCATGCAGAAGGTTGTCCTAGCAATTAGCAGTTAATCCAAAACCTGTACACAGCTGATGGGAAACTGGTGGAGTCCACTGGAGTTAGTGCATGCTTATCCTGTGACTCACTGATGCCAAGCGAGTGTGCATGTCCTCTGGAAGATGGGGACAAAAAATGTTAACAGCAGCGTTATGCATAATCACCAAAAACTGGATATAGCCAGATGCCCATGAAAAAGGGAATATATGGGCCCTTCCTGGCAGTCCAGTGGTTAAGACTCCACACTTCCAATGCAGGGAGTACAAGTTCCATCCCTGGTCGAGGACCTAAGATCCCACATGCCTCGTGGCCAAAAAACCAAAACATAAAAAAACAGAAGCAATATTGCAACGAATTCAATAGAGATTTTAAAAGTGGTCCACATGAAAAAAAAAAAAACTTTAAAAAAGGGAATACATGAATAAATAAGTACCCTGGAATACTACAAAGCCACAAGAAAGAACTACAACTACATATAACAATGTGGAAAGTGAAAGTGAAGTAGCTCAGTCGTGTCCGACTCTTCGCGACCCCTTGGACTGTAGCCTACCAGGCTCCTCCATCCATGGGATTCTCCAGGCAAGAATACTGGAGTGGGCTGCCATTTCCTTCTCCAGAGGATCTTCCCGACCCAGTGATCGAACCCGGGCCTCCTGCATTGCAGGCAGACACTTTAACTTCTGAGCCACTAAGAAACACAACGCCAGGCATAAAAAGCCAGGCCAAAAACCATGTAGGTTGTATGGGTTCATTTATTGCCACTTCAAACAGAGGCAAAATGGACATATGGTTTTAGAAGCTGGGACAGTGGGTGTCGGCCTAGAAAGACAGAGAAGGGGCTGGGGTGGGGTTCCTGGTGCTGAGAATGCTCATTTTCTTCAAGTGGGTGCTGGTTTCACAGTGTGTTCTTGTGAAGTTTCACTGAGTTCCTCATTTATGATTTTTTTTTTCTCTAGGCTTGATATACTTCTATTTAAAAAATAACTTACAGGGCTTCCCTGGTGGCTTACTGGTAGAGTCCATGTGCCAATGTAGGAGACATGGGTTAGATCCCCAGTGCAGGAGGATTCCACATGCTGAAGAGCCACTAAACCCATGTGCAACTACTGAAGCTGTGCTCTAGAGCCTGGGATCTGTAACTACTGAACTCACAGGCCCTAGAGCCCATGGTATGAAGAGAAGCCATGGCAATGAGAAATCAGTGCACTGCAATTAGAGTAGACCCCAATCCCTGAAACAAGAGGGGGAAAAAATCCACACTGCAACAAAGACCCACACAATCAAAAAATGAAATGATTAAAAATGGTGTTAGAAAGTGTTCTGGTTTCATTCTTTTACAAGTGGTTGACCAGTTTTCCCAGCACCACTTGTTAAAGAGATCGTCTTTTTTCCATTGTATATTCTTGCTTCCTTTGTCAAAGATAAGGTGTCCATAGGTGTGTGGATTTGTGGATTTATCTCTGGGCTTTCTGTTTTGTTCCATTGATCTATGTTTCTTTCTTTGTGCCAGTACCATACTGTCTTGATGACTGCAGCTTTGTAGTATAGCCTGAAGTCAGGCAGGTTGATTCCTCCAGGTCCATTCTTCTTTCTCAAGATTGCTTTGGCTATTCGAGGTTTTTTTGTATTTTCATACAAATTGTTTGTTCTAGTTCTGTGAAAAATACTGTTGGTAGCTTGATAGGGATTGCATTGAATCTATAGATTGCTTTAGGTAGTATACTCATTTTCACTATATTGATTCTTCCAACCCATGAACATGGTATATTTCTCCATCTATTTGTGTCTGCTGTGATTTCTTTCATCAGTGTTTTATAGTTTTCTATATATAGGTTTTTTGTTTCTTTAGGTAGATTTATTCCTAAGTATTTTATTCTTTTTGTTGCAGTGGTAAATGGGATTGTTTCCTTAATTTCTCTTTCTGTTTTCTCATTGTTAGTGTATAGGAATGCAAAGGATTTCTGTGTGTTACTTTTGTATCCTGCAACTTTACTATATTCATTGATTAGCTCTAGTAATTTTCTGGTGGAGTCTTTAGGGTTTTCTATGTAGAGGATCATGTCATCTGCAAACAGTGAGCGTTTCACTTCTTCTTTTCCAATCTCTAACACCATGCACAAAAATAAACTCAAAATGGATTAAAGATCTAAACGTAAGACCAGAAACTATAAAACTCCTAGAGGAGAACACAGGCAAAACACTGTCTGACATAAATCACAGCAGGATCCTCTATGACCCACCTCCCAGAGTAATGGAAATAAAAGCAAAAATAAATAAATGGGACCTAATTAAACTTAAAAGCTTTTGCGCGATGAAGGAAACTATAAGTAAGGTGAAAAGACAACCTTCAGAATGGGAGAAAATAATAGCAAATGAAGCAACTGACAAAGAATTAATCTCAAAAATATACAAGCAACTCCTGTAGCTCAATTCCAGAAAAATAAATGACTCAATCAAAAAATGAGCCAAAGAACTAAACAGACATTTCTCCAAAGAAGACATACACATGGTTAACAAACACATGAAAAGATGCTCAATATCACTCATTATCAGAGAAATGCAAATCAAAACCACAATGAGGTACCATTTCATGCCAGTCAGATGTCTACAAACAATAAATGCTGGAGAGGGTGTGGAGAAAAGGGAACCCTCTTACAATGCAAACTAGTATAGCCACTATGGAGAACAGTGTGGAGATTCCTTAAAAGACTGGAAACAGAACTGCCATATGACCCAGCAATCCCACTGCTGGGCATACACACTGAGGAAACTAGAATTGAAAGAGACACGTGTACCCCAGTGTTCATTACAACACTGTTTATAATAGCCAGGACATGGAAGCAACCTAGATGTCCATCAGCAGATGAATGGATAAGAAAGCTGTGATACATATACACAATGGAATATTACTCAGCCATTAAAAAGAATACCTTTGAATCAGTGCTAATGAGGTGGATGAAACTGAAGCCTATTATACAGAGTGAAGTAAGCCAGAAAGAAAAACACCAATACAGTATACTAATGCATACATATAGAATTTAGAAAGATGGTATAACAATGACCCTATATGCAAGATAGCAAAAGAAACACATATGTAAAGAACAGTCTTTTGGACTCTGTGGGAGAGGGAGAGGGTGGGATGATTTGAGAGAATAGCACTGAAACATGTATAATATCATATGTGAAACAGGTCACCAGTCCAGGTTCGATGCATGAGACAAGGTGCTCAGGGCTGGTGCACTGGGATGACCCAGAGGGATGGAATGCGGAGGGAAATGGGAGGGGGTTCAGGATGAGGAACACATGTACACCCATGGCTGATTCATGTGAATGTATGGCAAAACCCACTACAATATTGTAATTAGCCTCCAATTAAAATAAATAAATTTTTAAAAATGGTAACATACAGGTTTAAAAGAAAAAAAAGAATTTGTCTCCAGGAAGCACTGAGGATAGTGCCCATGGTGTGAGCTAAATAAATGTTAGGTCATTGTTGTTAGCATCATCCTAGTCACCAGTTGGTCTTTCTCTCAGCTACCACACCATCCTCTTAGACTAGAAGAGACCCCTGTGTTTTCAACTCTCAAATCCATCTGTAGACAGAGCTGGTGCCACAAGTTTAGGGGTTTTAAGCTTGTTTGTAGGTGGTGGGAAAAGACCTCCTGGATCAGTGCCACCCAGTCACTCATCAGGGAATCAACCACTTCGTGCAGAGGCTGGGAGGCCAGAGAGAGTGAGAACTAGGCACACCAAGGGGCTGCAGGTAGCTGAGGACAGGAGTGGAGGCTGAGATCTGAAAGGTGATGGAGAGCTGGGGCCTCAGAGGCAGGGAATAGGTGGAGGCCATCCTGAGGACAGCAGGAAGCCTGGGAAGGAGTGGTGTGTGTGTGTGCGTGTGTGTTGCGCACAGGGGAGGTGTGTGTGTCCCGTTTCGCTCTGGCTTCAGTGAGGAGAATGAATGAATGAAAAAGGAGACCTTATCGCAAAGAGCAGGGCAAGAGGGAAGGGTTATGAAAGGGCATGAGAAAACTTTTGAGGTGACAGATATGTTTATTATATTAATTGTGGAGATGGTTACATGAACATACGTGTGTCGGAACTTATGGACTTCTGTTGTTATTATTATTATTGACTGGGCCATGTGGCATGTGGGATCTTAGTTCCCTGTTCAGTTCAGTTCATTTCAGTCACTCAGTCGTGTCTGACTCTTTGCGACCCCATGAATCACAGCACGTCAGGCCTCCCTGTCCATCACCAACTCCCAGAGTTCACCCAAACTCATGTGCATCAAGTTGGTGATGCCATCCAGCCATCTCATCCTCTACAGTCCCCTTCTCCTCCTGCCCCCAATCCCTCCCAGCATCAGGGTCTTTTCCAGTGAGTCAACTCTTTGTATGAGGTGGCCAAGTACTGGAGTTTCACCTTTAGCATCATTCCTTCCAAAGAACACCCAGGACTGATCTCCTTTAGAATGGGCTGGTTGGATCTCCTTGCAGTCCAAGGGACTCTCAAGAGAATTCTCCAACACCGCAGTTCAAAAGCATCAATTCTTCAATGCTCAGCTTTCTCCACAGTCCAACCCTCACATCCATACATGACCACTGGAAAAATCGTAGCTTTGACTAGATGGACCTTTGTTGGCAAAGTAATGTCTCTGCTTTTGAATATGCTGCTAGGTTGGTCATAACTTTCCTTCTAAGGAGCAAGTATCTTTTAATTTCATGGCTGCAATCACCATCTGCAGTGATTTTCAAGCCCCCCAAAATAAAGTCTGACACCGTTTCCACCGTTTTCCCATCTAATTCCCAAGAAGTGATGGGACCAAATGTCATGATCTTAGTGTTTTGAATGTTGAGCATTAAGCCAACTTTTCACTCTCCTCTTTCACTTTCATCAAGAGGCTTTTTAGTTCCTCTTCACTTTCTGCCATAAGGGTGGTGTCATCTGCATATCTGAGGTTATTGATATTTCTCCCAGCAATCTTGATTCCAGCTTGTGCTTCCTCCAGCCCAGCGTTTCTGCATAGAAGTTAAATAAGCAGAGTGACAATATATAGCCTTGACGTACTCCTTTGGAACCAGTCTGTTGTTCCATGTCCAGTTCTACCTGTTGCTTCCTGACCTGCATATAGGTTTCTCAAGAGGCAGGTCAAGTGGTCTGGTATTCCCATCTCTTTCAGAATTTTCCACAGTTTATTTTGATCCACACAGTCAAAGGCTTTGGCATAGTCAATAAAGTAGAAATACATGTTTTTTTGGAACACTCTTCCTTTTTCCATGATCCAGTGGATGTTGGCAATTTGATCTCTGGTTCCTCTGCCTTTTCTAAAATCAGCTTGAACATCTGGAAGTTCATGGTTCACGTATTGCTGAAGCCTGGCTTAGAGAATTTTGAGCATTACTTTACTAGCATTACTTCCCTGGTAGCTCAGAGGTTAAAGCGTCTGCCTACAATGTGAGAGACCTGGGTTCAATGCCGGGGTCGGGAAGATCCCCTGGAGAAGGAAATGGCAACCCACTCCAGTTTTCTTGCCTGGAGAATCCCATGGAGGGAGGAGCCTGGTGGGCTCCCTGTGTAGTCCATGGGGTCTCAAAGAGTCGGACACGACTGAGCGACTTCACTTTCACTTTTACTATCATGTGAGATGAGTGCAATTGTGCAGTAGTTTGAGCATTCTTTGGCATTGCCTTTCTTTGGGATTGGAATGAAAACTGACCTTTTCTAGCCCTGTGGCCACTGCTGAGTTTTCCAAATTTGCTGGCAGATAGAGTGCAGCACTTTCACAGCATCATCTTTTAGGGTTTGAAAGAGCTCAACTAGAATTCTATCACCTCCACTAGCTTTGTTCATAGTGATGCTTTCTAAGGTCCACTTGACTTCACATTCCAGGATGTCTGGCTCTAGATGAGTGATCACACCATTGTGATTATCCGGGTCGTGAAGATCTTTTTTGTACAGTTCTTCTGTGTATTCTTGCCACCTCTTCTTAATATCTTCTGCTTCTGTTAGGTCCATACCATTTCTGTCCTTTATCGAGCCCATCTTTGCATGAAATGTTCCCTTGGTATCTCTAATTTTCTTGAAGAGATCTCCAGTCTTTCCCATTCTGTTGTTTTCCTCTATTTCTTTGCATTAATCACTGAGGAAGGCTTTCTTATCTCTCCTTGCTATTCTTTGGAACTCTGCATTCAGATGCTTATATCTTTCCTTTCCTCCTTTGCTTTTTGCTTCTCTTCTTTTCACAGCTATTTGTAAGGCCTCCCCAGACATCCATTTTTCTTTTTTGCATTTCTTTTCCATGGGTATGGTCTTGATCCCTGTCTCCTGTACAATGTCAAGAACCTCCATCCATAGTTCATCAGGCACTCTATCTATCAGATCTAGTCCCTTAAATCTATTTCTCACTTCCACTGTATAATCATAAGGGATTTGATTTAGGTCATACCTGAATGGTCTAGTGGTTTTCCCTACTTTCTTCAATTTAAGTCTGAATTTGGCAATAAGGAGTTCATGATCTGAGCCACAGTCAGCTCCTGGTCTTGTTTTTGCTGACTGTATAGAGCTTCTCCATCTTTGGCTGCAAAGAATATAATCAATCTGATTTCGATGTTGACCATCTGGTGATGTCCATGTGTAGAGCCTTCTCTTATGTTGTTGGAAGAGGGTGTTTGCTATAACCAGGTGTTTTCTTGGCAAAACTCTATTAGCCTTTGCCCTGCTTTATTCTGTATTCCAAGGCCAAATTTGCCTGTTACCCCAGGTGTTTCTTGGCTTCCTACTTTTGCATTCCAGTCCCCTATAATGAAAAGGACATCTTTTTTGGGTTTTATTTCTAAAAGGTCTTGTAGGTCTTCATAGAACTGTTCAACTTCAGCTTCTTCAGTGTTACTGGTTGGGGCATAGATTTGGATTACTGTGATATTGAATGGTTTTAGTTCCCTGACCAGGGATCAAATCCACACTCTGCACTGGAAGAGCAGACTCTTAATCACCAGACCATCAGGGAAGTCCAGAACTTACAGACTTTATATATAGCTTGTTGTATGTTAGGTATACCTCAATAAATGGTTTTTAAGGAAAATCCAACTCTGCTAGGCTAGAATTCTAATAAAATTCTTATCCTTATTTTACAGATGAGGAAAATGAGCCTCTTTGGGATTAAATTACTTGCTGAGGGTCGCTCAGCTCTTAAAGGCTGGATCCAGAGTCTGAATGAACCAGGTGTGCCCGAATTCAAAACCTGAGCCTTTTAATCCCAAAGGAGTCTGGGTGGCAGGCCAAGGGGCCAGGAGTGAGAGCCCCCAGGTCTGAATACAGCCCACCTATGGAACCCCAGAGACAGCCCCTGCTTAAACACAGTGTTCCCCAAGAGGCCCCTCGTTGGGGAGGTAGGCAGGTGCCAGGCCCCACAGTTTTCAGAGCAGCCCCACGTCTCCTGGGAGAGTGGGCACAACGTGGCAGCAGCAGGTTCTGGAGCCAACTGGTACCCATTTGGGAGGGCTGACTTAAAATTTTAGGAATTTCACAAATCAGTTGCTAAGCAGAGCGATTATTTTTTCCCCATAAATCAGAATATAAACCAGACATACACAACAATCCGCATAACCCCAAACAAGTTTTTAATTTTCCCCTGCTTAAAGTTATTACCCAGGAGTTATTCAATAAGCATTTGTTGAATTGAAAAATAGAAAATTTAAAACTCTGAATTTTAGTAATTTTTGACTTACTCACTTACTGGAGCAAAAAAAAAGAAGAAGAAAACAGGCTAGTAGAGAAGAGTACCTTCAGATAGGCCTGTATCATTTCCACGTTGATGCCCTCTAGTTATCATCAGGCTGCTTCAGCAGAAATGCCAGCTCCCAGTGACTACTTGATACTTTGGTGACCTAATGGTCCTCAGTCCATTTAACACGGGAATTCTGCCATAGAATTCCCACATCTGAAGAGAGACAGAAGATTAGAAATTTGCTACAGAGTTAAAGTAAATTAAAGGAAAGCAAAGAAGTGTTTGTGCAACCAAACAGCCAAAGGAATCCTTTAGAGTCAGTATGTCCAGATAGCAGGAAAACATAGCCATGATCAAAAATTAAATTATATATGTTTACAATTAACTCAAATATGTAAAATACAAAGGCCATAATACTCAAAACTCATGACCTCCTAATTATGTTCCCACTTTTTTTCCCCCCCGAGTTTGGAAACCTGTAGTAAAGATGGAAGGGTCTGGGTTTGTAACAAATGATAAATATGGCTGTAGAGGGAGTGGCTGGATGAAATAGTTGCCCAGGTTGGAGTCCCTTGACCTGATGGCAGCAGTGATGGGAAGCCAGCATTAGCTGCCCCCGCTGCCTGTGTTCCCACTTCTTCTGTGTGTGATTGGCTACGCAACGGCTCACCCTGCCTGTGCCCACCAGTTCACAGCCCCCAGCACGTCTTGGATAAGCTGAACATCATCGATGGCATCCTCTTCATTCCTCTCTGGTGAGGCCCCACTTGGACATTAGCCTGTACTTTCTTGGACTTTTTAAACTATATTAGTTGGCATGGCTCAAATTGAGAAGTATATCCCATGGGAAGGAGTTTTTCTTGAATCCTTCCAGAAATACTCTGCATAATTGGGCAAACACAGATCTGTAATCTTTTTTCCCTTAAGGCACAAAATCGTAGCAAACCATGCATGTAGATATTTTTCTCCTGCACTGAATCTGCCTTGGTGATCATTTCATGTCAGTATATAAACAGCTAGTGGTAAAGAACTCGCCTGCCAATGCAGGAGATGTAAGAGACGTGGGTTCGATCCCTGGGTGATGAAGATCCCTGGGAGAAGGGAATGGCAACCCACTCCAACATTCTTGCTTGGAGAATTCCATGGACAGAGGAGGCTGGCAGGCTACAGTCCATGGGGTTGCAAAGAGTTAGACACAACTGAAGCAACTTCGCACACAGGTGTGTGACTTGCTACATTTTATTTCGCACTTCTCTGCTGTGTTCCCACTTCTGACCAGTATTCATGCTCTTTCAGTTCTGTGCACCATCATGTCTATTAGGCAGAGACCGTCTCTTCCCAACTCCTCTCCCTGTGGTAGCTCGAATTTGGACAGGAGGGATTATTTACACCCTAGAGATGGGAAGGAGCTTCCCTTGTGGCTCAGCTGGTAAAGAATCTGCCTGCAATGAGAGAGACCTGGGTTCAGTCCCTGGGTTGGCAAGATCCTCTGGAGAAGGAAAAGGCTACCCACTCCAGTATTCTGGCCTGGAGAATTCCATGGACTGTGTAGAGAAGGGAAGAAGCTAAATCAACACAAACCCCTCAAGCTCCCCACATCCCCCTCACCTGTGGAATGTTAAACATTTAATCATCACATCACTGAGCCCTAGGATCTTGGGCAGGAGGCTCAGATCTGGGGTTGAAGGGAGAGGCAAGCCCAGACAGAGGCTGGAAGCCCCGGGCTGCCTGTAAAGGCAGTGATAAAATGATTATCGTGCCTAGAGCCCAGCCGCCTGATCTTTCATGTATTTCCTCACTTAATCTCACCACAAAACCCCAAGAGGTAAAGTCCTATTACTACCTGCAGAGAAGTTTCTTGCCCAAATAATAAGTGTCATGTCTAGTCAAAACTATGGTTTTTCCAGTAGTTATGTACGGATGTGAGAGTTGCACCATAAAAAGAGTTGAACGCTGAAGAATTGATGCTTTCAAACTGTGCTGCTAGAGAAGACTCTTGAGAGTCCCTTGGACTGCAAGGAGAGCAAACCAGTCAATCCTAAAGGAAAGTAGTCCTGAATATTCATTGGTATCATGCTGAAGCTGAAGCTCCAATACTTTGGCCACCTGATGGGAAGAGCAGAGTCATTGGAAAAGACCCTGATTCTGGGAAAGATTGAGAGCAGGAGGAGAAGGGGATGACAGAGGATGAGATGGTTGGATGGCATCATAAACTCAATGGACATGAGTTTAAGCAAACTCTGGGAGATAGAAAAGGACAGGGAAGCCTGGCATGCTGCAGTCCATGGGGTCGCAAAGATTCAGAAATGATTGAGTGACTGAACAACAATAAGTGTCACAGCCCAGTTACAAAGCCTAATCCTCTGCTGCCGCTGTCCACACAGCCCACCCCCTGCAAGCATCAGTGTTAGATACAGGGTCTGGGCTGACCCTTTCCTGAAACCTCTAGCCGGGTGCAGGCAGGAGCCTGGTGTAGGCTCCAGTGACCTCTAGGCCCATGGCCCCACTTCTCCTGTGGATAGCCTGTCTGGGGGGCCATGTTTTGTGCAGATCTAAGAACCAGGGAGAGGACAGACCTGTTTCCCATGACTAAGGCCAAGGTCAGGTTGCCTTCTTTCCAAAACAGCTTGGGCCTCGAGGTGGGGGTGAGTGGGGTGGGGCCTTGTGGTGGAGGCCCCACAGCCTCCTGAGGGCTCTGAAGAGGAGAAATTCCAGAACGCTGAAGCCTGAGGAGCCTCTCAGATCCTCCTCTTCACGTGTGAGGAAAGTGAAGGCTTGGAACTGGAAAGGTCCCTGGGGCTGAGAAGGGGCCAACTGTCCAGTTTCTGGGGCTTCAGAGAAGGAAGTTCAAGAGAAGGTCTCAGGCTGCCAGAGCAAGAGGAGGAAGCCCAGGGTGGCCATACAGGTTGGAGCAGGTCTCCCAGGGGCCATGAAGGTTATGGGTGGGGAGGATGCCTGCGGCTTTCCCTCTGGTGCTGGGTGTGTGTGGGAGCCGGGAGGGGAGGCTGCGGTGCAGGGCTGGGGGTGAGCGGTGGGTGAGCTTCAGGTGAACCACGTGGGGAGTGGACGGGGGCTGGCCTGGAAGAGACTGGGGGGCGGGGCTGAGGGAGGCCTCAGGACACTGCTGAGTGGACTGGGTTCAATGATGTTCCCCCAGAGATATGTCCAAGCTCCAATCTCTGGAACCTGTTAATGTGACCTTATTTGGAAAAAGGCGAATGTGATGTAATTATATGGGCTTCCCTCATGGCTCAGATGGTAAAGAATCTATCTGCAGTACAGGAGACGCCGGTTCGATCCCTGGCTCGGGAAGATCCCCTGGAGTAGGAAACGGCAACCCACTCCAGTATTCCTGCCTGGAGAATTCCGTGGACAGAGGAGCCTGGCGGGCTACATTCCAAAGGGTCGAAAAGAGGTGGACTTGACTGAAGCAACTGAGTACACACGATGTAATTAAGTTACTTATTTAAATGAGATTATTCTGGATTATTCAGATGAGCCCTAAATCCAATGACAAGTGTCCTCATAGGAGATACGCAGAGTCGAGGGCCTTGTGAGCCCAGGCAGAGGCTGGAGTGAGGCAACCACAGGCCACAGGCCGCCTGGGAGGCAGCAGAGGCTGGACAAGCCACGGAAGCACCCCTCCCGAGCCTTCAGAGGGGGCACTGCTGCCGCTGCGATTTCAGGCTGGTCGCGCTCCAGATCTGTGGGTAACACATTACTGTTGTTTCCAGCCACTCAGTTTGTGGAGATTTGTTACAGAAGCCCTAGGAAACGTCAGTGTGGGGTGAAAACGGGCAGTTCCAGAGGTTCACCCACTGCACAGGGAAAGGAGACTCACAGATCAGCAGGTGGAAGGCGGTGGGTGCAGGCTAGGGGCGCAGAAGGGAGGCCTGCAGAAGGGGACGGATGGAAAAGACTGCAGGTGGGACGCGGCAGAAGCATGGTGCTCTCAGAGCGGACGGGAGAGCCGGGGTCCAGGAGGGAACTCAGGAAAAGGGCACTTTCAGGAGACAGAAGGGGCTGGGAAGGGATGCGGGCGGGCTGGCCGAGAGGGCAGAAGCAGAAACCACCCCCCCCCCACCACCACCACCAGAGCTGAGCATTTCTAGAGGAGGAGGCTGATGTGTCCAAAGGAGAGGCACGGCCAGAGGAGGCATGGGCCACGCCAAGTGGGCCAAAGGCGAGCCCTGCACAGACATCACCACCGGGGGAGTCATTAGTGAGGCCTCCCGTGGGCCGGACGCCAGTAAACACCACGCACAGCTTTTCTTGAGTAACTCTCACAACAGCTCTACGAGAGGTTTTCCCATTTTACAGACCAGGAAGGTAAAGGTCAGGGTTAAGTAAACACCCAAGATAGTTGCCCAGGTTATGTCAGACCCTGACTGGAAGCCATGTTAGTTAGTTAGTTGAGTCACTCAGTCATGTCCGACTCTTTGCGACCCCGTGGACTGTAGACCACCAGGCTCCTCCATCCATGGGATTCTCCAGGCAAGAATACTGGAGTGGGTTGCCATTCCCTTCTCCAGGGGATCTTCCCAACCCAGGGATCGAATCCAGGTCTCCCACATTGCAGGCAGAAGCTCTAACCTCTGCGCCACCAGGGAAGCCTTGTAAAGCTGGCCTCCTCGCGAGCACTCTGCCCTGCCCTGGGGGGGCTTCTGGGGGCAGCCTGTGGCCAGGGCTTGGAGGGTGGGGATGCAGAGGGAGCCGTCAGCTGGAAGCCGGCCTCCCTGCCCTCCCTGGCCATCCCTCCCTCTCACCCCTCCTCAGGGGCCTCTGTGCCTGCCCTTAGGTTCCCAGTCCATCCTGTCCCTTCCCCGCCTGGGACCCCACTGGGATCCACAGCAACAACAGGCTCTTTCCCACTTCCGGTCTTGCCCAGACAGTCTGCTCTAAAAGCTGCTCTTTGTCCTTTTTTTTCCCCAAAAAAATGTGTTTTTGATCAATTTTATAATAAAACCCAAACTGAATTCTTGCAAACAACAGCAACAAGAAATAATAAAAGAGAAAAAAAATTCTCAGCTCCAGGAAGTGCTGACTCCAGCACCATTCTCCCCAGCCCTAGCTACACTCTGGTTCCCTCCCCTCTCAACCCCAAAACCCAACCTCCCCCAGCTCCAGCCTCCAACCTATCCATAGTTGGAAAAACCCAAAGGAACTTTTTGGCCAACCCAATATTTTGTTTAAATGGCACTCTATGGACACTCTGGCTTTTTTTTCTTTCTGTAACAATGAATTCTGCAATAAACTTCCCCCTCCACATCTTTTGAGTTCTGGTTGTGTTTCCCCTGGGCTTGAGATAAATTCTGCCAAAGCAGAGTCACTGGGTCAAAGGGGATATGCATGAGAATTGTTAATTTGATTCTTTGCCACCCCCATGGACTGAAGCACACCAGGCTCCTCTGTCCTTCTCTATCTCCCAGAGGTTGCTCAGATTCATGTCTGTTGAGTCAGTGATGCTATCTAACCATCTCATCTTCTACCACTCATTTCTCCTTTTGCTGTCAATCTTCCCCAGCATCAGGCTCTTTTCCAATGAGTTGACTCTTTGCATTAGGCGGCCAAATTGTGAATAGGTCTTGCCATTTTGCTTTCTCAGATGGTCAGAGCATTTCCCAAGAGCTCCAGAAGCGTATGAAAATGTGAGCTCCCCAAACCCTGGCCAACTCTAGATGGTATCGATAATCTAAACCTTTGCCAGTATCATGGGCAAAAAATGACATCTCATTGTTTTGAAATTGTTTTTCTTGGCTACAGCTAAAGTAGATCATCTTTTCATGTGACAGCTGGCCTTTTTTATTTCTTCTTCTGTGAGTTTTGCCAGTTTTCAATTGTGGTGTCTTTGTTTTTAAAGATCAACTCGTAGGAAGTTTTTTGAACATTATTGACATGAATTCTTTGTTGTATATGTTGCAAATATTATAGTCTGGTGTAATAATTGTCTTTTGCCATACAAGTTTGTATATACATGAGTGATTTTTAACTCTATTACAAGATATAATGAACCCTCAATGTAGCTACTTTTAAGCTCCAATAGTGATTAAGAGAAGGGTAATCGATTTCCCCCAGTATGTAGTTTTCCTGTTGACATTGCTTGTGATGGTTTTTGTATTGCAGAGATTTCTTGCTTCTGTGGAGTCAAATTTCTGTCTTTCCTTTTGTGACTTCTAAGCTTTATATAATATATACTTAGAAAAGTCTTCCTACTCCACAGTTATTAATAAAACAGATTCTTCTAGTCCTTCTAAAACATGATTTATTATTTTGTAAAAGACGGCATAGTATTTTTTTTCACATGGAGAACCATAATTTATTTAATCAATCCTCAGCTACTGAACATTAATTTATTTCTGTTTTCCCTCTCTTCTTTTTTCCTGGCCGCACCTCTCCTGGGTCGGTGGAGTGGGGATCTTCCCCAAACCGGAATTAAACCTGTGCCCCCTGTCACGGAAGTGTGGAGTTTAAACCACTGGACCGCCAGGGAAGTCCTCCCCTATTTTAAAAAATATATATACTTTTTTACTTACTTATTTTTGGCTGCCTCAGGTCTTAAGTTGCTGCACACAGGCTCTCAAGTTGTGGCACGAAGGCTTAGCTGCCCCAAGGTATGTGGGATCTAGTTCCCAGACCAGGGATGGAACTGGAGTCATCCCCTGCATTGGAAGGTGGATTCTTAATCACTAGACCACTAGGGAAGTCACACCCCTATTTTAAATCATGTTGTATTGAGCCACCAGCCCTGACTTTCCTCACCTCACTTGGATTATTTCAAAGCAAACCCCAAACATCAAATCATTTCATTCATAAACATTAAAGTTGAAACATTTTTATATCATAAAATCTGTTAATCCTCTGCTCTTCCTGTCTTATACTTCTAATTTTCTTTATATTTTGAATAGCCAGCTTATTCATGTGGTTCAACACTGAAAAGGACCTAAAGGACATATTGAAACCTTTGTTCCCACCCTGTCCTCTGGGGGCTCAGTGTCCACCTGCAAGACAAGCTAAAGAGCCACCGTATACATTATGTAAAAGTGAATTATGTGCTGTTCCCCTTTTAGGATACAACTGATAAACTACTTGAACAATAGTCTGCACCCAGCTTTTATTAGTTAACAGTATGTCTTTTTGTTTTCTTTTTAGAGATGGCATGTCATATGTAATTAGTAGCATTGTTACTTTCATAAAGGAGAGACATAATGTTACATAAAATAACTGTGTGTCTTACAATCTAGACTATCTTAGAATCAATTAAATAGCATATTTCTTCCCTCTTTCCCTTTTATTTATTTTTCTTTATATATATGTGTGTGCATATATATATGTATATATATATATATATTTTTTTTTTTACTTGCTTCCCTGATGGCTCAGACAGTAAAGAAGCTGCCTGCCTTGCAGGAGACCCAGGTTCAATCCCTGGGTCAGGAAGATCTCCTGGAGAAAGGAATGGCAACACCCTCTGTCATTCTTGCCTAGAGAATTCCATGGACAGAGGAGCCTAGCAGGCTACAGTTAATGCGGTCACAGAGTCAGACATGACTGAGCAACTAATACACACTCATAGTTGACTTACAATGCTTCAGGTGCACAGCAAGGTAATTCAGTTATACGTACACACATATACTATTTTTGAAGTTATTTTCCATTATAGGTGATTACAAGATATTGACTACAGTTCCCTGTGCTATTCAGTTGCTCTGTTGCTCTTAACCACATGCCTTGAATTTGGTTCTATAGATAGCATCTTAGTTCTTTCTTATAGATAGGTATTACATTCTGTTTCTTATAGGTAGGTATTACAACCCCAAGCAATGTATGAGAGTTCCAGTTTCTTCATATCCTTGCCAACACTTGTTATTTTTTCATAATAACTGTCCTGGTTACTGTGAAGTGTCTCATTGTGGTTTTGATTAGCATTTTCCTATTGACTAATAATGTTTAGAATCTTTTCAAATCCTTGCTGGAGAAATTTGTGTTCAAATGCTTTGCCTGTTTTCTAAATTGGGTTATTTGTCTTTTTGTTGTTAAGTTTTAAGAGTTCTTTATGTATTCTGGTTACTAGGCCCTTATCGGAGAAGAAAATAGCAACCCACTCCAGTTTTCTTGCCTGGAGAATCCCGAGGACAGAGGAGCCTGGTGGGCTGCTGTCCATAGGGTCGCACAGAGTTGGACACGGCTGAAGCAACTTAGCATGCATGCATGCATTACATTCTGTTACATATAGCTACATATTGCATTTCATTACATATAGCTATATAGTACATTCCATTGCATGGACGTACAAGAAGAATTCAATTAGCCCATCTCTACTGGTGGAGTTGAGGTCCTTCCCAGCTACAGTCACTGCTGCAGTGAAAAGCCTTATAATAAGAGTCCCCATGTTGCTTGTGTGTGAGCATATCCGTAGGATTCGTTTCCAGGAGTGGAAGTGCTGAGTCAAAGGGGACCTGTGTTTAGATGTTGAATAAATATTACCAAATTGCCTCTGTCAAGTTGAGTCGGTTCACACAGCAGCCAGCAGTGCAGAGGCGTGGCTGCCTATGTGTGTGGGTGCTTGTTCTCGTCCCACTCTTGACAATATATGGTGTTTCCAAGCTTTATTGTTGCTGTTCTGATAAGTGAAGAATAGTATCTTTGGAGATAATCTTTACTTTTTATTTAGTTATTTATTTTTTTAACCATGCCACAAGATATGTGGGATCTTAGTTCCCTGACCAGGGATCAAACCCTTGCTCCCTGCACTGGAAGCCCTGGAGCCCTAACCACTGGACCACCAGGAAATTCCCCTGGAGATACTCTTTTAATGAGTTATTGAGCATCTCTTGACATCTTTAAGGGCCCATTGAAATTTCCCCCTTTCCATTACCATTAACTGTTTCTTCATATTCTTTGCCTATTTTCCTCCATTTGAGTCATTGGTGGTTCATTTAAAAAAGATTTGTGGGGGACTTCTCTGGTGTTCCAGAGGCTAAGACTCCTTGTTCCAAATGCAGGGGGCCGGGGCTCCATTCCTGGTCAGGGAATTAGACCTTGTTTGCAACGACTAAGAGATCCCACGTGTCACATAAGATCCAGCACAGCCAGATAAATTCATTAAATTTTTTTTTAACCACTAAAAAAATTATTTGTGGAGGCTCTTCACATATTAGAGAAATCTACCCTTTGCCTGTGTTATGAGTTGCAGTTTTCCCCTCAGGTTTAAAGTTTTCCTTGGACTTTGCTTGTGGTGGTTTTTTGCAGAAAAAAATTTTTTTTTGGTAGTCAAATTTATCAATCTTTTCTTTTGAGGCTTCAGGTTTTGTATAATATTATAAAGGACTTCCCTACTCTGGGATTAAAAAAAAATTCTCCCATGGTTTCATTCAGTAGTTATAAAATATGATTTGTTTTTCCTGATGGGATAGTATTTCATCATATGGGAAGATCATAATTTACTAAACCAATCACTGATAGCTGAATATTTGAACTATTTCTGATTTTTTCTGAACTATAAATAAAACTGCAGTAAAATGCTTTTCCATAAATATTCTATTACACTAGGCTAAATTCCTGAAAGTGACCTTCATTTCCATCCCCAAACTGCCCTCCAGAAGGTCAAGCTGCCCTTCTGCCACAGCGGCCTGTGTACTACTCTCAAAATGCTCTCAGAGCCTTCGGTCAGAGAGGCAAGGACCCAGGATGGAAGATGCTCTCCATATGGCCTCACTGAGTCTTTCTTTGGCTTCTCAGCCATAGAGAAGATCATGTCAAATATGCTAGAGGAGCTCAGGCAGCATGAGACTGGAGGGAGAGGAGGAAACCCCAGAGTAGCGGCTAGAGGGACTCCCCTGGTGATCCAGGCGCTAAGACTCCATGCTTCCAATGTAGTGGGCCCACGGTTCAATCCCTGGTCAGGTGAGATCCCACATGCTGCAACTATAAAGATCTGATCTCTTTGGCTTCCCTGGTGGCTCAGTGGTAAAGATTCTGCCTGCCAGTGCAAGAGACATGGGTTCAATCCCTGGTCCAAGAGGATCCCACAAGCCTTGGAGCAACTAAGTCCATGTAACCACAACTACTGAGCCTGTGCTCTAGAGCCTGGGAGCCACAGCTACTGAGCCCATGCATTGCAACTACTGAAGTGTGCATGCCCTAGAGCTTTTGCTCTGCAACGAAGAGAAGCCACAGCAACGAGAAGCCCGAGCACCACAACTATAGAGTAGCCCCCGCTTGCTGCAACAGGAGAAAAGTCCAGGCAGCAACAAAGACCCAGCACAGCCAAAACTAAAGATACATAAATAAAAGTAAATATATAAAAATATATTTATATATAAATATGTATATAATTATATATATACACAAAAGATCTGAGCCCACATGCTGCAACTAAGATGTGGTACAACCAAAAAAAAAAAAAAGCTGCTCGAGTTTTACTCAGAGCAGACTTATTCTTATTTTACATAAAATTCTCTTCTCCAATAAACCTGTGATTCTGTTTTAAGACCACAGAAACAAAATAGAAAGGGGAAGCAAGGCTGCTACTTACAGCATCCTAGCCCACGGTGCCATTTCTAAAGGAAGAGCAAGTGCAAGTGAGTCAAAAAGCAACCACTTTGGGCCATGTGGTGCAAGGCTAAACTGTCCCACAGATTCCAGTAATGGATGAGGAAGTCAATTAGATTGGGTGATCTCTAAATTTGCTTGTAAACCTGAGATTCTGGAAGGTGTCTTGAACGTTGTGGTTGGCAGAATGTTGTGGTTGCCCCCTCCGCAAAGACGCCCTTGTCCTAATTCCTGTATTCTCTGAATATGCTTTGCTATGTGGCAAAGAGGAATTAAAACCACAGATGAAATTAAAATGGGGTTATCAGCTAACCTTAAAATAGGGAGAAACCTTGGATTATTGGGGTGGACAAAATGTAATCACAAGGAGCCTCTAAAGTGGATGCAGGAGGGGAAAAAAAGAATTGATGTCAGAGTGATACAATGACAGAGTGGATGGGCCACTGTTGACTTTGAAAATGGTAGGGGGCCACAAGCCAAGGAATGCGGGTACCCATAAGTGGTTCTGTAGAACATCCAGAAGGAAACCCTGTGGACACCCTTGAATATACATAGCCTGATGAGATCCATTTTGGACTTCACCTACAAAACTAAAATAATAAGCACATTGTTTTAAATTTGTGTTAATTTGTTACAATAGCCATAAGGAAAAAGTACAAATATCATCTGATCTTGCCCAGTAAAAAGATGCCCAGGGAAGAGGAGTGACTTGCCCCTGGACGCTCAGCCTCTAAGGAAGCAGCATACCCTGACTCTGGTCTGGCTTTTTTTCTTTTTTGCTAGATCCTGCAGCTTCTCTTCCTTCCTAATGATGAGCCCCAGGTATCAGGAAAGTTAAATTGTGTGCTGCAGAGATTCAGTTATCTGGACCGGCCATCTCCATGGGGATGCCCGGTTTGTTTTTTCAATGAGTGGGGCTCCCCCTCCGCTCGCCCCAGTTGGAAGGGTGGGCCTCTGTGCCCTTCCCCCAGGGGCAGATGCTGTCCAGATGTGGGCGGGGGCGGGGCCCTGGGGCTGCGGCCACAGCGGGACTGTTTGGGGAGCAGGGGAAGGGCAGTGGTTGTGGAAGCTGGAGACCTAAGGAACCAAAGAGCAATTCCAGGGCTGGCGGGCGGGCCGTCGCTGGAGCAGCTCCCCTCGGGGTGCTCCGGGGAGGCTGCGGGAAGGCAGGGGAGGAGTCCCGGCGGAGCTGCGGGCCGGCAGGGGTTAACCCGGGAGTAGTGGTCGGGTCAGGTTACTTCCCTTTAAAAAGAAGGGGAAAGGAGGAGTCAGGCCCTGGTGGGCAGTGTCCGTGGCTGGTCCGGCTCGTCTATCGAGGGAGGAGGCTCGCAGCCGGCCGCAGGCAAGTCGAGCGCGGTGCGGAGGGGACCGGGTGCGCGGAGGGGCCGCGGGGCGCAGCCGCGCTGAGGCAGGGAACTCGATGCAAGCGCGCGCAGGACTCCGACGTCCCTGCCGACGCCCCCTTCCCAGACCGGCTCACTGAGGTCCAAGGCGAGCGAAGGAAAGAGACCCCTCTAGGATCGCGCCGCCAGGATCGTCCCGCAGCGGGCTTGTCAACCGGTCGGGGGTGGGGGGTCGCCCCTCTGGAGAGGCGGCCCCCAGGGTGGCGAGCGCGGCTGCTGGCGCCTCTGGGGGTGGACCGACGGAGAGACACCACTGGTGCAGCGGACTCAGCCCTGCTGGGGTCCCGGGCCGGGTGGGGTGGAGACAAAGCGTGGTGGCGAGAGTGGTGACTGGTGGTGACTGTGAGGCTCAACCGCTCAGACTCGCAGTGGGTGCGGCGGAGCCAAAGATGCGCGAGGTCCTGGCCAAGGCTGGGGGTCTGTTTACACAGCCCCCAGAGGGGAGGGGGTCGGGTCAAGACTCCAGCAGGAGATCCCCTTAGCTAGCCTTAGACGTCTTGCCTCCCTCCAGAGCCCTCCACCCGACTACTGTTTTAAAGGGAATTCCTATCTTTAGTGAAAGTTGCTCAGTCGGTGTCCTACTCTTTGAGACCCCATGGACTATACAGTCTGTGGAAATCTCCAGGCCAGAATATACTGGAGCAGGTAGCCTTTCCCTTCTCCAGGGGGTCTTCCCAACCCAGGGATCGAACCCAGGTCTCCTGCATTGCAGGCGGATTCTTTACCAGCTAACCCAGTCCCCTGCTCCTTACAACACCACCACTGGGGTGAGGGTTTTCCTGATGTGGGAACAGAGTGCTTGCTCCAGCCTTACCCCGAAGCCGAGAGGATCAGTGTTCCTACTGCTATCGGCGTTTGCTCTGGTAAGGGGCTTCCAAGTAGAGCCAGTGGGGCCCTAACCTTGCACTTCCCCACCCCCGAGCAGTCCGGTGGGTGGGGCTGCCCAGGTGGGTCATGCCTTGGGTTTTGTGACTTGAATCCTGCTCCTCCTCCCTTCATCCCAGCCCAGGGCAAGGTGCTAGTTACTGGAATCGGTGGGACAGTCAGGCAGTGTGGCTGGCTGGTCAGAGTGCAGTTCTCAGGCAGACCTGAGGTCTGAAGCTGGCTTAGTCCCTGAGTCTCTCAATGACTGGACATCTCTGGGCCCTGCTTTATTCACCTGTAAAAGAGGAGTGTGGGCCTTCCCAGGTGGAGCTAGTGGTAAAGAATCTGCCTGCCAATGCAGGAGACAGCAAGAGACAACAGTTTGCTCCCTGGGTCAGGAAGATCCCCGGGAGTAGGTAATGGTAACCCACTCCAGTATTCTTGCCTGGAGGATTCCACAAAGGAGCCTGGCGGGCTACAGAACATGGAGTCACAAAGACTCGGACACTACTGAATGACACAGCACACACAGGCACACACAGGCACACACACACACACACGGTAGTGTCTGAAAGAGGAGTCTTGGAGCAGATGGGCCTTCGAGTTGACTGTGATTGAAGAGTTGGCTGTGATTGAAGAGTTGGCTGCAGACATGTGAGGTGGGGGAGGGGAACAATGGAAGCGCAGCCAAGAGGAAGTGGGAATGGGCCTCGGATCCGCCAAAGACCCCCTCCCTACACACTGGGGGCTGAGCAGGTGGGGAAAGCAGGGTGACTTGCCCAACTCTGGCAGTAGGCTGGTATCCCCCCCTGCCCCCCTCCCTAAAGAGCCCTAAAGTCTAAGGCTAGACTATGAGTGGAAGGAAGCTTAGCCCAGAGAGCTGCCTCTACTTCACAGATGGAGACACAGGCTTAGCTGTGTGAGGCAGCCCGGGGCCTGCCCTGTGATTTCCTCTGAGTCTGCTAGAGAGTGGGGCATCAGCTCCCCACTTCCACCACCCTTAGGCCAAGTTTTCCAGCCCTTTGCTTCAGGAGTTTTATTGCTAAGCATTCCAAGAAGAAAGGTTGGGGTCCACACGTGGGAAGGCAGCAGTCTTCCCAGTATTGAGTTGGGCTTAGTTCCTGGGCATCTGCCTTTGGTGGAAGACCAGGACCCCACGCTTGGGACTCCTCCAGAATCTGGGAAGGACGGTGTGGATGGTGGGCCAGCCGCTCACATGGAGCCCCCTGAGTGCCTTCCTTCACACAGGCCACCAGCCATCACTTCCAGCCTGGGCCCAGGCCTGGGTGTCTGTCGTCAGAGGCGCTGCAGTGTTTCTCAGCTGAACCCTGGAGGCAGACCAGGGTCCCCCACAGCGGCCTGAGTCTGGGAGCACTGCCCTCCCCTTCTGATAAGAAGTTCCACTTCCTAGAGCCCCCGCAGCTCGGGGTCCTGGTCTAGGGGCAGGGAGTTGCTGGCCCTTTTGTAGAGCCCCCAAGCTGACTTCCACCAGATTTCCAGTCTCTCCTTGCAGCAGCCACTCCCGCCATGTCCCTTAGAGTGCCTATAAAATTCAGAAGGGACACACAGTTCCCCTAAAAGATGATCAGATATTTCTTCCTGCCTGGCCTTCTTCAAATTGCTGTCCTGTGCTGTCTCTTCCTGAGGTCTCTTGAAAGATGTATGTCTCCTCCTGAGGTCTTTTAACCCTCTGGGGCACTGCACAGTAGGAAATGTAGGGGCTGTATGAGAGGATGCTTTCGGGAGGCGTGTATAATCCAGCAATAGAATCTGCCACAACTGTCTGTGTGACCTTGGGCAAGTCACTTAACTTTGTGCTGTGGTTTCCTCAAGAGCCAGTGGTGGTGATTATCCAGGTGGTGATTGTCTGGTGGGTCACACAGAAGGGAGTTTTCCAAGCAGGATCTGCAGCCCAGAAAGGCCCTTCCAAGGCTGGTGTCCTTCCACCCACTCCCCTCGGTCCCTGTCTCTCCTTTGCTCCTGAGTGCCCTGCATTGGCTTCCAGGGGTCAAAACAGGAGCTGACTTCCTATGGCTGCCTTCTGTGGTTCTCACAGGATGGACAAGGTCCAAGGCTCCCAGAGGAAGCACCCTGGGGGGCTGGCCTGGGCCCAGGCTCCTGCAGCTGTGGGTGGAGACCTCAGAAGCCTGGGAGAAAGCCAGGAGCCTCAGGGGCCAGAAAGTGCCGGCACTGGGGCCCCAGCCTCATTCCTGCTCTTCACTGTCTGCTCCTTCAGAGCAGACAGCTGGCCTTCGGTTTTTCCATCGCTCCCAGCCTGCCCAGCCCTGCAGTTAAAGGGGACGGCGGGGGAGGTGCTGAGTGAGCCTGAGCAGTAGCTTACCCCCAGAGCCCGGTGGTCTGGGAGGGAACCTGGGCTGCATAGTTGCCTGCCTTCTGATCCTGGGTTTCCCCATCACAGTCCCTCCCAGACTGCTGGTGTTTTCATGTTTGAATAGAAAGTAACTTGCACTCCCATATCTGAGATAAAGCTCTATCTTCTATAAGAGTGGCTATGCCTCAAATATTCTCTAACATGAGTGTTGTTAGCCTTTCTTTTTTTTTTTTTAATTTATAACTTTTGTTCTCTGGACCAAAGCATAATCAGGTTAGAAATATATAAACCCACAGGTAGGTAGAAAGGCAGCTTTGGTTGAGGCAGGGGCTGGGGACTCAGCTTCTTCCCCATCCAGAGATAAATAGTGAAAGGGATGCGCACATCTGCTCACTGGCAGAAAGATTCCATTCCAAAGACCCTTTGCACATGGCGCCTCCCCAGAATCGTACGGGATGGAGCAGTGATTCCCAAAGTGAGCACAGCTGAACAAGATGATTTTGTTGGCTACCTAGATGAATGATTTTCATTTATTTATTCATTTTCAATAACTGTTTATCTTTGGCTGTGCTGGGTCTTCGCTGTGGCATGGACCTTTCTCTCGTTGCAGCGAGCAGGGCCTACTCTCTAGCTGTGGTTTGTGAGCTTCTTACTGCGGTGGCTCCTCTTGTGGAGAACCGGCTGTAGGACACAAGGGCTTCAGGAGCTGCAGTGCCTGGGCCCTGGAGCACAGGTCAGTAGTTGGGGCATGGGGGCTTAGTTGCTCTGGGGCATGTGGGAGTCTTCCCAGGTCAGGGATCAAACCTGTGTCTCCTGTATTTGGCAAGTGGATTCTTTACCGGTGAAGCACCGGGAAAGCCCCTTTATTTATTTTTAAATTTTTATTGTATAAGTCATTTTCCTTTTTCAAAGCAGCCTCATCTGTGGTACTTTGTTACGATGGCCTGAGCTGACTAATACATCGATTTTATTTTTATTTATTTATTTTAGTATTCATTTGGCTTTGCTGGGTCCCGGCTGCAGCAAACGGGACCTTCAGTCTTTGTGGCACCATGTGAGGTCTTCAGTTACGGCCTGCGAACACTTAGTTGCAGCATACGGCCTCTAGTTCCCCGACCAGGAATGCGACCCAGGCCCCCTACATTGGGAGCATGGAGTCTTAGCCACTAGACCAGCAGGGAAGTCCCGAATTGTCTTACTGCTGCATCTGTTCCATGAGCATGTGTTACCTGCCCGCTGTGCACCAGATGCTTGCCTGGTGTAGAGGATTCTACCCTCATGGCACTGAGTCTTGGGGGTACCGGGAGGACTTCCCTGGGGTAGCATCACTGAAGTGAGCTTCCTGGGTGAGTGGATGGCAGGGGAGGGAAAGACACAAGCTTTCCAGGCCCAAAGAGCAGCTTGGGGTGGGAGTGAAGGGTGGAGGAGGGAAGAGATGATGGGCTCGAGAAACCAAAAGAGGACAGTGGGGCAGAACAACAGGGGGCAAAGGCTTGAGATGAGACCAGAGACTCACTGGAGGCTAGATCATACTGGAGCGATAGGCCATTGCAAGGGGTGTGGGCCTTGTCGTTCATTCAGCCAACACTGGGCTTCTCCCCTGTGCTAGGCATGGTGCAGTCTACAAAGTCATGGCACCCTTGGGGTGCCTTGGTCTAGTGAGAAGATTTTGAACAACATAGATGGCCTTTTCTCAAGTTCTGTGATAGAAATGTGAGCCAGAGGCCAGGGAAACACCAGGGGAGAGGAGCTGCCTCTGCTTGAGAGGGCAGTGACATTTGACCTGGGTTTTGAAGGATGAATAGGAGTTTGACAGGAAAGAGAGGAAAGGCATTCCCAGCAGTGAAAGCAGGCACAGAGGTATGAAAAAGTCCAGGGAGTTTGGGAGAAATGCCAACAGTTGAAGTCACGCTGGGCACCGGAAAGAGGAGAGGCCAGAAGGTCAAGTCCACAGATTCTCAGGCTTGAGCCAGAGGTGAGCTTTCGTCCTCCAAGCAGTGAGGAGAGGGACGCCAGGTGTGAGCAGGAGAGGAAGATCTCTCTGCCAGGTTGTGGGGCAGGTGGGGCCACAGGAGGGGAGAGCGAGGTCACTGCTACCCAGTGGGCGGTAGCCATGGCCATGCAGGGGCTGTGGCGGGGGCTGGGAGAGAGATCTCTTTTTATTTTCAAAGAAGGTGGGGGCTGTGGAGCTTGCCCCTCTCTGTGTCCCCAGACTGGGCCGGCACAATGCCCAGAAAAGGGACCTCTCATTCCAGGGCAATGGGCTGCCTGCTGCGCCAACTTTGAAGACCAGAGGCCCTTTCCAAAAGAGTAAGGATTCCAGCCAGCTGGGCCCATGGGCTGTGTCCAAAGCAAACAGGAAAAGGCCATGGTGGGCCAGGCAGGGCCTCTTTCTTTGTTTGGAGTCGGGAACAGGCCAAGCAGGCTTGTGTGTCTCTCTGCTGCAAAGGTGGGAGCAGGCTGCAGGCCCTACAGAGTAAAACTTGTTGCGGGGGGAATACATGGCCCCTGGGTGCCAGCCTTCAAGGGCACAAGGTGCCCAAGCTGGAGCCCTCCCCCAGGGTCTTGGTTTCCCACTCTTGCCCTTTGGTCATCAGCCCAGGCCTAATAGGGGTGGCTGCAGGTCACTGCAATGGAAAGTCCACACTGCCCAGACCAGGGCCCCGGGGGCATGTCTCCAGAGAGAAGGAGGGAAGTGCTGACTGCTCAGAGCACCCTTGAGCCCAGGGCACCTGGGATTCCCCTGAAGACTCTATCCTGTACTCAGACCCAGGCCAGATGACAGATGGCAGTCATTCAGTCTCCCAGGGATGCCTGGATGAATTAACCTATGAATATATTCAACCCACTCACGCATTTCTTTCCCAAGCCTCCAGGCAAGCTCAGGGGATGGCCAACTCAAGCCAGGGCAGGGAGTGGTAGAGGAACAGGGTCCTCAAGGAGCTGATGGAGGAGGCAGACTCAAGCCCTGAGATGCATCTGGCCCAAGTAAGAGTCTTGCCTGTCTGCCATGGTTGGAGAAGGGCTCAGAGAAGGAGCAGACCATTCTCCCAGGGCAAAGTGGGAGTAGAGATGGGTGGAGGAGGGCTACAGAGACTCCAATAAGGCGTGACTCCTGAGTAGACTCACTCATTCATCCACGCACCAGTCCCTGCCTGTGTGCATTCACTTCAGTTCAGTTTAGTCGCTCAGTCATGTCCGATTCTTTGTGACCCCATGGATTGCAGCACGCCAGGCCTCCCTGTCCATTACCAGCTCCCGGAATTTACCCAAACTCATGTCCATCAAGTCGGTGATGCCATCCAGCCATCTCATCCTCTACAGTCCCCTTCTCCTCCTGCCTAAAATCTTTCCCAGCATCAGAGTCTTTTCCAATGAGTTGGTTCTTTGCATCAGGTAGCCAAAGTATTGCAGTTTCAGCTTCAGCATCAGTCCTTCCAATGAACACCCAGGACTGATCTCCTTTAGGATGGACTGGTTGGATCTCCTTGCAGTCCAAGGAACTCTCAAGAGTCTTCTCCAACACCACGGTTCAAAAGCAACAATTCTTTGGCACTCAGCTTTCTTTATAGTCCAACTCTCACATCCATACATGACTACTGGAAAAACCATAGTCTTGACTAGACGGACATTTGTTGGCAAAGTAATGTCTCTGCTTTTTAATATACTGTCTAGGTTGGTCATAAGTTTTCTTCCAAGGAGTAAACGTCTTTTAATTTCATGGCCGCAGTCACCATCTGCAGTGATTCTGGAGCCCAAAAAAGTAGTCTGTCACGGTTTCCACTGTTTCCCCATCTATTTGCCATGAAGTAATGGGACCAGATGCCATGATCTTAGTTTTCTGAATGTTGAGCTTTAAGCCAACTTTTCCACTCTCCTCTTTCACTTTCATTAAGAGGCTCTTAAGTTCTTCTTTGCTTTCTGCCACAAGGCTGGTGTCATGTGCATATCTGAGGTTATTGATATTTCTCCCTGCAATCTTGATTCCAGCTTGTGCTTCTTCCAGCCCAGCATTTCTCATGATGTACTCTGCATATAAGTTAAATAAGCAGGGTGACAATATACAGCCTTGACGTACTCCTTTCCCGATTTGGAACCAGTCTATTCCATGTTCAGTTCTAACTGTTGCTTACTGACCTGCATACAAATTTCTCAAGGGGCAGGTCAGGTGGTCTGGTATTCCCATCTCTTTCAGAATTTTCCATAGTTTGTGGTTATCCATACAGTCAAAGGCTTGGGCATAGTCAATAAAGCAGATATTGATGTTTTTCTGGAACTCTCTTGCTTTTTCGATGATCCAACAGATGTTGGCAATTTGATCTCTTGTTCCTCTGCCTTTTCTAAAACCAGCTTGAACATTTGGAAGTTCATGGTTCACGTTCTGTGGAAGCCTGGCTTGGAGAATTTTGAGCATTACTTTGCCAGTGTGTGATATGTGTGCAATTGTGTGGTAGTTTGAACATTCTTTGGCTTTGCCTTTCTTTGGGCTTGGAATGAAAGCTGACCTTTTCCAGTCCTGTGGCCACTGCTGAGTTTTCCAAATTTGCTGGCATGTTGAGTGCAGCACTTTCACAGCATCGTCTTTCAGGATTTGAAATAGCTCCACTGGAATTCCATCACCTCCACTAGCTGTGTTCGTAGTGATGCTTCCTAAGGCCCACTTGACTTCACATTCCAAGATGTCTGGCTCTAGGTGAGTGATCATACCATTGTGATTATCTTTGTCATGAAGATCTTTTTTGTACAGTTCTTCTGTGTATTCTTGCTACCTCTTCTTAATATCTTCTGCTTCCGTTAGGTCCATACCATTTCTGTCCTTTATTGAGCCCATCTTTGAATGAAATGTTCCCTTGGTATCTCTAATTTTCTTGAAGAAATATCTAGTATTTCCCATTTTATTGTTTTTCTTTATTTCTTTGCACTGATCACTGAGGAAAGCTTTCTTATCTCTCCTTGCTATTCTTTGGAACTCTGAATACAAATGGGTTTATCTTCCCTTTTCTCCTTTGCTTTTCTCTTCTTTTCTTTTCACAGCTATTTGTAAGGCCTTCTCAGACAGCCATTTTGCTTTTTTGCATTTCTTTTTCTTGGGGATGGTCTTGATCCCTGTCTCCTGTACAGTGTCACGAACCTCCATCCATAGTTCTTGAGGTACTCTGTCTATCATATCTAATCCCTTGAATCTATTTCTCACTTCTACTGTATAATTGTAAGGAATTTGATTTAGGTTATACCTGAATGATCTAGTGGTTTTCCCTACTTTCTTCAATTTAAGTCTGAATTTGGCAATAAGGAGTTCATGATCTGAGCCACAGTCAGCTCCTGGTCTTGTTTTTGCTGACTGAATAGAGCTTCTCCATCTTTGGATGCAAAGAATGTAATCAGTCTGACTTTGGTATTGACCATCTGGTGATGTCCATGTGTAGAGTCTTCTCTTGTGTTCTTGGAAGAGGGTGTTTGCTATGACCAGGTGTTTTCTTGGCAAAACTCTGTTAGCCTGTGATCTGCTTTGTTTTGTACTCAAGGCCAAGTTTGCCTGTTTTTTTAGGTGTTTCTTGACTTCCCACTTTTGCATTCTCTAGTCCCCTATAATGAAAAGGACATCTTTTTGGGGTGTTAGTTCTAGAAGATCTTGTAGGTCTTCATAGAACCGTTCAACTTCAGCTTCTTCAGCATTACTGGTCAGGGCATAGACCTGGATTACTGTGATATTGAATGGTTTGCCTTGGAAACAAAGAGAGATCATTCTGTCATTCTTGAGTCTGCATCCAAGTATTGCATTTTGGACTCTTGTTGGCTATGATGGCTACTCTATTTCTTCTAAGGGATTTTTGCCCACAGTAGTAGATATCATCTGAGTTAAATGGTCATCTAGTAGTAGATGGTCATCTGAGTTAAATTTGCCCATTTCAGTCCATTTTAGTTTGCTGATTCCTAAAATGTCAACATTCACTCTTGCCATCTCCTGTTTGACCACTTCCAATTTGCTTTGATTCATGGGCCTAACATTCCAGATTCCTATACAATATTGCTCTTTCCAGCATCGGACTTTGCTTATATCACCAGTCACATCCACAACTGGGTGTTGTCTTTGCTTTGGCTCCATCCCTTCATTCTTTCTGGAGCTATTTCTCCACTGACCTCCAGTAGCATATTGGGCACCTACCGACCTGGGGAGTTCCTCTTTCAGTGTCCTATCTTTTTGCCTTTTCATACTGTTCAGAGGGTTCTCAAGGCATTCACTTAACAAATATTTATTGAGGACATCCAGTGGTGAAGAATCTACCTGCAATGCAGGGTACGTGGGTTTGATCCCTGGTCTGGGAAGATCCCACATGCTGTAGAGCAACTAAGCCCGGGTGCCATGACTACTTAGCCCACACTCTAGAGCCCGTGCTCCACAATGAGAGAGGCCAACTAGAGAGCAGCCCCCTCTCCCTGCAGCTAGAGAAAGCCTGCCTGCAGCAATGCAGACCCAGGGCAGCCAAAAATAAATAAATAAAAAATTAAAACTATACATAAAAAAACCCAAATATGTGTTGAGTGACTACTACGTGCCTGATGCTATCAGTGAGCAGGGGCAGCCATGGACTGCTCTCACGGGGGTCTGCTGGGGGTGGGTGTGGGGGAAGCACTCAGGTCAGCACCACACAGGTCAAATGGAAAACTATTCCCAATTATAGGGCTTTGAAGAGAGGTTTGTGGTTCTCAGGACCTTGACCTGGCCAGGGAGGCCAGGGTATCTTCTCTGAGAAAGACTTGAAGAATAAATAGGGAGTAACCAGGGCAGGAGTGGGGGGAAGATGATCCAAGCAGAGAGAATTGCACGTGCAAAGGTCCTGTGGTAGATGACCTGGATGAAGGCCAGATTGGCTAGGGTTCCACAGCAGAGGAGAGTGTGGTGAGAATGAGGTCAGGCAGTCAGCCAGCTGACAGCACTTGACTTGTGGGTATCCTTAGAAGATTTGGTCTGAATTCTGAGAGCAAAAGGACACTTTTAAGCAGTGGTGCAAAATGATTCAATTTATGTAGCAAACTGGTTTGGTGGTGTTGTTCAGTCAATAAGTCGTGTCTGACTCTTTGCAACCCCATGGACTGCAGCACATGAGGCTTCCCTGTACTTCGCCATCTCCTGGAGCCTCATGTCCATTGAGTCAGTGATGCCATCCAACCATCTCCAGCTCTGTCATTCCCTTCTCCTCCTGCCTTCAGTCTTTCCTGGCATCAGGGTCTTTTTTCAATGAGTTAGCTCTTTGCATCAGGTGGCCAAAGTAGTGGAGCTTCAGCTTCAGCATCAGTCCTTCCAATGAATATTCAGGGTTTGAGGAGCCCAGATGTTAGCAAGAAGTCCCTGAGGGTCTAAAGTGCCCACATAAACAGTAAGAATGGCTTTGACTCAGGACACGGTGAGACTGGGGGGCAGGGTGAGTTGAATGTTGGGGTGGGGATCAGGCAGTGTTGAAGTCTGAGAAACTGGGCTGGTGGATGGGGGGCAGTGACAATGAACGTCATATTCCTGTAAGAACATATTATATTGAGTATGATAAGTAATATCTTCGTTTTTCCCAGGGGTAGAATGGCTGACTTCTGGGGAAAAAGGACAAAGGACTTTCAGGTTCTACTATAATTTGTGTGCTCGGTCACTCAGTTATGTCCACCTCTTTGCGACTCCTCAGACTGTAGCCCACCAGGCTCCTCTGTCCATGGGATTTCCCAGGCAGGAATACTGGAGTGGGTTGCCATTTCCTCCTCCAAGGGGTCTTCCTGACCCAGGGTTTGAACTCATGTCTCTTGCATCTCCTGCATTGGCAGGAGGATTCTTTACCACTAAGCCACCTGGGGAGCCCTCTACTATAGTAGATGATGTTTAATATGTTTTCTCACTAAATCTGTTCAACAAACCTGAGAAATAAATTCTAACATGTGTGTATGAAGAAAGGGGTCTCGGAAAGGTAAAATAACCTGCCCAAGGTCATGGCTGGGAAGAGGTTAAGCCTCCACCAGCCTCCTCTCTTTAAAACAAAAAAAGGCAAAACAACTTCATTTCATTCTACTCAGTATGCTGATAATTGAGGGGAAAGTTTTTGGCAAGAAGGGAAAGGGAGGGGACCTGGAAGAACTCCTTGCTCTGGAAGAATGCAAGGGAGGCTGGGGCCATGGCTCTGGGGCACCCCAGGTCCTGTCCAACCACAGGGGTGATCGACTTACTCTTGACCCGAGCCGGAAGCCGATTCTCCCTTTCCCTCTACCTCCCACCTCCTGCCCAGGGAAGTCCTCCTAACCTCCCGGATCTAACCTCCATTCTCCTGTTTCTGTGCCCGCTGTCTCAGCTTGCAGGTGCATCCAAGCCACCTGGCTGCTACCTCTCCCTGCTGGCTGCCTGCCTGCCCTTCAGCCCTTGGTGGGGCTCCCAGGCGGCCTGTAACTGGATACCAGACACCGATTCGTCCCTTCAGGCACCCCCCCGAGCTGCACTCCATGCACCCTGTTTCTGGATCTGCTCTTGGAAACCTGGATAGTGCGTGTTTCCACTCAGCCCAGTGACCTTCGCCTGTCTGAGCCCTGGTTAATTTTTGCCCAGTCTTTGCAGGCTCTGGGGCCCCTCCCCTTCGGGGATATAAGCCTGGCCTGAGGCTGCCCTGTTCCCTGCCCGTTCCTGAGCCTCCCCGAGCTCCCTCCCCGTCCTCACCATGGCCAAAGGATTCTACATTTCCAAGGCCCTGGGCATCCTGGCCATTCTCCTGGGTGTGGCGGCCGTGGCCACCATCATCGCTCTGTCTGTGGTGTATGCCCAGGAGAAGAACAAGAATGCCGAGCGTGGCACGAGCCCCACGAGCCCCACGGGCCCCACGAGCCCCATGGGCCCCACGAGCCCCACGGGCCCCACGAGCCCCACGGGCCCCACAAGCCCGACAACCACCTCGGCCACCACCGTGGACCAGAGCAAGCCGTGGAACCGATACCGCCTCCCCACAACCCTCTTGCCCGACTCCTATAGGGTGACGCTAAGGCCCTACCTCACTCTCGACAAGAACGGCCTGTATATCTTCACGGGCTCAAGCACTGTCCGCTTCGCCTGCAAGGAGTCCACGGACGTCATCATTATCCACAGCAAGAAGCTCAACTACACCACCACCAACGGGCACTTGGTGGTCCTGAGGGGTGTGGGGGGTGCCCAGGCCCCCGAAATCGACAGGACCGAGCTGGTGCTGCTCACAGAGTATCTGGTGGTGCACCTCAAGAGCCCGCTGGAGGCGGGCAAGATGTACGAGATGGAGACCACCTTTCAGGGGGAGCTGGCCGACGACCTGGCGGGCTTCTACCGCAGCGAGTACATGGACGGCAACGTCAAAAAGTGAGTCAGAGGTGGGCCTGCCGGGTGGGGGCGGATCCTAGACACCGGGGCAGAGCGGGATCCTGGGGGCCAAGGAAGGGCTTGGATTCGGAGCCTTTGAATGTTTCAAAGCCCTTCGCTGGCCCATCGGTCCATCCAAAGTTCCCAAGACAATCAGCCGTTTTCCCCCCACCCCACTCAATCGGGAGTCAGGGATGAACAATGAAAGCCACCTTGGACAGATAAGAGAACAGGCTCTGAGGAGAGAAATGTGCCAGTGTCTCCCGGCTAATACAGGGGGCAGCCAGGACTTTGACCCTGAGTCCAGAAGGAGCTCTGATCACCCATGTCAGCTGGCCTGTCAGCCTCAAGGTGGCCTGGGAGAGGAAAGGGGGGGTGGGGGGTAAGGGGACAGGGATGAGACCAGGCAGCATCTGTGAGCCTGCCCCCCTGCACACCCAGCCACAGCCTGCAGCCCCTACCCTGCACACCCACGGGCACAGACACTCTGTGGGCGCATCCTCTAACCCCCTGCTCTGGGCAGGGTGCTGGCCACCACGCAGATGCAGTCGACAGATGCCCGGAAGTCCTTCCCCTGCTTTGACGAGCCCGCCATGAAGGCCACATTTAACATCACCCTCATCCACCCCAAGGAACTCACAGCCCTGTCCAACATGCCACCCAAAGGTGAGCAGGTCTGGCTGGGGCCTCATGGCCTGGGCCTGGGAAAGCCGACCCTCCCCCCCAGGGCTGGGGTGCAGGGGCAGGGGGTGGGGCACACCTCCACAGGCCTGCATGCTCCCTGCCCAGGTCCCAGTGTCCCACTTGAGGGAGAGCCCGACTGGAACGTCACTGAGTTTGAAACCACACCTGTAATGTCCACGTACCTCCTGGCCTACATCGTGAGCGAGTTCACAAGTGTGGAGTCACAGGCGCCCAATGGTGTCCAGGTATGAGGTCCAAGCTCACCTCGCCTTCCCCAGGGTTGGTCTTGGCCTGGGAGACCTTCCTGTTTATCCTCATCCTGGTCCCAGCCCCTAGGCAGTGTGTGAGCCCCAGCTCTGAGGCATCTTGGGCAGGTGTCTTTAGTTCTCTGAGCCTCAGTCTCTGCATCTGGAAAGTGGGACCCTCCTCATTAGCGGGGGCTTCCGCAGTAGCTCAGCGGTAAAGAATCCGCTGTGCAGGAGCCACAGGAGGTACAGGTTCAATCCCTAGGTAGGCAAGATCCCCTGGAGAAGGAAATGGCAACCCGCTCCAATATTCTTGCCTGGAGAATCCCCATGGACAGAGGAGCCTGGCGGGCTACAGTCCATGGGGTTGCGGAGAGTCAGACACAACAGAAGCGAATTAGTATGCACCCCTAATGAAGGGAGTTCCCGATTCCTGGGTGCCGGAGAGTCGCCATGGCTCATTCCCCGTAGGCCCCTCCCTACGGCTCTAAGAGAGACACCCCCCACTCCACACACTCCCTGCTGACCAACTTCCGGGTTTAACCTGGTTGGTCACCAGCCTGCCAGACTCTGGGACTTGGTCCACTTGCACCGGACCGAGGAAGAGCCCCTGACCTCTCCTATCCTCTTTGCAGATCCGGATCTGGGCTCGGCCAAAAGCAACTACAGACAGGCATGGCCTTTACGCCCTGAATGTGACAGGTCCCATCCTGAACTTCTTTGCCAATCATTACAATACAGCCTACCCACTCCCCAAATCTGGTGAGTGAGGGGCCTTGCGTTGGGGGAAAGTGAATGGGTCTCCCCCTTCATTCCCGGAAGCCATCCTGCCAACCACCTGGCCTCCCCAGACCAGATTGCCCTGCCCGACTTCAACGCCGGGGCCATGGAGAACTGGGGGCTCGTGACCTACCGGGAGAACGCGCTGCTCTATGACCCTCAGTCTTCCTCCAGCAGCAACAAAGAGCGAGTAGTCACTGTGATTGCTCATGAGCTGGCCCACCAGGTATCCCCCCATCATGGGGAGCCCAGACGAAGAACATGGGGGGCTCCAGGGGGAGATGGCCCAAGTCATGGCTATGTCCTCAGAAGCTGAGAAGGGAGTGGGGATTCCACCTGGCCAGGGGGCTCGGGGAGGAGTCAGGATGAAGTCAGTAAAGCCTCCAGCTCAAGACTGGCGTGTGGGGAGCATTTGGCGAAGGGTAGCCCTGAATGTCGTTAGTGACCGCGAGGTCTGAGTGATTTGCTGGGCTGACCCCTCTCCCCTACAGTGGTTTGGAAACCTGGTGACCCTGGCCTGGTGGAATGACCTGTGGCTGAATGAGGGCTTTGCCTCCTACGTGGAGTACCTGGGAGCTGACTATGCGGAGCCCACCTGGAATCTGGTGAGCCCCCTGCCTGGGGACCGCTGGAGTCTGGGATGGGCGATGACCTGGGTCACCCCTTCCGAGGCCAGTCCCCTGATTGGCTGTTGGGGGTTTGCAGAAAGACCTCATTGTGCCGAATGATGTGTACCGTGTAATGGCTGTGGACGCACTGGTCACCTCTCACCCACTGACCACCCCTGCCGACGAGGTCAACACCCCTGCCCAGATCAGCGAGATGTTCGATACCATCTCCTACAGCAAGGTGCTGCCCAGCCCCCATGCTGGTCCTCAGACAGTCGAGGGGTGGGTGGGGAGGGCGGCAGGGGTTCAGCCCCCCAGGGCTCCGGGAGCACCCGCCCAGCCTGATGGGGACACAGGGTCCCCCGGCTGGCTCGACACAGCCTCTTGAGCTCCCTCCTCTCCACAGGGAGCCTCGGTCATCCGGATGCTCTCGAATTTCCTGACTGAGGACCTGTTCAAGAAGGGCCTGGCGGTGAGGATCCTCAGCCAGTCACTGGGTGGGGGTGGGGGGGGTGTTTCCCTGGCCTCACAGAGGCTGTGGCCGAGCCTGGGGCCACAGCTCTGCCCTCACAGAGCTCTGTCTTTCCACAGTCCTACTTGCAGGCCTTTGCCTATCAGAACACCACCTACCTGAACCTCTGGGAGCACCTGCAGATGGTCAGTACCAATCAGCCCTCCTGAAGACGTTCTGTGGGGGTCCTGAGATGCTGAAAGCCCCAGGGCCGGCAGCACCCCCATGGGAGAGAAGGTGCCCAGCTCCCCTGCTTACCCCATGCCCCAGGCAGGACGTCTGGAGCCTGGCCTGCTCATTGGCTGCTCCTCTGTAAAGTGGGTGCAGCGATGGCTCCTTGAAGGAGGTGTGGCCAGAACCTGGGTCATGAGCCTGGCAGGTGGCTCCTCCCCTGCACTATAGTGAAGTTTATGAGGGGAGCTGGGGAGCACCCTCCTCTGAGCGTTGAGGAAAGGGGCTCTCACGTTTCCCAAGACCAAGCCATCATCTCCCTGGAACTTTGGAGCCAGTCATTCACCAGCTCAGCACTCCTGGCTGCCCTGTGCCCCACCCAGCCCCTCCCAGGCACCACTTTGCACACACCAGCACCCTCAGCACGCCCTCTGACCCTCCCATCCAGCCCCACTTCACATTCCTGTCCACTCAGACCCCGAGGGGCCCTGTCTGGGGCAGACCCTCTGACCACTCCTACCCTCGCACCTGGCCCTCCCCGCCTCTCCTGAGCCTGGCGTCTGCACCCTCTCCATCACCCTCCGTCATCTCCCACCCCTTCTCTGTGGCCCTGGTCAGCCTGGCTGACCCCTCCATGTGCCCGCACGCCATGACCAGCCTGACCAGGGAGGGGAGACACCAGGCCTTGTCACAGAGTCACAGGTGGGCTCCTGGGCCCTCCTGGCTGATCTCCAGCCCAACATCCCTCTGTCGTGAGCCTGGTCCCCACCCCCACCTCCCGCAGCCTCAGTCCCTCTCCTCTGCTTCCACTGTCTGCCTTGCCCAACCTGTTTCCCATTCCTTTCCTTCACACCGACACCCCTCCAAGCTGCATCTCCCCCTTCCTCTCCCCTGAATCCCCTCTCTCTGCAGCCCCCCAGAGATCCTCTCCCTCTCAGCTTGCGCCTTCTGATAGCATCTTCTGCCCTCTATCTATGCTCTTCTTAGTTTTTTATTTTCTCCGTTATTAACAAATGTGGTTGTTTTTTTGTTATTATGAAAGCAATAGGCACACGTGAGAAAAGATTTAAGACAATAACAACCATCCTAAGCCCATCCCCAGACCCCCACCCGCATGTGTTTCCTTCACATCGCCCACAGCCCTCTGCTTCTCCCTGCCTGTGACTTGGGGACACTGGTTTCCCTTTATCTCTGTCTCTTCCCCTTGCCTGTCTTCCCAGATTTGTTCAGGCTGAGCCATAGGCCATCCTGGGTGCCCCTCCCTGACACACACGCACCTCAGGCTTGATCACAGAATGTGGGGTTTGGGGAGGACATGCAGATTTCCTTAATCAACACAGAATGAACCAGAGGCTGGAAAGCTCTTGGCTCGTCCAGCACTGGGCAGCCGAGAGGAGGGCGAGGCAGGCTGGGAGCCCAGCTACAACCTCGTGGCTCTTCCACTACCTCCCAGCAAGGTGGCACCCTAAGGAGGGGGCAGGGGTGTAGGGGAGAAGGTGGGGGGGAGGATGGCCATCCGCTCATGGTTGCACCATCGCCCTCTGCCCAAGGCCGTGGACAGTCAGTCGTCCATCACGCTGCCAGACACCGTGAGTGCCATCATGGACCGCTGGACCCTTCAGATGGGCTTCCCGGTCATCACCGTGGACACTAACACAGGGAACATCTCCCAGAATCACTTCCTCCTTGACAACAGCTCCACTGTCACCCGCCCCTCAGAGTTCAAGTGAGCAGACGGGGTCACCGAGACAGGCGTCCCAGGGAGGTTCTTAGGGGCGGTTGCCGTGAGATCCTCCGACCGTAGCAGGGCCTGGCCCGCTGTGGCCCCTGCCATAGTGGTTGGTGTCAGTCTAGCTCCTGGGCCAGGAGGAGGGGGGCACTTAGTGCCAGGGTCAGGCAGAAACTGGGAGCCTGGGCAGGACTGTTTTCTGCTGGCAGTGGCCAAGAGCTGCTGTTTCTCACCCTTGGCCTCTGGGATTTCTTGTTCCAGCTATCTGTGGATTGTTCCCATCTCATCCATCAGAAATGGCCAGCCGCAAGATCACTACTGGCTTCCGGGCCAAGAGAGAAGTAATCCAGCCCTCCCCTAGGGGACAGTAACCCCCAGGCCATCCTGCCAGCTCCCGGCCCTGTTCTGGGGTTTTGGCAGGCCTCATCCTCGGGGGTGTCCATCATCCTTTGGAGCCAGCTTCTTTAGTTCTAAGCTCTACTCTGTTGTTGCCCAGCTGTGTGACCTCAGTCAAGTTACCATCTGTCACTGGTCTCCCATTTCCCCATCTGTAAAATGGGGCTGGGGACATCTACCCGCATTGAGTTGTATGAAGATTAAGGGAGAGGATTCCCATGAAATGTTCACAACAGTGCCTGGCACGCAGTATGCGCGGTCCTGCTCAGCCAGGCACCGAGGGAACCAAGGTCAGGTCAGGCCATCCCCTGCCTAAGCCAAGGCTACAGATGGAGGGAAGGGAGACAAGCCATTCGTACTTCCTGGAGCTGTGCCGAGTGCTCAGTCAGAGGCGTTTATGGCCTCTGGGGCAGGTGGGCAGAGATCAGAGAATAAGGAGGCTTTCCCTTCATGGAGAGGTGAGGAAAAGCTTCCGGGAGGAGCTGAATTGAGTCAGAGGACTAGCAGGTGCTCACCGGGCTAATGGTGGCAGAGAGAAGCCGCCCAGGCAGAGTCAATAGCAGTGCGAGTCTTGAGGTAGGAGAGAACGCGGGGACTGAGCTTGGCTGAGACAGAGGAGCAGCCTTGAGGTGACTCTGGCCCCTGCCAGCTGCAGGAGACAGTGTCCTCAGGCCAGGAGGAGCCAACGTGATTGAGTCTGACCTGCAGGCATGGAAGGAGCCCCTCCAGCTGCCGGGAGGAAGGCTGGAGGCAGACTTGAGAGGAGGGGGCGTGGAGCCCCCAGGAAGAGATAAGCAGTGCTGGGGGGCTAACTGGATAGGAGGCGCTTCCTGGGTGATGGAAAGATGGGAGGAGGAGGGGCTGGAGAAGGAGCAGTGGCCTGGGAAGCTGAGTCTGAGCTGGAGAGGGTGTTGCCGATGGAGTTGTCCCAGCGGGTGTCACTGGCCCAGCCACTGAGGTTCACAGATGGCAATCGGTCTGTCCAAGGTCACCCGTCAGAGTTTGTCCGGGCACCTGGTCCCACCCTTCTTCTCCGCCCCTCACCTTGGTGTGGGCCCAGCGGCCTGAGGGCCAGCTGCTGCCAGGCTGCCCGGGAGGCGGTTCTGCCGAGGCCTGGGGAGGGGAGAGCCCGGGTCAGGTCAGCCTGGGGCCTTCTGAGCAGCCCCTCCCAGCTCTGGTCTCTCCTCACAGTCCAGAGTGACCTCTTCAAAGCCGCAGCGGACGACTGGGTCCTGCTGAACATCAACGTGACGGGCTATTACCAGGTGAACTACGACGAGAACAACTGGAAGAAGATTCAGAATCAGCTGATGTCAAGGCCGGAGGTGGGTGCCTGCCGGCCCATGTGTCCCCTGCCCAAGGCCCAGTCCCAAGCTGGCAGCCCAGACTGCAGGGCCTGCCCCATGGCCCGCTTGAGGTCACACGCTCTGTTGCCCCTTCTAGAACATCCCTGTCATCAACCGGGCGCAGGTCATCTACGACAGCTTCAACCTGGCCAGGTGAGTGCCTGCCCCTCCTCCCTTGGGGCTCCCGGCTCAGCCGCGGAAGCCCGGCGACTTGGCAAGTGTGACTCTATAGTGAGAGCCCGTGCTCCCTTCCGTGGTCCTCATCGTGTGCCAGGAATGGGGTGTGGGCTCCCTGTGCTTCGGGACGCCCCTCCCTTGGCCCCACAGCCCCAGACAGTATCACCATTCAGCCCAGAGTTTCCAGGGAAGGAATCAGAGTCTCAGAGTTTGAGCATCTTGCCTGAGGTCACACAGTAACTCCTGACAGCCAGATACAGATCTGTCCAACTCTGGAACTCCAGTGTGCTCCACCACACCCGGGTTTTCCTGAGGGCTCCCTGTGGGTCAGGCTTCCGAGGTGGCACTAGTGGTAAAGACCCCACCTGCCAATGCAGGCAACTTAAGAGACTCGGGTTCGATCCCTGGCTCAGGAATATCCCTGGGAGGAGGGCATTGCCTAGGGAATCCCATGGACAGGGGAGCCTGGCAGGCTACAATCCATTGGATCACACAGAGTTGAACACAATTGAAGTGACTAAGCCCACATGTGTGCCCCTGTCTCTCTCTTGAGTCACTCGGTCGTGTCCAACTCTTGTAACCCCATAGTTTATAGCCCACCAGGCTCCTCTGTCCATGGGATTCTCCAGGCAAGAATACTGGAGTGGATTCTGTTTACTTCTGTTGGGGATCTTCCCAACCCAGGGATCGAACCAATGTCTCCTGCACTGCAGGCAGATTCTTTACCCTTTACCGACTGAGCTATGAGGGAGGTCAGGCTAAAAAACCTGGGAAGGACATGACAGGAGAGAGGCAGGCGTAGATAAACAGAGATATATTGAGCAGCTGCTGTGTGTGTAAGCGCCGGCAGGTGCTAAGTTCTTTGATGTAAGTTGATGTCACCCATAGACATGGACATTTATGAACAGATGGCCTGAGAAGGTGGAGGGAGGAAATCTCAGAAGGCCAGGCAAATCAGAGAAGAGGTGGGCAGAGCAGAGAGCAAAGGCCTCTTGTCTTTTTGAATCTCAGATCTGTCTCTTAAGGTCTATGTGGCCTTTGGCAAGGTACGTCACCTCTCTGAGCCTCAGTTTCCTCACCTGTAAAATGGGGATAATGAGCAAGGGAATGTGACTGGGAGTGGGTGCGTGTCCACTACCCCTCCCCCCAGCTCCACCCGAGGTGAAGGCTGGAGCTGGCCCATTTGGGCCTCTGGGAGCTTAGGCTCTGGGAGGGGGCTGGGATTCCCACAGAGAGCCCAGGCTGGGTAGGGGTGCTTACTTGATCCCCTCTATCTGTTCCCAGTGCCGGCAGGGTCCCTGTCACCCTGGCGCTGAACAACACCCTCTTCCTGAAAAATGAGATAGAGTACATGCCCTGGCAGGCAGCTGTGAGCAGCCTGAACTACTTCAAGCTCATGTTCGACCGCACAGAGGTCTACGGCCCCATGCAGGTACGTGCGAGGGGCCTGCCAGCGTCCAGTTCCCCAGTGCCTGAAATGATGCCACGAGGCAGTGAGTAGAAATATTGCCTGGAGTGGTGAAGCGCTGCACCCGGTCCTTGGTGGTGGTGAGAGAGCAGGAGGGATGGAAGGGTGAAGGGAGCAGGGACTGAGAAAGTGAGCAAGTTGGGCCCGGCAAGAAACGGAAAGACTTCTAGCAAAGTTGGCTAAATCTGGAAATTAGCACTATCAGAAGGCAACAGAAAAAGGCACAGCACAGGAAGGGGATGGGAGTGGGGGCAAAGCCTTCAACCTGTTGTGTGGCCTCCGGCAGTCCTCTTCCGCCCAAAAGAATCCTCTGTGAAAAGAGTGGGCCTCTGCTTGCCTAGCAGATGTTAACAGTCTGGAAGCTTGAGGGGAAGGTAGAGGGAGGGGATGGGGGGATGGCGGCAGGGGGCGGATCAGAGGCAGAGGCGAACTGCTCGCTCTGTATCCATAACTGAATGCAGAGGGATGTTCACTGCAGTGTGGTTTATAAAAGACAAGAAAACCAAGAACACTTCAATGTCCAACGGTTGGGGATTGGTTAAGTAAGCTAGAATATCCATTTGATGGAATATTATGTAGTCATTGGGCTTCCCTGGTGGCTCAATGATAAGGAATCTTCCTATAATGCAAGAGACGCAGGTCCCATCCCTGGGTCAGGAAGATCCCCCCGGAAAGGGAATGGCAATCCACTCCTGTATTCATTTTTTTTTTCATGTATTTATTTTAATTGGAGGATAATTTATTTATAATATTGTGATGGTTTTTGCCATACATCAATATGCATCAGCCTTAGGCATACACCAAATGATTCTCCAGTATTCTTGCTTGGAGAATTCCATGGACAGAGGAGCCTGGCGGGCTACAGCCCATGGGGTCTCAAAAAGTAGGACAAGACTGAGCAACTAACACTTTCTTAACACTTTGGGGTGGTTAGTATTTTCTGCTTATGCTTAATGGAGTTTTCTAAGTTCCCCACAATAAAGGCAGAATACTTTCGATTGGGCGGTGGGGGATGGTAGGCCCTAAAACGATATTAGGAAATAATGACACTTAGACATGGAGTGTCAGAACTGGTGGAGGCTTGGAGGAGAAAGAACCTCAGATCAGTCACCTGAAACCTGGGCTAGTGCGGCCCCTGGAGTACCATCTGGCCTTGGGTTGCTCCCTTAGCCTCTGGCCTCTTGCTTCTGTAACCATTAACCCTTGCTATGCTTGCTCACTCACGTCAGAGGTTCCGTGGGGCTCCAGGTGGGTCAGGCTTGAGTCTCCTCTTTGATTTTTTTTTAAATATTTATTTACTTACTTACTATTTGGTTGTGCCAGGTCTTAGTTTTTAGTATATACTTACTTACTTACTCACTTATTTGGCTGTGTTGGGTCTTAGCTGCAGCACACGGGATCTTCATTGCATCATGGGGGATCATCCCTTGTGGCACTGGGCTTAACTGCCCCAAGGCATGTGGGATCTTAATTCCCTGGCCAGGGATGCAACCCAAGCCCCCTGCATTGTGAGGCAAATTCTTAATCACTGGATCACCAGGGAAGCCCCGTGAGTCTCCTCTTTGAAGCTATTCATGTTTTCTTTCCCCAGAATTACCTCAGGAAGCAGGTTGAACCCATCTTCCTATATTTTGAAAATCTCACCAAAGACTGGACTGAGATCCCAGAAAACCTGATGGACCAGTGAGTATGACCTGTCTTGGGTCTGGAGACCACAGGTGGCCCAGACACCCTGACCTGGGAAGTCCAGAGCAAGTTCCCACAGCATCCTCCTCGGAACTTCCCAATTCCTGGCTAGACCAGGGCCACCAGTCAGGGAGGAAACCGCCCCCTTCCTGACCCCACCCAGGAATGGGGGGCCCTGCCCCAAGGCTCTGTGTGGCCTGTGAACCCGTCTGGCCTCTTTGTGTGAAGGACCAAACTTAACCTCCCTGGTCGCCTCACTGGCATGGTCATGCAGATTCTAGGTGTTTAAGTGGGGCTGGGGTCTGTGCCAGCCCTCCCTGGGCTGCACAAGGCAAGAAGCAAAGCACCCAAAGGGTAGGTGGGCTGTGGCCTTAGAGCCCCACACCTGCTGCCCTGCCTGGAGTTATATGCCAGCAGGTGGGCTACAGTCCACAGGGTTGCAAAGAGTCAGACACGACTGAAGTGTCTGAGCGTAAGTACGAGCACGAGGAGTCAGGAGTCAGGGCCAGGCATGCTGACAGAGTGTCATCACCCCCGGTGCAGATACAGCGAGATTAACGCCATCAGCACTGCCTGCTCCAATGGGTTGTCTAAGTGTGAGGAGCTGGCCAAAACACTTTTCAGCCAGTGGATGAGCAACCCTGGAGTTAACCGGTGAGTGTGTCCCCTGCTTGTCCCCTGATCTTTATCTGTCCCTCAAGCTCACAACCCTGTCCTCATTAGACCCTCGTTCCCCGCCCCCTTGCTGCTTCTCCACCCCTGACACCCCCAACTCCATGCCAGGATCAACCCCAATCTGCGGTCCACCATCTACTGCAACGCCATCGCCCAGGGCGGCCAGGCAGAGTGGGACTTTGCCTGGAGTCAGTTACAAAAAGCAGAGCTGGTTAATGAAGCTGACAAACTCCGCTCAGCGCTGGCCTGCACCAACCACGTCTGGCTCCTGAACAGGTGAGGACCAGAGCTGGATGGCGCTGGATGAGTTCCCCTCCCACCGGAGACCAGGGTCCCAACGTGGGGGAGAAGGAACCAGCCAGCCACCCACACTTTCCTTCGTGGGATCCTTCCTAGCCCGTACAGTGGGGCAGTGTGTTTCCCATTTTACAGATGAGGACACAGAGGCTCAGAGAAGCAAAACAACTCGCCCGAAGTCCAGAAGCTTTGCTAAGTAAAAAAAAAAAGCAACAACTAAGATTTGAGTCTGGATCTGGGTCCACATCCTCTGCTTTTAACTGCTGCATTTCTCCTGGCCTTTACCCCTCTCTCAAGGGTCCTGGCACAGGCTTCCCTGGGGGCTCAATGGTAAAGAATCCACATGTGGTGCAGGACACCTGGGTTCGATCCCTGGATCAGGAAGATTCCCCTGGAGGAGGAAACGGCAGCCCACTCCAGTATTCTTGCCTGGGAAATCCCATGGACAGAGGAGCCTGGTGGGCTACAGTCCACGGGGTCGCAAAAGAGTCAGACACGACTTAGGGACTAAACAACAAGAGCCCTGCTGCGGATGGACCTGAGTCCTTCTGGACATCCAGCTGGGCACCCCCAAACCCGTGGATGAGGGCTCCTGGCTCCCACTGTGTGCCTCATTGCCATCTCCTGGACTTCAGGAAAGAAGAGCCACCCTCAGTGTCAAAGATAGGAGTGGCCACTCTACCTGATATAGGAATCACCCCTTCCTTCCTTCCTTCATCACTAGATATTTATCAGACACCTGGTCTGTGCCAAGCATGACACCTGGCATAGCCAGTGACCCTGCTCAGGGGACTCAGGGTCCCATCTATGAGAGGGAGGTAGGACCAAGGAGGCTTCAGCCCGCAGCATTCTGAAGGGATGTTGAGAAGATGCAGGAGAGGAATGCAGGAAAGGACGAAGGATGAGTGTGCGGGGGCGGGGGCAAGCAGGGTCCTTTTACTCACTGCACAGCATGCTGACCTCACAGGTACCTGAGTTACACCCTGAACCCCAACCTCATCCGGAAGCAGGACGCCACCTCCACCATCACCAGCATTGCCAGCAACATCATCGGGCAGTCTCTGGCCTGGGACTTCATCCGAAGCAACTGGAAGAAACTCTTTGAGGAGTGAGTCTGCCAAGAGTGTGTTAGGGGAAGCGCCCACCAAGGCTGGGTCCCCTGGGGGTAGGGGTGGGTCCCCTGTGTGCGCCAGACCCCGCAGGGTCAGGAGTAGAGAGCAGACACTGCATTGGAGTGGTCCAAAGAGAACCCAGGGGCTTCCCTGGTGGTCCAGGGGTTCAGACTCTGTGCTTCCAATGAAGGGGGCTCAGGTTCAATCCCTGGTCAGGAAACTAAGGTTCCACATGCCTCGCAGTACAGCCAAAAAAAAAATAAAGCCACGAAAAACAGACAAAACAAAAAACCAGATGAATCCAGCTTGAGGTCTGGAGGGCAGGAATTGAAAGACGAGGCGGTGGGGTATAGCCGTCCCTTTTCCCACTGGGGGGAAGAAAGTCTACCTGGTGGGAGTGTTCTCTGAAGAGATGGGAGCAAGGACATGCGGCCAAGCCTGGGTCCGGGTCCCTGGCGGTGTCTCTGTGGGCGTGTCACTGCCTTGCGTCTGTGAGACAAGGACGGCCACAGCGTGGCCTGCCAGCCACTGGACGTTGCTGCCTGCCCCCATGACACCTCTCCCCTCCCGTCCTGCAGTTACGGCGGTGGCTCCTTCTCCTTCTCCAACCTCATCCAGGGTGTGACCCGAAGATTTTCCACTGAGTTTGAGCTCCAGCAGGTAAGAAGCCTGGGACCCTGGGGTTCATGTCTCGGGGGTAGCCGCCACTCAGCTCCCACCAAAAGGCAGGGGCTGTTCATAAGGCAGTGGGGCTCCATGTGGTCAGGCCTTCTTCATGTACAGAGGAAGCTGGGTATCCAGACTTCTTAAATGTCACAATTCAATCGCAGTTATTCATCTTGGAATTTTTGTATTGGCAAAAGGTAAAGAGAGTAATATAATGAACCTCCATGTACCCATTATTCGGATTGAATAATTATCAACGTTTGCCGACAATTTTTTTTAGGGGAAGACAATTTTCAAGCAAATCACTGATATTATATAATTTCACTTGTAAACACTTTAGTCATATCTAAAAGAAAAATTCAAAACAATCTATCATGAGCAAACCCAAGAAAATGAACAATTCCTTACTATCATCCTATACCCAGGCCATTTTCAAATTCTCTCTCTCTCTCTCTCTCTTTATTTTGGCCATGCCTTGGCAGCTGGCAGGATCTTAGTTCCCCAACCAGGGATTGAACCCATGACCCATGCTTTAATTAACAGTGCAGAGTCTTAACCATTGGACTGTCAGGGAAGTCCCTTATTACACATTTTTGAGTCAATCTCTGCTTTCACTTCTCTTGAATGTATTCCTAGGAGTGGAATTGCTGGGTCATTTGATAATTCTGTTTTTTGAGAAACCGCCAAAATGTTTTCTAAAGCAACTGCATCCGTTTACATTCCCATCAGCAATGTATGAAGGTTCCAATTTCTTTATGTTTTGGGGGAAATTGTTATTTTTCCTGTTTGTTTTAGAAAAAGTTTTACATCCTGTAAAGTGTATCTCATGGTTATGAGTTTCATTTCTCAGATAACTCATGATGTTGAGCATCTTTTCATCTGCTTTTTGGCCATTTGTATATCTTCTTTGGAGAAATATATTCAAATCCTTCATTCAGTTTTTCATTAGTGTATTTGTCTTTTTATTGTGAGTTATAAGAGTTCTTTATATATTCTAGATACCAGGCCCTTATTAGACACATGATTGGCAAGTATTTTCTCCAATTTTGTGAATTGTCCTTTCACTCTCTTTACAATGTCTTTGATATACAGAAGTTTTTTTTATTTTGATGAAGTCTAATTTACTATTTTTCTTCTGTTGCTTGCGCTTTATGTGTCATATATAAGAAACAATTACCAATCTGAAGTCACATCTATGCTTCTTACTAGGATTCTTATCATCTTAGCTCTTACATTTAGGAGTGATCCGTTTGACTTGATTTTTGTGTATGGTGTAAGGCAGAGGTCCAGCTTCATTCTTTTGCATGTGACTATCCAGTTGTCACAGTCCCATTTATTTAAAGGATTATTCTTTTTTTGTAATATTATTCATTTAAAAACTTGTCATTGGAGTATAGTTGAGTTACAATGTTGTATTCGTTTCAGGTGTACAGCACGGTGAATCAGTTATACATATACATATACATATATCCATTCTTTTTCAGATTCTTTTCTCATACAGGTTATCATAGAATATTGAGTGGTGTTCCCTGGTTATCTAGCTTATATATAGTGGTAAATTCGAAGTTCCTGATTTCTCGCTCCCCAACCCCCATGTTTCCCCTTTGGTAACCATAAATTTGTTTTCCATATCTGTAAGTCTTTTTCTGTTTTGTAAATAAGTTCATTTATATAATTTTTAAAATTAGATTCCACATATAGCGATCATATACATTTGTCTTTCTCTGTCTTACTTCACTTAGTGTGATAATCTCCAGGCCCATCCATGTTGCTGCAAATGGCATTATTTTGCTCTTTTTCATGGCTGAGTAATATTCCCTCATATACACGCACCACATCCTCTTTACCCATCCCTCTGTTGATAAAATGACTGTTCTTTCACCTATTGAACGATCTTGGCACCTCTGTTGAAAATCAACTGACTATAAACGTTAGGGTCTGTTTCTGGACTCTCAGTGTTATTTCACTAATCTATCCTTTTATATTTAGGTTAGCACAGTGTTGTCTTAATTGTCACAGATTTGTAGTGAGTTTTGAAATTTGGATGGTGAGCCCTCCAACTTTGTTCTTTTTCAAAGTCATTTTGCTATTCTGAGTCTTTGTATTTCTTTATGGATCAGCTTGCCAATTTCGGCAAAAAAGGATAGTTGAAATTTAGCTGGGATTGCACTGACTCTGTGGATCAATTTGGGGAGCATTTCCACGTTAGTAATAGTAAACCTACCAATTCATTAACACGGATTTATTTAAGTCTTTTTTCCCCTTTTGTTTAGGTCTTCTTAATTTTTCTCAACAATATTTTGTAGTTTTCCACATACCAGTCTTGCACTTCTTTTGTCAAATTTATGCTTAAGTGTTTTATTCTTTTTGATGCTGTTGTTAATGGAACTGTTTTCTTAATTTTGTTTTCAGATTTTTCACAGCTAGTGTATAGAAATACAATTAATTTTTGTATGTTGATCTTGCATCCTGCAAACTTGTTGAACTCAAGTTTTAATAGTTGTGCTTTTTTTCCCTTTCAGTTCCTTGGGGTTTTCTGCATATAAAATTGGGTCATCTGTAAATAGATATAGTTTACTTTTTACTTTCTGGATGCTTTTAATTTCATTTTCTTGCCTAATTGCCATTGCTACAATGTCCAGTACTAACACATATTTTAATCTTAAAAAAAAAACAACAACCCACTTATTTGCTCAAGCAGTCAGGTCATGTGTGCTATAGAAATGGCCACATTTTGAATTTGGCTGCTTGCTCCCTTGTGGTGCCTGTTTAATTAGTCCTACTCTCCTCCCTTGATTGGATTAAGATTGTATTTCAATTAAAAACAGAGGATCAGCTCAATGAAGAACCTCACAATGAAGTCCAGTACACATAGGCGCCTGGTTGACCCTTGGGGCTGTCATTTTTGACCTCTGCCAGTGAGAGGGAAGGACTCCCTACCCCAGGGGCTCTAACATGGCCGGGAGGGGCAGAGGACCTGGCAGCCCTCTCCTCGGGGCTGTTGGAGAACCAGCCTGAGGCTCAGAAGCATCCTTTTCCTGGCAGCTGGAGGAGTTCAAGGAGAACAACATGGATGTCGGCTTCGGCTCAGGAACACGGGCTCTGGAGCAAGCCCTGGAGAAGACCAAAGCCAACATCAAGTGGGTGAAGGAGAACAAGGAGGTGGTGTTAAACTGGTTCACAGAACACAGCTAAACAGGCTCTGGTCCTTACATTCACCTGGTCCCTGTGTGAGATGCCCGCGTGCCCCTGTCCCAGGGACCCACGGCAGGGCCCGTTTCTGAAGCCTGAGGCACCAGCGTCCTCCCCTTGGGGACAGAGTCTCTGGCCCGTGTTCACTCCACTCTTCCCAGGGGACCACTCCAGTTTCTGATGCTCAGACTGTCCAAGTGCCTCCCAGCTCCTGCCCCTCATGCCAATGGCACCCCAGGCTTGGCATGGCTCCTGTCGCCCAAGGCTCTGGGTCTGATCTCAGGGAGTCCAGCTCCAGGGTCAGATGAGAAGCCCTCAGTGGATGATGGATGGCCTTGGGGGGCTGCCCTGTGCTGTCTCCTATCCTCCCCTAAAGACCCTGGAACTGAAAAGTCTACAGAACACCAGATCTGTATATTTTTTTCTAAGATAAAATGTAAATAAAAGATTTCTAGATGAGCTTCCAGACTCATTACTGAACTTGAGCAGAGTGGGTCTGCGCGTAGGCCAAGGGCGTGTCCTGCCACCTTCCCAGGATCCCAGGGTGACATACCAGGTTTTTAAAAATTAATGTTTTAAATTTCGGCTGCGCTGAGTCTTTGTTGTGGTACACGGGCTTTCTCTAGTGGTAGCATGCAGGCTCTCTAGTTGCTCTGTGGTATGTAGGATCTTAGTTCCCGAAGCAGAGATCAAACCTGTGTTCCCTGCACTGGAAGGTGGATTTTTAACCACTGGACTATCAGGGAAATCCTTCAATTTTTAAACTGGTTGTTTTCAAGAGTAGCCTACAGAAGAAGACAGGTGCCCTCCAGATCACCTGGGGCAGCCAATGATCAGGGCCAACTCCGAGGAGAAGGTCTGGGACCAAGAGGGCTGCTCGGACCACATTGGCCTTGGTGGAAATTTCTTGGCAAGGGAGGCCCAGCTGAGTGCCCAAGGCTGCTGGGAGTGGGGGTGGGGGGGCAGGGGAAGCACAGAGGGTGGGAACATACAGCCCAGGCACCTCAGGGGTCACCGTCAGTTGACATCACCTGTGAGCTGCTCCAGGCAGTGTTTCTCCACCCTCTAGGCTTTGGTTTCCTCATCTGTGGTATAAAGACATTTTATATCATAGAGTTGGCTTCCCAGGTGGCGCAGTGGTAAAGAATCCGCCTGCCAACGCAGGAGATGCGGATTCAATCTCTGGGTTGGGCAGATGCCCCGGAGAAGGAAATGGCAGCCCGCTCCAGTATTCTTGCCTGGAGAACTTCATGGACAGAGGATCCTGGTGGGCTACAGTCCATGGGGTCACAAAGAGTCAGAATGACTGAGAGCCTGAGCAAATATGCATGCATGTCATACGGTTGGTGTGTGGATCTAAGAAGAGTCACGTACTTAGCTCACAGTCTGACATTTGAGGAGAGCTGTCTCCTGCTCAAGGCCCCATTGGTCCTTTTCCCTCCTAGCCTCTTGTGAGCAGCTCGCGCCAGCAGGCCTGCGGCCAGGAAGGCTCCTCTGCCCTCCGTTGCCTTCCGCATATCAAAAGGTGGGGCGGGGCCAGCCTCGGTTGTGGGTCCCTCCACCAACCAGGAGGCTCCCCCCAGCCCAGCCCCTCTGGACCAGCCCTTCCTGTCGCCAGGGCTCAGTGGCTGCGGCTGGCACTTGACCTTCTGGGTTCCCCGCTCGAGAAGGGACCAGACCCGCCATCTAGGGTCCCTGGGGGAGAGCTGGCCCCCGGGTAGAAGAGTCAGCAGGGACTGTAGTCTCCGAGCCTGGCACTGCTAGGCGTTTATGCGCATTATCTCATTTGCTTCTCAACAGGTAGATAAGGACCGTCTTTATCTCAGTTTTGAGATAAAGAAACTGTGGAGCAGGAATATTAAGACTCAGGCTCTAATGCGGAGGGTGTTTGCTATGACCAGTGTGTTCTCTTGGCAAAACTCTATTAGTCTTTGCCCTGCTTCATTCCGCATTCCAAAGCCAAATTTGCCTGTTACCCCAGGTGTTTCTTGATTTCCTACTTTTGCATTCCAGTCCCCTATAATGAAAAGGACATCTTTTTTGGGTGTTAGTTCTAAAAGGTCTTGCAGGTCTTCATAGAACCGTTCAACTTCAGCTTCTTCAGTGTTACTGCTTGGGGCATAGACTTGGATTACCATGATATTGAATGGTTTGCCTTGGAAATGAACAAAGATCATTCTGTCCTTTTTGAGATTGCATCCAAGTATTGCATTTCAGACTCTTGTTGACCATGATGGCTACTCCATTTCTTCTAAGGGATTCCTGCCCACAGTAGTAGATATAATGGTCATCTGAGTTAAATTCACCCATTCCAGTCCATTTTAGTTTGCTGATTCCTGGAATGTCGGCATTCACTCTTGCCATCTCCTGTTTGACCACTTCCAATTTGTCTTGATTCATGGACCTGACATTCCAGGTTCCTATGCAATATTGCTCTTTACAGCATCGGACCTTACTTCTATCACCAGTCACATCCACAACTGGGTATTGGTTTTTGCTTTGGCTCCATCCCTTCATTCTTTCTGGAGTTATTTCCCCACTGATCTCCAGCAGCATATTGGGCACCTACCGACTTGGGGAGTTCCTCTTTCAGTATCCTATCATTTTTGCCTTTTCATTCTATTCATGGGGTTCTCAAGGCAAGAATACTGAAGTGGTTTGCCATTCCCTTCTCCAGTGGACCACATTCTGTCAGGCCTCTCCACCATGACCCGCCTGTCTTGGGTGGCCCCACACGGCATGGCTTAGTTTCATTGAATTAGACAAGACTGTGGTCCGTGTGATTAGATTGACTAGTTTTCTGTGATTATGGTTTCAGTGTGTCTGCCCTCTGATGCCCTCTCACAAGACCTACCATCTTACTTGGGTTTCTCTTACCTTGGACCTGGGTTATCTCTTCAGGACTGCTCCAGCAAAATGCAGCCGCTGCTCCTTAACTTGAATGAGGGGTATCTAATGTGGAAGCGATCCTCCATTTGGGGATGTGGTCGTTACCTGCTCGTCACCTGACCGCTCACAGCACTGGCGTTCACAACACCTGTGTGGCTGGAGGAACTATGTCTGGAGGATGCCAAAGGGACAGGCAGAGCCAGAGACCTGTTTGCAGGTGGTAGGCAGAACAAGAGATGACTAGAAGTCCAGTCGCTCAGTCTCGGTCCAGAGCTTTGTCTGCAGGTGGATCCACCTCTCCCAGCCAGCGGGTGATGGCATGGCCTTAAGATGAGCCAGAAGCAGCAGGGGGGTGGTGCCCTCTCTGGTGCCCTCTCTCACCTCCCCACCCTCCAGGAGACTCCTCAAGAGGCATGTCCTCTGCACTGCAGGGTCATTGAAAGGCCTAGGAGAGGTACTCAGCAAATTTCCAGTCTCCTGTGGATGGTGCCTGGGTCCCCAAGAAGGTAGGGGTAGACCAGTCATCCCAGAGAGGGGCCAGCCTCCCCTGCAAGGCACTTCGTGGAGGTGCAGCCAAGAGCAGCTCTGCCTGGGATGGAGCCATAAATCGAGGCAAGGGGCTGATGATCCTGAGAGGCAGGGCTGAACCTGCGCTCCCAAAGGGTAAGGACAGGGGTAGGGGCTGACCTAACCCCCCTGGGCCCTGCCTCCCCAACTCTGGCAGCAACTAGGAAGTGTCCCAGGCAACTCCAGCTGGGGCGACAGCAGCCTTTGGCCTCTGCCTTTGTATCTCCCGGAGGAACACCTCTTGAGGGGAGTTGGGAGAACAGGGTTGCCAGCTTCTAGAAGACGCTCAGCTCTGGCTGCTGCTGGTGGGAGCTCCACTCCAGCCCCTGACGACGTCATTAGTGACTGGACCAGGAAGTACTTCTCTCTGTCCCTGTAAAGACTGTGCCTAGACAGGTGGGAGCCAAAGGAAGGAGACGGGCGGTTATTCAGCTCCACCTCTGTGCAGGTGTTGTGAGACTGTGGAGCCAAGACCTTGGGTCTTCTCAAGAAGGAAAGAGCACTGGACAGGGAGTCAGGGGCTTGAAGTTCCAACCCAGCTGAAGGGCTGGATAGAGTTCTCCTCTCTCTGGACCTGTTTTCATAAAAATGAAAGAGCAAAAAATATCCATTGCTCCTGGACCTGGCTGGGCCTCAGCCCCAGGTTCCCAGGTCCTGGCTCCATGCACTGAATCACACTCTCAGGGTGGGACCCTGGAACCAGATGATTCAACCCGTTATTGAGGTGAGGGGACCACTGGACTGGAGCATCTCTGGGGTCACGTAACTCTATCCAGGTATTCTGTATTGAGCTTTTGTTGTTGTTGTTTAGTTGCTAAGTCGTGTCCAACTCTTTGTGACCCCATGGACTGTAGCTCGCCAGGCTCCTCTGTCCATGGGATTCCCTAGGTAAGAATACTAGAGTGGGTTGCCACTTACTTTTCTAAGGGATATTCCCGACTCAGGGATCAAATCCACATCTCCTGCATTGATAAGCAGATTCTTTCCCACTGAGCCACCTGGGAAGCACTGAGCAATTACCATGTGCCAAGCCTAAGAACCCTGAGAGGTAGGGTTTATAGTCTCCACAGCTGAGGAGACAGAGGCTCAGGGAGGTTTTGAAGCTTGCCCACAGTTACACAGAGTTAAGAGCTGAATGAATGTACACCCACGGCAGTGGCATCCTGTGTCCATCTCCTTGCTGTATGCAACCTCGGCTGAGGTTTCTTCCTCCTCTGAGGGGGCTGGCAGCTCCTACAGAGGGCCCTGGGGTAGGAAACAGAACCCACTTCTGAAAGGTTGGGGGACTGGTCACCTAAACCAGTTCCTCTTTTAAGAGGTGGAGAAACTGAGGCACAGAGGAGTGACTTGCCTGGGGTCAAAGGGCACATCAGCAGACAGCGGGTCAGATGGGAGGCCCTGCATGTGGGAACTCATGCTCTGCTCTTCCTCCTGCCCTCTCTCTCACACTGCACCATTAGAACGGCCCCCAGCCTGGCTCCATTTCCATGAGGCTGCCATAAAGACCGAGGAAGGCTCTGACTAGGCTGTCTCATGGCAGCGCCGATAAAATAATACACTGGGCCTAACCCATGGGAAAAGACGCCGATGCTGAAAAGACTTAAGGCAAAAGGGGGTGGCAGAGGATGAGACGGTTGGATGGCAACATTCAGTGGACATGAATCTGAGCAAATTCTGGGAGACAGTGAAGGACAGGGAACCTGGCATGCTGTAGTCCATGGAGTTGCAAAGAGCTGGACACAAGTGAGCGACTGAACAACAGCACACGGGAGCCACACACAAGCACCTTTTGGGAAACAATTCCACCTAACTGTGAAAGAGCCCTGTGGGTCAGCAAGAATGCACCCAGGAGAATGGGAAAGGGCCACAGTGGTGGGGTTGAGGCAAGGGGACAGGCCCAAGTGTTCACCCACCTTGCCCAGCGGACCAGGTGGAGCCCCTGCACGATAATTACTGTCAAATTGGCAATTGAGGGCCTACATCAACCTCAGTAGGCCTAGACTCCCAGTGGGGAAAAGCAGCATGACTTGTTCCTTGCCCTATGGGAACATTTTTACTTTTCCAGAAGCAAGAAAAACCCAGGTAGACAGAAGAAAAACAGACCACACCAATTTTTTTTTTTTAAGAAGTACAAAATCTAAGCATATAGATTTCTTCTCACTCCCATCCCACCCACCACCCACCCCCCGTGCACTCCCCTACCAGTCCCAGCCTGGCCAGCCACTGGTGGTCAAGTAACCACCATCTTACTGCCACTCAGGCTGTGCCCTGCAGAGCACTGGACATTCTAGTGGATGTCGAGGAGTGGAGGGACTGCCCCAGCCCCGACTTCAGCCAGGGAGGTGACCCCCTATCTGCTTTAAACACTGCTCTATGAAAGACATCACTTGGAAAAGGGATCCTTGATAAAAGAAAGCCTGAATACTACTGAAGTAGCCAATGATGTGGGCAGCCTACACTACAGGCCTGATTCCTGGCTGAAAAGGGGGGTGGCCTTTACTACTGGCAGGCAAGGCCATTAGTAGAACATGCCCAGGTGAGTCCCCGCCAAATCTTCTTGCCAAAATTCAGGGCAGCCGCTGAGCGGAAGGCCTGAATTCTGGGGAAGGCTTTCCTCACTGAGCTGTAGGGTAGGGCCTGGTCCCTGGTCCTCCGAGTTGGGCAGCACCTCTGGAGGGTGGCTCCAACATCCCCACTGGGTCTGAGGCTGGAGTCGCTGGCAGGCAGGGCGGGGCAAGAGAGGAGGGGTTTCTGGCAACAGACAGGACTCCGGAGACACAGAGATACCCTGAGGGAGAGAAGAGCAGCAGGTTAGTGGGCCACGGCCTCAGGCCCTGAAATCCCAAACCTGAAGGTTGCCCATAGTGTGGCTGGCAGCTGCTGAACAGCCCTGGGGCTATAGATGTGCTGAAGCACAGTGGTTAAGGGTACAGGCTCTGGAGACACACTGCTGCTGCTACTGCTGCTAAGTTGCTTCAGTTGGGTCCGACTCTGTGCGACCCCATAGACGGCAGCCCATCAGGCTCCCCCATCCCTGGGATTCTCCAGGCAAGAACACTGGAGTGGGTTGCCATTTCCTTCTCCAATGCATGAAAGTGAAAAGTGAAAGTGAAGTCGCTCAGTCGTCTCCGACTCTTCACAACCCCATGGACCGCAGCCTACCAGGATCCTCCGTCCATGGGATTTTCCAGGCAAGAGTACTAGAGTGGGGTGCCATTGCCTTCTCCGGGAGATACACTGCCAGGGTTCAAATCCCAGCTCAGCTACTCACTAGCTGTGAGAACTCGTGGATAACCTCTTTTAGTCTCAGCTTTTTCCTCTAAAACACGGTGATGACAACAAAACCCACTTCATAGGGCTGCTGGAGGGCTGATGAGTTAATACACGTAAAGTACCAAGAATGGGGTTGGGCACACAGTAAGCATTCAGTAAATCTCCTTTATCAATATGCTATTTTATGGAAGCTTGAGGAAAACTTGAAGGTCACCAGTTCCAAGCCCATCTACTTAGGAAGCCCCTACCCTTGGGACAGCCAGGCCTCCCCTCCATTCTCACTGCCCCCGACCTCCCCGCAATACGGAGCACGGAGCACCAGGAGGGAATTTCCTGAAGGTCCCTGCTACCTTCCATCCTGTAGTGTTGAAAGCAAGTCTTAAGATTCCCCCCTCCTCCACATGGCTGTGAAGGCGTTTAGGTAGAGGTGGGGGTGGCCTTAACTTCCCAGGGGCCCACCCGTCTCCCCAAGGAGGTTAGAGTCCTCTTCATCCCTCCGCTTCAGTTTCTCTCCATCCCTAATCAGGATTAGGTAACCCGGGATCTAAAAGGCATGAGATTCTCGGGAGACCAGAGCTTACTCACCCCCTCCGTTTCCAATCGAAGCCTGGGGACCACTCCAAGGGAAGTGGCGAGAGCCTGGGCGCGCACCTGGTACACTGCAGCCAGCTCCAGAGACGCGGGGGGCGATGTCCAGGGCGTGGGCTGGTTCCGGGGCTCTGGGGGTGTCTGCGTTGCACAACAGGCTTGAGGCGGCGTCCAAAGGGCCGCATCAGGGGCTCTTCCTTGAGAGAGCTGCGGGGGCGACTGCATCCCGGGGCAGTAAGGGGGTGTCAGCCAGGGTCCCATGTCGGGGACCCTGCTCCCCAGGCGCTCGGGCGCCGCTAGGGCCTCGGGGCGGACGGGCGGGGACCCGCAGGACACCGCGGCACCGGCGGCCGAGCCGGAGCAGCAGCCTTGCCTCTGCGCCTCCGCGGAGCCGCCGTCGGGGCACAGCGCACAGCCCCGAGGGGGCGCCGCGACACTGCGCTGCCGGCGCCGGCGCTGCAGGCTGTCCTCGCTGAGGCCCAGCACGGCCGACAGGTGTCCGATGTAGCGGATGGCCAGGCGCAGCGTCTCGATCTTGGTCAGGCTCTGGCCGGCGGGCGCCACGGACGGAGGCAGAAAGCGGCGCAGCTCGTGGAGGGCGCGGGCGAGCGTGCGCATGCGCAGCTTCTCGCGCTCGCTGGCGCTCTGCCGCTGCCCGCCTGCCGGCCGGGTGCGCGCTCGGCTGGGCGCCGTCGAGGCGGCCTCTGCGGCGCCGCGGGCTGCAGGCACCGGCTGCGAGGGCCTGCGGGCGCGGTCGCAGGGGCATGAGCCCGAGGAGTCCGAGGAGGAGGAGGCCGGGGATGTGGAATCCGAGTGGCCGACCCAGTCCCAGCCCTGAGGGAAGATCCAGTGCTCGTGGCCGAGGAGGCTCTGCAGAGGAGGCGACTGGGCCATGGCCGGGGCTGGCTGCGGGCTCCTCGAGGCAGGCCGGGCCGGCCACCTCCAGGACTGAGCTTTTATTCGGACCGAAGGTGCGAGGTGGACCCCCGCCAGGTTGCGGAGAGGTGTCAAAACCCACAGAGCCCAGGGAAGGTCTGGGCAGGGGGGCCCTGGGAAAGCGGGCCCATTTGCGGAGGTGTGGATTCTGACTCCTCTAGGGGGCTCTAATGGAGGTCCCTGCTGCCGGGGGAAGTGTGGAAGAACAATTCGCATCTGGATGGAGCCGCGAAGCTTCTCACCGTGTTCCCACCCACCCCGCCTCGTCCCCTGCTCCGGTGCGTGCCCGGACCCTGACAGTGGTGGGCAGTGGCACCGTCTAGGGGCGGCCAGGCAGTCCCTCAAATGACTCATGGACCCCTGCAAAGAGTGGCCGCCTCCCTCATCACCACCCTCCGGGAGGCTGTGCCCAGTAACTCCCGCCCAAGTGCCTAAAATTGTGCGGGGTAACGCGTCAAGATACACGCCGAGGGACTTGCTCACAGTGATGGCGGGAGAGGGGGTTGGGGAAAGGAGCAGAGGTCCAGGGGGACCCTTTCTGGGTTCCCAGAACCCGCACTTGCTGCTTCACCGAGTGATAACCGAGAAGGTCATCTCACTGTCCACAGTTTCTTTCCCTGAAAAATAGGACAGAGCCAGCAGCTCAGAGAAGAGACATGGAGCGTAGTGGGTGATGAAAATGAGGGAGGGTGGGCCCCCAGGCGGGCCTGAATCAGATCCTCCTTATTTGCTGTGTGACCTTGGAGAGTTCATTTAACTCCTCTGAGGCTCATCCTCATGACAGTAATAACATAAAATACCTACCACCTAGGATGATCGCTGGTGCTAAATGGAACCATCTATGAGACCACTTAGTAGAAGCCTGGCAAGTGGGCTAAATGTTTGCTACTATCATTTTCTAAAGAAAGTATCAATATTTATGTCTCAAGATGCTTGTGGGCATTAACCATTTAATTTGTTTAGCAACTTATGAATGTCAGGCATGCCAGAGTGAACAAGAGAGTTGTGGTCTCTGCTGTCTCGGGATTTCAGTCTTATGGGGAAATATGTCGGCATATAATTAGTAGCTCCACTGCTAGCTTGCTGTGTGTCCTTGGGCAGCTCTGAGCCTGAGCTCTTAAAACAGGAGTAATAATTATACTATCTGCTCACAGGACTGTTTTTACAGTCTTATAGTATAACCTTTGACACAGTAAAGTTTAAAAGTGCCCACTCCTCAGCAATAATTGCAGTTTAAAGGAGGCGTCAGTGTTCCTCATATCTTCCGAGAAAAGGCTGAAATCCAAGGCTAACGGCCAAGTGAGGACCAGGAATGGTTGAGGTCTGGCCACAGAGGCAGAGAGGTTACAGCTGGGCCTTGAACCATGATTAGGATGTGCATAGGGAGAGAGGCAGGCAGGTAGAGAGCATTCTGAATATGGGAACTGCATAAGCAGAGGCCTGGCAGGGGGACTTCCCAGTGTGCTTCGGTGTGCCAAGATGATGTGAAGAGCACAAGCTCACCTTGGCTGGGGCCATGCTAAGAAGGTGGATTTTACTCCTAAGACAAGGGGGAGCCAAGTGACTTCTGAGCAGAAGTGTGACAAAAAAAAACAACAACTCAGCATTCAGTAACTAAAAGTTAATGTGATGATGTTTCAAGAGTAGCTTAACTTGCACCAGCCTAAAGTAATAAATGGCCTTGTGGTAGTTTTGTGACTGTTTAAAAATTAACTTTTACTTACACCAATTATATAACAATATGTTCTCTGTGTAAGAAATGGAAACATAAAGCTGGACTCCCTGTAACTGCTCCCCAAGGGTCATGTGTCCTTCTAGACTGGGTCCCTGTGCACTCCCAGAAACATTTGTATCCTTAGAAAACATATGGTATAAATGAGATAACATTATGGCAAGTTGTCTGTAATTTGCTTTTTCTCATTCAGCAGTGTATCTTAGAGCCTTCCATGTCAGGATGTGTTTAGCTGACTCATAGTTGGTCTTAGTTGATTTAATTTTAACTGGAAAAAAAAAATAATGATAGGAGGTGCAGATAAACCTTCAATGATGAAATTATATCACTTTCTCCTCAGAACTTAATTCTTTAAATATTGGAGAAAATATGCCCAAGTTACTACTCTATGATAAAATAATAATTGACATCGAAAATAAGATTGGTCAGGGCACCTGTTTTTAGTTTAACTACTATCAATAATGAGGGCACATAATTAATTTGTCCATCACACAAAAAGAAGGTGGAATCAATCAACAATGGCCTTGATTTCAAACAGGAAGGAAGCAATTAGTTATGCAATATTTCATGATTTAAAAGGGTTTAAACCAAGGTTAAAAAAAATAGTAATCCTGGGTATTTCCCTGGTGGTCCAGTGGTTATGACTCCTTGTTTCCAAGGCAGGGGGTGTGAGTTCAATCCCTGGTTAAGGAGCTAAGATCTCACATGCTGCGTGGCGCAGCCAAATAATAATAATTTAAAAAATAATCTTTTTTCTAAGGAGAGGGAGATTTAGAAAATAGTCAATCCTACACATTTAAGGATTAAAATAATGGCAAATCATTATTTATCCAAGGCTGTACGATAATACTTTAAAGATCTTGACATATACTATCAGGAAATTTATGTAGATGTAACTGATAGTTATAAATGGGATTCATCAGGTTTCATGTATATTTCTTGATCTGGACTCTGGAGTGTCAAATTGAGGTGCTGTTGATATTGAGTGCTCCAACTCACCTCTTTTCACTGCAATATAGTATTCATAGCATGCTCACACCATAGTCAGTCTCTTTTAATGCACCTTTGGTGTGTTTTTAGCTTTTGCCAAAGAGTGCTGCTTTGCACAGGCAACTAGGTATGGAGTGGTGGAGTGGCCTTGTGATTCCCAGGAAGGAACAAGCCTGGAGGGATCTCCTGTGAGAGCACTTGGTGAATTAGGGGAATTGACCATTGGCAGAGCCCTGTGTACTGTCCTTTCCTCTCTAGCATAGCCTGGCTTCCTTCTGTCTTAGTTTGGGTTAGTCCTAGAGCCCAGGCCTCAGGCTGACTGTGGGATGGCAGAGCATAAGTTCTGGGAGGTGAGGCCCTGGAGCTGGTCCACTGTGGCCCCTGGCTCTTCGCTGGGCCCCTCAGCCAGGCTCCGGGAGCACAGGGGCACACTGCTGGCCCCACTCAGCGTTGGGAGGCAGTGTGGCTTAATGATTAGGAGCCTGGACTGTAGAATCAGACCTAGGTTTAGAGTCCAGGCTTCATCCTTTCTCAGCTGTCAGAACTTGAGCAACTTAACCTCAGTTTTCTTGTCTATTAAGTGGGGATTCTCATTTCCAGGGCAGTTGTTGGTGCAAAAGCAAGATAATGCATGTCTGGGGACTTTCCTAGAGATCCAGTGGTTAGGACACTGTGCTTCCAACATCACAGGTGTGGGTTCAGTCCCTGGTCGGGGAAGTAGGATCCAGCATGCACCACGGTGTGGCCAAGAAATAAATAAAAAATAATAAATGTTAAAAAAAAATCTGTTCAGTCACTCAGTCGTGTCTGACTCTTTGTGACCCCTTGGACTGCAGCACACCAGCTTCCCTGTCCTTCACCATCTCCCAGTTTGCTCGAGCTCATATCCTTCGAGTCAGCAATGCTGTCCAACCGTCTCATCCTCTGTCGTCCCCTTCTCTTGCCCTCAATCTTTCCCAGCATCAGGGTCTTTTCCAATGAGTCAGCTCTTCTCATTGGGTGGCCAAAGTACTGAAGCTTCAGCTTAAGCATCAGTCCTTCCAATGAATATTCAGGACTTGACTGAATATTAGGATGACTGGTTTGATCTCCTTGCAGTCCAAGAGACTCTCAAGAGTCTTCTCCAACACCACACTTCAAAAGCATCAATTCTTTGACACTCAGCTTTCTTTATGGTCCAACTCACATCCGTAAATGACTACTGGAAAAACCACAGCTTCGGTTATATGGACCTTTGTGGGCAAAGCGATGCCTCTGCTTTTTAATATGCTGTCCAGTACTCTTGCCTGGAAAATCCCATGGACGGAGGAGCCTGGCGGGCTACAGTCCATGGGGTTGCAAAGAGTCGGACACGACTGAGAGACTTCACTTCACTAGGTTTTTCATAGCTTTTCTTCCAAGGAATCACTGTCTTTTAATTCCGTGGCTGCAGTCACCATCTGCAGTGATTTTGGAGCCCAAGAAAATAGTCTCACTGTTTCCATTTTTTCCCCATCTATTTGCCGTGAATTGATAGGACTCCTTAAAAGGAAAAGGTAATGTATGTCATCACCACCATGTCATAGAGCCTTTGTTTATAAGTCTTTCTTATAGCAAGTTCCGGGCAGCAGAATGAAGTGGGTTAAGGACAAGATTGCATTGTGGTAAGACGGCTGACAGCTTCATCTGTGGTGCCAGAAGATAGTTCCTTCCTCTCTCACTCTAGCACCAGGCCTTGGGCATCCTGCCCTAACCCCCTCCTCCAACTTCCGCCTGTCTTCTCCATGGATCCTCAGCAGGGCACTCCAGCTCCCGGCCTGTGGCAGGGCTCACCAGTGCTGCAGGGCAGAGGCAATGGAAGAGTTCTAGGTGTTGGAGCTGGAACCAGAGCCAACTGGCCCAACCAAGGCCAGAAAGCGGAGAATCCGAATCAGCTTCTCCTGGTGGACTGGGTCCTGGCCCAGGTGTTTCCCACTTGCTCTCTGGCCCTGAGACTCTCAAGCATTCTTCCTTGTGTGCTTGAAGCAGCCCCGGGTGCTGCATGAACAAGCGAGGTCTGGCCCCCATCCCCCAGGGGCTTCCAGCTGGGCAGTCTCCATTTCTCGTTCATTTGACTTGCCTGGTGAAAGGAGGGATATCTATGGCTGTGTGCTGTTAGATAAGGTGATTAACTTTTGAGCCTCAGCATGATAGTGACACCAGTTTCAGCCCCTTCCTTCCTATGATAGGAGGAGGTGGTAGCTAGATCAGGGAACCATGGTCAGCAGAATGTTCACTAGTGTGGCAGATTCTTCTGGTTGTCCACACACTGTCTGTTATTGCCTCTAGTCTTTCTTCTTTAATAACAGGGCTCTGTATTACGTAGGGTAATGTGCCCAACTGAAAACTACATTTCCTAGCCTCTCTCGCAGATGGAATCATCAATGAAATGTGAGTAGAAATATAGTATGGGGTTTCTAGGAAAGCTTTTTAAAGCAGAGGTACACTCCTCTGACTCTTACTCTCTTATATCATCATCCTGGAAAGTTTAAGTGATGGCTGGCGCTTCAGCAGCTTTTTTGTGACCCTCAAGCAATCTCAAGGACAAAAGTCACATCTAAGGAAAGACTTCCTCGGAAATCAGTGCAAAGAAATAGAGGAAAACAATAGAATGGGGAAGACTAGAGATCTCTTCAAGAAAATTAGAACTGCCCAGGGAACATTTCATGCAAAGATGGGAACAATAAAGGACGGAAATGGTATGGACCTAACAGAAGCAGAAGATATTAAGAGGAGGTGGCAAGAATACACAGAAGAACTATACAAAAATATCATCATGATCCAGATAACCACGATGGTCTTACCTAGTGTCAGACATCCTGGAATTTGAAATCAAGTGGGCCTTAGGAAACATCACTATGAACAAAGCTAGTGGAGGTGATGGAATTCCAGTTGAGCTGTTTCAAATCCTAAAAGATGATGCTGTGAAAGTGCTGCACCCAATATGCCAGCAAATTTGGAAAGCTCAGCAGTGGCCATAGGACTGGAAAAGTCAGTTTTCATTCCAATCCCAAAGAAGGGCATTGCCAACGAATGGTCAAACTACTGCATAATTGCACTCTTCTCACACACTAGTAAAGTAATGCTCAAAATTCTCCAAGCCAGGCTTCAGCAATACATGAACCATTAACTTCCAGATGTTCAAGCTGGTTTTAGAAAAGGCAGAGGAACCAGAGATCAAATTGCCAACATCTGTTGGATCATCAAAAAAGCAAGAGTTCCAGAAAAACATCTATTTCTGCTTTATTGACTATGCCAAAGCCTTTGACTGTGTGAATCACAACAAACTGTGGGAAATTATGAAAGAGATGGGAATACCAGACCGCCTGACCTGCTTCCTAAGAAATCTGTGTGCAGGTCAAGAAGCAACAGCTAGAACTGGACATGGAACAACAAACTGGTTCCAAATTGGGAAAGGAGTACGTCAAGGCTGTATATTGTCACCCTGCTTATTTAACCTCTATGCACAGTACATCATGAGAAATGCTGGGCGGGATGAAGCACAAGCTGGAATCAAGATTGCTGGGAGAAATATCAATAACCTTAGATAATCAGATGACACCATCCTTATGTCTGGAAGAAGAACTAGAGAGCCTCTTGATGAAAGAGGAGAGTGAAAAAGTTGGCTTAAAACTCAACATTCAGAAGACTAAGATCATGGTATCCAGTCCCATCACTTCTTGGCAAATAGATGGGGAAACAATGGAAACAGTGACAGACTTTATTTTTTGGGGCTCCAAAATCACTGCAGATGGTGACTGCAGCTATGAAATTAAAAGACATTTGCTCCTTGGAAGGAAAGCTATGATCAACCTAGACAGCATATTAAAAAGCAGAGACATTACTTTGCCAATAAAGTTCCATCTAGTCAAAAGTATGATTTTTCCAGTAGTCATGTATGGATGTGAGAGATGGACTATAAAGAAAGCTGAGCACCAAAGAATTGATGCTTTTGAACTGTGGTGTTGAAGACCCTTGAGAGTCCCTTGGACTGCAAGGAATTCCAACCAGTCCATCCTAAAGGAAATCAGTCCTGAATATTCATTGGAAGGACTGATGCTGAAGCTGAAACTCCAATACTTTGGCCACCTGATGTGAAGAACTGAGTCATTTGAAAAGACACTGATGCTGGGAAAGATTGAAGGTGGGAGGGGATGACAATTCAAAGATTGAAGAAGGGGATGACAGAGGATGAGATGGTTGGATGGCATCACCGACTCAATAGACATGAGTTTGAGTAAGCTCTGGGAGTTGGTAATGGATAGGGAAGCCTGGCGTGCAGCCGTCCATGGGGTCACAAAGAGTCGGACACGACTGAGAGACTGAACTGAACTGAAAGAGATTCTGTTAGGCTGGAATGACTCATGAGATCTAATTACTAATAAGGTGGAATCAACAGAGCCCTATGTACCCCCCTTCTAAGTTCAGAGTCAGGAGGCATCGTGTGAAATGGGCATGGTTGTTCATTGCTTTCCAGGCGCCAAGGGTATGAAAAATGTGATTCTGTTCCTATTTTCAAGAAAAAGGGGATCTTTAATCAAGGAGAATGAGATGATCAGATAGCATCACCAACGCAATGAACATGAATCTGAGCAAACTCTGGGAGACAGTGAAGGACAGGGAAGCCTGGCGTGCGGCAGTCCATAGGGTCACAAAGAGTCAGACACGGCTCAGGGACTGAACAGCAACAACAGATCAGGAGGCGGTGGTCTCCTACTGCCTACGTGGGGTGAGTGGCCACACCTGGGGGCCACAGTTTATGAGGGCATGGGACAGACCCAGCTTAGGGGAGGGAGCTTAGTGAGGGGGTGTGACTCTGGGTCACCAGAGAAATAGTTGAAGGGCTCGGGGATGTTTCATGCAAAAAGGAAACACAGGGGATGTGAGCATTGTTTCCAGGTGCTGGAGAAATACTCCAGGGAGAGTCTGAAGGACTTTCTAGATCACAGGGACTGTCTTGTGGGGGAGTGAGTGGCCTATTCCTGGAGGTAATCAAGAAGAGGCCAGATGAAGGGACTTCCCTGGTGGTCCAGTGGCTAAAATTCCATGCTCCCAAAGCAGGGGGCGCAGGTTCAATCTCTGGTTGGGGAAGTAGATCCCATATGATGCAACTAAGAGTTTACATACTGCAACTGAAGACCCTGTGTGCTGCAATTAAGACCTGGTGCAGCCAAATAAGTAAATTATATATGTGTGTGTGTGTGTGTGTGTGTGTATTTTTAAAGAGACTGGAAGAGTACACTTAGGAGCTGGAGTGGATGGCTGCTACTGCTTCTGCCAACAGTGACCAAAAGTACCATAAAACGAGGGGCTTGGACCTGATGACCCCTGAGGAACTTTGAGAGCCGAGGCCAAGAATCAGCAGCTGTCCCCTCAGAGCCCTGGGCAGTCTCAGGGCCAGGGAGCCGCTGGAGACCTGGCTTCAGGACATCTTGGGCAGGGGAGGGCAGAGCGAGGCCTCACAAGTGTTTCAGCACTTGGGACACTCCTGCCACTGCTCTTCTCTGGGCCTGCGGCTTGGGCTCAGCTGGGCCTGCTCTCAGGGCCAGCACCACAAGGCCCTGAGTCAGCTTCGCTCACTCGTGTAGCACCAGTCAGCCGGGCACAGAGGGGCAGGCCGCGTCCCCGTCAATACTCCGATTACAAGTGTTAGTCATTCAGTTGCATCTGACTCCTTGTGACCCCACCGACTGCAGCCTGCCAGGCTCCTCTGTGCATGCGATTCTCCAGGCAAGAATACTGGAGTGGGTTGCCATGCCCTCCTCCAGGGGATCTTTCTGACCCAGGGATCAAACCTGTGTCTCTTATGTCTGCTGCACTGGCAGGTGGGTTCTTTACCACTAGAGGCACCTGAGGCCCCTGTCCATCATCCCCTGATTGATGCCCCAGACCCCGGTCAGAGGAGAAGCGCAGAGAGGCCCAGGTTGGAGTCAGAGTGTGCTTTTAGCTCCGGCCCTGCGAGGGGCTGGGGCAGGCCGTGCCTCTGGTCGGCCTGTGTTCGCTCAGTGGCTCAGCGCAGACCCCAGCCCTGATCCCAGAAGTTTTCCACCTGCTCCTTCCCCCTGGGCAGACAGCGCAGGGCCCTGGGGAACAGGCCTGGGCCCTGGAGTTGGTTGCAGGGCTAGCCTCTGCTCCGCAGGTCTTCTTCCCTCCTGCGTCCCTTCCTGGCCCTGGGGTGGTCAGGCAGTGGGAACGTGGGGGTGTGGGGCAGGGAGGCAGGCTGCTGGGGGCTGCAGGGGCTGCCGTGTGGTATTCTCATTACCAGCCAGCGCGAGGGCTGGCCTGGCCTCCCCCTTGGCCACGGTGGCTGCCTTCACACCTCCTGTTGCCTGTTGACACAAGGCCACCTCCTCCAGGGCAGAAGGTGTCGACTTGGGAACCAGGGTGTGCAGGGGCCTCCAAAACAGCCTGGCAGCAGGTCCCCTTAGAAACCCCAGAAAGCACTTTGGGGGTAGGGGCAGGAGGCTGCAGGCCCCCCTTGTGGGAGTCTCAGGGTAAGGGCAGAGCCTGTGTCCCTGGGTTGGTGGCGGCGGGGCGGATGTGGTGGGGGTGATACCCAGGGGCCTGCGTGTGCCGCTTGCTTGCTCCAGGAGCCCTGAGTATCCAGCCCAGAACCCTGGACACTCTCCTCCCGTGGCTCCAGGGACAGGCATGTGACTCTGGGCATAGCCAGGGAAGCCCAATGACCAGGCCCTGCCAGGCAGAGCACCATCAGTCTCACCTGGGGGCGCCCAGAGGCTGACAGCCACCCGGGAAGGGCATGGAGCAGCCCTGGGCACTGTACTCACCCCGACCAGGCCTGAGCACTTCCGCACCCCACAGTACCCAGCGTTGCCCACAGAAGTCTGTTCAGTGCTCAAACCCCAGGCATGACAGCCTGCTACTCCCTGTCTTGCTGAGTGGGAAAATTGGGCCCAGAGAGGCCCCTTCCTTTGCTTTAGGGCATCCCAGAAACAGAATTCAAATCCATAAAGGCCATGCACACCCCCAAGAGGAAACATCGTTCCTGACCAGGGGGCTGAGACTCGGGGTGGCGGGGGTTGGGGGAGGTGGTCGAGTCTCTGCTGCTCTCTGGGAGCTGAGAGTTGGAAGAGGAGAAAGACGAGTTGGCTCCAAGAGTCTGTGGGGGCCTGATGTGTTGGGAGGCCATGGGCGACAGAGAGGTGCTACCTGGCCAGGTGATCAGGGCGGTCCCAGGAGGGAGGGCCCTGAAATTGTGGATTTTCTCCAGGTGGGGGTGGGGTCTTCCTGGCCGAGGGGAAAGGTGTGAGCCTGTCTGGAAGCAGGGACGCTCAGGGGTAATTGGGGCGATGCCAAGCCGTCTGGAGCCCTGGGACAGAGGTGGGGAGGTTGGGAGGGGTGTGGACAAGAAAGTGGGAGCCAGGTGGGGTTGGAAAGTCCTGCTGAGTGAAGAGTTTGGACTCTTGGGGAGGCAGATCACACAGAAATTCTGAGGAGGGGGAGGGGTTGGAAGGTAAAGAGATGGAGGCAGGAAACAGGAGACTGCAGTTACATCAGGGCAAAGGCTGTCTAAATTGGGTACAGGCAGGGGCCCTGGGAGTGGGCCAAGGATACCATAGGAGGTAATGTGGGAAAAGATGGCTGGGGGTGCATGAGAGAGGCTGGGGCCACAGGCATCCAGGGAGTGCCCAGCAGGCTGAGGGCAGGGAGGTGCATGCCATGTTCTTCCTCCAACAAGAAGGGTAGGCCAAGGAGGCTGGTGTGCAAGGGCTTGCAGAGGCCCCAGCGTGGCCTGGTCCAGCTCCTGGGGCAACAAGTCTCAGCAGAGACGGCTCAAGCCTAGGGCCAGCCATGCTTGGGCTCAGTGCCCACCTTTTAGCCTCAGTCTCCTCATCTATGAAATGGGTGTCCTTGCTGGGAGGATTAGATATAGCATCATATGTTCACCATGGGGGACTCCACGAGTATTGCCTGCCTGTCCTGCTGGAGAGGAGAGGCCATCTGTGGTCCTGCAGCTCTTGGGAGGGACAAAGTGGGAGAAGGAGAGGCACTAACTTCTGCAGGCTCTGCAAAGGAAAGCCAGCCGCCCCAGCCTGATTACTGAAAGCCTTGAGGGGGCCTGGGTCCACCGTCTCTGCTACTGGAGTGCAAACAACAGAGGCAAAGGGGTTGCGAAGTCTTTTTTCCTTCCCTCCTTTCCTTTTCTTTCTTTTCTGATTTGTCAAACCAATAATAATCATTACAGAGAAGTGAGACTTGAGCTTCCCTGGTGGCTCAGCGGTAAAGAACCCGCCTAATTCAGGAGACGAGGGTTCAATCTCTGGGTCAGGAAGATCCCCTGGAGAAGGAAATGGCAACCCAGTCCAGTATTCTTGCCTGGAGGATCCCATGGACAGAGGAGCCTGGTGGGCTACAGTCCCGCCGTGGGGTCTCAAAGAGTCAGACATGACTTAGCGACTAAACATCAAGAACGTATAGACAATCAAAATTAAGGGAATTTTAAAGCCCCCACGTCCATCCACCCAGAGGACCAGGGTCACACTTAGCCTATATCTCTGCATCCTAACCTTTTCTAAGCATCCCTACAAACACAGAACATGGAGACGGAAGCATTAAGGGAGCATACTGAGCTCTTTGGGCTTCCCAAGTGGCACAGAGGTAAAGAATCCACCCGCTAATGCAGGAGACACAAGAGATGTGGGTTCAGCCCCTGGGTTGGGAAGATCCCCTGGAGGAGATGGCAACCCATACAGTATTGTCCTTTGGTGTGTCTGGCTTATATCACAATGTCATCAAGGTTCATCTGCAGGGTAGCATGTGGCCAAGCTTCATTCCTTCTTACGGTCAAATAATATCCCATTTTACATTTATACCACATTTTGTTCACTCATCACTTGATAGACATTTGGGCTGTTTCCACCTTTCAGGTGTTATGAACAATGCTGCGATGAGCGTTGGCCGACAAACATCTGTTTTAGCCTCTGCTTTCAGTTCCTTTGGCTGTATAAAGTGCGTGTTGTTTTGTGACCAACTTCTCTCACTAATGCATTAATAACTTTCAAAAAATTGGAGTGTAATTGCTTTGCTATGTTGTGTTAGTTTCTGCTGTACAACGAAGTGAACGGGTATATGTATACATAGAACCCTCCCTCATGGACCTCCCCCCACCCCCTCATCCCACCCATCCAGCTCATCACAGAGCACTGAGCTGAGCTTCCTGTGTTACACAGCGTGTGAATAACCTTTTCTAGATCACTAGACTTATTTCTGCAATGAGATTTTAAAGTACTCCCTGGTGTGACAGTAACTATTCAGGTGACACATTTTCTAGTATATACTAAGATGCCTCCAAGTTTTGCACGTAGGTGTATATCCATATAACTATACTTTTAAACTGCACATGTCGCATGCGAATGCCAACTCCTTGTAAAAATTGTAAACCTTATAGATATAATCTCTTTATATCAGCCCTGAGAACACAGCCCTGCCCCACCTGCCTGCCAGATAAGTCCTAGATCTTAGCCTTGGTGAGTATGCATTTATGCACACACATGCTGTGGATCCTTACAAAATGCACAGTAGGGGTTGGTTTTTAGATTTTTGTTCTCTTTTGCTTTTCCTTATATCAATCGAGTCACACGGAAGGAGTTTTTCTGCAGTTTGGATCTGTCACTCAGCAGCAAGTCTTCACTTGCACCTTTAATCTTTTCTTATCAGGATGAATTCCCCATCAGGGAAATCGCTGGGCAAAGGGCATGCTGAGGCTGTTCTGAAGCCTGGGGCCAGCCTTCGGGAGGGTCGGTGAGGGGGCAGAGGTGGGGGTTGTAGAGGCTAACCTGGTTGTGGGAGGCAAGCAACAGGTGTCAGCACTCCTGGGGGCCTCCGCCAGACGGGCTGCCCATGCTGGGTGCTGACTGTGCACTCCCAGGGCCTGGGGTGAGGCATGATCTCCAAGGGTGAAGGAACTTCCTGGGCTCTGCCAAAGGCTAGACTTGGATTTCTCTTGGTGGGTTTATCCTACCCTCTGCTGCTGCTGCCAAGTCGCTTCAGTTGTGTCCGACTCTGTGCAACCCCATAGATGGCAGCCCACCAGGCTCTGCCATCCCTGGGATTCTCCGGGCAAGAACACTGGAGTGGGTTGCCATTTTCTTCTCCAGTGCATAAAAGTGAAAAGTCAAAGTGAGGTTGCTCAGTCGTGCCCGACTCTGAGACCCCATGGACTGTAGCCTACCAGGCTTTTCCGTCCATGGGATTTTCCAGGCAAGAGTACTGGAGTGGGGTGCCATCGTCTTCTCCGTATCCTACCCTCAGTAGGCGCATAATCAGTACTGACCATGTAAGACCCTTCTTCTGTTTATAATCTGGTCAACTTAAGCCCTGGCTTCCCACGTGGTGCTAGCAGTAAAGAACCTGCCTGGCAGTTTCTTTGCAAGAGACGTAAGAGATGCAAGTTCTATCCCTGGGTTGGGAAGATCTCCTGGAGGAGGCCTGGCAACCCACCCCAGTATTCTTGCCTAAAAAATCCCATGGATTGAGGAATTTGGAGGGCTACAGTCCATAGGGTTGCAAAGAGACCTGACTGAAGCGACTTGGCATGCATGCACGCAACTTAAGCTTTATCCCCACCCCCTACATGTTCTCCACTTGGTTCAGGGCTGTTTCCCAGTCTCTGACAAAGGATCCTATGCTCAGAAGCTCTTCACTTCCCCAGACCCTACCCAGACATTGCAGCCCACTCCCAGGAGCCCCCATTCTGCTCTATATTAGGTCTGAAGTTAGATACCCCAGGAGAAGGGAGGTGATGTGCTCCTTCCCCAGCCCTTGGGAAGGACAACTTGGAGCTGACTGAGGCCCAGAGCCACCCAGTGACTTGGCTGGAGCCTCACCATTGTCCTGGCTCCTTACTGTTTTGCTGTGCAGTCAGCCAGGGCAGGCATGGGGTTAGAAGAAGCCAGAAACCTGTGCATCCTGCCCAGAGGAAGCGCCATCCTGTGCTTTCTGCAGGTACTGGTGCTGGATGTGCCCAAAGTTGGCCGCTGAGTTGGGCGTGTAAATCCTTAGGGGGAGCTGGTGAGCCTAGAGTTTTGGTCAGCTCATGGTCTGATTGCTTTCAGCCTCTGCTTCCAGGGGTATGCAGGGAAGGTAGGGAGACCTGAGCCCGTCTGCCTTCTCCTCATTCCTCTGGGTTCCATCTTGCTTTACCTTTCTGCACACAGGTGTATGTTTTTCCCAGTGGACAGATAAGCAAATTGGCGTCTAGAGAGAACAAATGGACTTTCTGGGGTCACACTGGCACGAAGTCAGCCTCACCCATTTCTTAAGCCAGCCTCAGCCTCTCTGACATATCTGCTTAGCTCCCAGCGCCCACCACCTCCACCCAGCATTGGCCCTGGCCCCAGAAAAACAAATAAATAAAGTCTTCTGACAATGGCAGGAGGTCCGCCCAGCCCAGATCTCAAGATCCCAGGTAGCTGGGCAGCGCCCTCTGCTGTCTGTGGCTGGGAATGCAAGGACCCTGGACACCCAGGGGCAGCTCTCTGACCTGAGACCATGCTTTGCAACCAAGGCATGCAGTCTCCCAGGACATCTCAGCAGGTAGTTGGGAGTCCTTGCTCCATTTTACATACTAACTGAGGGGCCGTGTGACAAGTTTCCCTGTATTCACATGTCTGCATCTTTGCTTTGGGCTGGTTCAGCTACTTACTCCACCCCGTTCATGCCCGGTTTCCCCATGTTTTACTCTAAGGCTCAGACCTTCCTCCACTTACCCAGATGAAGAAGCATAGATGTGACACCTCTAAGGGGAGAGACACGATCTACTTTCCCTGCCTTCTCAGCCTGGCCCGGCTCCCAGAACTGGCACTTCCTCCCCAGCCTTACCAGGAATCTGACAGATCTCTCTCCTTTCTTCCCACCCCCTCCCTCCTCATCACCCCTCTGCCTCCTTCCTGTGACTTTCACTGGCTGTGCATTCCAGCTGATCCATGACCAAGATAATCAGATTATCATGGGTCCAGAATAATCTATTCCATATGGCTTGCCAAGCCAGTGGCTCCGGGAGCTAAAGGTGTGAGGGGAGGGTGGTGATCTCAGTTGGAAGGGGCTTCCTGGGAGCCTTGGGGGCCTTCACTGGGAGCTGATGGGGAAGGAGGGAGGTGGAGGAGAAGCTGGGAGCCTTCCCGCTGGGCCCTCTGATGGCTCTGGGCTCCAGGCGGCTGCAGCCCCACCTCCAACACAAGCACGGCCTCATCTGTCCGTGACACAGTGGAGTATAGGCTCCATGGTGGGGGCTGGGCGCTCCCCATGCCTCTTCCACTCTCTGGATTCGGGGGGCTCACTGTAGGGCACGGCTTCTCAAAAGTGGCTGAGCTTCATCGTTCTCAGGACATTTCACTTTACATACTCGGAATCTCCTCCAGGGATTCTGACTCAAGCAGGTCCAGGGTGGATCTGGAAATGCTTTACATTTTTAATATCACAACAGATCTGGGTGACTTGTAGCGAGGTTTCAGGGGGCCTTGAGGACTAGGGGGCATTGCCCCCTCTTCCTGCACCCTCATTCTTGAGGCGGTCCTCCAGGAGTAAGGAGCCACTGGAGGTTTCCAGAGGAGACAGGGGAGCTGGTGGGAGGACAGGACACTGGCTTGGGTCCCAAACAGCACCAGATGGACCCTGGCTCTGCCCCTACTGGCCATGTGACATAGGACTACCCCCTGCGCCTCCATTTCCTTAACTAGCAGGTGAAGCGGTGACATCCACATCACAGCGCGCTTGTGAGCTGGGATCTGGCCGAGGCCAGGCCCCAAGTGACAGCAGGGACATGCATGGGGCACTGCTGGAAGTATGGTCTGTGCAGGATGACTTGACACCGTTGCAACATCAGCACAGCAGGTAGGACTCATGGAAGGGATGGAGACTGAGTTACCCAAGTGACACAGGTGGTACGTGGCAGAGGAGGGATTCGATTCTAAGCTACACCCCTAGGAGGGGTGTCCTAGGCTGCCTAAAGGTGGGGCTTCATGAACAGCAATTACTCTCCTTGAAAGGGCCTTTCTCTCAGACTTGTGCCGAGGTGTGGTGGGAAGATCCCCTGCAACAGGGAACACCCAAATTAGGAGCCTCCCAGGAGGTGTCCCTGCTGATGCTAAACAGGCTGGCGGTAGGAGAGCCGCTTCCTTCTCCTGGGGCCTCTGGCTCCGGCGGGGTTGGGATTAGGGGCTGCGAGGGGAAGACTGACATTGCACCTTTGATTAGCACTCTCCTGTCAGAGGGCCTGGCCGGGGAAATGAGGGCACTGAGGCTGGGAAGTGGGAGGGGGCAGGATCCAGGCTCAACCTGAGGCAGCCGGCTGGCTCCTAGAAGGAAGGCTGAGACCCAGGCCCCAGCCCAAGGGGGTGCTGCCCTGTCCTGCCTGCCCCCACCCTGGCCGAGGACCCGCTGAACTCTCACCTCCGCTCAGTGGGGCTGCCCCAAGGCCTCATTTCCCAGCCTTACACGTTGGCAGGGGGAGGCAGGCTCGGGCCGGGGGAGCAGGAGCCACTGGTTCTGGCACTTGTCAAAACACAGGCCCCAGAGGTGTGAAGGCCTCAGCCCAGCGGGAGGGCGTGTGGGCCCTGCTGCCCGGAGAACTCATTAACTGGGGCAGCTCCCTAATGAACCCACCGGAGGGGCTGGCGATAAGAAGATCAAAGGTGCGAGAGGCATGGGGACTCGGGGAAGAAGGAGGCCAGCTGATGGGAGCCCGGAGAGCCTGGGCTCCGGCTTGGGGGTCCCTCCTTTCCCCCACTTGGCTTCAGCAGGCCCATAGCCTTGCACACACTGGGCCTTGAGGGGTCACGGGAGAGGGAGGGATTCCAGCTGGCACCTCCAATTTGTCAGCCTTGGAGCTGAAGATGGAAAGATGAAGATGGAAAGACTGGAGTTGGGGGCGGAACCACTCCTCCTCTCTCATGCCGTTTTTTTGTGTGTGTGAGTTCTTGGCCTCCATGGACACCCCTGAATCCTTTAACCCTCTCTCAACCCTGACACCAGAGATCTTCCCATCACACGCCACGCATGGTGTCCCTCTCTTGCTCCATAGCTTTCGGTGGTCCCCACATAAGTGAACAATGAATGTTAACTGTTGGCTCTCAGATTTGAGCATCCTCAGGGGCCAGAGCTGTGTTTTCAGGATCAACAGTCTACCTCCCACACACATATGGCCCTTTGTTTAAAGAATGTCTAGTTGATTTTGTGCTTAACAAAAATTCACTTTAAGAGCATTGTTGCCCACAAACCAGTCATGATGGTTTTCCCTGGACTAGGAATTGGAGACCTCAGAGGCAGAAGAGTAAAGAGATTTGATATGCCCTCTGTACTTATTCAACTTTTAATCACGTGCATGTATTAGATTTTCAAATAAATAATAATATAAGAATACAATAAAAGGGTGGCTGATTTCCTAGGAGCTTTTGGTCATTCTGAAAGTGAAAGTATTAGTCACTCAATTGTGTCTGATTCTGTGTGATCCCATGGACTGTAGCCCACTAGGCTTCTATATCCATGGGATCTCCAGACAAGAATACTGGATCGGGTAGCCATTTCCTTTTCCAGGATATCTTCCCAACCCAGGGATCAAACCCTAGGTCTCCTGCATTGCAAGTGGATTCTTTACTATCTGAGCCACCAGGGAAGCCTGGTCATTTTGAGTTTTCTCAATTATTAGCTACAAAGTGGAAATCAGAATTGTATGGGAATTGGAGGAATTTGTTGACATTCAGAGGTTGGCAACAGCATGCCCAGAGCCCCCTGGGATCCCACCCCTCCTACCTGACCAGCTTTGACTCTGCACCTCCTCCTACAACCTGTTTCCACTGTTTGTTAGCTCCAGTCAAGTGGGATTTAAGGGGGGTCTAATGCCAGGTTCTTGGCTTGGATCTAGAACCCCATCCATTGTCCAGGATCCAGACAGGGCAGACCATGCTGACAGCTGCAGGCCTGGGAGGGTCCTCGTAGCCCAGGCTCTCCTGTGGAGCCAATGGGCCCTGTGGCATGTGCTCATGGCATGGAGTCTACCCCTTCTCTCCAGAGGTGGGTTGGCACTGTCTCTCCTATATGTGATCATGGGCATAAGCATCTGGGGCTGCTGGGACAGACTGCAGAGTAGGGGGTGTAGAGGGTGTTAGAAGAGGCCAAGGGCAGTAGAAGAGAAAGGAGACAAGGCGAGATGGGTGGTGGTGAGCAAAGATGCTCAGGAAGAAGGTACCAAGTCACTTGGCTTTCTTTGCTACAAAGCAGCTCACCCATGAGTCTCACAGAACTGGAAGCCTGGGGGACACAAAACAGTAGACCTCTGAAAGAAACCTAGACATGACTTCTTTGGAAGACATGATACCAGACACCAAATACTTCACAGTCCAGCTGGAGAGCAGACTTCCATGCTTGAAGGAGCTATTGTGACAACGTGTAAACTCAGACCCCAGGGGTCAGGCAGGCGATGCAGGCACTCTGAGCTTTCCCATGTGGACAGTCATGTTATCCATAAATGGAGACAGTTTTATTTCTTCCTTTCCAATCCATATGCCTTTTATTTCTCTTTCCTTAATCCACAGGTGAGACCCCCACCTCCCAACATTGACAAGGTATGGGTAGGAGCCAACATCCTCGCCTTGTTCTGAGTTTTGAAGGAAATCTTTCAGTCTTTCCCGATTTAGTATGCTGTGAGCTGTAGGTTCCCTGAGGATGCCTTTCATCAGACTGAGAAAGTTCTCCTTTAGCCTAAATTTGCTGAGAAGTTTTATCATGAAGGGGTGGGTTTTTGTTGTTGTTGTTGTTTGTTTGTTTGTTTGTTTTGCCATGCTGTGGCTTGCGGGATCTTATTTCCTGACCAGGGATAGAACCTGGGGCCCCTGTAGTAAGAGTGCTGAGTCCTAACCACTGGACCACCAGGGAATTACTCTGAATTTTCTTAAGTGCTTTTTCTGTGTCATTGTCACTCACATTTCATTGGCAAAACCCGTTATTCCTGCCCCAAAGTGGTGGGATACCAGCTAAAGGCCAGAGGTGGCAGCTGTGGCAACAGGCCAAGCCCTTGACCCTGCCAGGCTGAGGGTGTCCTGGAGGGCAGCAGGGCTCCTCTCCTCCAGCTCAGATGGTTCACCAGCCTGCCCAGATCCTGCCAGCTTGCTGGATTTACCTAGGATAGCTTCGTCTCTCCCACTCACCACCACCAGGGAAGGCTGCACCCAGGACCGGTCTGCCCTGGAGGAGGAATGTGGAGTCAGGGCTCCACTTCCTCCTGGCCTCTACAGGAGTCCAGGGACTTGCTGCCACAGTGCCTGTTAGTCACTCAGTCATGTCCGACTCTGTGCCACCCCATGGGCTGTATTAACCTGCCAGGCTCCTCTGTCCATGGGAGTCTCCAGGAAAGAATACTGGAGTGGGTTGCCATTTCCTTCTCCCCCATTATACAAACTGGAAACGAAGGTTAAATAAAACTTTTTTTTTAAGCATTTATTTATTTCTGGCTGTGCTGGGTCTTGGTTGCTGCGTGGGCTCTTCTCATTGCGGCGGCTTCTCTTGTTGCAGAGCCCCGGCTCTAGGGTGCCCGGGGGCTTCAGTAGTTGCCGCTCCCGGGCTCTATCCGGAGCACAGGCACAATAGATGTAGTGCACTGAGCTTAGTTACTCCGAGGCGTCTGGGATCTTCCTGGACCAGGGATCGAATCCATGTCTCTTGCATTGGCAGGCAGATTCTTTACCGCTGAGCCACCAGGAAAACCCTCAAGAAAACAAGAAGGCAGCCCCAAACCTAGGTACCAAAACTTGCACTTCCCTGACCTGGCTTCCTTTAGCCTGCTGAGCTGGTCCAACACCCTGGACAGCGCCTGCCACTGGCGCGAGCAGAAGGCCGGAGTGTCCGGGTCAGGTGTCCCTGCGAGGGCCCAGGTGGGGCCAACCTGGCGCAGCCAACAGGCCGACACCTTCGCCCCCCCGCAACCCCCACCCCGACGTTGGTTCAAAGGGTCAAGCCCCGCCCCCGCCAGGCCCCCGAGCCCCCTTTGAAGTGCTGATGCGGCCTGGAAGAGGCCACTTCACACTTCGGGGCTCGGGGATAAAGCGGTCGCCGGCCGCCGGCCCCCAGACACGCCGCCGCTGCCATGGCCCAGTCCCTGTGCCCTCCGCTCTCTGAGTCCTGGATGCTCGCGGCAGGCTGGGGCCCAGCTCAGCCGCCGCCGGCCGCCGACGCGGACTGCGGCTGCTCCCCCGCTTCGTCCCCGGACTCTTGGGGCAGCGTCCCGGCCTGCAGCCCCGTGCCGAGCCCCAGGAGCTCGGCCACCCGCGCCGCCCTCCGCGCCCCGGCAGCGGGGAGGCGAGGCGCGCGGGGCGGCCGCCTGGGCGCCGGGCAGCGGCAGAGCGCCAGCGAGCGCGAGAAGCTGCGCATGCGCACGCTCGCCCGCGCCCTCCACGAGCTGCGCCGCTTCCTGCCTCCGTCTGTGGCGCCCGCCGGCCAGAGCCTGACCAAGATCGAGACGCTGCGCCTGGCCATCCGCTACATCGGACACCTGTCGGCCGTGCTGGGCCTCAGCGAGGACAGCCTGCAGCGCCGGCGCCGGCAACGCGGCGACGCGGCGCCCCCTCGGGGCTGCGCGCTGTGCCCCGACGGCGGCCCCGCGGAGGCGCAGACGCGAGGCTGCTGCTCCGGCCCGGCCGCCGGCGCCGCGGTGTCCTGGGGGTCCCCGCCCGCCCGCCCCGGAGCCCTGGCAGCGCCCGAGCTGCGCGACCCTCCGGTGCTTTACGACCGCGGGGCGGCGTGCCCGGAAGGACCGGCGATGGAGCCGAGCCCCTCATCCCCGGTTAGTATCGCCCTCCTTCGCGCGGAACTCCCTCCCGGCTCAGCGCCGTCTTGGGGTGGCACTACCTACCGTCTCATGTCCCCACCTCACACTCCGGGGACCAGCCCCGGTGGGGCTCCCCCACCGGCGGCCCGGCTCGCCTGCTCCCTCTCTGGAGCAACACGGTTGGCGTGCGCGGGGCGCCCGAGCGGCGAGGGGAGGGAGGGGGGCACTGGGGACGCCGAAGGCCCCCCTGAGAGCGGAGCTCGCGAGCGCGGACACCCAGGCTCGGCGGCCTCACGCTGAGGACCACGCTGTCTCCTGTCTCCTCCAGCTCTTTCCCGGCGACGTACTGGCCCTGCTGGAGACCTCGATGCCCCTCTTGCCCCTGGAGTGGCCGCCGGCCTGAGAAGTTGAAGTGACGGCAAACATCTGGCGCCCAGTTCTGTGAGCACCGACGCCTTTTTGGCCTCCGCGCCTTCGAAGCGGTCCCTCTCCAGACTCCCTTTCCTGAAAGAGGGCACCGGAGATACCGGCATGGGCATCGCTGAAAGTGAGAGCCGGTCCCCACCTAGGACGGGCTTCCGCAACCCCTCCCGCGATGGAGGGACTCAGAGGGTAGACACTTGGAGACAGGCAGGAGGTCTGCCTAGTATGTATTTATTTATTTGTGAATAAACTCTGTGCTGGTGTCAGTTGGCAAGTTCTTCCTTCACAGGGACACAAAGCTTCCCCTCCTCCAAAGGACGTCAGGGATTTGGGAGTCCCCAAAGCACACAGCCTCAGACCCCTTCCTCCTTGCCACCAGCCCCGGTTTAGCACCCCCTTATTCCCGATGGGCCCGCCTGAAGGGGGCGGGGTTTCATTTGAGAAAGCGGCCGCAAGCTGAGCCTGTCCACCTTTTCTTTGAACCTGGACAAAACCAAGTATCTCTGTAGAAAATGCGTTCATTAGTGCATACTTACTGTGCACCGGGTCTTTACACATTTTATTCCTAAGTAATTATTTTGCAGAAGGATAAACCAAGGATCAGCACTCAAACCCATATATGACTTCCAGAATCCGAGCTCTCGGGCCTGGTTGGGTTTTGCCTGCTCCATTCTTTCTGGGGTCTGACAGGACGCCAGCTCCCAGGGCTCACTGCATGCGTCTACTGCCCTTGTGCTGGAGCATCAAGGCCTAGACCCTGGGATTCTCCCATCTCCCTTCACTGTGGTTTCTCTCCCGTTTAGGGACATAACACAGGTGGGTCAGTCCCAATTTTAAATAGGTGTGACCTCCCAGAGGCCTGACTTAGGCCAAGATGAGAGGTCCATCGGTTGTATCCAGATCCACAGAACCTAGATCTAGGCTTGGATTCAGATGAGGGAAATGCTGTATGGGGGAAGGGGAAACCTGGGTTCAGTCAGGGGGTCTGGTGAGCAGTCAAGCCTGGGGGTTGGTGAGGTGGGGTAAGGGGTCTCTCAGCCATCTATGAATGCTCAGTTCTTCTCCTCTGCCCTCCTCAAGCATCTTTGAAATACTGACCTTAGCATTTTTAAAAAATACCTTTATTGAGATATAATTTATACCATGAAATGCATTCAAGTACATAATTCAATGGTTTTAGTATATTCATAGTTAGGTAGCCATCACCACTGTCTTACTTTGGGTCATTTTTACTACCCCTCAAAAGAGACCCTGTAACCATTTAGCAGTGATTCCCTGTTACTCCATCCCCCTATTCTCCAGCCCAGCCCACTCATCTGTTTTCTTCTAGCTCTACAGATTTGCCTATTCTGGACTTTCATATGAATGAAAGCATCGTATTTTCTCGTGTATCAGTACTTCATTTATATTTTTTGCTCAGTAATATTCCACTGCATGCGTGTAGCACAGTTTATCTATTTATAGGTTGATATTGATTTGTTTTGAAACCACTTCAGAGATCATTCCCAATGCTCTGGCCCAGGCCAGGAGGGGCAGTAACTCAGAGTGGGGTGGGGGTCACAGTGTGTAATTCAGGAGTCCTGGCGCACCCTCGCCAGCATTTGGTTGTAGGGAGTGGGATCCAAAAGCAGAGGCCCTGCAGGGGGCGGGACCCCACACCTTCACTGATCCGCCCCCTTTCCCGCGCCTCCGCCCCCAACTCTCTCTTCCCTCCCAGGGCCCTAAGGAACTGAGTGGGAAGTCTTCTCCAGGACCCTGCCCAGTTTAGAAAAATCTGTTTGCATAGTAAAGGCCCCGTGGTTTAGGATGGGGAATTAAAGTTATTAGCAAGTCTTTTCATAGATAAGTAGGGCTCATCGGCCAGCCCCCTCCCCTGGGGTGCGCCTCCCCTCTCTCTCCAGCCCAGGAGCGGCCCACTGTTTATTAGCACCTGGGTGTGAATTTCCATTAACACGTCCCCGCTAATAAGAGGGCTGGAGATGGGAAGCGGCGCCTCCCACCCCTCCCGCACCCCACTCCCTTGCTGGGGGGCCCCGCTCGCACCCACCGGGAGGAGGGCAGAGAGCGGCTCCCGGGTAGGTGAGCCCTGGGCGAGGGCGCGCTGTCAGTTCTCTGCTAACCTGTTGAGCTAAGCCGTTAGCGCGGCCGTTTGGAGGATGGGAAGTTGAGGACGATCAGGGGCCGCGTTGAGACTGGGACCTGGGTGTGACTCCGGGGCCGGTGTGCTTCCCCGCGGGCGCATCGCCTATGCGACAGCTGAGCAGGGACAGACGGGCTGGGTGGCGCGTCCCCTCACCGTGGGGGGCTGGTCCGGAGCGGGCAGCGCGCAGGCCTGCTGGAAGTGGGGTGGGCGTGGGGGTGGGGGTGGGGCGGAGGATGGCATCAGCGGCGGATCCTGCCCGGCTCTTGTCGCCGCTGGCCGCCTTCGCAGCTCCCAGGGGTCAGAACTGTCATGGTGGAGAAGCACGTATATACGGAGCAACCAGACGAGCCGGGGCTGTGTTTAAGGCTTTAAATTCACCAACTGGGGGCGCTTCCCTGGTGGTTAAGACTCCAGGCTTCCAATGCGGGTTCCATCCAGGTTCAGGAACCTAGATAGAATTGCACATGCCCTGAGGAAAGGTCAAAAGGTTAAAGGAGAATGCTATTTATATATATTGCTAAAAAATAAAATGTTTTTAAAAAATAAATCCAACAACTAATTTCGAGTCATTTTAGCCTCAGATCCACAGGCAAGGTGGGCAGGTGGTGCGGCACCTGTAGCTATTTTACAGATGAGGACACTGGAGCACAGAAAAAGAACAAGGAAATTTTCGCAAAGCTAGTATACCTGGTTGCGGCTTCCCAGGTGGTGCAGTGGTAAAGAATCCACCAGCCACTGCAGGAGATGCAAGAGACATGGCCTGAGAAAATCCCCTGGAGAAGGACATGGCAACCCACTCCAGTATCTTTGCCTGGAGAATCCTCATGGATAGAGGAGCCTGGCAGGGTACAGTCCATGGGGTCTCAAAAAGTCGGACATGACTGAGCGACTAAACAACAACAAAGTATACCTGTTCATTGGGTGGCGACATTGGTGAGTGGTACGCAACAGATCTGGGCTTTGCTGTAGCCTGTCAAGCAAGTAGTATGTATGTGTGTTGAGGGGTCTGAAATAAAGCTCCTAAAGCACATGGGCCACCAGTGCCATCACTGGCAGGGACCTGCCGCTGCCTGCTGACCACATGTATTGCTCCCGTGAGACAGCCGTATTTTGTAGATGCTGCTCTCCCTTCCTTAGTTCTGGTGGCCATGACCTCCATGCCCCTCTAGGGATGGGCACGTGTGCAGGTTTAAATGGTCATCACAGTGAGTGGTTCAGGGACGTGACCACGTGCAGACCAGTGAGGAGCAGGCTCAGGACTTTGCTGGAACCACTGAAAAAGGGACAGTCACCGTGGGTGCTGTTAGTGGTCATTTTGCAACCCAAGCAGAAGGGCCTACCTGAAAAAGGGAATCAAAACTGGGGGGTGGGGACTTCCCTGGTGGTCCAGTAGCTAAGACTGTATGCTCCCAATGCAGGGGACCCAGGTTCAATCCCTGGTCAGGGAACTAGATCCTGCATGCTGAAACTAAGACCTGGTGTAGCCAAATAAGTAAATTAAGAAAAACAGATATGAAAACAAAACAAAACAAAAATAAACAACCTGACCTGGGGGCAACCACATGGAAAGCATTATGTCTAGACTTTTACACTCCATGAGCCAACAAATTCTCCTTGTTGCTGAAGTTCGTTTGAGTTGGGTTTCTGACTTTTGCTGTTGAAAAAGTCCACCAGGATTTGATAAGATTGTTCCAAGTCTTGACTGCAGTCTCAATTTCCCTCTTTGTTAGATGGGGACAATCATACTTACATTTCACAAAGTGGCTTAAGGCTTTTATCTAAAATACAGAGACCCCAGTAGATGCCCTGTAAATGTCAGTAAATGTCAGTTCCCCATCACATTTAGGTGGCGTGTAAAGCCAAGACGATCATCCTGAATTTTCCTTCCTCATCCCAGAGAGACCTGCCAGCCACCATGCCTACTGTGTAGAGGAAAAGGGTACGGTAGAGCGTTCTGTTGTTTTGGGTTTTTTTCCTGCTGTGTTTTCATTCTCATGGTGAGGATGGCGAGTGGCAGAGTGTCTCGGGTGGGGATCTCTTCATCCAGGGGGCATTCAACTAGTCAGGTGTCATGTCCCCTACCATGAGGCAGGGGTCATGCCAACAAAGACTGTGTATGACTCAGGCGAGAAGGTGGATGGGGACACAGAAACAGCTCAGTTCAGTGCAGTCACTTAGTCGTGTCCGACTATTTGTGACCCCATGGACTACAGCACACCAGGCCTCCCTGTCCATCACCAACTCAAATTCATGTCCATTGAGTCAGTGATGCCATCCAACCATTTCATCCTCTGTTGTCCCCTTCCCCTCCCATCTTCAAACTTTTCTAGCATCAGGGTCTTTTCAAATGAGTGAGTTCTGCACATCAGGTGGTCAAAGTATAGGAGTTTCAGCTTCAACATCAGTCCTTCCAGTGAATATTCAGGACTGATTTCCTTTAGGATTGACTGGTTGGATCTGCTTGCAGTCCAAGGGACTCTCAAGAGTCTTCTCCAACACCACAGCTCAAAAGCATCAATTCTTTGGCGCTCAACTTTCTTTATAGTCCAACTCTCACATCCATACATGACTACTGGAAAAACCATAGCCTTGACTAGACAGACCTTTGATGACAAAGTAATGTCTCTGCTTTTTAATATGATGTCTAGGTTGGTTACAAACCATGCAAGCATTCAGCCTTGGGAGAGGCTGGGGTGCACTAACCACCTGCAGTTCTCAAAGGCACCACATGGTGTCCTCAGAGAGGCAGGCCTAAACTCTGAGCGGCAGGGGACTGACTCCACCCAATTTTCCTGGGAAGTGCAGTTTCTAGAAAAGAAAAAGGTACCTCTGCGCCTCCCTCCTGGGCCCCCAATCCCCCAAGTCTCCTCTAGGGTTCCCAGGCAGCAGACAAGAGGCAGCAGTGGCAAAATTCCTGCGTGCACCCACTTTGCCTCTCACACCTGTGTGACCTTAGGCAATCAACCACTCTGAGCCTCAGCCTCTCCAGAGTGATTCCACAAAGGTTATGAAACAGAAAAGAGAGGGCAAACAAGTGGGCCAAGAGAAAAGGGGGGCATACAGAGCCCGGTGGACTGGGTGTCTTGCTTATTTGAGCAGAGTGGCTTCTGCTCTCCTTGTGGGCCTATGAGGCAAACGGCCTCACCAGGCCTGGGACTCTGGCTGACCTCATTGTCTGGGGCCTGCTGGGGGTCTGGACTGAGTGGGAACGAAGGATACACACCACAGCAGCTTTGGAGTCTGGAAACAATATCACTGTTTATTTAGGTGACATCTGCTCTCCTGAGCATTCTGACAAGTGGCTTATAGGTTGAAGGCCCCCCACCACCCTGCCACCCCAAAATCATGTCTCTCCCCTTGCTGGCTTGCAGAGGTCCCAGACTGCAAGGCAGGCCCCTGAGGCCTACTGAGCTGCAGCCCTTTGTCTTGTCTCTTGATCTCAGAGCGTTCAGGGCAAAGCCTGCCTGCTGCCAACCTCTTCGGAGCCTAGGGCCGCAGCCCGATCACTTCTTAAGGTCCTCTTTTTGGAGAAGCAAGGAATACCTCCGCAGCCGGGTCCAGTGCTCTTCCTCTTTCACCTTGTACTTCGCCAGGTTCTGAATACTGTGTGGGACAGGCCATTGATGAGAGAACCCAGCTTTGTACCGCGTCCTCCCACTCCCTATTCCCCCCCACCCCACCCCCCACCCAGGGCTTCTAGGTCCCCAGGGCAGACCCTGACCACCCTGGGCTGATATGAGAAACTCCCCAGATGACACGTCTGCTTCCTGTCTGTGTTCTCAGGACTCAGCCTGGTGCACAGAAGGTACCTGAATCAGCTTTGCAGAAGGAATAATGGGAGAGATGGAAGGTGAATTTATGATCTAAAAGTCTATTTGCAGGACCAGCGTTAAATACATCCGAATGCCACTAGTTACATGTCACATTTCTTGAGCACGTACTAGTGACCAGCACTGGGGGAAGTGTTGGAAAGATCAAAGTGACTAAAACAGCTGCCCTCTCCCCGACCACCAGTTTAGTGAGGTGATCAGTCACTAAGTCGTGTCCGACTCTTTGCGACCCCATGGACTGTTAGCCCTTCAGGCTCCTCTGTCCATGGAATTTCCCAGGCAAGAATATTGGAATGGGTTGCCATTTCCTACTCCAGGGGATCTTCCTGATCCAGGGATCAAACTCTTGTCTCTTGCTGTCTCCCGCATTGGCAGGCAGATTCTTTACCACTAGTGCCACCTGGGAAGCCCAGTTTAGTGAGGCGACGAGAGGAAAAGAACATTCGTAACAGGAGGCAGTTAGAAGCAATAGAAGAGAGCTGTAGAGGAGGGCACCTCCTGCCTGGGGAGTGCTCCCAGAGGATAAGATTTCGGAGCTGAGTCTTTAAAAACATAAATGCACAGTCAGCGTGGCAGAATCAGAGAGCCCAGGTCGCCCTTCAGGCTGCATGCAGAGCTGGCCACGGGGAGCAGGCAGGAGAGAGCTGGCCTTCCTTCTGGGGAGGGCACCACCGCGGGCGCCTGAGTGAGCGGACAACGTTTAAAAGCTTAGAGCAAATGGGAAGAGGGACACTTCTGGGGGGAAGACAAGGACCACAGGTTTGGATATGTTCTGCGGCTCTGCCAGTGGGGCAGCCACACAGAGATGTCTGGTACTCAGTGCATTAAAGCATTTTTTTTTTTTAATGTAAGTAACCTATGCTTTGCTTTAAAAAAAAAAAAAAGCAAAGGATTCAAAAGTGGGTATACAATTAAAAGTAAACCTCCTTTTCACCTCAGACCCTTATTTTCTGTTCCTGAAGAAACTGTAATGAATGGCTCCTTGTAAATCCTTGAAAACTGTTCAGACACACAAGTACAGACATGCATATCATCTCTCATTTTAAACTTAAAAGGAAGAGTGCAGCACACTGCCTGCCTTTTTCACTGAACATGTATCCTGGCGGTTGCTTCTTGGCAACACTCAGGTCTGCCTCTTTCTCTTTCCCTATTGATGACCCTTGGAGTTTTCAGTTCCCCTGTGTGGGGTGTGTGTGGGAGTTGGTGGGCAGGGGGCAGGCAGAAGGTGTGCAGGCCTTGGCCCCTCACAGCTCATGTGCAAACCCAGCTCCTTCACTTAGAACCTGGTGACCCTGGACAGGCGACTTGACCTGTCAGGAAGCCTGTTAGCTTCCTGGCTGTACTGTGGGGATAAAGTTAACCATAGTAAGAAACAAGATGGGCCTCAAACTACTTAGCATAGTACCTGGTACACAGCAGGTGCTCAGGAAAGGTTAATTCTTTTCATTTTTTAAAACTGAAGAATAGTTGATCTACAATGTTGTGTGAATTATTGCTGAACAGCAAAGTGATTCAGTTACATACCACCCATCAGCAAAGCCTGAGGGAAGAAGGGGAAACATCTCACTCCACAACTTCTGTTTGGCTAAACAGGCAACCAAAATTACTCCTAACCAACATCATGAGAAACGCTGGACTGGAAGAAACACAAGCTGGAATCAAGATTGCCGAGAGAAATATCAATAACCTCAGATATGCAGATGACACCACCCTTATGGCAGAAAGTGAAGAGGAACTAAAAAGCCTCTTGATGAAAGTGAAAGTGGAGAGTGAAAAAGTTGGCTTAAAGCTCAACATTCAGAAAACTAAGATCATGGCATCCGCTCCCATCACTTCATGGGAAATAGATGAGGAAACAGTGGAAACAGTGTCAGACTTTATTTTGGGGGGCCCCAAAATCACTGCAGATGATGATTGCAGCCATGAAATTAAAAGACGCTTACTCCTTGGAAGGAAAGTTATGACCAACCTAGATAGTATATTCAAAAGCAGAGACATTACTTTGCTGCCTAAGGTCTGTCTAATCAAGGCTATGGTTTTTCCAGTGGTCATGTATGGATGTGAGAGTTGGACTGTGAAGAAGGCTGAGTGCTGAAGAATTGATGCTTTTGAACTGTGGTGTTGGAGAATACTCTTGAGAGTCCCTTGGACTGCAAGGAGATCCAACCAGTCCATTCTGAAGGAGATCAGCCCTGGGATTTCTTTGGAAGGAATGATGCTAAAACTGAAGCTCCAGTACTTTGGCCACCTCATGAGAAGAGTTGACTCATTGGAAAAGACCCTGATGCTGGGAGGGATTGGGGGCAGGAGGAGAAGGGGACGACCGAGGATGAGATGGCTGGATGGCATCACTGACTTGATGGACGTGAGTCTGAGTGAACTCCGGGAGTTGGCGATGGACAGGGAGGCCTGGTGTGCTGCGATTCATGGGGTCGCAAAGAGTCAGACACGACTGAGCAACTGAACTGAACTGAACTGAAAGACAAATCAGGCAAAATGATTTACAATGTATTAATTAACAAAGAACTCTTTAAAATCAAAAGAAAATGAGGACTTCCTTCGTGGCCCAGTGGCTAAGACTTCCCGCACCAAGTGCAGGGAGCCTGTGTTCGATCCCTGGTCAGAGAACCAGATCCCATGTTCCACAATTAAGACCTGGCAGAGCCATATACATAAATAAATTAAAAAGAACTCAGCCATGAGAAAAAGAGCCAGGTCAATTTGCAGAAGGAGACAGAGAAAGATAGAATAGATATAACATAAAGATGCTCAACCTCCTTAATTTCCAAATTAAATTAGTTACGAACTATGAGTTTTGTCCCTCATTTCTTGGCCAGTCGAGGGAGGGGGTTAAGGATGCAGGGTGAATCTGCCCTTTCAGACGTACCTCCCCTGTAACTCTGAAAGCCCACCTCCAATTTATCCCACAGAAAAACTCACAAAAATGACTGTGGAAGGATGTTGGCTGAGAAATGGGGCCAGAGTGACCCCCATGGTGGAGTCTGTAGTGGGCCAGGGCACAGATGGGGGAAGAGGGCTTCAGGAGTGGGGTGTAGTCACTGGGAGCTGGGCTCTGGGTGGAAGAGGAATAAGGCGGCTCAGAACTGGGAAGGCGCTGGCTTGTTTCCTAACTCGGGAATGCAGTGGGGACACATGCCTGTGACTAAGACAATGGAGGGAAGAGGTCACCAGCCCAATGGACAAGAAGGTCTGGGTGCCTGGGGGAGGAGATAGCCGTGGGTATGAGCAGGAGGCCGCTTTCTCTGAATCAGGAGGGAGATGGGGTATGGGGGTGGGGGTGACTGGGGTGAGAAGGCAGCCAAGGTCCTGGGTGCTCTGGGAAGTGGGAGGCAAGTTTATCCACCAAGGGCACAGCAGAGGTGTGGAGAGCGCGTGGAAGCTGGGCAGGTGGCTCCCGTGGCACCAGTGCCCTTTCCTTGGGCTGAGTGCCGGTGTTCAGCAGTGAGGAGGGACCCGGAAGGACACCTGGCCCCCTGAGGCTAGGTACTGACTGTCCCTGGGGACAGCCCTCCCTGGCGCTCCAGACACTCTCCCTCCACCATCAGGCAAAGAAAGGGTTTTCCTTGCCCATGATGGCATAACAAATATGACTGTAGTCTATTGTTTTGAAGCAATGTGTGTGCATCCAACTTCCAAAAAGATGGGCTGTCCATCTGCAAAGTGGTAGAGCAGACGGAATATCTGTAAGGCCTCAGGCAAGACCTCTGAATTCCAGTAGCCTTACAGCCTGCATATGTGGGGTCTACGGGTCTATAAATAATTTTCCAGAGGTTTGTCCCTCTGTTTCTCGAGAAAAGCAGAGCTTCCCTGGTGGTGCAGTAGTTAAGAGTTTGCCTGCCAATGCAGGGGACACGGATTCAATCCCTGGTCTGGGGAGATTCCACATGCTGCGGGGCAGCTAAAGCCCGTGTGCACCGCAGCTGGAGAGAAGCCCCTACTCACGACAGCTAAAGAAAGCCTGGGTATAGCAACAAAGACCCAGCACAGCCAAAGTAAAATAAATATATTAATTAATCAATTAATAATAATAAAAGAAAGGCAAAGGAAGGTTAGGACGGGCCCACAATTTCCCTCCTAGGGACAATGAAGATGGGGCAGTGGGTGTATTCTTCCTCCACCCTCAAGAGAAATGTCATCTGGTGTCCACATGGGATCTGCCCAATCCCTTGCCAAGGGAGTGTGTGCTCTGTGGACGTGGGACTGTTGGGTCAGCCCAGAAGCCCACCTTCTGCTTGGCTACAGGGAATAAAGAGGGCATGGAGGGAAGAAAGAGGGGTGAGGGGGCTGTTTCTAGCAGCTTCCTGTGTCCTAAAATTTCTGTCTTGTGATCAAAAGTCTGATCCAGCCAAGACGGCAGACCTGACATCAGGGAGTGGTACCAGATGGGAATGGTGCCCTGGAGGCCCAGGAGGGATGGGAACAGAAGCCAGGTCTGGGGAAGGGGCGGGCAGTGGCACACTGGGGGCTAACTGGCCTTCTTCCCAATTCCAAAAGGCCTGCTTTAGTTTCACTCTGGCTATTTATAAAAGTCCCAAGTGCACGTTTTGCAAAAACATTTTGGACAGACTATCTCAAGTTTGAACTCTGAATCTATTGCCGCATAAATCCATTGCCTTAAAGTTTCACCTAGTTTTTGGGCCAAGGGAAACTGTTTCAGTCACAAGAAGTAAACAGAGACCAAAAAAATGATTAAAATCCTTGAACATATTTATGTGCAAGAAACAATGAGAGTAAAATGTTAATGACAGAAAAATGTTAATGACAGAATCTAGGTTGTGGGAATATAAATGCTTACTGACTTTTTTCGAAACTGAGGTCTATTTAACATAATAAAGTATTGGAGGCAGGATACTCTTTGGAAAAGCCCCAGACATCAGACCTCAGAGCAAGCAGAACAGGGAAAGTGGAGGCATCAGTCGCTCAGTCATGTCTGACTCTTTGTGACGCTATGGATGTAGCCTGTCAGGAGGCTCCTCTGTCCATGGGATTTTTCAGGCAAGGGTACTGGAGTGGGTTTGCCATTCCCTTCTCCAGGGGACCTTCCTGACCCAGGGATTGAACCTGGGTCTCCTGCACTGCAGGCAGATTCTTTACTGTCTGAGCCACCAGGGAACCGGAAATGCCTTGTCTAAATCAGTGTTTCCTAATTTATCTCTGGGACCGAATCCTGTGATCAGGCCCAAGTAAATGCCCTTTCAAGCTGAGCTGCCGCAACCACAGCATGCAACCCCTCCCGGCTCCTGCTGGGTCCTTGGACCGAGGGAGCACTTCCCTGAGCTTTTCCCTTCCCCAAGCTCTCACTGCTCGCTCACCCCTGAGCCCTGCACCTGGCCCCTCAGCCCCCTACCTGGTCAGCCATGCTGACTCCGGCCCACTTCCCAGCAGAAGGTTCCCTGGGAAGGCAAGCCCTTCTACCCGACCCGCTTCTGCAGTCGCTCCTGGGGAGGGGCTAGGGTGTGGGACCTAGGAGCTAAGATATGTTGATAAAGGAAGAGACACGGTTGGGAAGGGGATATAGAGGAACACCTTCTATACCCTATGGGGGCCAGGATGGGTCTCTGGAGACTGGAGGGGGTCAGGGCAGAAGGGACTGCCTTCTTAAGGGAGCAGACCCAGCCATGGGGGAGTGGGGAAGGATATTATAGACACCCTTCCCATGGAAATTTATGTACATAGACATTAAAAACCAAAGCAACAAGGAAGGTTTTCTTAAAATTAAAAGTCATTAAGTTGTATTCTGGAGTGACATAAAGCCAGATGAAAAAAGTGAACATGATCTCAACATAGTAAAAATGCTAATGATAAAAGCTTAAAGAAATGTACTGATGCATTAATGGCAGCGCTGGGATCTGGGGGGTTGGGGTGATATTAACTTAAATAATAATTAAATTATTATTTAATTTAATAAAGAAATTAAAGTCCATTTATTGTCCTGTTTCCCAAATTTCTATAAGTGCATATATATATATAAAGCGTAGAAGGCTGAGCACTGAAGAATTGATGCTTCTGACCTGTGGTGTGGGAGAAGACTCTGCAGAGCCCCTTGGACAGCAAGGAGATCCAACCAGCCAATTCTAAAGGAAATCAGCCCTGAATATTCATTGGAAGGATTGATGCTGAAGCTGAAGCTTCAATACTTTGGCCACATGATGCAAAGAGCTGACTCACTGGAAAACAATCTGATGCTGGGGAAGATTGAGGCCAGAAGGTGAAGAGGGCAACAGAGGATGAGATGGCCGGATGGCATCACTGACTCAATGGACATGTGTTTGAGCAAACTCTGGGAGATGGTGAAAGACAGGGAAGGCTGGTGTGCTGCAGTCCATGGGGTTGCAGAGTCAGACATAACTGAGCAGCTGAACAATAACATAAAACTGAGAAATAATGAGTAACATTTTTGCAGTGGGTAATTACTCTGTTATGGTAGTAGCACTACATGAGGAGCAAACTTATCAGGCTAAGCAGGGTTAGTTAAGCAGATGTCTGAGTGGTAATGTCCACCTGCGCCCTGACTAAGGGAGGAAATGGTCAGGGGCTAAGGCATCATGAGTTGCTCAGGTCCTCGGCTGCCAGGCAGGAGGTGAGCTGCCCGGAGCTGGAGCCACTGGCCTCTGGTCCCTTCCCACGGGGAGGGCAGTCAGTTGGATTTTGGGTGAAGTGGGAAGGCTCACTCTTCCTGGGCCAGTGAAAGGAGGGGGTTAGACAGAGAGGACAGAAAGGGGAGCCTTATCAAGCAAGAGCACCAGGAAGCCTTATCAAGCAAGAGCACCAGGAATCTCCCTCAATCCAGGAAAATGGCCCCACTACAGCCATGACCCAACCTCATTCTCTCGACTTTCTTTTTTAAGCCATTGTTTGAAATTTTCCAAAAACATCCATATGTTGGGTAGAAAAGTTGCAAATAGGAAAAATACAAAGAAAAAACATCACACATCCTTCATTATCCGATATAATGTTGTGGATGGATTAGAAGAGACCCCAGCTGGACTTGTCCAGTGATCCAGTGGTTAAGAATCTGCCTGCCAATGCAGGGGACACAGATTTGATCCCTGGTCAGGGGAGATTCCACATGCCTCAGAGCAACTAAGCCCGCGGGCTTCAACTACTGAGCACTCACTCTAGAGCCCGGGACTGCAACTACCGAAGCCCATGCGCTTAGAGCCCGTGCTCCACCACGAGAGAAGCCACGGCAATGAGAAGCCCTCACACCACAACTAGAGAAAGTCCCGTGTGCAGCAAGGAAGACCCAGCGCAGCCAGAAATAAATAAGTAAATGAATGAAAATTTTTAAAAAAGAGAGACCCCTGCTTTCTCAGAATGGACTGCATACCATTAGTGATGCTTTTATAGCAGGAAGGAACACAAGCAGAGTCCCCTTGGAACTGGGGGTTACAAACGGGGAAAGAGGAGAGGTGTGTCACGTAATGGTTTCTATGGATGATGGAGAAAGGAAAGCGGGCTCAGACAAGGGGCTGGCAAACATCTCAACAAGGCCAGCTAGGAAGTGATTTAGGCTTTGTGGGTCATAGCGTCTCTGCTGCAGCTGCTCAGCTCCTCTGTAACTCTTACATAAGCAGATGAGACATAAAGCAGTGGGCGTGGTGTTTTCCAGTGAAATTCTAGTCACAAAAACAGGCAGTGGGCCAAATCTGGCTGTCGTTTGCAACCCCTGTCTTAGACGATCATGTCTGATAATCCAAATCGACTTAAAAAAAAAAAAAGAATTGAAAAAGCAACAAGAAAAACACAGCCTTGACAGGAAGAAAACACCAGCTTGAAGCCTTTCTTTTCTATCAGCCTGAATTCATTATTCCTTTTCTTCCAACCTGAGTGGGGTTTAAATGCCAAAAAGGATCTTATGATCAAGCAAACTACTTATTCCATGGTCCAGAGACCACCCCCGGTGCAGAGGCCCAGAACTTTACCTCTTTTGGAAGAATTTCTCGCATCTCTCCTCCAGGGGCAGTGCCCGGGCAAATGTCGGGTGGTCCAATATGCTAGCTTGAGGAATGGTGCAGTTTCTTGACAAGTTTTCTAGGAGTGGGTAGTCCTCAAAATTAAAATAGAAAATAGAATTTGGGGTGTCTTCAGCTTTGCTGGCAGATCCAATTTCATCTGGATGGTCTCCTGGGATGAAACAGGAACATGGTGTTCTGTTACAGTGATTACCTTTTCCGTGCACCTTGCGGTCAGGGTGGGTGCGAGGGGGCTGCTCTCTGCTTACAAAGCCTGGATCACTGGGGTTGGGCTAAGAGGGCCTCACGTGACCTGGAGCAGCAGGAGTCCAGACGGGAGACTTGCCCAGCATTTTATCTAAGCGCCAGTGAGGACTGAGTGGCGGTGTCCTGGCCTGGGGGGGGCTGGGATGAGGAGTGGGGAGGAGACTGGACGGGGTCACCCTAGCTTTATGCGAGGACTGAGAGAGCTGGGGGTGGTCAGCAGGCCGCAGGTCTGGGCAGCAGCCCTCACGGGCCCCCTCCGTACCTCGGAGCAGGAAACCCGGGTGGTGTAAAGACATGACAAGCACTGGGTTCCAGGGGGCCGCCAGGGAGTAGGATCTGGGGAGAGCAAAGGAGCAGACGATCTGCGGCTTGGCCACGTCCATGAGGAGCACAGAGCCGTCTCTGGAAAAGGTCAGCACCTGGGGAGCAGAGAGGGTGAGTGGGGACTTCTCCAGTCTGCCACTCATCCCAGTGTGAAATAAGAGAGGCAGCTAGAAATAAAAAACAAATGGGGAATTTATTCACCTTGGGCACCCAGCCTCTGGACCCAGCTGGAGCCGTTCGGGGGGAGCAGGAAAGCAGGTGTCTGCTCCTGTGGAGCTGTGGCAGCAGCGGTAAAGAAGCCGCCTGCCGGGGCTCACCTGTCTTCCCCACTGAACTGGGAGCTCCACGAGGGCAGGGGCTTTCTCCTCCCAATCTGTGCCCAAAGCTGCTCTAGTGCCCAGCACACAACAGGCCTTCAGCAGAGATTTTTGAGAAGGAATAATGAACACATTCACTAAAGAAGAATGAGGGGCCTGAGGAACCTACCATGCCAGGTAAGGCTTGGACCGGGGCCACAGCACAGATGGCTTCATCCAGGCACTTCACCGGCCTGTAGCAAACAGACATACAGACATCCAGACTCGGGGAGCTTTCAAGTTTTGCCATCCTCTCCCAGGCATATACCTATATCCAATACAGACAAGTTCTTCTCTAGAAGCATCAGGAGGTACCATCTAAATATCCATTGGTGGGAGAGTGCTTAAGTAATTGTGTTACATTATATGATGGGATACTATATAGCAATGAAAATAAAAGAGCTGGCGCTGCACACAACATGCACCATTCTCCTGAACAATACTGCAAAGCAAGTCACAGAATAAATGGCAATGGAAAACAAATTGGAGAACACACAGAATATGATCCCATTAGCAAGTTCCCTAAAATATGCGCAGCTAGACTGTATATGGCTTGGAGATACACTCATATGAATGTGGTTAATTCTTGAAGGAAAACAAAGAAATGATGAATTTAGGAAAACAGTGTGGTAGATTGAAAAAAAATTAGACATAATATTTGGCAGTAACTCCCATTTAAAAAAAGGTAGAGTCTATTATACAGAGTGAAGTAAGTCCGAAAGAGAAAAACAAATATTGTACATTAATGCATATATATGGAATTAAAAAGATGGTCTGATGAACCTATTTACAGTGCAGCAATGGAGACACAGACAAAGAGAACAGACTTGTGACACAGGGTGGGGAAGGAGAGGGTGGGATGAATGGAGAGGTTTGCACGGATACATATACACTAGGGTATATAAAATAGATAGCCACTGGGAGTTTGCTGTATGACTCAGGGAACTCAAACCAAGGCTCTGTGACAACCTAGAGAGGTGGGATGGAATGGGAGGTGGGAGGGAGGCTCACGAGGGAGGGGACATATGTATACCTATGGCTGATCCACGTTGATGTATGGCAGAAACCAACACAATACTGTAATTATCCTTCAATTAAAATAAATCAATCAAGGGGGAAAATGTGGAGTCTGCTTTTCCACTGCTTAAATGTGCGCACGGCCAGATGACATGCTGTGTCCAGTGTAACACAAGCAGTGCACAAGGCTTGGAAAGCCTCAGTGAGCCTCAACGGCAGCTGGGAGCCCTGAGGTTTACTGAGGAGCGTGAGACAGCCTGCAGGAGAGGCTGCAAGGAGGAGTGCCTTGGCCACCAGCTGCCAGCCACCTGTATGTGAGTAAGCCCCGCTAGTCGGCCCCTTGCCCATGGGCATCTGTGAGAGTCAAGGCAAGCCCAGAGCAGGTACTGTCCAACTGAGCCCTGCCCCAAGTGCTGACCTATAGCATCAGAGGCTAAATGGTGACTGTTTCCTTAAGTCACTAAATTGTGGAGTGGTTTGTTATATGCAGCAATAGATAATTAAAATCAACCCTGAATATTCATTGGAAGGACTGATGCTGAGGCTGAAGCTCCAATAATTTGGCCACCTAATGTGAAGAGCCGACTCATTAAAGACCCTGATGCTGGGAAAGATTGAGGGCAGGAGGAGAAGGGGATGACAGAGGATGAGATGGTTGGATGGCATCATTGACTCAATGGACATGACTTTGAGCAAACTCTGAGAGATGGTGAAGGACAGAGAAGCCTGGCATGCTGCAGTCCATGGGGTTGCAGAGAGTTAGACACTATTTAGCGACTGAACAACAACCACTTTTGAGGTGGAGGAGAGAAGGATGTGATCCAGGAGAGGCACACAGAGAGCCTTAACTTAACTGGAGATGATCTATTTCTCAAGCTTGGTGATAGGGACAGTGGCATTCCCACCCCCGCCCCATATGTATGCTAAATACACACCCTCACGCATACTATACAGGTTATTTGCATGCATAAAATATTTCCCAATTTAAAAGAGGGAGGCCTTTGTAGAAACTGATTACAAACAATATTTTGGCAAAAATGACCCTTTTCTTGGTCACGTGGGATAGGAAAGATGTCATTTGTGCCAACACACAATTTATATACATAGAATTCATATATATATATGAGTGTATATATATATATATATATATATATATATATATGAGTATAGGGTTGGCCAAAAATTTCATTTGCGTTTTTCCATAAAATGTTACAGAAAATAAACCCAAATGAACTTTTCGGCCAACCCAATAAAAGACTTTAGTGATTCTGAGAAGCTCACTGAGACAGTGATGACCAGAGGGAAAGTGAACTCTAGTCTGAGAGGTTGTTTCAGTTTTTTACTATTAAATAGGGCACTATGTCTGGCAGATCATGTACCTCGCCCTTCCCCCAACCACCCACCTCTCCACCAGCAGACTGATGGTGGAGTTCTGGATCGCCGAAGCTGTCACCAGATGGAGAGACGCGTCTGTACACAGCACCACGCATTTCATGTGGCATTTCACTGAGCCCTCGGGATACACATTCTGTCCTTTGTGGACTAGGAAGTATTTCAGGAAGTGGATGCTTTGGCAGAAGCAATTTTCAGGAAGAGCCACAACTCCAAGAGTGAGTCCTGGAGGAAAGGAGGGCATGAGCAGGTCAGGCAAGGGGCAGAGGGAGGCAGCCATGAGCCCGAGGTCTGTGACCAGCGAGTGTGTGAGGGACAGGAGGCAAAACCAAGCACTGAGGGGCTTCCCTGGTAGTCCAGTGGCTAAGAACCTACCTTCCAGGGCAGGGGATGCCGGGTTTGATCTCCGGTTAGGGAACTAAGATCCCACAGCCCGCGGGGCAACTAGAGAAGCCTGTGTGCTGCAGTAAAGACCCAACCAGAAGAAAAACCAAACAAAACCCAGGCAGCGAGCATCCTTCAGAGTGAAGGCAGCCTGTCCACTAGGCTGTCCGTGTTTTAACTAACATTGCCTACAGAAAGGGATTCCTAGCCAACGCCCACGGGGAGAAGGGAGCCCCATTCAGGAGGACCCCTTCTAAATATGTGGGGGAACCAAACCCAAGGACGGGGACCAGTCAGCACTGGCGCGGAAGGGAGGAAGTGTTAACCCGGGCAGGTCAGGGTGTGTAACGGAGGCGCAGCGGGGGAGCGCGGGGCTCGGCTTACCTTGCGCCAGGTCCCAGAGCGAGAGCACGCCGTCCTCGCAGGCCAGCACCAGGTAGGAAGAGCAGGGACTGAGCTGAGACACCACGATGGGCGCGGCGCACGGCCACACGCCCTCGGGGTCTAGAGGGGAGGACGCCGCTCACCAGGCCGCCCCCGGACCCCTGTCCCCACCCATCACCGCCACCCGGACGACTTGAGACCCAGACTGGTCTGCCTGTCTGGACTCACCATCTCTCTCCTGTCTGTGCCATGCTGTCTCCTTCCTCAGGATAATATAACAAGTTATATGATTATTATACTACAGTTAACAGGGATCGGGGCTTCCCCGGTGGGTCAGTGGTAAGGAATCCGCCTGCCAAGCGGGAGACATGGGTTTGATCTTAGCATTGGAAAGATTCCCTGGAGAAGGAAATGGCAATCCACCTCCGTATTCTCCTGCAGAATCCCATGGACAGAGGAGCCTGGAGGGCTACAGTCCATGGGATCGCAAAAAAGTCCCACAGGACTGAGTGACTGAGCATGAGCAGGAACACTGAATGAGTACTTACTAGGTGCTAAGCCCCAGAGCAGACACTTTACGGGCTTTATTTCATTTAATTCTCACAGGGATCCTATGAGGTGGGTCCTATTAGAACCCACATTTTACAGATGAGCAGAATAAGGCAGAGAAACAAGTGACTTGCCCAAAGTCACAAGAGCCAGTCAGTACAGAAGTGAAGATTAGAAGCCAGGTTTCCTGGGAGAGGGATGGCAGGAAAGAAAGTCTTCCTTTGTGAGTTTTTAAACATTACTTCTGAGTATAACTCTGAAGGACAGCATAGTGTTAGCTCAAGGAATCCACACAAAGTGAATTTGCTTGTGGAACTGCCCCCCTGAGTTTGTCAAAAACAAATCACCACCACTCATATTTCTTAAGTGCCTTTCAACTTCAAAAGAACCTTCACGTAGAGAAACTGGATTTTGCTATTCACGACTAATGCGTGCAGTACGCAAGGATGGTGTAACTGAGTGGTTTTCTGCTTTGGAGGAGAAAACAGGGGATCGGGGCATCAAGCGACTGGCCTGAAACCACACTGATTGCAGACACATGCTGGAACCAAGCCCCCCCTTTTTTTACCCTCACTGCCTAAGGAGCCCTGTAAGCCAGATGGGGCTCTGTCCCCGTGGACATCATCTTTAAGAAACATGACAGATCAGAGACACAGCCTTGGGGTTACACCACAGCTAGCAAGCCACCCACTCTGTCTGCACAGCTCTGGTCCCCTAAAAGCCACGGGACTGTCAGTCACGTGCTCTTGGCTAAGCTGAAGAAGGACACGATCTGAGAGCCCCGAGCTTAGGCGACTCCCATCCCAGCAGTAAAGTACCAACTTTATCCTTCAGCGTCCGGTTAAGTGAATAGAAGAAGAAGTTGTGATGATCGGTCCAGTGTACACCAAGGGCACAGGCTAGCCCTGGGAAAGAAGAGAGGAAGGGGTGTCACGGAAGGAGTCTGGGTAGACTTTGATTTGGGTGGAGGGGTTTGCCCAGGAGGAGGTCAGTTTGAAATGGTTTGTGCCAATGGGCAGCACCCAACTGAGGGGTGAGCTACCAGCTGAGGGGCTGGGCACCCCCAGGAGGGCTGCTCCTGGGGCCAACTCATCTTCCTGTGCAGGGAGGATGGTCACTACTACCCCTCAGCTGCTTTCACATCTTCTAGATAAATTCCTGTCCACTAGGCTATCAGTGTTTTAACTAACATCTTCTACAGAAAGGAATTCATATCCAGAGAGTTGGACCATAAAAAAAGGCTGAGTGCCAAAGAACTGATGCTGGAGAAGACTCTTGAGAGTCCCTTGGACTGCAAGGAGATCAAACCAGTCCATCCTAAAGGAAATCAACCCTGAATATTCATTGGAAGGACTGATGCGAAAGCTGAAGCTCCAATACTTCGGCCACCTGATGTGAAGAACCGATCATTGGAAAAGATCCTGATGCTGGGAAAGATTGAGGGCAGGAGAAGGGGGTGACAGCGGATGAGATGTTTGGATGGCATCATTGACTTAATGGATGTGAGTTTGAGCAAACTCCAGGAGATGGTGAAGGACAGGGAAGCCTGGCATGCTGCAGTTCATAGGGTTGCAGAGAGGCGGACGTGACTTAAAAGACTGATCAACAACAAAAACCTAGAAGCAGCCTGGCAGGATGTGTGCACACCGTCCTCTGTGGCAGCTCACACCCTGAAGACGGTGCCAGCGTCCATCATGCCAGCGTCCATCATCAAGGAATCTGGGCTCGGGTCACAGGTGTAACTAGAAACCATTAAGCTGCAGCTGGCAACCCACTTTCCACCTCAGTCCCTCCCAGTAGGCAGGGTGTGTTCTAGGAGGGCTTGCTGGGCATTCCCCCGGGATGACCAGCTGCTTCCTCTTCCTTTACCTGGGGATCTCTTGACTCCCGCGGGCATTGGGATTACGCGACTGGGAAGGAGGAAGTAGAACGTAGCCATACTGGGAAAGAAAGAGACACTGGTCAGAGCCGTGGCGGACTCCTTGGCAAAGAGAAGTGCTGGCAGCGTCTTGGTATTAAGACCAGAAGTAAGTAGTTCAGAAGGACCTTCCAGGGCGTTCAGGGCCATGAAGCAAATCATATTCTATGTGCTGGTCCTGGTGGGTGTGGACCCTTGGAGTTTGGCGAGGGTTGGACAGGCAGAGTGGTGGGAGTTACGCCCAGGCCAGGAAGAGCACCCAGTGTGCACAGAGCCATTCCTGTCCTGGGGGAGGACCCCTTCATGATCAGACTTGGGTGAAGTGTGTAAATGCTCTGATCCCGGGTATACTAAGTTGGTACTTTTTTTTTTTTTAGTTTCTGTTAGGGCCTAGCTAGCCCTGGGACTTTGTGCGAAGTGAGAAAATTCAGGTCCACGTGACGGCAAGATGAGAGGTTTCACTCCCCATGTGAAGCAAGAACATTTCTGAGACCTACAATAGTTGTGAGGAAAGTTGCCTGCTGAACCTGCTCCACCAGATACTTCAAGGACTCAGGCTCAAGTTTTACAATCACTGAGGCCTAGCTGCTCACTGAGATTAGAAAGTAGCGTGTTTTAACAATTACACATTAATGTATTACATTTAGAAAGACTAGATGGAAGTGGAGGAAAATGTTATTAGTGGTCAATTTTCTTTTTCTCTCTAGGATCATCTGTGTTGTCTAGATAATCAGGAAAACAATTTTTTTAAAGGAGATGCTATCATACAAAAAAATTATAAAATAGGGAGTTCCCGGGTGGTCTAGTGGTTAGGATTTGGTGCTTTGATTGCCATGATCTGGGTTCAACCCCTGGTCAGGGAACTGAGATCCTGTAAGCAGTACTGCATGGCCCCCCACCCCATTCCCCCAAAAGAAATCTGAAACTACTTTTCATCTGCATAGATGCCTATTCCTTCTTTCAAATCAGTTCTAATGAGGTGGATGAAACTGGAGCCTATTATACAGAGTGAAGTAAGCCAGAAAGAAAAACACCAATACAGTATACTAACGCATATATATGGAATTTAGAAAGATGGTAACGATAACCCTGTATGTGAGACAGCAAAAGAGACACAGATGTATAGAACAGTCTTTTGGACTCTGTGGGTGAGGGCAAGGGTGGGATGATTTGGCAGAATGGCATTGAAACATGTATAATATCAAACGTGAAATGAATCACCAGTCCAGGTTCAATGCATGATACAGAATGCTCAGGGCTGGTGCACTGGGATGACCCAGAGGGATGGGATGGGGAGGGAAGTAGGAGGGGGGTTCAGGATGGGGAACATGTGTATACCCGTGGCGGATTCATGTCGATGTATGGCAAAACCAGTACAATATTGTAAAGTAATTAGCTTCCAATTAAAATAAATAAATTTATATTTAAAAAATCTATGTTGTCATCCTTTGTTCTAATTATATTTAAACAACCTCCATCCAGCTTTTCAAGATTTTGCTGAAGTTCTCAGAGAAGTCCCCCAAACCATCAAGAGCTTTGAGACTCTAAATTAATTCAGGCCCTTGGGTTGATTTCTGCATGTGCCCACGGAGGAGAAGCTGCCAGGGATGGGTCGTTCTGGTCTCACCCCCGCACCCCCCCCCCCACCTCCAGGCTCACCTGACAGGTTCAGGCTCCCATTCCCCATCCAGGTACTTCTTGTAGGTGGCTTTTAAGATTGCCTCCCGCTTCTCCCACTGGCTTGCCTTGATATAGTGATTCTGCCCAGAGCCCAGCCCGCGGCAACCCGCTATCTTTGCAAAGGCTTCCAGGGGGCTCTTAAATGTGGTACCTAGGTTGAAAATATCCCAGCATTGGTTAAACCATCTGACGTCCTCCTTCCTGTTTCTCCCTCCTCCTCTGTGCTTCCTGGTTTCCTGCAGAATCCCTCTTCCTCAGAAATCTGTGCTTCCTCTGCCCAGGTGTTCAGCCTTCTCCCCGGCCTCCCTCCTACTCCACTGGCTCACGGAGCACAGGTGAAGGGCAGCTGCTCCCCCTCCTCCCACTCCTCCATCTCCATCCTGCTGTTGTTTCCTGTTTCCAGACTACAGAATCTCCAGAGGCCAGGGAAATTTCACAATGTCACTAGAGACCTTAGATCACCATTGCTGTCTCTCCAGCCAGGCAAGGCCTCAAACCTTCCAGTCACTCGCACTATTCAGCCGTGGCTGAGGGCCCTCAATACACAATCCCAGCCTCCTCCTCTGCTTACACTGATCCAGCTGCCTTCCTTTAAAAATTCTCCTTTCTCTGCCAATCATTTTTATCATTCTCCTTCCCAATAACCTTTCATTTCCTTCTTTCTCATCTGCTCCTAAACCCACAGTGAGGACTTCCCAGGTGGCTCAAGTGGTAAAGAATCCACCTGCCAATGCAGGAGCCACAGGTTCGATCCCTGGGTTGGGAATATCCCCTGGAGGAGGAAATGACAACCCACTCCAGTATTCTTTCCTGGGAAATCTGTACAGAAGAGCCTGGTGTTGCTATAGTCCATGGGGTTGCAAAGAGTCAGACAAGACTGAGTGACTGAGCATGCAGACCCACAGTAAACCTAGGCGATCTACTTTCTGGGCATGAACCCTAATTTTCAGAAGAGGTGCCCAGGAGGTCCCACAGGGCCCCAAGTCCCATTCTCCAGAGGCAACCACTGTTATCTGTTCTTGCACAACTTTCTAGAAACAGACCCCTTCTAGATGGCAGCATGTGTGTGTTAGTCACTCAGTTGTGTCCGGCTCTGTTGCGACCTCCTGGATTGTAGCCCACCAAACTCTTCTGTCCATGGGATTCTCCAGGCAAGAATACCGGAGTGGGTTTCCATTTCCTTCTCCAGGGAATCTTCCTGACCTAGGGAATCAAACCCAGGTCTCCTGCACTGCAGTTAGACTCTTTACCATCTGAGCCCTCAGAGAAGCCCCAGATGGCAGCATATTAGTACATTATATAATGTATATAGTATAATATATATCATTATATGTATTACATGTACATTTGTATGTATTTTTTAAGACAAATGATAACATATACTAACTAGCAGTTCTTGAAATGTGGTCCAGATCAGCAGGGTTAGAAATGAAACAGAAACGCTGTGTGTAGGGCCCAGCAATTTGGGTTTTTATAAATCCTCCAAGTGAGTCTGATCCAGCTAAAGTTTGAGAATTGCTGTCATATCCTACACCTCTTGCATTTTGTTTTTTTGGTTTGTTTTGCATTTTGATTTAATGAAATATCTTAGGAGATCTCTTTATTTTAGTACTATAGATCTTCTTCACTGTTTGTTGCTTATTTGCATGTATTAAACCCTTTCCTTGTTGTGAACCATAACACATTCAGAAAGGAGCATAAAAATGTATCTTTTCCTTTAAATACATCTTAATAAATTATGCTAAAGAAAACATCTGTCTCTCCTGAGGTCAAGAAACGCATTATCACATCTCCCTACTAAAAGCTTCCCAAGGGCCCTGCTCCAGTCATAACCTCCTGAGAAAAGCAGCAACAATTCTCTTGGCTTTTAGGTAATCGCTTCATGACATTTATGTTACTTCATGACATTTATGTTACTTTTATGCTACCTAAATATGCATCTAAACACTACAGCTTTGTTTTGCCTGATTTTTGAGCTGTACACAGTGGAATTATACAGTGTCGATTCTATATGTGCCCTCTTTTGCTTAATATTGTGAGATTTATCCATTTTGTTGTGTATATTTGTGGTTTGTTCCTTTTCATTGCTGTCTAGTATTCCATTGGGTGGAAAATATATACATATATTAAGGTTTATTTACATGTTCTTTTGTTGATGGATTTTCAGTTGTTTCATGGTTTGTGGTTATTGGAAATCATGCCATTACTATTATTCCTGTACATTCTTCCTGAAATACCTTTACTTTCAAGCCAATCAGGTATACATCTAGAAGCAGGGTGACTAACTCATTCTGGTTTGTGCAGGAGTTTCCTAGCTTTAGCACCAAAAGCCCCATGTCCAGGGAAATCCCTTAGTCCCAGACAAACTGATATGGTTGGTTACCCAGTGTAAATGCTGGGTCAGAGGATGTAACTTTTCTTTAACACTAACACTAAATTGTTTTCCAGGGTGGTTGTACTGATTTTCATTGCTATCTATGTATGGGAGGTTTGATTGTTTCACATCCTCACCAACTTGGTATGATCAATATCTTTTATTTATTTATTTTTAAACAATATCATCATTGTTTTTTATTAGCAGAATTATTCCTTACTCCTTTTGTTAGAAAAACACCCTGCAGTGTGTGTGCAGATCTGTTTATAATCTATATCTTTTAATTTCAGCCATCCTGGTACGTGTTAAGTGGTATCTCATTATGTTTTTTTTCCTTCTCTCATTATGGTTTTAATTTGCCTTTCCCTGATAACTAACTATGCTGAACGTCTTTTCATATGTTTATTGGCCATTTGAATAATCTCTTACCTATTTTATACCAAATTACCTGTCTTTTTCCTAACTATCTGTAGGAATTCTTAATAGAGTCTGGATATGGACCATTCATAAGTCTTATGTGTTTTGAAAATGCCTTTTCCCAATACATAATTTGCTCATTCATGCTGTTAATGATGTACTTAGATGATTAGAAGTCCTTAATTTTAATATAGTCAGACTTATCAACTTTTCTTTTATCAAAAGTACTTTTTGTCTTTGGTCTAAAAAGTCTTTCCCTACCCAGAGGTCATAAAGATATTGCCTTATATTATTTTCTAAAAGTTTTATTGTTTTATCTTTCATATTAACTTTTATGATTCATCTGGAATTTAATTTTGTATATCATGTGAGGCAAGGGCCATATGGACAACCAGCACCACTTACTGAAATGACCATTCACTGCTCTGTACCACCACCTTCATCAGACAGCAAGGGTCCATTTCGGCCTAACTCTGTCCTGCCCTCTTGATCCTGTGTTTTTCATCTAATCTTTAAATCTACTCTATTCTATCAACTATTTCTATGTTTTATATATATAGAACACATAAGACTTATGAATGGTCCATATCCAGACTCTCTCTGTATATTTTATATATATGTTTCCATCTATCAGTCACTCACCTCTTTTTCTACCTTGTTTTAATTACTGTGACTTTGTAATAAATCTTGATGGATAAATCATATCACCATGTTCTTCTGTGAAAGTGAATTGTCTGTTCTTGGCCTTTTGCATTTGTCTTTTTGCTTTTAATGGCTGCAAAGTACTCTGAGTGTACCAGATTTACCTCACTAGTCTTATGCCTCTATAAATAGGACTGCAGTAAACATCCTTGTAGGTATATCTCCAAGGTCATGTGTGAATATTGAGAGGATAGACTGTATGTCCTCTGTCTAAAGTGTGGACTTCCCCTCTGGTCCTCTTAGCCAACTCCCACTTAATTCTTAAAACCTTCTCAAATGTTCCTTCTTCTGAAACAGCCTGTGCCTATTCTCCAGGCAGAGTTAGCCACTCCTTCCTCTATGTTTTTATGGCCCTAGATGTTCCCTACGGCTGCACTTAATCGACTCCTCCTATGATGGTTTCCTCCGATTCTCCCTTTGTTCACCAGCAGCTTCTAGAGCACGGGAGATGTGTCTTACTCATCTTTGTGCCTGGTGCATTATTGGCCCTCAGCAAATACTGCTGAATGAAGTAACACAGGAATGTAGGAATGAGCAAACCCCACCAGCGCTCGGGAAAGGCGTCTCTTTCCTGATGTCCCAATTCTTTTAGTTAATTATATCCTTGTAACATTTATATTTTTAATCTTTAGGTCCCAGAGCCTATGACTTGTAAATCAGATATTGCTGCTAATAAATGAAAAATGTGGAGAAAGACAGAGAAAGAAAAAAAAACTAAGAAATCAATGGCAAAAGGAAAGACAGTATTCATGGAGTTATACATACCTGTAATTGGTTTGGGTGGTTTGATTTTCATTATTTGAACTGGAAGACTCAACTTAACATCTCCTCTAAAAGAAATGTTCATATCCTACAATAAGGAAAAAGCACAGATAATAAGCCAACAAAGGAGATACAACAGGATCATTAGAAACACTCATTTCAAAAGAAGGTGAAAAAAGAAGAAAAAGAAAGAAAAACAGGTGGAACAAATAGAAACTAAACAGCAAAGTGGTAGATTTAGATATAAATACATCAAAAATCACATTAAATATAATGGCCTAAATGGCCTAAACACCCCAATTAAAAGGTAGAGTTTGATAGATTGGATTAAAAAGGCAAGACCTAGTGATATGCTATCTAAAAGAAACTTATCTTAAATATAAAAATTTTTAAAGTATATAAAAAATGTATCTTATAAACTAATCAAAAGAAAGCTGAGGTGGCTACATTAATATCTGACAAGATAGATTTCTGAGCAAAAAATGTTACCAGAGATCAAAGGGTCATTGGATAAAGATAAAATGGTCAATTCTCAAGGGGATATAAAATTCTAAATGTTTCTTGCCGTTAATAACAGGGCTTCAAAACACATGAAGCAAAAATTCTTAGTGTGAAAGCAGAAATAAATATACAGTCTCATAGATTTCAACACTCTTCCCTCAGTAATTGATAGGATAAGCAGACAGAAAATCAGTAAGAATATAGAGGGGAAAGCAGTAAGGATATAGAAGACTTGAATAACTTGGACCAATGACAACCGACTGCATGTTCTTTTCAAGTGCACATAAAATACTTAACAGAATTAACCACATTTGGAGCATAAAACAAGTCTTAATGAATTTGAAAGGCTTCAAATTATATGAAGTATGTTCTCTGATCATAACAGAATTCAGTTAGAAACCAAAAAAAAAAAAGATATCTAGAACATCTCAAGTATTTGGACACTAAATAACATGCTTCAAAAATAATCCACTGGTTTTAAAAAAGAAGTTAAAAATGCAAATTAGGAAGTATTTTCAAAAATGAAAACTAAAATATCAAAATTTGAAGGAAGTAAGGTTAACCAGGCTGTGGAGAAATTGAATGAATGTAAATTGTCATGTCATTTTTGGAGGACAATTTAATAGGATCTATATTAAAACTAAAATTGCACACATTCTTCAGAAGCACTCAGGTATACAAAGAAGAGTTTACAAAGATTTTCACTGCATTATATACAAGGCACAAGTTAAGAAAACCTTCAATAACATCAATGGATGAACAACCAAATAAACTACGGTACATCTTTAGTAGGAATAGAACAGAGGATGTCAAAAGAACAAGGTAGGTTTGTTTGACATTGCAAAACTTTGCCAATAAGTTAGCTAGTATAAAAATGCAAGTTCATAAGAAAATCTATATAGTATGATGCCACTCATATAGAAGAAAATTCCCATAAAATGAAAGTATATTTTTCAAAATAAACTGATATCTAAATCAAACTATATACTAAAGGCCTATAGAAAATACACACCAAGCTAATAACGGTGATGATCTCTGGAGAGGGCTGCTGAGTCTGCATTACTTGGTTCTTCCCAAAGCAATGTGTTCACATAGCATTTGTATAATTTGAGACAAAATGTAATTTTAAAAGGGATAAAGGAAAGGCCTCTGGAGAGAGACTTCCATGTGGAAGTTCACCATTTCTCTTCTGATAGGCTTGAATCCCAAGAACTAAGCCTCTGGAAAGCATGGTGTGCTCTTTGCCTCAGAGGCAGAGTCAGGAAGCTCCAGGGAAGCCAGTCTGTGCTCTGCTATATCCCAATACAAACGTGACCTCCAACACCAAAATAGAACAAAACCCCCCAAACATCGGTTTGGTGGATTGGGCTGCTTACATTGGCAGAGGCAAGTTGGATTCTATGGGGCCTGAAGTATATATGATTTAGGGGTCTCTGTAAGAAAGAGAATACAAAGTGCCTATGGCCACCTAATACAACTCAGTTTGGGGGCCACTGTGACAGAGGGGAAGTCTGAGTGAGAAGAGATGGTGGTGGTCTTAAGTGATTATGGTTAAAACATGTTACTTTCTCCAATTTTACAAAAGTCCGTGGCCATGTGAAAACACCGGTAGGGCCCCCATCTCAGGGAAACCCACCCCTGAACAAATGACTTGGGTCAATTATCCTCAAGGATAGGGAGCCATCTTCAAGACAATGAGGCACAAGATCAAATCACAGAGAATCTGAAAACAATGCCCTGGTAAGAATATTTTATTAATATATTTGACATTTAAGGTACCTTTAAAATCAAAATAAAAATTTCTAACATGCAAGTTAAATCTCTTTGGAGATATTCGTTAAAGTTTCTTACCATATCTAAACTATCTGCAGGCACAGAATCAGGAGTGTTCTGGGGAGAAAAATGAGAAATTAATTCATGATGGGTTGGTATATGCTCCCCTTCTTCCTTTAATTTTTTGAGTTGCTCCTTCTTCCCCTCAATTATTCTTGTGAGATGTGAACTCATCCCCATAGACATGGAGGGCCAGTATTTGTGTGGTCCTCTGGCCTGTAGGATTTTAATACATGATACCATTCTCTAGGATCTTAAAACCTATTTGGGGAAACAAGAAATCATTAGTGACGTTAAGAGAAAATATGAGTAAAAAGGAGAGGGTCAGCTAGGAGACTATTACAAAAATCTAAGTTAAAGTGAATATTTCTGATTGACAAAATATATCAGTGATGTTGACAATTATTATTTATAAGTAACTCTAAATATAATTCATGGTACAAGAGCTACCACTATAACTGGCATTAGTTGATTGCTTCTATGGTTTTTCCTGTGGTCATGTATGGATGTGAGAGTTGGACTGTGAAGAAGGCTGAGCACTGAAGAATTGATGCTTTTGAACTGTGGTGTTGGAGAAGACTCTTGAGAGTCCCTTGGACTCCAAGGAGATCCAACCAGTCCATTCTGAAGGAGATCAGCCCTGGGATTTCTTTGGAAGGAATGATGCTAAAGCTGAAACTCTAGTACTTTGGCCACCTCATGCGAAGAGCTGACTCATTGGAAAAGACTCTGATGCTGGGAGGGATTGGGGGCAGGAAGAGAAGGGGACAACAGAGGATGAGATGGCTGGATGGCATCAACGACTCGATGGACGTGAGTCTGAGTGAACTCCAGGAGTTGGTGATGGACAGGGAGGCCTGGTGTGCTGCAGTTCATGGGGTTGCAAAGACTTGGACATGACTGAGCGACTGAACTGAACTCCCAGTGTATAGAAACTGAGTGAATTATGGTGACAAATCACCCCCATTCCAAGGTGCTTTTCCCACTTGGATAATAAGTTAATCCCTCAAAAAATGTATCTGTTGGGCACTGAGTAGGATGCCATGGGGATGGCTGACAAAAAGAAGCAGAAGGTACAACATCCTAGAAATTTACCATCTAGTTAGGAGAAAAAAACTTTCATGCACAACAGGATAGTATATGAGAAGTGTCAAAGAGAGGTACAAGAATAGATTCTGTAACAGTTTAGAGGAGGAATGTCTCTGGGCCAGTAACTCTCCCAGAGATACAAAAAATCACACCTTGCTACAAAGACATTCACTGGAGAAAAAGGGCATTTATTCAAAGCCACTCAATGTACTTGGCATTGAATGTGAGTCTCAATCTTGGTGTCGTAGATTAATTTCACTAACACTTTATAGCACATAGCACAATATGTTTTAAAGGCATCTTCAATTGATATTCGTTGTTGTTGATTAAAAAAAATAATAAGTACACTTTGGGAGTTCCCTGGTGGTCCAGTGGTTAGGACTGTGCACGTCCACTGTGGGGGGCATGGGTTCGACCCCTGGTCGGGGAGCTCAGGTCCTACATGCCACACAGAATGCAGACAATATATATAATAACTGTACATCAGATAGGTGAGAAAATTGTCTTAAAATATTTTTTGGTTAAATATCGTATTTTAAAGAGATGGCATGAGTCCCAGGGATCACATATAATTAAACTGAAATAGTAGAGTTCTACCTACCTTCTAAGAATAATATGAAGAATACATATATTCCCGTATTTTTAGAACAACTCCTTTATACCATAACCTGGAGAGTGTAGTGGAGAGACATGGAAGGATTATTTCAGCCCAGGATGGGAAAAAATATATCTATTAGTCAGAGTAAAAAAAAAAACCACTCTTCCAGAGAAATGCCTGGGAGTGTTCTTGGTGGAGAGGCAACTCCCGGATGAGAGAGATACCATGTTCCACTGTTTAAGACCCCTAGGCTTTTTATTTTAACCGAAGCAAACTGACTTGAGAGACACAGGCCAGGGTGCCTCTTGTCCTGTCTTACAGCCTCCAGACAGGCTCCTTCATCTTGAAACTGCAAGGAGGAGATGGGCTAGATGTGGGCAGGGAGGAAGATATCAGTTGAAGACAGGTGTTACCTACCAATTGCAGCTGCTGTCTGACTTTTTTCTTTGTATTTACGGCAAGCTGGGGGTACTGCACTTCCTTGATCCAAGACTCCTTGGGCAGCTTATACACATCCAGCCAAATGTCCCCGGCTCCTGCATTGGGAAACCAAGGAACCACTGAGCAACTGCGAGCAGGCAATGAGTTTCCCCAGAGAAACGGCCTATCTTCTCAGAACCACTAGCACAGAGGCCAGTGGGCACCTTCGGAACAGCAACTTTGACAAACGGAAGGAGACGTGGTTCTGTAGTGGTTGTTGCCAGTCCTCACTCGCAGAGAGCCCTGAGCTCCTCTCCCCAGGCCACTGCCTCTAACCGGAGATGCGCTTCTCACTCTCACTGCGCCAGTGTAAGTTTCAACCTGACTGTCCACACTGCCTGGTCCCCACGCTTTCTAGGTTCCAAATGATAAATTCCACTGATGTTTTGTGTTACAGCTATTTCTACCTGGGGAGGAAAGTGGCATATACAGAATCAGTAACTGAGAGGGGTATGGCTGACAAAGGGCTAGAATTGAATTGTGAGAGATGCCTCAAGAGAATTTTTCTGACCCATATTTGAGGAGATGACAACCCATGGGGTGGCTGTGAGCACTTTATCTTGTCAAAGAAATATGCTCAGCTTCTGTATTGAATACCTGCCAACCCAGGAAAAGTTACTTTCCTAGAATGGGATTCTGGCTAAATGTTTCCTTAAAAAGTAATCATATAGATATCTTGTTTTCAGACTTTTGGACTCCAGAGCTGTGGGGGAATAAATGTAATTTTAAGCCAGCCAGTTTGTGGTACTTGGCTATAACAGCCCTAAGAAACTACTACAAAGAGTACAAAAGTTTCCTTTGGTGCATAAAGCATTACAAAATATGTATCTTTCTCCAGCGCCTAACATCTGAGGGACCTGGAGCAAGAATCTAAATAGAGGCCGAGACGCCAAATATCTAATTATTTAAAAGTTAAATGTCAGGCTAATAATCATTTGGATAAAATACTTTCTATTACCACAGGAATAACTGCAACAAGCAAGATCCAATGTTGAATGCTAAAACTGGTGGGCAAAACTTTAATGACAAACAGGATATTTGCATAATCTCCAAGTGAAAAGTGGAAGTGAAGTTGCTCAGTTGTATCTGACTCTTTGCGACACCATGGACTGTAGCCTATCAAGCTTCTCCATCCATGGGATTTTCCAGGCAAAAGTACTGGAGTGGGTTGCCATTTCCTTCTCTGGTAAATCTTCCTGACCCAGGGATCAAACCTGGGTCTCCTGCATTGCAGGTAGACGCTTTACCCTCTGAGCCACCAGGGAAGCCCCATAATCTCCAAGCATCTCCCCCTAAATGTTTATCAGTCACTGTGGAGGGTTTCAACACAGGTCTCAAAATTCTCTGATCATCCTACATCCAGAAAATGGTGTTTACATTCTCTCCCCTCGACTGTAGTCTGGACCTAGAGCATGGAAAGGGAAAAACAGTCGCTCAACAGTGGAGAAAGCTGACAGATCACTTTAAGTGATGAGGGTTAACATCAGCAGTGGTACTATCACATACCCCCCCAGTATAATTCAATGAAAAGAGTATTTCACCTCTGTGAGATCTTCCCCCAAATCCTTAACCCCAGTTTGAATTATGAGGAAAACTTCAAACTGAAAATCAGGGCCATTGCACAAAATACCTGACTGGTACTCCTCAAATGCATTGAGGTCATGAAAAACAAGGTAAGACCAAGGTAAGACATCACACATATAGGTACAGTGTAAAAAGATGATGGCCAAATACAATATGATATCCTGGATTGTACCTTGGAACCAAAAAAAATCATCTAGGAAAAACTGGCAAAAATCTGAAAAAAAAAAAAAGTGTAGTTTATTGTATTATACCAACGTTATTTGCTTAATTTTGACAAATGTACCATGGTTATATTAAATGTTGGTATTAGGGACACTGGGTGAAGGATATAAGGGAATTCAGTCATATCTTTGCAACTCTTCTGTAAATTATTTCTAAATAAAAGGGTTGGAGGGCTTCCCTTGGCTCAGTGGTAAAGAATCTGCCTGCCAACGCAGGGGACACGAGTTTGATCCCTGATCTGGGAAGATCCCATGTGGTAAGGAGCAACTAAGCTCCTGTGGTAAGGAGCACCACACCACCGAGCCTGCACTCCAGAGCCTGGGAGCTGCAACTACTGAGCCCACATTCTGCAGCTACCGAAGCCAGCACATCCTAGAGTCCATGCTCAGCAACAAGAGAACCCACCACAATTAGGAGACCACGCACTGCGACTAGACAGGAGCCCCTGCTCTTCAAAACTACAGAAAAGCACACGCAGTAGCAAAGGCCCAGCACATCCAAAAATAAACAAAATTATTTATTAAAAGTAAATTTTATTTTATTTGTTTAATAAAAGTAAAATGTTTTTTGGGGAAAGTGATTATCTGGAAGTTACTAGAAATGTGAATCTTCTGAAGAGGCTTTGGTTAGTCTTACCTTGTAGGAGAAAGGCTGCAAAGTTCCCTCCTTTAGAAATTTCCATCTTTATACAGGTGGTTTGCTTGCTGGCGTCCTCCTAAAAAGAAGAGAGAAGCTGATAGAATAAGTTCAGCCTGATGATAGAGGAGAGTGTATTTCAGGGCCTTTTGTAGTTCACATCAGGAAAAAAATCCTTCTAAAGATTGAGGCATAAAAAGATGCCTCAAATTGCTTTAGACTTTCAACTCACTCCAGTTTCCTTGCCTGGAAAATCCCATGGACGGAGGAACCTGGTTAGGCTACAGTCCATGGGGTCGCAAAGAGTCGGACACGACTGAGCGACTTCACTCACTCACTCATAGGAATTGGACAAGACTGCATGTAAAGTAGAACTCAATTTTCCATCTAAAGGATTTTGGACTTATTTCCTGGTTTCATAAATACTCCTGATCATTTGCAGTGATTTCATACTATCTGATCTGGTCAGGTTGCAAAACCTACAGACCTATGAACAGCTCTTTTCAAAATATGTTGAAAAGAGCTCTACATGACAATGAAAACTGGGGTCAGTTGCTTGAAAAAAGGGCTCTGTCTAGGCTATAGTATGGCCATAGTCTGATTTGGCTCATAAACAACATCTATTTCTCACGATCCATGATTTCTAAGGATTTCTGGCAGATTCAGGGTCTGCTAAGACCTAGCTTCCTGGCTCATGGACCGCCTGCCACCTCTGTGTCATGTGGTGGAAGGGCTGAGGGAGCTCTCTTGGGCTGTAATTCCACTCATGAGAACTCTGCCCTCATGACCTAATCGCCTCCCACACTGGGGATCAGAATTTCAACATGAATTGTAGGGGCACAAAAATATTCAGTCCATATCAAGTAGAGACTGAATGGAACCCTAGTATGAAACCTGCTTGAATTTTCAGCAAGGTGAAAAAGACTCAATGTATACAGATGTGCTATACCTTTCAGGGGCTCTGCTGCTGCTGCTGCTGCTAAGTCGCTTCAGTCGTGTCCGACTCTGTGTGACCCCATAGACGGCAGCCCACCAGGCTCCCCCCATCCCTGAGATTCTCCAGGCAAAAACACTGGAGCAGGTTTCAGGGGCTCTAAGACTAGCAAATTTAGGTGCCTAGAAGAATTAGGCTAGTAAGCCCCCTAAGTTATTTAAGGAGAGGGAGTTTTAACTATTTGGTTTCTCTTTCACTTTCTTGTTTAAAAATGGAAGTATATTTGATGTACAGTATAGTGATTCACAATTTTTAAAGTGTATACTCCATTTATAGTTATTATAAAATATTGGCTATATTCCCCATATTGTTCAAAATATCCTTGTAGCTCATTTTACACATAACAGTTTGTATCTCTTAATTCCGTTACTCCTCCTTACTTCTCTGTACCCCTTGTAAGTACTAGTTTGTCCTCTGTATCTGTCTGTTTCTTGGTTTTTTCTTTGTTGTCATATTAACTAGTTTGCTATATTTTTTAGATTCCACATAAAAGTGATATCATACAATATTTGTCTTTTTTCACTTAGCATCAGTTCAGTCGCTCAGTCGTGTCCGACTCTGCGACCCCATGAATCACAGCACGCCAGGACTCCCTGTCTATCACCAACTCCCGGAGTTTACCCAAACTCATGTCCATCAAGTTGGTGATGCCATCCAGCCATCTCATCCTCTGTTGTCCCCTTCTCTTCCTGCCCCCAATCCCTCCCAGCATCAGAGTCTTTTCCAATGAGTCAACTCTTCGCATGAGGTGGCCAAAGTATTGGAGTTTCAGCTTCAGCATCAGTTCTTCCAAGGAACACCCAGGACTGATCTCCTTTAGGATGGACTGGTTGGATCTCCTTGGAGTCCAAGGGACTCTCAAGAGTCTTCTCCAACACCACAGTTCAAAAGCATCAATTCTTCAGTGCTCAGCTTTCTTCACAGTCCAACTCTCACATCCATACATGACCACAGGAAAAACCATAGCCTTGACTAGACGGACCTTTGTTAGCAAAGTAATGTCTCTGCTTTTGAACATGCTATCTAGGTTAGCATAATACCATCCAAATCCATCCATGTTGCAGCAAATGGCAAAATTTCATTCTTTTTATGGCTTAGTAGTATTCCATTGTGTGTATGTATATATGTATAACTTTGAGTTTATTTTTGTATAAGTGTTAGAGAATGTTTGAATTTCATTCTTTTACATGTAGCTGTCCAGTTTTCCCAGCACCACTTATTGAAGAGACTGTCTTTCCTCCATTGTATAATCTTGCCTCCTTTGTCATAGATTAACTGACCATAATTGCATGGGCTTTCTATCCTGTTTAGTTGACCGATGTGTCTGTTTCTGTGCCAGTACCTACTCTTTTGATTACTGTAGCTTTGTAGTATAGTATAAAGTCAGGAATTGTGATTCCTCCAGCTCTGCTCTTCTTTCTCAAACTTGCTTTGACATTTGGGGTCTTTTGTGTACTTCCATACAAATTTTTTAATTATTTATTCTAGTTCTGTGAAAAATGCCGTTGGTGTTTTGATAGGGATTGCATTGAATCTGTAGATTGTCTTGGGTAGTATGATCATTTTAAAAACATTTTTATTTATATATTTTAATATCAATTTGTAGCTTTTATAGAAATTTCAAATGCACATGAAGACAGAAAATAGTATAATGAACCCCATGTATCCATTACTCAACTTCATCAGTTATAATATATGGGAAACCTTTATTACCTCCTGACTTCATTAAACATTTTTATTTAATTAATCCTAGCTTTTTAATATCACTTACTAGCCAGTATGTTTTCAAATTTCCTCAGTTGTCTCATAAGTGTCTCTCCACAATTGGTTTGTTCAAGTCAGGATTCAAATAAAGTCTATGTAGTATATTTAGTTAATTTATCTCTTAAGTCTCTTTTGATTTATAACTGTCACCTCATTTGTTTTCCTTTTTGCCATTTTTTTGTTGAATAAATCAGGTCATTTGTCCTGTGGATTTTTTCACTTTCTGGATTGGACTGATTGCGTCCCATGGCATTATTTAATATAACCTTGGGATCCCATGTATTTCCTATAAACCAGTAACCAGATCTAGAGTTTTGATTAGATTTAGGTACAATTAAAACAAAAGGCAAGCATACCACAACAGGTGTTCTGTGTCTCCCTCCAGCATCACACCAGGAGGTTCATAATAGCTAGCTTGTCTTTCTTTTAATACAGTTCACATTGACCACTGACAACAGGTGTCATCCTGGCTCATCAATTATAAAGTTCCCCATTAGCACTGATGTAATGATCTAGACCGTTCCTCTGCAAAATGGCTAAAAATTGAGATAGTCTAGTTCTATCATTCCTTCCACATTTGTTGAAATTAAAAGTGAAAATCACTCAGTCGTGTCTGACTCTTTGTGACCCCATGGGCTATATATTCCATAGAATTCTCCAGGCCAGAATGCTGGAGTGGGTAGCCTATCCCTTCTCCAGGGGATCTTCCCAACCCAGAAATTGGACCGGGTCTTCTGCATTGCAGGTGGATTCTTTACCAACTGAGCTATCAGGGAATCCACATTTGTTAGAATTCTATAAAGAAAATCTCTCCATTTTTTCTGTCATCATTGATTTGATTATCCAGAAGTACGGCCTATGTGGGAAAGTCAAGAGAAATGCTTGATGCTCTCGCTGATGAGTTTTCAGAATACAGACTTTGTACCCTAGCAACTTCCAAAGGGAATAATGACGTCCCTAAAAGATACATATGTTATGAATTAATTTTTTAAACACTATTGGTGTGTTGTAATTCACTAACATTACTTTGTGTATAATGTCCCTGTCAAGTTTAGATATCACGGTTCTGCTGGTCACAGTTCTGAAACGAGTTGATGAGTATTCCTTGTATCTTTTTTTAAAGAGATTTCTTTTTACATAAAATTTAAAAACAGTTTTCCCTGGTGGTTCAGACGGTAAAGTGTCTGCCTGCAGTGTGGGAAACCTGGGTTCGATCCCTGGGTCGGGAAGATCCCCTGGAGAAAGAAATGGCAACCCACTCCAGTACTCTTGTCTGGAAAATTCCATGGATGGAGGAGCCTGGTAGGCTACAGTCCATGGGATCACAAAGAGTCGGACATGACTGAGCAACTTCACAAAGGCACAGATATTAAAGGTACAACTTGATGAGTTTGGACATTTTATAGTATAGGGTCACGGGCAGGGCGGCAGTGGGGTTTCTCAGAGCTCTCTGGGGTCCACTCTCTGCCCCTAATACTGATTAAACTCTAACAGCATCTTTTAATTATCTATTTTTGACTGTGCTGGGTCTTCACTGTTATGCACGGGCCTTATCTAGTTGGGCAAGCGGGGGTTACTCTGTTGCAGTGCTTCTGCACTGAAGTGGGCTTCTCACTGTGGTGGCTTCTTTTGTTGTGGAACATGGGCTCTAGTGCCTCAGCAGTTGCAGTATTTGCTCGTGGGCTCTAGAGCTCCGGCTCAGGAGTTGTGGTACTCTGGCTTAGCTGCTCCGAGGCATATGGGATCTTCTCAGACTAGAGATCAAACCTGTGTCCCCTGCATTGGCAGGCAGATTCCAATCTACTGTACTACCAAGGAAGTCCCCAACAGCATCTTTTGATGAGCATACATTTTAAATTCGTTTTATTAGGGGTATGATAAGAACATAATAAACTGCACATATTTAAACTGTACAATTTGATTAGTTTAGACATATATAGATCCCTTGAAACCAGCACCACAGTCAAGATAAGGAACATATCCATTCCTCCCGCCCTTTTGTAAGCCTTCCTTCCACCCCTCTCCCAACCTACCCCAGGCAAAAACTGGCATTCCCTGTCCCTAGATTAGTTTCATATCTTCTTGAATTTTATAGAAATGGGATCATACACTATATATGTATTCTTTTTTGTCAGACTTCTTTCACTCAGCCTAATTATTCTGAGATGTAGCCATATTGTTATATGCATCCCTTTTTACTGCTGAGCAGTATGTGCCAAGATCGACTTAGCCATTTACCTGTTGATGGGTGCGGAGTGGTTTCTGGTTTCTGGCTATGACAAAGAAAGCTGCTAGGAATGTCCATATACAAATCTTCATATGGAAATGTACTTTCATTTCTCCCAGGCAAATATCTGGGAGTGGAATGGCCACATCATATGGTGGGTGTACGTTTAACATCTTTTTAAAAAATAACTGCCAAAGTGGTTGTGGCACTAGTCTTCACCACCAGCAGTGTATGAGAGTCCCAGCTGTTCCATAGTTCTGCCAACACCTGGTATGGTCTGTCTTTTCAATGTTAGGCATTCTAGTACACATGCAGTGATAGGTCATGATTTTAATTTGCATTTTCCCTAATGACTAATGGTAGTGAACATCTTATTTATCTTCTATATATTCTTTGGTGAACTTTTTTTTTTCTTCAAGATATTTGCTCATTTTAAAAACCTGTGTTGTTTTTCTTATTTTTGAGTTTTGAGAGTTCTTTATATCTTCTAGATACAAGTCTTTTATCAGATATGTGATTTGCAATTATTTGCTCCTAGTCTATAACTTGCCTTTTTATTCTTTTAACAGTGCCTTTTGTAGAACAGGAGGTTTTAGTTTTGATGAAGTCTGATTTATCAATTTTTTTTCTTGTATGAAACACAGTTTCGGTATTGTAGTTAAAAAAAAACCTTTGCTTCACAAAGGTCACAAAGACTTGCTCCTGTGTTTTCTTCTAAAGGTTTTATAGTTTTTGATTTTTCATATAGCTCAAATGATTCATTTTGAGTTAATTTTTGCATATCACATGAGGCCTGAGAGCTTCCTGATAGTTCAGTTGGTAAAAAAATCCGCCTGCAATGCAAGAGACCCCAGTTCAATTCCTGGGTTGGGAAGATCCACTGGAGAAGGGATAGGCTACCCATTCGAGTATTCTTGGGCTTCCCTGGAAGCTCAGCTGGTAAAGAATCTGCCCACAATGCGGGAGACCTGGGTTTGATTCCTGGGTTGGGAAGATCCCCTGGATAAGGGAACAGCTACCCACTCTAGTATTCTGGCCTGGAGAATTCCATGAACTGTATAGTCCATGGGGTCACAAAGAGTCAGATGCAACTGAGAGACTTTCATTCACTCACATGAGGCATGAGAAGTTTCTTTGATGAAGTCCCATTTCAGTTTTTTTCTCTTATAATTAGTGCCTTTTATGTCCTAAGAAATCTTGGCTTGCTCCAAGGTTGCAAAAACCACTTCCTGTATTTTCTTTAAAAAGGATAATGTCTTTGCCCTTTAAAGTTAAGTCTGTAATTCATCTCTAATTTTTATATATGATGTGACATAGGGTTGAGCTTCATTCCTTCCCTCAATTTGTTTATCCAGCATTCCAGCATCATTCCAGCATCCCACACACACACTGAATTGCTTTGGGCTCATCAGTAATATTTTTTATAAAATAAACTGCAATTAAAAATATACTCTTAGTAATACCTCCTCCTTTTTAGGTTTGTTAATTAAAAAAAAACACTTTCAAAAACCTACAGTATACAGGCAAGTTACTAGGAATAAGAAATATATGGGTCCATGTCCTGTGCTCTCGAGGAACTTACCTCCAGGAGAAGAAACAGTCATATAAACAAATAAGTATGGAGGGTGGAGAAACACTGTGATAGAAATTCTCTCTTATATGGTGGTGACACAGGAGGGAAAGGTCAACTTCTCTTGGGAAAGTATCTCAGAGAAGAGGATGTCTGAGCTGGTCTTGAGGAATGAGAGCAATTTAAGAGGCACACATAGTACGCAGGGAAACAAGGAGAGCTTTCTCGGTGGAGGGAAGAGTATGGATAAGAGAACAGGATGTGAAGCAGCCTGGAAAAAATTAGGGTCTTGTAAGTAGGGCTTCCTTGGTGGCTCAGTGGTAAAGAATCTGCCTGCCAATGCAGGAGACATTGGTTCGATGCCTGGGTTGGGAAGATCCTCTGGAGAAGGAAATGGCTATCCATTGCAGTATCCTTGCCTGGAGAACTCCATGGACAGAGGAGCCTGGTGGGTTATGGTCCATGTGGTCGCAAAAGAGTTGGACATGACATAGCAACTAAACAACAACAAAGTCGTTATTAGATATGTTGATCTGGTGCTCAATTTGGACTGGAGTTCCTTAGTAATTTTGTTCTCTTGACAAGAGGGTAAATAAATCCAAGGCATTCAGCATGTACTCTCTGATGGTGAGGGGTCTTTCAGTTGGATATTCTGGAGGAGGCTCCCTGGCCAGGGAGGTCTCTACTTCTCTCTACTCTAGGATAGCTGTAATTGCCTCCATGTTAAAAGTAAACTTGATTTGCTACAGCTTTTGGCCCAGCCATCGATGAAAGAACAGGAGCTTACCGATTCATTGATGGCTTTGATGAGGTAAAGACCATCCTTATAAAAATAAAACAGTCGAACGATACCTGAAACAGAAAAATAAGGAAGATTGAGAGACAGACAAGTGAGCTGAAGACAAATTGGAATTTTATATATTTGACTTTCTGAAACATCATAAGCTCGTGCATTATTAGGCTTCCTCCCTAGCCCCTTCACTGCCCGTGATCGTCTTGGTTTCCTGGCCTTCTTACACCCCTCACTTGAAATGTTCAAGCTGTTCCCGCTCTTAAATCATCTCTAGCTACACTGGCCCTACCTTCTTCTTTTAGGATCTGTTTGTAAGCACTTCAGCTACACCGATCCACTCCCTGATGTCCGTCCACCCATTTTAGCACATCACATTGTCATCCAGTCACTTCCTACGGCCGTGGTGGTTTAGCCGCTAAGTCCTGTCTGACTCTTGTGACCCCATGGACTGTAGCCCACCAGGCTCCTTTGTCGATGGGGTTTCCCAGGCAAGAATACTGGAGTGAGTTGCATTTCCTTCTCCAGGGAATCTTCCAGACCCAGGAATCGAACCCAGGTCTCCTGCATTGCAGGCGGATTCTTTACTGACTGAACTACGAGAGAAGCCCTCACTTCCTGTGAGTGTTCATTATTCCTCTGCCAAGTGCATGGATTCTCTGAGGGAAAGGATAGTTTCTTCCTCTTCACTGTGCCTCATCTCTCAAACCCCAGCAAGCTCCTCATGAAGTTAATTTTGTCGATTCAGTAAGTAATTCGGTCATTCTAATTCCCATTTAACCTAAGGGCTCTAGTATATGATCATCACCCACAAATTTCTTGCCCCTTTCTTGAGGTGCCTTCCAGACACTCATAATCTACCTCTATTGCCATAATACAGACTTTGAAGAGGCACCTGGCCCGCTGTGGGCGAAAGTCTAACTCAACCCAATAAATACTCATGGGATATCTGCTCCAAGACTGCAAAGGTGCGAAGGACAACCAAGACAGTCTCCGCCCTCCCGTTTATCACATTCAGAATCAGAGACATGAAACTAACTGGACATAATGCAGTGTGATAAATGCAATCCTATCGTCAGACCAAACTCCTCCTGAATATCAACATTCCTACTCCAGGTGCCTCAAACATGTACATGCGCAAATGGAAGCTTTCAACTCATAGTCCCCTGGAACCTTACTCTCCTATAACTACTTCTCAAGGAATGGTATCATCTTCTACCCCATTATCTAAAGGCAGAAAGGAGTCATTTTCCTTCACACCCCCAACTCCCCAACTCCACACATATGTTCCATCTCTCACCAAGTTTTTCCATTATATTTTCCTTTTCATATTTTAAGCTTTTTATTTTGAATTAATTTTAGACATATAGAAAAACTGCAAAAATACTACAAAGCATTCCCTTATACCCCTCACCTCACTTCCCCTAGTGTTAACATCTTACAGAACCACAGTGCACTTTTCATTTAAACAGCTCCTGCCTTAGTTCAGACCTTCATAATTTCTCTTCTCAGTGGATGCACTAGCTCTTCCTGGTCTCTCTACCTTTCCATTTGGGTTTTTCAAACTCCTATCTGGGTGCTCTTCCTAAAACGTCAATGGAATCAGGTCATTCTCCTACAGAAAGAGTATCCTCCAGATCACCGTCCATAGTTCTCTGCACAAAGGTTCCCCTGCCTGGTTCATCCTCAGGCTGAGGGGGGAAAGCAAGCCTCGTGTATGTGAGCAGCAGGACTGCTGAGTGCTGGAAAGGGTGTGGACTCTGGGGCTACACTGCCTGGTTCAAATCCTGCCTGTGCCATTTTCTCTGTTGTTATTTAGTGGCTAAGTCATGTCTGACTCTTTGCAAACCCATGGAATGTAGCCTGCCAGGCTCCTCTGTCCATGAGATTTTCCAGGCAAGAATACTGGAGTGGGTTGCCATTTCTTCCTCCAGGGGATCTTCCCAACTCAGGGATCAAACCCGCATCTCCTGCATTGTCAGGCAGATTCTTTACCACTGAGTCACCCAGGAAGCCGGCTTTCTGCATTACCTCTTCTGAAAAACAAGAATAATAAACTATACCTATCTCCTAGGCTATTGTGAGGGTGAAATGGACCAACATATGTGAAATGTTAGAACAGTGCCTGGCACACCACACTGTCCTGCAGATGTTGGCTGCTACTACATGACCAGGGAGAACTCTCCATGTCTGGTCCCTCCCAAGCCTGGAAAGAAGATTAAACTGAACAACAGTCTACAGGTACCTGTAAATTAGGCTAAAAAGGAAAGAGAGGAACATATACCCGTTTCATCCACAGGAGCAATAAGTATTTCACTCCCCAAATCTGTGGCCAAGATGGAAATGACATCAACCTTAAGTTTCTCCCAAACATATAATTGTTTAGCATTATGCAGATTATAGATAGAGAATCCTTTGCTTCCTCCAATAAACACATAGTCTTGGGAAACATCCATGCAGTTTGGCGTTGTGCTGAGCTGCAAAAAGCAAAACAAAGAGAAAAGGAACAGTTTTCATTTACTGCCATCTGCAAGTAATATGAGTGAACTTTTCTTTTTTGGCAGCGCTGTGCAGCTTGTAGGATTCTCAGTTCTCCAGCCAGGATGGAACCTCTGCCCCCTGCAAGGGGAGTGTGGAGCCTTAACCACTGGACCACTAGGGAAGTCCTGAGCTAACTCTTCAAAAAGGGATGCAGGTACTTTCTAGTTATCCCCCCCAAATGCTGCTGCTGCTGCTGCTAAGTTGCTTCAGTCGTGTCTGACTCTGTGCGACCCTGTAGACAGCAGCCTACCAGGCTCCTCCGTCCCTGGGATTCTCCAGGCAAGAACACTGGAGTGGGTTGCCATGTCCTTCTCCAATGCATGAAAGTGAAGAGTGAAAGTGAAGTCGCTCAGTCGTGTCCGACTCTTTGCGACCCCATGGACTGCAGCCTACCAGGATCCTCGGGCCCGTGGGATTCTCCAGGCAAGAACACTGGAGTGGGTTGCCATTGCCTTCTCCACACCCAAGTGCAGTGCCCATCTAAATATCTTGTCCAGATATCAAGAAAGTCATAGTATTCTACATTTAGGGGAAAGGGGCAAGAGAAAGCAAGGAAGTTGAGAAGAAATGCTCATTCACAACACCAAGTGTGGCCACAGCCCTGCGATAAGTGGACCAGTGGCCCCATTCCCTGTTCTTCTAGAATACTGTGGAAAGAGTTGTAGCTGACACCTGGGAAGATTCTCAACTACCAAGCAAGACAGTGATTGATGCACTCCGAAAGATTTTCAAATAACAATACGATGTAAAAGGTAGATGTGCATAATCTTCAGTTAACCAGAACACCCATTTACCCAGGCAACGACTAGATCCGTTTCAATCAACATCAGCATGCCTGTAATCGTTCCAACATGTGCCTGTCCTACAGGTCAATGAAGATTCCTGGCAGGAATTCCTCCCCTGGATCAGGTGTTTTCATTTATTACCGTAACACTCAGTTGAGGGGACTTCCCTGGTGGTCCAGTGGCTGAGACTCTGCCTTGAAATGCAGGGGACACGGGTTCGATCCCTGGTCAGCGAGAGAGCCCACATGCCCCAGTTAGTGAGCCCCTGTGCTGTAACAAAAGAACCTGCATGACAAAATGAAGATCCCACATGGTGCAACGGAGACCCAGCACAGCCAAATAAATAAATAATTAATAAAATAAATGTTTAAACCACCACTCAGTTGAGAAACAAGGTCACCTTGGCAGCTGCTCCATACCTTAATTTCTCTAAGTGGATGGTAGATGGTGGGTTGGATCCGGTGGAGCTCAGCTTTGCTTGAGGTATCCCTTGCCTCAATAATTTCCCACGCACGGTCAAACAGTGAGTTCACCATCTTGTTGATCATTCGATATGGCTGGGGTAGGGAATCTTGCTCTTGATCTGGATCCTTGAAGACCCAATCATCTTCATCGTCCTTAGACCAGTCCTTCTCTGTCGGGGACGGCACCTCCAGTGTCCCCTTTCGGGTAAAGATGGGAAGCTTCATCTTCTGACTTCGACTTCCTTTGGGACTTGCCATCACAGAAGATAGTGTTGGAAATTCTATGAAATTCTGAAAAGCTGGTCAAAGAAGTAAGCCGAGGTACTTAAGAGATAAAAGGGGGAAGTTATCAGAAGACAGCACATCCTCCTCCTTAGCGTATTCACTTATGGGCACTATTTATTCTAGAGCCTGGCACCTTCCTCATTACCACATCACTAAGATATGCTCTTCATTTTAATAAGGATATCAGCAGAGACAGGCTTTGACTATTCATATCTTTCAGGCCACCCCAAGATGACATGTGCTATGATGAAAGGAAAGGAATTTGACTTCTTGCTGCCTTTCTTCACCTCCTGATAAGAGAGTGGCTTTCTGCCCCAAATTGAATACACCCTTTCTCTGCAACTTATGCCTTCTCCTGGCTCTTCCATCTCTGCGAATGGCTGTGCTGAAGCCAGCTGGGTAGGGGGCCATGATTCTCTGCTTATTTTCCTTTCACCTCCAGTCAGATACAGCTCAAACACTTCCATTCCTTGCTGTCCAGTTTACTCCTTCCTCCCTATTCCCCCTGCTGCCATCCAGCTCTGTAGGCACAGTGCCCAGAGCCTATGAGATTTTTCAAGGGCTGACCGAAATATTTGAGACCTGAAAAGAAATGGACTGAAAAAGAAAATCCCACAAAATCAAAATAAATATTTATGAAAACACTGACAGCATATCAACTCCACTGTGTGTCCATAATATCTAAGTCTATAAGAAAAGAACAAGCAATCCGTATTTTATAAAACTCAAAACTGTACAATTATAAAAAGGTTCTCAAATGTTACAGTTAATAAAAGGCATTTAATGTGGAACACGGGGTACATTTTAAGATGTTTAATAGGTAGTGGAGTAGGGTCTTGCACTGTTGGAGTGCCTTGGGGCCCTGGAAGCCTTATGAAGGCCCTGGTACCACCATCTTTTCTCACTTGTGAGAGTACATTTGTGATGTTTCCGTGCAAAGTGAGAAGAGACTATCCGGGTCTGAGTCTGAAAGGAAAGAATCATCTGAAATTAGCAGTGGAAACACTAAACTGAGCTCACACAGGGCCAGGAATAATGCCTGTTTCCACCAGCAAGAACAGAAAACCTCATTATTCACAAATACCGGGTAGAGTACTCAGGAGAATCTAGCCAAGTAGTGGGAAAAATTAATCCTATTCAAATACTGTTCTGGTATTGCCCGACGAATCTTGGAAGTCAGAAGATCAAACTTAATGAAATAACTTGACTACACATCACAACAAATATTTATAGGAATACAAATATGAAACCAAGCCCAGATAAAACTAAGTTCCCTTACTGAGTTTGTGATTAATCTCTCTACCTGAAACTTTACTCCCTTGCCTCTCTCCTTTGACTTCACTCCATTTCTTCTCCCCTCTGACCTCAATCCTGTACACTATTCAACCAGAATCAGATGACTAAGATTGCAGTTGGCGGTAACATCATAGATGTATGAAGATTGCTGTTATAGACATCATCATTAACATACAAACTCAGGTTGTTTCTCCAGGGCAAGATTAAGCTCTTAGATCCCCGAGCCATGGACTACCTGGCCAGAGAATCATGCACTGGGTCATCCAGAGCTCCCAAAACTATGACTAAGACATGTCACAGAAATGTCACAAGACAACGATAATCCCAATTTCTTTGTTTTTCCACGTTAAAATATCCCTGACCCAAAAACCAAGAAGGAGTGGATCCAAGACTCATTTCCCACTCCCTTGCTTGGTGCCCTGCAATAAATCCTTCAGTTCAGTTCAGTTCAGTTCAGTTCAGTCGCTCAGTCGTGTCTGACTCTTTGTGACCCCATGAATCACAGCACGCCAGGACTCCCTGTCTATCACCAACTCCCGGAGTTCACTCAGACTCATGTCCATCAAGTCGATGATGCCATCCGGCCATCTCATCCTCTGTCATCCCCTTCTTCTCCTGCCCCCAATCCCTCCCAGCATCAGAGTCTTTTCCGATGAGTCAGCTCTTTGCATGAGGTGGCCAAAGTATTGGAGTTTCAGCTTTAGCATCATTCCTTCCAAAGAACACCCAGGGCTGATCTTCTTCAGAATGGACTGGTTGGATCTCCTTGCAGTCCAAGGGACTCTCAAGAGTCTTCTCCAACACCACACTTCAAAAGCATCAATTCTTCAGCGCTCAGCCTTCTTCACAGTCCAACTCTCACATCCATACATGACCACAGGAAAAACCATAGCCTTGACTAGACGGACCTTTGTTGGCAAAGTAATGTCTCTGCTTTTGAATATGCTATCTAGGTTGGTCATAACTTTCCTTCCAAGGAGTAAGCGTCTTTTAATTTCATGGCCGCAGTCACCATCTGCAGTGATTTTGGAGCCCCCCAAAATAAAGTCTAACACTGTTTCCCCTGTTTCCCCATCTATTTCCCAGGAATTGATGGGACCCTTACTTTGCTGTAAACACTTGCTGTCAGAATTTGGCTCTCTGTGTCATGGACATATGAGCCCTTGCTCAGTTACAAAAATAGTCAGCATCCAATGGAGTAAAATTCACAATGTCTACGATCCAATTAAAAAATGACTGTGGTATATCCACATTACAGGATACTACTTAATAATAAAAATCAAAAAACTACTGATAAACACAAAAACATGGATGAACCTCAAACGCATTATACTGAATGAAAGAAACCAGTCTAAAAACTTACGTGCAGTGACTCCATCTATAAGGCATTCTTGAAAATCAAAATGAATAATGGGGAACAGAACAGTAATTGTCATGAGTTATAGGTGGGGGAGTGATGTTATTTTAAAAAGAAGAGAATGAAGGAATTTTGGGGATAGTGGGACTCTTTCATTCAGAGTGGAAAGAGCTCTGCAGAGCTATTCCAAGATAATATGATTATCTATAGAGAAAACCTGATGGAATCTTTAAAAAAAATTTTACTAGAGCTAATAAAGTTAGCAAGGTTGCAGAATAAAAGTTTAATATACAAAAATCTACTCTATTTCTGTATAATGGCAACAAACAATCAAAAATTAAAATTAAAAATGCTATTGATAATAGTATAAAAATATGAAATCAGTTCAGTTCAGTTCAGTTCAGTTCAGTCGCTCAGTCGTGTCCGACTCTTTGCGACCCCATGAATCGCAGCACACCAGGCCTCCCTGTTCATCACCATCTCCCAGAGTTCACTCAGACTCATGTCTATCGAGTCTGTGATGCCATCCAGCCATCTCATCCTCGGTCGTCCTTTTCTCCTCCTGCCCCCAATCCCTCCCAGCATCAGAGTCTTTTCCAATGAGTCAACTCTTCTCCTGAGGTGGCCAAAGTACTGGAGTTTCAGCTTCAGCATCATTCCTTCCAAAGAAATCCCAGGGCTGATCTCCTTCAGAATGGACTGGTTGGATCTCCTTGCAGTCCAAGGGACTCTCAAGAGTCTTCTCCAACACCACACTTCAAAAGCATCAATCCTTCGGTGCTCAGCTTTCTTCACAGTCCAACTCTCACATCCATACATGACCACAGGAAAAACCATAGCCTTGACTAGATGGACCTTTGTTGGCAAAGTAATGTCTCTGCTTTTGAATATGCTATCTAGGTTGGTCATAACTTTTCTTCCAAGGAGTAAGCGTCTTTTAATTTCATGGCTGCCGTCACCATCTGCAGTGATTTTGGAGCCCAAAAAAATAAAGTCTGACACTGTTTCCAAAAATATGAAATATTTAGGGTTAAATCTGACAAAAGATGTACAAGACCTGTGCCCTGACAGCTACAAAATACCACTGAGTGTGTGTGTGTTAGTCGTTCAGTCATGTCTGACTCTTTGCGACCCCATGGACTGTAGCCAGCCCGGCTCCTCTATTCATGGAGTTCTCCAGGCAAGAATACTGGAGTTGGTAGCCATTCTCTTCTCTAGGGGATTTTCCTGACCCAGGGATCGAACCCAGGTCTCCTGCATTGCAGGCAGATTCTTAACTGTCTGAGCCACCAGGTAAGCCCATAAAATATCACTGAGAGACCTAAATAAATGGAGAGAGAGATCTTATTCATGGGCTGTTTTTAGGGTGTCAATTCTCCCCAAATTGATTTATAAAAAATTAAAATAATCCTTATGATAATACCTGTTGGCATTATTTTTTAGAAATTAAGAAGTTGATGTTATACTCTATATGGAAATGCAAAGTACCTAGAATAGCCAAAATTACTCAGAAAAAGAAAGAATTAGAAAATTAACATTATCTACTTCAAGACTTAAAAAGCCACAATAATCAAAGCAGTGTGATATTGGCACTTTAAAAAAAAGACAAAAAGATAACAAATAACAAGTGTTGGTGAGGATGTGCAGAAAAGGGAACCCTCATACACTGCTGGTGGGAATATAAATTAATGAAGTCATTACAGAAAATAGAACAGAAGTTCCTCAAAAAAATAAAAGAATTACCATTGTCGTTGTTCAGTTGCTAAGTTGTGTCTGACTCTGCAACACCACAGACTGCAGAACTATACAAAAAAGGTCTTAATGACCTGGATAAGCAGGATGGTGAGGTCACTCACTCAGAGCCAGACATCCTGGAGTGTGAAGTCAAGTGGGTCTTAGGAAGCATTACTAGGAACAAAGCTAGTAGAGGTGAGGCAATTCTAGCTGAGCTATTTCAAATCCTGAAAGATGATGCTGTTAAAGTGCTGCATTCAGTATGTCTGCAAATTTTGAAAACTCAACAGTGGCCACAGGACTGGAAAAGGTCAGTTTTCAGTCCAATCCCAAAGATCCAGCAATTCCACTTTTGGACATTTTTCCAAAGAAAATAAACAAACAAAAAAACTATTTTGAAAAGATATGTGTATCCCTAGGTTCATTGCAGCGTAATTCACAATAGCCAAAATATGGAAGCAACCTAAACATCCTATCGATAGATGAATGGAAAAAGAAGATGTGATATAGACAATGGAATATTACTCAGCCATAAAAAAGAATAAAACCTTGCATTTGCAACAACATGGATAGACCTAGGGGCTTCTCTGGTAGCTCAGTCAGTAAAGAATCTGCCTGCAGTGCAGGAGACTCGGGTTCAATCCCTGGGTCAGAAAGATCCCCTGGAGAAGGAAATGGCAACCCACTCCAGTATCCTTGCCTGGAAAATCCCACAGACAGAGGAGCCTGGTGGGTTGTAGTCCATGGGGTCACAAAGAGTTGGGCACGACTGAGCAACTAACACTAGACCTAGAGTGAATTATGCCAAGTGAGATAAGCTGGACAAGAAAAACAAGTACCATATGATTTCACTTGTATGTGGAATCTGAAAAACAATACAGACTTCCCTGGTGGTCCAGGGGCTAAGACTCCATGCTCCCAATGCAGGGTGCCTGGGTTTGATCCCTGGTCAGGGAACTAAAGCCCATATGCCACAACTACGAGTTCACACTCTGCAACTAAGACCCGGTGCAGCCAAATAAATTAAATTAAAAATACTTAAAAAAGTACAAGTGAACAAACAAAACAAAATAGTCACAGATACAGAAAACAAACAGGTGGCTGCCAGAAGCAGTAGGGGATGGAGAGATATGTAAAATAGGTCAGGGAGATGGGGAGGTACAGAAACAAAAAAAAAGACAAATATATCAATGAAACTAAATTGAGAAGACAGAATTAGATTCACACATATATGGACAGATTATTTTTGACAAAGATAATTCAGTGAAGAAAGCACAATCCTTTCAATAAATAATGTTGCATTGGTTAAATATCTATATGGGGAAAAAAGAACTCTGATCAATACCTTGCACTATATACAAAAATTAATTCAAAGTAGTTGTTTAGTCACTAAGTCATGTCCGACTCTTTTGCAACTCCAAGGACTATAGCTTGCCAGGTTCCTCTGTCCATTGGATTTCCCAGGCAAGAATTCAAAGTAGACCATAGGCCTAAATGTAAAACTAACCATAAAACTTCTACAAGAAAACATAGGGAAAAACCTATGCAATCTTCAGTTAGACAAAGATTTCTTAGATACGACATTAAAGCACACACTCCATAAGAACAAACTGATAATTTATACCTTTCAAAAACAAACTTATGCTCCTCAAAAAACATTTAAGAAAATAAAAGGTAGCCCAAAGACTAGGAGAAAATATTTGTAGGCAAAATGTTTGTATTCAAAATATTTTGAGAATTCTTAAAACTCAATAATAAGAAAATGATACAATTTTTTCAAATGGGCAAAAGATTTGCATCAACACTTAACAAAAGAAGATATACAGATGGCAAACAGGCATACTAAAGATGTTCTTCATGGTTAATCATTAGGGAAATGCAAATTATAATTACAGTGAGACAGTACTACCCGTGTGTTAGAATGCCTGAAGTTAGAAAGTTAGACCATAACAAATGTTGTTGAAGATGAGGAAAACTGGAACTCTTCCAGTTGCTGCTGGGAAAGTAAAACACTACAGTTTAGGAAACAGTTTAGCATTTTCTTAAAAAGTTAAATTTACATCTACCACAATATCCAGTCATTCTACTCCTGGGTGTGATATAAGGGAACTGAAATCATATGTCCATACATAGACTTGTAAATGAACATTCATTACAGTTTTACTTCCAGGAGCCCCAAACTGAAAGCCACCTAAATGTTTACCAACAGGTGAACAGACAAACTCCTACACATTCACATCCCATTCATATCAGTGGGAACACGAAATAGTAGAGTCACTTTGGACAACAACTTGGCAGTTTCTTACAAAGTTGAAAACACACTAATAGGATTCAGCAATGCCATTTCTACATATGTATGCAAGAAAAATTAAAATGATTCATATGAAAATCTGTACTTAAATATTTATAGCAGCTCTGTACTTCAGTGGATAAAGAGACAATAAACTATAGTACATCCATACAATGGAATACTACTCAGTGATTAAAAATGTACAAACTACTGATATACATAACATGGGTGAAACTCAAATGCATTATGCCAAGTGAAAGAAATCAAATAGAAAAGCTACATACTGGACTTTCTTGGTCCAGAGGTTAACACTCTGCACTTCCAAGGCAGGGGCATGGGTTCAATCCCTGATTTAGGCACAGTGTGGCCTAAAAAAAAAAGGGCTACATACTGAATGATCCAATTTATGATACTGTGGAAAAGGCAGAATTGTAGGTATAGCAAAACAAACTATACAAATCTGTGTTTAGCAGCACTCTATGCTCATCTCTATAATCTAACATATCTGCACTGTACTTTGCTCTTTTCTTGTATCCCTCATTAAACCTATCGCCTTAGGCCTAGAGCTTAGCACAGTGGGTGGTACAGTTTAGTTGCTTCAGGGCCAGGCTCTCACATCCTGCCCAGCTGTCATCCCTGAGAAAGCCAGGCATTCAACCCAACTAGCTCTCAGGCTCCTCAGGCCACCCAAATGGGGAGACCAGGTCTCACAGACTGTGACCCAGACAGATGGCCACTGCTAGAGGGTCACAGAGACAGGGATGGGGGAGAGGTTCACTGCTCCTCCTTGGGCCAAGGCTAGTGGAAGGCCTTAGTGAGGGCTCTGGAGCCCTCAGGACGTAGTTCCCAATCTGTTCCCTGGACCTTCCTTCCAGCTCACCCACTAGCAGAAGGCGGTAAGCTGGGGGGCCTCCAAGAAAAAGCCTGAATCTCCCTCTTACCTCAGTCTCCACCTGATGACCACCACACCACCAACCCCTGACTCAATCTCTTCTCCAATGGTCCCTCTTGACAGTTACCAGTGGGCAGGGCCCACTGCAGTGCTGACCAATAGCTGGGCAGGACCACTAACTGTGGCTCACTGACAAGTTGGTTGCTTGTGGTCAAGGCCCACTGAGGCACCGACCAATGGCTGAGCAAGACCTGTTGCCTAATAACGGTACAGAGTAAATGAGGCACAGCAATTGGGAAATGAGTGCCTCAAGGCTGTATATTGTTACCCTGCTTATTTAACTTATATGCAGAGTACATCAGAGAAGGCAATGGCACCCCACTCCAGTACTCTTGCCTGGAAAATCCCATGGACGGAGGAGCCTGGAAGGCTGCAGTCCATGGGGTCGCTGAGGGTCAGACATGACTGAGCGACTTCACTTTCACTTTTTACTTTCATGCCTCGGAGAAGGAAATGGCAACCCACTCCAGTGTTCTTGCCTGGAGAATCCCAGGGATGGGGGAGCCTGGTGGGCTGCCGCCTATGGGGTCGCACAGGGTCCAACACAACTGAAGTGACTTAGCAGCAGCAGAGTACATCATGCGAAATGCCCGGCTGGATGAAGCACAAGTTGGAATCAAGATTGCCGGGAGAAATATCAATAACCTCAGATATGCAGATGACACCACCCTTATGGCAGAAAGCAAAGAGGACTAAAGAGCCTCTTGATGAAAGAGAAGAGGAGTGTGAAAAAGCTGGCTTAAAACTCAACATTCAAAAAATGAAGATCATGGGATCTGGTCCCATCACTTCATGGGAAATAGATGAAGAAACAATAGAAACAGTGAGAAACTTTATTTTCTTGGGCTCCAAAATCACTGAGGATGGTGACTGCAGCCATGAAATTAAGGACTGCAGCTCCTTGGAAGAAAAGCTATGACCAACCTAGACAGCATATTAAAAAGCAGGGATATTATTTTGCCAACAAAAGTCCATCTAGTCAAAGCAATGGTTTTTCCAGTAGTCATGTATGGATATGAGAGCTGGACCATAAAGAAAGAGGAGCCCCGAAGAACTGATGCTTTTGAACTGTGGTGTTGGATAAGACTCTTGAGAGTCCCTTGGATGACAAGGAGATCCAACCAGTCCATCCTAAAGGAAATCAGTCCTGAATATTCATTGGAAGGACTGATGCTGAAGCTGAAACTCTAATATTTTGGCGACTTGATGTGAAGAAGTGACTCATTGGAAAAGACCCTGATGCTGGGAAAGATTGAAGGCCGGAGGAGAAAGGGATGACAGAGAACGAGATGGTTGGATGGGATCACTGACTTGATGGACATGAGATTGAACAAGCTCCAGGAGTTGGTGATAGACAGGGAAGTCTCGTGTGCTGCAGTCCATGGTGTCACAGAGCTTTGGACACGACTGAGCGACTAAACTGAACCGAACTGAAGGGCTGTGCTCATCCTGCTGTGTTACAACTGGGAAAGAACTAGAGACCAGCTTTCTCCACAGGGCCATAGTCCAGCTGGGTTTCCAGGTATTCCAAGGAGTCCAAGAATCCCAAACGTGAAACTGGTCTTCTAGATCATTATGATGGTACATTGTCAAGGTAGGAGAAAAGAACATAGCTCATACAATTGTTACCTTGATTTAAAATTTAAATATTTAAGCATATGGTTTGTGGGTCTCTATTTGTACTTTCATCCAGGGCCTACAAATGTGAGGGGCAGATCTGACCATGGGAATAAAGTTTAAAAAAAATTGACGCCCTTACTTCGTGACAATAAGTGAGTAGTAAGTCACTCAGTCGTGTCCAACTCTTTGTGACCCCGTGGGTAGCCGTTCCCTTCTCCAGGGGATCTTCCCAACCCAGGAATTGAACCCAGGTCTCCTGCATTGCAGGCAGATTCTTTACCAGTTGAGCCACAAGGTAAGTCCAAGAATACTGGAGAATTCTATAAAATTACTGTTTATGGAAGAGTAGGGATTCATGTCTTTAAGCCTCAAAAAGGAAAGTTCAGTGGTGTAGTTTTATTGTAATCTCTTTTAGCCCCCACTTCCTTCATATTAACCCTTCAGAATTCCCTCGAGGAGCAATCTTCTTTCAGTGTTCATTCAATAACCCTAACAGAAAATTCTCTCACTCTACCTAGCTCTCGTGCTAAAATACACCCCATGAATTGGCTTATCTCTGCTCTAACCATTTCCTTCCCCAGATCCGGAACTGGTGTTGCTCAAGGGAAAACAGAAGTACAGAGCTGGGAAATGACTGGGCACCTCAGTCCCCAAGCAAAAAGTTCAGGGAAACCTCCTTTCAGGACTCCGCTGTGGAGGTCCCTGGGTACCCAGGATCTGCGGGGAGGCGCAGGGCGTCCTAGGGACGCCTGAGGTTGAGGAGACAGGTCCCCTCAGATCCCCCGCTCAGAGATCCTACAGATAAAGGGGAGTCCTGGGACATGTGAGGAGCCGCGGCACCCGGATCAGAAGCCGGTACTTTTCTCACCTGGACCAGCAGCTTGGCGTCGCCGTAGTAACCACAACTTCCGGTCCCAACCGGACGTCCACTAAGCCCTCTTTGGAAGGTGTACACGCCCCCGTGGGGGCGGGGAGACTCGGTCCCTCGGGGGTGGAGAAACCGACGCTCCCGTGGGGGACTGTCGGCTGCCCCTGAGGACTAGTGACAGAGCCCGGTGCGACGCGTGTCCTTGGGCTGGGTGCCATGGACGCCTTCATCCGCTTCACCAACCAGACCCAGGGCCGGGACCGACTCTTCAGGTGAGTTAGGTGCCCGCGGCCTCTACCCCTTCCCCGGTCCCCTCACCCGGGTCGTCGGTTCCCAGCTCTCCACACCCGGAGAGGGCGGTAGTAGCCCAGTGGACGAAACCGGGAAAGCCGCTGCCGGCTCCCGGCGGGTGCGTGGCCCAGGAGCTCCTCCTCACCCTGACTTCAGTGAGGTTGGGCCGAACACACCTCCCTTCCCGTCCGGTCCCGCACCTCCAGGCCGCCGGCTGCGGTAAACCAGCCGACGAACCCTCTCTCCTCATCCCAGGAAGAGTGGGTTTTCTCCGCTCAGTATTCCTCCAAGGAATTATTTCAAACTCGAGGTTGACATATGAGCACTTGGTAGTGTCTTGAAAAGCTCCATGAAATACTTACGGGGAGGAATTGTGTTTGTCATCCGTATCTCAGCGAGATACCGCCTGTGAAAAAGTTTTGTGAACCGTAAAATGCAGTGTGGAGAGCCTCAGAAAAAACTGACCACCCTTCCAAGGTACACGCCGTGCTGCTGAAAATATTAAAGAGATTGTGGCTTTAATACTAGCTCCTAACGTTTCTTTTAGGGATTTGGTTGAGTCGTGCTTAATAAAAAGAAATTAGTCACAATTGCAGTTTTATTTAACAGTTTTTTCTTCTTCTGAGTGTACAGTGCTGATACATACAGATGAATAGTAACCACCCCAACAATTATGAAACTTTTGGAACCGGGCTTAATGCCAGATGTTTTCTCAGTGTTACAACTATTAACCCACTTAACTGTCAACACAACCCTATTAGGTTAAATTCTTGAAATCATTCCCATTTCACAGAAATGGGGAAACTGAAGCAGAAGGAGTTTAATAGGGACTAAGTGACTGAACTGAGAGATTTAAAACCACACAGTTGACTTCAGGACCCAGTTCTTTTAACTATCAAGCCATACTATCTTTCTAACTAATTTGGTAGATTTTCAAAATGGTCGCATTATATACAAACTTCACTAAAACAGAAGCCTCCAGTTCCAGTGTGCTTAGAATATACCCTGCAAATTTTATCAATGAGGTTGGTTAATAAATAATTGCTTAGTATATACTTATTATATGTACTCAGCATATACTTATCTCAAGGTCTGAGATTTCTAGTATTCATTTCCTAATCCCTTTGGTGATCTACAGCTTTTGTGAATACACTGGCATTCAGAAAATAATGTCTTGTTTTTGGACACATTCCTATTATTAGGCAAGATCTGAGAAAAAGGGATTCATTGACCTGACCAGCTTGAGCCCTTTAGCCAGGAAACATACTTACAAGAGAAAGAGAGATTGTTTCTTATTACTTCAGGCATAGTAACACATTCACCATTTTTATTGAGAATAATATTTATAGCATAAGGGGATTTAGATGCAGTTACAGTAGGAAACAGGCATCTATCTACTTTATTTACTAGAATGCCAAATGCATTTAGATGTTTGGTTATATGATATAAAATTTTTAATTTGTTTCTTTTTTTTTCATTTGTTATGTTTCTGTCAGTAAGGCATTGCTGTTTGTACTCACAACAGTGATCACTTTATTGAATATTTAGTATTATTAAACAGGAGTCTGTATTTTATATAAAATGCTAATTAGTTTGAAAGACAAATCTATACTTATTTATGTGTTGGTCTGTATTTGCTTCTTTTATAAAAAGCTAAACAGTATGCCAGTGATGGACTTTTCATTGGTTCTGGTTTGTGTGTGTGACCTGTCACATTAAGTAGTTGGTAAAAATTTCCTTTTAGAAATCTGAAAATCTTTTAGAAATTTACACTGGAGAAAATAAAGAATATGGATCTTTGCAGACTTAACATGAGGTAGACTTTTCTGCAGTTTACTCTTTTGACTGGGTGGATTTGTCTGTGCCAGCAACAGGCGTTCTGAGGAACTGTTCACTCTATTTTTGCAGATTTCTATTTCATTACCTTTGTGTTGCATTTTCATCACATGTTCTACCCTTTGGCCCTGTGAAATGAATGTTGCAGAATTTTGCTCTTGTAAGAGCTGCTGCATGAGAAATTGTCTTGGAAACTTTGTTTTCAGCAAGACATGTTTCTCTTTCCCTTACTTCATGAATCATATTTTATTTGGCTTGTAAATCATTCTCCTCATTTTTCTTTTCCATTTCAGAGCCACTCAGTACACATGCATGTTGCTTAGATATTTGTTAGAGCCTAAAGCTGACAATGAGAAGGTTGTAATGAAGCTCAAGAAACTGGAATCCAGTGTGAGCACTGGCCGTAAATGTAAGTACCCTGTCCCTTGAGGGACAGTGGCTCCTGGTTTAGAATCCTCAGACCTTGTAATTCACAAAAATACTTCCTAGGTCATGAATTTCTAGTCAGTCAAGCTGATTGATGAAGATCACTAGTAAGGCTGCCCTCATGGAATGATAGGCCATAAAGATGGAATATTTTGCTGCAAACGGTTCACAAACACTCTCCTATGTTCACATTTGGTGCGACATCTTGTCTTTCTGCTTCATCATAACCAGTGGAACATACAATATGTTAGTTCACCTTTAGTTCTTAGAATCACAAAATATTCTGGCAATCTCTGACATGAACTTCTGGCTCCTGGGAGCCCTGAGAGAATACAGTAGCTATATCCTTGACCCCCTTCCCTTTTCCTTTTTCTTGAGGGATTGCTAGAGGAAATGGATGGATACTTTTTCTTAAGTCTTTTTTGGGGTTGTTTTCATGTAAAACGCAAAAAGCAGTCAGTGTTGTACTCATTTAATTCATTTTGAGTATCTGCTTCATGTAGGTATAGTTCTGAGCTTTATGGAAGAACTAAAATCACATGGTCTAATGATATAAGATTTAGTACCAAATATATTGGTTGAGAAAAAGAAAGCTGTTTTGAGGAGGTGGAACTTGAGGTGTGGCAAGAGAGAGAAGGATTAGGAGAGCATTCTTGAAGGGTAGTTTCCTGTAGTGGAGGCTCAGGACTGCTCTGAGCAAACCACTGTGTTGGAAGATCAACGAGGAAACTAGTTTGATGAGCAGAAGACTTACTTTGTCACGCAGAGGGATGGGAAGGAGCTCTTCTGGGTGGATTGGAAAGCCAAGATTAGAAGTTCTCCCTCTTCAGAATGTTGGGGCTCAAAGGTCCTTTATTTTTTTTTTTTTTGATGACTTTGTTTATTTTTTTTATTTTATTTTTTTTGACTGTTTCTCAAATACTTTATTATTATTTTTTTTAATCTTTAATTCTTACATGCGTTCCCAAACATGAACCCCCCTCCCACCTCCCTCCCCATAACATCTCTCTGGGTCATCCCCATGCACCAGCCCCAAGCATGCTGCATCCTACGTCAGACATAGACTGGCGTCAAAGGTCCTTTAAAAATTATTGGTCTTTGAAGTTTAGAAAGGACTTACCCAAGGTCACTAAGCTACTTAGTGCAACAGCTGGAACTGGAAACCTGGATTATTCATTACATATTTTGTGTTATTTTTTATAAAACAATACCAAACATTTTTCTGAGATCAATGTTTCCTGAGAGTAGCTACTTCTGAGAATTTACTGGGTCTAAGGTATATTCATGTATGGAAAATACTTCTTTTGTATCCTCCATAATGTTTCAGATTGTAATATATACAAATATTTATTGATTGGTGCATCACTGATCGAGTTATGTGCTCTGATAAAGGAAATGCCCTGGCAATGGTTGATTTAGTTGAACTAGGCGTCACATATGACAGTATTATTAGTTGTGCTACCCGCTAAATCCTGTTATCGCTACTTTGGCTTTTTGACAGTAGGGAGCCATAAGGTCTTTGGACCAGAGCAGGATGATGTTTTGTTAAGTCGCTAAGTTGTGTCCAACTGTTTGTAACCTCGTGGACTGTAGCCCTCAAGGCTCCTCTGTCCATGGGATTTCCCAGGCAAGAATACTGGCATAGGTTGCCATTTCCTTCTCCAGGGGATCTTCCCAACCCAGGGATTGAACCTGCGTCTCCTGCACTGGCAGGTGGATTCTTTACTGCTGAGCCACCAAGGAAAGAGTTTTTTTAAAAAGCAGTCTTTTAACTGGAAAGTAAATAAGCGTAAGGCATCCGACTCTCCAAAAGAAAGTTGTATTCCAGAGTTCATGTTACTGCAGTACCTTCCTTCTAAAGAAGTATAGCTGGTAATATGCAAATTGTAACAACCCACACTTATGATTGACCTGGCCTAAAGTATGTTGTCATTTGTTAATATTGTCATTCAAATGGAGGCAATAAGTTTAAAGGGTTGCTGGTTGTTTTTTTTTTTTGCCTTCCAGGATCATCTTAGGTGTCCTTAACCTACTGTAAAGTGCTTTTCCTTTCCTGAGCAAAGACTGAGCCACAAATGACAGTCAGTTGTTAAAAAAGCAGTGCTGACCTCTCACCCTGATACAGGGCTTCTGCCTGTAAAATCCTGTTACATCTAATTAAATAACCATGAATTCTTGTGGGTTCTTCTTACAGGGTTCAGACTAGGCAATGTGGTGCATGCTCTCCAGGCGACACAGCAGAGCATTCGTGCCACTGACCTGGTGCCCCGCGTATGCCTAACATTAGCCAGCTTGAACCGTGTGATGTATTTCATCTGTGACACCGTCCTCTTCGTGAGGAGTACAGGGCTCGCCTCTGGTGTTAACAAAGAGAAATGGCGAAGGTGGGCTGCCCGCTATTACTACTGTTCTCTTCTGCTGAGCCTGGTCAGGGATCTGTATGAAGTCTCCCTGCAGATGAAACAGGTTGCACACGACAGGGCAAAGAGGGAGAAGTCAGCGTCCCAGGATACCCTCAGGTACAGTGTGGCTGACGAGGAGACAGAGTGGCTCCAGTCCCTTCTTCTTCTCTTATTCCACTCTCTGAAGAGGCATCCTCCCTTGTTTCTGGACACAGTGAAGAACTTCTGTGACATCCTGAACCCCTTGGACCAGTTGGGGATCTATAAGTCCAATCCTGGCATCATAGGCCTCGGAGGCCTCGTGTCCTCTGTAGCAGGCATCATCACTGTGGCGTATCCTCAGATGAAACTGAAGACCCATTGACATGGTTTCAGGCTGAAGACAAGTATCTGCTTTGAAGACAAGCTGTGAGTGAAATGGACATTTGCACTAGGCACAGCCGTGTCATACTGTGCTTGAGGACTTACTCACATGAATATCTAGTGACTGTGGTGTGAACAGAGGTGGGGCCAAGGGTGGTGAAGGGGAGAGCTTGAAGATTTATGTGTTTTCTAGAGTGTGGGAGTGACTTCTAAATTTCTGTATATTTTTCCTTCATCTCACATTTATTGAGCATCTCTTATGTGCATATTAGGAGCTCAGTGTTTGCTAAGTAAATAAAAATTGAAAAGGAAAAATTAGAAAGATCTAAACTAACAAGTGGACACTAATATGTAACGACTGCAATTCGGGAGACCTGGGTTCGTTCGACCCCTGGGTAGGGAAGATCCCTGGAGAAGGGCATGGTAATCCACTCCAGGATTCTTGCCTGGAGAATCCCATGGACAGAGGAGCCTGGTGGGCTGCAGTCCACGGGGTCGCACAGAGCTGGACATGACTGAGTCCTTGTGCCTGGCTGCTTTTGCACAACTCCAGTAGGTCTGATGCACAGCCCTCTCGCAGACCTAGTAGAGACCCCTGATCTGGTCACTTACCCTGCTTCCTCCATAGCTGTCAGTGCCAGGAAGGAGCAGAGCTAGCCTCTTAACTTACCTTTCACATCACTGCACTCCTGTCCTTTGTCCAGGAGTAAAATCAGAAACGCATCAGGTGTCTTCATGGTATAAATTGTGTCTTTAGGTAATGCAGCAAGGAAAAACAAAAAGCAGATAGAAAGGACATGAAGTAAAAATAATGTGGAAAGTTACGGTTGGTACTTGTGGGTCAGCTTGTGACAGATGAGGAGACTGAGGTTAAAACAGGATAGGGACTTCCCTAGTGGTCCACTGGCTGGGACTCTGTGCTCCCAATGCATGGGGCCCAGGGTTCAATTCCTGGCCAGGGAACTAGATCCCACATGCTGCAGTTAAAGATCCTACATGCCACAACTAAGACCTAGCACAGCCAAATTAAAAAAAAAAACAAACAACTGAGGCCAGACCTTGTTTCTCTGACTCTCAATCCAGTGCTCTTTCCATGTGTCACTGTCTTCCTGATTGGGTAGAAGTGTGAGACTCTCCAGAATCCCATACAAAAAGCCTTTTTTTTTTTTTTTTAAGAACATTTGTTGGCTAGTGGTTTATATTCTGTTCTACAGATATCTAGATCCAACAACTGGATTGTTTTATTTAAAGCGGTATAACAGTATGGGCATTTATACATTAATTTTCAGTGAAAGTTACGAAGTTAAGAAACTTCATGAATACTATAAAGTAGAAGGATCATAACATTCTATAAGTCAGACTTCATATTTGTGGAGTGGTTGGGAAAAGTGGAAAAGGGCAGTGAGCTATGAGTGAGGAAGACACCAGAATACTGAGTGGATGCCACTTGCTCAAGCAGGGTGTTGAGTTCTTTCTTGTGATTGAAGATCCTCTTAATTTGAGGCAAGTGAGGTAGAGAAATAGGGGAGCATCAGATAAGAGGCCAGTGTCAGCCTTACCAGTAAAGCCATCACATTTATCTGAACAGCAATGAGAAATGTACACTCAGTAAATTTTCCATAAACGTAATTGAGATTCTTAAAAAATAGATTCAGGTACTTGGCTGTCTAGTTTTTGAGTAACCAATCAAGATACAGGATTTGACAAAGAACATTTTGAGAATTTTAAGAGAAATGAAAGCTGCTAGATTGGGGCAAATAAAAAATATTAACTATAATTACTTTGTCCATACCTTCTACTGTAATAAATTATGTCTAATAAATCTGTAGACAAAATTTACTCATGTATCTGTGAATGTGTTCTGGGAATGGACAAGAGTTAAAGTAAGGTGGTCCTAAGATAAGCAGTTTACACAGTCGATAGAGTGAGTTCTGGTAAAATAAGCTCTTGGCTGGAAGGTCCAAGTGCAGGAGAAGGATGAAGAAAGATTTAAGTATAGAACATCCTGGTTGAAAGAGACCTCTAAGACAATCTTGTCCAGACTGCTGAGGGTCCCATATATTATCCCTATCAGTGGTGTTTTGCCTCTGCCTGGAAAAGCTTGACTCTAATGGCATTTTAACAGTGTGACCATCTTGGTAGTTTTGTCCTCTGCAAGTTAGAGTGGGTGATGGGGAGCTTGGGAAAAGCCACATCTTCTAGAATTTGTGAAAACCTTAATGGTACCTCCTTCCCTGTGCTCTTTTCTCCTTTCTAACTAACCATCCCCACCTTCAGTCCTCAATATTCATTCAGGAAGGATCCTAAAAACCAAAGATATTTTTTTCTCTTTCAGTTTTACTGAGATATAATTGACACAGTACTTATAAGATGTACAGCATAATGATTTGACTTACATACATCATGAAATGATCAGTAAGTTTAGTAAATATCCATCATCTCATATAGATACAAAATTGAAGAAATAAAAAAAAATCTTCCTTACATTTAGAACCCTTAAGGTTTACTCACTAAAGAACTTCCATAAATAACATACAACAGTGTTAATTATATTTATCATGTTGTGCATACATCCCTAGTACTTATTTGTCTCATAAACTGGGAGTTTGTACTTTTTGACTGCCTTCCTCCAGTTACCTCTCTCTCCATCTCCTGCCTCTGATAACCACAAATCTGATTTCTTTTTCTACAAGTTTGGTTTTGAAGTAAAAGTGACCTACAGCACAGTGTTATTTCCTGGTGCAGAACATAGTAATTCGATATTTCTACACATTTCAAAGTGATCACCACAATAAATCTAGTTATCTGTCACCAGACAAAGGTATTATATATTTATTGATTAAATTTTCCACATTGTACATTCCATACCTGTGACACATTTATTTTATAACTGTAAGAAGTTTGTTAATCTCCCTCACCTATTTGCTCTTTTACCCCATACCCTCACCTCAAATGGTAAGTATTCTTAATAACTGTATTTCTGTTTTTTTCTTTTAAAAAAAATTGAAGTGTAGCTGGTTTACAATATTGTTAGTTTCAGGCGTACAGCAAGGTGAATCAGTGATACATATGTATTTTTTAGATTATTTTCCATTATAGGTTATTATAAGATATTGAATATAGTTCCCTGTGCTATACAAAAAATCCTTATTTATATGTTTTATGTATGCTGCTGCTGCTGAATCGCTTCAGTCGTGTCTGACTCTGTGTGACCCCCTAGATGGCAGCCCACCAGGCTCCCCCGTCCCTGGGATTCTCCAGGCAAGAACACTGGAGTGGGTTGCCATTTCCTTCTCCAATGCACTAAAGTGAAAAGTCAAAGTAAAGTCGCTCAGTCGTGTCCAACCCTCAGCGACCCCATGGACTGCAGCCTACCAGGCTCCTCCATCCATGGGATTTTCCAGGCAAGAGTACTAGAGTGGGGTGCGATTGAAGTAGTTTGTTAATCCGATACTTCTAATTTATCCCTACCCCTGTTCCCCTTTGCTAACAATAAGTTTTATTTCTATGTCTGTGAGTCTGTTTCTCTTTTGTATGTAAATTCATTTGTATTATTTTTTAGATTCCATATGTGCATACATGCTAAGTCACTTCAATCATGTCCAACTTTGTGACTCTATGGACTGTAGCCTGCCAGGCTCCTCTGTCCAAGGGATTCTTCGGGCAAGAATACTGGAGTGGGTTGCCGTGCCCTCCAGCGGATCTTCTCAACCCAGGGATTGAACCCACATTGTTTATGTCTCCTGCATTAGCAGGCAGGTTCTATACCACTACGTGATACCATATAATATTTGTCTGAAGACATTTCTTAGATATATAGACCAGCACATTCACAGCTGAACATTGTTGCCTAGAATTTGTTTATTCAACAACAAATGTTTGAGTGCTGTGCTTAGATCTGGGATCCATTTGTATACAGGATGACCAAGGTCCCTGTGCTCATGGGGTAGTTGGACAGAGTTGGGGGCGGGGCATATAGGGACAGGGAATAAAAGGAAATAACTATGTCCTTCAAGCTGCTGCTGGAAAGTGGACTCTTCCCATGGGACTCTGTTAGACCCTTTTCACCACTTCTCACTTCTCACCCACATTCTGGATGCCCAGCTGACATGGCCAAAGAGCCAGCTTTGTCAACAGAGCTTTCAGGCACAGAGCCCTATACTCCCTCTGGCCCAAAGCCATGACTTCAAAGTCTTAACACTGCCCTTTGGCCCAGGTTGCTCTCTTGACACATAGATAATTTGACCTAAACATTGAAGTGAGGTGAAGGCAGAGGCCACTTCTTCAGGTACTTCCCTCTCTCTCTATTACTGTCTTATATTTTCAAAGCCCAGGTTGGATCAATAAGTATTAAATGTATCACATATTTAAAAATTTTTAGTAATTTTTATTGGAATGTAGTTGCTTTGCAATGCTGTATTTGTTTCTTGCTGTACAGCAAAGTGAATCAGTTATACATATATCCACTCATTTTTAGATTTTCTTTCTGTTTAGATCACCACAGAGCACTGAGTTCCCTGTGCTAAACTGTAGGCTCTCATTTATTTCTTTTATGAATTGTATCAAGTATAAATATATGTCAGTCCCAATCTCCCAACTCATTTTACCCTCCTCCCACTTTGATAACCATAAGTTTCTTCTCTACATTTGTGACTCTATAAATATTTTTGCTTTGCAGACAAGTTCATCTCTACTATTTTTCTAGATTCCATATATAAATGATATTATACAATGTTTCTCTCTTTCTGACATAACTCTACTTTGTATGATAGCCTCTAGGTCCACCCACATCTCTACAAATGTCATTTCTTTCTATGGCTGTCTAATATCCCATTATATATATATGTACAACATCTTTTTTATCCTTTTGCTTTTGTGTCCTGGCTACTGTAAATAGTCCTTCAGTGAACAGGGTGTGTGAATCCCTTAGGATTATGGTTTTCTCTAGATATATGCTTAGGAACGGGGCTGCTGGGTCATATGGTAGTTCTATTTTTAGTTTTTTAAGGAACCTCCATACTGTTCTCCATAATGATTGTACCAGTTTATTTTCCCATTGACAGTACAAGAGGGTTCCCTTTTCTCCTCACTCTCTCCAGCATTTATCGTTTATAGCCCGTTTAATGATGGCCATTCTAACTGATGTGAGGTGATATCTCATTGTAGTTTTGATTTGCATTTCTCTAATAATTAGCAATGTTGAGAATCTTTTCAGACGTTTGTTAGCCATTTCTATGTCTTCTTTAGAGAAATGTCTATTTAGGTCTTCCACCTATTTTTTGATTGGGTTATTTGTTTTTGATATTGAGCTGCATAAGCTATTTGTGTATTTTGGAGATTAATCCCTTGTTGGTTGCTTCATTTACAAATATTTTCTCCCATTCTGAGAGTTGTCATTTCGTTTTGTTTAGGGTTTGCTTTGCTGTGCAAAAGGCTTTTAAGCTTAGGTCCCATTTTTTAATTTTTGTTTTTATTTTCATTATTCTAAGCAGTGGATTGAAAGAGATCTTGTTTTGGCTTATATCAGAGAATGTTCTGCATATATTTTCCTCTAAGAGGTTTATAGTACCTAGCCTTACATTTAGGTCTCTAATCTATTTTGTTTTTGTGTATGGTGTTAGGGAATGTTCTGATTTCATTATTGTACATGTGGTACAAGTGGTTTTCATTTTGTACAAGTGAGTTTTTGCAGTACCACTTATTGAAGAGACTATCTTTTCTTCACTGTATATTCTTGCCTCCCTTGTCATAGAAAATGCTCAAAATTCTCCAAGCCAGGCTTCAACATTACATGAACCATGAACTTCCAGATGTTCAAGCTGGATTTAGAAAAGGCAGAGGAACCAGAGATCAAATTGCCAACATCCATTGGAACATTGAAAAAGCAAGGGAGTTGTAGAAAAACATCTGCCTCATTGACTATGCCAAAGCCTTTGACTGTGTGGATCACAACAAACTGTGGAAAATTCTTCAAGAGATGGGAATACCAGACCACCTGATCTGCCTCCTGAGAAATCTGTATGCAGGTCAAGAAGCAACAGTTAGAACTGGACATGGAACAACAGACTGGTTCCAAATAGGGAAAGGAGTATGTCAAGGCTGTATATTGTCACCCTGCTTATTTAACTTATATGCAGAGTACATCATGAGAAACGCTGGGCTGGAAGAAGCACAAGCTGAAATCAAGATTGCCAGGAGAAATATCAGTAATCTCAGATATGTAGATGACACCACCCTTATGGCAGAAAGCAAAGAAGAACTAAAGAGGCTCTTGATGAAAGTGAAAGATGAGACTGAAAAAGTTGGCTTAAAACTCAGCATTCAGAAAAAGGTCATGGCATCTGGTCCCATCAACTTCATGGCAAATAGATGTGTAAACAGTAAGAGACTATATTTTGGGGGGGCTCCAAAATCACTACAGATGGTGATTGCAGCCATGAAATTAAAAGACACTTGCTCCTTGGAAGAAAAGTTATGACCAACCTAGACAGCATATTAAAAAGCAGAGACATTACTTTGCCAACAAAGATCCATCTAGTCAAATGTATAGTTTTCCCAGTAGTTATATATGGATGTGAAAGTGAACTGTAAAGAAAGCTAAGTGCCGAAGAATTGATGCTTTTGAACTGTGGTGTTGGAGAAGACTCTTGAGAGTCCCTTGGACTGCAAGGAGATCCAACCAGTCCATCCTAAAGGAAATCAGTCCTGAATATTTGTTGGAAGGACTGATGCTGAAGCTGAAACTCCAATATTTTGACCACCTGATGCAAAGAACAGAGTCATTTGAAAAGAGCCTGATGCTGGGAAAAATTGAAGGCAGGAGGAGAAGGGGATGACAGAGGATGAGATGGTTGGATGGCATCACTGACTCAATGGACATGAGTTTGAGTAAACTCAAACTCCGGGAGTTGGTGATAGACAGGGAGGCCTGACATGCTTCAGTCCATGGGGCTGCAAAGAGTTGAACATGACTGAGCAACTGAACTGAACTGAGGTGGTCATAGGTGCAGGTACATGGGTGTATCACTGGACTTCTATCTTGTTTCCCTGATCTATATTTCTGGTTTTGTGCCTGAATCATACTGTTCTGATTACTGTAACTTTGTAGTATAGTCTGAAGTCAGGGTGCCTGATTCCTGCAGCTCTGTTCTTCTTTCTCAACATTGATTTTACTATTCAGGGTCTTCTGTGTTTCCATACAAAGTGTAAAATTTTTTGTTCTAATTCTGTGAAAAAAATGCCCTTGGTAATATGATAGGGATTGCACTGAATTTGTAGATTGCTTTGGGTAGCATAGTAATTTTCACAGTATTGATTCTGTCAATCCAAGAACATGGTATAGCTTTCCATTTGTGTCATCTTTGATTTTTTCATCAGTATCCTATAGTTTTTGCCTCCTTAGGTAGGTTTATTCCTAGGTAATTTTTTTTTTTGATGTGATGGTAAATGAGATTGTTTCTGTAATCTATATTTCTGGTCTTTCATTGTTAGTGTATAGAATTGCAAGAAATTTTTATGTATTAATTTTGTATCTTGCAACTTTACTGGATTCACTGATGAGCTCTAGTAGTTTTCTGGCAGCATCTTTAGGATTTCTTAGGTATTGTATCATGTCATCTGTAAACAGACAGTTTTACTTCTTTCCATTTTGGATTCCTTTTGTTTGGAATCTTTTGGATTCCTTTTGTTTCTCTTTCTTCTCTGATAGCCATAGCTAGAACTTCCAAAACTGTTGAGTAAAAGTGTCTAGAGTGGACATCCTTGTCTTATTCCTCACCTTAGAGGAAATACTTTCACCTTTCACCATTGAGTTTGATTTTAGCTCTGGGTGTGTCGTATGTCTAGATGTGTCATATCCTTTATTATGTGGAGGTAGGTTCCTTCTAAGCCCACTTTCTGAAGAGTTTTTATCATCAATTGGTGGTATCACATATTTATTATTCTTTTTGGAGACTCCACTTGACTCTTTCCTCCCCTTCCTGACTTCTAGTTTCTTGCCTTATCATATCCTAGACATAGAATTGATTACAGAGGATCTGTTACACATCTCCATTCGTCTCTACTTGCTGCCTCTTTCTCTGATCGCCCACGGTGTACAGCTTAGCAGAGAGCCAACAGTAGGTACGATTTTGCAAAAAATAAGGGAAATAAGTTTTGTCCTATTACCAGTGTTAATTAAAAAGCCCTTCTTAGATAATCTGAAACCTATGGTTTACATCACAGCCCTCCATCATCTCTGAAGCCAGGAATTAGCACTTGGGGTCCTGTCTGATTCATTACTAAGGAAGGGAGGGGAGGTGATCAGTGGCTGTCTGGATGCTATTGATCAGTAACTGAATCTTGGTCAACATTGTCTTTTCCAGACTTGACAAAATCCATTTGGCTTTCTCACTGCATATTCTGGTGGCATCTTAAATCAGGCAGAGTTCAATAAACTTTCTGGAAATCTGGAATTTACAGAGATTGAAATAGCTCCATTAAAACCTAGATTGTCAAGGAATCTACCCCAGCTCTGGTTTTCTTCTTCACTGAGAGTAATTTATCTTCATAATCAAAAGACTAACACGTTCAGGTAAACTGTGTTCCTGTGTGGGTTTAAATCTTACTGTTCAAAAGTCATTCTTGATAGTAAAAAATAAGGATGAGGGAAATGGATTAAAAACCATTCCACAGGACCCTCTATGGAAAAGGAGTCAAAGATTATAAAACTTTAGAGGTTATGAGTTTAATGACATATACCCCAACATCTTCTTTCTGGAAAACAGCTTTTTTGAGAATTGAGGGTCAGAAATGGGTCACAGAGCAGATATTTCATTGCTCAGGAATAATAACTGCTCTGAGTCTGGTTTTCCCTCAGCCCTGCTCTCTACCCCCTAGTTGGCTAAATCTCCTTACAGAAGTCAGGATATGCCCAGGGGACCCTGGGTCAAATAACCATGACAACAGGCTGACCGGACTTTCTCTTCCTCTCTGCCCTCCTCTAGTTGGGAGGTGTTAATAGCTTTGCTCAAGAGCAATTGGATTTGTTTCCTCCGGACGAGACTCGGCAGCCTGGGCTCTGTGGCACTGAGACAACATCAGCTGGAGTGAGTGTGGGGCTTCCGAGACAACCTTACCTGGTTGGTTTCTGAGAAGTAAAGAAATTGAGGGTAAGGGTCTTCTGGGAATTTTACTGAGGATGAAGAGGCCTGCAGGGAAACCCCTGAAGGAGAGGTTATTGAGGGTGAATGACCAAGAATGTAAATACTCTGCAGCCACTGGCTTTTCCAGAACACAACTGAAATGGCTGATTTTACGAATGGCTACTTTCTTATCTGGCTGAGCAGGGGAAGGACTGGCAGCTATGCTTGCTTAAAAAGAGAGGAATTAATGCAGAACTTTTTCATTAAAAAAAAAAAAAGACTAAACCTGAAATTCATTCTTTTAGTCTCTTGGACCCTCATCTAAGAGCTCCCAAACTTCATCTAAAACCTCTTATCTCTTAGAAGCTACTTTCATTTTTTGTTTCTTACCCTGAATACTTAAAAGAAACTTCGGTCTCGACAAGTAGGCTGCCAGGCCTCATCATTGTAGGACTCTAAGGACTAGCCACTTGTCTGTGAAATTCATCCTCCAAATACCTTCTCTTCAGGGAACTTGAAGCCTGGGTCCCTTGATGGCCTTGAGGGATAGGGACTGACCCCGTGGATCTCAGGCTGAGGACTTTCTCATGGACCTAAAACCTTGTGCTTTGCAGTTTGAAGAGCTCCAATGGCAGTTAACAAGGGCCCCACCTTGCTGGATGGAGACCTCCCTGTAAGTAACTTGGGCTTATATGAAGAGTAGACAACTCTAAGGGGAGGGAGCAGCTGGGAGGAAGGGCTCAGGGGGCTTAGAGCAAAGTATGTCTAGGTTATATTCATAATTCATTGAGCATTACATCTTCATTATTATTGCTTTTGCAGAAGGCTGTTAGAGAATGTGAGGGGTGGGGGGTGGGATGATGTCTTTTAAAAACTAAGCACCTGGGAGAAAAAATTGGCTGGTGGGGGACAAGGAGAGGAAGGCAAATACTGTATTCTAAAGCCTGACACAGAAGTCCATGCTTTGTCCATTCAGGCAAAACTGAATTCTCAGGACCAAGACTCTGCATTCTGTAACTCCAGAGCTATCTTGGATATGTTAGTCTATGTAAATGGCACCTCTTAGAGCTACACAGCACACGTTATGTATGTGAGGAGGGACTACAGGGGCAGTGTGTCTAGTACTGTTTGTCTAGCCTGGTCTTCAGCATGACTCAGACAGGTTTAACACGTTTAGGTGTATTGATGCCTCCTGGCAAGGCCTCTCCAACTTAGGCACAGTTCAAATAATGAAGCTGAAAAATTGTGAGCCCATCTAATATCCATCTTGTCCCAAGTTAGGCTTTAACTCACCTTTGCACTAGGAATTGCCATGTGTTGTATTTGATCATAGAACACAGAGGGGCATAAAATGGTCACGTGCATAATTAAGCCACCCTAACAGATGGTAGTGTATTCCATCCCAGGACCTCTCCTTCTTTGGCTTTGCCTGAATCAACTCCCGAAGGCTTTGTCCAAAATGTTAAAGAAAATTTTTCTTGTTTACAGTCATAACCTTTTTCTAGTTCAAATTGTCAAACTCATCTGCAAGGCCAAAACCTGAAATATTGTAGCCTACGGTCTGGTGTACATGCAAGTCTCCTACAAACAGAAGAAGCTAGGTCTTCCCCTCTGGAGAAAAGCTATGCAGCAGTGCAAATTCAAAACTACAAAAAGAACCTGAACATCTGAGCCAGACTTGGGATGTTTATGTGGAGAATTCCTAATATTCCTAAGAATAGACAGAAAAATACAATACCCTTCACTAGCCACAGCAACCAAATCCCATGGACATTCTGCCTTCTCCTCACCCATCCTTTCACCCATCTTATGTTATTTTGAAGCAAACCACAAATTTGCCATCTCAGGCCTGAGTTGGAAGCCTGGCTCTGCCACTTATTAGCTCAGTGTGTTGTTGGGTAAGTCACTTCATATTGCTGAGTCTTTCTCTCCTCAGTGGCAAAGTGCTGGTGACAGTGCTGACCTCAGAGGGTTGCTGTTAGAGTTACATGAGGTTACGTTACCGAAGCACCTCAATCAGTGCCTGGAGCATAATGGCACTGAATAAATATTGTCTCTCTCTGCAAGATTAGAATCTGCATTTTTTTTTTTTTACTCAAAGACCGCTTTTTAAATTTTAACTAAGATTCCTAGGTGATCCAAAGTTTAATTATATGCCTGCTGCCAAAGTTAGAATGCATTAATAAGAGCCCAGCATCCCAGGAATGAGAGGTGATGGTCTCACTGGACCTCACACATTCAGATCATACCTGGAATGCTGTCTTCAAGCTTTAGTGCTATAAAGGCTGTGTCAAAATGTAGTGTGTGCAGAGGATGGAATTAGCAGATCAGGGCACTGATTCGTTTATAAGCTAAGTTAGGAACTAGAGCTATTTAGAATACAGAAGGAACTGCTAAAGGCAGAGATGCTTATCTTCAAGTGTGTGAAAGGCCAGCCCATGAATGATGAAATAGATGTGCTCAGCACTGTTCCACAGGGCAGCGGGTGGAGCAGTGGGTGGAGGTGGATTCCAGTTCAGCCACGCTGTCCAACAAGGGGCATAGGCCACTCTATGAGGAGTGAGCTCCATTCGAGGAGAATTCCAAATGCAAGCCTCCCAGACGGATGTGGGAAGCACTCTTGCTTCAGAGGCCCCTGGAGGCCTAGGATTCTGTCATTCTGTCCAGCTGGGCAGGTCTACACACCTCAGGTGCAGCCCTGCCACCTGTTGAGCTAACATGACTCTGCAGGCTTTAGGTGAGGCCCTGGAGGTACATTGGTGGGAGTCTCCTGGGATGGAGCCAAGCACACAGGTGATCAGCACAAGCACAGCACCACGTGCGAGTCCGGACACATCCCAGGGAGGGAGATGGTGACTTCTGATAGGAGGGAGAGTCAGGAAGTTTCTCAGGAGAAACAATGCTCAAGCTGCGTCTTCTGTCAGACAGAAAGGGCTGTGGGAGGGAAGGGGAGCACCCCAGGCAGTGGGACCAGCACTGGAGGCAGGGAGGTGTGTCCCAGAAAGACCCAAAAGATGCTCAGGGGAAGCTCCCGGTCCACGGTGGACTGAAGCGCCAGACAGGTACACCGGCTCCTCACTCCTGGCCGTGAAGTTCAAGTGGCTGCAGGGTGGGGTGGCCCCTGGAGGGTGGAGGCTGCCTCAGGAGCTCTCCAGAACCAGGACTGTGACCAGGAGAGCGCGGCCACCGGCTCTTGCGTTTCCTGGGAGGCCTGCAGAGGCCTCTCTATTCCGGATTCCTCCTAGGTCATCTGGACCCAGGCCAGCCCTAGTGGGCACTGCAGCTCTGAGACCGCCTCCCCAGGAGGTGGGAGAAGGAGGTGGGCTGATTTCTTTCGCTGCTTTCCTTCCATGCCAGGAGCAGGAGAATGTGCTGCAGCGGGTCCTGCAGCTGCCAGTGGTGAGCGGCACCTGTGAGTGCTTCCAGAAGACCTACGCCAGCACCAAGGAAGCCCACCCCCTGGTGGCCTCTGTATGCAATGCCTACGAGAAGGGTGTGCAGGGCGCCAGCAGCCTGGCTGCCTGGAGCATGGAGCCAGTGGTCCGCAGGCTGTCCACCCAGTGTGAGTCCTCATGGCACTCGGAGGCTGACTGCCTGCCAATCTTTTACCTGTCTGCCAGTCTGTCTGATAGCCAGCTTGTCTGTTTGCCTTTTTGTTTGTATCTGACTACCTTCCTAACTCTCTACATCCCATTACATAGTTGTTTCATTTATAGATACAGGTGATTTAGATGCAGATATGTGGCACAGAGACTGCCTGCCAATACAGGAGACGCAGGTTCAATCCCTCGGTCTGGAAGATCCCCTGGAGGAGGGCATGGCAACCCACTCCAGTATTCTTGCCTGGAGAATCCCATGGCCAGAGGAGCCATGGGGTCCATGGGGTCGCAAAGAGTCCATGGGGTCGCAAAGAGTCCATGGGGTCACAAAGAGTCAGATGCGACTGAAGAGACTTAGCGTGCAAGTATGTTACTGAGAGATGAGAGACAGATATAGACATAGGTCTCATCTCATCTATAATGCCTCATCTCTGATCCAGTTGGCATTTTCCTAGGATGATAATTGGCAGGAGAAGGGGTGGACAGAGTTATGGGGTGGGCAGTGGGGGGTGTGGGGCAGACCAGACACACAGTTTAGCTCCAGATCCAGCAGCAGCAGAAACTGGCAGAGTCTGGCACAGAGCCAGTGGGCAGGAGGGCTGGCCTGGCAGGGCTCAGGGGAGTGGAGGGAAAGGGGAAGCCCTCTGGGTCCCGCAGCTGATGCTCCTGGCCCCATGACAGGCAGTGGCAGAACAGAGTTGCCAGCCAGGGCCCTGAAGGTGGAGGATAGCTTATCAGGCCTGCCCCTGTTCAAGTTGTTCTGCCTCATTTGAAAATATGGTCTCCCTGGCACAGCTCTTGACAGGACTGAGGGAAATTCCAGCAGTCTAGGACCTTCCACCATCCTGAAGAGAGTTATGGGTACCTGTGGATTTGGCACAGCAAATAGGAGAGGACAGATACAAAGAAGACCTGGGCCTGGGCCCACCTCCCTGCCTGCAAGCTCCTTAAGTAATCTCCCTGGGTCTCATTTGGCCCAATATCAGAAGTCAGCTGAGTCATCTGAACTCTCTGCTGCTTGAGAATTTTGTGAAAACCTAAGATACCTGGAGAAAGAATATGTGAAAGAGAAGATGTAGGTATCCTTTGAAACTGTGATCTCCATGATCACGGGCGCAGAGCTGACGTCCTCAGTAGCCCCTGGGCCATGTCTTCCAGGAGCATTGGCATCCTCTGTCACTTGCCCCTTTCTCTTCCCTGTGACCCTCTTCCCACTGCTGACCATCTCACTCCTCAAGGTTAAAATGAAGGGTCACAGACCATCTGGCACTCTAGACCAGCCTGTCATCTCTGGCCCTAAGCAGTGCCAGGCCAGCTCCCAGCAAGGTCTTCCCTGAGGGCCCGACTGCCTTTCCTTCCTGCTGCCACTTCTGCTTTCCCCTGTCATGTTCGCCCAGCGCTCACCCAGACAGGGGTCATAGGAGGACGAGAGTTGGTGATTCCCATAGGTTCTGTCACTTCTTTCTCCTGACAACCCTGCAAGGTTTGTCCACATTAATGCACACTTGACAAATAAGGAGCTTGAGGCTCGGCTAGGTTAAGACTTGCCTGAAGTCACACTGCAGATGCAGGTGCCGGGCTCTGAGAGCAGGTGTGCATGACTGCAGAGCTACCCAGAGGGGAGACATCCCGGTGTCAAGGAGTCACTGTAGATGGGGGCCAGTGGTGGCAGAGGGCCTCAGGCTGCCCAGCACTTTGGAGGTGGCAGGGCTAGGGGTTTGGAGGGCTCCAAGGTGCCTTCCTTGGCACAGAGGCCCCTGGTAGGTCCTCACAGTAAAGGCAGGGTTCACCCCACCACGGCCTTTTGCTTCCAGTTGTAGCTGCCAACGAGCTGGCCTGCCGAGGCCTGGACCACCTAGAGGAAAAGATCCCCGCCCTCCAGTATCCTCCTGAAAAGGTGAGCCCCTCCCCTCTTCTCTGCACGTCCACCTTCTGTTGTCACTGCCTCTCAGTGGAGGAACAGGCATGAGCCCATGATGCAGGATGGCGTGGCTTATGCCTTCCCAGGCTGGTGGCCACTGCCTGCCCCTAAAACTGCACAACGGGCTTCTTCCTCTCCCTGTGGGACCAGACAAAGGCAGGCTTTCTGAAACCAGCAGGCACAGCCCAGAGGCAGACTCATACAGGAGCTGGGAGTGGGGGCCACTGCTCCTGATCCCCCCTCTATGACATACCCCATGGGCCTACATCAGACCATTTGGTGACTGCTGCTGCTGCTGCTAAGTAGCTTCAGTCATGTCTGACTCTGTGCGACCCCATAGATGGCAGCCCACCAGGCTCCCCTGTGCCTGGGATTCTCCAGGCAAGAACACTGGAGTGGGTTGCCATTTCCTTCTCCAATGCATGAAAAGTGAAAGTGAAGTCCCTCAGTTGTGTCCGACTCTTAGCGACCCCATGGACTGCAGCCCACCAGGCCCTCCGTCCACGGGATTTTCCAGGCAAGAGTACTGGAGTGGGGTGCCATTGCCTTCTCTGATTTGGTGACTACAGACGCCTAAGATCATGGGTCACACTCACCAGATCTCAGGATTGCTGTCCCATGTCTTCACAATCCAACACCTTATGAACCACGAGACTGAAAAAGTCATTTCACCTGGATACGTATTCACTGGGTATTTGCCGTCTTAATGGCCAGGTCTGGTGCTTCAGGGGAATACATTTCACTCTCAGACCTCATCCATCTCACTGATAAACTACCACTCATCTCACATTTACTGAGTGAGCCCTAGCCTATGCCAGGAGTCATGACACGTGATTTATAGAGTTCTCTCCTTTAATCCTCTTTCCCCCTGGTGGCTCAGACATAAAGAATCTGCCTGTAATGCGGGAGACCCAGGTTCAATCCCTGGGTTGGAAGATCCCCTGGAGGAGGGCATGGTACCCCACCCCAGTGTTCTTGCCTGGAGAAGCCCATGGACAGAGGAGTCTGGCAGGCCACAGTCCATGGGGTCACAATTGGACACAACTGAGCGACTAACACTTTCAAACCTTCTGGGATAGGGGTGGTATCCCCATTTGACAGAGAAAACTAGTGACTTCCCCCTGACCACACAGCCTGAAGTGGAAGCCTCAGGAGAGCAGGGCTGTTCAGCTCTGAGGCCTTGCTCTTCACATATTTTTCCAGATAAAGGGCAATACCTTTGTCACAAAGAAGCTCCCAAGTCAAAGGAGTTGTTCAGTCGCTCAGTTGTGTCTGACTCTTTGAAACCCATGGACTGCAGCACACCAGGCTTCCTTGTCTTCACTGTCTCCCGGAGTTTGCTCAAACCCATGTCCATTGAGTCAGTGATGCCATCCAACCATCTCATCCTCTGTCGTCCCCTTCTCCTCCTGTCTTCAATCTTTCCCAGCATCAGCGTCTTTTCCAATGAGTTGGTTCTTTGCATCAGGTGGCCAAAGTAGTGGAGCTTTAGTGTCAACACCCGTCCTTCCAAGGAGTATTCAGGAACCCAAGGAACTGTATTAAAAGGCAAAAAGTCAAAGGAGAGAAAGACGTTACTTTAGTGCAGAACCTATATAAAGGCCAGCCACATTCTTACGATCGCCTAATTATAGATGGGAATGTGAGGAGTGCTCTGAGGGCAGAACAGAAGAAACAGTGGAGGAGGTGCCTTGAGGATATAAGGACAAGTGTTATCAAGAATTTGGTCACTGGGGTGATTCTTGAAGGATGATTAGCATCTCAACAGGCAGAAATGGGGTACAGAGAAGCCAAGAGATCCAAGTGGTTGGCGCAGAAAGGACTCAAGCCCTTTCCCTTTAAAGTTCAGCTTAATCAAGGTGCCCCAATACTGGCGCCAGTCCCCTGGGCCTTTAAGTGAGACTTTCCTGAAGCGGGATGTAGGCCCTGCCAGAGCCTCACGTCTGACTCCCCATCCCTTCCACCAGATCGCCTCTGAGCTGAAGGACACCATCTCCACCCGCCTTCGCAGTGCCAGGAACAGCATCAGTGTGCCCATTGCCAGCACTTCAGACAAAGTCCTAGGGGCTGCTCTGGCCGGCTGTGAGCTCGCCTGGGGGATGGCCAGAGATACTGCCGAGTACGCTGCCAACACCCGAGCTGGCCGGCTGGCATCTGGAGGGGCTGACTTGGCCTTAGGTGGTGTCGAGAAGATGGTAGAGTTCTTCCTCCCTCCAGCCAACGAAGAGTCAGGTATCTGCCATTGTGGGGGTTGCTGGAAAGGGAGATCCCCCTCACCCTTGCCCTGTTGCTTGTGGATAGGAAGAAGCAGCCAGGGCTCATCTAGCCACTGCTCTCCCTGGTGGCTCAGAGGTTAAAGAATCTGCCTGCAATGCAGGAGACACAGGTTCTGTTCCTTGGTTGGGAAGATCCCCTGGAGGAGGACATGGCAACCCATGCCAGTATTCTTGCCTGGAGAATCCCATGTACAGAGAAGCCTGGCTGGGTATACTCCTTAGGGTCATAAAGAGTCGGACACGACTGAAGTGACTGAGCACACGGCCACTGCTGTGGAGCAGGGAAGGCCCAGCAAGATTTCCAGAGGGCTCCATTTTCATTTGGCCCCTCTCCCCATTTTTAAGTGGAGAAAGTGACTTCCCCAAATCTCCAGTGAGCTTGTGTTGGAGTAGGGTGATCCCTTTCCAACTCTAGACACAACCCAGCTTTGTCCAGCCCCTCTCTGATCTGCTTTCCTCTCCTTCCCCCCTACAACTCCCACCTAGCCCCTGCCCCAGGACTGCAGGATGCCCAGAAACCTCCCAAGGCCAAGCCGAGCTTCGTGAGCAGGGTTGGGGCCCTGGCCAACACTCTCTCTAGACACACCTTCCAGACCACAGCCCGGGCACTGAAACAGGGCCATGCCTTGGCCATGTGGATCCCAGGTGTGGCGCCTCTGGTGAGTGTCTGCCCTAAGTTGCCATGGCCTGGGAACCCTGTGGACCTCCTGGTCCCTCCCATCCCCTATCCAATTCCACCTCCTGTCCCCAGAACATCCTTTCTTCCAGCTGGTGGGGTGGGGGTGGCGGGGGGTGGGTGGAACATTAGGTCTAAGGATAAGAGACCTTAGGTGGGGTGGAGGGCTAACCCTCTAGGATGCAAGGGGAGAAGAGGGCAGGCCTGCTTGTTAGGATCATCCTGCCCCACCCCACCCCCTTCTGTCTCTCCCATTCTCCCTCTAGGTTCCACTCTATCCCCCAACCTTCTTGGGAGAAAGCAGAAACCTCCCCCCCCTCATCTTCTCTGTAGGCACTTGGGAGTGCCACCTCTGAATCAGCAAGGTGCAAGGCACCAAACCCCTCCTGTGGGGCAGAGAGCGCCTGCTTGGGCATATCCCTGACTTCCCCCAGGCTTCTGGTTTCCCTTCTAGAGGCTTCTGATTGGCATCCCACTGCACCTCTGGTAGAGCTGTCTTTTCTAGCCCCAGATAGGGCTTACTCCCCCCAACACCACACTCTCTGTGTATTTTAGCAGGGATAGCCTGGATTTTTTTCATAGGAACTTTAATAAGAAACTAAGCCCCGTGCCCCCACTAAAAAAGGAAATAAAAACGTTACCGCATAAAGGTCAGTGAACAAGATAACCACTTTTCAGTCATCATGAGGGTGGCACTTTTAAAAGCACTGTCAAACCTGGCTCATTCATTTAAGCAAATGTTTGCTGAGAGCCCACCACATGCCTGGTCCTGTAGGGAGCAGCAGTTCTCCCCTGTCTCCTACACTGGGGGTCACTTCCCCATGGGGGCTAGGCTAACTCCTGTGTCCTAGCCTAGCCCATAGTGGTTGGAGGCCACTCTGCAGCACAACCTCAGAAACCACCATTTACATAGAAAATAATGGTGTCCCCTAAGGTTGTGTAACAAGGAGACTCTGTTTGTGGGGCCCCCTAGGGGTTTGAAATGAGCTGGGCTGTGCCTCAGTGGACACCTGCCCACCTGCCCAGGTCAGTTTCCTCCCATGGGACCCTCTGGCCCTCTTGATTTTTTTCACTTTTTAAAGAACTGCAAGGAGTACCTCTGAAAGCTAAACACACACATCCCCTATGACTTAGCAACTCTACCCAACAGAGAGGAGAGCTTATATCCCTCAAAGACATGTTGGAAATGTTACTATCAGCTTTATCCTTAGCTAAGAAATGGGAACAACACAAATGTCCATCAGCGCTGAAATAGGTAAATTTTGGTATATTTATTCAGTGGGGTGTGACACAGAAATGACAAAGGAGGAACTGTTCAGACAGTACTGTGGGTGAATCTTACAACATGACATTGAACAAAAGCTGTGCATGGAAGGAAACACGTGTGAGGCCATTCACAAATGGGCGGGATTGATGCTTGGTGATAGAGGCCAGTGTGGTCCCCTGAGGCGGTACCGGCTGGGTGAGGGGCACGGGGTTTTCTGGGGTGTTGAAAATGGTCTCTGTCTTGATCTGTGCTGGTCACACTCACATGTGTTTCTAAAAATTCCCAGAGCTGTACACTAAAGCCGTGGGCACCTCAGTGGGTGTAAGTTATCACTCCATAAAAAGTTGGACAGTCCCCTGGGGCCAGGCCCCGCTCGCCTCCCCCTACCCTGACCTTGCGGGGCTTTGCCTGCTGGGGCTGCCTGGCCTCTGGCAGGGGCAGTTAAGCGAGCGGACCGCCGCCTTCCTGCCCTCAGAGCAGCCTGGCCCAGTGGGGCGCGGCGGCGGCCGGGCAGGTGGTGTCACGGCGGCGGAGCGAGGTGCGGGTGCCCTGGCTGCACAGCCTCACCGCCACCCGGGAGGAGGACCACGAGGAGCACACGGACACTGAGGGGGAGGAGACCGAGGAGGAGGAGGACTCAGAGACCGAGGACAGCAAGCTCAGCGAGGTGAGGGGAGAGTGCCAGCCGAGGGGGTGTGCAGGACCCTGGGGGTCCCGCGGCCCCCTGAGGGGGTGAGAAGCAGAGGCACAGGGTGACACCAGGGTCTCTGCCCCCAGGCCCAGGGACGTGCACGTGGGTGCAGCACTCTTCCCCTCACCCCTGAGCACCCAGCTCATAGTTCTCTCAGCAGATCCTCACAACAACCCCATAAAATAGGACAGAGACTGTCATCCCCATTTTGCAGATGAAGAAACTGAGGTTCAGAGCACAGAAGTGACCTTCCTAAGAGCCAGGCCTATAGTTCCTTCTTTTCCCGATTTAGTGTCCAGATTCTTTCGCCTCTGGCTCCAGGGATGGTGAGGGGACGGGTCAGGGGAGTTGCTGTGGAGGCACTGACCCTGCTCTGGTCACCAGGGAGCAGGCCTGCCCGGCCCGCAGGGCCTCCTGGGCAGCATGGCGCACACCCTGCAGAAGGCCCTCCAGAGCACCGTCTCAGTCGTGATGTGGGCACCGGCGGCTGTGCTGGGCACGGCGGGGAGGATGCTGCACCTCACGCCGGCCCAGGCCACCTCCTCAACCAAGGGCAGGGCCATGTCCCTGTCTGACGCCCTGAAGGGTGTCACTGACAACGTGGTGGACACAGTGGTGCACTACGTGCCGGTGAGCGCCCCCCACCCTTCTGGCTAATGCCCACCCCCCAGAAAAGCAGATTAGACTGAAGGGGCAACAGCGGTTCTCCCTTCCCCAGTCTCTGATCCTCGATGCCCCAGAAACATTCTGACATACTGTGGCTTTGACTGGGGGCCTTTGCAGCCCCAAGAATATAGAGACTGGTGGCCTTGGCCTGAGACCCTCCCCCACATCCATCCTTCCTACCTGCTGCTGGAGAGGTCACCAATCATCCGTCTGGGGCCCTCACTGGCCCAGCCCTCACCCCTCAGCTCCCGACCGAGGGGCCTGGCAGGTTTGCATGCTGCTCCCTAGGGAAGCGTTGGAGGGAGGCTTCCAGGACCCCTTGGGGGGTGGGCTGTGTTTCAGGGGACAGCAGCTGCCCCCATCCCAATTCCAATACCTGTTCCCAGCAGGAAAACCCCAGGGGTGCCTACTATCAGTTTGGGGGTCCCTGGGTCCCTTCCCAGAGCAAGTTAACAGGTCATGCAGGCTCTAGAGAGCAGGTCAGAGCAGGAGGCCCCTTCAAGCTGAGGGTGGAGAGGGCTGGGAGGGTAGGGGTGGGGAATGGGTTACTAGTCACTGATTCACACCAAGAGGCTTAAACAGGGGTCTTGGCAGAGAGCTCCCTTCACTTTGGACCCAAAATGGAGCCAGATGTGGATACCCTGACCCAGGCAGGGGCAAGGTGTGGGCTGTCCTTAGCTTATGGAATTGGGCCAAGGAAGGGTCAGGAAAGCCCCTGACCTCCCACTGAGGGACCTCTGAGGGGGATCCCGGGGTCCGGAAACTAGAGGGTGGCTGCCTGCCTCGCCTTGGGGGTCCGCACTTGCACGCCGGCAGGGGTGGCCGCCCTCGGCAGGTTCCCCTGCATCCTCCATCCCCGTCCCACTCCCGCCTGTGCTCTCCGGATCGCGCGTGACCGCGGGGCCGCAGACAAGGCGGCGGTGGGAGGTGCGGGGACAAGGGCCAAGTTGAGGGCCCTAACGTGGCTGCCGGCCCTCAGCTCCCCAGGCTGTCGCTGATGGAACCCGAGAGCGAATTCCGGGACATCGACAACCCTCCGGCCGAGGCCGAGCGCCGGGAAGCGGAGCGCAGAGGGTCCGGCGCGCCGCCCGCTTGCCCAGAGCCCGCCCAGCGCCCTGCGCAGCCCCGCGGCAGCCTGCGGAGCGCTCGGGGCCCGGGCGCGGAGGAACGCGTGGACGCAGCCGCCTTGCCGCGCGCCGCCTTCCCGGCCATGCCCCGCGAGAAGCCCACGCGCCGGGTCAGCGACAGCTTCTTCCGGCCCAGCGTCATGGAGCCCATCCTGGGCCGAGCGCAGTACAGCCAGCTGCGCAAGAAGAGCTGAGCCGCCTCCCCACCGCCCTCCCGGCCCGGCGCTCATCCCCCACCCCGGGCCAGGCCGCTGTGGCCAGCAGACAAACAGAACCTACGAGAAGTGAGCGTTGGCTTCCTCAAAGTAGTCCCGCTGGGTCCCGAACCTCCTTCCAAGGATGCTGCTAAGGCACACATCTTTTCAGCATCCTCTTTGGGCTTAGCTATCAGAGCCCATTTTTGAGAAACATCAGAGTAGTAGTCTGATTCTAGGCCTTGGTTTTTTGATTTTTTTTTAACCAAAAGATTAATTGCCCAACTTATCTCTCACTTCTTTCACCAAATTTGTGGCCCTCTGACATTTAACTGTTTCCATATTTACATCCATCCTCTGTAGACAAATATATGCTACCAGCGAGTAACGTATCACCACGCCAAGGGTTCAAGCAGGCGATCCTGACACATGTTCAGGCCCCGAATGCGGAGATTCCTGTGAGTACACAGGCTCTCAGCTGACTCCTTCAAAGGGAACAGCGTGCGTGTGTGGTAAGTCGCTTCAGTCGTGTCTGACTCTTCGCGACCCCACAGGCTGTAGCCCTCTAGGCTCCTCTGTCCATGTGATTCTCCAGGCAAGAATGCTGGAGTGGGTTGCCATGCCCTCTCCTCCAGGGGATCTTCCGGACCCAGGATTGAACCAGTGTCCCTTATGTTTCCTGCATTGGCAAGCGGGTTCTTTACCACTAGTGCCGCCTGGGAATCACCTAGATACATATTAGCATCATTTTCTGAGAAGCCTGACCTCTTCACAGGCTGAATCCTCGCGTGTGCTCTGTAGCGCCACCTTTCTGTTCCCAGCTACATTGCCGTTTGCACCGTTCCGGTTTTACACCTAATGTTCACTCTTCCTTCCACGTTTTGAGTGCTGGCACCCCCAGTCCTAGGAGACAATAGAGAACGTTAGATATATAAACAATATATATATAGAATCCATCGGGCGTCCCTTGGTGGCTCAGCGGTAAGGAATCCACCTGCAACACAGGAGATACAGGTTTGGTCCTTGGTTGGGAAATCCCTTAGAGTAGGAAATGGCAACCCACTCCAGTGTTCTTGCCTGGGAATCCCTTAGACAGAGGAGCCTGGTGGGCTACAGTCCAGGGGGTCGCAGACAGTCAGACACGACTGAGGGACCGAACAACAGCAGCATGGACCCTATAGCCACAGCTCATTCCAAACCTGTGTTTGAAAGTGTTAATATTCGGTACATTTAGAAATGCATACATATAATTTAAAATTCAAACATTGCGAAAGGGTGTGTGCTGTCCTCCCTGAGTTCCCTGGTTCCCCTTTCCCAGAGCACTCTTGGCCCCAGTCTTGTGCACCCTTTCCATTACAGACTGAGGGTGCGCAAGCACACGTGTGTGCCCTCCCCACTCTTTATACACACTGTGGGTGTTACACTCGCTGCTTTTTCACTTAGCAATACATCTTAGAAGTATTTTTGTAAGCAGTATCATAAATCCTCCTTGCTGTTTTAACAGCCACATAATAAGTGCTTCATAATATAGACGTGCTATATTTGATTAAACCAGTTCCTTAATCATGAACTTTTCTGTTATTTCCTTTTTTTTTTTTTTGCTACCAGGAGCAGGGCTGCAATAAATATATTTATACAACAATGTTTCATGTAGATGTGTGCCTGTATCTATAGGGTACATTTATAACTTGAAACCATGACATGTTGAGTGAAAGAGCACATTCATTAAAAAATATTGGTAGGTGGTACAGTGGATAAGAATCCGCCTGCCAACGCAGGGGACATGGGTTCGATTTCTGGTGCGGGAAGATCCCACATGCCGTGGGATGTGGGCCATGTGTCTGGCACATGGACTTAGTCCAACAAGTCCATGTGCCACAATTACTGAACTCGGGCCCTAGAAACCCCTGCCGCCCAAGTGCTCTGACTACTGAAGCCTGCACCCCTAGAGCCCCTGCTTCACAAGAGAAGCCACCACAATGAGGACCCTGAGCACTCAAGAAAGAGTAGCCCCCTCACTGCAACTAGAGACAGCCTGTGCAGCAAAAAAGACCCAAAACAACCAATAAATAAGTAAATTATAAATAAAAGAAAATACTGATAGATAATAGCAAATAGCTTTCCAAACCAAACTTGGTTTTCCTTGTTATTGTCATCTGTACCTGCACAGGTAATTCTGACATTTCTGTCCATCCTTTTGACATCTGTATACACACGCTTATCCCCTCACCCATGAGTGCCCTCTTGGCCTCCACTCTGTCGCACACCTAGGAGTCCAGCTCCCTGACTCTCCCTGACACTGACTCTAGACCCTGGCAGACCTTTGGTGTAAAGAGTCGTTGGCCTTGATCCACGGTTTTGGAATCTAGGGATGTCCAGAATGAGGAAAGGGGAGTGTTGATGGACATACACAGGTGGACATGGTCAGGACCTTGAATTAGCTTTGGGATCAAGCTCACCCACCTCAACCCCCACCTCACCCTCTCCCCCTACCTCACGCTCACAATCCACAGCACACTCAGCAGTTTCCTGGGGAGGGGGGATGTGGATCTGGCAAGTGAGGCCTTTAGAAGCTTAAGAGGCCTAAGAAGACAGAGTCCAGCGTAGCCCTGGCAGGGCCCCCACGGGCAGCTGTGGGAGACCTGGCCTCAGGCCTGATGGTGTAGATAGAAACACCCAGCTATCCTGGGCATCACTTGTCCACACCGCCTTCTTCCTGGAGTTCTGGAATCCACACTCCTTACTGTCTGTTCCTCCATAGCCCTGGGGCCCCTCCTGCCAGGAGAGCCATAGAAGTCAACACACCCACTGGCCAGACCCAGACCCCTCACCCTGTCCTGGATCCCAACCAGGGTGCTGGAACCAGCATATGGCACAGGACAGCCCAGGAGGCAAACAGCTTGTCCCCAAAATTCTGTTTTTATCATTAAACAGATAGCAAAGTGCTCTGAACCTGGCCCTGTCTTTCTGAATACTTTCTGGTGAGAAATGAGAAATGAAGCATCTCCTCTAAATGACAGAAATCTGCTTCATTAGCTCCAGGCTGGATGTGGGGCTTTTCTCCTGAGAGACATCAGTTTGGCTGGCCTTCCTGCTCATGTGGGTGTGATGGCTCACCCACACTCTGGACCTCAGGAAGACCTCCCCTTCATGCTGGGATGCCAAGGTCCCTCTCCAGAGAAATGCATTGTTCCCTCTCTTCTGTTGCAGCTCACAAAATGCACCTCCAACTGAATCACAGTTTTGGAGATGGAAAAACAGTCGTTACACTTAATAACATGCATTTATCATGGTTTTTTTTTTTCTTTTCTGTGTTAGGTCTTTCTTGTGGCTCTTGGGCTTCTCATTGCAGTGGCTTCTCTTGCCACAGGGCACAGGCTCTAGGGTGCTCGTGCTTAGTTGCTTCCCGGCGTGTGGGATCTTCCCAGACCAGAGATCGAATGCATGTCCATCAAACGCAGGCGGAGGATTCTTAACCACTGGACTACCAGGGAAGTCCTACAACTTGGGTTTTAATGCTCATTGTATTAAGCATAGTTTTCCTAAACATTGAAACTTGGTGGTATATTGGAGAAGACAAGAGTCAAATATGGCTTGAGTGATGGGGTGGATGGTGCGGGGCATGCTGGAAGAGATGTTTGAGGGTGGTTTCCTGGACAGCTCCTGCTCAGGAATATGCATGATGAGCCCCCTCTGCAGGACTTCCACTGACTGTTCACCCACAAAATTGCCTCCCCAACTGGAGAGGCTAAGAACTTAGTGGCAGCCCAGACCTCCCACTAGCCTCTTCTAGGGCCAGTTGTCCAGCCAGGAACCCAAGGCTGGGGGGCAGTGTGGTCCACCAGTGAATCCCATGCCCATTTCAAACTGGGGACTTATGAGCCAGAACTGTGGGGCCAGGATTTCTCAGGCCATCTTGCTCTCTGCCCAGCTTGCTAGAAGGCCTGAACAGGAGCTCCCTAGTGCTTTCATCCATCCACCCCTAGGTCACCCCAGCTCTGGGGCAGAGAAGGGGCCCAGGGATGACTTCCTGGTGTGAGTGCCCAAGGAGCAGCCAGGGCCTCTGCCACACCATCCCAATCCCGAATATCTCAGAGCGGATGAGTCCTTCTCGGCTTTAGAAGAGGTAGCGAAATCAGATAAAAACAAGGCTGGAGGCTTCCTGGGGTCTAGGAAGGGTGACCTTTGCTGAGCTTTGACGGGGCTTGGGGAGGGCTGCAATAGAAAGGAAGGGGAAAGGTCTCTGCGCCTGAATGTACAATCAAACTACAGTAGTTGGTTTTTAGTTAGTGTTAGTCTCTTAGTCGTGTCCGATTCTTCGCGACCCCATTATCTGTAACCCGCCAGGCTCCTCTGTCCATGGGATTTCCTAAGCAAGAATACTGGAGTGGGTTGCCATTTCCTTCTGCAGGAATTGATTTTTAGGGTACTGTTAACCGGAGTCTCAGGGTTAGAAAATGCTTGTGGAACGAAACAGTCTCCTAGTTAGTATTCATTTACCACTTGTTACAACTTGCATCATAAACCTAGATGCTCCGCTCCACCAGCTGGTGGGCTTTTCCAGCTCGGAAAATCCAGGCGGCCTTGTTGCTTGCTGTGTTCCAGCTTTAAGCGAGTAGATGCTAGTATCAGCGCGCAGCGCTCGCGACTCGGGGCGGTGCTGGGGGTCGCGGGGCCTGTGGTCCAGCCGTTCAGCCCAGGCCACGCCCGATCCCCCGCCCCTCCGGCCCCCGCTCCGCCCCGTCTGCGGACAGACTCCGCGGCGCCGCGCAGCCCGCGCCTCCGCCCCGGAGCGCCCAGGCGGGAGGAGTTGCGGATGAGGGGCGGGATGTTTTGGTGGGCGGGGGTCCCGGTGACGGCATCTGACCGCGCCGCGCTGGGGCTCCGAGCCTCAGTGTCCCGCGGGGAGACGACGCTCGCACCCTAGTAGGTTGATGTGGGCCGGGGAGGGGTGGAGGAGGGTGGGAGGGAGGAGGCGTGCGCTCGTCCCTTGCCTGTGCAGGCCTCGGTTGGGTGGCAGTAGGCGTCGGAACCCCGGAGACCCTTGACCGAGCACGAGGACCACTCCCTCCCTCCCCATTTTTGCTAACCTCCTCCAGGCCCCTCTCCGAGTGGACTGGAGACTCCCCTTCCTTAAGTCGGGGCCTGAGGCTGGCATTCCGGGCCTGGCCAGGAGGAGCGAGCACCCACGCTGCGAGAGTCGGGTTCGCCTTTGTAATCACTTTTCCCACTTTCCCGGAGCTCCTGTCCCGTGCCCGGCGCCTCCGACTCCGGAACCCTCGGTGTTGTCCGGGCGCCTTCGGTGCGCAGAGCACTGGGCCCCGAGCCCGGGCGCGGAGAAGCCGGGACCGCGGGGCTGGAAAAGCTGTGACTCAGGGATGCCCGAAGGCGCCTGTAGTATTGCGTGGCAGTTACCGCTGCTGCCCCAGGGCCGGACACCCAGCTGGGACTGTTGATTGAACGAACGAGCGAACGACTACAGGTGCCGAGAGAAGTAGTGAAAAATAAAGAGCTGTGACCCTCGGGGTGGGGGCGAGGAGTGGGCATGGGGAAAGTTCCCTTTCCCCATCTACTACTCACCAGCTACTCAGCGTCGGACCTTGTGCTGGGTACTGGAGATACACTGTGAAGGAGACAGGTGGGTCCCTGCCTCCCAGCCCCCAGTTTGGGAGGTGAGGGGAGACCAGTGGATAATCTGGCTTTTGCAAGGCAAGGGAGTGTTCAGTGGCTGATGGGAGAACTAGAGCGGTGGGTGTGGGTGGGTGAGTGGTGGGGGGCCACAGAGCAGACGCCCCTCTTTGGAGGGGAGGGCACTCCCTGAGGTGGCCCTGATAACAGCTGAGTGTGCTGCAGGCAGAGAAAGGTGAGGAAATGTGGGGTATTAGTGGGTAAGTCATCAAGGTAGGCAGGGTCCATTAAAAGTTGTTTTTCCTGTTAAGGTTTTGAATCTAGAGCATTAGGGAGCCCCTCTTGCCTGTTTGGGGGGCAGTTTAAGCAGGAGAGTGGTGTGGTCACATTTGCATTTTTGAAAGATGCCCCTGGTTGTCACATAGGAAGGTGCAGGGAGGCTGAAGCCAGTGAAGAGGTTGGTAAATATTCTGTCCAGTGAGCGGGATCCAGGCTTGGGTAATAGGATGGAGAGAAGCGGGTATACTTGATATTTACGAGATGGAATTGGCAGTATCTGGTGGTAGGGGCTTGGCCTCAAAGGATGTGCTGACTTTTTAAGAAGGTGGAGCAGGGAGTGTGAGGTGACAAAGGCAGTCAGTTCAGTCACTCACTCGTGTCCGACTCTTTGCAACCCCGTGGACTGCAGCACGCCAGGCTACCCTGTCCTTTGCTAACTCCCAGAACTTACTCAAACTCACATCCATTGAGTCAGTGATGCCATCCAACCATGTCAATCTTTCCCAGCATCAGGGTCTTTTCCAATGAGTCTTTTCCAGTTCTTCGCATCAGATGGCCAAAGTATTGGAGTTTCAGCTTCAGCATCAGTGCTTCCAATGAATATTCAGGACTGATTTCATTTAGGATTGACTGGTTGGATCTCCCTGCAGTCCAAAGGACTCTCAAGTCTTCTCCAACACTACAGTTCAAAAGCATCAATTCTTTGGCACTCAGCTTTCTTTATAGTCCAGTTCTCACGTCCATATACATGACTACTGGAAAAACCATAGCTTTGACTAGGCAGACCTTTGTTGGCAAAGTAATGTCTCTGCTTTTTAATACGCTGTCTAGGTTGGTCATAGGTTTTCTTCCAAGGAGCAAGTGTCTTTTAATTTCATGGCTACAGTCACCATCTGCAGTGATTTTGGATCCCAAGAAAATAAAGTCACTGTTTCCACTGTTTGCCCATCTATCTGCCATGAGGTGATGGGGGTCCCAGCGAGAACACAGATGCCCTTGGGTGTTGAGTGGAGGAGTTAGGGCCTCATTTTGTCAGTGATGGGAGCCGTGAAATGCTACCATGTAGGATTCTGTTGTGGCCCTTGCAGCATTCTGGGCATCAGGTTAGGGCACAGAGGATGTTTTGAATTTTGACCACCTTCCCTTTTAATCCCTCTAAGGTCAGGAGCTGCAGGAACTGGCTCCAGGTCACCTGCAAGGTGAGTCCGGGTGCTGATAGCTGGGGCCTTTTCCTCTCTCCGCAGGGCTGGGAGCATCAGTCTCTCAACATGGGGCTGGAGGCCCAGAGGCTGCCAGGGGCCGAGGAGGCCCCCGTGAGGGTGGCCCTTCGAGTGCGCCCACTCCTGCGCAAGGAGCTGCTGCACGGGCACCAGAGCTGCCTGACGGTGGAGCCGGGGCGCAGCCGGGTCACCCTGGGCCGAGACCGCCACTTTGGCTTCCACGTGGTGCTGGATGAGGACGCCGGGCAGGAGGCTGTGTACCAGGCCTGTGTGCAGCCCCTCCTCGAGGCTTTCTTTGAAGGCTTCAATGTCACCGTCTTTGCCTACGGTCAGACGGGCTCTGGGAAGACATACACCATGGGGGAGGCCAGTGTGGGTGAGTGACCTGGCTTGAGACCCCCTGTGTTCATTGAGGGGCCTCAAACATCTGAATTTCTGCCTCTGCCATATCCTGTTGAAGATGAGGAGGATGGAGGAGGGAGGGCGGGTTTCCTAAGTCAATCTGCAGCCCAGGGTAGGGTCAGCTGTGTCACTGGACTGGGTCGGGCAGGAAGAAGAGTCCTCGGAGGTTAGTGGCCCCCTCAAGTCCATAGAGATGGGATCATACTGTCTGGTTCTGGGGACCTCATGGGGAGGAAGGGCATGGGAAGTTGTCTTGTCTCTGGAGGTTGTCAAGACTGTTGTCAAGGGTCAGGATGGCAGGAAGGGAGACTGTCCTGGAAGAGACATGCTCTGGGGGCTGCATAACAGGGAAGCAGGCTGGTTCCATGAGGCTCTGGAGCAGAGTTTTGCAAGAGATGCTTTGGGCCAATTGAAGGGATTGCCCGCTTCTAAGGAGCATGATTTGAAAAGTGTACATGTTTGTTGTAGAAAATTAGGGAAATACAGAAAAGCACATCCACAGAAGACTTATTTGATAACTGCCTTTCCCGGTAGCTTAGATGGTAAAGAATCTGCCTGTAATGCAGGAGACCCAGGTTTGATCCCTGGGTTGAGAAGATCCCCTGGAGAAGGGGATAGCTACCCACTCCAGTATTCTTGCCTGGAGAATTCCATGGACAGTGGAGCCTGGTGGGCTGCAGTCTGTAGGGTTGCAAAGAGTTGGACACGACTGAGGGACTAACATTTTCACACTTTCTGATAATTGCCTTTCACTCACGCTGTTAGCATTCAGTTTTTCCTGGTGAAAATTTTTATACTTAAAAAAACATGGTACCAATGTACCATTCTTTTGTATCCTGTTTTATTTTCTTAACAATATATTAATATCATGAACATTTCTCTATATCATTAAGTATTATTCAAGCAAAAACTTTAATGGCTGCTTAGCATGCCATTGTGGATATAAGGTAATTTATTTAATCAGACCCCCTCTTGGATGTTGCAATGGACACTGAGGGTGTTTATGTTTTGTGTTTTTTTAAGTTATGAGGAAGAGTGTGTTCTGAACATCCTTTTATTACTTCCTTGGCATAAAGTTAGGGGCTTCTTTAGATAACTGAGTGTAGACTATGATAATGAGTCCCCAGGAGTCATCAAACAAAGGGTATCTGACTGTCTGGCAGGGGTGTAGTGGAGATGCTTACATCATGAAAGTGGTTGGTTGAACCTTGAGGGGTTGCTTCCAACTCTGAAATTCTGCCTGAGCACCCTGGAGCCTGGCCTGGCTGCCCAGCCCATGCTGGCCTCTGCCTCTACCTTCTCCGCACTGGAGCCCCACCCGCCAGCTTCTGGCAGGAGCCTCTGGGCCCCGTGGGCGCCATGTCCAGCTGAAAGCACCATGGTGGGTGGCCCTGCGGTGTCTCCCCAGCCTCCCTTCACGAGGACGAGCAGGGCATCATCCCTCGGGCCATGGCCGAGGCCTTCAAGCTGATTGATGAGAATGACCTGTTGGACTGTCTGGTGCACGTGTCCTACCTGGAAGTGTACAAGGAGGAGTTCCGAGACCTGCTGGAGGTGGGCACCGCCAGCCGGGACATCCAGCTCCGGGAGGACGATCGTGGGAATGTTGGTAAGAAACTCCTGGGTCCTCCTCTGGTTGGGAGTGGGGAACCTGGCTTGGGGAGGCTTCACCTGCTTAGGGTGGATACCCTATCTGGAGAGGGGTACCTCCTAACTAGGAAACTCAAGCTCTGGGAAGTTTTGCTTTCATTTCCCAGTCTCTGCTGAGTTCAGTATACACTGGTGTACCCAGAGTGAGTTCAGTACACACTGGTGTACCCGGAGTGAGAGTCACTGAGGTGGGCACAGGAGAAGCTGAAAAAAGTGAAAGTGTTAGTTGCTAAGTCATGTCTGACTCTTTGCAACCCCATGGACTGTAGCCCGCCAGGCTCCTCTGTCCATGAGATTCTCCAGGCAGGAATACTGGAGTAGGTTGCTGTGCCCTCCTCCAGGGGATCTTCCCAACCCAGGGATCGAACCCTGGTCTCCTGCATTGGAGGCAGATTCTTTACCACCTGAGCCACCAGGGAAGCTGCTGCTGCTGGGCAGGACCCCCTGGGCATGCAGAAGGGGCCCCTGAGTCAGGAAGAGCTCTAGAGGACCAGTCCTGCTCAGCCTGCCCTCCTAGCTGATCAGCCTCAGGCTGCCCTGCCTTGGGCTCACAGCCTTCTGTGCCCACAGTGCTGTGTGGGGTAAAGGAAGTGGATGTGGAGGGCCTGGACGAGGTGCTGAGCCTCCTGGAGATGGGGAACGCAGCACGGCACATGGGAGCCACACACTTCAACCGCCTCTCCAGCCGCTCCCACACCATCTTCACCGTGACCCTGGAGCAGCGGGGTCGTGCCCCCAGCCGCCTGCCCCGACCTGCGGCCGGCCAGCTGCTTGTCTCCAAGTTCCACTTTGTGGACTTGGCGGGCTCAGAGAGGGTGCTCAAGACAGGCAGCACAGGAGAGCGACTCAAGGAGAGCATCCAGATCAACAGCAGCCTCTTGGCGCTAGGCAACGTCATCAGTGCCCTGGGTGATCCCCAGCGCCGGGGCAGCCACATCCCTTACCGGGACTCCAAGATCACCAGGTGAGCTGCCGCTGCTGCTGGCCCAGTGAGAAGAGGCCCCATGAGCCCCATACTCTGTCCTGGCTCCTATCTGGCCTCTCTGGCTGGGGTGAGGTGACAAGAAATGGGTCCCCCTCTGATTTCTGGGCCACAGTCTACACCTGGTTGAAGCCTTGGGCCCACAGGGAGCCACACAGAGATTCAAACCCTCTTTGGGGTCTGAACTTCTGGCTGTGGCACTGTGGGGCCCCTGACACATGTCCCTGGTGCCCTCAGGATCCTCAAAGACTCCCTGGGCGGGAACGCCAAGACGATGATGATCGCCTGCATCAGCCCTTCCTCCTCCGACTTTGACGAGACCCTCAACACCCTCAACTATGCCAGCCGCGCCCAGAACATTCGCAACCGCGCCACTGTCAACTGGCGGCCTGAGGCTGAGCGGGGGCCCGAGGAGGCCGTGGCCAGCGCCCGGGGGCCGCCTAGGCATCGGTCGGAGACACGCATCATCCACCGGGGCCGGCGCGCCCTGGGCCCTGCCGCCGCCTCTGCCACGGCCACTGCCCGCCTGGGTGCCGAGTGCGCGCGTTACCGAGCCCGCACCGACGCCGCCTACAGCCTCCTGCGCGAGCTCCAGGCCGAGCCTGGGCTGCCCGGCGCTGCCGCCCGCAAGGTGCGCGACTGGCTGTGCGCCGTCGACGGCGAACGCAGCGCCCTGAGCTCCGCCTCCGGGCCCGACAGCGGCATCGAGAGCGCCTCTGCTGAGGAGCAGGCCACCCATGGACCCAGCGTGCGAAAGGTGACCAGGGGCCAGGGGTGGCCTGGGGGTGGGCGGGGGGCCAGGGAGGTGAGGAAGAAGGTTTTCCATGCTGGGATTCAGAGCCATTTCTGCTGATGACCTTTGATGTATCCTCAGGGTTTCCATCTGTTAAAGATAACAGGAGTATCTACCTCCTTTGGATGTAAGTTCTGAGGGTGTCATAAGTGCTGGTGAAGGCTAGTTCTTAATAATTGTGGTGGTGATATTACTGTTAATGAAAATATGATTAATAATGACAAGAGATAGCCCAGTGGCTTGTGGAGGGAACTGCAGGCCATGTCGGGTCTGGACCCCTTCCCAGTTACAGGCAGGCTTTGGAGCAGAGTAGCAAGCAGGGCCGGCGGGGTGACTCAGGGACAGGTAGGCTCGTCCTGACTGTCCCCCTGAAGCTGCGCTCCCTGCCCCACTAGGAGGATGAGGGGCCGCTGCAGCTGCTGGCCCTGCAGAGCCAAGTGGCCCGGCTGCAAGAGGAAAACCGAGACTTTCTGGCCGCTCTGGAGGACGCCATGGAGCAGTACAAACTTCAGGTGGGTGCCCCCTGCCACGGTGATGGTGGGGAGGGGAGACTTCTGCCGGGAGGTGAAACAGCTGTGTCGGAGTGAGAGGAGTGGATTCTGGCAGGTTGGGTAGGGGTGGGAGCAGAAGTGCAGAGGAATGGAACAGATTGGTGCAAGTGGGTGTGTGGGGCAAGTTGGAATTGGGACTGGAGAGGCAGCCCCATGAGACTCCTGAGCCCTGCTTTTCCTTTTGTGCAAAACCAGGTCAACGATGCTCCTGGTGCCCCCTGGTGGCAGTAAATGGCATGAATATGGAGGGAGTGATAGGGCAGGGTCGGTTCAGTCGGTCAGTCTGTCCGACTCTTTGCGACCCCATGGACTGCAGCACACCAGGCCTCCCTGTCCATCACCAACTCTCGGAGCCTGCTCAAACTCACGTCCATCGAGTCAGTGATGTGGCCGGTGGGAGAGTTTAAACCTGAGCTAATGTTCTGTGTATTTCAGAGGGACACCAAGAGGTGGTCAGAGGCATTTGGCCCTCCGTTTTAGCACAGAGAGGGCAGGGTGGTCTCAGGTGTGTTCTTCATTTTCGTGCACTTCTGCCTGTCAGCACCCCGGCTCCCCACCTCTCTCTCATGCACATCTCCCATCAGCACCTGGACCGTGTCTTGCAGAGTGACCGTCTTCGTGAGCAGCAGGAGGAGATGGCGGAGCTGCGACTGCGGCTGGAGCTGGTGCGGCCAGGCTGGGGGGCCCCAGGGATCTTGCAGGGCTTACCTCCGGGGTCTTTTGTGCCCCGGCCTCACACAGCCCCCCTGGGAGGTGCCCACACCCGTGTGCTGGGCATGGTTCCTCCCGTCTGCATTCCTGGAGATGAAGTTGGCCCTGAGAACTGGGGAGAGGTGAGAGGATGGCAAGGCTGGGTGTCTGCTGGTTGACCTGGGCAGGCTTAGGCAGGGGAGGGGCAATCCTGGGGAATGTGTCACTCACCTCGTGGTTTCATGGGACCAGCTATGAAATGCCCCTTTCTGGTGTTCCTGGAGGAATGGCCCAAATTTGGGTAGGGCCCCTCAGAAGGATCTGGTGCCATGGAGCATCCTTGGAGTAGGTGGAGATTGCTTGGAGTGAGGATTACAGAGGGAATTCTGGCTTCCAGTATGGAATGGAATGCTTGCCTGCCTCCAGGGGTGGGGAGCTCATCACCTCTGAAGTCCGCACACACACACACCATCTTTGGATGCCTTCCTCTGCAAGTTCAGTTTTCCATGAGCTCTGATCTCCTTGCGCTTGGTCTCGTTTCTAGTTCTGTCACTTGCGGCCTTTTGGACAAAGGCTGCTCCTGCATCTGCCTGAAAGCTCTGGGTCATCTGAGTTCTAAAGGCCAGAGGCACTGAGGGGTGGGAGGACGTGGGTTTGGAAGAAGCCTGTTACGGACTCCCCACCCCCGACTCTGGTGGGGCATTGTTGGCGAGATAAGACTTGCTGCAGATGACTTATATACACGGTGGAAAGGGGAGGTTTTCCCCTGAGGAGTGCTAGTTCAGCTGTGGGAGCTGGAGCAGGGTGGGGGTGGTGGGGGGCAAGAGAACAGGAGGAGTAGAGGAAGGAACAAGGAGGGGAGAAGTTTCTGCTTCAACTTGAGACTGGAAAGGCCTCTCAGATATCACTGGAGCTAGATCCTGAAGGTTAAGGTCGGGCTTGAAGAGCATGCAAGGTGGGCCGAAGACTGGCTTGGGGGAGATGGCTGATGGAGAAGGCCCCGGGAGCCTGTCCGGAAACCCTGGCATTCCCCAGCAGATAAAGAATGGCAGGGAGGCTGGAGCCAAGTTTCTGACAGAGGGAGACAGGCTGGGAAGTGGCTCTTCAGATGCATCAGAGGAAGAGGAAGGAGAAGAGGAAGAGGAGGGGGAGAAGGAGGGGCCGCCCCGACAGAGCCTGCACCGACGAAGGTGAGTGGGACCCGTGGCCCACCTGACAAGGACCGGCTCAGGGCCTCAGCTGGGCAAGAGGGGGACCCCATTGTAGTCTCAGGGTGCCCTTGCCTCCATCGGCCTGGCCAGCCCTTGGGGAGAGGAGGCCGGGGCTGTGGGCTTTGAATCAAGCGTTCTCGCTGGGGCGGGTGTGCTGAGGGATGGACCCGGCCTCCTGGTTCTCAGCCTCCAAGGTGGCCCTCAGTGCCTTGCACCCTCTCAGCTCAGCCTCTGGCGTCTGAGTTCTACCAGACAGACATCCTGGGGTCAAGGTGACGCTGGGATGATGGAAGGCCTGGGGTTCTCTCTTCCCCTCCGGGCCTGGGAGGTGGCTGGGCTGGGGCAGGGCTGGGGAGGGGTACAGACTCCCCTTCTGCCCTCCAGGAATGGGATTAGCAAGTGGAACCAGAGGATGGGGCCCTGCCCAGGGAGTCCACTCAACAGGAAGGGCCTAGAGCTTTGCCTGGAGGAGCTGGGTGCAGCTATCCCGGGACCCAGAGGTGAGTTGGGTGGGGCGCAGAGAGGGTCCTGACCCCTTTACCCACTCATGGTCCTGGACTGGCCACCCTAGAGAGTCCACATACCGTCCCTGGCTGCCCCTGGCCAGGGCATTCCTCCCCTTCCCTCCCTTCCGCCCACCCCCGCTTCCCCCACTATCTGTCGTGGCAGCCGCCCTGACCGTCAGCCTGTTACAGTGGTTAGTGGGAGCAAGGCCCTGGCTCAGCCCCACCAGGCCCCTGCGGCCATGGCCTCTGAGTGGCGACTGGCCCAAGCCCAGCAGAAGATCCGTGAGCTGGCCATCAACATCCGCATGAAGGAGGAGCTCATTGGCGAGCTGGTGCGCACAGGTGAGGGAGGGGATTTGGGCCAGGCCTCCCGCCTGAGGGTGGGTGGTTAGGAGCGGGGTCCAGATGTTTGCCCACTCAGCTTCTTCCAGATGGGTGGCCTTGAGCAGGTAGGATAACCGTTGTGTGCTCTGAAGTAGAGATAGTAACTGCACCTGTTTCATAGGTTGTTGGAATGAGTTAATTCAGATAAAATGCTTAGACTGGTTTTCAGGAAGCGTTTTTTCTTACTGTTATTAATCAGTTGCCTGCTGTGTGTCAGACACTGCACGGGCACAAACAGCGGTCCTGGGGAGCAAACAGCATCCCCCAGTCATAGTAGCACGTCTGCTACTGGTGACACAGGCGAGTGAGCAGGGGATGGTTTCAGGTGGTGACTGGTCAAGCTCTTTAATTTTAATAGCTATGAGTTTACTATGAAATGTATTGGGAACAGCTGCAGACAGACATGAGCGTCCCTACATACCCATCATTCAGATTTAGCATTTCCAAGCTTGGCCCACGTTTGCATCTCTCCCTTTTTTCCTTGCTGAAATTTTTTGTTTCTAACTTATTGTCTGTGCCGGATCTTTGCTTGCAACTTGCAAACTCATTAATAGCTGTGGCATGCTGGATCTAGCCCCCTGAACAGGGACCGAACCTGGGCCCCCTGAATTGGGAGCACAGAGTCTTAGCCATCGGACCACCAGGGAAGTCCTTTTTTTGCTGAAATATTCTGAAGCAAATCCGAGACTTCATGTCATTTCATTCCTGCACCTTTTAGTGTGCCTCTTTTTGGATATTTTAACCAAAATGCCATTAGCATATCTAACTAAACTGATGCCCTCACAGTGCTCTGAACAGAAGCAGTTCTTCAGCAGTGTCTGTGTGCAGCTCTGGGCTTGTCTACACATTTGCTCATTAGGTCTCTGAAATCTCCCTTCTCTCACCTTTTCACAGTCATCCTGTAGAATGTTCCAGATCCCAGATATTCTGGGTTTGCCTCTTAGCTTCCTTATGGTGTCATTTAGCTTGTTACTTTGTCCTGTCTCCTACAAATGGAAGTTAGTTCTAGAGGCTTAGTTGTATGCTGCTTCAAGTTACATATTTATTTTAGCATGTGTTAGGTAACAGGAAAACTAGTTAACCTGTATTTTCTCTGGGTCACTGCTATGGAAAAGGCTATTTTAAAAAATAAGTCAAATTAAAGAGAAGTAGTAAATGGTCACAGTACTGGAGGGTGCAGTCATCATGAAATCCTTGTAGGTGCCGGGGACTGACAGGTCTGGGAAAGCTACTAGGGAGGAGCTGCGATGCTTCAAGGAGGGGTCTCCGGTGCTAACTGCACCCCGGTTCTTCCAGGGAAGGCCGCCCAGGCCCTGAACCGTCAGCACAGCCAGCGCATCCAGGAGCTGGAGCGGGAGGCGGAGCGGGTGCGGGCCGAGCTGAGCGAGGGCCAGAGGCAGCTGCGGGAGCTCGAGGGCAGGGAGCCCCAGGACGCCGGTGAGCGCTCGCAGCTCCAGGAGTTCCGCAAGAGGGTTGCCGCCGCTCAGAACCAAGTGCAGGTCAGTGTCAGGACCCCGGGTGTGGTGGCTGCAGCCTCGCAGGCTGGGGTCCTGGGATCAAGGCATGAGTGAGCCCCAGAGCGCACGCCCACTGTGGAACCAGGGGTTGCCCCAGCCCTGGCTGGTGGTGCGAATGCCCTCCTGGCCTTCCACAGTGAGGCTGGTATTAGGTAGGAGCTGGCAGTGCTGGGGATCTTTGAACACAGCAGAGGCAGAGGCAGGGAGGTGGGCCCTGCCTGAAGGTCACCTCAGGAGGCCAGCGAGGATGAGGCAAGGGTATGGGAAGGAACCGACCCTCCCTCCTGTAGCCCTCCCCTCCCTCCATCTACCCTTCCAGCGGTCTGTTCATCCATCCCTCCAGTCCATCATCCCTCTGTCCATCCACCCACCAGTCCAAGTGCCTGTCTAATCCAGCCGTCCAGTTATCCCTTTATCAGTTGAGTGACTATTTATGTGCCTGTTCGTTTGTCTTTCTATTTCTGTTTATCGATCCTTGCATTGTCTGTTCATCCTGTTTTTTACTTTTTTTAAAAAAATGTTTTTTATTTGGCTGCACTGGGTCTTAGTTGCAGCATGCGGGATCTTTAGGTGTCACACAGGATCCTTTTAGTTGTAGGCATGTGGGATCTTGTTCCCTTGCTGCTGCTGCTGCTAAGTCACTTCAGTCGTGTCTGACTGTGCGACCATAGACGGCAGCCCACCAGGCTCCGCCGTCCCTGGGATTCTCCAGGCAAGAACACTGGAGTGGGTTGCCATTTCCCTCTCCAATGCATGAAAGTGAAAAGTGAAGGTGAAGTCGCTCAGTCGCGTCCAACTCTTTGCGACCCCATGGACTGCAGCCCACCAGGCTCCTCCATCCATGGGATTTTCCAGGCAAGAGTGCTGGAGTGGGGTGCCATTGCCTTCTCCGCTAGTTCCCTTGAGCAGGGATCAAACCCAGGCCCCCTGCTTTGGGAGCTCAGAGTCTTAGCCATGGACCAGCAGGGAAGTCCCCCGTTTTTTGCCTTTATATGATCGCATCATCTGTCCACCCACCCTTCCATCCATTCATCTTTGCACCTGTCCATCCACTACAGTAGAGTGATTAAGAGCGAAGGTTCAGGAGCCTTGACTGCTTGCGTTTGAATCCCAGCTCTGCCATGTACTAGCTGTGGGTCCTGGGTCAAGTTTCCTAACCTCTCTGCATCTCAGTTCCCTAATCTGTTAAGTAGGAAAGCTTTAAAGTTGTTTCGTAGGGTTCTAAGGATCCCTTAATATACTGAGAGCACTTGGTGTACTGTGTGGTATGTAGTAAATGTCACAGTATTTTGACATTTTTATAATTTGCTATTTTTATTAGTCTATTGTCCATTGGCCTGTCTTCCCTTTTGTCTGTCCCTCTTCATCGTCCTTCTGTCCTGCCTGTCCTTGTTGAGTGCCAGGCGCCATGCCCGGCTCTTGGCAGCTGTTATGAGCAGCCCAGTGGAAGCTGTGTTGGTCCAGGTACTGAAGGAGAAGAAGCAGGCGACGGAGCGGCTGGCATCACTGTCGGCCCAGAGCGAGAAGCGGCTGCAGGAGCTGGAGAGGAACGTGCAGCTCATGCGGCAGCAGCAGGGGCAGCTGCAGAGGCGGCTTCGCGAGGAGACAGAGCAGAAGCGACGCCTGGAGACGGAGATGAACAAGCGGCAGCACCGTGTCAAGGTCGGGTGCTTGGCTGGCGGGGTGCCTGCGTCCCAGCCAGGAGGCCGAGGGGAGCGCGTACCGCCACGTGACTGTAAAAGGCTGGTCACATGGCCTCCCTGAGTTTGTTTCTTCACTTGAAAGTGAGAATTAGAGGAAACTCAGGGCTAGGGTGAGAATTCAGTGAGATGAACCAGCTAAGGGGTCCAGCAATCTTGTGTTTGCGAGGCTGGGGGGTGCTGGGCAGGGTTGTCTTGGGAGCAGGACAGGCACTCCTGTGGGCTTTGGGGATCGCGGGCTCTGGGAGGACACTGGTACCCCACAGGGCCCTGCCCACCGGACTCACCCTGAACTTCATGCCCAGGAGCTGGAGCTGAGGCACGAGCAGCAGCAGAAAATCCTAAAGATCAAGACAGAAGAGATCGCGGCATTTCAGAGGAAGCGGCGCAGCGGCAGCAACGGCTGTGTGGTCAGCCTGGAGCAGCAGCAGGTGGGGTCCGGGCTGAACTGCACCCCCGGGTCACCCGTAGCCTGCCCGGGCAGCCTGGCCGGTTGCTAGAGTGCCCTGCGGGGTCAGCCGGTGGGCACGCCATTCTACCCCTCTGAGCCGGGTGGCCATCCACACCACCCATGTGGCCAGAGGGGAGAGCTGAATTCCTTCTCGCCTCCCCCGCTGTCCCTCAGAAGATTGAGGAGCAGAAGAAGTGGCTGGACCAGGAAATGGAGAAGGTCCTGCAGCAGCGGCGGGCGCTGGAGGAGCTGGGGGAGGAGCTCCACAAGCGGGAGGCCATCCTGGCCAAGAAGGAGGCCCTGATGCAGGAGAAGACAGGGCTGGAGAGCAAGCGGCTGCGGTCCAGCCAGGTGAGGGCCGGCCAGGTGAGATCCTGCCAGGTGAGGCCCGGCCAGGTGAGGGCCAGCCAGGTGAGATCCTGCCGGGTGAGATCCGGCCAGGTGAGGCCCGGCCAGGTGAGGGCCAGCCAGGTGAGATCCTGCTGGGTGAGATCCGGCCGGGTGAGGCCCGGCCGGGTGAGATCCAGCCAGATGAGGGCCAGCCAGGTGAGATCCTGCCGGGTGAGGCCTGGCCAGGTGAGGGCCAGCCAGGTGAGATCCAGCCAGGTGAGGCCTGGCCAGGTGAGGGCCAGCCAGGTGAGATCCTGCCGGGTGAGATCCAGCCGGGTGAGGCCCTGCCTGGTGAGGCCCGGCCGGGTGAGATGCCATCAGATAAGGTCCTTCCAAGTGAGATGTCTCCAGCTGGCAATGCTGCCGGGTGAGCTCTAGACGGATGAGGCTCTTCTAGGTGGTGCCCCTGCCAGGTGAGTTCCAGCCAGGCCTCTGTCCTCCTGGGCTCTACCCTGTGCATCTTCAGAGTGTCTGATGCAGGCTCTGATGTGTGGGTAGAAGAGCCTCTCCAGGTATCTACCCCCAATGCACTGTACCTCATTACCTACCTGCTCTGTGCAGGCAGAACGAGGAACCACAGGTATAGAGAGGTCGTTTGGCCAGAGAGAAAGAGATTTCACTGGGATTGGAGGCAGTTGCACCTGCCCCCACCCACCCAGCTCCACTTGGCTTCGTTGCTCCCTCTTGAGTAGCAAGTTTCGGAGCCAAATTTCCTCCTCTCAGATGGAACCAGTGTTGCCCTGAGGATTAGAGAAGGAGTCTGTCACTTCACACAGAGCCCAGAGCTGTCCCAGGAGCCAGTGCTTAGGCTAGACGCCCACAGGGTTCCAGACCCTCTTCTGCTGTCATGGAGTCCTAGAGCGTTTCAGCTGGATTTTCTGGAATGTCCCTTGGCCATTAGAACCCTCACTTCCTTCCACATTAGGTTCCCCAAGGGCCTTTGGGGTTTGGCCACTAACCCCCCATCCTTCCCATCACCAGCTGGAGTCAGGTCATCTCAGTGACAGGCCACCACCACCCTGCTCTGCCTTTGCCCATGTTGCTCCTCTTGTCCTTAGCTTTTCTGTGTCCTCCTTCCGGGCCGTCTCTGGGGGCCCCTCTTCAGAGGCTCAGGTCCCCTAGGCCCCCACTCCCCAGCTTGTACAGAACCGAGTCAGGCCTCCTGCTGGACAGCACACCTCCTTAGCCTCCGTGGCAGGGCTGGCCTGTCCTGTGGCCCCTGGGAGGGTGAGGCCTGCCCCTTCCCTCATCGCCGGTGGTGCCGCCCCCAGGCCCTCAACGAGGACATTGTGCGAGTGTCCAGCCGGCTGGAGCATCTCGAGAAGGAGCTGTCCGAGAAGAGCGGGCAGCTGCGGCAGGGCAGTGCCCAGAGCCAGCAGCAGATCCGTGGGGAGATTGACGCGCTGCGCCAGGAGAAGGACTCACTGCTGAAACAGCGGCTGGAGATCGACAGCAAGCTGAGGCAGGGCAGCCTGCTCTCGCCTGAGGTGCGCCCTGCGGGCCAGCCCGGCCACCTGCTCCCCTCCACCCCTGGCCCCGGCTCTCTGCTGGGTGTGGGCCTCCCTGCTTCGGGACACACATCCCTCCCGGGTGTCAGTCCCCACAGAAGGTACAGGACTAGCCCTCCCGCCGCTGGTCCAGCCCCCAGGCCTGGGACACACAGCTGGGCCTCGCTGCCCTCGGTTGCCCCAGCTGGACTTGGGACTCGTCCTGTGTCCTGCATCACGTTGACCTCAGGCGTATAGCACATGCTCACACCTCTCAACTCCCAACATGGGACGCGAGTCGGGACCATGTCAGCACACCTCACAGCCAGGTTTGCCCTCCTGCCAGCAGAGAGAGCTTGTGTTAGAGAAATGGAGCCCCGGGGACTTACCTGGCAGTCTAGTGGTTAAGACTGTGTTTCCATTGCACGGGGCGTAGGTTTGATCCCTGGTTGGGGAACTAAGATCCCACATGTTGCATGGTGTAACCAAAAAGTTAAAATTTAAAAGAAGGGGAAATGGACCCCAGCAGACCCTGGGTGCCACTACAGCCCCACCACACCTTCCCTTTAGATCAGGGTCTCCCAAGCACAGGTCACTCCAGAGGCTGTGAGCTTCAGAGAGCAGCCTCCTAGTGGAGCCCCGGCCTCTCCCACCCGAGCTGAGGCTGAGATGGATGTGCCCCTGCTACTGCTGCAGTGGGCAGGGCGCCTCTGGCTCTGAGGACAGCAGGCGCATAAGGGCTGGGTTGTGGCTGCATGTGGCCGTCATGACTCTGCCCAGGACCTCAGTGTTCAGGGGGCAGGTGTCCCCCTCCACCCGTCCCCGTGTCCCCGCAGGAGGAGCGGACGCTGTTCCAGCTGGATGAGGCCATTGAGGCCCTGGACGCCGCCATCGAGTACAAGAACGAGGCCATCACGTGCCGCCAGCGGGTGCTGCGGGCCTCGGCCTCCTTGCTGTCCCAGTGTGAGATGAACCTCATGGCCAAGCTCAGCTACCTCTCGTCCTCAGAGACGCGAGCCCTGCTCTGCAAGTACTTCGACAAGGTGGGTCACGGAGCTTGCAGACCGCCGCCTCCACCGGGGTGGGGGGAGGTGGACGACGCGGGCGGTGGGCCGGCCACATGCCTGCTGCCCCTGTGTGAACAGTCCCGGGTGAAGGGAGCTGGCGCCGGGGGCTGAGCCTGGCTGTTGGGGACAGGTGGTGACGCTCCGCGAGGAGCAGCACCAGCAGCAGGTGGCCTTCTCGGAGCTCGAGTTGCAGCTGGAGGAGCAGCAGAGGCTGGTGTACTGGCTGGAGGCGGCCCTGGAGCGGCAGCGCCTGGAGATGGACCGCCAGCTGACCCTGCAGCAGAGGGGACATGAGCAGCACGTGCAGCTGCTGCTGCAGCAGAGCCGAGGTGGGGCCCGGGCCCGCCGCGGGGGCCGCCGCCTGCCCCGCAGCGCCTCACCACCTCCTCCTGCCTTTTTCCCTCCAGACCATCTTGGCGAAGGGCTGGCGGACAGCAGGAGGCAGTACGAGGCCAGAATCCAAGCTCTGGAGAAGGAGCTGGGCCGCCACGTGCGGCTGAACCAGGAGCTGAAGCAGAAGCTCAGTAGCCTGAGTGCCGCCGGCCAGAGCAGGGGTAATTGCTGCGTGCCGTCACCAGGCCGGCCGGGGCTCAGCCCTGATGCCAGGTCTTCTTTGTTCTGGGCAAAGCTTAGAAACCACTCTGCCTTCAGCTCTTGGGTCATTTCACATGTTGTTGATTGCACGAGGGTGTTGGAAGAAGGCTAGGGCTTCAGGAAGGGGTGGCTGGCTACCTCCATTTCTGACAAGAATGTTGTTATTGCCAGTGATGGGTGGGGAGAAGAGGACCCTGTGCCTGGAGAACAGACAAGCCCCTGGAAGCGAGGATGAGCTCTTCCCAGCGCCTGAGCCTCTCTGGCAGCCCACCGGCACGGACGGGGCCCCCCGCCCACGGGAGGAGATGCGGGACTTGGTCCATGCCCCGTTACCGTTGACGTGGAAACGCTCGAGCCTGTGCAGTGAGGAGCAGGGCTCCCCTGAGGAGCTGCGGCAGCGGGAGGCCGCTGAGCCCCCAGTGGGACGGGTGCTGCCTGTGGGCGAGGCGGGTCTGCCCTGGAACCTCGGGCCCTTGGCCAAGCCCCGGCGGGAACTGCGGAGGGTCAGCCCAGGGATGATCGACGTCAGGAAAAACCCCCTGTAGGCACACCTGGGAGATTCGGGGCCTGCCCAAAGGTGTGGTGTTGACGCTCCCTTCTGTGAAGGAGTCCTTACCTCAAGCTCTAAATCAGGTCCTGATCTTTCTTGTTAGTCAACAAATTCGGGCCACTGCCCAGAACTGGACTTGAATCACTTGTTTAAAAAAGGTGAACATTTCTACCAGTCGCTTCCTTTAGGATGCAGCACCCAGTTGCCATGTTTTGGCTTTTTTTTAATACAGTTTTTAAAATTTTATAGTGATTTATAGCATTGTTAGTTTCAGATGGGAAGCAGAATGTTTATACACGTGCATATGTGCACTTTTTCCGATTCTTTTCTCATGTAGCTTACTACAGGTTTTTGAGTAGAGCTCTTTTGCTGTACAGTAGGTCCTTGTTGGTTATCTATTTTATATATAATAGTGTGTACATCGACTGAGCTACAAGGGAAGCCCAAGTGTGTACATGTTAATCCCAAACTCCTGATTTATCCCTCCCCTTCCCTTTCCCCTTTGGTAACCATAAGTTTGTTTTCAGAGTCTATGAGTTTGTTTCTGTGAATAAGTTCATCTGTATTTTTTGAGAGTCCACATATAGTGACATCACATATTTGTCTGATTCACTTCACGCAGTATGATAACTTCTAGGTCCGTGTTGCTGCAAATGGCATTCATTTTTTACAGCTGAGTAATATTCCAGTGTGTATATGTACCATGTTTGTACCTGTTTCTCTGCTGATGGAAATTTAGGTGGCTTCCATGTCTTAGCTAGTGTAAATAGTACTGCAGTGAACACTGGAATGCGTGTATTTATCTTTTCAAACTATAGTTTTCCCCAGATACATGCCTAGGGGTAGGATTGCTGGATCATAAGGTAGTTCTGTTTTTAGTTTAAGGAACCTCCATACTGTTCTCCATAATGGTTGTACCAGCTTACATTCCCACTGACAGTGCAAGAGGGTTCTCTTCTCTCCACACCCTCGGCAGCATTTACTGTTTGCAGACTTTCTGATGATGGCCATTCTGACTGGTGTGAGGTGACGCCTTATAGTTTTGATTTGCGTTTCTGTAATACCTAGCGATGTTGAACATCTTTTCGTGTTTTCTGGCCACCTGTATGTCTTTGGAGAAATGTCTATTTAGTTTTTCTGCCAACCCAATTTTTTGATGGGGTTGTCTTTTTTTTTAATGCAGAGCTGCATGAGCTATTTGTGTATTTTGAAGATTAAGCCCTTGTCAGTTGCTTCATTTACAAATATTTTCTCCCATTCTGTGGGTTGTCTTTGTTTTGTTTGTGGTCTCCTTTGCTGTGCAAAAGTTTTTAATTAGGTACCATTTATTTTTATCATCCTGGGAGGTGGATCTAAAAAGATGCTGCTGTGATCTGTGTTGAAGAATGTTCTGCCTGTGCTTTCCTCTAAGAGTTTTACAGAACACAGGCCATCACCTCGATGTTCTGCCCATCTCCACTTCACTTAGCTGTTCTTCCGCAGTTTTATGATCTTGTTCCTTCATCTGGAACTATTTCTGTGCCATATCCTTTTGTCTAATTTTGTGTTTGTGGTCTCCGTTCTTCAGGCTGCAGGATTGCAGTTGGTGTCTGCCCCCTGGTGGATGAGGCCAGTCTAAGAGGCTTGTGCAGGCTTCCCATGGGGGACTGGTGCCTGCCCACTGGTGGGTGGAGTGGGGTTGTCCCCCTGCCTGTAGAGGGGTGTTTGTAGGCGGCTGCTGGCTCCTGTTTTAGGCAGCCTGTGTGCTGAGGGGAGGCACTGTTTCTACTCTGTTGGTTTGGGCTGAGGCGTGCCAGCACTGGAGCCGGCAGGCTGTCAGGTGGGGCCAGGTCTTGGTGCAAAAGCGGTGACCTCCAGAACCCACACCAGTGAGTATTTTCTGAGGTGTCTGCCACCTGTGTCCTTGTCCCCATGGTGAGCCACAGCCAATTCCTGCCTCCCCAGGAGACCCTCCAAGACCTGCAGGTAGGTCTGGTTCAGGCTCTAATGGAGTCACGGCTCTGCCCTGGGCACCAGTGCTCATGAAACCTCGTGTGTGCCCTCAAGAGTGGAGTCTGTCTCCCCCGTCTCCCCCAGCCCTGTGGAGCTCCTGCACTCAAGCCAGATGCTCCTCCCTCCGATGCCAGACCCCCAGGCTGAGAGCCTAACGTGAGCTCAGAACTCGCTCCTGTGGGAGAACTTGAGCAGGTGTGGGATTTGATCACATCGTGAAAGCGGCCCTCCTGTCTTGTGGTTCTTCTTGGTCTTTGGGTGTAGAGTGTCTTTTTTGGTAGGTTCAAGCCTTTTTGTTGATGGCTGTGCAGCAGTTGTGGTTTTGGTGTTTGCGAGAGGAGACGAGCTCAAGTCCTTCTGCTCCCCCGTCCTGTCTCTCTCTCTGCCACCTTTTGGCTTGAGTTTCAGAAAACCGTTTTATAATAAATGAAAATAACCTCTGGAGGGAATAAACAATGGGTTTTATTTATAAGATCATAGTAGGACTCAGATTTGGAAATACAACAGGCTTGAAAGCTTTTCAGAGACCGTGAAATGGTTCTGAATCAGCTCTGTTAGCCAAGGCCCTTGCCTGGACTTGATAGCCAGCTGGGCAGCGGGGTGCCCTGGACCATGACCCTGCTCCATGACTAAGGTGAGTTTCCCTGTGAAGGACAGGAACCGTGCTGGGGACTGGCCGGCTCCCAGGGCAGACCTTGAGATATGGCTGCTCTGGAAACCACTAGAGCTGGACTGTGGTCAAATTTAACCTCAGGCCGGAATGTTACACAGAAATGCACCAAATGCTAAATAGCTAGAGATGATTTTATTGTTACACAGGGAATGCAAACCTATCTACCCCTGTAACTCAGCCTTCTGTTTTGTGCATGCTGCTTCCAAGTGCTGCCTCTGTCTTGGGATCCTGGCCTTATAGCAACTGGAGGGACTGACGTAGGGGTCCTTCTCCCATTTTGCAGGTGACAGAGTGTTCTGAATTTGCCATGGTCACTGTTGACATGGGGCTGGAATGGGATCCTGCCTTACAGTTCCTTGTCTGATTCTGGACACCCAGGCTGCCACTGAGTTATACTACCAGCTATACCACCTCATATGGAGAAGGCAATGGCACCCCACTCCAGTACTCTTGCCTGGAAAATCCCATGGACAGAGGAGCCTGGTAGGCTGCAGTCCATGAGGTCGCTAAGAGTCGAACATGACTGGGCGACCTCAATTTCACTTTTCACTTTCATGCATTAGAGAAGGAAATGGCAACCCACTCCAGTGTTCTTGCCTGGAGAATCCCAGGGATGGGGGAGCCTGGTAGGCTGCTGTCTATGGGGGTCACACAGTTGAACATGACTGAAGCGACTTAGCAGCAGCATACCACCTCACTAAGGCCAGGCAGGTGTGGTGGACTAGGGCTGGGCGGATTCCAAAGTGGGGATTTGAAAACTTGAAGGCATTCTACTGGGACTCTGAAAGCTGATCCTGGTAAAAGAGGCTTGGGACCAGGCCACCAGTTTCTTTCTGCCCGTGGGGACCTGGCTGGCCTCACCTTCATGTTTTAAGTTTCCTCTGTTCCATTAAGCCCTGGTTATTCCTGTTTTTGTGCAGCAAGCTGAGGGTTACATATGAGGAGTGGACCACAGGGCCCTGGCTCAGATGGACCAGGTTTCTGGGTACATGACTAAGAATGCGTTTATTCTGCACGTCTGGAATTCCGTGCGTGTCCAGAGAAAACTGCTCTCAGAGCACTTTTGTGAGGAAGTGCAGTGGCTCTGGGCAAAGTCGGTAGTGTTTGTAGTTATACATCCCCCAGGCGGTTCCATCCTAACTAGCTAAGCAGCTTCTTCCGTGAGTAAGTTCTGCCAATAGGGCGTCTCCTGGAGAATGCTCGGCTGAAAGGAGAGTCTTCTGCCGTGGGGGAAAATACATCCACATCCTCATCTAGAAAAAGGTGGAAAGACTTAGCATGCAGGACGTAACCGAGAACACAACAGAGCAAAGTGGGCTTGACCTGCAGAGGGTTACGCATGAAGATGGACTTAAGAAAACCAACATTGCTTGTAGGCGCTCTCACCCGTGGAAGCATTCGTTACCCACAGTTTCATCAGGCCCTCTACTCTTAATGTAAGCACTGAGCAAATGGCAACAAGTAACTGAAAATGCAGAAAACCTGTGGCGCTCCAGTTTTCTGCACCTTCTTTTTGTCTCAGGTTGTGGAGGTTTTGCTATTTCGCATGATTTGTATCATGGTCTTGAGGGAGGAGAACCATTGAAGACCCCCGCCTCCTGCACCCCCCTCAACAATTCTAGCTACGCGGTGCACTTAGCAGGTTCAATCCCATTCTTCCCAGGTGGGGTCGAGGGGAGTCCTCGAGTCTGAAGGGGGATTATAATAGCCAGTCCTTTTTCAGACCAAATGGACAGAAACCCAGGGGTGTAACCTGAGGAGAAACGGCTGGCTGGCTCGACACACAGCCACTTGGGCTGCTCGCCCCTCTGACCCCAGGGACCCAGACGAGCAGAAAGTGGTTGTGCGCCCACTTCTGTCGCTGTCTTCAAGAAGCTAAAGGAATCTGGTAGGATTTTGACGGTTTGTTTTTTTGGTGGTGGTGGTTTCAAAGCACGTAAGTTCTAAAGTGGTACTTCTCTGGGAGCCCATGACAACGCGGGGGGTAAAACCACCCTAACCCTATGACCCCTCCGCGATTCAACTGCCTGAAAACCCCGGAGGTAACTTGAGATCGAGCTAACCAAAGGACAGATCTCCAACAAATTACCTCTGGCGTCTTTACGCTGAGAGGAGGGTGTCTTCCCCTGGAACAGCAGTGGAGAGTGGGTCAGCGCCTGCAGCCCGCTGGCAGAGAGGCAGCTCCGCATAGCACAGCCGGGAGGCGGGGTGGCACCTGGAGCGATAGCACGGTCAGTGCAGCCCACGGCCCCGACAAGGAAGCCCGAGCCTTCCCGCCGCGTCCCCTTGGTGCCGCCATGCCCACACAGCTCGACACAGCAAACTCACCTGGGACGGACGCCTCGTCGTCTGCCGCAGAGGGCAACTGGCGAATGCTTGTGCCTGGAGACCGCTCTTCCGAGTCTCCCTGCAGGTCGCAGGCCCTCTTCACTTGTCGTTCAGCCTCCTCCTTAGCAGAGAGGCATCTCTTCCTAGACCCCAACCCAAACTGTCCCCAGGAGGCCTCCTCAGCCTTGGGCGCGCTGTCCCTGGGAGGCGACTGGTCTGGCAGCTGACACACGCCCTCTAGCTCAAAATCCCCCAGGATGGGGGGTCTGCCGATGCCAAGTTCCAGGCCTCGCTCCTTGCCCTCTGACTCCAGTGGTGACAGTCGCCCGGGAAGGTCGGCACTGACCTCGCTCCTCCCAGCAGAGGGGCCGAGGCTGCAGTCCACCGCCCTCTTTCTGCGGGGCCAGTCTTTAATTGTGTCAGGAGTCGTCTTCCCACTGTGCTTGGGGGATGGGGTCCAAGGAACCCCAACCTCTGTCTGGAACGGAGAGGGGGTACCGCAGGGGCAGCGGGTGGGGGTGCATGACTGGCAGATATAGGTCTGTCCCCCACTCTTGCCTGGGGTGCTGTGCGAGGGACGAAGGCAGGGGGCCGACAGGCAGGTGGCTTCGGGTTTGCCTGAGGACTTGCTGGCCTTGGGCACACTGGGACCCAGGAGGGAGCTCTCCTCCCTTGGTGGGGGCTCGGCTTCTGACAAAGAGCTGGAGTCTATCTTTTTAATTCGAAGCTTGGGGAGGCCAGAAGCTTGCATCTCCAGCTCAACCTCATAGGCCTGCGAGCTGGCAGGGGCTCTACAGGGCCAGGTTGAAGCCTGCTGGTCCTCTAGCTGCGTGGCCGCCTGGCGCTGCTTTGTGTCTGCCATGCAGTGCAGGTCGTAGGGGGGCATCAGGGGAGAGCGGGACTCAGAGGAAGGAGAGGTGGGAGGAATCCCGGGGTCACACGGAGACGGCTTCTCACATGTACCCGTCCTTAACCCCTCATCTTCGTCCAGGGGTGAAATGCTGCTTTTTAAGTTATCATGGCCATGGTGCTCAGCTTCATCCAGGAGAGTGAGACAGTCCGAGTCTGTTGCAATAAGCAAGGGAGAGGATGTATGCCAGTCACTCCCAAAGCCAGTTCCAGGGTAAGGTGGAAGTTCAGGCGAAGCTGGAGAAGAGAGGGTCGCTGCCTTCTGGTTCTTTCCAGCATCTGTGATGGCAGCTGGGTTGTCAGTTATGGCAACCCTCAGAGCAGCCAAGCTGTCAGGCTGGCCCTCCAGGAAGTCTCGTTCTGTTCCCGAGGTCTTTTTATGCCGTTTCCCATGTTTGGAAGGGGGCGGAGGGGGCCAGAGGTCAGACGGAGCTACCTGTGAGGCACTGGGGGGTGTCAAGGGAGCAGAACAGGAGGGAGGTGTGGTGATGCTGGGTGATTTCTGGACCTCTTGCCAGCCCACTTGTCCAGACGAAGGAGATGCCATGGGAAATTCCCCAAGTGAACTCTTTTTGGAAATACCACGTGAAGGAGAGGTAATAGCTTTTTTTGGAAAAGTCAGAGCTGCGTTCCCTGGTCTCTCTGGGGTTTTGACAGCTTTGTTACTGCAAGGCTGCGGCAGCTTCTCTGCCTGGGGTGCTCCAGAGCCTCGGGGGAGCTGGTGTTTCTGACTTGGAGATGTGCCCTCGGAAGCAGCTTGTCTCTGGAGCCCCAAGGCTGCTGTCCTGGGAGGTGCTTGAGCAGAGGATCTGCTAGGGGTCAGACAGACACTCCTGGTCTGGGCAGTTGATGAAACCAGGGCTGCTGGACAGGAGGTGCTTTCCAGACTGGAGTCCGCCAAGCGTGGCCAAGAAGAATTCTGCAAAAATCTGGGGGGCTGGCCACCTTGTCTCTGGGGAGTTCTCGGTACCTTTTCAAGAGGAGAGGCACCTTCTGCCAGGGAGTGTCCTTTCCGAGGGGTGACTTTTGGTTGCGATGGTGAATCCCAGCCATGTGGAGAGAAGTCTTTCGAGAATTCCTTAAAAATGACCTGTTTGGCAGGGGTCATTTCCGCAGGGGATTTCTGCAGCCTTTCCGGGGTGCGCAGTGGAGTCTGTGGTGTCCGAGGGACCTTTCTTGGTGTGGCTTTATAAGAACTTGGAGACTTCCAGTAACTCTTCTCAGGCGTCTGTAAAGAAAGATGCTTATTTCAGTGCTTTGAACATCATAACCCATAGTCTCGGAAATGTTTTAATGATCTCTAAGAAGATTAAAAACTCCAGTGGGAGGTTTCTTATCAGCCAAAGGAATGATAAGTTGGATTTCATACAGTGACATGTTTCCAGTTCCAAAACATGACCCAGATTTTACTTGTCAACTTTTTCTAGCACTAAGCACTATATCCAAGCTTCATTTCTTCTAAGACAAATTGTTTTAATAATTTGCACACTACAGTGAAAATATGCTTTGCCTCTGTATCACTGCACTCACTACTCACAGCTGTCTTTTCCTCTAAAGAGAAAACTATTTCTGATCTTTGCCTGAAGTAACCTTTACGAGCCACGTCACCTGCTATTCACCTGCCTTCAATATGTGCTTTTAAGTGCCTGATGTGCGTCAGGTAAAATGTGTGCGGAAGGCCGGGGTGGGCAGGAGGAGGAGGTGAAACATGGACCCTATGGATACACAGCAACAAAGACAACATCTCAGAGAGGAACCTTCCCAACAAAACAACTTCCCTTCTTGCAAAAACTGCAGTTAATCTTATTATCTCAAGAGTCCTGGTCCAGTTGGCATTTCATGTGGCATATAGACAGATGAGGGGAAGAGTCTCTGGAGGAGGAAACGGCAACCCACTCCAGTATTCTCTGGAGAATTTCATGGACAGAGGAGCCTGGTGGGCTACAGTCAATAGGGTCGCAAAGAGACATGACTCAAGCAACTTAGCACATAGACGGATGATAATACACTCGGGCTGATGTAATGATGGGGCGTGCATGGGACACTTGGGAGCACAGAAGGGTTGGCTGTCTAACCCAGCTGGGGCTTGGGGAGGCAACAGACAGTGAGTCAGGTCTTAAAAGAATGGGTGTCGGCAGGTGAAGACAAGGTGGACAGTGCGGGAGAGGGAACTTGAGGCACAGACAGCAGTGTAAGCAAAGGCACAAAAGTGAAAAACAGCAGCTACGTGCCTCCTAAGGCGGCCGGGAAGGTGGAGTGTGAAGCAGAGATGGGCGAGCAGGGATCAGATCATGGAGGTCCTTGCCTGTCCAGGGAGGAGACGGAACACGGTCCTATGGACCCTTCCCCACAGCTTCCTGTGTCTCCCCAATCCCCTAAGTGGTTTTGGGGCAAAGTCTGTAGATCTTCCAGCACAGTGAGGTAGTCAGAGGAGCACCCGAGGGGGTCACAGAGGTCCCGCCAACCTCTGGGGGTGGGACGGATTTGAGAGGGAAGAGGCTACGGAAGTGTTGCAGGCAGAAGTGAACTGGGGTAGGAACTGAAGGGGTGGAAAGGAGGGAATGGGTATCAGATAGGCTCCCAATAAAATGGGCAGGACCGATGGCTTAGCCAGGCCTGAGGAGAGGGAGTCCAGGATGACTTCCAGGTTTCTAACATGGGTGACTGGATCGAGTGGGCAATCAATGGAACAGGTGAGAATGCTGCTGCACATTTCAGACAGACAGACCTAGTGTCCAATGTAAATGGAGATAACCCAAGAGGTAGATGAGATCTATCTGCTCAGTCCAGCTGCTACCTTAAGTCCCCATATACCCAATAATCATTCATCAAGTCAGCCTCAACCACCTCAAATCTCTATTATTACCGTCTCTTCCTTACTGGCCTCAGTGGCTTTCCTTGCCCAAGTCTACATGTTCCCCAAACTATACTATTTTAAACATCATAGTAATTTTATACCTGATAGGCTGTAGGTATTGCAGAACCCAGAGTGTTTCCTGAAGGCCTTTTAATCCGTGCTGAGCCCTTCTCTGAGGGACTGATCATCTCAGACATTGCTCCGAATAGAAGTCTCTTGGGAGACCGAATACTTTGGACTGGAGAATTTTCTCTTTGGTCTGCAAGTCAAAAACAGTGACAATATTTAATTCTTTCTCAATTCCTGCCTTCTCACCCCCCACCCAATACTCATAAAACAGCCAGTCTCTATAAGAAAGATGACAATTTGGGAGCAAATGGGGGGAAATGCCACCTAGTTATGCCAGCAGTGGTAACAAGTGCTGCTTTGTTGCATTGTGAGACTGCATCATCAAGCCCAGACCCTATGTGAGGAGGTGTGGGCAACTAATTTGAAAAGACAAGTATAAAAAGATACATCTGAGCTAAGTTCACAATGGATAGAAGAATGAAGGTCACACAGTACCTTCAACCTGGGGATACCTTCCCATGGTATCTGAATGCATGGAGGAAATTACAGGTCATTTCCTCTTGAATGAATGGAAGTACCTACAAGGACAGTGTGGACAGCCGGCCAGAGAAAGCCAAAGGGGTGACTCTGATCTGGTGGCCGCAGTCACCCGTTCATCTGGGCATCACTCTGAACCTCACCTACTTATGCTCTAAGTGCCCCGCATACAAACGAGTTCCACTCTGACAGCGCATTCATTAAGTCCAACTTGTTCGTAAGTCCAAAGTCAGCCGAGGTACCCAGCTAACACAATTGGCTATGTGGTACTGTATTATAATTGGTTTGTAATATTTTTCACACAAAAATTAAAATATTCTTAGCCTTGGAGTACAGTACCTTGCAAAGTACAGTACAACAGCTGGCAGCAAGCAACAACTACCAGCTACATCACCACTGTTTTTATGCTTGCTTCCAGACATCCTGGGCTTGAAATAAAGATACTGTACTATTACACCCTATACAGTACTATAAAGTACATACAATACAACCGCTTGTAGAAGATGCACGCACATGACAACATATACCAGACACGTGGACTTACATGATTGGACATTCTAACGCATGTTAGCATCTTTGAAAGCTCACAGTCTGAAGGTTCACACATAGGCAACTTACTGTACCTGGCCTGTTTCTCCAATATCAACTTTCATTCTTTTCCCAAGAAACTTCATTCTTTTCCCACCAAGTTTGTGTGAACCTCTGAAGACAGGCAGGCAGAATGTGTTACCTGACTTCACTTGCTGGAATGAGTGGACCCTTTGGATGCTTCGAGACTTTGGCTGAGACACAGAGTAGAAGGAAGCAGAGTTCGTCCTGCTGAACGCCAACTGCTTGATTCGAGGACTTCGTCTCAAACTCACCACTGTAAGACCAGAATCACAGTTAGTAACCAAGAAGAAATGCAAGCTCGGTGTTTCCCGTATGAAATGGGTAAGATCTATGGGACACCATGTACAAGAGCGGCTTCCCTGGTGCCTCAGTTGGTAAAGAATCCGCCTGCAATGCAGGAGACCTGGGTTCCAACCCTGGGTCGGGAAGATCCTCCTAGAGAAAGGAATAGCTACCCACTTCAGTATTCTTGCCTGAAGAATTCCATGGACAGAGAAGCCTGGTGGGCCACAGTCTGTGGGGTTGCAGAGAGTCGGACATGACTGAGCAACTAACACTTTCACGTACAAGATGGAAACTTGGTTTCCAACAAGCTCTTGGTTTGGAGATCCTTTAAGTGTGACAAAGCTAAGAGGGCTATCATATGTGGCCCCAGCAAAATTCCCCCCAAAAAACAAACAAACCGGACCCCTCCAGACTGTAATCTGCATAAGTATTATGAACTGCCACCTTGAAGCATTATGTAGAGTGATTAAAAAGGTTTGTAGAGTGTGGCTTTGATTAAAAAGTTTTAAATCACGGTTTTCATACTTATGTTACATATATTTGTACAGAAACAACACCTGTAAGAGTATTATTAAAGCTAAACGTATTTCTGATTTGTGGGATTACCAAGGGTTAATTTTTTGGCTTCTCTATATTTTCTAATTTTTCTAGAATAAACTACTTGATTTAAAAAAAATATATTTTTGGAAACCCCTCCTTCCTGTATACTTTAAAAATAAACCACAGGTTGGTTTGTTTTTAAATGTTTGGCTGAGCTGGGTCTTTGCTGCTTCACGTGCTTTTCTCCAGTTGCAGCACGCGGGGGCCACTCTCTAGTTGCGCTGCACAGGCTTCTCTTGTGGTTCCCGGGCTCTGGAGCACAGGCTCATAGTTGTGGCATGTGGCTTAGCTGCTCCGCAGCATGTGGGATCTTCCCCATCAGGCATAGAACCCATGTCTCCTGCGGTAAACATTCTTTACCACTGAGCCACCAGGGAAGCCCCATAGTACCTTATATTAACGTAGTTGTTTAGCGTTCACTCTGAATCCCATTTCTATTATGTAAAAATATTTCTTCTCCAGAAACTCTCAGTACACTCTGTGTAACAGATCATTCACCAGTTAACATGTACTGATACACACTGTGGGCCCAGAGCTGTCATAATGGATATGCTGAGCAAGAATACAGGCCCAGAAAAGTTTTCATGGAAAGTAGAGAAAACACAAAAGCCCAGAACCCCAAAACAAACAAAAGTAGGTAATACCATCTTCTCCTTTCTCTGGGGACTCTTCAACGACATCAATATCAGGACCAGGATCAGAGGACCTTGAGGAACAGCAGGTACAAGGACTATTCAGCATCACTCATAAATAATGCACATCACAGACCTACAGGTTCTCACCTCACAAGGTAACAAAGACCACAAATGGTCTTGATGACATCACTGTAGGCAGGCACTCTCAGACATTACTGTCAAGAGTGAAAGGGTAAGAACTTTTTTTTTGAAAGCAGTTTGACAAAGTTAAATTTGTATACCATTTGATCCACAAATTTCACTTCTTACAATTTATCCTGTAGATAAATGAGAACAAGTGTGTAAAATCCACACACAAATAACGTCCAGATGTAGCCTTGACAAGGAGGAGTAGATGTACTTCTTGCCATTCATCCTCTCATGTACAGTTAAGAACCCTGGGTGTGTTATATACAGAGCAAGCAGAAGGCTCTCAAAGGTGGAGAGAAGACTTACGACCTCAGGACCTGAAGAGACACAGGGCAGTGAGCTCTGGGAACTCCCTGTTGTGCTTCATAGATCCTGGATCAGGTGCTCAACAAGCTGACAACCCCAGTACACCAAGAGGTGCAGACAAAACTGCCCTGAGCAAAGTTAGTTCTCTTTAGACAAAGAACCAGGAAAGGGGCAGCCAAGTAAGACAGAAACATTCAGCAAGAGCTGCCCTACTCCAACCAATTGCCATGGAAACCTGTGGCCTCACCACACGCCTAAACAGGCCCAGCTGGGATCATCCCAGGCCTGGCAGCGAGACTCCCTCCTTCCCCAGGTCAACACATGAACAGATTATAGAATGAGGCAATATCCATTCAATAGAATACTACTCAGCAATAAAATGGAACGAACTATTGATATATACAACAACACAGATAAATCTCAAAATAACTGTGCCAAATGAAAGAGGCTGGACACCAGAGTGCATTCTGTATGGTTCTCCAGCCCTCAGAATTTTCAGAATGCTCTTTGGTGACAGGCAACACGGTTGAGACCGGGTCACAAATGTCATGAGAAGGTATGCATGGCCCATAAGATCAGGAGGGCTGTGTGGGAGCATGAAGAAGCTAGACAAGGATGTTGCTCACCTGCCCTTGATCTGCCTATGAAGCAGCCTTCCGGAGATTTGCTTGTGTACTGGCGTCTCGGCCACACTCTTGGTCAGCAGCTTGCGATAACCTAAAATGTAAACAGGATAAATTTCACATAATCTTATCAAGCAGGAACAGCAAGGCAATGGAAGCAATTTGAACTTAAATACGGTTTAACATTTAGCCAGAGTGACTCTTAATGGTCTCGTGGACCAAGGTCTAATCATAAGATTTGACTTAACATAACTACAGTTTATCAGCACTATTAGAGTTTAACAATAAATAATCCAATATAAAATATAATGAAAATTTAAAATAATGATCCTGAAAAAAAAGTTCTTACTTATTAGGGCTAATACTTCTGTCCACCTAGTTGGTGGTTCTTTTATTTATGATTAAATTATTGCATTTATGATTAAATAAGGCATGTGAAAATGCTGATCTGTCATACAATGTTAAGATATTTAATACAAAGATAAATCTAATTTATGCTCTGGCATAAATTTTCTTAATAGCGTAGGGCAGACAAGTTACTCATGGGAGGAATGGTTTTAAGTGAGACAAAAATGACTAGGAAGAGGACTAATGTCAGCAAGAATGGGGGGTAAGGACCTCTGAGAAAACTCCCCCATAAAAGAAATGAGAACACTGACCAAAAGTGAACATCAACTTCTCCAGAACTCTGGAAATTAACCAGTTTGGAGTAATCCAAGGAGTAGTTATTCAACAAAAACAGCTGTATCTCATTAAGAATAGCAAGCCCTGCACAACTTTAACTTCTCTGGCCCCGACCTCCTCTCCCTGGCCCCACAGCAGCCTTGAGAACCAACAGCCCAGCGGCCCCTGGATGAACAAATGGTGTCTAAGCTCCTCTACAGCCCTATTCCCAGATAACGGTCTATTTGGCCTATTTGGTGGTTCCCTGGAAAATCCCACTCACTTGGCCTGTCTCTATCTGACCTGACTCAGAATTCGTCCAATGCAAACAACTTTTTCCCGGGGAGCCATTTACTACAAACAATCCGCAGCAACTGTAAACATCAGCTGCCTGAGGCGGTGATAACTCTTGGGGCAGACAAGATAACCCAAAGTCTGGATGTGAAAACTGGGGCATGAGACCTCCACAAGGGCCGCTGCTAACTTCTGACACACTCCCGGGAACCTGCAAGTCCACGTGTGGTAGGGCTGTGTGCACGCTCCGGGAACCTGCAAGTCCACGTGTGGGAGGGCTGTGTGCACGCCCAGGATGGACCCAAGAAAGCCCTTGCAAGTGTGCTCAGTCGTGTCCAACTCCCTGTGACCCCATGAACTGCAGCCCTCAGGCTCCCCTGTCCATGGAATTCACCAGGCAAGAATACTGGAGTAGGTTACATTTCCTCTTGGCTGTCACCTTTGGCTGACCCCAAGGCTCTAGAAAACAGAAAGAGTTGTAAAATGTCTGGCTAAGTATTGAAGACGTGAGCCAATGCACACATAGGGCCCCTCAGCAAAAGCTGGGAAACTTACTAGTTCCAGGCATGGCAGGAAATCTCTGTCCAACCCTTAGCTGACCACTAAGCTAACCAGCAGAGATTTTAGTGGCTACACATGACAGAATACAGACTTGAAAGAACTAGTTCAGTAAACAAACAAAAGCAGTTAAGAGTAAAAACAAACTCTGCCCTGGAGCCGTGGCACTCTGATTGTCAGAGCTGACTCAATATTTAACATGTCCAGTTGTCAACAAAAAATATGAGACAAGAAATAAAGTATGGCCCATAAACACGGGCGGGGTGGGGGAACCCATTCAACAGAAAGCGTTCCTGAAGAAGTTCAGACATGGATTCATTAGCACAAGACTTTAAATCAGCTATCTGCAATATGTTCAAAGAACTAAAAAAGAAAAAATAATATCTAAAGAACTAAAGGAATGTACGAGCCTGATGACTTGCCAAGTACAGAATATCAATAAAGAGAGATGTCGTTAAAAAGAACCAAGTAGAAATTCTAAAATCGAAAAGTACACTACCTAAAATAAAAAACTCATTAGAGGGGCCTAGAAGTTGATATGAGGTGGCAAAAGAAAGAATCAAAGTTGAAGACAGGTAATTGAGATTATCCAATCTGAGGGACAGAAAGAAAAACAAACAGTCTTAGACACCCATGGGACACAATCAAGCATAATAACATAAGACATAGTGGGAGTTCCAGAGAAAGAGGTGGAAAACTTTGAAGAAATACTAGTTGAAAACTTCTGATGTCTGATGAAAGACATTCCATAGCCAAGTAGCTGAATAAACCTAAGTAGGATAAAGACAGAGATCCGCACCAGACAAATCACAATCAAATCGTCAGAAGTCAAAGGGGAAGAGAGACTCTTGAAAGAATCAAGAAAGCAGTGATCTGTCATGTACAAGCAGTCCTCGATAAGATTAACAGCCCATTTCTCCTCAGAAACACAGAATGACAAAAATGCGGGGTGATAAAAGGCACAGGGATGAAAGAAAAAGATTTAATCAAGAATTCTATTATAACATCTTATAGAAAAAGCCGACTGAACTTTTTGGCCCACCCAACATACCCTGTAAGGGAATCCCTGATGGCTCAGCAGTAAAGAATCTGCCTGCAAAGCAGGAAATGGGGATTTGATATCTGGATCAGGAAGATCCCCTGGAGAAGGAAATGGCAACCCACTTAAGTATTCTTGCATGGAGAATCCCATGGACAGAGGAGCCTGGAGGGCTACTGTCCATGGGTTCCAAGAGTCAGACACGACTTAGGGACTAAACCACCACCACCAATAAATCCTGTAAACTATTACTCAAACATGAAGGAGAAATGAGCACATCCTCCCCACCCTCAAAGATACACCCAAAAAGCAACACCGAGAGAATCTGACACTGGCAGACCAGCCCTGAAAGTAATACCCATACTACAGGGAGACCTTTAGGTGGAAAGGGAGGGGCGAGAGTAACATGAGTCCACACGAAGAATTAAAGGCACTGGTAAAGGCAATCATACAAATAAATGCCAACAACAGAATAAAAGTATTGTTATTTCTGTATCTTTCTCCTTTGAGTTTAAAGATAAAGCAAGGATTATAAATGTGCTGATGGGCATACAATGTATCAAGATGTAACTGGTATGACAAGACAGCACACAGAAGGGGGTAGAAAATAGTTATACAGAGGAGCAAAGTTTTTGTTGCACTCCTGAAATTAAGTTGATATTAACCTCCACTGGATAAATTAAGAAATTAATTGCAACCCCCATGGAAAGAAATATCATACAAAACAGTGAAGTAGGAAGCTCTAGGGTTTGGTCCCTCCCCTAAAACAACCAGTAAACTAGAAAAAAATGATCAAAGTAAACTGTTTTGGAATTTCTAGAACCTAACTGGCACTAATGGCAACCAGGCAAGAGCCTAATGAAGGGAGACCCTGACATTTAGTGGGGATGATGTGCCCGGAACAGCCACCAGCCCTCTTTCCTCAGCCCTGCTGCAGCTGTTGGGGGAGTGGCCCACGTCCTAGGAGCAGCTGGCAGGTGGCAGAGCAGACAGTGGGGACCCTGTCTTCTAACTCTGGGTTATAAGGTTCAGTTAGCATGCTTAGAGAGTGGAGCTCTGTGGGGCCGGAGCAGACATCTGCCCTGATTTCTGCCCTGGGGTGCCAGCAGCTTTCCTCCACTGCATCCAACAGGTGACTTAAAAGGACAGGAACACCTTTTTGTTTGTCCCTTTTTGGAGCCAGACATGTAAGGAAATCTTTCTCAGGTTACCAGCTAATCACAGAAACAACACAACAGAAACTTCAGGGACCACACAAGAGGGAATGCACGCTTTGTAAAAAGAGCTGGGAAAAGGCACAAATGGACAGGGTCTCAATAAGCAAAGATCAGTGATTTCACAGGAGTGGGAGAATCTTATCTCCAGAGTCAACAGACTATAATATTCAGAATACCTAACTCTCAACAAAGAATTACAAAGCATACAAAGAAACAGGAAAGTGTGTCAAGGAAGAAAAGAATTTGACAGAAAGTACCCTTGAGAAATCCCAGATATTGGAATCACTGGTTAAAAATGTTACATGAGCTCAAGGAAAAAAAATGAACACAGAACTGGAAGAAATAAGGAAAACAATGGATAAACACAGTGAGAATATCAATAACGTAACAGAAATTATAAAAAGGAACCAAACAGAAACTTCAGAGCTGAAAAGTATAATAACTGGAAAAGTTCACTAGAGGGGTTCACCCTCAGATTTGAGCAGGCAGAAGAATCAATAAACTTGAAGCTAAAGACAACCAAAATCCTCCAATCTGAGCAGAATGAAAAAAAGGATTAGATGGCTTCATTGATGAATTCTACCTAACATTAAAACAAGAATTAACACCCTAACACCTAAGCCGGAGAAGGCAATGGCACCCCGCTCCAGTACTCTTGCCTGGAAAATCCCATGGACGGAGGAGCCTGGTAGGTTGCAGTCCATGGGGTCGCTGAGAGTTGGACACAACTCAGTGACTTCACTTTCACTTTTCACTTTCCTGCATTGAAGAAGGAAATGGCAACCCACTCCAGTGTTTTTGCCTGGAGAATCCCAGGGACGGGGAGCCTGGGGGGCTGCGGTCTATGGGGTCGCACAGAGTCGGACACGACTGAAGAGACTTAGAAGCAGCAGCAGCAGCAGCAGCAACACCTAAGCAATTCAAAAAGCACCTAAGACAACTCAAGGAGGAAAGAACAGTCTTTTCAACGCATGAGGCTGGTACAGCTGGATAACCACAGGCAGAAGAATGACACTGTGCTCACCTCACACAATACATAAAAACTAACTGGAAATGAGTCAAAGACCTAATTTAAGATTTTAAGCCATAAAACTTGGGTTGAATAATGGATTTTTAGACATGCCACCGAAAGCACAAATAACAACAAAAATATGTTAGTTAAACTGGATAGCAGCAAGATTAAAAATACTTTATATATCAAGGACACTATCAAGAATACAAAAAGCAAACCCAACAAATTGGGGTAAAAATATTTGCAAATCACATCTGATAAGAGATTAGTATCTAGACTATTATATAAAGAACTCTTACAACTCATAGTAAAAAGACACACAATCCAATTTCAGTTCTGTTCAGTCGCTCAGTCTCATCTGACGCTTTGTGAACTCAGACTGCAGCACGCCAGGCTTCCCTACCCATCACCAACTCCGAGAGTTTGCTCAAACTCACGTCCATTGAGTCGGTGATGCCATCCAACCATTTCATCTTCTGTGGTCTCCCCTTCTCCTCCCACCTTCAATCTTTCCCAGCATCAGGGGCTTTTTCAATGAGTCAGTTCTTCGCATCAGGTGGCCAAAGTATTGGAGTTTCAGCATCAGCATCAGTCCTTCCAATGAATATTCAGGACTGATTTCCTTTAGGGTAGACTGGTTGGATCTCCTTGCAGTCCAAGGGACTCTCAAGAGTCTTCTCCAATACCACAGTTCAAAAGTATCAATTCTTCAGTGCTCAGCTTTCTTTATACTCCAACTCTCACATCCCATATATGACTACTGGAAAAAACACAGCTTTGACTAGATGGACCTTTGTTGGCAAAGTAATGCCTCTGCTTTTTAATATGCTGTCTAGGTTGGTCATAGCTTTTCTTCCAAGGAGCAAGTGCATCTTTTAATTTCAGGGCTGCAGTCACCATCTGCAGTGATTTTGGAGGCCAAAAGATAGTCTCACTGTTTCCATTGTTTCCCCATCTATTTGCCATCAAGTGATGAGACTGGATGCCACGATCTTAGTTTTCTGAATGTTGAGTTTTAACTCCCCAGGTTGGTAGGTGCCCAGTATGCTACTGGAGATCAGTGGAGAAATAACTCCAGAAAGAATGAAGAGACGAAGCCAAAGCAAGAACAACACCCAGTTGTGGATGTGACTGGTGATGGAAGTAAAGTGTGATGCTGTAAACAGCAATATTGCATAGGAACCTGGAATATTAGGTCCATGAATCAAAGCAAACTGGAAGTGGTCAAACAGGAGACAGCAAGAGTGAACATCGACATTTTAGGGATCAGTGAATTAAAATGGACTAGAATGGGTGAATTTAACTCAGATGACCATTTTATGTACTACTGTGGGCAAGAATCCCTTAGAAGAAATGGAGTAGCCATCATAGACAACAAAAGAGTCTGAAATGTTGTACTTGGATGCAATCTCAAAAATGACAGAATGATCTCTGTTTGTTTCCAAGGCAAACCATTCAATATCACAATAATCCAAGTCTATGCCCCAACCTGGAGAAGGCAATGGCAACCCACTCCGGTACTCTCACCTGGAAAATCCCATGGACAGAGGAGCCTGGTAGGCTGCAGTCCATGGGATCGCTAAGAGTCAGACATGACTGAGCGACTTCACTTTCACTTTTCCTTTCATGAGTTGGAGAAGGAAATAGCAATCCACTCCAGTGTTCTTGCCCGGAGAATCCCAGGGACGGGGGAGCCTGGTGGGCTGCCATCTAAGGGGTCGCACAGAGTCAGACACGACTGAAGCGACTTAGCAGCAGCAGCAGCATGCCCCAACCAGTAATGCTGAAGAAGCTGAAGTTGAACAGTTCTATGAAGACCTTCAAGACCTCCTGAACTAACACTCAAAAAAGATGTCCTTTTCATTATAGAGGACTGGAAAGCAACCCAATTTAAAAATGGGCAAAGATTCTCCAAAGAAGCTATACGGGGACTTCCCTGGCCGCCCATTGGTTAAGAATCTGTGTTGTCACTGCACTAGGTGCAGGTTTGATCCCTGGTCAGGAGACGAAGATCCTGCATGCTGTGCAGTGGTGAGACCAAAAAAAAAAATAGAGGCTATGCAAGTAGCCAGCGAGCACAAGAAAAGAAGGTTAATAACATTAGTCATCAAGGGAATGCAATTCATAATCACAGTTACACACCACTTTACACCCACTGGATGAGTAGAATCAAAAAGGGACAATGGGTGGCAGTGGTAAGGATGTAGAGAAATCAAAACCCTCACACGTTGTTAGTGGGAATATAGCCACTTTGGAAAACAGTCTGCTAATTGCTCAGAAGTTAAACAGAGCTATCATGTGGCCCAGCAAATTTTATTTCTAGGCATATGCCTGAGAATTAACAACATGTCTACACAAAATCTTGTCCATGAATGTTTAGAGTAGCATCACTCACAATAGCTAAAGGTAGAAACAACTTAAATGACCACCAACTGATAAATGGATGGGTAAAATGGAGCTTATCCATACAATGGTATATTATTGCCAACAGACAGAAATGAAATACTGAGACACACTACACCATGTATAAACCTTGGAAACATTATGCAAAAGTAAAAGAAGCCAGTTACAAAGACCATATGATTCCTCTTATAATACCCATAAGAAATCTATAAAAATACAAAGCAGACTGGTGGTTGCCTACAGCTGGAAGGACTGGGAGAAATGGAGAGTGACTAGTTAGTAACGGGTTCAGGGTTTCTTTCAGGAATGATGAAAATGTTCTGGAATGTGTCATGATGTTCACAACTCTGGGAACATACTGAAAACCACTAAATGTTGATTTTATGATACATGAATTACCTCAATTACAACAAACAAGCAACAACAAAAATAAACACACCGCAAGATTAGAAAACAGCTAGACACCATCTTTCATTTCTGTTTAACTGGTTTTATAAAACAGGTATTTGTCTGTTGTCTTTCTGAAGGGAGGAATGAGAAAAATACCAGGATTAATTCTTCATCTAAGCTTGGAGGAAGAGAGATCCCAAGTGGAAAATTAACTGACGGTAACCACAGAGGAGAGGAAAACATGAGATTAATGAGCTCCTGCAACGCAGAGCCTGGAGACTGGCTTGAGATCGAGAACCCCTTCTCTTGGTTGCCCTGCAGCACGGTACCTTTGGTCCTCTTCAAGTCGTCATATTTATACTCCAGACCTTCCACAGCTGACACCGAATGGCTTCTGGGCAACCCCTTCTTTACAGATCTCTTTGAAGGAGAAATCATTTCCTGGTTGAAGAGATTTCTTCGAACTTTGGTTACTTCTGAAAGCATTAAAAAAAGAAAAAGTCAAACATTATCATTAATAAATGCCACATATGAGAAAAGAAAGATATCCAAAACAGAGAATCTGCTTGAGGAAACTATTTTACAGACTGACTGCTATTATATATTTACATTTAGTAACAGGATTTCCTTAAATAGTACACTCACATGGTATATCAAAACTATTTACTCTTATAAATTTAATTTAAACCCAATCTTCTGGGAATACACGGAAGGCCGACATCACTTAAATTAGAAAAGATTTCATTTTTCTTCTTTTGAGTATTTTACTAGTTTGCTGGGTAACAGTAGCCCCACCCTATTCACGGTTTCACTTTCCAAGTTTCTAGTTATCCACAGCCAATTATGGTCTGAAAATATCAAATGAATAATCCTAGAAATAAACAATTCATAAGGATTAAAGTTGTGTGCCTTTCTGAATAGCATGATAAAATCTCATGCCATTCTGCTCTGTCCCACAGAAAACATAAATCATTCCAATAGTCACTTAGCAGCCATCTGGGTTATCAGATCAACTATCGCAATATATAGGAGTGCTGTATTCAAGTAACCCTTATTTTACCCAAATATCTCTTGAGCCCCAAAGAACAAAGTAGTGATGCTGGCAATTGGGATATGCCGAAAAGAAGTTGCAAAGTGCTTTCTTTAAATGAAAAGTTTCTCTACTTAAGGAAAGAAAAAAAAATTATATGCTGAGGTTGCTACGATTTATGATTAAGAATGAATCATCTGCGAAATGGTGAAGGAAAAATTCATGCTAGTTTTGCTGTCACATCTCAAACTGCAAAAATTATGCATGAAAGTGTTTAGTTAGGATCGAAGAGGCATTAAACCTGTACAAGATATTCTGAGAGCAAGAGACCAAATGCATGTTAACTTTTGTTATGACTGTTCTAGTTTATAAGATATTAATTCCTACCGTGGCTAATTTATAAGTTAAATTTTATCCTAGGCATGTATTATGTGCATGCTAAGTTGCTTCAGTTATGTCCAATTCTTTGTGACCCCATGGACTGTAGGGATTCTCCAGGCAAGAATACTAGAGTGGGTTGCCATGCCCTTCTCCAGGGGATCTCCCTGACCCAGGCATCGAACCTGGGTCTCCTGCATTGCAGGCAGATTCTTTACTGTCTGAGCCATCAGGGTGGACAAGGGGGAACTACTATATTTGAAATCCTCTTCCTAACTCCAGAGCATAAGAGTTGCAACCACCTAAACCCAAAGTTAGTAAAAAAAAAAAAAGCTTAAGAGTCAAGAAATACTTGACAAGGCGAGTAGGATGGCATCTTAAACTTAAGCAAGATGGCCTAGTGGGTTATACTCAAAAATTCACTCAGGGTAAAAAAAATTCTAAGATCAGGTTTCCCTGGTGGCTCAGCAGTAAAAAATCCACCTGCCAATGTAGGAGACACAGGTTTGATACCTGATCTGCAAAGATCCCACATGAGGTAGAGCAAATAAAACATTGTGCCACAACTATTGAGTCTGTGCTCTAGAGCCTGCCAGCCGCAACTACTGAAGCCCAAGTGCCCTCTAGAGCCCGTGCTCCGCAAGAGAAGCCACCGCAATGAGAAGCCTGCACACAGCAGCTAGACAGTAGACACTGCTCGCCACAACTAGAGGAAGCCCGTGCACAGCAACGAAGATGCAGCACAGCCAAAAATAAAATTATCTTAAAAAAAATTTCTAAGAGCAAGTCATTTAAATAAAAAAACAAACCAGGATTCAGACTGGAAGAAGCCTCTTTGTTTACCCATCAACAACATAAACATTAAGAATATCAATAATACACAAAGTTTCCAAAAAGTGTTTCTCTATCTCCATTATGAAAGCCTCTGTTATCTGCCTTAGGCTATTCTATGAAACTAATCTATGATCTGACTGCCAAATTTGATCTATTACTTTCTGTTTTTCCCAAGTTTTGGAAAAATATTGATAGAAAATTTCAAAAAGGAATACAACAAACAGAACCGTCACTAAAATTTATCAACTGTGGACATTCGTTTTCTCCCTCGTCCTCTCTCTCTATGTTTATCCAATTGCCCATCCCAAAACGCTGTGGGGTGACCTGCAGACATCACAACTCTGAAGCTTCCTGTGCTTCAGCAGGTATCTCCGAAGAACAAGGGCACACTATCTAACCCACCCTCTCTCATCACACAGCAACATCCTTCACAGCTTTTCTGCCCTAAATTTAAGATCTAAGCAGGGGTCACGTGGTACACGAATGCCACACCTGAACTCCTTTTATCTAAATCAGTTCTGATGCCTCTTTTCTTTTTGGGCTTTCATGTGAATGGCATTTTCAAATATATGTATATTTCAGCCAGTTATTTTACAAAATGCAGTATTTTGAGACCATGTGAACATTAGTCTCCTAGCACACAGACATGTTTCATTAGCTGATAATTATACCAAACTATGTATCACATATACTGCAACATGTAGTTGCAACATGCACCTACAAAGCTATATACTTATACATACTACAGAACTATATATACTACATGCAACTGCAAAACTATATACTATATACACTACGAAACTATATATACTACATGCAGCTGCTTAAATATATATAATCAAAGTAAACTTGTCATTGGCTATGACAAGGAAACCAAAGCATACCTTGTACTGTGTCTTTCACTGGGAGAGGAGGCTGCTGCTGAAGGATAGGGTGAGAATTCTCCTGAAAGATGAGAAAATCCAATAAGAAAACTTCAATAGGTACTCATTTAAAAGAACAGGAATTCCACAAAAAAAGCCCATTGATCCTTGCAATTTCACTTGTAGGAATCTGTAACAGAAACAGTTGTAAAATGGACAAAAACAGAGTCTGGGAATATACACAACAAACTGCCATCGGTGACTACTTCCGAAGAATGGATGGTGAAGTACTAACATTTAACTTCATATAATTTCTTTTTTTTTTTTAATGCATTTATTTTGTATTTTGGCCGCACGGCAGATGGGATCTTACCTGTCTGACCAGGGGTTGAACTTGCAGTCCCTGTGGTGGGAGTTTGGGGTCTGAATAACTGGACCACCAGGGAAGTCCCTAATTTCAATTTTGAAATAATGTTTCTGTATACCTCTTATAACTAAAATATAAGGGAAACCTCATTAGAGGATGGCTATACTCTGAGGAACGTCTCCATATAAAACTGCTATTTGAGGACTTCTCTGGCGGTCCAGTGGTTAAGACAACTCCTCGCCTCCACTGCAGGGGGCTTGGGCTCCATACCTGGTCAGGGAATTAACCAAGATCCCACATGCCATGTGGTGTTGCCAAAAAACAAAAAAAACTCTTGCTATTTATTTGCAGTAGAGGATTCAAGTACCCAAGATCAAATGGCATCTAAATGAGAGAATTGTTTTTAAAGATTTTCTTGCCTTTTTTCAAGTATGCCACTGTAATCACTGAAGAAGGAAAGTCATAGTAGAGCAAAAACTTAACAAATGATACTCTTTAACCAAAATCAAATCCTGATCACATAAACCTGGTCTTAAAGAAATACACTTTCTAGGCCAATCTGAAACAAAAGTTTTCAGAAAGACCTATCATATAGAATCTTCTGACAGACTTCACACTCTCCAAACAAAATCTAAGATTTGAATCTTATTCACTTATATGTATTAAGGTATACTAAGAAAGTGAACAGACTTCCTTGGTGGTAAAAAACCTGCCTGCCAAATGTAGGAGACGCCAGTTTAATCCCTGGGTCGGGAAGATCCCTTGGAGGAAAAAATGGCAACCCACTCCAGGATTCTTGCCGGGAAAATCCCACTGTCAGAGAAGCATGGAGGGCTATAGTCCATGGCATCACAATAAAGTCAGACATGAATTTTTAGCACCTAAACAACAACAAAGTGAACACCATTAACTCTTCAAAAGAAACCCCACTTCCTATTCTAAAGCACAGCTATAAATCTCAAACAAACCACTACTGTAATAACTAATGCTTCAAAGCTAGTTCTCCTAGAATTCTAACTCTCCTCATAATTCATGCAGTTCAAAAGTTTCAATGCATTCTTTGTCTCTCTCTTCTTAGACATTAATTCTATTCAGTAAATAGACTCCAGCTGGATTTCTTTTTTTTTTTTTTTGGTAACCAACAAGTCCTAAATTTACTGACACAGAAAAATAATTACCACCTGGCTTCACATGTTTTGTTTTTTTAACTTGTTATTGAAGTAACACATATTCACTGAAAAGTACTTTCTTGTACACAGAGTCCTAATATGATTGCATATTACTTTTTCAATGGCCTCTTTGCTTATGTTAGTTATCATTTCATGAGTTTTCTTAACTATGTTAAAGATTTCTAATTAACTTATCCCTAACTTTACTAGTGTTTTTTTTTCTCCCTTTAATATTACCTCACTTTTGGGAAAAATGATTAATCTTTAACAAATTTATATGTCTTTACTCCTTAGACCACGGTTGTGGACCACACATTCATAAAAATACCTAATTTTAGTTCTGTATCCACTAACATTCATTTCTTAAAAGTGAAGATACTGCCTTTCATTCTTATTTATTGCATCAATTCATGCCCAAAGGAACAACTCTGGCATAGCACCACTTTCTATCTCCTGGAAATGACTTACATTTTTGGTAGCTCTCTTGGCAACTTTGGGAATTTCAATTTGTCGCAGATTTTGTGAAACCTCTGTGATGCTTTTATGTCTGATTGCATTTCTCCTTTTAAAAATAGAAAGAAACAGTCAATATACACTCAATACAGGTGACAACTAGTTAGATTAGAATGGAACTAGAGTTTAAAATAAAACATCTAAATAAAAGTCAATTATCTTAAGGGTGGCCTGAACTTAACAGCAAAACAAGTCAACCCCCGATTTCTAAAAGTAACAACTACAAATTTAAGTAAAGAACAGTGAATAGCATCATGGAAAATAAAAAGCTAAAACCCTAAGCTTATCTCATGGAAGGCTCCTAGTTCTTGAAGACCTCATATGGACAGTCAAGAGAAGACTATGGCTACACAATACATATTGCACTGTATGTTCCCAAGATAATATAAAGCACATCAGATGCTCCTTGCTAAGAACTCTTAATAATTGGCTTCTGTGATTCAGACACAAAGGCAACTATTAATTCAATAAATTATAGACAAAGACAACTGGACTGTGGGCTTAAACATGCCCTATGCCAGGACGGTAACAGTGCAAGAAAATACCTTTAAATCCTTGCACTCCTACCTTCTCTTCTTAGCTGATCTGGTACGAAGCTCCTCCAGTTGGTCAGATTCAGTGCCGCCAGACAATGACCTATGCGCGTTTGATGGAAGAGGCACAGAAAGGGGTGATTTGCTCTCCTGGGTCATGGAGTCATCGCTGAAAAAATCTGCAGGAAGGACACCAGCCAGCTTCTGAGGAATCACAAATCCTAGGCTGTCGTAAAGATTTCCCAGTATCTTTGGGATTGAGTCAATATACCTGTGGAAGAGGTTGGTTAAATGTGGAACAGTCAGTCACCATTCCACCGTCTCTAATACCTCCCTCACCTAGGACGAGAAACAGCCCTTACAATCCTACAGCTCTGAGACAATACCTATATAGTACTTGGTAAAGTAATGTAAATTTTAAATTAGTCATCAAACTTACAATTCCAAAATTTCTTCCAGAAACTTTGCTAGGTATGCTGAATCTTCAGTTAAACACACCATGCGCAGCAAATCTGTCACCTGAAAATTTTAGAAAATTACCACATGGCCTCCTCAGGGAAGCTGAAACGATCTGTATACAGCATGTCCCAGCGGCACTAAGCAGTACACTTGCCTCATCCACTACTTGCTCCAGATCCTCTCCACGTTCATGCACTGAAGGGCACTGCAGACACAGCTCCAAACGAAGAAGCACCTGAAGTTGGCACCTTGAGAGAAAAAAAACACTCAGTCATATCTACTTCGAGAGTCACCTAACTAAAATGAAAATTCCTTCATTATGTAGAGATCTGTTTATAGAAGAAACAACCAAAACATAGACGAGCCATGGCTTTCTAAATAGTGATAGGGTTATCAGGTAAATAGGTGGTGCAGACTGCACGTGGTGGTGGTTTAGTCGCTCAGTCGTGTCTGACTCTTTGCGACCCAATGGATCGTAGCCCTCCAGGCTCCTCTGTTCATGAGATTCTCCAGGCAAGAACACTAGAGTGGGTTGCCATTTCCTTCTCCAAGACTGCACATGAGAACATTACAAAGAATCAGCCACAAAAGCCTCTTCAAGCAGTAGGCAATCTATTTTAAACTGATACTTTTTCAGCCATAGAAAAAAAAGAAATGATGCTATTTGCAGCAACATGAATGGACTGAGAGATTATCACACTAAGTGAAGTCAGGAAAAGAAAAACAAATATCCCATAATCACCCATATATGTAGAAACTGAAATATGACACAAAATGAACTTACCTATGAGAAGACTCACAAATATAAAAAACTCATGGTTGCCAGAGGAGGAGGTGGGGAAGGGATAATTTGAGAGTTTGGGATTAGCAGATACAAACTATTATGTATAGGTAAACAATTATGTCCTAGTGTGTAGCACAGGGAACTATATTCAATATCCTATAATAAAAAGAATTTTTAAAAAATATTAAAATCAATACAAGCAAATCTTGAGAGCTCTGTTTTTGGAGTAATTGTTTAAAAGAAAAGGTAGTTAATTACTCTCTGACTTTGCCTTCTTTATCCAGTTTTCCTATGTTCTGTCGAAGACTTTTGCTAGTTTTCAAGAAGTTGTTTCTTACTTGATACAGGCAGTTCATCTGAAAATATAAAATTATTACATAGGAGAATATTAGTATTAATGCTTATCATTATTTCTAATTTTCACACAATCTTCTAATGCCCTAAGAAGGGAAGTACATGTTCTTTCTTTCATTTGAGTGAAAAATAGTATACTATTCTTCTTTTATATATTTTAAAAGAACATTTTTTTAAAATGTTGAAAGCATTTGAGAGCAAGTGGGCATGGATACAGCAAGTCTGCATGTTTTAACTTCCATAAAAGGAAGATTTCATTAAGTAGTGACTGAGAAGTCTAAGCAAAATACATCAACATTTTAAAGAAATGTTCCAGGTGACTCTAAAGTGCAGTCAGGGTTAACAGCTACTGCTTTAATTCATGCAGCTAACATGCAGCTCGGATGAGGACAAAGCTTCCATTTGAAGAGAAGTACATGTAATTATTCCTAATTGGCCCCTTTCCTTGATTTTCGCCTTCCCAGTGGACCATATCCACCTTCCAAGACCTAGAACTGACTGGACTCACCCTTCTCCCTCATCATTTCTAAAATGTGCACTGCATAAGAGACATTTTCCAAGACACGTGAGCCAGACCCAACAAGTAAGCAACATAGTTATGACAAACGACAACCTCCAGACTGGCTTCTTCTACTTCCTTGGTCCCCTTGGACTTCAGGAACGCTTTAATGTTTGAGACGGTGTTCCGAGCACATGAATACAGCATGGTGTCTCCTGCGGCCACAGTCTTCTGGTAATTTTCGTGTATGTGAGATAGTAGCTCTTCCTCAGTTTTAAAATCTGTGGGGGGAAAAAAAGTGAAACTGATCACCAGACCCAGTGGAAGGTGTTGTCTTTTATTTAAGCCAGTGGTTGTCAACCGGGAGGTTTTGCTGCTCAGGGAACATCTGGTTCTGTCTGGGCTGCCGTGACTAGTGGGGAGAGTAAGGATACCACTGGCATCTCATGGGTGGAGGCCAGGGATGCTGTTAAACATATTATGGTTCACAGAGAATTATCCAGTCCAAATTGTCAAAAATGCAGAGGCTGAAGTAGTACAGAGATAGGGATTAATTTTAAGGGTTTGCACATCAAGTGTACATGTTATAAATTCAAGGGTAACCAGTAACAGAGAAGAAATAAACTATACTACCTCCAAACCCACTGAAGATTATCCTTGTCCCGCTGAATTGTTGGGGCACTGCTGTGCTAGTCTATTTACGGAAAAAAGATCTAGTTCAGACATTATGCTAATGCCACATTGCCTTACATTACAATTAATTTGCTTTCCCATCTGCATTCCAGTATACCATAATAGCTCACAAAGGATGTTCTATCTCACTCAAACTGACCATCATCTATGATCTAGTATTTCATAGGGGAAAAACTGCTTAAAGAAGCAGATAACTTTTATCCCAGAATTTTCAAAAGAACTCAGAGGTGACATCATGCAATTATTGCCCAAAGTTCTTCTGCTCAACTTTGAAAGACCCCAATAGTCCAACCCTAGATTATTCACAAAACCTTTCCCTTTCTCTTTATTCACAAATATATAAAACTCATTTAACCACTTGTCCTATGGCCAGGCCACAGACCTCCTTTGTGACTTTGCTTATACTAATCCTTCATCGGGCACACACTTCTTTTTTATCTTTCTGCCTTCTAATCTCTGCTTATTCTTCAAAGTCTAACCTGGGCTCCACTGGGTTTTTAAAAGCCTTCTCAACCTGTTCTTCCCTACAATGACCTTCCCTTTCTCAACTCCTAGTATGCCTTTACTTCTAAAATGAAGAAGTATTTTCAGTTGCAGACTCTTAGTTCTTATATTCATTTTACCAATTCATTGTGTAGAGAGATGTGTGTATGTATACACACACACACATATATATATAAATTCATTATTATTCTTTGTAACAGGATCATAAATCTAAGGAGAAGAATTTACTCTACTCCCCATAACACACTTGTGGGCATGTAGCAGAAATCTAATAAATGTTCATTAAGTGAAGGATATGATTACAGCTTAAAAATATGAGCGTATGGAAGAGTAAACATGAGTTTAGGCATCAAAATCCAATGGAATTAAGGAATACCTTTAGGTTTAGAACTTCTCAGTGTTCTTCCTCTGTTTTCCAATCTATCCGCTGTTCTCCCATTGGCTGTCTTTTGAATCCCTTTCTCCCCAGCTGTGTCTGGACTGCCATCTGGATGTAATTTCTGAGCCTTTACATTCAGTCTTGCAACATTCAGCATCTTTAAGGAACGGCACATGGTATTCATCTTCTTCCTCACTGGAGTGCGAGGGACACCTCCTACCAAAACATAATCATGGGAAGAAAAGTAAAATAACTTTTACTTCCGTGGGATCAAAAACTACTTTAATTCAGGTTAAATATTCTGCAAAAGAATACTGAGATGAAGTATATCCCTTCAGAATGATCTGAATTGGGTAATTCTTGCTACAACATAGGGTGGAAAGCGCTCTTTGAAGTTTAGGAGCTAAATATCTCAACATAATTGGATGATTTTTACCTCTAATGCCAAACAGACTCATTTTGGTGTTACCCAATAGTCACAGAGTTGCAATGAAACTCTTTTGAAAGGCAATCCAGCAGTCTACACCCAGAGCTCCCTTTTCCACACTTTTTGATACAGTAACTTGTTCATGGAAATGTATGCCAAGGAAATCACTCAGAGGATAAATCACATGCATGATATACACTATAGTATTTACAATGGTAAAACCTGAAAACAATCTACATGTTCAGCAACATAAGGAATTTGCCACTTTTTAAAGCAATGAGATAGAATAGTAACTAAAAAAAACAAAGGAACAGAGGAGCAAGTATGTATACACAGCACACAAAGTTGCATTTAAATTTCTGTTACAACTAAAACCAAAAATGGTTTACTCCTTAAGAAGGTAGGATTGTGGGTGACTTTTAAAATCACTGTTGTACTAATGGAATTATTTTCAGATGTTAAATAGAAGAACTTGACCTTTATTCAGTTACCATTTCAACTTCATTTTAGGGAATATCAATCTTTTAAAACATATAGTGTTGGGACCTGCCTGGTGATCCAGTGGCTAAGACTTGGCACTCCCAATGCAGGGGGCCCGAGTTCCATCCCTGATCAGGGAACTAGATCCCACATGCCACAACTAAGAGCCGGCTCGGACAAATAAATAATATTTACAATATACAGTGCCAAAAAAGACTGTAAGAAACAGCCTATTTACATGCTTACGTTTCTTTCTGCTGTCTTCCTGTTTGGATACACTGTATTCTTCACGAGACTTTCTTTGGTACAGCTCAGAGAGACCCCGTGTCAAGTCACTCTCAGTTTTGGAAGGCTCTTCCTTAGTAGATGAGGCAGCCTGTAGTAACCTGTGAGTAAGTTAAGATGTCAAGCATAAAGGCAACATTCTGATTTTCCAAAATGCTTTAAAAACAAAGCGACAATATTCATTATCCTTTTAAAAGCTACTCAAAAGAGGTCCCCACAAGGGACCTCTTATCATTTATGATTTGAGTAAATTCAAGGACAGAAGTTACCTGTTCACAAAACCATTAATGTATTAGGGCATCCAGTATTGACTTTACACACACACACACACAATTTATTTATTTATTTTTGGCTGTGCTGGGTCTTCGTTGTTGCGTGGGTTCTTTTCTACTTGTGTACGCAGGCTTCTCATTGCAGTGGCTTCCCTTGCCGTGAAGCACAGGCTCTAGGCGCTTGGGCTTGCAGTGGTTCCGGCACACAGGCTCAGTAGTTGCAGCTCCCAGGCTCTAGAGCACAGGCTCAGTAGTTGCGGGCACACAGGCTTAGCTGCTCCATGGCATAAGGGATCTTCCCCAACCAGGGATCAAACCCATGTTTCCTGCATTGGCAGGTGGATTCTTTACCACTGAGCCACCTGGGAAGCCCCAATATTGACTTTCATTAATAAGATTCTTCATATCCTAGAGTTCATGTCTAATTATGGCAACTAATTCACTCACTTCTGGGCTTCCATAGTCCTTACCCAGTGTCCATACATTAAAGTACACGATGATATAATACCGTGTAGTGAGTATCAGAGTAACTTTTGAATAAGTCTTTCACACTCTAGTAAACTAATTTGGGACTGATGAGCAGGGAAGGAAGTAGAGCACGGAGATTAGCTATTAACTGCTTTACCACCAAGAGCTAAATTATAGTCACTAAGGAAATAATGAAAATAGCACAACTTTTGAAATGTATAATTTCTATTTCATTATCTTCTATTATCTAATATCATCTGATTTAAAAGTAGGAGAAAGTTATGGTCATTAGTTGAATTAGTTCATACAAGCAGCAGGCCCGAAAAAGCCTAATTCTCCCTAAGTGTGTTGGTATTTCCTTAATAGTGAGAAAGGTTTGCTTTCTTTCTCCCTGTTAATTTACCAGAGCTTCAGATTACTTTTTAAATGAAGATCAATCATGACAGACACAGAGAAAGCCTAACCCAACTTCTCCCCATTCCTTTCTCCCAGAGGCACCCAAGTCTATGGCTAGGGTTTTATTTATTTTCAGTATTGCTTTTTAAATTTTTGGTGTGCTCTCGACTTTGTGTCTCATCTAACTAGTTTTTACTTCTTCAGAAGATGCTTTAAGTCTGTAAATTTTTACGTATAAATTTAGCTGCATCACACCAGTTTGCTGTTTTTCTTTTTTGTTGAGATTTAATACTAAATATTTTCTGACATCTATGAGAGTATTTTATTTTTGTAATTAACCTTCTCTAAATTTTTAATTCTGGTAAAATACACGACATAAACTTATCATCTTCATCACTTTTAATCACCACCTAGATCAGTGGTATTAAGGATATTCCTAATGTGCTACCATCAACTCCATCCAGCTCCAGAATTCACCTTGTAAAACTGAAACTCTGTACCTGGTAAACAACATTCTCCATCTGTAACTAGTTTTTAAAATTACTGGGCTATAATCAGGCAATGTGGCTTGTTATAAACAACAACAAACTTACATGCAGACAACTGAGAGCTGATTTCGATTATCAAAACCCAGAGAAATAAATAAGTTTTACCAGAATGACTCCATCAAACTTGAACTGGCTCCACTGAGGTTAGAGCAAGGAAACCACTTCTCCACAACAGCCGAAGTCCAGGGAGCACTGCGGCCAAGCTCCTGCTGGGCCCATTCTGGGACAGGCAGGTCTATAGAAACGAGCAGATGGAACAGAAGAGGCATTAGAAGAAAGCAGAGACTCCCAAGTGCTTGCTCCTCCTCTCAACTGACTGCGTTCTTCCAGAGGAATTCCAAAGCAGCAGCATTAATGACGTTCCTTCAACTGCACACCCAATCCCAACAGGCCTTTGTTGTCTATGATCAATGTGCAAATACAGGCTTCCTCACTGTTCCTCAAACACACTGGACACACAAGCCTCAGGACTGACTTTTGCTGCTATTACCTCCTTCAACGCCTTTGCTCAGATATCATTTTTTCAACAAGGCCTGTTTAAAACTGTAACTCTTCCCATCCCTTAAGACTCCCCATTCCTTTTTCTCTGCTTTATTACTACAGCACTTAACTCTTTCAAACACACTACATAATTTCCTTACGGCATTTACTGCCTTGTCTCCCCTGACTAGGTAAGCTTCATGAGAACAGAGAGCTTTACTTTGTTCTCTGATGTTCTCCTAGCACCTGGAACAGAGCCTGACACGCAGGCACTCAATAAATATCTACTGAGTAAATATGAATGGAAGAAATACCAAACTGATTCTATTTATATCTATTTGGCATAAAAAAGGATTATGCCCTATTAGTAACAATGCAATAAAGTAGAAGGCAGACAGAACCCTAAGATTTACATGCACTTTATTAAACATATTAAAAACTAGGTTTCCTCTTATACTTTCAATTTCAAAAATGTTTTACAGAGCCGTTGGCCTCCTCAGAAGTGCTTCAGGATTTTTATAAATGATGATTTAAAATTGCCAGAAATACTGTAGCTGACTTTCACCTGTTCTATAACGGATGCTAAGTTCTACTAAGAGCATACTGAAAAAAAGGTTATGATCCTAGAAATGATGGTGAACCACTGACCTGGAGTAGGGTAGTTACTGGTTCAGAAGCTTACCTGAGGTAGCAGGAACTTCAAGAGAACTGTCAATCTGTTTCAGTACACCATCCACAACCTCAGAAAAAAGGGAAGCTGAATCCTGGGGGCTCTCTGCCACAACCGTCTGGAGAAGATGTCTTTGAGATTCAGTCTCCCTGGTGCGGAACAAGGTGAGAACTGTAGCACTGACGGAGAAGGGAGAAATAACTCCAGTGATGGGGGGCCAGCCTTCGCCAGGGTCCACACTGGCAACCTACGTGAGAAGTTCTAATTAGTTGAGAATACTGTTAACAAGTGTCTAAAGAAGCATGTGGTTTAGTAAAAGGATGACCGTGTCATCCAATGAGTAACATAAAGGAGAAAACTGAAAGGGACTTGGGGGATACTGGTGCTGGAGCTGAACTTACTGATCCTATAATCCCAATCCCTCAATTTACAGACAAAAACCTAGGTTACCAGGAGTATTTACTAAGCACTTACTATGTACTTACTGCAACTCACAGAATCCTCATAACCACTGAAGTAAAAATGATTATTGGGACTTCCCTGGTGGTCTGGTGGTTAAGCCTCCAAGCCTCTACTGCAGGCGGCCTGGGTTCCATCCCTGGGCCGGGAATTGGGAATTAACATCCCACATGCTGTACAGTGTGGTCAAAAAAAAACACAAACTAATCCCCATTTTATAGAGGAGGAATTGCGGTTGAAGAATAAGCAACCTGCTTAAGGTCACCCAGTTAATAGAAGGCAGAAGTCAAGTGTGTTTGAATTCAAAATTCATGCTCTTAACCAGAAATCAGTCCTATCACTTGAGGGGATTTATTCAGATCATATGGTGGGCAGCCGAGCTGAGATCTAATCCAGGTCATCTGACTCTGACCCCAGTGCTCTGTCAGAGCACACAACTCTTAGAACACCACCCGTCCAAACGACTACCCAGTTTTCCTCTGGAATGTTTCACAATGGAATCCAGAAGATAGAAACCTTCTGAGCTTACAAAGGCAAAACATGAAGTAAAGTAAGGAATTTGCTAGAGTTAAAAAATTCCATCACCTTTCTATCAAATCTGGGTATACATGAATTATGCTTCAGAAGACATTAATAAGTCTGCATAACTACTGGACACTATTATATCTAATTTTACAATGTAGAGTTTTTTTAAAAAATGAATTTATGTAAAAGTAATAAATACATAATACAATGTATTAAAAACAATGAGAAACCACCTATCATTTCACTTCCCTAATGTAATTATTCCATCTGGCCCACCACCTTTTCCCTATGTGAATATAATTTAGTTTAATTGGATTCAAGGTTATATGCAGTTCTATATGCTGTTTCTTTAATAATAAGCACTGTCATGATTCTATATTACTTGCAAAAACAGCATCTGTTTCATTGATACTGTATTACGTAGGGGGCTCCCTGGCATTTTATAAATGCACTCATTTCACTTTACCCGTGTTATTAGACCAGAATAACTTACCACCTGGAAGATACCTACCAGATGTAACTCTTCAGCATTCAGCTTATTTACCAGCTGCTGAAATAACATCCTCTGAGTTGATCTGTCTCCATCGGGACTTTGCAGCATCCAGTTATCAGTGCCCAAAGTTTCACTTGTTGGGAGGGCCCACTGGGTCACTGTGCCCTTTAGAAAAATTCTGACTGGCTTCTGAAAATGTCTCTGATGCATGGCCAAGGGCTCTAGCGTGACTGTCCATGTTTCCTGAAGCTCTTTGCCTGTGAAGAATAAAGGATATTGAAATTCTAATAAAAGAAGTAGTTCCTAAAAAGAGATTCAAGGTTAAGAAGAAAAAAATTACACTGCCAGCTAAGGTACCAGTATTATCACTTAGTTCACACTTCAACCCCAACTCTACCGTCAACAGGCTATCATAGTAAATTCTGTAAGGAAAAGCTGTATGTGACAGGAATTATAAGGCTGTGATTAATGTCAGAACTCAATAATTATGACTTAGAAATAAGTATTCAAGCAATACACACACACGAAATCTGCTGCTTTTTAAATCCATAAAACACAGCACATCCTATCTTATGAGGTTAAATTCTAAAGACCATGTCAGACAAACCCGCTTAAATAATACTCTTGAAATTTCTTTAAATTGCCCATCATGTAAAATACAGTTTATGTGTATCTCTATATAATATTGCTTGAATATATAATGATTCAGAAATTACAATTCACTATATAGCAAATCATATAATAAAGCAAATTTATGAAGATTCCTGTATGCTGGCTCTTTATGGTAATAAACACCATTTCCTACTTCAACTAATTTGTTATGTCTTCTTAGTCAATTATTGATTTTCTAGGGTCTTCAATTTATCAATCTCATCTATGAGACAGTGAAACCTTACCACTCATTTGCTTGGGCACCTCACAACTCTGCAAAAAGTTGGAACTCTTTAAAATCACTCAGTTGTCCTTTTTGCATGGGCTTACAGTATACCAGACTTCAGTCCTTTCCTGTGGTATCTCTGATTTGGCTTAGACATCTTTTAATTACAAGCATTAACAGAGGGCCTAGGCTGCTAGAAATTCTAAATTCTAAAGAATTCATCAGCCTGCCTTGAAGAAATGAATGACATCCAGACCAACCACTCCATCCCCACACTACCCCTGCCCCAAACAGTATTTGCTTACCTTCGACAGGGAAAAATAATGTTCCTTCCATCCGTGGAAATGAGGCTTCATACTCAGGAGAATTATAGAGCAAACAGTTTAAAGTGGAATCAGTTGGCAGAGTTGAAATCCATGAAGAGAGGTGAGGTTTCCTTGACAGCTTTCTTTCACCACTGAGCAGTGTTTCCCCAGCTTTGGTAAAATCCTGGCTGAAACTTTCAAATGGCAAGATGGTGCCTCCCACATGGTAGAACAGTTCACACACTGTCCAGTAGCCAAGGTGGTCTGGGGATTCCAAGAGCTAAAATGAAAATTACAAAGAATGTTGGGTTATTGTAAATTAGGTATTCATTGTGGTATTGGAGAAGACTCTTGACAGTCCCTTGGACAGCAAGGAGATCAAACCAATTTCATAAAGGAAATCAGCCCTGAATATTCATTGGAAGGACAGATGCTGCAGCGGACACTCCAATACTTTGGTCATCTGATGGAAAGAGCTGACTCATTGGAAAAAACCCTGATGCTGGGGAAGATTGGAGGCAGGAGAAGGGGATGACAGAGTATAAGATGGTTGGATGGCATCACCAACTCAATGGATGTGAGTTTCAGCAAACTCTGGGAGATGGTGGAGGACAGGGAAGCCTGGTGTGCTGCAGTCTATGGGGTCACAAAGAGTCAGACACGACTGAGTGACTGAACAACAAAAGGCATTCATGAAAGTAAGGGAAATTGGGAGAAAGTAGATACGTACATTAAAGGATCAAATTATATGATTCATGTATTGGTTGAACCAAACATAAATAATGGCCAGCATCCCATTACCATGGCTTCCTTTGTGGCTCAGCTGGTAAAGAATCTGCCTGCAATGCAGGAGACGCAAGTTTGCTCCCTGGGTTGGGAAGATCCCTGGAGAAAGAAATGACAACCCACTCTAGTATTCTTGGCTGGAGAATCCCATGGACAGAGGAGGCTGGCGGGCTATAGCCCATGGGAGTCGCAAAGAGCTGGACACGTCTGAGCGACTAACATACACACATCCCATTAGTACACAGCCCAGGAATAACTGCAGTATAATAGGCCTTTAAGAAAGCACCTATTCAGTGAAAACAGCACTTCAAGTTCTATCTTCTATCAAGGAATAGAAGTGATGCAAATCACTAGGGACAAATCATAAAATGTTAGAAGGAATACAAAACCATTACACATTAATAAAAGAGAACAATCATGTCCTCCACCACACAACCACAGTCAAGTGTCACCAGAGTGAGGCAGGAGCACCTCCCTTAGAGGGTTACCACCCACAGGTCTGCGTGGAGAACAAACAGGTCTTCTCAGTCCTATCTTCAGTGTTTTCACTTAAGTCTGGGACTCTTACTGTAGCCTAGAGTCTATACTCTGCCTCCAATCTTTCCTCCTTTAAGAAGTATTCTAAACACTACATACTCGATCATGCTACTTCTGTCAAGACTTCCCACTGCCCTACGGTAATGGTGATAGAGCCCTTTAAACCCAGCTCTAAACAACCTTTGCAAAGACACTATCCTTCCCTCACTCGTCCCTACATCCCAGGCACACTGAACCATTTGCTGTTTCTTGAACATGCCATATTTTATAACGCTTCCATGTTTTCGCTGGTTCTGTTTGCTGTGTCTTCCCCTTCCATTTTCACCAACTGGATGCTCATTATATTTCATCATCTAGCTCAAACCCCGCTGTCGCTGTAAAAGCATTCCTTACTCCATCACACATAGCTGACTCTTCATCCAACTTTAACAAACTTCTATTGAGCCACCATATGTGCCACTGAGACCGGCTAGGACTTGGGACCCTTTATTAGAGTGAGTGCACCTGGACAGACGAATTCAGAGAAATTATGAGGGACTACAAGGAGCTGTATGCAGCCAGGGCAACTATGAACAACACGATACAAAAAGGCCACAAATCAACTGCCATTTCTGAGGTGTTGAGAGCAAAAGCAGGGTACTGACCATGATCCCGTACACAGCGCCACCTGGGGGGGTGGACAGTCCACCCAAGCTATACCTCCACCCAACCCACCCACCTGCTCCCACGGCACCCCATGTAAGAAACCAGATCCCTGCCTGTCTCCTAAGGGCACCTGTTTCTTGTTCTTGCTCCCTCGAGCAGTACGAGTTCCAACAAAACCTAGACTGAATTTCTCATCTGGCCTCTCACCAATTTCTGGTGATTACAGAGTCCAAGGACCCAGGTCGATAACTCCATGAATTAGCAAAACATCCTATCTTTGTTGATCTTAAAGCCAAGCATGGGGTGAGTAAAACAGCAATAACATGTAAAATTTAACTCAGAACTACAATATATGGTACAATATTCAGGCACTATGAGGTTTTCCAGGTGGCAAGAATCCGCTGTCTGGCAATGCAGGAGATGCAAGTTCAATCCCTCGGTCAGGAAGATCCCTGGGAGGAGGAAATGGCAACCCACTCCAGTATTCTTGCCTGGAGAATCCCATGGACAGAGGAGGCTAGCAGGCTACAGTTCATGGGGTCACAAAGAGTCAGACACGACTTAGCACACACATTGTTACATGAAAGAGCACCTCCCCTAGAATACACTGATCATGCTGGTTTGCCTACTCCACAGATGAGCTAACAACTGTAAACCATAAATTGATATGTGAATGTGAAAAATTAAAACCAGAAGGGCCTTCCAGGTCATCTACACACTTTCCATTATATCAAAGTTCAAAGAAGGGCACAAGGGCGCCCAGGTTCACAGCAAGGCAACGACACTCCAGTCCAAGAACCCAGGACTCTCCTGACAGAGCTCTTAACGTAGGGGTCATGGCCCTGATGGACTTGGACGAACAGATTGAACCGTTTAGGATCAGTAGTTAAAGGGAAAAAACCATGAAAGAAAATAATCAGAGCACAACAGAACACATCACATATAGTGAAGCTAAGCAATGTACTGCAAATGTTTTGCTCTGGTTGTGCCTGTCACTTTGGAAAATGCTGCGATAGACTAATCAATTGTTATTTAATGTTACCACCAAGGCAGCCACACCCTTGCTCACTGGCTAAGGGGGAGAGTGCTAGCTAGTTCAGGTATCATAGATTCTGATTAGGATTTTCTGCCAAAGGGAAACAAAAAATGTGTTGAAACTGTTTCAGCCAGAAGACCAGCCAGGAAAAAAAATTTTTTTCTTAGCAAATGAAAACTTTTAGTAAGTAAAACTTTAAAAAGGAGCTCAGAAGGACATTAGCTTTGGTTAAAAATATATGTACATGGGGCCTTCCCCAATGGTACAGTGGGTAAGACTCCACACTTCCAGAGCAGGGAGCCCAGGTTTGATCTTTGGACAGGGAACTAGATCCCACAGGCCACAGCTAAGAGTTTGCATGTCACAACTAAGACCATGTGCAGTAAAATAAATAGAGAAATACTAAAAATATACACATATATGTACATGACTTTCAAGAGGCTTTTTAGTTCCTCTTCACTTTCTGCCATAAAGGTGGTGTCATCTGCATATTTGAGGTTACTGATATTTCCCCCAGCAATCTTGATTCCAGCTCTGCTTCTTCCAGCCCAGCATTTCTCATGATGTACTCTGCATAGAAGTTAAATAAGCAGGGTGACAATACACAGCCTTGACCTACTTCTTTTCCTATTTGGAACCAGTCTGTTGTTCCATGTCCAGATCTAACTGTTGCTTCCTGACATGCATATAGGTTTCTCAAGAGGCAGGTCAGGTGATCTGGTATTCCCATCTCTTTCAGAATTTTCCACAATTTATTGTGATCCACACAGTTAAAGGCTTTGGCATAGTTCATAAAGCAGAACTAGATGTTTTTCTGGAACTCTCTTGCTTTTTCCATGATCCAGAGGATGTTGGCAATTTGATCTCTGGTTCCTCTACCTTTTCTAAAACCAGCTTGAACATCTGGAAGTTCACGGTTTACGTATTCCTGAAGCCTAGCTTGGAGAATTTAGAGCATTACTTTACTAGCATGTGAGATGAGTGTAATTGTGCGTAGTTTGAGCATTCTTTGGCATTGTATTTCTTTGGGATTGGAATGAAAACTGACCTTTTCCAGTCCTGTGGCCACTGGTGAGTTTTCCACATTTGCTGGCATATTGAGTGCAGCACTTTCACAGCATCATCTTTCAGGATTTGAAATAGCTCAACTGCAATTCCATCACTTCCACTAGCTTTGTTCGTAGTGATGCTTTCTAAGGCCCATTTGACTTCACATTCCAGGATGTCTGGCTCTAGGTGAGTGATCACACCATCGTGATTATCTGGGTTGTGAAGATCTTTTTTGTACAGTTCTTCTGTGTATTCTTGCCTCCTCTTCTTAATATCTTCTGCTTCTGTTAGGTCCGTACCATTTCTGTCCTTTATCGAGCCCATCTTTGCATGAAATGTTCCCTTGGTAACTCTAATTTTCTTGAAGAGATCTCTAGTCTTTCCCATTCTGTTGTTTTCCTCTATTTCTTTGCATTGATCGCTGAGGTAGGTTTTCTTACCTCTCCTTGCTACTCTTTGGAACTCTGCATTCAAATGAGAATATCTCTTCTTTTCACAGCTATTTGTAAGGCCTCCTCAGACAGCCATTTTGCTTTTTTGCATTTCTTTTCCATGGGGATAGTCTTGATCCTTGTCTCCTGTACAATGTCATGAACCTCCGTCCATAGTTCATCAAGCACTCTATCAGATCTAGTCCCTTAAATCTATTTCTTACTTCCACCGTATAATCATAAGGGATTTGATTTAGATCATACCCGAATGATGAAAGTGAAAGAGGAGAGTGAAAAAGTTGGCTTAAAGCTCAACATTCAGAAAACAAAGATCATGGCATCTGGTCCCATCACTTCATGGGAAATAGATGGGGAAACAGGGGAAACAGTGGCTGACTTTATTTTTTTGGGCTCCGAAATCACTGCAGATAGTGACCGCAACCATGAAATTAAAAGACACTCCTTGGAGGGAAAGTTATGACCAACCTAGATAGCATATTCAAAAGCAGAGACATTACTTTGCCAACAAAGCACCGTCTAGTCAAGGCTATGGTTTTTCCAGTAGTCATGTATGGATGTGAGAGTTGGACTGTGAAGAAAGCTGAGCGCCAAAGAATTGATGCTTTTGAACTGTGGTGTTAGAGAAGACTCAAGAGTCCCTTCGACTGCAAGGAGGTTCAACCAGTCCATCCTAAAGGAGATCAGTCCTGGTGTTCCTTGGAAGGACTGATGCTAAAGCTGAAATTCCAATACTTTGGCCACCTCATGCGAAGAGCTGACTCACTGGAAAAGACCCTGATGCTGGGAGGGATTGGGGGCAGGAGAAGGGAATGACAGAGGATGAGATGTCTGGATGGCATCACCAACTCAATGGACGTGAGTTTGAGTAGACTCCAGGAGTTGGTGATGGACAGGGAGGCCTGGCATGCTGCAATTCATGGGGTCGCAAAGAGTCGGACATGACTTAGCAACTGAACTGAACTGATGTACGTGACTAAAGAAAAAACACAACCAGTATACATATAGAATATGGCAATGTTTTTTTATTTTTATGCATATTATGGACTAAGTAACAGACAAGTCCTAGTGGCAGTTTCAGACTTAGAAATTTATAAATGTGCACAAGACTATAAGCTCCAAGACAGCAGGGACTACATCTGTCTGGTTCACAAATGGTACACTTAGTATTCAGCATATCAGCATACGGTGGTGGTATGGTTTAGCCACTGAGTTGTATCCGACTCTTCTGACTCTGTGGACTGTAGCCCTCCAGGCTCCTGTGTCCAGCATGGTATGCGTTAAGCAAATCAGAAGCATAACATTGAAAATGTGATAAGGGCCTCTCATGCTCCCTTCTAACTGATGTCTTTGCAAGATTCTGTGTGCTTGGATTCCCTTCTCCCTGAGTCTGTTTCTCCCAGTTTTACTTCCCAGACTGTAAACTCCACAAGGCAGGCCCTGGAATTTCTCTTCTTTCTACTCTCATTGTGCGAGCTCCCCAAGGACAGAACGCAAGTCTCCCTTTCACCTCTGCAGTATGGCGAAGCAGAGGCTTCTGAATAAGAAAAACTAAATCTACACTAGAAAAAAAATTCCAGAAAAGCTTAAGATTGTTTGATGGACTTTTTCTCACAGGAAACAACAAATGCAAGAAGGCTCAGAGAAGATCCACCTCTGCAGGTGATGGGATGTAAAACCTGGAAAAATATTTAGACACTGTCAATCTACTTATTTTAATATATTTCTGAAAAAAGAAAAAGAATCTTCAAGCCCTTTCTGCTAAGACTTCTTTCTAGCCAACATCTGATATAATACAATTTCATCTCTGATGTGATTTAGTATCAATTATCCCAAATCAAGCACTAATGTGTTGTGTACTGTGTCCAACACTTAATTTGCTGTCTTCACAAACACTTTTAGGATTCCATCTTCTCTATCAATGTTTACCATCCCCTTAAACACTTTTGCCTTTTTCTTTTCTTTGACAAGCCACTGCTGGCTTATTTGGCATTTGCTACATCTTTCTTGGGCTTTGTATGTGAAAGTAATTCAGAAATTTTAACCCACTATATTATTATTTGTGGTAAGTATCTCCTCATTTCCCATTTGCAGCCTTGCACTTCTACCTCAGTGACATGTTTCCAATAGATGCAATCACATCCTTCATCTGATTAAGCCACTTTCCCAATCAGAACAAAATCTGAATTTATTACCTTGGCCCTACAGATAGGCCTCTGCTACCTTCTAACTTCCTCTACTCTGGTGCTTGCCCCTTGCCTACCAGGTTTCGGCATTCCCTGTTTCTAAAACAAAATAGGCTCGTTTTCCACTCAGATCTTTTCACTGGAATGTTCTCTTTGCCAGGAATGTTTTTTCCCAACATCACATTCCTCCTCCTTCACCATTCCATTCTCTGTTCAAAAAAGTCTTCCCTGACTACTAACCTATGTACCACTGCCTCCAGCTTCTACCTCAGCCTCTTACTCAGCTTTATTCTCTTGAGAGCATCATTTGAAACCCTATCACTTACTTGCTCATCTGTTAACCTTCCCTGTGTAATATTTCTTCCCCTAGAAGGTAAACTCCACTTGGCTGACCACCACCTGCCCAGCAGCTAAAACAATGTAGTGGGTACACAATGTAGGGACTCCCCAAATTAAATTATTAATTGACAACGTGAAGTGATCGGAAGAAAATGATGGACATATAAATATATACTTATCATAGCACTTAACTACGGCAGGGGATCCACTGCCTCACCGAAAATTCAAACTAGCCATTTAGGACTGTAAGTAGGTAAGAATTTGTTCATTTGGCCAACAAATATTTCCTGAACACCTCTAACACAGGAGACAAGAAAGAGATGTGTGCCTGCCTCTGAGGTTATTTTTAAACTCGATGGAAGGTGGGTGACTGCACACCTGCACTCGATGGAAGGTGGGTGACCTGCAAACATATAATAGAGAAAGGGTAAGTGCCACAAAAGTGTTTGGAAATTCAGAAGTTGAGATTGAGTAAGCTGCCATGTGGCAAAGGCCCTAAAGGATGAAAGACTGAAACTGTTGGTCGCTCAGTCGTGCCCAACTTATTGACGCCCCATAGACAGAAGGCAGTGGCACCCCACTCCAGCACTCTTGCCTGGAGAATCCCATGGGTGGAGGAGCCTGGTCCAGGGCTGCTGTCCATGGGGTCGCTAAGAGTCGGACACAACTAAGCGACTTCACTTTCACTTCTCACTTTCATGCATTGGAGAAGGAAATGGCAGCCCACTCGAGTTCTTGCCCTGGAGAATCCCAGGGACGGGGAGCCTGGTGGGCTGCCGTCTATGGGGTCGCACAGAGTCGGACACAACAGAAGCGACTTAGCAGCAGCAGCAGAAGACAGTAACCCACCAGGTTCCTCTGTCCATCAGATTCTCCCGGCAAAAATACTGAAGTGGGTTACTATCTCCTTCTCCAGGGGATTTCCTGACCCAGGGATGGAACCTGGGTCTTTAAACTGGCACAAAAGAGCAGTGGCATTTCAAGTGACTAAGACAGAACAAGCTGTGAAGATCTGTTGGGCAACTAGATTATGTTTCAGACAGGCTGGAACATGAGTCCTGTGTAGAAAAAAATGAAGTCTAGAAAGACAGACAGGACCTAAATAGTGCAGGTCCTCAAATGAGTTGACTCGGTAGGTATTCAGGGCCTACCTATTCTGGTGTGATGACTGTAGGGATGTGTTGTGACTCCAGGACTTTCCTTCGGAAGGCATACCTGTTGGTCATGTTAGTCTCCTTCTGGGTTCAGGGGCTGCTCGGCAGACACTGCCAAGTTCTGGTTCATTAGAACCAGTTCACCGGTTAATCTTACCTTTGGCCAGTCGGTGGTATCCACCCAGTAGAGGGTGACTTTTCGGGTTCTCATGACTTCCTGGACTTTCCTGGGCAGCAACTTCTCCATCACCTGCTTAGGAGTAGGCGGCAGGCGCTGGGCATGGGCCTCGGAACCGGACACGAACTGCAGCAGCTCTCTCTGAGAGTGAGGACAGGGGGCCAGGAGGAAGACGGCGTTCACAAAGCCCCCGAGCGCAGACTCGGCCTCCCTGGCCTCGCCCTCCACGTCCAGCAGTCTCCTCCCGCTGTTACGCAGAATCGGCTTGGTGGGCGACGTGATCTCGGGCCGGTCCCACTGATAGTCTAGCAGCGTCTCCATGAGCGCGTTGTGAGTGTGGCTGGCCCTGGGCGCCGGGCCGGGCAGGTGGGCGCCCTGGGCGCCATCCCCGAGCCGGGCCTCCAGCTCCTCCTCAAAGTCCTCCCAGGAGCGGACCCCCAGCTCTCGGAAGTCAGAGACGCGGGAAGGCCGGCTCCGCGCCCCGTGAGAGTCAAAGAATCTGAAGGCCCAGCGGACCCTGGCCAGGCCGAACCGGCAACTCAGGTAAGTGAGAAGGCGCAGGGCGGCTCGCCGGACCAGGCTCTCACCAGCGACGCCTTCCGCGGTGTCCAGCAGCAGCATTACGTTGTGGCAGCAGGCCATGTCTCCCGCCCCACTGCCTCAGGGTTCGAGACCGGACCTGCGCCGCTCTCTCCTAGGCCCTTGCTTCAGGGAACCAGCGCCATCCTCCGCTTCTCTCAGGCACTCTGGTCGAAAAGCTCCCGCGCTCTCCAAGGGCCGCTGGCATTGGTGGAGCTAACTCCCAAACTCAGCTCCAATTGGTCGCTTGCCTTACGTAAGTTACGTGAGTAACTTTCATCCTTGGCGTTGATTGGAAGGGCGATGGAGAAGTACTCGGCTTGATTGGTGGAGGGCGGGACTATGGGCGGGACTCTTTGTTCCGGGAAAATCTTAAAGTTCATTGGCCTGAGCCTCCGTTTTAAAATTTAAAGAGGTGGTGCCTGCGGCCTGTGTCTTTACGTTTCCATTTTCTGCAGCACTGTGCTTGTACGGGCGGAGAAGGCGATGGCATCCCACTCCAGTACTCTTGCCTGGAAAATCCCATGGATGGAGGAGCCTGGTAGGCTGCAGTCCATGGGGTAGCTAAGAGTCGGACACGACTGAGCGACTTCACTTTCACTTTTCACTTTCATGCATTGGAGAAGGAAATGGCAGCCCACTCCAGTATTCTTACCTGCATAATCCCAGGAACGGGGGAGCCTGGTGGGCTGCCGTCTCTGGGGTCGCACAGAGTCGGACACGACTGAAGCGACTTAGCAGCAGCAGCAGCAGCAGCAGTGCTTCTGCGGGAGGTATTTACTAACACCTTGAAAATAGTAGGGGAAGATAATTTGGGGTAGTTTGAACTGATTTGTAAGCCACCTAGACTTTCTATGGAGTGGGATCTGAAGACGAAAACAAGCTTTCTCTAATTTCAGGAAAAAATATTATAAATTAAAAGTTCAGTCTCTTTGCCCTAGTTTCTAGGCGTTTCTGTTGAAGAAGGTAATTGAAGATTGGAATAAAAGTTTAACTTGAGGGAAAAAAAGGAAACAGCTTGAGAATGATTAATTAAGTTATGGTACACTTCCAAGGGGAACATCATGCAAATTTTAATGTTTTTATACGTAATGTTAAATGGAGAAAAAGACCGCAAAACCACACATGCAATGAGATCCCAAAATTTTCTGTCTACCTACATATATATTTTTAAACTGTTAATACTGTGTAGGGAGAATTTAAGTGTATCTGGTAATAAGATGGTGATGGTTTTAATGGTTTGTTTTGGCTTTTTTTGTTGCATTTTCCAAGGTTTCTACAATTCTATATTTTTTATTTTGCCTTTACATTCTAGGAGAATATTCTTTTTTTTAATATATTTGTTTTAAATTGAAGGATAATTGCTTTACAATACTGTGTTGGTTTCTGCCATACATCAACATGAGTCGGCCAGAGGTATACATATGTCCCTTCTCAGGGAGAATATTCTTAAAAGGATTCTTCTGTTCCAAATAGCAGAATCCTCAATTGTAAAAAAAAGTTGTGGCTCTAGATCCTAGAGATTCCTATTACTGGTTCTAACAGCGGAGGAGAATCTAAACTTTCTAGCTAGAACTGGGCTACCTTAAATAGTCTTCCAATCCTGAGAGTCTCTGAGCCAATTGTCTCAAGAAAGACCACCAATGATGCTTTGTAGATACATTCCTGGACATTTCCCGATCCATCAACTGTCAGAGCAACAAACATTTTTTTACTGTTAATGTGTCAAGTGAAAGTCAGTCCTGTCTGACTCTTTGGGGCCGGATGGACTGTAGACTGTCAGGCTCCTCTGTCCATGGAATTCTCCAGGCAAGAATACTGGAGTGGGTAGCCAAACACTTCTGTAGAGGATCTTGCTTACTAAAAGTACGCACACCTGTTCATCATTCATTCAGTAAATAATCATTACAGGGAACAAAAGAGCTAACTGTCCTTGCCCTGGGAAGCTTACATTCCAGTAGGGAGAGCCAAAGAAGGAAGTAACATATATGTTAGGTGGTGATAAAAACTAGTAGAACTAGGAGGAAAAAGTAACATAGAGTAGGTAGCAGTATGCAGTTTCAAATGGGGCAGTCAGGGAAGCCACTTGGACACAAAGGGAGAGAGGCCCTGTGAACATCGGGGAACAGAGTGTTTCAGGAAGAGGGAAGAGCAGGTGTAAAGGTCCTGGGACAGAATTTTGCTCCCTATTCACCAAGCTAATTTCTAAAGAGTTATTATTAGACTCTTGCTTTGACAAATAGGAAACTGAAGCTCAGAGCAACTGAAGAGTCTCCATGATTTTATACATAGCAGAATCACAAATGGGATCAAATTCAGATTCCAAAAAGCAGGTTCCCAGGGTACAATACTTGCAACCTAGATTGAAAAATCAGCTTCATAAGGAGGGGCTTATTACAGAATACTTTTAAGAGTAAAGTTGATTGGTTAGGGCTTCATTTAAAACAATGACAGGGATCTGGCTATTCTGCATTTCTTCTCCCCGCTGCATTCAACAATCTCCCTTAAAGTTTCTTTCTTTAATATTTGTTTCTCTTTCTCTCCCTGTCTTCTACTATTTTATTGGGTTGGCCAATATACCCCATTTGTATTCAAGGTCGGAAGAAGAGAGCAGATCCCTAGGCAAGAAAGCAGAGCTTTCACAGAATCCATCCCACCATCAGATTTAGACTTCAATCTCAGTGGGTCACACAGCACTACCTCTAGCTGCGAGGGAGCCTGGGGAACTTGGGAAGACCAACTGAGAGGTCTGTGTTGGATGGATCATTTTCACAGATGCTGAAGTTACCAAGAATGATGACGGGCAGTAGTAGAGAGAGACAGAGCCTGTGGCCCAAATGCTCAGTGAACGAGATAAGGATCTACAGATGACTGTGACAAGGAGGTAGGGTATGGTTTAATGTCAGAAAGCCTGGGGTTAAAGTAGGACAGCTTCCCCCCACCTGCAGGCCAGGTGAATGAGTGATGTGAGAGGGAAAACGGCCCGTACCTGGGGAAACTACATTGGAAATAGTGTCAGCAGGCATTAGCCGGGTTTCTAAAACAGCAGGAAGGTGAAGATCTGAGGACATAGAGAAGTTTGTTCACGGTACACTGCCATTCCAGCAAACACTGTAGGGGGTCAAGGAAGGGTGGAAGATGGGGTCTTAGGGGAAATACGGAGCTGTAAGGGGTTAAAACCCAGGTGATGAAGGTTAACCTGGGAAGCCTGGAAAAAGAAGGGCTGAGGGTTCAGTGCAGGAACCTGCTAGGTATTTAAAGCAGGAAGAATGTAATACATGCATTGAATATCGACCTAAAGTGGAGGGAGACAACCTCTCTCTATAGTAAGACAATATGGCAGCAAGAGAAGCCCACATATTTAGAGAGTGCACCACAATGGGAAGCCTGAGCACCACACACACAGAGTGGTCCCCACTCGCTGCAGATAGAGAAAGCCTGCATGCAGCGACAAAGACCCAGCGCAGCCCTAAGTAAATAAAGAAACATCCTCTCATGCCCTTAAAAAAAAATCCACTCCCCACTTGGCCTTCTCTGATGCCATTCTGACCAAGGAGGGGGCCCCCTCATCATGTCCAAGTCTGGAATTGTAGACTCCCACTCAGCCTTTTCTTATGGGGCTAAGCCATTGCTTTGTGGTTGTTTTTTTTTAAATTCTGGCCAGACAGAAGTGATTTATTATTGCCTAAAAGTTTTCTCTCTTACTAGCCTGCCCCTTTCCTGGTCTTTTGACTAGAGAGAGCTGGTTTTGTTGCTGTTGGGGGTTTTTGGCCTACATCCTTTGGTCTATTAGATTGCCACTTCTCCAGTACCCAGTTAAATATAAAAGGCATAAAGGAAACCCAGAGTACACACTGCTGTGTCATTTTTTGGGTCTCAAGAGGTCTGGCCAGTCTGCCTCTTCTTGCAAACTCTCAGGATATTCTTATGTTTGTTTATATAGAATGTCCAGGGGAACTTGAGCTTTTACTAGTCAGAGACTAGGAATAAATATGTCTACTCCATTTTGTCTGGAACCAGAAGTCAGGAGTCATTGTTTTTATTAAAACATCACATTGTGCTGTATTTGAAAAGCGAAAGTGTTCGTCTGTCAGTTGTGTCTGACCCCTTTTGACCCCATGGACTGCAGCCAGCTGGGCTCCTCTATCCATGGAATTCTCCAGACAAGAAAACTGGAGTGGCTTGCCGTTCCCTTCTTCAGGGGATCATCCCGACTCAGGGATTAACTCCAGGCCTCCCACATTGCAGGCAGATTCTTTACCACTGAGCCACCAGGGAAGCCCTGTTGTACTGTATTTAAGCTATCTCTTTCAGAGTTTGTTTCACATCTACGGTGAGGGCAAGAACTGTTTCATTTGTCTTTGCATCCCTAGTGTCTAGAAGAGTAGCAATCAGTTATTTTTTTACTGTGCTATTCCCTTTTATTTTTCAAATTTATTTATTTTTGATGGATTATTGCTTTATAGCATTGTGTTGGTTTCTACCAAACATCAACATCAATTTTTTTTTAATGGGATTGTGGATGGAAACAGAGTTTGCAGCCTGGTAGGCTGCCATCTATGGGGTCGCACAGAGTCGGACACGACTGAAGCAACTTAGCAGCAGCAGCAGCAGCAGTATGTTATCAAGCATCTTTGTACTTCCCCAAAGGATGTTACGAATTTGTGCAGATACAGATATATTACCACCAGAGGGCAGTAGCAGCAACACTTCATTAAGGGCTCTGAAGCCTACACACCCTGCTCCAGAATGAAAACTTTCCCCACAATTGCTTCTGTCTTAGTTTGTGTGAGAAAAGCTGAAGTCTGGGACCTTAATGTGCTTGGGCCTCACAGGGGGAAAGAAAAGGACCTGACAAAGCTGCACTTGGAGCACATGGGGAGGAGTTATATATTTCCAGCATCTAGAGTTGACAGAAAGTGAAGAGGAACTAAAGAGCCTCTTGATGAAAGTGAAAAAGGAGAGTGGAAAAGCTGGCTTAAAACTCAACATTCAAAAAGCTAAGATCATGGCACCTGGTCCCATCATTTCATGGCAAATAGATGGGGAAACAATGGAAACAGAGACAGACTTTATTTTCTTGGGCTCCAAAATCACTGCAGATGGTGACTGCAGCCATGAAATTAAAAGACACTTGCTCTTGGAAGAAAAGCTATGCCCAACCTAGACAACATATTAAAAAGCAGAGACCTTATCTTGCCAACAAAAGTCCAACTAGTCAAAGCTATAGTTTTTCCAGTAGTCATGTATGGATGTAAGAGTTGGACTATAAAGAAAGCTGAGCACTGAAGAACTGATGCTTTTAAACTGCGGTGTTGGAGAAGAGTCTTGAGAGTCCCTTGGACTGCAAGGAGATCCAACCAGTCCATCCTAAAGGAAATCAGTCCTGAATATTCATTGGAAAGACTGATGTTGAAACTGAAACTCCAATACTTTGGCCACCTGATTCGAAGAACTGACTCACTGGAAAAGCCCCTGAGTTTGAGTAAGCTCCAGGAATTGGTGATGGACAGGGAAGCCTGGTGTGCTGTAGTCCATGGGGTCCCAAAGAGTCGGACATGACTGAGCAACTGAACTGAGAGGGACGGTCATGCATCTAGAGGGACACGCCTCGCAATATTTCACAGGCATTATTCCCTCCCTTTTATAGATGAAGAAACTGAGGCTCAGAAGGCCTCTCACAGCTAGTAAGAGGAAGTTCTGAAGCTCTTACCCTACTTCCTCCAAGAGGGGCAAGGCCAGCCTCCTCCCTGTGATGGAAAGAACAAGAGAAGGAACCTCCCTGGGCAGTGGACCCAGACCAGCCCCACACCAACAAGCCTCTTTGCTTCAAGTGTGTTCCTCCTCTTTATTTAATGGGGTGATAATCCACTCTGCTTTTAAGAGCTGTATGATCTTGGGCCAGGGTCAGTGCAAAGTGCAAAAATGTGGGACCCCTTTAAAAAATTTTTTTTAATTCAAAACAGCAACAACAGAGCATTAAACCAACACAGGACCCTTCTAAGCATGAGGGCCTGTGTGATTTTGCAAGTCATTTGTCCCTGATGCCAGCTCTATCTAGAGCAATAATAGAAATAATGAAATAATAATTGGTTCCCTCTTTGGGGTGGGCTTCCCAAGTGGCACTAGTGGTGAAAAAAAAAAAAAAAAACCCCGCTGCAAGAGACCAGGGTTCAGTCCCTGGGTAAGGAAGATTCCCTGGAGGAGGAAATGGCAAGCCACTTCAGTATTCTTGCCTGGAAGATTCTGTGGACAGAGGAGCCTGATGGGCTACATACAGTTCATGGGGTCGCAAAAAGTCAGACATGACTAAGTACGAATGTGCTAGATTTTGGGGGTCCTACTTAATACTAAATTCTGCCTGTCCCTTTAAATATTTTATTACTTTTAACTCTTCTGATATTACTTTTTTCTCCCCCCTGTGTGTTTTTATCTCTGCAATGGGGAGGTTGGACTAGACCGGTAGTTCTTAACCCTGGTTACACATTAGAAGCACCTGGGGACTTTTAAACAATACCCAAAGCTGGCCGTACCCCCACAGATTCTAACTGAACTGGATTGAGGTTGCAGGTTGGAAATTTTTACTGGCAGTGACATGAAGAATAGGTGTCCTTGGTGGGTCTGGGTAAAGGGCAGGTCTTTGGGGACATTGTTTCTCCTCCACAGCATTTGTCCATCCATCCATTCTGCCCGGGGTCACAATACTCCAGTGTTACCTGTGCGGGGGGAAGCCATCCATTGGTAGCAGTATTTCTGGGCGCAAAGAGAAAACAGTGGGGAACTGCCAGCTTGCCTAGCTTCCCTGATAGAGCAAAGCAATGGGCACAAAACTGTCAGAAGAAAGCAGAGAGGAAAGCGATGTGTATTGCACACTCTCTGAGTGTCTGGTGTTATACGAGGAGCATTCCTATTTAACCTTCCAAAAATCCTCTGGGTAAGTGTTTTTAGAATCCACCCCCACCCCGCCCCCCACCGCCTTTTTTTTCAATACAGCTTAGAAAACTTAAATAAGTTGCTGGACAGCACACAGCTGATTGACTGGTCCCTCCACTTACTGGAGGGGCAGCGATGGCGGTTCAGGGACATGGAGGAGGAGGGTGTGGAGTGCAGAAATGGAGGGGTAACACTGGGTGGGAAAGAAAGGCCCTGATGCTGGGAAAGATGGAGGGCCGGAGGAGAAGGGGCGACAGAAGATGAGATGGCTGGATGGCGTCATCGACTCAATGAATGTGAGTTTGAGCAAACTGGGAGATGGTGAAGGACAGAGGAGCCTGGTGTGCTGCAGTCCATGGAGTCGCAGCGTCTATAAGTCACAACTTACAGACTGAACAACAAGGCTGGGTGGGGCTTGCCCCCACCTCTGTCCCATGCTCTCTGAACCCAGCCAATCTGAGGCCTGGGACCCCTACTGCTTTGCTCTACCGCCGCCCCTACTCCTACCCAGCCATGGTCCCTGGGCAAACCCTGTCTGAGGGTCGGTATAATCCCAGTGCCCTGTGGGACCGGCCTTCCCTTTTCTGGCAAAGTGAGCCTAGCTGTGACTAAAGCCAGCGAAGCCTGTCCAGGCCTGCCTTATCAGGACCACACAGAGCCCACAAACCCTTCCCTCAAGTCCTATGGAAATGGCCTGGAACACTGGGTCATTCACTTTGGTGAGAACCCAAGGACAAAAGGAAGGTCCCCAGGGGAGCCAGCCCAGGCACTTCGGGGAAACCTGTCAAGAGATGGGACTGAAGCGAATGAGGGGCCTCTGGAACCACTGAGCAAAGTGGAAACTCCTAAGATCAAACTCCTTGGAAGCCAGTTCCGCTGCTCACAGACTCTGGCAGGCCTTACCCTGACGACCAGCCGTCAGCCTCAGGGTTGCCCAAGGCCAGATAGCCTGGCTTCTGAGGAAGGAGCACACATTCCCCTCCCTGCTCTTGGAGGCGGGCTTCCCAAGTGGCTCAGTGGTAAAGAATCCACCTGCCACTGCAGGAGACGTGGGTTCAATCCCTGGGTCGGGAAGATACCCTGGAGCAGGAAATTGCAACTCATTCCAGTATTCTTGCCTGGGAAATCCCATGGACAGAGGAGCCTGGCGGGCTACAGACTGTGGGGTCTCAAAAGAGTCAGACACGACTTAGTGACTAAACAACTCTTGGAGAGCCTTGTAGAGGCTCAGGGAAGCTGTGAGGTCTGGGATGGTCAGCTAGAAGTAACGCAAACCCCAGACAATTTACAGGGTGGACAGGACTGCAGCCTCTCTGATGGAGCCATGGCCAGAGCAGAGGGGAGGGCTGGAGCTAACCAAGGGGCCTGTCCCCTTGGGGATCCATCCACCCACTCTTCTGCTTAGAAGGGTGGGGCTGCATTTTCACAGCCCCAAGCTGGACTAAGCCAGCGAGTCCTGAACCAGCTAATAGCAGCGACGAGGGGAGAGATTTCTATCACACCTTCATCTCGGGGCTGCCAGGTCGTTTGCGAGTGAAGGGCTGGGGAGCCTGCTTTTAATTCATTCTTTTTTTTTTTTTTTAATATGGAATCTTAGTTCCCCAACCAGGGATCGAACCTGTTCCCCCTGCATTGGAAGTGTGGAGTCTTAACCACTGGAAGACTGCAGGGAAGTCCCTAGTTCGTTCTTAAATAAATAAATATTCAAATAGGTAAAGCCTAAGGTCAGATAAAAATATTTTAATAAGAGGAAACTGATTTGGGATGATGAACTCATTCCGGGGATGGATGGTGGTGATGGTTGTACAACCAAGTAAACGATCTTAATACTACTGAACTATCCTTTTAACTGGCTAAAATAGTAGATTTTATGTTGTATGTATTTTACTCCAGGCAAGAATACTGGAGTGGGTAGCCATTCCTTTCTTCAGGGATCCAACCCAGGTCTCCTGCATTGCAGGCAGATTCTTTACCATCTGAGCCACCAGGGAAGCCCTTATTACAGTTAAGCAACAACAACAGGAGGTGAAACAGTGTTTAGTTTAGAAAGCACATCAGATCAGAAAGCACCAGTCTCATCTGAGGTTCAAGAGAGGTTTCCAGAAGCACCTGCAGGTTCCAGGGAAGGCATTGTCTTTCCCACAAGGCTGGAAATGACCTGCCCATGAGTTTAGAAAGGGATTCCTTTTTTTCTTAATTTTTATTTATTTAGTTAGTTAGTTTTGACTGTGCTGGGTCTTTGTTGCTGTGCACAGGCTTCCTCTATTTGCCAAGATCAGAGGCTACTCTCCAGTTGTGCGCAGGCGTCTCCTTGCAGTGGCTTCTCTTGTTGGGGAGCACGGGTTCTAGGGCACGTGAGCTCAGTAGTTGTGATGCATGGGCTTAGTTGCCCCACGGCATGTGTGATCTTCCCAGGTCAGTTATCGAACCCATGTCCCCTAACATTGGCAGGCAAATTCTTAACCAGTGGACTGCCAGGGAAGTCCCTAGAAATGGATTCTTAAAAACCTGACAGAGGTGCTTCCCTTCTCACTCGTTCTGGCTGTCCTTAGATCCTTGAGATGGGATTGTCTCCTTTCCAGTAATATGTGGGGGTGAATGTGAGAGCTGAGCCAATGAGCCAGGCCCTGGCATTTCTGTAGCCTGCTTGAGGACTGCTGAACCATTTTACAGAATCTCAGCTGGTGTGAGTGTGTGAAGTTTGCAGTGGGGAACACAGGCTGCGTTTAAGCTGAAAGAGCCAGATAATGATACAGCAGAAGGTACACTCTCAGCTGAGATCCCGTGCGCCCCAGGTAGCCATCTATTGCAATGTCCTTGGAGCACAGGCAGAGAAGGCAATGGCACCTCACTCCAGTACTCTTGCCTGGAGAATTCCAGGGACGGGGGAGCCTGGTGGGCTGCCGTCTGTGGGGTTGCACAGAGTCGGACACGACTGAAGCGACTGAGCAGGAGCACAGGAGGCCTCGGGAAAGAAGGGACTTACCTGCCTGGAGTTTTACTTAAAAATTCACAAGAGTGGATCTTATTATGTTTTTACTTAAAACATATATAACATCACTTTGACAGCCCATATGCTGGGTTGGCCAAATGGTCATTCAGGTTTTTCCATAAGATGTTACAGAAATGACTTTTTGGCGAGCCTAATACCAAAACATGGGTTTCCCTGGTGGCTCAGATGGTAAAGCGTCTGCCTGCAATGTGGGAGACCCAGGTTCAGTCCCTGGGCGGGGAACATACCCTGGAGAAGGAAATGGCAATGCACTCCAGTACTCTTGCCTGAAAATTTTCATGGGTGAAGGAACCTGGTAGGTTACAGTCCATGGGGTTGCAAATAGTTGGACATGACTAAGCAATTCACTCACTCACTCACTCAATACCAAAACTATAACAACAGAAGATTAACCTAGTCCTTATAGAAGGATGATGTGCAAATTTGTGAAGCAGTCCATATTTTTTGTTGTTTTCATCACTCAGTTGCGTCCAACTCTTTGCAACCTCATAGGCTGTAACCCATCAGGCTCTTCTGTCCATAAGACTTTTCAGGCAAGAATAATGGAGTGAGTTGCGATTTCCTACACCAGGGGATCTTCCTGACCCAGGGATCAAACCTGCTTCTCCTGCATTGACAGGCAGATTCTTTACTGCTGAGCCAGCAGGGAAGCCCCTCCATATTTTTTAGCAGTAGATAATTGAAAAAGCAATCCAATTTACAGCAACAACAAAACAGAAAATACTTAAGGCGAAATTTAACAAATGTAAGTCTTGCACATCGTTAGACTGAAAACCACAGATCACTGCGGCACCATCCTGCTCCCTGGCCTGCTGGCTTTGCTACTAGATTGGGTGACTGCTCAGTTGACCTAGGAACAATGGCACCAGCCTGGGTAGTTCTTGCCAGAACTGGCAGGGGTTAGAGTCGGGTAGGAATAGCTGGGAAAGGCCCTCTTTTGGGGAAGGGCCAGATGATCTAAAGGCTCTCAAAGACAAAGATGACTTGACTCTTCCAGCTAAGTGCCTATGGCATCCTTCCTGGTCACCCCATCCTGCCCATCCCCACCCTGTGATTAGTGTGGTAGCTGTGAGTGATGAGGATGACAGTGAATACTGCAAGCATCAGGGCTGACGAATAGGTGTGTAACATCTTTGCAAGTACCTACAGGCCTGGTATCCTCCTGTCTAAGTAGTTCTGACTTTAAAGGCATGGTCCTGGGTCAGTCCAGTTCTTACTTTCTTTACTAGTAGGGCTACTCTTTGAGTGTCCTTGTGAATTTATCCTGATTTCTTTCCTTAAATATTATTTCTTATTAAAAAGTGATATTTGCTTAGCATAGAAGATTTAGATAAACAAATTGAATAAATTGAAATAATCACTCAAAGATAACCTCTTGGAAGCCTGTGATTTGGTTCCTGACAATGCAGTCCATTAGGAACCAGTAGTTCCTGTTTCAGGATCACCAAATAGTTCAAGCTGATTAAGAAAATTCTTATTTACAGAAGAACATGCTGTGTACTTAGTCGCTCAATCGTGTCGGACTCTTTGTGACCCCATGGACTGCAACCCGCCAGGCTCCTCTGTCCTTGGGGATTCTCCAGGCAAGAATACTGGAGTAGGTTGCCATGCCCTCCTTCAGGGGATCTTCCCAACCCAGGGATCGAACCCAGGTCTGCCACATTTCAGGTGGATTCCTTACTCACTGAGCCACTGGGAAAGCCCAAGAATACTGGAGTGGGTAGCCTATCCATTCTCCAGGGGATCAGTCCCTACCCAGGAATTGAACCGGGGTCTCCTGCATTGCAGGCAAATTCTTTACCAGCTGAGCTACCGGGAATCCCAGCTAATAAATACCGAAGAAATTATAGCATTAGAAAAACACCCTCTTGCAATCCCTACTGAAATAATTAATTCAGGAAAGGAGAGTCAGTGAATGCTAAAATCATTAGGTAAAAGCTTTCTTGGGGAAGTGATTTTTCTAAGGAAGAAAACAGAGTTACAACTGCAGGGGTCTTCTAAACCTAGTCCTTCATCTAGCATCACTGTTACCGAAAGAGTGTGTGGGGCTGGCTGCCTGCCACTTGAAAGCCAATGAACAGGCCAGCTTGGTGGAAAAGAAAGTTTGCTTTATCTCAGATGCCACCAACTTGGGAGGGCAGATATCTGTCCAAAGGCCAATTCCCCCACACACAATGGCAACCAGGGGGGCAAGAGCTTTTATAGACAGAAGGAGGGGGCTGCATATAAAAACAACATAGTCAGCCCTGACAGTCATCTTCAGACTGGTCATCAGTGATCTGACCAACACCATCTTGATTGTTTTAGGTACAGTTAATCTTCAGTTCTAGGGTCAGTTTGTTTCCATTTTTTTGAAGCCACTCTTCAGAATCGTGGCAGCTCAAGTCGTGGGTACAGTCTGGCCATCACGTAGTTCACTTTTTCCATCTGGTGTTTTAGTATTTAAAAGACAGCTCACAGGATATGGCTCAGAATATTATCTATAGCCCTTGAGAAAGAACAAAAGGGCTTGACTATGCTTAATGACTACATTGCTATTATTTAGTCTCCTTTGCCTGTTCTCCTTTGTTTCCACATGTCTCATTTCTCTGATTAAACTTATTCTTTGATTAAAGTTTTTCACAGACAAAAGGCAGACAGAGGTCATGGTTGGGGCGGGGGGCGGCGGGGTGGGGGTGGCGGCAAGGACCAGAAGGTCTTATTCCATTTCATCACTACTAGTAGGACATTGTCCCCTGCTTTCTGAGGTGATGAAGTAGGCAGAGTCAGCATCACCTGGATATATTCTTGCCAAATTTAATCAAGCCTTTAGCTCTAACTTTCAGTTTTCAGAAAATGCAAGGATTAAGGAAACAAAGTGACAGACGTCACAAGGAAACACACGTTTATCTAGACAGGCAACAAGACACTGGCGTGGCTTCTTCAAATCATTGTCAGCAGAAACACACAAAAACAGCAAAACAAACAGCCCAGGGTTTCTTCTAGATTAAAGATACTTAAGACCCAGAACAACCAAATTCAATTCTTAGTCTTCTATTGGATTCTGGCTTGAACAATCCATCTAAAGTCATCTTGGGGAGTGAAAGAAATTCCAGTAAACAAGGAAGTGGCAATTCTTTCAGTTCCACTCCTGCCGGCTCCCTGCCCTTCCCACTGCTCACTTCACCCATTTATTTACCTGCCTGGCCCTTGAAGGCATTTGAGTTTGCCTAAAAAGGCCCAACCAACCATAAAAACAGCAAGGATTAAACCATTGCTCCTGAGATACACAGGGAAGAAGGCCCCAGGTGAGGAGGGGCATCCACCCATATGTTGTGGACTCCTGGAGCAGGGCAAGAATTTGAGGGAGTGTAGGGTGGGTTCACACCCACATAGCAGATCAGAGCTCAAAGATCTCTCTCAAAGCAGTATGGTTACCTCTGAAGGATTCTTAGTCTTGTGAATTTTAAAGTTCCTGATTATATGTGAATGTTCATCATTCTTCCTGCATCCCCAAACACTCTTCTTTTGTAGAAAGTCTGCCCCCCTTTCACTCTTCGCCTCCACTGAAGTAGAAACCCCTGTCGCACTTTCCCAGCTTCCTTTGCAGTTAGGGCCCACACATGTGACGTGGTGTCCACCAATCAGATGCAACCTCAGAGCCTACCTGTTTGGGAATTGAGCCCCACCCAGTTTGGCATGGGTGGTCCGAAAGTGTCCTGCTTCCAGAGGTGGCAGCAGCAGAGGGTGAGCCCAGCATCAGTCCTGCCAGGGATTGCACCTGGCCCACACTCAGTCAAGGTAGCAATGGTATCTCCTTACAGCTGCCAAACATAGCCTTCACAGAGATTGTTGAAAGTGAAAGGCACTCAGTCATGTCTGACTCTGTGAATACTGGAGTGGGTAGCCATATCCCTAACCCAGGGGTTGAACCCAGGTCTCCTGCATTGCAGGCAGATTCTTTACCAGCTGAGCCACCAGGGAACCCCAAGAATACTGTAGCCTATCCCTTCTCCAGTGGATCTTCCTGACCCAGGAATTGAACTGGAGCCTCCTGCATTGCAGTCAGATTCTTTACAAGCTTAGCTATCAGAGAAGAGATTCTTAGAGGTATCTTAAGCCTTTTCTGCTTAAGCTGGCCAGAATGGATTCTTCGGATTCTTCCCCTTGTGACTGCAGAGGGAAGGAGATAATATTGCCTGGTATGCAGTCAGGGACTTCCCTGGTGGCTTTTGTGGTAAAGAACCTGCCTGCTGATGCAGGAGACGTAAGAGATTTGGGTTTGATCCCTGGGTCAGGAAGATCCCCTGGAAGAGGGCATGGCAACCCACTCCAATATCCTTGCCTGGAGAACCCCATGGACAGAGGAGCCTGGCAGACTACAGTTCGGGGTCACAGAGTCAGACACGACTGAAGTAACTTAGCATGCATGCATGGGATGTAGTCAGAGCCATTTCATCCAAGTCCTCCAGTTCCCCAAACCCTGAGTCATTTTGGGAGACATCCCTGACCCTCAACCCCCACACTCACCCCCGATGAGATGTGAAGTCCCAGGGTGCTGTGGAAGAATTAGCAAGAGAGGCGCTGCAGTGGTGGGGCATTGGGAGTGTGGTGGGCTTGGGGCGGCGGCGGGGGTGGTGGGGGGGAGCGGGGGGGGGGGAGGGTCGCTGTCCATTGCTGAAGTCTCCAAAAAGAGCGTTGTCCTACCTTGGCAACTAATTTCCTGTTTCTTGGCTTGGAAGAGTTAGTGTCACTAATCAGATGAGGCTAAACTTCTTCAAGCCAGCCTAGTAGATTTTCTCTTGGCCCTGTTTTACATGGAAGGATCTCCTATCATGAATACTTCTTTCAGATGCTCCCAGAGCTCAGTGAATAGTAAAAGAAAACCACAGTCATAAATTCAGAATATTGAGAGACAGTACATAGAATTATCCAGATCAGTTCACCAAATGATTGGGAGCAGCCATATTTAAACAATGCTCTCTGATTCAGCCCTCCTGGTACCATTGTGGGAACGGGACCCATGCACATCCTGGGCCCCAGCCATCACCCAGGGCTGCCCTCACTGCATACAGTGAGCTAAAGGGGAAGATTTCCACCACCTGATGACTTCCTGCCTTTTCAGTTTGCCCCAACCCAATCTCTTCGGTAACCTCCTGGGTCTGCCCACCTTCCTGCCTCCCTCTGGCCTTTGAGACAGGAACTTAACTCGGCAGGCACATGAGGAGACAATGAGGCGGCCAGCCACACCGAAACTCAGGTGGAGTGACTGGATGATTGGACTGCAGATATTAGTAATGTAATAACAGCCAACAGTGAGTGCTTACTAAGTGCCAAGCACCGTCCTGAGAACCACATACATATTAATATTTCATTTTCGCAACTCCATGAGGTAAGTGTCATTATACTCTCCATTTAAATGGGACACAGAGAGGGTAAGTGACTTGCCCGAAGGCACGTCATCTCTGTCACAGACTCTGTTTACTCACAAGCGAAAGAAGCAGAGTGAGAAGTGAGTTTCTAGAAGGGTGCCCTAATTTCTGAGGCTGAGGCTGAGAGGCTGAGAATGTCTGGAGGATGAGGCCATCTCTCTAGGCTTTCTGTGAACACACGAGGGATCACTTCTCATGATCCTCAGGGGTTTTCAGTGGCTCCCCTGGGTGGTCAGTTCCCCGGACAAGAACACCTAAGGAGCCAAAGGAGCGTGGCGTCTCAGTAGGACTGTGTGGCTCTCTTCTGACCAACTGCGCAGCCTCATTTAACCTCTTTGAGCCTTCATGTCCTTATCTAAATTAGGACTACTACTACTATTCAGCTCATGGAGTTGCTGTGAGGATTAATTGAGATAATGCATGCAGAGTGCTTTTACAGATTAAATAAATGTTCACTGTAGTTATTAGATGTATTGTCTTCCTTATTCTCCATATCCACACCCCAGAGTTACATTCAGTGTGATGAGTACAGGACAGGTGGAGAGACTCTGAGCTGCCTAACTCTTCCTATTCCCACAAAAGACTGGGAAACCACCAAAAACTGAGAGAAGGCAGGGACTTCCTTGGTGTTCCAGTGGCTAAGATGCTGAGCTCCCAACGCAGGGGGCCCACGTTTAATTCCTGGTCAGGGAACTAGATCCCGCATGCCTCAGTGAGGATCCACCACGCTGCAACTAAGACCTGGAGCTGCCAAATAAATAAATATTTAAAGGAGAAAAAAAAAAGACTAAGGGAGACAGAGGTCACCAGACAGAACTGAACTTGAACAAACACTTGCAGAATGTTGGCCTGCTGTTGGGAATCACAAAAGACAAGTGAAAAGTATGAGAGAAGGAGAAGCCAGTAAGGAATGGGAGTGGGTATGCAATGGCCCCACCTGGACCATGGGATAAGGAACTATGGGGTCAGAGAGTAGAGAAGACACTGTCTCCATCTATGGAGACCGAAGTGGACAGGACAGCAAACGAGGCTGCATTTAAATTCTCCTCCAGTTTCAGACCTAGATGCTGAAGCAGGGCACTCAGCATGGCTCACCCGCATGCTGGGGGTCCTTTGCAGAGTCTATTTTTAAACTGACTTTACAACTACCTTTTCCTTCTTTCTTGAAAAAAAATTATCATTGTAATTATAATTATAAAATATTTAATATGTACGAAGTTTATTTAAAAATTGAACTATTTTAAAGAAAAATAATAGAATGAATATCTATATACTCACCACCCATCTGAAAAACAATGCATACCTAGCATCAGTTCAGTTCAGTCGCTCAGTGGTGTCCGACTCTTTGCGACCCCATGAATGACAGCACACCAGGCCTCCCTGTCCATCACCAACTCCTAGAGTTCACTCAAACTCATGTCCATCGAGTCGGTGATGCCATCCAGTCATCTCATCCCCTGTCATCCCCTTCTCCTCCTGCGCCCAATCCCTCCCAGCATCAGAGTCTTTTCCAGTGAGTCAACTCTTCACATGAGGTGGCCAAAGTATTGGAGTTTCAGCTTTAGCATCATTCCTTCCAAAGAACACCCAGGGCTGATCTCCTTCAGGATGGACTGGTTGGATCTCCTTGCAGTTCAAGGGACTCTCAAGAGTCTTCTCCAGCACCACAGTTCAAAAGCATCAATTCTTTGGCGCTCAGCTTTCTTCACAGTCCAACTCACATCCATACATTACCGCTGGAAAAATGATAGCCTTGCCTAGACAGACCTTTGTTGGCAAAGTAATGTCTCTGCTTTTTAATATGCTATCTAGGTTGGTCATAACTTTCCTTCCAAGCAGTAGGCGTCTTTTAACTTCATGGCTGAAAAAGGCATCTGCAGTGATTTTCGAGCCCCCCAAAATAAAGTCTGACACTGTTTCCACTGTTTCCCCATCTATTTCCCATGGAGTGATGGGACTGGATGCCATGATCTTCGTTTTCTGAATGTTGAGCTTTAAGCCAACTTTTTCACTCTCCTCTTTCACTTTCATCAAGAGGCCTTTTAGTTCCTCTTCACTTTCTGCCATAAGGGTGGTGTCATCTGCATATCTGAGGTTATTGATATTTCTCCCGGCAATCTTGATTTCAGCTTGTGCTTCTTCCTGCCCAGCGTTTCTCATGATGTACTCTGCATATAAGTTAAATAAGCAGGGTGACAATATACAGCCTTGACGCACTCCTTTTCCTATTTGGAACCAGTCTGTTGTTCCATGTCCAGTTCTAACTGTTGCTTCCTGACATGCATATAGATTTCTCAAGAGGCAAGTCTGGTGGTCTGGTATTCCCATCTCTTTCAGAATTTTCCACAGTTTATTGTGATCCCCACAGTCAAAGGCTTTGGCATAGTCAATAAAGCAGAAATAGATGTTTTTCTGGAACTCTCTTGCTTTTTCCATGATCCAGAGGATGTTGGCAATTTGATCTCTGGTTCCTCTGCGTTTTCTAAAACAAACTTGAACATCTGGAAGTTCACGGTTCACATATTGCTGAAGCCTGGCTTGGAGAATTTTTAGCATTACTTTACTAGCGTGTGAGATGCGTGCAATTGTGTGGTAGTTTGAACATTCTTTGGCATTGCCTTTCTTTGGGATTGGAATGAAAACTGACCTTTTCTAGCCCTGTGGCCACTGCTGAGTTTTCCAAATTTGCTGGTATATTGAATGCAGCACTTTCATAGCATCATCTTTTAGGATTTGAAATAGCTCAACTGGAATTCCATCACCTCCACTAGCTTTGTTCGTAGTGATGCTTTCTAAGGCCCACTTGACTTCACATTCCAGGATGTCTGGCTCTAGGTGAGTGATCACACCATTGTAATTATCTGGGTCATGAAGATCTTTTTTGTACAGTTCTTCTGTGTATTCTTGCCACCTCTTAACTAACATCTTCTGCATCTGTTAGGTCCATACCATTTCTGTCCTTTATCGAGCCCATCTTTGTATGAAATGTTCCCTTGGTAACTCTAATTTTCTTGAAGAGATCTCTAGTCTTTCCCATTCTGTTGTTTTCCTCTATTTCTTTGCATTGATCACTGAGGAAGGCTTTCTTATCTCTCCTTGCTATTCTTTGGAACTCTGTATTCAGATGCTTATATCTTTCCTTTTCTCCTTTGCTTTTCACTTCTCTTCTTTTCACAGCTATTTGTAAGGCCTCCTCAGACATCCATTTTGCTTTTTTGCATTTCTTTTCCATGGGGATGGTCTTGATCCCTGTCTCCTGTACAATGTCACGAACCTCCGTCCATAGTTCATCAGGCACTCTATCAGATCTAGTCCCTTAAATCTATTTCTCACTTCCAGTGTATAACCATAAGGGATTTGATTTAGGTCATACCTGAATGGTCTAGCAGTTTTCCCTACTTTCTTCAATTTAAGTCTGAATTTGGCAATAAGGAGTTCATGATCTGAGCCACAGTCAGCTCCTGGTCTTGTTTTTGCTGACTGTTTAGAGCTTCTCCATCTTTGGCTGCAAAGAATATGATCAATCTGATTTCGGTGTTGACCATCTGGTGATGTCCATGTGTAGAGCCTTCTCTTATGTTGTTGGAAGAGGGTGTTTGCTATGACCAGTGCATTCTCTTGGCAAAACTCTATTAGCCTTTGCCCTGCTTCATTCCGTATTCCAAGGCCAAATTTGCCTGTTAACCCAGGTGTTTCTTGACTTCCTGCTTTTGCATTCCAGTCCCCTATAATGAAAAGGACATCTGTTTTGGGTGTTAGTTCTAAAAGGTCTTGTAGGTCTTCATAGAACCATTCAACTTCAGCTTCTTCAGCATTAGTGGTTGGGGCATAGGCTTGGATTACTGTGATATTGAATGGTTTGCCTTGGAAACAAACAGATCATTCTGTCATTTTTGAGATTGCATCCAAGTACTGCATTTCAGACTCTTTTGTTGACCATGATGGCTACTCCATTTCTTCTAAGGGATTCCTGCCCACAGTACTAGATATAATGGTCATTTGAGTTAAATTCACCCAGTCTAGTCCATCTTAGTTCGTGGATTCCTAAATTGTCGACGTTCACTCTTGCCATCTCCTGTTTGACCACTTCCAATTTGCCTTGATTCATGGACCTGACATTCCAGGTTCCTATGCAATATTGCTCTTTACAGCATCGGACCTTGCTTCTATCAACCAGTCACATCCACAACTGGGTATTGTTTTTGCTTTGGCTCCATCCCTTCATTCTTTCTGGAGTTATTTCTCCACTGATCTCCAGTAGCATACCTAACATAGTGAAGTCTAAAGTCCAATCAGAATCTGTGCATTCTTCCCAAATATGTAAGGGTCTTAGAATTTTTTCATCCCAATCACAGTCTCCTAATTTATTTGATATTCTCACCCAGTATTTTAGCCTGTTTCCCTTTTCACAGACATACAAATTTCACAGTATTTAATATTTTTATACAGACAATGTGTGTTTAGTTTTATACACATGTTGGCTAACATCTTTGCTCACCATTTCTTCTTCTTTTTTTTTAACTTAGTTCTTCTATCCAGGATATCAGAAGTACATTCTTTAGATTTTCTTTACTGAAAAAATTTTGGCAGCACACTCTGCTTTTGTTTGAAATGGTTTTATTTCATCTTTCTTCTTGAAAGCTAGTTTCACTAGGTATAGAATTATTATAGGTCAACAGTTATTTTCTGTTAGCAAATTAAAGATGTCATTTCACCCACTTTGGGTTTCTGCTAAGTCACTTCAGTCGTGTCCAACTCTGTGTGACCCCATAGACGGCAGCCCACCACGCTCCCCCGTCCCTGGGATTCTCCAGGCAAGAACAGTGGAGTGGGTTGCCATTTCCTTCTCCAATGCATGAAAGTGAAAAGTGAAAGTGAAGTCGCTCAGTCATGTCCAACTCCTAGCGACCCCATGGATTGCAGCCCACCAGGCTCCTCTGTCCATGGGATTTGCCAGGCAAGAGTACTGGAGTGAGGTGTCATTGCCTTCTCCAACTTCAGGTTTCAATTGTTGCTAATTCACTAGTTCTCTAGTTAACTAATTCTCTCTTATGCTATATCTAATCTTTTATTTGAAATTGAGGTTGGCAAACTATAGCGTGTATGCCAAATCTGGTGCATAGCCTGTTTTTATATAGTCCTCAAGTTAAGAATGTTTTTTTGAAATATTTTAGTGTGTTGTGGAGAAAACCAAATAATGTTGTTTGACAGACCTATGTAGCCCACAAAGCCTAAAATATTTGTTATCTTGCACTTTGAAGAAAAAGTTTGCTAACCTCTGATTTAAACCATTCACTATTGAAAAGCCTATGTATTAATAATATTATTGTGTATCTCTTCCCAAGTTCATGTTCAGTGAAATCACATTGGTAGCTTGAAATCAGCCATGGTGAAAGTATTTATACCTGAAAATCAGCAAATCCTATGAAGGAAGACTTGCTTTAATGTTTTATTAATTGTCTATCCTTAAGAAAGTGATAAAATATTAATAATTTAAGTTAAACTTAAAAGTATGTTGTGTCTGTAGCCATTACGTTGAGATTAGCACAGAAAAAGTGAAGAAGTACTCTTCCAGTATTTAAAATTATTATCTGACTGAGTAAAGAGGTTGGTTACATTATTAGCTAATGAAGAAAGTGCCAACATATGTCCTGTTTCATTTTATCTTCCTCCTTAACATAAAGAAGTGTTAGCCAACATTCATGTTAGAGCTACAGTGAATTACAACCATAGGTTGGCTATGGATGAAACATTTTGGCAAAAATCAGCAAGTGTTTGTAGGAATCAATTTTCTACATAGAATTTACAATAAGGTGTTTTGTGTTTTATTATTATTTGTAAATTAGAGCCATAAATCAATTTATGTCAGTAAAATTTACGTACATATATATGCATGCATTTTTTTCCCACATCACTGGGTGGACCCTAAGATTTGTCTTCTGATCTCTCACCTGAAGCAACTGTCAAAGTGCAAGCTCAAAGCCTCCAGTGTCCAGCAGAAAGCCTCAGAGTACCAGCTGGCCTTGGGACTCCTTTACCCCCAGTTTTGATATCTATAGATTACTCATTTTTGTGTCAGTTCAGTGATACATTTTAAAAGATATTTAGAGGACTTCCCTGGTGGTCCAGTGGTAAATTAAGACTCTGTCCTTTCACTGTAGGAGGCACAGGTTCAACCCCTGATCAGGGAACTAAGATCCTGCATTCCATGCGGCACCGCCAAAAAAAAAAAAAAAGATATTTTGTTTAATATTTTATTCAGCATTCAGTTTTTTCACTTTCTCACTGGGAGAATCATTCAGATATCTAATCTACCACACTCACATTGTCCAGTGACCTGCAGGCACAGGGGGCTCTGCTAAAGTTTAAGAGCCAGGGCTTAGTTTATTCATTTCACCTGTCCACTCTATAAGACTGAGACTCAGCCATCTCAATATGTGCGGCAAATTAGTGGGTAATAAATACCTGATTGCTATGCCACTTCTTGTCTTCTCAAGGAAAATGTTTGGATTTAGTTTGTGAGGTTTGGGGTGGTCTTATTGTTCTGAGCTTGTTGTGTGTGTGTGTGTGTGTGTGTGTGTGTGTGTGTGTTCACTTGTGAATGGTACAGGTGGCTTCGGCTTGGGTGTGAATTATTATGAGCATCATTTTGATTCTCCCTCAGTCCTGCTCTTTTTGAGCAGAGCAATGTTCCATAGAAGGAGAGCTGTTCATTTTCATCAGCATCCTTGGCTGCTCTGCAGCAGCTGAGCTCCTGTCTTAGTCTAATTGGGCTGCCATAACAAAATACCACAGACTGGGTGGCTTAAACAGCAGACATTTATTTCTCATGGTTCTGGAGGCTGGGAAGTCCAAGATCAAGGTGCCAGCTGATTCAGTTCCTAGTGTGGACTAATGGCCCTTTCTCACTGTGCCCTTACATGGCAGTGAAAGAGAATGAGCTCTCTGATGTTTCCTTTCATGGGGACACTAATCCTTCTGGATCAGGGTACTACCCTTATGACTTCAATTACTTCCTTACTCCACATATAGCCACACGGGGAGTTAGGGCTTCCGTATATGAATTTGGCGGGGGACACAGTCCAGTCCACAGCAGTCCTGCTGACTGGGAGGCCCAGTATGAGCTATAAAGTCAGACAGACCCAAGTTCAAAGCCCAGTGCTACTACGTACTAACTTTGTAAAATACTTCATCTTTCTGAGGATTTGCTGGTGGTCCCGTGGTTAGGACACGGTACTCCCACTGCGGTGGCCTGATCAGGGAGCTAAAGATTCTGCAAGCTGAAAGGTGGCACCCCCATTTCTTTTTTCTTTCATCTTTCTGACCCTCAGCCCCCTATTCTGGAAAGTACAAGCAGTAAGTTCCATTTCAGAGGATTGTTGAAATTATTCCATTAGTAAATGTATAGAGAATAGCAAGCGCAATGCCTGGCATAGCTCAGGGGCTCGGTGTGAAGTTTCCCCGATTATGCCACTCAAAGTGTGGTCTTTGCAGCAGAAGAATCACCTGACAGCGTGTGTGTTTTCTCAGAATCCTCTCAAGGACTAGGCATTGTTACTGCTATTTTACCAGGGAACCTGGCTCACAGACTTTCTCCAGGTCACACTCCAAGCTGAAAGAGGTGGCAGATTTAGGATTTGAATCTGCGTCTGCATGATTCCCAGGGCTTCCCTGGTAGCTCAGATGGTAAAGAATCTGCCTGCAATGCAGGAGACCTGGGTTCGATCCCTGGGTTCAGTCGGGAAGATTCCCTGGAGAAGGGCACGGCAACCCACTCCATTATTCTTGCCTGGAGAATCCCATGGACAGAGGAGCCTGGTGGGCTACAGTCCACAGGGTCTCAAAGAGTAGGACAAGTTTAAGCAACTAACATTTTCTTCCTTTTACTTTCACTAGGTGACTCCAAATGCTGCCTGTGCTTTTCAGGACACCAAACTGCTGCCCTCCTCCCAATCTTGCACACTTGGCAGCCAGGCCTAGTCCCTTCCCCACCCAAGCCTCCTCCCTCAACTCATCCTTTAGGGGAGGGAAGGGTCTGCAGGTATTAGCGGGTGGGTGAAGAGAGGCACCGGAGAAGGCAATGGCACCCCACTCCAGTACTCTTGCCTGGAAAATCCCATGGACGGAGGAGCCTGGTAGGCTGCAGTCCATGGGGTCGCTGAGAGTTGGACACGACTCAGTGACTTCACTTTCACTTTTCACTTTCATGCATTGGAGAAGGAAATGGCAACCCACTCCAGTGTTCTTGCCTGGAGAATCCCAGGGACGGGGGAGCGTGGTGGGCTGCTGTCTATGGGGTTGCACAGAGTTGGACATGACTGAAGTGACTTAGCAGCAGCAGAAGAGAGGCACAGACTAGGCCTCTGTCAGCCCAGTGGTTCTTGTTCCTTTGCTAAGTTGTGTCGGACTCTCTGTGACCCCATGGACAGCAGCATGCCAGGCTTTCCTGTCCTTCACCATCTCCTGGAGTTTGCTCAAACTCATATCCATTGAGTCGATGATGCCATCCAACCATCTCATCCTCTGTTGTCCCCTTTTCCTCCTGCCTTCAATCTTTTCAGCATCAGGGTCTTTCCCAATGAGCCTGCAGAGGGGTTGGGGCTATTTATCTCATGTCCTTGAACTGTGTCTCTTCCTCCCCTCCCCAGCAGCTCTGGGTGGGCATGGGGCTGCAGTGGGGATGGAGCTATTTACCTTAGTCCCTGAACTGTGTCTCTTCCTCCCCTCCCCACCAGCTTCCCCTCCCCACCCACCTAGGGTGGTGGGTAGGTGGTGGGGAGCAGGGCTCTGGGCTTTCTGCTTTCCAGATGAGTCTCAGCTGGCTGCCTCCCCTCCCCCACCGCAGGTTTCCCTTATCTCTGGCCATCAGAATCTCTCTGTTCAGCACCCTCCCCTCCCCCAAGGTCACCTACATGGGATTTGGTGCTAGCTCACTGAACAGGCCCCCTTCTGCCTGGAAGTGGGGGATGGTTTTAAAGAGCCAGATTCTTTCCTGGAATCTTCTGTGGATACTTTCCACCCCAAGGAACAGAGTCAGAGTGAAAGAGGTTGTGGAGGGGGTGAGGTAGGGGGGAGTGAAGGACAGTGGCTTCCAACCAGAAGGCTCAGGCTCTGTGCCTTATTTGTTGTGAGAAATGGAGCATTTCCTACCATATCTGTAAACATGGATGTCACAATAATCAGTGATTCCAGCCCTCCAAATGGGAATTCTTGAGCCCTCAGGGCACTGAGAGCCTCTTGATGAGGATGAAAGAAGAGAGTGAAAAAGCTGCCTTGAAACTCAACATTTGAAAAGCTAAGATCATGGCATCTGGTCCTATCACTTCGTGGCAAATAGATGGGGGAAAAGTGAAAACAGTGGCTTTATGTTCTTGGGCTCCAGAATCACTGCAGATGGTGATGCAGCCATGAAATTAAAAGACACCTGATACTTGGAAAGAAAGCTATGACAAACCTAAACAACTTATTAAAAAGCAGAGACATCACTTTGCCGATGGTGGTCCATATAGTCAAAACTATGGTTTTTCCAGTAGTCATGTACGGATGTGAGAGTTGGACCATAAAGAAGGCTGAGTGCGGAAGAATTGATGCTTTTGAACTGTGGTGTTGGAGAAGACTCTTGAGAGTCCCTTGGACGGCAAGGAGGTCAAACCAGTCATTCCTAAATGAAATCAGCCCTGAATATTCTCTGGAAGGACTGATGCTAAAGCTGAAGCTCCAATCCTCTGGCCACCTGCTACGAAGGACCGACTTGGAAAAGACCCTGATGCTGGGAAAGATTGAAGGTGGGAGGAGAAGTGGATAACAGAGGTGCAGGGCCCACCCTCAGAGTTTTGGACTCAGTAGGTCTGGGATGTGGCCTGTGGTCGTTCCCTACTTCTGCTTTAGCAAATCACCACAAACAATGATTTAAACAAGACAAATCTAATATCTTAGACCCTTGAGGTCAGAAGTTAGAAGTGAATCTCATGGGGCTGAAATCACGATGTTAACAGGGCTGAGTTCCCTGTGAAGGCTTTAGGGGAAATGCTGCTCCTTGCCTGTCCCAGCTTCTAGAGTCCATCTACATTCCTTGGCTTCAGGCTCCTTCTTCAAAGGAGGAGACAGGCTCCTTCTTCCATCTTCAAAGCCAGGAACTGCATCACACTAACCTTCCGCCATCATATCTCCTTCTCTGACCCTGACTTGCCTGCCTCTCTCTTTCACTTATAAAGAAACTATGTGTAAGGACTTCCCTGGTGGTCCAGTGGCTAATACTTCACCTTCCAATGCAGAGAGTGGGGGTTCAGTACCTGGTCAAAGAGCTGAGACCCACACGCATGCCTCAGGGCCAAAAAACTAAAACATAAAACAGAAGCAATATTGTAATAAATTCAATAAATACTTTAAAAATGGCCCACGTCAAAACATTTTTTAAAAGCACCCCAACAAGCACTGCAGCACAACCTACAAGAGGCAACACCCATAAACAGCAAAATCCTCACCGATAGATTAAAGCTTCAGCACATATATATGATGGACTGTCAGTCATATCCAAACACTAAACAAGGAAACTGTGCCCCTGGGAGCTGATCAGGCCCACATGGGGGCTCATGGTAGAAATGGCTCATTATGTTGACCTCACAAACAAAGAATAAAATCACAGTGACCCTTGAGACTGACCAAATTGCCCAAACAACATTCTGTTTTCCTGAGGGCTCCTACGTTCTCAAGTGACCCCAAGACTCAACTGCAGGCTAAAAGTTAACCATCCCTTCAGAATTTTTCATTGGTGGGGTATACAAAAGACCCTGTCAGAAAGGGAAGACACTGGTTCTCCTTAAGGGCCAATCACCTTCCTGTTTCCCTCTAATAAATTTCCTTTTCTTGCCTGAAAAAAACAAAACAAAACAAAACATTTTTTAAAAACAGAAGGAATCTGTGTGATGATGTGATTATATTGGGCCCACCCAGCTAATCCAGGATCATCCCCCTGTGTCAATCAGCAAAATCCCCTTTGTTATGTAAAGCAACTTCTTCACAGGTTCTGGGGATTGTATGAGGATATCTCTAAGGGGCCATTATCCTGAATACCACAGGGCCTAAGATATCACATGTCTAACAGGCTTCCAGGTGCCGCTGGTGTTTTGAGAATAGATTTTAGGGGCTTCCCTGTGGCTCAGCTGGTAAAGAATCTGCCTGCTGATGCAGGAGGCATAAAAGATACAGGTTCTGTCCCTGGGTTGGGAAGATTCCCTGGAGGAGGACAAGGCAACCAGTGTTGCCAGTGTCAGCCAAAATCCTTTTACCCATTTTTACACCTAGACATCCACTTCTCAAGGCAACTTTGACTCCTTTGGATCTCATTTTCCATAAACTCTAAAGTGTGCAAGCACTCTCAGTCATGTCCAATTCTTTGGGATTCCATGGACTGTGGACCGCCAGGCTCCTCTGTCCATGGGATTTCCCAGGTAAGAATACTGGAGTGGGTTGCCATGCCCTCCTCCAGGGGATCTTCCCGACCCAGGGGTAGAACTCACATCTCTCACGTCTCCTGTCTTAACAGGTGGATTCTTTGCTGAGCCACTGGAGAAGCTCTGTGGAGACTCTATGAAGTGAAGTGAAGTGAAGTGAAGTCGCTTAGTCGTGTCCAACTCTTTGCGACCCCATAGACTGTAGCCTACCAGGCTCCTCTGTCCATGGGATTTTCCAGGCATTTTCCAGGCAATAGTACTGGAGTGGGTTGCCATTTCCTTCTCCAGGGGATCTTCCCAACCCAGGGCTCAAACCTGGGTCTCCTGCATTGTAGACAGATGCTTTACCGTCTGAGCCACCAGGGAAGTCTATACTTCCTGGTGGAAGTCTATACTCCAAGTGGAGACTCTATACTTAACAGTAAATAACCATCTCAGGAGGAACTCTGTATTAGTCTGCTCAGGAGACTTCTTGCTTCTTGGCAGAATGTAAATGAGACAGAGGTTAAAATGTAAATAGGATCTTCCTCCCACCTATCTGGTGTCTTGATTCCTTATGTTATTGAGATCCCTGGAATTTAAATATTCTTCCATCCCCCTTCCCTTTCCTTTCCTAAAATTCAAAGTAATTGATACAACAGTACTCTTCCCTGGAGTATCTTTTCATTTTAACCAAACCTAAATCAAAGCAATGATTTTTAGATTTATAATTCCTATTTCCATATAGGGGTACATGAAATGCAGCAGGATTGTATAAATAAAAAGTAAGTGAGAATGTGACAGGGAAAACAAGGATAAGAACATAAAATTAAACCAGGAACAAGGCTACTATTAAAAAAAAAAAAAACACGATGGAGTTCTATATTTTTTGCTGCAAGTATTGGGTTTCCTGGCAGGCAAGAGAAAAAAGGATATCTAGTTATTTACATACTTCACAGGGTTCGGTGTGGGAAAAAAATGAATCCACTACTTAGCAGAAGCAGAGTTAAAAGACCAGAATGACCTTGTGTAAAGTAGGGAACCACCCCTTCAATAACAGCTTTACAATGGACTCAGGGCCAAGTGTTATACAGCATTTCTGTTTGGCGAAGCAGAATAAAGGCGAGTCTGCAGGGAGTGGAGTATATGCCCTGGAGTTCATCCCCTGTTTGATCTGGTTTAAACTGGGCTTAGTTTTAAAGTATCTGGATTGGATTATCTGCTTGACCTTCAAAGAGAGCTGTATTACCAGAAAAAGGACCTGTCAGTTAGGATCCTAACACTTGCAAGCAACCGAAACTTTAATCCTACTGGCTAAAACAAAATGACATTTCTGGGTTCCTGTGACCAAAAAAGATCAGCGGTAGTTTTAGGATCAGACAAGGCTTTACCTGGGGCTTCCGGGAAGGCTCAGCGGTGAAGAATCCACCTGCCAACCCAGGACACACAGGAGATTCCGTTTGATCCCTGGGTTGGGAAGCTCCTATGGAGGAGGAAATGGCAACCCAGACATGATTGAGTGACTACACACGCAAGGCTTTACCTAGGACTTAAGAGCTCTGAAAAGGGCCTGGTTTCTTTCTACATTTTGAGGACCAGTTCCTGGGTGTTGGCTTCATACTCAGACAGATTCAACAGTTCTCAGAACTGACAGCGCTACACATGCTTACATTGATACAAACAGAATTTTAGAACATTTCTCTACTCAGTGATAAATAGGCACCATCTCAAGCCATCTGAGTAGCACCGTGTGTGTGTGTGTGTGTGCGTGTGTGTGTGTGCATGCACTCAGTGTGTCTGACTCTTTGCAACCTCATGGACCATAGCCTGCCAGGCTCCTCTGTTAGTGGAAGTTTCCAGGCAAGAATATTGGAGTGAGTTGCCATTTCCTCCTCCAGGGGATCTTCCCGACTCAGGAATCAAACCCATGTCTCTTGTGCCTCCCACATTGACAGATTCTTTACTGCTGAGCCACCAAGGAAGCCCACCCCCATGTGTGGTGGTTTATTTTATATTCAACTTAACTGGACCAAGCAGTGCCCAGATTAAACATTATTTATGGGTGAGTCTGTAAGGGTGTTTGTGGATGAGATTAGCGTTTAAATGATGGACTCAGTAAAGTCCAGTTTCTTCCTGCCCCACTCCCCCATGTGGGTAGGCATCATCCAATCCATTGAAGGACTAAGTAGAGCAAAATGATGGCAGAAGGAGGAATTCACCCCTGTTGCCTCTCGCTTGCCAGTCTGAGCTGGGACATCAGTCTTTTCCCGCTCTTAGACTGAAATTTGTCCTATTGGCTCCTCTGGTTTTCCTGGTCTCCAGCTTGCAGATGGTATATCTCAGCCTCCCTAATTATGTGAGACAATTCCTCATAATAAATCTCTTCTTATATCTATGAATCATATTGGTTCTGTTTTCCTCTGGAAAGCCCTGAGTAATACATGTAGCCACCCTGAGCCTCCCTAAAATGCGACTGAAGTGTTAATGCCCAGTGTAGCCAAGAGCCTTGAAACCCTTGCTTCCTGCACTGGCTTGCTCTGACTAGTCAGATTTTGAAAATTCTCCCTAATTATACTTTCTCTGTATTGTCTGGGGAAAGAGAAGGTGTTTTCCCCAGCATCCTCAGCAAATGTCCTGAGTCTCAATCTGATTACACTCGCTTAGGCCATATACACCCACTCCAGTACTCTTGTCTGGAAAATGCCATGGATGGAGGAGCCTGGTAGGCTGCAGTCCATGCGGTGACTAAGAGTAGGACTGAGTGACTTCAATTTCACTTTTCACCTTCATGCATTGGAGAAGGAAATGGCAATCCACCCCAATGTTCTTGCCTGGAGAATCCCAGGTACGGGGGAGCCTGGTGGGCTGCCATCTATGGGGTTGCACAGAGTCAGACACAACTGAAGTGACTTAGCAGCAGCAGCAGCAGCAGGCCATATACACTCCCCTTAACCAATCACTGTGAGCTAGAAAGCACTGACTGACCTAAGCTAGATTACACGTTCTATCCTTGACTCCACCAGTCCCTGGATGAGCGCCTTGTCTAGGAACAAAGTGATGGAGCAGAAACTCATGGGCTTTAGAATCAGATCCTGGTTAGTTCATTCATTCATGGATCAAAGCAATGGATAGAAAATACCAAACAAAACAGACCTAGTCCCATCCCTAATGGAGAAACTAAATTAGTGTATTTAATGCTGTGTAACAAACCACCCCAAACTCAGTGGCTTGAAAACTACACCCATTTTAGTTGCTCAGCATTGTGTGGGTCAGCAGTTTGGGCTGGGCTCAGTTGACTGATTCTTCTGGATTCACCCCCCATGTCTTCAGCCAGTTTGTGGGGCACCTAGAGCTAGATGATCTAGGGTGACCTTCCTACCGGGTCTGGCCGTTGTCATTCACTGGGCCAGGCACTTCAGCAGGCTAGACTGGGCTTCTTTACTTGACAGCAGCGTTTGAAGAAGGCAAGCCCAATGCACATGTGCTTGTCTTTTTTTTTTTTTTAAAGTTAGTATTTATTTAGTCTTGGCTGCAATGGAATTTCACTGTTGCCCACGGGCTTTCTCTAGTTGCGGCATGAGCAGGGGCTACTCTCTAGCCTTGGCGCACAGGCTTCTTCTTACAATGGCTTCTTTTGTTGTGGAGTATGAACTTCAGAAGTTGTGACATGTGGGCTCTAGAGTACGGACCCAGTAGTTGTGGGACACCAACTTAGTTGCACCTTGACAAGTGGAATCTTCCTAGACAAGGGTTTGAACTTGTATCCCCTGCATTGGCAGGCAGACTCTTAAACCACTGAGCCACCAGGGAAGTCCAGCGCATGTGGTTTTCAAGCCTGTGACTGTGTCATCATGCTAATGTGCCATTGTCCCAAACAGATCACATGGCCAGGCTCAGAATCATTACAATGAGAGGCTTCCCAAGAATGTGGGTATGGAGAGACATGATCAGTTGGGGACAGACAGTAATAATCTCCCGCAATCAGTAGCAAATGCATAAACCAATGACAGGTTTGGATTACGGCTCTAAAGGAAGTGATCAGCATGCTGTGAGAGGATCATGGGAAGGACCACGTTTAGGTGACAATCAGGGCAGGCCTTTCTGAGGAGTGTCATTTGCACTGATGTGTAAGGAAGGAGTCCCTGGAGGAGGGCATGGCAACCCACTCCAATATTCTTGCCTGGAGAATCCCATGGACAGAGGAGCCTGGTGGGCTAGAGCCCATGGGGTTGCAGAGAATTGGACACAACGGAAGTGACTTAGCATGCATGCGCTAAAGGAGTAGCCACATGAATGCAGGGAAAGGACTGAAAGGAGGACATCTAGGGTCTTGCTGCTCAAAGTGGTTCCTGGACTAGCAACATCAGCATCCCCTGGGATTTGTTAGAAAAGCAGCAACCCGGGCTGTGTTCTAGGCCTGCTGAAGCTGCATTTCAGCAAGCCATTCGTGTGCACTATAATCTTTGAGAAGCTTGTGACTATCAGAGAGAAGGTAGAAGTGTAAGAAAGAGGGAAGGAAATAGCACAGCTAGCCCAAGACATTCAGATGTGCTCCTCAGTTCTAAAATTTCTACTGTGATCTAGCTACTAGCCCAGAAGAGACCTTTCCTCCACTGCCCTGGGCCCCACTGAAGGGCCCCATGATCACGACTCTGCCGTGAGAAGGGCTTTGGTCCAATGGGCATCACCCAGAGGGAAGCACCCGAAACCAGAACTCTGCTGGCTTCGGCAAGGCACTTGATCTCTGGTAGGTGGGAACACTACAAATGGGGCCTGTTTATGCACACACAGCTCCAGGCGGCAAGGAGGCCTGTTATGGAGCAGCCAGTTCTAGGGCACCCTGATAATCTGTGGGAAGGCCAGACCCTCAAGCCTGCTTTGTCTTCTGGCCCCTCCCCGGGTGTTGAGGGTGATGACGAGTTTTCAGGTTCCTTCAGCCATAAGCCTACAAAGACGCTTTCCTGGAGGGCAAGTGGGTGGCATTCAGCTGTCATGCTAGGGTGATCATATGTCCCACTTGCCCCGGGCAGTCCTGTTTACACCTGCCGTCCTGGTGTAATGATTAATAATGCCCCCTCTCACTCTGGTTTGGATGATAACTAGGGTCACCTTAGAGCCCAGGCTTGATCCCCAGAACTAAGGGAAGGTGACCCTGAAAGAGCACTGGTCCAGGAGTGAGAAATATGGGCTCTTGTCCTGCCCTATTGCTGACACGCAGGGGGGCCTTGGGCAAGTCCTCTCTGGCTGCCACTGCTCACCTCTGAATTGGGGGAGTTAAATGAGACAGGCCTCTTCTAGCCTGGGGAGACATGGGTCCCTGGGGGTTCTGCCCCATCAATAGGTTGATGAGGGTATGGCCACGTCCATGGCCTCTGGGAACCCCATATTCTGCCAACTCTTTCTCTAGGTCCTGCTCCCAGGGCACTAGGCTTGTGTCTCTGCTCAGGGCTCTATGCCAGCAGGGTCTTGCTGCCTGTCAGCCACTTTCTACCCCAGGGGGACACTTCTTCAGCCTGCATGTCCTTATTATATGATGTTTTGGACAAACAATTAAATCACCTGCAACTGAGTCTCCGCCTGTCACAGGGTATAAGATGTCAGTACTGTAGTGACTCAGACAGTAGAGAAGCTGCCTGCAAGACAGAAGACCTGGGTTCAGTCCCTGGGTTGGGATGATCCCCCAGAAAAGGGATCATCACCCACTCCAGTATTCTTTCCTGGGAAATCCCATGGACACAGGAGCCTGGCAGGCCACAGTCTATGTGGTGGCAAAGAGTCAGACATGACTGAGCAACTGACATACACACACACACACACACACACACACACACACACACACATTATTGATCAGTGTGTGGGTTGGGAGAAATTGATGAGGCCATCTTGGGAAAATACAGTCTGCCACATTCTCCCCAATTCATATGGAAATCAGGGCTGTTCCAAGTCACAAAGTACAGGAGCTGGCTCTGGTTAGCTTAAGCAAAAAATTGGACTCCTTTAGGATTTATAGAATTGATGGAGGCTAGAAGGCCAGGATTGTCAAATAAGCCAGAACCAAGGAGGTCTGGAGGCCTGGGCAACAGGTATTCACATAAAGGAGGAACATAAGAACTGTACGATCTAAGGAGTCTGGCCCACCACTGCTCAGATAAATACAATCCCTTGGCACTCAGCTTCCTTGCAGCACTCTAAAGGGCAAAGCCCAGGAAAGTCAAGTTGACAGGCTGAGTCACATGCTTTCCTCCTGAGTGGGGCCAGTGTAGACAGAGAGGATTCATTGGTACCTTTTGCTTTCCTAGTGACAAGTTGGGCTGTTCTCCACAAAGACTACACAGTGGGGCTCCAGCCTCCAACGCAGCGGGGAGATTCTCTCAAACAGACATAGGGTGCTATAGGACAGGGGGAAGAAGGTGCTGGAGATCCCCAAAGTGTCCAGCAGAGAGCCCACAGACTCAGACACACCTCTGCAGTTATCGGTGCCCCCAGTACTGAAAAGGAAGAATAGAAAGCTGAAGAAGACTCTCAGAGGGAGCAGGATATTGTCTTAAGGACTTGAGGGGCTGTCGCTTAGAGGAGAATTTGATTTGTTCAACACAGCTGGGGGATATATTTTGGCCCAATATCAAAAAGAACTTAAAAATTTTTTTTCTATTTTTAATATTTTCAATAGGCAATACATTAATTGAAAAACTATTAAAAGGAACATAGTGAAAGTCTTGCTCCCACCCCTGTTACCTATCCGCCTACTTTCCAGCTCATTCCCCACCTCCACTCCAGACAGTCATCTTAATGATAGTGGAGGTTTAGGTGCTCATGTCCGACTCTTTGTGACACCATGGGCCGTAGCCTGCCAGACTCCTCTGTCCATACGATTTTCCAGGCAAAAATACTGGAGCAGGTTGCCATTTCCTTCTCCAGCTCATCTTAATAGCGCCTTGTATATGGTGCCATAGGTTTTTCATTTCCTTTTAGGTTTTTAAAATTTACTTTCTTAACTGTGGTAAAATACACATAACATGAAATTGACCGTTGGAACCAGTTTTAAGTGTGCAGTTCAGCGGCGTTAAGCACATTCATATTCTTGTGCAACCATCGCCACCATCCATCTCCAGAATGGTTTTCATCTTCCCAAACTAATAATCTGTGCCCATTAAAACAATAACTTCTCAGTCCTCCTTTCTCCAAGCCTTTGGCAACCAAGATTCTATTTTCTGTCTCTGTGAATTTGCCTATTTCAGGTACCTCATACAAGTGAAACAGTGTTTGTTCTTCTGTGTCTGGTTTATTTTACTCAGTGAATCTTCAAGATTCATCCATGTTATGTAGAATGTCCTTCCTTTGTAAGCTTGAATAATATTCCATTGCTTTACATACTTTGATGATCCGTTATTAGATACATATGTTTATAATTATTATATCTTCTTGCTATATTAAGCCTTTTCTTGATTGATAACTCCTTCTTTGCCTTTTAGAATAGTTTTTAATTTAAAGCCCGTTTTGTCTGATATTACTATAACCACTCCTGCCCATTTATTTGGTTACTATTTGCACGGATTATCTTTTTATATCCTTTCACTTTCAAGCTATTTGTGTTTTTGGATCTAAAGTGTAAAATACTTTATTGTTAGAAGAGCAATGTTGTACAGCAGATATCCAGATTACTAGATCTTATTTGTCTTGAGTAACTGAGACTTTATGCCTCTTGATCAGCAATTCCCCATACATTAACATTTTAATATTATTTAAAATTGTAATCTGATCCTTGTCATCCTGATCCATTTCAGCACTCTTCCCCCCACTTTTTTTTTCTGTAGCATTTATTACCTTCTAGCATGCAATAATTCTGTAGTGTCTGTCCTCCCCATTCCATGCCATTAGAATGACAGCTTCATAGGAGCAGAGACTTTTGTCTGTTTTACTCACTGATTTATTTCTTAGTGCATAGTAAGTGCTCAGCACACAGCACTCAATACGGACCATTTGATTGAATAGATAACTGAACAGCAGTATCTAATGAGCGACTGGTAAAGCCTTCCTCAGTGATCAATGCAAAGAAATAGAGGAAAACAATAGAATGGGAAAGACTAGAGATCTCTTCAAGAAAATTAGAGATACCAAGGGAACATTTCATGCAAAGATGGTCTCAATAAAGTACAGAAATGGTATGGATCTAACAGAAGCAGAAGATATTAAGAAGAGGTGGCAAGAATACACAGAAGAACTGTACAAAAAAGATCTTCATAACCCAAATAATCACAATGGTGTGATCACTCACCTCAAGCCTGACATCCTGGAATGTCAAGTTAAGTGGGCCTTAGGAAGCATCATCACAAACAAAGCTAGTAGAGGTGATGAAATTCCAGTTGAGCTATTTCAAATCCTAAAAGATGATGCTGTGAAAGTGCTGCACTCAATATGCCAGCAAATTGGGAAAACTCAGCAATGGCCACAGGACTGGAAAAGGTCAGTTTTCATTCCAATCCCAAAGAAAGGCAATGCCAAAGAATGATCAAACTACTGCACAATTGTACTCATCTCACACGCTAGTAAAGTAATGCTCAAAATTCTCCAAGCCAGGCCTCAGCAATACGTGAACCGTGAACTTCCAGATGTTCAAGCTTGTTTTAGAAAAGGTAGAGGAACCAGAGGTCAAATTGCCAACATCTGCTGGATCATGGAAAAAGCAAGAGAGTTCCAGAAAAACATCTATTTCTGCTTTATTGACTATGCCAAAGCCTTTGACTGTGGGGATCACAATAAACTGTGGAAAATTCTGATAGAGATGGGAATACCAGACCACCTGACCTGCCTCTTGAGAAACCTATATGCATGTCAGGAAGCAGCAGTTAGAACTGGACATGGAACAACAGACTGGTTCCAAATAGGAAAAGGAGTATGTCAAGGCTGTATATTGTCACCCTGCTTATTTAACTTATATGCAGAGTACATCATGAGAAACGCTGGGCTGGAAGAAGCACAAACTGGAATCAAGGTTGCCGGGACAAATATCAATAACTCAGATATGCAGATGACACCACCTTTATGGCAGAAAGTGTGGAAGAACTAAAGAGCCTCTTGATGAAAGTGAAAGAGGAGAGTGAAAAAGTTGGCTTGAAGCTCAACATTCAGAAAACTCAGATCATGGCATCCGGTCCCATCACTTCATGGCAAACAGATGGGGAAACAGTAGAAACAGTGGCTGACTTTAATTTTGGAGACTCCAAATTCACTGCAGATGGTGACTGCAGCCATGAAATTAAAAGATGCCTACTCCTTGAAAGGAAAGTTATGACCAACCTAGACAGCATATTGAAAAGCAGAGATATTACTTTGCCAACAAAGGTCCATCTAGTCAAGGCTATGGTTTTTCCCATAGTCACATATGGATGTGAGAGTTGGACTATAAAGAAAGCTGAGCTCCGAAGAATTGATGCTTCTGAAGTGTGGTGTTGGAGAAGACTCTTGAGAGTCCCTTGGACTGCAAGGAGGTTCAACCAGTCCATCCTAAAGTAGATCAGTCCTGGGTGTTCATTGGAAGGACTGATGCTGAAGCTGAAACTCCAATACTTTGGCCACCTGATGTGAAGAGCTGCCTCATTTGAAAAGACCCTGATGCTGGGAAAGATTGGGGACAGGAGAAGAAGGGGATGACAGAGGATGAGATGATTGGATGGCATCACCAACTCAATGGACATGAGTTTGGGTGGACTCCGGGAGGTGGTGATGAACTGAGAGGTAAAGTGCTTCTTGCCACTTAAGTGTCCTCTGAAAGGGTGGAGAGGGATCAGAGAGCAGAATCAGTCTTCAGTGGGCCGGGTCAGTCAGACAGTTCAGTTCAGTTCAGTTTAGTCACTCAGTCCTGTCCGACTCTTTCGATCCCATGAATCGCAGCACGCCAGGCCTCCCTGTCCATCACCAACTCCTGGAGTTCACTCAGACTCACGTCCATTGAGTCAGTGATACCATCCAGCCATCTCATCCTCTGTTGGCCCCTTCTCCTCCTGCCCCCAATCCCTCCCAAGGTGACCTTTAAGCTGTCTTCAAGCCTAATGGAAACAAATCTAAAACTTGCCTGATTCAAGAACAGCCCTGACACCTTGCGCCTGAAGGTGTGTGTACTGTGCTGTGGTGTTCAGGGAGGGGCAGGCTATCATGGAGGAGCTGCAAGAGGAGGCAGGGGATGCCAGCATCCTGGTCTGTTTGTGAGAAGCATCTCATTCCCAAGGAGTGGGTAGCAGGGAGTCAGAGCCTAGGAACTCCTTGACTCCAGCTGCTGCAACAGCTTGTTCAAGACAACTATATTTGGAGAGGTCTAGTTTTGGGGAAAAATAAATCTTCAGTGCTCCTTTCAGGACAAAACCTCTCCCTTTCCATGGCTTACTATCAATCATCTCAGTCTCAGATATTGCCCAATTCTTTGTTTTCCCCACAACATTGCACTTAATGAATGATATTTCTGTGAATTTACAAAGTTATTTCTAAAACTTGTGGTTCAAAATCAACTGTGTTTTATAGTCTATGTGTATGTGTATTTTTCAAATGATGTTGTAAGGGCTAAGTTTTCCCCAAACTTATTTTTAACAGTAAAAAAAAAAAAAAAAAAAGAGGGGGAAATCTCTAAATGTCCAAAAAGATTAAATAAAAAAAGCTATGATGATGTGAAATTTTATTTACTAATACAGGAAAGGGCTTCCCTGGTGGCTCAGCTGGTAAAGAATCCAACTGCAATGCAGAAGACCTGGGTTTGATCCCAGGTCGAAAATCTGGGAAGATCCCCTGGAGAAGGGAATAGCTATCCACTCCAGTATTCTGGCCTGGAGAATTCCATGGACTGTATAGTCTATGGGGTTGCAAAGAGACGGCCACAACTGAGCAACTTTCACTTTCATCAAGTCTCATTTTCACTTTCAATAAAGGAAAAGTGTCCTTAAGGCATTACCTAAGGAAAAAAGGAGGTTACAAACTGCTGTGTGCAGTATTATTCCATTTTTGTTTGCTTTAAAAATATATTACATATTTTCATATACAAATATTTAAATATATTTATGTAAATTCTAGAATGATATGCAGCAATATGTTGACAATAGTTATCTCTGGGATTTCAGCCCATTTTTATATTATTTCCTTTATTTGTATTGGTAATTGTGAGCTTTCTTTCCTTTATATTCAGGAAAAAGAGTCATACTGAATCCGTTCGCTTCAGACTGGGACTTGAACTCATATGTCCGGGCCTTGAACCTGGCCACATCCCATGATCTTCCAACTGAGATTACACACCCAGTCTCAGGACTTAATGAAGCTCAGATTCTTGATGTCACACTACAGAAAGGATTCAATGAGAGACAAAGTGATAAGTCAGAAGTGGATTTATTTAGAGAGATATACATTCCACAGAGTATGGGCCATCGCAGAGGGCGAATACAGACTTGAAATGTGGTACGGTTAGCTTTTATCGGCTGGATAATTTCATAAGGTAATGAGTGGGAGGCTTATTCTAACTATTTGGGGGAAGGGATGGAGATTTCCAGGAATTGAGCCACTGCCCACTTTTCGGTCTTTGATGGTTGGTCATGGAACAGGCGTAGCACCTGTTTGTACTTAGCATATGCTGCTTCCCTGGTGGCTCAGATGGTAAAGAGTCTGCCTGCAAGGCAGAAGACCTGGGTTCCAGCCCTGGGTCAGGGAGATCTAATGGAGAAGGAAATGGCAACCCACTCCAGTATTCTTGCCTGGAGAATTCCATGGACAAATTCTTGGCAGGCTATAGTCCATGGGATCGCAAAGAGTTGGACTTGACTCAGAAACTAACACTCACTAAAAGATCTTTGCCTGGTCATGAAGATCTCCCATGTTTTCTTCCCAGGGCTTCAGTAGTTTAGTTGTCACCTTTATGATCCATCTTGAATTAATTTATACAGTGTGAGGAAGGGGTTAGAGTTCATTTTTTTTCCCCTTATGAGTATGCATAGAAAAAAATTGGTTTTCCCCCAGAATTGCATAAATGTCTTTATAGTAAATGAAGTTACCATATATGTATGGATCTATCACAATCAACTTTATTATTGATTATTTATTTATTTATTTTTGGCTGCGCTGGGTCTTTGTCGTGTGTGGATTACTCTCTAGTTGTGGTGCACGAGTTTCTCCTTTTGGTGGCTTCTCTTATTGCAGAGCACAGGCTCTAGGGCTTGCAGCCCTCGGTAGTTGCGGAGCAACAGGCTTAGTTGATCTGCAGCATGTGGGGTCTTCCCCAACCAGGGACTGAACCAGGGTACCATGAATAGCAAGGTGGATTCTTAACTACTGGACCACCAGGGAAGCCCCACGAACAACTTTAAAGGCATCAGTTTCCAGATCCTCAACTTCTGTATGTCTTTTTTTTTTTTTCTAAAATGGATCTATTTGCCTATGCAATGAAACGTCAAGCCAATTGTTCTTTCCCACTTCACTTAACTTTCCAAGTAAGGCTTACCTTTCACTCAATTCCCCTGGGAACATGGTTTGTCATCTAGACAAGTGCAAAGCACTATAGACCCAAACAAAGGAGCAATTAGAGAGTGCACACTTCTGAAGCACAGACAGCATCAGCTATAAATACTGAAGGGACAGCATCTTATTCCATCTAAGGGACAAATTCTAGGTGACAAGGCTCTGTGCATTGTCTATTTAGCTTAGAATATGAAAGTGAGATGGTTGTCATGAGGCTATGTATTAATACATTTATCTGAACTGAAAAATGAATCCAGATTTTTCTTTTGACAGAGAGTAAGTCTAATTGGGCTGACTGTTTGACAATGAATTCTGGCTTTGCCAATTAGCTTATATAGCAGACATTTCCCATAAATTAAATAAACCAAATCTGCAACTCTGAGGTTCTTGAGAAAATATATACAACATGCAGGAAATTATATTTTTTGCTGCTATTAAAATTACGAAAAAAAATTTAGATGTCAACTTCAAAATATGAGAGTATGTAGTTTCCCAAAATTCCTTGAGGGGATACACAGCATGAAAATTTGAAGAACACTTATCTAGAGCAGTGGTTCTCAAGTCTAGCTGCAATTGGAATCACTTGGGGAGATTAAAAGACGGCGATGCCTGGGCTTCACTCCAAGCCGATTATGGCAAAGACACTGGGATCGAGTACTTTTTAAAAACTCCCTAGGTACAGCCAGGCTAAAAACCACTTGCTCCTTTCTGCCTTGTCTCTCTGGACTCGCACAATCTAAACCCCTCTCTCTTCCTCACTCCCGGCACCCCAGGCTGTCTCCCTGACTCACACCCATATCTAGCTCCAAGCCTAGACATTATCTCTTGGACATTCACAGGCCCTTCAAACACAACATGTCTCAAGCCAACCTTGGCAACAGTTTGTTTATTATTTTTTGACTATACTGGGTCTTCAACTGCTTTCGTGCAGGTTTTCTCTACTTGTGGGACCTGGGGCTGCTTTTCGTTGTGGTACACAGGCTTCTCACTGCAGTGGCCTCTCCTGCTGGGGAGCCCCGGTTCTAGGCGCAGGGACTTCGGTAACTGCAGGATGTGGGCTCAGTAGTTGCAGTTCCCGGGCTCTAGAGCGCAGGCGCATGGGCTTAGTTGCTCTGGGGCATGTGGGATCTTCCTCACTGGCAGGTGGATTCTTATCCACTGTGCCACCTGGGAAGCCCCTTGGCGACAGTTATGATCATTCGTTGGTAGAAAATGTGTGGGTGTGTGCCTCAAAATACATATATTAAAAAATAAACCAGGGGAGTTTCCTGGTGGCTTAGTAGTTAAGATTCTGGGCTTTCACTGCTGTGGCCCAGGTTCAGTCCCCAGTTGGGGGACTTAGAGCCTGCAAGTTGAGCAGCTCAGCAAAAAAAAAAATCCCTCCAAATTATATGTATTACTGTGTTAGCATGTCTATAAAATAGGAAATATAAAAACATGAGACTAACAATGAATATAAGAAACTTCCCTGGGGGTCCAGTGGTTAAGAATCCGCCTTCCAATGCAGGGGATGAGGTCCTATCCCTGGTTGGGGAACTAAGATCCTAACATGCCTCAAGGCAGCGAAGCCTGTGTGCTTCAACTAAGACCCCCATGCAGCCATAAAGAAATAGGAATAAAAACCTTTTAAAAAACAAACATAAATACAAGTTCTAACATTTTCTCTCCACATCCTATGGATGACCTCTGTTCTTTTGCACATACTGGTCGCTCTTCTGGGAATTCCCTTCCCCCTTTGTCTTTCCCTACAACCTTCCACTTATTCCTCAAGACCCAGTCCTCTGAGACTCCCCTGCATGCGGACCTTCCCTCCCTCCAAAATGCCCCCAGGGGACTCTGCACAGGCCTCTCTCTCTACTACGACCATTGTTTTGGTTTGGCTTTTTAAATATTTATGTCGGCCAGGACTGCTGCCCCATATCCTGCAATGAACAGGAAGCCGCACAACAGGGATTCTTTGGCTCCAAATTCCACCAGGGCCAAGGCTGAGGATCCCTGCCCACACCTTCCTCCCTCCACTTCATGCCTGACAAGCAAAAAATTAAGTCCGCCTGTCAAACGTCTTCAAGGCTGAGATCGTGTCACCTGCTTTTCCGGATCTGCCATCCTTTAGCTATGTGACTTTGCTGTGTGCTTAGTCACTCAGTTGTGTCTGACTCTTTGTGACCCCGTGGACTGTAGCCCACCAGGCTCCTCTGTCTGTGGGGATTCTCCAGGCAATAATACTGGAGTGGATTGCCATGCCCTCCTCCAGCAGATCTTCCCAACCCAGGGATTGAACCCAGGTCTCCCACAGTGCAGGCAGATTCTTTACCATTTGAACCACCAGGGAAGCACAAGAATTCTGGAGTAGGAAGCCTATCCCTTCTCCAGGGGGTCTTCCCAACCTAGGAATTAAACCAGGGTCTCCTGCATTGCAGATGGATTCCTTAAGAGCTGAACTACCAGGGAAGCCCTTGTGTGACTTTAGGCAAGTGATTTGACCTCTCTGAGCCAGAGTTTCCACCTTGTTAGAAAAAAAATTAAAAAAACAAACTCCCTCTTCCTGGCCAGCCACTGTGAGAAGGAGACACAACGATGCCCAGAGAAGGCCCAGCTCTGTACTTGGCTCCCAGAAGAGCCCAGTTCACAGAGCTTGTTGTCGCTAATCTCTGCTTCTCTCTTCCCCGAGACCTCTGCTGTCTGTGGGTCTGGGGACTCCTATACCCAGAACATGGCTCAGTGGTAAGGAATTCGCCTCCGAGTGATGCAGGAGATGTGTCAGATTGAGACCCAGGTTCAATCCCTGGGTTGGGAAAATCCCCTGGAGAAGGAAATGGCAACCCACTCCAGGATTCTTGCCTGGAGAATCCCATGGACAGAGGAGCCTGGTGGGCTACAGTCCACAGGGTTGCAAAGAGTTGGACACGACCGAGGACAGCAGGCAGAACACACTCTGCCACGGCGCGAGCTGCAGAGAGAAATGAGAACTGTGCACACTGAGCGGGCAGGGGCTGAGCAGGGCCTGTCGGGGGGTGGGTGTGTGCACACTGAGAGGGCAGGGGCTGATCGGGGCCTGGCGTGGGGTGGGTGTGTGCACACTGAGGGCGCAGGGGCTGAGCAGGGCCTGTCGGGGGGTGGGTGTGTGCACACTGAGAGGGCAGGGGCTGAGCGGGGCCTGGCGTGGGGTGGGTGTGTGCACACTGAGGGCGCAGGGGCTGAGCAGGGCCTGTCGGGGGGTGGGTGTGTGCACACTGAGAGGGCAGGGGCTGAGCGGGGCCTGGCGTGGGGTGGGTGTGTGCACACTGAGAGGCAGGGGCTGAGCGGGGCCTGGCGGGGGGTGGGTGCCAAGCGCTGAGTCCCTGGTGCTTGCTGTTCCCAGTGCTGTGAGGAACGCAGGGAGCCCCGGGGGTCCTGCAGAGTTTGAACTGTAATCGGGCAGAGTGTGTGGGTGGGACTCTCCTTGAGCCTTCGATTCTGGGCCTTCTGCCCGAGGCCTTGTGGAGGCTGACTGTTCCGCTCAGATGTCAAAGGCTCCCAGTGACAGGGCTCCCCAAGGGATTTTCCCCAAACTTTTTGTTTGCAAATTTCAAGCCTACAATAAAGTTGCAAGTCTGGTGCAATGAGCATACATATACCCTTCACCTGGATCCACCTCTTTCGGTTCATCTCTCTCTGTACACAGGCCTGCGTGCTAGGTCGCTCAGTCCTGTCAGGCTCTGCGACCCCTTGGACTGTAGCCCTCCAGGCTCCTCTGTCCATGGGATTTTCCAGGCAAGAGTACTGGAGTAGGCTGCCATTTCCTCCTGCAGGGGATCTTCTGGACCTAAGGACTGAACCCATGTCTTCTGCGTTGGCAGGCAGATTCTTTACCACTGGGCCTCCAGAGAAGTCCCTGTCTGTGTACATGCACACACTTTTTTCAGAACCATTTGAAAGTTGACATCATGACACTTGATCTCAAAATGTTTCCCCAGGCAGCCTCTCAGAACAAGGACATTCTCCTTTAAAACCACAACACGGTGATCATATTCAAAACACATGATGCTGATGAATCCCTTATCTAACTGTGGTTCTTGTTTAGATTTCCCCGGTTGTCCCAACTGTGATTTTTTTTAATTGTTTTGTTTTGTTTTGTTTTGATCCAGGAGCTGATCAAGGACCTCTCTAAGCACTGTATGTAATTGTCAACCCACTCCAGTATTCTTGCCTAGAGAATCCTGTGGACAGAGGAGCCTAGTGGGCTGCTGTCCATAGGGCCATAGAGTCGGACACGACTGACGTGACTTAGCATGCATGCATGCATTGGAGAAGGAAACGGCAACCCACTCCAGAATTCTTGTCTGGAAAATCCCAGGGACGACGGAGCCTGGTGGGCTGCCATCTATGGGGTTGCACAACCTGTCTTTTTAACCTAGTTCTCCTTTTTTTTTTTTTTGTCATCTGGGACACTTACGTTTTTTTAAAAAAAAGGATTATTAAAATTTATTTATTTTTGGCTGTGCTGGGTCTTCACCACTGCTCGGGCTTTTCTCTAGTTGGAGTGAGCAGGGGCTGCTCTCTAGTTGTGGTATGAGGGCTGCTCTTGTTGTGGAGCACAGGCTCTAGGGCTCGAGGGCTCAGTATTTGTGGCTTCTGGGCTCTAGAGAGCTGGCTCAATTGTTGTGGCGCATGGGCTTACTTGGGCTTCCCAGATGGCACTAGGGGTAAATGAATCTGCCTGCCAATGCAGGAGACATGAGACTCTGGTTCAGTCCCTGGGTTGGAAAGACCTCCTGGAGGAGGGCATGGCCTACCCACGTCAGTAGTCTTGCCTGGAGAATCCCATGGACAGAGGAACCTGGTGGGCCACAGTTCATAGGGTCACAAAGAGTTGGATACTGCTGAAGCAACTTAAAATGCATACACTTAGGCTTAGTTGCTCCTCAGGATCTTCCTGGATCAGGGATCAAACCCATGTCTCCTGCACTGGCAGTACAATTCTTTACCACTGAGCCACCAGGGAAGCCTGATACTTATATTAAAAAAAAAAAGAATCTAGACTAGTTGCTTTGCATAAATGTCCCTCAATTCGAGATAGTCTGGCTACTGTCCATGGTGTCAAAAAGAGTTGGACACAGCTTAGCAACTGAGCACGTGTGCACGCTAGTTATTTATGATTAAATTCAGGGTGTGAGGTTTGGGTAGGAATATTAACAGCACAGGGGACTTCCCTGGTGGTGCAGACATTAAAGAATCCGCCTGCAATGGGAGATCTGGGTTCAATCCCTAAGTTGGGAAGATCCCCTGGAGGAGGGCCTAGCACCCCACTCCAGTATTCTTGATTGGCGGGCTACAGTCCATGGGGTCACAAAGAGTTGGACACGACTGAGCAACTAAGCACAGTACATTAACAGCACAGAAGAAAAGTTTGACGCGCTTAGAACATCCCACCAGGCAGCACAAGATGTTTTATGTCCCACTATCTGTGACCTTATTTTTGACCTTACAGGTTGTCATAGAGGAGAGAATTTTGCGGGAACCTGCAACCTCTGCTCTTGCCCCTCAGGCCACCCACACTGGAGACCTCCCCATGGGCATGGGGAGGTGGCACCTTCTGTGCCTTTGAGGGACTGAAGGGAATGGAGTGTGGCCAGAACTGCTTCCCAGTGGAAGCAAACCGCACCTTCCCCAACCCCACCTTCAGCCCCGGGGTTCTCGGGGAGAGCACAGGGGCTCACTCTCTTGGCTGCTCCCCCTTAATAGATTTTTCAGAGAGCACCAGAGGAGAAAGTCATTATGCATCATCACAGAGGCAACCCCAGTGTTTATGATACTTTTCAATTTACAAAGGACTTTCCCGCTTCATTTCCAGGTGCAAATAAGAGCCAGTCTCCTCAATCACCAACCGTGTTCTGTGTTAAAGTTTCATATGCCTCAGAGTGCTCTACTCCTCACACTCATCCTGAGAGGTGGGTATAACCGTCACCCCAATGGATAGATGGGAGAATGGAGTCCCAGAGAGGTTAAGCAGCTTGCCCAAGATCACCCAGCTAGGAAGTAGTAGTGCTGGGACTCGAACCCTGGCTCCTTTGAACCCCTAGCCAAGGTTCTAAGCAGCATGCTCTGAGTTCTTTTTTGAGCTTCACAGCAGATCCAGTGGCAGGCAGGAAAGACGTGCAGGTACCCGTTTGCAGATGGAGGAAATAAAAGCAGAAAAGTTGTATGTTCTGGCCAAATTTGTGGAATTGGGAGTAGGCCCCAGAACTTCGGAATCCTGGCCTGGTGCCCTTGCCATAGCCTCAGGCTGCTCTTGGGACTGAGGCCAAAGATACCAAGGAGGGCCTTCCCTCGTGGTCCAGTGGCTACTCTGAGCTCCCAGTGCAGGGGGCCCGGGTTCCATCCCTGGTCAGGGAGGAACTAGATCTCTCACACTGCAACTAAAATAATAATAATAATAATAGATCTCGGCATGCCACAATCGAAAGATCCTGCCTGCTGCAACCCAGACCCGGCCCAGTCAAATAAATATTTTTTAAAAACAACAACAAAAAAGCAAAGATGCCAAGGGTCCTGATGGTGATATGCCAAGAGGGATGGCAGGAGGGCAGGGCAATGGCAGTGAGTGTCCCTCTGCAGCCTCCTCAGCATGCCACCGTGAGTGAAGCAGGGATCTTCCCTGCTTTTGCCCCCAAGCCACAATCCCCCTCCTGCCTGCCTGTGTGCCTGTCTCGTCCTGCCTCTCCTTGGCTGGGAGGAAACCATCCCATGCCAGCCATCCACTTGTCAAGGCACCCTTGTTTTAGGAAGAAATGGCTGGTTCCTGTGGCAAACCCCTACCTAGCCTGATAGACTTGAGCAGCTGGTTTTTGAACCCTGGTCTCAGAGGAGACGCCCAGAATCCCCACCTGCTGGAGGCAAGAGGAAATACTGGGCCAAGATGGGGAGGTGGCCTGGAATCACCTGGTAGGATATGGGTAAGACAAGGGAAGCCAGAGGGTGAAGGGGAAAAGGTCTACCTCTTTACTGCTTTACAAATCCTAGATTGGGTCACCTCTTCCGTGAAGCCAACCTTGATCATCTTGGTGCTCAGCAAGCTCTGCTCAACTATATGTACTTAGCCAAACAGTTATGTCCAACTCTTTGAGATCCCATGAACTGTAGCCTGCCAGGCTCCTCTGTCCATGGGATTCTCCAGGCAAGAATACTGGTGTGGGTTGCCATGCCATCCTCCAGAGGATCTTCCCAACCCAGGGGTTGAACCCAGGACTCCTGCATTGCAGATGGATTCTTTACCATCTGAGCCACAAGGGAAGCCCCATCAACTATATGGGAGAGTACTTAATTCTGCTTTAACCAAATCAGGCAAAGTACCTGTGTCTCCTCTACATGCCCCAGTATTCTTGGGCTTCCCTTGTCTCAGCTGGTAAAGAATCTGCCTGCAATGCAGGAGACCTGGGTTCGATCCCTGGGTTGGGAAGATCCCCTGGAGAAGGGAAAGGCTACCCAATCCAGTATTCTGGCCTGGAGAATTCCATGGACTGTATAGTCCATGAACTCCCAGAGTCATACATGACTGAGCGACTTTTACTTCTGGGCTTCCCTGATAGCTCAGTTGGTAAAGAGTCCACCTGCAATGCAGGAGACCCCAGTTCGATTCCTGAGTCAAGAAGATCCCCTGGAGAAGGGATAGGCTACACTCCAGTATTCTTCGGCTTCCATTATGCGGGAGACCTGGGTTCAATCCCTGGGTTGAGAAGATCCCCTGGAGAAGCGAAAGGCTACCCATTCCAGACAGTCCATGGAGTTGCAAAAAGTTGGACACAACTGGGCGAATTTCACTTTCACTTTTCTCTTATATAGTACTAACTGGCGGCGGGCGGGGGGTGGGGGGGCAGCTTTGTGCAACTATTTGGGCCTAATCCTGAGTCATGTATGCAATAGGTTTTCAGTGCATGGGTTTTTGTTTTGTGTTTTGTAAAACTAGGTGACCATTGTAGATGCCGTTGCAGATGCATTCATTCCTGTATTGTGGCAAACTTGAATTTTCTGAGATACATCAGACTCCACAAGGATTTAAAAATTCCCTGACCCTCTTCAACAAGATTTTGGCTAAAGATTTGAAAGGATCAAGGTTGAATAGAAGACTTTTCAGCCAAAATGGAAAAAGCATCCCAAGTGACAAAAGCCCTTCTTAAAGACAGTGTTAAGAAAACTCTCACCAAGCTATGCTGGAAAACTCATCTAAAATTACTATCAGGGAAGCCTAAAATGGAAAAAAGTCTTACAAATTGCTCTGCATATACCAGTGGCCCCAGAAACGGACTAGGAATGAGCCCTTATGAAAGGATATATAGGAGACCATGCTTAGCTCCTGAGCTTCCGCAATGGCTTAGCGGTAAAGAATCTGCCTGCAATGCAGGAGCTGCAGGAGACATGGGTGGGGATCCCCTGTTCGATCCCTGGGTGGGGAAGTTCCCCTGGAGGAGGAAATGGCAACCCACTCCAGTATTCTTGCCTGGAGAATCCCCATGGACAGAGGAGCCTGGCAGACTACAGTCCATGGGGTCACAGAGTCGGACACGACTGAAGTGACGGACCACGCACGCACACTTGGCTCCTAAAAGTATAAAGAGAAAATGTCTAACACAGGAGGTAAAATTTTACAGTATATTCAACAGGTTGTGTTCCGCCAGGTCTCCCTCTCACCTGGAAGCTCTCTTTCCTCCCTTCAAAGCAGGTGGCCAGGTGCTGCTGAAAGTGTGAAAGAGATGCCCTGAGCAGCACCTTGAAGAAAAAGGGAAAGAATCCTATGCTCCTTAAGACTGAGGGGTATCAAAGAAAAGTGGGGGGCAGGGAGAAATTTCCCTGGTTGTCTAGTGGTTAAGAATCTTTCTGCCAATGCAGTGGATCCCTGGTCTGGAAATATCCCAGAGGCTGCAGGGCAGGTAAGCCCGTGAGCCACCACTGCTGAGCCCACGCACCCCAGAGCCCGAGCTCCGCAACAAGAGCAGCCACTGCAGTGAGAAGTCTGCACACCGCAACTAAAGGGCAGCCCCCGCTCGCCGCAACAAAGACCCAGAGCAGCCAAAAAGAAATGCGTATATCAATCTTTTTTAAAAAGAAACAAATGTGATAGTTCAACAAAGAAAGAAAAGAAAAGGGATGATTAATGCTGGGCACGACCCTGTGGGGCTGCTGGATATGGAGGCCTTTTTGTCCCCCTGTTTTTGTAGGCAAGACTCCAGCTTCCATTACTCAGCACATTTTATTAGCTAAATAAAATGAAAGACTATTCATCCATTCATTCACTCAAAAAAAATCATTAACATCATTAAACAAGCAACTCCTCTGAGCTAGAATCTCTTCTAAGGGCCCTCGCCCTCGGGGACTGACATTTTAGTGCAGAGAGACGGATCACAGACAGATAAATCAGCAGATAACGCGAGGCCAGCTCTAGGAAGAAAGAATGAGTGAGTGAGTGAATGAGTTGTCGATGGAGGAGAGGAGAAAGTGGATGAAAGGCTCAGGGAGGGAATTCCCATCCTCCTGCCGTCACCCAGGAGGACGGGCACTATGCAGCGTCTGCTCTCGCCGGAGCTGGGGCAGCCTGTTGACTTGGCCTTATGTCAGCCCGAGAGAAGATATTCCAGGAGGAGATATTTACTCTAGGGTTTTAGAGCACTGGCCATCACCCACCTCCACCCCCGCCCAGAGGTGCCAGAAATGAAACTGCTGGCCTCCCAAAGGAAAACCAGAACTCAGTCCACCACTAAGACCAAGGGCAGCCAGTGAAGGGGTCAGCTGCCCTGGGACATTCAGAAAAGTGCAGCAGCAGCAAAATGCTGCTGAGGAGGCCGTGTTCCCCAAGGCCAGGGCTGAGCTGGGACTAGAGGCAGCAGAAGAATCTTCTTCCTTCCTTCTGTCCCTCCCTTCCTTCTCCCTCCCGCCCTCAGTGTGCCCTTCCCTGGCCACTGTGCATATTACACTCCCAGCCTTCTCTCTTCCACTTCCCGTTTTATTTTTCTCTGTGGCACTTATTACCTTCTAACACACCATATAGTTTACTTATCTATTGTGTTCTTGCTTTTTTAAAATTAAATTTTTGTTACTCAGTAACGAGGGGGCCAGTTTACCATGATGTGACAATGGTCGTAGCAAGGGTCGTAGGAAGGAGCTCAGCATTCAATGTATCTAATACATAAAGCTTTAGTGATTTGTTAAATATTATGATACTATACAGGATCAAAACGTTCAGCCCTTCCCTAGATCTTTAATTGATATCTTTCAGACAAGGAGACATGGATTTGATCCCTGGGTTGGGAAGATCCCCTGCAGAAGGAGATGGCAAACCACTCCAGTGTTCTTGCCTGGGAAATTGCATGGACAGAGGAACCTGGCAGGCTACAGTCGCAAAAGAGTTGGAGATGACTTAGTGACTAAACAGGAACAGCAGATAAGTTAAATAATCTAAACAGGTCAGAAATTGCCTGCTGACATACTTTAGTGGAATTACCTTGCACAGGGAACTCTACTCAATACTCTGTAATGACCTGCTGTACAGCAAAGTGTATCAGTTATACATATACATATGCCCACTCTTTTTTAGATTCTATTCCCATATTGTGTTTGCTTTTGTCAACAACCCCCCAGACCCCAAATGCAAGTTCCATGAGGGCAGGGATTTACCTCTTCTGCTCACTGTTATATTCTAGCACCCAGAACAGTGCCTGGCACACAGTAGGTGCTCAAAGAATATTACTCACCCCTTCCTTCATCCTTCCCAGATTATTTGAGTGCTGGTTCTGTGCCCATACTGTGCTGTGGGCAGGGGCGAGAGTCATCAATAAGACATCCTGGGACTCCCCTGTCAGTCCAGTGCTTAGAACTCCGTGCTTCCACTGCAGGGGGCATGGGTTCGATTGCCGACCGAGGAACTAAGATCCCTCGAGCAACTCGGCCAGGCCCAAAAATAACTAGTAAGACATCGCTCCTCTCTTTAAGGCGCTCACAGCCCCTGGGAGCCATCCTTGGGAATGGATGGTGCCAGAAACCTGGGTGCCCCTTCCCCTACTTCATTCCCAAAGTTATCCTCCATTCACTCCCCTCGCTGTGTGAATGAGGGGAAGTCTTTCCTGTAACAGTGAGCACGCGTCCCTGAAAGCAAACCTTCCTTCTTGCTCTGCCCGGAGCCGACAAGCAGCCTGGTCCAGTGGAATCAGGCAGTCCAGAGTTTGACTCTCCATCCTGCTCCCTGGCTTCTCTGAGAACTCAGTTTCTTTATCTGTAGGATGGGACTCCAATATCCACCTTGCAAGGGTTCCACCGCAAGTAGAAGCTGTCTAAAGGGTTTGGCCAGAGCAGGCAGTAATCAAAGGCCCCTCTTGCTGACACTGTTCCTGCGGTGTCTGGCTGTGACTTGCAGCAGGCTGCCTCGCGTAGAGAGGACAACCGGGTGCCCCGTGCTGGGAAGCCACACTCCAGTCCCCAGCACCCTGGGCAGGCACTCAACCTCACGTGTTCCACACAGCATTCGTGGCTTTTACAAATCTGAGGTTCAACTTGGCGATGACTTTTTAAAATCCAGCATTGGTGAGGGTGTGTGCTTGCCACTGTCACACCTGGCTCCCGAGGCATGTGTTTTGTTTGGGAAAATCTAGTGATATCTCAGGGCCTCCCAGGTGGCGCTAGTGGTAAAGAACTCAGCTGCCAATGCAGGAGACATAAGAGACACAGGTTCAATCCCTGGGTCAGGAAGATCCCCTGGAGAAAGGTTCAATCCCTGGGTCAGAAGATCCCTGGAGGAAGGCATGGCAACCCACTCCAGTATTCTTGCCTGGAGAATCCCATGAACAGAGGAGCGATATCTATCAAAACAATTCAGGCTCTAGGAATTCACTGAAACCTGTACAAAGACTCACAGACCTGGATGTTCTGAAAATGTTATTTGTAATACCAATAAATAACTTCATTGTCTAACACTAGGGATTTACTAGATAAAACATATGATATATATCCTGCCATTAAAAATAGTGTTATAGAAAAAGAATAATATGGGAAGATGTTTACAAAATATTAAATGAGTAAAGCAAACATAAATCAGTATTATAGTATGAATCTCTTTCCCTCTGTTTCTCATACTCAAGTTGCCTCTAGATGGTAGGATTACAAATGTTTTCTAGTTTCTTCTTTGTGCTTTTCTGCATTTTCTTTTCTGTATTACCTGTTTTTAAAGAAAAATTAGAAAATCAAACTCATTTTTGCAAAATACAGACTAAACAGAGATATAACAAATTACATAGTTAAATTTTATCTTATGTCGAGATCACTTATGTCAACCTATAGATAATTTCTGATCATAGCTCAATGAACTTGTGAAAAATTTTTAAACTGTCCCTACGATCTCTTATTACTGGACCAGAAAGATCCTCTGGAGAAGGGAAAGGCTACCCACTCCAGTATTCTGGCCTGGAGAATTCCATGGACTGTATAGTCCATGTGACTCACAAAGAGTCGGACAGGACTGAGTGACTGTCACTTTCATACATATATATGTAAATTCTTAACGCCCTTTTCTTTGGGAATAATGTTAATTTACAGAAAAGTTGCAAAGGTAATACAGAAAGTGCCCCTGTCCCGCCCCCATCCCTCCTAACTTGCATAACCAGGGTACACTTGTCACAACTAAGAAACCAGCACTAGTAACTAAACTTCAGACTTTATTTGGATTTCGCCAGTTTCCCATTAACAGTCTCATTCTCTCCCAGGGTACAGTCCCTGGGTACCACATCGCCTTGATCGGTCCCTGTCTTTTCAGGCTTGCCTGGTCTGTGACAGTTTCTTGGACGTTCCTGGTTTTTCAGGTACCTGTATGAATTTTGTAATCAGGAAAAGAAAGGGATGACGCCGAAGCAGAAGAAAAGCAGATGATGATGATGGCGATGGTGAAGAGTTCTGTCGGAACGCCTTCCTTTTTATCTCGGTGGGAGGCAAAGGATCTTCTTTTCCTTTCTCTGTTCACCGGAACGAAACGGGGAAAGCAGTTGCTGCCTGGCATCTGTGGGATCCACAGAGGCTGGGCGCCTTAATCCCTCCTTGCCCTCTGCCCTCTCGGTTCCTGCGCCTGCTACCGTCCCCCCCCCCCGCCCCCCACCCCGATGCGGGGGGCCCTTGGCTGCAGGGCGAGCCAGGGGCCGCGGGTCCCCTCGCCAGTTGGGCGAGCGCGCGGGCGGCACCCGGACCAACTGTTCCGCAACACCCGACTCGGCCGCCCCGCCCCGCCCCTGCCCCAGGTCTTATAAGGCTGTCCGGCCTTCAAGCCTCCGAACTGCCCGCTGCCCGCCCCGGCCAGGCGCCCCCTGCAGCATGATCTGGAACACCAATCTCCGCTGGCGGCTGCCGATCGCCTGCCTGCTCCTGGAGGTGGCCCTGATCGCCCTCTTCGGCGTGTTCGTGCGCTACGAAATGGATGCCGATCCCCACTGGTTGGAGGAGAAGGTGATCAAGAACTTGTCCACTGACTTGGAAAACGAATTCTACTATCGCTACCCGAGTAAGTCCCGCCACCTTGCAGGTCCACTTTGCGGGTCCCCTCCCGCCAGGCGGAGAGTCCTGCCTGGCCTCGGGCCGGAGCTGCAGGAGGAAATGCCGCCCCCAGCCCCCTGCCCCGCCCCTCTTAGGCTCCCCACTATGGAGACTTCCCAGTGTCTGGAGGTTAAGCTCCAGAAATGGTCAGGCTGCCCAGATTCCTTTCAACTCGTGAAAACTCATGAAGAGAGCTCCCTCCAGGTGTCCTCAGAGACCTCCAACCTCCCTTCAGAGAGCCCTTCTTGATGTCTTCAGGAGACCCCAGCCGGTGTGTGACCTTAGCTCTCCCGTCCAGCTGTGCCCAAACTCTCCACCTTAACAGAGTAGTTCCAACGTCAAGGGCTGCAGGGGTGGCTCATTGGCCTACCAGCCCTGCTGGTGTGGAGGACCAAAGCACAACCATGTTTTGGCTTGGAGAGGGAGAGAAACGCCCCTGAATTCTCTGGCATCCGAGGTGCCGTGATTAACACAGCTTGTCCATAGAGTCACCACACCTCACCTGTATCACGGCTCTGCCCTCAGCCAGGTGGGTAACCTGTAGGCAAATGTCAACAATACACAGACTCGATTTCCTCATCTGTCCAATGGGATAATAATGGGACCTACCCTACAGGAGTGGGGTGAGGCTGGCATGAGACATGGCACATAAAGTTCTGGCACTGTGCTGGGCATGGAGTCCTCACTTCATAATGAAGCAATTACTAGATGACTACGAAATGCAGAGGCCCTAGGACTCAGCAGTTAGAAGAACTGGGGCAAGTTTACTTGGGTTGGCCCAACCTCTGGACTCCCAGCCCAGGACTCTTCATGCCCTTGTGCTTTCTAGCTTTCCACACCATCTGCCAACAGCCAATGACAGTCTCTTTCTAACTGTTGGTACTCACATAGTCATGGACTGTTAGTTTCAGAAGGGACCCTAAAGTTCATCTCCGACAGTCAGCTATGCAAATTGATCTTCCCTCCACGACTTGTTGTTGTTCAGTTGCTCAGTCGTGTCTGACTCTTTGCAACCCCATGGGCTGTAGCACGCCAGGCTTCCCTGTCCTTCACCATCTCCCAGAGTCTGCTCAAACTCATGTCCATTGAGTCGGTGATGCCATCCAACCATCTCATCCTCTGTCACCCCCTTCTCCTCCTGCCACCCATCTTTCATCAGCATCAGGGTCTTTTCCAATACCTTGGCTCTTAGCATCAGGGGACCAAAGTATTGGAGCTTCAGCTCTAGCATTAGTCCTTCCAGTGAATATTCAGGATTGATTTCCTTTATTTAGGATTGATTAGTCTGATCTCCTTGCTGTCCAAGGGACTCTCAAGAGTGTCCTCCAGCACCACAGTTTGAAAGCATCAATTCTTTGGCACTCAGCCTTCTTTATGGTCCAACTCTCACATCTGTACATGACTGTTGGCAATGTTATGACTCCCATTTCACAGACCAGGAAACTGAGGCCAGAGAGGGGACATGTCTTGCAAAAGTCACTCATCCAGAAACCTAGTGAGCCAGCGTAGGAGCTCCAGGGACCTGAACCCACCCACCTGGACTGCTCTCCTCCCTTTCATCTCACCTTTCCCCTCTTCTCCTTCCCTACTGGTGGCTGTGACTAGGAGTTGGAACGTAGGTATGGCCCCAAGCTTGGGTTCCCGGGCCTCAAGGCAGTTCCCAGGGGGGTGGAGTGAGGGCAGTCCCTTTAGGTACTTTCTGGGTTCTTGGTTCCATGCTGTCAACACCTGTGCAGGCTTCATTCCTGCCCAGAGGATTAGAGGAGTCCTTTGGGCATCTCAGTTTTCAGAGAAGTCTAGCTCCAGCTGGCTCAAGCTGGGGCCCAGGGGTGCCTGAATACGGCTCCCGGGGCATGGGCCCCTTGGTAAATAGCAGGCACAGAACCAGCTGGGGACCCGTCCTGGCAGTCCCCTGAAAGCCCAAGCTGCTGAACACGAGCTTCCTCCTGGGCTGATTCTCCGGGCAGTGTCTGGGGAGGTTGGCCTGAGGAGAAGCCATCAGAGCCTGGGCTCTCGAAGCTTCCCGGGAAAACAGAGGGAGAAAGGAAATGACCTAAGGCTGAGGATGCCACAGTTTCAAACACCTGAAGGTCTGGTTCATAAAACTGAGGTGGCAAGTTTCACCCTGTGCTCCTGGGAACTAAACCTCAGATTTGTGCATTCCTCAAGCAGAGGGCAGTGTAACCTGGAAGTTGACTTTGGAAGTAAACAGATATGGGCCCATCACTTGAAATGGAGTAAAGTGAAAGTGTTAGTCACTCAATTGTGTCTGACTTTTTGTGATCGATGGACTATGGCCCGCCAGGCTCCTCTGCCCATGGGATTCTCCAGGCGAGAATACTGGAGTGGGTTGCCATTTCCTTTTCCAGGGGATCTTCTCAACCCAGGGATTGAATCCAGGTCTCCTGCATTGCAGGCAGCTTCTTTACCATCTGAGCCACCAGGGAAACCCAAAATAGATTAAGCCACCTCTCTAATCACACTGAGTCTCAGTATGCTCTTCTATGAAGTGGGAATGTTATTTAATGCACAGGAACTCTTGGAAGATTGAAGATAATGGGTAGCCAGGAGGGCATGTCTCATGACATGAAACCAGAGGACAGTAAGCCGGTATCAAGCTTCCTCAGAAGGGACTGGTGCTGTTGCTGAAGGTGTTTAAGTGCAGGCTTAGCATCCATTTAGTGATGTGTCTTCCCTGATAGCTCAGTTGGTAAAGAATCCACCTGCAATGCGGGAGACCTGGGTTCGATCCCTGGGTTGGGAAGATCCCCTGGAGAAGGGAAAGGCTACCCACTCCAGTATTCTGGCCTGGAGAATTCCATGGACGAGTCCATGGAGTGGCAAACAGTCAGACACGACTGAGCGACTTTCACTTCACGTCACTTTAGTGATGTGGCCAAGGAATATCTCTTTGAACATGAGTGTGAACTACTATAGCATTTAAATTCCTTTGTGCTGTCCCCACTTGTTGTTCAGTCACTAAGTCACGTCCAACTCTTTTGCAACCCCATGGACTGTAGCCTACCAGGCTCTTCTGTTCATGGGATTCTCCAGACAAGACTACTGGGGTGAGTTGCCATTCCATTCTCCAGAGGATCTTTCTAACCCAGGGGTCAAACCCGTGTCTCCCACGTTGGCAGGCAGATTCTTTACCTGCCACCAGAGAAACCTTCTTCCCACTCACAAGCACTTTTTGCTTGCTCTGTCAGACAAGGAGTGTATTTGTTTCTATTTTATGTTGCTAGAGATAGAGCTTAGAGGTTTTCCCAGCTGGTCAGTGGCATAGGGAGGGGTGAGGCCAAGCCCTCACACTGCACAAAACCTGCTTCCCCTAGTCTCTGTGGCATTGCCACTTCCTCAACCACCTCCCCAGGAGGTCTTGCAGTGATGGGATGGTTCTGTGTCCAGCTCCGAGTTGTGGGAGAGGTGGACACAGAGCCTTGGAGAATTGAGGGACTGGCCAGTGGATTTGAAAGGCAACAGTTTAGGCTGGGCTGTAGAGCATGGGAAGAGCCTGTCCCCAGGCTGCTGTAGGGCTGAAGAAGCGTTGGAGAGAGAGCTGATGTTGCCCACCAGCATGGGAAACTTGATCCTCAGATTTCAGAAAATTTCAAAACTTGGCCTTCTTCAGACCTTCCCAAGAGACTGAGCCAGGAAGGGGTCGCAGAACAGCTGTGTACTGGCGCCCCCTGATGGCGGTTCTCAGAACTGGCCTCCAGGAGCCATCCTTGCCCCTGGGGGACCTCCCATGGGGGAGGGACTCTGCCTGGCTGCCTGAGTCACTCACTATAGGCTGGGGAAAGTAGGGGAAGAGAGGCGTTGTCTTACCAACTTCCGCTGACCCCCAGCAAGTCGCCAACCCAATGCAAAGCACCTGGTCAGTCTTGAAAGAGAAAACGAGAAGTAGTAATTAATATAATTAAGCGATTGCTTTGGAGGAGAAGGGAACAACAGGATGAGATGGTTGGATGGCATCACCGACTCGATGGACATGAGTTTGAGCAAGCTCCAGGAGATGGTGAAGGACAGGGAAGCCAGGTGTGCCGCAGTCCATAGGGTCGCAAAGAGCCAGACACGAGCGACTGAGCGACTGAACAACAGCAAGCAATTGCTGAGGAATCATGTTTATACCCAGGGCTTTGATTGGGTGACATTAAATGTGTATCAGACACCTCTGAGTTCTGTTACTATTCTTCATTTTACAGAAAAAGAAACTTAGGTCAAAGAGGTTATGTCCTTGCTAAAGGTCATACAATCTGGACCTTCAGACCATTTATATATATATATATATATATATATATATATATATATATATAATTTATTTATTTATTTATTTATTTGGCTGCCCCAGATCCTAGTTGTGGCATGTGGGATCTAGTTCCCTGACCAGGGGTCAAATCCAGTACCCCTGCATTGAGAGCGAAGAGTCTTAGCCCCTGGACCATCAGGGAAGTTCTGGATCATTATTATTAAAAGCATTTTCAGTAGCATCGAACTCATTTGGCAGTCAATCCTAAAGGAAATCAACTGTGAATCTTCATTGGAAGGACTGATGCTGAAGCTGAAGTTCCAATACTTTGGCTTCCTAATGCTAAGAGTCAGGTCATTGGAAAAGACCCTGATGCTGGGACTGATTGAGGGCAGGAGGAGAAGGGGGCAACAGAGGATGAGATGGTTTGATGGTATCACCAACTCAATGGACATGAGTGTGAGCAAACTCTTGGAGACAGTGAAGGACAGGGAAGCCTGGTGTGCTGCAGTCCATGGGGTTGCAAAGAATCAGACACGACTTAGTGACTGAAAAACATTCGTATTCCAGTAAGGACCAGTTTAGGAGATAGAAGGGAGTAAGAGAGCGAATAAGGAAGGTGCGGAAAGAGAGCAAAGCTGGAGTCTGTGCGCCTGAGGTTGGGGGACAAGAAACAGACATCCACAGAAGGGTTAGAGACAGAGGTCAGGACAGCCGGGGAGTCACAGAGAAGGACAGAGAACTGGCGAGGTGGGGACCGGCAGGGAGAAGCCCTGAGAAGCTGTGCGCTCTCTGCTCTTTCGTCCCAGGCCTCAGGGAGAGCTGAAGGCAGCCCCCAGGAAGGCCGCCTCCAGTCTCTTGAGCCCGAGCCCCTGCCCCTGCCCACCTGCTTCTCCCACCTCCAAAGAGCTTCTAGCTATGGAAGTCTTCGATGCTACCTCTTCCCAGGGGTTCCCCTCACCTCCCTGCCAGCACCGTCCCTGTCTAATCTGCTCAATTCCACCGCCAGTCCTCGGCTCCTGTCTCCGGCTCATCGTTCCAACTCCCAGCTCTGTGTGCAGGTCTGTCGGACCTCAGAGTCCAGCTCCAACAATGGCCAGGCTCCATTGCGCCCACACTACCCCGCCTGACGCTTGCCGACACCACCCACCCCCGGGGTCACGGGTCATCTCAAACTCCCGCGATCAGCCCTAGACCCAGCACCTCCCTCCCTCCCCAGCAACCTCTTCCTCCTTGCCTGCATTTGCTTTGGTAACTGTGGTCTGAAGGTGTCTCCCCCCTCTCTCCCCAGTCTGTCACCCATCAGCTTCTTCCCAAGAGTCACCATGACACCGTGGATGGCGCTTCACATATGTTAGCTCAGTTTCCTCCACAACAGAGAAGCACGATGAACCATGAAACACGATAATGACACAAAATCAGTCTCACACACGGGAGGGGAAGGACAGCCTGAGCATCGCTGCCCGCCCACACTGTGGCTCACCGGGCTGCCGTGGACATCAGGGCCTATCTACCCAGTGGATAGGAGACATCAGACAGGAGAGGGTCTGCGGTCTCCCCTGATGGTGAAGTGCCACCTGGGGCCCTTGGCTGCTGCACAGCTGGCATATCTGGGCACTCCTGAGATCACAACAGTAATTATCCATTCATCCCTTCAGGGATATTTATGGAGCATCCACCCCGGGGAATACCTATAGGCAGTGGAGAATACCAGCATGAACAAAACAGGCTTGGCCTGGACTCCTGGGGCTTCCCTGGTGGGTGAGCGGTAAAGAATCTGCCTGCAATACAGGAGATGCAGGTTCAGTCCCTGGGTTGGGAACATCCCCTGGAGAAGGAAATGGCAACCCACTCTAGTATTCTTGCCTGGGAAATCCCATGGACAGGGGAACCTGGCAGGCTACAGTCCATGGGATCGCAGAGAGTCGGACATGACTTAGCAAATAAACCACCACCACCATTTGACTCCTTGGAGCTTTAAAGTCTAGTGCGCCAGACAAACAAACCTAACTACCTAACTACAAATTGTTGTAAGAACTAGAAACGAAAGAAGAAGGTGTCATGAGGGGGTGAACCAAGTTGAAACTCAGGGGTCTGGAAGGCCTCTGTGATGAGGTGACTTTTTGCTGAGATCCACAAGAAGAAATAGAGAAGGAAATGGTAACCCACTCCGGTATTCTTGCCTGGAGAATCCCATGGACAGAAGAAAAGAGTCAGGCATGACTGAGCGACTAAACAAGAAGAAGTTGCTGGCCATTCTGCGGGAACAGCGTCCTATGTGGAGGGACCACCACAGGCAAAGATCCAGAGTGAGACTGAGCCCAGGGAGGCCAGTGTGGCTGGGGCACCAGAGGGAAGGGAGGACCAAGGAAAGGAAGAAGGAGGAGACTGGCGGGTGGGCCAGGCCAGGCTTGGTGAGCCCTGCAGTTCTCTTTTATTCAAAATTTTTTAATTGGGAAAATCATTTCAAATTTACAAAGAGTTGCTAAAACAAAAATAGTACAAAGAACACTATATACTCTTTTTAACTCCCATTAAGCATCTCTCTCTTTTCCCACATAAAAGCAAATACGTACATACAGTTCCTTTTCCTCTGAACTGAGAGTCCGTTATACATATTGTGGTCTGGCCGCCTTAATTACTCCACTGTTTCCTAAGAATAGAGGCATTCTCTTCCATCACCACAGTAATCAACTTCATGAATTTACACTGTACGCTACTTTAATATACTGTCCCTATACAATTTTGTCAGTATACAAACCTTTGCGGCATTCCCCTGCACCCACGCCCACTCCCTACCCCAGCCAAATCCAGAATCCAGTCTAGGGTCAAGTATTGGATTTATTTGACCTGTCTCTTTAGCCTCTTTAACCTAGAACATTCCTGAGTAGGTACAGCACCTAGCACGTGTCTGTCCTATAACAGACGTTCACAAGGGCAGGCTTTCTTTATCTTTTAAGACACTGATATTTTTCAAGAGTCCAGCTTCAACCCCTTTCTAATAGCATGTTCCTTTGTTTGGTGTTTCCTCGTGATTAGATTGGGACTGTGCCTTCTCAGCCAGAGCACTACATAGGTGATGTGTCCTTTTCAGAATATCTTCCTGAAGGTGTACAAGGTCCGTGCGTCCCACACAGGTGGTGTTAATTGTGATCACACCATCAAGATGTTGCCCAATGTCTCCACTGTATGGTTACCGGATGTTTTTTCACTCTCCTTTACAACTCATAAGCAATCTATGGGGAGACTCCTTTAAGACAATGCAAATACCTCGATCTTCCTCAAAGTTTGTCCCTGGATTTTAACATCCAGTGATGAAATCTTCATTGTGAAAATTATGATTTTCCAACTTCAGTGCTCATTCCACATTAACTGTTGGGCTGTCAGCGTCCTGTTGTAAGCAAGAACCCTCTCTGGTCTCTCTCTCTCTCTCTCTTTTTTTTTTTTTTAAAGTTCCTGCTTTTTATGATTTTCATTTGTTATGGTACCTAATTATTTTGGCCAGTTAAGGGACTCCTAGGCCAAATGAGACTAGCTTCTCCACGGCAGAAGAATGGGATTGCGCAGGTAAGGCCCTTGGTGAGGGCAGTGAAAGGGGGCTGTCATCTCCCAACAGGGCATTCCTTGGCCTTAAAACCCAGTGGTCTAAGTGATCTAAAGTGGGGGTCTCACCTCCATCCCCCCAGCCCAGTCCACCCCAGAGGCTTTTTTTCTTCTACTTGAAGTACAGTTGATACACAGTGTTGTTAGTTGGTGGTGTATAGCCGTGATTCAGTTATACATATATATAAATACATTTTTTTCATATTCTTTTCCACGAGGGTTCATTGTAGGATATTGACTACAGTTCCTTTTGCTATACAGTAGGACCTCGTTGTTTATCTGTTGTATACATGGCAGTTTGTATCTTATGATGTGATGGGGTAGTAGTGGCTCTTCTACCCACAGCAGAGTCATAATTACTGCAGGAGCCTCAGGATCCAGATGTAGGGGTGGCGGGATGGAGGTTGGAGGGTGGCCCAGGCCCGGCCAGTGGCGGACACAGGCTCAGCCGCGGACCGCGCTGGCCCAGACGCAGGGCTGCAGCGGGGAGCTTCGCTAGGCCACCGGGACTCTGGGCTGTGTTCTCCCCACAGGCTTCCAGGACGTGCACGTGATGATCTTCGTGGGCTTCGGGTTCCTCATGACCTTCCTGCAGCGCTACGGCTACAGCTCCGTGGGCTTCAACTTTCTGCTGGCGGCCTTCGGCATCCAGTGGGCGCTGCTCATGCAGGGCTGGCTTCAATCCTTTGACGGACGCTACATTCTGGTGAACCTAGAGAAGTGAGCGCGGCTCGGGCCGGGGGCGGGGAGCAGTGGGCGGGGCCCGTGCGGGAGGCGGGGCCCGTGCGGGAGGCGGGGTCCGGGGGCGTGGCCTAGAGTCTTTGGACTGTGAGCTGGGTCTTCGTCATCCAGCCAGGGTACCCAGGGGCCCTGCAACATACACCCCGTCACCCCCAACACACACACACACTCACTCATTCACTCACTCACTCACTTCCTGATCAGTGAGTCTCCAGGGTGGGAGTTCTCATGGTAACCAAGTGCTATTGGAGGGTTTCCTTCCTCCTAAGACACAGGCTGCAGGGATGCAAGGCCTTTCCCCAGGGTCCAAGTCCGGACTCTGCTCTGACACCTCAGGGCAAACATCACAATTTGCCCTGGGAGACCTCAGGCCATAGGACCCATGGAGGGGAGGGAGCGGGTGGCAGGTGAGGGGAAGGAGTGTGGGACTGCCTGAAGCAGCCTCCTTAGATTCACTGTAGAGGGAATATTGAATGGGGAATCCAGTTGCCTGTGTCCTCACCCACGGAACAGAGCAAAGAACTGTGAGGCCTGTGCGGAGTCCTAGGGCCGAAGTCCCTCCTGCCTCAGCCTCCGAGGGGGCCCCTGATCCCTATCTCTTCTCACCTCCATCCTCATCACTTGTCTGTGACAATCTTTTGGTCTGACAAGTACTACATTCCCTTCTATCAGGGAGCTCAGCCCCTCCCTCTGTCTGAAGAGGCCTCCTAGGAGCCTTAGCATGCTTCTTCCCTCAACACCTCCACCAGGTTATACAGTAAATTTGCCAACTTGCCAAAAACCAGCTTGCCAAGCAGTCATCTCACTGAATGACTCATTTATCAAACTCTCCAGCCAGGGAAACTTAAGAAACTGACCACAGTTTCCGTTGCATGGTACAAAATCAACAGCCTTTGGGAGATTTTCCCCCTCCCTTCCCTTTTTAGTCAAGGTTCGGTTTATTGAAGGCTCTTCTTTAAGTCCAGTTAGATTGTCTTCAATTTCTGTAGACATATGACATTTGGCTAAAGAAAAGTACATTTCATAACTTGAGAAAGTTGCCGTTGGTGTATATAAACAAACATTCATTAACATGCTTGGAAAACCAAATCCACAGAAAGGGTTTAGAGGCAAATTGGTACAAAACCACGTGCTTTTAAACATCTATTTTTAATTGGAGAATAATTTCTTTACAATATTGTGTTGGTGTCTACTGCACATCACATAAATCAGCCATAGGTATACTTATGCCCCTTCCCTCTTGAACCTCCCTCCCCAAAACTACATTTGAAGTACAAATCCCTGTTGTCACATACAAGACACCAATCAGATATCACAGGCCAGGGGCCTGAAATTTAAACATATGCCAAATATTTGCAAAATATTAATTCATTCGAGCTAATTAATGAATCCATGAATTAAGAGAAACAGGAAAAATAGTCGACTAGGTAGAAAATGTTTTGGAACCAAGAAATTGGTCTTTTTGTATATAAATCTATGACATACATGCATATCACTCTACTGTATAAGATACACAAGAAATTCTCATTCCCAAAGCCACAGACCCAAAGTATAAAAGTGCCTGTGATATATTTAATTGGCCACCACAGCAAAATAGCTATGGCTAAATGCAAAACAGAAGTATGGAGCTTTTTTAAATGTTCAAAGGAAATTATTGTAAACTTTTGTGGGTTAAATTTTTTGAACCAGTTATTTAACAAGTTAGTCACTTGACAACTTGAGTTTTGGCAACTTGGTTTTGGGGGAAATGATTTTCGGCAACTTAGCTGGAGTGGATTTCTGGTGCCCAGGGCTGAGATGAACATGTGGCCCCCTAGACCTCACCTGAGGATCCTTCTCCTAGCTTCTGTCCTGCCCCTGCTGAAGAGTCCCAGATCCCACCTGTCCCTCCAGGGTTGTTCCCCAGACTCGAGGAGGACCTGTGTGCTCCTCGGCCTCCATTCTCGGGCCTTGCCTGAGATGTGACATCCGGATATCCATTTCCCAGGGGCCGAGGGCCCAGGCGTGGGCTTCTGTGCGCTTCCTCTCACTCCTTCCTAGGGGGTGATCGCTGCCAGGTGGTCTTCCGGCTGAGTTATGGTAATTTGGGCAAATAACTCTGCCTCTCTAAGTCTCCATTTCCCATCTTTATGATGTGGCTAATAACGGTACCTGTTCCATGGGTCCAGGTGTGATACAGGAGGGCCTGTGCTGCACTGAACAAGCATTGAAGTGCCTGGCACTTAGCACCTGTCATCATGTATTCGGCCAGGCCTAGGGGATGAGGCAATGAACAAGGCTTATAGTGAAGAGACATTCCAGTGGACATCCTTTGTCTGGGGAGGGACCCTGCGGAGACAGTGCCCTGCCCCCACTCCACACACTGTCCCTACCATCGGCTGGCTTCTTACTTCTCACTTCCTGATTCACACACACACACACTCACACACACACACACACACACACGAGTATGGGGGAGGGGGCTCCTGTGGCTGTGACTGCCTTAAGGAAGCAGTAGCTGCTGCTGTCTTTATGAGGACCCTGGTTGACAACGCTCATGACTTGGAGGCCACACTGAGAGTCTGCCTTGGACTCCAGGATACCTTTGCTGCTGGCAGGGCCCAAGGAAACCTGGGTTAGGCACAGCGGGCACATGGATGGAATCTAGATCCCCTCTTACCACATGGTATGCCTCTGCTATCTGGCTGGGTTTTCAGGGTCCAGACTTTAGGAGGGCCTGCAAGCTCCTTGGCCTGCATTCTCTGTTGGCCTTCCTGTCCCCTCTCTCCACCCAGCCCCCAGCTCCCTACTGCCTGCAGGAAGGTCCTTCCTTCTTCCCTGGACATAGATCCTCTCTCCCAGGTAAGGTGAAGAGGAGGTCATGATGACTCAAACCCAAGCAAGGCCCTGGTAGCCAGCAGGAGAAGTGTGTGTAGAGATAAGGATTTGGAGGCAGAGACCACATCTGGTTAGAGGTATTGGGGAAGGCTTCCTGAAGAGGTGGTGGGTGAGAAGAGGTTTTGGAAGGGCAGGGAGAAAATGAAGGGTAGGACAAGGTCCCAAATGCGGACCAGATGGTATTCAACAACAGCAGCCAGATCACTTGGGTGCCTTGAGTACAAGATGCCTGCAAGGAAGAGGGTGGGGCCTGAGATAGGCCCTCAAAGGAAGGGTGTGGTGGCATCTAGTATGTGCCACTGCTGTGCTGGATACTTCGCAGGCTATTTCTTTGCATTCTTAGAGTAGCTCTAAGATGCTATGTGCCCATTACCACAGATGGTGAAACTGAGGCTCAGCAAAGTTAGACCACAAGCCCAAACCCACAGGTGACCAAAGTTCAGATTCAACCCCAGAGCTTGAGTGCCACTTCTTGCTGTGGTCTCAGCCCCTCCCCTGTCCTGTCTCCCCACAGCCTCATCAATGCGGACTTCTGCGTGGGCTCTGTCTGTGTGGCCTTTGGGGCAGTTCTGGGCAAAGTCAGCCCTGTCCAGCTCCTCGTCATGACTCTCTTCCAAGTGACCCTCTTCTCAATAAATGAGTACATTCTCCTCAACCTGTTAGAGGTGAGCAGAGCTCAGAACAGGGATGGCGGTGGAAGGGACACTTGGGGGGACAGGAAGGTGACAGAGAAAGAAAGGACTGGGGAGACAAGCCAGCTGGATTCAATTCAAGTTTGACCAGTCACTTAATCTTCTGAGTCTCAGTTTCCCCAGCTGTAAAGCAGGAGAATGACATATATTGAGCATCCACCTGGTACATCAGTCCAGCAACCAGACAGAGTAGAGGTTCCTCGCATGTTGGTTTTCTTCCTCCTTTCTCCGTCTGGCACATCAGAGGGAACGAATGGGATATTCCTGCACATCATCTTGCACACACACATTCCCAGAATGCTCTGCCAAGAAAATGACCCAGTATACTGAGGGTGCACGTCTGTAAGGAAGGTTCCCAGGGGAGTGGCCAAAGCAGACATGTACAGTTGCACACGTAGCACACTGCAAAACTCTGGGGGTGCCATTCACATGGACCTCTACGGCAGGAATGATGCCCCCTGAGGTTGACTAATTCACTGGCCAAGGTAAAGAGCATCTTAGGCCTCTGACTCTTGTTTAGACACCTCTTTGGCATATTTGCAGGAGTAGGGATTGTTCAGGAACCCCATCCCTTTCTCATTCTCCAACTTCTCTATATTTGGACTCTGCCTAGAAACCCTCACGGGTTGTTGTTTTTTTTAACATAGAATTTCTCAGAAGCAGAGTGATCAGGACTTGCACAGTGGTTCCTCAGTATCATCTGGAATTCAGTCTTTTTTGTTTAACTATTTTGAGCACATGATTTCCATTCTTATTTTTTTCTGTGCTGTGCCAAATGCAGGATCTTAGTTCCCCAACTAGGGATTGAACCCACGCCCTTGCAGTGGAAGCACAGTGTTAATGTGAATCTTGGGACTGTCAGGGAAGTCTCACCCCCAGCGGTTTTGCTTTCAGACCACCCTACATTCGGTCACTCATTTTGTCATTGTTTTCAGATACCGCACTATCATATTCCTTCTTCCTGACTCAGCTCCCTGTCATCATCCTTTTTTTTTTTTTTTGGCCATTCCAGGTGGCATGTGGGACCTTAGTTCCCTTACCAGGGATTGAACCTGTGCCCCCTGCAGTGGAAGCACAGAGTCTTAACCGCTGGACCAGCAGGGAAGTCCCTCCCTGTCCTCATCCTTGCCCGACCCACCACCTCAAGCTAGCTAATCTCCACCAGCAGCTGTGGGGACCTGTTAATAATGCATATAAGACCATTCCTCTGATTAAAACCCTGTTTGTTTGTTTGTTTTTTTTAAATTTCACTTCAAATCAAATCTAAACTTGTTTTAAGGCCCTACATGTTCTGGCCTCAACCTTTTCTCTAAGCTTATCATCTACTCTCTCCCCATCTTTCTGTGATTTGACCGTATCCTGCGGTCTGCTTTTCAAATACCCAAGCTTGGTTCCACCTCAGGGCCTTTGCACTTACTGCTCCCTTTGCCTGGAGTGCTCATCTCCCTGCTCCTTTTCATTACTGAGGTCTCAGCTGCAGTCTCACCTCTTCAGAGAGGCCGGCCCAGGTTCTACCAGTGTTGCCCTCTCCCTTACCTCCTCCTAGTCACTACCCTTGACTAATTTTCTTCAGAGCATTTATCCTTAAGGGAAAATAAGGGTGAAACCTTATCTGTTTGGAGACTATCTCTATTCCTGGCACCTGGCCCAATACCTAATAAATTATTGAGAAGTATTTGTCAAGGGAATAAGTTTTGGATTTACATGTCAGGCAGTGCTCCAGGCAGTGGGATACAGGAGTGAGCAGGACTCTTTGTTTCAATCCCAAGGAACTCACAACCTAGTGAGGGGGCCAGGAAGCAAATAGTGACCAGACAGTGAGACAAGGATGGAGTTCCAGGGCTAGGTGCCCTGAGGGAAGGGGAGGAGGACCTGAGCCAGCATATGGCAGGCCAGGGAGGCTTCCTGGAGGAAGAGTTGTTAAAGCCAGAAGTCAAGTAGATAATCAGGCAAAGGAATGAGCAAAGGTATTTGAGGCAGAGGGAATGGGGGTGGGGTGCTAGGGAGGGGAGGAAGGAGCATGGATCATCAAGACTTTCACAGACTGTGTTAAAGAGTCTCAACTTTATCATGAGGGCAATAGGGAGCTATGGAAAGTTCCAGGCAGGAGAGGGGCATGGTCAAATACATGCTATGGAAGTGTCACTTTGGCTGTGGTGAAGAGAACGGTTGGAGGCAGAGAGTCAAGAGGCTGTGTTAGTCACCCTGGTGAGAAGTAATGGGACTGGCTCTGGCCTAGGACAAAGAGAAGAAAGTGGATCATAAGCAATTTATAAAAAAGGTGACTAAACCAGCCTTGGAGACTGGTTGGGGTGGGTAGAGAGAAAGAAGCTAGGCTAGGTGAGGGGGTACACAGGGGAGTCAATAGATGAGATCTGAAATTGGCTGAGAAGTAGTACCTCGGGTGTGAGTTTAGAGGCAGAGAAGGCTTCTTTGACCCTCAAAACCCCTCTCTGATCTGCTGCAGAAATTCCCTCAAATGCATGACAGTGTTTGAGTCTTTCCTGCAGCCAAGTTGAAACACAGTAATCACCGCTGACAATTAAGGAGCACTTGCCCTTGCCTGGGCCCTGCTCTGAATGCTTCACGTGGGTTATCTCATTCAGTCCTTCTTTCTGAGCCAGGCACAGTTATTACTCCTATTACATTACATCACATTACATTGCAGATGAGAAAACTGAGACTCAAAGAGGGTAAGGGGCTCCCCCAAGGTCACACAGCTAGTAGAGGCACCCACCAGGCTGGGAGTCAGGAAAGAGGTATGTCAACAATTCAACAACTAGCCCTGTGACATTGGATGATACGCTTACCTCTCTGGTTGGGTTTCCCATCTAAAGGGAAGAAGCAGGTCTATGATTTCCTTTTTGTTGTTAATTTATTTGGGCTGTACTGGGCCGTCACTGCTGTGCAGGCTTTTCTTTAGTTGCAGAGAGCGGGGGCTACTCTTCGTTGCAATGTATGAGCTTCTCATTGTGGTGGCTTCTCTTGTGCAGCACGGGCCCTAGAGCACAGACTCAATAGCTGTGGTGCATGGGCTTAGTTTCCCCGTGGCATATGGGATCTTCCCGGACCAGGAATTGAACCCATTTCTCCTGTACTGGCAGGCGGATTCTTAACCACCAGGGAAGTTCCCCACTTTAATTTTCACTGAAGTATAGTTGAGGAGGGGATCCCCACTTCCTCCCCTTCCCAGTTGATGGGTCTGCTAGGGCCCTGGGCTTCCTTCTGTAGCCTGTACCTCCTTGGAGACAGCTGCACCTCTGTCTGTGTGTGGGGAGGTGGGGGTGGGAGAGTGTCAGAGGAGGGAGGGAGAGGAGGGTCAGACCCTGACAGTACCCTTGTACCCGTCCACCAGGTGAAGGATTCGGGGGGCTCCATGACCATCCATGCATTTGGAGCCTACTTTGGGCTCACAGTGGCCTGGATTCTCTACCGCCCTAACCTACACCACAGCAAGGAGAGGCAGAGTTCTACGTACTACTCGGACCTCTTTGCTATGATCGGTGAGAGCTTCCATAGTGACTGAGGGGGCCCCCATGATGACCAAGGGCTGCCGTGCTACCGTGGTGGGTGAGGGTCACCATGAGCATTTCAGGCTGCAGTGATCATACCTCATCCCCACATGGTCTGGTGGGTGGCTGCCAGTTCCCTTCGGAGAATGGGCAGGGAGAGGTTGCCTATAGCTATTTCAAGGATCCCAGTTACTTGTCCCTTTTCCCCATGGGGCTGGAAGAAGTCGGTCACTCATCCTGCGTGTTCCCTCGAATGCCCCAGGGCAGACACAGTGATAACCAGGAAATGCGTCCATCCTTGATCTCAGCAAGGTGTATGTGCCTATTTCCTGTGTCCATTCATTCCAGAGAACACATACCAGCTACCTTCTCTGGTCTCTTAAAACCCAGCCCTGCCTTCAAGGAGCTCCTTGCAGGGTGGTAGAACAGATGGCCAAGCAACTTGATTATCTCCCTACAGTGGAGAAAAAGATTCTCCCTCAAGGTGCCTGGGAAGCAGGGTGGGAGGCATTTCACCAAGTTGTGGGGTCAGGGTAGATTTCCTGGGGCGGAGTGGAAGACTAAGACAGCATTAGGCAGTGAGTAACCCAGGGAGGGCCTTCCAAGATGAGCCCCCAGCACAAATAAAATTCCAGGGGAGGGAAATGGCTGGGGTGTGTGAGTCACTTGATATCTCTGGAGCTAAAGGACGGAATGTCTGTCCAAGCTCCATCAGGCCCATCTAATACCCCTTCTCCCGGTTCCACCGGCCCTGTCCGGAATGGCCAGGCACCCTCTTCCTGTGGATGTACTGGCCCAGCTTCAACTCGGCTATATCCAATCACGGAGATGCTCAGCACCGAGCAGTCATCAACACCTACTGCTCCTTAGCAGCCTGCGTGCTCACCTCAGTGGCGCTGTCCAGCGCCCTGCATAGAAAAGGCAAGCTGGACATGGTGAGTGGGGTGCTGGTGGCGAAACCTTGGGGGAAGCTGAGGCCACAACTGCCTGTGCCCAGTGGGCACTGATCACCACGCCCTGCCAACAACTCAGGAAAGCAGGCAGCATAGGGATTATTGCACCCATCTTGCAGATGAAGAAACTGAGGCCCCGAGAGAAATGATTTGTCCAGATGACACAGCTGGCTTTAGGCAGAGCCCAGAACCAGATTCATGAAGGTTCTATCATGCCGGCTGCCCCTGCTCCTTCTCATCCTCCTCTCCCCACAACCTGGGTGCTGTCATTAGTTCTGGACTGAGCAACCCCCCCAAAAAACCAGCTTCTGGCCCCCAGCCTTCCTAGCTTTGCCCCTACCTGCCCCCTCCACACGCTCAAAACAGAACCCCTTCAAAACACTTGGGACGTCTATGGGGCTGCGGTGTTGCCCAGTGCCCTTCATATCACGCCACTGGGACATGTGTTCCTGTCATTCCTGGGGGAGTAATGGGTGTTGGTAGATTTTTCTACAGAAAGAAGACCACCTCTCTCTCTGATATTCTTTTTATTTATTTTTGATTGCACTGGGTCTTCAATGCAGTGCTCAGGCTTAGTTACTCGGAGGCATGTGGGATCTTAGTTCTCCAGCCAGGGATCAAACCTGCGTCCCCTGCATTGGAAGGTGGATTCTTAACCACTGGACCATCCGCGAAGTCCCACCATTTAATACTCTGACACTAGCTTTTAGACCCAGGCACCTATGTGCCAAGATGCTGCCAGGAGTGTGTGTTATTCCGGGACACAGCCTTGAGCCCCAGGATGCACTGGACAGTCACTGTACAGAGAGATGGGGACACAGGCCCCGGGGAGAGAGAATCAGACACACTCATGTGGTCACATGCAGGGAGGGACATGGGAGAGGATGAAGGTCAGGGGCTCTGGCTCCACACGGACCTGGATCAAGACACTTTTCTGCCCTTGGCTGGCCGTGTGGTCTTCGACAAGTCCATGAACCTCCCCCGTGCCTTAATTTCCTCACCTGCAAACATGAAAAGGTAACTGTACTCGCCTCCTGGGCTTGTTGTGGAGATGAAACATACTCCTCGCAAGCCAGCACCGCGGTCCATGGCACAGGTAGGTCCTCAGAGAGTCAGCCGGTGCTCCTGTAGGCGCACAGATTCTGATGCCAGCACACGTGCATACAGAGGGCATCAGGCACACGAACCTGGGCACGCCTTCGTGTCTGGGCACCCAGCTCCGAAGGGGACGTGCGGGTGGGCTGAAGGAGCCCACGGACACAGGCACATGTGCACGTAGAGGATGCCGCGAGCGCTGGTGAGCGTGGCAGCTGTACAGGCAGCACAGGGGCGGCTGTCCCAAGCCTGGGCTCAGGCTGGAGTCCTCTGCAGTCTCCTGGCTGAGGCACGGGAGCCATCTCTGGCTCCCAGGTGGCCCCCCATGCACAGGAGATCAACTTGGGCCCTAGGTCAGCTCCTCCAGGACGCTACTCTGGGAGAGGACTGAGTTCCCGCCTGCTCTGCCTGCCCTGCCCAGGTGCACATCCAGAACGCGACGCTCGCCGGAGGAGTGGGCCTGGGCACCGTTGCCGAGCTGATGGTCCTGCCTTTCGGCTCCCTCATCATCGGCTTCATCTGCGGCATCGTCTCCACCCTGGGTTTTGTGTACCTGACGGTGAGAGCTCCAGGGCCAGGGACTGGGTTGGGGGGCGGGGGCGGGGAGCGGGCAGTCTCTAGGGAGAGGGTGGGGGCTGGGTCTCTGTGTATTTGGGGCTTCCAGAATCCTGGACTCCCTACAGCCTGCCACAGCCCCCTGCCTGAGCAACACTCATCCCCCTGTTTCCAGCCATTCCTGGAGTCCCGGTTGCGCATCCAGGACACGTGTGGTGTTCACAACCTGCACGGCATTCCTGGCATCATAGGCGGTATTGCAGGCGCAGTGACGGCAAGCATCGCCAACATTGATCTGTATGGGGAGGAAGGGTAAGAATGGAGGCAGTATAAGGAGGTTGAGCTCCCTCTTTCCTTCTCCATTCCTCCTTCCTACTATTCCTCTAGGGTCCAAGACTATCTCTGTCCCCTTTCTCACCCACTCCGGACCACTATTTCATGGGCCTCTCTCCTCAACCTCTGTCCTTCCATAAGAATCTTAGAGACCATCTGATCTTTTTAGTGCCCCCATTCTGCAGATGGAAAGGCTGAGGCCCAGAGGTTATTGAGCCTTCATGTCCACTCATGCGTGTGGTGTGACAGTGGGTAGTCACTTGGCCTCTCCAGGGGATCCTGACCTGCTCCCTGTCTCTACCCCAGGCTTGCCTATACCTTTGGCATTGAAAGATCCAAGTTAAACTGGAGCCCAAACACGCAGGGCAGGTTCCAGGCTGCCGGGCTCTTTGTGTCACTGGCCATGGCCCTGGTAGGCGGCATCATCGTAGGTAAGTAGGGGTAACCATGCCAGAAAAGGTGGGGCCCTGTGGTTGGGGGACCCAACAGTGTGTGCCAGAGGTCACCTGGAGCCCCCAGGAGCCCTTTGTCTCTGCACTGATGGCTCTGAAACCGGGGGGATTTTTCCAGTTGAGGGGAAGTTCTGGGTAGGCAGAGAAGTCATTCTTGACCTCTGGGACCTCCAACTTCCTTTAGGGGTCATTCTGAGATTACCATTCTGGGGACAAGCGCCTGATGAGAACTGCTTTGAGGATGCAGTCTACTGGGAGGTGAGTTCTGCTGACTTGCCCCACGGCTCCTCTCCCTGGACCCCATCAGCTGGGCTGGGGCCTGGGAAGCCAGAAGCTGAGGGCTGGGGGACAGAGCTTGCGTCCTCTGCTCCTTTATCCGGGAGGCTATCCCCTGAGGGGTTAAAGGCTTCATTCTGAGCATGTGTGCATGCTCAGTCATGTCCAACTCCTTGCGGTGCTATGGGCTATAGCCTGCCAAGCTCCTCTGTCCATGGGATTTCCCAGGCAAGAATACTGGGGTGGGTAGCCATTTCTTTCTCCAGGGAAATCTTCCCAACCCAGGGATCAAACCCACGTCTCCTGCCTCTCCTGCACTGGCAGGTGGGTTCTTTTACCACTGAACCACCTTGGAAGCCCTCATTCTAGAGCAGTACTTCCCAAAGTATAATGCTCCCTAGAACAGCAGCAGCAGCAGCATCTGGGAACTTGTGAGAAACATAAATTCTCAAGTGCCACCCAGACCTCCTGATTTCAAAGCTCAAGGGGCAGGGCCCAGCCCTCTGTCTATAAGCGCTCCACATGATTCTGATGAAAAACTCATCTGTGAACCAACCACCTAAGACCAGTGGTTGGGCCCTCGCATGCACACTGGAATCACCTGGGGGTCTTTAGAAACCTCACAGGCCTCAGCCTCCAGAGACTTGACGTTCACTGGTCTTGTGCGGGGCCTGGATATTAGCACTGTATTTAAAATTTGCCAGGTGAATCTAATATACGGCCTGGGTTAAGAATCACAATGCAGTCTTCAGCTTCTGTAGCCATAAGAAGCACCTGGTGACCTGGTAAAAACTCAGTTTCCCAGGCGTTAGCCCAGCTGGACTCTGCATGGGAACTAGCTCCCAGGTGATCTTGTACTGACACTCCCCTAAGCCTCTAGAGCAGCCTCTAGAACAGCGTTGGTACAAAATCTAACTTGAGAAACATTGTTCTAGAAGCTGAAAGTAGTAGAATGTCACAGAACTCAGCTTCTTTAAAAATGTGCCGGGCTTTCTGTGACTTCAGGGTGGCCTTCCTCCCCATGAATCATCATGACAGGTATTTGCCTGTGTTAGGAAATGGGGAATGAAACACAGGGTCCTTCTTGTCTCCCAGCCTTCCTCCTCATGACAAGGGCAGAGACCTAGCCTGTGTCTGTGGCCCCTGGGACAAGGGTCTGCCCATCTTTTGGCTGTTTGTTTTATGATTAAAGTATGGTTCATTTGCAGTATTAAATTAACTTCAGGTGTACAGCATAGTGATTCAACATTTTAATAGATTACACTCTATTTAAAATTACTATAAAATAACAGCCATATTTCCCTGTGCTGTACAATATATCCTTGTAGCTTGTTGATTTCATACATAGTTGTTTGCTTGTACCTCTTAATCTCTTACCCCACTTTGACCCTCCCTCCTTCCTTCTCCCTACTGGTAACCTCTAGTTTATTCTCCATATCAGTGAGTCTGTCTCTTTTCTGTTATATTCATTCATTCTAAAAAATAAATATTTTTTAGAGTCTACATAGAAGTGATAACATATTTTGTCTTTGGTTTATTTCGCTAAGCACCCTCTATGTCCATCTATTTTGTTGCACGTGGCAGGATTTCATTCTTTTTTAGAGCTGAACAATAGTCCACTGCATATCTATATACACACCACATCTTCCTTTTCCATTTATCTGTTGTTGGGTGCTTAGGTTGTTTCCACACCTTGGCTCTTGTAAATAATGTTCCTGTGTACATCGGCATGCAAATATCCTTTCAAATTAGTATTTCCATTTTCATCGGATATATTTCCACTAGTGGAATTGATGGATCATACAGCAGTTCTATTTTTAGTTTTTTAAGGAACCTCTATCCTGTTTTCCATAGTGGCTGCATCAATTTACATTCCCACCAGCACTGTACATGGGTTCGCTTTTCTCACGTCCTCACCAACATTTGTTGTGTGCTTAATTGCTCAGTTGGGTCTGACTCTTTGCGACCCCATGGACTGTAGCCCACCAAGCTCCTCTGTCCGTGGGGATTCTCCAGGCAACAATACTGGAGTAGGTTGCCGTGCCCTCCTCCAGGGGATCTTCCCAACCCAGGGGTAGAACCCAGGTCTCCCTGTAGATTTTTTGATGACAGCCATTCTGACAGGTGTGAGGTGATGGCTCATTGTGGTTTTAATTTGCATCTTTAATGATTAGCTGGCTCTGTATTTTTAAAATCATACCAGAAGTTTTCAGGATAATCTTAACTAATATCCACTAAAAACCAATATTATATACATAACTAATAAGCCTTTTAAATTTTCTCTCTTTAAATTATTTTTAAAATTATAACATGAATAGAAGTTCATTAAAGAAAATCTGGAAATAGAGATAAATAGAAATTCCATCACCCTCATTCAAGCACTATTAATATTTTGGGTATATTTCCTTCCAGCCCCTCCTTTTTAAATCTACATGGACTTTTCTTAAATAGCTGATATTATACTTGATTTCATATCCTGCTCTTTCTCTTTCTCTATCATAAGAACTGTTTTGTGTTATTATATTATGAATAAACTTTATTTTTTAGCAGCATAATTATTTTCATTTTATATTTTAAGTGGGAACTTGAATTATTTCAGACACCACAATTAGAAACCACACAGGTTTCAGTTCAGTTCAGTTCAGTCGCTCAGTCGTGTCCGACTCTTTGCGACCCCATGAATCGCAGCACACCAGGCCTCCCTGTCCATCGCCATCTCCCGGAGTTCACTCAGACTCACGTCCATCGAGTCCGTGATGCTATCCAGCCATCTCATCCTCTGTCGTCCCCTTCTCCTCCTGCCCCCAATCCCTCCCAGCATCAGAGTCTTTTCCAGTGAGTCAACTCTTCGCATGAGGTGGCCAAAGTACTGGAGTTTCAGCTTTAGCATCATTCCTTCCAAGGAAATCCCCGGGCTGATCTCCTTCAGAATGGACTGGTTGGATCTCCTTGCAGTCCAAGGGACTCTCAAGAGTCTTCTCCAACACCACAGTTCAAAAGCATCAATTCTTCGGCGCTCAGCCTTCTTCACAGTCCAACTCTCACATCCATACATGACCACAGGAAAAACCATAGCCTTGACTAGACGGACCTTAGTCAGCAAAGTAATGTCTCTGCTTTTGAATGTACTATCTAGGTTGGTCATAACTTTTCTTCCAAGGAGTAAGCGTCTTTTAATTTCATGGCTGCAGTCACCATCTGCAGTGATTTTGGAGCCCAAAAAAGTTTAAGGTTAAAGAAATAAACTAAAAAAAATGTATCCATTCCCATACATAGCTGTTCACTCTTGGTTTCGTTTTCTTCTTCCTTTTCTGTGGGGTTCTAGTTTTCTCATTAGGGACTGAACCCTGGCACCCACAGCAGTGCACATGCCAAGTTCTAACCCCTGGACCCCTGGGATTCCCTCTTGGTTCTGTTTTGATCATTTACGCTGCTGTTGTTTCAGTCGCTCAGGTGTGTCCGACTCTTTTGTGACTCCGTGTAGCCTGCCAGGCTCCTCTGTCCATGGGACTTCGATCTTTATAGCTTATTCCAAGTTCCCACCTTCTCTGTGCTGTATTATCAGCAGTGGTCAGTTTCAAGCCACACAATCCCATGCCATTGGAAGGAAGCCACCATCAGGCCATTCTCATGGCCCCTGGCCTCTGGCAGTTTACCTGGGAGATGAGGTGACTTCCCAGAGGACAGAGGTGAGGCAGATGTCCCCCAGGAGCAGAGGTGAGGGCATCTTTAGGATCAAATCTAAGCCTTGAGGCCAAGGCTGGGCTGATCTCTGCCACCCATACTCCCATCTACCAATCCACTTGTGGCTGCCCCTACATCCTCACTCCCCACCCCAGCCTCACTCTTGGGCCAGCGTGGCGTTCAGGGAGCTTGCCAAACTGCCTCTTACCTGGTGCATTACTATTCCTCTTTCAGAAGTGCGTTTGGCACACTTGGAATCCCCCCAGGCTGGGTTATCAGCCTCTTGTGTGCATGTACAACTCATACTGTCACTGTGCACTTCACTTGGACCCCTTTCCTTTGCTCTAGTGGGGCAAGGACTGTGTCCTGCTTGGCCTTGCAGTGCCCAAGCACCCTGGACCGTGGCTAACTGAACTAGGAGCAGGATGTGTGTGAAGGATTGCCCTGCTTCACAGCATGCAAACTGCACGGTGATCACAAGGTGGCGCCCACCACACACCGTTCGCTGCTCCTGGCCTTGCCCAGGCTGTTCTAGTTCCACCGGCCACACCTCCCCACCTGGGGCAGGGCCCTCAGAGCCGCCTCCTCTCTCTGCAGATACCCAAGGAGCCGAAAAGCACTGCCCTCCATTCTGAGGACTCCAGCATCAAGCCCTCAGAACCTTAAACTCCCGGGGCAAGAGAGAAGCAGGTGAGCATGGGTTTGGCTTGTCCTTGGGGGCCCAGCTCTGGGAATCAGATGCCACCAGCAAAGGGGCAGAAAGCAAGCATCAAGTACTGAGGATCTGAGCTTCTACCTGCCAGCCTCATGCTGGGGTTGGTGGGAGAGGCATTTGGTGTCAGACCATCCTGGACAGACTGGACAGACACAGGAATCTGTGGAAGGCATTCTGGACTGGAAAGAATATATGGAAAGTGACCTGGGAGCACACATGGCTTTGCCGCTTACTGCCTACGTGACTTTGAGGATCCCTTCACCCCAGAGACTGAGCCTCAATTTCCTCATTTATAAAAGTGGAAATGACAGGGCTGGCTCTATTCAGTTGATCAACTCGGGCAAGAACCTTCTTTCTTTCCTTCTCATTCTCTTTCCCTTTTTTTTTTTTTTCATCTACTAACATTTCCTTGCTCCCTCTGTGAGATGCACCAAGCCCTTTTTCATACCTTTTGCACCTGACACCTTAGAGATATCTACAAGTGCAATTATTTCTCACTTTTCTTTTATCAAGATTTTTTTTCTTTGATGTGGATCATTTTTCTAAAAGTCTTTATTGAATTTATTACAATAAATGTTGCTTCTGTTTTATGTTTTGTTTTATTTTGGCCACAAGGCATGTGGGATCTTAGCTCCCCCACCAGGAATTGAACTTGCACCCCCTGTATTTGGAGGTGAAGTCTTAACCACTGGACTTCCAGGGAAATCCCAGCTTCCCTCTTTTTAATGCCTGCTTGCGTTCATGCTCAGTCATGTCTGACTCTGCAACCCCCTGAACTGTAGTCCACAAGGCTCCCGTATCCTTGGGATTTCACAGGCAAGAATACTAGAGTGGGTTGCCATTTCCTCCTCCAGCAGATCTTTCCAACCCAGGGAGAGAATCTGGGTCTCTTGAATCTCCTGCATTGGTAGGTGGATTCTTTACTGCTGTGCCACCTGGGAGGCTTTTTTAATAGATGAGGAAATTAAGGCTCAGAGAGGTTCAGGTACTTCAAAGCCAACACAGCACACGTGGAGGAACTGGGGTCTTTCCAGGTCACTATCACTGCTCTTGCCATAGCTATTTGACCTCCTTGGAGACCAGAGTTTGCAAAGAACTGTTTCTGGGACAAAAGGCTGAGTGATGTGGCTGGAGAGGTTGCTAGGGATTAAGGGAAGGGAAAAGCGAGACTGTGACCAGCTGCTTCTGATGCTGCCCATCTCGTCCAGGAAAGGAAAAGGTGCCCGAGGGGCTTTGGGCAGGACTTGGCAGTGGCCTGCTGCTCTTGGCTCTCTCCCTGCAGGCTCCACAGATTGTCCTGGTGCTCCCCAAGGAGCCAGTGCTGACCAAGCTGGAAACACAAGAGCAAGGCGAGTGCGCCCCTCCTGCTGGCCTGGTCCAGGGCGCCTCCATCTCCCCCTCCACCTTCATCCCAGGAGGCCTGCCTGAGAATGGAGGAGGAGATGTAGACAAAGTGGGCATCCAAGCCAGAGTCCAGCTGCAAGAGGCCTGCCACTGGGGCTCTTGTCGGTCACATCCTGAGAAAAACAGGCAGGAGTGGGGCTGGGGGCTAGGGTGGACCCGAGTCCTCCTAGGAGACAACATAGCTGCCAGCCAGTGTCTGCTGACCTCTTCCTGTAAGCCAGTGTCTTCCATACTCTCTGAATCCCCCAGACCTCTCTGTGCCATGCAGATGGTGGCCTCCATGAATAAACATGCCTGGTGTTCTTTGTGGAATGGGTGTGAATTCTCCAACAGGGCCAGTTTGAGGGGGTGTGAGTCGCTTGGTCATATCCGATTCTTTGCGACCCCATGGACTATAGCCTCTGTGCATGGGGTTCTCCAGGCAAGAATACTGGAGTGAGTTGTCATTCCCTTCTCCAGTTGACCTTCCTGACCCAGGGATCAAACCTGGATCTCCTGCATTGCAGGTGGATTCTTTACCACTGAGCCACCAGGGAAGCATAAGACCCAAGAAACATCCAGACTCAGTCCTGAGCCCCCAGCTGCCACGAACACTGCAGGGAAAACCATCCCAGACTCAAGAAGAAGAATTTGGGGTGCTGGAGTCGGCTCAGCCTGGAGTGCCCCCTAACAGAGCTCAGCTTTTAGACTGGGCTCTTTCCCCAAGACCCCTCGTTACTTCATTCACATCCAACCACCCCCCAGAAACACCCATTGCGTGAGACCATGCCCATGTGCCCTCCATGTGACCGGGCACTCAGGCAGGGTGAGGGGGCAGGGAGATAGGGCTTTTGTGGTCAACTCCCCCTCCCCCAACCCTTCCCACCTTCCTCCCTGCCAAGCCAGCCCTGCTCTCCATCCGCACTGGGAGAACCTTGCAGCCATTCAGATCTTCCCACCAGTTATTAAGGCCTGCCACCACCCGGGTCAGAGTAACACACAGCTCCAGCCCCCCGGGGGCTCACAGTGTAGCTGGGGGATCCACCTGACATCCAGAATCTACCTTGAACTCCAACAGGCCTTCAGAGCTCTGGGGGCTTACCAAAGTGGGCCACCTGTGCAGGGCTTTGGAGGTTGAATAGGAGTTCACCAGAAGGCTGGCCAATAGCTTGAGAATGAGAGAGATGAGAATCACCAGAGATGAGAATCAACGTGGCCAGGTTTGGCATGGGTAACAAGGACGTGACGCGACAGTGTGCCAGCTGGAGAATAAGAAGTAGATTCCAGATCCTTTGTGGAGCAGAGACTCCAAGCAGAAGGGGCGAAGGCAAGGGGTGGAGAAGGTCTCTCCTGACTCTCAGTCCGCCCTCCCCGCCCCCCTCACAGTTCACACGTAGACACACACACACACACTCGGGCCTTCGTTCCCCTAGCCGGAGGAGGGGGAGGAGGCGGAGGGGAGGAGGAGCTGAAATGCAACCTATTCATGTTCCGGCGATGTAACACCCCTCATTTTCCATGCTGGGTAAAGACAAAAAGCCTTTACAACCTGTTTCTGGAACTTGTCAGCAGCTGCCAAGAGGAGCATGTTAATTAAACGTCGGCAAAGATGGAAGCCGGAGGCCCCAGCTCTAATTGGACAGTTTGCTTCACCGGATTGAAAAACATTGTGACAAAGGAGGAGGTGCGCGGCGGCTCAGCAGGGGCGCGGCGTGGCGGGGCGGGGAGCGGCGGCTTTGATTTCAGCTGATCTGCGCCCCAGCCTCTCTCCCCCTGCGGAGCCGGCCCAGCCCAGCCCGGCACGCCCCCCGAGGGCACGGGAGGGGCGGCGGCGCGGGAGGCTGAGTGCGGATGAGGAGATCTGGAGTCCTCGAGGTCCCGCGGGCAGTCTCGCCCGGTATGAGGCCCAGCCGAGGACCAGGTTTTGGGGGTTCTGGGCCGGGCCCCTTCCCCTGATGACACGACCGGAGTTCTAGGGGGCGAAGGTCCTGCAGTCGCTTCTGTGTGATCGAGGCTGCCCCGGGAACCCAAGCCCAGACCCCAGCAGGGAGAGACCCGGATCTGGACCGCTGTTCCCCAAACTAGCTCAGGTCAAGTGATTGGGAAAGTGACATCGCTCAGTCGCGTCGGACTCTTTTGCAACCCCCTGAACTGTAGCCTACCAGGCTTCTTCCATGGGATTTTTCAGGCACGAGTACTGGAGTGGGTTGCCATTTCCTTCTCCAGGGTGATGGTGGATTTTGAGATGAGATCAACCTGGATTAAGGTGGGCCCCTGTTTGTGCTCAGCTGCTCAGTTGTGTCGGCTCTTTGCTACCCCATGGACTGTAGCCTGCCAGGCTCCTCTGTCCATAGACTTTTCCAGGCAACAGTACTGGAGTGGGTTGCCATTTCCTACTCCAAAGTGATTGGGGGTGAGGGCTTAAAAATGTTGAGAGGCTTATCCTGGAAGGCCCACCTCTGAAGGTTTTCTCACGGCCCTGCAGAGTCCAGAGTTTCCATCATGGTTGTAGGGGCACCCGGAGACTTTCCCTTTCTGTGGCTTTGTGGCTCTACCATAAGTCCTTTCCTGTTCTCAACTCACAAGTGATGCCAGCAGCCACGGATGAAGCGCTGACTGCGTGCTAGGCACTGTGCTAACATTACAGGTCCTGGTATGTAACCTCCCAGCAACTTGGGGGGGGGGGCGCGCATTTCACAGATGGGCAACGAAGTTTCCAAGAGGATAAGTAACCAGTCCAAGGTTACAGTTTTGTTAAAGGTGGTGCTAGAATGAGACTGGAGCCCAGGTCCCTCTGATGTCAATGTTTGAGCCTGGACCCCACATTCCTTGCTGTCTGGCTTCTGGTCCAGCCAGGAGATGGGGGTCTTCAGGACACTGTGAGACAAGAGTGGGGTTCCTACATGTGTGTGTGAGTCACTCAGTCATGTCCAACTGTTCGTGACCCTGTGGACTGTAGCCCACCAGGCTCCTCTGTCCATTGGATTCTCCAGGTAAGAATACTGGAGTGGGTTGCCATTTCCTCCCCTAAGTGATCTTCCAAACCCAGGGATCAAACTCAGGTCTCCTGCATTGCAGGCAGATTCTTTACCCTCTGAGCCACCAGAGAAGCCCTGAGAACCTCTTCTTTGGGCCTCCAGGACAAGTGGCCTGAAAGATGGGTGTGGAGCAACCTGGGGTCACTCTGGAGGCCTCTGGGCATGTTCCCTGCTCCTGCATACTTGCCCACTTTGCATCTCTTGAAGTGGGGTGGTTCATTAACAAGGCCAAGTCCCCTCTTCTGTCCCCTTCTGCCTCGGCCCAGCTTTGTCCCCCACCTCACCCTCATCTGGAGCTGTGACCCAGGAGGGCTCCGACTGGGGTGGGAGGCCAGGCCAGGGCCTGTGAGAGGCAGGAGCAACTCTGGGAAAAGGGGCCATTGTGGCTGAGCCCGGGGATTAACAGCTACAAAGTGGAGGGCTGAGGCCATTGAGAGTAGCCCTTCGAGCTGAGTTCCCAGGGGGGGTGGCTGGAGCAGCCTGTGCGTGAGCCGTGTCCAGGCTGCCTGCTGGGCCTAATCCCCTGGGAGCTGCAGGCCGAGAAGCCCTGGAAATACAGCTGCTCTGGAGAGAGGGCTGCCCTTGGTGGTGGGGTGGGCGTGCAGGCTGGTCCAGGATGCTCGGGGTGGCCGGTCTGAGGAGGAATGGATGAGGGGAGGCATGCCCATGGGGTGTGAGTGTACACCTGTGCCCCTGGCCTGGGCAGGGTGCCCGAGTGGGCCACTTGAAAGGTAGGTGACCCAGTACCTAGAGAACAAACTAGTGGTTACCGGTGGGGTGGGGGGGAGGGGCAGTATAGGGTGTGGGGGAGGTACAAACTATTGGCTATAAGACAAGCGCAAGGATTGCGCAACATGGGGAACAGAATCAACGTTTTGTGATGACTGTATACGGAGAGCAACCTTTAAAATTGTATCAAGAAAAAAAAAAAGATAGGTGACCCAGGGTGTTAGGGGCAGCGTCAGTCCTTGTGTCTGAGATTTAGGGGCTCTCGTAAGGGGAACAGTCCTGAAGGCAGAGACCAGGCTGACCCAGAGGTACTCAGAGGTCCCTGACTGAAGAGGTGAGCCTGGGGAGAGAGAAGAGGCAGCGCCCCCACCAGCAGGCCTGAGTGGGTGCTAAGTGTGTGTGTGTGTGTGTGTGCGTGTCCTCGTGTGTGTGCGCACCATCGAGCAGGGTGCTTGAGAACAGCCCTTCAGAGGCGGCTGGAGGGGCTCCGCAAATTGTAATCAGATTAAGGGGGCCAATCACTTAGGGCTCTTGAAAAGGCCACGAGGTTTCTAATCAGCCCTGAGCGCCCCAGCCCACAAAGCCCAGGAGGAGCTCGGCAGGAGCCGCCTGCGGGGGTGGGGGGCGTGCGGGTGGGGGCAGCTTTCTTCCCTCTCTGTCTCTCGTAATTATGTCAATTTGCTAGCCAAATTGTTTGCTCGAGTGGACAGGGGGGGCTTGTGGCCCATTCATGTGGTAATGTGGGAACCGGCAGGCCTCCTGGCTGGGAAAATAGGAGGTGCCGGACCTTGTTCGAGGGAGCAGGCGGGCTGGGGGTGTAGGCACCCAGGCCTTGGGAACTCTCCCCTAGTAGTGTGGGGCTTTGTCCCATGAATTCCAGAAACTTCCAGCTTGGGTTGTGCTCTGGGATATCCTTTGGGGCCTGTCAAGATGAAGGATGGGGAAGGAGGGGAGGACCCCATAGGGGACAGAAGAGCTGGCCTCCGGGTTCCTTCAAGGTGAAGATGGGCAGCTTGCTGTCTTTATGCCTGGACCTCTGAGGACCAGGCTGAGGCTGGAGCGGTTTGTGAACTGGATGGCAGGGGTCTCCATCCTCTGGCATCTCATGTCTGATGATCTGAGGTGGAGCTGATGTAATAATAATACAAAGTGCACAGTAAGTGTAACGCACTTGAATCATCCTGAGAGCATGCCTCCACCCCTGGTCCGTGGGTAAATTGTCCTCCATGAAACTGATCCTTGATGCCAAAGAGATTGAAGGCCACTGTGAAAGGGGACCTGGGAGATGCTGGAGAGATGGGATCCTGAAAGGGTGAGACTGAGGAATGTGCAGACTTGGAATAATTTATCAGTTTACTTAGCCTTTATGCCGAGCCAGCCGCTGCACCACTACTTTGTACACAGCAACCCATTGAGCCTGAGAGCAATCCAGGGAGGTAGACACTGGGCTTCCCATTTCACAAAGAAACTGAGGCTCAGAGGAGCTAAGTGACTTGCCCAAGGCCACACAGCCAGTGGGTGAGGAGCAGAAATGTTTATTTGTTTATTTATGGCTGTGCTGGCTCTTCCGTGCTGCGCTCAGGCTTTCTCTGGTTGAGGTGCGAGGGTTTCTCACTGTGGTGGCCTCTCTCGTTGCAGAGCTCAGGCTTTAGGCGTGCAGGCTCAGTAGTCGTGGTGTACGGGCTTAGTTGCTCTGAGGCATGTGGGATCTTCTCGGGCCAGGAATCAAACCCTTGTCCCCTGCATTGGCAGGCGGATTCTTAACCACTGGACCACCAGGGAAGTCCTGAGGAACAAAAATTTGAACCCAGGTCTATCTGATCCCTCTGTCCCTTTGCCCCCACCCCCAGCCACCCACCCATAGGAGTTCATTGCTTCCTTCAAGCAGCAAACAAGAAATGACAGAAACATCTGGCTTTGTACAAGGCATGGAGAGTGCAGAGACCTAAGATGACCCAGGAAGGTCAGGGTCATGGGAGTCCTTAGCATAGGCACACTGGCGTGAGCTGGAGTCACCTTCTACAGTCAGCACAGAACTACGGCCACAAAGATGGTCAGGCATTGGACATGGTGCTTGGGAGCCATGGCGAACGTTAGGAAGAATGATTGTCAACAGACCAGATACAGGTAACTTCCCTGTCCAGGGCATTCCCCTGCCCTCGGCTCCCCTGCCTTCCTCAGGTCCCTCTTTAGCATGTGAGGACCTTTCTTGTCTCCCTTGGGTGTGGCAACCCAATACCTCCATTTCTCAGATTATGGGGCCCTGTGCATTCTGGCCACTCCCTGCTGGACCCTCCTGGCTTATTGCCGTCCCTCCCTGCAACAGATGCTCACAGGGCTACTACTCACATCTGCTCCTCAACTCCAACCACCAGGTGCCTCCTCACTGTGCCATTCAGGGCTGTTAGGATCTGCCCTGCTGGAAGCTGGCAGGAGGCTGGGGTGCAGGGTGGCACTGGAGGTTGGGGCAGGAAGAGAGATTTGAGGGAGAGTCTGCAATCACAGCTCAGCACCCCTCATGCCCCAGCTGGGAGAAAAGGCCAGAATCCATGTTTATCCCTGAATGAGATGATGGCCAGAAATCCTTCTTAGCGCAAATCCAATTTGATGGGCAGTTGTCATTTGACTCTACTAGGCCAGGTGCTGGAAGACAAGGGTGCTGGGAGGGGCGGGGGGAGCGGGATGTTCCACAGCCCTGTTGAGGGCACGGATACGGCAATGGGTCAGGCCAGGAGAGGACTAAAGGCGAACACAGCAATGCAGAGCACTTATTCTGTGCCAGGCACAGTTTTAAGCACTTTACATACATTACTTCATTTACTTTTCACAATAATTCTATGAAGGGAGTACGGTTATTGATCCTATTTTGCCTCATGAAGAAACTGAAGCACAGAGAGGCTGAGTAACTTGCCTCTGTCACACAGCTTAGCATGTAGCGAAGCTGGCATTCAAACGATGGCCCCAGAGGCCCAACCCAGCTTTGAGTCACCCACTTTGACTCACAGCTCGGCTGTGACCACTCTTAGTGTCTATATACCAGCTGGTGCTAGTGGTAAGGAACCCACCTGCCAATGCAGGAGATGCAGAAAACATGGGTTTGATCCCTGGGTCAGATCCTCTGTAAGAGGGCTTGGCAGCCCGCTGCAGTATTCTTGCCTGGAGAATCCCATGGACAGAGGAGCCTGGCAAGCTACCGTCCATAGGGTCACAAAGAGTCGGACACTACTGAAGTGACTTCTGAATCGACTTAGCATGTAGCACAGGCTGTTACCACTCTTAGGGCCCTTGAGGAGGTGAAGGAGGGGAGGACCCTAGGTGGGGGGGGGGCATTACGTGGAGAGGGCTGCCTCGAGCAGATCAGTGATGCCTGTCAAGGGCCATAGCCAGCTCCAAGTGACCCTTGAGGGAGGGAGGAGAGGAGACCACAGAGCAACAACCCAGCCTCATGCCCCTCCCTCCTGACGACCTCCGCATGAAACCCGCGGATTTGGTGGGACAAGCAGGAGAGTATTTAGCCCGACTTTCCAGAGGCCATGATGTCTAATCGCAGTCCTGAAGGACAAATAGGATTTATTCGAGCAAAGGAGGTGGAGAAACCACCTTCTGGGAGGTGACAGACCATCTGGCTCAGGAATGGCCAGGCCTGTGGCCAGAGGGGAAGGTTGGGGACAACTCGAAGGCCAGTTTGGATATTATACTCCGGGTACTGGCTTCTCAGATGACTCAATGCCAACTCAGGAGGTGCAGGTTTGATCCCTGGATCAAGAAGATCCCCCGGAGGAGGAAATGGCAACCCACTCTAATACCCTTGCCGGGGAAAATCCCTGGACAGAGGAGCCTGGTGCACTACAGTCTGTGCGGTCTCAAAAAGTCGGACACGACCTAGCAACTGAACAACAGCAACTCCTTCCCACACTGTGTCCACCAGCCTGTTCTCTGCACCTGTGTCTGCACTGCCCGCATGCTGAGTCATTGCAGCTGTGTCCGACTCTTTGGGACCCCATGGACTGCAGCCCATAAGGCTCCTGTGTCCATGGGATTCTCCAGCCAAGAATACTGGAGTGGGTTGCCATGCCCTCTGCCAGGGGATCTTCCCAACCCGGAGACTGAACCCTCATCTCTTACGTCTCCCGCCTTGGCAGGCTCGTTCCTTACCACTAGCGCCACCTGGGAGTCCCCTGTGTCTCCATTACTTCTCTGTAAATCAGTTCATCAGTACTATTTTTCTAGGTTCCATATATATATATGCATTAATATACAATATTTGTTTTTCTCTTTCGGACTGATTCACTCTGTATAACAGACTGTAGGTTCAGCCACCTCACTACGACTGACCCGAATTTGTTCCTTTTCATGGCTGTGAAACGCAAAATTCTGGAGTCGTCCCTCCCTCAGTCTACAGAGACTCTGAGAGCAGGCCTGACAATCTCCAGGTGATCCTAATGCATGCCCAAGTTTGAGACCTACTGTCTAACATATTTAACTATTCCCCTGTGGTTGGACACTCAAGGTTTTCCCGTTTCTTCTTATTAAAGCTTGTGTTACAACACGTCCGTTTACATGTGTTTTTGTGTCCTATGAGATTTCTTCTCTCTCACAATTTTCTTGGTTAATTTTTCACATTTGCTTTTCCAGATGAATTTTTAAAATATTTATTTTTACTTGTTTATTTGACTGCACTGGGTGTTAGTCGTAGCATGCAGACTCTTAGTTGTGGCATATAGGATCCAATTGCCCGACCAGGGATCCAACTCAGGGCCCCCTGCACTGGGAGTGTGGAGTCTTAGCCACTGAACCGTCAAGAAGTCCCCCAGATGAACTTTAGAATCTGTGTCTAAATTCCAGTCTCAATGGTATTGCATTGTATATATACTTTAACTTAGGAAGGATCGACATCTTGACCGTATTGAGTTTTCCCATCAACTATTGAAATTCTACAGGATTTTAAGTGTAATTCACATTCTTAAATGTAATTTAGGCATGCTTAGTTATGATCCCAAATATAACAACTACAGGAAATATTATTATAATAGTCTTCTTTCCCTAAATTTTATGAAACTAAGAATATAATCATAAAGGATCAAGCGTGTAATCATCCTGTTCTTGTTGGGATAGTCTCGTTTCTTAATGTTGGCCTCTCCGTTTCTTTAACTGGGTCCGTGTGTACGTGTGTGTGTGTGGCTGTGCTGGGTCTTCATTGATGTGTGTGGGCTTTCTCTGGTTGCAGCAAGTGGGGTCTACTTTCTAGCTGAGTTGGGCAGGTTTCTCATAGCAGTGACTTCTGTTAGTGGTGGGCCTTGCTGCTCTGTGGCACGTGGGATCTTCCCAGACCAGGGATCGAGCCTGTGTCCCCTGCATTGGCAGGCAGATTCTTAACAACTGGACCACCAGGGATGTCTCAGCCTCTCAATTGTGATTCAGTCAAGCCTATGTCTTTTGGAGGAGCAAAGGAAACTTTTTTAGAAATATCCCCTGTGGTCTTCCCCGGCTGTCGAGTGGTTAAGACTCTGAGCTTCCACTTCCTGGGGGAGAACCATGCAGTGCAGCCAAAAAAAAAAAGAAATCTTTCTCGATAGACATCTCCCCATGTTTCACTGGCTATAGCAATTTTAAAGCATGCTCCCCAACCCTAGTTCTTCCAGACTCTTCTCATCAAGAAGTTCAGTCAGTGCGCTCCCCTTGAATTTGACCTTGGTGACTGCTTGACCAATTTTTGTTGTTGTTCAGTCACCAAGTCATGTCCAGCTCTTTGCCACCCTATGGACTGCAGCACAGCAGGGTTCCCTGTCCCTCACCATCTCCTGGAGTTTGCCCAAGTTCATGTCCATTGAATCAGTGATACTTAACCAATAGAACAGAAAAAAATGACACTGTGCCAGCTTCCAGGCCCAGACCTTAAGAAACAGCAGCTTCTTATTCCTGTCTCTTGGGACATTTGTTCTAGGAAACCAGCAGCCATGTCTGCAGAAGTTCAAGCATCGAGGAATGGAGGCCCTTGGCCCACAGGCTAGGCTGAGTGACCAGCCCACAGCCAGCCCCAACTTGCAGCCAGGCAATTAATCCTCTAGTTCCATTGAAACTGCCCAGCTGATACCACGTGGGACCTACAGACGCCGTCCCACTGATTTCTGCCCCAGTCACAGATGTGTTGAGCCAAAGAAATGACTGTTTGTTGTTTGATGTGCTAAGGTGTTTTGTCGTTTTTTTAATTGGAGGATAATTGCTTTTTAAAAAAATTTTTTTTTCATTGAAGGATAATTGCTTTAATTGAGATGGTTTGTTAGGGAGTTGTACCAATAGGGCAACTCCTTTCAATGCCTAAACCAATCACTGACATCGGAACTAGGACTTAAACTTTCCAGAACACTTCCCTCTGAGGCTGGGGCGGGGGCTGGGTTCCCCTTCTCTGAGCTAGGGACAAAATTAGAGCCATGTCAACAAGGACAAAGCAATGGCTGCTGGTGGGTGACCAACAGTATCTGCTGAGGACATTAGGTCCGGTGAGATGAGAGAACTGGCCCAGGGTCCCACAGCCAGTCTGTGGCAGGGCCAGGATTTGAACCTAGGTTCTCTCCCAGACATCTGGAGCAAGGCTGAAACTTACTGCCCATGACCTCTCCTACCCCCACCTGTGAGATTTTCTTCCAGTGTTCTCTGCTCTACAAAGCCTCCCTGGGTGCCATTTCCCCGTGGGCACACCTCCCATCTGACACCCATCACCGTATTTTCTCATCATGTGCCCACCCGGCTACCCCCAACAGGACACAATATCCCACAAGGTGAGACTTTTGCTTCTGTCTCCCTCTGGCATAATGGAGGGCTTGGCAGAGAAGAGGGAACAGGCAGAGTGGACTCATATTTTGTGGGATCAGAGTCAGTACTTAAGGTCAATGTCCAATATAACCAAAATTACTCCTAATGAGCCTTTAAAATTTGCCTGGCAAGTCAGTATACATGGTTTTGTACATATAAATTTGAACAGTAACATACCTGTATAAATGGATGTATTAGTATGTAGGATACAAGAGAGGGTCCGTATTCAAATGTATTTGTACAGTATTTTTTTAATATTTGTTTTTATTTATTTATTTGGTTGCATCAGGTCTTAGTTGTGACACATGGGATCTTCGTTACAGTGAGAGGGCTCTGGAGCTCATGGGCTCAGTAGCTGTGACGTGTGGGCTTGGTTGCCCCCTGGCATGTGGGACTTTACTTCCCCAACCAGGGACTGAACCCACGTCTCCTGCTTTGGAAGATGAATTGTTAACCACTGAACTGCCGGGGAAGTCCCTGTACAGTATTTTTAATTAAAAACATTTTGAATATCTATGCACATAATTAAATGCACATGAGATAAACATCACTGTAAATGTTTGCTGGAAGAAGGTATCAATCATAAAGACACAAAAGGGATGAGTCTGGCCCATCTGCTCATTATCTCCTCAAACCTCTTCCCGCACTGGCCCAGCACTGTTTATCTTTCTCTTGTGCCTAAAATTTCCCCACTTGAGTCACTGAGCACCAAGGCACACAGGTCAAGTGTCCCAAAGATTATAGTTATAGGCAGCACATCCGTGTCGGGTGGGCTTCCCTGGTGGCGCTGGTGATAAAGAACCCGCCTGCCAAGGCAGGAGACATAAGAGACTCGGGTTCAACCCCTGGGTCAGGAAGATCCCCTGGAGGAAGGCATGGCAACCCACTCCAGTATTCTTGCCTGGAGAATCGTAGGAACCGAGGAGCCTGGTGGGCTACAGTCCATGGGGTCACAAAGAGTCGGACACAACTGAAATGACTTAACATGCACACACAGTGCTAGATACATGTTTTCGCTTCTCTGGTTGACTGTTACCAATGATTATAATGGAAGGTCACTGAGCTAACTCTTTGGACACACCTGGAAGACGGGTTGTGTGTGTGTGCTCATGCGCACTTATGTACGTGGGTGCTGGTGAGAAGCTGCTTCATCAAGAACCTGGCCCTTCTGTATGTTCCTAAGATATGCCACCAAGGGGTCCTGCAGGCAGAGCTGGCATGAATGCCAACCCGTAGCCCAAGTCCCATGGCCAAGGGAAGGGAAGGCTTAGGGAACCCCTTGTGAATTTGGCTTAGAGGGCTCTGGATTTGAATCCTGCCCCTGAGAATGTGGCTGGGGGCGTTGCAGGGGAGGAGAACTGACTCTTCACTTGACCCCTTCCTATACTGTCACATTGTCACAGGTTTTGTTTTCTTTATCATCTTAAAGCTGAAGAACAATTTTAAAAAGGATTAAAAAAAAAAAAGAATTTCAAAATGTTGGCCTCATCCTTCCCAAATAAATGTCAACTCCTTTAGCAGGTAGGGGGCGGGGCTCTGTGGAGCCCATCGAGAGCTGCCCTTCTGCCTCTCCGATCTCTTGAAATAGATCAGTCCTGGAGTCGTTCACGGCCCAGAGCAGAGGTAGTGAGGCTTCACCTGAGCTTCAAATGCAGGTGTGCACGACCCCCAGGTCTTAGAGCCCAGAGGGAACCTCTCAGAGGGCTCCAATTCTCACCCTTCAGAGCCTCTGGAAACTGCAGAGATGGCCCTGCCAGAGGAAGTCTGGGGAAGGGGGCCTGGGGCCCCTTGGGAGTATGTCCCCAACCTTCTGTCCGCTCCTGCTCTGGTCACCTCCTCTTCTCTGTGGTCTCTCTCTGGCTCTCTCTCCACCTGTCAGTCTTGTCCCCTGTGTTTATCTCTCCGTATCTCTCCTTCTGTCTCCTCTACCATCTCTTGTCTCTCCCCATCTCTGACTTCCTTGCTGTTTCTCTCTGTGTATCTGCCTGACTCCCCTTCTCTTTCTTTCTCTTCTCTCTCTTTTCCTCACCTTCCTGCTTTTCTCTGGCTTGGTGGTCTTCTCTCTCTCTGCATCTCTCTCTCGGTCCCTCGTGGTCTCCTCCCTCTCGCCCCCTCTGGGGGTTGATCTGTGTTGTGGGATCATGCCAAGCCCAGAGGGGAGGTCAGGGCGCCCCGCAGAGACCAGCGCAGACTGCCATTAACCTGTCACTTCTGCCTCCAGTGGGGAAAACAGCGGGGCTCAGGGAAGGCGAGGAACTGCAGTCACTGGAGATGAGACATCTCAGCCGGGGCTGACAACTGAAAGCAGAAGCCACCCACTCAGAGGGCTGCAGACAGGCACTGGGACACCGAGGACAAGCAGAGCGGGGATCTGGACGCCAGCCCACATCACAGCTGCTTTTGGCTTCTGAGCCAGCACGGACCGCGGCATAGGGAGAATCTGAGCCGGTGGCCACATCCAAGCCTGCCTTGCCTGCGGTCTTGGGAACTGAGGACGGGGGTCTCAGTGAGGTCAAAAGCAAAGCTCTCAAACTCAGCAGCCTGAGGGCCGTGTATGCCACCGCCCCTTGTCCCTCAGTGGCTTGAAAATTTGTCAAAAATATGAATCTACATTAAAATTTTTTTTATTGAAGTATAGGTGCTTTATAATGTGTTAGTTTCCACTGTACAGCAAAGTGAATTAGCCACACGTGTATATATATATATATATATATATTTTTTTTTTTCTCTCTCTTTTTTAGATTTCCTTCCCATTTAGGTCACCATGGAGCACTGAGTAGAGTTTCCTGTGCTATACGGTAGGTTTTCTGCTTAGTTATCTGTTTCATACATAGTGTGTATAGTGTATATATGTCAGTCCTGAATCTACTTTTTGAAATAATTTTCTTTATTTCTTTATGTATTTTTGGCTGTGCAGAGTCTTTGTCGCTGTGTGGGCCTTTTCTCTAGTTGAGGCAAGCGGGGGCTACTCTCTAGATGTGGTGTCTGGGCTTCTCATTGTGGTAGCTTCTTCTGTTGCACAACACAGGCTCTGGGGTACTCGGGCTTCAGTAGTTGCAGCATCTGGGCCCGGTAGCGGGCTCAGGAGTTGCGGTTCCCGGGTTCTAGAGCACTGGCTCAATAGATGTGGTGTGTGGGCTTAGTTGCCACGTAGCGTGTGGGATCTTCCCAGATCAGGGATCGAACTCGTGTCCCCTGCACTGACAGATGGACTTTACCCCTGAGCCACCAGGGGAGCCCCTGACTCTACATTTTTGAACTGGCAAACTTCATGTATCTGTTTTAAATGTAAGTTTCCTCTTGAGGACCTGGCTACATAGGGCTGTGACTGAGCAGCAGTGCTCCCTGTCTTGCCAGCCCCTTCTCCTTGCACCTGGACACCTCCTCAGTTGCCTGCCTGCCTCTGTAATCTCAGGAGTGTGTGGCCTCTGACAGCAGAGAGGTCCTCTGGGCAGAAAGTAAGGGCCCATGTGCCACCACCAACTTACTGGGTGACATTGCATAAGGCATGCCAGCTCTGGGCCTCAGCTTTCCCATCTGTAAAATGGGTGATTGCATGAGCCCCACAGTAAGAGTCACCTTTTGGAGCAAATGATGAAAGCTAGGGACCCTCTCCCTAGAGAAAAGGTCCTGTGCATAGCTTTGCCTACCCTGTGAGAGGTTCACATGCAGCTCCTCCTGGGGTGGGCGGGGATCCCAGACTAAAAACTCCTGCTGAGCACCAGCATCCCTTCCCTCTTTGTCTCAGCCTCCTGAGTCTGGGCCCGGGAGGACCCACTTTCTTAGAACCTGACAGACTGGGGCCACCCTTCCTCTGAGTGAGTGGGGACTCTCTGGGTCCCCAGCAGCCAGGCCCCCAGTGACCGCGTCCCAGCCAGGCTGGCAGCCGCCCATCCATATGCCGGAGGGGTCCAGCCTGGCGCTGGATTAGCATAACGCACTCCTGGAGGTAAAGGCCCACCAGGCGGCCTCTGTGTGCAGCGCCTGCCTTTGTCCCGGGGGCCCCGGGACCGGGTAGAACAGCCTGGGCGGCTCATACACTTTTGACTGCCAGATGAAAGGGGGCGACATAAAGAGGCTGGCAGGGCTGAGCATGGGGGCGCTTTGTGTCCCTCCAGACAGAGTTACAGACGTCTGTGAAACGTCAATTACAGCTGAATAAAGATGTCTGCTTGGTCCAGACGTGCCTCCTTTCAGCTGGGGAGGTGTTTCCAGGCCAGGCCAGGGGTGCTCTGGCAACCTAATCTGGCGATTGTGACTCTATAAGCAGCCCTGGCATTCATCAAACCCAGGGAGGATGGGAACGGGCTGGGCTGGTGTGACCCCGCTCTGGGAGGTGTGCGGGAATGCGGGCTGGGTGAGGGTGGGAAGAGCAAGGGACGACTCATCTCCCTTGCTTTCTCCCCCAGGCCAGGCCTCGAGGATGGCAGGGGCATGCAATTTGGGAACCACATAGTCCCCCTGTATCAGCCAGGCTCCCTTCCTGGGCCTTGTCAAGGTGGCTCAGCGCCTCTGGCAGCTAAGGATGGGATTAGTGTTCACTGATCCTTTCTCCTGATGGGCTAGTGTGAAGCATTGTTGAAGGGATAGCGTTAGAAGTGCCTAAGAGCTTCCCAGGAGTCTGCAGTGGTAAAGAATTCGCTTGCTAATGCAAGAGATGCAGGAGACTCCAGTTCGATCCCTGGGTCAGGAAGATCTCCTGGAGGAGGAAATGGCAATCCTTTCCAGATTTTCTTGACTGGAGAATCCCATGGACAGAGAAACCTGGCAGGGTGTAGTCCATGGGCTCACTGAGTGTCAGGCATGGCCGAGCACACACACAGGCATACAGACGAGGTTCAAGTGCCAAGGTGACCAGAGATGATAACCCCTGATGTCACTGAGCCACTGGGCTCACCCGAGGACCACCACCCTCTTACTGTGTGAGATGACTAAGCCTGCATTTGCTTAAGTCCTGGTCCTGTCAGTTACTTGCAGCAGACACAATCCTACCTGACACAGTAGGTAGCCCAGGGCTCAGATTCCTGGTCTTGGATTTACAGAGTGATAGAAGGGGCTGTGCTACTCAGAACTTCCTTGAGGGGAGGGGACATAGCCCTGGTAGGGTGTGAGGACCCAGGGCAGAGCGTTGATTCTGGGCACAGTGAGCTGGTCTGCCTCTTCCCCCAGATGGTGCTGGCCCCTGAGGTGCCCTCACCCCAGAAGACCTCATCCCTGGAGGTTTTGAACAGCAAAGGCATTTCTTGAGGACCTCCATGCTCCTTGGGACACCTGTCCTGAAACTTGTCCAGTGGGACTAAACAACGGACCCTTTGGCCATCATGTGTCAAGTCCTGAGTGAAAACTGGTGAGCTGCCTCTTACAGGAGTGCAGAGCGAAAAAAGGCCCTAAGAACAACCCTCCTGCCTACTGAGTGCCTCTTGTGCGCCCTAGACTAGGTGTTTTCACATGACTCGCCATTTCCTTCTCCAGGGGGATCTCCCAGGGATCGAACCTGCATCTCTTGCGTCTTCTGCATTGCAGGCGGATTCTTTTCTGGCTGAGCCACCGGGAAGGCCCCATACGTTAACCTAGTACAAAACTGAAAATGCTTGTTGTGAGAAGTCTCCTTCATTTCCTGTCTCTCATTTGCCCTGCTCTCCAGTCTCCTGTTAGAGTAATGAGGGGGCGCTTCCCTGGTGCTCCAGCGGCCAAGACTGCGCTCGCAGTGCAGGGGGCCCAGGTTCCATCCCTGGTCAGGGAACTGGACTTCATATGCTGTAGTGAAGACCAAATGAAGACCTGGGTGCCGAAACTGAGACCCAGTGCAGCCAAATAAATAATTTTTTTTTAATGAAAGGTAATAGCTGTTTTTCATTTTTCACGTATCCTTCCCCAGAATTTTCTTTATACATAAACCAGCCCATCCAAACTTGCCCTCGTATTTTCTTCCCTTATTTGACACAGCTTCCTAGTATGACATTAATCAATCCTCTCTCGAGACTCCTTTGCCTTGCTTTCAACCTTTTGCTTTTGCAAATGTCACTGCAACAAATAACCTTGCTCGTAAGTCAGTTCTCACAAGTGTGAGTGTATCTGTAGGACCAAGGCCCAGGAGAGGGACCGCTGGGCTGCAGCTTCTGTGCATTTGCCATCTTGCTCTACCGTCTTCTTCATGGGGGCGGTGCCACCCCTTACTCACAGTCTGTGGCTGATGGGATTTTAGCAAGGATGGTCACACATACCCTTTGTGGCTTGGCCAGTAGAGCCCGGGCCCCTCAGCCTCAGCCAGTGCTCTCGTGCAGGGAGAGTGCACGACCTTACCTGGCAGCCCAGCTCACACGCGAGTCTATTCTCTTTTGCTCCCCTGCCTCTTCCTCTGAAAGTGTTATAAAGGAGGGCACCCTCTTCCCCCAGCCATCACCACACACACACACACACACACATGCACGCAACACACAACACACACAAATTGGCTCTGAAAAAGGCAGTGCTGCTGCTGCTGCTGAGTCACTTTAGTCATCTCTGACTCTGTGTGACCCCATAGATGGCAGCCCACCAGGCTCCCCCGTCCCTGGGATTCTCCAGGCAAGAACACTGGAGTGGGTTGCCATTTCCTTCTCCAATGCGTGAAAGTGAAAGTGAAGTCGCTCAGTCGTGTCCGACTCTTCACGACCCCATGGACTTCAGCCTACCAGGCTCCTCCGTCCATGGGATTTTCCAGGCAAGAGTGCTGGAGTGGGGTGCAATCGCCTTCTCAGAAAAACGCAGTAGCCCATCCCTAAAGGAAGAAGTGCATCTGCCCATGTTTACTCAGTCAGCAGACCCACGAGCACCCACTGTAGGCCTGGCAGCCTCCTAAGTGCTTATATGTGTGATTCGTGATCTTGGCCACGGCCCTTAAGCTCTGGGCCCCAGCATCCTCTTGAGTAAGATGATAGGTATGTTATTTTAAAATTTTACTTATTTATTTATGTATGGCTGGGCTGGGTCTTTGCAGCAAGCCGGCTCAGTAGCTGTGGCACACGGCTCAGTTGCTCCGTGGCGTGTGGAATCTTCCTGGACCAGGGATAGTTCGAACTTCTGCAATGGCAGGTGCACCACCACCAGGGAAGTCCAGGTATGTTACTTTTTGTTGTTTTTATTTTAATTTTTTTGGCCTTCCTGTGCGGCCTGTGGGATCTTAGTTCCCCAGTCAGGGATCAAACCCATGCCTTTGGTAGTGGAAGCATGGAGCCCTGACTACCGGATTATCAGGGAATTCCCTGTGTTTTTAATTTAAGATTACTTGTTTATTTGTTTCAGCTGTGCTGGGTCTCCGTCGCTGGGTGGCTTTGATCTAGCTGCCGCGAGCAGGGGCTGCTCTCCAGTTGCGCGTACAGGGTTCTCATTGCGGTGCTTCTCTTTTTGCGGAGCGCGGGCTCTAGGCGCGGCGACTGCAGTAGTTGCTGGGTACAGTAGTCGTGGCTCTTGGGCTCTGGAGCGCTGGTTCAGTAGTTGAGGCACACAGAGGTTTGTTGCCCCAGGTGGTGTGGGATCTTCTCAGAGCAGGGATTGAACCCGTGTCCCCTGCATTGGCAGGCAGACTCTTAACCACCAGGAAAGCCCTTCCAGTTTTTTGTTTGTTTGTTTTTAAGTTGACAGCTATGGACACCAGAGTTCCAAATCTCCTCCTAGCTCTAATGATATACCATCCTCAAATCATGTGGTCAGTCCATGTGGGTATCAAAGGGACAAAAGGCTTGGAAAACCCTTCTTGGGCTGATACATGTTGGCACTTTGTAGAAATGAGCCACCTTCCCATCTCTCTCAGGTGGCTAGCATGAACACTGAAATAGATCTTGTTACTAAAGAGCTGGGCACATTTGGAAGTGCTCGGCAAGGGTTATCTGCCTTCCTGGGCATTTCCAAGAGCCACCCCAGCAGCTGGGCTGCCACCCCAGGGTCAGGCTTGGAGGCACGCTCTCCAGCAGGCCCCAGTCAGGCCACTGGCGAGCTCGGGCGCTCTGAGCAATGCCCTGCCCTCTCTCCATGGCGGCGTCTGGACAGGCCGGGAGGCAGACGGGACGAGTGACAGCTGGGAAGGTTTAATTGCTCCTCGGTGGCTTGGGAACACCTCCCTCCCTCCGCCAACGATCTGCATTTCAATGTGAGAAGAGAGGAAAGTAGGATGCTGCTCAAAGGGGTTACAATGATTAATCATTTAAAAAGCAAGATCTTAATTACAGGCCGCAATTTTTGCTATTTAAGGAGTCCATTAGTTGCCAGAAAGAAGAAGGAAAAATTATCACAGGTTATTCTCTTCCGAAAGTAGAGAGGGGGGAGGGGCGGGGGAGGAGAATCAGCTGCTGCTCCTGGATGGGGTGGGGGGCAGGGTCCCAGCCCTGAAAGAAGTCTGGCTAGGGACAGGATGGGCCCTGTGTGCAGTGGGAGCCAAGTGAGAAGGATGCTTGCCTGGGGGCCTGGGGGAGGGTACAAGGGTTGGTTTGAGAGAGAACTTCCAGTCTTCTCTCTGCAGCTCTGGTCTGGCTGGAATCCCACCTGTGGGTGCCTCTGGAGGCCTCCTCCTGGGCCTGGCAGCTGGCAGTCAGCCCCTGCCCCCCTTCTCCAATGACCCCTGACCCCACACTGCTCAGGATGTGAGGTTAATTGCCAGGCCCTCCCCTCTGACCCCTCTGTGGGTTTTAGTCCTGTCTGGACTCTCAGCCCCCCGGGTGTACAAAGGAGACCTGCGGGCCAGGGGGTTGGGGGGTGGGGGGGAGTAGTTGGGAGTGAGATAAAAACAACCCAGCCTCTTTAGTGGATTAATTTAGTGATCCTCAGGGGACTAAAAGAGCAAGAGATCAAGCCTCCACCCCCACACCCCACCCACCGCATCATGGCCCCAGAGGTTCCCATGGGATTAGGGATCTGGACATTTCCTCATCCTGGCCGCCTTGAAGCCTGGGCACAATCCCACCGCTGGCGAGGGCCCTGCTGCCCAGTCTGAGGTCCAGATTCAAGCCGCCTCCTGAGCTGTCACCGGCAGCTCCTGAATCCCCAAAAACAGCCTGAGGAACAAAGGGGCAGACTTCTCAGGTGGTCCAGGGTGAAGAATCCACCTACCAGTGCAGGGGACATGGGTGCGATCCCTGGTCCGGGAAGACTCCGCATGCCGCAGGGCAACTCAAGCCCCTGAGCAGCAACTGCTGCAGCCTGCGCTCCCCAACAAGAGAAGCCACTGCGATGAGGACCCCGTGCACCTCAACTAGAGAGCAGCCCTGGCTCGCCACCACTAGAGAAAGCCCGGGTGCAGCAACGAAGACCCAGTGTGGCCAAAAGTAAAAATAAGTTTAAAACATTACTTTTCTTTAAAAAAGAAACAAAAGGGGCTCCACCAGTGCAGGATGACCTACAGGAATCCCAGAAACCTGAATCCAGGCGATCACAGGCCTGATAACACCAGCGCCATCAAAGTTAATAACTCAGGTGAGTCCAGAAGGATAAATGTGAGCTGGATCTAGGCCCCAAGCTCGCCTTATTCCTCTGACACCATACGTTTAAAATAACCTTGCAAACAAGTCACAGAGTTTACCAGCCTACCCAGAGGACAGGCTTATTCCCTGTCAAGCCTTCTTGCTAGTGGGAATAAAATAAATGAAATCACTTCTGCAAACAGACCCTCCTGCCAGACTGATTAAATGCCTCTGAGTGTGTGTGTGTGTGTGTGTCCATCAGCCTCAGCTGTCTAACATTTAGACCCCCAGAGGGCAGGCCGCTAAATCGGATAGAATGATAATCCCAGGGATTTCTGGGGGAAGTTTGGGGCAGACCCAAGCCACAGACTTGCAATATGGGTTTGAATTCAAAATACCCAAACTGGTTTCATGATGGCTCTAACTTGGCCCCTGCCTCCTCCATCCTCAGGCACCATCACCACCCGGGAGAGGGAGAGTGTCTGTCCCTTTAATTGCCAGATTCCCCACCTCCTGGGGATAAACACACAGACCCTCACCCATCTTCTCCAGCCACTCCCCCCTCCCCACTCCAATGCTGATTAATTGCAGGGTTGGGCACCCCAAACCGGCTGGACCACATTATTCCTGATGTTGGCTCCTTTCACTGGTTGCTGCCTTTAAAGCCACAGTAATCAGCAGCTTTTAGCTTGTCACTCTCCTGACACTTCTTACTTAGCCCAGGAAATGGCAAATGAGATGGAAAAAAGAACTTCATTATCTGTTTCGTTCTTTCCAAGAGAGGAGAGTTGGAGGATGGAGAGGAGGGCCTGGCATCAGGAAGCCACCCCTGTGGATGATGCTCAGACCACGTGGGGATCTTGGATTACAGCCCAGGGCCCACCTATGGCACCTCCACACATCACTGACCCAGGCTCCTTGTGGAACACTGGGCATACGGACCCTTCCCTCTCCTCCCTCGGAGACCTGCTGAATACCCACGCCTTGAAAAGGGCTCTAGCCCCAGGGAGTCCTGGAAGGCTTCAGATGCCTGGTTGCCTCTCCCCTAATGTGACCTGCACCCCATCCCAGCTGCCAGCCCAGACAAGTCTTGTGTGAAAATTAAGAAAAGGTGCCCCCTCTGGGCAGATGTGGCCATTGCAGGGCACACAGGTCAGGGATTGGGTGCAGGCTGAATTTTAAACCCACTTCCGCCTTGGTCTTCAAGACAAGCCCTAAAACAGGTTGTTATCTACACGGTGGGGAAACTGATCCTCCCTGCTATAGGGCACAGACCTCCAAGGGGCCTCTCAGGGCCTAGAAAGCATTATCTTATGTCTCCTGGTAGGCTGTCAACCCACCTTCACAAAGATGTAAGGGACCCAGCAAAGAAAAGGAGCTGATGACCCCAAGATAGCCCAAACACCTCTGTCTCCAGCAGTCTGGGGAGCTCCAGACCCTGGACAAGGAGGCAGCAGGAGCCAGAGAGAATTAAGTGGTTTTTTGTTTTTGTTTTTTTAATGTATTTATTTGGCTGTGCCAGGTCTTAGTTGCAGTATTCATGACATTCAATCTTCAGCGAAGCAGGCAAACTGTTAGTTAAGGCATGTGGGATCTAGTTCCCTGACCAGGGACCAAACTCAGGTCCGCTGCATTGGGAGTACAGAGTCTAAGCACCAGGGAAGATGCTGGGCCAGTAGGTTTTATTAATCACAAACTCTGTTTTCTGTTTGCAAGAAGCTGTCCCATTTTCTAAGCACGTGCTCTTCAAGGATCTTGTCTGAACCCCTCAGACCGGGATGTGGGGAACCAGTGCAGGAGCACAATGTCCGTTTTACAGATGTAGCCCAGAGGCTCACAGGATGAGACTCACACCTCTGACAAGGCTAGGAGCCAGCACTAGTTTCAGAAGGTCCTGGAGCCCCTTGGGCAGGAGGGGCAGCTAACCCAGCCACCGAAGTCCTCTTAAAAGAAGTGACCTCTAAGCCCAGTGAGTGCCCAGGAGCAGTCCAGGCCAAGAAGGAAGAATGGAGTTCTGGCCAGAAGCAGCAGATGCTGAGGCTCCCTGCAGCTCAGGGCGGCTGGAACGGGCACATGGAGGGAGGGCCAGCAGCTCCTAAGAGTAACCGCCCCTGTGAGCCCTACAGGGGAGTCTGGACTTCTGGGGGCGAGGGGGATGTGGGCACAGCTGAGCTCAGAGAATGGGAGGGGAGGGGAGGGAGGAAACTCAGTGGAGAGGGGTGATGTTCAGAAGGGAAGAGAGGGGAGTGGCGAGGGGCCAGGTTAGCAGAAGCACCCAGCTCTAGGGTGCAGAAAGTCTGGGTGTGTTAGGGGAAGGGGTCCTCTTTTTTAATTCAAATGGAGACACCAGGTTAGCGCTAGTGCTGCAGGGAACCTCATGAGCGTTTGAACCTGAGACCCTGTCACAGGGAAAAGTTGCCCCCAGTCTCCTTTTTTTTAATTTTTTAATTAATTAATTTATTTGAGTGCATCTGGTCTTAGTTGTGACACGTGGATATCCATTTTGTCCTGCGGAATCTTTCATTGTGGGGCATAGACTCTGTAGTTGTGGCGCATGGGCTCAGGGGTTGCAGGGCTTAATTCCTTTGAGGCATGTGGGATCTTAGTTTCCTGATCTAGGGTTGAACCTGCGTCCCCTGCATTGCAAGGGAGATTCTTAACCACTGCACCACCAGGGAACTCCTGCCCTCAGTCTCCTGATAGCCTCCTCTCGACTCTGAGCCCTCTTGGGTCTGGTGACCCCGTTTGGGACAAGGAAGGGATCTCCTGGTGGCTCTCCCTGAAACTTTTCCCCCAAGAACCAAGAGCCCTGAGTGCCTGTAGTCTCATGCTGGAACCCACAAAATTCCCTTCTCTTATCTGAGCCTCAGTTTCCTCATCTGTCAAATGGACCAGCGTTCTTCCTTCTCTTCTGCACCCATCAGCAGTCCAGCGGCAGTGGCTCCCTGCTGCCTGGATCTCTTAATTCCCCACACCCAGGGGAATTATGACCTATGAATGCAGGAAACGCCATGTGAAGAGCAAGAACCTACGCTACCTCGTCCCTAAGGCCTTCTTTCTGCCCCAGCTGGCTCAGCTGAGGTCAGGCCCTCTTTCTGGCTGGCACCTCCACTCATCAGGGGGTAGCTCTTGGTCCTCCCACATCTGACAGGCCCCCTTCTCCTCCATGGGGCAGCCAGCAGATGGGGGTGTCCCTGGACACCTGCCTCTCTCCTTCCCTGCCTCATCCCCACAGCTGTGGCTATACTCCCACCTCAGCCCTGGGCTTCTGCCAACATTGAATTCATGTGACATCTCAGGGGCTCCTGGGTGGGTGGACAGATGGAAGAGGAGGTGCTCCAGGCCCCCACCCCCGTTCTCCCAGGATGCTCCTCTGCCCTCATTTGCAGGCCCCCAGGCAGGCAGGCACGCGGAGAAGGCAATGGCACCCCATTCCAGTACTCTTGCCTGGAAAATCCCATGGATGGAGAAGCCTGGTGGGCTACAGTCCATGGGGTCGCAAAGAGTTGGACACGACTGAGCAACTTCACTTTCACTTTTCACTTTCATGCACTGGAGAAGGAAATGGCAACCCACTCCAGTATTCTTGCCTGCAGAATCCCAGGGACGGGGTAGCCTGGCAGGCTGCCGTCTATGGAGTCACACAGAGCGGGACATGACTGAAGTGACTTAGCAGCAGCAGCAGGCAGGCAGGACAGAGTCCTCGGGCTGAACTGATGGCAGGACCTCAGAGAGGGGCCAGGTGTGTGATGGGGCCACAGGATGGGCTGGCAGAGGGGGGGTCTGTCGTTACACAGGGGCCCCTGCTTGGCCTCAACAATCTCTGGGAGTGTCAGTGAGCAAAGAGCCCAGAGCAGGAGAGAGCTGGAGCAGGTGACCCTAGCAGACCTCATGGATGGTCAGAGCTTGAGCAGACCTGGCTTGACTCTCTGCTCTTCCACTTCCTAGCTGTGTGACCTTGGACAAGTAATTCTTCTCAGTTCCCTGGTGCAAAATATTAAAAGGAAATAGTGATATCTATTCTAAAGGGTTGCTATCATGCAATAGAACTAATATTTCATAGGTGCTTAATAAATGGCACCATGATTCTTTTTCTTTTTAAGTGATTTGTATATTTCTGGCTGTGCTAGGTCTTTACTGCTGCACTCGGGCTTCCTCGAGTTACGGAGAGAGGGGGCTGCTGTCCAGTTACGGTGTGCGGGCTTCTCACTGCGGTGGCGTCTCTTGAGCACAGGTTCTAGGTGCACGGGCTTCAGGAGCTGCTGCACTCTGGCTCAGTAGTTGTGGCTCACGGGCGTGGTTGCTCCGAGGCACATGGAATCTTCCCAGATTAGAGATCAAACCCGTGTCCCCTGCATTGGCAGGCAGAGTCTTATCCACTGTGCCACCAAGGAAGTCCCAGGATGACTCTTTTTATTCCCATGGACAAGTGGAGCCACATAGTACTTTAGTGCACTGGGCTTTGTGACCTCGGACAAATTGCTTCCCTTCTCTGGGCCATCCATAAAATGAGAGGCTTGGAGGAAAAGAAACCCAAGGCCTCCTTCTGGTATGAGCTTTACAGTTTGTGGCATTCTGGATTCATGAGGGGGAGGCTGTGCTGATTGCATCATTCATGAGCTTCAAGTCCTGGGTCCCTGGGGGAGATTTGGAGGTGGGAGGAGAGAGTGGAGAAGAGGAGGAGGAGAGAAAAAGAGTGGGAGAGAGGGGATGAGGAAGAGAGGGTGGGAAGGGGGAAAGGAAAGGGAGAGGAAGAAAGGCATGAGAAGCAGGGGGAAAGAAAGATGGGAGAGTAGAAGGAGGGCAGAGGAAGGAGGAGGGAGGGGGACGGGCAGGGGAATGAGAAGGAAGTTTCAGCTGGGCTGCTCCCTTCTCCTCAGAGGAGACCAAGAATGAGTTAGTTCCCAGGATGCCTGAAGGGTTTCCAGCTTTTGGGAGGCGGGGCAGGGCGGGTTCATCCTAGAGGCTGATGTCCAGAGTCTGGTCCCTGGGGCTGGGGAGGCCCTTCCAGTAATAAACCTTGAGTCACTGCCTACCCTGGCCTAGAGGAAAGCAGGTGAGATGAGATGGTTGGATGGCATCACCGACTTGAAGGACATGAGTTTGGGCAAGCTCTGGGAGTTGGTGATGGACAGGGAAGCCTGGCATGCTGCAGTCCATGGGGTCACAAAGAGTCAGACACGACTGAGCGACTGAACTGAGAGCCACTGGCCCATAGGCAAGCTATTATTTCCTCTGGAGTGCGCTCAGGATGTGCACATGTGCCCAGGGTGGTCCTTGTCCTTTCTTTGGAGGCCAGGGGGCAGACCGAAAGACAACAGATCAAACAAGGGTAAAGAGCTTTTCTGACTCTTTCCTAGAAGGATCAGAACCTTCCCACTAGGCAAAGGTGGCCACTCCCAGGGGATAGCTGAGACTGGGCAGTCTGGGCAGAAAGGGGGCCGAAGCAGCCAGTCCCAGACCAGGCTCTTTGGCCATGGTCGTGTACTTCCTCCCCTGCTTGGCACTCCTGCTCGCTTTCCTGAATCGTGATTAAACTCAGGTGGTAAAGAATCTTCCTGCAATGCAGGAGACCCATTTCTATCCCTGGGTCAGGAAGATCCCCTTGAGAAGTGATAGGCTACCCAATCCAGTATTCTTGCCTGGAGAATCCCATGGACAGAGGAGCCTGGTGGGCTACAGTTCAAGGGGTCACAAAGAGTTGGACATCACTGGGTGACTAACAGTTTAAGGATGAGAGACCCATGGCCTTAAATGCCACTTTTGAGCTGTGAGTCCTTGAGAAAGTCCCTTCCTTCTCGCAGGCTTAGTTGTCTGCAGGAAAGGGTACCACTGGGAGCACTGAACGCCATAGTGTGGGGCCAGGCTCAGTCTACCAGTGCTTAAAGGGCTAAGGAGGGGGTGGAGGCTGAGGTCACAATCTCCTGCCGTCCTCTTGCTTTCTTCACCCTGTTCCTCCTTTGGCCCAGGGCAGCGTGTGTTCATGGTGGGTGCAGGGCCCCACAGAGAGGTGCTCTGCCCACTTCCCTACCCCACCCTACTTTCCAGCTGCCCCTCTGGGAGGCCCATACCCAGTGCATCCTTGGCTGCCTGCATCTCAGCAAACCTCCAAAAATGCTTTGCAGCAGGGAAACAGAGAAAGCAGCACCTTCCTGGAATCTCCCCCAGCGTTTAGCACAGGAACTGGTTATGCTGTGTGTCCAGATATGAGCCCTGGAGGAGCAGGGAGCCCCTGGCTGCAGTGAATGTTGGGCACTCAGGGTGGGGGCGGTGGGGAGCTGATGCAGGCTAGATGAATGAACAGGTCTTGGACCCAGAAATAGAAGGTCTGGGTCTCCGGCTGACTCACGAGAGCCTGGGAAACCCTCTTCCTGCTGGGCCACAGGCAGGGGTGGGAAGTCAGGGCCCACAGGGGCTTTGTACCCTATACAATCGCAGCCACTCTTCTGGATAAAGGGGCAAACAAAGGGGCCTTCGGAAGTGGCCACGCTGCTCAGCACCCGGGGAGGCCCCAGGAAGCCAGCTCTCACTTGCCGCCCACCCAGGCATCCTCCCCCCATCCCACCACCCCACCCCGGGGGCCAGCTGGGCCCCAGCCCCCTACAGCCTGGGCAGCTGTGCTGGGAGGAACACCCCCCACACTCTCTGGCCAGGGAGCCTGGAAAGTACCAGAAGAGTCCCCACCAGGAGTGAGTGGGGGAGCTGAAACGCTGCTCTTATCTAGGACACTGCCCGGAACTGGTGACTGATGAGGGTTGAGGGTGGGCTTCAGAAAGGCCTTTAGGCCACTGATGAAGGATGGACCCCCCGAGGGGACGCTGGTTTGCAAACAGGAGGCTTAGAGATAGCCCCTCTTCTGAGCCATCCTCCCCACTAGTCAGTTGTATTTGCAAGAGCCATGTCCTTAGCCAGCTGAGTTCTCATACAGGAATATCACGCTGGGGTTCTGGGACTATGGGAAGCGCTGCGCAAGTGTGCGGATTCAAGGGGCAGCATGCCCAGGCTCTGCAGCTCTGGCTTTGTGATCTCAGTGGACTTCATAACCCATCTCTAGACAGAAACACTGCTCGTAGGATGTAACGTGCATTATGCGAGATGATGGGTATCAGGCCCCGATGCATAGAATATGCTCTATAAGTGGCAGCTAATATTTCTTAGGCCCTGTTTGAATGTGGAATGGTTATGAGTTCTAAAAAAGGTGTATCCAATTTTTTTGAATTTTTTTTTTCCTTTTGATTCAATATACTGAGAAAGAAATGGAAAGTTGAGATCAGTTTTCAGAGTGCTTTGGGTTGTGTGTTAAATAGCCATTCGTTCTGGAACACAGAACGGGATTGTAATAAAAGGACATGGACCAGTAAAAAAAAAGAAAAGAAAAAACAGCAAAAGCAGTGCTCAGACTAAGGCTTCCAATGATCTGAGTAACAAATGTTGTATATCTGGGTGAAAGTGATAGGGTTCCTTTACAGTATTCACCTGCCCTTTTAAAAATTTTTTATTTTTAATTGGAGGGTAATTGCTTTACAATGTTGTGTTGGCTTCTGTTGTGCAACAACATGAATCAGCCATGGGTATACATATGTCCCCTCCCTCTTGAGCCTCCCTCCCACCCATCCCATCCCTCTAGGTTGTCACAGAGCAACAGTTTGAGCTCCCTGAGTCATTCAGCAAATTCCTATTGGCTATCTATTTTACATATGGTAGATACATTTCCCTGCTACCATCTCCATTTGTCCCATCCTCTCCTTCCCCTCGTCGTGTCCACAAGTCTTTCTCTGTGTCTGCGTCTCTATTGCTGCCCTGCAAACAGGTTCATCGGTACCATCTTTCTAGATTCTCTGTCTTTTGTTGAGGTGCACGGACTCTCTAGTTGTGGCACACAGGTTCAGTAGTTACAGCGCAAGGGTTTAGCTGCTCCATGGCAGGTGAGATCTTAGTTCCCCACTCAGGGATCAAACTCACATCCCCTGCCTTGCAGGGCCGATTCGTAGCCATTCGGACCATCAGGGAAGTTGAGAGCCACCTGTTTTTTAGTGGATGGAAGACACTTCATCAGCTTTGCTCACTCCCCAGAGGCAGAGCTCCCAGTAAAGTTGTCTCCACCGAGGGCACAGGACCCACACGAGCCGTCCTGCGGATGCGGCAGCGTCTCCCTCATCTGGAAGTGGGCTTCCTAAACTCACGAGTGAGCACAGGACTGCCCTTCACAGAGCTCTGGATTCATGAAGGATTTCAGTGGCTTCTCGCTAGCTTGGGAGTTCACAGGCAGAATTTCAGAGTGGGGCCAGACAATGCTGATGGGAACTGGGGCACCAGGAGCATCGGAGAGGCCATACGGCCTGGCTGTTTGGGGTCCACACATACCCTCCGCCCCGAGTCAGGCCATCTTGTAGCTCGGAGGGTGGTTCTGAATCCACAACGCTTCCTCCCCATCCCTGAGCGCTTGGATGACAACCAGGAATCCCAGCCCACTCCCCCAGGCCCCTCTCCGTCAGAACTAGGTGTTGGTGGCCTAAGGTGGGCACCCCTGGGTCCCAGTGTACCCTGGGAGTAGGGAGGCCACTGGGCCCCCGAGAGCAGGGGAGGGAAGGCCCTGTTAGCCCCTGTGAGGATGGGACAATGCCCCCCTTTCCCGGCAGCTGGCAGAGCTGCCAGGCCCTGAGCTTCTGAATGCCCATTGCAGCCAGACACTGGACTCTGTTTCCCAGGCAGCCCCGTGCCAGGCCTGCTACCTCCCAGAGAGAAGGAGCCTTTCTTCCCCGTTGGCCAAAGCAAAGGCTCCCAAAAGAGCATCAGCGGCAAGGGGCTGACCTCTGTTCAGAAAGCCAGAGCTTCCCATCCCCCCACCTTGGGAACCTCGGAGCTGCAAAGGGAAGTGAGCCCCCACCTTTGTGCTCCCTCCTGACTCTAAAGCTACAGGATCCCCAGGCCCCCCTGGCTCACCGCCTCTAGCCCCCACCCACCCCTACCTATTCATCTGTGCTCTGAAGGCCTTTCACAAGGCTCATCCTGTTGGCCTTGAAAGGGGTTTGCATTGAAGCGTGCTCAGGGCTGTGTTTGGAGGGAGAGATTCCAACTGGAGCTACTGTGCCTGCTTTGAAGGTGCTTCCTAAGTTGCATCAGTCGCGTCTGACTCTACCACCCCATGGACTATAGCCTGGCAGACTCCTCTGTTCATGGAATTTTCCAGGCAAGAATACTGGAGTGCGTTGCCATTTTCTTTTCCAGGGGATCTTCCAGACCCAGGGATCAAACCCGTCTCTTATGTCTCCTGCATTGGCAGGTGGGCTGTTCACGACAAGCCCACCTGGGAAGCTGTGAAGGTAGGGGAGCACAGACCTAGGAGGTGGAGGTGACCGATGGGCCCCGGGGAGGGGCATGGAGCGGGTCTCCAGACCCAAGACTGCTGTCCCACGTGGCTCCCAGACTATTTTCTCTAAGGACTCATGCCCCAGCTCCGTGTAAGGGGTGGACCGAGGTGACCTGCAGAGGGCTCGGTCACTGCCACGATTTGCCGTCCGCTCCTGACAGCCCAACTTGGATCCGTGGATGAGCAAGTGCAGGGCTAGCTGGAACTGTGGAAGGACCGGCAGTCACTAGGTATAGACAGTCTCAGACAAAATGTCAGAGACGTTTTGGTGTGGCTTTTTAGGAAAACCAGGCTGTGGGGTGCCCTCCCACATCAGTCCAACTCTGGGGGAGCCCTGAGCTGGAAAACTAGGGGGCACCAACAGCCTTCTCTGTGAACGCATCCACTGTGGCATCCCCACCCACACCCCCAGGCCAGGTAGAAGGAGCAGAGATGGAGGAGGCACTGTGTGCCTGCCACACATGCGACTCAGGTGCAGACATGCCAAGACCTCACCATCGACAGAACCCTGGAGACACAAAGGTGAGAGCCCGCAGACAAGCACACAGTGTGCAGCAGTTGTTGCGTCTTCATCAGAGGCGCTGTGATGGGTGCCTGATCACTTCATTGTGGACAGACACACACACACACACAAAGAGACATAAATACACACACACACACACACACACTGGAAACCTAAAGACAAACACCCTACGGACTCAGACACAAAAGAGGGACAAACACACCTTGGACCCACAAAGATAAACACCCCCATGGTGTCCCAAGGGATCCAGCCTGGGGGCAGGCAAATACCTTGTCTGCAGAGAACTTGAAAACAATAGTAAAAACACACCTTCGGGTCTGCTTTTTCCCACCTTGCACTGGCAATTCTTTAACCATGTCAGTGATAAGATATTCCTTTCCCCTCCCCAAATTATTTTGTTAATTCTAACCTGTTAGATTTTTTTCAGGTGATTTTTGTTGTGGTAAAATACACAAACAGCTGTGTGAAAAAAACAACTGTGGTGTTAGAGAAGACTCTTGCGAGTCCCATGGACTGCAAGGAGATCCAACCAGTCAATCCTAAAGGAAATCAGTCCTGAATATTCATTGGAAAGACTGATGCTGAAGATGAAACTCCAGTACTTTGGCCACCTGATGCGAAGAACTGACTCCTTGGAAAAGACCCTGATTCTGGGCAAGATTGCAGGCTGGAGGAGAAGGCTGGGGATGACAGGATGAGATGGTTGGATGGTATCACTGACTCGAAGGACATGAGTTTGGGCAAGCTCCGGAAGTTGGTGATAGACACGGAGGCCTGGCGTGCTGCAGTCCATGCGGTCGCAAAGAGTTGGGCACGACTGAGGACTGAACCGAAAATATACAAAACATGAAATGAACCATTTGTTGTTGTTTATCGTGACTGTTTTAACCATTTTTAAGCGAACACGTCAATGGCATTAAGTACACTCACAACGATGTATAACCATCACCACTGTTTCCAGAACTTCTTCGTCATCCCCGTCAGAAACCTTGCACCCATTAAACAACTTCCATTCCCCCTCCCCCGGCCCCTGGTAATCTCTCTCTACTTCCTGTTCCTATGAATGGCCTATTCTCAGTTTCTCATACAAGTGCAATCATGTAACACGCGTCCTTTTGTGTCTTAACCTGTTGACTCTTATAATAAATATGTAGGCTTCAAGTCGGGCTTCCCTGGTGGCTCAGCAGTAAAGAATCTGCCTGCAATGCAGAAGATCCGGGTTCAATCCCTGGATTGGGAAGATCCCTTGGAGGAGGGCAAGGCAACCCACTCCAGTATTCTTGCCTGGAGAATCCCATGCACAGAGGAGCCTGGCAGGCTGCAGTCCATGGGGTCGCGCAGAGTTAGACACGACTGAAGCGACTAAGCAGCAGCAGCAGCAAGCTTCAGGTCAGCACATTTTTATTAACTAATTCTGTGTTCTGTATGGAAGTTAATCCCAACAAGTCCCATGTCCACACAACACAGTTGACCCCACATTCAGTTCTGGTGTTTGGAATCAACTGTTTTCAGGTGCAGTTCGTGTCTCCAAGCCCTAGGCTCTGTGATGGCGAAGTTGTAGGAACAGATTTGAATTTCTTCGTTTTATTAGTATTTAAAACAATGAATCAAAATGTGAGTTGTGAGACCATAATAATTTTGTTAGGAAAGTGTGAATTTCCACTGGGAAATATTTCACTGAATTTGAACAGTCTGTTTAGAATTAAAGTTTCTTCTTTTAAAATTGTTAGTCTTTTATTCTGATTTAATTTTAAGGTAATTGTATTCATTATTGAGATAGACCAGTATATTTAAAAAAATATAATTTAAGAAGTATGTATCCACTTTTCCATTTTTTGTACTATAATAATTATTGCATTTTAATTTTATTTTTGAAATGACATGAATTTATATACAAAATTCAGTCAAAAGAAAATTTTGGCTGCCTGCCATTTATTCATTGTTATTCATTTCATGGTCGTTACTGCTCATAATTTTGTCTTGTAGAGGAGGAGTGGTGTTAAGCATCGGCTCAGCCTATATGCCAGCTACACCGTGAAACAGACAACTACACCATAGACATATTGTCCCTCTCTCCTCTCTCTCCTTCCCTCCTTCTCTCTCCTTCCCTCCCTGCTAAGTGCCCAAAACCAAAGATCATGCTGTACACAGATCTCCTTAGAGGACAGCAAACCCCATGATGGAAAGGTAGGTCACTTGTCCCCGCCTCGGTTCGGCCCAGGTTGAGCGCTGCCGTTGGGCAAGGTGAGGTCTGGAGTGGACCGGCGAGAGAGCGCCTCCGGCTGGGACCGGACAGGACGCCTGAAGCCAGGGAAATCCCCGCCCCTAGCCCCAAGGTCCCATTCCTGATGCACTTCCGAGGTCTACCACGAGGTGCCGCTGTAGCAAAGCGATCCCCACCTATCCGCCCCTTCCGAACCCACTGGGCAACGCTTGCGGAGGGAGCACCCTCTCTGTGCCAGGCCTCGTGCCCGGATCTCGGGGTTTCCGGATAAGTAAGGTACCGTCTCTTGTCCCGGAGCATCGCACAACCTGGCGTCAGTGGTGCCAGTCACGGGCGCTGTCTGCGCACATAGGCAGGAGCGACATCGCCAGTCAGAAAGTGCCAGTGTAACCGGGGAAACTGAACCTTGAGGAACAGCAGGAAGAGCCGGGAGCAGGGGAAGGGTGCTCCGAGTCGAGGCAGAGGTGTGCACAGGCCTGGAGGTGATCGAGGGCAGAGGGGAGCGGCCAGCAGAAGGACTGGTCGCTGAGTGCTTTTCATTTCAGTTTAATTCAGTTCAGTTGCTCAGTCGTGTCCGACTCTTTGCAACCCCATGGAGGCACGCCAGGCCTCCCTGTCCATCAACAACTCCCGGAGTCTACCCAAACTCATGTCCATTGAGTCGGTGGTGCCATCCAACCATCTCATCCTCTGTTGTCCCCTTCTCCTCCCACCGTCAATCTTTCCCAGCATTAGGGTTTTTTTCAAATGAGGCAGTTCTTCGAATCAGGTGGCCAAAGTATTGGAGTTTCAGCTTCAGCATCAGTCTTTCCAATGAATATTCAGGACTGATTTCCTTTAGGATTGACTGGTTGGATCTCCTTGCAGTCCAAGGAACTCAAGAGTCTTCTCCAACACCACAGTGCTTTTAATCCCAGCCTAAAGAGTTCGGGCTTTACCAGGTAGGACTCTAGGAAGCCACAAAAAGGTCCGGTTGGAGGTACACTTAGAAAAGTATCCTGCTGTTATTTGTATTTTTTTTTTAAGAAAAGAAGTGGCTGCAAATATAAAGAGTATGCACACATACACTCCTGAGTATTCACAGAATTTATCCCAAAGATACACAACAATGATAGACATTAGTTTCTTCTGGGAGTGAGACTGGGGGCTGGGCACAGGGGTGGGATGGAAATCTTCTCTGTGTGTATTAGTATTGAATTTTGAGCCATGTGAATGAATCATTTTTCTGAAAAATAAAAATTATTAAATTGAAGATTATAAAGTCTTTATAATTAAAAACAGATCACGGGGCTTCCCTGGTAGCTCAGCACTGAAGAATCCACTTGCCAGTGAAGGAGAGCCAGGTTTAATCCCTGGTCTGGGAAGATCCCACATGCCTTGGAGCAACTAAGCCTGTGCACCACAGCTATTGAGCCAGTGCCCTGGAGCCCGGGAACTGCAAATACTGAAGCTCCTAGGCTTCAGTAGTTGCCTAGAGTCCATGCCTAGCAATAAGAGAAGCCACTGCAATGAACAGCCCTATCACCACAACTTGGAGAAGGTGATGGCACCCCACTCCAGTACTCTTGCCTGGAAAATCCCATGGATGGAGGAGCCTGGTGGGCTGCAGTCCATGGGGTCATGAAGAGTCGGACACGACTGAGCAACTTCACTTTCACTTTTCACTTTCATGCATTGGAGAAGGCAATGGCAGCCCACTCCAGTGTTCTTGCCCGGAGAATCCCAGGGACAGAGAAGCCTGGTGAGCTGCCGTCTATGGGGTCACACAGAGTCGGACACAACTGAAGCGACTTAGCAGCAGCACCACCACAACAGAGAGTTGCCCCCTGCTCGCCACAACTGGAGAAAAGCTCGAACAACAGTGAAGACCCAGCACAACCAAAATTAATTACTTAAAATTTTAAAAGATCACTTTGGCTATGTTGAGTAGCACAAGTTACAGAGACAGAGACTGGAGGCAGAGAGAAGGGCAGGAGACTGCGCACTGGGCCTGATGAGATGGAGGAGGCCTGGGCCGGGCTTCGGGTGGGAGTGAGTGCAAGGCTGGGGGCTCCAGCTTAGCAACAGGCACAGAGTTCAGTTTATCAGCTTTTATATAGCTACAAAAAAAGGGAGGGGGCATGAAAAGAAGAATATACTGCTTTTTAAAAAATCTTTATTGAACGTGTTATAATATGGCTTCTTTTTTTTTTTTTATGTTGTTTTGGTTTTCTGACCACGAATCTTATTGGATCTTAGCCCCCTGACCAGGGATTGAACTCATACATACGCCCTGCATTGGAAGGTGAAGTCTTAACCACTGGACCAGCAGGATAACCCCTAAAGTATTGCTTTTTAAAAGAAAACTACAACATCCAAATAAACAAATGTTTAGGTGTCTGTAGAATGGAACTAGTGCCAACCAGCCAATTTACTCATAAAGTAAATTATGTTCAATGTGAGTGCATGTTAATAGGTTTGATAAGTGGGGGGAAGGGATGCCCAGTGGGAGCCTTGTGGGACCTGACTCCATTCCATACCTCCAGGGTATGCAGTTAGCTGCAGCACCGGGACGACCTCGGCTCCTCGGCCTCCCAGTCCTCGATGGCCTCCCCTTGACCGCATTGATGCCCTGCACGAAACTTAGTCGCTCAGTGGTGTCCGACTCTTTGTGGCCCCATGGATTGTAGCCTGCCAGGCTGCTCTGTCCATGGAATTCTCCAGGTGAGAACACTGGAGTAGGTTGTCTTTTCCTTCTCCAGGGGATCTTCCTCATCCAGGGATTGAACCCAGGTCTCCTGCATTACAGGTGGATTCTTTACCACCTGAGCCACCAGGGAAGCCCTAGAATGTCTCTGAACAGATACAAAGGAAACTGGTGTCAGTAATTGCCACTGGAGTGGGGAACCAAGGGTTGGGGAACCAGGTAGGAAACTCACCTTTTCTGTCTACCCTTTGTACAGATGGTATATTTCACAATGTGCTTAAAAAAAAAAAAAAATCAGGAAAAAAACAAAACATCCTAGATAAACATCCAAGATACCTTGTTATCCGAAGTGATAAATTTAGATTTCAAAATCGTAGGTACAATATGACCCCTATTTTTGTAGAGAAAAATGTACACTGTATCTCAGTGTACAGCAAAGTGTTGCACTGTGTGCTATTTTAACTTAGTTTTATTTGACATTCTCCTGATAAAAATTCAAACAGTAGAAAAGAGGATAAATATAAAAATATACCTCCCCCCCTGCTTCCCTCAGTTCAGCTCCCTGTCGCCTCTGCTCAGCTCATCTTACCAAAAGCATTAACAGTTATTAAGTCTGTGGGCAGGACTGCAGGGGATATTTTCTTTTTTGTGCTTTTCTGAAAGTTCCAATGTTTCTCAATAAGCATCAGTTCAGTCAGTTCAGTCGCTCAGTCATGTCCAACTCTTTGTGACCCCATGAATCGCAGCACGCCAGGCCTCCCTGTCCATCACCATCTCCCGGAGTTCACTCAAATTCACGTCCATCAAGTCGGTGATGCCATCCAGCCATCTCATCCTCTGTCATCCCCTTTTCCTCCTGCCCCCAGTCCCTCCCAGCATCAGAGTCTTTTCAATAAGCATATATGCTGCTAAATCACTTCAGTCATGTCTGACTCTATGTGGACTGTAGCCTGCCTGGCTTCTCTGTCCATGGGGATTCTCTAAGCAAGAATACTAGAGTGGGTCACCATGCCCTCCTCCAGGGGATGTTCTCCATCCAGGGATTGAACCCACGTCTCTTATGTCTCCTGAATTGGCAGGCGAGTTCTTTACCACTAGTACCACCTGGGAAGCCCCAAGCATATATATTACTATGGAAATAAGAAAAACTACATACATTTCTAAAGTGCTCAGAATTAAGTGAGGCCTGCCTCGGACTTCGCTGGTGGTCCAGTGGCTAAGGCTCCAAGCCCGCAAAGAAGGGGGCTCGGGGTCCATGCCTAGTCAGGGAACTAGATCCCACATGCTGCAAGGAAGATGGAAGACCCCACATGCCACAACTAAGGGTTTGTTTTCACATGCCCCAACTGAAGGCTCCTCATGCTGAGACTCAAAGACTCCATGTGCTGCAACGGAGACCCAGCATAGCCACAAAAATAAAGAAATATTTTTAAAATAATAATACAATTTTTTTAAAGTGAAGTCTCTCTTCCTTCCTTCCCTCCCTTTCTCAACTCTGGAGAAACAGGCTTGGAGCTCCTCCACCATTGTTTCCATCCACACCAACCTCCCTCACTTTTCTAAGTTCCTGGAAAGGCTTCCAGCTCCATTTTAAATAAAATCCTCCTTCTTCACCTCCTGCTCAGGCCTCATGGTCTCTACCCTCCCCTCCATCCTTGAACCTCAGCCGCCCAGACCTCCTTTCAGATGCAGAGCAGAACCAGGGGAAAGAAACTTGTTGATTTTCTCGAGGGACTGAACCCAAGAATTCTGTCTTGTTCATTCTCAAGAGATTCTCCAGAAATGGATCCGAAACACAGAAAGGCATAAGGGGAAGCAGCCTTAAGACTCCTCTTTCACGAGATCTTGTGTTAAAAACAATAGGCCTTGTTAAAACCACACCTTAATGAGGCTCCTTCCAGGCCTAATTGTCACCATGGCAATGACCCCTAGCGGCCATCTTTAATTAACTCTGAGTCAGAGTCACCAAATGAACTCCTCCAGTAAATTGCCCGCCAGCCCAGGCAGTCACGTGGCCCCTCCTCTGTCCTTTGGCCTCCGGCACAGGTGATGGGGCAGAAAATTCTCAGCCCTGGTTTTCCTGTCTGTTTCCTGACTACCTGACAAGGTCAGGGGAGGGGCTTAGATCCATGATAATACTAGTAATAATAATAATCATAGAAATGATAAGAGCTACAATGCTAAGATAATGTGCATTATCTCCTGAAAGATTTATTTTTGGCTGTTCTGGGTCTTCCTTGCAGTGCATGGACTTTCTCCAGTTGTGGTGGGGGGTACTCTTCCTTGCGGTGCATGGGCTTCTCATTGTGGTGGCTTCTCTTGTTGTGGAGCATGGGCTGTGGGCATGCGGGCTTCAGTAGTGGCTCACAGGCTCCGTTGCTCCATGCTACGTGAGATCTTCCCAGACCAGGGATTGAACCTGTGTCCTCTGCACTGGCAGGCAGATTCTTAACCACTGGACCATCAGGGAAGCCCTGCATTATCTCTTCAGAGTAATCCTATGAGGATTGCAGTATGACCACCCACCTTTTTCCAGATGCGGAAATGGAGGCACAGAGAGAGTCAGCCAGTAAGTGGCAGAGCTGAGATGTAAACACAGACTCTAGAGCCACCCTTGGAATCCTCCCACTGGAGATGAAGTTCATAGGGTCATCTGCTTCTCTTGAGCACAATAAATATCTGAGGTTTCCTGTCTACTGCTTTGCAGAGGTGTGATCTTGAGCCACTGGGTTCACATCTCTGAGCTTGATTCCTCATCTAGAAGAGGAAGGGGGATTCAAGTGGGTCCGGGGGTTGCAGCCTGAACAGCCTCATCAGTTCTGTTCAGTAATGACTCCCGACTCCATCAGAACCTTCCTGTTGTCTTTACCCTGGTGTGATTTCAGAAGCAAGATGCCACAAAGGTCAAGAAATAATAAATGTGATCATCTGTGCAAAGCCCCGAGCCCAGTGCCTGCCCACAGTAAGCGTTCAGTGAAAATTAGCTGTTACTGTTTCACTAAGTGAATTAAGTGGTCTCAGCTGTCCAAATGTGGTGATGGCCCTGAGAAAGACCTCCTCCAGGATAGGGCTAACAGTCGGGAACATGGGGGAAAAAGAAGCCGTGTAGATGGCACCGCAGTCACCCGTTTTAGGGTGGGTGGGTGAAAGGCTCAGGCAGCTATGGGAGAACACACTGGAAGAGCACAATATAGCTGTGGACCAAAGATGAGAGCCACCATCTTGCCCTGGCCTTGCCCCTAAACATGCTTCCGCCAGCCTAACCAGAGCAGGTCCAGAGACCCATCCACTGAGGCACATTCCAGCCAGAAGAAAGCTGTAGAGGTTAACAGGCACTTTCCCTCCCACCAGAAACACTCCCTGGACCATGCACAGGATACTTCTGCTTACAACCAATTGGCCAAAATTCAATCACATGCTCATTCCTAACCCCAAGACAGGCTGAAAGTACAGTCTTCCTTTTGGGTGTGCAGGGGGAAATGGAGACAACCCAGGCTTTGCCATAAACCTTCAAGTTCTTCACACCACTCTGAGTAATATTTCTAAACTAAAATTTCTGACCATGTCTAAATCCTAAAGACAGTGTCTCCCTGCTGTCTTTAACATGAGCTCCAAATGTACAAGCATGAGTTGTAAAGTCCTGCTGGATCCAACTTCATTACTTCCCACTGACCCTTCATCCTAGCTACTCTGGACCACTGGCCTTCTCTAAATCAGCCGTGCTTCCGTGATTCTACCCCTGTGCCCAGGCTTGGAATGCCATTTTCTCTCATCTTCATTTAGTTAGATGATTACCTCCTCTCTGGAGATTTCCAGGGTCAGAGAGGAAGGGGTGAGAAGGACAGAAAGGAAAGGCTGTGCCTTCAGACACAGGCTAGAGAAGGAAAAGGAAGTCTGCTGTCCAGGGCTAACGTGGGGCCTGACCTGGAGGTATGGCAGCCTTACATGTGCAGCAGGTGGCAAGCTGGGGCTATCCTTGAGTCTGTGAGATGAGAAAAGGTTATGGGTTCTAATTAGTTCTTGTGACCTCATTTGACAGATGAGAAAACTGAGACCCAGGACTTCCCTGGTGGTCCAATGGCTAAGACTCTATGCTCCCTAGACTGGGGGACAGGGTTTGATCCCTGATCAAGGAACTAGATCCCACATGCAATAACTAAGACTCAGTGCAGCTAAATTTAAAAAAAAAAAAAATAGAAAAAACTGAGACCTGAAGACAGGCAGTAACTTGCCCAAGGTCACACACAGAGGCATACCATTGGTGCCCATACCACACTTGTATTACTAGGTTTAGCCTGCATTTGGGTGTTTTATGGGACAAGGGGGCAGTCTTGGGGGCATCATGCCAGGAGGTGTGGTTCATAAAGGGGCTAAATGGGCAGGGGGTACCCAGGGGTCCAGTCTCTCAGTTGCAACGTTGGCAGCCCCAGAAAGACACACACACACACACACACACACCATGGGGCCTGGGACCTGCACTTGGTCTGGCTCTGCAGTTCTCCTATGACTTCATGAGGGGACACAGAGCCACTCAAGAGAGGCTATGGAGGCAGAGGAGCACCTGAGGGAACCCACTTGAATTCGTCTGCTCCACTTCTGCACCTGGATACCAAGAGCATGAGGTTGGTCCTTGTCTCCATCTTTGGTACTTGAGACTTAGGGCATCACGTGCCCTCACTAGACAGTCACAGCCATCATTCCAAAAATGAGCTCTGAGTGAGAGAGGCCCCCTCTGCTTCTCAGGGCTGCTCATCAAGGCTGCTCAGGGATCACTGCAATCCTAAGTTCTCAGGACTCTCACTGAGCCCAGGGTCCCAGAGAGTAAAACCTGCTACCATCTGCCTAAATAAGAGACCAAACAAAGCCTGACCACATCTGGGGGCATTATTTCTTTCCCAACTTGAAAAATAAGGCAAAAAGAGATGTATACTGCCTCCTGAAGGGAGGCTGAACAAGAAAGGTGGCTCAGAGAGCCTCAGGTCTAGGCATGGGGCCTGCCAAAGGGTATGTGGTCCAAGGCCACTCAGACTCAGATTCACAGGTTGGAGAGAAGAAGGAATATGCCCTGATGCTCCCAGTGCCCACCCCAATCTCGTCTTTATGAGGTTAAAGCGCTGTGAAGCTCTAATCCCAGAAGGTTGGATGTCAAACCATTTCATCAGCTAGGATCTTGACTTCAAATGAAAAAGAAGAGGGAAATGAAAACTCCCCCAAACATGTGTGCCCTGAATGTCTTACTAAGGCTTAGGTAGGTTCTGAGCCAATTTTAGAGGCATATAGAAGGTGAGGGCATGGTCTGCCAATGGGACACTTACCTGGCTGAAAATATTTGGCCCAGGGTTTGACCACCTCTTGGGGTTCCTTCCCTTTGGCCTCCCTGCCAGCTCCATTTCCCTCCTCCTTAGCTTGTCTGGCCATGTCAGTGCCAGCTACCATTTCCTCTTACTCTCCTGGTCTTCCCTCTGCATACCAACTTAGACCCCCTTTTCTCAAAAAGGATCTCTTTGGGGATATATACAAAAGTCAGTTCTCAGTCACTGTACTTGGCCTGTCAGTATATAGACACTTTCAATCTCTGTTTCCTTCTTAAGGTATCATTCCCCAGACCTCAAGGATACCACTTTCTTATTCTCCTCCTACTCAAAGACTCTCCCTTTTGGTTTCTTTTACTGATTCTCATCTTCCTCCTCTCAAAGTATCCCAGTGTTCAGCTCCTAGAGCAATTATTTTTCTTTCTACACTCACTCCCTAGTATTCTCATCTTGCCTTGTAGTTTTAAATAAGACCTATAAGGTAACAACTTTCAGATTTAAAATTCCAGCCTGGACCTTTCTCCTGAACGCCATGCCTATAAGTCTAGTTGCCTATGGGACCTTTCCCCCACCCAACTATCTGATAGACCTCTCAGACTTAACATGTCCAGAGTCAAGCTATCTTTTTATTTTTTTTCCCAGTGGCACCACTTGTGGGTTGTGGAATCTTAGTTCACTGACCAGGGACTGAACCCAGGCCCTTGGCAGTGAAAGCATGGAATCCTAACCACTGGACCACCGGGGAATTCCCAAGCTGATATGTTGTTGTTCAGTCACTCAGTCGTGTCCAGCTTTTTGCAACCCCATGGACTGCAGCACGCCAGGCTCCTCTGTCCTCCAGTATCTCCCAGAGTTTGCTCAAATTCACGTCCATCGAGCCGGTGATGTTATCTAACCATCTCATCCTCTGCCACCCCCTTCCCCTTTTGCCTTCAATCTTTCCTAGCATTGGGATCTTTCCCAATGAGTGGCTCTTTGTATCAGGTGGCCAGAGTATTGGAGTTTCAGTATCAGTCCTTCCAATGAATATTGAGGGCTGATTTCCTTTAGGCTTTACTGGTTTGATCTCAAGCTGATATCCTCATCCCCCAGGTTCTGCTCCTCCTTCTGTCATCTCAGTTTAGGAAATAGAAGCCTTATCCTTTTAGGAGATCAGATAAAATCCCTGTGATCATCCTTGATTCCACTATTTCTTTCACACCCCACCTCCAGTCCCTCAGCAAATCATAGCAATTTTGTCTTCAAAATAAATGAGCAATAAGCCAATTCTCACCTACCTCCACTATCCTCACAGGTGTTTAAGGTGGGAGAAGTAGGCAGGGCCTAGAATATTGAAAGAAAGGAGAGGTCTCTTGGCTGTAACAAGAACATTTAAGTTTTACTCTGAACTATATGGGAGATCATTGAAAGGTTTTAAATATGATGAGATCTGCCTCTTAAAAAAAACTTCCTTAGGTACTGAGTGGGGAATGAATCAAGGGGGCCAAACTGGAAGCAGTGAGATCTGTTAGGTAGCTATCGAGGTTTGGTGGCAAGATGATAATGGTGTGCATTACCTTCCTTAGATGAAGAATCCCCCACCTCAATTCCCTAGGGAGGAGCCAGTCTCAGAGGCTGGAAGGCAGGCCAGGGTGTGGGTGAACCCAGCAGAGGCGGTCTGTGTTTCAGCACCACTGGGTGGACAGCTCCTGCCCCATCCTCAGAACTGGTAGCCTCGGGGTTCAGCCCTCTCCCAGCGCCCGACATTGAGGCCGGTAGCTAGGGGAAGTGGCCCTGAACTGGGCTTAGGTGAACATCATTCCTGTGGAAACTCCGTTTGCTACACTCTAAAATGGAGGTGATAACACTGTCACTCCACACCACAAGGCTGCTGCCAGGGCTAACGAGTCCACTACTCAAGGACTCTGGGCACCAGTGGATGCGGCTGCCTGGAGTGTCTGCACAGGCTTGGAGTTCATTTCCCTGACTTGAGAATTTAAAATGAAGCTGAATCTTCCCTTGAGGGAAGGAGCTGTTGGAAACCTAACCTGGGGTGTTTCCCCGGGAAGTTCCTGGTCTCCTACACCACTGTGTCACGTCGCTGCTGACAAAGCTCCAGGTAACTAACTGCTGCTCTGAGAGTTGGACAATCAATCTGAATTGTTTCAGGCACAGTACAGATTTTCTCCCTCCAATAGCAGTTTCTCCAGGATGAGACGGCAAGAGTTAGGGATCCCATTTCTGCCCTTCCCTTTGCTGGGCTCTAACCAAACCTAGTTTCTCTCAATGTGCTTGAACTGGTTTGGTTTTTTTATTTGGAGATTGGCAGAATTCCTTTTCATGGAGTTGGTGTGCATGACTTGGGGTCAGCAGACCAAAGGGACCTTGCTGTGCTGACTCAGGCAATCACAAAGACACAGTCTTGCTGGATCAGGGAAGACAAGAGGGACTGCAAGATTTCCCTCTCTGAAATGGGGTTTTCATTTCAGAAACCGTTTTTCTCCCCACAGAGGAGCTATCTCTGAGCTTCCCTGAGGGATAAGGGAGCAGAGAGTCAGACTCTAGCCTTAGGTTTACTGGCAAACTACAGCGGGAGCCAAACTGGCATCTGGAATTGGCCCCACACTGCTAATCCTGCATCAGTCTGGCTCTTCAGTCTTATCTGCCACTGCCCAAGTCCACACAGTTACCTGGCCACCCACTTCCCCCTTTCTCCTTCCCTTCCCTCCGGAGTGAGGCCCAGAAGTCCTCTAGGAGCCTCCCCACACTTTGAAAGGGCTCAGTCTTTAGGCCTGCCAGTCTCCAAGAAGACCAGGGCTTAAGTGTCTCAACCTCAGAACCATCCTGCCCCTACGAGAAAATGAGGTGGATATGGAAGTGGGGAGGTAGCTGGCAGCAGGTATCTTGGTGTGAAAAGGTAGCCAGACTGAGACCTCATTCAAACTCCAGCTCCTTCTCTTTTTGCTCACTCACTAGGTGACCTTGGGCAAGTCCCTTTTCATTTTACTGCTCGCAGCCTCGGTTTGCCCAACTGTGAAATGGGATGAATGTGGTTCCTCCCAGGGAGCTACTATCAGGAGTCACTGAGATAAAGTAAGCCTTTTACCACAGCCCCAATGACTCATTAAAATGTGGGTGCCCTCCAGAAAGCGAAGTGCCTGAGGAGAATCTCAGAGTTAAGGGAGACTTCCCTCACCCCAACTAGTTCATTTCCTAGTATCTCTCTAGATCTCTGTGACCCCCATTGAGGACTAGGCAGACATATTCACATTTATTTTACAGATGGGAAAAGTGAGGCCCTGGAGATGACCTACTCTGTCTAGGATCCTGCTCTGGCTCCTCTGACCAAGACTCAAGATGAAGGGAAATGTTCACCCTGAGCCAGAGTTACCTTAAGTTCCTCTCCTCACTTCCAGGGGCTCCAGAACCCCATTTCAGAAACTTGTAAAGGAACTTGGGAACGACTGCTCCTTCATCTTTAAATGAAGAGAAAAAGACTCCTTAGATGAGCATGAGGATTGAATTAGATAAAAATGCAGCAATGCATCCAGGATTTACAGACGCCCCAAAGAAGCCCACATTTCCGCCCCCCCCTCCCCCGCCGCAAGGGGCTGATGTTTTGGCTCCAAAGAGTTTATAAATGGAAATGAGTGGCTTCACCACTCCAACTCAAGTTCTCTTGGAACCCCTGAGAGGGCAGGAGCCAGGCTCCAGACGAGTCGGTGGAGGGGCGGGGCAAAAGGCTTGCGCGAGGAGCCCCTAGGGCCGGCGAGGCCGCCCACATCTGCTCTGGAGTCGCTGGCTCTGACTCGTTCCTTGGGCCCTTGGGCGAGCAGGAAGCTGAGGAGAGGCATCCGAGATGGGTCCCCCGCTCCCACCCCTACTTCAGATTCCGGTGCCAGATTCTCATCCTCAACCCTCGGGGCAGGAGATCCTGGGGTTGGAGAACCCTCCTGCGGTGGGGAGAGAAGAAAACCATCCTCGGTCATTCGTTTCTCACTGTCTGACTCCCGCATTTTCAAAGCCCAGACTCAAACTGATTTTTAATTAGCCGCGATGATGGATTGTCAGCAGCTCTGATATTTTAAAATACCTTTAAAAACAACTATTACGTAGATAGATATGCATATATACATACCAGGACTCCAGAATTAGCTCTTCTCTCAGCTGCGGACCGCCACCGCGGGGTAGCGGCGGAGAAAACAGCGCGGCAGGAAGTGGAACGCAGAGTGTCACGCAGAGTGAACGCAGAGAGGCCAGATCGCACGTGGTAGCCCCGCCTGGTGCCAAAGGGGCTCAGGTTTTACCCCTTCCCGGGTCTGCCCAGGGGTGGCTTGAAGGGCTGGGGGAAGGATACGGTTTTTACTTCCAAAATGCCCGGAAGGAGGCCCTGGCACCCACGCCTCCCAAGTCGCAAAGTCTCCCCGAGACTTTAAGCGAGAAGTACAGGGCGCTTACTCCGTCCGAGCTGGGAGCTGAGGGCGCAGCGGTGAAGCACCAGCGCGGGTCGCCACCAACTGGGCTTCCCTGGCCCAAGCTGGTGCAGGACCCAAACCCGGGACCCTCGCACTCAAGAAATCTGGCCTCCACGTCAGAGTTTTTTCCAAGTAAGGCGCCACACGGCTCTACATGAGCCCCCAGTTTCCCGGCTATCCGACAGCTGCTGCCCTGGCAGCTGCCCAGCCCGCAGTGGGTGCTCCGTCGAGCGTAATTCTTGCAGGAACCCGCCATGCTCCTGCGATTCGGACTCCCCCTGCTGGCGCCCTAGGTAACGACCTGAGCGCTCACCGGCGGCGAAAACTGGAAAGCTTTTTTTTTTTTTTTTGTAAGCTAGGGGTTCCTCCAAACGTTGTCTACCAACCCCGACCCCAGCCCCGCCTCCCGCTAAAGTTACACAGGAGAAGATTCCGGGAAGATCTTTTGTTCCTACAACTTATCCTAAATGCAAACAAAATAAAGAATGCATTCATCTACCCAACAAGTATGTTCTGAGCACTCTAAGATTAACCACCTTGAGTGGGTAGTTGTTTCTTTCTCCAGGGGGTTTTCCTAACCCAGGGATCGAACTAGTGTTCTCGCGTTGCGGGCGGGTTCTTTACCAGCTGAGCCACCAGGGAAGCCCAAGAATACTGGGAGCACTCTAAGATTAACCAGCTTGAGTGGATAGCTGTTTCCTTCTCCAGGGAATCTTCCCAATCCAGGAACTGAACCGGGGTTTCCTGCATTGCAGGCAGGTTTTTCACCTGCTGAGCTACCAGAGAAGGCAGATTGCTTACTAGCTGAGCAACCAGGTTAACCACCTTGGCTAACACTAATTGAGTGCTTGCTTACTGCATGCAAGACATTGTTGGGCTCTTCTACATGTGTTGGTTCATTAAACCCTCACAACAGCGGTAGCAGGATGGCACTGTTATAATCTCCACTTTACAGTTGAAGACATTCAGGCTCCAAGACATGTGTCCAAGGTCACACATAGCTGGTAAATGGCTTTGAATTTAGGCTGTCCCCAGTGCCCAGGCCATCAGCCAACACATTACATATGGGACACTGTGGTTTTAAAAAAAAAAAAAAAAAACCACATTGGAATTGGCTTCAAAGCATCTTGTTCTCTAATTTCCCTGGAGTATTTCTCCTAGAAAGAGAAACAGATGAATGTTTAATCTAGAGAGAGACGTAAGGGTTTTCTTGGTCACTTCCTGGGTATGTGTTTCCTTGTGGCACCAAAGTAAGATGGTTTCCCCACATTTCAAAGGAAAAGTAAATTTAAAAAAAATTTTTTTTTCCAAAACATGTAACTCACTAGCAGTTTTAAGATCCCCATTTATTCCTTCAAAATTGTACTTCCTTTCCAGAAGGGAAGAGAATGAGGCTTAATAAAATTCAGTAGCCCATTCCTCATTTCTAAGATGAGCCAGGAACCATGAAGAAAACTGACTTGTCACTGTCTCAAAGTGGACCTGTCACACTCTTCCTGAGCCCCTCCTTTGTTCCTGGGGGCTGGCAATGGGCCCCCCTGAAATTACACTGTGCAGAGTTGAGTTAGAGAAGGACTACCCACCATGGAGAGAGTTTCACGGTGAGAAGGCCCAAGGCTGTTAGAGTAGAGAGAGGCCTTGGATACCAGTGACTCTATCATTTATCCGACACAGGGACATAAATGTGCCACAACTGTACCTTAGGCACATGACATAAAATGGGCCATTCCAGTCCCTGATACTGATATTCCAATATGGAAACTAGAAACTCATTTCACCGCCTTCTACTCAGCCCCAGGTCATGCCTATACGCTGCCCCAGGCCCAAAGATTGTGTGTGGTTGCCCCTTTTAAGTGGAATAGGAAATGGCAACCCATCCAGTGTTCTTGTCTGGAGAAGTCCATGGTCAGAGAGAGCCTGGTGGGCTACAGTCCATGGGGTCACATGGTCAGACAAGATTGACCAACTGAGCATGCATGCATACACGCCCCTTTTAAGACTCTAAGGTTTTTAATTTATTTATTTTTATTTTTGGCCCTGCTGGATTTTTTTTTTTTTTTTGCTGCACATAGGCTTTCTCTAGTTGTGGTGAGTGGGGGCTACTCTCCAGTTTCGGTGCGAGGGCTTCTCATTGCAGTGGTTTCTCTTGTTTCAGAGCATGGGCTGTAGGACTCATGGGCTTCAGTAGCTGTGCTCTCGGGCTCTAGAGTGCAGGCTCAGTAGCCGGTGCACCGGTTTAGCTGCCCCTCAGCATGTGCGATCTTCCTGGACCAGGGATCTAACTGGTGTCCCCTGTATTGGCAGGCAGATTCTTAACCACTGGACCATTAGGGAAGTCCAAGACTCGTTAAGTTGTTTTGAAGACGGGTTTGTATGTTACTCATCATTGTACTCTGAGCTCTGAGCACAGGATCTGACACAGAAGTACAGGTGGCGCTGAACTATTAATAAACAAATTCCCCCAAAGCATCCCTGACTGGTGATCGTCTTGCCCCTATTTGAATCCTCCTGGAAATGGGGCACTCACTACTTCTCCATGGGAGTGCTTCCCCTGTGAGTCAGTTGGTAGGTTGTGTTCTTCCTTTTGTAGCTTCCTAGACCTAGTATCACCCACTGAGCCTTTCCCAAGACCTTTGAAAAGCTACTGATTGTATTGGAGCCCAGTTGGAAGGGGAAGACTGGAAAGGGGAGATTTCTCTTTCCATGGGGAAACCCACCTGAGCCCCAGAGGAGAATCCAGCCCATGCAGAAGTTGAATTCACACACAACGGGTAGTTTGTTGGGGCTTACTCTTGAAACTCTCCTGCATGTCTGGTCATGAGTGTCTGGGAGAGACTGGCATGGCAATGCTAAAACGACACTGTAATGGCATTTCAGATCCAGAGTATTTTCCTGTATTTTCACATCAGTGTTAGCTAAAGGAAGTGCATGTGTCCACACATGTGTGTGCATGACAGTTTCTGTACCTGAACACAGAGATTCATTCTTGGATTTCCATCCAGGCTAGGCAGGATCCAAGAACATGACCAGAAACAAGCCTATATTCTGGGGAGGGAAGGGGTGTGGCATCACCACAGTGTGCACAAGCTGGTTGATGCCCTGCTGCTGCTGCTGCTGCTAAGTCACTTCAGTCGTGTCCGACTCTGTGGGACCCCATAGACGGCAAGCCCACCAGGCTCCTCCGTCCCTGGGATTCTCCAGGCAAGAACACTGGAGTGGGTTGCCATTTCCTTCTCCGATGCATGAAAGTGAAGTGAAAGTTGCCTTCTCTGGTTGATGCCCTACAGTCAGAGAAAAAATAGGGTCCGGAAAACTCCAGGGGCATATACGCATGTATGTATGAGTGTATAAGGGGCTTCCCTGGTGGCTTAGCAGTAAAGAATCTGCCTGTCAAAGAGACAGGGGTTTGATCCCTAGGTTGGGAAGATCCCTTGCAGAAGGGAATGGTAACCCACTCCAGTATTCTTGCCTGGGAAATCCCATGGACAGAGACTGGTGGGCTACAGTCCATGGGGTCACAAAGAGTCAGATACGGCTTAGCGACTAAACAGCAGCATGAGTGTATAAGAGTGTGTGTGTGTGTTCACAAACAAACCCATCTGGGTGGATAGTGTGAATGTGTAAAGACAAAGACAAATTGGTTCTACGTCTGGGTGACAGTGCATGTGGTATGTGAGTATATTTACAAGCATTTCTTTTTTTTTTTTTTTACAAGCATTTCTAACCTGGTTTTATGACAATTGTCATTTTGTAGCTGAGCATATGTATGCATGTATGCTGAGTGTATATGTGTTTATAATGTAATCCCAAGACTATATATGAATGACTAGGGGTGTTTGTGTATTTAGATGCAAAACCATATTTCAGCCCGGGTCTGAATGATTCTGTATGCCTGTGTGTTTTTCCTGCACACCCCAGCGTGTTCCATATTCCCCAGCCTCACAGACATACGTGGATGTTCTGACTAGGGGCTGAGCCTAGGCAGGTCCCCAGGTGGGCTGAGCATGTAGCAGAGTAAGTATGGGTGGCTGCTGTTTACGGGCAACCTCACAGAGGCTTTGTCTGATGCCCACTCCCCATGGCCCCTAAATTCCTCACCCTGGCAGGACATAGGCTGTCCTTCCTTCCAGATCGTCTTCCCCCGAGGAGTCCCTTTAACTCGTAGCTCCTTTCCCGGTCAGGAGGCTGAGAGTTGGGGGATATTCATCTCCGGGCGGGTTTTTGTTCCGTCTCATGAAAGGCCTCAATGGCTGGGAATACCATTCTAATTACAGGGAAGCCCAGCTTATGTGGGGGACACAAAGGGCTGTGGTCTCATAGCAGCTCCTTCTATCCGTCAAATAAGGCTGTCTAATGACGGGGTGAGAGCTGTGAATGCCTAAAACAAACTCGAAAAGGAGGGAAAATAAAGCCGCCAGGGGCTTAAAATATATTAAATTACCCTGATTAGGAGTCGTGGCTTTGCAGGAACTGGTTGGAGAGGCTTGGGTCCCGCTATTCACTTGGCGGGGGGGAGGGGTCAGTAGGTCGGGAGGGGTTCACAGAGCCTGGCCCATTCTCATGCTAACACCAGGGTCGCGCTGCAGGCTTAGTGGGCTGGAAAATAGAAATGAATTTGCCGTAATCCTCCTCCTCCTCCTCCCAAGCCCAGGAGAAGCATTGCTTAATTGCAGCCCCTCAGAGCGTGCTGGGCATTGGGGCAGGGCCACACCCTGGAGTCTGGACCCCTCAGCCTTCTCGCTCCTCACTCATTTTTCCTATAGGGCAGGTTCAGGGCCTCAAAGCAGATTCCAAAGCATTGGCGGAGGCGGTGATGGGGGTGGGGGTGTAGTGGGCAGTGTGCACGTATATGAGTGTGCACACACACTCACCCTCCCTCCTTTTGAGGGTGCCAATATTCACAGTCACCCCTTTCCACCTATTTATGCCATGCACAAACACAAATACTCCTCCACTCCTCCAAACACACCCCTTCACACACACTTCTGTAGACACAAATGCAACTCCACACAATCAGCAGACACATGTACCCCTTCCTGGGTGAACACACACAGGCCCTGCCATATTTTCACAGGCACCCATTGCATGGACACACACTCCTTTGTGTGTGTCTCTGTGTGTGTCGTGGACACAGGCTGCTTCCCAGACACAAACATATCCCTCTAGACACGTTCCCTCAAACCAGTGACTTAGTACAATTTCAATGCTTACCACAGAGGAAACTGAGGCTTAGAACACAGCCAAGGGACAGTGCCGCTGGTGTCAACCTGACTGCTGCAGGCCCTTGGACTGGTCTCTTTCCCACCTGGGCCTCGGTTTCCTACTATTAAAAAGAGGAGCTTGGACTAAATGTTCTAGAAAATTCCAGCCAGGGGTACATGTGCCAGCAGATTGTGTGGTGTTGTATTTGTATCTACAGAAGTGTGTGCGAAGAGGTGTCTTTGGAGGAGCGGAGGGGTATTTGTGTCTGTGCATGGCATGTTTAAGTGGAAAGGGGTGACTGTGAAAAATCACCCCTTGGCTAGGAGGGGTTAAGGGTTAGGGGTTACTCCTCCCTCACCTTCCCTGTCTCTGCACTCAGGTATGCCCTCCACAGTACACTCCACAGTGCACACAGTCACGATTTTCTGGTTTTCGAAGGGTTACAGACTGGAGGGCGGGCCTGGGAGTCCAGTGGCCTGCATCCGCGCACGTCCCGCTGCAGGTGGCGCTGCCGTCCCGCTCACCCCACCCACCTCCAGCCGCGCCTATCTGTGGCTCCATCCGTGCGACTTGGCGGGTTTAGGACGCCACAGAGCCCCGCAGTGTGGCGCGCGGAACCCAGGAGTGACATCCAACCCCGCGCTTCCTCTACCCGGGACGCCCTCTGTCGGCGGATCTCGAAGAGGCTCGCCCGGAGGAGACCAGACGAATACACTTGACCCTCGGGGCTGACCCGAAGAGTCGGCGCCGCGAAATCCACTGGCCCCTGTACTGCACTCCGCTGAGAAAAGCCAGGGAAGCGCTGGCCAGACTGGAACGGAGATTGCGAAAGTAAACTCCGCAGAGGGAGCGTGGGAACCGCAAGGCCTCGCCGCCCCCTTTCCTCTCGCTAAGAACATACCTATATTCTTGCCTAGAGAATTCCATAGACAGAGGAGCCTGGAGGGCTACAGCTCATGGGGTCACACACACACACACACACACACACACACACACACACACTTCTTCCAGCGGCGCGCAGTGAGCCCCCGGGAATGAGTGAGCGGAGGGGGCTTACTGTCAGGGGCCAGGGGTCAGGGGCCAGGGGCCCGCCGCCAGCTGCTGGCGAACCTGAACCAACCGGCCTGAGTTTCCATCTGAGCCGTGGGAGAAGGATGGCTCTGGGCAGCCGAAGCCAGGAAGAAGCCCCAGAACGGAAATAAACTTCCTTCCAGCCACCCCATGCAGAAAAGGCGGGGACCCGGAAGCCTCAGAAGACTTCCCTCGCTCCCCTACCTTCGGGGATCAGCTGAGGCCGCTGTCTCCCCTCCTCCCTGGAGGGCAGCGCCAAGGCTAGTTGCTGACAATAGGGGCACGACCCTCTCCCCGAAAGCAGTGGGGGCCAAAAGTGCAAGTGAGATCCTCCGGGCTTGGACACCCAGGCATGCGGCGCAGTGGGCGGGCATCACTGTGGAACCAAAGAGGCTCGGGTTTAAGGTAGAGGCAGGATTGATTCACTGAACCGAGAGGTTTCAGAAAAGCAGACGGAACAGGGATGGCAGATCCCTCCCTATCTCCTCTAAGAGGTCCATGGTTAACTGCAGCCTGAAATTTTCAGGGGCCACCGGTACCTCCGAGGTAGAATTAACACGCAAGGGTCTACTAAGCCTAGTTTTGAGGTCAAATAACAGGTTTTGCGTAACCTCTGCACTCCCTTCCCGCGGGAGTATTTGCACTGCTCCCTCCTCAAGTCTGATTCCGCAGAGTTCTGTTTTGGGGATTTATCTAGGCCGAACTTCCGGGCCTGGAAGCCCCGTGCACTCCTATCTTGGGGACAGAGAAACTCCCCCGGGGCCACTCGTCCAGAAGAGCCCAAATGAAATGAGGAGAGGAGTTGGAGAGGCTGTTTGAGGACAAACCATGCTGCATGGAGCGGACCTGGCTGACAACCTTCGCTGGGGCCAAAGTCTCCAGCGGAGGGCCTCGCCTGGGATTGTAGCTTTTCCCAAACGACTGTCCAGGCCTTGGGCCTGGCTGCAGCTTTGGGTAAGGGAACTAGCTCGGGATCCGCCGGGCCCTGATCCAGTTCAACTCTGCTCCTCCCAGGTCTCCTGGGGGAGGCGGGATCGGAGCCCCGAGGGACAGCAGGTATGGAACCAAGAGCGTGGCTGAGAAGGCTGAAAATGGGGGAGCCGACTGGAAAGGACTGAGCCCTTATTGCCCTCAAATCAGGCTTCAGCCGCGCCTCGGTGATCAGTCCCAGTATTTGGGGAAGCACTCCTCCCGCCCCCTACCCGCCCCTCACTCTCCAGGCACAGTCAGCCGCCCGGAAATCCGTAGGTTCCTGTGGAAGCGCACACAGCGACTCCATACAGTTTATTCAAAGCAAATTTATGGGAGCAACGAATTCGAATTCCAGAATTTTCTCCACATAAAATAAAACTTAAAGAGGTGACACTCAACCTCTAGACTGTGAGGTGGGGTAGCCTCTCTTTGGTGGAGAAGGTATTTGTTGGATGCCTTGTGGGGCGAGAGGGAACCCCTTCCACCCGGCACTCCCGGAGGCACCCCGCGGCCTGGTGCCCCAGTTCACAGGGCGAAGAAGGCGCCCGCCAGACTCCGTGGCCACAAAAGGAGTCGCAGTCGGCTGGAGGCGGCCCAAAAGCGGCGGCGCAGAAATGCCTGAGTTCTCCCAACACAGGAGCCACCCGAGGCCAATGTACAGAAACTGCAGACAAGGGGCTTTCGAGCCGTCCCTAGTTGAGAGCATTTCTCCCGAAGTCGCCCTCATCGTTCCCTTGTCTGCCCTGACGCCAAAGGCTCACCCCATCGGTTACCTCCCTTTTATCACAAAGAGATGCGGGATCTTGGTGTTTTCTTTTTTTTTTCTAGAATATTCCAAAAATGAGCGGCTGTATTTGGGTAAATTCCAGTGGGACCGAGCTTGCGTCCTTCGGCGTGATGGCGCTGCAAGGGCTCGGGTAGGATCTCCGTGGGCCTGGCGCGATCACCGGGAGGGCCTAGGGACTCGGGGCCACTGGCGTTTCTGGGGAGAAACGCAAGCCAGAGTTACCGCAGAGTTACCGAAGCCTCTGGTTCTCGTGCTCAGACCCGGCGTTCTCTGCTGTCTTTAGAGGAGAACCCAGTCCCCACCGCAGGTCTGCCCCAAGCCGAGCTGGTCACACCTGTCAGCAGTATAGCAAGACCCCAAGGGTTCTACCCAGTCGTTGGCAAGAGACTGGAGCCTGGATTTGCAGTGGCTGCCTGCGTTCAGTATAAAGGGAATGGGCTACGAAACCCCAATAAACTGCGATTTTCTAAATATCCCGGGTTCCTAAACCCCACCACCACCAGAAGCCATGCAAGGGCTGGGCGGCAGAACGGGGCTCTCGGCAGTGGCTCTGGGCTTCTATTTGTAAAACAATAAAATCCAGAGAGCCGAATAAAGACAAAGCCATTTTAAAACGTTCGATTGGTGAAATCTCCACACTTAGCAAACACTTTCATTTTCAGAGCTGTCTGTGGCCGCACACAGGTCCAGAAAATCGATTGTGTTTCCTGGTGAATTCCACCCAGGGAACAGAGTCCTGGGAACGCGCACCGGTGTACAAATGTTGGAAGGAATGGATGAGAGGCTAACAAGCGAGCCCCCAGGACCAAACACCTTTATAAACTTACTGGTGTGACTTTGCCGGCATCTACTTTTTTTTTTTTTTTTTTACCTTTTTACGCTGCTTCTATACCCTCCGTGGAGCCGCCATGGTTGTACGGGCCTAGCCAGCCTCCCTTTTTCTCCCTTTGCATAGGCAGAAACCTCAGTCGCTTCTGCCAGAAGCTACCATTCGGCCCAGCTGGGCCAGAAATGGCCCCCTTTCCTTGTACCGTGCAGATCCTTACATCCTGTGTCCTGCGTGCTCACGCCTTTACAGTCAGACACAGGTATGGGGCCTTCCTGGAGAGAGGGAGCACAAGATAAGACGTGCAGGGGCCCCAGCCAAGGTTGACAGGCACCACGGACAACTCGGACCAGCGTTTCCAATATATGGCCCCAAGTTTGGGAACTCTTGGCTTTGTGCAAGCGTGTCCACAGGACCCCGTAGACAGAACACAGGACTAGCCTTTCCGAAGACCAGGCGTTCTGCGGGCTGACTCCTGTCAATAGGAGAGAGGTGGGTTATTGACCTAGCGGCCTCCTCCTCTCCATCTATTGTCGCAGCTCAATCACGCACTTACCGGAAGAAAAGCGAGTTTATCTTAGCCTGGAGGAGTCTCATGTTGCGAGTGTGTGTGTGTGTGTGTGTGTGTGTGTCTAAAGGGTGGGGGAAGTTCTGCAGCCACGACTGTGCAGATGGGTTGAAGATAGACACTTTCAGAAAAGGGCCAATTTCCCCTTCACAATGAGCGCTAAGTACCTGATAAATGGGGCTGGTGTTTATTCATGAGCAGGTACTTTGGAGATGGCGATTAGAACAGCCGCCCTCGCCGCCTCGCCAAGGTACTTAAAGCCGGGCAGGTGCAACGCTGCGCGCGCCCGGAGAGCACAAAGCCCGCGGTCGCAAAGGCGCGGGGAGGGGCGTGAATGAGGGCCGCGCAGGGCCCCGAGGGCGCGCGGCGCGCAGGCACCTTAGCCCTTTGTTCCCCGTCCGAAGCCAAGGCCACTTCACCAAGGGGCGTCCCGGGAAAACCTCCCCTCTAATTACCAAGAATTCCCCTTCGTCCCTCCTCCCGTAGCCCAGCCGGGCAGCTCTCGGTCTGGCGGACGCAGGGACTCAGCGTGAGACCAGACTGGGCATTTGTGTAAACGCTGCCTGTAAGCTGGCTGTTAGCTAACCAGCTAAGTAACTCAACAACTAGAAAAGCCACAGAACCCGGGCCTGGGAATAGCGCGGGCACGCGGCTCGAGCCGCCCCCGCCGCCGAGGCGCCACCTCTGGCCGTGCGGGTAACCTCGGGCTTTCAGGTTTTGTTTCAACTCCAAGGGGAGAAAATTGGGGTCTGTCTCTTTCCACAGCTTCCTGGCGCCAAGGTCGTGGGACAGACCGGATCTTGCCCTCGGAGTGGCTCTGGAATCCCTAAGAACCGCCAGCTTTTGCCCACGATCGGCGTCTCGGCGCGCGAGGAGAGCGCAGCTGGTGCGCGGGCCTTGGGGGACTGACAGTCCGGTCCCCAGCCTGCTTGGACGTGAGCGGCCGAGTATCTCCCTTGGAGTCCCATAGGGTAACCTGTGTCTCTCACCCCGCTGGGGCCTTACCCCCATCCCAGGCAGCTAGAGTGCTTCGTATTGGCCATGTCCAGGGGTCTGGGGCACTCAGACAGTGGGGGGACTCTGTTGGCCTGACATCCTCAGGCTGTCTGGTTGCCTGTTTTTGTTTGTTTGTTTTAATAATTGTCTTGAAAACAGATTTCTCTCCAGTTCGGAGAATCAGAGAGGAGAAATCTATTTCAAGCAAGTTGGGTTCCTGGTGGGGAGAAAAATTCTTTTGATCGTAAATAACAGGACGGGACCTGACCTGACCCATCATAAGGCAGTTTTTTTCATTTTCTACCACAAATAAGAACCAGGTGGCTCTGCCACTCGATGCAAATTGACCAGGTGATTGTAGACATTAATGTTCATTATAGATATTTCTTGGAACCTTGGGCTTAGAATAAATTGCAGATATAAGAATCCCAATTCCCCAGAAAATCCACCATCTGGGATGTGAGTGCAAACCAAAAGTGGTAACCCAGAGGTGAGGCAGGGAGGCAGGTGGAGGCCAGTCCAGCACCCATGGACCATATTGTGCCACCATCAGCCAGTCTGCAGCCCAGAGCGACCAAGAGCCAGCCTGATGGGCAGCCGTGGTTAGGTTAAAGGGATCACTAGAGAAGGAATGGATAAAGATGGTTGGATAGCATCACTAACTCAATGGACATGAGTTTGAGCAAACTCCGGGAGATGGTGAAGGATAGGAAGCCTGATGTGCTGCAGTCCATGTGGTTGTAAAGAGTCAGACACGACTTCGCGACTGAATGACAGAGAAGCAAAGCTTCCCCTTGTGTCTCCTGCTAGGACCTGAGTTTGGATTCCAGGGAGTAGTGTTCTCCAGGGTTACAGCCTGCGTTCCCTGCTCTAAGGGGATTGCGGGCCACTAGCCTCGAAGAGCCTGAGATGTTTAGATACGGCCCCCTCCTTGGAGTGTCGCAATGATTCCAAGGCCATGCAAGTAGCCTCTGCCCGGCAGCCTGGAGTAAGAGGGAAGGGGCAGTTGAGGAGTTGAGTGGCAGGACAGAGCCGTGCCACTCCCTACACCCTGCCCTAAAGACATGGTGTGGATACTGCAGGGCCGTGGAGGCGAACCTGGGACAGATGCAGTGCGGCTCAGCCTCCTCTGTTCTTACCGTAAAATGCTGCTGGCCCCAGCGTGGGGCCCCAAATTTAGGCAGGAGTGAAAGATTGGAACGAGTGCAGGCGGTGGTGGAGACTACAGATGACGCATCGCAAGGCAGTTTTTATATTTCTATTTCCAAGACCTTTAACGCTCACCCAAAAGATGCAGGTGTGACCAGGAGGAGGGCCAGCAATGCTAACACCCACGATTGACTTTCTTAGCATTACAGATTTAGAACACATCAGAAAAATAGAATGAATACACTTCCTGGAGAAGTAGATAAGCCCGGATGTAATCTTTGGCCCTCCTCAGGTTGGCTTCCCTCAGCTGAGAGTTTGTTTTTCTAAGGAAGCTTTTTGGGCAAAGGCAGTTTGTGCTCATGTGGGCATGGGGCATCTGGCTCTTGCAAAGCCCCACTAGGCAGTCTAGTGAGTTAGGCCACCACGAGGCCTGCTAAGCTGGAGCCTTGGGCAGAGTCCCTCAGTAGGGTGCCCCCTAAATCCAACCTTAGACCCGCCAGTGCCAGAACCCTTTTTACCAGGAAGAGCTTTATCAAGTTTTGGAATAAGTTAGGGCAGGAGTCTCCTATGGGTTTTGTTACTACAGCTGTTTCATCAAAAATGACTCATACACTGATCGGTTGATGATTGCTCCTGGAAAAGCTGGGAATATCTCAGTAACCTGGCATCCTGCCCATCACCCTTCCAGTGACTGATGTAGCATGCACATTGCTGAATGCCAAGTTCCGACCAGAAGGCTTCAGACTAGAACTCAGACTCCTTGACCTGCTGGCCTCGGTGTATGTGTGGGCTCTTCCTGGGGTCTACCTCACACACCAGCTTCCTCCTCACAGCACCAAGGCTCACCATGGATGGAGTCAGACAAGGTAGCACTCAAAATGGAGCCTGTTGTGGGAGAACCCGAGGAAACCCACCCCTTCCTGATCATCTCACATCTTCCCTCTGGGTTTGTGATGAAAGACATGAGGTTTCTCTGACGCTAAAGAGTCTGCAGTAAAGGAAGCAGCCCTTCAGCCCAACACCTTGACATGCAGGACCTGTGAGGCAGTGAGTGGGCTGAGATGTACAAGAGACTACAGTCTGATGTCCGCTTTGACAGTGAGCTTGGGGAAAGACCCTCCCCATCTTCAGTTTCCTCATCTGCCAAAGGAGGAGGGTTTTCAAAGAAGACCCTTAACATCTCTAATCTGAGGCTCCAATAAGTGTGAGAGAGGAACTCCTGCAGGCTTCTGAGGATGCTTGGTGTCCTCCCAAGGGAATGAACATTTCTTTCTGAAACCTGTCCTTTGATAAACAGTGTGATAGTGGAGTTAATGGAGCCAAGCTGCCTGCGTTCAAATCTGACCCAGATTTGCCATTTACCAGCTTTGTAGCCTTGGTCCACTGTATTCTCTGGGCCTCAGTTGCCTCATCTCTGAAACAGAGATTGATAATAACTAAGGGTAACTGAGCTAATCTTCATATATACATGTAATGCACCTAGAAGCATGCTGGCATGGGCAAGCTGTTAAAATGATCCTCCCAGACCCTGGATGCAGTCTCACCCCTTCCCATCCCTCTTGGTCTCCTCCACTGATGATCACCGTTTCTGTCCCTGCACCACTGCCACAATCACAGCTCTGCCTGGCTCCAGGGAGTCTGGGAATGGCATGCAGGAGGGCAGGACTCCTGTGTATTGCCCATTTGATCAGTACATTGCCCACTTGATGAGTACACTGCCCGAGGAATCTCTGCCTCAATCCTTTACTTATTTTCTGAAATGGAAGGAAGTTGAGTCATCTCTCTCTCCTCTTCTCTCTCCTCAATTCCACCCATAGGCAGAAACAGCTGTGTGAAAACACATGCCCTTGGCTCTGAAGGGTGAGCAAGTAATGGAGGCCCAGTTGATGTATCCCCACTACAAGGGATCCTGCTCAGAGGTGAGTAGGGGTGTACTGCACAAAACAATTGACATTTTCTCCCCCTTTCAACACAACAGGGAAGCCCCAAGAATACTGGGTGGGTGACCATCCCCTTCTCCAGGGGATCTTTCCAACACAGGGATCGAACCTGGGTCTCCCACATTGCAGGCAGATTCTTTACTGTCCGAGCCACCAGGAATAGATGTATCTGTACTCGGTCGTGTCAGACTCTTTGTGACCCCATGGACTGTAGCCTGTTAGGCTCCTCTGTCCATGGAATTTTCCAGGCAAGAATACGGGAGTAGGGTGCCATTTCCTTCTCCAGGGGATCTTCAAGACCCAGGGATCTAATCTGAATCTCTTGCAACTCCTGCATTAGCAGGCAGGTTCTTTACCAGCTGAGCCACCAGGGCAGCCCTGAGCCAGCGGGAAAGCCCTCTCTAAATACACACATACATGACTGTCAGCTCCCCAGGGACAGGGGTTATTCTGTTCTGTTTGCTGCTGTAGCTCCAGTACCTAAAGTGATGCCTGCCCACAGAACAAGCACTCACTCAATAACTATTAAGTCAGTGAAAGTAAGAAGTGTCCCCACTGATCAGATCAGCTTCTGTAGCAGGGTCTAGTATTCATTTATTTTCCTCATCAAGAGGCAATGGCCAGATTTTAAAATAAGAAAGAAAAAAGAGAATTCTTCATCTCAGATTTCTCTTCTTAGTCATCTTCTGGCTCAGCCTCTAATTCTCTTGATTATCTACAAAGTCCTTCTTTGAACATCCCCCCAACATACAAACATCCCTGTAAGGAGTTAGACTCCAGGAGGGACAAGATTTTAAGGGTCTGTGTTTAATTCATCACCTTCAAAGACACTGGGGATCTGCATGCCCTCCTGGGGGTCTGGGTTATCTTGTACAGAATGGAGCAGCTGTCCTACCAGAATCCAGACACCTCCTCAGATGCCTGGTTGAAGCATGTGGAGACCAACTAGTATCAGTGTTTTATTTTCTGAGGGCAGGGAATGTTGCTTTTTGATAATGCAAAGTGACAGTAACATCATCATCATTAAAGAAGACTGCTATTAAAACAATAATGGCTTTCCCTCTTGGAAACATTTACTATGTCTCAGGCACTGGACCAAACACAACATCTTATTTTATCCTTACAACAAGCCCCTGAGATTGATTTACAAGCCCATTTTACAGATGAGATAATGGAGAACTGGCAAAAGTCATATAGTTTGTAGGAGCCAGGGTTTGAACACAAGATTCCAAAGTTTGAGCTGTTCACCCTCATCTTCTACCTTCTTTCACTGATAAGGAAAGCAAGAGCGTCCACGTGAAAGATGATTTGGGAGGCATTTGCAGTGACTAGCTCAGAAACAAAGCTCAAATGTTGGTAATCAAACACAGTGAATTTTAAACTAACAGAACATTGTAAGTCAACTATACTCCAACAAAATTACTTCAAAGAAATAAAATAAAACAGCCTGCCCAAATTCAAAGTCCACCTGAACCGCTTTCTGCTGTGACACTGAAGGCAGTTTACTTAACCCCTCCACATCCCAGTTTTCTCTTCTGTAAAAGGGGGGTAATAACAAGACCCTGTCTCCTTTAGTTGGAAGGGCTGAGTTCATATATATAAATTATAAATTATTTTCTCAGCCTATATCAGAGTAGTATTTATACTGCCCTCTGTGAACTGCTGCCTTAAAGTTCCTCATTTTACCCCTCCACGAATTGGACATCTTGGCTATTGGGACCAAAAAACAAAACAAAACAAAAATAGCAGTTTATCCAAGATGTCACGATAACCCAGAGAGAATCAGATTAGACTCAGACCAGAAGTTCTCATGAGGAAGAGAAAGGATCTAGAGCAGACTATGCAGAAGGTTTTGAAGGAAAAAATGCTTCCTTTTCCCTTTTTAAAAAGATGTAAACATCTTCCCAGGCTCCTCTGACATCAGCTTGTCAGTGATGAATCATCGGGAGCATAAAGACATGCACTAGGTAGGTCACAGTCTCCATTTTTAGTCAACTTCCTGGTGGCCCGGCTGAAGCCTTGCAGGAGGGCTCAAGATCTGATGCAGCTCAGGAAACCTCAACCCCTCCAAGCCCTCAGAGGGCTGGGTTAAATGGAGAGGGAAAGACTAACAGAGACTGAAGGCCTCCCTTCTGGTATTTCTTTTTAAAATCTTAAAGCAATTTGCACAGGGTTTTTTCCCTTTCTTTTTAACAGAGTACATGGACCCAGCATTTTCCTGTTAATGCTTATTTGTGAATGAGACCTTGTATGTAATAGAACAGAGGGAAGCAGTCCCTGGGAGATCTCTGTTTGAACCAGTGTTTATTTAAAACAACAACAGCAAAAACCCCTCAGTCCTCAGTGGCTCCTAAATTTATATGTACTTGATTCTTTTTTTTCTTTTATGAATCCATCCAGAAACCATTTCATTTATCGTGTACCAAGCCCTTGGCAGTGCAACTGAAGATGTTAAGAGAAGCAGAGATGTGGAGGAAATCCAGGCAGATCTCCTGGAGGAGGAGACACTTGCTAAAGTTTGGCCAAGTGAAAATGGGAAGGAGTGTATTCTTAGAGGGAGAAATTTCATCATGACTAGAATTCCAGCAGTAAGAAATCTGGGAACTATACAGAGAAGCAGGGAAGGAACGCAGAAGGGGAACAGTGTGAATTGAGGGAAAAGCCCATCTCCCCCTTTTTATCTTGCTGCTTCTAACTGGCTGTGAATTTAGAAACCAGATAACATGGATATTAGGATTGTGTGCAAAACATCAGTACATAAACAACCTCAGAGTGAATATCTGACAATGAAAGGCAGGAATGGGAGGGAGGTAAGGTTTGGGCCACTCAGAAGAAGCCTCTTGTGCCCTTTCAGCCTCGAAGTGTGCTGGTGGGTGAGGTACTAGCTAACACCTGTCCCTGCACAGAATCCAGTAACCAGCCACAGTAGGAACAGCCAGAAGTCCTAAGCCATAAAAGGGGAGGATATCTTACGGGCCCCTGCACCGCCACTAAATCACAGCCCACTCTCACCCCACCCACCACCATTTGGCCCAGGACCTTAATTTAGGTGCTGGAGATGTGGGGGGAGGGAATGTCCATAGTTAATTCTCCCTAGAGCCGAGCCACACTCGCGCCCCTGCAGTTCTCCAGAAGGGGCCTCAGGGCCTGGGGAACTAGATTCTAACTGCGGGCCCCTCCTGCAGAATCTGAGAGAAGGCGAGAAAGAGCAAGATCCAGAACTAGCGCGCAGAAGCGGAGACCAAGGAGGCTAAGCCGACCAGAGAGGGATGAATTAGACGCCCCTGGGAAAGGCAGGCGACTTCACCGGATAGACACGGGGCACCCTTGCCCTCTGTGCCCCCCGCCCCAGGCCTGGGACCCCTCAGAGCCCTGGAGAGGCAGCGACCCCTCCCCGCCCCGGCGGGGCTCCCTCCCAGCCTCCCATTCTCGTTGCACCACACCGCCCTCCGCCCTGTTCCTCTGGGTCGCAGAGTGCGGGGCTGGGGGGCGGGGCAGAAGGGGTGCGGGCGAACCCCTCCAGGGCTTCTTACCTAAGCGCGAGCATCCTTCCGATCGAGCTCGGTCTGCTGCTGGGACTGCGGGGCTGGGGAGGCTCCCACGGACTCGGATCTCGCCTCCCCCCCGCCCCGAGCCCCCAGACCCTTCGGTGGCCCCGAGCTGGGGCGCCGGGACCAGGGGACAGGCGCCGCGCGGGCGGGAGGAGGCGGCTCCGGCGGGGCTCGGCGGGGCGGGGCGGGGGCGTCTGCCGGGCCCCGCCCGGAGGGGACTTGGGAGAGGGATTCTCTCTGGAAGGACAAAGGCGGCCGGGGAAGGCTTGGCGCCCCCCAACCCCCATCCCCGGGGCCTGACCCTGAACTTGAACTTGTACTTGACACTTTGTCCGGAAGGTGGCGAGGGAACCCATCTGACGCGGGGCTCGTCCGTCCACCTCTCCTCCTGGGGAGGGGGCGAACCTGGCCTCTTCGATGGCGCCGGGAGGGAGCCCCTACCTCCCCAGGTGCCCTCAGGGCCCGGTGCGCCCCCAATCGGCCTTGGGCTCGAGGGTCGTGGGGTTCCTGCCCTCCCCCTCGCAGAATCGGGGTGCTAACAAGGCCGTGGGTCTCCCGCCCGCAGGAGTAGGCGCGGGCCCTGAGCCCCCGCCCTTCACCCCCTCCTCACCCCACCCCATCCCATCCCACCCCACCCCATCCCACCCCGAGCCCGGCCCGCAGCCGGAGCCGCGCGGGGCCGGCCGGATTCTCTGCACGTCGTGTCGGCGGCCGCTATTCAGCCGCTAATTGAACGTTAATGGCAGGTGCGGATGAGGTCACCGGAGCTGGCTTTTCTCACACATTTTTCATGCAAATTCGCGAAACTCTAAACAAATTTAAATAAAAAGCTCTTTGTGCCGCGCGCGCCCCTCAGTCTTCTCCCTCCCGCCCGGGGTCCTGGCTCCTCCCGGGGCCCTGGGGCCCCGAGCCTGCTGTCCGGCGGAGCGCGGCACGCGGTGGGGAGCCGGGCGCCTGGGGCCAGCGCCGCCTGCCGGAAGGCCGGGCCCACCCCGCCGCGCCGCCGGCGGCCCTGAGCGCGGCCCCCTGAGCGCGGTGGAGCGGAGATGAGCGTTTCACTGGGGTTGCCCTGCAGGGCGAGGCTGGTAGGACGTCAGGCACTTAGGGAGGCCGCGTGGGCAGGGGTTTGAATGCCTGGCATCTGGGCTGGTGTGCCTGTGCCGACACCCTGGCTGCACCCATCCCTGCACCCGCCAGCTACCTCAGCCTCACTCTCACCGTTGGTTAAACAGGAATTAATACAGTGCCCGTTTTGTATAGGGATGTCTGAGGATTAAACCATGACTTAGGACATGAGCAAGCACTTAGTGCCTGGCGCAAGAAAGTTTTGATAACTGTCTGGGGTTCCAGGGCCTTGTGAAAAGGGATGCTGTCAGATTGCACATTCATAGAGAACCTTGTCAGGGTCTTTCAGATTTATGAAGCCTTGCATCCCATTCTGGTCACAGAAATGAGATCTGGAGCCCAGCACCACTGCTTCCCAGCTGTGTGAGTATGCACGTTTCTTAGCATCTCTGAAGCCTCTGTTAGCTACTCTGTAAAACGGGATTAAGTCTTATGGCGGTGGGGGTGTTTGTCACTATGAGGATTAAATGACAAGACACTGATGGAGGTTTGGGAGCTGCCTCAAAATCCAGAACATACAGAACCCACAGAACCCCACTTCGGAGGGTAGCACACCTAAGATTGCCACCCTCAAGGCTAGAGGTAAGCCTTGGACCCGGTAGCCAATGGCCTCCATTCTCTTAGCCAGATGACCCTAGCCCAGATCAGGGAGACACTTTCCCAGACCTTGGGAGGGTTTCTTGGATCCAGATCAGGGACCCACCACACCTGACACAGCAGGAATTCTTTGCTAGTGGCTAAATCTGACTTTCCTCACCCACATCCTTCCCACAGAACTGACCAGACACATGGAAGGCTTTGCAAAGAAACTTTATTTGTTGTGAGTTGGGAAGAGTGCGTGTGCGTGTGTTAGTCATTCAGTTGTATCCGACTGTGCAATCCCATGGACTGTAGCCCGCCAGGCTCCTCTGTCCATGGAGCTCCCCAGGCAAGAATACTGGAGTGGGAAGCCATTCCCTTCTCTAGGGGATCTTCCCAACCTAGGGATCAAACCCGAGTCTCCCGCACTGCAGACACTTTACCATCTGAGCCACCAGGGAAGCCCATGGGGTAGAGAGAGGTGAGGTTTATAGGATGAGAAGAGGCTTCTCTTGCAGAACTTGCCGAGTCCTCCCTCAGGACCATCCAGGGGGACCACCTGGCCTTGCAAGAGCCCCAGTGATTCTAGATCCCTGAGTGAGATCTCTGCTCACCGACTGCTGCTTCTGCAGCTTCAGCTTTCCTTGAGGACTTCATCAGGCCAGACTCTGGGAAGCACTGGGGCAGGCCCAGCAGTGCCCATCAGGCTTCTATCAGGTCAGGGGAGAAGCAGAGTCTGCAGAAGTGTAGGTGACCTGCAGCCAGGGGACTGGGGGGCTGCAGCAGTTAGACCCTCTGACCCCACCTACTCCCACTTCCCATTTCCCACCAGGTGGAAGCCCTGAGCCTTCCCCAGTACCTTGCCCCCACTTTCCCACGCTCATTCAGGCTTGTCTTAACCAGCTGGGCTGTGTCTTTGCCTCCAGGCCACCACCCACAGGAAGTCCATCTGGACAACCCTTCTGGCCCTGGACAGCTCTGGAGGGGAGGCTATACTAACCAGTCTCTATAATCCTCCTCCCCACCCCTCCACTGCCCAGTCCAGGGCCAGACATATTGCAGGAGCTACATGGCATTAGGTAAAACTGGGGGAGGACCCCAGGTAAGCAACTACTTGAGGAGGTAACCTTGCAGAGGAGGGGTTAATCTCTCTATGAATGGGAGGTGGAAAGGAGGGGTTCCTGCTTGGGGGACTTCCTAGTGGCCACACCAAACAGGATTTCTTTGCGGTCTGGAGTTAAGACTTCACAGTCCAAGAGACTTGAGTTTGAATCTTAGTTTTGGCACTAACTAGCTGTGTGACTTGGGACCTAAAACTTAATTTTTCTGGGCCTAATTGTCCTCATCTATAGAATGGGTGGGTAACAATAATACCGACAGTCTATAAAGTTATGAGGAGTTACTGCAACCCTCTGCCCATGGTCCATTTTAAATTCTTCTTTCCTGCTCACTCTTCAAGCTCCACAGCTGATTTGGGTTGACTGTAGGTGTTGCCCAAGTCCCAGGGACTACTCTGCAATCCTGCAGACTTCCCAGGGTCCTCTGGGTGGCTACTTGGTCCAGATCTATGGCACCTTTCCCACCCCCAGACCCCATCCCACCTAGGGCCCACTCAGGCCCATCAGGGCCCAATGGAGAGTTCCTCCAGTCACTGTGGCCAGGTCCTGGCCTGTCATGCGTGGAGTCAGACCCACACCTCCCACTCCTGAGACCTTGTGTCACTCCTCAGAGACACTTGCTGGGCCACTTGCTTTCTCTGGGGTGAAGCAAACAAGGAAGGCCAATGGCAAAATTCTCTTGGAGCTCCTACTCCAACTTGGTTAACAGAGGTTAAGCCTGATATACTCAATAATCTCTTTACATTTCTCAGTGAAAGTATTCCACAAGCATGGAAAGAAAATGGAAGACTGCATTCATTCCTTCTCACCCCCCAGAGGTAGTCTTCTAATACACACACCCAGAATCTCTCCACATATAAGCCTATTTTTCACTTTTAAATACACACAAATAAGATCATGTTCTATTGCCTGTTCTGCGATTTATTCTATTCACCCAACAATATATACTGGCCAGCCTTCCATATCAGCTAATGTTTAGAGACCTACCACATTCATTTTTGCAGCTGCATAGTATTTCACACAGTATGAATGGACCACAGGTTCATTTCCATTTCTTTACATTCTTAAAAAATAACCGCTCAGATGAACATTCTTGTACATTCTTCTTTGGGAACGTCTACCTGTTAACCGTTAATTTCTAGCAGTGCAGTTTGCTTGTAACTAAGTACATGTGTCCTTTACATTCTGATATTGCCGCATTTCATACTTTCCCACCAATGGTGTTTGAGTGTCTTAGAAGAGATACGTGATGGTAGACAAAGGCATTGAGAGAGACAGCAATGTAAGATACAGGTCATGGAAGCATCCAACGAGCCCACTGAGCATGGCACTGGACTGGCCTGTTGCCCTGAGGGTAGTGCCCAGTGCCTCTGTCTTGTCCAGGCCTGTGTGGTCTAGTAGTCCAGGGGTACCCTGAGTCAGAGGGGAGTGGGCCCACAGGGGTGCTGGGAGAGGAGGGCGGGCCAGCACGGCTGGAGTCCCGCCTGAATGGTTTCCTGCGGCCATTGTCTCTGCCCTGCCTGGTCTCCTTGGGGGAGTTTATTCAGGGGCCTTTGGAGAAGAGTTGGGCAGGAGGAGGAGGGTGTGCAGCCCTCACCAAAGGCACCCAGGAATGTGTCACAGGAGGGAGAGGAAAAGGGAGGGAGGACCCATCCCTGGGAGACACGGACGTCAAGAACCCCTGACTAATGAATAGTGAGTTTGCCCTTGAACCTCACTGGGCTTCGCCATTCTCAGGCACAGAACAAGAGCAGAGACACGTCTGAGCCCAGCTGCACGGGGACGGCGGCGGTTCATCTCAGACACTTTGACAGGCCGGGCCTTTTCCCTGCATAGCTCGGATCTGGCTCCCGGCTCCCCTGGCAACAGCACAGCGGCATGGCTCCCAGGTCCAGGCCCTGCCTGCTGTGAGCAGGAGGAGGGAGGAAGAGGAGCACCAAGGGGAGGACAGCTGCGGAGAGGGCATCATTAACTCCTAGAAGGCTGGAGCCCCTTGTGTGGGCAACCACCCGGCATGCCGCCTTTGGTCCTCGGGGCGGAGATGTGGGGTGGAGCTTCTGTTTGCTGCAACACCCTGCACTGGGACAGGCATACAGTGTGACGAGGGCAGAAAGGGTGGCCCACAGATCAAAGGCCAAGACCTCTACAGGCTGGGTAGGGGTAGGGCACGTTTCCCCAGGTTCCCAGCCAAGTCCCAGAAGAGCAGGAGTGGGAGCAGAACCTGCGCTGTGCTCTCTGCCCCAGTCCTCCTCCATCCTGGCCCCTGACTGATGCAGCTTCAAGACAGCAGCAACTGCATCTTCCCTTTCTGCTTGGCTCTTCCGCCTCTGATGATGGTGCGTGTCCTGGAGTGAGGAGCATGGCTCTGGATTCCAATCCTATGATCTTGGCAAGCAAGACCCACAGCTCCTCTGTCTCCATTTTCAGAGAAGCTGAAAAGAGGCTGTCCCATCACACTTCGCAGGACAATCTAGAGATAAGAGAAATAATATATGAGAAGGAGCTCGGTCCTCTGGGGAGGAAAGTGTCCTAGAAATCTCATTCAGGTATTATTAGGGCTGAAAGTAGGTATTTCTGCTCCCTGGGGCTGGGGGGAGGAGCTTCTTGAAGCTGTCTCAGAACCTCCTCAGCAGAACAGGCTGAAACTCAAAGGCAACAGGTTAGGAAAGGCAATGGTTTCTATCCATGTGGCCTTTGGAGGCTCAGCTTGGATGGGAAGGTAAGACAGATCTGCTGTACGTTTTCAAAAAACTTTTCCTGTATCATTGCTCTGCTTTGCTGCAACTTTATGAGAAGGGTGTGGTGATCCTCATTTTAGAATTAGGAAAAGAGAGGCTCAGAGAGGTTAAGAGCTGGCCCAAGGTCGCTCTGGTTACACAGACCTGAGCCCACGTCCCCTGATTCTGTGCCCTCCACTTGGGTCAGCTGTATGGGTGGCAGAACCAGCTGGCTGGGGTCCTGGGGAGGCGGGGGCAGACAGTGAGAAGCAGCATTTCCCCTGTGGATTGCTTCTTGGGGCTTGGACCTTCTGAGTCTGAAGGGCCTGGCCAAGGGAAGCAGGATAAGGCAAGTCCCAAGGAGAACAATGCAAGCCCACTGTGAGGGTCTCTGGTGGCAGAGCCACAGGACAAAGGCTAGCCAGAGCAAACAGGAACAGGAGAGGAGGCCCCAGAGCAGAAGGCGGGGACACACTCAGCTGGACCTGTGCTCTCCAGACACAGTCCTGCCCCAGGACAGGTCACAGCCCAGCCTCAGGTGCCGGCTGGCAGTGAGCTGGGTTTCTGTCTGAACCCTCTGGATGAAGATGTCTCCCTGCATCCCAGGGCAATTTGAAGGAGACCACACCGGTTGGGTTTCCTGTGAGCCAGGGGGCTGAGGCTGAGGGTTACTGGCAAGTAGCAGAAGCGAAAAAGCAGGAAGAACTTCCAGATTACAAAATGTCACGGCTAAAAGGGACCTTAGGTGTCATCCTAGCCAATACTCCTTTGCCAAGTCCAGAAAGGGAGAGGATTCACTCAAGGCCAGAAGAAGTCCAAGTCTCTGACTTTCCGCTAGGTAGGGTTATGCCTTCCCATGTGACTTGGCATTCTACCAGGCCACCCTGTGTCCTCAAAAGCAGTGATTTCACGCAATGAGGCACAGAGAAGGACCAGACAGAAGAGGTTACTGCTGGCAAAGCATACCACCTGTCAAGGGGTGGCTGCTGGAAGCCTGGGGCTGGGGCATATGTCACTTTGAGACCAGAAGCCTTCCTGGAAGACACCACTGTCACCACCGTGCAGGTAGGGACCACAAACCTTACCTGGCCAATGACGAAACAGGCATGAGGAGATGGATCAGAACACAGACCGGCCCCGAAGTCTGACCCCCCCAGTGCTTTCCAGAAGGGTCAGGGAGGAGCAACGGCTCTGGGGCAGGTGGGAGCTCCCAGGAGAAGCTTGTCCCCACAGAGCCTGATGGTGGCGCCTTAGCCAGGGCGGGTTCTGGAGCTGGGAAGGACTTCGGCTTGCTGCCCTTGGCTGCCGGGTCCTCTGCCAGGTGGAGCAGGGTGCCCCATTCCAGGCAGATCTAACCTGCTCAAAATGCAAAGGAGGTCAGGGACCCTGTGTTGTGCAGCCTTGTAAGGAACCGCCCTTGAGGGAAGTCTGTGCGCTGGCTGATGAAGCGACACGTGATGGGACAGAAAGACACAAAGACAGATGAACTTCTTTCAGCCCAGCTGTGCCCTCCTTCCCAGGCTGCTGGTTTGGGCCAGCTGCCGCCTGACGGGCCAGTGCCCACAGGTAAATATCCTGCATATCACTACTGTCCTTATCCCCTGAATCATGGCTGCATCACCCCACCTTGAGAAGCTCAGATCCTCCATACCTGCCCTGGACCATAGGGAATAGGAGAAGGAAGATGAGCCCTGTTTAGTGGTGAGCGACTCCACTGGGAGGTAGGAATTATTATTCCCATTTTACAGATGAAGGTTTAGAGGCCCTAAGACTTTCAGGGGTCTGTTGCACAGTGATGCCAGAAGCAGAACGCCAATCTGGGCCTCTTGCCAGCCCCTCCTCTCCAGCCAGGGTCCCAGGCCCAGGCCATCACCAGCCTCTGGGGCTGCAAGGCTCTGAAGGGCCTGGGCCTGACACCCCCACCTCCTTTTCTTCCCTCCCTAGGGTTCTCTCAGGGTTCGGTGTAAGCAGGGGTGGTGTACTGCCCAGCACACTTGATTCGTTCTAGAACAAATCCCCCAGCCCCTGAGCAGCCCTGACAGCGTTTTCCTGGCTAACCAGGAGAAGGAATGTCTGCCACGTGCAGAAACGGCTTCTCCCACTAAGACAGGGAGCCCGAGGAGTCGGGGGCTGGGGCGAGGGTGGGGACAGCTACTGAACAATGAGGCCTTAGCCAGGGAGCAGGCGGCAGGGCCTTACTCTTGGGAGCGTCCCTCCTGAGGGGCAGAGCACAAGGCCAGCCGGGGCCCAGCCCTCCACTGGGCGCCACCCATGCCGCTCCAGCCTCTGAACGAGCCGCGCTTGGAATGCGATTCCCAGGCTTTGTGTGATGCTCGGTTAGCCGAGTGCGACTCCCAAGATCCCCTGTCACCCCCTAAAGCCTCTGCCAACCCACCCCCCAGCACCACACTGATCACCAGATTAAGGAGCTCAGGGCTACAGCTGAGGCAGCTAACACCCAGGAGGGAGGGAGGGGTAGAGAGGGGAGGGGAGGGGCAGGGAGGGCAGTGGGCAGCTCTCCCCAGGCCGCCGGCCCTGCCTCTTTCTCTCCCACCCCTACTGTGGGCCCTGGTCTCTGTTCCTGCCTGAGCTCTAACCTCTACACTCTTCCTCATGTAGCTTCTGACTTCCCCTCCAGATCCCCAGATGGAGCCTAGGCCTCCCCGGCCAGGACTGCCTGCCCTCTGAGGGGGATCCCAGAGGTTCTCTAACCACCGCCCAACTCCACAGCAAGATGCACCCCCCGCAACATGAGGGAGCAGGAAGGAGCACCAGGGATGGGGAGAACGGCGAAGAAGGGGCAAGAGAAGGCGTTCAAAGCCCTTCCCTGAGACCCCAGCACCTCCTGAACCAATGCCATCCCCAAGCATTTAAAGCGCAAACACAGGAATAGAAGTTCCCTTCTGTCTGCAAAGAATTACCAGGTCTGTAAGAAATGAGATGGCTAGGTTCATAGAGACCCAATGGAAAGAACTGGAGGTTTTGGCCTAGGGAATTTTGGACTGTGAGGGTCCCAGACTTATCCTTTCAATCACTGAGAAGCTGTGAAGAGAGAACAGGACCAGTGGGGCTGGGTGGGAGAAAGGCAAGAAAAGGGACTGGAGCCAGTCCCTTGGATCCCAAGACTCCTGCACCTGGCCAAGAGGGGTCATGTTCCAGGTCCTCACTCCCTGACCTTCCAGCATTTCTGTGCGGGGCTGTGCAGATCTGGAAACTCTGACCCATATAGTCATCTGAAGGCCCAGCCCAGCAGGCATCCAGCCCCTCGTCCTCCATGCCAGGGCCTGCAGGGGGCGACCGGGACACACCCAGGGCCTCGGTCAGCAACTGCTCTCACTCCCGTTTCTCCTTTGCCTCCACTGCCAGGCTCCACTCTGCCAGCCGGGGCCTGCTTGCCACCACTGCAGGGCAAGGGCAGAGGAGGAGAGCCTGCGGGCCTGGGGGCAGGGGTGGTTCTGCGAGGACCTGGGCACAGAGGCTCTACCTGCTCCTAGGGCAGAGGGCCACACTCCAGTGTCCGCAGGGGTAAAATCTTTCCTCTAAGGTCCGCTCACTGCCCGCCAGAATCCACTGGTCCCACCCCCGTCGTCGTGCTCAGGGAGTGCGAAATCAACACAGGTTCGAAACGATCACAACCACCACAGACTTTCTGAGTTAGAAGGAACCAAGAGATTCCTGAAGTTCTCCTCGCTCACTGTGCCAGGGAGAACACCGGCCTCCCTGGGGTCACGCAGCAAGCACGTGCTCCTGCCGCATCTGCTCAGGGCCAGGCTCCTGCGAGGGCCTAAAAGAGGTCTTCTCCGTTATACCCCAAACGAGATCCTGGCCCAACTGTGGGCGGCGGGGGTCTGGGGCCAGGGGAGGCCGTAATGCGATAAGCAGACTGGCCATCTGGCTTGGGGATGGAGGAGACTGGCCGCTTCTGCTGCCTGGTCCCGGGGGGCCCTGTGTCGCGAGAGACAGACGGCCAGATGGACGGGCGCTGGCCCGGGTCTGGGTGGAAGCCAGTGAGTTCCCTGTAGCCAGAGCTAACCAACTCGCAGACATGGCAGGGTGGGAATAGAGAAGGCATGGCCCAGGCGCCGCCAGGCCCCTCTAAAATGGCAGACAGGAAAGCAGGCTGGGGAGCCGAGATTCCCGCCCAGGCACAGAGCCTGACTCCCCAGGTGAGCCCTGACCCAGCTCAGCTCCACAGCCATAAGCAGGTCCCCCTCCCAGGGAAAGGCAAACGCGTCTCCCCTGGCACCTTCTCAGACATGCATGCAAAACTAATTAACATGGGGAGACATGTGAGCAGCCGGCCAGCTCCACACCCTCGAGTCCACGCAAACAAGGCGAGCCCTTGTCCGGGGGACGTGCACAAAGCTTTGTTGCTAATTTAGGCATCTGTCTCTGTCTGGTCTGGTCCTCCTGCCTGCGCTGGGGTTTTTCCCAGCCCCTCGGACAATGCTGGGAACAGGCCTGCCGATCCCTTATTCAAATCACACCCAGGACAATGAGCTCATTGTGCAGGCCACAGAAAAAGGGATGCTGTGGCGGGGGGCGGTGTGTGTCGGGGGTGGGCAGTGGAACCGGGCATCGGGAATGGAGAAGGGTGGGGTGGTGAAGAAAATGGGAACCCAGGAGAGTGTTTACTAACACAGCCCCTGCAGCTGCCTTGGGCCCCGCTCCCTTCCCCCACCAGGCTGGCAGCCTGGGAGAAGTCCTGGGACTTGAATCAGAGGTGGGGGTCCCCACGGTAGATGAGAGGCCTTGAATCTACTGGGCTGGTGGATACAAAGTCTGGCTCAAATCTTTGCCTTGTCGCCCCCTCCCACCTTTAGCAGTCTACAGCTACCTCGAGTGTCCATGGCCGGTGTGCCTCTTGTAACTCGGTTTGGGGGTTTTTTCTCTTACAGCAGAATGTAGAGATCCGGACTGCAGACAAGGAGATGGGGCTGGGGGGAGAGGTGCTGGCGGCTGCTCGGGGTGGGACCTGCTGTCTCGGCTATTGTCTTCAGGCAACATTTCATTTACTCCTCCTTCCCGGCTAATAAATTAGAGAGGAGGCTGTGAGCTTCGAAGGGACAGGCTCCCCACGGACGGCGGGCAGGCAGGTGGGAAGGCAAGTCTGTGAGCTCTTGGCAGATGGGGCTCACCCAGCGCTCGGCTGCTCACGCCACACCTGGTCAGACACTTGCACAGAGCCCAACAATGACCAGCATAAAAATACCGTGTGTGTGTGTGTGTGTGCGCGCGCGCGCGCGCGCGCGCGTGCTCAGTCGTGTCTGACTTGCCCTACAAGCTACAGCCCACCTGGCTCCATGGGATTCTCCAGGCAAGAATACTGGAGTGTCATTTCCTCCTCCAGGGGATTTTTCCAACCCAGGGATCAAACCTGTGTCTCCTGCCTTGGCAGGCGGGTTCTTTACCACTTGAGCCATCGGGGAAGGCCCATATATATATATATATATATATATATACATATATACACACACGTATGTATTTTTAAATGTATGTAAATTTATATACAGTATACAAATCCCCCAAGGTTCCTGAAGGGGTGATCTGGGGCTTGAGCCCTTCGTCTTAACAGTTCCCCAGCTCGTCGTCGCACTGAGCCCACCTAGACAGGCCGACGTAAACAGACATGCACAGCCTGACACTGACACGCAGACATACAAAGAAACACAAACACCCAGAGGCAGCCCCAGACACACACTGACAATGGTGTAATGAATGCAGGACGGCGAGAGCATTCAGTCCAAAGCCCACACCGCTGGTCGCCCAGCACCAGGGTGGCTCAAAGGTTATGGAGCAGCTGCAGGCCACCTCCCCACAGTCTCCTGTCCCAGGCTCTCGGCTCTGCGGAGCTGAGGTGCAACACCATGCCAGGCACCCAGGTGGGAGCAAATGTCTCCTGAGACAGAAAGGCTTAGAACTGGACTCAGCCCATAGTCAGGGCAGTCTGAGCTGCCCTGAAGGTTTTTCTTAACAGTGAAAGAAAAGGTGTTTATTAAACGTCTTCTCGATTGTCCTGCATTTTGACACGTCTTGAAGTTGGGGCAAAGTGGAAATGCCATACAAGATCACCAATAGTTGATCTATCAAAAAGTTTATGATCACAAGATCTATCAAAAAGAAATTTCATATGGGCCAACCTAACAGGAGGAGAAGGCAATGGCACCCCACTCCAGTACTCTTGCCTAGAAAATCCCTTGGATGGAGGAGCCTGGTGGGCTGCAGTCCATGGGTTCGCTAAGAGTCGGACACGACTGAGCGATGTCACTTTCACTTTTCACTTTCACGCTTTGGAGAAGGAAATGGCAACCCACTTCAGTGTTCTTGCCTGGAAAATCCCAGGGACGGGGGAGCCTGGTGGGCTGCCGTCTATGGGGTCGCACAGAGTCGGACACGACTGAAGTGACTTAGCAGAAGCAGCAACCTAATAGGCAACTGGCTGCAAGAACTAGTGGGTGTATTTTCCCTTTTGAAATTTCCTCTCCAGACTGGGTTATTTTATTCTGAAAGAAGAAAAGAAAAAACACACCCAATAATGCAAGCCTCAGATCTACTTTTGGAGCATCTGCCTATAGCCACATAACCATATCATGCAGAGCCGTCACAGTAGCCACTGGAATGACCTGTGAACACACACACGCGCGCGCGCGCACAGCCTGCGGCCTGTATCAGGCCAAGACCCACATCCAGGCTCCCCCACCAGGGCTCCTGCTTCTCCTTCCCCCATTGTCTGGCTCTGGAGCATGTCCTGGGGAGGACGGAAGGAACAGGAGACTAGGATGGCATGGGCAATGGGGCAGCCGCACTACTGGCTTCTTCTCCGGCGAGGTGTCCGGGCTAGCTGAGAGTCTGTGCATGCACTGGAGGAAACACCAACCATACAGCTTTGAGACTAAAGCGTGCACTATCAACTGGCCACCAAGTATAAACCCAACTGTGCAACTCTGTGCATATGACACTCACTCCAACTCCCTGTAGGAGAGCCATGCCCAGGAAACTAGAAGGGTGCAAGGCCACCCAGTGTGAGGGAGGCCCACTCCTTGCCAGCAGTTGAACATTTATGGTCCTGTCGCTCACAGAACACAGAACGTACCACATCTTCCCAAGAAATCACTCTCGCCAATCTCTCTGGAGTTTCTCAGAGGAGGAAAGACGGAAGGTTTCAGAAGCAGAGTCCAGCAATGCTCTGCATCTCACTACCTGCTTCTTAGTTGTCCGGAGAGGAAGGCCTGTTTCACAGATGCTCATCTTGCCCACCAGTGACGGCTGGCCCATCCCTATAGAAGCTGAGAGCAAGATCCTTCCTTGAGAGTCTCCAGGTGACCTGGGATTCCAGTTCCAGACTTCCATGCAGCAGGAAGTCGCATGGTCTCTCTCACACCTCTGACAAAGTACTCTGACCACAAATGCCCTGTAACTCCTAGTGTTACCGCGTTAACTTTCTAAACACATACTACATTAACCTCAACAAGAAAACCACCAAAACACAACCACCAACAGCCACAGTAAGATGAAATCTGTTTGGCCTTCCCTCTCCTGAGAGGCAAGTGAGAGAATGCGAGCCTGAAGCCAGGGCTTGAGAGATGGCAGTTGCATTTGCACGGTGGGCTCCAATCTAGCGGCTACCTGGATGACTCTTCCAAATAACACAAGTGTTGAGAGCAGGTATCTGGGTGCCCACCACTGCTACCTTATAGGCAGGTTCACCTCCCAACCTCTGCACTCAGGGTCTAGTCTGAGCAGAACCAGGAGAGAATTCTGGCCTTGAGGTCCCAAACAGTGTTGGATTTCTTCTGAGGAAAAACCTTCTGCACAAGAATTAGAGGTAATTTATCATTTGATTGCATTTAAGATGTTCTTTACCAATCTCAGGGACTTCTCTGGTGGCTCAGACAGTAAAGAGTCTGCCTACAATGCGGGAGACCTGGGTTCTATCCCTGGGTCGGGAAGATTGCCTGGAGGAGGACACAGCAACCCAACCCACTAGATAATCCCATGGACAGAGGAGCCTGGCGGGATACAGTCTAGCCTCAAATGCAGATCTTGATAGGTGACTGCTATGCTGATTCCTAGGATCAAAGCTGTGTTTTAAATGAAGAAAAGGCAATTGAAACATCACAGTTCTATAAAGAATCAATGGAATCTGGAAAATTAAAATTCTAGGCCAGACTAAATGGCAGCTTAAGGTCACCAAGGGCAAAACATGACATGGCCCCTACCAGGCTCTGGGTGTGTGGAGAGGGGCAGGGAAGCCAGGAAGCTGCAAATGGGTGAGAGCTGTCACACCCCCAGCACCCGCTAATCCAACACCCCCTGCCCAGGGCCTAGCCTTCCAGTCATGAGTGAATAGATGAAATTCTGTATCGCACAAGCTTTAAAGGGCTGGGCAAGGGACTGTGGTTTTCTTCTCTTTATCCTCAAGGCCTTGCCCAGAGCCTGACACGGAATGCTTGGTCAATGAAACTTGAATGAACAAATGAATGAAGTAGAAAAAAAAAAACAGTCTGGTATGGGAAGACTTCCAATTCCTGAGCGCCACGGTTGCCTTGCTAACTGGGGTATGGTTCCATGCACAGCCCTAGAAGCGCTGAAATCCAGGCCAGGAGCCAGCAGAGGTGAGAGGCCCAGGGTGGATGTGTCTACCCGACTCAGGCTGGCCTGGCAGCATACACACCCACCGTGCACAGGGTGACAAGACCACTGCCCTTAGCCTGCCCTCCACTGTCACTGTTCTTGCCTCCACCATCTGACCTATTTTTCATATCCAAATTTCTAGGTCAGTCCTGTAAGACTCATGCCTATACCTGAGCCTCTGTTCAGGGAGTCCTGCCCCTCCTCAGCCCAGAAGACCTCTTTGGCTACAGTGATCCTGCTCTGATGCTCTGCCCCACATAAATCCCTCCTCTCCTGACTCTGATGGCCTGAGTCAGGCTCTGCACGTCTCCAATGTGTGCACCCTTAAGCTGCTTTCTGCCCCGTGGGCTTAGGGGACAGGTCAGGGCTTCTCCTCAGTTCTCTCTGGACCTCGGAGCTGGTGCGGTTAGGACACCATGGCTTACTGTAGACTGGCTGAGCCTGATCCCTTGCTCACTGCATTCCCTGCTGCTCCCCTCATCCCACATGTTTGGCCCACCAGTGAGATGGCTCCCTGAAGAACCTTGCTGGTTCCTCCTCCCCACACACACACATCCACTCCAGGACAGCAGGTGGGGGATGCAAACTGACACTTCTTGAGAGCCACAAGGTTAAGTATTACTATCCTCGGTGCTACAGATGGGAGAACTGGCTGGGAGAGAGAGAGAGTGTGCAGGTCAGACAGACCCCCAAAGCCCACTGAGCCACATGCACTTCCTTACACCACCATGACCTTGAAGCCTGCAATCCAACAGCAGAAGAGAGAGAAACAGACTGGAAACAACTAAAAATGGGGTAAGAGAAGCTGCAGACTCAAAGGGCGGGGATGGCTGTAAACTGGAGACCTCCTCCTGTTTACTCTCAGTCTCCCAGCACTGCCCACATGGCACACCCTCAGGGGCACGCACCACCTTCCCTGTCCTGCGCCGCCAAACTGGGTGAACGGGAAGTGGGTCTAAGGGTCTCTGCTTAAGGATAAGATTAGACAGAAGACGTGGAGACCTTTGCCTTCTCCAGAAGACACAAGTCTGGGACTTCCCTGGGGGTTCAGTGGTTAAAAATCCATGTTCCAATGCAGAAGACAGCATGCCACCTCAGGGCATGTAACAGGGCAGAAAGCAGAGCTTCTATCTTGTCCTGGGGAAGGTGTAATCCCTTGGCACCATGGGCAGACTGGTGGGCTTGAATCCACCCCTGACTTCACAGACTGAAGCATAGCCAGGCTACGGACCACATGGACAAGTAGGAGAAAGTCAGGGCTGGTGGGTTCTTCTCACCCCTCTGAGCACCTCACCAAGACTCCCAGGGGCCCAGCACTCAGCCTTCCTACCTGAATCATCCAGATATAATACCAGCCCAAAACGAAGACACTACAGAGCCATCCCCTGGCAGCCCAAGTGAGCTCCTGCTGCTTCCTAAAGCCCAGGCTGACTCCTAAGGACACAAGGACTCACGGGGGACTCAGGCACCCCCAGGCAATCACCCAATGCCTCTAGCTTCTGCGACACACCTCACGTGAACACCCCAATGGCATCTGGCTTAGAAAAGAAGGGCAGATTCTAGATTACTTTTATCACTCTCTCTGCTCCCCAAGAGACAGGCCTTAAAGGAGATAAAGTATGCAGAGCGTTAGCGCGGAACTTGGCACAACGTAAGTGCTCAATAAATGGCTCCCGTCACCATTATCATGACTCATTACGGTCTCCTGGCTGCCCACTCCTCACCTCCCGGCTCGTGTGAGGAGCCCTCTTTTCATAACCTCGAGGCTTAACGGAGCTCAGAGGCCCTTAGCCCAGCCCAGGGTTTCCAGGGCAGGAAGTTTCAGAGATGGGGAGGTAACTGGGAGTGAGGCTGGACCCAAGGTCAGGGTCCTCCGAGGTGAGAAGGCCCCTCTGCCCTCTGACAGTAGGATGGGCCCAGCGCCTCCCCAGAAAATCTCACTGAAGACTGGAGGCTTGGCAGAGAGCCAGGGCAGGAGGCTTCTCCAAGATGCTGGCTCCGAGCCAAGGCGCATCCCAGAAGCTTCAGCTCCCAGAGAGCAGCAGAGGCGGAGACGAGAAGGGGTCACCAGAAGAGGGGCAACGAGGATCCCTCAAGCCAAAGGAAACCTGCTGCAAGTGGGTCTGGCGTGAACCTGGGATGCACGGCTGTCTGCTCGTGCCCTGAGGGCTCCACACATCTGGGAGACGATGAAACGATGAAATCACTTCGAGGACAGGAGTTGATGGGGGGGGTGTTCCACCCCAGGACCACCCTCCTGTCATCTACATCTGTGCCCCTACAAACTCCACCAGGCACCACTAAACCGCCAAGCAAAGACTCTTCTGGGGTTCCCCACTGGCTCTCTTCTCCCCACCCATCCTAAAACCTAAGAAACACATGCTGCCTGTAGATTCAGGTCTTCTGTCTCTAAGGACTGAGGGGTGAAAAGTGTTAGTTACTCAGTCGTGTCCTACTCTTTGTGACTCCATGGACTGTAGCCCACCAGGCTCCTCTGTCCATGGGATTTTCCAGGCAAGAAAACTGGAGTGGGTAGTCAATCCCTTCTCCAGGGGATGTTCCCGAGCCAGGGATCAAACCTGGGTCTCCTGCATTGCAGGCAGATTCTTTACCATCTGAGACATCAGGTCTTCTGCGTCAAAGGACTGAGGGGTAATCCCCATTTAAAAGGCTGTACCAGCCTCCTGTCTGGCTTTTCCATGCACAGATATCTCATGGCCAGAGAGCTTTCAGGGGTAGATCAGCATTAGTTACTGAGTGCTGGGGCTGGAAGACGTCTTAATTCTCTAGTCTAGCTCAATGAAAATATGAGTGGCATGTATCACCTTAAAATTTCCTAGATACTTCCCTGCTGATCCAGTATATCTATTTCTGAGACTCTGTGCTCCCAATGCAGGGGGCCCAGGTTTGATCCCAATCAGGGAACTAGAACCCATATGCTACAACTAAAGATCCTGCATGCCCCAACTAAGACCTGGCAAAGTCAAATTAATTAAAAATTTCTGGAAGACACACCAAAAAGTAAGAACAGTTAAAAACCAATTTATTTTATTTTTTAAATATTTACTTGACCGTGCTGGGTCTTAGGTGCAGCATGCAAACGCTTAGTTGTGGCATGTGGGATCTAGTTCCATGGCCAGAAACTGAACCCGCGCCCCCTGCATCCGGAGTGTGGAGTCTTAGCCACTGGACTAACAGAGAAGTCCAAAATTGACTTTTATTAAAAAAATTTTTAAATGCAGGAGGCTTTTAATAGTAAAGGGATGATTAATATAAGCTGCATGTGTGCATGCTCAAGTCACTGTCATGTCCGACTCTTTGCAACCAAATGGCCTGTAGCCCATCAGGCTCCTCTGTCTGTGGGATTTTCCCAGCAAGAATACTGGAATGGGTTGCCATTTCCTTCTCCCTAAAATTAACTTTAATAACATATTTTAACTCAGTATTATCATTTCAGCTTGTTGCACTCACTACAACTCATGAGACCAACAGTGGTTAGCACACCGGACAGTGCAACTCTTGACTCCAGCAACTGCCCCCATTTTTGGAGAAGGATGTGGCCCCAGTATCTGAGGAGGGGGCACTGGGTTAGAAAGGGAGGCCCCAAACTCGATCATTATAGCTGGGCCCATCGGCCTTTCCCTTCAGCCTCCTGGTAAATACTTGTGGCCTATGAAATAGATCATTTTATGATAAATACAATCCAAGGGGCCTGCGATTTAAACCTACTTGAAATAGACAAGCTGGAGAGGAGCAGAAATAGATATACTTGACATCACGCGCTCTGCTCCGGAACAAAGACCAACAGGAAGGAACAGACGGGAGGTTCTGGGAGATCTCTGCATGGGAGGCAAGTCTTGATGAGGACCTCTGTGTGTGGCATCCGTGAGCAGGGCCACCTGGCTCCTACAGGCTGTAAATACCCACACTCCAGCCCCGGGTCTAGTGATTCTGCTACCACGTCTCCCTGGAGGAACTACCCACAAAAGCTTCTCTCTGCTTTAGGAGGCAAGAACAAGTCGTGCATTTACCCAGTGCTTCTAGTCTTCTTACTCGGAGTCGCCATGCCAACACACAGTCATAATTACCGAGGAACGCGCCAATAGTGGCAGCATTGACAAAGACACTATATCAGGGCCTGTGAGCTAAGCAAGGTCAGGCTCCTCGCAGCCCCCAGCTTCCTGCCCACTTCCTTTATTCCACTCTGATCCATCTCTTTCCCTTCATTCTTTCTCTCCCACCCAGATGGTCTTTGATTATATTTTCTCTGCAAAGAAAGGCGCTATGGCTCAGTGTATAAAACACTTTTATAGCAATTAGGAGACAGGTTCTCCTTTGAGCCCCGATTTTAACTTGTGGGAAAAGTCACTTGAACATCTAGGCCTCAGTTATTTCTCTGTGAATCGGGAGAATATTTTTCGGACAGTGTCTATTCAGTGGGTGGGCGCCTGCATCTAATTTACCTACTAAATTTAGAGGCTGATGCGTGTCCAGTCAACTCTAAGATCTTCTTTATGATTAGCCCCAGAGGTACCAGAAGCTCAGGGAAACAAAAGAAGGTTCAGATCAGAGAGGGAGCTGGTTCTATCTAATACCCTGAGAACAGCAGGGCTTATATCTCCCCCCAGGAAGGGTGCAAATCTCAGAAAAGGAGCCAGGGGCCGCTGAATGGTGGCCTCTATCCGATTATAAAAAGATGAGTGGGATGGATGAGGACTATCAGACTAAGTGGCAAGCATACTGAGGCCCCTGTGAGAACAGGGACATGCACCCATTTAAAATGAGAGGTCAGGAAAAGAAGGCAGACAGCCATCACCCGGGCCCAGCACAAGAGCGCCCCGATTTCAGAACACCCAGTGCACCAACATCTGAACTTACAAAGGAGATAAATTGGAGGCTGATGATTAGCATCACAAAATGATTATTCCCTTTGTAAAAGGCTTCACTGCAGGACTGCTTTAAATAGTGCATTTAAACCATGATCTGATTTGCTAAATTCGATTTATACACATCTACTGCCTAAGCTGGCGTGCGGCTGTATTTACATGTCTTCCCTTGGCACGGAGAAGGGGAGAGGCCAGCCATTATTTGGGGCCTTTAATCCTTGTAGACAGTAACTAAGCTGGGGAGCTGGACCCTGTTTTTCTTCCACAGCTGGGGCTTTAGCTGTAGACTGGCCTCAGCTCTCCACTCTGCTATGCCTGGGCAGAGCTGGCCCAAACACAGATAGGGTCTGTTGGAGCCTTGCTGATTCCATGGGGGCTCCTCACCAAGAAGCAGACCCCTCCCACTTCCCCTCCAACCCCCCCCCCCCACCACACACACAGGGGTGACAACTTTCTAGTACAAATTTCCAGAGAATCTGGTCTATGACATGCTCACTAAATTTATTTAGCACGAACAGTTATCATGCCAGGGGTGCAAAGGCTACCTTTTGGGAGCCATGGAAATCTGCTAATCTGTATCAGTTCTGGGGATCTGATGAGCCACAGTCTGTGACTTGTACTTAAGCTGCAGGAACCAAACCTGAGCAGGCTCAGAAAGGCTGGCTTTGCACCCAAAGAAGACAAAAGAATGGGTCCACCAGGTCTCATAGCAGCTGCGTGTGCCGGGGCCATGGGAAAACTCTCCTTACTTCACAAAAAGACACTTGCAGGTCTCTCTGATGACATGTCCCTTCAAGAGAGAAATGACCCAGGGACTTCCCTGGTGGTCCAGTGGTGAGGACCCCGTGCTTCCACTGCAGGTGGCACGAGTTCACTCCCTGGTCAGGGAACTAAGATCCCACACACAACGGAGCCAGAACAAAATAAAAACGAGAGAGAAGTGGCCCCTTCCTGTTAGGTCCAACAATGTGATAGGAGCTGGACAACTACCAAAAGGGGGAAATCACCTAATTTACACCATCTGCCAAGAGAGGTCTAGGCAATACATGGGCTCAGGGATGCTCAAGAAACAAAGCCCTTCCAGGGGACTGAAACCAGAATGTCTCTCTACCACCAGATATTCACAGATACCCACAATGAGGAGACCAGCCTAGCACTAGGAACCAGGGCAAACAAATTTATAGTGGGGATGGAGCAGTCACTAAACACAACTAAACCATTGCTGAGAACCCCACGAAAGCCGCTCATTAGAGGATGGAAACTGGACTGGGAATCAGGACTCCTGGGTTCCATTCTTTGCTAAGCAAACTTCATGACTTTGGGGGAAATGAATCTTTCTGGGCTGGATCCTCGTCTGTGACATAAGCCGCTGACCTATGTAATCACCAAGCCTTAAATTTTCTATAAATCTTCTAGAGGAAATAGAAGTCCCTATCTCTAAAAATCCTGATGAGCTTCCTTTTTTGAACAAGGTTATTAATCATCACGCTTTTTTCTTTCTCTTGGCTGCCAGGAGGCTCAGAATCACAATATTAAATTAGAACATCTGTTTTAGGCTCAGACAACAAAGAATCTGCCTGCACTGCAGGAGACCCAGTTCAATCTCTGGGTCCAGAAGATCCCCTGAAGAAGGGAATGGCTACCCATTCCAGTATTCTTGCCTGGAGAATTCCATGGACGGAGGAACCTGGCAGGCTAACAGGACTGAGCGACTAACACATTTAGGCCAAGAGGTTGGGGATGATGGGGTGACAGGAGAGTCCTCTTTTGTGAGCCCTCTTAGGTGATGTGGGGATGAGGGCTTGGATTCAGGACAGGCTTGGTGTGTGTTTGAGAGATGAGACCACAACAGATGAATCCATGAGTCTGCTGTTATTTATGCAAGTGCAGTCTGTGGGTAAGAACTCAGGCTTTGGGGAAGACAGGCCTGAATCCACCTCCTGGCTCTGCCACATCTTAGCTATATACCCAAAATCACGAAGAAGGAATCATCACCTTATGTATCAAGCTGAGACTCCGATGCATGCTTAGCAGCGGGCCAGGCACAAAGCAGGACTCAAACACAGAGAACATTACTGGAATTTCTTAGTCTGCACAAACGCATAAGCGTGGAACCTGCTTTAGGGCAGCGGTAGGACTGAGTTTAATTTTTCAACCAGGTGGACGGGGTTGGGGGTGCATTAGAGCCATAGCTCTGGCTTTGGGGCCGAGACCTGGAGGGGCCGACCTCAAAGTGGCTCCAACTGGCCAGCGGAGGACGCGACGGCCCCGAAGCAGTCCCGGATGATGAGAGCGGTGCCTCCAGGCCCGTCTTGTCCCCCACCACCGCGGCGCTGCGGAGACCCTCCGAGAGACTGCCGCCCCCATCGGCGGGGCTCTCTGCTCCTCAGCCCCCTCTGTCCCTCTCTTGCGCTCCGGCGCACAGCCAGTCCAGGGAAGAGTGGCTACGGTGAGCTCGCCACTCGGGCCTCGCCGTTTCAAGAAAACCGGACGTCAGAAATGAGTGCGAAGCGGGCCCGCGGCTCCAGGTTCCAACATAACCTCCCTGTCCCGCCCGGTCCGCTCCAGCCCTGCCGCAGCCGGCTCGGGCCGAGGGGGAAGGCCGTCTCGGCCCCCGTCTGATGCAGGTTAAGTGAGGCGAGCTCCGGCCTGGCGCCTCTTTTTTCGGCCGCAATGCGCAACCGCCGGGCTCCGCGTCTCCGGCCGGGTGGGAGCGCACGGAGCGGCCTGGGGACCGGGGGAGCCGCGACGGAAGGTCCGGGCGGGAGCTGGGAAGGAGGACGGCGGCCGTTCCCCTCGCCAGCCGCCCCACTCCCCGGGGTAATTAAGGCCCGAGGGCCTGCCCGGGGCGAGCGGCGGCCGGGACGCAGAGGGCCGGGCGCGCTCGACGCGCTTCCCGCTTCTGTGGGCCTGCGGCCCGGCAAGCGCAAGGAGGGACGAGGAGGAGCTCGGCGGGGCCGCGACGCCGCGACCTACCTGGTGCCCACGCAGCCATCTTGCCGCCGCTCCTCGCGCTCTCAAAATGGCCTCCCGGGCCCCGCAGCGCGCCCCACCCGAGTCTCGGCGCCTGCCAGGAGGTCACGGCTGCGGGCTCGCCGCCGCCTTTCCCGCCGACCTCGGCCCGCCCCGAGGGCCTCCCGTTAGCTCAGCCCCCTTCCTCAGAGCCCGCGCTGCGCGGCCCGTGGGCGCGTCTGGTTCCGAAGGCCGCAGGCCCAGGCAGTGCCCCGGGTATACACGAGGTGTGAAGGCTTACAAAGGAGTCTCGCTCAGCTTAGGCTCGCGCCCCGCTGCGGCCCTCGAATCTGTGCCGGGGACTCCATTTTCTTCAGCTGCACCCTTCCCGGGCCAGCCGCGCACTCCCAGGCGGAGGGGCAAGGCGCGGGCTACTGGGGGCCTCGGCCTCCCGCAGAAAGCCGACGGGAGGGGGGGGCGAGACCTGGTGTCCAAGAAGCCAAAGCCAGAAGCGTCAGGGCCGCCATTTACGTGAGGCCTACTGTGTGCTACCCGCCTGCTCTGCGCCAGCCCTGCCGAATTGTATCACAAAGCACCGCAAGCCAGACAGTGTGTTGTTAATGGCATCTCACAGGGCGTTGGGCGTGTGTGTGTGTGTGTGTGTGTGTGTGTGTGTGCGCGCGCGCGCGCCATTGGATCTGGGCTTAGGGAGGAGGGGACGCCTTTCTGGTGACCCCAGGTTAAAACACAGCCGCTCCACCGTCCTGAGCTGGGAATCGCCCAACCCCCAGGCTGCCGGCCGGCCGGCTCTTGGAGACAACTCAGGGCAGAGGTGGGGTGCAGGAGGACAGTTCCTCCTTCCATTCCCTGGCTCTTGGCCACTCACCTTGCCTCCGGCGCGCCCTCCTACGACAGAGCCCGTGCCCACTGCTACTTCGTGCCGGCGAAGAGGGCGCCGAGCGCAGGCGGAACGGCGCCAGGAGGCAAGCGCTTGCAGGGCAGTAGCTGCAAAACAGAGCGGAGAATCAGGAGCCCCCGCCTCCCCTTCTCAACCCATGCCGGCCCAGAAGGGCGCCCGCGTCCACTCGAAGGTCAGGTAGAGGCGTATGCGTCCTCCAGGTCAAGACCACAGCCCAGGGAGGCCTCTGGGCGCTCTCCGCGAGTCTCTCACTTGTCTGCCCAGGACTCAGGAGGAAGACAGGGCGGAGGGGAGGGGACACTGGTGTACCGGCCAAGGGGGATTCCGGCCCGGCCCAGAGCTCCATACGGCCAGTGGGCCAGGCATCCACCCACCAACGAGAGTGCCTTGAACCCCTAGGAGGGTCTCTAAGAGCTGGAGCTCCAGAAATGGAGAATCGTGAGTGGGGCACCTGGGTTAATGCAGAGGCTACAGCGCCCCAAAACACTCCTGGCTCCCCTCACAGATGTTCATGAATCCTGAGATTCAGAATCTGCCAGAGCTGGGATGCCAGGCGCCTACTGTTAGGAATCCCCAACCCCCGAACTGACAAGGACCAATTGGTTATGCCCTCTTGGCGAGAAAGTCAATCCCTATACTGCTCCCTTCAAGTCTGTAGACATTGGTGTGTCCTCCCCAGCCTGCCAAGCTTGGGCCTTTATACCCGGTCTAGCGCCGCGCCCCCCCCATCCCCCAGAAAACTGGGTGCACCTTGGAGTCTTGTTTCGCCTCTTAATTCAGGGGCCTGGGGGCTAATGGCAGGCACTGGTCAGTTCTCCCAGGGGGTTCTGGACATCCACTGGTGCTTTCACTGTCTCCAGCAGGTGGAGGTTTGAATTTCAGATCCAAGTATTCATGTGCACCCCGGTTTGACCCTGAAGGTAGCTATCATTGACTTAGCACCTACATATGCCAGGCGCTTTATTTGTATATTTTACTTAATTCTTACAGGACCCCTGGATGTGTGGGGAATATTATTCCCATTTCACAGATGGGGAAACAGAAGCCCACAAAGATGGTGTGACTTGTCAAGGATACACTTGAGCTGTAATGGCTAAAGCATGTCCTCAAATCCTGCCTCACAGGCATGGGCAGCCCCACCCCACCCGCAGCTGCTGCCCTTCTGAAATCTGGACTGCTGCATTATTAACCCATTCCAGGATAGTACTGAGCCCTCCACCCTAGTGCCTCAACTCAGGATTGTCACGCGGAGGGGCAGAAAGGGTCACAGAGGAGAACATGTCATCCTGCTCTCCCCATGACCTGTGATGGGGAAATTCTGCAACTCTTCTGCCCCCCAGCCACCCCCCCCCCGCCGTCCCAGAGGCATTTCCACCCTCTTTAGACTGGGTCCAGAACCTTGAGGGAACCTAGCAAAGCCTCAGACTGGCCATTAATCCGCTCCTGAGTTTTAAAATCCCAGTCTACACAGTCAAAGAATTGGGTGACCTGTATTATAATCAAGATAATTCAAACAGGAGAAAATGAGATGAAGGGGCAGGAGGGCATGATATTTTTACACATAACCCCAGTGGAGACCTGGGGGGATTCAGGAGCTATAAAGACGAGAGTTATGAGGAAATTCCCCTGTCTCTGTTTATCTGCAAGAGATTTCAATCCCAATTGATAATCAGACAGGAAGCTAGCTATAACTCCCCCAGCCTTCAAGCTGAGAGGTGCTTTTTTCTTTAAATGACGTTAATGTGACGTTAACGTTTTTTTTCTTTCTCTCGTTCTTTTTTATGAAACCTCTACAAGAAACTTCTAATAATTAAAAAATTATGTCCATTGAACCAGAGGTGAAAGAAAGATAAAGCAAAATGGTGAGGGGGAAGTTTGGGCTTTTTCAGAAGAGGACCAGGGAGACAGCCCCACCCTCAGCTGCCTGACACAGCAAAGATGGCAGCTGAAGGTTGCGATGGGGTGGGTACAGCCAGACTGGAGAGACACTAGGGAACAGGGGAAATGGAGGGAACAAGAATCTGAAGTCACACTCTCTCCAGGGGACAGAGGAGAAAGGTTCCTTTCAAAATAAACTCAAGTGGAAGAGTGGGAGACCAGCCTAACTTGGGACAATGGCCGTGGTACCCAGCCCCCCACCCCGGTCCAGTTTGCAGTCCATCCCCACCCTAACAAGACAGAGAAGGTTGGAGAAATGGCACTCCGCACATCCCTGCAACACACAAAGAACCCGGGTTTGGCCAGAGACAGAGGAGAGCAGCTCCACTCACAGTACCTCCTAATTCACGGGGGGACACAAACGAGGTTGCATGCTGGTTGCGGGGCGGGGGGCGGTGAGGCTGGCCAGTGAGGGGCTCCAGCGCTTGTGCAGATGGAGAAAGGAAGCTCTAATTAGCACAAAGCCGGCACCTTCCATTAATCGCTCTCCATCAGCTCCTGGCTGCTACTGATGGGAAGCAAGTTGCAAAGGCAAGTGTGAGCTTCACCTGTCCCCCGTCGTTAACAGACCTTAGGTGAGATCAGGGCTGTCGTGAAGGAAGACCACCCCAATCCAGCTGCCCCACCCAAACAAATCTAATTACAGGTCGGGCTTCTGGACTCACTCAAGGGGAGCGTGTTTAACTTGACACGTCCACAGACATGAAATCTCTAAGAAGTCCTGGCACACACTCTATGCATATGACACTAGATGGGTCAAACAGATCCCTGGTAGGTGATAGCAGAAGAGGGTTGGGCAGGGATTGACTGGGAAGAGGCAGGAGGGAAGTTTCTAGAATGAGGGAAATGCTGTCTTGAGTGTTGGTTACATGGATGTAAATGCACTGTACACCTATAGCTGTTTCAATGTGTAAATTTCACTTCTAATAATATATATGTAGGTGTAGACGTATGTGGCAGTATATCTCAAACATATGCACACAAAGGTCTCAGCTGATGACCGATTTCTCCATAGCCTGTGATCTCCTGGACGTGAATGTTCACACCCTTTTCAAGGGTCACAGTAGAGAAAGGGGTCGGAGCAGATGGGGAAGTGGAGCCGGGCACATCTCCCAGACACAGGGCCTGGGCTGGCTGGGTAGGGAGGTTGAAGGTCTGAATTGAATCAATTAGCTGCAGAAAACTTCAGAAAAGAAGTAAGGCCCTTCATAAAAACAAAGCCCCCTCCTTAATCCCCAAAGGCAATCCTCTCCCCCATTCCCATGGCCATTCCTCAGTAAACAAAGAAATCCCTCCTTCGACATCCACACCTCAATATTCATTAGGAGCGGACGTTAGAGACTGCATTCCAGCCTCCCTGAGTGCCCTAACGACTGGAAACCCAAAGGTAGAGGACTGAGGGGGGTCTCCTCTCTCGGTCTCTCCCTCTGCTTTCTCTCCACAGTTCCTCTCCCCTTCTTACGGAGGTCTGTCCTTTTTCTCCTCCCCTCTCTCCCTTTCTTTTCCTCCTTTTCTTCAAATTAGTGAATCAGCAAATCAAGGCAAAGACATCACTAACTGTACTTTGTTCATTTATTTTGACAAGTGCAGTTTAATTTTAATTATTTATGATAATACTTCATAGTAGACGAGTAAATGTGCTGGGGTATATTTGGTAACATTAATGAAGTCTGCCTAATAGGAACCTTCACTCCAGCACCCTGCCTGGAGAGCTGCCTGCTGGAGAAGTGGGGTGAGACCAGTGATCTGTGATAGGGTTTGCAATTTTTTTTGTGGGGGCAGGGGTGGGAGTGGGATGAGGAACTTAATGGGTTTGAGGATTAGCGAAGGGAAAATTAACCCAATTCTAGAGAAGAGGCAAATATGCGAGCCCATAATCATGTATCGATGTGGACTGTGTATTTAAACACCAAGAGAGCACACTTTGTGATAAGGAAGCCCAGGCATGCACACATCGCACATGCATATTTACACATGAATCTCAAATATGCAAATCAGCAGAGGCCCAAAGAAATTAGGCTCTGGGCAATTAAAAATTGAAATAAAAATGGAAAATGGGATACACAGAGTTCTACATCTCTTCAAAGTATCTTCTTCCTACTTATCCTTCGTTTCAAGTGGGCAAACATGGTGCAAAATGTGGAAAATAATAAGAAAGGTAGAGAGGGTTTCCTTCACTGGTGACTACTTGGGAATATTCCCTCCAGTACACAATGAACCATGAAAAACTGGTCTCAATCAATGCAGTGTTTGAAATGGGAGTGATCTTTTTACGGCTCTTCCTTAACCCTGCTGCCATCCTTAACATAACTGACTGTCATATAAGTGTATGATTCAGTTTACAGATCACATATATACACGAATGGGTATACTGTACACACAGATGTTCAGTCATTTGGTCCACGCACACAGATATCTGGTACACCTCAAGACATAAGCCTCCAAAGCATTTACGTTATTATCTACAATGATGATAGACTTATCATAATACAATCAATGCTTAATTTTTAATGTAAAGAAATAGTTGACCCTTCATTTAAAAATAATAGGGGAAAAAAAAAAAGTACCTCAAGGTTCCCTGTTTCCCATCTCTGTCTTGCTTGCTCATACTCAGGGTGGTGTAAGGACATTTCAAGAGACAGAAGTGGGTTACCTTAAGACCAACTCCACTGCCTGCCTCAAGAAGAGACCAGGATTCTCCCACAGTCTACAGACTAAATTTGGTCCAGCTCTGGGGTCAAGAATGAAAACTCAGCGATTGCTGGTTTCTCTTACTGGATGATTGCAGTGGAAAAAACCAAGGCTGCTCCTCAAATAAGGTGTGCCAAAGGCGCAGATAAAGGGGCGCTTTTTTTGGCATAGCCATGTGTGTGAGAGAGGGTTAGTAGAACCTGCCTGCACCCATGAAATGCCTTATAACAACTCCCTGACCTCCAACCAGAGGGATATCTTGGCCATTAGAGCAGGATCATCAGCTGGAGACACCTGGCTCCCAGCCTTTTCGCCTGGCTCCAAGCTCCTCAAGCCCGTCTCCTTAAAGCCGTGGCCTGGCTCTGGCGTGGGAAAGGCAGTTTGGAGCTTTTCACAAATCCAGTATCCCCTTGAACCAAAACCAATTAGCCTGGCCCAAGGTCCTGTCATTGAGGCCCTGGCCCTCTTTTCAAACCCCTGCGGCTCAATTGCGGTGAGGGGCTGGCCAGTGAATGCCCGGACCACTTAAAGTGGTGCTTAAGCCGAACCGGCCTGGAAGGAAGGAGCCAGCACTATAGGAACTGCAGCGGCCCATTCTCAGAGCCACTGACCAAGGTTTTGTTCCAGGCACAGCCCCCCACCCCCGACTCTATTTTGAAAAACCCTCCCCTCCTCTCCAGTTCCCAGCTGTCTAGAAGAGAGATGAAAAGCTGGCTCTAGGAAGCCAGGAGACACCCAAACTTGGCTACCCCAGACAGAGAAGACATCCCTGAGTTCTGTCCCCAGTCACCTTGCCCTCCCTGCTAAAGAAGGAGGTCTAACATTGATAGAGCTCCTACTGTGCACTATGATCCATCATGAGCCTGCACACCAGCCCACCTTATGGATGACATTAAATCTAAGAGGATGTGACTTGCCCCAAATCACAGCACCTGAGAGCAAGGCAATTTGGAGGGGGGGATCTCTGAGAGCCCCAGAACACCACTCTCTGAGAAAGAGAGACACAGAAGAGGGTAAGAGGTTGACCAAGATGAGAGACAGAAGGGAACACCACCTGGAAGAATGGGAAAACTCCTGAAAGAGCAATTCCCAGCAAGCTCAGGTCTCCACCAAGGCACTGCCCACATCATCCATTCTCCCCCTGCCTGACCCAAGCTGAACTGGGATAGGAGTAAGGATGAGGTGCCACAGCCTTCCTCCAACCCCCACCTGTCACCACCTTCCTGTCCAGGCGGATTGAAGACTCACCCTCTGTGATGGGCGGCACTGCCAGGGCGCCCTGACTGTCGCCATGGTGACGCGCATCCCACCCTAGGCCAGAGCTGATTGGTCACTCCATCCAGGCTGATGGAGGGGGGCTAAAGTCTAGGCGGGATGGGGGACCGAGACACCCCGACACACACACACACACACACACACACGCGAGAAAGACAAATGCCAAGGGGGAACTGAAGGCTATTAAAATGGCGCCGCGGCCTCTAAGGGGCCGCTGCGCTGGGTGCGCATAACCGGGTTGGAGAAATCTGGGCGGTTTTCTTGACCGCGCCGCGTCGCCTGGGACCTGGAGGACGCATAAATCCCGCTGGGGCTGCCCCGGGGCTCGGAGCAGACCACTCCCTGCCTCTCCCCGACCTAGGCGTACAGGACTGCACACCCCAGCTGGCCGGATCCGCTCTGCGCACGGCACGTTCGGGCTGGGCGAGCGCGGCGGATTAGCCCTGAGCCCACAGACCCGAGGGCGCGGGGCCCGCGCGTTTGGGGGTGTGAGGGCGGGGCGGGACGGCGGCCGCGCCTCTAATCCCAGCGCTGCGTGTGGGAGCGGCCGGATCAGGGAATTAGCGCTGTAACTTCGGATTAGTAACGCTCGCTAAATGAGCGCCTAATTCCGACCCTTCATGCTTTTCAGCGTCGCGGCTGGGCCCTGAGAGGCCTTCTGGCCTCGCTCCCTCCGCGCTCAGGTCCCATTTCCCGGGAGGTCAGCCCGCGACCGTGGAGAGCTCCCTGACCACCCTAGATCAGGCCTCTAGCCGTGCCGCAGCCTGATTTTCGGCGGCGCCCAGCGATGCCAGCTTTTCATTCGCTGGGCAGAGGCCCCAGCAGGCACTCTCGGTTGGGAGTTCGTGGACTACTGAGCAGGAAACCCTTTACGTCTCACTCACCACGGCGGCTACCCTGTTCCTTGCCCTACTAGTGGCTTGCCGTGCGACCTTTGGCGAGAAACCGGGCCTTACCGAGCTCGCTGTTACAGATGTCAAATCGAAGAGGTTAGGTAAAGAGCATCTTTGAGACACCAACCACTCCCAGCTTCCAAGCTCCATCTTTAATTGCGTTCTCAGGCTCCCTAAAGCCTTTTTGAGTGGGTAGCAGACATGTGGGGCAAAAATGAAGCCCAAACATGGGGAGCCTAGTGGCCAGAGGAGGCTTGGGGGAAGGCCTCCCTGGGGCATGGGGAGAAGAGCCAAGAAGGGCCAAGGCCCAGCCGGCTCCTCCAGGCCCGGGCAAGCCAGATAAGGTTTGATGGGGTGAGGCATCGATTTTGACTCTGTGCCTCAGGCTTTCAGTGTCCAGAGGGGATGTCAGTATGGCTCTGTTAGGGCCGGACATTCATACCCTGAAGCCCAAATCCGGCAGGTTGGCCTCTTTAGGAGGGGCACTTCTTAGTGGGTGTAGGGTGGGGTCCAGGAGATTAGGATGCAGGCGCTCTCTGTCTGCCAAAGCCCCGCCATGATCCTTTCCCTGACCCAGGGGTTTGCATCAACGAATTTTCGTAATAAGCGGAAAGAAAACCGTATTCTCTCCTGCTCAGACTCCTCCTCCCCTGACCTAGATTTCAGGACTGACCAGAGGGTTTGAGACCCTAGTGTTTAAAAACAAACAAACAACTCATTTGAATTGTGTAGACACAGCTGTGAAGGTGCAAAGCCATCAGGCTACTAGAAAGACTAGTTCTTGCAAAATAGCAAAGGATAGGGATGGTGGGAAGGGAAGATGGAAACCCGGGACCCAGGGCCAGCTGGCTGGGAATGGAGGCAGGAAGGGCTGTTCTGGTTTCTTCCGAAATGGGGTCACAATCATTGCACAGACTCCCAGGTGTGCTGAGAGGGGAGGACCGACCCCAGGGATGCTGCCTGTGGCCTCCAGGATCCTGAAACAAGATAGCCATCCCCTCCCTGCCTCTTCCCAGGGAAAAAGGGGAGACCGGCCTTTAAAAATGGGAGGCGGGTATCACACAGGATCCGTGAAAACCTTCTACCTGGTGATTATCTCTAGGGAGGAGAAGGGGGACAGAGGGAGGATAACTTGAACTTCCCTGCCTAATCTTTTGTTTTCTTCTTTAATTTTGTGTTCAATAACTAACACATTCAAGTGGTTCATAATTCAAAAGGTGATGTAGTGGAAAGTCTCCATCCACCATTAATCTTAGCCTCACAGTTCCTCTCCAGAAGGCCGACAGACTTCCTTTCTGTACTGTTTGAATTTTTGCCTTTTACACATATAACCCATTAAAAAATTTTTTTGTTGTTGTTAAGCAAAGACAAAACAAAAAGGCTTACAGGGATAAAAAATGGAAAAAGATTTCTGTAATTAAAAGAGGACTGGGCAGGTTCTGGGTAAGATGATGGGAATGATAAGCCATATAAACACCTGAGGGAGATGGTCTGGGGAGTGAAGTGGGCAGAGGTGGGAACAAGACCTGGGCCCAGCTCTGCAATTCTGAGCTGGGAGACCCTGCAGGAATCACTCCAGGCCTCCTGATTTGTTTCCCCCTGTATAAAAGGGTAATAGGATGGAGGGCCATGTCTAAACAGTGGCTCAAGTTCATTCCGCCTGCCTGTCATAGCACTCACACAAGTACATTCCTAGAAACCCCCCCAAACCATCAGGAGATCTGAACCCACATTGGCTGCTTTCTTTTCTGAAGCATGGCATGGTGCAGGGCTGGGTCTACAGCCACTCATCCCTGGGAGCTCGGGAGGTTCCAGGGCTTCCAGGACAAGTCAGTTGCCAGGGAGGAAAGTGACCTGGAGGCAGATGAGGACCGCAGGAGGGACCCCAGCGCTGTGTGCTGTGTGGGAGCCTGATACCCATGCAGTGAGCAGGGGTGCGTCCCCACACCCCCACACCCAGCTAAGAGGGGCTGGGAGCCTGAGTGGCCGGGTGTGCTGCATTGGGTTGCCATGGGAACGGAATGCAGATTTCCCCCAATTGCTTTTTTATTTGCTAGACATTGTAATACATCTTATGTTGCAAAGGGGTTGCAAAGGGGTTGCAAAGGGGTTGCGGGGGGGGGGGGGTGCGGGAGACTAGTGGGAAGGCGCCGGGAGCCTGCCTGCACCCTAACCACTCCGGGAAGTTGGGGAGGCGCGGGCAGGAATGGCCGAGCCAGGGCTAGTGCAGAGGTTGGCGGGGTTGAGCTCCGTCCTTCCCGCCCGCTGGCTGGCCAGCGCTCGGTTTGTATGCAGGGCAGAGCCGGCCCGTCGGGGAGGGAGGCCCCCCGCCCCAGCCCCTAGCCATTGAGCGCACTCCTCGCCGGTTCTGCTCCGCTTCACGCTGCACACAGACCCCCCAACTGCACACAAAGGCAGCTGCCAGAGCCCGTGAAAAGTGATCAAATTATCAAGAACTTGACCTCACCGAGGGGCGAGGCTCCGGCAACCCCCAAGCCGTATGCTAATGACGCTCAGGGACTGACTCGTCGAATAATTCGATAAAGGGCGCATTGTTAGCGGCAGGGCAGCCCCCCTGCCCACCCTTTCACTTCCCCCCACTCCCACCCCCTACCGGCCACTGTCTCTCTCGGTCCACATTTGCATCCCAAAATCCCCGTCCGCAGCTCCGGGAGAGGATTGTTCCAGCCTGATTTATGGGGTGAAGGCGAAGGCTGGCGCCTTCCCCGCCAGCGACCCCTCTGCAACCCCAACTCCCTTCCCCCAGCCCGCTCCACTTTGGGGTTCCAACTTCGGCGCTGGGGGATGGGTGGGGGCGGGGAAAGAGGAGGAGGAGTGGGGAAAGCAGGCGAGTTCCTCCAGGGTTCGGAAAGTGTCTCGGGGGACAGCCGAGGTCAGGTACCTGGTCCGGGCGCGGCCGCTCCGCCGGGCTGGAGTCCGCTGGGCCGGCACTGGGCTTCTTCGGGTTCCTCGGGCTGGTGGGGGCCGGGGCGGCCGGCAGGACGGGCGCTCGTCCGCAGAAGTTGTGAGAGTCATTTCTACTTTCGGTTATCTAGCTTTATGACGGCTCTGTGGCACTCATACAGCTAGATAACCAAAGAGAGAAACGGGCCTCCCTTCGCCACCGCCGCTGCCGCGCCGCTGGCCCCACGTGCCGCTGCCCACCGGGCGCGGAAACCGGAGCGGGCGCCGCTCTCGGAGCCGCGGGCGCACGCGGAGAGCCGAAGAGGACCGACAGACACACAGACACACTGACTCCCAACAGCCGAGGCCGGCAGCCCCCGCCCAGTCTCCTCCACCCCTCCCTTCTTCGCCCTCCTAGAGCGTTCCCGCCCGGCTCCCCGCGCTGTCCGTCCGGGCACCGACGCCGGCTGCCCGCTCCGACAGCGCCCCGGGGCGCACCGAGGGCACCCGCGCGGCGCTCGTCGGCAGCCCCGGGCGCCCCGGCCGCCCCCAGCGCTCTGGACTGCCAGTCCTCCTCTCTCAGGCTAATCGCCCCGCGGGGAAGTGACGTCAGTCCAGGGGTTGACCAATCACCGCCTCTCATTCAAATCCCAGCCCCCTTCCCGCGCTCCGTACCACCCAGCCTTACAATGGCCTCGGCGTTCACAGCTTCCCCTCCGCGAGCGCAGGGAGCGCCCCCTCTGCTCTCAAAAGCGCTGGGGCTGCGCGCCTGGGTGCGCACCGTCTGGCCTTTCCCCCCAACTCCTTTGCCTTCTCCCAAGTCCCTAGGAGCCTGGCAGCCACCGCGGACCAGCAGAGTTAGGAAGCTATGGTGACAGGTTTTGGGGACGCGCTCTTGGGGCGTGGTGAAGGTCTCCCTAGAACGGCCAGAGATACGCGCTTGGGAAGCCGATAGCCGAGACGAGGCGCTATTTCACCTTTAACTTCCCTTTCCTTCTCCCACGCCCTGCCCCTCACAGTCGACCCAGCCCACGCGCCTGCCGAGACTGAGTGAGAAGGGAGGGAGGAAGTAAATGTACTGGTGCGCGTGGGTCGGTGTCCCACCCATTGGTGCGTGCCTGGCACCCAGAGGCTCCGGAGCCGTACGACACTTGGGCCAGGCCCTGGCACTCAGTACCAGGCTGCTGGGTCCCTCCTCTCTCTGCAAGCCTGGGAACGTACAACCGATTGTGCCCGACCCCTTGGAGATGTCCCTGGCCCGAACTACGATGCTGGTTACATTTCTGTGCCACTGAAAAATGAAAGCACAAAGCCTTGCCTCGGCTCTCCTTCTAGGACTCTCAGCACCCGCCTGGCCTACTCACTGCAAGTAGCTCCACGGGGGAAGGGGCTGCCACCCAGGACCTCCCAGAGTCACCCCCAAGTAAGCCTGACACAGACCTGAAGGCCCCATTGTAGCCTTCCAGAGGTGCATGGCCAGGGGCAGCCTTTCTCACTCACTCCAGCCATCATCCCTTTCCTCCTTGATGCTGTGGCCACCCTCCAACCGTAGGAACTGAGATTCACCTTCCCACACCAGCCATCCCAGGGAGGCAAAAGATTAAATGTGAAAAAAATGTGTTATATTTGCTCCCAGATACCCCCCAGGGCGGGTAGTGAGTCCAAGAGCTAGGGAGAGATTTGGCAATGGAATAGGCAGGTGGATTCTCCACTTTCAGCAGCCAACACACCAGTTTTCTCTGACCGGAGACTGCTGCCACTGAGCAGAGCACCGGGGAGGTTGTGCGGAGGTACCCATGAGGATCTATTTTCCTAGGATCCAGGGGCGCTGAGCCACTCAGCCAGGCAAATCTCCATAGGATGTGTTCCAAACAGGAGGGCCAAAGAGGTGGCTTGGAAAGGATTTCATGATTTTTCTAAATATCTCTGATCTCCCTGATCTTTCCCTAAAAACAGGACACATTTCCATTTTGCCAAGTTCTCGATTTTGTCAATTCCTGTCGCCCCACCACTTGTCTCATCCTGAACCTAAATCCAAGGCAGCCTGCATCCCATTCCCATCCCAGTCCGCTTTTGCCAGACCAGACCTGGTGTTTACATATCTCCCCCCAAATCCCATTTTGCACATACATCCCTTTTCCCCCAGAAGGTGAACAAGAACTAGACAGAACCACAACGGACGGAAGAACAGAGCGTCTGACAGCAGCCTCCGGGAAGGAACCACCTGAATTTGGGCCTGAGACAGTTAATTTCAAAGGATTACCATAATTGGGAGGCGCCCCTTCCTTCCCCTCCTCCAGCAGCTCCAGGAACCCGCACCATCTCCCCTTCTTGGTGTGTGTGTGTGGGTGGCCTCCAGAGCCCTAGTCCTCTGGGCCACCCCGGGGTGGGAAGGGTGGGGCTGCAGAGGCAGGAAGGGGTGGAGAAGCACTGCTCACCTGCGGGAGAGGAAGGGGAGAGAGGGAGCGTGGGGGAAGAGAGCGAGGAAGGAGCCCCTCGGAGTGTGATTTAACCAGGATGCTGCACAAAATGGCTCCTCAGCGAGGCTCACGGTAACAGCGGCGGCGCCGGAGGCCCAACTGGCCTGCTGAGGGCGAGTAGGGGCTCTGGGAGGAAGAATTAAAAGCCCGATTTAGACTGAGTTCAGATGCGAGAGGTCACTGTCTTCAGGGCCACGTATCTGCCACCCTTTCTGAGAAATTGAGTCCCTTGGCGGGGAGCAGGTAAAGCCAGCCAGCAAAGGTCCCAGGCCCTGCCTGAGCGGGATGCTCCCAGAAGGAGTGACCCCTACACCTCACTTGCAGCTGGCCCTTTGAGCACTGCTCCCAAGAAGGAGGCTACAGAAAAATCTGACCTCGAGGGCACAGGCATTGGGAAGGAGACCACTCTTCGGGGTCAGGGCTGACCGTGTTCTCCTCAGGCTCGTGGCCGGCCTCCACGCACAGCTTACACCGGGGCCCAGGAAACGGTCCAGGTTGGAGCGCATCCGGTGGAGGTGCATTGTGTGGGCCTGACACCGACAACTGAGGTGGCAGGCTGTTGAGCAGGCCGATTCCAAGCCCGACTGGGGAGAACCCCATCTGCCCTGGCCCAGATCACTCTCTTCTCTGCACAGCAGACTGGGTCTGGCATCTACACGCTTTGTCCCACGCCAAGCCCCTGGCCTTGGCCTTATGGGGAAGCACACACTGGGGCTGACTTGAGTGCTGGGCAGGGAGATGCAGGCGGCAGTGGCGCGGCTGGGCCCTGGCCATGGTGCTGAGAAGCACTGGCCGGGTCTCTCTTGCCCCCACTCCCTTTGCCTTGATTGTCTTCAGCCTCTTCCCCCCACCCCACCCCGCCCCAGTCCTAAACCAAGCTCCAGGGACACAAGCAGCTACCAGGAAAAAAGGGAGCGACCCCTGAAGAGAGTCCTGTTGGCAGGTGACTCCTCAAGAGGAGGCTTCCCTCCTAGGCACCTCCCCCAAGGGCCAGAGATTTCATTTTTCATACTTGAGTCTCGTCAAAGGACAGAGAGGCCCATGGGCCCCTCACACCTGCATCTACAGAAATGCTCATTCCTGCTTCAGCCACATGTGCCCTGTAGCCCTGCAGAGCCACGCAACCCAAAAACCCCTCCTCCAAAACCTGGCCCAGGCACCAATTTAGCAGCCGGCCTAAGGCAGGTGGCAGGTCCCTTGCTCATGCAGGCACTTCTGTGCACAAGCGTTCTCATATCCACTGGCAACCTCAGCTGCTAGGGCTCCAAGTCGGCTTTGGCCCAAGCAACTGTTTCCTCTTGGTCGTTATAGCAGTCAGTGCGAGGGCCCTAACCACCCCACAGAAGTGTGACCCCCACGTTAAGACACAGTGAGTTAACTGGTTACATGGAAGGAGAGCGAGCAGTCCTGACTCCAGCCAGCAGCCTGCCAGGCCCATTTTCCTGCTGCCAGACTGGCCCTTATCCAGAGGCTGGGAGCCTGAGACCCACAGGGCTCCCCAAGCTCCAGCCCAGGCAGATGCAGCCACCGGACCTGAAATTCAGCCTGGATCTTGTGCTCCCTTCCTGAGCTCCTCTGGGACTAAAATAGGAGACGACATCCCTGGTCACAACCCAGGACAAGTCCAGAGTGCCCTTTCCGCACTCCCTCCCTTCCTTCCTCCTCCCTCAGGCTCAAGCTTTGATTAAAATGATCTTCCTATTGTCTGGAGTTTGGAAGTCCAACAGTGGACTGCCTTGGATGGACCCAGCTTCCTGCACCCAGGACCTCCACATCACCTTCATGTCCACGTGGTCAGCAGGGCTGTGGTGCTCTCTATGGCTGCCACATCCAGCCTCCGTTTCCTCAGCAGCTAAAGCTTAGACATCCAGGGTGTGGGCGCTGGGGTGACCCAGGAACCCAGAAACAGCCCTCCTGAAAAGATATGGGCAGAGCAGCTCCCCTCTCCGAGGTCCAGCTAGCATCACTGATAGAGGCTCCTGTGGTGGAGCTTTGCATATTACCCCCACCTCAGTGCCCACCTGTCTCACCTTCTGGCCTCTGTTCCTTGATTGAGAGCCAGGCCTCCAAACTTCATTCTCTCCCTCTACATAGCTAGAGAAACCACCTTTTTCAGGGTAGGGGTGGGGGAGCTCAGAAAGGAGTTCCCTTTCAGCCCCAGCATCTGTTTTTCAGTCACAAAGAATCACACTGTGTCTTTTCGGATGCATGTACAGTTCCCATGAACTGGCTGGGAGCCACTCCCAGCTTCTTCTACCTCCCTGCTTTTCTGGAGGGTCAGCCTGGCTACTGCCCCCACCCAGACTTCTCCCAGAGAAGGCCCTCACCAGAGCCTCAACCTCCACTGGCACCCTCATTCTTTCTCAGTTCACTGGAACCCAGGCTGGAGAAGGCTGCAGGCACCCCCAAACAGATCCAAGAGGCCTGTTCTGGGGCATGGAGAAGGGAGCAGAGCAGAAAGGGTTTCCCCACAACTTCCCATTACAGAAGGGGAAAGCCTGCCATAAATCTTGTCTAGAGTGGATGCTGTGGGTTGCAATATTCCTTAAAATATTTTCCCAGGAAACCACTTTCTGGATTGTTTTCTGTGAGATGGGAGGCAGGGATAAGAAGGAAGAGGAGCTTTAGGGGCGGGGTGGGGTGGGGAAGGGGGGGTTGGGGACTCCAGGGAACCTCACTTCGGAAACATTGCCTCCTCTGCTCAACCTGTCGGCCATCCCACAACTTCCGTCGGCCGTGCGCCCCTCCCCTCCCTGCACACCCAAAGTCCTCACCTCTGGGCGCTTCCCACTGCCCCACGACCCTTGACCTTGGCCTTGGTGATTTGTTGGGGATGGAGGGGGTGGGTCAGCCTCCAGAGGCCAATCCTGCCTTCCACCCGCAGTCGGAGCGCACCCCTCACCCCGCCCGGCGCCAACGGGAAGCCTGGAGCCGCCCGTGCTGCCCAAAGGGGCTGAGCAGGGGCGCCTCAGGCCCCTCTCCCAGTCCAGACCAGCTTCTTGAAGCTGCCCTAGGCGAGGCTACCGCCCTGGCGCCCGAGACCACGCTCCCCAGCTTCACTGACACACAGCCGGCAGCGGCACTTACGGACCGGGAAGGGGGCCGGGGGCCCGCGAGGCGGCGGCGGGGGTGGGGAGGCTGCGGGGACGGCGGCTCCGCGGTCCCTGATCTGGCGCGTCCCCGGGCTCAGGCCCGGCTCCGGCCGCTCTCCGGGCGCCCCGGCCCCGGCGGACGCACGGCCAAGAGCCTCCGGAGGCGAGCGTGGCAGCGGTGGTTCGGGGGCTCCCGGCGGTACGCGGCTTCTACGGCTCCGAGCCGCTCTCAGCGCCGCCTCCTCGGGCGGGCACGGCCCGCAGTGACGTCAGCGCGGCTCCCCCCCGTCCCCCCTCCCCTCACCCGGACCAGTGCGGAATGGAGGGGGCGGAGGCAAGCGGCGAGGGGCGCCCAGCCCCGCGCCCCGGCCCTTGCGCCCCCACCCCGCTCGCCTCCCAGCTTTTCCCGGGGAGTCGCGGCGCCATTCGAGCCCTCCTTTCCCCTCACGCCGCCTGACTCGTGCAGAGCCGACAACTGGAGGCTGCGGGCTGGAAGCCTCGCTGGCAGCTCTGAGCTCAGGGACCCGGGGAGAATGGAGAGCTAGGAGGATGGGGACGTCTCCCCTCCGTGCTGGAAGGGGACGTCTTACCTTGTTCCCTACGCGAGTGTGGGTTAGGGTGAGGATATCCACGCTGATAGGCCGGAGCCTCCGTGGGAGCTCATAAGGGATGTTTTAGCATGGGGAAACGTGTCCCGTGCAGAGCTCAGAGAGCCCTCCAGCCTGGGTCCTGCCTCTCCAACGCCCAAGACCTCCGCCTCCTCGTCCCCGCCGGCCCGCCCGGGGCTGTGCACCTACAAACTCCACGCTCTCGGCCGACGGCGCCCCGGAGCCGCTGTCCAAATGCTGAACCCGGCCTCCTTAGAGGCTGGCTCTGGAAGCCTCGTTCCGCTCGCCCAGAGTGCTCACAGGGGCCGGCAGGGGGTTCTGGGACACCCAGCGCGGAGTCCCGGGAAACTTTGGTGCTCCACGGAGAGGTCGGAAAGCTTCGAGGAAGGAGGCGAGCGGTTAAGGAAAGGAGGGAGCCGAGAGGGCCGGCAGAGCCGCGCGCCGTATCGGTCGCCCTGCCCTGTCGCCGAACCGCCGTCTTCCCCCGCGCGCCCTGGCCGCGCGTCCCGGGTCCCCTCTGCTTGTGCGTTTCTCCCGTCGCCACAGCAGGGGAGGTCCCTCCGGCTGAACTTGTCAGCGGGTTTCACCATCCATCACGAGCCAGACAGACAGGCCAAGTTCACGAGCAACGCTGTTAACCCCTTACAAACCGAGCGCCTCCCATAAAAAGGAGCTGCCTGACTGGGGCGCGCTCTCTCCGATTCTAGAGGCATTCATTGCCTCCCCAAAGCTGTGGTCGCCACAGCACTTTTTTTCTTTCCCATTTCTCTCTTTCCTGAATAACTCGGGAAAAGGGATGGAAGAGAGAAAGATGATTTGTCTCCCCATCCCACCACCCCCAACGCATTTCCTGACCATTTTCCTCCGTCATTTTGTTTACTGTTTTGGTCTCCATAACCTCTCCAGTTTCTCTTCTAAATTAATTTGACAGCAGTGTAACTGAGTGCTTTTCTAACTGGCTCCCCCCTTTTCTGCTTTATGACTGTTCATGGTGGGGGGGAATGAGATTTGGAAAAATATGAGATAAAAATAATAATTGGCCCTGATTCCTAACCTAGAGGCCTGACTTTCAAGGCAAAAGATAGAGAAAAAAATATTTTCATTAGAAGAATCTCGATTGCTGGTCCTGTGGGGGCGGGGATGGGGGTGCCAGCGGTCCTGTGAGCTGAGATTGGGAGGAAACCCATCCTTCCTGAAACGGATGGAGAAAGGAAAACAAAAATAAGCTTTCAGGAAAGGATCAGAGAGGAAGACCCCTCCAGATAGAGGAGCCTCAGAGAGAAACGGGGAGGTAGAGGGCTAGACACAGGGACCCAGAGAGAGAGGGTACATTTAGAATCTCTACTGGAGAACAAGGGCGGGGCCCAGTCACTCCATCCCCTCTGCCCACCCTTTGGCCCCCCCGCTCTAGCATTCAAAGTCCAAGAGAAGTTTTTTAGTCTCTCTGGGCAGCCCAGCTCCTGAGTCTGGTCCACAGCGAAAGCCTGGAGTCTGGATCCCTGCACTGGGCAAAGACTCAGTCCTGCTGGGGAACCCTAGCCTCCTCCAGGAGAACTTTCTCAGCCTCTCCCTGCCGTCCAGCAGACTTGGCCTCCCCCCACCCCCATTTCCTATTGAATTCCTGGCGTCTGGTAGCTGGCGGCAGCTAGGGAGACCTACCAACTTTTCCCCTGTGCATTTTCTCACCCCCTCCACCCCCCAGTGCTTTCTTTTCTTCTCCCAGAGCTCTTTGTGAAAGGAGGCACCCAGGCCCAGAACGTGTTCTGCAGTTTAACTACTTCCAAATTCTTTGTTCGGGTCACCCCGGGACTCCATTGTCCGCTATTGAGAGCTGGGGCAGGCGCTCTCCTGCCAGCGGGCCTGAATCCATTAGGCCGCTGCTCGGGTCCCTGCCGCCCATTGAGGCACCCGCCAGACCCGGGCTCCTGGCCCCCTCCAGTCCTCTCCACACCCGCACCTAGCTGCCCTTTTTGGAGCCCTCAGCAGAGTCCGCCCAGGGTTACGTGGGTCTCTCCCCTTCCGGAGGGAATGGGCGCGGATGCAGGCCTAGTATGATTCTTGCTGACCCTGTCCCAGCCTGCAGGTTCTCACCCTGGGGGTTGCCGAGACCCTGTCATCTGCCCTCCGGGGCAGCTTTCGAGGAGGCCGCAGTCTTGGCCTCAGGACTGGGCAGTGAGGGGACAGCCAGCACACACCGCTGCGACTCAACCACCTGCTCACCTGCTCTCCTGCAGCCCGTATTTCCCTTCCTCTCTTTCCTCCCGGCCCAGACCCCCAGCTTCCAGTTGATTCAAGCCTCTCCTGAGTTAAGGGAGTGAAAAAAGGCAGCCCAGTGTTAGAGGAGAAGCACAGAAGGGCACATCAGCTCTGTCCTGTGCCCACCAGGTGCCCTGTGTTCCCTCCAAAGGCCCGTCTCCTCAGCATGACAGGTCTTCTCTCAGATCACTAGGAAAAGAACGAGAGATGCTCCGGTCTGAGGCATGACTTTCAGGCTCCCAGGGTGCCAGAGCAGGCTCCCCAGTGGCCTCACCTCTCCTGCCTCAGGACCAGAGGAGAGAGAGTGCCCACGAACCCCTCCGAGGGCTCAGCTGGTGGTGCGAGCCTGGGAATCGGACTCCGATGCCTAGGCCCTACAGAGCGCTCCAGCGAGTGTCCCTTCCGGTCCTACAGGAAGGTGTTTGCCCTCTGAGCCCCGAAAATCCCAGGAGAGACTGAGAGTTCAGCTTGAAACCACGGGGAAAACCATCGAGATTCCAGAACCGGTGCCCAGGAAAGGGTCGATTTCTGTCAGCATGTCTTTTCCTGGCTCCCTAAGGTTCCCTTCCCGCAGCCCCCATCCTACCCTCCTACTCCAGGACTATGGGGTCCCCGAGTCCAGGGTGAATAGACGCCTGGCCCCAGAGGTCACTGAAACCTCTGGCTCGACCTGCTTCGTCCATTTCGAGGATCGGCACGCCCTTCCCAGGAGCAGAACTGGAGGGAAAGCGGTTAGACGAGCTCATAGGCGGGCCGGGGATAGGAGGACCAGACCTATCGCGGGAGAAGGGCCCGGGAGCGCAGAGGAAGGGCGCTGGATGGTGGTCTACACAGGCCGCGGAGGGAGGGAGGGCGGTTGGGCGGCCTCATTTGCACGATCTCTCCCAGGAAGCCCCGAGACTCGGACCCCGGGGCGGGGACCGCGGAGGGACGCGGAGACTTCGAGGAACCGACTGCGGCCTAGATTGATGGCGGAGAGGCCAGACTAGCGCCCCTGGCGTCTCTGCTGCAGCCCGCGCAATGCCACCTGGACATCCTCCTTGCCACAGGGTTCAAGACCCGAAGCTGGAGAGGCTGAAGCCCGCGCACGCCCAAGACCTGGCCATGCAATGCCAGCACTCTTGCAGGACGCAGGAGTTATGAGGATATCCCGGCCTCCCACCCTAAGCCCTCCTCCTGTTCTTTCCGTGTGTCCGCTGTCCTGTTCACTGTTCTGACCTCACCGCCCTCCGGAGCGCGGCTCTGCGCGCTGTCCAACAACGCCCTCTGGCGGCAGTTCCTGGGAAGTACAGGCGCACTGCGGCCCGGGCAGGAAAGCCTCCAGACCCGCCGGGCGCCAGCCTGATGGTTTAGGGTTGTCTCTTCTCACCCCTGGCTCCTCTAGTCTTCTCAGCCTGCACGCACATCACCCGCTCGCGTGCACCGGGCCCTCTCACGGGAAACAGGCACTCAGGTAGTGGGAACAACAGTGAGGCAGCCAGTCTGCAAGCCTAAAGCTCACCTGTTCTACCTGGGACTGGAGTCTCTGCTATTCTGGCCTCCTTCGGGAAGATCCCATGAAGACTGAGGGGGATCAGGCAGGCTCAGGACCTCACCCCCAGCGTTCTTGCAGCCAGGCAAGCTGTGCCCCTTGTCACTTCCCATCTTTCCCCTCCCCACTTCTGCAAAAACCCTGAAGAATGAGATTAGGTCTGAGGAATGAGAGATGGGCCAAGGGAACGGTGGAATCTGTGGGCAAAGCCTGGGGTTTGGAGAGTCTTGAGTTCCAAGAGAGTTGGAGTTGGAGAGTCTAAGCTCACACCTCCAGTGGTAGGAGCATCTCTGCCCCTGCAAGCATGGTGTTCTGCTTTCTGCCTGATCATGTGTTGATAGGTTCTTGACATGCATTCAGCAGAGCTGAGCTCCAACTACATGCCTCTGGGAACACAATTCAGAGAGGGGAGGTAACTTGCTGGAAGTCACAGCTAGAAATTTCTGGAGCCGGGATTCAGCTTCAGACGCATGCCACCCTACCTCCATCTCTCATCTTTCACCTGAATCATTTCAGAGGTCTCCTGGCTGGGGCTCCTCTTCAGAACTCAGCCCCCTCCAATATGTCATCTACACTTCTGGATGAGGACCCTTCTAAGATGCCAGTCTGGTTGGTCATGTCTCCTCCTTGCTCAGAATCCTTCAGAGGGTTCTGCTACTTTCAAAATAAAAGCCCAAGTTTCTCAGAAGCATTCAAGCTCCCCCCATGACCTGATCTGTGACCTCTCTTCTGGGTTCCCAACACTCCCACCATCTCAGATGTCTTCATTTCCCCAAGGCCCACACTTTTGCACCACTCACTCCCTACATTTGTGTGACCAACCCTTCCCCTGCCTGTAATACTCCTCTCTCCTGAGTATCTTTTGGATTCTAGGCAAATGTCACCTCCTCCATAAAACCTTCTGACTCAGACATAGCTCCCTTCAGATAAAGGACCAGATGGGCCTAAGTGGCCAGCTGGGGCTACTCTCTAGTTGCAGTGTGCAGGCTTCCCATTGTGGTGTCCTCTCCTGTTGGAGAGCCACAGGCTCTAGGGCACGTAGGTCTCAGTAGTTGAGGCGTGTGGACTTAGTTGCCCCAGTGCACGTGGAATCTTCCTGGACCAGGGATCGAACTTGCATCCCCTGCATTGGCAGGCAGATTCTTATCCACTGGTCCATCAGGGAAGTCCTAAGTGGTCACTTCTGCACCTCCTGCATTTTCTTCTCCGTGATGACCCACTGATTATATCAGGCATGGCCACTGGCCCCCTGAGGCTGATTTCTGGCCCAGGTGGAGTCTCTCCTGAGCACTGAAGTGAGAGTAGGCTGAGCAGGTCTGCATGGGCCTGATGGATGCTGTGTCAGCCCAGGCAATGGGAGCAGAGACGCTGAGAAGAGAATGGAGCCAGTAGACAGAGAAAAGGTCCCAGGGCTCCAGGATGAGAGGGCCTGAGACTTTCTCAGAGGGTTTCCGCCCCTCCCTGGCGGGAGAGTCTTGCAATAAGCCTGTATCCATTGGCCTGCTTGGCATAGGATTCTGTTCTCTGCCCCTGACAGCTTCCTGACCCAGAAAAAAACCCTCCTGTCAAGCCTGGCCTTCCTCCCTCGTGTGTGTGGGCACCTCTTGGCAATGGGCACATCTCACGGAAGCGGCCCTCTTGACCACCTGGCAAGAATCACACCTGGCGGCGTAGTGCGGGCGCTTCTGTTGCGCCTGCTGCGTAGCGCCACCGTGTGGCAATTCTGAGAAACACAGCCTGCCGTCCACTCGAGAGCCAGCCCAAGAAAGATGTCCTTATTGATTAACGTTTAAAACGTTTTAGGGTTTGCATTTTTCAGATTTGTTCACGGGGTGAGAATTTGCTAACAGTTAATTGAGTGAGAACAAACCAGTCGATCCTAAAGGAAATCAACCCTGAATACTCATTGGAAGGACTGTTGCTGAAGCCAAAGCTCCGATACTTTGGCCACCTGATGCAAAGAGCTGACTCACTGGAAAAGACCCTGATGCTGGGAAAGACTGAGGGAAGGAGGAGAAGGGGGCAACAGAGTATGAGATGGTTGGATGGCATCATCGACTCAATGAACTTGAGTTTGAGCCAACTCCTGGGAGATGGTGAAGGACAGGGAAGCCTGGCGTTCTGTAGTCCATAGGGTCACATCCAACACAACTTATCGACTGAACAGCAACAATAATTGAGTGAGTGTGCTGTCCCAGCACTTTATGATTAATCTTCACAGCCATCCTTATTCCAAGAGGGTCTTCCTCTCCTCATTCAACAGATAGGGAAACCGAGGTACAGAGAGGTTAAGTCATTTGCCCCATCACAGGTAGTCAGTCAGTGGCTGACGGGATGTGAATCCACAGTCCACCGTCTTTACCACTACGTGACACTGCCTCTTAGTAATAGTTTTGCATTGTCCCACTTCCTGTTCAAATCATCCAAATGTTCTTAAACAAACAAACCAGGCAGCACTTTTTATTGTTGTTTAATCGCTTCAGTTGTGTCCAATTCTTTGTGACCCCATGGGCTGTAGCCCGCCAGGCTCCTCTGTCCACGGGATTTCCCAGGCAAAGTGGACTGGAGTGGGTTGCCATTTCCTTCTCCAGGGGATCTTCCCGACCCAGGGATCGAACCTGCCTCTCCTGCCTCACCTACATAGGCCGGCAGATTCTTTACCTTATCAGACTCGGTTGTACATCTCATCTGTTTGCTCTACACGACTGTGAGCCCAGTGAGGGAAGAAGTCCTGTCTTACTCATCTCCACATTTTCGCTCCTAACACAGAAGACGCAGGCAGCCGCATCTCTAACAAATGACTTGCTTTTTTATTACTCTTATATCGATGGCTGCTCTGGGTCTTTGTTGCTTCTCGTGGGCTTTCTGTAGTTGTCAGCAGGGGGCGCTCTGCACTGCGGTGCGCAGGCCTCTCTTGGCAGTGGCTTCTCTTACTCTGGGACGTGGGCTCTAGGGTGTGTGGGCTTCCGTAGTCGCAGCTCCTGGACTCAGCAGCTGTGGCACACGGGCTTTAGCTGCTCCCACACATGTGGAATCTTCCCAGACCAGAGACTGAACCCGTGTCCCCTGTATTGACAGGTGGATTCCCATTCACTGCACCAACATCTCTAGAAGCTGCACCCTTCAAGAGATAAGAAGCTGCCGAAATGCTCTGCATATTTCTGCTTGTTTTCATTACTCCCGTGGCAAATTCTGGCATTTCTCTTCTGGAGACAGCAACAAGTCTTTGAATTATTGTTTGTAAATTTCCTCACATGGTGTACTTTAGAGGGGGGGAAAAAAAAACTGGAGCCTCCTTGTGGACCACAGGCTGCCCTCTCCTTCTTAGTGCACCCTGAGAGACTAGGACTATGCAAGTCAGAGATTTCAGGAACTTGATCTGCACAAACAGGAAATGGGCTTCCTGATGAGGTAGTGAGCTCCCTGTTTTTGCAGGTATGTAAGCAGAGTCAAGAGGTTGGGGGAGACAGACAGGGATGCCCTCAGGCCACAGTTCATCTGGGGCTTCAGGAACCATGTTGAAGTTCATGTGTTAAGCATCCAGCCGGTGCAGACCCCTCCCGGTTTTATTCTTTAATGGGTTGCTGGTCTCCCTTTCCTTGCTTTCATGCCCTCATTTTCTCTCTGCCAAGCCCTTGTGATTTGGCTGCCTCTCTGTCCCTTTTGGTGATTGAAGTCACCCTCTCAGCGAAGGCCAGGGGATGCCAGCCAAGGCCTGGATACCTCCCTCAGGCTTGAAACAAGGAGTCTCAGGTCCTTGCTCTGGCTTCAGAAGGAGCCTGGCAGGCACTCTTTCTCCCTGTCTGCAGACATCTCCGCCTGTCTTGGTGATTACAGCCCCCACACCTTGACAGTCCAGCTTTGACAGCTTGTAGAGTGGCCGTGTTCAGCTTGGATTTCCTCCCAAGCCAGGGTCACCAGGCACAGTCGCACAGGTTGGGTGCTGCATTTCTCCAGGGGGTGCCATTCATTTGCACCCCAGTGCTTACCCTCCCCAGGGTTGCATATTGCAGAGGGAGGGAAGCCTATCAGAACAACGGTGGTGGTTTGTCACTAAGTCATGTCTGACTCTGCGACCCCATAGACTGTAGCCCGCCAGGCTCCTCTGTCTATGGGATTTTCCAGGCAAGAACACTGGAGTGGGTTGCCGTGCCCTTCTCCAGGGGATCTTTCTGACCCAGGGGTGGAACCCGGATCTCTTGCATTGCAGGCAGATTCTTTAGCACTGAGCCACCAGGGAAGCCCCTTTGCTGCTGCCGCTGCTAAGTCGCTTCAGTCGTGTCCGACTCTGTGCGACCCCATAGACGGCAGCCCACCAGACTCCCCCGTCCCTGGGATTCTCCAGGCAAGAACACTGGAGTGGGTTGCCATGTCCTTCTCCAATGCATGTGCGACCCCATGGACAGCAGCCCACCAGGCTCCTCTGTCCACGGAATTCTCTAGGCAGGAGTACTGGAGTGGGTTGCCATGTCCTTCTCCAGGAAGCCCCTTTAGGTAAGGAGAAATGTCACTAAGAAACATATATCCAGGGTCTTCCTGGTGGTCCAGTGGTTAAGAATCTGCTTTCCAACACAGTTTGAAACCTGTTTGGGGAACTAGGATCCCACATGCCGAGGAGTAACTAAGCCTGAGCATAGCCACTGAGCCCACGTGCTGCAGCTAGAGAGTCTGTGCACCACGACAAAAATCCTGAGTGCTGCAACTGAGACCCGATGTAGTCAAATAAATCATAATATTTAAAATATAAATATATCCATTACTGGGACATAATTACCTTTTCAGAAAAATTAAATCCTTCGTTGTTTAGGCAAAACAACCGTAGAGAGTAAAGGGGAACTAAATCTTCTCTTCTGATGGGGTCTGTGGAGAAGATCTTGATTTTCAGTGGCGTGTGCAGCTGGCAGGGGAGGGCAGGAGACGTTTGTGTCTGTTAAAAGGTGATCAGAGGTTAGGACTCTGGACTTCCACTGCAGAGGGCCTGGATTTGATCCCTGGTCAAGGAACTAAGTTCCTGCGAGCTGCGTGGTGCAGAATGCACCCCCTACCCACCACCAAATAGATCGTAGAAGAATGTTAAGAAATCTGGTTGTCCCAAAGAGTGGACAAGCCCCTGGCTGACACTTCCGAGTGTCCAGCAGGAAGTGAATGCATTTTGGAGGGCACCAGACAGGCTGGGTGGGGGCCAAATGTGGTACAAAGGCAGGGGGCCTGGCCACCAGCAGGCGAGGTGGGCCAAGGGGTAGCTTTAAGCCCCATGTAACCTCCAACAGCCTTCAATAGCACCCCCCCAAGAATACCAATAATCACGATCCCACGCCGTGTAAAGGAGGAGGAAGAAAAGAACTGGCAGGGTGTTCCTGGCAGGGGTCACGTCAGTCTATCCACACTGCATCTTGCGTGCTCCACACCGTTCCAGGAACAGAGTCAGCACTTAGCAAATCAGAGTTGGTTTCCCCTGAGGCCCCTCTCCTTGCGGATGGCTGTCTTCTCTTCCCTGAGTTTTTACGTGGTCTCTCCCCTGCGCTGTCTGTGTCTTATCCCCTCTTCCTATCAGAACAGCAGTCAGACTGGATTACAGCCCACTCTGAGGACCTCACTGCAACCTGATTCCCAGCCTGCTGGGGCCAGTGTGGATTTGGGACAGAGGGGTCATCACCATGCAAAGACCATGCCCACCCGTGTCCTAGGGCGTGCGGTCCACGCCCACAGGTCTTACCTAGTCACCAGGTCACTGGACTCTCTTGCTCCCCCTCCCTGCTGAGTCCCCACCCCCATCCTTGCCTGAAGCCTGGTGTGTGTGGCTCCCTGAGGGACCCACTGTCATTTCCTGGTCCACACCCACCTGTCCTCACCCTGCACGTGCTCAGAAATCCGCCATCGGCTCCTTTTAGCCCTCAAGTCCCACACTCACCCTGGAAACTTGGACGGTTCCAGGCTGACACTGGCCCTGATTTCAGCCTGGTTGAGAAGAGAGGCTCTGTTATTTCACATTCCGCCTGCCCCTTCCCTGCTCTGTGGCCAGCCAGGGCCAGCAGCGGGCCTCGCCTCACTCCTAGCTAGAGCACGTCATAAGACGCCCCCCAAAGGCCTGTATTCATCTGTCCAAAGCCCCTCTGTCCTGGAGACAGGCTGCTTCTAGATCAGGACAGATTTTATGGCATAAACTCGGGCCACATTCCCAGCAGCCTGTGCAGCTGGCGTCCGTGGGTGTTTGCGTCTCAGCTAAAGGGAAAGGCAGCAATACCACCCTTCTGTGCCACTCGGGCGGCTCCCAGCCCTGCTCACGAGTTAGTCATCACCTTGGCAGAGCCCACGGATCCAAATAAACCATCTGGAATGAGGAAGGCCAAGTGAAGCGAGGAATCAGTGGAAAACAGCAGAGTGTCCAGGCAGTCGCTAATATTCGTGTGTAAAGGAATACATGCAGGCACAGAAAAATAATCACTCGATAGTGTCAGATGACAGACCGGGGTGTGGGTGCACGGCTCACACCGAAAATGACAAATGTAGCAACTTCACAAGGTGCACCCACCGAAGCGTCAGCGGCGATTATCTCCGGGGATGGGCTTGGAATATCTGAATTCTCTTTTTTTGTTTGTCAGTGTGGGGGTGGTGGTGAGGACCGGCTTGGGTCTAAATGGGATTCAGACAGCCTGGGCTGGACTTGTGGACTAAGCTATTTGCATGTGACCTCTGGGAACTACGATTCTAGTTCCACAATCCCGCCAACAAGGATTCTTCCTCTTCTTCTTTTTTTTTTTTTAACATCTATTTGTTTATTTGGCTGCTCTGGGTCTTAGTTGCATCATGCAGAATCTTTGTTCTGTGTGTGTGATCTTTAGTTGCACCACGTGGGAGCAAGTTCTCTGGCCAAGGATCGAAACCTGGCCCCCTGCATTGGGAGTGCAGAGTCTTAGCCACTGGACCACTGAGGAAGTCCCCACCAACCAGGATTCTGGTCACTGTTTCTAATGAGTGTAGGGGGTTCCCCCTCATCACCAGGCAATCTGTTGCTCACCAGCTGGGTGTCGTGTAATCCCACTTGATCTGACACTGTGGAGACAGCATCAGACTCCACAAGTTAAGGGCCCGGTCCCGCGAGATCACCTCCCCTGTGGGTGTCCCTTGCAAGTCCATGCCATCACCTGGGCTTCTGACCAACTGGCTATAAACCAGAGGTTTCCATGACCCCTTCCTTGGGTTTGATGAATTTGCTAGAATGGCTCACAGAACTCAGGAAACTCATTGACTCACTAGACCACTGGTATATTACCAAGGACATTAAAGAATGTGAATCAACAATCAGGGGAAGAGATTCACAGGACAAGACCCTGAATAAAGGAGCCTGTGTCCTCGAAAAGTCTGGGGAGTTTGGGGCCCAGCAAGGTAGCATGTGGAAGAGTTCTGGTTCGTCAGCCTGGAAGCTCCCTGAACCCTCTCTTTTTGGATTTTTCTGGCAGCTTCATGGCATATGCAGGATTGATTAATACATTGATCCCTGGTGATTGATTCCTCCTCCAGCCTCACTGTCTTTCCTGGAAATCAAGGGGTGGGACTGAAAGTTCCACCCCTCTGTTCAGTGTTGGTTCCTGTGGCCACCAGCTCCCCATCTCTAGAGGATTTCCCAAAGTCACCCCATTAGCATAAACCCAGTGGTGGTGGAAAGGGGCTTGTGAATGATGAGACAAACATTTCACTTTTACAGCTATGAAGTGATTTCAAGAACTGAGATTGGCTTGTTGATGTTTAGTCACTAAGTCGTATCCGACTCTCACATGGTTCTCCCATGAAAGCTGTGAGCCAGGAACCATGGATAAGGACCGAATGTACATTTCATACAAATCACAACATCACAGGAATCTTCTGAAAGTTTACAAACTCTACAATAATAGCTAACCTCATTGTAAGGGACTAGGTATTTGCCAAGCAGTTTGTTTGATTTTGATGCCTACATAACCTTGGTATCCCTATCTTACAGATGAGGAAACTGAGGCCAAGAGAGGTTGAGCAGCTCATCCACGGTCACACAGTGCTAAGAACCCAGCTTTTAACCATTCCATCCTCATGCTCAGTCACGTCCTACTCTCTGTGACCCCATGGACTGTAGCCTACCAGGCTCTTCTGTCCATGGAATTCTCCAGGCAAGAATGCCAGAGTGGGCTGCCATTTCCTCCTCCAGGGGATCTTCCTGACCCAGGAATCCAACCCACGTCTCCTGTGTCTCCTGCATTGCAGGCAGGTTCTTTACCCATTGAGACATCAGGAAAGCCCCACTCACTCTGACCACCCCTCACATTCCCCCGTGGTTTTGAGAATGACCTCCCTCCATCTTTCCATCAGAGAAGCCCGGCACTCGGGGTGCCATGCTGGGGGCCAGGTGGCATGCAGACAGGCCTCGGTGAACTGACAGACCCGTGTGACTTGTCCTTGAATCCGTGTGAGATGTCCCCAGAGGTTCTGAGGAGTACCTAGGGGTAAGGGCTGGGGTCATGGGTAACCTCATCCATCAGAGGGCAGAAAGAATGCATCTTCCCATACACAGGATGCTAAATTCCTTAACTTGTTACCTGAGCTTTGATATTCAGACGGCCTGCTCCCTTTGTTGCAAACCTGTATATAGCCTGACTTCCCCTCCTGCCTCTTTGGAACAGTTTTCTCAGAGCTACTGAGATGCTGTTTTCCAGGCTTGGAGTCCCAAACATACCTACCAAATAAAAATAACTCTCAACTTTCAAAAAAAAAAAAGAAAGAAAGAAAGAAAACCACAATCACAGAAAACTAACCAAACTGATCACATGGATCACAGCCTTGTCTAACTCAATAAAATGATGAGCCTCACTAGGTAGGGAAAATCAGTGATGTCGGTAATTCCAGCTGTACCCACTAGGTGCCACCACTAGGAGAAAGAGCTTACTTTTTTTTTTTTTTGAAGTTGCATGGAACTTTGTTCAGTCGCTCAGTCATGTCTAACTCCTTGCGACCTCATGGACTACAGCACGCCAGGCTTCCCTGTCCTTCACTATCTCCCAGAGTTTGCTCAAACTCGTGTCCACTGAGTTGATGATGCCATCCAACCATCTCATCCTCTGTCGTCCCCTTCTTCTCCCCAATCTTTCCCAGCATCAGGGTCTTTTCTGATTCAGCTCTTTGCATCAGGTGGCCAAAGTATCGGGAACTTCAGCTTCAGCATCAGTCCTTCCAATGAATATTCAGGGTCTATTTCCTTTAGGATTGACTGGTTTGATCTTCTTGCTGTCCAAGGGACTCTCAAGAGTCTTCTCCAACACCACAGTTCAAGAGCATCAATTCTTCAGTGCCTAGTATTTTTTATGGCCCAACTCACCCTGATCCATCACAGGGCAGACAGAGTGAAAACCACAATCACAAACTAACCAAACTGATCATATGGATCACAGCCTTGCCTAACTCAGTGAAACGATGAGCCGAGCCTTGTGTAGGCCGCCCAAGATGGACGGGTCATGGTGGAGAGTTCTGACAAAGTGTGGTCCACCAGAGAAAGGAATGGAAAACCACTTCAGCATTCTTGCCTTGAGAACCCCATGAACAGTATGAGGAGGGATGGAACTTCAGAAAATTACAAACGTGACGCACACCTCTCATAACAAAGCAGAGGTGTATAAAGAAAATACTTCATCATCCCCTCATCCCTTATTCTTCCCCAGGAAAGTCAGGTTGAACTTCTCCACTCTTCTCTGAGTTCCAACAAACATAAAACACAGAGGTGGAGGATTAAAAAAAAACCAAAACTTGGCTTTATTTGTTTATGTACTTTTTACAATATGGGGTCATCCTGTAGTCAGTACTTTTCAACCTTCAGTCTTCATTGAACTGTCGCGGGAATCCCTCTAAATTAGAGAACAGATCATGCTCATTATCCAGTAGTCATGCTCTGTAAAGACGCTCAAAAACAGAGAAGAAGCGAAGGCTGAACCACCTCTCCTAGGGTAACGTGGAGTTGGATTCTTGCCAACCTTCGGTCACTGCATTTTTCTCAGTGGATCAATAGGTAAGTATATAGCCTTGTTTGGGGGGATGTTTCTACTTAAAGACATCTTTTTAATGTGTACTGCTGGTTCATTAATGTTGCACTCAGGGTCAATAGCTCGATGACTTATGTCTGAACAGAGCTAATTGAATGACCGTATTTTCGCCTTAAGGCCCACTGCATGCTGAGTCCACTTAGGAACACTTGAGGGTACTTCATTCACCTCTAGGTTTGGGGGTCGTTATAGAGACCAAAATCACCTATGAAAAAAATGCATAAATGTGAAAAAAAATCATCCTGTGTAAATTACCAAAAGAACACTTGTTTGGGATCTGAGAGCTGAAAGGAGAAGGCAGAACTCTGTCTTACTGGACCTCAGCTAGAAACACCAGCACCTGGCTACTTAGGTTCTTCTCAGCTCTGCCCATGTTGGAGAATGACGGTGAAAATCCCACAGGTATCGATCTTGGGGGTTACAAGTACATGCTAGAGAACAGGTGAATTCACAAATACAGAATCCATGAGTTACAGGTATGGATTGTGTTTTTGTTTTTTTTTTTTTCCTTTTTTGGCTGCTCTGGGTCTTCCTGGCTGTGCGTGGGCTCTCTCTGGATCCAGTGAGCTGGGGCCGCTCTCTAGCTGTGGCTCGCGGGCTTCTCATGGAGGTGGCTTCTCCAGTTGCCGAGCCGGACTCTAGGTGTGTAGGCTCAGCAGCCGCGGCTCACAGGCCTGCTAGTTCGGGGCATGGGATCCCTAGACCAGGGATTGAACCAGTGTCCCCTGCATTGCCAGGAGGTCTCTTTTCAAAAAAGAAATGTGTCTATTTGCTTTTGACTGTGCGGGTCTTCGTTGCTGCACAGGCTTTTTCTCTAGCTGTGGCGAGTGGGGGCTGCTCTCTAGCTGTGGTGCTCAGGCGTCTCTGCTGCAGAGCACAGGCTCTGGGGCACGTGGGCTCAGTAGTTGGGGCACATGGGCTTAGGTGCTCCTAGCACATGAGATCATCTTGGACCAAGGATCAAACCCATGTCTCCTGCTTTGGCAGGTGGATTCTTTACCACTGAGCCACCAGGGAAGCCTGGCAGGAGGACTCTTAACCACTGGACCATCAGGGAAGTCCTGGATTGTATGCTGATTAAGACACATTTTCAAAAATTTCTACAGTTCATCTGTGGGTTGTTTTTTTTTTTTTTTTTTTAATGGGGAAGGGTGGTAAACAGAGAAAAAATATTGCTTACTTGGCAAAGGTTGGGGGAGTGGGTGTGCTTCACCTCTGCTATTAATTCCATCTGCCACCCTGGTCCTCCATGCAGAGTGAAAGTGGAAGCAGTCGCTTCAAATGGAGGGGGCCCTTGGCTTGGGCTGTGGCCAGCGGGTGAGGGGGTTGGAGGAGTGGGAGGCCACAACTCTGTCCACAAGGCACAGAGAACTCTGACGAGGGCAGGGAGCTGGGCAGTGTCCCAAGTCTTCCACTCCCGAGGGCTCAGCTGGTTGTGAGGGAGGCAAGGAGGCATTTTCTCCCCATTTCACAGATGAGCGACCATGGTTCTTAGAGGTCCCCTTCTGCAGTCACGTAGCACTGGATGTGGCCCACCACTGGCTCAGGCCTTTCACCGTGATGCTTTCTCCTGACATCCATGGAGTCAGTGCTGCTCTGGGGCCTCTGGGGGCTAAGTGAAAGTCACTCAGTCGTGTCAAACTCACTCAACCCCACGGACTATCCATGGGATTCTCCAGGCCAGAATACTGGAGTGGGTAGCCTTTCCCTTCTCCAGGGGATCTTCCCAACCTAGGGATCGAACCAAGGTCTCCCACATTGCAGGTGGATTCTTTACCAGCTGAGCCACCAGGGAAGCCCTTGGAAAATTCTGGGGGCTAAGCCCCTGGAAGATAGTGGGTTTTCCCCTTTCCTCCTAGGTGGGTCTGGCCTGGAGGGCCTAAGGGACTGCCCCCGAAAGCAACTGAGCCTGTAAGCAAGGCCAAGTAGAGGCTTATGAACAAAAGGAGTTTGAACCCTGACACCGCCTGTTGAAGCCGTGTGACCTCCAGAAGAATATGCTGGACCTCCCCGGGCCTGAGCCCTCCTCCCTAGAAGTGGGAAGCCTTGGCTCTAGAGGGAGCTTGTGAGGTTTCACTGCAGTAACAGGGGCTGATTCCCTACTCGGAAAGGCTCTGGTTGTGTTCCCCCTTCTCCTGGCCCAGCGGCAGGGCAGGTGATGGCAGGCTGAGGCTAGAGAAGGTAGCCAAACACCTTTTCGTCATTTGGCCCATCCTTCTGAATGCAGTGTCCCAAGAATGAGCCATTCCACCCAACACAGAGGGGGATGGTCTGTGTCATATCCAGGTCACACCCTGGCTCACTCCAGGGCGCAGGGCGTGGACTTTACAACCTCTGATACCAAAGCTACCAGGACACCCCCCCAACCCCGCTCCCAAGACCAGCCTGTTTAGCCCCTTTATTTTACAGAGGGCAAGACGAATCACTTATAATTCTTTTAGCTGCAAGCACCAGAAACCTGATTCACACCAGTTTTGGCAGACAAAGGGAAAATGTATTGGCTTTCCCAGCCAAACCGCAGAAAGGGAAGGACGACAGGAACCTGACGTCATCGGGGTCTCGTCAGGCTCTCCTCTCCTCTCCTCTCCCTGCGGGTCAGACCAGCTTTCTCCACACTGCAGATGCATGGCTGCAGCAGATCGGAGGCCTGACCCCCTCTTCTGCTGCTGCTGCTAAGTCACTTCAGTCGTGTCCGACTCTGTACGACCCCACTGATGGCAGCCCACCAGGCTCCCCCGTCCCTGGGATTCTCCAGGCAAGAACACTGGAGTGGGTTGCCATTTTCTTCTCCAATGCATGAAAGTGAAAAGTGAAAGTGAAGTCGCTCAGTCGTGCCTGACCCTCAGCGACCCCATGGACTGCAGCCTTCCAGGCTCCTCCGTCCATGGGATTTTCCAGGCAAGACCCCCTCTTCTAGCTGCCGTTTAAAGAAATTCCAGGCAAAGAGCCTGATGGGCTGCCTTTGACTCACCTGCCACCTTTAGATCAGTCCCTGTAGCCAAGGTGGGGCCTGCAGATCTTTACGGACTACCTGTGGGAATCCACGGCTCAAGTGGTAAAGAACCCACTTGCTCGGGTTCAATCCCTGGGTCGGGAATATTGCCTGGAGAAGGAAATGGCAACCCGCTCCAGTATTCTTGCTTGGAAAATCCCATGGACAGAGGATCCTGGCGGGCTACAGTCCATGGGGTCACACAGAATTGGACACAACTGCACACACACAGGCAGATTGTGGGAAGCCAGGTGTGTGCTCAGGGTGGGCGTGAAGTATAGCATGGAGGGACCTGCTTGAGGAACCGTAGTGACTTAACCGTCGCCTGCAGTTACGTCGAATGTATGTTAACCATGGAAGTAAGTGAAAGTCGCTCAGTCATGTCCGACTCTTTGCGACTCCATGGACTGTAGTCCGTGGAATTCTCCAGGCCAGAATACTGGAGTGGGTAGCCTTTTCCTCCTCTAGGGGATCTTCCCAACCCAGGGATTGAACTGCAGTCTCCTGCAGTACAGGCGGATTCTTTACCAGCTGAGCCACAGGAAAGCCCTAACCATGGGAGGAGGTAATAATAATATATGGAGGGGAAATCACTTCTTTTTCTCTTTAATCACTTCTTTCCTTTTAAGTTTTCTTTTTAGTATTATTTTTGAACAATAACAAGTTCATCGTTCAACATTCAAGAGCTGGGAATTCTCTGAAGGTCTGGCGGCTAAGGCTCCACGCTCTCAACACAGGGGGCCAGGGTTCGATCCCTGGTCAGGGAACTGGATCCCACATGCCTCATATAAGAGTTTGCATGCCACAGCTAAAGACGCCACACGCCACAGCTTAGACCTGGTGCAGCCAAATAAATAAATACTTAAAAAAAATTTTTTTTTAATTCAAAAGCTACCGCAGGATTGAAGTGAAGATTCTCCCTGTGTCCCGCCTGGGGGCATTGACGGCGCCAGTTTCTTGCATTCTGGGGGAAGGCGAGGAGCCCTGAGCACTCCCCTCAGGATGCCCAGGGTGGAGGGGAGGTCACGGAGAGAACCAGGCGCCAGGGTTTGTCTCTCCTATCAGGCCCTGGATGTGCCTGCTTTCTTGGTGGACCTGGCCTCCCCAGCTGAGCCCTGGGAGAAGCGTGGCAGACCCTGGCGCTGCGGTGTGTCAGCAGCTTCCTCAACGCCTTCCCCTTCCCACCCCTACCTGCTGGAGGGCTTAGGGTCCAATTTCTAAGGCTGACCTGATCATGGCCTGCCCCACCCCGGGGGCTCTTCACAGCCCTTCAGACCCAGGACTGGCAGGAGGCTGAAGCACCCAAACTGGGTGGCCAGACTCTGCCGTCTACCAGGTACGGGTAGCCGAGGGGACCTGACCCACTCAGGAGGCCCCGAAGCAGAACAGCCAGACCCCACGTGCCTCGATGGGTGAGGGGTGAGGGGCCCTGTGCCGGTGGGTCGGGGCAGCCGCCTTTGCTCTCTGACCCTGCAGTGAGGCCATCGTTTTCCCCTGGGCTCCTCCCTCTCACACACCAGTCACACTTCAGTGGCCTTGACTTCAGGGCCTCTCCATCTGGGAGTCACCAAGGCTCTCTGCAAACACAGGGAGGGGCAGCTGAGCCCTGTCTTCTCTTGCTGTCGTCCTGGGATTACACAGCCTGCCCAGGACCCCCACACCGGGGGTATAGTCCTTGTCTGGGGCCACCAGGCTTCCCCAGCAAAGTATTCTGAATTCTTCTGTTTGCCTGATCCAGGCCTGCCCTCCCGCCCGCTTGTGTCCTCTGCCTTCCAAGAGGTCACTGGTTCCTGAGCTGAGGTGCCTCAGGCCAGGCCTTCAGCTGCTCTTTCCTGCTGCCTCTCGACTCCTGTGAGTAGGGGTCAGGGGTTGGGGGGTGGTTTGCTGGCACTTTTTAGGAGTAGCCCAGCTGTCCCTCTCCTAGATCCTCATTCTTGGGAACCCACAGAAATCTGTGTGAGAACTTGGCCAGAAACCTCAGTGGAGCTCTTGTTGTCCTCAGAGCATGGGTCAGGCCCAGGGTAACGAAGAAACAGCTCCTGCCCTCAATGCTGGGAGCCAGTGTGCAGTTCCCAGAGGACCTTGCAGCTGGGGTTCTGGCTGTAATTTATATTCTGCCTGTGAGACACACATATGAGAGGCTTGAGAGGCCAGGGAGAGGCAGGGACCGCCTTCCTGGGGCCTCCGCACAGACCAGCACGCTCTGGCTGACATGACGGCTGTCGCAGCCCAACTCGGCGTGGCACTCTCTAGTCGCTGGATTCGCATTGTGGCAGCAGCCACAGTGGTAGCCGCGGCAACAGTGGCCTCCTTCCCTCTAGAATCTGGCTCCAGGTCCCCCGCTGCCGTGGTGTGACCTTGAAGCAAGTCACCCGAGACACCCACTCTGCCAGCCCGTCTGCCATCTTTATTCTTGCTGATGAAGTTCCGTACCAAATCTCCTCTTGCAGGAAATAGCCAGAGTGTTCCCTAGTTCCTACTCTGAATGATGTGGCTATGAAGGTGAAAAAGAATTTATTCTCACCGGGGAGATTCATTGGTCCATGCAACAAATACTGGCTGGGCACCTTCTTCCTGCAGGTTCTGTGCTGGGTGCTTGGGATATAAGGGAAACCAGACACAGCTCTCAGTGAGCTTGTGGCTGGGGTGGATGAAGGCAGCAGGGAACTTAAGCACACCATGACCATGTGATCCGTACCAGAGAGTGTGATGGGAGCCCAGAAGAGGGTCCTGGCATCAGTCAGCGTTCAGTTTCAGGAAACAAAGAGCTTTCCAGATATTTTTGTTGCTGTGTTCAGTCTCTCAGTCGTGTTCAACTCTTTGCGGCCCCATGGACTATAGTACACCAGGCTTCCCTGTCTTTCACTATCTCTGGAGTTTGCTCAAACTCATGTCCATTGAGTCGATGACGCCATCCAACCATCTCATCCTCTGTTGCCCTCTTTTCCTCCTGCCCCCAATCTTTCCCAACACCAGAGTCTTTTCCAATGAGTCAGCTCTTCGCATCAGGTAGCCAAAGTATTGGAGCTTCAGCTTCAGTGTCAGATTTTTTTAAATTTAATTGGAAGATAATTACAACATTTTGATGGTTTTTGCCATATATCAATACGAATCGGTCATAGGTATACGTGTGTTCCCTCCATCCTGAGCCCCCCCTCCCACCTCCCTCCTCACCTGATCCCTCCAGGTGTCACAGAGCACCAGCTTTGGGTGCCCTGAGTTATACATCAAACTTGCACTGGTTATCTGTTTTACATACGGTAATGTATATGTTTCAGTTCTTTCCCTTTCCAGATATTTTAATACACAACGGACTTAGCACAGGGAATTAGGTGCTTACAAATCTTGGGAAGGGCTGGAGGGTAGACTCTTATTTGGGCCTCTGGAACCAACTTCCAGAACTGACCCTCCAGCAAAGTGACCCTCCTGCCACAGTCACAGCCAGGCCTGCAATTCTGCATCACTCACAGGGGTACAGCGGTAGCTCTGGTGACCTCGGGCCTCTTGTGTTCTCAGATGAGAATGGCCAGGACCCCTTCACGCTTCCTGAAATAGGATGCATCAGGGACACTTGGTCACTGTCTGGTTTGGATCACCCCTGTGGGCTAAGCCTCACTGCATTGACATCTAGTCTCTTTCAAACCTGGCTGGCCCATAGCTACCTTGGCTGGGTACCTGCCTGAGCCCAGTCAGTCGAGGTCAGGGGAGCACAGCTGGTTTCCTGAGGGGTGGATCTTTGGGCATGGCAAATCTTTGGGCACCTTCTGGCAGGATCCCCTCCCCTGTGGCTGCTGATGCCACCAGACACTAACCTGAGCTGCTTCCTGGTTCTACGCTCTAACTAATGATTACCTGATCACAACTAACCTTGTTCAGTCACTAAGTTGTGTCCGACTCTTTGTGATCCCATGAACTGCAGCATGCCAGGCTTCCCTGTCCCTCAGCATCTCCTGGAGTTTGCTCAAACTGATGTCCATTGAGTCAGTGATGCCATCCAACCATCTCATCCTCTGTCACCCGCTTCTCCTCTTGCCTTCGGTCTTTTCCAGCATCATGGTCTTTTCCAGCACAACTAACCTCTGCCACCTTAAAGTGTTTCTGGGACAAAGCAGGGAGTAAAGAAATAGCCACACCAGTCTGAACTGAATGGCATATTACAATTACCAAATATGTCCGTCATTTCCCCTGAAGGACAGCAGACAGAATCTCAAAACCCTGACGATTAAATGGCAAGGCAGGATGACCATTTCCTTCCAAAAGTGGGGTACTAGAGATGTTCCCCTACATGAGAAAATCTGCTCTCAGAGAGTCTTGCTCTCATTTTTCCCCCATTGAATGAATAACTTAAACCTTGTTTGTTACTGGGATGGGATGGGGTGTGTCCTCTTTCAATAGGAGAGCAAGACTGTCTCTACAAAAATTCTTGGTGCTTGGAATTATAGCCCAGTATGACCCAGAAATCCCATTACTGGGCATATATACAGAGAAAACCATAATTTAAAAAAACATATGCACCCCAGTGTTCATTGCAGCACTATTTACGATAGCCAGGACATGAAGTGAAAGTGTTAGTTGCTCAGCCGTGTCCAACTCTTGGCAACCCCATGGGCTGTATTCCGCCAGGCTCCTCTGTCCGTGGGATTCTCCAGGCCAGAATACCGGAGTGGGCTGCTGTGCCCTCCTCCAGATCTTCCTGATGCACGTCTCCTGCACTGTGGGTAGATTCTTTACCATCTGAGCCACCAGGGAAGCTTTGCCAGGACATGGAAGCAACCTAAATGTCCATCAATGGAGGAATAGATAAAGATGTGGTTCATATATAAAATGGAGTATTACTAAGCCACAAAAAGGAACAAAATTGGGTCATTTGCAGAGATGGGATAAACCTAGAGACTGTTATACAGAATGAAGTCAGTCAGAAAGAGAAAAACAAATATTGTATATTAATGCGTGTACGTGGAATCTAGAAAAACGGTACAGATGACCTTATTTGCAAAGCAGAAGTAGAGACACAGACATAGAGAACAAGTGTGTGGACACTAAAAGGGAACGCGGGGTGGGAGGAACTGGGAGACTGCGACTGACGTATATACAGAATTGATAGGGTGTACAACATAGATGACTAATGAGAACCCTACTCTATGTTTGTGATGACCTGAATGAGAAGGAAATCTAAAAGAAGAGAGGCTATATGTATGTATATATATAACTGATTCACTTTGCTGTACAGTAGAAACTAACACCACTTTGTAAAGAAACTATACTCCAAAAAATTAGCTTAGAAAAGTAAAAGAGTTCAATCCAACATACTCCTCAGGAAATGTCTCTGCAGGAGAGAAATACACATTTCTTTTAATCCCACAGCTTATATTTTGAGCATAAAATCTTTAGAGAGAAACGAACGGCAGGAAACCCATTTGCCTTCTCCGGAGGGCGTGTGGAGTGGCCGCTGCAGGTCCAGGCTCTGTGCCGTCCTCACCCTGCAGGGGTCGCTGCTCACCAAGCCAGGCCAGGCCGGGAGCTAACAGATTAGGAAGTGGGATTTGTAATTTTGCAGCTGGCAAAACATGCCACAGGGCCTTTGCCAGGGCTCAGAGCCCATGGATATTTCAATCCTTCAGGAACTGAGGGTTTTGCCCTTCTCTGTCTGGAAGGACACACGGCACTGATGCCATGACCCCTAGGATGGATCCTTGTGGGGATTTTTTTTTCCCCCCAGCGATTTGTAGCACTGTCACTTCCAGAAGTTGGCATTTGTTTAGTGTATGAAGTATGTGTAAGGATGCTAATGTCTGTCAGAGAAGGCAGTTCGGTCGCCTTTCTGGTGGTGTGCACATGTGGACTGAGATGCCTGGAGCTGATGAATATTACCATTTTATATGTATATATATATATATGAAATGAAATTGTCTTGTTGACCCAGAACCTCCTCTTTATTTTAAGCTAAGCTATGTTAACTGTCTCCTTTCTGCAGAGTGTTCGTAACATTTCATTCTTCTGATGGAAGAACTTACTTTCAGGAGTGGGTTTATTTTTTTTAAGGATTTAAAAACTAACTTTATTTTTGTCTGTGCTGGACCTTTGCTGCTGTGAGGCCCGCTCTCTAGTCGCGGGCCTCGGGCTTCTCATCACGGTGGCTTTTCTTGCTGCAGAGCACAGGCTCTAGGGCACAAGGCTTTCAGTAGCTGCAATGAGTGGGCTCAGTAGCTGTGGCTTCCGGGCTCTAGACCACAGGCTCACTCGTTGTGGCACACGGGCCTAGTTGCACGTGGGATCTTCCCCAATCAGGGATCGAACCTGCGTCCCCTGCATTGGCAGGTGGATTCTTTAACCACTGAGCCGCCAGGGAAGCCCTCAGGTGTGGGTTTTTGTAAATCAGTTGAATTTCTTACTGGTGTTTGTTATTTTAAAATTGTATATGTTAAATTATAATTCAATGTATTTTAAATATATAAATTAGCCATTATATAGTCGTATATGTTGAAATTATATTTATGACGTGATAATTTTCAGCTTATGGTAGGAATAAATAGTTTTCTTTCTAAATGCTTCTCTGTATCAGAGATAGCTCCAGTATCATAAATTGCTGTGCAGCTAAGGTGAAATTAACAGCTGCAGAGCACATTGCAAATGGAAGAATCTCGTATACTGGCCTGGTGAAATTTACTTCAGTGAAATTTAGCTAAAGGTATATTTTTTAAAAAGCTCAAGCATTTATTCAGCAAATATTTAATGAGTGCTCAAGCCTGCTGGTCGAAACCACGGAGCCCCTGTGCCGCAACGAGAGAATCCACGTGCTGCAACGAAAGATCGGACACGATGCAACAAAACCCTGCAATGAGACCCGACGCAGCCAAGTAAGTGATTACTGAAAGCAGTTGCCCCTCTGAAATATGAAGCACACTTTGAAACTAGCCTATGCGTGTCATCCCGATTTTTACATCCATGCCAGGGTGATCCCACATGAGGTAGACAGAGACCTGGGACTCCACAGGAGCTGACCCCAAACGAGCACTCGACTCCCTTTACCATGTGCTTAGAAACAGCTCAAGAGAGATGGTTGTCTTCTGCCTTCTGAAGCCTGGAAGTGAAGGCCTTGTTATTTCAGGGACAGATGCCCTGGAGGTGCTCATAATGCTGGTACAGCTTTTACGGAGGTGCTGACGTAAGAATAATCACACACTGTATTTTGTGAGCGATTACTCTGGGCCAGGTTCTGTTCTCAGAGCTTTACACTTAGAACTCATTTGACCCTCACAGCAGATTCATGGTGCTGATGCTATAACTGCCCCGGTTTATGTATGAGGAGGCCCATGAACTGCATAGTAAATAATATTTGGTTAAGACACCTCCCCTACCCACTGCTTCATCCTGTTCCTCTCGTTCAGCTCCTTGGGGGGGTCCCACTGGTCAAGCACCAAGGAGGCAGTCTCATGAAAAATATTGCTACATTCACATGTAGTACACACTGCTGTATTTAAAATGAATAACCAACAAGGACCTACTGCATAGCACAGGGAAGGCTGCTCAATATTATGTAACAACCTAAATGAGAAAAGAATTTTAAAAAGAATAGATACATGTATATGTATAACTGAGTCATTTTGCTGTACACCTGAAACTATCACAACATTGTTGATTACCTATATCCAATATAAAAGAAAAAGCAAAAAAAAAAAAAAGACCTATATCACTCAGATACAAATGTAAAATGTTTTTGAAAAAATAAACTCACATTTGCTTTCCGACAAATATCAGAAGGCGCGCTATTGCTGTGACCTGGGATCTTACGCCAGTCACTCGGGGGCGGGATAGTAGCAAACCCAGGATCAGGGCTGACTTTTTGTCTTTTCAAACTTGCTTTCTTGCCTGTGGGGTGTTTAGTGGGCTCGAAGAAATGCCTGGTGGGTTGGGAATCATACGGTGCTTGGGTCCTAATCCAGGCCCTGCACTGACTATATGATTTTTGGATAAGTGAGTCAACATCATACTTATTACTGGAGACTTTCTTTTCTCCTCTGGTTCTCTGAGATGACCTAGAGGGGTGGGACGGGGAGAAGAGAGGGAGGCTCAAGAGGGAGGAGATATATACATAATTATAACTGATTTACATTGTTGTAAGTCAGAAACCAACACAACAGTATAAAGCAATTTCCCTGCAATTGAAAAAGAATTTTTTTTTAAAAAAGCAGAAATTCTGGGTATTAAAAAGAAAAAAATAAAGAACATCAACCGTACCTTTCTATTCTAAGATTCAATTAGTCCAACCCCAAATTATTACTTTAATATAATTAATATTAATATAACTATTATAGTAATATAATCACCCTAATAAAATAGTTAATATTGAAATAAACTAGTATTGTGTGCATGCATGCTAAGTTGCATCCAACTCTTTGCAACTCCATGGACTGTAGCCCACCAGGCTCCTCTGTTCATGGGATTCTCCAGGCAAGAATACTGAAGTGGGTTGCCATGCCCTTCTCCAGGGGATCTTCCCAACCCAGGGACTGAACCCAAGTCTCTTATGTCTCCTGCCTTGGCAGGCGGGCTCTTTACCACTAGTACCACCTAGGAAGCCCCATAAATATAGTTAAAAGAAAAATCAAATAATAATAGTACCTATGTGCTAGTGGTAAAGGACCCGCCTGCCAATGCCAGTTAGACATGAGAGACACAAGTTTGATCCCTGTGTCTGGAAGATCGGCTGGAGGAGGGTATGACAACCCACTCCAGTATTCTTGCCTGGAGAATTCCATGGACAGAGGAGCCTGGCGGGCTACAGTCCACAGGGTCAGACAGAGTCGGACACCACTGGAGCGACTTAGCACTCGCACACCAGTAGTACCAAAGGGGTCATTGGGCAGATTGAAGGAGATGCTACTCTAAAGCGTTCAGCTTGGTTCATTTGGCAGTGGTAGCTTTTGTTAAAGGCAGAACAGTGATAGTTTCTCTCTGAGGCAGAAACTGCTGAAGCTGGGCTTGGCATAGATGACACAAAAAGGTCATCAGGAAGGAAGCTCCCTAGAGGGACCGTGGAGGAGAAGGCAGTAACTGGAGAATCCCTTAGTCAGCAACAGTGATGCAGTCGCCCCAGCCTGCATCTCCAGCCTCAGCCTATGTCTGGCCCACAGCCTAGGAGCAGGGGTCCTCAGCTTTCAGGGTTAGTGGGTGGTCACCAAGTAATACAGTAGAGCAGGTCTCCCTGGGTTCAAATCTTGGGGAAGCTCTACTACTTATATGCTGTAGGGCTTTAGGCTCCCTGCTTTATCTCTCTGGGCCTCAGTGTCCTCATCAGTAAAAGGGGATAATAACAGAATCTCTATCCTAGGGTTAATGCCAGGATTAATTAATTTAGATGCCACAATCTGACATCTTAATATATGCTAATAGTTATTACGAAGCTCCAGCCAGGTCCTGGAGCAGAGCATCCAATGAGACACAAGGTCAGTCTTCCTGGGTATTTAACAGCAGTGGAAAGGGGAGATTTAAAAAAAAAAAATCAGCTTCTGTTACACCTGAGATTCGTGCTCTGCAAGAAAGTACAGAGTGTTTCCCTCTGGGCAGGGGGTTTCTAATGAATTTGTCTCTTGCTCTGTGGGAGGAGAGGTCCAAGGAATTGTAGGGAAATGTATGTGGTTTCTCAGGTATTATTCCCTTGGACAGCAAGGAGATCAAACCAGTCAGTCCTAAAGGAAATCAACCCTGAATATTTATTGGAAGAACTATTTATTGTGAAGAATTATTTATTGTGTCATCTATGCCAAGCCCAGCTTCAGCAGTTTCTGCCTCAGATAGAAACTATCACTGTTCTGCCTTTAACAAAAGCTACCACTGCCAAATGAACCAAGCTGAATGCTTTAGAGTAGCAACTCCTTCAATCTGCTCAATGACCGCTTTGGTACCATTGAAATTGAAGCTCCAATACTTTGGCCACCTGATGAGAAGAACTGACTCAATGGAAAAGTCCCTAATGCTGGGAAAGATTGAAGGCAGGAGGAGAAAGGGATGACAGAGGATGAGATGGTTGGATGGCATCATTGACTCAATGGACATGAGTTTGAGCAAACTCCAGGAGATGGTGAAGGGCAGAGAAGGCTGGCATGCTGCAGTCCATAGGGTCACAAAGAGCTGGACAGGACTGAAGCTACTTAGCACACAGCACAGTATACATACTAAATACGTCTAGAACAATGTATAAACAAGGTTTCATACTTAAAACTAAAGAAAGGGGAAATGTATGGAAGGATCTAGGTTCAGTGCTACTGTGCAGTCTTCAAGCCTTGTTCTGGGGCTTCTCACTGCCTCCCTGGGCGCGATCAGTTTGCAGGACCAGTGGGGCAGCGTGTTTTCCCCCTTGTTCAATGGCTAAGTCGAATGGGACTCTTTGTGACCCCATGGACTGCAGCGCACCAGGCTCCTCTGTCCTCCACTGTCTCCAGGAATCTGCTCAAATTCATGTCCATTGAGTTGGTGATGCTCTCTCACCATCTCATCCTCTGCTGCCACCTTCTCCTTTCCCTGGGTGTCCCCAAACCACACCCCTGAAAAATACTGAAGTCCCTTTCTCAAGTCAGTCAGTTCAGAGTGTCCTGGCACACCTATGGCCTAGGAAGTGGGGGCTGACTTTCTGCGAGGCCTGAATTTTGTCCCTAATCAGCTGTGTGTCCTCAGGCGTGTCTCAAACCTCTCCCAGCCCCCTTTCTTCATCCATGTGGCCGAGCCTCCAAGATCCAGCCTCCAGGCTCTCGTCGTCTTCGTGGGCCTGATTCTCTGCAGCACTTTACAGTTTATCAGAGGTACCTGGAGCAACAGGCGGTGGATGCAGACAGGAGACTGCGAAGATGGAAGGCTACCTCTGGTGACTCCTCCGGCAGGCGGGGTGAGCCAGATGGGTTGGCTGCTGTTGCTGCTGCTAAGTCCCATCTGTCGTGTCTGACTCTGCGACCCCATAGATGGCAGCCCATCAGGCTCCTCCGTCCATGGGATTTCCCAGGCAAGAGTACTGGAGTGGGGTGCCATTGCCTTCTCCTCAGACACGTTGGATGAGAGCTTAATATCTGGCGACAGATTCAGCTTCAAGGGAAGGCAGTATTTTTACTCATCAGAATTGACCAGGATGAAGAGAGGGAAGGGGCTTGCCTTCAAATGTGAATCTCTATGATTCCCACTTATCAGTTCAGTTCAGTCGCTCAGTCATGTCCGACTCTTTGTGACCCCATGAACCTCAGCACGCCAGGCCTCCCTGTCCATCACCAACTCCTGGAGTCCACCCAAACCCAAATCCATTGTGTCGGTGATGACATCCAACCGTCTCATCCTCTGTCGTCCCCTTCTGCTCCTGCCCTCAATCCTTCCCAGCATCAGGGTCTTTTCAAATGAGTCAGCTCTCCGCATCAGGTGGCCAAAGTATTGGAGATTCAGCTTCAAATCAGTCCCTCCAATGAACACCCAGGGTCCAGTTGATTTAAAATCGGGGTTTCCCCAAAGGATGCTCCTGCTTCTCTACCAGTGTGAGGGTATGAACACGGATGGTACGTTTTTAGAAATGGACCACCACTTCCGCTCACCTCCATGTAGCTGTAACAGGTAGAGGAAGAGTTTCACAAGGACACTGCCGGGTGGGATGTAGGTACAGTTACTTCGTCTGATTTGAGTGTTCCCAGATATCAACGAGGGGTGATAATCGGCAACAGTGTTTCCATACGGTTCTCTTACTTAAATTCCTAAGAAAGGATAAACCAAAAAGCAACTTTTCCCATCGCGACCGCGGCAGGACTCGAACCTGCAATCTTCTGATCCGAAGTCAGACGCCTTATCCATTAGGCCACGCGGCCGCCCGCTAACTAGCGCTCTTTGGACAATCTAAAAAGCATTATTACCGCCCACCAGCTTGCCTGGGACCAACCCACCTGCTTCTTGAGCAGGGGAGGTTGGACCTTGGTTCCCAGAGTTCCGCAGGGGAAGGTCCACCCGGAAGTCCTTTTTCCCCCCCTACGGGCGGACCGGTCTACTTGTGGCTCTCCTATTGGTCGCGCTAGGAGTCTCCCGCCTGCCTCTCGGGTAGCCGCGGGACCTAGCGGGGTACAGACGGGAAGTTGCCCCTGCCAGCGAGGCGGCTCGCTCGGGTGGAGGCCACGCGCCACCCCGAGGCTGCACAGGCCGCGCGGAGGGAGCCGGGGCGTCGCCAGCCTGGGGTCGGGAGCCGCAGACCGGGAGGCACCGGGCGGACTGAGGTTTCCGGCGGGTTCGGCGCTGGGGGGCAGGTGGCCGGGTCGCTGAGCGGCGGCGCGGCCCCTCCCTCTCCAGTCTGGGAGCGCGGCCCTGGGCTGGGCGGAGGCTCGTCCCAGCGCGCACCGCGGCGCGACCGCCGGGCTCAGGCTGGCGGCCGAGGGCTCCTGCGGCGCGCTGGGCCAGGGCTCCGGCGGGGGTGGGGCTCCCGCGGGACTGCCGCCCCCCTGGCGGGCTCGAACCCGGGCACTGGCCCCTAAGGGCGCTAGGCCCTCGGGCTGCGGCGGTGGGGGCACCGGCAGCCACCGTTTGCCGAGCACTTGCCGAGGGCCGTGCCCCGCGGCAGGTTCGCCCTGTGTGTCACCCGAACAGCAGTCCTGTATGACCGGTAGAACCCAGTCACCCCAATTTACAGAGTAGGGAAATGGGCCCAAGGCGCTTGCCCAAGGTCACACATCTCGGAAGAGCTGGAGCCGGGATTCAAACCCTCGTCCCCACCAGAGTCTTGCGCTCATAACCACTACCGTCTCCTTCTCTGATGAACTTAACCTGAACCTCGGTTTTCCGAGGGGTATTGGTATTTCCCAAGGTTGCTTGATTAACTGAGAACATGCACCTAAAGGCGCCTGGCACCCTGCTTTGGGACGCAGGCAGGGCTCGCGGAAGGAGGGCTGTTAAGATCGCGGGTGCTTTGCATGTAGTTGCTAACACTACATCATCTGTCTCCTTTAGGATTTGTGGGTGGAAGGCAGGCATGGTCAGAACCGTTTCCCTGGCAGGAAAGCGGAGACAGGACGTGTCCCTCTCCACGTCTCTCAGCCAGTGAACGCTGCCAAGCTGGAGCCCAAAGCCAGGTGTCCTGACGCCCACCGGGGGGCTCCCTGCACCCACCATGAGCCGCCTGCTCTGGAGGAAGGTGGCCGGCGCCACCGTCGGGCCAGGCCTGGTTCCAGCTCCGGGACGTTGGGTCTCCAGCTCCGCCTCCGACCCCGTCCCCAGCGACGGGCCGCCGCCGCCGCAGCCTGTGCCATCCTCGGTGGGCGGGCAGCTGCGGCACAACCCCTTGCACATCCAGATGCTCTCGAGAGGGCTCCACGAGCAGATCTTCGGGCCCGGCGGGGAGAGGCCCGACGAGGCCGCGGTGCGCCGCAGCGTGGAGCACCTGCAGAAGCACGGGCTTTGGGGGCAGCCGGCCGCGCCCTTGCCCGACGTGGAGCTGCGCCTGCCGCCCCTCCTCGGGGGCAGCCTGGACCAGCACTTCCGCCTCCTGGCGCAGAAGCAGAGCCTGCCCTACCTGGAGGCGGCCAACTCGCTCTTGCAGGCGCAGCTGCCCCCGCGGCCCCCGAGCTGGGCCTGGGCGGAGGGCTGGACCCGGTACGGCCCCGCGGGGGAGGCCGAACCCGTGGCCATCCCCGAGGAGCGGGCCCTGGTGTTCGACGTGGAGGTCTGCTTGGCAGAGGGAACCTGCCCCACGTTGGCGGTGGCCATATCCCCCTCGGCCTGGTGAGTAGGGAGGGGCCAGGGTCAGGGGACTTGAGCCCACGTGGGGGGCCCCCACTCTGTGTCTGGCGGGGGAGTTTCCAGGGACTGCAATCAGCTCGACCCCAGCTTTGATAGAGCTTACTTTCTGGTGGGGAAGGTGTAGGATGATAAAGGACACCCTAGCAAGTGTCAGGTGGTGACGGGCTCAGCAGAGTCCCAGTAATATGTTGTACTTGAGGCTGACTGGGAGACCAGTTGAGATTACCTTGATTTGATTCCTTTACCCCTTCCCCTAATAGCTTCCTGAAAAGTTAGTCTAAGACATTTGAACAGTGTTTCTATTTGGGGATGTCAGTGGTTATTTTGGGCAGGAGAAACTTCCCTTTGATGGGAATGTCCCAGGCAGTATAAGACACTTAGCGTCCCCAGCTGCTCCCTTAAGTGCCAGACCAAATCCCGCTCCATTTCAGTTTCCAAATACCCCTCCCCTCAGGTAACACCTTGCTGACCACCCCTAGCTGAGAAACACTTCTTCCATCCCCCAGCCTCCCAAGTAGGCCTGCAGGCATTTTGGTCCCCCAAATGTATATCCAGTCACTCTTTTCTTTTTGAGTAACTTTCTAAGTGCTACCCAAGTTTCTTTTTCAAACAATGATGGCAGTACTGTTTCTCCCCTTTTTTATTCTTCATTCCAGGATTAAAATACTATTTACAACCTTAATGCTTTCAGGCATGGCCAGCAAAAAAAAAGTTGGCAGTTTCTTTATTCCTATTGGAAGCTACATCTTTGTAAAGAAAGCTGCGAAATGTTAAATATGCAGTTGAAAATGGTGAAAACATGGCTAAATAGATAAGGTAGGCATTAACGGCTGAAAAGAGCAAAACCAGATGATTCCTTATTGATTAGTTCCAGTTAAGATGAGAATCTTAGAGCTTACTATGTAACTTGATGGTCAAACTAGAGGGAATACTGTCCATCATTTGAGAAAATAAAGTAGGCTGTGGTGGCTGAAAGGAAATTAGGAAACCAGTGATAAGAACTGTTTTTCGATCTTTGGGTCATTCTTGGTCAGTTTACCTCTAGTCCCCTTTTTCTTGTCTCTTCTTCCTCTGCTGACTGTTCACCTCTTTCTCTTCCTGTCCTTTCCATCATCCTCTCATTCTCATACCATTCTTGCCAGTGGTACTGGGGGGCGCCGCTCAGTTTGCCTGGCAGTGGAAGTCATTACTGAGGACCGGGCTCATACAGGGCCTTCCTCCTGGGAGCCTGACTGTGGCGGGGAGTGGGAGGCTGGGGCCCTGACAGCAGCCCACTTAACTTCGGCACATCCCTGGCACCTGGCTGTGTAACGTCAGATGCCTGAGCAGCCCACAGATTCCAGTGGAAGGGAGAAGCCTTGCACAGGCCAGAGGGCAGCTTCCCAAAGGCTGCAGGTGAGGGCTTTGGTCATCAGACCGGAGGGACATTGCACAGGCTGTCAGTGGCAAGCTGAGGCTCACAGGGAAAGTGTAGTGTTGGTTGGTTCTGACTCATCTTAAATATGCCAAAGGTGTTTGCATTTTGGCTTTCTTCTTTTTTATCACAAAAATTTAACAAGATGGCTCTCATGCACAGCTGCAGACCCCGATCTTGGCACCAGTCTGGCTTTTTATTGCAACCAAAGTCCCTATCATCCCCGTAGCCTCTGATATTTGACATCCTTCAGCCTTTTCTTCCGTGTTATTAAGGGCTTTGACATGCTGAATTGAGAGGGAAGGAGGTTGCAACTCGAATTCCTGAGTGTTTTCCCATCATTTGGGGTGTGGGTTAGGTCTCACCAGGTTTAAAATTAGGAACCACTTTTTGCTGGTAATGCCCTCCCTGAGAGAAACTAGTTTTATGTTTGTCATTAATTGTTGTGACAGATAACCCCTCCTCCCCTCCATAGGGACACAGGGAGCTTGTTTGCAGCTGTGGTGGCCACACAGGTGGCCTCGTCACTCACTTTGGTGCTGAGTGGCCTTGACCCTTTGGCGTGATCCATGGTTCACAAAGGCTTTTTGCTCAGTGGCCGTTTCCCCACACTTATCCTTGTGGATCTTGAGCAAACTCCAGCCTTTTCTCGAGTCAGTGTCAGGCCCCCAACAGACAGCACTCACCCCCTGTCCACCCCACCCCCCAGCTCCAGCACATACTTCTAGAACATGTGCATACATCTCCTCCTTTCTGGCACTTTCCTTGGTCTGTCACTGAGGGTGGTTGCTCAGAGGCCCAGCACCTTCTACAAGGTGCGTGACTTGCTCTTCGTCCTTCAGAATCTTCCAGCCGTCAGATGATTCATCCTGTACACATGTGCAGCATTTGTCTTTTTTTTTTGCCACTTTCAATTAAAAAAAGTTCCACTTTGGAACTTTATAATTTTATAATTGTAAAAGTTACAACTTTATGATTGTCTGTCCCCTTTATTAGCTCTTTGAACATGAGCTGTTTAGTGCTCATAGATGTGAGGGGTCGGTAACATTCATTAAGATACTTCAGAGCCAAGCACCGACTTGGTGAGCCCCGGACCTAACAGACATCTTGACGGCCAGGCTGCATGCCCGTCCGGGACACTGGGGACTGTGGCGCGTAGCTGCCTTCCTCTCTGTGGAGGTGGAGAAGTAAAGAAGGCTTTGTAACTCCTCCTCACTCCCAGCACGGCCCCGACAGCCCCCCACCTGACCTCCAGCCCTGTGAGGGTTAGGAGACCTCGTCCCCCTTGTGTCCCCAGCTGCTAGTGCAGGACCTGCATGTGGTGGAAGGTGTGCGCAGTGGGGCTTGTGGAGCAGGGCGTGCACGTCTTTGGGCTGAGCCTGCCCGCCTCTCACCTCCTCAGGTATTCCTGGTGCAGCCGGCGGCTGGTGGAAGAGCGTTACTCTTGGACCAGCCAGCTGTCGCCGGCTGACCTCATTCCCCTGGAGGTCCCTGCCAGTGCCGGTGGCCCTGCTCAGCGAGACCAGCAGGAGCGGTTAGTGGTGGGGCACAATGTATCCTTCGACCGAGCCCACATCCGGGAGCAGTACTTGATCCAGGTGAGGATCCTAGGGCTGAGTGCAGGTCCTGGCTCAGGGTGGGCTCAGAGCCCGGCTCTCAGTGGCTGGGGAAGGACTGCATGTCCTGGCTAGTGCCTCCATCGCCTTTGTAGCAACTTCAGGGACCCCTGTTGACCAGCCCTGCCCATGGTCCCTGTGCCCAGCTCTTGGGTCCCCAGGATCCCTGGCACAGGACCTGAGCTGTCACAGCACTAATGGCCCTTGTCTGTGTGCGGCATTTTAGAGCTTGACCTGGGCTTTGGAGGCCATGGGCCCCACAGCCTGGGCACACATCCTGTCTCAGCCACTGGTGAGCAGCATGTGCTTCTTGACACCCCTGAGCCTCAGTTTCCTCTTTTGTAAAAAGAGGGAGATAGCAGAAGTTACATCATAGAATTGCTGAGAGTTTGAACAGTGCACATGTCAGAACTATAGTGGAGGCACTTCTTGAGTTTGTGGAAAGTGCCCCAGGAGAGGTGGGGCAGGTGGGAGCAGCCTTTGCCTCCAGCTACAGATGCTGAGGCTTGGACAGCCTTGTTAACTTGCCCAGGGCCTCATAGCTGGTGAGTGGCAGGGCGGGGCAACCAAGCCTGATAGCTCGGAAGGCTTGGTTTAGGCCCCTCTGTTCCCAAGGCGCCTCTCAGTGCTGTTGCTGGGAAGGGCCTTGTGTTGGGACTGAGCCTGGCCTATGCCTTCCAGGGTGGCTAGGATCTAGAAGGCAGGCCCCTCACAGGCGGAGGAACAAGCACGAGCAAGTTTGAAGACACTGCATCTTGAGCATCCAGCTGTGTGCTGGGAGGAGGGTTGTGGTGGGGCTGGTGGGCTGAAGCACTGAGGTGAGGTGGGCAGGCCCCTCTGCTGCAGCCTCTCCCCACTCCTCAGGGTTCCCACATGCGCTTCCTGGACACCATGAGCATGCACATGGCCATCTCAGGGCTGAGCAGCTTCCAGCGCAGTCTGTGGATGGCCGCCAAGCAGGGCAAGCACAAGGCCCGGCCCCCTGCTCAACGAGGCCCGAAGAGCAGAGCCAACGGCCCAACGGTGAGGGTACAGTGGGCGTGGGGGGACCCCGTCACAAGCCTGCCCATCTGGCTCAAGGCCACGCTGACCTGCCATGTCCCTTGCTCTGGCCCCCAGATCTCGTCCTGGGACTGGCTGGACATCAGTAGTGTCAATAACCTGGCAGACGTGCACGGCCTCTACGTGGGGGGGCCTCGCCTGGAGAAGGAGCCCCGTGAGCTGTTTGTCAAGGGCAACATGAAGGACATCCGTGAGAACTTCCAGGTATGGTGGGGGGTGGGGGTGCTCTGGGGGTGCGGGCAGGGGCGGGCCCCAAGAGACCCTGGGAGTGTAGCTGCCACACCTGACCCTGGGCCCCAGCGGCAGCAGTGGGATGACTGCCCACCCTGCGCCTTCCTGTCGCCTGTGCCAGGACCTGATGCAGTACTGTGCCCAGGACGTGTGGGCCACCTATGAGGTTTTCCAGCAGCAGCTTCCGCTCTTCCTGGAGAGGTGAGGGAGTGCCCCTCTGGGAACCCCTGGGGGTCAGTGGGTTCCCGGTGGTACCTGGGCCCATTGTAGCCAGGTACCGCTGGGCCTTTCTCAGGCTGGGGCCCTCAGCCTTTCTGGCCCGAGAGCATAGAGCTGCTCTGTCCAGGGCTGGCCACCTGGCCCTTGGACTCTCGGGTGTCTAGAGTCCCAGAGGGGAGGACCCAGGCTGTGCTTATTCATGGTCCGCTCAGCGCCCTCTCTGAACCCAGAGCCTGAGCTAAGGGCTTCACGTCCATCTTGGTTATGTGTCCTAGGGAGTCAGTCTGATGATGCGGTCATCTGAAATAGAAGAGAGCTGGAGTTTAAACCCCTGTCTCTCTGATGTGGGTGGTTGGGTTGAGGATTGCCAGGCCGGCTCAGGGCTTGAGCCAGAGCCTTGCCTTCCGTGGTCATTTATGGCAGCCCTGGTGTTTGTCCTGAAGGTGTCCCCACCCGGTGACTCTGGCTGGCATGTTGGAGATGGGCGTCTCCTACCTGCCCGTCAACCAGAACTGGGAGCGTTACCTGGCGGAGGCACAGGGCACCTACGAGGAGCTCCAGCGGGAGATGAAGAAGTCGCTGATGGACCTGGCCAACGACGCCTGCCAATTGCTCTCGGGAGAGAGGTAGCCAGGCCCTTGGGTGGGCAGAGTCCCCCTGCAGGGGCCAGGCAGCAGGAGACCTGGCCTCTGGCATGGCCTTAGCCCTGCCCTGGTGAACTGGCTGTGCAGGTACAAAGAGGACCCCTGGCTCTGGGACCTGGAGTGGGATGTGCAGGAGTTCAAGCAGAAGAAGGCGAAGAAGGGGAAGAGGAGGGAGCCGGCTGCAGCCAGCAAGTTGCCTGTTGAGGGGGCTGACGCCCCTGGGGACCCCAGGGATCAGGAAGGTGGGGAACATGGGCGGGAGGCGGGGAAGGGAGGGGCCCTGGGAAGGGCCTGGGACCCGGGGGTCCCTTGGCAGTGGTGGCTCCAGCCTTCCAGAGGAGAACCCATGCCCCCTGCAGTGGAAGCACAGAATTCAAACCACTGGACTGGACCGCTGGGCAGGTCCTGGGAGGGTCTTTCTTCCCCGGTCCTGATTGTCCTCCCCGCCCTGTGCAGACCCCGGCCCCCCCAGTGAGGAGGAAGAGTTCCAGCGAGGCGTCACAGCCCGCACCTGCTTGGAGCAGCTGAGGGGGACCACAGAGCTCCTGCCCCAGCGGCCCCAGCACCTTCCTGGACACCCAGGGTGAGCCCTTACCCTCACATGGCCAGAAGCCCCCCTATCCCTCCCTCCGCCCCGAGACAGCCGTATTCCAGGCCCCAGCACAGCGGGTAGCATGCATATGCGCCCCTGCTAACATGCTGCCATTTGTCCCTGCCTTCTCCCGGTCCTGCTCTCACCCCCGGGTCACTGGGCTTGTTCACTACAAGTGCACTAAGCGCCTGCTGGGCTCTGGGCCTTACTGCAGCCTCTGAGGGGCAAGGAGAAGCACAACTCCTTTCTAGTAGCTTCTCCCTGGGAAGAGCCAGCCTGTGCTGGAGTTGAGATCCATCATAAGACAGGAGAGTCATCAGTGTCGAGGCAGAACCTAAAACTCTGCCTGGGGAAATCAAGGAAGGCTTCCTTGAGGAGATGACCTTCATTCTTGCCCCACAAAGTGGCAGAGATGGGAAAGTAGGGGCATCCAGACTGAACAGCAAGGGGCCAATTTTGTGTTTCCCTGAGAGGAGGCCTTCTTGAATCTGTGCCCTGAGTGCCTCACTTGCCTCGCTCTGGCATTGGCTCTGGTGAGCAGCCCGTGAGGGATGGAGCGCTGGAGGCCCTGGTATGCTTCTGGAGCAGCAGACGTCGGGCAGACCGGTGCACTGCTCTGGGCAGTTTCCCTGGTGAAGTGGAGTTTGCGAGGAGTCCTGCCCTGGGCAGTGTGTATGGGTCCTGGAACAGGGGGCTGACAGAGGATCTGTCCTTGGGGGATATTTGAATTATTCTAGGGGCCTCCATGGGGGGTCCTGGCTGAGTCCCAGAGGGAGGGGTGGTGATGTCAGGCTGAGGTCACCAGCAGGCCTTGGGATGGGTGGGCATTGTCATGGATGGAGAGAGCCTTCCTCGGTGCGTGCTGTCCCCCCCTGACTGCTGTGACGCGCTCTCTGCTGGCGGTGTAGGTGGTATCGGAAGCTGTGTCCCCGGCTCGATGACCCTGCGTGGACCCCTGGCCCCAGTCTCCTCAGCCTCCAGATGCGGGTCACACCTAAGCTCATGGCGCTGACCTGGGACGGCTTCCCCCTGCACTACTCGGAGCAGCATGGCTGGGGCTACCTGGTGCCCGGGCGGCGGGACAACCTGGCTCAGGTGCCGGCCGGCAGTGCCCCCACATCAGCTGGGGTGGCCTGCCCCCACACGTAAGGCTCTGGCTCGGGGAGGAAGGGGCTGGCATCTCGGGACCCTTCCCCTTGTTGGAGAGGCCAAGCCCAGCTCAGGCTAGGGTGAGGAGCCTGAGTCGGAGCGTCTGGCTTCTAGTTCTTTTTTGATGGCAGTCTTTCTGTCCAGGCCTCCGAGCCCTGTGGAGTTGAGGGCGTGGGGTTTGAGTGGGAAGGGCTAAGGCCCTGCTAAGGAGCCTGCAGCCCGGCTGCCCGCACAGGAACACGCAGAGGGCAGGCTGGAGGGCTGTTGAACGTGATGGGTCCACGGACTTTGTGTGCCTCCTTTGAGTATCATGTATTGAGCACTGGTTATATTCTGTGTTAATCCTTTACGGTGCTTCCCTCGTTTGTTCCCCAGGCAGCCACATGAGACAGGGTGGTTATCTTCATTTCAGAGCTGGCAGAAGAAAAGGCCATGGGGAAGTTAGTTTCTTGTCTGAGAACCCAGACCCTTGAGCTTTTGACAGGCAGGTGCTGGGGAGAAGCCGTAGTGTGTGAAGTGGCCCAGAATTAAAGGTCCTGGCTTGGCAGGGCAGTCTGACCCGCCTATGGGGCCTGAGGACAGAGGGATGGGGGTCGCCTGCGCCTGTGAGCTGAAGAGTGGGTGCGCGCGCAGGAGCCAGCCTGGGGCGGGCCTGGCCCTGACTCCCTGCTGCCCTGCTCCCCACACGCTCTTCTCCTGAGTCGGCCCGGGCCTCAAAGCCCAGCCTGCCAGCAGCGCGCTGTCGTTATCAGCTTGTCACTCGCTGTCTGTGAGCCAGGGAGCATGCTGTCCATTCCTGCCTCAGATCCGCTTCCGGGGACTGAACGGGGAACGGTGGAAGGCACCCAGTGGCGGCCTGGCCCGGAGGGGGCCTGCGGTAATCAGGCTGCGGCTGCCGTTCTCTGCGCAGAGCCATCGAGTCCCTGTACAGGAAGCACTGTCTTGAACAGGGGAAGCAGCAGCTGGAGCCGCCGCGGGCAGACCTGGCCGAGGAGTTCCTGCTGTCCGACAGCAGCGCCATGTGGCAGACGGTGAGGGTGGCTCTGGCTCCAGGACGGGGCAGCCTCTGGGTGGGGGCCAGGCGCCAGAGGCACTCGTCTGCTCACTCACCCCAGAGTGGGGCTGGCGAACGTGGGCCAGCCCTGCCCCCCGCTGTACTCACTTGGTACCTGGGCCCCTCCAGGTGGAAGAATTGGGCTGCTTGGAAGTGGAGGCTGAGGCAAAGATGGAGAACTCGCGAGAGGCAGTTCCAGGTCAACCGCTAGCTCCGGTGAGCTGGGCGCCTGCTCAGGGCTTCTCTGGGTGGGTGCTGGCTGGCCACGTCCTCCTCTTGAGCCCAGGTAGTGCTTTCCCCCTCAGTTCCCAAGGTTTTGCGGGGCTGGGAGATGACCGCCATGCCCTTGGGCAGCCCCACCCTTGTTGGAGGCCCGAGAGGGAGCCTGAGACCGCGTGGCCATCCTGTCGTTTCCCAGCTGCATGCCGTTTCAGGCCCTTTTCCCACCCCTACCCCATGGCCCTCGCTGAACGCAGGTGCTGGAGCAGGGCCTGATCTAGGTGTGTGGCCCCCACAGACTGCTGCTGGTGGCCCCAAAGCCAGCCAGCCAGCTTATCACCATGGCAACGGACCCTATAACGACGTGGATATCCCCGGCTGCTGGTTCTTCAAGCTGCCTCACAAGGTGTGTGTGCTGGTTCACACCCTGTTTTGTGGTGTTCTTGCTGCACTTGGGGCGCATAGTAGGCCTGCAGAGTGACTCAAACCAGGAGACGGCCTTGCTGTGGGAATGCCAGGAGTAGAGGGGCAGAGCATGATCTCTGACAAAAGTTGCCATCTCTGTGAGCCTTTGTTTTTCTTCTAAAAATTGGGTGGCAAGGGGCCTGGTTGGCAGAGTTAAATGACATAGGGCTAGAAAAAAGAGAAAAATGACATCGGGCATCTCTTTGTGACCCGCCAGGCTCCTCTGTCCATGGGGTTCTCCAGGCAAGAATACTGGAGTGGGTTTCCATTTCCTTCTCCAAGGGATCTTCCCCACAGGGATTGAACCTGGGTCTCCTGCACTGCAGGCAGATTGTCATCTGAGCCACCAGGGATGTCTTTGAGCCTTTTTTTTTCTTCTAAAAATTGAGTGGCAAGGGGTCTGGTGGCAGAATTACATGACATAGGGCGAGAAAAAAGAGAAAACTGGCATGGGGCGTGTCGGGCCTAGTGCCACACCTGGTGGCTGGTGGCTGTTCCTGGGAGGGGCTGGGTGTTCGCCTGTGTGTGGGTGTGTGTGTGTGTGCGCGCCTGTGTGTGTATGTATGTTGCAACCAGGGATTTGCCCCAGACTGCTCTGCTCTTGGGGCAGTCTGGGCTCGGTGTCGGGCAGTGCCTCGGGCACCGGGGATCTGCCGCACGCCTCCAGACCCCACTTTCTTTGCCCTCCACAGGACGGCAACAGCTGCAATGTGGGCAGCCCCTTTGCCAAAGACTTCCTGCCCAAGATGGAGGACGGCAGCCTGCAGGCTGGCCCGGGAGGCGCCAGCGGGCCCCGGGCCTTGGAAATCAATAAGATGATCTCATTTTGGAGGAACGCCCATAAGCGTATCAGGTGGGCTGTCGGGGAGGGCAGAGACTTGCTGCTATCCATGCCTCTGACCAGGTCACCGCTCTCCTGGGATCCCTCCCCGCCCACCGCCCCCCAACTCCTGGCCCCAACAGCCTGTACTACAGTGCAGGGCTCGCCCAGTCTGGAGGCCAGGCTCTCTGTGGTCCTGGTGCTGTGCGCCCGCGGGCCGGGCTCTTCCTCTCCAGCTTCAGTTTCCTTGTTACGTAAGAAGAGTGGTACTGTAGGTCTCCGAAGGCCCCTCCCAGTCCTGTGAGGCGCCTTCTGTGAAGGGCTAGTGGCCTGTAAGCTGTGTTGGGGGCTGGATCCCAGGCTGGGAATGGCAGATGGGTCAAAGTCTAGTTCCACGGCGGAGGTGGCTGCCAGCAGCACGCTCCTGTGAGAAGAGTCTGGCAAGGGCTGGTGACGCCTGCCCTGAGCGTGGAGGAGGCAGTGGTAGCAGGGCTGAAGCATGGTGCCTCATGGTCACCCCAGGATGCGGGCAGAAGCGGCCTCAGCTGCCTGGCCATCTCCCTGAGGGCTTGTGCTCCTGGGTGGTAGATGGCAGGGCCCAGCCCAGGTCAGGTCAGTGGAGAGGGTTGAGGCCGGGCACGGAGGGCATGCAGTAGAGCAAGGTGGTTGAGAGCTGTGTCATGAGGGGGTGGCTCCTGCCCCCGTGGTTGTGCTCAGCAGCGTGTCCCCACAGCTCCCAGATGGTGGTGTGGCTGCCCCGGTCTGTGCTGCCCCGGGCCGTGACCAGGTATGTCCTATCGGGGTTGTGGGAACAGGAAAGCTGAGTGAGGCGGGTCCTAAGACCAAAGCCAGCTGCGGAGATTCAGGTCCTTCCCCCCCTACACCCCCACAGGCACGCCAACTACGATGAGGAAGGCCGCTACGGGGCTATCCTGCCCCAGGTGGTGACGGCCGGCACCATCACTCGACGGGCCGTGGAGCCCACGTGGCTCACTGCCAGCAATGCCCGGGTGCGTGCTCTTTGTGTGTCTGGTCTCCCAGGCCTTCCTCTCCTGTCTCGAGAAGCTGGGGTTGCAATGGGCCTGTACTAAGATCTGAGTCTGGTGGGACTCAAGACCAAATCTGGCATCACAGCCCCTCCATTTGTTGGGCAGATAAGTTCTGGGCACCTGCTCCTGGCCAGGCATGCGTGGCACAGCTTTTGTGGTGTCTCCATGGGACCGAGTGTGAGCCAGGCATGGGGCAGGGGATCTTTACCTAGAACTGGCAGAGCTGGCTGCATTCCCTAAAACCACGCCCTAGGGAAGGGCCACCACATCTCAGTCTAGTCAGGCCCCGGGGTGAGCGAGAGGAGTCTCACCGGCCACCTACGTGGGGTATGACCTCCCTCTTCCCACAGCCTGACCGCGTAGGCAGTGAGTTGAAGGCCATGGTGCAGGCCCCGCCCGGTTACGTCCTCGTGGGTGCCGACGTGGACTCCCAGGAGCTATGGATCGCAGCTGTGCTGGGAGACGCCCACTTTGCCGGCATGCACGGTAAGCGGGAGCCCGGGCTGGAGCAGCGTGGAGGCGGCCTGATGTCTGGCCGGCGGAGCACTTCCAAAGCCGCCTCTCTCGCTGTCGCCCTGCCCCCAGGCTGCACGGCCTTCGGCTGGATGACCCTGCAGGGTAGGAAGAGCAGGGGCACCGATCTGCACAGCAAGACAGCGGCCACCGTGGGCATCAGCCGCGAGCATGCCAAGATCATCAACTACGGCCGCATCTATGGGGCCGGGCAGCCCTTTGCTGAGCGCCTGCTCATGCAGTTCAACCACCGACTCACGCGGCAGGAGGCGGCTGAGAAGGCCCAGCAGATGTATGCGGTCACCAAGGGCCTCCGCCGGTGAGTGTCCCCCCGCCACCGCTTCTCCATCCCTGGGCCTCAGGCTTGCTTTATTGTCTTTGCTGCACCTGTTTTTTTGACCTTCCCGTTGCCTGAGCCCTCATATGATCTCTGACCTAGCTCCAGGTGGGTTGTCCTTTGGTTGTGATGTTTGCTCGCTTCACAGTCCGTTTTCCTGATAAAGCTATGCATTTGTTATCACTGAGTGGTTGCAGGGTGCCTGTTCTGCTCTTGTAGAATAAACAGTAGTATGGGGTTTGCAAACCCACAGCCTCACAGGGCATGAGAGCAAGTGAGAGGGGGAGCAGAGTGTTGTCCAGGGAGGTGAGGGGGGAGACGGCGCTGGGGGGATGCACTAGGGTAGCGCAGGCAAGGCAGTGGCAACAGAGACGGCTGGGTCTTAGTCATGGAGACCTTTGAAGACTTCATGGTGTGGACTGAGGGTGGGTGGGGAAAGCTTGTGGCACCTCTGAGCAGGTGAGTGACATGACTGGCCAGCAGGGGGACTAGCCCAGTGTCGTCTGAAGCCGCAGTGAAGCTGGGAGTCTGGGCAGCGGGGACCGAGAAGAGTGAGCCAGGCCTGGCTGTATGTCCTGTCTTCTGCCTTTCTAAATGCTCTTCTCACCCCCACCCCAAAATGCAGGGTGGTAGCTTTCGCTGCCTGCTGGACTGACATGCCCTGTTGGTCACTGGGCAGTGCAGGGTTGAAGATTTAGGCAAGTAATGGTCCCCTGTCCTTTATCGGGCTACCCTCAGGTAGCCCATAGAATCCTGGGATCCTGTCTAGGCTCTGCTTCTGCCTGCTGTGCGATCCCAGAGTCACTTAGCATCTCTGAGCCTTTTGACCCCAGGGCGGTTGTGGAAATGGAGTGGTGTTGAACATGCCTAGCCCAGGGCTTGGCACAGAACAGGCATTCCCATGGGAGTGACGGTTGGAACGCTGCCTCCCAGGTACCGGCTGTCAGATGAGGGTGAGTGGCTGGTGAAGGAGTTGGACCTCCCTGTGGATAGGACCGAGGATGGCTGGGTTTCCCTGAAGGATCTGCGCAAGATCCAGAGAGAAGCTTCGAAGAAGTGAGAACCTTCTGTGTGTTCACGTCAGTGGGAGGGTTTGGGCTGGCCCGGGGAGAGCTGGCGTGCGTTTGCTCTGATAATGGTGGAACACACAGCTTGCCCCCCTCTTCGTTCCCCAGATCGAGATGGAAAAAGTGGGAGGTGGTTGCTGAGCGAGCCTGGATCGGGGGCACAGAGTCAGAAATGTTCAACAAGCTGGAGAGCATTGCCACATCTGACATACCGAGTACCCCGGTGCTGGGCTGCCGCATCAGCCGGGCCCTGGAACCCTGTGCTGTCCGAGGGGAGGTACCGCTGCCCTCGGAACGGGGCAACGGGGGCCTCAGGGAGGGCAGGGCTCCTGTGCCGCCTCCTGCTCCGGAGGGAGCTGCTTGTGGTCTGGCCCTCCTCACCTGTGCCTTCCCTCCCCAGTTTATGACCAGCCGAGTGAACTGGGTGGTGCAGAGTTCCGCGGTGGACTACCTGCACCTCATGCTTGTGGCCATGAAGTGGCTGTTTGAGGAGTTTGCCATTGACGGGCGCTTCTGCATCAGCATCCACGATGAGGTTCGCTACCTGGTGCGGGAGGAGGACCGATACCGCGCAGCCCTCGCCCTGCAAATCACCAACCTCCTGACCAGGTAGGCAGGGCCCATGGCTCCTCCGGCCTGAGCGTCTGCCAGATACATGGGGCTTGGACCACACTGAGCACAGTCTGAACTTTCATCCCCCCAGGAATAAGTGTTTCCACTTTTATCTCTGATTTTTAAAAACTGAGAAGTCTTAAAAAGACTGGCTCAATATTTAGAAAAGATTTTTGGAGACTGAAAGTGTATTGCCAGACTCGATCACTCGGGTGGTCAGGAGGTGGGAGAGCCCAGGGAGTAGGCTGAGAGTTCTCAAACTGTGCTCCCCTCAGAATACAACTTTGTTTTGAAAATCAAATGACAGGCTTTTCTCAACTCACAGAAAATTTAGATACTTTTTCATTTGTAAACATTTATTCTTAAGTGCCAAAAGTTTGTTACTGTTAGTAAACAGAAAACATTGTTAACAGGGAAGCTCAAGTATACATATTGAGTTGAATTTTCTTGTAGTAAAATCTCTAGTTTATATGGTTGGATTAACTGATGTTACAGTTCCATGTTGATCTGCTACTAAGAACCAGTTTGGGAACCGTGGCCTGTCCTGATTAATGGGTATATAATGAATGTTTACAGTGATCACTGCTGTTGCCCTCATCTTCTGACCAAAGTGGGAAAAAAGGTGTGTTTTGAGTCCACAGTTGTACACGAGTATCTCAGCAGGAGGTGTTGGGCTGCTGGGTGGAGGGCCGTGCTAGCCCTTCAGCTTTCTTTGCTTGAACAGAGTTGGCTGGGCAGGCCCTGCAGGTCATCTCCTGGAGAGACGGGCCTTTGTTATAGCAGGGACACAACTGTTGAAAGGAGATGGGGTCTCTTTCAGGTGCATGTTTGCCCACAAGCTGGGCCTGAATGACCTGCCCCAGTCAGTCGCGTTTTTCAGTACAGTTGATATTGACCAGTGCCTCAGGAAGGAAGTGACCATGGATTGTAAAACCCCTTCTAACCCAACTGGGATGGAAAGGCGATACGGGATTCCCCAGGGTGAGCACACCACCTTCCTTCCTACACATGGGATGGGAGGCGGACTAGAAAGTGGTCTTGGACAACAGAGGCTCAGGGCACTAGAGGATAATAACCCTCCTCGTGTGCTGTGTGCTGGGCTGTTTCGGTTTTTAGCAGACCCTGAGTCCAAAGTGCGCATAATGTTTGGATCACAAAGGCATGTGTTTCTAGGAAGGTGTTCCTAGTAAATGAAGTGTTTTGACTCTGGTTTCTTTCTTCAGCCACACACACACAGAAGATTTAAACAAGATTTATTGTTTAAAAGTCACAGTGTGTCCTTAGGTGACAAAATTATGCTCTGAATGCCAAACAAGTAAATTAGAAAGCTTAAAGTCTATTTAAAATGTATCTAAGACAAACTTATTTTATAAAGAAAACAGACCCTCCCCAAATATGACCCTACCATTCTTGGCAATCCTTTTTGACCTTAACATTAAGCTTTTCTCACTTCTGACTGCTTCATGAGGGGGCATCCTAACAAACTGCACTATTTTTCAGGTGAAGCGCTGGATATTTACCAGATAATTGAACTCACCAAAGGCTCCCTGGAGAAATGAAGCCAGCCTGGACTATAGCCCTACCTGGAGGCTCTGTATTTGCTCCCATGGAGCTTCATCGGGGCAGCGCAGGCTCCTAAAACTCAGGCTTTCAGCTCTGCTTTTTGCAAAAGGGCTGGCCTCAGGCCAGCCATTTTTCAGTAGCAGGGCCTGCCAAGAATGACTGCCTCTGAACTGAAGGTGCAGTTGAGTTCAGAACCAAGATGCCAACGAGGTGCAGGCAGTAGGACAAGAGGGCATTGTTGCTTGTTGGGTAAAAAGAAAGCAGAATCCCCAAAGTTCACATTAACTCAGGCATTTCTTTTCTTTTTTCCTTTTCTTCTTGGCTGGTTCTTTGTTCTGCCCCTCATGCTCTGATGCAGTGCCCTAGAAGGGGAGAGAAGTAACGCTGTAATGTGAGAAGCCTGTTCAGAGGCAGTGGAAATAAAAGCAGAAATCCTTTATCTTCTCATCAAAGCCTGTGTTGGTCATGCTTTCTCCCCTGCCCCACTCACGGGAGGTGACTTGGTGATGGGGCGAGCTCTGCAGTAGAGCAAGGTGGTGCTGACTCCTTCCCTTTGGGCTTCTGTAATGATGCAGGGAACACGGTGACAGAGAAGGGGCATCAAGATGCTGCAGAACTCCCCTGAACTCAAATGCCAGGCAGGCAGAGGCAGTGGACAGGGCCAGGTATATTACAGCTTAAGAGTGTGGTAAACGGAAGAATGTGGATTCAGAATTTTTTGAGAAGCTAGAAATCCAGGGTGGTTGATGTAAACTTCCAGTTTATCTTGGATATGCGTAAGGTGATAGAAATTCTAGGCACCAGAGGTAAGGAAACACAGGGTTCTGCTTCAGAGATGCTGCAGGGCTCACGGCGTGCCGTTGGGACAGGTCTGTTCCTCTCCCTTCAGTCTCAGCAGAGGGGAAAGGAGGCTAAGAAATGTGCTGACCCTCATTCAGAGTAGTGGCCCTACTTTGAGAGCACGGTAGAAGAGGGAAAAACTGGTTTCTGAGCCAGAATGCTTAGGCTCAATTTTCCAATGGTTTAAAAGGTTATGGGGAGAAGACCCACAGTAAGACCCTGTTTTCAACATCCCCTTCCTGGAAATGTCCATCCTAAAGGTATACAAGCCTGGGAAACTTCTTGTGTGGTTCACTGTTTACAACCTTTCTCTTGAGAACACTTAGTTTTGTTTTTGTCTTTGACCACCTTTTGGCCCTTTCTCTGTGGCTGCTCCCGGACAGGCTGCTGACAACCGGCCAGGAGGGCAGCTGAAGCCTGCTGCACGCCAGTCAGAGCAGGCACTGACCTCTTCATTTTCATCCTCCTCCTCCTCCTGCCGAAGGACTGTGTCCAGGACGTTTCCCTTGATCTTGAAGTCTCGTGAGGTGCTGAGCTTTATATGCTTCATCAGGTTCACCTGGGACAGGATTGTAAACACAGGCACAGTTTGCTACCAATAAAACCTGCCCAGGGCGGCCTGAGCCATCACTGATAAACCCTAGAGAAGCAAGCACACACCCACTAGACTTCACATCAGGTTCCCTGTGTCAGTGTTTGACTTCAAGCCATCAGATCAGAAGTAGCAGAGACAAAAGAAACGTAGTCGACCCCCGACCCAGTGCAGTTGTGTTGCTTCAGTTTGCCAGGTCCCCTCACAGGGTAAGTGGAAATCAGTAGAAAAACAACAGAATATGCTTACCTTTGACCTCTTAGAAAGGTGGATGAGAAACTTTTCATACTGTTCAATGGCAAAGATGAGATTAGGAATTGGCTTGGTTTCCCGAAGAGCTCTGGCCTACAGGGCAAAGAAGAGGACCTAGATTTGGGGTTCAGGGGTGGTGAAGTCTTCTGAAACTGCCGTAGCAGAACTGCTCGTGGCTTTGAGGGAAAGACAGTCTGACTGCCAATGAAATGCAGTTTTACTTACACACCAGTCATTAAAATTTTTTTTGACAGTTCATCAAAGGACCTAAATGCCAATGGAGATGGCAATTAATCCTTCTATCTGTAACTCCTAAACCTGTGTTTTAGAGGCTGGCTGAGGGAAGGGCTGTGTCTGGGTGTCTGGCTGCCTCTCTGACTTGGGATTCTTGTGATGATAAGCCCACTCTACACTGGCTCTGTTTCTGCTCTAGTCTACAGAGGCATTTTCATTGCTGCGATTCTCTTCCCCCTCAACTTGAATTGTAGCTTGTAGATCCTTCCGTATGTTTCTTATGCATATAGACATGTTTTTATATTTTTTAAACTACAAATGAAGACACTGTTCTCATCTTTTTTTTCTTTAACATTATCTCAGAATTTTGTATCTGAACATTTAGCTTTGTATTTTTTCATGTCTGCATAGTGTTCTACAGTATAAATATACTATAAAAGCCAGCTTTCTATTAGTGGGCATCTTAGTTTTCCCAATATTTCACTTTTACTTAAAACATTACTAGGACTGAATATACACAGGCCTTTACAATTTCTCTATGCTACAAGTAGAATTGCTGCATTAAAGACTGGTGCATGTCAACAGTTATTGCCAAATGTTCCCCTTGAGAGAGGACTCAGTTCTTTGCCAGCAGTGCCCTGGAGAACCCACTTTCCGGCACCAATCTTTTACATCCTTTAAGGGGTACCTTTTGCACTCACTAACTTTTCCTAAAATCAGCTCCTTCCCAGTGGTTATCATAAGCTTTTTCTATTTTTGAATAGCTCAAGATTTCCTGGTACACTTCCTGAATCGAGCATATACAGAGAAAAGATGTTCCATCTGAACAAAGTCCATGAACTGAGAAGCAGCCATACACAAATAAGCCCATTTCCTCCAGCTTTACTGAGATGTAATTCACATACCAACTAGTTTACCCATTATATTGCATACTTTCTTGTGTGTTTTTGTGCATTCACAGAGCTGTACAACCATCACCATAACTTTACAGCATTTTCACACACCCTACCCCACAAGAAATCCTATACCCATTTTAGCAGGCACCTTCCCAGTTTCTCTAACATCCCCCTAACCACTCCTGCTCCCCACTAATCTTTCTTTTTAGATTTGCCTTTTCTGGGCATTTTATATAAATGGATTCATATAACACATAGTCTTTGTCCGATTGGCTTCTTTTACTTCATGTATTTTCAAGGTTCATCAGCAACCTTGTTTTTTTTTGGCTGTACTGCATGGCATGCAGGATCCTAGCTCCTTGACCAGGGATCAAATTGGTGCCCCCCCCGGAAGTGGAAGCACAGAGTCCCAACCACTGGACCACCAGGGAATTCCCAGTGGCCACGCCTTGATCACTGTCAGCAACTTACCATGGCTGTGGGGCCGGCAGCGGTTTTCTCCTTTTCTCCTGTACATTTTAGGCTCTTACTGTGTTTGTTCTAAAGAAAAGGAAACAAGTCCTCTCATTCCTGAAGGTTTTTCTATAGAGCTACCAGGCTAGTGGTAATTTTCTAATACGATGATTATAGCAGTAACAGGAGAACTCGTAAGGGGGCCAAGTCTGGGTGAAGAGATTATCCTGAAGCAGATGCTGGACAATGGGAAACATTCTGGGACACTTCATAATCCTCAGATATTTTTCTGTTTTTGTTGTTGGGAGATTTACAGTCTTGCTCTTGGACAGGGCTATCACATGGAAGTGAGGTTAGGACCCACCGTTATTTACACTAGGGCAGCCAAGGGACTCGTGAGCTACGAAAGAACTGTCAAGGGGGGAGTAGGACTAGGTGTTCCCTACTGGGATGTTCGCTAAAAGGGCTAGAGAGAAGACAGGAAGCTGGAGAGGTTGTTCTCAGAGCCATGTGTCTCACATGACAGGTGGTTACAGGCTCCATAAAGGTTTAAAGGTCATAGGAACACTTTGTTTCCCTGCGTTGCAGAGAATCAAAATAAAGAGCTCCTGGAGAAAGGAAGAATCGAGAAGGGGACCAGGAAGCACAGGATTCTGAGCCGGCAGGGGAGCAGAGCCACATGAGGCAGAGCCCACCCACGTGTGAGGCGCACAAACAGGAACCTCCTCCTGGAAGGGGAGTTCTGTGCCCTCTAGGAGTGACAGGCCACGGCCCATGGGACAGCTAGCAGAGTTAGAAACAGAGGCCTGCAAGTGGAGAGAAACCACACTGCCACAACCCTGTGAGGGAGAGGAGGCTTGGTCCACATGGCATGTTCTGGGAAATAAGAAAATGTAGGGATCCCAGAGATGCTGGTGTGAAGAAACTTATTTTCGGCCCTGGAAGGCAGGGTGGAGGGCGAATACTTGGTAGGGGAGGGCTGAGAGGCAGCACAGGCAGTAGAACTCATGTGACCAAATGGGAAGTGAGCCATCTTCCTAAAAGTTGTACCCCAGATGGGACCTTGTTGAAACTCCCTAAATCAATCCCAGCTACGGCCTGTTTCTGCTGATTTAGGCAGGACTAAAACTGTAGTGGGAAGAGAACTATCTTTGGAAGGTATACAGTCCTAAGCAGGATGCTAAGCTACGGGTTTTGGAGCAATGGCTTTCACTGCTTTCTTCTCACTGAGATCCAAGGCTATGGGGAAAAAGAAGGGGCTAAAAGAGAATAAGCAGCTCTTTGAAAGATGTGGCAAATGCAATCCAGATTTCTAGATCAAAGCTCCAGGGAGTTAATGGAACCATGGGCTCTTGACTCATTAAGCACACCTCACAAAGACAAAAAGTGCCTGTGGATCAGCTGACTTGTCGAATAAGGCTTTAAGTCAAGATCGAGAAGGGGAGAAATATCCAAGGAAGAACACATAAACCAGTTTTTATGTAATGTAGGAAAAAGATAGTCTAGAAGGTGCCTAGTGAAAAGCAGAAGAAAAGCTTGAGAATGGGTCAAACACAAAACCCCAAACCTCCCAGCATTTTACATGTCAGTGAGTATCAAGTATGGTTCCAGAACAGGGGCTGGCCAACTACAACCAAGAGGCCAAATCCAGCTCACTGCTTGTTTTTCAAAAGTTTCACTGAACACAGCCAAGATCATTTATTGTATATTGACTATGGCTGCTTTTATTTTACAATGGCAAAGTTTAGTTGTGACAGTTGACTCTATGGCCTGCAAAACCTAAAGCATTTACCATTTGGTCCTTTGCAGAAAGTTTGCAGACTACTGTCATGGAGTTAAAGAACCCAGTTCGAACCTCAGCTTTGCCCCTTTTTTTGGCTGTACCACACGTCACGTGGGATATTAGTTCCCCAACCAGTGATCAAATCCACGGCCCCTGTACCAGAAGCTTGGAATCTTAACCCTTCTGGTTTTGGCCTTATGTCTGACAGCTTGGGAAATGATGCTCTAAGGTCATGTTCATTTTATTGCAACAGCAAATATTTAGAGAATACCTGCCTGGTGTTGTGGTAAGCACTTTCTACAAGGCACCTCATTTATCCTCACTGCCTGCCACTACTTCACTCACATTCCCAAAGGAATGGGTTTGGAATCACCCAGAAATAAACCAAGTCACCGAGCCTAAGGATGCGTGTTTCTCCTCTGCTCCGAGTGCAAGCATACCAAACACTTTTTCTCTCTAAATCACACTTTTTTTTTTTTTTTTAAAGATTTTCCTGCTGCAAAGACTTCAAGCCTTGGCGTGTTCTCAAATGGACACCTCTGGCTTATTTTAAGTAGAAGAAACTTTATATACGCTCAGCTCAGGTGAGTGATCAGTCCCCTGGGAATATAAGGAGCCCTTTCTCACTTGAAGATACATTGTGATACAGACAATCACTTACCTGTACATACGAAATAAACGAATAGCATAGAGGGGTCAGATGTGAACCAGACAGCTTCACCTGCAGCAAAGGAGGAAGAAATCAATATAACTGTAGGAATAAGATGCTTTCCCCATTCCTAGGAAAGGCATTCTCAACTCACCAATTTTTCCATATTTTTCGGAATTCCTGTGGGGCGCTGATACACCTGGAGATACTAACAAAAGATTCCAAGATTCAGTATTAGGCAACGGCAGGATGCCCACTTCTCTCAAAGGTTTCATAAAGTTCTAGGGAAAAGTGTTGGACTCTTGCATGCATGCATACTCAGTCACGTCCAACTCTACGACCCTATGGACTGTCGCCCACCAGGCTCCTCCGTCCATGGGATTTCCCAGGCAAGAATACTGGAGTGGGTTGCCATTATCTACTCCGGGGGATACTTTCCAGCCCAGGGATTGAACCCGCATCTTGTACGTTTCCTGCACTGGCAGGCAGATTCTTAATCACTGAGCCACTTGGGAATCCAGATTTAGAATGCTATTCCTACATAGATGTCCCATGAAACTACAGGAAGTGCCTCAGTGAGCACCTGGTGTATGACTATTGCTCTGGCTGGAGACAGGAAAAGAAAATAAGCTACCCAGATTCATGGAGAATCTTAAGACTCCAGGCTTCCTTTTTTTCCTCTCCTAAGCTCCAAACCTTCCCAGACAGGAAGCAATGAAAGATTTATGTTTCTGACTTGTTCCATTTATTGCTTTAAAAATCCTTCAGGGTGATAGTCCCTGCATCTAGAAAGCCAATGACTTTTGCTGTTTTTCTTTTAGAAAAAGCCAATAAAGATTATAGAGGTTCTCAGTATTTCTACCACAGAAGCTAGTTAGCCACACGCTATAGCCAGAACTGCACCTTCTCAGAAATGGCAGCACTGCTGTTTGGGTACATGGTGTGAGGCGGTCCACCATCTTTCTTGGGTTGTCTGTGCCTTCCTAAGTAATGTGGGTCATTGCTAGAGTCGGAACTAAATTACGTGGTTCCTAGCACTCTTGAATGTCTGCTGAGAATCAAAATACTGCAAATACAAAAAAACTTTCTTGTTAACGGATACTAAGAAGCATTAACTTAAACTCAGGGCAAGTATACCTTGCATTTTCAAAAAATAAACTTATTCCCTACTCGTGTACCTGACCTGTGAGGCATTTAACACCTACTTGTTAAAGGACAAACACCCTTTCGGTGTCCAGACTGGTCTGAAATTGTCTAATTTTTTGTGTAATTGGAATCAGATTAAATTCTAAAACTAAAGTTTAGACTGAGTCTTAGAAGGTGTTTGAAAAGGCATTTACACTCAATCAAGAGGCATTTACATTCATTATACTCAATCATATGAGCAACATACTCATATGCTAAAGAAATATGGAGCTCTAAAAACAGATTTAGAATTATGCCTCAACTGTTATTTCCAGGCCTGTGGAGAAACCTGCCATCTACTGGTCAAACTGTGACCTGCAGAGATGTAGACACGGGCTCTGCACTAGGGTGTTCAGCACCAGGGGCAGTGTCCTAGCTGGGTGGGGCAGAATGATGGTGGTGATCGATTCTCCGATACTCACATATTTGACAAGTGCTGTAAGAGTGGTGTACATTTTGCAAAGGTCCTTTAACAAGGTGTCCACACAGCTGCCTGATGGCAGGGCTGTCTGCACCAGTTCATGGAAAAATGTGAGCAGAGTTCCCAACTGTATGATGGTGGTTTTCTCCATTGGACCGTTTGTTAGGGCTGCCTGAGAAGAGGCCTCTTCTGAAAGGAAATGAAGTTAGCACTTTCAAACCCAACTGACCTTATTTTCTAGTTCAAGTCAAAGAGATTTAGAAACCAACTAGACCTCATTAACTAGGAAGTCTGGATGCAGAATACATTAATAATTACGCTGTCATAAGCCACACTACCTTCTACTTTCATTACTTTGGAAATCTAGCACAAACGAACAGAGCTCAGGGGCTCTGCCTTTAGGTTTCCTCCAGTTCAGATTTTAGTTGACTTTGATCACAATTCCTGGAACCCCTCCCTCAACTCATGTTACCTGATACGATTTTTTGATTTGCTTGTCCCTTAAGCTTGGTGATCAGCCAGTCCACTTCTTCTAGGACCTTCTCAGCTTTACTCAGAACAAGCAGCTGTGAAAGAAAAAAAACGCCTGGCATGGCTCATTGAACACAGCTGCTGGTGTAACATGATAGCCACGGCCACCCGTGGGTGGGTTACAGGCCTCGGGACTTTAGCCACTGTAATTCACTCCTCACAGGGAATAAAATGGAAGGGATGACAAGGCTATTTGCCAAGTGTCAAGGATCAACACTTACACAGACAGTAGGGGCAGCTGTTTTCAAATTCACCAATGCAAAGTTGTTTGTTTTCTCCACTTCTACATCCTGGGAACGGAAAGAGAGGTGAGATGTAATGACACTAAGGCTGTTCCCCTGGCCTCTACTCCCAACTCGGGGCGCCATACTGAAGGCTCACTACAGTACCTCGTCTATGTCTCCAAGATGTCCATGGATATCCTGGGACAAGTCACGCAGCAGACTAACAGGACTCTTATACGAAACATGGAGGTTGAAGAGCAAACTTAGCATGCCCTTGCAAAAGGAGGCATCCTCTAGGAGTAGGAAGGAAAGAAAATTCATTTATAATCCAAGTCAGTCCTGCAGCAGGTGGGGGTGCCTAGCTGGAATGCTAGCCTGTCATGTTTCAGGCACAACATCCCCATATTGCACACACTCCAGCCCAGGCAGCTGGCCCACAAAGGTACACTTCGACCCACAGGTGCAAATGAGGGGGATGTTTCCCATTTACTGGTCACTATCATCACATAACTAGCATACAGGTCAAGAAATATCAGCACCCCAGGACACCCCTCCCCTCACCAAGGAAACTGTCATTCTGCCTGTACCCTCACATGGAGTCCTGTCTGACTTTGCACTCTATCTAAGTAGCATCATGCAGTAAGTACTCTGTGTCTGCCATCTGTTGAATGCTGTGTGCACCAGACTCCTCCATGCCGCGAGTCAGTGGAGGCTGTTCATTCCCACTGCCGCGGTGTCCCACTGTGTGCATGTGGCGCAACCCCCTGATCCACTCGACTGCTGACAGATGTCTGGGTCTGGTTTTACCTATTAGAACAGTACTGCTGTGAGAATTTTCCACCTGTTTATGCTAGGAGTAGAACTGCTTGATCGTAAGCCTATGTTTAATTTTAGTAGTTAAGTATTGCTAAACAATTTTCCAGAGTGGTTATACCAACTGACACCTCCAGCGGCACTGAATGAGAGGTTCAACTGCACCGTATTCTTACCAACCCTTGGGATTGGTTTTGTGTATTTCTTCCTTTTGGCTACTCTGGTGAATGTGTCATTTTCTAAATGTTGTTTGGTGCTGATCATTTTATATAAAGCCGAAAAAGGAAATGGCAGGAAACTTACCACAACTGTTTTCCGTGCAAATCTTAGATGTCCAGGTTAACATCTGCACAAACTAGAGATCATTCAGATATTATAGAAACATTCAAAAGACAGACCTACCTAGTTTGCTATCAGACTAAAAGAGCTCTGCTAAGTCACTTCAGTCATGTTCGACTCTGTGCGACCCCAGAGAGCAGCCCACCAGGCTCCCCCATCCTTGGGATTCTCCAGGCAAGAACACTGGAGTGGGTTGCCATTTCCTTCTCCAAGGCAGGAAAGTGAAAAGTGAAAGTGAAGTCGCTCAGTTGTGCCTGACCCTCAGCGACCCCATGGACTGCAGCCTTCCAGGCTCCTCCGTCCATGGGATTTTCCAGGCAAGAGTACTGGAGTGGGGTGCCATTGCCTTCTCCGAAAAGAGCTCTAGGCCTTTCCAAGTCTAAGCAAATCACCTGCTAAAACTTGTGCCTGGATCTAAAGTGGTACTCTACTGAAAAACAGCATAAAAAAGTCCAAAGTTATGAGAAGAATTACTGATTCTTTTCTTAAATATAGCCTATGACTCAGTTCTCAAATGCCCTCATTAAGGACCAAAGGTCCTGGGGTCTGGGCTATTATCTGAGCTTCCTTGGCCCCTCCCGCCATGGTTTGGGGCTAAAGTGTCCTTCTTCCCCTTCCCATGCCTAGTACTCTCTGCATCTGAGACATCTTTTAAGGACAGTAAGCTAATAGAGGCATAGAAGAAGATCCTGGCCACAGTGACAGTCAAATTAGCCTTTAGGAACCAAGAGGCCACAGGAGGTTAAAAGGGAGCAGGGAAAAAAAAAGAAAAGGGGCAAAAGAAAAGAGCTGGGGAAGCTTAAGGCCTTGGACTAGTAGGTCGTGTTTCGCTAGACACACACTCAGCTTTCTGCTTTAGCAGTTGTTTGGGATAGGCTTCTAGCCACCAAGACACTGAAATGCAGTGATGTTTAAAGGTAAAAATGACCAGTAAGAATTCAGGTTTTGATCTGTCAGGGAAAAAAACTTCAGAGGCTAAATGAAAATTCTCTGTGAACTGATACAAAAATATTTCCCCTAATACAGTGATTACTGTAGAATATAGATGTCCAGAATACAGTGTTAAATGTAATAAATAAATAAAGCAGGATGCTAAAAAAGCTTTTGTGTGAAGAGGGTAGGGTTGGGCATAAGAAGCTATATTCATATTGCTGTACAGGAATAAAAGAACTCTTTACACAAGAAACTAAAAGATATTTACCTACTGGGAGAGAAGAACTGAACAGATGGAGGACATGGATAGAAAGGTGACCATTTCCTGCAAATTTTTTTATAATGTCTGGTTTTCAAATCATTGAACTTTATTACCCAAAGTTAAATTAAAAAATTTTAGACACACTACCCGAAATTATGAGGGGTGGTAAAATTTTAAAAATTCTTCTTTATATTAGCCTTTCCAAATCTATTTTCCTTCAACTGTCCCCATGTTCCAACTCCCTGTGTTTCTTTCCTAGTCTTGGGCTCTTTGCAGCAAAAGTAGCAATATGAAAGAATGAAGCTGAAAGTAAAGTGTTGTTCCAATCTAGGATAAGATAAGTAGCAATGCGGATTTTCTTTGGGCTACCTGGAACTAGGACAGAAAATGAAGTCTACTTTTTCAGCGCTCAAATGTCATAACATACCAGGCTGTAGTCCAGCTAGCTCTTCCTAAAAGCAAGGGCTCACACAAGGAGGCCTGCACCTCAGCACTCTCAACTTGTCTCCCCACAGGTCAGGAAGTAGTTATGGGAGGACCACACAGCCCTAGGCTCTCAAGGACTCTCTTTATCATCCTTTAGGAAAATTACTCCTGAATGGAACAGACCCACAGAATATAGCTTATTTCACGTGTCAATGCTCATGTGGGTACATATATTCTTCGTGTATATGCGCAGACTTAAGAACATATACCTAAAATCTATCTGGGTAGAACAAATTCTATTTTAGGACTATAATCATGCTTTCTGACTTATCACCTTTTGTTGAATATCCCCCAAACTCAGAATCCACTAATTTTGATGAGAAAGTTAACTGCTGAATGTCCGCTACCTTGATAATTAACACACTTTCATCTTAGAAGGGGGTAGGGAAACACCAGAAGGTTTAAGGCCCCACAGATAAACAAGACTTTTTTTTTTTTTTTTTTTTACAGTGATTATTGTTTACCCTCGACAGTGGCCAAATAAACAAAAGCAGTAACTACATCATGGTAGAAACAATATGTATGGGGCAGGGCGGGGGGTACATCCTACAGATCTTATATTAATTCAGGAGCGTAACTGGATACATGATTTTAAATGAGCCAGATTTCGAGAGGACATTTAGTTGTACACTGTAAAATGCAGTATTCTGGCCTCCTGGGGGATGCAGAGTGGGACTGACTGGAGCTCGTACCTCAGCAGAAATGGGCTTCAGCAGCTTGGACAAGCTGGTGAGAACAGTGGCCAGAAGCAGGGCTTCTTTGCTCTTAAAGTCTTCCTCTTGGCTGCTAAGTAAATTCAACAAGGACCTCTGAGAAAGGATACACAGAAACATTAGCAGACATGATACTAGCAAAGAGAAGAGACATCTAGCCAGAGATTCTTAAGGCTGGGACAGAAATGACTCAAAATTACCAAAAATCCAAGAGGATAAAATCTGGAAATAAGACCTGGATCGATCAGGTAGTCTCCTACCCTGTTTGCGATCAGACGTCTGAGTCTTCTCTTGGGCGCTATGGACTCCTCCAAAGCCCTGCCACGTGTACATTAGGAATGAACTGTGCACCCCGTTTTATTTATTTTGGGTTGCACCACACAGCTTGTGGGATCTTAGTTCCCTAACAAGGGACAGAACACGGGCCCAATGAAAGAGCTGTGTCCAAACCACTGATCGCCACAGAATTCCAGTGCACCCTGGTCTGGGTGGTTCACAACTTCCTGAGGCCCATTCACTGACCTGAGGGCTAGACCACACCCCAGCACTGGCATTCCCTACACACTTTCTGTTTCCCCTTTCTCTGTTCTTCTCTCACCACCCAAAACAGTCTTTGGTCCGTCAGTCTCTTCCCACTACCAACGTAAGCTCTGTGAGGGCAGGGTTTTGTCTCATTCCTTGCTTTATCTTTAGCACCTGAACAGTTCCTGGCACATGATAGGAACTTTAACATTAAAGAAATCCTCTGGGATAAAAGATCCTGATACGTGACTACTAGTGGTTAGAACCATCTGACAGACAAAGCCAAGTTACACTCCCTGCACGAGTGGGCTCCTGGCCAGCTCTTTGCATAATATCAGCTCAAACAGTGATTCCTAGAGGCAATGAGTGCTGCAGATTGGGGTGGCTTGACACACATCCTTCCTGGAATGCTTTTAAATGCATTATCTTTCATTCTCAGAGCTGTCAAGTTGCTTGAATGACGACCCAGAAAAAACTGCTGTCCTACTTGTGGACGGTCTGCCCGTTCCCACCAGCTGTCCTGGGTAACAGTCCCAAAGCACAGCAGTCTCCTAGGTGTCTCACCTGAAACTGCCGGATCTGGAAAGCTGCTCTCTGACTGACACTGACTTCCTCTTCTTCCTCATCTGTGGCATCTAGGAAAGGAAAAGAATGCTATCTGCTTTGAAAGGGGCTTGTTTTTTTTTTTTGCCAAGCTAAAATTTTAGGAGGCCAAAAAAGTCTGGAGGCAGCTTTAATTATATTTCTAACATTCAGCAGCTTCTTAAGGCTATGTTCAGTTTCCCAATCCCATCTGTGGTTAAACGGAATCCAGTGAGTGCCAATTCTGAATCCACTAGATGTCACTCCTTAGCCACACTGGGACTCTTCGCAGGTGTCCTCTGCTAGGCTAACAACTGGAATCGAGAGGTTTGGTTGAGAAAGAGAAACTCAGATCAAGCCAAGTTATCAAAACTGAAATGCCCACCCAGAGCCTTGAGAAACTGATGACACTTGGGCTGGTAGAACTGCTGCACAGCACTGAGTATCTTCTGTATGCCCTCCAAGCACAGCAGCGAGATGTTCTTTCCTTTCTCTTTCTTTCCCGACTCTTCCACTGAGGTAGGGATTGAAGTGTATCTCCAAAGCAAGACCCTGGGGAAAAGAGATTTTATTTTCAAAGTCAAGTTCACTGAGATAGTTTACATACAGTAAAATTCCCATCCTCTAACTGTATGGCTCTGCTGACTCACATCCACAGTCCTGTACTCAACCCCCTCAATCTAGGTATTTCCATCACCCCAAAAGTTCTCATGTGCTCCTTTGCAGTCAGTTCATTCTCTTTGTTTTCCCAGGCAACCACTGATCTGTTTCCTGTCCCAGTGGTTTTACAATTTACAAACTATCATATAAAAATGGTATCATTCCTTACGCAGCTTTTAGAGTCCGGCTTTGCTAACAGCATGTAGCTCTGAGGTTCACCGATGCTGTTGCATGTACCGGCAGCCTGTCGCATTTCACTGCTGAGTAGTATTTCACGGTATGAATGTGCCACAGCTTGCATAGTCACCGATTTATCATCTTTAGGTTGTTTCCAGATTTTGCTATTACAGATAAAACTACTATATACAAACTTTTATAAGAACATCTGCTTTCATTTCTTTTGGGTAATTACCTAGGAGTGGAATGGGTATATCGTATGATAGGTGTGTGCTTAACTTTTTAAGAAATTGCCAAATTATTTTCCAAAGTGGCTGCACCATTTTACATTTATGTCAACAGTGTATCAGAGTTTAAATTCTGGGCATCCCTGGAGGCTTAGTGGTAAAGAATCCACCTACCCATCAGGAGACATGGGTTTGATCCCTGATCTTAGAAGATCCTACATACAGTGGAGCAACTAACTACTTGAGCCTGTGCTCTAAGGCCCAGGAACTGCAACTACTGAAGCCTGTGTGCTCAAGAACCTGTGCTCTGCAACATGAGGAGCCACTGCAATGAGAAGCCTGGGCACCTCAACTACAGAGTAGCCCCCGCTCACTACAACTCGAGAAAAGCCCGCACAGCAAGACCCAGGACAGCCAAAAACAAATACATAAATGAATATTAAAAACCAAAAACCAAGGAGTTTAAATTCTTCCACATCCATGACAACACTTTGGTATAGTCAATCTAAACTTTTAGGCATTTTAATAGGTGTTTACACCGAGGAAACCAGAATTGAAAGAGACACGTGTACCCCAATGTTCATCACAGCACTGTTTACAATAGCCAGGACACGGAAGTAACCTAGGTGTCCACTGGCAGGCAAATGGATAAGAAAGCTGTGGTACATATACACAATGGAATATTATTCAGCTATTAAAAAGAATGTATTTGAATCAGTTCTAATGAGGTGGATGAAACTGGAGCCTATTATACAGAGTGAAGTAAGTAAGAAAGAAAAACCCCAATCCAGTATATTAATGCATATATATGGAATTTAGAAAGATGGTAACAGTGACCCTATATTCGAGACAGCAAAAGAGATACAGATGTAAAGAACAGTCTGTTGGACTCTGTGGGAGAAGGCGAGGGTGGGATGATTTGAGAGAATAGCACTGAATCATGTATATTATCATATGTGAAATAGATCGCCAGTCCAGGTTCGATGTATGAGACAGGGTGCTTGGGGCTGGTGCACTGGGATGACCCTGAGGTATAGGATGGGGAGGGAGGGGAGGAGTTCAGGATGGGGAACACGTGTACACCCATGGCTGATTCATGTGAATGTATGGCAAAGCACCACAATATTGTAAAGTAATTAGCCTCCGATTAAAATAAATAAATTTTAAAAAGAAAAAAAAAAAGGTGTTTAGTGATATCTCATTGTGATTTTAATTTGACTATGCCAAAGCCTTTGACTGTGTGGAACACAAGAAACTGTGGAAAATTCTGAAAGAGATGGGAATACCAGACCACCTGACCTGCCTCTTGAGAAATCCGTATGCAGGTCAGGAAGCAACAGTTAGAACTGGACATGGAACAACAGACTGGTTCCAAATAGGAAAAGGAGTGCGTCAAGGCTGTATATTGTCACCCTGCTTATTTAACTTCTATGCAGAGTACATCATGAGAAACGCTGGACTGGAAGAAACACAAGCTGGAATCAAGATTGCTGGGAGAAATATCAATAACCTCAGATATGCAGATGACACCACCCTTATGGCAGAAAGTGAAGAGGAGCTAAAAAGCCTCTTGATGAAAGTGAAAGAGGAAAAAAGAAAAAAAAGAAAGTGAAAGAGGAGAGAGAAAAAGTTGGCCTAAAGCTCAATGTTCAGAAAACGAAGATCATGGCATCTGGTCCCATCACTTCATGGGAAATAGATGGGGAAATAGTGGAAACAGTGTCAGACTTTTATTTTTTGGGGCTCCAAAATTACTGCAGATGGTGACTGCAGCCATGAAATTAAAAGACGCTTACTCCTTGGAAGAAAAGTTATGATCAACCTAGATAGCATACTCAAAAGCAGAGACATTACGTTGCCGACTAAGGTCCGTCTAGTCAAGGCTATGGTTTTTCCTGTGGTCATGTATGGATGTGAGAGTTGGACTGTGAAGAAGGCTGAGCGCCGAAGAATTGATGCTTTTGAACTGTGGTGTTGGAGAAGACTCTTGAGAGTCCCTTGGACTGCAAACAGATCCAACCAGTCCATTCTGAAGGAGATCAACCCTGGGATTTCTTTGGAAGGAATGATGCTAAAACTGAAACTCCAGTACTCTGGCCACCTCATGAGAAGAGTTGACTCATTGGAAAAAACTCTGATGCTGGGAGGGATTGGGGGCAGGAGGAGAAGGGGACGACCGAGGATGAGATGGCTGGATGGCATCGTGGACTCGATGGACGTGAGTCTGAGTGAACTCCAGGAGATGGTGATGAACAGGGAGGCCTGGCGTGCTGCGATTCATGGGGTCGCAGAGTCGGACACAACTGAGTGACTGAACTGAACTGAACCTAGTGACTAATTATCTTGATCACCCTTTCGTGTTATTTGCCATCTATACATCTTATTTGGTAAAGTCTCTGTTAAAACACTTTATCCATTTTCTCAACTTGACTGTTTTCTTAACAAGTTTGAGTTCTTTATATACTCTGGTTACCAGTCCATCATCAGACACGTGTTTTGCAAATATTTCCTGTTAATTTGTGGCTTGTATTTAAATTTCCTTAGGAATGTTTTTCAAGGAACAGAGTTAAATTTTTAAAAAATATTGATTGTGCTTCTGGTTTTATACCTAGGAAATTTTTTTACCTAAAACAAGGTTGCAAAGGTTTATCTTGGTCTTCTAGATGTTTTACAATATTTGGTTTTATACTTATGCCTCTGATTCATTTCAAGTCAATATTTTGTTATAACATGAGAAACGGATCAGAGTCCAATTTTTTTCACATTAGTTGCTCAGTCGTGTCTGACTTTGTGACCCCATGGACTGCAGCACACCAGGCTTCCCTATCCATCACCAACTCCCAGAGCTTGCTCAAACTCATATCCATCGAGTCGGTGATGCCATCCAAACATCACATCCTGTCTTCCCCTTCTCCTCCTGCCTTCAATCTTTCCCAGCATCAGGGTCTTTTCAATGAGTCAGTTCTTCACATCAGATGGCCAAAGTATTAGAGTTTCAGCTTCAGCATCAGTCCTTCCAATGAATATTCAGGACTGATTTCCTGAATGGAGATCAGGATGGACTGGTTTGATCTTGCAGTCCAAGGGACTCCCAAGAATCTTCCTCAACACATCAATTAATTCAAAAGCATCAATTCTTTGGCACTCAGCTTTCTTTATAGCTCAACTCTCACATCCATACATGACTACTGGAAAAACCTTAGCTTTGACTAGACAGACCTTTATTGGCATAGTCATGTCTCTGCTTTTTAATATGCTGTCTAGGTTGGGCATAGCTTTTCTTCCAAAGAGCATCTTTTAATTTCATTTTTCCACATATTCCTGTACATTGTTCCACAAACACCTGTTTGAAAAGACTTTTCTTTCTCCGTTCCATTTCCTTGGCACCTTTGTCAAAAGTCCAAAGACCATACTTGTGTGGATCAGTTCTAACCATCTGTTCCACTGATTCTGGCAATACCTCACTATCTTAAATACTTATTTAATGTTCTATAAATATTGATTAAAGTCAAGCTGGATGATAGCGTTGTTCGAGTCTTCCACATCCGTCCTGATTTTCTAATTCTACTGATTACTGAGAGAGGTAATTATTTGTGTATTTCTCCTTCAGTATTACTGTTTTTGCCTTAAGTATTCTGAAGCTGTTACTCGGTGCTGTTAAGTACATGTACATTTAAAACTGTTCTGTCCGCTTGATGAACTATTTAGTCATTATGTAATATCCCTTCTTATTCCTGGTATTAGATTAACATTTTATATGTGGCCAACAATCCACACCAAAACAGGACTAGGAAAAAACCCCAACATAGTGAGTGACTGCACTTCCACCTTTGGGTATGCCCAACTTCAAATCACCTTCCTCCCCACCCAACTTCAAACCACCTTCCTCTCCCCACCCCCCCTTGTTGATTTCCTCTTCTGGAGATGCCACAGCAAGTGGAACAGGTCTCTAAGGGTGTGTGGGGCTTACCGAGTTATGTCACAGAGGTTCTGAAAGACCTTCTCTGGGTTTTGGCCATCAGGGCCACTCACATGCCCTGTTTCCTTCAGTTGCTGGACCTTCTGCAGAGCCACATTCACTGCGTAGCGCATGAACTCATTGCTGGACCTCAGGACAGACAGGCTCTCTTCATGACTCTGGGTACTGTCCCTAGACAGGAAAAAAGAGACAGAAAGATTCCCCTGCTACTGGGACCTGAAATTACGTTTTCTAGGGACAGTTCACTATAGCACCCAACCAGCTCTAAAAGACAGACTCCGGCAGCCCATGCCCAAGTCACTGCCAAGGCTGTCTTTCTATAAATATTTATTCTCAGTATTAGCTCCCTTTCTCCCCCTTCCCTCAATCCTTTAACTTTGATGAAATTTAAAGGTCAGTCTTAGTTAACTTTCTGTGATTTTTTTTCGTTGCCCCCCCCCCCCCCCCGTTTTAAAAATTCAAGCTTTTCTTTCCCCTTTTTCATGCTACTTAGGTTGATTTCTTGGAATCTATCCTGTCTTTCATCTACTAGTTCACTGTTTCTGATGTTCCCTTTAGTAATTCAAAGCATCTCTTTAAATGCCTGTGTGTTCTGCTTTCAAGAAAATTACAACCCCCTTGACTTACTTTTTACTGTATAGATGCTAAGAATTGTGAATCCAAACTAGGTCATATCAGTGACCCTCAGTAGGTGTTTTTACCTTCACCATAAGGCTGTCTTTAAGCTCTTTGTTAGAACCTTACCTGAAGAGAGCTGTGAGAAGATCAGACACAAATTTCATGGACAAAAAACTATCAGTTGTTCGGTTGGCCATTTTCGTTTTGCCTTTACCAGATTTTTCGTTAAGGATATCAGAGAGCTTCTTGTAACACATAAATAAGCTTAGAATCGTTTCAAACTTAGTCTTACTGTATAAAAGGAAAAAGAGACCACCAAGGACAGGTGTCAGAATATTATGGTTTACTTTCAAAACAGTAATAAGGAAATCACAATACTTCTTTAGATGTCATACTTTAGACCCAATATTACAAATGAATGGATCTTCACTATTAATACAGTACTCCTAGGTAATACCAATCTGGGTCATTTCTTTTTCTCCTTTATTTGTATCAGTCATTGCAGAGAATGAAAGTTCAATACTACCACCAATCAAAATTTCTGTATTAAAATCAGGGGTTGTTATGTTCAAGGTCTGGGGAATGTTCAATAAAGTAAAGCCTGATGGAGAGACAAAATTTACGAGCCTGTCTGACATGTGCTTTGATGTTCCCTGGTAGAAAGAACATAGTTTGGTCTTAGGCTAGAGGTCCATCTAAGAGACAGTGTCATGGGTTGTGGTCTTTTCATACCTAGCCTATTGTTAGTGTTAAGAAAACATACTCCCACACACAAAACGAACTATAAGTAGAGTTACAGTAATACCCTACCTGAAATTACTTATGAAGAAATTATATTCTATTAGAACCTCACAAATTCCCATAACAAGAGAAGCGCAGATATTATTTTTGATGCCAATACCAGTGCTCTGAGAAAAGTCTGCTGATTTGTCCTAAAAGACACAAGATAAAAATTAATAAGCTACTAAAAACCTCCATTACTCAACACAGCTTAGACTTAGCAATTACCAGTTCGAAGTCCTCTAGTTCACTCTTAATCATTCTATTCGTAATCGACTCCAACATATCATCTAAGTATTGGTAGAACCCCTCTTCCTCCTCCTCCTCTTCTTGCTGTAATGGTATCACTCTGCTCTTATACCAGGCCAAACAGTGTTGAATACAACATAGCAGATAGTCCTGTAGAAGAAAATATAATAACTGAATATTCTTGTTAAAGGATAACCTATCAAACTGTTGATAATTGACAAATAATCCTTATCTATAAGGCTAAATAAGTTATTCATTAGCATCACAAATTAAGTCAATCTGGAGTTCAAAACAAAACAAAACAGAAAAAAAGAACTAACAGAGGCATTGTTTTCTGGCCTTTCCCAAAGGCACTGGCTTCACAAGTAGCTGACACCTAAGAATGTAACATCAATGTGCTATCTCTGATCTGGTACAAATACCAAGGAGGCAGGCTGTGAAATTAAATCCTCTCCAGCACCTTTGAGTCCCAGAGGCTATTCTAAACATATGAGTTTAGGTTGAGGGAATCTTTGGGAGACCACCATAGCTTCTCTGACCTAGGCTGAGGATATCTGTTTTAAGTCACTCAGGAGTTTCAGTTTCTATCTTTCTTCCCTGTCTTTCTGAGGCTAGACGAGAATAGAAAACCAACCTGTCCCAGTTCCTCTGAAGGTTCAACAGAATGCCAGTTCTAGCTCAGCCTAAATCATATAATCCAGACTAATGAAGCAGATCTCCTGGGTTCATCTGCTTCTGGGTGACCTCCTTCTCCCAATTCTAAAGTATATCTATTTAGTACTTGCAATCAAAGAGCCATTAATGGGAGGTAAAATGCTCCTTGGGAGAAGTGCTGGATGCCTTGATTATTAGTCAAGTGTTGACCTGCAGATATCTCGCCACCAGAACCAAGGTGGTGATGGATCAGGGAAGAGTCAAGAGTAGAAATTCACTGGCAGTACCAGGTATTTCACAGAGAAGTCATCTCTTTCTGAAGCTCAACCATATCAACAGGGCTGGTAGTTTTACTTAAGAGTAAAAATAATGGTTATGGGAGGAGGAAAGAAAGGCTCACCAGTGGTTCCTGTAGAGAGACCTGATCTCCTTGGGTCAGAATACAAGCTTCTAATTTCAGAGGAGGCAGTACATCAGGTTCTGGCTCATAGAACTGTTTCAACTGTACATGGGAAGGAAAAAGACATCACAGCTCATGAATGCTTTTCACTTTCTTAATTGGTCAAGCTAACAGCAACTTTAATGTCTAATGTTTTCTAAGACATTATTTCCCAACTGTCCAAAGAACACTGCAGGAAAATCTGTTGCTTTGGCCCAACGCTATCCTTCCTTTGCCCCTGCATCAGGCAGTGCTCTGACAGATCTTTCCTAGTCCACTTCATCACCCCTCCTATAAAACACCATGCTCTCTTACACCAGTTACTTAATTGGTATAGACTATCAAGCACTTTCAGTACAGCTTGGTTGTTAAGAATAGAGGCTCCAGAGTCAAACTGAATCTAAAATCCCAGTACCACTACTTATTAATTCAACAAAGGTAGATGTCTTGGTTCCTCATCTGTGAGATGAGGATATTATTAATATAAGCATAAACATTTGTATAAGATTAAATGTGCTAACACATGTAAGGAGCTTCAAATACTATTTAGCAAATAACAGAGCTCAAAAAAAGTTAGTTAACTCAGCCATAAGAAAGAATCAAATGATGCCATTTACAGCAAAATAGATGGACCTGGAGATGGCCGTACTGAGTGAAGTCAGACTGAGAAAGGCAAACACTATATGCTATCGCTTATGTGTGGAGTCTAAAACGGTACAGATAAAACTTATTTGCAAAGTAGAAATAGATCCACAGACCCAGAAAACAAACTTACGGTTATCAAAAGGGAAAGGGGGTGGGCAAAGGATAAATTAGGACTTTGGGATTAACATAAACAAACTATTATATATAAAATAGATAAATAAGACCCTACTGTATAGCACAGAGAATTATATTGAATATACTGTAATAACTCATAATGAAAAAGTTTATGTAACTAAGTAACTTTGCTGTATACCAGAAACAAATACACTGCAAATCAACTATACGTTCATAAAAAAAAATGTTAATTGCCATTTTCCTCTTTCTAACTTTTGGAGTCTATATAATTTTACTGGTCCACATACTAACCTGAGTTGGGAAGCACTGCTCTACGCTTTCAGTCATAACTTGCCATGTTAACGTGCAAATGTAGATGCACTGATCATTAGCTTGAAAGATAAAATATAACTAACAAGATATAAATTTTATATAAGATCAGGTCCAATGCCCACTGAAAAACTTTTGATAAATAGTGTAAGACCTTCCAATCATTTCTCCACTTTCAAATGGAGCTTCTTTAGCAGAATTAGCACAAACCAATGGCATAAAAAAGGAGGAAGAGCGAGAGGGAAACAAGTTCCATTTATAGCAAAATGGCGGACTAGGGTTTAGAGAAACCCTCATGGTAAAGAACAATAAAAAAATACTGCATTAACATTTTTATATAGATACATTTATTAAATAGATAGCTAAGATGAAAGAAAAGTAAAAGGAATCATGAAATTAAAGACAGAGCCTAGGGTCCACATGGGGTTGTATCAGAGGTTGTATCTAGATTGTATCTGAGATTGTATCAGAGACCTTCACAGAAAGCTGGAATTCTCAAAAGCGGATATCCTTAGTGGATGAACCTAAAAAATAAATCCACCACATGGAGGAAGATAGTGGGGCGATATGTACCTACCTACCTCCCTCTGACTTCAGGTGAAGGGGGAAAAGTCTCCTCAGGGACTTTCTAACCAAGTTAGTCTCCAAATGTAGCTGGGGCTAGAATTCACATGACTTCAAATATAGGGTTATTTTACAATTAAGATTGTCCAAATCATTAGACATAACAGCTGAAAGTTTAAAGAAAGTGTTTAATTTTGAAACAAGTAAGGGAGGAAATGGAATAAAGGAAACTTCAAACTTTACATAAACCAGAAAAAGAGGGAACATCCCCAATCACTTTACTAAGCTCATACTTAACCAAAGAAATTCAGTATGAAAAATGAATTATAGGCCATTCCTTCTTGTACACATATATGTATATCCTAAATGGAAACCAAACTCAGTAATGTATAAAAAAGATAATATAATCAATTTGAGTTTATTCTAGGAATGCAATGTTTTTTTAAAAGATCAAATAATATAATTCACCATGGTAACAGATTAAAGGAGAAAAATCATATGGTCATCTCAACAGATACAGAAAAGCATCTGATAAAATTTAACATGCATTCAAGAGTAAAACAACAACTGAAATGGCAGAAGAAAGTAAACTTGAAGACAGATTATGAGAAAATATAAAATCTGAAGAAAACAGTGTAGAAATATTGAGAAAAAATGAACCAAGTCTCAAAGATCTGTGGAACAATATCAGGCATTCCAATATACATACCACTGGAGTCCCAGAAGGAAAGGAGAGAAAGAGGGGATAGGAAAAAATAATCTGATGAAATAATTAACAGACATGTCTCAAATCTGGTGACAAGCATCAACTTAAAGGTCCAAATAGCTTAATCAACTCCAAATAGGAGAAACACATGCTTTGGCTCTTGAGCCAGAAGATCTGAGTTCAAATTCTAGCTCCATCACTTATTAACTGTGAGACCCTGGGCAAATTAAATTACTTAACCTCTTGGAGCCTTAAAACACACATCTGTAAAATGGAACTAAGCAGTTATTTCACAGGATTTTGTGAGGACTAAATGAAATCACCTACCATACACCATTCATAAATTGCTTGGCCCTCTGTTAAGTGCTAAACATCAAGTACTGCTGTTATTACTACTGGTACATAATAGTCTCTTGAACTCTCTCAACATGTATTAAAAAAAAAAAAAATATATATATATATATATATAAAATCATACAATGAAATACTAGTTAGCCATAAAAAAGAATAAATTACTGATGAACCCTACAATATGGATGACCCCTGGAAACATCATGTTAAATGAAAGAAGTCAGTCATAAAAGACCACACATTGTTTGACTCCATTTATATGAAACGTCCAGATAGGCAAATCTATAGAGACAAAAAGGAGACTGATGATTGCTTAGGGGTAGAAGGTTTGAGGAAGGATGGGAAAATTAGAGGGGCGGGTAGCTAAATGGTGTGGTTTTTTCTGAGATGATAAAATGTTCTCAATTGACTATGGTGATGGTTGCGCTTTGTGAATACACTAATTCAAATAAATAATAATAAATGTCAAGAGTAAAAAGGTCTTATTCACATTAGAAACTCTTCAGCTAAATTCTTCTCATCTTGATGGTCCTCTGAAATTATTTCATAATTTGCAGCTTTTTAAAAAAGCTGAGAAATACAGAAAATAACCTAATAAGACACTCATGAATATGTCACTCAGATTAAGAAATGTCAATATTTTACTGTTTTCTCCAAATCACTCTTCTTTATCAGAAATAAACATAACAGATACTACCACTGATGGCCTTTGTATAAATGGTTCTACAAAATGTCCTTCTGACTTAGGATGTTAACTGAGGTTAATTGTCAGATGATGGCAATATGGTAGACAGATAAACAGTGATTAAAATAAAACAACATGAAATAATAGCATCATGTACCCTAGGCATGTTTGCAATGTACCAGTGGACTAGTTGGGAATTATTTTATATTTTGAAAATTATGAAAAATGTCAATTACTTAATGCCTTGGTACCTGTTCCCTTATATCCATGAAAATATAATTTACCTGTGAGAGCAGAGTTTGCATGACTGAATTAGCCAGCTGAGAATTCCTTCGAAGGACATCATAGAACCCCTAAAAGAAATCAGAGGACAAATAAGCTATCAGAGTTGCTAGTGATTTGGACAATCTTAACTTTAAAATATCTTTGTATTTCTTTACCTATTCTCAGCTCCCTGAAAAAAAGATGGAGGCCATATATGCTAGAGGGAGAAATAATTCAGAAAGTTTAGGTTATTGGCCTACACTAAGGTGAGATCTCTGACAATGAGAACTGGATTATCAACTGACCATAATCTTCACAACTGTTAGACATCAGGTCTCGTCTGGCTTTGGAGTACTTTTCCCCTTCTCAGACCTCATTTATTCCTCTTATCAGACATTAGCAGCCTTCCTTTTTAGGGCACTCCCCCTAGTCTCCAGTGATTCAAAAGTGCCTCCTGGACCTAAGCACCCTAATGTGAATGACTATGACATTTCTTCCCATCCAAAATTTCCCAGTCTTATTTTAAAATTGCTCAGATTAAAATCCTGGGGAGGCTTTTCTTTTCTGAACCTGAGAAAGAGGTTACACAGTTCACCAGTGAGAAACAGAAAATGAGAATTGACATCCCCCATTTTGTTTTAAAAAACAAAGGATGATCAGCCCTAATAAGTATTAGGATATTTTATAAAAGTATAAAGGTAATAAAAAGAAAGTTGTGGTCCTGGCACAAAAATTACAGAAAAATAAAGGCATAGCATACAAACAGAAAGACTCAGTACACATCAAAGAGGCAATATATTATATCTGAAAAAAGAAATGGCTAATCTGGGGAGAGTTGGGTCTTTATATATTAATATAAAAATTGCACAAGAATTAAGTAGTTAAACAAAAGCATTAAAAAAATAGAAGAAAATGCTAGTAAATATTCACTGGAAGGATATGGACTCTACACAAAAGAGACAGTAGGTATCTCAAAGGTAAAGATTACAACCAACCTGTAAAATCTAAATTTCTAGCTCTAAAATGATTAACATTAAAAAAAAAAAAAAAAAAGCAAATGGCAATCTGGCCTGTACTTACAAGTATGACAAAAGGTATTTATGTTAATAATACATAGAGTTTTTACAAATCAAAAGTACTGACTTAAGTCTTTGATGAATAAATGAATACCAATATCCTAACAGATTTAGGACTATGAGACATTACAAGGTAATTTTTTAAATTTGGAGCTAAATAAGGGTTGAGGGTTTCTTCTTTTTAACACAGATGACTGTGGAGAAGAGTTAACTTAGTAGTCTGAGACTGCTATCCTTGGCTGGTGGCTGTGAATCTGGCTGATAAACAGTTTCTTATACTGATATAAAACTCCCGAAACAGTGAGAAGCTTATTGTGCCTAAACTGTATAAACAATATAGTTTATGTTCTTAAAGAGGAATCTGGTTTCCTGAGGACTTTACTCTATGAGCCTCTCCCTTGTGCTATTTTTTGCTTCGTATCCTTAACTATAATCTTAGTCATGAGAACAAATATATGCTGTTTTATGACTCCTAAAGAAATTTTTAAATAGAGGTGGCTTTGGGGACCACCCCCCCAATACAACAATTGTTCCAGCATTGTTTGTTAAAAAGACTATCCTCTTTCCATTGAATTACCTTGGGATCTTTGTCAAAACTCTACTGACCAACTTTATATTTTTCAATTGTGCTGTTCATCTTAGAGGTGGTTTACATTCCATATAACTTTTAGAATCAACTTCTTAATTTCTACCAAAAAAGCCTGGGATTTCACTCTATTTACAGATCTTTCTGATACTTAAAAATATTGACAATATTGAGCATTCTATTCTGTGACCATTGCATATCTTTCCAATTATTTGACTCTTCTTTCTCTCAGTGATATTTTGAGGTCTTCAGTGTACATATCTTGCATATACTTTGTGGAACCTCTCCTTAAGTATTTTTCATCTATTATAAATATTACTTTCAATTTTGAACTGTTTGTTGCTAATAAGCAGAACTATAATTGAGTATTACATGGTTACTAATCTTGTATTCTACAACCTCACTATATCATTTTTTGTAGACTTACTGTATCATTTTTTGTATGGTCTATGTACACTATGTGAATCAAGACAGCTCTACTTCATACTTTCAAATCTATGAGCCTTTATTTCTTTTTCTTGTCTTGTTGCATTGGATCAGACCTTCACTTCAATGTAGAACAGAAGTTTTGTGAACAAATATCCTGTTCCTGACCAGAGGAGAAATGCATTAAGTTCTCTCACTATTTAAATTAGATGTAGGATTCATAGACACCTTTTATTAAATTCAGAAATTTCCCCTCTAATCCTCATTTGCAAAGAATGTCTGAGATTTTTCATCACAAATGTTAAAACAAAGGTATTTTTAATCATTAAAAAAAAAAATTCAGTGCTTGACAGCATATGCTATAGACTTTAAAATGTTCTATCTTTAACCCACCAATGTGGTCATTCACAGCGGTACATTACTGTCATTCAATGTGGTACAACAATATTCATAGTGAAAAACTGGAAGCCATAAAAATGCCCCCAAAATAAAAAAAAGTTAAATAAATTACTGTATACATAAAGAGCACTTTTTAGCATTCAAAATTATGTGGCAAAGAACATTTAATAAAATAGGAAATGCTTACAGCATAATATTAAGAGATAAAAAGCTAGAGAAGTCTATGATTCCAATTTTGTGTAAGTATGCATATGAGTGGTAGGACTAGTAATAATCAAAATTTTTTTTCAAAGTACTTTCTATATTTTTTTTTACAATAAACCTGAAAAATCCAATGTCAGATATGGTGCTTGGCCACTACAGTAGCTCAATAAATGCTATTTTAAAAAGGCCAAATGAAAGTATAGCTGTTCTCTGAAATGACTTGCACTTAATCTACCTGCTAGATTATCTAATGTTCTCCATCCTATGAAATATGCGTGCTGAAGCACAAAGCATACTAAATGCTAGAAATTGTACTGCAGTCTCCCATGACTGCAGGTTTTTGTTCCACTGGCTGAATTATATCCTAATTACAAGTCAGTAGTAATATTTGTTCCACTCATTTTTTGCTAATTGTACTGTCATTATGTAATCTACTCAAGACATTCTGTAAACTGTTGGAAACCAAGAGCAAAATGACAAAGAAGCTGTCTGGGGGAATTCCCTAGCAGTTCAGCGGTTAGACCTCTGCTCTTTGCTGAGGGTGTGTGTTCGATCCCTGGTCAGGGAACTAAGATCCCACCAGGCACGCAAGCATGGCCAAAAAAACCCCAAAACGCACTAAAAACACAAACAAAAAAACCCCAAGAAGTTGTTTTTATGAAAACTAAGTTGAATGTTTTGGAAATATTTAATAAAAATATCTGTAAAACTAATTTCTGATGGATTGGGGGAGGGGTAAGACAATTCTAAAAACAGGGAAAAAACTGAACACATTTAGAGGATTTCTCTACTAAGATTAAACTGGAGTATTTTTCATACTCAAAAGCAAAAGAACTCTTCCTTAAAACAAAATGCTGGTAAATTAACAGTACATTTAAATATATTTCAAATGAAAACATTTAACATGTTTCAACTATTCTTTATGCTTCCTCACCTTCAATGAATTTTTGGCTAAGCATCAACAACTAGTAGTCCTCACTGCACTAAATAAGAGCATATCCACTGTACTCTGATAAGAAAAATTATTAAAATTAAAAGGATCAGTGGAGTTGGGGAGCGGAGTACTATATCCCTTTCACCCTACTGATTTACCTCGTAAAGCATGAGTCGAACATCAGCCTGCTGACCTAAGCATCTCTTCAAACTATCCATGATCTCAAGGCAAAAGGTCTCATTGGCGACAGAATTGTAACGGCTATGGATATCCACGTGGACCTGAAAGGAAGAGAGGTCGGTTCATGTAGATCTTACCTGAGTAATAGTTCCATTAAGGGGTAAAATGAGCTGGTATTTTTGGTCAAAGAATCTTACATTTAGCTTTCCCCATATGGCAAAACCCAGAGCTGAGGCAGACATTATAATCATTAGCAGGCCACGATAAGTATCTTATTCCATTTTGGAATAAGAATTTTCAAGCACTTAAAAAAAATTAACTTTCTCATTCCTTAAGATTTTCCTTGGCAATGTGGTACAACAATATTCCTAAGTCACCTACTTAGGAAGGCACACAGATTATTTCATGCCACTAGAATTTAGTAGTCATAATAAACTTGATTTTACTTAAAAGGCTAAGAATTGAGCTCTTCTGAGGGTTCCATGAACTCCTGAGAGGTTTAGAGGCAGGTAGTTTTGTTTAGATATGGACATGACAAAGAATAATACTGCCTGTTTGATTTACATAATAATTTCAGCAATTATAGACCAAGAACCCTAATCCTTACTTCAGGCATCTTAGTGAGGTAGTTAATACTGACTGAGGTCAAATCCTAGTTCTACACTTTACTGGCTATATCACTTTGGGCAAATTATTTAACCTCTCTCAGTCTCAGTTTTCCTATACTTCAAATGGGGATATTAACCATACATAAATGATATCCAGTGTTCCTAATATTTAATCTATGGCATAAGTTATAAACAAAAGTGGTGAGTTGCTGTAACAACAATAAAGGATTCCTAAAGAAACTGCTATACAGATGTCTCTTATTTACAAATCTTATTAGTACTGAATTTAAATAACAAAGACAATTTTACTGCTGCAAAGCCTAGATTATCAAATTATTGTAAAAAGCTTTGTTTTCTTAGATTACAGGTTTTATCAGGTGTGCAAATAAATAAACTATTAAAACTGAGGACAGTAACAGTATTAGCTAGAGGACTGCTGTGACAGTTAAATGAGAAAATAAATATAAAGCACTCAGCACAGTGTCTAGCTCAGTGCTGTCCATTAGAAACACAATACAAATTACAAATGCAAGCTGTATATATAACATTAAATTTTCTAATAGCCGAATCAAAAGAGTAAAAAGAAATTGGTGAAATTTATTTTAATATTTTACTTAACCCAACATAGCCAAAATATTATCTCAACACATCATCAAAATAAAAAATTATGAGATATTTTACACTTTTATCTCACACTAAGTCTTCAAAATCCAGTGTGTGTGTTTTACATATATATACAGCACAACTCAATTTGAACTAGCCACATGTCAATCAACACACAGTTCAAGAGCCAACTTGAGGCTAGCAGCTACCATACTGAAAAGCAGTTTAACATACAGCAAATTTGCCATCAGTTAAGTGATGGCTGATATTATCATCGTCAGACCCTCAGTTTCAGGATCATCTGTACAACCAGAACACAAGTAAAAAAATCTTTACATCATCAACTCCTGCATCAGTGCACACATAAGCTGGTATGAAAAAAAGTCCTTACCTGGCTAACACCGATAGACTGACTGCACTGAGAAGACGACAAGCTGCCTAAAACTTTAAAGTTCTTCAGTAGCAGTAAAAACCCAGCAACTGCAGATTTTCGGGCATCAAGCTGGCTAGCTCAGGAACAGACAGAGAAGAAGTTACCAAACAGTACTGATTTCACAGGAATAGGCTTCTGTGTCAGAAAAACCCAGTTAGTTTTCAACAGAAAAAGAATGTGTATTAATAATGAAGAACAGAGCAAAATAAACATACTTAAAATAAGGCATAGCTGTTCACATCAATTTAAGAAGTACAGGAATTCAGCTGAAGTTTTCATCTACTTAACCTCATGACACCATCTCTACTCTTCTCTATCCTGCTGACCAGCCTTTGTGGGCAGTGAGAACAAGAGTCCTGAGAGGCTGCACAATGAGTCGATAACTCAAACATAAGTACTAAACAGCAAAGGAAATTGTTGATTTTCTGAGTCTAAAGGAGACTTCCCTTCTACATAGAGGAGTGCAGTGCTTGGCAACTTATAAACCCTCCATCCAGAGAAACGATTCATCTTACTGAGACGACAACATACAATGCTGGCCTATCACACACACTTTTGGGAAAGGACTAACAAAAACTGTCAGCTCTACAACACGGATAAATAGCATTTGGCTGCTTACTAGCTGCTCCTCTGAATACCCATGAGTGTACTATAATATGGACAATGTGATAATAATTTGGTATTTTATCCTTAAAGTAGCAAATTCTTTCCAAAGTACTCATCTCATAAACGCTTTAAGAGATGGTACTGTCATCTCGATCGTGCATTAGGAATCTGCATGACTGCTGTACTAGAGGTAACTGCAGAGAGGACTTTAGGTAACATTAGAGAGCGTCACTTCCTAGGATCTCAGGGGATGCTACATACCTGGCAAACATGGCTTTCCGAAGGACAAGTATCAAGGAGTCTCTTATTGACATGCTGACTTTGAGAAGGGGCTGAAAGAGGAAGAATCAGTGTTAAAAACAGCAATCTGTTTATTAGCCTTAGCACATTTCTATTCAATACTGTTACCATTTGGCTTAAGAAAGCTTGGTTCCGTTTTATAAACATGCTGCAATGTTTACTGCACTTAGTAATAAGGACAGTTAATACTAACGCTAAATTGAAACTAGTCATGAATACCTTTATATCTATTGTCTTCAATTAATAATTTCCTAAGAGCCTTTCAATTACTTCACTGATTCGAAACAGAATCAAAGGAGAGAGAATAGTACTATGAAGAGGGGATAAACTTGGAAAACAGACCCTAGCTCAGTGCTTCTGCTCTTTTAATAGAAAGTTCTGTCTTAGAATCAAGGGAAATAGGATTTCTTATACATATGTAATTATGAAGAAATACATCAGACTTCCACTGAACAGTTCAACCTTGCTCATGAGCTACTTTGGAGTCAAAAGACTTACCTGCACTGCCTTCAGCAGTCCTTGTACGGTTTGAATGGGCAGAAAAGACAAATAGTCAAAAGTTTCTATAACTTTAGATGAGCAGCTTTGAAGAACTAACGGTGAATACTTGATGATATCTGAAAGTAGGTCTGAAAAATGGAAGCTATGATCAGTTGCCTCAAATAACTAAAGAGGTTTTAAATAAAAGGAACATAAATATGGAAAAAGAAATGGTAAAAAAGTTTTTTGCTCCTTTCTCAAGTAAGTCAAGTAATATACATTTCTGCTGATCCTATATACTGAAAGGTCAATGGTAACCAGATACTTTTCAAAAATTTTATGTCTAAAAGAAAGGAAGAAACTCATTATAGTGCCTGAACAACCAGCACACATTGTCTTCATATTTCCAAGCTGAAATAAATCAAATATTTATTAATTTTTATTATAAACAAGCATAATTATATGGTCCTACAAGGAATATACAGAAATACAAAACATGGTCTCTCTTCCTTCAAGAATGATAATTTAGCTGAAAATCAAGAAAAATTTTTTTCTTTTTTTTTTAATTTTATTTTTAATTGGAGGTAATTACTTTACAATATTGTGCTGGTTTCTGCCATACATCAACATGAATCAGCCACAGGTATACTTATGTTTCCCCACTCTGGAACCTCCCTCCCACCTTCCAAGAAAAAAATATTTTAAAAGAATGAAAGAAGTAACAAAATCATATCAAGTATCTAATAATTCCAAACATTGTTCACTGTCTATGAAACAGTAGAGAATTTAAATAGGAGTGTAAAGAGTGATCATTATGGGATGGTATGCTTTAGGTGAGCAAAGAAGAAAAGGAAATTTAAGTTAGATTCTAAAGAATGCACAAAGAAACAGGAAAAAGTCCAAGTAAAAGTACAGGAAGGTAAGTCAGTATAAGACATATACAAAGGATGGTGGGGAACTCTGTGGAGGTGGGATGAAGGATTCAGAAAAGTAAGTAACAGAAGTTAATGTTGGAAAGTGAGGTTCAAATTGTCAGGGACTTTTTTGGGTTTTTTTGGCCATGCCTTGTGGCATCTGGGATCTGAGTTTCAAAACCAGGGATGAACCCAGGTTTACATCAGTGAAAGCACCAAGTCCTAACCATCGGACAGCCAGGGTATTCCATCAAGAACCTGAAATAAGAGGATAAAGACCTGGTAATTTATGAAAGAAGGTACCGGTGATTTCTGGGTGACAGATGTTTTGGGAATACTGTTCTGGTAGTAATTTGCAGGGTGAACTGCCGCAGAAAGAAAAGAAAGCAGGGAAACCAGTTAGGAAGCTGTTGCAGTAGTCTAAATGGAAGGTTATAAGGCTGGGAATTAGACAAATTGATGTCTGTGTGTGGAAGGGAAGGTATAAAAAAGAAGATAAAAACTATGAGGGAAAGAATGAGAGAACTTAGGTACCAAATGTATTTCAGAAGATTAAAAGAAATTCTAGCCCCTGGGACTCAGACATCCATGTTTCACATAACAGAAATACAGACAAAGGAAAGAGGAGGTTGTTTGAAGGAAACAGTATTACATTTGAAATAAAATTAAAAAAAAAAAAAAAAAGCTAAATGGAAAACAGCTAGCAGGAATGAAGGCACTCAGGCACTGAACTAAACAAATAGTCCTGACATAAAGATTTGGGAGCCACTCCCACAAAAGCCCACCCCCACCCCGCAAAAAAAAAAAAAAAAAAACAACCTGAAATCATGAGAACAGAGGTGATGATATCTACAGGTAAGAGAGTGTATAAAAAGAGAAAGAGACACTTTCTACCACGATGGAGTAACACTAACCAGAGTTATCTTCACTTTAAACACCTACAACAAAACAAGCCTAACTATATGAAACAACAATTTTCAAACACTAGATAATAAGCAGTACAGAAAATGATCCCTGAGAGTGGGAAACACATGAGGAGAGGCTTATAATTGTCCAATGTTACTGCCTGGAGAGCTTCTAGGCAGGAACACAGAGAAGAGAAAACTCAGAACCCAGTGGTTTTCCTGAGCTAAAGAGACAGAGTTGAGAATTCAGGAAAGCCAAGGCAGCTAGCACTAGAAAGGAAAGGGCTGCAGTGAAAGTACCTTGGAGATGTGCAGGGAGCTCTCCCTGTTTGTGAGCTGAGTGCTAGTCAGTACATGCGTGTGAAAAAACGACCTGAGTAAAGCTAAAAGTTACTGGCAAGGAGTAGGCACATCCATTCTCTGAGGTCATAAAGGGCAGGAAACAGTTCACATTCACAACACCCACACTGTACACACCTCATAATACACAAGGAGCGTTGCTTTAATTGTAGCATCAAGTTGGCCCTAGATTAAAAGCTGTCTAGTCTTTCATAACACAACATAGAAATAATCATCAAAAGGATTAAATACTTTCCAAGAAACAAGTGAAAGTGAAGTCGCTCAGTCATGTCCGACTCTTTGCGACCCCATGGACCGTAGCCCACCAGGCTCCTCCATCTATATAATTTTCTAGGCAAGAGTACTGGAATGGGTTGCCATTTCCTTCTCCAGGGGATCTTTCCAACCCACGGATCAAACCCGGGTCTCCCGCATTGCGGGCAGACGCTTTACCATCTGAGCCACCAGGGAACTTAAAGCTCAAGAATATTTGAAGGAAAAAAAAATCCAGCAAATCAACAATGTGAAACTCACAAAGTCTGCCATCCAATCAAAACTTATTCATGATGCAAAGAAGCAGGAAAACAGAACTCATGATGAAGACAACATAAATCAACAAAAACATATCAGAAACAACACAATGATAGAATTTGCAGACCAAACTTAAATAACACACTTCTAAATAACCCATGGGTTAAAGAACAAATCACAAGACAAATGAAAAAGTATGTGGAATGGAATGAAAATAAAACACAAAATTTACAGGATGCAGCTAAAGCAAAGTTCAGAGGGAAATTTACAGTGTAATGCCAGTATTGAAAGAAAAGAGAAAGACCTCAAATTAATGACACACGCATTTAAGCAAAGGTAGCCCAGACTAAACCCAAGGTAAGAAGCAGAAAGGACCCAAAAGAGCACACAAATCAATAAAACTAAAAACAGGAAAACAACAGAGAAACTCAATGAAATGAAAAGCTGGTTCTTAGGAAAAAAAAATCAATAAAACTGATAAACTTCTTGCTAATACAGTATTCCAATACTATTGTATTTTATGGACTCTGAAATCTAAAATTTTCATGTATCAAGAAATATTCTTCTTTTGATTTTTTTCACCCACTTTAAGAAAGCAAAATGAACCCAATGCAAGCAAGAGGAAAGAAATAATAAAAACCAAATTTGGTGAAATTGAAAATAAAAGAACAACAGAGAAAATTCAAACTAAAATCTCATTCTTTCAAAGGCTGTAAGCTGACAAGTTTCTAAGCCAAATTGATAAAGAAAAAAAGACAAATCACTGATATCAAGAATGCCTGAGTTTGCAGATAACGTGATTTCTATGTAAAACATCTTTAAGAATTGCTGAAAAGCTACTAGAACTAATAAATGGGTTTACCATGGCTGCAGGCGGTAAGGTCAACTTTAAAAAAGCAACTATTTCTACGTGACAACAGTTAACAATCACAAATTGAAAAAACTTTTAATACTATTTACAACAGTGTCAAAAAAATGAAATAGGGATCAACTGACAAAAGATACACAATGCACGCACTAAAAATATAGAACAGTGTTGAAAGAAATTGAAGACCTAAATAAATGCAGAGATATATTGCATTCATGAGTTAGAAGACTCAATATGGTTAAGATGCCAATTCTCTTCCATATTAATCCATAGATTTGAGGCAATCTCCATCAAAACTTGAGCAGACTTTTTATAAAACTTGACAAACTGATTAGAAAATTTACTTGGAAATATAAAGGACCTAGAATAGCCAAAATTATTTTGAAAAAGAACAAAGTTATAGGACTTACACTACTGATTCTAAGATTCAATATGAAGCTATAGCAATCAAGACATAACATAGCTCACTGGAATAGAAGATTCCTAAAATAGATCCACACATTATATAGTTAGTTGATTTCAATAAAGATGCCATAGTAATTCAATGAAGGAAAGATAATTTTTTCAAAAAACTGTGCTGGAACAATTGGATAGCCATAAGCAAAAGAATGAACTCTGTTATATCACACCATACACAGAATTTAACAAAACTGGATCATACATCTAAGTACAACAGATGAAAATATAAAGTTTCTAGTAGAAAATATAGGAGAAACCTTAGGGACCTTGGATTTGGCAAAAAAATTTTTTAAATACATGACACAAAAAGCAGAAACTATACAAAGAAATTGATGAACTGATAAAAATATTTGCTCTTCAAATGACATTGTTACAAAAATTAAAAGTCAAACCACAGACTATGAGAAAATATTTGCAAAACATGTATCTGACAAAGGATTTGGAAAAATCTCAAAATTATGCTGAAAAAGCCAAACCAAAAGGAAAAAGAAAAAAAAAAAAGGTACATATTGTAGGATTCCATTTATACAAAATGTTTAAAATCTATAGTGACAGAAAGCAGACCAGACTAGATAGGAGGTCAGGGAAGGAAAAGAGATGCAAGAACAAATCAGAAAAAGGTGCCAGGGAACATTCCTGGGAGACAGGGAGGGTCATGGGCTTCCCCAGTGGCTCAGCAGGGGAAGAATCTGCTTGCAACGCAGGAGATAAGGGCTCAACACCCAGGTTGGGAAGATCCCCTAGAGGAGGGCATGGCAACCCACTCCAGTATTCTTGCCAGGGAAATCCCATGGACAGGGAGCCTGGCAAGCTATAGTCCAGGAGGCTGCAAAGAGTTGGACATGACTGAAAACTTAGCACACACACAGATATGTTCTTCTTGACTATGGTGACAGTTTCCGTTTCACGGGTGTGCACATACACCAAAAGTCAAACTCTTACACTATAAACATGTGTGCATTACTGTACCTCACTGTATTTCAGTAAAGCTGAATGTCAAGAAAGAAAAGAAGTAGAATGAAATGTCAAGCACAGAACTTTGGAGAACCTTGACACTTAAGGACAGAAGAAAGGATAGAAGAAAGAAAACCAATCTCTAAGAAGAAAGAAAAACTGAGCACAGGCAGGATAAAAGATGCAAACTATTACAGTTATCAGAGACCTTCAGGAGAGTTATAAGTAGTGTAGAATGAAAAGGAAATTAAGAAAGCCGGTGATTAAGATGAGTGGATTTAGGCATTAGGAAATATGTATTAAAAAAACAAAAAATTCAGAGGTCACCAAAGAGACCAAAGAGGTCACCAAATGGCTACTGGTCACTCTGACCAATGAAGCCAGAATGTCAAGGGTTAAGAGAGTGGGAGGTCAATAAGTAGACAGCAGAAGGACAGCACTCACTTGACAATTATTAAAACAAAAAAGAGAGAAAGTTGATGCAAAGTAGAAGTTTCACTCATTAGTTATATGCTCCTTTCCTTCTTGACAACCACAGATAATATAAATGAATTTATATTTTACTGGCATCATAATCAAAGATGTTGCATTAATCTACTAGATCATTAAGGTTTTTTCCCAGGATCCAAAGTATTATGACATTTAAATAAAAATATTCCTGACAACTTTTTCCACCCTTTCAAAGTTCAATACCTAGGAAATGACTGATGGGGGAGGATGCTCTGGTAACAACCCTGTTGAGGACCTGCTCCAGAATTTCTTGTCTGATCATCTCATGGATCTAAAAGGAAAGAATCAATAAAATATTCCTTGGTGACCTTCAGCTTACAACTGTATTAATATCTATTAGGCAGAATAAAGAATAGTTTGAATATGGGTAAAACTGGACTGCTTATTTCAAAGACAAACATTATGTGGATCATCTGGAAAGAATCATTCAATTCAACTCTCATCCTATATTCAAATGATTCATTAACCAGGCAAACTTTTATTAGCCAAAAAGAGAGATCACATGTAAGGTCCAACAGCAAACAGGAATAATTCTACCTAGGTATCTACTATATGTCAATGTCCATATTTCTGACAGTATGCACAACTTTCATATTAAAAGCCCATAAAAAACCCTGAAAATCTAGAAAATCTTCACCAACCCTGTCCTCAGTTTCTAGAAGCAGAGTAGTTGCCTTAAAAAAGATCTGTTTGAATTTTTACTTGAACTTTAGCTAAATTTCATACCTGAACTTGATTACTTTCAGTAGAGACTGATTTCTTTCAGACTCTGGACTAATAATTTGATTATTAGTAAATTCTACGTTCTACCGACACCGTGACAAAGCCAACAACTGTGTGAACCAAGCAGAACCTTGATTTTAAAAAAAGACTAATTTTAAAACAAAAAATATTAAGTCTCTTATTCTAAGAATGTTTTAAAATCAGATTACTGTTAAACAGTCATGTGTATCTAACACACAACCCTCAAGGACTATTATATAGTATTCACTTCACTTCTGAATCAGAACATCAGATTTACATTTAAAATGACCTCCACATAACACTGTTAGCAGATACTTTTGGTGTGTAGATACACTGAAGAATGGATGTCAAGATGACTTAGAGAAATCACTAGCAAAGCAAATTTGTTTAGCCTCAGATATGATCTTACTTAGACTGAGATAACAGTCATAATATGGTAATGAATTAAAAGAATATGAATTTCCCATTTGGGGTTCTTCAAAAACAATAAACCAATAGGCATGATTCTTCAAGTTTGATGTTCTACAGTGACCTAAAATATTATATTTTGTGTAAGGGAATAAAAAAAAATCCAGAAATGATTTACTGCTAGAGGAAGAAGAGGAAATCATAAGGAAGTTAATCTATATTCAAACTTCTAAGAAATGGTCAGAAAGAACAGAAATTAGAATAGATGAAAAACTCAGATAAAGAGTGAGAGAGTATTTCATCAAACTGCATCTATTAATGTTTCAACTATTATCCCAGTTTCTGTTCTGGGAAACTGCTACGTACTCAAATTGTCCAGTCCCCCAAACTCCCAGGTGAATGCCCTATTTATAATATAATACAACAAAACGAGGGAATGGTTGCTAAACTCAAGTCTCACCTTGAAAGTTTCCAATAGGATATCAGCTCCCAGCTTACAAGCATGCTGGTTTGGCATTCTAGAAAGACCTGAGCTGGTTTCAGCAGTTTTTCCATCAGGAATCCTCTTTGGCCCATAGGAATCCATTAAAAGGAAGCCAAATTCTACCAAGCCCTGAGTAACATGATCCCAACTATGAACACTGCAGGAAAACAAAGTTCAGTTAGGAAGAAAACCTTTACAGAATACCTTACCTCTACATTCTTTGCCATGTTAAACATTTCCCAAACTTGACCTGTATAACCAACACTCCACATGAGTCTTTCCTTTTCATGTACCCTTAATCTGGCAAAAATCTGAATTTTTGAAGGATCAGTAATGGGGAATTGGTAGGCAAGCAATCTCTTCCGACATATCACCATGAAAATCCAGAAACCATGGAACATGAAGCAACATATGGAAGAAACTGGAATATTTCAGTGTACAGATCATTAGAGACTGCCATTCAAGATTTCATGACTACATGTTAATTTCTGCTTCTACTATTCCCCTCATGCCAATAACAACACTTATATACATATGCTTACAAGTTTGTCTTCCTCTCTAGATTGAGATTCTCTCAATCAGTGTGGATAGCACACTGTAGTCATATTTTTGCTCATAGAGCCTAGCACAAATTCTGGCATATAGAAGGCACTCGGTAAATATTTATAGTAGGAACATTTATATTCATATTAATTTCATATTCATATTTATAGTAGGAATTGGACTGATGAATGACTAGATTTCAAAAGCATGAAATAAAACTACAACCAACCTTTGGAAAGCAAGAGAATCCCTGGTGATTTTATACCACTTAATGTTACCCACTATAGTGGAAATCATGTTTATAATAACCTTTATATCATTACATCTACCTGCTAAACAGCAACAAATTATAATGCAGCATTAAAGAATAATCCCTAGTCACACTCTAGGGATCTGGGATCAAGACAATAAAATGAGTACATGCTCCATTTTTCCCAACCTAAATACCCACAAATGACAGAAAGGATAGATATAACCATGTGTGAATGTCTATATGTGGTGCATACATACAATCCATGATAACATGGAAAAATCAGAGGTGCTTTGACTGTCCAGAAATTATGAGGAACCCTTAAAAAATGAAAGTATCAGAAGGAAAGAAGAAATCATAGACAACATTATGCAGACTGAAAGGGTGCCTCCAAAAGCAGATGCCAAGGGCAGCTATGCTGGGAACTGGAAGGAACCCTGGGGCAACTTTTGTGGTGACTGGCTAGGATACCCCTGAATGAAGTTCAGTACACAGCCGCCTTCTCCACCTTCTTCTCCAAAACCTCACTGCATCTGAGGCCTGAGAGGCAGAGCAGCACTCTGAGAGGATGACAACATGCTGGAGGATTAGGGAGACACCATACCTAGAAGATTAGCCCCTGGTACATCCTCCTGCTATCCTCAAATCACTGAGGTAAGAGTGTGTTAAATAAATACAGCACTCTCAGACAAACTAATGGGGAACATCAAGTACAATAATAACGAAATAAGCAATCACCAAATACAAGAAAATAATACCACCAGGAAAGAGAAACATCAAACTCAACAAAGAGAACCAACCCTACAGGAAAAGATTAATGGAACAAATAGAAGATTTTAAAAGTCTAATGAATATTCTCAGAAAAAAGAGAATATTATTGCAGGAAACAAAAAAATAAACTGTTATGAAAAAACAACCAGGTAGAAATTTTGGAAATAAAAAACATGATGGATAGAGTGAAAACCTCAACAGATGGCCTAAGAATAAAATGCGCAGAACTGAAGAAGTAACTAAAAAGTGAACTAAGGAGTTTTTATTTTATTTTGGCTGTGTCAGGTGTTAGCTGTGGCATGCGGGATCTAGTTCTCTGATTAGGAATCAAACCCAGGGCTCCTGCATTGGGAGCATGGAGTCTTAGCCACTGGACCACGAGCGAAGTCCCAGGAATTTTTGTAGAACTTGACATAAAAAGACAAAAATACAGAAAGTATGAAAGAAAAATTGAGACACAGTATACACAGCAAGACATTCCAAGAGAAAAAGGAGAGAGTACTCAAAAAAAATAAAAGAAGAAAACATTTCAAGAGGAAATACATGAATCCTTACAGCGGAAGGGCATACCAAACACCAAGCAGAAATCAGATGGGCCAAAGTATAAGATTCAAAAGATAAACGTAAACAAAGAAACCAGTAAAATAATGAAGTCTAAGTAAGTATTGCTTGTTAGTAATAATGTTGAACAAGAAGGAAGTGGAGAAATTGTGCTATGCACTAAAGTTCTCATTTTGGAGAGAAGAGGCAGTTACAATCCGTTTTGCTACAAAATGTCTTAACTGTAACGTGAAAGAGTTCACATGTGACTGGTACAGACGGGAGTAAGTATAACCTAGAAGTTGTATCGGTTCATAGGTGATTTTTTTCCTAGTACATTAATGTTTTGCACCTTCCAATTATCTGCAGGTAAGCACAGAAATTGTCAACAGAGCTAAATTCAGCAAACCAAAACCACAAAAAAAGCATGACTCAGTAAAGACTGTTATAACAGCTGATGTATATTCTGAAATACAACATTAACCATGAAAATAACAACCAGGATGGTAACCAGTTTTTTTTTTCTATTTGGTTAAAGATAGATTTGCCTAAAACTGCTAATCAGTTGTCTAAAACTACTAATTCAATTCCATCCATCAGCCCCAAACTCCAACAGTTACAGTAAACAAAAATGTTTTTTATTTACCTAAAAACCCAATGAAGACTTAGACCAACCGAGTAGTAACAGCATGAAAGGAGCAAGGGTACCTACTTCAGTTTCGTATTCTTGCTAACAAGGTGGCCAAGAAGTTAGGCCTTGGGATTTAAGAATCTGTTGATACAGGGAAGTCTGCTTGATCAATTTTAAGGGATTTAAACCTTGATATGTGAAGTCAACAGCTACAGTCAACAGTTTTCTCTGATGGGCCATAAGTATGGTACCACACTGCATTTTCTAGCACTAAATAGCTTACAAACCTTATGGTTCATAAACTTACCTATTATTTACCACTTCCAAGATCATGGTTGAAATACAATATCCATGAGGAAATAGATTCTGAATATATTTTGAGCCTTGGAGAAGCTGAAGATCCTTAAAGCTTTTTATAACTGAAGACTTTAAAAAGTCAAACACCTAACATAAAGAAAGAAATAGGAAAATGAAGCAAAAAATGTATAGCCCATACTAAAGAATCTTAACCCTGTAACTGTTCCTACTTGCTGCCACACACTCATATCCCTACAACTGTTTCACTAGATGAGCATGATGCAAAAATTATAACTTTCAGTGAGAACTTCAAGGAGCTGAAGACATGCCTGACTTGATAGAAAAACGGCTAAAAATCAGTATTACCCACACTCAGGGAAACACATATGAGAAAAAAGGGTAAAGGATTTTATATTTTCATTCTTGCAAATAACCTATTCTCAATAATTTCAACTTGGTCAAGGAATATTTCTTAGAAAGCTACAACATAATATGACTGCTATGAATACCCAGCTAAACTTGCCATTCTTGCTACCTGGACTGTGTGATGTTCCCACTGCTATTCCCATCTTAGGCCCTGGCTTGCCACATAGTCAGAAACGGAAGTATAAATCAAGTATCTGAAGAAATCTTCAAGCAGCTCCCAGAGAAGAGTGTGGGCCTACATTCTTACAGGGGAATTTGCTGCTGGCAGGATGCGAGTGAAATTGTTTAGGCAAGGATAAACAGGCTACTATACTCCTTATCAACTACAGAAGGAAATCAAAAGTCACTCATAAATACCTGTTCCTCAAATCTTTGGATTCTTGTTACAGAGAGCAAGAGGGCGATGCTGAAAGGACAAATACTGCTGAAATCTCCTTGCTGTGCTGCCTAGAACAGATAAACCGAAAAGAAGTCATAACTTACATCTGAAAAATACAACATATCCTACTTAAAAACAGGTCCTTAAGTGGATCAGAAACCTAAACCTAAGAGCTAAAACTACAAAACTTTCAGGACGTCCCTGGCAGTCCAGCAGTTAACTCTGTGTTTCCAACTCAGGGAGTGCAGTTTCAATTCCTGGTTGGGGAACTAAGATTCCACATAACACAGTATGACCAAAAAAAAAAGCCTATAAAAACTTTTAAAAGGAAACACAGCAGAAAATCTTCAAGACTTTGGATTAAAGATTTCTCAGATACAATGCCAAAAATATAATTTATGTAAGTAAAAAACTGATAAACTGGGCCTCATTAAAAATAAAAACTCTGGTGCTTCAAAAGAAACACCATTAAGAAACAAGCCAAGGACTGAAAAAAATATTTGCTAATTACATACACGGTAAAGGACTTGTACCCATAATATGCAAAGAAATCTTAAAACTAAGCCATGCAATCAAAAAATGGGGAAAAGATTTGAGTAGACATTTCATCAAAGATCGTTGTTGCTGTTCAGCTGCTAAGTCATGTCTGACTCTGCAATACCAAAGATATTAGAATGGCCAATAAGCTGTTTTATAGCTATTAGAACAGGTATAAAAAAACAGTAACAAATATTGGCCAGGATGTGGGAAAAAAAGGAGTCCTCATACAGTGCTGGTGGCTATGTAAAATGTTGTAGCCACTTTGGAGGACAGTTTGGTAGTTTCTTTAAAATATAAACATAAATGTATTACAAAACCCAGAAATTCTACTGGTAGGTATCTATCAAGAGAAATGAAAAACATATGTCCCTACACAAAGACATGCATTTGGCTATTCACAGCAGCATTATTCATAATAGCCAAAAAGTAAAAACAACTGCAACACCCATCAACTGGTGGACAGCTGATCAATGGACACACACACACACACACACACACACAGTGGAAGACTATTCAACAACAAAAGAGAATGAAATACTGATAAATGCTACAACATGGATAAAAACCTTGAAAAATTATCCTCAATGAAAGAAGCTATACACAAAAGATTATATATTAAATGATTTCATTTATATGAAATGTCTGGGAAAGGTAAATCTATAGAAACAGGCATGAAGGATCTTACAAGGTGATGAAAATGTTCCACAATTGAATGATGATGATGATTGTTGCACAACTGGGTAAACTTATGAAAAATCACTGAATTATACTTTAAAATGAGTGTATTCTACATTACATAAATTATAACTCAATAAAGTTAAAAAGTAGGTTTTTGAGCCCTAAAAGAAATGGTAGACAACAAAAGAAAAAATAAATCAAAGATGAATAAAACAGAAAACCAACAAACAAAAATAAAGCAGTAAACAAATACAAAGCTGGTTCTTTGAAAAGAACAGTTACTAGAAACCTAAATAAAAAAAGAGTAAATAGACACAGAGAAGATAAAGGAGCTTTAAAGGCTACTTTTCACGTTTGGTCTTTAAATATCTTCTCCTACAAAAGGGACCTGAGGCTCCTTGGAGAAATCAGATGCGATAAAGAAAGTACAGGTGTGTTTTGGATAGCTTATGCCATGAAAGTGCTCAAGACTAACAGGGCCATGTCAGAAGGACACATAAGCCAAACCTCAGGGATCCAAATGGCCAAATATGGATCATTCTGGGTACTGTTTATGAGTACATGGAATTTTAAAAGGTTCATGGTTGCATAACAATATTCAAAAAAATAGAGGGAGGTGTGGGGCTCTTTTCACAGAAAACCAACTAGAAGGAATGACCAATAAAAACTTCTGATTTTAATTCTACCATTTGCAACTCCCAGTATAATTACTGATTTAGGACAAGAATCATTAATAGATGGGAAAACAAAATCCACTGTGTGAAAGGTTGCTAAGGAAAGGATTTTCACATGTCTCAAATTATGACCCCATGGATTAATTTCTAATTACAAAGGGAAACATTTATCTTTGCAAGTGAAGAAAACTGCTGGTCCTTGTCTTAATAAAATGATTTCGCTAAGATTGCCTGATACTATAAGCCTTTTGACGTGATGCAATAGAATAGTGATGGCAAAATAAAGCCTCTGGGACAAATCTAGCTCACCACCTATTTTTGTACAGCCCATGAGCTAAGACTGCTTTTCATGTTTTTAATTGTTGAGGGGAAAAAAGTCAAAGGAGTAATAGTATTCCATAACACATGAAAATTAAATAAAATTAAAACTCAGTGCCCATATAGTTTCACTGGCCCACAGCCACACTCAAGCATTCATGTGTGGTCTCCGGCGGCCTTCTTGCTACAAGAGTGGTGCAGCGGTGACAGAGGCCATGTGACCCGCAAAGCCTGAAATAGTGTATCTGGTCCTTCAGAGAGAGTTTGCTGACTCCAACAAGAGAAAAAACACAACAGCACTTGTGACATATTCTCACCAAAAATGTTTAACTTGAATCTAATCATGGGGAGACAATGAGACAAACCTGACAATGTGAGACACAAGAAAACTGGGCAGGATTCTTAAAAAATTCAATAAAAAGGTATTAATCCTTATCTTACGAGACACATGGGGAGATATTCAGGCACTGAAGTGTCACTATTTCTTCCTTTAAATGGTTCAGAAAAAATATACTTGAGAGAGGTGAGATAAGGTAAATGTAGCACAATAGAGTTCAAAACATTTCTAATTTTTACCTTACTACTTCACAAAAATTTAAAAATGACTTAGCTCCACAAAACTCCATGATTTACTATGAGGAGGAGACAATTTCCCCAATTCGCAGATAAGGAAACAGGTCAAGAGTAAAGTTCATATAATAATGGAGCTAAGGCTAAATTTTGAGTTTCCTACAGAACAGTCTTCATCTTTAAAAAAACAAACAAAAACACTAGAACACTTAAGGTTTGGTTTTAAAAAGGGACTTGCTTAAAAATGTAGTGGTATCATGTATCTTCCACTTTCAAAGTTAAAAAAGAGACCCTCTAGACCCAGGGTCATTCTACAGTATTTCTATGTATTGGTTTCCAGTCATTAAACGGCATAAAAAGAGGCTTGAGTTCAAACGTCCTTGTTTCATAAAGAGATCCTGGATCACCTTAAGAGTCTGGTTACTACCTTTAAGTGTTTCAGGAGTTCTCTGCCTAGCTCAAAATCCAACTTGATGGCAAACACAATGTGTAGAATAATGGTGCCTTCCACGTGACGAAGTTCATCCAATGGTACAGTAACAAGATCCAAGTACCTAAAAGATTCAACAGAAAGGTTTGAGCTATAGCTTGACCAAGAGACAACGGTGCATTTGCTCATATGAACGAATAGAAAAACTCAGGCTGAACTAACAGGATCACTGGAGGCATGCAGAAAGTACAAAATCTATTGTCTTATTGTCTGCTCCTTCTCATGAAACTTCTTGAATGAACTGCCTATGGTCATTATTTCCACTTGTTTACCTCTCCCCAGTTAAATCCAACTCAATTAGGCTTCCGTGCCCTCCCTAACCTCCCTTCCAATGCTATTTGATTATCCTTGCAAGGGCTACAAATGGCCTCTACGTTGTCTAAACCAATAATCCAGTCTCATCCTAATTAACGCCTCAGCAGATACGACACAGTTGGCCCCCTTCTTTCTGGAAACATGCTCTTCTCTTAGTTCCTGGGGCACTGTCACTGGCCTCAAATTATTTGTGCCGGCTCACCCTTCAAGTGGTAGAATGCCTCTGAAAGTTCAATCTTGGGTTCCTTTTCTCTTTTCACAACTTCCCCAGGGACCCTAAAGAGCCTGCAGGCTTCAGTTCCTTCCAATCTGTATCTCTGGTCCCAACCTCTCCCTGAAACTCCAGACTGTCTGCTCAGCACCTTCATATAAAATACTAATACATATCTCAAACTTATATGGTAAAAACTGAGCTTATTCTCCTCTAAACCTGCTTGTTCTGTCAGTCTTTCCTAACTCAATACACAAGAACAACTTCTCATCAACTGCTCAAGTAAAATAACTTAAAAGTTATTCCAGGTTAGTAGACTAAGATAGGATTAAAAGCACAAATGTTGCAGACAAATTGCTTGCATTCAAATCGCAGCTCCATCAATTTATGGCTATATAACCCCAGGAAATCCCTTCTCTCTCTGTGCCTTGGTTTCTCCATGCATAAAATAGAGACAAAATGAAGTTGCTGTGAAGTTTAAAGTGCTAAGAACAGTACTTGGCACACAGCAAGCATTCTACAAATATTTGCTTCAGAAACTCTTTTCCAGCCATACCATGCTGTGTCCTGCCTTTGGACTAACTGTTCCACTGAGAAAGTTCTTTTCCTTGAGCTATATACTACGGCTCTTATCCTCCAGGCTTCCAGTAACACAGCACCTTCTCAGAGGTCTCCCTGACCACCCAACCTAACGTAGCTACGCTGTCACTGTCACATCATCCGCTTGAAACGTACGCATAGCCCTTTCCACTCTAATACTTTTCTTGCCATTTCTTTTCTTTTCTCTTCTCATTAAAATTTCTCCATGAGAGTAGGAACTTTGACTAGTTCATCACTGTCCCAGGTCCAACAGCTTCTGGCACAGAATAAACACTTAATGCCTTTGAAGTCTGTAACTACAGAGTCATTAATGCTGTTTTCCAGGAAAGATTAAAATAAAAGAGTTGAGGAGACTACACTATTTTTAAACTTTTTACTGATCAACTAAGGGGACTAGCAAAATTCTATACTGAGGGGAAGGTAGGGACTGAAGAGTTAGATAATGAGATGATGAATTTGGAAAAATGATTTTATTTCTATACTCTTTGACTCACTCATCATCACTTTTTTCCTCATTGTGTTGCTGATCTAGCTTGTTGAAGAAAGCTATGATTCCTCCCAAGACCCTCTTTCGGCTTCCCTGAAAAAGAATAAAACAAAATAAATAAGGGCAAGTTAAAGTACTTTTCAGCTTGAAGAATTTTCGAGTATGAATTTATATAAATTATAAGCTAGACTCACACTAAGAATTTAGAGAACACTTTCATAAAAACACTTTTTGAAATTGAGTTTGAAATACATCTTAATATCAGACTCTCAGGGGCCTACAATCCACCCTTTCAGAGCTCTTCACCCCTCTTCCTACCACACACACGAGACCAGAGATAATACACATTCACTCTGGCTGAGGACCATGACATTTTTAGTAGACCAAATTGTCATACGTGAAATGAAAGTTTCTATGTCCTAGTACATAAAATAAAGAGTATGAATAAGCTGAATGGTACTAATTGGTCATTATACCAGAGTTTAAAAAAATATTTTATTTATACCTTTGAGGAGAGAACCAGAAGCTGATAGACCAACGGTGGTATTTCTTGAAGATTCAATTTGGAGAACACCTTAAACACTTTTTCCACCACGAATTCCACTTCTTCTGCAGTCAGAGGGACAGCCCTGTGGATCAAAGATTCTAAAGGTTACAGACTAATTTGGGAGATATCAGAATATTGTTAATTGCCTCTTTTGATTTTTCTCTAATGGAGAACCTTAAAGGAAACCAATAACCTTACCTCAGCAAAGTTATCTTGGAAAAAAAACATAAAGTTATACTTTAAATAAGAAATTAAAGCAAAAAAGGGTGGGGGGAAATCTTGTAATAGAAAACAGAGGTATCAAATACTCTTAGGAAGAGTGGTATTTGAGCTTACTACATTTCAATTTCTAGCAGGTAAGTTCTCACAGCAGGATTAAAAAAGAAGGGAATGATGATACTTACTTGAACATCGAGGTGAGTCGGATTACATACTGATGGTCCCATCTGATTAAAAATGAAAAAGAAAAGTTTACATTGTTTTAACTTATTTACATGTTACTTTGTAAAATTAGCAAGGAAGAAAAGAATTAGGGCCATTTCAAGTTTGATTTGCTGCCACTGGGAAATAACATCAAATAAATGACATTTAAAACAATGAAATAACAGCTTTTAACCTACCGGACTGGCATAATCAAAGCTTGATGACATTCAACGCTGGTGAGATTTTGGTAAACAAACACTTCACATACTATTTTGTGGAACATACACTGATATAATCCTTCTGGGAAGACAAGTTGGCAATACTACTTATCGACTTTAAACATGCACATAACCAAAGAGCCACCCAGTTTACTATTAGGAATATATCCCATGTACATGCTTATAAAAGGTCACCCAGACATAAAAGAATGTTAACTGCAACATCTCTTATAATAGCAAAACCCAAATAGCCAATATTATTTATTGGCAAAAACTAAATAACAATTAAGAGATTAGCTAAATATCAGAATACTATGGAACTATTAAAAAGAATGATGTAAAGCAGGATATGCTGACATGAACATATGTGTTAAATGAAAAATAAAAGGTACATTACAATATGGAATGAATAAACTTTTGTGTAATTAAGAACTAATAAATGGATAAACATACATGAGTTGATACATGCTTAAAATTATTTCTGTAAGAGACCTTATGAACCATGAAAGCAGTTATCTCTGGTTTGGATAATCTAGTTCCTTTCAATATACTGAAGTATAATCACAGTATTATGTAACTTAGTATTCTACTCATTTCAGACTATATATATATATATATAAAAGTATATATAAATATGTATTAAGGATTTACTATATATATACATATATACACAAAGATCTTTCATCTTCGCTATATGTCTTTATATATTTCATTTTTAATGGGTATAAATTGCATGGAGTGGCTCTTTCATAGCTTACATACCACAACTTACACATTTCTATTATTGTATCCTTAAGTTAGTCACAAATTTCTGTACTGAAATGTTCATGTATGAAGACTTTCTTATACAATGCAGTTTTTCCTTAGCGTAGACACTCGTATTTCAGGTTTAAAGATACAAATACCAGGTTTAATGATAAAAATATCATTAAAGATACATTCAAAAAATATATATATAAAAAAATATCCCCCCTGCCCCCAAATAAAAGATAGTGCCAAGGTGACTTTCTAGCTTTGAAGACCCTGGGACTCCAAATAATACTATAGGGCTAAATTGTTGCGTTAAGATGGACAGTTAAGTAAGTAGAGACTATGTGTATAATGTTAGAACAAAGAATACAGCAAATAACCTCTCTCAAAAACTGATCACAGACTAAATGGTTTTATAGCAGCAAATTATAAACGAAAAAAAGGACTAAAACTTCAGTGATATAAATTCTCAAAATAATGGTATTCCTTTTTTTGGTGACTTGTAGTCCTGAGAAAAGTTCTTCATATTATTAAGGACTTACCTGCCAGAACAGAGGGTGTTAATCAACTGCTTCTTACATTCTTCCCCACTTAGTTCACCTAGAAATGCAAAATACACTGAAGAATAAACTCGATTAAGTGAAGAGAGAAAAAGCCACTAAAACCAGAAGAAAAATTACCTTTTCCAAAAGTCAGATTTTCCTTTTTGGTACCAAGGGCAGTGAGAATGATGGGCAACAGCTCCAAAGATTTTCCATTTGTTAGCTTGCCTTCATTGATAGCACTAACAAACTCATTGGCTAATTCAACCAATAACTGTCCTGGAAAACGGTGAACCTAAAAGTTCATGGGATTAAAAAAACATTCAGCAATATTTAGATGTTTGATACCTCTTTCCAAAACTCAGTCTTTTGCTGAGTTGACAGAACTGGCACTGAAGCCCAAAACTGGTTCTAAAAGTGATTCAGGGAATCATTCAGCTCTGGTAAAGGATTTCAAAAGGTCAGGATCTTCTATCAGTTCCCTGATGTTCTTAGATATTCCAGCTCTCGAAAGAGACACATATCCATGATACCGGAAACGTAACATAAACATCTAGGTGGTTTATGGCTCCTTCATCGGCTATGTTGTTTTAAAACGGTAGTTCTTACTTATAAGCACGAACTATGGTGGGTTTGGGACATTTACATTTTGCCTCCCTCAATAAATTACCAACCCCACTCCAAATCCAACCAAAACCAAAAAAGTCTTTGTTTTCCATCTCACCTCCAGCATTAGCAATCCTATGATTTCAGATGCTACTTCTTTCTGTAAATCCCCTGATTCCAACAACTGGATACAACAACTGTATATCTTAAGTCTCTTAAGAGCTCCAGCTTCCTCAGAACAGGGTAAACCTTATCGTTTTAAACGGGTAGTACAGAAACAAAGAAAGAAAAAAGGAAGAAGTCTTACAAGGTTGAAGGGCAAACAGGAATAACAAACAGCTTTGCAGTTGAATATAGAAACAGAATTATCAAAATACTTACTATGGTACTTAAAACAGCAATATTTAGGAGCTTTGAAAAAGTCTTTTAATTTAGACAGAAAACTGAAATACCACCTTTTCTGTACACTTCCATCCATGCCATTAATTTTTAAAATAATTTTATAGTGCAGAAGAAGGAACACCTTCTAATATTTCTTAAAGCTTTTCTGGGATCCAGTAACCCAAATTAAGTAACATACTTTACTTCAAAACATCATCACTGGGTGAAGTCAGCAAGAAAATAGAGAAAAATACCTTGAGACAAATGGGAAAAAAAACACATTCCAAAAGTTATTGGCTACAGCTAAAGTAGAGCTTAAAATGAAACCTATAGTTGTAAATACCTACATTAAAAAAGATCTCAAATCAATAACCCAAACTTCTACCATAAGGAATTATAAAGAGATGAAACTAAACTCAAACCAAGTGAAAAGAATATAAAAATAAAAGCAGACATAAATGAAAGAAAGAAGAATAATAAAAATCAAGGAAACCACATCTTTTTCTTTGAAAAAATAAACAAAATTGAAAATCTTTAGACTGACCACGAAAAAAAGGGAGAAGAATCAAATTACTAAAATCAGGAATGAGAATGGCATTACTAATCTTGCAGAAATAAAATAAAATAAAGTAACAGAATAAACAACATACAAAATGAACAAATTGCTATAAAGACACAAAGTTATCAAAATTGACTCAGATAATAGAAAACCAAAACAGACTTATAAACAGAGACTAAATTAGCAATAAAACCTCTTCTACAAAGAAAAGTCCAGAACCAAATGGCTTTACTGGTGAATTTACCAAACATTTAAAGAATTAGCAGAAACTCTTCCAAAAAAAACAGAAGAGAAGGTAACATTTCCAGACTGAGTCTATGAGGTCAGTATTACCTTTATACCAAAACTAGACAGACATTCTAAGAAAACTATGAACGATAATCCTTGTGACTACAGATGCAAAAATCCTCAACGAAATATTAGCAAACTAAATTCAGCAACATAAAACAAAGACTGTACTCTCTAACCAAACTGGACTTAACTCAGTAACACAATACCGGTTCAATGTATGAAAATCAATTTCATATACCGCATAAATAGAATAAAGGATAAAAATCACATGATCACCTCAGCAGATACAGAGAAAGCATTGGAAAATTTCAGTACTGTTTCATGATTAAAAAAAAAAAAAACACTCAACAAACTAGGAATAAAAGGAAAACTCCTTAACATGATTAAAGGGCATCCATGAAAAACCCACAGCTAACAACATACTTACTAATAAAAAACTGAAAGATTTCCCCCTGAAATCAGGAAAAAAAACAAGGATGTTCACTCTCAGCATTTCTATTCAATATTGTACTGGAGGTTCCAACTAAGGTAATTGGATTAGAAAAATAAAAGGCATCTAGATTGAGAAAGAAGTAAAGTTACATATATTTAAAGATGACATAATTTTGTTTATAAGGGATTCACAAAAAAACTACTAGAACCAATAAACAAGTACAGAAAGGTTGCAAGATATGAGATCAATATACTCATCTACTGTGTTTCTATACACTAGCACTGAACAATGAGAAGACTAAGAAAAGAATCTCATTTACAATATCACTCAAAGAATAGGTCAGAAAAAATTTAATGAAAGTAGTGCAACACTTATACTCTGAAAAGTACAAAGTCTTGTTGAAAGAAATGAAAAAGAACCTAAGTAAATGGAAAGATATACCATATTTATTAATGGAAGACATATAAAGATAGCAATACTTTTCATAGATAGATTTAACATAATCCCTACCAAAAACCCAGTTTCTGTTTTTGCAGAAATTGACAAGCTAATGTTAAAATTCGTATGAGAACTCATGGGACCCAGAATATCCAAACTAATTCTAAAAAAGAAAACAGTGGAGGACTTACACCTCGCAATTTTAAAGCTTACCACAAAGCTATTCTAATTAAGACAGTGTGGTGCTGACACAAGGAGACACACGTAGATCAAGAGAATACAACTATGAGTCCAAAAATAAACCCTTGCATTTATGGGCAATTGATTCTCAATAAAGGTACTACTGAAAATGGGAAGAGAGATTTCCCTGGTGGTCCAGTGGCTAAGACTGTGCTCCCAATGCAGGCGGCCTAGGTTCAATCCCTGGTTATGGAACTAGATCCCACATGCTGCAACAAAGACATTCTACAGCCAGATAAATAAACAAATATTTTTTTAAAAATGGGGAAAAATGAAGCTGGACTCCTACCTCACATCATATACAAAAATTAACTCAAAAATGGATCAAAGTTATAAAGGTAAAAGCTAAGATTATAATCTTGAAAAGAAAACACAAGAAATCTTTTTAAGAAATCTTGAAAAGGTATAAATCTTTGTAACTTTGAATTAAGTAATGATCTTTTAGATAAAAACCAAAATCACAAGCTACAAAAAATTAAGTAGACATCAAAATTTAAAACTTCGTGCATCAAAAGATATCATTAAAAAAATGGAAAGAACCTAAAATGGAAGAAAAACTTTGTGATTCACACATCTAATAAGGGACTTGTATCTAGAATATTTAAATATTACAACTCAGTAATAAAAAGACAACCCAATTTTTAAAAGGTCAAATAATTTGAACACACATTTCTTCAAAGACATACAAATGGTCAGTAAGCACAAGAATAGATATTCAATATCATCAGCCATCAGCAAAATGCAAATCAAACCCACAATTAAGATACCCCTTCACACTCACCAGAGTGGCTAGAATGAAAAAGACAATAACAAGTGTTGACAGAGGATGTGGGAAATGGGAATCCTTATTCAGTACTGATGGGAACATGATGTAGCAGCTTTGGAAAACAGCTCATCAGTCCTCAGACACTTAAACACAGAGTCACCACGCAGCTGCTGCTGCTGCTGAGTCGCTTCACTGTGTCCAATATGACCCAGCAATTCTACTCTTAAATATTCACCAAACAGAAATGAAAATGTGTTTACACAAAAATTTGTAGCAGTATTCGTAATTGCTAAAAAGTGTAGATAACCTAAGTGTCCACCCATTCATGAATGGAAAAGTATGATCTATTCTGATAATGGAATATTATTCAACAAATAAAAAGAAATGAAATACTGATACAGGTTACAACATGGATGAATCTTAGTAACCTTACAGGAAGTAAAAGAAGCCAGTCACAAAGGACACATATAGTATGATTCCACTTTTATGAAATATCCAGAACAGGCAAATCTATAGACAGAAAGCAGATAAGTGGTTTCTAGGGCTGGAGTGGATCAGGAATTTAGGAGGTGACAGCTAAGGAATGTAAGGTTTCTTTCAGGGATAATAAAAATACTCAAAAATTGTGACAGGTGTGCATCTTGGTGAATACATTAAAAGCTACTGAATTGATATTTTAAGTGGGTGAATTTTATGATGTCAATTACATCTCAATAAAATAATGTATACTTTAAAAGGGTGAATTTATGGATTATATCTCAATTTTGTAAAACATCATCATTAGCTAACTATTGGTCCTTCACAGCACTGATTTAACAGGATTAAAATAGTTATGAGGCAGTTTCCATAAATATTTGATAATTCATGCTACTTTGAAACTCAGATTCCCAAATCTATGATTTTAAATAAGGTAAAAATAAGGTTAGTTACAGACGTGGGAGCCATGATCATCTGTTCCCAGTTTTACTCTTATAACTTTCACTTAGTATACACAGGCAGCAGCTCCTGATTCTCCGTTACTTCCTAGTCTCTGATATTTCTACAAAACAGTCATTTAAAAAGCTTCCAAATTTTAAATATGTGTTTTTGAACCCTTGCAAGGCAAGACCCAATTACTTGAGGGGGTAAGAAAAATAAAACAAGTTAAAATAACCTGCTAAGAGTCTAAAGCCACTTTTAATTTGTGCTTATAGAATTTTATTCTACTACAATTTATAAAATGATTGTGAGTTACAATCTGCACCAATATAAAACTGGCCCTTGTACAAGATACAGAAACAAATATTCCCCACTGGGAATTAAGCATCTCTAAACAAGTCAACTACGACATTCCATTTTGTTAACTCAGAGCTCCCTAGCCTCTTGTTAAACACAGATTAAGTATTAAACATTGCCATTCTCCACAAGCGTAAAAGCACAACTAAACCAAACCATATTTTATGAAGTACACCCTTTACAGGTTCAAAAACTAGCAATACAATCTCAGATAGCCACTTCTACCTGCCTTAGAAAAATTATTTAAGTCCACAAAATAGTGCTATTGATTCTGTAAAATCCCCCAAACAGAAAAGCTTCAGTGGGGCTTCAAGCAATACGAAAAGTAGCAACAGGAGCCAAAAGTAGACCAACGTACCAGTGAACCCCGAGAGAGAAGTAGCATTATTACCTTTGAAGATGGCTTTCAGTAGTGCTCCAGCAGCTTTTCCTTTCACTGCCTGATTCTGAAGGAGGTCAGTCAGCTACAAAGAAAGGACAGAAAAGGTACAAGTCTGGCAACAATTTCCCTATTTGAATGACCTAAACTCACAATATGAAAAACACTCATCTGTCAGAATCATATCTTTCAGAAGTTCCAGGCATCAAAAATTCACATACGTATTCACATTATAGCAGGGTGGATTGTAAGATGATACTGGGCTGTCAAAACGAAATTTATTCATACGTTCATTCTACAAACATTTATTAAGTATTTAATCAGCACTAGGTATTGAGCCATGTTCTTGGGGATATACATTCATTCAACAAATACTCTGAATATGTTCTTCTTCCTCAGCATTAGGCATACAATGCTAGACAAGACATGAACAAGACAGACATAGTCTGACTCAGTTTACAGTAGGACAGAAGGAAAAAGGGTAACAGGACAAAAAATCAGAAAAAGAAATGGTTGAAAAGCCTGAAACAGACAGTAATTGAGGAAAGGGAGGCAACTTCCACTAGAGTAGTCAGGGAGAAAGCTTCTCTGTTGTGGAGCTGAGGTGGAGGACATTTCCATACAGAGAACTGGAGGATGAGAAAAAGCTGGCAGTGCAAAGTGGGAAAAGGAAGACACTTCAGATGAAGGCACTGTTACACGCAAAGGTCCCGAAGGAGCAAGGAGTTTGGCAAGTTGGATGGCCTGAAAAAATATTTAGAAGACCAATTTGGATGAAAAGTAGTAAGGAAGAGTGGCACAAGATGAATTTCGAGAGAACCAGATGATAAGAATCTTGTAGGCCATGGTAGGAAGTTCAGACTTTTGTCGAAATGCAACAGAAGTAACTAAAGAGAAAAGAGGAGGGGGACATGGTAGATGTTTAAAAAAAAAAAAAATCAGTCTTCCTCCTGTGGCAGAAAATACACTGTGGAAGGGTTTAAGAGTGAAATAGAAATATGCTAGGAGATTGCTACAGTGATCAAGAGAGATAATGGCCTACATTGACGTCATCAGAGAAGTCATGAGTTGAATTGTGTTCCCCTCCAAAATTGATGTTTAAGTTCTAATCCCCAGCACCTCAGAATGTGATTTTATTTGGAAACAGGGTCATTGCAGGTGTAATTAGTGAAGGTGAGGTCATATGGGTAGGCCCTAATCCAGTATGACTAACGTCCTTAGAAGAATGGGAAACCTGGGACAGAAACACATACACAGCAAGAATGCTATGTGAAGATGAAGGCAGAGACCACGGGTGGGTGACATGAGGCCAGGAATGTCAAAGATTGTCAGCAATCAACCAGAAGCAAGGTGAGAGGCGTGAAACGGATAAGCACAGCTCTAGCAGGAACCAACAATGCCAACACTGTGATCCTGGGCTTCTAGTCCTCAGAACTGTAAAAATAAGTAGCTACTGCAGTTTGTAGTACTTTTAAGATGAAGTACAGGTGGTCCCCAACTTAAAACAATGGATCAACTTAGGATTTTTCAACTTTACAGTGGTGCAAAAGTAATACACATTCAGTAGATATTATATATCAAATTTTTATCCTTTCCTGGGCTAGTGATCAGCTTTGGAATCACAAGGATAAACAACCAATACACTTACAATGATTCTGCACCCATGCAACTATTCAGTATTTCACTCTCAGAACAGTATTCAATAAGCTACATGAGATATTCACTTTATTAAAAAACAGGCTGTTGGATGATTTTACCCAACTGAAGACTAATCTTGGCACATTTAAGGTATGGTTAGGCTACAATGTTTGGTAGGTGTATTAAATGCATTTCCGATTTACCATATTTTTCAATGTATAATATTTTCAACTTAAAATGGGTTTATTGGGATATAACTCCATCTTAATTTGAAAATCGGTACACTGAAGATATATTTGAGAGCTTGATCAGGAGGACTTTACTGTGGTCTGAATGTTTATGTCCCCCAAAATTCACGTGTTGGGACTCTTCAGACCCATTGTAATGGTATTTGGAGGTGGAGACTTTGCCAGGTGAACAGGTAGAAGGACGAAACTCCCACAAATGGGATTAGGGCTCTTATGAGAGATCCCACAGAGCTCCCAGGCTCCTTCTACCATATGAAGGTACAATGTGAAACCTGAAATCCAGAAGAAGGCACTCACTTGACCATACTAGAACCATCATCCAGGACTTTCGGTCTCCAGAACTAAGAGAAATAATTGTTGTTATAAGTCACCCAGTCTACTGTATTTTGTTATAGCAGCCTGAATGGACCAAGACAAAGACAGATTTCCTCGTGGTTTAGAAGTGAAATGGCTGTGGTGATAAAGGAAAAAGAGAAATCAAGGAGAACTCAAATTTCTGGGTTAAGCAATTAACTGGGTAGATGGTGACACCATTTACTGACATGGTGAAAATTTGGGATTAAGCAAGCATCTAAATCTTCCAGAGGGCTTGTTAAAACAGAGACCTCCACTTGCAGTTTCTGATTTAGCAGATCTGATGCGGGGCTCAGAACTACTATTCTAAGATATCCAAGTGGAGATGTCAAGTTGATAACTGGATATGCCAAAGTAGAGCTCAGAGAGGAAAGAGGTCAATGGGAACATGTAAGATCATCCAGGGAGAAAATGTAAAGATAAAAAAGCACAAACATTCGTGATTAACCAGCAGCAGCCAGCAAAACCTGAGAAGATGAGGTTAATAATATCCAGACAAAGGACTATCATAGAGGCCAAAACCAATAAAACAGTGAATTTGATCTCTTCTACATGTGCCTGGTCTTTCTGACTGGATTTCATCTCTCCCTTCTTAAATACTTAATAAGGAAGTAACTGACTGCTCCGCCTAGAACCTCCAATAGCCCTTGACATAACCCTTATTAGAGAGAGGTTCCCAACCAGGGGCAACCCCCTCACCCCCCACCCTAGGCAGGGTATGCAGGGCAATGTCTGGAGACATTTTTAGTTGTTGTAACTGGAAGGGTGCTGTCACCTAATGGGTGTAGGCCAGGGATGCTATTAAACATCCTACAATGCACAGGACAACCTCCCTCAATAAAGAATTAGCCACTCTAAAATATACAGAGTGCCAAGGCTGAGAAACCCTGACTCTTCTTGAAAAAATTCAGTTTTAAGAGAAGGCAATGTGGCATATGGGGAAAAAAACTGGCCCCAGAATCAGAAGACCCAGATATGAATCCTCACTTTGCCATACATTAGCTTTACAACCTCAGGTTATTTAACCTCTGTTATGTGTGTTTATTCCTTACCTCAAAGCACTGTTAGAAGGAGTACATTAGATGACAGGTAGAGAGGACGCTGCACAGGGCTAGTGCACAGCAGGTTCTAAACAAACGTTAGCTCTCCTCCACTCCTCCTCCCTCTAGTTAAATGATCTGCGGTCTTCGTTTTTGACCTTATTCAGTCACCTTTTCACTGCATTTTAAAATGCAAAAGTAAACCAAGTGTATGTTAGTCACTCAGTCATGGCCGACTCTGCGACCCCATGGACTGTAGCCCACCAGGCTCTTCTGTCCAAGGGATTCCCTTAGGCAAGAATACTAGAGTGGGTTAACCATTCCCATCTCCAGGGTATCTTCCCCACCCAGAGACGGAACCCAGGTCTCCTGCACTGCAGGCAGATTCTTTACCATCTGAGCCACCAGAAAAGCCCCAAGTAAGATTAAGTATCCTTGCTATGTTGGAAGGCTTAAAATTTTTTCGTTTAGTGGACAGACTGGAACTACCAAGTTAATGGCACCGTCAAAATAGATTTTTATAAGACAGGACATTTCTCATTTTCTGTTGTCTGATGCTTCCTCATGAGTAGACTGAGTTTATGTATTCCTGGCCAGAATACAAGTCATACTGTGTCCTTCTTGGAGTATCACACCTGGAGGCATGTGATACCATCTGTCCTTCACTGGCAGTATGAGTCTGATCACCCAGTCAAATGTGTTGCCTGATTTTCCCACTTTATAATTATTTTTTCCCCTCCCTTTGCAACCAGTATGCAGTTTGTGGAAGAAACTTTAAGACCATGCAAGTATCATGTTCCTCATCTAACTTTCTCTTGTATAATGAAAAAGCCCAGCAGCAACCTCTGATATCAGGTTCTCAAAAGTCAGCATCACCAGGTATGACACATCACAAGCCCGATGATACGATGCAGTGAAAAGGCATGGAGCCCTTTCTGTGGTCTTTTTGCTAAGGATGCATGTCCTGAGTCCACCCATGAGACACATCAGACATTCAGCAAAATAATGGATCAAAACTCTTCAGTGTTCTCAAAAGACAGAGAAAGACTGAGGAGCAGTTGCAGATTGCAGAAAATTAGGGGAAAATGACAATTAAGTGCAGTGTAGGATCCTGAGTGGGATTCTGGAACATTAAAAAAAAAAAAAAAACAGGTATCAGTGAAAAAACTACCAGGTAGGGTTCAAATAGTCTTTAGCCTCACTAAAGGTGTTGTACAAATATTAACTTCCTGGTTCATAAAATTTTACTGAAATTATTATGTAAGATGTTAACACTGGGGAGAGAACTATATGGAAACTCTACTATTTTTACAACTTTTCTGTAAGTCTAAAATCAGTTCAAAATAAAAAGTTCAAAAAACTTCTCCCTGGATTTAGCATCCACTGCAGCTTCTGCCTGATCTAATCTTGATCATGACTGTTGCCAAATGACGATTTTCTAACTTTATGGTGAGCAAGAACCTCTCTCACCATTTATTTATTTTTATTATCAATATGGACTCACAGATTTATTATTTCAGTGGTTTATAATTCATAACTGAACTTGATTATTTTGATGTTCACATTTCACCAATGGAAGCCCCTTCAAGCTGTCTTTATCAGGTTTAGGGCATCAATGTTATATTTTATAAAAAGCACTTAGAAGCTTCCCTTATGTATGTACATACATTATGTAATATATATGCTCTAAAACAATTTGTGTAGAACTGGGACTATCTAGCTCTTACCTCTGATCTCTAAAGGTTTGGTAGCAGCCTCCTGCAAAACTATCTGGGCCTGGTATTTTTGTTGAGGTATAACTGCTAACTTTTTTTCTTTAGGAAAACTGATCTGTTTAAGCATTCCATCTCAAATTGGGCTGATTTCATTAAACTGTATGTTGCCAAGAAATTATAGCTGTATAAATGTACACAAATGCCCTTAAGTAGTCCATATCTCTTCCTCTCCCCCATTTCTTTACATCTATGAGTTGTTATCAAATAAACCCTTGTCTCCTAAGGAGAGTGGGGGACAGATGAAGTGGCAGAATTAATTCTAACACGTCCCTTGCATCTGTCATCATGCCTGGCATCTGCTTTTGGCAGAACTTGCTTCTCAATACTCACATCATCTTCTTTCACAGTTTGAAGAAATTCCTGTAGGCCATCTGCTGTTTTTTCTGCTGCTAGAGATAAAATTTTCTGGTCCATTGTTGCACACAGCAAGGAACTGAAAAGGAAAAATGTCAAGAGCTGGATAAAACTACCAAAAGTAAACAAAATTTTGATTTTTTCCCTTCTCTACTTGTTAACTGAGTATTTCAAATATGTTATGTACACAATGGGTACTCAACAGGCTAAGGACTACCAACTGTAGGAGTAGGTGATTCTTAGCCAAACCAAAGAATCTAGAGAATCCCCTGGAATTTCCTTATTAGAAAGCTGTAGTCTAATCAAGTCGTCTCATAATTCAGTTGTTCACATTTTCTTTTTTAGTATCTACCCATTATGCTACCTAGAACAAAGCTGTCATTTACCAGTACTGCAAATATATACAATTATCTACACATACACAATAAATGAATAAAGCAATAGCACTGTAAATGCATTTATACCAATTAAATGGTATAAAAATAAATGAGAAGTTAACAAGGCTAAGAAATAAATGTGTGCTCAAACATCAAGCAGGCTTCCCAGCAAAGGAAACCTTGAACTGGAATTTGAAGATTAAATTTAGATAGTCACCAGAACCACATGGTGTACATTACTGGGAAGGAAAGTACTGTCAACAAAGGCATTCATAAGAGAATCCGAAAAACTTACTTGGGGAAAATGAGTACGTATCCTGAGGTAGAGAGTTCAACTAGGGGAGCAGTGAGAAGGCAGGCTAGTAAAAGGGTGGGGCTAAACTGTGCAAGATCTTAAATGTCGAATTAAGGAAGTTAGACCTTATTCTGTAAGTAATAGTGACGAAAAGTTCTGGAGTAAAAGAGAATCTGACAAGACTGAAACAGTGTTTGAGGAAACTAAATATGGCATCAATGCGCAGATTAAAGCAAGGAGAGAATAAGGAAGAAGAGCAGAGGCTAAGAGGCTACTGGGAGCTATTTTAGTGGTAGTGACAAAGGCTGGTGTTGGGGGCTGACTCTGGGGAGTACAAAGGAAAGGGTGAAATGGAAGCACATTAGGCAGATAGGATTTAGTGAGTAGTGCGTAGCTATGGGAGTATTACGAGAAGAGGGCAATGCAGACTGGTGGAAAGAAAACCTCCTCCTTTATTTCCTGCTGTTTTCAGTCTCCCTAAATTATACCATCATCCACCCAGTTGCTGAAACAAGAAACCTGGGCAACATTCTTAACCACTTTACCTTCATCCTTCACATCCACTACCAAGTCCTATGTCCCCAAACATCTCTCAAGTCTACCTCTGAGATCCAGTGCTGCCACATTATTCCAAAGTCACCATCATCTCTCACCTGAACTACTACACAGCTTCCTAACTCATTCCCCACCCAGCAGCTAAAATGTCTTTGAAACACAAACCAGATTTGTGATTCATCCTCATCTTAAAAATGATTTGGTGGCTTTCCATTATTAGTCCAAAATCCTGACATCAGGATATAACGGTCTGGTCCATGTTAATTCCCTTTCATCACTCTATATTCCAGCTACAATGATCTGCTCAGTCCTTCAAACCCCCAAGTTCCTTCTGCCACAGACAATTCCACATGATTTTTTGTCTGGAATTTATATAAAAATAAATACCCCTTGTTTCATCCCCTGCCCATCAATCTTTTTATTGTTAATTCCTAAAAATCCTTCAGGTCTCAGCTCAATCCTACACTCTTTTACAAGCTCAGTCTAAACACTCCCCTAATACATTCTTTCAAAGCAACTGTAATCTCTCACCATCACCACACTTTTAACATTACACTTATTATCAGATTAAGAACTACATCTCCCACTCCATCACAAACTCCAGGAGGGCTGGGGGCCATCTCTGGTTTTGTTTATCACTCAATCTCCAAGACTTGGCACAGTACCTAGCTCATAATAGGTGCCCAATAAATATTTGTGGGAAAAATGACATTGATCCTCACACCAGTCCTCTGAGGTTGGTGTTATTACTCCCAATTCAGATGAAGATCTTTTGGGATTCAGAGAAATTAAGGAACATCCCCCAAGGTTAGAAGGCTAGTAAGTTGCAGAAGTAGAACTGAAACCTAAGTCTGTCCAACTCCAGACCCCAAAACCCATGCTTTTACCTACTACTGGGGACTCTTACCTACGATTAGCCCCTCTATTAGGGGCTGAGTGGTAGTAGAGGATTCAGAAAAGACATATCAACCAAAAGAGACGTCCAGCCCTAAAGGGAAGATGCTGAACTCCTATCTCAGCAGGTACATTGCTAACTTAGTCCTAAAACCAGAATTGAGTAGCAAACAGATAGGTGGCTGTTAAGTCCCAGTGCGGATAGCAGACTCCTTGTCAAGAGGCCCTAAGGTTAGTGAGGCACCGCGGAAGGGAGACGCCGCGGGTTTAGCACCCGGGCTTCTCGGAGAGCGAGAAGCGAACACAGAGAAACTACAAAACAAGGCAGCTGGTCGCTGTGACCGAGCTACAAAGGCGAAATGGGTTTAGAGAAATGTCTCAGACGTAGAAGCTGAACGCTGAAGGAGAGGAAGAATTTAACCAGAGGGCCAAGGGTGTAGGCCGCCCGAGGAGCGGGAAAAGCTAAAGGCCGCAAAGGGAGACCCCAGGGCACAGACTCTTTCGGGCCAAGGAAAACGCCAGAACGCCATTCGGAAGGGGCGCCGTCCTGTCCTCCCGGACCCGTTACCTCCCGGGAGCTGAGTCCCACGTCCCCTGCAACGCGCGAAGCTCCTCTAGCTAGTCACTTCCACCTCAACGCAGCCACCGAATTCCAAAAAACCCGCTCAACCTTCAGTTTCCGTCCTTCCGTTACCCTGAGCAACGGGCCCCGCCCCCCGCGGCTTATTTCCGGTACCCGGGAGCTCGTGCTTGGAGCGTACCATTAAGACAACTGGGGAGGGGGGGAGCTGTGGCCTCCTGGGACGTTCCCACTCAAAGTCGTGGTGGGGGGCACAATCTCCGAACGCTAATTCGGGACCTCAGAACGAGCAGGGAAAGTGTGGCTTGGGCATAGTCACCACGATGTCTTGACCAGTTAAGGCCTTCTTGTATACTACTGGGGAAAGAGTCAGTGAGAGAGGCAATGAATCAAGTACTGGCTTGTTGCATGGAAGTGCCTGGAAGGGAGAGAAAGGCGTCCTACTGCTTGTGCCAGAGGAGACGCCAGTTGCCCCTGTAAACGAAAAATAAATGTCGCGTGCAATTCCTGTTCTGCAGGAATCGAGTCTGTAGCCACTGCAGTCTCTGGTCTCAGTGTGCCTGAGGGGAAAACAGGAAACGTTCTGTGTTTGGAATGTACTGATCCTTAGATAGTGAAGATGCACGTCTGAGGAATAATTTAAATGCATTCATTGGAAGGACTGATGCTGAAGCTGAAGTTCCAATACTTTGGCCACCTGTTACAAAGTACCGATTCATTGGAAAAGACCCTGATGCTGGGATAGATTGAGGGCAAGAGAAGAAGGGAATAACAGAGGATGAGATGGTTGGATGGCATCTCTGACTCAATGGACACGAGTTTGAGCAAACTCCAGAAGATACTGAAAGACGGGGAAGTCTGAGGTACTGCAGTTCATGGGGTCGCAAAGAGTTGGTCGCGATTTAGAGACCCAACCGGATTCTTGCATCTTCCTACACAGAGAAGAGCATTTAAGTCATTAACTTGAAATGGCTGGGGTTTTGTGTATGATCTGTTATCTTTCGACGTTCAGTTTGATGGATGGATTTCCCGCCCATCCATCCGCTGCAAAAAAATCTCATATATATCCTCCCTTAAGGGCTAGGTTGTTTCCTGGGTTATCGTTCTATGTAAGGTCCCTGGATAAAACTTAACTCACTTTTAGGTTGTGTATTTTTCTTTCAGTTGACAGCCCTAAAATGTAAGTCCCATGTGGCTAGGGGGGTTATTGCATGCAAAACCTCAGCATTTAGCACAAAGTCTGAGCTACAGTCTATGAAGTTGCAAGAGTCAGACAAGACTTGCAACTAAGCCACCACCACTGGCAAAGCAGTAAATATTTGTAAAATAACCAACTGACAGTAGAACAAAGAGCAGTGGAGGAGAGGTTTGAGAGCCTGTGTTAGGTTGAAGGGACAGCTTGTGCAAAGGGTCCAATGGCAACAAGCAAGCAAGCCCCCGGCTGGCTCAGGAGATGCAGGTGTTTTGGATGGAGGTGGAAAAGCAGTCTTTTTCACATCAGGAGCAAGTGAGGAACAGCTCAAGGGGAAGGGCATTATTGTATTCACTTTGCGGAATGATATTTCTGGCAGGTGAGTGATGCAGAGATTATTCAAAAGAGATGATGAAGGTGAGGAAGACTGAAGTCAGGATCCCCTTGCTGCTGCTGCGTCACTTCAGTCGTGTCCGACTCTGTGCGACCCCATAGACGGCAGCCCACCAGGCTCCCCTGTCCCTGGGATTCTTCAGGCAAGAACACTGGAGTGGGTTGCCATTTCCTTCTCCAATGCATGAAAGTGAAAAGTGAAAGTGAAGTCACTCAGTCGTGTCCGACTCCTAGTGACCCCATGGACTGTAGCTTACCAGGCTTCTCCGTCCATGGGATTTGCCAGGCAAGAGTACTAGAGTGGGTTGCCATCCCCTTAGGAGGCTCTAAATTGTCCTAAACAAAGGTGGTGGTGGCCCAGGCTTGGGAGAAGGTGGGAGGGGTTGAGGAATATTTAGGCTTGAGTGACAGGGGTGGAAGTGGGTGATACTGCCAATGAACTGACACACAGGGAAGGATGCAATTTTGAGGGTGATAATGTGGCTTTTAGACTTGGACTTGCCAAGTGTGAGACCATGGGGTGGCATTGGAAGGAATGCTAAGATGGGGGGGGTATTCAGTCTGGAGACTGACTCTCAGTCCCCAGGGGTGAAATGGATCTACTTGGCCAGTTCTGGAAGAAATATTGCTGCTGGAAGAGAACAATGCCTCTCAGCTGTCTACTACTTGCTCACAGCCCTTTGTAAGCACTTTATTACTTCTACCATATCCCTGGCCCAGTGTTGAACTGTGATGTGTGGCTAAAGAGGGCTTCCCTGGTGGCTCAAACGGTTAAGAACTCACCTACAATGCAGGGGACCTGGGTTTGATTCCTGGGTTGGGAAGATCCCCTGGAGAAGGGAATGGCAACCCATGCCAGTATTCTTGCCTGGAGAATCCCATGGAAAGAGGAACCTGGCAGGCTACAGTCTGTGGAGTTGCAAAGAGTCAGATACAACTGAGCGACTAAACACAAACACATGTGGCTAAAGCACAGCAGCTGAGTTGGAAGATTATTCCTGAGGGGACTCCCTTAGCTTTCCAAGGAAGAGAATTTACCTTGTGTTCTCCCCACAAAACCACCCTTCCAGGATGCTTCTGGGGAAGGGCCAACAGCCATGAATTTGTGTGTCTGTGTAGCTCAAACAGGCTCGTTTTCAGCTTCTATTTTTGCATTCCCAGGTGCACTTGCTGCATTGCCTGTTTAAGTATTTACCTACTGGCATTGACAACTAGAGGGGCTTGCCTCCTCTTTTTGCATGAACGTATCATCTGTATTTCCTATTAGTGCTCATGGGTGTTATGTATGCAAAGGACGAGAACAGACTTAGACTCATGACAGTTTTCCACCCCGGTGCAAACTTCCTTACTAAGCAACAAATCTTACCCATCTGCTTCAACCGCCTAGACTCCATACACTGGGCAGCTAGGCATACACTGATTCTAGAAAATACAGCCAGTTAAACACAGGTTTGCAACGTTGGAACTACATGTTTTGCAGACCTGGTTCATGTTTGGGTAATAATATTATAGCTGCTGATATTTGCAGGGCTCCAGAGAAAAAGTACAAATGGAGGCCCCCTGTCACTTCCCACTCAGTCCTGCAGTGTAAGGGCCTTCATATGCCTGCACGTGGACACTCAGTCTGAAAATCCACACATCTCTTCCTGAAAGCTGCCCTTGGCTACCCTTGACTACCTTTGGGCCCAGGGCTGTACACACTAACAGGTCCCCTCCGGGAAGGGTGAACTTAGGAAGAAGTCTGTATAGACTGAGCTTGGAGATGTTTGGGAAGGTATCCCAAGCATGGTCTAAAGAGGGTATGTGGGCTTCAGAGGATATACCCTTCAAGTTCCTTGGATTCATCATCATCAAAGAAGGGGGCCATTGAGGCACCACTAAGCCCAAGCACTCCAGTTGCCTGGGTTTAAGGATGACATTGCTTCAGGGAATAATCAAAGTAGCACATAAAAAAAAAAGTTTTTTTTTAGAAGAGGGAGCTTCCTTGGTAGCTCAGTGGTAAAGAATCCACCTGACAATGCAGGAGATGTGGGTTCAACCCCTGATCCTGGAAGATCCCACATGCCAGAAAGCAACTAAGCCAGTGAACCAAAACATTTGGACACCCAAATGTCCACCAACAGATGAATGGATAAACAGAATGTGGTATATCCATAAGCTGGAATACTATTCAGCCTTAAAAAGGGAATGAAATCCTATCACATGCTACAACATGGATGAACCTACAGGACATGTTAAGTGAAATAAGCCAGTCACAAAAAGACAAACACTGTATGATTCCACTCATATGAGGTATCTGAAGGAGACAAACTCCAAGAAAGAGAAATTAGAATGGAAGGGGCTTCCCTGGCAGTCTGGTGGTTGGGACTCTGAGCTTCCCCTGCAGGGAATGCGGGTTCAATTCCTGTTTGGGGACCTGAGATACCACATGTGGTGCAGCACACACACAAAAAAAGAAGGTAGATGGTGGTTGCCAGGGGCTGGGGAGAGGGGGGATTTGGGAGCTGTTGTTTAATAGGTGTAGAGTTTCAGTTTTATAAGATGAAAAACTTCTGAAGATCTGTTTCTCGACAATGTGAATGTACTTAACACTACTGAAGTGTATACTTAAAAATGGCCAAGGTTTGAAAAAGATATTACTATCTGGGAAGTTCAAAGGATTATTAAGAAGAACCAGCTGACTTCACTCTGAAGAAATTCTGATTTAGAAGGGCTTAAGTTCAGAGATTTAACAGCTCACTGTTTGTATTCCCAGTGTCTAGAGAAGCGGCACATAGTGGGTGCTTCAGATATTTGTTAAATGGGTGCAAAGTTATGAACACATCCTTAGAAAAATAGGTTTTTTAATTATTTCAATGAAATAAATTTCAAAATGAAAATTTTGACTTAGGGACTTCCCTTGTGATCTCTTGCGTGTGTAGTCACTTCAGCTGTGTCCAGCTCTGCAACCCCAGGGACCATAGCCAGCCAGGCTCCTCTGTCCATGGAATTTTCTCAGCAAGAGTACTTGTAGGTTGCCATGCTCTCCTCCAGGTTATCTTCCTGACCCAGGGATTGAAAGCTTGTCTCCTGAATTGCAGGCAGATTCTTTACCACTGAGCCACCAGGGTAGCCCCTCTGGTAGTCTAGTGGTTAAGGACTCAGCTTGCAATACAACGGGCACAGGTTCAATCTCTGATCGGGGAACAAAGATCCTACAAGCCTTGCAGTGTGGCAAAGAAATAAAATAGAGTTACCATAAAATCCAGCAATCCCACTCCTGGGCATACATCCAGACAAAACTATAATTCAAAATGATACATGCACCCAGATGTTCATTGCAGCACTATTTATGATAGCCAAGACATGGAAGCAAAATATATGTCCATCAACAGATGAATGGATAAAGAAGATGTGGTACATACACATTAATACAGTGGAATATTAGCCAAAAATAGAATGAAATCATGCCGTTTGCAGCAACATGGATGAATTGAGAGATTATCATACCAAGTTAAATAAGCCAGGCAAAACCAAATATCATATGATATCACTTATATGTGGACTCTTAAAAAAAAGTTTCAAATGAACTTATTTACAAAACAGAAGTCGACCCACAGACGTAGAAAACTAACTTACAGTTACCAAAGGGGAAAGAGGGAGAAAGGATAAATGAGGAGTTTGGGATTAACATAAACACACTACTATACACAAATAATCACCAAGGACCCACTGTATAGCACAGGGAATATATTCAGCATTTTGTGATAACTTACAAAGGAAAAGAATTTGGAAAAGAAATGGCCTATATTTGGCTTATATGGTGGCTCAGTGGCAAAGAATCCACCTGCCAACACAGGAGACACAAGTACAATCCTTGGGTTGGGAAGATCTGTTGAAGAAGGAAATGGCAACCCACTCCAGTGTTCTTGCCTGGGAAATCCCATGGACAGAGAAGCCTGATGGGCTACAGTCCACGGGGTCACAAAAGAGCTGGACATGACTTCACGGCTAAACACAGCAATATATATATATATATATATATATATATATATATATATATATATATATATATATATATACATATATATATATATATATATGAATCACTTTGCTTTACACCTGAAACTAACAGATTATAAATCAACTATTCTTCAATTTGAAAAAGAAAAAGCCATTGTCACCAATCTCAAGGCTTCAACACAGCCAATCTTCCCTAATTTAGTTTAACCATTTTTTCTTCGTGAAGATAATTTCAAAGTTTCCTATCTCCTCCTTTATGCTCAGCAGATGACCTGAACTTTATACCAAATCTTTAAATTCACGGTCATCAGCACAAATTCTTCTCTTTGGCTTCTTGTAGTGATGGGAGAGTGTTCAACCAAACTGGCTATATCTAGTACTTCTGCTGGAGCACTGAATCCTTTTCTCGTTCATCTTCTCAGCAAGAAACTCACTTACTGTCACTTCTCCCTCTCTGAACTTGGTCCTTGTTGTTGTTCAGTTGCTCAGTCGTGTCCGTCTCTTTCCCACCCCATGGACTGCAGCACACCAGGCTTCTCTGCTCTTCACTATCTCCCAGAGTTTGCTCAAACTCATCTTTATCCTCTCCCTTTCTGTGCCTTCCTTCCTATACACACTGCCATGACAAGATACCATAGACTGGGTGGCTTAAACAAGAGACTTTTTTTTCTCTCTCACAGTTCTGGAGGCTGAAAACGTGAGATCAAGGGGCTAGCTTGGTCAAGCTCTGGTGAGGACCCTCTTCCTGGCTTGCAGATTGGCCAATTTCTCATTATGTGCCTGAGGCCTTTCTCCACGTATTCACAGGGAGAGAGAGCAAGCAAGCTTGGCCTGGGTCTCTTCCTTTTCTAAATAAAGGCATTAATCCCATGACAAGGATCCCACTGGCAAGATCTTATCTAAATCTGATCACCTGTCAGAGACCTGGCCCTTACTACCAACACATCGAGGTTGGGACTTCAATGTAAGAACCTGGTGGGAGACACAAACATCCAATCCATAGCAAATACTTGTGTGTTTCTCTTTAGTGGTGGAAGTTAAAATCGACCTGCCATCTGAAAGCACCAATTGGTCTTTCCCTGTATTGTCGTGTTGCGTGCGTGTTCAGTCATGTCCGACTCTTTGAGACCCCGTGGACTGTACCAGGCTCCTCTGTTCATGGAATTTTCCTGGTAAGAATACTAGAGTGGGTTGCCATTTCCTACTCCAGGGGATCTTCCTGACCCAGGTATCAAACCCAAGTTGCCTGCAACTCCTGCATTGCAGGTGGATTCTTCACTGCTGAGCCGCCACATACTGTTAAACCTACTAATTTGAAAGTCTTTGAACAACATATTGGTTGATTTCACTCTTCTACTTCTCATTACTTTCATCTCTGGCACCTCCTTCTCCTCCACTGCCACAGGGCAGACCCTTTTTCATGGGATGAATGAGCATGCCTCTTGGAAACACCGGAGCTTTTTTTAAATAAAGATTTTAAAGTTTATTTTTAATTGAAAGATAAATGCTTTACAGAATTGTGCTGGTTTCTGCCAAACATCAACATGAATCAGCCATAGGTATACATATGTCCCCTCCCTCTTGAACCTCCCTCCCACCTCCATTCCCATCCCACCCCTCTAGGTCTTTAGAGAGCCTGGTTTGAGTTCCCTGAGTCAAACTGCAAATACCCATTGGCTATCTGTTTTACATATGGTAATGTATGTTTTCAAGTTACTCTCTACATACATCCCACCCTCTCTTCTTCCCCGTGTCCATAAATCTGTTCTCTATGTCTATGTCTAAGTGCAGGAGCTTTTTATTATTTATTTTAAATTATTATTATTATTTTTTGGCTACACTATGCAGCTTGCAGGATCTTTAGTTCCCTGACCAGGGACTGAACCAGGGCCCACGGTAGTGGAAGCATGGAGTCTTAACCATCGGACAGCCAGGGAATTCTGTGGAGCTTTTTAGAGCACAAGGTGACTGCCAGTCCTTGTGGGTCAGCCCACACTAGTTGAGGGACTCTCATCACCACTGTGTAATTTTAAGGAAGATGTAGAATGTCCCTCAACCTGGGTTTTCCCACTTCTCAAAGCTGGGGGGGTTGAGGCCTGGCCACTCGCTGGGGTCCTCCTTGGCCCAGGGGAATTAGTACTGACCAAGAGAGAATGGCAACGACCAGACTCTTGTCCCCAGAAGCTGCTCCCCAGAAGAGGAGGCCACATCACCTTCCCCAGGAGCTGGGGGCAGGTGTGACTTCCCTGGGCCGTCACACCAGTGTCACTCTCACTTCTGGAGAAGAGGGCAGCCTTATGCGATGAATAATGAGAGGGCTTTAGAGGAACCAGGACTTGACTCTTTTCCAGCTGTGTGGCTTTGGGCAGGTCCCCTCACCTCTCAGGACTCAGATTTCCCTGTTCTGTGAAAAGAGGGGATTTACTCTCTACTTCACATCAGAAAGGACTGGATCAGATAATGCTGCTAAAGCCCCTGCTGCAGTACAGAATGGGGCACGGCGAATGCAAGCCCCTCCCTCTGTGCCTCTAGCCTGGCAGAGAGAGCCAAGGAGCCCACAGGGTCTGCCAGTGCAGCCTGTGCAGGGCAGTGTCCCCACTCACACAGCGGCACCATTGTTCCAGCCAGAGAGGCTGGACGTGAACGTGACTCTTGGGAGCGGGGAGGGGCAGGGCAGAGGCACAGAAGGGCTGTGAGCAGAAGAATGCCACAGAAAGGTCTGCTCCTCACACAGGGCCTTGTGGCCTGTCGGCATCCTGAAAATCCCCACTCCGGTCAGGGCTGTGCCATCAACTCGAAAGTGTTCTTGGTAGAAAGGAATATTCCTCATGATGGAGTCCATCACCCAGTTTGTTTGTTTGTTTTGTAATTTGTATTATTATTTTTGGCTGTACCATGTGGCGTGCAGGATCTTCGTTTCCCCTACAGTGGAGGTGTAGAGTCTGAGCCACTGGACTGCCAGGGAAGTTCCCATCATCCAGCTCTGACACAGCCTCTTCTGCGGTCTCTGGGCTTCCCGGGGGCTCAGTGGTAAAGAATCTGCCTGCCAATGCAAGAGACTCAGGTTCGGTCCCTGGGTAGGGAAGAGACCCTGGAGAAGGAAGTGGCAATCTGCTCCAGGATTCTTGCCTGAAAAATTCCATGGACAGAGGAGCCTGGTGGGCTACAGTCCATGCGGTCGCAGAGTCGGACACGAACTGAGCACACATGCACGCTTCCGGGGTCTCTATGTTTCCTTCCCACTGGGCGGCTTGAGCTCTCACCACCGCCTCCTTCTATTATTGCCCTCACACTTTGTGAAGTGCCTGGGGGAGAAAAAGAAATCCAAGGACACATCTCTATCAGTTTGCTAAAGCTGCTGTAACAAAGTACTATAGACGGAGCGGCTTAAACAACAGAAATTCATTTTCTCACAATTCTGAAGGCTAGAAGTTTAAGGTCAAGATGTCAGCAGGGCTGGTTTCTTTTTTTTCTTCTTCTTCTTCTTGGTTATGCCACATGCGGCTTTTGGGATCTTAGTTCCTTGACCGGAAATGGAACCTGGGCCCTCACAGTGAAAGTGCAGAGTCCTAACCACTGGACTGCCAGGGAGTCCCCAGGGCTAGTTTCTTCTCAGACTTCTCTCCTTGACTCGCAGCTGGCGCCTTCTTCCTGGGTCTTCACGCCGTCTTCCCTCTGTGCGTGTCGGCGTCCGCGTTCCTCTTCTTATAAAGACACCAGTGATTTGGATTAGGGCCCACCGTGATGACCTCATTTTTCCATAATTACCTCTTGTAGCTCCAAATACAGTCCCTTTCTGAGATCCTGGGGAATAGGACTTCCTCTAATGATCTCCACTTCTCTGAGGAGGAAACAGAGTCACTCAGCGGTGAAGTCTCTTCTTGAAGCTAGAAGGTGCTGGAGGGGGGCAGTTTGGTTCCTAAGCAGGTTCTTATCACTGCACACCACTGCCTAGAAGTGGGTCAGCCTGGTCTTGTCCTTTCCCCATGAAGCCTTAACCAGTTTCCTTCCCCAGTGGGCCCTGCTCCCTGCCCTACCATGCTAGGCACTGCTGGGCTCAGGGAGAGGGTGACCAGCCCAGATTCTCTGCCACTGTCATTTCATCAATGATCACATTTCAATTTTCCCTCCGTCTCCAGCATGTCTTACCCTAGGGAGTGCTTCTCAGACCCCCTCTGCAATGAGAGAGAGGAAGGGGAGGAGAGAATGGGACTGACCCGGATCCCACCCCCATGGCCCGGCTTCCACATGGCTGAGCAGGAACTCCAGAGCAGTCACACACAAAGGAGGGCTTTGAGGGAGCTCTAGCCAGGCCCAAGCTGAGCCCCTCTCCCCCTTGGTGCGTCACTTGCCCCAATCTGGGCCTCCCTGTGAGCCTGATTTAAACGGAAACTGTGGGCCCTGAGAAGTTCCTTGTGACCCAGTAATCCCAGCCTGCTGACTGGACCACGCCCCCAGCAGAGGCAACCTCCAGGCTCCCGGAGGACACAGGCACCAGGTGTCCCAAGGAGGAGCTGCTAACTTGTCAGGTAAGTCAGTACCAGGGACCTGGCTGGGCCAGGAAGCTCAGGATTAGGGTGAGGAGTTTGTGGTGGGGAGACTACATTCCAGGCTGCCCCCAAAACTGAAACCAACTGGCCATTCTTCAGGTTGAGTCCGACCAACCTGATGGCAGATTTAGCAAATAAAAATATAGGATCCCAGTTAAATGTGAATTTCAGATGAACCACAAATACTTTTTTAGTGTAAGTATTTGTGTTGTCAGTCTTTGTAACCCCATGGACCATAGTCTGCCAGGCTCCTCTATCCATGGAATTTTTCAGACAAGAATACTAAAGTGGGTTGCCATTTCCTACTCCAGGGGACCTTTTCAACCCAGGGATTGAACCAGGGTCTCTTGCATCTCATGCATTGGCAGGTGGATTCTTTACCACTGGGCTACCTGGGAAGCCCTTTTTAGTATAAGTTATGTCCCAAATATTGTATGGCACATACTTAAACACTTCAGAACTTTTTTGTTCATCTGAAATTCATGTGTAATTGGACATTCTATATTTTATCTGGCAAGCCTAGATGGCAGGGAATAGCTTTAACATGAAGTGAGGGGTGGTTTTTTTTTTTCCATGTATACAACTCATAAATCAATAGTTTAAAATCACAGTTACTAGTTTAGACATATTTTATTTTTAATTTTTTGACCATGCACAGCATGTCAGATCTTAGTTCCCCAACCAGAGATCAAACCCACATCCCCTGCATTGACAGCGCAGAGTCTTAATCACTGGGCCATCAGAGAAGTCCCCTGGGCATATTTTATTTTATTTTTTAAAAAACCTTTTTATTTTGTATTGGGGCATAGTCAACTAACGATGTTGTGATGGTTTTAATTGAACAGGGAAGGAACTCAGCTATACATATACTCGTATCCATTCTCCCCCCAATTCCCCCCCCCATCCCTGGGCATATGTTAAAAAGAGTTGCTGTACTGACTTTAACCCTTCATTTCTAAGACCCTTGATCTTGTGATGATCTGCTTAACTCTCTGGGGGTGTCTAGCTACTGTCTCTCCCATCTGAGCCTCTCGCTCAGGGAGTTCTATTAGCCTTGCCATTTCTGTTCCAGCAAAACCGAAGTGAGAGCACAGTCGCATTTCAGTCTATCTTATATATCTTCCTGCATATTTGGAAGTCTATATCTCAGAAAGTTGACTTCGATTTTATTCCTGTTGGTGGATTACCGCCCCCCAGAACTTCCCTGTTCTGCTGGGGCTGTGGAGTGGGACAGGCAGGAGATGGAAGATCCTCAGATACTCCCTGGAATCTTCTAAGCCTCTCTCTGCAAGCTGGGGTAATGATCAGGATGGTGCTAAGAAAGAGAAGGGGAACTATGTTTCAGAGCAAAACACTGTGCTAGGTACCCTACAGAACTTATATGATCTTCATTACTACTCTGTTTGGTAGGTGTGGCTATTATCCCCAATTTGCAAATGAGAAAATGGAGGCTCCAAAAGGTTTTATTTGCCTAAAGTTACATGGGTGATAAATAACAAAGGCTGATTCAAACCTGGGTCTCTCTGACTCTAAAGTGTGGTTTTCTGTGACACCTGCTGTCCTAAGAGTTTGCCTGGAGATGTCTTGGCTCTAGGTGTCAAAAAAAAAAAGTCTTGGTGTCAGGCAGACATAGGTTCAAGTCCCACCTCTGCCACTAATCAACAGTGAACAGGTGACAGAACTGACCGACAGGAACCTGGTCGGAGGCAGGAGTGGAATGGTGATGGGCCTGGGGATGTTTAGGTAGGAGAGGGGAAAATGTGAAAATAGAATTGTCTCCAAAAATACTCAGCGGGATGTCATGTGGGCAAAGGATGAAATTTTTTCTGCTGGCCTCCCACTGCTTCTGTGTACATTATTTAATAAAATCTTCATAACCTTCTACCTCCCCTTTATAGGGGACAACCCCAATTCAGGTTAGATCACATCACTTGCAAGTGGAAGGACAGAATTTGAACCCAGATCTGACTTCTGCCACAACAGGCTGCCTCTTGGTGCTGATGGAAAGTAACAGCTTGGTCTTGAGTCCTGATCCCTGGCTATATCTGGCTGTGTGACCTTGGACAAATCACCTACTCTCCTGGGCCTGTTTCCTCTTATGTAAAATGGATATAATAATGCTGGCTCCCAGACAATGGATTTGAAAAGTGCACCACAAGGCACTGAACACACATCCAGTTATGGTTATATAACTAGCTATCATCCCTTCAGAGAGTGAATTCACTGGAATGAGGCCATTCACTAGGATGGGGAGTTTCTCAGGTGCCCCCTGGGACTGGAAAAAGAGGGACACAGATGGGAAGAGGGATTGCCTTATCCCTCAGTGACCATGTAACCAAGAATGGAAGCCTGTTCTAGTTTCTCCCTGGCTGGGCCATCTCATTTTAAGAACTGAAGTTCGAGGTATATTTGTGAGTGTTCCTTCTTAGAGGGGTGTTTCCCAAAGTGTAGCCTAAGAACCACCTTATTCAGGGCCACTGGGGGTGCTGCTTTGTTTTTTTTGACTGCACCACATGGCAGGTGGGATCTTAGTTTCCCAACCAAGGATTGAACCCGGGTCCCCTGAACTGGAAGCGCGAAGTCTTAACCACTGGATCATGAGAGAAGTCCCTGGGGTACTGCTTTAAAATACAGATGTCTGGTCCCCAATTCAGAGTCAGGCACACGGCCGAGGCATCTGTATGCTTAGCAAATGCCTCATGTTACTCTGATGCACTCAGAAGTCTGAGATTCATTGTTCTGAGACAATAACAGAAGAACCTCTCCATGTCTCCCCTAGAAAGGAGGCTGTCTTGAGAGGCCAGGACGGACGAAGTGGGCTCCTTCTTTGTCTGCAGCACTCCCATCTTCCAGAGACAGCATGTCAGAGGGGGTGAGTACCCCCGTGCCCTGGGGCTCCCCTCTGTCCACCTTCGCTCCTTCCTTCTCTTCCTCCCTGTTTCTCCGTTGTCTGCTCTCCTCAGGGTTATGGGCAGTCACCCCTCAAACCTCTCGGTGGTCCCTGACCCCCCCTGCAGGGAGGAAGTTCAACAGTGACCTTGGGCAAAAGCGCTAGCTTGGGGTCTGAGCAGACCCATTTGGCTGGCTTGCTCAGGCTGATGGGGGCTTCTCCCTCCTCAGGCGGGCACGTTCCGCATGGTCCCTGAAGAGGAACAGGAGCTCCGTGCCCAGTTGGAGAGGCTTACTACCAAAGACCATGGACCTGTCTTTGGCCCGTGCAGCCAGCTGCCCCGCCACACCTTGCAGAAGGTGAGGAGGCCTGGGGGTGTGTGAAGGGACAGGTAGGGAGGCAACAAGGGGGAATATATTGATTTATTTATTTGGCTGTGCCAGGTTAGTTGTAGCGTGTGGGATCTTTAGTTGTGGTATGCAGGAGTTGTTAGTCATGGTATGTGAGATCCAGTGCCCTGACCACGGATCGAACCTGGGTTCCTCTCATTGGGAGTACCAAGTCTCAGCCACTGGACCATCATGGTAGTCCCAACATAAGGGAATAGTGATAACATCCTCTCTCCTGTAGAAGGGGTCCAGTACCAGCCCTCTGGGTCATTCTGGACCTAAAGGAGTGACTTGTTCTAGGGGCTATTCTGAAAGTCAGGGCCATGGTAGCAATTGGGTCGACCAGATATCCAGGCCACCCTATTCTAAGACTATGGCATCTATAGCATTCCTTGAAACCAAGGCTGGGACATAAGGCTTCTGGACCAGGGATCATCCTGGACTCAGACATGAGGAACCCTGATTTGCAATGGCCTTAGAGAGCATGGACACAACTGCTGCCCCCAACTGAATAGGAAAGGGCCCAAGTCCTAATATCACAATGACTTCCAACTTGTTGTGTGATCTTGAGCAAACTGCTTTCCCTCTTTGGGTCTTGTCTTTGGTATCTATGAAAGAAGGTTGTCGGACCAGTTCAGAGATGATCAGACTGTGGCAGAGCTGGCCTGGGGTTGAGCTGGCCCTGGGCTCCTGGCTTCCATCTCTGCTCCCTGGGCATCTCAAGGGAAAGTTGCTTCGAGTTCCCCCAGACCTACATTCGCCCCTCATGCCATCCAAGGAAAGAACAGCCCCTGGCATGCTAAGGATTTCTCCAGGCTCATCCAAGGGGAGGAATGTGAGGGAGAGGGCAGGCTGCCATCTGACTGGTATCTTTAATTGTTTTTGTTAATTAATGGTATCTTTAATTTTGAGAAGATCAGAAATGAACCTGGGATGCAGCACAGTGAAGCAATTAACAGTTCAACCTGATCAGGAGTTTCGACTTCAACTCTTTTTACCTGGGTGATCTTGGGCAAGAATATCTCGACCTCTATGAGCTTCAATCTGCTCACCCTGAGAAATGAGGGATAAGAATACAACCTTCCTGTGATGGACTGTGGCCAAGATTTAAAAACATCATGTATTGGACTTCGGGGTCGTCCAGGGGCTAAGACTGCCCTCCCAGTGCAGAGGAACGAGTTCTATTCCTGGTCAAGGGAACTAGGATTTCAGATGCCCCAACTAGGAGTTCGAATGTGTGTGTGTCAGTCTCTCAGTCATGACCAACTCTTTGCAACCCCATGGCTCCTGAGGGCTGCAACTAAGACCCAGAGCAGACAAATCAATACATTAAAAAAAAAAAAAAGTATCTACAGGACTTCAGTTCAGTTCAGTCGCTCAGTCGTGTCCGACTCTTTGCGACCCCATGAATCGCAGCACACCAGGCCTCCCTGTTCATCACCAATTCCCGGAGTTCACTCAAACTCGTGTCCATCGAGTCAGTGATGCCATCCAGCCATCTCATCCTCTGCCGTCCCCTTCTCCTCCTGCCCCCAATCCCTCCCACCATCAGAGTCTTTTCCAATGAGTCAACTCTTCGCATGAGGTGGCCAGAGTACTGGAGTTTCAGCTTTAGCATCATTCCTTCCAAAGAACACCCAGGACTTAGCAGTGTGCTAATTCAGGGCTCCAGTAAGCATAGGCTGTTGTGGTTAGAAACATTTAGACCTTTGGCTGTCTCCTGCAAACAAACCCAGGATGAGCAGTTTGACCTAATTTTCTCCAAATATAATGGACAGTCTGAGGGGCTGCCAGTGCTGATGCTCTCGTGGGCAGAGGAGCGATGGCACTACCTGCCGTGCCCTCTGCCCGTCAGCCGGTCTGGCACCGGAAGGAGACTCCCAAACCGCGCCTACCTGACTTTGTGCCTGCACCCCGCCCCTGCTCCAGGCCAAGGATGAGCTGAATGAGAAGGAGGAGACCCGGGAGGAGGCAGTGCGGGAGCTACAGGAGCTGGTGCAGGCGGAGGCAGCCTCGGGGCAGGAGCTGGCCGTGGCCGTGGCGGAGAGGGTGCAGGGAAAAGACAGCGCCTTCTTCCTGCGCTTCATCCGCGCGCGCAAGTTCGACGTGGGGCGCGCCTACGAGCTGCTCAGAGGTGAGGCCCCAGGAAGGTTGTGGGGGTTGGGGAGTGGGAGGGGAAGGTCATGAGGGTGGCGTGGACCCTCATCCAGGCACTGAGGAGACTGGCCACTCCACCTCCCTCCCATGCTCTATGAAGTGACTGTATCTGAGCCTCCTTCTCCTCATCTGTAAAATGGGTTTGTGAACTGAATAGTCTCGAGATCCTTTTCAGTTCAGACAAATGCGTGAGTCTGGCAGGACCAGATTCCTGGAGATCCGGCCCCTCTTTCCACTCTCAAAGAGTAGAACTTAGCCACCCAAACTGGGAGCCCAAGATGCGAGAGCTTCCTCTCCAACCCCTGCTCCCTCCTCGCCCCCACCGGCCCCTCCTAGGCTTTGGCTCTGGAGTGCTGCATGGAAGGTGGGTATGGGCCTGATTCCTCGCAGGTACTCAAACCTCGCAAAGAGTGGAATCGAAGATGGTGCCTGCCCTGGGAGTGAGCCTGGAGGAGGGAACCTCCCTGGCCAGGACAGTGTCCTAAGGGAATCAAGTCTTTGGTGCTGTTGGAGGGAACGGTGTCTGAGCAGGCGCTCAGCAGCCTAATGATTCTCCTTCTTCTTAAAAAAATTTTTTTTCACTATTCCTTTTGGGTTTTTTTTGGCTGTGGGATCTTAGTTCCCCCCCCCCCCCCTCCATCCTAGATATCCACCAGTGCCCCCCTGCAGTGGGAGCCTAGAATCTTAACCACTGGACTGCCAGGAAAGTCCTTCTCCTAACTCCTTCCTTCCTTCTACAAATGTTAATTCACTGCTGCTCTGTGCCAACAGCTGTTTCAGGCCAAAGGATGCAGCCGAGAACAAGGTAGACAAGAACTGTCCGTCCTCGTGGGTCTGATAGTTTACTGGTAGAAATAGCAAACCAGACGAACAAAAATATACAGAGAAAAACAAGAGGTGGATATAAAGGATTGAGGGGTTGAAGTTTTAGGTGAAATGATTAGGAAGGCTCTAGTGCAAAGGAAACTTTCAAAGAAAAACTAGAAAGAAGTGCGATGCCCGAGGAGAGAGCAATAAGGCAGAGGGTACAGCAAGGACAAACACTAGGTGGTGGGTGCCTGGGGTGTTGGAGGAACAGCAAGGAGGTCAGTGGCTTTCCCTTGGCAAATGCCTCCCAAACTCCTCTGTGGGCCTGGCACCTCCAGGGTCTGGTGGAGGAGACAACCGCAGAGAAGAAGGGACCCATTCAGGATGGCTCAGGATGGGGTTGGTGGAAGTTCCGCTGAAATTAGAAGGGACCTCTGTGTCCTACCTGGGGTTTGGATTTTATCTGGGGGTCATTTCCCGACCCCTGCTCAGCTAACCCTGTGCCCAACTGAAACACCTGTGCTTCTACTTGTGGGAAAGAGAAAAATAACCAGTAGCAGCTGTCCTATGATTTAGGATTATACCTTACGTTTGTACAGTTTACTAATGGCATTCATACCTGGAAAAATTCATGCATTTTTTCTCTTTTTATTTTGTATTAGGATATAACCAATTAACAGCATTGTGATAGTTTCAGGTGGTCAGCAGAGCAACTCAGCCATCCTTCCCCCTCAGCTCCTCTCCCATCCAGGCTGCCACACAACTTTGAGTATAGTTCTCTGTACTAGACTGTAGTGTACCTGGAATCTTGTTTGATTACCACAGCAACTTGGCGAGATAGGCTAGTATTATCCTCCTATCTTTTGGAGGGGAAACTTGGGGCACAGAGAGGTTGAGTACCCTGCCGGGTTATATACAGCATGTAGATGAGGAGCCAGGCAGGAGCCCAGGTCTCTGCATGCCCACCATGTGCCACCCCGGGAGGGGCTGGCTCCCTGAGGGGCTTCCTCTGCTCCCCCTCTGCCAGGCTACGTGAACTTCCGGCTGCAGTACCCAGAGCTCTTCGACAGCCTGTCCCTGGAGGCCATCCGCTGCACCGTTGAGGCTGGCTACCCTGGTGTCCTCTCCACTCGGGACAAGTATGGCCGGGTAGTCATGCTCTTCAATATCGAGAACTGGGACTCTGAAGAAATCACCTTTGATGAGGTCAGTGGGGGCTCGCCTGGTTCCCTGCCACCCTCTGGGTTGGGTTCCCTTCTCTAGATCTGGTCTCCACTGGAACCTCATTCCCGGCTCCCCAGGAGGCAAGGTTTGTGAGGGAATGTCTGGTAAACTCATGGCACCAAGCCCTTTCCAGGCAGGAAGAGAAGTCCGTGGATGTGCCGTGGCAGCTAGAAAACCCAGCAGCTTTGCAGGCAGGGCCCACTGGCCAGTACATGGCTGCCCCCTGCATCCCTACCGAATGGGAGTGACAGTTGTGGGCCATGAGCTGGGACCAACCCTGCCAAATGCTGAAAGCTGAGAGCAACACAGAGAATAGGGCTTAGTGGACTGTGGATGGGAGAGATTCTGGAAAGCATGGGTTCCAATCTGTTAAGCGCCTGAGTTCTTTGCATTTGTGTATGTGTGTGATTTCACTTGCCAAGCCCTTAAGAGAGCTGTCATAGTTGGGGATATAGGGTTCATCTGGGGAGGATGTTGGCATGTGCCACCAAGCCTTAAAGAAAATGTACAAACTTATTTTAGAAAATGCCATCTAGTTGTCACAACAACATGTATTTAAAAGTTCATCTTTCCCCCCAGTGACTTGAGATGCCATCTTTATCATATTCTGCATCTTCATAGGTACTTGGATCTAATTCTGGACTTTCTACTCTGTACCATCGGTCTGTCTTTTCATGCTCCACACTACTTTAATTATAGAGACAGTATCAGCTCAGTTTAGTTCAGTCACTCAGTCATGTCCAACTCTTTGTGACCCCATGGACTGCAGCATGCCAGGCCTCTCTGTCCATCACCAGCTCCAGGAGTTTGCTCAAACTCATGTCCATTGAGTCAGTGATGCCATCCAACCATCTTATCCTCTGTCGCCCCCTTCTTCTCCTGCCTTCAATTTTTCCCAGCATCAGGGTCTTTTCAAATGAGTCAGTTCTTCACATCAGGTGGCCAAAGTATTGGAGTTTCAGCTTCAACATCAGTCCTTTCAAAGAATATTTCAGACTGATTTCCTTTAGGATGGACTGGTTGGATCTCCTTGTAGTCCAAGAAACTCTTGAGAGTCTTCTCCAACATCATAGTTCAAAAGCATCAATTCTTTGGTGCTCAGATTTTTTTTATAGTCCAACTTTCACATCCATACATGATTACTGGAAAAACCATAGCTTTGACTAGACGGACCTTTGTTGGCAAAGTAATGTCCCTGCTTTTTAATATGCTGTCTAGGTTGGTCATAACTTTTCTTCCAAGAAGCAAGCATCTTTTAATTTCATGGCTGCAGTCATCATCTGCAGTGATTTTGGAGCCCCCCAAAATAAAGTCTGTCACTGTTTCCACTGTTTCCCCATCTATTTGCCATGAAGTGATGGGACCAGTGGATGAAGCACAAGCTGGAATCAAGATTCTGGGAGAAATATCAATAACCTCAGATATGCAGATGAAAGAGCCTCTTGATGAAAGTGAAAGAGGAGAGTGAAAAAGTTGGCTTAAAGTTCAACATTCAGAAAACTAAGATCATGGCATCTGGTCCCATCCCTTCATGGCAAATAGATGGGGAAACAGTGGAAACAGTGGCTGACTTTATTTCTGGGGGCTCCAAAATCACTGCAGATGGTGACTGCAGCCATGAAATTAAAAGATGCTTACTCCTTGGAAGAAAAGTTATGACCAACCTAGACAGCATATTAAAAAGCAAAGACATTACCTTACCAAGAAAGATCCATCTAGTCAAGGCTATGGTTTTTCTAGTAGTCATGTATGGATGTGAAAGTTGGACTACAAAGAAAGCTGAGCACCAAAGAACTGATGCATTTGAGCTGTGGTGTTGGAGAAGACTCTTGAGAGTCCCTTGGACTGCAAGGAGATCCAATCAGTCCATCCTAAAGGAGATCAGTCCTGAATGTTCATTGGAAGGACTGATGTTGAAGCTGAAACTCCAATACTTTAGCCATCTGATGCAAAGAACTGACTCATTTGAAAAGACCCTGATGCTAGGAAGGATTGAAGGCAGGAGGAGAAGGGGATGACAGAGGATAAGATGGTTGGATGGCATCACTGACTCAATGGACGTGAGTTTGGGTAAACTCCAGGAGTTGGTGATGGACAGGGAGGCCTGGCATGCTGCAGTCCATGGGGTCACAAAGAGTTGGACACAACTGAGTGACTGAACTGAACTGATGGGACCAGATGCCATGATCTTAGTTTTCTGAATGTTGAGCTTTAAGCTAGCTTTTTCACTCTCCTCTTTCACGTTCGTCAAGAGGTTCTTTAATTCTTCTTCGCTTTCTGCCATAAGGATGGTATCATCTGCATATCTGAGGCTATTGATATTTCTCCCAGCAATCTTGATTCCAGCTTGTGCTTCATGCAGCCCAGCATTTCTCATGATGTACTCTGCATATAAGTTAAATAAGAAGGGTGACAACATACAGGCTTGACGTACTCCTTTCCCTATTTGGAACCAGTTTGTTATTCCATGTCCAGTATAGAATGTTTAATATCTGTTGGGATTAGGTCTGTCCTTAATGCTTCTCTTTTTCAAGTCTTTTCTAGCTATTCTTGCATGTTTACCCTCCCTAAAACAATTAGAATTAACTTGTTTAGCTCTAGGAGAAATGTCAGGAGATTTTTATTGGAGTAACATTAACATAAATAACAAACGAGGAGAATCAGTGTCAGTATGAAAGCAACATCTATGGCCAGTGGCACCATCCACAAAAAGGGGGTGCCTTCCCTTTTATGAATACATTTTGAGCTTCCAGAAGTTTTTCAGTTTTCAATCCTTACGCACATTTGTCGTTAAAGTATTTATTTTACTGTTTTTGCTATTAGTCAAACTTTCTCTGCCATGATATCTCCTACTTGGTTATTTTTTGCATCTATGAAGATTATTGTTTTTGTCTCTTAGTTTCATATCCTAGTATTTTTACTGAATTTTCCTGTTACTTATGTTAGTCATATACAGATTTCCTAAGAATGTTATCATAATATCTGTAATTAGAGGAAATTTTTCTTTTCCTTTTCTAGTTCTTATGCCCCTGAATAAAACAAAAACAAAACAAACCAACAATGAAAAAACTTGAATGCATTGGTCAATACTTCTTTGGTGGGGGAAGTAAGCGTGCTTATTGTGTTCCTGATCCTGCTAGGAATGCCTGTAGTGTCTGCTACTGAATAAGATATTGGTTTTAGGACTGAAGCATACATGTATTGTTAAGGAAGAGACTTACAAATTTTTTTTTTCTGATTACATAAGTGATACCACTCATTTTAGAAAATACAAAAAAAAAAATCACAAATTTAAAATCATCCAGAATTCTACCATCCAGAGATTTCTACCGCTGACATTCTTCCAAGTCTATTTTTTGGAGAAACCTAGAAATATACACGCATGCAAATGCATACAGGCGTACACATTTTTTCTTATAAACATGGATCGTATTCTACAATAATATACCATGAATGGATATCTTTCTGTATCATTAGTCTTATATATCACTGTTCCAGAATACCCCGTGGTGTGAATATACCATAATTTCACCAGTCCCTTATTGCTGGACATGTAGGTTGTTCTGCTGTTGCAATGGTATAAGGATAGACACTGTGGCATCTAACCATGGATATGATGCTGAAGATTATTTGATTATTTTCTTGGGATGCATTCAGAGAGGTGGACTGTCCCAGCTCCAAGCCTGTGACAGATTACCTCTAATTTGCTCACTGGTATAGCTCTTCCCTTAAGACCGTTTTAAAAATTTTCTTTCTTTTGGCTGTGCTGGGTCTTCACAGCTGTGCAGGCTTTTCTCTAGTTGCGGAGAGCGGGGGCTACTTTCCAGTCGCAGCGTGCAGGCTTCTCATTGCAGGGGCTTCTCTTGCTGTGGAGCACAGGGTCTAGGCGCACAGGCTTCAGTAGTGTGGCTCCCGGGCTCTAGCGCTCAGCCTTAGTAGTCATGGCGCAAGAGCTTAGTTGCTTTGTGGCAAGTGGGATCTTCCCAGACCAGGGACCAAACCTGAGTCTCCTGCATTGGCAGGTGGATTCTTTACCACTGAACCACTAGGGAAGCCCTCCTCTTAGGACCTTGAGTCTTAGCTGTCCTTATGGCTTGGATCTTACAGCCCATTCACTTTGTGCCCAAGATCTTGCAGGCATACTGCTTCATCCTGGAGAAGCTACTGGAGAATGAGGAGACTCAAATTAATGGCTTTTGCATCATTGAGAACTTCAAGGGCTTCACCATGCAGCAGGCTGCCGGACTTCGGCCTTCCGATCTCAGAAAGATGGTGGACATGCTCCAGGTGAGGCCTCAGAACTCTGTCCTGCAGGAGCCTGTCATGGGTCGGGAGACTGAGGCAGGGCCCGGTTTTCTGGTTTAATGATGCTGGATAATCACAACCCCAACCACAAACACTTCACTGTGGTCCACACTTTGCCACGTATTCACGTTCATCAGTTCATTTACTCTTTAAAAACATTCTCTCCCTGTTTCGCTGCTTCATTTTACAAACCTGGAAACCTAGGCTCAGAGATTTGAGTGACTTCTCAAGGTCACACAGCTATCAAGGGCAGAGGTGGGACTTGAACTACACCTTCTGACCTGGAATCCCCTTCTCTGTCCCCTTTTGTCATGCTGTCTCCCTCTGCATGTGACTTTATCCTGAGAAAGAGACAGCACTAATGCCCCATGACAACTCACTCCTGTATACTGTTGTATCTGAAATCCTTTTTTAGAATGAAAACATTGACAGACTTTATTTTCTCGGGCTCCAAAATTGCTGCAGATGGTTACTGCAGCCATGAAATTAAAAGACGCTTGCCTCTTGGAAGAAAAGCTATGACCAAACTAGACAGCATATTAAACAGCAGAGACATTACTTTGCCAACAAAGGTCCATCTAGTCAAAGCTATGTTTTTTCCAATAATCGTGTATGGATGTGAAAGTTTGACTGTGAAGAAAGCTGAGCACCGAAGAATTGATGCATTTGAACTGTGGTGCTGGAGAAGACTCTTGAGAGTTTCTTGGACTGCAAGGAGATCTAACCAGTCAGTCCTAAAGGAAATTCATTGGAAGGACTGATGCTAAAGCTGAAGCTCCAATACTTTGGCCACCTGATGTGAAGAACTGACTTATTGGAAAAGACCCTGATACTGGGAAAGATTAAAGGCAAGAAGGGAAGGGGACGACAGAGGATGAGGTGGTTGGATGGCATCACCGACTTGATGGACACGAGTTTGAGCAAGCTCCAGGAGTTGGTGATGGACAGACAGGGAGGCCCAGCGTGCTGCAGTCCATGGGGTTGCAAAGAGTTGGACACGACTGAGTGACTGAACTGAACTAAACTGAATCTAATCTTAAATCTGCTTTGCCTTGGAAAGGAGAGATGGGAGGTAAGGGTCACGGGAGGGGATGGAGGACAATTGTTGTTCAGTCACTTAGTCATGTCCAGCTCTTTGTGACCCCATGGACTGCAGCTTACCAGGCCTCCCTGTTCCTCACCATCTCCCCGAGATCATCCAAACTCATGTCCATCGAGTCAGCGACACCATCCAGCTATCTCATCCTCTGTCGTCCCCTTCTCCTCCTGCCTTCAATCTTTCGCAGCATCAGGGTCTTTTCCAATGAGTCAGCTCTGCGCATCAGGGCAATAAGGTACGACAATAGCGTCCCTCTGGTCTATCACAGCTTGTAGTCTACTCAGCAGGCAAGTGGATTTGAAAAAACTCGGTCACCTAAAAGCCAAGCAAGGCTACCTTTCCATTTCCACTCCACCTAATGACAGTCTTGTGCATCAGCAGGAAGAGGGTTGGGCTGCTTCTGGGGCATCCTTCTGTCCTGTGTCATGGGGAGGGGCAGTGTAGTGGGAAAGTGAGTGGGAACCTTTGAGGTCATGGGGCTGTGTGGTGGGGGTGCTGTCTGTCCCTGCAGGATTCCTTCCCAGCTCGGTTCAAAGCCATCCACTTCATCTACCAGCCCTGGTATTTCACCACCACCTACAATGTGGTCAAGCCCTTCTTGAAGAGCAAATTGCTCCAGAGGGTGAGTGCATAGCTGTACAGGGAAGGTGCCCACTGATCGTCTGGTGTATGGGTGAATGAGTGAATGGGCTTGTAGCAGGAAAGGGTTCAGGAGACAAGAGGGATGAGGGTGGGGGAGGAGGGAACCCCACCTCCTTGGGCTCTGTATGAAGATTCGGAGCCAAGTGGATCCCATGGACAGCACAGCAAGGAGGACTTTTGAGGATATCACCAGGCAGAGATGGCATGCGTGCCTTTGTCCTCCTGTTCCTCTTCTCCCCCACCCTCATCCTAGGGTACCCCCTTGCTCAGACCCATTTCCTCTGCTTCCTTGCAGGTATTTGTCCATGGAGAAGACCTCTCTGGCTTCTACCAGGAGTTTGACGAGGACATCCTGCCCTCCGACTTTGGGGGTACGCTGCCCAAGTATGATGGCAAAGCCGTAGCTGAGCAGCTCTTTGGTCCTCGGGACCAAACTGAGAACACAGCCTTCTGAGAACATCTCCTGCCATCTGACCTGTAGTTAGCATCCTTAGGCCTCTCCTCAACTGCCCTGGACCCAGAATGCTGTGAAAAAGGGCTTCCTGGGGTGACTGTGGTTTCTCTGAACCTTCCTAAGTTTGGGCGAACTCAGATGTCATTCTCCTCCCAAGCTGGGGGCCAATAAAAAAAGCAGGGGAATTTCCTGAACATGAAAAAGTGAGGATAGTTCTATTTCTACTACCCCTGAAGCTTTAGGACAGACTTGGTATGGGGTTGAGTTTCAAAGACTCTAATCAAGCTTCTGAATGATTTCCTTTGTAATAGAGTTTTACTGTTTAGGATCTGTGAAAATAGGCAAGGAGTCTGGTTTTAAAGGTCTCTTCCTCCCTAAAAATACAAAAAATAAAAGACAAAAGAGGAGTAAAGTAAAAGTGTTAGTTACTCAGCCCAAATGAGGAGGGATATGAGTCCAGAGGATCTGGCAAGTATAGTGACCTTAGTGGCTGGTAGGCAGGTGAAAGGTTTTCCGTGTTGAGTTATGGGGTGGAGGCACTCTTGACGTGGCTCCATTTTGGGGTGGTTGGGTCCTCCTCCTCTGATGTATGCAGTGATGGTCAGGAGCTTGGACCTCCTTCCAGGGTGGCAGTTGTGTCCCCCTCCTTCTGTCTGTGGAGTCCCTCCACCAAAGCTGTCTGTTCCAGACCCCTTGCCTCCACGGATGGTTTTGCTTAGATTTACAGATAGTGTCTTCTCTGAGCACTCTCCCAGTCCTCAAGTTATATGGTGAAAGCTCTTCTTTGTCTGCAGTCTCACCCTACAGCAGTGAGCTTCTACTTTCAAGCTTTGCATATTTAGACAAGCATAAATGCTTTTCTTTCTGTGGAGCTGGCTTTCCTCAAAGCATCTGGTGATTTCTGAATGTGTGCTGGGCATGTTGCACCCTCCTGGGGAAAGTCTGGCTTCTTCTGGGCATGGGGCTCAGAGGCACTGACTGATTCTTCTCCCAAGGTCCTGCACTGACCTTCCCACTCAGACAGACCCTTGTTCCTGTTATCCAGCTTGTGGTGACGGGTGAGGATCGACTGGCCTGGCTGTTCTCACTGAGGTGCCTCAGTGCTCATCCCAAGACTGCCTTGCTCCTGCTCCTTCTGAGCACGAATCACCCTGGTGTTGTACACACCGTTTGGTGCAGGACCGTCACCTGTGGGTTCAATCCAGTGCCCTCTGCTTTCATGCCTTTGGAAATTCCTCTGGAGCCGCTGAATTCTCTTTCTTGTTTCCCAGTGTGGCTGTGTACATGTACCCCTATATGTGGCTGTGTATATATATGCATTCAGTCCTTGTATCTTTTCTTTCATTTCTGGGGTTTGTAGTGTATACTCATCACCCGAGTAACTTTCTCCTTTATCACTTTCACAGTCAACAATCTCTATTTTCTTAAATGATATACATATAACCTCAGAGCTGGAGGAAGAATCTCAGGAAGTTATTATGGGTGGCTGACCAGTGAAGAGGGTTCCCTGGTGGCTCAGTGGTAAAGAATCTACCTGCAATGCAGGAGACCTAGATTTGATCCCTGGGTTGGGAGGATCCCCTGGAGGAGGGCATGGCAACCCACTCTAGTTTTCTTGCCTGGAGAATCCCATGGACAGAGGAGGCTTGGCGGGATACAGTCCCTGGGACTGCAAAGAGTCAGATATGACTGAAGTGACTGAGCAAGCATACACGACCAGTGAGGATTTCTCCCAAACCTTTCTTCAAATCCTTTAAAACCTTTGAAGCCTTTCCAAATCAAACTTTACATGGAACTCTAGTATTAAGCCTGAAAAGAGTGGAGCTGCCCTGATGATTGAAGAGGGCTCTGCAGCTTCATCCCCAAGAGATCTAGAATATCTGGAGCTAAGAAGGCTGTGTCCAGGGTGAGGACAGAAGCATACTGTGGGGGGCAAGTGATAGGAGAATGGGGCTTGTATTTGCCAAGATAGAGGGCACTGGTGAGTCGATAGTACAGGGGTTGGTAGAGGCGGGGAGAGGATGAGGCTGAGCTGAAAAGATTAAAGGAATGAGCTTAGTTAAAGCTTTCAAGCTAAACTTATAATTGTTTTGCAGAAGACTTGTGTCCCAGATTTGAGGAAAACCCTGGCTGATTCCTCTTGGATGACTCCCTTCTTTCCCCTGGTCCCTTATTGCCAGAAGCCCTCCTCGCCCCACCCTAATTGTGGGCACTCTAATTTACAAAGGAGATCAGGATATGGAAACACTGCAGGCAGAGGTTCTTGGGGGCAGCTTTGGTTCTTCAGTTTAGTTCAGTTCAGTCGCTCAGCCGTGTCCGACTCTTTGTGATCCCATGGACTGCAGCACGCTAGCCTTCCCTGTCCATCACCAACTCCCAGAGCTTGTTCAAACTCATGTCCATCGAGTTGGTGATGCCATCCAACCACCTCATCCTTTGTCGTCCCCTTCTCCTCCTGCTTTCAGTCTTTCCCAGCATCAGGGTCTTTTCAAATGAGTCAGTTCCTCACATCATGTGGCCAAAGTATTGGAGTTTCAGCTTCAGCATCACCTTTCCAATGAATATTCAGGACTGATTTCCTTTAGGATTGACTGGTTAGATCTCCTTGCAGTCCAAGGGAGTCTCAAGAGTCTTCTCCACACCACAGTTCAAAAGCATCAATTCTTCAGTGCTCAGCTTTATGATGCAACTCTCCATACATGACATTTGGTTCTCACATCCATACATTTGGTTCTTACTCAAATCCAAATGGGATGCTGGAGTCCCTGCTAAAGTCAGCAGGGCTAGAGACTTAGCTTAAGAATGGTTTGACAAAAAAGCCCCTGGGGTTTTCTGAGGAAGTCGGTTCTGACTGTGGGCTGCCGCCGCCCCCTGCTGGCCGTGCCCTGATACTGCTCCTCCATGTCCATGGATGTCCATGGCAGTCCTGGGCAGGGGCAGGCTGAGCCAGACCTTGCCAGGAAGGTGGTGCTGCCTTTGGGAGCAGGTGCCTGAAGACCATGAGTGTTAATGTTAAAATCTGATGTGCTCAGTTTCCCAAAATCTGAGCTGCTGGATTCCTACAAGTGACTACCACCCCCCTCATTCATGAGAAAATTAGAGGGACAATAAAATACTCTTGAAAGCCACCAAATATGGGAAAGGGGATAACAAAACCTGACTTTCATGACAACCATTTGCTGCTCAGAACACCTTCCTTCCGAGACATCTGGGATGAGGCAGGGATTCTGCACATGAAAGTAATCTGAGCCAAGCAAAAGTTGGGAGGGCTTCCCAGGTGGCTCGGTAGGTAAAGAATCTGCCTGCCAATGCAGGAGTCGCAGGAAACTACGGGCTCCATCCCTGGGTCAGGAAGATCCTGTGGAGGAGGAAATGGCAACCCACCCCAGTATTCTTGCCTGGAGAATCCCATGGACAGAAGAGCCTGGCGGGCTACAGTCCATGGGGTCGCAAAGAGTTGGACGTGGCTGAACACAGCAAAACAGCAAAGTCGGGAGCTCACAGTGATGCATCATGTGGCCTTTTGGGGAAAGGCCTTTTTGCAGATGGAAGTATTTGTTAAGGTGAGGGTGGAGGTCTCAGTAATGAAATGGGCCATCAGCTTCAAAGAATCTCTGAGCGAGACCAGCCACTTCTTAGAGTCTCAAGTTTACCTAAGGGATGCTGCAGGAGGCTAATGCTGCCGGGTGTCCTGGCAAAGTCTTCCTGGAAGAGGGATGCCTGGCTCTTAAGTTAACCTGGGAAAGCTGAGGAGTCACCTTCAGTGTGAATTGGACCACCTTTTATAATACTTTCCATTGTGGGTGTGGCTCTGGTGTTGAGGTTCCTTAGCAGTACAGGGAGGGGAAGCTCACAGGATACCCGGGAGCCTTCCTGCTCAAAGTGCGGTCCCAGGAGGGGATGTCTGTTCCACTTGGGAGCTTGCCAGTGATGCAGAATCTTAGTTCCCCCCACCCCACATCTGTTGGATCACAGTCTGCATTTTAATAAGATCCTTAGGGGAATGCACATAACCAATCAGAGCTTCCAAGGCAGGGGTTTGCAACCTCCTTGCTGATTGATTCTCCTGGGAAGCTTGATGACTTGCTCAGTTGAGTCCAACTCTTTGCAACCCCATGGGTTGCATGGGCTGTAGCCCGCCGGGATCCTCTGTTTGTGAGCATTCTTGGATCTTGCTGATGTATGTCCCCCAAAAGCAACTCTCCTCTCCCTACTTAGTTTGTCAAAGGTTTTGCAAGACCAAGGAAGGAAGAAGATTAAGTGCAAGGTCCTTGGGGTGGGGGAGCATGGACCACCACAACTCTCCTGGCTGGGCCAGTACTTGGCCCTGGGAAACCCTTAGCTTTGACTCAGACAGATATAAAGAAGAAAACACCACTGTTACTCAACCAACCCAATATCATCTTAATTTAGGTCATGTTCACCTGGTCTTTTCAAAGAACACTATTAGAAAAGCTTGTGAATCATGTGTGACAACTATCACTTTGACATCTCTTCCTACATTCTGTCTACATGGTTCACTTTATAGAGCAAGTGTTTAAAATGCTGATTATCTCACTCTTCCCAGGCCTTGGCTGTCTTCCCAGAGAAGATGGGCTTGTAAAGACACCTGTGGGCTGGTCATTTCTTTGGTATTTGCAAGCCCGGGTTAAAGTCAACTGTGATGAGAATTTGGTATTTTGCCCACTTCTTTCAGGCTCGTGCTTTGGTGAAGACATGGGAAGAATCCTTTTATTTATTATTTTTTTAAATTTATTTTAATTAATTAATTAGGCTGTGCCAGGTCTTCGTTGCAGCATGCAGGGTCTTCTAGTTGCAGTGTGTGGGAGCTAGTTCCCTGACCAGGGACTGAACCTGGGCCCCCTGCATTGGTAGCGTTGAGTCTTAGCCCATTGAACCACTAGGCAAGCCCAAGAAGAATCCTTTTATTCACAGATAGAAAATCTCCACTACAAATGACTGCACAGCCAGGTCACATTTTTAGTCTTTTATTTATTTATTTTTTTAAGTAAAGAAATTCCACTGAATCAAAGATAACAAAATTACAGCTTTTGTTTGTAATGATCTTTGTTTACCACCACACAGAATCAAAACAGAACCAAAAGTAATTTATGAGAACATAAAATGATCAAGGACACCACTGTTTAGTATAATTTCTTAATAAAGGTAAATATCCTCATATTTAGAAAAAATTGCATTGCTAGTTGCAAATCTTAAACACCTCAGTGCTGGAGGATCCTACATCCTGCCCCCACCCCCACCCCCAAATCCAGCAGCACAGAGGCCTTCAGAACACGAACTCAAAAATACATTATTTTCAGGGCAGCATTTGAAGTTTCAGAAAATTAACAACAACAACAACAAAACAAACCAAGAAACCAAAATCAAACAAAACAGAAATTTAGGAATGTGTAAGTGATGGTTCTCAAAAATCAACCTGGAAGCACATCTTGCCAACAGAAAGAAAGTGGTTCATGGGAGTCTAACCAGGAAAGGGGGGAGATGCAAACTGGCTCCCCCACCCCCACACCCCCCCCAGCCCCTGGTGTCACTAAGGCAGCTGCAGTGGCAGAAATCAGAAGCTCAGGTACAGTGAAGGTCTTCCTGAGGCGGTGGGCAAGACCCAGATCGTCTGAGACCGGTGTGGAGAAGAGGGGACAGGAGTCTACAAGGACTTGTGCTTTAGGAAGACTAAAGAGGCCCCAAACAAAAACCAAAGGAAACCTAACTCCCATGCCTGCCCAGGAACTTGGTCCACCCCCCACAAACAGGCTGGGGAGGAGGTGACTGGCACTGGGACTGGGGCACAGCCGTCGTGCTAGGGGACTGTTGGCCGCGGCACGTGGGTGGCCTGGAAGGAGAATGCCCCACGGCAATGAAGGGCATTTCTGCAGGTGCTATATAGGTGGTCGGTCCCTAACTTGCGGCAATGGATGTCTTGGCTAATAGGGACACCAGGAGGGAGGGAAGGCAGGTTATAGGCTTCGTTACTAATTGACAGGAGTTGAGTTACAAAGACAATCCAGCGGTTCAAAATTAACTTCAGCTTACTCATTAGAGATAGATGAATGTTTTATCCACATACATGCTGGGAAAAACATGGTTCAGAAAACATGATGTGTTGGGAAGGAGGGGCTGGCTCCTTCAAAAGGGGCAGCTGTCCGCTGTCCTGGGGTCTGAGAACCACCGCTGAGCCGGGCTCTGCAGCCTGCCTCTGAGGGCCACTTGCGCGGCAGGGGGTGCTTGGGGTACAGCGGCCGAGGCAGCAGCAGCAGAGAACACACAAGAGGAAGCAGCTTTAGTTTTGGACAGCATTCCAGTTCTCACTGCCTGCTCCCCTTCAAATACAATTTGGCAAAAGCTATCTTAGTATATGAAGGGGGTTGGTGGTGGCTATTTTCTTCTGTATTTTTTTGGCCATGCTTGCAGTATGCAGGATCTTAGCTCTCTGACCAGGAACTGAACCTTGCCCCTTGCACTGGGAGTGCGGAGTCTTGACACGGACCACCAGGGAAGTTGCGGGGGCGGGGTGGGGTGGCGGACAATTTCCTCTGCTTTGATAACATGGGGAGAACACCTTTCCCTCAATTGCTTGGCCACTAAATGCCACACGCAGGCTTCTGCCACTTTTCATGGCTTTTGGAAGCATCCAACTAACTACAGAGTGAGGCCAAAAAGGAAGAAAGACATCAGAGACCAGGTGTGTGGCCAGGTCCAGACTGCTCTTGATTGTCAAGGTGTGGGAGGTGCCTAATGTAACATTCTCTGGTTTGCTGTGGCTTTGATGCAGACTTATATAGCAGGAGAATTTCAATTCTGCAGCCAAATAGCATTGTCCTACCAGGGGATATTCTAGAGGCAAATTAAGGCTTTCTGGGCAAAGAAAAATGATTCCAGCTGATATTGTGAGCAGACGCTGCAGCAAAATGCTTAATATGATAACTGTCCTGTCCTACCTCAGAGGACAAAGACCAGAGTCCTTTGAACTCAAGGGGATGTTTCAGTGATCTTCAGCGCTAAGTCAGAATCAGTGCCATGGGAAAAGAAAAGCCCTTCAGAGCTCAGACATCTGCTAGCCTGGCAAACACAAACAAGAACACATGTATTGTTTCCCGGGCGCTGGCAAAATGGATCATGAGCCACACAGTGACAAAGAGAGCTCTCATTCAGATGCCAGGCAGACGAACTCAACTATCCAGAAATCTCAGCTCTAATGAAGGCTGCAGTTTGAGAATGGAAGTCTGAGCAGGAAGGATTCCTACCCTGGGAATGCTCGATGCTTGCCCAAGTCTCACAGAATGACGGGGATATTCGCTTTGTTCCAACGGTCGGCACCTGTCCCTGTCATAAGACTGCCCTCGGGACAGAAAGGCTACTGGGAGGACAATGGAGGCTCTGAAGAGAAGCCAGCTGGGGACACGGGGCTTTGGGCAAAATCAAGGTTCTTCACCAGCAAAGGCTGAATGCAGTAGCTCATTCTCTCTCTCCAAGTCCCCTCAAGATAGGCCCGAAGCCTTGACTTATCTGTGTCCACTTACAAGGGCTGTAGAAGGCCAGTTGGGAATGTTCTGGCAAAGGACGTGTAAACAGATGAAGTGGACTTAGAGATGGTCTAAGGTGAGGTAACCGAGGCTTAGAGAGGGGAAGAGATTGTCCACAGACCAGTGTGAATTAGAGACAGGAGAAGAATCCAAGTGTCAGGACCCTGGTTACATTAATACCAAGTCAGGAAAGGATGCTCCTCTGGCAAGTATATTCTCATCCTAAGGCATGTGGGAAATGCTCGCCGGAGGTTCAAGGAATACAGTGACAACAAATAACTTTCTGTCTTCATTCTGCCCTGGAATCATTGGTACAGACTCACATCAGAGAAGGTAGGAGGTTTTCTTTAAGACTGTTAAACTCGCTACTGATATAAGTGCATCAGGAAGACCTGAGACCATTTTTCAAGTCAGATAATCCTAACTTGGGCTTCCCAGGTGGCTCAGTGTAGACACTTCACCTGCCAATGCAAGAGACACAAAAGACGGGGTTTTGATCCTGGGTCAGAAAGATCCCGTGGAGGAGGAAATGGCAACCCACTTCAGTATTCTTGCCTGTGAAATCCCATGGACAGAGGGGCCTGGCGGGCTACAGTCCATGGGGTCGCAAAGAGTCAGACAGGACTGAGTGACTGAACATGCACAATCCTAACTTGACTGGGATCAGTTACTCACTGTTGTCTTCAAAACTGTTTACACAGGCAGGGAGAAAAACTTGGAAAAATGTTGCTAGAAGCCTGCTTGGTTTTTTAACATGCTCTTCCAGCAACAGAATTGTCTAGGCCATTGCAATTTATGTCCTTAAACTGATTTTAAAATATAATATTCAAACACTCTGAAAATTCAGCCTTGTGTTAGCCCCAAGAGGACCTCAGGAGCAAGAAGAGCTGCCACATTATCATCAGAAATGAACAGAAAAGCCAGGCAAGCGGGAGGGAGGAAAAAGCCGACCGACATATAAAGTGCTCCTCCTCCCTTGTTTATCAGGCTTGAATGCCTCTGTGCTCCCATTCAGGAACAAACAAGAATTTTCCTGTAAGATGGCCACAGTTACACTCTCATTTCCATGCATGAGAGCCTGAAGCTCGAACAAAAGGCCTCAGTTGATTTCATGTGAGCTAAAAAGTGCCATTCAGAGTCACACGCTAAAAAGACTTCAGCTGTGCATGGCCCCCCACGGTCGTGTGGGGTAAAATCCGGTTGTCCAGCAACAAAGGGAATGCTCTGAGCCCTGCCTCTCCTGCGTGGGTCAACAGAACTGCCGGGCACACCAGGCTCCAGGGACTCCTGTTCCTGTCTCTGCCAAGTGTGTGACAACTGGACTGTTTTCTCCTCCTGAATGGAGCTGGTACCTGGCTGCTATATAGTTGGAACAGATTGAGGGGTGTGTCCTAAGGCAAACGAAAAGGAGACTCTTGCTTCCTGGGATGGTGGTTCAGCCCCGTTAGGTTATTGCTTCGTTTATCTGATTTCACAAAAAGTCTTGAGTCAGGAAGGTAGGAGCGGGAAACATGACTGTGAATTTTCTAGATTACAGCTGCGGTTGAGGGTTGGAGGGAAAAGTAATAGAGGGGGAAGAGACGAGCTTCCAAATCGAGGGGCAGAAGATAAAGTGCCGATCTGTGCTGAAAGCACATGAACGAGACGTGCACTTGAAAAATAACAACCTGGGGGGAAAGTCATGACGATGAATCTGTGTGTGTGTGAGACAGAAACTGAAGCCAAGTCAAGACCAGAGAAGCCTCAGTCTCTTCAGATAACAGCGGTCTTTGATGTTGCCGTTTAGGATCACCTGGTGATGGTCAGAAAACAACACACGACTGTCACGTGACTAGGACCGATGCCCAAACTACAACCACCTGTGACCAAGAGGGTCCACACCCAGGCCCTCATATGGCTCCCTTTACCCCTTAAATATCCACACACAAATCCACTATTAATATTCCTGTCTGTCCTAGAGCAAAGTAGAGGAAGCAGGGGGGGAAATAATTTTTTTTTTTAAAGTATCTAGGTTATTTCACTCATAATTCTGTTCAGTTTCAGATAGCAACTGCTGATTATTTCAAAGTGCAGGGTTTTTAGCTATTCAAGTACTGCAGGATTGAAGGAAAGGAGTACTTGAAACACTTTTCATTTGAGAAGACACACTCTGGAAAGACCTACCCAATAGGCTACAGACATAAGTTATTCAATTAAAAATCCGGTTTCCAAAATCACACCCTCTTCAGTTGAAAAGTGATTTCTCCAAACTCAGATCCAACCTTTGAACTGTTTGGTATCAAAAGCCAGAGTTGGAGAGAACTGGGTTAAAAGAAAATAAAATGAGTACTTTAAAAAACAAAACCAAACCACTTTATATGAAATGAGGGACAGGAAAAAGAAAAAGAAAAGGCAAATGATGATATTGACATGCTTAGAATAGCTCCTGGGCTCCCTTGGAGAGGAGTTCTCTCAAACATCAGTAAACTGAGTTTGTCATTGAACTTTAGAACTGGTAGTGATCTCGGCAACCTGCCTGGTCCAGCCGCTCCTGCATTTTACAGGTAAAGAAAGAAAAGTTCAAAGGGACTTGTGCACGGTCATATAGCCAGTGAGAGGCAGAGGCAGGCCTGAAGTCTCCACCACCAGCCCAGGCCCTCGCTGAAACTGCTCATGGCTATCACATCAGGGCAGGTGCACTGCTTCAGAGGCTCCGGGGAGCTACGAGACACCATGAGCTACCAAGACGTTTCTAATTTAGAGGTTCTGCACCACTGGGTTTCTTGGATTTGCCTGGTGATAAGGATCACCTGGGGCACTTGTCAAAAATTAAAATCCCAGGCCCCTTCCCAGCCCCACAGAAACACCTCCAAGGGGAGGGACGTGGGAGGCTGAATTTGTAATAAGCGCCTCAGGTAACTCTCATCGTTAGGAGTGCGTAAGGGAGAAACTTGGCCTCTGACTCAACGGAATTTTGCCATGTAAGAGACCACACTCTTGGCAGGGGGCCTGCCCCCAAGCAGAACTGTAGCTACAGCATTGGCTCTATTTAGGGTCTAAGTCCAGGACACAGACAACTGCCACAGCGGAACATCCATCCTTCCCTGCTCTTGGGGAAAATTTGATTGGCAAAGCAAAACTGCTGTTCAGACACGCTTTTTAATAGGGAAACTAGATGTAACTGGCTTGAAAGCAATCCGATGCTGACACCGGACAGCAGGGTGAGAACCCTGTCGCTTGTCACCATGGCTAACAAATGCAATGGACAAAACCAGTAACTAAGCACAAAAATAGCCTGGAGCTCCCAGGGACGGCCACCCACTTCAGGTTGCGTGTGTGCCTGGCGGGTGGTCCCCGTTGATGGTGTGAGGTCAGATCCAGGTCGCTGAGGGAGATGGGAGACCTGAAAACAGCCGGTGAGGGATGAGAGTTCCAGAGGAGGGCGGCTGGAGCACGCCAGAGTCCGGGGGGTGCCTCACTCCAGGTCGGCCTCCACCAGCTCCGTGTCGGAGCATTGTGACTTGTTGCGTTCCCACTGGCAAATGGCATTGGCGTACTCCACCACCAGCTTATCCATCCATGTCAGGGGCTCAGGGAACAGCACAGAGCCCTCAAAGAAGCCCAGGTGGCCCCCGTGCAGGGGCAGCACAAACATGACGTTCTCCCGTTTCTCTGCAGGAGAAAGGCGGCTGAATGAGTCACTGCCCTCTGACCGGCTCCGGGGCTGGAGGTGGGAGGGTGAGCTGGTCAGGGTGGCCCAGGCTTGCCCCACGGGCGCAGGTGTCCCCCTCTAAGTGGGCATCTCCATCCCCTCCACTTGGTGGGGGCAGGCAAGATGGTGAGATCAAGCAGGTTTGGGAACAGCAGCTTAGCTTTGCGGTAGAACGGGTACTGGCTTAGGTTTAGTTGCTCAGTCGTGTCCGACTCTCAGTGACCCCATGGACCATAGCCCAGCAGGCTCCTCTGTCCATGGGATTCTCCAGGCAAGAATACTGGAGTGGGTTGCCATCTAGGACATCCTTAGAACTCTAAGTGGTTCTCAAACTTGGCTGCCTATTAGAATCACCTAAATTTTTTTTTTTTTTTAATAAAGGTCCCTAGGTTGCACTCAGACCAGTGAGATTCTGATGTGAGGGCAGGGGTGGGATGGAACTGGGGGTTGGTAGGTGAAAGAGGGAGGACCCAGGCACTGGTGTTGCTAAAACTCCCAGGTGACTCAACCGTACAGCCAAGTATTGGGGTGGCCAAAAAATTTCATTCGGATTTTTCTGCACCATCTTAAAAATCTGAACAAACTTTTTGGCCACCCCAAATCACCCAGGCAGTTGACTTAAAATGCAGGTTTGGCTTTAACAGGCCTGGATTTAAGGAGCTGAGACTCTGTGGTTCTCACAAGCTTCCAGGTGATGCTGATGCTACTGGTAGGGCCCAGACTTTGAGGACAGATTCCTAACACACTCTTATTGACCGAAGAACCAGATGAATTCAATGGAGCCAATGATTTTCCACTACAGAACTTTATCTTGCAAGACTAAAACATAAAGCTACAAGTTGTGTTAAAAGCTGCCCAGGCTCTCAACCTCACGTGATAAATGGTCATCCGAGAATTATAAACCTGGAGCTTGACTTTATGAGTCTGTGTTTAAGCTAGTCCCACATGGGCTAGTAAAGCCATTACTGAAGACGTGCAAAAACGGGCAGCCGGGGGCATTCAGGTACCACAAAGAGCATCTGTCTTCCCAGGGGGACGAGTGACAAGGGGCCCCTTGCTGGCTGCTCCAGGCCTCTGAGGCGCTTCCTGGCACCTGCATTTCTGGCTCTGCAGGGCTCTTTTCTTGTCTGATCCCTTTATTCTTCCCTTTTGGCTGCTGTTTCATCAGTTTCTGTATGACAGCGCGAGCGCTGTGAGTGTTACTTTAGATGTGCAGAAGGAAGCCTGTGTCCTGCTGCTGCCAACATGGCTGTTTTTGTGCAGGGAGCCTGTGGTTTGACAGGCGGTCGACAGGCAACAGCTTCTATCACATAACATGCCTGCGACACATGCATTCGCTCTGAGTGGAGAACAGAGCTCTGTCCGGACATTGGTCCTTTGTCCGCTGCATTATCTACTCTCTAACTGGGGGTCATGAGAGAGTCAGATGTACCCCTTTCCCTCTGGTTAACACTGATGTTTGTAAGAGGAAACAATCACAGAGGATGGGGCAGGGAGGTCTGGTCCGAGGGATCTGAATGACAGTGCACAGTTACTGTGGTTTGTGACCCAAGTATTTCCTCTGCTTCCCTCTTTCTAGTTCTTTCTGTCGCTCCTACCTAGCAAGACATGAGGTCGTGCCAGCCTGAATGAGTGACCTTCTCTACTTTTTCAATGGCTTATATTTTTATCCTCAAAGTGGACAGGGAGGCTGTCTGTCACAAGAGGCAGCAGAACTGACTTTTTTTTTTTCCTTTTCAGGTCAAAGTTTTAAGTCTAAATATCTCTTTAAGTCAAACTCTCAGACCTAATGGAGTCACATCCCTGAGGCAATAATTTCATAGGATACCAGGAGACTCCCCCAAACTCTGGGTTGTGGTTATAAATGAAGATCTTGTCTCTTGCACTAGAACAGAACATGAAAGGCTCAACACAGGCTCTACCACAGCCCCAGGCCTATCAGGCTAGACTAAATAAAAATACTGCCATAAGATGCTCTGGTATCCAGGAGATGTCAGCATGGTGAAGGTGATGTACTGTGGTAGTTTGCTGAGTGGTTGAGAGCGCGGCGGGAAGAAACACTTACCTGAAAGAGATTTTGGAATGGCTAGAAGACTTTCGTGCACTAAGGGGTCATCGGCTGCATTCACCAGCATGAGAGGTACGTAAATCTGAAACAAGGAAATAAGAGCAGGATTAAAATGATCAATTCTCTTTTTTTAGATCCCGCTGATCCAAGGCTGAAATATACTGCTGGACATGTTTCTGAGGCAAAGGGAAGAGGATCTGCTGAAGGATGGACTAAGGATGCCTGGTGCTCCCTGGCAGTGGCCGCTGGACTGCAGCCCTGGCAGGCACGCACAGGAGCCGTGCGCGGTGTCCTAGGTGACCCACATGCTCTGATGGAGCAAGGCTCAAGACTCTACAGTACTCGCCGGCAGGTAACATATTTCTGATCCTCTTCACAGTGTCTCAGGTTAGCCATATCTTTCAGAAAAACGACTTTACAGAGTTATGTACATGGTCATCCAATTTATGCTGTGGGGAGAAAGAAAGGAGTCTGCTTCATTGCAGACAAAGGAGCCTTTCTAGAAGAATCTAAGGTAGGAAAACAGGAGCAGGCTGGTAGATCTTGGGAGGCTCTTGGCAGCTGTGCGTTCAACATCCACTTTAGCAAAACACCCAGTAGTGTCCTTTTTCTTCTTAGCGGAGATGGTGCTGATGGGGGTGCTCAGATATTACTGAACAGCCATGCTCACGAACTGTAACGACTGGCTGCCTCACCTGGAGGCCCCTGACATTGGCTCTGGACAGTTCCTTGTTTCCGTAATGGCTTAAATGAAGACGTGAAAAGCCTAGATGATGATGCTAAAGTATGCGGGGTGGCTGACATGACACGATGGCAGAGCTGCCGTTCACAATGGGCTGCTTTAGCTGGGGGAGTGGTGGACCAGACTAACAGGTGGACATTGACAGGCATAGATGGGAAGTCCTGTGTTTGAGTAAAAAGAGCAGTTGATCAAAGACAGAAAGGGAGACACTGGTTTGGTGGTGATTCAGGTTAAAAAAGCATAGTGGTTATGATCGGCCACAAGCTTGATTTAATACAAAGTTCATCGTTGCTGCTGACAACTCCGTTAATATAAACCAATCCACTTTGACCAAGACATGCTTCTCTACCATTTGGATACAGAAAGACATCTGTTTTGCTCTGTGCTTGCCAGATCAGGGCAGGAATTTTGAGTTCAGTCCTGGGCACCACACTAATGAAAGACACAATGACCCAAAAGAGTCTAGGATTGTAAGAAATCTACATGGGCTTCCTATGAGGAACCACAGTAGGAACCAGGCTGGATGACACTATCAAAGGAGGACATATGGAAAAAAATGTATGTGGCAGTGACTATAAGGGCTTTCACACAGACTGGGGAGCAGCCTGGGCTAAGGGACCGCTCTGGGGTTACTACTCAGAGGCCACAGAGGGGCAGGGCTTTGTTCGATAATAAACTCAAGTCAACAACTAGAGCGGATGGAGCCAGATGCCAGCTGAGCTTCCACCAGGGAAGCGGAGGAGGGAGGGTTGTTATACAGTGGGCGGAGCTGGCTGGAGTGATGCGAATTCTGAGATGCTGCTCTGTGAGTTGCGGCCACTCACCCTGTGCAGGTATCTCATGCAGCTTTCCTCCTCGTAATATTCCTTCAGGGAGTTGTAGCCGTGAAACTTCCTGGAACACACACACACATACAAGAAAAAGACAAAACAACACTTGGAATAAGCCTGGAATGCTGAGTTGATATGTTACTGTGCCGGTTCCCACACTAACACATCATATCAGTAGGATACACACAGGTACCAGAGTTAGGGGTTAAGAACACCCAGCTATGGCATCTAGGTTCAAGTTCTGGTTCTGTCACTTACTATGTGACCTTACACAAAGGGCTTAACCTCTCTGAGCTTCTCTGTAAGTGAAAGTTGCTTAGTCATGTCTGACTCTCTTCGACCTCATGGACTGTATAGCCCATGGAATTCTCCAGGCCAGAATACTGGAGTGGGTAGCCTTTCCCTTCTCCAGTGGCTCTTCCCAACCCAGGGATCGAACCCAGGTCTCCTGCATTGCTTCTTTACCAGCTGAGCCACAAGGGAAGCCCTCTCCTCTGTAAAACGGAGCTAAAGAGAGCAGCTTCTCCCTAAACACTCTCTTTTGGACTTAAATTTAGAAGATGAATGAAATTTATGTAATATTTTTTTCCCTCATTAGTATAGTGTCTGAAAAGTGAAAGTGTTAGTTCCTTAGACGTGTCCAACTTCTTTGCGGCCCCAAAGACTGTAGCCTGCTAGGCTCCTCTGTCCATAGGCTTCTCTAGGCAAGAATACTGAAGTGGGTAGCCATTCTCTTCTCCAGGAGATCTTACCAACTGAGGGATTAAACCCCGGTCTCCTGCATTGCAGGCATGTTCTTTACTGTCTGGGCCACAGCGGAAGCCCCAGCATAGCTGCGCACGCCATGGTAAGTGAGCGTGGGTATAATTCATTCTTGTCTGTTGAACATACCAGCAACCTCCATTTCCTCTGAGTAACTGGGCATATTCATGGGCATATTTCAAAGTTACTTGGTGTAAGAAGGCTACTAAACCTCATAAGGAAGGTAAGTACAGAACCCATACCCTCAGGTTAATATCTAATTTGGATGAACTTTAGGCCACATCTGAAGGCATCAAATGACCATTAAACAAAAAGGATGATGTTTTTAAAAGAGAATGATGAGGTCAGAGATCAGCTTTACCTTTCCAGTTGAGGCTAACCTCCCTCAATCAGAAACCACTGGTGCCGGGAAAGAAGACACTGTCAAAGGGGTGACCTCAGGTGCCTGGAGAGGGTGGGGCAGGGAAAGGGTCCCTGAGCGAAGTGGGTGAGGTTTGGTTTTACACTCAGAGAGAAGTGTCTTCATGCCCCTAAAGGAAGAGGCTCTGTCCATTTTTCTTGCAACACCCAGCTCTCTTGGTTTACTTCTGGTTTTTCTGCTTTGGATAGAGACATGGGCAGGTACAGGTACAGGAAATATTTCCATCTCCTTTTACTCCATTGCCACATGCCGTTTATGTGACATCTGATCTCCATCCCAGAGTTGAGGGCTACGGACAACTAGGGTGCACACACCCTAGCTCTCCTGTTTACGCTCAGCTGGGCAAGGCAGGAATGCAGAATGAGTGCTCAGAGCATCCTCCTATTTTTTAAGAGACATTAGAAATTTGGATTTCTCTGTGAAATCTTCAGGGTTTTTTTTTTTTTTTTCGGCCATGCTGCATGGCATGTGAGATCTTAGTTCCCTGAACAGGAATCAAACCCAAGGGGCCCCCTGTAGTGGAAGCCAGAATATTAACCCTGGACCATCAGTGAAGTCCTGAAATCTTCAGTTTTTAAACAGTGGGCATTAAAAAAAAAAAAAACACCTTAACACCAAAGTGTGCAGAGGAAACCCCCGGCGCCGGGCAGTGCTGGCCCGCCACCTCTCGCCTGGCACCCCACCCGGGGCCATGGGCACACCTCATCACATTGTCGTCAATCTGCATCAGAGATGTGGCTGTGTAGAGGCGGCTCAAGTCCGTGTCCTCCAGGCTCTGGGGTTTCTTCACATGGTCTCCAAAAAGAGCTTGCCTAGAAGGAGACAAACGGAATGAGAAGCAGATGTTAAATCAGCACGCTGTATGACGAAACAACTTACCGTTTTGTCACTTATACCTCTGTAAAGCTGAAAAGAAAAATGTTTTTTAAAGCACATGATAAACAGCCACAGCTGAGCCTGCTTCCTGGCCCAGACGTAAGTCAGGAGAGAGTCTGTGACAAAGCGGACGTGGATAACTTACAAATAAATCCCTTCAGCCGTCAGAATGTCCCAGAGGATGAGCTTATTGACTTTTGAAGACCCGGAGAACAGTGAATATCAAGACCTTATTTTCCTTGTGAGGGGCAGTTAGACAAACTAAGGACTAGGCTTCAGCCTAGATGACTATTTCAAAATTGGCCCTGCAGAGAGATCTCAGGATGGGCTCTGTGGCCTGGGGTGGGCTGTCAGCCAACCAAAGGCAGGGGTGGGGGAACCCCCAACTTTACACTGGTATTGCCACTGCTCCCTTCGGCAGAACCCCTTTCCCTTTGTGAGCTCTTGGTGTCACTTAACAAGGAAGATAATGGTTAACCCATTCAGCACTTGGGCAAATCAACCACTTTCCAATGTGTTTTAGCTAAAAAGTGAGTGTAGGGACTTCCCTGGTGGTCCAGTGCCCAAGACTCCACACTCCCAGTGGCAGGGGCCCAGATTCGATCCCTGGTCAGGGAATTAGATCCCATAGGCCAAAATGAGAAGATCCTGTATGCTGCAACTAAGACCCAGTGCAGCCAAATAAGTAAACAAGAATAAATATTAAAAAATTTCCCCATCAAACATTCATCTCACAGTTTGTTTTTTATATAAAAAGCTAATGTATACTCTGAAGTGGAGGACAGAGGAGCCTGGCGTGCTGCAGTCCATGAGGTGCAGAGAGTATGACATGACTTAGCGACTGAACAACAACAACGTATCGGAAGACTAATCATTTCTAGTTAAGAAAATGATCCATCTAGAGAGGGTGAGCATGAAGATGAGTATAGTGAGCACATTTCGATGTCCATTCCCAGCGAAAGCTGTTACTCACACAGCTAAAGGAAGACTGACTGAGTTTGTTTTGAGGTTTGGCTCCACAGTGGGAAAAATTCATTATAGAAACTAAATGTTCTGGTAGCCAGTCACCACCTCTTCCCAAGGAAAGGAACCAACTTCTTAAAAGAAAAAAAAAATTTTTTTTTAAAGAGTATTAGGAAGATCATATAAAGGATAGAATTCCCAATTTAAAGTGTGTTCTGATAAAACTAGGAAAAAATTTTGAGAAAGGAAAGATGATGCTGGTGGGGAGAACAAAAATTCTAATGAAGGGTCCTGAAAATTTCGAGATGTTTGACTTTCTGTGGTAAGTTTAAAAAAAAATTTAAATACACTGAGAGCACATCCAAAGGACTCTCCCAATTTGTTAAGAATTACATGATGGCCTTTCTGGACTCATTAATTAATGGCAAGACTGGGCCTGGCTGCAAAACAAACGTTCCCTGGGAGGAGCTCACCTTCCACCCCAGAGGTGTGGGAAGCCAGACAGAGGCCTTGGACTTGGGGTCTGATGGCCTGCTTTCACCCCTTGTGGATCCTCAGCAAACCCCCGGACCCACCCAAACCTCAGCCGAGCCACACCTGACTCAGAGCCTGGCACACAACTGATGCTCACACACCAAGAGCTGAGCGGAAGGCCAGCCTGGGGCACGTGCGTGTCTGTGGGTCCCCGCCCACCCAACACCACAGCCTGGGGACACACCTGGCTGCCTGGCTGCCCAGGGGCCTGTAAGTGCTACCCCAGCCCAGGCGCCATGGGAACCCCACCCACAGAAAGCCCAATGGGGTGCCTGGCTGGCTGGACAGCACAGCATTTTCTTTTAACTGCTGAGAAATAGAGAATAAGAAACTGATCATTCAGACAGATTGCTTTTCCTAGGATGGCCTCAGAACCCCCCTAAGATGGTACTCTTTGAGTGCCCATTTGTGTACCAGGCTCTGAGCGAATCAAAACATGCCCGAGCCCTCCCGTGCTTTCCTGTTTGGTTCATGGGTGCAGGATTCACACTGGGGGAGAAACAACAGAAAAACAACTAGTGGGAAGGAGCCGGCTCCACGGAGGCAGAGACCAGAGATGGACCTCAAAGGTGTGCGCTGGTTTGGACAAGCAGAGGTGATGGGAAGAGGGTCGGGAGAGGCCTGGGGGCACGGGAGGTCTCTGAGTGGCCCACTCCAGCTGGAGGGGGAGGGAGGCATGTGGGGGAAGGGGGAGAACCCATATGGATAAGGATAGTCAAAGTGATGAAATCATCACTAATATTCCTTGAGTGCTACTGCCAGCCAGGGGCTGCTCTTAGCACTTGTCAGGGTCTAACACATCAAAGCACTCTGAGCAGGAGATGGGCAGGCAGGGTGTGGAGAATGTGGGCACCATGCTTGGCCCCAGTGGTGGGATCCCCATCCCACTGCTGCTTGATCAGAACCCCAGAGCCAGCAGAGAACGATTCTGGGTTCCCCCAAGCACAAAAGCCTCCTAAAGAGAAACATTCCTCCACAGTGACAAGCCACCCTCAGGATGGCCCTCATTTTTTAAAATAATTAACTTTGCTTTTTTAAAATTAAAAATTAAAAAAAATTGGGGGGCTACATGTGGAATCTTAGCTCCCTGACCGGGGATTGAACTGTGTCCCCAGCATCGGAAGCTCGATGGCTTAACCACTGGACCATCAGGGAACTCCCAGGATGGCTCTCATTTGGGAAAGAATGGTATGGAAATGGTTTCTCTTCCTTCTTGAATTTTTGAAAAATATGGAGCTTCCATGGTTAATTCGGGAGCTTGGGACGAATTTGTTTCTAACCAAATCACGAAGCAGCCAGCAGAGAATCTGTACCAACCCTGCCTTCTTTTTTTTTTTCCCCTAGAGAAAGAGGAATTTTGGTGTTTAGTGAAATAAGCTCAGAAAGGCACTGTCTGGGGAACTTCCCTGGTGGTCCAGTGGCTAAGATTCCACGTTCCCAATGCAGGGGGCCTGGGGTTCGATTCCCTGGTCAAGGAACTAGATCCCAAATGCTGCAACTAAAGATCCTGCAGGCTGCAATGAAGACCTGCTGCAGCCAAAAAAAAAAACCCCACAAAGGTACTGTCTGTCTCCCGAGGGAGGGGAAGTTGCCTCACCGGTGCGAGAGAATGATCTTCTTCATGTTGTCGGCCATGAGGAAGTTGTAGAAGCGCCGGCACTGGTCCCACTGCATGAAGGTCTCCTGGGCCCTGGAAGAGCCACAAGGGAAGAGTGAGAGGCTGGGGCTGCCGGGGGCAGGAGGCAGAGCTCCTGCCCCTGGAGGGGGCTGGCTCCCTTGGCGGGAACCTGGGCTTGAGCTCGTGGTCCTTAGACTAAGGGCAGAGCCGCCCGAACACTAAGTGAATGAACGCTGCTCAGCGAGAGGCCCCAGCCCAAGTGGTCTCCGGGGCCACGGGCTCTGCCGGCGACACTCCTCACCCCTCTTCCATCTCTTAGGTCTTTGTCACAGGGCCTGCTTTGATTGTCATTTGAACAGCTTCTCTCCTCAGCTTTCTACCCTGCAAGCAAGTTCTTCTGGCTTAATAACAGGACTGTGCGTAGGGACGGGGTGTATGGAGCAGCTAAGTGCGTGGCTAAACCTAAAAACGCTTCATTTTATCACTTTTGTGTGGAATATATGAGAATACAATAAACTAGCAAATAAAACTAAAAAAAGCAGACTCACAGAATAAACGAGTGGTTATCGGTGGGGAGAGGGAAGGGGGACGGGCAATATGGGTGGAAGGCTTATTATGGGATTATACGAAATCATGTGTGTGAAACTTTTAAAATTAGTTTTTACTGCGTATAGTTGCTTTACAATGTTGTGTTAGCTTCTGCAGTACAACAAGGTGAATCAGCTGTATGTACATACACATGCACAATTTTTTAGATCTCCTTCACATTTAGGTCACCACAAGAACACTGAGTAGAGTTTCCTGTGCTATTAGAGCAGGTTCTCACTAGTTATCTGTTTTATACATGGTAGTGTGCATGTGTCAATTTCAATCTCCCAGTTCCTCCCACTGCCCCTTCCTCTTTTGGTGTCTGTAAGTTTGGATCTCTACATCGGTATCTCTATTTCTGCTTTGCAAATAAGGTCATCTCTACCACTTTCCCAGATTTCTACGAATAGGTGATATTCTATGATATTTGTTTTTCTCTTTCTGACTTACTTCAGTCTGTATGACAGTCTCTAGGTCTATCCACGTCTCTGCAAATGGCACTTGAAATTTTTTAAATTGTAAAGCACTAGAGAATTTAAAGAATCATTCAACACAATTTTTAAAAAATGGAAAGGGAAAAAAAAAACCCACTTCTTTTGTTGCCATTTGCAAGGCAAAGGAAAATCATATAAGTTGAGCTTGCTTTTGATTAGTCTTAGAATATTTAAGGGGCAAGGAATGGAGGGAGAAGTATCGAGGCCCTCTGCCCCCTCTAGGCATGGCTGCGGGGGTGGTCTTGAGTCTTTTTGCCTCCAGAGCTAGTGTGTGGTCGGCAAAGCAAGGCCTTCTGATGTAGGGTTGGGGGGTCGCTGCTGCTGCTGCTGCTAACTCGCTTCAGTTGTGTCCGACTCTGTGCGACCCCATAGGTGGCAGCCCACCGGGCTCCTCCATCCCTGGGATTCTCCAGGCAAGAATACTGGAGTGGGTTGCCATTTCCTTCTCCAATGCATGCATGCATGCTAAGTCGCTTCAGTCGTGTCTGACTCTGTGTGACTCTATGGACTGTAGCCCATCAGGCTTCTCCGACCATAGGATTCTCTAGGCAAGAATACTTGAGTGGGTTGCCATTTCCTTCTCCAGGGGGGTCGCTAGACAGGTAATATCCCCACTTTCAGATCAGGAGACCAGGGACTCAGAGAGGTCCCACCACAGCAGTCAGGTATGGCTGAGTGTGACCCAGGCTGGCGTGGCTCAAGTGTCCCTGCTCAGATCACCAACCTGTGTGGTGGGAGGAGACTGCAGGGCCAGCCTCCTCTGCTCGCCTCTGTGGCCAGGTTTCCCTGCCCACATGTCAGGTGAACAAACACCAAGGTGGTGATTCCCAGGCTGCCAGTCAGCCCTCCCCACTCTGGGCTTTCTTCCCTTGGGTGTGAACCCAAACACAGCTGCCATGGCGTCCTTGCTAACCTCCATTCTGCAGATTTCTGGTCTCAAGGCCTGATTCCACCCTGGGAATGAATCTGGGTGTCATTATGCCCACAATAGTCTCATTTCCCAGATGGCCAGAGAGAGGACTCCTGAGAGAAAGGATGGTTCATAGATATTAAAAAAACAAAAACAAGGATCATGTTGATGTATGGCAGAAGCCAACACGATGTTGTAAAGCAATTATCCTCCAATTAAAAATGAATAAATTTAAATAATAAAAGCAAAAATATTGGTAATGGCATGACCAAAACAATTTACAAAAGAAGCTGTGATTAAATTGAAAAATATCAAAGAAATACAAATAAAACATTTTCAAATATATTTATATATATGTATATATATATACATATATAAACCCAGAGAGTTATGAAAGTTATTTCCCAAAAGCTGTCACACTTCAGTTCTGGCATAGCAAACACTCCCCATAACATCACAGTTGAAAAATAAGAGCTAGTGGGAAGTTAAAAGTGAAAGGGTTTGTGGGTTTAATGGCCTGTGATGCGCTCATAAAACACGGGCTAAAGCACACAGTGAAGACTAACATTGCTTTCAAAAGTCAAAAGGTCACTCCATAAACCCACGGGGGGCTGGAGGCGGCCCCTCGAACACTTCATGAGTAGAAAGGATGAGCCAGATCACCTCAGGCAGGACCCCAGCTACGGCAGGGCTGCGGGCACCTGCTTCTTGGTCTGTGAGGGTGTCACAGAAGGGTGTCACCCAGTCTCTGAACTGCAGCCTGCTGCCAGGGGGGGTTCCCCTTCTCTGACGTTGGACCCAAACAGCCCCTTCCTCAGAAAGCCAATAGTCTAGAAATGAAGAAACAGTCTTGCCCTCGTCCCTTTCTCCCTTTGCTGACCTTCCAACCATTTTTGTTAGTATTACTTCATATTAGAGGGACGACAGACGTGGGGAAGGGAGGGGGCACTGATCATAAACCTGGGCTATGAGAAGATGCTTCAGTTCTGTGGGTTTCTTGGTTGAATAACCCCAAAGGTTCAGTTCAGTTCAGTCCAGTCGCTCAGCTGTGTCCAAGTCTTTGCAACTCCATGGACTGCAGCATGCCAGGCTTCCCTGTCCATAACTAACTCCTGGCGCTTGCTCAAACTCATGTCCATCAAGTTGGTGATGCCACCCAACCATCTCATCCCAACCCGAGAAACCACTCACTGTAGGCTCTGGGGACTCATGGGGGCCTGGGGCTCAAGGAGGGACTGGGATAAGGATGCTGGGACCAATGCTTCACTCAGTGAACACTGGCCAACAATGATTCTTGTATCTTTGGTTTATCATTCAATATATTTAAGGGATAACTTTTGAGTATAAATTAAGGGACTGAACTTAATTTTATATTAGTTTAATAAAGCATGCTGCTGCTGCTGCTAAGTCACTTCAGTCGTGTCCAACTCTGTGTGACCCCATAGATGGCAGCCCACCAGGCTCCCCCATCCCTGGGATTCTCCAGGCAAGAACACTGGAGTGGGTTGCCATTTCCTTCTCCAAGGCAGGAAAGTGAAAAGTGAAAGTGAAGTTGCTCAGTCGTGTCTGACTCTTCGCGACCCCACGAACTGCAGCCCACCAGGCTCCTCCATCCATGGGATTTTCCAGGCAAGAGGACTGGAGTGGGGTGCCATCGCCTTCTCCATAATAAAGCATAATCGAGATCAATGTATTACTAAAAAAAAAAAACAAAAAACATTCATTTCATCTCTTTAGAAAAAGACCTGACTTCTTCAATACCAGCACCAACAACAAACTGAGACGAAATTAAAGAGAGGGGAACCTATAGACTAAAAGAGACTGAAGAGACAAATTGATAGATGCAGTGTGTGGACATAATGGGGATTCTGATTCAAAGAAACTGTTAAAAAACTTCTGTGAGACAGTCAAGGAGATCTGAACACTGACTACAAACAGGATGACATTAATATTCAGAATTAATAATCTTTTGGTGTGATGACGATATTGTGATTATGTTTAAGAAAACGTTCTTCAAGAGAAAAACAAGTATTGTATATTAATGCATATATATGGAATCTAGAAAAATGATACTGATGAACCTATTTGCAAGACAGAAATAAGAGACGCAGACATACGAAACAGGCTTGTGGACACAGCAGGGAAGAAGAGGGGCGGGGCAAATTGAGGGAGTAGTGCTGAAACATACGTGATCACACATAAAACGGAGAGCTAGTGGGAAGCTGCCGGGGAGCTCAATCCGGTGCTCTAGAGGGGTGGTAGGAGGGAGGTTCAAGAGGGAAGGGACGTAGGTACACTTATGACTCTACCAGGTTTAGCTGTATGGCAGAAACCAACACAACCTTGCAAAGCAATTACACTCCAATTAAAAGTAAAAAGTTCTTAGAGTCTTTTTAGTGCTACCAAGTGAAATATTTACAAATGATATGACATAATGTCTGGGATTTGCTTCAAAATAATCCAGCTTACAGGGGAGTGATGTGTGGATGAGGTGCAGAGGAAATAAGAGTAGCCAAAAGTTAAGCACGCTTGAAGCTGGTAGTGGATATACAGGGGTCCAATACCCCATCATTTTTATTTTGTATATATCTAAAATGTTCCATCATAATGAAGAAGGGGAAAGAGAAGAAGTCAGAAAATATAAAATTTTTTGGATTATGATCTCCTGAAAATTATCTACCCTGTGGAGGAGAGCTGAAGATTAAAGTCAGTTTTAACCATTAACCATGAAACTCATCAACTATTTCTTAGAGTTGAGGAAAGATCAGCAGTGGTCTGGAACCACTGTACACACAGCCCAACAAGAACCTCACTGGGAACTTCAGCTCCCACTGAAGCCAAGCTCCAATTTATATGCCATGTTTCTGCAGTGAGAGAAGGGAGGGGGCAGAACCAGGCTGCAGGGAATGGGGCTGGTGATGGGATGAAGGTCTAACAAGATGTTCAGGCCTCCCGGTGGGCATGAGTTAGCACAGAGACTTGGAACTATGGCCCATCTGACCCCACTGGGTAGTTCACCAAACTCTGCGGAGGCCACTTCACCTCTCCAAGCCTCCGTGTCCTTATCTGTCAAATTAGGAGGTTGAATTAGAGAAGCAATGTCCACACCAAGATTGTTCTATAGGTGAGGTATGTAGGCAGTTCCATCTCAGGCCTGACAGAGGTCGCCCTGGGAGCTTTGGCGGTGGTTTCATTGCTTCTGCTAGTGGTTGAAATTCGGCAGACAAGGGTACATGTAGTGAGTGGAGAGCTGGCCAACTGGTGGTGTTAAGAATGGGTCTGAATTCTGGCCTCAGCTGAAGAGGTCTGGGGGATGGGCAGGCTCCTGGGCATGCATCTCATGAAGATAGAGAATGGCAGCCTGGGAAGCGGATGGCTCCAAGAAGTGCTTTACCCATCCATATATCTACCTATCTCAACCAATAAAGTTCTTTCAAGATGCCCCAATTTCTAATCAGGGGTTTCCCAGGTGGTTCAGTGGTAATGAATCTGCCTGGCAATGCAGGAGACATAAGAGACGTGGGTTCGATCCAGGGGTCAGGAATATCCCCTGGAGAAGGAAATGGCAACCTACTCCAGTATTCTTGCCTGGAAAATCCCATGGATAGAGGAACCTGGCGGGCTACAGTCCATGGAGTTGCAAAGAGTCGTACATGACTGAACAACAGGGCACGCAGCATGTCTTCTTAACAGCGTTAAATGATTAATTAAACCAGAGAGTCAGGTTGAGTCTGAACACACACATTTCCAGGGCTAGTTGGCAGCTGTTTGTGCTGAGGGAACGAGTTAAGTCTGCTGGATACAATGTAGTCTGGGGACATCTGTCATCCTCCTTTGCTGGTTCAGCACCTCATCAAGCGTGAGCTAGTTTAGCAGCAGCTAGACTCTGCTAACTACAGCAAGCGGGGGCTGGCTTCTGAGCCTAGAACAGGCTCTAGCTAGTGGGGAGGTGCGTTACGGGATGAGAAGCCAGAGGGAGAGGATGGATCACTGACGAGCGGTTCTGGAGACTCAACTAGGGGAGGGATTTACCAGAAGCATGAACTCCTGTGTGGCCCCTGCAGCAGCAGATGGGCCCTCCCCGCTTCACCTCCGTGTAAAGGAAGCATGGCTGCCATCATTCCAGTGTGGAAAAGGCTCACTGCCCGCAAGCCTCGGCAGGAAAAAAAAGGTTACGCTGGTTGAAAGTAAGGCATTGTCTCCTGGCGAGTAGATCTCATTAAAACGTTGAGGGGACCTGAGCCTGAGCGGCCCCAGCACACACAGGACGGCCGTGTCTCTTTGATCTGCCTCCAGTTTTCCTGTGCGTAGGGTGTAGGATCTTAGCCTGGATCTCTTTGCTCCAGAGGATAAAGTTGCCTGTTTCTCTCCTCTTTGCAGATGACTGATGTGAAAATGATTATGAATATGAAGATCTCTAAGGCCTCAAGGAGAAGTGGTGTGGACCACGTCTGCAAGGTGCATAGAGCACCTCACAGATGTTGGTTAGCTTCCTAGCTTAAACCCACACCTGGGATCCTCAATTGTGCGAGTCGTGTGCGTGGCCAACAGCAGATGGCGCTGTTGCAGTAAAATGAAACAAGGCTGTTAATTGATGATTCTGTGCGTTAAAAAACGGGGAAAACAAGCCTGTCCTACTTTCTCCTTCCTGTCAAACCCAGTGCTCTCTGAACACGAAGTCAGTGTTCTAGTCACTTGACAACGCTTGGTTTAGGAAGGGACTCTGATTTTTACAGACACTAGAAGCCTGGCCAAAAACTGGACCGCTAGTCAGACGAGAGTTGGTCTCCCCGGGATCCTGGGGCGGGGCCCTCTGCTCATTGCTTTAAGATCCCAGTTACTGGCAAGGATGGGGCTTTGGGTAACTCTGGTTACATCATGGCTGAGAATCGGGAGTTGGGTATTTCTAGCCAAGTCAACACAAAGGAACATGTCCCGGTTCAAACCAGAGTGTAGAGGGGAATTTAAAGGGAGGATTCCCAATGGGAGGATGAGGAGACTAACCTAGCCTGCAATAGAGCTGGAGAGACCACTAAGGTCCCTGGGCTTACGACTGCTAAACGTGTCTAACACCTCAGGAGTCACTCGTGAAATGTGTCCAAAAGCAGATTCCTGGCCCCATGCCCCAGACTCATGAATCAGGATCTCCAGGGCTGGGGCCTGAGAAAATGAATTTATTTTTATCATGATCCTCCAAGTGATTAGTTCTCTAGACTGGTCTTTGTGATCCACTGATGTAGCCCACTTCTCATTTCACAATGCATAATGGCGATAATTGGTAGTTACTGACAACTTTCTACGTGCCTGGCACTGTTCCAAATAGTTCATTCTCATGAACTCATTTGACCCTCACCAAGGCACCACAGGGTAGGTTCCAACTATTATCACCCCCATACTGCAGGTGAGGATAACTGGGACCCAGGCCTCACCCCTGGAACTCAGGAAATGTTCCAGCAGGGCAGTGTTTCCTGCCTATTTTGGGGTACATTTAAATTCTCCATTTTGGCCAAGCTTTAAGGCTTGGGCAGAGTCTGAATTCTGAGCCAGCATTTGCCCTTTGGATTTGTTGATTTCAAATTCCAGTAATAGATATTTTTAGAAATAGCCCCTTATCCATTAGAAAATGACAAAATAGGTTTAAACGATATCGAGAGATACAGACGAGGCAGTAAGTAAGGATTGTCTACAAGGACTGTGGTATTAGATTGAATCAATCAGGGCAGGGAGTTTGTTATTTTTTTGTGTGTGATTTTAGATTTCTTCATGAACCATTTATAATATAAAAGACATTATCATGAAGAGTATAGGAAAAAATATGAATGCATTTAAAGAGTGTGGAGAGATGTGTGTGTATATGAGTGTGTATGTGTGTGAGTGTATGTGTGTATGTGTATGGGTGCGTATATATGAATGTGCATGTTTGTGAGTGTGTATGTGTATGGGTGTGTGTACATGAATGTGTATGTATGTGTATGTGTGTGTGTGTGTATGTGTGAATGTGTGTGCGTGGTGGCTCTGGAGTGATCGAGGACAACACTGATCTGGGCAGGGAGGTCAGAGCAGACAACAGTGTCCCCCAGGACTCATCCTGCGGGGCTCTGCTGTCGGGACTAAGGGGAGAGGTAAACCCCTACCCAGCAGGTCATCTCTTATGTGTGATCCTGCGATGCTGAGAGAGATGACTATTTGACTGTGAGGGCACGGATTAAATGGTTTCTACAGATCCCTTCCAGATGCCATCTGAGACTCAACTCTCTGGCATGTAGGAGAGGTTGGGGTCATAAGGTGGTCCAGCTCTCAGACTCTGGTTTGCCAAGTCTCCTGTGTTCTCATAAACCCACAGTCCTACAAAACTCTGGAACATGAAGAACGTAAGTCATCTCAGAGACTCCAAAGGGAAACAGCAGCTATTAGAGGAGGGAGCTTTGGCTTACTGTTACAGATCTGACCCCCAAAATACAGCTGCATATCCCAGGTTGAAGGGGTCTGACAGGACCGCTCCAGTATATGATGTGGAAGCAAAGCAAGGTGAAACCAAGATCCAGAAACTTCTGCTTAGTCTGCCCTAGCATTTCCCCAGGTCTTCACGGGCCAGTGTCTGGTGTGCTGGGGACATCTCAATAAATGAAAGCTAACTGGAGGACCAGTGGCAGGAGGAGGTGGGGGCACGTGGCCAGGATCACTCACCTCAGTGCACTGTAGCCCTGGCACACGCTGACGCAGCACAGAACCTTTTCTTGGTTGGCCTGGGTCTCCCCCAAGTATTTACACACAATGTTACCGCCCAAGCTGAAGCCCACGACCACCAGCTGGGTTAGGGGATATGTCTTCTTGATGTAGTTTACCATGGCTCCAAATTCCCAGGTGCAGCCTGTGGACAGAGAGGTAAGAGGACTTGGTTATTTCAGACGCAACAAAGTTTGGAGAAAACGTGAGCTGGGAGGGTTACTTAAGTGGGTGCCAAAGCATTAAGAGAGAGAGAGACAGACAGACAGACAGAAATGTAAGTATACAGCCCATCCCCTGTATTTGTGGGTTCTACACGTGCAGATTCAACCAAACACAGATCGAAAATATTTGGGAAAAAAATGCCAGAGTTCTAAAAAGCAAAACTTAAATTGGCCATACATAAGCATAGCATTTACACGGTATTATCAGGTGTTATAAGAGGTACCAAGGGAACATTTCATGCAAAGATGGGCTCGATAAAGGACAGAAATGGTATGGACCTAACAGAAGATATTAAGAAGAGGTGGCAAGAATACACAGAAGAACTGTACAAAACAGATCTTCATGACCCGGATAATCACGATGGTGTGATCACTCACCTAGAGCCAGACATCCTGGAATATGAAGTCAAGTGGACCTTAGAAAACATCACTACGAACAAAGCTAGTGGAGGTGATGGAATTCCAGTGGAGCTATTTCAAATCCTGAAAGATGATGCTGTGAAAGTGCTGCACTCAATATGCCAGCAAATTTGGAAAACTCAGCAGTGGCCACAGGACTGGAAAAGGTCAGTTTTCATTCCACTCCCAAAGAAAGGCAATGCCAAAGAATGCTCAAACTACCGCACAATTGCACTCATCTCACATGCTAGTAAAGTAATGCTCAAAATTCTCCAAGCCAGGCTTCAGCAATACGTGAACTGTGAACACCCATATGTTCAAGCTGCATTTAGAAAAGGCAGAGGAACCAGAGATCAAATTGCCAACATCCCCTGGATCACCGAAAAAGCAAGAGAGTTCCAGAAAAAACATCTATTTCTGCTCTATAGAATATGCCAAAGCCTTTGACTGTGTGGATCACAATAAACTGTGGAAAATTCTTCAAGAGATGGGAATACCAGACCACCTGACCTGCCTCTTGAGAAACCTATATGCAGGTCAGGAAGAACTGGACATGGAACAACAGACTGGTTCCAAATAGGAAAAGGAGTATGTCAAGGCTGTATATTGTCACCCTGCTTATTTAACTTCTATGCAGAGTACAACATGAGAAACGCTGGGCTGGAAGAAGCATAAGCTGAAATCAAGATTGCTGGGAGAAATATCAATAACCTCAGATATGCAGATGATACCACCCTTATGGGAGAAAGTGAAGAGGAACTAAAAAGCCTCTTGATGAAAGTGAAAGAGGAGAGTGAAAAAGTTGGCTTAAAGCTCAACATTCAGAAAACGAAGATCATGGTATCTGGTCCCATCACTTCATGGGAAATAGATGGGGAAACAGTGGAAACAGTGTCAGACTTTATATTTTTGGGCTCCAAAATCACTGCAGATGGTGACTGCAGCCATGAGATTAAAAGACCCTTACTCCTTGGAAGGAAAGTTATGACCAACCTAGATAGCATATTCAAAAGCATAGATATTACTTTGCCAACAAAGGTCCGTCTAGTCAAGGCTATGGTTTTTTCAGTGGTCATGTATGGATGTGAGAGTTGGGCTGTGAAGAAAGCTGAGCGCTGAAGAATTGATGCTTTTGAACTGTGGTGTTGGAGAAGACTCTTGAGAGTCCCTTTGACTGCAAGGAGATCCAACCAGTCCATTCTAAAGGAGATCAGTCCTGGGTGTTCTTTGGAAGGAATGATGCTAAAGCTGAAAAGCCAGTACTTTGGCCACCTCATGTGAAGAGTTGACTCATTGGAAAAGACCCTGATGCTGGGAGGGATTGGGGGCAGGAGGAGAAGGGGACGACAGAGGATGAGTTTGAGTGAACTCCAGGATATGGTGATGGACAGGGAGGCCTCAGTTCAGTTCAGTTGCTCAGTCGTGTCCGACTCTTTGCAACCCCATGAATCGCAGCACGCCAGGCCTCCCTGTCCATCACCAACTCCCAGAAACCAGTCCCTGGTGACAAAAAGGTTGGGAACCACTATTTTAAAGTACACAGGAGGATGTGCCTAGGTTCTATGCAAATACTATGCCATTTTATATAAGGAGCTTGAGCATCCGTGGATTTTGGTGTCCAAGAGGGTCCTGGAACCAGTTCCCTGACGATGCTGAGGGACGGCATGTATTTCGGGTGTGTGTGTAGAGAGACAAGCCAGACTTCTCTTTGGCTACTTGCAGAGAAGCCCGAGTGCCAAAGAACTGATGTTTTTGAACTGTGGTGCTGGAGGAGACTCTTGAGAGTCCCTTGGACAACAAGGAGATCAAACCAGTCAATCCTAGAGGAAATCAGCCCTGAATATTCACTGGAAGGACTGATGCTGAAGCTGAAACTCTAATACTTTGCATACCTGATGCAAAGAGCTGAGTCATTGGAAAAGACCCTGATGCTGGGAAAGATGGAGAGCAAGAGGAGAAGGGGGCGACAGAGGATGAGATGGTTGGATGGCATCATAGATTCAATGGACATGAGTTTGAGCAAACTCCAGGAAGATAGTGAAGGACAGGGAAGCCTGGCGTGCTGCAGTTCATGGGGCTGCAAAGAGTCGAACATGACTTAGCAACTGAACAACAAGAGAAGCTCCCAGAGGCCCCTCAGTATGAGGAAATACAGCATAAGTAGCGCCCATGAGGGAAGGGACAGTTTATCAAACGCACATGCCATGCTCCTTCAGAGGTGGGCGCTGAGAAGCCCCTCCCATACTCACTGAAATCAAAACATACATTCAAGGTGTGCATGAGCACCTCGGTTCGCACACAGAGGAAAACAAAAGCAAGAGCAATACTCTTAGGGATCAGTGTCTGAGGCTACAAAACAGGATGCTATGCCCACGTGTACAATGATTCATGGTGTTAAGAAAAGCACCAAGTAGATGTTATTTACAGGATCGCCTTGCCAGCGGGGAGAAGGAAAGACAAACTTCAGTCCAGAGGGACGGCCAACATGTTCTGTGGGATCAGGGTAAAATGTTCTTGGTGACGTAGGGACAGGTGTCAAGGGAGGCAGACCCATTCAGAAGCACAGAGGAGACTTCTGAATGGAGAGGGCACTTGGGCCCAGTGTGCCCAGGAGGGATGATAGCAGCTGGTGGCCCCTAGAGAAGCTGGTGAAGTCAGGACTAAGTAAGACGATAGAGGTAAAGGGCTTAGACAGGGTATTCTGTTAATTCTTTTTTTCTTTTTGAAATATCATATAAGGACACCCATGTTCATGACAGCTTTATTCACAACCACCAAAAGGTGGAAGCAACAAAAGTGTCCATCAACAGATGAATGAATAAACCAGATGTTATACATGTATCTGGTGGAAGATTATTCAGTCTTAAAAAGCAAGGAATGCACGGGGATGATCCAGAGAGATGATATGGGGTGGGAGGTGGGAGGGGGGTTCAGGATTGGGAACTCATGTACACTCGTGGCTGATTCATGTCAATGTATGGCAAAACCAATATAGTATTGTAAAGCAAAATAAAGTAAAAATAAAAATTTTTTTTAAAAAAGCAAGGAAATCATGACACATGTTGTGACAAAGACAAACCTTGAGGATGTTATGCTGAATGAAATAATGTTGTTTAGTCGCTCAGTTGTGTCCGACTGTTTTATGACCCCATAGATTGTAGCCTGCCAGGCTTCTCTGTCCATGGCATTTCCCAGGCAAGAATACAGGAGTGGGTTGCCACTTCGTCCTCCAGGGGATCTTCCTGGCCCAGGGATCAAACCCAAGTCTCCTGCATCAGCAGACGGATTCTGAGGAGCAGTTACAGCTAATTGTGTAGGTTCTTTAGGAGCTGCTGCTGCTGCTGCTAAGTCGCTTCAGTTGTGTCCGACTCTGTGCGACCCCAGAGACGGCAGCCCACCACGCTCCCCCGTCCCTGGGATTCTCCAGGCAAGAACACTGGAGTGGGTTGCCATTTCCTTCTCCAATGCATGAAAGTGAAAAGTGAAAGTGAAGTCGCTTAGTCGTGTCTGACACTTCGCGACCCCATGGACTGCAGCCTACCAGGCTCCTCCATCCATGGGATTTTCCAGGCAAGAGTACTGGAGTGGGTTGCCATTGCCTTCTCCGTTTAGGAGCTGCAAGTTCATTCAATCCAAGCACTTCTGATGTGGATAAAAGGCCAGGCCTGCGTAATCCTGGACAAGCTGCTGGGTGTTTGTGCAGGGCTGCTGTCTCTCCCAGGCAAGGGAAAGGCAAAGACATGGTGTCTGCCCACCTCCAGGATCAGCGTTTGGGTAGACACTGGGTCCTCCCAAGATCTCCACCCGATGTCAGTTGCCAAACACTCTCAGTTCCTCAGTGTCTGGGAACCCCTTCCTGGGTGTGTTTACGCTGGCTAGAAAGTTCGTTCGGGTTTTTCTGTAACAGCTTATGGAAAAACTTGATCGAACTTTTTGGCCAACCTGGTGTTAAGAGCTACAGCAATCTGTTTTATTTTTTATTTTTTTATTTTTTAATTTTTTTTAGTTTTTTATTTTTTAAATTTTAAAATCTTTAATTCTTACATGCGTTCCCAAACATGAACCCCCCTCCCACCTCCCTCCCCACAACATCTCTCTGGGTCATCCCCAGCAATCTGTTTTTTAATACTAGGAAGATTTTAATGCGATTCTACATATTTAATCCTTAAGGGATTAGCACCAGTAACAAGATTGAGGTCTCTAATCTTGTTGCAATTTTAAGACACAATGAAATATGAGACACTACTCTGGCCTTAGGACTTCCCTGTAGCTCCATTGTAAAGAATCTGCCTGCAATGCAGGAAACCCAGGTTTGATCTCTGGGTTAGGAAGATCCGCTGGAGGAGGGCATTGCCACTTCAGAATTCTTGCCTGGAGAACCCCATGGACAGAAGATCCTGGCGGGCTACAGTCTGTGGGGGTCACAGAGTCAGACACAACTGAGCGACTACCACTACCACCACCACCCTGGCCTTAGAGAGATGAGTCCCACAGGCCCATCTTTGAAAGGCCAACTGTGGAGGACAGGGAAGACCCTTTTCTTATACCTCCCACCCCTAAACAGAGACGAGGCTAAGGCAGTCTGAATGCTACTATTTCAAAGCCATATTCCCCCAAAATGGCACCGACATGACTCAGTAGGCTGGAATACAAGAACCAGACTTGGTGTTCTTTGTGGATGGAGACGTTGAGTCATCTGTGAACTCCATGCTAGGCACGTAGTGGGTGTGCCACAATGTGAACTGGGTAAGGAGGAAGTCTGAATCATTTGGAATGAGAGCACACAATAACACCCGGTGTGACTGTACGGGGGATTGGGGAAAAAGAACCTAAATATCCTTCCCCCTAAATTTAACCCCCGAGTATGATCTGGTTAGCCAGCAACACGGCTCAGCTGGCAGGCAGCTAGGAGCCTCACAGTCCCTAGCATTTTCCTAGTGAAGGTGTGTGAGTCATTTCTTTGAGTTGTGGGCAAGCTACTGCCAAGTTGAGTCAGCCAGGGAAGAAAAGAGCTGTAGAAATAAAGTGAGAGCCCTTTTGGCCCACCATGTTAATTGGCCTTGTCTTTCTCTCTCAAACAAAGATTTTCACGCATGAATGCTCTTGGCTTTGTTTCCTTGGGTACAGGGTGCTGAATATGGCTCTCTTCCAGCTGAAGGTTAAATATTTAGATCTCATCCTGAAAGTGCAAATGGGATGGCCCCGAACACATCCCAAACTCTGGCCCCTCCCTAGGAACTCTCTTGATGCTCGAGTCCTCTCAGCAGATGGTCTTGTCAGATGTTTTACTGAGATGCTTGACTTTCTGCAAATTCACTGCCTTCACTTCCTCATCCTCTGTCTCTCTTCACCCCGCCACCCCATGGCACCCTCCTGCAGTTATTATACACAACTGTACCACAGGCAAAACAGCTCTGGGTTATCATCTGGAATCATGAATACGATTGAGAACAGTCTGCAGCAATTGAAACGGTAGGTAGGAGGAACTTATGGAAAAGTAGAAGTTTCTTAAAAATCACTATCTGCAGGCTTCTCTGCTGGTCCAGTGGTTAAGAGTTCGCCTGCCAATGCAGGGGACACGGGTTCAATCCCTGGTTCGGTAAAATCCCACATGCCCCAGGACAACTAAGCCCCTGTACCACAATGAAGAGTAGCCCCTGCTCACTGCAACAAGAGAAAGCCTGAGTGCAGTAACAAAGACCTAGCACAATCAAGAATGAATAGATAAATCAATAACAATTTAAAAATATAACAGGAAATCACTGATCTGCAAGTCCTGGTGGCAAGTTGCATTGGATCATGGGTGATCTCTACAGCTTGCTATATAGGAGGGTTTGCCTGAGAGAGACCTCAGAGTTTGTCTGTTATTCTGATGCAGTTATGAGGAAAGTTCTCTTTCACTTTCAAAAGTGACCCAGTTGGGATGCTAAATTATACGGTCGCCCTAGGTACAGGGCCTCCCTCCCTTCTAAGATGGAAATACTGTACTCTAAGTAAGGCACAGCTTTCTGATCTTACATTGAGATTACAAAAGATAGTTTTAAATACAAAAACAATTCCAGTATTAAACCCAAATGGACATTAATGAGCTCCCTCTCCGAGCAATAAAACATGATGCTGCGGTTTTAGCCACCTCTGCTCACCTTGATGCTAATGCAAGAAAGCCAAGTGTTTAGAAATAAGGGAAGAGCCCACTTCACTGTTAAAACTCACAGGAAAAGGCAATGTAAGTAGTTTGAGACCATTTTTAACGCCAAAATGTCCTAGGTCGGTGTTTGGTCATAAGTTCTTAGGAGGTTCATGATTGTAAGAGACTTGGTCACCTTATGCGGGTTATTATTTTGATTCTTTTCAACATACGATATAGAAAAGACTTTTTAAAAAATCCCATTTTTTTTTTCTCTAATCAAGATCAAACTCATGGATCCTTTGTTGCTTGGCTCTTAACTTTCTGGTCATAACATTTCCAGGGTCAGTCTTAGAAATGGAGGTCAGAATAACCACAACTGGATCATTTTGGTTTTCGGTTTGTTTCCTTGGCTGGTGGACTTGATCCAGCTGTACTCTGCTCTGAATGTGAACACTGGACTGTTGGGATACGGCCTTCAGCCAATGACAGCCCACATGTCCACGACTCCTGTGTTCCAATTAAAGACTAGGCTCTGTATGATAAATACACTTCAAAAAATATTCATGACTTCTAGGTGTTCCTTGATTTTCAAGTGTTATTCATTGATCTCATTCAGATGACAGGGTTATGGACCCAGTCTGATCCAGTCCTATTTAAATAAGAAATTTAAAAGATTGATAAATTTTACCCCTGTGGATTCTACTACTCATCCTAATGGCCTCACATTTTGTCTTTGGTCAGATCAGATAATGTCACTGAATTTAATTCTTCAAAAGGGAAATTCTGCTGGTTTAAAAAAAAATCTATGAACTATTCTGAGGCAAGGGATGAGGAATTATTTTTAAAGAATGAAAATAAATTTTAGAAAGTTAAAATATAGCTAAATAAACATATACTACAATTGGGGCTTCCCAGGTGGAGTTAGCAATAAAGAACCCACCTGCCAATGCAGGAGACACAGAAGACTCGGGTTCAATCCCCGAGGTGGGAAGATCCCCTGGAAGAGGAAACGGCAACCCACTCCAGTATTCTTGCCTGAGAATCCCATGGACAGAGGAGCCTGGCAGGCTCTTGTCCATAGGGTCACAAAGAGTTGGACATGACTGAAGCGACTTAGCAAGCACGTACTGCATGTACTACAGAACAAGCCAGTAACACGGAGGTGTGTGACCCCCACATCCACCACCACCCCCCTCCACCCCCCATCCCCAGCCCTAGCCCACCAGATTTGGCAAGGAGCCAATTCTGAAGTTTACGCCGCTGGAACGCAAGCACTGCATGCTTCAAAATAACTACTGGGGCCTTGCCATCCCCACATGTACAAAGAGTCAGAATTCAGGCCAAATTCAAAACAGAAATTTATGCTCCGTAAGCACAGCTTCTCAAATTGGCCCTTGTGAGCGTTCACAGGCGGTCAGCTGACCTAGAGGCTAGGCCTTTTAAAGGTTCCAGTGAACTTCCACCTTTTCTCGTCTACGAACGCTCACAGAACACACAAATTTAGAGCGAAAGGCGGAAAAAGGCAGTAACATGGCCATGTAGTGGTATTTGCTGGACCCCATGCTGTGTGCCTTTATATTACTGCTGACTTCCCCAACTGGGGAATGCAGACTCTGAAACACTGCCTTCTTCCGCAGGCCTCTCCTGAGCATCTCTAGTGATCCTATGTTAATCTCCTGCACCTTTCTTTAGAAAAAAAAATTTTTTTTTGTCTATTTATTTCATTTTTGGCTGTGTCAGGTCTTAGCTGTGGCACGTGGGCTCTTCCTTGCAGCCTTCGGGCTTCTCTCTAGTTGTGGCGCTCAGATTCCTGAGCGAGAGGGCTCAGTTGCTCCATGGCGTGTGGAATCTAAGTTCCCCCACCAGGGATCAAACCTGCGTTCCCTGCATTGGAAGGCGGATTCTTAACCACTGGACCACTAGGGAAGTCCCTACACAGCCTTTCTGTGTAAGGAACTACATCCTGCCGATACTTCTAAGGAGTAAGGAAATAGTTCCCAGTCGGATATATTTTAGATTTAAAGCAAAAGAACAGCGAGAGCTTCTCAGAGTCACAGAAATAGGCCTGGAGGACCTCCTCACTAGGTGCAGGAGATTAACATAGTATGAAAATTAAACACAGAAGTCTGGCTCCTGTCCTTAAAAAGGGTGCGGTTTAGTAAATGTTCTTTTTGGAAAAGCCCAGCCAGCAAGCGCAGCCTGACTGGGACTGTCTCCCAACCTCTTCCCTCGACGCTGAGCTGTTACTCACTAGATGGGGAGCTTTAGGAAAGCAGGGGGCTTAGACTACCATCTGTATTCTCATCTCGGGGTCTGGCCTCATGAAATGTCTGTAGGATGTGAGATTAAAAAAAAAAAAAAAAAAAAGGACCTCAAACCCACCAGGCCTATTTCTGTGACTTTGCCACCCCATGGAGTGCAGCATGCCAGGCCTCCTGTCCTCCACTGTCTCCCGGAATGAACAGCGCCTATGGAAGCACTAATGCTTTCTCAAAGCCACCAAAGGTGTTTCTGTTTGGATTTCAACAAAGCACTGGGGTTCTGGATTTTTGACGTAAGGTCACATTTGTTTGACCTTATTAACTGATGGTTAAACAATGCATCTGAACAGGTCAAAGATGTACTGATAAACAAAAGAACTAAATAACACAGCTAGAAAAATCACCCATATCTTCTAGGTCACCTGTCTTTCTGAAATACTACTAAAATATAATACACTATAGGAATTTACTTCTAAAATTCTGATGAAGCAAACGGTGACAACAACAAAGAAGGAAACAGTTAAATTTTTATGAAAAACGTGGGGGCTGAGTTGGCCCTACAAGGACTCATCTAACCCCATGGCTCTTCCTTTCTGATGGCCAGCCTAGGTGTGTCATGCTCTTAAAAGCAGCTGTACCAGTAGCACTGTACTACTACTGGTTTGATTCCTGGGTTGGGAAGATCCCCTAGAGAAGGGAATGGCAAAACCCTCCTCCAGGATTCTTGCCTAGAGAATTCCACGAACAGAGCCTGGCAGACTACAGTCCATGCGGTCGCATAGAGTTACTGTATGTTAGGCACATGCTGTTAACTGTATGTTAGGCACTCTAATCCCATGGCTCTTCCTTTTTGATGGCCAGCCTAGGTGTGAAATGCTTGTAAAAGCAGCTGTACTACTGTTTCCCCTACAGCTCTTCCCTCTATTTATGAGCTGCAACCATCCTCACCATTTTTTAAAAATATTTATTTATTTGGCTGTGCCACGTCTTTAGTGGCCGAATGTGGGATCTAGTTCCCTGACCAGGGACTGAACCTGGGCCCCCTGCATTGGGAGCATGGAGTCTTAACCACTGGGCCACCAGGGAAATCCCCCATCCTCACTTTGAGGAGCCAGTTCAAATGCTTTTTCTGGGAGAACACTTCCTTCCACGAATGACTCCTTGCCTACAGAAAAAGAGGCTGGTTTCCCCACACTGTGGTGGTGTGCCCACCAGACCCTCTCTAGTGGTTCACTCATCATACTGTACTGTAATTATTACTGACACTCCCATCTGCCCCTGGAGAACTTATTTATCTAGGCCACACAGAGCACTGCCAATCTCTCACTAGCATTAATGGATCTTCAAGTATCTGAGTAAGTCGAACATTTAATAAGCTGTTACTGTATGTTATGCACTCAATTGCTGGCTAAGTCCTTGGTAACCCACGTTTAATTGTAAAATTGTAATCTTCACTTTGCCGGTGAAGAACCTGGAGTTGAGGTTAAGCAAACTCAAGGACACATGGCCAGCCAGTGGCAGGGCCGGGGTGGCCGCTCTGTGACCACATCCCACACTGAGCACCTCTTCTCTTCTCCTTTAGCCACTAGACTTCCGGACATGGGTGTGAATGCCCCTAAGCTAATCTCCTGTCCCTGTGGCTCAGCACGCTGTGGGGCAGGGGCCTGGACCACACATACCCAGCTCTCCTCCGAGGATTCTGGAGGCTGGGGCGGCCAGATCCAGGCTCTCATCTTGCCTGTTTTACTTACTGCCTCTATCTCTCTGCCTGAATTACCTAGCCTCTCTGGGCTTCAGTCTTTCCATCACAGTCTTACTAACCGCCTCAAGGGCTGCTGCGGAAGTGGGAAGGATTCTGTCCAAGGGAAATGGATGTTTCCCTGTGTTGGGCACGTGATCAGTGTTCTCGAGGTATTTCTTGTCTTCTTGGCACTTCATGCTTTTAGCACTTCATGCTCCCATCCCAGATCCTATGGCCAAGCAAGCCATACATCCCCATTCTTTACTCGTGAAGTTGAATTTGTATATCCAAGTACAGGATCTTATTTTTTTTTAAGATATTTTTTTTTTGGATGTGGTCCAGTTTTAAAGTCTTTATTGAATTTGTTATAATATTGTTTCTGTTTTATGTTTTGGCTTTTTGGCTGCAAGGCATGTAGGATCTTGGTTCCGTGACCAGGGATTGAAACTGCACCCTTGCATTGGAAGGTGAAGTATTAACCACTGTACCACCAGGGAAGTCCCAGACCTTATCATCATTCCCCACTGTTTTCATTTTTGTTAGATTCTGTTTCTGTCTTTTGGACCCAAACCTGTCTCCCACTTACTCACTATTCCCCATGTGCCTATTGTTCAGTTGCTAAGTTGTGCCCAAGGCTGTGACCCCATGAACTGCAGCAGGCCAGGCTTCCCTGCCCTTCACTATCTCCCGGAGTTTGCTCACGCTCCTTGAGTCAGTGATGCAGCCATCTCATCCTCTGTCACCCCCTCTTCCGCTCCTGCCCTCAATCTTTCCCAGCATCAGCGTCCCATGTTCCTGTCTTATGTGTAAATCTGGGGTTTCTCCTATATCTTCAAGCCACTAAACAAACTGTTGTACAGAAGAGAGTGTGTAAAATGGGTGTCTGTAGGTGGGAGTGCACACCGAGGAGGAGCGGGATGGGGAGCCCCTAGCCAGGCACAGGGCAGGTGAACCTGCTCACGCTTCCCAACCTGCCCTTACGTGCCACCAAATGCAGAATAAACTGGAACAACCTTGCTGGAGGACAATCTGACAATATGTATAAACATGCATAAGGAACGCTGACTCCAAAATTCTACTCCTGGAAATTTACTCCCAAGAAGTCATTAAAGAGAAGAAAAAGATTCTATGTAAAAGTATTCATTGCTTCATTATTTAAAATGCTGAAAAACTTTAAATAACCTAAATGACTACAAAGAGGAATGGTTAAATAAACTATAACGGGGTAATCACAGCAAGGTGGCTCTTTAAAAAGATTAAATGACTATGCATCTTTATGTTAGTGAATATAAAATTATTTAAATTAAGTCACCATAGATATACACCCTATGACTGCACTCAAAAACTGTACACGTAGATCAAAGAATGGGAGGATGAAGAAACAGAAAATTAGTTATGGTGAGATTATAGATATAATTTTCATTTGTTTCCCATGAAAACACATTATAATTGATTTACTTATGAACACCCCACAGGTTGGTACATATATACAGACACATATTTTAAGAGTTTATTATTTATGAATGTTCACAGTTAATCTGAAGGGAGAGTTAAGTAAGATTCAAGAATGAGCAGTCTATAACACAGAGCCTTACCTAACATAGGACTTCAATTAAAGGCAAGAAGCATGTATCTAAATATGAGATTTAATTCCTGTCCTCAAGCAGCCTGAAAGCCACTGGGTTGTTAAGCTACCAGATTCCCTTCCCACTGGCATCCACCAGCCTCATCACAATGCTTGCCCGCCAGTCACAGGAGTCCTGAGGGATGAGTGAAGGGCGTTAACTTACCAGCAGGGGGCGCTGTGCAAGACCTTCGCCTGTGAGTTTTAGCTTCTGCCCCTGAGATGGGATGAGAGGAGGGTGGTTCCAGGGCCCCCCGAGCTGCTGTTGGGAGGCATAGCTTCTTAAATGCCCTGCTGTTACAACTGTGTGCCTCACCAGCTCTTGCACATGGGCACAAACTCTAAACTCAGAAAAGTAAGGCAGAGGCAGACGCAGCCCCACACTTGCAGTGGGAAGAGAAAAAATAAAAGGTTGGGGGGACTCCGCTTGGCCGTGGCCCCCGCTTACCGTAGGTGAACATGCGTGGCGAGGTCAGTTCAATGTTGGGTAAGGCGCCCAGGTGGTTCAGCACAGCGCACCGATAGCCGTTTTTCTGGGCATAGTCGACAAAGGTGCGGATGTATTGCTTCTCGCTGTGATTGGCAATTCCAGGGCAGATGACCATGGTAATGTCATCTGCAGGGTGGAGAAGGAGATTCCGAGATAGCCAATAAATACTGATGTGGTAAATGGACACAATTACACTTTACTGGCTTAGAAAACAGTAGGAGAGAATTTAACATTCATCTTTTCACTCTACTCTCTGAGACAGAGTAACTTTCCCTTCTAGCTGAAACTGTCTACTTCAGTGCTTCTCAAATTATTTACGGTGAAGGGTCAGTTTTTTAAAAGTTCCAATCCATAAGGGCAGATGCTTTTGAAAAATAAAATACAATAAAAATTAATTACTAGAAAAATAAAATGAAGAAATACAAATCTCAGTTTTTTAGTACTAGATTCAATGGATATAAAATTCCTCTGTCAAACCACCATACAAATTTCTGAGCATCACTCTTAGTTTCTATATGAAATTCTGTATGAATGAATCAATGAACAGAAAAAATAAAAAAACTGTGTTTGCACAGACTTCTTTGATCCAACAATTTTACTTTCAGGTATTAATGCTACAAATATATGGTACATACACAAAGCAATACATCTGCAGTAACGGCAGAAATCTGAACATAATGTATATGTCCAGAAACAGGGGTCTGGTTAAATAAGGTTTTGCATATCCAAATGAAGAAATATTATGTAGTCCTTAAAAATAAAGAGACATTTTTATATACACTGCTAAGGCAAGCTCTCCAATAAGTATTAAGTGGAAAAGAGCAAGATGCAAAAAAAGGCTATGCTATGCTATCATTTAGGGGTGGGAGAAGACATCTATATTTATAAATGCATCCACTAGCTCTGGAATCATACACATGAGTCCTAACAGTTGGTACCACTGGGGTGTAAGGGTGGGTGGGAGAGAAATTTACACTTTTACTGTATGTCCTTTAGTAACTTTTGAATTTTCTACCATGAGTATGAACTACCTACTTGAAAAGATGAATAAATATTTTTCTTTAAAAGAAAAGTGATATTTAGGTCATTAAATTTAATCATAAATTTTCCTTCTAAAAGTTGAGACAATTTTTAAATTCTTATGCAATAATGTATAAAGAACATTAAAAGTTTTAATAAATCTTGAAATTCCAATTTTTGGAATCCTGCCTTAAATTTTATGAATAAGTATGCTTATCAAAGGATTACTTAAGCATAACAAAATTATAAGCAAGCTAAATGTTCAAAAATAGAATGATTAAATTATGTCATGACCACATGGCAGACTATTAAGCAATCATTAAACTTTTGTTATTAAAGACATTTTAGACTTTTAATGATATGGGAATATACCTATATAGTAACTGAAATTTTTCAGTTCTATTTTACATAGAACTGAAGGTAAATGGAACAAAATGTTAACAATGGTATGCAGGGTGTAGGATTATTGATGATTATTTTCTCATTTTAAAAAAAGTTTCTATGTTATCTACATTTTTTAAAGTGAGTATTTATTCCTTTTGTTGTCAGAAAAAAATCAAAAAAGGGGGGGGGGGGGAAGGGCTGCTTTCCTTAAAGCATTTCTTGGATGCAAATACTGCTTTCCAGAACTACCTTTATCAATTCTTTCTGGGCACAGGGGTGATAGAAAGACAGCGACAAGGTGAAAAAAAAGAAAGAAGAAAAGTTTTGTCTTTTTCAGCTTTCCACCTCTGTCCTAGAAGAGCAGACTGGTTAAATTAAATTTTGTGCTTCAATAGTAGAAGTCAGAGCATTAGATACAAGGGGAAAAAATACTTAACTGGGTTTGGTAGAGAAGTAAATATTTAAAAGCTCAGCTACAAGACCATAAACACACTGTGAACGCCCAACTTATTCTTATTCATTCCTTCTGTGACTGTTTATTGGACTCTGAAGGATTCCAACATTCTAGCAGACAGATAATAGACAACTACACAAATAAGTTTAGAGATTGGCAGGTACCATGAAGAACCTGAGCAAGAAGGTGTGATGGATTTCCCGGGAAGGATCAGAGACCATCCCTATGAGGAGGTGACATTGGAGCGCAGAGCTAAGTGACAAGGAAGCAGTCATGTGAAAGTCTGGGACAAGTATTCCTGTCAGAGGGAACATAAGCTACGTTGTTACTAGCTACTCAGCAGTTCTAAGTGCTTTAAATAACTGAGAGCTATAATAATATACTTACTGGAATTTACCCCTAAATATTTACTGAGCTCCTATTAAAAAAAAAAACAAACCAGGTGCATTTGAATACTATAGAAATCAAAATATTGTTCTCTTCTGGTAGAAACAACATTCAGAGGATGCTGCCATGTAGCTCCACTTCCTCAAAAGTCCTCATTGTGAAGCTTTTTAATGCCTATTTATTGTGCACCCTGGACGGAACAATGAGAGTTTTATCAGCAGTAGAAACTGCGGTTGTTTCTGAGAAATAGGTGTCCCAGACCCCTGAAAACCTAAGCAGAGGCTACCTGAGAGCCTTTGTTACCTGCTGTTGTCCAACAAAGAAGACTAGCTGCACTGCATCTATAAGCTTTGGTTTCCTCATCAGTAAAGTAGGGATAATTAGGCACTGACTCTTCAGGGTGGTTGTAAAGATTAAATGAGATAATAGTATATATGAAACACTTAGACTAGGCCAGCTTCTATTGCTGTTATCAAACCAGAGATCTGATCCTGGGCTCCAAGTTCTTACACAAACCTTTCTATTTCACAAGAGGACTAAAAAACGGTATTCAACAATGCTCTCTGCAGAGCCCTACAAGGCACTCGGCCAGCCCATGCTGGAGCCAGTCCTTGCAGGCGGTAGCTAAGTGAAGCACCTCAGCTGCTGTCCTGTGGGCCCCCTGGATGCGATGGTGACAGTCAGTGGCTTGAGCATTCATACCAAGCTCCCTCAGGGATTAATGCTCTCTCCCTGAGTGCTGGCCCAATCCCACAACCTGAACTAGCTCACCTCCCACACAGTGCTCAGCCAAGGGCTCGAAGAGGTCAAAGGTCGAAGTGGCTCCATCAGACATGGTGATGAACTTCCGGTGCCCATACGGGTGTGGCGACCTCACCCTTCCCATCTTCCCATACAAGGCTGTTTGGATGTGTCCACTTTTCCCCCAGATCAATGGTGGGATGTATCTGAGAAAGAAGGAGAGGAGAGGTCAATTTTCCCACACTCTTGGAATAACGCTCTAAAAAACTCTTGGAACAAAAGCTTTTCAACCTTTTTCCCCTACCCCCAGCAAATTCTGTCCACTAAGCACAAATAGGATATTTTTTTCAACCTTACATCCAGGCCATGATTTACTCCTTTTCCCACTGATGCATCAGATTAGCTTTAGAAATCAACCAGGACATGCTTATATAGACAGGATTTCAAACTGAAGGTGTTAATTAATTCAACATGGGTTATTTCCATAATGTAGAACAGAAAGAAAGCAACTAGTACATTTTGAACACATGCTACTTGACAGGGTTAGCCTCATTATCAACTGAGCTAATGTATATAAAATAGCTAGCAGGCGCCTACACACACTAAATGCTCACTTCTTTGCCTTCCCCTAATAAGGCAGTCACAGCTGCAGGGGTGACCCCATGAACACAAACCTGCTGCCTTTGTTAAACCGGCAAGGGCTGCAAAGCTCCTGAGAGTCTGTCGAGTGCCTTGTGCGTGTCTGTGTGTGTTGGGGGGGGCAGCATTGTATGCTCCGGAGAATGTGCTGGAAGGGCAGAGCAATGTAAATATTTGTTGGATTAATGAAGGATAAAGTCTTGTTAGCACAAGCAAGGCATGACACCACCCTAACAACTGTCCTTCGTGAAAACAGAGTGACTCTGGTCGTCAGAGGGAAGTGCAAAAACCACAAACTAGTTAATTACTGGGAAAAACAAGGTGCTCCAAGTTACAATTAAGAAATGATTACAGTTCATAATCACAGTTTGCAAGATGATCCCATATCCTGAAACTGCTATCTGTTTCTCTTCTTTGGCTTTGAGCCCCAGCTTGATGGTCAAGCAGGATTTGGTACTGACGTCAATCCATCTCCGTAGCGTATCACAGTGGTGAACATTTTAAGAATTTACCTTAATGTTTGTTTGCCGATTCGAGACCATCTTTTTTATCAGACCAGATGATCCTAGATCCTCTCCTTAAACCAGATTTACTCTTTTTTTTTTTTCCTGGTAATTCATTAACTGTTAATTAATTCATCACAAGGTTTAAGAGAAGGGAAGTTATCACCTTAAGCAAGCCAGTTCCCAGACATGCTTCTTTTGTGGGGGCAGGGAGGACAAGAAAGAGTATTTTAAGACCTAAGGACATGAAATCACTTGCCAATGTCACACCACAGGTGCAAATCTCAGTGCAGAGGGCATGGCCTTTGGAAAGCAGGCAGAAGCATTTATAAGAGATGAGCGGATTAAGCAACAGAAAGCAAGCCTATACAAATAATGTCAATTGGACAGTTGAATACTATACAAGATTTAGATAATATAATTTATGAAGGGTTTCAGACTACTTAGGGGCTTCCCAGGTGACTCGGTGGTAAAGCATCTACCTGCAATGCAGGAGACCTGGCTTCAAACCCTGGGTTGGGAAGATCCCCTGAAGTAGGAAATGGCAACCCATTCCAGTATTCTTGCCTGGGAGAGAGATCCTGTGGACAGAGGAGACTGGCAGGCGGTTGCTAAATAGTCAGACATGACTAAGCAGCTAAACAATAAAAACCCTGTTGAAAAATGATGAGGATGACCGTCAGCCTACTAAATTGGACGATAAATTGTGCATCGGGGTGGGAGAGTGGTCCAAGAAACTAAACTTCCAATTGCTCCTGGAGGAAAAGTTGGGAGAAAATTTTGTTTATAATGTAAATTAAAAATGGAAATGTTCTGAGGTTAAAAATGTCAGAAGAATGGGTTAAATTTCATCCACTTATTTTCTGATCTTGTTTGGAATAAAAAATCTTCTGATTTTGTTTGGAATACAATATAATCTTAGAGAAGATGACAAAAGAATAGAATTTCCATTTGGCTAGTCACAGATTTCCTGTATAATCACGACACATGTGATGACCCTGAGGCCATGCTCCAGATTCGAGGTCCTGTCAGCACCTCTGAATCTTGGCATCTGCCTCCCTCAAGTGGCCTCTTAGCCTCTAGTCTTGTTCCCGCGACTCTGGCATCCCCCAACCAGTAGAGGGATAACTAACACATAACCCTGGCCACAGTCCTCCATTGCTTGAGTCCCAGTAGCTTGGCTTAGGAGGCCCGCCACACTCTGGTGCCTGCCCACCTTTTCTGCCTAAGCTCCAAAACACCTGAACCGCCAGCCCAGCTCCACCCAGGAGCTATTTGTATCCCAGCTACCTTTGCTCAGGCTGTTTCTTCTGCCTGGAATGCTCTCTCCTTCTCTCTTTTAAATAATTATTCATTAAAAAATTATATTTATTTATTTTTGGCTGCGTTGGGTCTCAGTTGCCCCAAGCAGGCTCTTTGTCGCGGTGTTTGGGCTTCTCTCTAGTTGTGGTTTTTGTAGTAGTTGTGGCACGCGGGCTTAGCAGCCCTGTGGTGTGTGGGATCTTAGTTCCCTGACCAGGGATTGAACCTGCGTCTCCTGCATTGGAAATACCTCCTTCTCTCTTTTTAGATCCAGTTTTTTTCTCCTGCCCAGCTACTACCTGTCTCTCAAGAGTCACTTCCAATCAGATTGTTGGGGGAGGTGCCTCTTCTCTGTGCCCCCTGGCATAACTCCATTCCCGCACTCCTGAGGCTTCATTAAAATACACTCTTTTCAAAAACACTCCTGCCTGCCACCTGCAGGAGCCAGGCTCATTCTCCCCTGTGTCTGTCCTCACGGCACTAGACACACAGTAAACATGTAGGGAGGACTTGCAGATGAAGAGTACAGACCCACTGGTGTGAAAAGTGAAAGTCGCTCAGTCGTGTCCGACTCTTTGCAACCCTCTGGACTATATAGTCCATGGAATTCTCTAGGCCAGAATACTGCAGTGAGTAGCCTTTCCCTTCTCCAGGGGAATCTTCCCAACCCAGGAATCAAACTGGGGTCTCCTGCATTACAGGTGGATTCTTTACCAGCTGAGCCACAAGGAAAGCCCTCTGAAAAGATAAAGATACGATTAAAATATCATATGCATCAGAATAACGTGAACTTGGCTGTGGCACGATTGGTTTGGCTGCTGATCTCTTTCGAGGCTACTTAGCACTGTTCTCAGACTGGGTTGGGATGAAATTCTCAAGTCGTGTGTGCGTATGTGCATGCGTGTGTGTGTGTATGAGAATAAGCGACTGCCTCAGGGTCATCTGGAACCTTCAGTGTAAAGTCAATTGTGCACAGAGGAGGTTTCATAATCTATCATTTTATGACACTACCACCTACTGATGAAACACTGTCTTTAATTAACTTCACGGTAACACAACACGAGGGCTTACAAAATTGAGTTTCTGCATAGCATTTACTCTAGTGGAGCTTTACTGTGTGTTTCTGTTTGTTTATATAACCAATCCACAGATCATAAGAAAAACATTAAGAAATGAAAAGCTAGAATAGGTGCCTCGTTACATGGTTTAGCTCAGTGAAGAAATCTGGACTGAAACAATGGAACATTTGAAATGTGTATGAATATGGAAACATTTAAGAAATGCTGCTGAAATAATACATGGAGGAATATGTTTTACTCTAACTACCTATGGGATAGTTCATCCGAAAATATGGCTGCCAATAATTCTACCTATTCCTGTCCCCGAAAGCCACTCTTCCCATTAGGAGCTAGAAACATCTGCACACGCTGTGAGTCCAGCTGGGCCTGTGATTTGTTTGGACCGGTAGGATGTGATGGGAGGCCTGCTGCCCAGATCTGGGCCTGGCCCTTAAGGAATCTGGCAGCTTCTTCTTGTACCTCCTTGGAAGCCTGGTGCTATGTAATAAAGAGGGGCTTCCCTGGTGGCTCAGACAGTAAAGAATTCACCTGCAATTCAGGAGACACAGGTTCGATCCCTGGGTCAGGAGGGTCCCTGGGAGAAGAGAATGGCAACCCACTCCAGCATTCTTGCTTGGAGAATTCCATGGACGGAGGAGCCTGGCAGGGTACAGCCCATGGGGCACAAAGAGTCAGATGTAACTAAGCGACTAAGCACAGCATGTGCAATAAAGAAGCCGGGCCTTGACTACACAAGGGGAAATACAGAGGGGGCCAACAGGATGAGAAATAAAACCTAGAGCTTGGGACTTCCCTGGTGGTCCAGTGGCTAAGAATCAACTTTCCAATGCAGTGGCCTTGGGTTCGATCCTGGGTTGGGCAACAGAAATACCACGAGCCACAGGGCAACTAAGCCTGAGAGCCACAACTAGGATCCATGGAAGCCAGAAATAAATAAATATTTAAAAAAACACACACGAGAGCTATGTGCATTTTAAATGTTATTGTATCACCAAACTGCCTTCCCCAAAAGAGGGACAAATTTACATTCCCATCAATTGTGTATGAAAGTACCTGTCTTCTTCACTCTCATCAATAATTGGTGTTATCAATCTTTCACATTTTGGCTACTCTGATAGGCAAAAAATGGATATTTCACTTCAATTTGTGTTTCTTAAGGTTGATCCAATCTATGGCCAAAAGTTTCTTATTTGAATTTGCATTTCCTTGATTCATATGCTTATTAGCAATTTGGATTTCTTTTCTGGGAACTGTTTATTCATATCCTTCATCCATTTTCTATCATACTTTTCTTTTTTCCTTTTTGTCATCCCTACATTAAGTCATTATATATATTATATTTTACAACGGTTTTCTCCCAGTCTATCCCATTTATATGTGTGTGTGTGTGAATTAACTTCACAAGCATGTGCTCAGCACCTACTGCAGTCATCATGAGGTGACTCTCACAGCCATGGCTTGGGATGAGCAGAGGCAGAAAGGAGAGCTGTAAGGCCCAAGCCCCACCATCCCCACCCCCCGCCCCGCCCTTTATGGAGGGGTTCAGGGAGGAGAGCTAGTGTGGAAGTGGGAAAGGACTAGTCTGGGATCTTAACACATGAAAACATCTCCTTTTTTCTTTTAACTACCATGTACTTTATTGCATATTTTAATTTTGTCTTTCACCTTATATAAATTTTGTGTGTTGTGGTTAAATCTGTTAATTTTCTCTGTTAAAACCTTTGTGTTTTGCACTTTGTTTAGAAAGAAACTATTCCAACACCCAATTATAAGTATATTCCCAATACTTCTTTCTGTTATTCCTATAGTTTTTAAAAATGTATTACTCTTCTAAATCCACTTATTTTTGAAAATGATGTGAAAATTTCATTTTTTTTCCTGATAGCTAATTGTCTTTACACCATAAATGGCCCATCCTTTCCCTACTGTTTTTGACTGTCATTTTATATATATACCAAGTTCTCAATGAAATATTTGGATTTGTTTCTGCATTTTCTATTCTGATTCATCGATTTCTTTGTCTATTCTTGTGCCAATATGGTATCCCTTTAATTAACATAGCTTTATGGAGTGTTTTGTGAGTTGATAGTACAGGCCTACCTCACTCAACATTTTCTTGGCAGACTTTTGGCATTTTAGTTTCCAGATTACCTATAGGATTAGCTTGCTTTATGAAAAATTTAGGATTTTTAAATTGAAAACACACCAAACACATACTACTTTGGGAAGAATTGACATCTTTACAGTTTGACTTGCCTCATTCAAAAACATGGTGTATCTCTCCATTATTCAGGTATTTATTGTCTTATAGTAAAACTTTTATAGCTTGCTTCATGTTTCAATACTGAGTTTTCACTATACAAATCTGCATTCATAACTACATTTTTAAAAGTTACTCTCAAGAGTTAGCATCTGGGCATGTTTTCCTCCTGACCCCTGGAAGCTGAAGTGATGTCTTCTACTTCGTTACTTATCTAGATGGTATTTGTCCAATGTTGTGCTGTGGTCAGTGGTTAATGAATCCTGTTACTAAGAAAGAAGCTGGAAGACCACAATAAAATCTAGAGGCCAGTATGTCTTTATCTTCTGAACATACTTATAATCAACATCTGGCTATACTAACAGAATTGCCCAAAGGAAAAGCCCTCAAGGGACAATTTAGACCTCCCTCCCACCCACATCCCTCCTGACAGGCACACACACACACACACACACACACACACACCATCTTTGGGCAGATGGAGTTCACATGAACAAGGACAGATGGTTGCTGGGCTGTTTATAAGACAGTTGGAAAAAAAGCTGACTAATGCTCATCTTTGCCCTAAATCCGTGGGTGACCGATTCTTCCTTATGGGACTTGGGTCCCTTGGATGTATTAATAGATCAAACCACTTTATAGCTATGGGACCTAGACTTAGCTATTATTCCCTTTGATTCTCTCCAGCACCTCTCTACCAAGTTGGCTCCAGGCTTGGCACACAATAGATGTTCAGGATATGTTGTCTGAGATTAATTCCCCCACCAAGTCTTTCCCAGTGAACCAAATGCCCATTAGCAGTTACTTCTTGGCGTTTTATTTTTGTATCAAACAGGATACTTTGGTTAAAGCAACAACCCAGTCCCGACTAACTTAACTCCTCTTATATTAGAGGGATGCTGGGATGTTCCCCAAATGGACGAGAGGCTAGAGCAGGCTTGAAGAGCGCAGATCCAGGAAGGAAACCAGGGGGCTGCTCAAGTAATGTGCTTTTTACACAGTCAGCAGTATCACTCCCTGCAAAGAGCCAATGTCCCAGGAGGCAGATGTCTAGAAGCACGGAATTTCAGAGTGGGTGGGCAGGGCACCTTGAATTACTACTTATGTGCATTGTGAGAGAAGAACGTCCCCCAAAGGAAATGTGTGTGCCCTTGGAGAGGAGGAATGGATGCTGGGCGACAGAAAAGTGACAAACATCATTTTCAAGGCTTTTAGCTGGACTTGTCTTTGCTTCAAGAGCTTTTTTTCAGGGACTTCCCTGGTGGTCAAGTGGTTAAGACTTTGCTTTCCAATGTAGGGGACATAGGTTCCATCCCTGCTTGGGGAACTAAGATCCCACATGCCATGGGGCAACTAAGCCCATGCGCCCCAACTACTGAGCCTACCTGCTCTGGAGCCCACACACCACAAGAGAGACACAATCAAATAAATAACATTAAAAAGGAGGCTTTTTCAGTGCCCCTGACACCCCACAGCCCCCGTCAAACCACAATGCTTCTTCTAGTTCTCCCAAAGTCTCCTCTTTCTTTTTGTTCCTGTTCCCCAAACCTGGTCCCAACTCAGTATTTTCCCATTATTTTCAAATGTATCTACTTTGAAGTATCTGCTTCACTTATGACATAGCATAGCTCAGAAACAGGCAACTTGCTCAAGTGTGTTTTTTCCCACACACACGTGTCTTTATAAAAGCAAGTATCATATATATATAAAGTTTGTGTTGTTTTCTTTAAAGGAGACATCAAGTAGAGTTTTTATGACTCCTGGTCAGTGATTTTACTGGCCTTAAATTAATACATGTTACATAACCCGTCATTTTGCCCCCACTATCTTTCACCGGGATTCCCTAGTAGCTCAGCTGGTAAAGAATCTGCCTGCAATGCAGGAGACCCCGGTTCGATTCCTGGGTGGGGAAGATATGTTGGAGAAGGGATAGGCTATCCACTCCAGTATTCTTGGGCTTCCCTTGTGATTCAGCTGGTAAAGAATCTGCCTGCAGTGCGGAAGACCTGGATTCAATCCCTGGGTTGGGAAGATCCTCTGGAGAAAGGAATGGCTACCCACCCCAGTATTGTGGCTTAGAGAATTCCATGGACTGTATAGTCCATGGGGTCCCAAAGAGTTGGACACAACTGAGCGACTTTCACTTTCATCTTTTTGACATAAAATTCACACAACATGGGATTAACCATCTCAAAGTCTATAATTCAGTGGCATTCAGTACATTCATAACATTGTGGAATTATCACCTTTACCTAGTTTCAGAGCATTTTACCACTCCATAAGGAAATGCTACACCCATTACATAATCACTTCCTCCCCTCCCCCTGTCCCTGGCAACCACTTATCTGTCTGCTTTCTGTCTCTATGGATTTGTATAGTCTGGATATTTCACATAAATGGAACCATACAATATGTGATTTTTTGTCTTGTGACTTTTCACCTACATTATGTTTTCGAGGCTAATTCATGTTGTAGTATGTGTCAGCACTTCATTCCTTTTTATGCCTGAATAGTATTTCATTGCATGGCTATATCACACTTTGCTTATCCATTCATCTGTTGATGTATACTTGGATTATTTCCACCTTGTGTCTATCATGAACAGTGCTGATATGAATATTTGTGTACCAGTTTTTGACTGAATACCTGTTTCTAATTCTTTGGGGAAATACCAAGGAGTGGTATTTCTGGGTCATCTGGTAATTGCATGCTTAACTTTCTGAGGAACCTCCAAACTGTTTTCCATGGCAGCTGAAACACTTTTACATTCCCATCAGCAACATACAAGGGTTCCAATTTCTCCACATCCTTGCCAACACCTGTTATTTTCCATGAGAAAAATTATTACAGCCGCCCTAGTGGGTATGAAGTGGCATCTCCTGTGGTCTGATTTGCATTTCCCTAATGATTAATGGCACTGAAAAGCCCTACCACTTTGACTCCAGGCTATTTCCTTCCATTCCATCTCTGCTTCTATCTCTATCTCTAATATTAATCATAATTTGGCTACTACCAGTAGAAAGAATCAAATCAGAGTAAAATTGGTAATAGTTAAAATGGCATGTGGTATAATTTAGTATTATGTTGGATACTACATTATGCTGAAGCTGAAACTCGAATACTTTGGCCACCTGATGTGAAGAGCTGACTCACTGGAAAAGATTCTGATGCTGGGAAAGACTGAGGGTAGGAGGGGGCGAAAGAGGATGAGATGGTTAGATAGCATCACCTACTCAATGGACATTAATTTAAGCAAACTCTGGGAGACAGAAGCCTGATGTGCTGTAGTCCATGGAGTCGCAGAGTGGGACATGACTTAATGACTAAACAACAACAATAATTTAGCATTGTCTAAATTTTGACAAAAGAACCCGTTTTCATAAAAGCATTTAGACTTGCAAAATTTAACCTAGAGAATTGGTCTTGATGAAAAGCCACAAGAGAGCTTTCTATAGAGGAAGCTATGGTCAGTAACACATAATATGAACAAAAAACTGAATCCAAGCTTTGTAGTAAAAGTTAAATGGAAAATAAACCTGATGGAGATAAAATTCAATTGTATTATATTTTAAAAAATCAACATGAAACCAAACTGGTTCAGTAGAATTTGTTCCTAAAGATAGTTTCTCTAAAATTCTTTCATGGTAACGTAACTCTGATGAAAGTACTTGCATTTAAAATGTCCTTGGGTTCAACCTCTGCTGGGCCTTCTCCCTGCGGGAGTGCAGGCGGTCAGAACCCAACTAGAGGTCCTTCTTCCCAGCTCGATCCAGACAAGACCAGAACCACCAAAGCAGATGATATGAACTGAAAAGGAAGGAGGCAGTGAAGACAAGATCCCCAGTGCAGGGTCCACTTGGGGGCCCTGGAGACCGTGGGAGTCATGGGAGAAGTCTTGCTTCTCCGCCATCATAAGGAAGTAGGAGGGTCAGCGATTTCACAGAGAAAAGGGAAGCGGGAGGGAAGAGTCATAAGACTCTAATTATCTGCAAGAACGAGATGCCTGTGGAGACAGAGGTCTGGAAGCTTACTAGAGCAAAGAAACATCACTAGGACTGAAACCCTCCATGACTTCAGGCACATTAAGGATCCTCCCCCAAGGCTTTTCCAAAGGAGTCAGGAATATCTGTGGTTCCATCACCACATTTATTTCCTGCTTTCAACGCAGAACATTTCATTTACTTTCAGCACTTCACAATTTGTCAAAATCTTTTCTGTACAGGATTTCACTTGCCTTTTAAAATTTTATTCTTAAGAATAATTGTAACTGTTTTTTTATTTATGTTATCACAGGGCTGTTTGTTATTTAAAAAAAAAAAGTTTTTTTTTTTTTTTGGTCATTCGGTATGTGGGATTTTTTCTTCCCTGATCAGGGACTGAACACATGCCCCTTGCATTGAAAGCACCACAAGACTGCCAGGGAAGTCCCAAATTAAATAATTTTTAAAAATTAAAGTATAGTTGATTTACAATGTTGAGTTAGTTTCTGCTGTACAGCCAAGTGATTCAGTTACACACATATACATGTATTATTTTTCATATTGCTTTCCATTATGCTTTATTACAGGATATTGAATAGAGTTCCCTGTGCTGCACAGTCCGATCTTGTTTTCATTTGCCTTTGATCCCAAGTTTGTGCAATGAGTCGCTGTTGTCAACCATGGGGACCCTGACGCCCAGAGTTTAGCCATGGTCACTGTGCTAATCAAGGGCAGAGTCGGGACTTCGACTGAGACCTTGATCCACTGTATCTAGTGCTGATCTGGATGATAAAACAGGCATGATGATGAAAAAGAGATATTTTCATTCCAGATACTCCTATGACTCTTTTAGTCATCCTTTAAAAATATTACAGTTATCGAGAACTAGTGCAAATGAACCTTAACATATCTTAGTCAACAGGCACTCTAGCTTTAAAAATACATCAAATTAGCATATGCGTATTCCAGAGTTGTCGGTTTTTAAGGCTATGGCCAATCAGTGGCTTCTTAGCAACACGGGGAGCCCTGGTAGCTCCTCCTGATATAAATCCACTTGTTGAGTCAGAAGCTGGTGACACCCAGGAGAAAGGACAAAGGCTCGGACCACATGCTGGGTCTTCGGAGAGTGCAACAGTCATGGCAAAGGGGTCATTCAGAAGTGATCCCTCCTGTTTCAACTTTGCTCTCTCCTCCGCAGGCCATTCTGTTAGTGTAGTGGGGTCACGTCTCACCCGTAGTCTGATTTTCAAATTAAACGTTCAAAGCACCAGCTACAGTCAAATCACCTTCTGAATACCCTACAGGCAGGAATACACTGCTTGTCCATGAAGTCCAAGCAGCTCTCGTCCACTGCCGGGCGGGTGGCTGGGATGGCATTAACACAGATGGCCCTGGTGACCTGAGGTTAGGGTTGTGTTGTGAAACCAGGAAATCACAAATGTTTAAACACAAGGACATAGCACGATGCTCCTCCCTTGCAGGAGAAGCACACAGGCCCTGCCACTGCTGGTGGGGCTGTGAGGCTCCCAACCTACACAAGATGGGGCTGAGTGCGTCTGAGTAAAGAAGCTGGCTGCGGGACCAGCACAAAGGAAGAGTGTGCGTGTGTGTGTGTCTGTCGTTCTTGACATAAAGAGCTGAATCTACGCAAGTTGAGTTATTGGACTGGCCAAAAAGTTCATTCAGTTTTAAGTAAAAAGAAAATACATACTTTTTCATATGCACCAAGAACTGTATTGAACAACATATTCACTATCTGAATGAATTTTTTGGCCAACCCAATATATATGATACAGCTCCAACTGAAGAATAGAAAGCATATCGGAGTAATAATTTACATATTGCAAACAACATTTTTCTTTCTAAGTAGTAATTCTGTTTGAGCACACTCAGTTGCTAGGTCATGTCTGACTCTGTCAGCCTATGGACTGTAGCCTGCCAGGGGGCTACACTGTCCATGGGGTTCTCCAGGCAAGAATACTGGAGTGGGTTTCCATTTCCTCCTCCAGGGGATCTTCCCGACCCGGGGATAGAACCTGTATCTCCTGTATTGCAGGCAGATTCTCTACCATTGAGCCACCTGGGAAGCAGTAACTTAGTTTACTCCCTGCCTAAGTTCCACACACTGAGCAGATCTGTCTGCAGGATTCTCCCAGGCATCCACGGTCACCTTGGGGCTTCACCTAGAACTTGCTCTTTAGGTTTAAAGGGTCATCTGTGATGACCTAGAGGGGTGGGATGGGATGGGGGTAGGTGGGAGGTAGCTCAAGAGGGAAGGGATTATATGTATACATAAAGCTGATTCATTTTATTGTACAGCAGAAACTAGCACAGCATTTTAAAGCAATTATACTCCAATTTTTAAAAAAAAGGTCATTTGGTAAAATGAATGACACCTTCTCAAGGGTTGGTGACTTTTGAATGTCAGCATCTGTGAACACAGCACTTGGCTGGAGGCCCAACCCGTCCACGGCCCTGACTGCGTTCCCAACCCAGCGGCTCACTCCACAGACTCCAGTCTGCCCTCAGCTTCGCTCTCCTTCTGCAGAGCCCAATCCCGGGGAACGCCTCACTGGCAGGGGCAGAAAGGGAGGGGTCATGGTGCCTTGGGAGACCCTCCCAAGGAACGACCTCCCCTCACATCAGGCCCACAGGGCACTGCCTCACAGCTGCTCCTGTTTCTCTCTTGGGAACCTCTCATTCGAGTGGCTGATAATGTCCTTCCTTGGTCCCGAGCCGAGATGCCGGCCAGGGGTTGGGGCAGGTGCTGGGGCCCTTCGCTCAGCCTCTGCAGCGAGTGCTCTTCTCAACAGGCCCTCAGAGCACAGCCTCAGGTAAAGAAAAACAAATTTTCCATTTCAGCAAAAATATTTGACCACTGAGAAGAGAGATGACCTTTATTCTGACCAAGAGATTTGTTTGGAGAGTGAGCACATGGACCAGAAATGGCTCTAGGAGCCCGTGGCTGGTACTTGGGACCCAACCAGAGACGTCATCGAAACTGAGCCAGCCGCGCCCTACTTTTTTTTTTTTGGCTCTTACATGTTGAGTCAATACAGTTCAGAGATTAGCGAGACACAGTGCCTGACCTTAGAAAGCTCACATCCTGGGGGTGAAAGCACATGAGGGAAACATAGACAACTACTCAGAGAGAGGAGGCGTGGGCACCGGGGTCAGAAAGGCAGGATGGGGGATGTTTGGGCAGACTGAGTCACATGACTGAGAAGTACCAATTTAACTCAGTACCTGATGGGGAGTGTTAAGGACTGAATGTTTGTGTCCCCCTCCCCCACAACATTCACATACTGAAGCCCTACCTGGCTCTCCTACCACCTGTGTTGGTATTTGGAAGTGGAATGTTTGGGATGTAACTGGGCTTAGACAAAGTCATGAGGGTGGAGCCCCTATGATGGGATTGGTGTCCTTATAAGCAGAGGATGAGAGACCAGAGCTTGCTCTCTTTCTCTCTGCCATGCAAGAACACAGTAAGAAGGGGTCACCTGCAAGCCAGGAAGAGAGCCCTGGAAACAAATCAGGAAACAAACCAGGAAACAAACCTGCTGGCACCTTGATCACAGGCCTTCCAGCCCCTGGAACTTTGAAAAGTAACTATCTGTTGTTTAAGCATCCAAGTCTATGGTATTATGTTACAGCAGCCTGAACTAAGACACGGAGTCTGTTTTCAGAGAGTGGGCAAGTTTCTGAGCTTCCAACCTCTGGTCAAGGACTGGGCTGGTCATGTCTTGCAGTGTTTACAACATCTCTGAGTGATGGTATCGCCCCCACTTTACAGATGAGAAAAATAGAGGCTTGACCTGCTTGGCATCAGGAAGACAGGATTAGAGCACAGACCTCTGCCTTCTGTCCAGAGCTGTTCTTACCATGTCACACTCCAGACGGATCAACTCCCCCAGTTCAGTCCAGTTCAGTTGCTCAGTTGTGTCCGACTCTTTGCAACCCCATAAATCGCAGCACACCAGGCTTCCCTGTCCATCACCGCATCGAGTCAGTGATGCCATCCAACCATCTCTTTCTCTGTCGTCCCCTTCTCCTCCTGCCCCCAATCCCTCCCAGCATCAGGGTCTTTTCCAATGAGTCAGCTCTTCGCATGAGGTGGCCAAAGTACTGGAGTTTCAGCCTCAGCATCAGTCCTTCCAATGAACACCCAGGACTGATTTCCTTTAGGATGGACTGGTTGGATCTCCTTGCAGTCCAAGGGACTCTCAAGAGTCTTCTCCAGCACCACAGTTCAAAAGCATCAATTCTTCGGCACTCAGCTTTCTTCACAGCCCAACTCTCACATCCATACATGACCACAGGAAAAACCATAGCCTTGACTAGACAGACCTTTGTTGGCAAAGTAATGTCTCTGCTTTTGAATACGCTATCTAGGTTGGTCATAACCTTCCTTCCAAGGAGTAAGCGTTTTTTAATTTCATGGCTGCAATCTGCAGTGATTTTTGAGCCCCCAAAAATAAAGTCTGACACTGTTTCCACTGTTTCCCCATCTATTTCCCATGAAGTTATGGGACGGGATGCCATGATCTTCATTTTCTGAATGTTGAGCTTTCTCAACTCCCTCAACTACAAGTTAAAACACCGAACAGTTTTGTGTCAGCTCTTTTCTCTCTGATCAACTGGCAGAATGTTAGGTTAAATCATGTTTTTCCAATCTGATAATTGAATTTGTTGGGACTTTTCTTTGGTGTTCTAAGCACACATTAAACAAACAAAAGAAATTTCTTTGATTTTACATGTTTTTCACAACTGTAACCAACTACGTCAGGTTAGTGAAGCTTTTTTTCTTCCTGCAGGAGATTCATCTGGAGGGTAATTAACTTGAATACTCACATGGATTATTTCAAGATGAGACCAGAGTGTTAATAAACTCATACTGATTATCTCCCCGAAGATAGTGAGACCCAGGAGAGGGATGGTAGAGCAAGAGGCTGGAGGTACTTCTGGAAAGGTGAGAGGTGTCTGGTTTGGGGAATCATTTTTACCTTCTTTAATTGAGTGAGGATAAATTAATCAAGACAAGGATCACTGGGGCAGGTGTGGGTGGGGTGGGGGGAGGACATGGGGAGTGAAGATTTGTGGCAGCTCCAGATGTCAGAACATTGACGCCAGGCCTTTGTGTGTAAGCACCTGTGTGTGTGCACAAGCCTGTGTCCACACAGAGGAGGGGGGAAGGGGCAGAGCCCTTTAGAGTTTAGGAGAACATCCTACAGACACTTGCTCTGGATCCTGAACTACCAGAGCCTCTCCTTCACAGACCCTGAACACAGAACTGCTGCTGCTCCTACCGCAGAGCCCTTGGGTCCCCCCTCTCTTTCTGCATCCAGCCTGGCTGGCCCGAAGCCAGTAGGTCTTCTGTGCTCTCCCCACACTGGACCTCACCCTTTTCCACTAGGACACAGCCCCCTGGAGGCCATTCTTTGCAGGAGGCCCAGACGTGGGAGACCCTGCCCCACGTGACACCAGTACTGCTGGGGACGCGAGGCTGAGGCTGGGAAGGGACTTCATCACTGGCTTTGGAAATCAACATCTTGGGCGTTTTATCTCAAAATGGCACATTCAGCTTCCCCAAGCCCCATTAATAGGCTCATCAGCAGTATGCTTGGAACACAGCATTTTCCCCCACTGGAAGCGAATTCCTCTTCACAGCTGTCACACGCTACATTTTTGAAACGGTTGTTGCTCTGTTCCTGAATTACAGGATGGTGTGCAGAAAAATTCCACTGCAGAGAGGGCTGTTTTTGCCTGAAGTGACCAAAAGTGGCTGAAGAAAACAGAGAAATCGGCTTCCGTTCCTAGGCCTGGTTTCTAAATATATACAGGACCTTGGCACATCTCTGGACCACTATGTACCTTGTGCAAGCCACGAGGAACGCATGTTAGCAGGAAGGAGCACACGAGCGACAATGTGTGTGCACGCGCGCTCAGTCGCTCAGTCTTGTCCAGCTCTTCGCGACCCCATGGACCGTAGCCCACCAGGTTCCTCTGTTCACGGGAATTTCTAGGCAAGAACACTGGAGTGGGTTGCCATTTCCTCCTCCAGGGACTCTTCCCAACCCAGGGATTGAACCCGAGTCTCCTGCGTTGCAGATGGATTCTTTACCACTGGGCCACTGGGGAAGCTCATGAGTGACCAAAAACTCACTTAAAAAGAAACCACACATTTTTTTACTCTGATGAAAAATAAACTCAATTTTAAAGTCCAAATAAAACCAATTAAAACCCCTCTGAACTGTACTCACATGTTAAATGTCTCTGGTCCCATTATCTTCCTGCACATTTAGCTCTGGTCACCAGCCTCTGTGCATAGAAGGGAGGAAGCTCAGCCCTCTCTCCTCATGTATATCTCGACCTGGTTTGGACACTGTGCTCTAAGTGGGCTTGTAGTTTATCAGGAGGCTTGGGGGTTCCACCAACAAATATCACCTATTAAATAACTAGTCCTGCAATAACCAGTCAAATATTAGTTACTTTCCTGGTGGCTCAGATGGAAAAGAATCTGCCTGCAATGCAGGAGACCTGGGTTCAACCCCTAGGTTGGGAAGATCCCCTAGAGGAGGGCATGGCAACCTATTCCAGTATTCTTTCCTGGAGAATCCCATGGACAGAGAAGCCTGGCGGGCTATAGTCCATGGGGCCGCAAAGAGTCGGACATGATTGAGCAACTAACACTTCCACTTTTCTGCTAGGAGACTACATCACAGCTCCTGGAGTCTGGCACCCAAGATGCTAAACTGTTCCCCCACCTCATCTTTCTCATTACTAAATCGTGGATTTTAAAAAAACCGCCTCTGGGAATTCCCTGGCAATCCAGTGGTTAGGACTCCACACTTTCACTGCTGAGGGCCCAGGTTCAACCTCTGGTGGGGGAACAAGATCACATAACCCATGCAACGTGGCCAAAAGGGAAAAATGAATAAATAGCTCTGGAAAAGCCGCCTCTGCTGACCACACTGGACCTGTAGTGACACGCAGCACACGGAACACTTTCCTTTTGCCCCTGACTTCCCCGGTCACCCGTCATCTGTCTGAAGGACAGGCACAGAGATAGCAATAGTCTGCTCTTCGCCCAACCTCTTTGTTCACATCTCAGGCCAAGGTCACCTCAAAATTTATGCCAGGGCTAGACAGGAGGGAAGATAAGAGCTGAAATGTCACATCGTATCTGCTACTATTCCTAGTGTGGGGGGAACTGGAATACCGGAATGTGAGATTCCTGGATTATCTACATGGAGTGCCCTTTTAGGAGCACTTTAATCAAGAGATTACTGTAAGAATTAAAAGTATCAACATTCAACAACAGCATGTATTTTGCCTTTCCTTGATATGTAGAAAATAATTCAAAAAATCGCAAACTGACATTAGAAGAAGACAGGTTCTTAAACTAGTTAATTAAAAATATGCTTTTTTGGGGTCAGCAATATACATATATCATTGTTACTACCCTACACTCAAAATCTGGCTCCGTTCTTGTTCCCAGGAAGTTCACAGACATGAAAAGGAGATAATAAGGAAAGTGTATGAAGCTCTTTAGGGCTTTAGGAAACAAGAACAAATGCGCTTGCATGGGAAAGCTCAGCATCACAAATATGCCAGTTCTCCCTAAATTATCTATAAATGTCATAGACACACAGTAAAAATAGCAGGATTTGTATATTTGGAATTAAACAAGCATTCTAAAGTTCATATGGGAAAAAAGAACCAGCTGTAATAGTCAAGGTGACAAGGCACTAGTACCAACCCCTCTGCCCACAGCAAAACGTACCTAAAAGCTACAAATCTGCTAATGATGTATATTCAGGATTATCAACAGAGTGGAACAGACTGGAAATATGCCTAAATGCATCCAGGAAATTTAGTAGGAGAGGAAGGTGGCACTTCAATAAATGGGGTAAAGATGGCTTGTTCAATAAGTGGCTATGGGCAAAGGGTAGCCATCTAGAAAAAAATTAAGTTGGAGTCACCCTTCATATCAGGACAAATCCCAGAGAGATCAAACACTTTAAAATAGGAAATGAAAGAATACATGTGCCCAAAGAAAGATTAGTGAAAGAAAAGAAACTATTAGTTTCTCAGTCATGTCCAACTCTTTGCAACCCCCCGGACTGTAGCCCACCAGGTTCCTCTGTTCATGGGATTTCCCAGGCAAGAATACTGGAGTGGGTTGCCCATGCCTTTCTCCAAGGGATCTTCCTGACCCAGGGATCAAACTCAGGTCTCCTGCATCGCAGGCAGATGCCTTATCGTCTGAGACACCAGGGAAACCCCAAAGAAAGTTTGGCAGTTTTTAAAATCATCACAATGAAGAAGATCTTTCAAAGGAAAACAGAAATCCCAGAAGCCAAAGGAAACGATCCAAAGATTTGACTATGCAAATATTAAGAAAAAAAATCTGCATGGCAAATACCACCATGGGCAAAGTCACAAAAACAAATGGCAGACTGAGAACAAATATTTGCAACCCATACCACAAAGGGCTAATCTCCATCATACATAAAGGATCCATTACAGAACTAGGTTCCATTACCCCACCCAAAGATCTCTGGGCTAAAGTAATACAGAGAAAACTAACAGGAGTTAAAAAATACACTTTAAGTGATATTATAGGAGACAGAGGTGTCCCTTCCCCCCAGAAATAAAAGGATGCATGGTTAGACTACAGAAGGAAAATATTTATACATTCTAAAAGAAAAGGAAGAAAAAATATATTTTTTCAAAACAGGAGCCTGTCTAGGAGATTTGATAATTGAAAAAGGTATGATCATCAACTGTCTTCTAGATTGAGGAATTTATATCAAAGGTAACTACAATCACACGTTAAGAACTTGTTTCCACTGTTTTGTATTCTATTTGCAGATTTTTTAAAATGTTGTAAGTACCATTGGTATAACCATTATTGGTATCACCAATAATTTGAAAATAAAAATCTTGCCCAAGTAAAAACAAAACAAAAATCATCTTTTCAGATGATTCTGAAGAAACCAATGACCACTGGAAGACTGGGCAGTGGCTACCAATAGAAGGTCAACAGAAAAGGAAATAAAAATAGTTCTTAGATGTAAAAAAAATGCACAGCCTCTTTGACAGGAGGAATACAAATTAAAACACACAGTGAGAAAATACTTTTTTACTCATCAGATTGGCAATACTAATGGAATACTGAGCAGCTGAGACCTACACGGAGGAAGTTCTTCCTACATTCATATGGAAGAAGCTCTCGGTGGTATTTCATGAAGAAAAACCAAGTGTAGAAGAGTATATAGCGTACTACTTAGTTGTGCAATAAGAGGAAAAGAAGTGTGTGTCTGTGTAACTGTTTTTGCATAAAATATGTCTGGATGAATTGAGCAAGTAGTACTGACAAATATACAGTACCGCGTGTAAACAGAGAGCTAGAGGGAAGTGCCATAGAGCCCAGGGAATGCAGCTTGGTGTTTTCTGTGATGACCTAGAGGGGTGGGCATCAGGGGTTGCGAAGGAGGCACAAGAGGGAGGGGATATATGAATACTTAGAGCTGATCCACATTGCTGTGCAGCAGAAACTATTACTAATACAACATTGTAAAGCAACTATGCTCCAATTAAAACATAAATTTTAAAAATATGTCTTGAAAAACAGTCAAGAAACTGGAAACATCGGTTGAAGGTAACTAGATGATGTCTGTGGGAGTCTCTTCATGGGGATGTAACCTGTCTTTTAAAAACAAATATACGCTACCCAGGAGTTAAGGATGCTTCTGATGCGCGTGACTGTTATAAATTTACCCTGATGCACCTCAGAGCCTACCGATGGCCAGGCAAACACTGAAGGACAGAGCGAGGTCACGGACGCTCCTGGGTGATGAGAGAACGACCGGGAAACGCAGACACTGCTTCTTGAGCAGAAATGTAAAAGGAAGGAAATGATGCAGCTGCCCTGGAGCTTTCTGTAAGAGGAACACGGTTCCAAAGAGCTGAAAGAGGCCACTGTTGAGGGCTGTGGTTTAGCCCTGATGAAATGGCAGCTCTTTCCTATGACATGAGAACAGAAAAATATTTCCTCAGCTAGTCAACAACTCCACCCTTGTGAAAACTCACGGCAACTTAGGCACTGAACCTTCATTCTTGCCCGCGTGACAAGAGAGCATCACAAAACTGTACAGATAAGCATATTCTAGAAAGTTCTGCTAAAGCAAAGCACATCTCTCTTTACACGTGAAGGACAGATTCATAAGACAGTGGCTGGCATCACTGCCTATCCTTATTATTAGCAAATGAACCACAAACGACTTTCAAAACTATGGAGGATGAAATGTATACTCACAGTCCCTTCATTTTATTTCATTATCAATTTGAAACAGTTAGAAGAAACCAAAAGTTAAAAAAAAATCCATATCCTCACAACCCTTACAGAACAAGAACTATTTTAATTTTTTTCATTTCCTTTCTACCTGTATCTGTTTGAAGAGTATTTATATAATTATAATATTGGTCTCTTGATATATAACTTTATTAATATCTTCTGCCTTCTTCACTTAATCCCTGTTTGTACATATAGTTATAACACTAAGTTTTGAATGGCTGCATACAGTTTTAACCTGTTTATTAGCTGTAGTTTAGGGAGCAAACATTTATCTTGTACCTTCTATGGGCACATTTACATAATACAATTTATCCTTCACAGCAACATTTATTATCAGGACCTCTCCTTGTAGTCCAGGAAACAGGGTCCAAAGATACAGTAGGCAGCAGACCTTGCATTTGAACTCTATGTCTCTTAACCTGATACCCCACGTTCTTAACCCTGCATTATAGTGCTTCTGCTTCCACTGGGGATGCCTTTTAAAACACTATTTATTTATTTGGCTGCGTTGGGTCTTAGTTGCAGTATGGCGGGGGTGGGAGGGTTGTCTTTGATCTTCATTGTCGCATGTGGGATCTAGTTCCCTGACCACTGGACAAAGATATCAGACATCACCAGTGTTGCTTTCTCCTGGAGACACTGTTCAAGGAGCTCTCTGCCCCCATACCCCTTTGAAAGGGCCTCCCTTTCCTCCATCCTGTGAGGCCTCTTGACTTCTTTCCTGCAGTAGGGATGCCATGGCTACTCTGCCTTCGTTTACTTCCTTCTTTTGGTAGAGGTCAGCTTCGACTAACAGCTTCTATTAACCTAGTCAATCCTAAAGGAAATCAACCCTGAATATTCATTGGAAGGACTGATGCTGAAGCTCCAATACTTTGGCTACCTGATACAAAGAGCCAATTCATTGGAAAAGACCCTGATGCTGGGAAAGACTGAGGGCAGGAAGAGAAGGGGGTGACAGAGGATGAGATGGTTGGATGGCATCACCGATTCAATGGACGTGAGTTTGAGCAAACTCCAGGAGACAGTGGAGGACAGGGTAGCTGGCGTCTGTAGTCCATTGGGTCGAAAAGAGTTGGATGCAATTTAGAGACTGAACAACAATAGCTTTGACTAGTTTCTTACAAAAAAGTAAGTTGGAGAGAAAAAAAAAAACCTTTTGAGACCAACTCACCATATCTGAAAATGATTTAAAAAAAAAAAATTATTTGACTGTGCTGGGTCTTAGTTGCAGTGTGTGGGATCTAGTTTCCTGACCAGGGATTGAACCTCGGCCCTTTGCTTTGGCAGCACAGGGTCTTAGCCACAGGACCACCAGGGAAGTCCCTGAAAATGTCTTATTTTCACCTTCACAGTAGGTTTAGTTTGGCAGGTATGGAAGTCTAAGTTAAAAGCCATTTTATTAACACCTCAGGAGTTTGAAGCCTCGATCCTCTGTCCTCCAGCTTCTGATCTGCCACTGAGAGCTGGCGTCATGCTGAGGCCTGGTCCTTACGTGCGTCCTGTTTCTTTTGTTGTTGCTCAGTCGCTCAGTCATTTCTGACTCTTTGTGACCCCATGGACTGCAGCACGCCAGGCTGCCCTGTCCTTCACTGTCTCCCGGAGTTTGCTCAAACTCATGTCCACTGAGTCGATGATGCCATCCAACCATCTCATCCTCTGTCGCCCCCTTCTCCTTCTGTCCTCCATCTTTCCCAGCATCAGAGTCTTTTTCAATGAGTGGGCTCTTCGAATCAGGAGGCCAAAGTATCTAATTCTTTACTCTCTGCAAACTTTGGGGATCTTGCTTTAGTGGTTCAAAATTTTACAAAGAACCTTGGTTAGGTCTTTTTCTCTGAGCTAGAATTTTAGAGGCTCTTTCAATTAAGAGTTTTTAGGTCCTTCCCTGGCAGCTCAGATGGTAAAGCATCTGCCTACAATGCAGGTAGACCCAGGTTCGATCCCTGGGTCAGGAAGATTCCTCGGAGAAGGAAACAGCAACCCATTCCAGTATTCATGCCTGGAAAATCCCATGGATTTTGGAAGCCTGGTGGGCTACAACCATGGGGTCACAAAGAGTCAGACACAACTGAGTGACTTCACTTCATACTTATAGGATACTGGGATATTTCTTTGATAATTTCTTCCCCTCCACTTTCTCTCGCCTCTTTCTGGAACTACTATTATTTGGATATTAGATTTCTTGGACTGATCCTCTAATATCTCTTCCACTTTCCATCTTTTGTCTTCTTATTCTACCTTCTGGGAGAGATCTTCCTTTATTCTTCCCTAATTCCTTTATTAATCTTCATTTGTGCTCCCAAAGCTCTTCCTGTTCCCTGATGTTGCAATTCTTCCTGCCACAAGGATGTACATTTTCTCTTCCCTCTGCGTATGCTCATTACAGGTTTTCTCAACTTTACTTTGGTTCCTTCCCATTGTGTTTCCTCCCTAGCCTTTCATCTGCTTGCTTTATATCTTTGGCTTTCAAGATTTTCTTCGAATGTCCAGGGACTCTTGGTTGTGTCTGCTCCTGTGGCAGGAAAATTGATGCCTAGCTATCTGTTTACTTAAGCAGGGCCTGTCAATCTGTGGGTGCCAGCTCCTTTGTTAGAGGACCCCCAGATAAAGGTCTTTTGGACTTATCTCTTGGGCAGGTCAGTTTCCCTAGAGGGCAGTCCTCCCAACTCCTTGGGGAACCTAGGCACGGCTGGGACTTTCTGTGGGCAGACGCTATGACCTGGCACCTCACTCCCGCTCTCAGTCTGCCAGCCACCCAACAGGCAGAGGCAGGGTGCTCACTTGGCTGCGTGGGATAGGAGGAGACTGGGGGACTCTCCATCAGTCTTCGTGGTTTCAGACATATTTCACACCCCAACCTCAGAGGTGCCTCTAGTTCCTGAGCTTTCAAATCAGCCTGACTCTTGTGGAGTTCCCAGTCTGCAGGCTTGGGCTTCTGACTTAGTGTCCAGCACTCGTCTGTCTCCCTTCCACTCGCCTGCCCCCATCCCCCCTCCTAGTCTCTTCGTTCTTGAAAATTCGTGCCGTGTTTTCCTTTGCTGTCATTTTAGTGGGGATTCGAGAAGAGGTGAAGGTAAATACATGTTCAATCTGCCACTTTTAATCAAGCCTTTCAGCACTTCTCTTTGTTTATCTAATTTTTAAATATTTATTTGGCTGTGTTGGGTCTTAGTTGTGGCAGATGGGACAGGTGGGCTCAGTTGCCCTGAGGCATGGGGGATCTTAATTCCCTGGCCAGGGATGGAACCCATGTCCCTTGCATTGAAAGGTAGACTCTTAATCACTGGACCACCAGGGAAGTTCTCTCTGTGTTTAAATGATTTCTTTGTGTTAGATTCGTAGCAGTGGAATTAATATTTTTGCTCCTTTATTTGTGATCTGTGTATTCTTGTTTTCACTCAGTAAACATTTGTGGAGCACCTACTATGTGTTGGACACAATACTGGGCAGTCATGACACATGGCAGAGAGAAAACAACAAGAACCAGGTTGCCAGAGAGACCAGGGTCCAATCTCATTCCTGATAGCTCTGCAACTTTGCTCAAGTCAATTACCTTGTTGAGTTGCACTTACTTATGAGTTAAAAATTGGAGGATAGAGGTAGAGAATAACAACAGTCACAGCAATATATGCTTATTGACTTCTTACACATGCTAAACAGACTGTAAACCATTTCACATGCTGTTTCTCATACTGAACCTATGAGACAAGTGCTAGTTAACAAATGAGGAAACAGAGACTCAGCAAGGGGAAGTGGCCCAGCCAGGCAGGGGAAGAGCTGGCATGAGAACCCAGGTGGTCTTGCCACAGAGCTGGGCTCCAGAGCTCCATGAGCAATAGCTGTTAACTTCTCCCTCTGCCTGGCACCGCAGCACCCACCTTCCTGATCTTGGGGAAGACCTTCATCCAGTTTGGCTTCCTCCTCTAGCTTCCTAGGATTAACCTAGTGGCTCAGATGGTAAAGAATGTGCCTGCAATATGGGAGACCCGGGCTCAATACCTGGATGGGGAAGATCCCCTGGCACAGGAAATGGCAACCCACTCCAGTATTCTTGCCTGGAGAATCCCATGGACAGAGGAGCCTAGTGGGCTGCAGTCCATGGGGTTGAAGAGTTGGAGACAACTCTTTTCACTTTTTAGCTTTCACTTGAAAGCTAAAAGTGAAAGAGTGACTTTACTTTCGCTTTTAGCTTCCTATTCCCCCCTTCCTCTCTCAGCTTTGGTTACCACACTTGTTTTGTTATTGTTGTTTCTCCTGCAGTTTCTATGAACTGACTTCATTTCTGACTCTACTACTGAAAACTCAGCCTCGCACTATGTGGTCTGTTCTAAATGGGAAGGAAACCCCAAACAGAGGAGATATATGTGTATGTACAGCTGACTCACCTTGCTGTGCACCAGAAACCAACACAACATTGTAAAGCACCTATGTTGTTCAGTCGCTAAATCCTGTACGACTCTTTTGGGACCCCATGGACTGTAGCCTGCCAGGCTCCTCTGCCCATGGGATTTCCCAGGCAAGGATACTGGAGTGGTTGCCATTTCCTCTTCCAGGTCAATTCCAGACCCAGGAATTGAACCCGAATCTCCTGCATTGGCAGGCAGATTCTTTACTGCTGAGCCACCAGGGAAACCCAAAAGCAACTATACTCCAATTAAAAACAAACAAACAAAAAAAAAACAACCCCAAAGAAAGAAAACTCATCCTCAAATATCCCTGCTTCTTTCTGGCTGAGCCCCAAGGTCTTTGGTCAGCCCTCCCTTTTCCTGCCTTTTTGTGGCTTCTGACATGGTCTGCTTCAAAGTCTTCCTTCTCTGGCTTCTGTGACACCTGGGGCTCCCGGTACTCCTCAAGAACTGCCCATCTCTGGTTCATTCACTGGCTCTTCCTCCCACCCTCACCTGCCACGGCCATCAGTCCTCAGCTCTCTCCCCATCTGCCTTTCTCTCCCCTGTTGATGGCTGCTCTGGACTTTGCATGCCTGGCCTTAAAGTGTTAGTTGCTTAGTCGTGTCCGACTCTTTACGACCCCATGGGGTGTAGCCCGCCAAGTTTCTCTGTCCATGGGATTCTCCAGGCAAGAATACTGGAGTGGGTTGCCATTCCCTTCTCCAGAGGATCTTTCCAACCCAGAGATCGAACCCACATCTCCAGCACTGCAGGTGGACACTTAACCATCTGAACCACTTGGCCTTAAGCTCACACCTAAATTTCGTTGCCCAGGCATGTCCCATAGACTGTCCCAAACTAAACGACTTTCCCTGAGAAAGCAGCTTCCCCATTGGACTCCTTTATTTCTGTCAATGGCTCTATTCTTCTCTCAACTGCTCAGTAATCTTGGCATTTTCTGTTACTCAGCCCTTCCCTCCAACCACTCAAGGCTATTCCATTATCTACCAGCACCTATTGATTCTACCTTGAAAGGCCTCTGGAGCTTGTCCCATCCTTCCCTTTGCTCCCTCCACTAGCGCTCATGGGATCAAGTGCCAACACTTCCTTTCTGGGAATCTGAGACTCCTCTTTCTCCCCTGGTGACCTGGGGCTGTCTGCTGTAATCGGAGAGCTCTCGTCACACTGGATCACGGCATAGGGATCCAGCAAGGAGCTTGCCAGGAAGCAGATATGGAGATGAGGCCAGTGACGGGGCCAAAGCACATTAGCAAACAAAATCCAGGGCACAGAGAACAAAGGGCAGAGACAGCAGCAGGTCCAAATGCTAAACAAAGAGCATCAAAGAAATGTTTGGGAATCGAAAGACAGATGGTCCAAGTCTAGCCAAATAAAGATCCTGGAACATGGGCAACAGGAGAAGAGAGGCTGTGGGGGCAGGGCAAAAGTGACAGTGAGGAAACAGGCCAAGTCGGTGGCGCGTCCATCATCTCCTTACACAGGCAGGCTGGCTGGAAGGCCAACAGGACCAAGGAACAAATGTGGGTGGGTGAAGAGCGTTGGCCTGGGGAGCAAAGGCAGTCTTCTACCGGAAGTACCTGCTTAAACGATGGCTTTCACTGGCTCATGATCATGCCAACCGCTCTGTCTTCTTTCCAAACCAACTCATCTTTCAGGATCCCACAAAACTTCACCCAAGCCGCCACAGCATCATCTCCTTCTTCCTCTACACTCCTTAATCACTGATCTGAATTACTCATTCTGACCCTTAATCACCTGGGTTCCTACCAAAACGACCTATACGTGTCAGAGTGCACTGACTCTATGCAAAGCAGAGGCCATAGAGAATACAGAAAATGTTAAGATGGCTTCTGCCCTTAAGCCTCTCAGAACACAGCTGAGGGTGAAGAGAGATACACACAGGAAAAGATATCATTTATAGTCCTGCTGATAAGTAGGAGCCAAAGAGACAGAAGAAGGGTAAAGGTTAGAGAATGCTGGAAGAGCTAGGATGTGAGGAGGCCTTGAGAGATGAAGAGGATTTTGATAGACAGAGGAGACAAATATGAGCAGAAGGATTCTGCATGGAAGGGAAGGGGTGAGTGTGGTGTGCACACAAAAGAACAGACTGGAAGAGCATGTTATTCTATATTAATTGACTAACTTAAAAAAAAAATATATATATATATATAAATCTTTGTGTATCCACTGAGAAGAAGAATTGTCCTTTATGGAAATACTAAGGAAGGAAAAGTCTGCATTGTTATGGCTTGGTGGATTTCAAGTTTAAAATATTCCCGGGTGGTCCAGTCATTAAGACTCGGCTCTTTCACTTCTGGGCGCTAAGGTCCATCCCTGGTCAGGGAACTAAGATCCTACTTGCCTTGGAGCAACTAAGTCCAGGAGCTGCAACTACTTAAGCCCACGCGCCCTACAGCCTGTGCTCCACAGCAGGAGAGGCTGGAGTGCCACAACTGGAGAGCAGCCCCTGCTCGCCACAGCTAGAGAAAGCCGACACAGCAACGAAGACCCAGGGCAGCCAAAAATAAATCAATCAATAAAACTGCTTTTAAAATCTTAAAAAAAAAAAAAAAAGGAATTACTGTTCAAGCTTTTGCTATCTGGCTGAAAATGCCAGTGTTGGAGAATTTGGTACCACCGTTCAATAAGGAAGTGGGGTTGGTTGGCAATGGCTTTAGTACCCAGTGCAAAAGATGGAAAACACACAACCTGCCACCTCTCATGGACCTCTCCCTTCCTGGGAGGGATCAACTGCTGACCTCCGGGCGAGAAGGTTTCCCAAATGCTCCGGCTTACAGACTCTTACTGGCCACGTCACAAGTTAAGCCGTCCAACTTGCACCCACGCAGACTGGGTCCTCACTCTATGATTAGAGACGGCACAGGGTGGAGACTAGGCTGGTTCATAAGCTGCCAGGAGGGCTGACTCATTTCCGAGGCTCATGGGGACGCGGTACCACTGGGAGTCACCTTGGGCAGAGGACGCACTCCCAGAAGGACATGGCCCTTGGGCGATGGCGCCGCTCAGTCTGGCAGACCGTCACTTGGGAGTGGTGACAGGGTTGGCATCTTATCCAACCATCTGAAACATCGATTAGTCAAGGACTACAGTTTTCTGTAGGAGTAAAAGCTTCACTTTCCAGAATTTCACAGAGGGATAGGTTTCCTTAAAAACCCTGGAAGATGGTTACCTTGAATTAATATTATACCACTTAGCAGATTCTGATCCTAAAACCCCGTCCCCCCAACAGACTCCATTTGCACAGAAGGCATCCTCGAGGTGGCTGCAGAGGACTGGGCTTCCAAAATTGGTTGCTTCACTTGCTGCTGCTTTGTATGAAGATGAAGTAAAATGGCAGTCAGTTCTTTACCCTCCACACCACTGAATGTTGATGAGGGCAGTTAGAGTTTAGAAACCATATTTATTAACCCTCCAGAGGAGGCTTCCCTGGAGGTGGCTCAGACAGTAAAGAAACTGCCTGCAATAAGGAGACCCTGGTTCAATCCCTAACTTGAACCCTCTAGAACATGTTTTTAAGATTTTTAAAAGTCTTTATTGAATTTGTTACAATATTGCTTGTTTTATGTTTTGGCTTTTGGGCCACTGAGGCATGTGGCATCTTAGCTCTCCAACCAGGGATCGAACCCACACCCCTTGCATTGGCAGGTGAAGTCTTAACCACTGGACCACCAGGGATGTCCCTAGAACACACGTTCAAAATCAAGTTGCTGTCTTAATTATACTTTATTAATAAAGCGTACGTAGTATTGAGTGTACTGTCGCAGTGAGGGGAGCTGTGCCAGGGAGCTGGCAGAGAAAAGGAATAGTTTGAGATCAAAATTCGTAAGCAATAAATTTACAGGATCAATAGAACAAGAAAAAACTGACAAAAGTTGGCTACGCTTGGAAATTTCACAGTTTCTAGAAAATGAAGCCTGTTCCTACTCCTGGATGTTGGACCTGTTTTCAGTCAACTATATATTGAGAAGGACCACAAAAGTGGATCTAATCCCAGGCAAATCCTATAGAGGAAATTAGGTTTAAAGTAGTTTAAATAAAATTAAGGCTGACTGATGGTCAAAGATTGACCCTGGAGCCTAGTCTGGGAAAAAACTGAAAGAGAAAGTGACTTGGCAATGCAGCCAGCCTTGCACAAAGCAGAGGCCCACCGGCCCATCCAGATGTGCTGGGTCTGACACCATGTGATGGACTCAGCTGTAGCACGTGCTTCTTTTCCCTTTTTGAAGGCATGGTAGGGCCCCGAAGGATAAACTCAAGCATGATGAACAGGGGAACAGGTAGGTAATACATTCTTAGAAACTGAAAATGAATGCTTTTAGGGAGTGGATGGCACATAGAAGATGTTCTTTCCATCTGAACCAAATCAAGAGAGTTTCAAATATTCTAGATTCTGAACCTTTTAGAGCTTTCAGCAATTCTTCCATGAAGGCACAGAGTCTCTAACAAGAGGCTACAACCTGTCCCGAGGTTAGAGGAAGGCGGACGAATCTCTCCATGGTCTCACAGTTTTCTCGTCTTAAGTCAATACAAGAGGCCTCAGAGGCGGCAGCACTTTCCTCCTGGTCTCTTGGATAACTGAGCTGCTAGGGCAGAGACAGTACAGGTGGGCAACATCCAAGGGTTAAATTACACTTGACCTCTGGCGAACTAAACACTTACCCCTAATCGCACCCACTTACGAAAACCTCACCATCTGGTCACAGAAGACAGTGACAAACAGGTAGTGACCGACGCATCCCTGTTTATCTGGTACTTTCCCAGGTTTTAGTGGGAAAGTTCCATACTCTGGGAACCCTATCAAGTCCCAGGAAAATCGGGATGTTTGGTCAGCCTAATGACAGGACAGTAACCCAGCTTTAGCAATCCAACTTTCTCACCTTGACAGCTTGGGTTTGAGCCACTGTCATCAAAAACACAAGCCATTTTAAGATGAAGGCCCCTGAAAAGGCGACCTCACGGGAGCTAACCACCAATTATCAGTCTCAACAGAGATGCTTTCTGAGTCTTTCATCTTTCAAGGACTCTCTTGCAATGTAAGTTTCTCAACAAATGTGCTCTGAAGGTCTGGTGCGTACATAGTAAGCCCATCAGAGCGCGCCAGATCCACTTATCAATTGTTAATGGTTTACCACAAGCATCTAAGGAAATATTTGCACAGTTCTTAAAATGGGTAAAATCAGGTCAATAGAATTAAGGCTCCTGGCAATTAGGAGATTATCCTATAAAAAGGACAAAGCTTGAGTGTGCAGCCAAGAAGGAAAGGATCTAAATCTGATTTGGAATGTCTCTGTGAACAAGAAGGAATTAAGAATTTAAGTCCAAGATAATGAAATTCTTTTCATCTTTAACTCACTATAAATAAGCCATGCTGGCTCCGGAATTTCTACCCAGGAGGGGCCCAGGGATGGCAATGTGACCGGAAGGGAACGTGCGGAGCTGCTTTTGCATGATTTCCTTTAAGACTGAGAAAACACCAATTGTTCACATCCAAGATTCTTGTCCTAGCTTCCTCTGTGACACCACCACTAAGAAGAGACGGTAAAATAAAAAGGAGGCAAGGCAGGAGACGGAAAGGGGAGTAGGAGTTTACACACTGAGTCCTTTGCTCTTTAGATCTGAAAATAATTTCGTATATTGCAATATCAGACTGATCTGAATTAGTGCTTTTCTGTTGAGTACTTGTAATTTTTTTAATATGTCCTTGGTATACTAGGAGATATATATATATACACACACAGATATATACATGTGTGAATGGCTTCCTTGGTGGTTCAGTGGTAAAGAATCCATCTGGAAAAAAAAAAAAAAAAACAATCCATCTGACAATGCAGGATGCAGGCTCAATCCCTAGGTTGGAAGATCCCCTGGAGTGGGAAATGGCAACCCACTCCAGTTCTTGCCTGGAGAATCCCATGGATGGCTACAGTCCACGTGGTCGAAAAAGAGTTGAACATGACTTAGCGACGAAACAACAGCAACTATATATATATATAAAATATATATATATGGTATTTTTATGTATAGAAAAAGGCCTTTATTGGGGATAAATAAAAGAAAAGTGAGTATTACTGATAGAAAGGGAGTGTGAATGCCTGCGTAGAGAAAGAACTGGTATTGCTTCTGAGAAGAAATAATTAAGCACAGGTATGCAGAAACCAATAAAATTTTTTGTTTCTGTTTTCTGGCCATACCACGTGCCATATGGGATTTTAGTTCCTAGACCAGGGATGCAACCCATGCCCTGCAGGAAGAACAGAGTCCTAACTACTAGACTGCCAGGAAAGTCCCTAAAAATTTTTTTTCCCCACAATGAAATGGCTTTAAAATAAATGATCTTTTGAAAATACCTCCCAACAACAGAGCCTCAGAGAAGTAAATCTTCCGATGTTCATTAACCCAGACTAATGAATGACCACTGGCAGGAAACTAAAGATAGGGGCTAATTACGGTGAGAACAACATTTCCATGGGATTCTTGTTTGGAGTCTACTCTCGTGAATGAGGAGATAAATAGAAAAGAAAAAAAAAACACAGAAGATGAACCCACTACAATCCATGGAAAGGTCACAGGGTTTCTGCTGTTGTTTGATGAGTGTCTGAAGCAGCTTCAAAGAGGAAGTGCTCAGAAAGGGCACCACTGGCAGAGATGAGTCAGCTAGTATTTTTGGCTTGGTGCTGGAATGGGTGTGATCCTCTACTCCAAGTTTCAGGTGTCTCTCAAACCCATGGAGAGTAATAAAATCCAGATCTTATTAATACAGGCAGCAGTGGGTTACAGAAGGAAGCTATTACCTTTTCTGCCTCTGGGGAAGAAAGGACCCACAAGCATATGGTTGATGATTTGACCTCACTGTGTCCCTTCACTAGACTGTGCAGGGCTTCACAGATGCCTCTTGCATCTCATAAAAACACCTCGGTCATCTGTTTTTAGGCTTGCCTACTAGCTAAGTGCTCCATCACAGTCTTCTTAGAAGCCTTCATCTTCAGCTCTACCACGATCCATACTGACGAGCCCACTACTGAGTGAAAAAGTGGAAGCCTGGCTTCTCACAGGGAATGTATGCATTTTAATAACAGCTTCCAGAGACAGGGCGCCTGCTTCCTGTCTTCACTTTCTAAACCAGGGCTGGTGATGGGAACTACAAGGGGAGGGCGGAGGCTGCAAACAGCCTTTCTGGATATACCTGGGTGTGCCCTGACTTAAGACCAAACAACCAATCCATCCTCTTTCAGAGACAGCACAGCGACTTCCTAATAAGCAAAACTTGGTCAGAGCTGAGAAAGTGTTAGTCACTTAGTCATGCCCAACTCTGCAACCCCATGGACTGCAGCCCACCAGGTTCCTCTGTCCAGGGGATCTTCCAGGCTAGGATACTGGAGTGGGTTGCCACTTCCTTCTCCAGGGGATCTGCCCAACCCAGGGACTGAACCTGGGTCTCCTGCACTGCAGGCAGATTCTTTACTGACTGAACTAAGAGGGAAGCCCTAAGCTCAGAGCTGAAGGTACACCTGATTCCCTGAAGCGCCCCTGAGCAGCACTGATTGCTTAAGCTGGAGTGGGAAACCAAACCAAACCAAAATGGGAACATCCCTCAACTACACCTGTCTATGGAAAACAAGGGGCAAGGTCAACAAGCAGCATTATATTTAAGACTTGGAATGGCTTGGAATCCTGTTCTGTCTGGTCAAGAATATGGATCCTGATTTGGGGTACATATATTCCACTGGTGAAGAAAAGAGACAGGTATGAACCTCTACAGAACAAGACTGTTGTTGTTTATCACTAAGTCATGCCCAACCCATTGCCCATTTCGTTTTCGACCTCATGGACTATAGCCTGCCAGGCTCCTCTGTCCGTGGGATTCTCCAGGCAAGAATACTGGAGTGGGTTGCCATTCCCTTCTCCAGGGGATCTTCCCCTACCCAGGGATCAAACTCACATCTCCTGCATTGGCAGGCAGATTCTTTCCCACTGAGCCACCAGGGAAGCCCTACAGAAAAAGATGAAATATGCTGAATGGACACAGAAGCTACATGCTGGGGAAACTCGGGCAGGAAGAAGCAAAGGAGTTGTCTGGAGTCTACTCTCTGCTCATTCACGAGAGTAGACTCTAAACAAGAATCCCATGGAAATGTTCTCATTCTGACTGAAGAGGAGCTGGGAGTAGTCAGGCAAAGTTTCTCAGAATAGAAGCTATTTAAGTTTTTTCTTTTTTTATGACATACTCAAAAAAGAAAAATGTATTTATTTGGTTGCACCAGTTCTTAGTTGCAGCGTGTGGGATCTAGTTCGCCAAACAGGGAATTTGGCCCCCTGAATTTGGAGCTCAGAGTCTTAGCCACTGGACCACCAGGGAAGTCATGCTAGTTAAGTTTTTCTTGCAGGGTAAGAAGGTATCTTGGTGGAGAGAAAGAAGAGATTTGGGGGGGACAGGGACAAGTGCCTAAGGGGCAGGCACTTAATGGGCAATGCAAAATGCCATGGGTGGTGAGGCTGGGATAGGCTAGGGTCACAGTGTTGCACTCTGGGTGCTGGCCTGCTTAAAGAACCCAACTCAAGTGGTAGAGCGACAAAGTGGGTCAGAGGCAAGAGGTGACTTGGGACATTCCTGTAAAGCACAGGGGAGTGGCAGTTACATAGGTAAATATATATGCAAAAGGCCCTGAGCTGTATACATAGGGTTTGTGTATTTTACTATATGTAAATGATAGCTCAACAAAGTCCTTAAAAAAGCAAAGGTCCAAGGGGTCCAGCGTCCCCTTGTCCTAGAGCAAAGGGGGTGAGAATGGTTAGGAGTGGGCAGATACACAAGAAAACCCTTCTCTTTGAGTTCCTGTCCTTACCTGGTCGCTAGGGCTCCCAACCCAGGGTCCTTCTAAGAAACTCTTTCAATGCTTGGTGATGACGCAGTGGTCCTAGACTCAGAGGATGTTGGCGTTGAAAGGGTACCGCAGGAGAACGGCCAGTTTCATTTTACTCATTTATTTTTACTTATCTTTTTAGCTTAACTAACAGAAATTATTTCTCACAATTTTAGATGATGAAAGACCAGGATCAAGGTGTCAGCCAATTTGATTCCTGGTGAGAGCGCCTTTCCTGGCCTGTGGAAGGCCGCATTCTTGCTGTGTCTTTATATGATACGGACAGAGCACTGGTGCTCTTCCTTTTCCTATAAGGGCACTAATCCTATCATAAAAGTCCCACCCATACAACCTTATCTAGACCATATAGTCTCCTAGAGACCCCATCTCCAAATATCATCATATAAGGAGTTAGGTCCTCAATATATGAATTTTGGGGGGACACAATTCAGTCCATAGCACAACTCATTTTCCAAGCCACACAGGGATGCTTCAATCTGAGTTAGGATGGGAGAAAGGGCAGGAAACACAGCTAGAATGATGGGGTCAATTGGCCCTGTTTTTTCTCATGCATTACAATTAAAGAACTACCATAAGAAACATTCAGCCTTTTCTTCACAGCTTAAAACTAGAGATATATGTAAAGCAGAACTCTAGAATGTTTATCTCTTCACACCCTCTGTGACTTCTAGTCATTGAGTCATTCACCCCAACAAAAAGCTGGGGCATTAGAAGTCTATGTAGTGTGTGTCACATGTATAAATTTAAAAAAAATTGATGCTTTCTTAGATAGTACTGTCTGGTCATACCTTCATGATGAGAAGGGGCTTTGTAAGACTGCTTCATTTCACACACAAGGAAACCAAGGACCAGAGGGCCTGTCACGTGGTCCAGGGGTCCCCCTTGTTTAGAAGAAGATCTCAGTTTGCATCCTAATCCACATTTCAGATGAAGGCTTTTTCTCTGCACCACTGTGGCCAACAGCCATTAGGACACTTGAACAGTTGACAGAATTCTGAAGCTGCTAAAAATCAAATGTTAGAAGATATGTAGTAGTGTAGATAAATGTCCACGGCGTACTGTTTTGTTTTTTGTTTGTTTTTAAATTCTTGGGCCGCACCATGTGGCCTACGAAATCTAAGTTCTCCCGCCGGGGATCGAACTCTCGGCTCCTGTGTTGGAAGGGGAGATTCTTAACCACTGGACCACCAGAGAAGTCCCCGTGGTATGCTAAGTGTTAAAGCAGGTTACCAAATGCTACGTATGCCCCTGATTTTGTTGGGGGAAATGATCTGCAGCAGCAGAAACCCTGCAGGCGTGATGACCAACGTAGTAGTGATGTATATCCCCAAGGAGGAGACTCACAGATGATTTTTGTGTTTCACCTTATTCTCCGTTTAGAAGAAAACAAACATGCTTTAAATTCTTTAAATTTTTTATTTGAGAAAAAAATGGACATCTGTATCACCATCTAAATTTTCTCATAATCCTGATTCGAGCTTTTTAGTCTGCCTGTTTCACTGAAATCGAACACTTTTTGAGAACAAAAATTGAACCACTAGGTAAATATTGACCTGTTGCTAAGTGAACAAGAGACTTATCACCTCACCTTAGAAAAGTTTCCCTCGAGACATTGAAAAATTCATTTCTGATGTATCTTTGGGTAGGTGATCTCAAGACAGACTTAAAAACTGACTGTAATGCTGAAAAGAGGGGGGAAAAAATCCCTGTTCTCCTAACATGTTTTCACTGTTCACCTTTCACCGACTTTTTTTTTTCCTGCACCAGAACATCAAAAGGCTATGTCCGTGATTTCACACGTAAGTCATGATTAACTGGCTGCTTTCCGTCAGGGTTACTGAATAACCCCATCAGCTTGTTTTAAATCAGTTAAGTGAAATCTTTAGCCGAGACAGTTGTTTGTGAAGGCCGTAGACAGGCTTCCTGTAGGAAAAAAAAAATCTTCAAAGTCCTGGAAGAAGCACTTTTACCCATAACAGATAAGCTTCCTGAGCTCGGCTTCAAATACACGAAAGGCTGTTGCCAGAAAGGCCACACAGAAAAAACATCAAGGCCACCAGCTTCCAACAATGATTAAAATAGCAAGAGGGTCATGCAGAAATTGGAAGGCCACTCCAGGGCTAGCCCAGCTAAAGACTTTTGTCTCAGACTGGCCCCTTACTGCTCTCTGCTTCCCGTCCCTCGCCTGCACCCTGAGAAAGGTCACTGTTCCCCCTCCCTGTGGACAAGAAAGGAGCCAGCTCTGGGGTCACAGACTTGGGTCCAGGCTCTCCCCTACTACTCCTCATCTCCCCATCCTTAAAATGAGAGGAAAACAAATCCAACCTTGAAGTTCGATAGGTTCATCAAGAAAGTGTACAGGAAGAAGAAAAAGCAAAGAGAAACTGTTGGACTTATGTCTCCAGGCTGTTTTTCAAAGGAAACCAAGAAACCAGGTTAGGAAAAACCTCGCCAAAAATCAGGTTTTTTTTTTTTTAATGCTTTGAACAATTAGTGTGAAATCAAACCTAGGAGACTCAGGAGACTCGGGTTTGATCCCTGGCTCGAGAAGATCCCCTGGAGTAGGAAATGGCTACCCACTCATGTTCTTGCCTCATGGACAGAGAAGCCTGGTGGGCTAGAGTCCATGGGGTTGCAAAAGCGTCAGACACGACTGAGCGACTGACTAACTGAAACTTTACATGATGTTTTCCAAAGAGCCTAGAGGGGAGAAGCTTTCCCAGGGCTTCCTCTAATTACTCAGGAACTGATGCTGGGTGGAAATTTGTACTCATCTGCCTATAATCTCGTAGGGCTTTTAACACCTTGGTTTTTCAAAAGCTCTCTACAAACAGAGACCCAGGAACTGGATCCAGCTGCATCCCACCCCATCTGAAAGTAGGGGGTGCAAATGTTCCTTGCCAGTTCAGATGAGTGAATTATCTAAATTAAACATGGAAGAAAAACGCTGGATGATTTTGAAAACACACCAATGCTGTGCACACTCCTCAGAGAGGAGAGTTTCCATGGCAAACACTGCTTACTAAGAACACCACGCTCTTGATCATAGTTGTGGAGCCCACTATGACGTGGAATCCCCTCAGCAGGGACGGGTCCAAGTTCACCACGATTTATATTGTACGTGGCAGTTCACAGGTATTAGGCAATATAACTGAGCTATAAGTCTCCTTCAACTTGATGACAGCTTTTTAAGGTCACAGCATTATGACTAACAAGCAAACTGTACACAGACACCCAAAATACCCATAGCCCACAGCTCTTTACTCTTGGCTGTGGAAATGAACTAGACAACCAAAGAGGACAAAGCAAGAGCCCAGACTCTCAGGTGTCTCTGCTGCCCATCTGCTCTTTGAAGAGAATCATTCAGGAACGTCTCTGGTGGTCCAGTGGCTAAGACTCCGTGCTCCCAATACAGAGAGCCCAGGTTTGATTCCTGGTCAGGGAACTAGATTCCACGTGCCTCAATGAAGATCCTGTCAAATCCGTCTCCTGGAAATAAACAGCATGTGTGGTGTGGAACACAGATTCTGTCTCTTTCACAACTACTGTTTCACTTCTGTCAGAAGCTGTGCTCACCCCTGTCACCTCCAAAACACAGAGCTGGGGCTTCTGCAGGGAAATCTGGTTAACTTGGAATGAAAAGACGCTTACTCCTTGGAAGGAAAGTTATGACCAACCTAGATAGCATATTAAAAAGCAGAAACACTACTTTGTCAATAAAGGTCCATCTAGTCAAGGCTATGGTTTTTCCAGTGGTCATGTATGGATGTGAGAGTTGGACTGTAAAGAAAGCTGAACACCGAAGAATTGATGCTTTTGACCTGTGGTGTTGGGGAAGACTCTTGAGAGTCCCTTGGACTGCAAGGAGATCCAACCAGTCTATCCTAAAGGAGATCAGTCCTGGGTGTTCATTGGAAGGACTGATGTTGAAGCTGAAACTCTAATACTTTGGCCACCTGATGCAAAGAGCTGACTCATTGGAAAAGACCCTGATGCTGGGAAAGATAGAGAGGAGGAGGAGAAGGGGACGACAGAGGATGAGATGGTTGGATGGCATCACCGACTCAATGGACCTGGGTTTGGGTGGACTCCGGGAGTTGGTGATGGACAGGGAGGCCTGGAGTGCTGCAGTTCATGGGGTTGTAAAGAGTCGGACACGACTGAGAGAATGAACTGAACTGAACTGGAATGAAAACCTTCTCTTAGAGTGGATTCTCTTAGCTAATGTATATTTTTCAATAGGGCAGACCAAAGGTACCCAAGAAACCTATGCTTTTTTTTCTCATTAATTATTTGGGGTCAGGAAGACTTCCATCTTAGAACTGGCCTCAGGTGATAAAGAATCTGCCTGTAGTGCAGGAGACCCGGGTTCGATTTCTGGGTTGGGAAGATTCCCTGGAGAAGGAAGGGGCAACACACTCCAGTATTCTTGCCTGGAAAATTCCACGGACAGAGGACCCTAGTGGGCTACAGTCAATGGGGTCACACAGAGTCGGACATGACTGAGTCCGCACACACGCAAAATACTGTCCAAGTTTTCTGCATCCACCTAAAAACGACAACAGTTTTCTGCAAAGTCCTTGACGTGGTTGATGACACCGCACTGTGGAAGAAAGGATGACTTCAGGCAACAAAGATCTGAGTCGTCCCCTACCCACCAGGATTCAAGCGCCAGACTTCTACAGAGATGGTGGCTATTTTACCATCATTGACACTAGTTCACATAGATGCCTTGAGGACCCATGGGGAGAAGGTTCTTCTTTGAACAGTGTAATGACAGACAGATCAGCAGGCAGGTGTACAGGTGGGTTTGAGGGCTACTCACTCTTTGGTCAGGAGAGGACAGGACTTGAGCAGGAAGCGCGAGAGCCCCGAGTCCTGGAAGTAGAGGTCGGGCGGAGCTGTGGGGCTCTTCAGGTTCAAACACCGGACAATCACGTACAGCACGGCAGCCACCGCGGCCAGCTTCACCCCGTCAAATACGGCTGGGAGCTCGGAGGTCTCCATCATGGCGTTCATCTTGATCTGGGGAGCAGGGGCACAGGTGGGTTTAGAAGCATGTGTAGAGGGAAGACCTCACCACACAGAGACAAAGTCAGTGGGGAACGGCGACAATCCAGAAGGGCCCACAGAACCCACCCTGACTGATTCCTATCGGTGCCCTTATAGCCGCCAATGAACTGGCAACAACCCAGGTCACAAAAATCCTGAGCACTGATAAACTGGGCTGGGTGTTGGCTTTCAAACTGTGGTGCCAAAGAAGACTCTTGAGAGTTCCGTGGACTACAAGGAAATCAAACCAGTCAATCCTAAAGGAAATCAACCCTGAATGTTCATTGGAAGGACTGATGCTAAAGCTGAAGCTCCAATTCTTTGGCCGACTCACTGAAAAAGACCCTGATGCTGGGAAAGATTGAGGGCAGGAGGAGAAGGGGGTGACAGAGGATGAAATGGTTGGATGGTGTCACAGACTCAATGGACATGAGTTTGAGCAAACTCTGGGAGATAGTGAAGGATAGGAAAGCCTGGGTTCTGCAGTCCATGGGGTCGCAAAGAGTCAGACACAACTTAGCAACTGAAAACAACAAATGAACATTTATTTCTAAGATGGGCAAACTGGAAAATGCTGAGAATAGCATCCTGCTGAGCGTAGGAGAGGACTTCCCTGGTGGCCCAGTGGTTAGGAATCCACCTTCCAACATAGGCAGTGCAGGTCTGACCTCCCTGGTCTAGGAACTAAGATCCCACATGCAGTGTGGCAGGACCAAAAGTTTAAAAAAGAAATAAATAAAACCTGATGAGAGCAGGAGAAAGAAGTCCAGCTGGAAAGGCACAAGAGGGACCAGGAGACCAGCTCTGATTTCTGTTACCAGGCAGCCTTGACTTTCCTCAGACTTCACCTGCACCTGGTGCCCCGGCCGTGCATCAGGTGTGGTGTTTACAGCCTTGGACCGACGTGAGATGGGACTGCGTGGCCACCAGGTGTGGCTGTCATGCCTGTGGGCCCCACCTTTGTTTTCAGAGCAGGAAGAGCCTGATTCAGCCACCTGCTCCCTTGGAGGCAGTCCTGGCGCTGGAGTCAAGTTCAGACTAAGCTGAGCTCCCAGAGGTCTTTACTCCTGGGAGTCGCAGGCGGTGTGAAATGGAACTCAGTCACCTTTTCCCCCTACTGAAGGCAACTGCCTACAGTCATTAGTCTCCAAAACTGGGCTGAAAGTGGACCACCATTCAACTGCTAGACCAAAATTAAAAACTGGAGTATGGAAAATATACACACATATCTAGTTTTTCATCTTTTCAGGTAGCTTTATCTTGTACACAAAACACATACACACACACTCACATATATCCCTCCAAACTTTAAAAAAAACAAACACCAACAACAATAACAAAAATCCAGTCTTTTCCTCGCTGCACTGCAGGAAATCAGAGCGTCAGCCATTACCTTCAAACTCAGGGAAACCACAAGCTAACAAAAAGAAGAAAATGGTAACTCCTGGCAGCCAAGGTCGCTATGGCAACAGCTTCCCCTGGAATGGTTTCAAGTAGCCTCTGCTGAAAACAGCAGGACAAGCCCAGTGGCCAGCAGTACAGAGAAAAGAGGCAGGACAAAACGATCTCTCAAAAATGTGTTTGGGGCAGAACCAAACGAACTCATCTGAGACCCACGGTCAGGCCAGAGAGGTCTTGGAAGCCCTTTGCTAAAATCAAGGCGATTGTGGCAAATACAGGGCAGACCATCTCTGGCAGGGGGTTCCAACTGAGTGAGGAAAGGCAATCAAAGATCCCACAAATATCTTATGACATCACTCATATGTGGGATCTAATTTTTTAAAAGAAACAGATAAACTTATTTACAAAACAGAAGCAGACTTACAGATACTGAAAACAAACGGATGGTTACCAAAGGGGAAATGTGAGTGGGGGAGGGATAAATCAGGAACTTGGGATACACACACACACACACACACACACACACACACACACTACTATATATAAGATAACCAACAAGGATCTACTTTATAGCTCAGGGAACAAGACTCAACATTCTGTAACAACCTAATATGAGAAAAGAATCTAAAAAATAATGAATGTATGTATATGTATAATGGAATCACTTTGCTGTACACGGGAAACCAACACAACGCTGTAAATCAACTATAGTCCAGTTGGAAAAAAAAAAGAACCCAGTTCCTTAACTCACCATCAGGACAAGAAAATAATTTTTTTTAATTTATCTGGCATGGTTTAGAATCAAGGCTGAACCTCAGAATATACTTTTCAGCTGCATCAACCTTTGACCTTTTATGAGCTGACGGTTTCCTTAAAACTTAACTTCTGGGGTCATGTCTCTCAAAGGCTGTTCCCCAAACCTTTAAAACAAGGATTCTTTTAACTTGGGATCTGTAGGTCCCCTATGGGTTTCTGGGAACTTCCTGAAATTATGTGTGAAAGTGTGTGTGTTTGTACAGTTTTCTGGGAAGAGGGCTTGCAGATATGATCAGATTCTCCAGGAGGCCTGTGACCTAAGCAAGCACACAGCACCACACTCAAAGATGCTCTAGCGGTCCCACCTGTGTCCTTGTCCTCATATCTCCAAAACCCGGCCACCTGCCAGTTGAACCAACTCGAAACAAATATCCAAGATGACACAGCTTGCTATTTACTGAAGTACAGTTGATTGAAATAGTGTTGTCTTAATTTTCATAGAGACTTTTAAGTGTAGTGATTAGGGGGCTGAAATCAAAACCTAGGAGGATTTCTAGTTTTTCTGGCAGGATGCTGGTGATATGAAACTGAAATAGACATCCTCCTTGTCCTCTTAATTGCAAAGAAAGGAGAAGGTGCACTGAGTGGCTTGACCAGATTTCTGGCTGATCTAGAGTAGACACATTGAATTAAAAACATAAAATAAATCCCTCCACCCCTACTTTCACTCACCACTTATGAATGTTGGGAAGGTAGGGAGAAGAAGCAAAAATAAGAGTTTCGCCAATACGTACCTACGTCACCAGCTCTTCTCTGCTGCGAATACAAATTGATCTTGAAGAAGAGTTGAACAGCTGGGCTGGTCAGGTCAGATCTCTTATTCGATTTAACCTAAAAGCTGAAAAGATTGGATAGTGACATTTTACAGGTTGAGAAAGAAGCAATTTAATTGAAATATAAGCATAGTTTAAGTTTTTTGCATTTAAAGTCGTTAGAAAAAAAAAAAAACCCAAAACGATTTCTTTAATTAACATATGTGACGCACTCTTGGCCAGACCTGCTGGGGGAAATCTTGGTGAACCCACAGACTGGCAGGCTCTGTGGTTTCCAGGACGAGTTATCTGCTGCGTTCACAACTCTGGCTAATGTAAACTCATGCTGCTTCTGTCCTTTATCTCATAACATCATTTCCAGAGATACCCAACGACGACAAGGATCATCTCTGTGTGACTGATGAAATAATTTAGCCGGGTTTAGGTCGAGATAGCAGGCAGCTGACTTGTTTCATCTCTTCCAAATATACAGAAATGACAGAAAAAATAGGAGCTGAGAAAAGTAAAAGGGCACAGATGGGCTCAAAAATGCAGTTCCAGAAATGGAACAGAACTGAAAGTAATGAGTGGGGAGCCATAGCACCTGCCAGATCTGGGGCTTACTGCGGGCTGGAGGCTGGCTGTGCTGGGCCATTCAGGGCTGAAAGCGCTCACTGTGAGATGGGGAACCAGAGCCGGGCCCTCTGTGTTAAAGACCCGTGGCTTCCAAAGCAGCAGAGAAAACAAAAAGAGAAACGGGAAGGGGGAGAGACAGCAGTGTTTACAGAGCTCCCCTTATATTTCATGTAAAGCGCGTCCTGATGCTTTTAAGAGTACCTCTGAGGTAGGTACTATTATTATTCCATTTTACAGATGAGAGGACTCTTGAGAGTCCCTTGGACTGCAAGGAGATCCAATCAGTCAATCCTAAAGGAAATCAACCCTGAATATTCATTGGAAGACTGATGCTGAAGCTGAAGCTCCAATACTTGGCCACCTGATGGGAAGAGCTGACTCACTGGAAAAGACCCTGATGCTGGGAAAGACTGGAGGCAGGAGGAGAAGGGGGCAACAGAGGAGATGGTTGGATGGCTTCACCGACTCAATGGACATGAGTTCAAGCAAGCTCCAGGAGATGGTGAAGGACAGGGAAGCCTGGCGTGCCACAGTCCATGAGGTTACAGAGTTGGACATGACTGAGTGACTGAACAACGACAACCGATGAGGAAACTGAGCCGTGGAAAACTTGAGTGACCTGCTCAAGGTCACGCAGGTAGCAGGTAGAGAAACTAAGACACATATCAGGCTCCAAAGAACGTGTTTTTAACCACCACGCTGTGCTACTTGAAAAGAGGAAAAGTAAGAAAAAGAGAAACAAGAACAAAAGTAGATGGTAGAGGAAAACACAAATGAGACACCAAGAGCTTGCAAAAAATCATGAAGCTGTAACATAGTAGAGCTGGGATTCAAGCCCAGTTTTTCTTTTCTGATTCCATCAAACCGAAATGATTTAAAAAGAAAATGAAAGCCAGTTGGAGGGGAGATTCAATTAACCTTCAGAGTAGCCTTGCTGAAATTCAAATATTTATTATTTTTTCCTATTCTGAGACAAATTAGAATGGCTTTGTTGGGGGCAGGGTACTAAGGAGCATGTCTCCAGCCACATCACAAGCCACCTGACCTTTCCAGGGCTTGGCTGTCCACTAAAACACAAGGGATGTGCCAGATCAGAGACCTTAAACTGGCAACCCATGGGATGGCACTGCATTTGGTTGGCATTTTTTTTAAATTGAATTTACTAGCTGCTAAGTTGGTCCCATGACTTCATGGGAAATAGATGGGGAAACAGTGGAAACAGTGTCAGACTTTATTTTGGGGGGCTCCAAAATCACTGCAGTTGGTGACTGCAGCCATGAAATTAAAAGACGCTTACTCCTTGGAAGAAAAGTTATGACCAACCTAGACAGCATATTGAAAAGCAGAAACATTACTTTGCCAACAAAGGTCCGTCTAGTCAAGGCTATGGTTTTTCCCGTAGTCATGTATGGATGTGAGAGTTGGACTGTGAAGAAAGCTGAGCGCCGAAGATTTGATGCTTTTGAACTGTAGTGTTGGAGAAGACTCCTGACAGTCCCTTGGACTGCAAGGAGATCCAACCAGTCCATTCTAAAGGAGATCAACCCTGGGTGTTCTTTGGAAGGAATGATGCTAAAGTTGAAACTCCAGTACTTCGGCCACCTTATGCGAAGAGTTGACTCATTGGAAAAGACTCTGATGCTAGGAGGGATTGGGGGCAGGAGGAGAAGGGTACAACAGAGGATGAGATGGCTGGATGGCATCACAGACTCAATGAACATGAGTTTGAGTGAACTCCGGGAGTTGGTGATGGACAGGGAGGCCTGGCGTGCTGCGATTCATGGGGCCACTAAGAGTCGGATACGACTAAGCGACTGAACTGAACTGAACAAAGTTATATAAACACCAGGAGTTTGCAGATAAAAATCTGAATCTCTGGTTTCTCTTGAGAAGAAAAAAAAAATCCAAAGGTTTGGGAAACTGATGCAGCATTCTCACATGGCAGCAATGAGTGGAGTTGAGTGGGGCTGACCCTCTAGACAGAGTGTGCTCTCTCCAGGTGGCCAGCGTTCCCACATGGTCCTCAACAATGATCTTTGACCTCCTTAATCACTGATGGTACCTGAATGGTTGCTATAGGCATCCGAATATGCAACCCTTGGGGAAAGGGTTGTTGTTGTTTAGTAACTGAGTCATGTCCAGTTCTTTGCGATGGTAAGGACTGTAGCCCTCACCAGGCTCCTCTGCCCATGGGATTCTCTAGGCAAGAATATTGGAGTAGGTTGCCATTCCCTTCTCCAGGAGATCTTCCTCATCCAAGGATTAAACTCTCATTTCTTGCACTAGCAGGCAGATTCTTTACCATTGAGCCACCAGGGAAGACCAAGGTCCCTACTAGCCCTGAATAAGTCTATGTTGATTGATTATTCAAAACATACACTATCAGTATATGTATAAATGATAATACAGAAGAATTATGGAAAGGCGTATTTTATTTTTATTTATTTATTTGGCTGTGCTGGGTTTTAGTTGTGGCATGTGGTTTTTTTTTTTTTAATGTAGGATCTTTAGTTAAGACAAAAGAACACTTAGCTGGGACAAGTGAACTGTTAGTTGTAGTATGTGGGATCTAGTTCCCTTATTGGGGATTGAACCCAAGCCTCCTGCATCAGGAGCACAGAGTCTTAGTCGTTTGACCACCAGGGAAGCCTCCTGCAGTTTTACTCTTTCCACAAAGTATTTGAGATAGCTTCAAGTGAATACTGGATGGACGTGCGCAGAGAAAGATTCAGAAATGCAGTTAACTGCTGAGTGCTTCCCAGTAAGAAGTCCCAGGACTTCCCTGTCATGTCAGTCCAGTAGTTAAGACTCCATGCTTCTAAAGCAGGGGACATAGGTTCAATCCCTGGTCAGGGAACTAAGATCCCATATGCCCTGTGGAGTGCCCGGAAGAGAAAAGAACAAAAGAAGTCTCTGCTTTCTTCGGAACAGAAACCTAGAAAACGTGCCTAGCTAGGAAAAAACAATTACAGATCCCAACTTATGTTGTAGGTAGGAGAGTCCACGTGACTAAATGTGGGCCTGTTCTGAAGGGGCTGGTCTGCTTTCTGGGGAGATGCCTAGAAAGGCAGGGCATTAACTGTTCTGCCTTTTCCCCTCCCTGCCTCCCTGGAATGCAGGCAAGAGGGCTGCAACTCCGACAGCCATCCTGGGCCACGAAGGGACCATGAAGTCGCTCCAGGAGCCACACTGAGAGGACAGCAGAGGAGAAAGACAGAGGCCGGGGTCCCTGATGATTCCATGGAGCCACCACATCAGACTTAGACTGCCTACCTCAGGATTTCTTTTCTGTGAGAAAATAAACCCTTGCACGTTTCAACCACTGTTATTTCTAGACTCTCTCAGTCTGTAATTTCTAATTACACAGGAGGAATTACTATCTCCCTAAATCTTCATGGATGTTACCCTGGCTGGGTTATTATTAAAGCACAGGCAAACTTTTCTTTCTCTTTTCCAAAATTCATAATGACTACAATTTCTTTTATTACCAAAAATAGCTTCAAAATGGCAATGAACAAAATCTAAAAAGAAAAGAAATTCTGAACAAGGAAAATACCTACGTCAAGATATATAAAACTGAGCATGTGACTAAGTCTAGACTGTATCTGAGCTTTCTGACTGCCAGGGGGAAAAGGGAAACCTAGCTAGACTTGAGAGTCTCCAAAATGCACATATGTTACACTCTTATCTCCCAGGAAGATACTCAGAGAAAAGAGGGATTTTTCTGGCACAAATTTATTAAAAAAAAAAAAAATTCTTCAAGACTTTACATAAGGGGACCTTGAGTAATGTGACAGGCAATGTCCTCCTACAAGATTTTTTAATAGCAAATGCAGTAGAGAATTAATTTCCTCAACCCTTGAAAAACACCAAGGGTTTAAAATTGGATTTAATTTCTGAAGGTAATCCTATGAGAGGTTTCTAATTATTATGGTCCAAATGCGGAGCCTTGAGCTGAAGCTCCGAGAAGCAGGGTGGTTCTACTGTACATGGCTAGGGCCACCTTCCTTGAACTCCAGGGGACTTAAAGACCTGAGGACCTATGTACGGTGTGCCTGGAACTGTGCTAAGCATTGTGTAGAACCACAATCAAATAGAATCCTCATTTTAGCTGGGGGGTAAAGAAGTCTGCATTTGGGCTACACTGACTTTAGAAACTTGGGGACAAGAGTAAGTAGTCCAGGAAAAAAAAAAATACGTGGGGAAAGGACTTATGGCGCAGCTAGAATTAGAACTGGGCCTTAGTGAAGTGTAGGTTTAGAAGAAGTGTGTGTGTCAGTCTGTGTGAGGGAGATTCTTTATGTGTGTGCATGTGTACACGTGCACTGTATACATTAAACCAGGAATTAACTGGCAGTTGTGGACTAACTTTTTGATATTCATGTTCATTTCTCTCACTGCATTTTATTTTATGGTCTTCTTTCTTTCTAAGTTCGACCTGCCACTAAAAATTAATATTCTGCACTTGTCTCAGCCATATCAAACTTAGCTTCTAGTGAACTTTTGGTGGCTTCCCCGGTGCCTCAGGGGGTAAAGAATTGGCCCGCAATACAGCAGACACAGGAGACACGGGTTTGATCTCTGGGTTGGGAAAATCCCCTGGAGGAGGAAATGGCAACCTACTCCAGTATTCTTGCCTGGGAAATCCCATGGACAGAGGAGCCTGGTGGGCTGCAGCCCATGGGCTCGCAAAGAGTAGGACACGACTAAGCACATATGTACTTTTTGTGTGTCCCCTCTCCCTTTCTGGGCAAGTGAAATCCAGTTACCATGGGCCTCTGGCAGCCTAGGGCTGAGTATGCATTAGACGGAAAGCAGACATTTTCCCTTCCCCACCCCACCTACGGGTGCACCTGATCAGTGCTTCCTTCACTCCAAGCCCCACATTTCTCTGCTCCCACCACAGTCTTTTTTCTTTTCTATTTTTTTTGGCTGCGCCACACATCATCTAGGACCTTAGTTTCTTGACCAGGGATGGAGCCCATGCCCCCTGCAGTGGAAGCTTGGTGTCCTAACCAATGGACTGTTAGGGAGGTCCCCTAACACAGTCTTTTTATGAGCGGGATTTTGGTGCTGTAAATGATAGTTAAAATTCCATCTGTCGTCTTGACATTTAAAAAGTAATCCAAGGTGTTGCCAAAGGCTCAACAGGAAAAGAACTTTCAGTATCGTCTTTGGTCTCTAAGACACGCTGGGGCACCTCCATCACCACCGGTGCGAGGGCCTGTGCTTCTCACTGCTCCCCCATGACGAAGGGCGTTATTTTCAGATGGAGGCACAGATTCCAGGAGAGATATCCCAGTCTGGGACCTGGGTCTTTGTGCTTGCTCTGCCCCTTCTTCTTAGCTGGTGACCTTGAAGAAGTCACTTAACCTTGCTGGGCCCTAAAGAACTCATTTGTAAAAGGAGAGGACTAGATGAGAAGTTGATGATGCCAACGGTCTCTCTCAGCTCAAAATTTCTGAGATTCTGAGGGATAGAGTTGCAGTCCTTGGCTTCAGAGCACAGGAAACACTCTCCCTGTGCTTGGTAACAGGAGACAGCCCTGTTTTCAGTCTACTTTGTGGACCATTAAACAATGAAACTCATAAGAACTAACAACCCTCAGGGCCTCTGTTCTTCCTGCAAAAAAGTTAAACAGTAATATATTTTCAGCTGTGCCATTTATGCCAATAATTCCATCCTATTCATTCCAACTCCATGAGTGGGGTTTCAGCCTTGGAATACTAACGTTTACTGAAAACCTAAAACTTACACTGAAGAAAAGGAGAAAAGCACCAAGCAGAGACCGCACACGTAGAAGACTCAATGGCTGGTAATAATGGGGTGAACACCGTTCCCCCAAAATCCACAGCCACCAGGAAACTGTGAATGCGACCTTATTTGAATATAGGGTCTTTGCACATATGATCAAGTTAAGGTGCAGTCACACCGGTTCAAGTGACCCTTAACCCCACAACTGGTGTCCATGAAAGAAGAGAGGCATGTGGACACAGGACACAGAGGACAGGCCACGTGAATGAAGATGAATGTAGACACGAGGGTCATGCCTCTCTGAACCAAGGACACCAAGGATTGCCAGCAATCCCCAGAGGCTAGGGGCGGGGCAGAGGGAACAGATTTCCCTCAGAGCTCTCAAGAAAAACCTGGCTGGCTCTCAGAACCTTGCAACAGGGAAGTGGTTGTCCAGTGGTTAGGACTCCACGCTTCCAATGCAGTGGCCACAGGTTCGATTCCTGGTCAGGGAACTAAGATCCCACTTGCTGCATGGGGCTAAAAAAATAAAAACTCATTTAAAAAAAGAACCTTGCTGACACCTGATTTAAGACATCTAACCTCCAGAACTGTGACAGAACAGGTCCAAAGCACCTCTCATGACTCAGCTGTTCCACACCCCTGTCCTGAAGAGGTGGACGAGAACCATTGCCACATTCTTTCCAAAGTCACCCAGACAAGTTCTAACTGATACAAACCATAATAAAAACACGATACTCCCAGGCTACTTGCATAACGCACGACAAATTGTACTCTGGGCCCAAGTGTTCACTGGCTTGGCCTCATTGCCTCTGAGATTCAGCTGTTAGGACCATCCTTTCCTCTTCTGTTCTAGAGAAGTGAAGTGAGGGAGCCCAGAGACGAAATATCACAGGCTGGGAATGGAGGGCTCCCTTTTCCCTGCCATCCAAAGGACCTGACGAGCAAACTTCAACACAGACATGGGTCCCGCGTCAAATACACCTCAAGGAGAACGAAACCAAACTCTTACAGGATTTCTCTCTTTCAAATCCAGTCTGGTTGAAGTAGGTAATGCTTAGGTTCATTCCCTGGAGTAAGGTGACCCAGTGTCAAACCCTGACCCTCCCAGGTCTGGTGTTTGTCTTTGGGCCACATTTCTTCCCTCCTGTGGGCCTTGTCTGCAAACCAAAGCTGTTAATTTTAAATCAGTCCCTGACACACAGTAAGTTAAGTGTCAGTTGTGTCCAACTCTTTGCAACCTCATGGACTGTAGCCCACCAGGCTCCTCTGTCCATGGGATTTCCCAAGCAAGAATACTGGAGTGAGTTGCCATTTCCTTCTCCGGGGAATTTTGCAGACCCAGGGATTGAACCTGGGTCTCCTGCATGGGCAGGTAGATTCTTTACCAACTGAACCACCAGGAAAGTCAGTATACAGTAAATGAACCCCAAATATTAGCTACCCCACCACCACCATTAAACTCTCCTCCATCTCGCCTTAGTAAACACTAATCTGACAGGTAGCAAGTACCACGAAAGATGTTCTTTTCCCAACTGACACAGAGGCCTCATCAACAATGAAATAACTAGTGGATCCACTGCCTGGGCTCTTCCAACAAGTTTCAAATTAATCCCAGGACACACTTTCGATTCTTCTAATGCAGAATCGTGTTACACACTTAATAAATCACTGGATAGTAAATGTTCATCACCAAGGTTCATGAACAGTTCCAAGGTGCATTTTCGTTTATGCTGAAAGGGTCTAGCAGTCCACAGCCTGGACCTCTGCTTCTGACACATACGCCCTCTCTCCTGCCAAGGGACCCCTCCTTTCCCACAGAGACCATTCTTCCAACTGCATCTCCTTCCTGCCTGTAAATCTACTCTTGCTCGGCTTTCATAGCAAACCTCTTCAACGCCTTGAAATAAAACCCCATGCCAGCACAGTAAGCCTGGGGCAGGCTTGCTTCCTCCAGAAGGCCCTGTGAGTAGTATATGAGAAGGCAAGGGCCATATCACATGGTGGTCAGGTCATTCTAATCTGTCCACCTTTTGGTGACAACTTAGAAAAAAGTTGTTCAGTTGCTATGTTCAGTCCAGCTCTTTGTGACCCCAAGGACTGGAGCCGGCCAGGCTCCTCTGTCCATGGGATTTCCCAGGCAAGAATACTGGAGTGCATTGCCATTTCCTTCTCCAGGGGATCTTCCTGGATCAGGGATCAAACTATGTCTCCTGCATTGGCAGGCAGATTCTTTACCACTGAGCCACTGGGAAGCCCTTAGATAAAAGCAGTCAACTCTAAATGGAGGCAATATGACATATTTGGGGAAAAAGCAGGGAGGAAAAGGGCCAGTTTCTCCCTACTTTATCTGCCATTTAACTAGGAAATTGGGGCTATTGTACACACCACACACAATCACACAGAAGGGGGGAAACACGCGCAGAGCAGATTTGCTGGGACAAAGCCTGGCCACCCCTTGGGAGCTGTTTCTCTGCACTTGTTAAGTGCTCAGTGACTCAGGACTGAGACGGAAGGTTCTAAAGTGTGTCCTAGTCAACCCAGAGGTGTGCACGCTTGATAACCCGAGCTGATTTCGGCCCCATTCTGATCTCACAGTGAGATTTCAATTCTCTGGGTCAGTGCCTCGGCCAGCAGCTCAGAGAATTGCCTCTCAGCACAGCCAGGCTGTTCCAATCCTGTGTGTCCTCCTCCCAGGGAGAGTTCTGTGGGCTGAGTCTTCAGGGTAACCCGGTTTTGAAATTCCGCCTCTCACCACTGCCACCACCTCAAGCCTCAAATTGATGGAGAACCCTGGCAATGACAGGGGTAACTGTATTTTCCAGATATGCCAAGATGCATTGATTAATTAATTGATTGATTTCTGAACACTAAGCATGGAGTACCCAGGCCCTTTCCTTCAGCATATCAAACCAGGGACCAGCTCTGGCACCCTGGGACCAGGTTATGGTGCTGGGGTGTGGGTGGTGGCAGGAAGATCCAATTGCTAGTTCCTCACAAATCAGGTCCTATGAGGGGAAGGGAATGCTCTGAGTCACATGCAATTTGGTAAAGAGAAGGGGATTTCCAAATGATTAAATACATTTAGGCTAACCTCACTCTCAGTTGCGTTCAAAATGGAGAGCTTGAAATTGCCTTTTTGTGAAAACTCACCCAAGTGATAAGTTTCGTTTAACCATATTCTTCCACAAAGTCATAAGCTCATGCATTCATCCTGCTGCAATTTCAGAAGGTGTCCTACAAGTGTCTAGTAAGAGCAAAGTCATCCTATGAGAGAAAGTGTGAACCTTGTGCCTAAGTATCAGGAGTGACTACTAACCCATAGGTTTCACAAAAGAAAGTACGTCAAGGCTGTATATTGTCACCCTGCTTATTTAACTTCTATGCAGAGTACATCACGAGAAATGCTGGACTGGAAGAAACACAAGCTGGAATCAAGATTGCCGGGAGAAATATCAATAACTTCAGATATGCAGATGACACCACCCTTATGGCAGAAAGTGAAGAGGAACTAAAAAGCCTCTTGATGAAAGTGAAAGAGGAGAGTGAAAAAGTTGGCTTAAAACTCAACATTCAGAAAACAAAGATCACGGCATCTGGTCCCATCACTTCATGGGAAATAGATGGGGAAACAGTGGAAACAGTGTCAGACTTTATTTTGGGGGGCTCCAAAATCACTGCAGATGGTGACTGCAGCCATGAAATTAAAAGACGCTTACTCCTTGGAAGAAAAGTTATGACAAACCCAGATAGCATATTCAAAAGCAGAGACATTACTTTGCCGACTAAGGTCCATCTAGTCAAGGCTATGGTTTTTCCAGTAGTCATGTATGGATTCGAGAGTTGGACTGTGAAGAAGGCAGAGCACTGAAGAATTGATGCTTCTGAACTGTGGTGCTGGAGAAGACTCTTGAGAGTCCCTTGGACTGCAAGGAGATCCAACCAGTCTATTCTGAAGGAGATCAGCCCTGGGATTTCTTTGGAAGGAATGATGCTAAAGCTGAAACTCCAGTACTTTGGCCACCTCATGCAAAGAGTTGACTCATTGGAAAAGACTTTGATGCTGGGAGGGACTGGGGGCAGGAGGAAAAGGGGAAGACAGAGGATGAGATGGCTGGATGGCATCACTGACTCGACGGACGTGAATCTGAGTGAACTCCGGGAGTTGGTGATGGACAGGGAGGCCTGGTGTGCTGCGATTCATGGGGTTGCAAAGAGTCGGACACGACTGAGCGACTGAACTGAACTGAACTGAACCCAGAAATAGCTGGAGACTGTGTCACCAGTTAAGCAGGCATGTTGATTTGAGCCCTTTTACATGCACTTACTAAATTACCGAAAGGGAGCTGGCCTCTCCCATTAGCAAATAGCCTTCCTCAAAGAGTAGCACTTTCTATTGGAAGACAATGAATAAAGCACTTAATGAAATTACAGGAAAATTGTTTTCTCTACAGTCAAGAAATCATTCAATGCCAACCTGAGGACAAACCCAAAATTCAAACCCAGGGGTCTCCTCTACGGAGATCCAATAGTTTTCTAATATGACAGGCATTTTAATGGAGAGATTCGGTAACTCCAACATTGTATTTAAAAACATATACTGTGGGACATCATTGGTGGTCCAGTGGTTAAGAATCTCCCTGCCAATGCAAGGGACACAGGTTCGATCCCTGGTCCAGGAAGATCCCTCATGCCATGGGGCAACTAAGCCCATATGCCACAACGACTAAAGCCCGAGAGTCCTAGAGACCATGACAAGAGAAGTCACTGCAACGAGAAGCCTCACATTGTAACTAGAGAAAACCCACGCACAGCAACGTAGAGCCAGTGCAGCCTAAATAAATAAATAATTTTAAAAACACTTAAAAATATATATATACCATAATTCAAGTCTGTAATATCAAAAGAAAACCTCAGTTTATCAGAAACCAACAAACCCAACTGCCTAGTACACTGGAATTTTTTTAAAGATTTTTTTGAAGTGAACCATTTTTAAAGTCTTTATTGCATTTGTTGTAACACTGCTTTTATTTTATGTTTTGGCCAGGAAGCATGTAGGATCTTAGCTTCCTGACCTGGGATCGACCCCTGCTTTGGAGGGTGAAGTCTTAACCACTGGACCACCAGGGAAGTCCCTGGAATCTTTAAGACATAGGTACAACTGAAGAGAAGGGCATCTCCAGATTTATTAAACGGAAGAAACTTCCAGGGCATGTGATGGGAACGGCAAAGATCCCACCCAGCAAACAAGCTTCTAGATGGAGGAAACTAGGGATGGGGTGGGAGGGCAAGACCTAGTGCCTGGCACAGCCCTTGGCTGAACAGTGACTGACCCTGGGGCTTCCCTGGTGGTTAAGAATCTGCCCCTGCAATGCAGGGAACGTGGGTTTGTTCCCTGGTCATGGGACTAAGACCCCACATGCTATGGAACAGGTAAACCTGCATGCCACAATTGGAGAACCTGTGTGCTGCCAAAGAAAGATCCCACATGCTGCAACTAAGACCCAATGCAGCCAAATAAATAAATATTTATTTAAAAAGAAACTCTAGGTTCTAACTTATTTAAAAAAAGAAGAAGAATCATTGACCCCAGGGAACTCACTAAAACAGAGAAGAAAGTTTCACCCAGACCTGCAATACAAAGCACTTACAGCCACCTTCAGTTAAAGAGAAAATAAAAATAATCAGGAGTCCCCATTCCTGAGCATTCTGTCCCAAAGGCCCCAGAGCCAGATTGGTGCACAGTACTTGGCTAAGACACACACTTTGAACCTGTAATAGGAACATGACGACACCGTGCTGCCCTTTATAATCCTCATGCTTGCCTGTCACCACGCAGGCAGCAAGAAGTAGGTCTGTGAGGAGAACCAACCCACAGGTCAAGCCCCTTGCCCCTCCCCTAGGATGAGACACTTCTGCCCACTCGCCTGCCCACCGGGCCAGGCTGGGCTCATCCAGTCCTGGCCTCTCCCAGCTCTGGGCTCTGATGATGAATTCTGCCCACTGTTGTTGTTCAGTCGCTCAGTCTTTGCGACTCCAAGGACTGCAGCACGCCAGGCTTCCCTGTCCTTCACCATCTCCTAGAGTTTGCTCAAACTCATGTCCATTGAGTCGGTGATGCCATCCAACCATGTCACCCTCGGTCGCCCCTTCTCCTCCTGCCCTCAATCTTTCCCAGCATCAGGGTGTTTTCCAATGAGTCACTTCTTCGCATTAGTTGGCCAAAGTACTGGAGCTTCAGCTTCAGCATCAGTCCATCCAATGAATATTCAGGGTTGATTTCCTTTAGGATTGACTGGTTTGATCTCCTTGCTGTCCAAGGGACTCTCAAGAGTCTTCTCCAACACCACAGTTCAAAAGCATCAATTCTTTGGTGCTCAGCTTTCTGCCAGTAGTGACAACAGTAGCTCCCCTCAGGGCTTGGCCTAGAAAGCAAGAAAGGTTCTGGGCTCCCTGTCCTTCCAAGAGGGAGAGAAGGTTCTAGGGGCAAGGGTATGCAGTATAAGGCATGCTTTACTTACTTCTGTTTTATTAATATATACCTCGGGCTCTGGGACTAGACACAGGATCTCCTGCAGGCTTGGAGCAGTAAGCTTAAAGATCACATGGATTCCACAGAGACAAGTGCCCAAGTCCCTGAAGACAAAATCCACCAGCTAAATGCAGACCCATAGGAAGCACTGACTCACACTCAGGCCTTTAGGCTAAAAATGAAGGACAGGGTATCTTGAGACAGTCACCCTTCTGGGGCTGCACAAGCCTCCAGGGAGCCCCTACCCAGCCTCTGCCATCAGTTCTGCTGTTTCTGAGAGCTAAATAGAGCTTCAGCCCCAGAGTCCAGGTCACAGCTCAAGTGGAAGGACCCAGATGTGCTGGATTCTGGCTCTCAGAAGAGGAAGGGGATCCCATCCCATTGGCGTCTCCACACGACGTACTTCTGGGGGTAATGTGGTGTTAGTCCCTGCTCTGAGCATGGGCTGTGCTGTGCAGCTCTGAGTAGATCACTTGCCCTCTCTGGGGATTTTGAAGTTTACCCTAAGAGCCACTGTGGTATAATCAAATGACAAAAGATTTTTTTCCCTTCCATTTATTCTTTATTGAGATGTATTGGACATACAGCACTGCGTATGTTTAAGGTGTACAGCATAATGACTCGATTTACATCATGAAATGATGATGGCGATAAGTTCAGTGAAGCTCCATCACCTCATACAGAAACAAAAATTAAGAAATAGAAAAAAAAAACTTTTTCTTTGTGATGAGAACTTTTAGAATTTACTCTCTGAACAACTTTCATATATTATGTTGTATATTACACCCCTAGTGTTTTTAATCTTATGACCTTTGTTTGTACCTTCTGCCCTTCTTCAGTCAATTTCCCCTCCTCCTGCCACCTGCCTCTGGTAAGCACACATCTGATCTCTTTTTCCATGAGTTTGCCCATATGTTCTTGAAGTAAAACTGACCTGTAACACTATATCACTTCCTGTTATACAACCAAGTGATTCAATATGTCCATACTTTAAAAAAATGATCACCTTAAATCTAGTTATGATATATCACCACATGAGATATTAAACAGTCATTCACTAGGTTCCCCACATCGTACCTTTCACACCAGTGATTCATTTATTTTGCAACTGGAAGTTGGTACTCTTAAATCTCCCTCACCTATTTCTTTCTTCCCCCTACCTGCCTCCCTTCTAGCAACCACCCGTTTGTTCTCTTTATCTCTGTTTCTGTTTTGTTTCTTCATTTGTTTTGTTTTTTAGATTCCACGTATGAGTGAAATCATATAGTGTTTTGGTTTTGGCTGACTTATTTCACTTAGCATATTTCACCCCTCTGGGTCCATCCATGTTGTTGCAAATGGCAAGATTTCATTTTTTATTATGGCTGAGTACTATTCCACTGTGCATTTATACTATATCTTCTTAATCCATTCATTTATTGGTGGGCACTTAGACTACATCCATATTTTTGTTGTTTAGTCACTAAGTCATGTCTGACTCTTGTGACCCCATGGACTGTATGTAGTCTGCCAGGCTCCTCTGTCCACGGGATTTCCCAGGCAAGAATACTGGAGTGGGTTGCCATTTCCTTCTCCACGGGATCTTCTTGACCCAGAGATTGAACTTGAGTCTCCTGCATTGGCAGCTGGATTCCTTACCATTGAGCCAGCAGGGAAATCCAATTGTAAATAATGCTGCAAGGAACATCGGTGTGCATATATCTTTTCTAATTAGTGTTTTTGTTTTCCTCTGATATATACCCAGAAATGGAAATGCTGGATCATATGGTAGGTCTATTTGTAATTTTTTGAGGAAACTCCAACTGTTTTCCACAGTGGCTGCACCAGTTTACACTCCCACCAACAGTGCGTGAGGATCCCCCTTTCTCCACATCCTCCCCAACATTTATTTGTTCTCTTTTTGATAACAGCCATTTTGACAGGTGCGAGGTGATGTCTCATTGGGACTCTGATTTGCATATATCTGATGATTAGCAATGCTGAGCGTCTTTTCATGTGCTTGTTGGCCATCTGCATATCTTCTTCGAAAAAAACGTCTATTCAGAACCTTTGTCCAGTCTAAAAAATTCAGTTCAAATGACACAGATTTTAGAGTCATAGGCCTTGGGTTTGAGTTTAGGTTGTTCCAAGTGACTTTGAGTGAATTGCTTACATTTCATGAAAGTTCACTTTTTCTTCTATCAAGTAGGGGAGGGGAGATTACCTTACAGACTATGGAGGGAGAGAAGCTGGTGAAATTATGTTGGTTAAGAAAATGCTTTGTAGTTATAAAATACCAATACACTCAAGACATGGTTCGCAACATGCTTAGAGCTTTTTACAGGAAATCTGCCTTATTATATATTTCAAGATTATAAGAATGTAAAGAAACAGCTCGAGGACTTTCGTGGTGGCACAGTGGATAAGACTCCGCCTGCCAATGTAAGGGATACAGGTTCGATCCCTGGTCTGGGAAGATTTCATATGCCGTGCAGCAGCTAAACCTGGGCACCCCAACTACTGAAGCCCATGCTCCTAGAGCCTGTGCTCTGCAACAAGAAGCCACCACAAAGGGAAGCCCACGCAAGTAGGGGCGGCACCGTCAAAAATAAATAAATACAATTGTTTAAAGAAAGAAAGAGCTAGGGAGTTCTCAACATATGAGGAACAGGGGAGTTGGTCCCTAGGCAGTCTTCAGCTTGACTTCGTCAGATCTTTCTACCAAGGACACTGAAAATCTAGAAGAATAAAAATTCAGAGGCTCTGACATGAAAAAGGCAGCTCTCTGGGTTGATATATTTTGGGGTCTTAGCTAAACAGAAACAGGAGGAGGCTCACATCCTCAAAAGTTCCTGCCTCCTCGTCCATCCAGCACAAACGTCCCACTGTTGCTCTGCACTCTCCTCCCAGTCCTCCCACTAAGCAAATGAGAGTTCTCTGCCTTCTTTAAAGCCTGAAGGCAAGTCTCCACTGTTATTCCTAGTCGCCCAGCAGCCTTCCTCCTTCGGGTTTTGGTTAAAGTTTGCCTGTTCAGGCAGGCATTTGATCTGAGTCCACCTCCACCTCCACCCAAGGCAGGTGAGCCTCCCAGGGAGCAGAGACTCAGCCACGAGCTCGGTTTATAGGCAGTTTTCCTCTGCTGGGCTTTCCCTGTGCCTGTGTGATGCCAAACATTAGTTTCCTGGAAGGTAAGTTAGATTTCACTGGAAATGAGGGAAATGTTTCTCCATTATTGGGAAAGTGATCCCATTTCCCCAAAATTTATTTACTTGTATAAGCTGGATGCACCCTCAAGGATAAAGCAGTGGTTTGTAAAAGTAGGGGCTTCCTGGGTGGCTCAGACAGTAAAGAATCTGCCTGCAACACAGGAGACCAGGCTTCAATCCCTGGGCCGGGGAGATCCTCCTGGAAAATGGAATGGCAACCCACGCCAGTATTCTTGTCTGAGAAGTCCCATGGATAGAAGAGATTGGCAGGCTACAGTCCGTGGGGTTGCAAAGAGTTGGACACTACTGAGCGACTAACAATTTCACTTTTCACTTTGTAAAAGTAGGGGACAGACACCCCACCCCCACCACCCAAAGGGTCAATATCACTGGGGGAGCTATTTGTAAAACTACATCCCACTTCTGACATTCCACTCTGCTCCCCACAGGTACCAAAGGCATCAGCTTCATTCTAAGCCCTATGGGGACTATGAAAGAAGTACAATACATGGCATCCGGGAAATAATGAGCAAACAGTGCAAACCCATATATAATGAAGAATGAAATCCTAAAGTTCCAACTATGAATACTGGAGGAACTCAAAGGGGGCAAGAAGAAGGAGGAGGGGGACTCAGATGGCTAGAGAGCCATCCAGGGAAGGGAGGGGACAGAAAAGAGGGAAAGGAGGGGTGGGTGCAGACCTCAAGCTGGGCTCAGGAGTGGAGCCAAGGCCTGAACACGCTGGACAACCAGGAAATTGGCAGGCAGGGCGGGAGGAATGGGGCTGGGAGCAGTGGGAGTGGGTCACTGTGGAAGAAGCTTCAGGGCTTTACTTCCAGGGGGAGTTCCAGACAACAGCTTGGAAGGTGGCGCCCTGGTGGAGCCCAGTGGGCTAGCCCACTGGGGGACGGATGTGCCTCGGTAGATATGAGAAGCCCTTGTTTGGGTGGGTGTAACCCGACCCATAGGATGTTGGACAAGCATTGTCATTCACCTCGTGTACATCACCCCAAGCTGCCGTGACATCGCAGTAGTTTTTGGACAATCTGCTTAAGTATACAGGAGTCTTCAGTTGAGGACCATCCCCTCCAGGCCCTCAAAAAGGTGCCATTTCCTACCTTTGTGTTTTGCATATACTTTTTCATGACTAGAAAATCAGCAAGCCTCACTGTCACATAAAAGTGATGATTCATGTCCCTTTGATCTCTGCTGGGGATTCTGGTCCATGCCCTGCTAATTCAATCCTCAGTGTACAATTCTATACAAGTTTCAATTCAGAGTGTGGAGCATGGGAGCGAGGGAGGGGGCAGCACTCTGTAAATATTTATTAATGGATTGAACCTGGGGAAAAGGGCTAATGCATCACCTTTCTGGTCCTTGAGCAGAATTTTTCCATGAGATTATTACATTAGGTTGAGATATAGGCCAGTATGAGTAACTTCCATACCACAGGGGCTTCCCTAGTGGCTCAGTGGTAAAGAATCTGCCTGCAATGCAGGAGACATGGGTTCCATCCCTTGGTGGGGAAGATCCCCTGGAGAAGGGAATGGCAACCTACTCCAGTGTTCTTGCCTGGGAAATCCCATGGACAGAGAAGCCTGGTGGGCTACAGTCCATGGGGTCGCAAAGAGTCAGTCAGGACTTCACTGCTGGGCACACAGGCATGCACGCCATGCTACAGTGGGTCAAGAGAAAAAGCTCAGTGTGACGTGGGCTGTCAGGAGCTTTTGGATATTTGAAAGAACACACTTAAGTTCAGGAAAATAATTATCCATTTAAGTGAAAGTTTTCCATTTTCGTCACTCAGACATGCTAATGTCCAACGCCATGCTTCTCTTTATGTCTCTCCCTGTTTATCTAAAGGTTCAGAGAATTATAAATCTACTTCAGAAACTGCTCATAAATAAGGAAAAAAAGAGAACTCAAAGCAAAACAAACAAACAGGCTGTTCTTTGTAGTAGAAGAAAGGACAGATGCCCAAAGAGAAGGTAGGCAGAAAACTACCCATTAATTGTTGGCATTCAGATAAATACTGAAATACCGTTAGAAGACTCATGGCTCCTGTTTCTTACTCCAAAACATCCAATGCAACAAAACTGTGTATGTCTTTTGCCAACTGACATAAGCTTATTTGAGCTAGAAAATTTAAATCTGAATACAATTAATCCTAAGGTTAACCTACATTGAGAGGTTGATGGAATTTTAAAAAATAGGGATCTTTTTTTCTTTAGGCTGTTCCCTATGGCATGTGGGATCTTAGTTCTCTGACCAGGAATCTCTGACCACTCCCCCTGCATTGGAGTGCATGGTCTTAACCGCTGGACCACCAGGGAAGTCCCCAAGATCATTTTTAATATCTAAGAAAAATGGAAAAATGCTTCCTTAAGCATCTGTGACATTTGGAACAGGTTTGTGTAAATAGGTCAGAATAAGTCTTGTTACAAAGATTTCTGCTTCATGGAGATGCTCCCATAGGTGTGTAGGGGTGGCGGGGTAGTGAGGCTGCTCACAGTAGGGTGACAGGCTTTGGGGGCAGACAGATCTGTCCAGAATCACAGTCCTACCACTAACTGGTTGTATGACTCTGGGCAAGTTTCTTAACCTCTTTGCACCTCAGTTTCCTAACCCATTAACATGGGGCTGATAGAGTGTCCTGCTGTTACCACAAAAACGTTAGATGCAAACACGATGACTTGGCAATGGTGTGTCCACCAGCTGTGGCAAAAGAGGGAATCGATTTATCCAACTGGACTAGAGGGTCCCAGCGCAGAGCCCAAAGTGTGGGTCTCTTCAAGCTTGATTAGCCCAGGTCCTGAACTTGCCTGTGAGCAATCACCAGCAACCCCAATTTAACCATCTCATGCAGGTGATGAGCAGATCACAGACCTTCTACACATTCCCATACCCATTCCTGACCAGTAGCTTGTCTACCAGCTCCCCCAGAGAGTTTATAAAGTTTATGATTCACAGATTAGGGGTCGAAGACCCTCACTCTGAAATCCAGTAAGTGCTCTCTGGCTAATTCTAACTAACAAGTCACTGTCTCTTCAAAAGGAAGGAGCAGAACCAGATGAAAACAAAATTCCTATTTGTGTATCTCTACAGTTAATCAAATGCTTGGGAGCTAAATATTAATACATTACATTGGTTAATCCTCAAACAAGTCACAAAGTGCACCGGTGTCGACAGTGGAGACCTAGATGGAATTTATTGTTTACAGAGGGCGTCCTCAGACATTACCTCACTTGGTGCTTACGACAGTTCTGTGAGTTATTACTAATGCCAGGGAGGAGGAGTCTGAGGCCTGGAGACCCACCCTGGGCCAGGCCTGGGAAGGGCTCTAGGAATACAGAGAAACAAGCCACCTGTCTGTCTTGGAGAGCTTTCACTGAGCTGGATGCATCCTGATCCCTCTGGCTCCACTGACAGCAGCTCTGCACGTCCTCTCCCATTCAAAGAGGGCCTTCTGGAAATCTGCATTCCCCTCACAGGCTCTGTGGTGGCAAAGTCAAGATTTCTCTCGCAATTTCAGGGTAACATCCAGCTTTCTATGCAGAGGCAATAAATAGAGTGATGGGTGACATTAATGACAGACCAAGTGAAAGGGACTGACTTTTCTAAATTGGGAAAAAAGTATGCTTGACTATCATCTCCTTGGCATTTTCCATCATCTTACTATTTAGAAGGGCACATTTTTCAATGTCACTGACAAAAGTGAGCAAACACTTTATTTACACGATCAGAATAGAAACGGGAATTGCAGCTGCGGGATTCGGAATCTGAGAAGCTGAAGTCTACAGTCCAGGACACACAAGAAGCTATAGCTGGGAGGAGCTGGAAGCTCAGCAAGCATTCATGGAAATCCACCTCTGGGCCAAACAAGAGGCCAACAATGGGGCAGAGGGTGTCCTCCCCAGAGAGGAGCCTGGATGGTAGAGGCCCACCAAAGAGAGGGTTCAGTAAATGTTTATTGAAAGACGCCAGAGCAGGGACGACCCTGAAGATCCAGTGGTTAAGACTCCGAGCTTTGAAGGGAGGGGTGAGGGTTTGATCCCCGGTTGGGGAACTAAGATCCCACATGCTCTGTGATGTGGCCAAAAATAAAAAAAGACTTCACTGCAATCACGTCATCCTGGGAATACTGTGCTTTCCTGACTTTTTTGAGAGCAGTAATGTCATAGCTGCTGGACAAAAGTGAACATACTGGAGAAAAGTGAACAGGATGCCAAACAATACATGCAGAGATTTGCTAAAATGCATTGCTCCTCGTTAAGTGAACAACGCAAGGAACAGACTTAAAGGGTATTTCTAAAGTGTTCAACAAAAGCACATGGAAAGGAGCCATGCATGACACAAACATGACTGGAAACCTCTGTCATGAGGTTAGATTTCCACTGGGGTATTTCAAACTCAGGGGCCACGTGGCCCCCTCTATGGGAAAAAAAATAGTCCTGCCTTTGATTCGACTCTTATATTAAATTGCTTTTTTTTCTTTTTTAAATGCAGGGACCCCAGAAGAAAGGAGCTCTAATTTATTTATTTATTGGACACACTGAGTAGCATGTGGGAATCTTAGTTCCTCGACCAAGGATAGAACTCGAACCCTCTGTCTTGGGAGCCCAGAGTTTTAATCACTGGACCGCCAGGGAAGTCTTTACATTAAATTATTTTATTCAATTATTATTTCCTGTACTATTCTTAAAATATATAAACATAAAACCAGACATAAATTTACCTTAGCACTTTTCCAATTATGGAGACTAAAATGAATGTACAAATAAATACAAATAAAATTACCCAAAAAGTATAATTCAGATTGACTATACTTGACTACACTACTTTCCTCTGCTGGAACCCCTGTGTCAGCCTTCATTTGCACACTTGGCTTCACCTGACACTATCTTTTCTCCACTAAGTTTGTCTCTGTGTTTTTCTCACAGTAGGTTAACCTGGCTCTAACTTATCAGAAATTTACACACAAATGGCACTGAGGGACCTCCCCGGTGGTCCAGTGGCTGATTTTGATTGTTTGGTTGTTTAGTTGCTAAGTCGTGTCCGACTCTTGTGGCCCCATGGATTGCAGCCTGCCAGGCTCCTCTGCCCATAGGATTCTCCAGGCAAGAATACTAGAGTGGGTTGCCATTTCCTTCTCCAGGTCCAGTGGTTAAGAGTCCAGTTAAGACCTGGTACAGCCAAATAAATAAATAAAAATAGAAATTTTAAAAAATTTTTAAAAAGTAATAAGAGGCACTAGGGTGGCCTGGCTGGACCCTAATATAATATGATCATCCCAGTGATCCAGGCATACCTTTAAAATATTACCAATTATCATTAACATGAACTCTAAAAGTCTAAGTGTTCTTAATTTAAGGAGAACTCAAAGAAAATCAAGGACATATCCTTGGTCTTGGATTGGGAAATATCCGTAACCCAGAAGGAATGCCACAGTACTGACTGCTGGAGGAGAGCAGAGGGTACCATGGGGACGCAAATAAAAAGTCACATTGCATCTCAGAAACAATATGAGCCACCCCCTGACATATTACATCAAGAATTTAATATGTGTAAGCATATGCTTTGAAAGACATCACATCAAAGGGCCTCATTCCAAGCTGTGGAGGTCCCACCCTGGCTTCCCCCACGCCTCATCCTTAAGAACTATAACATGGCACTTTATTACTGTGTTTTTGTTTTTGTTTTCTTTTGCCACAGCTTACAGGATCTTAGTTCTCCAACCAGGGATTGAACCCAGGCCCTTGGCAGTGGGAGCGCAGAGCCCGAAGCAGTGAACTACCAGAGAACATATGGAAGGCATGAACGTACCCTGACTCCCATGAGTCAGCTCGCGTCACTCTGACGGCACCATCGCATATTGACACTGTGTGGTCTGTATCCCCTCAAAGAAACTGGGCACAAAACTCCACTAAATGATGCCACAGCTAGGTTAGCTTAAGCGAATGGCCTTGTTTCCCAGCAGAAGAAAAGCTGGCGCTGTTTAAGGACACTGAAAAAGTGGAACCTTCCTTGAATAGAATCCTCTACTTCAGACCCTCTCAAATGCCATGATTCAATTTCCATTAGCAAAACTGTTTCAAACAATTATTTATGTATTTAAACTTTTGGCTACACTGGGTCTTCACTGCTGTGCGCAGGCTACTCTCGAGGGGAGCTTGGGCTTCTCACTGTGGTGGCTTCTCTCACTGTGGCTCATGGGCTTAGCTGCCCCACGACATCTGGGATCTTCCGGGACCAGCAACTGACCAGTGTCCCCTGTACTGGCTTTCCTGGTGGCTCAGACGGTAAAGAATCTGCCTGCAGCGCAGGAGACCCAGGTTCTATCCCTAGGTCGGGAAGATACCCTGGAGGCGAAAACGGCAACCCACTCCAGTATTCTCACCGGGAGAATCCCATGGACAGAGGAGCCTGGTGGGCTACAGTCCATGGGGTCGCAAAGAGTCGGACACAACTGAGCAACTAACACACACCGCTGCACTGGCAGGCGGATTCTTATCCACTAGGCCACCAGAGAAGCCCTCCACCTTTTTAATCAATCTAAATATGTTCTGTTTAGAAGGCTGCTCCTTGGAGAAGGAAATGGCAACCCACTCCAGTAATCTTGCCTGGAAAACACCATGTACAGAGGAGCCTGGCAGGCTACAGTCCGTGGGGTCACAAGAGTCAGACACAACTTAGCAACTAAACCATCCACCACTACAAAGTGAATATATGCCTAAAGATAATGTGTGAAAAGGATATTTGCCATATACTAGCTAGTGTTTTGGTGGGAGGGTGGGAGTCAAGGAAGACTTGGGGTTATTTTTTCATCAACTTCCCATTTTATACTTATTTATAATGGCCATTGTTTTTTTTTTTACTAATACTGTAAAACTATGAAAATGAATAAAGTACTAAAAGTTTCATATAAAAAAAAAAATAGAAGGCTGCTCTTTATTCTGGGAGGTGGACCCTCCCCCATTTTTGGTGTTAAAATGTCTTTTCTTAAATGATGGTGATGATGGAAGAGTACAGAGCTTTTTTATTTCCCTGTTTGAAAAGCAAAATTTGGCAATCCTGTGTTGGACTTCCTGATTTTTTTTTAACTGCTGTCACTGACATGACTAAGTAAACGGTACACAAATTCATGCCTAGAGTGACTATGCAAAATGGGGTGGTTTTTCAAAGCTTCTAACTATTCTACCTCCAGAAGCTGACAGATAACATCACCCCCTCTCATATTACATCACACAGCAGCTATGGCACAACTGATTGAGAACGTGGACGCCTAGCAAGGAGCAAAGACCAGAATGCAACAATTCTCCGTTAGACTGGCTGACTGACATTATGAAGATTCAAAGCATGGTCAAGGTGACTCTAAATTAGATTTGGAGGGAAATAAAAACAAGATGAAGATTAAGGCACATTTTAAAGAAAAGGGAAAAATAAAGCAGCAGGCAAGATGGAAGCCACTAAGGACCAAAGACCATGTTTAAATCAGTGTGGTTATAAAAACATAATTGCAGCCAGAGAAAATTCAAACACAAAGACCCCCTAAACTCTCTTAAAGTAATCAGCAAAAGCCTAGCAAGGCCATGTGAGTCTGAGGCCTTGGAGATGACAAAGTGATATGGAGAATGGGAAAGACTTCTGAGGAGAGAAAAAAATTATATTCCCAAATATTGTTTGGGAAGGATGCTTCACAGAGGCACAGGTGTGAGGGCTGGTTTTTCCTGGGGTGAGAGAAAGGAAGGGCCGGGGCTTAACAAAGCTGACCAGACAGGAAGTTGTGTCAAGAAGGGAGGGTTCCTCTTCTGATGCCTAAGGCGAACACAGAGCTGGGGCTGGGGTGTGGGAGACGGATTAGATGTGGTAGAGATGCCGAAAGGCCGATCAGGAAGGCCCAGAACTTTCCCTGGAGACCACATAAAGCACAGCAAGCTTTCCCAGGTGATTCCAGCACATTCTGCCCAGGGGGCAGGCCAAGGGCCTAAGGCCCAATGCTCATTTTTCAGTGTTCCCCACTCTCCCTTCATAGGAGGACCTTCAGGAGAGGCCCTCCCCCTCACCTAGCCTCCTCTAAGGCTCAGAGTTATAGGACATAGAGAAGAAAAATATTTGCCCTCAAACATCCACAGAAATGCCTTAGGATCTCCATGTGAAGCTGTTGCCTAAATAAGAATGGTTCTTAGCAGCCTTGGAAACAGAATTGAATATTTAAAATAGATCACCTTTGTGAAAAAGGATACTGAAGCTCTTCCCGTACTGAAAGAAACACTAAGTGGAAAAAGGCAGGGTTCCAAATATCGTCTGCTACCATTTGTGTAAAAGGGAAAGATAATCATAATGGATTTGCTAATAGATGTTATAAAATATCTTGGCTGTGCCAGGAACACCTCTGGAGGATGAAAAAACCAGTAACAGTGGTGCCTCTAAGGGATAAAACCAGGTGGCGGCAGTCAGAGACGGACAGAGATGTAGTTCCTGCCTCACTTTTGTGCCTTTCGAATGTTTTCTTTCATCACGTAGATGCGTTACCTACTAAATTTTTTTTTGCATTAAAAACACTGAAAAATCTAAAATAATAATAATAAAAAAAAACACCAGAATAGTCTTTCTGCAGCAAAACCAAACACCCTTGTTAATCTGGACAGCTGTCTTCCCGGCACACACCAGATGCTCAGTTTGTTGAACTTAATGAACCTCCGCTTAAAAGGAAACAAAAGAAAATCAGAAACCAGGCAAACCCAAGGGTATCAGTTCTAATTCTTTAATAAGCTCTTTACCTGGCTGTTACTTAACTACTGCAAAAGATCAGAAAACAGGTCCTTGGGTCATATGCTCTGCACCCAGCCGGGTCCAGTGCGCCAGCCTCATGGGTAACAATAGGTCTGGTGGCCTGTCCACACCAGCCCTTTTATAAATAGAAAATGTATAATCCAAAAACCTGATGCCTTGGAACCAAGACCACAGAAACAAACGTGCAGATAGGAAAAATGATCCTGAAGGGAGATGTCAGCACCTGCAGGGTATCAGTACAGAAATAGCAGCTTGTGGGTTAAAAAACGTCAAGCACCAGCCAAAAAGGCTAGAACATGCAGAGCCGCTATGAAATCCTCATGCCGGAGCACAAGAATAGGTGGCCTGAACACCCTGTGCTCTGTTTCTAGGGACAGTACAGCCCAAGATGATACAGGAAGGCTGAGACACCCTTGCCCCAGTCATCTATACTCCTGAATTGGTCCAAAAGTACTCAAAACCCACATTGCAAAAAAAAAAAAAAAAATCTGACTGTAAGCAGAAGGTTGTAGCAGAAATTCTGCCACACGAATTCCATTGTATTAGAAGGCTCTCTCTCCTAGGGCTTTTCAAAGAGCCAGGTTTCAGGCAAAGAATAAGACAGACTTCACCACAATCTTCCCTAGGACCAAAGAAATTATTTTGAGGTGTGGACAAGAGCTTGGGACAAGGGTGGTAGGGAACCACTGTACCCTTCATGGTCCCTGCCAGAGATTCCCAGAAAAAAGCGGAAATGGAAGAAGGGAATGGCAACCCTCTCCAGTATTCTTGCCTGGACAATCCATGGGCAGAGGAGACTGGACGGCTTCAGCCCATGGGGTCGCAGAGTTGGACGTGACCCAAAAACTCAGACACACACACACAAGAAACAACAGCAAATGAGAAGCCCTTTCACCCAGATGTTATGAGAAAAGAAAGCAAGAGAGAAAAGGGCCTATATTAATACACAAAGAAATTACAATAATTATTCTAAGATGGCTGAGGTCCAGAATGTCCTAAACAAAATAACTCAAACAAAAACCCAAACTCAGAATCAACTGTAAGGAAGGTGCCAATAAATGAACAATGATCATCTTTGGTTCATTCTAGAAAACATGTAAAAACAGAGAAGGGAAAAACCAAAAGTGACCAGATTCCTGCAAGAAATAAAGATGACAGGTTATCTTCCGATGAAAAGGGAACTGGCTGGCAGATTGAGAGTAGATATTTATCAGACCTGTGAAGCTGATAAAGTAAGTAAAGGTGAAAGCAAAGAAAAAGAAAGGGGATTTCCCTAACTAACACAAGACGAAAAGAACCATTCCACTGCATGTGCCATCTGGTTTATTTCAAGCTCAAGAAAAGAACAGGGAAAACGCAGTGAAATTAGCGAAAGAGCTAGATTACCAGCAAGAATCAGTCATACACTTGTGCTTCTGCCAGGGAAGGCAGGCGCTGCTGGTGCTCTCCCTGCTCCCATGACTAAGTAACTTACTTAAATGCATTTGACACACGATCCCTGAACTTCCAAAAAGCACTTAATACAGTGGCTCATGAAATCTTAATCTAAAAATGTTCACCCATTTATAATCACGCTGCATCACACTGACAACTGGGACGAAGGGCCGAGCAGAGGGGAGAGATATTTGGAAGAATGCCGTGGAGACTGATATCATCAGGGACTTTGTTTATCACTTTGGGGGGGTTTTCTCCCTCTTTTAACAAGAACGAGATTTGGAGTCTGAGAAAGAGTATAATTACAAGGAGAGGACTAACAGAGACAATGAATTACCTGATTCAATAAAAGACAGAAAAATAAGCAATAAATAAGAAATAAAATGTGATGTGACTTGGAAAACCCCACAGACATCTGTGGTACAATGAAATCTGGAATATGTTTAATGAACGGGGTGAGTGGAGGCAGAGGAAAAAATCAGTGCCTGATAGAAAATACTGGAGGGTAAGTATGAAGAAATAAGGATTAAAAAGACAATAGAAGACCATATTTAGCAAATCCAAAATGCTTATTGTGTGCCAGGCACTGCTCTAACTGCTTCTGATATCAAAACCTCAAAATAACCTCTAATCTAAGTACCATTATTTTTCTTGTTTCAGAGGTGAACAAGCAGAGGTACGGGCTTCCCTGGTGGATCACCTGCCAATGCAGGAGATGTGGGTTCGATCCCTAGGTTGAGAAAATCCCCTGGAAAAGGAAATGGCAACAACCCACTCCAGTATTCTTGCCTGGAAAATTCCGTGGACAGAGGAGCCTGGCATGCTACGGTTCGTGGGGTCACAAAGAGTCGAGCGAACAACAAACAGGGGCACAGAGAAGTTAAGTGACTTGCCCAAGGTGATAGCCAGTAAAAAGCAAGGCTAGGGTTCAAATCCAGGCACCTTGGCCTCAAAATCTGTGCCCTTAACGTCTCTGCACCCCACCCCTAGAATTTCAACTCAGAAGAGTGAGAAAAGTAGCTAGGAGTGAAACACAAGTCACGCACGTGCTAGACCCAGGGTCAACAGATCAACCTTTAGTCATGGTTCTGTGATGACCAGTCAGTCCTGAGACCTCCCCAAGCTTTCATTCCCTCACCTGTGCATTGGGAAGGCTGATTAAATGAGCTCTACCTAAGGTGTCTTCAGCTCTAAAATTCCACAAGTCCATGCTGACAATCAGCAGTGTATGGACCGGTCTGCTTTCTGACTGGGTTAGTCAAAGGCGAATTCACCCTAAAACAGGCAGCACACTTGCTATTAAGGTTCCTCCTCTGTCTCCTGACCTTCAGAAGATTATTATGTCCTCTCCATTCAGGCAAATGAAAGAGGATAGTGAAAGGGAAGCTGTATGGTCTCTTCTGGACTCTGCTTTGTGTGGTTGCAGTGAAATGGCCCTCAAAAAGCTCTGGGCCAGGTCACATTAACTCTACTAAATCTACTGTCCCTCCCACCCACCATCTCTCAGGAGTCTGATCTTGGAGCCTGCCTTTGGATCCAATTACTGGAACGCAGGTGAAACTGACACACTGGAGCTGAAGCGACCAGAGAGGAATCAGGAAGATAAAGAGAGTTCAAAGGAAGGAGTTTCGTGATGTCTAAATAAACCTTTATCTTCTGGCTATGGTCTGTTCTCTTTGCTAACATCCACTCTTGAGAGTGAGACCACCAGTTCATTAGGAATGAATTCAACATCCTCTTTCAAACTAGTGAGCCCCCAGCAGTATTCTTCTGGAGGTAGGCCTTCAAAGTCAGAGTGCATCTATGCATGAAGAAGGGCCTTTACAGGTCGGTGGCACAGTCCTCCCTTGCAAGTCCGGTCTAAGCATCCCTGGCAGGTGGCTGTCACTTGGCCTCTGCCTGGTCACTTCCAAGGTCGAGATGCCGGCTGCCCCGCCTAGCAGGGCCTGTGCTGCTGGACAGCTCTCACTGTGAGGAAAGACCACGAAGCGCCTAGAACAGTGCCTGGCAAGGAGCCGAGCTCAGTAAGTGCGCCTCCAAGTGGGTCAAAAGCTGCCTCCTTACAACTTGAACCCATCAGTCAGGAGTGTGCCCCAGGAGCCCCCAAACGCAGAGACCCTTCGTATATTCGGGCTGTAATCAGATTCCTCGGCCCTCTCCTTACAGATGCGGATGCCAGATCTCCATCACAAAGCCTGGCAGAGCCCCCTCGCCAGACCCCCCCAAGTGCGCACTGATGGACCAGTGGCCGGTAGGGAGGCCGCAGTCGGGGATGTCCCCAACCTCGGTATCTGAAGCTTCAAGGGACAAAGGGCTTTCAGAAAGGCGTATCCCACCCTATGTGATCCAGACTGCCTCCCTCCCCACCGGCCCTAGGGACCCCCGCAGCGCCAGGTAACAGGCTCTCTGAGGATCCGGGGCTCTCAGGCAGCTGCGCGATGGGCCGAGCCAGGACAAGGGATCTCGAGGCTCAGAGGTTTGACCCAACTGATCGCGAGCTCGATCGCGGCAACGCGGAGCTAGCTCGGCCGTAGCTTTACCTGCTCTTGGTTGACTACAGCGGCCCAGCTCGCCCCCGGTCGCGCTCCCGCAGCTCCGCGGCGGCCGCCGGCGGTCATGGAAATGCAGCCGGAACCCCTGGCCAGTGCAGCTCCCGCCGCTACCGGCCCCGCCCAAGCAACTGCAGCCACGCCCCTGACGACCGCTTCTGCCACGCCCCTAGCCGCGGAAACACGCCTGTTCATTGGACAGCCCAGCGGCTGCTCTGCTAGCCCCGCGCTCTCATTGCACTCGGAGGGCAGCCCATTGGTCAGCGGACCTGCTCCTCAGAGCGGAGGCGGAGCCCTTAGATAAGAACTCCAAGACAATTGGTTATTTTTGACGTCTTTAGCCCATGGGCCAAGGAACTATAGGATAAAGCCAGCGCGGAGGGGGCAGGGAAAAGAGAGGAGGGCTAAAAGGTGGGTCTTGTATGATGCTGATTGAGGCGGGGTGCAAAAAGGGACGCAATTGTGACCACAAGCTGGTTTGCTGGGCGGGGTAGAGTCAAGTGTCGTCTGGGTTTGAGAGGAGGAAGGCACGCTGGGTCCGAAGGCTTCAGGCCGACCAATGGACTCACCTGTAGTCCAGGACACCAGGGCAAAATTTGGGGTCGTGTCCCACGAGAAAGGAGGCAGGTTAGTCACCAAGCCACAAGGGGAGGAAAGGATGAGGAGGCAGCCGTCTTTGGCCTCTTCTAGCTAGGGAAGTGTGATTGGGACATGCGGGGCAGTGTGGATCTCAGTTATTGTCCCACTGTTCTTTCTGTCCTTAAGACGACCCTCGCCCAGTTGAAGGCAGCCTGGAAGAATGTGGCCTTTTAAATCATAACTAGAACTCTGTGGGTATGTGCAGGTTACATGGCCTTGAGCAAGTCATTTAACCTTTCGGCTTAGGTCCAGATTTTTTGCTTTGGCAACTGAAATGAACAGTAGTTAATGAGAAGATTTAATAACTCTCCACTCCCCAATCCCCTGCGCTCCCCTGGTAGCTCAGTGATAAAGAATTTGCCTGCCAACACAGGAGGTCCTGATTCCATCCCTGAGTCAGGAAGATCCCCTGGAGAACGAAAAGTATTCTTGCCTGGGAAATCCATGGACAAAGGAACCTGGAGGGCTACTCACCAGGGGTTGCAGAAGATTTGGACTTGAGTTAGTGACTAAACTTCAACAGCAAAACACTAACAGTACCTGGCACTGAGCAGGCAGGCATTCAGGCAAGACTAGTTCCCCACTCACTGACACATCTATGGAATTAGATGGAACACATCTATGGAATTAGAACCAGTTCTAACATTCTATGAGTCTGAAACTGCTTTTGCATTGGCATGTGCTTTTACCAAGAATAGAACACTTGACTGACTTGAAAGGCAACTATTCTAGGGCAGACAGGGCCACCCTACCAAAGCATCATAGAGCTGGAAGAAAGAGAGCACAGGGTGAGATGGGAATGGTGATTTAGCCAGAGATGGGCAGTGGTATTTGTATCGATGTTAAATTTTTTCTGACACATTTCAGGATTAGGACAAGGAAAACTGGAGCTTTCTTTTTCCTATTCACCCATTCAAGCATGCAATGGCTCATGTTTCATCCTTTTGAAGGCTAATCAGCACTGGATCCAAAACTGCTGCATAAAATCTGTCAGGAATTCCTGAAGCCCCTTGCCTATTCTGAAGGTGTGGAAGTCCTAAAATGTGAACAGAAATAAACCTTCAAGCCTGAAGTTAGCCCCAGATCTTTGGGTCTGCCTTTGAGAGAACTTACATATAGGTTGAAGGAAGAGAAAAAAATCTTTCACTGATGCTCTATTTTTCATTCCGTTGTCATGCTACCTAAAAAAGTGTTTTAACCTCAACATTTATTTATTCCTCTATATTCTTTTCATTTTGGGAAAGGAAAACTCAAAGGATTATAGTGAGGGACCACCCCCCCCCATAGTTCTAATCCTTGTTAATTGTTTGTGCCTCCAGCAATCTGGATGTACATCAATAGATAAATGGATAAAGAAGCTATGGTACATATTTACAATGGACTATTACTCAGCCATAAAAAGGGGCACATTAGAGTCAGTTCTAATGGGGTGGCCTCTAATCTCACTAGAGGCTATAATAAGCTAGAGCCTATTATACAGAGTGAAGTAAGTCCAAAAGAGAAAAACAAATATCATATATTGACACATATATATGGAATCTAGAAAGATGATACTGATGAACTTATTTGCAGGTTAGCAATAGAGATGCAAACGTAGAGAACAGAGAACAGACTTGTGGGGAGGAGAGGGCGGGATGAATGGAGAGAGTAGCATGGAAACATATACACCATCATATGTAAAATAGATAGCCAGTGGGAATTTGCTGTATGATACAGGGAGATCAAACAAGTACTCTGTGACAACCTAGAGGGGTGGGATGGGGTGGGAGGTGGGAGGGAGGTTCAAGAGGGAGGGGACATATGTATACCTATGGCTGACCCATGTTAATGTATGGCAGAAACCAACACAATATTGTAAAGCAATTATCCTCCAATTAAAAATAAAATAAAAATTTTAAAACTTTGTGCTTGCAGGAAAGGAGCTTTAGACCTGTGGCCAGTTGGATATGTGTGTGTGTTCATGTGTATGTGCACATGTGTGTGTGTGCTCTTGGTTCTGTTCCACAGTTTTCCAGTTGTTGTGTCTTTAAATAGTACTGCTTGGTGGCCATACGTATGTCTGCACGTGTGCTGGGGGAACAGGTTTGCTCCTGCTGGTGTTTGCTGAAGGAGATTGAGATGTTTCGTTAGGCTCTGAAAGGCATGAAGTGGCTCCCAAGATCCGGGAAGACTTTTCCAGCTTGGTTTAGAGCCACAGATAGCAGCTGTTGGGAGTAGATTGCAGATAGACTTATCATTGTGCAAATGGATTTTTCCACACAGGTCAGGAACAAAGCTTCAGCCAAGAGTTCCAGAAAGGGATATCCATCCAGTTCAGGAATTCTAAAGCACAATTGTGTCACTGAAGCTCCAAGGGAGGTGCAGAATGAGCCCAGGCAGAGAAGAACAAGGGAAAGGACATGACCATCTTTTCCTTTGCAGCTCTGGCTGGTTTAAGTAATGATCCATTACTATTTGCAACAAATAGGACTGCTTTCTTATTGGTCTCTGGTTTCTGTTTCCTCTGCTCAGCTTTGGCTCTTGCCATATTCTGTCGATTTCCCTCTATAAAGCTTTTCTGTGGGAGGCCAATTAGGGGAAGAGAATGGACTCAGTTTTGCCTTTAAGTTTAGTAGCCTGCTGGGATTGAGAATTTGGGATGGCTTGGTTTGCGGTAACCATTGGTTAGCACGTGGCTATGAGATGCATTTCTGAAAGCATGAGAGTGCCTTGTTATAAAGGGAATGAGGGAGAGGGTGTGCACCCACTCACATTCCAGAATGACTAAAGCGCCATCACTTTACTGAAGGTGAACTGACTCTAAACTCACCTGGGGGTCTCTCAGCAGGATTTGTGACCAAGTTGCTGAGGTCTTCAGAGAGATATAAGGCACCAGAGGTCAGAGCAGGTAGTGAGCTCTATTCATTCTCTTATGGCAGTCAGTGATCCACTCAGTCTGTCCTTTTCATCATCCTGTATCCTTAGTGAATGATTGAGAGCAGTGGGATTTGGCATCTATTCCCCTGGGACTTGAATCCTGGCTCCTCCTTTCCCAGGTTTGTGACCTTGGGCAAGTTCTGCACCTCTGTGTGTCCACTTTTTTTTCCATAAAATTCAGATGACGGTATTTGTGCTTCCTTCATGGGGTGCTGTGAGGAGCAAACAAGTTAATACATGTAAAGTGCATCAAACAGTGCCTGTCACATATTTAGCTCTTAATAAATGTGTGCCTTATTTATTTATTAGCCCAGAGTCTTAACCACTGAACTGCTAGAGAAGTTCCTGCCATAGTTATTATAGGAACTCACTTAAGAACACTTCTCTAAGTGCTAAATCATTTTTCAAGTTCTGTCCCTCAAAAGTAGTGGTCACAGAATTCAGGATCCATGAAGTGATGGGGAAACAGTGGAAACAGTGGCTGACTTTTTATTTTGGGGGGGCTCCAAAATCACTGCAGACGGTGATTGCAGCCATGAAATTAAAAGACGCTTACTCACTGGAAGGAAAGTTCAGTTCAGTTCAGTCGCTCAGTCGTGTCCAATTCTTTGCAACCCCATGAATCCCAGCACACCAGGCCTCCCTGTCCATCACCAACTACCTGAGTTCACTCAGACTCGCATCCATCGAGTCAGTGATGCCATCCAGCCATCTCATCCTCTATCGTCCCCTTCTCCTCCTACCCCCAATCCCTCCCAGCATCAGAGTCTTTTCCAATGAGTCAGCTCTTTGCATGAGGTGGCCACAGTCAGCTTTAGCATCATTGCTTCCAGAGAAATCCCAGGGCTAATCTCCTTCAGAATGGACTGGTTGGATCTCCTTGCAGTCCAAGGGACTCTCAAGAGTCTTCTCCAGCACCACAGTTCAAAAGCATCAATTCTTCAGTGCTCTGCCTTCTTCACAGTCCAACTCTCACATCCATACATGACCACTGGAAAAACCATAGCCTTGACTAGACGGACCTTAGTCAGCAAAGTAATGTCTCTGCTTTTGAATATGCTATCTAGGCTGGTCATAACTTTTCTTCCAAGGAGTAAGCGTCTTTTAATTTCATGGCTGCAGTCACCATCTGCAGTGATTTTGGAGCCCAAAAAAATAAAGTCTGACACTGTTTCCACTGTTTCCCCATCTATTTCCCATGAAGTGATGGGACCAGATGCCATGGTCTTCATTTTCTGAATGTTGAGCTTTAAGCCAACTTTTTTACTCTCCTCTTTCACTTTCATCAAGAGGCTTTTTAGTTCCTCTTCACTTTCTCCTATAAGGGTGGTGTCATCTGCATATCTGAGGTTATTGATATTTCTCCCGGCAATCTTGATTCCAGCTTGTGTTTCTTCCAGTCCAGCGTTTCTCATGATGTACTCTGCATAGAAGTTAAATAAGCAGGGTGACAATATACAGCCTTGATGCACTCCTTTTCCTATTTGGAACCAGTCTGTTGTTCCATGTCCAGTTCTAACTGTTGCTTCCTTACCTGCATACAGATTTCTCAAGAGGCAGGTCAGGTGGTCTGGTATTCCCATCTCTTTCAGAATTTTCCACAGTTTATTGCGATCCACACAGTCAAAGGCTTTGGCATAGTCAATAAAGCAGAAATAGATGTTTTCTGGAACCCTCTTGCTTCAGATGTTGTCAATTTGATCTCTGGTTCCTCTGCCTTTTCTAAAACCAGCTTGAACATCAGGAAGTTCACGGTTCACATATTGCTGAAGGAAAGTTATGACCAACCTAAACAACATATTAAAAAGCAAAGACATTACTTTGCCAAAAAAGGTCCATCTAGTCAAGGCTATGGTTTTTCCAGTGGTCATGTATGGATGTGAGAGTTGGACTATAAAGAAAGCTGAGCGCCAAAGAATTGATGCTTTTGAACTGCGGTGTTGGAAAAGACTCTTGAGAGTCCCTTGGACTGCAGGGAGATCCAACCAGTCCATCCTAAAGGAGATCAGTCCTAGGTGTTCGTTGAAAGGACTGATGCTAAAGCTGAAACTCCAATACTTTGGCCACCTGATGCAAAGAGCTGACTCATTGGAAAGGACCCTGATACTGGGAAAGATTGAGGGCAGAAGGAGAAGGGAATGACAGAGGATGAGATGGTTGGATGGCATCACTGACTCAATGGACATGGGTTTGCATAGACTCAGGCAGTTGGTGATGGACAGGGAGGCCTGGTGTGCTGCGGTTCATGGGGTCGCAAAGAGTCGGACATGACTGAGCAACTGAACTGAACTGAACTGAGACTTTATTTTTTTTTTATGTCTTTACTAAACTTGCTACAATATTGCTTCTGTTTTATATTTGTTGGATTTTTTGGCCATCAAGCATATGGGATCCCAGCTCACTGACTAAGAATTGAATCTATACTCCCCAAGTAGGAAGGTCAAATCTTAGCCACTGGATCACAAAAGAAGTCCCAAATAGACTTTATTTTGAAAAATAGTTTTGGGGACTTCTCTCGTAGTCTAGTGGCTAAGACTCTGAGCTCCCAATGCAGGAGACCCAAGTTCAATCCCTGGTCAGGGAACAAGATCTCACATGCTGCAACTAAGACCTAATGCAGCCAAATAAATAAAAATAAAAAATAATTTTGGATTCACAGCAAAATTGGACAGACAGTACAGAAAATTCTCATTTACCCATCACCCTAACACATGCAGGGTTGGTTTTTTTTTTTTTTTTTTTTGCTAGTTTTATCTACCACCTGCCACATGGTAAGAGAAGGTTTTCCTTCAGACTCTCCTTACCAGAGAAGGTTCAGAGGACTGAGCTAAGGGGGGTTTTCATCTTTCTTTCCATTATGGTTTATCACAGGACATTTTTTAAACGACTTATTTATTTACTTATTTTGGCTGTGGTGGGTCTTTGTTGCTGCATGAAGTCAAGCAGGAGCTACTCTTTGTTGCGGTGTGCAGGCTTCTCATTGCAGTGGCTCCTCTTGTTTCAGAGCACAGGCTCTAGGCACTGAGGCTTCAGTAGTTGCAGCTCGTGGGCTCAGTAGCTGTGGCTGGAGGGTTCTAGAATGCTGGCTCAGTAGTTGTGTAGGCTTAGCTCCCCCACGGCATATAGGATCTTCCAAGACCAGGGATTGAACCAGTGTCCCTTGCATTGCAAGACAGATTCTTAACCACTGGACCTTCAGGGAAGCCCTATCACAGGATATCTAAAATAGTTCCCCATGTTACACAATAGGATCTTATTGTTTATTCATTCTATATATAATAGTTTATATCTGCTAATCCCAAACTCCTAACCCAACCTTCTCCTCCCCTCCTCCCCCTTAGCAATCACAAGTCTGTTCTCTGTGTCTATGAGTCTGTTTCTGTTTTGTAAATAAGTTCATTTGTGGCATATCTTAGAATCCATGTATAAGTGACATGTATCTGTCTTTCTCGTTCTGACCTACTTTGCTTGGTATGATGATCTACAGGTCCAGCCATGTTGCTGGCATTATTTCATTCTTTTCATGGCTGAGTGATAGTCCGTATATATGTGCCCCATCGTCTTTATCCATTTCTCTGTTGACGGATATTTAGGTTGTTTCCATTTCTGGGCTATTGTGAAGTACGTCTTGGCTATTGGGCTGCTATGAACATAGAGGTGCATCTATTTTTTCAAATTATAGTTTCGTTTGGATATATGCCCTGGTGACTTAGATGGTAAAGCATCTGCCTGCAATGCAGGAGACCCGGGTTCAATCTCGGGGTCAGGAAGATCCCTTGGGGAAGGATATGGCAACGTACTCCAGTACTCTTGCCCGGAAAACTCCATGGATGGAGAAGCCTGGTAGGCTACAGTCCATGGGGTCGCAGAGTCAGACACAACTGAGTGACTTCACTTTCTTTCACTTTGGATGTATGCCCAGGAGTGTGATTGTCGGATCATTGCTGTTGCTGCTGTTTAGTCGCTAAGTTGTGTCCAGCTGTTGTGATGGACATGTTGGATGGAACCCATGTCTCCTGCATTGCCAGGCAGATTCTTTACTGCTGAGCCACCAGGGAAGCCCTTGCTGGATCATATGGTAATTCTATCTTTAGTTTTTTGAGGAATTTCGATACTGCTTTCCATAGCGGTTGCACCAGTTTACATCCGCACCATGAGTTAACATTTTTGAGACTAGATCTCATCAGCATAATCCCTCTGAGGGAAAGGTGAAAGCTTGTGGCTGCAACCTGGGTGTTCCTGAGATTCCCCTCAAGGCCTGAGGTAGCTCAGGCTCTAAGGACTCCGACACTGTCATTTTATTTTCATACCCAGTGCTGCCTGTGTGTAAAGTCTGGGCAATGTGTTCAGAATGCCCCAGGGCCAGGCCTCCTGACTAGCTTCTGATTGATAACCCAGATGAAGTTTGTTTAGAAGATCTAAGTTCCCACACTCAATAGTTCCATGAGGACAAACTATGGTGAAATTCAACGATTTAGCCTCTTCTGTTATCAGTGAAGCTTCTGCTGGCTGGTTGAACAAGAACCCTGTCTGTGATTTGGACTGCTTCCTTAAACTTACTTGTGAAGCTGTCTGTGGTCAAATCACAGGGTGCTTTTATGTCCAGGACAATCTTGGTTTTATGCCTGCTGCCTCAGTAGAATTTTAACTGTGTTGTTATCCCCCAAATCTTGGCTTTCTCTGCCCACTGAAGCCAAATTTAACAATTACAGAGACAGAGTTTGGAGGAAAAAGAAAGGTGGCCTTAATTCTCAGCCAGTGGAGAGGAGTACGCAGCAGGCTAGGGTCTCAAGAACTGTGCTCCCTGCCCCAAGGGAACCGAGGAACTTTCCATAGCCTGGGTCTCTGGTCTTTAGATAAATGATAAGGCTCAAAGTAATGAAGGTTTGCATTTTTTTGTTCTTGCTTTGTTTCAAAACTCTTATCTGGCATCAGATAGCCCAGAAATTGAGTCTGGCAGTCCAGTGTAGCCTAGTAATTGGGTCTGTTTGTCTCTGGATTTTTGTACTGTGGCTTTCTGGCTAAAAATGCAAAAAGATAAAAAAAAAAAAAACTACAAAAGGTGGTCCCAGGTAAAGGTGAGCACCAGGTACAGGATGCAATTAGCACAGAGTTAAAGGATAACAGATGCAGAATGTAAGTCATGCTGAGTTAAATGCAGGATGTAAATTACATAGTGTCAGGTTAGTTTTGAGAAAAGCAAATTTAGTTACAAACCACAGATTAGGAATAGTTAAAGTGAAAACTAAGAATGATCAAGCCTGCTCACTGTTCTCTTTATCTTCTTTGTTCTCAGAAAGGGAAAGAAAAGAAAGAAAAACTCATTCCCCTTTTTTCCTTTTCACTGCAACTGTGTCCCCCGTTCACTCTCAAATGGTCTCAATTTGAATGATAAATAGTGTGGTGACACTTGTACTTACATACGTAGGACCCAGGACTGTAAATGTTTACGTAACACACACACACACACACACACACACACACACAGATGAAAAGCTGTTTCAGCGTTATAATCAGATACATAATCAGAGTGATTAATGCAGGTGATTGGCTAAAGATGACTTCTTAGTCACTGTGCATTCCTTTCCTTGACGTCATCCTTAATTACAGTAATAAAAATTGAGCTGTTCATGCTGCTAACTCCAAAGGAGTCAGTAAAACTTGTGCATTAAGTAAGTGCTTTACAAGCCTTTCCTGAATAATTTCATGTTCTTGAGCTATTTTTAAGCTGTTTACATCCTGCCAGAGATCCCTATATGGTTTCACCATATATTGGATTTAATAACAGAGCAAATATTTTTACCAAGCAAGACATTTAGTATTACAGAGAGAGAATCAGAGAGCCCAGTCCTGTGTAGGCCAAAGGGGAAATACTTGGAGAGCTCACTAAAAAGGACTGAGTAGTGAGTGATAAAGTGTAATCGATATCATGAGCAATTATTCCACAGAGGGAACAATTTCTTCTGATTTTGATTCTTAGACATATGAACTGGGGCTTGAAGGTCTGTGGGCTGAGGTCAGGGTGAGGGTGTCATGGCACTCGGGGAGTGGGGAGGACACGGGGACAGAGGCCTCTAAGTGGAAGAATGCAATTTGATTTGTCCAGAGCAGAGTCCAAGTGGAAAATCAATAGGAGAGAAGGTGAAGAGATAGAATGGGCCAGGGACAGAGGCTGGTTACTCTTTCATCGAAGTTGATGGCTTCATCTTCTCTGCCTGAGGATTTGGTTATCCTAGTTCAGCGCAAGTCGCACCTCAGGCATCCTAAACTCCAGGCACCTGCATGGCGCCTTGATCATGTTGACCCTGTCTCTCTGTCTTTTTTAAACTTATTATTTTGTATTGGTGTATTTCCAGCTAACAATACTGTGATTGTTCCAGGTGAACAGTGAAGGGACTCAGCCATACATATACATATACCCATTCTCCCCCAAACTCCCCTCCCATCCAGGCTGCCACATACACGGAGCAGAGTTCCCTGTGCTGCACAGTAGGTCCTTGTTGGTTATCCATTTTAAATACAGCAGTGAGTACATGTGTGGGGATCGAACCTAGGTGACCTGCATTGGGAACATGGCGTCTTAGCCACTGGACCACCAGGGAAGTCCCTGAACATTTTTTAGATAAGAAGCTTTAAAAAAAGAAGAAGAAGAAAACTAACACTCAATGCCCTGGCAAAGAAATTGATTCCATGGGTTCATATTTTTAAGTTTGTATTTCCGTTGAGAGAGAGACAGGAGAGAGCAGGCGTGTGGTCACAGAGGTCAAGCGGGGAGGGGTGGTCTCGCAATGCCCACTGCCCTAGTTCTAGCTCTGCCCCTGCTGCTCCACTGGACGGGCTCTGACAAGGTCACTATTGCCCCCATTTACTGCCACGTCTTGCAGTCAGTTTTCAGACACCCTTTCTCGACTTCTTGGTAGCCTGGGACTCTGGTGGTAGGCACCCCTGTTTTCCCTACATTCCCTGTTAGCGTGTATGGTGGACTCTTCTTCCCGTGTCTGACTCTTCAGCCACAGTTCTGTCCTCAGCCTTCTGTTCTTCTCTCCCATATACTCTTTCCAAGTGTTTCATCCTCTTCTAGTAGCTTAAGTGGCTGCCAGGCTGTCTTTCAAAATGCACTCCTAATCAACTGATTCCCTTGTTAAAATAAAACCCAGGAATGGCTTCCATTACCTGAGTGATAACATTCAAACTCTTCCTGGAGGCACAGGAGGTTTTTCTCAGCATCTCTTTGCACCTCCACCTCCTAACCACCTTCCATCCCAAGCCTTTCCTCCTACCATTCCCCTTTGTAACTCCATGTCACCCAGTTACATCATCGCTGTATCTGGAATGTGCCATGCTATTTCTTGCTCCCACACCTTTGACCCCAGCTGGAACACCTAACTCCACCTGGAAAACCTTACTCATCCTTTGGGACACTGCTTGGAGGTCACTTCATTCATAAAGCCTTCTCTCACCTTCCTGTGGAGTTCATGCATTCATTCAATCATTCATTCATTCATTAAAAAAAAATTTATGTTCAAGACCCTGAACTAAGTTTGAGTGCTGAGGTCAAGAATCCTCACAGTTCACACTTTATATCATAGTTCTTATCTCATCAATACTATTGACCTATTTACATTAGTAGCTACTTCTATAGTCACACCTTGAGGGCGAGAATGATGACTTATTCATCTTTGAACCCCAATGATAGAAGGTACTAAATATGTGTGTTCAATTGAATTAAAGGAGAATGATTACTGAGAAAAGGCCTTTGGGGTTGACCATTCAAATGCTTTTGATAATCTTTGGATGTCTACATGGTCAAATTTAGGGCCAGGGATGGACAGAATGAGTTCCTCCTCCCCAGGAACCTAGGAATTGGTCCAGCTGTAGCCACATGCTTGAGAAGTACATTCATGAGAAAGGGTAGGAAACAGGATGGCAGCAAGACTGAGTGATGAGGGTGTTCAGAGGACTTTAAAAGACATAGGGAAAGCCCATGGGAAATAGACTTCAGATGCTGGTGAGGGACTTCCCTAGGGGTCCAGAGTTTAAGACTCCACCTTCTAATGCAGGGATGCAAGTTTGATTCCTGGTTGGGAAACTAAGGTCTCCCATGCTGTACAGTGAGGCCAAAAATTTAAAAAAAAAAAAAAAAAGATGCTTTTGAGTGGGGTCAATGACAGAAGCCATCCTAAAGGAGATCAGTCCTGGGTGTTCACTGGGAGGACTGATGCTGAAGCTGAAACTCCAATACTTTGGCCACCTGATTGCAAAGAGATGACTCATTGGAAAGGACCCTGATGCTGGGAAAGATTGAGGGCAGGAGGGAAGGGGACGACAGAGCATGAGATGGCTGGATGGCATCATCGACTCGATGGAAATGGGTTTGGGTGGACTCCGGGAGTTGGTGATGGACAGGGAGGCCTAACGTGCTGTGGTTCGTGGGGTCGCAAAGAGTCTGACATGACTAAGCGACTGAAATGAACGGAACTGAATGACAGAAGCAAAGCATCAAAGTGGGGAAAAGAAAGCAGACCAGATGGATCTTGCACAGGCCTGGAGATAACCTTTCCTCTAAGGTGGAAGGGAAGGAAGAAATCAATAGAGAAAGAACAAATAATAGCAACTGCTTGTAATACCTCCCTTGTACCAGGTCCTTTACATTTTAATTTCACTTAATCCCCACACACTCTTCATTTTCAGATGAGGAGCATGGCTCAAAGCAGCGATCCCCAGTCTTTTTGGCACCAGGGACTGGTTTCATGAAAAATATTTTTTCCATGGACTGGGGGTGGGAGGGATGGTTTCAGGATGATTCAAGCACATCACCTTTATTGTTCACTCTATTATTATTACATTAGCTCCATCTCAGATCACCAGGTATTAGATCCTGGAGGTTCGGGATGCCTGGCTCAAAGCATCTCAGTGACTCTCCCCTCTGGCTATACATTAGAATCACCTAAACTGTGATTCTAGGTATTCCAGCTTCTCTGACTTCATTTGATCTGGGATAAGACACTGGTGTCTAAATTTTTTAAGCTCCTCAAGTGACTCTAATGTATAGTCAGAGTGGAGTACCATGTAAGGAATTTGCTGGAGGTGGTTCACTTGCTGGGATGGAATTTGACTCTGATCAGCCTGATTCCAAAGCCAGAATGCTTTCCCCTAGGGTAGCGATTCTCAGTGTGAGGCCCCTGAATCTCTTCTAGAAAGTGGGGTCCCTACTTACCTGTTAACCTACTAAATCAGAAACTCTGGGGGTGGAGGCTTAGCAATCTGGTAAAGCCAACCCTCTCGTAGCTCTGGTGCACAATCCAATGGGAGAACCACTGCTTACTTGCCTGAGTGGTAAGTTGCTCAGTTGTGTCTGACTCTTTGTGACCCCATGGACTCTAACCTGCCAGGCTCCTCTGTCCATGGGGATTCTCCAGGCAAGAACACTGGAGTGGGCTGCCATGCCCTTCTCCTGTGAAATCTTCCCGACCCAGGGATCGAACCCACATCTCTTACATCTCCTACATTGGCAGACAGGTTCTTTAACACTGAGCCATCAGGGAAGCCCCCAAAGCCTTGCTACTCAAAGCAAAGTTGTGACCTACACGTGCACAGCATCAGCAGCTTCTGGGAATGTGTTAGAAATGTGGGGCCTCAGGTCCTACCCCAGACCCGCTGATCCAGTCTCTGGTTTTGGCATGTTCCCGTCTTTTTTGCATGTACTCTATTTTTATTTACTTACTTTATTAGTCACTTCTTTATCTAAAGTTATTTTTGGGTCTTCGTTGCTGCTCATGGGCTTTCTTTAGTTGCTATGCTCAGGCTTTTCAGCATGACAGCTTCTCTGGTTGTGGAGCACGGGCTCTAGGGCACACGGCCTTCAGCAGCGGCAGCATTTGGGCTCAGTAGTTATGGCACCTGGGCTTAGTTGCCCCACGGCATTGCGGAGTGTGGAATCTTCCCATATCAGGGATAGAACACCAACCCTGTATCCCCTGCATTGGTGGGCAGAATCTTAACCACTGAACCACCAAGGAAGCCCCTGTGTGTGCTTTAAAATTTGAGATCAGTAGATCCCAAACCTGGTTGACAGTCAGAATTAAATAGGGAGTTTTGTTTCTTTGTTTTTTTAAAGTATAAATTCCCTAGGTATCCCAAGTTTCTAGTTCATTAGGTCTGAGGTCATACCTAGCTCCTGTTTTTAAAGCTCCCCATAAGTGTGATGATCAGTTAAATTTGATGACCACTCTCCTCTACAATGCTGCCTTCCTGAAGAAAAGAAAAATTTCTGAGTATACTCCTTGTTCCCAGGTACCTCAGAAGATGTTTTCCTCACAACGAGGTTGCCAGATTTAGCAGATGAAATTATAGAATGCCCAGTTCAACTTGAATTTAAGATAAAGAGTAAATACACTTTTAGTATAAGTGTGTCCCAAATATTGCATGTATTATGTAATTAAAATTATTTTCAATAGTAAAAAATTTTAATTTAGTGAATTTACTAGGAAAAAAATTTTAATTTGATCAATTTAAATTCAGTCAAAATTGTTTAGAAATTATTGTTCACCTGAAGTTCAGATTGAATTGGGCATTCTGTATTTTGTTTGGCAACCCTACTCACAACAGTAGCAGAGTTTCAGGAAAAAATTTGGCATAACTTTAGGGAGAGGAGGAAGAGACAGAGTCCGCCAGGACATCAACAAGAAGTGGATGAATGAATGGCTGGATGTCAGAAACCCCATCATCAGTTATCTCAGTTTGCTTAAGCTAAGATATGCCTGAGGCTGCAGTGAGAAACAGCTGTCACATAGCCACAGCTCACAACCACACAGATTTCTTTCTTGTTTATGTTGCGTGTCCATAGACGTCAACTGCATCTCCTTTTCATTCTGTGATCAAGTCTCATAGGAACCTTCTCATGAGGATATTTGTGGTTTCACAAAAAAGAAAAAAAAGGAAGTGGTTGGCCAGGTAGTTATTTGTAAAGCTACAGTGATCAAATATCCCACTTTGCCCAGATGGGGGGTTTCTTGGAACACAGAGCTTCAGTGCCAAAACCACAATGGTTCTGGGCAAATTGAAATAGTTAGTCACCCTGGTAAAGCTTCTGTTTGAAAGTGGCACATTTACTGGTGTTCACATTCCACTGGCCAAAAAAGGTCACATGACCAAGTTTGTCATCAATAGGGTGAACGTTTACAAAGCCTCCAGTAGCCAGGGACCCATAGAGGAGGGAATGACTATTCTGAATATTAATATAGTCTACCATAGAAAGCAAGTTGAAAACCTCACAAACTCCAGGAGGGCATATACCCTCTCTAAGAAGAACCTCCAAGATGGCAGAGGCAAGAACTATGAAGGACAATGGCCTGATGAATCCCCACTTCCCCTGAGAGCAGGACTAAGCTAATCAAGAAACATTCCCTCTACCTAGGGTTCCTTGTCAGCCCAGCAGAATTTCAAGATTTCTATAGACCAGTGACTACCACGTCACCCATTCTTTCCTTTCTAAATGAAACATTTACTGGGATTGTCCGATCTCTGTTCTTCGTTTGTCCATTGGGTGTATAGAGGGATGACAACTTGTTTTTTATGGTCTGGATCTCCCGATCAATTGGAGCTACATCTAGACCTGATGTATTGGGTTGGCCAAAAAGTTCATTTGAGTTTTTATGGGAAAACCTAAATGAACTTTTTGGCCAACCACAATAGCAACACTCATGAAATCCTTGATTTAAAGTCTGGTGCCTTGTTTAGATGGGAATTTAGGTTGTTGCCTGTGAGAGGAATGAATTTACTTTGCAAAAAAACAGGGAAATAAATATCTGTGACCAAAGGGGAATACTGGGGTAGATTGTATTATTATCCAAAATGTCTGTTGCTCCTCTATGGCTACTGCCTTTGGGGTCCCTGTCTACTTGAGGATTGTATTTTCAACCTCACTGACCTTAGGCTTGGGCACGTGACTTTCTTTGGCCAATAAAATGTGAGTAGAACCGCCAGATGTTGCTTCTGAGCAAGAGTTTGAAGAGCCTGCTCATTCCCACCATTTTCTTTTTTCCTTCTGCCACTAGGCTAGTGATGTTCCAGGTAGAAACTGCTTTTTCAGCCTAGATCCCACAGCAAAGTTGCAGCCAACTCTCAACATATATGTAGTATGTTTGTAGTATTAAGTCAATGAGATCTAGGTGGTGTTTGTCACCACAGCATAACCAGGCCAATCCTGCCTGATACAAGAGGGAATGAACAAGATTACGTAAGTATCATTCTATTTTTATAAAGTTTGCAAACAGGCAAAACTGAACAGTATAATATTTAGGAATAAACCTGGAGTGGCAAAATTGTAAAGAAAAGAAGAGCATAATTAACACCAAATTCATGAGAGTGGTGACCTTGGGTTGATGTAAGGGAGATGGACATGATTGGAGAGTTCTAGACTCTTCATATATTTACTCTTCTGCATGTGGATTAGGCAATTTAAAGAAAAAGAAAGGGAAAGCTTGGCAAATTATGTTTTCCAAAGATGGACACGATAATTCCTGTTTAAATAAATATTCTTTTAGAACTCACTACTCTCCCTGTCTTGAACCCGGGCAACTGTTTGACTGCCTCAGTCAATATGATATGGCAGAAAAAGGCCATGTAACTTCTTTTATTTATTTATTACCATACCCTGTGGGGCATGTGGGATCTTAGTTCCTCAACCAGGGACCAAACCTGTGCCCCGTGCAGTGGAAGCATGGAGTCTTAATCACTGGACAACCCAGGGAAGTCCTGAGGCTCTGTAACTTCTAAGGCTGGATTATGAAAGCAGCACGCACTGTACTTTGCCTTCTTGGACACTTTCTCTTGCATCCCAGCTACAGGCTAGTTTGAGGAAACCCACACTAGTCCATGTGGAGAGATGATCTGTAGGTGTTTGGGCTGACAGCTCAGCTGAGGTTCCAGACAACAGCCAGCATCACACAACCAGATATGAGTAAAAATGCCTTCAGATGACCTCAGCCCCCAACCATCACAGCCTTTAAGTCTTCCCAGGTAAGACTCCAGAATCAGGGAGCATAGATAAGCCACCCCTATTAGATCCTGTCTCATTTTCTGACCCAGAGTTCATAAAACATAATAATGCTTGTTTTGGGGACATTGAGTTTGTTATGTAACAGCAGATAACTTAGAACAGTTTTTTAAAAATACACATTTTAAAACTGTTTCGGTGATCTACTATTTAAAAATCTCTCCACAGGCCCTTTTAAGTGAGTTTGCGCATGTTAGATGGTAGGTGGTCCACAGAATGACATGGAGGGGTCCTGACAGGAAAGGTCCTGCAGGGGAAGAAGTCTAGTCTCACAGTCTTTGCAAAAGAAATTCTCCCTTATTCCTTGGTAAAGGAAGTAGTTTATTCAATATTTATGGCAAGAGTTCCACTGAACCCTGGTTCTTTCACTCAATCATTCATTCACAAATTCATTCATTCATTCATCAAACAATTGCTGGTCAGTTCCTAATGGCTCAGTTGGTAAAGAACCTGCCTGCAAGGCAGGACACCCGGGTCCAATCTCTGGGTTGGGAAGACCCCATGGAGAAGGGAATGGCAACCCACTCTATTATTCTTGCCTGGAGAATTCCATGGACAGAGGAGCCTGGCAGGCTACTGTCTATGAGATCGTAAAGAGTCGGACATGACTAAGCAACTAACACTTTTTAGTGAGCTTCAGGCTTGAATGTAGAGCTCAGTAAGTCAGGGTCGCTGGTCCAGAAAGGAAGGCCAGGTATCCAGATACCTGTAGCACTCTTTTTCTTTCTTTAATCCTGTAGGCTTATATTTAGGTTCTAGTTTTTGAGCATGGAGGATACATACTCCTAATAAAATTATAGAGAAAAGCATGGGAATGATGAATGTAAATTCAGGATAGGAGTACCTCTAGGAGGATGCCAGACTGATAAGCTCCCCCTGGGCAGGGCCTCCAGGGGGCTTCTAAGGTTCTGATAATGCTCTATTTCTTAAACACGGAGTGAGTTCATTTTATTAATATCTTTAAAGCTTTATATATGTATATATATCTCATATCCTCTCATGTGTGATATATTTATCAGTAAAAATTTGTAAAGAGTGTTCATCACTAAGAGGTTTATGAAGTACATATTTGGAAACAAAATCAAGTTTTGCGTCAGCAGTCCAGTTAACATAAAATATCCACTTAATGAAATATGAACAAGCATTAAAATAATAATATAATCTTACTTTATTGAAATAAAATCATATCCATGATATATTAAATGAGCAAGCTAACTTAGGACTTCTTGGCAGTCCAGTAGATAACATTCTGAACTTCAGGGCAGGGGGTATGGGTTTGATCCCTGGTCAGGAAATCAAGATCCCACATGCCGCCCAGAAGCTTAAATTATATATGCCAAGTGTCTACTGACAGATGAATGAGTCAACAAGATTTGGTATATAACGGAACATTATTCAACCTCAAAAAGAAGGGAACTCCGACACGCACTATAACAGATAAACCTGGAAGATACTCTGCTCCGTGAAATAAACCAGTCACAGAAGAACAAATACTGTAAGACTCCATTCTCATGAGATATTTAGAGAAGTCAAATTCATGGACAGAAAGAAGAATGGTGGTTCCAGAGGCTGGGGTTTGTGGTGGAGGGGATTGGGAGTTAATGTTTAATGTGTCCGGAATTTTAGCTGGAGAAGATGAGAAAGTTCTAGAGATAAACGGCGGTAATAGTTGCACAACAATGTGACTGTGCGGTTAAAAATGGCTAAAATGGTAAATTTTATGTTTATTTTATCATGAAAAGAAATGGCTATATGTTAATATATAATACAATAACCTCTGTGTGTGTTTTTGTAAGAGAAAGAGAGAGGGAACATGTATAGGGGAAAATCTGACAGGAATTATATCAATATGTCTACAGTGGTTATCTTTTGGTGTTCAGGTTACAGATTATCTTTATTTTCTCGCTTATACTTCATGCTTTTCTATATACTATAGTTTTTTTACTCCGAGTAAATTTTGTATGTGTAGTCAGAACACAATAAACCTGATTTAAAAGAAAGAAATTCCATGTTCTATCAAAAGCGGCAATTGTTGCCAAGACAATCTTGAGGAAAAGGGCAAAGCAGAAGGTATAACACTCCCAGATTTCAAACAATACTACAAAGCTGTAGTAATCAAAAGAGCATGGTACTGGCACAAAAACAGATGTATGGACTGTTGGAACAGAATAGAGAGCCCAGAAATAAAGAAAATATGGTCAATTAATCTTCAACAAAGGAGGCAAGAATATACGATAGAGAAAAGACAATCTCTTCAGCAAGTGGTGGTAGGAAAGTTGGACAGCCACATGTTAAACCAATGAATTTAGAACACATCCTCACACCATGTACAAAGATAAACTCAAAATGACTTAAATATAAGACATGACACCATAAAACTCTTAGAGATGAATATAGGTAAAACATTCTCGGACATAAGTCACACCAATATTTCTTGGTCAGTCTTCCAAGGCAATAGAAATAGAAGCAATAATGGACAAAAGGGACCTAATCAAACTTACAAGCCTTTGTACATCAAAGGAAACCAAAAATGAAACGAAAAGAACCTACAGGCTGGGAGAAAGTATTTGCAAATGATGTGAATTGCATTTGCATCATTCGTATCATGGTATTTGCATCATTAAGCTCTTACAAGAAGAGCTTAATTTTCAAAAATACACTAAGAGCTCACACAACTCAATAACAACAAAAGACCTCCCCCAAACAACCCAACTGAAAAATGGGCAGAATATCTAAATAGAAGTTTCTCCAAAGAAGATATCCAGATGACCAACAGGCACATGAAAAGATGCTCAATATTGCTTTTTACTTTAGAAATAAAAACTACAGTGAGGTACCACCTCACACCAATCAGAATGGCTATAATTTAAATACTGGAAAGGGTGTGGAGAAAAGGGAATCCTCCTACTCTGTTGGTGGCAGTGTAAATTGACACAGCCACTATGGAAAACAGTATCAGTTCAGTTCAGTTCAGTCGCTCAGTCGTGTCCGACACTTTGCAACCCCATGAATCAGCACGCCAGGCCTCCCTGTCCATCACCAACTACCTGAGTTCACTCAGATTAACGTCCATTGAGTCCGTGATGCCATCCAGCCATCTCATCCTCTGTCGTCCCCTTCTTCTCCTGCCCTCAATCCCTCCCAGCATCAAAGTCTTTTCCAATGAGTCATCTCTTCACATGACGTGGCCACAGTACTGGAGTTTCAGCTTTAGCATCATTCCTTCCAAAGAAATCCTAGGGCTGATCTCCTTCAGAATGGACTGGTTGGATCTCCTTGCAGTCCAAGGGACTCTCAAGAGTCTTCTCCAACACCACACTTCAAAAGCATCAATTCTTCGGCGCTCTATCTTCTTCACAGTCTAACTCTCACATCCATACATGACCACAGGAAAAACCATAGCCTTGACTAGACGGACCTTAGTCGGCAAAGTAATGTCTCTGCTTTTGAATATGCTATCTAGGTTGGTCATAATTTTTCTTCCAAGGAGTAAGCGTCTTTTAATTTCATGGCTGCAGTCACCATCTGCAGTGATTTTTGAGCCCCCAAAAATAAAATCTGACACTGTTTCCGCTGTTCCCCATCTATTTCCCATGAAGTGATGGGACCAGATGCCATGATCTTCATTTTCTGAATGTTGAGCTTTAAGCCAACTTTTCACTCTCCTCTTTCACTTTGATCAAGAGGCTTTTTAGTTCCTCTTCACTTTCTGCCATAAGGGTGGTGTCATCTGCATATCTGAGGTTATCAATATTTCTCCTGGCAATCTTGATTCCAGCTTGTGTTTCTTCCAGTCCAGCGTTTCTCATGATGTACTCTGCAGATAGTTAAATAAGCAGGGTGACAATATACAGACTTGACGCATTCCTTTTCCTATTTGGGACCAGTCTGTTGTTCCATGTCCAGTTCTAAGTGTTGCTTCCTGACCTGCATATAGATTTCTCAAGAGGCAGGTCAGGTGGCCTGGTATTCCCATCTCTTTCAGAATTTTCCACAGTTTATTGTGATGCACACAGTCAAAGGCTTTGGCATAGTCAATAAAGCAGAAGTAGATGTTTTTCTGGAACTCTCTTGCTTTTTCCATGATCCAGCGGATGTTGGCAATTTGATCTCTGGTTCCTCTGCCTTTTCTAAAACCAGCTTGAACATCAGGAAGTTCATGGTTCACGTATTGCTGAAGCCTAGCTTGGAGAATTTTGAGCATGACTTTACTAGCATGTGAGATGAGTGCAATTGTGCGGTAGTTTGAGCATAGAGGTTCTTAAAAAAACTGGAAATATGTTGTTATATGATCCAGCACTCCCAGTCCTGGGCATATATCTGGGCAAAATTATAATTCAAAAAGATAATGCATTCTTATGTTCATAGCAGCACTGATCACAATAGCCAAGACATGGAAGCAACCTAAACGTCCATGGACAGATGAGGGGATAAAGAAGACGTGGTACATACGGAATGCTACTCAGCCACAAAAAGAACGAAACAATGCCAGTGGAGAGACTGAAAGCAGTCAGTCAGAAAGAGAAAGGCAAACACCATATGATATCACTTACACATTCACAAATGAACTTATCTTACAAAATAGAAACAGACTCACAGATACAGAGACTAGACTGGCTGCCGAGGGGGAGTGGGAGTGGGGGAGGGATGCAGTGGGAGTTTGGAATGAGCAGATACAAGCTGGTATATGTAGGATGGATACCCAACAAGGTCCTCTGGTATAGCACAGGGGGTTGTATGCAGTATCTTGTGATAAACCATAATGGAAAAGAGTATGAAAATGAATATAAACATGCATATAATTGAATTACTTTGCTGTACAGCAGAAATTAATACATCATAAATCAACTAACTTCAATTCAATAAAATATTTAAAAGAAGCAGCAATTGTGATTGATTAAAGAGACGACAGAGTCAAACAGGCAAGATAAAAAAATTAAAAGGAAATTATCCTTCTCCAATAAAAGTGACTCATTCGAGCAACAGTAGAAATCAATAAGGTGAGATGAGCCAGCTTTAGATTCCCTCTCTGACATATTCATGCCTATTTCACAATAGAGCATCTGAAACTACGCTTATCCTCTCTTTCCCACCTTTAGAACCAACTCCCCTTATCCATTCCTAAATTTATTTTCTTTAAGATCAAGTCCTGACCTTTCTCCAGACACACCCCTAGTGCACACCATCCCCAAGTGACTGACCTTAGTATTTCGGAATGAACAAGAACTCTGGGACCCTAGACCCCCTTCTTCATCACACCCGGTGCTTTTTCTCAGATCTTAGCCTGGCCACAGGATTCTGGTTGTCTTTCCTTTCAGTCATGGGGTCCAGAGGTTTCTTTCTAAGAGAGAGGCTGTGTCCTCCAGAATTCATGTCTTAAAAGTGTCCTCAAGGGGCTTCCCTGGTGGCTCAGTGGTAAAAGGATCCGCCTGCCAGTGCAGGAGACACGAGTTCAATCCCATGCGCACGGAACTGCTAAGCCCATGCGCCATCTCTACTGAGCTTGCGCCCCAGAGCCCGTGCTCTGCAACGAGAGAAGCCACCATAATGAGAAGCGCAGGCACCACAACTAGAGAAAGCCCAAGCAGCAGCAAAGAGCCAGAACAACAAATAAATGAGTAAAATTATTTTTTTTTAAAGCGTCCTCAAATTTTGGTGCTTTCGCTGAGCCTCAGCCTTCCTAGTTCTGCATTCCAGCTCCTCTTGCCTGGGTCTACTCTTCCTTCATCTCAAGCTCAGTCATGTCCCCCTCACCCTATGTAGCTTTGGCCTTAGGACCTGGTGGAGCTTAGAATTGTCTTGCAGAGACAGCCTTTTCATAAACTAATGGGATGGACAGGCTTCCAGAAAAGCCATTTGACCCTTTGAAAGAAGATTCTGAAAATATTTTGTAGCCTTTGGAACTCTGACTTTACAATTCCATTTCTGAGACTCTATCTTAAGGAAATACTCCAAAATGAAAGGACAGAAATTAATGCAGAAATAGGAATCATGTAATTTAAGTCAGCAAAATAGCAGATGTAGCCTAGATGTCTAAGAGCAGAAGATTGATCAAATGAAGCAAATTACAGCCAGTGTATATTGTGGACAGTTATGCAGCCGTGAATTAATTTGTGGAAAATCATTAATGCGATGGGGAAAATACCGGATCAAAATTATGTATTTGGTATGATTTCAAGTAAAATATAAAAGTCATAGAATGAAAATAGAAAAGAAATATGCCAAAATATTAATAGTTTGCCTCTGGGTGGTAAGATTCCAGGTACATTTTTTTCTCCCTGTTTGTCTTTATACTTTGACTTTTCAAGTGTTCCATGGGAGTACAAATCACTTTTATAACCTGTAGGAAAAAACTCCAAAAGACTTTCCACACACAGGGAAAGAAATAACTAAATTACGCTCAGACTTGGTGTTCTAGTCTGAATGGCTAGGTTCTCGAGTATTGAGCTGGCCAAAAAGTTTGTTCAGGCTTTTCCATAACATCGTATAAAAAATCCAAACTAACTTTTGGGCCAACCTCTTATATGAGGGTGGTCCACCGAGAATCTAACTTGGGCTTTGTCTTTCTGCTGATGTCTTGTGAGGGACTCCTGTTTATGCTGGGTGGGCGCAGATAAGCTGATCTGTGCTCTGCCTGATGGAGATGGAATATGGAGGACAGGGCAGAACACATCCTTTGTTCTGGGGAGCTGGTGTTGGCAGACAGGCCTGGGCTGGTTCTCAGGAACTCAGGGAAGCAGGCACAAGGGTTGCTATTCACGGAGAGGCAGCTGTCTGAGCCTGAGTCCCTCTGTGAATGGGAAAGGCCTGAAAGAACCAAGAATCAGGAGCCAAGGCCCTGGGCGCTTGTGAGGCCCCCCAGGCTCGTGGAGGAAGGCGTGCTCCTGACGGCCCAGCTGGCATGGGCAGGGATGGTGGAGTGAGATTTTCCTGCAGCACCAGATAGGAGGAAGATGGCAGCTCTGTAGCAGGAGACTCAAGCTCCCCGTTTCTCAGTGAGACTGGTGGCTGATTCCCTACTGTGATGGCAGCCTGTCCCCCTACCTGATTTCTGGGGAGTCGCCCACTCCCCCTACCCACCCCAGTGCTCACTGTCTTTGCACTGGTGTCTGTAACTCCTGTCCATCTTGCATCTCACAGGCTGGCCAGTCATACTTCTTAACCCATCATTTCATTAAAGTCAAATTCTTCAACTCTTAAGGTTCGAGGTTTTTTCCCCCTATAACTCTTTTTTAAAACTGTGTTTTCCCCTTTAACTCTATTTTTTTTTAAATGTGTTAACTCCGTTATTTTATTTTTAAAAGGTTTTTATTTTATTTACTATTTATTTGGCCTCACCAGGTTTTAGTTACAGCACATCTTTAACTGTAGCTTGCAAACTCTTAGTTGTGGCCTGTGGGATCTAGTTCACTGACCAGGAATCAAACCCGGGTCCAGTGCACTGGGAGTGCAGAGTCTTAGCCAGTGGACCACCAGGGAAGTCTCCACTTTAATAGCTCTATAAACCATTGCCTGCCCAGCATGGTGACAACAGACCCAAGGTTTCCTCTTCAAGTTGTAAGTACGATCATCTGATCAGTCTTATGAATTTTGGTTAGATTTGTGGGTCAGAGAACTGGAATAGGAAGTATTCTGGAGACAGGGGTACCTCCAGGGGCAAATAATAGCCAGTTTGGGGCTTCTCCAGTTTTGGGGGTGGCAGGTGGTCAGGACTGTGCCAGCTTACTCTAGCAATAATACACATTTTACTGAGGCTGGTCTGGGTACAGAGCAGTACCCCTCTTCCTGAAAGCCCTGGCACATGGGCATTGCCAGTGCTGGCCTGGAGTCTCACATGAGACTGCGGAGGTGTGGGCGGGTACCAGGGCGAAAGGAGCCCCGCTGAACATGGAAGGGGAACCTGAGGGAGGTGCTGGAGAGGAAAGAAAATTTCCATTTGGCTTTTCCAGCTTCTTGCCGCATCCCTAGAGCACAACTACTTGGCGGCTCTCCTAGAGCCTGATCCCTAGTCTTCCTTCATGAATTTTTCATTTCAGGCAAAGAGCCTTTATCTCTTACCCGGGCTGCTACAGGAGCCTGCTTTCCCAGCAGCTGGAGACACAGCAGATGAAGAATTGCATTAAGGCAGAATTATCTGTCTCTGGAGAGAGGAAGGGCACTCTGTGCTCCTGGAGGGACAGCTCCTATCCCGTAGGTTAGGTTACTGTAGGTTTCCATCCTTCACAAGAAGGCTGGGCTACCGTTTTATTGAGATACTATCGAGGGCAGAGAGAAGCCCACCAGGCTCCTCTGTCCATGGGATTTCCCAGGCAAGGATACTGGAGTGGGTTGCCATTTCTTTCTCCAGGGGATCTTTCCGACCCAGGGATCAAACCTCTGTCTCCTGCACTGGCCACCAGGAAATCCATGGGTTGAACTGAGTTGCCCCCAAAGATATGTTGAAATCCTAACCCCCAGTACTTCAGACTGTGACTTGATTTGGAAATAGAGTTGTTACAGTTGTAATTAGTTAACATGAGACAGAGACACATGCAGGGAGAAGGCCATGGAAAGATGGAGTAGAGCCCGGAGTGGTACAATATACGACAAGGATTCCTGCAAACCCCCAGAAACTAGGGAAAGACCAGGAAGGATTCTCCTGGACAGGTTTTGGATGGAGTGTGGCCCTGCTGATAACCTTGATTTTGGACTTCAAGCCTCCAGAACTGAGACAATACGTTTCTACTATTTGAAGCCACCCAGTATGTGGTGCTTTGTTATAGCAGCCCTGCTGATACACACTCTCAGACTAAACTCTGGGAACCAGACCCCAGAATTCCTGCCCAACTGGTACCAAGACCTCCATTCATCCTCTTGCCAAGGATGTATAATATTAGCACCTGAAAATGGAAGTGGGAAAGAAAATAGGGAGTTGTAGGTCTAGGGTCACTGATGCACAGGGCCTGTGAGCTGAAGGGAACCTAGCTAGACCTGGCAAGCTAGAGTTCTAACACAGTGCCCTCTGAGACAATTTTTCTTTTGTTATTCTTCATCTTTTACAGCTGTCTTGGAAAGCCCCAGTGGATATCTCAGTTTACAGCATAGCAGAGAGAAACGACAATTGTTGAAGAGGAAGCAGTGCCACCCTGAGGCCAGGGTGGGAACTGCAGCAGGAATCATTCCGTGATCCCAAGGGGACCTGCCTCTGAGAGCGTCATGCACCAGATCCGCCCCGCCCTCCCCGATTCCACAGCCACAGTTCCTTTAGAGGCTTTATTTTTTATTTTCTTACCAAAAATATCAGTTTCCTCATGGAAGTTCCCCAGAGAATTCTTAGCTGTTTACTAATGGTGAGAAGTCAGTCCTCCAAGCTCCCAAGGAATGCAGTCCCTAACTCCCCATGGCCCCTTTGTAACCCCTGCTTCTCCTCACCCCTAGAAACCTCCACCATGCCGCAAAGTGCTGTGTCACTTAGAGATGAACCCTTGAGTAGCCGAGAAGCGTTATCCTGGGGCAGCCTCTCAAGCAGAGCTCACATGCTTTCCTGTGTGCGTGCTCCGTCGCTCAGTCGTGTCCGACTCTGCAACCCCATGGACTGTAGCCCGCCAGGCTCCTCTGTCCATGCGATTTCCCAGGCAAGAATACTGGAGTGGGTTGCCATTTCCTCCTCTAGGGGATTTTCCTGACCCAGGGATGGAACCTGTATCTCTGTGTCTCCTGCGATGGTAGGCAAGTTCTTTACCACTGAGCCACCTGGGAAGCCCCCATATGCTTTCAGAGGGAGTTAAATAGATCTTTTCCCCTTTTCACTGAACATTATCTTAAATTGTATCAGTTATAGGTTAAACTGAATTGAAAGTGTGACAAAGACAAATGCCTGCTTGCTCTCTCTCTGGGCATTGCCCCCACATCAACCCTGGTCGGTAGAGATTGTTATCATCTTCATTTTCATAGTCAGGGAACTTGAGGCCCCGGGAGATGAATGACTTGCTCAAGGTCATGCAGGAATAAGGAATATTGCTGGATCTCTCATCTCTCTTATTTCCCCCATTCTATCTTCTGCAAGCATCTCCAAAGGGATTAAACATTCAAACCCTTGCCACAAGCTCTGCTCTAGGGCATGGTGTTCTCTTTACTGTTAGTATTTAAACTGTTTTCTACTACATTATTCAAGTTGCAAAATCAATATATATCTATTGTAACTAAATAAATATCTCTACCACCACCTCCTAAGGTGAACAATATTAAGAGTTTGGTGAGTTTTTTCCCTATTATTTTCCCTAAGGAAATACAAATGCAAATTTGTAAAAATGCAGATAGGAGTACCCCACTTCCATTTACAACATTTTAATCAAAAGCAAAAATCACCTTGTACAACTGGCTTACAATGTATTTTTCACTTAACAATATACCATGACCAATTTTTTACAAATAATATTGACCCTTCTTGTTCCTAATAGCAGTCCAAAATTTTATAGTACAAAATGCTCCATAAATTATTCAATCACCCCCCTGTTGGTGGACATCCAGGTTGTTTCTTGTGATTATTGCTATTGTCAATAATCTGGCAATAAATATCTCTGTGAATGTCTTCTTAGAAACCAGTGCTTTACTTTTGTGGGATGTATTCCTAAAAGTAGGAATGTAGGATCAAAGTGTTTGCCCATTAAAACTGGGAACAAACTGAATTTCCAACAATAGGAGGTTGATTAGCACACATCCCACAGGAGGAAACATTCCTTACGAATAACAGCAAATTGCTATTGGTTTTGAAAAGTGCTTGAAGCTATTTAGAGAAAAGTCATGTTATGTAGTGCTACCCTATTTTGTAAAAATATGTGTATAGAATAGAAGACTTTGAGAAAGAATACTGAAATATTTATCAGTGGTCATTCCTGAGTGGTGGGGTCAGAAGCGATCTTTATTTTCTTATCTTGCCTTGTCTATATTTTCTAAAATTTCCCCAAGGAAATATGTAGTAATGTGTTAGGCCCCCTCAGGTTGCAGGGAAGCAGAGAAGAGACCAGCTCAGGTGTCTGACCTGGCAAAGGTGAGGTTATTTTAAGGTTTCACCAGAAAGGTGAGGATGCCAGGTGTCTAGGAGGCTGGTAGATTATTCAGGATGGCGGTGGCTCTAGTGGCCCCCTGGGAGGAGTGGGGTACTAGCTTCTGCTAGTGGAGGTGCTGGCCTTGCTCCAAGGGGTGCCCTTAAGTGCATCTTGGTCCAGGCATCTTGCCTTGGCTTCTGCTTCGCCCTGGAGTCTCAGCCACTGTTGCTGCTCCCGATGCCTGGCTCCATGCTCCTCTCTGCTTGAAGGATCTGCTTCTGTTCCTCCCATGGCTTCTGCTTATGGACCTCCTAGTCTCAGCTCCTCTACCACTCCGTGTCCCCCTTCTCTGAGAGTCTTGCACTCTCCATAAACCCTTTAGGAAACATGATCTGGGACTTCCTTGGTGGACTAGTGGTTAGGACTCTGCTTTCCACTGCAGGAGATGCAGGTTCGATCCCTGCTGCCGGAAGTAAGATCCCACGTGCTGCGGGGCAGCTAAGCCCAAGCACAATAACTAGAGACGCATGCGCACTGCAACAAGGACGCAGCGCGGAGCTTCCCTGGTGGCTCGAGGGTAAAGAATCTATCTGCCACTGCAGGACACACAGGTTCAGTCCCTGACCTGGGAAGATCCCATATGCCACAGAACAGCTAAGCTCGGGCGCCAGGACTCTTGAGCCCGTGCTCTAGAGCCGGTGCTTGGTAACAAGAGAGGCCACCGCAGTGAGGCCTGCGCACCGCAACTGAGGAGCAGCCTCCGCTCCTGCGACTAGAGAGAAACCCGAGCACAGCGACGAAGACCCGAAAACCAAAACCAGATAAATAAGATCGCTAAAAAAAAAAAAAAGACCCGGCACAGCTGAAAAAGAAAAACAAAACTATCTGATTGGGTGGCCAGTATAGGGAACACCCGTTGGGCATAGCTCTAGCACCTGTCCAGGTCAGATCGCACTGGTCAGCCTTTGTCAGAGATCCCCGGCCAGGTCAGCTGTCACAACTGTGGGGGGATTAGGCTGCATGTCACTTTTCTGTGACAACTAGAATGGCCGTGTTCATTTTCTAAGGCTGCTGAGTCAATTTGCCACAAACTTAAATAACAGAAAGGTGTTGTTTCACAGTTCTGGATGTGGGATCAGTCTGAGATCAGTGTCAGCAGGACTGGTCTCTCATGAGGGCTGTGAGCGAGAATCTTGTGCATGCTCGCATTTTGGTGGTTTGCTGGCAATCTTTGGAGCTCCTGAGTTTACGGCATCACCACGACCATAACCTCCATCTTTACACCGTGTTCTCCTTGTGTGTGTCTGTGTTCAAATTCCTCCTTTTTATAAGCACACCAGTTATACTGGATTAGGGATTAGGAGGCATTTACATCAAACAGAACTGCTTTAGCCACGGTGAAATTCTAAGACCTAGCTGGCAGCCGGTTTGGTACTAATTTAGAATTTACTTCATCTCTATGTCCTGCAAACAGGCTATTCCTTTAATATGTAATCATAAATGTATGTCAGTGGATAGCTTTGTTATTAAATACAATTAAAACCAGCCTGGTGGTACAGTGGCATGAGGGTCCATCTGTCCAAGGCAGGGGACACAGGTTTCATCCCAAATCCCAGAAGATTCCACGTGCCAGGGAGCAACTAAGCCCATGAGCCGCAACAACTGAGCCAGCAAGCTCCAACTTTTGAAGCCTGTGCTCCACAACAGGAGAGGCCACAGCAATGAGAAGCCTGCACACGTCAGCGAGAGCAGCCCCCACACCCCGCAACTAGAGAAAAGCCCAAAGCGGCAATGCAGACTGAAGACTCAGTGCAGCCAAAATAAATAAATAAAAATTAAAATGATAAAAACTAGCCTTATGATTTCTGAGGTTTTTAAAATTTTTCTTTCTTTCTTCTTTTATTTTTCAACCTTGGCTGCACCAGGGCTTAGTCACAGAATGTGGGATCTAGTTCCCAGACCAGGGATCAAACCCAGGCCCGCTGCATTGGAAGCATAGAGTCTCAGCTGCAAGACCACCAGGGAAATCCCAGAATTTCTCAGGTTTAATCTCCTCCTAAACCATACCAAACCTCTGACAAAAAGTCCTTGGCCTATAGCAGGCTCAGGGGCCCCAGAAGGGAGTTAGGCCACAACACTCCTGTCTCTCTGAACACTAAACTAGGGACCAGCTCTGAGTAATCTAGTTGAATAACATTGTGGGGGAAATCTGTTTCCATTCTCTGGCCCAGGAAGCTAGCCTCCATTTATGGTCTTGTTCCCATGGGAAAATGCATTCCAAATTCCAAACAACTGATCTGCACAGGAACTTTCACTCTGGAGGTTAGGGACTGCCAGACAGTGTTTTCTCACAGCTTAGTTTTCTGGTAGCTTCCCACGAGTCCTGTCCCCCAGCCCCTTCCTCACCTCCCATCTCCCTTATACACGCTCAACCCTCAAATGGTATTTCTTCTGTGAAGTCTCAGCCAGTTTCCTCTCTCTCCCTCCCTTGAACCCCAGAACCTTTGGACCTGGGCTGCAGTGCCTCTCTTGCTTTGCCTGAGTTCTAGGGAACTGTGTGCAAGGTTCCTGACCTCTAACAGGATCTTAAGATCCTTGAGGGCAAAACTGTATGTTTCTCATCTTTGTATCCTTCTGGGATGACTTCTCTGGTGGCTCGGTGGTAAAGAATCCGCCTGCCAATGCAGGAGATGTAGGTTCAATCCTTGGGTCAGGAAGATCCCCTGGAGAAGGAAAAGGCAACCCACTCCAGTATTCTTGCCTGGAAAACCCCATGGACAGAGGAGCCTGGTGGGCTACAGTCCCTGGGGTCACTTGGCGGCTAAACAATAACAATAATCCTTCCAGGAAGAGCATGAGGGAGACAGCATTCGCAAAGCAGCTACTGTATGTCAGACTCTGAAACAATGCTTCTTGCAGGCTTTCTTTTACTTATTCCCCTGCCCCCAACCCAAGACTGGACACATTCTAGACACTCAGTGTGTAATTCTTAAATGGATTGAATCCCTTCTATGAAAACCTTCCTGCAGGTTTCTTTCCCTGTCTTTTCCTGGCCCCTGGGGCCTGCTGTCCCAAGCTCCCAGACTCATCAGTGTTAGTCAAGCTGCTCCTGCCTCCCTCAGGGCTGAGGGAATTGGCCAGGTGGCAGGATTTTCTCCCAAGGGAACCGTCATCTGGCATCTGTGGGAAAGCCAGCCCCCTCCTGTCCCCACCCCCCCAGCAGATGGGACTCACTGAATGTGCTGGCTCCCTTGCTCCAGGGAGAATGGGAACACGTTGGCTCCCTGGGACTCACAACGTGAGAACAGGTGCGCTGAGGAGAAATCTCAGTCTGAAAACCCAGGTGCACACAAAGTTTAGCTTTGTTTTCCATGAATTAAGCACTCTGCCAAACTGCTGTTGTTCAGTGGCTAAGTCGTGTCTGACCCCATGGACTGCACCACGCCAGGCTTCCCTGTCCTTCACTATCTTTCCAGGTTTGCTGAAACTCATGTCCATTGAGTCGATGATGCCATCCGATCATCTCATCCTCTGTCCCCTTCTCCTCCTGCCTTCAATCTTCCCAAGCATCAGGGTTTTTTCCAATGAGTTGGCTCTTGTGGCCGAACCTGCTAAACTGGGGGGAGCTTAATTCCAGCTCTTCTTAGAGATGAGTTCCTTGCTCCCCGCTCCCACCCCAGGGTTGATTTCAGTCCCCATATCTTAGGCTGTGCTGAGCTGTCTCTCACTGGACATGTGCCCATGTGGTTACTGCTGAGACGTCCACAACCATGCCCCCTGGTCTTTCAAATTGCAAATTCCATCTCAGCTAGCCCTCTACCAAGACACACTCTCCAGCCAACCCACCAGGAGTCACATGTGAGGTTTCCGGGGTCTTCCAGAGTCAGGTCTGGTCTGCGCTGCTCCTAGGACCCCTGACCTCCCCGTCCTCCCAGGCTGATCTGCCTTCCCCTTCCTCCCAGATATTTTTGTCTCCTCCAGGAAATCTTCTCTGTCTTGGGGCCTTAAATCAGACCCATTGAACCACTCCAGGAAGCGAGTTTGTATTTAGTGCGTGACTTCTGTTTACTGCTACAGCTCTGCCCAGAGATAAGGAGACCACACTTTTTGGAGGAATGGAAAAACTAACAATACAGGGAGGAAGAAAAACTCCTACATGAATACATCAAAACGCTTATCCCAGTCTTATCAATTGCCCCTAATCCCAGCTCTTCTCTCAGGAGTGAACATACCTTGATTTGGGGCACCAGGAAGAGCTCAGGCAGGGTGGACTGTCACCTTCAGAGGGACTCCAAGTCCAGCTGCTATTTGTCCACAGCCATGCTGCTCGCTCTCCTTGCCACCCTGATGGTGCAGAGAAGAACCCAGGGCTTCATCCCAGTGGTCAGCACGCTGGTATCTGATTGTGGGAGCCCCGAATAAGAGTGAAGAAACCCTTCAGCCTAGGCAAAATAAGAAAGAAGGGATTAATTTCTAGGAGGGGAGTAAGCAGGAAGTCTTTGTGAAGGAGGTGGCATTCAGCGTGACTTAGATGTGACTGGAAGCAGGGGAGACAAGAGTGGCCTGGCTGGGGGGCTGGTGAGGGTGGAGGGAAATGGACGGTGCATTGCACCTTGTGTATTTGCTTCAAAAGCAACAGCTTTTCAATTTCTGAGCTAAAACACTGACCCGGTGAAAAGACGTCTGAGGAGATAGAGTCAGAGCAAAACCACAGGGTTATGGAGAAGGTGGTGGAAATCTTGGGTCCTGTTGCTGAGCCGTTTGAGCAGACTCAAAAGCCAGACCGCCAGGGCTCCAACCCTGGCTGTGCTACTCACCAGCTACACATCCTTCAGTAAATTACAAACCCCCTCTGGCCCATGGATTCCTCAGCTGCGATGTGTAGGTGATAAAAATCCTCATCAAGTGGCTGTGCAGATGAACTAGATGTGTAAGACGCTAATACGTGTGATTTTACCTGTATATGTATTAATGAATTAATACGGGTAAGAAAGCATTTAGACTAGTACTCAGCATATAGCAATGGCTCATTGGACATCAGCCATGTTCCTGTTTGTAATGATGGAGATGATGAAGATAATGGCATGATGGTGGCTCCCCTACCAACTAAACACTGTAGGGGGCCTTAGGCCTCAGTCCCCTTCCAGCCCCACCCCCTCACTGTTAGTCTCCAGCTGAGCCTCTGATTCCAAGTAGGGGAAGACACCTGTGCCCTTTGAGATTCAAGGTTTCTAATTCTGTGACCATCTGACTGCTGTCCCATCTAGGCTTCTCTGCTACTCAGGGCTGGGGCCTAGGAGAGGTGGCCCGCTGATGGAGAAGAGGTCCCCCCCGGTCATCAGAGCAGGTTGAGGAAAGAGTTATTCCCCCGGCTCCACATCTCACTTGGTTCAGCTCTCTCCTTAGCCATCTCCTAAGACATCTACATGTAAGCCCCGACAGAGGCACAGGCTTACCCAGGTCTTGCAGCCAATGAATGGCCGATGTTGAATTCAAACTCAGTCTGTCTGGCTTTTAACTAATGCACTAAAGCCACTGCAATAAATCAGATATCAAGAGGTTTCTAGGAGTCTTGATGCCTTTAGTGGCTCTATGCAGGCAAATGCTGATGAGCCAAGATAGAATGACCCCAAGGATATGTATCAGTTGCTCAGTCGTGTCCAACCCTTTGAGACTCCATGGACTGTAGCCCTTCAGGTTCCTCTGGCCATGGGATTTCCCAAATAAGAATACTGGGGTAGATAGCCATTCCCTTCTCCAGGGGATATTCCTGACCCAGGGATGGAACCCGGGCCTCCTGCTTTGCAGGTGGATTCTTTACAATCTGAGCCGACAGGGAAGTCCCATCATAAAGTATGTAATAAACAAACTATAAGAAAGCAGAAATTAAGCCAAAATTCAGAAGAAAAGCAATCTTTTCTATTCCCTTTCAAAACACCCCAAAACTTTGTTGGCTTAAAACCACAAAACTCATATTTGCTCAAGATTCTGCAACATGGGCAGGTGTTGGTAGGGACAGCTTATCTCTGGTCTGCGTGCCATCATCTGGGGCCGCTTGACTGAGGCTGGAGGAGGCCGGACTCACTAGGTTGGAAGTTGATGTTGGCTGTTGGATGGGCCCCAGCTGGGGCTGTCAGCCCAGGGGACCACCTCTTCATAGCCTCCCCACACAGCTAAGTGGAGCTTCCCGCAGCATGCCATCTGGGTTCTGAGTGGGAAAACCTCCAAAAGGACAGGCCAGGTGTTCAGGCACTTTTTCAGCCTCTGCTAGCATCTTTTTGCTAATGCCCCATCAGCCAAAATGTGTTACATGTCCAACCCTGAGTCAGGGTAGGAGGTGCTATGGTGGTGGTTTAGTCGCTAAGTCGTGTCTGACTCTGCGAGCCCAGGGACTGTAGTCCAGCAGGGTCATCTGTCCACTGGATTTCCCAGGCAAGAGTACTGGCATGGGTTGCCATTTCCTTCTCCACGGGATCTTCTTGACCCAGAGACTGAACTTGAGTCTCCTGCATTGGCAGGCAAATTCTTTACCAGTTGAGCCACCAGGGAAGCTCCAGGGGGTGCTATACACAGGCAAATACTAGAAAGTGTGGCTTATTGGGAGCTGCCAAAGTGGCAGTCAGCCTCCACTTTTTTTTTTCCAAATCTTTCCCCTTTGTGTCCGTGACACCTTCTCTTCCAGGCTCAAACGTTGCTCTGGCCGGTAGCCTCTCAGCTCAGCCTTTGCTCTCCCCTCATTTAATCACCCCTTTTCAGCCAACACACCACTTGCATCACAGCTGCTATTTCCAAACAGCTTCCTTCAGCCCTGCTTTTCCCTCAGGATACTACCCTGTTTCCTTCCTTCATTCTCAAAATCCTTCAAAGAGCTGTCGACCTAAAGCCCATTTGCTGAATTTATTGAATTTTTTAATTTGCCCATTTAAAAGAATAATGTTTTTTTTTTTTAATTTTTAGTTTTTTATTTTTTAAATTTTAAAATCTTTAATTCTTACATGCATTCCCAAACATGAACCCCCCTCCCACCTCCCTCCCCAGAACATCTTTCTGGGTCATCCCCATGCACCAGCCCCAAGCATGCTGCATCCTGCGTCAGACATAGACTGGCGATTCAATTCACATGATAGTATACATGTTAGAATGTCATTCTCCCAAATCATCCCACCCTCTCCCTCTGTTTTTATTGTTTTCAATGACTATACCAATATGCATTTCTTCTGAACGTATAAATATTGGGTTGGCCAAAAAGTTCATTTAGGCTTTTCCATAAGATCTTACAGAAAAATCTGAATGAACTTTTTGGCCAACCCTGATAAATCTATTCAAAATATACTCCTCTGGACTATAAGTTTTTAAAAAAGAATATATTCATAAGAAACCTAAACCACTTTGTGACACTTAGCTTTCAACAAAGCGAAGTTCCATAAAAAATATTCTTTAAGAAGAGGAAGATGGATTTGGGTAGACAGTCACCAGTCTCTGCCACTTTCCTTAACCATCTGAATTGGCCTTTTCCAGTAACTTCCTCACCAGGCCCTCTGCTCCTTCTCTTCTTAATCACCTGTTCATGCTGCAGCCAGACGGATCTTTCTAAAATTTAGACCTGAACATCTCACTCTCCCACTTAAAAATCTCTTCACCACTTCTCACTGTTCACAGGATAAATCCAAACACTTAGAATAACAGTTTACGGGGCCCTCCCTGGTGGTCCAGTGGCTAAGCCTCCACGCTCCCAATGCAGGGGGCCCAGGTTCAATCCCTGGTCAGGGAACTAGATCCCACATGCCACAACTAAAGATCCTGCATGCTGCAACGAAGACTGAAGATCCCACGTGCTGCAACTAAGACCCGGCACAGGTAAAAATTAAAAAAAAAAAAAAAGAGTTATAGACTCACAGTCACCTACCTTGCTTTTCCAACCTCATTCCCTATTATTCTCTCTTCTCTTCCACCAACTCCAGAGTCGGCCTCACCTTTCTAAGTTCATGGAATGTTCTTTACTTAATTTATTTATTTTTAAAGATTTATTTATTTATGGCTGCGCTGGGTCTTTGTTTGGAGAAGGAAATGGCAACTCACTCCAGTACTCTTGCCTAGAAAATCCCATGGACGGAGGTGCCTGGTGCAGGCTATTGTCCATGGGGTTGCATTGCTGTGCAGGCTTTCTCTAATTGCAGCAAGCAAGGGCTCCTCTCTAGATGTGGTGTGCAGGCCTCTCATTGTGGTGGCTTCTCCTGTTGTTGGAGAAGGAAGTGGCAACCCACTCCAGTATTCTTGTCTGGAGAATCCCAAGAACGGAGGAGCCTGGTAGGCTATATATAGTTCACGGGGTCGCAAAGAGTCGGACACGACTGAGTGACTTCACTTTCACTTTCTCTTGTTGTGGAGCAGGGGCAGGCAGATTCTTAACTACTGCATCGCCAGCAAAGCCCTCAGGGCATGTTCTCTAGCATTTGCCTTATATTTTGAGCACACCGCTCCCTTTGTTGGTAATGTCTTTCCTGCTTGCTTTACTCCACTCTTGTATCAAGACCCCAGTCAAACAGCCCTCACTCTGTGAGGTCTGCTCTGAGTCTCATTCCTAGGGAGGATTAATCACTGCTCTTTATACCTTAACTACATTTGGTATAAACTTATAGGAGAGAACGTTTCAAACCACAGTCTTTTGTGTCTTTGCTGTTACTTTGTAAGCTTAATGGGGCGAAGAATTCTTTTTTCAGAGTCTTGCACACAGTAAGTGTGAAATAAATGCGAAAAAATTCCCATGGGCACCCATCATGGGGCAGACATTCACATTTATACTCTCATTTTCTTTTAAAGACTTAAAATTTTTCCCACAATATAGATGTTCAAAATGGACTTGAGGGAAAAATAAATCATTTGTGTATTTGCTTTTATATGCACAAGATACTTTTGGAAATATTCATAATGGGAAAAGATACATGTACCCAAGTGTTTATTGCAGCACTATTTATAATAGCTAGGACATGGAAGCAACATAGATGCCCATTGATAGATGAGTGGATAAAGAAGTTATGGGACATATATACAATAGAATATTCAGTTCAGTTCAGTTCAGTTGCTCAGTTGTGTCCGACTCTTTGAGATCCCATGAATTGCAGCACACCAGGCCTCCCTGTCCATCACCAACTCTCAGAGTTCACTCAAACTCATCCTCTGTCGTCCCCTTCTCCTCCTGCCCCCAATCCCTCCCAGCATCAGAGTCTTGTCCAATGAGTCAACTCTTCGCATGAGGTGCCCAAAGTACTGGATTTTCAGCTTCAGCGTCAGTCTTTCCAATGAACACCCAGGACTGATCTCCTTTAGAATGAACTGGTTGGATCTCCCTGCAGTCCAAGGGACTCTCAAGAGTCTTCTCCAACACCACAGTTCAAAATCATCAATTCTTCAGTGCTCAGCTTTCTTCACAGTCCAACTCTCACATCCATACACGACCACTGAAAAAACCATAGCCTTGACTAGGCGGACCTTTGTTGGCAAAGTAATGTCTCTGCTTTTGAATGTGCTATCTAGGTTGGTCATAGCTTTCCTTCCAAGGAGTAAGTGTCTTTTAATTTCATGGCTGCAGTCACCATCTGCAGTGATTTTTGAGCCCCCCAAAATAAAGTCTGACACTGTTTCCACTGTTTCCCCATCTATTTCACAATAGAATATTACTCCAGCCATAAAAGGAATGCATGCGAGTCCGTTCTAGTGAGGTGGATAAACCTAGAGCCTGTTATACAGAGTGAAGTAAGTCAGAAAGAAAAACAAGTGTTGTATATTAACACATACATATGGAATCTAGAAAGATGGTACTGATGAACCTATTTGCAGGGAGCAATGGAGATGCAGACAGAGAGCCAATTTGTGGACACAGTAGGGGAGGAGAAGGAGGGATGAATTGAAAGAGGAACATGGGAACATATGTAAAATAGACAGCCAGTGGGAATTTGCTGCATGACCCAGGGAGCCCAAACCTGGTGCTCTGTGACAACCTAGATGGGCAGAATGGGATTGGAGTTGGGAGAGAGGTTCAAGAGGGAGGGGGCATATGTATACCGATGGCTGAATCACGGTGATGTATGGCAGGAACTAACACAATATTATAAAGCAATTATCCTCCAATTAAAAATAAATAATTTTATCAAAAAAAGCTATCATAGTCTATCAAATCTAAAGTAACATCAGTTTCAAGATGCTCCATTGTTTCATGTACAGGAAAGAAATGGAAAAGACTGCTAACTGGAGATCCAAAAGAAACAGCACAGTTAATGCCTTATTTGGAAGAAGAACAAAGTTGGAGGCTGACACTCCCGAACTTCATGAATTATTGCAAGCTGTAGTAATCAAGACAGTGTGATACAGGTGAAAGAAGAGAAAAATAGATCAATGGAATGAAATAGAATAGAATAGAGGACCCAGAAATGGATTCCCAGTTATTCCAAATGGTTCTGGAACAACTGGACACCACATGCCAAAAAAAAAAAACAAACAAAACACACAGAAGAATCTGGACACAGATCTTAGATCTTTCACAAAAATTAACTCAAAGTGGATCATAGACCTAAATGCAAAATGCAAGCTTATAAAATTCCTAGAAAATGCCATGGAAGAAAATCTAGATGATCTTGGATATGACAGTGATCTTTTAGATATAACATCAAAGCAGCAATTCATGAAAGAAATCATTAAACTTAAAAACTTAAGCTCTGTGAAAGAACTGTTACGAAGATGAGAAGAGGCACAAACTAGGAGAACATTTTTACAAAAGACATTTCTGCTAAAGGACTGTTATTCACAATATGTAAAGAACCGTTACATCTCAACAATAAGAAAATGAATAAGCTAATCTTTAAAATGGGCCAAAGACCTGAAAAGATACTTCCCTAAATAACATATACATAAGGCAAATAAGGATATGAAGAGATGCTCCACATTATATGCCACTGGTGGCGGTTTAGTCACTAAGTCACGTCTGACTCTTTCAACCCCAGGGACCATAGCCCTCTAGGCTCCTCTGTCCGTGAATTTCCCAGGCAAGAATACTGGAGGGGGCCACCATTTCCTTCTCCAATCACATGTCATTAGTGAAATGCAAATTAAACAATAGTGAAAAATCATTACATGCCTAGGAGAATGGCTGAAATCTGGAACACTGACAACACCCAATGCTAGTGAAGATACGAAGCAAAAGGAACGCTCATTCACTGCTGGTGGAAATGGGAAAACTGTACAGCCACTCTGGAAGACGTTTTGGCGGTTTCTCATAAAATCACACACAGTCTTACTCTGTGACACAGCAGTGCTCCTTGGTATTTACTCAAATGAGCTGAACATTTATATCCACACAAAAACCTATACACAGATGTTTATAGTAGTTTGATTCATAATTTCCCAAACTTGGAAGCAACTAAGATGTTTCTCAGTAGGCGAGTGGATAAATAAATTGTGATACATCCAAACAGTGGAATAATATTCAGTGCTAAAAAGAAATGAGCTAACTATCCCTTCCCCGTTGGTAACCGTAAGTTCGTTCTCTAATTCTGTGAGTTTGTCTCGGATCTGCAAGTTCATTTGTACTATTTCTTTCTAGATTCTGCTTATATGCCATAGTTAGGGCTTTTGGGATTGACATGTACACACTGCTACATTTGTTTATTTATTTAAAATGTTTTATTTTATAGTGGGGTATAGCTAATTAACAATGTTGTGATAGTTTCAGGTGAACAGCAAAGGGACTCAGCCATCCATTCTCCTTAAAACTCCCTTCCCATTGAGGCCGTCACATAACATCGCACACTGCTATATTTAAAATGAATAATCAACAGGGACCTAACATACAACACAAGGAATGCTGCTAACTGTTACGTAACAACCTAAATGGGAAAAGAATTTGAAAAAGAATAGATACATGTAAATGTATAACTGGATCACTTTGCCATATACCCTAAACTATTACAACATTGCTAATCAACTATACTCCAATATAAAATAAAAAGTTAAAAAAAAGAAAGAAATGAGCTATTGAAAGGTTGTTGCTATGAGCCATGAATGATACTGGGATTCTTGGCCTCCGGAGGAGAGGAATTCGATCCCGAGCCAGTGATGAGGCTTGATTGCTCAGAGATTTTGTGTGATAAAGTTCTATTAAAGTATAAAAGAGATAGAGAAAGCCTCTGACATAGACAACAGAAAGGGTAGAAAGAGTGTTCCCTTGCTAGTTTTCAGCAAGAAATTATATGCCTATTAGCAGGCTGCTAATTAGAGAAAGGAACTGTCTCAAAACTCAGAGACTGGCAGCAGGCCCCTCACCCACAACATGCATTTTGAGATAACACTGGCATAAGATGAGTCATCCCAGGCCATAAAATGATTGACATGAATCTTTAAGAAAGGCAGATTTCCAAGCAAATACATAGTCTCATTAACATAGCTTAAGAGAACATTTCCATGAGTAAAACATACTGGCTTGTTGAGCCATTAGCTCAACAAGCTGAGATAATAGCTAAGTTCTGAGTCTTAGGCGGAACCAACTTGAAGAAAATCAGAGTCTAAGGTAAATACATAGTTCATTAACATAGCTTAAGGAAAACATTTCCATAAGAAAAACCGAATTGGTTAACTCAAGGTTTGAGAAAAGTTAAGTTCAGGTGGAAACAGGTGTCGTCATGGCAACACAGAATTTAAAAAGAAACCTCCTTTTAATTTTGTGTAGAGAAGGGGAAAATATCTGATGCTTGTAATTTGTCTCCTCCTGCCTCTTAAGAGAGAGATTGAAAAAAAAATGTCTGACACTTGCAGCCTATTTCCTCTGTTTGTTTGGGAACCCCTAGCCTTCCTGCCTGTTACCCTCTCACTATCAAGCCATGAAAAGACATGGAGGAAGCTTAAATGCAAATTACAAACTTAAATGCATATTAAATGCAAGTGAAAGAAGCCAGTCTTAAAGACTACATATTGCATGGTCCCAACTATATGACACCCTGAAAGTGGCGGTAAATAGATCAGTAGTCTCCGGGGGCTCAGGGGACTAAGCGATAAGTGGAGCACAGAGGGTTTTTAGAAGAGCAACACTATTTTGTATGATACTCTCCTGGTGGATATAAGTCACCGTATGTTTGTTAAGACCAATGGGATGTGTAACACCAAGAGTGAGCCTTAATGTAAACTCTAGACCTATTGTTGTTCAGTCGCCAAGTCGTGTCTGACTCTCTGTGACCCCATGAACTGTAACACACTAGGCTTCCCAGCCTTTCATTAATCTCCCTGAGTTTGCTCAAATTCATGTCCATGGAGTCAGTGATATGATCTTGGTCCATTTCCAACGCAAACCATTCAACATCTCAGTAATCCAAGTCTATGCCCCAAGCACTAATGCTGAAGAAACTGGAGTTGCATAAGTCTATGAAGACCCGTAAGATTTTCTAGAACTAACACCCACAAAAGTTCTTTTCATTGCGGGGGACTGGAATGCAAAGGAAACTGTAGACCTGTTAGGGGAAGCACACTGATTGAAACCGCCCACGCTGGCCAGCCACCATAGTAACCATTTGCTTGAGTTGTTTTACGACAGGAAGTCTGGGTAAGGAGCAGGGAACTAATAAGCCTCCACCAGCCAGAAGAGTTCGGGAAAGGTCAAAAGGAGACACCGCCTGTCCGACCACCTCCCAGAATCCTTCTCTCTGGCATCCATCTTGGCTGAACAAGGTGTGCACCATCAGGAAGGACTCTGAGTCAGAATGATTGGCTAAGGACAACCCGGAAACTAATCCCATCACCATAAAACCCGAGACTGCAAGCCATGTGACAGAGCTGTTCTCCTGGGTTCCCTTACCCTACTGCTCTCCACCCGGGTGCCCTTTCCCAATAAAATCCCTTGCTTTGTCAGCACATGTGTCTCCTCAGACAATTCATTTCTGAGTGTTAGGCAAGAGCCCAGTTTCAGGCCCTGGAAGGGGTCCCCCTTCCTGCAGCAGACCTAGGATAATAATATTGTGCCAATGTAGGTTCACTGATTGTAACCCATGTAAGACACTGGAATGTTGACAGTGGGAAAGGCCTTACTTGTGTGGGGACAAGGGATTAAGGGAAACTCTCTGCACTCTGCCACAGTTTTGTTGTGAATCTAAAACTGCTTCAAAAATGACCTATTTAGAAATAGAGTGTCAATGAACTATTTGGCACGATGCCATGGCAATAGTCGTGCGTGACACGTGGTTGGTCACATCAGCCCTTCACTGCTTTGAAATTCTTTCTGTCTGGCAACTTCCTTTGCCTTGAGCGGTGTTGTCTCGCAAGGCTCTCACGTGAGTCTTCATATGTTGCAGCTCTTCGCCTATGCTGGGTATCTTCCTTTCTTAGGTCTTCAGAGTGGACCAAGTGTGGACCAGCAGCATCAACATTACCAGGGGACTTGTTAGAAAGGTTACATCTTGGACCCATGCTAGGCTTGGTCAGTCAGAATCTGCACTTCACCCAGATCCCAGGGGCTTCAGTTACCCTTTGCAGCGGGAGAAGCAGTGCCACCGAAAAGCGCTCTGGGGCTGCTCTGCAACAATATAAGGACTTGTGATCATTTCTCCCACAAAGTATATATCTGCGTCACTAATAGCAATTTTGCACCTCACCATTGTTTCTGTGACTTTCTGCATCCAAAGTGACCGTTATTTCAATGCTGAATCATACTTTTCTGGTGGATAAGATGGTAAAGAATCTACCTGCAATGAGAGATACCCAGGTTCGATCCCTGGGTTGGGAAGATCCCCTAGAGAAAGGAATGGCAACCCACTCCAGTATTCTTGCCTGGAGAAGTCCATGGACAGAGGAGCCTGGCGGACTACAGTCCATGTGGTTGCAAAGAGTTGGACACGAATGAGCAGCTATAATCCTTATGAAGACATTTTGAATATCAATTAAACTCAGCACACGCACACAAATCTGTTGAAGTGGTAACTATACAAAAGCCATAGCTAAGTTTGCACGTGTGTCAGCACCCATGTGACGAGGGCCACCTGGCTCACAGTTATTGTAAGATGCAGCCTGATTTCAAAGATGTTAAAACATAGGGGCAATATGTATTTTAAAAGTCAAAGAAATATGATAAAATTGGTTGCTTCTGGTAAAGGAACTAGGAGAATGGAGAATGAATGGGAGGGAGACTTTGCATTGTATACCCATTTGCATCTCTTGAATTTGGAGTCTTGCAAATTTACAACATTTCATATTATTTAGATACACATATACACATATATATATATTTATTTATATTTTCACTGATAAACTTGGCTCCAACATTTTATTTATTTATTTTTAGTTTTTGTCTGCCATGTGCAGCTTGTGGGATCTTAGTTCCCTGACCAAGTATCAAACCTGTGTCCCTTGCATTGGGAGAAGGGAATCTTAACCACTGGATCACCAGCAAAGTCCCCAGCTCCTACCTTTTAAAAAATTTTGTGTATTTATTTTTTGGCTGTGCTGGGTCTTGATTGCTGCAAACAGGATTTTCTCTAGCTGTGGCAAGTGGGAGCTCCTCTCTAGCTGCGATGTGTGGACTTATTGAGGTGGCTTGTCTTCTGCAGATCTTGGACTGTAGGGTGTGGAGGCGTCAGTCACAGCAGCAAGTGGGCTCAGTAACTGTGGTGCACAGGCTTAGTTGCTCCGTGGCATGTGGAATCATCCTGGATCAGGGGTTGAACCTGTGTCCCCTTCACTGGCAGGCAGAATTCTTTACCACTGGGCAACCAGGGAAGCCCAAACTTGGCTCCAGTCTTAACAAAATTTGCTTTGTGATTCCAGGACCCAAGACCCAAATCTCAGAGTCACCTTTGGGCTCCTCAGTAGTGGTCAACATTGTAATGTAACCTAAGATCGAGTTGGTTTTTTGGAAGGCTTCCTCTCACACACCAATAGTTCATTTTGATGTTATAGTAAAAAACAGATAGCAGAGAACAAAACCTCTCAAACTTCTAAGTCCCTTATCCACATTTTTTTTTCTGTTTTGATTGTGTGGGGATACATGGAGTGAGGGAGGAGGTTTACATTTATCTTTGTTAACTAGGACACTGTTTGTGTCAGCCCATTTTCCTAAAACTTTGGTTTTCAAATGCGAATGTACATTAGAGCCGCCTGCAGGGCTTATTAAAACAGAGATATCTGGGCTCCATCACCAGAGTTGACCTAGTCAATCAACCAAGAATCTGAGTTTCTAACAAGTTCCCAAGTGATGCTGATGATGCTAGTCTGAGGACCTCGTATCTACCATTTGGTCTAGCTAGCTGTTCTTTTGTCTGTTTTAAAAAATATTTATTAATTTATTTGGCTGTGCCAGGTCTTAGTTGCGGTGCTTGGTGTCTTCATTGCAGCTTTCAGAATCTTTAGTGCGGCATTTGAACTCTTAGTTGCAGCATGCGGGATCTAGTTCCCTGACCAGGGTTCGAACCCAGGCCCCCTGTGTCGGGAGCATGAAGTCTTCACCACTGGACCACCAGGGAAGTCCCTAGCCTGTTGTTTTGAATCCTGATGCGATTCTTCATGTTAGCTGTCTCTCCCAGCCTGCTTTCTGTATCTTCATCCAAGTCATTGATAAAAGGTTGAACTGGGTGGGACTGCGGTCCCGGTCTTGCAACAAGAAGCTTCAGGATGACGGGGATACACTCATCAGCCCTTGTAGGACACGGATTTCTATCGGTGGGAAAGCCAATGGCCATACTTCCTCAGCCTGTAAGTCTCCATCCTGCCCTGGAAACAGCCCAGGGAACATTGTGAAAGCCTTGTTGAAATTCAGGCAGGGAGAGTGTTCATTTTTGTTCATCCTTTTGAGGGTTGTTGATATGCCCTAATTCAAGGCAGTGTGATCTTGGGCCTTGCCTTCTTCCTCCATCTCATTTGGGTGGAGCAGGCAGGGAAAGCTCAGGTGCATACGTCTGAGTAAGTCATTCTGCTTGCTATCACTGGTCCCTGGGAGACCCTCTCCAGACCAATGGTCCCACATAGGACCCTTTTGTTTTATTTAATGGATTAGTCCCTGTGCTAATCAGACCAAGACTGTGCTATAGTAACGAACACCTCCAATACCAGAAGCTTAAAGCAACAAAGGTTTTGTTGTTGTTGTTCAGTTGCTAAGTGGTGTCCAACTCTTTGCCACCCCATGGACTACAGCATGCCAAGCTTCCCTATCCTTCACTATCTCTTAGAGTTTGCTCAAATTCCTGTCCATTGAGTCCATGATGCCATCCAACCATCTCATCCTCTGCTGCCCTCTTCTCCTTTTGCCTTCAATCTTTCCCAGCATCAGGGTCTTTTCCAATCCAGAAAAATATCCACTTCTGCTTCACTGATTACATGAAAGCCTTTAACTGTGTGGATCACAACAACAAAAGTTTATTTCTGGGACTTCCTTGGTGGTCCAGCGGTTAAGAACCTGCCTGCCAATGCAGGGGGATGTGGGTTTGATCCCTGGTCCAGGAAGACTCCACATGCCACAGGGCAACTAAGCCCATGCCCACAGCTACCAAGCCTGTGCCCTAGAGCCCAGGAGCCACAGCAAGGGGAGCCGCTGCCGTGAGAAGGAGAGCAGCCCCCGCTTGCCACAAATAGGGAGAGCCCGCACACAGCCGTGAAGACCTGGCACAGCCAAACAATAGTACATAAATAATTTTAAAAAATTCCCACTAAAAGTAACTGTTCCAAGCAGGTTGGCAGAGAAGGGGCAGGGGAGGGAGTCAGGTCCTTATCTCCACTCTGGGGTCCAAGTGGAAGGGTGTTTCTTCTTAACATGTGTGTTCCTGAGAATCTGCAGTGGGAAAAAGAGTACTGGATGGCCTCCCACCAGAAATGAAATGCTCTGCTCTAGAATCAGCACATATCATTTCCACTCACAACTCCAGGGACACAACTAATCCTACGACGTTGCCCAGCTCTGGAGGTGATGGGCAGAGAAGTGCAGTCCTCCCACGTGCTTGGGAGTAAAGGAGCGCAGGCTATGAGTGAGGTTTAGAGGAATCTATGACATTTGCTTTTATCTTCCCTCTTCACTCCCCCCACCACTTCCCTTTCCTTCTGCCCCATTAATAGGATTCTAATGTGTTTGATGTGTATCCTTTTATTTGTGTGTGTTCTTGCAAAACATATCATGTTTTATGGGCATCTGCTTTTAATTCACATAGATGCTATTGTGCTATAGGCTTTATTCTATTTCTCTTTTTTTCACCCAGCACTCTGTTTTTAATATGCATCCATATTGTTAAATATGCCTCTAATTCATGACTGCTGATGGACGCTTGTACCACATCTCCCAGAGGTGTGCACCTAGATTGACTTTAGTTCTTTGCTATTATGATGCAAACATGAACAGCCTTACTTAGAGAATAATAAGAGAATTTCTTTGGGAAATTTACCTAGAAGAATTGCTGGTTATGGAGTATGTTATTCAACTAAGTGGGCTTCCCAGGTGGCTCAGTGGGTAAAGAATCTGCCTGCCAATGTAGGAGACATAAGAGATGTGAGTTCGATCCCTGGGCCAGGAAGATCCCCTGGAGAAGGGAATGGCAACCCACTCCAGTATTCTTGCCTTGAGAATCCCATGGACAGAGGAGTCTGAGGGGCTACAGTCCATGGGGTCACAAAGAGCTGTACGCAACTGAGGCGACTTAGCACACACAGAGATCCTTTTTAGATTTAAAATATCAGGCGTCTTGGAGTCTAGAGTATTCTCCCTAAGTAACCTTTCAGGGAGAAGTTTCTCAAAAATGGAAACAAGGTCCGTCTGGCATAACCTCTTCCTCACAAGCCCACACTGGAGCTTTGTCCAGTTCATCAGCCTGCAGTACTTAGACTCTGCCTGTTCTTCTTTTGGAAAATTAGAAAATTAGAACGTTTGCCTATTTCCAGTTGGGTGGAGCCTCACCCATTCTTAAAAATTCCTCAAAGATTACAAACATGGGTGGGGCCTTGGAACATAACCAAAGTAGCTCTTGTTGATGTTAGAGGATTTTCAAAATTTTTCTTTTTTTAAAAATAAGCCTCACCTCATTCTGTGTTTTATTTTGCCCTGTATTCTCTCCTTGTGATATTCTATCATCGTTTGAAAAATGTTTGCTTGACTTTAAACTTAATATCAGGTTTTAACTCTTCTTACACACCCCCTACATCAAACTAATATGTAGGGTTAGCCAAAAAGTTCATTTGAGTTTTCCCAGAAGGTGTTACAGAAAAATCCGAATGAACCTTTTGGGCAAACCAATAGAATTCCACTATAGTTGTGTGATCTTGAGCAAACTGCCTATACTTTTTCCACCTCAGTTTGCCTTCTATTGGCATATATTCTACTGGGCTTCCCTGGTGGCTCAGACGGTAAAGAATCTCCTGCTATGCAGGAGACCTGAGTTCAATCCCTGGGTCAGGAAGATTCCGTGGAGAAAGGAATGGCTACCCACTTTAGTAGTGTTGCCTGGAGAATTCCACCAACAGAGCAGCCTGATGGAAGCCAGCACGCCAGGCTTCCCTGTTCTTCACCATCTCCCAGAGTTTGCTCAAACTCATGTGCACTGAGTCGATGATGCCATCCAACCATCCATCCTCTGTCACCTCCTTCTGCTCTTGCCCTCAGTCTTTCCCAGCATCAGGGTCTTTTCCAATGGACTAATAATTTTTTCCTTTTTTGGCTTGCGTGAGTTTGTATAACTGACACTCCCAGCAGAATGGATCCTAGTTAGTATAGGCATGACCTTACCCTACCTGTATCATTGACTCTTACATTTTAGTATCTCCCATTCCTTATCCTTGTGGTCCTCACAAGATTCTAGCTAAGTTGTTTTAAGGCAACTTTAAAATGCTTTCTGCAACTCCTTATACAAGTACTCAACTGGTATTGATGGAATTAAACAGAACTTTTAGTTTTTTTTTCTTCGATGGATTAATGTCATCCCCTCCCTTTCCCATAGAACTATAGCTTTTGGAGAATGGAGACACTGTTTTCTGCTTTTTTCTTCTAAGTTTTTTTTAAAAATATGGATAATTTTTTTAAATCTTTATTGAAATTTGTTACAATATTGCTTCTGGTTTTTGTTTTGTGTTTTTGGCCCTGAAGCATGTGGGATCTTAGCTTCCCAACCAAGGATGGAGCCCTCACCCTTTGCTTTGGAAGGCAGATTCTTAACCGCTGGACCACCAGGGAAGTCTCTGTTTTCCACTTTTTATAAGTTACTGAAAGGTGCTCTGCACATAGCTCGCGTGTGCATGCTCAGTTGCTCAGTTGTATCTGACTCCTTGTGACCCCATGGACTGTAGCCCACCAGGCTCGTCTGTCCGTGGAATTTTCCAGGCAAGAATGCTGGAGTGGATTGCCATTTCCTACTCCAGGGGAATCTTCTCAACCCAGGGACCGAACCCTAGTCTCCTGTGTCTCCTGCACTGGCAGGTGGATTCTTTACCACTGAGCCACTGGAGGAGCCCCTGCTCACAGTAAGAACTCACAAAACACCGGATTGGGATGGTGGTAACAACTGCATCAGGAGATGAGCCCGCTAATCTCGTGCCCTGAGACATTCTGAAACTCACTGTGCCTGCCGGCACCACTGACGCACAGCGAGTCACACAGATGACACGGTCACATGGCAACAGAGACCCTTCGGCCTGAAAGCTGAGAGTCCACGTGACTCCTCCCAGGACCTCCCCCTCCCCAGGGAATTTCAGTCAGCCCTGGCTAAAGAGGAGGCAGCTTCTGGAACAGAGCCCTGGGAGGTAAGAGCCTAAATATGGACAGCAGTGGCTACAGCCACAATCTGTTTTTAACTCAAGGGCCAGAAAGGCCTGGCTTTGATTAGTGGCTCCTATCCTGAGAAGCTCCTGAAATTACAGCAAGGGGGCTGGGTGCATACACAATACACACGTACACCAGCAAATATGCTGTTTGTTAGCGGACAAGTAACATGCTTAATCTGCTTATGTAACTGCAACTTCTCAAAAACATTTGAGAAGCACATTTGCTGTCATAAGCATGTGAGGAGGTAGAGGTGGATGTGTGAGTGTGTGATACCATCAGGGAAGTGTTCTGACTTGCAAGAGAGTCCCTGGAATCCAAGAGTCTCCGCTGGCATGGCTGAGGGGGGACGAGAAAGCACTGGGCCCAGTTAGCCACTAGAGGGTGAAGAAGAGCAGGACATATCAAATTTGGGCATCACCTTCCCTTCACTGATGCGGAAGCTGAAACTCCAATACGTTGGCCGCCTGATGTGAAGAATTGACTCATTGGAAAAGCCCTGATGCTGGGAAAGATTGAAGGCAGGAGGAGAAGGGGACGACAGAGGATGAGATGGTTGGATGGCATCACCGACTCAATGGACATGAGTTTGAGCAAACTCTGGGAGATAGTGAAGGACAGGGAAGCGTGGCGTGCTGCAGTCTATGGGGTTACAAAGAGTCAGACAAGACTGAGTGACTGAACTTCTCTTCTCTTCTCTTCATTGCATCCCAAAGACCAGAGGTGGAGACTCTTCAACAGGTAGAGATCAAGGCACGTGGCCAGCAGTGAATGAGTGGGAAAAGAATCGCACCAACCAGTACTGTGCTTAAGGCATTTCATGGCTTCTGCTTCCAAGAAAGGCCAGGGAAGTTCCGCCTCTGTACTTAAGGTCCTGCAGCCTTAGGGATGTCTCTCAGCTTCGTTACAATTTTAAACTGGCCGTCTTTGTCCTAGCCAGTTTTCCAGTTCTTGTTGTTGTTTAGTAGCCAAGTGGTGTCCGACTCTTTGCAGCCCCATGGACTGCAGCACACCATGTTTCCTTGTCTCTCACCATCTCTCTGAGTTTGCCCAAGTTCATGTCCGTTGAATCGGTGATGCCACTCAGCCACCTCATCCTCTGTCACCCTCTTCTCCTTCTGCCTTCAATCTTTCCCAGCATCAGATTTTTTTTCCAGTGAGTCGGCTGTCCGCATCAGGTAGCCAAAGTGTTGGAGTTTCAGCTTCAGCATCAGTCCTTCCAATGAATATTCTGGGTTGATTTCCTTTAAGATTGACTTGTTTGATTTCCTTGCTGTCCAAGGGACTCTTAAGAGTCTTCTCCAGCACCACAGTTCGACGGCATCAATTCTTCAGCCAAATCTGTTCCAGGTCACTGGAGGTGGGTTCCTTAGGCAGTGAAAAGTGAAAGTGTAAATCACTTAGTCGTGTCCGACTCTTTGTGACCCCATACAGTCCATGAAATTCTCCAGGTCAAAATACTGGAATGGGTAGCCATTCCCTTCTCCAGGGGATCTTCCCAACCCGGGGATTGAACCCAGATCTCCCACACTGCAGGTGAATTCTTTACCAGCCAGCCGCTAGGGAAGCCCAAGAATGCTGGAGTAGGTAGCCTATCCCTTCTCCAGTGGATCTTCCTGACCCAGAAATTGAACTGGGGTCTCCTGCGCTGCAGGTGGATTCTTTACCAGCTGAGCTACCAGGGAATCCCTAGGCAGTGAGGGGATGAGCTAAGTGGGGAAGGAGTGAGAAGGCAGCTATTTTTATCCACAATGGCCTTGTTGTCTTGCCTGAAGGCAGCATTATGAGACCTGCTTCAGGTCAAGAGCACCATCAGTTTTTCCAGGTAAGTGGGTGTCCAAGAAGTGCCCACAGAGTTGCCTCCAGGAAAATGAGTCATTTATTGGGAAACTAGCAAAAAAAAAAAAAAAGAACTTACTTGCCAAGACTGTGGAGACAATTTACCCAGGAAGTGGAAGTAAGTCTTTTTCTCTTGCTGCCCTGATGTTGTCACTGGCAAGGCCACTCAGCTGCAGAAGCCAAAAATAGGATTCCTGACCCTTAAAAATCCTTCTGGGCACCAGACTATGGCCCAGAATGGTCAACAGATAAACCAGGATAGTTAACACACCAAGGGTATTCCTCTGTGCTTTGAAAGGTCAAAGAAAACTTTCTCCCTTCTTTTAAAATCCTCAATCCCACACCCCTTCTAAGTCAGCAGAACCCATTGCCTGCTTCCTGAATGAGCAGCTACAGAGCCTCTGCTGGGTCAAGAAGCATCTATTAAGTGCTCTGCATATAACAGACAAAGTAATTAAACATATAAGCATTTGCACAGTAAAGGAAACCATAAACACACAAAACGACAGGCTATGGACTGGGAGAAAATATTGGCAAACAGTGTGATCAACAAGGGCTTAGTTTCCAAACAAAAGCTCATATCGCTCAATATCAAAAAAACTCAAACAACCCAATCAAAAAATGGACAGAGATCTAAATAGACATTTCTTCAAAGAAGACAGATAGACGGCCAAAAAGCACATGAGAAAGATGCTCAGTGTCACTGATTATCAGAGAAAGGCAAATCAGAACCACAATAAGGTTATCACCTCATACCAGTCAAAAAGTTTCCAAATGGGAATTCCCTGGTGGTCCAGTGATTAGGGCCCTGAACTTTCACTGCCAAGGGCACAGGTTCAGTACCTGGTTGGGGAATTAAGATCCTACAAGCCCCATGGAACAATGCAAAAAAAAAAGTCTCCAAGTAACAAACTCTAGAGAGGGTGTGGAGAAAAGGGAAACTTCCTACACTGTCGGTGAAAATATAAACTGATGTAGCCACTGTGGAGTTTCCTTAAAAACAAACAAACAAACTAAAAATAGATTTACCGTATAACCCAGGCAATCCCACTCCTGAACATTTATCCGGAAAACAGGAAAAACTCTAATTTGAAAAGGTGCACGCACACCAGTGTTCATAGCAGCACCACTGAAAATAGCCGAGATATGGAACAACCTAAATGTCCATCCAGAGATGAATACATAAAGAGGATGTATATACGGCGGAATGTTACTCAGCCAAAAAAAGAATGATATATTGGCATTTTCAGCAACATGGATGAACTGAGAGATTATCATACTAAGTAAAACATTTGTCAAAAACATTTAAGATGTCACTTATACGTGGAATCTCAAAAAAAAAAGGATACAAATGAACTTATTTACAAAACAGAAATAAATTCTGACACAGAAAACAAACTTACGGTTACCAAAGGGGAAAATGGGGAGGGAGAAATAAATTAGGAGTTTGGTATTAATTGACTAGTTATAAAATAAATAACAAAGTCCTACTGTGTGGCGTAGGAAACTATATTCAGTATCTTGTAATAACCTATAATGGAAAAGAATCTGAAAAAGAATATATATATAACTGAATCACTTAGCTGACCTGAAACTAGCACAATATTGTAAATCAAGAATGAAAGTGTGGAAGTGTTAGTCACTCAGTGGTGTCTGACTCTTTGTGACCCCATGAACTGTAGCCCATCAGGCTTCTCTGACCATGGGATTTCCCAGGCAAGAATACCGGGCTGGGTTGCCATTTCCTCCTCCAGGGCATCTTCCTGACCCAGGAATCTAACACCAGGTCTCTTGCATTGCAGGCAGATTCTTTACCATCTGATTAATCTCTTCAGTTAAATCAAGCATACTTGAATTAAAAAAATAAGTAAGGTCTATGGATTGTTTCGTTGAGAAAATAAAGGGTCTAGTTAAATCCTGAGCTTCCTTCCCTCCCTCCCTTCCTTCTTTCATCCACCCCTTCCCTCCTTCCTCCCTTTCTTCCTAGCTTACTCTCTTCTTTTCTCTTTCTCTTCTTCCACATACCAGAAAATTCACCCTTTTAGAATGTACAATTGAATCGCTTTTAATGTACTCACAGAGTTTTGCAGTAATCACCACTATATGATTCTGCAGTAATCACCACTATATGATTCTGGAATCTTTTCATCATCCCCAAAAGAAACCCTATAACCATGAGCAATCACTGTTGGCTTCTCTCTATCCTCAGCTCCTAGGAACTGCTAATCTGCTTTCTATGTCTATACATTTATTTTTCTTTTCTCTTTTAAAAACTATTTATTTGGTTACACTGGGTCTTAGTTGTGACACTTGGCATCTTTTTTAGTTGTGGCATATGGGAAGCATGCAAACTCTTTGTTGAAGCATGTGGGATCTAGTTCCTTGACCAAGAATTGAACTCAGACCCTTAGCATTGGGACTGTGGAGTTTTAGCCCCTGGACCACTGGGAAAGTCCTCACCAATTGAAAAGTCTTCACCAACTGAAAAGTCTTAACACCCTTGTCGAAAATCAATTGCCCTTAAATATGTGGGGTGACATCTAGACTTTCAGTTCTAGTCCCTTGATTTATGTCTATCCTTATTCCAGAACCAAATAAGTCTTAATGAGTATAACTTTGTAGTAAGTTTTGAAATTGGGAGGTGGGTCCTCTAAGTTTGATTTTTTTTCAAGATTGCTTTAGCTATTCTGGATCTCTTGTATTTCCCTATGAATTTTAAGAGCAGCTTGTCAACTTCTGCAAACAGGCAGCTGGAATTTAGATAGGGATTGAGTTGAACCTCTACATTAATTAGGAAGTATTGCTGTTAGAAAGATTTGTTTATTTATTTTATTTCTGGCTGTGCTACATCACCAACTTCCTCTAGTTTCAGTGGGTGAAGGCACTTTCTAGCTGCAGTGGGCGGGCCTCTCACTGTGGTGGCGTCTCTCACTGCAGAGCATGGGCTCTAGTGCACAGGATCTGTGGTGCGCAGGTTTAGCTGCCCCGAGACATGTGAGATCTTCCCTGACCGGAGATTGAACCCATGTTCTCTGAATTTGAAGGCAGATTCTTAACTACTGGACCACAAGGGAAGTCCCTGGAAGTTGATACCTTCTGACCACCTTCGCTCATTTCCCCCACCTCCAGCTGCTGGCAACCACTGATCTACTTGCTGAGTTCAGCTTTTTTTAGAGTCCACATAGAAGTGAGCTCATAGAGAATTTGTCTTTCTCTATCTGGCTTATTTCACTTAGCTTTATGCCCTTAAGTTTCCTCCATGCTGCTACAAATTGCAAGATTTCCTTCTTCATGGTCTAATAATCTTCCATGGTGTATATATAAACCATGTTTTTCTTTTTCATTCGTCTGTTGATAGACACTTAGGTTGTCTCCATGTCTTGTCTATTGTGAATAGTGCTCCAGTGAACTTGGATCACAATAAACTGTGGAAAATTCTGAAAGAGATGGGAATACTAGACCACCTGACCTGCCTCTTGAGAAATCTGTATGCAGGTCAGGAAGCAGCAGTTAGAACTGGACATGGAAAAACCGACTGGTTCCAAATAGGAAAAGGAGTACGTCAAGGCTGTATATTGTCACCCTGCTTATTTAACTTATCTGCAGAGTACATCATGAGAAACCCTGGACTGGAAGAAATACAAGCTGGAATCAAGATTGCCGGGAGAAATATCAATAACCTCAGATATGAAGATGACACCACCCTTATGGCAGAAAGTGAAGACGAACTAAAAAGCCTCTTGATGAAAGTGAAAGAGGAGAGTGAAAAAGTTGGCCTAAAGCTCAACATTCAGAAAACGAAGATTATGGCATCTGGTCCCATCACTTCATGGGAAACAGATGGGGAAACAGTGGAAACAGTGTCAGACTTTATTTTGGGGGGCTCCAAATCACTGCAGATGGTGACTGCAGCCATGAAATTAAAAGACGCTTACTTCTTGGAAGAAAAGTTATGACCAACCTAGATAGCATATTCAAAAGCCGACTAAGGTCCGTCTAGTCAAGGCTATGGTTTTTCCAGTGGTCATGTATGGATGTGAGAGTTGGACTGTGAAGAAGGCAGAGTGCTGAAGAATTGATGCTTTTGAACTGTGGTGTTGGAGAAGACTCTTGAGAGTCCCTTGGACTGCAAGGAGATCCAACCAGTCCATTCTGAAGGAGATCAGCCCTGGGATTTCTTTGGAGGGAATGATGCTAAAGCTGAAACTCCAGTACTTTGGCCACCTCATGCGAAGAGTTGACTCATTGGAAAAGATTCTGATGCTGGGAGGAATTTGGGGCAGGAGGAGAAGGGGACGACCGAGGATGAGATAGCTGGATGGCATCATGGACTCGATGGACGTGAGTCTGAGTGAACTCCGGGAGTTGGTGATGAACAGGGAGGCCTGGTGTGCTGCGATTCATGGGGTCTCAGAGTCGGACACGACTGAGCGACTGAACTGAACTTGGAAGTGCAGATATCTCTTTGAGATAGTGATTTCATCTCCTTTGGATAAACACCTAGAAGTGGGATTGATGGTTTATAAGATAGTTCTACTTTTAATTTTTTGAGGAACCTTCGTATTATTTTCCATAGTGACTGCACCAATTTATATTCATGACAGTGCCCTGGTGTCTCATCCTCTAAGGACACCAATCCTATAAAACTAGGGCCCCACCCTTATGATTTCTTTTAACCTTAATTACTTCCTTAGCAGCCCTGTCTCTAAATACAGCCACATTGAGGGGTAGAGCTTTAACATATGAGTTTGGGAGACACAAACATTCAGTCCATAATATCACTCATTTCTTTTTACTTTTTTTTTTTTTACATATGACTTTACTTTTTACATATGAATACTAATGGGCTAGTGTTTAGTCACTCAGTCGTGTCTGACTCTTTGTGACCCCATGGACTGTAGCCCACCAGGCTCCTCTGTCCTTGGGGGTTCTCCAGGCAAGATACTGGAGTGGGTTGCCATGCCCTTCTCCAGGGGATCTTCCCAATCCAGGGATCGAATCCAGGTCTCCTGCATTGCAGGTGGATTCTTTACTGTCTGAGCCACCAGGGAAGCCCAATATGGCTACTAGAATATTTAAAATGACACGTTGCTCACATTTATATTTCTAATGACAGCATTCGTCTAGGTGTTGGCTTTAAGAAATGAAAACCAATTGTAGTTGGCTAAATAGTGACACCTGAACCTCCCCTCCCCAAATAGGTCCATGTCCAAAATCTGTGAATGTGACACTACCTCGGAAAAAAAGGACTTCACAGAGGCAATTAAGTTAAGGATCTTGAGAGGAGGAGGCCTGGAATATCTATTTCCAATGACAGGTGTACTTAGAAGAGACGCACAGAGGAGAAGACATCGAGGTTCAGGGGAACCAGTGTGACCCATGGACACAGAGGATGGAACGATGCAGCTACAAGCCAGTGGGATCTGGAGCCCCAGAAGCGGAAAACATAAGGAAAGATCTCCTCTAGTGCCTTCGAGGGAGCTCAGGCTTGCTGACACCTTGACTTCTGACTTTCAGTTACCAGATATGTGAGAGGACACATTCTGTTGTTTTCCTAAGCTATTTCTTACTCCAAGGGATCTTCCTGACCCAGGGATCAACCCCACATCTCCAAACCCACGTCTCTTACATCTCCAGCATTGACAGGAGGGTTCTTTACCACTAGTGCCTCCTGGGAAGCCCTTAAGCCATCAAGATTATGGTATTTTTTTTTTTACTGTAGTGCTAGGAAGCCAATATCTCAATAAATATCAATTACAGTATTAGGACAAAAAATTTGTGATTGGATCCATAAAGAAATAAATGTAATTCTTTGTTCTTTGTGTTGCTTGAAGGAGATGTTCTAAGAATCCAAGTCAAATGGGCTTGTGTTTATGCCTGCTCAGTCGCTCAGTCACATCTGATTCTTTGCAACCCTTTGGACTGTAGCCCTGCCGGGCTCCTCTGTCCTTGGGATTTTTCTGGCAAGAATACTGGAGTGGGTTGCCATTTCTTCCTCCAGGGTATCTTCCCCACCCAGGGATCAAACCTGCGTCTCCTGAATTGATAGGTGGGTTCTTTACCACTGAGCCACCTGGGAAGCCCTGCTGGCTCTGTGATAATCAGCCTGCAACACAGGAAATGCTGGTTCAACCTCTGGGTCCATAGAGTCAAAAGAGTTGGATGTGACTGAGCAGGCATGAACGCACTTTTCCATATGGGTATTATACCTCAATCTTATTTTATGTTTTAAGATTTATTTTTAATGTGGCCTATGTTTTACAATATTGTTTCTGTGTTATGTTTTTGACTTTTGGACCGTGAGGCATGTGGGATCTTTGCTCTTCAACCCGGGATCAAACCCACATCCCCTACATTGGAAGGTGAAATCTTAACCACTGGACCACCAGTGAAGCCCCTATACCTCAATTTTAAATGAAACAAATAGTTTACAATGTTGTTCAGAGCAGATTGCCCCAATATATGCCAGCCACTCTGTCATATTGATTGAATTAAAGTTACTTGAGAAACAGCAGGTGCAAGGACACTCTGACCCTCTGCTCTATCCCCCTGAAAGCAGGAAATAAACCTCCCACAGGAAAGGTACCCTCCCACACTAGACATCCTTACTGCCAGAGATAAGGAATTTGGAGCCCAGAGGAGCTGTGTAAACAAACTCTAGTTTCTAATTAGTACCTAAGCCTAAGTTTCTTTGTCTTGTCAGTTCTTCACAAATGTATAGTTTCTTCATCTAAAAGACTTAAAAACTGCTATGAACTCCCATACACACAAGATTAAAATTTGACTTTCTCCTGTTGATCTGTTTCATGTCAATTTAGATATTAGACCAGCGGTATCGGGAAATGTCTTCCTCCCCAGCATTTTATATATAAATCCTGACTTTTTTTTATACCTTTTTTTTTCTTTGCTTTCCCTAGAACTTTAAAAAATTGCTTCTCTGCCTTTTTTTTTAAATTGAAATTGCTTCCCCCATTTTTTTTTTTTTATTGATGGAGAGCAAAGATTATCCTTTTTCGTAAACACTCCCTGTTGGTTGAAATCTACTTTCTCCTTGAAAGCATTCTTCATGTAACTCTTTGACTTCTTACTCTAATTGAGGCACTAATTCACAGATCTGTGGACAACTATCATTCTGGGATTTTTCCCCCTGTCCCATTGTTCATTTCTTTTACCTGAATTCATTTTGCTAGAGTTTGTCCTTGAATTTTTTTTTTTCCAGAAAAGACACACAGAAGTCAATGTTTTTTTTTTGTTTTTTAGCTGCAGGACAAATGAGATCTTAGTTCTCTGACCAGGGATTGAACCTGCGCCCCCTGCATTGGAAGCTCAGAGTCCTCACCACAGCCAGCCAGGGAAGTACCTAAAGTCAATGTTCTAAGTCCCATATTTGAAGAAAATGGTTATTTGATCTTTTGGCTGGGCATACAACTACAGAATCAAAGCCACATTCCCTGAGGATTTGGAAGGCATTGTTTCAATCTTCTAGAATCCAATATTGCTGAGACGTCTGAGGCTAGTTGGATATTTGTTCTTTTGCTGGTGACCTGTTTTTCCCTCTCTGGAAACTTAGAATTGTTTTCATTATCCTTAGAGTGCTCTAATATCCTCTAGGAGTTTTGCTGGTGTTTTGTGTTGTTCTTTTGTTTATCTTGCTTGACACATGAGTCTTTTCAATCTGAAAGAGTCATGCCTTTCTTCAATTTGTGGATGTATTTTTCTATTATTTCCATCCTGTTTCTTTCCTTTCTTTCTCCTGTTTCTCTAGAACTTTCAGATGGTTGGCTCTCTTGTCTCATTATTTTTTTCTTTTTTAAAAAATTCCTTCATCTGCTGGTCCCTCAAGTGCTGGAATTTCCCCCGGGGACCAGCCAGTGTCTCTGTCACTTGCCTCTTCCTCTCCGAGTGATCATTCCTACTCCCACAACCTAACTTCTCTCCTATATTTTGAGGCCTGTCCAAACCATAATTTGTTTATCCACAAGTCTCGGGTGTTTAGACCCAAATTTCCTTCTACCTGCTCAGCCCACACAGTATTTCACAGATAACCTAAAATCTTAATGAAAATCACTTTCTTCCTACCTGGAAAGAAAAACACACACTCCTGTGTGTTTCCTCTACATGCAATTCTCCACTCCTGACCCTTGTGGTCGCCATATGTGTGTGTATGTATTGGGAGGGGTTCCTACATGAAACAATTCTGTGACCCAGCCAGATGTCCCACAGTTAACTCAATTCTGACACCATCTACCTGAAGATAACATCAGATCCACAACTTAAGCTCCCCTCCTCCTTTTCAGACACAGTGCAGTTCAGTTCAGTCGTTCAGTCGAGTCTGACTCTTTGTGAGTATACCCATGTATTGCAGCATGCCAGGCTTCCCTGTCCATCACCAACTCCTGGAGTTCACTCAAACTCATGTCCATTGAATCGGTGAAGCCATCCAACCATCTCATCCCCTGTCATCCCCTTCTCCCTCTGCCTTCAATCTTTCCCAGCCTCAGGGTCTTTTCCAGTGAGTCAGTTCTTCACACCAGGTGGCCAAAGTATTGGAGCTTCAGCTTCAGCATCAGTCCTTCCAATGAATACTCAGGACTGATTTCCTTTAGGATGGACTGGTTGGATCTCCTTGCAGTCCAAGGGACTCTCAAGAGTCTTCTCTAACACCACAGTTTAAAAGGATCAATTCTTCAATGCTCAGCTTTCTTTATGGTCCAACTTTCACACCCATACATGACTACTGGAAAAACCATAGCTTTGAATACACAGAGCTTTGTTGGCAAAGTAATGTCTCTGCTTTTTAATATGCTGTCTAAGTTGGTCATAGCTTTTCTTCCAAGCAGCAAATGTCTTTTAATTTCAAGGCTGCATTTACCATCTGCAGTGATTTTGGAACCCCCCCAAAATAAAGTCTCTCACTGATTTCATTGTTTCTTGACTTAATTGCCATGAAGTGATGGAACCAGATGCCATGATCTTAGTTTTCTGAATGTTGAGTTTTAAGCCAGCTTTTTCACTCTCCTCTTTCACTTTCATCAAGAGGTTCTTTAATTATTCTTTGCTTTCTGTCATAAGGTCAGTATCTGAGTTTATTGATATTTCTCCTGGCAATCTTGATTCCAGCTTGTGCTTTATCCAGCCTGGCATTTTCTATGACATACTCTGCATATAAGTTAAATAAGCAGGGTGACAATACACAGCCTTTATGTACTCCTTTCCCGATTTGGAACCAGTCTGTTGTTACATATCTGGTTCTAACTGTTGCTTCTTGACCTGCATACAGATTTCTCAGGAGGTAGGTAAGGTGTTCTGGTATTCCCAGCTCTTAAAGAATTTTCAGACACACTCATTGCCAATCACAAGTTCAGGTTGTCACCTGTGCCTCTGACCCACCAGCTATAAATAAGAGGATTCTCACCACCCTGTCCTCGAGTTTGATTCATTTGCTAGAGCAGCTCAAAGAAGTCAGGAAAACAGTTTTCTTATTAGTTATTGGTTTATCACAAAGGGAAAAGGAACAGCCAGGCTTCCCTGGTGGTGCAGTGGTAAAGAATCTGCCTGCCAACACAGGAGACGCAAGAGACATGGGTTCAATCTCTGGGTTGGGAAGATCCCCTGGAGGAGGAAATGATAACCCACTCCAGTATTCTTGCCTGGGAAATTTCATGAACCTGGGGAGCGGGTTGGCTACAGTCCATGGGGTCACAAAAGAGTTAGACACGACTGAGCGACTGAACAAAAACACAAAGGAGCAGCCAGTTGACGAGACACACAAGGCGAGGTGCAGGAGGGCCCTGGACACAGGAGTTTCTGATCCTGTGGAGTCCAGAGTGTGCCACCATCCTGGCATGTGGATGCGCTCTTGTTCATCAGTCCATCCTTCTGGGATTTTCCTTCTGGGTTTTTTGGGAGGCTTTATTACATAGACACCGATTGCTTATATCACTGGCTATGGGCGACTGAACACATTCCGTAGTCCCTCCCCCCTCTGCCGGGGTTGGGAGTGGGGCTGAAAGTTCCAACCCCTGTCTCTGATCAAGGGTTGGTTCCCCGCCAACCAGCCCATCTTTGGGGCTTTCCGAAAGTCTCCTTGTCAATATGAACTCTGATGTGATTGAGAGGGGCTTGTTATGAATAACAAAATACATCTTTATGGCTCTTACTACTTAGGAAACCCTAGGAGTTTTAGGAGCCCTGTGCCAGAAAAAGGGGAAGACCAAATACATATTCTTATAAATCATAACATTGTACTGTCCTTTGCCAGCTCTCTTTATGTCCTCTGTCCACTGTCCATGCCCATACCTGCCTTTCCGTGCCTCGGGGTCTGGCTCGGTTCCTGCCCTAGTTTTTTATAATCACCTCTGCCAAAGCTCCCTTTCTCCATCCCACTGTTTCCACTGTCCTCACTTCTGTGGAAATGAGACAAAAGATGGGGAGGAAGGAGTGAGAAGAGCAAGAAGTAGGAGGGAAAGAAAGATTAGAGGCTGGAGGCTGAGTCACTCCTGAAGGGGGAAGGCTACTGATGCACCTTTGATCCATACACTTGTTTTTGAAATTTTATTTATTTATGTTTGGCTATGCTGGGTCTGCATTGCTGCGTGGGCTTTCCTCTAGTTGTGGGAAGCAGGGCAACTCTCTAATTGCAGTGCATAAGCTTCTCACTGTGGTGGCTTCTCTTGTTGCAGACGAGCATGGGCTCTCAGGTATGCAGGCTTCAGTAGTTGTGACACTTGGGCTTAGTAGTTGCAGTTTCCCAGCTCTGGAGCACAGGTTCAATAGTTGTGGTGCACAGGCTTAGCTGTTCCGTGGCATGCAGGATCTTCCCAGGTCAGGAATGGAAGCACCTTTGTCTCCTGCATTGGCAGGCGAATTCTTTACCACTGAGCCACCAGGGAAGCGCCAGTACACTTGTTTTTATACTGCTGGAATTAGGATAAAATCATGCTCACAGATAGCCTTAACTGGGTAAGGAAGTCAGCAAAGGGTAACAGACGTGCTGAGGGGTGAATATGGAAGGGGAACAGAGGGAGGTATGGGAGAGGAGGTTCTGGAAAAGGGGAGAGAGTTCCCCGCTTTACCACCTGCTAGGCTTTTTACAGTGAGGAAGGTTAAGGAGGGGGAGCCTCTCCTTCTTTGCAGTCCTCCCCCCCACGCCACCCCCACCACATCCCACATCCCGCATCCCACATTCCTAGTGTGACAAGGACTGCCTGAGACCAGGGACCTTCTTCTCAGCAGCCCTGAGGGTAGTGAGGATGCTCAGACCCAGGAGTACAGGAAAATCTGGACTGGCTCTGGTTGGAGAGGAATGGGATGGGGAGACAGAGATTTCTTTCAATGAAAGGGCTGATAAGTTTGAAATTTCTAAGGCAGGCTGGAAACCTGAGCTGCAGAACTTTTTCTTCCCCAGGAAACCTCAGATTTTGCTCTTATGAGAAAAATTGAACTGACTGAATGAAGCTGATGAACATTATGAAGGATCATCTTCTTTACTAAAAGTCAACTGATTCTAATTAATCCTATCTGTCAATATTGGGTTGGCCAAAAAGTTTGTTTTGGTTTTCCCATGAGATATTATGGAAACGAACTTTCTTGCCAACTCGTAGCTTCACAGCAACTCCTAGATTCATGTTTGATTAAATATCAGACACTATACCCTATCAGTTCAGTTCAGTCGCTCAGTCGTGTCCAACACTTTTCGACACCATGAATCGCAGCAATCCAGGCCTCCCTGTCTATCAAAACTCCCTGAGTTCACTCAGATTCACGTCCATTGAGTCTGTGATGCCATCCAGCCATCTCATCCTTGGTCGTCCCCTTCTCTTCCTGGCCCCAATCCCTCCCAGCATCAGACTCTTTTCCAGTGAGTCAACTCTTCACATGAGGTGGCCAAAGTGCTGGAGTTTCAGCTTTAGCATCATTCCCTCCAAGAATCCCAGGGCTGATCTCCTTCAGAATGGACTGGTTGGATCTCCTTGCAGTCCAGGAGACTCTCAAGAGTCTTCTCCAACACCACAGTTCAAAAGCATCAATTCTTCGGTGCTCAGCCTTCTTCACAGTCCAACTCTCACATCCATACATGACCACTGGAAAAACCATAGCCTTGTCTAGACGGACCTAAGTCGGCAAAGTAATGTCTCTGCTTTTGAATATGCTATCTAGGTTGGTCATAACTTTTCTTCCAAGGAGTAAGCATCTTTTAATTTCATGGCTGCAGTCACCATCTGTGGTGATTTTGGAGCCCAATAAAATAAAGTCTGACACTGTTTCCATTGTTTCCCCATCTATTTCCCATGAAGTGATGGGACCGGATGCCATGATCTTCGTTTTCTGAATGTTGAGCTTCAAGCCAACTTTATCACTCTCCTCTTTCACTTTGGTCAAGAGGCTTTTTAGTTCCTCTTCACTTTCTGCCATAAGGGTGGTGTCATCTGCATATCTGAGGTTATTGATAGTTCTCCCGGCAATCTTGATTCCAGCTTGTGCTTCTTCCAGTCCAGCGTTTCTCATGATGTACTCTGCATAGAAGTTAAATAAGCAGGGTGACAACATATAGCCTTGACGTACTCCTTTTCCTATTTGGGACCAGTCTGTTGTTCCATGTCCAGTTCTAACTGTTGCTTCCTGACCTGCATACAGATTTCTCAAGAGGCAGGTCAGGTGGTCTGGTATTCCCATCTCTTTCAGAATTTTCCACAGTTTATTGTGATCCACACAGTCAAAGGCTTTGGCATAGTCAGTAAAGCAGAAACATATTTTTCTGGAACTCTCTTGCTTTTTCCATGATCCAGGGGATGTTGGCAATTTGATCTCTGGTTCCTCTGCCTTTTCTAAAACCAGCTTGAACGTCAGGAAGTTCACGGTTCTCGTATTGCTGAAGCCTGGCTTGGAGAATTTTGAGCATTACTTTACTAGCATGTGAGATGAGTGCAATTGTGCGGTAGTTTGAGCATTCTTTGGCATTGCCTTTCTTTGGGAGTGGAATGAAAACTGACCTTTTCCAGTCCTTTGGCCACTGCTGAGTTTTCCAAATTTGCTGGCATATTGAGTGCAGCACTTTCACAGCATCATCTTTCAGGATTTGAAATAGCTCCACTGGAATTCCATCACCTCCACTAGCTTTATTCGTAGTGATGCATTCTAAGGTCCACTTGACTTCACATTCCAGGATGTCTGGCTCTAGGTGAATGATCACACTATTGTGATTATCTGGGTTGTGAAGCTCTCTTTGTATAGTTCTTCTGTGTATTCTTGCCACCTCTTCTTAGTATCTTCTGCTTCTGTTAGGTCCATACCATTTCTGTCCTTTATCGAGCCCATCTTTGCATGAAATGTTCCCTTGGTATCTCTAATTTTCTTGCAGAGATCTCTAGTCTTTCCCATTCTGTTCTTTTCCTCTATTTCTTTGCATTGATCGCTGAAGAAGGCTTTCTTATCTCTCCTTGCTATTCTTTGGAACTCTGCATTCAGATGCTTATATCTTTCCTTTTCTCCTTTGCTTTTCACTTCTCTTCTTTTCACAGCTATTTGCAAGGCCTCCCCAGACAGCCATTTTGCTTTTTTGCATTTCTTTTCCATGAGGATGGTCTTGATTCCTATCTCCTGTACAATGTCACGAACCTCTGTGCATAGTTCATCAGGCACTCTATCTATCAGATCTAGTCCCTTAAATCTATTTCTCACTTCCACTGTATAATCATAAGGGATTTGATTTAGGTCATACCTGAATGGTCTAGCGATTTTCCCTACTTTCTTCAGTTTAAGTCTGAATTTGGTAATGAGGAGTTCATGATCTGAGCCACAGTCAGCTCCTTATAGAGAATAAGGAAGATGAAGAGTTATGTAGGGTCAGCAGCTCTGACCCTTATCGAGACCAGGCTATCTTTCTGCATACCTATCTGTATACACGGGTCTTAGATGATTTACATCATTTTCTGGCTAGGAGGCCTGTTAACATTATGTGACCCTTTTTTCCGATAAAGGTTAGTCAACCAGAAAACTTATTTTCTCTAAAAGTGATTTTTCTAAAGTCAGGCGCCACTCTCCGAAAGCACTAGATAAAGTTGCATTCCTATAGGGCAAAGGTGTAGTGGGCTATAACAAGGAAAGAATTTATTAACTCAAGGTTTAATGTTGTTAATATCAAGGTCACTACTTATATTTCTATAAATCAACTATATTAATCAATGCACTCCCAGACACACAACGAATAAGAGATATGAAAACTTGCCAGCAAGCATTGGCTCAACAATGAAACCCTTCACCAATACCATTCCAATAATTTTAACTCCTCAAAAGGCTTTATATTTTTAGAATGTATTAGGCCTCCCGTGCCTCTCGCGGTTGGGAGGCTGTGAACAATCATATGCGTAGTTGTATAAGTCTGGATAAACCTGTCAGGCAAGTTAGAAAGCCATCAGAGGGGTTTGAATTGAAACACTCCTATTATGCCCAGGGGACTTATTAACTAGAGCCCTAAGTTGATTTTCTCCAGAGAAAGGTGGTCGGGGATACCTCCCTGTGAATGTCAAGGAGTTTAGTGAGTCACATAAAATAGTAAGACAGATAGATTTTGGATTTTGGGGTAGATGCTCAAGCAGGTCCAGGGGGTCCCCCGAGTCCTGATCTGCCTTGCCCATCAGATCTCTTCCGCATGACCTCGTCATGGGTGGGCTCTCCCATGCTGGCTCCCAGCATAAGTTGGTCATAACTTTCCTTCCAAGGACTAAGCATCTTTTAATTTCATGGCTGCAATCACCATCTGCAGTGATTTTGGAGCCCCCAAAAATAAAGTCTGACACTTTCCATTGTTTCCCCATCTATTTCCCATGAAGTGATGGGACCAGATGCCATGATCTTCATTTTCTGAATGTTGAGCTTCAAGCCAACTTTATCACTCTCCTCTTTCACTTTGGTCAAGAGGCTTTTTAGTTCCTCTTCACTTTCTGCCATAAGGGTGGTGTCATCTGCATATCTGAGGTTATTGATAGTTCTCCCGGCAATCTTGATTCCAGCTTGTGCTTCTTCCTGCCCAGCGTTTCTCATGATGTACTCTGCATAGAAGTTAAATAAGCAGGGTGACAACATATAGCCTTGACGTACTCCTTTTCCTATTTGGGACCAGTCTGTTGTTCCATGTCCAGTTCTAACTGTTGCTTCCTGACCTGCATACAGATTTCTCAAGAGGCAGGTCAGGTGGTCTGGTATTCCCATCTCTTTCAGAATTTTCCACAGTTTATTGTGATCCACACAGTCAAAGGCTTTGGCATAGTCAATAAAGCAGAAACAGATGTTTTTCTGGAACTCTCTTGCTTTTTCCATGATCCAGGGGATGTTGGCAATTTGATCTCTGGTTCCTCTGCCTTTTCTAAAACCAGCTTGAACGTCAGGAAGTTCACGGTTCTCGTATTGCTGAAGCCTGGCTTGGAGAATTTTGAGCATTACTTTACTAGCATGTGAGATGAGTGCAATTGTGCGGTAGTTTGAGCATTCTTTGGCATTGCCTTTCTTTGGGAGTGGAATGAAAACTGACCTTTTCCAGTCCTGTGGCCACTGCTGAGTTTTCCAAATTTGCTGGCATATTGAGTGCAGCACTTTCACAGCATCATCTTTCAGGATTTGAAATAGCTCCACTGGAATTCCATCACCTCCACTAGCTTTATTCGTAGTGATGCATTGGGTCCACTTGACTTCACATTCCAGGATGTCTGGCTCTAGGTGAATGATCACACCATCGTGATTATCTGGGTTGTGAAGCTCTCTTTGCACAGTTCTTCTGTGTATTCTTGCCACCTCTTCTTAGTATCTTCTGCTTCTGTTAGGTCCATACCATTTCTGTCCTTTATCGAGCCCATCTTTGCATGAAATGTTCCCTTGGTATCTCTAATTTTCTTGCAGAGATCTCTAGACTTTCTCTCTGTTGTTTTCTTCTATTTCTTTGCATGATCCCTGAGGAAGGCTTTCTTATCTCTCCTTGCTATTCTTTGGAACTCTGCATTCAGATGCTTATATCTTTCCTTTTCTCCTTTGCTTTTCACTTCTCTTCTTTTCACAGCTATTGCAAGGCCTCCCCAGACAGCCATTTTGCTTTTTTGCATTTCTTTTCCATGAGGATGGTCTTGATCCCTGTCTCCTGTACAATGTCACGAACCTCTGTGCATAGTTCATCAGGCACTCTATCTATCAGATCTAGTCCCTTAAATCTATTTCTCACTTCCACTGTATAATCATAAGGGATTTGATTTAGGTCATACCCGAATAGTCTAGCGGTTTTCCCTATTTTCTTCAATTTCAGTCTGAATTTGGCAATAAGGAGTTCATGATCTGAGCCACAGTCAGCTCCTGCTCTTGTTTGTGCTGACTGTATAGAGCTTCTCCAACTTTGGCTGCAAAAAATATAATCAATCTGATTTTGGTGTCAACCGTCTGGTGATGTCCATGTGTACTGTAGAGTCTTCTCTTGTGTTGTTGGAATAGGGTGTTTGCTATGACTGGTACGTTTTCTTGCCAAAACTGTATTAGCCTTTGCCCTGCTTCATTCCATACTCCAATGTGAAATTTGCCTGTTACTCCAGGTGTTTCTTGACTTTCTACTTTTGCATTACAGTCCCCTCTAATGAAAAGGTCATTTTTGGGGGGTGTTAGTTCTAAAAGGTCTTGTAGGTCTTCATAGAACTGTTCAACTTCAGCTTCTTCAGCGTTACTGATTGGAGCATAGGCTTGGATTACCGTGGTATTGAATGGTTTGCCTTGGAAATGAACAAAGATCATTGTGTCCTTTTTGAGATTGCATCCAAGTACTGCATTTTGGACTCTTTTGTTGACCATGATGGCTACTCCATTTCTTCTAAGGGATTCCTGCCCGCAGTAGTAGATATAATGGTCATCTGAGGTAAATTCACCCACTCCAGTCCATTTTAGTTCGCTGATTCCTAGAATGTCAACGTTCACTCTTGCCATCTCCTGTTTGACCATTTCCAATTTGCCTTGATTCATGGACCTGATGTTCCAGGTTCCTATGCAATATTGCTCTTTACAGCATCGGACCTTGCTTCTGTCACCAGTCACATCCACAACTGGGTATTGTTTTTTGCTTTGGCTCCATCCCTTCATTCTTTCTGGAGTTATTTCTCCACTGATCTCCAGTAGCATATTGGGTACCTACTGACCTGGGGAGTTCCTCTTTCAGTATTCTATCATTTTGCCTTTTCATACAGTTCATGGGGTTCTCAAGGCAAGAATACTGAAGTGGTTTGCCACTTCCTTCTCCAGTGGACCACATTATGTCAGACCTCTCCATCATGACCCGTCCATCTTGGGTGGCCCCACACGGCATGGGTTAGTTTCATTGAGTTAGACAAGGCTGTGGTCCGTGCGGTCAGACTGGCTAGTTTTCTGTGATTATGGTTTCGGTGTGTCTGCCCTTTGATACCGCCTCTCAACACCTACCGACTTACTTGGGTTTCTCTTACCTTGGACGAAGGGGACCTCCTCATGGCTGCCCCTCCTGACCTTGAACTTGGAGTAGCTCCTCTCAGCCCTCCTGCGCCCACTCAGCTGCCCCTTCTTGGACTTGGGGTTGGCTTAAACCTCAACATTCAGAAAACTAAAATCACGGCATCCGGTCCCATCACTTCATGGCAAATAGATGGGGAAACAATAGAAACAGTGAGAGACTTTATCTTTGGGGGCTCCAAAATCATTGTACATGGTGACTGCAGCCTTAAAATTAAAAGACGCTTGTGCTTGGAAGAAAGCTATGACCAACCTAGACAGCATATTAAAAAGCAGAGAATTAGACTGGCAACAAAGGTCTGTGTAGTCAAAGCTATGATTTTTCCAGTAGTCATGTATGGATGTGAGAGTTGGACCACAAAGAAAGTTGAGCATTGAAGATTTGATGCTTTTGAACTGTGGTGTTGGAGAAGACTCTTGAGAGTCCCTTGGACTGCAAGGAGATCCAACCAGTCCATCCTAGAGGAAATCAGTCTTGAGTAGGCCTGAGGCTGAAGCTGAAACGCCAGTACTTTGCCACCTGATGTGAAGAACTGACTCATTGGAAAAGACCCCGATGTTGGGAAAGATTGAAGGCAGGAGAAAGGGATGACAGAGGATGAGATGGTTGGATGGCATTACCAACTCAATGGACATGAGTTTAATTAAGCTCCAGGAGTTGGTGATGGAAAGGGAAGCCTAGTGTGCTACAGTCCTTGGGGTTGCAAAGAATTGAACACAACTGAGCGACTGAACTGAACTGAGATGGGAAGGGCCAACAGGCAAACCATGACACCATCTTGGGGTAACACTACTGGGTTAGCTGGCTTCCACCAGGTCACGATGCAGTAACATGCCCCCACATCTTGGCGGCTTAGAACAGCCACGGCACGTCTCTCACTCATGTTATATACTCATGGCTGCAGGTCTGTCCACGTGACTGTTTATTCCAGGACACATGCTGAAGGAGGATCTCCTATCTGGAATCTGGTATTCCCACGGCAAAAAGAAAGTGAGATTGCTGCAGGAAACACTGCAGGCTTCTGCCTGGAGATGGCATATCACTCACACTCCTACCTCATGTCGTTGTTTAGTCGCTCAGTCATGTCTGACTCTTTTCGACTCCATGGACTGCAGCACGCCAGGCTTCCTTGTCCTTCACTTTCTACAGGAGTTTGCTCAAACTCCTGTCCATTGGGTCAGTGATGCCAATCCATCATCTCATCCTTGTTGCCCCCTTCTCCTGCTCTCAGTCTTTCCCAGCATCAGAGTCTTTTCCCCTGAGTTGGCTCTTTGCATCAGTTGGCCAGAGTTGGCTTCAGCTTTAGCATCAGTCCTTCCAATGAATATTCAGGGTTGATTTCCTTTAGGATTGACTAAAGGAAATGATCTCCTTGATCTCCTTGGAGTCCAAGGGACTCTCAAGAGTCTTCTCCAGCACCACAATTCAAAAACATCAGTTCTTCGGTGTTTAGCCATCTTTATGGCCCAACTCTCACATCTATCCATGGACTACTAGAAAAACTATAGCTTTGACTATATGGACTTTTGTCAGCAAAGTGATGTCTCTGCCTTTTAATACACTGTCTAGGTTTGTCATAGCTTTTCTTTCAAGGAGCAAGCGTCCTATCTCACAGGCAGTGCTAAATGACAGGGCCAGGGACCTCCCTGGTGGTTCAGTGGCTAAGGCTCCAGACTCCAGATGCAGGATGCTTGGGTTCAGTCCTTGATCAGGGAATGAGATCCCAGATGCTGCAACTAAGACCCAGCAGAGTCAAATAAATCCATATTAAAAAACATATTTTAGGAAATTCTGACCAGTAATTGTAACAACTTTAAAGTTTAAATAAAAATTTCCAGAAAAAAAAAGTCACAGGGCTAAGTCTGACAACAGGGTGGGGACCATGAATCTCACTGTGGACATAAACAATCCTTTCACAGGAAGGGAGGGCAGTGGATAATGGGAACCACAACACAGTATATAAGCCGCCATCTGCCTGATTCTTAGAGTTCCAGCTGGCTTCTTAAACAGCATCGTTTAACTAATATGACTGACAGAGAAGAAAGTCATTTTATACCGAGTTCACGGGAGGGAGCACAGTAATAAAACCAGGTCTTACCTACCCGGGTTCTTGGACTGTTTAATCAATAGAAATTGATAAGAAGTCTGGTGAGAAATTCAAGCAAGGGTTTGTTGGGACTGGGGCTGCAGCACCAGGGGCTGAAAAGAGGCAACATGTGCCCTTGCTTGCTCCCTGAGGGAAAGGGGGCAAACAGGTTCCTCAAATGCGGTGAGGATAGGGGCGGGTGGATGGGTTTGGCCGGAGGGGTAGCCTAGGCGGTCTGCCCACCCCCGGAGTGGTGCTGTGTGCAGGGGTCATGCACAGTGCCCTGGCACCCTGCTTTTGCTACCAGCATGTCACAAAATGGCAATTAGGTTTTGGCATCTTTGTATCTGGGTTTCCCTGGTGGCTTAGCAGTAGAGAATCTGCCTACAATGCAGGAGACGTGGGTTTGATCTCTAGGTTGGGAAGATCCCCTGGAGAAGGGCAGGGCAACTCACTCCAGCATTCTTGCCCAGAGAATCCCATGGACAGAGGAATCTGGTGGGCTGCAGTCCAGGGGCCGTAAAGAGTCAGACACGCCCGAAGGACCTGAGCAGGCACACATTTTTGTATTTTGTTGTTCATAACTGCCCTGACTCCGTGTAGTTATTTTTAGCCTTTTATAGTTCCTTTGTGTCTGTGCTTGAGGAAATGTTTGTTGAGGTACAAGCCCTGCAGTCAAGGGTCTCAGGTCCCAGGTCCCAGCCTAGCTCAAGGCACTGGGTGACAAGGTCAGCACTTGGGCAGAGGACTCTCTTTCCAGTTCCTGACATCCTGGCCAGGATCTCCAGCCCTCCTATGGCCTCTGGGCTTTCCCTCTGACCCCCAGGGCTCAGGGCTCCGGGGTTATGGGTTCAGCCTGTCTGGGACCTTGGTGGTAGGAATTTTGGGGGTGTTTTTTCCTAATAAACAAAGCAAGGGGTCAGATGGGATGAGCTGGCTTTACTGTTTGAAACCTCCGGAAGTGCTGTGGTTTGGGCTGCCATAAACATCTGCATGCAGGAGGCGGTGTGGGCAGACACAGCCCCAGAGGGAAGCCACGCTCTCCAGAGGCCACAGGCCCCGATTTCTCTATGTATTGTCCCCCTCCCCTCACTTTACCCCTTGTTTTGGTAAAAGAGTCAAATTGTTAGAATAGTAGAATTTCAGATCAGAAGTTGAATTATATAATTATAAAAGGCAAGGTTGGAAGGGGTGCTGGATAACATTTGGATGCAGTCTATTGGAAAAAAAAGAGAGATTTCCCTGGTGGTCCAGTGGTTAAGAAGCTGCTTTCCAATACAGGGAACCCCCACACCCTATTGGGTACAGGGTAGACTCATCCATGGATCCCAGTACAGGATTTCCAGGCAACAGGGTGCACAGTGAAGGGCCAGGCAGCAGGGCAGAGGTCTTCAAGTTCTGAGATTCTTTTCGTTTATCTAGTGGTGGGGAAAGGCACCTTCTGATTTGTGACACCAGCTTTTCAAGACTGTGTCAGTTCAGCGGAAAAGCAATTTGGGATGTCCTGCAAATAATCTATGACCCACACACCAAGCACACAAATCAGTTGCATGTAACTCTTGGGTCTGCAGGTCTGGGGTTCCTGGCAAGGAAATAGGAGATGTGTCAATGGAGTATGACTGGGGCAGGTGAGACTCTGAGACTTCACTTCTATTTCCTTTGTCCAGTCTCTTTCTTTGGAAAAATCTGGTGAGAGTCCACCCCAGTAGGTGAATACTTATGGTGGGAACGGAATGCAGAAAGTGCCAAATTAAATAAATTCGACAGGTTGTGTTAATAGTAACGAAGCCTATCTTTACTGAGCTCTTACTATTAACATATGCCAAACACTAATCTATGCTCTAAGTGTACTTACCTAACAAAACACCCCTAAGGTAGATACTGCTATGAAAACACTGGGGGCACAGAGAGAGTCAGGAACTTATCCCAGGTCACAGAGCTAGAAGGCAGTGAGAGCTGGGATTTGAACCCTGGCAGTGGGGCCCCAGAACCCACACTCAGCCTACATCACATTGCCTTTAGCAATGATTATCACTATTGAAAGAGCACTTGCCTTGAAGGGTGGGTAGGCTAGGGGTTGGGGGGTGGATTGGGCTGGCATTCGGCTAGCGCCTTAGAGTTGCCTTATTTCATTTACTCCAGAACAACTGCTTCAGGTATGAGGTAATATTTCTACCTACTGCATGAAGAAACAGACTCTGAGAGACCGAACGCCTTGCCCAGGATCCCAACACTAATTGGTAGTCCCAGCACTAATTCCAACATCGGCTTGATCCCCAGATCCCTCCTCCCTCAGGTTCTTCTTCTTTGTTTTTTGCCACACTATGGGCCGTGTGGGATCTTAGTTCCCCAGCCAGGGATTGATCCCTTGCCCTCTGTGTTGGAAGCACAGAGTCTTAACCATTGGGCTGCCCGGAAAGTCCCCTAAACCCTGATAGTTTCTTAAATATTGATAATTGCTGAAAGTGGGTAATACATCCAAAGAGTTTGATTTTACTATTCACTTTACTTGTGTGTATTTGAAAATTCCCTTAAGAACCCCCCTCCAAAAAAACAAAACCAACTATAAACTTAGGCACTGTGTTGTCCTAATTCCACTGGTTCCTGTGTGTTTGCTTGATGGGGCGGGAAGAGGAAGAGATGAAGTTTAGATATGGGTCGGCAGACTTTCTTTCCCAACCAAGTGCGTGTGTTAGTTGCTCAATCATGTCTGACCCTTTGTGACCCCATGGACTGTAGCCTACCAGGTTCCTCTGTCCATGGAATCCTCTAGGCAAGAATACTGGAGCGGGTTGCCATTTCCTTCTCCAGGGGAATCTTCCTGACCGAGGGATAGAAGCCGTGTCCCCTGCTTGGCAGGTGGATTCTTTACCACTGAGCCACCAGGAAAGCACAGGCCGTATTACCTAAGGTTAGCTATGATTTTATTTGCTAGGGGGTGGGAGCTGCAGTCCAGCATGTGCTGGGTCACAGAGCCCTTTGGGCCTTATGTTGAGACTGGGGAAGGCTCTGCAGCTTTTGAAAGGATGAGGTGGCCCAGGCTTCTGTTCCCAGAGGACATCCTTTCCCAGGGAGTCAGGCCTTGACCTAGAACTTCCATTGACCAGAGGACTGGGGACAAGTGCCCCAAGATCATAGAACATCTGGCCACAGGGAGGTGGTCCAAGGAACTATTCTAGTACGGGCCGGGGCTGGGCTGCTCTCTGAGGGCCTTGTGGGTCGGTGCGGAGCCTCAGCTCATACTGCCCAGGGACAGAGGACCAGTTCAGATGGGTACCCGCCTGAGGCCATCTGACTCAGGGCCTCCCCTGTTGCCTAGAGCTGGCTCATCTCCTTAGCAGGCCAGGAGGGCCAGGCAAGAAATATTGCCTCCAGCTGTGTTCGGTTGTATGTGACTTTGTTCTTGGGGGAGGATGCGGCTGAAATTCAGGGAATTTCCGAAAGGACAGGCTAGGTCTGAAGGAGGCTGGTGTTTAAGGATTGTGAGAGGCTCAGGGTTGAGCTGGAGAGGGGATGAGGTCCTCCGCTCTTCATTGAACTGGGAGCCTCTTGCGGCTGCCAGAGTTCCATTTATCCCTCTTTTCCCCCAGGATTTCGCAGTGCTTGGGGGTCACATAGAGTCGGACATGACTGAAGCGACTTAGCAGCAGCAGCAACAGCAGCAGCAGCAGCAGCATCTCAATAATTCTGCTTGCTAGGTAGATGCATTGATGCTTTTCAGATATCAGTTGAAAACATCAAGTTCCTGACACTGGTCAGTGAGTCCAAACTAGAATGATCATCCTCTCGTGGATCCTCTTTCCCCAAACTTGGGTTTTGTACATTATGTTCCCTGAAGTGGTTATGTTACTGAGGTGTGGGGTCCGGCTGCTTGCTGCTCAAAAGCCAATAAACAGGCCTGGTTGGTGGAGAGAAAAATTTGCTTTATTTTAGACGCTGGCGACTGGTGGGGGGAGTGTGGATGTCTGTCCAAAGGCCAACTGCCAAGCAGGAGGTGAGAGCTTTTATAAGCTGAGGGAGGGGGCTGCATGCAGAAACAATAGAGTCAGCTCTGACAGTCAACTTCAGATTGGTTATCGGTAGACTGACCAGCGTCATCTTGATTGTTTTAGGTACAGTTAATCTTCAGTTCCAGGATCGGTTTGCTTCCATTTCTTTGAGGCCGTTCCTTGGAACTGTGGCAGCTTATGTCACGGCTACAGTCTGGTTATCGTGTAGTTAACTTCTTCCACCCTGTGAGGGTTTCAGTATCTATAAGACAGCTCATAGGACGTGGCTCAGAATATTATCTATAGTCCTTGAGGAGAAACGAAAGGTCCTTGACTGCATTTGATGAGTACATTATTATTATTTGGTCTCCTTTGTTTTCCTTCATTTCTGCATGTTCTCATTTCTCTGATTAAACTCATTCTTTAAAGTTTTCCACAGACAAAAGTCAGGCAGAGTACATGGGGGAAGGACCACAGAGTCCTGCTGTGTTTCAGTTACTTGTAAAAAGAAGAAAAGGAAGAAAGCAAGCTCTGCTCTCACACTCTGCAAAGCAGCAGCTGCAACATATAGCCAGGGCTTTCTCTTGTCAGACTTGAATTTTTTTTAACTTTTTTTTTTTAAATTGCCTGCACTATGTGGCATGTGGGATCTTAGTTACCCAACCAGGAATCGTACCCGTGTCCCCTGCGTTGAAGTGTAGAGTCTTAACCATGAGGGAAGTCTCATCAGACTTGATTTTAAGTCACTAAATACATTGCCTCCTCAATCTTTACAGTCACCCTGTGTGGTAATTGCTATTCCTTTATTATCTTTCCTAGGGATAGATCCAAGTTTGTGAGGCCCTGAAACTTATACAATTGGTGGGCCCTCTTTTAAAACAAATTAGATTACAGTTATGTAAATATAAGCACAAAATTAGGCCCAGAGCCTTGACAGGTGGCACATGACAAGTGGCAGAAACCAACAAAATATTGTAAAGCAATTATCTTCCAATTAAAAATAAATAAGTAATTTTTTTTAATTACTGAAAAAAAGTTAAAACTTTAATTTATTAGTTTTTTGACTGTGCTGTACCTTCACTGCGGTGTGCGGGTTTCCCTAGTGGTGGTGGGCGGGCTTAGCTGCCCCGAGGCAGGCGGGCTCTTACTTCCTGAGCCATGTTTGCTGCTTGCAAAGGTAGATTCTTAACTGCTGGGCAACCAGGGAAGTCCTCAAGGTATTGTTTCTTTCCTTTTTGAAAGGCTTCCATATTTTCTGAAGTTCTAATAAGGAGCATGTAAGTCCTATGAAAAGAAATTTTGTTCTATTGACTGCCCAAGCAGGAAAGAGCCTGACGAGCGTGTAGCCATGCCCTGGTGTGGGTTAGAGCTGAAGCGAGGGCGGAGGGCACAGGATCAGGCCACCTGTACCCACTTGCCCAGGAGTGGGAATGGAGCATCCTGACTCTGAGTTTGCGCATCTGGACCCAGAGGCAAGAGCTAAACTGACACCAGTGAGCTGCGAGCAAGTGCTCTGGGTGACCTCTGGCTATTCCTGTGCTGCCCAGGGAGGACTACTTCAGACCCGGTACTCTCACATGGGGGCTTCCCTGGTGGCGCAGACAGTAAAGAATCTGCCTACAATGCAGAAGACCCAGGTTTGCTCCTTGGGTTAGGAAGATCCCCTGGAGAAGAGAATGGCTACCCCATTCCAGTATTCTTGCCTGGAGAATTCCATGGACAGAAGAGCCTGGTGGGCTACAGCCCATGGGGTTGCAAAGAGTCGGACGTGAATGAGCAACCAACACTTTCACTTTAACTTTGGGTTTCCCTGGTGGCCCAGATGGTAAAGAAGCTTCCTGCAAAGAAGGAGACATGGGTTTGATCCCTGGGTTGGGACGATCCCCTGGAGAAGGGAACAGCTACCCACTCCAGGATTCTTGCCTGGAGAACTCCATGGATAGAGGAGCCTGGCAGGCCCATGGGGTCTCAAAGAGTTGGACACGACTGAGTGAACACTTTCACTTTTTTCAGTCTCATCTGGAGGAAGGAAGGAGTGGAGTGAAGTCACTCAGTCGTGTCCAACTCTTTGTGACCCCGTAGACTGTAGCCTACAGGCTCCTCCGTCAATGGGATTTTCCAGGCAAGAGTACCAGAGGGGGTTGCCATTTCTTTCTCCAGGGGATTTTCCCCCTGACCCAGGGATCGAACTTGGGTCTCCTGCATTGCAGGCAGACGCTTTACGAGGATGAGGGTCCAATTCCCCAAAGACAGACTGCTGGTTTGGACTCCACAGCTGGATATGCAGGATTCATTCTCAATTCATATCTTTGCCATCACTGATCCTCCTCCTTGGAAGGCCTTCTCCTTTTTTACTTTGCTTCAAGGCTTAATACGTGATCCACTAGGTCATAGGACTCTGCAGTATAGACTTCTACCACTCACCCAACCTTTGGTTCTTTCTGTCTTGAAAGGCCTCTTTTCCCTTTCTCTCTCGTGAAACAACAGCAGCTGATAGAGCTATGGATCAGGCACTTCCTATGGACAATTTCAGTGCGTTCTGTGGATTATCTCATTTACATGGACATATGTGCTCTGCTCAGTTATGTCCGACTCTTTGCCTCCCATGGACTGTAGCCCGCCAGGCTCTTCTGTCCTGGGTTCTCCAGGCAAGAGTACTTGGAGTGGGTTGCCATTTCCACCTCCAGGAGATCTTCCTGACCCAGGCATTGAATCAGAGTCTCTTGTGTCTCTTGTATTAGCAAGCAGATTCTTTACTACTGTGCCACCTGAGATGCTATCTCATTTAATCTCCTAAACAAGCTAAGCAGTGGCTTTTATCAAATCTATTTTTCCAGACAAGGAAGCAGAGGCTGAAAGTCGTGCAGTATCTGACTTGAGGTCACATAACTGGAAAGTGGCAAAGCCAAAATTCCAAGAAAAGACAGGATCAGGCCACCTGTACCCACTGCCTTGGTCTTAACTTCTTACCTGACCTATCTTCTGATTAAACTAGAAGCTCTAAGAGGTGCGGGCAGTTATGACTCCACTGCTGGGGGTGTGGGTTTAATCCCTGGTTGGGGAACTAAGATCCCACATGGTGCATAGCATGGCTGAAAAAAAAAAATTAAAAAGAGAAAAATAATGTTAAAAAAGAGATGCCTTAGACCTCTTGATGTCTTCATGGCATGGCTGAATGGCTAGTACAGAGTGGACATACAATGTCAGCGGAGAAGTGTGGGAGGAACTGGGGACGTTTTGAAAAGATTCATCTTCAGCTGATGCTGAGTTCCGGATTGGGAGGAGAAATCATAGATAGAAGTGTCTGCAAATGAGCCTCTGCGCTGGACCTGGTCTGGCAAGAGGCTAGATTCTGAATCCAGTCTCTCTGCCATTAGACCTTAGCCCAAAGTCCTGCCTTGATCAGCTAAGGACTGAGTATCCCGTCTTCTGAAGGCTGAACTTGAAAGCCGTGTTATCATGGAAGGGTCTGATTTTCATTTGGTTCTGGTGTCTCCAAAGATCTTAATAGTTTTCCTAGTTTCTGCAAAGGTTCCAAGGTCCTCTGGGATTCCAGTCCAAGATACACCATCCATCACTTTGAGCTTCGATCACTTTGAGTCGCGAGACCTTGGCAGGTCCCTTCTGGACCACACGGTCCCACCTGTGACTGCCTGCACCCTTTCTTGTTCAGTGGTGAGAGTCTGTACACCTGCGTGTGTGTGTGTGTGTGTGTGTGTGTGTGTGTGTGTGTCCTTTGTAACCCCCAGGGATCTCACTCACATCCTGCTGGCATTTCATGCGTGTTAACTCACTCTGTCCTTGAGGCAATCCAGGGAGGTATTCACTGCTACCCTTGGGTTTTGTTTATCTAATTCAACTTCTGTTTTTTAAAGTCATTGAAATAATTCAGAACTTTAAAGCTCCAAAACATACACTTCTAAAAAGTCTCCCTCCCTCCCCTGGTCTTCAGCCACCCAATTTCCTTTCCTGGCAGCAACCCAAACAGCCCATTTTTTGGTTTATCCTTCCAGACATACTTCTTGCACACACAAGGAGACGTGTATAAATATTATGTCCTGCTCCTCCGCCTTCTCCAGTGGTGGCCATTGGAGACTATCCACCCAGTCTGTACTTCATCTACTTTACTTAGCAATACAGCCTCCCCAATATTAATACTTTTTTAAAGTTATTTTTTTATGTGGGCCATTTTAAAAGTCTTTATTGAATTTGTTACAATATTGTTTCTGTTTTATGTTTTGATTTTGTGGCCACTAGACATGTGGGATCTTAGTTCCCCAACCAGGGATGGAACCTGTACCCCTAGCATTACAAGGGGAAATATTAATCACTGGACCACCAGGGAACTCCCTCTCCACATTATTTTTAAACCCATGAGGTTCCTGGGGTTATGGAGCCTGGATGGCAAATCAGGTCTTTTAGGATGCAAAGCCTGTAAGGCGCTGACTCTGGGAGGGGGCATCCGAAAGCCCTGTTCCTATTCAGGACTTTCCCTCAATGGGCCCAGGCAGCTCTGATCGACACACCTCTGGGTGCCAAGAGAGCTGGGAAAAAACCAGCCAATGGCTTGGCCTGGCAGAAGGTTCCAGGACCTGGAGGAAAAAAGGGTTTTGTTCTCCGCCCCCTGGAGACTGGCAGGAGTTGGCCTGTCCGGGGGCCATGCTGTCTTTCTCTCTGCTGTCTATAAGAGCAGAAAAAAAAAAAAAAATAGTTTTCTCATCCTGCCAAGACCCGATGGCAGTTCGGCGGGTCTTGTGCTGGTCCCTCCAAGGGCCCGGCTCCCACGCCTCACCTCCTTTTGATGGCTGTGCTGGCTGTGGGCAGCCTCGGGGGTCCCTGCCAAGGCCGGGGGGCCTGGCCTCCCTGGGAATGTACATCTGCTCCACGTCTGGACCTAATTGCTGTGCTGGGAAGGAACTCTCCATGCTCGTGTCCAGACAGCTGGCCTTCTGGGATTGGCATGGGGGTAGGAGGCCAGGGAGAGCTGGCCAGCCCAGGCTGAGGAGGAAATGTCATTGGGAGTTAAGTGTGTTTTTCTGCTTTTTCCTACAAAGAGCCCTGTTTGTGCCCTCTCTGTCACCCGCTGACCCCAACCGCAACCCCCCAGGCTCTCTGCTCCTTCACAACACTGGGTCTGGAAGGTCTGCCAGCGGCTTCCTTCCGGTGCGCTTGATTCCCAGGGAGCCTGCGCCCCATTTCCAAGCTCACTGGAGGAGAGAGGGAAAGAGGCCGGACGGGAGCCTGGGAGCTGCCCACGGGGGACAGCTCTGATGAGGTTTCTTCCCAGGAGCGCCAGGTCCCAGGCCAGGATCTACTCTCTGTCCTCAGAAGCTGGGCTTACGGACAAAGCGCCCAGCAACCTGTCCCTGAGCAGGCCAGCAGGCGGAGATTTCTCTGAGCTTCATCCTCCCAACTGTGAAATGGGCGCAATAGCGAGATCTGAAGACGGCGGCGAGTGGGCCCAGATGAAGCCGGGAGGGGGCAGGCTACAGCCCGAGTCTCTACAGGCGAAGTTTGGCTGGAAAAGCAGAAACAGAGGGACCTGCTGGGGCCGGCGGGAGGGGAGAGGGCTTTGGTTTGGCTGGGGTCCATGCTTGCCCCTGGGGGAAGTGGGCCCCTAGACTAGCATTAGGGAGGTGTACCTCTGGGCATCTTCAGCCTGTCTTTTGAAGGATGACAAAGAGGGGCATCCAGTGTTCAGAGTGCAGAGCCTGCCCCCTGAGAACTGAGCAGCAAGATGTGGTCTGAGCCCCGACTCAAAGGGGCTGCTGGTGGCAGCTCAGGGAGGTAATGCAGGCTGGAGTTCTCAGTAGCAGCAGTGCGGAAAATGGGCAAGAAAGAGCCTGTTGATGGCTCTTTGCTGGTGGTCCAGTAGGTTAAGACTCCAAGCTTCCACTGCAGGGACCACGGGTTCCATCCCTGGTCGGGGAACTAAGATCCTGCATGCCAAGTGGTGTGGCCAAAAATAATAATAACAATAATATTTAAAAAGAAAGGAAGGAAAAAAGAAGAGTCTAGGTGGGGATGGCAGGACAACGGGTGTGCACCAGTTCTTTGGAAAGTGCTGGGAAAGCCATTTGGGAACTGTCATTCTTGGAACACAAGAGCCAAGTGCCAGTGACAACTCTAAAGGGGGAGGGCCTTGGGAGACCCCCTCCTTCCACATTCATCAGGGAGGTCTGGTAACTCATGGGCAGGCGTGCTAAGTTGCTCAGTTGAGTCCAGCTCTTTGTGACCCACTGGACTGTAACTTTCCAGGCTCCACTGTCCATGGGATTCTTTAGGTGAGAATACTGGAGCGGTTGCCATGCCCTCCTCCAGGGGATCTTCCTGACCTCAGATCGAACCCATGTCTCTTATGTCTCCTGCATTGACAGGCAGATTCTTTACCATTAACACCATCCAGGAAGCCCAACTCAAGGGCATCCACTTGCTAGTTCAAGAAAGAAATGGGTCTCAGGGCTCTGCCAAGATCCCTGGCATTGAAAAGGTTTAAAGTTGCCACTGGAAGGCCTTACGGAGAGAGACATAGAGAGTGTGGTGTGCAATTCCAGCAGTTTGTCCAGCCTCTGAGAGCCACAGTGGTCTATGTTAGAATGTGTCAGGGGGCCCCTATCACGGTATGCCTCATTAGCCTTGGATGAGCTTGCTTCCCTGCTGGGCTTCGAGCCCCTTTTGGTCACCTTTATGCCCCTTTGGCATTCACATCAGGCCTGGCAGATGCTAAATACTCATGGTGAAGATGGAGAATTCAGTGAATCATCTGTAATTTTCCAGGGCCACTTTGCTAGGCTGGATAAGTAATCTGGATTAACTGTGGCTGGTAATGTGAGGTCCAACTGCTTTTATGTATCCCTCCCTACTTTATTTCCTTCCCCTCCCATCCCAGAGAAAAGAGGTCTTTTAGTATAATAATGTAGCAAAGTCAAGTTTACAGGTAATGAGAAAGGTCTGCCTGCGCAGCTGATTCTCATCTTGATGCATCTGATGAGGGCTCTAGAGGGCTGCTGGGCCCTGGCACATTACGTAGTGGGTGCCGGTTGAGTGCATGCATGCTGTTGCTCAGTTATGTCTGACTCTTTGCAACCCCACAGACTGTAGCCCACCAGGCTCCTCTGTCCATGGGATTCTCTAGGCAAGAATACTGGAGACGGTTGCCATTTCCTCCTCCAGGGGATCTTCCCGATCCAGAGACTGAACTCGCTTCGCCTGCAGCTCCTGCATTGGCAGATGGACTCTTGACCTCTGCGCCACCTGGGAATAATCTGGGTCTCAGGTCTACAATGCGGGAGACTCAGGTTCGATCCCTGGGTTGGGAAGATCCTTTGGAGAAGGAAATGGCAATCCACTCCAGTACTCTTGCCCGGAAAATCCCATGGACAGAGGAGCGTGGTAGGCTACAGTCCATGGGGTCACAAAGAGTCGGACACGACTAAGCGACTTCACTTCACTTCAGGTACCCCACCACAAAAAACAGCAGAGCCAAGGTTCCATTTGTTGACTAAAAAGATGCACGAGAGTTTCGAGTTACGTTTTATTTGGAGCCAAATGAGGCCTGCAGCCCGGAAGACAGCACCTCAGATAGTTCTGAGAGACTGCTCCAAAGGAGCAGTGGGAGAAGGTCATTATACAAGATTTTGGTGAAGGGAGAGTTCAATGCAATCAAACGCTTACTTTACCAAAGATTTTCTACTAGTCATGAGGAGCTGAGGTCATCATGAAGGGATTTAGTGCTTTTCCAGATAAGAGGAGATGCAAAGATTGGGATCATGAAGTCAGTTCTTGAAAATATCTGTCTAAAGACTTGTTCCACCAGTTTCCCTGGAGCACAGAATGCCTCACTCTCCAACCTGAATTCCCTTCAGGGAGTGTCAAAGGTCAGCAGCTGCAGCAGCACAGGATTCCACCTCCCCAGAAGCAGATGGCAAAGGCCCTTGTGTTGTCGCTGTTCAGTCACTCAGTTGTGTCCGACTCTTTGTGACCGCATGGACTACAGCATGCCAGGCTTCCCTGTCCTTCACTGTTTCCTGGAGTTTGCTTGAATTCATTCATGTCCACTGAGCTGGTGATGCTATCTAACCATCACATCCAGTGCTGCCCTCTTCTTCTTTTGCCTTCAATCTTTCCCAGCATCAGGCTCTTTTCCAATGAGTTGCTTCTTCACATCAAGTGGCCAAAGTACTGGAGCTTCAGCTTCAGCATCAGTCCTTCCAATGAATATTCAGGGTCAATTTCTTTTAGGATTGACTGGTGGCAAGTGCCAGTTTGTAGTTGACCCATTCCATTTTGGAGTATTCAGAAGTCCATGGGCCTCTCATGTCTTAATGCTGCCTTAGGGCCAGCAGGTACTCAAAACCTTTTCATTTTCTGCTGCCCCTTCTTCTCCTTCAAGCATCCAGGGAATCTGGGCTTGTTGTAGAGAAGAACCAGTTCTGACTCTGTGTTGGAACTGTTTCTTTGACTTGCTTTCATTGCTGTTGTTGTTGTTCAGACCCTAAGTCATGTCCAGCTCTTTGGGACCCTGTGGACTGCAGCACACCAGGCTTCCCTGTTCTTCACTATCTTCGGGAGTTTGCTCAAACTCAGTCTATCGAGTTGGTGATGCTACCTAACCATCTCATCCTCTGCCACTTTCTTCTCCTGGGTGAAGAGGAGAATTTTGCCCAGCCTCAGGGTCTTTGCCAATGAGTGGGCTCTTCACATTATGTGGCTAAAGTACTGGGTTCTTTTCATTGCTGTTATTGCTGTTATTATAATCATTCATAATGGCTTTCCTCAAAGGACCCAGCCCTTCTGCCTGACTGTTAAAGTGCCTTTGTTCAGCTCATAGAGAGATAATGGGACCCTGCCCACCTGTGAATGGCCACAAAGGAGAGATTAACTCACCCCTTCCAAAGTCTGGCCCTTCCTGGAGATGTTTTGCAAGACTGAGGGCCCTTTTCACTTTACTTCCTCACTGCCCCTCCCTCTCTATCCTGCCTTTTGACTTTAGTTCCTCCTCACGTCTCTCTCTGGTTCTATAAAAGAACATGGCATCCAGCCGCCTTAGTCTGGCATCTTCTTGGTCAGCTGGCTTTCTGAATGAAGTGGTATTCCTTGCCTCTACACCTCATCTTGGACCCACTGGCCTGGCTTGCAGCAAGCAGAGCTTGGACTGAGGTGAGGGAGCGTGTGTTTGCAGAGCCCTGCAGTTGAAAGCACACAGGTTTGGCTTTCTTCCTGCGGCTGCATTTTCACGCCTTGGGTTGCCACCTTAGAGCTGGTGATTTTCACATCTATCTGTATGAAAGTTTCCTTTCAAAGCCCCAGCCAGGTCTTTGTGAGTGTAGCTGAGAATGGCCCTTTAAGGAGACCGTTCTTGCTGGGACCCTTTCTCACTCCTGGCAGCCCAAGGGGCTGGGGGCAGGGTGGTGTGAAGTGCTAACTCCGTATCTGAGGGCCATTAGGACACTGCTCTGTCCTTCCTAAGGGTTGTACTGCTGTGTACTGTGCTCTGTCACTCAGTCGTGTCCGATTCTTTGCGACCCCACAGACTGTAAGCCCACCAGGTTCCTCTGTCCATGGAATTTTACAAGCAAGAATACTGGAGTGGATTGCCATTTCCTCCAGGGTCTCTTCCCAACCCAGGGATCTGACCTGTGTCTCTTGGCTCTCTTCCGTTGGCAGGTAAAGCTATTTCTGAGAATGAGTGTTTGCCCTTGTGAAGCCTGGGGGCATCTGAGTCAGCAGTGATGGGCTGGATTAGTGGGAAAATGAAGAGGTCTGCAAGTTACCTTACTGGTGAGACCTTGATGGGGTTGGACTTGGTAGGCCAAAGCTTTCCCAGCCAAAGGTCATCACACAAGCTGTCTAGTCCCCAGGGCGTTAATCAAGGTTCTAGATTCTAAAAAGACAAATAGACTCTAGAATCTAAATTCTAGAAAGACAAATCGCTTAGACCTGTGGATATGCTGGGAAAGGAGTGGATTCTGGCTCCAGGCAGAAGTCTCAGCGAGCTCCTTGACTGAGGTTAGCAGATACTGGGGAAGTGAGAATGGGAAGTGTGCAAGGCTAGGAATTGGCATACCCCCTAAAGGTCCTGTGAGGAGGATTTAATGCCTTAGGATCAAGAGGTTGGCCATGCTAGGTAAGGGCTTTAGGGGCTCCAGGTCTTGTTGAGAACTGTAGGGTAAAACAAGATTAATTTCAAACCATTGCTGAGAAGGAAAAAACTCTTCCTCTACACTCTCATGTTCTGTTCTGAGGGTCTGTGAATTAAACTAACAAAAGACAGTTTAACAAGAATTTACTTACACACAGGTGATCAATGATGAGCAACCCAAAAGGGGAGTTAGAATTAGGGGTCTGAGTATCTAACTTAGCAGGTGAAAGGAAAGAGGAAGAAAAGAATCCTATGGAAGGAATAGGTTTCTCTAGGAGAACTAAGGGGACATAAGAATATTTGCAAAGATATTTCTCTAAAAAGGTATGAGTGGTCTTTCTGTCGCCTACAGGACCCTAAAACTTCTATAGAGAGGGGTTTACTGTAGTTTACTTTTTGTCTCTTCCTGGGAGCAGAGCCACCCCAAAGAGGGCACTTATGACAATCCTCAAGTCTCAAAGTTTTCTGCTTTTAGTCATACAGGGAAGTCTGAGAAGGCTTCTTTCCACATCAATTGAGTTCCAGATGTCTTCAGCTTAAAATAATCCTTATTCCAACTCTGAGGTGCTGAATGGGCCCTCATGCCACATAGCTTGGCAATCGCTCAGTAAATATTTTTCAATGAATGAATGAATGAACACAGTAGAGATTAGGTAGGGAGGATGTTGATTTATGGCTACACATTTCACACCAAGGATCGGAGCAGGAGATGTAGTCCCATTCCTCTCTGGAGAGAAGTTTGCCCCACAGCCAAGCTGAGCTCCCTCTGGACTCAGGGGCATTTTTGGAATATGTCAAAGACTGGGTAGACCAACTTGTTCACCTGGCAGTTTTACAAAAGTGCATGTGACCTCTGCTAGGACTTGGGAATTGAGTTCAAAGGGGTGTTGGGGCCAGAGCTGCAGTGTAGTAGGTTTGGAGCAAGCAATCAGAAATTTTAAGTCTGCTGGTCAGTTCATTGAGGGTTAAATAACACAACCAAGTGAATCTTAAAGATCTCATTGGCTTTATTAAATAATTTGTGAATTGGGCAGCATTCCACTTCGCAAGTAGAAAGGAGCTCCACTAAGCTGGAAAAAATGAAAGATTTCTAAAGACAGAGAGGGGGCAGAAAAAGGAAATTATGAGCAAAAAAAAAAAAAAAGTATTGTTTCAGGCAGGGTCGCCCTCCTAAGGGGAACGGAAGGGACCTACGAGGCAGAATATCTCATTAGTGCTGACCAGGTAATTTCAAGTTGGTTAAAGATTACATTCCTGTGGGAGGCTGTAATTGCAGTTGGGTTAGGTATTAAGTCTTGGTTTGCTAAAGAGGGGTTTTAACATAAGTAATTCCATTTTGTACCTTTTATTTTTATTGTTGTTGTCTCTTTTTTCTTTTTAACAAGAGGGTCGACTATTTCTTGGGAGAAATGGCAAAATGACTGTCTGACAAGTTTTCCTGGGGCTGCTGGCTTGAAAAGGAGGCAGTAGTAAGAGAAAGGAGACAGGGCCGGGATCTCTGCATAGACAAGGCACCCATATCCTTAAAGGGAGACCCTTCCAGCTGGAGCATGAGCGAGTGTTGGGTGGGCGAGTAGGGGGGTGGGGTTAGTCCATGACAAACGCTCCTGGGCCTGTGGTTTACTAACGATCCTTCTACCCTGCCCAGCTTGGGGCTCTGGCTTCATTCCTCCCTGGGTTCGATTTCTAAGAAAGGACTTGATGTTCTTCCCGGAAATGGCCTTGCTCTGGACTCAGGCAGGAGATGGCTTGTCCAGATGTCCAGCTGGCCCCATTAACAAGGCTTTGAACAGAGCCCTACAAAAATAGATCTTTCTAAGGCATTTCTTCCGTGTCCCCTTTATGCTCTGCAGATCAAATCCCCGACCCAGGTGTGGTGGTATTTCTTTTCCACACCAGATGCTGACTCTGAGGACTGCTCTGGGCCAGCGAGGCAACCTCTCAGCATGCCACTAACCTCCTGGGAAGGAGAAAAAAAGCAGACTTTGAATGAAGAAGATTAATGTGCTTGGTTAGCAGCTTTGGTTGAGGCACCAGGCAGGTAAGATGGGAAGCTGGGGCTCAAATCCAGGTCCCGGGTCTAAATCTCTCTGTGCAACACCCAACTGTCTCTCAGAGGAGCAGACAAACTAGGTGGGGAGGCATCTCAGGGTGCCAGGAACTATGAACAGGAGACCATTGGCTGTTCTGAGCATCAGGGCTTCAGGAGTTCAGAGAAGGAGAATTAGTGAGGCTGGAGGGAGTCGCCAGGGAAATTAGTGAGGATAGTGTTCAAAGGTGAGGAAAATCATATAAAGGAACCTCAGAATTTGGCCCACCTTTTGGTTTCAGCGAGAAAACACTTCTACATTTTTAAACTGAAAGCATGTTTATTCCTCAGTGCTGGCCCTTGGCTCTTGGCCTTTGGCTGAAAAACAAAAGGAGGTTGTTCAGTCCCTGGGCTGGGATGTTTGCTCACAGATCATGATGTGTGCTTAGAGCATCTGGTCTGGGAAAGGAGGTGTGTCTCTAAGGAGCGTGAGCATGGGACTGCCTTGCCATTCTGCTCCAGCCCCGCCTGCATTCACAGATGCTGGAGGGCAGAAGAGGAATGGCTAGGCTAGACAAACTTCCTTTCCTTCCTCGCCATATCAATGGAGTTGGGCAGTGTTGACAAACACATAATCATAAACCAGCATCTTAGAGATAGTGAAGATCTGAGAGATCACCTGTCCTCACTGTGCCTCTCATTTACCCTCCTCCTGACTCATGCCCTTTGCTTGAATCCCTCCAGCCACAGGGACCCACCCCTGCAACAACAGCAATCTGTTTCCCAATACAAACATAGCAGCTATCATTGGAGAGCATTGTTTTCTTTTTGAGCACTTTATGGATGCTTCAGGTTCTTCTTATATCCTTCCTGCCCTAGAACCAGCCATTTCTCCAAAGCACTTTCATCCCTTTTGTTGGAGAATGGTATTAGAGACAAAGGTCTGAGCACTAAGGTGCTCATTGCTACTGGGGTGTCACTGTTTCTAGGCCCTCTCAGCAGACAGAGCTAGGAAATAAACAGTATAACTCTTTGGAGAAGGAAATGGCAACCCACTCTACTATTCTTGCTTGGAAAATCCCATGGACAGAAGAGCCTGGCGGGCTACATTCGATGGGGTCGCGGAAGAGTCGGACATGACTTAGCAACTAAATTACAACAACATTACAACTCTTGTATACACACGTATCTATAATTATTTCTGCACTATTCCTCCGTATCTAGGTTAAGTTGAACTTGAAGTCATGCTAGTATCTCTGATTAATCTAGTACTGTGTGGATTATTCCAACCTCCTTCCTTGTTTATCTACAACTTCTTTCTCCAACAGTGAGAAATCTGAGTCCTACCATCAACCATCCATTTACTCACTCGTTTAAGCCCCAGTATACATGCACACAGGGGGCTTCCCAGGTGGCTTCGTGGTAAAGAATCCGCCTGCCAATGCAGAAGATGCTGGTTTGATCCCTGGGTCTGGAGGATCCCCTGGAGGAGGAAATGGCAACCCACTCCAGTATTCTTGCCTGGGAAATCCCATGAACAGAGGCACTGACAGGCTACAGTCCTTGGGTCGCAAAGAGCTGGACATGACTGAACAACTGAGGACATATATGCACATGTTAGCCTGAAACTCCATGAAAAACAACTTTACTGCCTTTCCTGACTAGCTTTTGGGGATTATGCAGAATTCTGTTTGTCCTTAGCCTTATAGTTTCCAGTCAAAACACTGGTTTCCTAAGCTACTTATGTCAGCTCCTCTCCACTCCCCTTCCTGCCTCCCCCACCAACTACTAGCACTGACGTCTGTCATACATTTGCAATCAAGTTAGACTCTTCTGTCACAGTCTGGGGTCCCGCAGCCATCCTGGCTGATTTTTAAGTATTTGTCATCCTGGCTGATTTTTCAGTATTTGTCTATGTTCATAAAGTTCACTCTTTGTGTTGTGAAGTCTGTGGATTTGGCTAAATTGGGTATCATCACGTCTCTAGCACTCCAGTGTTATACAGAATATTCCATCACCCAAAAATTCCCCCAAGGTTGCCCTTTGCGGTTAACCACTCCTGCTGTCCCAAACCCCTGGCAACCACTCATCCATTCTTCATCCCTATAGTTTTACTTTTCCCAGAATGTTATGTGAATGAAATCATAAAACATGTAGTTTTTTGGGTCTTTTTTCTCTATTTTAGCAAAATGCTTTTAAGATTCATCCATGTTGCCATATGACCACCAGAAAAGTTCCCACACAGTCTTGATTACAGTTATGTTGGAGCAGGTTTTAAAATTGTGAAGTATGAGTCTTACAACTTTGTTCTTCCCCTACTAAGATTGCTTTGATCATTCTAGGTCCCTTCTGTTTCTACCTGAATTCTAGTATCAGCTTGTCAATTTCTGCAAATAAAGACAGTTGGAATTTTGATAGCCGTGTTCAACTTGTCAATCAGTTTGGAGAGTATCGCTATCTTAACAAATTTTAACAATATGTCTCCCAACTCATGAATAAAAATGTTTCCATTTATTTGAGTCTTCTTTAATTTCTTTCAATGTTTGTTAGTGTTCTTCTACTTCTGTTAAATTTATTTGTATTTTATTCTTTATGATGCTACTGTGAATGAAATTTTTTTCTTAATTATTAATCCATTTTTGTATTGTTCCCTAGTGGCTCAGTGGTAAAGAATCCCCCTGCCAATGCAGGAGACTTGGGTTTGATCCCTGAGTTGGGAGGACCCCCTGGAGAAATAGCAACCCATTCCATGGACAGAGAAGCCTGGAGGGCTACATTCCATACCTTGCAAAAGAGCCCGACACAACTTAGTGACTAAGCAACAACAAAATCATGAAGGGTACTGAATTTTTACCAAATGCTTTTTCTGTGGCTACCGAGTAGATCATGTATGTGTAGCGTTTTTCCTTCTGAGTAGTTTTAAGAAGGGTCTCCTGCCAGTAGTTAAGTTGGACTCTAGTCTGAACCTAGGTATCAACATAGCTGGTAGGGGAGATATCCTGCTGCTCTCTTTTTTTTTTTTTTTTGTGGCTAGTCGGATGAGAACACTATTATTAAAATTTTTTACCCATGTAAATAAGCAATACCTGCACATGATAAAAAAATAATTATTTAGGAAAAATTCAACCATGACAAGCAAGTCTGTTTTGACCCCGACACTTCAGTTTCTGCCCCCTTAAACAACCACCATGTTCATTTCATTTCCTGGAACACTGAGGTGTTTTCCTGCTACAAGGAAGGGCAGAAGTGAACAGCTGCCTCACAAACTTTATAGCATGAAAATCCTGAAGTATTTTCTGCCTGGCCCTTTACAGAAAAATATGCTGATTCTTCTTTTTTTTTTTTTTTTTAAAGTCTCTGACCATTTCAAAGGATGATGCTATGATACGCTATGCTATCTTTGTATACATGTCATTTTATGCGTGAGAGTTTCGGCAGAATGAATTCCTTTATGGGGAATTGCTAGGTCTTCCGGTCTCAGCCTTTGTCATGCTGATAGATATTACCACACAGCTCTCTGGGTAAGTTGAACCAATTTACAGTTTCTCCAACAATGCATGCTTGAGCCTGTTTCCGGGAGCCTCGCACTCACAGTGCGCTACTCATTTGATGCTTGCCAATCTAATGCAAATAGTACCCATACTTATAATCTGGGTTTTTCTTACAATGAATAAGGTTTAGCATCTTTTCTTAAGCCTAAAAAGTAAAAACAAAAACCAAAGCAAAACCAAAAAGCAAAGAATAGACAACTCCTTCTGAGCCCTTTACTGCTCAGACGACTCGGAACTCAATGCCTGGTCACTCGCACCCTGCGGGATACAGGGCGTGGCTCGGACTGAAGCGGGCGGCCGCTGACTCCCGGTTCCTCCCAGCCCCTCCCCAGTCCCCGGAGCCCCGCCCCGAGTCCGCCTCTGGCGGGCCTGGGCGGAGCACGTGGCCCGGTGGGAGGTGCCGCGCTGCCTGATTTATTCCCGTCCAGGAGAAGGAGTGCGAGCCCTCGGGTCTGAACCGCCCCAGCGCCGGGTCCTGCGCCCTCGTCCCCACACCATGCCGAGTGCCCGTCTGCTGGCCGCGCTGTGCGGCGCGCTCTTCTGCGCCTCCGGACTTTTCGCCTTCTCCGGTGAGTTGATCGCGCCGCCCTCGCGCCCTCGCCCCTCCTCTCCGCGCCTCTCGGAAGTTCGCCGCCGCGCCCTCCCTCTGCCTCCGCTGTTTACAAACTTGGTCCAAGACCCGGGGCTGAGCCGAGGGGCTACCGCTCCGGCTGCTCCCGGGCGGGCGGCGGGGATGCTCTCGGCCTCTCCAGCTGGGGGTGGGGTTTGGTCGGTGCTAGAGGCGTGAGCGTTGGGCGGGGGCTCGGGACACTGGATGACAGCCCAGCCTCCCCCAGGAAAAGTGGCTTACACAGAACAAAGGAATCCGCTGTGTCGGGCCTCTGTTTTCCCATCTGTAAAATGAGGCCACGTCCCTCGTAGCTCAGACGGGAAAGAATCTGTCCGCAATGCGGGAGACCCAGGTTCAATCTCTGGGTAGGGAAGATCCCCTGGAAGAGGAAATGGCAACCCAGTCCAGTACTCTTGCCCGGAGAATCCCATGGACAGAGGATCCTGGCGGGTTACAGTCCATGGGGTCTCAAAGAGTCGGACACGAGTGAGCGACTAACATAGTGCTCTTGCGCTCCTTCCACCAGGAAGTTTCTAGGACTCTTGTATTGATAAATCTTTTCCAGCCAACTTTACCTGGAAACTCCCTCCCAGGCCATGCCGGCGGCTGGTCTGTTCATTGGGATTTTATCCTCCGTTTAAAAATAGGTATTTGGTCAGATAAGCGAGGGACTGGCTAGGGAGCCAGAGGAGTGGATAGGCTTGGGGCTGGGTGGGGGGTGGGGGGAAGCCAGGATGGGGTGAGGAGCTTAGGGAGGGATTCGGAAAAGGGCTCGACCGGAGATGGCGGCTCCTGACTCCCCTCTCTCCCTATGGCCTTGGCCTGCCGCTTTATCTTTTGGCCCTCCTCCCCTGCCTAGGACGCATCCTGCTGAGAGCTGGGCCTCCAGCAGGCTGGTGATGGGGATGGGCGATGCCCTACACCGCGGGCTGAGGAAAGGGTGCCCATGAGGTGAGCGAGATATGGCAAAGACTCTTCAGGCACCACCTCCATCCTTTCTTCCTAGAAATAGGATTGATGAAATTCGTTGGGGTGGGAGAGTCATGGCTGAGCCCCTGCTCTGCCATCTGGTGCCAATCTGACCCCCCCCCCCCCCCAACTGGAGTGGAAGCCACTTGAAGTCTCCTGGAGACAAAGAGAGATGGCTGGGTCTTAAACGTCCCCTTGCCTCGCCTCCCCTGGCCCCACAGCCTGGGCCCTGGCAAAATGTCCCTGGGGAGATCTCCCAGAGAAGGCAGGACCCTGAAATCCCAAAGGTGGTTTTGGAGACCCAGCTTAAGCAGGAAGGGGGAAGCCCCACAGCTGCGATGCGTGGGTGAGTGGTCAGGCGCATGCCAGGTAGGGAACACCTTCCCCTTTCTCTTTCCACTCTCCCCTGCTTTGCCCTGGAGCTCTGCAGGATGAGGGCCCTTGGGAGGGGGACAGAGGGGAGTCGGATTTTGCCAGGAGGAGCCCAAAGCTCTGGCCATTCTCAAGTCTCTGCCCGCTGCCTGTCAGGTCAGGGAGGGGATTAACCTGCTATTTAAAGCCAATGACTAATGGCTCATTGGGAGCCGCCTTAAGCTCCTGAGGCCCCCACTGCTCATTAACGGTGTTCCCTTCCCTGGAGCCCCCGCCCAGCTCTCCAGGGCTTTGGGATTTCAGAGGGGCCCTCCAGCCTGGGATGGCGTGACTCTGCAGGGAGGAAAAAAGGTTTCTCATGTCTCACCCCAAGTAATGCGTAGGGGTGTGGGGTCTGGGGCAGCCCTTCTGGGATGCAAAGATCAACTAGAAGATGTTCTGAAGGTCTGGCTGACCTAATGGGCTGAAGTGCACCCGAGTCAAAGCACTGGGGACAGACTAACACTTGTCACCTGGGCCCCCAGATAGGAGCTGTGAAGTCCTCTCCAGCTCTCTTCCTACCTCTCGTTGTTGTCCATTGTTTCTCAAATCCACCTTCCTCCTTACCTCAGCCTGCCTTCGTCTTTTACCAGGAGGCCTGTGGCAGCATCCTTGATGCTTTCCTGGTCTCCTCTCTCACCTGCTCAGTCACATTTCCACGCAGAGCCAGAGGGATCTTTGCGTACTTCTGAGCCACTTCTCCACCCTGGCAGCCCATCCATGTCTCAGCACATGGCCTTGACATTCTCCCTCACCAGCTAGGAAATGGCTTCCCCACTCCCACCTCATGCTTGCGAACCTGAGTTTTTCCTGGTGGCCAGTGGTGGGGACGCTGAAGGAGGGTTAAGAGCTCTTGTTCTGCAGGATGAAGAGTCTCCACTTGTCCTTCGTAAGGTGCCCCCTGCCTCAACCTCCCGTTTCAGTGATGTCTTTCTTCCTGATCTGCAGTATACCATGTGTTCTGGGCTGCTGCTTCTTTTTGGAAAGTTCTTTCCTCATTCCCCTGCCTGGCACCTTCCCAGTGTGACTTATAGCCGGCTCAAATGTCCCCACCTCTGAACCTTCCAGCTTTCTGGCAGAAACCATCCTCCCTTGGCCCCTCACACAGGCTCCTTCAGAGCTCATAGTGCCTCATTACCTGGTGACTTGTAGGTCACCACCTCTTTCCTCTGACTTCTTTTTTTTTTTTTTTTAATAGGTATTTGCTCATTTGGCTGTACCCAGTCTTAGTTGGAGAAGGAAATGGCAACCCACTCCAGTGTTCTTGCCTGGAGAATCCTAGGGATGGCAGAGCCTGGTGGGCTGCTGTCTATGGGGTCGCAAAGACGGTCGGACATGACTGAAGCGACTTAGCAGCAGTCTTAGTTGTGGCATGTGGGATCTAGTTGCCTGACCAGGGATCGAACCCAGGCCCCCTGCATTGGAAGTGCGGAGTCTCAGCCAATAGACCACGAGGGACGTCCCTCTTTTGGCTTCTTGAGACCCAGACTGCATTTGTCTCAGGGGCCCAGAGTATATACCTGGTAGTTGACCACCGCCGCTCCCCCCGCCCCAAATATTTACTTAATGAATGATTTGTTCCTAACCCAGAACTGTCATTGCAGGTGACCTCTGTGACTCCAGCCAGTGCCTGCATGGTGGGACCTGCTTGTTGAACGAGGAGAAAACCCCTCCCTTCTACTGCCTCTGCCCCGAAGGCTTCACGGGCCTCCTATGCAACGAGACAGAATATGGTACCTGTCCTGGGCCATGCCTGCTGCTCCCCACCAGCTCCCAGCTGCAGCCCTGGCTGTTGGCCTAGCTTGTCCCACTGTGGGCAGTGGTCCCCAGCACCCCTCCCATTGTCCGCTGGCCTTTTCCTGGAAGCTTCCAGGCCACTTGGAAAGCTGGGTGCTTCCTTCACTTGGGTTGACTCACCTCCACGTGATCCTTCTTGGCTCCAGGATGGCCCAGGCCCCCTCGGGCAGATTGAGAGGGGGGAGGGAGGAGCTGGTGGGCACTGGCAGGCAGCAGGCCGAATTTGAGTGGAGGGTCCTTTGGGGCTTGGCCTGTCTGTTGCTGCCTATCTCCAGCTCCTTCTTGATCACCTGCCCATCTCACCTGCTTCCTCCCCAGGTCCCTGTTTCCCAAACCCCTGCCACAATGATGCTGAGTGCCAGGAAACCGACTCCCTCCGAGGGGATGTCTTCACCCATTACACCTGCAAGTGCTCTCTTGGATACGTGGGCACCCACTGTGAGAACAGTGAGTATCCAGCGGTGCCTGCTCCGAGGGGCAGACCCTGTACCACAGACCTGGCATCTCAGGCCACATGCCAGCATTCCTCCTGCATTAGGATCTCCTTCGGGAGGATTCGGAGCGGGGCAGAACTCAGTTACTGTGGATTGGGGAGGCAGGGAGGGACTCTGTTGTCCTTCCCCAGGCTTCTTCCTGCCTGGTTCTCTCTCCTGGAACTGCTGGTCAGGCCTGATGTCCCTGCAGGGGAGTGAGGGGTGGTGGTGACCCCAGAGGTCGTGGGAGTGTTATTTTCACTATGAACGAGACATACAGCCTTAGAGTTAAATCCTGGGATTTTTCTACCGAGAAGGGAAAACCAACACATTCTTAATCTTTTGGGGCCCAGGGAGTCAGTTAATATGGTTTGATCCTCAGGGTCTGACAGTGCTGGCCCAAGTGAGACCTCTGGCCTCCTCGCAGAGCTCAAAGAGGAGGGAGAGGCCTGGGCAGACTGGGCCGTCCGCTCACGGTCAAGCGGTCAGAGGCCCGGCGTGTGCAGAGGGGCTGACCAGCCTGGCTTGCTTGGTTATCCACCCAGCCACAGATTGGCCCTGGCGGGTGCCCAGCAAACGTTGCCAGCAGCGTCTGTCCATGCTGTCCTCACTCCTGGCCTAGCTGAGATTCCTCCCACAAACCAGGGCTCTTCCTCACCTGCCGTCGGGTGGGTGAATCCAGGCCCAGGGCTGGATCGGGTGAGGGTGGTGGTGCCTGATTTCTGCAGTCCAGGGGGTCTGTCCCTGAGTGGGTGGGCAGGGGCAGTGTCCTGCTCTGGGCAGATCCGTGGACGGTTTCCAGGGGAAGGAGAAAGGGCTGGGCCAGCCGGGTGGGAGCCAGCTCCGGGGGAGACCAGGTAAGTGTCTGCTCACTCTGCAGCTCAGAGGAGACAGGCCCGGAGGGCCTGTGCCCTGTGCCCAGGGCTAAGACCAGCATGTCTGAGACACTGGGTAGAGGAATGTTGTGGGGGGGAGGGGCGGGTGTTCCCCAAGGCTGCTGGGAGCCCTGGGTGGAGCCAGGTGGGCCCACTAATTACCATGCTGGAGCCCAGGTAACCCTGGGTATGCCTGAGTGCGAATTAACTCATCTCGCCTCCTTCTGCTTCTCGGCTTGGGGTCTGTCCCAGGCTGGATGTGGCCGCGACCACAAAGGGCGAGGAACCCCCCCACGGGGACCTTTGCCGCCCCTCCTTGTTACTTGGTGTGTGTCTTTGGAGCTCTTAAGGACCCCGCAGGCATGTTTGGGGCCCGCTGGGTGTGGACATGAGGGCTGAGGACAGAGCAGATCTGGGTTTGGATCTCTGTTCAGCCAGTGGCCGGCTCTGATCTCGGGCGTATGGCCTCACTTGTGCCTCTCTTTCCCTGTGAGAGGGTCATACACCGAGCTTGGCATGAGCCTGGGGCTTTGGAATACAAGTGGAGCCCTCCTGGGTTCTCTGCTTGGGACCCAAGGTCCAGGCTTGCAGGCTTGGCCCCCGAAGACCACATTGCTGGTGAAGGTGATGGGCTTTGGCCGGGGGGGCGGTTTGTCCCAGATGGCTGGTCAGGACAAGTAGTGAGAAGGCACAAAGGGTACCAGAGAAAACAATGGCTTTCACACTCCATTCAGAAAACTCCTGCCAGTGAGATTCTAGAAAAGTCCAGGCACATGTGCTTTATGTGCAGTGTAAGGACTGTTCGCTGCCATCTGAGGGGCCCTTCTTCCAAAGCCATCCTCTTGGGGGACCAGGGGGCTGGGCTGGATGGGGCGGGACATGGAGGAAGACAGGAGGTCATACTGGTATCTGCTCACTAGCCCACCCTCTGTGTTAGAATAATTGCTGCTTGATGTCCTGTAAAAAAGAAACCACCTCCTGCAGCCTGGTGGGGGACTCCAGCTGCCAGTCGTGACCTGTGGGCCTCACCTGGAACCTTCTAGCAGCCCAGTGTCCCAAACCCCTTCACAACTCTGCCTGGCCCCTCTCTCTGTTCCTCCCTGTGCACTTTGTTTCTACACCTCCTCCTCGGCCCTCATCGACCCTTCATGGTCTCTGCTCTGGGTCCTCTGGGTCCTCGGCAGAGGCCACAACTGTCTTGTTCTCGTGTCTTCTGGGCAGCACCTGCGTGGGTGGCCCTCTGACTGCCCTTCCCCCCTCAGCCTGCACCTCGCCGCTGGGCATGCAGACGGGCGCCATTGCCGACTCCCAGATCTCTGCCTCGTCCATGCACTTGGGCTTCATGGGTTTGCAGCGCTGGGCCCCGGAGCTGGCCCGCCTGTACCAGACGGGCATCGTCAATGCGTGGACATCCAGCAACTATGACAAAAACCCCTGGATCCAGGTATGGAAGGGGTGGCCTGGGGGTGGGTGATGTGATGGGAGAATGTGGGTGCCTATGTTGGGGGGGACGCCATGGGAGGGTTTAGAACAGGGGTCCAGGTAGCAAGGGAGCCGGTTCCCACAGGTGAAGTATCTTTTAAGTGGAGGGCTGCTCTGGGAGCCTGGAGTGGGTGGGTGGGATGAAGGGAGTGAATACGAGGCTGTTAGAGGGGGGTTTGCACTGTTTGCAGCCTCTAGAAGCTTGTCCTTTAAAAAAAAAAGCCTTTATTGAATTTGTTACAATATTGCTTTTGTTTTATGTTTTAGTTTTTTTGGCTGTAAGGCATGTGGGATCTAGTTCTCCGACCAGAGCAGGGATGGAGCCCGCACCCCCCTGCACTGGACGGCTGATTCTTAACCCCTGGACCACCAGGGAAGTCCCTGGAATCTTGTCCCTGTGTCCTGAGCCCTGGGCCCAGAGCCTGGAGAGGGCCAGATGAGAAAGCCCCTGCTTCTTTGTCCTGATTGGGGGAGTGATGGGGGTAGAAAGAACCCGGGAGATAGGGGTTCTGTCCTGCCTGCCCTGGTCCAGGTGAACCTGCTGCGGAAGATGTGGGTGACAGGCGTGGTGACCCAGGGGGCCAGCCGCGCAGGGAGTGCTGAGTACGTGAAGACTTTTAAAGTGGCCTACAGCAACGACGGGCGCCAATTCCAGTTCATCCAGGTTGCAGGGCAGTTAGGAGATAAGGTGAGGTTTGTTGCGAACCCTGAAGAAGGGCTGTGGTCAGCAACCCCTGGGGGTCAGTGCTGTTTGAGGGCTCCCAAGGAGGCGAGGGTACCCGGGATGATGAACCATAAGGTGGGTTTTCAGTGGTATCTTGGCTCGCAGAAATTGGGAAGCCCAGATTGTGTCTTTGTTTTTAGTTGCTCAGTCATGTCTGAGTCTTGTGGCCCCACGGACTGTAGCCTGCTAGGCTCCTCTGTTTATGGGATTTCCCAGACCAGAATATTGGAGTGGGTAGCCATTTCCTTCTCCAAGGGATCTTCCCAACTTAGGGACCAAACCCACGTCTCCTGCATTGGCAGGTGGATTCTTTACCACTGAGCCACCAGGGAAGCCCTAGATAAGAATAGTGAGACTCAAGAAGTTTCAATGACTTGTTGAGGGTGGCTGTAGTGGTGGAGATGGGATGCATTTACAGCCTTCAGGGACACCATGTACGGTTGTGCGGGCTATGCACTGCTCAAGGGCTACTACTTAACATCATTCACCATGTAGACCTCATGTGTACTTCTGTCTGTGGGAAAATCATTGTTGCAAAGTCTTTTGAGAAAGGAGTACCTTTTCCTAATTTGCACAGAGGCACCCTGTAGATCATAGGTGGTCCTGAGTGAAAGATGAGGATTTACACCTACACCCTGTGGTGACCAAAGAAGGTATGAAAAGGGGAATCTGTTGAGGGCTGTGGGCTGTCTAGAGGAACGGGGAGCTCCTGCCAGCTCTGCTTCGCACACCTCTGTCTCCAGGCCCAAAGTGGAAGCCGGAGAGAGACCACCCCAGGAAGCGGGACTGCCCGCACTGACCCACTCCTCCAATCTGCCTCTTCCCTCCTAGATATTTGTGGGTAATAGGAACAACAGCGGCCTGAAGATCAACCTATTTGATAGCCCCTTGGAGGTGCAATATGTGAGACTGGTGCCCATCATCTGCCGCCGGGGCTGCACCCTCCGCTTTGAGCTCCTTGGCTGTGAGTTGGATGGTGAGTGCCAGTGGCTCTGCCGTCCTTGAAGATGGCTGTTCCTGTCCCCTCTTTTCTCAGCCAGGGTGAGGAGTTGGGTAGGCAGGCAGCAAAGCCCAGGAACCTGGGCTCACACAGAAGGATCACCCAGCCTTAAGCAGTCCTGCCCAGTTGCTACATGTTCTAGAAGCTGGTTGGTAAGAGGAAAAAAGGACTTCTCCTGCGGCTCAGTGATAAAGAATCCGCCTGCAATGCAGGAGAGCCGGGTTCGACCCCTGGGTGGGAAGATCCCCTGCAGGAGGAAATGGCAACCTACTCCAGTATTCTTGCCTGGGAAATCCTGTGGATAGAGAAGTCTGGTGGGCTATAGTCCATGGGGTTGCAAAGAGTCAGACATGACTTAGCGATTAAATAGCAAATGACAACAAAGAGGAAAAAAGATACCACTTCAGTTTTCAAAATATTTTCAGGTACTCTGATTGGTTCCTTGAGCTTCTAGAACATGTAGCGTTAGTTCTATTTTGCAGATGTCAGTTCTACGAGGGCAGGGAGTTTGTGTTTGTTTTGTTCACTGCTGCATTCCCAGTGCACTGATCATAGGTGTTCAATAAATACTGATTAATGAGTGAATGAGTGAAGGAGGAAAGTGAGGCCCAGATAAATTGTTTATCAAGGGCACACAGCTGGTAGGTATTAAAACTTGGTCTGAATCCCTGGGCTTTGACACCCACTCATCCACTGTTTCTCCCTCCCAAACCTATAATCTGCATTCAGGGGCAACATTTCGGGACATGGAGAGTCATAGGGCTGGAGACGTGCTGCTTGTCTCTTTCCGGACTTTCCGGAGAGGTCAGGGTACAGGGGCTGGGCTGAGAGCATTGTCTGCGCAGCTCAGTCCAGCCTTGCTTTCTCCCTGAGGGCCGGATAGTTTTCTCTCTTTGCAGCCACAGTGCCACCTGCTGGCTGCCAGCAGAACTGCAGGACTCTCTAGGCAGAGCTTGCGGAGCAGAGATGGCTCTCTGCCTTTCTTGTCCTAACCCAGGGCCTACCCTTTGTGCCTCCTTCCCCTCTGTGGACCCTCTGTTATCGCATTTCAGTTACCACACAAAACCACTCAGAGTTGAGTTCAGTGCCTGTCTGGGGTTATTCTTTTTTTAAAGCATGAAGTAAAGTCAGTTTATTTTTGCTCCCAGAGTCACTGCCTTTTGAATCTAATTGTTTTGGGGAGTTAAAGACTATCCCTTTTGCTGAAAGAAAATTTAAACAGTTGATAAAGGACAGAAACAGGTCTGGGAACCCACATCCTGGGCTCCTCTCCCTGGCATCCCTCACTACTTGCTGTCATAGTCCGAAGCCCTTGCCTGTTTAAAGTTGTTGACCTGAGCCTCTCATGTCACAAATGGCTCCTTCTAAGGCTGAGAGAGGGAGGGCGTGTTTGGCAAGGGGAGGAGGTGAAGCTGACTTGTTTGTTTTCCTTAAGGACTGGACCAGTCTCCTTTCCCTTGTAGGCATTTGGGTCGGCTGGAGAGAGTATTGGTGTGTGTGTGTGTGTGTGTGTGTGTGTGTGTGTGTGTGTGTGCATGTGCGTGGGACTAGATCTGGGCATTTCTGGGCATGCCCTGCACCAGATCCCTCTTTACCAGCAGGCACAGTCTCCTTGGTGGATTGATTAGTTATTTAACTCAGTAGATATTTATTAAGGTATTTATTAAGCTCCTTCTGAGTGTCTGGCTCTAGGGAGTAAGGCTGTTGGGTTCTAATGAGAGAGTCTGATGTGAGACAAGAAGCAAATATAAAAGAAGGGTCAGATAGCAGTAAGAATAATAAAGGAAAAACTAGCAGGAGATGTGACGATGGTGACTTCGGGTGAAGAGAGGGAATGGCGTGGGGACTGCTCTGTTGGGATGGCCTTTGAGTAGAAGCTTGAATAATGCAGATCAGGCCATGAGAAGAACTTGGAAAGGGCATCCCAGGTGAGGAGTTGGTGAGTGCAAAGCCCCTGGGACACGTTGAAAGGTACAAGGGAGGCCAGTGGAGCTGGAGCCTAGAAAATGAAGGATAGCTTGGTGGGTGATGGGCAGAGATGGACCGGGCAGGGACCGTGTGGACCATTTTAAGGATTCAGGCCTTTGTACTGAGAACAAGAGGCAACCATTGTTGTGGGGGTGCTGATAGGCTGTGGTTAGAGTTGGGTCTAGAAGGGATCCCTCAGGCTGTGTAGGGAGAATGGAGGCAGAGGGGCATTGTGAGTGAGGGGGAGATGTGTAGAAGACAAGGTGGCTTGGGTCAGGGTGGCGGAGCCAGTGGATTGGGTGGATGAGTGTCTTCCACTCCAAGTGAGCTCCATGGCCCGGCAGAATGAGCATCACTTGGAAGCTTGTGAACTTCCAGCCCCAGCCTAGACCTGCTGAGACAGAATCCTTATATTAATAGGGTCCCCTAGTGATCTAAGGGCTTCCCAGGTGGCACTAGTGGTAAAGAACCCACCTGTCAATGCAGGAGACATGAGACAAGGGTTCGATCCTTGGGTTGGGAAGGTCTCCTGGAGGAGGACATGACAACCCACCCAGTATTCTTGCCTGGAGAATCCCATGGACAGAGGAGTCTGGAGGGGCTACAGTCCATGGGGTCGCACAGAGTCAGACATGACTGAAGTGACTTAGCTCTCACGCACGCACAGTGATCTAAAAACCATCAGTATTCTGGTTCAGATGGTGAAGAATCTGCCTGCAATGCAGGAGACCTGAGTTCGATCCCTGGATTGGGAGGATCCCCTGGAGAAGGGAATGCAGCTCACTCCAATATTCTTGCCTGGAGAATCCCATGGACAGAGGAGATTGGTGGGCTATAGTCCATGGGGTCACAAAAAGTCAGACACGACTGAGCGGCTAACACTTCATTTCACTTCCACTGATCTATGAGAAACACTGCTCTGGTACCTAGGTGGGGAGTCTGAGGACCAGAGTGGGGAGGAGACTTTCCCAGGGTCACGCAGGGAGTGGTGGAGCTGAGAGTTCTGCTTGGTGCCCTGCCCAGTTCTCTTTTATCTGGTAGGCTGTCTGACTTCTGGGGAGGGGGCCCATAATGATGGGGAAATGTAGCGCTGGAAGCAGATGGGCTGCAGAAGGGTGCACCATGATCAAATGATGCCTTGGCTTCTCTCCGGAGAGTTCCAGGTTTGTGCCAGCCCCGTGGCCTTCCAGGTCTGGAGCTTTGGGATGAGCCAGCTCCCAGCCCATCAGCCTGTCTTTATGGGAGAGGCTGGAGGTTACCTGACGCACCACCATCACAAAGAGATGGTATGATTGATCAGCATCGGCACTGTCTGAAGGCAAATGTCTTTACTGGCAAGGTCAACAGCATCTGGGGAGACGGTGATGTAAAGCACTGTGTGCTATCGTCTGCTCCCAGACGGCACCATGGATTTGCAAGTCTTACCCCGGATTCTGCAAAGGGACAGCCAGTTGTGCAGTGAGGATTCTGACATGTGGGAGACATACCCATTATTCTCTTGGGAGTTTTTTTTAAAGATATTTATTTATTTGACTACACCAGGTCTCAGTTGCAGCATGTGAACTCTTAGTTTTGGCATTACAGGATCTAGTTCCCTGGCTAAGGATCGAACCTGGGCCTCCTGGCGCTGGGAGTGTGGGGTTTTAGCTGCTGGACCACCAGGGAAATCCCCTCGTGGGAGTTTGTCTCTTGCCCATCCCCAGCTGTTCTGGCCTCCTGCAGGTGCAGATGAGGGCACAAAACAGCCCAGCACATTCCTGAAAGTTTGGAGCAGGCCCGAGTGAACCCAAGGCCAGCTTCTCAGGCAACCTTCCCAGGCACGTCAGACAGTAGCAGAGTAGTGAATGTGTAAACCCTTTCGGGGGTGCTGTGGGGCAGGGAGACACGGTCGTTCCCGAGCCTCAGGAGTTCTGACTTCTCAGCTTCCACCTGCTGGAGAGCAGGAATGCAGTGCTGTTCATCACTGGGTCATCACCAGGCAGGCCTTGCCAGCTCTGAGTGTGTGCAGGAGTGGTGGAGACAGTGTCACAGTGTGGCATGGTGATTAGCTCTGTGTGTGTGTGTCAGACTTGGGGACAGTGCTTAATGGCTCTTAGCCTCAGTTTTCTCATCTGTGGAATGGGGTTGCTAATATCCTGTTGATTCCGGTTTTTGTGTGGTGGGTTAAATGACTGAAGTCAGCACTGAGTCAGTGAGATGGTTACTATCAGTTACACCAGGACTTGTTAGTATGAATTGCAGCCGTACTGTAGGAACGACAGGAAGTGCTGTGAGTCCAGAGGAGTCCCACCTCAGTGAGGTGGTCAGGGCAGGCTTCTTGGAGGAGGGGTCTAAGAGTCAGGCTTTGAAGGAGGGTGAGAGGTGGTGGATCAGGGCCCTGCCCTGGGGTGGAGGGAGAAGCGTGGTGGGTGATCTGTTCAGAGCAACAGAGGGGTGTGGGGCGGGAGCTGAGCTGAGGTGTGGGTAGGGCTGTCAGCAAAAAAATATTTAGACCAGTTAGCTGGCTCTGAAAGGCGGAAGGAGAGTGTCCTTTTGTTTTCCATGGTTTTTAAGTGTAACTGTACTCCTCGGCTGTTCTGAGTCTTCACTGCCACGTGGGCTTTTCTCTGGCTGCTGCAGCCGAGGGCTGCTCTCTAGTTGTGGCACGCGGGCTTCTCGCTGCAGTGGCTTCTCTTGTGGACCGCAGGCTCCAGGGCTCAGCAGTCTTGGTGCTCGGGCTTAGTTGCTCCATGGCATGGTGGAATCTTTCTGGACCAGGGACTGAACCTTTGTCTCCTGCATTGCCAGGCAGATTCTTTACCACTGAGCCACCAGGGAAGCCTGAAGGAGCTTCTGTGTGTTCAAGAGGATGCCAGAGGCTTGTCAGAAGCCAGGGTTCTTTTCCCTTCACTGCCTTGCTCTCATACCCACCAGGGGAGGCTGTGGATCCCAGATCTGGGTGACAGCCCCCCACCCCCACCTCCTTGTTGGCAGGATGCACTGAACCCCTAGGCCTGAAGCATAATACCATCCCCAACAAGCAGATCACAGCCTCCAGCTACTACAAAACCTGGGGCCTGAGTGCCTTTAGCTGGTTTCCCTACTACGCACGACTGGATAATTGGGGCAAGTTCAACGCCTGGACCGCCCAGACCAACAGTGCCTCTGAGTGGCTGCAGGTGAGTCAGGCTCCTCTGGGGATGCAGGGTTGGGGTTGGGTGGGGCTGTGGGAATCTATGACCCTGGACCAACCCTGGCTTCTGCTTGCCAAGAGGGAGTTTCTTTGAGCCTTGTTTGTGTTCAACTTTGCTCTTTTCTTCCTCTTGTGTTGCCACCTTTCTGCTGATTCTGTCACTCAAGGGTGGGGGGGTGGTGGAGGAGCTCAGAGCTGCTTCCGTCAAGGTTCTCAGCCCCAGGTGCTGAGTCTGTGTGTGTGTGGAGGTGGGGCCACCTCTATTGGCTGCCACAGGGTAAGGCTGAGCCCAGGGACAGCAGGGCAGGATGGAGGAGGTTCATGTCGGGGTTTCTGTGCCTGCTTTCAGAGGATGCTCTCTAACTCGCTGAGAGCACACTGTGCGACAGCCCTTGGATTTCACTGCAATTGGGAAGCTCAGGAGAGTCGTGGAAAACCAGAGCATCCTCTCTTATCTCTGAGGAAGCCGGGTCCTGGCAGGGCGAGGACTTGCCTGGGGCTCCCCTTCTGGTTGGCAGTGAGATGGGTTTGTAGCCTGGATCTTACTGAGCACCGTCTTCTCCTGGTTAGCTGGCAGGCTCCCCAGGTTGGACTTGGGGGCAGGAGGGTGGTGATGTCTCTAGGCCCCAAGGAGCACATTAGCCTGGGAAACTGGGTTCCATGAGAAGCTGCCTGCCTTTGGAATCCCCCAGGACCAATGTCAGGTCCTGGACAGCCTGCAGGGCCCTCATGAGCAGTTTATGTCCCTATAGACTGTGGCCTCTCTGCCCCTGTTGCCATTGTACAAGGGTTGCCTGGGGCCAGGCTCTGAAATCTGACCTTTGTTGCAGTGAAGTGCTTGACAAAGTTGGTGGGATTATTTATGCCCATTTGATTGATGGGGAAACTGAGGCTCTGCCAAATGAAGTAATTTTCCCAAAAATAGAATGTATGCCCCAGCATATATGTGTGCCTTTTCCCACCTTACTGGAAATGGTGCAAACAAAGAAGATGGGATTGATTCCCCCCCCTCCCCCCCCCCCCCCCCCCCCGTAGATTGACCTGGGCTCCCAGAAGCGAGTGACCGGCATCATCACCCAGGGTGCCCGAGACTTTGGCCACATTCAATATGTGGCTGCCTACAGGGTGGCCTACAGTGATGATGGTGTGACCTGGACTGAGTACAAGGATCCGGAGACCTCAAAAAGCAAGGTGAGTGTGTGTCCAGCTGTCCTGCCTTCCCCACTCCAGGGGTGCCCTGTGAGTCAGATCTGGGGGTCTGAGGGGGAGGAGGACTGGCTCTGAGGGCCTCCTGACACCTCCTCTTCCTCCAGATTTTCCCTGGTAACATGGACAATAATTCCCACAAGAAGAACATATTTGAGGTGCCGTTCCAGGCTCGCTTCGTGCGCATCCAGCCCGTGGCCTGGCACAACCGTATCACCCTGCGCGTGGAGCTGCTGGGCTGTTAGTGGTAGGCCCGGCCGCAGTGACCGGAAGGGCCCTGGGGCAGATGCTCCTTTCTGTGGACCTGCTGCCTCCCCCGCCTTGCCCTCCTGATTGTAGCTGACCTGGGGCAGGCAGTGTCTCCCTCCCAGTCACCTCTTCCTCCCTCCTCTTCCCTTGCCCCACTCCCAGGGGTCTCTGGCACCCAGTCCTCAAGCCATCCCATTTGCTTAGGCACGGTGGGAGCTGAGTAGGTCTGGGATGGACAGGGAAGGGCAAAGTACAGAGCGTGGGTGACCTGTGCCTCTCAAGGTCCCCACGTCCAGCCCCCGTGTCCTCCCTGCACCGCTCCTACACCCCACACCCCCAGGGCCCTGGAGGAATAAACAGGCCCTGAGGCCCCAGGCTGGAGAGAACAGCCTGAGGCATGACGCTGCACTCCTGGCCCCCGAGACGTCCCCTTCATCCCCTCCCACCCCCCACAGATGCCTCTTGACTCACTGTCATCCTGAAGCCTAGAAAGAGGTAGAAGGTGGGGTGGGGTGGGTCTGTGGAGTGACGGTGGAGGAGGCGGATGAGCACGGAGAAGGCGGGGAGCCCCTCTGTGCTGGTTCTTTACCCCAGAGTACACAGGCAGCTTCCAAAATATATTTATATCACCCCCTGAACGCTCGCTGTGGTTCGTCATTGCTCCGTCGAAATGGGCTTCCGCCTACAATGCAGGAGATCCCGGTTCGATTTCTGGATTGGGAAGATCCTCTGGAGAAGAGATAGGCTACCCACTCCAGTATTCTTGGGCTTCCCTTGTGGCTCAGCTAGTAAAGAATCTGCCTTCAATGCGAGAGAGCTGGGTTTGATCCCTGGGTTGGGAAGATCCCCTGGAGAAGGGAAAGGCTACCCACTGCAGTATTCTGGCCTGGAGAATTCCGTGGACTGTATAGTCCATGAGATCGCAAAGAGTTGGACACCACTGAGCGACTTTCACTCACTCAATGGGCTTAGACTTGGACTGGTTGCTACCCCCACCCTCAGCCCTCGCTGAGCCCCAGCATTCTGTGTCACCTGACCTGGCTGCAGAGAGGGAGGAGGCTGCTGGGGGGCAGGGGCTGGAGTCTCACTGGAGGGGTCAGGACTCTTCCCCATAGTTCTCCTGCTTCAAAGCCATGCAGCCCAGGGCCTTAGTTGCTGTCAGGTGAGGGGCCCCTGGGAGCCTGCGCAGTGGCTTCCTTCAGGCCTGCCTTTGCTCCTTTCTGGCTCCAGGAAAACAGGCGGAGGCAGCTGGTTTTCCCCTTCAGCAGTTTCCATTTTCTTTGCCACTGGAACGGTGGGCTGGAGGAGCTGTTAGAAACTGAACCTAGGCTGCTTCCAGAGCCGCGGGAGGCCCCAGCGTGGGGTGCAGTGTGGGATGGGGGCGGTGGCAGGGCTCTGCCAAAGGGGCGAGGTGCTGCTGGCCAAGCACACTGGGTCCTGGGAAGCCACTGACAGTTTTACTCCAGGGCTGGGAGGAAACTCCGGGGGTACCCCTCTTCCCACTCCCCACCCTTAGCGAGGAGCCATCCGGAAGTGGCTCCTGTGTAGGGGGGCACACTGCAAGCCAGTGATCTGCAAGGGGGGCTGCAGATAAAGGAGGGACTGACTACCTGGGAGAGGGGCATATGCGACCACCCCTTAGTCTTGGGACCCAAGATGGGTTTTCCTGAACAGACTTTGGGAGTGTGCCTTGACACATTTAGGCAGTGTCTGGGCTGCAGATCTGGCCATGTGGCTGCCAAAGGGAGGGTGTGGTTTTGTTGGAAAATCATCAGGGAAATTAGTCTGGAAGTGGCTCCTCCCCTGGAACTTCTTGGCTGGGCTTCTTGGCTGGGCAGGGACAGAATAAAAGGCGCAGACTATGGTCTCTGAATGAACTGGGAGGGTGGGGTTCCCCATCCCTGGGGGCTGGGGTTCCTTCCCATTTCAAAGCTCTCCTCTGTGGAGCTGCATTGTCTGCTTCTGGAGTCTCTCTGGGTGGTTACTGACTTTACTTGTTCAGGCCTCTCCTGGGGACTGAGCATCTTTTCTACCCTGCATCTCTGCTCTGGGATGGTTCCGTTCCCCCAGTAAGTCCCATTTGCAGTAAGTCCCAGGAGTCCCACTTGCAGAAGGGAAAACAGAGCTTGACTCCAGTCTGTCAACTTGTCCCTCTGTGGCATTGGATATTTCCTGCTGGCCAGTTTCACTGGATGGCTGGCCAGGTGGCAGGTGGACTGGTGGGCAGTAGTCACGAACCTCCACCTGGTCCAGGAGACCCAAGGTGACTCTGGAATTGCCTAAGCCACCTCTCAGTCCCTTCTTTCGCTCATCTTTGCAGCTTTGGATGTGTTGGCCCATAGCCTTCTGAAAGTCCCCCTCTGGGGACCCTAGATGAGGGTTCCTTCCCTCCTGACCCCTTCTGTCCTTGACTTCTCTTCCTGGGCAGCCAGCTCCCTCCACTTCCAGAGCCTTCACCATCACCTCTACCAATTATGTTTTTTATTCCTGACCACAGTCCTGAGAGCCACCTCTGAGATTTTACCTGCTGGCCATCCCTGCCACTGGCCAGGATGTTAAACTTGCTTTGCTGTAACAAAAGTGATCTTCCCTGCTGTCCATCCTCTCCCTACATGTGTGGCTTTCAGCACTGGGACCTGTTGACTTGCCTCTCCAAGGAGTCTAGACACCTTTTCATTCCTGGTTTAAATATAGTGGAGTGATTAGGATCACAAGGCCTCAAGTTGGAGAAAAGTGAAAACGTTAGTCGCTCAGTCATGTCTGATTCTTTGTGACCCCATGGACTGCAGCCCACCAGGCTTCTCTGTCCACGGGATTTCCCAGGCAAGAATACTGGAGTTGGTTGCCATTTCCTTCTCCAGGGGATCTTCCGGACGTGGGGCTCGAACTTGGGTCACCTGCATTGCAGGCAGATTCTTTACCATCTAAACTACCAGGGAAGCCTCCAAGTTGGAGACTCTGGGTTCAAATCCTGGCTCTGAGTGATCTTGGGCAATTTACTTAAATCCCTCTGAGCCTCATTTCCCACCTGTAAAGCGGACATAAGAGGACCAACTCCCTGGCCTTGGGTTGGATGGAGAGAATGTACAGGAGCACTGATGCAAAGCCGGGCTCATCAGGGGCCTCGGAAACTTGGGTCATTGTCACCAGAGCTTGCAAGGGTTTCCTGATTGTAACTTACATCCTACTCATTCCGCAGTCCCCTCCGTTCTGCACCCAGGCTTCTGACAGCTCTCCCTTGGGGAGGAAACTGCACTGGTGCCCTTTTGCCCATCAGGCTGACATTCACTTTGGGTGCAATTTAGTCCACCATGGAGAAGGGAATGGCTACCCACTCCAGTATTCTTTCCTGGAGAATCGCATGGACAGAGGAGCCTGGCGGGCTACAGTCCATGGGGTCACAGGAGCACACGACTGAGCACACACACTCTACTACAGCAGCTCTTTGTGCTCTGAGATGCTCCTGGCAAATCACACACACACATACTGTCAAGGTGCATTTAGGAAGAGGTTCCGGGTTCAGTGACCGCTTGGTCAAGGCGGAAAGATCTCCTTAGGCTTGGCTGCTGAGGAACCACTGGGGCTTCCAGACCAGGCCTCCTGTTGGCATGGAGGGAAAATTAAACACCCAGCCCAAACAGGCATCCTGGGATCTGGCTGCCTGATAGCTGTCCTGACAGGTCAGGATTCTAAAGCCGAGTCACCCCTGTTAGAGGATCAGGCAGAAGCCTGATCGCCCCTGCAGGCTGCTGGGAGCACCATCTGCCCATCCTGTGTTCCCCCTTCCCGCTCCCAGGACTACTCACTCAAGCCCCACCTACTAGGGGCAGCCTCCCCGTGCCTGATGCTGAGTTAGCCGAAAGGCAGATTTCCTGACAGTCAAACTAGGGCAGGAGGGATGTCAGCGCCCCTTTGCCTTCTCTGGGCGAAAAGCAAGTGAGAGCGGCCACCCCTCCCCCACCTGAAGGTGGGAGTCGGCCATAGCCCAATCGCAGTGTGGAGGCGGGGTGGGGGGAGGCTACCCCCTGCTTAGTCCCGTTGCTTTTGGTAAACCGGCACGTTCTGAGACCCTCTGCGAACGCTCCTTTTCCACGCCCCTGAATATGACAGCCTCAGCTCCTGGGCACTCCCTTCACCGCGCGGCCTGCCAGATGCTCCGCAGGTTGGGGTGGTCTCCAGCCGGTTTGGGGTGGTCTCCAGGCAAGTCTGGAGGCCGCCCAAATCTGTCGCACCTCCTCCGTTTGGGCCCAGCCCAAGGGAGGGAAAGGGGCGTGTGTTCCTTTAAGGGGCTGGCCCGGCGGGAGCGCGGGGGTTCGTCCGCAGCCGCTTCCCTTCTGGCCATTCAAGATCCCTGAGTCCGTCTGCTTCCTCCGACCGGATCAGCCCCGCAGCCCAGAGCGTTCGAGCCGTCGAGGAGCCGCCTGGGGACGGTACGTAGCTCAGCGGTGGCCGGGCTCCTGGGGCGCCCTGTGGACCAATTCCTCTCTTCTTGTTTTCTCAGCCCCACGCTTCCCGGGCAGGGTTGGGGAAGCCGGCAGGAGGAGTGAGCCGGGCCCCGTGGGGCCGGGGCCGAGTTGTGATCGCCGCCGCCGGTTGGGGGCGCCCCGGGCGCCCGCGGGTTCAGAGCAGCGCGCGGCGTGGGCTGGCTTGCGTGGGACCCTTGTGCCTGGACCCTGGCCGGTGAGGCCAATTCAGAGGGAAACCAGTGGCCTCCGAGACCACTTCCCGGGTCTCCTCTCTCCCACCGGGTCTCTTCGCAACTCATCCCGCAGCCTCCGGCACAGCGCCCCAGGCACCGGGCTCTGCCCCGGGGCATCTGTTGGATGCTCATCTGTTGGGGGCGGGAGCGGGGACTGGCGTCGGGAACACTGCGAGGGGCTGGGGACACCTCCTGAGGCAGCGGGCGGGTGGTCTTCTGCCTGCCTGCTCTGGCCCTCAGGGCAAGCGCAATGGATGCTCGTGGGTTTCAGGCCTGAGTTCAGTGGGGTTTCTAATTTAGGGAACAGTCGGAGCGCGCGGAGAGTGAATTCCTGGGTGGGAGATGGTATCCTTTAGGGAGGAATTTAGGGCTCCTGAGCAGCCAGGAAAAAAAAAAAAAAAACAAAAAACCCAAAAACAGCGCCGGACACTTGGACCCAGTTCTGTCACCAACTCGCTGGGTGGCCTTCAGCAGCCTGTGACCCGATCTGGACCTTGACTCCCAGCGCTGACCTCCGGAGGGCCTTTTGCCCTCTGCCGCAGGAGGAGGTGACCGAGAGGCGGCCTGGCCCCTCTCCCACAGCCCTGCATGAGCCAGCGGGCTGGGAATGCCGGTAGGAAACACCTCCGGACTTCTACTTCCCGGGAACCGCAGGTTTCAAAGGGCTTGGGGCACCGAAGTCAAATTCCTCTCCGGGCGCGGGCTGATGGAGACCTGGAGGGCAAGGCTGCCCTCTGCTGGTGTCAGGGAGACGTGTGGTGTCCGGTGGTGCAGTTGGGTACTGGGCTGTAGCTCATCTTCCTAACAAGTCTGGGTTCAGCTTATTCTGATGTGCGGAGGGGTCCTAAGGCAAGTGGTGGCTGGGAAAAGCAAAGGATGGGTCGTCAGGAATCAGGGAATCCACACATCTTGTTTTGGTCACTCTAATACATTAGTGAGCTAGGGGGAAAAAAAAACCACTCCCAGACCAGAAACTAAGCTGTTTTGGCTCAGAGCTTAGTTTCTGAACCGTGAATTACCTTATGCATGACTGGTAAGAACCCTGGGGGAGCAACCTCCGTATAACATGGTCTGGTGGTGATTTTTTTCCCCCCAGCTCACTAATATATTAAAGTGACCAAAACAAGAGTTCTTCACCATTAAAGAGCAAACCTCAGCAATGCGTGAATTCCTTAAGATAAATGCTGTCAGTCCTGCAGAAAGTGCCTTTCTTACTGATGTCCCTCACTATTCGAATGCTTGCTATTCACTGTCCAGCGCTCAAGAACCAAATAGATTTGAATAACACAGCATCCTTCCCTGTCCAGATTTCTCAAACTCTCAGTATCCAAACTCTTGCCATCCCATCTGAAGGATGTGAGAGATTTGATGAAGGAGGAGCACTGGACTGCTGGTTTAGCTGCTGAACAGAACTTAGCATAAAGTTTTCTGATAAAAGTAGAAACCAGGGACTTCCCTGGTGATCCAGTGGTTAAGAATCCACCTTCCAATGCAGAGGACGCAGGTTCGATCCCTGGTGGGGGAATTACATCCCACATACCTCAGGGCTATGGAATTCTCCTGGCGGGAATACTGCTCAGATGGTATTGAATCTGCCTGCAATGCAGCTGACCTGGGTTGACCCTTAGGTCTGGAAGATCCCCTGGAGAAGGAAATGTCAACCCACTTCAGTATTCTTGCCCGGGGAATCCCCTGGGCAGAGGAGCCTGGTGGGCTGCAGTCCATGGGGTCACAAAGAGTTGGAGATGACTGAGCGACTAGCACTACCCCAGGGCAACTAAGCCTGCAAGCAGCCACTAGAGAAGCCCACAGCTAGAGAAGCCTGTGCATCACAGCTAGGGAGCCCACCCGCTGCAACTAGAAAAGCTCCTATGCACCACAAGCAGAGAAAAGCCTGCCCAATGGAAAGAGACCCAGCGTAGCCGAAAAACAGTGGGAAACAGCTGAAGAAGTTGCAAAGATATTTCCTCTGTGTTAAAAAACAAAACAAAACATTTAAGAAGATGACTTTACCCTGGGTCAGACTTTTAATTTTGGTAAACCCAGTATCTTTTGGAATCCAGTGCCCGTAAGAACCCACATCCTGAAGGAAGAAGTGTTTGCCCAGTGGTGGGTGAAAGCTGCAAAGCGCGGATTGACCTGCTGGTTTTTTCTTTTTTCAGGATTGCTCTTGTTTCTGTTAGTGCTCTGGTTACAAAGTTACATGTGTTTTGAGCTGTTGAGTTGTTCAGTCTGACTCTTTTGCGACCCCATGGACTGTAGCCCACCAGGCTCCTCTGTCCACGGGATTTCCCAGGCAAGACTATTGGAGTGGGTTGCCATGCCCTCCTCCAGGAGATCTTCTAGACCTTCTAGACCCAGGGATCGCACCTGTGTCTCTGGCATCTCCTGCATTGGCAGGTGAGTTCTTTATCACTGAGCTACCTGGGAAGCTCCTCTTTGTGTGTAGGCTGCTTAGATCCGAGTCACCAGGAGGCTTTGTGGCTGTCACCTGGGGATTCCTCTTGGACAAGGAGCGAGGCTCACAGTGTCCTGTCATGCGCAGCACACAAGGCAAGTCTGGGCTTTGGGCTCCCTGCAAAGAGGTCTAAGAGCACAGTGGATTCTACCCCTCAACTTCCTTCACATCATTGCTTCGTCTCCATTAAGAGCTCCTAACTGTTCTGAAAACAAGAATGTTTCCTCCACATTCCACCACTCTTACAGGCCAATGCTTTTCTTCTTTCCCCTCCCTTCCTCCTCCTTTCTCTGGTTTTGCTGTATCCCTCCCTTCTAGTTCCTGTACACAGGCATTCTTAGGGTCACACACTTACAATCATAGCAGAGTGGGAAGGCTGTGTTCTGCTTTGTTTACCCTAAATCATACCCTGTGCACTTTCCACGTTGCTGCCTGATGACCATACTCAGACTTCCAAATGCCTGCTGTCAACTCTGGTCTCGCAGCCCCAGAGTCCACTTTCCACTCAGCCGCTGGAGGGATTTTTTTTAACATGTAGGTCTGATCCTAAAGCCTAAAGCCTTTGTGGCTCCTCTGCCTAAAGCCACTACTAGCACCCCAGGGCCTTGGGGACAAAGGACAGGCTGCTGAATCTGACACCCAGGAGCATCTAGACACTGGTCCTTCTGTCCTCCTCTCCCAAGTTTCAGCCAGAGCTTTGGCAGGAAGCAGAATTCACCCTGGATGTTTCCAATAAAGACTCTCTAATGATGGCTCAGGGGTAAGGAAACTAGCTGCCAATGCAGGAGCCACGGGAGATGGTGGGCTCGACCCCTGGGCTGGGAAGATCCCTTGGAGAAGGAAATGGCAACCCACTCCAATATTCTCGTCTGGAGAATCCCGTGGATAGAGGAACCTGACAGACTACAGCCCATGGGGATGCAAAGATTTGGACCCAATTGAAGTAACTGAGTACTTCAATTACCCAATTGAAGTAATAGAGTTTTGCCAAGAAAATGCACTGGTCATAGCAAACACCCTCTTCCAACAACACAAGAGAAGACTCTACACATGGACATCACCAGATGGTCAACACCGAAATCAGATTGATTATATACTTTGCAGCCAAAGATGGAGAAGCTCTATACAGCCAACAAAAACAAGACTAGGAGCTGACTGTGGCTCAGATCATGAACTCCTTATTACCAAATTCAGACTTAATTTGAAGAAAGTAGGGAAAACTGCTAGACCATTCAGGTATGACCTAAATCAAATCCCTTATGATTATACAGTAGAAGTGAGAAATAGGTTCAAGGGACTAGATCTGATAGACAGAGTGCCTGATGAACTATGGAATGAGGTTTGTGACATTGTACAGGAGACAGGGATCAAGACCATCCCCATGGAAAAGAAATGCAAAAAAGCGAAATGGCTGTCTGGGGAGGCCTTACAAATAGCTGTGAAAAGAAGAGAGGCGAAAAACAAAGGAGAAAAGGAAAGATATAAGCATCTGAATGCAGAGTTCCAAAGAATAGCAAGAAGAGATATGAAAGCCTTCTTCAGTGATCAATGCAAAGAAATAGAAGAAAAGAACAGAATGGGAAAGACCAGAGATCTCTGCAAGAAAATTAGAGATACCAAGGGAACATTTCATGCAAAGATGGGCTCAATAAAGGACAGAAATGGTATGGATCTAACAGAAGCAGAAGATATTAAGAAGAGGTGGCAAGAATACACAGAACTATACAAAAAAGATCTTCATGACCCAGATAATCACAATGGTGTGATCACTCATCTAGAGCCAGACATCCTGGAATGTGAAGTCAAGTGGGCCTTAGGAAGCATCACTACGAACAAAGCTAGTGGAGGTGATGGAATTCCAGTGGAGCTATTTCAAATCCTGAAAGATGATGCTGTGAAGGTGCTGCACTCAATATGCCAGCAAATTTGGAAAACTCAGCAGTGGCCACAGGACTGGAAAAAGTCAGTTTTCATTCCAATCCCAAAGAAAGACAATGCCAAAGAATGCTCAAACTACTGCACAGTTGCATTCATCTCACATGCTAGTAAAGTAATGCTCAAAATTCTCCAAGCCAGGCTTCAGCGATGTTCAAGCTGCATTTAGAAAAGGCAGAGGAATCAGAGATCAAATTGCCAACATCCCCTGGATCATAGAAAAAGCAAGAGAGTTCCAGAAAAACATCTGTTTCTGCTTTATTGACTATGCCAAAGCCTTTGACTGTGTGGATCACAATAAACTGTGGAAAATTCTGAAAGAGATGGGAATACCAGACCACCTGACCTGCCTCTTGAGAAATCTGTATGCAGGTCAGGAAGCAGCAGTTAGAACTGGACATGGAAAAACAGACTGGTTCCAAATAGGAAAAGGAGTACATCAAGGCTGTATATTGTCACCCTGCTTATTTAACTTCTATGCAGAGTACATCATGAGAAATGCTGGACTAGAATAAACACAAGCTGGAATCAAGATTGCTGGGAGAAATATCAATAACCTCAGATATGCAGAAGATACCACCCTTATGGCAGAAAGTGAAGAGGAACTAAAAAGCCTCTTGATGAAAGTGAAAGTGGAGAGCGAGAATGTTGACTTAAAGCTCAACATTCAGAAAACGAAGGTCATGGCATCTGGTCCCATCACTTCATGGGAAATAGATGGGGAAACAGTGGAAACAGTGTCAGACTTTAATTTTTTGGGCTCCAAAATCACTGCAGATGGTGATTGCAGCCATGAAATTGAAAGACGCTTACTCCTTGGAAGAAAAGTTATGACCAACCTAGACAGCATATTCAAAAGCAGAGACATTACTTTGCCGACTAAGGTCCGTCTAGTCAAGGCTATGGTTTTTCCAGTAGTCATGTATGGATGTGAGAGTTGGACTGTGAAGAAGGCTGAGCGCCAAAGAATTGATGCTTCTGAAGTGTGGTGTTGGAGAAGACTCTTGAGAGCCCCTTGGACTGCAAGGAGATCCAACCAGTCCATTCTGAAGAAGATCAGCCCTGGGATTTCTTTGGAGGGAATGATGCTAAAGCTGAAACTCCAGTACTTTGGCCACCTCATGCGAAGAGTTGACTCATTGGAAAAGACTCTGATGCTGGGAGGGATTGGGGGCAGGAGGAGAAGGGGACGACAGAGGATGAGATGGCTGGATGGCATCACTGACTTGATGGACGTGAGTCTGAGTGAAGTCTGGGAGTTGGTGATGGACAGGGAGGCCTGGCGTGCTGCGATTCATGGGGTCGCAAAGAGTCGGACATGACTGACTGACTGAACTGAACTGAAGTAATTGAGTACACACACGGCACTTTCAGTAAACGGACAAGCAGGGCCAGAATGAGGGGGAGGTATGTGGGGCACTAGGCTCGTGTGCAAAATTTTTTTTTTTTCCTCAATGTGGACCATTTTAAAAGTTTCTACTGAACTTGTTACAACATTGCTTCTATTTTATGTCTTGGTTTTCTTGACTGCCAGACATGTGGGATCCCAGCTTCCTGACCAGGGATCAAACCCACACCCCCTACATTGGAAGGTAAAGTCTTAACCACTGGACCACCAGCGAAGTCCCCTCATGTGAAAATTTAAGGGAGGGGTGTGTGGGTGCCAAAAATCTCAATGATCAAGACATAATATTTTGATGCAATACAAATAAAATTGAATCAACAATCTATAGCCCTTGGGCCAGCTGCCTGTTTTATCTGAGTGCCCACTTAAACTGTAAGAACCCCCCAGAAGTAGTCTAGCATGGCATAAAAAAATGTTTTTTAACCTCTACCTCCACAGGCGTTTCTGGACTGAAACAAAAGCTTTGCAGTGCAGGACTCATCCTCACTAACCATGAATGCACCTGATATTTTCTAGTCTAGTCTGGTCTGTTCAATGTCATTTTAAAATGCTGCTCACAACTTTTCCAATTCAACCTTGCAGTTTGAAAAATGGTGATACTGTCGTATGGTCCTGCTTAATTTTTTCTGCAGTCTTTTCACTGCCTCCTAATTCCTGCTTGGGCTTTTGTGGTGGCTCAGTGGTAAAGAATCTGCCTGCCAGTGCAGAAGACACGGGTTTGATCCCTGATCCAGGAAGATCCCCTGGAGGAGGGCATGGCAATCAACTCCAGTATTCTTGCCTGGAGAATGCCATGGAGAAAGGAGCCTACAGTACATGGGGTCACAAAAGAGTCTGACACGACTTAGGGACTAAAAAACGACAATAAATTCCTGCTTAGGATTTGTTGGCTTGCCTGTTGCCCATCTTGCCTGCAGAGTGCAGTCCTCTGAGAGCAGGGACCTCATCTTGCTCATCACCGCTGTTACCCGGCCGCGAGAACGGTGCCTTGCATGCCGAAGCTGCTCTATTACAGGGGTCCCCAACCTCCAGGATCTAATGCCTGGTCATCCAAGATGGAGCTGATGTAGTATTAATAGAAATCAAGTGCACAATAAGTGTGATGTGCTTGAATCATTCTGAAACCATCACCACCCCTACATCCACCCTGCCCTAGTCCATGGAAAAATTATCTTCCTTGAAACAGGTCCTTGGTGCCAAAAAGGTTGGAAAGTGAAAGTCGTTCAGTCATGACCCACTCTGCGACCCCATGGACTGCAGCCTACCAGGCTTCTCTGTCCATGGAATTCTACAGGCAAGAATACTGGAGTGGGTAGCCGTTCCCTTCTCCAAGGGATCTTTCTAACCCAGGGATTGAACCCCAGTCTCCAGGGACTGAACCCCAGTCTCCTGCATTGCAGGAAGATTCTTTAGCATCTGAGCCACACACACACACGCACACACACTCTCTCTCTCTCTCTCTCTCTCTCACACACACACACACACACACACACTCCAGGGGATCTTCCTGACCCAGGGATCAAACCCTCGTCTCCTGCTTGGTAGGCAGATTCTTTACTGCTGAACCACAAGGGAAGCTGCTAAATTCCTGTTGATTGAACGAATGAGTAAGTTGGTCCCTGGGCCCCACTGCAGACTTCTCTCACTGGCTTGTTTTTCTCCTCCCAGTTTGCCCCAGGCCCCAGCCTTGTCTGGACACCCTGGCGCTGCCCGGTGTGTGACGCCATGGGCCTGCAGCTCCCGATCCTGCTGCTCCTGCTGTGCTGTGTCTCCGGCCTGCCTTTCTACAACGGCTTCTACTACTCCAACCGTCCCAACGGCCGGAACCTGGACAACGGCTACAGCGAAGGTGGGTGGCCTCTTGGCTCGGCTCTTGGCTCGGCTCTTGGTTTGGCTAGGTGATGAAGGCGTCTCCTGGTCCCTGCAAGGTCTGAGTTGGGTGGGGGCTCGGGGTGAAGCCAGCAGTCCTGCTCCCATCTGGGCCTGTGCAGTGGTCCAGCCTTGTTGCTAAGATGAGCCGAAGGGTGGTTCTGTTACTCCATGTCTACTGGCCCCTTAGATATGGAGGGCTTCCCCGGTGGCTCAGTCAGTAAAGAATCTGCCTGTAGTGCAGGAGACCCAGGTTTGATCCCTGGGTTGGGAAGATCCCCTGGAGGAGGAAATGGCAACCCGCTCCAGCATTCCAGCCTGGAGAATCCCATGGAAAGAGGAGCCTGGTAGGCTACAGCCCATGGGATTGCAAGAGTCAGACACGACTGAGCGACTAAACCAATAACAACCCATGGGCGTGGAGCTGAATGCACTGTAGCACAGTCAATTTTGCTTTTTATACTTTCCCCAAAGTCCTGCCAGTTTTTCAAAATTCCACTTAAACGTGACTTCCCCAGGTTTTCCCAGTGGAAAAGGGGTTTGGAGTTAGGGAGATGTGTTTGACTCTCCATTTTGCCACTTACTAGCTATATGCGGCTTTGGGCAGGTGACCTTTTTTAAACTTTTATTTGTGTTTTTTTTTTGTGGCATTTCTTCCCCAGGCCGCATGTTTCTTTTTAAATATTTATTTATTTATTTGGCTGTGCTGGGTCTTAGTTGTGACACTTTGGGATCTTTAGTTAAGGCATGTGGGGATCTAGTTCCCTGACCAGGGATCGAAGCCAGGCCCCCTGCATTGGGAGTGTGAAGTCTTAGCCACGGACCGCCAGGGAAGTCCCAGGGCCATAAAGTATTGTTTTTTTGGTTTCTTTGGGGATATCTTTTTCTTCTGTCCAGCTTTCTCTTCTGGTTTAGGAATAATCAGACCTTTTTCGGTAAGGATCATCTACATGTGACAGGGGAGCTTAGGTATCGGTTGATCCAACCCTGAGCTCGCTAGTCCTGTCCCGCATCTTTAGAGGCTTTGTTCACCAGGACATGCTTGATGACCAGAGAGTCTACATCTAAGCTCTGAAGTCTGGAATCACTCTCTGCATTTCTGAGCATGTGCAATAAAAATTCAGCACTCTTCTTGGGCCACCAACCCTGCACCCAGCCCCACTGTTTGGCCTGGGAACACCTATCAACACCATTGTAATGATGGAATGGCACAGAATATGTTTAAAGTGACATTTTTCAGATACTTGGTGGCTTTCTGGATATGCATACCCTTCATGGCCTGGGTGGTTTCATGAGTGTTCTTAAAATAAAGTGAAAGTCGCTTAGTCGTGTCCCACCAACTTTTGTAACCCCATGGACTATACAGTCCATGGAATTATCCAGGCCAGAATACTGCAGTGGGTAGCCTTTCCCTTCTCCAGGGGATCTTCCCAACTCAGGGATCGAACGCAGGTCTCCCGCATTGTGGGCGGATTCTTTACCAGCTGAGCTACAAGGGAAGCCCAAGAATACTGGAGCGGGTAGCCTATCCCTTCTCCAGGGGATCTTCCTGACCCAGGAATCGAACCGGGGTCTCCTGCACTGCAGGCAGATTCTTTACCAGCTGAACCACCAGGGAAGCAGTGTTCTTAAAGTGAACATGAAAGTTTGAACCTCTTGATTTTGTGCAATTTTCTGGGTCAAGTGAATAGCAAACCATTTTTAGAAGTGACTTCAGGCCAGTTACTGGAAAAGCCAGGTGACTTTTTATCAGCAGCTTTATGCACCTACTATGCATCATTTGCTAGGTCATATGAGCCTCATAGAAACTCGGACACAGGCAAGGAGTCATTAGGTATGGCTGTTTTTCAGCATGAGATTCTCTGCAAGGAGCCTCCCTGTCTATCCCTTGCTTATTCCTAGGGTTACCCCCCACTTCCCTGTGTACCTCTAAGGTCTCAAGTCCAGACCTAAGGCCGTGAGACCATGAGGCCCCAATAGGAAGACTCAAGTGAGAGATGGGCCAGTCTTAGCCCATAAATCTGGTTCTTGTGGCGCATGTTAGGCTCGGAGTTTATTTGTCCTCCTGAACCTGACTGCAGTCTCCTCTATAAGTCCTGGCCTCATCTCACCTGTGTCTCTAGGTGTTTGGGAAGAGTCGTGGTGGACAGCTGGACCGAGTGAAGGGCAGGCTATGCCCTCTTGTGACCAGTGTGTTAGAGAAGGAGACTCAGATGAGCCTGAGTCCCCCCGCACTCCCATCTGAGGCGCTCTTACTGCCAGCTGCACCAACTTGCCTTTTGCTTTTCTTTTTTTTTTTAGCTGAACCATGTGGCATCTTAGTTCCCTGACCAGGGATCAAACCCGCCTCCCCCCACTGCCACCACAGTGAAAGGGTGGATTCTTTTTTCCCCCCATTAAAAAAATTTAAATATATTTTAAAAGTGAATAGGACAGGGAAGTCTGGTGTGCTGCTTTCATGGGGTCATGAAGAGCTGGACATGACTGAGCGACTCAATAACAACAAAACATTTTTACAGTGTTGTATTGCTGCTGCTGCTGCTAAGTCGCTTCAATCGTGTCCGACTCTATGCAACCCCAGAGACGGCAGCCCACCAGGCTCCCCTGTCCCTGAGATTCTCCAGGCAAGAACACTGGAGTGGGTTGCCATTTCCTTCCCCAATGCATGAAAGTAAAAAGTGAAAGTGAAGTCACTCAGTCGTGCCGACTATTAGCGACCCCATGGACTGCAGCCCACCAGGCTCCTCTGTCCATGGGATTTTCCAGGCAAGAGTGCTGGAGTGGGGTGCCATTGCCTTCTCCATGGTTTCTGCTATACAACACAAATCAGCCATAATTATACACACACCCCCTCTGTCTCTAGCCTCCTTCCCCTCTCCGCATCCCATCCCTCCAGGTTCTCACAGAGCACCAGAGATAGCCTCCTTGTGCTACATAGCAACTTCTCATCTGCCGTCCATGGACCATCAGGGAGGTCCACCAGTTCTCATCTGCTGCCTAACAAGCCTAGTGGTTTAAGACAGCAGCCATGTGCTTTGCTCATGGTTTCATGGGCTGGCGTTTTGGGCTGGGCTCTGTCCCTTCTGTCTTGGCTGTGCTCACTTAATTGATTGTGCCTGCGGTGGGCGGGCAGGTCAGCTGGGGGCTGGTGGGTCTAGGATGGCCTCAGCTGGGAGGGCTTGTCTCTGCTCTCTGCATGTTCTCACCCTGCAAGGGAGCCTAGGCCTTGTTCCGATGGTGGTTGGCAAGGTTCTGAGAGAGAGAGGCCTCAGCAGGGCCCCTGGAGCCTTGACTCCGAACAAACACCTCAGGACACTCACTTCCCCCGCGTTCATTTGGTCAAAGCAAGTGGCAGGGCCAGCGAGGATTTCAGGGACTGGGGGTGGTTCATAGAGTCACCTCCTGAAGGAAGGAGTTGTGAAGTCACATTAGAGTATGTGGGTACAGGGGCGGTGCAATCTAGGACTCCTGAGCCTGGCGGGAGCTGGGGGTGAGGGTGAGGGAAGGGGTGGCCCCTGCAGGACTACCGATGTGCCGCCGGAGGTTCCCATCTGCACCCGCCTCTCCCCTCAGGCATCTTCAATGGATTGAAGCTGGTGGTAGAGACGCCCGAGGAGACCCTGTTCTCCCACCGAGGGGCCAACGTGACCCTGCCCTGCCGCTACCACTACGAGCCGGCCCTGGCCTCTCCGCGGCCTGTGCGCATCAAATGGTGGAAGCTGTCGGAGAACGGGGTCCCGGAGCAGGACGTGCTGGTGGCCATTGGGCTGAGGCAGCGCACCTTTGGGGATTACCGAGGTCGGGTGCGCCTGCGGCAGGACAGAGCGCGGGAAGTGTCGCTGGAGATCTGGGACCTGCGGCTGGAGGACTACGGGCGCTACCGCTGCGAGGTCATTGATGGGCTGGAGGATGAGAGTGGTCTCGTGGAGTTGGAGCTTCGGGGTGAGACCCTGACGGTGGCTTGGTCCTGGGGGCTGCAGGGAGAAGGCCTTGAGAAAGCATCTAGACCTCTGTGCTTCTGGCAGATAAAACATCCAATCCTCAGAACAACCCCACGACGAAGCTCCTGTTATTCTCACCCTCAACGTGTGGATGAGAAAACTGAGGCACAGAGAAGTCAAGTCACTTACCTAGGGTCACACAGCTCATACATGGCTGAGTAGGGGTTTGACCACAGGCAGTCAGACTCCAGAATCCACTGCTCTCTACTCCCTCTTGCTCACGTCCTGTTCAGAGAGAGGGAGACAGGAGGTGATGACACAGCTCATTGAGTCAGAGCTGAGATTTGCACAGGGTTGGCAGGTGACACAAACAAATGAGGCAGCCCGGGGTGGGTGATCCGGAGTGGTGGGGACGGGGGCCACTCCTGAGCCCTCCTACTCAGGCCCAGCTGATGATGCTACACCGGAAGCAAGCCCAGTGCAGCCCGATTTTCTTTCTTTCTTTCAAATGTTTACTTATTTGGCCACGTTGGGTCTTAGTTGCAATGCAAGGGGTCTTTGTCGTGGTGCATGGGCTCTAGAGCAATTGGGCTTAGTTGCACCAAGGCATGTGGGATCTTAGTTCCCCAACCAGGGATCGAACCTGTGTCTCCTGCATTGGAAGGCGGATTCTTTATCCCTTGGACCACCAGGGAAGTCCCTGCAGCCAGATTTTCTGATTTGACATGAGAAGCTTATATTCGTATGTGAAACCTCTGGATTTTAATGTAGAAATTGCCTAATTAGAAACAAAAGCAAAAACAACCAGTGCTGTCCAAAGCTGCCAGCTGTGATCTCCACACGACTTCTGCCTTCTCTGACCCTGGGCCGGGGCTGTGTGTCCTTAGACCTCTCCTACCTGGTAGGGAGTCACTGGGAGGGTATAGAGGGAAGGCTGATCTGACTCCATGTCCACCCCGTCCCAGCTGTGGCACCCCAGATCGGTGCCTTCCCCCCAGAGCTCCAGTCCTGTCACAGGTAAAAAAAAAATGAAGAATAAGGGTACTTCCTCCTTTACCTTCTTCGAGGAGATGAGGATAGAATGTGGCTCAAGAGCTTGTCAATCAGAGGTGGACCTTGCCACCAGCAGCCACCTGCCCAGTCCATGGGGCTTAGATGGTGGCCCAGAGGGGCCATGTTCCTTTTCCCTGATGTTGGGGATGGTGTGGGATGTGTGTGAGCTGGTCAGAGCCAGTTGTCTGGGAACCACAGGGGCAGCCTAGAGAAGCAGGGAGTCCTCACTTTTTGGGGATTACACTTTTTATTTATTTATTTTTTATTAATTTTAATTGGAGTGTAGTGTCTTTACAACGTCGTGCTGCTTTTTGCTGCCCAGAAGAGGGAATCAGCCATATGTATTCATGTATCCCCTGTTTTAGATTTCCTTTCCTTTTAGGTCACCGCATAGCACTGAGTAGAGTTCCCCATGCTGTACAGCAGGGTCTCATTAGTTTTCTGTTTAATACATAGTAGTGTGTATATCATACAGTGTGTATATGTCAGTCCCAATCCAGGGAGCTCTCACTCCAGACCCTGCCTTTGAATAGCGCCAGTCCCAGGCCCTAGGGACACCCCTTCTCCTTAAGGTTTCATCTGACTTGATAGAGAATGAGCCCAGGGGGTTTAACATTTTTTATTACAGTAAAATTTCAAACATGGAATTTTGAGGGAGCCTGTGGCACCTCCCAGACCGTGGTACCAGAAAGCCCCCTGCCTGGGACCTCCCTGACCTCGAGCTTCCTTTAGTAAGACCTTTTCCCATCCCTCCTCTTCCCCTGGGGCCTCCCTGGTGGCTCAGACGGTAAAGAATTTGCCCTCAATGCGGGAGACCCAGGTTCGATTCCTGGGTGGGGAAGATCCCCTGGAGAAGGAAATAGCAACCGACTCCAGTATTCTTGCCTAGAGAATCCCATGGACAGAGGAGCCTGGCAGGCTACATACATAGGTCACAGTCAGACATGACCGAGCCACTGACACTTTCACTGTCTTCTTTCCTCTTCCCCTTAAAGTCGTCTGTCACATGTGGGAAGTTTCTTGCATTCTCCTCTGAAGCTTCCATATTAATGTTAACATAGACGATGAGGTCTCAGCTACTGAGCCAGAGCCCGGCAACGCCTATCTCCTGTAGGTGGCAGCACCTCCTCACTGGTGTCTTAGATCAGGTTGCAGTAACAAAACAGCCTCGGTGACCTTTGAACAACAGAGATTCATTTCACACAGTTCTAGAGACTGGAAGTCCCAGACCAGGGTGCCAGGTCACAGACTTCTGTGTCCTCACAATGGTGGAAGGGCCTTGGGGGGAGCTCTCTGGGGTGTCTTTTTTTAAGGGTACTAACCCCATTCATGAGGACTCCACCCTCATGACCTAATTACGTCCCAAAGGCGCCATCTCCTAATACCATCATATTGGGCATTAGGATTTATTTATTTAGCTGCGCTGTGCGACTTTCAGGATCTTAGTCCCCTGATCAGGGATCAGTCCTGGGCTCTGGCAGTGACAGCACCATTTCCTAACCACTGGACTGCCAGGGGAATTCCTGGGCATTAGGATTTAATCATCTGAATTGAGACCATGGGTTTCCTTGGTGGCTCAGTGGTAAAGAATCCTCCTGCAATGTTGGAGACGTAGAGGACGAAGGTTCAATTCCTGGGTCGAGAAGATCCCCTGGAGATGGAAATGACAGCTCACTCCAGGATTCTTGCCTGGAAAAATAGAAAGGAGCCCAGTGGGCTCCAGCCCGTGGGGTCACAAAGAGTCAACTGAGTGACTCAGCAGGCATACTGAGCCCATAGCACTGGGGTTCTTGGAACAACCCTGTGGGTTAGGTATTAACCCTGTTCTGTAATTGGGGATATTATTTGACTGACTCATTCATTCCGTTAACAAATTAGTAGTTTTCTGAGTGCTGCTGTGTGCCTGTCTAGCTCTGGGAGGGAGATGGAAAGCAGATACTGGTTCTGCGCTGGACTTGGACAGTGGACAGGAGGTGACAGGTTTGTAGGCCTTTTCTGAGGGACTCTGTGTGTGTGTGTGTTGAGGGAAGCCTCTTTCTCAGTGGAAGTGGGTCTCCCATCACCGGGCCCTGCCCACCCAATCAAGCCCCCTTTTCTGCCCTCCCCAGGTGTGGTCTTTCCTTACCAGCACCCCCAAGGGCGCTACAAGTTCAACTTCCACGAAGCCCAGCAGGCCTGCGAGGAGCAGGATGCGGTGGTGGCCTCCTTCGAGCAGCTGTTCCGGGCCTGGGAAGAGGGCCTGGACTGGTGCAACGCGGGCTGGCTGCAGGACGCCTCGGTGCAGTACCCCGTCACGCAGGCCCGGCGCCCCTGCGGAGGCCTGGGCCTGGCACCCGGCGTGCGCAGCTACGGCCCGCGCCACCGCCGCCTGCACCGCTATGACGTGTTCTGCTTCGCGGTTGCCCTCAGGGGTGAGTGGACTGGCCAAGCATGGGCCCGCGGGTGGGAGGGCAGCCTCTGGGGGCCTTCAGTCCTCTCTGCCCACCCTGCTGGCACTTCCAGCTGAAGCCCTGTCCAACTGAGTGCCTCGATGCTGCCGCTTCACACCGATCATCGGTCTAGTCAATCATCCCACATTCCCTGAGGGCCTACTAGGTGCTGGGTCATCATAGACAGATAAAACACAGTCTGCCCTCACAAAGGAGCTCATTTCATGGGAAGATACACGGATAAAAACAGATCGGTTCAGTGCCATATCCCAGCTTGGCACTTAGTAGGTGCTCAGTAAATGGCTGAGCAGATGAGAGACTCTTGATTGGTCTAGCAGCGGTGGGGCGCCCACCTAGAGTAAAATTAGGAAAGGCTGGGCAGAGTACAGATCTGACTGTGGGGAACCCAGCACCATGGCAGGGGGGATGATGCTTTTGGAGAGGGGCTGAGATTTGGGAACGTGCCCCTGACAGTCTCCACTGCAGATGCTCCATAACGTGGCAGCTCCCTAAGCGTAGAGAGTTAACAGGTCTTTTGGGGGCTGGGTGGTGGGGTCTGTATGGGCTGGCCTTGCCCCAGGCCCTCTCTGGCTGGCCCCTCTGCTTCTCCGTCCTCACGCCCCGCATCCCACAGGGCAGGTGTACTACCTGGAGCACCCTGAGAAGCTGACGCTGGCAGAGGCAAGGGAGGCCTGCTGGGAAGATGGAGCCCAGATCGCGAAGGTGGGCCAGCTGTTTGCCGCCTGGAAGTTCAGTGGCTTGGACCGCTGCGATGCTGGCTGGCTGGCAGATGGCAGTGCCCGCTACCCTGTGGCTCACCCACGTTCCAACTGTGGGGCCCTGGAGCCTGGGGTCCGAAGCTTTGGCTTCCCAGACCCACACAGCCGCAAGTACGGCGTCTACTGCTACCGGCCACGCTAACGCCAGGTCGCCCCCTCTCCTCATGGGCTGTATTTATTGAGTAGTTCGTTTTCCCTTGCAGGTTGGGGCAATTTTCATCTTGTTTTTATACTTTCCAACTTAAAATTATTTTTAAATATTATTTTTTGGATAAATCCCACAGATCCCAAATTGTCCTTTTACTCAGGTCCCTTTACCAAGGCTCTCACCCTCCTCGAATCCTCCTGTCTCTCTCCTCTGGGACGTTTGAGGTCCTTGGGTTCATGAGCGCTCTCTGCCATCACTGAATCCATCCCCTTTCCCAGCCCCGGGGAGGCTGTTTCCAGAGCCAGCAGTGGCAGGGGGAGCCAGGGCTGCGACTTGTCCTCCGCCTCCGCCTGGGGATGAGAGGGCAGCCAGGTGGCTCGAGCTGGGGTTCAGGCCTGGTGGTCTCCTGACCCTAATACTTCTTTGGGGAGCAGCTGGCCCGTCTCAGCACGGTGGAGGAGCCTGGGCGGGAGGTGGGTCCCTGGGCTTCCACGTGACATCCCAGGGAAGGGAGAGAGATCCCGCCCCATGTTTTCCTTCTCTCTTGGCTCCAAAGAGTCAATGTTTTGTTCTCATTTTTCCCTGTTTGGCGAGTGGCCCTCAGGTCTAAGTACTATTTTGGACAATAAATGGTGCTGTGACCCCTCCCTCCATCTTGAGCCCTCCTCCGTGTTGCGCTTTTTTTTTTTTTTATTTGCTTCTTATTTGGCTGCACCAGGTCTTAGTTGTGACACGCGGGATTTTCAGTCTGCATTGCGATAGGCAAACCTTTGGTTGTGGCATGTGGAATCTAGTTCCCTGACCAGGGATCGAACCCAGGCTCCCTGCGATGGGAGTATGGAGTCTTAGCCACTTAACCACCAGAGAAGTCCCTGTGTCTCAGTCTTTATCTCATTCAGTCTTAGGGTCCAGCTCCCTGCAGGTCCAGCTCCCTGCATGGGGGACGGTTCTGTCCTAGACTGAAGAGGTCGCCTGGGTCTGTCCACTGGCGTGGGCAGGGAACACATGGCTGCACCTTCAGGCTGCCCTGGTCTGGCCTGGCCTGCCTGTGTGTATCCTGCCTCAGGAACTGACCTAGTGGCTGGAGGGCCTCCTGGCGTGTTCTCCCACCATCCCACTCCAGGCTGTGTGTCTGCATGGACCCAGCATAAGAGTGGGAGGCCGGAGGAGGCTATTCCTCACCCTGGTCCCCACCCCCATGTCAGCCTCAAGAAACCAGGTCTCCTGCTTCTGTGCAGGCACACCGCTGCCAGCCACAGTCGGTCCTTTACTTAGCCAGGCGCTTCTCCAAGTGTGGCCGGCGCCACCAGGTTCACCTGGGAATGTGTTTGAGATGCAACTTTCTGCACCTGACCTCAGACCCGCTGAGTCGAAAACCCTGGAGTGGGATCTCTCACAAGCCCTTCTAATGCAGACTCAAGGCTGAAAACGAATGACTTAGCTGTGTTCCCAATGAATCAGTTACTTAATAAAAAGGCACAATTTTTGAGTTCCTACTCTGTGACCATCGCTGCATCTTCTACTTTTGTCCACGGATCCTTTCCAGAGCTGTAGGTAACCTGGGCACATAAAAATACTCACCAGCAAACACTCAACCACACAAGTACACACCCAAAGAGACATCAGCAGACTCACACTGACACATGCTAACCAGCACCAGTGTTAGTCCCTCAGTTGTGTCTGACTCTTTGTGACCCTATGGACCGTAGGCCGCTAGGCTCCTCTGTCCACGGAATTCTCCAGGCAAGAATACTGGAGTGGGCTGCCATTCCCTTCTCAAGGGGATCTTCCCAACCCAGGCATCGAACCCTGATCTCCCGCATTGCAGGGGGACTCTACCGTCTACAACCAACATCAGACACTTCCACACACAATCAGCGCCCATTGAGCAAGGGTGATGAGGGAGTGGCACTAACCTGACCTTCCAGGGAGGAGGCTGGTGGATGGTAACTGTCTGGCACACACAGCCCAGCTCCACTCAAGGTCTGTTGGGGGAAATACATAAACAATTGAAAGCGTTTTCATTGATAACCTACAGCCTACTTACGGGCAGGATGCCCAGACCTTTGTGCTAGTGGCTAGCTAACCCATTTGACCCCAAAAATGTATAAACAAGATTCACTATTCCCAGACTGTCTGCAGTTCTTTTTCTTTCCTCTTATAAATCCTGATTTTGCCTCTGTTCTTGGACTCACTCTATAAATCAACTCTTCTTGTGTGAGCAAACAGTGTAAATCAAAGGACCAAACTATGGAAAGCGGCCAGAAGTCTGACTTGAGTTACTCTCTGACAGCGTGCCAACTCAAAGATCCATACACAGGACTTCTTGGCTGTTACACACACACCCACACATGCACACACACACACACACACACACACACACACAGGAACTCATGTAAGAACAGAGCACCAGAGGTGTGACTGTCCCAGGCCTTCTGGTCAAACAGGACTCGCACAAATTTAGAGTCATTTGATCAAAGTGTGTCCCTACAGCCCCCATTTCTAAGAAACTTCTCAGTAGATCCTGGACCATGGTTGCCTTCTCTTTAAGAAAAAGAAGGGAAAAGAAAAGAAATAGATCTCTTCCAATGTCTTTATTATTATAATTATCATAATCTTTACTTTTCAAAAATATAAATAGGTGCACGGAACCCTGGTGCCTGCACGGTCCCGGAGGGTGGGGAAAGGTGGGGGGAGGGGTGGGTGACACTCCCATAGGGAAGGAAGTGCCCCCCCACCCAGCCCTGCTGAGATGGACACCTGCTCGGGTGGCAGACCCAGGTGAGAGGACTCGAGGAGGGACCCTTGGAGGGAATCCGACCCCCATGCTTCGAAGATCCCTTGATGGCTCGCTCTCAGTGGGCTGGAAGGCGCCCCCTCTCCCCTGGGCTTCTCCCCGACACAGATGAACTCCATCTTATCCAATACATTCAGCTGCGGTTCCAGAGTTCTTCAGCCCTCGGGTCTCTGCCCCTCCTCCCTCCTCCCTAGCTCTCCCTGGAGGTGAAAGAACCAACGATTGCACTGCTCTTGGATAAAGTCAGGAAACAAAAAATAATCTTCTTTATTTAACTTAACCCCTTCCCTTCTCCCCCTGTCCCTGTGCTGGTCCCTGGAAATGCACGGTGGGAGACTGAAGGAACGTCTCTAAACTTCAGTCCACGGGTTACCATACGTTTGCTTTGCTTTGGCGTTTGGGGGGAACATTAGATGCAGATTTGGCGATTTGGGGGGTGGGCGGGTGCATACACAATGTGGGGTTTATTTTTTTCCTTCTTTAATGGAATTCCTTATATGACAGAAAGCGACAAGGAGAGGACACCATCCGGATGGGGTGTCAGCCTGGCCAGGCTTCTGGGCTCAGCGTCCTGGGCACGTCCGAAAGCTCCTCTCAGTGGGCCGTGCTGGGGCGGCTCCTCCTCAGGGGCCGTGAGCTCCGCTTCTGTAGTCTGCGCTTATAGGTGGCGGCTGGGGTGCAAGGGAAATGGAAAAATCTGGGTGAACTCTGGGAAGAAAGCAGGCCAGCCCAGCCTCCCCAAGTCCTTCTCTGCCGATCCCCTCCCTGTAGAAACCATGGGCTCATGAAGGCAGCCTGAGGTTTTACCTGCTTCTTGGTTTTGATTTTTCTTGGAACCACCTTGGGCTAAGGGGCTTCAGGCTAGAATACTGGAGTAGGAAATGGCAACCCACTCCAGTATTCTTGCCTGGAAAATCCTATGGACAGAGGAGCCTGGGTGGCTACAGTCCCTGGGGTCGCAAAGAGTCGGACACAACTGAGCGACTGATAACAGGGGGCTTCGGGCGGATATTGAAAAGGACAGTAGGGCACTTGCCTTCACCTTCCCCCTCTCAGTGAAAGTGAACCTCCCCAGGGGCAGGGGACATCTGTGACAGAGCCCTCGATGGTGTTGGCAGTGGGGGATAGGGAGGAGGATGTGTTGGCCGGATCTAACGCTGTGTGGGGTGATGCTCACGGTCCGTGCAGGTGATCCGAGGCTCCTCCCAGTGCCCGCTGGGCTGGCACCGGATGGTGGGCACGTGTCGCTGGATGAAGCCCTCGGTGCACTGGTACCGCACCAGGGCGTTGATCTCGTATCGGTCCTTCTTCTGTCCGAAGATTCTGGCGTGCTCCACCACAGGGGGCTCTCCACAGGCCACTGAGGGGCAAACATCCTTCAGAAAGGGCTCTTGGAGGGTCTCCCCTGATGCCCTGTGATGAGCCGGTGTGGTCGTCCTGGCTTTGGGGAGCCAGCTCAGAGTCCAAGGAAGGGGTGGGGAGCCTGGACACCCGGCCATGAGCCCTGCCTGCGGGGGAGGGGCACTTTCATTCTGCACTGAGAATCTGTAAGCCACTGGTTCTGACATCTGGGCTCCTCAATGATTTAGAGCAGCAGGAAGGGAATAAAAGGATGAGGAGTTGGGAAAGAGGGTGAGGGCCAGGCAGACTGGCTGTGACTTCGCTATGATAATGGGCTATGAAAACTGCGGTGCAGGGGAAGGAGGAACCAAAGGAGGCTGGGGGTGGGGAGGGGGGCACGAGGCCAGAAGCAGGAACACTGGCGAGTGTCCCAGCCACACCTCCAAGTCTGCAGACTCAAAGCCAAGGATCAAGGCCTGACAACTCCAACTCGTTCGACTGATGGACTTGGGATCCTAGAGAGGGAGGCTCCCAACTCATGTGCAACTGTGGGTGACTTTCTGTGCTGATACCCAGGGCACTGTGTGTGCAGGGGGCTCTGTCCTCTAGCCTGCACCCTCTCCCTGTCCCTAGTGGGCTGAGCCTTTCCCTTGGCTCTGGGATGCTGGCATGGGGCAAGGCCCCTGCCCCCCAGGTCAGCTCCAATCTGCTACTTGGGCAGGTGAGTGATGCCAGCAGCCAGGAGTCCAGGTGACGTGGCTCAGGTCACACAGCAGGAACCTGGGGTCTTGACTCTGTCCTTGTGGGACCCCTCCCATGCTGCCACTTACCTGTGCCCTTTTTACAGGTGAAGGGCAGCTGGTAATTGCATGGGACATCATTCCACTCGCCCTTCTCATGCCAGATCATCACCACGCAATCCTCCCCAGTGGCAAAAAAGTTGTCAGGCTGGTTGGGGCGCCAGTTCTCAAATTGCTGTGGGTGGGATTGGGGAAGGGGTGAGCAGAGGGCAGAAGTGGGACAGCCTGCCTAACCCCTGCTTTCACTCCCTGTCCAGCCCCTTCCTGGCCATGGCACAAAGACTGCGGAGAGTCTGGTGGTGCCGTGGGACTCACGGGCTCTCCAAGGAGGGCGTTGATCACACCACCGGGCTGGGTCATTGTCAGGAACTCAGAAGACCCCGGGTTCACAGTCCCTGTTAATGAGCTGATGCCAATCTCCTCTTCCATATGGGCCAGTGGGGCTGGTCACCAAGCTGCCAGGCTTGGGCAGGACCGGGTGGTAGAGCTACTGTTCCCATGTCCAGACTCTGCCTTTCCAGGTTTCTCCCTCTAGCCTGACTGCAGACAAACGAGGCCCCTTTCCTCTGATGTAGCTGCTCCTCTTCCCCATGACCATAACAGAGCCATGACGCGGTTGACATCTGCCTCTTCTAGCAAGTCTTCCCTGAGGTCCTTTACTGATCTTCATTATTTACTACGTATGCTGTTCAACTGGCATCTATGTTGCTTTCTGTCTATCTACCTCCCTGTGTGGACTCTAGTGCTCTGTGTGCAAGGAACCTCTCTAAACCTTCCTCTTGGGGGCTTCTCAGGTGGCTCAGTGGGTGAAGAATCTGCCTGCCAATGCAGGAGACATGGATCGATTCCTGGGTTGGGAAGACCTTCTGGAGGAGGGCATGGCAATCCATTCCAGCATTCTTGCCTAGAGAATCCCATGGACAGGGGAGTCTGGCAGGCTACAGCCCATAGGGCCACAGGGAGTCAGAGACAATTGAGGCGACTAGCATGCATGCATGCATACATACCCTCTTGGTGATTTGCCCTCATTCATTCATTGCCTGCTTCATCCCCACCCTTCCCTTCATGTTAGTTTTCAGGTGTCCAGTCTTGGGCTAGTCTCTAAAGGTGAGACAAACAAGACACAATCCCGACTTCAGGGCTCCTGGTCTAGCACCTGCTCAGTGAACGTCTGCACGTGATTTGAACATGTCTGTCTCTGGGGGGGTCTTCCTTTATCCTCTCTGGGCCACCAACTATCCTGGGTGCCCCCAGCAGAACTCACCAAGGAGTGTCCATCTGACCAGCGGAAGTCCCCTTCGATGGTCTTGTCATTCAGGCCGATCCACTGGTAGTCCTGGGCATTGTCTAGAGAAAGGGCATGGATATCGGGCACCTGAAGGTATCTGGGAGAAACTTGAGTTAATCGAGACAGAGGGGACGGAGGGGTGGCAGGAGCTGGGTGGGTGCTCAGGAGTGTGCCACCTGCCTCCGGGGTCCTGACAAGGGTCATGATACATGCATGTTTGCAGCGCACTTGGGCCCACCTCCCTGAGCTAATGCAGACTGACGACAAGGTTAGTCTGAGGCTGACTCTGACAGACTGTGGGCTGTCCTGGGTACCGTCAGAACCGCTGGCCCCTCAGCCTGGGGAAATGCCCCCTTTCCCTCCCTCCCTGCCCCTACTGGGCCCAAGTCCACTGACTGCTGGCCAGGGAGGCCCTTGGCTTACGTGGCCATTCCCCTCTCGGGCCCGTAAGGCCCCACTGAACTCACTGTTGACAAACTCCTGCTCCTCGGGGGTGACGATGCTGCTCAGGTGTGACTGCTGCTTCCGGCACTGGCTCTCGGCGTCCACCCAGGTTGCCCGGTCGGGGAAGTGGCGGTAACAGTGGCCCTGGAACTTGGTCCAGCCCTCCTCGCACAGCTTCTGGTCTGCAATACAGGGTAGGGGCTTGAGGAGAGGGCCAGGGGGCCGACTAGGGGTGGTGGATTCCGGTGTTTATCCTGCCTTCTGCGTCACACCCCGAAAGGCAGGGAGAGGCCCCACTGGATGGAGGCTCAAGTGGGAAGCCAGGAGGCCTGGCCCCGCCCCTCATCCCCCAGAGGCCTCTGGGAAATGCCAGGGACCCTCTCTTTTTCTGATATCGCCTCCCTCCCCCGAATCTTTTCTCCTGCCTGCTTGGCAGGACTGGCAGAGCTCAGCAGGCCAGGTAAAAAGAGGTGGGAAGGTAGGAGGTGTTGAGGCTTAAGGACAACTTAAGGAGACTCTGAGGGGCTTCAGGGAGAGAAGGGGCGGCAGGGGAGTGTGTGCAGCTGGCAGGAGCAGGAAGGGCTGGGGGCATGGAATGGAAGCTTGGGTGGGGACAGAGGAGGAGAACCAAGTCCGCTTTGGTCCAAAGAAGACATAGACCTCTAAGTCTTTTGATCAGAGTTGGCTCTAGGAGAGCACGCAATACTGGCTTGGGGTCCATGACCCAGGGACCCTGGTTTTTCGTGTTATTTCTTGGTGGCGGATGAGAAGAGGGACTTCTCTTCCCCTAAATCTATATTGATAATGGGTTCTGAGTTCAGGAAAAAGCACTGAGGTGCAGCTCTTGGAACAGTCTAGAGGGACAGACAGAGGCAGGGGTGTGCTAGAGCTGGTGTGTGTCTTCCCAACTTGGCCTTTATTTTTATTTATATATTGCTGCTCCATGAGGCATGCGGGATCTTAGTTCCCTGACCGGGGATACAACCCATGCCCCCTGCAGTAGAAGCAGGGACTCTTAACCACTGGACCATTATGGAAGCCCCCCAACTTGGCCTTTAGTGGTATGACATCGGTAGCTTCCCTGGCCCTCGTGGGAGTGTTGAATCTTAGAAACCGGCAGGTGCTCCACATCCTCTTTGAGAGGCAGTTGTTAAACATCTACCAGCACAGCACTGGACAGAGGGAATTCCAAGATCCTCTCTTCTTTCTTCCCCTGGTGTCTCACAGGTGAAGGACTGTCCCTAGGGCCCTGGAGCTGAGTGTGGGGCCATGAACCCCTCAGGCTGTGTGGCGGCCTTCTGGTTGGGCAGTTCTAGGAAGAAAAGGATCACTACTGCTTGGCAGGGTTGGAAGACAGACACAGAGAGAAGAGTTCGTGGCCAGCAGTCTTTGAAGAAGGAGGCAGAGCAGCAGGAAGTGCTGAGGAGGAGGTTGCTGGTCCCCCTGCTGCCAACAACTTCTCCAAAGGGTTTGGAAAGAAAGGCGGAGAGGCTTCAGAGATAACTGAGCACCTAAGGAAACCACATACATCATCCCAGGGCTGACTTGGGGGGTCAATTCTTGGACCCCCTTGGGGCCTGAGGGCTGAGCTGGGCTGGCAAAGCTGCAGGGAATAGCTGAGCTGGGAGGAGCCAGGGTCCTGCAAAATGGAGGCTCTGGGGAAATAAACAACAGACCTCCAGGAAGGCTACAAGAAGGCTCAGGGCTACAGCCAAGGTTGGAAGCACCCGCTGGGGGTGGTGAGTGCTCAGGACTGGATGGGAGAAGAGAGGCAGCCCTGCTCAGCTGGGTGTCCAGGCCCAGGGCCCAGTTCCGGGGCTCCGGCAGCACCCTCTCTTTGCTGCATCAGAAGGCAGAGCCCTGTGCAGGCACCTCCTCGCCCAGCCTGGCACCCAAGAGCTGTGGTCTGCATGGACATTCCAGATTCTTCTCCCAGTGGCAAATATTCTGGCACCCTGGGGAGAAAATCCTTATAACTCTCCACTCACACCCCAGAAAAGACCCGTTGCACCAATTTCTTGGAGCCTTGGGGTGAAGGTGGAGGATGGGAAGCTGCAGAGAAGGAGGGTCCAGGCCAAGCCTTTTCATTCAGAATTTCCTCCACCAGCCTGAAACCTTCCAAAACTATCTTCCCAGGCTGATTAGGAGTTTCAGCTGCTGTCTGGAAGCTTCTGGGATGTCCAACTTGAGGTCTCACTGTAAATGGCTTTGAGACCCTAAACACTACCAGCTCTGCATGGATCATTGCTACTAGCAACAGCAAGCCTTTCTGAGTTGGGGTGGCCCTGAGACCCAGGAGGATGGGGAGACTAGGAAACACCAAAGGTGAGAGGGCATCAGGCACAGTCTGGCCTCAGGAAGCTCCTGGCCCACAGCTCCCCTTGGCAGGTCCTGGCCCAGATGCAGAAGCAGAGGGGTTGGCAAGAGGAAGCTCATCCAGTGTAGGGGCCATGGGTTTGATCCCTGGTCAGGAACTAAGATGCCACATGCTGCGTGGTGTGTCCCCCACCCCCCCAAAAAAAATTGTTTAAGAAGGAATAGGAAGCTCAGCTCCTGTCCCATGCAACGAGGTTCTGTTCTCTCTGACCAGCCTTTTGCTTTGCACAAGGAAGTGAGAAAGGAAGAGCAGACCGGAGTGGTGTTGACATGGCAGCTGTCATGGTGGCAATGATGACAAGGCGACACGGAGCAGTCCCTGTGCATGCATGACCTGAGCATGCTGGTGACATGGGAGCTCTCAGACAGATTGACCACAGCTCTCTCCAGAGAGGAAGTCAGCCTGGCCAGTGTGGTGCGGTGGCTCCCCGGGCCATGGAGGGGCCACTCAGGTCCCATGGGCAATACGGCAGGCAGACACAAGCCCACGGGCATGCTGGGAGGATCCATGGCCATCATCCAGAGCAAGGACCAATGACTCCCACCCACAGCTTCCTTCAAGACAAATGCATGGCATCAGCTCTATCTTCTTAGTCTGATGCAGGCACCAACTTTGCTGGTGGCATCTGGCAGACCTGGAGGAGGTTAGTGTTTGAAAGTTTCCTCTAGAGCCCCACCTTCCAAAACACAGACTGGCCTGGCCTGCCTGGCTCTTCTGCGGTCAGGTCAGCCAGTGCACCAGAGGAGGGTTTCTGTGGGGAACAGCGAGAGAAGGAGTGAGAGTGAGGGAGGCTGACTTCTCAGTTGTGGCCCCGGAAGTGGCTGCCTGGATGGATCTTGGGTTGGGGGGAGTCCAGCCAGGGCCTAGAACCTGTGGTTAGCAGGGAAGGGTGAGGGAGGAAGAGTGGGTGCAGCAGTTAGTAACATTAGCTGAAGCCGAGACGGCCGTACCAATCTCACACATGTCCCCTTGGTAGCTGGGAAGGCATAAGCATGTGAAAGAGTCGATGGCGTCCACGCAGGTGGCTCCATTCAGACAAGGGCTTGAGAGGCACTCGTCAATGTCTGCAAGAAACCAAGGGCCACCATTAGGTCTCCTGCCCGCAACTCCAGCTTCTCTATTGCATTGCAGCTTCTTTATGGGTGGCCAGCCCTGCGGTTCTCCACAGCCCTGGATTTCCTAAGAACTGTTGCTGCTGCTGCTGCTGCTGCCGCCATCTTGGAGCACTGACCCAAAGATCCAACAAGGGTTTTCTCGCATGTGTGTGATTCTTGACTGGCAAGCTTGGGGCATTGGAGCCAGGTTTCCCAGCAGGTGAAGAGATCTGGGGCTTCTAAAGGCAAAGGCCTATTGTGAGAGTGAGCTTGGAGTTCCTCCAGGTGTCTTCTCTTGTGAATATTTCAAGCGGCCTTGGGGTCTGAATTGGCTCTCAACATGGCAGTGAGCAAGGACGCTGGAATTCAAATACTGGAAACTTAGAGCTCCTTCTTTTCCTAACTTCTTCTGTCATTTTGAACCAAGAAAAGAGGACAAGGCCATGTAGTACTAGAACAAGCAAGCTAGAAGTGGTTTGCAGAGTACAGGTTCAGGAGAAAATGGCAGCGTGGAATATTCACGAGATTTCTTTTTTGGTTGCAGAACCTTCTTTGTCTTCAGTAAATAAAAGTCTAGAGTATCTTATAAAGATGAAGCCAACTTTGTTATCTTGGGGGGATGGAACAGAAACCCAGTCTAATATCTCCCCATGTAATCTTCTCTTCCAGACAAAGGCCTCAAAACAGGGACATCTCCAGTGAATCATGATTTCTAGAAGGGTTGCATCCTGGCCAGTGGGAGACCAGTGTTGGAAGCTGGCGAGGCACTTAGTAAGTGGCCAGCCACCAGCACCAGCCTGGGATACTGGCAGGTCTCCATCAGCCTCGTTCCCCGGAAGACTCTTCTCTCCTTTTGTTCTTCTGGTCCAACATGTTCTTTGTGATCCATCTTTGTGGGACTTATACTGGTAAGTCATTGGCCTTTGCCTCAAGTTTTCACCCATTAGCCAAGATGAGAACTGGAACTCCTTATCTCGTCTTTCTGTATCTTTCAGAGAAGCCAGAGACCTAGAAGATCCTTCTACTCTTTTTGTATTCGTTCTTCAAAGGCACCTGCTGGGTTCCTTCCTCTGAGAACATGACAAAAGGTATTGGAAGCTCCTCTTCCCAGGGGATTCATACAATTCTGGAATGAATAGATTCCACTGTCTTGTAAGTCAGCATGATGTGTAAAGCTATGTTCATACAAACTTCAGGACCTGATGTGTTGATGGGTGGTCTCCACGTAGGCACCTTCCTAAATACGTTCCAGGACTTAGTTCTTACTTCTAAAGAACAGACTAAACCGTTAAAGTCAATCCTCTGAGAAGAAGATAAAAGCACTTTCTTCTGGATCCTTTTCACTAGTGCGTCACTGATGTCATCTAGACCTGAGCTGGGTTTGTGCCATGAGAGGCCCTGAGAATCTCAAGTCCTCAGGGAGGTCTCTCTTCCCACAGAGTTCTTGACTTCATTTCAGGGAGTTGTACACCATGGGCTAGAAACCAACAGTTCCAAGTTTGAAACTGTTCCAAGCAAAACCAAAATGCATGGAGGAATGGGCTGAAATCCCAGCATGCACTTGGATTCCCAGCATGCACCAGGATTCTCAGCAGCAGCAGTAGCAGCAATAGGTCAGGCCGGTGGGCTGGGCAGAAGCTGGGGGAGGCTCTTTTGCTTCTACTGTTGTCTTTTGGTCCATTAGCATCATTATGGGAGACGGGAAGCACTGGGCAAGGGGATATTAAGCAAATGTAGGCGCTAAAGCAGTTGTACAGAGCAGGGACGGGAATGGCCCTTGGGAAGAAGAGCTAGACATCAACCCTGGGGCCTCTGGCCAACCATGGGGGAGAGGGTGGGAGGGCAGAGGCCCAAGGGAGGTCAGGCCCAGTGGCCTCCAGTGGTCCCAGAGGCTTATTTTACATCACTTGCCCTCCCCAGGTGGCCTGTGCCCTGGGACAGTGCGTTTTCTTTTGTTGTGTTTGGCCAAGGCGCAGAATCTGAGAAGGCTGCAGGGACTGAAACTCAAGGAACTAGTTTCCTGGGCTCAGAAGCTGTTTCATACAGCGCCCAAGATTCACAGATGAGGAGGGAAGGAAGGACCATAATCCTGAAGACCTGAGAGCTTGTGAGCAGCACTGGGGCAACTTAGGCCATCGGCAGTATGGAGAGGGCGGGACAGCCTGAGTGGGGCCTTCTCTTTAGTCACTCAGGCCTGTGGTGCCGCTTCTCTTCCTCTGACTAGAAGAGCCATTCTGGCCCTAATTCACCCCACCTCTTTCAGTGAAGGCAGTTAGAACATTGTTTATCTTCTGAAACCATGAGAACAGTTGGGCTGGGCCCTGCTGTACTTTGGGGACCCCAGACAAGGTGACAGCAAATGGAGAATGGGAAGGGCTTTGGGCAGACTATTTGAAGGAAGAGAGGAAAGAGAGGGAGCCATTATCTTCCAAGAATCTTCTCTGAGCCAGACACCATATCTCACAACCACTTATCCTCCAAGTGTTCCTATAGCATGGATATCATTGTGTCATATTATAGATAAGAAAACAAATGAAGTGACCTGCCCATGCTGGTAAGAAGGGGAGACAGACTGGAGGAGATGGAGGAGAGAATTAGACCATGAGGATGAAAGCCAGGCCTCTGTTATATGTGGAGAGAGAGAGACACTGGAGTCCTGGATCTCACCATCTCATTACCATTTGTACCTCCCCAGCCAAGGGCTCACAGGTCATCACTGAGTAGGGACTCTGAGTTGGCTTTCCACTATTCTAACCAAAAGGGATTTTTTGTTCCTGAACAAGGCTTTCTAGTGATGTCGCTAGCTAAGAACCCCTGGTGAAGGTGATGGGAATAAAGATACTTGCAAATAATCCCCTTGGCCTCTGAACTGGAGAACTCAGGCCTCTACCCTGAATATATCTTGTCCAGCTGTTGCCTGGGTCAGAACTCAAGACATCCAACTTAGAGTTTCTTTTGTTTACAGAAAAAGTTGAGTGACAGGTGCTTTTACTCAAGTGATATCCAACCAAAGGGGCTGCCACTCATAAATACCATGGTATAAGTGCTACCCTTCAAGTTGTTCAGTGCACAACCTGTGTGGCTCTATATGATGACCCTGGACATGACTTTACTGAACAAGGATGTGGGGGTAGAAATCCCCTCAAGAAGCATAGAGGCAATTTCTTAGCTCGACAGATGCTCCACACCCTGCAAAGACCTAGGATCTATCAGGATGAACAGAACTGAACATATATACTTGCTTTCTGGTATGTCACAATTGATAGTAGGACTATGTGTGTGTACTCAGTTGTGTCTGACTCTTTGCCATCCCATGGATTGTAGTCTGCTAGGCTCCTCTGTCCAGGGAATGCTCTAGGAAAGAATACTGGAGCAGGTTGCCATTTCCTACTCCAGGAGAAGGACTATAACAGCATATTTATCAGTTCCAATTAGCTTTAAAAATAAACATGATTAAAGTATAGTTATTTATATGGTCAAGTCTTTTATATTTTAAAGGTTGATCTTAGATGCAACTTTAATATCCTACTTCTTAAATTCAATTAGTTGCCTGTTAAAATCTGCCTGTGGACTTCTTGGTTATGTCAAGTCAAGATGTAATTTGTATCTTCACTTGTAACCCTGTATTTTTACTTGCTTTGAAAGCATTTCCCCCAATCCCCAGGGATAAGGTTTCACTGGAATTCAAACATCACCCCACTGGGGGAAGAGACAGTGTCAGATTATAGATCAGAATTTCAAATCCACAAAGTGAAAAATGTCAATAAAACAGAAAAGAGTCTGATTAAAATTTAAGTTCATGCCCTTCTAACCATGGAGTTTAGAGAAATCCAGGCAATGCCAGTGATTGCTAGGAAATTGAACGTGAGATCTGATTTCTTAAACTTAGCTGCCCATTAGAATCATTGTGATAGTTAATTTTTAGATTAAAAAAAAAATTACCAACACCATCAGAGTCCCTCTCCAGACCAAGTGAATCAGAATTGCTCATGGTGAGGCCCAGGTATGGCACTTTTAAAAAGCATTCCAGCATTTCCCTGGTGGTACAGTAGATAAGAATTCAGCTGCCAGCACAGGGGATGTGGATTCGATCCCTGGTCTGGGAAGATTCCACTTGCCACAGGGCGTCTAAGCTGGTGTGCCACAGTTACTAAACCCATGACTACTGAGGCCTGTGTGCCTAAAGCCCATCCTCTACAAGAGAAGCCACTGCAATGAGAAGCCCAAGCACTCGAGAGTAGCCCCCACTTGCCACAACTTGAGAAAGTCCATGCACAGCAACAAAAGACTCAGGGTAACCAAAAATAAATAAATAAATAAATAAAAATAATAAAGTATCCCAGGTGATTCTAAGGAGCTGCGAGGATTGAAACCTCAGGATCAGAAATCTAATTCCTACAGGAAATACTGTGTTAACAATGGAAGTGAGGAGAGTGCTTCTGCTTTTTAAGTTGATAGGAATAGGATAGTCTTGGGTTTATTTTTTGCCACATCTTGTGGCCTGTGGGACCTTAGTTCCCCCACCAAGTATCAAACCTGCACCTCCTGCTATGGAAGCGAAGAGTCTTATCCACTGGACTGCCAGGGAACTCTCCAGTTCAGTGCTTACTGCCAAAGAATCTGTAGCAGTAGTAGTGCTCAGCCGCTAGTCGTGTCTGACTGCGATCTCATGGACTGTAGCCCTCCCGGCTCCTCTGTCCATGGGATTTACCAGATAAGAATACTGGAGCGGGTGCCATCTCCAGTATGGCAATACTGGTTGCCAGCTCCTACTCCAGGGGATCTTCCGAACCCAAGGACTGAACCGTCATCTCCTGTGTTAGCAGGCAGATTTTTTTAATCACTGTGCCACCTGGGAAGCCTTGCTAAAGAATCTGAGTATTCATTAAGCATTTACTTTGCTGTAAAGAGTACAGATTAATAATTTATCAAGCACTTGTTTACAGAACGCTGACTAAACAAGATGACACAGATCTATAAGGCCTTCTAACAACCTGTAGTTCCTGGTTCTAGAGCCACATGACAGATGGATGCTGGACACCATCTGCAGTCCTTTTGGAAGCACCAAGTCTTGAGTTAAATTGAACAGGAGTGACTTGGGACCCCAGGGGTATTGTGGTGGGCACTGAGATGCCAGATTTTGCACGTGGATGATTCTTACTACTTGCTCTTTAGAGATGACAAAGCTTTTCGTAATCAGCAGCATGAGAGACAGAAAAGGGAACCTGTGAGATGTACATGGATGATCTTAATCCTCACAGCAGTGTTTCTCGGCTCTGCCTCCACTGGAGTCACCTGGGAGTTTAAAAAACCCCAGAGCCAAGGCCACAGGACTATTCTAATCAGAGTCTGTAGGAGTGGGACCGAGGCACCAGGTCTTAAAGCAGAGAACCACTATCTTTGACCCTGTTTACAACTGAGGTAGCGAGGGCTCGTCTGTGTCTAGTTGAACCAATGCAATACTACAGCCACTCTTCATTCTGGTTCCCCTGAAATCTAGCTTCTAGCTTTTTAAGACCAACAACTGGTTGTTATGTTCAAGAGAAGGTTTCTTATTCAGCTGGATGTGTTAAGCAGTGAAGACTTCAATTCTTTTTTTAAATCACAAATTCATTTTTTTGATATTAGCACACAAATGTTTTCGATACAAAAAGTGTTAGAAATTGTTAGTCGCTCAGTCGTGTCCAACTCTTTGTGACCCTATGGACTCTAGCTCACCAGGGTCCTCTGTCCAAAAAATTCTCCAAGCAAGAATACTGGAGTAGGTAGTAATTTTCTTCTCTAGGGGATTTTCTTGACTCAGGGATGAACCTGGGTCTCCTACATTGCAGGCATATTCTGTACCTTCTTTGCCACCAGGAAATTATATCCCGGAAAAAGAACTAGTAATATGCTATTAAAATAATGCCTATCAATATAACTCAAACTAAATGGCCAATTGATTAGGTAATTACTGAATAGATCTAATTTAATTGTTAATTGAAATAATAAGTGTTTCCTCAACTGGTCACTGTAATCATCTTTTAACCCAGTTGGTTAGTTAAGTCGCTCAGTGTGTCTGACTCTTTGCAACCCCATGGACTATATGTAGCCTGCCAGGCTTCTCAGTCCATGGAAATTTCCAGGCAAGGATACTGGAGTGGGTTGCCATTTCCTTCTCCAGGGGATCTCCTGACCCAGGGATCGAATCCAGGTCTCCCGTACTGCAGGCAGATTCTTTACCATCTGAGCCAATTGGTTGGGATATGCGTTAATTACAGAGTGTTTCGCACTTTTATCCACCACCCTCACCACATGCACATAACAGCATAGGTTTGAAGGCCTCAGTTCTTGACTGGACTCACTCAGTGGAGTTAGGCAAATTGCTTAACCTCTAGGGGCTGCACTTTCAAATGGACATGATTACCAGGCTCTCAGAGCTGCCTGGGAAGAAACTGTAGGAAGGAACGCCCATTGGAAATATACATGATTAAAGAAAAGGTGTCTTTAGAGCAGATTAGCTAAGGCCCATTGTCACCTACTTCTAATTTCAGAGGTGCCAGGATGCGAGCCTTGCTGCGTGACTTCTGATACCAGTGTTCCATTTTTGTTTCAAGTATCAGGTTGGAGAAGGAGTTGCTAAGAATGGAGAGAGGTGTCAGAAGATACTAAAAGAGGGCAAGGGGGCTCTGATCCTGGTGGCTGCCCCCATCCCAGAAGCCCTGCTGGGCCCTGAGTCTGTTCCTCACTGACCCAGGCTGGGCTGGCTGACACAGCTGAGCTCCATAGCACTTCACCCAAGACGGGCGCCCTGCTGTTCTCCACCTGCACACCCAGACCTGGGAGTGGGGACGTGTCTGCACACCTGGCAAGACGTCTACCAGTCACTTCTACTGCTGACTGAGGACTCTGTGTGCTGCAAAGCACACCAGGTCTTTCCAAGTTTTCATCAGCGGTGATCTCTCCCAGGACAGAGGTAGTGCTCTGCCTTCCCCGTGGGGGTGGGAGACAGAGGGGTGTGTCTACAGCCCTGGGGTCACTATGGCTCAGTGGAAGCACTGTCCCCTTGGTAGAAAGGCCAGGACCTTCCTAGGAGAACCCACCTTCTCTGGCCACAGAGGCCTATAGTGTTCTCAGTCACGGCCCCCACATGTGGGCAGAGGCTGATCCCAAAGGGGAAGAGAGTGAATAGTATATACCCTAGAGCCTGTTTGTATATATCTATATCTATATCTATCTATCTATCTATCTATCTATCTATCTATCTATCTATCTATATACATTTCCTGTGTAAGTGCCAAGTATATAGCAAGTTTATATTAAGAGTGTATATATATTACGAGTATATAACTCATTCACAGTAATTTCCCTACATGTGAGCCTTCAAGTTGCAAACTTTCAAAGATGCAAATGTGCATGTGGTTCCAGCAAGGAAATGGAACCCGTGCCATCAGCATCAGGCATGAGTGACATGGCAGCTTGCCCTCCATCTCCTGTTGCTGACGACCCTTCAGCTCTACCATCTCCCACCTCCTCTCCCTCCTCGTCAGTAACTCTTCTTGCCTGTTCACTCACTGCCAGTGCCTGTATGCCAGTGTTATACTTCTCAAGGTACTGTCCAGTATGATTAAAAATGTTTTCTTTGTTTTTGTGTTTGTTTTGTATGTATTATTTGTGTGAAAAGTATTCTAAACCTATTACAGTACAGTATTCTATAGCCAACTGTATTAGTTGGGTACCTAGGCTAATTTTCTTGGACTTAGAACAAACTGGACTTATGAATGTGGTCTTTGTACAGAACTCATTTACCTGGAAGGGACTTGCTGTATTATTGTGCATATATATTGGTATCTATATTAATGTACCTTTGTGTAGGATATAAAGGCATTTTGCATGTGTCTTAGGAATGAAGCCCTTTAACGGAAGGCCTTGGGTCTCGGATTTCTGACTCCAGACACAAGTAGGGGTAAGGATGTGGAGGCAGTGCAGAGAGCTAATCCAAGAATCTGAGCTTGGAGGGAATTGGGTATTTCTTCCCTCAAGGGTGGTGATGTTGATGAGCTGAAATGTCCTCATGGCCACAGGCCTCTAGGTGCTCAGGGAGCGACACATAGATTATATCATCTCATTTTGGGAGCCACCTCCAATCAGAGGATCCCCCAGGCTCCTCACTTGTCTCACAAGCTGCTTGGACAAACAGAGGCCCCAGCATGGTGGGTGCTCAAGGGTGGAGCTCTGCTGGGTCATAGCTGACCTGCAGCCATGAATCCTGGAGCTGGGAGTGATGAGTTCTATCTGTGTCATCTCATTTAAGGCAAGAAAGGTACTCAAACCCCACCCAGGCCTAAGCATAGAGGGGCTTTCCCAGAGGGGTCCACTCTGCATGATGCAAGACAGCCTACCCTCAGACTTTCCCTCCCAGGGACTTCAGGGCATGACTGGCTCTCTTCAATACACTCCCTAGCTCAACATTTTTTTAAAGTCTCCGGCTTTATCTTCAAAATTCAAGCACCTTTTGGATTTTGCTCATAAAACAATCACTGGCTTGACAAAAAAAAAAAAAAAGAACTACTTCTCAATTTAATGACTTTTTTTCTCCTAAACCATCATGCAGAACAGACCCTCTAGAAAGACATGCCATGTTTATCCTGTGGCTGCTACCCCAACATATCACTATGTACTCTCCTACGCCAGTGTGACAAGAAGCCTGCACCTCAGGTGACCTCGGACACCTCCTCCCGACCCTTCTGTCTGCACCCCCATGGCCACCGAGGGTCCTACCTACGTCGCAGTGCTTGCCAGTGTGGCTGGGGGGCACAAGCGTATGACTTGTCCCTCCGTCTCCTGGCAGGTCCCAGCGCTACAGGGCTTAGCACAGCAACTGGTAGAGGCTGCAACCCCCAGGGAGAGGCTGGGCATCAAGAATGTAGCTGCCTGGGGTATAGTGCAGGCTCCAAGACCTCCAGGGTGGGGCCCCAGGCCACAGAAACCCACAAGGCTGGTTTTGGGTCAACATGATTTCTGGGGACTCTCTCCCTCCTGAGCCCCTGCTTCTGGCAGGGCTGAATTCTCTGACTGGACTCTCAGTACACAGGGGGATGCAAGGGGTCCCAGAAAATAAAGGAAAACCAGCAGCTGCTGGGTTTGTGTCAAGGCGAGACCATCACCACAGTACAGAGGAGGGTTTACTTGCACAGGGTCGGGGCGAGGACCCAGGGTCCAAAGGCAGGACACAGCTGAACTGATGCATCATATTAACTTGAACTGTACAGGTTTTAACCCTGCACAAAGCAAATATTGGCACATAAATGTCATCAGCAGATTCATTCTCTCTTCTCACACTCACTCCATGGGCCAGGGGCAGGAGAATAATTTCCAGCACTATCTAAACAGTACTTCTCGTGCCAAGTCCAGATAGTTGAGTTCATATATAAATGTTTGTGTGATGTAACTCTACTGTGACCGTAACAATTGTGAACCTACAAGTGTGTACTGTGTGCAAAAGGTAAATCCTTGTTCTCAACATATTTATATCTCATTTACTCTCCCCTGGTACTATTGCTGTTTTACAGATGAGGCTCAGAGAGGTTAAGAAACTCGCCTAAGCCTGCACAGCTCAGAACCTTGAGTCTACACTGCTTCCTACCATGCTACAGTCTGAATCACTCCGACCCACTTAGGGGAAAATAATTCCAACTGTACCTGTTGTGGTTGCCTCTGAATCATCTGTCCCTCCTGTGGAGGTTGGGATAGAAGCATCAGTTGGGGAGGTGGCTGTGTCGGCTGTTTGACTCTCTTCTCCTGAGTGCACAGGGCTTGAGGATTCGATTTCTAGACGCGCCTCTGCAGGGCGCTGGGTCTGCTGAGTCCACTCGGATTCTGGGATGGTGGTGCTGATGACAATATCCAGCCCTGAGGTGTGGCCAGACAGGTCTCCGCTGGTGTCAGTCCTGTCTCCAGAAGCCAGGGGAGTGGCGGAAGGTGAGCCTGATGCCTCTACACTCACGTCAAAGGCGGTGGTTGACTCTCCACTCACTTCTGGGGTGGCCAAGCCCTCTGTGGGGCCTTCTGGAAAGGCTGAGGGGCTGCCACTTGCTCCCAGGCCTGAGGTTCCCTCCAGATCAGCTTCATGGAAGGTGGAGGTGGTTTCACTCAGGTTAGGGGACCCGGAAGCTCCTCCACTTGCCTCGGGGGCAGCAGACGCTCCCACCTCAGCCTGGGGATAGGCTGATGTCTCACCGCTGGATTCTGGGACTGGTGACGCTTCTACCCCAGATCCAGGGAACCTTGGCACATCCCCAGACACAGAGGCTTCACCACTGGATTCAAAAAGTTGGGGGGTGTATGTTACGGGGGGTCTCTGGCCCAGTTCCTGGGAAACGGTTGGTTCAGTAACACCCTCCACCAACTCAGACGTGATTAACGTAACTTCTGGAAGTCCGGAGGCCTCCCCACTGGTGCTCGTTGCTGCAGAGGATTCCCCACTTACATCAGTGGCGCCAGAAAAGTCCCCACTAAAATATGGAGTACTTGCGGGCTCCCCACGGGGCTCCACTAGTCCAGACTGAAGCCCACTTTGGTCCAAAGATCCCAAATGGTCTCCAGACATGTCTGGTGCTCCAGAAGGGGTACCGCTAAGTTCCAGAATGCCTGAAGGCCCTTCTCCTGCTTCTTGGGCAGTTGGAGCCTGGGTTACAGATTCCACCAAAGTCCTGTCTACAAAAGAGACAGTGGGGAAACCAGACGGAAGTCCACTGCTGTCATATGCTCCGGAGGGCAGGCTGCTCCCACTCGCAGCTCCGGAGGCTTCTCCACTGACTTCAGTTACTCCGCTTGGCAGGCCACTGAATTCTGGAGGTTGGGGCGTAAACCCACTGGAGTCAATTGCTCCAGAAGACAGTCCACTGACATCCACTAGCCCAGATGTGCCTGAGAGACCCGCCTCTCCTGAAGGGAGGCCACTGAGTTCCACAGATCCTAAGCCTTCTTCTTCTTTAAATGTCGTTGGGGTCACTTCAACCAAACTGGTGTCCACGAACATAATGCCAGAAGATTCACCACTGCCACTCACAGCACTGGAAACCAGGTCAGGGACCCCGGATGTTGTTCCACTGAACTCTGGCAAACCCGATGGTTGCCCACTGAGATCAGGGATCCCGGGTGCTTCTCCACTCAGGTCGGTTATGCCGAATGGTGGACCAAGGCCAGAAAGAATTCCAGAAGCTTCTCCACTGATTTCTGGTTGTCCAGAGGGCAGTCCGCTAAGCTCAGTCACGCCAGATATTTCTCCAGAAAACCCTGATGGCTGCCCACTGACCTCAAGAAGCCCGGAAGTTTCCCCACTAATGTCAGGAAACCCTGAGGGCTGTCCACTGACACCAAAGAGTCCAGAGGTTTCCCCACTGATCTCAGGAGACCCAGATGCTTGGCCACTGAGTTCAGCTCCTGAAGAGAGTCCGCTTGCTCCTCCACTAATGTCCAACTCACTGAAGGGCAGCCCAGATGTTTCTCCAGCACCGCTGATGTCAATGGTTCCCCTTCCTTCTAGTTCACCTGCTGTGGTGGCTGTGACGACTTCCACCAATGTAGTATCCACCAGAGAGACAGTTGGGAACCCAGATGGAAGTCCACTGAAATCAGGAAGGCCAGAGGATGGGCCACTTCCAAGGTCCACCCCAGAATACTCACCACTAAATCCAGAAGGAAGACCACTTGCTTCTGGAGCTTGCCCACTTCCTAAAGTTACAGAAGGTATTCTGCCAAGGTCCAAGGCTCCAGAAGCTGACCCAGTCAAGTCTTCTTTTCCAGAAGTCAACCCACTGAGATCCCCAGCTCCAGAAGCAGAGATCTCCAGACCTTCCCTTCCAGAAGGAAGTCCACTAAGGTCCCCTACTCCAGAAGCAGAAGTCTCTAGATGATCCTCTCCTCCAGAAGGAAGTCTACTGAGGTCCTCTACTCCAGAGGCTGAGATCTCTAGATGACCTTCTCCAGAAGGAAGAACACCGAGGTCCTCTACTCCAGAGGCAGAGACTTCTGGACCTTCTCCAGAAGGAAGTCTGCTGAGATCCTCTACTCCAGAGGCAGAGATCTCTAGATGACCTTCTCCAGAAGGAAGAACACCGAGGTCCTCTACTCCAGAAGCAGAGACTTCTGGACCTTCTCCAGAAGGAAGTCTACTGAGGTCCTCTACTCCAGAAGCAGAGACTTCTGGACCTTCTCCAGAAGGAAGTCTACTGAGGTCCTCTACTCCAGAAGCAGAGACTTCTGGACCTTCTCCAGAAGGAAGTCTACTTAGGTCCTCTACTCCAGAGGCAGAGACTTCTGGACCTTCTCCAGAAGGAAGTCTGCTGAGATCCTCTACTCCAGGGGCAGAGACTTCTGGACCTTCTCCAGAAGGAAGTCTACTGAGGTCCTCTACTCCAGAAGCAGAGACTTCTGGACCTTCTCCAGAAGGAAGTCTACTGAGGTCCTCTACTCCAGAAGCAGAGACTTCTGGACCTTCTCCAGAAGGAAGTCTACTGAGGTCCTCTACTCCAGAGGCAGAGACTTCTGGACCTTCTCCAGAAGGAAGTCTACTTAGGTCCTCTACTCCAGAAGCAGAGACTTCTGGACCTTCTCCAGAAGGAATTCCACTCAGGTCTACTCCAGAGGCAGAGATCTCTAGATGACCTTCTTCTCCAGAAGGAAGTCCACTGAGGTCCTCTACTCCAGAGGCAGAGACTTCTGGACCTTCTCCAGAAGGAAGTCTACTTAGGTCCTCTACTCCAGAGGCAGAGATCTCTAAATGAACCTCTCCTCCAGAAGGAAGTCTACTTAGGTCCTCTACTCCAGAGGCAGAGACTTCTGGACCTTCTCCAGAAGGAAGTCTGCTGAGGTCCTCTACTCCAGAGGCAGAGACTTCTGGACCTTCTCCAGAAGGAAGTCTGCTGAGGTCCTCTACTCCAGAGGCAGAGATCTCTAGATGACCTTCTCCAGAAGGAAGAACACCGAGGTCCTCTACTCCAGAGGCAGAGACTTCTGGAACTTCTCCAGAAGGAAGTCTACTGAGGTCCTCTACTCCAGAGGCAGAGATCTCTAGATGACCTTCTCCAGAAGGAAGAACACCGAGGTCCTCTACTCCAGAGGCAGAGACTTCTGGACCTTCTCCAGAAGGAATTCCACTCAGGTCTACTCCAGAGGCAGAGATCTCTAGATGACCTTCTTCTCCAGAAGGAAGTCCACTGAGGTCCTCTACTCCAGAGGCAGAGACTTCTGGACCTTCTCCAGAAGGAAGTCTACTGAGGTCCTCTACTCCAGAGGCAGAGATCTCTAAATGAACGTCTCCTCCAGAAGGAAGTCCACTGATGTCCTCTACTCCAGAAGCAGAAACTTCTGGGCCCTCACCCCCAGAGGGCAAGCTGTCAACTATGGGAGGACTGGTCCATGTAATTCTCTCTTCTTCCCCTGAAGGCAGTCCACTTTCCACAGGCAGGCCTGAGCCCACTGTAGGGGTGAGCCCACTGGAGTCAAGGTCTTCAGAGGGCAGTCCACTTGCACTTTCCCCTGAGGGCTGCCCACTGAAGTCTAGGTGTCCTGAAATTTCTCCACTGCCTGTGAAGTCACCACTGACTTCGGGCACCCCAGATGCCTCCCCAGAGGTTGGTAGCTCAGTCCTGCTGGGCACTGGGGCTGAAAGTGTGGATGGCTCCTCTGAGGGGAAAGGCTCCTCTGAGGGGATTGGTTTCTCTGAGGGGAATGGTTCCTCTGGGGGGAATGGCTTCTCTGAGGGGAATGGCTCCTCTGAGGGGATTGGTTTCTCTGAGGGGAATGGTTCCTCTGGGCGGAATGGCTTCTCTGAGGGGAATGGCTCCTCTGAGGGGATTGGTTTCTCTGAGGGGAATGGTTCCTCTGAGGGGAATGGCTTCTCTGAGGGGAATGGCTCCTCTGAGGGGATTGGTTTCTCTGAGGGGAACAGTTCCTCTGGGGGAAATGGTTTTTCTGAGGGGAACGGTTTCTCTGAGGGGAACGGCTTTTCTGAGGGGAATGGCTTTTCTGAGGGGAACGGCTTCTCTGAGGGGAACAGTTCCTCTGGGGGGAATGGTTTCTCTGAGGGGAATGGTTTCTCTGAGGGGAACGGCTTCTCTGAGGCTGAGGGCACTTCCGTTGCAGAAGGGCCTTCTGTGTGTTCCTCTGTTGCTTCTCCAGTGGGAGGCCATGTAGGAGGGATCCCTGGAGGAAAGGAAGAAGAAAGATGAGGTATGAATTTAGTAACTCTGCCCCATTTTAAGCTCATGCAGAGAAGCTGAACTCCATCTCTTCCACAGTAGGACTTTTTCATCAAGAGCTCAGAGATCTGTCTAGACATTTTGTAATGGACCCTCGCACAAACACTTGGGAGAATGGGGACCAGGAAACTCCCCACCACCCTCAGGCTCTGCTTTGTGAGACTCTAGGGGGCACCACCCATACAAGTCACAGTATGTGAGAGCCTGGCTGCCGCTGAAGGCAATCAAGGTCACCTTCTTTCAAGTGTTTCTACATTATCACCTCATTTATCTAGAACTATGATTTTTAAAGTGTGGTCTTTGGACCATCAGCACTGCATCAGCTCGGAGATGGACAGAAAAGCAGATTCTCAGGTCCCTCTCCAGTTCCACTGAATTAGGAATTCTGGGGAAGGACATGGCACAATGTGTTTTAACATTTATACCCCCATGTTTGGGGCAGGACATGGCATAATGATTTTATGACCATGCTGATAATCTTTGTAAGTGAGAATTGTGCACCAGAACTCATCCTTCTGAGGACAAGAGGGATGTTTGCAAAAATACATCAACTTTTTCCATTCTGAGACCCCTAATAGGGCTAATAGAGAGGATTTGGACGAGAGAGAGAGAGAGAAAAGGCAGAAACCCCATAACTCTAAGTAATTATGGTTACATTATTTCCTTTCTGTCCTGTTTCCTTTGGCATTGAAAAATAACTAGCTGGGATTGTACCTTGCATGTATTTTTGGGCTAATTTCTCAGGCAGAGAACCTGAGCACAGAGGGTGCTGGGTCCCAGTGGTCAGGCTCACAGCCTACTCTCACTTAAAGGAGAATCCTGGATAAGGGTGGGGAGCTCAGGAACTGTGGTGGCATGCATACCAGAGGATTTTAGGTGGATATTTATCTATGTATTTAAACACACATACACACGTGTGCATGCACGCTCTTTCACTTCAGTTGTGCCTGACTCTTTGTGACCCCATAGACTGTAGCCCGCCAGACTCCCCTGTCCATGGGATTCTCCAGGCATGGATACAGGGGTGGGTTGCCATGCCCTCCTCCAGGGGATCTTCTCAACCCAGGACTCAAATCCAGGTCTCCCACATTGCAGGCAGTTTCTTTACCACTGAGCCACCAGGGAATTTCCCCACACTCATACACATAAATATATACACATACCACAAATCAGAAAATAGCCACTTACAGATATTACATTTTTGGTTTCTTGTCAAAAGCAAGTCAATTTAAAGAAAAAGGTCCAGAGTTAACAGCAGTAGAGATGGTTCCCCATATGGCTCAAATCACTGAGGTGGTAGGGAACTGACGAAATATTGGGAAATATTTCTGTGGGGCCACTGGAGTCCCCTCCCATGAATAACTTCTGTTACTGGCTGCCCGAGTCCTGTGCCAAGCCATACACTCATGCCCAAGAGGACTAAGTTCTTCCTGTCCTGGTGAAGGGTGAGGAAAGGGCCTGGAGCAGGTGTGAATACTGGGTGAGGTCTCTGAGTGAAAATTCTACTTACTCCACTGATGCGACTTTACCTTCTGGGTTTGCATTTCCAGCACCCAGAGGAGCACTTGGTGTGGCCAGATTGCTTGGGAACTGTGCACTGACTGAGTGACTGGATGAATTAGTGGGAAGTTTTGATATATTCCTGTCTTCAAATGCATGTGACCCTGGGCAAACTGACTCTGGCAGGTACACACAGGCTACTGTGCATCACTATAAATCAGCCTTACCCAAAGTGGGCCATGTTAAAAATGTTCCATGAAAAAAAAAAAAAAGACCCTGTGGTCACATTCATTTGGGACCCATTGAATACACTGCCCTCTCTGCTTTACAGAGCATATTAGCACATCCAAAGCTCTGAGGTCTGCAATGGCGGGGGTTGTGGGGTGGGTGCTATTAATGTTTCTGTAAGTCAGGATTTCCTAAACCTGATGCCTAGTAAATGCTTTTTCCAATAGGGCTTGGAGTCTGTGGAGTTCATCCCAGCAAGTCCCATGTGATTTAATCATGACAGCTGTTGCTCAGGAAGTTCTGACTGGGGACACCTGGCCCAAAAAAAGGACCCAGAAGGAGAAACAAGAGAAGACAGGTCACAGTGGGACTGCCAACAGCCACCCCCTCCCAGGTCCTCTCCCCTCTGTTGGAGTTCCTCCCACAAGAGTTTTAAGAGGTGAGGGAGTAGAGGTGTGAATGCAGGAGCACAGAGTGAGAGTCCTCCAGCTGATTCAGTGCTGGGCATTTGCAGCATGTAGCTGGAAGATAATTGAGTGCAGAGAGAGTGAAAGAGAGAGAAGAGGTGTGCTTTATGAACAAAGCTGCCCTTTTTCTCCCTTAGGAGTTGGTCCTAGATGCCTGCTGAGGTGGCTGAAGTTGCCCACGGCAGCACACTTAGATAACATCAAGGCTGGGGTCAGGGCACGGGGCCCAGGGAGAGAACACCCTCTCCTGTCCCATCCAGGCCACACCCTGGCCCAGGGAGGCAGCAGGACGTGCAGGAGAGCCCGGACGGACCTGGTAGTGGGAAGGTGCCCGCTGGGGTGTAGGCAAGTTCCCATTCTGTCTTGTTTTCTGGCTCAACGGTGAAGCCTGGGACTGCAGTCGTCTCCTCCCCGACAGGGACAGCAGCCACGCCAGGCCCCACTTCGGTCACGATCCAGTCCTCCACCTCAGGGCCCGCTGTGGGTGTGCTACCCTCCTCTTCTCCTGGAGAGGGCACCACTGAAACACCTAAAGGGGATATGGGTGGTGAGGGCTGGGGGCTCCTCCGTACCAGTGACCCACCCCAGGCTGACCCTTCTTCAGGGGACCCAGGGGACCATGAGGTGGGCCAGGCTTGTGCACAAATTTTGCTGGTCCTTGGCCTTCCAATCCCCACCCAGTCCAGTGAGACGACGTTTGTCATTAATCAATAAGAGCTGTTTGCTTCAACTATATCAATATGCATACACCATCAGCACTTTATTTCAGGGTGGTCTGGGGCACCTCTTTTGCAGAATCTATTATACATGCCAGGCATTGTTTAAAGGTGTCATGATGCATCAATGCATAAAATCATCTTAGGGGACTTCCCTGGTGATCCAGTGGCTGAGACTCAGTGCTTCCAATGCAAGAGCCTGGGTTCAATTCCAGGTCAGGAAACCAGATCCCATACACGGCAACTAAGAGTTTGTGTGGAGCAACTAAAGATCCCTCCTGTCACAACTAAAGATTCTGCGTGCCATAACTAAGACCCAGCACAGCCAAATAAATAAATATTTTAAAATAAGATAAAATCATTTTATCCCACAACAGCCGTGTGAGAGAGATACATTATCTCACTTACAGACAGGGAAACTAAGGTTAAGTGACTTTTCCAGTGTCAGTGGCTTCTAAGTGACAGATCTAGTCCATGGGCCCAAGTATCTGGTGCTGGGGGCTTCCCAGGTGGTGTAGTGGTAAAGAATCTACCTGCGAATGCAGGAAATGCAGGAGATGTGGGCTTGATCCCTGGGTCAGGAAGATCCCCTGGAGGAGGAAATGGCAACCTGCTCCAGTATTCTTGCCTGCAGAATTCCATAGACAGAGGAGCTTGACAGGCTACAGTCCATGGGGTAGCAAAAGAGTCAGACATGACTGAGTGACTGAGCACACAGCATGATCTGATGTCAGACTCTGCCCCTAAGTACTGCAATGATGCTGCCTTTCTTGGGGACAGAAATTATGTTCCAAGTGTGTCTGGATCAAAATCAGGAGAGTGCTATTTAACATGCATGGAGCCATCCTAGCACTGGATGGTGAAGGCAGGATTCATCGATTGGGAGTAACTGTGCTGGTTTTGTGCACTTGATCGGGAAGGAAGCCAGGTTTCTCAGCAGATGTATAAAAGGCTGAGTCTACAAAGGGTCAGGGATGGATGGTAGAGATGCTTGGCTGAGAATTTACTGGGGGGCTAATTGGCTTGGCTTCTGATGTCCAGAGCAAGGAGAGGGGTGCTGGGGCCAGGGCCTCATCAAATCCTCTGGGAAGGGATTGGCTTTCTTGACTGACAGAGTGAGACTGAACTTTCTTTGAATTAGGTTTTAAAAGGTGACTCTGGGGCTTCCCAGGTGGGGCTAATGGTAAAGAACCCCGTCTGCTAATGCAGGAGACGTAAGAGATATGGGTTCGATTCCTGGGTCAGGAAGATCCCCTGGAGGAGGGCATGGCAACCCACTCCATTATTCTTGCCTGGAGAATCCCATAGACAGGATCTTGGTGGGCTATGGTCCATAGGGTCGCAAAGAGATGGACACAACTGAAGTGACTTAGCACTGAAAGTCTTGGAAACTTTGGGATGTTCAAGGTTTGTTTTTTTAAAGATTCCCCCCCCCCCTTTTTTTTTATTTAGACCATTTAAAAAGTCTCTATTGAATTTATTACAACATTGTTTCTGTTCTATGTTTTGTTTTTTTGGCCACAAGGCATGTGGGATCCTAGCTCCCTGATCAGGGATTGAGCCCACGCTCCCTGCATTGGAAGGCTAAGTCTTATCTACTGGACTGCCAGGGAAGTCCCTCGGGGATTTTTCTAAAAAATTAACTTTATTTTGAAATAATTACATATTCATAGGAAGTTATAAATATACTAAGTTTTGATGTATGATATGTGAAATACGGAACAAGCCAGTACTATAATCTACATTCTGGGCAGTGTATCTAGACCCATGGACCCTGTAAGAACTCATCCAATCAGAGCCTAGCCAGTCCTTGGCCATGCCCACTGAGTCGATGACATCCCTCTCAGAACTCTGATAACATGGTATAGAGTCCTCAGTATGGGTCAGTTAGAAATGTGAATTTTTGGTGCTTAGTGAATAATAATTTGATTAAACTCACTACAGAAATATTTAGAAGCAGATGAAAGTTTGACCAGGCTGTACAAATCAAAACTGTATATATACTTATATACACTCATACACACAACATATATGTGTGTTATTTATTTGCAGAGCTAACATTTATTGAGCATTTGCTATTTCCCAGGTACTATGCTAAGTGTTCTGTATGCACTACCCCAGGTAATCCTTCCAGCAACAATTTGAGGTAGGAAATATTATATCATTATTTTATAGAGAAAGCAGAGAAGCAGAGAGACTAAGTGACTCGCCCAAGGTCACACAGCCACAAAGCAGCAGAGTCATAATTAAAATTCAGATCTGCCTGATTTTAGAACCCAAGGTCTTACTTGTTTCTCTTTATGTGTCTCTAGGGGCACATTAGAAGGATGTACTTGCCACAGAGTCAAAGCCTAAGGTCATCCCGTCCAGAGGGACTGACTTTTTCCTCTTTGCTGTGATGGATGGGCAGAGATCAGGAGGGACGAGCCTGGCGGGGTCACCCCCAAGACAGAGGGGGGCCTGGAGGGGACATGGGGACACAAACCTCGGAAGCAGAAGGCATGGTGCCGGGACAGTGGATCCAGGAGGCCTGTCTGGTTGGGGTAGAGGTAGACGGTTCTCACGCCTGGTTTGTCCCCGCCACAGGCGGGCCTTGGGGTGACGATGGGGTAGCGAAGGCTGCCGTCGGACAGCCAGCCAGCGTAGCACTTGTCCAGACCGCGGCTCCAGGCAGCGTAGAGCTGGCCCGTGGTGGCCAGCGTGGCGTTTTGGGATTCACAGAACTCCTGGGCTTCCCGGAAGGTGAACTGCTCCAGGCGTGTGGCAAAGAACACCTCCCCTGGGGGCAGAGGCAGGTGGCAGATGTGAGCCTCTGTGCCCATGGCCAGAGCAGCCGCTGCTCACCCAGGGGCAGGGCAGCTGCACTAAGATGAGTTAGTCGCTCTCCATGCGAACAACCTCCCCTCCTTCTCTCTGGATTCTCCAGTCACATGTAGGCACCCCCTCTTCTGTCTAAGAGAGGCACTTCTGGGCACCCTGTGCTCCCTTAAACCTCAGCACTTAATCATGGAGCCCTGAATGCTATGGACCTGTGGCCCCACCTGGATCCTGTAAACTCAGGGAGCGGGGCCTGTGGCCACTCTCAGGGGTTGGAGTCCCAACACCCAGAACAATACTGGAGTCTGTTTCTGATCTGGGGGGAGGAAGGTCACATTTATTGAACATCTGCTTATACCAGGCACTTTTCATGCACATCTCATTTAATATTCAGTGAAGTCTCTGATATAGGCATAAGTCAGCTCCATTTTATAGATGAGGAAACTGAGGCCTAGAGAGGTTAAGTAACTTGCCCAGGTCCCCAAACAAGTGAGTGGCAGTGTTGAAATCTCTCCAGAATGTCAGCATTTCCAAGATTGCATTCAGTGGGACAGTAATTTGGTGATTTTAATTGAAATGATAAGAAATAAGACCTAAGAGAGGTTCTGTGTTTCATTAAGCTTGGGTGATGCTTGGTTAAGCAGAGTTGAAGAAGTTTTTTTTTTTTTTTTTTTAATGCAGGACTTCTCATAGTCTTTGATTTGTTCATGAGCATTGAGATTCTCAATGAGGCAGAAGGTGCATATAACACTTTCTGGTACAAGTAAATTAATTCATTTACCCACAGAACTTATTGGTTTTTCAAGAAACCAGTGCTTCCCTGCAATGCTGGGGAATCCACATGAACCATTTGGGAGGCAGACAACGGGCCTGGCCTGAGAGAGGGACTGGGAAGGCCTTCTTTCTTAAATAGGATCCTTTCCTGGCTGCCTGTTCAGGTGAAAACGGGGCTAGGTGGATGGTGATTCCCCCTCCTCTGCATCTCCGCATCAGTCCCCTCACCCTTCCACAGCCCGAAATGCGAGAACAGGGCCTGTACCCTCGAGTCTGTCCACGTAGCAGTAGACATCGTAGGTTTCTGATGGTGGCCGCAGGCCGTAGGTCCGGACCCCTGGGCTGCTGTCCTTGTCACCCACACAGGGGGTCCGCGGGCTCACAATGGGGTATCTGCAAGGGAGGTTGGGAGGGGCGGATGAGAGCTTATTCTGGAAAACTGGAGATGCGGGGCCCCAGGGTGAGGCCGGGAGGTCTCCTGAAGGATTCAAACCAGGAAGGAGGACTTCCCTGGTGCACCAGTGCTTAAGAATCTGCCTGCCAGTGCAGGGGACATGGGTTCTGTCCCTGGTCTGGGAAGATCCCACACGCTGTGGGGCAACTAAGCCCGTGTACCACAACTACTGAGCCCATGCACTGCAACCACTGAAGCCACACACCCTAAAGCCCATGCTACGCGATGAGAGAAGCCACCACAACGAGAAGACTGCACACACTAACGAGAGAGTGGCCCCACTCGCCACAGCTAGAGGAAGCCACAAGCAGCAGTGGGGACCCAGTGCAGCCAAAAAAAAAAACAAAACAGGAAGGAACCTCTCATGCAACACGTTCCCTGTGCAGCTGGGGATGCGGCTGCCTGGGGGCCATCGAGGGATTCCCGGCTTCAGAAGAAAGCCCACAGCATGGAAGGGTCAGGCTGGGGAGGACTGTGGGGCTTGACAAGGCGCTCTCAGTATGTTTTTTGAGAAGAAATGACCAAGGAGTTAATGTCTCCTGGAACCCATTCCCACCCTCTCGGAATATGTTTTGGTTCTGGGGGAGAAATTAAGGGGTCAGCCAGGAGCCACTAATTAATGGAGCACACAGTGAGGTGGGTGCCCACTTGGTGGTGGGTGCCGCAGGCTCAGGCTCCCCAAGCCTGACCTCGCATGGTTGGGTTTGGACTGGCAGGTGAGCCCAGCTCGTCTGTCACCTGACTGTCTGGTCCTGCAGCCAACCGGCGTCACACTGCTCGTAGCCTGCTTCATAGGCGGCCTGGAGCTGCTCGGGCGAGGCGATGACAGCCCCAGTGCGCAGGCAGGCCTCCTTGGCCTCCTCAAAGGTCAGCGAGTAGCGGGAGGAGCCCGGGCGGTAGTGGAACACGACTCCTGGGTGGGGAGGAGAGGGAGAGAAGGTGAGACAGGTCAGGATCAGGGCATGGACCAAGGGCCACATTGCCAATATCCGTGGTACCTGGTTCTTAAGGCTTTGCAGGTGTGGAAGGAGCCCTGGCTCCTTGAGGAATGAGCTCTTTTCATCCCCTCCTTCCTTTCCTACTCCCCATCTGATTCCTTGTCAAGCTGGTAATCTCTGCTTGTCCACACTGCTCCTGAAATTCACCTTCCTGAGAAAGCCTTCTAGGAACCTTCTGCCATGGGTGTCCCCAACCCTTCATTCTGGCTTCCTCACTCCAAGGCTGCTCATTTGTCCCCGGACTCTTGAAAACAAAGGCACTTGCTCTTAGTATGAAAAGACTAGGTGATCATTGCAGAGCATTCGGAAAATACAGAGAAGGACAAAGAAAAAAAACAAACAAATCTATCAAACCACTGCCTTTCTTCCACTTGGCCCAAAGTCCCGGGTTCAGGGGGTAGGTGGTCCTCCTGAAAACAGCTGGAAGAGTTTGTGCCGGTGCACTGGGTATACGTTGGGGGATGAGCACAGGACACAGCCTGTCCGTGAACTCCCACTCACTCTGCCTCCCCCATTGCATTTAACTGGACACACACTGGTTTTTGACATTTCCCTGGATGACTGGCCAGTTTACATCCAGTTGCGGATGGATCCCTTATCTGAGTCTCCCCCATGTTCTTGTCCTGTCCTGTGTTAGATGCCATTGGCACCTTTATGGGTGGCAGCCACGTGGAGGGAGTGAGGGTCTCTTCAGCCCTGAGCCAACTTTGGGATATCGTTATTGTTGGCCTTACCCCCAAACTTCTAAGCAATTCTTCCTTCTCAACATACTGTATTTATCTGCGTGATTCAGGCTGACGTCTCACTTGGTGGCATCATGGGAGTGAAGGTGGATGGCGGTGGCCATCTGCCCCACCCCCAGGTGGAGATACTACCAAGGGTCTTGATGGAGGTCACCCCAGTACATCTTTCCTATTCATGGACTTGAGTTTTGGAACCAGCCAAGTTCCACATGATGTGACATCCCAATTATTCAAATATTTATTTATTTTTTTGGTCTCCTGGCATGTGGGATCTTAGTTTCCTGACCAGGGATTGAAGCCATGCTTCATGCATTGGAAGTGTGCAGTCTTAACCACTGGACTGCCAGGGAAGTCCCCATCCAGACGTTTATTAAGCATCTGAAACAACACCATCCCAGAACCGAGGTGGCAAATGTTTTCTGGAAAAAGCCTGATAGAACACATTTCAGACTTTGTGGGCTAAATGGGTTTTGTACATCTACTTGATCCTAACCTGATAGCCCTAAACGGCCCTAAATGGCCATAGACAACATGTTACCGAATTGGTGTGACTTTGTTCCAGTCAAATTTTATTTGTGGACGTTAAAATTTGAATTTTATATAATTTTCACAATATGTCACAAAATGTTATTTTCTTTAGACTTCCCCCCTCAACTACTTAAAAAAGCTTCTTAATTCTCAGTTCACGGGCCACAGAAGAACTGGACATGGCCTAGGGCTAGGTTTGGTCCATGGACCACAGTTTGCAGACCCCTGTTCTGGAAGGCCAGTGCTGTGAGAAGCCCTGAGGGTACCCAGTGCAGCTGAGTTCAACGGCTCTATTCTGCGGAAATGTCTGTTGGGGCGAGGAGGGCCCGTGGACAGAAGGGCCCAGGGTTTTTCTTTGCCCTTCACCTCTACCTGTGGATACACTCGCTGGTTTTTACCTCTGACTTCATTTGAAGGAAATGCTTTGTGACAGAGAGCCACACACACATAAAAGAGCGTGAGCACCACTGGTCTGGACCATCCCCCTTGTTCTTTGTTTCACAAGTGAGGAGAGCTGAGTCTGAGAGGAGGGAGGCTTGTCTCACATCCCAGATGAAGTTGAAAGTACAGAAGAACCTCCACCCAAGTGGCTTCAGTGGTAAAGAATCTGCCTGCCAGTGCCGGAGAAGCAGGTTCGATTCCCTGGGTTGGGAAGATCCCCCGGAGAAGGGAAATGGCAACCCAGGACAATCCAGGATCCTTGCCAGAAGAATTCCACAGACAGAGGAGCCTGGAGGGCACAGTCCGTGGGGTCGCAGAGTCGGACACGACTGAGTGAGCACTTCCTGCACTGCACACAGAAGACCCCAGACCAAGCCCTTTCCCCCAGCCCTGGATGCAGCCCCTTGAGTGGCGGACACTTACCCCCTGGCAGTCGTGGCTGCCCAGGGACCTCGGTTGCACCTGGGGCTAAGGTCACCTGCACGACGAGGTCCTCGCTGGTGAAGGCCGTGGGGGCTCCCACGCCGGGCGTGGACTCTCTGGGAAAGGCCCAGGGCCAGGTGGCCTCTCCAGTCCTGTTCTCCACCGCGGGGAATGCAGTGGCCCTTACTTCGGGGGCAAACGTGAAAGGCTCCTCAGGTTCTGGGGCGGTTGGGGAGACTTCAAAGTCGGGCTTTGCCGTGAGGATCACGTTGCCTCGGGCTTCACCCTCGGTGATATTTCGGGGCAGGGGCAGCTCCACATCAGGCCAGGTCACCGTCTGGATGGTGATGTCCTCCTCGCCACCTACCCCGAAAAAGTTTTCTGGGATGTCCACAAAGTCTTCACCTGGGGCAGGGGGCAGAGACAGGCATTAGTGCTTGGCCTGGGGCTGGCTTGATGGAGATGAATATCAGATGCTCCCCTTCTCTGCTAAGAAAAGAAAGCACCTACTGTGTGCCAGGCACCTGGCCAGGGCCATTGTTGGAGACCTCAATGGCTTGAGTATTTATTATAGGGGTGCCCTAGATTGCAAGAATATGCAGTCACCACAGCACAAGACCCTGACCAATCAGCTCACTGCTTATTAAACCCATCTTGTTCCAACATCCCTTGCCAGCCAGTTGCTTCCTTACCTATCTTGTGAGCACCTGCTGAACCTCAGATGTTAGAACTAGCCAATGGGAAAATGTAAATCAATTAGAAAGAGAAACGAAAAAATCTTCCCAAAGATGCAGGAGCTCATGAAATTGTTGAAAGTGCCATGAGAGAACTGCCTGCCTCAGTCATGAACAAATAAGCCACTTAGTAATGAATAAAGAGAGCATTCATGAGGATGCTACAACTGCAAACAGGGTGGTGGGAATATTGAAAAGTGAAGAGAAGCTTTTGGGGGTAATTCTAATTATGTTTGCACAAATAACCCTAGACAGTGTAAAATACAGGATAAAAACATTTAAAAAAGTTTTAGTCTAAATGTTCACAATAAAGCCCTTGTCAAAAACTTTTTCCCACTCTTAAGTAACACTATGGCCCTCATTTTGAAGTGAATTCAATTAAAAAGGGTAACTGCGGAGAGGAAGGCTCAAGAGGGAGGGGACATATGTATATGTATGGCTGTTTGTTTGACATAAAGCAACTCAATTCTCTAGAGCAATTATCCTTCAAGTAAGAAATAAATATATTTAAAATTTTAAAAAGGGCAGATCACAGCGCCCTCCTGTGGTGCGTGGTCTCAAGTCAGGCCCCACATCTTCCCATTAGACAGATAAGGGAAGTGAGGCTCAGTGCCTTGACTTTGTCACAGCTGCCCAGGAGTGAGTGGCAGAGACGTGATTCAAACTTGAGAAAACAGCCTCTGAATCTCACGTTTTCCCCCAGTTCTGGGCTGATGAGATAGGACTGGGTACACTGCAGGCTACAGTGATTCTAGCTTCCCAAGGAACCCATGCGAATAGGGGGTGCTAAGACATGGGGTTCAGGTACCCAGTGGACCCTTGAAGGAGGTAAAACCCAACTCCCCATTCTAAGATTTTATCCTCTGGGTCCCCATTTCGGTGGCATGCTCCCCCACTGAAATGCCTCCAGCCCAAACCCACCTGTGTAGCAGATGGCGTCATAGCGGGATGAAGGGTCAGGGTAGCCCGTCTGGTTGGCATGCAGGTAGACGGTCCTCACTCCCAGGAGGTTGCCCCCGCAGTTCGGTCGGGCCTTGGAGATGGGGTATCGCACACTGCGGTCAGCCAGCCAGCCGGCGCTGCACATGTCCATGCCACCCTGCCAGGCCAGGTAGAGTTGGCCCGTGGTGGCCAGCCTGGCGCCCAGCCGCCGGCACTCGTTGGCTGCCTCCTGGAAGGTGAACTTCTCCGGGGATGTTGCATAGAAGACCTCGCCTGCAAAAGACACAGCCAGGAGGGTAAGGAGCTCCTTCCTACATCTGTCCTCAGGGAGATCCCCAGGTTCCTCTGAGTTTGGTCTTTAACTGGGCAAAGCCCTGGTCCCACGTATCTGTATTTCAGGGGTAGGATGGGGGGTTGTGAGGGACGTCGAGGTAGGGTATGGTATCCTAGATTATCGCCCTGCCCAGGAGGAGGCCCGCGTGACCCTGAGAGTCAGCAGGAAGAAGGGGCTGGGCTGGGGCTCATGGGAGGGCGGGGCGGCCTCACCCTCCATCTCCTCCGCGAAGCAGTACACGTCATATGTTTCGTTGGTGTCCCGGATGCCGTAGGTTCTCACGCCCGGAAACTCGTCCTTGTCTCCATAGCAACCTTCCCTCGGCGTGTGGATGGGGTACCTGCCGAGAACCCAAAGCAGGGATGTGACACTCGGGGGACGGAGGGGGCCGGCGACCTGTGCCCTTGTACCTTCCTCCCTTGTGGGAGGAAGCGGTGACTTACTGATGTGTTTGCCAGGATCTGCTGGGATCTGTGGGCTACCTGTTTTCTACAGTTTTTTCCCCAGCTTTATTGAGATGGATGTTTTCATAACTATTGGTGACAGAAAGCTGCGCCTTTTACTAAATATTTATTGGTACCAAACGTTCTATCAGGGGCTTGCAAACCTTTTCTGTAAAAGGATGGATAGTAAATATTTCAGGTCTTGCAGGCCAGAGGGTCTCCACTGTGACCAACCACTCAACCTTGCCATCCTAGTGCAAACGAAGCAACCACAGACAAAATAACAAGCGTGGCTGTGTTCCGATAAAACTTTGTTTACAGAATCAAGGAGTGGGTTGGACTTGACCCATGAGCTATAGTTGGCTGAACCCTGCTCTGTATCATTGGAGTCTCACATCAACCTAAGAAGGAAGGTGCTATAACCACTCTAAACTATAAGAAAGTGGGGCCCAGAGATGTTAAGCAACTTGTTCAAGGTCACACAGCCTCTAAGTATCAAAACTAGGGTTTGAGGTATATAAGTACCTCTTGTATCTGAGGTGTGGTCTTTTGCACTATGCTAGGCTGTTGAATCACTTTGCCTTTTTTTTTTTTTTTAATGGTTAATGGCTTTTTTTATCCTGAGATCTTTTGCCTATCCCAAGATTACAGAGTTATTTCCTTTTGTTTTCTTCTTGTGGCTTTGTGGTTCTGGCTTTTGCATTTGGAGCTTTGATCCACCTCAAATGAATTGTCTCATCTTGCTTTTACAAGCTTGCTTACATGATTGCCCTCTCTTGAAGCTAAGGCTCTGTCTGTCTTGCCGGGGGAACCCACCCCTTAGCAGCTGTGCTCAGGGGAAATGAGCCAAAAAGCTTAATTTACATGTGTCTTGCTCTATTAAAAACAGAATAGAAAGTGGTTCACAAAAATATATAAACACCAAAATTTTAAAAAGATGTAAAGGGAAAAATGAGTAGGAAGAATAATTATGTATAATTTGCATGGAGAAAATGCTCATGCGGAGCTATGCTGCTAGTGATCACTCATCCACCACAGGACAGAGGACCAAGGATTTGGGACCTGACCTCAGACTGGCCAGGGCACCTGTCTAGCCCCAGCCCAGGTTGGCCTTGGTGTCAGGCTGGCACCAGCTCAGTGCGGGTCAGTGTTCCAGTCCATCTCCCACTCCGCTCCGATGGTGGCCCCGGGGCTCACCTCACAGTCTGATCGGCCAGCCAGCCGGCGTCGCACTGGTGGAAGCCGTCCTCATAGGCGGCCTGCAGCTGCTCGGGCGTGGCGATGATGGCGCTGTTCTGCAGGCAGGCCCGCTGCGCCCTGTCAAAGTCCAGGGTGTAGCGCGTGGAGATGGCTCTGTAATGGAACACGATGCCTGCAAGACACAGGAGAGCGAGATGGCAGGTCAGCACAGCCTCCCCTCATCCAGGCCTTCATAGAATCAGGGAGAGCCAAGGGGGCATAGAGACATCTGGGCTGGGCCTCCAGCTGATGGGTGGATCCCAGCTCCGTATCTGCATGGGGTCCTTCTGCCTTTGCTAGAACATTTCTATTAACAGGGAACTCATTACCTTACAAGGCATCTTTTTGGAAACCTGTGATAATTCTGATAATCAGGTTATTTGACTTGGATCAAAATCTGCTTTCCTCATAATTTTTCATGTCATTCCAGAACCCCATATTTGCTTTGCAGAAAGATGCCCCCTCAGCCCAGGGCCATCCCAGTGAGAGTCTTGTTTAAGGCACAGGTAGGAGCAGACTGCCTTTCAGAGAGTGCTGGGCACCAAAGAATTGATGCTTTAGAATTGTGGTGCTGGAGAAGACTCTTGAGAATCCCTTGGACAGAAAGGAGATTAAACCAGTCAATCCTAAAGGAAATCAACCATGAATATTCAGTGGAGTGACTGATGCTGGAGCTGAAGCTCCAATACTCTGGCCACCTGATGTGAAAAGTCAACTCATTGGAAAAGACAATGATGCTGGGAAAGACTGAAGATAGGAGGAGAAGGGTGAAACAGAGGATTAGATGGCTGGATGGCATCATCAACTCAATGGACATGAGTTTGAGCAAACTCCAGGAAATAGTGAAGGACAGGGAAGCCCGGCATGATGCAGTCCATGGGGTTGGGAAGAGCTGGACAGAACTGAGCAAATGAACAACAACAACCCAAAAGGAAAAACTTGGTGCTGACTGAAGTCCTGAAGCCTACCAAGAACAAAACCATATTCCTTAGTCCATCGAGGGTAGGGGACCAGAAAGTCCTCATCCCTCTTTGGCTTCTGGAACTGGAGGTGGAGGAAGGAAAAGACATGTGGGTGGAGAGTCAGGAGATGCTCTGGCTCCCTTCCTGGGAAACTTCAAGCAAGTCACTTAACCTCAGTTTGCTTGTCTGTAAAATGTGGATGGTCACAAAGCAATTGAATCACAGGATTGTTGGGAAGCACAGATTGTAATTCATTACATGTGACTGTGGCCACAGAGTGTTTAATTCACTCAAAGTCCAGCGAGAGTGATATTACTAGCTTCACGTTACAGAGGAAGCAACTGAAATTAAGTAACTCAACCGAGGTGCAAACTGGCAGGAGGAGGAGCCGGGGTTTGCAAGCCAGCCTGCCTGGGTGCCCACCAGTGCAGATGCCATTCTGGTTCTTTCTGTAGGTGAAGCAGGGTCCCCCCGGGCAGGCTCTCACCTTTCACCACGACCTCCAGGGTGGCCTGGCTGTCCTCGATGCCGTGCATCACCTCACAGCGATAGATCCCGGAGTCATTGGAGCGCAGGTTCTGGATTTCCAGGGTGGCGTCGCTGGGGATGGCGGGGTAGTTGGGCAGCGTGACCTTGTCTTGGTAGGCGCTGTTGACCCGCACCCGCCCTTCCGTGGCCACCAGCAGCACCACCTCCTTCTCCTTGGATATGCGGCTCCACTTGATTCTCGGGGCGAGGGGGGCGGTGGAGGGGGCGGTGGTCACGGGGTGCATGGGGTCGATGAAGTAGCAGGGGATGGTGAGGGAGCTCCCCAGGAGGACCCGCAGCGGGGATGGTTCAGGGATGCTGACACTCAGCGAGTTGTCAGGTTCTGTGCAGGGAGACACGGGGGCGGGAGACAGACCCATCAGTGCCCAGAGAGGACCGCCCAGCCTCTCTGTCAGCCCTTCTGGAAATGACAGTGTCTGTGCTGGTGCTGGGGAAGGCTCCTGTGTCACATGGAATTCCCTTTCCAGAGCAGCTTTCTCAAGACCCCCTGGTCTCTGTGTCTCAAGATGGGAACTATGGAGCCAGAAAGGACTGCAGAGGCGGCCACTGGTAAACTCAGAGGTATACCTCTTTCTTTCTCAAACTGGGGTACCGTAGGTGATGCCACGCCATGGGATAAACAGAACCCATCTTTCTGGAGTGACAAGCCATGGGATAAGCAGAAACCGTCTTTCTGGAGTGACAGCTTGACTCAAAAATTGGTAAGTTACTTTGGGGGAGAAGCTCCAATACTTTGGCCACCTGATGTGAAGAGCTGACTCACTGGAAAAGACCCTGATGCTGGGAAAGACTGAAGGCAGGAGGAGAAGGGGATAACAGAGGTTGAGATGGTTGGATGGCATCACCAACTCAATGGACATGAGTCTGAGCAAACTCCGGGAGATAGTGAAGAACAGAGAAGCCTGGCATGCTGCAGTCCATGGGGTAGCAAAGAGTCAGACATGACTTAGTGACTGAACAACATCAAGAAAAAATTACTATGGGGAAGAAAAAATTTATACAACTTGTAAAGCTAAAATATAAAAATATCAAACACTTAAGGAGGTCTGCTTTGGGCTCCATCCTGACCTTGCAGAAGGACTAGTCATTCTCTTCTGTTGTTGGGGGATCAGGGGCCTAGTTGGAGAGGCATCAGAGAAGAGCAGACATTTAAGTCTGCAAAGAGTCAGCCTGGGGTGAGGTTGGGATCTCGAGTGGGTTGCCATTTCCTTCTCCAATGCATGAAAGTGAAATGTGAAAGTGAAGTCGCTCAGTCATGTCCAACTCTTCGTGACCCCATGGACGGCAGCCTACCAGGCTCCTCTGTCCATGGGATTTGCCAGGCAAGAGTACTGGAGTGGAGTGCCATTGCCTTCTCCTGGGATATGATTAGATTCCATTAAAAAACCAACAACAAACCTAGATGGTATTGATAGGGAAGGTGCAGAGAGTTTGTAAATTCTGTTAGAGGTAAAAAATCTTCTGGTATTGGAAAGAAAGAGCCTTTGAAAAAACAGCACTTTTATGAACAGTCATATACTTTTTGAACTTTTTTTTCCAGGAGAGCCTGCAGGTTGACCATAAAAATGTTTCAGATATTTGTGGGTGGCAGATACACAGCAAGGCAAGAAAGAGGGAGCCAGGAATGTTTGGGGTCCAGCCCTAACCTTTTGATATCCTGGGGGGTCACTAGCAGGCCCTTCACAGAAATATCGCTCTGAGGCTCTGCCCTAGCACAGGACACAGCATGGTTTCTGTGGTGGCAGCTCTCCAGGGCAGGTTCTTCCCAGGTGGCACTCGTGGTAAAGAACCCACCTGCCGATGCAGGAGACATAAGAGACTCAGGTTCAATCCCTGGGTCATGAAGATCCTCTGAAGGCAGGTGTGGCAATCCACTCCAGTATCCTTGCCTAGAGAATCCTATGGACAGAGGAACCTGGTGGGCTACAGTCTATGGGGTCACAAAGAATCAGACAATACTGCACTGACTGATCACACACACACAGTTCTCCAGGGACAACTGGAAGTGACAGCAGCACCCAGCCCTGCAGTTTTTAAAGCTCTCAACCAACCCTCATGCAATGGTTGGTCTGTGTGGGCAAATCACCCCAGGGTATAGCCAGCTGGCTATTCAAGGGTCTCAGGAAAAGAGTACAAGTAGAGACTCATGGATCATATGTCTAAATATTTAAAAGCTATAAATCAAGCCAATAGACCCATAACTTGTTTTTAAAAAATGTTTCATCTTATTTGACAATGATACCTTTCAAAATGAAAAACCAGATTCAAATTTAGAATTCTTGGATCCCTTAGAGTTTTGCATTGGGATGTGGTGGCCACGCTGGAGGAGAGGGAATCAGGACCGCTTTTCTTCCCTCCACGGCTCTACACTGTGAAGGATCTGTATTTATCCAGGCTATCACAACCCAGCTGTGTCCACACCCAAACAGTCACCCCTTCACCTCTCCCGCTGGCCTTCTGGTGGCTCAGACTGGCAGTGGTGGGTGGTCCTTTCATGGAAGGGTGGACCCAGAGGAGCAAACCATGTAGCCCTGGGGATGATTTGGGTCCAGCTGGACAGGGAATTCTGGGCGTCCTGGGTACCCAGAGGGAGAATAGAGCAGGGTGGACACATGTCCCTGGCCCTACAATTCCTCATTTTTAGGGAATGTTGGGGCTGTAGGAGAGTCAGAGAGGGGGACCTCTAAAGTGATGGCCCAGATCAAGCACTATCAGTGCCAGGCTTGGTCTCTGACCCCCGAGTCCAGTCCTCAGTGCCCGCCGGGTAAATGAGACATGCGTGGGGATGTCCTCACCTGAAACTTCTACTGAGATGGCTGCTGCGATGACCCTCAGAGTCACAAACACCAAGAGTAAAGTGGTCATAGTTCACCTGGAAGAGAGGGGAACAGAGATGTTATTCAGAGGTTCAGATACGGTGAGGTTGAGGGTCATGTGTCACATGACAAGTGTGATAAACTCCTCATCCATGGATCTGAAATCACATCAAGAGGAGGCTAATTTAAAAAAAGTGATAACAATTATACTCGAACAATGGCTTTGTGGATAATTTTATTTTGCACTTCGGATTTTTTTCATGTTTTATGAAGTGTCTATGATAAGCTTTTGTGATTAAATGAAACAACAGATATTTATCTAAAAGGCTATAAAGAGTTGGACATGAATGAACGACTTAGTGTATACACACACACACACATTAAATATTATAAAATATCCTCAGCTGATCTACTGTTTATCTCACCGATGTGACTGCAAAGAGAAATAAAGAGGTTTTATTTGAAAACAAAAACAAAAACAAACCTATATGGAGGCTGCATTGTGATCTGAGAGATATCTTCTCCAAGAATCCTGTCCTCACAAAACCTTCATGGATTCCTTAATTACCAGTGTGAGGCTATAATTAAATTTATCTCCTTCTGGTTTTTCTAGGGAACCTCTCATCTTCTAACCAGTAAAGTCTCATCCTAAAGGATCCCTGTGATGGTTGATTTTATGTGTCAATTTGACTGGTCCATGAGGTGCTCAAATGTTTGGTCAACTATCATTCTGGGTGTGTCTGTGAGGGTGTCTTGGGAAGAGATGAACATTTAAATTGGCAGACTGAGCAGAGCAGACTGGACTGCCAATGTGAGTGGGCCTCACCCAATCAGTTGAAGGCCCACATTTTGCCCAAAATGGCTGAACCTCCCCTAAATAAGAGATAATGTCTCTTGCCTGATGCTCACCAAACTGCCTTCAGACTTAAATGGAAACATTGCTTCTTCCTGGTTTCAAGGCTTCACACCCTGGCTCTCCTGGCTCTCTAGCTTGCCAACTGAAAGTGTTAGTCACTGAGTTGTGTCCAACTCTTTGCAACCTTATGCTCCATAGCCCACCAGGTTCCTCTGTCCATGGAATTCTCCAGGTGAGGATACTGGAATGGGTTGCCATTTCCTCCTCCAGGGGATCTTCCTGACCCAGGGATTGAACCTGGGTTTCCTACATTGCAGGCAGATTCTTTACCATCTGAGCCAATTTGTTAGCTTGCCAAAACCCTTCACAATCATGTGAGCCAATTCCTTAGAATAAATCTCTTTCTGTATGTATATGCACAACTAAATAGTTCTGTTTCTCTGGGGAACCCTGACTAATACAGTTTCCCAGGCCCAGAAAAGTGACGCGAGTTACCCCATTTCTTTGATAAAATCTGAACTGCCATCAACTCCAAATCCAGGAACCTATGTGTTTTAGGTCAGAGAATGTACCAAGATTTGGGGCACAATTCAGGGGTCTCATTCAAGCCAGGGGAAGGATACTCACCGAGATTGCTCTGTGGGATGTGTGCCAAGTCGATTCAGTCATGTCTGACTCTGTGACCCTATGGACTGTAGCCTGCCAGGCTCCTCTGTCCAGGGGGTTCTCCAGACAAGAATACTGTGTGTTGCCATTCTCCCCCCGTGGGTCTTCTTAACCAAGGGCTTGAACCTGCCTCTCTTACATCTCCTGCATTAGCAGGCGAGTTCTTTATCACTAACACCATTAGAGAAATGACAGCCCAGGACCCCTGAAGCAACCAACCCCTGTTGGCCCAAACAGTGACTTCATATGAATTAGAGAAACCCACTTTCCTTACTGTCATCTGTTGGAAAACTGTCCCGCAAAGTATACTAATCTGTGATGACAAAACGTAAAGGGAACCCCCTGCATAACTGGAACCCTGACTCTGAGTGGGCCAGAGTACTCAGATCTCAAGGAGACCCATCTGAATTTACAAGAGGTCAACCGAGGGATGGTTCTCAAATTGGGCTACACACTGAAATCACCTGGGCTTCAGCCTGGTCCTCAGACATTTTAAAAGCTCCCCAGAAGGCTCTAAAATGTGGCCAGGGCACCACTGGCTAGAGAGTATGCAGTCACACTGTGGACACTTGTGACTTGCACCCCATGACGTGTACCCTAAAGATAGGAAGGGAGCTTTCACAGGCTGAGTGCAATGCCCAACTGAGGCTGCAGCCAGCATCCCTGACCTGGACTCCGTCAGCGTCTGATGACCCACTAGGAGTCTCTATTGGCTCAGTCACCATCAGCTGTGGCTGGATGGCTTTGAGGATAAGAGGCTCTGAGCTTCCCACCCCTAGAATGTGGGGAAGGGAGTGGATAGGGCCAGGACTCTGGGGATGCTCGTGGGTAAACTCTGGGAGTTGGTGATGGACAGGGAGGGCTGGTGTGCTGAAGTTCATGGGGTCGCAAAGAGTCGGACACGACTGAGTGATTGCACTGAACTGAACTGATGTATTTTTAATTTGGCTCTGCTGGGTCTCAGTTGCAGCATACAGGATCTTTATTTGTGGCATGTGCGATCTAGTTCCCCAACCAGGGATTGAACCCAGGCCCCCTGCATTGGGAGTGTGGAGTCTTAGCCAATGGACCACCAGGGAAGTCCCTTAGTTTGTCATTTGAGTGATCTTTCCACAGCTATCCTTCATTCATTCCACATACAGCAGGCACTTGAGGGATGAAAGGGTTGTCTGTGTGGGTGCTGCTAGGGGCTCAGAGATGAAGGTGCGAGGATGAGTAGGAAGTCTGGAAAATTCCAAAGGCTTAAGAAGCAGCTCCTAGCTTCTCCTGAGGGATTTTTCTCCTTAGAAGCTGCCTTAAAAAAAAAAAAAAAATCTCTGGGACTCCAGGTTCTGGCTCGTGAGGGGACTTTTCCTCAGGCCCAGTGTGATCTGTCATGGCCAAGAACTATTCCTCCAGAGGCTTAAAGGGTCAGGTGTCTCCTCCTCTGTGAGGAGAGGGCTAGACTTGCAGGACTGTCTCTTCCTAGAGCCTCAGGGAAAGCGTGTCCAGACACAAGGCCGCCTGTTCTTCTTCCCTCAGAACAACCATCACTGGGAAGTTCTCTGTATGTTTTTGGAGTTGTGTTTCTTCCCTCGCTCTCTGAACAAGCCTGACATTGTCCGGGAAGCAGTGGTTCTCTGTGGGGCTTGGGTCTGCTCTGTTTTTCTCCCTGGCTTCGGCCAGGAATGAAAAGGGCAGGGAGTGGGCATTGGTGGTGGTGGTGGTGGTGGGCAGAGGGGACGGGTTGTGGGCAGAGAAATTAATTTTATTTCTTCTTCTTTTTTTCAAGACAAACTTTGGGATAGAAATATCGTAATAAATATGCTCTTGTGTTTGTGTGTGTTTTCTCAGCTGTAAAGAAAATAGGGAGAAATTCCATTTTGTCTGGATTCCAGTGTGTCCGGGCCTCACTGAGCCTTTATGTGAAGAGGTGGACTCTGCCAGTCCCCATAACAGGGTGGCCTTTCTGCAGGGAAAGTGGAGCTGGTGGCGATGGGATTGGGAGGCTGGGGCTGAGGACAGTGGAAGGGGCTGTCTAAAATGGAGGGAAAGAGGGGCTTGAGGAGCGGGTGAAAGTTGGAGGGTCTGTGCAGAGCTTCTGTGGGCTCCATGTGTGTGAGGTTGGGCTCATTACCAAGGAGCTGGCTTTTTCAGGACAGAATTATTAGGAAGTTTGATGGGGGAAATAAAGCATGCTAGTGCTTTGAATCTGAGCTTTGGCCATGTGTGTGTATGTGTGTGAGAGAGAGAGACAGACACACACACACACAGACCCATAGCTGAACATATGGAAACCTTCCACCTCCTCATCAGCTATACCCTATCAGATGGCTGCCAACCCAGTCAGGACTTTGACCTTTATTCCATCAGATTATGGGGCTGAATGGGAGGGGCTCACCTGCTTGCCCTGAATTCTTATTCCAGCGACATGCAGTGGAGACCCCTAGACCTGGGTCCCAGTCCTGCTAAGCACCTCCTGCTTTAATAACCCAAGATCCATCTCCATGGCTATTTCAGAGACTGAGCGAGACAATGTGCCAGGCAGACCCGGCTTCTGGAGGGCGGGGGCTGTGTCTCTGGCTCGGCGGCAAGCCCAGGGTCTGGCACTCAGCAGGCATCCGTCAGCACCACTCTCTTCCCTCCTCCCTAGAGTCAGGCCTGGGTGAGCCTCTCAGAATGTGGGGACTGGAAGAGCATCTAGCGGTTACAGGGAGGCTTCTTGCCCTGGGGTGAGGGTTGGATGAGATGACTTTCCATAAAGGATAAAACTGCCGTTGCCAACATCACCACCCTACCACACATTTGGAAAATAAAGGAATTAGAGAAAATAAATCACCATCCTCCATCCTAATCCAACCATTGTTCATGTTTTGATAGTTTTCCTTCTGGTTTTTTTCCTTAGGCATCCACTTGCGTTACGTGGAGTGGCAATCTTTTTGCATCTGTTTGCTTTTTCCACACAGCATGGTGGATCAAATGACTTGTTTTTGGTTCCTTCAGAACTGGTGGATGGCTTTGGGGCTGTACAATCAAGACCTCGCTGCTGGGAATCCTGTCTACACGGCCGAGGCAGGTGGTCTTCAGTCTCTAGTTGAACAGGAAGTGCTCATTCATTCCTCACGGGGTGACCCCTGTCACGGTCAGTGTGTCAGTCACACAGTTGTTTCTGACTCTTTGCGACCCCGTGGACTGTAGCCTCCCAGGTTCCTCTGTCCGTGGAATTCTCCAGGCAAGAATTCCAGAAAGAGAGATTTTAAACCCAGAACAGGGAAAGTGGCAGGGATCCCACATCAAGGACACATCTGTCAAGACTGACTCCAACTGCAGCTGCTAATTTCCCACATATTCTAAATAAACATGGTGGGAAGGCGTGGAAAGGGGGAGTCAGGAAACTGATTCCAGGTGAACTCACACAAGCCCTCAGTTTTCTCATCTGCACACTGGAATCAGAATGGGACATAGTGAAGTTAATTTTCATGGATGCTGATGCTCATTTTATATTTTCTCCTCTTTCTCTTCTCTCTCTGCTTATTCTCTCTCCATCTGGATCTTTTTCTAAAAAATAGAGTTGATTTCCTTATTCCTATTGTATTACTTGGGCTTCCTTTGTGGCTCAGATGATAAAGATTCTGCCTGCAATGCAGGAGACCTGGGTTTGATCCATGGGTTGGGCAGATCCCCTGGAGGAGGGCATGGCAACTCACTCCAATATTCTTGCCTGGAAAATCCCCATGGACAGAGAAGCCTGGTGGGTACAGTCCATGGGGTCACAAAGAGTTGGACATGACTGAATGACTAAGCACAGTGCCTTGTATTACTTGCTTGGTTATCACTGCAAATTCTGCAAATGTTTTCCTGCTTTCTGGGCAATTAAGTGAGTCCACTGGAAAAAGCTGTGGCAGCAGGTTGAGGGTGCTGCAGAGTGACCTTTCAAACCCAGAGTTTTGTCTAGGATTGGCCTCAAGCAGCCCTGTGCTAAGACAGAGGGCACAGTGAGGTGGGGAAGGGAGGGTTTTCCTCTGAGTTGCTTATATTCTTGTAAATGGAGACATATCTGTACCTGGAAAATAGCAGGCATGTGAATGGGTGCTGGGTCCTTGATGCTGTCTAGAATGTCTGTATGACCCCAAGTGTAGTTTTCACATCTTTGACACAGGGTAGAGTGGGAGAATTGTCCCTGGAGTTCTCTGAGACTCTAAGTGCCAGCTCCACACAGTGCAGAAAAGAGACATTTGATACAGGGTCAGAGTCGGTCACATCTCACCTGTCACAGCCTCCTCCCGGGTTAGAAATGAGCTCATCTCTTGATCTGATCCTGCACCCAGATCAGCATTCACTGGGAAGGTTCAAAACCACTGGGAAAGATGCCCCCCCATGCCCTCCACATGCTGGGGAAGATGTGGGGGGCAGCAGAGGGATGCAAAGAGGGGAGCTGTGAGGTTATGAGTATCATGCCTAAATTCAGAGGAATTAGGCTCTCAGGGGAGCCTCAGGCTCTCAAGGGAGGAGCAAGGTTCAAGTGGAGGAATTAGGAGAAATCAAGAAATGATCAAGAAAAGAAACCAAGAAATGACACAGGTCCAGGGACTTCCCTGGTGGTCCAGGGGCTAAGACTCCATATTTCCAAAGCAGGGGACCCGGGTTTGATTCCTGGTCAGGAAACTAGATCCCACAGGCTGCAATGAAGATTAAAGATCCCGTGTGCTACAACTAAGAGCCAGAGCAGCCAAATAAATAAATAAAACAATAAATTAGTTACTAAAACATAAAAAAGAAAGACTTGTGTCCAGAAGGTGTCATATCTGGTGCATGTGTGTGTGTGCTCTCAGTGGTGTTCGACTCCCTGTGACCCCACGGGCTGTAGCCCACCAGGCACTCTCTACTAATGTGGGCTCGCCTTCAAGTGGTGCCCGTGGCTTGGGTCCGGCCCTCCTCTTTCTCTTCCTTCCTTTTGCTCATGCAGTTTGTTCCTTCCAGAAGACTATATCTGTAGAACAGCTCTACATCTGACGTAATAATAGCCTTTTCTGAATCCAGGGTAAATACTACCTCCTGGGAACTTCCAGATACCTTGGCCTGAAACCACCTCCTTTCTGCCCATGTTCTTTGTCATTCCTTGTGGTTACCACCAACTAATTAACAAACACATGCCAGCTTGTGATTTCTTCCCCGTCGTTGTTTTAAACTACCAGGCTAAGCCCTTATGGGGGGTGTATGGGTGGCGAGTGGGGCTGTGTAGTGAGAAGATGGCTTTGGAGTCACATGCATGTGCTCGTGTGTGCTGAGTCATGTCTGACTCTTTGTGACCCCATGGACTGTAGTCCGCCAGGCTCCTTTGTCCATGGGATTCTCCAGGTAAGAAATACTGGAGTGGATTGCCATTTCCTCCTCCAGGGGGTCTTCCCGACCTAGGGATCGAACTCATGTCTTCTGTGTCTCCTGCATTGGCAGGTGGATTCTTTTGCCACTGAGGCACCTGGGAAGCCCTTGGAATCACATAGATTCTGTTGAATCGCAGCTGTGACACTTACATGTGAACAGAAAACCTTGGCCCGATTATTTAACCTCTTGAAGGATCAATTTCCTTACTTCTAAAGTGCTGATCAAATAGGATCTATCATATAGGATTTCTGTAATTCCCTGGAGAAGGGCATGGTAACCCACTCCAATATTCTTGCCTGGACAGAGAAGCCTGGTGGGCTACAGTCCATGGGGTCTCAAAAGAGTTGGACATGACTGAAGTGACTTAGCATGCATGCACTGTGTGGCTTTCAGTAAATTCTGTCTCCTTTCCTAAATCTTATCGGACCAAATCCTCCCTGGCTGAGGTGGGAGAACAGCTGCATTGTGTACACATATCTCGGTCTTCAATCCATTGTGGGTGCACTGAGCACCTAGTGTGGGCACCAAGCACTGGGCTCTGCAGATCGTAGTCCCTCAACCAACATGAACTGACTTGATAGAAATTATACCCAGTACAGTTCATGCCTAGATCTAATTGAGATGATGTCCCATGTGTGGATGGTCATTTGATTTGCAATGACAGCAAACAGTGGGATCCCCCACAACGTGGTTAACTTAGGGCTCATGACTATATTCACCCCAAGCCTGGGGATAGGATGAGAGTTCAAATAAAAGTCTGGATTGTTTAGGTGAGATCCTGATGCTGCTGGTGTCCTCTCCAGTGACCCAAGCCTTGTCACTCTCAGAGCTGCCCCGTGTTCACTGAATGAGCCCAGCCATCCCTGTTCTACCCTTAGGCAACAGTGAGTACCTTACAGCCAAGATCAGCTTATACAGCGGTTTCACGGACAATCTGAAGACTGCCTTTATTGGACTTCCTTGGCGGCACAGTGGATGGGAATCCTTCTGCCAAGGCAGGGGACATGGGTCTGATCCCTGGTCAGGGAAGATCCTATGTGCTGAGGTGCAACTAAGCCTGTGCACCACAACTATGGAGCCTGTGTCTAGAGCCCGGGAGCGGCAACTACTGAAGCCCACGTGCTATAGAGCCCAAGCTCCACAAGAGGAGCTACCGCAACGAGAAGCCTGCAACCAAGAGTAGCTTTCACTTGCTGCCAGCACAGCCAAAATAAGTAATTAATAGACTGACTTAGGTTGGCTGAAGGTGTGAGTGGGTTTGCAGGTAAAGGCCTCCCTGTGGAGGTGGGTGATAGGCACAGCGGGAACCTGAACGGAGTAGATTCCAGTTCAGGGCACAGTGAAAGTGTTAGTTGCTCAGCGGTGCCCAACTTTTTGTGATTCTATGGACTGTAGCCGGCCAGGCTCATCTGTCCATGGGATTTTCTGGGTAAGAATACTGGGGTGGGTTGCCATTTCCTTCTCAGGGGACTCAGGGATTGAACCCGGGTTGCCTGCATTGCAAGCAGATTCTTTACCGTCTGAGCCACCAGGGAAGCCCACAGTTGTTTTTAAAAACATCAATTTCTACTCTCTCTGGCCTTTCTGTCTTGATTTCCTTCACTCACGGAAAAAGGTCCTTGCTAGTAACAACTGCTTGACCTGGATCTACTGTGATGGGAGATATGCTATTCTTCTCTCTGGGGTCCACTTTGAACCCAGGAACCATGCAATTTCCTGAAACAGCCTAGTCTCAGTTTCCTAGGAGACCATATAGTATGGGAGAAGGTGGGTACATTAAAACTACAACCTGAATTCATACCTTTGACTCATCACTTGCTATATTTTAGATGAGCTTGAGAAAGTTTCTTGACAATTCTGGCCAGAATATCCATGAATGATGGCTCTGGAAATTGCTAATTGCCAGTTAGGAGGAGAACAGGGAGTGATGACTCCTATGACAAATTGCTCTAAACATCTTATTTCCTCTAAATCATCAAACAGAAGTCCTTCTGTTCCCTGAGCAGTCTGATCTGTTGGGTGGGGTGGTAAAAGGCGTTGGGAGGAAGGAAGCTTGTATCACATTGGAATCTTGAGTGAGCCAGGGATGTAGAGGTCGGATCAGAAAGGACCGTTAAAACAAATCTTGGCCTATATTTCATGGCAGAACAGGACGAACGCTCTTGGAGTGAAGCCCAGCCCCTTCTCATGTTCTATTAAGTCCCTACGTTCTACGCCCTCACTCCTGCTCACACCACATCATACCTCTATTCCCAGCCACATTCTAGCTATTTCTTGAACATAAAAATGTGTTTCCTCTTAATGGCTTTAGTTCCTTCTCTTCCTTCTTCCTGGTACACATTTCTGGATCTTTCCCTGATTGGCCACTTTCATCATTCCAGCCTCAGTTCAAATGTCCCTTCCCTGACCTCCCTCACCCCTACCCAGTACCTCCCTATCATGTCACCCTATTATTGTTTATTTATAGCATTATCATTACTAGAACTTCCTGCACTTTTCCATTTGCTTGTTTCTTGTTTGTTTCCTCTACTAGAATATACACTCCATGAGGGCAGGAACTTTTGCTCACTAATATCCCTGGGGGCTCAGATGGTAAAGAATCTGTCTGCAATGGGGAAGACCCAGGTTCGATCCCTGGGTTGGGAAGACTCCCTGGAGAAGGGACTGGGTACCTACTCCAATATTCTGGCCTGGAGGATTCCATGGACAGAGGAGCCTGGCAGGCTACATACAGTACATGGGTTTGCAAAGAGCTGGACACGACTGAGTGACTAACACTATACCTACTTGGGCTTCCTAGGTGGTGCAGTGGTAAAGAATTCACCTGCCAATAAAGGAGACAGAGGAGATGTGGGTTCTATCCCTGGGTCAGGAAGATCCCCTGGAGTAGGAAATGGTAACCCATTTCAGTATTCTTACCTGGAATATTCCATGGACAGAGGAGCCTGGCGGGCCACAGTCCACTGGGTCACAAAAAGTCAGACACAACTGAGCACCCACACACGCATACATACTTCAGGTGTCTGCAACAGTGCTTGGCACATGGAAGGTGTTCAACACATATTTGCTGAATGAAAGAATGAATGGTGCTTCATGAATGGGCAATGTCCCTTCTGGATTGTTTGGGAATGGAAGGAGCACTAAGCTTAAGACTGATAATAACTGTTGCAAATCAACCGATTTCAAAGCATTCTTGCCTCCTCAACCCTGAAACACATTAGAAACCCTAGGAGGAGTGTTAACTCTGAATGCGGGTTGGGGTAGCCCGGAGCATACCATGGCCCCTGGAAACATCCATTCACCCTCCTCTCCTGCTAGGAGAGGGCCAAGACTGGTCAGCATGGATCTGGGGACCACCAAGCAGGGAGTGGTGGGTGACCCAGGAGATAGCACCCAGGGACAGAACAGAACTCAGAGTCATCTAGCAGCCTGATGAAGGCTGTGTATTTAAGGAGCTGGGACTGAGCCAGGTCCAGAGCTGAGAAGGAAGGCCAGCCATAATGGTACTTCTTAGGATGGGAGGCTGCACCCAAACCTGGCCCCAAAGCATAAGACCAGACCAGGGTGGGCACCAGAGAGAAGAATTCAGCTCAACATCACCAGCCTTTCCCCATTACTCCCACCTCTCCTTACCCTCGACTGCAAATTCCCAGTAAAACCAGTTTAAAATGGAGAGTGGTACATTAATGGCTCCTGATTCACTCGCCCAGGACACTGAGCTTTGCCCTGTTCTCTGTGTGGAAAAAAACTGGTACTTGGGACCTGCCCCTTCCTGTTCTCAGTCTTCCATTCCAACCCGGGCTCTTGGAGGTTTTCTCTGCATTAATTTCAGACGTTGTGTAAATATCAGACCTGGGAGTTTGGAAAAGAGTAAGTATCCTTCGGCCCAAACTTTCCATCAGGCACAAGAACCTTTCCTGGGGCAGGAATCTGGGGCCAAGAACTGAGTTCCCTCCAGTTGGCGCTGACCATCAACCTGGCAGGACAGAGTGCTCCTTCCTGTAGGAGTTTGGGAAGGGGCTAGGGGACCCAGCAGGACTCCTCAGGGGCCTCCCTTGGTGGGAACTGAGCCCAGGTTTCCAAAACGATCTTTGGTAAAGGTTTCTGGCAGCTGAAGGTCCCGGCCAGCAACGACACAGGCGTTTGGGGTTACAGATGAATTCCTGAGCAAAGCAGAGGGCCAAGTGCCTAGGAGGCAGCTGAAAGGAAACAAGGGGCAACTAGCCTAACCCCTTAAACTCTGGGGGCAGATGCCCAGGTTCTTGGAGTTTAGTCTAGACTTGGGGTCTAGTCAAGAGTAAGAAAGAGGATGGGCCACTGGAATCAAGCCTCATTCTCTTGACTGTAGTTTGCATGCCCTAATTCTAGGACTGGGAAGACGTCATAGAGAACATTCACTTAGTTCCTTTTGGGTCAGGCTTCTCTTTGAGAGCCACTGGGAGTTGTGGACCTGGCTCCCAGAAGATAGTCTCTAAGTCTTTATTTACCTGGGGGCCTTGGGCCACGCTGGATTGTCTGTACTAACAGTGTGATTTATGGTGAGAGTCTTGGGTCATGTGATATCACCTTGACCTCTGGAAGGACTGGAAACTAAGGTCAGCATGTGGGTGGTCAGCCATGTCTACATGACCAACCCACAGTGAAAATCCTGGACAGCCAGGCTCAGGTGAGCTTCCCGGATTGGCAACACTCTGTACACACTGCAACCCATTGTTGCTGGGGAAGTAAAGGTTGTCCACACAACTCCCTGGGACAGCGCAACTGGACGCTCATGCCTGGTCTCTCTGGGACCCTGTCCTGTGTGGCTCTTCCCTATGCTGACTTTGATCTGTATCCATCTGCTGTGATAAATAGTAACTGTGAATGTAACAGCTTTGCTGAGCTCTGAGTCCTTCTAGTAATCGATTGGACTACAAAGAGGTCTTGGAGACCTCCTGAAACTTTCTGCTCCACCAGGTTAGTTAGCCCTGCCCAGGGGGTCCAGTGTGGTCCGGGTAGACAGCAGACAAGCCCGCTTCTCCCCATGGCCATCCCTCAGTGACACTGCTTTCTCTTCTTGGTGCATGTGCTCTGAGGAGCTGAGCATTCTTTTTTTGGCCCTCACGTGGACGGAATCATTGCCTTTCATCTGGAAAAGTTCCGAGGATTTCCTGGCTCTCCTCCCTCCCTCTTTTGCTCCATCAAACACCCATCATGTGGAAAACCGCAGCAGGTGTTGAGGAAGGATCAGAGTGGATCCGCCGCCGGGGCTCACTGTGTGAGGCAGGAGATGAGATGTGTGGATAAATCCTACAGCACTAGAGGGGAGCCTTTCTCAATGAGACCGCTCCACAAGCTAAGATACAGAAATCATTCCTGTTTTGGGAGGACCTGGGAGAACTGTGAAGAAGAGATGGCTTTTGAACTGAGCCTTGAAAGATGTGATGAAGGGGACGACAGAGGAAAAGATGGTTGGATGGCATCACTGACTCAATGGACATGAGTTTGAGTAAACTCTGGGAGATGGTGAAGGACAGGGAAGGCTGGCCTGCTGAAGTCCATGAGGACGAAAAGAGTTGGACATGACTGAGCGACTGAACGACGACAATGGGCCTGTGGAGGTAGGGGAAGGGCATTCTAGGAGGGTCACATGAATAAAGGTATGGTGAAAGGAGTAGATCCAACTGGTGTAGGATCACATAAAGTTAGAAACAAAGCTGGGCCAGATTCTGAAGAGCCTCCATGATTGGGCTAAAGTGTTTGGCTTTATTTTGTAGGTGATGGTGGGGGCCTGTCTCAGGGTTTTGGGGAATGACCTGATCTCAGGTGTTTATCAGGAGGAAACCATGGCCCCCAGTATCTCTGCTCTGTGAAGTTCCCATTGCCATCAAATGTACCCTCCTCCCTCACAGCAGGAGTGCATGCGGTCTATAGCATTTGTGTTTCTGCAGGGAGACTGCACCCCACTGGGGTATGCACTGGGCTTGTCCATCCTTGGTTCTCCCTTGCCCATGAGCACCTACCCTTCCTCTAAAAATGGCTATAGATTGAAGGTTGAGCCCAAGCTGGGCATGGTGCCCAGCAGCAGTGTGAACAAACAAATCATCTCATTCAAGGTTCACGATCACCCTGGGAGGGGCTCCATTACTGGTCCTGTTTTTAGAACGGAGGATACAGAGGCTCAGAGCAGTAAATGACTTACCGTAAATCCTGTAACCAGGGAACGCCAGACCCAGAATTCAAACCTAGATTGGTCTGACTCCAAAACCAGTACTCCTAACTAGATCCCTGCTTCCCATGTCCATGCTAGGGATGGGGGCAGGTGCTGAGGATGGAACCTGTCATGGGTTCGTTCTTGTCACCCAAAGCACTTTGACAATCTGTGGTCTCAGCTTTAAAGCATGATTCAATGAAGGGACATTTGTGGAGTGCCTCCTACATGGGGAGACTTCACATTTTGACTCAGAGCACCAAGGCACCTTGGGGCGGTAGAATGAGCGCAAAACCCAGAGACAGGCAGAGAACTTGCTCTCTGAACCCCTCACAGACCTTTCTGACTCTAGATTTGTTTCAGAACAATTGGAGAAGAGCTGCATATATTGACATGATAAGATGTTTCACCCCTTTCCCGCTTCCTCCTTTTCCAGCTCTCTCCCCCGTGTCCCCAGTTCGCTGCCAGCTGCTTCTGGTGGTATGACTATGCCCTGCAAGGCTGTCAGGACTAAGGTGCCTATTAACCTCCTGATGGTATGCCAGAGCAGCGACCTTCATGAAAACACCTTCTAGGGATTCATGCTGTCTGCTGCCTCCCAGATTCTCCTAGTCAAGGTTTCTTCCTCATGAGAAAGCCAACTTTCCTTTTTCAAAAAATTGATTTTTTTTTAAAGCTGTGGTAAAATACAAATAGGGCTTCCCAGGTGGCGCTAGTGGTAAAGAACCCACCTGCCAGTGCAAGAGACCGAAGAGACACAAGTTCGATTCCAGGGTCAGGAAGAGCCCGTGGAGGAAGGCATGGCAACCCACTCCACATGGCAACCCACTCCACATGGCAACCCACTTCAGTATTCTTGCCTGGAGAATCCCTTGGACAGAGGAGCCCGGCAGGCCGCAGTCCATAGGGTCGCGAAGAGTCAGACATGACTAAAGCGACTTAGCACGCATGCAAAATACAAATAACATAAAATTTACCATCTTAACTATTTTCAAGTTCAGATATTTTATCATTCAGTGGCATCAAGTGCATTCACATTGTTCCACAACTATCCATTCACGTTGTTCCACCATCCATCTTCAGAATTCATCTTGCAAAATGAAACTCTGTACCCATTAAATAAGAACTCCCATTTCCGCTCCCCCCAGCCCCTAGAAACCACCAGGGCACTTTCTGTTTCTATGAACTGGACTTGGACTACTCCTCCTGAGGAGGCGAATCTATAGCCCTGTCTGGCATAATCTTTAGAGATCTTTGTGCACTATTCCAACTGGAATTTTTCCCATCCAATTTTTTTATGGAATATTTTGTATATCCAGGGAGGCCTTCTTGTACTCAGGACTCTCTGGGGTACCACACTGCCTCCAGCATCCTGGGATGCTTTCACATACCCCAGCAATGATCTGCATCTTCAGGGGGTTGGGCTCTAAGGCTGCACACAAGCTGGAACCCAAGTAGGATCAAAACTCCCCTTGAAAATCTCTTAAGAAAGATGTCCTGGTGGATTCCCCCTCACTAACATTCTCTCCCAATGAGTTGAATGCAATCATCTTCCTTCCATTACTGCGTGGGACTGTTATTTCTTTATCTGAGAAGAAGATAAATTTGTTGGCTTGTTAGGAGGGCCAGGATATACGAGAAATACATATCATTAAATACTAGATGCAGGTGTGATACCTCAAGATCCTCATGCTCTGAGAGGAACAAGGGGACAGAGGTCAACCCTGGGGACAGCAAATTTGAACCCCTCGTCTCTGCCTCACTGGGGACCCAGAGCCATTAGTGGAGCGGCTGCAGAGTTTCTCACTAAAGCATGCTCTCTCCCAGTGACTGTCACTGCACTGTACTGCTTCAAACTCAGGAGAGCTTGATGCCAATTTCCCTTGATGGAAAAATTCACCCGCAGCTGCACAACCAGTGGATGTATAAGAACAAGGAACCAGGGCTCTCTGCATCATGTGATGAGCAGACAGCATTCTCTCCCATCTAAGCTGTGGGCTCTCCTGAAGGTCAAGGAAAACTTTTCATTTCTTCTTTTGTATTCCCTACAGTGTCCAATAGACAGCCTGGCATGTAGAAGATTCCAATTATGGAAAAACTATTTACTGACTTAGAAACACATTCACCTTATATGACGGAGCACAAAAAAACAAGCTGCAAAATAATATGTAGAATGAGACTCCATTTCATTTTTATGTAAATCTATTCATGGAAAAAAGACCACAAAAATATACAGAAATGTAACTCTGGTTATCTTCCGGTGGAGAGTTAGCAGTCAATTTTCTTTTTTCATTTTGAAAGTTTTTACTTCCTAAACTTTCTATGTGGTTCACTATTTTTTTAAAGGAAAAATGTTTCTAAAAAGAAAAGGAAATTTTATGTCCTTAAAAAAACTTCATTCAAGACAATCACAGAAGAGAATAAACTCCAGTCCTGGAGGCCATTAGGAGAACTGGAGTTTGTGGGTCAAAGCCAGCAGACTCCCCAGTGACCAATGTCAGCCAACTGGGGCTGGGGCGGATAGACAGGAGTGTCTCAGTGGAGCAAGGCGGAGGGAGAAAGTTCTCTCCATGTTAAAAGTCTTGGAAATCTGCTGGGAAACAGAATTTTCTTCTGCCCCAGTGTTCAATAGATTCTGGACCCACGGTCTTTCTAGCTCATGGCTCCCTCTCCTGGAGGTGGCCCGGAATCTGCCAAATAATCCCCATGAATCAAGGGCATGATGTGCAGGAATAAACAGGGCTTTACACATACACCCTGAAGGACGAGCCCCAGACTGAGGGACAAGCTCTGTGGCTTCTCTTTCTCATGCTAGATGTCAGTGCCTGGCCTGAGAAATTCATCTTCTCTCTAGGCAGAGTGCAGGAAACCATGAACTTTACAATCAGATAGTCATGAGTTCAAGTTCTGGCCCTACCACTTAATACTGTGCCTCAGTTTCATTATCAGCTATCCATGGGATTCTCCAGCGAAGAATACTGGAGTGGGTTGCCATGACCTCTTCCAGGGGATCTTCCCTACCCAGGGATTGAACCAGCATCTCTTATATCTCCTGCATTAGTGGGCAGATTCTTTACCACTAGTGCCACCTGGGAAGCCCCTCTAAAAAACAGAGATAATTAAACCTACTTCATAGAGTTTCTGTTGACTCAGCATGAAGAGGGGTGTGTGTGTGTGTGTGTGTGTGTGTAGCTCGATTCAGGTCATGAGAGGGCATTTATATCCTATGGACTCCACTTGCCCAGCCTCTGGTTAGAATACAAGCACTGACCTATTGGAGTGCTATCACTTATTTAATCTGCCTTTCCTGATAGAACTTCCTTTACATCTTACAAATGCAAAAAGTGAAAGTGTTAGTGGCTCAGTCATGTCTGACTCTTTGCAACCCCATGGACTGTAGCCTGCTAGGCTCCTCTGTCCATGGAATTCTCCAGGCAAGAATACTGGAGTGGGTAACCATTCCCTTCTTCAGGGGATTGTCCGGAGCCAGGGATTGAACCCAGGTCTCCTGCATTGCAGGTGGATTCTCTACGGTCTAAGCCACCAGGAAAGACCTACCAATGAAGCATAGATCTCAAATATAACAAGAGTCAATAAAGAATGCTATGGGCTTAATTCTGTCTCTCCCCTTGCCCCAAAAGGTATGCTGAAGCTCTAACCCCCAGTACCTGTGAATGTGAGCTTATCTGGAAATAGAAGCTTTGCAGATGTAATTTAGTTAAGATAAGGTCATTACAATGGTTCAGTAGGGCTTGCTGCAGTTTCCAGGTATGTCAGGAGGACTGCGCTAGCTTCAGGGTGGCTGGAAACATAAGGTACTTGCTGCATCTCTCTGGTCCCATCCTGTTCTGAGCTTGTATGACTACTTAAGAGCATAAGTGGGCAGGAAAGCAGCTGATCAGCTTCATCTTGGGCAAGAAGAGGCAGTTACACGATCATCCAACACACTGACTCAAAATTCAGGTTCTGAGACACCAGGAATGGGCCCGGGGAACATTCACAATGAACAGCAATTACTGCTTGAGTGTACTTGCTCGGCGCCACACACCTTGGTTTAGCTATGTTATCTTGCTTTATCCTTCCAACAACCTTATGAAAAGAGAGTCAGTGTACCCAATTTACAGATAAGGAAACTGATGCATGCAAGATTAGTCAACCCTGGCAAAGTCACACCTCTGGTTGAACAGGCCAAACTGGGCCCAGAGCCCTTCAACCTGACTGCACCCCTGGAAAACTGGCCTGATGGATTCCTTGGTGAGTCCAGGTGTTAGATGTCATTAGGAAGGAAGCTGGAAATAAAATGTAAGTGACAATGCACTGGACCCTCCATCACAAAAGAGAGACAAGATAAACTTGGAGTTCAAGGAAGGCCCACAGTGGGTGAGGCCCGAGAGCACAGAGCTGGAGGGGAATACTCTTAAGTGTGGATGGTGAAGGCTGAGAAGAGCTGCCCACTGAGGTCTTCAGAATCATGAAGATGCTGAGCTGCAATGCCAGGGGAAACCTCGTCTTGTTCTCCATCCTCTCCCTTGGTGCCTGGCTGGCCATCTAACATGTCATGGGGAGTGCTGGGACCCTGCAGCTTGAAAGAGGTACTGGAAATGCAATAAAAGAGCTCATGACCCATGCTGGGTGGCCACTGATAGAACCTGAGGCTCCAAAGTTGGCTGGACCTAAAACTGAATGTTTATTTCTAAAAGAAGCTGCTCCTCACGATGTTTGAGTCAGCATGAATCATTAAGGAAAGCTTGGAATGAGAGCAGCCATTCATATCCTCAGCTGGGCCCCTCTGATGGCAGAACATCAGCTCGCTGGGGTGACTATTCAGGGTCCCTGGGTCCTGGCCGGGGTGGGTGGGGCCGTTGAAGTGGGCGGGGCCGCTGAAGTGGGCGGGGCAGGTGGGAACTGTCCTTAGACAGCTGCCCTGTTCAGCAGAGCACTGGAAACAGGGAAATTGGGCCCTCGATCTAGCACTGACAGTCACACCTCCAGGCAGGACATATATTTTTCTAGGTTCCGGCTTTCACATCTACAAGAGAAAGATGCACCATACAATGGCTTTCAGAAGACATAAGATCAGAGTTGTTCTCATAGAATCTGATGCCAACTCCCACAATCATTGCCCCTCTCAATTCACTTCTGTGGCCTCTGTGGGGTGTCAGAGACACACAATTCCTATGCTGACCCCCTGGAGGATAGTTTGAAAAGCACTGGATAGAAGTCACTTGGCAGACTTTTAATTAATTTTTTTGGCCATGCCATGTGGCATGCAGAATCCTAGTTCCCCAACCACGGATGGAACCTGGGCCCATGGCGGTGAAAGTGCGGAGTCCTAACCACTGGACCACCAGGGAGGTCCCACTCAGCAGACTTTTACTGAGCACCTTCTGTGTGGCAAGTGTTTTCCATGTGCTGGGAGATAGAAGACAATTAAGATAGACAGGGCTTTTGGTCTTCGAGGAGCTGGGAAGGGGGCAGACAAGCAGCGAGGACAACAACCAAGCAGAAACTTTCAGACAGTGATAAGCTGCAAGGAAAATATGACAAAGGGCTGCTGGAGTGTGGGGTTGAGGGTGTCACGTTTTTTATACTGGGTGGCCAAGAAGGCTTCCTGGAGGAGGTGACATTTGGACCCGAATGACCAGAAAGAGCCAGCCACGCAGAGCCCTGTGGGAAGAGCATCCAGTCAGAGGAGCCCAGGAGGGCAAAGGCCCTGAGGTGGGAATGAAGTGGGAGGCCAGTGGCTAAAGAGGCCAGCGGGAGGCCAGTGGTGGGTGAGGGGAGGGTGTATCATGGAGACCAGCTCCTGCGGGCCTTGGGCTTTATTCTAAGTGTGAAAGGACCACACCGCTAAGGTCTTCTAAGAGCCTCGGCAATCCCCAGAGGGCGGAGCCTCCTCTGCCCTCCTGACTGCCTGGTGCCTGCATCTAAAGGTAGGTTCCTACACTGACACAGGGTTCTTTCGGTGACTAAGGAGTAGTCCAGACTAGTGTCCAGTGTCCAGCCACTGCAGTTGCCTGAGCCTTACTGGTGTTTATCAGAGTCTTGCTGACCCCTGTGGGTGAAGCCCGGGGCGGGGACCCTTGAGGCACTGAGAGAGCAGAGGGAGCTCCTGAGAGCAATGGAGGGTGAGGAGCCTCCTTAACCACGAAGTCACTCCAGTCTCCTGACGGGGTGACACAGCAGCCCTCTCCCTGTGGAACGGGCAGGAAGGACTCAGGTTCTCTCACACCACGGGGACTTTCCCTCTTAAAATGTCAACAAGCTAGAGCAGAAGCCATGGCAGGTGGGGCTCAGGCAGCAACTGAAATCCAGAATGAGGCTGCGCCAGGGGAATTAAAGGCTGAGGTAAAGGAGTGAAGAAGCCCCCTGACTGGGCTGTGTGGACCTGGGTGGGGGTGACACCCACAGATGGAGTGGTGAGGAAGGGGGACAGAGACAGGCAGGGAGACAGGGCACCTCTGCTAAGCTCTGGGGCTGCCATTCTCCCCGGGGGCGGGGGCGGGGGTGTGCTGTTCATAGAGACTTCCAGGAGACTGGCGCCCCCTGGAGTCAGAGGGCAGGTAGAGCACACTGGGTCAGGCCTGCAGCCCAAGGGTGCAGGGGTGTGTGTGCCGGAGGGAGACCAGCCTGGTCTGGAGACAGAACCCTGTTCAGAGGCACAAGCCAGAGGAGGAGCCAGGGCCCCACCCTCCAGTAAACCACACTGAATGCTCTACCTCTCTCCTTTTTTTTTTTTAAATCTAGGGAAAAAAAGAAGGAAAACGAACTCCCAGCAAGACCAGTGTTTAAACGGAAGGTGGCAGGGAGGAGGTGGAAAAGGAGAGATTGGGTCCAGCTTTGCTCAGATGATAAAGAATCCACTTGCCATGCGGGAGACCTGGGTTCGATCCCTGGGTCGGGAAGATTCCCTGGAGGAGGACATGGCAACCCTCTCCAGTGTTCCTTGCCTGGAGAATTCCCATGGACAGAGGAGACTGGCGGGCTACAGTCCATGGGGTCGCAAATAGTGGGACATGACTCAGTGATTAAGCACAGCAGTGACTGTGTTTGAGGTTTAGGGCTTTAAGCTCTCCTTGGTGGGGTCCCCCTTGTCCTGGGTTGGCCCCCGGGGCCCTGGTGCTGCAGCTTCATTCCTGCCGCAGCATCAGATCTGGCTGACTGCTTAGATCAGCATCTGCAGACTGAGAACCTCACTCTGCTCTAGGGAAGAAGAGTGCTCTGGTCGCATTCAATGTGAGGAACTTGGTGGTGATTTCCAATGCTCATTAGCACGCTGAGAAATCCTACAAGAAAGGGGTACTTTTTAAATTCTGTTCAACCCTTGGGGATGAGCTTTTTTTTTACATGCAATGCCTATTGACATCTCGGGAAGGAATGTTCCACTTTGGTGAATGCTGGGCTAGCTTCTTCTGCCTCTAGGGCAGAATGTACTTTTATATTCAGGTACATTAAATGTACTTTAATCCTGGGTCAAGGACAACTGTATGATGAAAGAATGGTGAGGGGATATGTCAAAGTTGCTCAGTTGTATCTGACTCTTTGTGACCCCATGGACTATACAGTCCATGGAGTTCTCCAGGCCAGAATACTGGAGTGGGTAGCCTTTCCCACAGGAGAGGGGAAGCAGGCCTCTACTTTCTCATTCCCCTAAAGAACAAAGGTAGGGGCACAGGCTGTAGTTCTATCTGCAAAAAAGGGAGGACAAGTCATACCAAAAGGTAGGGCTAGAGGGAGGGGCTTAGAATCAAATGCAACAAGAGAAACCATTTTGGGCTTTAAATGAGGGGTTCGGACTAATGGGACTGCATTAGAATCACCTGGGGAGATTTTGAAAAACGCAGATGCCTAACCTGCCTCCCCTCAACAATCTCTGGGGAACTCCTGTTTCTCAAAAACTCCTCCAATGTTTCTGATTCTAGGGACAGAGATTACCTCTGGTGACAGCCTCTAGGCCCCCTTTCCAGTGTCTTGTAAAACAGACAAACATCTGCTGCTTCCCTGAGTCATCTTAGAATCCAGGTGTTCCCCTGAGCCATTCAGATAAGCAGGTCAAAAAGAGGCGTTTGGGGAGGAAGGGAGCACCCCTGACGGGGGAGGGGAGTAGTGGTGGGAAGGTCAGGCCAAGATCCAGAGTTTGTTGGGGAAAATGTGGCCTCCACTCCCCCTGGCTTCGGACTTTTCTCTTCTAATAGGTTTTCTTCCCCAAAACAACCCTGAGACCAGCAAGGACCCTGGAGGGACAGAGCCAGAAGGTGGCCCAATGGTGGGCGATGGGTGGTCCCAGGACAGAGTGTGTCCACAGGTAGATGTGATGGCCCAGTGTTTCTGTGTCCTAGCACCTCCTGTTACTGGTTTGAATGTGACATGTGACATGGAGGGAGGAGCCTCAGCACCCTGGTTAAAACCACGACTCTGCTAAGAGCAGCCTGCGCCCCCTCCAAGTCCAGTGCACTCCCCTCTTTGGGACTCAGTCTTCTCCCTTGTATGATGAAGGAGGCAGGGGATTTTTTCTTTTCTGGCCATACCTTGCAGCATGTGGGATCTTAGTTCCCTGACCAGTGACTGAACCCATGTCCTCTGCCTTGGGAGTGCAGAGTCTTAACCACTGGACCACCAGGGAAGTCCCAGGCAGGTGATTTAAATTCTCCCTAAGTCCCCCTGTGCTCTGAGGCTTCATGATTCTGAGAAGGCTCAGAGAAGTGTGTTCCTGCTCAGTCCCTCAATTATGTGTGACTCTGCAACCCCATGGACTGTAGCTCGTCAGGCTCTGTCCATGGAATTTTCCAGGCAAGAGTACTGGAGTGCGTTGCCATTTCCATCTCCAGGAGATCTTCCCGCCTCAGGGATAGAACCCGCATCTTCTGCATTGGAAGGCAGATTCTTTACCATTGAGTCACTTGGATTTCTCAAATCCACCCATTTGGTTAGTGGCTTTTAGTTAGGCCTTAATTTATTTCAACTCCATGTGAGTGACAAATGGTCCCATTTGAAAGAAAGGAAAATGGAGGTATTCAATGACATGCCTGCACTGAGATAAGTGTCTGGGTGCCTGATCCTGATTTGGTCCTCTTTTCAGTCCTGAGGTCCCATTCCTACCTCCCTCTTCCCATGGGGATCCAGCTCTTAGGGATGTCCCAGCTCAATGGTTGTATCTGCAGTTCCCTCTAGAGGGAGCTGTTGCCTGGTGCAGTAACCTGACCGTAGCAGGCAGTGGGAACCATAGGTCCTGGTTTCTGGCCTTCTTAGGCTAGATCAGCAAAGTGGAAGATGCCGATCTGGGTATTGTTGGCACTTTCCTTGTCAAGAATTGAAAGGAGTTTATAGAGCAATGGTCCACTGGTTTGTTCATTCATTTATACGTTCAGCCTGTCTGTGTGTGTCCAGTCCTGGCTCAGGTACAATGTATACCAGATACAGAACCAGCTTGGGCTTCACAGGCACCCCCACAAGGCAGCTTCCTAGACAGTAACTTCTCACTAATTTGGACCTGTGAGGGCAGGCCTTAGTATCTCTATTTTACAGATAAGGAAACTGAGGCTCAGAGGGGTAAAGCAATTTCCTTACATCACACAGCACAGTTCATGTGACTCCAAGTCCAGGGCGCCTCACAGTGGAGAATGCACACACTGGGCTTCTCACTGAAGCAAAGCCTTCCCCATCTTCTCACCCCTTGCTGAGAGCTATATGTATGAGGAGGAGGAGCTGACCCCCCCACCCTTACAAGCAGAAGGCATTACTATGGCCACCATATGTGCTCCAAACAGCAATCTTCTTGGACCTCATAATCACATGTCTACACCGGCTGATGCAGTAACTTTCCAGAGCGGGATCTTTAAAAACCTCAGATAATAATAACAGCTGCTATTTTATTGGATTGTGTGTCAGCTCCTTTATTTGCTTTATCTTGAATTCTCTCAAACTATCCCACATGTCTCCCATTTCATAGGTGCAGAAACTGAGGCTCAGAGCAGATGACTTGCCCAAGTGCTTGTAGCTAGGATTTCAACTTGGATCTGGGCTACCAAAGTCCAAGTTATCTCTACTTTACCTCTGTGGCCCTGGCTCTTTTTTTTCATTTGTTGTCTGCTCTTACTCACCTGCCACACTCTCTCTTCTTGCCCTCCTACCCCTGGCTTACTTTTCTGCTATTAGACACAGTCGGACATGGCCTGACCCAGTGACTAAATGATGATGTGGAGCAGGGTTTCTTAATCTTGGCACTATTGACATTTGGGGCTGGGTAATTCTCTCTTGTTGAGGTGAAGGCACTGTCCTGTGCATCATACATATTCAGCGGCATCCTTGGTCTCTACCCACTAAAGGTCAGCAGGCAGTATCACTCCTCTCTCACAGCGACAACACTAAGTGTCTACAGACATGACCAAATATTCCCTGGGGTGCACACGAGCTCTCCAGTTTAGAACCATTGTCTTATAGAAATGAGGAGTCAGGGTCAAGTTGTTTATAACCCGCCTTCCCCATTAGACCATGGGCAGCTGCAGGGCAGGAAGAGCGAACTGTTTGATGTACTGCTGTGTTATCCATGCCTACTGCAGTGCCTGGCATGTGGCAAGTGCTGCTGAAAGGATGAATGAATGAATGAGGTTTCCATGAACATGGTATGTTTCAGGATGAGGGCCTGAAGGGCGATGTTCCCATCCAGATCCTCATTGACCTGCATGGCCTGGTGCACAATACCTTTTCCTTTTTAGGCCTCAGTCCCCCTCTGCCATCTCTTAAATGAGGGTCCTCCTTGGCCCTGAAGCCCTGGACATCAGTGGTCTGCAAACTGCCACGTTCCATCTCTGAGGCCCAGAGTCCAGGGGCTGAGAAGAGTCTCAGCCCTGGACAGAAGAGAGGCTGTCTCCCCACAGGCTGGACACTGAGAGCTGCCCAGTCTTGAGTTTCTCCTTCTTTATCCACGCTCCTCAAGTCAAATCAATTACAGAGAGACAGTCAAGAGCTCCCCCCGCACCGTCCCCCCCAAGACCCTATGCAGTAGAGGTGGCTCCTTTTCAGAGCGTGTGTCTTAAAAGGAAAAACATGTAACCTCAAAGGTAACCAAATATCCCGATCGTGGTGCCCAGCACCACACACCCCAAATCCACCTATTCATGAGTTTAACAAAAAGCTTCTTTAGGGTACACTGTAAGGCCATTGAGAGGGAGAAAAGTCGCCTCTTACACACCCAGGCCAGCCCGCAGGGCCGCCCTCCCAGCACACACATACACACACTCACACACACACATACTCGGGCCGCTTACAAGAAGGCTCTGAGTTTTTAAAAGTAAACCCTACCGTTTCCGCTGTTGCCCTGGATTCAACTTTTGAAAAAAGGAACTGTTTTACCGCTTTCCCTACAAATTCCCCCTTTTTCTGGTCCTCCCTTTGCCTCAATCCCGTGCCCTCCCCCGAACCCTCCTTTTGCCCCGCCCCCAGCAGCAGATCTTTTGCAGCCCCCACCCCAGCTCCCCAGGGCAGATGTCACACAGACAGCCTGGCCTTTGCCCCCTGGAACAGGGCTTTCTTAAGGGGGGCAGTAAAGCTCCCATCAAATATGATGGGAGCATGGCCAAGAGGTGGCCTGGTGACACCAGGAGAGGACAGCTCCTGTTTCAAGACGCGTTCCCATCCATAGACCACCCCTCCGCCTTCCCTTTCAAAAGGCAGCCAGTTAGCCCTGTCCCCTTGCCTGCTCCACTTGTAAGCAGGCCTGTCCTCTTCCTTGAACTTGCCCTTCATTCCCACCTCCAACTTCCATCTTCCAAGATACTTAAGGGCCTTGTTCCTACAAGGGCAGCAAGGATGCCCCAGCGCATGCCAGCTGGGGCCATGAGGCAAGAGTTTCTCAGAGCCGAAACATCATAGGGACCAGAGGCTTTCCAATTCTTTTGATCGCAACCCGCAGTGAGAAATATATTATGCAAATGCCAAATTTGTGTATATTAATACATATACATGTAGACTGTCAACACAAATACGCTTCTGTAGAACTGCAAAGTATGTATCAGAGAGCAAAGTTTTAGAAGCAATACTTACCTTTGCAACATGGGAGACACTATTCCTACTTCATTAAACTGCCACTAAATTGGTTTCAAAACTGGCAGTTGGACAACTCCTGTGCTAAATGTTCTTGTGGGAACAGACTGAAAATGACACTCCTAACTGGGGCCCATGGGCTTCCCTTGGCTCAGCTGAGGTCTTCCTAGCATCTAACAAGAGGGGCCTTGAGAGGGACCAGGTTCTAGAAAAGATCGTTAAAAAAAAGTCCACATCAAAAGTTGGACACATGGTCTTTCACTGAGACAGATTTGGGACCCTGGGGTGGAGGGAGTGGCTAGAAACCACTAGAGGAGAGGAATTCAGGTTTGTGGTGCCTGCTGAGAGCTGAACAAGGCATTATATTATGTCTTTTAGTCCTCACAAAAATCCCCAGTTGGAGGTTTTCCTCCCCTTTTTAGAGAAAAGAAAACTGAGTCTCAGGGAGGTTAAGTAAGATAAAGTCATGTGGCCAGTAGTTGGCTGAGCTGGGATTCGAACCCGGGTCTGCCTTGGCTGGCAGGCTTCTTAGCCACATGGCTCCTCTCTACCAGCTCAGGAGGTGAGCTCTCTCTCAGATTCCAACTCTGACTGGGGAGTCTGACAGGCCATTCTGGGTCTGTGGGGATGGAGAAACGCCCCATCTCAGCAGGTGGGGGTGCAGGCTGCCTGGGATGGGACTGTGTGTGTGAGAGGAAAATGTACGCGTGGGTGTGAGGAAGGGCTCAGACAGTGCAGTTTCTCACCCCTCAAACACACAGACTCCCCACCCAAAGAAGTAATAATATATTTTCCCCTTCTGAATTCTTTGCTGTTGAACAGAGGGCTTTCAGATAATAAAGGGAGAATCCCAATTTAAGTATGAAATTCACTGAAAATTTCTAGTGAAAGAAAACCTTCTACTTAATATTAAAATCAGTAATAATAATAATATCAAACAGCTTTGAGTGCTTGTCCGGTGGCAGGCACTGTGCTGAGAGCTTTGCTTGAGTCATGTCAAACCTTCCGTTTACAGAGGACCCGCTCTGGGCCAGCACTGAGCACAGAGCCCGGTACCTAGGTGGCGCTTGCAGATATCAGAGAATGAATGAATGTACCCGGTGTAGAGCTAGAAACTTCACAGAAGTACAACTAATTTGAGCACAACTCTATGTCACCTGAGGAATTCCAGTATTTCTCTGAGGGATATTTTCTTCCTTTTGAATATTCCTTCATCCAAAACTTTTTAAACTGGAGAGATCTTTTGTTTTGTACTTTTATCTTCCAGGTTAGAATCATCATTTCCCCCCACCCCACGTTCTCACCCCTAATAAGCCTTTGGCTTTTCTCCCCTATTGCTTTTCCATTCCTGGGTAGTCTCTTCCTGGCCCAGTGATTGACAGGTCAACACTCTTATATCAAACTGAGCCTTGTAAGCTCCTTTGCCCAGGAGCTCAGGCAACTTGACTGTCCTGTTTCCTTGGCAACCCTTAAGGCAAGGAAGAAAGAGAAGGATTTCATCCCAGACGTCTGGACCCTTCAGTCAGGACTAGTGATCGACTGTGGCCTCGGAAAACCTACATTCTAGTCCTACTCATGCTCCTTAATCATTTCTGGAATCACTTTCCCTCAGAGATGAGGGTGTTTCCAAGGCTCAGGGTTTCCCCAGACTGTCAGACACCCACCCGCTGCAGTATCCAAGACCTGAAACGTCACACTAACCCAATTCAGCTTTGCATATTCCTCTCTTCCCTCCTGGCAGCCAGCCACTCCCACAGTATTTACGCATCAATCAAAATGCACAGCCCTGGGCTCCTTAGTGGTGAAACCCTCGAAGAACCCCATCAGAACCCCGCTTACGACAGCAAGGAGGAGAATGATGAAAAAGTTTGGGTTGGATGCTGTCCCCTTATAAGAAACGACGCCCACTCCTACAGTCTGCTCTAGCCCAGGACATGGGTCCCACTGACACTGGCAACTGCCTACCAACCCCAGGGGTAATGGGGGCTACCCCACCCTGCTGCACCATTACTGGCCTCTCCTGCAGGGGACCTAGAGACGGAAAGGCTACCTGTGGCCCTGGGTCCTCATCTCTCCTCTTCTTCCTTGAGGAATGCTCCTCCTGGGTGGCATGTTCAGAGCACTGTTCTTGGCTCTCTTGCGGGCACCCTGTCCCAGGGTCTGCCAATTTCTCCTGGCTTTTTCCACCTCCAGGTGCCCAATGGCCAAGGAAGCGGGACCAAATGGGGGGTTCTCTCAGCCTCTGCTTAGGCACCTGCTGGGTACCTGGCACACTGCCTTGTCATTTCATTCGGTGTCCAATCACTCGGCTGTCAGGAAGCCTCCTCTTTCACCTCTGACAGAGGACAGGCCAAGGCTCGGGAAGATGAAGCATCTCCCCACCCCCGTCAACTCAAAAGTAGCCCAGCGGGATTGGGACCCACAGTTCTCTGACTCTGAAGCAGCTACTCTGTCCACTACGGCTCCTCCCAGACCCTGGGGCTTGAAAACAGATGGGAGTTTGGAGCGAAGTCTCCTTTGCTCTCTCTTCCGGGAGACAAGAGCCCCTCCTCACGTGTTCCCTAGCCCCATCTACGCTAAGTCTGCAACAGCCAGAAAGTTTGCTCAAGTCCATTGCGGACGCAGCGGGTGTCTGTCGGGGGTCCGTAGCACACGCCTCCCAGGAGAGGGGGAGACCGAGGCAGCGCAGCCTCCGGCACAGAGGGGGAGCCACAGCACCTCCCCCGGCTCGCCAGGCGCGCTGGGAGAGCCTCCCTCTGGAGGGCAGGAGACGGTTACCTTCAAGAGTTGGGCTTCCTTCTCCAAGAACTTCAGTCCCATACACTTGGCGAGACAGCGGGGGCTCCTGGGGCCGGGAGGCCCGGGTCTGGCCGCGCCGCGGGGGAGACGCTCTGGGCGGGCGCTGCGCACCCCTCCTCCTGCCGGCGTCCTGTCCGCAGGTCCCCTCGGGCGGTGGCCGCAGCGGCGGCGTCTGGGTAGCGGAGTCCCGGTCGGCCAGGGGAAGGGATGCTGAAAGGCGCCCGGAGCCCCCTGACACCCGTCTCAGATGCCGGCCGGCGAGGGTGCTGAGAGAGAGAGACCTTGAGCAGCGCCGCGCGCGTCCTCAGCTCTGCGAGCCCACTCTGGAGCGGCGGGAAGGTAGGTGGGCGGGCGGGCAGGCGGGCGGGCACGGCGCGCGGTGACACATACATAGGGGCGGTCGGGGGAGGGGAGGGCCCGGGAGGGGGCGGAGGGGGGCGAGCGCGAAGGGAAACCCCACCCCCGGGGGACCCGAGGGGCGGCCGACAGGGGGAGGGGAAGGCAGAGGCTGCTGGAGCGCGCTGGACCCCGGCTCCTGTCCGGCGCGCAGCGGGAGAAGCCGCCCGGCGCGCAGGGCGCCAGAGGAGAGCTTCCCACGGCAGCGCGGCCCCGGCAATACCGGGGCCCGCGGGAGGACGGCGGCGCGGGAAGAGCTGTAGGGCCCCGCGTCTGCAATGCGGTCGGGCCGCTCCGCAGTCGGAGGGGGCCCCGGAGGGCCGCACCGGCACTGGCAGCCCCTGGCGGGCCGGGCTCCGCGGCCGCCGCGGCCGGCCCGGGCTCTCTGGCGCGCGCGCGGGGTCTGCGGCTGATGCTCCGCAAGAAGCGATAGCGAGGGGTGCGGCCCCCTGCTCCCCGGCCGCGCTCCGGAAGGACTCTCCTGGGGAACTGGGTGAAAGTTTTTGGGGATGGGGTGCTCCGAGAAGGCAGGGGAGTGTGGAGGAGGCAAAGGAGGTTAGGGGACTGCGGGGAGGCGTTCTGGGGCTGGAAGCCTCAGCATCAAAGGCTGAGGGTCTTCACAATCCAGGAGAGACAAGACAAGGATGTATTTCAAACGGAGCAGGAATTCTCCAGTAGCTGCAGACACCACCCTCTTTAATTTTGATTCCAGGCAAAAGAATAAAAGAACTAACAGCATTTGAAGACCTTCTGTGAGCTGGCTGCTTAATACACATTAATATCTCATTTAATTTTCCCAAAGAGCCCAAGGAGATACATATTACAACTACTTCACCTCCCGCAAAAAAAAAAAAAAGTGAAAACGGAGGCTCAGAGGGTGATGGAATTACCTCTCAAGGCCGGGTCTGAATTCATACCCAAAGTCACACTGGCTTTGCTGCTATGCGAGCTGGCGGTTCAGCCTCAGCACTTTTGGGGGACGCAGGCTGGCTGGTGGTCTTCAGCATCCTTAGGGAGGAAACTGCTGGTGACTGACATAAGATTTAGCGGCCTTGGTCAGTGTGGTAGAAGCCGCTAGACCCGTCACTGGGTAGGGACTGAATGGAGAAGCACAAGGGGTGGGATCTTTGTGGGCTGCCCCATTACGGAGATAATAGACCCAGTTTTTCCTCCATTAAAGGGGGCCAGACTGCCTCAGTTTCCCCAGTGTGACTACTCTAGAATTGTGTGGATATTTCCCCCTGTTGGAGGGGTAGGACTGGCCCTGGCCCAGCACATTCTCTGGAGGTGCCCCCACCCCCGCACCCCCCCACCCCTTCCCTGCCCTGGGCCTGAGGAGGGTGTGGTGCCCAGTCCACCTGCTGGTCCTGGGAGCTGGGGCTATAAGGTGTTCCCTTGGTTGCCGGCTCTGACTTCACCCCTGTTCTACCTGAGTCTGTTGGTTTTTCTGAGTCAGGTATCTAAGTTGCAGAACACTTTGGGCATAGCTGACAAGATGGTGATCAGAACCCCTCGTAGGAAAACAGTGTCTTTGGGATGAAATCTTACTAGTTACTGACCTCAGTGTCCAGACCAGAGGAAATGACCCTTCTAGAAAAAAGACAATCCTTAAAATTCAAACAGGAAGGTCATGGATTCCCCCTGTCAGTATTCATTCAGTTGATGCTCTCTGGTGAGAACAAACCATACCCTCATTTGTGAAATGGATCATGTCTGACATATGTCTCAGGACAGGTGGGGCTAGTGAAGGATAATTCAATTCAGGAACAAATATTAATTAGGTAGTTAATCTTTGTAATGAAGGGAATGAATGTTTATTGATTATCTAGATTGTATTGAGGCTAGAAAGCATATAATAGATACCTATTGCATGCCAAACACTGCTTGATACCACAGCCTGGCAGGTAGTTTTTATTTCCATTTTACACACCAAGAGACTGAGAGGTAGTGAATGAGTGCAGGTTGGCATGACTCCACACTGCCTGCCCTTACAGGCTATAGAAAACCCAGCATGATGGGAAAGCATTTGAACACTTTAAAGACCATGTTCAGCAAATCAAAGGACCTGAGTGTCTGAAAGCCCTTGGTGGCATATGGACATTCCCCTGTTCCATGCAGGTGTCTACACAAGAGAACTCCTTGTGTAGTATTTCTGATCCTGGTTTTCCCTCCTCTGCTGAACACTTTGTAGTTTTCCCCCTGCCTTTTCCAGGCCCTGACCCGGTCTGCTGTCATTGGGAAGTTCTAACCTCTTGCTGCTCAGACTTGTTGACACACTAGAAGGGTCAGCTGGAGCTTTTTGGAAATGCAGACCCTCAGGCCCACCCCAGACTCAGGATCTGCATTTTAATAAGGTGTCTTCTGTATCTGCTTATGTTTGAGAAGCATCTTTCAGCAGGTTTACTCATTCAGTCAAAAAATCACAGAGCAAGAGAATCTCTGAGCTAGGAAGTGCTCTTAGAGAATGTTGAGGACAACTTTTTCTGTGTCTTCACTTGGGCTGGGGCTGATTTCTAGGACAGGGCACTTGAGATAGCCCTTCTGGGATGCCGTGGCTCCATATCCCAGTTTTTATGGCAGTGTGTCGCTTGACTGCAAGATTTGGTGGCTTAAGTCACTGTCTCTCATGGTTTCTATGGATGAGGAATTTGGGAGAAGCTAGCCCAGGCACTTCTGGCTTGGGCCATCTCATGGCACTGTGGTCAAGACGTTAGCTGCAGCTCCATCATCTGAAGACTTGACCAAGGCTGGAGGATCCAGGTCTCAGGTGGCTCACTCACATGGCTTACAAGTTGGTATTGGCTCTTGGCCAGTGGCTTCAGTTCATCTCAGGATGGGCACTGCCAGTGGGACACCCTCATGGCACGACACCTGGCTTCCATGACAGTGAGTGATGCGAGAGCCCAAGGGGAAGCCACAATGCTTTTATATCCTAGCTTTGGAAGTCACAGATGGTCATATTCACTGTAGATTGTTGGTCACATAGGGCCAGCCCTGAATTAGTATGAGAAGGAACATACAAAGGTGTGAATATGGGTCTGGCGATGGCTGAGTGGCATCTTGGAGGCTGGTTTCCACTCTCCATTAAAGTGACTCTTAGAGGATGGCCAGTCTCCTGTTCCATGTAACTGTATTACCATGGAGTGCTTGTTATTGACCCTGTCATGGTGATGCCATGTAAATGCCTCACCGGTTCAAGTATAACGTGTTTGTAGAATTCCTCTGAAGCATCTTTCCAATACTCCTGTATGAGTGAGTGTTCTAGCTTGCCCTCTGTGACAACAGATTTGTCCCAGTCTCTGTAGGACAGGCTTCATTTAGCTCAAGAGGAATTTCTATGTCTTTTCTCATAGTAGAATGCCCACAGGTCCTTCAACTATTTCCTGAAGGAGTTTCCTTCTGACTTCCTCGCTCTCTGGAAACTCCTGTTTGTGGCTGTTCCTCTGATGTGTAATTCCCAGTACTGGATGCCCAAGTTTGGCTGTGGACTGACCAGGGCAGAGCCAAGACAACCTTCCGCTCTCACCATTTGGGCATTTTGCACCTACCAATGCCGCCAGAGATTGTTGAGTCTCCCATTCAAGTACTAACCAGGCCCAACTCTGCTTGGGTTCCGAGATCAGACTGGGTCAGGTGGTATGGTCAACAAGTTTGTCAAGTCTTAGCGCTATGTCATGCTTTTGGTTGATAATGAAACTTGTAGGCAGTTAAAACCATCAGACTGTTCTCATGCTGGCCACCACAAAAGGGCTTATCTCAAGCAACAAAACAGGGTTGAGGGGGGGAAGGGTCCCGGTGTGTTCAAGAGCTATAGGCATGAATCCCAGTTCTGGCACAGACATCTCGAGCAAGTTATGTAACCTCACTGGGTCTTGATGTTCTCGTCTGTAAAATGGAGCAAACTTATGGAATTTTTATGAGAATTAGAATAAGAGCTGGGATGTCAGCACCGAGCAAATGATCTAGCTCAAGGTGCAAGGTGGTTAATTTTCTTCTCTGGTCCCCTTCACTGCAGTTTGATGTCCTTGAATAAGTGCATTCTCTTCTGTCTGCTAGTCTCTGGGTTTGTAAAAGAAGTTAAAAATACTCACCTCCTAGAGCGTGGCAATGATTAACACTATATGTAATGTGTGTAGAAAACGTTGTGATCCTTTTTGGAAGCAAAGGACCATAGACAGATGGTATAGAAATAGCCCTCTTATAGCAGAACTGTGGGCCAGGAAGCCAAGTCTTCTGAGAACTAGTGGAACATTTGAAAAGTGTTTTATTTCTTCAACACTGTGTGAGTGATGAACTCAGAGGGAAAGGTTCTAATAATAAAGAGCATGGGGTACGTTAATGAAACACAGTTCCATACAGGACTGTGTGGAACAATGACGTACAGTGAGAGGAAAGTGCTGTGTCACTTAAGACATAGAAGTTGAAGGACGTGTTTAAGGAAACTCATTTCTTGAAGATTCAGTTTGATTTTTTCCCCCCCTGGATTCATCGCAGATTCTATTTTCAATAAACCCTGCCATTTATAAAAGAGAAAGTCACGGCAAACGTTTCACTCGTGACTCACTTGTGCTTTATTATTGAGGATACGCAGGGAGTGACGCTGATTGAGGTGTTAATGTGTTGGTTTCTACCATCATAGTCATCATCATAGCATCATTGTCATCACCAATTACAACAGGTCTGGGGTAAGAAGAGGGATAGAAGGATGCTTCTCTAGGTAATTCCAGACCCCACAGCTCCCGGAGCTTTCCCATCTTATCTCTTCATCACCCTGAATCCTATGGGGCATCTCCCACACCTGGACCTGAGCTGGCTCTTCTTTGTTTTTCCCTTTATTCCAGCCATCAGAATCTTTGAAACTGATCGCCCAGCCCTTGTCACATTGGGCTTGATCTTTTTGTTTCCTTTCACTGATAAATATTGTGTCATTCTGGAGAAATTTTCCTAGATTTTCACACCTTTTAGTAGAGAAACAAAATTGGTATCATATGAACAAATAAAATAGCCCCTAAACAAATGCTTTCTAGAAATGAAACATAAGAGGGACAGACAGCAACTCCATAGTTTGAAAATGACCTGCTAAGATAAGACACAGGCATGACTTTTCCCCACAAAACCTGGCACTCATTTGGTGCAGTGCTGGGGGATAGTCCTCTTGACATTTTAGTTACTCTTCTTCATCTATTCGGCTTCTTACTGTGTATTCCTTCAAGAGGAGAAAACCCAGAATACATAAGGGGACAAAGCTGTATTTCAGTATATTATTTTTTATTCTTAGGACTTTTACTTGTTAGCATTTTAATCTTGAAAGAATCATAAAAGCAGGCATAAAAATAGGCATTATTAAGATGCTGGAGGGCTGTCTGATTAGTCTCAAAATTTCAAGTTTTAAAAAAACGGGATTTCAGTTTTTTCATGGGTTAGCACAGCGTCATCATCATAGTAATATTTTTTGGTGTGTTTATATATTTGTCATTTGTTTATTATTATAAAACACACATAAAATTTATCATTTTAACAATTTAAAATATACAGTTCAGTTCCATGGTAGTAAGTAAATGCACACCATTGTACAACCATCCCCACCATCCAATTCCTGAGCTTTTTCGTCTTTGCAAATTGAAACGCTGTATCCATTATACTCCCCATGCCCTCTCTCTTCTCCCAGTGCCCGGCAACCACCAGTCCACTTTGTGTCTCTATGAGTCCAACTACTCTAGGTAGCTCGTATGACTGGAATCACACAGTGGTAGTCCTTTCTTGATGGCTTGTTCACTTAGCATAATGTCTTTAAAGTCCATCCATGTTGTAACCGGTGTCAGACTTTCTGTTTTTCACAGTAATATTTACTGGGTATTTACTATGTGCCAGGACCTGTGCTAAATGCTTCGTTAAACCTCACAATGACTCAATGAGGTCTTGTTGGCTTTATTTCACTGATGAAGCAATTGAGGACAGGGAAGCTGCTCAGGTTCATTTTGTTGCTAAATGATAGAACCAGGCCTCTAACCCAGGCCTCTTGGCTTCAGAACCCTCATACTTAAAATGCTATTATCAGTCTTTTATTGAGCACCTAGCCTGTGTCTGGTAATAGGCATTATACCATTTTCCCCCTCCCTTTTTTTCTTTTGCTGTATCGTTTACGTAGACTGAAGTGCATCTTCAGTATACAATCAGTGAATTTTTTCACATCTACAAACACCATTGCAATCACAACCAAATCAGGATGTAGACCATTCCCTTGTTCATCTTCTAGTCAATAGCTCCCCCCTCCCCACCCCGCTGGAGATCACTGTTCTGACCTCACTGATGGACCAATTTTGTCTATTTTTTACTTGATAGAAATGTCATCTTCCCATGAGTACTCCTTTTTGTTTGGCTTCTTTTACTCAAACCAGAGGCGTTAAACTGGAGAGGGTGTGGCCCATCCAAAGGGACAGCCACCAGCCACTAGCCAGCTTCACCCAAATGTTACCATTCAGGAGTTCAGGCTCCATGTTGCTGGGTCATGTACTAGCAGTGGTAACAGTAGCGTAGTTGTTGTTTTCCTTGAGACACCAACTATCTAGATCTTGTTAAGTTAATCAATGGTGATTAACTTAAACATTTAAATATAGTATGTGTCAAAATACTGAAGGATCAGCAAAATTCATTTATGGGTGGTTGGATAAATATTATGATGGCGAGAATGGGCAGGAAAGGACATCTGAAAGGGAGAATCAAAGACACTGGATCTTGAGGGAGAGAGAGAAGCAGGAATCAAGAATGGTCTCAACCTTCTGAAGCTGAATGACCGGGAATGGGGAGTCCCATCAGGAAAGGAGAGAGGCTGCTTGGAGAATGCAATGGCACCCCACTCCAGTATTCTTGCCTGGAAAATCCCATGGACGGAGGAGCCTGATAGGCTGCAGTCCATGGGGTCGCTGGGAGTCGGACACGACTGAGCGACTTCGCTTTCACTTTTCACTTTCATGCATTGGAGAAGGAAATGACAACCCACTCCAGTGTTCTTGCCTGGAGAATCCCAGGGACGGGGGAGCCTTGTGGGCTGCCGTCTATGGGGTCACACAGAGTAGGACATGACTGAAGTGACTTAGCAGCAGCAACTTAGCAGCATCAGGAAATGGGCAGTGGGGAAGGGCAGCTGGCTTGGGGAGACAAGACAGCGAGTCCCATTGTAGACAAGCTTGGTTTTCCGAGGTGGAGAGACATCCAGGGGAAGAAGGCAAGACAGCAGAAGAAATGTGGGACTGGGGCTCAGGGAAATGCTGGGTCTGCAATTCCACACGTCTGCATTTAGCATTAGAATGGCTGCTGCTAAATCATGTCTGACTATTTACAACCCCATGGACTGTAGCCTGCCAGGGCTCTTCTGTCGAGGGGATGTCCCAGGCAAAACTACTGGAGTGAGTTGCCATTTCCTCCTCTAGAGGATCTCCCTGACCCAGGGATCAAACCCCATGTCTCCTGCATTGGCAGGTGGATTTTTTACCGCTGAGCCACGAGGGAAGTCCCCAGTATAAGAACAGGGAACATTAAATTGTAGTTGACAAATGTTAAAATATACTTTAATTTCATACTGTAGCTAACGAAAGGAGAAAGTAGAAGGGCAGAAAACAGGGAGGAAAAGAGGCTTTGGAGAGAAATGCAAGGATATGCCAGAGACCCTGACACCCAAAGAAAAGTGATGCTGGTATGGGGTTCTAGAGAAAAAGAAATGTGGGCAAGTGTCAAATGATGAATTTCCATCAGCCACAGACACAACCGGGGCTTGATTGCATGACAGCTGCATCTTGTGGCTATTACGACTTTGCAGTTAATGAACTTTTAAATTCAGTTTATCCCCGCAGTGTTCAGTAACATAATCCATTCTTTTTTGAGGGGAGGTGCACCACAAGGCATGTGTAATTTTCCTCGATCAGGGATAGAATTCGTGCCCCCTGCATTAGGAGCAGAGTCTTAACCCCTGGACCACTAGGGAAGTCTTTAAATTCCTTTTTTGAACTACTGTTGCATTTTTGCAGCTTATAGGCACAAATATGAATCTGGTGCTTCATGGCATTTACCCATAAGCCCAAATGAATGAGGTCAACAGCTATGATCTTTTTATACACACTGGCCAGATCTCACCATGGAACCATGGCATTAAGTTCATCTTAGTTCCTGGATCAAGTCAGATGTCCATCCCCACAAAAGTAGTGCCAGCCTTCCTGAGGATCCTTGGTTTCATAAGGGCATGTATAGTTCAGGCTAGAAGTTCTCCACAGAGTTGTTTCAGAGCCACTTTAACCTTTGAAGGATGAAGGAAAGGGACATGGTAAAATTCATTTAACTTAGGGGGTGGTGTCATTTAATTGCTCTTTCTTGCTTCCCATTTTCCACAATTGAAGGAATAGGACCATCAAGTCCCACTGTTATGCCCACAGAGTAAAATGGTTGACTAGGTCCTAAGCTGTGTGTGTTTGTGTGTGTGTGTGCACCATATAGCTACCAAGGGAACACTTACGTTTTAATTCAAAAACAGAAAATAGACAAATGAGAGTGCTTAAAGCCATAAGAAGCAAATATGAACATACGAGGAAATTTGCATGTGTGTGCTTAGTCTCTCAGTTGTCTCTAACCCTTTGCGACCTGATGGACTGTAGCCCGCCAGGCTCCTCTGTCCATGGGATTCTCCAGGCAAGAATATTGGAGTGGGTGCCTTTTCCTCCTCTGGGGATCTTCCCAACCCAGGGATTGAACCCTGGTCTCCTGCATTGCAGGCAGATTCTTTACTGTCTGAGCCACCAGAAAAGCCCATGAGAAAATTAATACTTGATAAAATTAATACTCAATAAAACTCCCTAATAGAGAGGAGAGAGATGACAGACACAGAGGAGAGAATGGCTATCAGTGAGTGGGGGTGTACTGGGGAGTGTAAGAGGACAAGGACAGTCTATGAATTATCTGGTGAAGAAATAAATAGAAATTACACTAGAGGGTCAAAGGAGATCCTCCCCCAGCACCCCCAGTCTGAAAATTAGCTGTTGCCTGTGCCCAGGTGAGCTGGGTCCCACTACCTGTCCAAATCTCACACCCGTGCGTTTTTTCCCCGTCTCTGGCCCCTCTGCATGCCTTGGTTGGAAACGTGGCTTTTCCAGAGTCAAAAGCCAAGAGGACAAGGCACCTATTCACCCTGCTGGGTTTGAAATTCTCCTTCAAAATTCCTTTAACTGCAAACGCCTTCTCCCAAGTACACTGTGCATCTTTTCAAATTTCAGACATAAACAGCGGCGTAGCCCCACCTGGCAACCCCCTCTCACCCTCCTGATAAAAATAGAAAGTGCCAAGGTGGGGAAAGTCATGGACACAGTGGGGTTTTGTGGATCAGCTGTTTGCACGAGTCTTCCTGACCCCTCTGCCTATTTTGAGGAGGGGTGTCTCTTGAGGGGAGGGAGCTTTGAGCTGGATTCTTGGGGGATTTGTTATCCCTGGCACCTTGGTCCCTTCCATTCTGGGCCCAAGACGTATCTCTGTGGTTGTGTGTTTAACTCTGTGTCCTAGGGAGAGACACGTTTACCTGTGGTTGTTGGCTTGGGTGTCAACTCTGGTGACTGCGGGGGATGGAAACAGTGGTGGGAAAAAGTGCGGGGAAGCAGTTCATTTGCAGAAACCACTGATGTGAAAACTTTCACTGGACAGCCAGTTGCACATGGCAGAGTCCTGGGTGTGGTATGAGTTTAAATCAAGGCAGGCGCCATGACCCCACGAGCAGGTGAAGGGCATTTGGAGGTAATGAGCTCTTACCCTATGCACTTGATTCCCACTGTATGGGACATGGGTGGGTGAGCAGTGTGGGGTGAACTGGCAGGTTCATTGAGCTAGGGCTTACGAGACCTGTTCTAGTTCCAGCTGCACCATTTATCAGCAGTGTGACCTTGGGCCTCAGTTTCCTTTTTAGTAAAAGAGGAATTGCAGGGATTTCCTTGTTGGTCCAGTGGCTAAGACTCTGCACTCCCAGTGCAGGGGGCCCAGGTTCCATCCCTTGTCTGGGAACTACATCCCACATGCCCCAACTAAAGATCCTGCATGCTGCAATGAGGATCGAAGATCCTAGTCGCATGTGGTAACTAGGACATGACAAAGCCAAATAAATAAATATAAATGAATGAAAGAAGAATGACAATATCCCCATAGAAAGATGCAGGAGAGTTCCTGTTGCTTCACTGCTTACAACCATCCAGTGGCTTTTGGTTACTTTCAGGACACAGCAACCAACAGAGCTTGAATGACCTGGCCCTGCCTCTCTCACCTCATGTCCCCTCCAGCCACTTGACTCTTCCACTCTGTGTTTTGGCTCCATTTCATCTTCATATTGTACTTTAAATATCAGAGAGGCCTTCCCTGACCATCCAACTCCTTTGCTGCCCCAGTTTCTATTACGGCGTCTCATTCCTTCCCTTCCTGGTCTAGCCCACGCCTCGCTGGTGTGTATTTTGAGCTGTTTACGTGAATTGTCCCCCGCCCTCTCTTACCAGACTCTGAGCTTCATGAGGGTAGGGACACATATCGCCAGCTCCCAGCTCAGTGTGGGTCATACACAGGCTCTCAATCGATATTTGTTGAGAGAATGAATGAATGAATAGGTCTTTTTTTCTTCTTTATTTCTCCTGTGTCTGGCACGTTTAGAGACTCGGGAGGTGAATCATAATAACTCACATCCATTGAGCACTCTGGGTTAGGCACTGTTCTAAGCAGTGACATCTAGTGACTCATTTAGTAACCGTAGTAATCTTACAATTGGTTAATGGCCATCATAACTTATTCCTGTTTTCCAAAAAAAAGAAACAGGTCCGGAGAGGTCAAGCGCTTTGCCTAAATCATAGCTAGTGAATGGCAGAGCAGAGGTTCAGTCCCAGATAATTAGGTGGCAGAATCTGTATCTTTAACCTCTCACCATCCTGCTTGAATGAAGAGGTGAGTGAAGGAAAGAAGCTAGTTCATTGCAGAAGCTCATAAACATTCATTTATTCTTTCCCTCTGCCTGCATGCTTGATTGAGAGGGTCGAGTTAGAGCTTTATACGACAGTAAAGATGTATAAAGTGTATAGTGATGAATGGGAGTGGATGGTTGGGGAGCTCTAAGGGTGGGTAGGGTGAGGCCTCAGTACCAATCAGCCAGGCTCTATCACCCAAGAGAACTTCCTGGGGATGGTAAGGTTAGGAAATGTTTAAATAACAGGAAGAGATGGGGGGCGGTGATGGCAGGCCAAGGCCATGGCCTGAGGCTAGAGCTGACAAGGGTGGGCAGCAAAGAAAGACTAGAAGCTACAAATCCCATGGATAGCAAGTTAGAAAATTTATAGGAGAACAGAAGTACCACTAGGATGCATCAGGACGTGAAGCTGAGGATGGTGATCTATCAAGTCAGGACCCACAGGTGGGAGTTCTTCTTGTCCAAGATGAAATCTTGAAAGAGGTGAAGTTGGTTTGTCTTTAGTCAAATCTGGCAAGAAGTGTTTGAGCTCCAGAGTCTGATGTCAGTTCACATGTTACAGCTCAACTTCTGGTATTTGGTTGGCAGCCCGAGCTTTGCCACCTGTAGCTGACTAATCCTGACCTTAACATGCAACTAGAATCTACCAAATCCTGAAGAGCTGGCATCTTTGACTTAGAGAAGATAATCAATTTGGAGTCTTTAAGCTGGGCAAGAGGATTCTGTGGCATTCTGACACTTTCATTGTGTTAGGACCGAGGTGTTGACATGGACTCACAATTAAAAGTGGATGATTGGGAAACAAGGCAGTGTGGGTCACTGGGAATAGTGATAATGACCTTGTGTTGTGCTAGTTAACCTTTGGCCCATGCGTCATTTGGGCTTTCCAGGTGGCTCAATGGTAAAGAGTCACCTGCTAATGCAAAAGAAACAAGAGGCTTGGGTTTGATCTTTGAGTAAGGAAGATCGCCTGGAGGAGGGCACAGCAACCCACTCCAGTATTCTTGCCTGGAGAATCCCATGGACAGAGGAGCCTGGCGACCTATAGTCCATAGGGTCACCAAGAGTTGGACATGACTGAAGTGACTTAGCACACACTAAGCACTCAGTCAGGATAGGCTGGGTTATGCTGCAATAACAATAGCCCCCAAATCTTAGTGACTTGAAATGAAAAGATTTAGTTCTTGCCCACATTCACTGTGGATGGTTGGGAACTTTGCACCAGGTCATTATCCTCCGGGTCAGGCTGATGGAGAAGCCACCATCTGGGACATTCCCCTCTGGTTCCATGGCAGAGGGGAAAACAGGGTCCTGTTGTGTATCAGCAATTAAATGCTCCAGCCCAGAATAGGCACATGTCATTTGTGGTTCCAAAATCACTGCGGACAGTGACTGCAGCCATGAAATTAAAAGATGCTTACTTCTTATAAGAAAAGCTATGACAAACCTAGACAGCATATTACAAAGCAGACACATCACTTTGCTGACAAAGGTCTGTATAGTCAAAACTATGGTTATTCCAGTAGTCATGTATGGATTTGAGAGCTTGCCCATAAAGATGGCCAAAGAATTGATTCTTTCAAAATGTGGTGCTGGAGAAGACTCTTGAGAGTCCCTTGGACAGCAAGGAGATCAAACCAGTCAATCCTAAATGAAATAAACGCTGAATATTAATTGGAAGGGTTGATGCTAAGCTGAAGCTCCAGTACTCTGGCCACCTGATGGGAAAAGCTGACTCACTGGAAATGGTCTTGATGCTGGGAAAGACTGAGGGCAGGAGGAGAAGGGGGAAAGAGAGAATGAGATGGTTAGATAGTATCACTGACTCAATAGACATGAGTTTGAGCAAACTCTGGGAGACAGTGGAGGACAGGGAAGCCTGGCATGCTATAGTCCATGGAGTTGCAAAGAGCCTTACACAACTTAGTGACTGAATAAAAATTTCTGGTTATAACTTATTGGTTAGAATTACTCGCGTAACCCCCATCCAGCTAACATGGGAGAGGAAGTGTAATGCTAAGTGCCAGGTGGATGAAAAGCTGGAAAACTGTGGAAGGCATTATTACTGTCTCTAGTCAGTCCTCTCAGTGATGGAGTAAGGTTTGCATTCCACCTGGCTATTTCAGTCACTGGGATCCTTTCTTTAGGGGTCAGAATGTCTCCCAGAGGAGGTAAGGGTGATATGGTGCACTGGGGGTCCTGGGTGGCCCCATTATTGGATATCTGTTGCCAGAAAAGCCTTCACCCTCCAACAAGGGTCTTGGATATTTTATGGAACCCCATTTAGTGCCCATTTGCCCATGATCTTTCCTCCACTCTTCTGGAAAGAGAGGAGGGCAGCCTCCTCCTTGCATTCCTTTCCTGGGCTTTCAGAACCTGGAAGCCCCATTTAGGACATGTTCAGTCTTTGACACAAGGTGGTGGGTTCAGGGTGCTTGCTAGGGTGAGATCTCCTCTTTGCTATAGGACTGTTAGCTCCTCAGAAGTCCCCCTTCCTTTCTCATGGGTTTATCCCTTGTCTTCTGGGACCAGATCTTGGAGGCCACTGGACTCTCCAAAAGGGGGAGCCATCACTGGAGTTGGTTGTGGCCTTTCAGGCTATGGATTTCCCATTTGGGGACCTCTTGCAGGTTTTCCTGCTCAGCTGGTCAGTGTGGAGCTCTGATGACACCTAAAAATAATACAAACAAGGAATGATCATAAGAAAATGATGGAGCATCTCATATGGTGAGAGCAAGAATGCAGGGAGGCCTACTTGGAGCCATAGGGCTCAGCTTTCTTAGTTGTGGCTTGGCCCAGGCTCTGGGAAGCCTGCCTTTTCTCACTCAGCAAAGGAGGAGAAACTTCCTGGCTTATGGAGACAAGGGGAGGATATAGGCTAAAAGATTCCAAGCTGTCTGCTTAGGCAAAGCACACAGAATGAAATCCAGGGGATTGTGCTGAAATGAGAGCCTGAGAAGTTTCAAATTGCTTCATTTTTGTTCCAAGGAAGCCCTGGGGCCGTGGCATGGGTCCATCCCTGAGAGTCTAGGAGTTGAAGTACTGTGGCCTAGGGATGGGGACTGAGGTAGGGCTCAGGAACCAGGTCATAGGAGAAGGTCTAACCATCCATGGCACCTCTGCACTAGGTAGGGCAGAGCTCACCTGGGTAAAGTCTTCATGAGAAGCCAGAGCTAGCACAGATGCAGGAAGGGACCAATAATTCAAGTCAAGGAAGAAGAGCCCTGGGAGCATGAAGGCCTGGCTGGAGCTGTGGGTTGGAACCTGGGGTGGAGTAGTCATGGAAAGAGGCAGCCAGGCTGCTTTTCTACAGTGGGGGCCTCCCCAGCATGCCTTATTGAAGGTCATATTCTGTTGTTGAGGCTTCATTGTTGAAGAATAGAGAAGGGATTGGCATGACTGACACATGGCCCAACATGAGCAAAAGAAAGGAAGCAGAAAAGAATGCCTAGAGAGGCCACCTTGGGTAGTCTTGAGATAAATGGGGAGAGGGCCAAGAGGACCCAGGGCATACTAAAAGTTTATGAGCAGGAAGAAACTGACATTGGTATTTCTGCATGTAAACCCCCAGCTCTGGGCTTCCCTGGTGGTCTGGGGTTAAGAAAAAGCCTGCCAGTGTAGCAGACATGGGTCTGATCCCTGGTCCAGGAAGATCTCACATGCTGAGGAGCAACTAAGCCTGAGTGCCACAGTTACTTGAAATCTGAGTGACTAGAGCCCGTGCTCTGCAGCAAGAGAAGCCACCGGAATAAGTCTGGGCACCGAAACGAAGAGTAGTCCTCGCTTACTACAGCTAGAGAACGCACACACACAGCAATGAAGACTCAGCTCAGGCAAAAATAAATAAATAAAAGAAAAGACTTAAAAAAAAGCCTGGCCCCATTTTTAGGGTCCACACTCAAATGCTACCCCATCTAGAGAGTTCTGTCATAATACACCCCAAAATCATTCCTCTGTGATTCTGTATCTGTCACTTGTTATCACAGGTGCCTTGTACTGGAGTTAGTTTTGAGTGTCTCTCCCAACAGCCTGATCTCTCTGTGGACAACACCCCTCAGCAGGGCACCCCCAGGTTAGCACCTGGCTCTCAGGTAAATGAGGAGCTAAAGGGAGGCAGCAGGATGTGGGAAGTCCTTCCAGAATCCTGCTTCCCCAGGGAGGTTCCAGGACCTACCTCCCAGATACCTGGGCTGTTTGTTTAGAATTCACCCTTGACTTGCCAAATCCGACTTTATAAGGTGAACCCCCTAAATCTTTCCTTGTTTGCTTTCTTTTAAAATTAACATTAACAGAGCTTCTCTGGTGGCTCAGCATTGAAGAATCCACCTGCCAATGCAGGAGACATGGGTTTGATCCCTAATCTGAGAAGATCCCACATGCTACAGAGCAACTAAGCCCATGCACCACAACTACTGAGTCTGTGCCCTAGAGCCTGGGAGCCACAGCTCCTAAAGTCCCTGCACCCAAGAGCCCATGCTCCACAACAAGAGAAGCCTCTGCAATGAGAAGCCTGCACACCATCACTAGAGAAAAGCCCATGCAGCAACAAAGACCCAGCACAGTCAAAACTAAATAAATAAAGTTAATGAAGTATAATTATGTGTAATCAAATGTACCCATTGTAAGAGTAAAGTTTGATGAGTTTTGGTAATTTTACAGTCATGTACTCATCATCTCAGTCATAATATGGAGTATTTATTTTACACCAGAAAGTTCTCTCATGCCCCTTTGCAGTTAATCAACTACCCTCCTTGGCTCCAGATGACCACTTCTTTTTGTTTCTAGATATTATTTCCAGGACTTCATATAAATGGAAACATGTGATGTGGTAGGTTGAATGGTAGTTCCAAAGATGTGTCCTAATTGCTGGAACCTGTAAATGTTACCTTATTTGGAAAAACTGTCCCTGCAGTTAAGGCTTCCCCGGGTGGCTCAGCAGTAAAGAATCTGCCTGTAATGTAGGAGACTCAGGAGATGTGGGTTTGATGGGTCTGGAAGATTCCCTGGAGGAGGAAATGGCAACCCACTCCAGTATTCTTGCCTAAGAAATCCCATGGACAGAGGAATCTGGTGTGCTACAGTCCATAGGGTGGCAAAGAGCCAGACACACTGAAGTGACTGATTCCATCTCTGCAGATGGGATTAAGTTAATAATTTTGAGATGAGGAAATAATTCTGGATTATCTGGGTGGGTCCTGAATGCCATTGAACATGTTTTTATAAGAGAGAAGTAGAGGGAGACTCAACGCTACACACACACAGGAGATGTCAATGTGAAGACGGTGGCAAAATTGGAGTGATGTGGCCATAAGCCAAGGAATGCTGGTAACCACCAGAGTCTGGAAGAGACAAGGAATGGATTCTCTCCCAGGGCCTCTGAAGGGAGGGCTGCTATACTGGGACCTGGATTTCAGTCTCCTGCTATCCAGAACTCTGAGACAATAAATTTCTGTTGTTTTAAGCCAAGGTTGTTTTAAACAACTTTAAGTTGTTTTAAGGTTATGGTAATTTTTCACGGCAGCTCAAGGAAACTAATGCACGTGGAATATAATTTTCTGTGTCTAATTTCTTTTGCTTGGATTGATTTTAATATTCCTCCATGATATTTGTGTTCACAGCTCATTTTCCTTATTACTGCAGTCATATTTCACTGTATGGATATACCATAATTTGTTTATTCATTTTATAATAAAATGGTGAATTTTATTCATCATTGATGAATATTTGAATTGTTTCCAGATTCAGAGGACTGTGAATAGAGCCGTTATGAACAAGTTCCTATGTGTGTGTATACATGTATCCTATTCCTCTTGGGTAACAATCAGGAGTGAAATTGTTGGATTATGCTATAAGTGTATGTTTAAATTAATATGAAACTATCAAATACTTTCCCAAAGTGGTTATACCAGTTTGAATTCCCATGAACAGTGTATGAGAGTTCCATTACTTCAGTTCCCACTAACACGTGATTTTGTCAGTCTTTCATATATTATATATGTATTATATATAATAAATAAAAATATGTAATTCAACTTTATTTGAAATTATAATCTATAATAAGTGCATGTGTTTATGCTAGAGTTATAGGTTATATTTAATAAATATATATGTACTATATATGTAATAAATATCCTAGTACATACATATATTCAACTTTATTTGAAAAACACTTACCTGTTTAAAAAAATGCTTCTCTTTTCCAAAAAAAAAAATTGTTAAGGACTTCCCTGGCGGCCCAACGGTTAGGAATCTGTCTGCTAATGCAGGGGACACAGGTTCGATCCCTGATCTGGGAAGATCCTGCATGCCTTGGAGCAACTAAGCCTGTGTGCCACAGCTACCGAGCCTGTGTACCCTAGGGCGCACAGTCTATGACAGGAGAAGTCATGGCAACCAGAGCCCATGCACCACAACTACAGAAAGTCCTCTCACAGCAAGGAAGACCCAGCGCAGCCAAAATAGTTTGAACAGCTCGCGGTAAGTGATGTACATAGGTGATACTCTAATAGTACTGGAAGATCAGAAAACCTGTAGTAGTTTTATCTATAGACATAGCTAAATATGAACCAAAACAATAGTTAGTGTAAAGTGTAGATATTAAGCATAAAGTTGTAGACTTACTGAAATCTTTCATTTTTACTTTCTAATTTTGTATTAAAAATTAACATGATTCTTCAAATGTTGTGTCACAATTTTTACCAACCTAAGTCTTGTCAAAAAATATGGAATGCTTCATGATTTTGCATGTCATCCTTGCACAGGGGCCATACTTATCTCTGTATTCAAATTTTTGAATGTGTAGAGGTACTCCCCTGTGGTTTCAATTTACATTTCCCTAATTGAGCACTTTTGGGTGTGCTTATTGGTCATTTGTATATCTTTTTGAAACAGCTGTGCAAACTTTTGCGTATTGTGTATGTAGGAGATGTTGTTTAATTTCTTACTGAGCTTTAAGAGTTCCTTGTTTATTCTGGATACAAGTCTTTTGTTGAATATAAATACTGCAAATCTTTTCCCCCAGTCTGTGGCTTTCCTTTTCATTTCCTTGACACCGAATTTCAAAGAGTGGAAGTCTTTTGCTACAGTTCATATTTCCAATTTTCCCCTGTATAGTTAGTGGTTTTTGTTCACTACCTAAGAAATCTTTGCCTACCAAGGTCACAAAGATTTTCTCCTGTTTTCTTCTAGAAGTTTGCTAGTTTTAACTTTTATATTTAGGTCTGTGTTACATCTTGAGTTATTTTGTGTGTGTGATGTAAGAGCTGAGGTTAACTTTTATTCTTACAGGTATTCAGGTGTTTTCAGCACCATTTATTGAAAAGACTGGTTTCCCCCATTGAATTACCTTGGTTCCTTTGTTGCAAATCAGCATGTAGGTTGTTTATCCACTCATCCATGGATGGATCATGTGTTTTTTTAAAATTTATTTTAAAATTATTTATTTATTTATGGCCATGCTGGGCCTTCACTGCTTTTGCACAGGCTTTCTCTAGTTGTGGCAAGCAGGGGTTACTCCTCATTGTGGTCTGAGGGCTTCTCACTGCAGTGGCTTCTCTTGCTTCAGAGCACAGGCTCTAGGTGCTTGGGCTTCAGTAGTTGTAGCACACTGGCTCAGTAGTTGCGGCTTGTGGGCTTAGTTGCTCCACAGCGTGTGGAATCTTCCTGGACCAGGGATTGAACCCATGTCCCCTGTATTGGTAGGCAGATTCTTATCCACTGTGCCACCACTGAAGTCTGGATCATGTGTTTTTGAGGCGACTGGAAGATATTACTTTTTAGATTTCTTTTCCCTAATGGTTTGTGGCTCAAATCTGCATTATTAATGAGCACCTCCGGCGATTCTTGTATGACTAATGTATGAGACCGCTGGCTTGTACAGCAGTGGTTCCTAGTCAGGAATGTGAATGATAGTTACCCAATGCCAGGGCCCTACCTCCAAAGGGCCTGATTTAGCAGATCTGGAGGAAGCTTCCAAAAGAAAACCTCCCTAAGAGCTAATGATACTTTACTTAAGAACAATGGGTACACTCTCTCCTTTGCATGCAAATGTTCCTTAGACACAGGATGACTGGCTTTTCCGCTGGGCTCTGAGGTGCCTCAGTGAACACGGTTTGGTAGAGGCATCAATAAGCAAACAGGCCAGTGCAATTGCATGAATGGAGTGTAAATGAAGCAAGCAGAGCCTTGTGGGAAGAGTGGGTGAATCTGGTGGACCCGGGTGCCACTGTGAATGCTCTAGCTGGAGATTCAGCATGCCTCTGTTTGTCCTGCAAAGATCCCCATGAGGCCTGGCTGTACCCTTGTGCTGGTTAGACCCTGAGTGTGAATTTCTTCTCGTGGTGAAGACGGCCTGTCACGTTCCCTCCACTCGTGGACTTTCTGGCTTTGTCTTGAGACTGCTGTGTCATGCTGTCTCCAGGTGCCTTGTCCCTAGTGGAAAATTTTGGTCTCTGGAGGTGTGGAGAGAAGGCAGCTCTGTTGGTTCTGGTGGATTCTGTGACCGCTGAGCCATCCACATAACTTGGTCTTGGTCCATGCTGCCCTGTTTGTTTGCTGTCTGGATCGCTTCTCCTAGTAGGGTGAACGGTCCTCCTTGCCTAATTTCACACCAGACCTGAAGCCACTTGGCCTTTCTTCCTGCCCGCCTGCTTCTGATCAGTGCTTCTGGGAGCATTATACAGCCTGATGGCTCAAAATGTACAAACCCATCTCAATAGACAGGGCACCCAGGCGCCAGAGGCATTAACCAAACTCAGCTTTTACGTGGTTTTCTTTCTGGTCTGCGCTAGAGCTCTGCAGTTGTGTAAGAAGTGGGGAGCCTGCTTACTGTTCCATAGAATGGTCCAGAAACTCCTGCAACTGGTGGTTGCCCTGGAAGTGAAGGTAGCCTGGGTGCTCTAGCTCTGAAATTGGTCAGAAATAGTGGTTATCAAAGCAGGCTTCCCAGGTGGCTCAGTGGTGAAGAACCCAAATGCCAATGGAGGAGACACAGGAGACGAGACGTGGGTTCAATCCCTGGGTCAGGAAGATCCCCTGGAGAAGGAAATGTCAACATGCTCCAAAATCCTGTGGACAGAGGAGCCTGGCAGGCTATAGTCCATGGGGTTGCAAAGAGAGGCTTTCATTTTAGTATAACCTATTGTGTTAGTTGGGTACCTAGGCTAACTTTGTTGGCCATACAAACAAACTGGACTTACGAACGTGCTTTCAGAACGGAACTCGTTCATACATAGGGGACTTAGTCATAGACATTCTTCAAGCTGGGCCCTACATGCCATTATCTTTCTGTTCAAAGCCGGTTATAACTGTTCAAACTTCATTCTTTTATATGCGGATGTCCAGTCTTCCTACCACCATTTGTTGAAAAGACTGTCCACTCTCTGTTGAATGGCCTCCACTGAATTGCACCCTTGTTGAAAGTTATTTGACCATATATATTCAAGGGCTTATTTCTGGGATCACTAGTTTATTCCATTAGTCTATACGTCTATCTTTATGACAGTGCTACACTGTTTTGCTTATTATAGCTTTGTCATAAATTCCTTTATGTCACTTTAAAAATATTTAGTTTTTGTGTTTTCACAGATGTGTGTGTGTATATCTGTGTGTGTGTGAATACAGCTTAAAGAGTCTACTATACTTTAAGGTTTATTACCCTTCCTCTCAAATCAGGCCCTTCTTTGTTTTTTGCTCCCTGGAGGCAACCACTTCAATTCTTTTATCTTTTTCATTTGGAATTCATCTCAATACACTTAAGCAATGTTAACATAGTGATACTTCTTAGTTTTTTAGGTTCTAGGCATGATTTATTGATTTCTCATTGTGTTGGAAATGAAGATTTAGCTCTCAATAAGTGCATACTTTCTATCCCCTTCATCCTCCCAGAAGAGTTAAATCATAACTTTGGACACGTCAGTATATAGCACTACTCTGATGATGGAAGGGCTTCCCTGGTGGCTCAGAGGTAAAGAATCCACCTCCCCGTGCAGAAGGTACAGGTTCGATCCCTGGATTGGGAAGATTCCCTGGGGAAGGAAATGGCAACCCACTCCATTGCCTGGGAAATCCCATGGACAGAGGAGCCTGGTGGGCTGTGGTCCATGAGGTTGCAAGAGAGTTGGACACCCCTTAGTGACTAAACAGCAGCAACATGACAGTGGAAATGTGCTTGATAGCTAGGCTGTGTAGAACCCCGACATTTAGTTTCTTTTCTTACAGAACTTTTTGTTTTCCATTGACATCTATCATTTGTCATGTTTTCTATGTATGTATCGTTAATTCAACCCCAGAGGATGCCTGGGAGCTCCCTTGGCACAACTCTGCTGAACATGAGGAAGCCTATAGCTTAGGGATGGGTCATGTCTCTCAGAATAGGGCACCTTCCCTTGTTAGGAAGAGGATTGTTCATCAACAGGCAATTGACAGTATTTGTCCGTGTTGGAGTGTGCTTAGTCCCTCAGTTATGTCTGACTCCTTTGCGACCCATGGACTATAGCCTGAGAGGCTTCTCTGTCCATGGGATTTCCCAGGCAAGGATACTGGTATGGGTTGCCATTTCTCTCTCCAGGGGATCTTCCCAACCCAGGGACTGAACCCACATCTCCTGCGTCTCCTGCCTTGGAAGGTGGATTCGTTGGAGCTCCTTCTGTATATAAGGTGCTGGGCTAAGGTGACAAGGATGGATGTGATGGTATTTTGCACCAGGCACTTACACTTGAGTAGGAAGGATGGTGTTGAGGCAATCTTTCCGATTTGAAGCAAACTTTAAGGAGAGAAGAGCAACTGCAAATTTGAGAAAGGACAGATTAGAAGCAGTTATTTCCAAGTAGAAGATTCAGGGAAGGCTTTAGTGGGGAGGAGATATTTAAGCTGAATTAAGTGTTCAATGGGAAGAGTTGCTGGTTCAGAGAGAATGGCATTTAGGTGCAGGGAGAAAGGGCAGCAAAGGTACAGAAATTGGGAAGTATACTGTGGGTTCAGGGAAAGACCAGTGTGGCCACAGTGTGGGCTATGTGGGGATGCACCAGACAAAGCAGAGCTGATTCTGTGCTTGAGCATCTCTGTGCTGGGACTGGGTTCAGTTTGTTATAGGCATGAAACTAGTGGTTCTCAAAATGGTATCCTCGAACTTCCCTGGTGGTCCAGGGTTGAGACTCTGGGATCCCAAATGCAGGGGGCATGAGTTTGATCCCTAAGAACTAAGTCAAGAACTAAGTCAAAGAACTAAGGTCCTTATGCTGCATGATGCAGCCAAAAAATGTTATAACCTGGGAACTTGCTGTTTGTTTATTTATCTTTGGCTGGGTTGGGTCTTCATTGCTGTGTGCAGACTCTCTCCAGTTGTGACAAGCAGGCTTCTCATTGCAGTGGCTTCTCTCATAGCAGAGCATGGACTCAAGGGCACACAGGCTTCAGTAGTTGCAGCACAAAGGCTCAGCAGCCTTGTGCTTGTGGGGTCTTCCCAGGCCAGGAATCAAACTCACATGCTCTGCATTGGCAGGTGGATTCTCAACCACTGGACCATCAGGGAAGCCCTGGGAACTTGTTAGAAATGAAAGTTTTTGGGCTTCCCAGGTGGCTCTAGTGGTAAAGAAACTGCCTGCCAAAGCAGGAGAAATGAAAGCTCTTAAGCCCCACTCAGGTTCATGGAATCAAAAACTCTGGGAGTAGGGCCTAGCAATCTGTGTTTTAGCAAGCCCTAGATGGTTCTGAAGCATGCTAATGATTGAGAACCATAGTACTGTACAATTTGATGCTTACAACAGTGCCATAGCTGGGCATTCACTATCTATACTGTACAGATGGGGAAATTGTCTCAGAGTGAGCAGGTAACTTACCAAGGTCCAGAGGGATGCTGAAGCCGGCTTGCATTCAGCTCTTGAGAGCAAATTATAAGCATCGCTTCCCAGCTCTAAATTTAGTGATGTCATATTGGTAGCTTGAAACTGGCCATAATGGAAGTATTAATACCATGGAAATTGGCAAATGCTGCGAATCAGGGCGTCAAGCCCACCTTGAGAGCCAGTTGTTAAACATTTACCGGCATAGCTCTCTCAGGGCACTCGGTCAGTAAGTGGTTGGTAGGCTTGGGTCTTGAACCCTGACAGCCTGGCTCCCAAGTGCATGCTCTTAAACCACTAGGTTAAACTTATTCTGAAAGTCTGGAAAGGTGGTCCGGGGCCCACAATGTGGAATCTTTAAGTGCATGTTGACAATCTGGGCTTTATTCGGTACACACTAGATTCTTCAGAATTCTGAACGGGTAAGTGATATGATGGTATGTTTAGGCAGGAGAGTGAAATTGTTGGCTGTGGCTTCTCCTTTTGCAAATATACTGAAAAGATGGGATGAGAGGGTGTTGTAAGGCAAATCAAAATACATAGTTGCACTTCATGGCAAAGGGCCTCAGCAGCCAAGGGTTGCCCATTCGCAGAAGAGGTCGTGAAGCCCTGCAGAGCAGAGGCCTCTTGCCTCACAAAGCCTCCTTGTTCTTCAGGAGAAAGGTCCCCTGTCTCTTAGTCCAAACATCTGCCACAGCGCATACTGGGCTTGACGCAGCCCTGCTGGCCAGACGTGTCCCAGGAGTCCCTGGTCCAGGGTGAGCATTCCCTCTGCAGCCACTGTAGCTGGCCACGTGGTTACTTACGAACACTCACTCCTGTTTCCTCACAGAACCTCGAGGGTTTCAAGGCCCCCCTGAAGTCAAGGAGCCGCATGCCTCCTGGGAGGCTGGACAACCCTCGGATCCCAGAGGGTGAATCTTGATTGGGCTTAAGCCAGTAGTTCTCAAACCTTTTGGTCTCAAGACTGTTAAAAATTGGGCTTTCCAGATGGCATGGTGGTAAAGAATCCACCTGCAATGCAGGAGACTGTCCAAAATGCAGGAGATGGGGGTTTGATCCCTAGGTCAGGAAGATCCTCTGGAGAAGGAAATGGCAACCCACTCCAGTATTCTTGTCTGGGAAATCCCATGGACAGAGGAGCCTTGTGGGCTACAGTCCATGGCGTTGCAGAGTCAGACGTGACTGAGCAACTAAACAGCAACAAGCTTTTGTCTATGTGTTGTATCAATTGATATTCCGACATTAGAAATTAAAACAGAATTGTTAATGTTTATGTATTTGGTGGCACTGGGTCTTAGTTGAGTCACCTGAGATCTTGGTTGTATTGTGTGGGATCTTTTCTTGCTGTGTATGGACTCTTCAGTTGTGGCCTGGGGGCTTAGAAGTTGTGGCGCTTAGGCTTAGTTTTTCCTCGGCATATGGGATCTTAGTTCCTCAACCAGAGATTGAACCCGCCTCCCCTGAAGGTGGATGGGTTACCAACCACTGGCCCACCAGGGAAGTCCCCTGAAGCTGAGAATTTAAAATTTATTAATTAATTTACAAACAACTCATTTCATGTTAACATATGTTTATGACAGAAATATTAATAACCTCAGATATGCAGATGACACTACCCTTATGGCAGAAAGTGAAGAACTAAGGAGCCTCTTCATGAAAGTGAAAGAGGAGAGTGGAAAAGCTGGCTTAAAGCTCAACATTCAGAAAACAAAGATCTTGGCATCCGGTCCCATCGCTTCGTGGCAAATAGATGGAGAAACAGTGGAAACAGTGTCAGACTTTATTTTTTTAGGCTCCAAAATCACTGCAGATGGTGAGTGCAGCCATGAAACTAAAAGATGCTTACTTCTTGGAAGAAAAGTTATGACCAACCTAGATAGCATATTCAAAAGCAGAGACATTACTTTGCCAACAAAGGTCCTTCTAGTCAAGGCTATGGTTTTTCCAGCGGTCATGTATGGATATGAGAGTTGGACTGTGAGGAAAGCTGAGCACTGAAGAATTTATGCTTTTGAACTGTGGTGTTGGAGAAGACTCTTGAGAGTCCCTTGGACTGCAAGGAGATTCATCCAGTCCATCCTAAAGGAGATTGGTCCTGAATGTTCATTGGACGGACTGATGTTGAAGCTGAAACTCCAATACTTTGGCCACTTGATGTGAAGAGCTGACTCATTTGAAAAGACCCTGATGCTGGGAAGGATTGAAGGCAGGAGGAGAAGGGGATGACAGAGGATGAGATGGTTGGATGGCATCACCAACTTAATGGACATGAGTTTGAGTAAACTCTGGGAGTTGGTGATGGACAGGGAGGCCTGATGTGCTGCAGTCCATGGGGTCGCAAAGAGTCGGACATGACTGAATGACTGAACTGAACTGATGACAAATTAGCATATTTCTAACACAAAAATATTTCATGGGACTATCTAGGTGTAAAAGAGAGAAGTATTCATGTATTGTACAGCTGAAATGTGCTGAGGAAGTAAATCTCACCGCACACGAGAGATTGCTATGTGTGTTGATGGATGTGCTAATTAGCTTGGTTGGGGTAATCATTTTATAATATAACATCTGTATCAAAACATCATGCTGTATAACCTAAATATATACAACTTTTTTTGTCAACCATACCTCAGTAAAGCAGGGGGAGAAAAGAAAGAAGGAAATAAAGCAGTATTTGAATAGCTTTTTCATACAATTGGATATTTTTCTTTGATACTGCACCAAAACTCAACAAGAAGTAGTTTTGAAAAAGTTTGCTGTAATTTGATATCTGAAATGAGGTCAATGAACTTTTCATACCCTCTTGTGAGAAAATCTATTGGTGTACTTTTTACTTTGGGTGGATCGTCTACCCACCTGTGATCATTTGGAAAATACTGGTATGCACATATTCCAAATATTGACACATTTTGTTATACAGCGTAAAAAACAAAAATCGTATTTGTTAATATCACCACCAGAAAAGTTTTTATTGGAAAGCTGCCAAAGTCATGACGTCAACGCAAGTTTTACAAAATTTGAATTTTTGTTTGAAAGCTTGAATGTCATCATTGGCTGCAAACACTGTCAGTTGTTTTTCTTGAAATGACAGGCTCGCTTTGTTCATCTTTAAGAAAATGTCTATCAAATACACAAGTTTGAATAACTATAGTTTGGCAGCTGTTGTTCCACATAAAAATTATGTTCTCTGCAAAAAGTGGCTAGTTTAGTTTACAACTCAGTTGTACAAATGCTTTTTCTCTAGATAAGCATTTTTTTTACATCAGTTATGTTTTTAATGCTTTATGCATTCTTTTCATTTCATCACATAGGATATTAAAATATGATGTTAAAAAAGTCATGCTTAGGTGTTTAGAGTTAATAAAATTAATAGTTCTCACTGCTTCATCAAGGACATCCTAAAGTGAAACTGGCTTTTTTTTTAAACTGGGAGAGCATGATACCAAAGTATACAGTGATAATACAGTTTGCCACTGCCTGGGTGCTATGACCTCAGCAGTTTAACCCACCTTGCTTTTGCTTCATCAGTGCAAATGTCAACGTGGTTGATAACCCTTAAGATAATCCATAAGATTCAAAAAAGTTCCTCAATGCTGACTATTTCAGCACCGTTGGTGTCTGTTGCCAAGCATCCATATGAAAGAAGATCTTTGATGATTAGTTGGTGTTGACCCTGAACAAATACAAACAAAGCAGCTGATCTAGCCACCCCTGTGTATTCATCCATTTATAAGACAGACATACGTTTCTTCCAATAAGAGATCAATTCAGTCTTCATGTTGACAGCTAAACTGTTCATTTGACAAACTGCTATATCACCTGGAATGGAGTGCTGTGATTTTTTTTTAATTAACTGAGTTCTCATTCAGCAGACATCAGCAGTGTCCACTGGACAAGACTTTCTTAGTTTTTCCATTGATGCAGTTTGATGACTTACTCTGTCAGACGCTGCTGTGGCTTTTTCATTTCTAGTTTGAAAAGCTGTATCTTACAAAAGCATTTTTGGCTTTTTGAGAGTTCATAATGTCTACATTTAAAATATTTAGTTGGGGACTTCCCTGGTCGTCCAGCTGTGTAGAATCAGCCTGCCAGTAGGTTTGATTCCTGGCCACAGAAGATTCCACATGCCACGGGGCAATTAAGCCTATGCACCACAACAACTGAGCCCACGTGCCTGAACGTGTTAGTCGCTCAGTCATGTCAATCTCTTTGTGACCCCATGGACTGTAGCCCTACAGGCTCCTCTGTCCATGGCATTCTCCAGGCAAGAATACTGGAGTGGGTAGCCATTCCCTTCTCCAGGGGATATTCCTGACCCAAGGATCAAACCCAGGTCTCCTGCATTGAAGGCAGATTCTTTGCTGTCTGAGCCACCAGGGAAATCAACAAGAGAAGCCACTGCAATGAGAAACCTGTGCACCACAACTAGAGTGCAGCCTTTGCTTGCTGCAACTAGAGAAAGCCCAAAGGCAGCAACAAAGACCTGGTGCAGCCCAAAACAAATATATAAAAACAATTAAATTAAAAAATGAAATATTTAATTTTTTCCTTTAAACTCTGATTTTAAAATGATGCCACAATTCAAATGGCCCCACTGGGGCTGGAGCAGGGGTGAGGCAAGTGAGTGCCGAGGACACAGGCTTTAAAGGGGTGCCCACTCTGCCTCCCTTCACTTGCAGGAGTCTGAGCAAGTGCCTCTTGATATTCTGCACCTGGGCGCCTCACTAGCTTCTCCCTAGAACTGGCCCCGGGCAGCGTAACACTATTCAGAAATGTTCTGTTGCATAAGACACAATGAGGTAAATGATTAATTTCTCTAAAGCAGAGAGAGAGATTACTTTCATCCTATATTTGCTTCTTACTCACAGTATCTCCCATTCCAGGTGGCACTAGTGGTAAAGAACCCACCTGCCAAGGCAAGAGACGTAAGAGATGAGGGTCCGATCCCTGGGTCAGGAAGATTCCCTCAAGGAGGGCATGGCAACCCACTCCAGTATTCTTGCTCGGAGAATCCCATGAACAGAGGAGCCAGTCCATGGGGGTCACAGGAGTTGGAAGTGACTAAAGCGACTTAGCCCGTGAACAGAACACCAGTTGTCAGCAAACTCTTTGACATATTACTTTCATCTTCTTCAGGATTGTTTAGATTTAGTGATGGGCTGAGAAAGGGAGTCTTCTAAGCATATCTTTTAAAGCTATTGATCAATGTAAGAAAATATATATTATAAATAAAACTTTAAATTCAGAATAAAATATTATTAAATTCTAAAGTAAGAGTTAGAGATCCAATTTAAAAATTAAGAAAACTTTTTGAACATTTAGTGAATAGTATTTCAAAATGAGGATTCCCTGGTGGCTCAGACAATTAAAAATCTGCCTGCATTGCAGGAGACCTAGGTTCGATCCCTGGCTTGGGAAGATCCTCTGGAGAAGGAATGGCTTCCCACTCCAGTATTCTTGCCTGGAGAATTACAAAACAACAAATTGAACTTCTTATGCTTCTGTATAGGTGCAAAAGAAACTTTGGGATTTTGACATAATGATTTTTTGGATGATAATGAGGTTACAGGTTATAACAATCATAACAAATGATAGCCAATAAAAACACAGAAATACTGAGAACAAACTGGCTTAATCTCTAAAAATGCATGTATTTATGCCCTAAACTTACTTTTCTTAGAAAATTCTAGAAAACACAAGAATACACAATTATGTATTTCATGAACTGTTTGAGCAATGACATTATATATCATTATATATCATATAGCCTCTGGAAAACTGTACTATATACTTGGGAAAGAATTAACATGAACAAGACATATGAAGTCATATATAATTAGGAAAACAGTTTTCACCTTACAGACCCACTTAAAGGGATCCCTGGATCACATTTGAAGAACCTCTGGCCTAGTGGCTCAGCTGGTAAAGAATCTACTTGCACCACAGGAGATGGTCTGCAATGCAGGAGACTGGGATTCGATCCCTGGGTCAGGAAGATGCCCTGCAGAAGGAAATGGCAACCCACTCTAATATTCCTGCCTGGGAAACCCCATGGACAGAAAAGCCCGGTGGGCTACAGTCTAGGGGATTGCAAAGAGTCAGACACGACTGTCACCAACGGGTCTAAGGTAGTGTTAATCTTCTTGCCAGTGACTGGTTTAGGCATAGTTATGTGACACAAGTGAAACCTGAAGAGAATTCTGTTGCATGGTTTCTGGGAAGGTTTCCTAGTCTTTAAGAGAGAAATGCAGGAGATAATCTCCTTTTTCCACTGGTCATTGTTGGGATTGAATGTAATGCCTGAAACTATTGCAGACATTTCATGCCTTTGAATTTTGCTGATTCATGTCTTTCTTTCATACTCCACATCTAATATGTCAGAAAATACCATTAGCTCTACTGTTAAAATACATCCAGCATCTGACCTTCATCTGCCACCTCCATACTCCCCACTCAGGTCCAAACCATCATCATTTTTCACTTGGATTATTATCAATTTCCTAATTTTCCTGTTCTCTTTGTTCCCCAGGGAAACCAGGGTAAGTCTTTTTTATTTTTCCTTCAGGGTAAATCTTTTAAAAAGAAATCGAGGTCATGTCACTCTTCCGTTCAAAACTTTTTGGTAGCTATTCTTCTCTTAGGATAAAAGCCCAGTGCTTACTATGACCACAGGATGTACCTGATCTGGCTCCCAGATACATCTCCTGATGCTTGTCCCTTCCTTACTCATTCCATCTTCCTTACTTGCCTTCTGCGCATCAAACAAGCCAAGCATGCTCTTGTCTTAAAGCCTTTGCCTAATGCTCTTCTAGATATCTGCATGGCTTAGTTCTAACTAATTCTCCCTTGATTGTTCTAGGCATTTGCTCAGAGATGCCTTCCAATTACCCTCAGTCCCACCTGGGACCTCCTACCCCTTTATTCCTGCTTTATTTATTTTTTTCCATCGCATTTCCATCTTTGACATATTACATCGGAGCTTGTTTGTTGTCCATTTTTCCTACCATAATGCAAGTTCCGCGAGGGCTTTGCTTTGTTCAGCACTGTAACCTCATCACCTAGAAAAGGGCTTGGTATTTAGTAGAGATCATTAAATGAGATTTCCAGAAAGATAGAAAAAAAACTGTATGGAAAAGAGGAAACAGTGACTAAGAATTTCATAGAATTGAAAGGAAGAGCTTGGATTTTAAAAGTTTAGAGTATTAAATGGGGGCAGATTGACTCAAGACAAACAGTCAAGTTAGGGGCATCACAGAGAAGTCTTAGAACACTGAACACAGGTGAAAATTTTGAGAGTTTACTTTCAGAAAAAACAAAAGAAAGAGCAGATCATGTACAAATATAAGAATCATATTGACATTAGATTTCTCACGAGGAAGGAATGAGACGTGGGAAATGAGGACTTGTAAATAACTTACTAAGATTTGTCGTTCTCCAAAAATAAAATTTTAAGTCGAAACAGGAAAATTGTCTATAATGATCAAGAACCAATTCTGGGTGATACCAGTGTGGCGGGGTGGGGATGATGCTGAGGAGATGTAGAGACTGGAAAGAGGTGAGTTAGGGCCAAGGGAAAAGAAACTGGTAATGAAAAATAAACAGAAGTATCATATTTAAATAGGGGAAACAGCTAAAAGAACAAAAATAGAATATACAACTTTCAATCTAGCGTAAGAAAATCTGATTCCTGCAGTGGAAAATAGGAGAGAGAAAATAGAACAAATACAAAGTAAGATGGTAAGTGCAGTAAGCACAAAGTGAAATGGCTGAAATAAGTCCTAACATTACAGCAATTAAAATGAATGGAAATGAATTAGACTCAGGGATCTGACTGGATAATAACATGAAAACAAAACATGACTAAGCAATATATTGTCTTCCAGAGACTGTGGCAGATAAAGTATTATTCCCCCTTTCTTTATTGCTTTTCTCTGTAGAGGTTGAAACAGTAAACTGTTACTCTCTTAGTCTCCATTCCAAGTGAAGTGACCTTGGGACCCAGTTCTATCCCTTGAGACATAAGTGGAAGTCAGTAGGACCAAACTGCCACAGGAAACAATAAAAAACTTGCATAGACCAATAAACATTAAAAAAAAACTGGAATAGTAACCAAAGACTTTCCTATATCAAAAAGCCCTAGGGCTAGATAATTACATGGGCCTTTCAAGGGACAATAATCTCCATCTTGTACAAGTTTTCCAGAAAACAGGAATGACATTAATAAAATGATTTCTTGAGGTTAGCATAACCTTGATTTCAAAACTGATAAAAGACATAAGAAAAGAAAATGACAAGCATGTTTAATTTATAAACATAACTGTGAAAAGTAAGATATCAGCCGAACTAATCTAAATATGTATTATTATTATTTTTTTAAATAAGGCATCACAGTTAAGTAGAGTTTATCTCAGGAAAGTAAGAATGGCTCAGCATCAGGAAAAAAAGTCAATGCAATTCACCATATTAATGACTAAAGAAAAAAAAAAACCACACCAATGACAGAGAGACGATCCATTCTGTTCAATCGATATATACATGGTTTTTGATAAAATGCCCACCTATTTAAGACTCTTAAAATTCTTAGAAAATTAAGGATAGACAGAAACTCTATTGATAAAGGTCATCGACCCAAAATATCATATTTAAAGAGAAATTTTAGAGGCATTCCTTTTAATATTAGGAATTAGACAAGGATGCTTGCTGTTTGACATAGAAATTGAGGTGCTCTGAGTAATAAGACAATAAAATAAAATAATAGGCAGAACAATTAGGAAGGAAGAATTAAAACAGTCATTATTTATAGATAAGATGATCAATTACATAAAAATCCATTAGAATCAACAAACCCCTGGCGCTACTAAGACAGTTGAACAGATTTATCAGATTCAAGATCAGCTTGAAAAAAAATCAGCAACGTTTCCATACTCCAGGAAAAATAGCCAGAAAATAAGGTAACATTTACAATGGTAATAAAAATTTTAATGAAAAAATGCTTGAGATATTTATAAATGAAATTTTTAAAATAAAATTAAGGTCTTAAATGAATACAAGAATAAATGAAGAGAGAGATGTATGCTGTCCAATCCATAGCCCCTAGCCACATGTGAGCACTTAAAATGTGGCCAGTTCAAATTGAAATGTGACATTAAGTGTAAACACTGGTTTTCAAAGAATTAGTATAACAAAATGATGTAAAGAATTTCATTAGTTGTTAGTTTAGTCACTAAATCATATCCAACTCTTTGCGACCCCATGGACTACAGCATGCCAGACTTTCCTGTCCTTCACTCTCATCTGAAGTTAGCTCAAGTTCATGTCCATTGAGTCAGTGATGCTATCTAATAATTTTATCCTCTGTTGCCCTCTTCTCCTTTTGCCTTCAATCTTTCCCAGCATCAGGATCTTTTCCAATGAGTCAGCTCTTCCCATCAGGTGGCCAAAGTATTGGAGCTTCAGCATCAGTCCTTCCAGTGAATATTCAGGGTTGATTTCCTTTAGGATTGACTGGTTTGATCTCCTTGCCATCCAAGGGACTCTCAAGAGTCTTCTCCAACAACACAATTTGAAAGCATCAATTCACATGTGGAAATTTCATTTTTCTTTTTACTTCTTAAAAAAAATTGCTACTAAATTGTTAAAATTACATATGTGGCTTACATTTCTGTTACACTGTGGTAGATCATGATCCTGGATGGTATAACTTAACATAGTAATGATATGAATTGTCTTTTAGTTAATGTCTATCCAATGCAATTCCAATTCCAACTCCAGCAGAGGTCTGTGTGTATGTAACTTAGAAAAATGGTTAAGAAAAGATAGTAAGTGAAAATTTATAGAAGTTGAAACCAGAACTTTTTGAAGAGATACCTTGCCTTAGTAGCCATGAGAAAAATAATTTTTAAAAGCAATATTTTAAACTCAAATATTGGCAACCAGTAGAAAATTGAGTAATATCAAGTGCTGGTAAGTAAGATGATGAGGAAATGGGAACTCTGTTGCCCTGTTGGTGAAAGTGTAAGCTGATTACAGGCATTCAGGAAGCCTATCCAGCAGTACTTAGTGAAACCAAGGGAGTGTGCAGCTTGAAAGTCAGCAATCCAAATCCTGGACATGTAGGTCCCAGAATTTCTTGCAAAAGATTGATATGGGGACATATATGGCTTGGGCTTCCCAGGTGGTGCTAGTGGTAAAGAACCCACCTGCCAATACAGGAGACTTAAGAGACGTGGTTTTCGATCCCTGGGTTGTGAAGATCCCCTAGAGGAGTGCATGGCAACCCACTCCAGTATTCTTGCCTAGAGAATCCTGTGGACGGGGGAGGCTGGTGGGCTACAGTCCATAAGGTCGCAAAGAATTGGACATGACTGAATTGACCTAGCATGCACGCACACACATGGCTGTTCACCTTTATGGTATTTGTGGTGGCTAGGAACTGTAAACAACCTAGGTATCCATCAACAGGCAAATGGATCGGTGTGTGTGTGCTGGGCTTTAATGCGGTGGTCCTATATAGCAGGGCTAAATAGCAACCAGATACATCTTCCAAATATAGGACCATAATGAAAGAGTTAGAGTGAATTTCTAACAGTACCACTTACAGAAATTAAACTCACAATACTATCTTTTCGAAGGCACATACATGTGAAAAAAGTGCATTAAACAAATTTGAATGCAGTTGTCAATGGAAAAGGATTGGGAGTGAGGATGTGGGGCGAAGAGGAAGAAACGGAAGCTAGAGAAAGTGACTATGTATGGACAAGGCTGCCGTATGACCTTTTGGCTACCTGACACCCTGAAATAAAATAGTAAAATATGATATAAAATAAAATGATAAAAATTTCACCAAGGGGCAAACTGATTTGACTGAATCAGGAGAACAGTTCCTTGTCTTCTGGGGCAAAGCTCTCTGCCCCACATTCTCTCCTGAGAACCCACTTTTTTTTTCAAAGAGGCCTCTCCTGTGGCCTCACAATACAGCAGGTCTGTGTGAGGCTCCTGGAAACCTGTGTGGAGAGCGGAGAACAAACTGAAACCCACTCTTTCCCCTGAGTGGGGGGTGGACCGCTTCCCTGGTCAGGCCTGGGAGGCACCTTTGCCAGGCGGGCAGCTTTGCGAAACACAGCGGGGTCTCTGTGCAGGCCTGAGGTAACCCAACAGGAGCGAGACCGCTCCTCCTGGGCCGTAGAGAATGGGCTTCTCTGTGTGTGCTTGTTTGCTTTGGTTTCGAGCTAAAAAAAAAAAAAATGATTTCACACATAATTAGGGCTGTGGCAGCAAGATTGTGTTCGAGGTGCTTTTACTGGAAATATCAAGAGGAGGGACAAGGCAGGACTGTGTTCCTCTTCCAGCCGGGGCTAGGAGCGGGAGGAGGAGCCCCGGGCTGCGTGGATGGGACAACAGGCAGTGTTCAGGACAGACAAGCAGCTTTCACGGAGGCAGGCCCAGCTGCGAGGGGCTGAGGTTGACCGTGGAGGTGGCAGTGTGTGGGGTGTGTGGTGCGTGCCTGTGGTGTGTTGGGGTGGGGAGTGCACCACTCCCCACCCCTGCCTCTCTTTCCCTTTCCCCTTCCTCATCTCCCAGCTGCCTGTGGAGGAGACAGGCGCCCTCAGAGGAAGAGGTGGGGGGAGCTAGGGAGGAGGTGAGGAGGAGGCCAGGGTGAAAGGGGCCGGCCCAGGAGAGGCTGAAAGGGTGAGGAAACAGATGCCCCCGCACACTTCCACTCGGGTCTGTACAGCCCATGTGCCCAACATCGAGCTGGCCCAGTGGCAGCAGCCTGGCAGTGGGGAGCCAGCCCTAAGCCAGGCACTGGGTGACCTGGCTTGTGGTCCTGCCTCTGCCTAGGACTGGACAGATCTCTGGAGCCTTCTGGGCCTCTAATGGCTTCTCTATGCCATTAGGGCTGGACTGTCAGCCTTTTGTAGAATAACAGCTCATTAAAAAAATAAATAAATAAACCTTTTGGGGGCTGGTGGCTCATTGGGTAGGAGTCTGCCTACCGATGCAGGAGACATGGGTTAGATCCCCAGTCTGGGAAGATCCCACATGCTGCAGAGGAACTAAGCCCCTGCACCACAACTACTGAGCCTGTCCTCTGGAGCCTGGGAACTGCAACGGCTGAGCCCACACGTGCCGCAACTACTGAAGCCCCAGCACCCAGAGCCCATGCCTCACGACTAGAGAAGCCACCGAATGAGAAGCCGGTGCACTGCAGTGAAGAGTAGCCCCCACTCGCCGCAACTAGAGAAAAGCCTGCGCAGCAACAGAGACCCAGCGCAGCCAATAAAAAAAAAAAACCAAAAAACAAAAAACCTTTTGGGAGCACCAAATACCATATCTCCCTCTTAGAGACTCACAGTACATCTTATGAATTAAAAGCTGTGAGGGAGGAGGCCTGCAGAAAAATAAAAGCCTGTTTCACTTAGAATTTGTGTAACAGAGCACTTTCCAAAACATTTAATTATAAGGATCCCTCTTCCTATTTTGCATAATGTCTATTAACATCATGTGTATTCAGTTACTATTGATGTATAATAAACCATGTCAAAACTTAGTGGTCTAAAACAACCATTTTATTATGCTCCCAGATTCTGTGAGTCAGAAACTCGAATAGGACACAAGCAAGGATGGCATGTTTCTACATCATGCTGTTTGGGGCCTTGTCTGAAACGCCTTGATGACTGGGGGCGACTGTGGGTGGAGGCTGTCTTCACTTGTGCGCCTGGCAGTTGATGCTGGCTGTGGTTGGGACTTCAGCCAGGGCTGGGAGCTAGAACACCTCTGGTGTCTCGTCCATGTGCCTCGGGCTTAGCAGCCTCTGGGGAGTCAGACTTCTTACCTGGTGGCTCAGGGCTCCAAGGAGAGTGTTCCAAGGACCCAGGCAGCAGCTCTAGACCTTTTATGACTTAGCCTTGGATGTCAAGGTCACATTAGTGATAGTTTGGTTGGGAAGCTTTGGGAAGGGCAGGATTGACCAAGCCCTTCTGGTTTGGGGAGATCATTTCTCCATGACCAACTCATAGTCTTCGTCATGTTTCCCCCACTTCTAAATCCACATCCTTTATCACAAAATTCTTTTCCTGAACCAGTCAACCCAGACACAGGTATAATGACCAGCGTATTTTATGTCAGTTAATTAGTGCAGATAACACTGAGTACAAGAGGAGAAGGCGGCTTAGAGTTGAAGGATGAATGGATGTTAGCTTGATCGAGATGGGGACAGAGGGAGGGAGAAGGAGAACCTTCCAGAGGCAGGGAATGGCCCCTGGGAAGGTGGCCCCGGGGATGGGGGAGGCACTGGAGAGGGAAGGGACTTGATTTTCATTTTAAAAAGCCCCCTCTGGCTGGTGCTGGAGGAGGGATGTGAGGGCGAATGTGGATGGCTGGGGGTTATTGCCGTGCTGATGTGGAGACAGAGAGGAGTGGATGACTTGGGCAGATGTTTTGGAGGCAGGGCGTGGCTTTGGCACCTGGGTAGTGCTTTTTCTGTTGGAAGAAACCCTGGAGAAGGATGAATTTGGGATGACAAAATGAAGAGTTTGCATCTGGGAATGGTGACACTGGGCTACCTCTGAGACACCGTTGTTAAGGAAGGATAGTTGGATATGTGGGTCTGAAGTTCAGAGAAGAGGCTGGGGGCAGATACACAAACCTGGGAATCAGCTCCCTGTAAGTGGAGCTGTGGAGCAGATGACCTTGCCTGGGAAAGGGTATAGAATGAGGAGTCAGGGAGCCGGTGATGCAGAGGTGATGTGTAAGAATTCTAGTTTAAGAACCTTACCAAAATCCTGAGTATCTCCAGCTTATCAAAATCTGGATGGAGTCAGCTGAGCCTCAGTCTTTCTGCTGGTGCTTGAGATGGCCCACTCTCCCCAAGGGGTCTCTGCTCCTCCCTTTCTATGGAAACATAGGATGTGGCATATGGTGAGAGCTTCTTGGAATTAAAAGATTGAGAGGGATCTGGGGTCATTCTGTGTTTTTGGAGACTTCTGCTGTATTAAAAATAAATAAATTCCAGGTCTTCCCTGGTGGACAAGTAGTTAAGAATCTGCCTGTCCATGCAGGGGACAGGGGTTTGATCCCTGGTCTGGGAAGATTCTACATGCCATGGGGTAACTAGGCCTGTGTGCCACTACTACTGAGCTGTAGAGCCTGCACATCACATCTCCTGAAGCCCACGTGCCTAGAGCCCATGCTTGGCAACAGGAGAAGCCACCGCAATGAGGAGCCTGCGCACCATAGCTAGAGGGTAGCCCCCACTCGCCACAACCAGAGAAAGCCCATGCAGTAATGAAGACCCAGTGCAGCCAAAAAATAATGAATAAATAAATAAATTCCAAAATATAGAAACTGACAAATTTGAAAAGCTTTTTATTTGGAAATAATTCCAAACTTACAGATAGTACACAAAAATAAAACCTGTACAAATATACCTATAATCCTTTACCCAGATTCACCTCCTGTTACCATCTTACTCATTTGCTTCATCATTTGCTTCCCCTCCTTCTCTCTCATTATCATCTCTACCTGTCCACCCCCACAGCCATCCATCTATCTACCCACCTATCACCTTTCTATTTTCTTTTCTGAACCATTTGAGGGTAAGTTATATACATTATGACCCTTTACCCCTACATATTTCAGGGTTTACTTCCAAAGAATAGGGATATTCTTGTACATAACCATAGTACAGTTATAAATGTCATTAATTGAATATTGATGTGCTGAGCTTGTGTTTAGTAGCTCAGTCATGTCTGACTCTTTGCAACCCCATGGACTGTAGATCGCCAGGCTCCTCTGTCAAGGGGATTCTCCAGGCAAGGATACTGGAGTGGGTAGCCTGTTCCTTCTTCAGGGGAACTTCCTGATCCAGGAATCAAACTGGGATTTCCTGCACTGCAGGTGGATTCTTTACCAGGTGAGCTACCAGGGAAGCCCTTAATATTGACACAATACTTGAAATTGTGTATTTAAAATATTGACATAAATTGATGTTTTATAAAAACACAATATAGTAGGATTGTACTATTTGCAAGAGAATAATGGGATTTATAAAACCACATTTCACAGTGCTTGGTGGTTCTGTCTTGGGACCTTGAAGCCAAATGATGATCATTCTCTTGTGTCCATCCTGGCAGCTGATATGTGTGACTGTACCAAAAGCCTTATTGGGGAGAATTTTAAAATTCTGAATTTGAAGCACTTTGTGAAATTTGAAATTCAAGTCAATCAACCCTTCTCTGCCACACCCTGGGTCCCCTATGCCAAACACATCCTAGTTACAGCATTAGCATTTGAATAGTTTTGGTTACAGAAGTACTTCTTAAGCTGCAAATGCCTGGTATTGTTTACCTGAAGAACAAGCTCCTCTCTGTGACCTTACTGTCCTGGCCTAGGGCTGACCAGAGATGCTAACCTCCCTAATTTGGGCACCTTGGTCCATCTGGTCTCCCAACAGTAGGCCTTTCTTTGGTTCCTCAGAGCTTCCCTTTCCCCCCCCTATAAACAGTTGTAAAACATTCTGTCCCTCCTGAACTGAGCCCAATCAACACCAGAGAAAAGCTCAGATCGGCTCTGATGCCAAAGATGGGCAAAGTCTTGTGTTTTGAGAAAAAACATTCATGTTTAATCTTTTTATTATTATAGGGTATTCTGTGTTTAAAACTGTGGCCTCACCTTCTGACCCATAGTACCCTGGGTTTCTGGGCAGCTAATCTTCTGGAGGTTTCCCAAGGAGGCTGGGGCCACTGTACCCCAGATTTTACCCTACCAGGGAGCGGTTGGATATTGGCTCTTGAGGAATGGAGCCTTGGAGCTCAGGAAGAAGGTGTTTAATCAGCCTGTTACAAGTCAACCCAAGAAACCTTTATTGAATTAGAACTCCCTGCAGGGGCCTGTCTGATGCAAAGAGCTGACTCATTGGTAAAGATCCTGATGCTGGGAAAGACTGAAGGTAAAAGGAGAAGAGGGCAGCAGAGGATGAGATGGTTGGATAGCGTCACTGACTCAATGGACATGAGTTTGAGCAAACTCCTGGAGATAGTGACGGACAGGGAAGTCTGGTGGGCTGCAGTCCATGGGGTCGCAGACAGTCAGACATAACTTAGTGACTGAACAATAGCAACGCAAGGAGCCTGCCTTAAGGAGCCTCAAGGCCACTTCCTGCCTCAAGAAGTCTCAGTTTAGTGGGGAAACCGGCTCAACCAACAGGAGTATAGTAGGCTGTGGCTTCTGCTCAGGAGAGAGCACAATTACTGTGTGAGTCCAAGGAAGAGAGAAGTTCCTTCAGCCAGGAGGAGGCTTTCAGGAGGGGGGGTGGCGGGTAAGCCAGCAGGACACTGAAGGATGAAGAAGAGGATGAGGTGAGGGGAGGTGAGGTTGAAGGCAAGCCTGGGGACTCAAGATCCACCTCCATAGACCTGGCTCCTCCCCAGAATCCCCCTTGCTGTCTTCTGCTGAGCCTGCGAGGCCTGGTATTAAACAGAGAGCATGGGGGATAGAGTGGCTTTATGACTGTGGGAACTGAAATCCTCCTGCTGTGGGTACTTGCTGGCACCCAGGACAGGGCCTATGCTCTGGGAGTGTCCACTGCTCAAGGCAGTGACCTCAGGGTAAATTCAAAGTTGAGAGTCCCAGGAGAGCAGTTGCCACCACTCACATCTGTGAGCGCAGATAGTAGGAGAGGAGTCTGTACGCAGAGGGGATTGAGGTGGGAGCAGGCCAGACTCTTTGCTCCCTGGGATGTGTACCCAGCCAATTCAAGAATAATTGGTCTGTTCTCAGAGGAGAGTTAGCACGCACGCACGCATGTACAAAGGAGAGGTGCTTTAATTTAAAAGCAACTTCTCGGGCTTCCATCATGGTCCAGTGGTAAAGAATCCACCTGCCAATGCAGGCTACACAGGTTTGATCCCAGATCTGGGAAGACCCCACATACTGTGGGGGCAACTAATCCCATGCGCCACAACTACTCAGCCTGTGCTCTGAAACCTGGGAACCGCAACTACTGAAGAGTGCTCACCCTGCGGCCTGCACTCCACGACAAGAGAAGCTACCACAATGAGAAGCCTGCACTCCGCAGCTAGAGTAGCCCCCTAACTCACCATAAGTAGAGAAAAGCCCTCCAAGCAGCGAAGATGCAACACAGCCAAAAATGAATAAAAAAGCAAACAAAAAGCCCAACTTCTTGTCTTCAGTCTTGTTTAAGAGCAGGCCTGTCTGGGCCCAGGCTCTGAGAACATGAGTTTGTTTCTTTTCAGCCTTGCTTCCACCTCAGGGCTTTTGCACTTCCTGGTTCTTCATCTTGAATTACCCTTTCACCACATACACACAGCCTCCCTTCTTCGTCCTCTCGAGTCCTTGATTATCTGGTCCCTTTTCAGTAAGGTGTCCCTGACTTCCCTGAATAAAGATGCAGCACATTAACAGTGAAACATCAATAATTGCCAGCGGTCAGTGGTGAGAACCTAGACAGCATATTAAAAAGCAGAGACATTACTTTGCCAACAAAGGTCTGTCTAGTCAAGGCTATGGTTTTTCCAGTAGTCATGTATGAATGTGAGAGTTGGACTATAAAGAAAGCTGAGTGCTGAAGAATTGATGCTTTTGAACTGGGGTGTTGGAGAAGACTCTTGAAAGTCCCTTGAACTACAAAGAGATCCATCCAGTCCATCCTAAAGGAGATCGATCCTGAGTGTTCATTGGAAGGACTGATGTTGAAGGTGAAACTCCAATGCTTTGGCCACCTGATGTGAAGTTGACTCATTTAAAAAGACCCTGATGCTGGGGAGGATTGAAGGCAGGAGGAGAAGGGGACGACAGAGGATGAGATGGTTAGATGGCATGACCGACTCAATGGAAATGAGTTTGAGTAAACTCTGGGAGTTGGTGATGGACACAGGGAGGCCTGGTGTGCTGTGGTCCATGGGGTCTCGAAGAGTCGGACACGACTGAGAGACTGAACTAAACTGAGTGGTAAGGAAAGGAATGGGGAGCAGAGCACAGAGGGTTTTTTAGAATGGCAAAACTACATTGCAGGATACTCTAATGGTGGATATCTATCATCAGAATATTTTACATGGCGTGTACATCAAAGAGTGAGTGTGTTAGTCGCTCAGTTGTGTCTGACTCTTTGTGACCCCATGGACTGTAGCCCATCGGGCTCCTCTGTCCATGGAATTCTCCAGGCAAGAATACTGGAGTGGGTTGCCATTCCTCATCCAAGGGATCTTCCCAACCCAGGGATTGAACCCAGGTCTCCCGTACTGCAGGCAGATTCTTTACTGTCTGAGCCACCAATGTAGGTTCAGTTGCAACAAATGTACAACCTTACTGGGGAATGTTGATGTGGAAGAGACTATGCTTGTGTGGGGGTGGAAGGAGTATAGGGGAAATCTGGGTACCTTCTGCCCTATTTTGTTGTGACCTAAAATTGCTTTTTCTGGGCTCCAGAATCACTGCAGATGGTGATCGCAGCCATGAAATTGGAAGACTCTTATATGACCAACCTAGATAGCATATTGAAAACCAGAGACGTTACATTGCCTACAAAGGTCCATCTAGTCAAGGCTATGGTTTTTCCGGTGTTCATGTATGGAAATAAGAGCTGGACTGTGAAGAAAGCTGAGCACCGAAGAATTGATGCTTTTGAACTGTGGTGTTGGAGAAGACTCTTGAGAGTCCCTTGGACTGCAAGGAAATCCAACAAGTCCATTCTAAAGGAGATCAGCCCTGGGTGTTCTTTATTTTATTTTTTAATTTTTATTTTCACTTTATTTTGCTTTACAATACTGTATTGGTTTTGCCATATGTTGACATGAATCAGCCACAGGTGTATATGAGTTCCCAATCCTGAACCCCTCTCTCACCTGGGTGTTCTTTAGAAGGACTGATGCTGAAGCTGAAACTATAATACTTTGGCTACCTCATGCGAAGAGTTGACTCATTGGAAAAGACCCTGATGCTGGGAGGGATTGGGGGCAGGAGGAAGATGGGACGACAAAGGATGAGATGGCTGGATGGCATCACTGACTTGATGGACGTGAGTTTGGGTGAACTCCGGGAGATGGTGATGGACAGGGAGGCCTGGCATGCTGCAATTCATGGGGTCGCAAAGAGTTGGACATGACTGAGCAACTGAACTGAACTGAACTGACTGAAAATTGCTTGTTTTCTTCAGTGCATTTTGAAAAAAGGCATCCTTGGACTCCCTTTTCTCTGAAGTCTCTGTTCTTGGTTTCATGTGTGTCTTTTTAATTGTTCTTCATTGCACCTGCACCCCAGTAAACATTTGTATCCTCTCAAAAAGTGCAGCACATTTCCACACTGTATCTCCTCTTCCTTCTGCTGTTTTCTCCATTGCACTTATTGATACTCAATATGCCACATATTTCATTTACTTATTTTGTTAACTGTCTGTCTCTTCTTCTTTCCCTGCTGCACACAATAGAATGTAAGCTCCATGAGGGCAAGGATGCTTGTCTGTTTTGTCCATTGCTTCATGCTTTGTGCCTAGATCAATATTTGGCCCAAATACATCCCCAATAAATATTTGTTCATAGATAGAGAAACTTTCTGCGCAAAAAGGCCAGGCTGGCCTGTCTGAGTACTGCATTCAGCAGTAGCATCTGGGTGACAATGTGATTCTGGGAGTGTGGGTGGCCTCAGAAACCTTGGCAAAAGGCCTCAGGAGAAAACATAGTAGAAAGTCTTTTTCCCAGTGGTTGATGCTTAACACTCAGTAAATTTCCATCTTGGCCCCTTGTGAGAGCTGTTTGCAAATAAAGCTGTGTTGTGAGGCATCTCCCATCCTCTCTGGCTGATGCTGGGTGGTGGGGAGCTTTGGCTGGACTTGTGCTTCTTGTCAAAGCCCAACTCTCAGGGTGGGGGTTCTTTTTTTTTTTTTGCTAAGAGAGCTCTTTATTTATTTTCCCTTGAATTAAAAAAAAACAACCTTTTAATTCTGTATTGGAGTATAGCTGATTAACAATGTTGTAACAGTTTCAGGTGGACAGCGAAAGAACTCAGCCATACCTATACACGATCTATTCTCTCAGGGGTGGGGTGGGTTCTGTCTCCTACAGAATGGATGCTTTGCATCCTCAAATGTGGGCACAGATTTTATAGGCAAGCCACAGCTCTGCAATTGACTATTGTTCTAGATTGTTGAGTCCTTGTGTGAAATGTACATTTCCAAGTAGTGATTGATGAGGCTGGTAAGAAACTCACCTTCAAAAGTCCATCATCGTACCCTATATGCGAGACACTAAAAGAGACACAGATCTAAAGAACACACTTTTGGATTATGTGGGAGAAGGCGACGGTGGGAAGATTTAAGAGAATAGCATTGAAACATGTATATTACCATATGTGAAATAGATCACCAGTCCAAGTCTGATGCAAGAAACAGGGCACTCAAGGCTGGTGCACTGGGACAACCCAGAGAGATGAAATGGGGAGGGAGCTGGGAGGGGAGTTCAGGATGGGGGACACATGTGCACTCCTGGCTGATTCACGTCAATGTACAGCAAAAACCACTGTAATATCGTAATTAGCCTCCAATTTAAAAAAAGGCCATCACCTATACGGGTGGTCTTGGGTGAAGCAGGGCTTCCAGAGAAGCAAAGGCAGACTCTGCAGACCATTCTAGGCATCAGTTCAGCTCAGCGCAGTGCAGTGCAGTTCAGCTCAGTGCAGTTCAGCTCAGCGCAGTGCAGTGCAGTTCAGCTCAGTTCAGCTCAGTGCAGTGCAGTTCAGTTCAGTGCAGTGCAGTTCAGCTCAGTGCAGTTCAGCTCAGCGCAGCGCAGTGTAGTTCAGCTCAGTTCAGCTCAGTGCAGTGCAGTTCAGTTCAGTGCAGTGCAGTTCAGCTCAGTGCAGTTCAGCTCAGCGCAGCGCAGTGCAGTGCAGTGCAGTGCAGCTCAGTGCAGCTCAGCTCAGTTCAGCTCAGTGCAGTGCAGTGCAGTGCAGTGCAGTCTCTCAGTCGTGTCCGACTCTTTGCAACCCCATGAATCGCAGCACACCAGGCCTCCCTGTCCATCACCAGCTCCCGGAGTTCACCCAAACTCATGTGTATCGAGTCGGTGATGCCATCCAGCCATCTCAACCTCTGTCGTCCCCTTCTCCTCCTGCCCCAAATCCCTCCCAGCATCAGTGTCTTTTCCAATGAGTCAACTCTTCGCATGAGGTGGCCAAAGTACTGGAGTTTCAGCCTCAGCATCAGTCCTTCCAAGGAACACCCAGGACTGTTCTCCTCTAGGATGGACTGGTTGGATCTCCTTGCTGTCCAAGTGACTCTCAAGAGTCTTCTCCAACACCACAGTTCAAAAGCATCAATTCTTCGGCGCTCAGCCTTCTTCACAGTCCAACTCTCACATCCATACATGACCATTGGAAAAACCATAGCCTTGACTAGATGGACCTTTGTTGACCTCTGCTTTTTAATATGTTATCCAGGTTGGTCATAAGTTTCCTTCCAAGGAGCAAGTGTCTTTTAATTTCATGGCTGCAATCACCATCTGCAGTGATTTTGGAGCCCCCCAGAATAAAGTCTGACACTGTTTCCATTGTTTCCCCATCTATTTCCCATGAAGTGATGGGCCCAGATGCCATGATCTTGGTTTTCTGAATGTTGAGCTTTAAGCCAACTTTTTCAGTCTCCTCTTTCACTTTCATCAAGAGACTTTTTAGTTCTTCTTCATTTTCTGCCATAAGGGTGGTGTCATCTGCATATCTGAGGTTATTGATATTTCTCCCGGCAATCTTGATTCCAGCTTGTGCTTCTTCCAGTCCAGCGTTTCTCATGATGTACTCTGCATAGAAGTTAAATAAGCAGGGTGACAATATACAGCCTTGACGTACTCCTTTTCCTATTTGGAACCAGTCTGTTGTTCCATGTCCAGTTTTAACTGTTGCTTCCTGACCTGCATACAGATTTCTCAAGAGGCAGGTCAGGTGGTCTGGTATTCCCATCTCTTTCAGAATTTTCCACAGTTTATTGTGATCCACACAGTCAAAGGCTTTGGTATAGTCAATAAAGCAGAAATAGATGTTTTTCTGGAATTCTCTTGTTTTTCAATGATCTTTCAGATGTTGGCAATTTGATCTCTGGTTCCTCTGCCTTTTCTAAAACAGCATGCTTCATTTCTGTTCTGATATCACTATTTTCTTTCCTTGAAATAGAATAAAATATCTCAGAAGGGGGGCGTGAGAGACAGGAAATCTTTGATGTTGTCTTCAAAATGTATGCAGAATCCAACCACTTCTCACCACTTCCATTGTTATCACCATGGGCCACACCATCATCATCTCTCCTTTGAGTTGCCTCCTAACAGGTCCCTCTTCCTCTATTTTGTCCCCCTTTGGTCTTCATATGGAAGCCAGCATTAAAACCCACATCAGATCATAACACTTCTCTACTCAAAACCATTTATCATCTCCCCGCTTCATTGTTCTCTCCTTCTCTGTCCTCATCTCCATTACTCTCTTCCTCACTCCGTTCCTCCATGATGTTCCTGGGACATACTAGGCACACACTTGCCACAGGGCCTTTGCATATGTTGTTGCTCAGAGCTCTGTCTCCATTGCTCTCTCTCTCTCTCTTTTGAGATTTGCATTCACATACCACCTACTCAGGGTTTTCCCAGGTGGTCCAGTGGCCAAGACTCCACACTGTCAATGCAAGGGGCCTGAGTTTGATCCTTGGTCAGGGAACTAGATCCCACATGCCATAACTAAGAGTTCACATGTTTCAACAAAGATCAAAGGTCCCATGTGCTGCAACTAAGACCCAGTACAGCCAAATACTTAAATAAATGTTAAAAAAAAATACTGCCTACTCAGATCATGCTATCAAAAGTTCAGTTCTCTTCTAAACATCACACGCTCCCTTTGCTTCTTCATTTTCTCCTTTGTATTTATCACTAACATTCTAATTATTTTTTGCATTTTTCTCTTGCTTATTGTCTATCTCCATTACTAGGGTAAAAACTCTCTAGTGTCTTAGTCTGTTTGGGCTGCTATGACAAAATGCCATAGGTTAGATGCCTTAAACAACAGAGGTTTATTTCTCACAGTCCTGGAGGCTGCCAAGATTAAAGCATTGGAAGATTCTGTGTCTGGTGACAATCTGCTTCCTGGTTCATAGAGGACTCTCTTTTTGTAGTGTCTTCACATGACAGAAGGGGCAAGGAAACTCTCAGGAGTCCCATTATAAGGGCACTAAACCCATTCAGGAGGGTTCCACCCTTGTGACCTAAGTACCTCCCAAGGGCCCTGCCTCCTAAAACCATCCCCTTAGGGGTTATAATTTTAACATATAAGTCCTATATGTTGGGGAACAAAAACACTCAGTCTATAGCAGTGGTCCCTAACCTTTTTGGCATGAGGGCCCCATCTCATGGAATAATTTTCCATGGACGGGGACAGGATGGTTTGGGGATGATTCAAGTGCCTTACATTTATTTTGCACTTTATTCCTATTTTGTGGCACTCTCAGGATATTCTATCTTGATTTTAGGGTTAGGGTTCCTGCTTCCATGAGAATCTAATGCTGCTGCTGACCCGAAAGGAGGTGATGCTCAGGCAGTAATGAGAGTGATTGGGAGTGGCTGTAAATACAGATGAAGCTTCACTCAGTTGCCCACCGCTTACTTCCTACTACACAGACCAGTTTCTAACAGGCCAAGGACCAGTACTGGTCTGTGGTCCAAGGGTTGGGGACCTCTGGTTTATATCACTGAATATTTTAGTCTGGTTTCCCAGAAACAGACCCTGAGGTGAGGATTTGTGGGCAAGTGATTTATTAAGAAAATTCTCCTTGGAGAAACAAGTAGGGGAGAAAGGAGGGATGGAAGAAGAGGGAAGAAGTCAAACAAGGATGAGATTTGAAATGAGATTCCAATTTCAGTCTGATCCCCAGGGGAGCTCTAGAGTGTGCATCACATCTCAGAGTTTTCCTCCTACACACCAGATACCTCCAGGTAGCTGCTGGCTACCTGGGTGTTCATGTGAGTCTGTGTGTGTGTGTGGTGGTGTTAGGGGGGTGGACATTACTTCCTGGGCACTTTCTGTTTTGCATCAGTAACTGTTGGAGAGGAAATGCCTCCAATAGCCCAGAGCAGCCTTCTGAAGATCACAGATGCAAGCTTTCAAAAGCAAAGCACACAGAACCTGGAGAGAACTCACAGAACCAGTGAACAGGATCTGAGCTAAAGCATTTATAGCAGTAGTCCAGGTGGCACTAGTGGTAAGGAACCCATCTGCCCATGCAAGAAAGACAGGAGATGTGGGTTCAATCCCTGGGTCAAGAAGATCCCCTGGAGAAGGAAATGGCAACCCACTCCAGTATTCTTGCCTGGAGAATCCCATGGATGGAGGAGCCTGGTTGGCTATGATCCATATGGTTATAAAGAGTCGGACATGACTAAAGTGACTTAGGACACAGGAAGACCAACTTTTTTGGCATCAGGGACCAGTTTCATGGAAGACAGTTTTTCCATGGATGGCGTGGAGGGATGGGGATTGCTTTCTGGATGATTCAAGTGCATTATATTTATTGTGCACTTTATTTCTATTATTTTTACATCAGTGCCACCGCAGATCATCAGGCATAGATCACGAAGGCTGGGGGCCCCTGATTTATAGTGTCAGCTATAATAGGCAAAATTCCATTCAGATTCCTGGGCTGCACTCATCCTCCTCTTATGCTAAATTGTCTTCATTATCTGTCTTCATTCATTGGGTACCAGGGGCTTACACAAAAATACAAGATCATTTCTGGAAGGATACACAAGAAAATGACAACAGGGACCGCCTCTTAGTCCTGAGAGAGGAGAATCAGGGGAATTTTGCTTTCTGCCTCTATCTCCTTTGTCACTGTTGGAATATTTGCCATGAACACGCCCTTAATATATAGTTTAAAAAATACATGTATGAGGGGATCCAAAATACATGTATGAGGGGATCCAAAAATACATCCTGGGGATCCAGTGGGTAAGACTCCACGTTCCCAGTTCAGTGGGCCCTATTTCAGTTCCTGGTTGGAGAACTAAGATCCCACAAGCATGCTGCAACTCAGAACCAGTGCAGCCTAAATAAATAAATTAAATATTTTAAAAAGACATGTGTGTTTTATACTCATCCCTTCATTGTTTCTTGTTCTCAGTCACCTCTGAAATGGGAGGGTCTGTGCCATGCCATGTGAGGTCAGGGTGGGCACAAGGAGGCTGCCTGGTAAGGGAGGTGATAGAGGCTCTGGTGACAAGAGTTCAAATAAAGTCACAAATATGGCAACAAATCCCCCCAGTGGAAGGCAAATCAGAGAACTGGGAACCATCTCATGGAGGAAATGGAGCTGGAAGTGAGTCTTGAAATAAGAGCTCCACTTAGCTCAAGATAAGGGTGGACTTAAAAGAACAACAACATATATTTATTTTATTTATTTATTCACCCATTCATTTGACTGAGCCTGGTCCCAGTTGCGGCCTGTGGGATCCTTGATCTTCATTGCAGATTTTCACTGGGGCTTGTTGGATCTAGTTCCCTGACCAGAGATCAAAGCCAGGCTCCCTGCATTGGAAGCATGGAGTCTTAGCCACTGGACCACCAGGGAAATCTCAGTGTTGAGTATACGCCCTCTCCGTTTCTGGCACTGGGCTGGGCCTGGGGGCTGGGCACCTGGACCTAGGTGAACTTGGGAAATGTGTGGTTGCTGGGGGAGCTCAACCCAAGGTCAGGTCTACAGGTAGTAAGGAGGTGGTTTGTGAGGACAGGTGGGAACAAGGGTGCTGAGCAGGATAAATGATTGTGCTTTAAACAATGGGTGGTAACCTTTTCTACACAGCAAGACTACAGTGCAGTCACAATAATTTGGAAGGGGTGAAGAGGGCATTTTAAATTCTCACTTCATGCCTAATGACATATTCTAGTCCTCCTTGAACTCCTTGTACGCCCCCTGTGCACCTACTTGGACTCCTGCCTTTGCATTCCCTGTGTACTACGAAATGATAACCCAGCTTGAGTTCTCTAATCGTTTTATGTGTCTTTGTAATAATGGTAATTATAATGATCAGAATTCCTTCACATGCCTTTTATTAATATACCCAATACCTAGTGAGTTAGTGCCATGTGCCAAATTTATAGATGAAGGACCTGGAGCTTAGATTATTTTGGAAAGTGGGGGAACTAGTCTTGAAATCAGGCCTTATGTATGACCTTGCACACCCTACACCCTGGGTTCTGGCTGTTATAGCATAGTCATCTCCTTCTTGGGTTGGTAGTAACTTGGAAACAGGATCCATATTTTGTGATTTCAAAAAAATGTTATTTGGACTCCCCTGGTGGTCCAATGGCTAAGAATCAGCCTGCCAATGCAGGGGATATGAGGTTGAACCCTGGTCTGGGAAGATTCCACACACTGCGAGCAATTGAGCCTGTGCACCACAGCTACTGAGCTTGCCTCTAGAGCCCGGGAGCCGCAACTACTGAAGTCTGAGTGCCCAGGGCCCATGCTCCACAGCAAAAGAAGCCATCACAATGAGGCCTGCACATTGCCTCTAGAGAAAGCCTGTAGGGTGTAGCAACGAAGACCCAGCACAACTCAAAATAAATAAATTAAAAAAAAATCCTAGTGTACAAAATAAAGTGCAAATTTCAATCCACAAACTACAATGTGCAAAAAGAGTAACTTTATCTTTTTGAGACTGATCTCTGCTCTGAGTTCTGATTACCCTTCATGGTGGAGATACTCTCAGTTAACCTGTGGTTTCTGTTGCTTCCCCCTTGAGTTGTGGTGCCAGGGGGCTGGGCTTGGGGCAGTGAGCCACTCCTGTGTCATTCTTGTCTCTGTATGTGAGGTCCTTCAGGTTGAATAACTGTCCTGGTCCTTCAGGGCAAGCACAGAGATGCTTGCCTGCTCTGCTGGGCCATGGGAACTTGGTGATGTCACTGAGTCCTGCCTGCCTGCACAACCCACTCCGACATGTCTACTTTGGGTTGTTGACACCCCTCCGTTGCTCTCAGATTTTCTGAACTGGCTCTGTCATCCCCATATGGCTCTGTCATCCCTGTTTGACCAGGTTCTTGTTGTTGTTTGGTCGCTAAGTCATGTCCAACTCTTTGCAAACCCATGGGTGACAGCACACCAGGCTTCCCTGTCCTTCACTCTCTCCTGGAGTTTGCTCAGACTCAGGTCTGTTGAGTTGATGATGCCATCTAACCATCTCATTTTCTGTTGCCCTCTTCTCCTCCTGCCCTCAATCTTTCCCAGCATCAAGATCTTTTTCAATGTGCTGGCTCTTTGCATCAGGTGGCCAAAATATTGGAGCTTCAGCTTCATCATTAGTCCTCCCATGAATATTCAGGACTGATTTCCTTTAGGATTGACTCGTTTGATCTTCTTGCTGTCCAAGGGACTCACAGTCTTCTCCAACACTACAGTTCAAAAGCATCAGTTCTTCAGCTTTCAGCCTTCTTTATAGTCTAACTTTCACATCTGTACATGACTACTAGAAAAATTATAGTTTTCACCATACAGACCTTTGTCGGCAAAGCAACGTCTCTGCTTTTTAGTACTCTGTCTGGGTTTGTCACAGCTTTCCTTTCAAGGAGCAAGAGTCTTTTAATTTCCTGGCTGCAGATTTTTGAGCCCAAGAAAATAAAATCAGTCACTGCTTCTACTTTTTCTCCTCCTATTTGCTGGGTGAAGGAGATGGACAAAATAGGTTCCACCTCCCGTGGACACATCTGTGTTTCAATGCTTTTTGCTTCCCATCAGTCTCTTACGCTTCTCTTACATGGGCCTCATCTAGTCCTGGGCTCCAAGCCTTCCTCTGACATTGAACATTCTCCCAGACTGATGGTCTCTGCTAAAATCCTTCCCATTAGCTCTAGGGCCTCAACTCAGAAGCCAGGAAAAAAGATTCATTTTCTTATTTTCCTCTATCATTCTGCCTCATTATCCCTTCTCTGAGGGAAAAGATCCCACACGCTATGTCTGCTGAAACGGAGAAAGAGCCACAGTGTTCATAGCAATGTAAGAGTCAAAACAAAAAAAAACCCCACAGTTGAGATTTCAAAATATTATCTAAGTACAGTGGCAATATGCTCATCCCATAGTAAAATGTCCTAATTTTATGGATTATAAATTGTGCCAACGTGTGCTGTGATAAACCAGCCTGAAAACAGAGTGCTTGGGTTTGAATCTTAGCTTTACCACTTACTTGTTCTGTGACCTCGTACAAGTTACCCACCCTATCTGTGTCTCATTTTCTTCATATTTGAAATGGGAACAATAACTTTACAGAGTTGTTATGAGGATTAAATAGGCAAATGTATGGAAAGCACAGAGACTGGCACCTGCACATAATAAATGCTTAATTAGCATTATTATTATGGGGCGTTGAGTCCTTGGGTTCATGGAGCACCTTGGAAACCCACTTGGAAGATGATTCAAAACCTGGTTGAGGTTTGGGATGATGTCCTGATACAGTCTGGCTTAGTGCCTCTTCCACCCTCTGCATTTATCTCTACTAGCTGTCATCAGGAGAGTAAAGCTGCCACTTTTTTGGGTCATGGAATAGGCTCTGTGGTTTGGCATGGAAAATAAAATCCCCCTGGGGACATATAACTTCATATTCACCAGCATTTATATGGAGGAAGATCAAGTGTTTATAATAAGAAATCAGATTGATATGCTTTCCAAAAGCATAAACCATAAAGATCCAAATACAATGAAGATGAACAGAAAAATCTATATCCTGGCTCCAGCCTGGACCTTAGAAATTGTCCACTTGGTTTTCCAGGATTAAAGAATAGGAGGTCTTGGATGGGAGAAGGGGGAGGGATTTTCCCAGGATCATGTTGGCCAGTAACTGAGCTGGATCTAGAATCAGGTAGATGATCTGCTTTTCATTTACGGCACTGACTTTATCCAGTCACTGCAGCTATCCAGAATGCTCCAGCAAAGGTACACATCTTGGGCAGCCTTTTCCTCCATATCCCTTTGTGTGGATACCTTCTTCCTCTAAGAAACTGAATGTAAAGAAACTCAGATCCATTTACCTCCCAGCCTCAAGGTTTAGAGCCAATCTTAGCATAACTTCCAGACCTTGGGCCCTGGGGCAATTCATTTTTTTACTCTAAGTATTAAATTATTTTTCTTTTGAAAATGCATAATGCAGCTTTCCCTACTGACTTTGAAGTATCAGGGTGTGATAACGTAGGTTAAAGGGCTTAGCATTCAGTTCAGTTCAGTTCAGTCACTCAGTTGTGTCCGACTCTTTGCAACCCCATGAATTGCAGCACGCCAGGCCTCCCTGTCCATCACCAACTCCCGGAGTTCACTCAAACTCATGTCCATCGAGTCGGTAATGCCATCCAGCCATCTCATCCTCTGTTGTCCCCTTCTCTTCCTGCCCCCAATCCCTCCCAGCATCAGAGTCTTTTCCAATGAGTCAACTCTTCGCATGAGGTGGCCAAAGAATTGGAATTTCAGCTTTAGCATCATTCCTTCCAAAGTACACCCAGGACTGATCTCCTTAGGATGGACTGGTTGGATCTCCTTGCAGTTCAAGGGACTCTCAAGAGTCTTCTCCAACACTACAGTTCAAAAGCATCAAATCTTCGGTGCTCAGCTTTCTTCACAGTCCAACTCTCACATCCATACATGACCACTGGAAAAACCATAGCCTTGACTAGATGGACCTTTGTTGGCAAAGTAATATCTCTGCTTTTGAATATGCTATCTAGGTTGGTCATAACTTTCCTTCCAAGGAGTAAGCATCTTTTAATTTCATATCTGCAGTCACCATCTGCAGTGAGTTTGCAGCACCCCAAAATAAAGTCTGACACTGTTTCCACTGTTTCCCTATCTATTTCCCATGAAGTGATGGGACCAGATGCCATGATCTTAGTTTTCTGAATGTTGAGTTTTAAGCCAACTTTTCCACTCTCCTCTTTCACTTTCATCAAGAGGCTTTTTAGTTCCTCTTCACTTTCTGCCATAAGGGTGGTGTCATCTGCATATCTGAGGTTATTGATATTTCTCCCGGCAATCTTGATTCCAGCTTGTTCTTCTTCCAGCCCAGTGTTTCTCATGATGTACTCTACATAGAAGTAAAATAAGCAGGGTGACAATATACAGCCTTGATGTACTCCTTTTCCTATTTGAAACCAGTCTGTTGTTCCATGTCCAGTTCTAACTGTTGCTTCCTGACCTGCATACAGATTTCTCAAGAGGCAGGTCAGGTGGTCTGGTATTCCCATCTCTTTCAGAATTTTCCACAGTTTATTGTGATCCACACAGTCAAAGGCTTTGGCATAGTCAATAAAGCAGAAATAGCATTTAAATGGACGTATGTAAGGAGCAGGCATGGTTGACCTCATTTCAAGCTAGGATAACTTAAGAAACAAAATGTTGCATTATGTAGTGGACTCAGTCTTCCTTTTCCTATTTGTTCAAAGATGAAAAGAGAAAGGTTTGGATGCATTTTTCTACCTTACCTATTCCTAGGCAGTTTATCATTTTGGAATTGATTAAAGCAAAGAGAAAATACTATTAAAAAAATTTATACATGATGTTCCTACTCTAAAAAGACTTTGAAGACTGCTTGCTAATAGAATTCCATGAATGGAGGTTGGAGTCACATACTCAAATGTGCACAGAGACTGTGCAAGAAAACCATATAATCTTGATATTAAATAATCCCTGGAATTTAGTGTTAGAGCTTTAGTAGGGAGTGCTGGAGACTGTGGAAAACTGGAAAGGATCGTCTGTGTCTAAAAGGGAAGGCAGTTTCCAGCATCAGTATACCTTTTTTTTTTTTTTTTAATGAGTAGCCAGAAATCTGTATTTATGTTATGTTTCTCAAATCTTAAATGTTGATGTGTAATCCAGTAGTATGTAGGTCAAGCAAAACTGATTTGTGGGCAAGGTTTGGTTCTCAGGTTGACAACCTGAGACATCTTGTTAGACAGGAAAAACCGAAGTGGAGTGTTGGCAGAAGGGGCCGAGTGCACACTGTGTTCTGGAGGAAGATTGGTGGTGGACTGGGTGCAAGGAGAAGAACAGCTTGAAGACCTGGGAGAACTCAGGATTGTGAACTGAAGGAGAGCTTGCTTTGGTATAAGGAGAAAGAGAGAGAGAGAGAGAGAGAGAGAGAGAGTGTGTGTGGTGGGTTGGGGTAGGAAGATGAGTTCAGATGGGAAACCAGAGGAAAAATTAGTTCTGATTTAACAAGTTGCATTTGAATTCATGGCTGGGCATATCCAAGAGGCAAGGACAAGGAGGATGTAATTAACACTGAATTCAATACGCACTTACAGCAATAGGCAGCTGCAGTGTTATATGATCAGAGTTAGTGTCTGGCATCATCAAGGAGGCATTTATCTACAGTGTCTTGCTCTCTGAACTTATGAGAAGATTATACTGTGTTCCAAATACTATTTTAAAATATATTATTTTTCTCTTAAATTACAAAAGTAATATATTTCAAAACAGAAAAGTAGGAAAAATGTTGAAATTGAGAAAAGGAAAATTACCTGTAATCCTGCCATCTATAATAATTAATGGCTTCATAGATATCTTTCTTGTCTTTTATTTCTATATATATATCTTAACTAGTTTACAGAATTGGAGCTATATGGTAAATACTACATTGTACAGTAAGCGCCCGACATGCAAACCTTCAAGTTGTGAAATCTCAAAAGAGGTAAATATTTTTCTATCAGTGTCAGGCATGAGTGAAATTGCAGCTTGCCCTCCATCTCCTGTTGCTGGTGATCTTTCAGCTCTACCATCTCCCACCTCCAGCTTCTCCAGTCAGTAACTCTTCTACTCTTCTTGCCTGATCACTTGATTCCAGTTCCTGTATGCCAGCTGTTTGTACTGTGCTACTGTATTTTTCAAGGTACTGTACTGTAAAGATTAAAAATGTTTTCTTTTTTTGTGTTTGTTTTTTATGTATTATTTGTGTGAAAAGTAACATAAACCTATTACAATACTATATAGACAATTATGTTAGTTGGGTATCTAGGCTAACTTTGTTGGACTTAGGAACAAATTGGACTTAAGAGCATACTCTTGTAATGGAACTCTTTGGTATACAGGGGACTTACCATAATATGTTTTTTCACCATATCTTAAACATATCAATAAAATGTCAATACCATATCAATTAAATAATCTGCTACAATATGATTTTTAATGACTATTTAGTATTTATTTCATTTGATGAAGGAATCAAAATTTAGAGCTAAAAATGCTTTTGCACACATGCTGCTTCTTCAAATTAAACAATGTCGTCTTTAGTGCTGAATCTGCACACATTCCGGGCTATTTTCTTAGGATAAACTCCCAGAAAATGGAATTATTAGGTATGCCAAGTCACGAAAGCATTATTGAAAACTTTAAACAGATCTATTTTCTGTGAAGCAAAGGAAAACTGCCTTGAGTCGCTCTTCCTAAACAAAGTAAAAGAATTCAAGGATTAGCTGAAGTTTCAGAAGTGAGGATGTTGAGGATTGGTTGACCTTTAGCTGTGGAGGTGTGGTTTACTGAAGTGCAACTATTGCTGATTGGCTGACAGAATCACAGGGGTGTTTTTGATTGGCTGGCTGTCAGAAGCGTGGGTCATTCATTGATTGGCTGACTCTCAGAAGCTTGGATTCTGGTTTGAAGCCTGTGAATGGAACAGGTTTCAAAGTCTCATGGCACTTATTTCTTACTACGGTTGAGGAACAATCAGTCATGACCTACAAGAGAAGAGGAACTTTTTATTCTCAAGTCAAAAGGCCAAATTGCTGAATATATATGTACACACACACACATACCCGTATATCCATGAAATCAATCCTCTTCACAAAATTTCAAGTGTACAATGCAGTATTGTTAACTATAAGCATGGTATCGTTTAGTAAATTTCTAGGGCTTTAAAAAAAAAATCTTAGATGACTAAAACTTTATACCCATTGAAAGCAACTCCCCATTTCCCTCTCCCCTCAGACCCTGGCAGCAACCTTTTTACTTTGTGCTTCTATGAGTTTGATTACTTTAGATACCTCATATAAGTGGAGTCATGCAGTATCTGTCCTTCAGGGACTGACGTTTCAATTAACATAATGTCCACAAGCTTCACCCATGTTGTAGCATATGACAGAAGGTTTTTGTTTGTTTGTTTGTTTTTCATTTTACAGCTGAATAATATTCCATTGTATGTATATACCACATTGTCTTTATTCATTTCTTTATCCATTCATCCCTCAGTGGACGTTTAGGTTGCTTTAGTCTCTTGGATATTGTGATTAATCCTGCATTGGGCATGGGAATGAAAATATCTTTATGGAATCCTGATTTCAATTCTTTTTTATAAACATCTAGGAATGGGACGTCCTACGGTTTTCCATAGATGCTGCACCACTTTACAGTCCTAACAGCAGTGCACAAGGGTTCCAGTTTCTCTGTAACCTTACCAGCACGTGTTATTCTCTGTTTGTTTGTTTTTTTTTCAATAGTAGCCATCGTTACAGGTGTGAAGTGATATTTGATTTTCATTTCCCTGATGATTTGTGATGTTGAACATTTTTTCATATCATTGTTGGCCATTTGTATGTCTTTTTTGGAGACATATCTATTTAAGTCCTTTGCCCAATTTTTAATTGGGTTATTGTTTTTTGTTATTCAGTTTTGAGCTCTTTATATATTCTGGATGTTAATCCCTACAAGATATATGGTTTGAATAATTCATTTTGAGTTGATCTTTATTTCATGTAATAAAAATATTCAGTTTCATTATTTTACATGCAGATATTCATTTTTTGTAACACCATTTGTTGAAGAGATTATATTTTTCCCCATTGGACATTCTTGGCATCTTTGTTGAAAATCTGTTGACAGTATATGCATGGGTTTTTTCTGGACTCTCTGTTCTGCTCCATTGGTGTATATGTTTGTCTTTATGTCAGTATCATATTGTTTTATTACAGTAGCTTTGTAATATGTTTTGAAATCAGGATGTGTGACACCTTCAGCTTTTTTCTTCTTTTTCAAGATTGTTTTGGCTATTCAGGTTCCTTTGTGGTTCCATGTGAATTTTAGGATTGGTTTTTCTATTTTTGTAAAATATACCATTGGGATTTTGATAGGGGTTGCTTTGAATCTGTGGGCTGCTTTGGATAGTATGGACATGTTAACAATATTAAATCTTCCTAATCCATGATTAAGTTATGATCTATCATCTCTGATCACATTATGTCTTTCCATTTATTTGGGTCTTCTTTATTTCAGCGATGTTTTGTAGTTTTCAATCTACAAGTCTTTTGACTCTTCAGTTAAATTTTGATTAAATTTAACTAAAATTTAAATTTAGTTAAATTCCCAAGTATTTTATTTTTTTTGATGCTATTGTAAATGAGATTATTTTCTTATTATTTTGGATCGTTGTTTGTTTTTTGGCACTTATTTGAAGCCATATATGCACATACTAAAATATCAACTATGATATATCCTACTATTTCATACTATCCCTATGAAAAACACAGGGTTAACTAGCCTTGAATAGAGAAGACCAGGGTGGACATAACTAGTTTGATAGTCAAAGTCAGTGACTATCAAAATGCATGGTTCGCTTTACTCTAACAATGGAATCCCTTCAACTTTGTAAGAGAAGCATTATTAAAGTAAGAAGCTTCTATATTCGCTGGACACTCAACATACAAACTGATCAGGAGTTTGGGGTTGAGACACTTAAGACTTGTGAGTGAGTCCTGGCTGGGCCATTTGTTAGGACACTGTGTGACCTGGGGCAGGTTATTTATTTATTTATTTATTATTATTTTTTTTTTGGGCAGGTTATTTAAACTCTCTGAATCTGAGCTTTTTTCACTTATCAAGTGAGAAAAATAACAGTATCTTCCACATAATAATGCCATGTCATAATTCTTAAGACTTGGAGTGTTCCTTGGTGATTTTGGTGACTATTATTAAGAATTTTAATGAACATTATTAAAAGCACATGCTGTGTGCAGGTGCTGTGCCCTCAAAAGGATTCAGTTCAGTTCAGTTCAGTCACTGAGTCGTGTCCGACTCTTTGCGATCCCATGGACTGCAGCATGTCAGGCTTCCCTGTCTATCACCAGCTGCTGGAGCTTGCTCAAATCCATGTCCATTGAGTTGGTGATGCCATCCAACCATCTCATCCTTTGTCATCCCCTTCTCCTGCCTTCAATCTTTCCCAGCATCAGGGTCTTTTCAAATGAGTCAGCTCTTTGCATCAGGTGCCAAAGTATTGGAGCTTCAGCTTCAGCATCAGTCCTTACAATGAATATTTAGGAGTGATTTCCTTTAGGATTGACTAGTTGGATCTCCTTGCAGTCCAACAGACTCTCAAGAGTCTTCTCCAACAACACAGTTCAAAAGCATCTATTCTTCAGTGCTCAGCTTTCTTTATAGTCCAACTCTCACATCCACACATGACTACTGGAAAAACCATAGCTTTGCCTATATGGACCTTTGTTGGCAAAGTAATGTCTGCTTTTTAATATGCTGTCTAGGTTGGTCATAGCTTTTCTTCCAAGGAGCAAGTATCTTTTAATTGCATGGCTACAATCACCATGTGCAGTGATTTTGGAGCCCCCCAAAATAAAGTCTGTCACTGTTTCCGCATCTCTTTGCCATGAAGTGATGGGACCAGATGCCATGATTTTTGTTTTCTGAATGTTGAGTTTTAAGCCAACTTTTTCACTCTTCTCTTTCACTTTCATCAAGAGGCTTTTTAGTTCTTCATTTTCTGCCATAAGGGTGGTGTCATCTGTGTGTCTGAGGTTATTGATATTTATTGATATCAAAAGGATTATAGAGAGACAAAGATATGATCTCTATCTTTGAAGAGATTTCATAGAGACAAGATGGAAGGAAGCAGACTGGACACTATGAACTGGGGAAGGGACATTTTCCAGAAAATAAAGAATGAGGCAAAAAATGTATGTGACATGTATGTACAAACCATGTAACAAACATACAAAAATATATTTGCAAACTAACAACAGTAACCAAAAAAACAAAGAAAGAAAGTAAGAAAGAAAACCACAAAAATGCTTACATTTAAAATAATTTGTTTTATTTTCCAAATTCTGTGCAATATTAATGTAACCAAAGTAAGAAATTGTATTTACACTTACCAGTGAAGAGTTCATAGAAAAGAAGAGGAAAGAATGAGAGGGACTGGGGACCGTTGACATTTGGGTTACATTACATTTAAAAATAACTCTTATTTTTCAGTACTATAGAGAAACCCATATTTGGTGACGAGTAGATTTTAAGGATAAATTTAGCATGCTACCGTCTGCAAATAACTTTTAATCCGTTAGTTGCATCAGTATTTTTGTAGCCAATAAAGTCATGCTGATTTATGCCTGCTTTTAAAGAAGCCATTTAGAAAAATGTTGTTTCCACTCATTGAAACAACAAGCTTGAGAATTTTTAGATTCACAAAAAGCTATTTTTCTGTGGGTGGTTAGATTTCTAAATGTAACCCTTGTGTAAATATATAGAAATATCATTCCAAGTCACAAAATAAAGCTAATAGGTCAAAGACCACATTCAAATGAAGCTTTTAATAAATAGTTCAGTACATTAAAAAAAATCACATATTTGCTCAGCGGATATTGATTGAATCCAGCGGCTGACCATGTCTCCTGCTGTACGTTGCAGATACCAAGGCCTGGTGTTGTCAGACTTTACCTCTGTCTCCATGGACAGATTAAGCAGAGTTCACTGACCCCAGGTCAGGAGTTGTAGGGAGCATTACTGCCATGGGTGACAGCTTGAACTGGATAACTGCCAGGCTTCTGTGTTCCTGAAACATGGCAGCTGACTCTTGCCAGTTCCATGACATGGCTTCATTTACAGCCAGATAAGAAAGAAGCATGTATTTCTTGAATGATTTCATTCTCATTCCTGAATTTCTTAATAGAGGCATAATGCTGGAGTGGCAGGAATGCTCAGTTACATCCAGGATGCAATAAAGGTCTGTTGGCAGGAGGGCAGGCTTGAGATGTTATCAAAGCTTGGTTATTCCAAGGGTCTTTGCTTTTACATTCTACCTTGATAAAAAATTAGCATTTTTTAACCTAGAGCCTATTATACAGAGTGAAAAAACTCAGAAAGAGTAAAACAAATACCATATATTAACACATATGGAATCTAGAAAGATGGGTACTGATGAACCTATTTGCAGGGCAGGGATAGAGACATAGAGAACAGATTTATGGACTGTTCCCTCTCCTTATGGGGGAAGAAGAGGGTGGGGTGAATTGAGAAAATAGGATTGAAATATATATACCACCATGTGTAAAACAGACAGCTAATGGGAAGTTGCTGTATAACACAGGGAACACAGCTCAGAGCTCTGTGACAACCTAGAGGGGTGGGATGTGGTGAGAGGTGAGAGGAAGGTTCAAGAGGGAGGAAACATGTGTATATCTATGGCTGATTCATGTTGATGTATGGCAGAAACTAATACAACATTGTAAAGCAATTATCCTTCAAGTAAAAATAAATAAAAAAATTAAAAACTAGCAATTTTTACCTATCTCAGAAAAAATATTACTATGAAATATGTTTCACATTCATTGATATTGATGGGGACTCAGTAGACTTCTGGGAGTGATCCCAGATTGTGTCCACATGTGGGGGTTCAGACACACAGGAATGGAGTGTAGAAGCCAACAGACACTTAATTGCAAGGGGGATGAATATTTGAGGACCTGGAAGAGAAAGGAGGACACCACAGGGAAAGGAGGACAAGCCATGGTGAGGCTGACTCAGCAAAGGGGTTGAGGACTGAAGGGGACCAGCATTTCATTAGTCACAGTATTTCACTGTGTCTTGAACCTGCCCAAGCCCAGTCTCCCTGGAAATGTATATGTGGACTGAGGAAGAAGTGACTGTGTGTGTCTAAGCCCCTGGGGACCTGAGGACCTGTGTAGCTCTAAGAGAGTGGGGCACCGGGCAGGAGACAGGTGAGCTCTGACCCCTAGGAAGGCAATTGAGAGCATCAAGGTGTGCTGAGCACGGAAGGTGAGTGGTTATAGGAGCAGGATGGTGAGCATGGTGTTGATCCCCTTGGGGTGGGATCTGAGGTGTAAGGTTAGAATTTAAATTTGCATCCCCCCATCTCCAGAGCAATAGAGCATTTTACAAGTATGTTGGTCATTCATTCTACCTTCCTTTTCTTTAAATTGGATCTCCATATCCTTTGCTCATTTTTACTATTGAGCTTGACTTTTGGTGATATTTAAGAAGTCTTTTATAAATTGTGGGACCAATCCATGTCAATTAAATCTGCTAAAAAAGTTTTCTCCCAGCCTGACACTTGTCTCTCTCTTTTTTTTCTTCCCTTGTTATGCAGGAAGCTTTAATTTTAATATTATTATTTTTATCACATTATGGTTTTTTCATATCTTTTATGTCTTATTTGGGACATTCTACCCAGCCCCAAACATAGGATAAATATGTTAATCTACGTTTTCTTGAAATATTTTCAGAAATGTGAATTCTTCTGTTACTAGCAATTGTTGCCCAATGCTATGGTTTTGAAATTCATCTATGGTCGTGAGCGTAGCTGTGGTTCATGCATTTACTGATCCACAGTATTTCATTTTACTAATAGATTATGATTTGTTTATGCATTTTATCAAGGGCCATTTCATTCGTTTTCCTTCTTTTACTATCATAAACAGAACTGCAGTAGCATTCTTGTACTGGCTCTTGGGGCATATGGAAAAGTTTCTGAGAGTGGAATTGTTGGATCATAGGTTATGCCCATCTTTTCCCCCCACATCTTAAACTTTGCTAGATGAGGAAAATTATTTTCTAAATTGATTGTATCCAGTTACATTCTCTCCGTAGACATAGAAGCGTTGACATGACCTTATGATGTTGCCAGCACTTATCTTTATTATTTCCTTCCTTCTGCTTTCTTCAAGTTTACTCTGTTTTTTCTTTCTCAAATGTCGCGGGTACTTTGCTGATTAATTTTTAGTCTGCTTTTCTTATTTGAGCCTTTAAGTCTACAAAATCTCCTTGTATGGCTTTAGCTGCATCCTGTAAGGTTTTTAAAATGATTTTTTAAACACAATCAACTTATAGAAAAGTTTCAAGCACAGTATAAAAAAATCTGTCATGGGATGTCAGAGACCAGCCAGGGTAAGAAGGATGTCTGTCTGTTTAGCAGAGAGGCGGCAGCAGTAGTGGGGGGTTGGTTTCAAGGGGAATGGGTCAAAGGTGTCATTAAGGTATTAAGAATAACGGGAGCCAGGTTTCTTACTATTGGAGAAAGGAGTTACATTAATGGAGAAAGAGAGAACTAGAACGAACCCTTGATGTTGGATTGGAACTGGAGGCATAGTGTGAGGTCTGTGGGTACCCTTCCTCACCCAGCTTGGGCTCTGACACCTGGCACTAGTCTGCTGCTTTGTGTGGTTGCCCTCCTCACCCTACTGGGACTCCGGCACCTCCCATCAGGCACCCCCTAGCCTAGTGGATGCTGTGCTTACCGGCTTTGGGCTTCAACATCCCACACCAGGCTGCTTCCTTGCACAGACGCCCTCCTCTCCTGGCTCAGGCTCTCACTCCCCACGCCACTCGGCTCCCTCTGCATGGACGTGCTCCTCATTCTACTTGGGCTGCGACATGGGCTCCAGGTCACCCCTCTCAGTGGGCACCTATCTTGCTTTGTCCACCTAACAGCTTAAAACTGAATGGGTCAAGAAGGGAAGTGCAGGAGAAGAGCATCCCATATGTTTTGATACATAAGACTTTCAATGTCATTCAGTGTTAAATAATTTCTAATTTCCCATTTTAATTTTTCTGTAATCCATGTGTTGTTTAGAAGTTTATTTTGAATTTTACAAAAAACGTACAGTCATCTCTTTGATTCTTGATTTCTATCTTAATTGCATTGTGTTCAGGGCATATGGTTTATATGCAACTGATTCTGGTTTTTATTACGATTTGCCTCGTGCCTAGCAAATAATTAGTTTTTGCACATGGGGTATGTGTTCTTGAAGTATCTCTAGGTGTTGGATACATGGTTCTATACATGTTCATAGATTAAACTTAATTGTATTGTTTAAATTCATTATCTTTACTACGTTTTTGTCTGCTTGATCTATCAGTTACTGAAAGAAGTGTAATAAATCTGCCATTATTATTGAGGATTTATAAACTTCTCCTTGTAATTCTATCACATTGTTTTACAAATTTGGATCTTAAACTTATGTTATTACAGTTGTCATAGGTTCGGGGTGAATTGCACCTTTTACAATTATGTAGTTGCTGATATTCTTAAAAAAGCCTTTTCTCCTTAAAATTTAATATAGCCATAGAAGCTGGGCATTTTTTTTTTGCAGGGGGACTGGGATTAGCATTTTTTGGCATATCTTTTTCAGTCTTATTTTCAACCTTTCTGTTTCATATTTTGACTGTTTCTCTTATAAATCTTACACATATAGTTGTGAATTTATAAATTTCTATCACTTTTTGATTTGTGCGCATATTTTTAAAACAAAATTTGGCAAACTTTTAAGTGCTGATTTTAGACTTCTACCATTTGTTTTAATTCCTAATATAGTTATTATTTTCACCATCTTACTGTATGTTTTAGATTCATCTTGCCTTTCCGATGCTTCTTTTTAAACTCCCTTTTCTGCTTTTCTATCTTTTTCATCTTGTTTTTAAAAATTTCCCTCTGCATCATAAACATTTGGTGAATGCTGACTAGTGTGATTTGATTTGCTGGTCAAGAAAACCCTGTGCTTTATGTTATTTGGCATGGATGTATACTTGGAAATCATGGATTCGCTTTATCTTTTAGCTCTAAATATTCAGAACACTGGCTTCCTCTGAACCTATCAGAGCTCTTAAACTGAAAGCATCCAGTTTTGTATCTTACATTTTCTCCACTTAATGACATGGTGACAGGTTTTCTCCTGTCTATGCCATGTGACGTCTGTATAACTCTATTGTTGTCCGTGAGTTGGTTTCCGATTGCTTTGTTATAAGTAACTATGCACTGAACATCTTTGTGTCCACATCTAGCTCCTCCCTTAGGAAAAATTCCTTGAAATTGCTGATCAGAAGGAAAGAACCATTTTAAAGGCCTTGCCTCCTGAAATATCACACACTTTTGTGCGGACATTTTCCAGCAGAGTATAAGAATGCTCAGCGAACATTCAAACAACTGGGTTCCCAAGGTCACACTGACCCCTGGAAGGGGAGTAGGGACAGTCAGGCTTCAGACAGAGCCCCAGTCAGTTGCAAGACAGAGGCAGGGGTGTGGTAGGCTGCTGCCCTGGTCTGGGATCACTGGGTGGGTGTGGCTTGGGACTGGGATCTTGGGATGAGCCCCTTCTCCCTCCCACCTGTTGTCCGTGTTGTGGACTCTGCACTCAGACCCTGCAGCAGATCCAGGCAACGGATCAGAGAGGGCAAGACTCAGTGTCTGCGTTCTGCAGGCCACCCCTCCCCCCCGCCCCAGCTCCAGAGGGTCTTGGGGAAGCAGGCCCTGGGATAGGAGGGACGAGCCCTTGGACACCCCCCGCCCCGCAACCTCTGCCGCCCTGGATGCACTTTCCGCCCTTCCAGCGGGCAGAGCAGCCAAGTGAACCGGCGCTGTGTTAGCCCTAACGCCTGCTGGGTGAAAAGCCAGCTTGTGCTGCGATCACCGCCGTCGGTCGACTCCGTGGCGGATTTGGGTCCCCCGGAGGTCTAAGGGGAAGGTTCTCTCTGCTCTGGAGCTTTTCTCCCCGAGTGGGAGGAGAGGGCGAGGGGGCCGAGGCTGAAGTCTCCGCCGGCCCGCCCGCCGCCGCCGCCGCCACTGCGGAGCTGCCAAGACGCCGCGGCCGCAGGAATCCGCCGGGGAGCGGCGAGGAGACCTAGGCCGGGAGGGGCGCGGGGACTCGCCGTCCTGCCGCCGGCCCGCGGCACAAAGCCCGCCCTTGTTCGGCTGCCTCGGATGCGTGCCCTGGGCCCAGACCTCCCGGGGTCCCTCTCTGTCCGGACCACGCCGGGAAGGGGACGTGCCGCCTGCCGCAGACTCCTGCTGGGGATGGGGGCGGGGGAAAGGTGGAGCTTGGCGGGTGGGTGGACAGCTCTGCTCGGGATCCTGGGGCCCAGTCTCGGGCTCTGTTCTGCCACGGAAGGCCAGGCCCCGACCCTGGTTGCTTGGCCCCCAGTGGTGGGTTGCTCCCGCTGTGAGTCATGGACGTTCGCCACCTACCGAGGCAGTAAAGGTGCCCTTGTCACGGTCACCCTTGCAGTGGGCAGGATGGGGTGCTGAGTGGTAGTGGACTGAGGTGGACACAGGAGCCGGGCGCCTTCTCCTGTGCTGTTTTGACAGAGCATCACTCTGGGCAAGCCTTGGCCAGACTCATCCTCAGAGGGGGATCTGCCTCCCCTCCTGGCCCTCCTCCCCCCATACAGCCTTATCACCCACTGCCCACCATCCCCCAGAGGGAGTGGCCCGTTTTCCCACAACCTGGCAGATGGCAATGAGGTACTCTCCAGCTGGAGTCCCCTGACCCTGCCTGGCATTCCTTACACTTGCACCTCTCATGATGGGCAGCCATCCCTCCGTTCACTTCTCTACTTAGCATCCACTTATTGAGTGCCTGCTGTGTGCTAGGCACTATTCCAGTGATGCAGGAAATACATCAGAGAACAGGGCAGACCTAGTCTTAACCCACAGGGTGCTGTGGCCTGACTCCAAAACCTGTTCCTTCACAGCTATTACGTTGACTTTGGCAGATCACTCCCGCTGGCCTTAGCTTTCCCTAGCTACAGATTCAACATAACGGGTCCACAGGACAGACCCGCCAGTTCTGGGCAGCATTTTTGCTAAGGATTCTCTAATGGGTGACTAGCAAAGAGCACAGTGCAGAGTTAAGGGGGAAAAAAAGAGAAATTCCAGGGAAGTGAGAAGAAACGTGTGTGAAAAATAGATACCACACTAGATCAGCGTTCAATCAAACCAGGGCCTGCTGAGGAACAAGTGCAGACCTGCTATGTCTTGCTGAGTCCTGTTATTTTTACTCAGCAAATTCAAGCAAGATTTCATGGTCGTGTCCAGAAGGCTGGAAAGAAGAAAGCTATGATCCTCAATGGCAAAGCTGACCCCTTTGCTGTGGAGGCTGGGGGTGAGGCTGGGAGTTTGGGGGGAATGGGGTAGGCCTGATCTGAACACATGGGCACTGGTGACAGGCTGATTTTAAACTCTCCATCTCCATCTCCTTCAATGGCTCCCATGACCACTGACTTGAGTATAAAATTCCCAAAGGCCACAACTGTAATGTGAACTCCAGGGTTTTTTTTCAGTTCCATCTCATGTGATTTTTCTCACCTGTCCCCAGCTCTATCACATAGGACAACGCATTGCTGCCTGTGTGCCCTGCTGCCTTGGCACTTGATAACCATGGTAACAGACACTCGCTCAGAACTCACTACATGCTAGGTCCTGAGCTTCCCTTATCTCAATCCTACAAGGTAGGAAGTGTTATTACCTTAACAGATGAGAAAACCGACACCAGGAATAGTTCCTGACTCACCCAAGATCACCCAGTAAGTGGGAATTTGAACCCAGTTCCCAGAACCAGTAGTGGTAGAGAACCCGCCTGCTAATACCGGAGGTGTAAGATACTTGGATTTGATTCCTGGTTCGGGAAGATCCCTGGAGGAGGGCATGGCAACCCACTCCAGTATTCTTGCCTGGAGAATCCCATGGACAGAAGAGTCTGGTGGGCTACAGTCCATGGGGTTGCAAAGAGTTGAACATGACTGAAGCGATAGCATGCGTGCACGCACGCATGCCCCAGAACCTAAAAACTTGACAATTATCGAGATCTTCGGAATCACAATGCTATGTCCTGTGTGGTCTCTAGCAAATTAATGCTGTGAATATTCTGAAAGTTTGGGGTGAAGATACCAAAAGCAAGAGATGAGACCAACTGACCTGGATCTCTTGGGAGCCCCCAGATGGTCTCCTGTTTTAGATCGTTCTTTCTTTCTCCGACTCACGTTCATCTGGTACCGCGCCTTCTCCACTAGCTGCCCTCCACCCCGCCAGCTGACTTGATGAAGCACAGGTTCCTGGGCAATGACCAGCAGCATCTTCCCTTCCCTAGCATGCCAGTCTGCAGAGATGGAGCCATTGTTCTATTGTCCAGTCTCTTTGAAATCCTCACCCTGGCCAGTCAGGGCTTTTGTTACATGTAAGATAACTGATTGTCATGACTCCCTACCATGTAGGAGGGAGACAGTGAAAGGGAGAGGCTGGTGGGTCAGGTGAGGTACTGTGGCCATAGAAAGGAGCCTCCTAACTTCTGACAGAGTGTGTGTGTGCGCTCACTTGCTGAGTCGTGTCTGACTCTTCAAGACCCTATGGGCTGTAGCCCGTCAGTCTCCTCTATCCATGAGATTGTGTCGGTAAGAATACTTGAATGGGTTGCCATTTCTTCCTCCAGGGGATCTTCCCACCCAGAGATTGAACCTAAGTCTGTGTCTCCTGCATTGCAGGCAGATTCTTTTCCGTTGAGCCACCAGGAAGCCCAGCTTCTAATGGAGAGCAGCACCCAAACCAGAGGAAAGGATAGAAATGTTGCAGTCTTCTATGCTTGTCCAAGTTTCCAGGAAGTCCTCCAAAGTGCCAGATTGGGAGTTCGAGAGAGCAGATAGATTGTCGGCTGGTGGAAGGGAGGTCATTTGTTACAGGACTCCCTAGGCTTTGCCCACTGCCCATTAGGCTCAAAGGTCAAGTGAGGCAGTTGAGAAAAAAAAAAAAATTCCTCACTGTGAAGTGTCTGAGGCCCTTTTGAGATGAGAGAATGGCCCCCTTTCAGCAGTCCTGCTTGGAGCCAGGACAGTATTCCCAGAGGGAGCAGACTGCTGAATGATCATCTGTCTGCCCAGATGGACCAAGGCCTGACCTGCTGGGGAGGAGACTCTTGATTCTGGTTTCTGTTTTCAAATTCAGGGGCTCTGGAGTACTTCAATAAATAAACACCTATTTATTGAGCTCCTACTGTGTGCGCAGCTTGGTGAAGGACACAAAGAAGCACTGATTTGAAAAACCACAGATCAGAATTTATTCATGCAAATGAATTTGCTCCCTGGTACTCACATATCCAGGGAGGCCACCACTATTTGAGGAACTACTCCCAGCCCCTTCTCCCGGTGATCTTGAATTTTCTCAGGGAAGATGGTGGATGTTTTAAAATTAAAAATAGCGAATGGTCATTTGGCGTTCATTCACCTATTGCTTACTATGAGCCAGTCATTGTTCTTGTTGCTTGGGGATGAGAAGTTCCTGAAAGGGTTCATGGCTTGCTAGGGGCCATCAGCAGGTTGACCAGCCTGGTGACCAACTGGTCATCCTTCCAAGAGGCCCCTTGACCCACATGGTTTGGGAATGGTGCCAGCCCTCATGGAGCACAGCTCAGGCCTGGTGTATGATGGCAGGAAATGACAATGCCCAGGGGTTTAACACAATGACAGCAGCTTGGGGATGCTGAGGAAACAGAGAGGAGGGAGCCCTAACCACACACAGGAGGGATGGAGCATCAGCCAGGGCTTTCCTGGAAAGGACTGCAATCGCCAGTGCTTACTGAACACTGTTTATGTACTAGCCATGAGGGTAAGTACTTTACATGGATTAATTATCTTGCTTTATCATCATCGCCTTTCCATAGAGATACAATGGGACTTCCTGCGGAGGAACCCTTCCAATCTTGGAGGAGCATGGCTTTGGGAGGCAGACAGACTTGGGGTGCATCCCAGATCTCTCTCTTCTTGCTGAGGGAACAAGCTTTAGGCACTAACCTCTGGGCATTGGTTTCCTTATCTGTAAAATGGAGCCATTGAGACCAATTTGGCAGTGCTATTATGAATACTTGAAGAAGAATAATTTATGTAAAGCATTTAGCAGAGTAGCCACTCGATGAATATCAATCCCCCTTTCTCTTCTTAAAGAGATTATTCAGAAGGGCAACATTCACACTGATAGACTTGGGAGATTAAAGTTGTCATGATGCTAGCCATCATATGAGTGCTTAGTTGCTCATTTGTGTCCGACTCTTTGGGACCCCATGGACTGTAGCCCACCAGGCTTCTCCATCCATGGGATTTCCCAGGCAAGAATGTTGGAGTGGGTTGCCATTTGCTTCTCCAGGGGATCTTCCCAACCCAAGAATCATGGACTCTCCTGTGTCTTCTGCATTGCAGGCAGATTCTTAACCTGCTGAACCAATGGAGGTGGGCCTAAATTAAAACAAAACAAAACAAAACAAAAACTGGCTAGACCAGAAGTTGGCACAAGAACCCAAGGAACTGACTTTCAATCCTGAAGAAAGGACTGGAATGGAGGGGAAAATAGCCATTATTTTAATTTTTGCTGATGTACCTGAGTATGTTTATTCCCTGGCTCCCATAGAATCACTTTGCTGTCTCTCTGGCAATATTAATAGTGATACTACACATTAGTTGGGCTACCCAGGTGACACAGTGGTAGAAAATCTGTCTGCTGATGCAGGAGACATAAGAGATGTGAGTTTGATCCCTTGGTCAGGAAGATCCCCTGAAATAGGAAGTGGAAACCCACTCTGGTATTCTTGCTGGGAAATTCTATGGACAGAGAAGCCTGGGGGGCTATAGTCCATGAGGTGGCAAGAGAGTCAGACACAACTTAGCAACTAAAACAACACAATCAGTTATAGTATTAGTTTTCATATTTTGGGAACACAAAGGGAAGCAGCTGAGAATACTGAATTCCCCCAAGTCCTAGAAGTGGAATCTTGGGACTTTTTCTCTTCTTCCAGGTGCGGGAAGACCTCACAGCCTGGGTGAGTCAACAAGGGTAAGACTCAGAAGGACTGACTCAAGGTCCTGCCCCTCCCCTCTCATGACTGGCCTCCCTCATGCCTCATTCTGGGTGGGGTCTGGAATGCTCTGCTCACCCAGAGTCCAAATGCCACGTCCTGCCGAGCTCAGGAGGAATTTCACAGCCTCTGTACAAGCCCAGCCAGGCAGAACCTGACCCCTGGCCTCTCTCTTAGGCTGTTTAACCCTCGACTGATGGCTCCCCAAACTCTTGAGAGGTGGAGGGGTGGAGCCATCCCCACACTCATGCTGATCTCCATGGCTCCTGGGCATTTATACACCTCAGATTGTGTGTAGTTTGGGTTGTTTTTTGCCCTAGGAAGGGAGTTATTGTTGTGTAGTCGCTAAGTCATGTCTGACTCTTTCCAACTCCATGGACCGCAGCGTGCCAGGCTTTTCTGTCTATGGGATTCTCCAGGCAAGAATATTGGAGTGAGTTGCCATTTCCTTCTCCAGGGGATCTTCCTGATCCAGAGATTGAACCCATGTCTCCTGCATTGGCAGGTGGATTCTTCACCACTGAGCTGCCAGGGAAGCCCCTGGGAAAGGAGAGAAGTAGTCTAAAATCCTGAGGACAGTTGGGGAAGGACCGCTGGCTTTTTTCTCTTGCCCTCTTCCTTCTCCAAAGAGCAAACACCATCAGGACACAGCATAAAGTCAGATGACAAATGACACCCTAGGGGGCAATATTTACAGTCTCTATCACAAGTAAAGTGATGGCATATAAAGAGCTCTTTGAGAAGAAAAAGAGCAAAAACCCAACAGAAAAATAGGTAAATGACATGAGCAGATAGTTTTAGGATAAAGAAAGGCAAATGGCTCTTTAACACGTGAAACTGTGTTCAGTGTCATAAGCAATCAGAGAAATGCATATTAATACTTCACTGAACTATCGTTTCTCACTTGTGAAATTAACAGTTCAATCTGAGGCCGGGCTGGCTGGTGCGCTGTTGTGAGAGTGCAAAACAGAGGGGAAGTTGGCAGCCTAACCAAGTGGCATAGGTACCGGATTGGTCAAAAAGCTCATTTGAGTTTTTTGTACCATCTCATGGAAAAATCCGAGTGAACTTTTTGGCCAATCCAGTAGTTATCCTTTATCAATAGTTATCCAAAGACCCGACACTGTCATTCCAGGAATCTACCCTGCAGACAGAACTGAACAAATAAGTACATGGTTACTCACTGTGGCATTATTTGTCAAAGCGAAAAATAGGAAGAACCTGAACACCCATCAAAAGGGGGCTGGTTGACTAAACTCTGGTATGTGCAAGTAGTGAATACCAGGGAGGTCTAAAAAAGAACGAGGAAAAATCCCTATGAATACATGTATATTGATTTCTAGGGTATATTGTTAAGTGAAGAAAGCAGGAGGCTGAACAGAATATATATTACCTTCTGTGTAAGAAAGGGACTTCCCTGGTGGCTCAGACCGTAAAGCATCTGCCTACAATGCAGGAGACCTGGGTTCAATCTCTGGGTCGGGAAGACCTCTTGGAGAAGGAAATGGCAGCCCACTCCAGTACTCTTGCCTGGAAAATCTCATGGACGGAGGAACCTGGTAGGCTACAGTCCATGGCGTCACAAAGAGTCAGACATGACTTCACTTTCACTTCACTTTCTGTGCAAGAAAGAAATGAAAATAATAATTGGACATTGTTTGCAAAACAGAAGCTAGAGAAGATAATTACATATTCAGTGGGGATGGGCTGCTGATCAACAGGAAGATGCTAGCAAGCCTTTTTCTGAGTATGTCATCTCGTGTAGTTTTAACTTTAAATATATTTGGCTGCGCCAGGTCTTAGTTGTGGCACATGGGCCCTTCAGTCCTTGGTGTGGCATGCACGATCTATAGCTGTGGGGTGTGAACTATTAGTTGTGGCATCTAGTTCTCTGAGCAGGGATCGAATCTGCGCCCCCTGCATTGAGAGCAACTGAAAGTTAAAACATTCAGTTTTAACTTTTTGAATGTTTTATGTATGTGAAAGCAGAATTACTAGTAGATAAAAGGAAAAACTACCCTCTAAGGCTGAACAGAAACAGATAAACCTAACTCCATGCTAAGTTTATAATATTACTTCATGGAGAAAGTAATTATTTCAAACAACTTTTAAACATAATATTCTGACTAGAGTACGATATGTTTTAAGGAGTAAAACAACTGGAAAAAATTCAGAATTTCGCTTAGTAGGCTTATTGTTGGAAGTAATAATAGCACTGTAATTTTGAAACTTTCATTTTTATGAAATAAAGCAAAAAATAAAATATACTAATTTTATTAGGAACCAAGGTTTTTAACATAAGAGAAAAAAGATACAAATATATAACAAATAAAAGAAATTAGAAAAAACTTGCGCTACTAAATACGCATTAAAAATTATAATATAGATGCTTGTTCTTTAACATTTTATTTTCTATTTTGACACCCCAGTGGTGATGAGAATTGCTAGTGCCCAGATCTTGGTTCCTAAACATTATGGTGCCTTGGAGCTCACCTGAGGCTAGCTCTGGAGCAGGAAAAATATGAAATGAGTCTGGAATATCGTCTGTGTCATAAAGCAAGGTGTTACTCAAAGATGAATGGAAGTTATGCCAAAAGAACATAGAAGCCAACTGAAAGGCCTTCTTCTGAACAAATGTGGCCCAATTTGAGCCAAATCACAAAAATAATTATGGTCATTAATTGTGACACTAAGAATTAAAAAGAGTCCTGAGCTTCCCTGGTGGTCCAGTGGAAGTTCAGGGAATGTAGATCCCCATGCTGCATGGCCAAAAAAACAAAACACTTCCAATGTGATGCCACTGAACTCCAAGTTGAGAAGACCTTCTCATAAACGGGTCTCACAGACCCACGCGAGCCGGCTGCAGCACACTCCTGCCGTCCAGCCGGACAAAGGGCTGGAGCAGACAGGACACGTCCTGATTTCTCAGGAGGTAAGGCAGGGCTGGTGGTTGGAACATTTGTTTTTGTTGTTCAGTGGCTCAGTTACGTCCAACTCTTTGTGACCCCATGAACTGCAGCACAGCAGGCTTCCCTGTCCTTCACTCTCTCCCAGAGTTTGCTCAAAATCATGTGCATTGAGTCGATGATGCCATCCAACCATCTCGTCTTCTGTCTCCCCCTTCTCCTCCTGCTCTCAATCTTTCCCAGCATGATAGTAATTTCCAGTGAGTCGGCTCTTCGAGTTAGGTGGCCAAAGTGTTGGAGCTTCAGCTTCAACATCAGTCCTTCCAATAAGTATTCAGAGTTGGAATCTGGACCTCAGGAAAGAAGGCACGTATCAGCTAAGATGTAGGATAAATGAGCCTCCCAGCTGGAGTTAGGCCCCTCCTCTGCTGGAAACTAGTTCAGTCTTCACTGTGTTCCCCGTGGGTTCCACTGTCTCCAAGCTGGATGCCCCCACCTCCAGACGGCTGCTCACCATCCCCAGACTGTCCATAGCACACCATCTTTCCCAATAGTCCATCTTTGCTCAAGGCTCTTGGGCTCTCCGCTTTACCACCCAGAGTCTGAACTTGTCTGTCTAGGCGTTCTCTCCTTGCTCCACTTCATTTCTCACACCAGTCCAGTGTTCATCCTCCCCTCACTGCCACACAAATACAATCTATATATTCTACTCCTGCAAATCCTCACTAACATTTTCCTGGCTTGGAATGTCCTGCTCTTTCCTGTCTAAATTCTACAAGTCTGTAAATTCGGGTTCCAGACTCACACATTCCAGGAATCTCTCCCTGACTGCTCTAGCTCACAACTGACTTCCTTCTTTATTCTCACCTTCACTGCAATGATTGCTTCTGTTTATCATCCCCTCCACCACTACTTCCAGTGCCTTCATCACTTCCACCATCCTAGTTCCTTATATTTACTAGCACCACTATTCATCATGACCACCATCACCATCTCCTCCACCTTTATCTTCATCTCCTACATCACCTATACCATCACTGGTTCTCTATTTCCACACCGTTTTCATGCTTCCACCACCAATGCGTTATCACCTTCACTATCACTTCCTCCAGCACAATTATCATCACCCCCAATTTTACTTCCATGGAATCCACTTCCTTCATCACCTCCAGGCTGCTCCATGATCTTCGCTACCACTTCCACCGTCGCTGCCTTCATCATCGTCACTCCCATCTTCTCCATCGTCACTTCCGTGGCTTATTCTCACTCATCAACTCCGCCGTTATGACCCCTGCTGTTTATCTCTTTGACTTCTATCCTTAGCACCTCCTCCTCATTATTATCAGATTTTTCTTAATTGTCTCCATGTCCCTACCTTTGACACCGAACATAGAAATCTCCAATCTGGCCCTTGCCCATAAATGATATCTGTGTAAAAATAAGCCTCATTCTGTTGAGATTAAGGAGAACTGTATAAAGAAAGTCAAGTCAGATTTTGCTCAGTCCCATGGACAAGGACATTCCCAGCCCTTCTTGGGCACTAGAGCTTGGCACATATGTGAGTAGTGGGGGAAAAGAACATATGTTCAGTTCAGAGGGTGGCGCCACATGCTCAGTAGCTCCCGCTCTGAGTCCCGTGCCCTGTCATTATCAGAACCAGGGTTCCCTGGGCTTGAGGTCAGGGATGCAGGGAGCAGGAGCGGCGCCAAGCCTGCTGGGATGAGTGGTCAGTCCAGCCCAACCATCGGTCTGCCCTGTCTGCAGGCTTGCTGGGAAAGCATGCTGGTGCTCCAAGACTCCAACCTCAGGTGGTTAGGCATAAGTGCCAAACATCCCTAGCTTCCCTTAATAATCACTGTGACTCTCCCACCCCTGAAATTATCAAAACCCTCCTTGAACCAATTCTTGTTTGCCTCCCTGCCATCTCTAGGGTGGATTAATTCCAGATGTTTGCAGCTTCCTGGGCAAAGTACTGCTTCCTGTTTTTTTTTTTTCTTTCCCCCAAAGCATCCCTTCCCAAGCTTCTTGGGGATACGCACTGCTTCTACCATTTTGAAATGCTGAACCTTCTCCATATTTTTCACGACGTGAACACTTTCTCTCTTCTTCTCGATGCTCCTGAGAATGAACCAGACAAATAAGTAAATCTATTTGCAGTCTAGGTTCCTGGATGCTCTGATAGGCTTAATCAATCTTTCCCCTTGTGTAATCATGCCTTTATCACTGGGGAATGGGAGTGCGTCGACCCTGGCTCTGTATCACGAAACTCGTACTGTCAGGTACCCATCCAGTAGCCGTGTGTGTGCCTTCAGGGTAAATTCAGAAGAGGAGCAGGTTATAACATTCTCTTTCAGATTTGGCCTCTCTCACCATCCTGCTTCCCTCTCTTAGCCCCTGCCATCTGTTGAAAAATCACAGCTCTGTGCCTTTGCACTTGAAGCTTCTCCTCTTGGAAAGCCCTTCCTGCTCTTCCTCCTCTGTCTCAAGACCCAGCTCAGGCTCTGGGTCCCTAGAAGCCTTCCTTGATACTCTAGGGAGAGCCAGATGCCTTCCACTGGGCTCTCCAAGCCCCCTGCTCTCCCTCAATTAGAGCGTTCATCACACTCCACTGGAACTGTCAGGTTAGGTACCCCCATCAGGCTGCATTATCTTCCCCCTAAACTGAGATCTTCACAGGGGGCTGGGGCATGGCTCCATCTCTGACTTGAAATAGCTCAGACTGTTGGTTTGAGATCTCTCCTGTAAGAAGTTCCTTGAATTCTGTTTGTGACCTATGAACCTTATTAAGTCAGCTCATAAAAGAGGCTTGAGGATGAGAAAATTCATCCTTCTACAGAAGAGAGGCTACCGTTTAGAACAAACAGAGGAGGAATGCAGTTGGGGCTTGGATGGATCAGGACACAGTGCAGACATCGGGATACAGTGAGGTTCAGGACCGGCTGTCTCTCTCGGGTAGGGGGCTTCTGGGTTCCTGTGCTTCCTCAGACTCACTTCCTGTTTTTGAAAGCATGCTTTTTGCTCTGTGATGACCTAAGTTTCACTAGCCCAGTCAGCATGCATGTGTGCTAAGTTGCTCAGTCGCGTCCGACTCTCTGTGACCCTATGGACTATAGCCCTCCAGGCTCCTCTGTCCATGGGATTTTCCTGGCAAGAATCTTGGAGTGGGTTGCCATTTTCTCTTCCAGGGGATCTTCCCAACCCAGGGATCGAATCTGCGTCTCTTGCGTCTCCTGGATTGGCAGGCAGGTTCTTTACCATCAGCGCCACCTGGGAAGCCCCAACCCAGCCAGACAGGTTCATTATTTAACAGCTGTTTTGAAGCCCTAGCTCACATCTTTCCTGGACTTTCAATACGACATTTTAAATAGTCTGTGGCTTCCTGTGGCCTATTTACTTTTAAAGCAGAAAAATGTTCTATTTATTTCTATTTTTCCCTAACAATATTTTCCAATAGTTCCTCTTACTAAAAATGACAGATTTTTTTTTTTTTTTTGGTTCTTCCCCTATCACCAAGAGGTAGAGTTTAATCAAGTGTGTGTGTTGAGGTGAGAGGTTTACCCAAATATTTCCTGTGTAAGAGCCGGGTGACTTAGGACCAAGCTCCGTGTGTGTCCTTTTCCTGCGGTTCTAAAGCTATAGTGTCTACCCCAGGAAATGCTTGCAAACCTCCTTGTCAAACATCTCTTCCATTCTGTGTTTGGATGAGGTTATTTGTGCTTTCAGAAAAGATGTCAGGTTGGGTGTGCACCATCACTGTGGGTGGATGGGTGTCCCTCAGGGGTTTCCAGGGTTCCCACCCTGGCAGGGTGTGTGGGAGGAGAGGAGCTGACCAGTGTAGATGGGCTTTGAGGTGGCTGAAGGCCCAGCTCTTGAGAAGCAGAATCAGCTTCACCGTGGGCTTGGGACAAGTGAACTTTATCTCAGTGTTCAAGAGTCTCATTGGGTGGTGGGTGCCTACTCATGACACATAAAAGGGAGACATTTCCCCTTAAAAGATTTCACTCTCCCTGGTCTCTCTGGCAGAGCCTTTCCTATCCTTTCCCACAGGGTACTAAAATTCTGTCTAACAAGGGCCAAGGTCAGGGATTCCCTGGTGACTCAGTGATAAAGAATCCACCAATGCAAGAGACAAGGGTTCAATCTCTGGGTTGGGGAGATCCCCTGGAGAAGGAAATGGCAACCCACTCCAGTGTTCTTGCCTGGAGAATCCCATGGACAGAGGAGCCTGGCCGGCTACAGTCCTTGGGGTCTCAAAGAGTCGGACACAACTTAACAACTAAGCAACAATGTCAGGGCACAGGTTGAGAGACTGTTGCTCTCAAGCTCATATACAGCTTGACAGGGCTCCCTTAGCTAGCTCAGATCAGGCCCGCCCCCCACCCTGCTTCCAGGTTTATCATCTAAGCAGAGTTCTTTTGGTACCGCATGCTTTTATTCCCTTTTGTCATTGGTCTCTTCTCTGAACAAAGCAGTGCAGTGCAGTCTTCCACGTATTCCTTTCTGGTGCTCTGTGTCCTTTCAAACCTAAGGCTACGGACTTCCTCGCTGGTCCAGTGGTTAAAAATTGTCTCCCAATGCAGGAGACGTGGGTTCCATCCCTGATTGGGGAACTAAGATCCCACATGCAGCGGGGCAACTAGAAAGCCTTTGAGCTGCAACTACTGAGCCTGTGGGCTCTTGAGCCCATGTCTTGCAACTTGAGAAGCATGCATGCTTCAGTGAGAAGCCACAACAAAGACCCAGCACAACCAAAACAAAAAACAGAAATGCAAAACAAAACAAAAAACCCTAAGACTAAAGTCACTTAGAAGACATTTATATTTTATACTTTAAAGTATGCTGGGTATTGTGAATAAATCTGCTGTAGACATTTTTTTTTTTCATGTCTTTTTGGTGAACATTTGTACTGCTCTCTGTTGGTGGGATCACTGAGTCATAGAGTGCTATTCACCTTTAGTAGATTCTACCAAATGATTTTCGAAAGCAGCTGTACCGACTTACTCTCCCACTAGCACTGTCTGAGTGTTACACTTCTCCACGCGCTCCCCAACACTTGGAATTATCCATTTTTTAAATTTTAGTCTTCCTGGTGGGTATGTAGCAATGTCTCATTGGGTTATTGTTTACATTTCCCTGACAAGTAATGATGTTGGTTTGTTTCTTTCAAAGTAACCATTTTGGACATCTTTTTAAAAAGTTTCTGTTCAAATATTTTCCCTATTTTTTAACTGAGTTGTTTCTCTCCTTATCACTGACTTGTGGAGTTTCAAAAGTAGACATTCTAAATAAGACTACTTTGTCAGTATATGTATTGCAAATATCTATTTGCTTTCTTTTTTAAAAAGATTTTTTTTTTGATGTGGACCATTTTTTAATGTCTTTACTGCATTTGTTACAATACTGCTTCTGTTTTAGTTTTTTGGCCATGAGGCATGTGGGGTGATAGTTCCCGGACCAAGGATCAAACCCACACCCCCTGCACTGGAAGGTGAAGTCTTAACCACTGGGCCACCAGGGAAGTTCCCTCTATTTGCTTTCTTAATAGTGTCTTTTGATGAACAGGTTATTAATTTTAATGAGTCCCAGAATGTGGGAACTTCTAGAGACCTAAATCATGTAGCTCTAGCAACAATCTTAGGACTCATTTGGCTGAGCCATCTCGTTTTATAGAAGAACCAATTAGAGCTGACAAGAAAAAGGACTGTAAAAATGAAAACTTGGATTAAACTCTTTATTCCTAAAAGCTAAAGGAGTTCTGGGCTTCCCCGGTGGTGCAGTGGTAAAGCATCTGCCTGCCAGTGCAGGAGATGCTAGAGACGTAGGTTGGATCCTTGGGTTGGGACGATCCCCTCGAGTAGAAAGTGGCACCCGTCTCCAGTATTCTTGCCTGGAAAATTCCATGGGCAGAGGAGCCTGGCTGGCTACAGTCCATGAGGCTGCAAAGAGTTAGATATGACTAAGCATACACACACACACACATACATACACACAAAGGAGTTCTATGATCATCATTATTATCTTTGTCAACAAGGCCGCTAAGATTTCACAGACTTACTACATGGCAGGAACTATCTAATTAATCACCACGTAGGTGGTTAATTCATCCACCCAGCTGATCTTTCACCTGGTCTCTCTCATGCATATCATGCCTTCAGCAAGAAGCAAGCACATCCTGAAGTTGACGGTTGACAGAACATGCTCTCCTGCTCTAAGGCACAACCTCTGGGCTGGAGTAGAGAGAACTCTGGTGGGAAAGTTTTGCTGCTAATGAATGTATTTAATTCAAATCTGTATTCCTCTTTGTTGTTGTTTAGTTGCTAAGTTGTGTCCATCTCTTTGTGACCCCATGGACTGTAGGCCACTAGGCGCCTCTGTCCATGGGATTTCCCAGGCAAGAATACTGGAGTGGGTTACCATGTCCTTCTTCAGGGGATCTTGACTCAGGGATGGAACCCATGTCTCCTGTATTGGCAGCCAGATTCTTTACTGCTGAGCCACAAAGGAAGGCCTGTATTCCTCTAGGAAGGATGAAAATACAAACTCAAAAAAAAAAAAAAAAAAAAAGCTAAGCCTGACCTAATTAATCCTCCCAACAAGCCTATGAGGAGGTGGCTAGTGTTAGTGTGTGGGACAGATGAAGAGTGCAGAGCTGCAACGGGCCGAGGTCGCACAGCTGTATGTGCCTGACTCAGGGCTGCCCGAGGCTTCATAACCGGCCACTCTGTGCCCCTCCAGTGCTTCCATTTCTCAAACATGTGATTTCTGTAGGCTTCAGTGCTCACATGGTCTTTCAGTGGACCTGGCCCTCTGTTCCAGGAGGGCATGGGTCCACACAGCATCTTGAGGGTCCACCCCAGTCTGCTGTGGTCCAAAGGCTGTGACCATACAGGAGCTACCTCCAGATGTGCAGATGTGAAGGGTCATCCCCAGAGCCTGTTCCCTTGTGTTCTCTCCAACTTTCTTTATCTCTGTCTGGGTCTCTGTCCTCTGTGTGGTGTTGGGCCAGTCCCCTTATGGATCCCAGCCATGAAGGGTGATGTGAGGCTGTGTTTTGTATGGACCCATGGAAGTCTTATGAGCAAGTGTGAAAACTGACTCACCTTCACACCAACCCACAGTTCTCTGCAACCCAGGGCCCCAGGAATCATGCCCCAGATTTTCTCAATCTTTCCCTATGGAGTGGAAACTTTATAAGTAGAAGTGACATACTGAGAAGAAACCCTAAAATGACTCGAGATTCTTTTTCCGCCCTGCAGACCATGTGACCACATTTGTACGAGCGTATGAGCCCACACACATAAGTTGATGGGGCCAGAGCCATGGGGCTCCAGGATTGGGGCTGCCTTTGACCATAGAGGATGATCTGTGTGGTGGGATTTAATGGGGGAGGGGGGCTGGGAACTCACTTTCTTCTTGACTCCCTTGGCCCATCCCCTGGTGTCTCCTTCCCTGGTTGGGAGAGGTCATTGCTCTGTGTTGGGGACAGACATCTGTTGGGAGCCCTTCCTCCTGCCTGCAACTGGGCTGTGTCTCCAGGAGGTATAATCCCAGGGGGTCCCAAGCCAAGTGCAAGGGACTGTTATTCCCACAGAATGAGGAAGAGCTGGCAGGACAGCCCAGAAACAGGGACTTTGACCACCTTGCTCCCTGAAACCCTAGGCCAGAGGCAACCTTCAGCAGCCTCGTAACTACCTGGCTTTCCTAGGGGAGGGGAAGAGGAAAAAAAAAGGAGAGAAAAAAGAATGAAGAGGAAAAAGAGGAAAAAAATAAAGAGAAGGCTCCCTCTTTCTCTGTCTCAATGGTGTGCCCATGTTGTCTTCAGGGCCCTCCCTTGAGGAAAACGTAGGGCTGGAGACCAGCAGATACCTCATCCCTAAAGAAGCGCTTGTGATTTTTCAGGGGCTGCTTCCAGACAGGGCCCCAGAAGGGGTCTGTTTTTAAATATAATCGTGGAGCTGACTTGAAATATTTGTAAAGTGCATTGGTGTCAAGAGTTAGGTCCTGTGCAATCATAAATAAAGGACACTGATTTATGTACTTGTTTGTTTCTCCAGCAAAGAAATGTCCCCTGCTGTGCTGGTCCCTGACAGCAGGCAGCAGAGGAGTCATGAACCCTACTCTCAAGTCCAAGGCACTGGGGAGGATTTCCAGCAGAGGTAGGCAAAAATGGGTGACATTCAGGGAGTGGAAATTGATGAGCTGGAAGAGGGGGGAAGAGCCAGGAGACAGGTAAGGAGACAAGACTCTTGTAGACCCAGTGGAGGGACCCCTGTTTTGTGTAACAGTTCTTCATTTGCATATGGTCTGTGGCAGCAGTTAGATAGTTGGCTTGGCTTCCTAAGAGCAAGAATGCTGTGATGTGCCTTATGGAGAAAATACACATACTAGATAAGCTTAGTTCAGGCATGAGTCATGGTGCTGTTGACTGTGAATTCGACGCTGATGAACCAACTATATTATTAAATAAGATGCCCTTAAATAGAAACACACATAAAACAGAGCTATGAATTGATGGTTAATGAAAATGTGACCAGAGGCTGGCAGGAGCCTAACCCTATATTCCCCCAGAGGAGCAATGTTTCAGTGTTTGCTAATTCAGTGTTTGCAGTGACTTATAGAACATTACTGTGACTAAGGAGAATTTTCTGCAGATCAAATGGTAAGAAATAGACAATGTCTATTAGAATTGACCAAGAGAAGAGAGGGGAGCATGGGATGAAGCAAAGGCAGGACAGACAGCGGGAAGTGTCAAGGGGACGGGATTCTTGGGGCTGAACGAGGGGCCAGCAGCTGTGAGGCTGTGAGGAGGACAGCTGGGCCATCAGCATTTTCAGTCAGAGGTCAGGTCAAGGAGGAGGGACCCACGTAGAGAAATGCCTGAGCCCTGCAGGGATGTAGTGGGAGATGGGTCTTAGCTGGGATGGGGGTGGGGCAGGGTGCAGGTACACCTGGAAGGGAATTCTTTGACCAGGAGAACACCCCAAGGTGCAGTGGGGGGTTGGGCCTTGAAGATGAGGAGTCATCCCTCCCTCCATGGCATGGGAGATGGAGTGGACAGGACTTTCTGATCAGCACCGGGCTTCCTGAACTTCAGGCACAGGCTACATACCTCCAGAACAAGCCCAGAACTGTCCTTGGAACAGGGGAGTCTGTCCTGGGCACCAAGCCGACCCTGTGGGCCAGCTGGCCAGAGATAAAGTCCGGAGCAGCGGGGCCTTAGCAGCCCAGGAAGAGGAGGCGGAATGTCAGGCTAAGACTGGGGACTTCAGGAGAGTGTCTGCCCTCTGCCCTGTGCTCCTAGGAGGGGCTGTGGACTGGAAGCCATAAAGATCCTTCCATTCAGAAACCATCCGCCCCAGGAAGACAGGCTGTGGTCAGAACTGACTTAGTCCTTACAATTGATCTGAAAGTCACCCACTCACACCTCATTATGTCACCCAGGCACACCTCATTATGTCAATGTTCGTTTGCACACAAATAACCTTTTATTGACACTAAAAAACAAAACAAAACAAAACTATTAAGTCATAGGTTTTCAAACTGGAAAGTGCCTCCAGAAGTCCAGTTTCTTACTGGGAGCAAGTAAAATACTATTGTGCCCATGTGACCGTTTAGGAAGAGGGCACAGAGGCCCTTATAGATAATACAGAGCAGATGGAGACTAGAATGGGGCTTCCCAGGTGGCGCCAGGGGTAAAGAACCCTCCTGCCAACGCAGGAGAGTCAAGAGATGTGGGTTCGAACCCTGGGTCAGGAAGATCCCCTGGAGGAGGGCATGGCAACCCACTCCAGTATTCTTGCCTGGAGAATCCCACGGACAGAGGAGCCCGGCAGGTTACAGTCCATAGGGCTGCACAGAGTTGGACATGACTGAAGCGACTTAGCATGCACGCATGGGGACTTGAATGCAGGTCCTGTCTCCCTAGCTTGACTCCCCGTCATGTGGTTTTGGGACTTGCCTTTCTCCGTTCGATCCCTGTTTTCCTCCAACACATCTCAGAGTAAGGGAGCCGTGTGCCTGCTGTGATGTGCACGCCTTTCTCTTCCTGCTCCTGATAACTTCGGCGCATCTGTCCCCCTTCCTGGCTCTCTGGTCCCAGGCCCTGACTCTCCCGGTCCTCTGCTCATAGGTTCGCTCTGTGGCCCCAGAGAAAAGTGTCTGTGAGGGTGAAGACACGGGTGGGCTGCCTTGCACAGCAGGGTTCTGTGGCTCCTTAAAAAACAAGGTTTGCTCTGTGTGCTGTGCCATGGAGGCCAGCTGCTGGGGGAGCGCAAAGGAAAGAAAATCTGTTTCAGAAAGCCCAGGTGAAGGGAGCCAAGACAAATACGCCCAGCCAAGGGAGTGGGAGGCTGGAAGATTCCAGATGCAGAGGCTTCACTGCACCACCAGGACTTGACCAAGGAGCTGCAGAGGAGGGAGGGAGAAGAAGATGTCAGGCAGGCTGTCTACCTGCTGCCCCCGGAGCCCAAGCAGGAGATGTTTTCCTGGGGACTGGCCCTTCGTGGGTGGAGGAACTGAGCAGAGTTCAACCAGCAACGCAAGCTTCACTCGGAATCCCAAGCCCCACAATGGGAAGCAGGGGAAGGGGTGTGTGGACCACGCCCAGTGTCATCCCAGGTGCTGACCAGCTAGGCCTTCTGCTTCCTGTCTCACTCATCCCGCCCCCCACCTGCCTCCCTCTATGTCACATGGCTCTTCTGTCAATAATGGCTGAGCAAGAGGGGCTGAGGGGCCAAGAGGATGTGTGGGTCCTTCCTTTAAGGCTGTTCTGGGAACCAAAGCTGGGCCTCATGGAAATGTACACTCTGAAAGGACAGCCTCTGGTCTCCCAGCACGAGACGTTTACCCAGGGCGGGCCCTGGTGAGTCAGGGGGCCACGCGTCCCCAGAGAGAGTCACGCTGGCGGGTTGCAGGCCTGAACAGTGGGGCATTCTGCTGCCACCTGGCTCCTCACCCTCTCTTACTAGCACAGGGAAAGGGAAAGGCGAGCTGAACCAGCAGCAGACAACGTGGGCCCAAGGGGGAGGACCACGCTGGCTGGAGCCAGTCCAAGGACCTGGCTGGGCAAATGGCCCTGGGGCTGGGCCACCAGGCAGAGGCGCTGGGATCTGCAAACAGTGCCCTGTCCCTGGAACCTGACACGTTCCAAGACACGTGTTGGCCTGATGTCAGACACATGGCTCAGAGGGGGCAGGGCAGTGGGACAGAGGCCTCTATGACCAGCCTCACCATATGTCTGAGGCCTCCTGACTAAGACCCAAGGGTCTTTTCTGAAATTTTAAAGAGCTGGTCTCTAGAAGAGAGTGATGCTGCTCTCTAGGGATCCCCCAAGGAAACTGGAGGGATGGATCAAAGAACCTGGTTGTTATTCGGTTGTTCAGTCCCTAAGTCAGGTCCGACTCTTTGCTACTCCATGGACTGTAGCCTGCCAGGCTCCTCTCTCCAAGGGATTCTCCAGACAGGAATACTGGAGTGGGTTGCCATTTCCTTCTCCAGTGGATCTTCCTGACCTGCGTCTCCTGCATTGGCAGGAGAGTTCTTTACTGCTGAACAACCAGAGAGGCCCCAAACCTGGAGACATCCTCAAAATCAGGAAGAACTTGTCAGTAACTGTAAAGTCTCTCTCAGGACAGATGAGGTTTGGGATTAGCAGATGAAAACTAGTATATATAGGATGGATAAACAACAAGGTCCTCTTGTATAGCACAGGGAACTACATTCAGTGTCCTGTGATAAACCATAATGGAAAAGAATATGAAAAGGCATGTTTATATATATGTATAACTGAATCACTTTGCTGTACAGCAGAAATTAACACATTGTCAATCAACTATACTTCAATAAAATAAATTAAGCAACAACAAAAAAGAGATAATGAATTGTCTTTCATTGAATGTGTTCAAATAAAAGGTACGGCAACCACTTTGGCTGGATGTCTGGAGGGGAAAGGTCCATCTAGTCAAGGCTATGGTTTTTCCAGTGGTCATGTATGGATGTGAGAGTTGGACTGTGAAGAAAGCTGAGCACCAAAGAATTGATGCTTTTGAAGTGTGGTTTTAGAGAAGACTCTTGAGGGTCCCTTGGACTGCAAGGAGATCCAACCAGTCCATTCTGAAGGAGATCAGCCCTGGATGTTCATTGGAAGGACTGATGCTGAAGCCAAAACTCCAATACTTTGGCCACCTGATGCGAAGAGCTGACTCATTGGAAAAGACCCTGATGCTGGGAGGGATTGCGGACAGGAGGAGAAGGGGACGACCGAGGATGAGATGGCTGGATGGCATCACTGACTCAATGGACATGAGTTTGAGTGAACTCCAGGAGTTGGTGATGGACAGGGAGGCCTGGCATGCTGCGATTCATGGGGTTGCGAAGAGTCGGACACGACTGAGCGACTGAACTGAACTGAACTGGAGGGGAATCATGAACTGATGAGTGGTTGCAGGAGATTCTCTCAAGGATGTGTCCTATCCCCAAAACCTTTAGGTCCTAGGAATTGAGTCAGTGACATGCATGTTGGCAAGTGTTTTAATCTAACCAAACCTCAGTTTCCCCATCTGAAAAACAGTGTGTCTGGGTTGCATCATGATGAGGATCAAATGAGCTTTGACAGCCCAAGGCTATAGTGACACGTAAGATGTCACTAACATAGTTTCTCAGTAAATATGGGTGGCTATTAAATGATCAAAGTCAGTAGCTGACACCAGTGGCATTACCCCTATATCTGCTGAAGTCTCGAGTGCCCAGTCTTGCCTCACTGTTCCCTACATCAACAGTCAGACTGGAGCACACACACGAGCACTCGCCTCCTCCCATTCTGAGGAAATTTTCAGCTTAGACGGCGGGCCTGCTTCCTCCATCCGGCTAACTTTTACCTTTTTCAAGTGTGAACTCGAAGATCATCTCTTTTAAGTTCTTATGACCTACTTGCCCTGCTTGGGCTAGACTTTGCCTGAGCTAGCATCCCTATAGGTCTCTAATGGTCTGTTTTTTCGCTTGTCTTTCCCATCAGGCTGAGCTCCTAGGGGCCAGGGATGGTGTTTAGTGTATCCTCAGGGTAGAAGAGTTTAATGGGAAAGAAAAGACTGTGTGCTTTGATATTGTACACATCTGGGTGAGGGTCCTGGTCTGGTCTTGACTGAGGGCAGGAACTTGGTCTCCTTGCCAGTAATTTGAATCTCGGTTTTCTTATCTGTAAATGGGAATAAAGTGAGGGTAAAACACTCAGAGCTCTTGAGAGGATTAAAGAAAGGAGGGATGTGGGAGTTTGGAAGAGAACCAGGTACACAGGAGGGCTTCCCTGATGTCTCAGCAGTGAAGAATTCACCTGGCAATGCAGGAGACTCGGGTTCTGTCTGTGAGTTGAAGATCCCATGGGGAAGGAAATGGCAACCCACTCCAGTATTCTTGCCTGGAGAATCCCGTGGGAAAGGAGCCTGGCAGGCTACAGTTCATGGGGTGGCAAAGCGTCAGACATGACTTAGCAACTGAGCACAGGTACACAGTAACATCCAATAGATTTAGCTATTGTGGTTGTGATTATGGCTCATGTGTGCCCAACACACAGCAGTAGCTTAGAGTGTGGGTGACTGAACGGACGGAGAAGAGACTGAACAAATAGACATTCGCCTGTCCCCTGGCTGGCTGGGCTGAACTCATCATGACCTTCTGTGGTGGGCCCCAGGTACTCTGTCTCCCTGCAGTGGGAAGTATACTGTATTAAGGGTCAAGAAGCAAGGCAAGCCCCTTAAGGGCAGGGAAGTGGGGTACCAAGGGGCCAAGACTTTATTGGGGTCCCACCAGCACTGCTCTGGAACACCGCACAGGAGGCCCAGGAGGGCGGTCCTTGTTGGGGAGCCCTGGCAGGTCTCGGGCACAGCCTGGGTCCCATCCGCTCTTGTGCAATCCTCACTCCCAGGGTGACTGTTGCTTCTGGAGTTTGTTTAAGGAAAGTGGCGGAGGGAGCATGAGCTTTGGAGCCGCTCGGCGGCCGCTGTGGCTGCGCAAGCAGACACACAACAAAGCAGCCCATTGAAGGCCAGAACCACCGAGTCCCATAAACAGCCTTCAGCAGGGACACCTTGTCCCACATTTACAGAAATGCACCCCGGGCTCTATTTAAAGACCTACACACTGGAATAAGCACGAGTCGGTTTATTTCTGATCGTCCACACGGCCCCCTGGGATTCTCTCTGAAGAATGACTGCACACCCCTATTGACCCTACCCATCCCCAGCCATTTCAGCTTCTCTGAGTCTTTTCACTAAAATGAACAAACAATCTAGCCTATTCATTAAAAATTTTTTTTCTTTCTGAAACAGTTTAGCCAGATCCCTCTTAGAGGGCTGAGCTTGGACCAAAGATAGATGTTTAATAATTTAGTTATTTTGATGTTACTGAGTAGCAGAAACCAGGTGTTTTTTTTTGGGGGGGGTGGTGGGGAGGGGCCTGGAGGAGGCACAGGGTATAAAATATAGGTCAACTGCAAACTCAGATCCCATGATGATTGTTCCCTGGGCAGAAAGAACTTTAAAAATGCAAACAAAAGACAAATGAGACCAAGGGCCCAGACTACCCCGCTTCTATCCAGCCACTCATGGGGAAGGTGCTGAGGATGGGAAGGGCACCACTGGGTGTCAAGCTCTGAGCTTGGAGTGTGTGTGTTTCACACTCACCCTAGGTGTTACTACAGGGAGGGACGGGGGAGCTCTTGGGGTCAGGCAGATGGAGGTTGAAATCCTGGCTCCACCAGGGAAGCTTCTTGCCTATCTGTGCCTCAGTTTCCTCATCTGTAAAAGAGGATAAGAAAAGAACCAACTCACAAGGTTGTGGCAAAGATGACATGAAGTGATATTTACAGAGCAGTTAGAATAGTAGTGCCTGGTCCATGTTAAATACCATTGACTTAAAAAATCGTCACAACCTAAAAGTTGAGAGTTATGTTTTATTCAGTGGGAGAAAACATCTCAAATGACCCTAAGAAAACTGCTCCAAGCAGGCAAGAGGAGGAGCCAGGTTGTATAAGAAGTCTTACAACAAAGGGCAGGTGGTCTGAACATCAAAAGATTATTGTTAATTAAACAAAAGCTGATATCCCAAGTTAAGGAATTCAGTGCCTTTTTTATGCATGCAGAGATATAAGAATCTGGGCTCGCTGAAATCATTAGTTTCATATGCATCTCAGCTGTGGGGTCAGCTATCATATGCATCTCAGTTCCTCAGGGTTCACTGTAGGTAGAGGCTGTAGCCTGACGGCTGTCAGATTATACGTATTCTTCTTCCTGAGTGCCCTTAGAGCTCAGGAAATCACATTCGGAGGGCTGGAGTTGCTGATGGCTGTGACATCCTTTTTTACTGACATGGCAAGAAATACTCCATTTCTCAATACTCAATCATTATTATTCTCAGATTAGAGATGAGGAGGGCTTCCCAGGTGGCACTAGTAGTAAAGAACCCCCCTGCCAATTCAGGAAACGCAAGAGATGCAGGTTCAATCCCTGGGTTGGGAAGATCCCCTGGAGATCAGGGCAACCCACTCCAGAGTTCTTGCCTGGAGAATCCCATGGACAGAGGAGCTTGGTGGGCTACAGTCCATAGGGTCGCAAAGAGTTGGACATGACTGAAGTGACTTTACATGCACAGAGACAAGGAATTAAGTCTTGCAGAATCCATACGAGTTGCTCAAGGTCATACAACTAGCTGGTGGTGGAAACGGGTCTCAGGCCCTAATCAGCTTGATCCAGAGCTGGTGGACTTGCCCTCACCCTTCACTGCCAAGCAAAGGAAGGGGATTCCAGCTAAGTCTTGAGCTGAAGAGGCTGAGGGACCCCTTGCGTACCCTTTCCCATGCCCACAACCTATGGGGGCCCAGAGAAAGAAGGTTGAGTCCAGGATTCTAGGACATTTAAATACTGACATTTAGCCAGTGCTTCCTACTGCTTCTATTCAACACAAATACAGCTTTTGCCATGTGCCAGCTCTTTACCAAGCACTTTACTCTTTTAGTTCTTATAATTCTCCCCTATGAGGTGGCTGCTGTTAATAGCAGTAGTAGTATTTTTCAAAGAAAATCATTTATGATAAAACCATTGAAACTTTCCTTAAAAGGTCAAGCTTGTAATCACTTGAATGGGACAGTTAAGAACAGTTGCCTCCACCCCCATCTTCATCCACATATTTCATGGTACAAACAAAACTGGATGGAGCTTCAGTCTCCTGACCTCCAGGTAAGCACTCCTGCAAGCAACGCCATTCCAGTCCTAGGTCCACCACCAGCAGTCATCTGGGTGAGGGATTCTGGACTGGCCCCAGCCTTAAATGAAGTGCCTCTAGGCCCAGGCAGAATTTAGCAGCCATCTAGTCCAGAGCTCTGGCTTCATTTCCAAGAATATGAAACTGGAAAGAATGAAGAGCATTGTAGCATACCCATAAAAGGGCGGTCCAGTGCTGAAGATCAGGATTCCACATCCTAGGACCGTGTTGTTCACAAGTAAGATCCTGAACCTGAGCACTGAAGAACTGATGCTTTCGAATTGTGATGCTAGAGAAGACTCCAGAGAGTCCTTTGGACAGCAAGGAGTTCAAACCTGTCAATCCTAAAGGAAATTAATCTTGAATATTCATTGGAAGGACTGTTGCTGAAGCTGAAGCTCCAAAACTTAGTCCACCTGATTCGAAGAGCTGGCTCATTGGAAAAGACTCTGATGCTGGGAAAGATTGAGGGCAAGAGGAAAAGGAGGTGACAGAGGATGAGATGGTCAGATGCATCACCAACTCAATGGACATGAATTTGAGAAAACTCCGGGAGATAGTGGAGGACAGAGGAGCCTAGCATGCTGCAATCCATGGGGTTGCAAAGATTCACAGCCTGGGATTTAAACCCAGGTCTGGCTCCAGAATCCATGCTCTTACTTATCATGTCAAATGCTTTATATTAAAAAACATTTAATACTGCAGCTTGCCCCTCACTCCAACTCTCAGCACCCCATTGCTTAATCCTTTACCATTTTTTCCTTTCCCTATAGAACTTGTCACCCTCTAACTTAACATATACTTTACTTAATTGATTATGGTTTATTAATGAATGAATGACTATAAGGACCACTAGGAATTTGTTTTGTGTGCTGATGTATGCCAGGCACTTAGAGCAGTGCTGACACACAGTAGGCACTCACTAAATGACAAATAAATCATTAAATAAAGAAACAAGGGATTCATAGGGGTCAAGTTGTATTAGGTACATTAAGTAATTTGCTCAAGTACTCATTTGGCTGAATGGTGAGACAGGATTCAAACCCAGATCTGACTTCATAATGTTCTTCTTTTTTTTCTTTTTAAGTAAACTTGTGAATCTGATACACGATCATTGTTTAAAACGTTTTATGTCTTTATTTGGTCGCATCGAGTCTCAGTTGTGGAACATAGGATCTTTGTTGCATCGTGGAGATCTTCCGTTGGGGGTGGGGCACAGTCTCTCCGGTTGTGGCTTGGAGGCTCCAGAGTGAGCAAGCTTCAGTAGCTGTGACATGGGGGCTTAGTTGCCCTGCAGCATGTGGGATCTTAGTTCCCTGACCAGGGACTGAACCTGTGTCCCCTTATTGCAAGGTGGATTCTTAACCATGAGACCACCAGGGAAGTCCTTATAATGTTCTTCTTAATTATGGGTTTTTTCTTAAGAAATTATGTGTTTAGCCATTTTATAATATATATATACATATATATACATTTTTTTAAACCAACAAAGCTCTGAGAGACTTTGAAAGTTGCTTTGGACCTAGAAGAATATGCCCCATATGAAAGTCACACTAAATCAATAGGAGTGTAAATGAGACCAACAAAATTGTGGCTTTGCCTCTAATAGGGACTAGGATGCTTTTTAAAGAAAAATCATAATTTCTGCAATACAGGAAATCTGGGTTCTATTCTTGGGCCAGGAAGATGGCTTGGAGAAGGAAATAGCAACTCATTCTAGTATTCTTGCGTGGAGAATCCCATGGACAGAGGAGCCTGGCAGGCTACAGTCCATGGGGTCGCAAGAATCATATACGACTTAATGACTAAACCACACAATTCCAAGTTTTTTCAGAAAAATCCCGTGTGTGTGTGTGTCGCTGCTGTACTGGTGCAGTGACAGACTGAGCTGGGCAATGGGAGAGCGCGGTTCCTGCCCTTGGGGAACTTAGTCTGGTGGAGGCGCTGAAAAGTCGCGCTGAGTTGAGGTGGGAGGGGGGTTCATGTTTGGGAACGCATGTAAGAATTAAAGATTTTAAAATTTAAAAAAAAATAAAATTAAAAAAAAAAAAAAAGTCGCGCTGAGTGTGGCGCATGGTGTATACAAGCTTAAGGATGAGATACTTGGGAACACAAAGAGTTGAGAGCGCACGGAAAGCTTCAGGGAAGTCACCCAGAAGAGGGAAGGGGCCAGTAGAACCAGTTTCTCTTGTGTCCAAAGTCCTTGTGTGTGTGTGTGTGTCCATGCATGCATACTCAGTTGTGTCTGACTCTTTGTGACTCCATGGACCGTAGCTCACCAGACTCCTCTGTCCATGGGATTTCACAGACAAGAATATTGGAGTGGATTTCCATTTCTTTCTCCAGGGGATCTTTCCCAACCCAGGGATCAAACTCATGTCTCCTGTATTGACAGGCAGATTCTTTACCACTGAGCCACCTGGGAAGCCCACTCACCCCCCATAGGAATGCATTAAAGACAACTATCTTTCCCTAAGTAGGGATTTCTGGAGACATGACACTAAGGCAAAGATGGTCATTTCAGTGATGAAGTTAGCAGGGCCTGTTTCAACCTCTCCAAAGCTGACTTAAACCTTCGGACTAGAGCTCCTTCCTCAGGACCTCTAACCCTCCTGCGCTGGTCTCCCTGTCCTCTCGCCATCTGTCCTCCTGGAGCCATGTAAGCTCAGGGGGCAGCATCAGGGCTGAGCACCCTGCTCCCTGCCAGCTCCGAGGGGAGCCGCCTATTTGACCATATTGCACCTTGGGATTAGCTCCTGCTGCTTCACATATCAGGCTTCCAGGGACCACGGCGCAGAGCTTAAGCTCTTCCTTTTTCAAAACCGGGAGATTTCTGGCAACCTTGGGGTAGGATTTTTCTATTTTGTCTCCTATTTTTCTTTAATAGCAAAGGGCTGAAAAATGCAGAAAACCCTGTGCTCAGCAAAAACCTCCCTCTATAAGGAAATAGCAGGAAACCGCGTTCCAGGATGAACACCAGGTTAGGTGTTTCTTGGAGGCTCTGGCTTGGTTACATAATGCCTGATGGCCCAGCCCAGGCAAGCTGGCACCCCTGAAGTTTGACAAAGCCCACCTTTGCTTTGTGAGCCCCTTGCCCTGAGCTGCTCAGGTCCTTGGGAAAGCACACACTCTCTCTGTGATTAACAGTTTTCTGTTTAATGCTGACTCCTCCCGTGCCCCCTTCTCCTCTGCCCTCCTGGCTCAGTTTTCATGGAAAAAACAACAGTTTCCATGATGAGCTCAGAGTACAGGCAGGAACTGAACCTGTCTGGGCTTTTTGCTTCCTCACTGGAGGGGTGCGGATTAAGTGACCTGTGGTTTTTGCTTGGAGCCAACATTCCATGATTCTATGGTTTTTCTCTCAGAGAAAAGCTTCTCCCTATTCTTGAGTCTGCAGACCATGACTGAGGTGGAAGGCTTCCAGGCAGAGCCATGGAGTTCCCCACTCCTTGACTGTGACTAATCCTGTCCTCTCCTCACCTAGCAACAACACACAGATACACACAGGGTCTTAAGCAAGCATGCATCTTGTGGACTGCCTTCTTTCTTTCATTCATCTGCCCACCCATTCATCCCTCCATCCATCCATTTATTTGCTTATTCATTCATTTGTTCCATGACTGCTCATTAAGTGCCCACTGTGTCCAGTAGACACAGAGGTAATCAGATCCCCTCCTTGCCTTTGAAGTCACAGACTGGTAGGGGAGGGGCGGCATGTAGACCAGTCAGGTCATGCTTAGTGAAAGGCTGAGTGCAGGGGTTGGATGAGGGGGCTGTGAGGAGAAGAAGTGCCCACAAGCATCCTGGTCATATCACTTCCTCCTCAATTTATGCTTGCTCACACTGGACCCAGAGTGTATACATATAACCGTGAAGTGCCCTAAACACTTTAGAGATGATACCTCCATCCTGTGCTTAGGAGAGCTGGCCAAGGTTCAGGACGTGCATGCAAGTGGGGAAGTCGGAATCAAACTCAGGACCCCCTGAGTGTTGTTAAGTTGGTGATTCTTATCTTGATGACAGCTAGCAAGGTTCAGGACTCTGAAATAAGACAGGGTGAAAAAAAGCATCCAGGCTTCACTGTAGAATTCCAGAGCCAAGAATTGTCATCTACTTCAGCCTCCTCTTGGCAGGCGAGGAAACTGAGGCATAGATTGGACAAGTCATCCATCCATTGTCCGCAGCTTGGAAGAGGCTGAGCTGGGAGAATGCCCAGGTCTCCTGACTCCAAGCTGTTCTCCAGTGGCCCTGGTTCAGCCCACTGCTGTAACTGCTTACACCCCCGCTTCCTAGAACTTTTGCTGGGAGGTCCTGCATCAGACTGGCTGGCCACAGCAAATGCTGCTGTGCTAGCAAACAGGGGTGAGCTCATCCCCTGGGGTGGTGTGGCAGGATGGTGGTGGTAGCCTGGGCCTCGGCTGCCATCTGAAATCATGGATGAAAATAGCTCGCCTGCGGTCTATTGATACCCAATACCCTATCATCAAATTGGGGAAGTCAATTAAAAGTGTCTGGTTTCCCTCCTCGGGGGCCTGGGAATTGCACAAAGGCCAGAGACTAGTGGCCAAGGGGAAGAGGGCCTTAACCCGTCTTATTCAACACCAGAGGCAGAGGCCGCACCTAGCCGGTCTGCAGGAAGCATCAGGCAGCTCCCAGGGACTGGCAAAGAGGAACCAGCTCTCCAGTCTGAAGAAAGGCTCAGACTCAGGTTGCATGAACATCTGGCCCTCCTGGAAAATACACAGGAAACAGCTCAGGATGGGAGGGCCCTGGGATCGCCCTGGAACTTCCTGTGGCCAGTAGAGTTGAGGCCAGGAGACCAGGCTGGTATGAGATGGGAGCGACTGTGGCTGATTCCGAATGGGACCTCAGGGATCCTGGTTAATGTTCAGACCAGGGCAGAGGTATGAGTGTCCAGGAGAATGCAAGCTCCTCTCCTGTCACCTGTGGAACACAGAAATGTGGACCTCCTTCTCTCCAGCTTGATGCTGACCTGGACCAGCCAACATGAGACAGAAGTCAGGCTTGCCAAGCCCTACTCTGGCTAAAGTCAAGCCATGCACCTTCCCCAAGACAGCTTGACCTCTGTGGGTTATACTTGGGTATAGTTCTGTCTCATTACCCAGCCAGCTCCTCTTCCATCTTTGTCCCCATTCTGCTTCCTCTTTTCAAGCCCCCAGGTTACAACTTTCCTTGGGTGGATGGTGAAAACTGTGATACCATGCTGGACCATTAGTTGTCCAAGTTGAAGATCCAATATCCAAATCACCTTCGAGGGCTTCTTAAAAATAATGTTGGGTCCCTTCCCCAGAGTTTCTCAATCACTAGGTCTGAGATGGATCCTGAGAACATGCATTTTGAACAAATTCCTGAGTGATGCTATGGGTCCTGGGACCACACTTAGGGAAATACAGTACTAAGTAATGACGAGATGAGGAAGGGAGCAACCTTAGCTGACACAACCAGGGAAGACCTCCCTGAGGAGGTGACATGGACTTGGAACTTGAAGGACAAGGAAGAGCCAGATGTGCGAAGGTCTGTTTTTCAGTCACTCAGTTGTGTCCAACTCTTTGCAACCCCATGGACTGCAGCATGCCAGGCTTCCCTGTCCTTCACTATGTCCCAGGGTTTATTCAAGTTCATGTCCATTGAGTCGGTGATGCCATCTAAACGTCTCATCTTCTGCTGCCCTCTTCTCCTTTTGCCTTCAATCTTTCCTAGCATCAGAATCTTTTCCAATGACTCGGCTCTTCACATCAGGTGGCCAAAGTATTGGAGCTTCAGTTTCGGCATCAGTTCTTCCGGTGAACATTCAAGTTAATTTCCTTTAGGAATGAGTGGTTTGATCTCCTTGCAGTCCAAGGGACTCTCTTGCGTCTTCTTCAGGACCACAATTCAAAGGCATCAGTTCTTCAGTGTTCAGGCTTCTTTATGATCCAACTCTCACATCTGTACATGACTACTGGAAAAACCATAACTTTGACTATATGAACCTTTGTAGGCAAAGTACTGTCTTTGCTTTTTAATATACTGTCTAGGTTTGTCACAGATTTTCTTCCAAGGAACAAGCATCTTTTAATTTCTTTTAATTTCACTGCAGTCACCGACCGCAGTGATTTTGGAGCCCAAGAATATAAAACCTGTCACTGCTTTCACTTTTCCCCCTTCTATTTGCCAGGAGGTGATGGGACTGGATGCCATGATCTTAGTTTTTTGAATGTTGAGTTTTAAGCCAGCTTTTTGACTCTCCTTTTTCATCCTCATTAAGAGGCTCTTTAGTTCCTCTTCACTTTCTGCCTTTCTGCAAAGGTCTAGGGGTTTCTAAACTCTTCTGTGCCACAGGTGCTGGGACAGTCTGGTGAAGCCGATGGACCCCTTCCCCAAATGATGTTTTTAGACACATGAAACAATATACACAGAGTTACAGAGGAAAACAATTAAACTGAAATTGACCTCAATCCATAGACTCTTCTGATGAAGAACCCTTAAAGAAGGAGTGTTTGGGAGAAGAGGGAACAGCAAGTTCAAAGACCCTGCGGTCCCTGAGGTGTAAATGAGCTTGGCAAGTTGAAGCCCAGGCCAAGGGACTGAACATAGGGATCTGAGGAGTAAACCCAGGGGCCTGGGGTTGTGGGGGCAGGAGTGGAGGTGTGGGGATGTGGTAGGTTTTCAATCATATTCCCCCCTGTGCTGGAAGACATCAGGGCTTAAAACAGAGTGGTGATCAGATTCATGTTCTACAAGATCACTTTGTCTGCTGGATGGAGGATGGTATGTTGAGGGGACAAGAAGGCAGGCAGGAGACCTGTGAAGGCTGTTGCCAGCCCTCAGGTAGTGCACAGAGAGGGGACTGGGTGGGGGACTCGGGGGCGGGGCGCGGGGGACAGCTTGGGGAGTCGAGGGGGATTGGGGAGGCACACTTGGGTAAAATGTTCGTATGCTGGCCACCGGGCAGAGGCGAGGCAGGACAGGAAGTGGGGATTTGAGCCTAGTGCTGACTGTTCCTAATTCACCACGCGGTCTTAGGCCAGTTGCTTCCCCTCCCCGTCCTCAGGCCCTAGTGGGGAAGGGGGAGGATGGACCAAACTCTAGTGCCAGTCTATAAGGGTTGAGTGCAGGACTGGCGAACCCTCCGGCTAAGAAGTGCTGTTTGCCCGGGGAGGGTGATGCCCGCGGTGGCGGCGCCCCTGTGGCTGCCCAGCCTGGCCTGCGGGCTGCTCTACGGGCGGAGGGGGCGGCGCGGCGGCGGGGAAGGCGGCAGCCAGGTGGCGGAGCGACGAGGCGGCGAGGCGCCTCCGTCTGGCTGCCAGCGGCGGCTCGCGCGGTCCAGCAGCGCCCGCCCAGGGCAGCGAGGCCCCGAGGGAGGCTCCCGCGGCCGCGCGGGGGCGAGACCAGCGCCCTCCTCCTCAGTCTCTGCCGCCGCCGCCTCCTTCTCCTCCTCCTCCTGCTCCTCTGGGCAGAGCCTTTGGAAAAAAGGGACGGGCAGAGAGGCAGACGGCAGCGGGCCGGCTCCGCGCCGCCCACCCGGGCAGCGAGCACTCAAGAGGAAAAACTACCACTTCTCAGCCCTGGCTCCCACCCACCCCCATCCCTCCTCGCTAGGTCCCGGGCCCCATGCCTGGAGGAGGGGGCTCCCCCCGCCCGCTAGATGCCCGAAAGGGAAATGTTCCTCCAATTTCACTGCCACAGCCCATCATTTCCTCCCTCCTATCTTTGAATTGCAGTCTGGAGATTGCTTCTGGGAGACTCGGTCCTTTAGTCAATCAACAAACTTTATTGAAAAAACCAATCCTTGTTGGCCCAGAGCTGGGCTCTGTTTGCTACAGAAATTAAGATCCAGGCACTGCCCTGGAAGGGCACCGGTCTAACGGTGGAGACAGAAATGCCTGCTAACGTGAATTGAGCACCTATTTATTGTTTGCCAGATTTTGAAGGTAGGTGGTAGTATCCTCATTTACAGATAAGAAGACAGATACCAACGGTACAGGATAGACTAAGATAATGGGTAAAATTACATCTACAACACAGTATATAACCCCAAAGAAGTGAATCTCTTAGGATATACAAACCTCACTTACGAAACCCACTGGAGTGGCTACAATTAAAAAGACTGAAATTTGTCAGGGGTGAGGAACAACTTGAATTTTCAAACGCCATTGGTAGGAGGTCAGTTGGAACAAACATTTTAGAAAATGCTTGGCGGCGTCCGTTAAAGCTAAACCTGATGCAGCAATCCCACTCCCAACTGCACCTGGTACTTATGTCCACCCAAAGCGTGTCCAAGAATATTTCTAGAAGTTTTATTCACAGGACTTCACTGGTGGTCCAGTGGTTGTGAATCCAGCTTGCAGTGTAGGGGGCTTGGGTTCTATCCGTGGTCAGGGACCTGGGATCCCACATGCCTCAGAGCACCTAGGCCCCTGAGGCACAACTAGAGAATCTGTGTACTGAAGTGAAAGATTCTGTGTGCCACAACTAAGACCTGAAACAGCCAAATAAATAAATAGAAGCTTTATTCATATACAATAGCTCCAAATTGGAAATAACCCAAATGTCCAGCAACAAGAAAAAGGGTGAATTCGTTGTGGTATAGGCACATGATGGAATATTATGCAGCAATGAAAAAGAATGACCTAATGCTGCAGACTGCAACACAGATGGGTCTCACAGATAATAGTTGGTGAAAAAAGTGCATACTGTCAATTCCATTTACATGAAGTTTCAGGGTTAATTTAAGGTGATAAAGGTCAGAATAGTGGCTACCTTAAGAGGTTACTGACTAGAGGGACACAAGGAACTTTGTGAGTGCCGGACACACTCTAAATCTTGATCTGGACAATGGTTACACCAGTGTAAACATGTGTAGAAACTAACCAAGTTCCACACTAAATATCTGTGCACTTTACTTTTTGGAAGTTATTGTTGTTCAATCAGTTAGTCATGTCTGACTGCAACCCCATGGACTGCAGCACGTCAGACTTCCTTGTCCTTCACTATCTCCCGGAGCGTCCATTGAGTCAGTGAGGCCATCCAACCATCTCGTCCTCTGTCATCCCCTTCTCCTCCTGCCCTCAGTCTTTCCCAGCATCATGGTCTTTTCCAGTGTGCTGGCTCTTCACATCAGGTGGCCAAAATATTGGAGCTTCAGTTTCAGCATCAGTCTTTCCAATGAATATTCAGGACTGATTTCCTTTAGGATTGACTAGTTGGAACTCCTTGCAGTCCAAGGAACTCTCAAGAGTCTTCTCCAACACCACAGTTCAAAGGCACCAATTCTTTGTTGCTTAGCCTTCTTTATGGTCCAACTCATATCCATACATGACTACTGAAAAAATCATAGCTTTGACTATATGGACCTTTGTTGGCAAAGTAATGTCTCTGCTTTTTAATATGCTGTCATATCTCAATACAAACAAAGCAAAACAAAGAACTCCTGCCTATCAGGAAGGAAAAGCTAGGAAGTACAAAGTTTGATAGGCAAAGAATGCAAATTGGTAATTCACGGAATAAGAAATCCTAAGAGCTAACAAGTAATTGAACAGATGCTCTGGAATTCCTTGGCAGTCCAGTGGCTAAGACTTCACCTTCCAATGCAGAGGGTGAAGTTCAATTCCTGGCTGGGGAGCTAATATCCCACATTCCTTGCCACCAAAAAAATCAAAACATAAAGCAGAAGCAATATTGTGGCAAATTCAATAAAATCTTTTAAAAATGGTTCATATTAAAAAAATATTAAAAAGGAAAAGATGCTCAATCTCAGTAATAAGATGAGTATACATTGAAACATGATATCACCTGACACCCATCAGAATGGCAAAGATCAGCAAAGCAAACGGGTATTCAGCACTGGCCAGGATGTGGGGAGATGCTGGCTGGAGCACTGCTGAAGGGCAGGCAGGTAACTAGTTGGCTCAGGTGGTGAGAAAATAGTCAAGCCAGCAGAGCTGAGTGATATACAGTAAGTGCACACCTTGGGACCCAGATATCCAACTCAGTGCTTGTACGGATCAGCGAGGGGACTGGAAGGATGACATATTGCCTGTGGCAGCATTTATGGGAGGGCTGGATTGGAGTTGATCAAAGGGAGGGATAGGGACCTCCCTGGTGATCTAGTGGGTAAGACTCTGAGCTCCCAATGCAGGGGGGCTGAGTTCGAGCCCTACTAGAGCCCGCGTGCCACAACTGAGAGCCCGAATGCAGCAATCAAGATCAGTGTGCTGCTTCTGAGACCCAGTGCAGCCAAATAAATATTTCTTTTAAAGGGAAGGATAAGTAAAGTGATGGGGACACACTATGAATGCTGCTTAGTAATTAGAAATGGCAAACTTCTCATTGAAGAGTATCCATAGTGGAGCTCCCAAAATAAGATCAAGTGAAAAAGGTAAGAAACAACTAGATTTACAGCAAGGTACATGAGCTAACCCCCCACCACCCACCACATACGCAACAGCTCTGCTCATTTGATGAGAATTTGTTCATAGTTAGGGGAATATGCTAAATATCAGAGTGGGTGCTTATGGGGGAGGGAGAGTAAAGGTTGGGAATGAAGAAGAAAAATAAAATATGACCCAGTCATTCTACTTTGAGAGAGAAATGAAAGTATATGTTCACATCAAGTTTTCTACATACATGTTCACGTTATTTGTAATAGACCCAAACTGGGAACTACTCCAATGTCCATCAACAGATAAAAGGCTGAACAAATTGTGCTGTAACTACAATAGACTGCTTCCCAACAATGAAAGAGGAACAACCACGATACACACAATGGAATGGATGACTTGCAAAATAATTACACAGAATGAAAGAGTCCAGACAGTATGATTCTATTTATATGCATTTCTAGAAAACACAAACTAATCTGTAGTGACAGAAAGCAGATGAGTGGTTGCCCCCAGAGTGGGGGATAGGAGGAGAGAAGTGGTGGTGGGAGAGATGACCAGAGGGCACGAAGACACTCGTGGAGGTGATGGATTTGTTCACTACCTGGGTTATGGTGGTGGGTTCTTCAAGTGTATGAACATGCCCAAACTCATCAAATTGCGCACTTTAAACATTATTCTATGTTAACTGAAGCTATAAAAAGAAACAAGAAAGAGCTTTGCACTAACTAATGGTGATCATATATTTTCAGCTAAAGGATATCGTTAACCACCTTGCAGTGCTTGAAATTAAAAGCTAAAACAACAACAAATGCAAATAAAGCAAAAAAGAAAAGAAAAGAAAAGAAAAGCTTAGATGGTTGAAATGGCCCAGACCTAACAGCTGGGATGCTGACTCCAAGACTGTAACCATTAGTCTCTGTGGCTCAGGGCTTGTACTAGTTCAAGGTGCTCTATAAGCAAGTGTATTGGTGAGGAAAGTAGAGGCAACCACATCCACCCAACCTTTAGGGGTCATCTCTGGGAAGGAACCCAGGTACTCAGAGATGGAATGCAAGGCCATGACCTCTAGGCCCTCCCCATCAAGTCAGAGAGAGGTTCTTAGACAGATGATCTCAATGCTGAGTGAAGTCAGGGAAAGCTTCCTGTAAGAGGTGATGCTTGAGTTCCAAAAAGTGCTTGGCCCGGAGTCAACATTCAGCAAATATTATTTATTTGTTTTTCACTATTCCCCGTGATTTTAGAGAGAGTAGAGTAGAGAGGAAGATGGCATTCCAAACAGAGGGAAGTACACCATCCAGGGGAGATAAGCATGTTGGGGATTCATAGATGATTTGGTTTGGCTGTGACTGGGCAGTGGGGAAAAGTACCAGAGAAGTCTTCCTGGGGCTGGTTGACATCCCTCTGAAAGCAAGCCCCTACCTGGACATGGGGGCATGGGATAGCTCAGAGTGGGTGTGATGGAGGGGTTAACGAGCATTCGGTGCTCCCCCCAGCTATGCAGTTTGGCCTGGAGCTTTGCACGGCTGATCAGGAATCTTAAGAGTAATCTTGGCGGCTGCCCCCAGCCATGACCAGTGCTGTCTAATCTGCAGATGGCTTTAATACATCCAGAAGTGGTTTCTTCATTGAGTCCCTCACTTTCCTGACACTTAGTAGAAAATCAATAAGCATTGGGTCCTGTCTCCTTCCTTTCTCTGAATTCGTGCAGACTGTGCCCAATACCTACCCAGGAGGCCACTTGACCAGAAAGTAGAATGACAGGCCTGGGTTGGGCCAGGTGGACCCTGAGTCTAGAAAGTGTTAGTCGCTCAGAGGTGTCCAGCTCTTTGTGACCCCATCAACTGTAGCTTGCCAGGCTCCTCTGTCCATGGGATTCTCCAGGCAAGAATACTGGAATGGGTAACCATTCCCTTTTCCAGAGGATCTTCCTTACCCAGGGTTTGAACCTGGATCTCCTGTATTGTAGGCAAATTCTTTACCGTCTGAGCCACTAGGGAACCCTGGCTAGTCTAGAGAGGGTCAGGCAAAGGCTATAGGGACCAGTAGCCTGTCAGCCGGGTGGAGAGAGAGAGGGCTGTTTCTGATTCTCTGCCGTGAAAAAGCCCCATTGTGGGGTCTTCGGGGGAGAATATATTTATTTTGTTTCCTGAGCTGTGTGAACAGGGCACTGTGCTGCCTGGGTTGAGAGGCTTCTGTGTGGCTGGGGAGGGATCACACCCCCCTCCTGGGTGGTGTGCTATGAAAAGGCTTCATTCAGCCGGGCCTGGCGGCCCACCGGCAGCCCAGGCTCCTGCACTGTCCCTGGGGGCGGCCTGGCTTCCCTCCCTCTCTCCCTGAGGTACGGGCTTGGGGTTGGGTGTGGGCGTGGAGCCGCCAGGTCAGGCCCAGTCCCCGCGGGGGCCCGTCACCCTCAGGTTTTGTCCCTCAACTGCACACCTTGGTGTGGAGCTGACCGAAGGAGAGGGTCTGGGACCCAAGAGCCATTTGGTCTCTGTCTCGACTTGAGATGTAACTCACGTTGAGAGAAGTTTCACACATGCAGTCATAGAGAGTTGCTGAGGCCGACCTTCACCATACAACTTTAAATCCTTGTTCACTGCTAGGCCATGTTGCCAAGTTGGGGGTTGGGGGGGCGGGCTCTGAATGTTTATATAATTTCTATGATTATTTTGTGAATAGCATGATTATGTTGCTTTATGTTTGGTGTGTGTGTGTGTGTGTGTGTGTGTGTGTGTGTGTGTGTGTGAAGAGTGTTAATTTGTTCACAGGAAATGCTTTAAACACACCTCAATTTTTGGAGCCCTGTTTGGCATCTTTCTATTTTTCGGTACACTGGGAGACTCAGTCCCTGGAAGTGGATCAAGATCGTCTGGACCTCTGAGGGCCCTTGGCAAAGACAGCCTGCCTCCTGAGCACGTCTGGATGCGAGGGGTGAGGTGAGCGGGCAGGATGCCCGAGTCCTGGGCAGCCACGGGAGCCATGGGTGGAAGGACTGCCTCCTGGCCAGCCGTCCCTGTGAGCGGGCAGAGAGGCCAGGGAGGGGTCCTTCTGCGAAACTGACTGGCTTCCCAGGTGATCAGGCTCCTGGCGGGGAAGAGGGAGTTCAAGTCCTTGTGGGGCTGTTCTCTGTCTGCCTCTCCCACTGTGCTAGGCTCCCAGGCCAAGCATGGGCTCTCTCTCGCTGGACATGCTCCCCACCCCGCTCAGACCCCCGCCCCAGTTCTCTACTGCCATTCTGGGCTCACACCATCCGCCTGGCTCCACCAGCAGAAGCTATCTCACTCAAAGTTTGAGGAGGAGCTGCTGTGGGGTCTAGCTCAGTGAGCGGGTGGCTTGCTGTCGCTATCCTGCCTGTCACACTGGCCCTCTGTCTTCTAGTTCCAGCTCTGTCTCTGCCTCACTGAATGAGCATGGAGGTCACCGAGCCTTGGTCTTCTCATCTGCACAGGGTAAGGATTGCATTGGTTGGTTGCTGAGGGCCCTCAAAGCTCCAATTTTCTGACAGTCTGGAAATCTGGATGCAATCAGATTGGAAGTATCTTTACATGAGTACATGGGAGGTCATGCCTGGATGCTAGCCACTCTGCATGCCGCAACACTCCCCAAAGGGGTTTTCTCCTGGACATTTGCCTCCATGTTAAAGATGTTTGGCTGGGGCTTCCCTGATGGCTCAGTGGATAAGAATCCAGCTGCCAATGCAGGAGACATGGGTTCGATCCCTGATCCAGGAAGATCCCACATGCCACAGAGCAGGTAAGCCCATGTACCACAACTATTGAGTCTTATTTTAGAGCCCGGGAACTGCAACTGCTGAGCCCCGGTGCTGCAACCCTGAGGCCCTCATGCCTAAAGCCTGTTCTCCACAACAAGAGAAGCCATCGCAATGAGAAGCCCACACATCCAACTAGAGAGTAGCCAGAGTAGCCCACGCTCACTGCAAGTAGAGAAAAACCCTCGTAGCAACGAAGACCCAGCACAGCCAAAAATAAACAAATAAAATGAAATTATAAACAAAGATGTTTAGCTAGTATACAGCCCCCCTCATCCCTCCCTCTCTTTGCAGACAATCATAGAGAATGGCTGGATGCTGGTGTCAGGAGCGGAAGTTGGGGAGAGAGGCAATGAGGTCAAGGAGGGAGGGAGTTGGGAGTGGGCTGCACTGGAGGGGTGACTGCTCAGCCCCGGGGAGCCCTGAACTCTCAGCTGCCTGTTCTAAACAGGGTCTGATTTCAGGTTATGGCCCATTGAGCTCCTGGAGAGGTTCCCTTCCCAGAGGAGCAGGAGGACCATTGGCTCTCCAGCAAGACTTCTGATGGGGAGGTGTCTCTGTGGCCCTGCACATGCTCTCAGTCTTGGACTTGTACTCAAGGGTGAAAAGAAGGTGAGGGAAGCATCTGGCTGGGCATGGCTCAAACACCTGAGGGATCCATATACCAGCAACTCCAGCTGAGATGTGACATCACCCTGAACTTGCAGGAGAGGGATCTGGTTATCTGACACCCGACGTAGTCATCCCAGAGAAAGCTGGGACGTTCTCAAAGGATGAAGGATGGATTCACAGATAGATGGATGGATAACATTAAGCTTAGCTGAGAGAAGTCTCTAATGACTTTATGTGGATGACTTGTTTATTTAAGAGAGGAAAACTGAATTTCATCTCAATGTTTTGAGCCTGATGGACTAAGAGAATGAGTCTGAAATGGAGGGCTGCTGGTCAGGATTGTGGAAAAGAGATGGATATTCAGCTTGCAGAGTGGGGATCAGGCTTGATTAGAGATCTATTGGGTTTGAAGCAGGAGAACAAGAGCCAAGTGGAACAAGGGGTTCTTGTCAAGGTGGGGAATGTAAATTTGGAAACTTCATACATAGAGATGATAGCCGATAGTTTGTGAATGAGTCAGTCCTCAAAAGAGAGACATTATGGCAAAATATAAAGAATGGGGAACCCTCGGAAGCTTGAATTAATATCCTTTGGTTTATAAATGTGCAAACTGGGCTCCAGAATTTGTCATTCATTCACCTAGCAATCCATCCATCCATCCATCCAACCATCCATCCACTCAACAAATATATTTATCCAGAAGTTATAATGTATAAGGTAATATTCCTGAAAATGTTCATGGTTAAGGGCCTGACAAGGGATAGTGTCAGCAAGTGGGCAGTAGAGAGAGAAGGATATGAAAACCTTCATATGAAAGCCAATAGCATCCTATCTCATGGATGCTATCTCATCCTATCTCATTCTATCTCTTTCTTCCTCAAAGAGCAGGAAAGTTAAAGAAAACAAGTTGGACTTGCTCTCTGGTGGATCCTGGGAGAGAGTTTTGGTAAACTGTTGGCAAGGAGGAGTCATGAATGAAGGAGTTAAGGAGAGACTGTCTATGCTTCTGGAAGATGGACAGAAATGATGTTTATCTCCTGCATCGTGCTTTTCAGTGGTGAAGCGCTACATCTGTGCAACCAGCACATTCCCCAATTACAGATGTATTGTCTGAAATGTCTAAATAGGATTCCATCAGGACAGGGTTCCCTGATACAGAGCAGATGCTCTATTGCCTACCAACAGTCATTTACTAGCGAAAGCATGTGCTTTGGAAAAGCCCTGTGCCAGACAGCAGGAGACCTGGTTTTGAGTCCTGGCTTTGATGCCTGTCAACCAACCAGATTATGTTGGCCAGATCATTCAATACGAGCTTTTTATCCATACACCAACGAAGTTACTTCCTACCCCTTATCTGGTATTGCTGTTCACTTTGGACTCTCCCCAAATATATTACTTGCAAATTGTGGCTGCTAAATAAATACATTTGTTGTGTCGATGGATGGAAGGATAGATGGCCAGGCGGATGAGTTACAAATTCTGGAGCTCAGTTTGCACGTTTAGAAACCAAGGGACATCAATTCAAGCTTTCTGAGAGTCCTTCCATCTCTAATCATCTATGATCATCTATGATTATGCTTTTTATTAAAATCACAAGCAGAATTCTTCCAAAGTTGTTTAGAGCTAGCACACGTTAAGCCAGTTAATGTTGTAGTTAAGCTGCCAGTTAAGCTGCTGTAGATTATCCCAGTGAATCTCCTTGAGGCCAGAGACTGGACCATCTATTATCATGCTCCAAAGCCTTTCATCTATATCAGAGATAGAATCTTAGAAGATCGATACAAAGTGTTCACTGAAGGAAAAAGGAATCGCTTCCAACTATACTCTGATTCTCTAGAGACACTCAAGGATACGTAGCATGTGGTTGGGGCCTTCCTGGTGGCTCAGATGGTAAAGAATCTGTCTGCAATGCAGGAGACCTGGGTTTGATCCATAGGTTGGGAAGATTGCCCTGTAGGAGGGCAACTCACTCCAGTATTCTTGCCTGGAGAACCTACATGGATTCCTGGGCAGGCTACAGTCCATGGGGTTGCAAAGAGTCAGACACTACTGAGTGACTAACACTTTCACTTCAGCATGTGGTTCTCCTGGTAGACAACATGCCATAGTGTTTGCAAGCAACTCAAAGATGTCCTTTCATGACAGGACATGTCCCTGTAGCCCGTTTCTGGTGAACCACCCGTATGTGGCTTCGCAGCTTCAGGTTTGAGCTTGTCTCTTCCCTGTTAGCTCAGTTGGTAAAGAATCCACCTGCGATGCAGGAGACCCTGGTTTGATTCCTGGGTCGGGAAGATCCGTTGGAGAAGGGATAGGCTATCCACTCCAGTATTCTTGGGCTTCCCTTGTGGCTCAGCTGGTAAAGAATCCGCCTGCAATGTGGGAGACCTGGGTTCAATCCCTGGGTTGGGAAGATTCCCCTGGAGAAGGGAAAGGCTATCCACTCCAGTATCCTGGCCTGGAGAATTCCATGGACTGTATAGTCCGTGGGGTCGCAAGGAGTCGGGCATGACTGAGTGACTTTCACTTTCTACATCCGTCAGTCCATCAACTCAGAATCCAGATCATCAGCACAGAATTCCAGTCACAGAGTGAAAGGGAAGCCAACAGTTTGGAAAGCATCCAGAGGCAGATGACCAGGAGGGTGAAGGGTCTGGAAATGCCTGAAAATGAGGAGCGATGAAAAGAACTAAGGGTATTCATCCAGAAGAGAAGATGACATGGCACCCGCAGCCAACAGTGCTGTCCAAGCTCACTGGGACTAGAGTTTGTACTTTTTTCTCTGCATGGGCCTCCTGAGAACAAATCTGTGACTGGTGAATGGGAGTAACAGGGAGGCTGATTTCAGCTCATTCTAAGAACCTCAGGAGGTTTTTTTTCAGCCAACTTATAAGAATATGGAATGACTGCCCAGGGAAGCAGAGAGTCGGCTGGCAATTGCCAGGGATGGAGGAACACAGGCTGCCGTAACCTGGGTGGTTACATCAGGTGACTTCTCAGACTTCTTTCAGTGTGGAGATTCCAGGATCCCAAAGAATTTCAAAGTGGAGTAAAGAGAAATCTCTTTGCTTTGTCGATTTAGAAATCGTCTGCTGATCTTAGCTGTGGTTCCTCTCGTAGCTGGCTCATCTCCTCTAAACACATTTCTCTACTCAGCAGTTCGGGTCTCCCAGCTGAAATGATTATAAACCTCTTTTCTCTCTCTCTTTTTTTAAAGAATCTTTTTCTTTTCTAAATAAAGAACTTAGGAAGTCTCAGGAAGACTGGACCTACGTGGAGAAATTCCACAAGAAATAATTAACCAAACAAACAATAAACCTCCAAGCCATAATTATATAGCAGTGAAGTGTGCACCTCCCAAATTCAGGTTGTCCGGCTGTCCAGAGCACAGAACTTTTGTCTGTCTTTAATATCTGGTGGATTTGCCTGACCCAAGATTGGACTTCTTAAATTTGGTTCTGCGCATGGGTAGGTGGGAAACCCTCTGAAGCTTACACCTCCTGAAGATCGATAGAGAGGGAGAAACTTGGTTTCTATGGCAACTAGGGGGTCCCAATCATAAGTCCCAATCATAAACAACAGTTTTTTTCTGCCTGGAGCCAAGTCTTTGAAAAGTGACTCAGCCTGAGGTTTGCACATTGGGGACCTCCTATCTGGTGGTTGGTGATGTCAATGGAGAGATTTTCATGGAATTATTCAGAGTACATCCCACAAAATAGAAATTAACCTATCAGCTGCAGGGCCTAAAATAAAAACTGATTTGCAACCACTTTGTGACAACACCATTGCCAACCAGAAGTAGCCTTTGGCTCCCCAACCCAGGGCTCAGTTGGAATTTTTTTCACAGTAGCATAAACTCTCAGAGCCAGCATGGCTCTTCGGGATTGTCCAACCCCCTCATTTTACAGATGAGGTTTCGTTTGAAGCTAAGTTCCAAGCAGGATTTGCATCCAACAGGAAAGCATTAACATTTTCCAGAAGCCGCCCTTGCCTCTCTGTTGAAGGCTACTTTAGCACAAAAGCCCACGTCTTGTTTCAATTAGCTTGCATGCTCTGGGCACAATTACTGGAAAATGGGGAGCTGGGCGGAGGAAGTGATGTCACTGGAGACCCCGGTAAAAGCCTGGTGATGTGTTGACAGTCACTGAGGCCCTCACTAATGTGATTGGTGATGGAGACAGGAGTGAGGCTGCTGTTCCTGGAGAAGTTGGTTCTAGGTGGCAGCTACTGGTCCTCAGGGGCCATTATGGGAGAGGCGCCTGAGTGTCAGGCCTCAGGTAGGGGAGGGAGTGTGTCCACCGTGCTGAGTACCAGATACAAGAGCGCCACCTACTGTCTGAGGAGATCAAGTGGATCTCTGCATCCACTGTGGGCAAAGGTGTAGTTAAATATGCTGGGCGGCTTCTCCAGGGCTCTGAACTGTTTGAGGAGGACCCTTTTCTCCATCTGTTGTCCCCAACATCCTCCCTCTCTGCCAACCTTGGTTCCTCCACCTGCTGCATCTCGCAGGGGAGCTGGGTTTCACCACACTGACCAGGGCTCACAGAGGATGGGCTCCAGTTCCCTGGGTCATGGGCTTTCTGGGAACTCACAGAAGCCTCTGCCTCATGGGTTTCTCTTCCGAGCGTGTGTGTGTGTGTGTGTGTGTGTGTGTGTGTGTGTGTGTGGTGTGTCTTGGGGAAGGGAGGGTGGAATGAGGGAGTTGGTGCTGTTGTGCTGACAATGCAAGTCTGTTCTGCAGCCCAGAGGAAAAGATTAGTACAAACTAGAAGAAAGAAAATTTTGGCATTTCCAAGAATACTTAAATAATTGCTGCTGTTCTGGCCCTGAGATTGTTGGTTTGTTTGAGTAATAGCCCTGGCCTGAGTCCTTAACACCACTCTGGCTCCCAGAGGCCAGGCTGGCTCTGTCACGCCTGCAAGGATTTCCCCAGAATGTGCGACGCTCAGAGGGACTCCGTGGTGACACGAAGGAGCCAAACACCGGGCTATAAGGAGAGATGGTAAAGATGGCATGTCACTGTCCAGGGACACTTCTCGGGGCTCACAGTTCATAGCATTTCAGACATGCTGAGGCTTTCATGGGGCTTCTTCAGTTCCACTCCAGGCCCCTCCTCCATGGGAAGGTTGGCTCCATGCCTGCATCCCTTCTGGGTCAGAGGACACCTACTGGGTGTCTCAGGGCCCCTGGGACCCTGGGACCCCCCTAGTCATCTCCACTCTGCCCCCTGCCCACCCCAGTCCCGGGAGCATCCTCAGGGCTGTCTCCTTCCAGGGGTCCTGCAGGAGCCTCCTCTTTCAGCTTTTGCTTTTAAAAAGGGGCTGATCATCCATCCATCCCCACCCACTCCCTGGGATGCCCTGAAAGGCTCCATTCAGCATCAGACACAGCATCCTTATTCATTTCCAATCCCTTGGTTCCCAGCTTGGAAGCTGCGAACCAGTCTCCCAGGCCAGGAAAATCCTGCTCAGGTAGGACTACTCCTAGATCTTTCCAGACTTCCACCTGGATGGCAGCTTTGGAGCTCAAGAGCCAGACATGTTAATTTATTCTATGGTTCCTCCATGATCCTCTACCTTGGAGTCGTACTGGATTGGGGTCTCCCTCCCCAATGTGCAAGAGTCACATGTTAAGGTAAAACTTGGGGGAGGGGATTCAGAATAGTCCCTACTTCCCATGTCATCTCGTCCCTGTGGCCTTGCTCTCACTCCATGGCTCCTCCCTGTTCACCCCTGAAGCTGCCCTCCTCCGGGTGGGGTTGTGTCCCCTCAGATGGCAGCTCCTTCTAGTGATGGCTGCAGCGAGGAAAGGCCAGGACCCGTATGTCTTCAGGTTGCTGTGGAAGGAGGCCGTGGCCTTGAAAGTGTATCCTGGGTCCCAGAGCCTTGAGCTTTGGTCCTGAGCTCCCACCCATGGGCCCTTTTGACATGTCAGCTATAGAGCAAAGCCTTCAAACCCGCAGCTTTGGCACTGTTATTTGGGTTCCCATTTCCTAGTCATGCACCCTTAGTAGGCGAGTGTGCTCAGTCGTGTCTGACTCTTGGCAGCCCCATGGACTATATCTTACCAGGCCTTTGTCCATGGGATTTTCCAGGCAAGAATACTGGAGTGGGCTGCCATTTCTTTCTCCAGTGCCACCTTAGGAAAGGACTTAATTCCCCCAACTTTAGTTTTCTTGTCTGTAAAAGGGGGTTAGCAGTACAATCCACAGTCCCTTTTCTGAAACCCTGTGGGTCAGATATGCTCCAGGACTCTGAATTTTTCAGCTTCATTTCTGTAACATGGTGCATCTATCCTACGTGACATAATACCCCACTGGGGTCTGAAATACCTTGTAATCAAACACATTAGTGTTTCTGCAACTGAAATTTGAACATTCACACTACATGAAATAAAGGCCATAAATGGTCTGTGTCTGTTCAGTTCAAATTTTGTTACCAAACAATTTAAAAAAAAAATGCTTGTCCAATTTTCAGAACTTTGAAAGGTTGGGGTTGCAGATAAGGGTCAGGCTACCCTGTGTTTCCGTAGATAATGGCATACAGCAGAAAGAGGTGAAGAAATAAATGTTCATGGTCTGATGCCAGACCCAACCCAGCTGTGAGCTTTGGGATAAGACAAGTCTCGTGACAAGGTCAAGGGGGATGGGTGAAGGAGAACCATTCGGGAGTGCTGTGCTTCTGCCCGAGTGTCTGAGCCATTTAGTCCAACTCCACAGATCCTGAGCCTCAGCCATCACAGGGCCCTGAGCCTTTCCCTGGCATCTGACTTAATCCACCTCCAGGGCTGGACCTTTCTCGGGTGGATCCTCAGCGAAGACCTCTGCCATACCGGTGACCAGTAGGACCAGAACGACTACCACATGATCGTCCTCAGGCCCTGGGCTCCCCGACCATTATGGGCTGCTGCCTGCGACAGCTGCAGCTGTTCTCCACCTGCATGGCCTTCTCGCTGGGGGCCAGCGTGGGCACCTGGAAGGGGGCCATAGGTAACTGGTCCATGTTCATCTGGTGCTTCTGCTTCGTCCTGACCCTCCTCATCCTCATAGTTGAGTTATGCGGGCTGGAGGGCCACTTCCCCTTCTCCTGGGACAACTTTCTCACCACCTGCAACTGCTACTCCGCCCTCCTCTGCCTCTCGGCCTCCATCATCTACCCCGTCATCTACATTCAGTTCTTGTCCAACAGCCACGACTGGGACCGCCCCATCATCTCCACTGCATTCTCCTGCATCGCCTTCGTGGCTTATGCCATGGACGTGACCTGGACTAGGGCCCAGCCCAACATGATCACAGGCTATATGGCCACCGTGCCAGGCCTGCTTAAGGGGCTGGAGACCATCGTGGCCTGTGTCATCTTTGTCTTCCTCAGCAACACCTCCCTGTACCTGCACCAGCCGGCCCTGGAGTGGTGCGTGGCCGTGTACTCCATCTGCTTCGTCTTGTCATCCGTGGCCATCCTGGTGAACCTGGGCAAATGCGACAACAGGCTGCCCATCCCCTTCTCCGTTCTCCAGGTTGTGCTGACCCTGCTCTCCGTCCTCCTCTACACCACTGCTCTGCTCCTCTGGCCGCTCTACCAGTTCAACGAGGAGTTGGGCAGGCAGCTCCAGCGGTCCAGTGACGTGAACTGCAGCAGTGGAGTCCCCACCTCCGTGTGCATCTGGGACCAACAACTGGCTGTGGTTAGTTTGACAGCCATCAACCTGCTGATTTATGTGACTGACCTAGTGTTCTCTGCCCGCCTGAATTTTAACAGAGGCTGAGGCTTTGCCCAAGGGCTCCCAATTCCTCCCTTGTCTCACCTGAAGTTCATTACCAAGCTCTGGTGTCCTCTTTCTGGCTCTCCTCTCTCCCTTCTCACATCCTTCTGCACTGATCTCACTCCCTTTCCCATTTCCTTCCCACCTTCTGCTCTATCTCCTTCCTATTTTCTTTGGTTGCCCACATCCTGTTTTGCCTTTTACTCTTGCTGCTCTCTTATCTTTTCTATATTTTCTACTTTTTGCCCCTTTTCTGGTCATCCTTGGTTTTCCCGTCTCCTGTGTCCTGACCACCTCTACCCATTTTCCTTCTTCTGATCCATCAGGACCTGAGACTCCTTCCTTCTCTGCCCACCACCCCTCCTGCCTCCTAAGGTGCTGACTCCACAGCACACAGCCCTCTGTGCAGCTGTTCACACCCTGGGCCTCCGGAGGGGCCTTGTTGCCAAAGCAAGTCTGTCCCTCTTGTATATGTGTGATGGGTTTGGGAATGGGGGTGTGTAGCTAAGCATTGGGTCCTCTTTCTTTGTGTACGGTGTCTCCCATTTAAGTTAAAAAAAAAAAAAAACCTCTGGAAGTCAGTAATTTCCAGTGGGAGGAGTCTTAAAGCAGAGACCCTGGTCCCTAGGCCCCAGCTGGTGGTTGGCCCCATCTGACATTGGCTCCAGAATTTTTCTAAGCTTACTGAAAACCCACTGTCTGCAGAGGCCATCTTAAAGGAAACAAAGGCTAAATGTCTCCCCATCCCAACTACTCTCTGGGGAATCGAAGCAGGAGCTGGTGAAGAACCCCAGAGTCTTGAAGACAGCTGTCTGCAGTGTTGGTGAGGGGCAGCAATGTGGCCCTCCTGCCTCAGTGATCAAAACAGCAGGTCCTGCCTCTGCAGCATGGCCCTGCCAGCCTTAAAGCTGATGTTAGCCTGCCTGGGACTTTTTGTTTTCTTTTTCTGACAGGACCTGTTCTTAAAGGTGAAGTTTCGTTTCTATTTTTCTGGGGAGGGTGGGTTGACTGAGTGGGGGTTTCAGCTGCTGTAGTCAAGTGAGTTGCAGTACTCGAGTGTGTGTGCACACACACGTCAGTGGCTTTTTGCCACTGTGTTCTGCTTTTCTGAGACTCAGGCATAAAGTGACCTATATAAATGTAGAAAAAAATATGTATGGTTTCTTTTAATTACCTGGAGTATCCAATCCCCATCAGCCCCTGCTGTCAACCATAGAGAGAAATCTTGTCCTTTCTTCCACATCCACAATGTTCTTTTTCAAAAACCTCTAAGATAAAATAAACAAAATGAAAATGAAACCAACAAAATCCACAGGTCCTAATTGCCCAAATTTGACTAGAAATCAGAAAGAGCCCAGGTCTTAAAGGGGCCTTGCCAGCCCTTGGATGCCTCTCTTTAAAGGTGTGTGCTTTGTGCATACTGACTGTGTGTGTGTGTGTGTGTGTGTGTGTGTATGTGAGTGGGCAGGCATACATTAAGACCAGCAGCCCTTTAAATAACTGGCAAAGTCATCTCAAGCCTTCTTCCTCTCCTGTTCACAGCCACAAAGCCTCAGAGCCCAGCATCCTGGAGTCACCAGGGCCAGAGGAGCCAGGCAAGCAGAGCTCTGGGAGAGGGGAGGGGAAGGACCCCCTCTGCTGCCCCTCACTCCTGTACTGGGATGAAGCGTGTGATCTTCACCCAAAGGCAGGATGGATGGAGGGGAAGGGCTCCCAGGAGGTGGTCCTCGTGGCAGGAAAATCTTAAGAAGCAGAAAAATAAAGTTCATATTTTAAGAAGAAAAATTTATTTGGCCAAATACATCTAAAGCTGGGTTAAAAAGTTAAACAGATTTCTTTTTTGCAGGACTTCTTAGGACTAAAAGAGATCTATAGCAGTAAGTTATTCCCAGACTTATGTGATCTGGGAGCTGTTTTTTTCCATGGAACATCATGGACTAGTATTCCATGGGATACTCTTTGGGAACCATCAGTCACATCTCCGTCCCTGCAGACTGGTTCACCAGCTTGACTGGAAAGGCTCTCACCTCACCTCCCACAGTGGGCCATCTTACTTTGCACCAGCTTTCATTCCTTAGGGGGTGCAAAGTCCACTTGCCCTTATTTCTGGACTTGCACAGAGAATTTCAGTCTGTGCTCAGCTGGAGAGTTCTCTGAAAAGCTCTCAAGAGTCCTTGGCTCTCCTCTGCTCGCCTGCTCTATACAGAATGTCTTTGCATTGATTCGGGTGCTCATTCAGAGCAGGAGTTGGGTTTTGCTGTGGGATCTGCAGTGCCTGGCACACAGTGAACACGCAGTAAATAGTTGTTTAGAAGAGAGAGGCATAGAGCCTCCCTGGATGGCTTGCACAACCACACCAGTGCCTCCATCTCCAGAACTTCCACATTCCTGTCTGCTTCGTTGTCAAGCCATGGCCTTTCCTAGGGTTTATTATTAGCCAAGGAGACAGGGCCCCTGGTGGCAGGAAGCTGGCTGGGGCTCAGGGTGCTGGCCCTTCAGCCCTGGGGGCCTCTCAGCAAATAGTCCCTTGGAAGCATGGCAACTGTCCTTGAGGAGGGGGTGGGCTGGGAGGGGCCTCACTCCCCACACACACTGGACCCTGGAGGAGCCCCTGTGTGAGCAGGACTGCAGCCCTGGCTGGCGGGACTGTCTTGGGCAGGTGACCTGGGCAATTCCATGGTCTCCAGGGTCCCTGCCACTCTGGCCATGTGTCCCTGTCACAGCCCTGAAGCCCCTTCAGGCCCCTGTTCTCCTGTCTCAGTTCCAGTCCAGGCCCTTCCTCCATGGGAAGGTTGGCTCCATGCCTGCATCCCTTCTGGGTCAGAAGACCCCTACTGGGCTACCTCAGGGCCACTGGGACTCTGGAATCCCCCTGCCCATCATCTCCACTCTGCCCCCGCCCCACCCAGTCCCGGGAGTATTCTCAGGACTGTCTCCTCCCAGGGGTCCTGCAGGGGCCTCCTCTTTCAGCTCCTGCCCTTAAAACAGAGCCGATCACCCGTGCATCCTCACCCCCTCCCAGGATGCCCTGAAAGGGCCCCATCAGCATCAGACACAGCATCCTTCTTCATTTCCAATCCCTTGGTTCCCAGGTTGGAAGCTGCTAACCAGTCTCCCAGGCCAGGAAAATCCTCACTCAGGTAGGACTACCTTCTAGATTTTTCTGGCCTCTTACCTGAATGGCAGCTTTGAAGCTAAAGAAATCAAGCATGATGTCATCAGCTTATTCTGTGGTTCCACATGATACCACCCCAGAGTCATGCTGGGTGAGGGTCTCCTTTCCCCAGTGAGGAAGAGTCACCTGTTAAGGCAAAATGGTGGTGGTGGGGGATTCAGAACACTTCCTACTTCCCACGTCATCTGGTCCCCACGGCCTTGCTCTCACCCCATGGCTCCTCCCTGTTCTCCCCTGGAGCTTCTCTCCTTTGGGTGGCGCTGTGTCCCTCAGACGGCAGCTCCTTCTAGTGATGCTACAGGGAGGACAGGCCGGGACACGCGTGTCTTCAGATGCTGTGGAAGGAGGCAGAGGGCTGTGAGGGTGGATCCTGGGTCCCAGAGCCCCAAGCCTTGGTCCTGGCCTCCAACCCATGGACTCTGCTGACATGTGGGCTGTAGAGCAAAGTGCTCAAACCCACAGTTTTAGCTATGTTTTTTGAGTTCCCCCTTCCTGGTCATGCATGCATCAAATGAAGGCATTTGGTTCCTTGAGCCTTAGTTTCCTCATCTATAAAATGGGGTTAGCACTATAATCCACGGTCTCTTTTCTGAAACCCTTGGGTCAGATTGCTCCAGAATTCAGAATTTTTCAGTTTCAGACAAGAGACATGGTGCATCTATTCTATATGACATAACATCCTACTGGGGTCTGGAAGCTCCTTGTAATCAAATACATTAGTGTTTCTACAACTGCACTTTTGAGCACTCATAATGCATAAAATAAATGAAGATCATAAATTATCTTAGATCTGTTCAGGTCAAATTTTGCTACCAAATGAATTTTTAAAAATTATTGTTCAGTTTTCAGAGGATTGAAGGTTTGGGGTTGCAGATAAGGACCATCCTACCTTGTGTCTCTATGGATAATGGGACACAGCCCAAAGAGATGTAAAAAATGTTCATGGTTGAGGCCTGACCCAACCCATCTGTGAGGTTTGGGATAAGACAAGTCTCCTGACAAGGCCAAGGGTGATGGGTGGAGAGAACCATTTGAAGTGGCTGTTCTGTTACCCAAGTGTCTGAGCCTTCCAACTCCACAGATCCTGAGCCTCAGCCCTCTTGGGGCCCTGAGCCTTTTCCAGGAGTCTGACACAGTCCACCTCTGAAACTGGATCTTTCTCTGGTGGGTCCTCAGGGAAGACCACTGCTTTTCTGGTGACCGTGACCTGCCTGACCATCACAGCACCATGTCCACCTGGTCGATATCCCCAAGCAGGGATGCCGTGTTTAGCGTGTGTGTCTTCGTCCGCCTGCCGCAGCTCTTTTCCACCTGTGTGGCCTTCTCACTTGTGGCTGACATGGGCTTCCAGAGAGGGGCCATAGGTAACTGGTCCATGTCCTTCTGGTCCATCTGTTTTACCATGACCCTCATCATCTCCATAGTCGAGTTATGCAGGCTCGGTTCCGAATTTCCTTTCTTCTGGTACAACATCTCCATCACCTATGCCTGTTATGCTGCCCTCCTCTACCTCTCGGCCTCCATCATCTACTCCATCACCTACGTCCAGTTGGTGCCTTATGGTCCTTACCGGGACCGGGCCATCACCGCCACGGCTTTCTCCTGCATCGCGTCTGTGCAGTATGTCACAGAAGTGGCCAGGATGAGGGTCTGGTATAAGCTCAAGGAGATCTTCTTCTATGTGCACACCACGCGAGCCTTGCTGAAGGTGCTGGAGACCTTCGTGGCTGGTCTTATCTTTGCCTTCCTCAGCAGCACCTCCCTGTACCTGCACCAGCTGGCCCTGGAGTGGTGTGTGGCCGTGTACTCCATCTGCTTCATCCTGGCAGCTGTGGTCTTCCTGCTGGACCTGGCTGAACGGGAATACAGGCTGCTGGTCCCCTTCCCCATTTTCCACCTAGTGCTCAGCCTGCTCTCCGTCCTCCTCTATGTCAGTGCTCTGGTCCTCTGGCCGCTCTACCAGTTCAGCGAGGAGCTTGGCGGGCAGCCCCAGAGGCCCAGCAATGGGGATTTTGGGGACAAGCTCACTCACGACATGTGCGCCTGGGACCAGCGCCTGGCTGTGGCCGTCCTGACAGCCATCAACCTGCTGGTTTATGTGGCCGACCTGGGGTACTGGGCTCGTAAGATTTCTGTAGGGACTGAGAACCAGCCTGGGGACTCCTGATCCCCTGCTCATAGGAGGTATCCTCACCGAGCTCTGATGTCCTCTGATGCCCTCTTCCTGGCTTGCTCTCTCCCTCCTCACATCCTCCTCCATGCATCTCACTCTCTTTTCTGTTCCCTTCCCTCCTGCTGCTCTGTCTCCTTCCTGGTTTCTTTGGTTGTTCATTTTCTGTTTTGTCTCTTTCTCTTGCTTCTCTCATTTTTCCTTCATTTTCTGCATTTTGGCCCTTTTCTGATTGTCCTTAGTTTTCTCGTCTCCTGTGTCCTGACCACCTCTCCCCATTTTCCTTCTTCTGATCCATCAGGACCTGAGACTCCTTCCTCCTCTGCCCACTGCCCCCTCCCACCTCCTAAGGTGCTGACTCCACAGCGCACAGCCCTCTGTGCAGCTGTTCACACGCTGGGCCTCCTCATTGCCAAAGTGTATCTATCCCCCTGACAGTGACTTACTGGTGTGGTTGGGGGAGTTTATGGGGTGTGGGTGGGTAGGAAGGGATTGGGCTTTTTTTTCTTTTCCCAATGGAGCAACTGTACAGTACACTTCCCCTTTAAGTTAAAAAAAAAAAAAAAAACCTCTTGAAGGTCAATAATCTCTAGTGGGCAAGATTCTTGCATGAGATACTCTGGGTTCCTGGGCCCCACTTGGTGCTCAGTCCTCCAAGAGATTGACTCCAGATTTTTTGCAGGCTCACTAAATATCCGTTACTTTGAGGGCATCTTAGAGGAAGCCAAGGGTAAATGCCTTCCATCCCAGCTACTCTCTGGGGAATCAAAAAAAAAAAAAAGAGCTGGTGAAGAACCCCAGGGTCTTGAAGACACCTGTCTGCAGTGTTTGTGAGGGGCAGCAATATGGTCCCCCTGACTCAGTGATCAAAACAGCAGATCCTGCCTCTGCAGGGAGAAGAGCATGGACACTGCCAACCTGTCTGGGTGTTTTGTTTTGTTTTTCCATTTTTTCCTTCTGTTCTGGGGGCCAAAAATTACTGAGTGACTCTGTTCTTCAAGAGGAAGTTTCAAATTTTCTTGGGCGGGTGGTTTGTAGGGGATGGGGATTGCTGCTTCCATTGTAAAAGGAACTGTATTGTTGGGTGTGAGGGGACACATAAGTGTGTTTTTCTGTGTCTGTTGCTTTTTGATGTTGACTCCTGGTTCTCTGGGACTCAGGCATAATTTGAACTATGTAAATGTACACAATTAAAAAAATTTTTTCTGGAGCTTCTTATTCCTATCAGCACTGCTGACAATCATAGAGAATGGTTTTTTCTATTGTCCCACGTCCATAATAACCTTTTCAACCTCAATATAAACATGAAAGAAAAGAAAGAAAACAAAACAAAATCCTCATACTCGCTGCAAACTTGCCTAGAGCTCAGAGGAGTCCCAGTCAATTTCCACCTTCACCCAAAGGTAGGTCTCTGGGCGCCCCTCCCACTGACTCCCCACCCAGGCCTGGACTAGAGCCTGGGGGTGTGGCCCAGTCTGTGACACTAGATGTTGGGCCCCACCCCAGTGCCCAGTATCCTGTCCCCTAGCTCTTAAAGGGGCCGTGACAGCATCTGGATGCCTCCCTATACAGCTGTGTGCTTGTGTGCATGCTCAGTGCACATGTGTGTACATTGTGTGTGCCTTTGTGCTCCCTTGCTGTGAGATCAGCAGGCCTTTAAGTAACTGGTGGCTGTGAAGGCCCCTCAATCTCCTGTCCTCAATTACAAAGGCTCAGAGCCCAGCATCCTGGTGTCACCAGGACCAGAGGGCCAGGCAAGCAAGCTGCGGGGGAGGGGAGGGGAAGTCCCCCACTGCTGCCCCTCACTCCTGTCCTGGGATAAAGCGTGTGATCTTCACCCATTGGTAGGGCGTGGAGGGGGAGGGCTCCCAGAAGGTCATCCTATGGCAGGCAAATCTTAAGAGGGAATGAAATAAAATTCGTATTTTAAGGTAAGAGAAGAAAAATTTGCAAATAAAATGTTTCTCTGTCCATTGGGGCCTCTTCCTTCCTTGCTAGTGTGCATTGTGCATTATCCGACCTCCTAAAGAGCAGAAATATCTGCTCCACCATAGAGATCAATTTTTCTAGCCCAAACCATGGAACTTCTTAGAAGATAACACTGCTTACTTACTTACGACCTTACTGGGATCACTAGAGGTATTGCTTGTGTTCTGCCTATTTTACAAGATTCTTGTTTCTTGAGTCAAGGATGAAAAAGAATAGGATAACTAGGCTACTTGAACCTGCCTGCAGTGCAGGAGACCCTGGTTTGATTCCTGCGGTGGGAGGATCTCCTGGAGGAGGGAGAGGCTCCCGCTCCAGTGCTCTCGGGCTTCCCTGGTGGCTCAGTCGGTAGAGAGTCCGCCCGCAATGCGGGAGACCTGGGTTCCATCTCTGGGTTGGGAAGATCCCCTGGAGGAGGGCATGGCAACCCACTCCAGGATTCTTGCCTGGAGAATCCCCATGGACAGAGGAGCCTGGAGGGCTGCAGTCCATGAGGTCTCAAAGAGTTGGACACAACTTAGCTACTAAGCATACATGAGCACTGGCTACTTGAAATGAAATATATAGTTCTCCAGGATCCATGATTGTAGTAGTGTGATTCTAGATATGAGAAGAAGCAACAAGTAGAAACCATCTCCTGGAACTGAGAGACTTGTAAGACTTGTAAGACAGGTGGTCTAGCCATCTTTTAGCTACTGTTGCCAGGACAGGATGAGTAATAGCATGGGAGTGGCCTGTCAGTGAAATCCCCAGCTGACCTGGGAATGAGCATTCCTAGCACCCTGGGACAAATTGGTGAAAAATGTCTCCTAAACCTTGGCTGAAATTAAGACAGAAACAGAGGGAGCTGTGTGATAAAGAATGTTGCCGACCACCCAGGTCTACAAGAATCAAGCCAGGACTTCCTTGGTGGTCCAGGGCCTAAGACTCTGCACTCCCAACGCAGGGGCCCCGGGTTTGATCCCTGGTTGGGCAACTAGATCCCACATCCTGCAACTAGGACCCAGCCTAGCCACATACATAAATAAAATATATGCTTTTGAAAAAGAGAAGCCATTAGCCACTGCAGTCGCTGATCTACAATCCACCCTGAAGGAATTCAGGGTGAAAATCAGGATAAAGTGCTTTGTGCTCTGGGACAAGTGTGAGAACCAGACCTCAGATAGTTAGATATTTTCAGGAGAATTTTTTTATGAGCCCAGTTTTTTGCATCTTCCCATATTCAGAAAAGCACTAAAACCATTACCCAAGGTATCTGGTCCTCGTGAAGAGCAGTAACCTATACCAAGCTGTGTGTCCCCAAATCACATACATCCTGCCCTCCTTCTTACTTCTCCAGGACAGGACTCAGAGCTTCCTGAGAGACTGTCTCCCCAGTTATACTCCTTAGATTGGCTCCAATAAAACTTCTATTTCTTTCTTAAGTTGACTAAACACATTGACACACCCAAGTTTTTGTGCAGGAGTATCATATTCTTATATTTCCTGAATCAAATGGAACACAGCCCTGGGACCTCAATTCCCAGGACGATGAAAATGCCTCTGTGCTTTAGTAAAAGAATTGCCCAGGCTGGGCTCAGCTGAGGGGCTCACTGTCCAAGCCTCATGGTTCAGGAGGGCAGCTGCTCCATCCCCCCTGCTGGGGGGTTAAGTGTCATTTGTCACAGCTCCAAGGCTGGTCCAGTCCCCTCACTGTGGAACTCAAAAGAGAGTGTAAAGGTCCTCTGCTTAGTCCAACCCTCTTATCATAGAGGAGGTGCGGCTGGACCCCACGGAGGGCAGGAGTTGTCCAGAGTCACCCTGTGTGTGGCAGAGTCAGAGTCAGGACCAGGTGCCCTGTCCCTAGGCCAGCTGTCTGTCCATGGCCCCATGCTGCTTGTGACAAGTGTGGCAACAGCATTCTCCAGGCTGGGATTCTGTCCCGTCCACCCTAGTTCTGCACAAACCTGCCCCGTCCCCCTGAGGAGGGCACTCACTGCTGCTGAGTCAGTTTCCTCATCTGCTAGAGGGGGGAGGGGTGCCAGAGACCCTGGTCCTTCCCAACGCCACCTTTTCCTGATCTTTTCTGCTGGGAATACAAAGGGACTGATCCCAAATGGTAGAAGAGGAAATGGAAACCCAGAGTGAGAAAGAGGTAGATCAGGGTCCACAGCTGGGTCCACAGTCACATGTGGTCCTGCCTCCAGGCAAGTGGCCCCAGAGCCCTGGTCTGGTCTCCCTGGAGATGAACCATGAGTTGCATGGAGAGCAGAGCCCAAGAGATCTGGTTTCTGGTTTCAGTTCTGCCACAGGATAACTCATGAGCATGGATGAATCTTGTCACTGATCTGAGCTCCAGTTTCCCATTTATAAAATAGGAAAATTAGGCTAAAATCATGGTTTTTAAGCTATGTCCTCTGGAGACCTTGGTTTCTAGTGAGATGGTGGGGTTGCAAGTAGGGTGTTGGCCCACCCCTCATTTTCTCTAACCAGAGCAATTTGGCTTGAATCAAACCCCTACTCAAGATCTCATTTGAAAATAAGATTGGAAAGATTGGAAGTGATTCATATGCTCATCTTTAGGGTGGTGGTTAATAAACTATGGTGTAGACAGAAGAAGGAATACTAAACAGCTGGAAAAAAATGAGGATGCTCTCAAATAATGATAAGGAAATAGCTCCAGTATATACAAAGTAAAAACAGTAAAATATATAGTATGCTATTTTAAAATGTATAATAGGGAGAGAAATACAATAAAAATAAAAGTATCTATAGATGATTGGTTTGCTTCAAGAAACACAGAAAGGACCCCCATGAGTTCAGTGGAGCAGATGCCTGGTCTTAACCAGGAAGAGGAACTGAAGAGAGAGTAGATGGAGCCACAGGTAGAAGTGAGGTTTCTCAATCATGGCTTTTAAAAGAATATTTTTATTTTGAACCATGTAAGTATATTACCTTTTCAAGAAAGTAAAATTTAAGTTTGAAAAATATACCAGCTGGAGAAGCAGGGTCAGGGAGGGGTGGTTGGCAGATTGGTTTCCATGTTCCCTGCAACTCTGATGGACAGGCTGGGGGAGGAGCTGAGAGATGCCCACACAAGGCTGTCTCCAAAGGCAGAGGGAAGGGAGGTGCCTTGGGTCCAGGGGTCTGGGGAGGGGGAGCTGTGGTCCCCAAGCCCACCTGCTATGACCAGGATTCCCTCAGCCCTTTAGCACACACAGTTGATGGAGAAGCCCCACAGTGCCCAAGCCTCAGGCCCTCCTTGCTCCCTGCCTGGCCCGGGCTCTCTGTCTCCCGAGGCAATGGCCAGAGGCTCCCTCCTCAGCCGGCCAGCCAGAGCCTCCTCCAGGCAGCGTGACTCCAGCTGATGCCCCCACTCCCCAAGACTGTGCCCTGAGCCGCATCCAGAACAGAGCCTGGGGCACAGATGTTCCCATTCTCTGGCTCTGGAGCAGCTTCTTGGAATAATCATGGAGATAGCCTTCCCGAATTTACCTTTGAGTGGAGAGAAGAGGATTTCTTCTCTCCTGGGGCATCTGGGTTATCTGCCCTGGGAACCAGTGCAGGATGCCAATCCTGGCCCTTGTCTGTGTGTTTGTCTCCTGTCTCAAGGTGGCTGTAGGGAGGCAGATGAGCTGAGGAGAAGGCAGCGTCTACGGTCTCCATGCTCTCTCTGGCATTTTCTGGCTGGCTTGTCAGCAGGAAATGGTCTGGCTGAGATGAGGGCACTGTTGCAGGACCTCTGCCTGGGGCACTGCAGTTAGACCAGGACAGACAGGAGCCCAGAGATTATTCCTGGGCCCAAGAGAAGAGGGAAGGGGCTCAGCCTTTCCTAAGGTTCTAGTACCTGCTGAGTTTTGCAGGAAGCCACACTTGAATTCCAGGCTCTGACAAGGAGAAACTGTGTAACCTTGAGCAAAAGATATAATGTAGTTTTGGGGCCTCAGTTCAAGATCAATAAAATGGGGAAGACAATAACTATATCTCTGAAGATGAAATAGAAATAAGTCACCTAGTCAGATTGTTGTTGCTGAAGAAATGGCTATTCCATTCCTCTTGGGTCTAAGGTACAATGCCAAATCCAGGGAGAGCTTAAGATCTTGAACCAAGTATCTAGGTTCAAATCCCAGCTCTGCCACTTCCTCTCTGTGTGATCTTGGCCAGTTGACCTTACTGTGCCTGTGAAAATGGGGACACTGAGTGCAGAGTTCAGGGCCTGCTGGGAGGAGCAAAGGAACCCACAGCAGAGCTCGACCTGCGGTGAGCACGACACGTGTGACCTCTTGTAACTGTTGTGTCCACAGCAGCCCCGCTGCAGCCCAAGTCCTCAGGGCCCCTTTCTCAGCCGACAGAACCTCTGAGCTGTAACCTGAGGTCTCTTGTGGAGCCGGGCTGGGCTGGTGAGGGTTTGCTTCAGTTGCTCTTTTCTGAATCTGCTTCTGACCAGGGGTTGGGAGGTGATGACGGGAGCTCCGTTCAAGCCCATCTCCTCACCCCAACTCCAACCAGCATCTGTTTCCATAAATCCCTCCAGCGCTTTTTCTGGAAGAAGAGTGAGCTTCCTCAGGCAACAGAGTTCTCAGAAACCATCCATCTGGGCAGCTCATGGAGCGGGGCTCCCTCTGGGCCTCCTCCCCTCCCTGCATTGGCCCTGACAAGCCTTAGGACAAAGGACACCCTCTCAGCACTACAGCCAAGGGAAGGCAGTCCCCTGGTCCCAGCTGCAGCCCGCCTGCCCCTTGGGCTCCCAGCTGACCACTGATGCCAGCAGCACGCCATCCCTCAGGCCACCAGGTGACCGCAGTGGTCCACGTCCATGCTGAACCAGGGCCAGCTGCCCATTAGCCCAGACCACTGCTCCCAGTAACACTCTCTTTGCTAGTCTGGGACCACTCCTTATGCTAATCCCTAAGAAGAAAGAGCTTGTGTTTCTTTCTGGTGCTTCAGGCAGAAGGAGAGATTCCAGAATATTCTGTTCCTGGACCCTGCAGAGGCTGGCAGAGACCCAGATCCCTCCATCATCTCAACCTCTTCCCCTCACCACAGGCCCCTGGCACCCCTGCTTTCTCCTCTTCCCGCTCCACAAACTTGTTTTAAGCTTTGTTCTTGGTGTCAAGAAGTTGCTCCTTATAGGCATGTAAGGAAACAGGGTTCTGCGTCATCAAGCAAATAGGGGGACAGAGTCCCTGGTCCATTTGTAAGAAGCTGTAATTTTTTTGTTGAAACAGGCCTAATATGTTATGTGTATATTATTATCACCTATTGTAAATTATAATGCAAAACTCTACATTCAGCTTCAAGTAAACTGAGGCTTCAAACATAAACACTGCAATATAGACACACCAGGTAGAACATTTGCCTCTTTCACTCATGAGTATATTCCCAGCACTGAACTGGGCTGACACAAGCAGGTATTTGTTGAATGGATACGACTTTATAATATAGCCTTATGAATATTACCTTACAGCCTCAGGATCCAGGTTGAACCTCCTGACCAGGTTACATTCTGTTCTTTCTGTCTTTAGTGGAAATGTTACAGGATCACTGGGTTTTGTGTTATCTCATTTAATCTCCTAACAACATCATGGTCGTGTATAATGAACATCTCTGTGAAGGAGAATCACTGAGAACGTGAACTCCCCCCTATATTGAGTCTTGCGGGGAGACTGGGCCTGAACTTCAATAAGAAACATAAAAGGGCAGGTAAATAATTAACCTGACACACCTGGGCTTGGACACACACCTAAGGAGCAGGTGACAAACAGACACAGTCAGATCATCTCCTTCTGCGGGGCCTGCAGCAGCATCCAGCGTGTGCTTCCGATGGCCACGGTGCCTGGTCCAGCTGCCCGTGGCTGTGCCCTGGCTGCCCAGCTCCTGCCTTCCTGGTCTGAGCCTATTTCTGAGCCTGGTCCCACCCTAATAATTCTCTAAGCTACCAAACAGCTTTCTAGTACAGTTGTTCTCTGCTTAAGTTGCCAGAGATGTTCTCTGCAGGTCTAATCAAGAGCAATCATGTCTAAAAGCAGGTGCTAGTTATCTTCATTTTCTGGATGCTGCTGCTGCTGCTAACCCTCTTCAATCGTGTCTGACTCTGTGGGACCCCATAGACGGCAGCCCACCAGGCTCCCCCGCCCCTGGTATTCTCCAGGCAAGAACACTGGAGTGGGTTGCCATTTCCTTCTCCAATGCATGAAAGGGAAAAGTGAAAGTGAAGTCGCTCAGTGGTGTCTGACTCTTAGCAACCCCATGGACTGCAACCTACCAGGCTCCTCCATCCATGGGATTTTCCAGGCACTGGAGTGGGGTGCCATTGCCTTCTCCGTCTGGATGATGAAACTGAGGCTTTGAGTGGCACTGACTGAGCACAGGACTGCTACGTGTCAGGCTGAGCTCTGGTCTCAGTTCCGGGTTGGGAGTCAAGTAGACATATCGGTGGAAAGGCCCTGAGATGACCAAGAAGAATTGGGAGAAGTTCTCAGTGGCTGGAGGGAGGAAGGCAAAGAGGCAGGAGAGGTAGAAAGAGATGTGAGCTTGCAGGGCTTTGGAGGTGATATTTTGGAATGTGTGTTTCATCCTGAGGGAGCAGAGAGAAGCCTGACAAATTTTCTTAGTTAGGTTCACTCCAAAGCAGACACTGGGGTAGAGAATGGAAACAGAGTCATTAGCAGGAAGCTTATGGCAGGAGAGCAAGTGAAGGGACGGATGGATCTGGACCAGGTGGTAACTCTAGAGATGAAGAAGAGAGGATGGATTCACAAGTATTTTGTGAAGAGCATCTGTGAAGGTGCTGCCATTGACTGAATGAGAAGATGAGGAAGGATCAGCGTGTTTTGGGGCCGGGAGGTTCAAGAGGTGGGATTGGACATGTTGAGTGTGAGGTGCCATGCATGATTCAGAGAGAGCACTCAGGAGGTAGCTGGATAAGACTCTAGCACTCAGCAGAGATCAGCTCTGGAGGCAGGAATTGCAGAGTTGTCATCATTCAGCCTATTTACTTCATTCAGCATCTGCTTAAATGTCACATCCATGGAGCAGTCTTATCCACTCCCCACATTCCAATAACTGCCTCTTCACCTGTTTTCCCCTTGTCATTATATTTATTACCAGATAACATGCTATTATGGATTGGTTTGCATATTATCCATCTAGATAAGTAGGATTCGTGAGGGAAGAAACTACCGGTTCCATTCTCTGCTCTCTGTCCAGGGCCTAGGACACTTAAAGCCATCTGACTGGATAAGGACTAGAAGGTGCACGGAAAATACGTGGTCGAGCCTGGAGTCCTGAGGACCTGAGCCCCCCAGACAATGGGAGAGGAGGAGGAGGAGGGAGAAAAGGAGGGATGGGAGGCTGAGGAGCAGGGAGACCATCATTCCAGAGCATGGTTCCTGGTGAATTGTGGGCAGAGAGCCATTTCTTAATAAACTTCCTCCCTCTAGAAGCACATGAGCCGGGCCTCAGGTGCAGGTGGAGGAATAGCACGTGTATCTGGAGGGGCCTCAAGAACACGAGGAGGCAGGAGCCCAGGCCGCCTCCCTGAGCTCCGGCTGGCTCCCCCTTTCTTAGCCTCCCTTCCCAGAGCACTCAGTGGATGGTACCCAGAGGGAGGGGCGGGGCACAGGGAGCACCTGGGACAGAGCCTGAGATGTCAAGGGAACAGAAGGGAGAGGTGAGGTTACAGCTGCCCCCGGGGCATCGAGTGTCTGTCATCGTGGCCCCTCGCCTCATCAAGACCAGCTGAATGTTTGCTCTCAAATATTTCATAAATCTGCCCCTGCCCTCCACCCCTGAAGTATCTTTGCTCAAGGCCCATCATCATACACCTGGACTGTGGAATCAACCTCCAAACTGGCCACCCAGCTTCTTGGCCAGCCTCCATTCCATTTTCCTCCTACAGCCAGCGTGTCAGTTCCAGAGTGGGCCTCCGATGGATCAGCCCCTCCTTAGAGAATGTCAGTGAGGCCTCCTTACTTGCAGCTAAGATCCTACTTGTGTCTCTGGTGTCCAGGTCCATCTACACTGAGCCCTGTCTGCTGCTCCTGCAACACCTCCCTCCCTCCCACCTCACCTGTTGTGCTCACATGAGACCCAGGAGCTGCCCACTTCAGATTGCTATACAGAAGTGTCAGAGAAGCAATCAGAGATGGAGTTGGTGGAATCAAGGAAGACCTCCTGGAGGAGGTGATTAAAAGTCAAGTCTTAAAGGACCTAAAAAATGGTTAACAAAGCAAAGAAGTGAGGAAGAGTTTTGGGTTATATGATTTGCTTGAGGATCTCATGAAGTTTCATTGGCAGAGTGGATGTGACTGCTGCTTGTGTGTGGGAGGAGGGAGAAGATAGAATTGAGCCTGGGCAACTGGAGGCTGGTCTATATGCCCACTTGGGTCAGGAATGAGATTTGGGGTGGCAGAAAGTAAGGAGTTGGAGCTGAGACACTTCCCTAAAGCCAGGACCACATTGTTTGCAACCTCAGAGCTAGAGTAGACAAGGAAAACCATGCCCTTCAGCAAGAGGAAAGGTCAAGGCTAATACCCACCTTGACAGGAGTTTTGGATTTTTTTTTAAGTCTCCACAAGAGAAGCAAAATCTAAGTCTTCATTTCCGGTGAAATGGGCCCAAATATACATGACCTCTGAGGTCAAACAATGCCAACCTGGAAATTAACACAATTGGCACCCAACAGGGGTTTGGCCTGGAGGGTCCTGAGCAGAAGCAAATGCAGTTATTCTGGGTGAAGCTTCCAACAAAGGTGTCAGGACCCTCCCAGAAAAGCGAGTCCTGTAAAAGGTGAGGGCCGGGGGTGGGGGGTGTCACAGTTTAGTGACAAAGTACATGAAAGATCAACCTGCTGTGAGTCCCAGGAACTCCACTGAAAACACACCAATATGAAATACTCAGCAAACCAATACACTTTGATAGACAAGTACACTAATGATAAACACACTAGAAAAAGACACCATGAAAAAAGACAGGGAGATAGGAAAGAGAACTGTAACGGGTTGAAGAGGGTCTTCTTGAAACTCATGTCTACTCAGAACCTCAGAACGTGGCCTTATATAGAAGCATGTTGATGCAAACATACTTAATTAAAGATTTGGGGATGGAGATCATCCTGGATGGAGGGTGGGACCACAGTCCAGTGACTGGTGTCTTTACAAGAGAAAGGACGCAGAGATTTACACACAGAGTTGAGAGAAGATGAGCACATGAAGACAGAGATGGAGTTAAGCGGGGGCTACAAGACAAGGGGTCTCCAGAAGCTAAAGGAGGCAAGGATGGACCCTCTTGGAGCATCACAGGCAGCACAGCACTGCTGGCACCTTGATTTCAGACTTCTGACCTCCAGAACTGTGAGAGAATAAATCTCTCTTGTATTAAACCATCAAGCTCATGGTAATCTTATGCAACAGCCCAAGGAAATAAAAATAAATAAAAAATTGGAAAATATAGTCTCTCATGTTTTTATAAATTACCAGAAAAGCTAGCTGACCTACTCAGAGCATGCTGGTCACATGGATTCCAGGTCCCCTTGTTATTTCCTGTATCCCCCAGTGTCTGAGACTCACAGGGGAGGGTTCACTGATCTAGAGAAGGGGAGTCAGTCCAAATGCCCACAGGAGCCGGGAGGGAAGGAAATGAGTAAAGGGGATGGAGAGGACCAGGGCCCCTGGAGAGGACCGGCTGCACCTGTCGGGGGTGGTGGAAAAGGAGGGGGCCCTGTGTATGACACACTCTCGTGTATAAAATGGAAAACAATACAGACAAGCCCTACAAACATGTGCATTTATGTACACACATGTCTACACATTTCAGAACATGTGAAATGTGTTGAGGACTGTACATGAGGTTGAGAGCACAGATGCTCCCTGGATGGAGGGGTGGACGTTCCTGTGAGCAGGCAGGAAGCTGGTCATGCCCAAGAGAAGAAATCAGGACATGTGAGATGATCATAGACTTGCTTTATGTCAATCATACAGGAGAATAAGAGAAATATAGAAAACTACACAAAGATATGAATGGGAAACAATATAGAGGGCATAGCCACATCAACTCCAGCCACCCCCAGCCCCTCAAGGACACACAGCCCGGTGACACCACACCTCCTGAGGCTTCCAAAGGAGTTGGGAGTCTCAATTTTCATGAGAAATTAAAACACTGCCGCTTCCAAGCCCTTAGGGAAAGAAATAGTAATACTAGTGATTCTACATCATTTTTTCATGAAAACACTGTGATGGAAAACTGAGCACATCAAGAGTCCACCTGCAGTGCAAACTGGCTTGCAGCCCCTGATCTGCAGCAAATCAAGCTGCATGTGCTGATGTCCAGAGTGGGGCAAGGCCTTCTGGGTCCTCTGTGAGGGAGAGGGGGAGGGAACAGGTAAGGGGCATGGATTGAGAGTGCCCTGTCAGAGACCCTCTGAGGAGCCCTTCACGTGCTTTTATTCATTTAATTGACACATAGTAGGTTATAAGCCCATTGCACAGATGGGGAACCTGAGGCTCTGATGAGTAAATGGACAGGATCATCCAGTTATGAAATGTCTTATCCTTGTCACTCTGGTGTCCATCTTCCCTCCTCCTTCTCTGTCCATCTGGCACCTTCTCCTTCCGGCACCTCCTCCTTCCTTCCTCTGTCCCGGCCATGACCTTCCCGGCTCCCTGTCTTCCAGTCCACACTCCTGGCTGCTGGGCAGGCAGGGCTCAGCCACATCCAGGCTGTGATCTCTCTGGGGCACCATGTCCAGGCTCACAGATGAGAGTGGAGGAGGGGCTGCTGGGAGACTCAGGTAAAGCTGCTGCTTTTCAGGTAGGGGAACAGAGGCCCAGAGAGGGCACAGGCCTGACCCAGGGTCACACAGCAGGAACCTCCTCCTCTCCTTCGCCAAGTCCTCCCTCTGTGCTATTAAATGGATCTAAAGAGATGGGAATACCAGACCACCTGACCTGCCTCTTGAGAAACCTATATGCAGGTCAGGAAGCAACAGTTAGAACTGGACATGGAACAACAGACTGGTTCCAAACAGGAAAAGGAGTGCATCAAGGCTGTATATGGTCACCCTGCTTATTTAACTTCTATGCAGAGTACATCATGAGAAACCCTGGGCTGGAAGAAGCACAAGCTGGAATCAAGATTGCTGGGAGAAATATCAATAACCTCAGATATGCAGATGACACCACCCTTATAGCAGAAAGTGAAGAGGAGCTAAAAAGCCTCTTGATAAAAGTGAAAGAGGAGAGTGAAAAAGTTGGCTTAAAGCTCAACATTCAGAAAACCAAGATCATGGCATCTGGGCCCATCACTTCATGGGAAATAGATAGGGAAACAGTGGAAACAGTGTCAGACTTTATTTTTTTGGGGCTCCAAAATTACTGCAGATGGTGATTATAGCCATGAAATTAAAAGACGCTTACTCCTTGGAAGGAAAGTTATGACCAACATAGATAGCATATTCAAAAGCAGAGACATTATTTTGCCAACAAAGGTCCGTCTAGTCAAGGCTATGGTTTTTCCTGTGGTCATGTATGAATATGAGAGTTGAACTGTGAAGAAAGCTGGGCGCCGAAGAATCGATGCTTTTGAATTGTGGTGTTGGAGAAGACTCTTGAGAGTCCCTTGGACTGCAACGAGGTCCAACCAGTCCATTCTAAAAGAGATCAGTCCTGGGATTTCTTTGGAAGGAATGATGCTGAAGCTGAAACTCCAATACTTTGGCCACCTCATGCGAAGAGTTGACTCATTGGAAAAGACTGTGAAGCTGGGAGGGATTGGGGGCAGGGGGAGAAGGGAATGACAGAGGATGAGATGTCTGGATGGCATCACCGACTCGATGGACATGAGTTTGAGTGAACTCCGGGAGTTGGTGATGGATAGGAGGCCTGGCGTGCTGTGATTCATGGGGTTGCAAAGGGTTGGACACAACTGAGTGACTGAACTTAACATAAAGTTGTCTTTTAGCCTTAGATGTAAATTGCAGGGTCATTTTTTTGAGGTAAGTTGGGAACAGCTTTGGGGACAGATACCCCCTCCCTCCCTCACAGCAGTGCCCCTCTCCACCCTGGCAGTGCCCACTGAGAGGCCCACAGGCTCCAGGGCTCCACTGGCAACTGGGGCTCAAGGAGTTTTGTGAGGCCAGGGAGGGTCTCAGGTTTGCTCTGTGTTTCACTTTCAGCCTCAGCTTGTCCCAGGGTTTATTATCAGCAAAGGTGATATAATAATCCCCTGATGGCAGGAAGCTGGCTGGGGCTCAGGGTGCTGGCCCTTCTGCCCTGGGGGCCTCTCAGCAAATAGTCCCTTGGAAGCAGGGCAGTTGTCCCTGAGGAGGGGGCGGGCTGGGAGGGGCCTCACTCCCCCAACACTGGACCCTGGAGGAGCCCCTGTGTGAGCAGGACTGCAGCCCTGGCTGGCGGGACTGTCTTGGGCAGGTGACCTGGGCAATTCCATGGTCTCCAGGGTCCCTGCCACTCTGGCCACGTGTCCCTGTCACAGCCCTGAAGCCCCTTCAGGCCCCTGTTCTCCTGTCTCAGTTCCAGTCCAGGCCCCTCCTCCATGGGAAGGTTGGCTCCATGCCTGCATCCCTTCTGGGTCAGAAGACCCCTACTGGGCTGCCTCAGGGCCACTGGGACCCTGGGATCCCCCCCAGTCACCTCCAGTCTGTCACCTCCGCCCCCACTCCAGTCCTGGTTGCCTTCTCAGGGCTGTCTCCTCCTAAGGGTCCAGCAGGGGCCTCCTCTTTCAGCTCCTGCCCTTAAAAGGTGACCAGTCATCTGTCATCCCCACCCCCTCCCTGGAATGCCCTGAAGGACTTCACATCAGAATCAGATATCCCATCCTTGTTCATTTCCACTCCCTTCTTCCCAGCTTGGAAGCTGCTAACCAGTCTCCCAGGCCAGCAGAATCCTCACTCAGGTAGGACTGCTGCTGCTACTGCTAAGCTGTTTCAGTTGTGTCCGACTCTGTGCGACCCCATAGATGGCAGCTCACCAGGCTTCCCTGTCCCTGGGATTCTCCAGGCAAGAACACTGGAGTGGGTTACTTCTAGATATTTCCAGACTCGCATCTGGATGACAGTTTTGGAGCTTAAAAGCTAAACATTATGTTAGTTTATTCTGTGGTTCCTCCAGGACACTCCACCTTGGAGTCATGCTGGGTTGGAGTCTCCCTGCTCCAGTGAGGAAGAGTCACATGGGAAGGCAATATGCAGGGGAGGGGATTCAGAACAGTTCCTATTTTCCTTGTCATCTTGTCCCCACATCCCCAGGGCCTTGCTCTCACCCCATGGCTCCTCCCTGTTAAACTCTGAAGCTGCCCTCATCCGGGTGGAGCTGTGTCCCCTCAGATGGCAACTCTTTCTAGTGATGGCTCCTGGGAGGACAGGCCAGGACACGTGTGTCTCCAGGTTGCTGTGGAAGGAGGCCATAGCACTGAAGGTGTGTCCTGGGTCTCAGAGCCACGAGCTTTGGTTCTGGGCTCCCACCCATGGCCTAGCTGACCTGCTGAACTGTAGAGCAAAGCGCTCAAACCTACAGCTTTGGCATTTTCATCTGGATTTCCCACTCCTATCTACGGGGCAACCTCAGGGAAATACTCAACTACCCAGCTTCAGTTTTCTCATCTGTAAAATGTGGTTAGCAGTACAATCCAATATCCCATTTCTGAAACCTTTGGGTCATCTCCAGAATTCAGAATTTTTCAGCTCCAGATAGGTGGCATAGTGCATCTACTCTGTATGATATCACACCCACTGGGGTCTGAAAGCACCTTGTAATCAGATACATTAGTGTTTCTGCAACTGAACTTTTGAACATAAATTGTCTCATGTTTGTTCAGGTCAAAATTTGTTACCAAATGAATTTTTTCAAAATTCTTTTTTCAATTTTCATAGCCTTGAAGGGTTGGGACTGCAGATAAGGACCAGCCTAACTTCTGTCTCCCTAGATAAAGGTACATAGCTCAGAGAGATAAAATATTCCATGGTTTGAGGCCAGACCAAACATGGCTATAAGGTTTGGGATAAGACAAGTCTCCTGACAAGGCCAAGGCTGATGGGTGGGGAGAAACATTCTGGAGCGGCTGTGCTGTTACCCGAGTGTCTGGGCCATTGCTTCCAACTCCGCAGATCCTGAGCCTCAGCCCTCACAGGGCCCTGAGCCTTTTCCAGGCGTCTTGACTCCAGAGCTGGATCTTTTTCTGGTGGGTGTCAGCAAAGACCACTGCCATATCGATGACCTAGGCCTGCACAACCATCAGGAGCTCCACATGACCGTCCTCAGGCCTGGGCTCTCTGACCATCGTCATGGGCTACTTTCTCCGCCTGCTGCTGCTGCTCTCCACCTGCGTGGCCTTCTCCCTGGTGGCTGGTGTGAGCACTTTGCAGGCGGCTGCGGGTAACTGGTCCATATTTGTCTGGTGCTTCTGCTTCGTCATGACCCTCATCATCCTCATAGTCGAGTTGTGTGGGCTTCAGTCCCGCCTCCACCTCTCCTGGGACGGCTTTCTCATCACCTGCGCCTCCTGTGCCACCTTCTTATGCCTCTCAGGCTCCATCGTCTTTGCCACCGCCTGGATCCAGTTGCTGCCTCACAGCCCCTTTGGCGACCACGCCATTGCGGTCACTGCCTTTTCCAGCCTTGTATCTGTGGCTTATGCCACTGAAGTGGTCTGGACCTGCGCCCAGTCTGGAGAGTTCTCCTGCTCTGTGCTCACCTTGCCAGGCCTGCTTCACAGACTGGAGATCTTTGTGGCCTGTGTCATCTTCGCCTTCATCAGCAGCCCCCACCTGTACGTGCACCAGCCGGCCCTTGAGTGGTGCGTGGCTGTGTACTCCATCTGCTTCCTCCTGTCAGCAGTGACCCTCCTGCTGAACTGGTACAACTGGGACAACAGGCTGCCCGTCCCCCTTGTGCATTTGGGGCTGACCCTGCTCTCGGCCCTCCTCTACGCCTCCGCTGTGGTCCTCTGGCCGCTCTACCAGTTCAACGGGGAGTTCGGCGGGCAGCCCCAGAGGTCCAGCGACGTGAGCTGCCGTGACAAACTCACCTCCTATATATGCACCTGGGACCAGCGACTGGCTGTGGCCGTCCTGACTGCCGTCAACCTGCTGATTTATGTGGTGGACCTGGTGGACTTGGCCCGCCGCTTTTTTTATCAGCTTCTGAGGCTCTGCACCAGGCCCCCCGATTCCCTCTTATTGTCAGTGGAGACATCTTCACCAAGCTCAGTTGTCCTCTGATGTTCTCTTCCTGGCTCCCTCTCTCCCTTCTCACATCCTTTCCCACTCATCTTGCTCTTTCCTGTTCCCTTCCCTCCTTCTCTGTCTCCCTTCTGTCTCGTGTGGTTGCCCATAATTCTGTTTTGCCTCTTTCTTGTGTTGTTCCATCCTTTCTGCATTTTCTGCTTTTTGTCCCTTTTCTGGTCATCCTTGTTTTCTCATCTCCTATGTGCTGACCACCTCTCCCCATCTTCCTTCTTCTGATCCATCAGGACCTGGGACTCCTTCCTCCTCTGCCCACCTCCCCATGCTGCCTCCTAAGGTGCTGACTCCACAGCACACAGCCCTCTGTGCAGCTGTTCACACCCTGGGCCTTGGGAGGCTCTGGTTGTCTGTCGCCCTGGCTGTGTCTTAGTTGGTACAGATATGCAGAATGGGGTGAGTGCAGGTAGCTAGGGATTGGACCCCGATTTCCCAGTGGAGGGGGTTGTAGAGTGTTATTGTTGTTCAGTCTCTCAGTTGTGTCCGACTCTTTGCGACCCCCATGGACTGCAGCACACCATGCTTCCCTGTCCTTCACCATCTCCCGGAGCTTGCTCAAATGCATGTCCATTAAGTCAGTGATGCCATCTAACCATCTCATCCTCTAACCCTTCTCCTCCTGCCTTCCATCTTTCCCATCATCAGGGTCTTTTCTAATGAGTTGGCTTCTTTTTAAGTTAAAACAAAATCTCTGGAGGTCAATAATTCCCAGTGGGTGGGAGTCTTGAAGCAGAGACCTTGGGTCCCTGGGCCCCATCTGGTGCTCAGCCCCACCTGAGATTGGCTCCAGAATTTTTGCAGGTTCACTAAACACCCACAGCCTAGAGGGCTTCTTAGAGGAAGTTGTGATGACTTCCACCCCAATTACTTTCTGGACATCGAAGTAGGGGCTGGCAGAGAACCCCAGGGTCTTGCAGACACCTGTCTGCAGTGTTGGAGAGGGGCAGCGATGTGGCCCTCCTGCCTCAGTGATCAAAACAGCAGGTCCTGCCTCTGCAGGGAGAAGAGTGTGGCCCCTGCAGCCTTAAAGCTGATGTTAGCCTGGATTTTTTTTTTTTTTCCTGATCAGGAAGGCAAAAATTAGTGAATATCCCTATTCCTAAAGGGGAAGTTTCTTTTCATTCTTTTTCCCAGCGGGGTTACTTCAGAAGGTGGAATTGCTTCAGCCGTAGTAAAAGGAATTGCATCCCTGACTGATGCTCACAGAAGTATGATTCTATGTGTCAATGGCCTTCTCTGCTGCTTCCTGCTTCTCTAGAAGTCATGAATAAGATGGTCTATATGAATGTATAAGTATGTATATCTTATTCCCAGGAGCTTCTGGTTCCCATCAACCCCCTGCTGTCAATCATGGAGAAAATCTCTTCCCTTTTCCACAATCACAATGTACTTTTTTAACCTCAATGTTAAGATAAAGGAAAACAAAACAAAACAATGCCTCCTCCCCTCCTCACCAATCAAGAGACCCTAATTAACCCAAATTTATCTAGAGCTCAGAAGAGGTCTAGCAGATTTCCCTTCTCACCCACCCGGCCCTGGGTGGGGTCCCTGGTGGGGTCCCTCCCACTGTCTTCCTGCTCTCACCTGAGCTAGACCTTAGGGAGTGGATCATCCCTAGAAAACTAGTTTGAGCCCCACCCCAGTGCCCAATATCCCATCAGATAACTCTTAAAAGGCTCCTGCCAGCTCCTCTTTAATAGTTTATGCCAGGGACTTCCCTGGTGGTCTGCTGGTTGAGACTCCTGGCTTCCCCTACAAGGGGAGTGGGTTCTATACTTGGTCCGGGCACTAAGGTCCCACCTGTCATTCAGCGCAGGCAAAAACATTTTTTTAAAAAAAGTTGTGTGCCTGTGTGCATGTGCAGCGTGTTTCCCTGGGTATAAGCATGCGTGTCCGTGTGCAGGCTGGCATTGGCACGAGCCGCCCTTTGTATAACTGTGGTGAGGAAGTCACCCCAAACCTTCTTCCTCTCCTGTTCTCAGCCACAAAGCCTCAGAGCCCAGCACAGTAGCTTCACCAGGGCCAGAGGGGCCAGGCAAGCAGAGCTGTGGGGGAGGGGAGGGGAAGGACGCCCACTGCTGCCCCTCCCTCCTGTACTGGGATGAAGTCATGTGATCTTCACCCAGGGGCAGGTGGGATGAATGGGGAGGGCTCCCAGGAGGTGGTCCCTATTGTGGGGAAATCTTAAGAAGGACTAAAAATAATTCATATTTAAGGCAAGATGAAAAATTTCAGCATAAAATTGTTCTCTGTCCATTTGAGCCTCCTCCCTCCCCTCTAGAGTGCACTGAGTATCTGCAGTATGTGTTAACCAACCTCTCTGCTCAGCCATAAAGGTGAATTTTCCTTCTTCTGGCCCCAGTCATATAACTCTTTAGATGATTAACACAACTTATGACCTTATTGGAGAAGACGATGGCACCCCACTCCAGTACTCTCGCCTGGAAAATTCCATGGACGGAGGAGCCTGGTGGGCTGCAGTCCATGGGGTCGCTAAGGGTCGGACACGACTGAGCGACTTCACTTTCACTTTTCCCTTTCATGCATTGGAGAAAGCAATGGCAACCCACTCCAGCGTTCTTGCCTGGAGAATCCCAGGGACGGGGGAGCCTGGTGGGCTGCCGTCTATGGGGTCACACGGAGTTGGACACTACTGAAGTGACTTATCAGTAGCAGCAGCATGGCCTTATTAATGTCACAGCTGTATTATTTGTATTCTGCCTATTTTACAAGATTATTGTTTCTTGCATTGCCAAATGTGTGATTGAGCCTCTGGTAAAAAATAACGTTGACTTGAAATGATTGACCTGATGTATAGTTTATAAGATCCTTGGTTGTATTAGTGTGACTCTAGATATGGGAAGAAGCAATAGGAAGGAACCATTTCCTGGAGCTGACACTCTTGTAAGACAGGTGGTCCAGAGGATTAAGGCTACTGTTACCAGGACTGGGTGAGTAATAGCACTTGAGCGACCAGGAATAGACATTCTTAGTGACCTGTGACAAAATGGCCATACAATGCTTCCTAAATCCTGGTCAAAATTAAGATAAAAAGGGAGAGGACTGTGAAATAAAAAATGTCGCCCACTGTTCAGTTCTACAAGAATCAAGTAATTAGCCACCATAGTCCCTGGCCTACAATCCACCCTGGAAAGAATTTAGGTCGAACATCAGGATGAGACACTGTGATCTATAAAACTGGACCTCAGATAGCAAGAGTTTTTCAAGAGAAATTTTTATAAACAGTTTCTTGCATCTTCCCATACTTAGAAAAACACTAAAACCGTTAACTAAGGGATCTATTCCTCATGAAGAGCAGTAACATTCTACCCAAACTATGTGTTTGGTTGCATGTACCCCTTCCCTGAAATCACATACATACTGGCCTCCTCCCTTACCTCTTCAGAACAGTTTTCATAGCTTCCAGAAAGAGTCTTGCTTGGGTCATATTCCTCGTTGTTGCTGTTTAGTCGCAGAGTCATATCCGACTTTTTCGACCCCATGAACTGTGGCCCGCCAAGTTCCTCTGTTCATGGGATTTTCCAGGTGAGAATACTGGAGTGGGTTGCCATTTCCTTCTCTAGGGGATCTTCCCAACCCCGGGATGGAACCTGCGCCTTCTGCATTGGCAGGTGGATTCTTTACCACTGAGCTCAAATAAAAAACTCCATTTCTTTCTTAGATTGACTAATGATTCATTTTTCATCAAGAAAAGCAAGCATGCCTAGACCTCCCCAGGCTTCCCTGATGGCTCAGTGGAATCCCAGAGTAAGAGAGAGGGGCAGATCTGGGGTCCACGTTTGGGTTCACAGTCACATGTCATCCTGCCTCCAGTCCAGTGGCCCCACTTCTGGCTGTAGTCTGGTCCCCTTAGGGATGAACCATGAGGAGTATGGAGAGCAGAACCCAAGAAATCCGGTTTCTAGTTCTAGTTCCACCACCATATAACAGATGAGTCTTGTCCCTGATCTGAGTTTCAGTTTCCCATTTATAAGATGAGCAGTTTGGGCTAAAATCATTGTTTTTGAGCTGTGCTCTCCACAGCCCTTGGTTTCTGGTGAGGTGGTGGGGGTTGAAAATAGAGTGTTTTCCTTACTCACCACTTTCTCTAACCAGAGCGGCCTGGTGAGAATCAAGGTTCCACTCAAGATCTCACTAGAAAATAAGATTGGAAAGATTGGAAACAACTCACATGGTCATGTTGAAGATGCTGGTTAATAAACCAAGGTGTAGACGGAAGAGGGAATACTATACAGCTGGAAAAAACAAGGATGCTCTCAAAATAATGATAAAGAAAAATTTCCAGGATACCCTAAGTGAAAATAGTAAGATACAGAAAATGCTTTATGTTCTTTTTTAATGTCAAGAGAGTGGGAGAAATAGAAAATAAATCTGCATGGACTTGCTCTGTATCATGGAGCACTGGAAGGGCTCCCATGAGTGCAATGGAGCAGTCTCTACCTGGCACCGATGAGAGAGGGCAGCTGAGGGGAGAGGGCGTGGACCACATGTGGAAGCAACGTTTCTCAATATGTGGCTTTTTGGAGCATTTTGATTTTGAAACATGTAAGTAAATTACCTTTAAGAAAACAAAATTTCAGTTTGAAAAATAGACCAAGTGGAGAAGGGTCAGAGGAGGGATGGTTGGCAAATGGTCTGCATGTTCCCTGCAGCCTTGATGGACAGGCTTGGGGAGGAGAGATGCCTGCATAGGCCTGTCTCCAAAGGCAGAGGGGAGGGAGGTGCCTTGGGTCCAGGGGTCTGGGGAGGGGGAGCTATGGCTCTGAGGCCCACATGTTGGTCCCCAGGGCCTCCCCCAGCCCTTTAGCAGAAACAGTTGATGGAGAAGCCCTCTGGTGTCCTAGCCTCAGGCCCTTCTCTTGCTCCTTGCCTGGCCTGAGCTCCCTGTTTCCCGGGACAGCGGCCCTACCCTTGCCCCTCCGGCCTCCTCTATGCAGGGTTTTCCAGCTGACACTCCCCCAGACTGTGGTCTGAGCCACATCCAGAACAGAGCCTCGTGGCACAGATGTTCCCATTCTCTGGCTCTGACCAGGTTCTTGGAAAAATCACAGAGTCAGCGTTTCTCAATTCTCCTATGAGTGGAGAGAAGAGGGACCCCTCTCTCCTGCAGTCTCAGGCACCTGGCTGTCCACCCTGGTTGGGGGCGGCAGTACTGGCTGCCAATGCATTTGGCCCTTGTCTGTGTGTCTGTCTCCTCTCAAAGGTCCCCGTAGAGAGGCTGGTAGGTGGAAAGAGGATAGCTATGTTCCATTAGCCCCTGCCTAGAGTCTCCACACTTTCTCTGGCATTTTCTGGCTGGCTTTTCAATAGAAAGTGGTCTGGTTGTTACAGAACCTCTGGTGGGTCCAGCCAGAGCAGGACACACAAGAGCCAGGAGATGATTCCTGGACCTGAGAAAAGTGTGAAGGGGCTCTGCATTTCCTGAGGTTCTATTACCTGCTGAGCTTTGCAGGGAGACAGACCTGTATTCAAATCCAGGCTCTGTCAGGGAGTAACTGTGACTTTGTTTAAATTACATAACATACTCTCTGAGCCTCAGTTCCATCATCTATAAAATGGGGATGACAATAATAAGCTCCCTGAAGATAAAATGAATAAATGTAACAAGTCACCAAACCAAATGGTTAGTATGAAAAAATATTGGTTACTCTCTTCCTCTGGGTATAAATTGCAAGGTGAATGCCAAGCAGAATTTAAGATCCCAAACCCCCATGACTGGGCTCAAATCCCAGCTCTGCCACTTAAACCTGTGTGATCTTAGCCAGATGACCTTTCTGTGCCTGTGAAAATGGGGACAGAGAGGACACAGTTCATTGGCTGCTGGGAGGAACAAATGAATCAGAGCAGAGCTTGACCTGCAGTGAGCACGGCACGTGTGACCTCTTGTAACTGCTGTGTCCTCGGCAGCCCCGCTGCAGCCCAAGGCGTCGGGGCCCCTTTCTTAGCCGACAGAACCTATGAGCTGTAACCTGAGGTCTTTTCTAGAGCCAGACTGGGAGGGTGAGGATTCATCGCAGTTGGTCTTTTCAGGGTCCCCATTAACCAAGGGTGGGGAGGAGCGGTGGGGAGCTCAATTCAAGCCCATGCTCTCACCTCCACTCCAACCAGTGTGTGTTTCCATAAATCCTCCGAGTGTTTTGTCTGGAGGGAGAGTAAGCTTCCTCAGGCCACAAAGCTCTCCAAAACAATCCATCTGGACAACCAGGCTGCTCATGGGGTGGGGGTCCCTCAGGGCTCCTCCCCTCCCTACATTGACCCCAACAAGCCTTAGGGCCAATGACATGCTCTTAGCACGACTGCTAAGGGAAGTCACTCCCCTGGTCCCAGCTGCAGCCCGCCTGCCCCTCGGGCTCCTGGCTGTCCACTGCCGCCAGCAGCATGCCATCCCTCAGGTCACCAGGTGACCTCAGTGGTCCATGTCCATGCTGAGCCGGGGCCAGCTGCCCGTCAGCCCAGACCACCGCCCCCAGTTACACTCTTGTGATAGTCTGGGACCACTCCTTATGCAAATCCCTTAAAACAAAAAGAGCTTGTTCTTTCTGGTGCTTTGGGCAGAAAGAAGCACTTCCAGAATATTCTATTCCTTGAATCTGTCAGAAGCCAACACAGTCCAAGATCCTTCCATCATCTCTTATTCTCTACCCCCCTCCCACAGGGCCCTGATACACCAGCTTTCTCCTCCACCCACCCCAAATTCAGTTAAAGCTTTGTTCTAATGTAAACCAGACTTTCTCAAATACAGGCACATAAACACACCATTTTCTGTATCTTTAAGCAAATAGGGCAGCACAAGCACCAGTCCTTTCGTAGGAAGTTATAACTTTGTATTGAAACATGACTGATATGTTATGGGTAGATTATTATGGCTCTGTTTGGATGGATGGATCACAGGTGAGTCTTTCTTCAAGGCTGCCTTTCACCAGGCCCCTCTCTGTGCCCAGCCCCTGACATCTTTGTCTCTGAGCCTCACACTAACCTGGAAGGGTTATTATTATCCCTTGTTTACACATCAGACTGGTTCCAAATAGGAAAAAGAGTACATCAAGGCTGTATATTGTCACCCTGCTTCTTTAACTTCTATGCAGAGTACATCATGAGAAATGCTGGGCTGGAAGAAACACAAGCTGGAATCAAGATTGCCGGGAGAAATATCAATAACCTCAGATATGCAGATAACACCACCCTTATGGCAGAAAGTGAAGAGGAACTAAAAAGCCTCTTGATGAAAGTGAAAGAGGAGAGTGAAAAAATTGGCTTAAAGCTCAACATTCAGAAAACGAAGATCATGGCATCCGGTCCCATCACTTCATGGGAAATAGACGGGGAAACAGTAGAAACAGTGTCAGACTTTATTTTTTTGTGCTCCAAAATCACTGCAGATGGTGACTGCAGCCATGAAATTAAAAGATGCTTACTCCTTGGAAGAAAAGTTATGACCAACCTAGATAGCATATTCAAAAGCAGAGACATTACTTTGCCGACTAAGGTCTGTCTAGTCAAGGCTATGGTATTTCCTGTGGTCATGTATGGATGTGAGAGTTGGACTGTGAAGAAGGCTGAGCGCCGAAGAATTGATGCTTTTGAACTGTGGTGTTGGAGAAGACTCTTGAGAGTCCCCTGGACTGCAAGGAGCTCCAACCAGTCCATTGTATAGTAGATGAATCCTGGGAGTTCTTTGGAAGGAATGACGCTACAGCTGAAACTCCAGTACTTTGGCCACCTCATGCGAAGAGTTGTCTCATTGGAAAAGATTCTGATGCTGGGAGGGATTGGGGGCAGGAGGAGAAAGGGATGACCGAGGATGAGATGGCTGGATGGCATCACCGACTCGATGGACATGAGTCTGAATGAACTCCGGGAGATGGTGATGGACAGGGAGGCCTGGCGTGCTGCGATTCATGGGGTTGCAAAGAGTCGGACACGACTGAGCGACTGAACTGAATTGAACACATCAGGAACCAGAGCGTCAGTGGGGCTAGAGCCCAGGACCTCCCAGTCCGGGAACCACTGAGGGGGCCTGGCCTCCAGCCTCCGCCAGCCAGGTCCTGCCCTTCCTGTGGCTGCACCTCGGGCCAGGCTCCTGTGGCTTCCAAACAGCAGGGGAGCCTCAGCCTGGTCACTGTCTTCCAGCCTTTCCTTCCCTTACAGGACAGATGCTAACTCACATAGAGAGGATTCTTATTGCAAATCCACCCCTCATTCCATAGACTCCAGTGAGTTATGGTGCAGTTAGACCTAACCACTAGATCCTACAGGCTTTCCTGTGGCCTGAGCTCTTCCTCCAGACGGCGGGTCCTGGGTGGGTGTCCGTCAGGCAGAATAATTCCAGCCTCCACTGAGGACCCCACGGGGGGCAGAGCTGGGACTGGCTGGCAGGGCAGAATCTGCACCCCTCTCCCTCTGTCCCAGCCCCAAATCTCAGGGGATGGGAATCCTGGCTCCTCTCCTTTCAAGGAAGCCTGATCCTTTGGAAGGAACTTGGGCTGGGAGTCAGGGAGCCTGGGGTCACCTTCCAGGCCAGGCTGCACCACTGCTCTGGCTGCCCTAAGCCTCAGCTCACAGTGAGTGAGGGCATCTAGAGGGTCCTGGAGCTTTCCACGATTCATATGAAAGACCCAGCCCCTCACATCTGCCAGAGTGACTCTCAGGCTGATTCCACCTGCAAGTCAGCCTTAGAGAGAGATGGTCCAAGGGCTCTACCTGGTGGCCACTCACAGCCAGACAGGCAGCCCCATCCAGCAGTTTCCAATGTCCATAAAAATCGTAACTGAGGAGGTTAGGACCCTGACTCTGGGAGAAGTGCAGGAGAGAACCCTGAGAATTCAGTCTGCCCGCCCTCTCACACCTGGTTCCCGGGTGTCAGTGGTGGGAATGGGAGCTGCTGTCTTTGTAAAACTGTCTGAGAAGCACTGGCATTGCTGTCAGATGGGACTAGATTCCAATCCCTTGAGTTCTTCACTCAGCCCTGTAGTGGGCTGCTTAGGACTCGTCCTGCAGGGCTGTGTCCTCTCTCTGCATGAATAGGCAGCCAAGGTAGATGGGGGTGAGGCTGGACCAGTGAGAAGAGCCCCCTGGTGGTGCTCAGCCCTTAGGCCAATGGCTCATCCGTGGCTGCACATCTCAATGGCCTGATGTGGGCAGTGCTTCTCAAAGTGTGGTCCCTGGACCAGCAGCAAGGCATCAACAGGAAATTCTGGGGAATGCAGATTCCTAGGTTCCCCCACCAAGACCTGCTGAATCAGAAACGGGATGGCCCCAGCAGCCCCCAGGTGATGCTGAACCTGGTGCAGTGAGAACGCTGTGCTCACGTACCAGGGGATGCTGAGAAGACACCTTATGTGATTTGAATGTCATATGCATCGGAATCACCTCTGGAGGTCAAAACACTAACCAGGGCCTGCCACACCCCCACTCCCCCACCCCAGTGATTCTTGACCTTGTAGCAGAAGGCAGCAGCTCTCCTAGACTGGCCTGTGGTCTACAGAATAGTCATCAGTTATTGTCACTTGGTGGTTGCTTGAGCTATGATAGGCATGGTGCTGTGGGCTCTGTATGGATCATCTCACAAGAATCCTATGAGTTGTTAGATTCTCTTGCTTCACAAATGGAGAAACTGAGGCACAGAGAGGTTGAGTAACTCAGCCTAGGTTACACAGCTACCACATGGCAGGATTCCAAACTGGTTACCTCAGACTCCAGAGGGATGAGGTGCTAAAGGTCACCAGGGGGCACCCATCACTCCTCTCGCACCTTTGCCTGAAAGCTCCCCAGTGCTGGGACACCAATGTCAAGATGGGCTGAATCGACCTCTGAGCTGGGGGTCGCCCCCAGGAAATAATGCCTCCCTCCTGGGCATAGACACAGCTGGAAAAGGGAGGGGGAGCCAGGGGTATTAATGAAGTCACCAGGGCTACTCCTGGACCCACAGGATTCAAGGTGTTAAGGAAATTGACACTCACCCCCATCCCGACTCAATTGTTCATTGCCCTCTCAGTGCTGGGCAGTGTCCACTGACATCCAGCTCAGAGAGAAGAAATGAAAAGACAAGAGGAGGATCTGGAGGAGTAGAGAGCATATGTGGAGGTGGTTGAGTTGCTAAGTCGTGTTCTACTCTTGCAACCCATGGACTGTAGCCTGCCAGGCTCCTCTGTCCATGGGATTCTCCAGGCAAGAATACTGGAGTGGGTTGCCATTTCCTTCTCCAGAGGATCTTCCTGACCCAGGAATCAAACCCTGGTCTCCTGCCTTGAAGGCAGATTCTTTACCAACTGAGCTACAAGGGAAGTTGAGAGCATATGGAGCCATTTTAATGCTAAAAATGCACTTTTCAAAAGCAAGAGAGTTGCTGTCCTGAAAAGAGAAAGGCCTCAAGTCCTTGGGGAGGTGCTGCTCTCCACCAGGCAGGCAGCCCTCACTGCTACTGAATTCTCCTGGAGATCCAGTAGAGCTCCATGGTTGCTCTGGCTTCTTCCACCGAGTTGTCCTGTAGACACAGGACTGAGAGGGGACAGGGGGCTGAATCCCGGCCCATGCGACCCGGGCCTTCCCTGCTCACATCTTGAGTCCAGGGCTGAAGTGGGTCAGGGGTGAGTCTCCCAGGCCCCTGAGACCCTGGACTCGGCAGCTGTGTGGAGCAGGGCCGGCTTCACCCATGAGCCCAGGGCCCAGGCATGGCCAGGCAAGGAATCCAAGTCCTGAGGCCAGGTGTGCCCCCCAGTGGCTCCCATCTGCTGGGTAGGGGCAGGGTGCTGCAGACTTGGCCTCAGACCCAGAGGGGCTGGATTAGGTCCCAAAGGAGCCCAGGGGCTAGGCAATGGGGACAGAGATGTTTCTAGAGTGCTCCTTGCTCAGCACATTGAGAACAGGGCTCTTCAGTGAATCCAGGAGCTAATACTTTGTCCTGGGTCCCTGGTGCCACAAGCCCTGCATAGGGACCTCTGGTATTTGGGAGATACACAAACTCAGGTCCATCCCCTGCCTCCTGCACATTCCGGCTTCACAGACAAGCCCCGCAATTCCTCAGACTGGGGCTTGGGCTCTCCCCTCCCCAGGACCCCTTCTTCACTAAGACACACCTGCATCCTCCACTCAGATCTGGTGTCCTGTCTGCCCCGCCCTCCATCCCTGCTCAGGACACCTGCACTCCCCTCTGTGGACACTCCCCACAGATGTGCTAATGGTCAGGTCATGGGCCTCCTCCTCTTCAACCAAGAGTTTCTCAAGGATGAACCAGACCTTGTTTACCTGGATCCTCAGCCTCTGATCCAGAGTAGATGATTCATAAACATCCACTGAACTGGAAGGGCCTACATGTGGCTATAACTCCTAATGTCTAGCCTGCCTCCCTGGGACCTTCCATCCAAATGAGCTCCCAGCCACCAGCACACACTTGCCCCCACTTGGGGCTTTGAGGGGCCTGCTTATCCAATGACTCTGAACTCAAGATCCCTCCCTCTCTTTTTGGAATGCCCCTCATTGCATACTGCAACTTTCCTACCTGGGGGGAAATCCCAGAGGCTTCTCTGAGTAAATGTTAGTTCTCTGGTTACATCTCACCAGTACTTTCCCATTGAGTCCCAAATATTCAATGTGGTGCCCAAGGCTGTGAATGCCTGTCCCTGCCAGATTCTGCACCACCTCCCGCTCCCCACCCCCTTGCGTCTCTCTATCTTTCTCTCCCATAAACATTGTTCAAACTGCTTGCATCTGACAGGATCCAGACTGTGTGCTCTTTATGAGAATCTAATGCCTGATTATCTGAAGTGGAGCTGAGGTAGTGATGCTAACACTGGAGAGTGGCTGCCACCGCCTCCCATCACCCCCAGTGGCACTGTCTGTTTGTAAGAAAACAAGCTCAGGGCTCCCACTGCTTCTGCATTATGCTGAGTTGTATAATTATTTCTCTATGTATCACAATGCAATAATTATAGAGAGAAAGTGCACAATAAACGCAATGTACTTCAATCATCCCGAAACCACCGCCTTCCCTCCTGTATGTGGAAAAATCATCTTCCACATAACAGGTCTCTGGTGCCAAAAAGTTTAGGGACCGATGCTCCCGAGGACTCTCTTGTCTATCTGGGGACCTCTGGCATTTGGGAGATCCATAAGGGGAGCCCTGCATATGAGCCCAGGACTCTGCTCATCCACACTTGCGGGAAAGGTGGTGCAGGAATCACCTGACTTACTCCTCCATGGCCACTTTCTGCCCTGAGCTCTGTGGATCCACTGATGTCCTGGGATGGGTCAGGAGGTCTATAGAACCCTGATAGTGAGTGCAACATTTCCAGGGTGTGTGCATGCATATTTCTGGGATAGTCATATTCTCAAAGAGATTTTTGTGTCAGAAAAGGTTAAGAGTTTTCAAGAGGCTCTATCATACCTTCCAAAGAAGTAGAGTGGATGTGAGAGTTGGACTGTGAAGAAGGCTGAGCACCGAAGAATTGATGCTTTTGAACTGTGGTATTGGAGAAGACTCTTAAGAGTCCCTTGGACTGCAAGGAGATCCAATGAGTCCATTCTGAAGGAGATCAACCCTGGGATTTCTTTGGAAGGACTGATGCTAAAGCTGAAACTCCAGTACTTTGGCTACCTCATGTGAAGAGTTGACTCATTGGAAAAGTCTTTGATGCTGGGAGGGATTGGGGGCAGGAGGAGAAGGGGACGACAGAGGATGAGATGGCTGGATGGCATCACTGACTCGATGGTCGCGAGTCTGAGTGAACTCCGGGAGTTGGTGATGGACAGGGAGGCCTGGCGTGCTGCGATTCATGGGGTCACAAAGAGTCGGACACGACTGAGCGACTGAACTGAACTGAACTGAATATTGCTGAACCAAACCGAGTAAATGAGGATGCGTGGATCTGAGAATCTCTCTGTGTTTTCCATCTGGAATAGTGACTTCCCTTGGCATCAGGAGAAGCTCATTCAGAAAAACCTTGCAGCCTCTCTCAGCATTTAATTTCCCCAGATTGTCTCCTTCTCAAACCACAGTGTCATAGCATCCCTGAGTGGAGAGACCACATTAGGATTTCAGTTCAGCTCTCTACCTTATAACCCAGCCCTGATCTCGTCACTTTGTTCATAGTAATGCTTCTTAAGGTACACTTGACTTCACGCTCCAGCGTGTCCAGCTCTAAGTGAGTGACCACATCATCATGTCTATCTGTGTCATTGAGGCCTTTTTTCGCATAGTTTTTCTGTGTATTCTTGCCACCTCTTCTTAATCTCTTCGGCTTATTTTAGGTCTTACATTTTTGTCCGTTATTGTGCCCATCCTTGCATGAAATGCTCCCTTGATCTCTCCAATTTTCTTGAAAGAAATCTCTAGTCTTTGCATTCCATTGTTTTCCTCTGTTTCTTCACATTGTGCATTTCAGAAGACCTTTTTATTGTTCCTTGTTATTCCCTAGAACTCTGCATTCAGTTGGATGTATCTCTTCCTTTCTCCTTTGCCTTTTGCTTCTCTTCTTTCCTCAGCTCTTTGTAAAGCCTCCTCAGACAACCACTTTGCCTTCTTGCATTTCTTTTTCTTTCAGATGATTTTGGTCACTTCCCCCTGTACAGTGTTATGAACTTCCATGCATAGTTCTTCAGGTATTCTGTCTATCAGGTCTAATCCCTTGAATCCATTAATCACCTGCACTGTATAATCGTAAGGGATTTGATTTAGGTCATACCTGAATGGTCTCATGGTTTCCCCTACTTTTCTTCAATCTGAGCCTGAATTTTCCGATAAGGAGCTGATGATATGAGCCCCAGTCAGCTTCAGGTCTTGTTTGCATAGAGCTTCTCTATCTTCAGCTGCAAAGAACATAATCAATCTGATTTTAGTATTGACCATTTGGTGGTGTTCATATGTAGAGTTATCTCTTGTGTTGTTGGAAAATGGTGTTTGCTATGACCAGCCTGCTTTCTTGACAAAACTGTAAGCCTTTGCCCTGCTTCATTTTGTACTCCAAGGCCAAAATGCCTTGGCCTCTTGTTCTGGGTGTCTCTTGACTTCCTATCTCTTTCACATTCCAATCCTCTATGATGAAAAGGGCATCTTCTTTTGGTGTTAGTTCTAGAAGGTGTTGTTCATGGAACTCGTCAACTTCAATTTCTTCAGTATCAAGGCCTGGGGCATAGACTTGGATTACTGTGATGTTGAATGGCTTGCCTTGGAAAAGATCATTCTGTTGTTTTTGAGATTGCACCCAAGTACTGCATTTTGGACTCTTCTGTAAGTTAGTAAGATAAACTAAAACATCTTAAGAATTTTGGTTGATTTTTAATTGTGTTGTCTATTATTAGGTTGTAGAATTTCTGTCTATTTTCTAGATACTAGAGATGAATAACACAATTTTTGTCATATTTAAAAAAATTTCCAGAAATGCTTGCCTACCTCCTACTCAAGAGCATGGTGATCACATCGGTCCCAGGACCTCTTGCCATATCCTGTGTCCCCCAGTGTCTGAGACTCACAGGGGAGGATCCACTGATCTAGAGAAGAGGGGTCAGTCCAAACACCCACAGGAGCCAGGAGGGAAGGAAATAAGTAAAGGGGATGGAGAGGAATAGAGCCCTTGGAGAGGACCAGAGCCCTTGGAGAGGACCAGCTACACCTGTTGGAGCTGGTAGAAAAGCAAGATGCTGTGTGCATGACATGGTCTCATGTTTGAAAAACAGGAAAGAAGAAAGATACAGATATACTTTACGAATATGTGTGCATGTCTGTACATACATGTCTACTATGACGTCAGAGCATGTGAAAGGCGTTGAAGGCTCTAATGACGTTGAGGACATGGATGGAGGCATGGATGCTCCTGTGAGCAGGCAGGCAGACTGGCCATGCCCAAGAGGGAAAACTGGGACACGTGAGGTCATCATTTGTTGTTCAGTCGCTCGGTCATGTCCAGCTCTTTGTGACTCCATGGACTGCAGCACGCCAGGCTTTCCTGTCCTTCACTATCTCCTGAAGCTTGCTCAAATGCCTATCCATTGAGTCGGTGAGTTGTCCCCTTCTCCTGACTTCCATCTTTCCCAGCATCAGGGTCTTTTCTAGTGAGACAACTCTTTGCATCAGGTGGCCAAAATATCGGAGCTTCAGCTTCAGCATCAGTCCTTCCAATGAATATTCAGAATTGATTTCCTTTAGGATGGACTGGTTTAATCTCCTTGCAGTCCAAGGAACTCTCAAGAGTCTTCTCCAACACCACAGTTCAAAAGCATCAATTCTTCAGCATTCAGCCTGCATTATGGTCCAACTCTCACATCCGTACATGACTACTGGAAAAACCGTCAGTTCAGTCGCTCAGTCGTGTCTGACTCTTGCGACCCCACGGACTTCAGCACGGCAGGCTTCCCCGTCCATCACCAACTCCCAGAGCTTGCTCAAATCATGTCCATCGAGTCAGTGATGCCACCCAACCATCTCATCCTCTGTCATCCCTGTCTCTTCCTGCCTTCAATCTTTCCCAGCATCAGGGTCTTTTCCGATGAATCAGTTCTTCGTATCAGGTGGCCAAAGTACTGGAGTTTCAGCTTCAGCCTCAGTCCTTCCATGGAAAAACCATAACTTTGACTACATGGACCTTTGTTGGCAAAATAATGTCTCTGCTTTTTAATACACTGTCTAGGTTTGTCATAGCTTTTCTTCCAAGGAGCCAACATCTTTTAATTTTGTGGCTGCAGTCACCATCTACAGTGATTTTGGAGCCCAAGAAAATAAAATGTCTTTTAATTTAGTTCTTTTAAAATAGTTCTGCTTTGTGTCAATTATATATGAGAAGAAGATAATATAGACAATACTAAGCAAAGATGAGAGTGAAAGTCAGTATAAAGGGCATAGACCTGATTTTCTGAGACTTGTAAAGAATCTGGAAAACTGGATTTTCATATGCAATGAGAAAACCGTGCATCTACCAAACACTTCAGGAAGAAATAAAACTGATTCTACACCATTTCTTCCTGAAAACACTATGAAGGAAAACCAAACAAATCCTTGGCCACTGCCAGGACGTACACGTTTGCAAGCCCTGATCTGGAACAAATCAAGCTTGCATGTGCTTATGCCCAGAGTGGGGCCAGGGCCATATGGGTTCTCTCTGAGGGGGAGGGGAAGTGGAACAGGTAGCTGGCATGCCAGCTATGGTTCCAGTGTATTCAAGTGCCAGGTCCTCTATAAGCCATTCATACAGCTTCATTCATTAAATTGACATATAGTAGGTATTGAGCCCATTGCACACATGAGAAAACTGAGGCCCTGTAAGGTAACTTACCAGTTTCCTCCACACCCCACAGCCTCCCTGTAACTCTGAGTTTCCATCTCACCTCCTCCTTCCTTCTTTTGTCCTTACCTTGACCTTCCTGGCTCGCCATCTTCCAGTCCACACACCTGGCTGCTGGGCAGGCAGGGCTCAGCCACATCCAGACTGTTCTCTGACAGAGGCACCATGTCCAGGCTCACAGATTAGAGTGGAGGAGGGTCTGTTGGGGAGGCTCAGACAAACCTCCTGTTTTCCAGGTGGGGGTACTGGGGCCCAGAGAGGACCTTACACAGCTAGAAATCCCATGCCTCTCCTTATCCAATGCCTCCCTCTGTGCCATTAAATGGATCCAAAGCCTCCCCATCAGCATCAGACACAGCATCTTTGTTCATTTCCAATCTCTTCTTCGCAGCTTGGAAGCTGCTCACCAGTCTCCCAGGCCAGGAAAATCCTCGCTTAGGTAAGAATACTTCTAGATCTTTCCAGGCTCACACCTGGATGGCAGCTTTGGAACTTAAAAGCCTTCCTCTGTGAGGCTCCACCTTGAATCATGCTGGGTTGGGGTTTCCCTGCCTCAGTGGGGAAAAGTCACGTGTGAAGGCAAAATTGAGAGCAGGGATTCAAATAGTTCCTACTTCCTGTGTCATCTTGTCCCTGTGGCCTTGCTCTCACCACATGGCTCCTCCCTGTTCACCCTGGTGCTGCCCTCCTCCGGGTGGGGCTGTGTCCCCTCAGATGGCAGCTCCTTCTGGCGATGCTGCAGGGAGGCTGGGCCGGGACACAGGTGTCTTCAGGTTGCTGTGGAAGGAGGCCGTGATCCTGAAGGTGTGTCCTGGGTCCCAGAGCACCAAGATTTGGTCCTGGGCTCCCACCTGTGGGCCTGCTGACATGCTGGGTTGTAGAGGAAAGTGCTCATACCTGCAGCTTTGGGATTTTTATCTGGGGTTCTCTCTTCCTAGGGTTTAGACCGTAGGAAAGACATTTAAGTCCCCCAGCCTTAGTTTTCTCATCAATAAATGAGGTTAGCAGTGCAATCCACAGTTCTTTTATTTTTTAATCCTTGGGGTTAGATAAGCTCCAGAATTCAAGATTTTTCAGCTCCAGACAGATGATACAGTATATCTACTCTACATGACATCACACTCCACTGGGGTCTGAGAGCGCCTTGTAATCATACACATGAGTGTTTCTAAAACTGAACTCTTTGAACATTCACGCTAAGGGAAATAAATAGAGATAATAAATTCTCTATTATCTGTTCAGGTATAATTTTACTACCAAGTAATTTTTTAAAAATGTGTTTTCAATGTTGAGAGACTTCAAGGGATGGCTTTGCAGGTAAGGACCATCCTACACTGTGTTTCTGAAGATAATGCCACACAGTTCAGAGAGATCCAAAATGTTGGTAGATTGTGGCCAGCGAGCCAGCTGTGAGGTTTGGGATAAGACAAGTCTCCTGACAAGGCCAAGGCTGATGGGTGGGGGGAACCATTCTGGAGTGACCGTGCTGTTACCCACGCATCTGAGCCATTGGTTCCAACTCCACAGATCCTGAGCCTCAGCCGTCACAGGGCCCTGAGCCTTCTCCAGGCATCTGACTTAATCCTCCTCCAGAGCTAGATCTTTCTCTGATGGGTCATCAGTGAAGACCACTGTCACACTGGTGACTGTGACCTGCCAGATTTCACAACACCATGCCCACCAGGGCGACATCCCCAGAAAAGGATGAATGGGGCAAGGTGTGCTGCCTCCTCCACCTGCCACAGCTCTGCTCCCCCGGCGTGGCCTTCTCCCTGCTGGCTGACGTGGGCATCTGGAGAGGAATCATAGGTGACTGGTCCATGTCCATCTGGTGCATCTGTTTTGCTGTGACCCTCATCATCTCCATTGTTGAGTTCTGTGATCTCCCGTCCTGGTTTTCTTTCTACTGGTACGACTTCCCCGTTACCTAAGCCTGCTACGCCACCCTCGTCTGCCTCTCGGCCTCCATCATCTACTCCACTGCATATGTCTGGTTCCTGCCTTATGGTCCTTCCCGGGACCGGGCCATCACCGCCACTGCCTTCTCCTGCGTCACATCTGTGTTTATGCCTTGGATGTGGCCTTCGCGTGGAACTGGTATGATCTCGATGGTATCATCTGCTACGTGCACACCGTGCCAGGCCTGCTGAAGGTGCTGGTGTCATCTTTGCCTTCATCAGTAGCCCCTCCCTGGACCTGCACCCTGCTGTGCACCACACGGCCCTGGTGTGGTGTGTGGCCGTGTACTCCATCTGCTTCATCCTGGGAGCTGTGGTCCTCCTGTTGAAACTGAGTGAACGGGAATGTAGACTGTGCATCCTGTACCCCATTTTCCAGCTTGTGCTCACCTTGTTCTCCATCCTCCTCTACATCAGCACTGTGATCCTCTGGCCTCTCTACCAGTTCAATGAGGAGTTCAGGGGGCAGTCCCAGCGGTCCAGTGTTGTGAGCTGCAGTCGTGAGCTTGCCTACGACATGTGCCTCTAGGATTGCCTACTGGCTGTGGCCATCCTGACAGCCATCAGCTTGCTGATGTGCATGGTCAACCTGGGGTACTGGGCCCACCAGGTTTCCGTAGGGACTGAGGATGTCTCCAGTGCTCCTGATTCTTCCCAGTCCTATCATCCTGTGACGTCCTCTTCCTGGCTCCCCTCTCTCCCTCCTCACATCCTTCCCCGTTCATCCCACTCTCTTTATGTTTCCTTCCCTCCTCCTGCTGTGTCTCCTTCTTCTTTTGTTGCCCACATCCTGTTTTGCCTCTTTCTCTTGCTTCTCTCATCTTTTCTACATTTTCTGTTTTTTGCCCCTCTTTCATTCATCCTTGGCTTTCTCATCTCATGTGTCCTGACCTCCTCCCCCCATCTTCCTTCTGATCCATCAGGACCTGAGACTCCTTCCTTCTCTGCCCACCACCCCCTCTCACCTCCTAAGGTGCTGACTCCACAGCACACAGCCCTCTGTGCAGCTGTTCACACCCTGAGCCTCCAGAGGGGCCTCATTGACAAAGCGTGTCTGTACACCCTGGTGGTGTCTTAGTTGGTGGTATCGGGGGGTGGGAGTTGGAAGTGTGAGGGTGGGTAGCTAGGGAATGGACTCCTCTTTATCCATTCCTCCATTGATGAACATTTAGGCTGTGTCCATGTCTCGGCTATTGCAAACAGCACTGCAATGAACACTGGGGTGCATGTATCTTTCCAGATAAGGTTTTTCTCCAGATATATGCCTATGAGTGTGATTGGAGGGGCATATGGTAGCTCTATTTTTAGTTTTTTAAGGAACCTCCAAACTGTTCTCTGGGTTTCCCTGATGGCTCAGACAGTAAAGAATCCACCTGAAATGCAGGAGACCTGTGTTCGATCCCTGGGTTGAGAAGATCCGTTGGAAAAGGGAATGGCTACCCACTCCAGAATTCTTGCCCAGAGAATCTCATGGACAGAGGCACCTGGCAGGCTACAGTCCATGGGGTTGCAAAGAGTCAGACAAGGCTGAGCAACTTTCATATACTATTCTCCGTAGTGGAGGTATCAATGTACATTCCCACCAACTGTGTAGGAGGGCTCCCTTCTCTCCACACCTTCTCCAGCATCTATTGTTTGTGTGGATTTTTTGATGATAGTCATTCTGGCTGGTGAGAAGTGATATCATTGTTTTGATTTGCATTTCTCTAATAAATAACAATGTTGAACATCTTTTCATGTACCTATTGCTATCTGTATGTCTTAAAGAAATGTGTTATGTTTCCTGCCCATTTTTTGAGTGGATTGTTTGTTTTGATGCTGCTAAATGTCACAAGCTTTTTGTAAATTTTGGAGACTAATCCTTTATTGGTCATGTCATTTGCAAATATTTTCTACCAATCTGTGGGTTGTCTTTTCATTTTGTTTATTGTTTCCTTTGCCTGCAGAAGCTTTAGAGTTTAAGCAGGTCCCATTTATTTATGTTTTTATTTCCATTATTCCTAGAGACAGATCAAAAAAGATATTGCTGTGATTTATGTCAGGCAAGGCAACCTGTAGATTCAATGCAATCCCTATCAAATTACCAATGGAATTTTTACAGAACTAGAACAAAAAATCTCAAAATCTGTATGGAGACACAAAAGACCCTGGATAGCCAAAGCAATCTTGAGAAAGAAAAGTGGAGCTGGGAGAATCAGTTTCCTTGAATTCAGAGTATACTATAAAACTACAGTCATCAAAACAGTATGATACTCGCACAAAAATAGAAATTATGGATCCATGGAAAGAACAGAAAACTGAGAAATAAGTCCATGAACCTATAGACCCAGTGACTGAACTGGGTCTCTTATATCTCTTGCATTGGCAGGCAGGTTCTTTACCACTAGCACCATCTGGGAAACCCTATGGACAATTAATCTATGACAAAGGAGGCAAGACTACCTGTTGTTGGAAAGACAGTCTCTTCAACAAATGGTGCTGGAAAAACTGGACAGCTACATGTAAAAAATGAAATTAGATCATATTTAAACTGCATACACAAAAATAAGCTCAATATGGATTAAGGACCTAAATGTGAGACTGGACACTATAAAACTCAGAGAGGAAAACATAGGCAGAACACTTTCCGACTAGCTATGTTTTCTGTACTTTGCTTTTTTTTTTTTTTTACAAAATTATTCATTCTTGCATTAACAAATGTGTGATTGAGCCTCCAATAAAAATAATAATGACCAGGTGACTTGAAATGATTGACTTGATGTATAGCTTATAAGATCCATGATTGTAATAGTGTGACTCTAGATATGGGAAGAAGGAACAGGATGGAATCATTACCTGGAGCTGACAGACTAGTAAGGCAGGTGGCCTAGAGGCTTTTGGCTACTGGTAACAGAAACTGAGTAATAGCACACTGAGTGGCCTGTATAAAAAATCCTCTCCCTTCCTGGGAATGAGCGTTCCTAGGACCCAGGGACGAATTGGTCAAAAGTGTCTCCCAAGCCTTGCTTGAAATTTAGAGGGGAATGGCCTTAGGATTGTGTAATAAAGAGTGTTCAAACCACCTAGTTCTACAAGAATCAAGTCATTAGCTACTGCCATCACTGACCTAGAATCCACCCTGGAAGGAATTCATGGCAAAGACCATGATAAGGCAATTTGTGCTCTGGGAAAACTGGCAGAACCAGCCTTCAGATACTTAGACATTTCCAGTAGAAATGTTTACAAACCCAATTTCTTACATCTTGCCATACTATAAAAGCACTAAAACCATTAACTATGGTATCTGGTCTTTTTGAAGATCAATAACTTTGTCAAGAATTGTGCTTGGTTGCATGATTCAGCTTCCCTGAATCACATACATAGCGGCCCCCATTTACCTCTTTGGAACAGTTCTTACAGCTTCCTGAAAGAATGTCTTGCTGGTTATAATTTTTATATTGCCTTGAATAAAATTTTTCATTTCTTTCTTAATTGATTTTCACTCATTTTTTCATAGATATGAGCAAGTGTGCATTTATAAAAATTTCCATAAGTTAAGTGAAGGAAATTCATATTCTTCTATTTTCATGAATTAAATTGAACATAGTTCTGTGACCTCACTTCCCAGGAGGATGGAGATGCCTCTGTGCTTTAGTGAAAGACCTGTTGTCCAGGTGGGCTCACCTGAGGGACTCACTGTCCAAGTCTTGTGGTTCTTGAGGGTGGCTGCTCCATCCCTTCTGTTGGGGAGTTAAGGGTCATTTGTCACAAGGCTGGTCAAGTCCCTTCACTGTGGAGCTCAAAAGAGAGTAGAAAGGTCCTCTGCTTAGTCGAAACTGCTCGTCATAGAAGTGGTGCAGCTGGACCCCAGGGAGTGGCAGGACGTGTCCTGAGTCACCCTGTGTGTGGCAGAGTCAGAGACAGGACCCAAGTGTCCTCCTTCCCAGGCTGGCTGTCTGTCCACAGCCCCATGCTGTTTGTTGTAAGTGTAGCAGCAGCATCCTCCAGGCTGGGATTCTGCCCCGTTCACCCTCGTTCTGTACAAACCTGGCACAGCCCCCTGAAGAGGGCACTCACTGCTGCTGAGTCAGTTTTCTCATCTGCTGGATGAGACCCCTCGTCCTTCCCAGCTGCCCTCTTCCTGGGATCGCTGGACTTGCCAGTCCTGGAGACTCAGACCTGGAGATGGCAGCCGGCTCTCTCCCCTCTGTCCACCCTCTCTGCTTGTTTCCTCTTGGCTGCTGGGTCCTGTTTATTGGTCACATCCTTCCTGATTACACAGACCCTCCTTCCCCACGACCTCTGCTTGGTGGGGAACATGTTTCTCTTTCATAACAAGAGTTTCCTCAGTCACTTCCCAGTGGTCCAATTTTCCAGTGATTCTTGTCAAAAACACAGACTGCTTCCAGGTGCCCCCACAGTCTGAGGTCTCCTAGATTCCCTTGTTCCTGCACATTCTTGACTTTCCACTTCTTCAGAGTCCATCTCAGCAGCCATTTGTAGGAAAATATTGCTTTTGTGGGATTTCTAGGTGGTTCAATAGTAAAGAATCTACTTGCCAATGCAGGAGGTGCAGGAGACACTGGCTTGATCCCTGGATCAGGAAGATCTCCTGGAGAAGGAAATGGCAACCCACTCCAGTATTCTTTCCTGGGAAATCCCATGGACAGAGGAGCCTGGCAGGCTACAGTCCATGGGGTCGCAAAAAGTCAGACATGACTGAGTGACTGAGCATGCATGCATGCATTACTGTTGTTTTGAAGCAAGGCCTGATACGTTATTGTTATGTTATTATGGCCCTATTATAAAGAAGAATGCAAAACTCTGCATTCAGTTTCAAATAAAACATGAGAAAGATAAACACTAAAATCAAGAACCAACATGTACGTGTATTCCCAGTGCTAAGAAGAGGGTTTGACACATGACAGATGTTTCCCAGTCCCAAGTCCTGAGGATTTGAGACCCTCAGATGATGGAGAGGAGGAAGAGGAGGAGAAGGAGGGAGAGAAGGAGGGAGGAGAGTCTGAGCGGCAGGAGGACCATCACTCCAGAGAAGGTTTCCTGAAGCAGGTGGAGAGGGTATATATGTCTTGAGTTGCCCACATGCTGCTCAGTGGTGAACTGGTGAGAACGGTTTCCATGAAGAGGTGGGAACAGAAGGCAGAGAGGGGGTTAGAGCAGATGAGAGAAGTGAAGATGCAGAGTCAGGTGTAGATCATGCTCAGGATGCTTGTGGAGAAAGAGTGCAAAGGACAATAGCTGGGCAGGTGTAGGACCAAGGGCTTGCTTTTGCTTTGTTTTAAACTGCAAGATGCTACAACATGGTTTGCACATGACATGAGCCATATATATTGATTGAATTCCATTTCCTCATTCTAGAAATCAAACCCTTTTTATTGGCAGAATCTGACTGGTAACTGAATATTTTTGGTTCATGGCCTTGCCCCTGGACCTGAGTGTAAAAGAAAGGGGAAACTAGAGTTCAAATGATTTTCCACCAGACTTTCAAACTCATTGGTAACTTTTTTCCTAATGCCAAATTCTGTAGACTCAGTGTTTGTTTCCCTCCAAAATCCATATGTTGAAGCCTAAATCACCAATGTGTTGGATTTGGAGGTGGGGCTTCTAGGAGGTAATTAGGTCATGAGGCTGGGGCCTGTGTGAATGGGATTAGTGCCCTTATGAGAAGAAACAGGACAGATGATCTCTCTCTCCATCATGTGAGGACATGGCCTCATACAGTGGGAAGACTGCAAACCAGGAAGAGAGCCCTTACCAGATTTCAGCTCTCAGGAACTTCAGTCTTGAACTTCCTAGTTTCCAGAACTCTGAGAAGTAAATGTCTGTTGTTTAAGCTGCCCAGTCTATGGAGTTCTGTTACAGCAGCTCAACTGGAAAACCCAGGGTCCTGGCAATATATCAGGAAGTACAGTTTGTTGAGTTGGAGTGTTTCTTCCAATCAAAGCTGATGGGGCAGACATAATAGATCTGGGAAGAAAATTGTCATCTTCCTGAAGGACCCAGAAACAACTGGCCTACCAAGAATTTCCAGGCCTAGTGCCCTCCCCCACCATCAGCAGCAGTTATTCCCCTCCTCCTCCATCAAAGCCATGGTGCATCTTTATTCAAGGCTGCCTTTCACTGGGCCTCCTCTCTGCCCAGCCCTTCATATCATTGTCTCTGACCCTCATACTAACCCTGGGAGGGTTATTATTATTCCCAGTCTACACATCAGGAACCAGAACCTCAGCGAGGCTACAGCTCAGGACCTCCCAGCCCGGGAACCACTGAGCAGGTCCTGGCCTTCAGCCTCTGCCAGCCAGGTCCCGCCCTTCCTGCAGCTGCACCTCAGGCCAGGCTCCTGGGGCTTCCAAACAGCAGGGGAGCATCCGTCGTGATCACTGTTTTCCAGACTTATCCTTCCTTTAGAGGATGGGTGCTAACTCACATAAAGATAATTTTTATTAAAATCTACCCCTCCTTCTGTAGACTCCAGTGAGTCCTGGGTGTAGTTAGGCTGAACCACCAGCATTGCCAGCTCCCCCTTGGCCCCAGCCCTTCCTCCAGACAGAGGGTGCTGGATTGGGGTCCCTCAAGCAGAATGAGTCCAGCCTCCACTGAGGACCCCTCGGGGGCAGAGCTAGAACTGGCTGGCAGGATGGAGTCTGCACCCCTTTCTCTCTGTCCTAGCCTTAAACTCTGGTCGATGGGAGGACGATGAAGAGGTGAGGATGCCCTTGAGCAAGGGTCGAGTTCAGGACCCTAAACAAGGTCCCCACCAGTGTCCCCAGGGCTCCACCACCTGGTAATGGAGACCAGCAATTCTACCAGGTGCCACAGCACACCCCCTGAACTCAGGGTGCTGGGCCAGGCTAGCATTTGCCTTTTACTCCCATTTCTCAGCAAAGCCACTCAAACCTTCTTATCCCCCAGCAGGAAAAGCATGTGTTCTTTTCATACAGAGGAGAAATTGTGCCCCAAGTGAGTAAGTTTCTTGGCTGCGGAGCCTGGCCCAGACAGCAGCACACTGGACAGGAAGTGGGCGGCGTTCGTATCACTCCTGGGACCAGACTGGCTGGATCCTCACCTTCAGAGACAGTGATGCTGTCCTGATAGGGCTGGGCGCTTGGGAGCAGGGTGGTGGGACGCGTGCCTGGAGACAGCAGGTGAAGGTGGAAAATCCTGTCCCTGAATAGAAGGTCTTTCTCCATTGGGTGGGGTTGGGGGCAGAGGAAGGCGGGGAGGAGGGGTGGCTACAGCGTGTGAGAGGGGCTGGCACCCTTCCCAATCCCCTCACTCCTCCAGCTAACAGGTCTGAGTCACAGGTGCCCCAAGGGAGCTCAGCAGGCATGGCCACTGCAGACGGTCCTTTCAGACCACCCGCCAGATTTCCCTCGTTTCCTCCAGGGTTAGGTGGCAGAAAGGGATCACGTCCCTGTCTTCTAGTCCATTTTGCCAGAGCCTCGGGAATGTACAGGTCTTTCCAAAGCCAGCCCTGGGCTGGAGGACATGTGGGATCCCCCTGGCTCAGCTGAGTTCTGGTTTCCTTCCCACGTTTTCCTCATTTGTTAAGAATCCACTGTGAATGGGTTTGGGGGATGTGGGCAGAGAAGGGACAAGGAGGCCAGGGTGTTGGGGTGGCTGGTGGAGCAGAGGTGAAATGCAATCCAGATAAAGGCAAAACATTGAAGAAACTGGGGACATTTAACCTAGAAAGTCAAGTATCCAGGGCTGAGACAGAAACATGAGGATGAGGTGAAGAGAGGGGACAGGTCACCATGTGGAAGCGACACGGGATTTGTACTGGGTGGATGCTTCAGTGGGGAAAGTCCTGTGTGCATAAACCAGGGACCCAACCCTCTGAGCAGTGCTTTCCAAGCAGGGACTCCTCTGTCCTTGGGCACATCCAGGCCAGGGTCCATTGCCCTGGTGAAAGGAGTCAGGTGGCAGGGGGGAGGTGGGCTAGGGCTCAGGGCTCAACCTGGTGTCTTGTGGTCCAGACACAGCCCTGAACATGTTCCCATGGGCTAGCATTTCTTCACAGGCACCATCAGCTGGGCTGAGAGGCACCTGCCCAGTGCAGCCTGCATTCTCAGTGCTAGCAAGCATCAGGCTGGGGTCACTGGCTTGTTCCTGGATCAGCTGCTTAGGCATTCAGAGTTGTGAGCCCTGGAGCAGAGGCCCTGACCACACTCATCACCCTTCCCTTCTCTAGGCTCACTGGCAGGCCCACCTGGTCATCATTATTTTTATTGGAGCCTCAATCTCACAAATTACATTTGTTAATGTAAGAAACAACAATATTGTCAAACAGGCAGAGTACAAATAAAATAGCTTGTGAAATTAATAAGCTCATAAGTAAATAGTGTTATCTTCTAAGGAGTCACATGGCTGGGGCCAGAAGAAGAAAATTCCATCTTTAGGTGGAGCAGGTATTTCTCTCCTTGGGGAGGTCAGGTTAACACATACTCACTGAACTCAGATGCTCACTGCACTCTAGAGGGGAGGGAGGAGGCCCAAAATGGCAGAGAAGAAAAATTATGTTGAAATGTTTCCTGTCTTGCCTTGAAATACAATTTTGATTTCATTCCTTCTTAAAATTTGCCTGCCATGCGCACCACCTCCTGGGAGCTCTCTCCACCCACCACACCTTCCCCTGGGTGAAGATCACATGGTTCATCCTGGTACAGGAGTGAGGGGCAGCAGGGCAGGGGATCCTTCCCCTCCCCTCCCTCACAGCTCTGCTAGCCTGGCCCCTCTGGCCCTGATGGCACCAGAATGCTGGGCTCTGAGGCTTTGTGGCTGAGAGCAGGAGAGGAAGAAGGCTTGTGGGGGCTTCCTGGCCTGCAGCTACTGTAAACGGCTGCTGGTCTGAATTCATCCATGAAGAGGTCGGGAAGGCACATACACACACACACACTGAGCCTACATCCAGGCACCTTTAAAGAAAGCATCCCAGTGCTGGCAGAGGTTTCTAATAGCTAAGGATTTGGGGCTTTGGAGTGGGACCAAACTGCTAGTTTCCTCCAACAGGCTGAAGCCCTAGCCTCAGCCTGATGGGGCATGGGGAATCGCTGGGTGCAGTTCACAGAGGGGGGTCTTTTGGGTTAGCATGGAAGTCCAAGTTGACTAGGGTACTTCTGAACTCTAGGCACACTGAGGGCAGTCAGGACCTGTTGATTTTGTTTTGCTTTGTCTTTGTCCTTTATATTAAATTGGGGGGGAGGAGTGGGAAGAACATTATGATGTAAAACAGAGACAAGGCTTCTCTCTATGATTGCCAGCAAAGGCTGATAGGAACCAGAAGCTCCAGGGAATTTAACACACACACACACAGACACACATATACTTTATATATGTACACACACATTATATAATACATTATGTAGCTCACATTATGCCTGGGGCCCAGAGCACAAGGAAGCAACAGTAGGAAGCAACAGTGGAAACAACTGACTCACAGAAACACATGTGTGCACCACACACTCAAGCACTTCAGTTTCTTTAACTACAAAAGCAGCAGTTCTCCACCACCTCAGCACACCTGCCCAAAATTTTTGAAAAGAAATGTCCCTGACTAGGAAAGTGAAAAAAAAAAAAATCAAGGGAACAACAGCATTAAGGCTGCAGTGTCCATGCTCTTCTCCCTGCAGAGGCTGAAGAACAGGACAAGCTGTTTTGATCACTGGGGCCACATCACTGCCCCTCACCAACACTGCAAACAGGTGTCTTCCAGACCCTGTGGTTCTTCATCAACTCCTTTTTTGATTCCTCAGAGAAGGCATTCATCCCTTGCTTTCTCTAAGAGTCCTTCTGGGTGATGGGTGTTTAGTGACCTTGAAAAAATTCAAACAGTCTCTTGGAAGGATGAGCACAGGATGAGACCTAAGGATTGAGAGTCTCTAAGATTTCTGCCACTGAAAATTGTTGACCTCCAGAGATTTGTTTCTTTTAAGTAAAAGGGAGATGTACCATTCATCCACTGTGAGAATGGGGGTCTAATACCTAACTAACTACCCCAATCACAAATCCACACACACCAACTAAGGCAGCCCCAGGGGGACAGACACTTTGGCAATGAGGCCACTCCAGACGCCCAGGGTGTGAATAGCTGCACAGAAGGGTGTGTGCTGTGGGGTCAGCACCTTAGGATGTGGGAGGGGTGGTGGGCAGAGAAGGAAGAAGTCTCAGGTCCTGATGGATCAGAAGAAGGAAGATGGGGAGAGGTGGTCAGGGCACAGGAGACGAGAAAACCAAGGATGACCCAATAAAGGAAAAAAAGCAGAAAATGTAGAAAAGTTGAGAGCAGAAAGAGAAAAAGGCAAAACAGTGTGTGAGCAACCAAGGAAACCAGGAAGGAGACGGAGAAGGGGAGAAGGAAACAGGAAAGAGAGTGAGATGAAGGGGGAAGGATGTGAGAAGGGAGAGAGGGAGCCAGGAAGAGGGCATCAGAACTCTGTAAGGACACCTCCTGTGAGCAGAGGGGATCAGGAGACCCTGGGCAGAGCCTTAGTCTCCACAGAGACCTGGCAGGCCCAGTACCCCAGTTCGGTCATGTAAATCAGCAGGTTGATGGCTGTCAGGACGGCCACAGCCAGGCGCTGGTCCCAGGCGCACATGTCGTAGGTGAGCTTGTCCCTGCAGTCCCCATTGCTAGACTGCTGAGGATGCCCACCGAACTCCTCGTTGAACTGGTAGAGCAGCCAGAGGACCAGAGCACTGATATAGAGGAGGACGGAGAGCAGGCTGAGCACAAGCTGGAAGAGGGGGAAGGGCCCGGGCAGCCTGCATTTCCATTCGCCCAGGTTCAGCAGGATGGCCAGGGCTGCTGGGATGAAGCAGATGGAGTACACGGCCACACTCCACTCCAGGGCTGGCTGGTGCAGGTACAGGGAGGTGTTGCTGATGAAGGCGAAGATGATGCCGGCCATGAGGGTCTCCAGCACCTTCAGCAGGCCTGGCATGGTGAGCACATAGCAGGAGGTCTTGTAGATCTTACTGCGCTCCCACATTTTGACTACTTCCGTGGCATAAAACACAGACGCAATGCAGGAGAATGCAGTAGCAGCGATGGCCCGGTCCTGGTAAGGACCATAAGGCAGGAACTGGACATAGGTGATGGAGTAGATGATGGAGGCCGAGAGACAGAGGAGGGCAGAGTAGCAGGCATAGGTGTTAGTTAAGTACCAGAAGAAAGGAAACTCCGATGGGAGCCTACGTAACTCAATTGTGAGGATAATGAGGGTCACCGCACAACAGAAGCACCAGATGAACATAAACCAGTTACCTATGTACCCCCTGTGAATGCCCATGTCGGCCACCAGAGAGAAGGACATGCAGGTGGAAAAAATCTGTGGCAGGCGGAGGAACCGGCACGTCCTGTCCAAGTCGGCCAGGTATAGAGTTGTTCCTGAGTTGGACATGGTGTCGTGAAGGTCAGGCAGGTCACAGTCACTGGGGTGGCAGGATCTTCCTGAGTAACCACTGTAAAAAGATCCAGTTCTGGAAGTTGATTAAGAGAGATTCAGCTAGAAAGGCTCAGGGACCTGTGACGGCAGAGGCTCAGGGTCTGTGGAGTTAGAACGAATGGCCCAGACGCTTGGATAACAGCACGGCTGCTCCTGAACGGTTCCCCCACCCATCACTGTTGGCCTTGTCAGGAGACTTGTCTTATCCCAAACCTCAGAGCTGGGTTGAGTCTGGCCTCAAACCATGAACATTGTGGGTCTCTGACTGTGTGCCATTATCTATGGAGACACAGAGAAGGATGGTCCTTATCTGCAATCCAAACCCTTCGAGTTTCTCAAAATTGAAAACAAATTTTTGAAAAATTGTTGGGTAACAAAATTTGACCTGAACAGACATGAGACAATTCATGATATCTATTTAATTCACTTAGTGTGAAATGTCAAAAGTTCAGTTGCAGAAACACTAATGTCTGAATATAGGGTGCGTTCACACCCCAGTGGGGTGTGATGTCATGTAGAGTAGATGTACCATTTCACCTGGCTGGAGCAGATCTGACTCCAAGGGTTTCAGAAAAGGAACTGTGGATTTTACTGCTAACCCCATTTTACAGATGAGAAAACTAAGGCTATGGAATCAAGTTCCTTCCCTAGGTGGCATGACTAGGAAGTGGGAATCCAGGTAAAATGCCAAAACTGTGGGTGTGAACACTTTGGTCTAAAGCCCAGCATGTCAGCAGGGCCTGTGGGTGGGAGCCCAGGACCAAAGACCAGGGCTCTGGGACCCAGGACACATCTTCAGGGCCACAGCCTCCTTCCACAGCAACCTGAAGACACAGCCGGGACAATCTGAAGTATTGTCAGATACTTCAGACATATCCTGGCCTCTCCTCCCCGCAGCATCACTAGAAGGAGCTGCCATCTGAGGGGACACAGCCCCACCCAGAGGAGGGCAACTTCAGAGGTGAGCAGGGAGGAGCCAGGGGGTGAGAGCAAGGCTGTGGGGACAAGATGACATGGGAGTAGGGATTGTTCTGAATCCCCTCCCCCCATTTTGCCTTCACATGTGATTCTCCCCCCCTGGGGAGGAGAGGACTCCCCCGCCACAACCCAGCGTGACTCCAAAGTAGAACATCATTGAGGAACCACAGAATAAATTAAAATAATTTTGGGCTCTGAAGCTCCAAAGTTGCCATCTATGTAGGAGTCTGGAAAGATCTAGGAGTAGTCCTACCTGTGAGGATTTTCCTGGCTTGGGAGACTGGTTGGCAGCTTCCAAACTGGAAGAAGGGATTGGAAATGAACAAGGATGCTGTGTCTGATGCTGATGTGGAGCCATTCAGGGCATCCAGGGAGTGGGTGGGGATGGACAGATGATCGGCCCCCTTTTAAGGGCAGGAGCTGAAAGAGGAGGCCCCTGCAGGGCCCCTGGGAGGGGACAACCCTGAGGATGCTCCTGGGACAGGGATGGGGTGGGGGGCAGAGTGGAGATGACTAGGGGGGATCCCAGGGTCCCAGGGGCCCTGAGGCAGCCCAGTAGGGGGTCTTCTGACCCAGAAGGGATGCAGGCATGGAGCCAACCTTCCCATGGAGGAGGGGCCTGGACTGGAACTGAGAGGGGCCTGAAGGGGTTTCAGGGCTGTGACAGGGACACGTGGCCAGAGTGGCAGGGACCCTGAAGACCACAGAATTGCCCAAGTCACTGCCCAAGGCAGTCCCAGCCGCCAGGGCTTCAGTCCCGCCAGCCAGGGGTGCAGTCCTGCTCACACGGACTCCTCCAGTGTCCAGTGTGGGGGGAGTGAGGCCCCTCCCAGCCCGCCCCCCCCTCAGAGACAGCTGCCCTGTTTCCAAGGGACTATTTGCTGAGAGGCCCCCAGGGCGGAAGGGCCAGCACCCTGAGCCCCAGCCAGCTTCCTGCCATCAGGGGATTATTATATCACCTTTGCTGATAATAAACCCTGGGACAAGCTGAGACTGGAAAGAGAAACAGAGCAGACCTGAGAACCTCCCTGGACTCATAAAGCTCCTTGAGCCCCAGTTGCCAGTGGAGCCCTGGAGCCTGCGGGCCTCCCAGTGGGCACTGCCGGGGTGGGGAGGGCACTGGCTCAGAGACAGGCTGGGGTGTCACTCTGTCCCTGAATTTGTTCCCAATTTATTGTTAAAATGACCCTGCAATTTACACCTATGGCTTAATAATAACTTTGGGTCCATTTAACACCACAGAAGCAGAGCTTGGGGAAAGAGAGCCATGGGATTTCCTTCTGTGTGACCCTGGGTAAGGCCTGTGCCCTCTCAGGGCCTCAGTTCCCCCACCTGTAAAGCAGGAGGTTTACCTGAGTTTCCCAGCAGCCCCTCCTGTACTCTGTCTGTGAGCGCGGACATGGGGCCACTCTCCATGGCACGTGCTACCTCAGAGCACAGCCTGGATGTTGCTGAGCCCCGCCTGCCCAGCATCAGGCATGTGGACTGGAAGACAGTGAGCCGGGAAGGTCATGGCCGGGACAGAAGAAGGAGGAGGAGGTGCCAGAAGGGCATAGAAGGAGGAGGGGAGATGGAGACTCACAGTGACAAGGAGGCTGTGGGGCCTGGAGGAGACACTTTAAAGCTGAATGATCCTGGGCAAGTTTTTCATCGCAGCTTCAGTTTCCTAATTTGTACAATGGGCTTAATACCTGATTTGTGTCAAGAAAATGAATAAAGCATGTGAAGGCTCCTCAGAGGGCCTGAAACAAAACACAGTAATGCCAGCTACCTGTCCCCACCACCCATTCCCTCACAGAGGACCCAGAAGGCCCTGGCTTCATTCTGGACAGAAGTGCATGGAAGCTTGACTTGCTCCAGATTAGGGGCTGCAAACCTGTGTGTCTTGAAGGTGGCCCAGGGATGTGTTTGGTTTCTCTTAAGGGAGTTTTCAGGAAAAGAATGTATCAGTCAGTCAGTCAGTTCAGTCGCTCAATCGTGTCTGACTCTGTGACCCCATGAATTGCAGCACGCCAGGCCTCCCTGTTCATCACCAACTCCTGGAGTTCACTCAAACTCATGTCCATTGAGTCAGTGATGCCATCCAGCCATCTCATCCTCTATCGTCCCCTTCTCCTCCTGCCCCCAATCCCTCCCAGCATCAGAGTCTTTTCCAATGAGTCAACTCTTCACAAGAGGTGGCCAAAGTACTGGAGTTTCAGCTTCAGCATCATTCCTTCCAAAGAAATCCCAGGGCTGATCTCCTTCAGAATGGACTGGTTGGATCTCCTTGCAGTCCAAGGGACTCTCAAGAGTCTTCTCCAACACCACAGTTCAAAAGCATCAATTCTTTGGCACTTAGCTTTCTTCACAGTCCAACTCTCACACCCATACACAACTACTGGAAAAACCAGAGCCTTGACTAAATGGACCTTTGTTGGCAAAGTAATGTCTCTGCTTTTGAATATGCTATCTAGGTTGGTCATAACTTTCCTTCCAAGGAGTAAGCGTCTTTTAATTTCATGGTTGCAGTCACCATCTTCAGTGATTTTGGAGCCCACAAAAAATTAAAGTCTGACACTGTTTCCACTGTTTCCCCATCTATTTCTCATGAAGTGATGGGACCAGATGCCATGATCTTTATTTTCTGAATATTGAGCTTTAAGCCAACTTTTTCACTCTCCTCTTTCACTTGCATCAAGAGGCTTTTTAGTTCCTCTTCACTTTCTGCCATAAGGGTGGTGTCATCTGCATATCTGAGGTTATTGATAGTTCTCTCGGCAATCTTGATTCTAGCTTGTGCTTCTTCCAGCCCAGCATTTCTCATGATGTACTCTGCATAGAAGTTAAATAAGCAGTGTGACAATATACAACCTTGATGTACTCCTTTTCCTATTTGAAACCAGTCTGTTGTTCCATGTCCAGTTCTAACTGTTGCTTCCTGACCTGCATATAGGTTTCTCAAGAGGCAGGTCAGGTGGTCTGGTATTCCCATCTCTTTCAGAATTTTCCCCAGTTTATTGTGATCCACACAGTCAAAGGCTTTGGCATAGTCAGTAAAGCAGAATAGAATGTACACAATGTGTATTATTTTTCCCCTAAGTGTTAGATAGCTGCAGTGTTTTTATTTCACAAGAAAACCCACATTTCCAGCTCCTTTTGAAGCCTCAAGTTTCTGTTTGTGCCCTCCAAGAATCTGTTTGCCCAGTCCTGTGGAAGTTCTGTAATCAAATCCCACTGGCCTCCAAAGTCAGATTCACTGGAGGTTCTCAGTCTCTCTGCCAGATCCCCAATCTGTTGTGGGTCCTAGAATTTTCTTAACAGTGTGAGAATTTCTTTGGTATAATTGTTCTTCAGTTTGTGAGTCGTCTGCTTGGCAGCTCTATTGTGGGGCTAATGGCAACCTCCTTCAAGAGGGCTTATGCCACACGCTACGTGACCCAGGTCTGCTGCAGCCAGAGCCCCTGTCCTCATGGCAGGCCACTGCTCACCCATGCCTCCCCAGGAAATACTCAAACACTCAAAGGCAGGTCTGGTTCAGTCTCTGCGGGCCTCTGGGTCCTGGTGCACGCAAGGTTTTGTTTGAACCCTCTGAGTGTCTCTGGCGGGTATGGAGTTTGATTCTAAACATGATTTCGCCCCTCCTATTGTCTTGTTGGGGCTTCTCCTTTGCCCTTAGACATGGGGTATCTTTTTCTGGTGGGATTCAATATTCTCCTTTTGATGGCTGTTCAGCAGCGAGTTGCAGTTTTGGAGTTCTCGCTGGAGAAGATGAGCACACGTTCTTCTATTCTACCGTCTTGTATTAGTCTAAAGAATAGCACGGAGAGATAAGAAAGCCTTCCTCAGCGGTCATTGCAAAGAAATACAGGAAAATAATAGAATGGGAAAGACTAGAAATCTCTTCAAGAATTAGAGATAGCAAGGGAACATTTCATGCAAAGATGGGCACAATAAATGACAGAAATGGTATAGACCTAACAGAAGCAGAAGATATTAAGAAGAGGTGGCAAGAGGATACACAGATGAACTATACAAGAAAAGTCTTCATGACCCAGATAACCACAAAGGTGTGACCACTCACCTAGAGCCAGACATCCTGGAGTCTGGAGTCAAGTGGGCCTTAGGAAGGATCACTACGAACAAAGCTAGTGGAGGTGATGGAATTCCAGACGAGCTATTTCAAGTCCTAAAAGATGATTCTGTGAAAGTGCTGCACTCAATATGCCAGCAAATTTGGAAAACTCGGCAGCGGCCACGGGACTGGGAAAGGTAAGTTTTCATTCCAATCCCAAAGAAAGGCAATGTCAAAGAATGCTGACTATTGCACAATTGCACTCATCTCACATGCTAGCAAAGTAATGCTCAAAGTTCTCCAAGCCAGGCTTCAACAGTATGTGAATCAAGAATTTTCAGATGTTCAAGCTGGATTTAGAAAAGGTAGAAGAACCAGAGATCAAATTGCCAACATCTGTTGGATCATCAAAAAGCAAGAGAGTTCCAGAAAAACATCTACTTCTGTTTCATTGACTACACCAAAGCCTTTGACTGTGTGGATCACAACAAACTGGAAAATTCTTAAAGAGATGGGAATACCAGACCACCTTACCTGCCTCTTGAGAAATCTGTATGCAGGTCAAGAAGCAACAGTTAGAACTGGACATTGAACAACGAACTGGTTCCAAATTGGGAAAGGAGTATGTCAAGGCTGTATATTTTCACCTTGCTTACTTATCTTATATGCAGGGTACATCATGTGAAATGCAGGGCTGGATGAAGCACAAGCTGGAATCAAGATTGCTGGGAGAAATATCAATAACCTCAGATATGCAGGTGACACCACCCTTATGTGGTGGTGTGAAAGTGAAGAAAACCAACAGAAAGTGAAGAGGAACTAAAGAGCCTCTTGATGAAAGTGAAAGAGGAGAGTGAAAAAGCTGGCTTAAAACTCAACATTCAAAAAATGAAGATCATGGCATCTGGTACCATCACTTCATGGCAAATAGATGGGGAAACAATGGAAACAGTGACAGCCTTTATTTTCTGGGCTCCAAAATCACTGCAGATTGTGACTGCAGCCATGAAATTAAAAGATGTTTGCTCCTTGAAAGAAAAGCTATGGCCAACCTACACAGCATATTCAAAAGCAGAGACATTACTTTGCCAACAAAGGTCCATCTAGTCAAAGCTATGGGTTTTCCAGTAGTCATGTATGGATGTGAGAGTTGGACCATAAAGAAAGCTGACTGCCAAAGAATGAATGCTTTTGAACTGTGGTGTTGGAGAAGACTCTTGAGAGTCTCTTGGACTACGAGGAGATCAAACCAGTCAATCCTAAAGGAAATCAGTCCTGAATATTCATTGAAAGGACTGATGCTGAAGCTGAAACTCCAATGCTTTTGCCACCTGATGTGAAGAACCAATCATTGGAAAAGACCCTGATGCTGGGAAAGATTGAAGGCAGGAGAAGAAGGGGATGACAAAGGCTGTGATCATTGGATGGCATCACCGTCTCGATGGACATGAGTCTGAGCAAGCCCTGGGTGTTGGTGATGAACAGGGAAGCCTGGTGCGCTGCAGTCCATGGAGTTGCAGAGACATGACTGAGGGACTGAATTGAACTGAACTTGAAGCCTCAGTATATCTGCTGTCACTGGGCTGTTTTGCCTTGCGAGGAAGGGTGGAGCTGAGCAGATGCTCCTTTACTTTATATTGTTTTTCTTTCTTATATTTGTTTAGCTTTTTATATTTTCTTCTTCTCATGTATAACTGTCATAAAGCAAGAGTATGATCATCTCCCATGTCCCAGTTTCCCCTTTTTAGGCATGGCTGGACTTCCTGCCTGCTCAGAAGAGTATGACCCTTTCATCCAGGAAGCATCTATGTTCTCAACTTCTTATACAGCCTTCAGCACATTTCACATGCCCTGAAATCATATTTAGACACGTGTGTACATATGCAGCTTCCCAAGTGGCTCTAGTGGTAAAGAATCTGCCTGCAATGCAAGAGATGTGGGTTCCATCCCTGAGTTGTGAAGATCCCCTGGAGAAGGGAATGGAAACCTCCTCCAGTATTCTTACTTGGTAAAATTTCATGGACTGAGGAGTCTGGTGAGTTACAGTCCATGTGGTCACAAAGAGTCCAACAAGACAGTGACTTAGCATACATACGCATACATATTTGCACACGTTTATGATACATATCTGTAGTTCTTTTTTGCAGTTTTATAAACATGAGATCATGTCATGCACAGGACATCTTGCTTTTTCACCAGCCCTGACATGTGCAAGTGGTCCTCCCCAGGGGCCTAATCCTGTTAATTTCCTTCCTTCCTGGCTCCTGTGGGCATTTGGACTGACCACCCTTCTGTAGACCAGTGGATCCTCCCCTTTAAGTCTCAGATTCTGGGGGACACAGGATATGACAAGGGATCCTGGGATCCATGTGACCACCACACTCTAGTGCAGAAGGTTGGCAATCCTCTCTGTAAACCTTTTATAAATATGAGAAAGACTCTTTTTTTCCTTTCTGGAAACTTATCTTGGTTTCCTAGGGATACTGCAACAAGTACAAGTTAGGTGGCTTAAAACAACAGATTTATTCTCTCACAATCCTAGAGGCCCGAAGTCTGAAATTAAGGTGTCAGCAGGGCTGTGCTATCTGTGATGCACCAATAGGGTCCATCTTTTCCTGCTTCAGCTTCTGGAGGCCCCTTAGCTTGTGGCCACTTAATTCTATCTCTGTCTCCACCTTCACGTGCTCATCTTCTCTCAACTCTGTGTGTGCAAACCTGTGTCCTTTCTCTTATAAAGACACCAGACACTGGACTGTGGGCTGACCCTCCATCCAGGATGATTTCCATCCCTAAATCCTTAACTAAATATGTCTACAAAGACCATACTTCTAAATAGCATCACATCCTGGCATTCTGAGTAGACATGAATTTGGGGGAATATTCTGCAAACCCATTAAGGCTCTCCCTCATATCTTCCTGTCCTTATTTCATGGTGTCTTTTTCTAATGTGTTTATCATATTAAGTGTATTTATTTGCTTTATCTTGGTGTTTGTTCACTGGAGTTCTTGTAACTCACAGTGGATTGATCCCTCATGTACCTTGTCATTAAACTGTGAGTCCCCTTTTACAGGACCCCCTTTTCCTGGGAGGATCCTGCTGCTTGGGTTGGGAGCTTCACCCAGAATAACTGCACTTGTTCCTGCTCAGGACCCTCCAGACCAATCTCCTGCTGGGCACCAATTGTGTTAATTTCCAGGTTGGATTTGCTGGACCTCAGAAATCATGCATATTTGGGCTCAACACATAAGAAGTAAAGACTTGACTTTTTTTTTTAATTTTTATTTTTACTTTATTTTACTTTACAATACTGTTTTGGTTTTGCCATACATTGACATGAATCCACCACGGGTGTACATGCGTTCCCAAACATGAACCCCCCTCCCACCTCCCTCCCCATAACATCTCTCTGGGTCATCACCGTGCACCAGCCCCAAGCATGCTGTATCCTGCATCAGACATAGACTGGCGATTCGATTCTTACATGATAGTATACATGTTACAATGCCATTCTCCCAAATCATCCCACCCTCTCCCTCTCCCTCTGAGTCCAAAAGTCCGTTATACACATCTGTGTCTTTTTTGCTGTCTTGCATACAGGGTCGTCATTGAGTCAGTTCTGATGAGATGGATGAAACTGGAGCCGATTATACAGAGTGAAGTAAGCCAGAAAGAAAAACACCAATACAGTATACTAACACATATATAAGACTTGACATTTTTATTCTCCTGTAGAGACAAAAAAAATCCAAACTTCCGTGGAGGTAGACATCAGCCTTGATATTTCCTCTTGCTGAAAGGTAGGTTTTCCTTGTCTACCCTTGCTCCTAGGCTGCAGGCTATGTGGTCTTGGCTTTAAGGAAGAGTCTCAGCTCTAACTCCTTACCTTGCACCACCCCAAAGTCTCTTTTCTGACCCAAGTGGGCATATAGACCAATTCCAGTTGTCTAGGCTCAGTTCTCCACTTCTTTTCACCTCCCACATCCAATCAGTAGTCACATCAGCTGTGCCACTGAAGATTCAGAAACCCTTGAGTAAAGCATCTAATCATACAATTGCTTCCTCTCTTCTGTGCCTTGTTAATTCTAACTTGTCCTTGATCCTAAATCACCTCCTCTAGGAGGACTTCCTAGATCCCACCAGCTCCACCTCTCCTTTCTCCCAGACTGATACTTCTTGGCCCTCTGGGAAGCAGCGATTGTGGACAGGTCATTACAGGGTCCTGCATCTAATCTGAGCATCACAAGTGAGGTGGGGAGTAACATAGGTGTTGGATGGGCCTGAACACTGTAGAAATAAGTTGGATTTTAGCTGTGAGTGATGATGCCTAACTGACATTTTCTATGGTTGAGCCACTCAGTCAGATGCCCACACTGGAAGTGTGCCTCCTTAGGAGGAAAATGAAATGGAGGTCAGTGAAGAAGCAACAGAGTACAGTGGTCATGTGGAGCAACTGGAACATGCGTACATGACTGTGGGCATGTAAAAGCTATATTCAAGGGTCTGACAGTTTCTTATACAAAGAAACATAAACTACCCCATGATCCAGCAATATCATATGTAAGAATTTTCTCAACAGAAATGAAAGCTGACTCAATAAGACTTGTATGGGAATGTTGATCACAGCTTTCTCATAACAATCTCACACTGGAAGCAATCAATATGTAAATTAACTGGGGGATAATAAACAGTAATATATTCAAGGGAGGTTTCCCTGGTGGCTCATCGCTAAAGAATCCACCTGCAATGCAGGAGATGCGTGCAGGAGTCATGGGTTTGATCCCTGGTCCAGGACTACCCTTTGGAGAAGGAAATGGCAATCCACTCCAATATTCTTGCCCAGGAAATCCCATGGACAGAAGAGCCTGGTGGGCTACAGTCATGGAGGTCACCAAAGAGTCAGACACGACTAAATGACTAAGCAACAAAGCAACAAATATATTCAAAAGTAGAGTATTACCCACAATACAAACACATGAATCATATATCTACATAAACACGGATGCATCTCAAAAACTATGCTGAGTGAAAGAAGTCAGGCACAAAAGACTATACATTATACATTCTGAAATAAATTAATCTATGAGGGCATGTTGCATGGTGTGTTGCAGTCCATCGGGTCGCAAAGAGTCGGACACGACTGAGTGACTGAACTGAATTGAACAGAATCTATGAGGGGGAAAATGTCAGAAGCAGTTCCCTCTTGGGTTGAGGACAAGGATACACGTAGAAGGGTATGTAAGGAAACCCTCTGAGGTGTTTTTATTGCTTTTGTTTTAACTGATTGCAACACATAGGTGTTTGCATTTGTCAAAACTCATTGACAAGGAGTGCTCTTAAGATTTGTGCCTGTGCCTGTATATACAGTTTACCTAAAGGAGTAAATAAGAACCATAAGCATATACTGAACCCCAGTTAATGCTATCAATGCTGAAGTACTCAGAGCTGAAGTGAAGCATACTTGAAGCTTATTTTAGTGCATTTTAAAAAGATATATTAGTTGATGGAAAGAGAAATGGGCAAGTAGACAGATATGTGGTGGAGTGAGTACATATATTTATTGAAGAACTAGGTAATGAATATATGGGTGTTCACTGTATAATTCTTTCAAATTTGAAATTTTTCATTCTCCATATTAACCCCTAGAACACACATGTTGCACAAAATCTAATATATTTGTATTGGATTGATAACAATGTTAGTCACAGGAAACAAATGTGAGTAAAATGGCTTCTGTGTTTTGTTTCAACAACATCCACTGTACAGAAAGAAGTCTCATAGGACTATAACAGGGTCAAATAAAGAGATTTTACAGTAACTTCATCAAGCTCAGGATTTATTTTTAAACTACTTTTCAAAGCAAGGTAAATACTTATGTTTTTAAAAATTTATATTTAGTGCTTCTTTAGTAGACAGTGAGAGGGTAACAGGCAGGAAGGCTAGGGTCTCCAAGCAGAAGAAATAGGGTGCAAGAGTTAGACATTTTTAAATCTCTCTCTTAGGCGACAGGAGGAAACAAACTACAAGTGTCAGATTTTTTTCCCTTCTCTATACAAATTTAAAAGAAGGTTTCTTTTAAAATTCTGTGTTGCCATGACACCTGGTTCCATATGAATGTAACTTGTCTCAAAGCTTGAGCTAACCAATGCATTTTTCTCATGGAAATGTTTTTTCTTTTTTTCCTTAAAAAATTATTTTAATTGGAGGCTAATTATTTTACAATATTGTATTGGTTTTGTCATACATTGATATGAATCTGCCACGGGTGTACATGTGTTCCCCATCCTGAACCCCCCTCACACCTCCCTCCCCATCCCATCCCTCTGGGTCATCCCAGTGCACCAGCCCCGAGCATCCTGTATCATGCATCGAACCTGGACTGGCGATTCATTTCACATATGACATTATACATGTTTCAATGTCATTCTCCCAAATCATCCCACCCTTGGCCTCTCCCACAGAGTCCAAAAGACTGTTCTATACATCTGTGTCTCTTTTGCTGACTCGCATACAGGGTTATCATTACCATCTTTCTAAATTCCATATATATGCGTTAGTATACTGTATTGGTGTTTTTCTTTCTGGCTTACTTCACTCTGTATAATAGGCTCCGGTTTCATCCACCTCATTAGAACTGATTCAAATGTATTGTTTTTAATGGCTGAGTAATACTCCATTGTGTATATGTACCACAGCTTTCTTACCCATTTGTTTGCTGATGGACATCTAGGTTGCTTCCATGTCCTGGCTATTATGAACAGAGCTGCGATGAACATTGTGGTACACATGTCTCTTTCAATTTTGGTTTCCTCGGTGTGTATGCCCGGCAGTGGGATTGCTGGGTTGTATGGCAGTTCTATTTCCAGTTTTTAAAGGAATCTCCACACTGTTCTCCATCGTGACTGTACTAGTTTGCATTCCCACCAAGAGTGTAAGAGGGTTCCCTTTTCTCCACACCCTCTCCAGCATTTACTGTTTGTAGACTTTTGGATAGCAGCCTTTCTGACTGGCGTGAAATAGTACCTCATTGCGGTTTTGATTTGCATTTCTCTGATAATGAGTGATGTTCAGCATCTTTTCATGTGCTTGTTAGCCATCTGTATGTCTTCTTTGGAGAAATGTCTGTTTAATTCTTTGGCCCATTTTTTGATTGGGTGGTTTATTTTTCTGGAATTGAGCTGCAGGAGTTGCTTGTATATCTTTGAGATTAACTCTTTGTCAGTCACTTCATTTGTTATTATTTTCTCCCATTTCAAAGGCTGTCTTTTCCCCTTGCTTATAGTTTCCTTTGTTGTGCAGAAGCTTTTAATTTTAATTAGGTCCCATTTGTTTATTTTTGTTTTATTTCCAATATTCTGGGAGGTGGGTCATAGAGGATCCTGCTGTGATTTATGTCGGAGAGTGTTTTGCCTATGTTCTCCTCTAGGAGTTTTGTAGTTTCTGGTCTTACATTTAGATCTTTAATCCATTTTGAGTTTATTTTTGTGTATAGTGTTAGAAAGTGTTCTAGTTTCATTCTTTTACAAGTGGTTGCCCAGTTTTCCCAGCACCACTTGTTAATGAGATTGTCTTTTCTCCGTTGTATATTCTTGCCTCCTTTGTCAAAGATAAGGTGTCTATGCGTGTGTGGATTTATCTCTGGGCTTTCTATTCTGTTCCATTGATCTATATTTTTGTCTTTGTGCCAGTATCATACTATCTTGATGACTGCGGCTTTGTAGTAGAGCCTGAAGTCAGGCAGGTTGATTCCTCCAGTTCCATTCTTCTTTCTCAAGATTGCTTTGGCTATTCGAGGCTTTTTGTATTTCCATACAAATTGTGAAATTATTTGTTCTAGCTCTGTGAAAAATACCGTTGGTAGCTTGATAGGGATTGCATTAAATCTATAGATTGCTTTGGGTAGTATACTCATTTGCACTATATTGATTCTTCCAATCCATGAACACAGTATATTTCTCCATCTATTAGTGTCCTCTTTGATTTCTTTCACCAGTGTTTTATAGTTTTCTATATATAAGTCTTTAGTTTCTTTAGGTAGATATATTCCTAAGTATTTTATTCTTTTCGTTGCAATGGTGAATGGAATTGTTTCCTTAATTTCTCTTTCTATTTTCTCATTATTAGCGTATAAGAATGCAACGAACTTCTGTGTGTTAATTTTATATCCTGCAACTTTACTATATTCATTGATTAGCTCTAGTAATTTTCTGGTGGAGTGTTTAGGGTTTTCTATGTAAAGGATCATGTAATTTGCAAACAGTGAGAGTTCTACTTCTCTTCCAATTTGGACTCTTTTTATTTCTTTTTCTGCTCTGATTGCTGTGGCCAAAACTTCTAAAACTATGTTGAATAGTAGTGGTGAGAGTGGGCACCCTTGTCTTGTTCCTGACTTTAGGGGAAATGTTTCCAATTTTTCACCATTGAGGATAATGTTTGCTGTGGGTTTGTCATATATAGCTTTTATTATGTTGAATTCAGTTCAGTTCAGTTCAGTCACTCAGTCTTGTCCGACTCTTAGCGACCTCATGAATCGCAGCACGCCAGGCCTCCCTGTCCATCACCAATTCCAGGAGTTCACTCAGACTCACATCCATCAGGTCAGTGACGCCATCCAGCCATCTCATCCTCTGTCGTCCCCTTCTCTTCCTGCCCCCAATCTCTCCCAGCATCAGAGTCTTTTCCAATGAGTCAACTCTTCACATGAGGTGGCCAAAGTACTGGAGGTCAGCTCTAGCATCTTTCCTTCCAAAGAAATCCCAGGGCTGATCTCCTTCAGAATGGACTGGTTGGATCTCCTTGCAGTCCAAGGGACTCTCAAGAGTCTTCTCCAACACCACAGTTCAAAAGCATCAATTCTTCAGTGCTCAGCCTTCTTCACAGTCCAATTCTCACATTCATACATGACCACTGGAAAAACCATAGCCTTGACTAGACAGACCTTAGTTGGCAAAGTAACGTCTCTGCTTTGTAATATGCTATCTAGGTTGGTCATAACTTTTCTTCCAAGGAGCAAGCGTCTTTTAATTTCATGGCTGCAGTCACCATCTGCAGTGATTTTGGAGTCCAAGAAAATAAAGTCTGACACTATTTCCATTTTTTCCCCATCTATTTTCCCATGAAGTGATGGGACTGGATGCCATGATCTTTGTTTTCTGAATGTTGAGTTATGTTCCTTCTATTCCTGCTTTCTGGAGGGTTTTTTTTTTAATCATAAATTAATATTGAATTTTGTCAAAGGCTTTCTCTGCATCTGTTGAGGTAATCATATGGTTTTTATTTTCAATTTGTTAATGTGATGTATTACATTGATTGATTTGTGGATATTGAAGAATCCTTGCATCCCTGGGATAAAGCCCACTTGGTCATGGTGCATGATCTTTTTAATATGTTGTTGGATTCTGATTGGTAGAATTTTGTTAAGGATTTTTGCATCTATGTTCATCAGTGCTATTGGCCTGTAGTTTTCTTTTTTTGTGGCATCTTTGTCAGGTTTTGGTATTGGTGTGATGGTGGCCTCATAGAATGAGTTTGGAAGTTTACCTAACTCTGCAATTTTCTGGAAGAGTTTGAGTAGGATAGGTGTTAGCTTTTGTCTAAATTTTTGGTAGAATTCAGCTGTGAAGCCATCTGGACCTGGGCTTTTGTTTGCTGGAAGATTTCTAATTACAGTTTCAATTTCCATGCTTGTGATGAGTCTGTTAAGATTTTCTATTTCTTCCTGGTTCAGTTTTGGGAAGTTGTATTTTTCTAAGAATTTGTCCATTTCTTCCAGGTTGTCCATTTTATTGGCATATAATTGCTGATAGTAGTCTCTTATGATCCTTTGTATTCTTGTGTTGTCTGTTGTGATCTCTCCATTTTAATTTCTAATTTTATTGATTTGATTTTTCTCCCTTTGTTTCTTGATGAGTCTAGCTAATGGTTTACCAATTTTATTTATCCTCTCAAAGAACCAGCTTTTGGCTTTGTTGATTTTTGCTATGGTCTCTTTTGTTTCTTTTGCATTTATTTCTGCCCTAATTTTTAAGATTTCTTTCCTTCTTCTAACGAAGAACCAGGGGTTCTTCATTTCTTCCTTTTCTAGTTGCTTTAGGTGTAGAGTTAGGTTATGTATTGGACTTTTTTCCTGTTTCTTGAAGTATGCCTGTATTGCTATGAACCTTCCCCTTAGCACTGCTTTTACAGTGTCCCACAGGTTTTGGGTTGTTGTGTTTTCATTTTCATTCATTTCTATGCATATTTTGATTTCTTTTTTGATTTCTTCTGTGATTTGTTGGTTATTCAGCAGTGTGTTTTTCAGCCTCCATATGTCGGAATTTTTAATAGTTTTTATCCTGCAATTGAGATCTAATCTTACTGTATTGTGGTCAGAAAAGATGCTTGGAATGATATCAACTTTTTTGAATTTACCAAGGCTAGATTTATGGCCCAGGACGTGATCTATCCTGGAGAAGGTTCTGTGTATGCTTGAGAAAAAGGTGAAATTCATTGTTTTGGGGGGAAATGTCCTATAGATATCAATTAGGTCTAACTGGTCTATTGTATCATTTAAAGTTTGTGTTTCCTTGTTAATTTTCTGTTTAGTTGATCTATCCATAGGTGTGAGTGGGGTATTAAAGTCTCCCACTATTATTATGTTATTGTTAATTTCCCCTTTCATACTTGTTAGCATTTGTCTTACATATTGTGGTGCTCCTATGTTGGGTGCATATATATTTATAATTGTTATATCTTCTTGGATTAATCCTTTGATCATTATGTAGTGGCCTTCTTTGTCTCTTTTCACAGCCTTTGTTTTAAAGTCTATTTTATCTGATATGAGTATTGTTATTCCTGCTTTCTTTTAGTCTCTATTTGCATGGAATATCTCTTTCTATCCTATCAGTTTCAGTCTGTATGTGTCCCTTGTTTTGAGGTGGGTCTCTTGTAGACAACATATATAGGGGTCTAGTTTCTGGATCCATTCAGCCAGTCTTTGTCTTTTGGTTGGGGCATTCAACCCATTTACATTTAAGGTAATTATTGATAAGTATGATCCCATTGCCATTTACTTTTTTGTTTTGGGTTAGAGTTTATATACCCTTTCTGTGTTTCCTGTCTAGGGAAGATCCTTTAGCATATGTTGGAGAGCTGGTTTGGTGATGCTGAATTTTGTCAGCTTTTGCTTGTCTGTAAAGCTTTTGATTTCTCCTTCATATTTGAATGAGATCCTTACTGGGTACAGTAATTGGGCTGTAGGTTATTTTCTTTCATCACTTTAAGTATGTCCTGCCATTACCTCCTGGCCTGAAGAGTTTCTATTGAAAGATAAGCTGTTATCCTTATAGGAATCCCCTTGTGTGTTATTTGTTGTTTTTCCCTTGCTGCTTTTAATATTTGTTCTTTGTGTTTGATCTTTGTTAATTTGATTAATATGTGTCTTGGGGTGTTTTGCCTTGGGTTTATCCTGTTTGGCACTCTTTGGGTTTCTTGGACTTGGGTGATTATTTCCTTCCCCATTTTAGGGAAGTTTTCAACTATTACCTCCTCAAGTATTTTCTCATGGTCTTTCTTTTTGCCTTCTTCTTCTTCTGGGACTCCTATGATTTGAATGTTGGGGCATTTAACATTGTCCCAGAGGTCTCTGAAGTTTTCCTCATTTCTTTTAATTCTTTTTCCCTCTCTGTTTCATTTATTTCTACCATTCCATCTTCTACCTCACTTAGTCTATCTTCTGCCTCCATTATTCTACTGTTGGTTCCTTCCAGAGTGTTTTTTATCTCATTTATTGCATTATTCATTATATATTGACTCTTTTATTTCTTCTAAGTCCTTGTTAAACCTTTCTTGCATCTTATCAATCCTTGTCTCCAGGCTATTTATCTGTAACTCCATTTTGTTTTCAAGATTTTGGATCATTTTCACTATCATTATTCGGATTTCTTTATCAGGTAGATTCCCTAGAGAAGACACCTTGAATTTTATTTTCCATCAAAAGATAATCTGTATTCAAAAGATGCATGGATCCAGAATCCATTTCTTTTAATGAAGGATTAACTATAATAAACTTATAGCTACAGAAAATTGTAGTTCTACAGAGTAATTGTTGACACTGTCGATAGGTTGTTACTGAGCCGTGAAAGATGCAGGGATTCTTGGACTCCAGAGGAGAGGAACTCAATCCAGGGCCAGTGATGAGCTTGATCGCTCAGAGTTTTTATGAGATAAAGTTTCATTAAAGTATAAAAGAGATAGAGAAATCTTCTGACATAGACATCAGAAGGGGGCAGAAAGAGTGCCCTCCTGCTAGCCTTTAGTAGTATGCTATATACCTCTCAGCAAGCTATTAATTCAGTTCAATTAAATTCAGTTCAGTTGTTCAATCCTGTCTGACTCTTTGCAACACCATGGATTGCAGCACACCTGGCCTCCCTGTCCATCACTAACTCCCAAAGCTTGCTCAAATTCATGTCTATAGAGTCGGTGATGCCATCCAACCATCTCATCCTCTGTCGTCCTCTTCTCCTCCCACCTTCACTTTTTCCCAGCATCAGGATCTCTTCAAAGGAGTCAGTTCTTCACATCAGGTGGCCAAAGTATTGGAATTTAAGCTTCAGCATCAGTCCCTCCAATGAATATTCAGAACTGATTTCCTTTATGATGGACTGGTTGGATCTCCTTGCCACTCTCAACACCACACTTCAAAAGCATCAATTCTTTGGTGTTCAGCTTTCTTTATAGTCCAACTCTCACATCCATACATGACTACTGGAAAAACCATACCTTTCACTAGGTGGACCTTTGTTGGCAAAGTAATGTCTCTGCTTTGTAATATGCTATCCAGGTTGGTCATAACTTTTCTTCCAAGGAACAAGCATCTTTTAATTTCATGGCTGCAATCACCATCTGCAGTGATTTTGGAGTCCAAGAAAATAAAGTCTGTCACTATTTCCATTGTTTCCCCATCTATTTTCCATGAACTGATGGGACTGGATGTAATGATCTTAGTTTTCTGAATGTTGTGTTTTAAGCCAACTTTTTCACTCTCCTCTTTCACTTTCATCAGGAGACTCTTTAGTTCTTCTTCACTTTCTGCCATAAGGGTGGTGTCACCTGCATATCTGAGGTTATTGATATTTCTCCTGGCAATATTGATCCCAGCTTGTGCTTCTTCCAGCCCAGCTTTTCTCATGATGTACTCTGCATATAAGATAAATAAGTACGGTGACAATATACAGCCTTGATGTACTCCTTTCTGTATTTGGAACCAGTCTGTTGTTCCATGTCCAATTCTAACTGTTACTTCCTGACCTGCATAGAGATTTCTCAAGAGGCAGGTCAAGTGGTCTGGTATTCCCATCTCTTTCAGAATTTCCCACAGTTTGTTGTGATCCACAGTCAAAGGCTTTTACATAGTCAATAAAACAGAAGGAGATGTTTTTCTGGAACTCTCTTGCTTTTTCTGTGATGCAACAGATGTTGGCATTTTGCTCTCTAGCTCCTCTGCCTTTTCTAAATCCAGCTTGAACATCATGGAAATTCACAGTTCACGTACTGTTGAAGCCTGGCTTGGAGAATTTTGAGCATTACTTTGCTAGCGTGTGAGATGAGTACAATTGTGCAGTAATTTGAGCAGTAATTTGGCATTGCCTTTCTTTGGGATTGAAATGAAAACTGACTTTTTCCAGTCCCGTGGCCACTCCTGAGTTTTCCAAATTTGCTGACATACTGAGTGCAACACTTTCACAGCATCATCTTTTAGGATTTGAAATAGCTAAGCTGAAATTCTATCACCTGCACTAGCTTTGTTCGCAGTGATCCTTCTTACAGCCCACTTGACTTTGGACTCCATGTTGTCTGGCTTTAGGTGAATGATAATATCATCATGATTATCTGGGTTGTGAAGATCTTTTTTGTATAGTTCTTCTGTGTATTCTTGTCACCTCTTCTTAATATCTTCTGCTTCTGTTAGGTCCATACCATTTCTGTTGTTTATTGTGCCCATCTTTGCATGAAGTGTTCCCTTGGTATCTCTAATTTTCTTGAAGAGATCTCTAGTCTTTCCCATTCTACTGTTTCCCTCTATTTCTTTGTATTGATCACTGAAGAAAGCTTTCTTATCTCTCTTTGCTATAGTTTGGAACTGTGCATTCAAATAGGTATATCTTTCCTTTTCTCCTTTGCCTTTCACTTCTCTTCTTTCTTCAGCTATTTGTAAGGCCTCCTCAGACAACCATTTTGTCTTTTTGCATTTCTTTTTCTTGGGAATGATCTTGATCACTGTCTCCTGTACAATGTCATGAACCTCCGACCATAGTTCTTCAGCCATTCTGTCTATCAGAGCTAATCCCTTAAATCTATTTGTCACTTTCACTATATAATCGTAAGGGATTTGATTTAGGTCATACCTGAATGGTCTTCCCTCCTTTCTTCAATTTAAGTCTGACTTTGGCAATAAGGAGTTCATGATCTGAGCCACAGTCAGCTCCCAGTCTTGTTTTTGCTGTATAGAGCTTCTCCATCTTTGGCTGCAAAGAATATAATCAATCTGATTTCAGTATTGACCATCTACTGGAGACTCTGTGTAGAGTCTTCTCTTGTGTTGTTTGGAGAGGGTTTTTACTATGACCAGTGTGTTCTCTTGACAAAAGTCTATAAGTCTTTGCCCTGTTTCATTTTGTACTCCAAGGCCAAATTTGCCTGTTACTCCAGGTGTTTCTTAACTTCCTACTTTTGCATTCCAGTCCCCTATATTGAAAAGGACATCTTTTTTGGGTGTTAGTTCTAGAAGGTCTTGTAGGTCTTCATAGAACCACTCAATTTCAGCTTCTCCAGCATTACTGGTTGGGGCCTAGACTTGGATTATTGTGATATTGAGTGGTTTGCCTTGGAAACGAACGGAGATCATTCTGTCATTTTTGAAATTGCATCCAAGTACTGCATTTCGGACTCTTTGTTTACTATGACAGTTACTTCATTTCTTCTAAGGTATTCTTTCCTATAGTAGTAGATGTAATGGTCATCTGAATTAAATTCACCCATTCCAGTCCATTTTAGTTCAATGATTCCTGAAATGTCAATGTTCACTCTTGCCTTCTCCTGTTTAACCACTTCCAATTTGCCTTGATTCATGGACCTAACATTCCAGGTTCCTATGCAATATTGCTCTTTACAGTATAATACTTTACTTCCATGACCAGTCACACCCACAACTGGGTATTGTTTTTGCTTTGGCTCCATCCCTTCATTCTTTCTGGAGTTATTTCTCCACTGATCTCCAGTAGCGTATTGGGCACCTACTGACCTGGGGAGTTCCTCTTTCAGTATCCTATCATTTTGCCTTTTCATACAGTCATGGGGTTCTCAAGGCAAGAATACTGAAGTGGTTTGCCATTCCCTTCTCCAGTGGGCCACATTTTGTCAGACCTCTCCACCGTGTACCGTCTGTCTTGGGTGGCCCTACACAGCATGGCTTAGAGTTTCATTGAATTAGACAAGGCTGTGATCCATGTCAGTTTTCATTTCAATCCCAAAGAAAGGCAATGCCAAAGAATGCTCAATCTACCACACAATTGCACTCATCTCACATGCTAGTAACCAGTGTTCAAAAGCCTCCAAGCCAGGCTTCAGCAATATGTGAACCGTGAACTTCCAGATGTTCAAGCTGGTTTTAGAAAAGGCAGAGGAACCAGAGATCAAATTGCCAACATCCACTGGATCATGGAAAAAGGAAGAGAGTTCCAGAAAAACATCTACTTCTGCTTTATTGACTATGCCAAATCTGTTAACTGTGTGGATCACAATAAACTGGGGAAAATTCTGAAAGAGGTGGGAATACCAGACCACCTGACCTGCCTCTTGAGAAACCTATATGCAGGTCAGAAAGCAACAGTTAGAACTGGATATGGAACAACAGACTGGTTCCAAATAGGAAAAGAAGTACGTCAAGGCTGTAATATTGTCACCCTGCTTATTTAACTTCTATGCAGAGTACATCATGAGAAATGCTGGGCTGGAAGAAGCACAAGCTGGAATCAAGATTGCTGGGAGAACTATCAATAACCTCAGATAAGCAGATGATACCACCCTTATGGCAGAAAGTGAAGAGGAACTAAAAAGCCTCTTGATGAAAGTGAAAGAGGAGAGTAAAAAAGTTGGCTTAAATCTCAACATTCAGAAAACCAAGATCATGGCATCTGGTCCCATTACTTCATGGGAAATAGATGGGGAAACAATGGAAACAGTGTCAGACTTTATTTTTCTGGGCTCCCAAATCACTCCAGATGGTGATTGCAGCCATGAAATTAAAAGATGCTTGTTCCTTGGAAGGAAAGTTATGACCAACCTAGATAGCATATTCAAAAGCAGAGACATTACTTTGCCAACAAAGGTCCATCTAGTCAAGGCTATGATTTTTCCACTGGTCACATATGTATGTGAGAGTTGGACTGTGAAGAAAGCTGAGCGCCCAAGAATTGATGCTTTTGAACTGTGGTGTTGGAGAAGACTCTTGAGAGTCCCTTGGACTGCAAGGAGATCCAACCAGTCCATTCTAAAGGAGATCAGTCCTGGGATTTCTTTGGAAGAAATGATGCTAAAGCTGAAACTCCGATACTTTGGCCACCTCATGCGAACAGTTGACTCATTGGAAAAGACTGTGATGCTGGGAGGGATTGGGGCCAGGAGGAGAGGGGACGACAGAGGATGAGATGGCTGGATGGCATCACCGACTCGATGAACATGAGTCTGAGTGAACTCCGGGAATTGGTGATGGACAGGGAAGCCTGGAGTGCTGTGATTCATGGGGTCACAAAGAGTCAGACATGACTGAGCGACTGAACTGAACTGTGATCCATGTGATCAGATTGGTTAGGTTTCTGTGACTGTGGTTTTCATTCTGTCTGCCCTCTGGTGGGAAAGGATAGAGGCTCATGGAAGCTTCCTGATGGGAGAGACTTACTTAGCAGGAAACTGGGCAGGGGCCTTGCTCAGTAAATCTTTAATCCAATTTTCTGTTGATTTTCGGGGCTGTGTTCTCTCCCTGTTGTTTGACCTGGGGCCAAACTATGGCTGAGGTAATGAAGATAATGGCGACCTCCTTCAAAAGGTCCCATGCACGCACTGCTGCACTCAGTGCCCCAGCCCTGCAGCAGGCCAACACCAACCCACTCCTCTGCCAGAGACTCCTGAACACTCACGGGCAAGTCTGGATCAGTCTCTTATGGGGTCACTGCTCTTTCTCCTGGGTCCTGGTGTGCAAAAGGTTCTGTCTGTGCCCTCCAAGTGTCTGTTTCCCCCATCCTGTGTAAGTTCTGGTGGCTCTATGGCGGGGTTAATGGCGACCCCCTCCAAGAGGGTTTATGTCATACCCAGTGGCAGCTGTGTGGTGCTGGAGTGGCTGTGAGGAGATGCCACACGTCCAGGGGCAGAGAAGCCCCAGCAAGATGGTGGGCGCTGGAGAGGCGGCTGCAAGGCACTGGAGCGACACTGAGCCGATACCTCATGTCCAAGGGTAAAGGAGAAGCCCCAGCAAGATGGTAGGAGGGGCGAACTCATGTTTAAAATCAAACCCCATACCCACCAGAGATGCTCAGAGGGCTCAAACAAATCTTGTGTGCACCAGGACCCAGAGACCCCACAGAAACTGAGACAGAACTGTGTTTGAGTGTCTCCTGTGGAGGTACGGGTCAGCAGTGGATTGCCGAAGGGACAGGGGCTCTGGATGCAGCTGCTAATTAGAGAAAGGAAATGTCTCAAAACTCAGAGCGGCACCAGTCCCCTCACTCACAACATGCATTTTGAGATAACATTGGCACTAGGTGAGTCATCCCAGGCCATAAAGTGATTGACATGAATCTTGAAGAAAAGCAGGTTTCCAAGTAAATACATAGTTTCATTAACAAAGATTAGAAGAACATGTATGAATAAAACATACTGGTTTGTTGAGTCCTTATTGGTTCTGAGTCCTAAGCGGAACAGACTTAAAGAAAGACAGTCTAGGGTAAATACATAGTTCATTAACATAGCTTAACCTATGGACACCTTATCTTTGATAAAGGAGGCAAGAATATACAACGGAGAAAAGACAATCTCTTTAACAAGTGGTGCTGGGAAAACTGGGCAACCACTTGTAAAAGAATGAAACTAGAACACTTTCTAACACCATACACAAAAATAAACTCAAAATGGATTAAAGATCTAAACGTAAGACCAGAAACTATAAAACTCCTAGAGGAGAACATAGGCAAAACACTCTTCAACATAAATCACAGCAGGATCCTCTATGACCCACCTCCCAGAATATTGGAAATAAAAGCAAAAATAAACAAATGGGACCTAATTAAAATTAAAAGCTTCTGCACAACAAAGGAAACTATAAGCAAGGGGAAAAGACAGCCTTTGGAATGGGAGAAAACAATAGCAAATGAAGCAACTGACAAAGAATTAATCTCAAAGATATACAAGCAACTCCTGCAGCTCAATTCCAGAAAAATAAACCACCCAATCAAAAAATGGGCCAAAGAATTAAACAGACATTTCTCCAAAGAAGACATACAGATGGCTAACAAGCACATGAAAAGATACTCAACATCACTCATTATCAGAGAAATGCAAATCAAAACCACAATGAGGTACTATTTCACGCCAGTCAGAAAGGCTGCTATCCAAAAGTCTACAAGCAGTAAATGCTGGAGAGGGTGTGGAGAAAAAGGAACCCTCTTATACTGTTGGTGGGAATGCAAACTAGTACAGCCATGATGGAGAACAGTGTGGAGATTCCTTAAAAACTGGAAATAGAACTGCCATACGACCCAGCAATCCCACTGTTGGGCATATACACTAAGGAAACCAAAATTGAAAGAGACATATGTACCACAATGTTCATCGCAGCACTGTTTATAATAGCCAGGACATGGAAGCAACCTAGATGTCCATCAGCAAATGAATGGATAAGAAAGCTGTAGAACATTTACACTATGGAGTATTACTCAGCCATTAAAAACAATACATTTGGATCAGTTCTAATGAGGTGGATGAAACTGGAGCCTATTATACAGAGTGAAGTAAGCCAGAAAGAAAAACACCAATACAGTATACTAACACATATATATGGAATTTAGAAAGATGGTAATGATAACCCTGTATGTGAGACAGCAAAAGAGACACAGATGTATAGTACAGTCTTTTGGACTCTGTGGGAGAGGCCAAGGGTGGGATGATTTGGGAGAATGACATTGAAACATGTATAATGTCATATGTGAAACGAATCGCCAGTCCAGGTTCGATGCGTGATACAGCATGCTCGGGGCTGGTGCACTGGGATGACCCAGAGGGATGGGATGGGGAGGGAGGTGTGAGGGGGGTTCAGGATGGGGAACACATGTACACCCGTGGCAGATTCATGTCGATGTATGGCAAAACCAATACAATATTGTAAAGTAATTAGCCTCCAATTAAAATAAATAAATTTATAAATAAAAACAAACAAACAAAAAAGATGACTTCTCATTCTATAAAGTGTTTGATAACATTTTACAAATAAGCAGTATCATGACATGCATATGCTGCCTTTTGATAATGTTTTAAATGATGGAACACTTTATAACAATCTGTAGAAATTCTTTTTCCAAATTTCCAATTTTAGTTTTTGCCTTTTAATCTTATCTGATATTAAAGAGCAAGGCAACATGAAAACAACCTGAGTGTCCCTCAGTGGGTGAATAGAATAAGAAACACACACACACACACACACACACACACACAGAGAATATTATTTAGCCCTAAAAAAGAAAGAGATTTTGACATTAACAACAATATAGACAAACCTGGAGGAGGTTACACTAAGTGAAAAGGGAGACACAGAAAAACTAGCACAATTGGTCTTATGTGTGGAATCTGAAAAATCCAAATTCACCCAGGCGGAAAGTAGAACAGTGATTATGAGGGGCAAGAAGGTGGGGAAACAGGGAGATGTCATAGGATATAAAGGTGCAGTTCAATCTAGTTTGAGAAGGAGACAAGCTGGGGAAATTAATGCTCAGAGAGGCTACCAGATCTTTCTGAATCTGCTTCTCCTGATGCCAAGGGAGGTCACTACTCCAGACGGACAACACAGAGTTAATCCTCAATCTATGCTCCCTCACATACTCTGTTTGGTGCCCTGCCCGAGGACTAGATTCTCATCTTTCCAGGGCAAATATGCCCTTGTTTTTGGAGAACGCGTTTTTAGCAGTAATGGTTCCATATTCTCTCTACTACCTCGGATCCTCCTTTTTCTTTCTTCTCTGTGAGCCAGGTGTCAGTGGACACTACCCAGCACTGAGAGAGTGATGGACACTTGAGCCGGGACAGGAATACCCTGAATCCTGCGGGCCCAGGGAGCAGACCATGTGACTAATCAATACCTGTCCCTCTGCCTCCTTGTTCCAGTTCCATTTGCTCCTGGGAGGGGGACGTTATTTCCTGGGGGTGGCACCTGGCTCAGAGGTCCATTCATCCCATCTTGAAATTGGCGCCCCAGCACTGGGGAGCTTCCAGACAAAAGTACAAGAGGAGTGATGGGTGCCCCCTGCTGACCTTCAGCACCTCATCCCTCTGTTAGTGCAAGTTCTTGGGTCCTATGCACAGTGAGGCCAAACAAACTGAAATTTGGACCACAGAAACATTTATTGCAGGGCCATGCAATGAGACAGGTGGCTCAAGTCCTAAAAAAATTCCAAGATCCCTGGAAAGTTCAGCAAAACAGTTTTAAAAGCCTGGTTAAAGGGAGGGGGCGATGTCGCAGGGTCTGTGGTTAGCTCCTGCACAAGTCTCTGACTGACTGATGGTGGGATAGCAGGGTAGTGTTACAGTGCTGAACTCTATTAGTCCTTAGGCTCCAGGAGGCCTGGGGCTATGTGCTTCTGGTCATCAGATAGTTAACATCTTCTCTACCCCACGTCCGAGGTCAGGGGCAGTAGCCGAGAGGAGCAACCCCACGTCCAAGGAGTGGTGGCTGCACGGGCGCAGGAGGGCCGGGAGGAGCTACTCCACGTTCAAGGTCAGGAAGGGCGGCGGTGAGGAGATACCTCTCGTCCAAGGTAAGAGAAACCCAAGTAAAACAGTAAGTGTTGCGAGAGGGCATCAGAGGGCAGACACACTGAAACCATAATCACAGAAAACTAGTCAATCTAATCACATGGACCACAGCCTTGTCTAACTCAATGAAACTAAGCCATGCCATGTGGGGCCACCCAAGACGGGTAGGTCATGGTGGAGAGGTCTGACACAATGTGGCCCACTGGAGAAAGGAATGGCAAACCACTTCAGTATTCTTGCCTTGAGAACCCCATGACTGTATGAAAAGGAAAAATGATAGGATACTGAAAGAGGAACTCCCCAGGCCAGTAGGTGCCCAATACGCTACTGGAGATCAGTGGAGAAATAACTCCAGAAAGAATGAAGGGATGGAGCCAAAGCAAAAACAATACCCAGTTGTGGATGTGACTGGTGATAGAAGCAAGGTCCGATGCTGTAAAGAGCAGTATTGCATAGGAACCTGGAATGTCAGGTCCATGAATCAAGGCAAATTGGAAGTGGTCAAACAGGAGATGGCAAGAGTGGACATCGACATTCTAGGAATTAGTGAACTAAAACGGACTGGAATAGGTGAATTTAATTCAGATGACCGTTATATCTACTACTGCGGGCAGGAATCCCTTAGAAGAAATGGAGGAGCCATCATGGTCAACAAAGGAGTCTGAAATGCAGTACTTAGATGCAATCTCAAAAATGACAGAATGATCTCTGTTCGTTTCCAAGGAAAACCATTCAGTATCACAGTAATCCAAGTCTATGTCCCAACCAATAACACGGAAGAAGCTGTAGTTGAACGGTTCTTTGAAGACCTACAAGACCTTCTAGAACTAACACCCAAAAAAGATGTCGTTTTCATTATAGGGGACTGGAATGCAAAAGTAGGAAGTCAAGAAACACCTGGAGTAACAGGCAAATTTGGCCTTGGAATGCGGAATGAAGCAGGGCAAAGGCTAATAGAGTTTTGCCAAGAGAATGCACTGGTCATAGCAAACACCCTCTTCCAACACAAGAGAAGACTCTACACATGGACATCACCAGATGGTCAATACTGAAATCAGATTGATTATATTCTTTGCAGCCAAAGATGGAGAAGCTCTATACAGCAAAAACAAGACTGGGAGCTGATTGTGGCTCAGATCATGAACTCCTTATTGCCAAATTCAGACTTAAACTGAAGAAAGGAGGGAAAACTGCTAGACCATTCAGGTATGACCTAAATCAAATCCCTTATGATTATACAGTGGAAGTGAGAAATAGATTTAAGGGACTATATCTGATAAATAGAGTCCCTGATGAACTATGGAATGAGGTTCCTGACATTGTACAGGAGATAGGGATTAAGACCATCCCCATGGAAAAGAAATGCAAGAAAGCAAAATGGCTGTCTGGGGAGGCCTTACAAATAGCTGTGGAAAGAAGAGAAGCAAAAAGCAAAGGAGAAAAGGAAAGATATAAGCATCTGAATGCAGAGTTCCAAAGAAGAGCAAGAAGAGATAAGAAAGGCTTCCGCAGCGATCAGTGCAAAGAAATAGAGGAAAACAATAGAATGGGAAAGACTAGAGATCTCTTCAAGAAAATTAGAGATACCAAGGGAACATTTCATGCAAAGGTGGGCTGGATAAAGGACAGAAATGGTACGGACCTAACAGAAGCAGAAGATATTAAGAAGAGGAGGCAAGAATACACAGAAGAACTGTACAAAAAAGATCTTCATGACCCAGATAATCACGATGGTGTGATCACTCACCTAGAGCCAGACATCCTGGAATGTGAAGTCAAGTGGGCCTTAGAAAGCATCACTATGAACAAAGCTAGTGGAGGTGATGGAATTCCAGTTGAGCTATTTCAAATCCTGAAAGACGATGCTGTGAAAGTGCTACACTCAACATGCCAGCAAATGTGGAAAACTCAGCAGTGGCCACACGACTGGAAAAGGTCAGTTTTCATTCCAATCCCAAAGAAAGGCAATGCCAAAGAATGCTCAAACTACCACACAATTGCACTCATCTCACATGCTAGTAAAGTAATGCTCAAAATTCTCCAAGCCAGGCTTCAGCAATACGTGAACTGTGAACTTCAAGATGTTCAAACTGGTTTTAGAAAAGGCAGAGGAACCAGAGATTAAATTGCCAACATCCACTGGATCATGGAAAAAGCAAGAGAGTTCCAGAAAAACATATATTTCTGCTTTATTGACTATGTCAAAACCTCTGACTGTGTGGATCACAATAAACTGTGGAAAATTCTGAAAGAGATGGGATTACCAGACCACCTGACCTGCCTCTTGAGAAACCTATATGCAGGTCAGGAAGCAACAGTTAGAACTGGACATGGAACAACAGACTGGTTCCAAACAGGAAAAGGAGTACATCAAGGCTGCATTATTGTCACCCTGCTTATTTAAATTCTATGCAGAGTACATTATGAGTAATGCTGGGCTGGAAGAAGCACAAGCTGGAATCAAGATTGCCAGGAGAACCATCAATAACCTCAGATATGCAGATGACAGCACCCTTATGGCAGAAAGTGAAGAGGAACTAAAAAGCCTCTTGATGAAAGTGAAAGAGGAGAGTGAAAAAGTTGGCTTAAATCTCAACATTCAGAAAACTAAGATCATAGCATCTGGTCCCGTCACTTCATGGGAAATAGATGGGGAAACAATGGAAACAGTGTCAGACTTTATTTTTCTGGGCTCCCAAATCACTGCAGATGGTGATTGCAGCCATGAAATTAAAAGACGCTTACTCCTTGGAAGGAAAGTTATGACCAACCTAGATAGCATCTTCAAAAGCAGAGACATTATTTTGCCAACAAAGGTCTATCTAGTCAAGGCTATGGTTTTTCCAGTGGTCATGTATGAATGTGAGAGTTGGACTGTGAAGAAAGCTGAGCACTGAAGAATGATCCTTTTGAATTGTGGTGTTGGAGAAGACTGTTGAGAATCCCTTGGACTGCAAGGAGATCCAACAAGTCCATTCTGAAGGAGATCAGTCCTGGGTGTTTTTTGGAAGAAATGATGCTAAAGCTGAAACTCCAGTACTTTGGCCACCTCATGCGAAAAGTTTTCTCATTGGAAAAGACTCTGATGCTGGGAGAGATTCGGGCAGGAGAAGGGGACGACAAAGGATGAGATGGCTTGATGGCATCACCGACTCGATGGACGTGAGTTTGAGTGAACTCCGGGAGTTGGTGATGGACAGGGAGGCCTGACATGCTGCGATTCATGGGGTCGCAATTAGTCGGACACGACTCAGCGACTGAAATTAACTGAACTGAACTGAACTCCATTTGTTGGAGAGGGGGATGGTTTTCACATCTTCAGAATATCTCAGGAAATATGCATCCCCTACTATTTGTTACCTAGGAACTTCAGAGAGGAGCTAAAGCAGAGGACATTGGGGGAATCCCGTCGTGGGACAGCCTCATGGCGTCCTGTTCAGTTACACTTCCTCTCATTTGTAAAATGAGGAAGCAAAGATGATGGACTGAGTCTGAGAGAACTAGGTTGGAGTCCTGATTCTATTTAGTAGCTGTGTGACCTAGGGTTAGAGACCTAACCTCTCTGTGCCTCAGTTTCATCATCTATAAAGCAGGGGAACCTAACCATTCATAGGGTTCTTGTGAGATGTTGATACAAAGGCCCTGGCACCAGGTCCATCATAGCTCAAGCTGCCACCAAATGCCTATAACTGGTAAATACTCTCTGCACCACAGGTCCATCTAGGAGAGCAGTCTCTCTGCAGGGCCATTGTGAAGAAAGGCTGTGTGTACTGTACCAGGAGAAGGATTTGTGAAATGAAAATATCTCCTGCCATATCAATAAACAAGAAATTTCACAGCCATCAGTGATTATTCTGCCAGAGCCCCATGAACATACAGGTCTTACCAAAATCAAAGCCAGCCCTGTGTGCTGGTTCCCCGGGCTCAGCTGAGACCTGATTTTCCTCCCATCTTTTCCTCACTTGCTGAGAATCCTCTGAGAATGGGCTAGGGGGACGTGGGCAGAGAATGGGAAGAGAGAAGAAGCTGCTCAGCTCCAAGCATCCTCCTCTAGAGGCAATGCCTACGACGCCAGAGCTCCTGAGACTTCAAAGGGAGCTAGAAATACAGATATTCTTTGAAATTAAAACACTGTGCAGTTAAACACGTAAGGAAAATATAGCATCAATTCTATACCTTCTCACATGCAGAAAACACTGTAAAGGGAAACCAAACAAAGGTACCGGCCACCTGCGCTACACACAGGATAGCAGTCCCTGATCTGGAACAAACCAAGCTTGCACACGTCTCCATCCTTACCTCTTCAACACAGTTCTCACAGCTTTCTGAAAGACTGTCTCCCTGGTTATAATTCTTTGTTGACTTGAATAAAAATTTTCACATCTTTTTTGAATTGACTATTGATGAATACTTTTTAATGATATGAGCATGTATGCATTTATCTCTTGCAAGTTCAGTGCAAGAACTCTCATTTTCCTATTTTTTCCTGAATCAGACGAAACACAAACTCCCTCCCAGAGAGGGAGGTGATGAGGCTGGAGAGGTAGAAAATGGTCTGAGCTTGCAAAGCTTTGGAGGTGACATTTTAAAACTCTGTGTTTCATCTTAAGGCATCAAAGAGAACCCACCAAAGTTCTTTCAGTTTGCATTCAGCACAAGCAGACATTGAGGGAAAGAATGGAAATAGACAAAGCAGCTAGAAGCTAATGGCAGGGGTGCAGGTGAGGGGATGGATGGATCTCAGGTTCATCTTTGTTCAAGGCTGCCTTTTACCAGCCCCACTCTGTGCCTGGCCCCTCACTTTGCTGTCTCTGACTCTTACACCAGCCCTAGGAGAGTTATTATAATCCCCAGTCTACAGATGAGGAACTAGAACCTCAACAGGGCTAGAGCTCAAGATCTCCCAGCCTGGGAACCACTGAGCAGGCCTGGTCTCCAGTCTCTGCCCACCAGACCCTCCCTTCCTGCAGCTGCATCTTGGACGAGGTTCCTGGGGCATCCAAACAGCAGGGGAGCCCCAACTGTGGTCTCTGTCTTCCAGCCTTTCCTTCCCTTAGAGGACACATGCTAGTCACATACAGAGAATTCTTATTACAAAGCCACCCCTCCTTTCCATAGACTCCAGTGAGTCCTGGTACAGTTAGACTGAACCACCAGGCCTGCCACCTCCCCCTCAGCCTGAGCTCTTCCTTCAAACGGAGGGTCCTGAATGGGGGTAGTTCAAGCGGAACAGCTCCAGCCTCCACTGAGGACCCCAGGGGTGAAGAGGTGGGATTGGCTGGCAGGGTGGTGTCTGCACCCCTGTCCCTCTATCCCAGCCCTAAACCCTGGAGATAGAACACCAAGAGGTGAAGATACCCAGTCTTGAGTGAGGGACCAGCTCAGGGCCCTAAACGGGATCCTGACAATCATCCCTGGGGCTCCAGCACCTGGCAACAGAGGGCAGTGGTTCTTCACAGACACCAGCAGCTGGGCTGAGGGGCACCTGCCAAGGGTAACTGACCCTGCATTGAGCCAGAAGCAGGAGGTTAGAGATTTTCTCTGGGAAAGCTATTCTGGAAATTCTGGTTGCTCTCCTTCCAAGAAAGCCTGAAACTCTGGAAGGAACCTGGGCTGAGAGGCAGGAATCCTGAGGTCACCTTCCACACCAGGCTGCAACACTGCCCCAGGCCTCTCCCAACCTCAGCTCATTGGCTGAGAGAGGGCATCTAGAGGTCCCTGGAGTCGCCCCCTCAAGCCACCCTCAACCAAGTTGGAGACCCAGCCCCTCATGCCTCCTGCCAGAGTGTCCCTCAGGCTGGTTCTCCCTGCAAGTCAGGCTGAGGGAGAGATGGTCCAAGGGCTCCACCTGGTGGCCACTCCTCAGCCAGACACAGAGCCGCCTCCAGCAGAGACCCCTGAGAAGTCAAGCTGCACCTCCCCGCCCTCTCACACTGGTTCCTAGGTGTCATAGGTGGGAATGCAAAGCACCGGCTCTGGAAACCTGTCTGAATGAAAAGCACTGGCATTGCTGTCAGATGGGCCTGCATTTGAATCCCTTGGGTTCTTAAGCTCACCTAGAGCCCCTCATCCCTGCAGTGGGCTATTTGGGACACATCCTGTGGAGCTGTGCCCTCTCTCTGCATGAACACACAGCCCAGGGAGATGGCAGGGGCGAGGCTGGACCAGTGACCAGAATCCCTCTGGAGGTGCTCAGTTCTTAGGCCAGTGGCTCCTCCATGGCTGCACATCACGGTTGCCTGATGTGGACAGTGCTTCTCAAAATGTGGTCCTCGGACCAGCAGCAGAACATCAACAGGAAATTACTGGGAATGCAGATTCCTGGGTTCCACCCCAGACCTGCTCTGTCAGAAACTCTGGGATGGGGCTCAGCAGCCCCCCATATGATGCTGATCCTGGTCCAGTGTGGGAACACAGTGCTCAGGTACCAAGGTGCTGAGAAAGCTCCTCAGAGCATTCCAGGGTCTTAGGCATCTGAAACATCTGAAGGTCAACAGGTGCCACCCCGCCGCCACCCCTCTGCCTCACTCCCCACCCCCAGGGATTCTGGTTCCTTGGAGCTGAAGCAGGACCCAAGCACAGATCTAAATAGTATCATGCAGGTGACCCTAATGTGAGTCACTGCTCTGGTATGGACACTTCGATATGTACACTGTGTATGCTCTTCCTTTAGAGGCCAGGCCCTGCAGCACAGGACAGCTGCCCTCTGCTAGGCCACTGGACTGTGCAGAGAATAATCACCAGATATTGACATTTAGTGGCAGCTTGAGCTATGACATGCATGGTCCTGGATGATTTGTATGTAATATCTCAGAAGAGCCCAGCGAATTGTTAGAGTTTTCTGCTTTACAGATCGAAAAACTGAAACACAGAGAGGTTAAGTCCTTAGTCACACAGCTACTAAATGGCAGAATCAGAATTCCAACCTAGTTCTCTCAGACTCCAGAGTCCATCAATTTTGCTTCCTTGTTTTACAAACAAGAGCAGGTACTGAAGGTCACCATGCGGGGCACCCATCACTCCTGCTGTACTTTTGCCTGGAAGCTCCCTTGTGGTGGGGCATCAACTTCAAGATGTGATGAATGGACGTCGGAGCTGGGTATCACCTCAGGAAATAATGCCTCCTGCCTGGGCATAGATGTAGTTGGATAAGGAAGGTGAGGTGGAGTATTAATTAAGTCACAAGGATTTCATCCTGGACTCACAGGAGTCAGGATGTTAAGGAATTTGACACTTGCCCCATCCCAGCTCTAGTGTTCAGTGCTGGGTGGTGTCCACCAACACCCAGATCTGAGAGAAGAAGGAGAAAGACAAGAATCTTAAAGAGTAGAGAAAATATAGATCTATTTTACTGCTAAAAATGCATTTTCCAAAAGCAAGAGTGTTGCTATTCTGAAGAGATGAAGGACTCTAGTTCTTGGGGAGGGGCTGATACCACTAGGAGGCCATCCCTCACTGTTCTCGATTCTCCTGGAGATGCGGTAGAGCTCCATGGCCGCCCTGGTGTCCTCCACCGAGTTGTGTCCCAGCACATTGTCCTGCACACATGGCACAGAGAGGGGCTGGGGGCTGAATCCAGGAGCCATGGGACCCGGGCCTTTCCTGCTCACACCCTGACATCCAGGGCTGAAGTGGGTGAGGGGTGAGTCTCCCAGGCTCCTGACACCCTGGACTCGGCAGGTGTCTGGAGCAGGCCTGGCTTCACCCATGAGCCTGGGGCCCAGGCAGGGCCAAGCAAGGAATCCAGGTCCTGAGGCCAGGTGTGCCCTCCAGGGGCTCCCATCCACTGGGTGGGACTGGGGCGTTGCAGACTTGGCCTCAGACCCAAAGGGGCTGGAGCAGTTTTCACAGGAGCCCAGGGCCTGGGGAATAGGGACAGAGATGTTTCTAGAGTGCTGCTTGCTCAGCACATTGAGAATAGAGCTCTTCAGTGAACCCGGGAGCTGACATTCTGTCCTGGGTCCCTGGTGACACAAGCCCTACAGAAGGGCCCAAACTCAGGCCCATCCCCTGCCTCCTGCTCTCCAGACAAGCTGCCCCCACTCCTTAGACTGGGTCTCCAATTCTCCTCTCCCCAGCTGGCCCCCTGCCTCCTCCTCCACTAAGACACACTCTTCACCCTCCACTCAGACCTGATGTCCTGTCTGCCCCCATTCTCCATCCCTGCTCAAGATGCCTGCCCTCCCCTCTGTGGACACAACCCCCAGATATGCTGATGGTCAGGTCATGGGTCACCCTCCCTTCCACCTTCTCAAGGACAGGCCAGGCCTTCTTCACCCAGGTCCTCAGGCTGTGGTCCAGCGTGGCCCAGAGCAGGTGGTTCATAAAACATCCACTGAGCTAGAATGCAGAGTTCCAAAGAATAGCAAGGAGAAATAAGAAAGCCTTCTTCAGTGATCAGTGCAAGGAAATAGAGGAAAACAACAGAATTGGAAAGGCTAGAGATTTCTTCAAGAAAATTAGAGATACCAGGGAACATTTCATGCAAAGATGGGCTCAATAAAGGACAGAAATGGTACGGACCTAACAGAAGCAGAAGATTTTAAGAAGAAGTGGCAAGAATACACAGAAGAACTGTACAAAAACGATTTTCACGACCCAGATAATCACGATGGTGTGATCACTCACCTAGAGCCAGACATCCTGGAATGTGAAGTCAAGTGGGCCTTAGGAAGCATCACTATGATCACAGCTAGTGGAGGTGATGGAATTCCAGTTGAGCTATTTCAAATCCTGAAAGATGATGCTGTGAAAGTGCTACACTCAATATGCCAGCAAATGTGGAAAACTCAGCAGTGGCTACACGACTGGAAAAGGTCAGTTTTCATTCCAATCCCAAAGAAATGCAATGCCAAAGAATGCTCAAACTACCACACAATTGTACCTATCTCACACACTAGTAAAGTAATGCTCAACATTCCCCAAGCCAGACTTCAGCAATACGTCAACCATGAACTTCCAGATGTTCAAGCTGGTTTTAGAAAAGGCAGAGGAACCAGAGATTAAATTGCCAACATCCCCTGGATTATGGAAAAAGCAAGAGAGTTCTAGAAAAGCATCTATTTCTGCTTTATTGACTATGCCAAAGCCTTTGACTGTGTGGATCACAACAAACTGGGGAAAATTCTTCAAGAGATGGGATTACCAGACCACCTGACCTGCCTCTTGAGAAATCTGTATGCATTTCAGGAAGCAACAGTTAGAACTGAATGTGGAACAACAGACTGGTTCCAAATAGGAAAAGGAGCATGTCAAGGCAGTATATTGTCACCCTGCTTATTTAACTTCTATGCAGAGTACATCATGAGAAACGCTGGACTGGAAGAAATACAAGCTGGATTCAAAATTGCCGGGAGAAATATAGATAACCTCAGATATGCAGATGACACTACCCTTATGGCAGGAAGTGAAGAAGAACTAAAAAGCCTCTTGATGAAAGTGAAAGAGGAGAGTGAAAAAGTTGGCTTAAAACTCAACATCCAGAAAACGAAGATCACGGCATCTGGTCCCATCACTTCATGGGAAATAGATGGAGAAACAGTGGAAACAGTGGCTGATTTTATTTTTCTTGGCTCCAAAATTACTGCAGATGATGATTGCAGCAATGAAATTAAAAGATGCTTACTCCTTGGAAGGAAAGTTATGACCAACCTAGACAGCATATTGAAAAGCAGAGACATTACTTTCTCAACAAAGGTCTGTCTAGTCAAGGCTATGGTTTTTCCAGTGGTCATGTATGGATGTGAGTGTTGGACTATAAAGAAAGCTGAGTGCTGAAGAAATGATGCTTTTGAACTGTGGTGTTGGAAAAGACTCTTAAGAGTCCCTTGGACTGCAAGGAGATTCAACCAGTCCATCCTAAAGGAGATCAGTCCTGAATATTCATTGGAAGGACTGATGCTGAAGCTGAAACTCCAATACTTTGGCCACCTGATGTGAAGAGCTGACTCATTTGAAAAGACCCTGATGCTGAGAAAGATTGACGGCAGGAGGAGAAGGGGACGACAGAGGATGAGATGGTTGGATGGCATCACCGACTCAATGGAATTAGGTTTCGGTGGACTCTGGGAGTTGGTGATGGACAGGGACGTCTGGCGTGCTGCGGTTCATTGTGCTACAAAGAGTCGGACACGACTGAGTGACTGAACTGAACTGAGCTAGAAGGGCCCATGTTTGGTCACAGTTCCTAATGTCCACTCTGTTTCCCTGGGCTCTTCTACCCTGATGAGTTCCCAGCCCCCAGCACATGATAGCCCCTCCCGGGGCTTTGAGGGAGCCTGCTCAGTCTATGGGTTTGGGTTCAGTGTTCCTCATTTTTTTAATCCCTCTCGTTAGACATCTACCACCCTCCTATCCTGGTTGTGGAGTTGGGGTGGCTGGGGAGGGGGAGGTTTCCCAGAGGCTTTTCTATAAATGAATGGTACCAACATGGGCTTCCCACTGAGTCCCAAATGCTTAATGTGATGCCCAAGGCTGAGATTGGCCTGTCCCTGTCAGACTCTCCTCTCTCTCTCCCATAAACATTGCTCAGACCACCTGCCCCCTGTCTTCTGCCCCTTACCACAGCAAGTGACCCTCCCCCCCGCACAGCCCTGGTTCAGGAGCCCCTCATTTCCTCAGGGTGCACCTGCCAAATCCCAGTCCACTCTCTGAAAAGGGTTTAATCCAAATATTGGAAAATTCAAAGCAATGCACTTTTGCAAAGTTTTCAATAGTCACATTCTAGAGGGTCATACAATGGGGTTCCCCAGTGTTTGAGACTCACAGGGGAGGGTCCGGTGATCTAGAGAAGGGGAGCGGGTAAGTCCAAATGCCCATGGGAGCCAGGTGGGAAGGAAATAAGTAAAGAGGATGGAGAGGACTAGGGTCCCTGGAGAGGACCAAGTGCACCTGTCAGGGGTGGTGGAAAAGGTGCCCTGTGCATGACACGAGCTCATGCATATAAAACAGGAAAAAAGATACAGATACTCCCCACAAACACATGCGCATGCATGCACGCACATGTCTAAATGTGATTTCAGAGCACATGAAATGTGTTGAAGGCTGTACATGAGGTTGAGCATATGGATGGAGAGGTGGACAATCCTGTGAGCAGCCAGGAAGCCTGGCCATGCCCAAGAGGGGAAACCGGGACATGTGAGATGATCATAGTCCGGCTTTATGTCAGTGATACGTGAGAATAAGAGAAATATGGAAAATTACGCAAAGATATGACTGGAAAACAGTATAGAGGACAGAGCAGAGGCTCAGCTCCAGCCACCTCCCCCAAGGGAACACAGCCCAGTGACATCAGATCTCCTGAGGCTTAAAGGAGCAGGAAGTTTGGATTTTCGTGTGAAATTAAAACAATGGGCAGCTACCAAACACTTAGGGAAGAAATCATCTCTTCCAGAAAACACTGTGAGGGAAAACTAAACACACTAAGGGACCGCCTCCAGTACAAACTGGTTTACAGCCCCTGATCTGGAGTGAACCAGTCTTGCATGAGCTTATGTTCCTAGTAGGGCAGGGCCTTCTGGATCCTCTCTGAGGGAGAGGGAGGGGAACAAGTAGCTGGGATGACTGAGTGTACCATGTGCCAGGCCCTCTGATGAGCACATCACGTACTTTTTATTATACTTTTTGTTGACACAGAGTAGGTAGGTATTCAGCGCATTGCTCAGATGGGGAGACTGTGGATCTGTAACTTGCCAGGTTCCTCTATGACACACAGCCTCCTTGTAACTCTGAGTGTCCATCTCTCCTCCTCCTTCTCTGCCCTTCTGGTACCTCCTCCTCCTTCCTCTGTCCCGGTCATGACCCTCCCAGCTCACCATCTTCCAGTACACACGTCTGGCTGCTGGGCAGGCAGGGCTCAGCCATATCCAGGCTGTGCTCTGACAGGGACACCATGTCCAGGCTCACAGATTAGACTGGAGGGGTTGCTGGGGAGACTCAGGTAAAGCTGCTGCTTTCCACGTGGGGGAATTGAGGCCCAGAGAGGGCGCAGGCCTTACCCAGTGTCACACAGCGGGAACCTCATCCTCTCCTTCTCCAAGCTCTGCTTCTGTGGTGTTAAATGGATCCAAAGTTATTATTTAGACTTAAGTGTAAATCGCAGGGTCATTTTAACAGTAAATTTGGAGCAAATTCAGGAACAGTCAGAGTGACACCCCAGCCTCTCTCATGGCCCACTGGGAGGCCCACAGGCTCCAGGGCTCCTCTGGCAATTGGGGCTCAAGGAGCTTTGTGAGGCCAGGGAGGTTCTCAGCTTTGCTCTGTGTTTCTCTTTCCAGCCTCAGCTTGTCCCAGGGTTTATTATCAGCAAAGGTGACAAGGCCCCTGATGGCGGGAAGCTGGCTGGGGCGCAGGGTGATGGCCCTTCCACCCTGGGGGCCTCTCAGCAAATAGTCCCTTGGAAACAGTGCAGCTGTCCCTGAGGAGGGGGCGCGCTGGGAGGGGCCTCACTCTCCTCACACTGGACCCTGGAGGAGCCCCTGTGTGAGCAGGACTGCAGCCCTGGCTGGCGGGACTGCCTTGGGCAGGTGACCTGGGCAATTCCATGGTCTCCAGGGTCCCTGCCACTCTGGCCACGTGTCCCTGTCACAGCCCTGAAGCCCCTTCAGGCCCCTGTTTTCCTGTCTCAGTTCCAGTCCAGGCCCCTCCTCCATGGGAAGGTTGGCTCCATGCCTGCATCCCTTCTGGGTCAGAAGACACCTACTGGGCTGCCTCAGGGCCACTGGGACCCTGGGACCCCCCCAGTCATCTCCACTCTGCCTCCTGCCCACCCCAGTCTTGGGAGCATCCTCAGGCCTGTCTCCTCCCAGGGGTCGGGCAGGGGCCTCCTCTTTCAGCTCCTGCCCTTAAAAAGGGGCCAGTCATCTGTCCATCCCCACCCCCTCCCCAGGATGCCCTGAAAGACTCCCCATCAGCATCAGACACAGCATCCTTGTTCATGTCCAATCCCTTCTTCCCAGTTTGGAAGCTGCTAACCAGTCTCCCACGCCAGGAAAATCCTGCTCAGGTAGGACTACTCTTAGATCTTTTCAGACTCCCAGCTAGATGGCAGATTTGGAGCTTAAGAGCCAAAAGTTATGTCAGTTTACTCTGTGATTCCTCCAACACACTTCACCTTCGAGTCATGCTGGCAGAGGGGATTCACAACAGTCCCTACTTACAATGTCATCTTGTCCCCAGGGCCTTGCTCTCACCGCATGGCTCCTCCCTGTTCATCTCTGAAGCTGCCCTCCTCTGGGTGGGGCTGTTTCCCCTCAGATGGCAGCTGCTTCTATTGATGACTGCAGGGAGGACAGGCCGGGACACTGTGTCTTCAGGTTGCTGTGGAAGGAGGCCGTGGCCCTGAAGTGGTATTCTGAGTCCCAGAGCCCCGAGCTTTGGTCCTGGGCTCCCACCCACAGGCCCTGCTGACATGTGGGCTGTACAGCCAAGTGCTCAAAGCCACAGCTTTGGCATTGTTATCTGAGTTCCCACTCCTATCCATGGAACCTCGTGGTAGACATTTGATTCCCTGAGCCTTATTTTCTCTTTTGTCAAATGGTAAGCAGTACAATGTACAATTCCTGTTCTAAAAACTTGGGGTTCAGATCTTCTCCAGAATTCAGAATTTTTCTGCTTCAGTCAGGTGACATGGTGCATCTGCTGTATATGACATCACACCACACTGGGGTCTGAAAGCACCTTCTGAGCAAGCACAGTAGCATTTCTGCAACTGAAGTTTCGAAGTTTAACACTAAGTGAAATAAATAACGATCGTAACTTCTCTCATGTTCATTCAGGTAAAATGTTCTTACGAAATAAAATTTTAAAACTCTTGCATATTTCACAGCTTTGAAGGTTAGGATTACAGATAAAGACCATCCTACCCTGTGTCTCTGACAGCAATGGCAAAAAGTTCAAAGAGATAAGTAATGTTCATGGTTTGGGTGAAACCCAACCCAGCTGTGAGCTTGGGATAAGAAAAGCCTTGTGACAAGGTCAAGGGTGATGGGTGGCAAGAACCATTCTGGAGCAGCTGTGCTCCAAGTGTCTGGGCCGTTGGTTCCAACTCCGCAGATCCTGAGCCTCAGCTGACACTGAACCCTGAACTTTTTCTACTGTCTGACTCAGTCCACCTCCTGAGCTCCTTCACGAAGACCACAGCCACCCTGCTGTCAGTGATCCACATGACCACGTGATCGTCCTCAGGCCTGGGCTCTGTGACCATCATGGGCTACTTCTTCCGCCTGCTGCAGCTGCTCTCCACCTGCGCAGCCTTGTCCCTGGTGGCCAGTGAGAGCGCTTGGAGTGTGGACGTAAGTAACTGGTCCATGTTCATCTGGTGCTTCTGCTTTGCTGTGAACCACTTTATCGTCCTAGTTGAGGTATGTGGACTCCAGGAGGAATGTTCTTTGTCCTGGGACAAGTTTCTCATCACCTACACCTGCCTCTCTGCCCTCATCTGCCTCTCAGCCTCCATCATGTACCCCATCATCCATCTTCAGATGTTGAGCTATGGCACCCAGTGGAACCATGCTATCGCTGCCACTGCGTTCTCCTGTATTGCTTCTGTGGCTTATGCCATGGATGCAGTCTGGACCTGTGTCAACACTAGTGAGCCCTCCTGCTCCTTTATCGGCCTGCTGAAAAGGTTAGAGATCACTGTGGCCTGTGGCATCCTCGCCTTCATCATCAACACCTTCCCGTACATGCACCAGCCGGCCCTGGTGTGGTGTGTGGGCGTGTACTCCATCTGCCTCTTCCTGGGGGTCATATCCTTATTGCGGCACTGGTGTGACTGTGATAAGAGTCTGCCCTCCTCCCGTTTTGTGTTGGGGCAGACTGTGCTCGCCGTCCTCCTCTACACCACTGCTGCTGTCCTCTGGCCTCTCTATCAGTTCAACGAGCAGTTTGGCGGGAATCCCCAGCGGTCCAGAGATGTAAGCTGCGGTGCTGGGTTTAGTGTGTGCATCTGGGACCAACAACTGGCTGTGGCCATCCTGACAGCCATCAACCTGCTGATTTACGTGGTTGACCTGGTGATCTCAGCCTCCCGGATCTGAGGCTCTGCCCGGAGGCTCCTGATTGCCTCTTCTCACCGGAGGTTTCTTTACCGAGCTCTGACATTCTCTGACGTCTTCTCCCTGGCTCCCTCTCTCCCTCCTCACGTCCTGCCCCACTCATCTCACTCTCCTTTCTGTTTCCTTCCCTCCTTCTGCTCCATCTCCTTCCTGTTTTGTGAGGTTGCCCACACCCTGTTTTGCCTCTTTCTCATTTTTTTCTACGTTTCTACTCTTTGTCCCTTTTGGGGTCATTCTTAGTTTTCTCATCTCCTGTGTCCTCACCACCTCCCCTCATCTTCCTTCTTCTGATCCATCAGGACCTGAGACTCCTTCCTCCTCTGCCTACCACCCCCTCCCGCCCCCTGGGGTGCTGACTGCACAGAACACAGCCCTCTGTGCAGCTGTTCACACCCTGGGGCTCCGGAGGTCCTCACTGCCAACGTGTGTCTGTCCCCCTGGCAGTGCTTTAGTTGGTGTGTGTATATGTGTTTGGTAGGGAGCAGGTGGGAGGTTGTAGCTAGGGATCGCGCCACCTTTCTCCTTGTGTAAGGTGGTATACAGTGTCCCTTCCATTTAAGGTAAAAGAAAAACTCAGGAGGTCAATAATTTCCAGTGAGTTGTAAGCTTAAAGCAGAGACCTTGGATCCAGAGGCCCTACCTGTTGCTCTGTCCTACCTGAGATTGGCTCCAGAATAATGTGGACTCATTAATTACTTGCTGCCTAGAGCTCATTTTAAAGCTAGCGAAGGGCAGATAGCTTCCAGTCCAACTACTTTCTGGGGAATCAAAAACTGAACTGGCAAAAAGCTGCAGTTTCTTGAAGACAACACTCCAAAGTATTTCAGAGGTGCAGTGATATGACCCACCATCCTCAGTGCTAAAGCCAGCAGGTCCTGCCTCTGCAGGGAGAACATGGACACTGCCCGCCTTGAAGTTGATGTTAGACTGGGTACAGTTTCTGTTCTTTTTTTAATCACAAAGGTAAAAATTACTGTGTGGCCTTATTCTTAAGGGGGAAGTGCCTTTCAACCCTTTTTGGATTAGCAGGTGTGTTGGTTGAATGGGTATCATTGCTTCAGTAGTCAAAGTATTAATGATTGCTTTCCTTGACTGTGTGTTGCACACACGAGTTTCTGTGTGCCAGTTGCTTTCTACTGCTGTTTCTGCTTCTCTAGGATTCACATATAATGTGATCTATATGCGTGCTCGCTCAGTCACTTCAGTTGTGTCTGACTCTTGGCTACCCCATGGACTGTAGCCTGCCAGGCTCCTCTGCCCAAGGGATTCTCCAGGCTAGAATACTGGAGCAGGTTGCCATGACCTCCTCCAGGAGAACTTCCCAACCCAGGGATTAAACTTGCATCTGTTATGTCTCCTGCATTGGCAGGTGGGTTCCTTACCACTAGGGCCACCTAAATGTGTAAAAAATTTAAAAATTCCCTGGAGCCTCTGGTTCCCATCAGTCCCTGCTCTGAATCATAGAGAGAAGCCTTCTCCTGTATCCGCAATGTACTTTTTAAAACCTCAGTAGAAAGATAGAAAAATCTCCATAAAATTAACATAATCTAATTGACTCAAATTTGTCTAGAGTTTAGAAGCAACTAAGTAGATTTCCATTCTCACCCAAACAACCCTCCCTGCAAGCCTGTCTCACTGTCTCCCAATTTCTACATTGGCCAGAGCCTAGGAGCTTGGCCCAGCCATGGAAAAGTAGCCTATGGGTCCTACCCCATTGCCCAACACCCTGCCCCCTAGCTTTTAAAGGGCCCCTGTCGGAACCTGGATGCCTTTCCGTAAAGCTGTGCGCCTGTGTGCATGCTGTGTGTGTGTTTTCCAGGCCGCGGGTGCACTGATACCAGCAGCCCTCCACAGTAACTGGTGGCCTAAGTCTCCTGTCTTCAGACACGGAGTCTCAGAGCGCAGCATCCTGGCGTCACCAGGGCCAGAGGGGCCAGGCAAGCAGAGCTGTGGCGGAGGGGAGGGAAGGCCCCTGCTGCTGCCCCTCACTCCTGTACTGGGAGGAAGCGTGAGCTCTTCATGCAGTGGAAGGTGGGGTGGTGGGGGAGGGCTCCCAGGAGGTGCTTTCCATGATCAGAAAATCACAAAAAGTGATGAAATGAAACTCAAATTTGAAGGCAAGACAAGAAAAATTTCAACATAAAAAAATTTTCTCTGCCCTTTGGCCCTCCTCCTCCTCTAGTGTTCATCGCACATCTGCACTGCATTAAACAGCCCTCCTCAGAGAAGGGTTTGGCCAAAAAGGTCAATTTTTCTTCTAGTGCCAGCCATGTAACTCCTTAACACTGCTTACCTACTCATGATTTGATTAATGTCACTACTTATTATTAATTTATTCTGCTTATTTTATAAGATTGTTATTTCTTGCATTAATGAATGTGTGTTTTAGACTGTGGTTAAAAAATAATAACAATGATGATGACCAAATACTTGAAATGACAAATAATAATAATGATGATGACCAAATACTTGAAATGACTGGCCTGATATATAGTCTATAAGACCTATATGATTCTAATAGTGTGACTCTGGCTATGGGAAGAAGCAAAGGAGGGAATCCTTTCCTGGAGCTGACAAACTAGTAAGACAGGTGGCCCAGATGATTAAGGCTACTGTTACCAGGGCTAGGTGGGTAATTGCACACCGATGGTCAGTCAGCAAAATCCTTTCCTGACTTGGGAATGAGCATTTCTAGACTCCTGGAGCAATTGGTCAAAAATGCTTTCCAAACCTTGCTGGAAATTAAGAGGGAATTGCAAGGGATTGTGTAATAAAGAATGTTGCCCACCACCCAGTTCTACAAGCATCAAGTCATTAGTCACTGCAGTCACTGATCTACAATCCACCCTGAAAGGAATTCAGGGCGAAGATAACCATGCGGCCCTTTCTGCTCTGGGAAAACTGGCAGAACCAGCCCTCAGATACTTATGTATTTTTAGGAGAATTTTTTATAAACATGGTACCTTGCATCTTCCCATACTTTGAAAAGCACCAAAAATGATTAGCCATGGTATCTGGTCCTTTCGAAAAGTAGTAACTTTGTCAAGATGTGAGCTTGGTTGTGTGTATCCCTTCACCAAAGTCACATACACACTGCCCTCAACCCTTAACCGCTTTGAAACAGTTTTCACAGCTTTCTGAAATTGTCTCCCTGGTTATAATTCTTATGTTGGCTTGAATAAAAATTTCCATTTCTTTATTAACTGACTATTAATCAATTTTTTCATCGATATAAGCAAGTATGCATTTATCTCCATAAGTTTGGTGCAGGAATCTCATATTCATATACTTTCCTGAATCAAACTGAACACAACTCTGGGACCTCACTTCTCAGGAGAATGGAGATGCCTCTGTGCTTTAGTAAAAGAACCATTGTCCAGGATGGGATCACCTGAGGGGCTCACTGGCCAAGCCTGTGGTTCATGAGGGTGGCTGTTCCATCCCTCCTGTTGGGAGTTAAAGGTCATTTGTCACAATTCCAAGGCTGGTCCAGTCCCCTCACTGTGGAGCTCAAAAGAGAGTAGAAAGGTCCTCTGCTTAGTCCAACCCTCTTGTCATAGAGGAGGAGCAGCTGGACCCCAGGGAGGGGTAGGATGTGTCCAGAGTCACCCTGTGTGTGGCAGAGTCAGAGTCAGGACCCAGGTGTCCTGTACCCAGACCAGCTGTCTGTCCACGGCCCCATGCTCCTTGGGACAAGCATAGCAGCAGCATCCTCCAGGCTGGGATTCTGCCCCGTCCACCCTCGTTCTGCACAAACCTGCCCCGTCCCCAGAGGAGGGCACTCACTGCTGCTGAGTCAGTTTCCTCATCTGCTAGAGGGGGGAGGGGTGCCAGAGACCCCTGGTCCCTCCCAGCCCCACTCTTCCTGGGGCCTCTGGACTTGCCAGTCTTGGAGACTCATACGTGGAGATGGAAGCCAGCTCCCTCCCCTCTGTCCACCCTCTCTGCTTGTTTCCTCTTGGCTGCTGGGTCCTGTTTATTGGTTATATCCCTCCTGATTACAAAGACCCTCCTTCCCCATGACCTCTGCTTGATGGGGACCATGTTTCTCTCTCATAATCTGAGTTTTCTCAGTCACTTCCCAGGGGTCCAACTCTCCAGTGATTCTTGTCAGAAACACAAACTGCTTCCAGGCACCCCACAGTCTGAGGTCTCCCAGGCTCCCTTGTTCCGGCATTCTTGACTTTCCACCTCTTTTGAGTCCAGTTCAGCAGCCATTTGTAGGAAGCCATTACTTTCTGGGCTTCCCTAATGGTTCAGTGCTAAAGCATCCACCTGCCAATGCAAAAGACACAGAGGTTCGATCCCTGATCCCAGAAGATCACACACGCCTTGAAGCAACTTAGCCTGTGCACCAGAACTACTGAGCCTGTGCTCTAGAGCCCAGGAGTCAAAACTACTGACGTCTGAGTTCCCTACAGCTGGTGCTCTGAAACAGAAGTCATCACAAGGGAGAAGCCCAGTCACGGCAACTAGAGAAAAGCTTCCCAGCAATGAAGACGCAGCACAGCCATAAATCAATAAATAAAATTATTTTTTTAAAAATCACCTGACTTACTTCTTCAAGGCCAGCTTCCTACTCTAAGCCCCATGAGTCCACTGATGTCCTGGGATGGGGTCTAAGAGGTCTACTAAAGCCTTGTAATGAATGCAAGATTTCCAACATATGTACATTTGTATTTCTGGGATAGTCATATTCTCAAAGGGATTTATGTGCAGAAAAGTTAAGAGTTCCCAAGGGACTCTGATAACTTCCAAAAAAGTCGGATCTCCTAAAATTGCTGAACCAAACAAAGTAAGTGAGGGAGTATGGATGTGAGAATCTCTCTGGGTTGTCCGTCTGGAGCACTGACCTCCCTTGGCCTCAGGAGAAGCATGTTGAGAAACATTTGGTAGCTTTTCTGAGCATTTAAAATCCCCAGATCATCTCCTTCCCAAACTACAGCATCAGAGCATCCCTGGGTGGAGGGACCACTTTAGAACTTTACTTCAGTTCTCTACCTTGTATCCCGACCCTAGGCTCATCCATCATTTTCCAGAGAGAGCTCTGTACAGTGCTCCTCAGAGTGTGGTTTGTGGATTAGCGCTGATTGCAAATTGTTCCTTGTCCACAATGAGATGAAGCTCAGAGAGTGAGAGGGAGCATTTAGAAACTTTTAGAGGAACTTGACATTGTACAAAGATCCAGGAGTGTGCTCAGAGTCAGCAAATTGGAGTTTAAGTTTACTGCAGCTGTGGCAGGACAGTCAGGACCCAGATGAAGGAGGCTGGGCCAGTGAATCAATGCTCTGCTTCCTGATCAAGAATGTCTTGCCAAAAACAAAAATAAAGTTAGTAAAACTAAACAGTGGGCTTAGTGAAGATGGAAAAAATGTGAATTACACAGAAACTAAAATGTTAAATTATTGTCTTTTATTTTGTGATAATATGGGAGCTAATTGTCAACAACTATTGTTTCATACAGAGCTTCCCTGATAGCTCAGTTGGTAAAGAATTCACCTGCAATGCAGGAGACTTGGGTTCAATCCCTGGGTAGGGAAATCCCCTGCAAGAGGGAAAGGTTACCCACTCCAGTGTTCTGGCCTAGAGAATTCCATGGAATTCCAGAGTGGCTTTCACTTTCACACTTTCATTGTTTTATACAAAGCAAAAGTGTAACTGAGGGGAGGCTCCTATCAGTTCAGTTCAGTTCATTTCAGTCACTGAGTCATGTCCGACTCATTGCGACCCCATGAATGGTAGCATGCCAGGCCTCCCTGTCCATCACCAACTCCTGGAGTTCACTCAGACTCACGTCCATCGGGTCAGTGATGCCATCCAGCCATCTTATCCTCTGTCGTCCCCTTCTCCTCCTGCCCACAATCCTTCCCAGCATCAGAGTCTTTTCCAATGAGTCAACTCTTCGCATGAGGTGGCCAAAGAACTGGAGCTTCAGCTTTAGCATCATTCCTTCCAAAGAAATCCCAGGGCTGATCTCCTTCAGAATGGACTGGTTGGATCTCCTTGCAGTCCAAGGGACTCTCAAGAGTCTTCTCCAACACCACACTTCAAAAGCATCAATTCTTCAGCGCTCAGCTTTCTTCATAGTCCAACTCTCACATCCATACATGACCACTGGAAAAACCATAGCCTTGACTAGACAGACCTTAGTCGGCAAAGTAATGTCTCTGCTTTTGAATATGCCATCTAGGTTGGTCATAACTTTTCTTCCAAGGAGTAAGCATCTTTTAATTTCATGGCTGTAATCACCATCTGCAGTAATTTTGGAGCCCCCAAAAATAAAGTCTGACACTGTTTCCACTATTTCCCCATCTATTTCCCATGAAGGGATGGGACCAGATGCCATGAACTTTGTTTCCTGAATGTTGAGCTTTAAGCCAACTTTTTCACTTTCCTCTTTCACTTTCATCAAGAGGCTTTTTAGCTCCTCTTCACTTTCTGCCATAAGGGTGGTGTCATCTGCATATATGAGGTTATTGATATTTCTCCCGGCAATCTTGATTCCAGCTTGTGTTTCTTCTAGTCCAGTGTTTCTCATGATGTACTCCGCATATAAGTTAAATAAGCAGGGTGACAATATACAGCCTTGACACACTCCTTTTCCTATTTGGGACCAGTTTGTTGTTCCATGTCCAGTTCTAACTGTTGCTTCCTGACCTGCATACAGATTTCTCAAGAGACAGGTCAAGTGGTCTGGTATTCCCATTTCTTTCAGAATTTTCCACAGTTTGTTGTGATCCACACAGACAAAGGCTTTGGCATAGTCAATAAAACAGAAATATATGTTTTTCTGGAACTCTCTTGCTTTTTCCATGATCCAGGGGATGTTGGCAATTTGATCTCTGGTTCCTCTGCCTTTTCTAAAACCAGCTTGAACATCAGGAAGTTCACAGTTCACGTATTACTGAAGCCTGGCTTGGAGAATTTTGAGCATTACTTTACTAGCATGTGAGATGAGTGCAATTGTGCGGTAGTTTGAGCATCCTTTGGCATTGCCTTTCTTTGGGATTGGAATGAAAACTGAACTTTTCCAGTCCTGTGGCCACTGCTGAGTTTTCCACATTTGCTGGCATATTTAGTGCAGCATTTTCACAGCATCATCTTTCAGGATTTGAAATAGCTCCACTGGAATTCCATCACCTCCACTAGCTTTGTTCATAGTAATGCTTTCTAAGGCCCACTTGACTTCATTCCAGGATGTCTGGCTCTAGATGAGTGATCACACCATTGTGATTATCCGGGTCATGAAGATCTGTTTTGTACAGTTCTTCTGTGTATTTTTGCCTCCTCTTCTTAATATCTTCTGCTTCTGTTAGGTCCATACCATTTCTGTCATTTATCAAGCCCATCTTTGCATGAAATGTTCCCTTGGTATCTCTAATTTTCTTGAAGAGATTTCTAGTCTTTCTCATTCTGTTTTTTTTTCCTTTTTTCTTTGCATTGGCCACTGAAGAAGGCTTTCATATCTCTTCTTGCTATTCTTTGGAACTCTGCATTCAGATGCTTATATCTTTCCTTTTCTCCTTTGCTTTTCACTTCTCTTCTTTTCGCAGCTATTTGTAAGGCCTCCCCAGACAGCCATTTTGCTTTTTTGCATTTCTTTTCCATAGGGATAGTCTTGATCCGTGTCTCCTTCACAATGTCACGAATCTCATTCCATAGTTCATCAGGCACTCTATCTATCAGCTCTAGTCCCTTAAATCTATTTCTCACTTCCACTGTATAATCATAAGGGATTTGATTTAGGTCATAGCTGAATGGTCTAGCGGTTTTCCCTCCTTTCTTCAATTTGAGTCTGAATTTGGTAATAAGGAGTTCATGATCTGAGCCGCAGTCAGCTCCTGGTCTTGTTTTTGTTGACTGTATAGAGCTTCTCCATCTTTGGCTGGAAAGAATATAATCAATCTGATTTCGGTGCTGACCATGTGGTAATGTCCATGTGTAGAGTCTTCTCTTGTGTTGTTGGAAGAGGGTGTTTGCTATGACCAGTGCATTTTCTCGGCAAAACTCTATTAGTCTTTGCCCTGCTTCATTCCGCATTCCAAGGCCAAATTTGCCTGTTTTGCATTCCAGTCCCCTATAACGAAAAGGACATCTGTTTTGGGTGTTAGTTCTAAAAGGTCTTGTAGGTCTTCATAAAACCGTTCAATTTCAGTTTCTTTAGCGTTACTGGTTGGGGCATAGACTTGGATAACTGTGATACTGAATGATTTGCCTTGGAGATGAACAGAGATCATTCTGTCGTTTTTGAGATTGCATCCAAGTACTGCATTTCGGACTCTTTGGTAGACCATGATGGCTACTCCATTTCTCCTGAAGGATTCCTGCCCGCAGTAGTAGATATAATGGTCATCTGAGGTAAATTCACCCATTCCAGTCCATTTTAGTTCGCTGATTCCTAGAATGTCGACGTTCACCCTTGCCATCTCTTGTTTGACCACTTCCAATTTGCCTTGATTCATGGACCTGACATTCCAGATTCCTATGCAATATTGCTCTTTACAGCATCAGATCTTGCTTCTATCACCAGTCATATCCACAACTGGGTATTGTTTTTGCTTTGGCTCCATCCCTTCATTCTTTCTGGAGTTATTTCTCCACTGATCTCCAGTAGCATATTGGGCAGCTAATGACCTTGGGAGTTCCTCTTTTGGTATCCTATCATTTTGCCTTTTCATACTGTTCATGGGGTTCTCAAGGCAAGAATACTGAAGTGGCTTGCCATTCCCTTCTCCAGTGGACCACATTCTGTCAGACCTCTCCACCATGACCCGCCTGTCTTGGGTTGCCCCAAGGGCATGGCTTGGTTTCATTGAGTTAAGGCTGTGGTCCATGTGATTAGATTGACTAGTTTTCTGTGAGTATGGTTTCAGTGTGTCTGCCTTCTGATGCCCTCTCGCAACACCTACCATCTTACTTGGGTTTCTCTTACCTTGGGCATGGGGTATCTCTTCACGGCTGCTCCAGCAAAGCACAGCCGCTGCTCCTTACCTTGGACGAGTGGTATCTCCTTACCGCCGCCCTTCCTGACCTTCAACGTGGGATAGCTCCTCTAGGCCCTCCTGTGCCTGAGCAGCCACCACTCCTCCGGTTGCTCCTCCCGGCCACCGGCCCTTGCCTCGGGCGTGGGTGGCTCCTCCCAGGTGTCGCCCCTGGCCTCCGGCTCAGGGTGGCTCCTCAGGGTCACCACCACTGGCCTCAGGCACGAGGTGGCTTCTCACAGCCGCCCCTGACCTCGGACATGGGATGTCTCCTCCCGGCCGTCACTGGCCTCAGAAGCGGGGTAGCTCCTCCCGGCCGCCACCCTGACCTCTGACGCGGGGTGTCTCCTCCCGGCCGCTGCCCCTGACCTTGGACGTGGGGTAGCTCCTCTTGGCCGCACTTGGTGCGCCGGCTCGCGGCCGCCGCCTGCGCTTAGTGCGCCGCCTATAAAAGTAGTCAAACTATAGAATAAGCTCCTGCAGTTTCTGCAAGTTAATTTGATTCCAACTTTTTAAACATGCCAACTGGACAATTAGATTAGCTTATCTATCCTATAACTTCGGGATTTTAATGATTTATAACTTACATTCTAATAAAAAAAGTTACTATGCTTTCTATTAGATTTTTTCATGTATCATTTTTATTAAATTCACCATTCTGTAAACGTATGTCAGATTAATCTTCTGAAACTTATTTATTTTAGACAGTTACAAGATGTCAGTTTGTTTATTATGTTTTTATTTGGCCCCGCCACCCAGTATGTGAAGTGAAAGTGAAAGTCGCTTAAGTCATGTCCAACTGTTTGTGACACCATGGACTACACAGTTCCTGGAATTCTCCAGGTCAGAATACTGGAGTGGGAAGCCTTTCCCTTCTCCAGTGGGAAGCCTTTCCCTTCTCCAGTGGGAAGCCTTTCTCTTCCCAGGGGATCTTCCCAACCCAGGGATTGAACCCAGGTCTCTGGCATTGCAGGCGGATTCTTTACCAGCTGAGCAACAAGTATGTAAGAACTTAATTCCCCAACCAGGGGTGGAACTTGTGCCCCCACATTGGAAATGCAGAGTCTTAACCATTGGACCACCAGGGAGTCCTGTGAAACTTTATTTTAAAAATTAAATCATTACACTTCTCAAAAATCTCAGACATTTTTTGAAAGAATAATTAAGAACCCCTACAACTTGGCACTGACTTGTGTTTCTTGCCTTATTGCTCAGTTTTGTTTTTTTTTAAAATGATAATTGTGTATGTTTAAGGTATTTAGTGATATCTCATTGGGGTTACAATTTGCAATTCTCTCACTATTAATGAGTCTGAGTACTTTTTCATGTGTTTACCCACCATTCACATGGACTTCCCTGGTAGTTCAAATGGTAAGGAATCTGCCAGCAATGCAGGAGTCCTGGGTTCGATCTCTGGGTTGGAAAGAGCCCCTGGAGGAGAGATGGCTACAGACTGCAGTATTCTTACCTGGAGAATCCCATGGACAGCAGATAGTGAAACTTAGGCACAGTGTTAAGTGCTAGAGCCAGAACTTGAACTCATGACTATTTGATTATAAAGTTCATGGCTTCCTGGTTGTTCCATGCACTCTGCCCAGAGAGATGAATTTCTCAGACCAGACCCTGACATCTAACATAAGAAAGAGAAGCCACAGAACTTGTCACTCAGTCTGGGGCTCATCCTTCAGGATTTGTGTATAAAGAACCCCATGAACGAATCCCACGGAGCCTGGTGGGCTACAGTCCATGGAGCTGCATAGAGTTGGACACAACTGAGCAACTAACACCATTCCCATATCTGTCTTTGCAGATTATTTTGGCCTATTTTTTACAATCAAACTGTGCCATTTGAATTAAATGATCTATTTCTTATATTAACTTTCACTTTTCCAATATAGCACAACTATTGATTAGCACAGTTTATACAATTTTCCCTCAAAATTCTCCAAGCCAGGCTTCAGCAATATGTGAACCGTGAGATTCCATATGTTCAAGCTGGTTTTAGAAAAGGCAGAGGAACCAGAGATCAAATTGCCAACATCCCCTGGATCATGGAAAAAGCAAGAGAATTCCAGAAAAACATCTATTTCTACTTTATTGACAATGCCAAAGCCTTTGTCTGTGTGGATCACAATAAACTGGGGAAAATTCTTAAAGAGATGAGAATACCAGACCACCTGACCTGCCTCTTAAGAAACCTGTATGCAGGTCAGGAAGCAACAGTTAGAACTGGACATGGAACAACAGACTGGTTCCAAATAGGAAAAGGAGTATGTCAAGGCTGTATATTGTCACCCTGCTTGTTTGACTTATATGCAGAGTACATCATGAGCAATGCTGGGCTGCAGGAAGCACAAGCTGGAATCAAGATTGCCAGGAGAAACATCAATAACCTCAGATATGCAATGACACCACCCTTATGGCAGAAAGTGAAGAACTAAAGAGCCTCTTGATGAAGGTGAAAGAGGAAAGTGAAAAAGCTGGCTTATAGCTCAACATTCAGAAAACTAAGATCATGGCATCTGGTCCCATCACTTTGTGGCAAATCGATGAGGAAACAGTGGAAACATTGACCGACTTTATTTTTCTGGGCTCCCAAATCACTGCAGATGGTGATTGCAGCCATGAAATTAAAAGAGGCTTACTCCTTGGAAGGAAAGTTATGACCAACCTAGTCAGCATATTAGAAAGCAGAGACATTACTTTGCCAACAAAGGTCCGTCTAGTCAAGGCTATGGTTTTTCCAGTGGTCATGTATGGATGTGAGAGTTGGACTATAAAGAAAGCTGAATGCTGAAGAAATGATGCTTTTGAACTGTGGTATTGGAGAAGACTCTTGAGAGTCCCTTGGACTGCAAGGAGATCCAACCAGTCAATCCTAAAGGAGATCAGTCCTGGGTGTTCATTGGAAGGACTGATGTTGAAGCTAAAACTCCAATACTTTGGCCACCTGAAGCAAAGAGCTGACTTATTTGAAAAGACCCTGATGCTGGAAAAGATTGAGGGCAGGAGAAGAAGGGGACAACAGAGGATGAGATGATTGGATGGCATCACCGACTGAATGGACGTGGGTTTGTGTGGACTCCGGGAACTGATGAACAGGGAGGCCTGGCATGCTGCGGTTCACGGGGTTGCAATGAGTCGGACACGACTGAGCGACTGAACTGAACTGAACTGATACACTTGTCCATAAGAGTACGAGTACTGATTAGGTGAATTTACTCCATCTAAATCATTTATCTCTTACATGAATTTCATTTTTGTAAAGTAGTAGCCATTCTTGTAGACTCATAATGCCTTGAAGCAAGACGTAGAGGGTAAAATACCAAATTACAAATTTTAAATTAGAGTTCCATGGTACCTAAAGAAATTATTTAAAATATCACATTTAAATCAGTAAGATAACTCATACATCTTAGGAAGTTTCAGTTCAGTCGCTCAGTTGTGTCCGACTCTTTGCGCCCCTATGAATCATAGCACGCCAGGCCTCCCTGTCCATCACCAAGGCGATATTTAACTGGGTTGTCTATTATTAAGTTGTATAACTTCTTTCTACATTCCAGCTACTAGAGACAAAAAATGTAATCTTTGTCATAGCTTTAACATGTTTCCAGAAAAGCTTGCTGACCTTCTGCCCTAGAGAAGGGAGATTACATGGATCCCAGGACCCCTTGTCATATCCTGTGACCCCAGTGTCTGAGGCTCACAGGAGACTCACTGATCACCACAGAGAAGGGTGGTCAATCCAAATGCTCACAGGAGCCAGGAGGGAAGGAAATAAGTAAAAGAGATGGAGAGGATTAGGGTCCCTGCAGAGGACCAGCTGTGCCTGTCAGGGGTGGTGGAAAAGCAAGATGCTGTGTGATGATACGGTCACAAGTTTATAAAATCGAAAATATCTATAGGTGTGCCCTACACACATGTACATATATGAAATGTGCTAAAGGCTGTACATGAGGTTGAGGACACGGATGCTCCCTGGATGGAGGGGTGGACGCTCCTGTGAGCAGGCACAACGCCTGGCCACACCAAAAAGGAGAAACTGGGCACGTGAGAGATGATCATAATCCTACTTTGTCAATTATACATGAAGTGAAGTGAAGTGAAGTCACTCAGTCGTGTCCGACTCTTTCAGACCCCATGGACTGTAGCCTACCAGGCTCCTCTGTCCATGGGACTTTCCAAGCAATAGTACTGGAGTGGATTGCCATTTCCTTCTCCAGGGGAATCTTCCCAACCCAGGGATTGAACCCGGGTCTCCCGCATTATAGACAGATGCTTTACCATCTGAGCCACCAGGGAAGAAAAATATGGAAAACCAAACAAAGATGAGAATCAAAAAGAATATAGAGTAAAGGGCATAGCAGCTGATCTTATGAACTAGAACAGCTAAAAGAGCTAGAAATCTGGATTTTCATGTGAGATGCAAACACTGTGCATCTACCAAACACTTGAGGAAGAAATACAGCTGATTCTGCACATCTCTTCCTGAAAGCACTGCGAAGGAAAACCAAACACACAGGCAGATCACATCCAGGACATACAAGTTTGCAGCCCCTGATCTGGAGCAAATCAAGCTTGCATGTGCTTATGTCCAAAGTGGAGCCAGGGACTTCTGGGTTCTCTTTCAGGAGGAGGGGAACAGGTAGGTTGTATGGATCCAGGGTGCCAGGTGCCAGGCCCTCTGAGGAGCCCTTCACATAGTTTCATTCATTTAATTGATATATAGAGACTTCCCTGGTAGCTTAGAGGGTAAAGTGTCAGCCTGCAATGCGGGAGACCCGGGTTCCATCCCTCGGTTGGGAAGATCCCCTGGAGAAGGAAATGGCAACCCACTCCAGTACTCTTGTCTGGAAAATCCCATGGACAGAGGAGCCTGGTAGGCTACAGTCCATGGGATCACAAAGAGTCGGACACGACTTTGTATAGTTTGTTTGCATAGTAGGCCCATTGCACGCATGTGAAAATGGAGGCTCTGTAAAGTAACTTGCCAGTTTCCTCCACACCCCACAGACTCCTTGTCACTCTGAATGTCCGTCTCCCCTCCTCCTTCTCTGTCCTTCTGGCACCTCCTCCTTCCTTCCTCTGTCCAGGCCATGACCTTCCTGGCTCACTGTCTTCCAGTCCACACAATTGGCTACTGGGCCGGCAGGGTTCAGCCACATCCAGGCTGGGCTCTGAAGGGGGCACCAAGCCACACTCACAGATTAGAGTGGAGGAGGGGCTGCTGGGAGACTCAGGCAAGCCTGCTGATTTACAGGTGGGGAAACTGAAGCCAAAGAGGGCACATGCCTTATCCAGGGTCACACAGCAGGAACCCCCATGCCTTTCCTCCAAGCTCTCCCTCTGTGCGATTAAGTGAATCTAAATGCTCCCCATCAGCATCAGACAGAGCATCCTTGTTCATTTCCAACCCCTTCTTCCCAGCTTCGAAGCTGCTAACCAGTCTCCCAGGCCAGGAAAATCCTCGCTCAGGTAGGAGTACTCCTAGATCTTTCCATACTCCTCCTGGATGGCAGCTTTGGAGATTAGAAGCCAAACATTATGCTAATTTATTTATTTTTTATTGTTTTTATTTTTTATTTTTTTTTACTTTATTTTACTTTACAATACCGTATTGGTTTTGCCATACATTGACATGAATCCACCATGGGTGTACATGCGTTCCCAAACATGACCCCCCTCCCACCTCCCTCCCCATAACATCTCTCTGGGTCATCCCCATGCACCAGCCCCAAGCATGCTGTATCCTCCGTCAGACATAGACTGGCGATTCGATTCTTACATGATAGTATACATGTTACAATGCCATTCTCCCAAATCATCCCACCCTCTCCCTCTCCCTCTGAGTCCAAAAGTCCGTTATACACATCTGTCTTTTTTGCTGTCTTGCATACAGGGTCGTCATTGCCATCTTTCTAAATTCCATATATATGTGTTAGTATACTGTATTGGTGTTTTCCTTTCTGGCTTACTTCACTCTGTATATTCGGCTCCAGTTTCATCCATCTCATCAGAACTGATTCAAATGTATTCTTTTTAACGGCTGAGTAATACTCCATTGTGTATATGTTCCACAGCTTTCTTATCCATTCATCTGCTGATGGACATCTAGGTTGTTTCCATGTCCTGGCTACTAGAAACAGTGCTGCGATGAACATTGGGGTACATGTGTCTCTTTCAATTCTGGTTTCCTCGGTGTGTATGCCCAGCAGTGGGATTGCTGGGTCATAAGGTAGTTCTATTTGCAATTTTTTAAGGAATCTCCACACTATTCTCCAAAGTGGCTGTACTAGTTTGCATTCCCACCAACAGTGTAGGAGGGTTCCCTTTTCTCCACATCCTCTCCAGCATTTATTGCTTGCAGATTTTTGGATCGCAGCCATTCTGACTGGTGTGAAGTGGTACTTCATTGTGGTTTTGATTTGCATTTCTCTAATAATGAGTGATGTTGAGCATCTTTTCATGTGTTTGTTAGCCATCTGTATGTCTTCTTTGGAGAAATGTCCATTTAGTTCTTTGGCCCATTTTTTGGTTGGGTCGTTTATTTTTCTGGAATTGAGCTGCATAAGTTGCTTGTATATTTTTGAGATTAGTTGTTTGTCAGTTGCTTCATTTGCTATTATTTTCTCCCATTCAGAAGGCTGTCTTTTCACTTTGCTTATATTTTCCTTTGTTGTGCAGAAGCTTTTAATTTTAATTAGATCCCATTAGTTTATTTTTGCTTTTATTTCCAGTATTCTGGGAGGTGGATCATAGAGGATCCTGCTGTGATTTATGTCGGAGAGTGTTTTGCCTATATTCTCCTCTAGGAGTTTTATAGTTTCTGGTCTTACGTTTAGATCTTTAATCCATTTTGAGTTTATTATTGTGTATGGTGTTAGAAAGTGATCTAGTTTCATTCTTTTACAAGTGGTTGACCAGTTTTCCCAGCACCACTTGTTAAAGAGATTGTCTTTACTCCATTGTATATTCTTGCCTCCTTTGTCAAAGATAAGGTGTCCATATGTGTGTGGATTTATCTCTGGGCTTTCTATTTTGTTCCATTGATCTATATTTCTGTCTTTGTGCCAGTACCATACTGTCTTGATGACTCTGTGGCTTTGTAGTAGAGCCTGAAGTCAGGCAAGTTGATTCCTCCAGTTCCATTCTTCTTTCTCAAGATTGCTTTGGCAATTCGAGGTTTTTTGTATTTCCATACAAATCTTGAAATTATTTGTTCTAGTTCTGTGAAAAATATGGCTGGTAGCTTAATAGGGATTGCGTTGAATTTGCAAATTGCTTTGGGTAGTATACTCATTTTCACTATATTGATTCTTCCGATCCATGAACATGGTATATTCCTCCATCTATTATTTTTTATTTTTTAAATTATGAAAATATGATAACACATTTACAGGAGACTTGCAAAATACAGAACAAAGTTACATATGTATATGTAATATAGATATGTATGTAATATCCACTACATATTACAACTACTTTTTAAGTAGATAAAGTACAATTTTTAGTTAGAGTTTTAATAGCAAACTCCCCAAAATTAATAGAATGAAAATGCAGAAACGTATAGTAGACCTGAAAAGCACTATGAACCATTCAACATAATTAAGATTTAAACAATTTTCACACAACAGCAAGATACAAATTCTATTCAAGTTCCCATAGACTAGAAACCCAGAGACACTGGAACATATCCAGCGACATAAAACAAGTGCAAAAATTTTGTGTTCTAAATGTGTTCTGTGGTTCCTCCAGGACACTCCTCCCTGGAGTCATGCTGGGTGGGGGTCTCTCTTCCCTAATGTGGAAGAGTCACATTAAGTTAAGGCAAAACTGGGTGGAGGGGATTCACAACAGTTGCTACTTCCCATGTCATCTTATTCCCATGGCCTTGCTTAGGGGTCTCCCTTCTCCAATGGGGAATAGTCACATGTGAAGGCAAAACCGAGGGAGGGGATTCACAACAGTCCCTACTTCCCATGTCATCTTGTCCCCACGGCCTTGCTCTCACCCCATGGCTCCTCCCTGCTCACCCTTGAGGCTGCCCTCCTCTGGGGGGCAGGGTGGGGGGCTGCATCTCCTCAGACGGCAGCTCCTTCTAGTGATGCTGCAGGGAGGACAGGCCGGGACACTGTGTCTTAGTTTGCTGTGGAAGGAGGCTGTGGCCCTGAAGGCATGTCCTGGGTCCTGGAGCCCTGAGGCTTGATCCTGGGCTCCCACCCGTGGGCCTTGCTGACACGTGGGCTGTAGAGTGAAGTGTTCACACACACAGCTTGGCGTTTTCATCTGGGTTCCCACTTCCTAGCCTAACAACCTTAAGCTCCCTTTTGAGGCAGTCTAAGTGCAGGTTGGAAAAGAATTTCTGGACACAGCATTTCAGAAGGAAGTGAGTTTATTAAAAAGAAAGAACAGAGATAACAAATTGGGCACTGCAAGCACAGCAGGCTGACCTGACAGACCAGGGAGAGTCGACAGTTTTCAACAGTAGCCAATTTTTATAGCTTCAAGACAAAGAAAATTCCTGCTGGAAAGTTGGTGTTAGGTGACTGGTTAGGGCGCTATAGGGTGACTACCAGGGTGGGCTTTTTTTTTGTCTCATTTGGGGCCAGAAAGCCTGGTGGTGATGATCTGGAGGTCTTTTGGTCATGGTGACAAAGGGGCTCCAGTCATCTTCTGAGGTGACCTGGGTTCTCAGCTACTCTTCTACGGCTTTGGTACAAGGTCTTGAACCTGTGGCCTTGGGGCAGGACTCAACATCTCCCAGCCTTAATTTTCTCATCTGTAAAATGGGTTAGCAGTCCAATCCACAGTCTGTTTTTTGAAACTCTTGGGGTCAGATAAGGGCCAGAACTCAGAATTTTTCAGCTTCAGACTGGTGACATGGTGTATCTACTCCATATGACATAACAACATCCCCTGGGGTCTGAAAGCATCTTGTAAACAAACATATTTGTATATCCTCAACTGAACTTTTGACCATTCACACTAAGTAAAATGTCTGTTCAGGTCAAATTTTGTTACCAAATAATTTTTTAAAATTTTGCTTTCAATTTTGAGAGACTTGAAGGGTTGGGATTGTAGATCACAACCATCCTAACCTGTGTCTCTGTAGATAATGACACGCAGTCAGAGCAATCCAAAATGTTCATAGTTTGAGGCCAGATTCAACCCAGCTATGAGTTTGGGGATAAGACAAGCCTCCTGACAAGGCCAAAGGTGATGGGTGGGGAGAACCATTCTGGAGAGGCTGTGCTGTTACCCAAGCGTCTGAGTCACTGATTCTAACTCCACAGATCCTGAGCCTCAGCCATCACAGGGCCCTGAGCTTTTTCCAGGCATCTGACTTACTCCCCCTCCACAGCTGGATCTTTCTTTGGTGAGTTTTCAGTGGCCACTGCTATAGCAGTGACTGTCATCTGCCTGACCGTCACAGCGCCGTGTCCACCAGGTGGACATCCCCAGGCCTGGACAGCTGGGTCCATGCGTGCTGCCTCCCCAGCCTGCCTCAGCTCTTCTCCACCTGCATGGCCTTCTTGCTGGTGGTCAACACGGGCGTTGAGAACAGGGACAGAGGTAACTGGTCCATGTTCAGTTGGTTCTTCTGTTTCACTGTGACCCTCATCATCTCCATGTAGAGCTATATAGGCTCCATCCAGCTTTCCTCTCTTCTGGTACAACCTCCCTGTCACCTACGCCTGCTATGCCGCCCACGTCTGCCTCTCCGCCTCCATCGTCTACTCCATTTCACTCATCCACTCCCTGCCTGTGGTCCTTACTGGGACCAGGGCATCACCACCACCGCATTCTCCAGCTTTGTGTGTGTATATGTCATGGATGTGGCCTTCACATAGAACAGCTACAAGCTGGATGATATCACTGGCTGCGTGCATACCATACCAGGCCTGCTGAAGGTGCTGGGGATCTTCGTGGCCTGCGTCGTCTTCATCTGCATTAGCAACACCTTCCTGTACCTGCACCATCTGGCCCTGGACTGGTGTGTGGCCATGTACCCCATCTGCTTCATCCTGGGAGCTGTGGCACTCCTGCTGAAGCTGGCTGAATGGGAATACCGGTTGCCCATCCTGTACTCCATTTTCCAGCTTGTTGTACTCACTCTGTTTTACATTCTTCTATACTTTAGTGCTCTGATCCTCTGGCAGCTCTACCGGTTCGATGAGGAGTTTGGGGGCCAGCCCCAGCAGTCCAGGGTTGTGAACTGCAGCAACGAGCTCACCTACACCATTTGCACCATGGACCGGGGACTGGCTGCGGCCATCCTGACATTCATCAACCTATTGGTTTATGTGGCCAAACTGGTGTACTGGGCCCACCACGTTTCTGTAGGGTCTCAGGATGTCTCCAGTGCTCCAGACTGTTTGGTCCTATCCGGTGTCTCTACAGAGCTCTGTCGTCTCCCGATGTCGTCTTCATAGCCCCCTCTCTCCCTCCTCACATCCTTCCCCATTCATCTCACTCTCTTTTCTGTTTCCTTCCCTCTTTCTGCTCTGTCTTCTTCCTGTTTGTGTGGTTGCCAATATCCTGTTTTGCATCTTTCTCTTGCTGCTCTGATCTTTTCTACATTTTCTGCTTTTTGTTCTTTTTCTGATTATCTTTGGGTTTCTCATCTCCTGTGTCTTGATCCCTTCTCCCCATCTTCCTTCTTCTGATCCATCAGGACCTGAGACTCTTTCCTTCTCTGCCCACCACCCCTTCCCACCTCCTAAGGTGCTGACTCCACAGCACACAGCCCTCTGTGCAGCTGTTCATACCCGGGGCCTCTGGAGGGACCTCATTGCCAAAGCATGCCTGTCCCCTGGTATATGTGTGATGGGTTTGAGAGTGGGGGTGGGTAGCTAGGCAATGGGCCCTCTTTCTCCCAGGGGAGGGAGTATACACCCTCCCCATTAAGTTAAAAAAAAAATCTCTGGAGTTCAGTAATTTCCAGTGGGTGGGAGTCTTGAAGCAGAGACACTGGTTCCTAGGCCCTAGGTGGTGTTCAACCCTGCCTGACGTTGGCTCCAAAAATTTTCCAAGCTTACTGAAAACCCACTGCCTGCAGAGGCCATCTTAAAGGAAACAAAGGTTGAATGCCTCCCCATCCCAGCTACCCTCTGGGGAATCAAACTAGGAGCTGGTAAAGAATCCTAGAGTCTTGAAGACACCTGTCTGCAGTGTTGATGGGGGGCAGTGATGAGGCCCTCTTGTCTCAGTGATCTAAACAGCAGGTCCTGCCTCTGCAGGGAGAAGAGTAGGGCCATTGTAGCCTTAAAGGTGATGTTAGCCTGCCTGGGATTTTACCTTTTCTTTTCCTGGTCATGAGGACAAAATTGACTGAATGGACCTGTTCTTAAAGGTGAAGTTTCTTTTCTATTTTTCTGGCGAAGGTGGGTTGACTGAGTGGGGATTTTAGCTGCTGTAGTCAACTGAATTGCAGTACTCGAGTGTGTGGCACACACACACATGTTTCTGCATGTCTGGATTTTCGCCACTGCTTTCTGCTTCTCTGAGAATCAGGCATAAAGTGACCTATATAAATGTAGAGAAAAATATGTATGGTTTCTTTTAATTACCTAGGGTTTCTGATCCCTGTCAGTCTCTGCTGTCAACCAGAGAGAGAAATCTTGTCTTTTCTTCCACATCCACAATGTTCTTTTTTAAAAACCTCAATATAAAGATAAAATAAAATGAAACCAAAACCGTCAAAGTCCACAGGTCCTAACTGCCCAAATTTGACTAGAAGTCAGAAGCAGCCCAGGTCTTAAAGGGGCCCTGCCAGCCCCTGGATGCCTCTCTTTAAAGGTGTGTGCCTTGTGCATACGGGCTGTGTGTGGCTGTCTATGTCAATGGGCAAGCGTGCATTAAGACCAGCAGCCCTTTAAGTAACTGGTGGCTGTGAAGTCACCCCAAGCCTTCTTCCTCTCTTACTCTAAGATACAAAGCCTCAGAGCCCAGCATCCTTTATGTCACCAGGGGCAGAGGAGCCAGGCAAGCAGAGCTGTGGGGGAGGGGCAGGGGAAGGACTGCGCTCCCCTCCCACCCCCCCAACCCCTGCGGCTACCACTCACTCTTGTACTGTGAGGAAGCCGTTTGATCTTCACCCAGTGGCAGGTGGGGTAAATGGGAAGGGCTCCCAGATGATCCCCATCGTAGAAAAATCTTAAGAAGGACTCAAAAAGTTCATATTATAAGGCAAGGCAAGAAACATTTCAACATAAAATTTCCTCTGCCCCTTTGCGCCTCCTCGCTCCTAGTGAGCATTATGCATCTGCAGTGTGTGCTAACCAACCTCTCTGGGGGCAGAAATACCTGCTCAGCCATAAAGATGAACTTTCCTTCTTTTGGCCCCAGGCATGTAACTCCTCAGAAGATTAATACAATTTGTGACTTTATTAATGTTATAGTTATATTATTTGTATTCTGCCTATTTTACAAGATTATTGCTTCGTCCACTAACAAATGTGTGATTGAGCCTCTGGTAAAAAATAACGTTGACCTGAAATGATTGACCTGACTGTATACTCGCTAAGATCCATGATAGTAATAGTGTGACTCTAGATATGGGAAGAAGCAATAGGAAGAAACCATTTCCTGGAGATGACAGTCTAGTAAGACAGGTGGTCCAGAGGATTAAGGTTACTGTTGCCAGGACTGGAGTGAGTAATAGCACCTTAAGTGACCAGGAATAGACATTCCTAGTGGCCTGTGACAAACTGGCCACAAAATGCCTCCCAAACTCTGGTCAAAATGAAGACCAAAAAGAAGACTGTGAAATAAAAAATGTCGCCCACCACCCCGTTCTACAAGAATCAAGTAATTAGCCACCACAGTCACCAACCTACAATCTACCCTGGAAGGAGTTTAGGTCGAACATCAGGATGAGACACTGTGATCTATAAAACTGGACCTCAAATAGCAAGAGTTTTTCAAGAGAAATTTTTATGATCCCAGTTTCTTGCATCTTCCCATACCTAGAAAAGCACTAAAACTGTTAAGTAAGGGATCCCTTCCTCATGAAGAGCAGTAACATTCTACCAAAACAATGTGCTTGGTTGCATGTACTGCTTCCCTGAAGTCACATACATGCTGGCCTCTCCCCTTACCTCTTCTGAACAGTTTCATAGCTTCCAGAAAGACTGTTGCTCGGGTGGTATTCCTCATTGTTGTTGTTTACTCGCTCAGTCATGTCCGACTTTTTTGACCCCATGAACTGTGGCCCGCCAAGTTCATCTGTTCATGGGATTTTCCAGGCAAGAATACTGGAGTGGGTTGCCATTTCCTTCTCTAGGGGATCTTCCCAACCCCGGGATGGAACCTATGCCTTCTGCATTGGCAGGTGGATTCTTTACGGCTGAACTCAAATAAAAAATTCTACTTCTTTCTTAGATTGACTAATGATTCATTTTTCACCAAGAAAAGGAAGCATGCATAGACCCTCCCTAGGCTTCCTTGATGGCTTAGTGGAATCCCAGGGTAAGAGAGAGGGGCAGATCTGGGGTCCACGTCTGGGTTCACAGTCACGTTGGTCCTGCCTCCAGTCCAGTGGCCCCACCGTTGTGGTTTGGTTCCAGGGATGAACCATGAGGAGTATGGAGAGCAGAACCCAAGAAATCTGGTTTCTAGTTCTAGTTCCACCACCATATAACAGACGAGTCTTGTCCCTGATCTGAGTCTCAGTTTCCCATTGATAAAATGGGATTGGGCTAAAATCATAGTTTTCGAACTATGTTCCTGGAGCCCTTGGTTTCCGGTGAGGTGAAGGGAGTTGAAAATAGGGTGTTGGACTCACCCACCACTTTTTCTAACCATACAAGCCTGGTGAGAATCAAGGTCCCACTCAAGATCTCTCTTGAAAATAAGATTGGAAAGATTAGAAACAACTCACATGGTCATGTTTGGGATGCTGGTTAATAAACCAAGGTGTAGAGAGAAGAGGGAATACTATACAACTGGGAAAAATGAGGATGCTTTCAAAATAATGATAAAGAAAAATGTCCAGGATACCCTAAGAAAAAATAGTAAGATACAGAAAATGCATTATTTTCTATACATTAGAAAATAACAATTTATAATTTATATACATTATTTACATACATATATAATTTATATACATTATTATATATATGTGAAAGTGCTGCACTCAATATGCCAGCAAATTTGGAAAACTCAGCAGTGGCCACGGGACTGGAAAAGGTCAGTTTTCATTCCAATTCCAAAGAAAGGCAATGCCAAAGAATGCTCAAACTACTGCACAATTGCGTTCATCTCACATGCTAGTAAAGTAATACTCAAAATTCTCCAAGCCAGGCTTCAGCAATACTTGAACCATGAACTTCCAGATGTTCAAGCTGGTTTTAGAAAAGGCAGAGGAACTAGAGATCAAATTGCTAACATCCATTGGATCATGGAAAAAGCAAGAGAGTTCCAGAAAAACATCGATTTCTGCTTTATTGACTATGCCAAAGCCTGTGACTGTGTGGATCACAATAAACTGTGGAAAATTCTGAAAGAGATGGGAATACCAGACCACCTGACCTGCCTCTTGAGAAATCTGTATGCAGGTCAAGAAGCAACAGTTAGAACTGGACATGGAACAACAGACTGGTTCCAAATAGGAAAAGGAGTATGTCAAGGCTGGATATTGTCACCCTGCTTATTTAACTTCTATGCAGAGTACATCATGAGAAACGCTGTACTAGAAGAAACACAAGCTGGAATCAAGATTCCGGGAGAAATATCAATAACCTCAGATATGCAGATGACAGCACCCTTATGGCAGAAAGTGAAGAGGAGCTAAAAAGCCTCTTGATGAAAGTGAAAGAGGAGAGTGAAAAAGTTGGCTTAAAGCTCAACATTCAGAAAATGAAGATCATGGCATCCGGTCCCATCCCTTCATGGGAAATAGATGGGGAAATAGTGGAAATAGTGTCAGACTTTATTTTTTGGGGCTCCAGAATCACTGCAGATGTTGACTCCAGACATGAAATTAAAAGACGTTTACTCCTTGGAAGAAAAGTTATGAGCAACCTAGATAGCATATTCAAAAGCAGAGACATTACTTTGCCAACTAAGGTCCGTCTAGTCAAGGCTATGGTTTTTCCTGTGGTCATGTATGGATGTGAGAGTTGGACTGTGAAGGCGGCTGAGCGCCAAAGAATTGATGCTTTTGAAGTGTGGTGTTGGAGAAGACTCTTGAGAGTCCCTTGGACTGCAAGGAGATCCAACCAGTCCATTCTGAAGGAGATCAGCCCTGGGATTTCTTTGGAAGGAATGATGCTAAAGCTGAAACTCCAGTACTTTGGCCACCTCATGCGAAGAGTTGACTCATTGGAAAAGACTCTGATGGTGGGAGGGATTGTGGGCAGGAGGAGAAGGGGACGACCGAGGATGAGATGGCTGGATGGCATCACGGACTCGATGGACGTGAGTCTGAGTGAACTCCGGGAGATGGTGATGGACAGGGAGGCCTAGAGTGCTGCGATTCATGGGGTCTCAAAGAGTCGGACACGACTGAGCGACTGAACTGATCTGAACTGATAATGTATATAAATTATAAAGTTATAATTTATATACATTAAATTACATTTAATGTAAAAAGAGTGGGAGAGATAGAAAATAAATCTGTATGGACTTGCTCTGTATCTTGGAGCACTGGAAGGGCTCCCATGAGTGCAATGGAGCAGTCGCGACCTGGCACCGATGAGAGAGGGCAGTGGAGGGGAGAGGGCGTGGAGCACACGTGGAAGCAAGGTTTCTCAATATGTGGCTTTTTGGAGCAATTTTATTTTGAAATATATAAGTAAATTACCTTTAAGAAAACAAAATTTCAGTTTGAAAAATATACGAAGTGAAGAAGGAAGGTCAGAAGAGGGATAGTTGGCAGCTGGTCTCCATGTTCCCTGCAGCCTTGATGGAAGAGCTGGTGGAGGAGCTGAGAGATGCCTGCATGGGCCTGTCTCCAAAGGCAGAGGGGAGGGAGGTGCCCTGGGTCCAGGGGTCTGGGGAGGTGGAGCTGTGGCCCTGAAACCCACCTGTTGGATTCCCAGGGCCTGCCCCAGCCCTTTAGCAGAAACAGTTGATGGAGAAGCCCTCTGGCGCCCAAGCCTCAGGCCTTTCTCTTGCTCTCTGCTGCCTGGCCTGGGCTCCCTGCCTCCCAGGACAGTGGCCCTACCCTTGCTCCTCTGGCCTCCTCCACGCAGAGGGTTTCCAGATGATGCTCCCCCAGACTGTGTTCTGAGCTACCTCCAGAACAGAGCTCGGGGCACAGATGTTCCCATTCTCTGGCTTTTCTTGGAAAATCATGGCAATGACTTCCTCAATCTAACTTTGAGTGAAGAGAAGAGGAACCTTTCTCTCCTGCAGCCTCAGGCACCTGTCTGTCCACCCTTGTTGGGACAGCAGTGATGGCTGCCAATCCATGCAGCCCTTGTCTGTGGGGCTGGCTCCTCTCAAAGGTCCCTGTAGAGAGGCTGGTGGGTAGAAAGAGAGTAGTTAGGCTCCGTTAGCCCCTGCCTTGGAGAAGGAAATGGCAACCCACTCCAATATTCTTGCCTGGAGAATCCCATGGACAGAGGAGCACGGTAGGCTACAGTCCATGGGGTTGCAAAGAATCAGACATGACTGAGCACACACACACACACACACACACACACACACACACAGCCCCTGCCTAGAATCTCAACATTCTCTGGCGTTTTCTGACTGGCTTTCCAACAGGAAGTGGTCTGGCTGTTGCAGGACCTCTGGTTGGGGCACTGCGGTCAGAACCAGGAGATGATTCCTGGATTGAAGAGAAGAGGGAAGGGGCTCTGCATTTCCTGAGATTCTATTACCTGCTGAGTTTTGCAGAGAGACAGACCTGTATTCAAATCCAGTCTCTGTCAGGGAGTAACGTGTGATTTTGTTTAAATTACATAATGTACTCTCCGAGCCTCAGTCTCATCATCTATAAAATGGGGATGACAGTAATAATCTCCCTGAAGATAAAATGAAATAGAGGTAATAAGTCACCAAATCAGACAGAAAAAATATTGGCTACTCCCATTCTCTGGGTATAAGTTGCAAGGTGAATGCCAAGGAGAATCCAACACCCACATGACTGGATTCAAATCCAGCTCTGCCACCCAAACCCGTGTGATCTTGGCCAGTTGACCTCTCTGTGCCTGTGAAAATGGGGACACTGAGTGCATAGTTCAGGGGCTTCTGGGACGAGCAAACGAATCAACAGCAGAGCTTGACTTGCAGTGAGCACGACACATACGTACTTAAACACAACTTATAACTGTTGTGTCCACAGCAGCCCCGGTGCCGCCTAAGTCCTAAGGGCCCCTTTCTCAGCCGACAGAACCTGTGAGCTGTCATCTGAGGTCTCTTCTGAAGCCAGGCTGGGAGCGTGAGGGTTTGCTCCAGTTGGTCTTTTCTGGGTCTTCTTCTGACCAGGGGTGAGGATGTGAGGAGGAGGAGCTCAGTTCAAGCCTAGACCCTCACCCCCACTTCAACCGGCATCTCTTTCCATAAATCCCTCCAGTGCTTTGCCTGGAAGGAGAGTAAGTTTTGTCATGTAACAAAGTTCCTCCAAAGCACCCATCTGGGGCCCCAGGCTGCTCATGGGGTGGGGGGTCCCTCAGGCCTCCTCCCCTCCCTACATTGACCCTGACAAGCCTTAGGGCCAAGGACACCCTCTCAGCACTACTGTCAAGGGAAGTCACTTCCCTGGTCCCAGCTGCAGCCCCCCTGCCCCTTGAGCTCCTGGCTGCCCACTGCTGCCCGCAGCATGCCATCCCTCAGGCCACCTGGTGACTGCAGTGGCCCATGTCCATGCTGAACCGGGGCCAGCTGCCCATCAGCCCAGATGACTGCCCCCAGTAATACTCCTATTGTTAGTGTGGGACCACTCCTTATTCAATTTTCGAAAAATAAAGGGAGTGTGGTTCTTTCTGGTGTTTCAGGGAGAAGGAGGCACTTCCAGAATATTCTGTTCCTAGAGCCTGCAGAGGCTGGCAGGGGGCCAGTCCCTCCATCATCTCTCTTACACTTTACCCCCTCTCCCACAAGACCCAGTTTCTCCTCCATCAGCCAGAGGAGGAGTATCAACCAGAACTTGCTCAAATATAGGCACATGAAGACACCGTTTTCTGTATCTTCAAGCAAATAGGGCAATGCAGGCACCAGTTCATTCATAACTTTTGTACTGAAATATACCTGACATGTTATGGGTGTATTATTAGCATTATGGTCCTGTTACAAAATGGAAGGGAAAATTCCGCATTCACTTTCAAGGAAAATAAGAGGTTTCCAAGATAAACCCTGGAATACAGATCCACTGAGTAGGGATGCCGTGTCCTTTGTTCACTGTTGTAGTCCCCACGCTGAGGCCCTGGCACATGGCAGATACTTGCTGACTGTATACAGCATAAGACTGAAGCCTCAGGCTTCAGCTTGGATCTCCTAACCAGAATCCATTCCATTTCTTCTGCCTTTAGCAGAAATGTTTGAGAATCACTGATTTGCATGTTATCTCATTTTAATCTTCCCAACTGCCCTGTGGCCTTGTGTGACAGACACCTCCCTGCATGGATTCGTTGAGAACCTGAACTCCCCACCATATTTGAGGATGTCTTCCTTCTGTGAGTCTCAGTGAGAGATTGGACCTCACCCTCAATAAGAAACTTAAAAGGCTAGATAAGTATTTGAACTGCCCCACAACTGGGGCACACCTAAGGAGCAGATGACACACAGATTCCAGGGCAGATTGGAATCCCTTCTGTGGGGCCAGCAGTAGCACTCAGCGTGTGCTTCCAGTGGCCAAGGAGCCTGGACCAGCTGCCCTTGGCTGCCTCGCTCCCACCTTCCTGGTCTCTGCCTGATCTCGGGCTGCTGCCTCCCTAATGATTCTCCAAGTTATCCAGCGTCCTTCTAGTACAGCTGTTCTCTGCTTAGGATTCCAGAAATGTTCTCTTCATGGTATAATCAAGAGCCTTCATGTCCAAAAAGCAGGTGCTATTAACTCCACTTTCTGGATGAGGAAACTGAGGCTTAGAGTGGCATAGACTGAGCACAGGATGACCGTGTGCCAGGCTGAGCTCTGGTCCCAGTTCAGGGTTGGGGAGCACATAGACATGCCAGGGGAAAGGCCCTGAGATGACCAAGAGGAACTGGAAGATGTTCTCTGTGGCTGGAAGGAGGGAGGTGAGGAGGCTGGAGAGGTAGAAAGGGGTGTGAGTTTACAGGGCTTTGGAGGTGATACTTTAAAGTTTGTGCTTCATCCCAAGGCAGCAAAGAGAAGCCTTCAAAGTTATCTCAGTTTGAGTTCAGCACAAGCAGACATTGAGGGAAAGAATGGAAATAGAGGAAGCAGCGAGAAGCTAATGGCAGGAATGCAGGTGAGGGGATGGAAGGATCACAGGTGTGTCTGTTCGAAGCTGCCTTTCACCAGGGCCCCTCTGTGCCTGGCCCCTCGTATCATTGTCTCTGACACTCACACTAACTTGGGAGGGTTAATTATTATCCCCAGTCTACACATCAGGAACTCAGCAGGGCTAGAGCTCAAGACCTCCCAGCCTGGGAACCACTGAGCAGGGCCTGGTCTCCAGTCTCGCCCACCAGACTCTCCCTTCCTGAGGCTGCACCTCGGGCCAGGCTCCTGGGGCTTCCAAACAGCAGGGGAGCCCCAGCCGTGGTCACTGTCTTCCAGCCTTTCCTTCCCTTAGAGGGCAGATGCTAGTTACATAGACAGAGTTCTTATTACAAACCCACCCCTCTTTTCTGTAGACTCCAGTGAGTCCTGGTGCAGTTAGACTGAACCACCAGGAATGCCAGCTCCTCCTCAGCCTCAGCTCCTCCTCCGGAAGGAGGGTCCTGGGTGGGGGTCCATCAGGTGGAATGACTCCAGCCTCCACTGAGGACCCCGGGGGTGAAGAGCTGGGATTGGCTGGCAGGGCGGTGTCTGCACCCCTGTCCCTCTATCTCAGCCCTAAACCTTGGAGATAGAAGGACATGAAGAAGTGAAGATGCTCAGTCTTGAGCAAGGGACCAGCTCAGGGCCCTAAACAGGATCCCGACAAGCATCCCTCGGGCTCCAGCACCTGGGAACAGAGGGCAGTGGTTCTTCACAGACATGAGAAGCTGGGCTGATTGGCACCTGCCAAGTGTAACTGACCCTGCACTGAGCCAGAAGCAGAAAGCTGGGTTAGAGATTTGAAAGCTCTTTCTCTGGGAATCCTGGTTCCTTTCCTTCCAAGAAAGCCTGAAACCCTGGAAGGAACCTGGGCTGAGAGGCAGGAATCCTGGGGTCCCCTTCCACATCAGGCTGCAACACTGCCCCAGGCCTCTCTCATCCTCAGCTCGATGGCTGAGAGAGGGCATCTAGAGGGTCCCTGGAGCCACCTCTAACCAAGTTGGAGACCCAGGCCCTCCTGCTTCCTGCCAGAGCGTCCCTCAGGCTGGTTCTCCCTGCAAGTCAGCCTGGGGGAGAGATGGCAATAGTGCTCTACCTGGTGGCCACTCACAGCCAGACACACAGCCGCCACCAGCAGAGACCCCTGAGAAGTCAAGCTGCACCTCCCCGCCCTCTCACACTGGTTCCCAGGTGTCATAGGTGGGAATGGGAAAACTGCCATTGTAAAGCTGTCTGAATGAAAAACACCGGCATTGCTGTCAGATGGACCTGTATTTGAATTCCTTGGGTTCTTAACCTCACCTGGAGCCCCTTTGGGACACATCCTGTGGAGCTGTGCCCTCTCTGCATGAGCAGGCAGCCCAGGGAGATGTCAGGGGCGAGGCTGGAGCAGTGACTGGAATCCCCCTGGAGGTGCTCAGCTCTTAGGCCAGAGGCTCCTCCGTGGCTGCACATCACGGTTGCCTGATGTGGACAGTGCTTCTCAAAGTGTGGTCCTCGGACCAGCAGCACAACATCAACAGGAAGTTACTGGGAATGCAGATTCCTGGGTTCCACCCCAGACCTGCTCAGTGAGAAACTCTGGGATGGGGCCCAGCAGCCCCCCAGGTGATGCTGATCCTGGTCCAGTGTGAGAATGCAGTGCTCTGGTACCAGGGTGCTGAGACAGCTCCTCAGGAGATCCCAGGGTCTTAGGCATCGGAAACATCTGTGAAGGTCAACAGGGGCTACCCCGCCCCCACCCATCTGCCTCACTCCCCACCCCCAGGGATTCTGCTTCCATGGAGCTGAAGCAGGACCCAGGCACAGATCTAAACAGTATCATGCATGTGACCCTAATGTGAGTCACTGCTCTGGTATGGACACTTCGATACGTATACTATGCATGCTCTTCCTTTAGAGGCCAGGCCCTGCAGCACAGGACAGCTTCTCTCTGCTAGGTCACTGGACTGTGCAGAGAATAATCACCAGATATTGACATTTAGTGGTAGCTTGAGCTGGAATCAAGATTGCCGGGAGAAATATCAATAACCTCAGATATGCAGATGACACCACCCTTATGGCAGAAAGTGAAGAACTAAAAAGCCTCTTGATGAAAGTGAAAGAGGAAAGTGAAAAAGTTGGCTTAAAGCTCAACATTCAGAAAACGAAGATCATGGCATCTGGTCCCATCACTTCATGGGAAATAATGGGGAAACAGTGGAAACAGTGTCAGACTTTATTTTTTTTGGCTCCAAAATCACTGCAGATGGTGGCTGCAGCCATGAAATTAAAGGACGCTTACTCCTTGGAAGAAAAGTTATGACCAACCTAGATAGCATATTCAAAAGCAGAGTCATAACTTTGCCAACAAAGGTCCGTCTAGTCAGTTCAGTTCAGTTCAGTCGCTCAGTCGTGTCCGACTCTTTGCGACCTCATGAATCGCAGCACGCCAGGCCTCCCTGTCCATCACCAAATCCCAGAGTTCACTCAGACTCACTTCCATTGAGTCAGTGATGCCATCTAGCCATCTCATCCTCAGTCGTCCCCTTCTCCTCCTGCCCACAATCCCTCCCACCATCAGAGTCTTTTCCAATGAGTCAACTCTTCGCATGATGTGGCCAAAGTACTGGAGTTTCAGCTTTAGCATCATTCCTTCCAAAGAAATCCCAGGGCTGATCTCCTTCAGAATGGACTGGTTGGATCTCCTTGCAGTCCAAGGGACTCTCAAGAGTCTTCTCCAACATCACAGTTCAAAAGCATCAATTCTTCGGTGCTCAGCCTTCTTCACAGTCGAACTCTCACATCTATACATGACTACTGGAAAAACCATACCCTTAACTAGACGGACCTTTAGTCGGCAAAGCAATGAATATACTTTTGAATATACTATACATCTGCTTTTGAATATACTATACTGTCTAGTCAAGGCTAGATCGATGGATGTGAGTTTGAGTGAACTCCGGGAGTTGGTGATGGACAGGGAGGCCTGGCGTGCTGCGATGCATGAGGTCGCAAAGAGTCGGACACGACTGAGCGACTGAACTGAACTGAGCTGTGACATGCTCGGTGCTCAATGATTTGTATGTAACATCTCAGAAGAGCCCAGTGAATTGTTAGAATTCCCTGCTTTACAGATCGAGAAACTGAAGCACAGAGAGGTTAAGTCGTTAGTCACACAGCTGCTAAATGGCAGAAGCAGATTTCCAACCTATTCTCTCAGACTCCAGAGTCCACCACTTTTGTTTCCTTGTTTTACAAATAAGAGTAGGAATGAGGGGCTGAAGGTCACCAGGCAGGGCACCCATCACTTCTGCTGCGCCTTTGCCTGAAAACTCCCCAGTGCTGGGGCATCAGCTTCAAGATGTGATGAATGTGCCTCAGAGCTGGGTGTCACCTTCAGGAAATAATGCCTCCCATCTGGGCATAGATGTAGCTGAAAGAGGACAGTGAGGTGGAGTATTAATTAAGTCACAAGGATTTCATCCTGCATTCACAGGATTCAGGATGTTAAGGAATTTGACACTTGCCCCATCCCAGCTCAAGTGTTCCTTGTAGGGTCTTAAAAAGTAGAGAAAATATAGATCTATTTTACTGCTAAAAATGCATCTTCCAAAAGCAAGAGAGTTGCTATCCTAAAGAGATGAAGGCCTCTGGTCCTTGGAAAGGGGCTGCTACTGTTAGGGGAAGCACACTGGTTGAAACCGCCCACCCTGGCCAGGCACCATAGTAACCATTTGCATGAGTTGTTTTATGGCAGGAGGTCCCAGTAAGGAACATGGAACTAAGAACCCTCCACCAACCGGAAGAGTTCGGGAAAGGTCAAAAGGAGATACCACATGTCCGACCACCTGCCAGAATCCTTCTCTCTGGCATCCATTTGGCTGAACAAGGCATGCACCACCAGGAAGGACTCTGAGTCAGAATGATTGGCTATGGACAATCCGGAAACTAATCCCATCACCATAAAACTGGAGACTGCGTGCCATGCGGCAGAGCTGTTCTCCTGGTTCCCTTACCCTCCTACTCTCCACCTGGGTGCCCTTTCCCAATAAAATCTCTTGCTTTGTCAGCACGTGTGTCTCCTCGGACAATTCATTTCCAAGTGTTAGACAACAGCCCAGTTTCAGGCCCTGGAAGGGGTCCCTCTTCCTGCAACAAACCCTCACTGCTCTCGATTCTCCTGGAGATGCGGTAGAGATCTGTGGCTGCCCTGGTGTCCACCGATTTGTATCCCAGCATGCTGTCCTGCAGACACAGGACAGAGAGGGGCTGGGGGCTGAATCCAGGCACCATGGGACCCGGGCCTTTTCTGCTCACACCCTGACATTGGGCTGAAGTGGGTCAGCGGTGAGTCTCCCAGGCCTCTGACACCCTGGGCTCGGCAGATGTCTGGAGCAGGCCTGGCTTCACCCATGAGCCCAGGGCCCAGGCAGGGCCAGGCAAGGAATCCAGGTCCTGAGGCCAGGTGTGCTGTCCAGGGGCTCCCATCTGCTGCATGGGGGCAGGAACCTGCAGGCTTGGCCTCAGACCCAGAGGGGCTAGAGCAGTTCCCACAGGAGCCCAGGGCCTGGGGAATGGGGACAGAGATGTTTCTAGAGTGCTCCTTGCTCAGCACATTGTGAACAGGGCTCTTCAGTGAATCCAGGAGCTGACACTCTGTCCTGGGTCCCTGGTGCCACAAGCCCTATATAGGGGCCCAAACTCAGGCCCATCCCCTGCCTCCTGCACATCCTGCTCCCCAAACAAGCTGCCCCCACTCCTCAGACTGGGGCTCCAGTTCTCCTCTCCCCAGCCACCCCCTCTGCCTCCTCCACTAAGACTCACCCTTCAGCCTCCACTCAGACCTGATGTCCTGTCTGCCCCCATCCTCTGTCCCTGCTCAGGACACCTGCCCTCCCTTCTGTGGACACAACCCCCAGATGTGCTGATGGTCAGGTCATGGGTCACCCTCCCTTCCACCTTCTCAAGGACAGGCCAAGCCTTGTTCACCCAGGTCCTCAGTCTGTGATCCAGCCTGGCCCAGAGCAGGTGCTTCATAGAACATCCACTGAGAGAGAAGGGCCCACATTTGGTCACAGCTCCTAATGTCCAGTCTGTCTCCCTGGGCTTTTCTACCTGGTGAGCTCCCACCCCCCAGCACATGCCAGCTCCCTCCCAGGGCTTTGAGGGAGCCTGTTCAGTCTGTGGGTTTGGATTCAGTGTTCCTCTCTCACTTTTTGAATCCCTCTCATTAGACTTCTGCTATGTTCTTATCCTGGTTGAGGGGGGAGGATTCCAAGAGGCTTCTCTATAAATGAATGGTACCAACATGGGCTTCCCACTGAGTCCCAAATGCTTAATGTGGTGCCCAAGGCTGTGACTGGCCTGTCCCTGCCAAACTCTCCTCTCTCTCTCCCGTAAACATCGCTCAGACCACCTGCCCCCTGTCTTCTGCCCCTTACCACAGTAAGTGACCCTCCCCCAGCACAGCCCTGGTTCAGGAGCCCCTCATTTCCTCACGGTGCACCCTCCAGACCAAAGTCTACTCTCTGAAAAGGGATTGATCCAAATATTGGAAAATTCAAAGCAATGCACATTTGCAAAGCTTTCAACAGTCACCCTCTAGAGGGTCATAAATGGGGTTCCCCAGTGTCTGAGACTCACAGAGGAGGATCCACTGATCTAGAGAAGGGGGGTCAGTCCAAATGCCCACGGGAGCCAGATGGGAAGGAAATAAGTAAAGGGGATGGAGAGGACTAGGGCCCCTGGAGAGGACCAGCTGCACCTTTCAGGGGTGGTGGCAAAGATGCCCTGGGCATGACACGAGCTCATGCATATGAAACAGGAAAAAAGATACAGATACTCCCCACAAACACACGTGCATGTATGGACACACATGTCTAAATATGATTTCAGAGCATATGAAATGTGTTGAAGGCTGTACATGAGGTTGAGGATGTGGATGGAGAGGTGCACAATCCTGTGAGCAGCCAGGAAGCCTGGCCACGCCCAAGAGGGGAAACCGGGACATGCGAGATGATCATAGTCCGGCTTTATGTCAGTGATAAATGAGAATAAGAGAAATAAGGAAAACTACGCAATGATATGACTGGAAAACAGTATAGAGGACAGAGCAGATGCTCAGCTCCAGCCACCTCCCCAAGGGAACACAGCCCAGTGACATCAGATCTCCTGAGGCTTTGAAAAGAGCAGGAAGTTTGGATTTTCATGTGAAAACAATGGGCAGCTACCAAACACTTGGGGAAGAAATAATACCTTTTCTACATCTCTTCCAGAAAACACTGTGAGGGAAAACTAAACGCATTAAGGGATCACCTCTAGTACAAACTGGTTTACGGCCCCTGATCTGGAGCAAACCAGTCTTGCATGAGCTTCTGTTCTGAGTGGGGCAGGGCCTTCTGGATCCTCTCTGAGGGGGAGTGGGAGGGGAACAGGTAGCTGGGATGACTGAGTGTACCATGTGCCTCTGATGAGCACATCATGTAGTTCTTATTCATCGACTGACACAGAGTAGGTACTCAATCCATTGCACAGATGGGGAAACTGGTTCTGTTAAGTAGCTTGCCAGATTCCTCTTTGACACACAGCCTCCTTGTAACTCTAGTGTCCATCTTCCCTCCTCCTTCTCTGCCCTTCTGGCACCCCTTCCTTCCTTCCTCTGTCCCAGCCATGACCTTCCCGGCTCACTGTCTTCCAGGCCACATGTCTGGTTGCTGGGCAGGCAGGGCTCAGCCACATCCAGGCTGTGCTCTGATGAGGGCACCATGTCCAGGCTCGCAGATTAGACTGGAGGGGTTGCTGGGGAGACTTCTGTAAAGCTGCTGCTTTCCAGGTGGTGGAACTGAGGCCCAGAGAGGGCGCAGGCCTGACCCAGGGTCACTCAGCAGGAACCTCATCCTCTCCTTCTCCAAGTCCTCCCTGTGTGGCATGAGAAGGATCCAAACTTGTCATTTACCCTTAAGCAGCATGTGTTTGTGTTAGTAGCTGAGTTGTGTCCTACTCTTTGCAACCCCATGGACTGTAGCCTGTCAGGCTCCTCTGTCCATGGAATTCTCCAGGCAAGAATACCTGAGTGTGTTGCCATTTCCTTCTCCAGTAGCATTCACAGGGTAAATTCAGAGAGGTTGTGGGAACAAAGTGGAAGATAGATACTGTGACACCCCCAGTGCCCCTCCCCACCCTGGCAGTGCCCACTGGGAGGCCCGCAGGCCCCAGGGCTCCACTGGCAATTGGGGCTCAAGGAGCTCTGTGAGTCCAGGGAGGTTGTCAAGTTTGCTCTGCGTTTCTCTTTCAGCCTCAGCTTGTCCCAGGGTTTATTATCAGCAAAGGTGATATAATAATCCCCTGATGGCAGGAAGCTGACTGGGGCTCAGGGTGCTGGCCCTTCAGCCCTGGGAGCCTCTCAGCAAATAGTCCCTTGGAAACAGGGCAGCTGTCCCTGAGGAGGGGGCGGGCTGAGAGGGGCCTCACTTCCCCCACACTGGACCCTGGAGGAGCCCCTGTGTGAGCAGGACTGCAGCCCTGGCTGGCGGGACTGTCTTGGGCAGGTGACCTGGGCAATTCCATGGTCTCCAGTGTCCCTGCCACTCTGGCCATGTGTCCCTGTCACAGCCCTGAAGCCCCTTCAGGCCCCTGTTCTCCTGTCTCAGTTCCAGTCCAGGCCCCTCTCCATGGGAAGCTTGGCTCCATGCCTGCATCCCTTCTGGGTCAGAAGACCCCTACTGGGCTGCCTCAGGGCCCTGAGACCCTGGGATCCCCCCAGTCATCTCCACTCTGCCCCCCGCCCATCCTCAGGGAGCATCCTCAGGGTTGTCCCCTCCCAGGGGTCCTGCAGGGCCTTCCTCTTTCAGCTCCTGCCCTTAGAAGGGGGTGATCATCCATCTATCCCTACCCCCTCCCTGGGTTGCCCTCAAAGTCTCCATGTCAGCATCAGACACAGCATCCTTGTTCATTTCCAATCCCTTCTTCCCAGCTTGGAAGCTGCTAACCAGTCTCCCAGGCCAGGAACATCCTGCTCAGGTAAGACTAGTCCTAGATCTTTCCAGACTCACATCTGGATGGCAGCTTTGGAGCTTAACAGCCAAACAGTATGTACATAAATTTATTCTGTGGTTCCTTCATGATGCTCCACCTTGGAGTCATGCTGAGTTGGGGGGTCTCCCTTCTCCAGTGGGAAAGAGTCACATGTGAAGGAAAAAGTAGGCAACAGATTCAAAATGTTCCTACTTCCCATGTCATCTCTTCCCCACAGCCTTGCTCTCACCCCATGGCTCCTTCCTGTTCACCCCTAAAGCCTCCCTCCTCTGGGTGGGGCTGTGTCCCCTCAGATGGCAGCTCCTTCCAGTGATGTTGCAGGGAGGAGAGGCCAGGGCAGGTGTGTTTCCAGGTTGCTGAGGAAGGAGGCCTGAAGGCGGGTCCTGGGTTCCAGAGCTCCCACCTGCAGGCCTTGCTGACATGTGGGATGTAGAGCAAAGTGTTCACACTTACAGCTTTGGTATGTTTATCTGGAGTTTCCACTTTATGGTCATGCCACCTTAGGGAAGGACTTAATACCTCCAGCCTTTTTCTTCTCATCTATAAAATAGAGTTAGTGCTACAATTGCAATCCCTTCTTCGAAATCCTTACTGTCAGATCTGCGCCTGAATTCAGACTTTCTCAGCTCCAGATAGATGACATGGTGCATCTACTCTGTAGGGCATAACATTCAACTACGGTCTGAAAGTACCTTGTAATTAAAGACATTAGTGCTTCTGCAACTCATCTTTTGAACATTCACAATAAAATGAAAAAAAAAAGCGGGAGATCATAAATTGTCTCATGTCTCTTCATGTCAAATTTTGTTACCAAACAATTTTTAAACATTTGTTTTCAATTTTGAGACCTTTGAAGGGTTGGGATTGCAGATAATAACCATCCTACCCTGTGTCTCCATAGATAATGGCATACAGCTATTTAGAGAGACCCAAAATGTTCGTGGTTTGAGGCTAGACCACACCCAGCTGTGAGGTTTGGGATAAGACAAGTCTCCTGACAAGGCCAAGGGTGATGGGTGGGAGGAACCATTCTGGAGCAGCTGTGCTGTTACCCGATTGTCTGAGCCATTGGTTCCAGCTCCATGGATCCTGAGCCTCAGCAGTCACAGGGCCCTGTGTCATTTCCAGGCATCTGACTTAACCCACCTTCGGAGCCAGATCTTTCTCTGGTGGATCCCCAGCAAAGACCACTGCTGTGCTGGTAACAGTGACCTGCCTGGACATCGAAGCATCATGCCCACTCGGGCAACAGCCCCAGACTATGATGACTTTTGGGGAGGGTTCTGGTACTTCCGCTTGCCAGAGCTCTTCTCTACCTGTGTGGCTTTCTCCCTGGTAGCTGACATGGGCTTTGAGAGAGGGGACCTAGGTAATTGGTCCATGTCCATCTGGTGCTTCTGTTTCGCCATGACCCTCATCATAGTCATGGTCGAGTTATGGAGGCTCCCATCCCGCTTTCCTTTCTACTGGTACAACTTCCCCGTCACCTTTGCCTGCTACGCTGCCCTCGTCTGCCTGTCGACCTCCATCATCTACTCCATCGCCTACGTCCAGTTCCTGCTTTATGGTCCTTCCCAGGACCAGGCCATCGCTGCTACTGCATTCTCCTGCATCGCGTCTGTGGTTTATGCCCTGGATGCTGCCTGGGTATGGGATTGGTATGATCTCACTGATATCCCCTGCTATGTGCACACTGTGCCAGGCCTGCTGAAGGTGCTGGAGACCTTCGTGGCTGGTGTCATCTTTGCCTTCCTCAGCAGCACCTCCCTGTACCTGCACCAGCCGGCCCTGGAGTGGTGTGTGGCCGTGTACTCCATCTGCTTCATCCTGGCAGCTGTGGTCCTCCTACTGGACCTGGGTGAACGGGAATACAGGCTGCCGGTCCCCGTCCCCATTTTCCAGCTAGTGCTCAGCCTGCTCTCCGTCCTCCTCTATATCAGTGCTCTGGTCCTCTGGCTGCTCTACCAGTTCAGCGAGGAGCTCGGCGGGCAGCCCCAGAGGCCCAGGGATGGGGACTGCAGGGAAGAGCTCACCTACGACATGTGCGCCTGGGACCAGCGCCTGGCTGTGGCTGTCCTGACAGCCATCAACCTGCTGGTTTATGTGGCCGACCTGGTGTACTGGGCTCGTCAGGTTTCTGTAGGGACCGAGGACCAGCCCAGGGACTCCTGATCCTCTGCTCACAAAGGTATCCTCACCAAGCTCTGACGTCCTCTGATGTCCTCTTCCTGGTTCCTCTCTCTCTTTCCTCATATCCTTCTCCATTTCTCCCTTCCCAAAGCACTCAGTGCTCAGGTGCGGGTAGGGTGCTAGGAACACCTGGGATGGGGTCTGAGATGTAAAGGGAGCAGGAGGGAGAGGTGGGGTTGCAGCTGCCCTTGGGGGCACCAAATATCTGGTAATTGCTGCCCCTTCTCTGCCTCTGCCCTTCACTCCTAGAGTGTCTTTTCTCAAGGCCCATCATCACATACTTTGACTACAGAATTAGCCTCCATCCATTTTCCTCCTAATGTCAGAATGTCAGTTTCAGAGTGAGCCTCTGACTGATCAGTCCCTCCTTAGAGAATGTCAGTGAGGCCTCCTCACTTACAGCTAAAATCCAACCTATGTCTCTGGTGTTCAGATCCATCCACAGTGGGCCCTGTCTGCTGCTCCTGCAGCACCTCCCTGCCTCCCCATCTCACCTGTCTTGCCCAGGTAAGACCCAGAAGCTTGTGATGACTTGCCCGCACCAGGCTGCTTCACAGAAAGGCAAAGGCTGAGAACTGTCAGTCTGGGAACAATGAGACATGGAGCTGGTGGGATCCAGGGAGGTTTCTGGGAGGAGATGACTTAGAGTCAAGGCTTTAAGGAAAAGTTCAGGGTCACAGGAAGAAGAAAGAAAGGACATTTAGAATTAATTGATTTGCTCAAGGATCTCATGAAGTTTTAGCGGCAGAGCTGATGTGACTGCTGCTTGTGTGTAGCAGGGAGGAAGGAGGAGGGAGAAGGGAGAATTGAGCCTGGCCAACTGGAGGCTGGTCTATTTGCCCACCTGGGTCAGGAATCAGGCTTTGGGGTGGCACAAGGTGAGGAGTTGGAGCTGAGACACTTCCCTAAAGCCAGGACTATGGGGCCTGCAACGTCAGAACAAGGGTAGACAAGGAAAGCGCTGCCCTTCAGAGAAATATCATATGACATCCCTTATATATGAAATCTAAAAAGAAATGATACAAATGAACTTAAAAAACAGAAAAAGACTCGCAGACTTAGAGAAAAAATTTATGGTTGCCTGTATACCCTGTTACATTTAAACTGGATAGCCAAGAAGGACCTACTGTATAGCTCATGGAGCCTTGCTCAGTGTTATGTGGAACCTGGATGGGAGGGGAGTTTGGGGAGAACGGATACATGTATATGTATGGCTGAGTCCCTTTGGTGGGCATCTGAACCTATCACAGCATTGTTAATCAGCTATACCCCAATGCACAATAAAAAGTTTAAAAACAAACAAACAAAAACAAAACCATGCCCTTCAGGACAAAGTTGATATCTGCTTCCAAAGGAATTTGGGATTTCTTTTAAGTCTCCATAGGGGAAATAGTATTCTAAGGTCTTCACTTCTGGTGTATTTAGACCAAATGTACCTGATCCCTGAGATCCAGCAACTCCAACCTGGGAAATTTATGCAAGTGGGGACCAACAAGCAATTGGCCTGAAGGGTCCTGAGCAGAAGCAGATGCTGTTATTCTGGCGGAAGCTCCCAACCCAAGCAGCAGGATCCTCCCAGGAGAAGGACTCCTGTACAAGGGGCTCACAGCGTAATGACAAAGTACATGAGGGAAAAATCAACTATGAGCCCCAAGAACTCCAATGAACACATACCAATCTGAAAGAGATAGCAAACAGCTACATGTATGATTAAACACATTAGAAAAAGACACTATGAAAAAAAGTACAGGAAGATATGAGAGAGAACCTTAATGAGTCGAAGAGTGACCCCTACCCCCCAAAAATATCCATGTTTATGGCATTATTTAGAAGTAGGGTCTTTGTGGACATAATTATCTAAGGATCTTGAGATGAAAATCGTCCAGGATGGAGGGTGGGCTGGCAATCCAGTAACTGGCGGCCTTATAAGGGAAAGGACAGAGAAGTTTGCACACACTGAGTTGAGAGAAGATGACAACATGAAGGCTGTGGCAGAGATGGAATAAGTGGCCACAAGCTGAAGGGTTTGAAATATTACTAGTGGAAATGAATGAGCCTCACCTGGAGCGCTGGAGACAGCATGGTCCCCCTGACACCTTGATTTCAGACTTCTGGCCTCCAGTACTGTGGGAGAATAAATTCCTGCTGTGTTAAGCAATCAAACTTAGAGTAAATTGTTCCCGTAGCCCTAGGAAACTAGGATGAGCTTCCAGAAATGAAGAAAAGAGTCTTTGTCATATTTCTTAAGTTAACAGAGAAACCAGCCTTCTGCCGTAGAACACGGTGGTCACATGGATCCCAGACCTCTTGTCATATCCTGTGTCCCCCATGTCTGAGACTCAGAGGGGAGTCTTTAGAGAAAGGTGGTCAGTCCAAATGCTCACAGGAGCCAGGAGGGAAGGAAATAAGTAAAGGTGGTGGAGAGGACTAAGGCCCCTAGAGAGGACCAGCTGTACTTGTTGGGGGTGATGGAAAAGCAAGATGCGCTGTGCATGACAGGATCTCAGGTTTATGAAACAGGAAAGCAATCTACAGATGTGCCCTACATACATGTACATATATGTCTACATATGATGTCAGAGCATGCAAAGTGTGCTGAAGGCTGTACATGAGGTTGAGGACACAGATGCTCCCCAGAAGGAGGGGTGGATGCTCATGTGAGCAGACAGGAAGCCTGGCCACGCCCAAGAGGGGCAACTGGGCACATGTGAGATGATCATAGTCCTGCCTTATGCCAATTATATATGAGAAGAAGAAAATATAGAATGTGCTAAACAGAGATGAGAACGGAAAACAATATAAAGTAAAGGGCGTAGCAACTGATTCATGAGACTTCTAAAGGAGCTAGAAATCTGGATTTTCATGCGAGATGAAAACATTGTGCATCTACCAAATAGTTCAAGAAGAAGTAAAACTGATTCTACACCATCTCTTCCTGAAAACACTGGGAAGGAAAAACAAACACGTCCCTGGGCCACTTCCAGGATACACAGGTTTGCCTGATCTGGAGCAAATCAAGCTTGCATGTGTTTGTGTCCAGAGGTGGCGCAAGGTTTTCTGGGTCCTCTTAGAGCAGGAAGGAGAGGGGAACAGGAAGCTGGCATGGATTGAGTGTGCCGTATGCCAGGCCCTCTGATGGGCCCTTCACAATCTTTCATTCGCTGAATTGACACATTCCCTGGTTGCTCAGTGGTAAAGAATTCACCTGCAAAACAGGAAGTGGAAGAGATGTGGGTTTAATCCATGGGTCAGGAAGATCTGTTGGAAAAGGAAATGGCAAACCACTCCAGAAATTCTTGCTTGGAAAATCTCATGGACAGAGTAGCCTGGCAGGCTATGGTCCAAGGGACTGTAAAGAGTCAAATATGACAGCATGCATGCACAGGCATTAAGCCCACTGCAGATATGGAAAAACTGAGGCTCAGTGGGTAACTTGCCAGGTTCCTCCATGCCCCACATCCTCCCTGAAATTCTTACTGTCCATCTCACCTCCTCCTTCCTACCTCTGTCCTGGTTGTGACTTTCCCAGCTCACTGTCTTCCAGTCCACGTGCCTGGCTGCTGGGTAGGCAGGACTCAGCCACATCTAGGCTGTGCTCTGATGGGGGCATCATGCCCAGGCTTACAGATTGGAGCGGAGGAGAGGTTGCTGGGAAGCTCAGGCAAACCTGCTGCTTTCCAGGTGGGCACAGGCCTTACCCAGGTCACGCAGCAGCAATCCCCATGCCTCTCCTTCCTAAATCCTCCCTCTGTGCCATTAAATGGATTCAAAGGCTCCACATCAGCATATAGACACAAAATCCTTGTTCATTTTCAACCTCTTCTTCCCAGCTTGGAAACTGCCATCCTATCTCTCAAGTCACAGAAATCCTCATTCATGTAGAATTACTCCCAGATCTTTCCAGACTCCCACCTGGATGGCAGGTTTGGCGCTCTAGCTAAACATTATGTTATTTATTCTGTGGTTCCTCCAGGACACTCCACCTTGAGTCATACTGGGTTGGTGTCCCCTGTCCCAATGAGGAAGAGTCACATGTTAAGGGAAAGCTGAGGGAATGGGATTCAGAACAGTCCCTACTTCCCATGTCATCTTGTCCCCACGGCCTTGCTCTCACCCCATGGCTCCTCCCTGTTCACCCCTGGAGTTTCCCTCCTCCAGGTGGGGCTGTGTCCCCTCAGATGGCAGCTCCTTCTAGTGATGGCTGCAGGGAGGACAGGCCGGAACACATGTGTCTTCAGGTTGCTGTGGAAGGAGGCTGTGGCCATGAAGGCAGGTCCTGGGTCCCACAGACGTGAGCTTTGGTCTTGGGCGCCCACCCACAGGCCCTGCTGACATGCTGGGCTGTAGAGGAAAGCGTTTAAATGCATGGCTTTGGCATTGTTGTATGAGGTTACTACTCCTAAACTTTGACCTTAGAGAAGGCCCCTGATTCACCAAGCCTTAGTTTTTTCGTCTCTAGAATGGGATTAGCAGTGGTTTCTCAGCTGGTAAAGAATCCACCTGCAATGTGGGAGATCTGGGTTTGATCCCTGGCTTGGGAAGATCCCCTGGAGAAAGGAATGGTTACCCAATCCAGTATTCTGGACTGAAGAATTCTCTGGGTCACAGAGTCAGACACCACTGAGCGACTTTCACTTTAGTTTTTTCATCTCTAAAATGGGATTAGCAGTACATCCACAGTCCATTTTATGAAATCCATAGAGTTAGATATGCTCCAGAATTCAGGATTTTTCAACTCCAGTTGCATATAGTGCGTCTGCTCTATAGGATATCCCACCCCACCCCACTGGGGTCTGAAAGCACTTGTAATCAAACACATTAGTGTTTCTGAAACTGAACTTTTAAACACTCATACTAAGGGAAATAGAGATCGTAATTTGTCTCATGTCTGTTCACATCTAATTTTGTTACCAAATAATTAAATTTTTTTTTTTTTAAATTTTGACACACTTGAAGGGTTGGGACTGTAGAAAGGACCATCCTACCCTGTGTCTCTGTAGATAATGACACATAGCTCAGAGGGATCCAAAACGTTCCTGGTTTGAGGCCAGACCCACCCTGCTCTGAACTTTGGGATAAGACAAGTGTTGTGACAAGGCCAAGAGTGATGGGCGGAGAGAATCATCTTGGATCAGCTGTGCTGTTACCCAACTGTCTGAGTCATTGGTTCCAACTCCACAGATCCTGAGTAGCAGCCATCGCAGGACCCTAGGCTTTTTTCAGATGTTTGATTAATCCACCTCCAAAGCTAGATCTTTCTCTGCTAGGTCCTCAGCGAAGACCCAGTCTGATGACAGTGACCAGCCTGATCATCAGGCTCACCATGAGCTTGCCCTCTGGCCTGGCCTCTGCAACCATCAAGGGCTACTTCCTCCGCCTGCTGCAGCTGCTCTCCACCTGCCTGGCCTTCTCGCTGGTGGCTACCACTGGCACTTGGAGGGAGACCATAGGTAACTGGTCCATGTTCATCTGGTGCTTCTGCTTCGTCGTGACCCTCCTTACTTTCATAGTCGAGTTATGTGGGCTCCAGTTCCTCTGGCCCTTTTCCTGGGACGATTTTCTCATCAACTATGCCTCCTACTCCACCCTCCTCTGCCTCTCGGCCTCCATTATTTACCCCACCATGTACATCCAGATCGTCCCTCGTGGCAGCTCCTGGAACCACGCCATTGCAACTACGGCTTTCTCCTGCCTTGCTTCTGTGACGTATGCCACTGAAGTGGCCTGGATCTGTGCCCGGCCCAGCCAGATCACCTGCTATGTGCTCCGCATGCCAGGACTGCTCAAGGGGCTAGAGAACTTCGTGGCCTGTGTCATCTTCGGCTTCATCAGCAACACCTCCCTGTACCTGCACCAGCCGGCCCTGGTGTGGTGTGTGGCCGCGTACTCCATCTGCCTCTTCCTGGGGGCCGTGGCCCTCCTGCTGTATCTGGGAGGCTATAGCAACAAGTTGCCCATCTGCTTCCCCATTTTCCTGTTGGGGTTGGCCTTGCTCTCCATCTTCCTCTACGCCAGCGCTCTGGTCCTCTGGCTGCTCTACCAGTTCGACGAGAATTTTGGTGGCCAGCCCCAGCGGTCCAGTGATGTGAGCTGCCACCATCAACTCACCCACTTGGTGTGCACCTGGGACCAAAGACTGGTTGTAGCCATCTTGACAGCGGTCAACCTGCTGATTTACGTGGCTGACCTGGTGTACTGGGCCCGCTGGGTCTTTGCTAGGGACTGAGGACCAGCCCAGGGACCCCTGATCCCCTCTGCTCACAGGAGGTATCCTCACCGAGCTCTGGTGTCCTCTGCTGCCCTCTTCCTGGCTCTCTCCCTCCTCCGTCCTGCCCACCTCTCATCTCTCTTTTCTGTTTCCTTCGCTGCTTCTGCTCTGTGTCCTTCCTGCTTAGTGTGGTTGCCCGTGTCCTGTTTTGCCTCTTTCTCTTGCTTCTCTCATCTTGTCTACATTTTCTGCTTTCTGTCCCTTTTCTGGTCATCCTTGGTTTTCTTGTCTCCTGTGTCCTGACCACCTCTCCCCATTTTCCTTCTTCTGATCCATCAGGACTTGAGACTCCTTCCTTTTCTGCCCACCGCCCCCTCCCATCTCCTCACATCATACAGTCCTCTGTGCATCTGTTCACACCCTGGGCCTCTGGAGGTCCTCATTGCCAAAGCGTGTCTGTCCCCCTGGCAGTGCCTTAGTTGGTATGTGTGTGTGTGTGTGTGTGTGTGTGTGTGTGTGTGCGTGTGTGTGTTGGGGTGGAAGCAGGTAGATAGGCATTGGGCTCACTTTCTCCCAGTAGAGGGGGGTGCACAGTGTGCCTCCCATTTAAATTAAAAAGAAATATCTGGAGGTCAGTAACGTCCAACGGGCAGGATACTCAAAGCAGAGACCTTCGGTCCGTGGGCCCCACCTGGTGTTCAGCCTCACCTGAGATTGGCTCCAGAATTTTTGCAGGTTCACTAAACACCGACTGATTAAAGCGCATTTTAGAGGAAGCCAGGGGTGAATGCCCTCCAGCCCAACTACTCTCTGTGGAATCAAAAAAGGAGCTCGTGATGGACCCCAGCGTCTTGAAGACACTTGTCCGCAATGTTGGTGAGGGGCAGCAATGTGGCCCTCCTGCCTCAGTGATTAAAACAGCTTGTCCTGCCTCTGCAGTGAGAAGAGCATGGATCCACCAGCCTTAGAAGTGATGTAAATGTGGACAAAGAATGTTGCCTGCATTTTCAGAAAACGGTGAATTATCTTGTCCATCGTGTCCTCAGGCCATCAGTCTCTGTTTCAGCCCTAATATCCTATCCTGATGGGAATTCAGGATGGAGAAAAACAAGGTACTGATCCTAGAAAGTTAAGCATATCAGAGGAATAATTTTTGTGAGCCCAGAGCACTGTATCTTCCCATACATAGAAAAGCAGTAAAATCATTGACTTGAAATATCTGTTTTTTGTGATCAGCAGTTATCTACTGATTTTAACTACATGTGTTCCCCCAGCCCCAGTAAATTCTCCTGTATATCCTGACTCATCCCTTACCTCTTTGGAACAGTTCCTCAGAGCTATCTGAGAGTGTCTCCTTGGCTAGAGTCCTCAGTAACATCTCCAAACTAAACATAAATTTGTGACTTTTAGGTTTTGCTTTTTTTTTCCAGTCAACTATAGAAGGCACCCAGGGAAGGCTTCTCCTCTTCTCCTGAACTCTACGAAGCACTGAGCCTTGTACCGCCAGAGGCCTCTTGTGCCCATCTGCCTCCTTAGGGAGTCCAGATGAACTGGGGTGAGTCTCTCTTGGGTTTTAGATTTCCTGTTATTGTCTGATAATCCTAAATTTTATTCTGTGGTGTTAAGCTCCTCTCTGGAGGAGTAGGTTCTCCTTGAAACTTAGTTTTGAGAAGCAGTAACTGGTTTATCTTCCGTTAAAAGATGTGGGAAGATTTTGCTCAGTTGAATCACACTCAGTGGTAATGAAATAAAATCCATATTTATGGCAAGTTGAGAAAAATTGAAGCATAAAACTTCTCTGCCCGTTTGGGTCTTCTCCACTTTTTTGTGTATTGCGTATCTGCATGAACTAGGCCTCCTTGGGAGAACATTTTTTCTTGATTTCATCAAAGATCACAGCTTCTTAGGAGATAATATTCCTTCTTAATTCTGTGAGGGACCAAGATGACCCAGGCTTCTCAGGTAGATTCTTCCCAACAGTAAAGAATCCACCTACAAATGTAGGAGATGCAAGAAATGCAGGTTCAGTCCCTGGGTTGGGAAGATCTCCTGGAGGAGGAAATGCAACCCACTCCAGTATTCTTGCCTGGAAAACCCCATGGTCAGAGGAAGCTGGTGGACTATAGTCCATCAATTCGCAAGAGTCAGACACGACTGAGCGTGAACAAGATGACTCATACCCATTGTTTTCTTTGTTTGCGTAGATCTGGATTGAGCAAACTGGCAATAATATATCATTTAATGTATAACTTTTTGTCTCAAAAGCTTATACAACTGTGCTTTGACCTATAACAGGTGGAACAGTCCTCAGAAAGCTTTTGAAAGACTGTCTCTTGGGTTATAATCCTCCAGTTTGGCTCAAATAAAAATTTCCACTTGTTTCTTAGATAGACTATGATTTTTTTTCATGAACATTGGATTATTCTCAGTTGAAGGATACTGGGAATAGTTTATTATGTTCATATAGAGTTTATACTTATAAGGATCTGCTTAATTGATAATTAAAGGAAATCTCACCCTAAATTGGCCAGATTGGGGTTCTTTTGACATTGCAGAATTAATATATTTTTGCATGTGCAGCTAGAGAAAACAGCTTGATAAACCATCCTTTTAAAATTCTTACCTTAAAGGAACAAAAGCCCTGTAGTGAAAACTTACATTTCTCTTCCTGTGTCTTTGTGATTAAATGTACCTGATCTTAGGCATTTCCCCGCCCCTCCCTGTGTTTTAAGAGCTTGGTCTCTGTTATCCAGAGGAACTCATATGGCATCCAGTGAAATACACTGGGATTTGAAGGGGACTTTTTGTCTGGCTCCACCAACTCTTAGGGAAATTAGTCATAAGGGATCCCAACCCAGAAGGGTCCTTGGTCATCCTGACCTTCTTTTTACTTTCTTTACTATTTTTAGGAGTAAACTTTCCACATTTTGTGAGGGCTACATCCTTTGTACCTTTGTGGTGGAACCTCCTTTTACTTTTGGTTTGGGTGGGTCTTCACTGCAGCTCTTCGTTGCTATGCAGAGCTGCCCTCTAGTTGCAGTGTGCAGGCTTCTCACAGCAACAGCCTCTCTTGTTGCCTAGCACGGGCTCTGGGGTTTGTGGGCACAGCAGTTGTGGGGCCCGGCTTAGTTGCTCCGTGGCACGTGGGATCTTTCCAGACCACGGATAGAACCCATGTTTCCTGCATTGGCAGGCAAATTCTTTACCACCTAGTCACCAGTGAGGCCTTGAAATAGAACAGTTTTTAATCTTTGGTTTCCAGAAAACCTTTCCTCTTATGCTATGATCTACAACAAATTGATAAAGTATACATTTGTAAATAAAGATGTAACATTTATCTTTTTCTCTTTACCTGATCCCTCTAGAACTTGGCTTATCCAGCTTGCTCTCCTGTGGACTTGATGGTTTATTGTGACCAGATTACAACTAGTTACACTATTCACTGTTTTAATTTGTTGTCTCTTACTGTTTTCTAATTATGTATGCCTCATGCCTCTCTCTGCTGTACTATGACTTTATTAATGTCGCCACTCTATCACTTATATTCTGTCTGCTTCTAAGATTGCTCTCTCTTATTTTACCCAATGTGTAACCAAGCCTCTGACAAAATTAATGATGGCTAAACATGTTACTCTGGAGAAGGCTATGGCATCCCACTCCAGTACTCTTGCCTGGAAGATCCCATGGACCGAGGAGCCTGGTAGGCTGCAGTCCATGTGGTCGCACAGAGTCAGGCACGACTGAGGCAACTTAGCAGCAGCAGCAAACATGTTACTCTACCATGTATAAAACTCTACATAGAGTAACTGTAATACTGCAACTCTAGATTTTAGGAGAAGCAACAAGAGAAAATATTTCCTAGATCCCAAAGACTAGTGAGACAGGTGATCCATAGAATTTTGGGTTATCAACAGGACCTAATCTGAAAAACTAGCGTATTAAGTGGCCTATCAAAAGAATACTTGCCTGATTTAGGAATGAGTTTTTCTAGTGCCCTCAGACAAACTGGCTATGAAATGCCTCCCAAACCTTGGTCAAAGTTTGACCAGGAGAAATTGCCAAGGACAAAGAACATGGTTTGCCAATTCAGTAAACAATGGATGTCGCCCTCTATGTATCCATCAGCCACTGCAGCCACCTTCAAAAGTGCAACCAGGGAGGAATTCAGAATGGATAAAAACAGGATACTAGTTCAAGATGGTTAACGTGCACATCTAATAATTTCAGTGAGCTCACACTCACTTCCCATAGATAGGAAAGCGCTAAAATGGTTAACTTGAGGTGCCTGGGTTTATGGCTAGCAATAATATTTTGATGGTCAACTTCATGCTATTTTTTTTTTTTTTCAGCAAAAACACATGCATATTCTGGCTCTTCCCTTAGCTCTTTGGAACAGTTCCAAAGAGCTATCTTAGAGGCTGTCTCCAAGGCTATGGTCCTTCATAAGGTTCCTGAGTGAAACATAATTTGTAAAGTTTAGCTTGTGCTTTTTTTTTTTTCCAAATTGACATTAACCTGGATTTTTTTCTTCTTTTTCCTGGTTATGAGGGCAAAAAGTACCAGTGGCCCTATTCTTAAACAGGAAGTTGCTTTTCAATTTTTTAGGGGGTGAAGGGGTAGATTGAGGGCAAGCAGAGGGGTAGGTTTGAAACCTGCTGCTGTAGGGAAAGGAGTTGCCTCGTTTGCATGTGTAGAGCATGTGCACATTTCTATGCCAGATGCTTCCTATTGCTCAGAGAAAGACAAGGAAAAAACCAACCAGACAAACAGGCAAAACACAAAATCCACAGACCCTGATTACCCAGATTTGCTTAGAATGCAGAATCAACTGAACAGGTATCAATCTTTACCCAAACCAAGGTTTTTACAAGCCCCTGTTATTGCCTCCCCACCCCAGAGCCTTAGACAGGGCTCATCCCTGGGAAACTAGTGGTTGAGCCCCACCCCAATGCCCAACATCTTATCCTGAAGCTCTTAAAGGTCCCTTGCCAGCACCTCAATGCCTGTCTTTAAAGTTGTGTGCCTGCGTGCTTGCTCAGAGTGTGTTTGTGTGTGTGTCCGTCCGTGCACCCCCATGCGCTGAGATCAATGGCCCTTTACAGTAACCGGCGGCCAGAAATGCACCACAGTCCTTCTTCCTCTCCTAGTGCCAGAACAAAGCCTCAGAGCCCTGCATTCTAGGGTCACCAGGGCCAGAGGGGCCAGGCAAGCAGAGCTGTGGGAAGGGCAGGGGAAGGACCCCCACTGTGCCCCTCACTCCTGTACTGCGATGAACCGTGTGATCTTCACCCAGTGGCAGGTGCAGTGGATGGGGAGGGCTCCCAGGAGGTGATCCCCATGGCAGGTATTCTCAAAAAGTAATAAAATTCATATGTTAAGGCAAGACAAAAATTTCATATGGCCAAATACATTTAACACCATGTTAAAAAGTTAAACAGATTTGTTTATTACAGGACTTCCTAGGACCTTGAGTAGAGCAGTATGCATTATAAAATAACCAATAGCAGGAAGTGTTTCTCAAAATTGCATGATCAGGGAACTCTTTCCATGCAGCATCTTGGACCAGTGTTCCATGGAATATCTTTGGGAACAATTAGTTTCAAGCCTCCACTCGGAGTGATCAGCAGTGCTGGCTGGAAAGGCTCTAATGCTCTAACATCAGCTCCCACAGTGGCCCATCTCATTTGGGGGCATCTTTAATTCCTTAGAGAGTGCAAAGCCCACTTGCCTGGCTCTCTGGAGTTTGAACAGAACAGACCAACTCTTTTCTTTTTCAGAGTCCTCTGAAAGTTCTATTATGTCTCTGGATCTTCTGTCTTCACATCCCCTAGACTAAATGTCTCTGCTTTAAGCCAGATGCTCCTTCAGGATAGGAATCAGCTTTGCTGTGGGGTCTGCAGTGCCCAGCACACAGCAAACATGCGGTAAATCATTGTTTAGAGCAGAAGTGCACAGAGCCTCCCCGGATTGCTCATGCAACCGCAATTGTGCCCCATCTCCAGACTTTCCACCCTCCTGGCTGTCTGCGATGAAGAGCTTGGAGCCACACATGGTGCCTCACATGTCTCCAGGGACATTCAGTCTCCACTGCTCATGGTTCCTTGATCCCTTAACTCTCCAGATCCCGCAACTCTCTTACGCATAATCTCAAGATGGCGACTCGTTCTCTGCTCAAGATCTTGCACAAGCTGTTCCGTCTACCTTCAGCTTGGCCACCTCTTTGTCAGTCTTCAGTTCTCAGCTGAAATGTCACCTGCGTAGGTGGATCTTCCAAAAGTCATCTGCTCCGTCCCAGGACTGTTGTTTTCTTCATCGTGCTGGTCACTTCCTGAGGTTACCTCGTTAGAGGATTTAACTAGTCTATGGATTTGTCATCTGACATACCCACTGGAGCAGAGCTCCATGCAAATAAGCATCTAGTCTCTGTGGTCACCTCTGGGTCTCTGGGCCAAGTCCATCCAGGGCATAGTTTGGACAAATGAACAACTGGAATTAATGATCATTGGAAAAGAGGGTGTTCTTATCACATGTAGACAAAGTGATAATTATTATGATAAAGTGGATGGGGAGGAAACTTTGAGTGGTGATGGAAAAGTTTATGGCCTTGAGACTGTTGATGGTTTCATGAAGTGTATATTTATCTGAAAACTCATTGAGTTGTATACAGAACAGTTTCATGTCAATAATACCTAAATAAAGAAGTTTTTTAAAAGCTAACATAAAAAAGTAGTTAAGAACCCCACATGGTAACAAAGAAATCAAGTATAATATTTGAAAAGACAAAATCATATATATTACAATTATGATAAGGTAAAACTAAGCTTTATAGGGATATACATTACAAAGAAACACATTTGTGTTACTAAAAAAAATCAATCGTGGAGGTCTTGTCATCTAGGACCACACAGACTCTCCTCCCACATTTCATCATAAATGCTCCTGTCACTGTTCAGCTAGACATCCTGGGGCACAGCGAGGCTGCGAGGTGCTGACCTTCTACCAGGGGCAGATTCAGGAGCTGCATCTGGCTGCCTGGGCAGCTCCAGGCAAGTTGGGCCTGTGAAGGACCCTTGTCACCTTTCACTGTGTGGTCACTCACCACGGAGGGCTGGTCTGCCTGAGAATTCTCATGTCTTGATCAGTTCCACCCCTCATGAAGTGCACGAGTCAGGCCTCCAGGTGCAGATGCAGGAAGACCACGTGTATCGGGAGGGTCCTCCAGGAGATGCAGAGGCAGGAACCCAGGATGCCTCCCTGACGCTCCAGCCTCCATTCCATTTTCCTCCTACAGCCAGAGTGTCAGTTCCAAAGTGGGCCTCTGATGGATCAGCCCCTCCCTGGAGAATGTCAGTGAGGTCTCACCACTTACAGCTAAAAACCTACGTCTCTGGTGTTCAGGTCCATCCACATTGGGCCCTGTCTGCTGCCCCTGCAACACCTCCCTTCCTCCCCACCTCACCTGTTTTTCCCAGGTAAGACCCAGGAACTTGTGATGACCTGTCCACACCAGGCTGCTTCACAGAAAGACCGAAACTATCAATCTGGGAGCAATCAGACATGGAGCTGGTGGGATCCTGGAAGCCTTCCTGGAGGAGGTGATTAAAAGTCAAGTCTTTAAGGAGGAAAAGAAGAGAGAAAGAACCTTTAGAATTAATTGATTTGCTCAAGTTTCTCCTGAATCTTCAGTGGCAGAACTGATGTGACCCCTGCTTGTCTGTAGGAGGGAGGAGGGAGAAGGGAGAATTGAGCATAAATATCTGGAGGCTGGCCTATTTGCCCACTTGGGTCAGGAATGAGACTTTGCGGTGGCACAAGGTGAGGAGTTGGAGCTGAGACACTTCCCTAAAGCCAGGATCACATGGTCTGCAGCCTCAGAGCAAGGGTAGACAAGGAAAATCAGAGCCTTCAGAAAGAGGAAAGGTCAAGGCTGCTACCTACCTCCACGGGAGTTTTTTTTTTTTTTCTTTTTTTGGTCTCCACAAGAGAAATAGAAACTTCAGGTCTTCACTTGTGGATTTGGGCCAAAAGGTTCTTGATCCGTCAGGCCCAATGGCTCTGCAAACTGGGGAAATTAACACAATAGGTGCCAAACAGGTGATTGGCATGGAGGGTCCTGAGCAGAAGCAAGTGCAATTATTCTTTGGTGAAACTTTAGTGAAACTCCCAATACAGATGTCAGGATCCTGCCAGGAAAAGGGATCCTGTAGAAGGGGTCTCACAGTGTAATGACAAAGTACACAAGGGATCAACCCACTGGGAGTCCCAAGAACTCCAGTGAACACAGAACAATCTGAAAAAGAAAACAAATTCACTTAGTATGATAGACACAGCAGGAAAAGACACAGTGAGGACCATAATGGATTGAAGATTGTCCTCCGAAAATGTCATTTCTACTCAGAAAACACATTCATTTAGAAATAGGGTCTTTGGAGACATATTTAGTTAAGGCCTCTGGGATGGAAAACATCCTGGATGGAGTGTGAAACCAAAATCCAGTGACTGGTGTCTTCATAAGAGGAAGGACAGAGAGATTTGCATACACAGAGTTGAGAGAGGATGAGCGTGTGAAGGTGGAGGCGCTGATGGAGTTAAGTGGCCACAAGCTGAAGGGGGGAACTGTCTTGGATTGAGTGTGCCATGTGTCAGGCCCTCCGATGAGCCCTTCACATGTTTTTATTCATTATTCAACACAAAGTAGGTATTAAGCCCATTGCACAGGTGGGGAAACTTCAGGATCATTTAGCTATGAAGTGTCTGCCAAAGCTCCAGAGCCTCTTTGTAACTCTGAGTATCCATTTTCCTTCGTCCTACTTTGCCTTTCTGGCACCTCCTCCTTCCTTCCTTTTCTGGTCTTGACCTTCCCGGCTCACCGTCTTCCAGTCCACATGCCAGGCTGCTGGGCAGGCAGGGCTCAGCCACATCCAGGCTGTGCTCTGACAAGGGGCACCATGAACAGGCTCATGGATTAGAGTGGAGGAGGGGCTGCTGGGAGACTCAGGCAAATCTGCTGATTTCCAGGTGGGGGAACTGAGGCCCAGAGAGAGCACAGGTCTTACCCAGGGCCACACAGGAGGAACCCCCATACCTCTCCTTCCCCAAGCCCTCCCTCTGCGCCATCAAATGGATCCAAAGCTGTCATTTAACCTTAGGTGGAATCAAGGGTGACTTTGGAGAGGTTGGTGGAGGGGGAGGCAGTTGGGGAACAGACAGCACGACACCTCCAGACTCCCTCACTCCAGTGCCCTTTCCCAACTCTGGCAGTGCCCACTGGGAGGCCAGCAGGCTCCAGGGCTCCACTGACAACTGGGGCTCAAGGAGCTTTGGGAGTCCAGGGAGGATCTCAGGTTTGCTCTGTGTTTCTCTTTCCAGCCTCAGCTTGTCCCAGGGTTTATTATCAGCAAAGGCAACAAGGCCCCTGATGGCAGGAAGCTGGCTGGGGCTCAGGGTGCTGGCCCTTCCGCCCTGGGGGCCTCTCAGCAAACAGTCCTTTGGAAACAGGGCAGCTGTCCCTGAGGAGGGGGGTGGGCTGGGAGGGGCCTCACTCCCCACACACTGGACCCTGGAGGAGCCCCTGTGTGAGCAGGACTGCAGCCCTGGCTGGTGGGACTGTCTTGGACAGGTGACCTGGGCAATTCCATTGTCTCCAGAGTCCCTGCCACTCTGGCCACGTGTCCCTGTCACAGCCCTGAAGCCCCTTCAGGCCCCTGTTCTCCTGTCTCAGTTCCAGTCCAGGCTCCTCCTCCATGGGGAAGGTTGGCCCCATGCCTGCATCCCTTCTGGGTCAGAAGACCCCTACTGGGCTGCCTCAGGGCCACTGGGACCCTGAAATCCCTCCCCCCAACCTCAGCTGCCCCCAACATCTCCACTCTGCTGCTCCGACCCAGTCCCTGGAGCATTCTCAGGACTGTCTCCTCCCAGGGGTCTAGCAGTAGCTTTCAGCTCCTGCTCTTAAAAGGGGTTAGATTGGGCGGTCCTAAGATGGCGGAGGAATAAGACGGGAAGACCACTTTCTCCCTCACAAATTCCTCAAAAGAACATTTCAACACTGAGCAAACTCCACAAAACAACTTCTGAATGCTGGCAGAGGACATCAGGCAACCAGAAAAGCAGACTGTTGTCTTCAAAAACAGGTAGGGAAAAAATATACAAGATGATAAGAGAGACAAAGGAGGTGGGGAGGGAGCTCCGTCCCGGGAAGGGAATCCCGTCCCTGGAAGGGAATGTTAAGAAGAGAGGTTTCCAAACACCAGGAAACACTCTCCCTGCCGAGTCTGTGGCGAGCCTTGGAAACACAGAGGGCAACATAACAGGAAGGAAAAATAAATAAATAATTAAAACCAACAGATTACAAGCCCAACAGTAACTCCCCCAGCGGAAAAGCAGCACAGACGCCTGCATCCGCCATTGGGAAGTGGGGGCAGGGCAGGGACGCGCGGGAGGCGCGGGCTGCAGAGATTTGTAAGAATTGGGCAGGAACGCCCCACGCGCAACCAGAACGATCTAACTTGGGCTAGCAAACCAGACTGTGGGATAGCTACCACGCGAAAAGCTCGAACATAAGACACCACCAGGACCGCGCACAGAACAAAGGACAGAACGGAAAAAGCCAGCTGCAGACCATCCCCCACTGGGGACAGGCAGCCAGAGCCCTAAGGGCTGGAAAAGGGCAATTGCAGCCCCGGAGAGACTCTACCTACCAAACTGCAAGCAGGCTTCTTTGCTAAGACTTCTGGGGGTGCTGGACAGTCATCATCTGCCTCACAAGAGGCGCCAGCAGTACACCCAGAAAACTGAGCAGCAGAGACAGAGAAGGTGACAAGTCGCATCGACTGCGCTTTCCAAACTCCTGAGCTACTCAGACCTGGGAAGGGCACAAAACGCAGTCCCAACTGAATCTGAGCCTCTGAGGGCTACCTGAGCGCTGAACCTGAGTGGCTTAGACCGGGCAGGTGCACGCAGCCTAGGGCTGGCCTCAGATGGTTCCTGGCTGAGCATCGTAGACCGGAGTGGTTTGTGCGCCGCAAGAAGGGACAGGTCCAGCGGGGCTGAGACACTGTGTGCACACGACAGTGCTATTTGTTTGCAGCATCCCCCCTCCCCACAGTGCAACTGAACTAGTGAGCCTAAAAAACCAGCAAACAGAAGAAGTTAAACAGAGGGAACCGCCTTGGAAGTGACCCCACACTGCCCACCGCATCAGAGAAGGGTCAGATTTATCTTTACTATTTTTACAATCATTAATTTTTTTCCCCTCTTTTTTTTCTTGCTTTTTTTTCCCTAACTTTTTTTTTTAATTGTTAAGTCTTCTATTTCTCCTCTAATTTTTATTGCTATAACCTACTATTACTTTTCAAAAAAAAAGACTCTTTTTTTAAGGCAAACACCATATATAGTCTTTATGTGGTTGTTGTTGGAGTTTTTTAATAATTCTTGTGGCTTTTTTTTTTCTTCCTTCTGCTTCTTTTCTTTAATATTGTATTTTTGAAAATCCAACCTCTACTCTAGATTTTTAATCTTTGCTCTTAGGTTTTTGTTGTCAATTTTGTACATTTAAAAACCCAAACTTCACTACCCAATTTTACCTGAGAGCGAGATTACTGGCTTGACCACTCTCTCCTCCTTTGGACTCTCCTTTTTCTCCACCAGGTGTCCTCTGTCTCTTTCCTCCCCCATCTCTTCTCTATCCAACTCTGTGAATCTCTGTGTGTTCCAGACGGTGGAGAACACCTAAGGAACTGGTTACTGGCAGGATTTGTCTCTCTCCCTTTCATTCCTCTCTCTTATCCTCCTGGCCACCTCTGTCTACTTCCTCCCTCTCCTCTTCCCTGTATAACTATGTAAATACCTCTGAGTGGTCCAGACTATGGAGCGCACATAAGGAAGTGACTACTGGCTAGCTTGCTCTCTCCTCTTTCGATCTCACCGCATCTCATTCCAGTCATCTCTAACTACCCCCTCCCTCTTCTCTTCTCCATGTAACTCAGTGAACCTCTCTGGGTGTCCCTCAATGTGGAGAAACTTTTCATCTTTAACCTAGATGTTTTATCATTGGTGCTGTATAGATGGAGAAATCTAGAGGCTACTGTAAAAATAAAACTGAAAACCAGAAGCAGGAGGCTTAAGTCCAAAGCCTGAGAACATCAGAGAACTCCTGAATTCAGGGAACATTAAGCAATAGGAGCTCATCAAACGCCTCCATACCTACACTGAAACCAAGCTCCACCCAAGGGCCAACAAGTTCCAGAGCAAGACATACCACGCAAATTCTCCAGCAACACAGGAACACATGCCTGAGCTTCAATATACAGGCAGCTCAAAGCTACTCCAAAACATTTGATGTCTCATAACCCATTACTGGTCACTCCACTATACTCCAGAGAGAAGAAACCCAGCTCCACCCACCAGAACTCCAACACAAGCCTCCCTAACCAGGAAACCTTGACAAGCCACTGATACAACCCCACCCACAGTAAGGAAGCTCCATAATAAAGAGAACTCCACAAATTACCAGAATATTAAAAAGACACCCCAAACGCAGCAATATAACCAAGATGAAGAGATAGAGGAATACTCAGCAGGTTAAGGAACAGGAGAAATGCCCACCAAACCAAACAAAAGAGGAAGAGATAGGGAATCTACCTGAGAAAGAATTCCAAATATTGATAGTGAAAATGATCTAAAATCTTGAAATCAAAATGGAATCACAGATAAATAGCCTAGAGACAAGGATTGAGAAGATGTAGAAAGGTTTAACAAGGACCTAGAAGAAATAAAAAAGAGTCAATATATAATGAATAATGCAATAAATGAGATCAGAAACACTCTGGAGGCAACAAATAGTAGAATAATGGAGGCAGAAGATAGATTAGTGAAATAGAAGATAGAATGGTAGAAATAAATGAATCAGAGAGGAAAAAAGAAAAATGAATTAAAAGAAATGAGAACAATCTCAGAGACCTCCAGGACAACATGAAACGCTTCAACATTTGAATTATAGGAATCCCAGAAGAAGAAGACAAAAAGAAAGACCATGAGAAAATCCTTGAGGAGATAATAGTTGAAAACTTCCCCAAAATGGGGAAGGAAATAATCACCCAAGTCCAAGAAACACAGAGAGTTCCAAATAGGATAAACCCAAGGCAAAACACCCCAAGACACATATTAATCAAATTAACAAAGATCAAACACAAAGAACAAATATTAAAAGCAGCAAGGGAAAAACAACAAATAACACACAAGGGGATTCCCATAAGGATAACAGCTGATCTTTCAATAGAAACTCTTCAGGCCAGGAGGGAATGGCAAGACATACTTAAAGTGATGAAAGAAAATAACCTACAGCCCAGATTACTGTACCCAGCAAGGATCTCATTCAAATACAAAGGAGAAATCAAAAGCTTTACAGACAAGTAAAAGCTGAGAGAATTCTGCACCACCAAACCAGCTCTCCAACAAATTTTAAAAGATATTCTCTAGACAGGAAACACAAAAAGGGTGTATAAACCCGAACCCAAAACAATAAAGTAGATGGTAACGGGATCATACTTATCAATAATTACCTTAAACATAAATGGGTTGAATCCCCAACCAAAAGACAAAGATTGGCCGAATGGATACAAAAACAAGACCCCTCTATATGCTGCTTACAAGAGACCCACCTCAAAACAAGGGACGCATACAGACTGAAAGTGAAGGGCTGGAAAAAGATATTCCACGCAAATAGAGACCAAAAGAAAGCAGGAGTGGCAATACTCATATCCGATAAAATAGACTTTAAAACAAAGGCTGTGAAAAGAGATAAAGAAGGCCACTACATAATGATCAAAGGATCAATCCAAGAAGAAGATATAACAATTATAAATATATATGCACCCAACTTAGGAGCACAGCAATATGTAAGACAAATGCTAACAAGTATGAAAGGGGAAATTAACAGTAACACAATAATAGTGGGAGACTTTAATACACCACTCACACCTATGGACAGATCAACTAAACAGAAAATTAACAAAGAAACGCAAACTTTAAATGATACATTAGACCAGTTAGACCTAATTGATATCTATAGGACATTTCACCCCAGAACAATGAATTTCACCTTTTCCTCAAGTGCTCACGGAACCTTCTCCAGGATAGATCACATCCTGGGCCATAAATCTAACCTTGATAAATTTTAAAAAATCGAAATCATTCCAAGCATCTTTTCTGACCATAATGCATTATGATTAGATCTCAATTACAGAAGAAAAAATATTAAAAATTCCAACAAAAATTCCAACAAAAATTCCAACCTCCAATATGGAGGTTGAACAACACACTTCTGAATAACCAACAAATCACAAAAGAAATCAAAATATGCATAGAAACTAATGAAAATGAAAACACAACAACCCAAAACCTGTGGGACACTATAAAAGCAGTGCTAAGAGGAAAGTTCATAGCAATACAGGCATACCTCAAGAAACAAGAAAAAAGTCAAATAAATAACCTAACTCTATACCTAAAGCAACTAGAAAAGGAAGAAATGGAGAACCCCAGAGTTAGTAGAAGGAAAGAAATCTTAAAAATTAGGGCAGAAATAAATGCAAAAGAAACAAAAGAGACCATAGCAAAAATCAACAAAGCCCAAAGCTGGTTCTTTGAAAGGATAAATAAAATTGACAAACCATTAGCCAGACTCATCAAGAAGCAAAGAGAGAAAAATCAAATCAATAAAATTAGAAATGAAAATGGAGAGATCACAACAGACAACACAGAAATACAAAGGATCATAAGAGACTACTATCAGCAATTATATGCCGATAAAGTGGACAACGTGGAAGAAATGGACAAATTCTTAGAAAAGTACAATATTCCAAAACTAAACCAGGAAGAAATAGAAAATCTCAACAGACCCATCACAAGCACGGAAATTGAAACTGTAATCAGAAATCTTCCAGCAAACAAAAGCCCAGGTCCAGACGGCTTCACAGCTGAATTCTACCAAAAATTTCGAGAAGAGCTAACACCTATCCTATTCAAACTCTTCCAGAAAATTGCAGAGGAAGGTAAACTTCCAAACTCATTCTATGAGGCCACCATCACCCTAATACCAAAACCTGACAAAGATACTACAAAAAAAGAAAACTACAGGCCAATATCACTGATGAACATAGATGCAAAAATCCTCAATAAAATTCTAGCAATCAGAATCCAACAACACATTAAAAAGATCATACACCATGACCAAGTGGGCTTTATCCCAGGGATGCAAGGATTCTTCAATATCTGCAAATCCATCAATGTAATTCACCACATTAACAAATTGAAAAGTAAAAGCCATATGATTATCTCAATAGATGCAGAGAAGGCCTTTGACAAAATTCAACATCCATTTATGATAAAAACTCTCCAGAAAGCAGGAATAGAAGCAACATACCTCAACATAATAAAAGGTATATATGACAAACCCACAGCAAACATTATCCTCAATGGTGAAAAATTGAAAGCATTTCCCCTAAAGTCAGGAACAAGACAAGGGTGCCCACTTTCACTGCTATTATTCAACATAGTTCTGGAAGTTTTGGCCACAGCAATCAGAGCAGAAAAAGAAATAAAAGGAATCCAAATTGGAAAAGAAGAAGTAAAACTCTCACTGTTTGCAGATGACATGATCCTCTACATAGAAAACCCTAAAGACTCCACCAGAAAATTACTAGAGCTAATCATTGAATATAGTAAAGTTGCAGGATATAAAATCAACACACAGAAATCCCTTGCATTCCTATACACTAATAATGAGAAAGTAGAAAAAGAAATTAAGGAAACAATTCCATTCACCATTGCAACGAAAAGAATAAAATACTTAGGAATATACCTACCTAAAGAAACTAAAGACCTATATATAGAAAACTATAAAACACTGGTGAAAGAAATCAAAGAGGACACTAATAGATGGAGAAATATACCATGTTCATGGATTGGAAGAATCAATATAGTGAAAATGAGTATACTACCCAAAGCAATCTATAGATTTAATGCAATCCCTATCAAGCTACCAACGGTATTTTTCACAGAGCTAGAACAAATAATTTCACAATTTGTATGGAAATACGAAAAGCCTCGAATAGCCAAAGCAATCTTGAGAAAGAAGAATGGAACTGGAGGAATCAACCTGCCTGACTTCAGGCTCTACTACAAAGCCGCAGTCATCAAGATAGTATGATACTGGCACAAAGACAAAAATATAGATCAATGGAACAAAATAGAAAGCCCAGAGATAAATCCACACACGTATGGACACCTTATCTTTGACAAAGGAGGCAAGAATATACAACGGAGAAAAGACAATCTCATTAACAAGTGGTGCTGGGGAAACTGGGCAACCACTTGTAAAAGAATGAAACTAGAACACTTTCTAACACCATGCACAAAAATAAACTCAAAATGGATTAAAGATCTAAACGTAAGACCAGAAACTACAAAACTCCTAGAGGAGAACATAGGCAAAACACTCTCCGACATAAATCACAGCAGGATCCTCTATGATCCACCTCCCAGAATTCTGGAAATAAAAGCAAAAATAAACAAATGGGATCTAATTAAAATTAGAAGCTTCTGCACAACAAAGGAAAATATAAGCAAGGTAAAAAGACGCCTTCTGAATGGGAGAAAATAGTAGCAAATGAAACAACTGACAAACAACTAATCTCAAAAATATACAAGCAACGTATGCAACTCAATTCCAGAAAAATAAACGACCCAATTAAAAAATGGGCCAAAGAACCAAATAGACATTTCTCCAAAGAAGACATACAGATGGCTAACAAACACATGAAAAGATGCTCAACATCACTCATTATTAGAGAAATGCAAATCAAAACCACAATGAAGTACCACTTCACAACAGTCAGAATGTCTGCGATCCAAAAATCTGCAAGCAGTAAATGCTGGGAGAGGGTGTGGAGAAAAGGGAACCCTCCTACACTGTTGGTGGGAATGCAAACTAGTACAACCACTATGGAAAACTGTGTGGAGATTCCTTAAAAAATTGCAAATAGAACTGCCATATGACCCAGCAATCCCACTTCTGGGCATACACACCAAGGAAACCAGAATTGAAAGAGACACATGTACCCCAATGTTCATCGCAGCACTGTTTCTAATAGCCAGGACATGGAAACAACCTAGACGTCCATCAGCAGATGAATGGATAAGAAAGCTGTGGTACATATACACAATGGAGTATTACTCAGCCGTTAAAAAGAATACATTTGAATCAGTTCTGATGAGGTGGATGAAACTGGAGCCAATTATACAGAGTGAAGTAAGCCAGAAAGAAAAACACCAATACAGTATACTAACACATATATATGGAATTTAGAAAGATGGCAATGATGACCCTGGATGCAAGACAACAAAAGAGACACAGATGTGTATAGCAGACTTTTGGACTCAGAGGGAGAGGGAGAGGGTGGGATGATTTGGGAGAATGGCATTGAAACATGTATACTATCATGTAAGAATCGAATCACCAGTCTGTGTCCGATGCAGGATACAGCATGCTTGGGGCTGGTGCACGGGGATGACCCAGAGGGATGTTGTGGGGAGGGAGGTGGGAGGGGGGTTCATGTTTGTGTTCGCATGTACACCCATGGTGGATTCATGTCAATGTACGGCAAAACCAATACAGTGTTGTAAAGTAAAATAAAGTAAAAATAAAAATTAAAAAAAAGGGGGGTTAGATTCTCTTGGATGGCAGCTTTGGAGCTTAAAAAGCTGGCATTTTAATATTTGTTTCTTGGTTCCTCCAAGACACTCACCTTGGTGTCATGCTGGTTTGGGGTCTCCCTTTCCATGTGGGGAAGAGTCACATGTGAAGGCAAAATTCCCCAGGGTGGGGAGGATTCACAACAGTTCCTATTTCCCATGTCACCTTGTCCCCACGGCCTTGCCCTCACTCCATGGCTCTTCCCTGTTCACCCCTGGAGCTGCCCTCCTCCAGGTGGGGCTGTTTCCCTCAGATGGTAGCTCCTTCTAGTGATGCTGCAGGGAGGACAGGCTGGGACACGTGTGTCTTCGGGGGCTGTGGAAGGAGGCTGTGGCCCTGAAGGTGGGTCCTGGGTCCCAGAGTCCTGAGCTTTTGTCCTGGGCTCCCACCCACGGGCCCTGAGGACATGTGCACAGTGGAACAAAAGGTTCAAACTCACAGCATTGGCATTTTCATCTGAAGTTCCCACTTCCTAGGCATAGGACCTTAGGGGAGAGATTTTTTTCCCTCAAGCATTAGCTTTCTTATCTGTAAAATGGAGTTAGCAGTACAATCCATATTGCCTTTTACGAAATTGTTGGGGTCAGATATACTCCAAAATTCAGAATTTTTCACCTTTAGGCAGGTGGCATGTTGCATCTACTCTGTATGACCTCACACCACAATGGGGTCTGAAAGCACCTTGCAATCAAACGCAGTAGTGTTTCTTCAACCAAACTTTTGAACATTCACACTAAGTGAAATAAATATAGGTCATAGATTGACTTATGTCTGTTCAGATCAAATTTGTTTCAAATGACTTTTTACAAGTTTCTACATTTTTCAGAGCCTTGAAGGGTTGGGCTTGCAGATAAGGACCATGTGTCTCCATAGATAATGGCACGCAGCACAAAGAGGTGAAAAACGTTCACGGTTTGGTGCCAGACCCAACCCAGCTGTGAGGTTTGGGATAAGACAAGTGTCCTGACAAGGCCAAGGGTGATGGGTGGGGAGAATCATTCTGGAGCGGCTGCGCTGTTATGCAGGTGTCTGGGCTACTGGTTCTAGCTCCACGGATCCTGAGCCTCATCCATCACAGGACCCTAAGCCTTTCCCTGGTATCTGACTTAATCCACCTCCGGAGCTGGATCTTTCTCTCGTGGGTCCTCAGCGAAGGCCAGGGCTTACCCGGGACAGTGACCAATTTGACCATCTGAACCACCATGCCGGCCATGTCGTCACCCCCAGGCCTTTGCTCCTGGACTGTGGTGGGCTGCTCCGTCCGCCTGCTGCAGCTGCTCTCCACTGGCGTGGCCTCCTCCCTGGTGGCCAGCATGGGCACTCAGCGGGTGGGCGTAGATAACTGGTTCATGTTCTTCTGGTGCTTCTGCTACATTGTGACCCTCCTCATCATCATTGTGGAATACTGTAGTAACCTCTGGTCCCACTTTTCCTTCCACTGGTACAACTTCCCCATCAACTACGCCTGCTATGCCGCCCTCTTCTGCTTCTCAACCTCCATCATCTCTGCCACTACTTACGTCCCGTTCTTGCCTCAGGGCCCCACCCGGAACCACGCCATCACTGCCACAGCATTCTCTTGCATTGCTGCTGTGGCTTACGGGACCGAATTTTTCTGGACCTGGGTGGGTCACCGGCCCAGAAGGATCATCACCTATGTGCATACGGTGCATGGCCTGCTCAAGCTGCTGGAGAACTTTGTGGCTTGCATCATCTTCGCCTTCATCAGCAACACCTCCCTGTACCAGCACCAGCCGGCCCTGGTGTGGTGCGTGGCTGTGTACTCCACCTGTTTCATCCTGGGGACCCTGGCCATCCTGCTGGGCTTGGTCTACTGTGACAACTGGCTGCCCATCCGCTTCCCCGTTTCCCAGCTTGGGCTGACCCTGTTTTCCATCCTCCTCTACATCAGCGCTCTGGTCCTCTGGCCGCTCTATCAGTTCAATGAGGAGCTGGGCGGCCAGTCCCAGCGATCCAGTGATATGACCTGCAGAGATGAGTTCACTACTTACGTGTGCAACTGGGACCAGCGACTGGCTGTGGCTGTTCTGACAGCTATCAACTTGCTGCTTTATGTGGCCGACCTGGTGATCGCGAGCTGCCTGGTCAGTGAAAGGCTCCACCCACGGACTCCAGATTCCCTCTACTTATGGAGATATTATGTTGTCTGATGTCGTCTCCCTGGCTCCCTCTCTCCGTCCTCACATCCTTCTCCACTCATTTCACTCTCCTTTCTGTTTCCTTCCCTCCTTCTGCTCTGTGTCCTTCCTGTTCTGTGTGGTTGCCCACAATCTATTTTGCCTCTTTCTCATTTTTCCTACATTTTCTGCTTTTTGGCCCTTTTATGTTCTTCCTTGGCTTTCCCATCTCCTGTGTCCTGACCATCTCTCCCCATTTTCCTTCTTCTGATCCATCAGGACCTGAGACTCCTTCCTTTCCTGTCCACCACCCCGTCCCACCTCCTAAGGTGCTGACTCCACAGCACACAGCCCTCTGTGCAGCTGTTCACACCCTGAGCCTCCGGAGGGGCCTCATTGCCAAAGTGTGTCTGTCCCCTTGGTGGTGCCTTAGTTGGTGTGTGTGTGGAGGGTGGTTTGGGGTGGTGGTGGGTAGCTAGTGATTGTGTCCCCTTTTTCCCAGTGGTGGGCGGTATACAGTGTTCTTCCCTTCTAACTGAAAAAAGCAAAATAAAACTCACAGGGTTAGTAATTTCCAGTGGGCAGGAGGCTTAGAGCAGGGACACTGGATTCTGAGACCCCACCTGGATTGCTCAGCCCCACCTGAGACTGGCTCCAGAACTTTTGCAAGCTCACTAAATACCTGCTGCCTAGAGGGTGTCTTAGAGGAAGCCAGGGGTGGATGCCTTCCATCCCAACTGCTCTCTGGGTATCAAACAAGTGTAACAGAAAGCAAGCTCTTGTGCCTTATGCACTGTAAGGCCAAGCAATAGCGGAATGTCTGAGTTTGGAGTAGAAAAAACTGCAGGGTCGTGGGAGGAAAAAGGTGGCTCATGTCCAAAAGCCCTAAACTCCCCTAAGAGTATCAGCATATTTAAAGGCCAGGTAAGGGAGGAGGGTCTCAGGATAGTGAGGAGTTCCTATGCAATGCTGTGATTATCAGTCCTTACCTCTAGGAGTCCTGGGGGCTATGTGCTCAAGGTCTTGAAGTGGTTCTGTTTAGCTCAGTTTAATTACTCAGTCATGTCTGACTCTGCAACCCCATGAACTGTAGCACGCCAGGCTTCCCTGTCCATCACCAACTCCTAGAGTTTACTCAAACTCATGTCCATTGAGTCGGCGATGTCATCCAACCATCTCATTCTCTGTTGTCCCCTTCTCCTCCTGCCTTCAATCTTTCCCAGCATCAGAGTCTTTTCAAATGAGTCAGTTCTTCACATCAGGTGCCAAAGTATTGGCATTTCATCTTCAGCATCAGTCCTTTCAATGAATATTCAGAACTGATTTCCTTTAGGATGTACTGGTTAGATCTCCTTGCAGTCCAAGGGACTCTCAAGAATCTTCTTCAACACCCCAGTTCAAAAGCATCAATTCTTCAGTGCTCAGCTTTCCTTATAGTCCAGCTCTTGAAGTGGTTAAGGTCTCACATTCACTCAGGGTTTTTCACATCTGTAAAACAACTCTGGAAATGTGCATCAGATAGTGTTTTCTAGGTACTTCAAAAGGAGCTAAAGCAGAGGATTTGAGGGAGGGATCTCCAGTATTCTTGTTTAGAGAATCCCAGAGGAGCCTGTGGGCTACAATCCATGGAGTTGCAAGAGTTGGACATAACTGAGCGACTAACACTTTCTTTCTGGTCCAAGAAGCCCCCATAGGGTCCTGCTTGGTTACAAAAGAAACGATCAAAAAAAATCTCATGGTCTTGGAGACACCTGCCTGCATGTTTGTGAAGGGCATCCCTGTGCCCTCCTGCCTTAGTGTCCCTAGGCCTCTGCAGGAAGAAGTAATGGCCACTGCCAGCCTTAAAGGTGATGATAGGATGGGTATTTCCTGTTTTGTTTTTCTAGTCTGGGTGGTAAAAATTACTGGGTGACCCTATTCTTAAAGGGAAAGTTTCTTCTCAAGTTTTTCTTGGGAGTGTGGGGTGGGTGGATGGGGAAGGAGGGAGGCCGGCAGAGCACAACATTTAAAAGAATGATATAGCCCAAGGACAGGACATAAATTATTACTGAGGTAGGGGATAGATGGGCCCCTGGAATAGACAGCTGGTGTTTGTCAGATGGGCTAAAACTGAAGCTCTGCTCTCACCCAGACACTCCAAGGACAAAGCTAGTGGCAAAAGCTGAGCTCTGTTAAAGCAGAGAAAAAGTTCCCACTCCTAAGGTCAAGGAAGACTTCCCCATCTGCACATATGTGGAAGGCTCCTTGTAGTTCAAAAAGGAAAAGGGCAGCACCCCATAATAAGTGTGGACATGCACCCACAGGCTTCTGCACTGGGATTCATCTTAGCAAAAAGTTGCATACACATCTTGGTCAAACGTAAACAAAGACCTTGAAGGATTATCCTATATAAGCAACATAAATCAACTCCTATTGCACTCCTTTCCAAGTGTCTATTTCTGGCCTCCTTCTGACTTAAAAAAAATTGTTTCTCTGTGTGTTTTCCCACACGTTATGCTGTGTCTCTAATAATAAACTGTGTACCTGTTTTTATGGTTTTTGCCTTCTTGAAACGTTCTTGCTTTCAAACGAGGGAAAGAGCAGGGCCACTTTTATTCTAGCCTCCAGCCCCTGGTGGCGAGGAGTCTTAGTTTTCATCCAGGCTACCCAGGTTCAATTCCTGGGCAGGAAGCTAAGATCTCTCATCAGGACCATTCACAGCTGTCTCTCCGAGGTCAATGCCAGACTGCTTTAGTTAAAGAAAGTGGTGGGTGAGGCCAACATCTTACTTGCAACAGGCAAAATAGGATGTGGGCAAACCAAACAGGAAGAAAGAGCGAAAGGAAGGAAGCAAACAGAAGTCTGTTTAGAGTCAGATGGGCCTGGAATGAATCCCTTAGGTTCTTAATCTCATCTGGAGACACTCATCCATGTAGTGGGCTGTTTAGGACACGCCCTGCAGGGTTGTGCCCTCTCTGCATGAACAGCAGCCAAGGGAGAGATGGGGGTGAGGCTGATGGTGATAGGAGTCCCCCCAGTGGTGCTCATCTCCTAGGCCAGTGGTTTATCCATGATGACACAGCATAATCACCTGATGCTCCAGCAGTGCTTCTCAAACGCTGTTCCCAGGCCAGCAACAGAGTATCAGCAGGGGGTAGAGGGTGTCGAATTTTAAAAAAAAAAGGACATGGCAGTTGTGCGTTAAGTTTTATTTGGGGCAAAATGAGGACTGCAGCCCAGGAGATAGATCTCAGGTAGCTCTGAGAAACTGCTCCAAAGAGGCAATTTATCTATGATTTTCATGAAGGGGGAATATGTGCAGTCAAGCACATGTTTTTCCAGAAGGTTCCAGCTAGTCTCATGAAGCTTTTGCTAGTCACCGGAACAGTGGTCACCATGAAGGATTTAGTGCTTTTGTAGATATGAGGAGGTATAAGAATTGGGCTCATAAAATCGGCTCCTGAAAATATCTGTCTGAAGACCTGCCCTGCCAGTACCCCAAGCACAGAGTGCCTCATTCCTGCTCTCCACCCTGAACTCCTTTTAGGGGGTGTTGAAGGTCAGCAGCTGCAGTAGCACATGATTTAATCCTTGTAGAGCTAGATGGCAAGTGTCAGTTTGTAGCTGATAGGCAGGGAACTTGTTGGGAATGCAGATTCCTGGGTTCTACCTGAGACCTGCTGAATCAGAAATTCTGGGGTGGGGCCCAGGAGCCCCCAGGTGATGCTGCCCCTGGTGAACTGTGAGAACACGGTGCTCAGGTCCTGGGGTGCTGAAAAACTCCTCGGGTGATTCCAATGTCTTAACATTCAGAATCACCTCTAGAATGGGACTTCCATGGTAGTAGTGGTTAAGAATCTGCCTTGCAGTGCAGGGCACATGGGTTCAGTCCCTGGTCAGGGAACTAAGATATCACACGCCATGGAGCAACTGGGTCCACTGCAACTAGAGAGTCTATGTGCTGCAATGAAAGATCCCACAAGATAAAAAAATTCAATGCAGCTAAATAAATAAAAGAAAAGAATAACTCTAGAAGTCAAAATACTAGCAGGTTTCTGCCCCAACCCCATTGCCCAACCCCAGCGATTCTGGTTCAGTGAACCTGAAATGGGACCCAGGCAGAGATTAAAAAACAACTCAGAAACTGTTTCCAATTCACAGTCACTACTCTAGTTTGGACCCTTCTCCCCACACACTATGCACAACATTTCTTCACAGGCTGGACCCTGGAGCAGAGGATGACTGGTCTCCTAGGTGGGCCTGTGGTGCAGAGAATAATCACAGTTACAGACGCTTGGTGGCTGCTTGATCTATGACAGGCCTGGTGCTTGGGGGTTGTATCAACATCTCATGAGAACCCTATGAATGGTTACATTCCCCTACTTTACAGAGGGTGAACCTGAGGCACAGAGAGGTTGAGTCCCTCACCCTAGGTCACACAGCTAGCAGAACCAGGATTCTATCCTAGTTCCTCCAGACTCCAGAGTCCACTAACTTGCTCCCTCTTTTTATAAATGAGAGGAAGTATAAGTGAGCAGGAACCCATGAGATCTTCCCAGGACAGGCCCCTCCCCGATATCCTCTGCTTTAGCTCCTCTCTGAAGTTTCTAGATAATAAATAGTAGGTGATGCACGTTTCCTGAGATGTTCTACAGATGTGAAAACCAACCCCCTCTCCAACAAACGGAAGAGGTTAACTGCCTGATGACCAGAAGCACATAGCCCCAGGTCTCCTGGAGCCTAAGGGCCGATAGAGTTCAGCTCTGTGACACCACCCTGCTATCCCACCATCAGCCAATCAAAGAAAGGTGCAGGAGCTAATCACAGACCCTACGATGCTCCCTGCCCCCAACGTGGCTTTCAAAAGAGCTTTGCTGAAACTCCTCAGGGAGTTTTTTAAGGCACAAGCCACCTGTCTTCTTGCATGGCCCTACAATAAACCTTTTTCTGGTCCAAACTTCAACATTTCAGTTTGTTTGGCCTTCACTGTGCACGGGGCCCAAGAACTTGTAGGAACAGAGGGATGAGGTACTGAAGGTCAGCAGGGGGCACCCATCACTCCTCTTGTACCTTTGTCTGGAAGCTCCCCAGTGCTAGGGCGCCAATTTCAAAATGGGATGAGTGGACCTCTGAGCCAGGTGCCACCCGCAGGATATAATGCCCCCGTCCCAAGAGCAAATGGAACTGGAACAGGGAAGCAGAGGGAGGGGTATTGATTCGTCACATTGTCTGCTCCCTGGGCCCACAGGATTCAGGGTATTCCTGTCCCAGCTCAAGTGTTCATCGCCCTCTCAGTGCTGGGTGGGGTACACCAACACTTGACTCAGAGAGAATAAAGAAAAAGAGGAGGATCCGAGGGAGTAGAGAGAATATGGAACCATTTTACTACTAAAAAAGCATTTTCCAAAAGCAAGGGGATATTTGCTCTGGAAAGATGAGGATCTAGTCCTCGGGCAGGGGCGGGATACTCCACCAGGCAGGCAGCCGTACTGCTCTCGAATTCTCCTGGAGATGCGGTAGAGCTCCATGGCTGCCCTGGCATCTTCCACGGAGTCGTGTCCCAGCACGCTGTCCTGCAGACTCAGGACTGAGAGGGGCCTGGAGGCTGAATCCAGGTACCATGTGACCCAGGACTTCCCTGCTTACACCCTGAGACCAGGACTGAAGTGGGTCGGCAGTGAGTCTCCAGGGGCTCTGATACAGTAGTCTCAGCAGGTGCTGAAGCAGGCCTGGCTTCAAGCAGTTCTCACAGGGAGCCCAGGGCCTGGGGAACATGGACACAGATGTTTCCAGAGTGCTCCTTGCTCAGCATGTTGAGAACAGGGATCTTCAGTGAGTCCAGGAGCTGATACTCTGCCCTTGGTCCCCGGTGCCACAAGCCCAGAAGAAGGGCCCAAATTCAGGTCCATTCCCCGCCTCCTGCACATTCCTGTTCCCCAAACAAGCCCCCCTCCTCCACTCCTCAGACTAGGGATCAGGCTTTTCCCTCCCCAGTACCCCCTTCCTGCCTCCTCCACTAAGACACACCTATACCCTCCACTCGGACTTGGTGTCCTGCCTGCCCCCGTCCTCCGTCCCTGCTCAAGATACCTGCCCTCCCCTCTGTGGACACCCCCTCCCACCAGAAGTGTTGATGGTCAGGTCATGGGTCACCCTCCCTTCAATCAAGAGTTTCTCAAGGACTGGCTGGGCCTTGCTCACCCAGGTCCTCAGCCTCTAGTCCAGAGCAGGTGCTGAGTTGGAAGGGCCCCTGTGTGGTTGCAGCTTCTAGTGTCCAGCCCGCTTCCTTGGGCCCTTCCACCCCAGTGAGCTCCCAGCTCTCAGCACACACCTGCCCCTGCCTGGGACTTCAGGGGGACCATCTTTGCCCGTGAGTTTGAGTTCACGGTCCTTCTCTCATTTTTTGACCCCCTCCCCCCGCTCATTGCATATCTGCCACTTTCCTATCTGGGGGGGAATTCCCAGAGGCTTTTCTATAACTGAAAGTTAGTCCCCAGGTTCCATCTCAACAATGGCTTCCCACTGAGTCCTAAGTGCTTGATGTGACACCCAAGACTGTGCATGTCTGTCCCTGTCAGACTCTACTTGCTCTCCCTCCCATAAACATTGCTCTGTGCCCCTGCTCTGGCTTCTTCTGTGGGAAGTACCCTTCCCCTATCATCTCCTAAGGATGCGAACTCCAGACTGCAATCATTCTCTTAAAACAGCTTAATCCCAACAGTGGAAAATATAGCACCCCACCTTCCCCAAAGGCTTCAGTAGTCACCTTCTGAGCGTCCTGTGATGCGGGTCCCAGAACTCCTGAGTCATAAAAGCAAAAGGGGACCTTGAAGATGAGTGCAGGTATCATTGTCAGGACTCAGACTTCTTGGTCTGCCTCCAGAGGACTCTCTCGTCTATCTGGGGACCTAGGGCATTTGGGGGGCACCACAAGGGGGAGCCCTGAGTACGAGCCCAGAACTCTGCTCACCCACACCTGAGAAGAAGGTAGTGCAGGAATCACCTGACTTACCTCTAAGGTCGGCTTCCTAACCTGAGTCCTGTGGGTCCATTAATGTCCTGGGAGATGGGTTCTAGGAGTTCTGTAATAGCCTTGTAACAGAATGCAATGTTTCCAGGGTATGTGCGTGCATATTTCTGGGATAGTCATATTCTCAATGGGAATTGTGTACTGGAAAAGCTGAAATGTTTCCAAGGGGCTTTCTTGTATCTCCCAAAGAAGTAGGGTTTCCTAATATTATGTGCCAAACAGAATAAGTGAGGGAGCAAAAACTTAGGATTCTCTCTGTGTTGTCTGTCTGGAGAAGTGACCTCCCTTGGCATCAAGAGAAGCAGGTTCAGAAAGATCTGGTAGCCTCTCTGAGCATTTAATTTCCCCTGCTTGTCTCTTTCCCAAACTACAGCATCTAAGCATCCCTGGATTGAACTACAACTTTGTATTCTTTGACAACGTCTCCCCGTTTCCCCACCTCCCTGCCCCACCACTGTTCTACTTTCTGCCTCTGTGAATCTGTTTTTTTTTTTTTAAGATTCCACACATAAGTGCAATTGCAGTAGTTTTTCTGTGTCTCCCTTTCAACTCGGTGTAACGTCCTCCAGGTTTATCTATGTTGTTGCTGATGTCAGAATTTCTTTCTTTTTTAGGGCTGAGTAATGTTCCGTGTGTGTGTGTTTCTTATTCTATTCACCCACTGATGGACACTCAGGTTATTTTCATCTTGCCATGCTCTTTAAAATCAGATAAGATGAAAGGGCAAAAACTAAAATTGCAGATTTGGAAAAACAGAATTTCTACAGATTGTTATAAAGTGTTCCATTATTTAAAACACTATCAAAAGATGGCATATACATATCCTGATACTGCTTGCTGTAAAATGTTATCAAACACTTTATAGAATGGGAGAACTTCTTGAATTTCATTTTCCATCAAAAGATAATCCATGCACCAATGTGTTGTAAACTACTGTTAAAATATAGAGCAATATAAACACCCCGCAAAGTTTCCACATGCCCTTTTGAGTAAATCCACCTCCCCAACCCAAGAGGGGACCACTTTCGATCTGCATAGTAGATTAGTTTAACCTATTTCAGAATCATACTGTGTGTATTCTTTTGTTTCTAGAATCTTTCAATTATCACAAAGTTTTTGAGATGCATCCATGTTTTGTATAGTTTATAGTTCATCCTTGTATTGTAATACTCTAGGTTTGACTATATTACTGTGTTTATTCCCCTGTTGACTGATATATTGCCTGCTTCTAATTTGGGATTATTATGAGAAAGCTGCTATGAATGAACATTCTTATATAAGACTTGTAGAGGAAGATTTCATTTCTGTTAAGAAAATACATATGGTTGAAATTGCTGGGTCATGGGGTAATTTATGTTTGATTGTATAAGAAACTGTCAGACCCTTGAGTGTAGCTTTTACACACCCACAGTGATGTACACTGCCTGGAAAATCCCGTGGACGGAGGAGCCTGGTGGGCTGCAGTCCTGGGGGTCGCTAAGAGTCGGACATGACTGAGTGACTTCACTTTCACTTTTCACTTTCATGCATTGGAGAAGGAAATGGCAACCCACTCCAGTTTTCCTGCCTGGAGAATCCCAGGGACGGGGAAGCCTGGTGGGCTACCATCTATGGGGTCTCACGGAGTCGGACACGACTGAAGCGACTTAGCAGCAGCAGCAGCAGCAGTGATGTATGCACGTTCCAGTTGCTCCACGTGACCACTGCATTCTGCACTGCTTCTTCACTGACCTCCATTTCATTTTCTTCCTAACAACCGGAGGGGCAGTTCCAATCTGGGCATCTGAGTGGCCCAACCGTAGAAAATGTTAGTGAGGCATCATCACTCACGGCTAAAATCCAACGTATTTCTCTGGCGTTCAGGCCTATCCAACACCTCTGTTACTCTGCACCTCATTTGTGATGCTCAGATAAGATGCAGGACTCTGTAGTGACCTGTCCACAATCACTGCTTACCACAGGGTAAAGGCTGAGCAGTATCAATCTGGGAGCAATGAGAGGTGGAGCTTGTGGGATCCAAGAAGGCTTCCTGGAGGAGGTGATGTGGAGGTCAAGACAAGTTAGAATTACAAGGCAAAAAGGCAGGAAAGAGTTGCAGGATTAAATGCTTTGCTCAAGGATCTCATGAGTCTTCTGTGGCAGAGCTGATGTGACTGCTGCTTTTTGGTGTAGGAAGGAGGAGGGAGAAGGGAGAATTAAGCCTGGCTAACTGGAGGCTGATTCATATCCTCGCTTGAGTCAGGAATGAGGCTTTGGGGTGGCACAAGGTAAGGATCTGGAGCTGAGACACTTCCCTAAAGCCAAGACCACATGGCCTACAGCCTTGGAGCAAGGGTAGACAAGGAAAAACTATGCCCTTCAGCTAGAGGATGGTCAAGGCTGACATCTGCCCCACACAAGTTTTGCGGGTTTTTTTTAAGTTTCCACAAGAGGAATAGGAATTTCAGGTCTTCTTTTCTTGTGAGTTTGGGTCCAAATGTGCATGATCCCTGAGATCCAACAACTCCAACCTGGAAAATTAACACAGTCAGTGCTCAATAGGCGATTGATCTGGAGGGTCCTGAGCAGGAGCAGGTGCAGTTATTCTGGATGAAGCTCCCGACCCAGTAGGACCCTTCCAGGAAAAGGGGTCCTGTAAAAGAGGGTCTCAGCTTAATGACAAAATACATGAGGAACAACCCACTGTGAGTCCCAGGAACTCCAGTGAACACACATCAATCAGAAATACTCAGTAAACAAATTCACTTTATATGATAAAACACATTAGAAAAAGAATCATGAAGTAAGGACAGGAAGATGTGAAAGAGGACCATAAAGGGCTGAAGTGTCTTCCCAAAATTCATGTCTACTCAGAACTTCAGAATGGGCCTTATATAGAAGTAGGGTCTTTGCAGACATATTTAGTTAAGAATGGAGGGTGAGCCTGAAATCTCATGCCTGGTATCTTTATAAGAGAAATGAGAGAGAGATTTGCACACACATAGTTGAGAGAAGATGAGTACATGAAGGTGGAGGCAGAGACATAGATAAGCGGCCACAAGTTAAGAGGCCTCCAGAAGCTAAAAGAGGAAAGGAAGGGCCCTCTTTCTGAAGAATCTGAAGCAGCACAGCTCTGCTGACACCTTGATTTCAGACTTCAGGCCTCCAGGACAGTGAGAGAATAAATCTCTGTTGTTTTAAGCCATCAAACTTGTATCGACTTGTTGCAATAGTCCTAGGAAACCAAGATAAGTTTCCAGAAAGGAAAAAAGAGTTTTTGTCTTATTTTTTAAAAGTTTACAGAGAGAATGCCTGACCTCCTGCCCTAGAGCATGGTGGTCACATGGATCCCAGGACCCCTTGTCATATCCTGTGTCCCCCAGTGTCTGAGACTCACAGGGGAGGATCCACTGATCTAGAGAAGGGTCCAAATACCCACAGGAGCCAGGAGGGAAGGAAATAAGTAAAAGGGATGGAGAAGACTAGGGCCCCTGGAGAGATTAGCTGCACTTGTTGGGGGTGGTTAAAAAGTAAGAGGCCATGTGCATGGCATGGTCTTATGTTTATAAACCTGGAAAAAAACTACAGATATGTATCACAAACGTGTGCATGTATGTACGTGTGTGCATGCTCAGTCCCTCTGTTGTGTCAGACCCCATGGACTATAGCCCACTAGGCTCATCTGCCAGTGGCATTTTCCCAGACAAGATTACTGGAGTGGGTTGCCATTCCCTTCTTCAGGGGATCTTCCTGACTCAGGGATCAAACCCATGTCTCCTGAGTCACCTTCATAGACAGGCAGATTCTTTACCAGTGAGCCACATGGGAAGCTGCATATGTACACACATGTCTATGTATGATTTCAGAGCATGTGAAAGATGTTGAAGGCTGTACATGAGGTTGAGGATATGGATGATCCCTGGAGATGGAGATGGAGAGGTGGACACTCCGTGAGCAGGCAGGAAGCTTGGCCATGCCCAAGAGTGTAAACCGGGCACATGTGAGATGCTCATAGTCCTGCTTCATGTCAATTATACATGAGAAGAAGGAAATATAGAAAATGCTAAACAAAGGTGAGAATGAAAAGCAGTATAAAGTAAAGGACATGGCAGCTACTCAGCTTCACCCCTCCTTCCAGAGGCAACACGGCCCAGTGACACCAGATCTCCTGAAGCTTCAAGAGGAGCTGGGAATCCAGATTTCCATGTGAAATTAAAACACTGCAGCTCCCAACACTTCGGGAAGAAATAATACTGATTCTAAACAGTCTCTCCTAAAAACTCTGTGAAGAGAAACCAAACACATCCCTGGGCCACCTTCAGGACCACCTTCAGGTGTTTGCAACACCTGATCTGGAAGAATGAAGCTTTCATGCAGTTATGTCCAAAGTGGGGCTAGGGCCTTCTGTGTCCTCTGTGAGAGGGAGGGGAACAGGTAGCTGGCGTGGATTGAGTGTGTTTTGTGCCAGGCCCTTTCATGAGCCCTTCACATGCTATTATTTATTTAATTGACATAAATCAGGTATTAAGTTTCCTCATCCTACACAAATGAGGAAACTGAGGCTTTGATGACTAACTTGCCCAAGATCATTCAGTTATGAAGTGTCTCCTCTAGCCCCCACAGCCTCCCTGTCACTCTGAGTGTCCATCTCCCCTCCTCTTTCTCTGCCCTTCTGAACTCCTCCTCCTTCCTCTGTCCTGACCTTGACCTTCCTGGCTCACTGTCTTCCAGTCCACATGCCTGGCTGCTGGGGCAGGCAGGGCTCAGCCACATCCAGGCTGCTCTGATGGGGGCACCATGTCCAGGCTCACAGACTAGAGTGGAGGAGGGCTGCAGGGAGACTCAGGCAAACTTCCATTTCCTGCTCTCCAGGTGGGGGAACAGAGGCCCAGAGAGGGCACAGGCCTGACCCAAGGTCACACAGCTGGAATTCCCATGCCTCTCCCATCCCAAATCCTCCCTCTGTGCCATTAAAAGTCTCCAAAATTGTCTTTCACCCTTAAGTGGAAATCCCAGTGGCAGATCAGGGAGTTAAGTTGGTAACAAACTGGGGTACAGAGCATTAACATATATCTGGTGCCCCTCCCCACCCCGGCAGTGCCCACTGGGAGGCCCGCAGGCCCCAAGGCTCCACTGCCAGTTGGGGCTCAAGGAGCTTTGGGAGCCCAGGGAGGGTCTCAGGTTTGCTCTGTGTTTCTCTTTCCGCCTCAGCCTGTCCCAGGGTTTATTATCAGCAAAGGTGATATAATAATCCCCTGATGGCAGGAGGCTGGCTGGGGCTCAGGATGCTGGCCCTTCCGCCCTGGGGGCCTCTCAGCAAATAGTCCCTTGGAAACAGGGCAGCTGTCCCTGAGGAGGGGGCGGGCTGGGAGGGGCCTCACTCCCCACACACTGGACCCTGGAGGAGCGCCTGTGTGAGCAGGACTGCAGCCCTGGCTGGTGGGACTGTCTTGGGCAGGTGACCTGGGCAATTCCATGGTCTCCAGGGTCCCTGCCACTCTGGCCACGTGTCCCTGTCACAGCCCTGAAGCCCCTTTAGGCCCCTGTTCTCCTGTCTCAGTTCCAGTCCAGGCCCCTCCTCCATGGGAAGGTTGGCTCCATGCCTGCATCCCTTCTGGGTCAGAAGACCCCTACTGGGCTGCCTCAGGGCCACTGGGACCCTGGAATCCCCCCACCCAGTCATCTCCACTCTATCATCCCCAACCCCCACTCCAGTCCAGGGTGCATCCTCAGGGCTGTCTCCTCCCAGGGGTTAAGGAGGTGCCTCCTCTTTCAGCTCCTGCCCTTAAAATGGTCCATCTGTCCATCCCTATCCCCTCACTGGGAGGTCCTGAAAAGCTCCACATCAGCATCAGACACAGCATACTTGTTCATTTCCAATCCCTTGGTTCCCACCCTGGAAGCTGCTAACCAGTCTCCCAGGTCAGAAAAATCCTGCTCATGTAGGACTACTCCTAGATCTTTCCAGACTCGCATCTGGATGGCTCCTTCGAAGCTGAAAAGCCAAACATTATGTTTACTTATTCTGTGGTTTCTCCATGACTCTCCTCCTTGGAGTCATGCTGGGTTGGGGTCTCCCTTCCCAAATGAGGAAGAATCAAACGTTAAGGCAAAATTGAGGGAAGGGGATTCAGAATAGCTGCTACTATTACCAAAAGGTGTGGGGTCTGGTTGTTCACTGCCCAAAAGTCAATAAGCAGGCCAGGTTGGTGGGAAGGAAAGTTTACTTCATTTCAGATGGTGGCAATTTTACGGGACCGTGGATGTCTATCCCAAGGCTGTCTCCCCTCCCCATCCTATCCACCATACACCCCTGCCAAGCAGGAGGTGAGAGCCTTTATAGGCTGAGGGAGGGGGCTACATGCAGAAACGGCACAGTCAGCTCTGACAGTCATCTTCAGATCGGCCCTCAGTGGTCTGACTAGCGTCATCTTGATTGTTTTAAGTACAGTTAATCTGCAGCTCTAGGGCTGGTTTGTTTCCATTTGTTTGAGGCCAGTTCTCAGAACTGGCAGCTTATGTCATGGCTACAGTCTGATCATCACGTAGTTGACTTCTTCCACCTGGTGGGGGTTCCAGTACCTATAAGACGGCTCACAGGATACGGCTCAGAATACAGGATGTGGCTCAGAATACTATCTATAGCCCTCAGGAAGGAACTAAAGATCCTTAACTACACCTAATGAGCTCATTATTATTATTATTTGGTCTCCTTTGTCTGTTTTCCTTTGTTTCTGCATGTTCTCATTTCTCTGATTAAACTCATTCTTTAAAGTTTTCCATAGACAAAAGGCAGGCAGAGGTCATGGAGGGAAGGACCATAGAGTCCTGCTCTGTTTCACTACTTCCCACATCATCTTGTTCCCACAGCCTTGCTCTCACCCCATGGCTCCTCCCTGTTCACCCCTGAAGCTGCCCTCCTCCAGGTTGGGCTGTGTCCCCTCAGATGGCAGCTCCTTCTAGTGATGCTGCGGGGAGGAGAGGCCAGGACATGTATCTTCAGGTTGCTGTGGAAGGGGCTAAGTCGCTTCAGTTGTGTCCGACTCAGTGTGACCCCATAGATAGCAGCCCACCAGGCTCCCCCATCCCTGGGATTCTCCAGGCAAGAATACTGGAGTGGGTTGCCATTTCCTTCTCCAGTGCATGAAAGTGAAAAGTGAAAGGGAAGTCGCTCAGTCGTGTCTGACTCGTAGTGACCCCATGGACTGCAGCCCTCCAAGCTCCTCTGTCCATGGGATTCTCCAGGCAAGAGAACTGGAGTGGGGTGCCATGGCGCTATAGCCGTGTCCTGGGTCCCAGAGCCCCAAGCTTAGGTCCTGGCCTCCCACCCATGGGCTCTGTTGATATACGGGCTATATAGCAAACTATTCAAATCCACACATTAGGCATTTTTATCTGGGGTTCCCACATCCTGTTCATGCCACCTTAAGGAAAGCACTTAATCCTCTGAGCCATAAGTTTTGTCATGTGTAAAATGGGGTTAGAAGTACAATCCTCAATCCCATTTCTGAAACTCTTGGGGTCAGATATAATTCAAAATTCAGTTTTTTCAGCTTCAGGTATGTGACATGGTACATCTCTATGTGACATGACACCCCACTGGGGTCTGAAAAGACCTTGTAATCAAACACATTAGTGTTTTGTTTCTGCAACTGCAATTTTGGCATTCACATGAAGTGAAATAAATCGAGATCACAAACTGCCTCATGTCTGTTTAGGTTAAATTTTGTTATAAAATTTTTTTTTTAATTTGTTTTCAATTTTGAGAGACCTGAAGTGTTGGGGTTAGAGATAAGGGCCATCCTATCCTGTGTCTCCATAGATAATGGCCCACAGCTCAGAGAGATGCAGGATGTTCATGGTTTGAGGCCAGACCCAGCCCAGCTGTGAGGTTTGGGATAAGACCAGTCTCCTGACAAGGCCAAGGGTGATGGGTGGGGAGAACCGTTCTGGAGTGGCTGTGCTGTTACCTGAGTTTCTGGGCCACTGGCTCTAACTCCATGGATTCTGAGCCTCAGCTGTCACAGGGCCCTGAGCCTTTTCCAAGTGTCTGGCTTAATCCACCTCCAGAACTGGACCTTTCTCTGGCGGGTCCTCGGTGAAGACCACTGCCGTACTGTGACCGTGACTTGCCTGACCATCACAGCACCATGTCCACTGGGGTCACATACCCAAACCTGGAGGCCTGGAATACAGTGTGCTGCTTCCTCCGCCTGCCACAGCTCTTCTGTACCTGTGTGGCCTTCTCCCTGGTGGCCGACATGGGCATTTGGAGAGGGGACATAGGTAACTGGTCCATGTCCATCTGGGGCTTCTGTTTTGCTGTGACACTCATAATAGTCACAGTCGAGTTTTTTGATTTTGAATCACGCTTTCCTTTTTTCTGGTACAACCTCTCCATCACCTACGCCTGCTATGCCACCCTCCTCTGCCTCTTGGCCTCCAGCATCTACTCCGTCACCTATGTCCAGTTCCTGCCTGATGGACCTCTCCAGGACCGGGCCGTCGCAGCCACTGCAGTCTCCTGTGTCGCTTCTGCATTTTATGCCATAGATGTGGCCTTTGTGTGGAGCTGCTATGAGTTCGAAGAGATCACCTGCTATGTGCACACTGTGCCAGGCCTGCTGAAGGTGCTGGAGACCTTCACGGCCGGCATCATCTTTACCTTCCTCAGCAACACCTCCCTGTACCTGCACCAGCCAGCCCTGGAGTGGTGCGTGGCCGTGTACTCCATCTGCTTCATCCTGGCAGCACTAGCTATGCTGCTAAAACTGGGTGGCTGGGAGAACATGCTGCCTGTCCGCTTCCCCATTTTCCAGCTGGGGCTAACCTTGTTCTCCATCCTCCTCTACATCAGCGCTCTGGTCCTCTGGCTGCTTTACCAATTCTATGAGGAATTTGGCGGGCAGCCCCGGTGGTCCGATGATATCAGCTGTTTCGATGACCTCATGTGCACCTGGATCCAGCGGATGGCTGTGGCCATCCTGACAGCCATTAACCTATTGATTTATGTGGCTGACTTGGTGTACTGGGCCTGCCAAGTTTTCTATCGGGACTGAGGACCAGCCCAGGGACTTCAGATCCCCTCTGGTCACAGGAGGTCTCCTCACTGAGCTCTGTTATCCTTTGATGGATGTAAACTTGGGCAAACTCTGGGAGATGGTGAGGGACAGGGAAGCCTGGCTTGCTGCAGTCCATGGGGTCGCAGAGAGTCAGACACGACTCAGCAAGTGAACAACAGCGATGTCCTCTGATGTCCTCTTCCTGGCTCCCTCACTCCCTCTTCACATCTTTCCTCACTCATCTCTCTCTTTTCTGTTTCCTTCCCTCCATCTGCTTTGTCTCCTTCCTATTTTCCTTGGCTGCCCATGTCCTGTTTTGCTTTTTTCTCTTGCTTCTCTCATCTTTTCTGCATTTTCTGCTTTTTGCCCCTTTTCTGGTCATCCTTGGTTTCTCATCTCCTGTGTCCTGACCACCTCTCCCCATTTTCCTTCTTCTGATCCATCAGGACCTGAGACTCCTTCCTTCTCTGTCCACCACCCCTTCCCGCTTCCTAAGGTGCTGATTCCACAGCACACAGCCCTCTGTGCAGCTGTTCACACCCTGGGCCTCCAGAGGGGTCTCATTGCCAAAGCAAGTCTGTCCACCTGGGGGTGCCTTAGTTGGTGTGTATGTGGGGAGAGTTAGGGGGTGGGTTGGGAGGGGTTGGTGGCTGGAGGTATGTAGCAAGAATTTGGCTTCCTTTCTCCCAGTGGAGAGGGATGTACAGTGTACCTCCCCTTTAAGTCACACAAAAATCTCTGGAGGTCAGTAATTCCCAGTGAGCAGGACCCTGGATCCCTGGGTCCCATCTTGTGTTCAGCCCTACCTGAAATTGGCTCCAGAGTTTTTCCAGGCTTACTAAATATCTGCCGTGTAGAGGTCATCTTAACAGAAATTGGGATACATTTTATCCCAACTACTTTCTGGGAAAATAAAAAAGGAGCTGAAAAAAATCACAAGGTCTTGAAGACATCTGTCTGCAGTATTTTTGGGGGGCTGTGATATGGCCCTCCTACCTCAGTGATCAAAGCAGCAGGTCCTGCCTCTGCAGGGAGCCATATCCTGGAGCTGACAGACTAGTAAGACATGTGGTCCAGTGGACTCGGCTACTCTTACCAGAACTAGATGAGTAATAGCACCTGAGTGGTCTATCAGTGAAATCTTTACCTGGCCTGGGAATGAGCATTCCTACCAACCTGGGCAAATTGGTTAACGATGTTTCTGAAAACTTGGTTGAAATTAAGATGGAAATAGAGGGGCTGTGTAATAAAGAATGCTGTCTACCATCCAGTTCTACAAGAATATAGTCATCAGCTACTGCAGTCACTGATCTACAATCCACCTTGAAAGGAATTGAGGGCAAAGATCAGGATAAGGCACTTTGTGCTCTGGGAAAACTGGAAGAACTGGCCTCAAAGAGATATTTTCAGGAGAAACTTTTACGGATCTAGTTTCTTGCACCCTCTCCTGCTCTTGCAGAAAAGTGCTAAAACTGTTAAATAAGATGCCTGTTCCTCAGGAGGACTTTATTATTCTGAGGTTGGCTTGAATAAAATTTCCCATTTCTTTCTTAGACTGTTGATTAATTCTTCATTGACAAAATCAAATATTGCACTGATGTCTACAAGTCTGGGTAAAGAATCTCATATTCTTCTATTTTCCTAAATCAAACTGAACACAACACTGGGAGCTCACTTCTAAGAGGAGATGCCTCTGTGCTTAAGTAAAAGAATTGTCCAGGGTGGGCTCACCTGAGGGGCTCACTGTCCAAGCCTGTGGTTCATGACAGCGGCTACTCCCTCCTGTTGTGGGGGGGGCGGGTTAAGTGTCATTTGTCATTTGTCACAATTCCAAGACTGGTCTTATCCCCTCACTATGGAGCTCAAAAGAGAGTGTAAAGGTCCTCTGCTTAGTCCAATTCTTTTGTCATAGAGGAGGAGCAGCTGGACCCCAGGGAGGGGCAGGACTTGTCCAGAGTCACCCTGGGTGTGGCAGAATCAGAGTCAGGACCCAGGTGTCCTGTCCCCAGGCTGGCTGTCTGTCCACGGCCGCATGCTGCTTGTGACAAGTGTGGCAGCAGCATCCTCCAGGCTGGGATTCTGCCCCATCCACCCTCGTTCTGCGCAAACCTGCCCCATCCCCCTGAGGAGGGCACTCACTGCTGCTGAGTCAGTTTCCTCATCTGCTAGAGGGGGGAGGGGTGCCAGAGACCCCTGGTCCCTCCCAGCTCCCCTCTTCCCAGGGCGCCTGGACTTGCCAGTCCTGGAGACTCAGACGTGGAGATGGCAGCCGTCTCCCTCCCCTCTGGCCACCCTCTCTGCTTGTTCCCTCTTGGCTGCTGGGCCCTGCTGATTGGTCCCATCCTCCCTGATTACACAGACCCTCCTTCCCCATCACCTCTGCTTGGTGGGGAACACGTTTCTCTTTCATAACATGAGTTTCCTCAGTCACTTCCCAGGGGTCCAACTCTCTAGTGATTTTTGTCAAAACACAAACTGCTTCTAGGTGCCCCCACAGTCTGATGTGTCCCAGACTCCCTTGTTCCTGCACATTCTTGTCCTCCCACTTCTTCAGAGTCCAGCTCAGCAGTCTGAATGCTCTCACTCTGTTTGGAGAGCTCATGTTACCTTTAGGGAATACAAAGTTCATTCTGTTAAGAGTACAGAGAGACTGACCATATGCAGGGGGAGTGGAAACAGAAGCCCAGAATGAGAGGCAGACCTGGGGTCCACGGCGGGGTCCACAGTCACAGGTGCTCCTGGCTCCAGTCTAGTGGCCCCACAGCCCTGGTCTGGTCTCCCTGGGGATGAATGGTGATCATGCGGAGAGCAGAGCCCAAGAGATCAGCTTTCTAGTTCCGATTCTGCAACTCATCTGCCATGAGCACAGACGAGTCTTGTCACTGATCTGAGCCTCAGTTTCCCATTTATAAAATAAGCAAATTATACTAAAGGGATTATTATTATTAAGCTATTTTCCCTGCAGCTCTAAGTTGCTGGTGAGTTGATGGGGTTGTAAGTAGGTTGATGGCATCATCCACCACTTGTCTCTAACCAGAGCTGTATGAAATGAATTCTCTCACTCTAGATCTCATTTGATAATAAGGGTGGATAGGTTTAAAATAACCCAAGTGCTCATCTTTAGGACAAATATTAATAAACCATGGTGTAGCCACAAGATGGAATACTATACACCTTGGAAAAATGAGGCGTCTTTCAAAATAATAATAAGAAAATATCCCCAGGATTTATAAGGAAAAAACAGTAAGATACAGAATTATGAATGGTATGATACATTTTAAATTATCAAAGGAGAGAAAATAAAAATAAACACATCTGTATTTGCTTGATTCACATCAAAAAGCACATGAAGGACTCCTAGGTGTCCAGGGGAGCAGTTTCCTGGTCCTGGTGGGGGAGGGGAGCTGAGGGTTGAGTGAGGAGGGATTATATGGCTCAATATACGGCTTTTTAGAACAACTTGATTCTGAAACATGGAAGTAAATTAACTTTTTAAGAAAGCAAAATTCAAGCTTGAAAAATATCCCAAGAGGAGAAGAAGGGTCAGGGGAGGGACAGTTGGCAGATGGCTTCCATATTCCCTGCAGACTTGATGGACAGGCTGCGGGAGGAGCTGAGAGATGCCCACACAGGCTTGTCTCCAAAGGCAGAAGGAAGGGAGGTACTTTGGGTCCAGGGGTCTGGGGAGGGGAAGCTGTGGCCCACAAGCCCACCTTCTGGGTGACCAGGGCCTTCTCCAGCCCTTTAGCACACAGAGTTGATGGAGAAGACCCCCCATTCACCTGGTGCCCAAGCCTCAGGCCCTTCCCTTGCTCCCTGCCTGACCTGGGCTCCCTGTCTCCTGGGGCAGCAGCCAGAGGCTCTCTTCTCAGCCAGCCAGAGCCTCCTCCAGGCAGGGTGGCTCCAGCTTACGTCCCCCAGGCTGTGGCCTGAGCTGCATCTAGAACAGAGCTGAGGGCACAGATGTTCCCATTCTCTGGCTTTTCTTGGAAAATCATGGAGATGACTTCCTCAATCCAGCTTTGAGTGGCAAGAAGAGGGATAATTCTCTCCTGCAGCCTCAGGCACCTGGCTGTCCACCCTGGTTGGGGATGGCAGTGCTGGCTGCCAATCCAAGCAGCCCTTGTCTGTGAGGCTGGCTGTGAATGTCCTTGTAGAGAGGCTGGTGGCTGGAAAGAGAGTGATGAGCTCCATCAGCCCCCACATAAAGTCTCCACACTGTTTTTTTCTGGCTGGTTTTCCAACAGGGACTGATCTGACTGAAATAGGGGTGCTGTTGCAGGATCTCTGGGTGGGGCACTGCAGCCAGACCAGGACACACAGTGTCCTGGACATGACTCCTGGACCCAAAGGAAGGATTCCAACCTCATTCCCACAGATCCGCAACTCTTGCAAGTCCACTACCCTTGTTTCCTAATTTTATAAACGAGAGGAGGGATGAGGTGCTGAAGGTCAGCAGGGGGCACTCATCTGTCTTCCTGCACCCTTGCCTGGAAACTCCCCAATGCTGAGGCACCAATATCAAGATGAGAGGAATGGACCTCTGAGAGGGGGTGTCACCCCCAGGAAATAATGTCACCCTCCAGGGAATAAATGCAACTGGAAAAGTGAGGTGGAGGTGGGGTATTAATTAAGTCCCAGGGACATCTTCTTGGACCCACAGGATTCAGGATGTTAAGGAAATTGACACTTGTCTCCATACCAGCTCAAGCACTTGTTGCCGGCTCAGTGCTGGGTGATGTCCACTGACACTCAGCTCAGAGAGAAAAAAGAAAGAGATAAGAGGAGGACCCAAGGGAGTAGAGAGAATATGGAGCCAGGTTACTGCTAAAGATGCATGTTCCCAAAGCAAGAGAGTTTTTGCCCTCAAGAGATGAAGGCTTCTAGTCCTTGGGGTGGAGAAGGCAATGGCACCCCACTCCAGTACTCTTGCCTGGAAAATCCCATGGATGGAGGAGCCTGGAAGGCTGCAGTCCATGGGGTCGCTGAGGGTCGGACATGACTGAGTGAGTTCACTTTCACTTTTCACTTTCATGCATTGGAGAAGAAAATGGCAACCCACTCCAGCGTTCTTGCCTGGAGAATCCCAGGGATGGGGGAGCCTGGTGGGCCGCCATCTATGGGGTCACACAGAGTCGGACACGACTGAAGCAACTTAGCAGCAGCAGCAGCAGCAGTCCTTGGGGTGGGGTGAACTCCACCAGGCAGGCAGCCCTCACTGCTCTCGAATTCTCCTGGAGATGCGGTAGAGCTCCATGGTTGCCCTGGCATCTTCCACTGAATTATGTCACAGCATGCTGTCCTGCAGACACAAGACAGAGAGGGGCTGGGGGTTGAATCCAGGCACCATGGGACTCGGGCCTTCCCTGCTAACATCCTGACACCCAGGGCTGAAGTGGGTCAGGGATGAATCTAACACCCTGGACTCGGCAGGTGTCTGGAGCAGGCCTGGCTTCACCCATGAGCCTGGGGCCCAGGCAGGACCAGGCAAGGAATCCAGGTCCTTAGGCCAGGTGTGCTGTCCAGGGGCTTCCCATATGCTGGATGGGGGCAGGGCACTGTGAAAATACTGGAGTAGGTTGCCATGCCCTGCTCTAGGGGATCTTCCTGACCCAGGGATCGAACCTGCATCTCTTATACCTCCTGCATTGGCAGGCAGGTTCTTTACCACTAGCACCACCTGGGAAGCCCCCCTAGCTTATACCCTTCCTCTTTTCTTTAGATAAACTTTGAGGAAAACCTGGGGAGTTAGGAATGGATTCTTCGGGACATGACTTCACATTTTCCCCAGGATTAGTAGCTTCCTCAAAAAAGCTATTTTTCTTTTAACCAACACTTGTCCCTCACCATTGGACTTCTGAAAAGAGGCAGCCAAACCTGAAGGAGGTCCCTAAATAAGGATCCAGGACGAGGACATCATGACTTGTAAAGAAGAGGGAACTGGGAGCCCCTGAGCTGATCCTCAGTTCTTGAAAAAACCATGTGGACCAAGAACACCAAGTCGACCACGTAAATCAGCAGGTTGATGGCTGTCAGGATGGCCACAGCCAGTTGCTGGTCCCAGGTACACACAGAGTAGATGAGCCCGTCATTGCAGCTCGACCGCTCGGGCTGGCCACCAAACTGCTCGTCAAACTGGTAGAGAGGCCAGAGGACCAGAGCACTGGTGTAGAGGAGGACAGAGAGCAGGGTCAGCCCCAGAAGAAAAGTGGGAAAGGCAATGGGCAGCCTGTTGTCGCAGTCACACCAGTTCAGCAGAAGGGCCGCGGCTGCCAGGAGGAAGCAGATGGAGTACACGGCCACGCACCACACCAGGGCCGGCTGGCGCAGGTACAGGTGGCTGTCAATGACAAAGGCAAAGATGACACCAGCCACAAAAGTCTCCAGGCCCTTGAGCAGTCCTGGCACAGTGACCATGTAGCCGGTGATCACGCCGAGCCAGACCCAGGTCCGAGCCCAGGCCACTTCGCTGGCATAAGCCACAGAAGCAATGCAGGAGAAGGCAGTGGCGGCGATGGCATGATCCTGGGAGCGGCCGCGGGGGAAGAACCAGATGTAAGTGATGGGGTAAACGATGGAGGCCGAGATGCAGAGGAGGGCAGCGTAACAGGCATAGGTGATGAGGAAGTTGTACCAGGAGAAGGGGAAGTGGGACTGGAGCCCACAGAACTCGATTATGAGGATGACGAGGGTCACGAGAAAGCAGAAGCACCAGATGAATATGGACCAGTTACTTACGGCTCCCATCCAAGTGCCCATGCTGGCCACAAGGGAAAAGGCCAGGCAGGTGGAGAGCAGCTGCAACAGGCGGAGGCAGTAGCCCAGGAGGATTGCAGAAAGCAGGCCTGAGGATGAGCACATGGTGATCCTGAAGTCAGATCAGTCTCTGTCACCGATATGGCAGTGGTCTTCCCTGAGGACCCATCAGAGAAAGATCCAGCTCTGGAGGGGGATTAAGTCAGATGCCTGGAAAAGACTCAGAGTCTTGTGACCGCTGAAGCTCAGGATCTGTGGAGTTAGAACCAGTGGCTCAGACACCTGGGTAACAGCACAACTGCTTCAGAATGGTTCTCCCCACCCATCACCCCCGGCCTCGTCAGGAGACTTGTCTTATCCCAAACCTCACAGCTGGGTTAGGTCTGGCATTAATCCATGATATATATTTTTTTAATTATTACTTTGTGGTACATGACGTTATCTGCAGAAACATGGGGCGGTGTAGGATGGTCCTTATCTACATCATTCAATTTTCATGTCTCTGAAAATTCAAAAAGAATTTAAAAAAATTCATTTGGCCTTTAATGTCATGGATTTTGCTCCAAATTGCAATCTTGAATAAATATAATATTAAATTAAAATAATTCATTTGGTAACAAAAGTTTACCTCAACAGACATGAGACAATTTCTGATCTTTATTTCACTTAGTGTGAATGTTTAAACGTTTGGTTGAAGAAACACTACTGGGTTTGCCTGTAAGGTGCTTTAAGACCCCAGGAGGTGTTACATCGTACAGGGTAGATTCACCATGTTTCACGACTGAAGCTGAAAAATTCTGAGTTCTGGAGGATATATGACCCCAAATGTTTCAGGAATGAGGTACTGGATTGTACTGTTAACTCCATTTTGCAGAGGAGGAAACAAAAAACACTCAAGGACTTAAATACCATCCATAAGTACCATGGCTTCTGCTGCTGCTAAGTCGCTTTAGTCATGTCCAACTCTGTGTGACTCCATAGACAAAAGCAGCCCACCAGGCTCCTCTGTCCCTGGGATTCTCCAGGCAAGAATACTGGAGTGGGTTGCCATTTCCTTCTCCCGTACCATGGCTAGGATGTGGAAATTCAGATAAAAGTACCAAAGCTGTGGGTTTGAGCACTTTGTTCTGTACCGCACAAGTCAGCAGGGCTCATGGGTGGGAGCCCAGGACCAAACTTGAGCTCTGGGACCCAGGACACATCTGCAGGTCTTCCTTCCACAGCAACCTGAAGACACATGTGTCCTGGCCTTTCCCCTCTGCAGCATCGTTAGCAGGAGCTGCCATCTGAGGGGACACAGCCCCACCTGGAGGAGTGGAGATCAGAGCTGAACAGGGAGGAACCATGGGGTGAGAGCAAGGCCATGGGGACAAGATGACATGGGAAGTAGGAACTATCCTGAATCCCCTCCCCCAGTTTTGCCTTAACATGTGGCTCTTCTCCATTGGGATAGGGGACACCCACCCAGCATGACTCCAAGGTGGAACGTCACGTGGGAACCGCAGAATAAATTAACATAATGTTTGACTCTTAAGCTCCAAAGATGCCATCCAGATGGGAGTCTGGCAGTAGTCCTACCTGTGATGATTCTCCTGGCCTGGGAGACTGGTTAGCAGCTTCCAAGCTGGAAGAAGGGATTGGAAATGAACAAGGATGCTGTGTCTGATTCTGATGAGGAGCCTTTCAGGGCATCCAGGGAGGAGGTAGGGATGGATGGATGATCATCCCCTTTTAAGGGCAGGAGCTGAAAGAGGAGGCCCCTGTAGGACCCCTGGGAGGGTCCAGCCCTGAGGCTGCTCCTGAGACTGGGGTTGTGGCGGGGGACAGAGTGGAGATGACTGGGCGGATCCCAGGGTCCCAGTGGCCCTAAGACAGCCCAGTAGGGGTCTTCTGACCCAGACGGGATGCAGACATGGAGCCATCCTTCCCATGGAGGAAGGGCCTGGACTGGAACTGAGACAGAAGAACAGGGGCCTGAAGGGGTTTCCAGGCTGTGACAGGGACACGTGGCCAGAGTGGCAGGGACCCTGGAGACCATGGAATTGCCCAGGTCACCTGCCCAAGGCAGTCCCCAGCCAGCCAGGGCTGCAGTCCTGCTCACAGAGGGGCTCCTCCAGGGTCCAGTGTATGGGGAGTGCGGCCCCTCCCAGCCCGCCCCCTCCTCAGGGACAGCTGCCCTGTTTCCAAGGGACTATTTGCTGAGAGGCCCCAGGGTGGAAGGACCAGCACCCTGAGCCTCAGCCAGCTTCCTGCCATCAGGGGATTATTATATCACCTTTGCTGATAATAAACCCTGGGACAAGCTGAGGCTGAAAGAGAAACACGGAGCAAACCTGAGAACCTCCCTGGACTTACAAAGCTCCTTGAGCCCCAATTGCCAGTGGAGCCCTGGGGCCTGTGGGCCTCCCAGTGGGCACTGCCAGGGTGGGGAGGGGCACTGGGGTGAGGGAGGCTGGAGGCGTTGTGCTGTCTGTTCCCCAGTTGCTCCCCCACCAACATCCCCAAAGTCACCCTGATTCCACCTAAGGTTAAATGACAGCTTTGGATCCATTTGATGGCACAGGGGAGGACTTGGGCAGGAGAGGCATGAGGGTTCCAACTGTGTGACCCTGGGTAAGGCCTGTGCCCTCTCTGGGCCTCATGTCCCCCGACTGGAAAGAAGAGCTTTGCCTTAGTCTCCCAGAAGTCCCTCCTCCACTCTAATCTCTGAGCCTGTACATGGTGCCCCGGTCAGAGCATAGCCTGGATGTGGCTGAGCCCTGCCTGCCCAACTCCAGGCATGTGGACTGGAAGACGGTGAGCTGGGATGGTCATGGCTGGGACAGAGGAAGGAAGGAAGAGGTGCCAGAAGGACAGAGAAGGTGGAGGGGAGATGGACACTCAGTTACCAGAAGACTCTGGACTTTTGGCAGACATTTCAGAGTTGGATGATTTGGGGCAAGTTGCTCATCAGAACCTCAGTTTCCCCATCTGTGCAATGGGCTTAATCCCTACTTTGTATCAGTTAAATGAATACAAGCACATGAAGGGCTCATTAGAAGGCCTGTCACATGGCACACTCAATCCCTGCCAGCTACCTGTGCCCCTCCCCGTCCCCCTCACAGAGGACCCAGAAGGCCCTGGCCTTCTCTGGACATCAGCACAGGCAAGCTTGATTTGCTCCAGATCAGGGGCTGCAATCCTGTTTGTACTCAAGGTGGCTGGTACCTGTGTTTGGTTTCCCTTCACAGTATTTTCTGTGTCTATCAGATGGTATAGAATTGATGCTGTTTCCCTTACATGTTTAACTGCACAGTGTTTTAATTTCAAAGAATATCTGTATTTCTAGCTCCCTTTGAAGTCTCAGGATTCTCAGGGGATTCTCAGCAAATGAGGAAAAGATGGGAGGAAAATCAGGTCTCAGCTGAGCCAGGTGAACCAGTGCACAGGGCTGGCTTTGGCTTTCGAAACACCTGTAAGTCCTTTGGCAGAATGAACTACGACACAGGGATGGGATCCCTTCCTGCCACCTAACCCTGGAGGCATCAAGGGAAATCTGGGATGTCTGGAAAGGACCGTCGACAGTGGTCCTGCCTCGCTAAGCTCACCTGGGTTACCTCTGACTCAGACCTGTTTGCTGGTAAAATAAGGGGATTGGAAGGGCTGCCTGCTCTTTTCACACCCTGTAGCTTTCCATCTCACCTTCACCCTCAGCCCTGCCCAGTGGAGAAAAGACCTTCTATTCAGGGTCAGGATTCTCCATTTTCACCTGCTTCCTCTCTTCATGTTCACACCCTGCCCTGCTCCCCCGCGCCCTGCCCTATCCGAAGGCCCACTGTCTCTGAAGGTGAGAATCCAGGCGGTCTGGTTCCAGGAGTGGTAGGAACGCTGCCCGCTTCCTGCCCAGTCTGCCATGGGCACCATGGCCAAGAAGCTTATTCACTCAGGGCACAGTTTCTCCTCTTCATGGAAAGAGCATGTGCTTTTCCTGCTGGAGGATGAGAGGGTTTGAGCAGCTTTGCTGAAACAAGGCGGGAAAGGCAAACTCTAGCCTGGCCCAGCACCCTGAGTTCAGGGGATGTGCCGTGTCTCCTGGTAAAACTGCTGGCCTCTGTTGCCAGGTGCTGAGGGCAAGATCTGGCGGGCAGAGGCTGGGGGCCAGGCCCCACTCAGTGGTTGTAGGGCTGCGAGGTCCTGAGTTCTAGCCCCACTGAGGTCCTAGTTCCTGATCTGTAGACTGGAGATTATAATAACCCTCCCAGGGCTGGTATGAGGGTCAGAGACGAAGAAGTGAAGGGCTGGTCCCAGAAGGGTGGCATGAAAGGCCGTCCATCCTCTCACCTGCAGTCCTGCCACGGCTCCTAGCTGCTCTCTTCATTTCCGTTCTTTCCCTCAATGTCTGCTTGGGCTGAACTCAAACTGAGACACCTTTGACAGCTTCTTTGTAACCTGAGGATGAAAAACAAACTGCAGAATGTCATCTCCAGAGTCCTGCAAGCTCAGACCCCTTTCTACCTCTCCAGCCTCTTCACCTTCCTCCAGCCACTGAGAATGTCTTCCAGTTCCCCTTGGTCATCACAGGGCCTTTCCCCTGATATGTCTACATGCTCCCCAGTCCTGAACTGAGACCAGGGCTCCGCCTGGCACACAGTAGTCCTATGCCCAGTCAATGCCACTCTAAGCCTCAGTTTGCTCATCCAGAAAATGGAGATAATAGCTCCTGCTTTTAGTCATAAAGGCTTTGGATTACACCCCACAGAGAACATTTCTGGCGAAGCTCAGCTGGTAAGGAATCTGCCTGCAATGTAGGAGACTCCAGTTCAATTCCTGGGTCAGGAAGATCCCCTGGAGAAGGGATAGGGTACCCACTACCATATTCTTAGGCTTCCCTGGTGGCCCAGATGGTAAAGAATCTGCCAGTAATGTGGGAGACCTGGGTTCAATCCCTGGGCTGGGAATATCCCTTGGAAAAGGGAATGGCTACCGTCTCCAGTATTTTTGCAGGAGAATTCCATGAACACAGGAGCCTGGAAGGCTATACAGTCCATGGGGTCACAAAGAGTCAGACATGACTGAGCAACTTTCACTTCACTTCACTTCAAGCAGAGAATAACTGTACTAGAAGGAGGCAGGGTAGCTTGGAGAGCTACTAGGGAGGGGCCAGCCTGGGAACAGGCTTAGATCAGGATAGGGGGGAGGTGAGCAGCCAGGGCACAGCCAGGGCAGCTGGTCCAGGCACTCGTGGCCATCGTAAGCACACACTGGACGCTACTGCAGATCAGGAGGAAATCTGATCTGACCTGGTGTGTTTCAACTGCTCCTTAGGTGTGTGTGCAGGCCCCTCTTGTGCAGCTGGTCAAATATTTATCTGGCCTTTAAGTTTCTTATTAGGGTGAGGCCTAGTTGCTCACCGCGACTCACAGGAGAAGGACATCCTCAAATATGGCAAGCCGTTCAGGTTGTCAATGAATCCATGCAGGGAGGTATTCATCACACAAGACCATGGGGGTGGCTGGGAGAATTAAGTGAGATTACACACAAATCACTGATTCTCAGACATTTCCCCTAAAGGCAGAAGGGATGGAATGAGTCCAGAGTGGGAGGTCCAGGCAGGACCCTGGGGCTGTAATCCTCTGCTGTAGTCAGCAAGTGTCTGCCGTGTACCAGGCCCTCTTCTCAGTTCAGGGACTACAACAGTGAACAAAGGACAGAACACCCCTGCTCAGTGGATCCGTATTCTAGGGTTTATCTTAGAAGCCTCCTGTTTTCCTTGAAAGTCAGTTCAGAGTTCTGCATTCTATTTTGTAATAGGTCCATAATGTCAATAAAATACCCATAACATGTCAGGCTTGTTTCAGTACAAAAGTTATGAATGGTCTGGTGCCTGCGCTGCCCTATTTGTTTGAAGATACAGAAAATTGCGTCTTGTTGTGCCTATATTTGAGCAAGTTCTGGTGGACACTCCTCCTCTGGGTGATGGAGGAGAAAACTGGGTCCTTTGGGAGTGGGGCAGAGAGTAAGAGAGATGATGGAGGCATCTGGGACCATGTTGGCAGTTTGAGTCAGTGTGCTTCCCCCAACAGTGCCAGCCTCCTTTGGGAGAGCGGAGAATTGAGGGAATTCTCTGAGGCCACAGACCTCCTGCTTGATCACACCCGACTCTGTGGCTCGACTGTGGAACTCCAGGCTATTGCAGAGAATGGGAGAGAGGTTGCCCTTTGTAGCTGCCAAGGTCTCTTACGCCTTGAGGACACCTTTTTATTCTCTTGTCTGTGCCAGCCTGACCTTCCACTCACAGAAACACTAAATATTGGAGGATCAGGAGGAGGGCGTCTGGTGTGTTGTGACCCACCAGCATTTTGGTAAATCCCCCGAGGTGCACCTCAAGGCCTCTTGATGTTTTCTGTTTGGGGGACTGATGGAGTTCCAGTTTTGGGGTTTCTCCCTATGGAAAGGCGCTGCTTTGGAGAAGTGTCCCAGGCTTGGTGGGACTTAGAAGTCACGTCTGGGGCAGTCTTGCCATTTGTGTTTTAAATTTCCTGGCATCTCTTTGCCATTTGCTTTGTTTTTGGTAACTTCCTGTTAGTGTGGTTTGGTTTGGCTTGTTTACTTTGGTTTGTGAGCACAGACTTCTGACACTAACTGCTTAAGCTAGAATGGAAGTGCTTCCTCTAAAGTTCCATCTCAGAGTCCCCTAGGGAAAATCCTAGAAACAACAGAGAGACTCCCTCTTGGTTCATTAACTTTAAGGTAGTGTAGTAATATCAAATCTTATTTTAATCAAATAAATGTCCATTCTATTTATCCTATTCCAAATAACAATCCAAAGATTTTTTTACATTTATTTAGTTAAGGTAAATCCTTTTTTAAAAGAATCTGCCTCAGTGAAATGTGCTTAGTGGCTCAGTTGTGTCTGACTCTTTGTGACCCCATGGACTGTAGCCCTCCAGGCTCCAGGGAAAATCCTAGGGGACTGGTCAACCTGTAACTTATGACAAGAATTTACTTAAGTGGAAGTTAAAGATGATCACATGTAAAAAATATTTTTCTTCCCCCAGAAAGCTCTTTTTTTTTTTTTTTGCTTGTGTAATTAATTAAGATGATGTGGGGAGGGGGCAGGCGGGAAGCTGGCTTGGTAATTTTAAACAAAGACCGCCTGGGGAAAATTTACATTTCTATGTGTTTTTGAGATGTAAACATTCTATTTGACATTCCTCAGTTGTTCTGTTGCGTGTTTGTTCGAGTTAGGCCTAAAGAGGTCCTTTTATAATTTATTAGTGCCCAAGTGATGGATATTTCCAAAATTAAAGAAACTAACCAATTATGAAATCTAGAGTGCTCTCACTGTAAACAACTCTTTTTTTCCTGTACCTATCTAACCAAAGTTAAGTTAACCTGAAAACAAGAAAAGCTAGTTTCGGAAATGTCCTTATTCCCCTCAATGTCTCTTACAGATGCTAATAAGAACAATTAAGAATAACTCCAGAAAAAAATTTGGAAAGAAAATGTAGCTATTATTTCAATGACTGGAAGAGGACACAGCAACCCACTCCAGTATTCTTGCCTAGAGAATCCCACGGACAGAGGAGCCTGGAGGGCTACAGTCCATGGGGTCTCAGAGTCAGACAGGACTAAACGACTAAGCACATTTCACTGAGGCAGATTCTTTTAAAAAAAGGATTTGCCTTGACTAAATAAATGTAAAAAAAATCTTTGGATGGTTATTTGGAATTGGATAAATAGAATGGACATTTATTTGATTAAAATAAGATTTGATATTACTACACTACACTACCTTGGAGAAGGAAATGGCAACCCACTCCAGTACTCTTGCCTGGAGAATCCCATGGATGGAGGAGCTTGGTGGGCTACAGTCCATGGGTCGCAAAGAGTCGGACACGACTGAGCAACTTCACTTTCACTACCTTAAAGTTAATGAGCCAAGAGGGATTCTCTCTGTTGATTTTCAGTCCCTCAGTCATATCCGACTCTTTGAGACCCCATGAACTGCAGCAGGCCAGGTTCCTCTCTCACATCACTACATGACTACTGGAAACACCATAGCTTTGACTATCTGGACTGTTGGGGGAGTCTGTAATTTCCTCAGTTCTGTCTTGCTGCAGCAAAAAATTGAAGCAACAGACAGATCAGTGTTACAGCTCAGTTTTATTTGGCAAGCAACAAAAAGTACATCCTTGAGGCATGAGGGCAAGCTGACCCAAAAGACTAGAAAAGAAGAGAGGCCCCCGGGTCAGTTTTGGCTCCTCTTTTTGTATGTTTTCCTCCTTCCCCTGAGCCTGCCCTGTGTAAACTGGGCTAGCCAGGAAGACTGTTTTACCTGAGGTCCTCACTCCACTCCCTGCACCTCCTTTGTTCTACTTTTGTGGGCTTTTTCCTTCTTTGTCTTTTAGCCACCACCATTCTGGACTCCTTTTTCCCATTCTAACTACCTAACAGGACGTTTGTCGGCAAAGCAATGTCTCTGCTTTTTAATACACTGTCTAGTTTTATCATAGCTTTTCTTCCAAGGAGCTAGTGTCTTTTAATTTCATGGCTACAACCACCATCTTCAGTGATTTTGGAGCCAAGAAAATAAAGTCTGTCACTATTTCTACTTTTTCCCGTCTATTTGCCATGCAGTGACAGGATCAGATGCCATGATCTTAGTTTTTTGGATGTTGAGTTTTAAGCCAGCTTTTTCACTCTCCTTTTTCATCCTCATCAAGAGACTTAGTTCCTCTTTGCTTTTTGTCATTAGGATGGTGTCATCTGCATATCTGAGGTTATTGATATTTCTAACAGCAATCTTGATTCCATCTTGTGCTTCATCCAGCCTGGCATTTCACATTATGTACTCTGCATAGAGCACATTTTTCTGTCTTCTGACTGGTGGGATTTGAGCTCTCATTTGAGTTGTCATTTTGATCTTCATTCCAAGTAATTAGATGCTGACTGTCTTCTTCTGTGGTGGAGATTTGGTGTTTTGTTTTGCTTTCTTCTCAAATTGTATGAGGAAAATTTATCTGTGGCAAGTGGCTTCTAGGAAGTTCATTGTGTTTGGAATTCATTGCAAAAATACCTTCCCTTGGACATTTCTTGAGGTGAGCTGTCATGAACAGTCCACCAGGCTTTCTGAACTGGAGATGCCAATAAGCACCCATGGTCAAGTTGAAGTTAGAAGAAAAGGCCACAAGGGCAGCCATTTCTCATGTCCACCTCTGGACCCTCCAGTGACAAGTGCCTTGGGAAATCTGGCTTCCTGGGATGTAAATTAGAGTGGACTGTGCCTGACCAAACACTCAAGGACTTGCAGTCCAGTACTTCCTCCCCCTAAAACTTCACAGTCCTCCGTTCCACTGTCCCATCCTGGGCCACAGCATCCTGCTGAGGGTTCTGAGGTGACTAGGAGGGAGTGTTCTCAGGAAGGAGGCTTGAGTTGGGAACCTCAGCACCAGGAGACGTGGTGGCTGGGTGTCTGTTGCCCCCAAGGTCCTTGAGCCCTTGATCCCATTCAGGACTCTGGTCCTAGCCAGAACACAGCAGACAATAGGTCTTTTAAAAGTGTTAACTGAAGGGCACCGTGCCAGGCTATGTGGACCCCACCCCAGTCCAGCAGTGGGACCCAAGCCTGCTCAGCCTCCAGGGATGGGACAGCATCCCACGTCAGGGAGGCTGGAGATAATAGGGTAGGCATTGCTTTTCTTTCCTTTTCTTCAACATCTTGTTGATGCTCCCTTGCAGTATTGTTGATCTGCAATATGACTGATGTCAGTATACAGCCGCCTGCTTCAGGCGGGACATATCCATGGAGTATATTTGTTGTTTTCTGAATTCTTTTGCCATGGAGATTATTGCAGAAGGTCAAGAAAGATGCTGAGCATCAGGTCCTTGGGGATTATCTATTTCCCATGCAGTTTTCTGTGTCTATGAGGAAGGAAGGAAGGAGATAATCCTTGTGGAGTATCTCTTAGAGACAAACATTTATGTGTATAGGTCAGGATAGAGATTTCTATGTGTATTGGAAGGAAAGAAGGAAGGAAGCTGATAATCCTTATGGATTATTGATTACAGATACAGATTTGTATCTGTGTTAGACAATAATGAGAGAAGTTTGAACCTTCAAACAGTGCTAGTAGGAATGTGAAATGGTGCTGCCATTTTGGAGAACAGTCTGGCAGCTCCTCAAGTTGTCAGACTTGGTCACCACATGACCCTGCAATTCCACTCTCGCATATAAACCCAAACACCGGTGCGTGCGTGTGCACAGCAGCACAGTTTCCAACAGCCAAAAGGGGGGCCACCCACAAGACCGTCAACAAGTGATCAGAGAACAGATGCTCACAATGGGGTCCATCCACACAGAGGAATATGACTCAGCCATGAAAAGGAGCGAAGCTCGGACACAGGCTACAGTGCGGATGGACCTGAACACATGATACTCAGCGAGAGAAGCAGACAGAGAAGGACGCACAGCACGTGACTCCATTATAGGAAATGTCCTGGACAGGCAAATCCACAAAGAGTGGAAGTGGGCTTGTGGTGGCTAGGGGATGGGGAGGGGGTGGATGGATGGGTGAATGGATGATGGATGGGTGAATGGATGGGTGATGGGTGATGGATGATGGATGATGGATGATGGGTAGATGGATGGGTGGATGGATGGATGATGGATGAATGGATTGATGGGTAGATGGATGTGTGGATGGGTGTATAGATGAGAGAAGGGGTAGACAGAATGTGGTCCACTCACACAGTGGACTATGACTCGGCCATGAAAAGGAGTGAAGCTCTGACACAGGCTACAGTGTGGATGAACGTGAACACACACTGCTCAGCGGGAGAAGCAGGCCCAGAAGGACGCACTGTCTTGGTCTGCCAGGGCAGCCATAGCAAAACAGAAGGCTGGGGGCTTCAGCAACAGGAACGCATTCCCTACAGCTCTGGAGCCCAGACGTCTGAGATCAGGGCGTTAGGATGGTCAGGTTCTGGTGAAGCTCTGTTCTTGGTGGGGGCCAGGGTCTTCACTGCGTCCTTACATGGAGGAAGGGCTGAGGAGGCCTCTTGGGGATCTCTTTCATAAGAGCACTAATCCCATTCATGGGGTCTCCACTCTCACGACCTCATCACCTACTCAAGGCCCCTGCTCCTCACACCATCACCTTGGGGGTTAGGTTTCAACATGTGCATTTTGAGGGGAACACCAACGTACAGCCCAGAATAATCACAAACTATATGACTGCATTTATAATAAACATCCAGAACAGGCAAATCCATAGACAGGGAGTGGGTGAGTGGGGCCAGGCTCTAGGGGAGGGGAAGGGCAAGGGGAGGACCTAAATAAACCCTGCACCTTAGGATGATCAGGATAAGCCAGTTCTGACTCCATGTTGGAACTGTGTCTTTGACTTGCTCTCTCTTACTTTTGTTACTATAATCACACATAATGGCCTGCCTCAGAGAATCCTGCCCCTCTGCCTGACTGTTAAAGTGCCTTTGTTCAGAACCCTGTCCGTCTGTGGATGGCCGGAAGGAAGAGATTAACACATCTCCTGCCTGAGGCTTGCTGTTCTCCAAGATATTTGCAAGATTTAAGGCCTTTTTAGTTTGTTTCCTCACATCCTCCTTCTCTAATTCATAAAAGAACCTGGCATCCAGACCCTGACAAGATGGTTATTTGGAGATATTGATCGGCTGTCATTTTGGTCAGCCGGCCCTTAGGATATAGTTGTATTTCTAGTCTCCACACCTCGTGTCATGCGGCGAGCGGCGAGCATATGCGGCGAGCATAGCAAGCTTGGACCCCTGCTCCTGCACCTGACCTCTGTCCTCAGCTGATTTTAATCTGCATCCTAAGCAGCTCTGTGACAGCTGCAAAGAGAGGGAGCCTGTTCACAGGGCCCTCCCAGGGCACGGGGCTCACATGGGGAGACCCCTCCCAGGGCAGGGGGCCCATCTGGGCAGGGCTCAGCACACAGGTACCCTGCATGGAACCCTCATTGCAGAGCAATGACAGGTGAGCTCTTTACTACCAAGCAATTATAAGGTGGAATAGCCCTCTTCCTGGTCAGAGCTGGCCCTGAAAACCTCAGAGCAGGACCTGGACTAACAAACAGCCACTCCTGGGCAGGTCAGTGACCGTGGGCTTCAGCCTGTGTGGCCTCCTTCCGGCAGGTCTTCCAGAGGTTCCACTGCACCCAGGGGCTCCTGTCTCTACCCACCACCCCTCCTCTCCCTGACTCCTGGGCTCCACTTTTTAGGAGAAGATCTTGGAATTCTCTCCCACTTGTGGGCCAGATGAAATGATTAGAAATCAAACAAGAGCTACAGCCCCATGTCCATCTTGACCCTCAGGCCCACACCTGTTCCTTGCACCTGTCAGGCACAACAAGACCCATTTTCTGCAACTGTGAGCCCCTGGTGGGTGAGGACTGGCTGACTGGATGAGTCAGCCAGCCCTTCCCAGCAACGCCTGGACTGAGGTCTTTATAAACAACCCCCTCCAGGCAACGGGGCTTTTCTGGTGGCTCGGCTGGTAAGTGAGATAACCTGCAATGCACGAGATGCGAGTTGGATCTCTGGCTCAGAAAGATCCCCTGGAGAAAGAAATAGCAACCCAGTCCAGTATTCCTGCCTGAGAAATCCCATGGACAGAGGAGTCTGGAAGGCTACAGTCCATGAGGTCACAAGAATCTGACATGACTTAGCAGCTAAACCACCACTGCTTCCATAGTAGCTCAGCTGGTAAAGAATCCGCCTGCAAGACAGGAGATCTGGGTTCAGTCCTACGGTTGGGAAGATCCCCTGTAGAAGGGAACCGCTACCCACTCCAGTATGGGTAGCCTGGAAAATTCCATGGACTGTATAGTCCCTGGGGTTGCAAAGAGTTTGACACAACTGAGCAACTTTCACTTGAAAAAAACCACCCCCTCCAGGTAGCAAGAGTGCCTGCAGCGACACCTAACACCATCTTCGCTGCCCCTTAGGAGCATAGCTGGTCTGGTGAGGAGGAGTGAGGGGTCACATATCGTGGGCTGATTTCTTATTTTGGGTTTCTTTTGCACTGTTCTAAGAGCTGGGCCCCAAAAGAACTTGCTGTAATGAATGTCAAAGCTTCTACTGCCTATATTTTCCTTTAGAATTTCATAGTATCTGACCTTACAATTAGATCTTTATCTTGAATCTGTTGCTAAGTCGTGTCCAACTCTTTTGTATTCCCATGGGCCATAGCCTGGCAGGCTCCTCTCTGCATGGGATTTCTCAGGCAAGAATACTGGAGTGGGTTGCCATTCTCTTCTCCAGGGAATCTTCCTGACCCATGGATCAAACCCGAGTTTGTTGCATTGACAGGTGAGCTCTTTACTACTGAGCAATAATAAGGCGGAATTTTTATCTTTGTTGTCATTCAGTTACTCAGTTGTGTCTGACTCTTTGCAACAACACAGCCTGCAACAGGCCAGGCTTCTCTGTCCATCACCATCTTCCGGAGTTTTCTCAAACTCATGTCCATCAAGTCGGTGATTCCACTAACCATCTTGTCCTCTATTAACCCCCTCTTCTCCTGCTTTCAATCTTTCCCAGGGTCTTTTCCAATGAGTCAGCTCTTTACATCAGGTGACCAAAGTATTGGAGCTTCAGTTTCAGCATCAGTCCTTCCAATGAATATTCAGGACTGATTTCCCTTAGGATGGACTGGTTGGATCTCCTTGGAGACTGGAGTCTCCAAGGGACTCTCTCAAGAGTCTTCTACAACAGTTCAAAAGCATCAATTTTTCAGGGCTCAGCTTACTTTATGGTTGAACTCTCAAAACATCTATACATGACTACTGGAAAAACCATAGCTTTGACTAGATGGACCTTTGCAGGCAAAGTGATGTCTCTGCTCCTTAATGTTATCATTATGCGGCTGCCTTCTTCAGCTATGACACACACAGCATGTCTCTTTTCCTGGATTCTTTTACCACAGAGGAATTGCAGAGGGTCCAGCAAAGTTCCCTGTGCTGAGCGCCAGGTCTTTGTGGAGTATCTGTTAGAGATGCAGATTTCTGTGTGTATGTTAAAGACATGGATTTTGGTACATGTGTTAGGCATGCAGGCTTGTTTATATCTGGAGGAAGCAAGGAAGCAGACAGTCTTGCAGGCTATCTCTTACAGACATAGACTTCTGCTCATGTTGGTGATACAGATTTCTGTGTATTCTTACAGGTTCTGAGATTTTTGTACTTGTGGGAGTAAAGTAATAAAAAAGTGAAAGTGTTGGTTGCTCTGTCGTGTCCAACTCTTTGCCACCCCTGCCAGGCTCCTCTCCATGGAATTCTCCAGGCAAGAATACTGGAGTGAGTAGCCATTTCCTTCTCCAGGGGATCTTCCCAACCCAGGGATCAAAGCCAGGTCCCCTGCATCGCAGGTAGATTCTTTACTGCCTGAGCCAGCAGGGAAGCCCATTTCTGGGAAGAAAGGGCAAGGAGAAGAAAGGAGGTGCTCCTTTGGGATTATCTGTTTTAGATACAGATTTCTGTGTGTGTGTTGGTTCCGACCTCCAGATTCATCCTTGCTCTTTCAACTGTTTTGGAACCCTCTGTCTGTGTTGGAATTCTCAGCGTCTCTTTTTGTGTTGTAAATTAGTCTGTCTACTTCCTGTTAAAGTTTGCCTAGTATTCACATCATATGCTGTTTTCTCCCTCTGTCTGCCTGACTGGTGTCGACCCTCCACTGTCCACCCTTGCGGTGACCCGTGGATAATCTCATAGCTGCAGCGGCGGTTCTCATGGCTGAGCTGCGGTCCGCTGTGTGTGCGCACCACGTCTTCTTTGAGCCTTAATGTGTCGGTAGGCGTTCTGCTGGATCTGTGTCTTGGCTACTGTGAGCAGTGCTGCAGTGAGTGTTGGGTTTTCGAATGATGGTTTCCTCGGGACATAGGCCAGGTGTGGGAACGTCAGATCCTAGGCTTAGCTTTCTGGAAAGTGTTTTTTTTCCCCTGACACAGGGAGGCTGTCCTTTCCAGCGGCTGTTGCCAATGTCCATTCCCACGTACTGGGTGGGTGGGTCTCTCCTCCCGGCTCGCTCCTGCGTGGCTGCTTGTCACAGGTGAGAATGGCCTTCCCGAGCGGTGGGATTCGATTTGTCATTGTCACTTCGATTTGCATCCTCCTGTAATACTTAGGGATATTCAGAATCTTAACCTGTTGCAGGGTTGGAATTTATTTTCCCCCTTTATACTTTTCTTTAAAGGGTGTTAGGAAAATTTACCTGTTGCAATTGGCTTCTTGAACATCGGTTGTGTTTGGAATTTACGTCTGCAATGTCAGCCCCAGATCCTTTCCTCAGGGCAGCTGTCATTCACAGCCCCACAGGCCTTGTTCACTGGAGATGTGAGTAAGCGTGGCTGGTCAAGCTGTAGTTACAGGAAATGTCCACAGGGCGGCAGCACTGTTTCATGCTCTACTCGTTTCTTGGGCAACCAGAGCCTTGGGGAATGTCTGCTTCCTGGCCTGTGAGTTAGAGGATTGTGCCTGAGTAAACACCCAAGGGCTTGTGTCCCCCTGCCTCTTCCCCCTAACGCTTCACTCTTCACCGTCCGAATCATCCCTGCCTCGCCCACAGAACCCTGCTGAGGTGCCTTGGAGGCTGCTCTCTCAGGACAGAGAATTGAGCTGGGGACCCCAGCACCAGGCGACCTGCGGTCTTGGTTACTTTTCAAAGTTCAAGGCCAGAGGGTCAGGCGACCATCCTTTGGTTAAACGAAGGACTTTGGTGGCAGCCGGAGCGAACCTCACAGGGCAGGTTAAAGGCGGGGCCCAGTTAAGGGCGCCCTGCCGGGCTGTTCAGCCCTGCTCCTGGCCAGTCACGGATCTGAGGCATTCAGACTCCAGGGATGGGGTGGCAGTCCAGGTCAGGGAGGCGGGTGGAAATCAGGCTTTGCTTTTCTTTAATCTGATGGCGATGGTATACGGGAATATAGTTGACCTGTCATTTGGTGCTTGTTGTCAGTATACAGCCACCTGATTCAGTATGACATATATTAACAACAGCATTATGGATTGTTTTGCCCTAGAAGTTGAAGGAGCCTGGTAGGCTGCAGTCCATGAGGTCGTTATGAATCGGACACGACTGAGAGACTTCACTTTCACTTTTCACTTTCATGCATTGGAGAAGGAAATGGCAACCCACTCCAGTGTTCTTGCCTAGAGAATCCCAGGGACAGAGGAGCCTGGTAGGAGGCCGTCTATGGGGTCGCACAGAGTCAGACATGACTGAAGCGACTTAGCAGCAGCAGCAGCAGCAGCAGCAGCAGCAGCAGCAGCAGCAGCAGCAGCAGCAGAGGTCCTTGCAGAATTTCAAGCAAACTTCCCTGTGGTGCACATCAGGTGTTTGCAGTGAGATACAGATTTCTGTGTAATTGTGGAATTAGTAAGGAAGGAGATAATCCTTGTGGATTACCCATTACAGATACAGCTTCTTGGGTATATGTTAGTATCAGCCTCCTATTTCATTCGTGACATTTCTCTTTTTTTGAATTCTTTGTGTTCTGATTCTCAGAGTCTCTTTTTGTATTGTTAACTACTTCCTCTGTATTTCTTTTTAAAATTTTGCCTAGAAGAGACATCTTCTGCTATTTTCTTCCAGTTTCTGACTTCACTTGGTGTATGATCCACCAAGGTCCATCCTTGGGGAAACAATTTGCAGAATTTCATAATTTCAGTGGCAGTTTTCCATGTCTGAGTAATAGCCCATTGTGTATATATGCCACATTTCTCTAAGGTCTAATCTGTCCATGGACCATTTCTTGGATCTGTGTCTTGGTTATTCGAAGTAGCACTGGAATGAACGTTAGGTTGCATATGTCATTTTGAATGATGATTTTTTGGTAATATAGGCCCAGGTGTGGGCACAAAAGTCCTAGGCTTAGTTCTCTTGAAATTTTTTCTTCTGGCCTGTGGAGGCTGTCCTTCGTAGGGGCTGTTGCCAATGTCTGTTCCTAGGAAAGGTGTAGGGGGATTCCATCATCTCCCTGCTCTTTCCCCCCTTTCCTGTTTGTAGACAGTCAGGATTCCCATTCTGTCAGATGGGATTAGATTTGTTGTCATTTTGCTGGGCATTCCTGCTGTAGTAGTTCAGGATGCTGAGATTCTTGTCCTGTGGCTGTTTGGGTTTTTTTCTTTTGTTTTTCCTTGAAAGATGTGAAGAAATTTTACCTTTAATTGGACTCTTCAAAGTCAGTTGTCTTTGGAATTTATTTCTGCAATAGCCGCCCAAGGTCCTTTCCTGAGGGCAGGTGTCATTAACAGCCCCAGAGGCATTGTTAATTGGAAAGTGAAAGTGAAGTCTCTCAGTCGTGTCCGACTCTTTGTGACCACATGGAACCTACCGGGCTTCTCTGTCCATGGGATTTTCTAGGCAAGAGTACCGGAGTGGGTACCGAAGTGGGTTGCCATTTCTTTCTCCAGGGGATCTTTCTGACCCAGGGATCAAACCTGGGTCTCCCACATTGAAGGCAGACGCTTTACCCTCTGAGCCACCAGGGAAGCCCCATTAATTGGAGGTGCTAGTAAACACGCAGTGGGCAAGTTGTAGTTACAGAAAATGCCCACAAGGAGGCAGCACTTCTTCATGCCCAACTCTGGTTCCACAGGCAACCCCAGCCCAGGCAAAGTGGGCTTCCTGGTCTATGAATGATAATGAAACGTGCTTGAGCAAATTTCCAAGAGCTTGTGTCTCACTACTTCTTCCCCCTAAAGCTTCACCCCTTCCCTCCAGACTCATCTGAACCTGGGGCACAGCTCCCAGATGAGGCTGCGATCTTAGGAAGGAGGCTTTAGCTGGGACTCCAGCACCAGTGAACCTGGATTCTTGGTGACTTTACCCTGGTCCTCAAGGCCAGAGGGTCAGGCCACCATCGTTAGGGGGCACTAGGGATTCTGGTTCCAGCCAGGGCAAGCCAGACAGAGCAGGTTTATCAGGGGTGTCAATGAAGGGCACCTCCCAGCCTGTCTCGACCCCACCCCAATCTAGCCCTAGGACTCTAGTCTACTCAGGTTCCAGGAATGAGTTATCAGCCCAAGTTAAGGAGGTGGCAGGGTATAAACTAGTAATTCCTTTTCTTTAATCTCATGGGTAGCTGCGCTGGGACACTTTTCCGTTTTGTGCTGGTTGGCAGTGTACAGCCACCTGAGTCAGTTGCGACACATACAGACAGCACATCTGTTGTTTTCTTCAATTCTTTTCCATAGAACATATGGCACAAACTCAAGTAAAGTTCCGTGTGATGATCCTCAGGTCCTTGTGGAGCGTCTATTAGAGATACAGAGTTTCTGCACATGTGGAAGGAAGGAAGGAGATAAAGCCTTTATTTATTGTTTATTTCTGTTTGCTTTGTCTGTGTTGGAAATCTCAGTCTCTTTTTGTCTTGTAAATTAGTTCCCTGTATCACCTTTTTTATTTTGCCTAGAATGGACTCATACTATGGTCTTTCTCTGGCTGACTTCACTTAGTGTGTGATCTTCCAAGGTCCATCCCTGGGGCCAGCAGTGGTGGTATTTCAGTTTCAGCGGCGGTTTCTCTGGGGTGAGTAACAGTGCACTGTCTACATGGACCGCATCTTTTGTAAGTTTCGGCCTGTTGGTGACATCTTGCTGGTTCTGTGTCTTGGCTATTGTAAGGAGTGCTGCAGTGAAGGCCGGGGTGCGTGTGCATATTTGAATCTTGTTTTTCTCAGGCTATCAGCCCAGGGTGGGAACGTCAGATCCTAGGGACTTTACGGGAACTTGTTTGATAAACTCTATGGCAGAAAAACACAAGCAACACTACACATTTGCCAAATGAATCTGCCATAACTGAATCAGTTCACTGTACACTGAGGATAAGCACAAAACTGCAAATCGACTATACTTCAACATAGCATCGTCATGAGAATGAAAAAAAAGAAGGAAAGAGAAGTAACGCCTACTTGGTTCCCTCTGCCCTCCAAGACTTGCGCTGTTATCCCATCCCTGGGATCCTCACCGAAGCCCTGAGTAAACCTGAGTCCCAGGGCTGGACTGCGGTAGGTTTGAGATGACCTGGCAGGGTGTGTTTCATAGAGATGCCTCTTAAACTTGTACTGTCTGGTTTTCTTTGGCTGGGGCCAGAATCCCTGTGCACCCCAACAATCTGGCCTCGAGGGCCAGGATAAATTTACCAAGTATCCAGGGTGGTGGCACTGGGGTCCCCAGCTGAAGCCTCCTTCTTTAGAGTGCTGCCTCCTAGGCACCTCAACAGGGAGTGGAGCCCCAGGCAGGCAACAGGCTAGAAGGGAGCAGTGAAGATTGAAGGGGAAGAAGGGGTGAGACACAAGCCCTTGGGTGTTTGCTCAGGCACCTTCCATCTAAGTCACAGCCCAGGAAGTCTCCTCTCCCTAAGGCTCTGGTTGCAGGTGGAACCAGAGTTGGGCATGAAGAAGTGCTGCCACTTTGTGGACATTTTCTGTAACTACAACTTGCCCAGTTCTTACCAGCACCTCTAATTCAAAGGCTCACTGCAGATGGTGCTGCTCAGTTCAGTCGCTCAGTTGTGTCCAACTCTTTGCAACCCCATAGACTGCAACACGCCAGGCCTCCCTGTCCATCACCAGCTCCCGGAGCTTACTCAAACTCACGTCCATTGAGTCGGTGATGCCATCCAACCATCTCATCCTGTCGGCCCCTTCTCCTCCCGCCTTCACTCTTTCCCAGCATCAAGGTGTTTTCCAATGAGTCAGTTCTTCGCATCAGGTGGCCAAAGTATTGGAGCTTCAGTATCAGTCCTTCTAGTGAATATTCAGGACTGATTTCCTTTAGGCTTGACTGGTTGGACCTCTTTGCCCTCCAAGGGACTCTCACGAGTCTTCTCCAACAAACACCACAGTTCAAAAGCATCAATTCTTCAGTGCTCAGCTTTCTTTGTAGTCCAACTCTCACATCCATACATGACTACTGGAAAAATCATAGCTTTGACTAGATGGACCTTTGTTGGCAACATAATGTCTCTGCTTTTTGCAGCCATGAAATTAAAAGATGCACTCAGGAAAGGCCCGGGGCAGATATTGCAGAAATAAATTCTAAACACAGCTGACTTTCAAGAAGCCAACTGCAACAGGTAAATTTTCCTCATGCCTTTTAAGGAAAGAAAAAAAAAAAACAACTCAGACACAGGACAAAATGCTCAGCATCCCTATTTATTATAGGAAAAATGACAAAACTACAACAAATATCACACCATACAGTCAGAATGGCCAACAATCTCTGCATCCCCCCAAAAAATAATAATAAAATTTCAAGTTAACTATAGTACCTGACATTCCTAAAGTTGGAGTATATCCCGAGAAAACCATCTTTCAAAAAGACACATGCACCCCAACGTTCACTGCAGCACTGCTTACAGCAGCCGAGACACAGAACCACAGAAATTTCACCCACAGCTTAAACAAAATGGGAAAATATTTTCCATAGACTATTACTCAGCCATAAAAACCACACCTGAAATTATGAAATTATGTGATTGGTCATCACAAAGGTGAACCTGAGAGGATCATACACTAAGTGAAATCAGCCAGACAAAGGAAGAAAATACCAGATGAAGAACCTTCAGGGCAACATAAAAAAAAATGAAAAAAAAAAACAAAACAAAACTAATTCACAGCTCAAAAGAAGCCTCTGAGAATTCAAACACAAAGAATTTTTTTTTTTTTAAGTTAAGGACCAGGTTGTATTCATAGGGGCTTGGGACAGACAAATACACAGAAATCCACTACTTCAACATATACACTAAAATCTGTATCTGTAATAGAAGATCCATGAGGATTATTTCCTCCCCTCATTCCTTCCTTTGACATACACAAAAAATCTGTATCTCTAATAGAAACTGCACAAGGATCTGATGTTCAGCAAATGGAACTTTGCTTTACCTTCTGCAATAACCATTATGGAAAAATAATCCAAAAAAAGAACAGATATGCTATATGGATATGTCATAACTGAATCAAGGATGTATAAACCCTGACAACAGGCATAAAACCTCAAGTCAACCATATTCCAACATAGCAATGGCATGAGGTTACAGAAAAGAAAAGGAAATAAAAGCAATGTCTATTTCATTTCCTCCTGTCTCCCTGACTTGGGCTGCTATCCCATCGTTGGAGTCTGAGGAGGCTTGGTTCCCATGGCTGGACTGGGGTGGGACACTGGTCTTGACTGGGAAGGGTGCACTTAGTTTAGAGCCTATGACAACTGTATAGTCTGTTTCTCTGGCTGGGACCACATGCCCTAGTCACCCAAAGGATGCTGACATGATGCTCTGACTTAAAGGACCTTGGAAAAGTTACCTAGCCTCCAGGTCTTCTGGTGCTGGGGTCCCCAGTTCAAGGCTCCTTCATGAGACTACAGCTTCCTAGGCACCTAGAGCTTCCTAGGCACCTCACAACCGGGGCTGTGGCCCAAGGTGGGATGAGTCTGGAGGAGAGGGGTGAAGCTTTAGGTGGAAGAATTAGTGAGACACAAGCTCTGGAGTGTTTGCTCATGCACATTCCACTCTAAATCACAGCCCAGGAGGCCAACTCACCTTAAGGCTCAGGTTGCAGGACCGGAGTTGGAATGAAGAAGTGCTGCCGCCTTGTGGACATTTCCTGTACCTACAACTTGAACACCTGCATAATGGTGCCTCCAGTTCATAAGGGCTGTTAGGCTACTCTTGGCAGCTGCCCTCAGGAAAGTTTCTGGGGCAGGTATTGCAGATAAATTACAAGCACAACTGACTTTCAAGAAGCCAACTGTAACAGGTAAATTTTCTTCACATACTTTCAGGGAAAAGTAAAGAAGAAAATCCCCAAAGGGACACAGGACAAGATGCTCAGCTCCCCTAATTATTACAGGAGGAATGTCATCAAAATAACAACATACTAGTCAGAATGGCCATTCTAAAATATCTACAGACCATGTCTACCCCCCGCGCCCCACCTGACTCGGTCAGTGGAATTGACATTGGCAACGGCCATAGAAAGGACAGCCTCCCTATGCCAGGAAAAAAAAAAAAAAACTTTCAAAGGTGCCAAGCCTAGGACATAGCCACATCCGGTCATCTATCCTATGAAAACCATCATTCCAAAGAAACATGCTCCCCAACTTTCACCGCAGCACTGCTTACAGCAGCTGAGACAGACACAAGAAAACGTCCACCGACAGATAAAGAAACCGTGGCACACACACAGTGGGCCCTCCCTCATCCATGAAAAGCCACCACCGAGGTATGGCGTCAGTCACAGGAAGAGTGGATCTTGGAGGGTCATACGTTGAATGAAGTCAGCTAGACAGAGGAAGACAAAAGAATTTGATTTCTCTTACAGGCAAAGTTTTAAAAATTTACAAAGGAACCAATTTAAAACATAAAAAAATTGCTGAGAATTCAAACACAAAGAATCAGTCTCGAAAAAGTAACAATAAAGGGGTAGGGATAAAATCAGAGGTCCCAAAAACCATATAGGCAGGAGTCTGTAATGATAATCCCCCCTTCACGGATCACTGCCTTGTCGTGTCCAACGGGCTTGTATAACTCAATGAAGCGATGAGCCACGCCGTGCAGGGCCACCCAAGAAGGACAGGCCACACCAGAGAGTTCTGACGAAACGTGATTCGCTGGAGTGAATGGCAAACCACCCCAGCAGACTTGCCATGAGAAGCTCATGAACTGCTGTTTAGAAAGCTAGTGGTTGCCACGGAGTTCCAGCAGAGCTACTGGAAACCATAAGGGTGATGCCACCGATGTGCTGCACTCGATGCGTCAGCAAATCCAGAGAACCCGGCAGTAGCCACAGGACTGGAAAAGGTCAGTCCTCATGCCAGTTCCCAAGAAGGGCAGCAATAAAGACGTGCTATCGGACAGATATACTCATCTCCCATGCTAGTAAGATCTTAAAATCTTACTTGCAGGCAAAGCATTATGCGAACCAAGAACTTCCAGATATCCAAGCTGGTTTAGAAAAGGAAGAGGAACCAGAGATCAAATTGCCAACATTCACTGGATCATAGAGAAAGCAAGGAAATTCCAGAAAAACATCTACTTCTGTTTTATTGATTACACTAAAGCCTTTGACTGTGTGGATCATAACAAACTGTGGAAAGCTCTTAGAGAGATGGGAATACCAGACCAACTTAGCTCTCTCCTGAGAAACCTGTATGAGGGTCAAGAAGCAACAGTTAGAACCCTGCATGAAACAACTGATAGGTTCAAGATTGAGAAAGGAGGATGACAGGGCTGTCTGCTGTCACCCTGCTTGTTTACCTATATGCTGAGCCCATCATGAGAAAGGCCGGGCTGCTGAGTTACAAGCTGGAATCAAGATAAGCGGGAGAAACATCAACCGTCTCATATATGTGGATGATAACACTCTAATGCATTACAGAGACATTACTCTGCTGACAAATGTCCGTATAGTCAAGGCTGTGGTCTCCCCATCCGTCACGTGTGGTTGTGAGAGCTGGGCCATAAAGAAGGCAGAGCACCAGTGAACTGACGCCTTCAAACTGTGGCACTGGAGAAGACTCCTGAAGGTCCCTTGGACAGCAAGGACATCACACCAGTCAATCTTAAAGGAGAACAACCCTGAATACTCATTGGAAGGACTGGTGCTGAAGCTCCAGGATTCTGGTCATCTGATGCAAACAATCAACTCGTTGGAAAAGTGCCCGATGCTGGAAAGATTGAGAGCAGAAGGATAAGAGATGTCGGAGGATGAGATAGCTGGATGGCATCACCACGGTGATGGACATGAACTTGGGCAGACTCCAGGAGATGGTCCGGGCCAGAGATGCCTGGTGTGCTGCAGTCCATGGGGTCTCAAAGAGTTGGACATGACTGGCCAACTGAGCAGCAACGACAATGATAATCCACAAGGATTATCTTTACTTCCCTTCTTCCTTTCAAATATACACAGAAATCTGTATCTCTAACCTGTACAAAGAAACCTACCTCTGTAATAGGTAATTCACAAGGGTTAGCTCCTCCCTTCCTTCCTTTCACAAACACACACAAAAAATCTGTATATCTAAAAGATAATCCAGGACATGATTTTCAGCAAAGGGAACTTGGATAAACTTTCTGTAATAAATTTTAGGACAAAAGAATTCCCCAAAGAAGTGATAGGCTATATGTATGTGTCATAATTGAATCAGGCGGCTGTACACTAACAAGAAGCGTAAAAGTGGAGATTAAAGAAAAGTAAAAGAAAGAAAAGGAAGGCCCATTTGTTCCCTCCAGCCTCCCTGACTTGGGCTCCATCCCATCCCTGGCCCCTGAGCAGGCGTGGGTGCCCATGCTGGACTGGATGGGGTACGGACCGTGGGCACGGTGCTGGTAATAGAGCACCCCCCCGCCCCCACTCAAACCTGGACTGTCTGGTTTGCTTGGCTGGGAACAAAGCCCCAGGCACCTAAAGGATGGTGGCCCAACCCTCTGACCTCCAGGACCTTGGAAAATCACCTAACTCTAGGTCTCCTGGTGCTCTGGTGCCCAATTCAAGCTGCCTTCCTGACAGCGGAGCCTCCTTGGCCCCTCAGCAGGGTGCTATGGCTCAGGCTGGGAGGAGTCTAGAGGGGAGGGGTGAAGATTTAGGGAGAGAAGTACTGAGACCACGCCCTTGAGTGCTTCCTCAGGCACTTTCCACAATAATTCACAGCCCAGGAGGCTGATTTCCCCTAAGGACCTCCTTGCAAGGGGAACAAGAGTTGGGCAGGCAGAACTGCTATTGCCTTGTGGGCATTTCCTGTAACTACAACTTGACCAGCAGTGCTCACTTGCACCTCCAATTCGCAAGGCCTAGGGGGCTGTTAATGACAAGCTGCCCTCAGGAAAGATCTTGGGCAGGTGGTGCAGAGATATATTCCAAACAGAGTTGACATTCAAGCAGCCAATTCTGACAGGTAAGGATCCTAAATTCTTTATGGAAAAAAAAACCCAAACAGCCACAGCACATGATGATCAACATCTTGAAATATTACAGGGGGAATGACAATCAAAACAACAGCAAGAAATCAAATCCCACCTGTCCAAATGGACATCATCACAGATGTATGAACAGTAAATGCAGGGGCAGGGGATGTTTGAACTCCACTACATGGTTGGTGAGAATGGACACTGCCAAAATCCCTTAGAAAAGACAATTATCACATGCCAAAAAAACCTCAGAAAACCTTTCCGACAAGCTAAGCCTAGTATCTGACATCTTCACCTGGGTCAATGCGCAGAGAAAAACCATCATTCAAAAAGATTCATGCACCCCAGCATTCACTGCTGCACTGCTCACAATAGCCAAGACACAGAACCAGAAAATGTCCTGACAGATTAAAGCTTAAGAAGAATGTCACGCATAAATACAATGCACTATTACTCAGCCGTGAAAAAGCAGCACTGAAAATATGAAACTATGCTCCAGGCTGCCTCAAGAATGGAGCCTGGATGACCACGCACTAGATTTAATCAACCAGACAGAGGAAGAAAGCAGCGTGTGATGTTCCTTTGAGGCAAGTAAAAAAAGAGATACTAAGGAACTAATTTACGACACAGAAAGAGACTAGGAAAATTCAAACATAAACAAGAAATTTCCCAAAAAAAGAAACAATAAAGGCCAGGGATACATTTGGAAATCAGCACTACCATATACACAGGAATTTGTATCTCTTACATACACATAGCAATTTGTATCTGTATAACATACACACAAAACTCTGAATCTGTAATAGATAATTCACAAGGATTATCTCCTTCCTCCTTCCTTCCACACACACACACACACACACACACACACACACACTATATATATATATAGTGTTATTGCCTGGAGAATACCAGGGACTGGGGAGCCTGGTGGGCTGCCGTCTCTGGGGTCGCACAGAGTCGGACACGACTGAAGTGACTTAGCAGCAGCAGCAGCAGCAAACTCTATCTCTAATAGATACTATGGGCTTCCCTGGTGACATAAAGGGTAAATAATATGAAGGCAATGAGGGAGACCTGGATTCAATGCCTGGGGCCAAAATATCCCCAAAAGAAGGGAATGGCTACCTACTCCAGTATTTGTGCCTGGAGAATTCCATGGAAAGAGGAACATAGTGGGTTACAGTCCTTGGTGTTGCATACACTCAGAATAGATACACCAAAAGGACATAATATTCAGCCCACAGAGGTTACTTGACCTTGGTCAATAATCTCTACGGCAAAGACTTGAAGAACAGATATGCTGTATGTAAATGTCGTAACAGAAACAGGAGCCTGTTCACTACTGACAGCAAGCACAACACTGCAAATCAAATGCAGGCCAACTTAGCATCCACGTGAGATTAACGAAAAGAAAAGAGCGTTGTCTATTCTATCCCCTCCCATCTCCCTGACAGGGGCTGCTTTCCAGCCCCTGGAACCTGAGCAGGCTTGGGTTCCATGAGTGGGTGGAGAGGGGTCCAGACAGTCGGGTCGGGTGCCCTTCCCTGAGCCTCCTCTTCAACATGTACCATCTGGTTTGCCCTGGCTGGGACCACAGACCCGAGTGCATCCAAAGGACGGTGGACTGACCCTCTGGCCACGAGGACCTTGGAAAAGTCACCTTCCTCCAGGTCCGCTGGTGCTAGGTCCCCAGCTGAAGCCTCCTTCCTGAGAGTGCAGCCTCCTAGACACCTCAGCAGGGAACGGTGACCCAGAATGGGATGAATCTGAAAGGGAGGGGTGACGCCTTAAGCGGAAGAAGCAGTGAGACCCAAGGCCCTGGGTGTTTGCCCAGGCTCATTTCACTCTAATTCACAGCCCTGGAAGCCAACTTTCCCAAAGGCTCAGTTTGCCTGAAGAACCAGAGTTGGCAAGAAACAGTGCTGCCGCCTTGTGGACATTTCCTGTAACTACAACTTAAACATCTTTACCTCACCTCCATTCACAAGGCCTGTGGGGCTGCTAATGACAGCTGCCCTCGGGGAAAGGTCCTGGGGTGGGTATTGCAGAAATACATTCCAAACACAACCGACTCAAGAAGTCAATTGCGACGGGTAAATTTCCTCAAATCCTTTGTGGAAAAAAAAGAAAGAAAAAATGGCCACAGGACGAACCATGCAGCGTCTAATTATTACAGGAGGAATGACAATCAAAACGATAACAAGAAATCAAATCCCGCCATCCTCAAAGGCCCACAGAGAGTAAATGTGGGGGGCAGCCAGTAAGTGACTGAGCCCCACTGCATGGTCGGTGGGGATGGACATTGCCAACAGCCCCTAGAAAAGACAGCCTCCGCATGCCAGAAGATAAACTTTTCAAGAGTTAAGCCTCGTGTCTGACATCCACACCTGGGCCTACATCCCCAGAAATCCATCATTCAAAAAGACACATGCACCCCAACATTCACTGCTGTACTTACAATAGTCAAGACACAGAATGACAAAATCCTGCAACAGATTAAAGCTTAAAGACAACGTGGTAAATAAACGCAATGGAGTATCAGTCAGCCATGAAAAGCAGCACTGCAGTGATGCAATTAGGCCACCGTCTGCCGCAGTGATGGAGGCTGGAGGATCAAACACTAAGTGGAAGAAAATAGATAGCCAATAGAGGAAGGAAATAGCATATGAGGTTCCTTCTAGACAAAAAGAAAAAAGAAACAAAGAAACTAATACACAGCACAGAGAGAGAGACTCTGAAAATTCAAACACCAACAAGGAATTCCAAAGAGAAGAAACCATAAAGGGCCAGGGATGAATTAGGAATTCAGGACTACATATACACAGAAACGGTATCTGTAATAGACAATTCACAAGGATTATCTCCTTTCTTCCCTGCCCTCCTTCCTTATTCCTTCCTTCCACATATACACAGAAATCTGTATGTCTAACAGGTACATACAAATCCATACGTCTACCATATACACATAAATCTGCACTCATAATAGATAATTCAAAGGATTATCTCCTTCCTTCCACATAAATAAATATCTGTATCTCTAATAGATACTGTGGGCTTCCTGGTGGCTCAAAGTGTAAATAATATGAAAGCAATGAGGGAGACCTAGGTTCAACCCTGGGTCAAAACATCCCCTGGAGAAGCGAATGGCCCCCACTCTGTATTTGTGCCTGGGAAATCATGGAAAGAGGAGCCTGCTGGGCTACAGTGCTTGGGGTCACATAGAGTTGGAATAGATACTCCAGAAGGACAGAATGTTCAGCACAGGGAGCTTACTCGCCTTGTTCAATAACGTCTATGACAAAGAAGTGGAAAAAGAACAGGTACGCTGTATGTATACGTCCTCACTGAATCAGGAGCCTGTACACTGACTACAAGCACAGCACTGCAAATCAAATATAGGTCAGCATTTCACCAGCATGATATTAAAGAAAAGAGTGTTAGGGACCAAACGACGGGCTCTAGGACCTGAGTCATGTTTACCAGAAAGAGACAGGACATGCGCTCATCCTGCCTGGCCAATCATGTAACGCCAGCTACTCCTGTAACTGAGACAAAGAACTGCCTGTATATAAGCCGCCATACTCCTTTGTTCGGGGCTCTTGTCGGATTCTGCTGTGCCCGATGAGACTTGGGCCCTAGCGCGCTAGAAATAAACTCCCTTCTTGCCTTTGCATTACCGTGGTGGACTTGCTCTCTCTCTCGGTCGGTTCGGAGATACGGGCTCGGAGCATAACAAGAGTAATGCCTTTCTTATTCCCTCTGGTCTCCCTGACGTGGGCCGCTTGCTGTACCTGGAACCTGACCAGGCTTGAGTCCCATGACTGGGTGGAGAGGGGCCGAGACAGTCAGACCAGGCGCCCTTCACTGAGCCTGCTCCTAAGCCGGTGGCATCTGGTTTGCTCTGGCTGGGACCATAGACCCTAGTGCACCCAAAGGATGGCGGCTTGACCCTCTGGCCACAAGGACCTTGGAAAGGTCACCTTCCTCCAGGTTTCCTGGTGCTGCGGTCCCCAGCTGAAGCCCCCTTCCTGAGAGTGCAGCCTCCTAGGCACCTCAGCAGGGAGCGGTGCCCCAGAATGGGACGAGTCTGGAGGGGAGGGGTGAAGCCTTACGGGAGAGAAGTGAGACACAAGGCCTTGGGTGTTTGCCCAGGCACATTCCTCTCTAATTCACAGCCCTGGAAGCCAACCTTCCCAAAGGCTCAGTTTGCCTGAGAAGGCAATGGCACCCCACTCCAGTACTCTTGCCTGGAAAATCGCGTGGACGGAGGAGCCTGGCGGGCTGCAGTCCATGAGGTCGCTAAGAGTCGGACACGACTGAGCGACTTCACTTTCACTTTTCGCTTTCAGGCACTGGAGAAGGAAATGGCAACCCACTCCAGTGTTTCAAATATATTATCGACTTTGCAGCAGCAGCAGTTTGCCTGAAGAACCAAAGTTGGCAAGAAACAGTGCTGCCGCCTTGTGGACATTTTCTGTAATAACACCATGAAGAGCTGTGCTGCTGCTGCTGCTTCTAAGTCGCTTCAGTCGTGTCCGACTCTGGGCAACCCCATAGACGGCAGCCCACCAGGCTCCCCCGTCCCTGGGATTTTCCAGGCAAGAACACTGGAGTGGGTTGCCATTTCCTTCTCCAGTAAGAGCTGTGCTGCTGGACATTTAATATTCACAAGGATCCAGGAGCTGTAAACAAATTATGCCCTCGAGAAATGTTTTATGGGTGGCCATGGAAAAATAATTCAAAATAAGGCAGGCATTAAAGAAGCCAATTTCAAGATGTAAGTATAACTCACAGCCTTTTCAGAAAAGTCACATGAAACGATGTCAACATTGTTAAATATTAGAGACGTGGAAATCTGAACTATAGCAAGGCATCACATCACAACGGTCAGAATGGCCATCGCCAAACACCCTACAAACAGTAAGTGCTGGAGAGGCTGTGCAGACAAGGGAACCTCCTCCACTGATGCTTGGGCTGGAAATTGGTAACAGCCACTGTGGAGGCCACAGCGAGGGTTCCCTCAGACATGAAAATGAGAATGAAATTAGAAAACTTCCTAACACCATACACAAAGTAAATATAGTATAAATGTCTACAGGTAATGATGGATACTATGAAATTCTTGGGAAAAATATAAACAGGACATGATTTGACATAAAATGCAGGAAGTTTGTTGTGGCTCTATCTCTCAGAATAATGAAAAGTAAACCACAAATCAGAAAATCGGATTTCATTGACCTTAAAACCATTTGCCTACCAAAGGAAACCCTAAACAAGAGACAAGCACAACCCTCAGAACGGGAAGAAAGATTTGCAAACCAAGACACCCACAAGGAATTCATCTCCAAAACATACAAACAGCTCATGCAACTCAATATCAAAAATAAACACAACCTAAGAACAAAATGGGCCAAAGATTGAAGATGATATTTCTCAGAGGAAGGCCTGCAGATAGCACTTGGGCACATGGAAAGATGCTCAGCATCACTAATTATTAGACTCAAAGTCCAATGAGCTAAGCACTCACACTGGTCAGAATGGCCATTTCAAAACATCTTGAAGAATAAATGGTAGGAAAAAAATGCTAGGACTTACCTGGTGGTGCCGTGGTTAAGAATCGCCTGCAAATGCAGGAGATGGAAGTTCCGGAGCCCGCGTTCTGCAGCCAGCGGCCGCCACAAGCAGAAGCTGCACAGTGAAGCTAGAGAGCAGGCCCGCTCACTGCAGACAGAGAAAGCCTGCGCTCAGCGATTAAGGCCCAGTGCAACCAGAAAAATGAACAAATAAGATTATTTTATAAAAATAAATGCTAGAGAGGGTGTGGAGACAAGGGAACCCTCCTGCACTGTTGATCGTAATGTACATAGGTTCATCCAGTAGGAGAACATGCAGGTTCATTTAAAAAATAACATAGGAGTAATTCAGGACCCAGCGAGCCCATGCCCGGGCAAAAATCTGGAGAAACGCCTGCCATCTCGGCCCCACAAGGTACAACAGCCAAGTCTGGGAAGCAAGCTAATTGATGAAATTACAGATGAATGGATACACGATGGGGTACATATACCCAAAGCAATATTTCTCAACCATAAAGAAGCAGGAAATAATTCCAAGCCCAGCCACAGAAAAGAAAGTCAAGATGATCATTCCACGTGAAGTAAGGGAGACAGGGACAGACAAGTATCGTATGATGTCACTTCCGGGTAATCAGAACATGGAGGCAAATGAACGTCTCTACAAAAGAGAGCAGATGAACAGACTTAGAAAGGAAACTCAGGGCTACCAAAAAAGAAACGTGGAGGGGGCGGGGGATTAGCCGGTTCAGGCCAATATATACACCTTAGAACAGCGGCTGCTGCTGTTTAGCCACTCAGTCGTGTCCAGCTCTGTGCGACCCCGTGGACTGTAGCCCACCAGGCTCCCCATCCATGGAATTCTCCAGGCAAGAATCCTGGAGTGGGTTGCCATTTCCTCCTCCAGGGGTTCTTCCTGACCCAGGGATCAAACCCGTGTCTCCTGCAAGTCTCCTGCATTGAAACTGACTCACAGTACAGAGAACTAATAGTTACCAGTGCAGAGAGGGAGGTGGGAGGGGCAAGATAGGGGTAGGGGAATAAGAGACACACACCACGATCTGTAAAAGAAGCTACTACAATATCGCATACAGCAGAGTGAAAGATAGTCCTTATCTTGTGATACCTTTAAATAGAGTACATTCCATAAAAATATTGAAGCACTATGTCGTACACCCAAAACAAACATAGGAATGTGAATCGACTGTACTTCAGTTGGAAAATACAGCTGATGGCTAGCTACAAACACAAAGAATAATCAGCAAAAAAAGCAAAGTAAAACGGTATTTTTTAAAAACAAAGATTCCATCAAGAAATTAATTTTGATGAGATTTTAAATAATCATATAAAGTAGTTTTAGTCTTTTAAAATTTGCTTCACAAATCAGTCAAGTCAAGCCAATTACTCTTACTACAAAATGAATATGATTTTTTGAAAGTTATGTTGCTTTTGTCAGCGTTCTCTGAGAAAAACACTTTATTTAATGTTATTTTTGATTGATTTTACTTCACATATTGATTGATTTTACTTCACAATGCCATATAAATAGAAGTGACTTAGCAATCTTCTAGTTTCAAATTAAGACTTTTGTATGTATTAAGATGTAAGGCAGCATACTTGATTTAGAAGAATTATGTTAAGTCTCTGAAAGCATTACTCAAAAGGCCCAGTGATTTTCATTATGGCCCCTGGACTGGTATTTGCAAATCTGCTAAATCAGAAGTTCTGGAACTACCATCTGACAATTTGAATTCATAAGCCTTCTAGGTGATTCTGAAGCACTAAAGCACCGTGAAGTTTGAGATCTGCTGCCCTGTAAGTGCCAGAAAAACACACATTTTACCAAGTCCAAGTTGTAAGAATTAGCATCATTATAAGTTATAGTAAAATTTTGATTCTTTTGTATAAAGAACAATAGGAAAGGAGTTCATGCTACAAATGTATATACATTTGTATACCTGTATACACCTGTGTTTTCATATATGAAATATGCCCCAATATTTTCACCTGTGAACAGAAACTTCTATTTTCATTAGAGAAAAATATGCACTTTTATATTCTGAAGTATAGAAAATTCTATATTCATATGTGAAATATGTAGTGATATTTTCATATGTGAAGTTCAGAAAATTCTGTTTTCTGATTGAAGTATGCGTGGATAAATTCACATGAGAAGTACAGAAAATTCTACTTTCATATATGAAATATGCACCAATATTTTCATTTGTGAAATACAAAATATTTTATTATCATATATGAAAGATATACTGATATTTTAAAATGTGATTTGTAGAAAATTTCATTTTCACGTATAAATAGGTATCAATAATTTCATATATAAAATGTAGAAAAGGTTAAAATAATGCTATTTTCAGCAATATGAACCTAGAGATTAACATCTAAGTGAAATAAATCATAAAGACAAAGACCAACACCATGTGATATGACCTACATGTTGAGTCTAAAATGTGAATGTACCTGTGAGGCAAAAACAGACTCAGGGATGCGGAGAACCATGGCTACCAGGGGGGAGAGGAGGCCGGAGGGGGAGGGACAAGACAGGACGCGGGGTTAGGGGCACAAACCACTAGGCGTGAAATAAATGAGCTCTGAGGTTGTCGTGTAAAGCAGTGGAAGTATAGCCATTATTTTTAATACCCTTAAATGATGTATATTCCATAAAAACATTGAGCCACTAGGTTGTACAACCAAGACAAATATAGTAATATAAATCAATTATACTTCAATTTAAAAAATAATTGATGTCTGGTTACAAACACAAAAAAATCAAAAAGAAAAAAGTTAGAAAATAAAAATGGGATATTTTAAAAAATAGAAGATAGAAAAGATTCCATCAAGAAACTAACTTTGATGAGATTTAAAAAATCACATATAGTAATTTTACTTTTAATTTTTGCTTCACAAAGAACTAATTAGTCGTCAAGCCAATTAATCTACAGAAAAAAACATGCTTTTCTTAAAGTTAAGTTGCTTCTGTCAGTGTTCTCGGACAAGACACTTTACCATTATTTTTGATGCCTATATGTTGATTTCAGTTCACAGTGCCCTAAAATAGAAGCCACTTAGCAATCTTCTAGTTTCAAATTAAGACTTTTGTATGTATTAAGATGTACGATAATTTAGATTATCTTGATTTAGAAAAGTTATTTTACATCTTTAAACGCATTACTCAAAAGGCACAAGGATTTTCATTCTGATCCCTGGCCTAGTATTTGCATATCTGCTAAATCAGGAGCTTTGGAACTACCGTCTGACAGTTTGAGTTCACAAGCCCTCCAGGTGATTCTGAAGCACGGGAGCACACTGAAGTTTGAGAACTATTGCCCTAGAAATCCAGGCAAAACTCACATTTACCAAGCCCAAGTTGTAAGATTTAGTATCATTATAAATTATAGTAAAATTTTGATTCTGTTGGTTAAGGAACAATAGCGAACAAGTTGACTCTACAAATGTGTACCCCTATGTTTTCATACATAAAATAGAGAAAATTTTATTTTCATATGTGAAATAACCAGTTATATCTTCATATATGAAACAGAAAATTCTATAAGTAGATGCACCTATATGTTCATATAAGAAATACAGAAATACAGACACAGGTTCAATCTCTGGGTTGGGAAGATCCCCTGAAGAAGAGAGTGGCTACCCACTCCAGTATTCTTGACTGGAGAAGAAGGTCCATTCCACGGACAGAGAAGCCTGGCAGATTATACTTGCTCCTTGTGAGAAAAGCTATGACCAACCTAGACAGCGTTTTGAAAAGCAGAGACAATTACTTTGCTGACAGAAGTCTTTATAGTCAAAGCTATGGTATTTCTGGGAGAAGGCAATGGCACCCCACTCCAGTACTCTTGCCTGGAAAATCCCATGGGCGGAGGAGCCTGGTAGGCTGCAGTCCGTGGGGTCGCTAAGAGTGGGACACGACTGAGTGACTTCACTTTCACTTTTTACTTTCATGCATTGGAGAAGGAAATGGCAACCCACTCTAATGTTCTTGCCTGGAGACTCCCAGGGATGGAGGAGCCTGGTGGGCTGCTGTCTATGGGGTGGCACAGAGTTGGACACGACTGAAGCGCCTTAGCAGCAGCAGCAGCAGGGTATTTCTAGTAGTCATGTACAGATGTTACAGTTGGACCATAAAGAAGGCTGAGTGCTGAAGAACTGATGCTTTTGAACTGTGTTGCTGGAGAAGACTCTTGAGAGTCCCTTGAACTGCAAGGAAATCAAACCAGTCAACCCTAAAGGAAATCAACCCTGAATATTCATCGGAAGGACCGATGCTAAAGTTGAAGCTCCAATATTTTGCCCACCTGATGTGAAGAACTGACTCATTGAAAAAGACCTTGATGCTGGGAAAGATTGAAAGCAAAAGGAAAAGAGAGAGGCAGAAGATGAGATGGTTAGATAGCATCAGTGAGTCAATGGACCTGAATCTGAGGAAACTCCAGAAGATAGTGAAGGACAGGGAAGCCAGTGTGCTGCAGTCTGTAGGGGCGAAATGAGTGGACAAAACTTATCAGCTAAACAGCAGCCATGTGTACACAGAAAGCTGTGCCTGTAATTTTAATCTATTTTACCTTATATAATTTTATATAAACGTATCTCCTTCCTTCCACATATACAAAAAAGGTCTGTATTTCTAACAGATACTCCACAAAGACCTAATGTTCAGCATGGTTCGACCTTCTGCAATAAGCTCTTAGGCAAAAGAATCTAAAAAAGAAGAGATACGCTGCATGTATCTGTCATAACTGAATCAGGCGGCTGTACCTTGACCACCAGCAAAGTACTGGAAATTGACTATACTCCAGCACAGCACAGACATGAGGTGAAAGAAACGGAATAAAAAAGTAACGCCTAGTTTATTCCCTCCAACTTTCCTGACTTTGGCTACTACCCCGTCCCTGGAGCCTGGGCAGACTAGGGTCTCGTCTGGACTGGGTGGGGTCCAGGCAGCTGGGTTGAGACAACCAGAACTTTACTAGAGAAGTGTACCCATGTGATTTTGACCCCACAACGTACAACAGCCAGGACAGGGACGCAAGCTAGTTACAGACGCACACGTGGATGGAGACAGACGGTGGGCCCGTGCACAGAGCAGCATACCCCCACCGGAAAAAGCAGGGTATGCGAAGCCCAGCCTCAGCAAAGAAAGGGGACGCGGCCAGTTCAAGTGAAGCAAGGGAGACAGGGAGCTGCAGGTGCCACGTGGCGTCACTTCTAGGTGTGATCTGAAAATGGATACAAAGCAACTCTGTCCAAAAGAGACACAGCTCAAAGACTTAGAAGGGAAACCTCCAGACACCAAGAATGTAAGGTGTGGGCAGGGAGACATGAGCTGCTTCAGACTAATACAGGCACATAACCATTTCTAAAGTAAGACACCAGGACCCACTGTGTAACACGAGTTTTACACCACACGATGTAATCACCTATATAGAAAAAAAACCTCGCAAAAAATGCATACATCTATATGGAAGTGAACCAGCCGCGGTAGATTGAAAAGGAAAGGAAAAAACAAACAAACAAACAAGATTTTAATTCACCTAAACACTCTAGTTCAAATAATTGATTAAAAACAAAAGAAAAGAAAAAGGAAAAAAACGCTAACTCTATTCCCTGCAGGCAATAGTGACCCGGCTGGAGTCACATCCCCGGAGCCAGACTGGCTTGCACCCCAAGGCTGGAGAGTCCAGGAGCCGAGGGAGCTGGCAGCATGTGGCAGGCAGTGTACCTCCAAAACGGACCTGGAGTATCTCTTCCTTTCTGCAGAGCCCCCAGCCTCCAGATACAGGCAGGAGAAATTGAGAGCTTGGAGTTAACATATACACATTAATACGTGTCAGACAGATGATCCAGAAGTAACTACCAAAAAGCAGAGGGAAGTTTATTGAACACATTGCAATCACCTAAATGCGAAAAAGGACCTGAAAGATAACAGATAAACATCTATGTATAATTGAATCGAGGTCTTGTACACCTGAAGCAAAAACATCAGAAATCAACTATGTTTCGATATAAAATTACAAGAAAATTACAGAATAAAAGAAATAAACATTGTCCCACTGAGAAGTGCTGCCGCCTTGTGGCTATTTTCTGTAACAACACCATGAAGAGCTGTGAAAGTGAACGTCACTCATCCCTGTTCCACTCTTGGCAACCCCAGGGACTGTAGTCCATGGGATTCTCCAGGCCAGAATACTGGAGTGGGTAGCCTTTCCCTTGACCAGGGGATCGTCCCAACCCAGGGATCGAACTCAGATTCCCGCATTGCAGGCGGGTGCTTTACTGGCTGAGCCACACAAGGGAAGTCCGTGCAGAGCTGTGTTGCTGGGTATTTAATATTCACAAGGATCCAGGGCCTGTAAGTAAAAAATACCTGCCCCTGAGAAATGTCCTAAGAACGGTCTCTGAAAAAGAATTCGAAATGAAGATGGCGTTCAAGAACTCAATCTCAAGAAGCAATTTTAATTCCTTTAAAAAAAATCACATGAAAATACATCATCACTAAATGTTAGAGACATGCAATTCTAAACTACGGTGAGGTATCACATCACACCAGGAGGAATGGCCGTTGCCAAACACTCAACAAACAATAAGTGCTGGAGAGGGTGTGCACACAAGAACCCTCTTCCACTGATGCTTGGGATGTAAATTAGAAACAGCCACTATGAAGGACTCCATGAAGTTTCCTTCAGCCATGAAAAGAAGAATGAGGTTAGAATACTCCCTATCTGTACACAAAAATAAATACCAAATAATATAGATATCTAAATATAAGGACGGATACTATGAAATCCTTGAGAAAAATATAAACAGGACATGATTTGACATAAAATGCAGCAAGTTCTTTGTGGATCCACACTTTTAGAATAAAGAAAAATAAACCACAAATCAGAAACCAGACCAAACTAACCCTAAAAGCATTTGCATAGCAAGGAAAACCTTGAACAAAAGAGAAGGACAACACTCAGAATAGGGGAAAAAAAATTTGCAATGAGATGCCTACAAGGAATTCATCTCCAAAACACACAAGAAGCTTGTGCAACTCAACGTTAAAAATAGATACATCACCCCCAAAAAATGGGCCAAGTATTGAAATGGATATTTCTCTGAGGAATGCCAACAGACTGCAATTTGACACATGAAAAGATGCTCAGCATCACTAATATTAGAGAAAGGGAAATCAAAATTCTAATGAGGATGGTGCTCACATTTGTCAGAAAGGCCATCTTAAAATATAAATGTTGGAGAAGGTATGGAGAGAAGGGAACCCTCCTGCACCTATGTGCCTGCAATGTACATACGGAGAAGATAATTGGCCACACATTGTAATCACCTAAATACGAAAATGGACCTGAAAGATAACAGATAAACATCTATGTATAATTGAATCGAGTTCTTGTACACCTGAAGCAAAAACATCAGAAATCAACTATGTTCCGATATAAAATTACAAGAAAATTACAGAATAAAAGAAATAAACATTGTAGCTCGGAGAAGTGCTGCCGCCTTGTGGCCATTTTCTGTAACAACACCATGAAAACCAATAACATGAAGAACCAATAACAATTAAAATAGCTGAGCCTGGTGGAGGGGAAACCGGGCAGGGGTGACCCCGTTAGCATGCGATATGCTATGATATTAATATGACACCAACAAAGGGTGTCACTGAGCAGAACACGGAGCAGCGACCCCCACAAGGCTCCTGACTGCACGGGAATGCGACAGCGTGAAGAGAAGGAGGACCACAGGTTAACCAGGCAACACCCTCAATCCATGCTGGGGATCCCCGAGGTGACGAGACACACTGCAGGCACACAGCAGATTCGTGGCCTCTGTGCACACAGGGTCCTGACCCATGCAGGTGGGATGAGACCCACACAGTCCCCAGACCCCCCACCTGGGGTCACAGGCCCCCTCGATCAGGACTCCATGGCTGTGGCCAGCCAGACCCCAGTGTGTAAACAAGCCAGGTCTGTGGGACCCCCGGGACCCTAGAAAGAAGTGTGGGGTCCGTCTCCTCTCCCCTCAATTGTCCCTGAGAAGTCAGGCCCCTCCTGTTTTCACTTCGGTTCTGTGTGATGTTTACTGGTTTGGAAGCGCATACTAGAGTTAAACACAGTACCTTGGTTCTGGCAGGCTCTGTCACACCGCTGAGGTGCTGAGAAAACACGGGAGAGCTGGGCTGAAAGAGGAGGGGCAGCTCTGTTCTCTTCAGAGGAGAGAGTCGACGGGAAGGAGAGCACAGCAGCAGCCTCACCCGCTGCCCATTGACTTTATGCCCAATCCCTGTGCCCTGGAATCAGTGCACGAGATGAACCTACCTCCCTACTCAACCCGAATGTGCTGCAACATTGGAACAATTACCAGGTAGCCCACCTGAGGGGTCTCCAGGATCCCCAGGGAAGCTGAACCTGGTGAAAATGAAGTCGCTCAGTCGTGTCCGACTCTTTGCGACCCGTGGACTGGAGCCCACCAAGCTTCTCCATCCACGGGATCTCCAGGCAAGAATACTGGAGTGGAAAAATTAAAAAAATTAAAAAAAAAAGAATACTGGAGTGGGTTGCTATTTCCTTCTCCAGGAGATCTTCCCGACCCAGGGATCGAACCCAGGTCTCCCACATTGCAGGCAGACGCTTTAACCTCTGCACCACATTAAAAGCCCCCCTGGGAAGGCCATGGAACCCCACTCAGAGAAGAGCACGGTTCCCCAGAGATGGCCTCCTCAGCCCCAGAGCCCAGACATCTGAGCACTGACGTTCAGACGCAGGCGCGGAGTTTCCCAACAGAGGCCAGGCCAGGCCTGCACCCGGGTCTCCATGTCCCAGTGCAGAGAGTACAAGGTCAGGCCTAAATGTCCTCACTGCAGAAAGTGTAGGGAATGGAGTTAGAGAAGACGAGGTTCCGAAAAAGAAGGAGACCAACACTTTACAGGAATAGATCTCCTTTAATGAGGTGAAAAGGGGCAGCAGTCAGATTAGTGAGCTGCTGCACTAACCCAAGAAAAGAGCAGGTATACATAGGCATATATGTGGAAATCTATTGTTTTAAGGGGGCCTATTCTCCAAGGTTGTTAGAAGTAGTTATCTCTTAAATGGCTGGGGCAAGGAATTCTGGAGATCGGCCAGAGGCTGGGACGGCTGGGAGCTGGTTGTAATCAACCATAATATCCATTTTTTCCTTCGGGTAAGAGAGTTCTTTGTTTTGCATAGAATGGTGGGGAGGACCCGGAGGGGAGTTTAACTCCGGGCTATTTCCAGCCGTGTAACTTTCTTTCAGAAAGCACACAGTCTCATCTAAACATCCTCTGTGTAGATAGGACTTACAGAGGGCTCTATCTACCATGTAGACGGAACTTGGTCAGGTTCAAACTAGTCTAGGGCTGGTCTCCCAGGAGGCACAGGTCACACACATGCTGGGGGTCTCACCGTCGGATGGGGGCTCACCCTCGTGTGGGAGCTAGGAGAAAGAAGTCATCACTGGGCTCCACACTTCACCCACATCAGGGAACTGAAAGAATCTGCCCTATTACACATTTCAACAGGCAAAACAACAATGCTACCAATTCCTCCGGCCACATGATGATCAGGATACAGGGGAGAGACAGGAACTTCTCAGAGTGCAGCCCAGTGTCCTGTAAAGACAGACACGAAGAGGCCTGATTCCGGCATCCCAGGCTTCCAGCAGGAGGTGGCCACACTGGAAACTTTCTGAAAAAATGCATTCCTTATCAGAATAAAAATATATTGTTGAAATCGCAAGCGTACTAATTACTATTTGCACACCTAAAATATTCTTAAAAGCTTGGCACCCTGATCTTTGTGGTTTTCATTGTTTCCTTTGGTTCAGATTTTCAAGCCATCTTTTCAAACTACTTTCTTCTGTTATTTGTTATTATATGAATGAAGGGTCACACTTAAAAATAAAATAAAAGTAAACCCTTGCCAACAATTAGTGACAAAGATCACATGAGCTGCAGGAATTTTTCTTCTAACAGTTTCATTTTTCTCCATGAAGAAAACAGAAATCATAGGCCCCCCTGATTTTTTGCTTCTCTATTCAAATTGAGCTAAAATGAAACTGATGCTCATAGCAACAAGTAACACTTTTGAGGTTTGAAATGTCATGCCAGGGTAACAGGACCTGGAGAAAAGGGAATGCTCCTATGCTGCTGGAGAGAAACCACATCCTAAAATTCAAATTGGACAGATTCAAACTATGACAGAATGTGATCACACGGAGCATGAACCAAGGGTCTACATGTAGCAAGCAATATGTGAAGACAAATTTGATATCTCAGATGTGAGAGTAAAGGTTTCTTCTCAGATATGCACAAATTCTTTTAGAATACTGCATGTATCTTTCCAAATTATAGCTTCGTCTGTATGGCTGGGAGTGGGGTTGCTGGATCATATGGTAACTCTGTTTTTATTTTTTTGAGGAATTGCCATAGTGTTCTCTACAGTGACTGCACCAATTTACATTCCCACCAACACTGTTGGAGGGTTCCCTCTTCTCCACACCCTCTGGAACACTTGTTACTTGGAGATTTTTTTTAATGATGGCCATTCTGACCATTTGAGGTGGTACCTCACTGAAGTTTCGATTTGCATTTCTCTAATAAGTAACAATGAGGAGCATTACAGGATGATTCTTTAATTTTCAGATATGTGAAGTACGTTAAGTGTAACCTGTCAACTTGACCATTATTTTCACAGATGAGGATTTATTGAATATTTAGTTCTTTCCTTTCATAGGGGACATTCAGTATCATGTTACTTAAGGCAGTGATCTTGGTTATGCCCGCAATGCAGGAGACCCAGATTCGATCCCTGGGTTAGGAAGATCCCCTGGAGAATGGAATGGCTACCCAGTATTCTTGCCTGGAGAATTCTATGGACAGAAGATCCTGGTGGATTATTGTCCCTGGGGTCGCAAAGGGTTGGACACAACTGAGCAACTAACATGCACACACACAGACACACGCATCTTTGAAGATTTAGAGAACTGCATTGCTCCCCATACAGGGAAGGCTTGTGTTGGGACCAAGGTCTGCTTCCCAATAAATGCTGTTACTTGAGCAAATTCAGTCACTGCCCAGGGGACACATGGTGAGACCACCTTGTCAGCTGACATTTCCCACATCTCAGGCCTCAGACTGACCATTCCGTTTGCGGTGTAACAGTTTGCCCTCGTGATATAGCTTGACCTCTTTCTGTATGACTGCTGCTGCTGCTAAGTCGCTTCAGTCGTGTCTGACTCTGTGCGACCCCATAGACAGCAGTCCACCAGGCTCCCCCGTCCCTGGGATTCTCCAGGCAAGAACACTGGAGTGGGTTGCCATTTCCTTCTCCTAGGTGAGTTGTTAATGACATTTTAGGATTCTGTAGGATTAACAGCCCTCTAATAGCAAAATAAATGTTTTAAAGTTACACCAGGACCCGGGGGTTACACCATGAGCCTGAGGGAGTTTCTGCCGGATTTTTCTGTTGTGACATCAAGGCCCTCCCCCAGTTTGATGACAGCACAATTGCCAGAGACTGGATGAGCTACATAATTGGGAGGGATCAGTGCAAAATGAAAACGCTGGAATCCTGGTGTAAGAATCATAAAGGATTTGGACGGTGACAGCCCGCCTTAAACCAAGCACAGAGCCCTTCGAAGTGCGGAGGAGACCCCGCACCGTGCAAGCCCGAGCCTGCGAAGCCAGCCCCAGCCAAAGGCTTCTGCTTGCAGAGGGTCAGGCTTGAGTGAGGGTGTGCTGATCGACTTATAGCTTCAGATGCTTGTGTTCATGGTGTGTGGACTTGCTTTCCATTGAAAACAGGTGCATTTTTAACTGAGGAGTAGTTTTTTTATGTTGTGTTAATTCCAGGTGTACAGCAAACTCATTCAGTTATATATATATATTACATATATATGTAATATATATTACATATATTTCAGTTCAGTTCAGTTCAGTCGCTCTGTCATGTCTGACTCTTTGCGACCCCATGAATCACAGCACGCCAGGCCTCCCTGCCTATCATCAACTCCCGGACTTCACCCAAACTCATGTCCATCAAGTTGGTGATGCCATCCAGCCATCTCATTCTCTGCCGTCCCCTTCTCCTCCTGCCCCCAATCCCTTCCAGCATCAGTGTCTTTTCCAATGAGTCAACTCTTCGCATGAGGTGGCCAAAGTATTGGAATTTCAGCTTTAGCATCAGTCCTTCCAATGAACACCCAGGACTGATCTCCTTTAGAATGGACTGGTTGGATCTCCTTGCAGTCCAAGGGACTCTCAAGAGTCTTCTCCAACACCACACTTCAAACGCATCAATTCTTTGGCACTCAGCTTTCTTCACAGCCCAACTCTTAGCATCCATACATGACCATAGGAAAAACCATAGCCTTGACTAGACGGACCTTTGTTGACAAAGTAATGTCTCTGCTTTTGAATATACTATCTAGGTTGGTCATAACTTTTCTTCCAAGGGGTAAGCAAGCGCCTTTTAATTTCATGGCTGCAATCACCATCTGCAGTGATTTTGGAGCCCCCCAAAATAAAGTCTGACACTGTTTCCACTGTTTCCCCATCTATTTCCCATGAAGTGATGGGACCAGATGCCATGATCTTCGTTTTCTGAATGTTGAGCTTTAAGCTAACTTTTTTGCTCTCCTCTTTCACTTTCTTCAAGAGGCTTTTTAGTTCCTCTTCACTTTGTGCCATAAGGGTGGTGTCATCTGCATATCTGAGGTTATTGATATTTCTCCCGGCAATCTTGATCCCAGCTTGTGTTTCTTCCAGTCCAGCGTTTCTCATGATGTACTCTGCATAGAAGTTAAATAAGCAGGGTGACAATATACAGCCTTGACATACTCCTTTTCCTATTTGGAATCAGTCTGTTGTTCCTTGTCCAGTTCTAACTGTTGCTTCCTGACCTGCATATAGGTTTCTCAAGAGGCAGGTCAGGAGGTGTCGTATTCCCATCCCTTTCAGAATTTTCCACAGTTTATTGTGATCCACACAGTCAAAGGCTTTGGCATAGTCAAGAAAGCAGAAATAGATCTTTTTCTGGAACTCTCTTGCTTTTTTGATGATCCAGTGGATGTTGGCAATTTGATCTCTGGTTCCTCTGCCTTTTCTAAAACCAGGTTGAACATCTGGAAGTTCATGGTTCATGTATTGCTGAAGCCTGGCTTGGAGAATTTTGAGCATTACTTTACTAGCATGTGAGATGAGTGCAATGGTGTGGTAGTTTGAGCATTCTTTGGCATTGCTTTTCTTTGGGATTGGAATGAAAACTGATCTTTTCCAGTCCTGTGGCCACTGCTGAGTTTTCAAAATTTGCTGGCATATTGAGTGCAGCACTTTCACAGCATCATTTTCCAGGATTTGAAATAGCTTGACTGGAATTCCATCACCTCCACTAGCTTTGTTCATAGTGATACTTTCTAAGGCCCACTTGACTTCACATTCCAGGATGTCTGGCTCTAGGTGAGTGATCACACCATCGTGATTATCTGGGTCGTGAAGATCTTTTTTGTACAGTTCTTCTGTGTATTCTTGCCACCTCTTCTTAATATCTTCTGCTTCTGTTAGCTCCCTACCATTTCTGTCCTTTATTGAGCCCATCTTTGCATGAAATGTTCCCTTGGTATCTCTAATTTTCTTGAAGAGATCTCTAGTCTTTCCCATTCTGTTGTTTTCCTCTAGTTCTTTGCACTGATCACTGAGGAAGGCTTTCTTATCTCTCCTTGCTTTTCTTTGGAACTCTGCATTCAGATGCTTATATCTTTCCTTTTCTCCTTTGCTTTTCCCTTCTCTTCTTTTCACAGCTATTTGTAAGGGCTCCGCAGACAGCCATTTTGCTTTTTTGCATTTCTTTTCCATGAGGATGGTCTTGATCCCTGTCTCCTGTACAATGTCGTGAACCTCCGTCTATATTTCATCAGGCACTCTATTTATCAGATCTAGTCCCTTAAATCTATTTCTCACTTCCACTATATAATCATAAGGGATTTGATTCAGGTCATACCTGAATGGTCTAGCGGTTTTCCCTACTTTCTTCAATTTAAGTCTGAATTTGGTAATAAGGAGTTCATGATCTGAGCCACAGTCAGCTCCCAGTCTTGTTTTTGCTGATTGTATAGAGCTTCTCCATCTTTGGCTGCAAAGCATATAATCAATCTGATTTCGGTGTTGACCATCTGGTGATGTCCATGTGTAGAGTCTTCTCTTGTGTTGTTGGAAGAGGGTGTTTGCTATGACCAGTGTGTTCTCTTGGCAAAACTGTATTAGCCTGAATCAAGGCAAATTGGAAGTGGTCAAACAGGAGATGGCAAGAGTAAATGCCAACATTCTAGGAATCAGCAAACTAAGGGACTGGAATGGGTGAATCTAACTCAGATGACCATGATATCTACTGCTGTGGGCAGGAATCCCTCAGAAGAAACGGAGTAGCCATCATGGTCAACAAAAGAGTCCAAAATGCAGTACTTGGATGCAATCTCAAAAATGACAGAATGATCTCTGTTCATTTCCAAGGCAAACCACTCAGTATCACAGTAATCCAAGTCTATGCCCCAACCTGTAATGCTGAAGAAGCTGTAGTTGAATGGGTCTATGAAGACCTACAAGACCTTTTAGAACTAACACCCAGAAAAGATGTCCTTTTCATTATAGGGGACTGGAATGCAAAAGTAGGAAGTCAAGAAACACCTGGGGTAACAGGCAAATTTGGCCTTGGAATACATATACTTATATAAGCATACATAATACAAATATATAAACATACCCACATACATGTTCTTTCTCAGATTATTAGGTTATTATAAGATATTGATTCTAGCTCCCCTTCCTGTTCATAGGGACTTGTTTATCTATTTTATATATAGTAGTATGTATCTGTTGATATCAAACTCCTAATTTGTCCCCCACCTCTCTCCCCTTTGGTAACCATAAGTTTGCTTTCTATGTCTGAGACTATTTTTGTTTTGTCAAGAAGTTCATTTGCATCATAGTTTAGAGTCCACACATAAGTGATATCATATGATATTTGTCTTTCTGTGTCTTCACTATATGCTAACCTCTAGGTCATTCATGTTGATGAAATGGCATTATTTCATTTATTATGGCTGAGTAATATTCCATTGTATATTCTATGATATGTGGACTCTTGATTCAGGCCTTAGAGATGTTACTGACAGACCTGTCTACATGAATATCCTCTCATGGTGAGGGGTAACCATGATTCCCCAGAAGAAACTTACTTGATGGTCTGAGCCTCCTGGAAGAATTCATCTTCTGACATGGAGCGCTCCCTGATCACCTTAACAGAACATCATTCTGCCCCTTCCACCTGCCCAGAGGGACGCTCCAAACGGGCCACTTCCCAGCTCCTTCCACACGGTAACCTCTTCGCTTTGCAGACCCCAGGCTCCTGATACGGCAACATGGGCACACGTCAGGACGGGAGCAGAAGGCTCTGGGGCCAGCAGCTCCACAGGCGACTTCCTCTCCAGTGAGAGTGTATCACTGGCAAGATGAAGCACAGCACGACTGTTTAAAAAGTTGCTCAGGTAAAAAGGAAACCCTTGGTAATGTGGTCTTAGGACCTGTTAGACCATGTGATATTGCCACCAGAACAATATTGCTCCCGAAATAGCTACAGTTAGTGACAAGAAAGGTTAAAGTCAAAAAAAACCTTTGCCAACTAGAGGCTTCTTGGAAAAACATGGTGACCAAATGTGCTTACTGCCCTTAGCTTGGTAAGGTTTAGTGTTAGGCAGATTAATTGGCTTGACTGGACTAATAAGTTCTTGAAAAGCAAGAATTAAAACAGTAAGGCTATTTTGGGTGGTTTTTAAAGTTCTCATCAAAATTAATTTCTTAATGGAACCTTCTAGTTTTAAAAATTTCCCATTTTTATTTCACTTATTTTTTTATTTTTGACTACTTTATTGTTTTCATAGATAGCCATCAACAATTTTTTAAGTTGAAGTTCAGTTTATTTATAATACTATATTAGTTTTGGGTGTTCAACATAGTGATTCAATATTTATATAGATTATACTCCATCTAAGGTATTACAAATAAAGGCTATATTTCCTCATGCTGTATAATATATCCTTGTACCTTATGGATATTATACATAGGAGTTTCTATCTCTTAATCCCCTACACCTATCTTGCCCTTCCCACCGGTAACTGGTAACCATATCTGTGAGTCTGTCTCCATTTCATAGATAAGTTCATTGGTGTTGTACTTTAGATTTTACATGTAAGTGATATTATATGGGATTTCTCTTTGTCTTTCTGACTTACATCACTTATTATGATAATCTCTAGGATTATAGTGCTGAAAATGCCATTATTTTAATCTTTTTATTAGCTGAGCAGTACTCAGTATATATTTCATATATGAAACCCTAGGTATATATTTCATAGAAGAAAACATAGGTATATATTTCCTATATGAAAATGTAGGTACATATACTTGCAGAGTGCACGCCTTTGTTATGGTTCTTTAACCAAAAGGATGAAACTTTTACTATAACTTCTAATGATACTAATTCTTACAACTTGGGCTTGGTAAATGTGTATTTTGTCAGGATTTTCAGGGCAAAAACTGAAAGCTGAAGTTCTCAAAAGTCAGTTTGCTTCAGTGCTTCAGATTCACCCGGACGGCTTATTTACTAAAATCGTCGGACGGCAGTTCCATTCTGATTTAGTAGCTTTGCAAACACCAGTCCATGGACCATAATGAAAATCACTGTGCCTTTTGAGTAATGCTTTTAGAGACTTAAGATAACCCTTCCAAATCAAGTATACTGTCTTACATCTTAATACATACAAAAGTCTTAATCTGAAGCTAGAAGATTGCTAAGTGACTTCTACTTATAGGGCATTGTAAACTGAAATCAATTTGTAGGCATGAAAAATAATGAAAATGAAATGTTTTGTCAGAGAACATTGACAGAAGCAATTTAAGTTTTTTAAAAAGCATATTTATCCTGTAGTTATATTAATTGGCTTGACTTGACTGATAAGTTCTTTGTAAAGTAAAAATCAAGAGTAAAACAATTTTACGTGATTTTTTAAAATTTCATCAAAACCTGTTTCTTGATGGCATCTCCTGTTTTTAAAACTTTCCCATTTATATTTTGCTATTCTGCTGAGTAATATTCCATGTGTATTTCATATATGAAAATAAAGTTATATATTTTATATATGGCAATATAGGTATGTATGCCATGTGAAAATATTAGTATATATCTCTTATATGACAATGTAGGTACATGTCTCATATGCAAAAATATAGGTATATATGTCATAAAATATAGGTATCTATTTTTATATCATAAAATTAGAAACATTCATAAACTTAAAACTTATATTAAAAAAGAATTAAAGACTTTGATTATGTGAATCACAACATACTGGAGAATTCTTAAAGAGATTGGAGGACCAGACCACCTTATCTGCTTCTTGAGAAACCTGTATGCAGGTCAAGAAGCAACAGTTAGAACTGGATACGGAACAATGGACTGGTTCAAAATTGGGAAAGAAGTATGTCAAGGACGTGTCTTGCTACATGGCTTATTTAACTTCTATGCAGAGTACATCATATTAAATGCTGGGCTGGATGAATCACAAGCTCGAAATGAGGTTTCTAGGAAAAATGTGAGCAATGTCAGATATGCAGATGATACCACTCTAATGGCAGAAAGTGAAGAGGAACTAAAGAGCCTCTTGATGAAGGTGAAAGTGGAGAGTGAAAAAACTGGAATAAAACTCAACATTCAAAAACGAAGATCATAGTATCTGGTCCAATCACTTTATGGCAAATACACAGGGAAGAAATGGAAACAGTGGCAGATATTATTTCTTGGGCTCCAGAATCACTGTGGATGATGACTGCATCCATGATAGGAAACACCTTATTCAGGAAGCCAAATGACGAACCACAGACTGGAAGAAGCTATTTCCAAAACACACATCAGAGAGAGGATCTGTACTCAAATCGTATCAGACTGCTCCTTAAAATTTGATAAGAACTGAAAATCACACCTGGCCAAAAAATATAAACAGATCAATATATAGAATTGTTTATCTCTCTGTAGATAGATGTTTATATGTCCAGGTAGATAGATATTTATATCTCCCAGTAGGTAAATATTTATATCGCTACAAAGATATTCCACAAAATTAATAACTTCCATAAAATTAATAACCTCCATAAAATTGAAAATTTCTATGAAATTAAAACTTCCATAAAATTGATAACTCATAAATTGAATATCAAAATTTGCATAACTTCTATAAATTGAATAAATTTACAAATTATTAAAATTCCTAAAATAAATCTTTCATAATTAATAATATTCATAGAACTACGCACTTCCATACAATTACTCACTTTCATACAATTTAAAACTTCTTCAGAAAGTTAAAACCTTCCTCTGAAAATTAAAAATTTCCTCAGAAAATTAAAAATTATAAAATTATTTATAAAAACAAAAACTTCTACTTTATGAAACACCTTATTCAGAAAATCAAAAAATAAGCCACAAACTGGAAGAGACTGTTTTCCACATATCAGATAAGGGATCTGTGCTCAAATTATACCAAACAACCCCCCAAAAATTTGGTAAAGTTTGAAACACACATCTGGCCAAGAAAAGATAAATGATAAATAAGAAAGGAAAGAAGGACTAGGGTGAGGAACAGACAGCCCCTTGAGACAGCTAACCCTAGGATCTGACGTTCCCACCCTGGGCTGATAGCCTGAGAAAAACAAGATTCAAATACGCACACACACCCCGGCCTTCACTGCAGCACTCCTTACAATAGCCAAGACACAGAACCAGCAAGATGTCACCAACAGGCCGAAACTTACAAAAGATGCGGTCCATGTAGACAGTGCACTGTTACTCACCCCAGAGAAACCGCCGCTGAAACTGAAATACCACCACTGCTGGCCCCAGGGATGGACCTTGGAAGATCACACACTAAGTGAAGTCAGCCAGACAGAGAAAGACCATAGCATGAGTCCATTCTAGGCAAAATAAAAAAGGTGACACAGGGAACTAATTTACAAGACAAAAAGAGACTTTGAGATTTCCAACACAAAGTGAGCCAAAAGAATAAATGAGTGAAGGCTTTAATCTCCTTCCTTCCACTGTGCAGAAACTCTGTATCTCTAATAGACACTCCACAAGGACCTGAGGATCATCACACGGAACTTCACTTGAGTTTGTGCAATCGCCTCTATGGAAAAAGAATTGAAAAAAACAACAGATGTGCTGTCTGTATATGTCACAACTGACTCAGGTGGCTGTACACTGCCAACAAGCACAAAACGGAGTCATCCCAGCACAGCATCCCATGAGATTAAAGAAAAGGAACTACTAGTTTATACCCTGCCACCTCCTTAACTTGGGCTGATATCTCATTCCTGGAACCTGAGTAGACTTGAGTCCCAGGGCTAGATTGGGGTGGGGTCGAGACAGGCTGGGAGGTGCCCTTCATTGACACCCCTGATAAACCTGCACTGTCTGGCTTGCCCTGGCTGGAACCAGAATCCCTAGTGCCCCCTAACGATGGTGGCCTGACCCTCTGGCCTTGAGGACCAGGGTAAAGTCACCAAGAATCCAGGTTCACTGGTGCTGGAGTCCCAGCTGAAGCCTACTTCCTAAGAGCCCAGCCTCTCAGGACCTCAGCAGGAGCAATGCCCAGGTTTGGATAAGTCTGGAGGGGAGACTGAGTGAAACGCTAAGGGGAAGAAGTAGTGAGACACAAGCCTTTGGACGTTTGCTCAAGCACATTTCACTCTCATTCATAGACCAGGAAGCCCACTTTCCCTAAGGCTCTGGTTGCAGGTGGAACCAGAGTTGGGCATGAAGAAGTGCTGCCGCCTTGTGGACATTTCCTATAACTACAACTTGCCCAGTTGAGTTCAGTCGCTCAGTCCTGTCTGACTCCAACCCCATGGACTGCAGCACGCCAGGCCTCCCTGTCCATCACCAACTCCCGGAGTTTACTCAAACTCATATCCATTGAGTCAGTGATGCCATCCAAGCATCTCATCCTCTGTCATCCCTTTCTCTTCCTGCCTTCAATCTTTCCCAGCATCAGGGTCTTTTCAAATGAGTCAGATCTTCGCATCAGGTGGCCAAAATACTGGAGTTTCGCTTCAACATCAGTCCTTCCAATGAATATTCAGGACTGGTCTCCTTTAGGATGGACTGGTTGGATCTCCTTGCAGTCCAAGGGCCTCTCAATTATCTTCTCCAACACTACAGTTCAAAAGCATCAATTCTTCGGTGCTCAGCTTTCTTTATAGTCCAACTCTCACATTCATACATGACTACTGGAAAAACCATAGCCTTGACGAGATGGACCTTTGTTGGCAAAGTAATGTCTCTGCTTTTGAATATACTATCTAGGTTGGTCATAACTTTTCTTCCAAGGAGTAGGCACCTTTTTATTTCATGGCTGCAGTCACCATTTGCAGGGATTTTGGAGTCCAAGAAAATAAAGTCTGTCACTGTTTCCACTGTTTCCCCATCTATTTGCCATGAAGTGATGGGACCAGATGATCTTCGTTTTCTGAATGTTGATCTTTAAGCCAACTTTTTCAGTCTCCTTTTTCACTTTCATCAAGAGTCTCTTTAGTTCTTCACTTTCTGCCATAAGGGTGGTGTCATCTGCATATCTGAGGTTATTGATATTTCTCCAAGCAATCTTGATTCCAGCTTGTGCTTCCTCCAGCCCAGTGTTTCTCATGATGTACTCTGCATAGAAGTTAAATAAGCAGGGTGACAATATACAGCCTTGACGTACTCCTTTTCCTATTTGGAACCAGTCTGTTGTTCCGCGTCCAGTTCTAACTGTTGCTTCCTGACCTGCATATAGGTTTCTCAAGAGGCAGGTCAGGTGGTCTGGTATTCCCATCTCTTTTTCCAGAGATTATTGTGATCCACACAGTCAAAGGCTTTGGCATAGTCAATAAAGCAGAAATAGATGTTTTTCTGGAACTCTCTTGCTTTTTCCATGATCCAGCGGATGTTGGCAATTTGATCTCTGGTTCCTCTGCCTTTTCTAAACCAGCTTGAATATCTGGAAGTTCACAGTTCACATATCGTTGCAGCCTGGCTTGGAGAATTTTGAGCATTACTTTACTAGCATGTGAGATGAGTGCAATTGTGCAGTAGTTTGAGCATTCTTGCCCACTGCGTGTTTACTAGCACCTCCAATTAACAAGGCCTCTGGAGCTATTTGCAGCTCAGCTGGTAAAGAATCTGCCCATGATGCGGGAGACATAGGTTCAATCCCTGGTTTGGGAAGATCCCCTGGAGAAGAAAAAGGCTACCCACTCCAGTGTTCTGGCCTGGAGAATTCCAAGGGGATTGCAAAGAGTCAGATATGACTGAGTGACTTTCACTTTCACCTGGAAGTATTAATTACCCCTACCCTCAGGAAAGGACCTGGGGCAGCTAGAAATAAATTTCAAACACAACTGACTTTCAAGAAGCCAACTGCAAAGGTAAATTTTCCTCACTCCCTTTAAGAGAAAGAAATGAAAACAAACAAACAAACCACAAACGGCCACAGGACAGGAAGCTCAGCATCCTGAGTTATTACAGGAAGAATGCTAATCAAAATGACAACAAGATATCTAATCGCATCTGACAGAATGGAAATTCTGGCTGTCTACAAATAGGAAAGGGGGAAAGATCAGGGAGATGATGGAATCCCCCTACACCTTCCCTAGGAACAGACTTTGGCAACAGCCCCTAGAAAGGACAGCCTCCACAGTCCAGAAGAAAAAAATGCAAGAGAGCTAAGCCTAGGATTTTTATACCCACACCTGGGCTTATATTACAAAAAGCCATCATTCAAAATGACACGTGCACCGCAACGTTCCCACCAGCGCTACTTCAAATAGCAGAGATGCAGACCCAGGAAATGTCCACGGACAGATTAAATCTTAGAGAAATGTGGCATATATACACAATGGGCTATTACTCAGACATGAAAACCTGCCACTGAAATTCTGAAATTCTGAAAATGGCTCCCACAAGGATGAACTTTGGTGGATCATATACTAAGTGAAGTCAGCAACAGAGGAAGAGAATAAGAGATGTCCCTTCTAGACAAGATTAAAAAAAGAAATACAGAGGAAGTAGTTTACAGCACAAAAAGAGACTCTGAGAATCAAAACACAAAGAATTAAAAAAGAAAAAAAAAGGAAAGACCACGAATGAATTAGGAGGTTGATACTCACATATACCCGAAAAGCTGTACCTGTAATGGGTAATCCACAAGGATTATCTCCTTCCTTCCTAATTCCACCTTTATACAGAAATCTGTATATCTAACAGATACTGCACAAACACAGGGGACTTTGCTTGAAATTCTACAAGATTTTCAAGGGCAAAACAATCCATAAAAGAACAGATATGCTGTATGTTAGTATATGTTGTACTGAATCAGGTGGCTGTATACTGACAACAAGCACCAAATGGCAGGCCAACTATATTCCCGTATACCATCGCCATCAGATTAAAGAAAAGCAAAGCCTGATTTCCACCCGCCTCCCTGACCTGGACTGCCACCCCATCCCTGGAGTCTGAATGGCCTCGGATCCATGACTGGCCAGGAGCAGGGCTGAACAGCCCGGCAGGGTGCCCTTAACTGAGCCCCGCCTTTAACCTGCACTGTGAGGTTCGCTCCGGCTGCCACCAGAGTCCTTCGTTTAACCAAGGATGGTCGCCTGACCCTCTGGCCTTGAACTTTGAAAAGTAACCGAGACTGCAGGTCGCCTGGTACTGGGGTCCCCAGCTCAATCTTCTGTCCTGAGAGAGCCGCCTCCAAGGCACCTCAGCAGGGTGGGCGAGGCAGGGATGATTCGGACGGTGAAGAGTGAAGCGTTAGGGGGAAGAGGCAGGGGGGCACAAGCCCTTGGGTGTTTACTCAGGCACAGTCCTCTAACTCACAGGCCAGGAAGCATTCCCCAAGGCTCTGGTTGCCCAAGAAACGAGTAGAGCATGAAACAGTGCTGCCGCCCTGTGGACATTTCCTGTAACTACACCTTGACCAGCCGCGCTTACTCACCCCTCCAATGAACAAGGCCTGTGGGGCTGTGAATGACAGCTGCCCTGAGGAAAGGATCTGGGGCTGACATTGCAGACGTAAATTCCAAACACAACCGACGTTCAACAAGCCAATTGCAACAGGTAAATTTTCCTGACACCCTTTAAAGAAAAGCATAAAGGGGGAAAATAAATTCCCACCCTGCAACAGGATAGGATGCTGCCGCCACTGCCGCTAAGTCACTTCAGTCGTGTCCGACTCTGTGCGACCCCATAGCCGGCAGCCCACCAGGCTCCTCTGTCCCTGGGATTCTCCAGGCAAGAATACTGGAGTGGGTTGCCATTTGCCTCTCCAATGCATGCATGCATGCTAAGTCCCTTCAGTTGCCTCTGATTCTGTGTGACCCAAAGGCAGCAGCCCACCAGGCTCCTCTGCGCATGGGACTCTCCAGGCAAGAACACTGGAGTGGGTTGCTATTTCCTTCTCCAGGATAAGATGCTGAAATCCCTAATTATTACAGGAGGATGCAAATCGAAGTGACAATGACGAATCGAATCCCACCGCTCGGGAAGGCCATTCTCACCTGTGACAAGCAGCCACGCAGGAGCGAGCCGGGAGGAGAGACCCACCCACCCAGTACGTGGGAATGGACATTGGCAACAGCCGCTGGAAAGGACAGCCTCCCTGTGTCAGGGGAAAAAAAACACTTTCCAGAAAGCTAAGCCTAGGATCTGACGTTCCCACACCTGGCCTATGTCCCGAGGAAACCATCATTCGAAAACCCACACACACCCAACACTCACTGCAGCACTGCTCACAGTAGCCAAGACACAGATCCAGCAGAACGCCTACCGACGCATTAAGGCTCAAAGAAGACATGCTGCGCACACACAGCGGACCGCAGCTCAGCCATGAGAACCGCCGCTGCAACTATGAGATTATCCACGGGTCACCGCAAGGGTGGACCGTGGAGGGTCAACACCAGTCAGGCAGGAAGAGGGAGAAAACAGCATATGATGTGAATACTAGGCAAAACTTAACAGGAAGTAGACAGACTAATTTACAACACAAAAAGAGACGCTGAGGATTCCAACACAGACAGAGGGTTCCAAAACAGTTGAAAGGGCAAGGATGAATTAGGAGGTCGGGACCAACACATACACAGAAATCTGTATCTAAAACAGATAATCCCAAAGGAGTACCTCCTTTCTTCTTTCCTTCCCCGTTTGGAGAGCCTAAGCTACTCCATCTTGTAAAAGGACTCCATTTTGTAAAGTTCCAGGCAAAAAGACTTAGACTTTGGATATTACCCAACCTTGCCCCACTGCCCACGAGCCAATCGGCCCTCAGGTTAAACCTCCTGACTTTACGTTCAGGAACTTGTGATTTACCTTGAAGGCAAAAACCAATCAGGAATCAACACACAACCCTATAGAAGAAGGTAACCAATCAGATGTCCCTCAGCCTGAAAATCCCCCTTTACCTGAATATTCCCTATATAAGCAATGTAACCCAAGACTCGGGGCTCCTGCCTATAGCCGCTGCATCGGTAACGGTGGGAGCCCCAGCTCAAGCTTGGTAATAAAATCTCTCTTGCTTTTGCATCGGATATTGGCTCCCTGGTGGTCACTGGGAGATTTCGAGACTTGGGCATAACACTTTCCTCCCAAAAATGGGCTTCCCTGGTGGCTCAGGCAGTAAAGAATCTATTTGCGATATAGGGGACCTGGCTTTGATCCCTGGGTTGGGAAGATCTCCTGGAGAAGGAAATGGCTCTTCACTCCAGTATTCTTGCCTGGAGAATTCCATGGAGAGGAGCCTGGCATAGGGTGGCAAAGAGTTGGACAAGACAGAGCAACCAGCACTTTCACTTTTTTATTACTTTACTCCCACAAGTACAAAAATTTCAGAATCTGTAAGAATACACAGAAATCTGTATCACCAACATAAACAGAAGTCTATGTCTGTAAGAGATAGCCTGCAAGACTGTCTGCTTCCTTGCTTCCTCCAGATATAAACAAGCCTGCATGCCTAACACATGTACCAAAATCCGTGTCTTTAACATACACACAGAAATCTGCATCTCTAACAGATACTCCACAAAGACCTGGCGCTCAGCACAGGGAGCTTTGCTGGACCCTCTGCAATTCCTCTGTGGTAAAAGAACCCAGGAGAAGAGACATGCTGTGTGTGAGTCATAACTGAAGAAGGCAGCCGCATAATGATAACATTAAGGAGCAGAAACATCACTTTGCCTGCAAAGGTCCATATAGTCAAAGCTATGGTTTTTCCAGTCATGTATGGATGTAAGAGTTGGACCATAAAGAAAGCTGAGCCCCAAAGAATTGATACTTTTGAACTGTGGTGTTGGAGAAGACTCTTGAGAGTCCTTTGGACTGCAAGGAGATCAAGCCAGCCAATCCTAAAGGAAATCAGTCCTGAATATTCATTGGAAGGACTGATGCTGAAACTGAAGCTTCAATACTTTGGCCACCTGATGCAAAGAACTGACACATTTGAAAAGACCCTGATACTGGGAAAGATTGAAAGCAGGGGGAGAAGGGGATGACAGAGGATGAGATGGTTAGATGGAATCACTGACCCAATGAACATGAGTTTGAGAAAACTCCGGGGGATGGTGATGGACAGGGAATTCTGCCATGCTATAGTCCATGGGGTCACAAAGAGTCGGACACGACTGAGTCACTGACCAACAAAGATAAAGATCTCACCTTATTATGGCTCAGTATTAAAGAGCTCACCTGTCAGTGCAACAAACTTGGGTTTGAATCCCTGGGTCAGGAAGATTCCCTGGAGAAGAGAATGGCAACCCACTCCAGTATTCTTGCCTGAGAAATCCCATGCAGAGCGGAGCCTGCCAGGCTATGGTCCATGGGAATATAAAAGAGTTGGACACGACTTAGCAACAGATTTTCAAGATAAAGATCTAATTGTAAGGTCAGATACTATGAAATTCTAAAGGAAAATATAGGCAGTAGAAGCTTTGTCACTCATCATAGGAAGTTCTTTTGGGACCCAGCTCTTAGAACAGTGAAAAAAAAAACCCCAAATAAGAAATCAGCCCACAATGTGCGACCCCTCACTCCTCCTCACCAGCCCAGCTGCGCTCCTGAGGGGCAGAGAAGATGGGGTTAGGTGCCGCTGCAGGCACTCTTGCTGCCTGGAGGGGGTGGTTTTTTCCAAGTGAAAGTTGCTCAGTTGTGTCTGACTCTTTGCGACCCCAGCGACTATACAGTCCATGGAATTCTCCAGGCCAGAATACTGGAGTGGGTGGCCATTCCCTTCTGCAGAGGAGCTTCCCAACCTGGGACTGAATCCAGATCTGCCTTGCATGCGGATTCTTTACCAGCTGAGCTACTGTGGAAGCGGTGGTGGTTTAGCTGCTAAGTTGTGTCAGATTCTTGTGACCTCATGGACGGTAGCCTGCCAGACTCCTCTGTCCATGGGATTTCTCAGGCAGGAATACTGGACTGGGTTGCTATTTCTTTCTCCAGGGGATCTTTCTGAGCCAGAGGTCCAATTCACGTCTCATGCATTGCAGGTTATCTCACTTACCAGCTGAGCCACCAGAGAAGCCCCACTGCCTGGAGGGGGTTGTTTATAAAGACCTCAGCCCAGGCATTGCTGGGAAGGGCTGGCCGACTCATCCAGTCAGCCAATCCTCACCCACCAGGGGCTCACAGTTGCAGAAAATGGGTCTTGTTGTGCCTGACAGGTGAAAGGAACAGGTGTGGGCCTGAGGGTCAAGATGGACATGGGGCTGCAGCTCTGGTTTCATTTCTAGTCTTTTTTTCTGGCCCACGAGTGGGAGAGAATTTCAAGAAGATCTTCTCCTAAAGAGAGGAGCCCAGGAGTCAGGGCGAGGAAGGGTGGTGGTTGGAGACAGGAGCCCAGGGCTCCGGCTGCAGTGGAACCTGTGGCAGACCTGCCGGAAGGAGGCCACACAGAGTGAACCCCAAGGTCACTGACCTGCCCAGGAGTGGCTGTTTATTAGTCCAGGTCCTGCTCTGAGGTGTTCAGGGCCAGCTCTGACCAGGAAGAGGGCTGGGGGTGCTCTGTATGAGGGTTCCATGCAGGGTACCTCTGTGCTGAGCCCAGCCCAGACGGGCCCCCTGCCCTGGGAGGGGTCTGCTCATGTGAGCCCTGTGCCCTGGGAGGGCCCTGTGAACAGGCTCCCTCTCTGCAGTTGGCACAGAGCTGCTTAGGATGCAGATTAAAGTCAGCCGAGGACAGGTGTCAGGGGTCCAAGCTCGCTATGCTCGCCACATGGCACGGGTGTTGAGGCAAGGATATGACTGTATCCTAAGTGCCGGCTGATGAAAATAACGGCCGATTAATGTCTCCAAATAACCCTGTTGTTGGGTTCTGGATGCCAGGTTCTTTTATGAATTAGAGGAGGAGGTGAGGAAGCAAACTAAAAAAGTTGTTAATCTTGCAAATACCTTGGGAGAACACCAAGCCTCAGGCAGGGGATATGTTAATCTCTTCCTTCCTGCCATCCACAGGTGGACAGGGTTCTGAACAAAGGCACTTTAAGAGGCAGGCAGAGGGGCGGGATTCTCTGAGGCAGGCCATTATGTGTGATTATAGTAACAAAAGTAAGAGAGAGCAAGTCAAAGACACAGTTCCAACATGGAGTCAGAACTGGCTTCTTCATGAACATCCTAAGGTGCAGGGTTTATTCAGGTCCTCCCTTTGCCCTTCCCCTCCCCTAGAGCCTGGCCCCACTCACCCACTCCCTGTCTCTGGATTTGCCTGTTCTGGATGTTTATTATAAATGCAGTCATATAGTTTGTGATTATTCTGGGCTGTATGTTGGTGTCCCCCTCAAAATGCACATGTTGAAACCTAACCCCCAAGGTGATGGTGTGAGGAGGTGATGAGAGTGGAGACCCCATGAATGGGATTAGTGCTTTTATGAAAGAGACCCCCCAAGAGGCCTCCTCAGCCCTTCCTCCATGTGAGGATGCAGTAAAAACCCCGGCCCCCACCAAGAACAGAGCTTCACCAGAACCTGACCATCCTGACGCCCTGATCTCAGACGTCTGGGCTACAGAGCTGTAGGAAATGGGTTCCTGTTTCTGAAGCCCCCAGCCTTCTGTTTTGCTATGGCTGCCCGGGCAGACCAAAACAGTGCGTCCTTCTGGGCCTGCTTCTCTCGCTGAGCAGTGTGTGTTCACGTTCATCCCCACTGTAGCCTGTGTCAGAGCTTCACTCCTTTTCATGGCCAAGTCATAGTCCACTGTGTGAGTGGACCACATTCTGTCTACCCCTTCTCTCATCCATCCACCCATCCACACATCCATCTACCCATTATCCATCATCCATCATCCATCCATCCATTCATCCATGCATTCACCCATCCAGCATCCAGCATCCATCCATCCAACACCCATCCATTCACCCATCCATCATCCATCATTAATCCACCCATCCATCTACCCATCATCCATCATCCATCATCCATCCATCCACCCATCCACCCACCGATCAATCTGTTAGGGGAAGCACACTGATTGAAACCGCCCACCCTGGCCAGGCACCATGGTAACCATTTGCATGAGTTGTTTTATGACAGGAGATCCTGATAAGGAATACAGAACTAAGAAGCCACCATCAACCGGAAGGGTTCGGGAAAGGTCGAAAGGAGACACCGCGTGTCTGCCCACTTCCCAGAATCCCTCTCGCTAGCATCCATCTTGGCTGAGCGATGCGTGCGCCACCAGGAAAGACTGAATTAGAATGATTGGCCAAAGACCACCCCGGAAGCTAATCCCATCACCATAAAACCCGAGTCTGCAAGCCACATGGCAGAGCAGTTCTCCTGGTTCCCTTACCCTCCTGCTCTCCACCTGGGTGCCCTTTCCCAATAAAATCTCTTGCTTTGTCAGCGCGTGTTGTTATGCCCAGAGTCCGAGTCCCCCAAACTGAGAGAATAAGACGTCCACAGCAATGCAAAAGCATAAAGGGGTTTATTACTAGCTCGAGCCAGGGCCCAGGTTTCATCCAGCACAGTGGAATCCGACAAGAGCCCCGAGCTCTGAATCACATATACTTTTATACAGACGGTTCTTTGTTTCTGTAACAGCATAGCTGATTGGTTAAACCGTATGCGCGTGGGGGACTTTTAAACCTCGCATCCCTATCTGGATTGGCTCGGGTCTGGCGTGGGCGGGGGCCTACGGGGATTTTTCTGATTGGTCTAGCTACACTGCCTGCGGGAGTTCCCAGAGCCTCAGCTTTTCTCAGGCCTAGCCTGCCCCTTAGAGCTTGTCCTGGCTTCAGTTTGGTCCTGTCAGTGTCTCCTCGGACAATTCTTTTCCAAGTGTTAGACAAGAGTCCAGTTTTGGGCCCTGGAAGGGGTCCCCCTTCCTGCAACAAAGCCATCCATCCATCATCCATCCATCCATCTGAGAGGCTAACTTGCAGGAAGGTCAGGGGTCTCCAATGCTTTTTTCTCTCTCTTACAAATGGGAACTAACAATTTCAGCCTCACTCCTTTGAACTGTATCCTGAAAAACTGGGATAGATTTGATCCCCAGAGCTTAAAGAAGACCCACACTTATTTCCATATAAGAAGCAGTATCCACTGAAACCTGAGGTTAAGGAAGGGTTAAAACCTATCATTGAGAATTTAAAGGAGCAGAGGCTATTAATTCCCTGTAACAGTCCATGCAACACTCCTATTTTGGGTATAAAGAAATCAAGTAGTAGATGGAGACTAGTTCAAGATTCATGAAAAATAAATGAGACTGTAGCTCCTTTATACCCCGTGTGCCTAATCCTTATACTCTATTGTCTGAAATTCCTGAACAAGGCAAATATTTCTCAGTGATTGATTTAAAAGATGCTTTCCATTCAGTGCCTTTCGCGGAGGAAAGTCAATTTCTATTTGCCTTTGAAGACCCTATGCAGCCAGCTTTTCAGTTAACCTGAACATTTTTGCCCCAGGGATTTCGTGACAGCCCTCACCTATTTGGGTAAAGTTTGTCAGGAAATCTACAAAACTTGAATAGCTCCGAAGCAGTGGTGCTACAATATGCAGATGCTATTCTGCTCTGCGCTGAGAGAGAGGAAGCTTGTTCGCGAGCCTCAGATTTCTTTAACTCTCTGACAGGCTGCGGTTACAAGGCATCAAGGGAAAAGGCTCAGCTTTGTCAACAATCTGGTAGATATCTGGGCCTAATCATATCAGAAGGGACTAGGACTATAGGCCCTGAGAGAACTAAGCCTATATTAAAGCACTCCCTTCCTATAACTTTAAGACAATTGAGAGGATTTTGGGGAATCACAGGCTACTGACACATTTAGATTCTGGGTTATAGGGAACTTGCCCAGCCTTTATATAAACTTATAACTGAGACTCAGCAGGCCCAAACCGACAAACTGGTTTGGTCTCCAGATACTCAAAAGGCTTTTAAGCCTCTTCAGACTGCTCTCCTGCAAGATACTGCTTTGAGCTTGCCCACAGGGTCAGAATTTAATTTGTTTGTCACTGAAAGAAAAAGTATAGCCTTGGGAGTTTTGACACAACCCTGAGGGCCTCACCAGCAACCTATTGCTTATCTAAGCAGAGAATTAGATGTGATTTCACGTGGGTGGCCCCACTGCCTAACAGTAATTGGGGCAGCGGCTTTATTAACACCTGAAGAACTCAAAATAATTAATGGATGAAATCTTACTGTACTGACTTCTCATGATGTGAGTGGACTCTTAAACTCTAAGGTTAATACTTGGATGACAGTCAGCTTCTTAAATATCAGTCATTGTTGTTAGAAGGACCGATAACTAAGCTTAAAGTATGTGGAAATTTAAATCCTGCCACTTTCCTTCCTGAGAAGGAAAATGAAACACCTGATCACAATTGTTCCCAATTTCTAACTTTAAACTATGCAGCTCAGGAAAATCTAATGGACACCCCATTAGGCAATCCTGACACTGAAATATTTACAGATGGCAATTCTTTAGTTCAGGATGGGAAGCATGAAGCAGGTTACGCCGTGGTGATGGCTGAACGGGTTTTAGAAGCAAAATCTCTCCCCCAGGGAACCACTGCTCAGTTAGCAGATTGTGGCTCTGACCTGAGCTCTAGAGCTAAGCAAAGGACAGCGGATAAATATCTACACTGATTCTAAGTATGTTTATTTGACCTTACACGCTCATGCTGCAATATGGAAAGGAAGACAGTTTGAAACAGCAACAGAAGAACCTATTAAGCATTTCAGAGAGACTGAGAGACTTTTAACTGCTATCTATTGTCCTAAAGAAGTAGCTGTTATGCATTGCAAAGGGCACAGCAGGGATGGGAGTAAAGTAGCTGAAGGTAATCAGTTGGCTGACTCAAGCCAGAAAAGTGGCACTTTAAGAAACCCCTTCCCTGCAGAAGCCTTTGATCAGGACAGGTCCTGTGAAACAGAAAAAAAACACAATATACTGGAAGAATTAGAAAGATATGAGAAAAGAGGAGCAAAGATTACTGCTAAAGGATGGTTACAGTCCGAGGATGGATGATTAATTCCTGAAAATGCTCAGTGGAAAATTCTTAAGGGCTTACACCCTTTTAGGTGTAGAGAGTACTTACCAGATGGCTTCTCGTTTGTTTGAAGGTAAAAATGTAGTGAACACTTTAAAGAACATTATCAGAATATGTGAAGTTTGTCAGAAAAATAATCCAAAGGCTTAAAATCTAGCAAAATCTGGATTACAACGAAGTGGAATCCTGGCGAGGACCGGGAAATTGATTTTACTCATATGCCAAAAGCTAATGCATATTCTTGCTTACAAGTTTGGGTGGAGGCTTTTACTGGATGGATTGAGGATTTTCCCTGTCGTGGTGAACAGGCTAAGGAGGTTATAAGAATTTTAACCCATGAAATTATCCCCACGTTTGGGCTGCCACGGGGCCTTCAGAGTGACAATGGCTCCGCCTTTAAAGCTGCTGTAACTCAGGGGGTGTCTAAAGCTCTAGGAATAGAATATCACTTACACTGTTCCTGGAGACCCCAATCCTCAGGAAAGGTTGAAAAAGCTAATGACACTATCAAAAGACATCTGTGCAAATTAACTCAAGAGACGCAGGACAGTTGGATTAAAGTCCTACCCATAGCTTTAATGAGGGCTCGGACTGCCCCTCAAAAGGAGGGACTGTCCCCCTTTGAATGTATTTATGGAAGGTCTTTTTTATGCACAGACATTGTTATAGACCCTGAAGCCTTAGAATTAACTAAATATGTAACTCAGCTCTCAGCTTTTCAACAGGCATTAACGAAACTCTGGGGGGTGACCCCTGACCCAGCCTCTGAGTCCAGCAAGCCTCTATTTGAGCCAGGAACTGAGGTCCTGGTAAAAATATTGGGATCTGGAGGCCAGTCCCTCGAGCCCCTCTGGAAAGGTCCTTACCAGGTTATTCTTTCTTCTCCCACAGCTGTCAAAGTGGCAGGAATTGATTCGTGGGTGCCTCACACTCGAGTTAAGAGGTGGCACCCTGACCAGAACTAACTGACGTCATTTTATGTCTTCACTTTCTATGCTCTGACTTTGTACTTTTCAGATGGGCCTGAACATCTATGTGAGCCTACTTCTGCTGACTCCAAACGTCCTGAGTGTGCCGTTTGATCCTCAAGACAATGCCTTCCTGTCCTGGGCTCCTACGCTGCATTTCACAACTGATCTAACTGCTGGGTCTGCGGAGCGCTGCTCTCTTCATCAGTGGAAGGCTTCCCTTGGTGGACATCTCCATTTCAAGGAAAAGACTTTCTCCAAGTCTGCAAATACCTTCGACAGCAATCATATATGATGCCTCTTCTTAATCTGATGACATCTAACAACCCTAAGATGGACTGGTGCAACACTTTGTACTTTATGGACATAAGGTGACTTTTAATTTTGATTATACATTGTCTCGGTTTAATGACTATTTCACTACACATAAGGTAAATGGGTCTAGATATGGTGGCTTTTTACCTGACGTTTATCAAATATGGGATGAGGTTATATGGCTAACTCCTGAAAAAGGACGTTTAATATCTAGTGCGCCTATTTGCTGGGAACAAATAGAGCCATCCCCAGAAGTTAGCCAACAACTTAATTATAATGATTGGAAAAATTGGGATTTTTGCCTCAGGAAATATGCAGTGTAATCATTCCCATGTTTTCCAACCCCAGTTCAGGTCCTCCCTTTGCCTGGCCAAGCACTGATTGGGACTGGATATCTCAGTCATGCTGGCTTGCTCCAAAAGGGACCTTTTGGTATGTGGCTCTTACCTATGGGCATGGCTTCCCCCTGGCTGGATAGTGAGATGCACCCTAGGTCTAGCTTTTACTCATGGCTTCATATTTTCAGAGCTTCCAGAAAAGCCAGCCAACTTACCACACCTTAAAACTCGGTGGGCAAAGTCTGTATTTCACTGGTGTAATTATTTGGCTGTGTTATGCCCAAGTCATGAAATCTCCCAATGACCACCAGGGAGCCGACATCGGATGCAAAAGCAAGAGAGTTTTTATTACCGAGCTTGAGCTGGGGCTCCCACTGTTACTGACGCAGCGGCTAAGGAGAGGAGCCCCGAGTTTTGGGTTACACTGCTTATATAGGGAATATTCAGGTGAAAGGGTAACAAAGGGGGTGTTCAGGCTGAAGGACTACTGATTGGTTACCCTCTTCTATAGGGTTGTGTGTGGATTTCTAATTGTTTTTTTTTTTACTTCCACGGTAAATCATTAGTTCCAAGGTAAATCACAAATGTAACTCATTACTTCCAAGGTAAATCACAAAAGTAAGTCATTACTTCCAAGGTAAATCACAAATTCTTGAACTTAAAGTCAGGAGGTTTAACCTAAGGGCTGACTGGCTCACGCACAGTGGGGCAAGTGTAGGCAATATCCAAAGTCTAAGTCTGTTTGCCCAGTACCTTTGCAAAATGGAGTTCTTTTACAAGATGGAGAAGCTCAGGCTCTTCAGCTGCAGAGTTTGTTCCCTCTTTGGGAACTACAGATGTTATGCTACAAGTGGATGCTTTGACTAATTTTACTCAACAGGCATTGCAAGAGTCTCAAAAAGCTATTTCAGCTCTTAATGCTGAAAAAGCACAAGTTAGAAAGGTGGTTTTACAAAACAGATTGGCCTTAGGTATTCTGACACCTTCACAGGGAGGAATTTGTGCCATTATTCACACCCCGTGCTGTACATATATACCTGATGTGAGCACTAATGTTACTCATTTTACTAAACACATGAACAGGATGACTCAGCCTATGGATACTCCTGAAGACTCAACTGCCTCACTTTGGACGTTAACTAGTTCCCCATGGTGGAAAATTATCTTAATAACAATAATTCTGATTGTTCTGTTTTTGCTGTTTTCTCCCTGCATCTGTAACTGTGTAGCTGGATTTGTTTCTAGTTGCATGAAGGCTTTTAAGTTACAAATGGTTGCTCAGACTCCTGCAACTGCCGCAGCTTCCTCCATCTACTACTCGGGGCCCCTGGATCAGAGACCCTCAATATGAGGATTAGGAGAATATGCCTCACCAATTTAGGGACAATGCCCCTTATCAGCTCGGAAGCAGTTATGGAAGGAGAATGAAGCCCCTTTCCCTAGGCAACATAATTCTCCTAGAAGAAAAGCGGAGATTGAGAAGGTAACAGGCAGGAAGGCCAGGGGTCTCCAAATGGAGGAAATAGGCTGCAAGTGTCAGACATTTTTACCTCTCTCTTAAGCGCCAGGAGGAAACAAACTAGTGCTATATATTTACCCCGTCTGTATACAAATATAAAAACAGGTTTCTCTTAAAATTTTGTGTTGCCTTAATGACACCCGGTTCTACCTAAACTTAACTTTTCTCAAACCTTGAGCTAACCAATGCATTTTTCTTATGGAAATGTTTGTCTTAAACTATGTTAATAAACTATGCATTTACCCTGGACTCTGTCTTCAAGTCAATTCCGCCTAAAGGCTCAGAACCCACTTGATAAACCAGTATGTTATACTCATTTTTCTCCTAATCTGTGTTAATGAAACGATATATTTGTGTGGAAATCTGCCTTTCTTCAAGGTTTATGTCAATCGTTTCATGGCCTAGGATGACTTACCTGGTGCCAGTGTTATCTCAAAATGCATGTTGTGGGTGAGGGGCCTGGTGCCTTTCTCTGAATTTTGAGATAATGCCTTTCTTTAATTAGCAGACTGCTAGTAGCTATATAACATGACTGAAAGACTAGCAAGGGGGCACTCTTTCTGCAGCCTTCTAATGTCTATGTCAGAAGCTTTCTCTATCCCTTTTATGCTTTAATAAAACTTTATTACACCGAAGTTCTCAGCGATCAAGCCTCATCTCTGGCCTCAGATTGAATTCTTCTCCTCCAGACGTCAAGAATCCTGGTGTCTTTCATGGTTCAGCAACAACCTTTCACATCCATCATCCATCATCCATCCATCCACCCCCTCCCCTATCCCCTAGCCACCACAAACCCACTTTCATTCTTTGTGGATTTACCTGTTCGAGACATTTCCTATAAATGGAATCACGTGCTATGTGTCCTTCTGTGTCTGCTTCTTTCACTGAATATTGTGTGTTCGAGGTCCATCCACATTGTAGCCTATGTCGGAGCTTCACTCCTTTTCATGGCTGAGTCATATTCCACTGTGTGGATGGACCTCACTGTGTGTATCTGTTCGATCACTTATTGATGGTCATTTGGGTGGCTTCCTCCTTTTGGCTGTTGGAAATTGGGCTGCTGTGAACATGTGTGCACAAGTGTTTGGGTTTATCCATAAGCGTGGAATTGCTGGGTCATGTGGTGACTCCAAGTTTGATATTTCGAGGAACTGCCAGACTGTTTTCCAAAACGGCAGCACCATTTCACCATTCCCACCAGTGCTGTTGGAAGGTTCAAGCTTCTCTCCTTATTGTTGTCTGACTAACGCAGGCACAAACGTGTATCTGTAATCAGTAATACACAGGGATTATCAGCTTCCTTCCTTTCGCATACACACAGAAATCTCTATTTCTGACCTATACCCAGAAATACGTGTCTCTAAGAGACACTCCACAAGGATTATCCGCTTCCTTCCTCATATACAGAGAAAATTGCCCGTGAGATAGATAATCCTCAAAGACCTGACGCTCAGCACCTTGCTCAACCTTCTGCAATAAGCTCTATGGCGAAAGAATCCGAAAAAGGACAAATACACTCCACGGATACGTCCTGCCTGAACCAGGTGGCTGTATCCTGGCAGCAATCACAACATTGCAAATCAACTATACTGCAAGGCAGCATCGGCAAGATGTTGAAGAAAAGGAAAGAAAAGTGGTGCCTACTTTATTATCTCCAGCCTCCCTGACGTGGGATGCTATCCCATCCCTGGTGGCTGAGCATCTTCGGTTCCATTGCTGGACTGGGGTGGGGTCCACACAGCCTGGCACGGTGCCCTTCGGTTAACCCCTTTTAAAGGCCTATCGTCTGCTGTGTTCTGGCTGGGACCAGAGTCTCGAGTGGGATCAAGGGCTGGAGGACCTTGGGGGCAACAGACACCCAGCCACCACGTCTCCTGGTGCTGAGGTTCCCAACTCAAGCCTCCTTCCTGAGAGTGCTGCCTCCTGGCACCTCAGCACCCTCAGCAGGACGCTGTGGCCCCGGATGGGACAGTGGAACAGAGGGTTGTGAAGCTTTAGGGAGGAGAAGTACTGAGCCACCAGCCCTTAAGTGTTTGGTCAGGCACAGTCCACTCCAATTCACATCCCAGGAAGCCAACTTTCCCTAGGCTTTCCTTGCTGGAGGGTCCAGAGGCGGGCGTGAGAAACGGCTGCTCCCTTGTGGACATTTCCTGTAACTTCAACTCGACCACCGGTGCTCACTGGCACCTCCAATTCAGAAAGCCTGGCGGGCTGTTCATGACAGCTATCCTCAAGAAATGTCCCGGGGCAGGTACTGCCAAAATAAATTCCAAACACAACAAACCTTCTAGAAGCCACTTGCCACAGGTAAATTTTCCTCCCACGATTTCAGGGGGAAAAAAATCCAAAACACCAAATCTCCATCACAGAAGACGTCAGCATCTGTAATTACCTCAGGAATGACAATCAAAAGTGACAATAAGGACTCAATCCCCGCCAGTCAGAAGGGCCACCATCAAACATCTACAAACAATAAATGCAGGACAGCAGCGGGAAGGGGGGGAATGCCCCTCCTCTGTCTTGGGAAAGGACAATGGCAACACCCACAGTGATAGTCTCCAAATGCCAGAAAAAAACATTATCAGGAGAGCTAACCCTAGGATCTGCTCCCATATTTTCAGACAGGAAATATAGAAAATTAGATTCTCCTGTATAGATATATGCATCCATGTTTTCATACAGGAAATATAAGAACTTTTATTTTCAAATAGGAAATATAAAAAATCAATTTTTACACATGGAAATATGCACCCATACTTTCTTACAGGAAATCTAGAAAATTCTATTTTCATATATGGAAATATGCACCCATGTTTTCATATATGAAATGTAGAAAATTCTATTTATATGTGTGGAAATATCCACCCATATTTTCAAAAATGAAATATACAAAGTTCTATTTTCATGTATGGAATATCCATTCATATTTTCATATATGAAATAAAGAAAAGATTAAAATAATGCCATTTTCAGCAACATGAACCTTGAGATCATCATAGAAGGTGAAGTAAGTCAGAAACACAAATACCATATCAGAAAACTTACATGTGGAACCTAAAATATGACACAAATAAAATTACCCGTGAAACAGAGACAGACTCACAGACACAGAGAACTCATGGTTACCAGTGGGAAGAGTGAAGTGAGAGGGCCAATGCAGGGGTAGGGATTAAGAGATACAAACCACTACATATAAAATGAATAAGTTACAAGCATACAGCAGACAGCAGAGGGAAATATAGGTGTTATTTTGTAATGCCTTTAAATCGAGTATAGTCAGTAAAAACGATGAATGAGCATGTTGTACACTGAAAACAAACATAGTACTCTAAATTAACTGTACTTCATTTTAAAAAATAGTTGAAGGCTAGCTATAAATACAAAAAATAATCAACAGAAAAAAATTAGCAGAATAAAAATGGGAAATTTTTAAAAATAAAAGGTGCTATCAAGAAACTAACTTTGATGAAATTTTTAAAAATCACATGAAGTAGATTTACTCTTAATTTTTGCTTCATGAAGAACTAATTAGTCAAGTCAATAAATCTAACTAGAGGATAAATATGGTTTTTTTTTAAGTTGAGTTGCTTTTGTCAGTGTTCTCTGATAAAACACTTTAGCATTATTTTTGATGCGTACATTTTAATTTCATTTCACAATTCTCTAAAATAGAAGTCACTTAGAAATCTTACTATTTCAAATTAAGACTTTTGTATGTATATACTGAGATGTAAGCAGTGTACTTGAGTTAGAACAGTTATCACAAGTCTTTAAAAGCATTACTCAAAAGGCACAATGATTTTCACTGCGGTTCCTGGATGCTATTTACTAAATCAGAAGCTTTAGAACTGCTCATACTCTCATATATGAGCTACAGAAAATTCTATTTTCATATATGAACTATACACCCATATTTTATGCTCATATATGAAATATAGGAAATTTTATGTTCATATATAAAATATGCACCCATATTATCATACATGAAACATGGAACATTGTATTTATATATGTGAAATATGCCCCCATATGTTTATACATGAAACATAGGAAATTCTATTTTCATAAATAGCAATATGCCACATTATATTCATATAGGAAATATAAGAAATTCTATTTTCATATGTGGCAATATGCCCCTATATTTTCACATGTGAAATATGGGAAATTCTATTTTCCCATATGAAATATGCCACCATATTTTCATACAGGAAATATATAAAATTCCATATTTCATAAAAGGAAATCTTCCCCTTATTTCCATATGTGAAATATATAATATTCCATATTTCATAGATGCAAATCTGCCCCATTTCCATATGAGAAATAAAGAAAATATTAAAATAAAGCCATTTTCAGCAACATGAACCTACAGCTTCTCATACTAAGTGAAGAAAGCCAGAAAGCGAAGACAAGTGCCGTATGGTGTCACTTGTGTGTGGAACCCAGAATATGACGTGAATGAACTTATCCACGAGCCAGAAGCAGACTCACAGACACAGAGATCTGATGATTACCAGTGGGGAGAGGAGGTGGGAGGGGTAAAACAGGAGTAAGAGATACAAACCACCATGTGTAAAATAAATAAGCTACAAGGATACAGTAAACAGCTGAGGAGAATTATAGCCATTATTTTGTGATACCATTTGTCATTGTTGTTCAGTTGCTCAGGCGTGTCCAACTCTTTGCGACTCCGTGGACTGCAGCACGCCAGGTTTCCCTGTCCCTCACTGTCTCCTCAAGTTTGCTCAAACTTGTCCTTTGAGTTGATGATGCCATCCAACCATCTCATCCTCTGTCTCCCCTTTCTCCTCCTGCCCTCAATCTTCCCAGCATCAGAGTCTTTTCCAATGAGTCAACTCTAGGCATCCCGTGGCCAAAGTGTTGGAGCTTCAGTCCTTCAGTCCTTCAGCATCAGTCCCTCCTATGAATATTCAGGACTGATTTCCTTTAAGAGTGACTGTTTTGATCTCCTTACTGTCCAAGGGACACCCTCGAGTCTTCTCCAGCACCACAATTCGAAAGCATCTTTGGCACTCAGCCTTCTTTATGGTTCATCTGTCATATGTGTACACAACTTGTGGAAAAACCATAGGTCGACGAGATGGACTTTGTCAGCAAAGTGATGTCTCTGCTTTTTAAACATGCCACATACATACACAAATATGTATGTGATTTTGGTGAGAGGGTCCATGCAACCAGGTCTTTTTAGGTGACTGCTATTTGAGAGGAACACATACCTTAGTTAACGATATTAGTGCTTTTCTAAGTATGGGAAGATGCAAGTCCCTGAGTCCATAAATATTTCTCTGGTGAATATTTAATTGAGGGCTGGTTCTGCCGGGTCTCCCAGAGAGCAAAGCACCTCATCCAGATCTTCACTCTGATTTCCCTCCAGGATGGATACGAGGTCAGCAACAACCATGGCTGATGACTTGATTCTTGTCAACCTGAGTGGTGGGCAACATTCTTTATTACACAATCCTGTCCATTTTAGTTTTATTTTCAATAAAATTTGGGAGGCATCTTTGACAAATTTGTCTCAAGAGTTAAGAATTTCCCTGATAAACCACTCAAATGCTCTTACTCACCCAGTCCTAGAAACAGCAGCAAGCTCCTCCGGGCCACCTGCCGTACGAGTCCCTCAGCCTCCGGGAAATGGTTCCCTCCTGTTGCTTCTTCCCATATCTAGAGTCATACTGTCACAGTCATGGGTCTTACAGACTATGCATCAGGTCAATTGTTTCAAGTCACTTGGTCATCGTTATTTTTATCTTAGGCCCCGTTAAACATTTGGTAATATAAGAAAAAAGTCATATAAAAGTAATGTAGGCAGAATACTAGTAATAGAACTTGTGGTATTAATAAAGTCATAAATAAGCATTGTTATCTCCTAAGGAGTTACATGGCTGCACCAGGAAAAGAAAAATTCATCTTTATGGCTGAGCAGGTATTTCTGCCCTTAGGGAAGATTAGTTAACACATAACGTGGATGCACAATCCACACTAGAGGTGAGGGAGGAGGCCAAATAGGCAGAGAATAAATTTATATTTTTCTTGTCTTCCTAAAAATATGGAAATTACTACATTACTTCTTAATATTGTTCTGCCATGGGAACCACTTCCTGGGAGCCCTCCCCACCTATGCAACCTGCCCCTGGGTGAGGATCACACACTTCATCCCAGAACAGGAGTGTGGGGCAGCAGAGGGGGTCCTTCCCCTCCCCTCCCCCACAGCTCTGCTGGCCTGGCCCCTCTGGCCCTGGTGACGCCAGGATGCTGGGCTCTGAGGCTTTGTGGCTGAGAGTACACACACACACACACACCCCACACACACCCTACACACACACATCACACACATACACCACACACACCACACACACACACCACACACACACACCACACATACCACACACACAACACACAAAACACACACACAGACACACTCAGCATGTATAAAGACACACACACACAACACACACATACACACACACACTCAGCATGTACAAAGACACACACACACACCTTTAAAAGGAGGCACCTGGGAGCTGGCAGGGCCCCTTTAAGAGCTCGGGGATCAGTTGCTGGGCATTATGGTGGGCCCCACCTCTTCTTTCCTAACACTGGGCCATTCTCTAGGATTTGGCCGGGGTGGTAAATGGTGGGCTGGAGGGGTGGAGACAGGGGAATAGAGACTCAGGGAGGGTTTCCTTGAGAGGGTGGTTTGCTTGCAAGAGGAGGAAGTCTGCTTGGCAGCTTTGAGCTCCAGGCAAATTTGGGGTAATTAGGATCTGTGGATTTCATATGTTTTTTTACTTTTATCTTGTGTGTCTGCTGGTTGTGTCCAACTCTTTGCGACCCCAGGGACTGTAGCCCACCACGCCCCTCTGTCCATGAAATTCTCTAGGCAAGAATACTGGAGAGGGTTGCCGTTCCCTTCTCCAAGGGATCTGCCTGACCCAGGGATCAAACCTGGGGCTCCTGCATTGCAGGCAGATTCTTTACTCTCTGAGCTAAAAGTTTAAAAACTAACATTGTAGACGTGGTACAGGGGACACCACCTCTGGACAACGCTTCTTGCAGTAATTAACTGCAGGGGCTGATGGGTACCAGGAGCTCCAAGAATTTTTAAAAATGATGCACATTTACATGGATCTCATTATTCTTGAGTCACAAAGAAACAAGACGCAGCACCAGAAAGCAGCTGGCACACGGAAACACACGTGTGTGCTGCACACATTCAACAAACGCAGTTCCCTTGACTGGCAGCAGAAATCCCCACCCCGTTCAAACCATGCCAGAAAAAGTAAAATGAAAGGAACCTTCTCTCTTAAGATTAGGGCCACCCAGTAACGTGTGCCCTTCTAACCAGAAAAGAAATCCAACTAACATCAGCTTTAAGGCTGCAGTGGCCATGCTCTTCTCCCGGCAGAGGCAGGGCCTGCTGTTTTGATCACTGAGGCAGGAGGGCCACATCGCTTCCCCTCACAAACACTGCAGACAGGTGTCTGCAAGACCCTGGGTTTCTCTGCCAGCTCCTACTTTGATTCCTCAGAGAGTAGTTGGGATGGAAGGGTATCTACCCCTGGCTTCCTCTAAGATGCCCTTGAGGCAGCGGGTGTTCAGTGAGCCTGCAAAAATTCTGGAGCCAATCTCAGGTGGGGCTGGAACACCTGGAGCAACATGTGGGTCCCAGGGACCCAGGGTCTCTGCTTTAATCCTCTTGCTGCTGGAAATTATGGACCTCTAGAGATTTATTTTTTAACTTAAAGGAAAGGTGGAGTGGACACCTCCCTCCACTGGGAGAAAGAGGGTCCAATCCCTATCTACCCTGCTCCCCAACCTCACTGCCTCATACTCACCCACATCAACTAAGGCATTGCCAGGGGACAGACATGCTTTGCAATGAGGCCCCCTCCAGAGGCCCAGGGTATGAACAGTTGCACAGAGAGCTGTGTGCTGTGGAGTCAGCACCTTAGGAGGCAGGAGCGGGTGGTGGGCAGAGAAGGAAGGAGTCTCAGGTCCTGATGGATCAGAAGAAGGAAAATGGGGAGAGGTGGTCAGGACACAGGAGATGAGAAAATTAAGAAAGATCAGAAAAGGGACAAAGAGTAGAAAATATAGGAAAGATGGAACAGTAAGTTCAGTGCAGTTCAGTTCAGTTGCTCAGTCGTGTCCAACTCTTTGTGACCTCATGGACTGCAACACGCCAGGCCTTCCTGTCCATCATCAACTCCCAGAGTTTACCCAAACTCATGTCCATTGAATCGGTGATGCCATCCAACTATCTCATCCTCTGTCGTCACCTTCTCCTCCTGCCTTCAATCTTTCCCAACATCAGGGTCTTTTCAAACGGGTCAGCTCTTCGCATCAGGTGGCCAAAGTACTGGAGTTTCAGCTTCAACATTAGTCCTTCCAATGCACACTTGGAACTGATCTCCTTTAGGATAGACTGGTTGGATCTCCTTGCAGTCCAAGGGACTCTCAAGAGTCTTCTCCAACACCACAGTTCAAAAGCATCAATTCTTCAGTTCTCAGCTTTCTTTATAGTCCAACTCTCACATCCATACATGACCACTGGAAAAACCATAGCCTTGACTAGATGGACCTTTGTTGGCAAAGTAATGTATCTGCTTTTTAATATGCTGTCTAGGTTGGTTATAACTTTCCTTCCAAGGAGTAAGTGTCTTTTAATTTCAAGAGAAAGAGGCAGAAGAGAATGTGGCAACCATACAAAACAGGAAGGAGTCAGAGCAGAGGGAGGGAAGGGAACAGAAAAGAGAGCGATATGAGAGGGGAAGGGTGTGAGGAGGGAGAGAGGGAGCCAGGAAGAGGACGTCAGAGAAGGCAGAGCTCAGTAATGAAATTTCTGTTAAGGAGAGGAATGGAGACTCGTGGGCAGAGCGTTACCCTACAAAAACCAAGGCCATGTATGCGCTGTCAGCCACATAAGCTAGCAAGTTCATGGCCGTCAGGATGGCCACAGCCAGTCGTTGGTCCCAGACACACAGTGTGGGGGAAAGGTCACTGCTGCAAGTCATATCGTTGGACCTTAGAGGCTGGCCCCCAAAATTCTCATCAAACTGGTAGAGTGGCCAGAGGACCACCGCGGTGGTGTAGAGGAGGATGGAGAGCACGGTCTGCCCCACCAGGAAACCAGGGTAGGGAATGGACAGCCTTCTGTCGTTGTCGCAGTCACATCCATTGATAAAGAAGTTCACAGCCCCCAGGACGAAACAGATGGAGTACACGACCACACAGCAAATCAGGGCTGGCTGGTGCCGGTACAAGTCAATGTTAGTGATGAAGCCGAAGATGACACAGGCCACGGCGTGCTCCAGCCTCCTGATCACGCCTTGAAAGGTGGACACGAAGCAGTATATATTGCCGGGCTGGGCACACACCCAGGCCACTTCCAGGGCATAAAACACAGAAGCCATGGCTGAGAAGGCAGTGGCGGTGATGGCGTGGTTTTGGGCAGGACCCTGAGGCAAGTACTGGATGTAGGTGATGCCGAAGATGATGGAGGCTGAGAGGCAGGCGAAGGTAAAATAAAAGGCGTAGGCATGGAGAAAACCATCCCAATACTGGGGCAAGCGGGACCGGAATATACATAACTCAGTTAGGAGGATGAGGAGGGATGCAGAGAAGCAGAAGCACCAGACGAAGAAGCACCAGTTACCTATGCCCTCCCGCAGGGTGTCCTCGACGGCCACCAGCGAGAAGGGCACGCAGGTGGAGAGCAGCTGCCCCAGGCGGAGGAAATAGCCCACGATGGTGACAGAGTCCAGGCCTGAGAACAAGCTCATGGTGCTGTGATGGTGGTGCAAGTCTGTGTCACCAATATGGCTGCGGTCCTCACTGAGGGAGAAAGGTCCAGCTCTGGAGGCGGATTAAGTCAGACGCCTGGAAAAGGCTCAGGGGGCCTGTGATGACTGAGGCTCAGGATATGTGACTCAGACCCCTGATAACAGCACAGCTGCTCTGCAGTTTTTTCTCTGCACCCGTCACCCTCGGCCTTGTCAGACTTGTCTTATCCCGAAGCTCCCAGCTGGGTTGGGTCTGGCCTCAAATTACGAACGTTTTCGATCGTCCTGTGCTATGTGCTGTTATCTGCAGAGACACATGATAGTGTGGTCTCTATCTACACCCCCAAACCTTTGAGTCTTTGAAACTGGAAAAGAAATTAAAAGAAAAACCTTGTTTCGTAAGCAATTTGACCTGAACAGACATGAGACCATTTGTGGTCTATATTTCAATTAGTGTAAATGTTTCAAGAGTTCAGTTGTAGAAATACTAAGATGTTTGATTAAAAGGTGCTTCCAGGCCCCATTGGGTATTATGGCATGTAGGGAGATGCACCAGGTTATGTGATTAAAGCTAAAAAATATTGAGTCCTGGAGTAGATCTGACCTGGGGATTTCAGAAAAGGGACTATGTATAGTACTGCTCACTCCATTGTCCGTATGAGAAGACTGACACTTGGGGAATCCAGTGCTTTCCTTAAGGTGACATGGCTAGGAACTGGGAATCCCAGATTAAGTATCAACTGTGGGTTTCAGCAGTTTGCTCTACAGCCCACTTGTCAGCAGGGGCCCTGTGGGTGGGAGTTTTGGGACCCAGGACCCGCCTTCAGGACACAGCCTCCTTCCACATCAAACTGAAGACACACGTGTTCCAGCCTCTCCTCCCTGTAGCATCTCTAGAAAGAGCTGCCATCTGAGGGGACACAGCCCCACCCGGAGGAGGGCAGCCTCAGGGGTGAACAGGGAGGAGCCATGAGGTGAGAGCAAGGCCGTGGGGACAAGATGACATGGGAAGTAGGGACTGCTTTGAATCCTTTGCCCAACTTTTCCTTAACATGTGACTCTTCCCGTTGGGGAAGGGAGACCCCAACCCAGCATGACTCACGGTGGGATGTCACGGGGGAACCTCAGAATAATTAGCATAATGTTTGGCTCTTAAGCTCCAAAACTGCCATCTAGTTGTGGGTCAGGAATGATCTAGGAGTAGTCTTACCTGAGTGAGGATTTTCCTGGCCTGGGAGACTGGTTAGCAGCTTCCAAGCTGGGAAGAAGGGATCGGAAATGAACAAGGATGCTGTTCATTCCCTATGGAGGAGGGGCCGGGACTGAAAGTGAGAGGAGAACAGGGGCCTGAAGGGGCTTCAGGGCTGTGACAGGGACACGTGGCCAGAGTGGCAGGGACCCTGGAGACCATGGAATTGCCCAGGTCACCTGCCCAAGGCAGTCCCGCCAGCCAGGGCTGCAGTCCTGCTCACACAGGGGCTCCTCCAGGGTCCAGTGTAGGGGGAGTGAGGCCATCCCAGCCCGCCCCCTCCTCAAGGACAGCTGCCCTGTTTCCAAGGGACTATTTGCTGAGAGGCCTCCAGGGCGGAAGGGCCAGCACCCTGAGCCCCAGCCAGCTTCCTGCCATCAGGGGATTATTATATCACCTTTGCTGATAATAAACCCTGGGACAAGCTGAGGCGGAAAGAGAAACACAGAGCAAACTCAGAGAATCTCCCTGGACTCACAAATCTCCTTGAGCCCCAATTGTCAGTGGAGCCCTGGAACCTGCTGGCCTCCCAGTGGGCACTGCCGGGGTGGGGAAAGGGCACTGGGGTGAGGGAGGCTGGGGAGGTTGTTTTCTGTACCCCAGTTTTTTTCTCACTAACCTCCAGGAACTCATCCTTCAATTTCAGCTAAGACTAAATGACAACTTTGGATTCATTTAATGGCACAGAAGGAGAGCTGGACAGGGAAGGAGAGGCATGGGGGTTCCTGCTGTGTGACCCGGAGTCAGGCCTGTGCCCTCTCTGGGCCTCAGTTCCCCTACCTGGAAAGCAGCAGGTTTCTCTGAGTCTCCCAGCAGCCCCTCCTCCACTCTAATCTGTGAGCCTGGACATGGTGCCCCCATCAGAGCATAGTCTGGATGTGGCTGAGCCCTGCCTGCCCAGCAGCCAGGCATGCGGACTGGAAGACAGTGAGCTGGGAAGGTCAAGACCAGGACAGAGGAAGGAGGAGGAGGTGTCAGAAGGGCAGAGAAGGAGGAGGGGAGATGAACACTCAGAGTGACAAGGAGGCTGTGGGGCCTGGAGAGGATGCTTCATAGATGGATGACCTTGGGCAAGCTTATTCATCAGAGCCTCAGTTTCCCAATCTGTGCAATGGTCTTAATATTGACTTCATATGAATTAAATGTATGAAAGCATGTGAAGGGCTTATCAGAGGGCCTGGAACATAGCACATTCAGTCCATGCCAGCTACCTGTCCCCCTGCCCCTCACAGAGGACCCAGAAGGCCCTGGCCCCACTCTGGACATCAGCACATGCAAGCTTGATTTATTGCAGATCAGGGCCTGCAAACCAGTTTGCACTGCAGGTGGCCCAGAGGTGTGTTTGGTTTCCCTATACAGTGTTTTCTAGAAGAGATCATATAGAATTGGTGTTATTTTTTTGGTAAGTGTTTGTTATCTACTCAGTATTTTAATTTCAGTGAAAATCTGCATTTCCAGCTTTCTTTGACTTCTCAGGAGATCTGGTGTCACTGGGCTGTGTGCCCTTAGGAAGCAGTGGCAGGGGTCTGTGCCTGGAGCTGAGCACTTACTCAGCCCTTTACTTTATACTGTTCCTCATGCTCATCTTTGCTTAGTATTTTCTGTATTTTTCTCATTCTCATGTCTGATTGATATAAAGCAGGACCATGATCATCTCCCATGTCCTGGTTTATCCTCTTGGGCATGGCCAGGCTTCCGGCCTGCTCACAGGAGCATCCACTCCTCCATCCAGGGAGCATCCATGTCCTCAACCTCATGTACAGCCTTCAACACGTTTCACATGCTCTGAAATCATATGTAGACACATGTGCACAGACATGCACACGTTTGTAGGACGTATCTGTAACCTTTTTTCCTGTTTTATAAACACAAGACCTTATCATGCACATGGTATCTTGCTTTTCTACCACCCCCGACAGAGGCAGCTGCCTCTGTCCTCTCCAGCAGCCCTAGTCCTCTCCATCCCCTTTACTTATTTCCTTCTCTCCTGGCTCCTGTGGGCATTTGGACCCTTCTCTAGATCAGTAGACCCTCCCCTGTGAGTCTCAGACACTGGGGGACACAGGATATGACAAGGGGTCCTGGGATCCATGTGGCCACCATGCTCTAGGGCAGGAGGTAGGCAAGCATTTCTGGAAAGTTTTCTGGAAATTTATCTTGGTTTTGTAACAAATCAGTAGTACAACAGATTTCTGTAAGCTTGGTACCTTAAAACAACAGTAACTTGTTCTCTCACAGTTCTAGAGGTCAGAAGTGTGAAGCAAGGGGTCAGCAGGGCTGTGCTGTCTCTGATGCCCCAGGGGGCGGTCTGTCCTTTCCCCCTCTAGCTTCTGGAGACCCCTTAGCTTGTGCCTAATTAACTCCCTCTCTGTCTCCACCTTCACGTGCTCATCTTCTCTCAACTACATGTGTGTGAATCTCTCTGTCCTTTCTCTCAGAGACACCAGTTACTGGACTGTGGTCCCACCCTCTGTCCAGGACAACTTCCGCACCGGAGTCCTTAACTAAATATGTCAGCAGAGACCCTACTTCCAAATAAGGCCACATTCTGAGGTTCTGAGTAGACATGACTCTTTTGGAGGACACTCTTCAATTCATACGCTCCTCGCTCCCATCTTCCTGTCCTTTGTTCATGGTGACTTTTTCTAATGTGATTAATTGTATTAATTGTATTTATTTGCTGTCTCTTTCAGATTGGTGTCTGTTCACTGGAGTTCTTGGGACTAACAGTGGGTTGAGCCCTCGTGTACTTTGTCATTAAACTGTGAGCCCCCTTTTACAGGACCCCCTTTTTCCTGGGAGGATCCTATTGCCTGGGTTGGGAGCTTCACCCAGAAGAACTGCACTTGCTCAGAATCCTCCTGGCCAATCACCTGTTGGGCACAAATTGAGTTAATTTCCCAGGTTGAAGTTTTTAGAGCTCAGGGATCAAGAATATTTTGGCCCAAACCCACAAGAAGAGAAGACTTGAGATTTCTATTTCTCTAGTAGTGACTTAAAAAAAAAAAATCCAAACTCCTGTGAAGGTGGGTGTCAGCCTTATCCTTTCCTCTAGCTGAAGGCCATGGTTTCCCTTGTCTACCCTTACTCCGACCCTGTAGGCCACGTGGCCTGGTTTTAGGGAAGTGTCTCAGCTCTAACTCATGGTACATCAGTTCAGTTCAGTTCAGTCATTCAGTCGTGTCCGACTCTTTGCGACCCATGGACTGCAGCATGCCAAGCTTCCCTGTCAATCACCAACTTCTGGAGTTTACTCAGACTCATGTCCATTGAGTCGGTGATGCCATCCAACCATCTCATCCTCTGTTGTCCCGCTTCTCCTCCTGCCTTCAATCTTTCCCAGCATCAGGGTCTTTTCAAATGAGTCACTTCTCATCAGGTGGCTAAAGTATTGGAGTTTCAGCTTCAGCATCAGTCCTTTCAATGAATATTCAGGACTGATTTCCTTTAGGATGGACTGGTTGGATCTTCTTGCCACCCAAGGAACTCTCAAGAGTCTTCTCCAACACCACAGTTCAAAAGCATCAATTCTTCAGTGCTCAGCTTTCTTTATAGTCCGACTCTCACATTCATACATGACTACTGAAAAAACTATAGCTTTGACCATATGGACCTTTGTCAGCAAAGTGATGTCTCTGCTTTTTAATATGCTGTCTAGGTTTGTCATAGCTTTCCTTCCAAGGAGTAAGCGGCTTTTAATTTTATGGCTGCAGTCACCATCTGCAGGGATTTTTGAGCCCAAGAAAATAAAATCTGTTGTCATTTGGCCATTGATGAGTAATAATTTTCATAGTGACTCAAACCAAGAAGGTACAAGAGGTCCCCCTAGAAGAGGATATAGCCTTCACAAGACCTAGAAAGCTTTCTTTCAAAAATAGTCTAAAAAAGTAAAGGGCCTTCACTGTGTAGGCAGATACCTATACCTCGCAGGTGAAGGTGACAAAGGGCACTTATGGGCTAGGAGTGTTGACACAGCCAGACCAAAAAAATCTCCTTAAAATTCTAATCTATTTGACTGGCTGCCATGTGCTCCTTCTGGATGGTAAAGACTCTTAAAATATAGAAAACTCTTAAAATACAGGGGAAAGAAAGCCTCAGAAGATCAGTTATGATTACTTATCAAAGATGCAGGAAGAGAAATGTAAGATCCCTCTAAAGGGCTTTTGATCCTTTAAGGTCAGAATTCTAAAAAGATATTTTATCAAGCTGGTTCTTCTATCTGCACATGCAAAACTAATTAATTTTGTAAAGTCCAGTGAACACCAATTTGGCCATTTTGGGGTAATGTTTCCTTTAATTTCCAATTAAGCAAGACCTTGTAGATATAATTCTGTAGGCACTTCTCTGTGTCTTTCATCTGAAAATAACCCATTGTGATGAAAAAAATTAATTGACAGACAGTCTAAGAAACAAGTGGAAACTTTTATTTGGGCCAGTCTGGGAATTATAACCTAGGGGAGAGTCATTCAGAACACTCTGTGAATGTTCTACCCAGGAGGTCAAAGCGCAGTTATACTTTTGAGACAAAGGGTTATCCATCAGGTGAGGTTTAACTGACACTTGGCATGATCCAGATCAGCTCAACAAAGTGTGTGGTGCGTACAGGTCATTGTGGCCCCTTAGGAGAAGAAAGAAGTTTATCTCCTAAGAAGCTGTGATCCTTGACATGACAAAGAAGGAATGTTATCTACTTAGGAGGCGTGGTTAACGCAGATGCACAATACCCAATATGGGGAGGGAGGAGGCCCAAACAGGGAAAGGAAAATTTTATATTTAATCTTTTCTCCTCTTGCCATTAAAATATGGATTTCATTTCATATCACTCAGTGTGTTTCCACCGAGCAAAATCTTCCTAGTGTCTTTCTCCTGAGAATAACCCAGGTACTGCTTCTTGAACTAAGTGCCAAGGAAAACCTTCCCCTCCAGGGAAGAGTTTAATATCGGCAAATCAAACTTTGCATCATCACCCAATAACAGGAGATCCAATTATTTCCCCCATATTCGTCTGGACTCTCTGAGGAGGCAGATGGGCACAAAAGGTACCCAGTCTCTAGTGCCTTGTAGAGTTAGGAGAAGTCTGCTCTGGGCTCCTCCTTCATCAGTCACCAAAACTGCTGACTGAAGGGAAAAGAAAAAACAAGAAACCTCACAATCTAAGTTGTGAGTTATGTTCTATTTGGAAACCTCACTAGAGACTATAGCTTGGGAGACACCTCACAGATCACTCTGCAGAACTGTTCCAAAGAGGTGAGAGGGGGCCAGGATAAATGGGAGTTTTTGCTGAAAAAAAAAAAAAAGGAACATGTAGTCAAATATCAAAGGATTATCACTAATCACAAAAACAGACATCTCAAGGTTTAGTGTTTTTCTCGGGACCAGAAGGTGCAGGAGTCTGAGCGCATTAGAAGCATTCCTTTCTTACACATCGTAATGATCTAAAGCCAGTGCCCCGTCTCCATCATGAATCCCCCTCAGGCTGCCCCCACTGGGGGCTGCTGCAGTGGCCGAAGGCTTGATGGCCAGTAGCGTTATCGTTTACAGAAATGATTCACAATGTTTTTTTTGTCCACAAGGCCTATAGACAGTGGATTTTAGTAAGTCAGTAAAAATTCCAGAGCCAGTCTCAGGTGGGATGGAGCCCCAAGGAGGGGCCTAAGGATCCAAGTCTCTGCATTAGCACTCCTGCCTAAGGGACATTATTTATTTCCAGAGCTTTTTTTTTTTTTTTAACTTAAAGGAAAGGTGCTGTGTACCACCCCCTCCACGAGGACAAAGTGAGGCCTGATCCTTAGCTACCAATCACACCCCAAATCCACCCCACACGCTAACTAAGGCACCCTCAGGGGGGACAGACACACTCTGACATTGAGGCCCCTCCAGAAGCCCAGGGTGTGAACAGCTGCACAGAGGGCTGTGTGCTGTGGAGTCAGCACCTTAGGAGGCGGGAGGAGGTGGTGGACAGAGAAGGAAGGAGTCTCAGGTCCTGACGGATCAGAAGAAGGAAAATGGGGAGAGGTGGTCAGGACACAGGAGATGAGAAAACCAAGGATGACCAGAAAAGGGGCAAAAAGTAAAAAATGTAGAAAAGATGAGAGAAGCAAGAGAAAGAGGCAAAACAGAATGTGGAAAACCAAGGAAAACAGGAGGGAGATAGAGCAGAAGAGGGGAAGGGAAGAGAAAGGAGAGTGAGATGAATGGGGGAGGGTGTGAGGAGGGAGCGAGGGGGCCAGGAAGACGTCAGAGCTCAGTGAAGATACCTCCTGTGAGCAGAGGTGGTCAGCAGTCCCTGGGCTGGTCCTCAGTCCCTGCAGAAGCCTGGCGGGCCCAGTACACCAGGTCGGCCACGTAAATCAGCAGGTTGATGGCTGTCAGGACGGCCACAGCCAGTCGCTGGTCCCAGGCGCAAACATAGTTGGTAAGTCTTTGTTGACAGCTCACATCCCTGGACCTCTCGGGCTGCCCGCCAAACTTTTCGTCAAATTGGTAGAGCGCCCAGAGGACCAGAGCACCAATGTAGAGAAGGACAGACAGCTGGCTCAGCATCAGATGGAACATGGAGGAGGAGATGGGCAGCCGGTTCTCTAAGTCAGCCAGGTTCAACAGGATGGTCACGATCCCCAGAATGAAGCAGATGGAGTACACAGCCACGCACGACACCAGCAATGGATGGTCCATGTACAGGTAGGGATTGCTGATGAATGGTAAGATGACACAGGCCACCAGTGTCTCTAGCATCTTGAGGAGGAATGGCAAGCTGCCTATATAGCCAGTGAAATCACCTGTCTGAGGCCAGCGCAAGATCCAGATTGCTTCGGTGGCATAAGACACAGTAGAAATGAAGCAGAACGCAGTAGCAGCGATGGCGTGGTCCCAGGAGGGGGTGTAAAACAAAAACTGAACATAGGTAGTGGGGTAAATGACGGAGACCAAGAGGCAGAAGAGGGCGAGGTAGCAGGCATGGCAGAGGAGAAAATCCCCCCAAGAGAAGGAGAAGCAGTACTGAAGTGCCAGTGATTCGATTATGAGGATGATGAAGGTCACCACAAAGCAGAAGCACAAGATAACAAAGGACCAGTTACTTGTGGGCACCGTCCAGCTGTCCAGGCTGCCCACTAGTGAGATGGCCACGCAGGTGGAGAGCAGCTGCAGCGTCCGGAGGAAGTAGCCCATGATGGCCCAGAAGTCCAGGCCTCAGGACGATTACATGGAGGTCACGGTGGTCATGCAGGTCATCTTCACCAGTATGACAGTGGTCGTGGCTGAGGGCCCACCGGAGAAAGATACAGCTTCGGAGGGGGATTAAGTCAGTTGCCAGGGAAAGGCTCAGGGCCCTGTGACTGCTGAGGCTCAGGGTCTGTGGAGTTGGAACCAATGGCTCAGACACTCGGTAACAGCACAGCTGCTCCAGAATGGTTCTCTCCACCCATCAGCCTTGGCCTTGTCAGGAGACTTGTCTTATCCCAAAACTCCTAGCTGGGTTGGGTCTGGCTTCAAACCGTGAACATATTTTTGCCCTTTGAGCTGTGTCATTATCTACAGAAACACAGAGTAGGATGGCCTTTATCTGACATCCCAAGCCTTTCAGGCTCTGAAAATTAAGAAGTATTAAATAATTCATTTGGTAACAGAATTTGACCTTAACATACACTAGATAATTAACGATCTTTATTTATTTTACTTGGGGCTTCCCCATTAGCTCAAGGGTAAAGAATCCACGTGCAATGCAGGAGCCTCAGAAGACGCGGATTCGATCCTGGGGTTGGGAAGATCCCCTGGAGTACAGCATGGCAACCCACTCCGGTATTCTTGCCTGGAGAATCCCATGGACAGAGGAGCCCGGTATGCTACAGTCTATAGGGTCGCAAAGAGGCGGACACGACTGAAGCGATTTAGCATGCATGCATGCATTTATTTCGCTTAGTGTGAAAGTTTAATTTAGGCAGTTGGATAAATACTAATGTATTTAATTACAAAGAATTTTCAGTATTATGTCGTATAACATGGATGCACCAGGTTGTCTGTTTGGGGCTGAACATTTCTCAATTCTAGAGCATATCTCAATTCTGACTCCAAAGCTTTCAGAAAAGAGACTGGATTATACTGCTAACCCCATTTTACAGATGAGAAAACTAAGGCTGGAGGACTCAAGTGGCTTCCCTAAGGTTAAAAGTTGAGGAGTGAGAACCCAGATAGCAATGCCAAAACCGTGGATTGAGCACTTTGCTCTACAGCCCACATGTCAGCAGGGCCCATGGGTGGGAGCCCAGAACCAAAGCTCGGGGCTCTGGGACCCAGGACACCTTTTCAGGGCAATGACCTCCTTCTGCAGCAACCTGAAGACACACGTGACCCGGCCTGTCCTCCCTGCAGCCATCACTAAAGGAGGTGCCATCTGAGGGACACATACCCACCCGGAGGAGGGCAGCTTCACAGGTGAACAGGGAAGAGCCATGGGGTGAGAGCAAGGCCATGGGGATGAGATGACATGGGAAGTAGGGACTGTTGTGAATCCCCTTCCCCAATTTCGCCTTCACATGTGACTCTTTCCCATTGGGGAGGGGAGCCCCGCAACCCAGCGTGACTCCAAAGTGGAACATCTTTGAAGAACCACAGAATAAATTAACATAATGTCTGACTCTTAAGCTCCAAAGCTGCCATCCAGGTGAGAGTCTGGAAAGATCTAGAAGTAGTCCTACCTAAGGGAGGATTCTCCTGGTCTGGCAGACTGGTTAGCAGCTTCCAAGCTGGGAAGAAGGGATTGGAAATGAACAGGGATGCTGTGTCTGATGCTGATGGGGGGCCTTTCAGGGCATCCCAGGGAGGGGGTGGGGATGGACGGATGATCACCCCCTTTTAAGGGCAGGAGCTGAGAGAGGAGGCCCCTGCAGGACCCCTGAGAGGAGACAGCCCTGAGGTTGCACCCGGGACTGGGGTGGGGGTGGGGGGCAAAGTGGAGATGACTGGGGGGATCCCGGGGTCCCAGGGGCCCTGAGGCAGCCCAGTTCAGTTCAGTTCAGTTCAGTCGCTCAGTCGTGTCCAACTCCTTGCGACCCCATGAATTGCAGCACCCCAGGCCTCCCTGTTCATCACCATCTCCCGGAGTTCCCAGTAGGGGCCTTCTGACCCAGAAGGGATGCAGGCATGGAGCCAACCTTCCCATGGAGGAGGGGCCTGGACTGGAACTGAGACAGGAGAACAGGGGCCTGAAGGGGTTTCAGGGCTGTGACAGGGACACTTGGCCAGAGTGGCAGGGACCCTGGAGACCATGGAATTGCCCAGGTCACCTGCCCAAGGCAGTCCCACCAGCCAGGGCTGCAGTCCTGCTCACACAGGGGCTCCTCCAGGGTCCAGTGTAGGGGGAGTGAGGCCTCTCCCAGCCCGCCCCCTCCTCAGGGACAGCTGCCCTGCTTCCAAGGGACTATTTGCTGAGAGGCGCCCAGGGCGGAAGGGCCAGCACCCTGAGCCCCAGCCAGCTTCCTGCCATAATGATGGTGATGGTCAGACACTATCAATAGTGTTAAAACCTTGCTTGTTTTACAGCCAAAGTCTTATGAATAGTTAAACACAGCTCCGGAGTTTGATGGACTGTTTGGATCTGCTTTGATCTGTTTGATCAGTCCAAAACATGGACTGTGTTGATCTGCCTGTTTTCGTCTGTTTCTATCTTAGTTCTTCTTTCTCTAGAAATATATGACCAGTGACCTGTAGAATAATGACCCACTGATCTGGACAATGTAAATACCACACTCAAGTTTAAAAGCCAGAAAGGTGTCTCCTGGTTAATGAATTAAGTCTCTAAAAATAGAAGCACAGAGCACCCCCAGCAATGCAGCCTACAGCCTGCATCCCTTTCCTGTTTCCCTCTTGTATAAATCCCGGCTCAACCTTGGAGTGCTGCGAGCTGGTTCTTTTGCACAGTGGTCTGCCTTCTCCCCCAGCTGTAATTTCCTTAAAATAAAGCTACTTTTTTTTTACTCAACACTTGTTTCTCAATACTGAGTTCTTCTGAGCTGGGTGACAATGTTGGCCATCCAGGCAGCAGTCACGTCCCTGGGGCTCCGGCCCATCCCCCTCCTCCAGGGGCGACAAGGGTGGTGCGTCTGAGAAGGTTGAGGTGTCAGTTGCTCCCAGCGAGGATCTACAGGGATGGGCCAGTAGCTACCAAATATGTTAGTTTCCGAACTTGCCCTGTCCCTCCCGAGTCCTTCTGTTGCAGGAAGGGGGACCTCTTCCAGGGCCCGAAACCGGGCTCTTGTCTAACACTTGGAAGTGAATTGTCTGAGGAGACATATGTGCTGACAAAGCAAGAGATTTTATTGGGAAAGAACACCCGGTGGAGAGCAGTAGGGTAAGGGAACCCAGGACTGTTCTGCCGCATGGCTCACAGTCTCGGGTTTTATGGTGATGGGATTAGTTTCTGGGTTGTCTTTAGCCAATCATTCTGACTCAGAGTCCTTCCTGGTGGTGCCTTGTTCAGCCAAGATGGATGCCAGAGAGAAGGATTCTGGGAGGTGGTCGGACAGGTGGTGTCTCCTTTTGACCTTTCCCAAACTCTTCTGGTTGATGGAGGCTTATTTGTTCCCTGTTCCTTACCAGGACTTCCTGTCGTAAAACAACTCATGCAAATGGTTACTATGGTGCCTGGCCAGGGTGGGCTCGTGCCTGGCCAGGGTGGGCGGCTTCAATCAGCGTGCTTCCCCTAACACCTCCTCACAGCCTGCTTTCGCTTTCTGTTGAGAGAAGGAAACTGGCCTCTGAAGGAGCTGCGTAGCTGTTGACTGAGTGAGTAGAGGGGTACGTGCCTTGGAAGCCCCCTTCCCACCTGTTTGGGAATATTCTTTGCCCTTTGGAACTTTGGGGTCAATTTGGACAGAACAGGAGTGGGACCTGGCTTTTCTGTGACTCTGTACCAGTCTCTACCCAAGGGGGAATTTTATGTTTGTTTGTAATCTGTTCCAGGGGAGTGGGTGAAGTGAAGTGGGGGGTGGGGCTACATCCATCCAGTGGACTTCTAGATTTTGTAGAAGTCCACTGGACACATCCTGGCAGGTTGGCAAAACTAGAGCTATGACCTTGTTTTAAAAAAGTCTTTTTTTAAATTGCAATACAGACTGGCCCAGTTTGCTTTTGATTCTGAAGAAGGGTGGCCCCTGAATGGGTCTCTAAATTCCTCCACTATTTGGAGTTAGAACTAATTTGTCAAAGATCTGGTAAGTGGGAGGGAACTCCATGTGCAGGCCTTCCTGTTACTCCATAGTAACAGTAACAGGGCACTGAAAGGCAAAATTCTTCCAACAAGGGCACTAAATTAAAGGCAAAAGGGAAACTAAACTGTGAAAAGCCTGCCCCCTTTACAGATGAGTCTTTGCAGGCGAGGGAGGGAGAGGAGGGGATCAGCTTCTTATGGAACTGAATTTCCCCCACCTCTGTGGTTCCTATCCTAATGCCCCAGGCAGGGGCTGCCTAGGTCTGCACCCCCTTCCCCCAGTCTCTGGACAGAAGAAGAGTTCTATTATTATAACACCAGGGGAGTTCTAACCCGGGGCACCCCCCACCCCATGCCCAGCATGAGAAAAAGAGGATCTGAAATAGTTTCTTCCTTTAAGACCTGACAGGACACTCAGTTTTGTCAGGGTGTGTCCACTACAAGGGGGAGGGGGAGGGAGAAGGTAGATTTCCAACAAGACGATTCTCTGCAGGAGGTCTGAGTGCGAGGGGACAGCCAGTTGGCCATCATTGGACTTTGTTTTCCACCTCAAACCTACTAAACCATAAAAACACCAGTCCTCTGTACACAGGTGATCCAGAAGAAACGGTAGAAACGTTCATTAGTATTTTTTTCAACCCGCCGCCCAACGTAGGCTGATGCACAGACATGGGTGATGATTGTGTTCACAGTGGAGGAGCGGCACCTAGTTCCTGACACCGGTCTCTCAATGTTTGGCTTCTTGAGGGATAAGCAGACAAGCCCGAGTTGGATAACATGGCTAAGGGGCTTCCAGAAGCTAAAAGAGGCGAAGAGGGACCCTTCCCTGGGGCATCAGAGACAGAGCAGCCCTGCTCACACCTTGTTTCAAAACTCTGACCTCCAGAACTGTGAGAGAATACACTGCCATCGTTTTAAGCCACCAGGCTTGTGATGATTTGCTGCAGTAGCCGTACAAATTCAAGATGAATTTCCAGAAATGAAAAATAAATTCTTTGTCATATATATTTTTTAAGTTTTTAGAAAAGCTTGCTGACCTACTCTAGAGCATGGTGGTCATGTGGATCCTGGGATCCCTGGTCCTATCCTGTGTCCCCCAGTGTCTGAGATTCACAGGGGAGGGTCAGCTGATCTAGAGAAGGCTGGTCAGTCCAAACACCTGCAGGAGCCAGGAGGGAAGGAAATAAGTAAAGGGAATGGAGAGGACTAGGGCCCCTGGAAAGGACCAGCTACACCTCAAAAGGGTGGTGAAAAAGCAAGATGCTGTGTGCATGACATGGTCTCACGTGTATAAAGCTGGAAAAGATATACAGATATGCCTTATACACTTGTGTGCATATATGTACACACATGCCCAATGTGATGTCAGAGCATGTGAAATGTGCTGAAGGCTGTACATGAGGCTGAGGACATGGATGCTCCTTGGATGGAAGGGTAGATGCTTCTGTGAGCCTGGCCACACCCAAGAGGGGAAAACAGGCACATGGGAGATGATCATAGTCCTAATTTATGTCAGTTCAGTTATACATGAGAATAAGAAAATACAGAAAATTAAATGGAGAATGAAAAACAATATGAAGGAGAGAGCAGCTGCTTAGCTCCAGTGACCCCCTTTTGAGGGAATGCAGCCCAGTGAATCCAGATCTCCTGAGGCTTGAAAAGGAGCTGGAAGTCCGGATTTTCATGTGAAACTGGAGCACTGTGCAGCTACCAAACACTTAAGGAAAAAAAGAATGTTGATTCTCTACCATCACTTTCTGAAGGGAAACCAAACATACCCCTGGACCACCTCCAGTACAAGCTGGTTTGCAGCCCCTGGTCTGCAGCAAATCAAGCTGCATGTGCTGATGTCCAGAGTGGGGCCAGGGCCTTCTGGGTCCTTTGTGACAGGGAGGGGGACAGGTAAATGGCATGGATTGAGTGTGCCATGCACCAGGGCTCTGATAAGCCCTTCACATGCTTCCATACACTTAATTAATGTAAAGTAGATACTAAAGCCCCCTGCACAGATGGGGAAACTAAGGCTCTGGTGAGTAACTTGCCCAGGTTCATCCAGCTCTGAGGGATCTCCCACAATCTCTACCCTCCACCTTCTTTGCCCTTCTGGCACCTCCTCCTCCTTCCTCTGTCCTGACCATGACCTTCCCGGTTCCCTGTCTTCCAGTCCACAAGTCTGGCTGCTGGGCAGGTAGGCTGTACCTGGGCAGCCACATCCAGGCTGTACTCTGACAGGGGCACCATGTCCAGGATCACAGATTAGAGTGAAGGAGGGGTGTTGCAGTCCTTAATGGACTGGAACCTGGTGGTCCAGAGTCGACGATAAGAAGGTAAAGGAGAGAGAGAGGCTGATATTCCTTGGTTTACACAGAAAGCCAATAAAGCCCCTGACACGGGGCTTGCTCTGTTCACGGAGGCCTCTGGCGCCCTCTTGATGGGGTGAAGGCGCAGAGTGACTTCTCGAGAGGGTCTTAGAAGCCCAGGCAGGAAAGTGAACTCAGAGGGCCTCTGTGCTCCAAAGAAATAGCCTGAGAGAGAGAAAGAAAGAGAAAGAAAGACACGGGGACCAGAGCTCTGATGGAGCAAAGGTGTTTTAATCAACATGGTGTGGGCGTATATACTGTCTTACAAGGTAGTTATTCTCAGCAAAGATAAAGATTAAAATTCCAGACTTACAAAACATAGGCGATCCATATTAAAGAGAGAGAGTTGTAAACAATCACTTTTACCGTATGGTTCACAAGAAGGAAGAGGGTACTTAACACTGTATAGAAAAACTAATGAAGGAAATGCCTGGATTCTTCAGCCCCCGTGAGAGGCTTGCCTCTCCTCTTAATTCCTGAGTATTCAGGAATTAATAAGGAGCAGAGAATTCCTAACAGATCCAAAACAGCACACAGGAAGCCTCCTGTTAAATGCCTCCTGACAGAGGGGCTGCTGGGGAGACTCAGGCAAAGCTGCTGATTTCCAGGTGGGGGAATTGAGGCCCAGAGAGGGCACATGCCTTACCCAGGGTCACACAGAAGGAACCTCATCCTCTCCTTCCCCAAGCCTTCCCTCTGTGACATGAGAAGGATCCAAAGTTGTCTTTTAGTCTTAGGTGGAATCTCAGGGTGAGTTCAGGTAATTAAGATGGGCTCAAACTGGGGTACAGAGAGTATGACATGCCCTCGCTCCCTCACCCCAGTGCCCCTCCCCACCCTGGCAGTGTCCACTGGGAGGCCCGCAAGCTTCAGGGCTCCACTGGCAATTGGGGCTCAAGGAGCTTTGTGAGTCCAGGGAGGTTCTCAGGTTTGCTCTGTGTTTCTCTTTCAGCCTCAGCTTGTCCCAGGGTTTATTATCAGCAAAGGTGATATAATAATCCCCTGATCAGACATGACTGAGCGACTGAACTGATGGCAGGGGGCTGGCTGGGGCTCAGGATGCTGGCCCTTCCGCCCTGGGGGCCTCTCAGCAAATAGTCCCTTGGAAACAGCCTTCCCTGAGGAGGGGGTGGGCTGGGAGGGGCCTCACTCCACCCACACTGGACCCTGGAGGAGCCCCTGTGTGAGCAGGACTGCAGCCCTGGCTGGCGGGACTTTCTTGGGCAGGTGACCTGGGCAATTCCGTGGTCTCCAGGGGCCCTGCCACTCTGGCCACGTGTCCCTGTCACAGCCCTGAAGCCCCTTCAGGCCCCTGTTCTCCTGTCTCAGTTCCAGTTCAGGCCCCTCCTCCATGGGGAAGGATGGCTCCATGTCTGCATGCCTTCTGGGTCAGAAGACCCCTACTGGGCTGCCTCAGGGCCCCTGGGACACTGGGATCCCCTCTGTCATCTCCACTCTGCCTCCTCACCCCATTCCCAGGAGCATCCTCAGGGCTGGCCCCTCCCAGGGGTCCTGCAGGGACCTCCTCTTTCAGCTCCTGCCTTTAAAAGGTAGTGATCATCCATCCATCCTCACTCCCTCCCTGGATGCCCTAGAAGACTCCCCATTAGCATCAGACACACCATCCTTGTTCATTTCCAATCCCTTCCTCCCAGCTTTGAAGCTGCTAACCAGTCTCCTAGGCCAGGAAAATCCACACAGGTAGGACTACTCCTAGATCTTTCCAGACTGGCACATGGATGGCTGCTTTGGAGCTTATGAGCCAAACATTATGTTAATTTGTTCTGTGATTTCTCCAAGACACTCGTCCTTGGGAGTCATGCTGGGTTGAGATCTCCCTTCCCCAATGCGGAAGAGTCACAGGTTGAGGCAAAAATGGGTGGAGGGGATTCACAACAGTCCCTACTTCCCAGGTCATTCTGTTCCCACGGCCTTGCTCTCACCCCATGGCTCCTCCCTGTTCACTGCTGAAGTTGCCCTCCTCTGGTTGGGGCTGTGTCCCCTCATGGCAGCTCCTTCTAGTGATGCTGCAGGGCGGACAGGCCGGGACACATCCTCCAAAAGACTACAATCCATAGTCTTTTTTCTGTAAACCCTTTGGGACAGACATGCTTCTGAATTCAGAAATTTTCTGCTTCTGACTAGTAACACAGTGCATCTACTCTATATGACACTGTTGTAGCCACATGTTCCGGGAAACAAACTCACTCAGAAGGACAACGCAGATGGTGGAGTGCAGTTTATTACATCGGCGGGCCCAAGGCAGAGTCTCCTCTTAGCCAAGGACCCCGACCAGCATTTGTGAAAATCTTTTATACCCCATGTGCACTTGTCTGAACCCACCACTCCAAATTCCTTGAGACTTACATAAACCAAGGAAAATACAGTTTCAATAACCCCATCATTCACGTGCTATGTGCTCGTGTGCTCAAACAGTCAAACAATTAGCCAATAATCAATAAACCCGAGGTTAAACTCCTACAGATATAGACAAATTTATGGCCTGTCTGGAGGAAGGGGTGATTAGTGTATGTTTTCTCTTAGGTGATGAGTAACCTAGATATGATCTTCAAGGTTCCCCTGTCTGGAGGGGGTCTTATCCTTCTGTTGTTTTCACAGGCACTAAACACAGAGTTCAGAGTCCATTGGAAAGGTGGCCGAGCATGATCAGCATGAACAGGCCTAAGAGGCAGTCCAGGCCCTATGAATTCCTTCTTCAATATCACACCCCACTGGTGTCTAAAAACAATTTGTGATCAAACACATTCATTTTGGCAACTGTACTTTTGAACATTCACTGAAATAAACAAAAATCGTTAATTGTCTCAGGTCTGTTCAGGTCAAAATTTGCTACCAAACTATTTTTTTTTTTAATTCTTTTTCAATTTTGAGAATCATGAAGGTTTGTGATTGTAGAAAAGGAGCAGCATACTCTGTATTCCTTTAGATAATGGCACCTAGCACAAAGAAGGCAATGGCACCCCACTCCTGTACTCTTGCCTGGAAAATCCTATGGACAGAGGAGCCTGGTAGGCTGCAGTTCGTGGGGTCGCTAAGAGTCAGACATGACTGAGCGACTTCCCTTTCACTTTTCACTTTCATGCATTGGAGAAGGAAATGGCAACCCACTCCAGTGTTCTTGCCTGGAGAATCCCAGGGATGGGGGAGCCTGGTGGGCTTCTGTCTATGGGGTCACACAGAGTCGGACACGACTGAAGCGACTTAGCAGCAGCAGCAGCAGTAGCAGCAGCAGCAGCACAAAGAGATAAAAATATATACACAGTTTTGATGCTGCCCTCAATCCAGCTGTGAGGTTTCAGATAAAACATGTCTCCTGAAAAAGCCACCAGTGACGGGTGGGGAGAACCATTCTGGAGTGGCTGCGCTGTTACCCAAGTGTCTGAGTCATTGGTTCTAACTCTACAGGTCCTGAGCCTCGGCTGTCACAGGGCCCTGGGTCGTTTTCAGGCATCTGACTCAATCCGTCTCCAGATCTGGATCTTTCTCTGGTGGACCTTCAGTGAGGGCCACTGCCACAGCTGGTGCCCGGGAGCTGCCTGACCGTCACAGCACCATGGCCTCCAGGTCCACATGCACAGACCAGGACTGCTTGGCCTTGGTGTGGTTCTGCTTCCGCCTGCTGCAGTTGTTCTCCAGCTGTGTGGCCTTCTGGCTGGTGACTCCTGGCTTTCAGAAGTGGGGCGTAGGTTACGAGGCCAAAAATACCTGCGCCATGCTTATCTGGTTCCTCTCTTTGCCCATAAGCCTCATCGTAGTCATAGTTGAATTTCATAATATCCAGTCCCACTTTCCTTTCTCGTACCACATGCCCCTCACAGATGCCTGCTTTGCCGCCCATGTCTGTCTCTCACTGTTCCTTGTCCAGTCTATCCAGAGAGTCCAGTTTTTGCCTTGGGACCCTTTCATAAGCCGGGTCAACACTGCCCTAACATTCACCTCCATTACGTGTTTCCTTTTTGGTCTCGAACTGTCCTGCACGTGGAACTGCTACAAGCTCGAAGACCTCACCTGCGCTGTGTACACCGTGCAGGGCGTGCTGAAGGTGCTGGAGATGTTTGTGGCCTGTGTCATCTTCGCCTTCATCAGCAACACTTCCCAGCATCTGAAGGAGCCAGCTCATGAGTGGTGTCTGGCCATCTATTGCATCTGCTTCGCCCAGGCAACTGTGGCCACGCTGCTGAACCTGGGCAACTGGGAGTACAGGCTGCCCGTCCAGCTGACCCTGCTCTCCGTCCTCCTCTACTCCACTGCTTTGGTTCTCTGCTGGCTCTACCCAGTAGATAAGAAGATTAAGGATAAGCCTGAGGGATTCTGGGGCGTGTACATGTTGGGGCTCACCCACTGCTCGAGCCGCAGGGACTATCGACCGGCTTTGGCCATCCTGACAGCCATCAACCTGCTGATTTACGTGGCTGACCTGGTGATCTCAGCCCACTAGGTTTTTGTCAAGGACTGAGGATCAACCCTCTTGTCAATGGAGGTTTCTGTGCTGAGCTCTGATGTCGTCTTCCTGGCTCCCCTTCTCACATCCTTCCCTGTTCATCTCTCTTCTGTTTCCTTCTCTCCATATGCTCTTTGTCCTGTTTTATGTGTTTGCTCACACCCTGTTTTGTCTTTCTTTTGCTTCTCTCATCTTTTCTACATTTTCTGCTTTTGCCCCTTTTCTGATCATCCTTGGTTTTCTCATCTCCTATGTCCTGACCTCCTCTCCCCATTTTCCTGTTGATCCATCAAGATCAGATTTCCTCCTTCTCTGCCCACCACCCCCTCCCACCTCCTAAGGTGCTGACTTCACAGCACATACCTCTCTCTGTGGCTGTTCACACCCTGGACATCTGGAAGGGCCTCGTTACTAAAGCAAGTCTGTACCCCTGGCAGTGCTTTACTTGGTGTGTCTGGATGAGTTCAGGGATCGCATGAGTAACTAGGCATTGGGCCTCAATTATCTGAGTGGAGGGGGGGTGTACAGTGTGCCCTCCCTTCAATTAAAAAAAAAAAAACTCAGGAGGTCAATTATTTCCAGTGGACAGAAGTCTTAAAACAGAGACCCTGGATTCCAGGGCCCCACCTGGTGTTCAGCCCCTTTGAGATTGGCTCCAGAATTTTTGCAGGCTCACTAAACACCTGCTGCCTAGAGGGCATCTTAGAGGAAGCCAGGGGTGAATGCCTTCCATCCCAACTACTCTACAGGGAATCAAAAAAAGGAGCTGGTAAAGAACCCCTGGATCTTGAAGACACCTGTTTGCAGTGTTGGTGAGGGGAAGCAATGTGGCCCTCCTGCCCCAGTGTTCAAAGCAGCTTGTGCTGCCTCTGCAGGGAGAAGAGCATGGCCACTGCAGCCTTAAAGGTGATGATAGCCTGAGATATATATATATATATATATATATATATATATTTTTTTTTTTTTCTATCTTCTGATTAGGAGGGCAAAAATTACTGAGTAACCCTCTACTTAGAGGAGAAAGTTTCTTTTCAAATTTTCTTAGGCAGGGGCTTTGTGGGCATGGGGGTTGCTGGTTCCATTGTCAAAGCAACTGCAGTGCTTGAGTGTAAGGGGACACACACTTGTGTGTTTCTGTGTGCCAGTTGGTTTCTGCTGCTGTTTCTTGGTTCTATGAGACTCAGGCATAATATGATCTAGATCAGTGTATATAATTTTTAAAAAGTCCCTGGAGCTTCTGGTTCCCATCAGTTCCTGATGTTAGTCATAGAGAAAAGGCTTGTCCCTTTGCCTATATCCACAATGTCCCTTTTAAATCTCAATATAATGATGCGAGAAGCAAAATAAAAAAAAGTGAGAAAGATATTCATATATTCTAATTGCTCCAATTTGTCTAGAGCACTGAAGAGTCCAGCCAATTTCCACCCTCACCCAAATCTGTTTCTGGAAGCTCCTCCCACTGACTCCCCATCCACACCTGGATCAAAGCCTTGGGGTACGGCTCAGCCTGTGACACAAGATGAGGGGGTCCCACCTCAATGCCAACAACCTGTCCCCCTAACTCTTAAAGGGGCCTCTCCAGAAAGGTGTGTCCTTGTGTGTATGCTCAGTGCACATGTGTGTGCATGGTGTGGGCCCATGTGATCCCCTGTATTGAGACCAGCAGCCCTTTGCAGTAACTGGTGGCTGTGAAGGCCCCACAAGCATGTGATCTTCACCCAGGGGCAGGTGGGGTAGGGCAGGGGCATTCCCAGGAGGTAGTCTCCATGGCAAGCAAATCTTAAGAAGCACTGAAATAAAATTAACATTTTAAGGAAAGACTGCTGGGAGCCGTCACGAGAGATCCCACCCATGACAAAGTTCATGTGGAAGAGAACTGTTAAGCAAGGCTTCAGAACTCAAGGGGCTCCCTAGGCTTTCTCGAGCATCTACCCCAAAACCAGAATCTGTCTGTTTTACTATTTCATGACTTTCACCAACTCCTCTGACATTAATAGGGGGCTAACTCTGACCACCTTTCTTTGGAGAAAATCAACTTAGGGCTATAGCTAAGAAGTCTCCTGGACATGAGAGGAATATTTCAAATCAAACCCCCTCTGTTAGCATTCTAGCTTGCTTGGCAGGTATATCCAGACTCTTACAGCTACGCATGTGATTATTTACAGCCTCCCAACTGTGAGAGGCACAGAAAGCCTAAAACATAGAGCCTTTGAAAGAGTTAAAAGTTATTAGAGTAGCGCTTGTGCTGATGTAGGATTTCATTATTGGGCTAATCCTTGTTGCTAAGTTCCATATCTCTTATCCACTGTGCACCTGGGAATGCATCAGTTAACATAGTGAGAATGTAAGAAAAACAAGTGTAACCTTGAATTTAACCATATTAGATCTTTGAGCTAAGTGGTTCTTTCTTGTAACTCACTGCACCTTTGCTCTGTGAAATGTAACTCTGTTTGGCATTTTCTGAGGCTGACATAGATTAGAAATATAAAGAAAAAATACTTTGAGGGAAAATAAGTTTTCTGGTTGAGCAGCCTTTATCAAAAGAGGGTCATAAAATGTTCACAGGCCTCCAAGGCCAGAAGATACCTACACAACATCATTTGTGGGAAAGGTATGCAGAAAAATCCTGGTTTCGATAAGGGCAAAACTGCTGGAATGTTTGGGCTGACTCTGTATGACCTTGCATCTTTCATTTCCCTCTATGTATAAGGCAAGGTATAAAAGTACCTTTTGAAAAATAAAGCTTTTGGGCCTCTCTCATCGAAACAGCTTGGTCACCCAGTGTTTTTTCTTCTTTTTTTTCCTCTTTCTCCCTCTCTCTCTTTTTCAGGCTGATCTCTTGGAGCATAGGGGCTCCCTGCGTTCACTTATCTGCCCGGGTTTCTAACACCTGAACGAAGCCGTTCTGCGTCTTCACTCCCTCTGGAGACCGGGAGGGCACCTGTGGCCTCCGTGAACAGGGCAGACTTCTTGTCTCGGAGTTTTATTGGCTTTCTATGTAAACCAAGGAATATCAGCCTCTTTCTCTCCTCTGTTTTCTTATCTTCAACATTCTTTCCTTATCTCTCCCTAAATCAATCACCTACACCGTTTCTCCTTTGGGTTTCCCTGGATCCTGTGGGGGCTGGACCCCGGCGAAAGACAAGAGAAATTTAAACATAAACTTTTGGTTAGATACTGCAGAGATCACATGAAATAAGCACTGAAAAGTGTCCACTGGATGTGACCATTTGAAAGTCATTGACAGCCTTGCTTAGGTCTTTTTCATGAAGTTCTCAGGACAGAAGCCAGTGCATTGGAGACAGAGAAAGAGAAGGAAAGACAGTAAATATAGGTTTCTCCTGGGGCAGCTAGTGTCTGTGAGGGGAAAGAGAGGGTCACAGTTGGAGAGGAGCCAAGGGTCAAGGGAACCTAGATGATAAGTTTGCAAAAGGCCATTTACTATTGCTTGACTTCAACCCAAAGGAACATCCAAATACTGACTCAAGGTCCAAAGGGGGAAAATATTTTTTAATGTCCACAACATGATAAAATGTGAAGCATGGTGACAGCGTATGAAATCATTTAGATAAATAGTAAATATGTTAGCTTGTTATCAAACAGTCTGAATGGTCCAACTTTTTTGGAGTCAGAACAGGAAATAAAGAGAAAGAGGGTAAAGATTATTAATGGGAAGAAACTTGTGATTATCGCTTCAGAGTTACTTACTTCATGAACCCAATTCTTCTGCACAGTATATTGGACAGTAGATGCATCGGCTATTTAATTTTTTAAATCATATCCTTTAATTTATTCATTTATTTTAGCCACGCTGTGCAGCATGTGGGATCTTAGTTCCCAAACAGGGACTGAACCTGTGCTGCCTGCAGTGGAACAGCAGAGTCTTAGCCACGAGGAAGTCCCCTAATTTTAAACTAAATAAAATTAAATAGATTGAAACATGGAAGTCCTCAGTCCTACCAGCCACATTTCAAGCACCATTTACCTACATGTTGTTAGAGGCTACTGTATTGAACAAGGCAGGTATAGAATATTTCTATCATTGCAGAAAGTTCTACTGGGGCCTTCCCTGATGGTCCAGTGATTAAGAATCTACCTTGCAATGCAGGGAATGTGGGTTCAATCCCTGGTTGGGGAAGTAAGATTCCACATGTCTCAAAGCAACTAAGCCTGCATGCCATAACTACTGAGCCCACATGCATCAACTAGAGACTCCATGCACCACAGCCAAAGATCCCACGTGATGCAGCGAAGACCCAATGAGGCCAAAGAAGTGAATAAATAAATATTTTTAAAAGTTCTGCTTGACTGCCCTGCTTCCTATATTCCAAGGCCATATAGTTATATGCATATATGTTTGGGCTTGTTATGTCTCCTTGTTCACTTTCTCAATTCATAAACTATTTCCTTGTCCCTTGTGATGTTTATTACCCCAAATTCTGTTTCTCAGAATCTAAGTTTGCAGTCTGGGCTTTAGTTAATTTACATTTACCTAAAGTATATTTTCCCACATTGTTTCCTTGCCACACTTGAACTTTACACAATCTACACAGATATTTCAGTGTTTTTGCTAATCGAGGTGATAAGGGAATAACAGAAAATAAGGTTTTGACACAAAGTTGGCCTACCAACTTTCCTGAAACAGTCCACTAAAAATTCTACAGGTTGATTCAGGTCAGTTTCATTTTTATCTAGCAATTTCTTTTCTGCTCTTGTTAATTTCTTATTGAATTTCCCCTTGGGAAATAGTCTAAAAATACCTATTTCCTTAAAAACAATCAGTCCCTCTGGTAGGCTGGAAAAATATTTCTTGGAGAGATAACCTTGTGAACTCCCATATTCTGTGAATGTATTTATTTGGGAAAGAAAAAAAAAAGATCTTTGCAGATGTGACTAAATTAAAGTGAGCAGAGAAGGGAGGAGGAGGCCAATACTGGGGTGGGTGGTGGGGCAGAAGGAAATGGGATCAAGTTCCACATAAGGGGAAAGTATTGAAGAAACTGGGGCCTTGTAACCTGAACAGTCAAGAACTCAGGGTTGAGATGGAGACATGAGGATGAGGTGAAGAGGGGGGACAGGTCACCATGTGGAAGTGACGCTGGATTTATCCCGGCTGGAAACTTCAGTGGGGAAAGCCATGTGTGTATAAACCAGAGACTCAACCATCCAAGCAGTGCTTTCCAGACAAAGACTCCTCTGTCCTTGGGCACATCCGGGCCAGGGTCCATGGCCCAGGTGAAAGGAGTCAGGTGGCAGGGGGCAGGTGGGCTAGGGCTCAGGGCTCAACCTGGTGTCCTGTGGTCCAGACACAGCCCTGAACGTATTCCCATGGGCCAGCATTTCTTCACAGGCACCATCAGCTGGGCTGAGAGGCACCTGCCCAATGCAGCCTGCATTCTCAGTCCTGACAAGCACCAAGCTGGGGTCACTCGCTTGTTCCTGGATCAGCCGCTTAGGCATTGGGGGTGGTGAGCCTTGGAGCAGAGGTCCTGACCACGCTCATCATTCTCCCCATTTCTAGGTTCACATGCAGCCCTCTTGGGGCAGGAGGGGATGCACAAATGTCTTCCCACAGGCTCAGGTGACAGCACATCCCAGCCAGGACTGCCATGCCAGATGCCCTCCTCTCCCCCCCACACACTGGAGACTCCCCACAGGCTGTTCCTCCTTCCTCTCCTCCAGCTGCCATCCTGCTGGGTCTATCCTGGTCTCCAGGGACTGGTTCCTACCACCCAGGACAGCAGAGTCACTCATGGAGCCTCCTGCCCTGCAGCAGACCGTGGATGTCGAGGGCTTGAGAAGGGCACAAGGGCAGGTGTTCTGTGAGCCGAGATGAAGGACAACATGGGAACGCGCATCCTTCTCCTGGCCCAGGACAGGATGGCAGAAGCAACGGAGCAGAAAGAAGATGGGGGGCGGATGGTGAGAAGAGGGGCTGGGGAACTAACCTGGAGAAGCAGAGTGCGGCAGCTAAAGGGCTTGGGAAGAGGAGACCGAAAGGCGAAGGGTGTTGAGAAGCACAGCTCTCCCTTCTCCCTGTTGCCTGGGATGGACCCTGACCTGCTCTTTTCAGAACTGAGGGCAGAAGGGCAGGAGGCAGTGTCCTCCATGCGGATGCCTGAACAGGCTGGAGCAGAGTTCAGCATGAGCCCACTTGTTTCCATGGTGGCTACAGAGTTGGGACTATTATCCCCATTTCACAGAGGAGACGACTGAGGCAGGAGTTGCCCAGATATGAGTAGAGCCATAGGTGACAGTAGGGCTCCTGAGTTGTCCCAGGTCTGCTCTCTGAGGAATTGCTCCCAGTGGTCTGCGGGGAGGATAGAGCAGGGGCTCAAGAGCCAGGCTGGGGTCACTGGAGGACCGTGAAAGATGACATGTGTGAAGCACGGAGCCGAGAACCAGTCACAAATCAGCCCCTCAACAAACATCACCTCCCATGCCTCCTATCACGACCTCGGCGAAAAAACCCAGCATTTGCAGCATCAGCCCCAGGTGTGTGGGGACCCAGCTAGGTCAGGGGTCCAGAGGGGCAGCAGGGGTGGCTCTGCTTTTATTAGGAACAGGGGTGATGGTGCTGTTCATGGGTCCCCACCACCCCCAGCCTGGTGCTGGGCACCCTGCCTATGGGGGACCTCAGCCCCCTCCTCAACCCTTTGATGGACAGGACCCTGAACTCACAGAGGTAGACCTGGAGTCAGGCGGGCTGACTGGGGTCTCTCTAGAGCATCAGCCTGTGCTTCCCACGTGTCAGCACTTCCCGCATTGAGAGCTGGCTGTGCAGGAGGCACAGAGCTCATGTCTGAGGAGTGCTGCCTACATCAGGCTACTGTGCTGTGCAGCCACGGATGAGCCACTGACCTAAGGGCTGAGCACCTCCAAGGGGACTCTGGCCACCGGTCCAGCCTCACCCCTACCATCTCCCTGGGCTGCCTGTTCATGCAGAGAGAGGACATAGCCCTGCAGGACATGTCCTAAATAGCCCACTGCAGGTATGAGGGGCTCCAGGTGAGGTTAAGAACCCAAGGGATTGAAATCCAAGTTCAAACTTTGGAGAAGGAAATCGGAACTCACTTCAGTATTCTTGCTGAGAGAATTCCATGGACACAGGAGCCTGGCAAACTACAGTCTATGGGGTCGCAATGAGTCAGACACAACCGAATGACTAACAGTTTCATTTTCACTTTCATGACACCAAACTACTGTGCTTTTCACTCGGGTGCAGGGGGAGGGGGTGCTGCTTTACAACAGCAATGCTTGCTATTTGTACCACTGAACCAGGTGATGTAGGTGGTACCACCTGGGAACCAGGTCTGGGAGAATGGGGATGTATAGCCTGGTCTCTCAGGGTTCTCTCCTGCTCTGGCTCTAGGGTTTGGGGTCATGACCTCTGTTGTTGTTATTATTATTATTTTAATGAACTTTGGAAGCTGTTGGGTTGGGTGGGGCTGCCCGCTTGGCTGTGAGTGGCCACCAGGGAGAGCCCTTGGTGAGAGGTTGTTGCTGAACCAGGAAAAGACGCTGGGATTCTTGGCCGGAGGAGGAGAATTCAATCCGGGGCCAGAGGTGAGGCTTGATCGCTCAGAGCTTTTGTGTAACAAAGCTTTATTAAAGTACAAAAGAGATAGAGAAAGCTTCTGACATACGTATCAGAAGGGGGCAGAAAGAGTGCCCCCCTGCTAATTTTTAGCTGGGTGTTATATAGTCACTAGCAGTCTGTTAATGAAAGAAAGGAATGTCTTAAAACTCAGCGAATGGCACCAGGCCCCTCATCCATAAGATGTATTTGGGGATGTATTTGCTGCGGCCTGGGCTGGAGGGTGACCCCAAGCTCCCTGACTCCTAGTCCCTAGTTCCTTCCAGGGCTTCAAGCTTCCTCAAAAGGACAGGAACCAGGATTCCCAAAGGAAAACCTTTCCCGAAGGAAATCTCTAACTCGACCTCTGGCTTTGTCTCTGGGGTTTGGATGTCCCCAGGGGAGGTAAAAGCTAGGGAAGCCTCCTTACCTCCCAGGTAGGTGCTGAGGTGATCGAGCATCAGGACGCAGAGGGTAGCATGTGCTGTGGCACCAGCCCCATCTTGAGCTCCAAGCCTCCTGCACAGCCAGCTCTCAGTGGAGGAAGCATGGTCATGGGGAAGGTACAGGGGCTTCCATCTCGTCTGAGTCTCCAAGACTGGCAAGTCCAGGGGCCCTGGGAAGAGGGGGGCTGGGAAGGACCAGGGGTCTCTGGCACCCCTCCCCCCTCCAGCAGATGAGGAAACTGACTCAGCAGCAGTGAGTGCCCTCCTCAGGGCATGGGGCAGGTTTGTACAGAACGAGGGTGGACGGGGCAGAATCCCAGCCTGGAGGATGCTGCCGCCACACTTGTCACAAGCAGCGTGGGGCCGTGGACAGACAGCCAGCCTGGGGACAGGACACCTGGGTCCTGACTCTGACTCTGCCACACACAGAGTGACTCTGGACAATTCCTGCCCCTCTCTGGGGTCCAGCTGCTCCTCCTCTATGATGAGAGGGTTGGACTAAGCAGAGGACTTTTACACTCTCTTTTGAGCTCCACAGTGAGGGGACTGGATCAGCTTTGGAACTGTGACAAATGACACTTAACCCCTCAGCAGGGGGGATGGAGCAGCCGCCCTCATGAACCATGAGGCTTGGACAGTGAGGCCCTCAGGTGAGCCCACCCTGGGCAATTCTTTTACTAAAGCACAGAGGCACCTTCATCTTCCTGGGAAGTGAGGTCCCAGGGTTGTTTTCAATTTGATTTAGGAAAATAGAAGAATGTGAAAATCCTGTACCTAGACTTACAGGGATAAATGCACACTTGCTTTCCTCAATGAAAAAAAAAAAAATAATCACTAGTCAATGTAAGAAAGAAGCCGAAAACTTTATTCAAGCCAACCTGACAACTATAACCCAGGTCCCAGTTTTTCAGGAAACAATGGGAATTATTCTGAAGACATAAGGCAGGAGACTAGTATGTATGTGATTTGAGGGAAGGGGAACATGGAAATAAGCACATGGCTTGGTAGAGGCTTACTGCTCTTCCTGAGGAAAAATACTTTAGCTAATGGCTTTCATGCTTTTCTAAGTATGAGAAGAAGCAAGAACAGAGTTCATAAAAATTTCTCCTAAAAAAACTATCACTATCTGAGTGCAGGTTCTCCTGGTTTTCCCAGAGCACAAAATGCCTCATCCTGAGTTTCCCCCCTGAATTCCTTCCAGGATCGACTGTAGGTCAGTGACCACAGTGGCTAATGACTTGATTCTTGTGCAGCTGGGTGGTAGGTGACATTTTTTACTGCACAATTCCCTTCCTTTTGATCTTAATTTCAAACAAGGTTTGGGAGGCTTTTTTTGGCTAATTTGTCCCAGGGTTCTAGAAATGCTCATTCCAAAACCAATCCAGGATTTTGTTGTTAGGTCACGAATGAGCTGTTACTCACCCATTCCTGGTGGGCCAAATCCTCTGGACCACCTGCCTTACTAGTATGTCAGCTCCAGGAAATGGCTCCCTCGTGTTGCATCTTTCCTTTCTGTATCCAGAGTCATACTATTAGAACTTTACATCAGATCAATCATTTCAAGTCACTTGGTCATCATGATTGTTTATTATAGGCTCACTCACTCATTTGTTAATGCAAGAAACAAGAGTCTTATAAAATAAGCAGAATAAGTAACATGGCTAGTGACATTAATAAGGTCCTAAATAAGTAAGTAGTAGTATCTTCTAAGGAGTTACATGCGTGCACCAGAGAAACTCAACTTTACGTTTGAGTGGGTATTTCTGCCCTTGATAAGGGCTGGTTAACGCATAATACAGATGCACAAAGCATACTAGAATGGAGGGAAGAGGCCGAAAAAGACAGAAAATTTTTATTTTTAAATTTTTCTTATCTTGCTTTAAAATACAAATTTTATTTCAGTCCTTCTTAGGATTTCCCCGTGATGTGGACGGCCTCCTAGGAGCCTTCTCCCTCCACCCCACCTGCCTCTGGGTGAAGATCACACGCTTCATCCCGGTACACGAGTGAGGGGCAGCAGAGGGGGTCCTTCCCCTCCCCTCCCCCACAGCTCTGCTTGCCTGGCTCCCCTGGCCCTGGTGACTCCAGGATGCTGAGCTGGAGGCTTTGTGGTTGAGGACGGGAGATTGAGGGGCCTTCACAGCCACCGGTTACTGTAAAGGGCTGTGGTCTCGATGCAGGGAAGCACATGGTCACACACACGTGCACACACACTTACCTGCCCTGAGCATACACACAGGCCCACACTGTCCTGGAGAGGCATCCAAGTGCTGTCACGGCCCCTTTAAGAGTTAGAGGAAAAGATGCTGGCACTGGGGTGGAGCCCAGCCTCTTGTGTCACAGGCTGGGCCACACTCCCAGGCTCTGGTCCAGTTGTGGCTGGGAGTCAGTGGGAGGGGCTCCCAGGGACCTAGCTTTGGTGAGGGTGGGAATTGGCTAGGACCTCCTGAGCTCTAGACAAATTGGGCGCAATTAGAGTATGTGGATTTGGTTCTGGAGTGTTTTGTCTTTGTCTTTTTCTTTCACTTTTATAATGAGGTTAAAAAGCTACATTATGAATGTGGAAGAAGGAACAATGTTATTCTCAATGATTGACAGCAGGGGCTGATGGGAACCAAAAGCTCTGGGATTAAAAAAAAATATTGTATGCATTTTATAGATTGCATTATGCCTGAGTCCCAGAGAATCAGGAAGCAGCAGCAGAAAGCAACCAGCACACAGAAGCACACGTGCGGCCTCCCCTGGTGGCGCAGTGGGTAGAGTACACTGGCCAGTGCAGGGCACATCCCTGGTCCAGGAGACTCCCACACGCAGCAGAGTGACTAAACCTGTGTGCCACAACTACTGACACCTGTGTACACTATAGTCAGTGCTCTGCAACTAGAGAAAGCCCACTCACAACAGCGAAGTCTCAGCACAGCGAAAACACAATCAATAAATAATTTAAAAAAATTCTTTATAAAAAAAAAAAGAACTGTGTGTCACTGCACACTCAAGCAATGCAGTTCTTTTGACGATGGGAACAGCAACTCCTTCCCCTCTCCAAGCAACCTGCCCAAGAAAACTTGAGAAGAAGCTTCTCCTTTAAGAACAGGGTCACCCAGTAATTTTTGCCCTCCCAATCAGAAAAAAGATGAGAACAGAAAAAAAAAAAAGCGGGCTAACATCACTTTAAGGCTGGTGGGTCCATGCTCTTCTCCCTGCAGAGGCAAGACTTCAGTTTCGATCACTGAGGCAGGAGGGCCACATCGCTGCCCCTCACCAATACAACCCTAGGGTTCTTCACCAGCTCCTTTTGTGATTCCCCAGAGCATAGCTGGGATGGAAGTTATTGACCCCTGGCTTCCTCCAAGATGCCCTCTAGGGAGTGGGTGTTTAGTGAGCCTGCAAAAATTCTGGAGCCACTCTCAGGTGGGGCTGAGTACCAGGTGGGGCCCAGGGGCCCAGGGTCTATGCATTAAATATCCTGCCAAGTGGGAATTACTGATCTCCAGAGACTTTTTTTTTAAATTTAAATGGGAGGCACATTGTACACCACCCTCCAGTGCTCCACTGGGAGAGAGTGTCCAGTGACTTACCACTCACCTTCACTCTCCAAAAAAACACACAATTACCAACTAAGGCACCCCCAGGTGGACAGGCATCCTTTGGCAAGGAGGCCCCTCTGGAGGCCCAGGGTGAGACCGCTGCACAGGGGGCTGTGTGATGTGGAGTCAGCACCGTAGGAGGTGGGAGGGGGTGGTGGGCAGAGGAGGAAGGAGTCTCAGGTCCTGACAGATCAGAAGAAGGAAGATGGGAAGAGGTGGTCAGGACACAGAAGGTGAGAAAACAAAGACAGTCAGAATGGGGGTAAAGGCAGAAAATGTAGAAAAGATGAGTGAAGCAAGAGAAAGAGGCAAAAGAGAATAGGGCTATCACATAAGACAGGAAGGAGACAGAGCAGAAGGAGGGAAGGAAACAGAAACGAGAGTGAGATGAACGGGGAGGGATGTGAGAAGGGAGAGAGAGCCAGGAAGAGGGCATCAGAGGACGTCAGAGCTCAGTAGAAATGTCCTGTGAGCAGAGAGGATCAGGAGTCTGTGGGTTGACTCCCAGTCCCTACAGAAACCTGGTGGGCCTAGTACCCCAGGTCGGCCGTGTAAGTCAGCAGGTTGGTGGCCGTCAGGACAGCCACAGCCAGGCACTGCTCCCAGGCCCACATGCCGTTGGTAGTTCTGTCAATGCAGTTCACATCGCTGGACTGCTGGGGCTGCCCGCCATACTTCTCATCAAACTGGTAGAGCAGCCAGAGAACCAGAGCAGTGAACTGGAGGAGGATAGACAGCAAGGTCAGTCCCAGATGAAAAACGGGGAAGGAGATGGGCAGCCTGTTCGCCCACTCTTCCCGGTCCATCAGCATGGCCACAACTGCCAGGATGAAGCGGATGGAGTACACGGCCATGCACCGCTCCAGGGCCGGCTGGTCCATGTACAGGGAAGTGTTGCTGATGAAGACAAAGATAACACAGGCCACAAAGGTCTCCAGCACCTTCAGCAGGCCTGGCATGGTGTGCACATGGCAGGGGATCTCCTTGAGCTTGTAGCGTTCCCATACGCAGGCCACTTCCATGACATAAACCACACGTGCGGTGCAGGAGAACAACGTGGTGGCGATGGCCCGGTATCAGCTGGCATCATAAGGCAAGAACTTGATGTCGGTGATGGGGTAGAAGATGGAGGCCGAGAAGCAGATGAGGGCAGCGTAGGAGGCATAGGTGATGGAGAAGTTGTACCAGCAGAAAGGAAAGTCGGCCGGGAACCTATATAATTCCAGTATGACAATGCTGAAGGTACCGACGATGCAGAAGCACCAGCTGAACATGATCTGGCTACATATGTCCCCCCCACCGAATCCCCATGTCAAGCACTAGGAAGAAGGCCGAGATGATGCAGACCAGCTGTGGCATGCAGAGGCAGCTGAACACCATGTACAAGCCGCACTTGTCTGGGGATGTCCTACCGGTGGACATGGTATTGGGATGGTCAGGCAAGTCACCGTCACCAGTATGGCAGTGGTCTTCACTGAGGACCCAGCAGCCAACGTACACTCTGGAGGCGGATTAAATCAGATGCCTGGAAAAGTCTCAGGGGCCTGTGACTGCTGATGCTCAGGATCTGTGGAGTTAAAACCAATAACTCAATCACTTGGGCAACAGCACTGCCGCTCCAGAATTATATTCCCCACCCATCGCCCTTGACCTTGTGATAAGACTATCCCATTCCAAACCTCACAGCCCAGTCGGTTTTGCCTCAAGCCATAAAGACTTTTTATCTCTTTGGCTGTGTGCCATTATTTTTGGAGATACAGTGGAATGTGGCCCTTGTCCACAATCCCAACATTTTAAGGCTCCAAAAAGAAAAGAAGAACTTTTATAAACCCCTTTGGCTAGAGAATCTACCTGAACAGACATGAAAAAATTTATCAGTTCAGTTCAATTCAGTCGCTCAGTCGTGTCCGACTCTTTGTGACCCCATGGACTGCAGCGCGCCAGGCCTCCCTGTCCATCACCAACTCCCGGAGCTTGCTTAAACTTATGGCCATAGAGTCTGAGATGCCATCAAATCATCTCATCCTCTATCATCCCCTTCTCTCCCACCTTCAATCTTTCCCAGCATCAGGGTCTTTTCAAATGAGTCAGTTCTTCGCATCAGGTGGCCAAAGTATTGGAGTTTCAGCTTCAGCATCAGTCCTTCCAATGAATATTCAGTACTGACTTCCTTTAAGACTGACTGGTTTGAAATCCTTGCAGTCTAAGGGACTCTCAAGAGTCTTCTCCAACACCACAGTTCAAATGCATCAATTCTTTGGCGCTCAGCTTTGTATATAGTCCAACTCTCACATTCGTACATGACTACTGGGAAAACCATAGCTTTGACCATATGGACCTTTGTCAGCAAAGTAATGTCTCTGCTTTTTAATGCTCTGTCTAGGTTTGTCATAGCTTTTCTTCCAAGGAACAAGTGGCTTTTAATTTCATGGCTGCAGTCAACATCTGCAGTGGTTTTGGAGCCCAAGAAAATAAAGTCTGTCACTGTTTCCTTTGTTTCCCCATCTATTTTCCATGAAGTGATGAGACCAGATAACATGATCTTAGTTTTCTGAATGTTGAGTTTTAAGCCAACTTTTTCACTCTCCCCTTTTACATTCATCAAGAGGCTTTTTAGCTCTTCTTCACTTTCTGCCATAAGGGTGGTATCATCTGCATATCTGAGGTTATTGATATTTCTCCCAGCAATCTTGATTCCAGCTTGTGCTTCATCCAGCCCAGCATTTCACATGACGTGCTCAGCATATAAGTTAAATAATATACAGCCTTGACGTACTCCTTTCTCAATTTGGAACCAGTTCATTGTTCCACGTCCAGTTCTAACTGTTCTTTCTTGACCTGCATGCAGATTTCTCAGGAGGCAGGTAAGGTGGTCTGGTATTCCCATCTCTTTCAGAATTTTCCACAGTTTGTTGTGATCCACACAGTCAAAGGCTTTGGCATAGTCAAAAAAGCAGATGTTTTTCTGGAACTCTCTTGCTTTGTTGATGATCCAATGGATGTTGGCAATTTGAAACCACAAGAGTGGTTTCTCTGCCTTTTCTAAATCTAGCTTGTACATCTGGGAGTTCTTAGTTTACATACTGTTGAACCCTGGCTTGGAGAATTTTGTGCATTACTTTGCTAGTGTGTGAGATGCATGCAATTGTATGGTAGTTTAAACATCCTTTGGAATTTCCTTTCTTTGGGATTGGAATGAAAACTGACCTTTTCCAGTCCTGTGGCCACTTTTGAGTTTTCCAAATTTGCTGGCATATTGAGTGCAGTACTTTAACAGAATCACCTTTTAGGACTTGAAATAGCTCAGTTGGAATTCTATCACTTTCACTTGCTTTGTTTGTAGTGATGCTCCCTAAGGCCCACTTGACTATGGACTCCAGGATGTCTGGCCCTAGGTGAGTGATCACTGTAGGGAACAAGGTATAAAGAAGGTTGAGAAGTGCTTGTAAACGAGACTCTCAACCAGGGTTGAACATTCTTGCAAACGAGATGTTCTGCCCAGTGTAGGGAACTAGGTATAAGGAAGGTTGAGAAGTGCTTGCAAACGAGACTGTCAACCAGGGCTGAACATTCTTGCAAACGAGATGTTCAGCTAAGAATCCTGTTTGTTCCCGTGGGAAAAGAACATTTCTTGCACACAAGGATGTTTCTCTGATTCCTCAAAAGGAACGGACCCAGGGACAAAACGGATTCTAAGTTGATAAGGAAGTTCCCCAAAACAAAGTCTTAGCTGCAGTAAATAAGTCAAGGTAAAGGTTATCTCGCCCTGCACCTGCGCACTGTATAGTCACTGAATCATAGTGCTTGGCAACTTGCCCTGTAGGTTGTTGTGCAAGGGATATAAAATAAAGCAGCTGTAAGAAGCAAGTGTTAAAATATAAAGATTCAAACCGCTCTGCAGTGTTGGTATTTCATTCCGTCGCCAGCAGATCACACCGTCATGATTATCTGGGTCATTAAGTTCTTTTATTGTATAGTTCTTCTGTGTATTCTTGTCACCTCTTCTTAATACCTTGTTTTCGTTAGGTCCATACAGTTTCTGTCTTTTATTGTGCCCATCTTGGTATCTCTAATATTCTTGAAGAGATCTCTAGTCTTTCCCATTCTATTGTTTTCCTCTATTTCTTTGCACTTATCACTGAGGAAGGCTTTCTTATCTCTCCTTGCTATTCTTTGGAATTCTGCATTCAGATGGGTATAGCTTTCATTTTCTCCTTTGCCTTTAGCTTTTCTTTTCTCAGCTATTTCTAAGGCCTCTTCAGACAATCATTTTGCCTTTTTGCATTTCTTTTTTTGGGGATGGTCTTGATCACTACCTCCTGTACAATGTCATGAACTTCCGTCCATAGTTCATCAGGCACTCTGTCTATCAGACCCAACCCCTTGAATCTATTTGTCACTTCCACTATATCATCATAAAGGATTTGATTTAGGTCATATCTGAATGGTCTAGCGGTTTTCCCTACTTTCATTAATTTAAGTCTGAATTTGGCAATAAGGAGTTCGTGATCTGAACCACAATTAGCTCCCAGTCTTATTTTTGCTGACTGTGTATAGGCCTGCTCCATCTTTGGCTGCAAACAATATAATCCATCTGATTTCTGTATTGACCCTCTGGAGATGTCCATGCGTAGAGTCATCTCTTGTGTTGTTGGAAGAGCAGAGTGTTTGCTATGACCAGTGTGTTCTCTTGGCAAAAGTCTGTTAGCCTTTGCCCTGCTTCATTTTGTACCTCAAGGCCAAACTTGTCTGTTACTCCAGGTATCTCTTGACTTCCTACTTTTGTATTCCAGTCCCCTATGATGAAAATGACATCTTTTTTTTTTTTTTCGGTGTTAGCTCTAAAAGTTCTTGTAGGTCATCATAGAACTGTTCAACTTCAGCTTCTTTGGCATTAGTGGTTGGGGCATAGACTTGGATCCCAGTGATATTGAATGGTTTGCCTTGTAAATGAACAGAGAGAGATTGCACCCAAGTATGGCATTTTGGACTCTTTTGTTGACTATGATGGCTACTTTATTTCTTCTAAGGGACTCTTGCCCACAGTAGTAAATTTAATGTTCATCTGAATTAAATTTGCCCATTCCAGGTGTCGACAACAAGATGGTGGAGTCGAAGCATGTGCGCTTGTTTTCTCCTGTGAGAACTCCAGAACTGGCAACGCATTGCTGAACAACCATCAGCAGGAGAATGTTGGCTCCAACCAAAAAAGATACCCCACGTGCAAGGGGAAAGGAGAAGCCCCAACAAGATGGTAGGAGAAAATTTAGAGTCTTTATTTCACTTAGTGTGAACGTTCAAAGGTTCAGTGCAAAAACACTAATATGTTTGTTTATAAGGTGCTTTCAGACCCTTAGAAAAAAGGGTTTGAAAAAAAGGATTGTGGCTTGTACTGTGATGACTTCTGTATTGTTTTCCATTCATATCTTTGTGTGGTTTACTTCTTCTCATGTATGTATGCATGCTAAATTACTTCAGCTGTGTCCGAGTCTTTGCAACCCTATGGACTGTAGCCCACCAGGATCCTCTGTCCACGGGATTCTCTAGGCAAGAATACTGGAGTAATAAATAAATTAAAAAAAAATACTGGAGTGTGTTGCCCTCCTCCAGGGGATCTTCTTGACCAAGGATTGAACCTATATCTCTTACGTCTCCTGCATTGGTAGATGCGTTCTTTATCACAAGTACCACCTGGGAAGTCCCTTCTCATGTATAATTGATATAAAGTAGGAGTACGATCATCTCCCACATCCTGGTTTCCCCTCTTAGGCATGGCCAGGCTTCCTCCTGCTCACACGAGCATCCACCCTTCCATCCATGTCCTCAACCTCATGTATAGCCTTCAACACATTTCACAGGCTCTACAATGATATGTAGAAACATATGTACATAATGCAAATATGGTTTTAGGCAGTATCTATATCTTTTTTTCCATCTTATAAACATGAAACAATATGCACATGGCAGCTTGCTTTTCCACCACACCCAACAGGTGCAGCTGGTCTTCTCCAAGGGCCCTAGTCCTCTCCAGCCCCTTTACTTATTTCCTTCCCTCCTCGTTCCTGTGGACATTTGGACTGACCACCTTTCTCTAGATCAGTGGACCCTTCCCTGTGAGCCTCAGACACTGGGGGACACAGGAAATAACAAGGGGTCCTGGGATCTATGTGACCACCATGCTCTAGGGCAGGAGGCCAGCAAGCTTTTCTGAAAACTTAAAAAAAAAGACAAAAAATATACTTTTTATTTTTGGAAATTCATCTTGATTTCCTAGGGTTACTGCAGTGAATTATCACAATCCTGGTGGCTTAAAACAGCAGATGTGTTCTCTCGCATTTCCAGATGTCAGCGTTTTGAAACAAGGTGTCAGCAGGACTGTGTTGTCTCTCATGCCCCAGGGGAGGTCCCTCTTTGTCTCGTTTAGCTTCTGGAGACCGCTTAGGTGTGTTACCCAACTCAGGCTTGTTTGCTCATTCCTCAAGAGGCCAAACATTGAGAGATGAATGCTGGGCCTTGCCTGGGACAAAGTGCTGCACCTCTGCTGTGAACGCACTCATCACCCGCATCTGTGCATCAGCCCATGATGGGCAGCGGGTTGAAAAATATAATAAACGTTTCCACCATTTTTTGTGGATAATCTCTGTAAAGAGGACTGGCAATTGTCCAGTTTAGTAGGTCTGAGGTTGAAAACAGTGTAAGTCCAATAATAGCCACCGGCCTGTCCTCCTGCAGAGAACTGTCTTAGTGGAAATCCAACCCTAACCCACCCTAGAGGATACATTGAGGCCAAGCTGAGTGACCTGTAGGTCTTAAAGGGAGAGACTACTTCAGACCCCCTTTCTTCCTCACTGTGGTGACGCTAAGGCTGTGCCTCACCCCCACACCAGGGCCCCTCCTTCTTCCAGAGACTCAGGGAGCTGGGCACAGACCTCAGGCAATCTCTACCTGGGGCATTGGGGTAGCAAGCCCAGAGGTTGGGGTGGATTCAGTTCCCTAAGAAGCTGGCCCCTCTTCTCCCTCCTTTACCTGCAAAGACTCCTCTGTAAAGAGTGCAGACTTTTCACACTTTAGTTTCCCTTTTGTACGATTAATTTAGTGCCCTTGTTGGAAAAATCTGTATTATGAGTAACAGGAAGGCTCAAATCTGGAATGTCCTTCCACTTAATCAGATCTCTGACAAATCAGTTCTAACTGCAAAATAGGGGAGTAATTTAGAGACCCACCTGAAACTACTGCTTTTCAGAATCAGAAACATATGTGAGCCAGGCTGTATTATAATTTAAAAACCTCTTTTTCTTGGTTACAGGGTTACAGCTCTGGTTTTGCCAATCTGTCAAAGATGCATCCCAGTGAACTTCTAGAAAGGATGGATAAAGATACCCCTTCCCCGCCCCCCAATGCACTTCACGTCACTTGCTCCCCTAGAGCAGATTACAAACGAACAAACTAATTCTCTGGGAGAGACTAGTGCAGAGTGGCAAGCGAATCACTTCCCACTCCTGCGGTGTCCAAAGTGAAGGCGTTAGTCGCTTAATCACGTCCCACTCTTTGTGACTCCATGGTCCGTAGCCTGCCAGGCTCCCCTGTCCATGGGATTCTCCAGCAAGAATGCTGGAGTGGGTTGCCATTCTTTTCTCCAGGGGATCTTCCCAGTCCGGGAATCAAACTCTCATTTCCTGCATTGCTGGCAGATTCTTTATGTCTGAGTTCCAAAGGGTTATGATTATGTCCAAATGGGTAGGAATGGGGGGCCTCTGGGGTGCACAACCCTCTACTCACTCAGTCAGGAGCTCAGCTGCTCCTTCAGAAGCCAGTTTCCTTCTCTCAACAGAGACTTAAAACAGGCTGTCCACAATGAGTGGGGAGGGATAGGGAAATTCCAGAAACTAATGAGTTTAGTGGAGAAGGCAATGGCACCCCACTCCAGTACTCTTGCCTGGAAAATCCCATGGATGGAGGAGCCTGGAGGGCTGCAGTCCATGGGGTTGCTGAGGGTCGGACACGACTGAGCAACTTCACTTTCACTTTTCACTTTCATGCATTGATTGGAGAAGGAAATGGCAACCTACTCCAGTGTTCTTGCCTGGAGAATCCCAGGGACGGGGGAGCCTGGTGGGCTGCCGTCTATGGGGTCACACAGGGTTGGACACGACTGAGCACAATGAGTTTAGCAGCTGTAAAACTTACCTGTAGATCCTCCCCCACCTTCCCAGCAGCAACCCCCTCATCAACCCAAGTGTAGCTAGAGGGGCAGAGGTTAGGGGAACTGACCCCTGCCTGGTTGCACAAAGGCTCTGACTGTCACCAGGCTCTGATTAGTCTGCTGAAGAGCCAATACAGAGGGGCAAGTGTTGGATGAAAGAAAAGTAACTTTATCTTCAGGAAGCCAGCAACCAGGGGAGAAGGTGGTAACCAACGCCCAACACCACAAGGCTCAGCTGGGATTTTCGCAAGAGAAACAGGAAATGGTTGCAGGTTGCGTGCTGGGGTATGTCGTGCCTCTAGTTTTGGAGACTTTGCATTAAGCATAAGGTGCCTTGGTGGACTGAGAACCTGAGTTTGTGGTCATTACATTGTCCAAATCAGCATGTTTGCTCTGGGTGTGAGTGGCCATATATTCCTGGAAAAATGAAAACAAAGAAACAGAACAAAACAGGCAAAATGAAACTGAACCAGCCCATCAAAACCCAGAGCTGTGTAGTTCACAGATTTAATTGTAAAATAAGCAAGATTACAACACCAGCGTGGGTGACCTGCCTGACCGTCACCATCACCATGAGAACCTCCTCAGGCCTGGGCTCCAGGACCACTGTGGGCTTCTTCCTGCACCTGGGGCAGCTGCTCTCCACCTGCGTGCCCTCCTTGCTGGTGGCCAGCATGGACGCTTGGAGTGAGTGCGCAGTTAACTGGTCTGTGATCCTGTGGTGCTTCTGCTTCGGTGGGACCCTCACCGTCTTCATAGTGGAGCTGTGTGGGCTCCAATCCCACTTTCCCTTGTCCTGCTATGATGTTCTCTACCACTATGCCTTCTATTTTGCCTTTTGCTGCCTTGTTATTTTCACCATCAACTATGTTCAGTTCTTGCTCCAGGGTCCCACCTGGAACCAGGCCATCACTGCCACTGCCTTCTCCTGCATCAGTTCTGTGCTTTATGCCACCAAAGCGGCCTGGACCTGTGCCCTGACTGGTGCTGCATCCTGCTTTGTGCCTGCTGGTCCAGATGTGCTTGGGAGCCTGTTGATCTTCCTGGTCTGTCAGTCTTGTTTTCACTTATAGCATCCTTGTCAACCGTGACACCTGTTTCCAGTACACTTCTGCCATGGTAAGACAGATGATGCTGTGCTTCATCTGCTTCTCCCTGGGGACCATGGCCACTCTTGCTCAGGGATGACAATGAAACATACATGTTTGTGGACCATCCTTTACTATAGACGGAGACTGTGCTCTCCATCCTCCTCTACACCAGCTCTCTGCTCCTCTGGCCATTCTACCCCTTTGAAGAAAAGCTGGGCGGGCAGCCCCTGTGGTCCAGCAGCGTGAGCTGCTGTGATTAAAAAACTCACTTGCTCTGTGTGCATCTGGGATCAACGTTGGACTGTGGGCATCTTGACATCCAATAAGCTGCTGATTTACTTGGCTGACCTGCTGTACTTGGCCTTGGAGGCTTTTGTAGGGACTAAGGATGGGCCCTGGGGCTCCCGATTTCTCTCCTCACCTGCAGTTTCTTCACTGAGCTCGGGATGTTCTCTTCCTGGTTCCTTCTCTCCCTTCTCACTTCCTTCCCCGTTCATCTCCTTCCCTTTCCATTTCCTTCCCTCCTTCTGCTCTGTCTTGTTTTCTTTGTTGGCCCAAGCCCTGTTTTGCTTTGTTCTTTTTCCATTCTCATCTTTTCTACATATTCTGCTTTTTGCCCCTTTTCCGGTCATCCTTGGTTTTCTCATCTCCTGTGTCCTGACCACCTCTCCCCATCTTCCTTCTTCTGATCCATCAGGACCTGAGACTCCTTCCTTCTCTGCTCACTGCCCCCTCCCGCCCCCTAAGGTTCTGACTCCACAGCACACAGCCCTCTGTGCAACTGTTCACACCCTGGGCCTCTGGAGACGTCTCATTGCCAAAGTGTGTTTGTCCCCCTGACAGTGTCTTATTTGGAGATGTGGGGGGAAGGGCTGGGGATGAGGATGGGTAGAGAGATTCTGGAGAAGGCAATGGCACCCCACTCCAGTACTTTTGCCTGGAAAATCCCATGGACGGAGGAGCCTAGTGGGCAACAGTCCATGGGGTTGCGAAGAGTCGGACATGACTGAGCAACTTCACCTCCACTTTTCACTTTCATGCATTGGAGAAAGAAATGGCAACCTACTCCAACGTTCTTGCCTGGAGAATCCCAGAGATGGCGGAGCCTGGTGGGCTGCCATCTATGGGATCGCACAGAGTCGGACATGACTGGCGCGACTTAGCAGCAGCAGCAGCAGCAGCAGCAGCAGCAGCAGCAGCAGCAGCAGCTAGAGATTCAGGCCCCCATCTTCCATGGGAGAAGAGTGTTCAGTGCACCTGCCTTTTAACTTAAAATCTCTGGAGGTCTATAATTTTCACTGGCAGGAGTCTTGAAGCAGAGACCCTGGGTCCCTAGACCCCACCTGGTACTCAGCTCCACCTAAAACTGGCTCCAGAATATTTGGAGGCTCACTGAACACCTGCTACCTAGAGGGCTTCTTAGAGGAATCCGAGGATGAATTCTTTCCATCCCAACTACTTTCTGGGAAATAAAAAAAAAGAGCTGGTGAAGAACCCCAGGGTCTTGAAGACAGCTCTCTGTAGTGTTGGTGAGAGGCAGAGATGTGGCCCTCCCACCTCAGTGATCAAAACAGCAGGTCCTGCCTCTGCAGAGAGAAGAGTATGGCCACTGCAGCCTTAAAGCTGATGTTAGCCTGAGATTGTTTTCTTTTCTATTTTATTGTCTCAAGGGCAAAAGTTACTGGGTGACTATATGTTTATACAGAAAGTTTCTTTTCAAGTTTTTACTGAGGGGTGGTGCTGGGTGGGTGGGTATTGCTGATGCCATAGTTGAAGAAACTGCATGGCTTGAGTGTGTACTGCATCTAAATAAGTGTAAATATACATATATTTTTAAATTCTCTGGAATTTCTGGATACCATCAAATCTTGCTGTTCATAGAAACCTGTCCTCTCTCCCATATCTATAATGTTCTTTTTAAAATCTCAATACAAATATAAAAGAAAAAAAATACATACCAGCCGTAGTCTAATTGCCCCAAATTTTCTTTGAACTCAGAAAAACTGAGCAGATTTTTATTCTCACCCAAACCCCCATCTCTGGGAGCCCTTCCCAATGTCTCCCTACTCCCACCTTTCCCCAGAACCTAGGGACATGGTCCGGCCCTGGATGACTAGCAGTTGTGCCCCCAACACTAGACTTTCTGTCCCCTTAGCTCTTAAAGGGCCCCGCCCTAGATGACTGTATTTAAAGCTGCTGTCCCTGCATGCATGCCCAGTGTGTGAGTTTGCCTGTGTATGTGCCTGTATGTCTGTGCTCACACCCGCATTTGGACCAGCAGACTTTACAGGAGCTGGTGGCCAGGAAAACACCACAGTCTTTCTTCCTCGCCTGCTCTCGGCCACGAAGCCCCAGAGCCCAGCATCCTGGTGTCACCAGGGCCAGAGGGGCCAGGCAAACAGAGCTGCGGGGGAAGGGAGGGGAAGGACCCCCATGGCTGCCCCTCACTCCTATTCTGGAATGAAGCATGTGATCTTCACCCAGGGGCGGGTGGGGTGGATGGGGAGGGCTCCAGGAGGTAGTCCTTATGGCAGATAAATCTTAAGAAGCAATGAAATAAAATTACTATTTTCAGGCAAGACCAGAAGCGTTTTAAGAGCTTTCTCTGCCTGTTTTGACCTCCTGCCTCCCCTCTAGTGTGCAGTGTGCATCTGCGGTATGTGTTAACCAGTCCTCCTAAGGGCAGAAATACCTGAACCCCCATAAAGATCAATTTTTATTCCTCTAACTTCAGCCTTGTATCTTTATATGATACTGCCTACCTATGACTTTATTAATGTCATTAGGTATATTACTTGTATTCTCCCATTTTGCAAGAGCATCGTTTCTTATATTAACAAGTGTGTCCCTGAGCCTCTGACAAAAATGATACTAACCAGTTAACTGAAACACTTGACCTCATATACAAGAAGAACAACCATGACTGTAACAGTGTGACTCGACTGGGGAAGAAGCAACAGGAGGGAGCCCTTTCCAGAGCCTGAGGGACTAGTAAGACAGATGGTCCTGATGATTTGGCTCCTAGGAAGCCTAGAGCAAGAGCGAGGTAGATCAGGGGCCACATCCTGGTGACAGTCACATGTGGTTCTGACTCCAAAGCAGACTGGCTGGGGGAGCTGAGAGATGCTCGCACAGGCCTGTCTCCAAAGGCAGAAGGAAGGGAGGCGCCTTGGGTCCAGGAATCTGGGGAGGGGGAGCTGTGGCCCCCAAGCCCACCTGCTGCATGACCAGGGCCTCCCCCAGCCTTTAAGCACAAACAGCTGATAGAGAACATCCCTCATTTGCCCAGTGCCCAGGCCTCAGGCCCTTCCCTTGCTTCCTTCCTGGTCTGGGCTCCCTGTCTCCTGGGGCAGCGGCCAGAGGCTCCCTCCTCAGCCAGCCAGAGCCTCCTCTGCACAAGGTGACTCCAGCTGATGCCCCGCCAAACTCTGTCCTGAGCTGCATCCAGAACACAGACAGGGGCACAGCTGTTCCCGTTCTCTGGCTTTTCATGGAAAATCATGAAGATGATTTCCTCAGTCCAGCTTTGAGTGGAGAGAAGAGGGATCCTTCTCTCCTGCAGCCTCAGGCACCTGGCTGTCCACCCTGGTTGGGGGTGGCAGTGCTGGCTGCCAATCCATGCAGCCCTTGTCTGTGTGGCTGGCTCCTGCCTGAAGGTGCCTGTAGGGAGTCATGTGAGCTGAGGAGAAGGCAGTGAGGCTCTCATCAGTGCCTATATAAGGTCTCCACACTCTCTGGCATGTTCTGGCTGGCTAGTCAACAGGAACTGGTCTGGCTGAGATGGCAGTGCTGCAGGACCTCTGAGTGGGGCACTGTGATCAGAGCAGGACAGACAGAAGCCAGAAGATGATTCTTGGACCCGAGAGTAGAGGGAAGGGACTCAGCATTTCCTGAGGTTCTATTACCTGCTGAGCTTTGCAGGCAGACAGACTTTTACTCAAATCCTGACACTGTCAGGAAGTTACTCTGTGACCTTGAGCAAATGATATAATATACACTCTGAGCTTCAGTTTCATCATCTTTTAAATGGGGATAATACTAATAATATCCCTTATGATGAAATGATATAGAGGTAGTAAGTCACCCAGTCAGTCTGTTACTGATGAGAAAATGTTGACTACTCTATCTTTCTTGTATATAAGGTACAAAGTCAATGCCAATCAGAAATTAATATCCTGAACTCAAGTGCCTGGGTTCAAATTCCAGCTTGGCCTCTTACTCAGTGTATGATCTTGGCCAGTCAAGCTCTCTGTACCTGTGAAAATGGAGACAGTGAGTACAAAGTTCATGGGCTGCTGGAAAGAACAAATGAATTTAAAGCAGTACCTGATATGCAGTAAATGCTATACCTCTTATAACTTTTATGTCCATAACTACCCCATTGGCACATGGCAAGGGTTTGTTAAATGAATATAACATAAGCTTATAGCTCAGGCTCCAGGATGAACCTCCTGACTGGGAGACATTCCATCCTTCTGCCATTTGGGGAAATTTTTGAGAATCGCTGAGTCATATTTTGTCTCATTTAATACTCCTAACAACACTTGGCCTTGTTTGATGGATGTTGCCATGGAGGGGAACCACTGAGAATGTGAACTTCCTGCCATATTTGAGAACAAACTCATTGTGTGCATCCTGGCGTGAGACTGGGCCTCACCCTCGATAAGAATCTTAAAAGGCCAGATAAATATTTGACTTGCCTCATAAGTGGGGCCTGGACACACAAGAACAGGTGATACACAGAAACAAGGAGATCAGCATTCCTTCTGCGGGGCCTGCAGCAGCATCTAGTGTGTGCTCCCAGTGACCATGGTGTCTAGACCAGCTGCCCTTGGCTGTGACCTGGCTGCCCAGCACCCCTCCTCCTGGTCTCAGCCTGTAGTCAGGCTGGTCCCTCCCTAATGATTCTCCAAGCTATCCTGCATCCTTCTAGTACAGTTAATCTCTGCTTAAGTGGCCAGAGATATTCTCTTCAAGGTGCAGTTAACAGCCTTTATGACTAAAAGCAGGAGCTATTATCTCCATTTTCTGGATGAGCAAACTGAGGCTCAGAGTGGTATTGACTGGGCACCTGACTGACTACTGTGTGCCAGGCTGAGTTCTCATCTCAGTTCAGGTTTGGGTGGTGTGTAGCCATGTAAGGTGAAAGGCCCTCAGATGACAAAGAGGAATTGGAAGCAGTTGTCAGTGGTTGGAGGGAGGGAGGTGTGGAGGTTGGAGAGGTAGAAAGGGGTCTGAACTTGCATGGCTTTGGAGGTGATGTTTTGGAATCTGTGTTCCATCCTAAGGGAGCAAACAGAAGCCTTCAAAGTATCTTACTTTGACTTTACTCCTAATCAGACTTTGAGGGAAAGGATGGAAATAGAGAAAGCAACTAGAAGCTTATGGCAGGAGTGCAGGTGAGGGGCTGGATGGATCCCCTCAGGTGGCTCTAGAGATGAAGACGAGTGTGTGGATTCACAAGTATTTTATGAAGAGCATCTGTGAAGGTGGTGCCTTGACTGAGATGGGAAAGATGAGGAAGGATCAGTGTATGTTGGGGCTGGGGGATTGAAGAGATGGGACTGGACATGTTGAGTATGATGTGTCCTGAGACATCCAGAAGCAGAGATCAGGAGGTGGTTCGCTGTGACTGTGGATCCCAAGAGAGATCAGCTCTGGAGGCAGGAATTGGGGAGTTGTCATTATACAGCCTATTCACTTCATTCAGTATCTTCTTAAATATCTACCCGGCCCACCTACCTAAACTAGCAGCCTTGCCCCCCCCCACCCCCGCATAGGCACTCCAATAACTCTTCTCACCTGTGTTCCTTTTATGTGGCATTTATCACTCACTGACTTGGTGTTATATATTGGTGTACACGTCTCCTGTACTAGAGTGCAAGCTCCATGAGGACAGAACTCTTGGTTCTGTTCTCTGCTCTCTGTCCAGTGCCTAGATCAGCGCCTGGCACACACTCACTTGGTGCACAATAGTATTTGTTGACCAAGTGGAGTCTTAAAGTCATCTGACTGTTTATGAGGCTGAAAGGGCTCCCAGAGAAGAAGTGGTCTGGGCCCAAGTCCTGAGGAAATGGTTCCCTCCTGTTGCTTTTTCACATATCCATAATTGTTGCTGTTGTTTAGTCACTAAGTCATGTCCAGCTCTTTGCAACTGCAAGAACTGTAGCCCACCAGACTGCTCTGTTCATGAGAGACTTGTGGGGCCTTCATAGCCATCAGTTACTGTAAAGGGCTGCCCATCTCAGTGCAGGGGAGCAGTGGGCACATATACTCAGACACACATACAAACACACACAGAAACACCCACTGAGTGTGCACACAGGCCTATACCTTTAAAGAGAGGCATCCGGGTGCTGCCATGGCCCCTTTAAGAGTTAGGGGGACAGGATATTGGCACTTGGTGGGGTCCAACCTTTTAAGTCACAGGCTGAGCCACAACCCCTGGCTGTGGTCCAGGTGTGGGTGGGGAATCAGTGGCAGTGGTAAACCTAGGTTTGGGTGAGGGTGAAAATTGGGTAGGACCCTTCTGACCTCCTCTGTCTCTGCTGTGAGCAAATTTGGGGCATCAGTATATGTGAATTTGTCTTGCAGTTTTTTTCTTCCTTCCATCTTTCTATTGAGATTACAAAGGACATTATCAATATGGGAGAAGGGACAAGGTTTTTCTCTGTGATTAACTGAAGGGGCTGATGGGACCCGGAAGCTTCAGAAATTTTTAAAAAATAATATACACTGATATAGATCGTATTATGCTTGAGGCTCAGAGAAACAGGAAGCAGAAGCAGAAAGCACCTGGCACACAGAAACACACGTGTGTCGCCTCACAGCCAGGCGCTGCAATTCCTACGACAACGGAAGCAGCAAACTTCACCCCCTAAACCACCTGCCCAGGAAAATTTGAAAGAGACTTCCCCTTTAAAAACGGTCACCCAGCAATTTTTGACCCCTTGAACAGGAGAAAAGAAAAAAACTCCAGGCTAGCATCGCCTTTAAGGCTGTAGTGGCCATGCTCTTCTCCCTGCAGAGGCAGGACATGATGTTTCCATCACTGAGACAGGAGGGCTACATCACTGCCCCTCACCAACACTGCCGACGGGTGTCTTCAAGACCTTGGGGTTCTCTACTGGCTCCTTTTTTTTGATTCCCCAGAGAGTATTGGGATGGAAGGCATTCGCCTCCAGCTTCCTCTAAGATGCCCTCTAGGCAGCCAGTGTTTAATGAGCCTGCCAAAATTCTGGAGCCAATCTTAGGTGGGGCTGAGCACCAGGTAGGGCCCAGAGACTCAGGGTCTCTGCTTCAAGACTCTCACCCACTGGAAGTTATTGATCTCCAGAGATTTCGTTTTAACTTAAAGAGGAGACACACAGTACATCCCTCTCCTCTGAGACAGGCCCCAATCCCTATATATCCACCCCACCCTCAAAGCCAGAAACACACACCAACTAAGGCACTGCCAGGGGGACAGATACGCTTTGGCAATGAGGAGGCCCCACCAGAGGCCCAGGGTGTGAACAGCTGCACAGAGGGCTGTGTGCTGTGGAGTCAGCACCTTAGGAGGCGGGGGGGGGGGGGGGGGGCGGGCAGTGGGCAGAGAAGGAAGGAGTCTCAGGTCCTGATGGATCAGAAGAAGGAAAATGGGGAGAGGTGGTCTGGACACAGGAGACGAGAAAACCAAGGATGACCAGAAAAGGGGCAAAAAGCAGAAAATGAAGGAAAGATGTGAGAAGCAAGAGAAAGAGGCAAAACAGGGTGTGGTAAGCCACAAAAACCAGAAGGAGACAGGGCAGAAGGAGGGAAGGAAACAGAAAGGAGAGTGAGGAAGGGTGAAAGGAGGGCGAGAGGGAGCCGTACTGGGATTCCGAATAATGTACTTACCCAGCCTTGAGAAATTCCACAGAAATAGAAGCTGGAAAAACAGCATGTGTTAAGAAGCTATGTTAATGATTATCTTTCATGTTTTTCTTAGAATAAAAGCCTTGTCACCAACCCCAAGGCCAGACGCAGAAGGGAGTATGACTGGGATCATGAAAGCATGGACCTTGGAACACTGGGTCAGCGCCAAGCACGAACACTGCCTACGCACTTGCTGACTGTTCCCGAGACTGGCCCGGAAGGGAAAGGCCTGGGGTGAAAACAAGGAGACCTGGACTATGTCAGTGTAGTCCATGACATTTAGGAGTACGTGCTTAAAACAGCATGTGTCTTGAGAAAGACAAGATCAAAGAAAGTCTTGTAGTGTGCAATTTGGAATAAAAGCTGGACTCAGAGTGGACTCTGCACCTCAGTCCGACAGAGGCTGCAGGTCCCCTGACCCATTGCACCAGATTTTGTGTTCTGTCTTCATTCTCGTGGCTCGCTCCCGGACTGTTTAGGTAACAACTGGCACCCAACGTGGGGCTGAAGCAAAAGACCTCTATGAGTGCAAGTGAAACTACAGGGATGCAGAACCTGGGACGAGTGAGAGGCCTCTGAAAGTCTCCACTGGTAAGTCTTTCAGGCATTTAATCAGGGTTAAAATGGGAAATGTTGAGAGTGCAGAACACTATTGCCCATATATTTGTTTATTAAGACAGCTCTTGAAAGCGGGAGGAGTTTCTATTAGTGAAGGGCAATTATTAGAATTGTTACAAGCAGTGGATAAATACTGCTGCTGGTTCCCATCAATAGGGACCTTAGTTTTAAAAGCCTGGGAAAAGGTTGGCACTGAGTTGAAGAAAGAATATGCAAAAGGAACTCCGCTCCCTGTTTCTATTTGGAGTACGTGGGCATTAATTAAGTCAGTACTGGAACTTTTACCGACTTCTGATTCTTTTGATGAAAGTGATGATGACTCTTCTGAAAAGCCTCAAAGTCCAGAGTATGTGAAGCCAGAGGAAAAGGGCAAGCCATCTGCAAAACCTGCTCCCTCAGCTCCCAAGGAGGGTGATGGATTTTTTTCTCCATCTCCTTCCCATTGTTCTCCATCCCTACCACCTGCTTTTGCAGGAAACATTTTCAGTCAAGAGTCTATGCCCACTCCTCACCTTTCATCCATACAGAAAGGAATTTTACAAGCACAATGGGAAGGAGATTTAGAGGCTTTTTGTACTACCTTTCCTATGACTATTCATGAGAGTGTAGCTCTTGGTGTCGATCCTAAGAACCCTAATGGAGTCTATGAGGCTGTTCGTGAGCCTTTTCCTTTTAAAATCCTAAAGGAATTAAAACAAGCAATACAAAATTACGGTGTAAATTCCCCATTCACGGTAGAAATAGTTCAGAGTGTAGCAGAGGGCAGTTGCCTCATTCCAGCAGATTGGTTGGCATTAGCAAAAACAGTCCTGACCCCAGGCGAGTTTCGTCAGTTCAGAACTTGGTGGCAGGATCATGCTGAGACTCTGGCTGCACATAATCAGACTCATAATATCCCTATTTCTTTGGAACAACTTATGGGGATAGGTCCATGGGGGAGAGTGCAAGATCAAATACGTATGAGCGATCAAGCCATAAAACAATTGCGAAGGTGTTGCTTGAGGGCCTGGGAGAAAATAGAGCCAAAAAGCCAGACCTCTGTTTCCTTTCAAAAAGTTGTCCAGGGGCCTAAGGAGCCCTATACTGAATTTATTGCCCGATTACAAGAGGCAATCTACCAGCAAGTCACAGATGCCGAGGCAGCAGACGTCTTATTACAATTGTTGGCTTACGATAATGCTAACACTGATTGCAAAAAAGTAATGAACCCTTTCAAAGGAAAAGCTAGTTTAAATGATTATGTTAAGCTATGCCAGGGAGTGGGAACCGAATCCTTTAAAGCGGATTTATTAGCTCAAGCTATGGCTAGATTACAACTTCCTAAATTCCCCAGCACTTGTTTTAATTGTGGAAAACCCGGACATACTAGGGTTGAATGTAAGTTCAAAAAAGGGAACTTTCAAAAAGGAAATTCACAAAAGGGGAATGTCCCCAGCCTCTGCCCAAAATGTAAAAAAGGAAATCACTGGGCAAATCAATGTCGTTCTAAATTTCATAAGGATGGCACCCCCCTTTGGGGAAATGGCTCCCAGGGCAAGTTCCCAGCCCCATCGAAAAAGGGAGCCTGTCCAGTTCAGCCTCCACAGATGTCTTCCCCAACTACTCCTGCCAGCAACAAGAACAGTCAGAATCGTGGTGACCCAAGGACAAAAGAGCAGATGAAACCAAGGAGGGTCTTGCAATGCAGGAATGGAAAAACCAGACCCTTGTCATCCTTCCCTCCCCCTTCTTGTAACTATTAATGGATTTCAAGTCCTCCTGAGCAGTATAACCTGTCTCCCCTCCTACCCCATAGGAAGAAGGTATTTGCCTTACTCTTCCCTCCACCCAATATATATGCCTCATCCAATCAGCAAATGACCCACAAGACCCCTATTCCACCCCTGTACCCTGGGTAAAAAGTGGACTAAAGACCCCTGTTCAATGTTAGTTCTCCCTTGAGCTGGCCCACTGTTCTAACAGTGTCTCCCATTCTAATAAACTTTATTTCCCTCTCATTCTGTCTTATGTCTGGAAATTCTTTTCCAACTCGCACCTAGACCATGACATTTTTGTGGCCTATATGGGGACTTGGGGTCTCTTCCCCACATCCTCACTTCTCCTTTCTCATAGGGACCCTCTGTGAACAGGCAGGTGCTATGGAAGCAACTGAGGAACTCTGGCTAGGGTTACCCTCTCGTGTGTTCCAAAGGCCCACAGCTCCCTGAGCCCCAGTAGCTGCCACCCGAATGGGTGAGGGTCTCTCCTTTGTCTTCTTTCCAACTGAGGACTAGGCCAACCAATGTTGTGTGGGCATGGCTCAGGCACTTAAAAGCCATTAGGGTCCCTGCCACATGAAGACTCCCGTGAGCTGGCCCACTAAGGGGGATGCGGAACGGATCAGGCCACAACGGCATCCACCCCCAGCAAGACAACTTCCATGCACCGTGTCAGGCACATAGTGGTTGAAGCAAAACAGAGACAGACCATTGCCCCTGGCCACCGCCTCCCCCATAGCATTGTAAGGCAGATTCCTCAGCCTTCTCCCCTGTCACTTTCACTTCTTTCCCTTTCGGTCCGGATTGATTTACAGGAGCCTCGGTGTTGCCGCTGAGCCATCCCAAGAGTGCCTTCCATGTTTCAGGGAATCGCCCAATGGTGAGTCACCCAGCTGATCCCAGGGATCTCTGTCTTTCTCTGCCCAGGTCACATGGTGCCTTAGCTGCATAGTTCTCAGAGGTCACCTCTCACTGTTGTATGTGACTGTTGGGATGGTTGGCTATTTTTGTGCCAATAGTTGCACGGAGACATCACTGAGACAAAAAGGGACGACTTTTTGCCATTGGTGACTCTCAGTACCCCCGTTCTATGGCATGGAGGCTAAGGATGGGTTCTGGTATGTCTTGGGAGCCTCTCTCAGACTCACCCCTTGGCTATGTTCTCAGAAACTGGAAAATTTTGACCCTGCAAAAGGCCTGGCCCCAATACAAACTGGGGGGCCCCCCAAAAATGGCCTCTGAATGGCACACTAGCTTTTGCCAAAAGCAGGGAAAGGACCCAGAATTTCCTTATGTTCAGTCCTTCATGGCCCTCAGTTAGAATATGGATTTGAGGGACTCATGCCGCGTGTGTCTTTCTGTTGCCTCCCTATCTCTTGTCCCCCTCTGTCTCTCTCCATCAGATTTCCTAGACAACCCCTACTTGACCTTTCATATCCACATGATCTCTAGGAAAGAATTCTGGGGTTCCCTTTGGTCCAGGTCTTTCTCCTATATTCAAAAGCCTGAAGGATCAAAACTCTCCTCTATGCTTATCTCTCAGGTGGGGAGAGAACCAAGTTCCCCCCACTCCTAAACATCCTAAAGAGTTCCCTTCTAACTACTCCTGTTTCTCAGGGTGGGGAAGGATCAAGATTCCCCCACTTCTGCAAATTTCCTTAAACCTTCAGATTCTTCTGATGGACAAAGACCTCACTTCCACCAGAGGGACAATCCAAGAATTTTATCAATTGATCTGTCCCTGATATCAGAGTCAATTTGAGCATATTTGGTCTATAATTTAGGTGTAAAACTATGACTACAGAAAGGAAAGATGACTTTTTGACACAGGATGGCCATGATATCCTTTAGACTCCAGATAAAACTGGTTAAAATGAAATTTTTTTTTTCTTGGAAACTGCAAAACTGGTTCTTTTTGCATGTGCAATTGGAAACAACTAGCTTGTTAGGGAACCCTCTTACACTGCTGGTGGGAATGCAAACTAGTACAGCCACTATGGAGAACAGTGTGGAGATTCCTTAACAAACTGGAAATAGAACTGCCATACGACCCAGCAATCCCACTGCTGGGCATACACACTGAGGAAACCAGAATTGAAAGAGACACGTGTACCCCAATGTTCATCACAGCACTATTTATAATAGCCAGGACAAGGAAGCAACCTAGATGTCCATCAGCAGATGAATGGATAAGACAGCTGTGGTACATATACACAATGGAGTATTACTCAGCCATTACAAAGAATACATTTGAACCAGTTCTAATGAGGTGGATGAAACTGGAGCCTATTATACAGAGTGAAGTAAGCCAGAAAGAAAAACACCAATACAGTTCAGTTCAGTTCAGTTGCTAACTCGTGTCTGACTCTTTGCGACCCCATGAATCGCAGCATGCCAGGCCTCCCTGTCCATCACCAACTCCCAGAGTTCACTCAGACTCACGTCCATCAAGTCAGTGATGCCATCCAGCCATCTCATCCTCTGTCATCCCCTTCTCCTCCTGCCCCCAATCCCTCCCAGCATCAGAGTCTTTTCCAATGAGTCAACTCTTCGCATGAGGTGGCCAAAGTACTGGAGTTTCAGCTTTAGCATCGTTCCTTCCAAAGAAACCCCAGGGTTGATCTCCTTCAGAATGGACTGGTTGGATCTCCTTGCAGTCCAAGGGACTCTCAAGAGTCTTCTCCAACACCACTGTTCAAAAGCATCAATTCTTTGGCGCTCAGCTTTCTTCACAGTCCAACTCTCACATCCATACATGACCACTGGAAAAACCATAACCTTGACTAGACGGACCTTAGTTGGCAAAGTAATGTCTCTGCTTTCCAACATGCTATCTAGGTTGGTCATAACTTTTCTTCCAAGGAGTAAGCGTCTTTTAATTTCATGGCTGTAGTCACCATCTGCAGTGATTTTGAAGCCCCCCAAAATAAATTCTGACACTGTTTCCACTGTTTCCCCATCTATTTCCCATGAAGTGATGGGACCGGATGCCATGATCTTCGTTTTCTGAATGTTGAGCTTTAAGCCAATTTTTTTCGCTGTCCTCTTACATCAAGAGGCTTTTTAGTTCCTCTTCACTTTCTGCCATCAGGGTGGTGTCATCTGCATGTCTGAGGTTATTGATATTTCTTCCGGCAATCTTGATTCCAGCTTGTGCTTCTTCCAGCCCAGCGTTTCTCATGATGTACTCTGCATAGAAGTTAAATAAGCAGGGTGACAATATACAGCCTTGACACTACTTCTTTCCCTATTTGGAACCAGTCTGTTGTTCCATGTCCAGTTCTAACTGTTGCTTCCTGACCTGCATATAGGTTTCTCAAGAGACAGGTCAGGTGGTCTGGTATTACCATCTCTTTCAGAATTTTCCACAGTTTATTGTGATCCACGCAGTCAAAGGCTTTGGCATAGTCAATAAAGCAGAAATAGATGTTTTTCTGGAACTCTCTTGCTTTTTCCATGATCCAGCAGATGTTGGCAATTTGATCTCTGGTTCCTCTGCCTTTTATAAAACCAGCTTGAATATCTGGAAGTTCACGGTTCACATATTGCTGAAACCTGGCTTGGAGAATTTTGAGCATTACTTTACTAGCGTATACATATATGGACTTCAGAAAGATGGTAACCATAACCCTGCATGCGAGACAGCAAAAGAGACACAGATGTATAGAATAGTCTTTTGGACTCTGTGGGAGAGGGCAAGGGTGGGATGATTTGGGAAAATGACATTGAAACATGTATAATATCATATGTGAAACGAATCGCCAGTCCAGGTTTGATGCATGATACAGGATGCTTGGGGCTGGTGCACTGGGATGACCCAGAGGGATGGTGTGGGGAGGGAGGTGGGATCGAGGTCCAGGATGGGGAACACGTGTACACCTGTAGTGGATTCATGTTGATGTATGGCAAAAACAATACAATATTGTAAAGTAATTAGCCTCCAATTAAAATAAATTTAAATTAAAAAAATAAATAAAAAATAAAATTTATTCATCCCTAAAATAAATAAATAAATAAAAGTCTGCCTAGGGAAAAGCTTGAAGTTAACTCTTTCTATGTCCCTGAAATACACAGCCCACTTTGCCTGAGACATCAGTCTTGGGCAAATTAAAATTTCAAGCAAAAAAAAAAAAAAAGCTGGGGGAGGGTGGTTCAAAGAGACATTTTAAATCTCAGGCAGAAAACTATGAGATCTCTGTCTGTCTGTCTGGGTTTATGTATGTCTCAATGTGTGTCTTTCGGTTTTTTTTAAAAATAATATTGCTGAAGTTGTGAGTTCTAATTTAATTGGCCTAAAGAAAAGTAAGCGCTTACAAATGAGACAATTCTAAATACAAGAGAAATTAACCTAACTGAATTTCAGATTCACGTGAACTGGGAAATATTCAATATTAAATATCTAATATTAATGTTTGTTTGCTAATCTAATATAGACATGTCTAAGAGTCATTAAGATTAAGCATATTTTCATTGTACCTAGGTTTATTATAAGTTAAATATTGTTATATTGTTATATCTGTCACAGGTTTGTCGGCAAGGAAGGTACCTAGAGTGAAAAAACTTCAAAAAAAATGTAAATGAGATATGAGCTTTAAGATAAACTCTATTAAGATTAAAAATGTCTGTCTAAAACAGTTTCTTTAGATTTTGGTAACCTGAATTTCTAGGGTTGTGCTAAACTAAGTAACAGAAGTTTACTGAATAGCTAGGTCATTTCCAAACAAAATAAGGTTCTGAAACATTCGTTACTGAATACTAACTTACAGAGAAACTAAAGATTTTGGACTATTAATAAATAATGTTTGATGCCATCCTGAGATGTTTGCTAGAATTTTTTTGAGAAGTTATCACTGGCATTTATGTTCACCAATCTATAGAATGCTAATATAAAGGCCAATTCTTGGTTGCTTAAGGAAAGTAGGATGTGCATGTTCAGTAGAGAAGGTGTGAGGAGTGAAGTTACATTTTATGAAGGGGAAGGAGGTAGGTCTGACTTACAGTTGGCTGTTCCAGGGCGAGAGAACCAATGAGAGCGAGAAGAAGGCTTTATGGAAAGTGGACCCCAAGGGAAGAGTTTTGTGTATAAATAAAAGTTTTATTGAGATGTTGAACTGCCTTTGATAATGGATTTTAAGTTTCTTTACCTCTGAAGTGATCTGTTCTATGTTTACCTTTGAAATCTTTGTTACTTTGGCTAAGTGAATATATTATTTCACAATGATATTTACGATTCTATCTGATTGTTATAAACCCTTCTGCTATTTGTTGACAAAGCTGCCTAAATAGCTTGACTTCTAGCTGACTTTGGGATGCTTCAGAGGGCCCCTGAGACATCCCAAAGAGCTATTAAACTACCTGAGTTCATTTGACATGTCAAATTGCATGGGAAAATATTATTGGAGAAGTGTTGAATCTTCTCAGGTTAAATTGTATGGTTGATGTTACTTATATAGATATCCTAGAAATTATGTGAAATTCATGAAAATCTGATATGTCCTGGTAAAATGTTGTCGGTTATAATTCTAGTTATCATGATAAAGTGTTACAAGTCACAGCAATGACCAGGCTACTTTGTCATTTACAGTTTAATTAGATTTTAAACATGCCTTGTATGGTTTCACTCTCACACCTTTAGAAAAATACTGCTAGTTCTTCAAGGTGTATGGAAAAGACTTTTCTTAGATTAACTGATAAGTTTTGTTTGCTTGCTATCTGATAAATTGGTAACAGACTGGAATTTAGTCTACTCTCTATGTTAAGAGAACAAAGTTTTCTTAGAATGAATCTTTCATTAACAGATTATGAATTTCTTTGCCCTTAAGTGATTTATATTTGTTTTTAAAATCTTTTGTTACTTTGGTAAAGTAAATAAGTGTTATTTAAGATTATGGTACATGTAAAAGCTCATTCTGCTTCTATAAAAAATAACCCCTCACTGTTAGACTTGTGCTATCCTAATGTCCTTAAAACATGGCAACAGTCTACTCCTAAAAATGGGTGAATAATAGCTGAAAATCAAAGAGTCAGGGCTATGGAAATCCAAGACGGCCGCTTGGCTTTTCCCAGGTTCCTGACAAACCTTATTTTTATTTGATGGGTTAAAGCCTTCCCTGGTTACAGGGTTAATGCCTCCATAATGAAAAAAATCACTGAATATTAAGTTTTATAAATTGTTAAACTAAGTTTCTAGTTTTGTTAATTAAGGTCTAGTGTTTACTAAGACTCACTTCTGAGATAGTTCCTTGTTATGTTATATTGCTAAAAGATTTAATTAAGTTATTGAAAAGGACACTCTAAGTTTGTTTCTAAGGCTTATCTCAGTAACCAATCTTCAGATAAAGATCAGATGCTCCATAATGTACAATCAGGATATTAACACCAGGCTATAGTCATTTAACAACTGAAGTCAGATGACCTGGGGTATACCATGCTCTACCTAATGAAAGTTTTTGACTTATAATTCTTGCTTATGACTTTACTAATAACTGCTAGCTATAGCTATATTATTTTCTATGTCACTTTTTTCAGAAGATTATTTCTTTTGCTAACAAATGTGTGACTGAGCCTGTGATATAATGCTGATATGTAGTTCCACGTGAGATCAATGATTGTAATAATGTAACTCTAGATATGGGAAGAAGCAACAAGAGGGAATATTTTCCTGGACCAAGAGGCTAGTAAGACAGTGGTCCAGAGACTTTTGCTACTTGCAAGGCCTGGTCCAATAACAGCACCTGGAGTGGCCTATCAGTGGAATCTTCCCTAGACCTGGGAATGAGCCTTCCCAGCACCGTGGGACACAATGGCCATGAAATGCCCCCCAAACATGGTCAAATATGTGGCTATGAAGGGGCCCAGCTGACTGGAAGTTGGTACTTGCCAGCTGCTTCTACAAAGATTACATCATGACCACTGCAAGCTGCTGACCTTCAACACCCCCTGAAAGGAGTTCAGGGTGGAGATCAGAAATAAGGCACTCTGTGCTTTGGGGAAAACCCAGAAGAAATGGCCTTCAGATAGTCAGATGTTTTCAGGTAAAGATTTTATGGGCCCAAATTCTTGCATCTTCTCATACCTAGAGAAACACTAACATCATAAATCAGTGTCTGGTCCTGGTTCCCCTGGTAGCCCCTGAGCAGCTTTTCTACTTCTATTAATCTTTGGGCCACATACCTTTAACTTTCTTGTTAAGTTTGTTTCTTCCAGAATACAACAAATCTCCAAGTGGTAGGATGACAAGAATATTCCCTGACCAACACCTAGACAATGCTGAAACAAGTCACCTTGTCGTTCCATGGACTCTCATCTCCCTCTGTAAATGCACCCTGACAGAGAGCAGGCAAAGGGAACCCAGAGCCCCACGACGCCCCTGTACAGCCTGAAGAAGCCAGACTGGTCATCGCCCCTTTCCCCCGGAGACTGGGTTCCCAAGTGCCTGAGAAGGGAAATAGGTAGACAGTCAGACATGAGCAGGGTATCAAAAGAGGCCAAAGAATTAGCCCTAAAAATAAAGAGAGGGAGGGATATGGTGACCCAAGGACAAACGAGCAGATAAAACCAAGGAGGTTGCAATGCAGGAAAGGAAAAACCAGACCCTTGTCATCCTTCCCTCCCCCTTCTTGTAACTATTAATGGATTTCAAGTCCTCCTGAGCAATATAACCTGTCTCCCCTCTTACCCTATGGGGAGAAGGTATTTGCCTTACTCTTCCCTCCACCCAGTATACATGTCTCATCCAATCAGCAAATGACCCACAAGACCCCTATCCCACTACTTGTACCCTAGGTATAAAAGTGGACTAAAGACCCCTCTTCAATGTTGGTTCTCCCTTGAGCTGGCCCGCTGTTCTAACAGTGTCTCCCACTCTAATAAACTTTATTTCTCTCTCATTCTGTCTTATGTCTGGAAATTCTTTTCCCACCCGCACCTAGACCATGACAAGAATTACCATGCCGTGTCATGGAATTATCCCCAGCAACCCAAGGAAACACAACCCTTGATATAAGTAGTAGTCAGGATACTATTGTTACTCCTGGAGAGACACCAACTGTTATTTCAACAGGAATATTGGGACCCCTTCCACAGGGCACAGTTGAATTATTGTTAGGAAGATCAGGGCTGACTTCCCGGGGAGTTCAAATTCATACCGGAGTTATAGCCAGTGATTATGAAGGAGAATTGGAGGTTATGGCCTCTATTGCTCTTCCCTGGGAGGTTTCCAAAGGGGATAGAATTGCTCAGCGTTTAATTCTACCTTATGTGGGTATAGGACATTCGGACAAAAAGCAGGGCTCTAGGGGATTTGGAAGCACAGGAAAGGCTGGTATTTTTCTCACTGAAAAAATTTTAGAATCCAGACCTACCTAACAAGTCAATATAAGTGGCAAAAACTTTCAAGGTTTAATAGATACTGGAGCCGATGTTTCTATCATCAGCTCTCAACATCGGCCTAAAGTGTCGCTGACCAGGCCTGCTCCAATATCTATTGTAGGTCCGGGACAGGCACAAGGACTAAAGCAGAGCACTGTGGTATCGTCTTGTTCAGGGCCTAATAAACAACTAGCCACTATCCAACTTTATGTTGCTGATATACCTGTCAATCTACGGGGTCGTGATCTCTTGGAACAATGACATGCTGACATACATATCCCTCCAAATCAATATAGCGAGGCCAGTCGCTGAATTATGTTCAGTCAGGGTTATATACCAGGATTGGGACTGGACACAAATCAACAAGAAAGATTTATCCTTTGACTACTCAAGATTTCAAACCGCCCCCTTTTCATTAGTGTCCACTGCTCATATTAATCTTCCTCCACCCACACCCATACCTCTTAATTGGGAAACTGATCAGCCTGTGTGGATAGAGCTGCTGCTGCTGCTGCTGCTGAGTCGCTTCAGTCGTGTCCAACTCTGTGCGACCCCATGGATGGCAGCCCACCAGGTTCCCCCATCCCTGGGATTCTCCAGGCAAGAACACTGGAGTGGGTTGCCATTTCCTTCTCCCATGCATGAAAGTGAAAAGTGAAAGTGAAGTCGCTCAGTCGTGTCTGACTCTTCGCGACCCCATGGACTGCAGCCTACCAGGCTCCTCCATCCATGGGATTTTCCAGGCAAGAGTACTGGAGTGGGGTGCCATCGCCTTCTCTGACAGATGGGACTAGCTGAGGTAAAACAGGATATACAGGCACGTTTATGCTAGTTATTTAAACACACATTACAAAATATTGCCCAAACAGTTAACATCTTATCAGATTCTCAATATTCTGTACATGTAACTAAACATATAGAAACAGCAACTATTAAGGATACTATCCTATCCACATTATATACACTTTTTATAAATTTACAAAAAGTGATTAGATACCAACAGTTTCCCTCCTACAGTACTCATACTCCAGGTCATACTGACTTACCAGGGCCTCTAACAGTTCAGTTCAGTCGCTCAGGTGTCTCTGACTCTTTGCGACCCCGTGGACTGCAGCATGCCAGGCCTTCCTGTCCAAGGCCTCCCTATCCATCACCAACTTCTGGAGTTTGCTCAAACTCATGTCCATTGAGTCGGAGATGCCATCCAACCATCTCGGAAATGATCAAGCCAATGCCCTTTTATTTCCAGTATTTACAGAGGCATCAGCCCTTCATGATCTGACACACTATAATTCAAATATTTAAAAACCAAGTTTCATATCCCTTGGGCTCAAGCTAAACAATTGTATGGACTTATCCTACGTGCCAGATGGTTGCGATAACCACATCTCCAACAGAAGCCTTGGGAGTTAATCCCCGTGGCCTGAAGCCAAATCAGATCTGGCAGATGGACGTAACTCACATTCCATCCTTTGGAAAGCTTGCTTATGTACACGTCATGGCTGATACTAACTCTAAGTTTATCTGGGCAACTGCTTGCTCTGGGGAATCTACTAAACATGTTATTTCACATTTGCTTAGTTGCTTTACTACAATGGGCCTCCCACAAAATATAAAAGCAGACAATGGCCCGGCTTACACTAGTTCTACTTTTAGGGATTTTTTAAAAAGGCTTGGTCTATAAAGCATCATACATGAACTCCCTATAATCCCCAAGGACAAGATATTGTAAAATGAGCTAACAGATCTCGTAAAGAAATGCTACAAAAACAAAAAGGTGGGAAATGGAATGTCACTTCCTCCACCGCAAAAATTATATAAAGCATTATTTATTTTAAATTTTTGCATCAAGATAATGATTTCACTGCAGTAGAATGACATTTTAAAAAGGAACAAAAAGAAATTCACCCCAAACCACCTGTTTGGTGGTGTGATCCAGTAACACGTTCACGGCAGAGGGGGACTCTGACAACCTGGGGAAGGGGTTTCACTTGTGTTTCACCAGGTGATTCAGAAACACCCCTTCACATCATCTGAAACCATATCATGAGTGAACTCCCACGGAAAAGACGCTTTGCGTGGAACTTTGCATCTCCAGTAATGAGTTTCAAAGGCCTGAGTCTGAAACAGACAAAGATAACGATTCCTCTCCCATTGACTTATCGGAACAAGATCCCCACTTGGGGATAAAAAATTAAAAGATTAACACAGAAATCAGAAGAGCTCTTAGAAAATAAAGTGAATGCTGTCACTCCTAACAATCTGCCTGTTGTGTTGTTTGCTCTTATCACCACCACAGTGAGTATACCCTTAGCAACAGCTGAATCTAAAAATTAAACTTATTGGGCATATATACCTAGCCTCCCATTACTAAAACCTGTTGACTGGGGGGATTCTATGATCCCCATTTATGTTTGTTATTCTTCCTGGATACCAAGACTTAAAGATACACACCTTTCTCTTTTTAAACAAGAGGAAGGGACTCCCTTCAATGTTACTTATGGGTATGAATTCTGGCCAACTTGTATAGGACCAGCTACAAGATGTCTTAAACTGTCTATGCAAGCCTGGCTGTCCACTAATTCTTTAAATAGTAACTATACTAAGGTTCAGCTACATCTTCTCTTTGGTCTGAGTTTTGCTTATAATAACTCAGAACCCAATGTGAAATTGCTCAGTCGTGTCCGAATTTTTGTGACCCCTGTGGACTGTAGCCTACCAGGCTTCTCATCCATGGGATTCTCCAGGCAAGGATATTGGAGTGGGTTGCCATTTCCTTGTCCAGGGATCTTCCCTGACCCAGGGATCGAACCCGGGTCTTCCGCATTGTAGGCAGACGCTTTACCATCTGAGCCACCAGGGAACCCCATAACGACAACAAATTGGACAGACCTTTATGCGAGCATCACAAGCTATGGACTGAAAAGCAAGATCGTATTCAGTGGGATAATTGCAGCGGGACTGAGGGAATAATTTTGATTACTGGTTCCTATGGAATTGGATGGGACTGGTCCCCTAAGGGGTATGCAGTGTCTAATTGCTCTCATCAAAAGCAGTTCTGCTATCCTCATAAAAGGCTGCGTTGGCAGGTGCATAAAGTCTTTAACCATGCTACTATCACCACTCTTCAGATCATCCAATTATATGGCGTGGTAGTGGCATGTCACCCCCTTCCCATAGTTAGATCAAGGGAGAGGGCAAGGAGGGATTTGGACACTAGCTTTAAGTCTTAAAAGATTCCAAATTTGGGATGGGTATTATTCCGATAAAACTAATTATTCATTGACATTTAATACCAGTACAAATTGGACATTTTATATTCAGGCTTGCGTGAGAGATCCTTATGTGCTCTTGAAAGGAACAATTTTTATCAATGAAAATGTACAGGAACTTTCTTGCCAGGATTGAAAATTATACACCTGCTTAAATTCTTCACTTTATAATTCTAATCACTCATTTGTTATATTAAGAAGGAGATTGGGGATATGGCTTCCAGTAAATCAAACCAGACCTTGGGAAGGCTCCCTTGAAGCACAACCTCTTTTAAAGGTTATAAAGAAGTACTGCAACATTCCACAAGGTTTACTGGACTCCGTAGCTATTATGAGAATCATTGCTATAGCCACAACCATGGCAGTAGCCGGGGTGGCACTGCGTCAGACTATCCACAGGACAATATCTGCACAGCAGTGGCACCAAAATGCAAGTCCTGCCTGGGGAAGTCAGGCTCACATAGACCAAGAAATTAATGAACGATTGATTTAGAAAACGCAGTTCTCCTATGAGGGGACAGAGTACAAAATTTCAAAATTACAAAATCATCTGAAGTGTGATTGGAATATCTCTTCATTTTGTGTCACACTTCATAAGTGTAATCGAAGTGCTTGGGATATACTTGGGATCAATTATCTAAACATCTGAGAGGACACGTTTGTAATAATCTGTCCTTAGATATTTCTTAGTTACAGGCTACTATTTCTAATATGCAGAATGCTCACTTACAACTACTCCCAGAAACTTATTTGAAGAAATTGAGGAAGGTTTACATAAACTAAACCCCTCTAGGAGGAGGATTGCTTCGTACTATAATATCAGGATATATATTTTTGACTGTTTTGTGTCTAATCCTCAGATGAATGAGAGAAACCGAAAGAAACCATCCAAGAACTGATGAAGAAAGAAGTTGTTTGATTGGTGTATCTATGCCTGCAAAAATAAAAATGGGGAGATTTACTGGGACTTCCTAATAATGTACTTACCCAGCCTTGAGAGATTCCACAGAAATAGAAGCTGGAAAAACAGCATATATTAAGAAACTAAGTTAATGATTATCGTTCATGTTTTTCTTAGAATAATAGCCCTGTTACAAACCCCAAGGCCAGACCCAGAAGGGAGTATGACCAGGATCACGAAAGCACGGACTTTGAAACACCGCGTGAGCGCCAGGCATGAATACTGCCTAGTACTTGCTGATTGTTCCTGAGACTAGCCTGGAAGGCAATGGCCTGGAGTAAAAACAGGGAGATCTGGACCATGTCAATGAAGTCCATGACATTTAGGAGTACGTGTTTAAACCAGAGCTGTCTTGAGAAAGATAAGATCAAAGTCTTGTAGTCTGCAATTAGGAATAAAAACTGGACTGAGAGTGGACTCTCTGCACCTCAGTCCAACAGAGGCTGCAGGTCCCCTGACCCATTGCACCAGATTTCGTGTTCTGTCTTCATTCTCGTCACTTGCTCCTGGACCATTAAGGCAACAGGGAGCCAGGAAGAGAAGATCAGCTGTTGTTGATGTTCAGTCACCAAGTCATGTCTGACTCTTTGTGACCCTGCGGACTGCAGCACACCAGGCCTCTACGTCCCTCACTGTCTTCAGAGTTTGCCCAAGTTCACGTCCACTAAGGATGTCAGAGGATGTCAGAGCTTGGTGAGGATACCTCCTATGAGCGGAGGGAGTCAGGAGTGCTGTGCAGGCGCTTAGTTCCTACAGAGAGCTGGCGGGCCCAGTACACCAGGCCGGCCACATAAACCAGCAGGTTGGAGGCTGTCAGGATGGCCACAGCCAGGCACTGGTCCCAGGTGCACAAGCAGGCAGTGAACCCATCAATGCAGTCCTCATCACTGGACCACTGGGGCTTCCCACCCAACCTCTCATAGAACTGGTAGAGCGGCCAGAGGACCAGAGTGCTGGTGTAGAGGAGCACGATGAGCAGGGTGTGCACAAGCTTGACGGGCAGCTTGTATTCCATGTTGCACAGCTGGACATGAACTTGGGCAAACTCCGGAGACAGTGAGGGACATAGAGGCCTGGCGTGCTGCAGTCCACAGGGTCACAAAGAGTCGGACATGACTTGGTGACTGAACAGCAACTGGACAAAGGTGATGGAGTAGATGACAGAGGCCAAGAGGCAGAGGAGGGCGGCATAGCAGGTGTAGGTGTCGAGGTGGTACCAGAAGAAATGAAGGGGGACTGGAGCTTACATAACTCAGCAATGAAGATGATGAGGGTCACAGCAAAACAGAAGCACCAGATGGCCATGGACCAGTTGCCTACATCCTCTCTCCCAGTGCCCATGCTGGCCACCAGCGAGAAAGCCACACAAGAGGAGAACAGCTGCAGCAGGCGCAGGTAGAACCATATGGTGTCCAAAGAGGCTGAGATGGACAAAGTGAATGTCCTGTTGGTGGACATGGTGCTGTGATGGTCAGGCATGTCACTGACACCAGGACAGCAGTGGTCTTCGCTGAGGACCCACCAGAGAAAGACCTAGCTCTGGAGGTGGATTAAGTCAGACGTCTGGAAATGACACAGGGCCCTGTGATGGCTGAGGCTCAGAATCTATGGAGTTAGAACCAGACACCTGGTAACAGCACAGCTGCTCTACAGTTATTCTCCCCACCCGTCACCCTTGGCTTTGTCAAGAAACTTGTCTTATCTCAAAGGTGAGTTGAGTCTAGCCACAAAGCCATGCACATTTTTTAGCTCTTTGCTCTGTATGCCATTATCTACAGCCATACAGGGTACAAGAATGGAGTCGTGTCTGATTCTTTCTGACTCTATAGGCTGTGGCCCACCAGGTTTCTCTGTCCTTGGGATTTCCCAGGCAAGAATAATGGATTGGATAGCTGCTTCCTATTCCAGGATATCTTCTCCAACCCAGGGATCAAACCCCTGTCTCTTGCGTCTTCGACACTGGCAGGTAGATTCTTTACCACTATTGCTATCTGGAAAGCTCTGGTTACAGGGATAGTTTTCTACAATCCCAAATTTCAACTCTCTCCAAAATGAAAGAAAAAGTTTAATTGTTTAGTAACAAACTTGACTTGAACAAAGTTGAGACAATTTATGTTGCTGAAACACTAACATGTTTGATTATAATTCAGTTGCCAAAACACTTATGTGTTTATTTCAAGGTGCTTTCAGACACAAGGCTGAGTGTTATGGCATATAAAGTAGATTCACCATGTACCTGTCTGACTTAAAAATTCTGAATAACAAGCACATCTGAGCCCATGAGTTCAGAAAAGAAGTAGTGGATTGTATTGTTAATGCTTATTTTCAGCTGTGCTGCATGGTATGTGGAAATTCCCCAACCTGTGTTTGAGCCTGTGCCCCCTTCAGTGAAACAGCTACTGGACCACCAGGAAAGTCTGATAATCCATTCATGGATGAGAAAACTAAGGCTGGGGGACCACGGTGAAAAGGCTAGAAAGCATAAACCCCAGATAAAAATAGCAAAGCTGTGGGTTTGAGCACTTTGCTCTACAGCCCACATGTCAGCAGGTCCCTTGTGGGTGGGAGTTCTGGGACTCAGGACCCACCTTCAGGCCCACGGCCTCCTTCCACAGTAACCTGGAGACACGTGTCCCAGCCTGTCCTCCCTGCAGCCATCACTAGAAGGAGCTGCCATCTGAGAGGACACAGCCCCACCTGGAGGAGGGCAGCTTCAGGTCTGAACAGGGAGGAGCCCATGGGGTGAGAGCAAGGCCGTGGGGACAAGATGACATGGGAAGTAGGGGCTGTTGTGAATCCCCTCCCCCGATTTTGCCTTCATGTGTGACTCTTCTGCATTGGGGAAGGGAGACCCCAACTCAGCATGACTCTAAGCATCAAGAAGCATAATGGAAGAAACACAGAATAAATTAGCATAATATTGAGCCCTTAAGTTCCAAAACTGCCATCCAGGTGGGAGTCTGGAAAGATTTAGGACTAGTCCTACCTGTGAGGATTCTCCTGGCCTGGGAGACTGGATAGCAGCTTCCAAGCTGGGAAGAAAGGATTGGAAATGAACAAGGATGCTGTGTCTGATGCTGATGGGGAGCCTTTCAGGGCATCCAGGGAGGGGTGGGGATGGACGGATGATCGGCCCCCTTTTAAAGGCAAGAGCTGAAACAGGAGGCCCCTGCAGGACTCCTGGGAGGAGACAGCCCTGAGAAGGCACCCAGGACTGGGACGAGGGTAGGAGTGGCAGAGTGGAGATGACTGGGTGGGGCGGATTCCAGGGTCCCAGGGGCCCTGAGGCAGCCCAGTAGGGGTCCTCTAACCCAGAAGGGATGCAGGCATGGAGACAACCTTCCCATGGAGGAGGGGCCTGGACTGAAACTGAGGCAAGAGAACAGAGGCCTGAAGGAGTTTCGGGTCTGTGACAGGGACACGTGGCCAGAGTGGCAGGGACCCTGGAGACCATGGAATTGCCCAGGTCACCTGCCCAAGACAGTCCCGCCAGCCAGGGCTGCAGTCCTGCTCACAGGGACAGTGGCTCCTCCAGGGTCCAGTGTGGGGGGAGTGAGGCCCCTCCCAGCCTGCCCCCTCCTCAGGGACAGCTGCCCTGTTTCCAAGGGACTATTTGCTGAGAGGCCCCCAGGGCGGAAGGGCCAGCACCCTGAGCCCCAGTCAGCTTCCTGCCATCAGGGGATTATTATATCACCTTTGCTGATAATAAACCCTGGGACAAGCTGAGGCTGGAAAGAGAAACACAGAGCAAACCCGAGAACCTCCCTGGACTCGCAAAACTCCTTGAGCCCCAATTGCCAGTGGAGCCGTGGAGCCTGCGGGCCTCCTAGTGGGCACTGCCAGGGTGGGGAGGGCACTAGGGTGAGGGAGGCTGGGGTGTCCTGCTTGCTGTTTGCCAGTCTATTCCCACCAACCTCCCAGAACTCATCTGGAATTTCCTTCCCAGGAGAAATGACAGCTTTGCATCCAGGGACAGAGGTGGTTCCCTTGTAGCTCACCTGGTGAAGAATCTACCTGGAATGCAGAAGACCCTGGTTCATCCCTGGGTCAGAAAGATCCCCTAGAGAAGGCATAGGCTACCCTTTCCAGTATTCTTGGGCTACCCTGGTGGCTCTGACGTTTTAAGTATCCACCTACAATGCGGGAGACCTGGGTTTGATCCCTGGGTTGGGAAGATCTCCTGGAGGAGGGCATGGCAACCCACTCCAGTGTTCTTGCCTGGAGAATCCCCATGGACAGAGGAGTCTGGTGGACTATAGTCCATGGGGTTGCAAAGTGCTGGGCACGACTGAGCAGCTGTGCACAATGGGACAGAAGGAGGGCTTGGGGAAGGAGAGGCATGGGTGTTCTTGCTGTGTGACCCTGGGTAAGGCATGTGCCCAATCTGGGCCTCAGTTGCCCAACTGGGAAGCAGCAGATTTGCCTGAGTTTCCCAGCAGCCCTTCCTCCACTCTAATCTGTGAGCCTGGACATGGTGCCCCTGTCAGAGCACAGCCTGGATGTGGCTGAGCCCTGCCTGCCCAGCAGCCGGGCGTGTGGACTGGAAGACAGGGAGCCGGGAAGGTCATGGCCACGATAAAGGAAGGAAGGAAGGAATGAGGTGCCAGAAGGGCAGAGAAGGAGGAGGGGAGATGGTCACCAGAGTTACAAGGAGGCTCTGGACCTTTGGCAGACATTTCATAGCTGGATGATTCTGGGAAAGTTACTCACCAGAGCCTCAGTTTTCCCATCTGTGCAATGGGCTCAATACCTTCTTTAATTAACGAAATCATGTAAACAGCTTATCAGAAGGCCTGTCACATGGCATACTCAATCGATGCCAGCTGCCTGTTCTCCTCCCTCTCTCCCTCACAGAGGACCCAGCAGGCCCTTGGCCCATTCTGGACATAGCACATACAAGCTTGATTTCCTCCAGGTCAGAGGTTGCAAACCACTTTGTATTGAAGGTGATCCAAGGATGTGTTCGGTGTCCCTTCAGTGTTTTCAGAAAGAGATGGTATAGAATTGGTGTTATTTATTTCTGTTGCTTTTGGCAGCTGCAAAGTGTTTGAATTTCACACGAAAATCCACATTTCCAGCTCCTTTTCAAGCCGCAGGAGATCTGGTGTCACTGGGCTGTGTTCCTTTAGGGTGGGGAGAAGCTGAGCAAATTCTCTGCCATTTATATTATTTTTGGTTTTCATCTCTGTTTAGTATTTTCTACATTTTCTTCTTCTCATGTTTAACTGACATAAAGCAGGACTGTGATCATCTCAAAAGTGCCCCATCCCCCCTCTTGGGTGTGGCCAAGAGTGTCCATCCCTTCATCCAGGGAGCATCCAGGTCCTCAACTTCATGTACAGCCTTCAACACATTTCACAGGTTCTGATCATATGTAGACATGTGTGTGCATACATTCACACATGTTTGTAAGGAGTATCTGTATCTTTTTTCCCTGTTTTATAAACATGAGACCATATCATCACACACCACATCTTGCTTTTCCACCACCCCCGACAGGTGCAGCTCGTCCTCTCCTGGGACACTTGTCCTCTCCATCCCCTTTACTTATTTCCTTCCCTCATGGCTCCTGTGGGCATTTGGACTGACCCCCTCTTCTCTAGATCAGTGGACCCTTCCCTGTGAGTCTCAGACACCGGGACACAGGGTATGACAAGGGATCCTGGGATCCATGTGACCACCATGCTCTAGAGCAGGAGGTCAGCAAGTTTTTCTGGAAACTATAAAAAATATGTGACAAATAATATATTTTTCATTTCTGGAAGTTCATCTTGAAAGTTTCCTAGGGCTATTATCACAAGCCTGGTGGCTTAAAACAACAGAAATGTATTCTCTCACAGTTCCAGAGGTCAGTGTTTTGAAACAACGTGTCAACAGGGCTGTGCTGTCTCTGATGCCCCAGGAAAGGGTCTCTCTTTGCCTCTTTTAGCTTCTGGAGGCCCCTTACCTTGTGGCTGTGTTACTGAACTCAGGCTTGTGTCTTCAGTCCTCAAGAAGCCAAATACCGAGAGATGAGTGTCAGGATTTGTCTGGGACAAGGAGCCGCTCCTCCGCTGTGAATACAATCACCACCCGTGTCTGCATCAGCCCATGTTGGGCGGTGGGTTAAAAAAAGTACTAATGAACATTTCCACCAATTTTTGTGAATCGTCTTGGTATGGAGGATTTTCTTTTTTCCAGTTTAGTAGGTCTGAGGTGAAAAAAAGATTGTATGTCCAACAACAGCCAACTGGCTGTCCTTGTGCATTCAAACTAAGGGAATTGTCTTAGCGAAAATCCACTTTCCCTCCCTCTCCCCTTGTAAGGGACACGCTCCAGGCAAATTGAGTGTCCTCTGGGGTCTTAAAAGGAGAAACTACTTCATACCACGTTTCTTCCTCAAGCTGTGGGGGCGCTGAGGCTCTTCCTCCCACCCCTGCCTCTGTACTAGAACCCTTCTCCTTCTGGAGACTGGGGAGGAGGGGGCACAGACCCGGGCATCCCCTGCCTGGGGCACCAGGACAGAAACCATAGAGGTTGGTGTGGGTTCAGTTCCCTAAAAAGAGGACCCCCTCTTCCTTCCTTGCCTGCAAAGTCACCTCTGTAAAGAAGTTTCATTTTCTTTTTGCTTTTAATTTGGTGCCCTTGTTGGAAGAATCTTTATTATGAGGAACAGGAAAGCCTCCCACTTATCAGATCATTGACAAAAGAATTCTAACTGGAAAATAGTAATTTAGAGACCCATTCCAGGGCCACTGTTCTTCAGAATCGAAAACATACACGACTTGGGCTATATTAAAATTAAAACAGCATTTTATTCATGGTTATCTACCGCGTAATAGCTCTAGTGTTGCCAATCTGCCAAGATGCATGCCAGTGGACGTCTAGAAGGGACAGATGTAGACCCCTCCCCCCACTACACCAGCTCCCCCAGAACAGATTTAAAGCAACCAAACCAATTCTTCCTTGGGAAGAGAGTGGTACAGAGTCACAGATAAGCCATTCCCCACTCCTGCAGCATCCTACTGACCCCTAAGTCCAAAGAGCAAAGAATATGCCCAAATAGGGGGAAGAGGGGCTCGCAGGATGCATGCTCTTTCACTCCCTCTGTTAAGAGCTCCGCTGCTCTGGCAGAGGCCAGTTTCCTGCCCCCAACAGAAAGTGAAAGCAGGCTGTGAGCAAGGAGTGGGGAGGGGTAGGTATGTTTCACAGCTCCTGGAAAAATACCCACAGATCTTAACTGGGAGCAGTGGACAGCACAACTTTCCCAGCCGCACTGTCCCTTCCACCCCAGGAAGAGGGGGAGGGCAGGAACCCCGGGGACCTGGCTGCTGCCTGGGTATATAAATAACATTGTCATCCAGCTCCGGCTTGACTGCTCGACTGCTCGTCCCTGAAGAAGCCAGTACTGAGAGAAAAGTCTTGGGCAGAAGAAAAGTAGCTTTATGTTAAGGAGCCGGGCGAGCAGGAGAGAAGGTGGATCGCTGAGAAAAAGAACCAACTCCCAGCACGGCAAGGCTCAGCGGGAATTTATACAAGGAAGGAAGCTGAAAAGGCTGCAGGCTGTGTGCCAGGGGTGCGCTGTGCTTCTATCTGGGGAGACTTTACATTAACCTCTGGACCGCCTTGCTGGATTTTGAGAAGGTGAGCATGGTCCTTACTTTGTTCAGATCAGCACCTCAGTTCTAGGGGTCAGCAGTCATATATTTTCTAGAGAAAAAAGAACGGAGACAGAAACAGAGTTAACCGGCAAAGCCAAACTGAACTCAGAACGTCAAATCCGGAGCTGTGTTTAAACTGTTTACAATCCTTTGGTTGAGAAACAAGCAAGGTTACAACAGCGGTGACATTGACCTGCCTGACTGGCACCATGCCCATGAGCTGGTCCTCAGGCCTGCCCTCCAAGCCCATCATGGGGTTTTTCCTCCGCGTGGGGCAGCTGCTCTCCACCTGCGTGTCCTTCTCGCTGGGGGCCAGCCTGGGCATTTGGAAGGAGAGCCTGGCTAACTGGTGCATGTTCATCTGGTGTCTCTGTTTTGCCATGAGCCTCATCACCTCCATAGTGGAGTTATGTGGGCTGCAGTCCCACCTCCCTTTCTCCTGGGATGGTTTTCTTTATGCTATTTCCTTCCACTTCGGCATCATCTGCATCGTGACATCCCTAATCTTCAGCACCTCCTACATCCAGGTCTTTTCTCCAGGCCCCGCCCAGAACCGCGCCATCACCGCCACTGCCTTATCCTTCGTTGCTACTCTGCTTTATGCCATCGAAGTGGCCTGGGTCTGTGTCCGACCCGGCGACATGGTCTGCTTTGTGCCCACCTTCCCAGGTGTGCTCAGGAGGCTGGAGAACTATCTGGCCTGTGTCATCTTCCCTTTCATCAGCAACACTGACCTGTACCGGGACCAGCCGGCCCTGGTGTGGTGTGTTTTCGTGTACTCCATCTGCTTCATCCTGGGGGTCGTGAACTTCCTTGTGAATGGGTGTGACTGTGACAACGACCAAAAGCTGCCCCTCCGCCTCCCCGTTTTACTGTGGGTGCAGACTGTGCTCTCCGTCCTCCTCTACGCCACCGCAGTGATCCTCTGGCCCCTCTACCAGTTCCACGAGAAGCTGGGGGGGCAGCCCCAGCGGTCCAGTGATATGAGATGCAGTGATCAACTCACTACCTTTGTCTGCGTCTGGGACCAGCGACTGGTTGTGGCCATCAACCTGCTGGTTTATGTGGCTGACATGGTGTACTTGATCCTCGAGGCTTTTGTATGGACTGAGGCTCAGCCCAGGGACTCTGGATTCTTTTCACCTGCAGTTTCTTCACCAACTTCTGATGTCCCCTGATGCCCTCATTTAGACTCAGAAACCTGGTATCGGTCGGGGAGTTGAGGGAAAAGTGGATGGAGCCATGGGTAGAAGGGAGATTTCTCAGAATATGGCCTTTTTGAGCATTTTGATTTTGAAACATGTAAGCAAATTGCTTTTTTAAGAAAACAAAATTAAAGTTTGAAAAATATACCAAGTGGAAAAGAAGGGTCAGGGGAGGGATTGTTGGCCAGATGGTCTCCATATTCCCTGCAGCCCTGATGGACAGGCTGGGGAAGAGCTGAGAGATGCCCCCACAGGCTGTCTCCAAAAGCAGAGGGAAGGGAGGCGCCTTGGGTCCAGGGTTCTGGATACAAGACAGGCTGCGATCTTGGACCCTTTGCTGAAACCCTTGCTTGCACCTGGACCGCACCAAATCAATTTCTATTGATTAAGGAGGCCAAGAACCCTGGTCTATAACATGGGGAGAAGGAGCTGTGGCCCCCAAGCCCACTTGTTGAGTGGCCAGGGTCAACTCCAGCCCTTTAGTACACACAGTTGATGGAGAAGACCGGGTGCCCAGGCATCAGGCCCTTCCCTTACTCCCTGCCTGGCCTGTCCTCCCTGCCTCCCAGAGCAGTGGCCAAACACTCCCTCCTCAGCTGGCCAGCCAGAGCCTCCTGGCTGACACCAGGCTCAGACTGTGGCAGGAGCCTGGTGTAGAACAGAGCCCGGGTCCATTCTCTGACCCTGGAGCAGCTTCTTGGAAGGATCACAGAGTCAGCCTTCCTCTATCCACCTTTGAGTGGAGAAAAGAGGGTCTCTTCTCTCCTGCAGCCTCAGGCACCTGACTATCTGTCTTGGGGGCCAGTGTAGGTGGTCCATCCATGTGGCCCTTGTCTGTATGGCTGGCTCCTGTCCCAAGGTCCCTGTAGGGAGGCTGGTGGGCTGGGGGAAGGGCAAGGAGGCTCCAATCGGACCCTGCCTAGCATCTTGACCCTCTCAGGATATTTCTGGCAGAGGGGGTGCTGTTCAGGACCTCTGGGTGGGGCTTCCTCCACTGAGAGCTGGCTGTGCAGCAGGCAGGGAGCCCACGCTTTGAGAAGCTCAGCCCGAGGGCCAGACGACTATGCTGTGCAGCCATGGATGAGCCACTGGCCTAAGGGCTGAGCACCTCCAGGGGACTCCGGTCACTGGTCCAGCCTCGCCCCTGCGAACTTCCTTGGCTACCTGTTCATGCAGAGAGAGGGCTCAGCCCGGCAGGATACGTCCTAACAACCCACCACATGCATGAGGTTCTCCAGGTGAGGTTAAGAACTCAGGGAATTTAAATCCTAGTTCATATGACATCAAACTACTGTGCTTTCCACTCAACTTTAAAGTGGCCATACCTGCCATTTGTACCACTGACCTTTGGGAACCTGGTCTGGAGGGCAGGGAGCTGTAGCCTGACCTCTGGGGATTCTCTCCTGTCCAGGCTCTAGGGTTTAGGGTCATGGCTTCTACTGTTAACTATTTTCATGAACCTCAGAAGCTGCTGGGTGTGGCTGCCTGTCTGATTATGACTGGCCACCAGGGAGAGCGCTTCGACTATCTCTCCTCCCAGGCTGACTTGCCTGCAGAACCAGCCTGATGCATACTTTGGCAGGAAATGGGAGGGGCTGGGTCTTTGACAAGGTTAGGGGGCGGTTCCAGAGACCTCCAGTATTCTTGGGCTTCCCTAGTGGCTCAGATGATAAAGCATCTGCCTGCAATGCAGGAGACCTGGGTTTGATTCCTGGGTTGGGAAGATTCCCTGGAGGAGGGCATGGCAACCCTCTCCAGTATTCTTGCCTGGAGAATCCCATGGACAGAGGAGCCTGGTGGGCTGCTTCCATAGGATCGCAAAGAGCTGAACATGACTGAAGCAACTTAACTCACTTTCCAGGGACCCTCTAGATGCCCTCACTCAGCCACTGAGCTGAGACTGGGAGGGGGCTGGGGTAGCAGTGCAGCCTGGCCTGGAAGGTGACCCCCAGGTTCCCCGAATCCCGGCCCAATTTCCTTCCAGAGGGTCAGGCTTCCTGGAAAGAAGAGGAACCAGGATTCCCAGAGGAAGAGCTTCCCTAAAGGAAATCTCTAACCTGACGTCCTGCTGCTGGCTCTGGGGTTTGCACGCCCCAGGGGATGGAAAAGCTGGGGAGACCCCCCCTTACTTCCTAGGTGCCCCCGAGGTGAGGGTCAAGACCCCAGAGGACAGTGTGTGCTGTGGCCCCGCCCCCACCCCTGGCCCCTGCCTCCTGCACAGCCAGCTCTCAGTGGACGAAGCCCCATCATGGGGAAGGAGAGGCTGATGCTCTAGAGAGACCCCAGCTTCAGTCAGCCCTCCTGATTCTGTGTCTCCCTCTGTGAGATCAGGGTCTCCTGCATCAAAGGGCTGAGAAGGGGACTCAGATCCCATAGACAGGGTGCCCAGCACTGGGCTGGGGGAGGTGGGGACCCACAAACAGCACCGTCACCATGATCCTAATAAAGGAAGAGCTGCCCCTGCGGCTCAGCGTCTCCTCCCCCTTTCCCTCCCTCCTCCTGCTCCTCCCCATTATCTGAGGCTCTCAGGACCTCAGGACTTAGAGCTAGATCACATCTTCTCTGTGTGCCATGTTCTGTGTGTGTTCTCATCCAGTCTGATGGCTTTAAGACTCCACTCAATAGACAAACATCCTTGTGCACCGAGTGTGTGCCAGGCACAGTTCTAGGTCTGGACAGAGAGCAGAGAACTAAGAACTCTGTTCTCGTGGAGCTGACACTCTAGTACAGAAGATGGACAATGTACAACCAGTATGCAGTATTAGGTCAGTGGATGATAAATGCCGTGATGAAGGAAAACTGGTGAGAAGAGTTACTGGAGTGTGTGGGTATGAGTGGCCAGGCTGCTCTTTTGGGTGAGTGGGCATAGTAGGCATTTATGAAGATATTGAATGAAGTGAATAGGCTGTACGATGAAAACTCTGGAATTCCTGCCTCCGGAGTTGATCTCGGTTGGGGTCCAGAGTCAAATCCAGCTGCCTCCTGATCTCTCCCTCTGGATGTCTCAGGACTCCTCACACTCACCATGTCCAATCACATCTCTTGAACCTCCGGACCACCTCCGCACAGACACACTGATCCTTCCTCATCTTTCCCATCTCAGTCAATGGCACCACCTTCACAGATGCTCTTCACAAAACACTCATGAATCTACCCACTCTTCCTCTTCTGCAGGGCTACCTGGTCCAGATCCATCCGTCCGTCTCAGCTGGACACCTGCCATAAGCTTCTAACTGATTCCTGTTTCCATTCTTTCCCTCAAAGCCTGTTTTGGACTAAACTCTAACTAAGATACCTTTGAAAGCTTCTCTTCAGTAGAAACAAAGACTCCAAAACATCACCTCCAAAGCCCTGTGAGCTCAGACCCCTTTCTACCTCTCCAGCCTCATGATCTCTCTCTCCAGCCACTGAGAACTTCTCCCAGTCCCTCTTTGTCATCTCAGGGACTTCCCCCTTACATGTCTCAAGTCCCCCAGCCCTGAACTGAGACCAGAACTCAGCCTGGCACACAGTTGACCTGTGCTCAGTCTATGCTGCTCTAAGCCCCAGTTTCCTCAACCAGAAAATGGAGATAATAGCATCTGCTTTTAGACATGATTACACCCTGTGGAGACTCTCCCTGGCAACTTTAGCAGAGAACAACTGTACTAGAAGGATGCTGGGTAGCTTGGAGAATTATTATGGAGGGACCATGCTCAGAACAGGAAGGAAGTGAGCTGGGCAGCCAGGGCACAGTCAAGGGCAGCTGGTCCAGGCACCACCGCCATTGGAAGCACACACTAGATGCTGCTTCAGGCCCTGCAGAAGGAATTCTAATCTGACCTGTGTCTGTTTGTTACCTGCTCCCTAGGTGTGTGTCCAGGCCCCACTTGCGGGGCAGGTCCAATATTTATCTGACCTTTTAAGTTTCCTATTAGGGTGAAGCCCAGTCTGTCACAAATATACAATGGGGACATCCTCAGATATAGTGGGGAGTTTAGGTTCTCAGTGGTTCCCCTCCCTGGAGATGTCCAGCACACAAGGCCATGGTGCTTTTAGGAGGATTAAATGAGATAGCACCAAATCCAGGAATTCTCAAACATTTCCACTGAAGGCTGAAGAAATGGAATATATCCTGGCCAGGAGACCCAGCCTGAGCCTGAGGCAGTAAGCTCACGTTGTTGTTGTTGTTCAATCGCTCAGTTGTGTCCAGGTCTTTGCTATTCCATGGACTGCAGCGTGCCAGGCTTCCCTGTCCTCATGTTATATTTAAAAAATAACCCTGGCATTTTCCAGATGGCTCAGTGGTAAAGAATCTGCCTGCCAATGCAGAAGACACAGGAGATATAGGTTTTATCCCTGGGTTGGAAGATCCCCTGGAGAAGGAAATGGCAACCCACTCCAGTGTTCTTGCCTGGAAAATCCCTTGGACAGAGGAGCCTGGTGGGCTACACTCCATGGGGTCACAAAGAGTTGGACATGACTGAGCATGCACGTGTGCACTTTTAATAATATACCCATAATATATCATGCTTATTTCAAGACAAAATCATGGTTTCCTCCTAATGGACTGTGGGCTTCCCTGCCCTATTTGCTTAATGACGCAGAGCAGTTTCCTTTTGTGCATTATTTGAGCAACTTCTGGTTGACACCAAGAACAAAGCTTAAATTAAGTTTGTGGAGGAGAGGGAGGAGAAAGATGGGGTGCCAGATTCCCGTGGGAAGTGAGCAGAGGTGAGAAGAGCAATGGAGGGATTTGGGGCCCCTGCTAGAGTCTGCCAGGGTCCAGAAACAGAATGTTCTGGAAGTGCTTCCTTCTCCCCAAAGCACCAGAGATCTCAAGCTCTCTCTCTCTTTTTTTTAATGGGATTTGCATAAGGAGAGATCCCAGACTAGTAACAAGGGTGTAACCGGGGCCAGTCATCTGGGCTGATGGGCAGCTGGCCCCAGCTCAGCATGGACACGGATCACTGCGGTCACCGGGTGCCCTGAGGGATGGTGTGCTGCAGGCAGCAGTGGACACTTGGGAGCACGAGGGGCAGGGGCACTGCAGCTGGGACCAGGGGAGTGCCTTCCCTTGGCAGTAGTGCTGAGAGGGTGTCATTAGCTTTAAGGCTGGTCAGGGCCAATCTAGGGAGGGGAGAGATCTGAGGGACTCCCCACACCATGAGCAGCTTGGTGGCCCAGATGGGTGGTTTTGAGGAACTTTGTTCCCTGAGGAAGCTCACCCTCCTTCCAGGCAAAGAGCTTGAGGGATTTATGGAAACAGATACCGATTGTGGTGGGGGGTGAGGAGATGGGCTTGAACTAAGCTCTCCCACCCCCACCACTTCTCCATCCCTGGTCAAAAGCAGACCCAGAAAAGACCAACTGGGCACACCCTCACCAGCCCAGCCTGGCTCCAGAAGAAACCTCAGGTGACAGCTCAGAGGTTCTGTCGGCTGAGAAAGGGGCCCTGAAGACTTGGGCTGCAGCGGGGCTGCTGTGGACACAACAGTTACAAGAGGTCGTACGTGTTGTGCTCACTGCAGGTTGAGCTCTGCTGCGGATTCATTTGTTCCTCCCAGCAGCCCCTGAACTGTGCACTTAGTGTCCCCATTTTCACAGGCACAGAGAAGTTAGCTGGTCAAGATCACACAGGTGTAGGTGGCAGAGCTGGATTTGAACCCAGTCATGTGGGTTCAGGACCTTAAAATCTGCCTGGGTTTGATTTGTACCTTAGACCCAAAGGGACAGAGTGGCCAATATTTTTTCAGCACCAACAGACTTACTAGGTGACATTATCTCCATTTCATTCATCTTCAGGGCTATTATTATTATTATCCTCCTTTTATAGATGATGAGACTGAGGCTTAGAGTGAACATCATGTCATTTGCTCAAGGTCACACAGTTACTCTCTGTCAGAGCCCAGATTTGAATACAGGTCTGTCTCCCCGTGAAGCTCAGCAGGTAATAGAATCTCAGTAAACACTGAGCCCCTTCTCTCTTCTCGTGAGTCGAGGAATCATCTCCTGGCTCCTGTCTGTCCTGCTCTGGCTGCAGTGCCCCCATCTCAACCAGCCCACTTCCTGTTGACAAGCCAGCAGAACATGACAGAGAGGGTGCAGATACTAGGGAGGGCTGACTGGAGCTTTGCCTTAATTTCCTGGGCCCATCAGCCATCCTACAGAGATTTTTCCACAGGAGACAGCCACACAGACAAGGATCACATGGACTGACAGTCGATGCCTGGCCCCCGGGATGAGTACCTGAGGCCTCTCAAGAGCAGAGTCCATTCTCTCTCCACTTAGAGGAGGACTGAGGAAGGCTGGGTCTGTAATTTTTCTAAGCTGGTCTAGAGCCAAAAAATGGGAACATCTGGGCCCCCAGCTCTGTTCTGGATGTGGCTCAGGACACAGTCTTGTGGGTGGGGGGAAATGTGTCAGCTAGAGTCACGCTGCATGGAGGAGGCTCTGGCTGACCAGCTCAGGATGGAGCCTCTGACCACAAGCCCCCAGGAGACAGGGAGCCCAGGCCAGGCTGAGAGCAAGGAAAGCGCCTGAGGCTTGGGCACCAGGGATCTTCTCCATCAACTTTGTGTGCTAAAGGGCTGGGGAGACCCTGACCACGCAGCTGCGGGCTTGGGGGCCACAGCTCCCTCTCCCCAGATCCCAGACCCCAAGCCACCTCCTTCCCTCTGCCTTTGGAGACAGGCCTGTGGGGGCATCTCTCAGCTCCTCCCCTAGCCTGTCCATCGAGGCTGTAGGGAGCACGGAGACCATCCGGTCACCTATCCCTCTCCGACCCCTTCTTCTTTACTTTGTATACTTTTGAAAATTAAAATTTATTTTCTTAAAAAAGTAATACATTTTCAAAGTTTGAAACCAAAATGCTCTAAAAAGCCACACCCTGAGAGGCATCACTTCTACCTGAGTCTCCATCCACTCTCCCCTCAGCTCCTCGCCCCCTCCAGGACCAGGTGACCGCTCCACTGAATTCACAGGAGCCCTTCACTTGTTTCTTCTTTTTCATTTTGTTCAAGGGTTTATCTATTTATTTTTGGCTGGACCACGTCTTTTTTTTTTTGCTGTGCCCCAGCTTCCTCTAGTCGCGTAGAACAGGGGCCACCCTTCGTTGCAGTCCACTGGCTTCTCATTGCAGGGGCTCTTCCTGTTGCAGAGCAGGGGCTCTAGGGGCACAGGCTTCAATAGTTGCAGCATAGGGGCTCATTCACTGGGGCTCATGTACCCTAGAGCTTGGGCTCAGAATTTGTGGCACACCAGGCTTAGTTTCTCCGAGGCATGTGAAATCTTCCCAGACCAGAATTTGAACCCATGTCCCCTGCAATGACAGGCGGATCCTTATCCACTGCATCACCAGGGTAGCCTTGCCCTTCCCTTGCTTCTTGATGCAAATCAAGCATATACAGATGTATACAATTTTAGTTCTCTTTTTTATTACATAAAAAAATAGCATGCTACATGTCAATCTGTATGTTACCATCTTTTTATTTTACTTAGAAATTTAACAACAGCTGCCAGTGATATGGAAGTAGCAGGTGAGCTTTTAAAGGTAAACACTGAAATACGGAAAGCTATTATACCATGGGTATCACATTCTGTGACAAGCTGAAAATATGTATGTTCCTTCATTAGACGTGTATGACAGGGTTTGGAACTGTTAAACCATTGAAGTTTCCATCAGACACAGCCCATCAGACACTCACTTGGCTGTTCTTAATGGGAGATATTGATGGAAAGCCACAAAGGTGGCTTTGTGTCACTGGAATGACATTCCATTTAATGCCATACCCAAACAGACGAAAGTGTGAGCTTTCCAAGGGAAGGCATACCCATTGGGCTGGAAGCAGGCAGGATTATAGTGTGGAACCTAACAACTCAGGAGAGTGTTCTACAGCCCAGTGACCCTAGGGAGGGGCTCAGTGGGTAAGTAGTGCCATTGCTGCTGGTAGATGGATTTTGTGTCCCTCTTTTAACATCCTTCCAACCCTACCTACTCCCTGGAGAAAGAATACAAATTATGAAAGCAATGATGGAAGGAACATATATCTCTGTTTGAGGATTTATGTAAGTAAAAATAAGGAGTGGAAAACAAAAGTCCTTGTGCAATGGCATGAAGAGTGGATTAGAGAGCAGGGGAACAACTCTTTGTTTGGCTTTGGACAATGTGACCTCTATTTTGTCATTAATGAGAGAATTGCCTTAAATGATGTCAAAGTCAGTCCTAAGTGTTTATTTCTGTGGATTAGTAATTGATTGCTTATTTTAAATGGGGAGAGGAATATAAGGGATAAAACAAAAGTAACTATGTAGGAATTGGGAGGTCCTTTTAAGAGATAAAAAATTGACCTAAAGTGATGGTGGTGACTGGTGATAACTTGACATTGCACCTACTGACTGACTCTTGAATCTGCCTCACCATCTCCTTGGACCAGTTAGTCACCACTATTCATTGTCTTGACCATCACAAACTTCCCCATGGATTTTCCTTCTTATATTCTTACCATTCAGTTTTTTTCTACACCACCACTACTACCGAATCTAGGCTCTTACTGCTCCCTGCATGAGAGGCCAATAAACTGAGATGAGGTTTGGGGGAAAAGAATAGTGACTTTATTGGGAAAGTCAGAAGACCAAGAAGATAGTGGTAGTGTTCCAAAGAACCATCTTACCTGAGTTAGAACTCAGGCTTCTTTTATCAATACTAAAAGAAGAGGTGGAGGTGGCTGGTTTTTGTAAACTTTTAGGTGCAGTAATCCTTTGTTCTTGTTTTTCCTTTTCTTTTTCTATTTTTTAAATTATGCAAGTATGAGAATACATTTGTAGAACACTAGGAAAAAACAGAACCAATTTTATGTAGTTCCACTATATATTACACATATTTCTTTAAGTAGATAAATTAAGATTTTTAGTTGGAGTTTCAATATCAAACTTTCAAAAATTAATAGAATGAATATCCGGAAAAGTAGAAGGGTATGCATGTGGGCAGGCTAAGTTGCTTCAGTCGTATCTTACTCTTTGTGACCCCATGGACTGTAGCCCACCAGGCTCCTCTGTCCATGGGATTCTCCAGGCAAGAATACCAGAGTGGATTGCCATGCCCTCCTTCAGGGGAATCACCCCAACTCAGGGATCAAAGCAGCATCTCCTGCATCTCCTACACTGGCAGGAGGGTTCTAGTAGACCTGAAAGCACCATGAATCAATTCAACATAATTAAGATTTATACAATTTTCACACAAAAGTAGGATACAAATTCTCTCTGGGTTCCCATAGACTATAAACTAGGAGATACTGGAACATATCCAGGGACATAAAACAAGGTACAAAAATTTCATAGTCTATAAAGGTATTGAAATCATATAGAGCCTGTTGTCTTATCACTGTGGAATTATGTTAGAAATCACTATCAAAAGATTTGAATATACCCCTACATATTTTCAAGTGCAATGTGACATTTACCAAGAGAGATATTTGACTTAGCCATTGAAAACCTCAGTAAAGTGAGAAGACTGAAAAAAACAGAGTGTGATTGCAGAGAAAAATGCATTTAATGAGAAATTATTCTCAAAATGAGAAATTAATATCAAAGGTATTTTTTAAAATGGAGGTATTTGTAAATTAAATATCTACTTTTAAGTGATGGGTGTACCTAAGAAGCCATAGCAAGGCAAATTAGCAAATATTTGTAACAGAATAAAAATGAAAAGAGAATTTACCAGAATCTGTTGCATTAACCTGGAGCTGCTCAATGCAACTAAATACAATGTGTAATCTTGGATCAGGTATGAAAACAAATAATAGACACTAACATAAAATTTTGTGAAATTTGAATAAAATTTGTCCTTTAGTTAATAATGCTATATCATTTGTTTATTTCCTGTTTTGTTTTTTTATTTTTTTTACAGCATAGTAGTTCTTCATGTTCTCAGAGTTGGATTAGAAGTTTCAAGCCTCTTTCGATTTTTAGAAAAATCACTAAGATAATAAACTTTTCGACTTTTAGCAGTAATACTAGATGCCAAAATACATGGAATTTTATTGAAGTTTTGAGTGAATATAAGTTAGAAATCTAGCATTCTACTCATATGAAGTAAAACAAGTGGAATCAAAATAATTTTTTAGCTAGGAAAAAGTTCATACATTTTCAAAAATAGTTATCACATTACTCATACTACATATATATACACACACATATATATCTGTATACAAGAGCTTTTCCACTACTCTTGATAAAGGTTTGAGAAAGAACAACAACAACAAAGAGTTGGAGAAATTGGAAAACATAAACTAATTGAAATGAGAGTACTGCACAGGAAATAGAAAAAGTGAAACACACTAGATAAAAGTAAAAGGTCATCATATAGTCTGGTTGTTTTTAAACATGGCTGGTCATTAGAAACACATTTAGAGCTTTGGAGAAAAAAGCAATATGTGGGCATTTGTATTTTTCAAAAAATTCCCAGATAATTTTGATTTTAAAAAGTGATACAGACTTTTCTACTAAGCGGTACTTTTAATGACATAGAATTCTACTATTTTCTGTTGACCAGTTATGATACAATGATATTAAGTGAATAATAGTTACATAATCATAATAGTAAAAGAAGTTTATCAGTTTTCACAATCAATAGCCAGGCAAAAAATAAGATTACAATTGCCAGCCATAATGGAAACATGATCAACCTAACAATATAAAATAATTACATACAATTTTGGGGGTAAGTATCGTGATGTGGTAAGTAGAAGTGCATACATGCACAAGTTTTCATCTGCCCAGCTAGTCTATGTTTTTTGATTGGTACATTTAATTCATTTAGATTTAAAGTAATTGTCTTGGGTCCATGTGCAGATTGGAAAAGATTTTTCAGACATGAGGCAGAATGAAAGGAGAATAAAGTTTATTAGAGTGAGGAACACTGTTAGAACAGTGGGCCAATACAAGGGAGAGCAAAACCCTTTCAAACAGGCTAGTAGCCAAATTTTATAGCATCAAAACAGAGAAAATTTCTACTGAAATAGTGGCATTCGGTGATTGGTTAGATTGCTATGGGGTAGGTAATATGGTGGGTATTTTTCTTAGTATGGGGTCAGAGAACTAGCCAGTTTACATCCAGAGGCTCATGGCAACGGTTGCTATGGGGCTTGGTCAGTTCCAGAGATTTTTATCCTGTGATCTTGGTACAGGGCTCCACACCTGTGGCCTTGGTATACAGTGCCACATTCCCTCTCTTTTTATTTATGGACCAAATCTTTAGCCCCTTAACACCTTGCTCATGAATAACTGTCTACCTATCCCTGTCTTGAGCCATGGGGACCCAGGTCATCGGGGAAAGGGCTGATGACTGCTCTGGCTTCTTCAAGCTGGACAGGGGTGTTGTGGGTTCCTGGGTCCCAAAGCCTGATTTCGGTTAGGGTACATTTACAGAGGGAGATGAGAGTGCATGGAACGATAAGGCTTCTTGTTCCACCACTGTCTGGGTGTGGGCTGAGTGATATTCTTGTTGTACTACCAGTGGGAGACTTAGTTGTATTCTAGAAGAAAGAAACTCAACAAGAAGGTTAAGGATTTATGGCCCAAAGATTAATAGAAGTAGAAAAGCTGCCACGAGGCTAGCCAGGAGAACCAGGACCAGACGCTGATCTGTGATGTTAGTGTTTCTCTAGGTACGAGAAGATACAAGAATTTGAGCTCATGAAATTCTTTACCTGAAAATGCCTGACTATCTGAAGGCCTGTTCTTCCAGTTTTTCCCAGAGCACAGAGTGGCTTATTTCTGATCTCCACCCTGAACTCCTTTCAGGGGGTGTCAAAGGTCAGCAGCTTGCAGTGGTCATGATTTAATTCTTTACAGAGGCAAACGGCAAGTGCCAATTTCCAGTTGACAGAGCCCCTTCAGTGTTATAAATTTGACTTTTGTTTGGGGGCATTTCATGGCCATTGTGTCCCACGGTGCTAGGAATGTTCATTCCCAGTTCTGTCAAAGATTGCGCAGACAGGCCACTCAATGTGCTGTTACTGGACCAGGCCTCACAAGTAGCAAAAGTCTCTGGACCATACCTGTATTTCTAGCCTCTTGGCCCAGGAAAATATTCCCTCTTGTTGCTTCTTCCCATATCTAGAGTTGCATTTTTACAATTACTGATCACATATGGAACTACATATCATCAGTTATCAGAGGCTCAGTCACATGTTTGATAATGTAAGAAGCAATTTTCTGAAACAGGCAACATAGAAAATATAGCTAGCCATTATTAGTAAGATCATAAGCAAGAATTTAAGGCAAGAATTTCCTTATACCTATAGGATATAGCCCAGTATATCCCCAGGTCATCTGACCTAGTTTGGTAAATGATTATGTATACTAAGCCACTTCAGTTGTGTCCAACTCTTTTTTGCAACCCTATGGACTATAGCCCACCAGGCTTCTCTGTCCATGGGATTCTCCAGGCAAGAATACTGGAATGGGTTGCCAGGCCCTCCTCCAGGGGGTCTTCCTGACCCAGGGATTGAGCCCTCATTTCTTATGTCTCCTGCCTTGGCAGGTGGGTTCTTTACCATTAGTGCCTCCTGGGAAGCCCCAAAGACTATAGACTGGTGTTAATTTCCTGTTTGTAGATCTTGGAGCATCTGATCTTTATCCAAAGACTGATTACTGAGATAAGCTTTAGAAACAAACTTAGTGTGTCCTCTTCAATAACTTAAACCTTTTAGCAGTATAACATAAACAAGGAACTGTCTCAGAAGTGAGTCAAAGTAAACACAGACTTTAATGAACAAAACTAAAACTTAATATTTAGTTAGACATAGTTGTGTGTGTGTGTGTATGTGTGTGTGTGTGTGTGTGTGTGTGTGTGTGTGTGTGAGGGTATTAACCCTGCAGTCTGGGAAGGCTTTAACCCATCACATAAAAATGAGGCTTGTCAGGGAGCAGGGGAAACCCAAGCAGCTGTCTTGGATTTCCCACAGCCCTGACTGACTTACAGCTATTGTTCACCCATTTTTAATTCCCCGATTTAGGAGTAGACTATTGCCATGTTTAAGGACATCAGGATAGCAAAAGTCTGACAGTGAGGGGTTAATATTTTAAGAAGCAGAATAAGCTTTTTCTATATGCACCATAATCTTCACAGATCATTGTGAAATAATGCTTTTTTACTTTACCAGAGTAAGAAAAGCTTTTAAAAATAAATATAAATCACATAAAGGTAAATAAATTCACATAGTCTGTTATCAAAAGCCACATTTTGGGAAAACTTTGTTTTATGAATCGAAAAAGAAAAAACAAAACTAAATTTCACTCTGGCACCAGTTTACTGTTAATTACAAAATTTGTTTATCTGGTTAAAACCTTGAAGAAGTAGCAGTATTCTTGCAAAAGCATCAGAAATGCTTTTGAAGCATTTACCATTAGTGCCTCTATGAATGAAATCATAGAAGGCACATTTAGAATCAAATTGCAATCGACAAAGCAACTTGGTCATTGCTATGACATGTGACACTTTAACATGACAACTAGAATTATAACTGATATTTTATCAGAACATATTAGATTTTCATGAATTCCATATGATTTCTAGGATATCTACATTAGTAACATCAACCAGACAATATAACCTGAGAAGATTCATCACTCCTCTAATAATACTTCCCAAGTAATTTAACATGTCAAATGAACCCAAATACTTTAATGTCTCTTTGGGATGTCTCAGGGGCCCTCTGAAGCACTCCAAAATTAGCAAGAAGTCCAAAGAACTTCATTAGAATTTAATTTTAGGAAGTTTTTCCAAAAATATCTAAAGAGTTTATAACACACAGTCAGATTGGATCATATAGGTCACTGAAACAATAGTTATTTGCTTGTCCAAAGTAACACAAGATTTCAAAGGTAAACATAGAACAGATCACTTTAGAGGTAAAGAAACTTAAAACCCATTATCAAAGGCAGTTCAACATATTAAGAAAATTTGTATTATACACAAAACTCTTTTCTTGGGGTCCACTTTCCATAAACCTTTAAAAAAAAAATCTATCACTTTGTTCATTTAGAAACAGCTACCTGTAAGTCAGACCTACTTTCTTTTCCCTTAATAAAATGAAATTTCATTCCTTATACCTTCTTTATTAAAAACATATATCCTACCTTCCTTAAACAACCATCAGCTGTCCTTTATATTAGCATTCTGTAGATTTGTGAACATAAATACCTGTGATAATTTCTAAAAACACTTGTTTTCTTATAGAGAACATCTCAGGATGGCACCACACGTATTCATTAATAGTTCATAATCTCTAGTTTCTCTGTAAGAGGAAGTTAGTGCTCAGTAATTAATGTTTCAGAAACTTATTTTATTTGGAGATGACCTAGCTATTTAGTAAACTTCCATCACTTAGTTTAACAAAACCCTAGAAATTCAAGTTGCCTCAATGTGGAGAGACTATTTCAAACAACATTCCTAAAGCATAATTATTCCTAACAAAGTTTATTTAAAAGCTCATATCTCTTTCACATTTTTTTTCTTGAAGAGTTTTTTTGGACTCCAGTCACTTTCCTCGGTGACAAATTTGTGACAGATATAATAAGATTAAATATATTAAACCTAGATATAATGAAAATGTTATGTTTAATATAAGTGACTCTTAGACATGTGTACATTAATTAGATCACCAAACATTAATACCAGATATTTAATACTGAATATTTCCTAGTTTATGTGAAGCTGAAATTAATTCAGGTTAATTTCTCTTATATTTAGAATTGTTTGATTTGTAAGTGCTTACTTTTCTTTAGGTCACTTAAACTAGAACTCATTTACAACCTAACCTCAGCAATCAAAGACATACACTGAGACATGCATAAATCCAGACAGACAGACATGGACCTCATAGTTATCTGCTTGAGATTTAAAATGTCTCTTTGCCCTCCCCCCAACCTTTTTTTCTCCGCTTGAAGTTTTAATTTGCTCAAAGTTGAAGTCTCAGGCAAAGTGGTCTGTATATTTCATGCATATGATAAGAGTTAACTTCAAACTTTCTCCTAGGCATAATTTTGTTTAACAAGCTAGCTTTTTCATGCAAGAACCAGTGTTGTAATTTCAAAAGATTCCGTTTTAACCAGTTTCCTCCAGAGTCTACTATCATGGCCATACTGTCTTTCTCCTTCTGTGGTCATAATCTCACAGCTAAATTGTAGAGAGTGCTCAAACTGGACATGGAAGAACAGACTGGTTCCAAATAGGAAAAGGAGTACGTCAAGGCTGTATATTGTCACCCTGCTTATTTAACTTCTATGCAGAGTACATCATGAGAAACGCTGGACTGGAAGAAGCACAAGCTGGAATCAAGATTGCCAGGAAAAATATCAATAACCTCAGATATGCAGATGACACCACCCTGATGGCAGAAAGTGAAGAGGAACTAAAAAGCCTCTTGATGAAAGAGAAAGTGGAGAGTGAAAAAGTTGGCTTAAAGCTCAACATTCCAAAAAGGAAGATCATAGCATCTGGTCCCATCCCTTCATGGGAAATAGATGGGGAAACAGTATAAACAGTGACAGACTTTAGTTTCTTGGGCTCCAAAATCACTGCAGATGTTGACTGCAGCCATGAAATTAAAAGACACTTACTCCTTGGAAGAAAAGTTGTGACCAACCTAGACAGCATATTGAAAAGCAGAGACATTACTTTGCCAACAAAGGTCCATCTAGTCAAGGCTATGGTTTTTCCTGTGGTCATGTATGGATGTGAGAGTTGGACTGTGAAGAAGGCTGAGCGCCGAAGAATTGATGCTTTTGAACTGTGGTGTTGAAGAAGACTCTTGCGAGTCCCTTGGACTACAAGGAGATCCAACCAGTCCATTCTGAAGGAGATCAGCTCTGGGATTTCTTTGGAAGGAATGATGCTAAAGGTAAAACTCCAGTACTTTGGCCACCTCATGCGAAGAGTTGACTCATTGGAAAAGACTCTGATGGTGGGAGGGATTGAGGGCAGGAGGAGAAGGGGACGACAGAGGATGAGATGGCTGGATGGCTTCACTGACTCGATGGACGTGAGTCTGAGTGAACTCCAGGAGTTGGTGATGGACAGGGAGGCCTGGCGTGCTGCGATTCATGGGGTCGCAAAGAGTTGGACAGAACTGAGAGACTGAGCTGAACTGACAAATTGACTCTGATAACAGGGGCTGATTGACTGATGAAAGTTGTCCCAGCAGGAATTATCCCTCTGGGGAGATGAGGTGTGGTCCTAGTTTGATCAGAAGAATTTGGAAGGGAAAAGGAACTTGCAGGAGTGGGAGAAGCTTGGTCCCTCCCCACCCTGAGAGATAGAAGTTGGAAGGGGATTCTTTAGAATGTTGCTGCTGCTACTGCTATGTCACTTCAGTCGTGTCCGGCTCTGTGCGACTCCATAGACGGCAACCCACCAGGCTCCCCTGTCCCTGGGATTCTCCAGGCAAGAACACTGGATGGGTTGCCATTTCCTTCTCCAATGCATGAAAGTGAAAAGTGAAGTCGCTCAGTCGTGTCCGACTCTTAGCTACCCCATGGACTGCAGCCTACCAGTCTCCTCCATTCATGGAATTTTCCAGGCGAGAGTACTGGAGTGGGGTGAGATGTTTTTGATCCTTCAGGCTTTTGATTATGGGAGAAAGTCCTAGATCAAAGGGAACCTCAGAATCCTTTCTTTGTGTCCAACAATAGAGATCAAATGTGAATAGGAAAGGTCAAGTAAGGGTCATCTAGGAAATCTGATGGAGGGGGAGACAGTGAGGGGTGAGGGGATAGGATGGCCACAGAAGGACGAGTGGCTTGAGTCCCTCAAATCTGGATTCTGATTAAGGGCCATGAAGGACTGAACAAAAGGGACCTCTGAAAACTTTCCCTGCTTTGGTTATAACCTAGTGTGCCATTCAGAGGCCATTTTTCATCCCCTAATTTGTACTAGGGCTAGGTCTTTTTGAGATTTTCAGGGTCAAATTTTTCCAGTTCTTGATAATATAGTCATGGGGTGAGTCTGAGAGAGGCTCTTGGGACCTACCAGAATCAGCTCTTAGCCTGCATGCCGTAGAATGGGAGTTCTGAGAGTCATTGGCTGACAGATCCCCAGTGATCTCTCCATGAGGGTAATGGCACAAAATGGCTGTCCCAACAGTCAGGTCTGATGGTGAGAGGTGACGCCTGGGAATTGTGTAGCTAAGGCACCATGTGTTAGTTCTAGGAAACCTAGAAGACCTCCTATAACTAAGACCAAAAGAGATGTTCTATTCACCAGTTGGGATTGGAATGCAAAAGTAGGAAGCCAATAGATACCTGGAGTAATAGGCAAGTTTGGCCTCAGAGTACAAAATGAAGCAGGGCAGAGGCTAACTGATTCGGCCAAGAGAATGCACTGGTTATAGCAAATATCCTTTGTCAACAACCCAAGAGACGACTTTACACATGGACATCACCAGATGGTCAGTACTAAAATCAAATTGATTATATTCTTTGTAGCTGAAGATGAAGAGGCTGTACACAATCAGCAAAAACAAGACCTGGAGCTGACTGTGGCTCAGATAGATCATCAACTTCTCATAGCAAAATTCAGGCTTAAACTAAAGAAAACAGGGAAACCACTAGGCCAGCCAGGTATGACTTCAATCAAATCCCCTATGAATATGCAGTGGAGGTAATGAACAGATTCAAGGGATTAGACCTACTCAACAGTGTGCCTGAAGAACCAAGGATGGAGGTTCATCGTATTGTACAGGAAGCAGCAAACAAAACCACCCCAAAGAAATGAAAAGCAAGAAGGCAGTGGTCATCTGAGAAGGCTTTACAAATAGCTGAAGAAAGAAGAGAAGTAAAAAGCAAGGGAGAAAGGGAAAGGTATATCCAACTAAATGCAGAGTTCCAAAGAATAGCTAGGAGAGACAAGACAGCCTTTTTCAATGAACAAGGACTATAGCTAGAAGAAAACAACAGCAAGGGGAAGATTAGAGTTCTCTTCAGGCAAATTGGAAATATCAAAAGAATATTTTGCCCAAGTTCAGTCACTCAGTCGTGTCCAACTCTCTGTGACCCTATGGACTGCAGCATGCCAGGCTTCCCTGTCCATCACCATCTGCTGGAGCTTTCTCAAACGCATGTCCATCACGTCAGTGATGCCATCCAACCATCGCATCCTTTGTTGTCCCCTTCTCCTCTCACTTTCAGTCTTGCCCAGCATCATGTTCTTTTCCAATGAGTCAGTTTTTCACATCAGGTGGCCACAGTATTGAAGTTTCAGCTTCAGCATCAGTCCCTCCAATGAATATTCAGAACTGACTTCCTTTAGGATGGACTGGTTAGACCTCCTTGCAGTCCAAGGGATTCTCAAGAGTTTTCTCCAACACCACAGTTCAAAAACATCACTTCTTTGGAGCTCAGCTTTCATATAGATCAACTCTCACATCCATACATGACTGCTGGAAAAACCATAGCTTTGACTAGACTGACCTTTGTCGGCAAAGTAATGTCTCTGCTTTTTAATATGCTGTCTAAGTTGGTCATAGCTTTTCTTCCAAGGCTTTCCTTTCTTCACCTAAAGATGAGCACAATAATGGATAGAAATGCCTAGTAGACATTGAAGAGATCAAGAAGAGATGGAAAGAATACATGAAAGAACTGTACAAAAGTATCTTAAGGAACTGGATTACTATGATGATGTGGTCAGTCACCCAGAGACAGACATTCTGAAGAGTGAAGTCAAGTAGGCCTTAGGAAGCACTGCTGTTAATACAGCTAGTGGATGTGGTGGAATTCCAATAGAGCTATTCAAAACCCTAAAGGATGATGCCATCAAGGTGTTGCATCCAATATGTCAGCAAGTCTGGAAGACCCAGCAGTGGCCACAGGACTGGAAAAGGTCAATCCTCCTCTCAATTTCCAAGAAGGGTAGTACAAAAGAATGTGCTAACCATCGGACAGTTGCAGTCATCTCCCATGCTAGTAAGGTCATGCTTAAAATCTTGCATGCTAGGCTTCAACATTATGCAAACCAAGAACTTCCAGATGTCCAAGCTGGGTTTAGAAAAGGAAGAGGAACCAGAGATCAAATTGTTAACATTCACTGGATCATAGAGAGAGCAAGGGAATTTCAGAAAAACATCTACCTCTGTTTCATTAACCATGCTAAAGCCTTTGACTACATGGATCATAACAAACTGTGGAAAGCTCTTAAAGAGGTGGGAATAGCAGACCATCTTACCCATCTTCTGAGAAACCTGTATGCAGGTCAAGAAGCAACGGTTAGAACCCTGTATGGAACAATGATTGGTTTAAGATTGAGAAAGGAGTATGACAGGGCTGTCTGCTGTCACCCTGTTTTGTTTAGCCTATATGCTGAGCACATCATGAGAGATGCTGGGCTGCGTGAGTTACAAGCTGGAATCAAGATAGGCAGGAGAAACGTCAACAACCTCAGATATGAGGATGATACCATTCTAATGGCAGAAAGCAAAGAGGAAGTAAAGAGCCTCTTGATGAGGGTGAAGGAGGAGAGTGCAAGAGCCAACTTCAGACTAAATATTTAAAAAACTAAGATCATGGCATTTGACTTCATTACTTCATGGCAAATAGAAGGGGAAGAGGTGGAAGTAGTAACAGATTTCCTCTTCTTGGGCTCTAAAATCACTGCAGATGAAGACTGCAGCCATGAAATCAGAAGACAGCTGCTTTTTGGCAGGAAAGCTATGACAAACCTAGACAGTGTGTTGAAAAGAAGAGGCATTACTCTGCCAACAAAGGTCTGCATAGTCAAGGCTATGGTCTTCCCAGTGGTCGTGTGCAGTGGTGACAGCTGGACTATAATGAAATCAGAATGCCAAAGAACTGATGCCTTCAAACTGTGGTGCTAGAGAAGACTCCTGAAAGGTCCATGGACAGCAAGGAGATCAAACTAGTGAATGTTAAGGGAAATCAACCCTAAATATTCATTGGAAGGACTGATGCTGAAGATGAAGCTCTGGTATTTTGATCATCTGATGCAAACAGCTGACTCATTGGAAAAGTCCCTGAGGCAGGGAAAGATTGAGGGTAGAAGGAGAAGAGAGCATCAGAGGATGAGATGGCTGGATGGCATCACTGATGCAATGGACATGAACTGGGGCAAACTTCAGGAGATGGTGAGGGACAGGAAACCTGACATGCCGCAATCCATGGAGTTGCAAAGAGTCAGACATGACTGGGTGACTGAACAACAACAAGGAACCATGTGACTTGGACAGGGAAAGACAGAGATTCCTGGGAGTAACTGGGTGACTCACCATTTGGTGATTCCCTGAAACATGGAAGGCACTCTCAGGATGGCTCAGAGGCAACAATTAGGTACTTGTAAATCAATCCAGACTGAAAGGGAATGAAGTGAAAGAGACAGGGAAGATAGGCTGAAGAATCTGTCTTACAATCCTATAGAGGAGACAGTGGCCAGGGGTGGTGGACTGTGATTTGTTTGAACCAATATGTGCCTGATATGGTACACCGAAGTTGTCTTGCTAGGGGTGGATGCCCTTGCGGCCTTATCCATTCCATGACCTCCCCCCGCCCCCAACCCATTATCCTTTCACAGAAGCCTTCCAGTGACAGGTGCCCTAGTGGCTTTTAAGTGCCTGACCTGTGCCCGCACAATATTGATTGGCCTAGTTAGTCCTCAGTTGGAAAGTAGTAAACAAGAGAGACCCTCACTCCTTTGGGTGGCAGCTATGGGACAGATTGAGCAGTGGGGCCTTTGGAACACATCAGAGGGTAAACCTGGCCAGAGTTCCTCAGCTGCTTCCACAGTCACTTGCCTGTTCATAGAGGGTCCCTACGAGAAAGGAGAGGCAAGGAGGTGGGGAAGAGACTGCAAGTCCTTGTACAGGCTACCAAAATGTTGTGGTCCATGCATGGGTTGGAAAAGAATTTCCAGACATGAGGCAGATTGAACGGAGAATAAAGTTGATTAGAGTGGGAGATGCTGTTAGAACAGTGGACTGGTTCAAGGGAGAGCTAAACCTTTTCACAGGCTAGCTGCCAATTTGTATAGCCTCAAGATGCAGAAAATTCCTACTGGAATGGTGGCATTAGGTGACTGGTTAAGATGCTATAGGGTGGGTATTTTACCTAATGTGGGATCAGGCAATCAGCTGGTTTGGATCCAGAGGCATGGCAAGGGTTGCTATGGTGCCTGGTCAGTTCCAGAGATTTTTATCCTGTGACTTTGGTACAGAGCTCCACACCTGTGACCCTGGTATAGGGCTCCACAGTAATTATCAATATGTATGGTCCTATTACCATTTTCTTAATTGTTTTGGATTTATTTTTTATAGGTCTTTCCCTTTTCTTGTGTTTCCTGCTTAGAGATGTTCCTTTAGCATTTATTGTAAAGCTGGTTTGGTGGTGCTGAATTTGCTGAACTTTTGTTTGTCTCTAAAGCTTTTGATTTCTCTGTCAAATCTGAATGAGTTTTTCTGGGTAGAGTATTCTTGGTTGTAGTCTCTTCCCTTTCATCATTTTGAATATATCATGCCATACCTTTCTCTCTCTCTCTCTCTCTCTTTTTTTGCCTTTCATATTTTCTTTGTATTTCTCTTCAATAGTTGCTTGATCCAACATCTTTCTGTCTGCTCTATACAATGAAAATACAAACTAAATGAGAATAGAAAAAATAAATAAAGCACTAAATTGTACGAATTACAAGTCTGTTCCAAAATATATTTACATTAATAAAATACACATTTCAGTAAGAGATCTACAGTGAATGACTCTGCATCCTGCGAAGCTTCATAACACCTAGGCAGGGCTGACATTCGTGGGAGAAGCTAAGAGACTTCACACCAATCGCAGTTTGTGGGGGGTTTCTGATGGCCAATCTGCGAACTACACTGAGCATGTCATGAGCATCACCTGCAGGGACTGACGGGGGGGGGGGGGGGAGGGTGGGGAAGAGAAGCAGCTCTTACCTCGACGCTGAGTTCATTCTCATCAACAGCCTATTCAGTACAGTTTCAAAAAAGTAAACATGTTAAGGTAAGCAGACAACTGTTTAGAACCCCAGACACATTTTCTGGCTGTGTTTATGCAGAACTCTCCAGCTACAATGGGTGGTCGTGAAGAGGTTCTTCCTCACGACAACATGGTCACAGGACTCGGATGACCCAGCGGGACTGAGGGGAGCCGAGGACTGGGATACAAGTCCAGTTTTGCTTTGAGACACTCTTCTCATGCACAGTCCACGGCCCTGCAGTCCTCTCCTCCTACCATCTGGCATGGCACTCCATGTAGTCTTCAGCTTTATTCCAGAAGTCCTCCTTGTCCCACAAATGATGTTCTACAACTTCGATATTCAATGGATCATCAAAATTCAACAGATCAATAAACAAAGAGTTTAATCCCCAAACAACATGGTTCAGTGTCCTCGTAGGGGCCCAGCCAGTGCCGTCAACTGGATGTTCTCTCAGTAAACTGAGACATATCTCTCCTGTCTCTGTATGTTGAGGTGCCAGATCCAGGTCAAGCATTTCACCTTGGGGGGCACCATATTGTATGCATTGGGGACTTCAGTTTCTAACTGAAATTTTCCACCCTGGTAGTAACCCTTCTCTGGGGTGACAGTTAGCTGAAAGCAATGAAGCTTTTTGGATCAGGAAAATGCACTTTATACATACAAGGCAAATTAGCTTCAAGTTCTGCAACCTCTTTAACAAGCAGCCTGTCTCTCACAGACACCCACTGAGCGGAGTCAGTGGCTGTGGCTGACTCTTCAGCTTGCTTGCCAGCATCGACATTACTACTACCTTTGTCCTGGGCACCCCAAGACAGGCAAGGCAAACCCAGTGCCCAACACTATGCCCAGCTGGCCACAGGCAGCAAGCCATGGCCCCTCACAGCCACACCAGCTCTGGCCATGCCATTCCCTTCTTGCTTGTAGAGTTTCTGTTGAGGAATCAGCTGATAAGCTTATGGCAATTCCCTTGTATTTTATTTGTCATTTTCCCCTTGTTGCTTTTAATATTTTATCTTTGTCTTTAATTTTCATGTTTGGTTGCTATGTGTCTCGATGTGTTCCTCCTTGGGTTTATCCTGCCCAGAACTGTCTGTGCTTCCTGGACTTGGTTGACTATTTCCTTTCCCATGTTAGGGAAGTTTTCAGCTATTATCTCTTCAAATATTTTCTCAAGTCCTTTCTCTCTTCTTCTCTGGGACCCCCATAATGTGAATGTTGGTGCATTTAATGTTATGCCAGAGGTCTCTTAGGGTGGCTTTATTTTTCTTTTTCATTCTTTTTTCTATATTCTGTTTTGTAGCAGTGATTTCCACCATTCTGTCTTCCAGGTCACTTAACCATTACTCTGCTTCAGTTATTCTGCTATTGATACCTTCTAGTGTAATGTTTGGAGAAGGCAATGGCAACCCACTCCATTTGCCTGGAAAATCCCCTGGGTGGAGGAGCCTGGTAGGCTGCAGTCCATGGGGTCGCTAAGAGTCAGACATAACTGAGCGACTTCACTTTCACTTTTCACTTTCATGCATTGGAGAAGGAAATGGCAACCCACTCCAGTGTTCTTGCCTGGAGAATCCCAGGGACGGGGAAGCCTGGTGGGCTGCCGTCTATGGGGTCGCTCGGAGTTGGACACGACTGAAGTGACTTAGCAGTAGCAGCAGCAACAGTGTAATGTTCATCTCGGTTTGTTTGTTCTTTAGTTCCTCCAGGTCTTTGGCAAACATGTCTTGCATCTTCTCCATTGGTTTTCTGAGATCCTGGATCCTCTTCACTATCATTATTCTGAATTCTTTTTCTGGAAGGCTGCCTATCTCTACTTCATTTAGGTGTTTTTCTGGGGTTTTATCTTGTCCTTTTGTGTAGGACATAACCCTCTGCTTTTTCATTCTGATTGACTTCCTGTGATGTGGTTTTCATCCTAGCTGCTGTGGAATTAGTGTTCTTCTTGCTTCTTCTGTCTGCCCTCTGGTGGATGAGGCTAAGAGGATTGAGTAAGCTTCCTGATGGGAGGGACTGGTGGTGGGAAAAACTGGGTCTTCTTCTGGTGGGCAGGGCCATGCTTAGCAAAATTTCGATCCACATATTTGTTGATGGGTGGGGTTGTGCTCTCCCTGTTAGTTGTTTGGTCTGAGGCAAGCCAGCCCTTGGGTCTGTGAGCCCTATGGTAGGTTAATGGTGACCTCCAAGAGGGCTTATGCCAGCATCTTCAAGGACTCCTGCTCCCATGCCCCTGTCCCCATGGCAAGCCACTGCCAAACCACACCTCCACAGGAGACCCTCCAACACTAAGGGGAGGTCTGGTTCAGTCTCTCGTGGTGTCACCGCTCCTTTCCCCTGGGTCATGGTGCATGCAAGGTTTTGTTTGTGACCTCCAAAACCTCCTTTGTTTCCTCTAGTCCTTGGCCATCCTATAATCAAATCCTGCTGGCCTTCAAAGTCAAATTCCCTGGGGATTCCCAGTCCCTTTTTCAGATCCCCAGGCTGGGAACCCTGACATGAGACTCAGAACCTTCACAACAGTGGGAGAACTGCTTTAGTATTAGTGTTCTTCAGTTTGTGGGTCGCCCACCCAGCAGGTATGGGGTGTGATTTTATCATGACTGTGCCCCTTCTACCATATCACTGCAGCTTCTTCCTTGTCTTTGGATGTGGGATATCCTTTTCTGGTGGGTTCTAACATCCTCCTGTTGATGGTTGTTCCACAGCTAGTTGCAATTTTCATGCTGTCACAGGAGGAGATGAGCATACATCCTTCCACTCCGTCATCTTGAATCACCCAGCCTGTATCTTACTACTTTTTATATCATATATCCTAGAGATATTTACTTATCCTCATTGGAAAAGATTCCCTCTTGCACTATGCCATGGTTTATTAACTTGCATCCTAAAGATGAACACCTGGGTTATTTCCAATATTTCCTGTCTTATTTTCAAGTGAGATCTAGAGTGGGAGTTTCATTCATGCCAGGCTGCTCTAATCAGGACAAGGAAAATGGCAAGAGGTGGTCAGTACACAGGAGATAAGAAAACCAAGGATAACCAGAAAAGAGCAAAAAACCCAGAAAATTTAGAGAAAATGAGAGAATTAAAAAAAAAAAAGGCAAAACAGGATATGGGCAACCACACAAAACAGGAAGGAGACAGAACAGAAGGAGAAAAGGGAACAAAAAGAGAGGGTGAGATGAATGGGGAGGGATGTGAGTAGGGAGAGAGAAGAGACAGGAAGAGGACATCGGAGCTTGGTAAATATGCTTCCGGTAATCAGAGAGGATCAGAAGTCCCCAGGCTAATCCTCAATCCCTACAGAAACCTGGTGGGCCCAGTATACCAGGCCAGCCACGTATATCAGCAGGTTGAGGGCTGTCAGAATGGCCACAGCCAGTTCCTCATCCCAGGTGCAAATGTAATAGGTGAGCCCATCGACACAGTCCATGTAATTGGATCGCTGGGGCTGCCCGCCAAACTTCTCATTGAACTGGTAGAGCAGCCAGAGGACCAGAGCGCTGACATAGAGCAGGATGGAGAGCAGGGTCAGCAGAAACCGGAAAATGGGGAAGGTCACAGGCAGCCTGTATTCCCATCCAATCAGGTTCCCCAGAATCGTCAGGGCTGCTGGGAAGAAGCAGATGGAGTGCACAGCCACGCACCACTCCAGGGCTGGCTGGTGCAGGCACAGGGAGGTATGGCTAAGGAAGGTGAAGATGAGACAGGCCACAAAGGTCTCCAGCACTTTCAGCAGGCCTGGCATGGTGTGCACATAGCAGGGGATCTCACTGAGCTCATAGTACTGCCACAAGCAGGCCACTTCCGTGGCATAAAGTACAGAAGCAACACAGGAGAAGGCAGTGGCCTTGATGGCTCGGTCCCGGTAAGGGCCATAAGGCAGGAAATGGACATGAGTGGTGGCATAGATGATGAAGGCCAAGAGGCAGAGGAGGGCAGCGTAGCAGGCGTAGATGACGGGTAAGTTGTACCAGAAGAAAGGAAAGCGGGACTGGAGCTTACACAGCTCTACAATGGAGATGATGAGGGTCATGGCGAGACAGAAGCACCAGATGGACATGGACCAGTTACCTACGGCCCCCTCAGGATGCCCATGTTGACCACGAGGGAGAAGGCCATGCAGGTGCAGAAGAGCTGCCGCAGGCGGAGGAGGCAGCACGTGACGCCCAAGGCACCTTGTCTCGAGACGTCACTCTGAAGAACATGGTGTTGTGATGGTCAAGCAGGTCACAGTCACCAACATGGCAGTCGTCTTCCCTGAGGACCCATCAGAGAAAGATCCGGCTCTGGAGGTGAATTAAGTCAGATTCCTGGAAAAGGCTCAGAGTCCTGTGATGGCTGAGGCCCGGGATCTGTGGAGTTAGAACCAGTGGCTCAGACACCTGGGATAACAGAACAACTGCTCCAGAATTATATTCCCCACCCATCACCCTTGACATTGTCAGGAGACCTGTGTTATCCCAAACCTTCTACTGGGTTAGGTCTGACCTCAAACCATTAACGTTTTGGACCTCTTGTGCTATGTGAAATTATCTATGGGGACCCAAGGCAAAACGGTCCTTATATTCAATCTGAAAATTTCAAGCCTCTCCAAATTGAAAAAGATATTTTTATGTTATTTGGTAAGCAAATTTGATCAAAATACACATGAGACAATTTATGGTCATTATTTACATCACTTACTGTTAATGTTCCAGACTGCAGTTGCTGAAACTCTAATGTGCTTCATTAGAAGGTGCTTTCAGACTCTGGGGTGATGCTATGTTCTATAGAGAACTATCTGGTCATCTGTCTGAAGCTGAAAAATTATGAGCTCTAGAGCATACTTGACCCCAAAGATAAAGGACTGTGGATTCTACTGCTATTCCCATGTATTGATGAGGGTTAGCTGAGAGACTCAGGTGCCTTCCCCAAGGTCAAAGGTTAGGAGTGAGAACCCAGATAAAAACACCAAAGCCATGGTTTGGGCACTTTGCTCTACAGCCCACATGTCATCAGGGCCGTGGGTGGGAGCCTAGGACCAAAGCTCGGGGCTCTGAGACCCGACACACCTTCAGGGCCATGGCCTCCTTCCACAGCAACTTGGAGACACACGTGCCCCAGACCTGTCCTCCCTACAGCCATCACTTGAAGGAGCTGCCATCTGAGGGGACACAGCCTCACCTGGAGGAGGGCAGCTTCAGAAGTGAACAGGGTGGAGCCATGGGGTGAGAGCAAGACCGTGGGGACAAGATGATGCGGGAAGTAGGGACTGTTCTGAATCCCCTCTCCTAATTTCCCCATCACATGTGACCCTTGCCCACTGGGGAGGGGAGACTTCAACCCAGCATGACTCCAGGGTGGGGCCTCATGGAGGAAACACAGAATAAATTAACATAATGTTTGGCTCTTAAGGTCCAAAGCTGCCATCCAGATGGGAGTCTAGAAAGATTTAGGAGTAGTCCTACCTGTGAGGATTCTCCTGGACTGGGAGACTGGTTAGCAGCTTCCAAGCTGGGAAGAAGGGATTAGAAGTGAACAAGGATGCTGTGTCTGAGGCTGATGCATAGTCTTTCAGGGCATCCCAGGGAGGGGGTGGGGATGGACAGATGATTGGCCCCCTTTTAAGGGCAGGAGCTGAGAGAGGAGGCCCCTGCAGGACCCCTGAGAGGCGACAGCCGTGAGGATGCACCCGGGACTGGGGTGGGCGGGGGGCAGAGTGGAGGTGACTGGGGGATCCCAGGGTCCCAGGGGCCCTGAGGCAGCCCAGCAGGGGTCTTCTGACCCAGAAGGGATGCAGGCATGGAGCCAACCTCCCCATGGAGGAGGGGCCTGGACTGGAACTGAGACAGGAGAACAGGGGCCTGAAGGGGCTTCAGGGCTGTGACAGGGACACGTGGCCAGAGTGGCAGGGCCCCTGGAGACCATGGAATTGCCCAGGTCACCTGCCCAAGACAGTCCCGCCAGCCAGGGCTGCAGTCCCACTCACACAGGGGCTCCTTCAGGGTCCAGTGTTTGGGGAGTGAGCCCACCCCCTCCTTAGGGACAGCTGCCCTGCTTCCAAGGGACTATTTGCTGAGAGGCCCCAGGGCGGAAGGGCCAGCAGCCTGAGCCCCAGCCAGCTTCCTGCCATCAGGGGATTATTATATCACCTTTGCTGATAATAAACCCTGGGACAAGCTGAGGCTGAAAGAGAAACACAGAGCAAACCTGAGACCCTCCCTGGACTCACAAAGCTCCTTGAGCCCCAATTGCCAGTGGAGCCCTGGAGCCTGCGGGCCTCCCAGTGGGCACTGCCAGGGTGGGGAGGGGCACTGGGGTGAGGGAAGCAGGGGGTGTCATGCTGCCTACCCCCAATTTGATCCCCACCTAATTCCAGGTACAGTTCCACCTAAGACTACAAAAGATCTTTGGATCCTTTTAATGCTACAAAGGGAGGGGTGGAGAAGCAGAGGTGTGGGATTCCAGCTGGGTGACCCTGGGTAAGGCCTGTGACCTCCCTGGGCCTTAGTTTCCCACCCTTGAAAAGTAGGAAGTTTACTTGAGTCTCCCCAGCAACCCCTCCTCCAGTAAAGCATCTGCCTACAGTGTGGGAGACCTGGGTTCAACCCCTGGGTTCAATCCCTGTGTTGGGAAGATCTCCTGGAGAAGGAACTGGCAACTCACTTCAGTACTCTTGCCTGGAAAATCCCATTGATGGAGGAACCTGGTGGGCTACAGTCCATGGGGTGGCAAAGAGTCGGACACGACTGGGCGACTTCACTTTCACTTCTTTCACTTTCCCCAGCAACCCGTCCTCCACTGTAATCTGTGAGTGTGGACATGGTGCCCCCATCAGAACACAGCCTAGATGTGGCTGAGCCCTGCCTGCCCAGCAGCCAGGCGTGTGGACTGGAAGACAGGGAGCCGGGAAGGTCATGGCCCGGACAAAGGAAGGAGAAGGAAGTGAGATGGACACTCGGTTACAGGGAGACGTGGGGCCTGGAGGAGATACTTTAGAGGTGGAAGATACTGGGGAAGTTACTCATTAGAGCCTCAGTCTTCCCATCTTTGCAATGGAATTAATCCCAGCTTTCTGTCAATTAATGAATAAAAGCATGTGGAGGACCCATCAGAGGATCTGGAACATGGCACACTCAATCCATGCCCGCTACCTGTCCCCCTCCCCCTCACAGAGGACCCAGAAGGCCCTGGCCCCACTCTGGACATCAGCACATGCAAGCTTGATTTGTTGCAGATCAGGGGCTGCAAACCAGTTTGTACTGCAGGTGGTCCAGGGATGTGCTTGGTGTTTCGTCACAGTGTTTTCAGGAAGAGATGGTGTCGAATCAGTATTATTTCTTCCCTAAGTGTTGGTGGCTGCAGTGGTTTAATTTCACATGAAAATCCAGATTCCCAGCTGCTTTTGAAGCCTCAGAAGATTTGGAGTCAGTGGGCTGTGTGCCCTCAGGATGGGGGGAAAGCGAATGGAGCTGAGCAGCTGCTATGTCCTTTATGTTATTTTTCATTTTCATCTTTGTGTAATTTTCTATATTTTCTTATTCTCAAGTATAATTGACATAAAGCAGGACTATGAGTGTCTCACATGTGCTCAGGTTCCCCACCTTGGTACGGCCAGGCTTCTTGCTTCCTCACAGGAGTGTCCACCCCTCTATCCAGGGAGCATCCGTGTCCTCAACTGCATGTACAGCCTTCAACAAATTTCACATGCTCTGATGTCATATGTAGACGTGTGTGTATATACATGTACATATGCATGTAGTGAGTACCTGTATCTTTTTTTCCTGTTTTATAAACACAAGACCATATCATCACACAGCATCTTGCTTTTCCACCACCCCAGACAGGTGCAGCTGATCCTCTCCAGGGGCCCTAGTCCTCTCCATCCCTTTACTTATTTCCTTCCCTCCCAGCTCCTGTGAGTGTTTGGACTGACCATCCTTCTCTAGATCGGTGGACCCTCCCCTGTGAGTTTCAGACACTGGGGGACACAGGGGGTCCTGGATGCATGTGGCCATCATACTCTGGAGCAGGAGGTCAGGACGCTTTCCTGGAAAATTTATTAAAATTATGACATAGAGTATACTTTTCATTTTTAAAATTTCATCTTGGCTTCCTAGGGCCACTGCAGCAAATTATGACAAGCCAGGTGGCTTAAAACAACAGAAATATGTTCTCTCACAGTTCTAGGCATCGTAACTCTGAAATCAAGGTGTCAGCGGGGTAGTGCTGTCTCTGATGCCCAGGGGAGGGTCCTCCTGGGACCCTCTTTTAGCTTCTGGAGGCCCTTTAGCTTTTGGCTGTGTTATCAAATGCAGGCTTGGCTGCTCATCTCTCAAGAAGCCAAATACTGAGAGATGAGTGCTGGGCTCTGTATGGGATAAGGTGCCACTCCTCTGCTGTGAACACAATCATCACCCACGCCCTGTGTGTCAGCCCATGTCGGATGGTGGGTTGAAAAAAATACTAATGAACCATTTTTTGTGGAAGAGCTCGATATGGAAGAATGGCATTTTTCCAGTTTAGTAGGTGCTAGGTGGAAAATGGGGCATAAAATTAAGCAATGGCTGTCCAAAAGGCAATCCTAGTAGGGATACCCCAGTGGGTCAGCTGGTAAAGAATCACCTGCCAATGCAGGAGACCCGGGTTTGACCCTTGGGTCAGAAAGATCCCCTGGAGAAGGGAATGGCAACCCACTCCATTATTCTTGCCTGGGAAATCCCATGGACAGGCTACAGTCCACAGGTGGGCTGCAGTCCACAGGTGGGCTACAGTCCACGGGGTTGCAAAGAGCTGGAAATGACTGAGCAGGCAAGCACGCAGGGCTGTCCTACTGCACTCAGACCTCCTGCAGGGAACTGTCCCAGTGAAAATCTACTCCCCCCCTCCCCCACCGTCCCGGCCCTGTAGGGAACACACTCTGGGCAAACTGAGTATCCTGTCGGGTCTTAAAGAGAGAGACTACTTCAAACCTCCTTTCTTCCTCACGCTGTGGGGGCACTGAGGTTCTCCCCCTCTCCCCCGACCCCACAGTCCGCCCCCCCCCCGCCGTTCCTGCCCCCTCCTTCCAGAGACTGGGGGGAGGGAGGCTGAAGGCTCCAGGCTCCCCCTGCCTGAGGCATCAGGATAAGAACCGCAGGATTTGGGCTCTTCCTCTTCTTCCCCATCTCAGTCAATGGCACTGCCTTCCTGAATGCTCTTCACAAAATACTTCGAATCCACCCACTCTTCTTCATCTCTAGAGCCACCTGGTCCAGATCCATCCATCCCCTCACCTGCTCTACTTGCGTCCTCTATTTCCATCCTTTACCTCAAAGATGAATTTGAAATAAAGTCAAAGTAAGATATTTCGAAGGCTTCTCTTTGTTCCCTTAGGATGGAACACAGACTCTAAAACGTCACTTCCAAAGGCCTGCGAGTCCAGACTCCTTTCTACTTTTCCTGCCTTATTGCCTCCCTCCCTTCAGGCACTGAGATCATCCTCCAGTTCCTCTTGGTCATCTCAGGGCCTTTCCCCTGACATGTCTACACATCCCCTAACCCTGTGCCCAGTCACTCCAAACCTCAGTTTGCTCATCCAGAAAATGGAGATAATAGCCTTCAGCAGCAACAGTCTGACAAGGTGACTTATTTCCCCTATTTCATTTTATCTTCAGGGATATTATTGTTGTCATCCCCATTTAACAGATGATGAGACTGAGGCTTAGAGAGTACATTAGATCATTTTACTCAAGGTCATATACTTACTCCCTGACAGAGCCTGGATTTGAATAAACATCTGTCTCCCTGCAAAACTCACCAGGTAATAGAACCTCAGGAAATGCTGACATTTACTGAATGCTGACCCCCTTCTCTTGGGTCCAAGAATCATCTTCTGCCTCCTTTGGGTCTTGATCTGGCTGCAATGCCCTCAACTTGTCTAGACTTCCTGTTAATAAGCCAGCCAAAAAATGCCAGAGAGTGTGGAGACTTAGAGAGATGCTGACTGGACCCTCACTGGATTCTCCTCAGCTCACTGGCCTCCCTACAGGAACCTTTAGACAGGAGCCAGACACACAGACAAGGGCCACATGGATTGGCCATCTGCACTGGCCCCCAAGGCAGATAGCCAGGTCTCTGAGAGCCCAGGAGGGAGTGGCCCACTTCTCTCTACTCATCGGAGGATTGAGGAAGGTCGACTCTGTGATTTTTTCCAAGAAGCTGGTCTAGAGCGATGGAATGGAAACATCTGTGCCCCAGGCTCTGTTCTGGATGCAGCTCAGGACACAGTCTGGTGGAGGTGAGGGGGTGGGGGGAGCGGCTGGGAGGGGGGTACGCCAGCTGGAGTCACCCTGCCTGGAGGAGGCTCTGGCCAGCTGAGGAGGGAGCCTCTGGCCACTGCCCCGGAGACAGGGAGCCCAGGCCAAGCAGGGAGCAAGCGAAGGGCCTGAGGCTTGGGCGCCAGGGGTCTTCTCCATCAACTGTGTGTACTAACGGGCTGGGGCACCAGATCCCTGCATCCAAGGTGCCTCCCTTCCCTCTGCCTTTGGAGACAGGTCTGTGAGGGCATCTCTCAGCTTCTCCCCCAGGCTTTCTCCTTGGGAATCAGACCCACATGAGACTGCAGAACTATGGTGTACTCTGGGTCTGCCTCTCTCTTCACTCTGGGCTTCTGTTTCATCTTCCCCTGCTTATGGCCAGCCCCTTTATACACTCTGCAGAAAGGACTTTGCATTCCCTAAAGGAACCAGCTCCCTAAACAGGGGAAGACCACTTGGGCTGCTGATTCGGACTCTGAAGAAGTGAATAGTCAAGGATGTGCAGGAATAAGGGAGTCTGGGAAACCTCAGACTATGGGTCCACCTGGAAGCAGTTTGTGTTTTTGACAAGAATCACTGGAGAGTTGGACCCCTGGGAAGTGACTGAGGAAACTCAGGTTGTGAGAGAGAAACATGGTCCCCACCAAGCAGAGGTCGTGGGGAAGGAGGGTCTGTGTAATCAGGAAGGATGTGACCAATAAACAGGGCCCAGCAGCCAAGAGGAAACAAGCAGAGAGGGTGGACAGAGGGGAGAGAGCCGGCTGCCATCTCCACCTCTGAGTCTCCAGGACTGGCAAGTCCAGGCGCCCCGGAAAGAGGGGGGCTGGGAGGGACCAGGGTCTCTGGCACCCCTCCCCACTCTAGCAGATGAGGAAACTGACTCAGCAGCAGTGAGTGCCCTCCTCAGGGGGACGGGGCAGGTTTGTGCAGAACGAGGGTGGACGGGGCAGAATCCCAGCCTGGAGGATGCTGCTGCCACACTTGTCACAAGCAGCGTGGGGCCATGAATGGACAGCTGGCCTGGGGACAGGACACCTGGGTCCTGACTCTGACTCTGCCACACACAGGGTGACTCTGGACAACTCCTGCCCTCCCTGGGGTCCAGCTGCACCTCCCCTATGATGAGAGGGTTGAACTAAGTAGAGGACCTTCACACTCTCTTTTGAGATCCACAGTGAGGGGACTGGACCTTGTCTTGGATTTGTGAGAAATGACCCTTAACCTCCCAACAGGAGGGATGGTGTAGCCACCCTCATGAACCAGGAGGTTTGGACAGTGAGCCCCTCAGGTGAGCCAACCCTGGGCAATTTTTGTACTAAAGCACAGAAGCATCACCATCTTCCTGCGAAGTGAGCTCCCAGGGTTGTGTTCTATATTTTTCAGAAAAATAGTAGAATATGAGATTCTTCCATCCAGATTTGTGGGGGTCAATGCATATTTGCTTTTATCAATGAAAAAATTAATCAATAGTTAAGTTAGAAAGAAAAGGAAAATTTTATTCAAAGTAACCTGAGGAGTAAAGCTGCTGAAACAGTCTCTCAGGAAGCTCTGAGAACTGTTGAGAAGAGTACGTGGGGAGCAGTAGGTATGTGACTTAGAGGAAGGGAGACATGCCACCGAGCACACACCTTGTTACAGGTTACTGCTCTTCCAGGACAACAGCCATCTTGTCTAATGGTTTTAGTGCTTTTCTAAATATGGGATGAGATGGCTGGATGGCATCACCGACTCAATGGACGTGAGTTTGAGTAAACTCTGGGAGTTGGTGATGGACAGGGAGGCCTGGCATGCTGCAGTCCATGGGGTTGCAAAGAGTCGGACATGACTGAACAACTGAACTGAACTGAACTAAATATGGGAAGATGCAAAAATGTGTTATTGAAAATTCCTCTTAAAACATCTATCTGAGGGCTGGTTCCCCCAGTTTTCCCAGAGCACAAAATGCTTCATCCTGATTTTGGCTTTGAATTCTTTTCAGGGTAGACTGTACGTCAGCGACCACAGGGGCTAATGGCTTTGTGCTTGTAGAACTGGGTGGTGGGCAACATTCTCTATTACAGTCCCCTCCTTTTCTGTCTTAACTTCAACCAAAGTTTGGGAGACATTTTGGACCAGTCTGTCCCAGGGTGCTAAGAATGTTCATTCCCAGGTCATTGAGGGATTTCTTTGATAAACCACTCAAGTGCTATTACTCATCTAGTTCTCTTAATAGTGAACAAAAGCATCTGGACCACCTATCTTTCTAGTCTATCAGCTTCCAGAAAATGGTTTCCACTTTCTGCTTCTTCCCATATCTATTGTCACACTATTACAGTCAAGGATCTTATAGAACTATGCTGCTGCTGCTGCTGCTGCTGCTGCTGCTAAGTCGCTTCAGTCGTGTCCAACTCTGTGTGACCCCATAGACGGCAGCCCACTAGGCTCCCCCGTCCCTGGGATTCTCCAGGCAAGAATACTGGAGTGGGTTGCCATTTCCTTCTCCAATGTATGAGAGTGAAATGTGAAAGTGAAGTCTCTCAGTCGTCCCCGACTGTTAGCGACCCCATGGATCAGGTCAATTGTTTCAAGTAGTCTAGGCACCATTATTTTTTAACCATAAGGTTGATAACACATTTGTTAGTGCAAGAAACGAAACTCTTGTAAAATAGGCAGAAAATAGCTAGGGACGCTAATCATGTAATAAGTAAGCAGTGTTATCTTCTAGTTACATGGCTGGGACCAGAGGAATAAAGTGATCTTTATGGCTGAGCAGGTATTTCTGCCGTCGGGGTGGGCTGGTTAATACAGATGCACAATGTACGCTGGAGGGGAGTGCAGTGCAAAGTGCAAGTCACTGTCGTGTCCGACTCTTTGCGACCCCATGGACTATATGGTCCATGGAATTCTCCCAGCCAGAATACTGGAGTGAGCAGCCGTTCCGTTCTCCAGGGGTCTTCCCAGCCCAGGGATCAAACCCAGGTCTCCTGCATTGCAGGTGGATTCTTTACCAACTGAGCCACAAGGGAAGTCCCTAGAAAGAAAGTTTTCCCTGACTGGGAATCTAACCCTGGCTGCGGTGGTGAAAGCACTGAATCCCAGCCACTAGACCACCAGGGAGGGAGGAACCCAATTGGGCAGAGAAAAATTTTTATGCTTATACTTTTCTTATCCTAGCCTAAAAATATGAGTCTTACTTCATTGTTTCTTAAGATTTTCCTGCCATGGGAACCTCCCCCTGGGAGCCCTCCACCTCCACCCAACCTGCCACTGGATGAAAATCACACGCTTCATCCCAGCACAGGACTGAGGGGCAGCAGTGGGGGTCCTTCCCCTCCTCTCCCCACCAGCTCTGCTTGCCTGGCTTGCCTGCTGACACTAGATGCTGGGCTCTGAGCCTCTGAGGTTGAGAGCAAGAGAGGAAGAAGGCTTGTGATGCCGTCCAAGCCACCAGTTACTGCAAAGGACTGCTGGTCTCGATGCAGGCGAGCACAGACACACACACACAAACACACACACTGAGCATGCACACAGGCACACAGTTTAAAGAGAGGCATCCAGGTGCTGCCCCCTTTATGGGTTAGGGGGACAGGATGTTGGCACTGGGGTGGGGCCCAACCTCTTGTGGGCCCACCCCCTAGGTCATAGCCCCAGGCTCTGGTCCAGGTACGGGCAGAGAGTCCCAGAAACCTAGGTTTGGCTGAAGATGGAAATTGGCTAGGACACTTCTGAGCCCTAGGCAAATTTGAGAAAATTACAGTGTGTGGATTTTGGTTTTGCGAAGGTGAGGGACAGAGGAGGGCATGAGGGGGTGTTTATTTTCTTTTATCTTTATGTGTATGCTCAGTCACTGTTGTGCCCAACTCTTTGTGGCTCCATGGACTATAGCCTGCCAGGCTCCTCTGTCCATGGGATTTCCCAGGCAAAAATACTGGAGTGGGTTGCCATTTCCTCCTCCAGGGGATCTTCCCAACAAAGGGATCGAACCTGCATCTCTTGCATCTCCTGCATTGGCAGGCAAATTCTTTATCACTGCACCGCCTGGGAACCACCTGGGAAGCTTTTTAATATTGAAATTATAAGGGCTTTGTGAACATAGGCGAAGGAACAAGGCTATTCTCTATGATTGACAGCAGGGACTGATAGGAACTAGAAGCTCCAAGGGATACTTTGAAAATTATATATATTTATAGAGATTATATTATGTCTGAGTCCCAGAGAAACAGGAAGAAGCAGCAGAAAGCAATTGGCACAAGAAGCATGTGTGTGTCCCCTCACGCTCAACTAACGCATTTCCCTTGACTATAAAAGCAGCAATCCCACCACCCCCATCCACCTGCCCAAGAAAATTAGAAAATTCCCTTTTAAGAATAGAGTCCCCCAGTAATTTTTGACCTCCCGACTAGAAAAAAAAAAAGAAAAGAAAAACGAGAACACCCAGGCTAACATCCCTTTAAGGGTGCAGTGGCCATGCTCTTCTCCCCGCAGAGGCAGGACCTGCTGTTTTGATCACTGAGGCAGGAGGGCCACATTGCTGCCCCTCACCAACACTGCAGACAGGTGTCTGCAAGACCCTGGCTTCTTCGGTAGCTCCTTTTTTAATTCCCTTGACAGTAGTTGGCATGGAAGTCATCTCAACTTCCTCTAAGATGCCATCTAGGCTAGGGATCCCCAATTCTCGGGCCACGGACAGGTACTGGTCTGTGACCTGTTAGGAACTTGGCTGTACAGGAGAAAGTGAGCAACGGGCATGACCTAAACCATCCTTCTGCCCTACCCCAGGGAGAAATGGAAAATTTTTCTTCCAAAAAACTGATCCTGATGCCAAAAATGTTGGGCTCCGTTGTTCTTGGTAGTGTTTTAGTAAGCTAACAAAAATTCTGGAGACAATCTTAAGTGGGGCTGAGCACCAGGCGGGGCCCAGGAGTTCAGGGTCTCTGCTTTAGACTCCCACTCACGGGGAATTATTGACCTCCAGAGATTTATTCCTTAAATAGATGAGAGGCACACTGTACACTCTCCCCTACTGGGAGAAAGTGGGCCCAATGACTAGCTACTTATCCCACCCCCACATACACACACCAACTAAGGCACCGCCAAGGGGCAGACACACTTTGGCAACAAGGCCCCTCCAGAGGCCGAGGGTATAAACAGCTGCACAGAGGGCTGTGTGCTGTGGAGTCATGAGAAGGAAGGAAGAAGAGAAGGAAGAGAAGGAAGGATTCTCAGGCCCAGATGCATCAGAAGAAGGAAAATGGGGAGAGGTGATCAGGACACAGACAAGAACACCAAGGATGACCCGTTAAAGGACAAAAAGCAGAAAATGTAGAAAAGATGAGAGAAGCAAGAGAAAGAGGCAAAACAGGACTTGGGCAACCACCCTAAGCAGGAAGGAAACAGAGCAGAAGGAGGGAAGGAAACAGAAAAGACAAATGGGGAAGGATGCGAGGAGGGAGAGAGGAGCCACAAAGAGGATGTCAGAGGATTGCAGAACTTGGTAAGAAGATGGAGTCCAGAGCCCCTGGGCAGAGCTCAGTACCTGATAAAAATGAAGTGGATCCAGTATGCCATGTCAGCCACGTGAATCAGCAGGTTGATGGCTGTCAAGATGGCTACAGTCAGTTTTTGGTCCCAGATGCATAGTGTGGAGGGAAGCTCATCGCTGCAGCTCACATCACTGGACCGTTGGGGCTGCCCGCCAAACTCCTCATTGAACTGGTAGAGTGGCCAGAGGACCAGGGCACTGGCGTAAAGGAGGACAGAGAGCATGGTCTGCCCCAACAGGAAACGAGGGAAGAAGGTGCGTAGTCTGCTCTCGAATTTGACCAGCTTCAGCAGCATGGCCACGGCCCCCAGCGTGAAGCAGATGGAGTACACGGCCACACACCACACCAGGGCTGGCTGGTGCTGGTGCAGGGAGGTGTTACTGATGAAGGCGAAGATGATGCAGGCCACCGATGTCTCTAGCAGCTTGAATAGGCCATGAATGGTAGCAAAATAGAAAGTGGTCTCAGGGAATAGCAGCCAGAGAAAGGCCCCTTCTAAGGCATAAAGCACACATGCGATGCAGGAGAATGCAGTGGCGGCAGTGGCCTGGTCCCGGAAGGGGCCGTGAGGCAAGAACTGGATGTAAGTGATGGCGTACATGATGGAGGCTGAGAGGCAGAAAGCGGTGGCAAGGCAGGCATAGGTGAAGAGAAAGCTCTTCCCAGAAAAGGGGAGACTGGGCTGGTACTCGCCTAATTGGACTATGAAGGTGATGAGGGTGATGACAAAGCAGAAGCACCAGATGAACATGGACCAGTGACTAACAGCCCCCATTCTGGTGCCCAAGCTGGCCACCAGCGAGAAAGCCGCACACGTGGAGAACAGCTGGAGCAGGCGGTAGAAGCATAACCTGACTCTATCAGTGTCCATGTCGGCTACACCACGAGGAGGTCCTGATGGTTGTTCAGGTCACCGTCACTGGTATGGCAGTGATCTTCACTTAGAATCCACTGGAGAAAGATCCAGGTTCCGAGGCAGATTAAATCAGATGACAGAGAAAGGCTCAGGGCCCTGTGATGGCTGAGGCTTAGGATCTGTGGAGTTGGAACCAATGGCCCAGACACTTGGGTAACAGCACAGACGCTCCAGAAGGATTCTCCCCACCCATCACCCTTGACCTTGTCACAAGACTTGTCTCATCTCACAGCTGGGTTGGGTCTGGCCTCAAACCATGAACATGTTTTAATCTCTTTATGCTGTGTGCCATTATCTATAGAGACACAGGGGAGGGTGCCCCTTATCTGCAATCCCAATGTTTCAAGGATCTGAAAAAAAAGATAATGTTTAAAAAAATATCTTTGGGTAGAAAATTTTACTAAAAGACACATGAGACTATTTGCAGTCTATATTTATTTCACTTAGTATGAATTTCTAAAGTTCTTTTGCACAAACAATAATGTATTTGGTTACAACGTGTTTTCAGACCCCAGTAGGGTGTCATGTCGCGGAGAGCAGATACACCATTTCACCTGTTTGAGGTTGAAAACTTCCAAATTCTGAAGCATATCTGAACCCAAGGTTTTCAGAAAAGGGATTGGGAATTGTCCTGCTGATCCCATTTTACAGATGACAAAGTCCAATCAAGTGCCTTGCTTAAGGTCAAAAAGTGCAGAGTGGGAACCCAGATAAAAATGCTAAAGCTGTGAATTTGAACCCTTGGCTCTACAGCCTATACAACAGGGCAGGGCCCGGGGGTGGGAGCCCAGAACAGAAACTTGGGGCTTTGGGACCCAGGACCCACCTTCAGGGCCATGGCCTCCTTCCACAGCACCTGAAGACACACGCGTCCCAGCCTGGCCTCCCAGGAGCCATCACTAGAAGGAGCTGCCATCTGAGGGACACAGCCCCACCCGGAGGAGGGCAGTTCCAGGGTGAATAGGGAGGAGCCATGGGGTGAGGGCAAGGCCGTGGGGACAAGATGACGTGGGAAGCAGGGGCTATTGTGAATCCCCTCCCCGCCCCCTCAATTTCGCCCTCACATGTGACTCTTCCTCATGGGGAAGGGAGACTTCAGCCCAGTATGACCCCAAGGAGGAGCGTCTTGAACAAACTGCAGAATAAATTAATGGGTTTGGTTCTTAGGGCTTCCCTGGTGGCTCAGATGGTAAAGACTCTGCCTGCAATGCAAGAGACCAGAGTTCAAACCCTGGGCTTGATCCCCTGGAGAAGGGAATGGCAACGCACTCCAGTATTCTTGCCTGGAGAATTCCATGGACAGAGGAGCCTGGAGAGCTACAATCCATGGTGTCGCAAAGAGCTGGTCACGACTGAGTGACTAACAATTTCACTTACACTTCTTCTCGGCTCTTAAGCTCCAAAGCTACCATTCAGGTGGGAGTCTGGAAAGATCTAAGAGTGGTCCTACCTGAGCAGGATTCTCCTGGTCTGGGAGACTGGTTATCAGCTTCCAAGCTGGGAAGAAGGGATTGGAAATGAACAAGGATGCTGTGTTTGATGCTGAACGGAGCCTTTCAGGGCATCCAGGGAGGGGGTGGGGATGGACGGATGATCACCCCCTTTCAAGGGCAGGAGCTGAAAGAGGAGGCCCCTGCAGGACCCCTGGGAGGGGACAACCCTGAGGATGATCCTAGGACTGGGGTGGAGACAGGGGGCGGAGTGGAGATGACTGAGGGGATCCCAGGGTCCCAGTGGCCCTGAGGCAGACAAATGACCCTTAACGCCCTGCAACAGGAGGGATGAAGCAGCCACCTTCATGAACCACCAGGCTTGGACAGTGAGCCCCTCCGGTAAGCCCATCCTGGGCAATTCTTTTACTAAAGCACCGAGGCATTGCCATCCTCCTGGGAAGTGGGAGCCTAGATTTGGGCCCAATTTGATTCAGTAAAATAGTATAACATGGGATTCCTGCACCCAGACTTGTGGAGGTCAATGCATAGTTGCTTTTATGGATAAAAAATTAATCAGTAGTCATTCTAAGGAAGGAATAGGAAATTTTATTCAAGCCAACCTGACAATTACAACTGGGGACACAGTCTTCCCGAGGAACAGGCATCTATTTAATGGTTTCAGTGCTTTTCTGAGTATGAGAGAATGCAAGAAACTGGATTCATGAATATTTCTCCTGAAAATATTTATGTGAGTTTCAGTTTTGCCAGTTTTCCTGAAGCACAGAGGGCCTCATCCTTATCTTCACCCTGAATTCCTTTCAAGGTGGATTGTAAGTCAGTAACTGCAATTGATAGTGACTTGATTCTTGTTGAACTGGTGGTGGGTAACATTCTTTACTCACAATCTTGTTCCTTTTGGTCTTAATTTCAACCAAAGTTTAGGAGGCATTTTTCACCAATTTGTCTCTGGGTGCTAGGAATACTCATTCCCAGGTCAGTCAAGAATTTTACTGATAGACCACTCAAGTGCTATTTCTCATCTTGTCTTGGTAACAGTGGCCTAATCCCCCAAACCACCTGTCTCAAGAGTCTGTCAAGCTCTAGAAAATGATTCCTTCCTGTTGTTTCTTCCCATATCTAATAAATGTAAGAGTGAGTGAAGTCGCTCAGTCGTGTCCGACTCTTTGCGACCCCATACACAAGTAATTTTTACTTTCCTGGAATTTCTGGTTACTATCAAACACTGCTGTCAATCATAGAGAGAAGCTTTGTCCTTTCTCCCACATCTATAATGTTCTTTCCTTAAGCCTCGATACAAAGATTTTTAAAAATAAAATAAAACTGACATACCCTAATTGATCCAAATTTTCTTACACCTCAGAAAAACTGGGCAGATTTTTGTTCTCACACAAATCACCATCTCTGTGAAGTCTTCCCACAGTCTCCCCACTCCCAACTTTCCCCAGAGCCTGGGGACATGGCCCAGCCCAAGACAGCTAGCAGTTGCACCCCCTAAACTCGTAACTTTCTGACCCCTAGCTCTTAAAAGGCCCCCACCAGCACCTGCATGACTCTATCTAAAGGTGTCTTTCTGACCCCTAGCTCTTAAAAGGCCCCCCCAGCACCTGCATGACTCTATCTAAAGGTGTGTGCCTGAGTGCATGCTCAGCGTGTGGTCGTGTGTGTTTGTGTTCATACATGCCTTGACACCAGGAGCCCTTTAAAGTAACTGGTGGCTGTGAAGTCATTCCAAACCTTCTTCCTCTCCTGCTCTCAGCCAAGCCCAGCGTCTTGCTCCAGCCTCTTGAGCAATCCTGGCTCAGTGAGCAGAGAGCCAGAGAACACACCTGTCCAGCATAGGTCCAGGCCACGTCGGTGGCATAAACCACAGATGCGGGAGAATGCCGAGGCAGAGCTGGTGTGGTTCCAGAAGATGCCTTAAGGCAAGACTGAAGGTAGATAAGGGGGTTATTGATGGAGGCTGAGAGGCAGTAGTGGGTGACATAGCAGGCCCAGGTGATGAGCAAGTTGTCCCAGGAGAGGCATAGGTGATACTGGGGCCCAAATAAGTCAACTATGAGAATGCAGAGGGTCACAGTGAAGCAGAAGCACCAGATGAACATGGGCCAGTTACTTAGGTCCACCGTCCAAGTGCCCACTCTGGCCACCAGGAAGAAGGCCACGCAGATGGAGAGCAGCTTCGGGAAGTGGAGGGAGTAGCCCATGATGGTCAGAGAGCCCAGGCCGGAGGATGGTGAGAAGGAGGATGTGATGGTCCTGTGGGTCACTGTCGGAGGACTGCACTTTGATCCTCTGGAACAGACACCTGAGAAAGATCTAGATCAAGAACAGATCAAGTCAGATGCCTGGAAAAGGCTCAGGGCCCTGTGAGGTCTGAGGCTCAGGATCTGTGGAGCTGGAACCAATGGCTCAGACACTTGAGTAACAGCACAGCAGCTCCAGAATGGTTCTTCCCACGCATCACCCTTGGCCTTGTCAGGAGACTTGTCTTATTTGGAACCACACGGCTGGATTGGGTCTGGCTTCAAACCGTGAACATTTTAAAAATCTCTTTGTGTTTTGTACCATTATCTATGGAGACACAAGGTAGGATGGTCCTTACCTGAAATCCCAATTCTTCAAGGCTCTAAAAGTGAAAGTCGCTCAGTCATGTCTGACTCTTTGAGACCCATGGACTATACAGTCCGTGGAATTCTTCCAGGCCAGAATACTGGAGTGGGTAGCCTTTCCCTTCTTCAGGGAATCTTCCCAACCCAGGGACTGAACCCAGGTCTCCCACATTGCAGGCGGATTCTTTACCAGCTGAGCCACAAGGGAAGCCACCAAGTATACTGGAGTGGGTAGCCTATCCCTTCTCCAGTGGGTCTTCCCAACCAAGGAGTCAAACTGGGGTCTCCTGCATTGCAGGTGGATTCTTTACCAACTGAGCTATGAGGGAAGAATACTTTTAAAAAAGGTTCCTTAGAAAATTTGACCTGAGCAGATAGGAGACACTTTATGGTCTTTATTATTTTACTTAGTGTGAATACTTAAAAGTTCAGTGACAGAAACACTAATGTATATGATTATAAGGTGCTGGTCTCCCAGTGGGCCCTGCCAGGTGCTGGGGAGGGGCACCAGCTATCAGGGATGCTGGCAAAGTCTTGCTGTCTGTCTGCACATTTGTTCCCAACTTAACCTCCATGAAGTAAGCCTGTGATATATATTTATGGTTAAAGGACAAGTTTGGGTCCATTTAATGGCATAGAGTGAGTTCTTGGGGAAGGAGAGCCATGGAGGTTCCTGCTGTGTGACCCTGGGTAAGACCCGTGCCCTCTCTGGGCCTCAGTTCCCCCACCTGGAAAGCAGCAGCTTTTCCTGAGTCTCCCAGCAGCCCCTCCTCCACTCTAATCTGTGAGCCTGGACATGGTGCCCCCATCAGAGCACAGCCTGGATGTGGCTGAGCCCTGCCTGCCCAGCAGTCAGGCGTGTGGACTGGAAGATGGTGATCTGGGAAGGATACGGCTGGGACAAAGGAAGGCGGAGGAGGTGCAAGAAGGGCAGAGAAGGAGGAAGCTAGTAGGAAAGACACTCAGAGTGACAAGGAAGTTGCGGCTCTGTGAGGGGACCTGTCACACGGTGCACCCAGCCATGCCAGCTACCCCTTCCCTTCCCCTCCCCCTCACAGAGGACCCAGAAGGCCCTGCCCCACTCTGGACATCAGCACATGCAAGCTTGATTTGCTCCAGATCAGAGACCAGTTTGTACTGGAGGTGGCTCATAGGTGTGTTAGGTTTTCCTTCACAGTGTATAGAGTATCATTTCTTCACTAAGTGTTTGGCAGCTGCAGTGTTTTAATTTCACATGAAAATCTACATTTCCAGCTCCTTATGAAGCCTCAGGAGATCTGGTGTCGCTGGGCTGGGTGCCCTCAGGAAGGCAAGTGGATGGAGCTGAGCAGCTGCTATGCCATTTATATTGTTTTCCATTCTCATCTCTGTTTAATATTTTCTCTGTTTTCTTATGTATAACTGACATCAAGCAGGACCGTGATCATCTCCCATGTGCCCCTTTCCCCTCTTGGGTGTGGCCAGGCTTCCTGCCTGCTCACAGGAGTGTCCACCCCCCCTACCCAGGGATCATCCAGGTCCTCAACCTTATGGACAGCCTTCAACACATTCCACAGGCTCTGAAATCTTATGTAGACATGTGTGTACATACATGTACATGTGTCTGTAGGGCATATTTGTGTTTTTTTTTCCTGTTTTATAAACATGAGATTTTGTCATCACACAACATCTTGCTTTTCTACCACCCCGACAGCTGCAGCTGGTCCTCTGCAGGGTCCTTCATCCTCTCCACCCTCTTTACTTATTTCCTTCCCTCCTGGCTCCTATGAGTGTTTGGACTGACCCACTTGTCCAGGTCAGTGGATCCTCCCCTGTGAGTCTCAGACACAGGAGGACCCAGGATATGACAAGGGGTCTTGGAATCTGTGTGACTAACATGCTCTAGAACAGGAGGTCAGAATCCATTTCTGGAAACTTAGAGAAAGATATGACAAAGACTCCATTTTTCACTTCTGGTGTTCATCTTGGTTTCCTTTACCTATATCAAAAAAAAGTATTACTATTTTGATTGCTTAAAACAACAGAAATTTATGTCCCATAGTTCTGGAGGCCAGAAACCTAAAGCCAAGTTGTCAGCAGGGCTGTGCTGTCTCTGATGCTCCAGGAGGGTCATTCTTTTGTTCTTTTAGCTTCTGCAGGGCCCTTAGCTTGCGCTTCTCCGGTGTCTCAGATAGTAGAGTCCTCCTGCAATGTGGGAGACCTGGGTTCGATCCCTGGCTTGGGAAGATCCCCTGGAGAAGGGAACAGCTATCCACTCCAGTATTCTGGCCTGAGAATTCTATGGACAGAGGAGCCTGGCAGGCTACAGTCCACAGCTGGACAGGACTGGGCGACTTTCACTTTCACTGCCTTGTGGCACTAGTGGTAAAGAACCAGCCTGCCTGTGCAGGGGACATGAGAGAGCTGAGTTCAGTTCCTGGGCCAGGAAGATCCCTTCTAGAAGGGCACAGAAACACACTCCAGTATTCTTGCCTGGAGAATTCCATGGACAGAGGAGCCTGGCAGGCTATGGCCCATAGGGTTGCAAAGAGTCAGACACGACTAAAGCAACTTTGCATGCACACTTGCACAAAGGGAAAACAGGAGAAAAGAGAGTTATCGGAGTGGGGTGGGCAAGGCTGCTCTCTTTGGTGGGTGGAGATCAGGATGCTCGATGGGTGTGACATTTAAGAAGATACTGAATGAAATGAACAGGTTCTATGATGACGACTCCCTAGTTCTTGCCTCCAGAGCTGATCTCTCTTGGGATCCACAGTCACACCCAACTGCCTCCTGATCTCTTCCTCTGGATGTTTCAGGACATGTCACACTCAACATGTCCAGTCCCACCTCTTCAATCCCCCACCCCCAACATACACTGATCCTCCCTCATCTTTCCCATCTCAGTCAATGGCACCACATTCACAGATGCTCTTCCCAAAAATACTCGTGAACCCACCTACTCTTCTTCATCTCTGGAGCTACCTTCTTCATCTCCAGATCCATCCATCCCCTCACCTGCAGCTTCTAGTTGATTCCTCTATTTCCATTCTTCCCTCAATGTCTGCTTGGACTGAACTCAAGCTAGAACACCTTTGAAGGCTTTTCTTCACTCTCTTGGGATGAAACACAAACTCTAAAACATCACCTCCAAAGCCCTGCAAGCTCAGACCCCTTTCTACCTCTCCAGCCTCCTCACCTCCCTCCTTCCAGCCACTGAGAACGTCTTCCAGTTCCTCTTGGTCATCTCAGAGCCTTTCCCCTGGCATGTCTACACACCCCCAACCCTGAACTGAGACCAGAGCTCAGCCTGGCACACAGTAGTCCTGTGCTTAGTCAATGCCAGTCTAAGCCTCAGTTTCCTCATCCAGGGAATGGAGATAATCGCACCTGCTTTTGGACATGACAAATCCTAATTACATCCTGCAAAGAATATCACTGACAACTTAAGCAGAGAAAAACTGTCCTAGAAGCCTGGTGGGTAGCTTGGAGAATTATTGGGGAGAAACCAGGCTTAGACCAGGCTCAGATGAGGAAGGAGGGGTGCTGGGCAGCCACAGCCTAGGGAAGTTGGTCCAGGCACTGTGGCCACTGGAAGCAGACAGCAGATGCTACTGCAGGCCCTGCAGAAGGAATTCTGATCTGACTTGTGTCTGTGTGTCACCTACTACTTATATGTGTGTCCAGACACCACTTGGGGGCAAGTCAACTATTTATCTGGCCTCTTAAGTTTCTTGTGTGTCTGAGGCCTAGTCTCTCACCAAGACTTACATGATGAGGACATCTTTAAGTACTGTCTCAGGTTCTCAGTTGTCCCTCCCTGGAGACATCCTTCATGCAAGGACTTGGGGTTGTTAGGAGGAATACATGAGATAAAACATGTCTAGTAATTCTCAAACATTTCCCCTAAAGGCAGAAGAGTTGGAATGTATTTTGATTGGGAGGTCTAGCCTAGAGTCTGATCCTGTAAGCTTCTGTAATATTCATTCAACAAATACCTCAATGTGCCATGCTCTCTTCTCAGCATTGATAATACTTTAATAGACTCACCCAGCAGTAAGTGCCCTCCTCAGGGGGACGGGGCAGGTCAGTGCAGAACGAGGGTGGACGGGGCAGAATCCCAGCCTGGAGGATGCTGCCGCCATACTTGTCACAAGCAGCGTGGGGCCCTGGATAGACAGCCGGCCTGGGGACAGGGCATCTGGTCCTGACTCTGATTCTGCCACACACAGGGTGACTCTGGACAAGTGCTGCCCTCCCTGGGGTCCAGCTGCTCCTCCTCTATGACGAGAGTGTTGGACTAAGCAGAGGACCTTTATACTCTCTTTTGAGCTCCACAGTGAGGGGGCTGGACCAGCCTTGGAATTGTGACAAATGACACTAAACTGCCAACAGGAGGGATGGAGCAGCCACCCTCATGAAACATGAGGCTTGGACAGTGAGCCCCTCAGGTGAACCCACTCTGGGCATTTCTTTTACTAAAGCAGAAAGGCATTTCCATCATCCTGGGAAGTGAGATCCCAGGGCTATGTTCAATTTGATTCAGGAAAATATTGGCTCATGAGTTTCCTGCGCTTAACTTGTGGAGGTAAACACATACTTTCTTTCATGGATGAAAAAATAATAGTCAATCTATTAGAAAAATAGATGGAAATTTTATTTCAAGCCAACCTGAAGATTGCAACTGGGGAGAGAGTTCTCTCTGTCTGTTCCGAGGATATAAGAGGGGGAGGAGAGTACCTATATGACTTGGGGGAAGGGGGACATGGCAACCAGCACACAGCTTGGTAGAAGGTTACTTCACTCAGGAGGAACAGATATCTTGGTTAATGCCTTTAGTGCTTTTCTAAGTATGGCAAGATGCGAGAGACTGGGCTCCTGAAAATTTTTCCTGGAGATATCTACATATCTGAGGGCCGGTTCTGTCAGTTTTCTCAGGATACTGAGTGCCTCAGGCTGATCTGAATTCCTTCCAGGACTGATTTTAAGTCAAGGACTGCAGTGGTTAATGACTTGATTCTTGTAGAACTGGGTGGTGGGCAACATTTTTATATCACAATCCTTTGCCTTTTGGTCTTAATTTCAACCAAGGTTTGGGAGACATTCATAACCGGTTTGTCCCAGGAGACCAGGAATGCATTCCCAGGTCAGGAGAAGATTTTGTTGGTGGGCCTCACCTAGTCCTGTTAATAGTAACCTCAATCCTCTGGACCACCGGTTTTACTAGTTTGTCAGATTCCAGCAAATATTTCCCTCCTGTTGCTTCTTTCCCTCTCCAGAGTCATACTGTTACAACAATGGATCTTACAGTGCTATACTTCAAGTCAATCATTTCAAGTCATCATTATTTCTATCTGAGGCTCAATCATATATTTTTTTAAAGCAGGAAGCAATTATCTTAGGAAAAGCACAGAACACAAATAATATGGCCTATGACATTAACCCAGTCATAAGTAAGTAGGGATGTCTTCTAAGGAGTTTCATGATTGGGGCCTGAGGAAGAAAATTTGTCTTTACGGTGGAGCAAGTAGCTTTGCCCTTGAGGAGTTCAGGTTAACACATAATGCAGATAGAGGCACACTGCACACCAGAGGACAGAGAGGAGGCTCGAAGAGCAAAGTAAAAATTTTGTCTAAATTTTTCTTGTCTTGCCTTAAAATATGGAAATTACTACATCTTACCATTTTTTTGCCATGGGGATCACCTCCTGTGAGCCCTCCCCATCCACCTTATCTGCCTGTGGGTGAAGATCACATGCTTCATCCCAGGACAGGAGTGAGGGGCAGCAGTGGGGGGCCTTCCCTGCCCACCCCCACAGCTCTGCTTGCCTGGCCCCTCTGGTCCTGGTGACGCCAGGATGCTGGGTTCTGTGGGTTTGTGGATGGGAACAGGAGACTTTGGGACCGTCACAGCCACCAGTTACTGCAGAGAGCTGCTGGTCTCAGTGTGCTCATGCCCAGGAACACATACACTGAGAGTGCACACAGGCACATCCCTTTATAGAGGGGTCTCCAGGTGCTATCATGGCCCCTTTAAGAGCTAGGGGGCAGAATGCTGGGCGTCGGGGTGGGACCCAGCCGCTAGATCTCCAGCACTGAGCCAAGCCCTTAGGTTCTGGCTAATATGGAAACTGGGAGGCAGTGGGACAGGTGTACAGAGATGGTGGTTTGGGTGAGAATGGAAGTCTGCTTATTTGCTTCAGAACTCTAGGCAAGTTTGGGTCAATTAGATTGTTGATTTTGTGTGTTTTTTTTTTTTCTTTTATCTTTCTATTTAGGTTGTTTAAAAAGACATTATGGATGAGGGAGAAGGAACAAGGCTTCTCTCTATGATTCAGAGCAGGGGCTGATGGGACCCAGAAACTCCAGGGAATTCTTTAAATTTATATACATTTATGTAGATCACGTTATATATGAGTCCCAGAGAAGCAAGTAGGAACAGCAGAAAGCAACTGGCACACGGAAACTTGCTTCTGTAACACAGTCAGGCATTGGAATTACGTTTACTGTCGCAGCAATAATATCCACCCACCCAACCCACCTGCCAATCGAAAAAGGGTTGAAAGACACTTCCCTTTAAGAATAAGATCACATAGTAATTTGGCCCTTGATCAAAAAGAAAAGGAACAAATAAAAACAGAAAAATTACACAGGCTGAAGAAGAACTAAAGAGCCTCTTGATGAAAGTGAAAGAGGAGAGTGAAAAAGTTGGCTTAAAGCTCAACATTCAGAAAACAAGATCATGGCATCTGGTCCCATCACTTCAGGGCAAATAGATGGGGAAACAGTGGAAATAATGGCTGGCTTTGTTTTTCTGGGCTCCAAAATCACTGCAGATGGTGACTGCAGCCATGAAATTAAAAGATGCTTTTCCTTGGAAGGAAAGTTATGACCAACCTAGACAGCATATTAAAGAGCAGAGACATTACTTTGCCAACAAAGGTCTGTCTAGTCAAGGCTATGATTTTTCCAGTGGTCATGTATGGATGTGAGAGTTGGACTATAAAGAAAGCTGAGTGCCGAAGAATTGATGCTTTTGAACTGTGGTGTTGGAGGAGACCCTTGAGAGTCTCTTGGACTGCAAGGAGATCCAACCAGTTAGTCTTAAAGGAGATCAGTCCTGAATATTCATTGGAAGGACTGATGTTGAAGCTGAAACTCCAATACTTGGGCCACCTGATGCGAAGAGCTGACTCATTAGAAAAGACCCTGATGCTGGGAAAGATTGAGGGGAGGAGGAGAAGGGGAAAACAGAGGATAAGATGGTTGGATGGCATCACCGACTCAATGGACATGGGTTTGGGTAGACTCGGGAGTTGGTGATGGACAGGGAGGACTGGTGTGCTGCGGTTCATGGGGTCACAAAGAGACGGACATGACTGAGCGACTGAACTGAACTGAACTGAACTGAACTGAACTGAGTGTGCAATAGAGTATTTCCTGTCATATCAGTAAACAGGATGTCACAGTCTTCCAGCCCTCTAAACGTGAATTTCTGAGCCCAGGAAGAACAATGCCTGCTAGCCAGCAGCTACTGAGTTGGCAACACGAGCTGCTGCCACTCCCTACCATGAACAAGGAACTAAGGATGTGAATAATCAAATCTCTGGATGCTGGCCCCAGACAGCTGAGATGTAAATGAGAGGAATGATTTTAGTAAGCTCAGACTCTTGCATCTTCTCACAGAAAAGCGTTAACTTCTTTACCTTGAGAGATCTGGCTTTCCTTAATTAACAATAATCCTTTGATGTTTAGACTACCTGCTCCTTGTTATAAGCTTAAATATAACCTGACTCCTGCCCACCTCCCAACCCAGCCTCCTCAAAACATGTCTCTCAGGGTCACTTGAGATGCTGGCTGCCGGGCTTGAAGTCCTAAAATCTCCCATCAAATAAAACATAACTCTCATCTTCTAGGTTGTGACTACTTTTTAAAGTTGATACTAGCTAACATCAGCTTTAAGTGGCTATTTTTCTTTAAGTGGCAAGGTCCACGTTCTTCTGCCTGCAGAGGCAGGATATGCAGTTTTTAGCTCTGAGGCTGAGTTACATCCCTGCCCCTCTGAAATACATCAGAGGTTGTCTTCAAGAAACTGCAGTTCTTTTCCAGCTCAATTTTTGACTCCCCATAGTGTGTGTGGGAATGGAAGCCATCTACCTCTTGCTAGCTTTAAGATGAGGTCTAGGCAGAGGGTTTTAGTGAGCCCACAAAAATTCTGGGACCAATCTCAGGTGAGACTGAACAACAGGCAGGGCCTCTGGATCCAGGGTCTCTGCTTTAAGCTTGCAATTCACTGAAAACTATTGACCTCTGGAGTTTTTTCTTTTAACTTAAAGGGGAAGGGCACTGTACAAGGCCCTGTCCTGAGAGAAAGGGGGTCAAATCCTTAGCTAGCTCTACATACACCAAACACACACACAGCAACTAAGGCACTATTAGGGAGATAGACATCCTTTGGCAATGAGGCCCCTCCAGAGGCCCAAGGTGCGAACAGCTGCACGAAGGGCTGTGTGCTGTGGAGTCAGCACCTTAGGAGGTGGGGAGGGGTGGTGGGCAGAAAAGGAAGGAGTCTCAGGTCCTGACAGTGAAGGAGGAAACAGACAGAACAGGCTCCATCTTGAAAGCAGCACTCCATCTTGGGCCGGACTGTGGGCTTTGAGCCCAGTATCTATGGAAACAACATACCAACTGGAAAACCAGACCCCACCCCACCCCTCCACCCGCCATGGAAGAGCCCCAGGGCTCGTACCTAGACTCTCCCAATAGAATCATAAATTCTATTATGCTTACTGGGCTATAACCACAGGCCTATTGATAATTGTCCACTGTTAACTACCCAGGCCTATGGCATATGAATCATGGGTTATCTTTGTATCTTTCTTTTCCTTTGTTCAGACTAGTTTCAAGGAATTTGGGGAGGTGGGATTGGGCATGTACACTTAGGGTATGTAGAGTTTTCACAAAAATTGGTCCAGGTCCTTGAGTAAGAGGAGACTCTGCCTTGGGCCCGCCGGTGTAATAAACTGCACTCCACTACCTGCATTGTCCTTCTGAGTGAGTTTGTTTCCTGGAATGCGTGGCTATGACAATAGATCAGAAGAAGGAAAATGTCCTGGTCAGGTCAGAGGAGATGAGAAAACCAAGAATAACTGAAAGAGGGCCAAAAAGCAGAAAATGTAGGAAAGATGAGAGAAGCAAGAGAAAGAGATAAAACAGAATGTGGGCAAACACACAAGACAGGAAGGAGACAGAGCAGAAGGAGGGAGAGAAACGGGAAAGAGAGTGAGGTGCGCGGGGAAGGGCGGGAGGAGGGAGAGCACGAGCCAGGAAGAGGGCACCAGAGGACGGCAGAGCTCAGTAAGAAGAGGGAATCCGGAGCCCCTGGGTAGAGCCTCGGTCACTGACCACAGTCAAGATCACCAGGTCCGCCACATAAATCAGCAGGTTGACGGCTGTCAGGATGGCCACAACCAGTCGTTGGTCCCAGACGCACAGGTAGGAGGTGAGCTCATCAATGCAGCTCAACTCGTTGGACCGCTGGGGCTGCCCACCGAAATCCCCGTTGAACTGGTAGAGAGGCCAGAGGACCAGAGCCGTGGTGTAGAGGAGGACGGCGAGCACAGACTGCCCGAACCCCAAACAGGAGTAGGGCAGACTCTCGTCACAGTCACACCGGTGCCGCAGCATAGCCACAGCCCCCAGGATGAAGCAGATGCAGTATACAGCCACACACCACACCAGGGCCGGCTGGCGCTCGCTCGGGTAGGTGTTGCTGAGGAAGGCGAAGATGACACACGCCACAAAGATCTCCAGCCTCTTGAGCAGGCCTAGCAAAGAGCAGGAGGGCTCACCAGTCCGGGCACAGGTCCAGACCACTTCGACAGCATAAGCCACAGAAGCGATGCAGGAGAATGCAGTGGCAGCAATAACATGGTGTCGGGGGGAGCCATCAGGAAAAATCTGAAGGTGGATGATGGGGTAAATGATGGCGGCCGAGAGGCAGAAAAGGGCGCAGTAGCAGGCAGAGGTGATGAGAAAGCGGTCCCAGGAGAAGTGAAGTTTATCCTGGAGTCCACATAACTCAGCTATGAGGGTAAGGAGGGTCACGGTGAAGCAGAAGCACCAGACAAACATGGACCAGTTACTTATGTCCACACTCCAGGTGCTCTCCCTGGTCACCAGGAAGAAGGCCATACAGGTGGAGAGCAGCTGCAGGAAGTGGAGGAGGTAGCTCTTGTTGGTCACAGAGTCCAAGCCTGAGGACAGTGACGTGGATGACATGATGGTCATGTGGGTCTCCGTCAACGGAATGGCCGTGGTCCTTGCAAAGAACTCACCAGGTAAAGATCCAGCTCTGGAAGTGGATTAAGCCAGACGCCTAGAAAAGGCTCAGGGCCCTGTGACAGCTGAGGCTCAGCATCTGTGGAGTTTGAACCAATGGTTCAGACACCTGGGTAACCGCACAGCTGTTCCAGAATGGTTCTCCCCACCCACCACCCTTGGCCTTGTCAGACTTGGCTTATCCCAACCTCACAGCTGGGCTGGATCTGGCGTCAGCCCATAAACATTAATTATCTCTTTCAGCTTTTGCCATTACGCTCAGAGACACAAAGTAGAATTTTCCTTATCTGTAACTCCAATCTCTAAGGCTCTGAAAATTATAAAAGTTTTTAAAAATTTATTTCATAAGAATATGTGGCCTGAATGGACATGAGACAATTTATGGTCTTTATTTCACTTGGTGCAAAAGTTCAAAAGTTCAGTTGCAAAAACACTAGCATATTTGACTGGGTCTTCCCAGCTGGAGCTATGGTAAAGAATCTGCTTGCCAGCGCAGGAGATGGAGGAGACATGGGTTGATCCCTGGGTAGGGAAGAGTCCCTGGAGTAGGAAATGGCAGCCCACTCCAGTATTCTTACCTGGAGAATCCCGTGGATGGAGGAGCCTGTTGGGCTGCAGTCCATGAGGCTGCAGAGTTGGGGATGACCGAGCACTCACAGAGAACCGAATGTGTTTGATTAGTAACTGCTTTCAGACCCCAGTAGGGTTTTACCTCCTATAAAGTAGATGCACCATGTCACCTGTCTGAAAAACTCTGACTCTGGAGCAGATCTGACCTCAAAGTTTTCAGAACAGTGATTGTATAAATACATTGTCCTCCTAATCATCTGACAAAGTGAAAATTAGGCCCAGGGAACCAAGTGCCTCAAATAATATTCCATGGATAGGAGCGAGGACCCAGATAAAAACACCAAAGCTGGAAGCCTGAACACTTTGCTTTACAGCCCACTTGGCACCAGGGCCCATGGGTGGGAGCAAAGGAAAAGAGCTTGGAGTTCTGGGACCCAGGACATGCCTTCAGGGCCACGGCCTCCTTCCACAGCAACCTGAAGACATATGTGTCCCGACCTGTCCTCCCTGGAGCATCACTAGAAGGAGCTGCCATCTGAGGGGACTCAGCCCCACCTGGAGGAGGGCAGCTCCAGGGGTGAACAGGGAGGAGCCCTGGGGTGAGAGCAAGGCCGTGGGGATGAGATGACATGGGAAGTAAGGGCTGTTCTGAAGCCCCTCCCCCAGTTTTGCCTTCACATGTGACTTTCCCATTGGGGAAGGGAGAGCCCAACCCAGCATGACTCCAACACGGAGTATCATGGGGGAACCGCAGAATAAATTAACATAATGTTTGGTTTTTAAAGGGCTTCCCTGATAGCTCAGTTGGTAAAGAATCTGCCTGCAATGTAGGAGACCCCAGTTAGACCCCAGTTTAATTCCTGGGTGGGAAAGATGTGCTTCTTGGGGTTCCCTTGTGGCTTAGCTGGTATAGAATCAGCCTGCAATTCGGGAGACCTGGGTTCGGTCCCTGATTGAAGCTGCCATCCCACTGTGAGTCTGGGAAGATCTAGGACCAGTCCTACCTGAGTGAAGATTTTAGGCCTGTGAGACTGGTTCAGCTGTGTTATTCTTAGTCGTATCTGACTCTTTTTGGCCCCATGGACGGTATCCCTCCAGACTCCTCTGTCCATGGAATTTCCCAGGCAAGAATACGGGAGTGGGTTGCCATTTCCTTCTCCAGGGGATCTTCCCAAACAAGGGATCAAACCTGCGTCTCTTGCTCTGGCAAGCGGATTCTTTACCACTTAGTCACCTGGGAAGCCCCAACCCCACCCTCAGCTCCCAGTTAGCAACTTCCAAGCTGGGAAGAAGAGATTGGAAATGAACAAGGATTCTGTGTCTGATTATGATGTGGAGCCTTTCAGGGTATCCAGGGAGGGGATGGAATTGGACAGATGATCTGGCCCTTTTTAAGGATAGGAGCTGAAAGAGGAGGCACTGAATGGACCCCTGGGAGGGGACAACCCTGAGGATGTGCTTGGGACTGGGGTGGGGTTGGGAGTGGCAGACTGGAGATGACTGGGGGGTGAATCCCAGGGTCCCAGTGGCCCTGAGGCAGCCCAGTAGGGGTCTTCTGACCCAGAAGAGATGCAGGCATGGAGACAACCTTCCCATGGAAGAGGGGCCTGGACTGGAACTGAGACAGGAGAACAGGGGCGTGAAGGGGTTTCAAGGCTGTGACAGGGACACGTGGCCAGAGTGGCAGGGACCCTGGAGACCATGGAATTGCCCAGGTCACCTGCCCAAGACAGTCCCGCCAGCCAGGGCTGCAGTCCTGCTCACTCAGGGGCTCCTCCAGGGTCCAGTGTTGGGGGAGTGAGGCCCCTCCCAGCCCGCCCCCTCCTCAGGGACAGCTGCCCTGCTTCCAAGGGACTATTTGCTGAGAGGCCCCCAGGGCGGAAGGGCCAGCACCCTGAGCCCCAGCCAGCTTCCTGCCATCAGGGGATTATTATATCACCTTTGCTGATAATAAACCCAGGACAAGGTGAGGCGGAAAGAGAAACACAGAGCAAACCTGAGAATCTCCCTGGCCTCACAAAGCTCCTTGAGCCCCAATTGCCAGTGGAGCCCTGGAGCCTGCGGGCCTCCCAGTGGGCACTGCCAGGGTGGGGAGGGGCACTGGGGTGAGGGAAGCTGGAGGATCACACTGTTCCTTAATTTTTCCCAACTTACTACCAAAATGACCCTATGATTAATACTTAAGAGTAAACGACAACTTTGTGTCCATTTAATGTCACAGTCATGAAATTAAAAGACACTTGCTCCTTGGAAGGAAAGCTATGACAAACCTAGACAGTGTATTAAAAAGCAGAGACATTACTTTGCTGACAAAGGTCTGTATATCAAAGCTATGGCTTTTCCAGTAGTCATGTACGGATGTGAGAGTTGGACCATAAAGAAAGCTGAGCACCGAAGAACCGATGCTTTCAAACTGTGGTGCTGCAGAAAACTCTTGAGAGTCCCCTGGACAGCAAGGAGATCAAAACAGTCAATCCTAAAGGAAATCAACCTGAATATTCATTGGAAGGACTGATATTGAAGCTGAAGCTCCAGTACTTTGGCCATCCGATGCATAGAGCCAACTCACTGGAAAAGACTGTGATGCTGAGAAATATTGAGGGCAGTAGAAGGGGATGACAGAGGATGAAATGGTTGGATGGCATCGCTGACTCAATGGATATGAGTCTGAGCAAATTCTGGGAAATTGTGATGGACAGGGAAGCCTGGCATCCTACAGTTCATGGGGTCACAAAGAGTTAGACATGACTTAGTCACTGAACAACAACAGCATGTTTGGTTGCTGTACAACACTTTAATTTCACTTGAAAATGTAGATTTCTACCTCCTTTAGAAGACTCAAAAGATCTGGTGTCACTAGGCTGTGTTCCCTTGGTGATACAGCTGGGTGGCTGGAGCTGAGCAGCTATTACATGATCTATGTTGCTTTCCATTCTCATCTCTGTTTAGTTTTCTATATTTTTCTTATTCTCAGGTGTCATTGACATAAAGCAGGTCTATAATTATCTCTCATGTTCCAGTTTCCCTTCTTGGGCTTGGCCAGGCTTCTGCCTACTCACAGGAGTGTCCACTCCTCCATCCAGGGAGCATCCATGTCCTCAACCTCATATACAGCCTTCAGCACATTTCACATACTCTGAAATCATATATAGATATGTGTGTACGTACATGCACACACGTTTGTATGGGGTACCTGTAGATTTTTTCCTACTTTATAAACATGAGCTTATGTCATGCACAGGGCATCTTGCTTTTCCAGCTGTTGGTTGTCTCCAAGGACCTTAGTCCTCTCCATCCACATTACTTATTTTCTTCCCTCGTGCCTCCTGGGCGTTTCCACTGACCCCCCTTCTCTAGATCACTGGATCCTCCCCTGTGAGTCTCAGACACTAGAGGACCCAGGATATGACAGCGGGTCCTGGGATCCTTATAACCACCATATGGGGCAAGCTTTTCTGGAAACTTTAAAAAATATGACAAGGATTATATTTTTAATTTCTGTTATCTGGGATATAGAAAGAAATTTTGCAACTTAATAATAAGTAGGCAAACAACCCCCAAAAATGGGCCAAACTTCCTAAGAAGTTTTAGTGTATCTTACTGATTTAAATGGGAGAATTTTTTTAATCTTTCTTCATATATTATAGAATTCTAACAACAAAGTTTTCATTTGGTATTTTATCCTCTATACAAATTTAAGCCTTGCCTCTGGGATCTGGGTCTACGAGAATGGTTACTGTTTCACAAAAATGAAAATTAATATAAGAGATAAATGTTTAGATGCACTAAATTCACCTAATCACCAATTGTGCTCTTTTGGAAAAGTGTATAAATTGTGTCAACTGATAGTTGTGCTGTGTTGGAAAAATGAGAGTTCATATAAGAAATAAGTCATGGAGTTTAAAAGGCATAGCTTGATTGTAAAAATAGGCTGAAATATTTTATAAAGACTGATACCTAAATGGTAGGTAAACACATTTTAAAAATATTGAAACTCATTAATAGTGAGGAAAATGCAAGGTATAACCTCAATGAGATATCACTACACACCTTAACAAATGCAATGATTATTTTTTAAGAAACAGTGAGCAGTAAGACAGAAAACACAAGTCATTGTCAACTGAAGAGGATCTAAACTATCACAAGGAGGAGTTTTATCTTTTAAAAGAAGTGTGAGATTTTTGAGAAGGGTAACGATACAATTTTAAATAAAGTTTCAGTGGACCTCTTTGGTGTTGCAGTGGTTAGGACTCTGTGCTTCCAATGCACAGGGCACAGGTTCAATCCCCGGTCAAGCAACGAGATTCCACATGTGGCATGGTCCTAACAATTAAAAAATAATAATAAATAAATTAAACTGGCATACTGTAACTGTTTAAAATTAATAAAAATAAAGTTTCAAGAAGATTAATCTAACACATTTATAGAATGGCTAATTTAATAAAATGATGTAACATGAAAAAAATCTAATAAAAACATAGTATTTCTTTTAAAAGAAGGTAAGTATTGAAGTCATTAAAAATCTGATGATGTAAGATAAATAAGCAAATCGGATTGACCATTTGACATGTTTAAAAAGTTGGAACCAAACTTATCTTGCAGAATCTCCAGGAGTTTGTTCTATTGTTTGAATATTTTTACAGGACCTTCCCCTTAATACATTCTAACTTAGTATAAAACAATAGTTGTAGACAATTCGCTGGAATATTATCACATAATAAAAGACAATAATGCCTTAGTCTTTCTATAATTCACTCATTTTAACTCTTCACTATCTGACTATTCCAGATGTTCAAGCTGAATTTAGAAAAGGCTAACGCTAAAGCCTTTGACTGTGTGGATCACAACAAACTGTGGAAAATTCTTAAAGAGATGGGAATACCAGACCACCTGTCCTGCTTCCTGAGAAATCTGTATGCAGGTCAAAAAGCAACAGTTAGAACTGGACATGGAACAACAGACTCGTTCTAAATTGGGAAAGGAGTACATCAAAGCTGTATATTGTCACCTTGCTTATTTAACTTTTATGCAGAATACATCATGTGAAATGCCAGGCTGGATGAAGCACAAGCTGGAATCAAGATTGCCGGGAGAAATATCAATAACCTCAGATATACAGATGACACCACCCTTATGGCCGAAAGTGAAGAAGAACTAAAGAGCCTCTTGATGAAAGTGAAAGAGAAGAGTGAAAAAGCTGGCTTAAAACTCAGCATTCAAAAAGTTAAGATCATGACATCTGGTCCCATCACTTCATGGCAAATAGATGGGGAAACAATGGAAACAGTGGCTGACTTTATTTTGGGGGGCTCCAAAATCACTGCAGATGTTGACTGCAGCCATAAAATTAAAAGATGCTTGTTTCTTGAAAGGAAAGCTATGACCAACCTAGACAGCATATTAAAAAGCAGAGACATTACTTTGCCAACAAAGGTCCGTCTAGTCAAAGCTATGGTTTTTCCAGTAGTTGTGTATGGATGTGAGAGTTGGACCACAAAGCTGAGCGCCAAAGAATTGATGCTTTTGAACTGTGGTGTTGGAGAAGATTCCTAGGAGTCCCTTGGACTGCAAGGAGATCAAACCAGTCAATCCTAAAGGAAATTACTCCTGAATATTCATTGGAAGGATTGATGCTGAGGCTAAAGTTTCAGTACTTTGGCCACCTGATGAGGAGAACTGACTCCTTGGCAAAGACTCTGATGCTGGGAAAGTTTGAAGGCAGGAGAAGAAGGGAACAACAGAAGATGAGATGGTTGGATGGCATCACTGACTTGATGGTCGTGAATTTGAGCAAGCTCCGGGAGTTGGTGATGGACAGGGGGGCCTGGTATGCTGCAGTCCATGGGGTCGCAAAGAGTCAGATGCTACTGAAAGACTGAACTGAACTGAAGCTGGCTACTTAGTTTTGCAAAGTTAATTTTTTGTATTTGGCAAGACATTCTCAATGAAGGAAGCAGTGCATTGATTCGCTGGCCCAGCCTCCTTCACCTGGGTCATGTCTGTCCTGCCACTGCAGCTGGACCATTAGCACAAACTCCAACTCTAAACTTAAACTCCAGGCCCCATTGTCTGGCACTGGTCATACCCCTGGATCTTTGGACAATGTCAAATTACTATAAAAGTTTGTAAATGTTCATTCACTGTGTGTACTTATCTCATTGTGAACCAGGAACAGTTTGCAACTGGTACTACTCCACAAACTGCATTTTGAGGAGCACTGTACAGAGCTCTCTCTCTCTAGGAAATGATGGATGAGCCCCAGGCTGGAATATAATGTAGAGAGATGAACTAAAGTTCTAAAGAGATCCCTCCACTAAGGGATTCTCTGATGCTGTGCTTTGGAAAGGTGACACGCTGGGGAAATTAAATGCTCAGAGAAGGTACCAGATCTTTCTGAACCTGCTTCTTCTGATGCCAAGAAAGATCACTGCCCCAGACGGGCAATCCGGAGAGATCTCAAGTCCATGTTCCCTCACTTACTCAGTTTGGTTTAGGAACACTGGTAGAGCCTACTTCTAAGGAGTTAGGCGGGAACCACCCAGTTAGGTGGGAACCACGCGGGAACCACGCGGGAACCACTCTTTAATATTTTCTGCGTGTAAATCCCTTTGACTCTATGATTGTCCCAGGAATATGCATTCACATACGTTGGAAATGGTGCATCCAGTTACAGGGCTCTTGTAGATCTCCTGGAACCCGTCCCAGGACATTAGTGGACCCACGGGCCTCAGGGTAGGAAGCAGCCTTGGAGAAGTAAGTCAGGTGACTCCTGCACTGCCTTTCCTTCAGGTGTGGATGAGCAGAATCCTGGGGTCATACTTAGGGCTCCCCCTTGTGGTTCCTTCCCACAAATGCCAAAGGCTCCCAGAAAGATAAGAGAGTCCTCTGGAGGCGGACCAAGAGGTCTGAGCCCTGACAACGATGTCCACACTCACCTTCATGGTCCCCTTTCCCTGCTATGATTCAGGAGTTTGGGGACCCCCATCACAAGACCCTCAGAAGATAACTATTTAAACCTTTGGGGAAGGTGGAGTGCTGCTGGATCCTCTAAAATTTGGATCATTCCTCAGGGAATGAGGGGCTCCTGAATGAGGGCTTCGTTGGGGGAGGGGTAATTCTCACAGGAGAATCCAGGGATGGGAGGAGTGAGCAAGGTTTATGGAAGAGAGAAAGTGAGAGAGAGAGAGTAGACTCTGGCAAGGAAAGACCATCCCACCCTTGGGTACCATATTAAGCATTTGGAACTCAGTGGGAAGCCATGCTGAGATGTAATCAGATGTTCACTTACAGAGAAGCTTCTGGATTTCCCCCCAGAGAGCAAAATGGCAGATATGCAATACAGTGTGGGGAAGGTTCAAAAACTGAGAGGGATCCTGAGCTCAACTAGCAGGCCGTTCAAAACCCCAGGCAGGTGCAGGCACATGCTGGGGGCTGGGAGCTCACCCAGGTAGAGGGGGCCAGGGAGGCGGGCTGGACACTAGGAACTGCGGCCACACGTGGGCCCTTCCAGCTCAGTAGATGTTGATGAGGCACTTGCTCTGGGCCAGACTGGACCAGAGGCTGAGGACCCAAGTGAGCAAGGCCCGGCCCATCCTTATGAAACTCTCAGGTGAAGGAAGGGTGACCCATGACCTGACCATCAGCACATCCACGGGGCATGTCCACAGAGGAGAAAGCAGGTGTCCTGAGCGGGGATGGAGGACGAGGGGCAGGCAGGACACAAGATCCGAGTGGAGGGTGAAGGGTGTGTTTTAGTGGAGGAGGCGGGAGAGGGGGCCCAGGAAGGAGAGAGCCCGAGCCCAGGCCTGAGGAGTCGGGGTTGGCTTGTCTGGGGAGCAGGGATGTGCAGGAGATGGGAGATGGGGCTGAGTTTGAGCCCCTCTGTAGGGCTTGTGGCACCAGGGACCGAGGACAGAGTGTTATCACCTGGATTCACTGAAGAGCCTTGTTCTCAACGTGCTGGGCAAGGAGACTTGTGGGAGTCAATGTGTAGTTGCTTTTGTGGATAAAAAATTAATCAATTGTCAATCTAAGAAAGAAACTGAAAATTTATTCAAGCCAACCTGATGATTATAACTGGGGAGACGGTCTCTCAGGAAGTTCTGAGAACTGTTCGGAGGAGGTAAGACTGGAGGCTTTAATGTGTATGTGACTTGTGGGGAGGGGGACAAGCAATCAGCACACAGCCTGGTAAGAAGGTAACTTCACGCAGGAGGAAGAGATATCTTAGTTAATGGTTTTAGTGCTTTTCTAAGTATGGGAAGATGTGAGAAACTGGGTTCAGAAAAACTTCGCCAGAAGATATTGACCAGAGGGCTGGTTCTGCAAGTTTTCTCAGAGCACAAAATGCCTCATCCTGATCTTCGCATTGAACCCCTTTCACGGTGGATCATAGGTGATTGCAGTGACTAATGACTTCATGCCTGTAGAACTGGGTTTGGGCAACATTCTTTATTACACAGTCCCCTCCATTTCTCTCTTATTATCCATTTTCAGAGGCATTTTTTGACTGATTTGTCCCAGGGTGCTAGGAATGCTCATTCCCTGCTCAGAAGACAAGTCTGTTGATACACCACTCAGTGTGCTGTTACTCACCCAGTCCTGGTAAACAGCAGCCAAAAGCCTCTGGACACCTGTCCTGCTGGTCTGTCAGCTCCAGGAAATGGTTTCCATTTTTTGCTCCTCCCCATGTCTAGGGTCACAAGATTACAGTCATGGATCTTATAAAGCTGAATATTATATGAGTAATTTCAAGTAGTCTGCTGCTGCTGCTAAGGCACTTCAGTCATGTCCGACTCTGTGCGACCCCATAGACGGCAGCCCACCAGGCTCCCCCGTCCCTGGGATTCTCCAGGCAAGAACACTGGAGTGGGTTGCCATTTCCTTCTCCAATGCATGAAAGGGAAAAGTGAAAGTGAAGTCGCTCAGTCGTATCTGACTCTTAGCGACCCCATGGACTACAACCTACCAGGCTCCTCTATTTATGGGATTTTCCAGGCAAGACTACTGGAGTGGGGTGCCATTGCCTTCTCTGTCAAGTAGCCTAGTCATCATTAAATTTCATGACAAACACAATCACAGAACTATTAATGCAAGAAATAAGAATCTTATAAAAACAGGTGGAATACAAGTGATAAAGTGACATTAATCTGATTCTAAGTATTATACTATATGTGTGTTAAGCTGCTTCAGTCATGTCTGACTTTGTGCGATCCTATGGACTATAGCCCTTCAGGCTCCTGTGTCCATGGGATTCTCCAAGCAAGAATACTGGATGGAGTGTGTTGTCATGCCCCCTCCAGTGGATCTTTCCCACCCAGGAATCGAACCCACATCTCATATCTCCTGCATTGGCAGATGGGTTCTTTACCACTAGAGCAACCTGGGAAGCTGGTCGTAAGTATCAGGTTGGTACAAATATAACTGTGGTTTTTGCATTATTGAAATTTGCTGTTTGGTATTGGAATACATTCTAAATAAATGTGGTTATGCTATGCTACTGCTGCTGCTGCGTCGCTTCAGTCATGTCCAACTCTATGCGACCCCATAGACGGCAGCCCACCAGGCTCCGCCATCCCTGGGATTCTCCAGGCAAGAACACTGGAGTAGGTTGCCATTTCCTTCTCCAATGCATGAAAGTGAAAAGTGAAAGTGAAGTCGCTCAGTCGTGTCCGACTCTTAGCAACCCCGTGGACTGCAGCCCATCAGGTTCCCCTGTCCATGGGATTTTCTGGGCAAGAGTACTGGAGTGGGTTGCCATCACCTTCTCGGTGGTTATGCTATATATAATTTTAATTGCACATATCTCATTTTATGTTTTTTGCTAATGACTTACTACTTGCTATTTATTTTATATTTATTTAGAATATGGAAATGCTGTTAGACAAAAAGCAAATTCAAGTGATTTTCTTATTTGAGTTCAAAATGGGTCTTAAAGCAGTGCAGACAACTTGCAACATCAACAACACATTTACCCCAGGAATCGCTGATATACAGTGCAGTGATGGTTCAAGAAGTTTTGCAAAGGAGACAAGAGCCTTGACGATGAGGCACATAGTGGCCGGCCATCAGAAGTTGACAATGACAACTGACAGCAATAATTAAAACTGATCCTTTTACAAATGTACAAGAAGTTGCTGAAGAACTTGATATCAACTGTTCTAATGTCACTTGCCATTTGAAGATATTGGAAAGGTGAAAAAGCTTTATAATTGGATGCCTCATGAACTGACCAAGAATCAAAAAAGTCATCCATTTGAAGAATCTTCTTCTCTTTTTCTTCACTCTCTTCTCTTCTCTTTTTCTTCTCTCTTCTTCACTGTTTCTCGGTCAGATTGTGGCATGCCACAAGTGGATTGTAGGGGAAGTGGGACGGATGTTCAAGAGGGAGGGGTCATAAGTACGTGTGTGGTAGATTCATTATTGTTGTACGGCAGGAAGCAACACAACATTGTAAAGCAATTATCTTTCAATTAAAAATAAACGTTTTTTCTTAAAGTAGATTGTATATGACAGCCAGCAATGACCAGCGCAGAGGCTGGACTGAGAAGCAGCTCCAAAGCGCTTCCTAAAGCCAAACCTGCACCAAAAAGAGGTCAAGGTCACTGCTTGGTGGTCTGCTGCCCGTCTGACCCACTACAGCTTTCTGAATCCCGGTGAACCCTATACATCTAAGAAGTATGCTCAGCAAATCAATGAGATGCACCCAAAACTGCAGTGCCTGCAGCTGGCATTGGTTAACAAAGAGGACCCAATTCTTCACAACAACACCCGACTACACGTCGCACAAGCAACACTTCAAAAGTTGAACAAATTGTGAACAAGTTTTGCCTCATTCGCCCTGTTCACCTGACCTCTCACCAACTGACTAACACTTCTTCAAGCATCTTTTTACAGAGAACACACTTCCATAACCAGCAGGAGGCAGAAAATGCTTTCCAAGAGTTTGTTGTATCCTGAAGCACGGATTTTTATGCTATAGGAATAAATAAACTTATTTCTCATTGGCAAAAATGCATTGATTGTAATGGTTACTATTTTGATTAATAAAGATGTGTTTGAGCCTAGTTATAATGATTTAAAATTCGTGGTTTGAAACTGTGATTGTGTTTGCACCAACCTAATATGTAGGCAGCATTATCTTCTAAGGAGTTATTAAAAAAAATGTACCTTTTTGGTGGAGCAGGTATTTCTGCCCTTGGGAGGGCTGGTTTGCACACAATGCCCACTAGAGGGGAGGGAAGCTGTCAAAACCAGCAGAGAACATTTTTGTTTAAATTTTTCTTATCTTGTCTTAAATTATGGATTTTATTTCATTCCTTCTTATGATTTTCCCCAATCCAACAAAGGCCGCAGGTGCTGATCACTTGACTCATCCCAGTACAAGAGTGAGTGGCAGCAGCAGGGGTCCCTCCTGCCCCTCCCCCACCGCTAGGTTTTCCTGGCCCCTCTGGCCCTGGTGAGGCTTTGTGACTGAGAACAGGAGAGTTAAGGTACCTTCCAAACCACCAGTTACTGTAAAGGGCTGCTCATCTCAACGCAGGGGAGCAATGAGCACACACACATACACACGTGTGCACTGAGCATGCACGCAAGTAGGCACCTTCCTAGAGAGGCATCCAGGTGTTGTCATGGCCCCTTTAAGAGCTAAGCGACAGGATGTTGGCACTGGGGTAGGGCCCAACACCTTTTGTCACAACCCCCAGGCTCTGATCCAAGTTGGGGTGGGGAGTCAGTGGGAGGGGCTTCCGGAAACCTAGGTTTGGTGAGGGTGGAAATTGACTAGGACTCTTTTGAGCTCTAGGCAAATTTGGAGCAATTAAAGTATGTGGATTTGATTAGGGTAGTTTTAAAAAATTTCTTTTATTTCCTGTTTGTATTGAAATTGAAAAGAACATTATAAATGTGGGAAAAGGGACCTGGCTTATTTTTATGCTTGATAGCAGGGGTGGATAGGAACCCAAACTTCCGGGAAATTTTTAAGATTATATACATTGATCTAGATCATATTCTGCCTGAGTCTCGGAGAAGCAGGAAGCAGCAGAAAGCAACTGACACAGAGAAACACATGTGGGTGTCACCTCACACTCAAGCAGTGCAACTCCTTTGACAGTGGAAGCAGCAGCCTCCACCTTGTATAAACCCTCTGCCCAAGAAAACTGGAAGAGACACTTTTCCTTTAATAAGGTCACCCAGTAATTTTTGACTTCCTGATCAGAAAAAAATCAAAAGGAAAAACTCCAGGCTAACATCACCTTTAAGGCTGGCAGGGCCATGCTCTTCTCCCTGCCGAGGCAGGACCTGCAGTTTTGATCACTGAGGCAGGAGGGCCACATCATTGTCCCTCTCCAACACTGCAGACAGGTGTCTTCAAGTCCCTGGAGATCTTCACCAGCTCCTTTTTTTTGATTCCCCAGAGATTGGTTGGAGGTAGAAATCATCCCAGATTCCTTTAAGGTCCCCTCAAGGCAGCCAGTGTTCAATACACTAGGAGAAATTCTGGAGCCAATCTCAGGTGGGGCGGAGCACCAACTGGGGCCCAGGAATCCAGGGTCTCTCCTTCAAGACACTTGCTCAGTGGAAATTACTGAAGGCCAGAGGATTTGTTTGTTTGTTTTTAGTTGAAGGGGCAGGGTACTATATAACACCCTCCACTGGGAGAAAGGGGACACAACCTCTCATTACCCACTCCATTCCCAAGCCCACACACACACACACCCCAACTAAGCCCCTGCCCCCCAGGGAACAGATATGCTTTGGCAACGAGGCCCCTACAGAGGCCCAGGATGTGAACAGCTGCACAGAGGGCTGTGTGCTGTGGAGTCAGCACCTTAGGAGGTAGGAGGGGGCTGTGGGGAGAGAAGGAAGAAGTCTCAGGTCCTGATGGATCAGAAGAAGGAAAATGGGCAGAGGTGGTCAGGACACAGGAGAATAAAGAAAAAGACACCTAGAAAAGAGTTTAAAAAAACCCCACAAAATGTAGAATAGATGAGAGCAGCAAGAAAAAGAGGCGAAACAGTGTGGCCACCATACAAAATAGGAAGGAGACAGAGCAGCAGGAGGGAGGGGAACAGAAAAGAGAGGGAGATGCATGGGGAAGGATGTGAGGAGGGAGAGGGGAGCCAGGAAGAGGGCATCAGAGGACGTCAGAGCTCCGTGAGGATACCTCCTATAAGCAGGGGATCAGGAGTGCCCAGGCTGGTCCTCAGTCCCTACTGAACCTGGCGGGCCCAGTACCCCAGGTCGGCCACGTAAACCAGCAGGTTGATGGCTGTCAGGACAGCCACAGCCAGGCACTGGTCTCAAGCGCACATGTCATAGGTGAGGTCGTCCCTGCAGTCCCCATCCCTGGGCCTCTGGGGCTGCCCGCCGAGCTCCTCGCTGAACTGGTAGAGCGGCCAGAGGACCAGAGTGCTGACATAGAGGAGGACAGAGAGTATTGCGATCACAGCCTCAACAGGCGGCTTGTGTTCCCATTCACCCATGTTCAACAGGGCGGTCACTGCTGCCAGGATGAAGCAGATGGAGTGCACGGCCACGCACCACTCCAGGGCCGGCTGGTGCAGGTACAGGGAGGTGTTGCCCAGAAAGGCGAAGATGACACCGGCCACGAAGGTCTCCAGCACCTTCAGCAGGCCTGGCACGGTGAGCACATAGCAGGTGGTATTCGTGATCTTGTAGCCACTCCCCGTGCAGGCCACTTCCATGGCATACAGCACAGATGTGAGGCAAGAGAAGGCAGTGGTGGCAACGGCCCGGTCTTGGTGAGGACCATAAGGCAAGGACTGGATGCAAGTGACGGAGTAGGTGATGGAAATCGAGAAGCAGACGAGGGCCGAGTAGCAGGCATAGGTGACGGCGAAGTTGTTCCAAAAGAAAGGAACGCGGGACTGGATCTTACATAACTCAGCGACGGAGGTGGCGAGGGTCACAGCGAAACAGAAGCCCCAGAGGCACAGGGACCGGTTGCCTATGGCCCCCTTTCCAACGCCCGTGTCAGTCACCAGGGAGGAAGCTCCGCAGGTGGAGGAGCGCTGCGGCAGGCGAAGGCAGCAGCACGTGACACGCAAGGCCCCCTCTTCTGGGACGCCCGCCGGGTGGACACGGTGCTGTGATGGCCAGGCAGGCCACAGGCGCCAGCACGGCAGCGGCCTTCACCGAGGACCCACCAGAGAAAGAGCCACCTCTGGAGGCGGAGTGAGTCAGGGGCCTGGAAAAGGCTGCGCAGCCTGGAGTGACTAAGGCTCAGGATCTGTGGAGTTGGTACCACTGGCTCTGACCCTTGGGTAACAGCACAGCCGCTCCAGATCGATTCTCCCCACCCATCCCCCTTGACCCTGTCAGGAGACTTGTCTTATCCCAAACCTTACAGCCATGTTTGGTCTGGCCTCAAACTGTGAACACTTTTTTATCTCTTTGTGCTGTGTGCTATTATTTACGGACACACAGTGTAGGATGGCCACTATCCAGGCTCTGAAAACAGAAAAGGAATTTTTAAAAGTTTCTTTGGTTACAACACTTGACATGAATAGACATGAGACAATTTATCTATTTAATTCCCATACCGTGAATATTCAAAAGTGTAGTTGCGTATTTCGTTGTTTATGCATTTCGTTATGTTACTGTGTTTGATAACAAGCTGCTTTCAGACCCCAGTGGGCTGTGGTGTCATGTACAGTAGATGCCCCGGGTCACCTGTCTGGAGGTGAAAAATTCTGAATTCTGGAGCATATCTGACCCCAACGGTTTCAGAAAAACGTCTGTGGAATGTACTGCTAATCCCATTTTACTGATGAGAAAACTAAGGCTGGGAAATCAAGTGCCTTCCCTAAGGTGGCATGACTGGCAAGTGGAAACTCCGTATGAAACTACCAAAGTCGTGGGCTTGAACCCTTGGCTTTACAACCCACGGCCCTGCTGACGCTTGCGTGGTCCATGGGTGGGAGCCCAGGACCAAAGCTCAGGGCTCTGGGACCCAGGACACCCCTTCAGGGCCACAGTTTCCTTCCACGGCAACCTGAAGACACACGCATCCCAGCCTCTCCTCCCTGCAGCTGTCACCAGAAGGAGCTGCCATCTGAGGGACACAGCCCCACCTGGAGGAGGGCAGCTGCAGGGGTGAACAGGGAGGAGCCATGGGGTGAGAGTAAGGCTGTGGGGACGAGATGACATGGGAAGTAGGCCCATGTTCTGAAGCCCCTCCCCCAGTTTTGCCTTCACATGTGACTGTTTCCCATCAGGACAGGGGTCCCCAACCCAGCATGACTCCAAGGTGGAGCGTCATGGGGGAGCCACAGAATAAGTCGGCATAATGTCTGTCTCTAGCTCCAAAGCTGCCATCCAGGTGCGAGTCTGGAAGAATCTAGGAGTAGTCTTATCTGAGTGAGGATTTTCTTGGCCTGGGAGACTGCTTAGCAGCTTCCAAGCTGGGAAGAAAGGATTAGAAATGAACAAGGATGCTGTGTCTGATGCTGATGGGGAGCCTTTCAGGGCATCCCAGGGAGGGGGTGGGGATGGATGGATGATCGGCCCCCTTTAAGGGAAGGAGCTGAAAGGGGACGCACCTGCTGGACCCCCAAGAAGGGACATGTTGAGGATGCATCTGGGACTGGGGCTGGGGTGAGGAGCGGGGATAGAGTGAAGATGTGCAGACCCAGGGGGGCGATTCCAGGGTCCCAGTGGCCCCGGGGCAGCCCAGGAGGGGTCTTCTGACCCAGAAGGGATATAGGCATGGAGCCAATTTGAAACAGGGCTTCAGGGCTGTGACAGGGACACGTGGCTAGAGTGGCAGGGACCCTGGAGACCATGGAATTGCCCAGGTCACCTGCCCAAGACAGTCCGGCCAGCCAGGGCTGCAGTCCTGCTCACACAGGGGCTCCTCCAGGGTCCAGTGTGGGGGGAGTGAGGCCCCTCCCAGCGCACTCCCTCCTCAGGGACAGCTGCCCTGTTTCCAAGGGACTGTTTGCTGAGAGGCCCCCAGGGCGGAAGGGCCAGCACCCTGAGCCCCAGCCAGCTTCCTGCCATCAGGGGATTATTATATCACCTTTGCTGATAACAAACCCTGGGACAAGCTGAGGCGGAAAGAGAAACACAGAGCAAACCTGAGACCCTCCCTGGACTCACAAAGCTCCTTGAGCCCCAATTGCCAGTGGAGCCCTGTCATCACACAGCATCTTGCTTTTCCACCAGCCCCTGACAGGTGCAGCTGGTCCTTTCCAGGGGCTCCTCTTCTGGAAACTCATTTTGGTTTCCTAGGGCAACTGCAGTAAGTTAGCACAAGTTTGGAGGCTTAACAGAATTGTATTTTCTCACAGTTCTGGAGGTCAGAAATTTGAAATCAAGGTCAGCAGAGCTTTACTGTCTCTGATCTTCCAGAGGAGGGTCCATCCTTGGCTCCTTTAGCTTCTGGAGGCCCCTTTGCTTTGGGGGCATCTCTGCCTCCACCTCCACGTGCTCCTCTTCTCTCAACCCTGTGTGTGTAAATTCTCTGTCCTTTATCGTATAACGATGCCAGTGGAGCCTCAGGAGCAGCGGACAGGGCCCACTGTGGACGGACTGAACTCCAGAGACATAGATTGGGTTTTAGCTGTAAGTGATGAGGCCTCACTGACATTCTGTAAGGATGGGCTGATCCATCAGAGGCCCACTCTGGCATTAAAACTCTGGTTGTAGGAGAAAAACTGAATCAAGTCCACCGAGAAGCTGGGCGGCCAGTTTGGAGGCTGATTATACAGTCCACGTATGGGATGGTGGGCCTTGAGGGAAGACACTTCAGGGGTGGAGGGCAGGGGCAGATTTATGAAATATTTGGGAGCAAATATTAACTGGTCTTGATGTGGGGAGGGGCCATGATTACTGACACTTGATCCCTCAGGGACAGCTGTGACCTCACCTCTCCCTTCTGCTCCCTTGACATCTTGGGCTCCATCACAGGTGCTCCCGGCGCCCCACCCCTCTCTCTGAGCACCACCCACTGAGAACTCTGGGAAGGGAGGTTAAGAAAGGGGGATCCAGCCGGAGCTCAGGGAGGTGGCCTGGGCTCCTGCATCTGCGTCTCCTTGAGGCCCCTCCAGAACACATGCTCATCTCTCACCTGCACCTGAGGCCCGGCTTGTGTGCTTCTAGAGGGATGAAATTTATTAAAAAATGGATCTCTCCCCGAGGTTCACCTGAGTCAGGAAACCTTGTCTGGAGTGATGGTCCTCCTGAGGCTCAGCCTCTCTCCTTCTGTCTGTCCCTCCCCCTCCTCCTCGTCTCCCATTGTCTGAGTGTCTCAGGTCCACTTAGACCATCTCTTCCCTGTGCACCTTCTCGTCCTCATCCAGGCCGATAGCTTTAAGATTTCACTCAGTCGGCAAATGATGTTGTGTACAGGGTGTGTGCCGAGCACTGTTCTAAGCACTGCACAGAGAGTAGAGGAAAGAACTAGTAATTCTGCCTTCGTGGAGCTTACACTGTAGTACAGGAGATGGAGAGTGTGCAAACCAATATGTATCAGGTCTTTATCTCCCTGATAAAAGGAAAACAGGTGAAGAGAGAGTTATTGGAGTTGAAGGGGGTGCGGGGGGTGGGCAAAACTGCTATTTTATTAATAGGTAGGTAGAGGTCAGGATGCTTTATCGATTTGACACTTGAGAAGATACTGAGTGAAGTGAACACGCCATGTGATGACAGCTCCCCACTTCCTGCCCCTGGAGCTGATCTCTATGAAGACCCAGAACTGTGCCTAACTGCTTTCTGATCTCTCCCTCTGAATGTCTCAGGACACCTCACATCCACCAAGTCCAATCCCACCACTGGAACACCCCGCACCCCCACACACTGATCCTTCCTCATCTTTCCCATATCAGTCGATGGCACCTCGTTCGCAGATGCTGGTCACAAAATACTCCTGAACCCACCCACTCCTCTTCATCTCTAGAGCCACCTGGTCCAGATGCATCCATCCCCTCCCCTAGATGCCTGCAATAAGCTTCTATTTTCATTCTTTTCTTCAGCGTCTGCTTTGGAGTAATTGCAATGCAAATTAAAACCCAGTGGAAAATTACTCAAAATTTTTAATATCTTCCTTACTGTTGATTTTAATTGTTAACCCACAGTAACTTTAAACTTAGGTTTTCTATGTTTAAAGCACAAAACTTCATGAAAGTTTTTCTTAACCTTATTTACCCTGAGAGATATTCTAATGTATCTTAACTTGATTTCTGGTCTTAAATATAGCTTCCACTTAACAGAGAATTTTTTAAAAATGTAGGTGCTATTCAATTTCAATATGCATACTTTTAAACTATTGCTCTGTAATAAAGAAAGATTTTGCAAATAAAACAAACAAACAAACAAACAAACAAAAAACCCAGTGGAGTAAATTCAAATGAAGGTGCCTTGAAAGCTTCTGTTTGCTCCCTTAGTATGAAACACAAATTCCAAAAGATCAAGCCAAAGCCCTGCGAGCTCAGACTGCTTTCTACCTCTCCTGTCTCCTCACCTCCCTCCCTCCAGCCACTGAGAACTTCTCCCAGTTCCTCTGGGCCATCTCAGGACCCTTCCCCTGACGTATCTACACACCCCTCAACCCTGAACTGAGACCAGAGCTCAGTCTGGCACATGGTAGAACCATGTTCAGTCAATGCCACTCTAAGCCTTAGAGATTCCTGCACCCAGACTTGGTAAGGTCAATGCATACATGCATTTGTGGATGAAAAATGAGTCAGCAGTCAACCTAAAAAAGAAATGGAAATTTTATTGAAGCCAACTTGAGGATTCTAACTGGGGAGACAGTCTCTCAGGAAGCTCTGAAAACCATACTAAGGAAGTGGGGGAGACAGTGTGTATATGACTTGGGGTACATGCCACCAGTACACAGCTTGGTGGAAGGTTACTTCACCCATGAGGAAGAGATATCTTGGTTAATGTTTTTGGTGCTTTCTAAGTATGGGAAGATGCAAGGAACTGGGTTCATTGAAAGTCTCCTTAAATTGTCTAAGAATCTGAGGGTCGGTTCTGCCAGTTTTCCCAGAGCACAAACCACCTGATCCTGACCTTTTCCATGACTTCCTTTCAGGGTGGACTATAGGTCGGTGACTGCAGTGGCTAGTAACTTGGTGCTTATAGAACTGTGCGGTGGGCAACGTTTTTTATCACACCATCCCCTCCATTTCCATCTTAATTTCAACCAAGATTTGGGGGAATTTTGCCCATGTTGGCCCCGGGCTTTAGGAGTGCTCATTCCCGGGTAGGACAAGGATAACTGACATACCACTCAGGGTGCAAGTGCTCATCTGGTCTTGGTGACAGTAGCCAAAATCCTCAGGATCTGCTAGTATTGTCAGCTCCAAGAAATATCCCCCTCTTCTTGTTTCTTCTCACATCTAGAGTCACACTGCTGCAATACAATCTGATGGAACTGTATATGAGGTCAAGTGTTTCAAGTCACCTGGTCATCATCATTTTTGTCTAGGCTCAGTGTTACATTTGTTAATGCAAGAAACAATACTCTTGTAAAATGGAAGAATAGGAGCAATATATTAATAGCTACTGACATTGATAAGGTCATAAGCAGGTGGTGTTATAAAAGTCACATGGCTGGTATAGAAGAACCGAACTGGTCCTGATGGTTCAGGCATCTCTGCTCTTAGAAGGGCTGGCTAACACACACTGCAGATGTGCCCTAGAGGGGAGGGAGGAGGCCCAGGTGGGCAGAGAAATTTTTTATGTTGATATGCTTTTTGTCTTGCCTTAAAATATGAGTTTTATTACATTGTTCCCTAAGATTCACCTCCTGGGAGCCCTCCCCATCCACCCCACCCGCGCCCGGGTGAAGAACTCATGCTTCATCCCAGTAAGGAGTGAGGGGCAGCAGCGGGGGGCCTTCGCCTCCCCTCCCCCACAGCTCTGCTGGCCTGGGGCCCCTCTGGGCCTGGTGACGCCAGGATGCTGGGCTGTGAGGCTGATGGCTGAGAGCAGGAGAAGAACAAGGATTGTGGTGTCCTCCTGGCCATCAGTTACCATAAAGGTTCCTGGTCTCAATGCGTGTGTGAGCACAGACATACAGGCACACACACAGGCAAACACACACACTGGGCCTGCACGCCGGCATGCACCCTTATGTACAGTTACTCGGGGTCTCGTCCTTCAAGAGGTAAGCGGACAGAGGGCTAGTGTTGGGGGCACAGCTGCTAGTTGTCTTGGGCTGGACCGTGCCCCTAGGTTCTCAGGAAAGGTGGGAGTAGGGAGACATTGGGAAGGGCTCCCAGAGATGGGGGTTTGGGTGAGAATAAAAATCTGCTCCGTTTTTCTGAGTTTTAAGAAAATTTGGGGCAATTAGGGTACGTTTATTTGTGCTTTTTTCTTTTATATTTGTGTTGAGGTTTAAAAAAGAAATTATAGATTTGGGAGAAAGGACAGGCTTCTTCTCTCTATGAACAGCAGGGTTTGATGGTATCCAGAAATTTCAGAGAATTAAAAAATACATGTATATTTACATTTATGTAGATCATGTGACAGGTGGGTCCCAGAGAAGCAGGAGGCAACAGCAGAAAGCAGCTGGCACATAGAGACACACGTGTGTACAGCACACACTCAAGAAATGCAGGTTCTTCAACAGTAGCAGCAGCAAGACTCATCCACCCAACACCACCCCCCAGACAAACACTTGGAAAGAAACTTTCCATACAAAATATAGTCTCCCCATAATTTTTGCCCTTGAGACAATAAAAAGGAAAAGAAAACATCCCAGACTAACATCACCTTAAGGTTAACAGAGCCATGCTCTTCTCCCTGCAGAGGCAGAATGAGCTGTTTTATCACTGAGGCAGGAGGGCTGCATTGCTGCCCCTCAACAGCCCTGCAGACAAGTGTCTTCAAGTCCCTGTGCTTCTTCACCAGTTCTTTTTTTGATCCCCCAGAGAGTAGCTGGGATGGACAGTATCAAACACCTGGCTTCCTCTAAGATGGCCTCTAGGCAGTGGGTGTTTAGTGAGTCTGCAAATATCTGGAGCCAATCTCAGATAGGGCTGGAGCACCCGAACTGGAGCACCAGGTGGGGCCCAGGGACCAGGGTCTCTGCTTCAAGATTCCTGCCACTGAAAATTATAGACCTCCAGAGATTTTAGATTAAGTTAAAGGGCAGGTGCCCTGTGTACTCCCCTCCCATGGGAGGTGGGGGTGCTGAATCACACAGAGGGCTGTGTGCTGTGCAGTCAGCACCTTAGGAGGTGGGAGGGGGTGTGGGCATGGAAGGGAGGAGGATCAGAAGGAGGGAGACGGGGAGAGGTGGTCAGGACACATGCTGCTGCGATTGTTCAGTCACTAAGTCGTGTCTGACTCTGTGACCCCATGCGGCACACCAGGCTTCCCTGTCCTTCACTGTCTCCTGAGGTTTGCTCAGACTCATGTCCATTGAGTCGATGATGCCATCCAACCATCTCTTCCTCTGCCGTGCCCTTCTCTTCTTGCTCTCAATCTTTCCCACCTTCAGAGTCTTTTCCAACAAGTCAGCTCTTCACATCAAGAGGCCAAAGTACTGGCACTTCAGCATCAGTCCTTCCAATGAATATCTAGGGATTTTTCCTTTAGGTGATGAGGGGAAAAAAAAAAAAAGGATGACCAGAAGAGAGGAAAAAGGCAGAAAATATAGGAAAGATGAGAGAGGAAAGAGAAGGCAGATACAAGGTAAACAGAGAGACAGACCAGGAGGGAAGGAAATGAAACGGGAGGGAGATGAATGAGGAAGTGTGAGAGGGGAGAGAGGGAACCAGGAAGAGAACATCAGAGCTCAGTGAAGAACCTGCAGGTGAGAAGAGAAATTGGGAGCCCCGGGGCCTATCCTTGGTCCCTGCAAAGCCTTCGAGGCCACGTACAGCAGGTCAGCCAAGTAAATCAGCAGGTTAGTGGCTGTCTAACATTCATCCCAGAAGCACACAGAGCAGGTGGGTTTTTTTTCCCCTCTTTTTCATCACGGCAGCTCACATCACTGGACCACAGAGGCAGCCCACCCAACTTCTCATGAAAGGGGCAGAGTGACCAGAGATCAGAGTGCTGGTATAGAGGAGGATGGAGACATGGTCTCCTTTTACAGTAAAGGACAGTACACAGGTGTCCATGTTTCACTGTCATCTTCGAGCAACAGGGTGGACATCATCCCCAGGGAGAAGCAGACGGAGCACAGGATCGTTTGTCTCACCGTGGCAGACGTGTACTGGAAACCGCTGTTGCAGTTGATAATGGTGCTGAAAATTAAAGCCAAAATAACATACAGCAGGAATACCAACAGGCTCCCAAGCATCCCTGGACCAGAGAGCACAAAGCAGGGTGTGTCGCCAGCCAGGGCGCAGGTCCAGGCCTGATGCAGGAGAAGGCAGTGGCGGCAATAGCCTGGTTCCGGGTGTGGCTCTGAGGCAAGAAAGGAACATAGTTGGTGGTGAAAATAATGGAGGCAAAGAGACAGAATAGGGTGAAATGGAAGGCACAGTGGTAGAGAACGTCATAGCAGGACAAGGGGAAGTGGGATTGGCGCCCACACAGCTCCACCATGAAGACGGTGAGGGTCCCACCGGAGCAGAAGCACCGCAGGAACACAGACCAGTTACCTGCGCACTCACTCCAGTGTCCATGCAGCAAGGAGGGCAGGCAGGCGGAGAGCAGCTGCCCCAGGTGCAGGAGGAAGCCCAGGGCCCCGGAGCCCAGGCCTGAGGACGTTCCCATGGCGATGGTGACGGTCAGGCAGGTCACCCGCACTGGTGGTGTGACCTTACTGGTTTTAAAACCAAAGGCTTGTGAATAATTAAAAAACAGCTCCGGGTTTTGACGGACTGGTTCAGTTTCACTCTGCCTGTTGAGTTCTCCTTCTGTCTTTGTTTTTCCAGAAAGATACAACCACCAATCCTAACAATGTAAGGAACGCACTCACGGTCTCACTCCAGCAAGATGGTTTCTGGTTCCTGGTTACTGTCAAGTCTTCAAAAAACAGAAGTGATCACACCCGCAGTGTGCAGCCTGCGGCCATTTCTTGCTCCCCTCCGTGTAAGTTCCCCTGGCTGAGCCTTGCCCTGTTGGGGGTTGATTCTTCTGAGTAGTGAAAAACCTCCTCCCCTGGTGGCCGGCTTCCTTAACATAAAGCTACTTTTCTTCTACCCAACACTTGTCTCTCTGTATTGGCTTCTTTTTCTTTTTAATGTAAATTTATTTATTTTAATTGGAGGCTAATTACTTTACAATATTGTATTGGTTTTGCTATACATTGACATGAGGCGGATTCATGTCAATGTATTGGCTTCTTAAGCAACGCACGGTCGAGACTAGCTGGGGGACAAGGCTGTGCATCCAGGCAGGAATCAGGTCCCCTAGGCTCAGCCCCTCCACCTCCTTCTGGGGCGAGGAGGGCGGTGAGGCTGAGAAGGTTGGGGAGGATCTATAGGTATCTTCAAGCAGAAGCAGAACTTGCTGGTTTCAGGAACTTGCCTGTCCCTCCCCACTCCTCGCTCACAGCCCGCTTTCGCTTTCTGTTGAGAGATGGAAACTGGCCTCTGAAGGAGCAGCCGTGCTCTTGACCGAGTGAGTAGAGGGCTGTGCACCCGGGGATCCCCCCATTCTCACCCATTTGGGAATAGTCTTTGCCCTTTGTGACTTTGGGGTCAACTTGGATACTGTAGGAGTGGGACGTGGCTTGCTTGGGATTCTGTACGAGTCTCTCCCTGAGGCAGAATTGCTTTGTTTGAATTCCGTTCTTGGGGAGCAAGTGAAGTGCCTTCCAGAACTTCACAGGGAGGCATCTTGGCAGGTTGGCAAAACTAGACTATGACCCTGTAACCCAGAAAAAAGTGTTTTTTTTAAATTATAAGCCAGGCTGCCCATGTATGTTTTCAGTTCTGAAGAATGGTGGCCCCTAAATATGTCTCTAAATTCCTGCACTATTTTGCAGTTAGAACTGACTTGACCATGATCTGGTAAATGGGAGGAAATTCCATGTGCCGGCCTCCTTGTTTCTTATACTAAGGATTCTTCCAACAAGGTCCCTAAATTAATGGTACAAGAGGCTGGGGCTGCCCTGGGGTCTTCCCCACACACCTCCCCCGACCTGTTCCTGGAAAGAGGAGGAGTTCTAGTTGGGGGCAGGGCAGAGCCTGAGTGTCCCCCAGCAGGAGGAAGAAAGGGGATCTGAAGTAGTCTCTCCCTTGAAGACCCCAAAGGCACTGAGTTTGCCTGCAGCGTGTCTCCTATCAGGGAGAGGCAGGGAGGGGATGGATTCTCACTAAGACAACACCCTGCAGGAGGTTTGAGGACAGCCAATAGGCTATTATTGTTCTTATACTGTTTTCCACCTCAGACCTGCTAAACTGCTCACCTGCCAACCTTCTGCATGGAGATGATCCACAAAAATAGTGGAAATGTTCATTAGGATTTTATTAAGGCATTACCCAACATAGGCTGATGGACAGGTTTGGGTGATAATTTTGTGGAGACCTGATGAGGGGTCATTCGTCCCTCCACACCCTCCCTGGGATGCCCTGAAAGATTCCACATCAGCATCAGACACAGCATCCTTGTTCATTTCCAATCCCTTCTTCCCTGGCTTGGAAGCTTCTCACCAGTTTCCCAGGGCAGGTAAATCCTCACTCAGGTAGGACTCCTAGATCTTTCCAGACTCCCACCTGGATGGCAGCTTTGGAGCTTAAGAGACAGACATGATGTTAATTTATTCTGTGGTTCTCCCATGACACTACACCTTGGAGTCATGCAGGGTTGGGGTCTCCCTTCCCAAACGGGAACAGTCACATGCTGAGGCAAATTGGGGGAGGGGACTCACAACAGTCCCTACTCTCCATGTCACCCTGTCCCCACGGCCTTGCTCTCACCCCGTGGCTCCTCCCTGCTCACCCCGGAGCTGCCCTCGTCCAGGTGGGGCTGTGTCCCCTCAGATGGCAGCTCCTTCTAGTGACGCCGCAGGGAGGACAGGCCAGGACACTGTGTCTTCAGGTGCTGTGGAAGGAGGCTGTGGCCCTGAAGGTGGGTCCTGGGTCCCAGAGCCCCGAGCTTTGGTTCTGGGCTCCCACTCGTGGGCCTGGTTGACCTGCTGGGCTGTAGACATAGTGCTCAACCCATGGCTTTTTATTTTTATCAGGGATTTTCACTCCTACCCTTTCAAACTAGGGAAGACACTTGTCTCCTGGAGCCTTGGTTTTCCCATCTGTAAAATGGGGTTAGCAGGACAATCCACAGTCCATTTTCTGAAACCCTTGGGGTCAGATTGGTACAGAATCAGAATTTTTTAGCATCAGTCATGTAACGTGATGCATCTTCTCTATTTGACCTAATGCCCTGCTGGTGTCTAATGCAACTTTTAAGCAAAGGCATTAGTGTTTCTGTAACTGCGCTTTTGAACATACACACTAAGTAAAATAAACAAAGACCATAAATTGTCTCATGTCTGTTCAGGTGAAACTTTATTACCAAACAGCTTTTTAAAAAATCTTTTTCAGTTTTGAGTATAATGAAGATTTGTGGTTGTAGGAAACGACCAGAGTACCCTGGTCTCTGTAGATAACGGCACAAAGCGAGAAAAAATGTGCATGGCTTTGTGGCCACACCCAACCCATGTGTGAGATGAGACAAGTCCTCTGACAAGGCCAAGGCTGGTGGGCGGGGAGAGTAACTGCAGAGCAGCTGTGCTTTTACCAGGTCTCTGAGTCACTGGTTCACACTCCATGGATCCTGAGCCTCAGTCCTCACAGGGCCCTGAGCCTCTTCTAGGCATCTAACTCAATCCACCGCTGCAGCTGGATCATTCTCTGGGTGGTCCCCAGTGAAGATCACTACCTTATCAGTGTCCGTGAGCTGCCTGACCATCATAACACCATTCCACCAGGCTGACATCCCCAGACCTTGGACACCACGTTCCACTTCCTCTGCCTGCTGCACCTGCTCTCCACCAGTGTGGCCTTCTCGCTGGGGACCAGCATGGGCACTGGGAAGTGGGGGCCATGGGTAACTGGCCCGTGGCCACCTGGTGCTTTTGTTTGGCCCTGCCTCTCATCATCTCCATTGTTGAGTTATGTAAGCTCCGACCTCGCTTCCTGTCTCTGGTACCACCTCCTCGACACCTACACCTACTACGCCGCCCTCCTCTGCCTCTCAGCCTGCATCGTCTACTCCATCACATGCGCCCAATTCCTGCCTTGTGTCCCTTATCAGGACCGGGCTGTCGCTGCTGCTGCTTTTTCCTGTCTCGCATCTCTGCTGTATATCATGGATGTGGCCTGGACGTGGGTCCACTATGTGTTCACAGAGATTCCCAGCTCCATTCACGCTGTGCCAGGCCTGCCAAAGGTGCTGGAGACCTTCCTGGCCTGTATCATCTTCGCCCTCCTCAGCAACACCTCCCTGTCCCTGCACCAGCCGGCCCTGGAGTGGCCGTTACTCCATCTGCTTCATCCCAGCAGCTGTGGCCAGGCTGCTGAAGCTGGATGACTGGGAGGACATCTACTCACCCCTCCCCACCTTCCAGGCTGTGGTGACCCTGCTCTGTCCTTTTCTACATTAGCGCTCTCGTCCTCTGGCTGCTCTGTCAGTTCAGTGAGGAGTCTGGTGGGCGTGCTCGTTGGTCCAGTGTCGAGGACTGCACTGATGGCCTCCCCTACAGTCTGCATGCGCTCCTGAGACCAGCGACGGGCTGTGGCCATCCTGACAGCCGTCAGCCTGCTGGGTTACGTGGCTGAGCTGCTGTCCTGGGCCCGCCAGCTTCCTGTAGGGACTGAGGATATCTCCAGGGCTCCAGACTCTGTTTGGTCCCGTTCCATATCTTCACAGAGTTTGGATTATTCTGATGCCCTCTTCCTGGCTTGCTCTCTCCCTCCTCATATCCTTCCCCTTTCATCTCCCTCTCCTTTCTGTTTCCTTCCCTCCTTCTGCTCTGTCTCTTCCTGGTTTCTTTGGGTGCCCATATATGTTTTGTCTCTCTCTCATCATTTCTACATTTTCTGCTTTTTGCCCCTTTTCTGGTCATCCTTGGTTTTCTCATCTCCTGTGTCCTGACCACCTCTCCCCATTTTCCTTCTTCTAATCCATCAGGACCTGAGACTCCTTCCTCGTCTGCCCACCGCCCCCTCCCACCTCCTGAGGTGCTGACTCCACAGCACACAGCCCTCTGTGCAGCTGTTCACACCCTGGGCCTCTGAAGGGGCCTCATTGCCAAAGTGTGTCTGTCTCCTGGTGGTGCCATAGTTGTATATACATTTGTGGGTGGGGGTGGGTAGCTAGTCATTGGGCCCTGTTTCTCCAGTGGAGGGGAAATATAGGCTACATCCCCATTACGTTGAAAAAATTCTCTTGAGGTCAGTAATTTCCAGTGGGCTAAAGTCTTGAAGCAGAGACCCTGGATCCCTGGGCCCCACCTGGTGCTACGCCCCACCTGAGATTGGCTCCAGGATTTTGCAGGCTCACTGAACACCCACTGCGTAGAGGGCATCTTAGAGGAAGTCAGGGGTGAATGCCTTCAATCCCAGCTACTGTCTGGGGAATTAAAAAACAGGAGCTGAGAGAACTGTATGGTCGTGAAGACACCTGTCTGCAGTGCTTGTGAGGGGCAGCAATGTGGCCTGCTTGCCTCAGAGATAAAACAGCATTTGATCACTGCAGGGACAAGGGCATGGCCACTACCAGCCTGACAGTAAAGTTAGCCTCAGTGTTTTATTTATTTATTTATTTTTACTGTCTTCTGTTCAGGAGAGCGAAAATTACTGAGTGACCCTGTTTTGGGGTCTCTTTGATTAAAGACATTTTTTACATTGGTTTCTTTTTGTAAGGTGTTTTTTCTATTGTGGTAAAAGTCACGTAGCATAAAACGCGTGACTTTAACCATGTTTAACTGTACAGTCCAGTGGCACCAAGTACACTCACTGTGCCACCCTCAAGATCATCTCTCTCCCAAATTTTTCACCTTCTTAACCTGAAAGCACTTAAGCACTAACTCCCATCCGCCTCCTGCTCCTGCCATCTACCAGTATACTTTCTGACTCTAGGAATTTGACTCTTCTAGGTACCACGTATGAGTGGAATAAAATAGTATTCGTCCGCCCCTTTGTATATTTGAAGGCATTTTTAAAGTTAATACATGTGAGTGACTTTGTTCTTAAAGAGGAAGTTTCTTTTCAAATTTTCGGGGATGGGATAGGGGTTGCTGGTCTCACTGTCCGAGGAACTGCATTGCTTGAGTGTGAGAGGACACACTCATGTATGTGTGTTTCTGTGTGCCAGTTGCTTTCTGTTGCTGCTTCTTGATTCTCTGGGACTCAGACAGAATGTAATCTAATCAATGTACTTAATTTAAGAAAAATTTCTGTGGCCTCTGGTTCCTATTAGTCCCGGCTGTCAATCATAGAGAAGACAGTTCAACATTCTCCACATTGATAATGTCCTTTTCCATCTCAATTCAATGATGAAAGAAAAGAAACAAACAAACAAAAACCCAAATCAAAGTCCACGTATTCTAATTGTCCCAGTTTGCCTAGCGCTCAGGAGCTGCTGCTGCTAAGTCACTTCAGTCGTGTCTGACTCTGTGTGACCCCATAGATGGCAGCCCACCTGGCTCCCCCGTCCCTGGGATTCTCCAGGCAAGAACACTGGAGTGGGTTGCCATTTCCTTCTCCAATGCATGCAAGTGAAAAGTGAAAGGGAAGTCGCTCAGTCGTGTCAGACTCTTAGCGACCCCATGGACAGCAGCCCACCAGTCTCCTGTGTCCATTGTATTTGCCAGGCAAGAGTACTGGAGTGGGGTGCCATTGCCTTCTCCAAGCACTCAGGAGAGTCCTAGTCAATTTCCACCCTCACCCAAACCTAGGTTTTGGGAGCCCCTTCCACTGACCCCAATCACACCTGAACCAGAGCCTGGGGGTGCGGCCCAGCCTATGATGCAAGATGTTGGGCCCCACCCCAGTGCCAGCCTCACAGGATGCTGCAGCCTGCTGCACAGAATGCGCAGGCCAGGACAGCACCTGGCTGCCTCTCTAGAAAGGTGTGCACTTGTCTGCAAGCTCAGTGCACACGTGTGTCCATGTGCACATGCCCACTGCTCTTCTGCATTGAGACCAGCAGCTCTTTACAATGACTGGTGGCTGTGAAGGCCCCACAAGTCTCCTGGTCTCAACCACAAAGCTGCAGAGCCCAGCATCCTGGTGTCACCAGGGCCAGAGGAGCCGGAGGAGCAGAGCTGTGGGGGAGGGGAGGGAAGGCCCCCCTCGGCTGCCCCCTCACTCCTGTACTGGCATGAAGTCTGTGATCTTCACCCAGGGGCGGGTTGGATGGAGGGGGAGGGCTCCCAGGAGGTGGTCCTCCTGGAAGGAAGATCTTAAGAAACAACGAAATAAAATTCCTATTTTAAGAGAAGACAAGAAAGATTTAAATATACCACTGTTTTTCTGTCTGTTTCAGCCTCTTCCCTCTCGTCTAGTGTGCATATTTAATCTGCATTATGCCTTAACCAGACCTCTTTCAAGGGAAGAAAGACCCATTTCACCACAAGGGCGACACTTTCTAGAGGAAGCCTTGTGATGCCTCAGAAGACAGCACTGCTGCCTCACTTAGGACCTGATTCGTGTCTCCAGCTGTATTACTTGTATTCTGCCTATTTTAAAGGTTCCTGCCTGGTTTCTTGTAGTAACAGATCTGTGATTAAGCCTGTGATGAAAAATAATGGGGACTAGGCCTCTTGAAATGATTCATATAATATACAGTTTATAAGACCCAGGATTGTAAGGCAGTGACTGTTCCCACATGGCTCAGTGGCAGAGAACCTGCCTGCCAATGCAGGAGGCTCAGGTTTGATCCCTGGGTCTAGAGGATGCCCTGGGGAAGGAAATGGCTACCCACTCCAGTGTTCTTGCTAGGGAAACCCCATGGACAGAGGAGGCTGGCGGGCCACAATCCACTGGGTTGCAAAGAGTCCAGACGACTCATCGACTAAACATCAACAACTACAGATGTGGGAAGAAGCAATAGGAGGGAACCGTTTCCTCAGGGCCCAGGCCCAGACCACCTATTCCGCCTCATCAAATCCAATGACTTTAAGATTCCACTCATCAGTAAACATTCTTGTTCACCAAGTGTGTGTGCGCCAGGCGCCATTCTAGACACTGGACAGAGAGCAGAGAACAGAACCAAGAGTTCTGCCCTAAGGGAGCTTGCTTCTAGTACAGGAGACGTGCACATCAATATACACCATCAAGTCAGTGGGTGATTAATGCCACGATAAAGGGAACACAGGTGAGAAGAGTTACTGCAGTGTCTATGGTGGGGGAGGGGCAAGGCTGCTGTTTCAGGTGGGTGGAGGTCAGGCTGCTCCATGGATACGACATTTAAGAAGATACTGAAGGAAGCGAATAGGCTGTGTGATGACAACTCCCCAATACCTGTCTCTGCAGTTGATCTCTGTTGGGACCCAGCGTCACACCTTACTGCCTCCTGATCTCTCCCTCTGGATGTTTCAGGACACGTCACACTCAACATGTCCAATCCCACCTCTCAAAGCCCTCAGCCCCCAACACACACTGATCCTTCCTCATCTTTCCCATCTTAGTCAGTGGCACCACATTCCCAGGTGCTCTTCACAAGCTGCTTGTGAATCTGTCTACCCTTCTTCATCTCTAGACTATGTGGTCCAGATCCATCCACCCCCTCACCTGTTCTCCTGCCATAAGCTTCTAGATGCTTTCTGTGGTTCCATGAGTTCAGTTCAGTTGCTCAGTCATGTCTGACTCTTTGTGACCCCATGGACTGAAGCATGCCAGGCTTCCTTGTCCATCACCAACTCCCGGAGCTTGCTCAAACTCATGTCTATCATTTCAGTGATGCCATTCAACCCCCTTATCCTCTGTCGTCCCCTTCTCCTCCTGCCTTCAATCTTTCCCAGCATCAGGGTGTTTTCCAATGAGTCAGTTCTTCACATCAGGTGGCTAAAGTATTAGAGCTTCAACTTGAGCATCAGTTTTGCAATGAATACTCAGGACTGATTTCTTTAGAATTGGCTGGTTTGATCTTGCAGTCCAAGGGACTTTCAAGAGTCTTCTCCAACACCACAATTCAAAACCATCAATTCTTCGGCACCCAGCTTTCTTTATAGTCCACCTCTCATATCCATACACGACTCCCGGAAAAACCATAGTTTTGACAAGACTGACCTTTGTCAGCAAAGTAATGTCTCTGCTTTTTGATATGCTGTCTAGGTTGGTCATTTCAAGCTTTTCCCTAAAAGACTGGTTTAGAGTAAAGTCAAAGTAAGATACTTTGAAGGTTTCTGTTTGCTCCCTTAGGATGGAACACAGATTCCAAAACGTCACCTCCAAAGGCCCTCAAGTTCAGACCCCTTTCTACCTCTCCAGCCTCCTCACTTCCCTCCTTCCATCCAGTGACAACTGCTTTCAGTTCCTCTTGGTCATCTCAGAGCCTTTCACCTTACCTGTCTACACACCACCCCCTACCCTAGTCCTGAACATGGTAGTCCTGTGTCAGTCAATGCCACTCTAAGCCTCAGTTTGCTCATCCAGAAAACGGAGATATAAGCTCCTGCTTTTAGTCAAAAATGCTGTTAATTGCACCCTGAAGGGAACATCTCAGCCATTGAAGCAGGGAACAACTGTGCTAGAAGGACACTGAGTAGCTTAGAGAATCATTAGGGAGGGACCAGCCTGACTACAGGCTAAGACCAGGAGGAGGGGTGCTGGGCAGCCAGGTCACAGCCAAGGGCAGCTGGTCTAGGCTCCGTGGCCATTGGAGGCGCACACTGGATGCTGCTGCAGGCCCCGCAGAAGGAATGCTGATCTGTCTTTGTGTCTGTGTATCACCTGTTCTTGGGTGTCCAGGCCCTACTTATGGGGCAGGTCCAACATTTATCTGGCCTTTTCTTTCTTAGTGAGGGTCAGGCCCAATCTCTCCCCAGGTCACACACATGATGGGATTGTCCTCAAACATGGAGATGAGTTCACGGCCTCAGTGGTTTCCCTCCATGGAGATGTCCATGACACAAGACCAAGGATTGTTAGGATTAAATGGGACAAAACGTGACTCAGTGATTGTCAAAAATATCCCAAAGGGCTAAAGGGATGGAATGCATCCCAGTTGGTAGGTCCAGTCTACAGTCTGAGCTGCTAGCACTTGTTATGTTCATTTAAGAAACACTTGCCATGGGCCAACAGGGTAGTTATGGACATAAAAGTTTTTAGAGGTGTCACACACAGCACTCACTACAGGTCAAACCCTGCTTGGATTCCATTGTTCCTCCCAGAAACCCATGAACTCTGCACAAAGTGTCCCCGTTTTTATAAGCACACAGAAGGTAATGAGCCCAAGATCACACAGTAGGAACTGGCAGAGCTGGGATTTGAACCCAGTCATGTGGGTGCAGGACCTTAAATTCTGATTGGCATTGATTTGTACCTTATATTCCAGAAAGATAAAGCAGCCCATGTATTTTGAACAGAACAGTCTGGCAAGGTTTCTTATTACCTCGGTTTCATTCCATCTTCAGAGATACTATTACTGTCATCCCCATTTAACAGATGATGAAACTGACGCACAGAGGGCACATTATGTTTTTAGCTCAGAGCCACACAGTTACTCCCTGACAGAGTCTGGATTTGAACACAGATCTGTCTCTCCCAAACCTCAGCAGGTAAAAGAACCTCAGGAAATGCTGAGCCCCTTCCCTCTTCTCTCAGATCCAGGAACCAACCACACAGACACGGGTCACATGGATCGGCCATCTGCACCGGCACCCAAGGGAGATAACCATGTGCCTGAGACCGCAGGAGGGGATGGCCCCAACTCTCCCCACTCAGAGGAGGACTGAGGAAAGGCAATCCCTGATGTTTCCAAGAAGCTGGTCAGGGAACACAGAATGGAAACATCTGTGTCCCAGGCTCTGTTCTGGATGTGGCTCAGGCCACAGTCTGGAGGGCATCAGCTGGAGTCATCGTGTGCAGAGGAGCCTCTGGCCGCTGCCCCAGGAGACAGGGAGCCCTGGCCAGGCAGGGAGCAAACGAAGGGCCTGAGGCTTTGGCATTGCAGGGGGCAGCTTCTCCATCAACTGTGTGTGCTAAAGGGCTAGGGGAGGCCCTGGACACTAGGTAGGTTGGTTTGGGAGCCACAGCTCACCCTCCCCATCCAAGTTGATTGGATAGCATCACCGACGCAATGGACATGAACTTGAGCAAGCTCCGAGAGTTGGTGATAGACAGGAAAACCTGGCATGCTGCAGTCCATGGGGGTCTCAAAGAGTCAGACCCCTGAGCCCAAGGTGCCTCCCTTCTCTCTGCCTTTGGAGACAGGCCTGTGTGGGCATCTCTCAGCTCCTCCCCCAGCCTGTCTGATTTGGAGTCAGAGCAGATGTGACTGTGAATCCAGTCGCGGACCCAGACCTGCCTCCCTTCACTCTGGGCTTCTGTTTCATCTTCCCCTGCTTATGGTCAGCTCTCTATATGCCCAGCAGGAAGGAATTTACTTTTCCTAATGGAAACACAAGCTCCCTAAATAAGGCAAGAGCATTCTGGCTGCTGAGCTGGACTCTGAAGAAGTGGAAAGTCAAGAATGTGCGGAAGCAAGGGAGTCGGGGAGACCTCAGATGTGGCCGTGCCTGGAAGCAGTTAGTGTTTTGCATTGAACTGCAGCAGCTAGTGACCTGATTCTTATAGACCTGGGTGGTGGCAACATTCTTTATCACACAATCTATTCGTTTCCATCGTAATTCCCATCAAGGTTTGCAGGACATTCCCACGTCAGGTGAGAATGTCATTCATACGCCGCTCAGTGTGCAACTATTCATCTAGTCCTGGTGACCTGAGCCGAAATCCTCTGGAACAACTGTCTTACTTGTCTGTCAGGCCCTTGGTAATGGTCCCCATCTGTTGCTTCTTCCCATATCTCGAGTCACCTTATTATACTCATGGATCTTTTAAAACATATTAGGTCACCTGGTCATTACTGTTTTCATCAGAGGCTCAGTGCCACATTTGTTAGTGCAAGAAACAATGCTCTTGTAAAACGGCAGACTACAAGTAATATAGCTAGCAACATTACTAAGGTCATAGAGAGGCAGTGTCATATAAAATCACAAGGCTGGGGTTAGAAGAACGAAAATGGATCTCTCTATTGGGTCAGGTGTTTGTGCCCTTCGGGAGGTCTGGTTGACACATACTGCAGACACACACTGCACACTTCGGGGCAGGGAGGAGGTCAAAAGAGGCAGAGAGAAACTTTGTTTAAAGTTTTCTTGTCTTGCCTTAAAATATGAATTTTATTTCATTGCTTCTTAAGATTTGCCTGTCATGGGAACCACCTCTTGGAGCCCTCTCCATCCACCCCACCCGCCCCCGGGTGAAGTACTCATGCTTCATCCAGTACAGGAGCGAGGGGCAGCAGCGGGGGGGGGCCTTCCCTGCCCCTCCCCCACAGCTCTGCTGGCCTGGGGCCCCTCTGGGCCTGCTGACACCAGGATGCTGGGCTCTGAGGCTTTGCGGCTGGGAACAGGAGACTGAGAACAGTATTGGTGGCTTCCTGGCCGCCAGTTATTATAAAGGCTGCTGGTCCCAATACATGTGTGAGCACAGACATACAGGCACACACACAGGCACACACACACACTGGGCATGCACGCAGGGACACGCCTTTACATACAGTTATCGGGGTCGGGTCCTTTAAGAGCTAAAGGGACAGAAAGTCTAGTGTTGGGGACACAACTGCAAGTTATCTTGGGCTGGGCCATGCCCCCAGGGCCCAGGGAAAGGCGCGAGTGGGGAGACATTGGGAAGGGCTACCAGAGATTGGGGCTTTCGTGAATCTGCTCCATCCTCCCCAGCTCGGAGAAAATTTGAGGCAATTAGCGTATGTCAGGTTTGTGGGTTTTTCCCTTTTATCTTTGTATTGAGGTTAAAAAAGAGCATTACAGTTGTAGGAGATAGGGCAAGGCTTCATCTATGGTTGATAGCAGCGTTGATGGTATCCAGAAATTCCAGAGAATTAAAAAATCCATCTATATTTACATTTATCTAGATCATATTACGTGTAGGTCCTGGAGAAGCAGGAGGCAGCATCAGAAAACAGCTGACACATAGAAACACATGTCTGTGCAGCACAAACTCAAGCAACACAGTTTCCTCGACTGTGGCATCAGCAATACCCACCCATCCAACACCACCCATCAACAAAGTTTGGAAAAGAAACTTTCCATGCAAAAACACAGTCACCCAGTAATTTTCGTCCTTGAGACGATAACAATTAAAGAAAAATAAAACACCCAGGCTAACGTCACCTTTAATGCTGGCAGTGGTGATGCCCTTCTCCCTGCAGAGGCAGGACCTGCTGTTTTGATCATTAAGGAGGGAGGGCCACCTCACTGCCCCTCACCAACACTGCAGAGAGCAGTCTTCAGGACTCTTAGTCCCTACAAGAGCCTACAATAGCCTCACAGGCAGGTGTTCAGTGTCGGCCTCATCAAGCAGCAGCTGGATAGGACGGCCACAGCCAGCCGCTGGTCCCCGGCGCACTCCGAGCAGGTGCGTCTGTTGCTGCAGCTCACATCACTGGACCGCTGGGGCTGCCCATCCAGCTTCTTGTTGAACTGGTGGAGCTGACAGAGGACCAGAGCACTAGGGCAGAGGAGCACAGAGAGCACCGTCTACTCAGACAGGATACAGGTAGGGAACAGAGCTTTTTGTCTTTGACTCAGTCAAGCCCCTTCACTATGAAGTTCACAGCTCCTTCCAGGAGGAAGCGTATGAAGTCCACCACCACGAACTAGGGCTGGCTGATGCTGATACTGGTGGGGGCTGCTGATGAAGGCGATGATGAGCCAGTCAGCATAGTTCTCTGGCCTCCTGAGCAGACCTGGGAAGGCTGGCTTGAACCGACCGTGCCTCCAGGCTGGATATGATGCAGAACGCTTCAGTGGCATAGAGTGCAGCAGCCACGAAGGCGAATGCAGTGGCAGTGATGACCCTGTTTCTGGTGGAGCCTGGAGACGAGAACTTGATGCAGGTGGTGCCGGGGATGATGGACGTTGAGAGGCAGGAGATGGAGAAGTAAAAGGCGTGGGCGCAGAGAAAGCCGTCCCAGGAGAAGGGGAGGCGGGACCGGAGCCCACAAAACTCCCCTATGAAGATGGTGAGGGTCATGCTGAAGCAGATGCACCAGATGAACATGCACCAGTTAATCCCAGCCCCCTCACTGGCCCCCAGAGAGAAGGGCACACTGTGGAGAGCAGCTGCCCCAGTGGAGGAAGAAGCCCACGATGGACTTGGTGCCCAGGCCTGAGGACGGGCACATGGTGAGCATGGTGGTCAGGCAGGTCACCGGCACCGGACTGTAACCTTGCCTGTTTCTCAGCCAAAGTCGTCTGAATCCTTACACAGAGTCTGCTGTTCTGGTTTCAGTTTTACTTGGCCAGTTAAGCTCTGTTTCTGCCTCAATTCTTTTTTTCTCTAGAAAATATACAACCACTGACCCCTTAAACTGATGTGCTGATCTGAACAAAATAAGTACCACACTTATGTTCTCACCCCAGAAAGGCTCCTGGTGGTTACTGTAAAGTCCCCCCAAATAGAAGCACAGTGCACCCCTGGCACACAGCCTACAGCCGTTTCCTGCTTCCCTCCTTGTATAAATCCCGGCTGAGCCTTGTTGTGCTGGGAGTTGATTCTTCTGGGCAGTAAAACACCTTTTTGCTGGCTTCCGTAAGATAAAGCTGCTTTTCTTAAACCCAAGACTTAACTCTCTGTATTGGCTTCTCAGTGACAAGCAGCTGGGCCTGACTTGGGGGACAATGTTGAGCATCCAGGCAGGAGTCAGGTCCACAAGTCTCCAGCCCCTGCCTTTCTTCCTAGAGCAAGGAGCAGAGTGCCACTGGGAAGATATGGTGGAGTGCCAGCTAGTCCCAGCGAGGATCTATAGGTCTTTTACAGCAGCTGCTTGAACTGCTAGTTTCAGGACCTGCCCGGGCCCTCCCCACGCCTTGCTCATAGTGTGCTTTCACTTTCTATTAATAGAAGGAAAGCGGCCTCTGAAGGAGCACCGAGCTCTTGACTGAGTGAGTAGAGGGTGCGGGTCCCAGGAGCCCCCCTTTCCCACCTGTAGGTGCATATTCCTTGCTGTTTGGAACTCTGGGGCCAGTTGGAGACTGCAGAGTTGAGAATGGCTTGTTTGTGACTCTACCACTCTCTTCCCAAGGAAGAATTGCTTGTTTGTTTTAAATCTGTTCTGGATGAGCCAGTGAAGTGGAGGGAGGGGACCTACATCCATCCCTTCTACAGGTCCACTGGCACGTGTCTTGGCAGATTGACAAAACTAGAGGCATTGTTGCAGGAAGAGGGACCCTTTTCAGGGCCCCGAACTGGGCTCTTGTCTAACACTCAGAAATGAATCATCTGAGCAGACACTTGTGCTGACAAAGCAAGAGATTTTTGTTGGGAAAGGGCCCTGGTGGGGAGAGCAGGAGGTTAAGGGAACCCAGGAGAATAGCTCTACCGCATGGCTCACAGTCTTGGGTTTTATGGTGATGGGATAAGTTTCCCCGTTGTCTGTAGCCACATTCTGACTCAGAGTCCTTCCTGGTGGTGCACGCCTTGTTCAGCCAGGATGGATGCCAGAGAGAAGGATTGCCAAAGGTGGTCGGACACATGGTATCTCCTTTTGACCTTTCCCGAACTCCTCCGGTTGGTGGTGGCTTATTAGTTCCGTGTTTCTTACCGGGACCTCCTGTCGTAAGACAACTCATGCAAGTGGCTACTAGAGTTCCTGGCTGGGGTGGGTGGTTGTGTCAGTGTGCTTCCCCTAACAGTATGACCCTGTAATCAGGAAAAAAATGGTTTTCTACTTGTAAACAACCTTGCCCACATATGTTTTCAGTTGTGAAGAACACTGGCTCCTGCATGGATCTCTAAATGATTCCAGTATTTTGCAGTTGGAGCTCTTTGGTCAAGATCTGGTAAGTGGGAGGGACTCCACTTGCAGGTCTTCCTGTTACTCCATAATAAGGATTCTTCCAACAAGGGCACTAAATTAAAGGCAAAAAGGAAATGAAACTGTGAAAAGCCTGCCACGTTCACAGAGGAGTCTGCAGGCAAGGGAGGGAGTAGAGGGGGTCAGCTTTCTAGGGAAATGAAACCAGCCCCAGTTCTGGTGCTGCAGTCCTGATGCCCAGGCAGGTGCTGCCACGGCATCTGCGTCCCTCCCCACACTCCAGTCCCCGGAAGGAGGAGGGGTTCTAGTGTGTTGGCGGGTAACAGCCTCAGCGTCACCACACCGTGAGGAAGAAAGGAGGTCTGAAGCTGTCTCTCCTTTTAAGATACAACAGATCACTCGATTTGGCCAGAGTATGTCCCCTGGGAGCTGGGTGGGGTGGGTGCGCCCCAGGAGTGCATTTCCACTGAGATGATTCCCTGCAAGAGGTTTCAGTCCAGGAGAAGAGTCAGTGGCTGACTCTTCATACAATCTTTATCTCACCTCAGACCTACTAAACTGGAAAAAAACAAATCCTCCAAGTTGATCCACAAAAAAAGGTGGAAATGTTCATTAGTATTTTTTTCAAACCACCGTCCAACATGGGGTGATGCACAGACGTGAGTGCTGATTGTGTTCACAGTGGAGGAGCGGCACCTCGTCCCAGACAAAGCCCAACACTCATCTCTCAGTATTTGGCCTCTTGAGGGATGACTGGACAAGCCAGAGTTCAGTAACATGGGACAAGCTAAAGGGCCTCCAGAGGCTAAAGAGGCAAAGCGGGACCCTCCCCTGGGGCATCAGAGGCAGCACTGCCCTGCTGACACCTTGTTTCAAAACGCTGACCTCCAGAACTGTGAGAGAACACATTTCTGCTGTTTTAAGCCACCAGGCTTGTGAGAATTTGTTGCAGATCTAGGAAACCAGATTTAATTTCCAGATATGAAAAAATATATTCTTTTTGATAATTTTTTAAAAAAATTCTCAGAAAAACTTGCTGACCTCCTGCCCTAGAGCGTGGCGGTCACTTGGGCCCCAGGATCCATTGTCACAGCCTGTGTCCCCCAGTGTCTGAGACTCACAGGGGATGGTCCACTGATGCCCAAGGAGCCAGGAGGGAAGGAAATAAGGGAATGGAGAGCACCAGGATCCCTGGAGAGGACCAGCTGCACCTGTCTGGGGGGTGGAAAAGCAAGATGCTCTGGGAAGACGTGGTCTCATGTTTACAAAACAGGAAAAAAGATACAGATACTCCCGACAAACATGTATGCCTGTGTGTACACACGTCTACACGTGATTTTACAGCATTTGAAATGTATCGAAGGCTGAGGTTGAGGACATGGATGCTCCATGGATGGAGGGGTGGATGCTCCTGTGAGCAGGCAGGACGCCTGGCCATGCTGCAGATGGGAAACCAGTCACAGGAGAGATGATCATAGTCCTGCTTTATGTCAATTATCCATGAAAATGAGAGAAATATAGAGAATACTAAACAGAGATGAGAATGAAAAACAATATAAAGAAAAGAGGCTAGCAGCTGCTTATCTCCAGCAACCCCACTGCCAAGGGAACCAAACCAGGTGACACTATGTCTCCTGAGGCTTGAAAAGGAGCTGTATTCCTAATTTTCATGTGAAATTAAAACCATGTGCAGCCACCAAACACTCAGGGAAGAAACAGTAATGCTAGTGATTCTCCATCATTTTTTCATGAAAACACTGATGGAAAACTGAGCACATCGAGAGTCCCCCTGCAGGGCACACTGGCTTGCAGCCCCTGATCTGCAGCAAATCAAGCTGCACATGCTGATGTCCAGAGTGGGGCAGGGCCTTCTGGGTCCTCTGTGAGGGAGTCAGGGAGGTAGCTGGCACGGATTGAGGGTTCCATGTGACAGGCCCTCTGATGAACCCGTCACGTGCTTTTATTCATTTAATTGACCCAGAGTAGGTATAGAGCCACTGAACAGAAGGGGAAGCTGAGGTTCTATTGAGTAGCTTGCCATGATCATCCAGCTATGAAGGCTCTACTCCTTGTCACTCTGAGTGTCCATCTCATCTCACCCTTCTCTGCCCTTCTGGCACCTCCTCCTTCCTTCCTCTGTTCCGGCCATGACCTTCCCGGCTCACCGTCTTCCAGTCCACATGCCTGGCTGCTGGGCAGGCAGGGCTCAGCAACAGCCAGGCTGTGCTCTGACGGGGGCACCATGTCCAGGCTCACAGAGAGGAGGAGGGGCTTCTGGGAGACTGAGACAAACTTCCACTTCCTGCTTTCCAGGTGGGGGAACTGAGGCCCAGAGAGGGCACAGGCCTGACCCAGGGTCACGTTGTTGGAGTCCCCATACCTCCTCTTCTCCATATCCGCTCTCTGATGCAGTCAATAGATTCAAAGCGTTCAAGTTGTCTCTTAGTCTTAGGTGGAATCTCAGGGTGAGTGCAAGTCATTAAACTGGGATCAAACCGGGGTACAGAGAGCATGACACTCCCTCCCTCCCTCATAGCAGTGGCCCTCCCCAAACTGGCAGTGCCCACTGGGAGGCCCACAGGCTCCATGGCTCCACTGACAATTGGGGCTCAAGGAGCTTTGGGAGCCCAGGGAGGTTCTCAGGTTTGCTCTGAGTTTCTCTTTCCAGCCTCAGCTTGTCCCAGGGTTTATTATCAGCAAAGGTGATATAATAATCCCCTGATGGCAGGAAGTTGGCTGGGGCTCAGGGTGCTGGTCCTTCCACCCTGGGCGCCTCTCAGCAAATAGTCCCTTGGAAACAGGGCAGCTGTCCCTGAGGAGGGGGCTGGATGGGAGGGGCCTCACTCCCCCCACACTGGACCCTGGAAGAGCCCCTGTGTGAGCAGGACTGCAGCCCTGGCTGGCGGGACTGTCTTGGGCAGGTGACCTGGGCAATTCCATGGTCTCCAGGGTCCCTGCCACTCTGGCCACGTGTCTCTGTCACAGCCCTGAAGCCCCTTCAGGCCCCTGTTCTCCTGTCTCAGTTCCAGTCCAGGCCCCTCCTCCATGGGAAAGTTGGCTCCATGCCTGCCTGGGTCCAGCCCCGGTGGATCCAGGGAATTCGAAGGGTGGACGGTGTCGGCGTGGAAAGACTTGTTTGTTTATTAATGTAAGATTAGATTAAGAAACTATAGTGTAGTAAGAAGATTAAGTGGAGGAAGAGGGCTGAATAGCTTCGTTTACGCGGAAGACCAATAAAATTCCAGACAAGGAATTTGCACCATCTACGTTGGGCCACCGGCGCCCGCTTGAATATCTAAGGGTGCCTCGCCTTAAGCTCCCTTTGGTGCGGGTCTTAACAGCCAGGGCAAGTAAGTAGACCTGGCGAGCCTCCGCGCCCCAGGTGGAGATTCAGCCTGAAATTAAAGTAAAGAGCAGAGAGAAGGAAAGGGAGAGAAGAAGAAAGAGAGAGAGAGAGACACGGGGGGAGCCAGAGCCCCAAGAAACCAGGCCGAGAGACTAGTTCGAGAAACTGGCCCCAGAAGCTGGCCCCCTCCTTTATTGTTCAGAAGGCCTTTCATACTTTTGATAAAACACAGAGATCAATGGGTAACACAAGATTATGTAGCGTTCGCAGCTCAGACTCTTTCTATACATCATTTTGTATACAAAAGGTCTTAGGTGATTTACATTATCTTCTGGCCAAGAGGCTTGTTAACACTTTTTGGCTCTCTTCCTTAATGAATGTTACTCTTGTTTCCCCTGAAGTGTTTTTCTTTAATCTACATCTCCTTAAAGCATTCAAGTTACATCTCTATAGAACAAAGGTGCAGTGGGATATAAAAAGAAGGTACTTAACTCAAAGATCTAATGTTGCTAATACAAGGTCTACTACTTGTTTTTCTGTATACCAACTATATCTACAAATAAAGGATGTGAAAATTTGGCAGCAAATATTGACTCAACAAATGAAACCTTTAATCAGTCCTATTCTAAAGATTTTGACTCCTCGGAAGCTCCTACATTCCTAGGATGTTTTAAGCTTCCTGTGCCTCCTGCGGTCAGGAGGCCTCAAACAATCACACGCGCAGCTGTACGAGTCCTGCAGGCAGGCTAGAAAGCCATCAGAGGGTTTTTTGGATTGAAACACTCTTTCAAATGAGGAAGACTAAAGCCCTGAATTGACTTTTTCCAGAAAATGTCAGAAGAGTGGAAAAGCAGAGCACAAAAGCCGGCAGATTTTTGTTGGGGTACATGCTTAGGAATTTTCAGAGGGGTCCCTGAAGTCTGAGCACGCCTTGTGTATGTCAGCTAGCTTCCTTCCTTTTGTGAAGGCAAAAATGGGTTGAGGGGATTCAAAAGAGTCCCTACTCCTGTGTCATCCTGTCCCCACAGCCTTGCTTTCACCCCGTGGCTCCTCCCTGGTCACCCCTGAAGCTGCCCTCCTCCGGGTCGGGCTGTGTCCCCTCAGACAGCAGCTCCTTCCACTGATGCCTGCAAGGAGGTGAGGCCAGGACACGTGTGCCTTCAGGCTGCTATAGAAGGAGGCCGTGGCCCTGAGGATGTCTCCTTTGTCCCAGAGCCCCGAGTTTGGGTCTGGAATCCCATCCACAAACCTGGTTGACCTGCTGGGCTGTAGAACAAAGTGCTCAAACCCATGGCTTTTTAATTTTTATCCTGGATTTCCACTGCTAGGCTTTCAACCTTAGGGAAGGCACTTGACTCCTGGTTTTCCCATCTGTAGAACAGGGATAGCACGACAATAAACAGTTCCTTTCTGAAAATCCTTGGGGTCAGATATTCTCCAGAATTCAGAATTTTTCAGTTTTGACAGGTGACATGATACATATACTCTATAGGACATGACACCACACTGGGGTCTGAAAGCACTTTGTGATCAAACACATTACTGTTTCAGCAAATGGACTTTTGAACATTTACACTAAGTGGAATAAGAAAGAAGGAAGGAAGTTAAGTCTCTCAGTCGTGTCCTACCCTTGTGACCCCATGGACAGTAGCCTACCAGGCTCCTCCATCTGTGGGATTTTCCAGGCAAGAGTACTGGAGTGGGTTACCATTTCCTTCTCCAGAGGATCTTCCTGACCCAGGGATCAAACCCAGGTCTTCCGCATTGTAGGCAGACGCTTTACCGTCTGAGCCATCAGGGAAGTCCAAACAAAACTATAAACGGTCTCCTGCCCGTTCAGCTCAAAATTGGTACTAAACAATCTTTTTTTAATTCTTTTTCCAACTTGAAGGTTTGTGACTGTAGAAAAAGACCACGGTATACTGTATTTCTGTAGATATTGACACGCAGCAATAAGACATAAAAACGTTGGTGGTTTGAGGCCAGATCCAACCCAGCTGTGAGATGAGACAAGTCTGACAAGGCCAAAGGTGATGGGTGGGGAGAGTCATTCTGGAGCGGCTGTGCTCTTACCTGAGTGTCTGAGCCACTGGTTCAAACTCCACAGGTCCCAAGCCGCAGCCCTCACAGGGCCCTAAGCCTTTTCTGATCATCTCACTTAATCTGTCTTCAGATCTGGATCTTTCTCTGAGGAGTCCTAAATGAAGACCACTGCATACTGGTGACTCTAACCTGCCAGACCTTCACAACACCATGTCCACCAGGGGGAGAATACCATGCGAAGAGAATGTGGGCAAACGGTTCTGCCTCCTCCGCCTCCCGCAGGCGATCTCCATGTGTGTGGCCTTCTCCCTGGTGGCCAGCATGGGCAACGAGAGGGGGACTATAAGTAACTGGTGCCTCGCCATCTGGTGCCTCTGTTTCACCATGACCGTCTTCATCTCTATGTTCGAGTGCTTTTACCACGACTGCAACTTTCCTTTTTTCTGGTACAAATTTCCCATCACCTATGCCTGCTATGGGGCCCTCCTCTGCCTCTTGACCTCCATCATCTACCCCGTCCTCTACGTCCAGTACCTGCCTGATGGTCCTTCCCGAGACCAGGCCATCGCTGCTTCTGCCTTCTCCTGCATCGCTTGCGTGCTCTATGCCACAGATGTGGCCTGCGCATGGAAACACTACAAGCTGAGGAACATCCCCTGCTATGCGCACACCTTACCAGGCCTGCTAAAGATTCTGGAGAGCGCTGTGGCCTGTGCCATCTTTGTCTTCCTCAGCAACACCTCCCTGTACCTGCACCAGCCGGCCCTGAAGTGGTGCGTGGCCGTGTACTCCATCTGCTTCGTCCAGGTAGCCGTGGCCATGCTGCTGAGGCTGAGGGGCTGGGAGAACAGACTGCCCCTCCGGCTGCCCATTTTCCATCTGGGGCAGACCCTGCTCTCAGTCCTCCTCTATGTCAGCGCTCTGGTCCTCTGGCCACTCTACCAGTTTGATGAGAAGTTCGGTGGACAACCCCACTGGTACAGTGATATGAGCTGCTTTGATGAGCTCACCGACTATGGCTGCATCTGGGACCAGCGACTGGCTGTGGCCGTCCTGACAGCCATCAACCTGCTGATTTACGCAGCCGACCTGGTGTACTGGGCTCGCCAGGTTTCTGTAGGAACTGAGGACCAGCCCAGTACCCCTTAGTCCCTCCACTCACAGGGTGGTCTTTACAGAGCTCTGTGTCCCCTGATGCCCTCTTCCTGGCTCCCTCTCCCTCCTCATGCCCTTCCCATTCATCTCGCTCTCTTTTTGTTTCCTTCCATCCTTCTGCTCTGTCTCCTTCCTATCTTCCTTGGCTGCCCATGTCCTATTTTGCTTCTTTCTCTTGCTTCTCTCATCTTCTCTGTGTTTTCTGCTTTTTGCCCCTTTTCTGGTCATCCATGGTTTTCTCGTCTCCTGTATCCTGACCACCTCTCCCCATCTTCCTTCTTCTAATCCATCAGGACCTGAGACTCCTTCCTTCTCTGTTCACCGCCCCCTCCTACTTCCTAAGGTGCTGACTCCACAGCACACAGCCCTCTGTGCAGCTGTTCACACCCTGGGCCTCGGGAGGGGCCTCGGGAGGGGCCTCATTGCCAAAGGGTGTTTGTCCCCCGGGTGCCTTAGTTGCTGTATGTTTCTGGGGGTGGGAGTGAACGTGGGTAGCTAGGCAGTGGGCCTCCTTTCTCCCAATAGAAGGGAGTGTATAGTGAGTGTACCTCCCCTTTAAGTAAAAAAAAAAAAAAAAATCCTGGACGTCACTGATTCCCAATGGGTGAGAGTCCTGAAGCAGAGATTTTGGATCCCTGGCCCCCGCCTGATGCTCAGCCTCACCTGAGATTGGCTCCAAAATTCTTCCTAGCTTACTAAACACTGGCTGCCCAGAGGGCACTGTGGAGGAGCTGGAAGGCTTTGAGCAAATACTGAAAATGTATTTGCTCCACTCTTAATGAAGGTTGGAAGCTGGAACGAGCATAACAAAGGGTTATGAGCGTTCACCGAGTGTCTGAGGCTGGGAACGGATAATGAAGAGTTATATGCCCGGCCTTGAGGCGTTCGAAGGCTTCCTTCTGACCACCTGTTTCTGAGAGCAAGGACTGTTCTTTTGTGATAAGACTCCCTTTAGAGTTTCGCCAAAGCTATGTTATGGCTTGGGTGGTGGGAACTGTGTTTTATGCTTAAATGCTTTGATGTTTATCTGAAATGGCTACGTGCAAGTCTGTCTTATGCTCTATTCCCTGAAAATCATAAAGCTACACAATTGGATAATAGACTTTGTCAGTCCACTAGAGGCTGTCCCTGACTGTCCTTTTCAGAGTGTGGTTCTCCAAGCCTTACAACTGGCGCCCAACATGGGCCTCGAAGCAGCAGACTGATTTTGCAAAAGGGCCGCACTCCTGCAGAAGCGAGGTATGCAGGATGGGACATCAGACAAGTAAAATTCCTTTTCTTCATCTCATGCATCATTTCTTGAAACAATACGGGGTTAATCTGCCTGAAGAGCAGTTAACTAGCTGTTACCAGACAGTGGTTGAATATAATCCATGGTTCCCGGAGGAAGGAACCTTACATTTACAAACTTAGACCAGAGTGAAAAACAATGTTCTAAAAGCGTATAGATGGGGGGTAAAAACTCCCCCACAGTGGTGGGTAACTTGGTCTCTTTTATGGGCCTTTATGGAACAATTAGATGGCTCGGGAGGAAATTTAGAGGTTGAAACTGTTCGATCACTGCATGAATGTGAATTAGAAGAGAAAGATATATCAGAGGTTTTAAATCAGAAAAATGTCATGCTAGAGCAAATTACGAACAAACAAGAGTCACAGGTGCTGAAAGCAATTAAACAATCAACTTTGCCAGAGGTCCCTGATCCGCCTTTATCTTGCTTTTTGCGAACTCATATTAACAAGTCTCTAACACCGGCCTTTCCGCCCGCTGCAACGCTGTCCGCTGCTGCTACTGCTCCCCTATTTCCTAGCATTCCTCCTCAGGACATGCCTCTTTGTGCGTAGGCTTTTCCGGTCCAGTTTAATAATCCTCAACCTGGACATAATCAATGGCAATCACCTGATTTTGGTTTGCTTACTCAATTCAAAAAGGCATGTATGTTATATGGACTTACCTCACCCTACTGTATGGAATTTCTTAGGGACTAGGCGGATCAGTGGCTTCATGCAGATTTTTTTACAGTTGCTAAAATGGTTATGACTCCACAACAGCTACTACAATGGCAAATGTGGGTCACGGATGAAGCCAAATTAATCTTGCAAGAACAGCAAAGCAAGGGAAACCCTGCTGGACTAAATTTTGAAATTCTCACCGGCACCGGAGCTATGGCTGAAACTGCTGCACAATTACAATTTGGGCAGCCGCCCATGTTATACTAGATTAAGGAAGTAGCTATCAGAGCATGGGCTAAAATCGACAGTTCCACCTCTGATGGATCTTTTGTAAAAATATTGCAGGGACCAACTGAAGAATATGCTCAATTTATTGGTAAATTGAAGGAGGCCATTGATCACAGTCTTAAAGATGCATCTTTGGGAGAAATCATTTTGAAACAACTGGCTTTTTATAATGCTAATGAAGATTGTCAGGCTATTATCAGACATATTAGGCAGCAAGGACGAGTTATGGAATACTTGACAGCCTGCAGGAATGTGGGGACGATTCAACACAAAACTAAAATAGCCGCTTTAGAAACCTTAAATGTTTCCCAAAAGTCTAAAGTTAAATGTTTTAACTGCGGCAAGCCAGGACACAGGCAGAAACAATGTTGCTTGCCTCAACAAACAGGTCTTTCTCCTGACAAAGGAGGGGCTATTAAAACTAAGCCCCTCATTGTGGTTTTGATTTGCATTTCTCTAATAATGAGTGATGTTGAGCATCTTTTCATGTGTTTGTTAGCCATCCATATGTCTTCTTTGGAGAAATGTCTATTTAGTTCTTTGGCCCATTTTTTGATTGGGTCGTTTATTTTTCTGGAATTGAGTTGCATAAGTTGCTTGTATATTTTTGAGATTAGTTGTTTGTCAGTTGTTTCATTTGCTATTATTTTCTCGCATTCAGAAGGCTGTCTTTTCACCTTGCTTATATTTTCCTTTGTTGTGCAGAAGCTTTTAATTGGAGCCGATTATACAGAGTGAAGTAAGCCAGAAAGAAAAACACCAATACAGTATACTAACATATATATATGGAATTTAGAAAGATGGCAATGATGACCCTGTGTCAAGACAGCAAAAAAGACAGAGATGTGTATAGCGGACTTCTGGACTCAGAGGGAGAGGGAGAGGGTGGGATGAATTGGGAGAATGACATTAAAACATGTATACTATCATGTAAGAATCAAATCACCAGTCTATGTCCAATGCAGGATACAGCATGCTTGGGGCTGGTGCACGGGGATGACCCAGAGGGATGTTGTGGGGAGGGAGGTGGGAGGGGGGTTCATGTTTGGGATCGCATGTACACCCGTGGTGGATTCATGTCAATGTACGGCAAAACCAATACAGTATTGTAAAGTAAAATAAAGTAAAAATAAAAATTTAAAAAAATAAAAAATTAAAAAACTAAGCCCGTGAATGCCGCTCTAGATTTGATAAACAAGGTAATGCTTTACCCATTCAGACACCTCCTTCAGGAAACTAGAACAGGGGCTCTCCTCTAGCCCCATTAAACAAGGAAGACGACCAAATATTACTAAATTAACAGTGGCTACCAGACATAACACATGTATAGACATTCCTACTCCCCAAGATATGAAATTATAAATGGTAAATAATCCTATTAAAATCTTAACTGGATGTTTTGGCCCTATACCAAAAAATACTATAGGCCTCCTATTGGAACAAAACAACAACACCATACGTGAGATAATTATACATACTGAGATCATTGATAAAGATTACATGGGTAAAATTGCAGTAATGTTACATGTGACTCACAACTTGTATTTACAAAAGGGTGACAGATTTGCTCAGCTATTGCTATTACCTTATGTGGCCCCACTTAGTAGAAAAGCAGACACCAGAACAGGTGGCTTTGGGAGTACCAACGTTACTGCAGCCCTTTCTACTGTTATAAAAGAAATCAATAGGCCCATGTTAAAATTAAAAATCAGAGACAGAACTTTTGAAAGAATGTTAGACACTGCGGCAGATGTTTCATCATAAGAACAGAGGAATGGCCTTCGAATTGGCCTGCAGTGTTAGCCTCACACCAGTTGGTGGGAATAAGAACTGCAGATGCAGCTCAAACTTAATGTTAGTTCATCTTACTTACAAGCCCTGGGCCCTAATCAGTTAGTCGCTTTCACTAAACCGTACATTGCCCCATTACCATTAAATTTGTGGGGAAGAGACTTTCTACAACAAGCTCAAGTGACTATACAATTAAATGAACCTTTTTCTTAGGGGTCACTGAGATAAAGTCACTGAAGTTAGAATGGAAGTCTGATAAACCTATCTGGACAGCTCAGTGGCCCCTATCAAAAGAGAAACTGTCTGCTTTGCATACTTTGGTGGCTGAACTACTACAACAAAATAGAATAGAAACTACTCAATCACCATGGAACTCACTAGTTTTTGTCATTAAAAAGAAATCAGGTAAATGGAAAATGCTAACAGATTTAAGGAATATTAACACTATAATGATTCCTATGGGAGCATTACAACCAGGACTCCCAAGTGCTGCTATGGTCTAGCCCTAAGGACTGGGCTATTATGATTATTGATTTACAAGATTGCTTGTTCACTATACTTTTATATCCGGATGACAGGCAACGCTTTGCCTTCTCAGTACCTTCCATTAATAATCAATCCCCTGCTCAACGGAATCAATGGAAGGTCCTGCCCCAAGGTATGATGAACTCCCCTACGGTCTGTCAATTTGTTGTTGATAAAATTTTGCAGCCCATCAGACAGCAATTCCCTGAGGCATATCTCATTCATTACATGGATGACATTTTATTGGCTTCTCCCTCAAAATCTCAATTAAGTTTATTAGGTAATGAGATCATAACTAATTTAACTAATCATGGGCTGCTAATAGCAAAAGATAAATTACAACACCATTCCCCTTTTAAATATCTTGGATATCTTATGGACCGGTCTACTATAAAGCCACAGAAACTTTCTATTAGAAGGGATAATTTGCAAACACTTAATGATTTCCAAAAACTTCTCGGGGATATTAATCGGCTACGACCTACCTTAGAAATTCCCACACATGCTTTACAAAACTTATTCAAATTATTAGAAGGTTCCTCTGGTTTAAATAGTCCCCTACAACTTACCCCTGATGCTAAGAAAAAATTACAACTGATAGAACAGAAAATTCAACAAACATTTGTTTACCATATTAATTATAATTCCCCTTTTCAGGTATATGTCTTTGGTACTAAGATATCTCCTACTGGCATTAGAGTACAGGATAATCACCCTATTGAATGGGTATATCTCCATTCCAAACAGACTAAATAAATGCATTGTTTCCTATATAGACTTAATAGGGAAAATCATTTTTCTTGCATGCTCTCGCTTGTGCGCTATAGCTGGATATGACCGTACTCAGATTTATCTACCTTTGACAAAAAAAAAAAATTGATAATATTCTCCAGGTGTCCACTACCATTCTGATAGCCCTTGCTGATTATTCAAGGAATTGTTGGCAACCCACCTAACGGAAAAGTATGGAATTTCTTACAAAATACTTCCTTTATCATCAACAGTATTGTTTCTAAACACCCTCTCATAAATGCACCTATTTCATAGATGGAAATAAGGCAAGATGGGCAGCCATAATAGGTCCCAACATGCAAAAGAAAATTAAAAGTCCTTATCAATCCATTCAAAAAACAGAATTAGTCACATTATATTGTTTATTGACTCTAATAAAAACCCCAATGAATGTTTTAACTGATTCTCGCTACTTGGCACATCTTTTCCCATCTTTGTAACAGCTCATTTTATATCCAATGAAAATGATCTTATACATTTGTTCTTATTGATTCAACAAGAAATAAAAGCTAGACTCCATCCCTTCTTCATTACTCACATTCGTGTTCATTCCCATTTACCAGGACCCCTCAGTTTAGACAATGATTTGGCTGATCGCCTCATTGCCCTTATATTTTTTTCCCCCGAACAAGAACATCAGCTCTTCCATACTAACGCTAACAGACTACATGTTCAATATAAGATACAGTTACAAACGGCCAGAAATATTGTTCGGGACTGTGCCACATGTGCCCCCTTTCATTTGACCACTAGTCCCCAAGGGACTGATCTTAGAGGCTTACAAGCAAATGAATTATGGCAAGCTGATTTTACACATTACAAACTGCCCCCTTTTAAATTGTCACTTGTAGTCATGGACACCTTTTCCGGCTTCATCTGGGCAGTTCCCTCCACCGCCGAGACTGATAAAGCTGCCCTCACAGCTCTTCTGCAGTGTTTTCAGTGATGGGGATCCCTGCCTTCATCAAAACGGACAATGGTCCTGCTTTTACAGCCAATGCTTTTCGTGATTTCATACATCAGTGGGGTATCTGCCATCTTACTGACATCCCATACAACCCTCAAGGTCAAGCCATCATTCAACGGGCCCACCATATACTCAAGCTCGTTCTTAATAAACAAAACAGGGGGAATAAGCTAAGGGACCCCTATGGACCTAAAGCCATCTTGCCTATAGCCCTTTTTAACAATCAATTATTTTAATTTGCCTCTACACAGTCAGGAGACATAGGGTTAAATGTCTTAATCAATGGCGGCCAGGAACACTTCAGTTCCTAGGCAAGGGATATTATCTTGTCATTTTAGATGATGGAACCGAGCAGTGGGTCCCACTCAGAAGAGTCAGAAGATGGATAGACCTTACTCTACACCCCCCGACTGGTCACAGTACTAAAACGGAAATTGCAACAGATGCCTTCTGAGCCTCCTTATGACAACGTATCTTGGAAGAAAAAGTCATCTGTGCCAGGGGAGGACTGGTCCACCTGTAGAGGAAGGTTTAAAAAAAGTCTCTGTTCACGCCAACATGACTTTTGTTAATTGGGGGCCTCGTGCACTCTTTATGAATTGCTCAGAATCACAAGAAAATAATAACACCTGCCAATGGTATAATGTTTCAGCACCACATTTTAACAAACACAAGCAGGACTCTGGCATCAACGCGATGAACTTTTGAACTGGTACAACAGAGGTCTTTCACCTCCCAGACCCCGGATAATCAGTCCCGTCCTAGGGCCTGAACACTGGCATCTTTGAAAAATTCCTGCTTGCTTGTCTCGGTTTAGCATCTCATATGCTTAGGCACATGTTTCCATTCCACAGAATTATGCTATTGAGTATAATTATACTGGTTGTGTTCATGCCTATGTAAATGCGCCCTATCTTTTTGCTATTGGACAATTCAGGAGTAATGGCTCAGTTCTGTCCTCTACTGAGTGTCGTTTGTATACTTGTTTAAAGCATCGTGTGCCAATTAATGTTACTAAAGACAATGTTTTTTTTAGTCCAGCAAAGGACTGATTTGTGGGTTCCAGTTAAGATTTCTGAACCTTGGTCAGATTCCACGTTGTTGTCTTTTGTTCTGAGAGAATCCCTGAAAAGAAGCAAACGTTTTATTGGCTGGATTATAGCTACCCTTGTGGGTATTATTTCAGTTGTAACTGTTGGTACAGTTTCTGGAATGGCATTGTATAATTCTATTCAAAATCATGATTTCATTACTGCTTGAAAAAAGGATTCTCATGATCTCTGGGCCCAGCAAGCTCCGATAGATCAACAAATACGAATCACGTCTACCTTCAGCAGCATCCCCCTGTGTTATATAACACCGACTTCTATAATACACTATCCGCTAGTACTTCCTTTCTAAATCCAAAAACTTGGGTACCCCATAGATGGCTTCTTATGCGCTGATCTGTTTCTTGTTTGTTATTGTTCTTAAAGGATTCCGCACGTTATGTGCTCGAGCCACCACCGCCCAAAAAGCAGGAGTGACCATGGCTGCAGCAGTCCTTGCTCTTGAGGAAAAAGGGAGGAACTGTGGAGGAGCTGGAAGGCTTTGAGCAAATGCTGAGAATGTATTTGCTCCACTCATGACGAAGGTTGGAAGCTGGAACGAGCATAACAAAGGGTTATGAGCGTTCACCGAGTGCCTAAGGCTGGGAACGGATAATGAAGGGTTATATGCCCGGCCTTGAGGCATTCGAAGGCTTCCCTCTGACCACCAGTTTCTGAGAGCAAGGACTGTTGTTTTGTGATAAGACTCCCTTTAGAGTTTCGCCAAAGCTGTTATGGCTTGGGTGGTGGGAACTGTTTTATGCTTAAATGCTTTGATGTTTATCTGAAATGGCTACGTGCAAGTCTGTCTTATGCTCTATTCCCTGAAAATTATAAAACTACACAATTGGATAATAGACTTTGTCAGTCCACTAGAAGCTGTCCCTGAGTGTCCTTTTCAGAGTGCAGTTCTCCGAGCCTTGCAGGCATCTTAAGGAATTTGGGATGACTTCCACGCCCAACCAATCTCTGGAGAATCAAAAAAGGACCTGGTGAAGAAGCCCAGGGACTTGCAGACACCTGTCTGCAGTGTTGGTGAGCGGCAGCGATGTGGGCCTCCTGCCTCAGTGATCAAAACAAAAGGTCCTGCCTCTGCAGGGAGAAGAGCATGGCCACTGCAGCCTTAAGGTGATGTTAGCCTGGGATTATTTTTTTCTTTCTTTTTGTATCTTCTGGTCAGGAGGCCAAAAATTACTGGGTGACTTGTTCTTAAAGAGAAAATTTCTTTTCAGAATTTCTTAAGCAGGTGGTTTGGGGGTGGGATTGGGGGTGGTTGTTGCTGCTTCCATTATCAAAGGAATTGCATTGCTTGAGTGTGAGGTCACACGTATGTGTGTTTCTGTGTACCTGTTGCATTCTGCTGCTGCTTTCTGAGTTTCTGGAATCAGGTAAAATACATCCATAATTAAAAATTTTCTTCTGGATCTTTTTGTTTCCATCAGCCCCTGCTGTGAATCATCTGGAAAAGGCTTGTACTTTTTCTCACATACATAATGTTCTTTTTAATCTCAGTATAAAGATCAAGAGCACCTCAAAGGCTCAGCAATAAAGAATCCATGGGCAATGCAGGAGACAATGCAAGAGATGCCAGATTGATCCTGGGTAAAGTAGATCCCCTGGAGAAGGGCATGGCCACCCACTCCAGTACACTTGCCTGGAGAATCCCATGGACAGAGGAGCCGGGTGGGCCACAGTCCATGGGGTCACTAAGAGCTGGACATGACCGAAGCCACTTAGCATGCATATAAAGATGAAAGGGAAAGAAAAAAAGAAACAAAAACCACAAAACAAAATCCACATATTCTAATACCCCAGATCGACCTAGAACTCAAAAGAGTCCTAGTCAGTTTTCACCCTCACCCAAATCTATGTTTTTGAGAATCACTCCCACTGACTCTCCACTTCCACCTGGACCAGAGCCTGGGGATGTGGACCAGCCTGTGAGGCAAAAGGCTGGGCCCCACCCCAATGTCAACATCCTGCCCGCTACATCTTAAAGGGGCCACGACAGCACCTCAAGTCCTCTCTTTAAAGATGTGTACCGGTATGGATGTTCAGTGCACCTGTGTGTACATGTGTGCGTGCTCATCTCAGTCAGTTCAGTCGCTCAGTCGTGTCCGACTCTTTGTGACCCTATGAACCACGGCACGCCAGGCCTCCCTGTCCATCACCAACTCCCAGAGTTTACCAAACTCATTTCCATTGAGTCGGTGATGCCATCTAACCATCTCATCCTCTGTCGCCCCCTTCTCTTCCTGCCTTCAATCTTTCCCAACATCAGGGTCTATTAAAATGCGTCAGTTCTTTGCATCAGGTGGCCAAAATATTGGAGTTTCAGCTTCAACATCAGTCCTTTCAATGAACACGCGGGACTGATTTCCTTTAGGATGGACTGGTTGGATCTCCTTGCAGTCCAAGGGACTCTCAAGAGTCTTCTCCAAAAGCATCAATTCTTCGGCCCTCAGCTTTCTTCACAGTCCAACTCTCACATCCATACATGACACTGGAAAAACCATAGCCTTGACTAGATGGAACTTTCTTGACAAAGTAATGTCTCTGCCTTTTAATATGCTGTCTAGGTTGGTCATAACTTTCCTGCCAAGGAGCAAGCATCTTTTAACATCATGGCTGCAATCACCATCTGCAGTGATTTTGGAGCCCCCCAAAATAAAGTCAGCCATTGTTTCCATGGTTTCCCCATCTATTTGCCATGAAGTGATGGGACCAGATGCCATGATCTTAGTTTTCTGAATGTTCAGTTTTAAGCGAACTTTTTCACTCTCTTTCATTTTCATCAAGAGGGTCTTTAGTTCTTCTTCACTTTCTGCCATAAGGGTAGTGTCATCTGCGTATCTGAGGTTATTGATATTTCCCCCGCAATCTTGATTTCAGCTTGCTTCCTCCAGCTCAGCGTTTCTCATGATGTACTCTGCATAAAAGTTCATGTGCCGCCCTGCAATGACACCGACAGCCGTATATAGTACCTGGTGACGAGAAATGCACCACAAGCCTTCTTCTCCCGGTCGCAGCCCCAGAGCCTCAGAGCCCAGCATCCTAGCGTCACCAGGGCCAGAGGGGCCGGACAAGGAGAGCTGCGGGGAGGGGAGGGGAAGGCCACCACTGCTGCCCCTCACTCCTGTCCTGGGAAGAAGCATGTGATCTTCACCCCGGGGCTGGATGAATGAAAGGGAAGGACTTCCAGGAGGTGGTCCCTGTGGCAGGAAACTCTGAAGAAACAATGAAATGAAATTCGTATTTTAAGACAAGACAAGAAAAATTTGAATTGAACATTTTGGTCTGTCTGTTTTAATTCTTCCCTCTCCTCTCATGTGCATATTTCATCTGCATTGTGCCCAAACCAGACCTCTTCACGGGAAGAAACACCCATCTCACCACAAGGGTGACATGTTCTAGAGGAAGCCATGTGACACCTTAGAAGACAGCACTGCTACCTTCCTTAGGACCTGATTAAGTCTCCAGCTGTATTAGCTGTGCTCTGCCTTTTTTTAAGTTTCCTGCCTTGTTTCTTGTAGTAACAGATGTGTGATTAAGTCTGTGATGAAAAATACTGGTGACTAGGCCTCTTGAAGTGATTCCTATAATATATATAGTTTTATCAGATCCAGGATTGTAATGCAGTGACTGTTCCCACATGGCTCAGTGGGAACGAACCTGCCTGCTAATGCAGGAGACTCGGGTTTGATCCCTGGGTCTGGAAGATGCCCTGGAGAAGGAAATGGCAACCCACTCCAGTATTCTTGCCTGGAAACCCCATGGACAGAGGAGAATGGCGGGCTACAGTCCATTGGTCTCAAAGAGTCAGAGGCAACTTAGGGTCTAAACCACAGCAACAGCTACAGCTACGGGAATAAGCAACAGGAAGGAACCATTTGCTCAGGACTTGGGCCCAGACCACCTCTTTTTTGGGAGCCTTGTTTGTCCTCGTTCGGTCTGATGACTTTAAGATTCCACTCATCATTAAATATTCTTGTTCACCAAGTGTGTGTGTGCCAGGCCCTATTCTAGACACTGGATAGAGAGCAGAGAACAGAACCAAGAGTTCCATCCTCATGGAGCTTGCCCTCTAGTACAGGAGACGTGCACACCAACACATAACACCAAGTCACGGGTGATAAACGCCACGTAAAGGGAACACAGGTGAGAGGAGTTATTGGGGTGCCTGCTGGCGGTGGAGGGTTGGGGTGGGTGTGGCAAGGCTGCTCCGTGGGTGTGACGTTTAAGAAGAAACTGAGAGAAGAGTGTAGGCCGAGTGAGGACAACTCCCCTGTTCCTGTCTCCAGAGCTGATCTCTACTGGGATCCAGAGTCATATACACCTGCCTCCTGATATCTCCCTCCGGATGTCCTTGGACACATCACACTCCATATGTCCAGTCCCACCTCCTCAGTCCCCGACTCCCAAGACACGCTGATCCTTCCTCGTCTTTCCCATCTCAGCCAATGGCACCACCTTCACAGATGCTCTTCACAATATGCTCCTGAACCCACCCACTCTTCTTCATCTCTCGACCACCTGGTCCAGATCCATCCATCCCCTCACCTGTACTCCTGCCATAAGCTTCTAGGTGCTTCCTCTATTTCCATCTTTTCCTTAAAAACTGGGTTGGAGTAAAGTCAAAGTACGATAGTCTGAAGATTTCTGTTTGCTCCCTTAGGATGGGACACAGACTCCATAACACCACCCACCTGCAAAGCCCTGCAAACTCAGACCCCTTTCTACCTCTCCAGCCTCCTCTCCTCCCTCCAGCCACTGACAACTGTTTCCAGTTCTCTTGGGCATCTCAGAGCCTTTCACCTTATCTGTCTACACACGACGCCCCAACCCTGAACTGAGACCTGAGCTCAGCCGGGCTCACAGTAGTCCTGGGCTCAGGCTATGCTACTCTAAGCCTCTGTTGCTCATCCAGAAAATGGAGATAATAGCTCCTGCTTTTAGTCATAAAGGCTGTTAACTGCACCCTCCAGAGAACATCTCTGGCAACATAAGCAGAGAACAAATGTACTGGCAGGATGCTGAGTAGCTTGGAGAACTGCTAGAGAGGGACCAGCCTGAGAACAGGCTCAGACCAGCAATGAGGGTGCTGGACAGGCAGCTCACAGCCAAGGGCACTTGGTCCAGGCACCGTGGCCACTGGAAGCACACCCTGGATGCTGCTGCAGGCCCTGCAGAAGGAATTCTGGGCTGTCCTTGTTTCCATGTATACCTGTTCTTTCTTACTGAGGGTCAGGCCCAGTCTCTCCCCAGGTTGCACACATGATGGGATTGTCTTCAAATATGGTGATGAGGTCAGGTCTTCAGTGATTTCCCTCCATGGAGATATCCATCACAGAAGGTCAAGTGTTGTTAGGAGGATTAAATAGGACAAAACACGACTCAGTGATTCTCAAATATTCACCAAAAGGCAGGAGGGATGGAATGCATCCCAGTTGATAGGTCCAGGCTACAGTCTGAGCTGTAAGCACTTGCTGTGTTCATTTAAGAAACATTTGCCATGGGCCAACAGGACAGGTATTGACATAAAAGTTAAGAGAGGTGTCACACACAGCACACACTGCAGGTTAACCACTGTTCTGGAGTTTTTGTTCCTCCCAGCAGTCCATGAACTATGCACTCAGCGTCCACACAGACACAGACACACAGTGGGTAACTAGATCAAGATCACACAAGTAGGAAGTGGCAGAGCTGGGCTTTGAACCCAGTCATGTGGGTGCAGGATCTTATACTCTGAGTGTCATTAATCTGCACCTTGTATTCCAGAAAGATGAAATGGCCAATATGTTTTTAGCACCAACAGTTCAACGCTTCCTTGGTGGCTCACATGGTAAAGAATCCACATACAATGTGGGAGACCTGGGTTCCATCCCTGGGTCAGAAAGATTCCTTGAAGGAGGGCATGACAGCCTACTTCAGTATTCTTGCCTGGAAAATCCCCCTGGACAAAGGAGCCTGGAAGGATACAGTCCAAGGAGTCGCACAGAGTCGGACATGACTGAGCGACAAAACACACCACCAGTCTGACTAGGTGACTTATTATCTCTATTTCATTTCATTTTCAGGGATATTATTATTGTCATCCCCATTAACAGATGATGAAACTGAGGCTCAGAGAGCACGTTATGTTTTTTCCTCAAGGTCATACAGTTACTCTCTGAGAGAGCCTGGGTTGAATACAGATCTGCCCCCTCCAAAGCTCAGCAAGTAAAAGAACCTCCGGAAGTGCTGAGCCCCTTGCCTCTTCTCTCCGATCCAGGTATAACCTCCTGGCTCCTGTCTGTCCCACTCGGGCTGCAGTACCTCATCCAGAGGTCCTACAGCACCTCATCCAGAGGTCCTACAGCAGCACCCCATCTCAACCAGACTGCTTCCTGTTGGCAAGCCAGCCAGAAAAGTCCGGAGAGAGCACAGAGACACTTCACAGGGGTTGATTAAAGCCCCCTTGATTCTCCTCAGCTCACCTGCCTCCCGACAGGCACCTTTAGACAGGAGCCAACCACACAGACAAGGGCCGCATGATCGGCCATCTGCACTGGCAGCCGGGGAGATAACCAGGTGCCTGAGACCACAGGAGGGAGTGGCCCCAATTCTCCCCACTCAGAGGAGGACTGAGGAAGGCTGATTCTGTGATTTTTCCAAGAAGCTGGTCCAGGACCTCAGAATGGGAACATCTGTGCCTGGGCTCTGTTCTGAATGTGGCTCAGGCCACAGTCTGGGGAGTCAGCTAGAGTCACCCTGTGCAGAGGAGGCTCTGGCCAGCCGAGGAGGGAGCCTCTGGCCACTGTCCCAGGAGACAGGGAGCCCAGAACAGGCAGAGAGCAAGGGAAGGGCCTGAGGCTTGGGTACTGGGAGGTCTTCTCCATCAATTGTGTGTGTTGAAGGGCTGGGGGAGGCCCTGGTCACCAAGTAGGTGGGTTTCGGGTCCCCAGCTCCCCCTCCACAGACCTCTGGACCCAAGGCACCTCCTTTCTCTCTGCCTTTGAAGTTAGGCCTGTGTGGGCATCTCTCAGCTCCTCCCCCAGCCTGTCCGCTTTGGAGTCAGAGCAGATGTGACTGTGAATCCAGTCGCGGACCCCAGATCTGCCTCCCTTCACTCTGGGCTTCTGTTTCATCTTCCCCTGCTTGTGGTCAGCCCTCTATATGCCCAGCAGAAAGGAATTTCCTTTTGCTACGGGAAACAGAAGCTCCCTAAACAGGGCAAGAGCATTCAGACTGCTGAGTTGGACTCTGAAGAAGGGGAAAGTCAAGAATGTGCAGAAACAAAGGAGTCTGGGAGACCTCAGACTGTGGGGGCGCCTGGAAGCAGTTTGTTTTTGACAAGAGTCACTGGAGAGTTGGACCGCAGGAAGTGACTGAGGAAACTCAGGTTATGAGAGAGAAACATGGTCCCCACCAAGCAGAGGTCGTGGGGAAGGAGGGTCTGTGTAATCAGGAAGGATGTGACCAATCAACAGGACCCAGCAGCCAAGAGGGAACAAGCAGAGAGGGTGGCCAGAGGGGAGGGAGCCGGCTTCCATCTCCACCTCTGAGTCTCCAGGACTGGCAAGTCCAGGTGCCCCAGGAGAGGGGAACTGGGAGGGACAGGGGTCTCTGGCACCCCTCCCACATCTAGCAGATGAGGAAACTGACTCAGCAGCAGTGAGTGCTGAGTGTCCCCCCTCCTTGGGGGGACATGGCAGGTTTGTGCAGAACGAGGGTGGACGGGGCAGAATCCCAGCCTGGAGGATGCTGCTGCCACACTTGTCACAAGCAGCGTGCGATTGTGGACAGACTGTCAGCCTGGGGACAAGGCACCTGGGTCCTGACTCTGACTCTGCCACACACAGGGTGACTCTGGACAAGTGCTGCCATCCCTGGGGTCCAGCTGTTCCTTCTCTATGACGAGAAAACTAAGTGTATTTCAGTCATGTCTGACTCTTTGTGACCCCATGGACTGCAGCCAACCAGGCTCCTCTGTCCGTCAGATTTCCCAGACAAGAATACTGGAGTGGGTTGACAACCCGTCTCCAGGGGATCTTGCCAAGCCAGAGATCAAACTCAGGTCGACCTGCATTGCACGAGGATTCTTTACCATCTGAGCCACCAGGGAATACCCTAAGACTAGAGGGTTGGACTAAATACAGGATCATTACTCTTTCTTTTGAGGGCCACAGCGAGGGAACTGGAGCAGCCTTGGAATTGTGACAAATGGCCCTTAACCTCTCAACAGGAGGAATTAACTAGCTGCCCCCATGAACCACGAGGCTTGGACAGCAAGCCTCTCAGGTGAGCACACTCTGGACAATTATTTTACTGAAGCACAGAGTCATTTATATCCTCTCAGGAAGTTAGGTCCCAGGGTTGTATTCAATTTGATTTAGCAGAACATAAGAATCTGAGGTCTCTGCACTAAGACTTGCAGAGGTCAATGCATACTTGCTTTTGTGGATAAAAAATTAGCCAATAGTCAGACAACCGAAGAAAGAATTGGAAACTTTATTGGAACCAACCTGAGAAGTTTAACTGGGAAGACAGTCTCTCAAGAAGCTCCAAGAGCTGTTTTGAGGAGATCAGGGTTGGAGGTCAGTGTTTATGTGATTTGGGGAAAGACATGAAACCAGCCCACGTCCTGGTAGAAGGTTACTTCACTCAGGAAGAACAGATATCATGGTTCATGCTTTTAGTGCTTCCTAAGCATGGACAGATGCAGGAAACTGGGTTCATAGCAAAGCCTCCTGAAAATATCCAAGTATGTGAGGGCAGGTTCACCAGTTTTCTCAGAGTACAAAGTACAATCCTGACCTTTTTCACGACTTCTTTTCAGGGTGGATTGTAGATCAGTGAATTGCAGCAGCTAGTGACTTGATTCTTGTAGAACTGGGTGGTGGACAACATTCTTTATCATGCAATCTATTTGTTTCCATCTTAATCTCAGTCAAGGTTTGGGAGGAATCTTCCCAGGTCAGGTGAGGATCCCACTGATGGGCCCCTCGATGTGCAGTTCCTCTTCTAGTTCTGGTAACAGGAGCCCAAATCCCCTGGAACAGTTGTCTTACTTGTCTGTCAGGCTTCAGAAACGGTCCCTCCTGTTGCTTCTTCCCATATTTCGAGTCATGGATCTTATAAAACTGTAAGGTCACCTGGTCATCATCATGTTTATCAGGGGCTCAATGACACATTTGTTAACGCAAGAGACAACACTCTTGTAAAGTGGTAGACGTGAGTAATATGGCTAGTGACATTACTAAGGTCATAGGAGGCAGTGTCATATAACGTCACAAGGCTGGGGTTAGAAGAACGGAAACGGATCTCTCTTATTGGGTCAGGTGTTTGTGCCCTTCGGGACGTCTGGTTGACACATACTGCAGACGCACACTGCACACTTCAGGGCAGGGAGGAGGTCACAAGAGGGAGAGACGAATTATGTTTAAATTTTTCTTGTCTTACCTTAAAAAATGAATTTTATTTCATTGCTTCTTAAGATTTGCCTGCCATGGGAACCACGTCCTGAGCCCTCCCCATCCACCCCACCCGCCCCCGGGCGAAGAGCTCATGCTTCATCCCAGTACAGGAGCGAGGGGCAGCAGGGGGGGGGGCCTTCCCCTACTTCCTGCACCACCAGCCGCCACAGCTCTGATGCCTGACTCCTCCAGTCCCGGTGACTTCAGGATGCTGGGCTCTGGGGTTTGTGACTGAGAAAGGAGACTGAGCACAATATTGGTGGCTTCCTGTCCGCCAGTTATTATAAAGGCTGCTGGTCCAAATGCACCTATGAGCACAGACACACAGGCACATACACAGACAAACAGGCGCTGGGCATGCACGCAGGGACACGCCATTACATACAGTCAACCGGGCTCTGGTCCTTTAAGAGCTAAGGGGACAGAAAGTCTAGTGTTGGGGACACAACTGCTTTTTGTCTTGGACTGGGCCATGCCCCAAGGTCCCAGGGAAAGGTGGGAGTGGGAAAACATTGGGAAGGGCTCCCAGAGATGAGCATTTGGGTGAGAATAAAAATCTGCTCCATCCTTCCCAGCTCAGAGAAAATTTGGGGCAATTAGCGTATGTCAGGATTGTGGGTTTTTTCTTTTATCTTTGTATTGAGGTTAAAAAAGAGCATTACAGTTGTAAGAGAGAGGGCAAGGAGTCATCTATGATTTATAGCAGGGTTGATGGTATCCAGAAATTCCAGACAATTTAAAAAATCCATGTGTATTTACATTTATTTAGATCATATTATGTGTGCGTCCTGGAGAAGCAGGAGGCAGCATCAGAAAACAGCTGACCCATAGAAACACATGTCTGTACAACACAAACTCAAGCAACACAGTTTCCTCGACGGTGGCATCAGGAGTGCCCGCCCATCCAACACCACCCATCAACAAGTTTTGAAAAGAAACTTTCTATGGAAAAATATAGTCACCCAGTAATTTTTGCCCTTGAGACAATAAAAGTTAAGAAAAATATAACACCCAGGCTAACATCACCTTTAATGCTAGCAGTGGCGATGCCCTTCTCCCTGCAGAGGCAGGACCTGCATTTTTGATCCCTAAGGCGGGAGGGCCACATCGCTGTCCCTCACCAACTCTGCAGGTAGGTGTCTTCAAGACTCTGGGGTTCATTCACCAGGTCCTACTTTGATTCCCAGAGAGTAGTTGGGATGGGGAGACATTCAGCCTTTGCTTCCTTTAAGATGGCCTCTGCTGGCAGTGGGTTTTCAGTAAGCTTGGAAAAATTCTGGAGCCAATGTCAGATGGGGCCAACCACCAGCTGGGGCCTAGGGACCAGGGTCTCTACTTCAAGAGCCCCACCCACTGGAAGTTACTGACCTGCAGAGACTTTTGTTTAACTTAAAGGAGTGGTGGGCTGTATACCCCATCCCCTAGGAGAAAGTGGGCCATACCCCTTGGTACTCACCCCCAACCCCCACCTCCTTCCAACACACACACACACCAACTAAGGCACCCCAGGCAGACAGACTTGCTTTGGCAATGAGGCCCCTCTGGAGGCCCAGGGTGTGAACAGTGGCACAAAGGGCTGTATGAGGTGGAGTCAGCACCTTAGGAGGTGGGGCAGAGAAGGAAAGGGTCTCAGGTCCTAATGGATCAGAAGAAGGAAAATGGGGAGAGGTGGTCAGGACACAGGAGATGGGAAAGCCAAGGATGACCAGGAAAGGGGCAAAAAGCAGAAAGTGTAGAATAGATGAGGGCAGCAAGAGAAAGGCAAAACAGAAGGTGAGCAAACACACAAAACAGGGCAAAGACCGCAGAAGGAGTGAAGAAATGGAAGGAGAGTGAGATGCATGGGGAAGGATGCGAGGAGGGAGAGGGGAGCCAGGGAGAGGGCATCAGAGGACGTCAGAGCTCTGTAAAGAACCCCTCTCATTTAGAAAGTGAATTCTTAGTCCCTACAATAGCCTCACAGGCCAGGTGCTCAGTGTCGGCTTCATCAAGCAGCAGCTGGATAGGACGGCCACGGCCAGCCGCTGGTCCCCGGCGCACTCCGAGCAGATGCATCTGTTGCTGCAGCTCACGTCACTGGACCGCTGGGGCTGCCCATCCAGCTTCCTGTTGAACTGGTGGAGTGGACAGAGCACTAGGGCAGAGGAGCACAGAGAGTACCCTCTGCTCAGACAGGACACAGGTAGGGAACAGAGCTTTTTGTCTTTGACTCGATCAAACCCCTTCACTATGAAGTTCATAGCTCGTTCCAGGAGGAAGCATATGAAGTCCACCACCACGAACAAGGGCTGGCTGATGCTGATACTGGTGGGGGCTGTTGATGACGGTGATGAAGAACCAGTTAGCATAGTTCTCTGGGCCTCCTGAGCAGGCCTGGGAAGGCTGGATTGAGCCAGACCATGCCTCCAGGCTGGATATGATGCAGAACGCTTCAGTGGCATAGAGTGCAGCTGCCACGAAGGCGAATGCAGTGGCAGTGATGACCCTGTTTTGGGTGGAGCCTGGAGGCAAGAACTTGATGTAGGTGGCGCCGAAGATGATGGACGTTGAGAGGCAGAAGATGAAGAAGTAAAAGGCGTGGGCACAGAGAAAGCTGTCCCAGGAGAAGGGGAAGCGGGACCGGAGCCCACAAAACTCCCCTATGAAGACGGTGAGGGTCACAATGAAGCAGATGCACCAGATGAACATGCACCAGTTAATTACGTCCCCCTTCAGAGTGTCCTCACTGGCCCCCAGCGAGAAGGGCACACAGGTGGAGAGCAGCTGCCCCAAGTGGAGGAGGAAGCCCACGATGGGCTTGGTGCCCCGACCTGAGGACGGGCACATGGTGAGCATGGTGGTCAGGCAGGTCACCGGCACCGGACTGTAACCTTGCTTGGTTCTCAGCCAAAGGCTTATGAACACTTAAACAGAGTTTGCTGTTCTGGTTTCAGTTTTGCTTTGCCGATTAAGCGCTGTTTCTGTCTCAGTTCTTTTTCTCTAGAAAATATATGACCACTGACCCAGTAGAACTGATGTGCTGATCTGAACAAAGTAAGGACCACACTCACCTTCTCAATCCAGCAAGGTGGCCCAGGGGTCTCCCAAAATAGAAGCACAGCGCACCCCTGGCACACAGCCTGTGGCCCCTTAGGTTTCCCTCCTCGTATAAATCCCAGCTGAGACTTGCTGTGCTGGGGGTTGATTCTTCTGGGCAGTGAAACACCCTCTTGCCGGCTTCCATAAGATAAAGCTGCTTTTCTTAAACCCAAGACTTAGCTCTCTGTATTGGCTTCTTCAGCGACAAGCAGCTGGGCCTGACTTGGGGACAATGAGCATCCAGGCAGGGGTCAGGTCCCCATGTCTCCAGCCCCTCCCTTTCTTCCTGGAGCAAGGAGCAGAGTGCCACTGGGAAGAGTGCCAGCTAGTCCCAGCGAGGATCTATAGGTCTTTTCCAGCAGCTGCCGAACCGTTAGATTCAGGAAATTGCCCTGGCCCTCCCCACGCCTTGCTCACAGTGTGCTTTCACTTTCTGTTAAGAGAAGGAAACCGGCCTCTGAAGGAGCACCGAGCTCTTGACTGAGTGAATAGAGGGGTGTGGGTCCCAGGAGCCCCCCTTCCCACCTGTTTGGGTGTGTTCTTTGCTCTTTGAAACTCTGGGGCCAGTTGGACACTGCAGAAGTGGGAAATGGCGTGTTTGTGACTCTGTACCACTCTCTTCCCAAGGAAGAATTGCTTGTTTGCTTTAAATCTGTTCTGGGGGAGCCAGTGAAGTGGGGGGAGGGGATCTACAGCCATCGCTTCTACAAGTCCACTGGCACGCGTGTTGGCAGATGGACAAAACTGGAGGTATGGCCCAGTAATCAAGAAAAAAATGGTTTTCTGCTTTCAATACAACCTGGCCCATGTATGTTTTCAGTCATGAAGAGTGTAGGTCCCTGCATGGAGCTCTAAATTATTCCAGTATTTTGCAGGTGGAGCTCTTTTTTTAAATCTGGAAGTGGGAGGGAACTCCATGCGCAGGTCTTCCTGTTACTCCATAATTAGGATTCTTCCAACAAAGGCACTAAATTACAGGCAAAAAGGAAACTAAACTATGAAAAGCCTGTCACGTTCACAGAGGAGGCTGCAGGCAAGGGAGGGAGAAGAGGGGTCAACTTCTTAGGGAACTGAATCCAGCCCCGACCTCTGTGATTCCTATGATGCCCCAGGCAGGGGCTGCCCTGCTCTGCGCCCCCTCCCCCTCCCTCGCAAATCCAGTCTCCAGAAGGAGGAGGGGTTCTAGTGTGTTGGCAGGGCACAGCCTTAGTGTCACCACTGCTTGAGGAAGAAAGGGGTTCTGAAGTAGTCTCTCCCTTTAAGACCTGACAGGTCACTCAATTTGGCCAGAGTGCATCCCTAATGGCGTGGGGTGGGGAGGCGGGGGCGGGCAGTGAGGGTGGATTTCCACTAAGACAATTCCCTGCAGGAGGTTTCAGTGCAGGAGAAAAGTCTGTGACTGTTATTGGACATATGATCTCCTTCTCAACGTAGACCTGCTAAACTGGAAAAAACCATCCTCCAAGTTGATCTACAAAAAATGGTGGAAACATTCATTGGTATTTTTTTTAACCCACCGCCCAACATGGGCTGATGCACAGACGTGGGTGATGATTGTGTTCACAGCAGAGGAGCGGCACCTCGTCCCAGACAAAGCCCGACACTCATCTCTCAGTGTTTGGCTTCTTGAGGATTGAGTAGACAAGCCTGAGCTCAGTAACACAGCCATGGGCCAAGGCGCCTCCAGAGGCTAAAAGAGACAAGGAGGGGCCCTGCCCTGGGGCATCAGAGGCAGAGCAGCCCTGCTGACACCTTGTTTCACAACGCTGGCCTCCAGAACTGTGACAGAATACGTTTCTGTGGTTTTAAGCCATCGGGTTTATGATAATTTGCCGCAGTAGCCCTAGCAGAACAAAATGAATTTCCAGAAGTGAAAAATATATTAGTCATATTTTTTTTAAGTTTCCAGAAAAGCTTGCCAACCTCCTGCTTTAGAGTATGGTGGTCACATGGATCCCAGGACCCCTTGTCTCAGTGTCTGAGACTCACAGGGGAGGGTCCACTAATCTAGAGAAGGGGGGGTCACTCCAAATGCCCACAGGAGCCAGGAAGAAGCCAGGAGGGAACGAAATAAGTAAAGGGGATGGAGAAGACTAGGGCCCCTGGAGAGGACCAGCGGCACCTGCCAGGGGTGGTGGAAAACAAGATGCCCTGTGCATGACACAGTCTTATGTTTACAAAACAGAAAAAAAGGAAGATACAGATACTCCCTACAGGCATGTGTGCATGCATGCAAACACGTGTCTAACTACAGTTTCAAAGCTTCTGACATGTGTTGAAGGCTGTACGAGAGGTTGAGAACACGGATGCTCCCTGGATGAAGGGGTGGTTTCTCCTGTGAACAGGCAGGAAGCTTGGCCATACCAAAGAGGGGGAAATGGGCACACGTGAGATGATCATAGACCTGTTTATGTAGATTATACAGGAGAATAAGAGGAATATAGAAAACTACACAAAGATATAAATGGGAAACTGTAAAAAGGCCAGAGTACATCATGAGAAACACTGGGCTGGATGAAGCACAAGCTGGAATCAAGATTGCCGGGAGAAATATCAAAAACCTCAGATATGCAGATGACACCACCCTTATGGCAGAAGGTGAAGAAGAACTAAAAAGCCTCTTGATGAAAGTGAAGGAGGAGAGTGAAAAAGTTGGCTTAAAGCTCAACATTCAGAAAACTAAGATCATGGCATCTGGTCCCATCACTTCATGGCAAATAGATGGGGAAACAGTGGAAACAGTGTCAGACTTTATTTTGGGGGGCTCCAAAATCACTGCAGATGGTGATTGCAGCCATGAAATTAAAAGGCACTTACTCCTTGGAAGGAGGGTTATGAGCAACCTAGATAGCATATTCAAAAGCAGAGACATTACTTTGCCAACAAAGGTCCATCTAGTCAAGGCTATGGTTTTTCCAGTAGTCATGTATGGATGTGAGAGTTGGACTGTGAAGAAGGCTGAGCGCCAAAGAATTGATGCTTTTGAACTGTGGTGTTGGAGAAGACACTTGAGAGTCCCTTGGACTGCAAGGAAATCCAACCAGTCCATTCTAAAGGAGATCAGTCCTGGGTGTTCTTTGGAAGGAATGATGCTAAAGCTGAAACTCCAATAGTTTGGCCACCTCATGCGAAGAGTTGACTCATTGGAAAAGACTCTGATGCTGGGAGGGTTGGGGGCAGGAGGAGAAGGGGATGACAGAGGATGAGATGGTTGGATGGCATCACCGACTAGATGGACGTGAGTTTGAGTGAATTCCAGGAGTTGGTGATGGACAGGGAGGCCTGGCGTGCTGCGATTCATGGGGTCGCAAAGAGTCGGACACCACTGAGTGACTGAACTGGACTGAACTGAACTGAACTGAAAGAGGCTGTAGCTGCTGCTCACCTCCAGCTACTCCCCCCACCCCAAGGGCACACAGCCTGGTGACACCAGGTCTCCTGAGGTTTCTAAAGGAGCAGGAAATCTGGATTTTCTTGTGAAATTAAACCACTGCAGCTTCCAAACCCTTCGGGAAGAAACAACACTGATTCTACACCATGTCTTCCAGAAAACGCCATGAAGAAAAGCAAAACAAATCCTCGGGGCCACCTCCAGTACAAACTGGTTTGTGCCCCTAATCTGGAGCAAACCAAGCTTGCATTAGGGGGCCAGGGCCTTCTGGGTCCTCTCTGAGGGGGAGACGGAGAACCGTGAGACCATGAATTGTCTCATGTACATTCTGCTACCAAATGAAATTTTAAGAAATCGTTTTCAATTTTGAGAGACTTGAAGATTTGAGATTGTACGTAAGGATGATTCTACTTTACAACCCCAAAAGATAGTGGTATCAGCACAAGAGGCCCCAGATGTTCATGGTTTGGGGCCAGACCAGACATGGCTGTGAGATTTGGGGATAACAGTCTCCTGATAAGGCCGAGGGTGATGGGTGGTGAGAACCATTCTGGAGCGGCTGTGTTGTTACCCAAGTGTCTGAGCCATTGGTTCCAGCTCCACAGATCCTGAGCCTCAGCCGTCACAGGGCTCTGAGCCTGTTCCAGGCGGCTGACTCGATTCACCACCAGCCAGACCATCGCAACACCATGTGCACTGGGGTGACATCTGAGACAGGGGCTTCTTGGAGGTCACGTGCTGCTGTCTCTGCCTCCGCCCGCCACAGCTCTTCTCCACCTGCGTGGCCTTCTCTCTGGTGGCTGACATGGGCATCTGGACAGGGGCCCCAGGTAACTGGTCCACATCCTTCTGGTGCGTCTGCTTCGTTGTGACGCTCATCATCTCCATAGTCGACTATGTGCGCTCTGGTCCTTCTTTCCTTTCTTCTGGTGCAGCTTCTCTGTCACCTACACCTGTTGCACCACCCTCCTCTGTCTCTCGGCCCCCATCACCTACTCTGTCGCCTTTGTGCAGGTCCTGCCTGATGGTCCTTACCGGGACCGGGCCGTCACTGCCTCTAGGTTCTTCTCTGTCACATCTGTGCTGTGTGCCATGTAAGTAGCCTGCACATGGACCACCTACGGGTTCAAAGAGACCTCCTGCTATGCGCTCACCATGCCAGGCCTGCTGAAGGTGCTGGAGACCTTTATGGCTGGTTTCATCTTCGCCTTCATCAGCAACACCTCCCTGTAACTGCACCAGCCGGTCCTGGAGTGGAGTATGGCCGTGTACTCCATCTGCCTCATCCCAGCAGCCTGGCCATCCTGCTAAACTTGGGCGAATGGGAATGCAGGCTGCCCGGGCCCTTCCCCCTCTTCCAGCTTGTGCTCAGCCTGCTCTCTGTCCTGCTCTATGTCAGCGCTCTGGTCCTCTGGCCGCTCTACCAGTTCAATGAGGAGCTTGGCAGACAGCCCCAGCAGTCCAGTGATATGGGCTGCATCAATGGGCTCAACTACGACATGTGCTTCTGGGACCAGCGACTGGCTGTGGCCATCCCAACAGCCGTCAACCTGCTGGTTTACGTGGCTGACCTGGTGTACTGGACCTGCTAGGTTTCTGTAGGGACTGAGGTCCAGTCCAGTGTTCCTGACCCCCCTGCTCACAGGAGGTATCCTCACCGAGCTCTGACATCCTCTGATGGCCTCTTCCTGGCTCTCCTCTCTCCCTCCTCGCATGCTTCACTCATCTCACTCTGCTTTCTATTTCCTTCCCTCCTCCTGCTCTGTTCTTATCTTGTGTGGTTGCCCACATTCTGTTTTGCTTCTTTCTCTTGCTTCTCTCATTTCTTCTACATTTTTCTACCTTTTGCCCCTTTCCCGGTCATCCTTGCTTTTCTCATTTCCTGTGTCCTGACCACCTCTCCCCATTTACCTTCTCCTGATCAGAGCAGTCTGGCATAAATCAAGCTCCCACTCAAGATAAAATTCAAAAGTAAGATAGAAAAGATTGAAAATAACCCAGGTGTTCATCTTTAGGATGTGGATTAATAAATAATGATATAGTGCAAGAGGGATACTCTGCAACAGTGACAGGGAAATATCTCCAGGAGACATGAAATAAAGATAGCTAAGACATAAGTCAACATGGAGCATACTATATTTTATATAATAAAAATGAGGGGAAATAATATTAAATACAGCTGTATGTGCTTGACTTGCATCAAGAAGCACAGGAAGGACTCCCCTGAGTGCACTGGAATAGTTACCTGGTCCGGGTTGGGGAGGGAAACTGAGGAGAGAGTGGATGGAGCCACAGGTAGAAGTGAGGTTCCTCAGAATATGGCTTTTTCAGAATATTTTTATTTGGAACCATGTAAAGATTCCCTTCTTAAAAAAATAAAATTTATTTTTGAAAAATATACCAACTGGAGAAGAAGGGTCAGGGGAGGGATAGTTGGCAGATGGTCTCCATGCTCCCTGCAGCCTTGATGGATAGGCTGCAGGAGGAGCTGAGAGACGCCTGCACAGGCCTGTCTCCAAAGCAGGCAGAAGGGAGGCACCTTGGTCCAGGGGTCTGGGGAGGGGGAGCTGTGGTCCCCAATCCCCCTTGCTGAGTGGCTAGGGGCTCCCCAAGCCCTTCAGCACACACAGGTGATGTAAAAGACCTCCCGTTGCCCAAGCCTCAAGCCCTTCTCTTGCTCCCTGCCTGGCCTGGGCTCCCTGTCTCCTGGGGCAGCGGCCAGAGGCTCCCTTCTCGAAGGCCTGCCAGAGCCTCCCCCAGGCAGGGTGACTCCAGATGACGTCCTCCAGACTGTGTCCTGAGCCGCATCCAGAACACATCCCGGGGCACAGATGTTCCCATTCTCTGCCCAGTTTCTTGGAAAAATCACAAAATCAACCTTCCATAGTCCACCTTTGAGTGGAGAGAAAAGGGACTCGGCACTCGGGTGGCCTCAGGCACCTACTCGGGAGCCAGGCATCGACTGCCAATCCACGTGGACCCTTGTCTGTGTGGCTGTTCTGTGGAAAAGTCTCTAGGAAGACTGATGGGCCGAGGAGATTCAGGCCAGGCTCCAATCAGGCCCTCCCTAGGGTCTGGACCCTCTCTGTCATGTTCTGGCTAACTTGCCAACAGGAAGTGGTCTGGCTGGGATGGGAACTCAGCCACAGGACCTCTGGGTGGGGCACTAGAGCCAGACCAGGACACATGGGAGCCAGGAGATGAATCCTGGACCCAAGAGAAGAGGGAAGGGGCTCAGCACTTACTGTGGCTCTGTTCCCTGCTGGGGCTTCCTTGGCGGCTCAGATGGTAAAGAATCTGCCTGCAGTGCGGGAGACTCATGTTTTATCCCTGGGTTGGGAAGGTCTTCTGGAGAAGGAAATGGCTGCCCACTCTAGTATTCTTGCCTGGACAACTCCATGGACAGAAGGAGCCTGGGGGGGCTACAGTCTGTGGGGTCGCAAAGAGTCAAACACGACGGAGCGATTAACACGTTTTTCTTTTTCTGCTTATGACTTGCTGAGCTTTGCAGGGAGACAGACCTATATTCACATCTGGGCTCTGACAGGAAGTAACTGTGTGAACTTGAGCAAAAAACATAACACAGTCTCTGAGCCTCAGAATCGTCTGTACAGTGGGGATGACATTAATAATAGCCCTGAAGATGAATGAAATGGAGGTGATGTCACCGAGTCAGTCTGTTGGCACTGAAAAGCATATTGGCCACTCTGTCCCTTTGGGTCTAAGGTACAAATCAAATCCAAGCAGATTTTAAGGTCCTAAACCCACATGACTGGGTTCAAATCTCAGCTCTGACACCTAAACATCTCTAATCATGATCGGTTGACCTCTCTGTGCCTGTGAAAATGGGGACTGAGAACATATTTCAAGGGCTGCTGACAGGAACAAATGAATCAGCAGCAGAGCCCGACTTGCAGTGAGCACGACACATACGACCTCTTGTAACTGTTGTGTCCACAGCAGCCCCGCTGCAGCCCAAGTCCTCAGGGCCCCTTTCTCAGCCGACAGAACCTCTGAGCTGTCATCCGAGGTCTCTTCTGGAGCCAGGCTGGGCTGGTGAGGGTTTGCCCAGTTGGTCTTTTCTGGGTCTGCTTCTGACCAGGGATGCAGAAGTGGTGGGGGTAGGGGAGCTTGGCTCAAGCCCATCTCCTCACCCCCAACTCCAACCAGCATCTGTTTCCATAAATCCCTCCAGTGCTCTGCCCATCAGCCCGACCACCGCCCCCAGGCACACTCCCACTGCTAGTGGGGACCACTGCTTATGCAAAACCCCTAAAGAGAGCCTGCTGTGCTTTCTGCTACACCAGGCAGGAGATGCTTCCTGAACACTCTGTTCCTGGACCTTGTCAGAGGCTGGCAGGACCCCAGGACCCTCCATCATCTCTCTGACCCTATGACCCTCTCCCACAGGGTCTTGGCTCCCCAGGTTTTTATCCCCCATCACAAGAACTCAGATCCAGTTTTGTTCATGTGTCAACCACAATGTGCTTAACTATAGGCACATAAAGACTCCATTTTCTGTATCTTCAACCAAATAGGATGGCTCAGCCACCAGCCCATTAGTAGGAAGTCGTTACTTTTGTATTGAAACAAGTCTGATATGTTAAGAGTATATTATTATGGGGTATTATAGAAAGGAATGCAATATCCCACATTTGCTTTCATGGAAAACATGAGGCTTCAAAGATAAACTCTAGAATATAGATCCACAAAGTAGAGGTATCTTGTCCTTTGTTCACTGAAGTTTTTTTCCCAGTGCTGAGAAGAAGGCCTGGTACCTTGCAGGAGTTTATTGAATAAGTGTTAACACGAGCTTATGACCTCAGGCTCCTTCCTGCCTGGATCTACTGACCAGGATACATTCCATCCCTTCTGCCTTTAGGGGAAATGTTTAAGAATTAGTGATTCCTTTGTTTTCTCTTTTAATTCTCCCACCTTTCCCATGGCCTTGTATGATGAACATCGCCAGGGAGAAGAACAATTGAGAACCTGAACTTCCCCCCACCTCATATTTGAGGATGTCTCCATCCTGAAAATCTCGATGAGAAACTGGGCCTCACCTTCAATAAGAAACTCAAAGGTCAGGTAAATATTTGACCTGCCCCCATGTGAAGTCTGGACACACACCTAAGGAGCAGGTGATACGCAGACACCAGGTCAGGTCAGAATCCCTTCTGCTGGGGCCTGCAGTAGCATCCAGAGTCTGCGGCCAGGGGCCATGGTGCCTGGACAGCTGCCCTTGCCTGTGCCCCAGCTGCCCAGCACCCCCCGCCCCTGGTCTAAGCCTGCTCTCAGGCCCGGCTCGCCCTAATAATTCTCTACCAGCCTTCTAGTAGAGTCATTCTCTGCCTAAGTTGCTAGAGATGTTTTCTGCAGGAGGCAATCAAGAATCTTCACCTTTAAAAACTGGTGCTGTCTGTAAAGCAATTATCTTTTAATAAAAAATAAATAAATTTTTTAAAACTGGTGCTATTATCCCCATTTTCTGGATGAGGAAACTGAGGCTCAGAGTGACATTGACTGAACACAGGACTACTATGTTCCAGGCTGAGTTCTGGTCTCCGTTCAGGGTTTGGGTGTGTGTAGACATGTAGCAGGGAAGGCCCTCAGATGACCAAGAGGAACTGGAAGTCATTCTCAGTGACTGGAGGGAGGGAGGGAGGCGATGAAGCTGGAGAGGTAGAAAGGGGTGAGAACCTACAGGGTTTTGGAGGTGACATTGTGCAACTTGAAGTAGCAAAGAAAAACCGGCAAAGGTAACTTAGTTTGAGTTCAGCCCAAGCCGACTTTGACGGGAAGAATGGAAATAGAGGGAGCAGTGGGAAGCTTATGAGGGGAGCACAGGTGAGAGGGCTGGATGGATCTGGATCAAGATCAAGTGGATGCTCTAGGGAGGGGGAAGAGTGTGTGTGTGTGTGTGTGTGTGTGTGGTGTGGATTCACAGTATTTTGTGAAGAGCATCTGTGAAGGTGGTGCCATCTACTGAGATGGGAAAGATGAGGAAGGGTCTGTGTGTGCTGGAGCTAGGGGGCTTCAGGAGATGGGACCAGACATGGTGAGTGTGAGGTGTCCTGAGACATCCGGAGGGAGTGATCAGGAGGCAGTTGCATATGACTCAGGGTCTCTGTAGAGATCAGCTCTGGAGGCCAGAATTGGGGAGTTATCATCATACAACCAATTCACTTCACTCAGCTCCAATGAATCAGAATCTCTTGGTGAGGGGTGGGTCACATCCATAGAGTGGCCTGACCTCCAACCACCTAAAACAGCAGCTTTGCCCATCCCTACATTCCAATAACTCTCTTTTTCACCCGTTTTTCCCTTTATCATAGTATTTATCACCCATGGACATGATGTTACCCATTGGTTCTCAGATTTTCTATCTCGTGTCCTAGAGGATAAGCTCCATGATGGGCAACCTACTGCTTATCTTCTCTGCTCTCTGTCCAGTGTCTAGAAAACTGCTAGGCATACACTTGGTGCACAGGCGTATTTGTCCACTGAGTGGAGTCTTAAAGCCATCGGACTGGATGAGGACGAGAAGAAGTGAGGGTGGGTAGCTAGGCATCGGGCCTCCTTTCTCCCAATAGGAGGGAGTGTATAGTGCACCTCCCCTTTAAGTAAAAAAAAAATCTGGAGGTCACTGATTCCCAATGGGCAAGAGTCCTGAAGCAGAGATTTTGGATCCCTGGACCCCACAGATGCTCAGCCTCACACTGGCTGCCTAGAGGGCACCTTAAAGGAATTTGGGATAACTTCCACCCCCAACCAATCTCTGGAGAATCAGAAAAGGAGCTGGTGAAGAAGCCCAGGGACTTGCAGACACCTGATTGCAGTGTTGGAGAGGGGCAGCGATGTGGGCCTCCTGCCTCAGTGATCAAAACAGCAGGTCCTGCCTCTGCAGGGAGAAGAGCGTGGCCACTGCAGCCTTAACGTGATGTTAGCCTGGAATTTTTTGTTCTTTCTTTCTTTTTATATCTTCTGGTTAGGAGACCAAAACTTATTGGGTGACTTGTTCTGGAAGAGAAAATTTCTTTTGAGATTTTCTTGGGTAGGTGGTTTGGGGGTTGGGGGTGGGGTGGTTGTTGCTGCTTCCATTGTGAAAGAAATTGCATTGCTTGAGTGTGAGGTGACACGTATGTGTGTTTCTGTGTACCTGTTGCTTTCTGCTACTGCTTCCTGATTTTCTGGAATCAGGTAAAATAAGTAGATAATTAAAAATTGTATTCTACATCTTTTTGTTCCCATCAGTCCCTGCTGTCAATCATCAGGAAACGCCTTGTTGATGGAGGTCTTCTCCATCAACTGTGTGTGCTGAAGGGCGGGGGAGGCCCTGGTCACCAAGTAGGTGGGTTTGGGGGCCCCAGCTTCCCATCCCCAGACCTCTGGACCCAAGGCATCTCCCTTCGCTCTGCCTTTGGAGACAGGCCTGTGTGGGCATCTCTCAGCTCCTCCCCCAGCCTGTCTGCTTTGGAGTCAGAGCAGATGTGATTGAATCCAGTCACGGACCCCAGATCTGCCTCTCTCTTCACTCTGGGCTTCTGTTTCATCTTCCCCTGCTTATGGTCAGCTCTCTATATGCCCAGCAGAAAGGAATTTGCTTTTCTTAAAGGAAACACGAGTTTCCTAAACAGGGCAAGAGCATTCGGGCTGCTGAGCTGGACTCTGAAGAAGTGGAAAGTCCAGAACGTGACGGAACAAGGGAGTCTGGGAGACCTCAGACTGTGGGGGCGCCTGGATGTAGTTTCTCGTTTTGACAGGAATCACTGGAGAGTTGGACCCCTGGGAAGTGACTGAGGAAACTCAGGTTGTGAGAGAGAAACATGGTCCCCACCAAGCAGAGGTCGTGGGGAAGGAGGGTCTGTGTAATCAGGAAGGATGTGACCAATAAACAGGACCCAGCAGCCAAGAGGGAACAAGCAGAGAGGGTGGCCAGAGGGGAGGGAGCCGGCTGCCATCTCCACCTCTGAGTCTCCAGGACTGACAAGTCCAGGCGCCCCGGGAGAGGGGGACTGGGAGGGCCAGGGGTCGCTGGCACCCCTCCCCCATTTAGCAAATGAGGAAACTGACTCAGCAGCAGTGAGTGCTGAGCGTCCCCCCTCCTCAGGGGGATGGGACAGGTTTGGGCAGAACAAGGGTGGACGGGGCAGAATCCCAGCCTGGAGGATGCTGCTGCCACACTTGTCACAAGCAGCGTGGGGCTGTGGACAGACAGCCTGGGGACTAGGACACTTGGGTCCTGACTCTGACTCTGCCACACACAGGTGACTCTGGACAGGTGCTCCCATCCCTGGGGTCCAGCTGCTCCTCCTCTACGACGAGAAGACTAAGGGGATCTCACTCAGTTGTGTCTGACTCTTTGTGACCACATGGACTGCAGCCCACCCTGCTCATCTGTCATGGGATTTCCCAGGCAAGACTACTGGGTTGGGTTGCCATTCCCTTCTCCAGGGAATCTTCCCAAGATCAAACCTGGGTCTCCTGCATTGCAGGAGGATTCTTTACCATCTGAGCATCAGGGAAGCCCCTGTGATGAGAAGCTTGAACTAAATACAGGATGATTACACTTTCTTTTGACTGCCACAGTGAGGGGACTGGACCGGCCTTGGAACTGTGACAAATGGCCCTTAACCTCTCAGTTCAGCTCAGTTCAGTCACTCAGTAAAGTCCGATTCTCTGTGACCCCATGGACTGCAGGACACCAGGCTTCCCTGTCCATCACCAACTCGCAGCTGCTGCTGCTAAGTCACTTCAGTCGTGTCGGACTCTGTGCAGCTCCATAGACGGCAGCCAACCAGGCTCCCCTCTCCCTGGGATTCTCCAGGCAAGAACACTGGAGTGGGTTGCCATTTCCTTCTCCAATGCATGAAAGTGAAAGAGAAGTTGCTGAGTCGTGTCTGACTCTAATGACCCCATGGACTGCAGCCTACCAGGCTCCTCCGTTCATGGGATTTTCCAGGCAAGAGTACTGGAGTGGGGTGCCATTGCCTTCTCTGACCAACTCGCGGAGCTTGTTCAAACTCACATCCATTGAGTCGGTGATGCCATCCAACCATCTCATCCTCTGTCATCCCCTTCTCCTCACACCTTCAATCTTTCCCAGCATCGGGGTGTTTTCCAATGAGTCAGGTATTGGAGCTTCAGCTTCAGCATCAGTCCTTCCAAAGAACACTAAGGACTGATCTCCTTTAGGATGGACTGGTTGGATCCTTGCTGTCCAAGGACTCTCCAGAGTCTTCTCCAACACCACAGTTCAAAAGCATCAATTCTTCAGCGCTCAGCTTTCATTATATTCCTACTCTCACATCCATACACGACTACTGGAAAAACCATATCTTTGACTAGATGGACCTTTGTCGACAAGGAATGTCTCTGCTTTTTAATATTCTGTCTAGGTTGGTCATAGCTTTTCTTGCAAGAAGCAAACGTCTTTTAATTTCTTGGCTGCAGTCACCATCTGCAGTAATTTTGGAGCCCCAGAAAATAAAGTCTCTCCTTGTTTCCTTTGTTTCCCCATCTATTTGCCATGAGGGAATGGGACCAGTTGCCATGATCTCAGGTTTCTGAATGTTGAGTTTAAGCCAACTTTTTCACTGTCCTCTTTCACTTTCATCAAGAGGCTCTTAGGATCTTCTTCACTTTTGGCCATAAGGGTGTTGTCATCTGCATACCTGAGCTAATTGATATTTCTCCCCGCAATCTTGATTCCAGCTTGTGCTTCATCCAGCGCAGCAGTTTGCATGATCTACTCTGCATTAAAGTTAAATTAGCCCAGTGACAGTATACAACCTTGTTGTACTTCTTTCCCGATTTTGAAATCTTTTCCCAATTTCTCAACAGGAGGAATAGAGCAGCCATCCCATGAACCGTGAGGCTTGGTCAGCGAGTCCCTCATGTGAGCCCACCCTGGGCAATTCTTTTATTGAAGCGCAGAGACATTTCCAGAGAAGGCGATGGCACCCTACTCCAGTACTCTTGCCTGGAAAATCCCATGGATGGAGGAGCCTGGAAGGCTGCAGTCCGTGGGGTCCCGAAGAGTTGGACACGACTGCGCGACTTCACTTTCACTTTTCACTTTCATGCATTGGAGAAGGAAATGTCAACCCACTCCAGTGTTCTTGCCTGGAGAATCCCAGGGAGGGGGGAGCTTCGTAGGCTGCCATTTATGGAGTCGCACAGAGTCGGACACGACTGAAGCGACTTAGCAGCAGTAGCAGCAGAGACATTTCCATCCTCCTGGGAAGTGAGGTCCCAGGGTTGTGTTCAATTTGATTTAGAAAAATATAAGAATATGAGGTTCTTGCACTGAGACTTGAAGAGGCCAATGCATACTTGCTTTTGTGGATAAAAAATTAGCCAATAGTCAGACAACCGAAGAAAGAATTGGAAATTTTATTGGAACCAACCTGAGAAGTTTAACTGGGGAGACAGTCTCTCAAGAAGCTCCAAGGGCTGTTTTGAGGAGATCAGGGTTGGAGGTCAGTGTTTATGTGATTTGGGGAAGGACATGAAACCAGCCCACGTCCTGGTAGGAGGTTACTTCACTCAGGAAGAACAGATATCATGTTTAATGCTATTGACTATGCCAAAGCCTTTGGCTGTGTGGATCACAAGAAACTGTGGAAAATTCTGAAAGAGATGGGAATACCAGACCACCTGACCTGCCTCTTGAGAAATCTGTATGCAGGTCAGGAAGCAATAGTTAGAACTGGACATGGAACAACAGACTGGTTCTAAATAGGAAAAGGAGTACGCCAAGGCTGTATATTGTCACCCTGCTTATTTAACTTCTATGCAGAGTACATCATGAGAAACGCTGGACTGGAAGAAGCACAAGCTGGAATCAAGATTAATGGGAGAAATATCAATAACCTCAGATATGCAGATGACACCACTCTTATGGCAGAACGTGAAGAGGAACTAAAAAGCCTCTTGATGAAAGTGAAAGAGGAGACTGAAAAAGTTGGCTTAAAGCTCAACATTCATAAAACGAAGATCATGGTATCCGGTCCCATCACTCCATGGGAAATAGATGGGGAAACAGTGGAAACAGTGTCAGACTTTATTTTCGGGGGCTCCAAAATCACTGCAGATGGTGATTGCAGCCATGAAATTAAAAGACGCTTACTCTTTGGAAGAAAAGTTATGACCAACCTAGATAGTATATTCAAAAGCAGAGACATTACTTTGCCGACTAAGGTCCGTCTAGTCAAGGCTATGGTTTTTCCAGTAGTCATGTATGGATGTGAGAGTTGGACTGTGAAGAAAGCTGAGCGCCAAAGAATTGATGCTTTTGAACTGTGGTGTTGGGGAAGACTCCTGAGAGTCCCTTGGACTGCAAGGAGATCCAACCAGTCCATTCTGAAGGAGATCAGCCCTGAGATTTCTTTTTTTTCTTTTTTTTTTTTTTAGATAGAGAATTTTAATTAAATTGGCATAGTTTATAAAACCAAACAGATAAAGTGGACTTTGTCAGTGTATTTTCAATCCTTGCCTTAACAGGCTAATGAACACAACTTGAAACACGTGTGAATCCTCCTCTGTTCTATGAGACAGTGAAGGGACCTTTTCAGTATTTAAATATATTAATATAACCAGTTATAGAAATCTAAATATAAAACAAATCTCTTATAGGTTTTGAGAAGGAATGCACCATCTCCCTAAAAAGTTTTATATTCCTTATTCAAGTTCAATCATCTGTTTAGAATGGGAAAAGTGATAGTACTTGTTGAACCGGAATTACTATCAAAATTAAAAAAGCTGACCATATTTGTTTAGCCACAGACCAATCTTATTTAAATCAGGACTGTCCAACAGAATTATTCCATCAGCCATTCATGATCTGAATTCTAGTGTATGAGGATCAATTTAAATATGGTACACATAAAAAGTCATGAGACACTTCTGTTTCATAATAAATAAGGCAGTGGCCAACTATTACTCATTGGTAGCTTTTTTGAGATAAGCTATCAAGTCCTCCCTCTCTCCCTTCTTCTTAATGCCAGCAAAGATCATCTTGGTTCCAGGGATGTACTTCTTGGGATTCTCCAAGTACTCCATCAGCGTCTCCTCTCCCCAGGTGATACCTTTGTTTTTGTTGGCATCTGTGTAAGAAAACCCAGCAGCCTGACCTATCTTTCGTCCAAACAGACCATGGAGGTTTGGCCCAGTCTTGTGCTTCCCTCCCTTTTCCACAGTATGGCACTGGGCACACTTCTGAACAAAAATCTTCTTGCCCTTCTCAACATCACCCATTTTTAAATCGTTCTTTTTCTGTGCGCGACAGAGAAGTTCCCGCTCACAAGCCGAACGTCCCGCTTTCTCAGCCCTGAGATTTCTTTGGAAGGAATGATGCGAAAGCTGAAGCTCCAGTACTTTGGCCACCTCATGCGAAGAGTTGACTCATGGGAAAACACCCTGATGCTGGGAGGGATTGGGGGCAGGAGAAGAAGGAGACAACCAAGGATGACATGGCTGGATGGACTCGATGGACGTGAGTCTGAGTGAACAGGGAGGCCTGGCGTGCTGCGCTTCAAGGGCTCACGAAGAGTCAGACACGACTGAGCGACTGAACTGAACTGAATTGAACCAATATTTAACAAATCAGTTCTAACTGCAAAAGAGTGGAGGAATTTAGAGACCCATTCAGGGGGTACACTGTTCTTTAGACTAGAAAACATACATGGGTTAGGATGTATGAAAATTTAAAACTCATTTTTCTTCTTGGTTACAGAGTCATACTCTAGTTTTGCCAATCGGCCAACATGCGTCCCAGTGGACTTCTAGAAGGGGTAGATATGGCCCCCTCGCTTCACTTTGCTTGCTCCCCTAGAACATATTTCAAATAAACAAATTCTTCTCCAAGAAGAGGCACACACAGAGTCATCAACAAGCCATGTCCTGTGGTGTCCAGACTGACCACAAAGTTGCAAAGGGCAAATGATTTGCCCAAACAGGAGGGAATGGGGGGCTTCCAGGGCGCACACCCTCCACTCACTCAGTCAAGAGCTCAGCTGCTCCTTCAGAGGCCAGTTTTCAGTCTCTCAACAGAAAGTGAAAGCAGGCTGTGAGCGAGCAGTGGGGAGGGACAGAAGAAATCCTGGAAACTAACAAAGTAAGCAGCTGCTGGCTCAACCCTGTAGATCCTTCCCGGCCTTCCCAGCTGCACTCCTCTCCTCGTCACAGAGGGAGCTGGAAGGGCTGGAGCCCCAGGGACCTGACTCCTGCCTGGATGCCCAACACTGTCCCCCAGCTCAGGCTCAGGCTGCTCTTCGCTGAAGAAGCCAATACAGAGAGACAAGCACTGGGTAGAAGAAAAGTCGCTTTACGTTAAGGAAGCCAGCCATCACTGTGCAAGAGAACCAGCGCCCAGCACTGCAAGGCTCAGCCCACATTTATACAAGGATGAGGGCAGGAAACGGATGTGGGCTACTTGCTGAGGGTATTGGAGACTTGACAGTAAATACCAGGCGCCTTGCTGGGGACTGAGAACATGCGTGTGGTCCTTACTTTGTTAAGATCAGTGCATCTGTTCCAAAGATCAGTGGTTGTATCCTTCTGAAAAATTAAGGACAGAGGGAGAGCTGAACCGGCCCAGTGAAAGAGGAAACAGAACATCCAACCCCGGAGCCGCATTTACCTATTCACAAGACTTTGGGTGGAAAGCAAGCAAGGTTACATACAACACTGCAGCCCGTGACCTGCCTGACCATCAGGAGCGCTATGAGCTTGTCCTCAGGCTGGAGCCTCTTCCTCCGCGTGGGGCAGCTGCTCTCCACCCTCGTGCCCATCTGGCTGACCAGTAAGGACACTCTGAAGGTGGGTGTAATCAACTGGTGCCTGTTCAACTGGTCCATCTGCTTCAGCCTGACCCTTCTCGGCTTCATACTGGAGTTGGGCAGTCTCTCCAAACCGCGGTTGCCTAACATCCAGCGCCTCCTCCACTTGTATGATATGTTCCAGTACCACTTCCGCTTGTTTTGGGATGGCGTTCTCTACGCCTTTGGCTCTTACTTTGCCGTCATCTGCCTCTCAGCTGCCGTCATCTTCGGCTCCACCTGCATCCAGTTCTTTGATCCAGGCCCCACCCAAAACCACGCCATCACCAGCACTGCCTTCTCCTGCGTGGCTGCTCTGCTTTATGCCATCGAAGTGGCCTGGGTCTGTCACCGATCCGGTAGAATGTCCTGCTTTCGGCCAGCATTCCCAGGTGTGCTCAGGAGGCTGGAGAACTATGCGGCCAACATCATCTTCGCCTTCATCTGCAACACTGACCTGTATCTGCACCAGCCGGCCCTGGTGTGGTGTGTGGCCGTGTACTCCACCTGCTTCGTCCTGGGGGTCATGAACTTCCTTATGAATGGGTGTGACTGTGACAACGACAAAAAGCTTCCCCTCCGCTTCCCCCATTTGCTGTGGGTGCAGACTGTGCTCCCTGTCTTCCTCTATGTCACGGCAGCAGTCCTCTGGCCCCTCTACCAGTTCCACGAGAAGCTGGGGGGGCAGCCCCAGCGGTCCAGCGATATGACCTGCACTGATCAACTCAACATCTTTGTCTGCATCTGGGACCAACGACTGGCTGTGGCCATCCTGACAGGCATCAACCTGCTGGTTTACACGGCTGACATGGTGTATCTAGTCCGAGAAGCTTTTGTAGGTGGCTCAGACCGTAGAGAATCTGCCTGCAACGCGGCAGACTTGAGTTCGCTCCCTTAGGCATGAAGATCCCTGTGAGAAGGAAATGGCAACCACTCCAGCTTTTCGCCTAGGAAATCCAGCGGACAAAGGCATCTAGCTGGCTTCAGTCCGTGGGCTCGCAAACAGTCAGGCACAACTGAGCGACTCACACCTTCACTTTTACACAGGCTAGCCCGGGGACACTTAGTTCTCTTCACTGCAGTTTCCCCACCAATTTCTGACATCCCCTAACATCCTCTTCCTGGCTTCCTCTCTCCTCTCACATCCTTCCCCATTCATCTCACTCTCTTTTCTCTTTCCTTCCCCTCCCAGCCCTGCCAGTGCCCCTGGACTTGTCGGTCTTGGAGCTTCAGACGTGGAGATGGCAGCCGGCTCCCTCCCCTCTGTCCACCCTCTCTGCTTGTTTCCTTTTGGCTGCTGGGTCCTATTAGGCACACCCTCCTGATTATGAAACAGACTGGGACCTGAGACCCTTTGCTGCAACGCTTGCACATGGACACATGTCTCCTCCAGAAACAAAATGCAAAGAAATTGCATGGGCCCCAAAAATAATTTTGTGCTTGTGTAGTTGGGGCCAACTCCAGACAAAGATACAAAGAGACCAAAAAATTAAAAAAAAAAAAAAAACAAAACCCAACTGCCACTTGTAAAGAGCCTGGAGCAAAAAGAAGGACTTGGGAGAAAAGCAGGGTATTGAGCATTCCCCCCCACCCCGCACACACCGCCACCCAAGGGGTGAGCAAATCACCTCCGCCACCCCTCCATCCTGACCCCTGGACATACCTCCTACCCTCACCGTGTATAAGCAGCACGCTTTCCACACCTCTGCCTCATGGAGTGAGCAAGGGAATCTGTTACTTGTTCTCACTTCCCCCTGTTTCTACAGGGGCCCCAGTAAAGTCTTGCCTGAATTTCTTGTCTGGCTTCTAGTCAGTCTCCATTGACTGAGGGGGCCAAGAACCCTGGTTGGTATATATTTTGTGGCCCCCAACGTGGGGCATTTGCCCCTTCCAGGGAGAAGATGTGGCACCTCGTAGACCACCGAAAGCAGCTTCCTTATGGGTGACAAGTGGCCATCTGACCCTCCTGTTTCAATGTCACCGAGTTTGGTAAGTCTGTCTCTGGCCCTGGCGGCCCTGAGTCCCCTCATTCAGGCAACTCTCTCCCCCTCCCCTTTCCCTCTCCCTCTTTTGAGATCTCTCCACTTTTCTCTCTGCCCTCTCCCCTCTCTGTCCTCTCTTATTTCTGTCCTTTCTTCCAAGAGAGAGGACATCAGGCAGCTACAGCTGCCTCAGCCCCTCTCAGGCATGAGACCCGCTCCCTTCGGCCGGCAATGGCTCACCATGACAGGTGACAGGAGGAAGTGGAAGAGGCTCGCCGCACACCATGCAGACGGTGCGCCACGGGCTCTGCCTGACCGGAGGCTGCTCGGGGAGAGAGAGGTTCGCCCTCACGTGTGTCGTGGCTGGAAGTCTGATCATCTCACTCTTCTCCCCCTTTATTGTCCTGCTGAGGCAGGAGAGAGATAGGCATTTATGATTTGTCTCTGGTTTTCACTTCTTAAGGATGAGAACAAGTGGAACTTCAGGCTGGAAGCTTACAACTGGCCTCCTGTTTGCATTTCCTGAGACGGGAGTTAGGTGGGCTCCAGGCTGGCATTTACCATCAGCCTCCTGTTTGCTTTCCAAAATAGGAGTAACAGAAAGAGATCAAGCAGCCTTGTCTCCGTGGACACCTGAAGGGAATAGTCACGGCAGGAACAGAGAGGGGATAAACCCTGTTCGAGTAAAGGATCAAGAGATTTTCCCCTCTTTGGGGCAAGAGAGACCCTACACATGTGCAGAAAGGCTCCTTGGGGGCCAAAAGTCGGGGGACAATGCCAGGCCATAAAGAGTCTTGCTTCTCCCAGAAGCCTTTGTAGCAAGATCCCTCTTGGTTGAGAGGTGTGTGCACACCTAGGGGCAAGGTTCTGAGACAGATCAGCCAGGGGTCAAAGCAGGATGTCTGGCCAGAGGGAAGACAAAGAACTGCCCTACAGAGCTGATTTAACCGCCTCTTTCCTGAGCTCCTCCTCACTAGGGGGCACGCTGACACCCTTTCTCTCCGAGTGCTCATCTCTGCCTTGCTTCTGTCTTAGCTCAACTAACAGTTTCTCAGCGTCCTCTTCCACTTCTTGCTCTGCTGTGTCTCTGATAATAAACTTTGTACTTGCATTTAAGGTTTTTGCTTCCATGAGAAATGCATTTTTCAGTCCGGGCAAGAGTCAGGGGGAAATAGCTTTTAGCCTCTGGCCCTTGCTGGTCTGGTGGCTAGGATTCCTGGCTTTCATCCAGGCTGTGTGTGTGTGTGTTCAGTTGCTTAGACATGTCCAACTCTTTGCAACCCCATGGACTGTAGCTGCCAGGCTCCTCTGTCCATGAGATTGTCCAGGCAAGAATATTGGAGTGGGGTGCCATTTTCTACTTCAGGGGAACTTCCAGGGGATCGAACCAGTGTCGCTTTCATCTCCTGCATTGGCTGGTGGATTCTTTACCACTGGGAAGCCAGGCTACTCAGGTTCAATTCCTGGGCAGGGAATTAAGATCTCACTTCACACCACTTCTCACTGCTGCCTCACTGAGATCAGAATTGTGTGACAGGCTGACTGTGAGGCTCCTGAGGATAGTCCAGCTGGACAGGTTAGGTGTTTAAGAAGAGGCTAGTGAATCATGAGGCTTCCCAGGTGACGCTAGTGGTAAAGAACCTGCCTGCCAATGCAGGTAGATGTAAGAGACGCAGGTTCAATCCCTGGGTAGGAAAGATCCCCTGGAGGAGGGCATGGCAACCCACTGCAGTATCCTTGCCTGGAGAATTGGATGGACAGAGGAGCCTGGTGGGCTACTGTCTGTAGGGTTGCACAGAGTCAGACACGATTTAACCGACTTAGCACGCACGCATGCAGTTAGTCATCTCCTAAGGAAATAATTGAAGTTACCAACATGAGTACAATTTCCCAGAAAGACTAGGCAGTGTGAGAAGCAGAGATGGCTGAGAGGGGAGAACTGAGAAAACACTGATACTTAAGCAGCAGGCAGAGGAAGAATCTGCCAAGAAGTAGGCAGGAACAAGAGGAAAAGATCAAGAGGCTCCTGTCATTTTAATAATAATAATAGAGAAGAGAGTGTCAGGAGGATGTGGTCAACCTGGTTACATGTGCAGAGGTAAGCAGAGTTCATGTGGGATCAGCACTGAAAAGTGTTCATTGGATGTGACAATTTGAAAATCTTTGAGAGCCTCAGGACAGAAGCCAGTGCATTTGAGATGGAGAAAGGGAAGGAAAGACTGTAACTACAGGTTTCTCCTGGGGCAGCTAGTGTCTGTGAGGGGAAGGAGAGACAGGGTCATAGTGGAGACGAGCCAAGGATCAAGGGAACCTACATGATAAGCTTGCAGAAGGACATTTACTACAGGTTAACTTCAACCCAGTGGAACATCCAAATATTGATCCAAGGTCCTAAGGGGAAAATATTCTTTAAAGCCCAAAACATGATGAAACATGAATCATAAGGAGAGTGGATGAAATCTGCTAGTAAATAAAGAATATGCTGTTGAATAGTGTCAGCATTCAACTGTCTTCAAGTCAAAACAGGAAATGAGAAAGAAGATGGTAAAAGTCATTACTGTGGCGAGACCCGTGGCCACCACCTCAGAGTCACCCTTCTTGTTTCCTTCATAAACCCGGTTCTGAGCGGAGCACGTTACTATTTCCAGATGCTGCCGTTGCTATCGTATGTCGCCTCACAGTTCTTCCAGTTCTTGTTTTATCCACATTGTCCAATATGTTAATAGCAGCCGGTAGATACGTTTGTCTACTTCATTTTTAATTAATTAAAATTAAAGCAGAATTAAAAATTCAACCACTCAGTCCTACCAGCCACATTTCAGTACCTATTCCCACATGTTGTTAGCAGTTTATGGGACTGGAGGAGGAAATGGCAACCCACTCCAGTGTTCTTGCCTGAAAAATTCCATGGACAGAGGCCTGGACAGCTACAATCCAAAGGGTCGCAAAGAGTTGGACACGACTGAGCTGCTGAAGACACCCTGTGTTGGACAGGGCAGGTATTGAACTCTGCCGTCACTGTAGAAAGCTCTCCTGGGTTGCCCTGCTGCGTATATCCGAGGCTATGTTGTCAGATGCATCTATGTGTGTGCTTGTCATGTCTTCTTCACCTACGTTCATTTCATCAATTCATAAAATAGTTCCTTATCCCATATGATGTTTGTGACCTTAAATTCTATTTGTCAGAATTCAAATCTGTAACCCTGGCTTTAGTCGATTTACATTTACCCAAAGAATCGTCTCTGCATTGCTTTATTCCCTGCCACATCGGAAATTTTCATATCTACACAAATGTTCCAGGTTTCTGGCCAATTGAAGTGATAACAGAACCACAGAAAAGGAGGGGTTTATTCACACAAAATGGAGCCTATCAACTTTGTTGAACATGTCCACTAAGAAATTCACGCTTGCTGATTCAAGTCAGTTTCACTTTCAGATTTATTCAGCAATTTCTTTCCTGCTCCGGCTGATTTCTTACTGAATGTCCCCATCTACTGGTAACCAGTGGGAAAATATACTGTTTCCTTAAATCCCATCAGTCTCTCTTGTAGGCTGAAAAAAAACAAAAAAAAAATTCTCTAGAGAAATTTCCGTGACAAATTCCTGTACCTTGTGAAAGTTACTTCATTTGGGGGAAAGAACATTGCAGATCTGATTAAGATAAAAAAATCTTGAGCTAAGAAGCTAATCCTGGATTTCTGGGTGAGCCCTGAATGCGATAATAGGTGTTCTTTTCAAAGAGATGTAGGGCTGTCCCTGGTGGTCCAGTGGTTAAGACTCTGCGCATCCACTTCATGAGGCGCGGGCTCAACCCTGATTGGTGAGCTAAGATCCCGCCTGCCTCAAGGTGTGGCCAGTAAAGAAGGAGGTCATAGCCCAGCACACACGGAAGAGGCGGTGGTGTGAAGATGGAGGCAGAGATAGGAGTGATGTTGCCAGGAGCCCCGGAACACTGTGGAAGACCAGCAGCTACCAGCAGCTGGACGGCAAGGAATGGGTTCTTCCTCAGGTTTTCCAGAGGAGTGGGACCCTGCTGATATCTTGAGTTCAGATATCTGGCCTCCTGAACGGTGAAAGGATAACTTTCTGCTATTTTAAGCCATCAAGGTTATGGTAACTTGTCTCAGCAGCCCTAGGAGACTACAGTAAGTCCCTACATATAAATGAATTCTGTTCTGAGAGCACATTTGTAAGTCCAATTTTTTCATGAGTCCAGCAAAGTTAGCCTAGGTACCCAACTAACACAATCAGCTATATAGTACTGTACGGTAACAGGTTTAGAATACTTGCCACATAATCATACATAAAAAGCAAACATAAACATTTTTAGCCTTACAGTACAGTATCTTGACAAGCACTGTAAAACTTGAAAAGGTCAGTACAAGGCTGGCATTAGAGAGGCTGGCGTCGACTGAACAGTCAAGTACCGGCTGCCTCTGTGCTGCCTGTACGCTTGCTTCTGGACGTCCTGGGCTTGAAATAAAGGTAATGCACTACCGTACCTTGGGCTTCCCTGGTGCCTCAGCAACAAAGAATCCACCTGCAATGCTGGAGACCAGATTCCATCCCTGGGTCGGGTATATCCCTAGAGAAGGAAATGGCAACCCACTTCAGGATTCTTGCCTGGGAAATGCCATGGACAGAGGAGTCTGGCAGGCTACGGTCCCTGGGGCCGCTAGAGTCTGACACGACTCAGCGACTAAACCACCACCGACACCACTACTGCACCCTGTGCAGCACTATACGGTAAAGCACACAGAGCTCAAGCCCTCGGAGAGGATGCAAGCACGTGACGCTGTGCGCCAGACAATGAACTAACTTTTGTAAACGGGCATTCGTATCTTTTAGTTCACAGCGTAAAGCTTCATCTGTAGGGGGCTTCCTATAATATATTCCCATGACTCTCCTATCTTCTGCTGAAACCCAGAACTACAGCTGTATTCCTGCAGCGGGGTTTCTAGTTTCTCAACTTCTCCCAACTATAATTCAAAGTATCTCTGTATCTCCGCCTTTTCTAACAACAATTCAAGGGCATCTGCCATCTGCCTCTGGGGAGGCTGGATCCTGTGCTGCGGCAGCTGCTGACCTTTGACACTCCCTGGTGAAGGACAGGAAAGCCTGACATTCTGCAGTCCATGGGATTGCAAACAGCTGGACACGACTTAGCAACTGAACAATAAAAATGACCCTGCAATCCCACTCCTGGGCATATATGCAGAACTGACTCACTGGAAAAGACCCTGATGCTGGGAAAGATTTAAGGCAGGAGGAGGAGGGGACGACAGAGGATGAGAGGCTTGGATGGCACCACCAACTCGATGGACATGAGTTGGAGCAAGCTCTGGGAGTTGCTGATGGACAGGGAAGCCTGGCGTGCTGCAGTCCGTGGGGTCGCAAAGAGTCAGACACACTGAATGACTGAACTGAATATTCACAGCAGCACTGTTTACAGTAGCCAAGATATGGACGCAGCCTAAGGTGTCCCTGTCACAGCCCTGGAACCCCTTCAGGCCCCTGTTCTTCTCTCTCAGTTCCAGTCCAGGCCCCTCCTCCATGGGAAGGTTGGCTCCATGCCTGCATCTCTTCTGGGTCAGAAGACGCCTACTGGGCTGCCTCAGGGCCACTGGGACCCTGGGATCCCCCTCCCCCCGCTCATCATCTCCACTCTGCCCCACCCCCACCTCAGTCCGGGGTGCATCCTCAGGGCTATCTCTTCCCAGGCGTCCTGCAGGGGCCTCCTCTTTCAGCTCCTGCCCTTAAAACGGGGTGATCATCCGTCCATCCCCACCCCTTCCCTGGGATGCCCTGAAAGGCTCCACGTCAGCATCAGACACAGCATCCTTGTTCACTTCCAGTCCCTTCTTTCCTGTCTTGGAAGCTGCTGACCAGTCTCCCAGGCCAGGAAAATCCTCATCAGGTAGGACTTCTAGATCTTTCCAGATTCCACCTGGATGGCAGCTTTGGAGCCCAGCACTGTGTTAATCTATTCTGTGCTTGCTCAGTGTGGCCCCACCTTGGAGTCATGCTGGATTGGGGTCTCCCTTCCTCAGTGAGGAAGAGTCACATGTGAAGGCAACAGTGGGGGAGGGGATTCACAACAGTCCCTACTTCTCATGTCCCCACGGCCTTGCTCTCACCCCAGGGCTCCTCCCTGTGCACCCTTGAAGCCACCCTCCTCTGGTGGAGGCTGTGTCTCCTCAGATGGCAGCTCCTTCTCGTGATGGCTGCAGCGAGGAGAGGCCAGGACACATGTGTCTTCGGGGGCTGTGGAAGGAGGTCGTGGCCCTGAAGGCATGTCCTGCATCCCAGAGCCCAGGACTCCCACCCACGGGCCCTGCTGATGTGTGGGCTGTAGAGCAAAGTGTTCAAACTCACAGCTTTGGCATTTCCATATGGGGTTCCCCTTCCAATCTTCTGACCTTAGGGAAGGCACTTGATTCCCCAAGCCTTAGTTTTCTCATCTGTAAAATGGAGTTAGCAGCACAATCCACAATCCCTTCCTTGTAATCAGACACATTCGTGTTTCTACAACTGAACTTTTGAATAGTCACAAGTGAAATAACAGAGATCATAACTTGTCTCATGTGTCTTCAGGTCAGATTTTGTTAAAACAGAATTGGCAAATATTTGTTTTCAATTTTGAAATATTGAAGGTTGAGATTTTTAAATATCTCTTTTAGTTTTGAAATATTGAGGGTTGAGACTTGAAGGGTTGGGATTAAAGATAAGGACCGTACTACCCTGTGTCTCCATAGATAATGGCACTCACAGCCCAGGGAGATACAAAAGGTTCATGTTTGAGGCCAGACCCAGCCCAGCTGTGAGGTTTGGGATAAGACAAGTCTCCTGATGAGGTCAAGGGTGGTGGGCGGGGAGAATTATTCTGGAGTGGCTGCGGTCACGGTGGTGGTTTAGTCACTCAGTCGTGTCCAAGTCCTGAGACCCTATGGACTGCTGCCCGCCAGGCTCCTCTGTCCATGGGATTTCCCAGGCAAGAATACTGGAGTGGGGTGCCATTTAATTCTCCCAGGGATCTTTCCCACCAGGGATCAAACCGGCATCTCTTGTGTCCCCTTCCCTCCTTCTGCTCTGTCTCCTTCCTGCTTAGTGTGGTTGCCCAAGTCCTGTTTTGCTTCTTTCTCTTGCTTCTTTCATCTTTTCTGCATTTTCTGCTTTTTGCCCCTTTTCTGGTCATCCTTGGTTTTCTCCTCTCCTGTGTCCTGACCACCTGTCCCCATCTTCCTTCTTCTGATCTATCAGGACCTGAGACTCCTCCCTTCCTTGCCCACCGCCCCCTCCTGCCTCCTAAGGTGCTGACTACACAGCACACAGCCCTCTGTGTGATTCGGCCACCCATCTCCCATGGGAGAGGAGTGTACAGGGCACCTGCCCACTAACTTCATCTAAAATCTCTGGAAGTCTATAATTTTCAGTGGCAGGAGTCTTGAAGCAGAGACCCTGGGCCCTGGGCCCCACCTGGGTGTTCCAGCCCCACCTGAGATTGGCTCCAGAATTTGTGCAGGCTCACTAAACACCCGCTGCCTAGAGGCCATCTTAGAGGAAGCCAGGGGTAGATACTGTCCATCGCAGCTACTCTCTGGGGAATCCAAGTAGGAGTTGGTGAAGCAACACAAAAACTTTAAGACACCTGTCTGCAGTGTTGGTGAGGGGCAGCGATGTGGGCCTGCTGCCTCAGTGATCAAAACAGCAGGTCCTGCCTCTGCAAGGAGAGGAGTATGGCCTCTGCAGCCTTAAGGTGTGTTAGCCTGGGATTTCTTTTTTCTTTCTTCTGGTCAGGAGGACAAAACTTATTGGGTGACTTGTTCTTAAAGAGAAAGTTTCTTTTCAGAATTTCTTGGGTAGGTGGTTTGGGGGGTGGGGGTGGGGTGGTTGTTGCTGCTTCCATTGTGAGAGGAACTGCATTGCTTGAGTGTGAGGTGACACGTATGTGTGTTTCTGTGTACCTGTTGCTTTCTGCTGCCGCTTCCTGATTTTCTGGAATCAGGTAAAATAAGTAGATAATTAAAATTTTTCTTCTACGTCTGTTTGTTTCCATCAGCCCCTGCTGTCAATCATCAGGAAAAGACTTGTTGATGGAGATCCATCAACTGTGTGTGCTGAAGGGCTGGCCCTGGTCACCAAGTAGGTGGGTTTGGGGGCCCCAGCTTCCCCTCCACAGACCTCTGGACCCAAGGCGTCTCCCTTCTCCCTGCCTTTGGAGACAGGCCTGTGTGGGCATCTCTCAGCTCCTCCCCCAGCCTGTCTGCTTTGGAGTCAGAGCAGATGTGACTGTGAATCCAGTCGGGGACCCAGATCTGCTTCCCTTCACTCTGGGCTTCTGTTTCATCTTCCCCTGCTTATGGTCAGCTCTCTATATGCCCAGCAGGAAGGAATTTCTTTTTGCTAAAGGAAACAGAAGCTCCCTAAACAGGGCAAGAGCATTCGGGCTGCTGAGCTGGACTCTGAAAAAGTGGAAAGTCCAGAACGTGAAGGAACAAGGGAGTCTGGGAGACCTCAGACTATGCGGGTGCCTGGATGTAGTTTCTCGTTTTGACAAGAATCACTGGAGAGTTGGACCCCTGGGAAGTGACTGAGGAAACTCAGGTTGTGAGAGAGAAACATGGTCCCCACCAAGCAGAGGTCGTGGGGAAGGAGGGTCTGTGTAATCAGGAAGGATATGACCAATAAACAGGGCCCAGCAGCCAAGAGGGAACAAGCAGAGAGGGTGGCCAGAGGGGAGGGAGCCGGTGCCATCTCCACCTCTGAGTCTCCAGGACTGGTAAGTCCAGGGACCCGGGAAAAGGGGGGCTGGGAGGGCCAGGGGTCTCTGGCACCCCTCCCCCCCAGCAGATGAGGAAACTGACTCAGCAGCAGTGAGACCCTCTCGGGGGGACGGGACAGGTTTGTGCACAATGAGGGTGGACGGGGCAGAATCCCAGCCTGGAGGATGCTGCTGCCACACTTGTCACAAGCAGCGTGGGGCTGTGGACAGCCGGCCTGGGGACAGGACACCTGGTCCTGACTCTGACTCTGCCATACACAGGTGACTCTGGACAGGTCCTGCCATCCCTGGGGTCCAGCTGTACCTCCTCTATGACTAGAAGACTAAGGGGATCTCACTCAGTTGTGTCTGACTCTTTGTGACCACATGGACTGCAGCCCACCCTGCTCATCTGTCATGGGATTTCCCAGGCAAGACTACTGGGTTGGGTTGCCATTCCCTTCTCCAGGGAATCTTCCCAACCCAGGGATCAAACCCGGGTCTCCTGCATTGCAGGAGGATTCTTTACCATCTGAGCATCAGGGAAGCCCCTGTGATGAGAAGCTTGAACTAAATACAGGATGATTACGCTTTCTTTTGGGTGCCACAGTGAGGGGACTGGAGCGGCCTTGGAATTGTGACAAATAGCCCTTAACCTCTCAGTTCAGCTCAGTTCAGTCACTCAGTCGAGTCCGACTCTGTAACCCCATGGACTGCAGGACGCCAGGCTTCCCTGTCCATCACCAACTTCGGCTGCTGCTGCTGCTGCTGCTAAGTCGCTTCAGTCGTGTCCGACTCTGTGCAGCCCCATAGACAGCAACCCACCAGGCTCCCCTGTCCCTGGGATTCTCCAGGCAATAACACTAGAGTGGGTTGCCATTTCCTTCTCCAATGCATGAAAGTGAAAAGTGAAAGTGAAGTCGTTCAGTCCTGTCTGATTCTAGCGACCCCATGGACTGCAGCCTACCAGGCTCCTCCGTTCATGGGATTTTCCAGGCAAGAGTACTGGAGTGGGGTGCCATTGCCTTCTCTGACCAACTCACAGAACTTGCTCAAACTCACGTCCATTGAGTCAGTGATGCCATCCAACCATCTCATCCTCTGTCATCCCCTTCTCCTCACACTTTCAATCTTTCCCAGCATCAGGGTCTTTTCCAATGAGTCAGGTATTGGAGCTTCAGCTTCAGCATCAGTCCTTCCAAAGAACACCAAGGACTGATCTCCTTTAGGATGGACTGGTTGGATCTCCAGAGTCTTCTCCAACACCACAGTTCAAAAGCATTGATTCTTCAGTGCTCAGCTTTCATTATAATCCAACTCTTACATCTGTACACGACTACTGGAAAAAGCATATCTTTGACCAGATGGACCTATGTTGACAAGGAATGTCTCTGCTTTTTAATATTCTGTCTAGGTTGGTCATAGATTTCTTGCAAGGAGCAAACGTCTTTTAATTTCTTGGCTGTAGTCACCATCTGCAGTAATTTTGGGGCCCCAGAAAATAAAGTCTCTTCCTGTTTCTTTGTTTCCCCATCTATTTGCCATGAGGGAATGGGACCAGTTGCCATGATCTCAGGTTTCTGAATGTTGAGTTTAAGCCAACTTTTTCACTGTCCTCTTTCACTTTCATCAAGAGGCTCTTAGGATCTTCTTCGCTTTTGGCCATAAGGGTGTTGTCATCTGCACACCTGAGGTTATAGACATTTCTCCCGGCAATCTTGATTCCAGCTTGTGCTTCATCCAGCCCGGCATTTCACATGATATACTCTGCACTAAAGGTTGTATACTTTAATATACAACCTTCATGTACACAACCTTGATGTACTTCTTTCCCAATTTCTCAACAGGAGGAATTGAGCAGCCATCCCATGAACCATGAGGCTTGGACAGCGAGCCCCTCAAGTGAGCCTGCCTTAACAATTCTCTTACTGAAGCACAGAGACATTTCCATCCTCCTGGGAAGTGAGGTCCCAGAGTTGTGTTCAATTTGATTTAGAAAAATATAAGAATATGAGGTTCCTGCACTGAGACTTGCAAGGATCAACGCATACTTGCTTTTGTGGATAAAAAATTAGCCAATAGTCAGTCAGACAATCTAAGAAAGAATTGGAAATTTTATTGAAACCAACCTGAGAAGTTTAACTGGGGAGACAGTCTCTCAAGAAGCTCTAAGAGCTGTTTTGAGGAGATCAGGGTTGGAGGTCAGTGTTTATGTGATTTGGGGAAGGACATGAAACCAGCCCACGCCTTGGTAGAAGGTTGCTTCACTCGGGAAGAACAGATATCATGGTTCATGCTTTTAGTGCTTCCTATCAGCATGGACAGATGCAGGAAACTTGGGTTCAGAGAAAAGTCTCCTGAAGATATCCAAGTATGTGAGGGCAGGTTCTGCCAGTTTTCTGAGTACAAAGTACAATCCTGACCTTTTTCACGACTTCCTTTCAGAGTGGATTGTAGGTCAGTGAATTGCAGCAGCTAGTGACTTGATTCTTGTAGAACTGGGTGGTGGGCAACATTCTTTATCTCACAATCTATTTGTTTGCATCTTAATCTCAATCAAGGTTTAGGAGGAATCTTCCCAGGTCAGGTGAGGATCCCACTGATGGGCCCCTCGATGTGCAATTCTTCTTCTAGTTCTGGTAACAGGAGCCCGAATCCCCTGGAACAATGGTCTTACTTGTCTGTCAGGCTTCAGAAACGGTCCCTCCTGTTGCTTCTTCCCATATTTCAAGTCATGGATCTTATAAAACTGCATGTAAGGTCACCTGGTCATCACCATGTTTATCAGAGACTCAATGACACATTTGTTGATGCAAGAAACAACACTCTTGTAAAGTGGCAGACTACGAGTAATATGGCTAGTGACATTACTAAGGTCATAGGAGGCAGTGTCATATAACATCACAAGGCTGGGGTTAGAAGAACAAAAATGGATCTTTCTGTTGGGTCAGGTATTTCTGCCCTTCGGAAAGTCTGGTTAACACATACTGCGGACGCACACTGCACACTTCAGGGCAGGGAGGAGGTCAAAACAGGCAGAGAAGAACTTTAAATTTTTCTTGTCTTGCCTTAAAATATGAATTTTATTTCATTGCTCCTTAAGATTTGCCTGCCATGGGAACCATGTCCTGGAGCCCTCCCCATCCAGCCCACCTACCCGTGGGTGAAGACTCATGCTTCCTCCCAGTACAGGACCGAGGGGCAGCAGGGTCGGGGGGCCTTCCCCTGTCCCACCCCCTTCCCTGCCGCCACAGCTCTGATGCCTGACTCCTCCAGTCCTGGTGACTCCAGGGTGCTGGGCTCTGGGGTTTGTGGCTGAGAAAGGAGACTAAACACAATAATGGTGGCTTCCTGTCCGCCAGTTATTACAAAGGCTGCTGGTCTAAATGCACCTGTGAGCACAGACACACAGGCACATACACAGACACACACACACGCTGGGCGTGCACGCAGGGACACACCTTTAAATACAGTCAACCGGGCTCTGGTCCTTTAAGAGCTAAGGGGACAGAAAGTCTAGTGTTGGGGACACAACTGCTTTTTGTAGTGGGCTGGGCCTTGCCCCCAGATCCTGGGGAAAGGTGGGAGTGTGGAGACATTTTTAAGGGCTCCAAGAGATGGGGGCTTGGGTGAGAATAAAAATCTGTTCCATCCTTCCCAGCTCTGAGAAAATTTGGGGCAATTAGCGTATGTCGGGTTTGTGGGTTTTTCCCTTTTATCTTTGTATTGAGGTTAAATAAGAATATTACAGTTGTAGGAGAAAGGGCAAGGCGTCACCTATGACTGACAGCAGGGTTGATGGTATCCAGAAATTCCAGAGAATTAAAAAATCCATGTATATTTACATCTATTTAGATCATATTATGTGTGGGTCCTGGAGAAGCAGGAGGCAGCATCAGAAAACAGCCGACACATAGAAACACACGTTTGTGCAGCACAAACTCAAGCAACACAGTTTCCTCGACTATGGCATCAGCAGTGCCCGCCCATCCAACACCACCCATCGACAAACTTTGAAAAGAAACTTTTCATGTAAAAATATAGTCACCCAGTAATTTTTGTCCTTGAGACAATAAAAATTAAAGAAAAATAAAACACCCAGGCTAACATCACCTTCAGTGCTGGCAGTGGTGATGCCCTTCTCCCTGCAGAGGCAGGACCTGCTGTTTTGATTACTGAGGCGGGAGGGCCACATCGCTGCCCCCCACCAACACTGCAGGCAGCTCTCTTCAAGACCCTGAAGTTCGTCACAGTCCACTGTTTATTCCTCAGAGAGTGATTGGGATCACAAACACCGGCCAAGGCCACCCGAGATCAATACCATTAATTTAGTCCCCTTGTTGGAAGAACCTTTATTATAGAGTAACAGGAAAGCTGCCACTTACCAGATCTTTAAAAATCAGTTCTAATTGCCAAAGAGTGGAGGAATTTAGAGACCCATTCGGGGGTACACTGTTCTTTAGACTAGAAAACATACATGGGTTAGGATGTATGAAAATTTAAAACTCATTTTTCTTCTTGGTTACAGAGTCATGCTCTAGTTTTGCCAATCGGCCAACATGCGTCCCAGTGGACTTCTAGAAGGGATAGATATGGCCCCTCACTTCACTTTACTTGCTCCCCCAGGACATATTTCAAATAAACAAATCTTCTTCCGGGAGAGGCACACACAGAGTCATAAATAAGCCATGTCCCACACTTGCAGTGTCCAAGCTGACCCCAAAGTTCCAAAGGGCAAGCAATCTGCCCAAACAGAAGGGAATGGGGGGCTCCCAGGGCGCACACCCTCTACTCACTCAGTCAAGAGCTCAGCTGCTCCTTCAGAGGCCAGTTTGCTTCTCTAAATAAAAAGTGAAAGCAGGCTGTGAGCAAGGAGGGAAGCAGGAAGCAGCTGCAGGCTACCTGCTGAGGGTGTAGGAGACTTGACAAAACCACCAGGCGCCTTACTGGGGACGGAGAACCTGAGTGTGGCCCTTACTTTGTTAAGATCAGCACATCTGTTCTAAAGATCAGTGGTTGTATCCTTCTGAAAACTCAAGGACAGACAGAGGGAGAGCTGAACCGGCTGAGTGAAACAGGAAACAACATCCAACTCCGGAGCCGTGTTTAACTATCCACAAGACCTTGCGTGGAAAACAAGCAAGGTTACAAACAGCGCTACTGCCCGTGACCTACCTGACCATCACGAACACTATGAGCTTGTTCTCAGGTCTGGACGGCAAGACCATCATGAGCCTCTTCCTCCGCGTGGGGCAGCTGCTCTGCACCCTCCTGCCCATCTGGCTGACCAGTAGGGACACTCTGAAGGTGGGTGTAATCAACTGGTGCCTGTACATCTGGTGCATCTGCTTTGGCCTGACCTTTCTCGGCTTCCTACTGGAGTTGGGCAGTCTCTTCAAACTGCCGTTATGTAACATCCGGTCTCTCCTCCGCCTGTCTGATAAGTTCCAGTACCACCTCCCCTTGTCTTGGGATGGCGTTCTCCATGCCTTTGGCTCTTATTTTGCGGTGTTCTGCCTCTCAGCTGCCGTCATCTTCGGCCCCACCTACATCCAGTTCTTTTCTCCAGGCCCCGCCCGAAATCGCGTCATCACCGCCACCGCCTGCTCCTGCGTGGCTGCTCTGCTTTACGCCATCGAAGTGGCCTGGGTCTGTCGCCGACCCAGTAGAGTGTCCTGCTTTTGGCCGACCTTCCCAGGTGTGCTCAGGAGGCTGGAGAACTATGTGGCCAACATCATCTTTGCCTTCATCAGCAACACTGACCTGTCCCTGCACCAGCCGGCCCTGGTGTGGTGTGTGGCTGTGTACCTCATCTGCTTCCTCCTGGGGGCCGTGAACTACTTGGTGAATGGGTGTGACTGTGACAATGACAAAAAGCTGCCTCTCCGCCTCCCCGTTTTACTGTGGGTGCAGACTGTGCTCTCCGTCCTCCTCTACGCCACCGCAGTGATCCTCTGGCCCCTCTACCAGTTCCAGGAGAAGTTGGGGGAGCAGCCCCAGCGGTCCAGCGATATGAGCTGCAGTGATCAACTCAACATCTTTGTCTGCGTCTGGGACCAGCGACTGGCTGTGGCCATCCTAACAGTCATCAACCTGCTGGTTTATGTGGCTGACCTGGTGTATTTAGTCCGAGAAGCTTTTGTAGGTGGCTCAAATTGTAAAGAATCTGCCTGCAATGAGGAAGACCTTTCACTCACTGAATCAGGAAGATCCCTAAGAGAAGAAACTGGCAACCACTCCAGTGTTTTGCCTAGGAAATCCCATGGAAAAGGAGTCTCAGTTCAGTTCAGTTCAGTTCAGTCACTCGGTCGTGTCTGACTCTGCGACCCCATGAATCGCAGCACGCCAGGCCTCCCTGTCCATCACCGACTCCCGGAGTTCACTCAGACTCACGTTCATCGAGTCCCTGATGCCATCCAGCCATCTCATCCTCAATCGTCCCCTTCTTCTCCTGCCCCCAATCCTTCCCAGCATCAGAGTCTTTTCCAATGAGTCAACTCTTCTCATGAGGTGGCCAAAGTATTGGAGTTTCAGCTTTAGCATCATTCCCTCCAAAGAACACCCAGGACTGATCTCCTTCAGAATGGACTGGTTGGATCTCCTTGCAGTCCGAGGGACTCTCAAGAGTCTTCTCCAACACCACAGTTCAAAAGCATCAATTCTTCGGTGCTCGGCCTTCTTCACAGTCCAACTCTCACATCCATACATGACCACAGGAAAAACTATAGCCTTGACTAGACAGACCTTAGTCAGCAAAGTAATGTCTCTGCTTTTGAATACACTGTCTAGGTTGGTCATAATTTTTCTTCCAAGGAGTAAGCGTCTTTTAATTTCATGGCTGCAGTACCATCTGCAGTGATTTTGGAGCCCAAAAAAATAAAGTCTGACACTGTTTCTACTGTTTCCCCATCTATTTCCCATGAAGTGATGGGACTGGATGCCATGATCTTCGTTTTCTGAATGTTGAGCTTTAAGCCAACTTTTTCGCTTTCCTCTTTCACTTTCATCAAGAGGCTTTTTAGTTCCTCTTCACTTTCTGCCATAAGGGTGGTGTCATCTGCATATCTGAGGTTGTTGATATTTCTCCCAGCAATCTTGATTCCAGCTTGTGTTTCTTCCAGTCCAGTGTTTCTCATGATGTACTCTGCATATAAGTTAAATAAGCAGGGTGACAGTATACAGCCTTGACGTACTCCTTTTCCTATTTGGAACCAGTCTTTTGTTCCATGTCCAATTCTAACTGTTGCTTCCTGACCTGCATACAGATTTCTCAAGAGACAGGTCAGGTGGTCTGTTATTCCTATCTCTTTCAGAGTTTTCCACAGTTTATTGTGATCCACACAGTCAAAGGCTTTGGCATAGTCAATAAAGCAGAAATAGATGTTTTTCTGGAACTCTCTTGCTTTTTCCATGATCCAGCGGATGCTGGCAATTTGATCTCTGGTTCCTCTGCCTTTTCTAAAACCAGCTTGAACATCAGGGAGTTCACGGTTCACGTATTGCTGAAGCCTGGCTTGGAGAATTTTGAGCATTACTTTACTAGCATGTGAGATGAATGCAATTGTGCAGCAGTTTGAGCATTCTTTGGCATTGCCTTTCTTTGGAATTGGAATGAAAACTGACCTTTTCCAGTCCTGTGGCCACTACTGAGTTTTCCAAAGTTGCTGGCATAGTGAGTGCAGCACTTTCACAGCATCATCTTTCAGGATTTGAAACAGCTCAACTGGAATTCCATCACCTCCACTAGCTTTGTTCGTAGTGATGCTTTCTAAGGCCCACTTGACTTCACATTCCAAGATGTCTGGCTCTAGATTAGTGATCACATCATCATGATTATCTGGGTCGTGAAGATCTTTTTTGTGAGTCTAGCAGGCTACAGGCCATGGGCTGTAGTCAGCCACAACTGAGCAATGAACACCTTCCCTTTCACACAAGGCTAGCCCGGGACACTTAATTCTCTTCACTGCAGTTTCCCCACCAATTTCTGACATCCCCTAACATCCTCTTCCTGGCTCCCTCTCTCCTCTCACATCCTTCCCCATTCATCTCACTTTCTTTTCTCTTTCCTTCCCCTCCCAACTCTGCCAGTGCCCTGGACTTGTCGGTCTTGGAGATTCAGACGTGGAGATGGCAGCTGGTTCCCTCCCCTCTGTCCACCCTCTCTGCTTGTTTCCTTTTGGCTGCTGGGTCCTATTAATTGGACACATCCCTCCTGATTATGAAACAGTCTGGAACCTGAGACCCTTTGCTGCAATACTTGTATACGGACACATGTCTCCTACAGCAACAAAATGCAAAGAAGTTGTGTGGGCCCCCAAAATAATTCTGTGCACGTGCTGCTGCTGCTGCTGCTGCTAAGTCGCTTCAGGTGGACTGCAGCCCACCAGGCAGGCTCCTCTGTCTGTGGGATTTTGCATGCGCACTTGGGGCCAATTCCAGACAATATACAAAGAGAACAACAACAATTATGAGCGGAGCACATCACTATTTCCCGATGCTGTCATTGCTATCGTATGTCGCCTCACAGTTCTTCCAGTTCTTGTTTTATCCACATTGTCCAATATGTTAATAGCAGCCTGTAGATATGTTTGGCTACTTCATTTTTAGTTAATTAAAATTAAGCAGAATTGAAAATTCAACCCCTCAGTCCTACCAGCCACATTTCAGTACCTATTCCCACATGTTAGCAGTTTCTATATGGGACTGGAGGAGGAAATGGCAACCCACTCCAGTGTTCTTGCCCGAAAAATTCCATGGACAGAGGCCTGGACGGCTACAGTCCTAAGGTTCGCAAAAAGTCGGACACGACTGAGCTGCTGAAGACGCCCTGTGTTGGACAGGGCAGGTATTGAACTCTGCCGTCACTGTAGAAAGCTCTCCTGGGTTGCCCTGCTGCGTATATCCCGAGGCTGTGCTGTCAGATGCATATATGTGTGTGCTTGTCATGTCTTCTTCACCTATGTTCATTTTATCAATTCATAAAATAGTTCCTTATCCCATATGATGTTTGTGACCTTAAATTCTATTTGTCAAAATTCAAATCTGTAACCCAGGCTTTAGTCGATTTACATTTACCCAAAGAATCATCTCTGCATTGCTTTATTCCCTGCCACATCGGAAATTTTCATATTTACACAAATGTTCCAGGTTTCTGGCCAATTGAAGTGATAACAGAACCACAGAAAAGGAGGGGTTTATTCACACAAAATGGAGCCTATCAACTTTGTTGAACATGTCCACCAGGAAATTCATGCTTGTTGATTCAAGTCAGTTTCACTGTCAGATTTATTCAGCAATTTCTTTCCTGCTCCGGCTGATTTCTTGCTGAATGTCCCCATCTACTAGTGAATAGTGGGAAAATATTCTGTTTCCTTAAATCCCATCAGTCTCTCTTGTAGGCTGAAAAAAAAAAAATTCTCTAGAGAGATTTCCATGTCAAATTGCTGTACCTTATGAAAGTTACTTTATTTGGGGGAAAGAACATTGTAGATCTGATTAAGATAAAAATCTTGAGCTAAGAAGCTAATCCTGGATTTCTGGGTGAGCCCTGAATGCGATAATAGGTGTTCTTATCAAAGAGATGTAGGGCTGTCCCTGGTGGTCCAGTGGTTAAGACTCTGCACATCCACTTCAGGAGGCGCGGGTTCAACCCTGATTGGTGAGCTAAGATCCCGCCTGCCTCAAGGTGTGGCCAGTAAAGAAGGAGGTCATAGCCCAGCACACACGGAGGAGACGGTGGTGTGAAGATGGAGGCAGAGATAGGAGTGATGTTGCCAGGAGCCCCGGAACACTGTGGAAGACCAGCAGCTACCAGCAGCTGGACGGCAAGGAATGGGTTCTTCCTCAGGTTTTCCAGAGGAGTGGGACCCTGCTGATATCTTGAGTTCAGATATCTGGCCTCCTGAACGGTGAAAGGATAACTTTCTGCTATTTTAAGCCATCAAGGTTATGGTAACTTGTTTCAGCAGCCCGAGGAGACTACAGTAAGTCCCTGCATATAAATGAATTTTGTTCTGAGAGCACATTTGTAAGTCCAATTTTTTCATGAGTCCAGCAAAGTTAGCCTAGGTACCCAGCTAACACAATCAGCTATATAGTACTGTACGGTAACAGGTTTAGAATACTTGCCACATAATCATACATAAAAAGCAAACATAAACATTTTTAACCTTACAGTACAGTATGTTGACAAGCACTGTAAAACTTGAAAAGGTCAGTACAAGGCTGGCATTAGAGAGGCTGGCGTCGACTGAACAGTCAAGTACCGGCTGCCTCTGTGCTGCCTGTACGCTTGCTTCTGGACGTCCTGGGCTTGAAATAAAGGTAATGCACTACCGTACCTTGGGCTTCCCTGATGCCTCAGCAACAAAGAATCCACCTGCAATGCTGGAGACCAGATTCCATCCCTGGGTCGGGTAAATCCCTAGAGAAGGAAATGGCAACCCACTTCAGGATTCTTGCCTGGGAAATCCCATGGACAGAGGAGTCTGGCAGACTACGGTCCCTGGGACCGCAAGACTCTGACACGACTCAGCGACTAAACCACCACCGACACCACTACTGCACCCTGTGCAGCACTATACGGTAAAGCACACAGAGCTCAAGCCCTCGGAGAGGATGCAAGCACGTGATGCTGCGCGCCAGACAATGAACTAACTCTTGTAAACGGGCATTCGTATCTTTGAGTTCACAGCATAAAGCTTCATCTGTAGGGGGCTTCCTATAATATACTCCCATGACTCTCCTATCTTCTGCTGAAACCCAGAACTACAGCTGTATTCCTGCAGCGGGGTTTCTAATTACTCAACTTCTCCCAACTGTAATTCAAAATACCTCCGTATCTCTGCCTGTTCTAACTCTTCTTCTGGCGTGGTCGTCACTGTCCCTCCTTCTGTCCATGATTGACTTCTGTGTTTTTATGCTCTTCCCCGTCTCCTACACTCCACAACCCTGGACCTTCAGTTACCCTCTCCGAACAGCATTGCTTTGCTGTTGCTGCTTAATAATAATTATAAAATATTTTAGATATTCAGTAACATATAAGTAATATAACAATCACTTGTGTACCTGCCACCTTACAAAGGCGAAGCTCCCTGTGTCTCTTTCCAATCCAATTTACCCATCTGTCCCGCTGCACTTTAAGTTCTTTGAAAATAACACCCAAACAATTTTTTAAAGTAAATAATGTACCAAAGCTTATAGTAGAAAACCATTGTTCCCCTGGCCAAATCGTCCTGTCCTTAACACTTGCTGCCCAAATGCAGGCAGTTTCAGCTCACTTAGCTCTCTTTTACGGTTGTCACTGCTTTATTTCAATATAGCAGGCTTCTATTGGTGCTTGTTTCTTTTCTTATTTGGAATATTTTTTACTGACTCCTTCCGAAGAAATGTAAAGATAAGAAGTAAGGACTTCCCTGGTGGCCCAAGGATGAAGACGCCACACACCCAACGCAGGGGCCCAGGTTCAATCCCTGGTCAGGAAACGAGATCCCACACGCTGCAACTAAAATTCTCAGGCTGCCATTGAAATCTCCTGGAGATGCAGTAGAGCTCCATGGCTACCCTGGCGTCTTCCACTGAGCTGTGTCCCAGGACACTGTACCGCACACACGGCACAGAGAGGGGCTGGGGCTGAATCTAGGCGCCAGGTGACCGGGCCTTCCCTGCTCACACCCTGACATCCAGGGCTGAAGTGGGTGAGGGGTGAGTCTCCCAGGCCCCTGACACCCTGGACTCGGCAGGTGTCTGGAGCAGGCCAGGCTTCACCCATAAGCCCGGGGCCCAGGCAGGGCCAGGTGCAGAATCCAGGTCCTGAGGCCACGTGTGCCCTCCAGGGCCTCCCATCTGCTGGGTGGGGGCGGGGCGCTGCAGGCTTAGCCTCAGACCCAGAGGGGCGGAAGCAGTTCCCACAGGAGCCCAGGGCCTGGGAAACGTGGACACAGATGTTTCTAGAGTGCTGCTTGTTCAGCATGTTGAGAACAGGGCGCTTCAGTGAGTCTAGGAGCTGACATTCTGTCCTGGGTCCGTGGTGTCCCAAGCCCTACAGAGGGGCCCAAACTCAGCCCCATCCCCACATCCTGCACAGTCCTGCTCCCCAGACAAGATGCCCCCAAATCCTTGGGCTGGGGCTCCAGGTCTCCCCTCCCCAGCTCCCATCTCATGTCTTTTTCCGCTAAGACACAACCTTCACCCTCCACTCAGACCTGGTGTCCTGCCTGTTCCCCATCCTCCATCTCTGCTCCAGACACCTGCCCTCCCTCTGTGGACACAGCCCACAGATGTACTGATGGTCCGGTCATGGCCCTACCTCCCTTCAACCAAGAGTTTCTTAAGGACCTGCCTGGCATTGCTCATCTGGGTCCTCAGCCTCTGGTCAGCCTGGCGCCAATCAGGTGCTTCATAAACATCCCCTGAGCTAGAAGCTCCATGTGTGGCCGCGGCTCTCAGTGTCCAGCCCACCTCCCGGGGCCCCTCCACTCTGGTGAGCTCCCCACACCCAGCACATGCCTGCCCCTTCTGTGGGGCAGTGGAAAAGGGGGCTGCTGATGGGCCTGTGGGTTTGAGTTCAAGGTCCTTCTCTCATCTTTTTGAAATATTTCTCATTGGATATCTCCCACTTTCCTATCTGAAGGGAAATTCCAGAGGCTTCTCTCTAAGTGACTGCTAGTCCCCTGGGCACATCTCAACAATGGCTTTCTACTGAGGTCCATATAGTTAAAGCTATGCTTTTTCCAGTAGTCATGTATGGCTGTGAGAGTTGGCCCATAAGAAGGTTGAGTGCCAAAGAATCGATGCTTTCCAGTTGGGGTGCTGGAGAAGACACTTGAGAGTCCCTTGGATAGAGGAGTGTGACCAGTAAATCCTAAGGAAAATCAACCCTGAATATTCATTGGAAGGACTGATGCTGAGGCTGAAGCTCCAATACGTTGGCCACCTGATGTGAAGATCTGACTCATTGGAAAAGACTCTGAAAGATTGACGGCAGGAGGAGGAGGAGAAGACAGAGGTTGAGAGGGTTGGATGGCATCACTGACTCAATGGACATGAATTAGAGCAAGCTCTGGGAGGTGGTGAAGGACACGGAAGCCTGGCGTGCTGCAGTTCATGGGGTTGGGAAGAGTTGGCTATAACTGAGCGACTGAACAACAACAATTCAAGGGCATCTGCCATCTGCCTCTGGGGAGGCTGAATCCTGTGCTGCGGCAGCTGCTGACCTTTGACACTCCCTGGTGAAGGACAGGAAAGCCTGACATGCTGCAGTCCATGGGATCGCAAAGAGCTGGACACGACTTAGCAACTGAACAATAACAATGACCCTGCAATCCCATCCTGGGCATATATGCAGAACTAACTCACTGGAAAAGACCCTGATGCTGGGAAAGATTAAAGGTAGGAGGAGAAGGGGACAACAGAGGATGAGATGGTTGGATGGCACCACCAACTCGATGGACATGAGTTGGAGCAAGCTCTGGGAGTTGGTGATGGACAGGGAAGCCTGGCGTGCTGCAGTCCGTGGGGTCGCAAAGAGTCAGACACACTGAATGACTGAACTGAATATTCACTGCAGCACTGTTTACAGTAGCCAAGATATGGACGCAGCCTGAGGTGTCCCTGTCACAGCCCTGGAACCCCTTCAGGCCCCTGTTCTGTCTCAGTTCCAGTCCAGGCCCTTCTTCCATGGGAAGGTTGGCTCCATGCCTGCATCTCTTCTGGGTCAGAAGACACCTACTGGGCTGCCTCAGGGCCACTGGGAACCTGCGAGCACCCCCGCCCCCACCCTCCCCCTACCCTGTCATCTCCACTCTGCCCCACCCCCACCCCAGTCCCAGGTGCATCCTCAGGGCTGTTGCTTCCCAGGCGTCCTGCAGGGGCCTCCTCTTTCAGCTCCTGCCCTTAAAAGGGGGTGATCATCCGTCCATCCCCACCCCCTCCCTGGGATGCCCTGAAAGGCTCCGCGTCAGCATCAGACACAGCATCCTTGTTCACTTCCAGTCCCTTCTTTCCTGGCTTGGAAGCTGCTGACCAGTGTCCCAGGCCAGGAAAATCCTCATCAGGTAGGACTTTCTCCTAGATCTTTCCAGACTCCCACCTGGATGGCAGCTTTGGAGCCCAACACTGTGTTAATCTATTCTGTGCTTGCTCAGTGTGGCCCCACCTTGGAGTCATGCTGGATTGGGGTCTCCCTTCCTCAATGAGGAAGAGTCACATGTGAAGGCAACAGTGGGGGAGGGGATTCACAACAGTCCCTACTTCTCATGTCCCCACGGCCTTGCTCTCACCCCAGGGCTCCTCCCTGTGCACCCTTGAAGCTGCCCTCCTCTGCTGGGGGCTGTGTCCCCTCAGATGGCAGCTCCTTCTCGTGATGGCTGCAGGGCAGAGAGGCCAGGACACATGTGTCTTCAGGGGCTGTGGAAGGAGGTCGTGGCCCTGAAGGCATGTCCTGCATCCCTGGGCTCCCACCCACGGGCCCTGCTGATGTGTGGGCTGTAGAGCAAAGTTTTCAAACTCACAGCTTTGGCATTTCCATATGGGGTTCCCCTTCTAATCTTCTGACCTTAGGGAAGGCACTTGATTCACCAAGCCTTAGTTTTCTCATCTGTAAAATGTGGTTAGCAGCACAATCCACAGTCCCTTTTCTGAAACCCTTGGGGTCAGATATTCTTTAGAGTTCGGAAGTTTTCAGCTTCAGACAGGTGACATGGGACATCTACTCTCTATGACATCAGACCCCACTGGGGTCTCAAAGCACCTTGTAATCAGACACATTCGTGTTTCTATAACTGAACTTTTGAATAGTCGCAAGTGAAATAACAGAGATCATAACTTGTCTCATGTGTCTTCAGGTCAGATTTTGTTAAAAAACAATTTTTCAAATATTTGTTTTCAATTTTGAAATATTGAAGGTTGGGATTTTTAAATATTTCTTTTCAGTTTTGAACAGGATCTCTCAGGGTTGAGACTTAAAGGGTTGGAATTAAAGATAAGGACCATACTACCCTGTATCTCCATAGGTAATGGCACACACAGCCCAGAGAGATACAAAAGGCTCGTGTTTGAGGTTTGGGATAAGACAAGTCTCCTGATGAGGTCAAGGGTGATGGGCGGGGAAAATCATCCTGGAGCAGCTGTGGTCGCGGTGGTGGTTTAGTCGCTCAGTCATGTCCAAGTCCTGAGACCCTGTGGACTGCTGCCCGCCAGGCTCCTCTGTCCATGGGATTTCCCAGGCAAGAATACTGCAGTGGGTTGCCATTTCATTCTCCTGGGGATCTTTCTGACCCAGGGATCAAACCCGCGTCTCTTGTGTCCCCTGTGCTGGCAAGTGGATGCTTTACCACTGAGCCATCAGGCTGTTACCCGAGTGTCTGGGCCAGTGGTTCTAACTCCACAGACCCAGAGCCTCAGCCATCACAGGGCCCTGAACCTTTTCCAGGCGTCTGAGTTTTGCCACCTCCAGAGCTGGATCTTCCTCTGCTGGGTCCTCAGTGAAGACCACTGCTGTACTGGTGACTGTGACCTGCCTGACCATCACAGCACCATGTCCACCCGGCGGACATCCCCAGACCTGGACGTCACGGCCATCATGTGCCTCTGCCTCTGCCTGCCGCAGCTGTTCTCCATGTGTGTGGCCATCTCTCTGGTGGCCGGCAGGGCCACCGAGTGGGGAGCCACAGGAAACTGGTCCATGTCCATCTGGTGCTTCTGTTTCGCCATGACCCTCGTGGTATTCACTGTTGAGTTCTATGGATTCCATTCCCACTTTCCATTTCTCTGGTTCAACTTCCTGTGACCTACGCCTGCTATGCCACCCTCCTCTGCCTCTCGGTCTCCATCACCTACTCCATCACCCACGTCCAGTTTCTGCCTGATGGTCCTTACCGGGACTGGGTCGCCGCTGCCTCTGCCTTCTCCTGTGTCATATCAGCGCTGTATGCCAGAGATGTGGCCTGCACATGGGTCGCCTATGGGTTCAAGGAGGTCCCCTGCTTTGTGCACACCGTGCCAGGCCTGCTGAAGGTGCTGGAGACCTTCATGGCCTATGTAGTTTCTGCCTGCATCATCAACACCTCCCTGTACCTGCACCAGCCGGCCCTGGAGTGGTGCGTGGCCGTGTACTCCATCTGCTTCATCCTGGCAGCTGTGGTCCTCCTGCTGGACCTGGGCAAATGGGAATACAGGCTGCCCGGGCCCTTCTCCCTCTTCCAGCTTGTGCTCACCCTGCTCTCCGTCCTCCTCTGTATCAGTGCTCTGGTCCTCTGGCCGCTCTACCAGTTCAGCGAGGAGCTCGGCGGGCAGCCCCAGAGGCCCAGTGATGGGGACTGCAGGGAAGAGCTCACCTACGACATGTGCGCCTGGGACCAGCGCCTGGCTGTGACCGTCCTGACAGCCATCAACCTGCTGGTTTATGTGGCCGACCTGGGGTACTGGGCTCGTCAGGTTTCTGTAGGGACCGAGGACCAGCCCAGGGACTCCTGATCCTCTGCTCACAAAGGTATCCTCACTGAGCTCTGGTGTTCTCTGATGCCCTCTTCCTAGCTCTCTCCCTCCTCACATCCTCCCCATGCATCTCACTCTCTTTCCTATTTCCTTCCCTCCTCCTGCTCTGTCTCCTTCCTATTTTCCTTGGTTGCCCAAGTCCTGTTTTGCCTTTTTCTCTTGCTTCTCTCATCTTTTCTACATTTTCTGCTTTTTGCCCCTTTTCTGGTCACCCTTGGTTTTCTCGTCTCCTGTGTCCTGACCACCTCTCCCCATCTTCCTTCTTCTGATCTGTCAGGACCTGAGACTCCTCCCTTCTCTGCCCACCGCTCCCTTCTGCCTCCTAAGGTGCTGACTGAACAGCACACAGCCCCCTCTGTGTGATTTGGCCCCCCATCTCCCATGGGAGGGGAGTGTACAGGGCACCTGCCCTTTAACTTTAACTAAAATATCTGGACGTCTATACTTTTCAGTGGCAGGAGTCTTGAAGCAGAAACTCTGGTTACTGGGCCCCACCTGGTGCTGCAGGTGGGGTGTTCCAGCCCCACCTGAGATTGGCTCCAGAATTTGTGCAGGCTCACTAAACACCCGCTGCCTAGAGGCCATCTTAGAGGAAGCCAGGGGTAGATACTGTCCATCCCAGCTACTCTCTGGGGAATCCAAGTAAGAGTTGGTGAAGCAACACAAAAACTTTAAGACACCTGTCTGCAGTGTTGGTGAGGGGCAGCGATGTGGGCCTGCTGCCTCAGTGATCAAACAGCAGGTCCTGCCTCTGCAGGGAGAAGAGTGTGGCCCCTGCAGCTTTAAGGTGTGTCAGCCTGGGATTTTTTTCTTTTCTTTTTTTCCTATCTTCTGATCAGGAGGGCAAAATTTACTGGGTGACTCTGTTCTTAAAGGGGAAATTTCTCTTTAAGTTCTCTTGGGCAGGTTTCTTTGTAGGGGGTGGGGGTTGCTGCTTCCATTGTCAAAGAAACTGCATCGCTCGAGTATGAGGGGGCACACACATCTGTGTTTCTGTGTGCTGACCGCGTCCTGCTGCAGCTTCTTGATTCTCTTGGACTCAGACACAATGTGATCTACAAAATACATATAATTTAAATTTTTTCTGGAGCTTCTGGTTCCCAAAGATCCTGCTGTCAATTGTAGAGAAAACCCTCTTCCCTTCTCATTTACAATGTCCTTTTTAACCTCAACATAAAAATGAAAGAAAATACAAACCCCCCAAAACAAAATCTGCATACTCTCATTGCCCCAGATTTGCCTAGAACTCAGAACAGTCCTAGCCAATTTCCACCCTCACCCAAACTTGGGTCTCTGGGAGCCCCTCCCACTGACTCCCACCCACCCCTGATCCAGAGCCTATGGGTGTGAGCCAGCCTGTGACACAGGATGTTGGGCCCCACCCCAGTGCCAGCTTCCTGTCCCCTAACTCTTAAAGGGGCCATGGCAGCACCTGGATGCCTCTCTAGAAAGATATGTTCTGTGAGCATGCTCAGTGCATGCGTGTGTGTGTGTGTGCATGTGTGTGTGTGTATACATGTGAGTGTGCCCGTGTGCTCCTCTGCATTGAGACCAAAAACCCTTTACAGTAACTGGGGGCAGTGAAGGCCCCACAAATCTCCCGGTCTCAGCCACAAAGCCTCAGAGTCCAGCATCCTGGCGTCACCAGGGCCAGAGGGGCTCCAGGCAAGCAGACCTGTGGGGGAGGGGAGGGGAAGGACCCCACCCCCACCCACTGCTGCCCCTCACTCCTGTACTGGGATGAAGCATGTGATCTTCACCCAGAAGCAGGTGAGGTGGAGGGGGAGGGCTCCCAGGAGCCCTCAGGAAAACTCATCTATTAAACCAAGGCAAGAAAAATTTCAACATAAAATTTTTCTCTGCCCTTCGGCCTCCCCCTCCCCTCTGGTGTGCATTGAGCATCTGTGCTACGTGTTAGCCACGCTCCCCAAGGGCAGAAATGCCTGAACCGCCATAAAGGTGAATTTTCCCTGTGCAAGCCATGTAACTCCTTAGACGATAACACTACTTACTCACTGAGCACCTGGCTGATGTCAGTAACTGTGTTACCAGCATTCTGCTTATTTTACAAGATTCTTGTTTCTCTTTAACAGATCTAGGATTGAGCCTGTGATAAAAAAAAATAACGGTGACTAGATTCCTCCAAATGATTCATGTAATATATGGTTTCATAAGATCCATGATTATAATAGTGTGGCTCTAGATACGGGAAGAAGCAACAGGAGGGAACCATTTCCTGTAGGCTGAAGAGGCTAGTAAGACAGATGGGCCAGAGGATTAAGGCTCATGTTGGACTTCCCTAGTGGTTCAGATGGTAAAGAATCTGCCCTCCACGCAGGAGATCCAGGTTCAATCCCTGGGTCAGGAAGATCCCCTGGAGAAGGGAAACCGTCCATCCCCATGACCTCTGCCAAATATGCTTGCTGGTGAACATGTTTCTTGTCATAACATGATTCCGCCGAAACTTGCCTGTGGTCCAAGTCTCCAGTGATGCTTGTCAGAAACACACATTTCAGGCTTTCCTGGTGGTCCAGTGGTGAAGAATCTGCCTGCAGTCACATGTTCGATCCCCGGTCCAGGAATATTCCACATGCCTCTGGGCAGCTAAGACTGTGGGCCACAACTACTGAGCCTGTGCTCAGCAACAAGAGAAGCCACCACGGCAAGAAGCCAGCACACTGCAATTGGAGAGTAGCCCCCACTCAGCACAACTAGAGAAAGTCCACATAGCAACGAAGATCCACCACAGCCAAAAATAAAATACGCAAATAAAAAGAATTTTAAAAAACCCTGAGGGATGGGATGGGGAGGGAGGGGGGTTCAGGATGGGGGACACATGTACACCCATAGCTGATTCAATGTATGGCAGAAAACACTACAGTATTGTAAAGTAATTAGCCTCCAGTTAAAATAACTTAATTAAAAAAGAAACACCTGAACTGCTTCCAGGCGCCCCCACAGTCTGAGGTCTCCCAGACTCCCTTGTTCCTGCACATTCCTTGACTTTCCACTTCTTCAGAGTCCAGCTCAGCAGCCCAAGTGGTCTTGCCCTGTTTGGAGAGCTTGTGTTTCCTTTAGAGAATGCAAAATCCTTTCTGTTGGACCTACAGAGAGGCTGACCCTAAGCAGGGGAAGGGGAGGAGGAAGCCCAGAATGAGAGAGAGGAGGATTCTACGTCTATGGATGGATCCAAAGTCACATATGGTCCTGCCTCCTGTTAAGTGGCCCAACAGCTCTGGTCTGGTCCCCCAGGGATGAACCTTGAGTAGTTGGAGAGCCCAATAAATCTGGTATCTAGTTTCAGTTCTACCACAGAACAAGTCACGACCACAGATGAGTCTTGTCCCTGATCTGAACCTCAGTTTCCAATTTGTAAAATGAGAAAATTGGACTAATGTGGTTTTTAAGCTGTGTTCTCTGGAGCCCTAGGTTTCTGATGAGGCAGTGGGCTTTCAAGGTGGTGTTGACCTCACCTAGCACTTTCTCTAAACAGAGCAGCCTTGCCTGAATCAATCTCCTACTCAAGATCTCATTTGAGACTAAGATTGGAAAGGTTGAAAACAACCCATGTACTCATCTTTAGGATGCTGTTTAATAAGCTAAGTTACAGACAGGAGAGGAAATACTATACTGCTGGAAAAATATAGGGATGCTCTCAAATAATGATTGTAAATATATCCAGGATATGCTAAGTAAAAGGAGTAAGATACAAATCTACATGCAGTATGCTATTTTTTATGTAATAAAAAAAGGAAAAAACATAAAAATAAATACAATTGTATTTGCTTTATTTGTATTAAGAAGCTTGAGAAGGACTCTGGAGAGTTTAGCGGAGCAGTGGTCCTGGAGGGGTAGGAGAGATGAAGGGAGAGTGGATGGAGCCACAGGTAAAACCAGGTTTCTCAATGTGTGGCTTTTTTAGAATATCTTTATTTTGAAACGTAAATATATTATCTTTTTAAGAAAACAAAACTGAAGTTTGAAAAAATGCATCAGGTGGAGAAGGGTCAGGGGAAGGATGGTGAGCAGATGGTCTCCATGTTCTCTGCAGCCTTGATGGACAGACTAGGGGAGGAGCTGAGAGACGCCCACACAGGCCTTTCTCCAAAGGCAGAGGGAAGTGAGGTGACTTAGGTCCAGGGATCTGGGGCGGTGGGGGGCGCTGCGGCCTCCAAGCCAACCTACTTGGTGACCAGGGCCTCCTCCAGCCCTTCAGCACACACATTTGATGGAGAAGCCCCCAGTGCCCAAGCCTCAGGCCCTTCCCTTGCTCTCTGCCTGGCCTGGGCTCCCTGTCTCCCAAGGCAGCGGCCAGAGGCTCCCTCCTCAGCCAGCCAGCCAGTCAAACCTGGGATGGGACTTGTGCTGCAGCAGAAGAAGGGATTTGATTTGTCAGTTCCCTACATGATTAGAAACTTGCAAGCATCTTTTCCTTTAATAGTATTCAAGTAGTAGACCTATCACTTAACCCCTGTATGACTTGGGCCAAATTATTCAACCTCCCTGTACCTAAACTTCCTCATAACAAAATGAGCAGAATAACAGCCCCTACTACACACAAGATCATACATGCGTAGCACCTAGAACAGTGCCTGGTGCCCCAAGAGCCCTGATAAGTGCCGGCCACTGTGTCACTTGGTCCTGGTGCTCGGCCGTGTGACGGGCAATCACTCAGGGAAGGTGAGGAGCTCTGTCAGGTGGGGGAGCTCAAGGAGGAGGATGCTGAGGTCAGACACGAGACGACTTATTCCAGCATCGGGTAAGAACGGACTCATCCCTCCCTCCTTCCTTCTTTCCGTCACTCCATCCATCTCCTCACCCACTGGAAGACACCAGGGCCTGCGGCAAGCTCTGGGAATAATGAGATCACAGTGGAGCAGCCCTGACCTCAAGGATCTACAGGAGAGTGAGGAGGAGGAGAGAGAAATCCAGCCAGCACCACCACAGGTGTGTGGGGACCCAGGTAGGTCAGGGATCCAGAGGGCCCTCAGGAGCGGGTCTTCCTTTATTAGGACCAGTGGTAACGGTGCTGTTCATGGGTCCCCACCTCCCCCAGCCTGATGCTGGGCACCCTGTCTATGGGGCCTCAGTCCCCTTCTCAGCCCTTTGATGGACGGGACCCTGATCTCACAGAGGGAGACACAGAGCCAGGTGGGCTGACTGAAGCTGGGGTCTTTCTAAAGCATCAGCCTGTCCTTCCCCGTGACGGGGCTTCCTCCACTGAGAGCTGGCTGTGCAGGAGGCAGGGGCCCGGGGTGAGGGCGGGGCCACAGCATATGCTGTCCTCTGGGGTCTTGACCCTCACCTTTGCGCCACCTAGGAGGTAAGCTCCCCCGCCAGCTCTTCCCTCCCCTGGGGCATCCAAGCCCCAGAGCCAGAACCAGGACTTCAGGTTAGAGATTTCCTTTGGGAAAGCTTTTCCTCTGGGAACCCTGGCTCCTCTTCTTTCCAGGAAGCCTGAAGCCCTGGAAGGACTCGGGCTGGGAGTCACGGACCCTGGGGGTCACCTTCCAAGCCAGGCAGCACTACTGCCTCGGCTGCCCTGAGTCTCAACTCAGCAGCTGATGAACGCATCTAGAGGGTCCCTGAAGCTGCCCTCCATTCATGTTAAAGACCCAGCCTCTCACATCGCCTGCCAGAGGGTCCCTCAGGCTGGTTCTACCTGCAAGTCAGTAAAATGGTTCAAGGGCACCACCTGATGGCCACTCACAGCCAGACAAGCAGCTGCACCCAACAGGTTCCAAAGTTCATTAACAATCAGCAGAGGTCCGGACTCCAAAACGTGGGCAACAAGGTAAGGGAGAATCCAGAGAGGTCAAATTGCACTTCCCCCTCGCCTTCCCTAGCGAGGCTTTCAGAGGCCAGTGGCACAAACGGGAGGCTGCCATTGTAAAACAGACTGAAAAGAAGCCCCGGAGTTTGGAGTCGGATGGGCCCGGATTTGAATCCTTGGGTTTAACCTCACCTGGAGCCCCTCATCCCTGCAGTGGGCTATTGAGGACACATCCAACAGGGCTGCGCCCTCTCTCTGCATGAAGGCAGCCAAGGGACTTGGAGAGGGTGAAGTTGGACCAGTGACCATAGTCCCCCTGGTGGTACACAGCCCTTAGGCCAGTGGCTCATCCTTGGCTGCACAGCACAGTCGCCTGATGTGGGAAGCGCTTCTCAAAGCATGGTCCCTGGATCAGCACAAGACATCAAGGGGGTACTTGTGGGGAATGCAGATTCCTGGGTTTCCCCCACCCAGCCAGGCTGAATCAGAAACTCTGGGATGGGGCCCAGCAGCCCCCATGTGATGCTCAAGTACCAGGGTGATGAAAAGGTACCTTATGTGACTTGAATGTCTTATGCATCAGGATCACCTCTGGAGGTCAAAATACTAACAGGTACCTACCTCACCCCCACGCCCCACCCCAACCCCCACATCCAGGGATTCTGGTTCAGTGAAGCTGAAGAGGGACCCAGTCAGGGATTAAAATAACAACTCTGCAGATTATTCTACTGCACAACGTTGGACCTGGGTGTTATCCTCAGGAAACCGTTCCCCTTTCTGGGCATAAATGCAGCTAGAAAGGCAGGTGGAGGTAATTAATTGTATTAATTGTCACATGGACTTCTTCTCAGACTCGTAGACTCGAGACGTTCAGGAAACTGACACTCCTTAACACAGACATCCCTTAAGTGACGGGAACACTTGAGCCCCCATCCCAGTTCATGCTCGCTGCCCTCTCAAGTGCCGGGTGGGATCCACCAATGCCCGGCTCAGAGAGAAGAAAGAAAAAGAGGAGGATCCAAGGGAGTGGAGAAAATATAGAGCTATTTTATTGCTAAAAATGTATTTTACAAAAGCAACAGAGTTTTTGTTCCGAAGAGACAAAAGGCCTCTTGTCCTCGGGGAGGGGCTGGACTCCACCAGGCGGGCAGCCCTCACTGCTCTCGAATTCTCCTGGAGATGCGGTAGAGCTCCATGGCTGCCCTGGCGTCCTCCACCGAGCTGTGGCCCAGCACGCTGTCCTGCAGATGAATGGACAGGGGATGAATCCAGGCGCCATGGGACCCGGGCCTTCCCTGCTGACAGCCTGAGCCCAGGGCTGAAGCGGGTCAGGGTGAGTCTCCATAGCCCCTGATACACAGGCTCAGCTGGTGGCTGGAGCAGGCCAGGCTTCAAGCAGTTCTCACAGGAACTGCTTGGGGAACATGGACACAGATGTCTCCAGAGTGCTCCTTGCTCAGCACGTTGAGAACAGGGCTCTTCAGTGAGGCCAGGAGCTGACACTCTGTCCTCGGTCCCTGGTGCCACAAGCCCTGTAGAGGGGCCCAAACTCACGCCCATCCCCTGCCTCCTGCATATTCCTGCTCCCCAGACAAGCTGCCCCCCAATTCGCAGACTGGGGCTCAGGCTCTCCCCTCCCCAGGCCCCTCTCTCCTGCCTCCTCTGCTAAGACACACCTGCACCCTCCACTCAGACTTGGTATCCTGCTTGACCCTGTCCTCCATCCCTGCTCAGGACACCTGCCCTCCCCGCTCAGATGTGTTGATGGACAGGTCACAGGCCTCTCTCCCTTCAACCAAGAGTTTCTCAAGGGCCGGCGGGACCTTGCTCTCCCAGGTCCTCAGCCTCTGGTCCAGCCTGGCCCCAAGCAGGTGCTTCTTAAACATCCGCTGAGCCCAAGTGGCCGCAGCTCCTAGTGTCCAGCCAGCCTCCCTGGGCCCTTCCACCCTGGTGAGCTCCCAGCACACGCCTGCCCCCGCCTGGGGCTCAGAGTTAGGGCCCCAAAAGCAGTATCAGCCGCGGCCTGATGGGCTCTGTGTTTAATCGGTGCGGCTCCCTGGGGACGCCCGAGGTCTGCACTATACAGTTTCCCAAGGTGGGCTGGAGGGTGAAGCCTCAGTTACCCACAGGGAAACTGGCCTACCTGAAAACAAACTAAATCACCTTGATGGGCTGCCTTCCCTTCCCTGGCCCTCGGCCTCACCCTACAGGCTTCCCAGGTCAGCGCTCAGATAGACGCGGTGCCTGCCAGACAAGCAGCCCGCACCTTCTCAGAGCACACAGCCTCTCAGGACTACGTGGGGAAGTTGGGGTGAGCAGAGCATCTCTGGGGCCACATATGTGCTCTGGAGGCACTGGGGGACTTTAGAGTCCTGCAGGGAAGGCCAGCCCCCCACCCCCGCCAGGTAACGGGGTGGCCCTCACCTGGATGCGCCGCCCGAGGAGGCGCTGGCTCAGCACGCGCAGGGAGACCCTCCGGCAGTACTGCAGGCCGGCCTCGCGCCACAGCTGCCGGTCGGCGGCCGTGTCGTAGATGGCGTAGCTGCTCATGTTCTCCTTCAGCGCCTTGAAGTCGTGCTTCAGATCGTGGCCCACCACCAGCTTGCCCTTCAGCACCTGCAGGATCTGGCGGGGAAGACACAGGCCCCACACGTCACCCAGGGCCCTTCCAGGTGGGTCTGGGACAACGTGGTGCCATCAAGGGGGCTGGCCTGGAGCAGCCCCTCCTGGACTTGCTGTGTGAGCATGAGCACACCACCATCCCTCTCTGGGCTTGGGACATATCTCTCAGGGAGTGAAAGAGGCTGGAGCAGGCCCTTCATCACCTTCAACAGTTTAGTTCTGCCCAAAGGCCTATTCCAGCTTCTTTGGTGGTTGCCTTGGGAGTTTCCCTGGTGGTTCAGACAGTAAAGAATCTGCCTGCTAATATAGGAGACCGGTTCGATCCCTGGGTTGGGAAGATCACCTGGAGAAGAGAATGACAACCCACTCTACTTTTCTTGCCTGGAGAATCCCATGGACAGAGGAGCCTGGGAGGCTACAGTCCGTGGGGTCACAAAGAGTGGAACAGAAGTAAGTGACTAACAGTTTGTCCCATGAGCCAGGCACTCGCCGATGTTCATCACATACATTATGTTATTTAATCCTTTCAACAACCCTCTTGTGGCAGATGGAATAATAACCTCCCAGAGATGCCCACTTCCTAATCCCCAGGACCTGTAAACATGTTACATGGCAAAGGGAAATTAAAGCTGCAAATGAACTTCAGGTTGCTAATCAGATGACCTTCAAAGAGGGGCAGTTTCTGAGACTTCTCTGGTAGTCCAGGGGTTAAGAATTCAACTGCAGGGGACACGGGTTTGATCCCTAGTCCAGGTACTAAAAGAAAGCCCACATGCAGCAACAAAGACCCAGAGCAACCAAAAGTAAAGCTAGGGAGAGTTTTTGGATGACTCAGAGGGGCCCAGCATAATCCCAAGGTCCTTATACGTGAAGGTCCGAGAGATCTGACTTGAGGACTTGACGGTCTGTCTCTGGCTGTGGAAGTGGAGGAAGGGGCTGAGAGTCAGGAACACAAGAAGCTAGGAGCTGGGAAGGACAAGGAAACGAATCCTTCATCAGGCCTCCTCCGGGGTTTCCCTAGTGGCTCACAGGGTAAAGAATCTACCCACAATGCAGGAGACCCAGGTTCGAGCCCTGGGTCAGCAAGATCCCCTGGAGAAGAGAATGGCTACCCACTCCAGTATCCTTGCCAGGAGAAGTCCATGGACAGAGGAGCCTGGTGGGCTACAGTCTACATGGTCACAAAGAGTCGGATGTGACTGAGCACCTAACACACATCAGAGGCTCCAGAAATTAATACAGCCCTGTGGACACTTCAGTCTCAGAGGAATGAGACCCCATTGGGTTTCTGAACCACAGAACCGTAAGATGATAAATCTGCATTATTTTAAACCACCCAGTCTATGGTTTTGTTATAAAAGCTGTAGAAAACCAGTACAGCTATGAGGGAGGGCTGTGTTTAACTGAATTTTGCAGTTGAAAACCACTGAACTATCAAGAAGTGGAGTAATTTACTCAAGGTGATTCTGATGATTTTTAAATATTTGCAGATTCCTTGACACTCCTTTCAGAACAGACAGAGCCTAGGACTTCCTTGGTAGTCTAGCGATTAAGAATCTGCCTGCCAATGCAGCGGACATGGGTTCGATCCCTGGTCTGGGAAGATCCCACATGCTGCAGAGCAGCTGAGCCCAGGCGCCCCAACTGCTGAAGCCTGAGTGTAGAGCCCGTGCTCCACCACAAGAGAAGCCTGTGCATCACAACCACAGAGTAGCCCCTGCTCATCGCAACTAGAGAAAGCCCACTCGGGATGCAGGAATGAAGAAGATCCAGCTCAGCCAAAAATAAGCCAAATTTTTAAAAGAAAAGGAAACATGCCATCTGATTCCCTTCACCTTGAATATGAGCCAATCTGTCTGATGTCTCACTGGTCGATGGAGCCAGTGTCCCAGGATCCCTGAGTCACCCTGAAACCACCATGCTGCAGAAACCACCCTGAGTTACAGAGTTGTGCCCAAGGAGCCCCAGCCACACGACAGGTGGATGAGTGACCCACCCCGTGATTCCAACCCCAGGCTGGCCAGGTGCCTCAGCCGATCAGCTGTCCCTGTCCGAGCCCTGCCCAGATTGCAGATGCGTGGGTGACATAAATACTGACATTGTTTGGAGCACTTGGTTTTGGGGTGACTTGCTAAGCATCATTCGATAACTGGGACAGTCACACAGGTAGTTCATGGCAGGGCCAGCCCTCAAAGCCAGCGGGCATGGCTCCAGTGCCTGCTTGTCATACCGTGTTATATGGAAGAGCCTCCTGCTCCCAGCCTCTGCCAGCACCCTGGGCAAGCTGCAGGGGTCGACCCGGAGAGTGCCCCAGCCCAGTGCCCTGCCCGTGTGCCCAGGCCACCCCTCTTGCTTCTGTTCTCACCTCCTTTCCCATGGTGGCCAAATGGACAGCCTCAGTCACTGGCCACACGGAGGCGTCACCTTTCCTTCTCTTGGCTGCCCCTGGGCCTCCAAGGGACAGGGTTGGGGTGGGTGCTTGGGGCAAGCTGTCCTAGGTGCAGTCTGGGCAGCAGCTCATAGCCATCTCAGGCCCACCTTGGATAGCTCTTCAGCAGCCTTCATCTCTTCCTCTGTGCCCAGAAAGGAACCTCTAGGTGGCTAACACCCTCCAGTGTCTTGCTTCTGCTTCTAGCTGCTTCCCCAGACATCAAGTGGGACCTTTGACTTGCTCCCCCTTGTGGCCACTTTGCAGAAGAGAAGCCGAGTCTCCCAGAAGTGACTTCCTGGCAGTCCAGTGAAGAATCCACCTGCAATGCAGGGGATGTGGGTTCGATCCCTGGCTGGGGAGCTGAGACCTCACACACTATGGAGCAAATAAGCCAGCATGTGTCAACTGGAGAGACCACCCACTGCAAGGATAGATCCTGGATGATGCAACAAAAATCCTGCATGCCGCAACTAAGACATGATGCAGGCAAATAAGTAAATTTTTTTAAAAGTGAGGGGACCTGTCCACAGTCACAGCACTGGAGACAGGGTGGGTCCATCCCACCATCAGCCCCTCCATTACTGAGGTTTTGTTGGGAATGGTGGCTCAGGCGGTAAAGAGTCTGCCTGCAATGAGGAGACCTGGGTTTGATCCCTGGGTTGGGAAGATCCCCTGGAGAAGGGAATGGCAACCTGCTCCAATATTCTTGCCTGGGAGAATCCCCTGGATAAAGGAGACAATCCATGGGATCACACAGAGTCAGATACAACTGAGCAACTAACACTTCCTCCAGACAGACCCCTGCCCAACCTAGGGACTGGAGAAAAAGCTCCAAGAATGAAGCTGGGCCACTCCTGAGAGACATCAGTGCTTGTCACACTTGGGCTTAGGGATCAGCTAGTCAACCTTACCAAAATCTGGATTCGACTGGGGGATTCTGCCTTTCTAACAGGTGGTGCGGATGCTGGAGGTCTGGGGGCCCCCTGAGCGATGAGGGCACACAACCTCTGAGCAGAGGCTGGAGGAGAACGCTTCGTGTGAAGGAAAGGGCTCGGGCAGCACGCAGGGGATGGGTCGAGGCCCAGGGCCAGGGGATGTGGCTGTGCTGGGCAGCTGGGGGGTCACATACCTTTCCTTGCTGACATCTTTTATGTTTCTGAACAGTGGGCCTGTTTTCTTGTCTAGGAGATGACTCAGATCTAGTTCACACAAGCCCTGAGGGGGCTGTGACATCCCAGAGTCAACCGCAGTAGCCGATCCCAGGCTAAGAGGGCCAAGTCATCGTGGGATGTATTCCCGGGAAATTCATCACTTCCTGAGGGTCCCCACGGGGAGGCGGGCATGGTTACCTTCAGGACCATGAGACTCATCATGAAGTGGACAAGAAGTAGAAGGATGAAGAGGCAGGAAAAGGAGGAGACCTGTCTTTTCAGCAGAGAGATGTCAACTCTTCAGGACAAAGATTCTGGGACTTGCTGTGTGGTCTCGGGGAGGTCAAGGACCATCTCTGGGTTTCAGTTTCCCTCTTTGAAAAGGGAGAGCCTGGAGAGGTGAGCTCCACGGACTTTTTGAGGCAAGGCAGAGAGGGAAATCCAGGGTGGTGTGGAGGTGAGCTGGCAGGGCCTCCGGGCTGTGTGAGCTGCTGGCTGCCAACCTGCCCTGAATCAGTGTCATGAGGCAAATGTGTCCAATGCACTGGGTGGAGGCTCAGGTTCCTGGAAAGAACTGGAGGGGGTGGGGGAAAGGGACATTCATCCATCCGTTCTCATTGCCTGGCTTTGGGTCAGGTACTTTCCACACCTCATCGTGAGGCCTCACAACAAGAGTGTTCTTAATGTCATTTTACAGTGGAGAGGGCTGAGGATCAGAGAGGGTAAGAGGCTTGCCCAGGTCACACAGCAGGTGAGTTGACTGCTGAGATGCCCTGTCCAGACCTGCCTGAACCTGTCACTATCATTACAGTTGTTATTATTGCCATCTGTTGAGAATCTAGGGATTGTGTTAGCATTATTAATTTCAGAGTTGAACTTAATAATTTCTGTTTGGAGAATAGAATAGATATATGAATGGCTAGGGCTTCCTAGCCCCAGGTGGCTCAGTGGCAAAGAATCTGCAAGGAGACACAAGAGATGCATGTTCCATCCTTGGGTTTAGAAGGTCCCCTGGATGAGGAAATGGCAACCCATGCCAGTATTCTTGCCTAGAAAATTCCATAGACAGAGGTACCCGGAGGGCTATGGTCTATAAGGTCGCAGAGAATCAGACATGACTGAGCGGCTGAGTGCACACACACACGTGTATGGCTGAGGCCCTTCACTGCTCACCTGAAACTGTCACAACATTGTTTGTTAATTGGCTATGTGTGTGCTCAGTCGTGTCTGACTCTTTGTGACCCTATGGACTGTAGCCTGACAGGCACTTCAGTCCATGGGATTCTCCAGGCAAGAGTACTAGAGTGCATTGCCATGCCCTCTTCCAGGAGATCTTCCCTACCCAGGGATCAAACCCGGGTCTCCTGCATTACAGGTGGATTCTTCACCAACTGAGCCGCTGGGGAAGTCCCATTAATTGGCTATACCCCAATATAAAATCTGTGGAAAATTCTGAGAGAGATGGGAATACCAGACCACCTGACCTGCCTCTTGAGAAATCTGTATGCAGATCAGGAAGCAACAGTTAGAAGTGGACATGGAACAACGGACTGGTTCCAAATAGGAAAAGGAGTACGTCAAGGCTGTATATTGTCACCCTGCTTATTTCACTTATATGCAGAGTACATCATGAGAAATGCTGGACTGGATGAACCACAAGCTGGAATCAAGATTAATGGGAGAAATATCAATAACCTCAGATATGCAGATGACACCACCCTTATGATAGAAAGTGAAGAACTAAAAAGCCTCTTGATGAAAGTGAAAGAGGAGTGTGAAAAAGTTGGCTTAAAGCTCAACATTCAGAAAACGAAAATCATGGTATCTGGTCCCATCACTTCAGGGCAAATAGATGGGGAAACAGTGGAAACAGTGTCAGACTTTATTTTTGGGGACTCCAAAATCACTACAGATGGTGACTGCAGCCAAGAAATTAAAAGACACTTACTCCTTGGAAGGAAAGTTATGACCAACCTAGATAGCATATTCAAAAGCAGAGACATTACTTTGTCAACAAAGGTCCATCTAGTCAAGGCTATGGTTTTTCCAGTAGTCATGTATGGATGTGAGAGCTGGACTATAAAGAAAGCTGAGCACTGAAGAACTGATGCTTTTGAACTGTGGTGTTGGATAAGACTCTTGAGAGCCCCTTGGACTGCAAGGAAATCCAACCAGTCCATCCTAAAGGAGATCAATCCTGAGTGTTCATTGGTAGGACTGATGTTGAAGCTGAAACTCCAATACTTTGGCCACCTGATGCGAAGAGCTACTCATTTGAAAAGACTCTGATGCTGGGAAAGACTGAAGGCAGGAGAAGGGGACAACAGAGGATGGGATGGTTGGATGGCATCACTGACTCAATGGACATGAATTTGGATAAACTCCGGGAGTTGGTGATAGACAGGGAGGCCTGGAGTGAAGTGCTGCAGCTCATGGGGTTGCAAAGGGATGGACACAACTGAGTGACTGAACTGAACTGAACAATGCAAAATAAAAACTTAAAAAAAAAAAGTGATGTAATAACCCTAAATAAAATATCATATAACAGAAAAAATTAATTAATAATTTCCACTGCTGAACCCATGACAGCCCTCAGTAAAGATTTCTGATTCCAGAATATGGGTCCTATAAGGTGGGGATTATCATAGCATCTTACCCACAGGGACAGGGGGTGCTGGGTGGTGTGTACCATGCCACTCATTAGGGGAATGACAGGCCCAGGTGCAGGAATCTGCCCGCATCCTCTTTCCACCTTGTTTCCCCTCTAGTCCAAGTATTTCCCAGATGGGCCTGATCAAAAAATCACCGGGGGCCCTTGTTAAAAGACAAGAGGGCGGGGCCCTACTCGAGACCGGCTGAAGCATCATCACCAGGAAGGGGCATTAGCAAATGTTCCAGGGTATTCCTCCCATCTGCTGAGTTTGGAAATGCCGGCTCTGATGTCTGTCCAGCCCCTCAGAGACCGCTGCTCCCATCATGCATCCGTCTTTCCATCTGTCCATGCATTCATGCCTGGGGCCAGGAGAGGTGATCATAAGGCACTCTGAAGAATGCTGCCCTTGTGGAGGTCCCCTACTCTGATCGTCAGGAGTGGCCCTGGACCCGCTCTTTCTTCCTGTCCCTGCCAGGCTCTCCGGGTGTCCTGGCCCCTAGCTTGGGTCTGCTTCCCACAAGGCTGCTTAACCCATGGAAAACCTGGATGACAAAGTTGTCCTCATTCACCTGGCTGAGCCCCAGAAAGACATTCCAGGTGTGGGGACCCCAGCAGGGTCCTTGACCCAGGCAAGGGCTGTGTCACTGGTACAGCTGAAACCACTCTGCTCACAAGCCCCCGTGGCTTCCTTCCTTTCTGTTTCCCACCTAAACTACGATGACTCACAAGGTTCAGCTTCTCTATGTGCGAACTCACAGCATCATTCTCATTCTCCAACCCCAGGCATGGGGTGGATGCTACTCACTATACCAGGTTAACATTAGAAGAGCATTTATTTACAAAAGTATGTTACGGACTTTCCCTGGTGGTGCAGTAGATAAGAATCTGCCTGCCAATGCAGGGGACACAGGTTCAATCCTTGCTGCAGGAAGATCCTACATGCCGCGGAGCATCTAAGCCCATGCGCCATACTGAGCCCCCACGCCTAGAGCCTGCACTACACAACAAGAGAAGCCACTGAAGCGAGACGCCCACACACAGCAACGAAGATGCAGTGCAACCAGAAATAAGACAAATAAATAGAAAACTTAGGGTTTTTTAAAAAGTGAGTTACCAGTTATTGACCATCATCATTAGATTAAAACATGAGTTAAAAGAGTGTTGACAGGCTTCCCTGTTGGTCCAGTGGTTAAGAATCTGCCTTCTAGTGCGGGGAACGTGGGTTCCATCCCTGGTTGGGCAGCTAAGATTCCACGTGCTGAGGGGCAACCAAGCCTGCGAGCCAGAACCAGAGAGACGTCCATGCACCACAATGAAGAGTCGTGTGTCTTGACTCAGAGCCAAGGCAGCCAAATAAATAAATATTTCATTTAAAAAAAGAGCATTGACCTGTCAGGTGAGAGCTCTGAATCTGGGCACTGAGCTGTAGCCCAGCCTGCTGTGTGTCCTTAGCAAGTCACTGCCCCTCTCTGGACCTCGGTCTCCTCACAGGTTCCCTCCTATGCTGACAGCCTGGCTTATGGGGCTCTATGTAGACCAGGGTTCTCAAGCTTGGAACTACTAACATTTGGGGCCCGATACTTCTTTGTTGTGAGTGTGTGTTCTGTGTGTTGTAGGATGTCTAACACCATCTCTAGCCTCAAGCCATTGGATATCACTGACAGCTTTCCCCGCCTCACTTACGACAATCAGAAACACCTCCAGATGTTGCTAAAAATGTCCCCTTGGGGGCAGAATCACGGTGCACTGAGAACCACTGTGTTAGATGACAGTCAGACCTACAGGTGTCAGAAGATAACAAGGCAATTACCTTGCATTATAAAAGCAGTGTCGGAACTTCCCTGGTGGTTCAGTGGTTAAGAGTCTGCCTTCCAATGCAGGGAACATGGGTTCGATCCCTGGTCAGGGAACTAAGCTCCCAAATGCTGCAAGGCTACCAAGCCCACGTCCCACAACGACTGAGCCCAGACAACCTCCACTACAGACCCTGAATGCTCTAGAGCCTGTGTGCGCCTTCAAAAAAAATACCACATGTGACAGCAAAGATCCTGAGTGCAGCAACGATAACCCAACACAGTCAAGTAAACAAATATTTAAGATAAATAAATAAAAGCAATATAACACCATTACAAAAACTAAAAAAGAGAACAGTGTGAGGGAGGTCCCCTTGAAACTTCGGTGCCTTGCGGCCACATTGCTCCTGGGTGTCCAAGGTGTGCTAGCGGGCTTTGTGGCTCATCGGAGCCCGCCTGGCTTCTACGACCTGGTCAATGGCTCACTGCTAGCCTGGTCCACTCGCCATTCCCATGGGAGGAAGAGACAGGTTGGTGAGCCGCCTTTGGAAAATGCCTGCAAGAAACCTCGACTCACCTGAGAGGTGTCACCTGGCCTTGTGGGTCTGATAAATGGCTAATAGACTTCTGCCCTACCCCCCACACATCTCGGGTTCTATGAGCCTGGCCTTTGGGATTAAAATACTGAGGATGACGAGTGGGGTCAATGTGTCTCGATGTCTTCGTTCATGAAAACAAACGACGGGGGCTTCTCTGGTGACTCGGTGGTGAAGAATCTGCCTACTAGTGCAGGGGAAACAGGTTTAATCCTTGATCTGGGAAGATCTCACAGGCAGCAGAGCAGCTAAGCCCGTACACCACACCTATTGAAACTGTGCTCTGGAAGCCGGGAGCTGCTACTACAGAAGCCGTCTCACCCTAGAGCCCACCCGTGCACTGCAACTAAAGTGTAACCCCGCTCGCCGCAACTGGAGAAAAACCCTTGCAACAGTGAATTTCCAGCACAGTCAAAAATAAATAAATAAAAATTTTAAATATATATATATATATATATATCTTAAAACAAAAAGAAAATGATGGCAGTTGCCTCATCCCTCAGCTTCACCCTCATGCTGCACTGACGCTGTGTGTACACCAGGCACAGAGAAGACTCTTGAGAGTCCCCTAGACTGCAAGAGGATCAAACCAGTCAATTCTAAAGGAAATCAACCCTGAATATTCACTGGAAGGACTGATGCTGAAGCTGAAGCTCCAATACTTTGGCCACCTGATGCGAACAGACGACTCACTGGAAAAGACCCTCATGCTGGGAAAGATTGAAGGTAGAAGGAAAAGAGGGCAACAGAGGATGAGATGGTTGGATGCCAACATCGATTCAGTGGACATGAACTTGGGCAAACTCCTGGAGATAGTGAGGGACAAGGGAAGCCTGGCGGCCTGCAGTCCATGGGGTCACAAAGAGTCGAACACGACTTGATGACTGAAAAACACCACCAGGCTCTTAGCATTCACAGTTAAGTGAGTTCACAGGATTCACACCCTGATCACAGGTTTGGAACATCGCAGAGGAAGTCCCGGGGACAGAATTTGAGTCTTTGCTCCTCCCCTTCCTTGGACAGTCTGCTCAGCCTTGTGTCTTAGTTTGCTCATCTATAAAACGGAGTGATGAGACTACCTTCCAGGCTGTGGTGGGGAGTAAAGGTAGTGGTGTGTTGAAAGCGCTTAGAACAGGGCCTGGACACCTTGCTGGTTACACCTGCGCTACTTTCTCACATCACCCCTATGTCACAGAGAGGTTTAGCAACAAGCCGGAGGACATGGGGCAATCAGGAGGCAGAGCTGGGACTGGACCCACGTCCAGCCAAGTCTGAAGACACTGTGCTTGCTCCCTGCCCCCTGCATGTATTACTGCGTCTTGACAGCAAAAGCCAGCATGAAGGCAGAGGCAGTTCTGGTCCACGCAGCTGCCAGGACTCCTGTGCATGTTAAATCACCTCAATCGTGTCCAACTCTTTGTGACCCCATGGACTGCAGCCCACCAGGCAAGAATACTGAAGTGGGGTGCCATGCCCTCCTCCGAGGAATCTTCCTCCCAACCCAGGGACTGAACCTCCATCTCTTAGGTCTCTCTCCTACATTGGCAAGCAAGTTCTTTACCACTAGTGCCACCTGGTAAGCCCCAGGACTCCTGAAAATCAGTTCAACTCCAGTCCCAAAACATTCTCAGGGCACCTGTTATGTTCAAAGCACAGTCTCCAACCTGGGGTAGATAAGATACCCTGCAGGAGCTGCAGAGCTAGGCAGACCCATGTGGGGGGTAGGCAAGCTCTAAAGCATGCCGTCTCTGGGACTTCCCTGGCGGTCCAGGGGTCAGGACTCTGCACTTCTACTGCAGTGGCACAGGTTTGATCCCTGGTCAGGTAATTGAGATCCTGCATGCCAAGAGTGCAGGCTATAGCAAGGAGGGTGAGACTCCCACGTGGATAGAGTCGGGGGTTGGGAGGGTGAGGAGAGAGGAAGAGCATCACGCAGGACTCCCCTAGCCTGAGCCTGCCAGGACGGCAGTATTTCTAGGGGAAGGAATGGGGAATGGGAGGGGGACAGGATGGGGCTGAAGTACTGGGGGGTGATGGCTGAGCTGAGAGAGATGCCAGAAAAGGTAGGTAGGTGGGGTTTGGGGGACCATGGACGTTGGGTTAGGGGGACTCTAGGCAGCGGGCAGCCTTTGCAGGTATTTGAACCAGGGGGTGGGGATGAGAGTGGGGACTGTGATCTGAGCCAGGCCTGGGGAAGTTCCTCTGACAGCCGGGTAGGAGAGATGAGCAGGGAGCTTACCCTATGCAGAAAACGAGGACCAGAATCTAAGCCCGCGGTTCTCAGGGGAAGTTGCAGAGGGGACTGGATGTAAAATTTGAGTTTCTGCCCTGCCCTCTCCAGGAGCGGAGCACATGGAGTGACAGTCAACCCCGAACCAGGCACTGTGCTTAGAACTACAGACCACATCGCCACACCCAGCGTTCACAGGCCAGGGAGGACACACTAGCTCCTCCTTCACTGGAGAGACAATAGAGGCTCAGAAAGCCTCAACAATAACTTGCCAAACGTCACACCAGCCAGTGACAGAGCCGGAAATGTGAACCCCAAGGTGGGTCCCAAGAGCTGCCCTGCCTTTAATCCCGCCTCCCTCCTGGCACGGCTGTGAGTGTGTGTGTGTGAGTGTGTGTGCTCAGTTGTGCCCAACTGTTTGCGACCCCATGGACTATAGTCCCCAGGCTCCTCTGTCCTTGGGATTTTCCAGGCAAGAATACTAGAGAGGTAGCCATTTCCTTCTCCAGGGCATCTTCCTGACCCAGGGATTGACCCTGTGTCTGTTGTGTCTCCCGAATTGGTGGGCAGATTCTTTACCACTGGAGACACGTGGGGAGCCCTCTTGAATGGCTATTAAGCACCTACTCTGGGCAGCACTCTGTGTTACACACCGGAAGGGCATCATCTCCAGCTGAAAAGCAAACGCATTTCAACACCAAGTGTGGATGAGGACCGAGCTGTCCTGACTCCCAGGCCGGTGCCTGAGGGCGTCCAGGGAACTGCATTTCTCTGCCGCCTCCTCTCCCCTGCTCTGGACTCTTCTGCCCCTTCTTCCACCTTGGGGTGGGGAGGGACAGGGAAGGAGGAGCAGAGATGCCATGCCGCCCACCTGAAGGCTCAGTGGGGATCTGAGTATGGGCAGCTCCACACAGGGGCCCTGGGCCTCCCATCGGCCCCAACAGCCCCACCTCTCCTTCGTGTTGCCCTCCCCTTCTTGTTCTCGGTCCTAACAGTTCCTTCTTGCCCATCCTCCAGATGCTGCCGATGACTAAGATCCTTGCAACTGCTCCTCAGTCTCTCTGACTCTCCTCTCTACTGTCATCTCCTTCCTTACTCCCATCCAGTCTCCCCAGCACCCCAGTTCAGGTTTTCCTGGCAGTGGTTTTGATCCTGCCATGCTCTCGCTCAAGAACCTTCAGTGGCTCCCTATGACACACTGAGTTGCAGGCACTGAATCCTCCCACCCCTTTGGCAAAAAGTACCAGCCTCGAGCAGCCTTTCTAGAACCACCCTGATGTACTGTGGGCTCCTCTGGGCTCCGTAGTATCCTGTTAGCAACTCTAGAACACTGCTGTCCAATAGAAAGAAACATAACGTGAGCCACGTGTGTAATTTTAAATCATCAGCAGCCATATTTTAAAAGTTAAAAGAAATAGGTTAAATTACTTTCAACATGTTTTATTTAACCTAACCAAAATATCATTTTAACATATATTCCATGTTAAACATTATTGAGGCCTTTTATGGTTCTTTTTTAAATTCAGGTCTTCATAATCCAGTGCATATTTTATGTTTACATCTCAGTTCAGACCAGCCACTTTCAGTGTGCTCACTAGTCACAGATGATGCTCTCTTGGACACACAGGTCTAGAGGTTTTGAGCCTTTTACATTCTATTTATCTGAACTTGTAAGAGATACTCAGTGATATGGGTTGAATATGTTCCCCTTCAAATCCACTTGTTGAAAGCCCCAACCATCTCAAAATGTGACCTTTTTGGAAATGGGTCATGGAAGATGTTATTGTTATGATGTCATAATGGAGCATGTTGGTTCTGTAACACAGGGGTGCCCAACTACCAGTGCGTTGCCTGTTAGGAACCAGGCCACACAGCAGGAGGTGAAAGGAGGCTCAAGCAAAGCCTCCCCTGTATTTACAGCCACTCTCCATCACTCACATTACCACCTGAGCTCTGCCTCCTCTCAGATCAGCGGTAGTATTAGATTCTCAGAGAAGTGTAAACCCTACTGAGCTTGAATCATCCTGAAACCATCCCCCCAGCCCCATGGAAACATTGTCTTCCATGAAACCAGTCCCTGATACCAAAAAGATTGGGAACCACTGCCCTAACAAATATGACTGGTGTCCTTATAAAAGGGAAATCTGGTACAGGGGCATACACAGAGGAAGAACGCCACGTGAACATGAAGGCGGAGATTGGGGTGACATTTCTCCAGACCAAGGACCATCAAAGATGGCCAGCAGGATAAGAATCTGCCTGCCAATGCAGGGGATGTGGGTTCAATCCCTGGTCGAGGAAGATTCCACATGCCACAGAGCAACTAAGCCACAAATATTGAGCCTGCAACTACCACGCCAGGGCGCTGGAACTACTGAAGCCTGCGCGCCTAGAGCCTGTGCTCCACGCCAGTGAGAAAGAATAGCCTGTGCACCGCAACGAAGACCCAGAGCAGCCCAAAATAAATGAACAAATAAACAGATGGCCAGCAAACCAACAGAGGCTAAGAGAGAGACGCAGGTCAGGTTTTCCCTCCTCAGAAGGAGCCTTCTGACACCTTGGCTGGGAACTTCTAGCCTCTAGAACTGTGAGAACAGACATTTCTCTTGTCTAAACCACTTTGTGGTACTTTGTTTCCTAGCAAACCAACATTTAGTTCAGACACTCTGTTTCCTCATCTGTAATATGGGAACAAGGGAAGAATCCTAACAAGTAACAGGTTTATTCTGGTGTATGTGTGTGTGTGTGTGTGTGTGTGTGTGTGTGTGTGTTTTGGGCATGCCACGCAGCATGTGGGATCTTTGTTCCTCAACCAGGGACTGAACCTGCACCCCCTACACCAGAAGTGCAGGGTCTTAACCACCGGACCACCGGGGAAGTCCCTAGTTAACAGGTTTTTAATACTTCTATAGGCACTCTTTCCAAGCCCTTTCTCAGTCCTCACAATAATCCTGTGAGATTGCTACTGTTATCACTCCCGTCGGGGAAATGGGATACAGAGAGTTCAAGGAACCTGCACAAGGTCACTTAGCAGGTAAGGGGCAAAGCCAGGATTCAAACCTGGCCCTCTTAGCCCTGACCTAGCAGCTGCAGAGGACGCTCCTGGCAGGCTGCTTTGTGAGGCGTGAACGAGCTCCCGGATGGAACTCGGGGAGCATCCGCTGAGTAGCCAGTGCTCGGGAAACAGTGGCTATTGTTGTGGCCTCATCTCTGGCACAGGGAGCACGCACATGCGCAGTGCGTGGGACTAAAGTGAACCCTGGGCCTTTGTGTTCTTCCTGAACTTCCCCAAATTGAGCTCACCTTCCCAGAAATGACTAAACCCTGGTGCCGCTTCTAGAGAGGTTGAGTTTCCTTTTCACTGAGTGATTCAGAGAAACAGAAAGTAAACTGGAGGTGTCGCAAGTTGGAGGGCAAGAGGACTGGGAGGCTCTGGCACGCCCCACCCACCTGGAAGGGCGGATGGCCTGTGGGGGTCTGGGAGCAAGCTCTCCCGGGGGGCTCAGGGAGGGGCCCCCTCCCGGTAAGGGCCTCCAAAACCCACCCATCCCCACTTCCCCTGCCGGGCTCCCCGGAGGCAGCCGGTGTAGGGGAGAGAATGGGGAATCTAGTCCCCAAATCAGTGTGCAGGGGGCATCAGGCAGGACGGTGTCCCCATCATGAGACCAGCAAGGTGGACTAGATGCCGTGAAGGCTGCTCCTAGAGGCGAGCCTACGGTTGTCTGATGTCTGATCCTTGGGGATGCGATGGCCACACCAATGGGTTTCTCACGCCCTGGCTGGTGCGGGGGTGGTGGGGAGTCGGACGTGGCTGGAATTACAGGTCACAGGTCAGCACCCAGGGGAAGCACCAGAGGAGCGTGTATATGCGGGCGTGTGCGTGTTGGCCCGGCTGGCATCCAGCCCTTCGCTTACCTCCAGCCTGGCCACGGCAAACGGGGTGGCCCCCTCCATGTTCCGAGCTGTGATTCCACTGACCGGGGTCCTGTAGTCAGTGATGTCACCCTCGGGCCGGATGAACTTGTCGTACAGCACGGAGCCGTGGTAGTCCACAAGGCTGCAGCGAGCCAGGCCGCTCTCCCGGAAGGGCCCTAGCCCCACCATCTCACAGTCCATGGCTACCACGTCCTCGCTCCTTGCCATATTCCACCAGGACCCTCAGGTGTGCTGGACGGGGCGGCAGGAGAGCCATCATTCGAGAGGCCGGCCAAGGTCCCAGGTGTCCTCAGCCACCTCCCAGGCAGCCTACACCCTCTGCCCTGCCCTTCGCCACAACCACCTGGCGCAGAGAGAAGCTGGCTGCTTGCCACCCCAACCAGCCTCTTCACTTGGCGATCCCATGGCCTCTCCCGGGTCCTGCAGGCAGCCTCGGGATCAAGATGCCCCCCTCCCACCACCACCCCTGGCCACCACCCCGGAGAAACGTCTGGAAGCCCCCATCCTGTCCCCCACTCTCACCTGCCTGCCTCTCTGATGCCCCTTTCTCAGCTACTGCAGTTGCTCTTAGCAGTGACTCATCTCTGAGTTCAAGCCGGGAATCCTGACCCTGTTTCAGTTTCTGGTTTGCTATCAAGTGAAGTCAGGGGCGGAGGCCAGGCACGTGGGCTGGGCTGCCTCATCTCCCAGGGCTGCCAGCCTGTCGGGAGCTCCGTAGCCTGAGTCAGGACTGACGAAGCTGGCCACTGGCTCTGTGTCTGGGTGTCCCATCTTTCTTTGCCCCTGCCCCTCCACCTACTCCCTCAAGCCCGCCCCTCCTCAGTGACACGGCTGATGTGAGTGTTGTAGATTGCAACATCTGTCTCTTGTTTCTCGCCCTCTGCTCGGAAAAGAAACATCCCCGGGACTGGAGCCTGCAGACGGTCCCACAACTTCTGGAGCCATCACCAAATCTGATGCTCTGTGAGGTCTTTCACAGGGGCAGGGAGAACTGGCTCTTGGGACACTGAGGTTACTTACTGGGAAGGGCAGGAGAAGGTTGGGACGCAAGGAGGGCTAGCCCCCACCGCTGACCCAGCAGAGGCAAGGAGGCAGTGAGGGAGCCCTAGGGCCTCCACCGGCTCAGGGGTGTCTCAGAAATGGTCATGTCTGCCTTTGAAGGGCTCTGCCTCCAGCTCTGCTGACACTGTTCGAGGACAAGGAGAAGCAGGCCTGGGGGGAGTCCCCACCAGCCTGGCTATATTACCTAGGGATTATAAGCCTGGTGTGCTGCGGTCTATGCAGTTGCAAAGATTCGGACACGACTGAGCAACTGAACTGAACTGAACTGAACTGATGCTCTGAGAAATGGAGTATCTCCTGCCATATCCGTAGACAAGGATGTCACCATCATCAGCAGGGTAGCCCTCCAGTGTGCCCTCCTTAAGGGCACTCAGGAAGATAAGGGTACCTGCAATCTAACAGTCATCAGAGTGTAGCCAAGAGTACCTGCAATCTAACAGTCATCAGAGTGTAGCCACTCTCCGTATGGTGAGCCCAAGGGAGCTCAGGATGTGAAAAGAACACAGGATACTGTCCCGGGATAGCGGAGATACATGTGAAAGGAATGACTCCAGTGAGCCCAGATGCTTGCATCTTCCCATGCATAGAAACACACTGAATTCCTTAAGTTGGGATGTCTGTGCATGCATGCAAGCTATGTCAGACTGTTCGCATCCCTATGGACCACAGCCGGCCAGGCTTCTCTGTCCATGGGATTCTCTAGGCAAGAATACTGGACTGGGTTGCGTGCCCTTCTCCAGGGGATCGAACCCACGTCTCTTACATCTACCTGCATTGGCAGGCAGGTTCTTTACCACTAGAACCACCTGGGAAGCCCTTGGGATATCTGGTTTTCTTTAATTAACAATAATCTTTTGAAGTTCAGACTACCCACAACATTTGCAAAACTTTTGTTACAAAAGTTAAAAACGTTCCGTTTGTTTTTTTGGCGAAACTTTGTTTCAGAACCTCTGTGTAACCTGACTCCTCCCCTCACCACCTTGGAGCAGCGAACTCTTTCAGGGTCACTTCAGATGCCGTCTCCCTGGCCTGAAATGAAAATTACTCAGTTGTGTCCAACTCTTTGCAATCCCATGGACTATACAGTCTATGGAATTCTCTAGACCAGAATACTGGAGTGGGTAACCTTTCCCTTCTAAAGGGGATCTTCCCAACCCAGGGATCGAACCCAGGTCACCCGCATTGCCAACAGATTATCAGCTGAGCCACAAAGGAAGCCCAAGAATACTGGAGTGGGTAGAAGTCCTAAAAATCCCACTGAATAAAACATAACTCTCAACTTTTAGATTGTAATTTTTTAAGTCGACAGCTCTCCCAGGCTAGGACTCTGACCCTTTAGAACAAGTCTAGTACATAGGAGCACTCAGTATCGATTGAATAAAAGAGTTACAACTGGGGCAAAAATAAAATCAGCTTTAATGAGGAAATTGTCTGTAGGTACTGGGGTGAGTTGATCACCCCCGTCTTACTTCCTACCCGAGATCCACATGAAACAAGATTTGCTTTCAAACTGTCACTAAAATTTGTGGCTTGGAAAGGAATTTCCCCAGGTTCTTAATGTATTCACCAAGAGACATCCAGCTTCATTTAACAGACCTCAAAAAGAAAACCAGATACTGAAATATGTTTGAAGAGTACGGCATTGTTCCTGTGTGTTGTTCTTGGTTCAAATTTGAGTTAGAGGTTTTGGTTTCCATTCTGAATGAGCAACTTTTCTTTGAATTCAGACTGTCTGGGGATTTCTTGTTCCTCAAATGCATAAAGGATTGTTACCCTGATTTACGAGAAGATGCAAAATTCTTGCTACTTGAACATACATTGAAAAGTAACTCCCTAAAGAAGGCTGAGCCCTGAAGAGTAGACACTTTCGAATTGTGGTGCTGGAGAAGACTCCTGAAAGTCCCTTGGATAGCAAGGAGATCAAACCAGTCAATCCTAAAAGAAATCAACCCTGAATATTCACTGGAAGTACTGATGCTAAAGCCCCAATACTTTGACCACCTGATGCAAAGAGACAACTCATTGGAAAAGATCCTGATGCTGGGAAAGACTCAAGGCAAAAGGAGAAGAGGGCGGCAGAGGATGAGCTGGTTGGATAGCATCACCAACTCAGTGGACATGAATCTGAGCAACCTCTGAGTGCTGATGGACAGGGAAGCCTGGCGTGCTGCAGTCCATGGGGTCGCAGAGTCGGACACGACTGAGTGACTGAATGGCAACTGTGTGCTAAGGTGGGACACAGGAACTGCTAAGAGCCCAGGGGAGGAATGCCTGACTCCAGCCAGGCGATGGGCTGCAGGGTTCCTAGTGGTGATGCTGCCCAGGTTTATCTAGTGTCACTCATCAGCCAGACCAAGTCCCCAGATCTCTTCGGGTCAGGCGACAGTAGGAAAGTGAGTCACTCCTGGCACAACTCTCAACCTTAGCTGACACATACCCTGCCACAGTTGGCCCATTGGTAGGTCACATCCCTCTCCCTACAGGCAACCTGCCCTTTGAAATCCAGCTCTCACAAACCCCTAAAATACGTATGTGAATTCCAAAATTACGTACCACAGAGGGAACCACCTCAAACAGTCAGATATAGCAATTCCATGTGGTTCAACTTAAAACATATCAAACTGTACTAGTGGAGTGAATACATTTTTAAATACACAGACACAAAAAGAATGAATTAAAAATAAACTATATACCAATAAACATGTGAAAAATTAAACATTCAATCAGGGGAGTGCAAATCGAAACCACGGGTAACCACCTGACGCCTGTCAAAATGGTTATTACCAAAAAGATCACAATAGCATACTGGTGAGGATGTGGAGAAACTGGGACACTCGCGTAGCCACTGGGAAGGTAAAACACGCAGTCACTGTGTAGAGCAACACAAGATCCCTTAAAAAATTAAGCGCAGAACCACCATGAGCCAGCAATCCCATTTTTCTGGGTGTATATCCAGAAGAACCGAAAGCAGAGTCCTGGAGAGATACAGAAGCATTATTAACAATAACAATGCCTGTCCATGGATGGATGGCTAAACAAATGACGGCATGTACCTCCAGATGAATGTTACTCAGCCTTAAAATGGAAGGCAATTCTGACACATCCCACCACCTGAGATGAACTCTGGGGACATTTTAAGTGAAGTAAGCCAGACACAAAACGGCTAATACTGTAGGATCCCACTTATCATCGCTCAGTCATGTTCCGACCCTGCAACCCCATGGACTGCAGCACACCAGATTTCCCTGTGCTTCACCGTCTCCTGGAGTTTGTCCAAACTCATGTCCATTGAGTCAGATTTCACTTATATGAGGTATCTAATCAAACACACGAAAACAACGTGGAATGGTAGTTGCCAGGAGCTGAGGGGTTATTGTTAATGAGCATAGCGTCTGTTTTGTAATATCAGTTCTGGAGATGAGTTGCATAACAATGTGGGTATTAACACTATTAACTACACTTAAAAATGGTTAAGATGGTAAATTTTAAGCTGTTTATTTTATATTTAAAACTAAAAAAAAAGAATTTAAGATAAAAAGTGAGTGCATAGCTTCAAAGAGAAACAAGTTTAATAAACTTATGCTCTATAAATGATAGGGCAGTTACATAAAAAAAAAATAAACTACATAAATTCTGTAGCTCTAATATTTTCCTGCCACATTCCAAAGCACCATCTTGAAAGCCACCCACCTCAAAGGCCAAAGCACCCAGCAAGACTCAGTGCCCTGGGGTCCCACAACCCCTCCACCAAGTCCCCTCCCACCTCGGCTGGAGGATTCAAAAGGCCATTTCACCCATTTTTCCAGTTGAGTTTTATTCCAGAACGGTTTTACAAAGCTGATTTAAAACCCAGTACATCTCCACATGCAAACAGCTCCATCCCTCAGCCCAAAGCCCAAAGCCCTTAAGCAACTGCTCAGCTGTGAGTGTGGCGTCTGCTAGGCTTTTCAGGAGCCTAGAACAAAGTCTTGGAAGCCGATCAGCAGCTGGTCAGTGACTCAGCCAGCGCCCAGAACAGTCTGCGGCCCTGCGTTTGCTGTTATGTTTTCAGGAGTGTCTCTCACTCCCTGGCCCTGCTGCTTTGCTCAGATTGATGCAGCAGCACAGGGAAGAGTGAGCTGTGCTCGGTGGCCCGTGCCCCACCTACTGGAATAGCCACAAGAACAAGTCCTGTCTGGGCAAAAAATGCACAGCGTGAGAGATGTGAGTTAAGTTTTATTTGGGTGCAAAATGAGGACTGCAGCCCAGGAGCAGCATTTCAGAGCTCTGAGCAGGCGAGGAGCGGAGTCAGGCTATATAGGAGTTTTGAAACATAGGGCAAGTGGTCCAAACATCAAAATATGATGCTACTTAAAACCAGAAATCTCGGGTTAAGGAGTTTAGTGTTTTTCTATGCATGGGAAGATGCAAGAGTCTGGGTTCAAGCTGAAATCACTCCTTTGATTTGCGCCTCAGCTCTCTGGGGGCCGGTATCCTGAGCTTCACATCCTGAGTGTTGTCAGGGCTCTGCTGCAGGGAGTGGCTAGTCTGATGACTGCTAGAAGACAGGTATTCTTTTCAGCCGAGTTTCCTCAGGGTTCACCAGTTCACTGTTTAAGGGCTGCAATCTGCAATTGCTGGTGACTGTGACTTCCTTTGTTTACTGATAAGGCTGGAAATATTTGGGGCCAAAGCCCTCAAATGGCCCCAGGGTGTGTTCAGGTGTTACTTGGAAGAACCTAACACTAATCCTTAAAGAAAACACAGCTCAAAAAAAAAAAAAAAGAAAGAAAGAAAACACAGCTCACAGAGCCTAACAACCCTGTGAGGTAGGTGGTACCCTTATTCCCATTTTACAGATGAGGAATCAGACTCAGGGTGAAGTCACACACTTGCCTAGGTCTCAAAGCTATTAAGTGGTGAGCTAAGATGGGGCTCAGAGTTTCTGTGTGACTTGAGCTCTCAGGTACCCCAATACCACAAAACTGGTCCTTAGGGAAAAAGGACAGAGGGGTGGGGGATGAATCCTGACAGAGAACGTTTTTAGTAATTTTGAGAAAACCCACCCACTCACCCAACCACAAGTGGCTGGGGGCACCCACCCAAGTGCAGGCACAACTACACAGCTGTCAATGCCAGTCTAACCCTGGCAGACCTGCCCTCTGCACCCCTGGAGACCTGTGGTCTTGCTCTCAATAAAGACCCCAGTGGGCAATTCTGCTGAGGGGCCCCAGAGTTTAACCGCTCTGTTTCTCAGACTTCTGCTTCAGGGTCTAGTGCTGGGTGGGCAGGAGGAATGCCTGCCTTGGGTCAAGATACACATGCCAGCCTCCACCCAGAGCTTATCTGCCTTCCCTCCTCCCAGAAGAGCACCCGGTGACTCCTGCCCGCAAGCAGGTGAGGACCCAGCTCCCCGTGATCTGAGGTCTCTGTTGTTCCATTGCTGCCAGAGTTCCAGTTCAGAAAGGGACAAAATGGCCTAGAAAGTGAAGTCGCTCAGTCGTGTCCGACTCTTTGTGACCCCATGGACGGTAGCCTACCAGGCTCCGCCGTCCATGGGATTTTCCAGGCAAGGATACTAGAGTGGGCTGCCATTTCTTTCTCCAGGGGATCTTCCCAAACCAGGGATCAAACCCAGGTCTCCTGCACTGCAGACATTGCTTTACCGTCCTTAACTGTATAGCCTCAGGGCATGTTTATTTTCTAGAAAGTGACTCTGGAGGAAGAGGTAGCTGGTGACAACAGGAAGAACACTTTGCCCCAGGTCACAGGGTGGAGATAAGGGAACTCTGGAATATTGACACCCCCACCCACCACACCCAAGGAGGGAGACCTGATCCCTTCAGAGAGCACAGCACGAGGGTGGGGGCAGCCTGCTGTCATCTGCCCGTGCAGTCCCTACTTCTAGCCCGCCTGCCATTTTCATGGGCGTCTATAAAGTGCCATTAGCAAAACCACAGGAGCTGGGGAGCAAGGGCTGACAGCTCTGGAGAGCGGAGGGCTGTGCTGTGGGCAGGTGGTCCCGACTCTTCAGACCGCGGGGGCAGCCAAGCGTCCTGCCCCAGGTGCTCTCCCGGTCCCCGATCCCCAGGGGAGCTTCTCCACCCTCACTCCCTCCGGCCCGGAGCCTCCCCTGCGTCTCCGCAGGCGCCCTGGGCCGGGTCCTCTGGCCAGTACTGGTCCTGCATGTACTGCTCCACGTCCGTGCTGCTGTCGGGCTCTCTGTCCTCAGGGGGCGCCCGGAGGCTGCTGGCCGCCTGCTGCTCCCACTGCACCTCCACTAGCCGGTAGAGCTCCATGGCGGTCATGGCGTCTTCTACGGACGAGTGCCCGTGCTGGCCCACCTGCGGACAAGAGCCCACGTGTCACTGCCCGCAGTCCTGGGGGGAAGTCAGCCGCCCCGGGCTCTGGGTCCAGGCCCAGGGACGTGTACTCTCAGAACACGGGTGCACAGCCTCGTTCAGTGAGAAGGACATGGGTCCCAGTCACACAGAAGAGCGCTGGAACGCCAGCGGTATCACAAGCCATCTGTTTCGCCTATTTCCTTAAATCTAAAAACTGGTTTAAAAGTCCCTGATTCTGGGCTTCCCGGGTGGCTCAGTGGTAAAGAATCTGCCTGCCAATGCAGGAGACGTGGGCTCATTCCCTAGTCCGGGAAGATCCCACAGGCCGCAGGCTTCGCCCACGCCCTGCAACAAGAGAAGTCACTGCGTTGAGAAGCCCGGGCACCGCGACCAGAGAGCAGCCTCCACTCGTCGCAACTGGAGCAGGTCCACAGGCAGCAGCGAAGATCTCCTCGACGCAGTCCCAGGGAGAAAATAAATACATTGCACCCAATTCAAAGGCTCGAGGAGCAGATGGAATAACGAATGTGAAACACAGGAGGACCAAGAGTGACCAGGTACCCCTGACCGCTCCTGGGTGTAAGAGGTGGAATTCTACACGTGAACGAGAGGACAGAAGCAGGACTGGGTGGGAGATGGATCTAAAGAGAGCAGCCTGGGAGCAGGTGGCTGACGGTCACAACCTACTGGAGAAGAGGGTGAAGAGAACACACCCAGGGTTATGTGTACACCCGGGAGTCCCTGGACCAGGCTGGGGAAGTGGCAGGCCCCGCACCGCCTGCCCATGGCCCCTGGCTCCCCCCTCCCGTTCCCCTCCAGCCCCACGCACCTGGATCTTCTTGTGCAGCAGCTGCAGGGCCAGGTCCTTCAGAGAGACACGATTCCGGATGTGGACCCCTGGCTGGCTGAGGAGGCTGGGGACGGAAGTGGTATCCCGGGTCTGGCCCCGAGGGTGGATGTACTTGAGGGCCTGAAAATCGTTGTGCAGGGCGTGGCCCACCACCACCTTGCCCTTCAGGAGCTTGAGAATCTGTGAACAGAGGAGGAGTCAGGAAGGGCCACATCCTGACACCCTGAGCAGTGGTCCAGGGACCCCTGTGGGGGGAGGCAGTGTAGACAGGGGTGACCATGAGCCCCACAGTTAATCAGGCTGCTCAAAGTTTGAATGTAGACCTTTGACTCACTACTCACTATCACCAGGGGCCTGTTTAAGCTTCCCCCACACCTGCAAAATGGGAAAGCTGGCAGCCGCATTGGTGGGGTGGCTGTGAGCACTAAGGAGCTCTTAGATGGGTAGGTTACCCCAGACAAGCATATTTCCTCCTGGCCCAGCCTCTTCTCAGCCTGGAAGACTTAGCCATCCCCAACCCCCTCCCGCCCACTTCCGCCCCCAATTTCCACCAGCTCCTCTCACGGCAGGTCTCAGCTTTAAACATCGGGAGGCTGCCCCGGCTGCCACCAGGACCCCTGCTGTTCTCTCCTTTGGGGGATTAACCATGTTGTCTAAGCACATGTTCAGCTCCGCATGGCCTGTTCAAGCTGCCTCTCAATGTAAGCTCATTGTAAAATGCAGGGACATGTGTGCCTAGACTAGCGGTGCCCAGTGACAGCTCAGCTCACAGGAGGGGGTCCGGGGAGACGTGCCAGGTGAAGTCACAGAACTGTGCCAGGCACTGGAGACAGGCGACCAAGGACAGCTCTTTCAGCACCAACGCAGCAGTCCTTGTCTTCTGGATTCTGTCCCTTTGCCCCTCTGCCGTCCAGGACTCCCGCCTCTCACCCTCGGAACCTCTCTCTGGCTCAGCTCAGACCATCTGCACAGGGTGAGCCTCTCTCTCCTGCCTTCCAAGGGAAGCCAAATCCAGGCCTACGGGCCTGCAAACCCCTTGAACCCTCTTCCCTGGGCTCGCATCTCCTTATCACCTGCTGCCAGCCTCCCACAGCCACCTCTGCTGGCAACACACGGTTTATCACTAAACTCAGCTTTCATAGCATATGGATAGGCACATTTAGACTTCAGTGGTAGGGATGGGCCACCACCCCAAACACATACACACAAGCCACATGGTGGGAAAGGACTCAGCAGACCCCATTCATACTGGCCCAGAGCGTGGGCCAATCCAGCACGGGCCTGCTCTTGGCAGGCCAAGAGACATCCCTAGGAGCTGGGGGTTACCACCCGTCTGCCTTCCTGCTGCCTCTATTCCTAATCAGCTCACTTGAAACATCCATTTAAAAGAAATGCTTACACTGTATCTGCTGTGAAAAAGGAAGACACAAGATGACTTGTATCAATATTCCCTAAATGTACCTCATCCCAAGAATAAACCAGAAATGTTAAGTATAGCTTTGCTATAATGCTTGGTTTAAAAATGCAGAATGGTCCAACCTGGTTGATGTGACTTGAGAATAATGCAGATGTTGCCCTTGATAAACACTGAATGAATGCAGAAAGCATACCCAGGTTAGCAGAGCCACGGGGGACTCTCAGACGTCTACCAGCCAGCTTAGCTCACCTGCATGCTTCCCATATCCTAACTTCAAGTAACACCCTTAACCGCTCCACCACAGCACAAGCCACCATCCTCTCGACAGCTACGTCCCTGAGCGCTCCAGGTCTTCTCAAGGCAAGTTCAGTTCAGTCGCTAAGTCGTGTCTGGGTCTTTTCAAGGCAAGTTCAGTTCAGTTCAGTCGCCAAGTCAGGTCCGACTCTTGGCAACCCCAGGGACTGCAGCACATTAGGATCCCCTGTCCTTCACTATCTTCCGGAGTTTGCTCACAGAGCACCATATCAGTAAATTTATACTTTCCTTAACCACTGAACCTGTGCAAAACTGTGCTTCCACTGTTTCCATAATTGGGACCTCCTGTTTTATCTGGGGGGGTCACTGATAAAGTTTAAGTGTTGTGTCTCTAACCCCATTTTCCCCATCAGCTCTAGGGTCTTTATCATGCAGGTTTGTACAGCATGATGGTTTTTAGAAACACACATCAGTTCCCTCCCAAGACCTAGAGTCTTGCAGGATCAGAATCTCTAGGGAGAGGATCTGGGACAAGAATCCAAGATTGTTAATAAAGATTTAGGTACATTTCCTACGCTCAAGGGTGTTTGGGAGTTCCTGGCATGTTAGTGTGGCCCCAACCACAAATTAATTTTCCTCAAAGCAATGAGTCCCTTGGACAGCAAGGAGATCAAACCAGTCAATCCTAAAGGAAATCAACCCTTAACATTCATTGGAAAGACTGATGCTGAAGCTGAAGCTCCAATACTTTGACCACCTGATAGGAAGAGCTGACTCATTAGAAAAGATCCTGATGCTGGGAAAGATGGAAGGCAGGAGGAGAAGGGGATGACAGAAGATGAGATGGCTGGATGGTGCCACCGACTCAATGGACATGAGTTTGAGCAAGCTCTAGGAGGTGGTGAAGGACAGGGAAGTCTGGCATGCTGCAGTCCATGGGGCCACAAAGAGTGGGAATATGACTTAGTGACTGAACAACAACAAAGCAATGAAAAACTAACAAAAAAATACCAAAATATTAACACCTGGAGGTGACAGCACTAAGGGCCTTACACATTTTATGCAGACACGTAGTACTTTTATAACAGAAGAAAATGGGAACGTAAGCTGCTTCCCATCTTGTGGGAAAGGCACAGCCTTTCCACACACACCACCACGTGGGACAGCCAGCAATCGCTCCATGCAGGGAAGGCAGGATTTCTACTCATCCTTTCCTATGGAGAGGAAACCCACTGTTTGAAGAAGCTTAGTAAGGTTCCCTAGGTCTCTCTGCTTCCAGTGGCTACGTGTTAGCTCAGACCCGGGCTCAGCCCCCGCCCTGGCCTCACCTCTTTCTGGGCCACCTGGAAGGGGATGGCTTTGCGCATGTGCTGCCGGGTGATGCCGCTCCAGCGCGTGCGGTAGTCCACGATGGGCATCTCAGGCCGGACGTACTTGTCGTAGAGGACCTCGCCATAGTAACTCACCACGGAGCAGCGGGCCAGCTCGCTCACCCGCCCTCGGGGTCCCGTGCCCACCATCTCGCAGTCAATGGCCACGCACTTGCTGGGCAAGGGGCCGGCAGAGTCCCTGGGGGCTGGCTTTCTGTTGCACCCAGCACCTTCAGATTCAGCCCGCGGACGCTGCCTGGCACTGTCGGCCCCTTCTGTGCCTGGCGGGGCCCCAGGCAGCATAGGCAGAGAGGAGGGTCCTGGCTCCCGGAGTGGGCTCAGCAGCCCCTGCTCCTGCAGCAAGGCCTTCCGGGCCATGAAGCGCTGGTGCTGTCGGCTCTTCCTCTTGTGCTTCCTCCGAAGCACATCCTTGGCATTCCGGCTGGCCAGGGAAGGGCTCAGGCACTGCACTGACTCAGGAGCTTCCTGGGGTACCATCCCCATCTGTGCACCACTCAGGGCCAGGGAGGCCTGGGAGGTGATCTGCCAACAGGGCAGCAGCCTGGGAGAGAAACAGGGCAGAGGGGCGGGGTGAGGAACAGGCCCGGCCAGCCCTGCCCCCCCACCCGCTCCCTCCAGCCAGTGCGCAACTGCTGTACAGTGTCTCAAGACCCCAGACAAAGCCAAGGACCTGTTTTAATGATAACTGCACTCATAGGGTCAACATCACCTGCAAAATCACTGTCTTAAGTACTTTACATGGAATCACTCAATCTTTCCCACAACTCAGAAAGGTATTATTATCCCCATGTTGTAGGTGCGAAAGGTGAGGCATGAAGGCTTAGTAATTCATCCAATTAATAAACAGACAAAGGCTGATGTGAACCCAGAACCCAGGCTTTCAAATTCCACACCATAGCCTACCTCCAACATTGTTAGCTTAAACTAAAAATTATGAAAAACTTTTAGAGAGGTTTAAGAGAAAATAAACAAAATGAGAAAATAAAGATTACAGAGATGTTACATATATACGAAATCCCATTTTGGATAAACAAACAAAAGCTTTATGCAGTGTAAAGGTAGAACCTTTCCTACCCACAGTAGAACCTAGAGAAACTATCTCACAGGAAGCCCACAACAGTTGTATTTTTGATATGTGTTAACCAAAATGACATATCTATCAACTGACTTTCTAATTCACTCGTCATAACACTGTCTACAAACATTTAACATAGTTGGACTTTGTAGTGTAATCATGGAGGCCTACAGGCATAGGTGTGTGCTGGTAAACCAGCTCAAATCTAAAAAGGAGAAACAGAAAAGAGCCCTGATGTACAGTGCTGTAGACTTCCGTGGTCCCTCCTCCACGCTCTCCATGCCTGAACGCTGGGTTGACAGGAGATGCTGTCACACACCATGGTCACAGGAAACAGCTGTTTGCTCCTGTGGGTTTACAAACCCCATGCAAAGACTGGCATCTTCCAAATCGTCAAGGATGCAGCTTGGGAAGCCTCATCTCATTTGCTGTGCTAAGTCATAAGTCAGCTGGTAGATTTTGAACAGACCGCAAAACCAGCGCTTTGAAGTAGTCAGAGCAGGGACTAACTCAGCTCAGAATAAGTACCTAACCAATTCAGGTTCTTTGCATGTAAACCCACCCTTCCCTTGTGAATAGGAAATGGTAAAATCCATGTGTATTTTTAAAAATTATTATTTTAAAAGTTACTGGAGTATAACTGATTTACAGTGTTGCTATTAACTTCAGCTGTATAACAAAGTGATCGGTTACACACACAAATATTCCTTTTCATGTGCTTTTCCATTATGATTTATCACAGGATATTGAATATAGTTCCCTGCGCTATACAGGCGGCTTCCCCAGTGGGTCAGTGATTAAAAAAAATCCACCTGCAATGCAGGAGGCGAGGGTTCTATCCCTTGGTAGTGAAGATCCCCTGGAGGAGGGCATGGCAACCCACTCCAGTATTATTGCCAGGAAAATCCCATGGACAGAGGAACCTGGCGTGCTGTAATCCATGGGGTCACAAAGAGTTGGACATGACTGAGCATCTGAGCAGCAGCAGCAGTGCTATCTATACTTGTTTATCCATCCTATTTGTAATAATTTGCATTTGCTAATCCCAAACTCCCAATCCTTCCCTTCCCCACCCCATTATTTCAGTCTCCTGGTTCATTAATCCATCTTTCATCTAGACTGTATACTTTGATATAGCCTTTAAAATCTTTATAGGTGACCAATTTTAATTGCAACTGTATTCATGAAAATGCTGTTTCCTAGTACATCTGATTAAAATTGAGCTGCTCATTCTTAACTCCTGAATCAACTATTCTTCATAGTATCAAAGGGATTTTCTGTGGAGTCAGTACAGTGTCGTATCCTAGGCTTTCAACTGGTTAGTATATATTTTTATTGCGGCCAAATCCCCATTACGCTACATATTTACATTTATTATATGTATATATTATAAACCCCCTGCATACACCCACACACACACATAAATATATGGAAGGACCCATGACTGTCATCAGGCCAGGTATTTAAAAAGCAGAAGCGCTAAGTTAGAGAAGGCCTGGCAGTGGAGGAGATACTTTGAAGGGTTTCAGAAAGGTCTACCAGTCAGCCCAGGAAGGGAAGGGCATGCAGACAGGAAAAAACATGGACACAAAGTCCAAGAGGCAGGACAGACTCATGGTGGGAAAGCAAGGATTTGGATGCAGCAACTGGAAAGAAAGGAGGTAGGGGCGAGGAGACGGGGATAGTCAGGGAGAACTGTCCCTGGAGAAAAGTCAAAGTTGGGGCTTCATCCAAAGGTAGGTGGGAACCATCAATCTCCAGTTTTAGGGAGAGAGGGACAGGATCACAATTGCCTTAAAGGAAGAGACCTGGAGAAAGAACATAGGAGTCTGCACAAAGGCAGCAGTGATTAAGAGAAATGGGAGGAGAGATGAACTACCTACCATGCGGTGATGCCTGGGCCAGACGGGAGTCTCCATGACATCCTCCCTCTGCTTCCTGATCCCTTCCCCCAAGAACCCTTCTCCTTTTTAAAGGGGCTCTCAACTATAATCACCTTCATATTCACAAGTCACCTACTGAGGCTGACAGATACAGAACCTCAACTTGCCTTGGCCCAGTAATGGGGAGAATGAGGTCTAAGAAGACAGAGAGCCACTAATAACTGCCTTCTGTAGGGGAGGAGGGACCTTGTCCTTCTCTGAGATGGCCAAGGACCCTGCAAGGTCAGGAGGCCTGGACTAGGGTCGATGGCCTCCCTAAACCTGTTGACAAAGTTTCAAAGAGGCCAGAAATTGGTGGCATGGTGGTAAAGAATTCACCTGCCAATGCAGGAGATGCAGGATCCCTGGGTTGGAAAGATCTCCTGGAGAAGGAAATGGCAACTCATTCCAGTTATCCTTGCCTGGGAAATCCCACGGACAGAGGAGCCTGGAGGTCCGTGGGGTCGCAGAGCCACATGGAGGAGGGGGGAAAAAAGGTCTCAGGGCTGTTTGTTCCAAGAAATGAAAGCAGTCCTCTTCTACATGTCCTGACTTAGCTGACACATCAGAACCAACAGTTAATCATCAAGAGCACACAGTCCTCATCTTGGGCTGCCACACGGAGCTCAGTGAAGCTAGGCAGAAGCTTCGCTCAAACAACAAATGTTTCAGTGAAGCAAACAAATCTCTCTCCCGCCCAGAACCAACATCTGAATCAGCAGCCAACAGGCCTTTGGGCAAAGGAACTCCAAAGTCAGAATCGCCAGTGGCCTCAGGGCCACCAACTTGCGGGCTATCAGGAAGATGGGCAGTCTAGACCCTGCTCTGGCACTAAAGAGCTAGATGAACAGGACCAAGACACTGTCTCCTGACTCAGGGGTCCCCAACCTCTGGGCCACAGACCGGTACCTCCTGTCAGATCAGCAGCCCCATTAAATGAGAAAGAACCATAAGGCACTTGAATTATCCAGAAACCATCCACCCTGCCTTCCCAGTCCATGGGAAAATTTGTCTTCCAAACCGGTCCCTGGTGCCAATAAAAGTTGGGGATGGCTGACCTAACTTAAAACTAGGGTTTATTAAACCCAGCGTCGAACTAGGTTGCTGCTGCTGCTGCTGCTAAGTCACTTCAGTCGTTCCCGACTCTGTGCGACCCCAAGACGGCAGCCCACCAGGCTCCCCCATCCCTGGGATTCTCCAGGCAACCCACCTCCAAAAAGCAGCTCATTATCAGAAACAATTAAGAAGTCTGTTTAAAAAGTCTGATTTCCAAGCCTACCCCCACACCTTCTTAACTGCCATTTGGGGAAAAGGGCCCTCGAATCTATTTCAGACTGCGCGGCCCCGCCCCCCGCAACAGGACACTAATAATCGCCGGAATTTGAGAAAAGCCGGCTCGATGAGATCCCCTGTGCTGCTGAAAAGTTAAAATGAGACAAGAAAGTCCGAGGAGATCCTGCTCAGTCTCTCATGGCCGCCGGCTTTCCGGGGAGTGACGTGCGGGCGGCCCGGCCTCACCAGGGAGGGACTGAAGCACTGGTCACTCAGGGGTCGCGGTTGCCCGGCCAACGCCCACCAGGCCCGGCCCCACTGCCCAGCGCCACCCACTCAGACCCGAGACCCTAGAGCAAGGCGCGATGCGGGCCAAGAGGCGCCCCGGGCCGGGCCTGCACTCCCGGGGCCCCGGGAGCAGAGCCGGCCCGGCCGGGAGTCTCCGGCCACAAGTCGGGGGCGGACACACCTCGCGGGGGCCCTCCGCGGCCTGGACATGTCGCGCCAGCCAGCCCCACCCCGAGATCCCCGGCAGGGTCCCCGAGATCACCTGAAAGCCCCACGAGTCCCCTCACGCCAGCACGTGGCGTCCAGGCATCCGGCAGCCGCTACACGCCCGGGCAAGCCCGCTGCGGCCGCCCGCCTATTGGCTAGCTGGACGGCAGCTCCCGCCTAAGGCCTTTTCTGATTGGTCGGAAGCCTGGCTGGCTGCCGGTTGGCACTGGGCGCATAAGGGGCGGGGACTCCAAGAGGGGCGTGGTTTGTGCCCAGGCGGGCCCCACCCGCGGAAAATTTTAAAGCCGACTGGAGGGGACTGTGGCCTCTTTTCTCGCCAGGGTCCGCTCCCACCTAGGTCCCCAGGCTCCAATTCATCCCCCTCCCTGGGTGAGGATGTGGACTCTTATGAGCTCCGTGCCACTAAAAGCAGAATGACTTACTGTGTACACACCCACATTTGAAAAAGTTGGCCCCTTCCTCCTCCAGGGTAGAGGAGACTGGGTGAAAGAGTAATACACCTGATAAGCACTAAAGAAAGATTTTTTACAATTAGGATTGCTTCTTCGGCGCAATTTTTTTCATTGGTCCTTTTGCAGTACTTTATTCATAAGTAATACGTTCCTGCCATGGGCTCCGCAGTGGGATACATAGAATAAGCTTCGTTGGTGGAGATTCTAGTTGCTCACAGTTTGGCACAGTAACAGAAGTTAACAGCTAACTTACTGCAACGTGAGTAATAAAAACAATAATAAAGAGCTTGCATTTATTATTGAGCATTAACAGTATGCCAGGCAAAACACCTGTTTAGTCTGAGGAACTCTTTGAGATATTATCTCTGTTTCACAATTAGGGAGACTGACATTTAAAGAAATTAAGGAAAAACAGCTCGAATCCAAACCAAGACCCTTACCTATGAAGTCAGATTCCTTCTAGCTCCATTTTGCAAGCAGCAGTGCCATCGAAAGGTAACGAGAGGGTCAGAGGTACCTGGGCCTATTTCTGACCAGAATACAGATTTAAGGGAAGCAGGACAAAGGATAAGGCCGCTGGAGAGATGAGCATTCCTACTCAGATTCCTGATGGTTTGGAGGAGATGTAAAGAGTTTCAGCCAGAGCTGGTTCACCAGCAGATCTACATTTGAGGGAGCTCACTCTGGCTGCAGTATGAGAGGAATGGACCATGCCTGGAGAAAAAGGAGTGGGAGCAGGTGACTGTGGACACTACGGCAGGATAAGATCCTGATGGCCAGGATGATGCATGTGTGTGTGCCTTCTCAGTTGTGTTTGACTCTTTGCAACCCGTAGACTGTAACACACCAGCTCCTCTGTCCACAGGGTTTCCCAGGCAAGAATACCGGAGTGGGTTGCCATTTCCTTCTCCAGAGATCTTGCCGACACAGGGATCAAACCTGCATCTCTTGTGTTCCTGCCTTGGCAGGCAGATTCTTTACCACTGCACCATGTGGGAAGACCAACCAGAGTGCTAGGTAGGGAGGATAAACAGCCTGGGACAGATTCCTGAGCTCCTTAGGAGGCAGCATTGAGAGGACAGACAGAGAAGGGAAGGAATGCAGAGTAGCTGTTTTCAGACAAGGTGACTTTGTCAGAGGCAACTCTGGGGACAGGAAGGGGTTCAAGAGAGTCAGTTACCAGAACCTCGACTCCTGTGGGACTAGACCTGGGAATGGAACTGGAGTCTTTGAAGTCCAGCTTCCCTCTCCCCTTGTATAACCAGCTGTCTCCCACTTTACAAAGGAAAGTCACAGACACACACCCAGTCTAAACTTTGCTCTGCAACATTGCCCTAGGAAATAAAGGAGTCTCCCAATTCTGAATATGAATTGGGTTTCCCAGGTGGCTCAGCAGTAAGGAATCATCTGCCAAGCAGAAGACATGAGTTCTATACCTGGATCAGGAAGATCCCCTGGAGAGAGAAATGGCAACCCACTTCAGTATTCTTGCTGGGAAATCTTATAGACAGAGGAGTCTGGTAGGCTACATGGGGTCACAAGAGAGCTGGACACAACTCAGCAACTGAACAGCAACAACAACGGGCTATGATCCAGGACTGGCAAGAAACCCTTCTACCAGTCTATTGGTTTCTGATTCTTTGCTTTTGCTATGATCCAAGGAGGATTTAATCATGTTGTCAGCTAATAGGTCATTAAAAACATTGTTTTGAGGCTGGATAATTATCAGGAATCAAAAGAATTGAGAGTCATTGCTAGGAAAACTTCCTTCCACTTCTTTTATCTGAACAATGTTTATTAGTGCTTACATCCATAAAAACAAAATGGAAGGCCCAACTCTTTCTCATTCTGGCAAAAAGTATATTCATCCCTGGATTTACAAATTTGATGGAAAAAATAACTGGTTCAATCTCTTAAAGGGACACATTTCCAATGGCATTTCTAGTGAAAATTTACTTTTTATGTTTAAAGATTATTGCTCGGACAATGAAATGCTGTGTATTTATCATTTGCTCATTTGCAATACAAATAATTGCAACAATATCTCAATCCGGAAGGAAAAAATATAACACTGAGACCCCTATGGGTCACAAGACAGAAAAAAAGAATCACATTTGGAAACTTTATGGGTCACAAGACATTTTTCTAGTGTTAACAAGTTCAAATGGATGTACAGTTTCGTGGCATTAAAATGTGATCAGGTTCTCCAGAAAATATTACCAAACATGAAAACAGATGATGCTAGGATAAAACGCCATAGCAGAAGGTGAATGGAAATATAAGTTGAAGAAGAACAAAGAATGTTGCACATAAATAAAAAAACAAATCCAGATTAAGTAAGGAGAAACTGTTTGAAAGGATTAGTGGGGTGGATGATTGGGAGGAGAGATTTATTGCAATAGAGAAAATGCTCTGCTAATTCTTAAGAGTTAGGCAAAAAGAGTTTCCTTTTATAGGGAGGAGAAAACAGGGCCAGAAAGAATACACTGTGGAAGCAAGAGTGACCAGATCCTTTTATATCAGTAGATATTAGATTTGGAGATTGTTTTACCCTGCTGCTGCTGCTGCTGCTGCTGCTAAGTCACGTCAGTCGTGTATGACTCTATGCGACCCCATAGACGGCAGCCCACCAGGCTCCCCCGTTCCTGGGATTCTCAAGGCAAGAACTGGAGTGGGTTGTCATTTTCTTCTCCAATGCGTGAAAGTGAAAAGTGAAAGTGAAGTCACTCAGTGGTGTCTGACTCTTAGTGACCCCATGGACTGCAGCCTACCAGGCTCCTCCGTCCATGGGATTTTCCAGGCAAGAGTACTGGAGTGGGTTGTCATTGCCTTCTCTGTTTTACCCTGAGGCCAGCCTATTCTCTGGAGGGATCCAGAGGGATTATAAACTGGCTCTGGGTGGGCCAAAGTTCAAGGGACCTGAGGGAAGAAAAGAAGCTTAACCAATGTTTGGTTATAAGCATTTTATTCCAATTGATCCATAGGTCCAACAGTTGAGTTAATCACCAATGAGGCAAAGAAGAGGAATTTGGAGTGGTGGTGCCAGGACTCAATCCAGGAGTTTTACCCCAGTCATATGGGGCATCGTATTTCTTTGCAGTAACTATTTTCTGGAACACAAAAGGATAGGGGAAATTTCTTCACCATTGCACCATTGATGTTTTCCAGGAGCACAGGCCTCAGATAAAATTTAACATTGTCAGTAAGAGCTTTTTTCATGTATTTTAAAAAATGGTTAATGTTGGTATCAAACTGCTATGATATATATAGCAGTTTGAAACAAATCTTTAAAATGTTTTAAAGATTTTTTTTTACATAGATCATTTGAAAATTCTTATTAAATTTGTTACAATATTTCTTCTGTTGTTTATGTTCTGGTTTTTTGGCCACTAGGCATGTGGGATTTTAGCTCCCCGGCCAGGGATCAGACCCAAACCTCCTGCAAGGGAAGACCAAGTCTTAACCACTGGACCTCCAGGGAAGTCCCTGTTGTTCAGTCTCTCAGTCACATCCGACTCTTTGGGACTCCATGGAGGCAGGCCAGGCTTCCCTGTCTTCCACTGTCTCTTAGAGTTTGCTCAAACTCATATCCACTGAGTCGGTGATACTATCCAACCATCTCATCCTCTACCTCCCTCTTTTCCTTTTGCGTTTAATCTTTCCCAGCATCAGGGTCTTTTCCTATGAGTCGGCTCTTCACATCAGGTGGCCAAAGTGTTGGAGCTTCAGTTTCAGCATCACTCCTTCCAATGAATACAGACACATTTAAAAAAAAAGTCAATATTTCCAATACATCTTTTATAACTACCAAGGGTTATGACAAGACATTATCAAGCAAAAAAGTTGGAAGTCCACAAGTATACAACATGGATGGCCCAATACTGGCATATCTTGTCTGTGAACTTCAAACTTTAGGGCCCTCACCCTCCCATTCCTTAAATGAACCTACCTCCTCCTTCCACAAAGAGTAGGGCTCCCCTATAACAGACCCCTTGAGCCGGGCTTGATGCGGGAAAGCCCATGATCCAAGTCCTGCCCTTTCTCCCTCTACCTTGTACATCAAGCAGCACTTGAGACGTATGACTTGACTTGTGCTTTGCCCTTACAAACCATCAAGCCAAACTCTTGAAGCAACATTCTGCCTTCCTTGCATGCCTATTTTTAAGACTTTTTTTCCTTTTTTAATGTGGACCGTCTTTAGAGTCTTTATTGAATTTGATACAATACTGCTTCCATTTTATGGTTTGGTTTTTTTGCTGCAAGACATTGGGGATCTCAGTTCCCCAACCAGGGATTGAATCCACACCTGCCTGCGTTGGAAGGCAAAGTCTTAATCACTGGACCACCAGGGAAATCCCTCATGCCTGTTTTGAGGACTATCCGGGATGCTATGGGGATTCCCATGTGGCTGCATCCGGTGCAGACAGGAGGGTGGGTGTCCATCCAGCCATTGTTTGCGGCAGTGGTTCTCTAAGGGTGGTCCTCAACCAGCAGCCTAGGCATCGCCTGGAAACAGGTTGGACCCACTGACTTAGAAATTCAGGGGTGGGTGGGGCCCAGGCGGTCTGTGTTTTAACAACCTAATTAACAGCTTCCTGATGCATCTTAAAGTTTAAAATCCGATGTGTTAGAGGGTGTGAAGCTGGCACAACTCTGGGAGCCAACGTAAGTAACTTACTCATTCTATTCAAGCACACTCCTGTTCTACTAGCATTCTTGACCCCACGGTGACTTTGCACCTATCTGCGGTACCTCTATATCTTCCCCTGATTTCAGATGTGTGCAGCAGTAAGCGGCAGCAAGTGGTAGCTGGAAGCAAGGTCTTTAGTTTTCCAGACTGGGAGTCCTAACCCCTGGACCACAGGAGCCAGCAGTTAGGGCTAAGGTCCCTAGTCTTGCCTGTCTATTCAAGAATGAATTCAGGCAAGGAGACAGAAGGTAAAGAGTAAAAAGTTTATTGAAAAGAAAAGAACGTGTGGAAAGACACCTGGGCGAGCTCGGAGAGACAGCCGCACCTTTGAAGTTTGAATCTTTTATAAACAAGGGGACAAGTTTTCTAGGTCTTTATATTCTCTCAGGCCAATCATCTTGCTTTGTACCACCCGCTACACTCTGGTTAATTTGTCTCAGGACCCTCCCCTGGGGTGCGCACGCACACCTTACTAAGATGGACCTCAAAGTGAAGGCTTCTGGGAGGAGCAAGACTCATTATGGCCTGGAATTATCCTCTGACTTTTGACTCCAAGGAACCTTTCTGCCCATGTGTTCTATCTCCTTTATCCTTTACTCAGAGTTTTTGCCTCTCTTTATCCTTGCCACGATTATTCCCTTGAGGTGTTTACAAGAGACAAGGACTGGCTATTTACCCTATTTCTGTTGCTACTTCCGTTTCCAAGAGCAAACAGGGAGCTGATTGTAAATTCCTCTACTGAAGCCCACCTATCTCAGGAAATGCAAAGAGGAGGCTGGCTGATTCGGAATTTCCCAACCTGGAGCCTATCTATCTCCTACCTCACCCCCAACTCCTGAGGTTTCCAGTATTTTTAGAACCGCGTCAAGTCTCACGTGACTGATTTTTCATTTATTTATTTATCTTTGGCAGTGTTGCGTCTTTGCTGCTGAGAGGGCTTTCCTCTACTTGCAGCAAGCGAGGGCTGCTCTCTAGTTGAGGTGCGCGGGCTTGTTGCCGCGGCTTCCCTCGTGGGAAGCACAGGCGCTAAGGTGTTCGGGCTTCAGTAGCTGCCGCTCTCGGCTCTAGAGCACAGTCTCAGCAGTTGTGGTACCCGGGCTTAGCTGTTCCATGGCATGCGAGATCTTTCAGAATCGGAGATCGAACCTGTCTCCTGCGTTGGCAGGCGGATTCTTTACCACTGAGCCCCCCGGGGAAGCCCCACATGACTGATCTTTAATAGAAAACTGGCAAGGTTTGATCCAGGGGAATTTTATTCCCCACCATTAGTTTTTCCATTCTAGACTACATTTTCTTCACTTAGAGAATTCATCTGTAATTATTCCTCAGTTTTGGCTGAACATTGGAATTGTCTGCGGAGTTTTAAAAAATGTTGACACTTGGGTGACAGCCCCAAGATTCCGATGTGACTAGCCCGCAATGTGAACTGAATTTTGGAGGTTTTTTAAAGCTCGCCGAGTGGTTGTAGTTTGCAGCAAAGACTGAGAACGGGCGCTAAAGCGCAGATACCTGAAGGACCCAGCAGAGGGCGCTGCCTCCCTGCTCATCCTTGGAAACGCGCGTGTTCATCGGGCTGCCAGCTACAAAAAAAACCCCGCGATGCGGTTTAGGTAAGGGACCCCAGATACCTGGTCCTTGGATCAAGAACCATTTTTTGTTCTGAGACTCCGAGAAAGTTACCTTAAGAAGTAATAAGCTGTCTGCTTTTCTGAGTAACCTAGAGGTAAGTCAGACAACCCAAGTCTTGGTTTCTGCATTTTAAAATGGGAAATTGTGGGAAGGGGAAAGGGAGGTGGGAGACTTGGTCTATAGTCGTTCTTTAGATATATATTGAGCCTCCTGAAGTGGGCAAAATACTCACCTGGGGGGAAGGATAAACATTTAAATGGGATCCCTGGGTGGGGAAGATCCCCTGGAGAAGGAAATGGCAACCCACTCCGGTATTCTTGCCTGGGAAATCCCATGGACAGAGGAGCCTGGTGGCTTACAGTCCATGGGGTCACAAAGAGTCAGATGTGACTTACACTTTCAACACATGGTGGATCTCATTTGTTCCTAGTTCAAGGACGGGGACCTGTGGGTACCCTCAGATGCCAGAAGAGAAAAACTATGAAAGAAGAGGCAAAGAGACTACTGTTGAGCATTTACATGTGCCCTTATATATTATCACACCTCTCTCGATTAATTATCATAACCTGGCAAGGTGGATACGATCAGTTCCCTTTTATAATTAAAGACATCTGAGGCTCAGAGATGTTAAGTCACATACCTCAAAGTCACACAGCCACTAAGTGATGCATCCAGGATTGGAACTGGGGTGTGTCTGACTTGGAAGCCAGGCATCCCTACCAACCCCTCTAGGAAGTGCCTCACTCCCTCCGTTTTGCACCTTGCCCCGTAGCAACAGCAGCACTCTTGTCCATCTCTCAAATCAGGAAAGCACTCATGATCCACCCTGCCAGATGTTTGTTTCACAGAGGCAGGATCTCTCTCCCATCTGTCTCCATAGCAGCTCTGGATACTGAAGACCCCTGGGAGAGATTTGATCCCCCTCCTCTCCTGCTTCTCCACTTCTGCCCTCTTCTACCCAGTCCAGCCCCCTTTCCTCCAGTGAAGGACATGCACCTGCTGAGTGACAACAATTTGCAGCCTTCCCAAGTGTGAATGAGATTTCTAATAGGACTGGCTGCCCCCCTGCCTCAGGCAGGATTGGAATAAAGAGAATTTAAGAGGCAGGAAATGGGCACTAGGAGAGCCAGTTCAAAGGAGCTGAGACAGTGGCCACAGCAACCTCTGGATGGACGTGAAGGACTAATTGGTTCAGAGAGGTCAAGTGTCTGGCCAAAGGTCACACAGCTGGCATGTGGCAGAGGCAAACGTGAGCTCAGCAGTGGTTGTGATTTTAGGGTTCCCTGAAGGAGTAGAGCTCCCAACCCAATTTAAATTGGCAAGATGTGTTAGTATTCTTAAAAAAAAAAAAAAAAAGACTTTCCAAGAGTCTTTTTGCCTCTGAGGCTGCTGACCAACACTTCCCTTTTCTGACCCAAGGATCCCAGGAATGCCTCCTCCAGGGTGGAGAGGAGGCAGGGAATATACTTTGAAAGGACTTTGTTGTATTGTTCAGTCGCTAAGTCTCGTGTCCGACTCTTTGTGACCCCATGGACTGCAGCATGCCAGGCTCCTCTGTCCTTCACTATCCCCCAGAGTCAGCTCCAATTCATGTCCACTGAGTCAGTGCTGCTATCTAACCATCTCATCCTCTGCCACCCCCTTCTCCTTTCACCTTCAGTCACAGAAAGGACTGAGGAGGACATCTGAGTTTGCTGGCTGAAAAACCTGTCCTTGTGGAGAGAATCATCACTGGAACTTGGCGACCGTCCCAGGGCAAGGCAACGCCTCCCCCGCCCCCCCACAGAGACATAGACAAAGGCTGGGAAATGGCTTTGATGACCACTGCTTCTGCCATCGTGGGGGACTGCTGTCCAGGCTCAGCTGGAGTCGTGAGTGTCCTCACCTCAGTTTTCCCCTGGTGATGCGTCTGGACTCAGCAGCGCAGAGGCAGATTCCGGGGTCGGGAAGAAGGTCTGTCCACACAAGTCCACCTCTCCCCCCGGGTAGGCAAGGCAAGGTCCAAGCGGGCCAGGGCCAGGCGTGTCCTCCAGGTGACCGCAGCGCAACAGCATCGCAGGCACCAAGGTCATGAGCACGTGCCTCCTTGGGGAGGATGGAGACCCTGGCCACCCCTCGCCCCACAATCTAGTCAGTTCTTGTTTCTGGAAGAGTCTGCCTGAAGCGTGCTGCCCAGAGGGGCGCTCAGGGTAGTTTCGGAGATGCTTGCTAGGAGACAGAGAAGGTGCAGAAAGAACCTAACGGAAGGACAGCCGCAGAGGGAGTGCCCGGCCCCGGCCCCGCCCTGCTGCGGTGGCCGGCACCATGCGGCAGACTGGGACTTGTTGTTGAGTGCAGGAGACAACAACAAAATCACTAGTCTTCCAGATGGGGCTGGCTGCTCCACAGCGGCAGCGTACACATGGCCCATCCCGCCAGGCATTCGTGACGCTGGACCCACCCCACGCCAGCCAGCCTGACCCTGCAGCCGCACGGGCTTGTGTCCAAGCCCGTCCCCTCCCCCACCCCAGAATTCTCCAGAGCCTCGAATCAGTTGCGGGGAGTAGGGATTGTTTCCCTATTTTCTTTTTCATTGGAAGGTTCCATGTTCTATAATGAGAATACTTCCTTAATAATGATAGGGGGTTGTAATTTTTAAAGGGTTGCAGCAGGCGGCTCATCTCTCAGCCTTGCTTGGGTAATCACAAAGCTCTGTGCTATTATGCAGAAGGGAAAAACAAAGAGCTCCAGGTTATGGCGACCTGTCTCTACCAGGAACCCCCATCTCTACCCAAGTCTACAGTCAAGGCCTTGGGTGACAATCCCCTCTGTACTCACAGAGCCACAGCTCTGAATGAAGTGGGAGTAGGGGTGCTGGGCCTCACAGACTAGAAAGGGGAGGAAAAAGGGGAAGCGGTGCGGGAGACTGGGTAGAAGGGGTTCTAGTCCCGCCCCCCCCCCACCTCCACCCCGTCCCACCCACCCCCCAAGCTGGGCTCCGTGCTTCATTTCCCCAGGCCTGGACCCTGATGGAGGGGAGGGAAAGGGCCCCTGCCAGCCAGGCAGGCCACTAATTGTCCTGGCAGGGGATATCCGCTTCTTAATTAGCCAAAGCCACAATATCCTGGCGGCTCCAAGAGCACGGCCCTAATTGTATTTCTGCAGCAGCTGAAGGATAATTACCCTTCCCTTTCTGTGCTGCTTTTAATTCTTTCTCTTCTTAATTACAGGCTCTTCCTCTGTAGCCCAACCCTCCATCTCTGGGCTGGTTCTCTCCGCCCAGAGTGAGGAAGGGCTGGCCCAGAGCAACTGAAGAGCAGGGGATGTGGAGGAGACCAGCAGCACCCAGCTGGGAGGCCCAGCCCCTTCCAGCAGTCAGCCTGATATAAGAGAGGGGAGAGGGGTGTCCCTCCCCAGGAGGCTAAGACTGGCCCCCCTCCACTCCCTACCAAGGTGCTAACTCTGCAGCTCTAAGGTGCAGGGTCTTGAGGGCTCCCCATCCCAGCTAAGTCATCAAGCAAGAAAGAGGGATTTATTGCCATTAACTTCTTGTAAAAGAAAATAACTGTGTGTGTGTTTTAGTCGCTCAGTCGTGTCCGACTCTTTGCGACCCCTTGGACGGTAGCCTCCCAGGCTCCTCTGTCCATGGTATTCTCCAGGCGAGAATACTGGAGTGGGCTGCCACTTCCTTCTCTAGGGGATCTTCCCAGGTCTCCTGCACTGCAGGCATATTCTTTACCTTCTGAGTCACCAGGATGGTTAAGACTCCAAGCTTTCACTGCAGAAGGTGCAGTTTCAACCCCTGGTGGAGCAACTAAGATCCTGCATGCTGAGCGCTGCAGCCAAAAAGTTTAAAAACAAAAAAACCTAAGTCTCTTTGGCTCTGTTGAGAGAGGACTAGTTCATCATCCTTGATGTACCGTTTCAGAGACAAGAGTGCTAATATCAGAGGGCATGGCTAACCAAGGTGAAGGTTCACTGGAGGGGCTAGAGCCCTAAGTATTCCCAGGAAAAACTGGCCTTTCCCAGCAAGCTCTCAGGTAAACTTCAGATAGTAATAAATAAGCTAAAAGGTATTACAAAGAGAGTTTGGAGAGACTCCTGGACACTGCCATATCCTGCTATGCACGACTGTCCAGTCCAGCCCATGTGAGCAAATCTTGGCTCTAAAGTCACCAAGGGACTGTCCTGCTATCAGCTCACCATGCAAGCAGGGACTATTTTGCTGATGATTATTTTCCAAAGCCTCGCAAGAGCCTGGCTCATATTAGATGAAACTGATCAGCAGTGAGGCAGAGTTTAGAGATAAAAGTATAATCATGAGGTGTGAACACAATAAACCCACTGTCATTGGCCTTTTCCTTGCAGGACCGACGGAGATGGATTTGAACCTGACAGAGGCCCCAGTTTTCTAAAATTTTTAAACTCTGGGCTCCATCTGGGTTGAGGGCAAGATGCAAAAAGTGAAAGAGGCTGCTGAAGCCTCAGAGAAATGTACCTTGAAAAACTGACCTGCCCTTGAGCCCATCAACTCCCTCTCCCCACTTTGTTTCTTTCCTCTGAATTTAGAACCATCCCCTTAGCAACGCTTGTTTCCATGGTTTCCTCCTTCACAAAGATCCCCGAACCCCTCCTCTCTTTTTCCTTCCAACAGTAAGGGGTGATAGGGATCCTCAGGGTGGCCATTCCATGTAACCATGGAGACAAGTAACGGAGCCTTCATGTATCTTTTTGTGAAGAGAGCTAGGGAATATGGAAGAGAGGGGCGGGGGAGGGTGCAGGCTCCAAACGTATATGTGACATAGCGCCCATTATTAAAGGCTTAGAGCTTGGTCATTGCCCCAGTCAGACTCTGGCATAGATGGGGTCACTAAAGGAGGTGGCTCTTGATAGCACCATCATGGTGGAGATTCTGTCCACTCCCAGGATCCCCTCCAGCCAAGAACAAGGGAAGACTGACCAGTGGGGTCTGTACTTACCTTAAGTTTTCTCAAGCTGTTGCCAGATGATTCCTGTCTTGGAAGAGAAGGAACTTTGACGCGCCCCTCCTTTTTGAGAAGTGGAGACTAATGTGAGCATCCCTAAGCAAGACTATCTGGAAGAGGGAGAAAGGAAAAAAAAAAAAAAGACCTCCCCAACTCCGGCACCATGAGAGATTTGGATAATCTCCAGTCCCAGGGATCTCTACCACCTACCTGTCACAGCCTTTCTGGAAAGTTATGTCTTCTCTTACACCAAATTAGAGGGTCATTGTCTCCATCTATCCACCTTTTTGTCACTGAAAATGCAGGCCAGAAGACAGCTGTGAAGAATTAAAATAGAAAAACAAACAAATAAAACTACCAGGGACATCAAAGTTAGACAGAATGAATCCAAATGCTGAGATATATGTTCATCATAAGGAACAAAGCTCTTTCCTCTTCTAGCTTCCCAACCTCAACTCTCCAAATTTTCACCAAATCCCTTAGGGATAAATTCTATACTTCTAAAGGAAATCACAAAGATCCCTGGACCATTGGTGTGCTGATACTCATAATCTGCATGGACTTGGAAGAATGATCATAATATATTTTAAAATGAAAAAAATTCACAGAATAATGTGTAATTCAGGAGTTCCTCATGGTCCAGCGGTTAAGAATCTGCCTGTCCAATGCAGGGAACAGGGGTTTGATCCCCAGTCTGGAAAGATTCTGCATGCTGTGGAGCAACTAAGCCCGAGCACCACAGCTACTAAGCCTGAGCTCTAGCGTCCATGCTCCACAATAAGAGAAGCCAGGATAATGAGCAGCCTGCACATCGCAACTAGAGAGTAGCCCCTGCTCATCACAACTAGAGAAAGCCCAGACAGCAATGAAAACCAAGCTCGACCAAAAATAAAATAAAATTTTTTGAAAAAGAATAATATGTAATTCAGATGTGTTCGAGTAAGCTACAAATAACTAGGTTACAGAAGTCATCTTTGCAAGTCCAATGAATCTGAGTTGGCCAAAGCAAATAGCACATCCTGGGTCTCAGAACTCTGAGTCCCATCCTTTGCTACTGGATGGTACTAAAGCAGATTCAATCATTCTGGGTACCCTGCTCACCTAGCTAGTCAGAAAAGGATAAATGGCATCCTCTGATTGGTTGACAAGGCAACACACAACAACCAATGAAAGAATACTTCTTCCCTTCTGGCCAGTAAGATCTCAGTTCTCCTCTTGAAAGGAAAGTAGACCCTTTGTCCATAAAGAAAATGAGCAGAAAAGGAATAATAATTTAAAAAAAAAACACAGTTGCTATGGGATTTTATTGATGTGATCAATGATAGCTGCCCCAGAGAATTCATAAAGGAAGGCACTTCTTTGGGAAGAAAAGTACAAAAAGCAGACCAGCTGTCTGGTCTGAACTAAAAAGAAGTTTCTATAGTAACGTGTGAGGGGAAAGCATTTTAATGTAAATGTCCCCAAAATTATATCTAGCCAGCCCATGGAGGATAATTTTGGCGTTCAACTTAGTCTGGAATTAAAATGATTTTTTTTAAAAATTTACATTAGCAATGAGTGAAAGAAAAGGTGAAAAGTAAAGATATGTGTGTCTGTAATGCAGAGCAACAAAGATAAAAATGATAGTTACTGCCTGGAAGAGAGATTTCCTCTATTCCTCTGTTGTCAAATGATAGCTCAGTTTAAAACAAGGTTTTACTGTAGAAAAAGAAAGTTCATGGCTCTTAAGAAGTAGTCTGAGTAAAGTAGCGCACAGAGCTCAGGTTGTTCTGACTTACTGGCAATTTCCCCTTAAGTCATCCTGAGAATGTTACATCTGCCTTTGAGAAATGATGGGTAAAGTGATTTTCTACCCAGATACTGTGAATGAATGCAGGCAGACTAGTCTGATAGATGAAAAGCAAAATCAACGTTTGTCAATCCAGGGAAATGAAAAGCTCAGAAGATTAGAAGCTTTAAGTGCTTCATTTCCTAATTATGAAGGCAGAGCTGAAGAGAAAGAAAATAGATTTTTGAGGAATCTGATGCTGGTGATGCAAATGGCTTTTGCTAAGGGTGTCCCATTTTTACCACCTGTGGTTTCTGTGTGGTCTGTGGTCTGAAAAGAGGGGGTTGATCAAGAATTCACCCTCTCCAGCATGAGGGGTGTTTAGGGAGGAAGGAATCACTGCCAAAACAAGGAAAAAGCCTCTCTCTACTGGAGACACTGTTGGACAGTGTCCTCTCTCCCTCCAATTCATGAAGAACAAATGTGTCTTTCTCATGTAAAGGGAAAAAAGCAAAGCACACAGGGCTGGGGTGGCCGCGGATGAGCCCTTCTGTCTAAAGGATCATAGGAGAAAAATAAAAGCTATCCCCAGAGAAAGGACAGGGTAGGATATGATTACCTTTCTGAAGGAGGTGGGAGAGAGGAAAGGAAGGACTGAGGTGGCAGAAAGGTACTTGCTTCGCCAGGCACCTTGATTTAAAAGAAAAAAAATTTGCCTTCCAGGATTTACTCTTAACCCCCAGGAATTTTGAGGAAGCGGTTGTTGACTCACATCCAGACCAGGGAAGGAAGGAGCTCCAAAGCAGGTATTTTCAAGAATAAAGTTGCTTCCTGATAAATCAATAGCCAAAGCCCCTCCACTCACTGTAACCACGGAAACAAGAGGCTGGGCTGGTTGCCTGGAAACCACACTCTAGTTGGGGGGGTCCTGTCCCCCTCTCTTCCTCCCCCACCTCTGTTAGCCCCCTTTTGTGATAACATCTTCCCTTGGATGGCTATTTTCCTTCTTGGCAAAATAGTCATTCATCTCCTAACACAAAGAGCACTCCATGCTCCTTTGGCTAAACAGACCTCAACGTGCAATTTGGACAGATTTCATCTTCACTAAGTTGTTCCAGCCCTGATAAAATGTGGTTTTTACCTTGGCCTCCATAGCTCGATATCTTCTCCCACCATCCCACTCTTTTCTCTTCATTTACCGGCGTTAAGGCCTATGGAGACTTCGGGGAGAGTGAGAGAGAAGGGGGGTTTGCAGTAGAGAGAATGTGACTTGGATGCCCTGACCTTCCACAGGACACCAGTGCCGGGGTTCCCGGTAGAACCACTGTCCTACTTGTGCCTAGGCTCACCACTTACCGGAGCACATCTTTCCTCTTCGACATCCTGCTTGTGCTTGGCACCAAGTTATTCCAAATGCTTTTAGAGGAGGGACGATAGAATGCCCTCCCAGAATTTGATACTTAAATTCCTGAAAATAGGGAAGATTAAACCCTTCCTCTCCTTTTAACTCCTGAAAATAGGGAAGATGAAACCCTTCCCCTCCTTTTCTCGGTGAACCCTGTCTCGCCTCCTGGCCTCCCTCGCGAGGGATCTGGGGAACCGGGCTAGGAAGCAGAGTACTGGCGGGAACCCACCCTTGGGCGAAGACAGGCAGGGCGCTGTCCACTCTCTGGTGCTGAAGCTGAAGTCTCGGACTCGCTGTGGAGGGGCTCTGGGGACCATCGGCCGACCCGTTTTAACTCCGAGGTAGGGACGTAAAGTGCACGCGCTCAGTCTGCCGCCAGGGTAAAAGGCGAGACTAGGACTTGTCTGCACTGGATGCTCTTTTTGCAGTAGACTCGACTCCCTGCCCGGCTCAGTCCCCCGCGCCTCTCCTTTTCCTTCCCCGGGTTAGCGGGATGATTTGCCACAATCACAATGCGGCAATTTGCAGTGGGATGATTACCCGGTGGCCTCCCAGCACTTACGCGTTTTCTCTTTCGGCACTAGGCTCTCGGCGTCTGCACGCAAGGTCCCGGGGGCTCCTGGCTGTCAGATCTCGTGGCGGGCGGAGGCCGGCAAGGCGGGGAGGAGAGACCTGGAACATCTCATCCCGCCGCTTTTCTGCATGCAACAGGTCGGCTTGCATCTGGAATCTGAAAAGCGAGGAGCGCGGGAGACCAGGCGGCGGCCACGGTGGGCTTGGGGAGGTTGTGGCCAGAGACCGCGCACTCCGGGGTCTGTGGGTGCTGCGCATCTCGGATGGGGCGCCAGACCCAGCCAAACAGACGGCAGACCGGGTTTCAGCGTCGCCCGGCGGAGTGGGTACGAGAACTAAACGCCCCCACAGCTCCGAGCGGGTAGAGCACCCCCTTTGGAGCGCTGGGGTGCCAGGTTTAGGAGCCGTTTCCTGCTTTCCAGGCGCCCTTACCGTCTTCCCCGCCCGGCTTCGTGAATTTGGCGGCAGCTGCGGCACCTTTGGCAGATGCCAAGCCCGGTTGCCCCCGTTCGGCCCCCCAAGGCAGCCCCAGGCTCATCCTGGGAAACCTTAGTTCCGCTCTGCTGTTCCTCCAACCCCACACCCTTGCCCTGAGGCAGAGAACTGGACCGGGGATCCTGGTGGGGATTTTACCTGGTTTGGGTCGCCACGGCCTGGAAGAAAGATCGCTGCTTTCCACTCCTCTCTGGAAGAAAGCCCCTCACCACCCCGCCGCCGGCTCCTCGCTTCTCCACTAAGAGCTGCATATCTGGGGGCGGAGGTGCGGGTAGGAGTGGGGAGGACTCGGGAGGGAGCTGGAGCTTAAGGAAGAAAACCTGTGAAGCATCCTTGAACACTTGCCTCTCTCCGGTAATCGGTGCTGTCCGGAGCAGTGGCCGCTCCACCCGGGCGAGAGGCGGATCCAGAGTCCCGGCAGGGTGCTCTCGGTGCCGACACGGCCGCTGCAGCTGCGGGGGCGGGGGGAGAATAGCTGCTTTAAAGGCGAGACAGACCCAGAGGTAGCCAGTCAGCGCCGAGGACGCCCATGACGTCATCTAGAAGGCGAGCGGCGAAGGGAAGTTGGGGGCGTGGTCACCGCCCTTCCAGTCAAAAGTCGGCTGTGGCCATGGCAACATCTGGCGGAGGTCGCGGCCAGCAGCTCTCCGCCCTTTCTCTCCTGTCGAGCGACTGGGCTCCGGGATTCCAAGCCCCTGTATGGCTGAATGCTAGAGGAGGGTTCCCAGCCAACTTTTCTCTAACAGGACAGGCGCTAGAGCTAGCCTCGAGTCCACCTCTCTGTTCCGGCCCCGGGTGAGGGCAAGAGAAGGGCTGCCTAACCCCCAGGAAACGCTGGAAGGAGGATAACGCAGAAACTTGCATTTCCACAGGGGCATCTCCTATAGCTTCACTTCCCCCAAATCGCCCGCGCCTGAGCAGATCAGACCCGGGTCACCTGACCGCACACAGAGACTACTTCTCTCCGAACTCAAAGATGCAAACGCTTACCCTTCGTATCCACTCTTCGAGGATGCGCTGTGCCCGAGCCAGCATACCCAGGCAGCGCCCGCGCGGAACCATCTGCCCCAATCCCTGCCTGGGTACGCGGGTAAACCGAGGCTCTGAGCTTACCTAATTGGTCCGGAAACAGCCTAACCCACGAGAGAACAGCCACGGATCGAGGGTTCGCAAACTGGTGGCCAGCGGTCTAAATGGGGGCACAGAAGTGTTTACTGGGCTCTTAGAATTTTTAAAAATGTGAAGTACTTGTCTTCAAGATTGAAAAGGTTCACACAGAAATCTGGGATTTCTATCTCTTGAATGGGGGGGCTGGCATGGTGCAAGCCATGAAAAAACAATGACCCTGTAGTAAGGGCTGAAATCCAGTCCAGCCTAGGCCCTTCTCTCCTTTTTAATTTTTTATTTTTTTAAACGTAATTAATTAAATAATTTTGGCTGTGCTGGGTCTTCACTGCTGCACACAGGCTACTCTGCAGGTGCGGTGCACCGGCTTAGTTTCCCGGAGGCGTGTGGAATACCCCCAACCAGGGATCGACCCGGTGTCCCCTGCATTGGCAAGCAGACACCCAATCACTGGACCAGAAGTTCCAACCTCTTCCTTTTGTCAGTGTCACCAATGTTATCTTCTTCTTCTTTTTTTTTTAAACAGTAGGGAGGATAGTGAAATATTTTTGTCCCCACTTCACTTGCTCACTTTTTCAAAAACGGATTTAGTTATTATCACTTATTATCATGAATGATTCTGTACAGTTTGGTCAGTAACCATTTAGTTATTTATTCAGTTCAGTTCAGTTGCTCAGTCATGTCTAACTCTTTGTGATCCCATGAATCACAGCATGCCAGGCCTCCCTGTCCATCACCAACTCCCGAGTTCACTCAAACTCATGTCCATCGAGTTGGTGATGCCATCCAGCCATCTCATCCTCTGTCGTCCCCTTCTCCTCCTGCCCCTAATCCCTCCCAGCATCAGGGTCTTTTGCAATGAGTCAACTCTTTGCATCAGGTGGCCAAAGTATTGGAGTTTCAGCTTCAGCATCAGTCCTTCCAATGAACATCCAGGACTGATCTCCTTTAGGATGGACTGGTTGGATCTCCTTGCAGTCCAAGGGACTCTCAAGAGTCTTCTCCAACATCACATTTCAAAAGCATCAATTCTTCAACGTTCAGCTTTCCTCACAGTCCAGCTCTCACATCCATACATGACATACTGCCTAATAAATTACCCTCAAATTTAGCAGCTTAAAATAACAATCTATTGTGCTATGTTTCTGAGGCTCAAGGATTGGGGAGAGCCTAAGCTTGGTGGTTCTTACTCTTACCTGGTTTTAGTAAAGGTGTCTTACCTGCTCACTTGATGTTACCTGTCAGGCCCTGCAGTCATTGAGTTTTCTGCCCCCCTCCTCCCCAACCCCTACCCCTGTGTTTGACAGGAACTGGTAATGGCTTCACTCAAGCTGAAATTTTTGCTTCACTATCTGCCCTGCAGGTCCAACCTTTGGCTGACACTTGGACATCTGTCAAAGAACACAGAGCAGGATATTTCCCACTAGTAAAGCTGTCTTTTCTCCCCACCTTCCATTTTCACATTTCAATTATGCAGCTTTTGGTAACATTTAAAAAACATTTTTCATAGATCACCAAGAAATTTGTTTACATAAGACATTCTTTGCATTTCCATATCACAGGAATAACACCTCATTAATAAAAATACAGAAAAATAGAGGGAAGAAAAAAATTTTATCACTCATCCCCTAAGCAATGTTTTACATTTTCTGATTGGCAGTTTAAATATAACTATTAAAAAAAATTGTGAAATCAACCAACCAACTAACCTGCAAACAAACGAACAAAATCCACCACCAACAATAGAGCCATATAGTTGTGTCTCACATATTCGCTCTCACACAGCCACACTTACTGCGACAACCATTTAATGTGCATTTTGAATATATGCAAAAATTGGGAGGGCAATCTTTTCTCCCCCTTAGCAGTAGAATCCCCCCTAAGGAGAAAGAAGTTTTTATTTATATGTACTTACTATCCAGGCAATTCTAGTTGAAAGCAAAGGTAACTTTATAGTATGTCAATTCCCAGTCTTGCCTAATATGGATTACTTCTAGCTTATTCAGGAAAATGAGGGCCAGAATAGATTCTGCATCACTGTTTTGGTGGGAAACTGTTAGGTTTCTGGTTAGTACATGGAGTCCTCCAGTATCTCATCATTTGGCCTGATTTTGCTCCTTCACCCAGCATATTTTTCTTAGAGCCATTCTCTTTGTGAATTTTAGAACTCTAGGCTGTCGGAACTATTGAGAGTAACAATATTAATGTTCCATTCATTGTCTTTCTAAACCACTTGAGAGTTCACCAACCATTTCACATGGTGTATCTCTGCTGATTCTAGAAACTTTTTGTTTTTTTAATTAAATTTATTAATTTTTAATTGAAGGACAATTGCTTTACAATGTCATGTCGGTCTCTGCCATGCATTAACACAAATCAGTCATAGGTATACATATGTCCTCTCCCCTTTGAACATCCTTCCCACCTCCCACCCCTTCCTATCCCTCTACATTGTTACAGAGACCTGGTTTGATTTCCTGAGTCATACAGTAAATGCCTATTGGCTATCTATTTTACATATGGTAGTGTAGATGTAGAAACCACTTGTTTTATAGATGAAGAAACAGAAGTCAAACCACTTAATTCACCCTGAGTTATCAGTACTCTTTTTGCTGGACAGACCCAATTGTCTTCCTTACATGAATCATTAAAATTATTTATTCAGCAGCTGAGATGATTAAACAGACAATGTACAAAAATGGAAAAACAATGAATATACCAACAGTTGGGAAACTTTTTTCTGCTTTATCTAAAATAGAAGTATGAATTATGACAATATGGGATACAATTTTTCACATATGATGTTAACAAAAAATAAAGATGTCTACTTCCCAGTGCTGGAGGGGGTATGGTGAAATGAGCACTAATAACTTTTGGAGATTTTAAGTTGGTTGAATTCATGGGAAGGTAATTTGTATTAAGTTGTATCAAGATCCATAAACATATTGACTACCTTTAGGTAGGGAATTTTTCTGTGAATCCATTCTAATAAAATAATCTTAACTACAAGAAAATCTAAATGCATAAAAATGTCCATTATAGCATTATGTAATTTTTTTTAAATGGAAGGAACATAGATATCCAACAATGGGAGACTGGCAATTGTCTACTGAATAGATAGAATGTTTTACCAGTTCTAAAAACCTATGCTGATGCTGAAACATAAGCAAAAAAATGCTCATGATATAATTTTAAGGAGGGAAGTAAGTAGAACATAAAATTGCCTTTACAGTTATGATTAACTCACGGCTTCCTGCATTCAGAAAATATAGCACAGAGTACATCAAAGTGTGGGAAAGTTTCTGCTAAAGTGAAGAGATTATAGGTGGCTTAAAAATTTTTTTCTTTTATCATTTTTTCCAAATTATCTGAAGTGTGACTGCGTTCAGTTCAGTCACTCAGTCGTGTCCGACTGTTTGCAATCCCATGAATTGAAGCATGCCAGGCCTCCCTGTCCATCACCAACTCCCGGAGTTCACTCAAACTCACGTCCATCAAGTTGGTGATACCATCCAGCCATCTCATCCTCTGTCGTCCCCTTCTCCTCAATCCCTCCCAGCATCAGAGTTTTTCCAATGAGTTAACTCTTCGTATGAGGTGGCCAAAGTATTGGAGTTTCAGCTTTAGCATCAGTCCTTCCAAAGAGCACCCTGGACTGATCTCCTTTAGAATGGACTGGTTGGATCTCCTTGCAGTCCAAGGGACTCTCAAGAGTCTTCTCCAGCACCACAGTTCAAAAGCATCAATTCTTCGGCACTCAGCTTCCTTCACATTCCAACTCTCACATCCATACATGACCACAGGAAAAACCATAGCCTTGACTAGACAGACCATAGTTGGCAAAGTAATGTCTCTGCTTTTTAATATGCTATCTAGGTTGGTCATAACTTTCCTTCCAAGGAGTAAGCGTCTTTTAATTTCATGGCTGCAATCACCATCTGCAGTGATTTTGGAGCCCAAAAAAATAAAGTCTGACACTGTTTCCACTGTTTCCCTATCTATTTCCCATGAAGTGATGGGACCAGATGCCATGATCTTAGTTTTCTGAATGTTGAGCTTTAAGCCAACTTTTTCACTCTCTTCTTTCACTTTCATCAAGAGGCTTTTTAGTTCCTCTTCACTTTCTGCCATAAGGGTGGTGTCTTCTGCATATCTGAGGTTATTGATATTTCTCCTGGCAAGCTTGATTCCAGCTTGTGCTTCTTCCAGTCCAGTGTTTCTCATGATGGACTCTGTGTATAAGTTAAATAAGCAGGGTGACAATATACAGCCTGGAAGTACTCCTTTTCCTGTTTGGAACCAGTCTGTTGTTCCATGTCCAGTTATAACTGTTGCTTCCTGACCTGCATATAGGTTTCTCAAGAGGCAGGTCAGGTGGTCTGGTATTCCCATCTCTCTCAGAATTTTCCACAGTTTATTGTGATCCACACAGTCAAAGGCTTTAGCATAGTCAATAAAGCAGAAATAGATGTTTTTCTGGAACTCTCTTGCTTTTTCCATGATCCAGCAGATGTTGGCAATTTGATCTCTGGTTCCTCTGCCTTTTCCAAAACCAGCTTGAACATTAGAAAGTTCATGGTTCATATATTGCTGAAGCCTGGCTTGGAGAATTTTGAGCATTACTTTACTAGAGTGTGAGATGAGTGCAATTGTGTGGTAGTTTGAGCATTCTTTGGCATTGCCTTTCTTTGGGATTGGAATGAAAACTGACCTTTTCCAGTCCTGTGGCCACTGCTGAGTTTTCCAAATTGGCTGGCATATTGAGTGCAGCACTTTCACAGCATCATCTTCCAGGATTTGAAATAGCTCAACTGGAATTCCATCACCTCCACTAGCTTTGTTTGTAGTGATGCTTCCTAAGGCCCACTTGACTTCACATTCCAGGATGTCTGGCTCTAGGTGAGTGATCACACCATTGTGATTATCTTGGTTGTGAAGATCTTTTTTGTACAGTTCTTCTGTACTATGACTATGTAGTGACTGTGTAGTTTCTATAATTAAAATGTAATATGATACAAATATAAGAATAGATGACATTTCTTTGGGATCTCTTACTTATCTAGCACTGTTCCAGGTGGGCCTGGTTGGGACAAGTATGGAGACTGGGTCTCAGACTCTGTAGGTTATTTCAGAGTTGGCCCAGGGTATTCAGTGACCACAAGAGTGTTTGACCTCATCACTCAAGTGCTGATACTGGACATTTGGTTGTTAGAAGACTCAGATGTGTCATCAGCCCAGCTGCTTGGCCTCATCCTCCTTCCCAGGGAGCTTGGTTCTGCTCCTAGTATCTATTTGTTGACTATGCATCCTTCCAAACCAGAAGTAAGAATGATGATGATAATTACATTTTCCTTACATTTTTAATAGTACTTCACATTTTTTAGTGCTCTCACATTCAATATTTTACATAAATTTATAACAGCTATTAATAAAAAACAAACTTAAATATTGCAATATTTAATTATCACAATAACCCTCTTGGATTAGGTATTCTGTTCTCTAGTTTCGTTGAACCTCTGTTTAAGAAACTTGCCAGGAACCACACAGCTGATTAGTGATGGTTCCATCCACAATTTGACTTTTAGACATTCCCTCTTCATAGGAAATAAACACCTTCGCGATGGATAAAAATTCTTCTTTAGAGTAAATTTTAACTGGAGGACAGATTGGAAGCTTAGCTGACTTGAGTTCCAGCATCTCTAGCCAAATAAAGATAACCTTGGATACTGTTAGTTTCCTCAATGTCTTCATCCATTTATTCCTTGGAATTTGCAAACCTTAGTGTGTGTGTGTGTGTGTGTGTGTGTGTGTGTGTGTGTATCTGTGTCTGTGTTGGTCGCTCAGTCGTGCCCAACTCTTTTCAACTCCATGGATTGTAATCTGCCAGGCTTCTCTGTTCATAGAATTCTCAAGGCAAGAATACTGGAGTGGGTAGCCATTCCCTACTCCAGGGGATCTTCTTGACCCAGGGATCAAACCTGGGTCTCCTGCACTGCAGGCAGATTCTTTACCATCTGAGCCACCATGCAAGCCTTAGCCCCAAAGTCAGAATATTATGGGAGAACTTCCTTGGTGGCCCAAGTGTTAAGGCTCAGCGCTTCCTCTGCTGGAGGTGGGGCAGCGGGGCAGGTTCAATCCCTTGTCCAGAAGTCCCACATGTTGTGGTGGGAAAAAAAAAAAGAGATTATGGAAAGGTCAGGCATTCTGAAGGTGTTACTGAGTTTCTAGGTTAGTTAACATTTCAGAATGAAGCTTTTCTATCTTGTAAGCTAACAAAATTAGATTACAGCATCTGAGAGGCTCACCTGCTGTTGGTAACTAAGAAGGCCCCTGTCCCACGACAGCAACCACACATCTCAAATGTGGAATCAGAGAACAAGTGCAGCGAACACAGTTATCTCACCTGTACACACACGGTGGGCATCACAGCGAATAAGGCTCTCTCAGTGTTCATCCCAAATGAGCAGCAAGTATTTCTCAAGCCTTCCTAGATTCCAAAAGAGTGAAAATTCAATTTCAAGGATTAACCCAACACTTAGTGGGATGGCATCATATCTAGAGATGAGAGACTATTATTCTATAAAGAGAAAATAAATATAACATTGGCAATGAACACTGGTCCTTTGAAAGGCAGTTCTAAAATGTAGACTATACTTACCTGTGGGACATTCAAATCTAATAATGGAGAATTATAAATCTATAAATAAATATATGTTATAATTTGATGGTTCAGCTAATCTGGGCAATTCTAAAAGTACCACAGATACACTGTAAATAATGGAAAATTAATCATTTTCACCAAGTGTGGAAAACTGTGCAAGACCAGGAGATTTTTTTTTAATTGAAAAAGAGGTGATTATATACTTATATGCCCATGTTTATGGCAGCATTACTCATAAAAGCCAAGAGGTAGAAGCAACCCAAAATATTAGCTGCTCAGTCATGTCTAACTCTTTGAGACCCCATGGACTATAGCCTCTGCCCATGGGATTCTCCAGGCAAGAATACTGGAGTGGGTAGCCATTCCCTCCTACAGGGGAATCTTCCTGACCCAGGGGTCGAACCCAGGTCTCCCACATTACAGGTAGATTCTTTACCATCTGAGCCACCAGGGGAGCAACCCAAGTATCCTTCAATACATGAATGAATTAAAAATGCGGCATATTCATCAATGGAATATTAGTCAGCCTTAAAAATGGAGACAATTCTGACACACACTGTAACATGGCTAAACCTTGAGGACATTATGCCAAGTGTAATAAGCCAGTCATCGCATTCAAAGATAGTAAGACAATCGGTAAGCTTTAAGAAATTAAAGTATAAAATTAGGTATAAAAATATACCTAGTTTTTAAGGTCTTAAAAAGAAGGAATAGAAACCATGCTGAAAGAGTGGGCAATTATTTTCAAAATGAAGAAATATATTACAGAGAAACAGAATTTGAATAAATAAAACGTCTTAAATGGATAGGTTAAGCAGCAGATTAGTTTGTGCTGGAGAGAGAGAATTAGTGAACTGAATGATAGTGAAAAATTATTTTGAATTTAGCTGAGAAATAAATTGATACAAAATAGGAAATAAATATGAAGGGGTAAAAATGAATAAGTGAGAAAGCCTAAAGTATTTCTATTAGCTATTCCAGGAGAAGAAAATAGAGAAAGAGAAGCAATATTAGAAGGGACAATAGCTAAGACTGTTTCAGAATTTATTTAAAAAAAAACAACAACAAAAAACCCATTACTCTTCAAGTTAAAGAATCCACAAGTCCTGAGAATAATAAATAAAAAATAAATTCATACCCAGACACTTAATTGTGAGCCTACAGAACATCAAACACAAAAAGAAAATCGTAAGGGTAATTAACGATGAAAGACACATTAATAATAAACAACAATGTGTGCGTTGTTCGTATTTTTAACTGGCTCTTATAATTAAGGTCAAAATGACATTTTCAATGTGCTGGAGGAAAAGAAATGTCATCTAGAATTCAATACTCAACTAAACAATTATTCAAGAGTAAATTTGAAATGAAGAATATTTTAAAGAACCTGAAACTATAGAGCTTAACAGCCTTTCTTCATTACAAGAGCCACAAAGGATGGGCTCTTTTGTTGTTTAACTTTTGGCTGTGCTGGGTCCTTGTTTCTGTGTGTGGGCTTTCTCTAGTTGCAGCAAGCAGGGGCTACTCTCTAGCTGGGGAGCGTGGACTTCTCATCGCGGTGGCTGTCCTTGCTGCGGTCCGTGGGCTGCAGACACCGGCTCAGTAGCTGTGGGGCCTGGGTTCAGTTGCCCTGAGACACGCGGTGTCTTCTCAGACCATGGATCGAACCTGTGTCCCCTGCATTGGCAGAAGTATCCTCCACCGTATCCTCCACCACTGAACCACAAGGGAAGTCGAAGGATGAGCTTTGATAATGAAAATACTGAGGGTCAAAAGAAGGAACTAGATGAAAGCTGTAGTAATGACAATAGAAATTAGAAAGTATGAGGACTTCCCTGGTTAAGACTTCCAGTGGTTAACACTGTGAGCTTTCATTTCATGGTGCACAGGTTTGATCCCTGGTCAGGAAACTAAGATCCTGCATGCCTCAATGCAGCCAAAAAGAAAAAGAAATTAGAAAATGTGTTCATAAATCCAACATTACATATAAAATATAACAATAATGATTTCATATTTCAAATGGGTGGGAGCAAAATATGAGAATAACTCAAGAAATTATGAAAAATGAGTATCATACAGGCCACGTGAAAAACAGGAGGGTAGTTATAGAGTTTAAGAGCTCAAATTTCTTGTTTCATTTCAGTATATCTTATTTATTAACTTTCTATTGTGCTAAATCAGGTATGTTAAGAAAACACCTTAAATTACAGAAATGATAAGTTTAACTTCCAAACTAGTAGAGGGAAAAGAAAGAATGAAGAAAATTAGATTGATCACTCACTAGAAAATTAGAAAGAAAAAGAAAACAAGAAAAAAAATCCAAGATGAATCAAAAACAATAAATAAGATGGCAGAAGTAATTTTAATATTTCTAATCACAATAAATGTATATATTATATCTTCCTATTATATCCTCCTATTAAGAGACAGAAACTTTCAGACAGCTTCTAAAAATTCCAGCTATAATCAAATTATGAGACATTCATAATCACACGGATATAGAAACTTTGAACATCAAGAGTTGAGAAAAAGTACATTTGGACAATACTAACCAAAACAAGCCTGGTGTAATAACTAGCATAGAATTTAAAACAAAAAGCATTAAATGAGGTATGACAATGATTTTAATGATTAAGTAATTGGCCAAAAAGATATAATTGAATTGGCGAATCTTTAACAAAAATCCAGCATGCTCTGCCCTAAAACATATAAACCATCAGCTTCAGATGGTTTTATACCCAATTCTACCATAACTTGGAGGAAGAGGGTGTCTCTGTATTACAGAACCACTCTCACCAGAAAAGAAAGGAAGGAAGGAAGGAAGGAAAGGAAATAGGAAGGAAGGAAGGAAAGAAAGAAGGAGAAAGGGAAAAAGGAAGAAAGAGAGAGAACCAAAGGAAGGAAGGAAAGACAGAAAGAAACAACAACAACAAACCACAAGATATGTGAGGAATAAAGGTAGAGGCCCTTCTAATCTATAAATGTAAGCGTGAAAGTGAAAGTGAAGTCGCTCAGTCATGTCTGACTCTTTGCGACCCCGTGGACTGTAGCCCACCAGGCTTCTCTGTCCATGGGATTTTGCAGGCAAGAATACTGGAGTGGGTTACCATTTCCTTCTCCAAGGGATCTTCCTGACCCAGGGATCGAACCCAGGTCTCCCACATTGGAGGCAGATGCTTTAACCTCTGAGCCACCAGAGAAGCCCAAACAAAAGGGTAGAGGACCCTAAATAAGTTTTTAGTAAGCCAAATTCATATAATAAGTCAAGCTTATTTAAGGAGAGTAATAATTTTTAACGTTTGGGAAAAATCTATGTAAATTAATTCATTTTTGATAGGGTAAAGGAAAAACTCTTATGAGCAACTGAATGTATCTAGAAACATCTGATAAAATTAAATATTGATTTAAGATAAAACATTTTAGCCAATCTGGAATGAAAGGAAATTGCTACTTCTTAATAAAGGGTATCTACTCATAGCTAACATCACATTTAATACTGAAATTAAAGAAGCATTCTCTTTGAAGTCAGGAATGTGACTACTTGTAATCAATATGGGGCTAGATTGAACCATGAAGATGCCAAATTGTCCTCATTTCAGAATACAGGATCATTTTTGTGGTAAATGTAAGAGAGTCTACAGACAAATGCTGTGGACTAATAAGACTATTTGATAAAATATCAATATCAAAGATCAATAGCATAATTGAGAAAAATCAGTGAAACTGAAAGTGGTTATTTTAAAAGATCATAGAAATTAACAATTCTCTCAGTAGGTTACCAAGAAAAAGAGAAGACTCAAATGACTAAAATCAGGAGTGAAAGAGGAAACATTACTACTAATCTTACAGAAATAGAAAACGTTATAAGAGAATTCTATGAACAATTGCATGCCAAAAAATTAGATAACATAAATGAACTGGAAAATTCCTAAGAAAACACAAATAAATGTTTAAAATTGACTCAAGAAGAAATAGAAAATCTGAATAGACCCCAACAAGTGAAGAGATCAAATCAGTAATCAAAAAACTTCTCACAAAGATAAGCCCAGAACCAGGTGGCTTCATTGTTGAGTTCTGCTGTTTCAAGAAGAATTAGCACCAATCCTTTACAAATTCTTCCAAAAAATAGAAGAAGAGAGAGCACTTTCAAAGTCATTCTCTGAAGCCAATATTACCCTCCTATCAAAACAGACCCAGACATCGTTAAGAAAAGAAAACCACACATTAATAGTCCTTGTGAGTATAGATGCAAAAATCCTCAACAAAATATTGGAAAATCAAAATCAGAAGCATTTTAAAAGAATTATACACCATGATCAAGAGGGATTGATTCCAGGAATGCAAGATTGATTTAAAATCTAGGAATCAATCAATGTAACTATCACCCATCACACTGGGTACAGTATTTCTTTTTGTTGTGATGAAAATATTCCAGAATTACTAACCTTGTGAATATTCTAAAAACCACTGAATTGTATACACGAAAAGGGTGAATTTTATGTCATGTGAAATATTTCTCAATTTTTAAAAATATTTATTTATTTATTTTTGGCTACACTGGGTCTTCACTGCTTTGTGTGGGCTTTCTCTACATGCGGCGAGCTGGGGCTACTTTTTTGCAGTGCCTGGGCTTCTCATTGCAGTGGTTTCTCTTGTTATGGAGCACCAGCTCTAGGCGCACAGCTTCAGTAGCTGCAGCGTGTGGGCTCAGTAGCTGCGGCTCCCCAGCTCTACAGCACAGGCTGAGCAGTTGTGGTGCACAAGCTTAGTTGCTCTGTAGTATGTGGGATCTTCCCAGATCAGGGATCAAACCCCTGTCTCCTCCAATGGCAGGCAGATTCTTATCCACAGCACCACCAGGGAAGATCCTATTTCTCAGTTTTGAAAAATCAATAGCATTCTTGCATAACACCTTATTTTAAAAGATTATTTAATAAGTGAACTTATTCAGAATAACAAGAAAAATTCTTAGATACCTAGGGATAAATCTAATCATGATGTGTTACTCATTAAGAATATTCTAAAATGTTATTGAAAGTCTTAAAAGAAGACCTAATAAATGGAGAGACATAGCATATTTGTGGATTATGACAGTAACATTAAATGTTAACTTTCCTAAGTTAGTTTATAAATTTATGACAATTCTAATAAAAAGGAGATTTCTTGCATGAACTTAAAAAAATGATCTTAAAATTTATATAAAGACAAAGAGCCAAGAATATGCAAAAGAATTATGAGTATTAGGGAGGGAGACTTCCCTATGAAATATCAAAGTTTATCATAAAGCTATACTAATTACTACCAGATGAAAAAGCCATAGAGATATTAAAATATGCTGACAAACTTAAGTAGAGAGATCAGAAACAGACGCATGGGTAATAGAGGAAACTGATATGTGAAAGTTTGACAATTGAAACATTTATATGGAAACATTTATAAGGAAAATAAAATAAAATTAGTTTCTAACCACATATCATATCCAAAAATAATTTACATTTAGGATTAAAACAAAAATGTGAAAAACTTATAGAAAGAAAAGGAAAATATACAGGAGGATGATCTTAGAACAGTGAGTGGTTTCTTAAACAAGATGCAAAAGGCAAAAACAAAAAGATAAATTCAATAACACTAAACTTTAAGACTTTAGTGGAAGCAAGTGACATAAACTAAGCTAAAATCAAGCTAAAAACTGGGAAAAGATATTTGGAAAGCATCTCATCAACAAAGAATTAATATCAAGAATCCCTAAGGAACTTGCAGAAATCAATTTAAAAACACTGGGGCATCGAGTTCCCTGACCAAGGGAGTCACGTTCCCTTGCATCGGGACCGTTGAACCTTAGCCACTGGAACACCAGGTACATACTCTGAAGAAGTTCTTATAGGTAGTCACCAGGAAGCATGGGGAAAATATTCACTGCAGCAGCATTTGAAAGTAGAAAGACATGGAAACAGCTTAAATAACCATCAGTAAGAGAATGGATAGGGCTTCCCTGGCAGCTCAGCTGGGAAAGAATCTGCCTGCAATTCAGGAGACCCCTGTTCGATTCCTGGGTCAGGAAGATCCCCTGGAGAAGGGATAGGCTACCCACGTCAGTATTCTTTCCTGGAGAATCCCATGGACAGAGGAGCCTGGTGGGCTGCAGTCCATGGAGTTGCAAAGAGTCAGACACGACTGAGTGACTAAGCACAGCACAGCACAGGAGAATGGATAAACAAACAGTAGTCTATTAATGCAATTAAATACTATAGTTCAGGGGGAGAATACATAGATCAATTAACTTGCAGCTCTGCATTAATTAACTTGGGCATCTAGAAAATCTGTTCAGTGAGAAAAGCAAGTTACAAAAAGATTCAAAAACTATAACATGAATAATAAAAAGACTGTACACATTTTTTTTTTTTACTTTACAATACTGTATTGGTTTTGCCATACATCAACATGAACCCGCCACAGGTGTACAAGAGTTCCCAATCCTGAACCCCCCTCCCACCTGTACACATACTTTTAATATATGTTTTATGAGTCTACAGAGTAGCAAATGCTTAATAACAAGGACAGAAGGATGGACAGAGAGATAGAAACTTTAAGACAGCAATCACCTCTAGCAAGGGAGAGAGGAAATGAGGTGGTTAAAAACTGTTATCTGTATCCATTTATCTACTTTTTAAAAGGAATCTGAAGGAAATATGTAAACAGCTGGGAGATAGATAATGTGGCTTTTACATTTTCTGTTTTACATTCCTTTGAAATACTTAATAATATATTTTTACAAGTAGACACAATCCTTGCACAAGGTTGCTTCATGGTAGAAATTGATATTTGACCTTGGAGAGCCCTTTAACCTCTGTGGCACAGGTTCTCTTTACTCAAATAGGACTGGTGACCCTTCCTTTTCTCTCTAATAGCATTTTACTGAGCATCAAATACACTTACGCACAAGAGAGCACTTTGAAAACTATAAATTCTGCTTAATGCTGATACTATTATTATCACATAAAATGAAATGGCAAAAATATAATGAGCTAAGAACAGCTTAATCTAAGATTTACAACTAGAGCACACACTAATTTTAAATTAGGTTATAGACAAAGAGACAGCACTCAATTTTCCCCTTCATGTGTCCCCAGGGTGTTCTAAGCAGTGCAGATAAAGGCGTTTTGCCTAAGGAGGTGGGTGAGAAGGTCCTGGGTTTAACGGTGGGCATAAATCACTCCTTTGGCAGTCTTCTGTGTTATCCATCAGGGGAGCCTTTTAGTGGAAAATGCCAGAGGCTGCAACAGAAAGAAGCAGGTAGAAGTGATCAGTTAGTTTGTCTAGGAGGCAGACGTTCCAGAGAGGATACTAGTGAGTTCCCGACATCCTTGAGGCAGGAAAGCTCAGGAGACTTGCCTCTGGGCCTCTGTCTTCTCTTGCCCTTGGGAAGGTAATTGATGAATTAATTAATATGCACAGGAGATGCACCTCGCTGACTGACTGCTGCTGATCCTCGCTGTTATTACTAAAATGAGCTCAGCCCTTCAGCTGGATTGGGAGAAACCAGTTTCCTGCGGAAATCACAGTAAAATTATTGCTGTCCTCTCATCAGGTGGGAAATCTCATTAAGTGCTCCAAGGACCTTGGTTTTATAGGTTTGTGCTCCACAGCCCCTGGCAGCCTTGGCTAGGATTTCATTCTAAAATAACATTTCCTTTTGGTAAAACATGTTTTGTTGCTCCAGGCTCTGCTGTTCAATGACCTTTCTGAGCTTTTGACTCCAGGGGACCCAGAGGTGAACTGGAGGTTTGCAATTTATGTCAAACACACACGTGCACACACACACACATCCTCTAGTCGGCCTACGAAAACAAGTGGGGACTTCTGTAACTGTCCAGGCGGGAGAGATCCTGTGTTCTCATTGCATCATATCAGGGGGACCACAGTGGTATCATCTTATGGCTGGTGAGGTTAGCTTTTTATGACTGCACTGGGTCTTCACGGCAGTGCGTGGGCTTTCACTGTGGAGAGCAGGGGCTATTCTTGGTTGTGGCAGGCAGATCCCAGAGGGTGGGCTCAGTGGTTGTAGTGCACGGGCTTAACTGTCCTGCAGCACATGGGATCTTCCCAGACCGGGGATAGAACCTGTGTCCCCTGCATTGGCAGTTGTATTCTTAACCACTGGACCACCAGGAAGTCCAGGAGATCTTCACATATAAAGAAATGATCACTTTGTCTGTGATATAAGTTGCAATTTTTTTTCCCCAGTTTATCATTTGCTTTTGCCTATTGAGGTCTTTGTCACGTAGAACTTTTAAAAATTCTGTGGTGGCTGAATATATTAGTCTTTTGGGGTATCTGCGGTTTATGTCATATTTAGAAAGGCCTTTCCTATGCTAAGATTATTTTTTTAATTATCCATAGTTTGTCTAATTTTGTTTACATTTAAATCTTCAAACCAATTTGGTGCCTTTCATTCCTGTACAAATTGTAATTTGATTTTTTTCCCTACCCTAAGAATTATTTGAAGTGAAGTGAAAGTCGCTCAGTCGTGTTTGACCCTTTGCAACCCCATGGACCCCTCCAGGCTCCTCTGTCCATGGGGATTCTCCAGGCAAGAATAGTGGAGTGGGTTGCCATGCCCTTCTCCAGGGGCTCTTCCCGACCCAGGGACTGAACCTGGGTCTCCTGCATGGCAGATGGATTCTTTACCACTGAGCCACCAGGAAAGAATTATTTAGGGGAATATTTAATTTTTCTAGGCAGATAATATTTTGGTTATCCCTTTAAAATTATTAATCTTGAATATTATTTCATTGTTTCAGAGGTTTTGTACTCTGTATGATTTTTGAATTTTAGAATTTGTCCAGTTTTCCTTTGTAGCCTGAGACAGAGTCAATTTTTTGAGACTGCTCTCTATATGCTCTGTAAGTATGCATCATTTTATTAAATTTTGTATGTCTTTGTGTGTATATATGCATGTACATATAAATGAAATATACGTTTATATATTATCAAATTTAATTATGTTAAGTGAAAGTGTTAGTCTCTCAGTCGTGTCTGACTCTGTGATCCCTCGGACTGCAGCCCACCAGGCTCCTTTGTCTATGGAATTCTCCAGGCAAGAACACTAGAGTGGGTTGCCATTCCCTTCTCCAGGGGATTTTCCCAACACGGGATTGAAACCATGTCTCCTGCATTGCAGGTGAATTCTTTACCTTCTGAGCTATTCCCTAAGTAATTGTGTTATCAAGTCTCTTACTTTTACGTAGTATCCAATAAATATGGTCAAAACCTTCTACCACGTGGGTTTATTGATTTTACTTTATTTTTCTATCCATTTTTTGGTCTATATATTTCAGTCATGCTCTTAAGTGCATAAAGAATCATGATTTTTATTTTCTTTTGTAGCTAAACTGGTAAAGAATCTGCATGCGATGCAGGAGGCCCTGGTTCGATTCCTGGGTGGGGAAGATCCACTGGAGAAGGGATAGGCTACCCACTCCAGTATTCTGCCCTGGAGAATTCCATGGACAGAGGAGCCTGGCAGACTAAAGTCCATAGGGTCACAAAGAGTTGGACACGACTGAGCAACTTTCAGTTTCACATACACAAGTTAGTACACAAATACATCCTCACTGTTAAAATGCGAACAATACAGAAATGGAAGTGAAAGATCGCTACTCAGTATTCTATACACTAAAACAACATTGAGATACCATTTTCCCAATAATAGATTGGCAAAACTTTTACAGACTGTTAACATTCTCTGACGGCAAGCATGTAGAACATATACATAGTCTCACATTGCTGGTGCGTGTGTGACTAGGAGGGCCCTTGCAGCATTGCCTGGCACGTGTTAAACGTACAGTGAATGCGACCTCTTATGACAAGTGAAACTGCTGAGTGTGATACCACCAGGTTGTCCACCTAAAGAGCTTTCCCCACTCTACATCAAACCCACTCTGCCGAGTCCCCATCTGGCTTCAGTGAGGGAAATCCAATATAAATCATTGTTTCCTCTCCTACCATCAGGCTTGTGCAAAGGTTCGGGGTTGCTGGAGATGCTAAGGCATTGGGGTGACTCCCCAGCTCACCTGGGTTTCCCTGAAGCCAAGGATCACTGGCCGCCCACGTGGTTACTTCTCACCACGAGGTCCTGTGCTACATGTGGCTTAAGGAACCCTTTGGTGAGGTTGGGAGCCCAGGTGCCTCAACCCACCTGAAATTGAAGCCGAGCAGAACCCTGTGGGACTCTCCCGGGGACAGACTCTACTCCCCCACCCCGCCCCTTCCAAGACTCCTTACATTATCCCTTGTTCTGTGGCTTAACATTTTCCTAGAGGGGAAAGGCCTTTGCCTATAGGCTATTTCTGCGTTCTGTCCTGTTCTGATTAAGGAATTTCAAGTTCTGCTAAGCTACTAGAATTAAGGAGACAGAAAAGAAAAAGTGTAAACAGATAAAGTGTGATATTCCACAAATAATTCTGGCATAATATCCTCCATGGTGATTCCATCTTAAAGCCTAATACTCCTTTTTTCTTTCCCAGCTCACTTTGCATATGCACCCCTAACACACACACACACACACACACACACGCACACACACACACACTCCATTTAAAAAGACAGCTGGAGCAATGTGAGTCAAAGCCAGCCAGGCCTTTCTTGCACCTCTCAGTGGAGCAGAGGCTCAGTCAATAGCTGCTAACTAGGCTCTCTGACCATGCCGCCCTCTTGGTCTTTTCTGTAGGATCATCAAGGTTGCCTGGCAACCACAAGCCCGTTGGCCTATCACATGGTTTCCTTGAAGAAAATGGCAAAGCACTGCTCCTGACGCAGTCCCAGCAAGGCCTAATTAGTGTGAACCGGGAATCAATCATAGAAGGGGGGGGGTGCTATAAAAGGGTGTAAAGAGCACAGAGGACAGTCTGTGATGGGCGCCTGGGAGCTGGTGTGAAAATAGCCATCGTTTCTTAATTTTACCCCTTGCTGTCTCCATGATGGAACTAGAACGGGGCATAGCAAGGTGGATGGTAGCAAGACTCCTGTCTGAGCTACTACTGAAGGAATTGAAGGAATCTTTAATCTGGAGAAGATTCCTTTAGAGAACTGGAGATGTGGTTGTCTTTAAATATTTGGAATCTGAGAGTGTAAAAAAGGGATTAGTCTGGTCCTGAGTGTAGCATGAGGGAGAAGTAAATGTGGGCCCATTATGAGGTAGTGTTTTATTTTAACTTTATATTTTATATTGTAATATAGCCAAATAACAGTGTTGTGATAGTTTCAGGTGGACTGCAAAGGGACTCAGCCGTACATATACATGTATCCATTCTCCCCCAAACTCCCCTGCGGCCAGGTTGCCGCATAACACTGAGCAGAGTTCCCTGTGCTATATAGTAGGACCTTGTTGGTTATGTGTTTTAAATATAGCAGTGTGTACATGAAGGAGTGGTTTTGAAAACTACATGTTTCCTAGAGGAAGGGGCTAGTCTTGGGGAGGTGGTGAATTCTCTGCAGCACAGGCATGCTTGCTGGGGAAGGATGTGCTCAGATGGACACTGATGCCCTTGATATGTGTACATACATCCACAACACCTCATCTTGGACAGGTCAGCATTCCTGAGTGGTTGCAAGTAGCTCAGCGTGTAGGCACTGAGTTTGTCTCATCCATATCCTGGGTCCTAAGAACCAGACACCCTCTGGTCTCCAATGGCAAGTGCTGGGTATGCTGTTGACCTCCTTCTCATACACCATGGAAATCCCAGCCCAGGGTCTCCTGAATGCACAGATGGGGTGGGGACCAAGGCTGTGTGACCAAGGCTGCTGCTGGGAACACTGAGCGCAGCAGTGGGGTTTGGGTGATCTCATGGGTTGGATGGTAAAAAGATTCACCCACTCTTGCTGGGCAAGAGTGAACAGGGCACAGGTCAAAGAAGGACTTCTGAAGTTGGAGTCAGGGCCAGAAAATTATGGAGTACAAGAGAGGAGATGGAGAGAGAGAGAAGTTGGTGCCACACAACATCAAAATTCATTTCAGGTGCTGGGTGTGTCAAACTGAGATAAGAATAGGTAAGCAGGAGAAGCAGGCTCCCGAGGGGCAAGCTACTACACCCTGACCAGTGCTGCCACTTCCCGCGTATCTGCCACGTGCCAGCATCTTTCCATTGAACTGTCTTTGATCAGTTACAACTGGTAAGGCAGTCAATAATATCCCCTCTTTACAGGTGTGGAAACTGAGGCATGGAAGGGCCAAGTGACTTGCCCAGAGTGATTTACAAAGAGAGGAGTCAAGATGCAAATATAGATACGCCTTCTCCAAATGTCATCTTTGCTACCGATCGACCCCCACCCCACCCCCTCCCTCCCCCCAACCCCCCCCACGGCACCCCCTTCACCCCACCCCCACCCCCCGCATCAGCAAGCAGAGATCCAAGCATTAAGGCTCCGGTTGTGCACACACAGCCTGGGCTCCTTGGTTGTGGGATGGGGTTATGTGTTAACCTAAGAGCTTAGCAACATTCAGTTGTGTGCTCCTTTTATTAAATAGTTTTTTTTTTTTCTTTTACATTCTAAAGTAGAAGGATACCACAGAGACGGTACGTGTGTAAAGGACATTTAGGCATACAGCTGGATGATGTTTTACAAATGCATACGTCTGTATAATCATCACCAAGGCAGGATACAGGCTATGCATTTGTAAAACATCAAATCATCCAGGGACTTTTCTGGTGGTTCAGTGAATAATAATCTGACTGCCCAGCAGGGGACGTAGGTTCAGTCCCTGGGACGGGAAGATCCCCTAGAGAAGGAAACAACAACCCAGTCCAGTATTCTTGCCTGGGAAATCCCATGGACAGAGGAGTGTAGCGGGCTACAGTCCATGGGGTTGCAAACGACACGACTGAGTGACTAAATAACAAGGCAAGATACAGGATATTTCCAGCAGCTCCACTTGTGTTTTTCTTAACACAAATCGGAACTCTATCAGAACAGCTAAGCATATACATCAATGGGTCATACGGTACTAGACAGAGACTAACAAGGTTTGCTAACACAGGCACTGTTTTCTCCCCCAAATGCTATGGTTTCCAGAGCCCAGCAGAGGTGGGAATGAGGCTGTCGGTCAGTAGATAAGATCCTCAAGCCCAGCATCTGAGATGATTGATTGTCTCTGGGCTGCAGTTCCTATTTTGTCTGATAATGGGGAGAGGGCAGTCTTGTTTAAACTCTCCCTGTTCCAGCCCCTGGTATCCAAACATGCTGCCCTGTTATCTCACTGAGGCTAGAATTAACCTGTGTCTAAACTCCCAGGAGCCTCAGGGAGGGCGCATCATTGCTAAAAATCCATCTCTTAATGAAATTAGAGCAGTGTTCCTGAAGTGTTACCTGAGAACCCAGAACTCTGTCTTATAGCTCTGGGGGTATTGGGGGTTTTCATTCCCCCCGGCAGTTGTTCAGGATCCCTGCAGCCCACTGGCCTCAAGAAAGTGAGCAAGGAGGCCTGGGTGACCCTGTCTGGAGGATGCAAGTGCCAGATGGCAGGGCAGGTGCTCCAGCTGACTTAACCACTTATCAGATGCCCTGAGGGGCCCAGCCCTCAGAGGACAGTAATGTTTTCAGAAGGTGGCAGGAGAAGGTGTCCCACTCCACCATCTCCTCCTCCCATCTCTTCAACCTGCCCCATTTGGTCAGAAGGCCATCCACTAGTGCCTAGCTGCTGGCTTCACTTGGTCCCCATCGTACCAGATCCCTGACAAAGGCTGCTGGCTAGATCCCTAGAAGGACACTGGCTGCCTTTCAAACTCACCATTTATGGACTGCCAGGGGGATGCACTATAAAACTCACTCCCTGGCTGCCTATAGGGGAGATTCCTGTTGGAGTAGAGGGTGACTGGTCTTACTGCAGTCTCGTTGAGGGGCTTGGACATCTGCAGAGGTCATCCTCTATCTTCTCTGCCCTCCTGAGCTAAGCCAGGACTTCTAGTCTTTAGTTTTCATCAATGGGGTGGAAGGAAGAAGAGTGTAACTCTGGGTGGCCTCACCCATGGATGGGGTGGCCAACCTCACATCCAACTACTGTGGTTATTGGCCATGTGTGTGTGTGTGTGTTCAGTGGGTCGGTCTTTTCTGACTCTTTGTGACCTCGTGGACTGTAGCCCAGCAGGCTCCTCTGTCCATGGGATTCCCCAGGCAAGAATACTGGAGTGGGTAGCCCTTCCCTAGGGGATCTTCCCCACCCAGGGATTGAAACTATGTCTCCTGCATTGGCAGGCGGGTGTTTTTTTTGTTGTTTTTGTTTTTTTTTTGTTTTTTTTTTGTTTTTAATTTTTAACCAGTGTACCACCTGGGAAACTCTGTGGTTTTTGGTTACAGATGGCAAGTATCAATTTCCAGTTCCAAATGCCCAATCCAGTGTCTTGGGACAGAAGCCAGCTTCTTTATGAATATACCTAAAGTGATCCTTTTTTTATAGTCAACCTCTGGGGAAGGTGAATGTCCCCAGTGCCACAGTCTTTCCCAGCACCTCTGCTCCTGTAAATGGCAGAAAGGAGCCTCCAGGACAGCGTGGCTCCTTGCACACTTATGTTTTCCTCTCACCTTCTCTAACTTCTGTGGTGATGGACAGAAGGAAACAGACTCATAATGAGGAGAACAGGAAGAGGGACCCACAATAGATTAAGTGATTAACAAGTTTCTGGAAGGCAGAAAGTAATGGGTAATACTGAGCCCAAACAGCCGAATACTCTCATAGGACACAGTTATCACTTCCCCCAGAAAACTGCCAAATTCAGAGTCTGATCAAGAGAGTGGTTGGCGTGGTTAAAGAAAAAGAGAGTGAAGTCGCTCAGTCGTGTCTGACTCCTTGCGGACCCATGGACTGTAGCCTACCAGGCTCCTCTATCCATGGAATTTTCCAAGCAAGAGTACTGGAGTGGGGTGCCATTCCAAGCAAGAGTACTGGAGTGGGTTGCCAATTCCTTCTCCAGGGGATCTTCCTGACCCAGCGACTGAACCCAGGTCTCCCGAATTGCAGGCAGACGCTTTACTTTCTGAGCCACCAGAGAAGTTACTTAGCATCAGTGTGGTTACTTAGCATCTATTCCAGGAGGAGGTGGAGCACTTGTCTGGGCACAGACCCCTTTGTCTCCTGCTGCGTTGGATGGTGCTTAGAACAGTTGCTCTCAAACTCTACTGCACTTTAAAATGCCTCCAAAGCTCTGAAATATCCCCAAGCCCAGGCTGCATAGCAGATGAGTTAAATCAGAGTGCTTGCTAATGGGCACTTTCCTGGCAGTCCGGTGGTTGAGACTCGGCTCTGTGTTTTCCCAGCAAGGGGCACAGGTTTGATCCCTGATAGTTTATTTTCTTGGGCTCCAAAATCACTGCAGATGGTGACTGCAGCCATGAAATTAAAAGACACTTGCTCCTTGGAAGAAAAGCTATGACCAACCTAGGCAGCATATTCAAGAGCAGAGACATTACTTTGCTGACAAAGGTCTGTCTAGTCAAAGCTATGGCTTTTCCAGTAGTCATGTATGGGTGTGAGACTTGGACCATAAGGAAGGCTGAGCACTGAAGAACTGATGCTTTTGAACTGTGGTGTTGGAGAAGACTCTTGAGAGTCCCTTGACTGCAAGGAGTTCCAACTAGTCCATCCTAAAGGAAATCAACCCTGAATGTTATTTGGAAGGACTGATGCTGAAGCTGAAGGTCCAGTACTTTGGCCATCTGATGCGAACTGACTCACTGGAAAAGACCCTGATGCTGGGAAAAATTGAAGGCAGGAGAAGAAGGGTCAACAGAGGATGAGATAGTTGGATGACATCACCAACTTGATGGATATAAGTTTGAGTAAACTCCGGGAGTTGGTGATGGACAGGGAGGCCTGGCGTGCTGCAGTCCATGGGGTTGCAAAGAGTTGGACACGACAGAGCGATTGAACTGAACTGAGGGAAATATGATCCCACATGCATGCAGTGTGGCCCCAAACAAAGCAAAACAAAAGAGAATATTGGGGTGGGGGGTACCCAGAGTTCAGCATTTCTAAAGCTCCCTGGTTGTGTTTATCAGGCAGCCATGGTTGAGAACTATTGGTCCAGGGGACACTCTTCTTTCAGGGCATTGAAAAGGGAGAGATTCATCTTGCTCCCTGGCTGCTGATCCATAAGCGGGGATCCCTGGACACACCTCCTGGCCTGGGCCCTCATCACCTGGAAGGATGACCCAGACTCTCTCGTCACTCTGGTCCCTGTTCCCACCCTCTTTGTCTGTCTCTCGGCCCTTTGAGTGAACTTCCTAAGGTCAACGCTATTCCTGTCACCCGCTTTCCGTTCTTCCTACAGAACAAGTCCAGGCAGTGGAGATCCCTCAAAGATCCCCGTGCTTTCCTTTCCTTTCTTCCACCAGCCCTGAGCTCTAATCACACTGAGGAGCGAGCTCATCTTATTGTGTTGCTTCCCCCATCCTCAGTGCCTAGCCAGGCACCATGCAGAGAGATGCTCCCATAAAGAGCTTGTCAAGCTGAATTTTTTTAAAAAAGTATTAAATATAGTTGATTTACAATGTTGTGTTAGTTTCAGGTATATGGCAAAGTGATTTGGTTTTATACACACACACACACACACACACACATATATATATATATATATATATATATATATATATATATATATACCTTTTCAGATTCTTTCCCATTATAGTTATTGAAAGATATGGAGTAGAGTTCCTGGTACTGTACGGTAGGACCTTGCTGATTATTTTGTACTTAGTAATATGTATGTATTAATCCGGAAAGTGAAAGTGTCAGTCGCTCAGTCATGCCTGACTCTTTGCGACCCCATGGTTTCCCTGTCCTTCACTATCTCCCGGAGTTTGCTCAAATTCATGTCCACTGAGTCGGTGACGCCATCCCACCATCTCATCCTCTGTCTCCCTCTTCTCCTCCTGCCCTCAGTCTTTCCCAACATCAGAGGTTTTCCCAGTAAAATACCTTCTATCGTTCTTAAGTGAGGAATTCTACTGTTCTTAAGTGAACAATACAAAGAAATAGAGGAAAACAGTAGAATTCCCTTGCTTAAGCACATATATATAATGAATATTATTTCCAGTCAACACAGACTCATCTGAGACCTTTTAATCGCTGCCTGATCTTCCACCCTTCTTTTTTTATAACCAGCATCCTCTTGGTAGCTGTTCCCAGTCTTACCTATAACATTTTCAGTAGTGAAAACACAAAGTGTAAAATGCGAAAAATGAGAAACATTCCAAGGTATGTCTTGTCTTGTGCTTTCTCACCTACCGTCCCCTCCGCTGCCCGCTCCCTGGACAGCCGTGCTCCAGACCTGGTTAGAGATCACTTCCTCTTTGCCAGCTAGGGAACAGTGGGACTGGCTGTCACCTGCTGTGTGTATCCTCATGGCCCGGTGCCGCCCTAAACCAGCACCTTCCCTGGCCCACTTTCTGTTTTCCTGTGTGAGTTACTTATCCGGATCCTCCGTGGGTGAAACAGACGGAAAGAGAGGGAGGGGGTGCCGGCCCCTCCCGCACAGATTGCTCCCTGGCTCCTCCCAGCTCCTCTAGTGGCCCATGGTCTATTAAGCTGATCAGAGCCCTGGCTTAGGCACCTTTGTTAGCCTTTTGCCCTCGCAGCCCCACAGTTCATGGGCTCCAGGCCCCCAGACAGGGGATGGCGGCTATGGAGAGGCTTGTGCCTTGTGGGTGGCCAGGCCACCTCTCTCCTCCTCCTGTTCCAGGTGCCCCCATTACAAGGCAGCCCCGTGTGGGGCCAGGAAGGACTGTTTGTTCAATCGTCACAGCAGAGGGGCGATTACTGGAAGCTGGAGGGGAGGACCAGCTGTTTCATCTCCAAAGCTAGTCCTGGTTCCCCGACCTGAAAGCCTCCCTAGGTTTGATTGAACTTCTGTGTCTCACAATTGCCTCTAATTTCATTGCCTTCATGGGAAGAAGAGTGCTTTTCCTTGCAGCTAAGATTATTTTTATGTTCCCATTTTTTAAAATGTTTTTTGCCTCTTGGGGGGAGGTGGGAACCCAGACTCTTCATTTCCAGCAAGTAACATGAGAAATCCTCTTTTGGGATCTCTTCCTGTAACCCACCCACCCCAACTCACACCCCAGCCATCCTCCCCTGTCCTGCTCCTGAGAAGGTGGAACAGGGTGGCTGGGAGGCCTGCTGGGGACCCCTGGTTTAAGGGACACGCTCCATAGGGCTCTGCTCTGTGGTCGAAGCAGCTATAGGCACAGTAAAGGGAGGGGCTGATGTATTTCCCATTTTTTCTTCCTCTCCAGAGACCTTTTTCAAACCTCCCATCTCAGGAACACCCAGAAGGACTTCAACTTTGGCTTAACGCATCTATCCATTCACTCACTCATTCAACACCTACTCATTAAGACTCTAATATGTGCAAGACACTAGACAGTCAAAAACTTCTTATTTAACAGACTCTGCTCTTGGCTTCCCTGGTGGCTCAGACGGTAAAGAATCTGCCTGCAGTGCAGGAGATGCAAGAGACCTGGGTTTGATCCCTGGGTTGGGAAGATTGCCTGGAGGAGGAAATGGCAACCCACTTTAGTATTTCCACGGACAGAGGAACTTGGTGGGGGCTACAGTCTACAGGCTTACAGAGTCAGACACAACGGAGCACACACACATCCTTCCAACTAGACAGCAGGCTTCTCTGAAGCAGGAAGCATGGCTTATTCATCCTGGTCCTGCCACACTCATCACAGCACCTGGTACCGAGCCAGTGTTCTAGAAAGATTAGCTGAACAAGAAGAGACTGGTGAAGTCACTTGTCTAAAGTCACACTTTGAGCATAGGGTAAAAATGAGATGTGAACCATGGGTTGCTGCTACCAGAAGGCACCTCTGTGTGAATTAGGACAAGGCTCCCTTTCTAAGGGGATTGTCTGCAAAAAAGGCAAGACCTCTGGACCAGAGAGAAAAAGACACCCTTTTCCTAGGAGATGCAGCCCTGTGCTGAGGTCCCTGGGTCCCAGGGTCTCAGGGCTTGGCTGAGCCAGAAGAGCACTCCCCACGGTTTCCAGCCCGGGCAGAGTGAGGGACGGCCTGTTTAAATGCAGATCAGCCACATTCCGAAACCTGTGTTTTTCTTTTCTGCCACTCAAACAAGAGCAATTCTCCCCGACATGTTCAAGTCAAGAGAAAGCTGTGTGTGTGTGTGCGCACGCGTTTGTATGTGCGTGTGTGTGTGTGTGTAAGAGACACACAGAGAGATTTTTGGTAAGAAATAGTAAAAGCTCAAACAGCTGCTGCCATGTTCCTCTTGACCGCAATTTGGATAGTTATTATCCCCCCCACCCCACCTCGAAACCGAACAGAACAAAACTCATCCAGTTGTCTGAGCACCGAGTCTTAAGTGCAAGAGGCAGTGGGAAAATGTCTGAGAAAGACTGAAGGTTGCAGACTCACTGAAGGTTAACGAAAAAAAAAAAAGCTTCCTGGGGCAGGAAGCATTTAGCCAAGAGCATGGGGGAAGGTACATCTTCACACAATTGATAAGACTTTGGGTTTGAAAGCTGAGGAACTGCAGGCAGAAACTGAACATTTCTTGCAAATATCAATAAAGTAAGATAAAATAAAGGTCTTCCAATAAAGTAAGACTTACGAAGAAGTGAGCCTTATAAGGCAAGAATAGGGTGAGGTTTCCACAGGAGGGCTGAGTGAGACTTAGTCTCGGTTCCCGTGTGCAAAGTGGGCATAATACCTAACACACAACGTTACCCAGGGGAGTGGATGGGATCACCTAAGCGAAATGACTGACATGTGCTCTGGTGTACAGTAAATATGTACTAAACGACAATTTCAATTGTTTCTTGGCCCCGCCACGTGGCATGTGGGATCTTGGTTCCCAGACCACGGATGGAACCTGTGCTGCCGCCCCCCACCCCACCCCCGCAGTGAAAGCACAAAGTCTTCACCACTAGAGCAGCAGCGAAGTTCCACAGTTTCAATCATTTTGATTAAAGATTGATGATGATGATGGTGATGGTGATGGTGATGGGGTGGTGGTGATGTAACTCTCAGGATAAGAAATGTCTGCCACTGAAAACAGAAGTGAAGAGAGCTCACCAGCCTCCGCTAGAAAGGGAGAAAGAACAAGAGCCTCTTGTCCTGTTTTTTGTTCCCTTCTCCTCTCATGGCTAATGCAGAAAGCAAGTAGAGCTGCTAAAAGCCTTGGCAGAAGGGCCACGGGAGGACGGAGTGAAAGGAGAGAGGCTCTCCAGCCCTTCAGCACCCCCCTCACTCCAGCATCGCACCCCCCGGGGACCCTGTGTGTATGGAGACTCTGGAGAAGGACAAAGCAGGCAGGGGCCTGGGGTGCGGTGGGGGCGCAGGACTTCCTGTTTTCCCGGGGTGAGAGGACAGTTGCGGGGGTGGGGGGGAGTGGAGGGGAATCGGAAGTTGGAACGTCTGGGAGAGGCAGTTCTGAAGACCTGTGGCAACAGAGAGTGGCATCCATTGTGCTTGAAGACCGCGGCGCTGAGGCGCGGCCCCGCAAAACAGGAGACGCGAAACAGAAGTGGCCCCTCTCCTCCCGCGGCATGTGCGCGCAGTCCTGTCTCTCTCTCTGTGACCCCACGAACTCTAGCCCGCCAGGCTCCTCTGAGCTGGCTTCAAATGTACCCCAGGCTAAATATTCTGGTCCTTTCTGAGCAAAAGCATGCAATTACTTAGGCCCGGTACCTTGGCATATGTTTGCCTTTTCCCTTCCTTCCACACTGCTATCCGATCCACTGGCAAGTCCTATTGACTCCATCACCGTATATATTCCTAATCTGACCACTTCTCACCACCTCCACCTCTCTGACATCAGTCCAGGTTACCATCATCATCTCTTGTCCAGACTGTGATAGTAGACTCCTGGCTGGTCTCTTAATGGCCCTCCTTTCCCTGCGGCAGCCAGGGTGAAATTTCTAAAACGTAAGTCTAGTTGTGCTAGTCCTCTGCTTAAATCGTTTTGTGCTCTTGATTTCATTCAGAATTGAAGACAAAGTCCTTGCAAAGACCTACAAAGTAGGCATGGTCCTGCCTTCAGCTGCTTCTTCAACCACAAACTCGGATAGCAACAGCAGCTGGAAAAATGAAACAGAATCCACTTCCTAGAAAAGGCAGGGAGAAAAGACAACCTTGGGCCTCCTCCGCCACTGGCAGATTTCCAGGAAGCGCAGTGTAATGACCTCCCCACATGAGACTCTGCAGTAAATAGACAAATAGCAAGAAAAGTCATGGGAGGTTGGGGTATTTTCAAGGCATCATTGTGAGTAAAGTTAAAATTTAAAGACAAGTCTCACACAGGGAAAAAATGCTTACAGTCCTAACAAAGGATCGATATTCAGAATATAAAGATAGTTTCCATATATCAATAAGAAATAATATCCCAGTAGGAAAATGGGCAAAGGATATGTAAAGGCAACTCACAGTAAAACTATAAATGGCCAATAAACACCCAAAAAACAGTCAACCTCATCATAATGAGGAAAATTCAAGTTAGAGCAATGAAATACCTTGCATGAATAAGAAAGATTGATGACATGAGCAAGGGTGTGCAGAAATAAGAGTGCAAATTAGTACAACCTTTTTGTAATGAGCATTCTCTATCTCAAAACTTTTTAAAGGCTTCCCTGGTAGCTCAATTGTAAAGAATCTGCCTGCCAATGCAGCAGGTTCAATTCCTGATCCAGCAAGCTCCCACACGCCACAGAGCAACTAAGGCTGGTGCCATAACTACTGAAGCTGAGCTCCAGAGCCCAGGTTCTGCAACAAGAGAAGCAACTGAAATAAGAAGCCCATGCACTACAGTTAGACAGCAGCCCCTGCTCACCGCAACTAGGGAAAAGCCCGTATAGCAACGAAGACTCAGCACAGCCAAAAAATAAATCAATAGTCATTTAAAATACAAAAAAACAAAAACAAAAACAAAACACCACACCTTTTAAAATGCCTGACTTCCCTGGTGGCCCAGTGGTTAAGATTCCACTGCAGAGGGCATGGGTTGGATTCCTGGTGGGGGACATTCCTCATCTGTAAAAACCAATAAACATTCCTTACTCACTGAGATGCTGTAATGGACAGAGCCATTCTTTCATGGACTGAATCTTCCTTGAGTGCCAGCAAGATGCCAAATACTACTGAAGGTGAGGATAGATGAGAATACAGAACTAAACCCCCGCTCTCATGGAATTTACATTCTAGTGGGGGCAAAGAAAACAGAACAAAGAAAGAAAACAAAACAAAAAACCAAAAAGGGTACTATCAGATAGAGATGAGTGCTATTAAGAAATAACACGATGGAGGTGAAATGAGAACTGTCACAAAAGCCTTCTGAGGAGGTGGCATTTGCTCCAAGATCTGAATTGTCTGGAAGAGGCTGACACCAGGAAGTTCAGGGGCAGACTCTCCAGAAATAGGACAAAGCAGCGGCTTCTGGGGAGACAATGTTCTTTAGATCCTCAGTGGTGTCCGACTCTTTTGCAAAGCCATGGACTGTAGCCCGCCAGGCTCCTTTGTCCATGGGATTTTCCAGGCAAGAATATCAGAGGGGGTTGCCATTTCCTTCTCCAAAGAGACAATGATATTACCTAAATGAAAGTCAAGTAAAGGTTACAGGATTAATTTAGTGCAATACGTTTTTACTATACATCTGCTGTGTGCTAGTAAATATCTTAGGCATCGAGATCAGTACAGCCCCAGTCTTTAAAGCACTCATTATTGAGGAGGAAACAACAGAAAACCGATAGTTTCTCAGCTGATGAAATGGTGCATATAATCAAGAGGTGACCATTTTTAATTCATATTTTTGCAAATGTGCCCAGAGGGTGCAGACATTGCCATAGATCACTCAATTGCCCGGTTTAGGGTTGTTGTTCAATCGCCCAGTCGCGTAGGACTCTTCACGACCCCATGGACTGCAGCACACCAGGCCCCACGTCCTTCACCATCTCCTGGAGTTTGCCCAAGTTCATGTCCATTGAATCAACCATCTCATCCTCCGTCGCCCCTTTCTCCTCCTGCCCTCAATCTGTCCCCGGATCAGGGTCTTTTCCAATGAGTCGGCTGCCCGCATCAGGTGTCCAAACTATTGGGAGTTTCAGCTGCAGCATCAGTCCTTCCAATGTTTAGGGTGCCTGGTTCCATTTTTCCTTCGCAGCCAGTGTAACTGTATTGGCTTTGACCCTCCCTCCAGGCACCAGGGTGCGCTGTAACGTCCCTTAGTGCCAGCTGGACTGTGCCGCGCTCTCCCCACTTCCTTTCTCGTTGCGCCGCAGTTCCGGTAGCTCGCGGAAGCGAGAGCCCGCGGCTGCAGGCGCCGGGTCCCACGGCATGGCGGGGGCGGGGCCGGGGCCGGGGCCGGCGCGCGCCCAGCAGGACGGGGTGTCCCTTGCCCCGGCCCTTTGATCCCGGACCGGACAGGTGAGGACTTCTTCCTTGTTGCAGCCTCTCAGCCCGTCAGGCTCTCCCCGAGGCTATGGGGCTGCCCCCTCCCCGCGTGACGCCTAGGTCCTGCGGCCCCCGCCCGCCCTTAGAATGCTCTTCCCTTTGAGGCCCCGCCCCGGGCTTTTCTTTCCGGGGGCGCCCCTTTGGGCATGTGTACCCGCCCCTAGGTGTCCCCTTCCCGTTTAGGAAGCCGTCAGAAAGAAGAGAGGGTTACGTGCACCTGCCGGCATAGGGAAACTGACCGGGTGCCCAGCTTAGTACCGCACCATGAGTTAGTGGCCACTTCAGCTAGGCGTTTCTTCTTTCGTTCAGTTGATAAAGTGTAGATGCATGTTTCAGTGCTAGGCTCTGAAAAAACTAAGGTGACCAAAGCAGGCATGTTTGTTACTTCCTTTCTGGGGAGTTTATGGGGGAGTCGAACAGTAAACACTTAGCCGTGCAAACGAAAGTACAGATTCACATTATGGCGATGACTAGTAAGGACTCAAACAGGAAAAGTATAGGTAAAGCGAAAAAGATCTCTCAGCCAGGGTGGTCAGAGAAGACCTCCTAAAGGAGATGACCCTCAAACTGCAACTTGAAAAATGTGGCAAGGACCAGAGAAAATACCTGCTAGGTAGAGGAACAGACCCTGTGGATATTTGAATTGGTAAAGAACGTTCAGAAAAGGAGGCTTCAGTTCAGTCGCTCAGTCGTGTCCGACTCTTTGCGACCCCATGAATTGCAGCATGCCAGGCCTCCCTGTCCATCACGAACTCCTGGAGTTCACTCAGACTTATGTCCCTCGAGTCGGTGATGCCATCCAGCCATCTCATCCTCTGTCGTCCCCTTCTCCTCCTGCCCTCAATCCTCCCAGCATCAGTCTTTTCCAGTGGGTCAACTAGGCCTACAATGGGTCAAATCCATGATGGGCTTACAGGATATAATGTTTGTGTACTGGTCAGGAGTTCACCATCTAGAGCCAGTGCCGTTTGTTGTATAGTTGCTTAGTCTTGTCTGACTCTTATGACCCTGTGAACTGTAGCCCGCCCGACTCCTCTGTCCATGGGATTTCCCGGGCAAGAATACTGGAGTGGGTAGCCATTTCTTTCCCCAGGGGAATCTTCCCGACCCAGGGATTGAACTGGCATCTCCTACACCACAGGCGGATTCTTTACCCCTGCGCCACCTGGGGAGCCATCTAGTGCCACAGACAGAACTAAAATGCAGAGATGAAGTTGCAGGTGTGGTGAGTGTTAATGAAGGTGAGACATGACTGGTGTACCTGATAGAAAGGTGAAGGAAGACTTCCCTGAGGAAGTGATGATTAGGCTGATGTCTGAAATAGGAGTTAACTTGGCAAATTGAAGAGAAGAGCTTTCTTCAGACTGAGATGAAGAGCACGTGCCAAGGTTCAGAGACAGGAGGTGGGCCGCCCGTTAAAGAAACGATTAAGCGGGCAAAAAGAAGGCATGTAAGGATTTTGATCTTTTATGTTAAGAGCAATGGGAACATACTGGGTTGGCCAGAAAGTTTGTTTCTTTACCCTGTGGAACTTCCCTGGTGGCTCAGACAGTGAAGAATCCATCTGCAATGTGGGAGACCTGAGTTCAATCCCTGGGTTGGAAAGATTCCCCTGGAGGAGGGCATGGCAACCCACTCCAGTGTTCTTGGCTGGGAAATCCCATGGACAGAGGAGCCTGGTGGGCTACAGTCCATGCGGTTGCAAAGAGTTGGGCATGACTGAACGACCGAGCACAGCACGGCACACGGATTAAGACAAGATGTAACAGAAAAACCTGAATGAACTTTTTTTTTGCCAATCCAATATTTGTTTTAATCCATAGGGGAAAGGATGTGATCAGAAACGAATATTGAAAAGATTGCTCTGGTTGTTAAGCAGATTGGAAGCGGACAGGAATTTAGGGAGACCACTTATGGAATGGTTGCAATGATGTAGACATGAAGTTATGAACATTTTGGGTAAGGGTGCTGGCTGGTCGTGATAGAAAGAAGGTAGAGCATTAGAGGACAGTTTAGGAGGTAAAAGCTTCAGAGTTCGGGGACTGATTGATCAGGTATGGCAGCTGAGGAAAGGAGGTCCCAAGGGAGACTCTTAGGTTTCCGGTTCCTTTGGCAGCAGGTGAGCGGCTGTGCCATTAACTAGAGTAAGGGAAGGGTAGAGGGTCAGCTTTTGGAAAAAGTATTAAAAGTCACTCTAACATTTTTCGTAACTCCTACTCTGACTGGAAGGGACTTTCATCATGTACTTTTTCTATATTGTCTGAGTTTTTATGAGCGTGTAGTTTATAATTGGAATAACAAGACAGATTGAAAAAGACCAGATTCCACCATCTCTCTAAAAACTGTCATTGTGTGATAGAAAATACGGAGCAGGAAGAGAGCACACTGAGAGAAGGGTTAGGAAATTAAGGGAGGATTTTCTGTACAACTTGGAGCTGAAGCCCGCAGGCCTTCACCTCTACCCACCCCACTCCTCTCCCCCCATCACAGTACTGGTGGCTTTTCCCTTAAAGAGACAAGTCAGAGAATTTAAGGTGGGACTATTCAAAATGTATACACTTTTTTTTAAAGACTTAAGCATCTAGTTTGGTTAACATGGTATGTGACTGTAAGTCAAACAACTAGTATGCTTTATCTGATTCGGTTATTTGTGGTTAGTCTGCTGTGCACGCTCAGGCACTTCAGTCGTGCCCGACTCTTTGCAACTCTATGGACTGTAGCCCACCAGGCTCTTCTGTCTTTGGGATTCTCTAGGCAAGAATACTGGAATGGGTTGCCATGCCCTCCTCCAGGGGATCTTCCTGACCCAGGGATTGAACCCAAGTCTCCTGTGTCTCCTGCACTACAGATAGATTCTTTACCTTTGAGCCACCAGGGAAGCCAGTCAGTCTGCTGCTGCTGCTGCTGCTGCTAAGTCGCTTCAGTCGTGTCCGACTCTGTGCGACCCCATAGACGGCAGCCCACCAGGCTCCCGCCGTCCCTGGGATTCTCCAGGCAAGAACACTGGAGTGGGTTGCCATGTCCTTCTTCAGTGCATGAAAGTGAAAAGTGAAAGTGAAGGCACTCAGTTGTGTCTGACTCTTAGCGACCCCATGGACTGCAGCCTACCAGGCTCCTCTGTCCATGGGATTTTCCAGGCAAGAGCACTGGAGTGGGGTGCCATTGCCTTCTCCTAAGTTAGTCTGTCTGCTAGACGGTGTCAAATGCCTGTTCCTTCTTCCATTCATGGCCGTACTTGGCTCTCATTCCCTGCTGGTCTCCCTGTCTGATTCCAGCCCCCATCTTGGGTTTGAAGGATGCGAGTGGCAAAGATGTCCTGGACAGGGAGTGAGTGAGGTAGTTTTGTACATTACTTGGTATTTAAAACTGCTTAAACCTTACTAGTATTTTTTTTGGACTATATCAAAATGTGCACATGAACTGTGTCACTGTGAAAAGGAGCAGCTGTGTGAAACTCACTATTGTTTATTTTTGCTCAGAAGTGGAGGATATTGGTTGCTGAATCATGCCAAAATCCTTTTAGAAAACTCATGAGAGAGATTTTTTTAAAATTCAGTGCTGGGAATTTCTGAGCCTCTTCCAAGCAGCTATTAAGTTTTAATCTAATTGGCAGTGTAGAGTCTGTAACTGTGTTTTCCTGTGCCTCGTCTGCTGAGAAAGTCAGAGCCACCTTGGCAGTTCCACAGTTTCTCATGGTATGCATTTTTGTGTACTTCAGACTTCTTTTTATTGTCCTTTGTTTACCCTTCACAGTGATTGTTTTCTAATTAAGAAAAATTCTGAGTAAGCACAAATATTACTTAAAAAATATGTAATTTTAAAAGAACAACAGTACAATGAATGCTAATTCAAGGAAAAAAAAAATACACTTCAGAATGCCACCAGGGTGTCCCTAACTCCCATCCCGTTTCCTAAACTTCCTCAGAGGCACCATTTTTGAATCTCAGGTTTGTAATCCTTTACTGTTTCTAATTATATGCCATATGTGTTTGTGTCCTTAAACTAGAAATGGTTTGAAACTTATATAAAGGGAATCACACTGTATGTATTCTGTAACTCGCTTCTTTCACTCAACACTGTGTCTGAGATTCATCTGTGTTGTTATGTATGACTGTAGTGCATGAATTCATCGCTTGCGTGGGGGAATTGCCGGGCAGTCCAGTGGTTCGAACTTGGTGCTTTCACTGCTGGGGCCTGTGTTCAATCCCTGGTCAGGGAACTAAGATCCCACAAGTCTCATGGTGCAGCCAAAACTAAATAAGAAAAAGATTCCCCTGCATGAATGTGCCTGGATGAATTTAGCTAGATTACTGTTTTTTATTTGTTTGTTTAGCTAGTCTACTATTGATGGACATTTGGAGTATTGTCAAGATTTTGTTGTTGCCAGCAGTCCTGCTGTGGACATCTTTGTATGTGTTTCCTGTTATATACATGCAGACATTTCTCTAGGTCAGGATTTTAAGCTCGTGGGCTGTGTGGTCTTTGGTCTTAACAAATCAACTACGCCACTGTAAAGCAAAAGCAGCCATAGGCGACATGTGAATAAGTGGGTATGACTGTGCTTCAGTAAAAATTTATAAAAATAAACAGGCAGGCTAGATTTGGCCTGAGAGCAGTGGTTTGCAGTCTTTTGCTCTAGTCTAAATCAGTAGGAAATACATTAATGAATTGTGACGAGTAGTTTGAGAAACTTGATTTGTTTAGTCATACAAGTATGCACATTTTTAACTTGACTAACTCAGCTGCTAAAGAATCCGCTTGCAGTGCAGGAGACCCTGGCTCAATTCCTGGGTTGGGAAGATCCCCTGGAGAAGGGATAGGATACCCACTCCAGTATTCTTGGGCTTCCCTGGTGGCTCAGTGGTAAAGAATCTGCCTGGCAATACAGGAGACATGGGTTCGATCCCTGGGTCGGGAAGATCCCCTGGAGGTGGGCATGGCAGCCCACTCCATTATTCTTGCCTGGAGAATACCCACAGTTAGAGGAGCCTAGCGGGCTGCAGTCCATGGGCACAAAGGGTCGGATATGACTGAGCAACTAAGCACAGCACAGATAGTATATATACTTACACCAGGCATTTCTAATTTCAGGAGACAGAATGTAAACAAATTCCCATTGTCTGTATGTTTTTATTTCTAAGATACAGGTTGGATCAGTCACTCCTCTGCTTAAAACCTGTAATAACTTGCATGACATGGCACGCAAAGTATTTTCTAATCTGGCTCCAATCTACTTTTTTAGGTTTCTCTTATCACTGTGTTTCCTGTGTTCTAACCACTTGGAATTGTGTTTCCCAAGTGTACCACACTACACTCTTTTTAAGTGTATTTTTTTAAGCTACTTTCTTTCTGAAATGTTCCTCCTTTATTTTACCTAATGTGTTGTTTATCCTGGACGACCTTTGTCAAATGTTGTTCCATTCATTCATTTCTGTTTGTGAGCACTTGCTGTGCTTCAGGTGCTGTCCTAGGTGCTGGAGATTCAGCAAGGAATTAGACAAGGCCCCTGCTTGCTGTCCAGTGTGGGGAGACAGATACTAAAACAGTAAACAGATGGTTTCAGAAAGTGATAAGTGCTGAAGAAGATAAAATAAGGTAAAACAGCAGATTGATGTGGATGGAAAAAGGCATGACTTTAGGTAAGGTAGTCAGAGAAAAACTGAAGAGTTGCTATTTAGCTGCGATTTGAATGATCAAACCGACAGTTGGTTCAGCACTTTAAAAATGTTGCTTTGCTTCTTTCTGGCCTCCATAGTTCCTCATGAGACATCCACAGGTATATGGATTGTTGTTCCCTTGTGGCTAATGTATCATTTAAGTGGTTGCTTTCAAGGTTTTTACTTCATGTTGTAGTTTTTCACAGTTTGACTATGATATGTCTGGGCGTGGATTTCTTTGGGTTTATCATGTTTGGCGTTCTCGAATTTCTAATCTTGGGTTTATGTGTGTATGTGTGTGTTAGTCGTTGAGTCGTGTTGACTGTGACCTCATGGTTTGGGGCCAGCCAGACTCCTCCGTCCATGGGATTTTCCAGGCAAGAATACTGGAGTGGATTGCCATTCCCTTCTCCAGGGGATCTTCCCAAGCCGGTATCAGACCTGGGTCTCCTGCACTGCAGGCAGACCCTTTGCCGTCTGAGCCACCAGGGAAGACTTGGGTTTATGCGTGGGAGGGTTTATTTCTCAGGTCTTAATTCTCTTCATTTGGTATATTTTTCTGTCTTATGTCATGCCACACTTCTTTGAAATCAGTAAGTCTGAGTCTTCTAACTTTGTTCTTTTACAAAATTGTGTTTTAGGGTCCCTTGAGGTTACATGTACATTTTAGGATGAATTTTTCTATTTTTGCCAGAAATGATTTTAGAATTTTGATAAGAATTGCATTAAGTTTGTAGATTCTTTGGGTAGTACGGACATCTTAACAGCCCAATGAATGTGTTTTTTATATGAATTACACAGTGAATATGGTGTTTACACTGAGAAAATTTGATGTAGTTGAAGGTTTGTTCTTTTGAATATTCCCAACAGCTGAGCATGCTTTGAAAGTCTTCCTAGAGAATTCGGTCCTTCCCTCAAAAATTGAGTTTTGATAGACTTAAAGCTATCTGGACCACTTACTAACTGTAACTTGGGAAGGAGAAATGCCAATCACCATCATGTTGGGAGCTCCTCCACCCAGGGTATATGGAGGAAATGTATTTGACTTGTGTATACACAGTTACTCCTCGAACAACACAGATTTTAACTATGCAGGTCCACTTACACATGGATTATTTTTTAAGCCATTCATAATTTTTATTTTATTCTTAGTGGAGGATGATTGTTTTACAATGTTGTGTTGGTTTCTGCCATACAACAGCGGGAATCAGCCCTATTTATATATTGCCTTCCTCTTGAGCCTCTCTCCCACCCCCACCCCACCCCTCTAGGTCATCACAGAGCGCCAGGCAGGACTCCCTGTGTTGGACAGCAGCCTCCCACTAGCTGTTTTACACAACATGCTACTTTCTCAGTTCATCCCTCCCTCTCCTTCCCCTGTACACGTGCATTTTTTCCAACAGTAAATACTGCAGTTCTGCACGTCGCTTGAATCCACTGGTGTGGAAGATCTGTGGACAGGAAGGAACCACATATCCTGAGCCAACTACAAGTTATACTCAAATTTTCAGGTGCAGAGGGTTGGTGCTCCTCACCCCCGCCTTGTGCAAAGGTCATCTGTATTTATGTTTTGGTAAATTTTTGTTTTCTTGACTTCTCTTTTTTACTTTCCCATGCAGAGATGTGATAATGGATCATCATGTTTCCACCATCAAACCTCGAAGAATCCAAAACCAAAATGTCATTCACCGCCTGGAGCGCCGGCGGATCAGCTCGGGCAAGGCAGGCACCCACTGGCACCAGGTCCGGGTCTTCCACCAGAACGTCTTCCCCAACTTCACCGTCGTCAATGTGGAGAAGCCACCTTGCTTCTTGCGAAAGTTCTCCCCCGACGGACGCTACTTCATCGCTTTCTCTTCCGACCAGACCTCTCTGGAAATCTACGAGTACCAGGGCTGCCAGGCCGCCGAGGACCTCCTGCAGGGCTACGAGGGGGAGATTCTGGCCAACGGCAACGACCAGCGGTCCGTCAACATCCGCGGCCGGCTCTTCGAGCGCTTCTTTGTCCTGCTGCACATCACCAGCGTCGCGGCCAACGGCGAGCACCTGAACCGGGAGTGCAGCCTCTTCACGGACGACTGCCGCTGCGTCATCGTGGGCTCTGCCGCTTACCTGCCGGACGAGCCGCACCCCCCCTTCTACGAGGTGTATCGCAACAGCGAGTCCGTGACCCCCAACCCCCGGTCCCCCCTGGAGGACTACTCCCTCCACATCGTTGACCTCCACACCGGCCGCCTGTGTGACACGCGCACCTTCAAGTGCGACAAGGTGGTCCTGTCGCACAACCAGGGGCTGTACCTGTATAAGAACATCCTGGCCATCCTGTCGGTGCAGCAGCAGACCATCCACGTCTTCCAGGTGACCCCCGAGGGCACCTTCATCGACGTGAGGACCATCGGCCGCTTCTGCTACGAGGACGACCTGCTCACCGTGTCGGCCATGTTCCCCGAGGTGCAGCGGGACAGCCAGACAGGCATGGCCAACCCGTTCAGGGACCCCTTCATCAACTCCCTAAAACACCGGCTGCTGGTGTACCTGTGGCGCCGGGCAGAGCAGGACGGAAGCGCCGTGGCCAAGAGGCGCTTCTTTCAGTATTTTGACCAGCTGCGGCAACTGCGCATGTGGAAGATGCAGCTTCTGGATGAGAACCACCTGTTCATCAAGTACACCAGCGAGGACGTGGTGACCCTGCGGGTCACAGACCCGTCGCAGGTAGGAGCTGCCGCCCCGCCTGTCGCCCTCCCACCACCTCGCGGAGGCTTCTTCTGCCTGTTCCCAGCCTCTCGGAAGCAACACCTTTTATGTGGATCTTGAATTTTTGCTCCCCTAGGGCCGAACTTAGAACAGCTCCACTTATCTCTAGCCATATGTATTTGTTTGGACAAATGGAAGCTAAATCTCAAGCCATTGACATATAGGTAGTCAACCCTGTGAATATTGTCCTATTTCTCTTTTTTTTAATATATATATTTTTGCAACTTTACTCTTTTGGGGGCTGCGCTGGGTCTTTGCTGCAGCAAGCAGGGCCATCCTGCTTGCCCTGCAGCATGTGGGATCTTCATTCCCTGACCAAGGACCAAATCTATGTCCCTTGCATTGGAAGGCAGTTTCTTAACCACTGGATCACCAGGGAGGTTCCCTACCCTAATTCTTCTGTAGAGCATTTTCAGTACCCTGGAGATGGAAGCCCAGATGCTCTAAGGTTAAGATTTGACTCCCTGTGGATAGTGCCTTGGTTTTGTGGAAGATTGTACTTATTGGTCTGTTTTAGTTCTGGCAATGAGAATGAACCCATCATACAAAAAAGGAAAATCTTCCAAAAGTCTAGTCTTTTTTCTTGTTTAAATGATGTCAGTATACTTTCTCACAATATCTTTAGATTGTAACTAGTCTTTTTCTTACTGAAATGAACTCAGTATACTTCCTCACAAAATCTTTAGATTGTAACCAATGGGACAGTTCATTTAACAGAGTTAAGCTCTATGACTTTACTCTGACCTTGCCCACATGCTGGAACATAGACTGTGGAGCAGTGATAAGATGGGAAGGAAGTAAAAGTTTTTGATCTACCAGTGAATCACCAGGACTGCAGGTTCTGAGGGTTTTTTAGTTTGGGTGAAAGATGTTGATGGGGAAGATGCATTTCACAAATAGGAATAAGGTGTTGGGTTAAGAGTATAGAAACCGTGAAGATGGTTGGGTTGAAACACCATGCTGAACCTCAGGGCAATGTGGACATTTACCTTTGAGAAGCTGTCTACTTTATTGTTGACCAAGAGAGACCTAACTTCTTTACAGTTCAGTTCAGTTACTCAGTCATGTCTGACTCTTTGCAACCCCGTGGACTGCAGCATGCCAGACTTCCCTGTCCATCACTAACTCCCGGAGCTTGCTCAAACTCATGTCCATCAAGTTGGTGGTGCCATCCAACCATCTCACCCTCTGTCGACACTTTCTCCTCTTGCCCTCAATCTTTCCCAGCAACAGGGTCTTTTCCAATGAGTCAGGTTTTTCACATCAGGTGGCCAGAGTATTGAAGCTTCAGCGTCAGTCCTTCCAGTGAATACTCAGGCCTGATTTCATTTAGGATTGACTGGTTTGATCTCCTTGCAGTCCAAGGGACTTTCAAGAGCCTTCTCCAGCACCACAGTTCAAAAGCATCAGTTTTTCAGTGATCAGTTTTCTTTATGGTCCAACTCTCACAACCATACATGACTACGGGAAAAACCATAGCTTTGACTAAATGGACCTTTGTCAGTGAAGTCATGTCTCTGTTTTTTAATATGCTGTCTAAGTTTGTCATAGCTTTTCTTCCAAAGATCAAGTATCTTTTAATTTCATGGCTGCAGTCACCATCTGCAGTGATTTTGGAGCCCAATAAAATAAGTCTCTCAGTGTTTCCACTGTTTGCCATGAAGTGATGGGACTGGATGCCATGATCTTCGTTTTCTGAAGTTTGAATTTTAAGCCAGCTTTTTCACTCTCCTCTTTCACTTTCATCAAGAGGCTCTTTGCTTTCTGCCTTAAGGGTGATGTCATCTACATATCTGAGGTTATTGATTTTTCTCCCTGCAATCTTGATTCAAACTTGTGCTTCGTCCAGTCTGGCATTTCACATGTTGTACTCTGCGTATAAGAGCAAGGTGGCAATATACAGCCTTTACGTATTCCTTTCCCAGTTTGGAACCAACACCCCACCCCCCCATCATTCTCCTATTTCCACATTGTCTCCTTATATACGAGTTTGGAAGTGTACAACAGAACAAACCAGTAAACTGCCGTCAGCTGAGTCTGGTTTCTCTCATTGACTTGTAGCTGATTCTGCCCTTAAGAGAAACTACAGAAAATTTTCTCCTGAGACCTTACCAACCATCAGTGGAAAAATGGTTTCTAATATTTTTCTTCTGAATCATACCTTGTGTATTCTAAAAAAACAAAAACAAAAACAAGGGTGGGGGAGGGGAGGTGACTAAAATGGTTGTTTAGTTACTAAGTCATGTCCCACTCTTTGCAACCCTATGGACTGTAGCCTGCCAGGCTCCTTTGTCCATGGGATTTCCCAGGCAAGAATACCGGAGTGGGTTGTTATTTTCTTCTCCAAGAGATCTTCCTGGCCCAGTGATCCAACCTGCATATCCTCCATTGGAAAGCAGATTCTTTCCAGTGACAACAGGGAAGCCCATTGAGATCTGGGTAATAAATTCGTTAGAGATTTTTTTTTTCTGAATTTTTTTACTTCCTTATTAATGATGAAGTCACCATTGAGGGTGAGCGTCCAGTTCATCTCAGGCGTCATGAGAGGGTGTTGGTAGAGCCCTTGACTTCTGTACCCTTCTGTCATGTATTTCCCAGTGTGCCCTGGTGGGAATGTTAGTAAATATTTGTGTAATTCTGTGTTCACACAGTCACGATGGATCCTGGTGAAGCCCTCATGTGATCCAAGTGTCGTCCAGGTTTATAGAAATGACATGAGTCCATCTTGTATTTAGGTTTGAGCTATAATTACCTTTTTGTTTTGGAGGGAGTATGTTGTCTGTGACTGCCGCATTCGAGATTATCCTTTTCTCCTTCACTAAAACGTGACCTCCTTATGTCCGGTAGCTACAGTAAGTCATAGCCAGCAACATTGCTAGGGCTCTGTGCTTTGCTTACAGAATTTGTAACTTTAAACCCAAACTCTCCCCTCGTTGTCCTCCAGTCTCCTTCCCCAGTTTAATTTGATAGGTTCCAATAAGGTTAATGAGTAAAAAGTGTACCTCAACACAAAGCCTTGCTAATATTATGGGTATTATTCTCAGATTACCCTCCAGCCTCTTTAATTTACAGCTAAATTTAATTTCCAGGTGACCGCAAAAGTCATGTAATATAAGCTCTGGGAAGGACTAATTACTGGTGAAACAGGTGGGCCAGATGTCTCCAAAAATTGGTAATGAAGATTCAGGTTTAATCCTAGGAGGCAGAATACTAATCCTAGTGTTCTGGAAACTTCTAGAGTCCTGGTGGAAGACCCACACTGCCACATTCACTGTGACAAAAACTTGGGGTACCTCGTGCTTCCGTGTTAAGCTGAGCAGAACACTGGAGGTTCAGAGAAGAGGAGCAGGCACCTAGGGACCTATTCAGAGAAAGCAGTAACTCTGCCACCCAGAGCATCTGAATGCTTTTCATGTTTCCCCCTCTGATCTGTATTGCTACAAATGTCCAACATGTGTTACAAACGCTCTTGGCTAAAAGAACATTTATGAAGAAAGAAATGAAAACGCTTCTCTGACTTTTTCATTTGTCCAGCAGCAGTCCCCCGCTTGGTTACAACTTGCCCAGGTGGACATGGTGTGCTTAAGACGTCTCTCTGCATGTTAGAAATACTAAGAAAGAAAAGGAAGTGCCCCCAAATTGAACTTTCTGCTATACACATACAAGAGAAAATAATTTGCCAACAGGCAGCTCCTGACTGCAAATCACTTTCTCAGCAGGAAGGAAAATTAAATCTGGCATTTTAGAAAAGTTTTTTTAATCTCAGAATGGGTTGGGGCATAAGTAGGGAATAAGCACTTGAAAGGAAACATATTAAATTTGCACACAGTTTGAAATGAAAGATTGAAAGCCCTTTTATACATATATGCTGAGCAACTCAGTAATTCCAGCAGCACAGGTACAGTGGGGAATCAGGCAGCTCTGAGGCCCTTGATGGCTCAATCCCACTGAGGCTTCCTCCTCTTCCAGAACCTCTAGGCATCATGTTGCTGCTGTAGTGCCAGAGTGGAGGTGTTTGCTTGTTTTACTTGGGGAGTTTGAGTTTTCAGCCGAATGGTGAATATGCTAGGTGAGGTCTTATGCTCAGCTGTCCCTTGGGTCTCTCTCTCCTTCTGCAGGCATCTTTCTTTGTGGTGTACAACATGGTAACAACAGAGGTGATTGCTGTGTTTGAGAACACGTCAGATGAGCTTTTGGAGCTCTTTGAGAACTTCTGTGATCTCTTCCGGAATGCTACCCTGCATAGTGAAGTCCAGTTTCCCTGCTCAGCTTCCAGCAACAATTTTGCACGGCAGATCCAGCGCCGGTAAGCTGCTCCCCTGGACTTAACAAGCTTAATTTTTCTCTAGAAAATGTGTTGGTGTGGAGCCAGTAGTTGTTTACTTCGGGAAACCTTCCCATGTTCTTTCTGCCCACCCGGCCTTGGGTCGGTCTGCCTGTTGTAACCTCCTGTGTCATCCTAAATGTCTCTCTCTTAGCACCCGAGCGATTACTTGTGTGTTGTCTGCGATTCCTCCTAGACTGTCTGTTACCTGCAGAGAGATAGAGACTGTGTCTTTGTTTAGTTTATTGCTGTATCTGCAGTGATTCACTGTCAAGCACTTAAAATAATTTTTGAATGAATCAGTGCAGTTGGGTTCAGTCGTTCAATTGTGTCCGACTCTTTGCAACCCCATGGACTGCAGCGGCCCTGTCCATCACCAACTTTGAATGAATAAGGAAGTAATTTTATAACTTTTGGTTAAACATGTGCATTGAACACATGCATTTATCTCTGCTGTATCCCAAGACCCTACTTAAAGTGACAGTAAAGGATGAAGAGATGTAAACCTACAAGAGCAAAGAGAGTGGGGAGGAGATATCAATAGAGTTTTAGAAGCTGAAGAGCTAGTGGATGGCTGATAACTAACTTGACATACCTCAAAGAACAAAAGAAGACTACAGAGCTTGCCCATCAAGAAGTAAACTGTCTTGCACCAGAGAACTCTGGAAAAAGTCAAGAAACTGGAGGTCCTGTATACCTCTGGAGGATTGGATGACATTCTTTTTTATTTTTGCTGTGCTTTGAAGCTTGTGGCATCTTAGTTCCCTGACCAGGGATCAAACCTGTGTCCCCTGTGGTGGAAGCGTAGAGTTTTAACCACTGGACTGCCAGGGAATCCCCTAGATGACATTCTTAAAGGGAATAGTCAGATACTCTAGTTCCTTTCCTTAAGCCTCCAACTGCCAAATGACTGTCTCTTCCCCAACTCAGCAAAAGGCTAGAGGTTTATTCTCTGGAGAAATCGAACCATGCAGGCTCTAGTTTCAAGTTCATGAAACATGGCTGAGAATAGAAATGAGACTCATCATGCTTAAACCAAGAATTAAGTGAAAATTGATATACTGATGGGGTAGACTCCTATCCTCTTATCAGATATGGTATCCAGGCATATACTCTTCAGGCAGGAGATTAGAGTTAATTCCCTAGGGAAACTGACCAACCTGAAGAAGAGACCCTTGGAGGCCCTTCTCAGAACACCTAAGTCACCCTCAGTTGATACCCACCTGCTAAGAACCAGAGCTTCTCATAATCATCTGAGTATATTATTGTGAAATGACTAGTTGTTTTGGACCAAAGGCCTGGCTGCAACCCTGCTGAAGTCAGTCAGTGTTTCATCACATTCCACATACCTTGCCAGTTATAGAAAATAGCTGCTTTAGGTTCCAGTACAGATCAGATCAGAGTGGATGAATCAGAATAAGCATTACTGCTGCAGGGGGAAATGGGCAAAGCAGCTATCTCATTCACTGGCATCGTATTCCTGTAGAAGGACAGTACACGATTGAAAATAAGTGGATATTGATTTTCGGACGAGTAAACATGCCCTTTTATTTTTTCTGGTTCACACACATTTTCAGCCTGACTGGCATCTCTCTTCAGTATAGAAGGATTTTTGGAAGCAAAATATGGATCAGGTTTTGCTTTTTTCATTTTGAAATGAATTTTTGTCATTTAAAATTAAGTAGATTATTATCAACTAGTAGCAAAAGCTGGGTACAGTTAAAATATCACAGAGATCACCAGAAGGTCCAAGCTCCACAAGGGCAGGGGTGTTTATCTGTTATATATATACATCGCCATACCCACAGCACCTCAGCCAGTGTCTGCCGTTAGGGAGGAGCTCATTAGGCATTTGTTGAATGAATATCGTCAGGAATTAGAGGAGGCTGTGTTTTCTGAAAATTTATTTCACAGTGTACCCATAATTAAGTGAAATTGTAGGAAGAGAAAATAAACATTCTCGCTTCATGATCGTCAAAATTTTGCTTCTTACCAGCAAATGGTTCTGAAAACTGTAGATCTCACACATTAATGTTTAAGTTGCTCTTTAAATTTCTTACTGTTAAATTTAACTAGTGGCAGAAGATGCAGTTTTCAGCATATTAAACACTGACATTTAAAAATAAAAGTATTACAAGATATAATTGGCATATAACATTGTATAAGTTTAAGGTATTGAGACTTTTAAATATAGCCAGGGGACTCATACTTTGCTGCATTGAAAATACAAGGTACATATAAATCAACATTATTTTTGTTTCTTGTGAAGGCGTGGTTCTAACGGGTCAGGTTTACAGTCTTCAAAGAGCTGCTGATAAAATGAGTGAAGTGGACTATTATTGTCACTGTTATAGGCTAGAACAAATGGCTAAGAAAAAATGCACATCGGAGATCACGAGCCACTCAGAGAAAGCCTTTATTTTGAAAGATAGAGACCAAAATAAAACAGTATAAAAAATGAACATAGTATTAACTGAAATAATTTAAACTATAAAAACAAGAACATTCCTAGAATAGTGATACTAAGTGAAATACTTTTAGAAATCTAAACTCTGTTAGATATAGTTTAGAAATTCTCCAAGAAAGTAGGAAAAAAAAAGATGAGAGTAAGAAAATGGGAGAGAAATGATTTTTTAAAAAAAATTTAGAGCAGTTCCCCAGGAGATCCAATATGTGGCTTCCAGAAGGAGCAATAAAAAAATGAGAGGGAGGAAACAATGTCAACCATTTCCTAATATTAAAAGATACACATTTTCATGGGAGTTGCCTGGTGACCTAGTGGCCCGGCTTCAGTCCTTAGTTGGGGAACTGAGATCCTACAAGCCACATGACATGGCCAAAGGAAAAAGAAGAATACACACACACACACTTACAATCATGCCCTCAGAATTCTGCAAAAAAGGTTTTAAAACTGTAATTCACACACACACACACACACACACACACATGCACACGCTTACAACCATGCCCTCAGAATTCTGCAAAAAAGGTTTTAAAACTGGAATTCTACATCGAAATAATAGGGTTTAACAAAGACATTTTCAGACATATACGGTCTCAAAAAATTACCTCCCATGTTCTCTTTCTAAGGAAACCTCTGAAAAACATTATTCCCCAATAAACCATGAAAGAATGATACAGGAAGTAGAGTCAAACAGTGGAAAGAAGCACAGAGAATCCTGAGGATAATGTTTAAGGGAGCCTCCAGGATGGCAGGCTGCAGGTTGAACCAGGTGGAAACAGGAAGGGGGAGGTTCCCATCACGGATGTGCCCAAGGACAGGTTACAATATCTAGAATATCTGTTGGCTTTGAACGTATTAAGGTGAGGTGGTCCGTGCTGTCCTAGCAGGGTTCTCAGCATAGGCCTCACTGAGAAGGTGATATTTGAGCTTTTGAAGGAGGTTAGGGAGCAAGCCATGTGGCCGTCAGGGGAAGAATAGAGCAAGCCAAGGGAAAAGTAAATGTAGAGGTCCGGAGGTGGGTCTCAGACGTTTGAGGAGCAGCAGGGAACTCAGGGTGGCTGGGCTGGAGGAAGCAGGAGGCAGAGTGGGTAGAGGTGTGTGGTGAGAGACAGGACCAGACACATGGCCGTTCCGAGGCTTTGGCTTTAACTATGGATGAGATTGTGCAGTGTTTGAAGTATCTAAGCAGAGGAGTGACGTGGCCTCACGGACATTTTTTTTTGGCCACACCCTGTGGCATGTGGGATCTTAGTTCCCTAACCAGGGACTGAACCTGTGCCCCCTGCAGTGAGAGCTTGGAGTCTTAACCACTGGACCACCAGGGTGGTCCCTCCCACTTAGGTTTCAACAGAGTCACTCTGGCTGCTGCTTTAAGAATAGATCTGATCCATAGGAGGATAGGCTGGAAGGTAGTAAACCACTGCAGTGATCCAATAATAAAAGTACTACATTCTGTTTCCTGATGGGAGCTTTAAAAACCTTTCTTTTCATGGCTTCTGTCAGTTACAAAGAAGGCAGTGCCATCCAGGAGGGTGAGCATGGAGGGTGGGGAGGATGAAGTAGCCATCTAAGGGAGAGGGTGACTTGCCAGACTGTGGGAATGCAGCCTGAGTGCCTTGCAGCATTACGGCAACATTTCTATCCATGAGTTCATGGGTATAAAGTCTGTGATTTCAATGATTGTGAAATGTAAGCTGGCTCAGGAAGGAAAAGAGTTCATGATGAAGGCATAGGATGGCGAGAAGTTGGTAGAATCAGTGGCATTTTGGTCCCATTTCAGTTGAAGGATGTTGAAGCTGGGATAGCAGAGTGAGTTATCTGGAAAATTAGGAGAGAAGATAACTGGAGTCTGTGTGCTGCTCCCTGAGATTATGGAGGTGCAGTCATTGGTAATAGTGAGATTGAGGGTATGATGTGGGAATGCGTTGCTGAGGCAGAAAGGAGGTCCAGGAACTAGGAAGCCATGGTGTAGGAAGGATCACCTCTGAGAATTTTGAAATCGTAAATTGAGAGAAGGGTGGTTGGACAGAGGGACAGTGCGCCAGGAGTTAATCCGCTGAAGACATCAGAGGGGTGACAGCTTCATCTTTTAGTTGTTGAGCATCTGAGAGTAGAGGTGGTGGGCGCTGTGGGCAGTGGGAACGGCTTCAGCCTGTAGATGGTCACGGAGGCTTTGATTTGTGGTCATCACAGCCACGGGCCAGCCCCGTCATTTGAAATCACCTTTTGAAGCCAGTGAGCCACGCAGGGTGGAGAACTAGATCTTGGCTGACAAAGGGCTGAAAACCAAGGAACCCAGGATCTTTGATACCAGCTCAAATGAAAAGGAAAGAAGTAAGTTTTGTGTGGCCCAGGATTTAATTTTATGATTTACACCAAGGCTGTGAAAAATTACTGGTAAGAGAGGTAATGGAAAAGCACTGTTGATGCTCAGCTTCCTTCTAGGGGAACTGAGAAGTGTTAATATCCATCTAGCCCTTCAGGTTGACAGTGAAAACAAAAATCAAAACCCATCTCATCAACCTCTCTAGTCTCATCAAAATTAGGAACACTGAGTTTTTTTATACCATTAGTTTCGAGGGTGAGATGTTATATCACATTTCCCCTGGACTAAAAAATTATTTATTTTCCCTTTGATTATTAAACTGTGTGATGTACTTTAGTGTCGAGATTTTAAAAAATAAAACTGATAAAACAGCTATGACCATGTTGATGTATTTCCACTGGTTTTTTTTTAAAGATGTTAGTTTTTTTTTTTTTTTCTTTTTTTAACTTTATTTTGCTTTACAATACTGTATTGGTTTTGCCATAAATTGACATGAATCAGCCACGGGTGTACATGAGTTCCCAATCCTGAACTCCCCTCCCACCTCATATCATCTCTCTGGATCATCCCCGTGCACCAGCCCCAAGCATCCTGTATCCTGTATCGAACATAGACTGGCAGTTTGTTTCTTACCTGATAGTATACATGTTTCAATGCCATTTTCCCAAATCATCCCACCCTCTCCCTCTCCCACAGATAAAGACGTTAGTTTTTGTGTGTGTTTTCAATCATACTGTATATACAGAACATAGCTTACTGGTTTTTTTGGGGAGGGGAAAGGTGTGCTGTGTGGCTTGCGAGATCTCAGTTCCTCAAACAGGGACTGAACCTGGGCCACAGGCAGTGAAAGTCTGGAATCCTAACCCCTATTCCACCAGGGAGCTCCCTGTACCCTACTTCTTTTACTTACCATTATGATAAACATTTCTTCTGTCCACATTATCTTTGAAAATAATAGTTTTCCGTTGGGTTTTTAATATTCCTGTCATTTTTTTCATTGTCATGACCACTGGTACATTGAATGTACACAGGGATTTTTCTTCCCTAGGGCAGATTTCCAGAAGAATTGAAATACTTCGTCAAAGGATATTAAGTTTAATATTCATTATAATTGTGAGAAATAACTGCTCCATTGTTGTTATTACTATAATCAAAGATAAGTGAGATAGATGACTCTGTGTTCGTATTATGTACTTCCAGATTCTGGTGTTTCTGCAGAAGTATAGGTAGCTAGTTCCCAACTTTATTTTTATTTTTTGGCCGCACTGCATGGCATATGGATCTTGGTTCTGCAACCAGGGATTGAACGCGTGCACCTGCCAGTGGAAGCACAGAGTCTTAACCCCTGCACTGCCAGGGAATTCCCTCCCCAACTTTAAACAAAGAATCAGTAATTTTTCAAAAGATTTGATGCAAGTTGGCTTGTAACTGATCCCAAGAAGAGTCAGACACTACTTCTGTCCAGGATTCTTTGCATCTCCTTGTTAATGCAGTCGAAGGCTCTAATTTGGGAGAAATATATAAATTTCAACAGAAGTAGTTGTCAGAGGTTAGTTATACTCCTTTTTAACTTTTGTAGGATCTTTGCTAACTTTTCTTAAGTAACTTTGTGTTTCCAGTTTTTTATTCTGTTTTCTGCTTTTTTGAGAGTATTTGTAGGTATGCAGAGGGGCTTCCCTGGTGGCCCAGATGGTAAAGAATCTGCCTGCAATGCAGGAGACCTGGGTTCAATCCCTGGGTTGGGAAGATCCCCTGGAGAAGGAAATGGCAACCTACTCTGGTATTCTTGCCTGGGAAATCCCATGAACAGAGGAGCCTGGTGGGCTACAGTTCATGGGGTTACAAAGGGTCAGACAAGACTGATCAACTTTCACTTCTTCACCTTGGAGATGTGTAGACTTGGGAGGTGTGAGAGTTCAGTATCTAGATTGTGTTTTCAGGATATGTTGTTTTTAGACATGTTTGTCAATTTAAAACCAAGGCAACTTGTGTGCTGCTAACACAGCCTTCCTCCCCGGTGCTTTATTTCAGGTTTAAAGACACTATCGTCAACGCCAAGTACGGAGGACACACGGAGGCCGTCCGCCGGCTGCTGGGCCAGCTCCCCATCAGTGCTCAGTCCTACAGCGGCAGCCCTTACCTTGACCTGTCTCTCTTTAGCTACGACGACAAGTGGGTGTCAGTCATGGAGCGACCGAAGACTTGCGGAGACCACCCTATCAGGTGCTCCAGCTGCGTGCTGCCTCTGGGCGCCGGCTGCCACTTCCTCTTTCTCTTGAGCATCACTTCACTGTGACTCTGTCCACTTGTACTAACAGGTTCAAGTCACAGGGCAGGCTGTTTCTTTAATGTGGGTGCTTTGGCTTACCTGGTGGCTCAGCTGGTAAAGAATCTGCCTACTGTGTGGGAGACTTGGGTTCGATTCCTGGATTGGGAAGATTCCCTAGAGAAGGGAAAGGCTACCCACTCCAGTATTCTGGCCTGGAGAATTCTATGGACTGTATAGTCCATGGGGTCGCAAGGAGTTGGACACAGCTGAGCCACTTTCACTTTGATCATTTAGGCATTAGTATCAAAAATGAATTAGTTCTGCTCTTTGCCTCTCCTCAAAATATCCAATTCAGATAAGTATTGTTCTCTTTTTAAGGTAGCCAGGGAAGAGAACCATACTTTTCAATTTAATGACCTAATACCATTTCACATGAAACTTAAAAATAATTGAGACTTACATTTTACTCAGCTCAAATTATTTTATCCCCTCCTGTTACCTAATGGAAAGGAGAGACAGCTTGGGGAACAAGTAGGTTTTGGAGAAACTCACGCGTCCTCCGGTGGAAGAATGTTGGAACGCAGGTTGCCGTGTTACTCTTAGCACCTTGCAGTTCCTTTGTCTCGGGTGTCCAGCTCACAGACCTCCCTGTCCCTCCGTGCTGGGAGCTTGGGTTCTGCTTTTGTTTCACAGATGCTAGAGAGAGGAGCTGGCACCACTTCCACTGTGGGGTTATTTCAAGGGAGGTGTGAGCTGGGTTCTGGAAGGTCTTCTTCACATAGAAACAGTGGTAGTTTCTGGAAAGTCTTCTTCACATAGAAACAGTGGTAGTTAGTATTTCATAATCCAGCTTCGTTGTGTATTAAATAGGCTTGTGTAACATATTCTGTGCGATTATTTACTGTTTGTAATATTTCCTTTGGGAAATTGTAATCGAGTTCTGGGAACCAGTTAATTTTTTTATTACGGACATTTTTAAACATGTAAAAGTGGAAGAGTGCAATGAGCCTCCCTGTCCCTATCACCCCACCTCCGCGGCTGTCAGTGTTGTCTCATCTCTTTCTGCCACCACTGCTCCCCTCCCACCTGCCAGTCTGGATTCTCACAGCCCAGGTATCATAGCATTTCACTTGTAAATATTTCAGTATGAATTTCTAAAAGATAAGGACTTTAAAAAAATATAACCTCAATACCATTATTCCATCTTACGAAAATTAAACCTTTATTAAGATCACCAATATCAAGTGAGTTTTCACGTTTTCCTATTGTTTTGTATATATTCTTTTTACAGTTTGTTCCAGTCAAGACCTAAAGAAGGTCTGTATGTTTTTTTTCTGGTTGCTGTCCTCCTAAGTCTTTTTTATTTTGTGAGTTCTGCTTCCCGTTACTTTCTTTGTAGTGAAGTGGTTGAAGAAACCAGGTTGTTTGTCTGGTAGTATTCCCCACATTCTGGATTTTTGCTCATTGCATCCCTGGCAGTTCTCATTTCCCCCTATTTCCTGTAAACTGGTCGTTAGATTTAGGATCAACAACTAGCTTTACATTATAAGCCCTTTGTGTGCTGGGGACCATGTGGGTGAGGGGAAGGTACACATAAAAGCGGATAATTGGGCTCATTTGACATTGTCATGTAGCCCGAGATAACATTTCTCTCCCTTTTGACTGCCCTGCCTTTCTGATTTGAAAAGATTAACTTAAGTAACAAATCTGGAAATGCCATTGACCCTGACTTCTTGTAATTCTTATTTATTTTTTAATTTAAAATGAGAAATGTAGGGATATTAAAGTCATTTGAAGAGATAATGCCGTTACTCTGACACCTTTATTGTATTAAATATATTCCATTCTAGCCTTTGCCAGTGTGTGTGTTTACATTTATGCAGTTGTAGTTACGGTTGGCATAGTACCTTGTAGCCTGCTTTTATTTAATAAATATTTTCCATATTGTTACATAGTCCTTAAAGTTACAGTCCTGATGATGGTGTATTATTCCATAAAATAGATGTGGCATAATTTATTTAGCTGTTCCCCTATTACTGAGCATTTAATCCTCTACCTGCATTTTTACATTAGAGCTAATGCTCTGTGCGTGCTAAGTTGCTTCAGTCATGTCCAACTCTTTGCAACCATGTGGACTATAGCCAACCAGGCTCCTCTGTCCGTGGGATTCTCCAGGCAAGAATACTGGAGTAGGTTGCCGTGCCCTCCTCCAGGGGATCTTCCCAACCCAGAGATCCAACCTTATGTCTTCTGCATTGGCAGGCAGATTCTTTACCACTGAGCCACTGGAGAAGCCCAAAATGCTTTAGTAGCCATCTTGATTCACGTCACTATTTACTTCACTTAAATTCTGAGGATATAAGCTCTTGGATTATTGAGTCAAGGGATATGAATATCTTTGTATCGCCTATATATTTCCTTTCCAAGAAGGAAATGCATTGTAGAGCTCTTTATTTCAGAGCTCCTTGTTTTCTTGAGCTTCCTCCAATTCAGCCCCAACCCTGCCAGTCATCTCTAGTTCCCAAGTTCACAGGGCACTTGCTTTGCATATGGGCAAAAGGCATTTAAGTCCTGGGATGAATGGAAGCATCTTTGTTCTTACCATGTTAGATGAAAAAGTAGAAACTAGTTAGTATTTTGTTTTTGTGTGTGCAAAAGAACCTTCCAAAAGAATTTCTTAACAGTTAAAAACTCAGGACTTCCCTGGTGGTCCAGAGGTTAAGATTGCACTGCAGTTACTGAGCCCACTTACCTCTACTGCCAAAGCCTGAGCTCTAGAGCCCATGCTCCTCAGCAAGAGAAGCTACTGCAATGAGAAACCCTCACACTGCAACTAGAGAATAGCCCCTGCTCGCCACAACTAGAGAAAGCCTGTGCACAGCAACAAAGACCCAGCACAGCCAAAAAATAATTTTTTTTATACATAAAATAAATTTTAAAAAGAGGAAAGAAGAACTCAAGATATAGGCCTAGATCTGCACTGTCCTCTAGTAACCACCAGCCTCCCATGGCTGGTGAGCACTAACGTGAGATGTGCTCAAGTGTGAAGTACACACCAGATTTCAAAGACTTAGTACATAAAAATGAAATATCTCTTGAGCATCTTTTATATTATTGGTTGAAATGATAGTATTTTAGATGCCGATGTTAGGTTAACTAAAATATTATTAAAATTAATTTCACTTTTTCCTTCTTACTTTGTTTGATGTGGCTGCCTGAACATTTAAGCATGCCTACTTGGCTTACATTATCATTTCCAGCCCTGGCCTAGGCGGGTAGGTAGCTGGGCAGATAGCTGCTAGAAAAAGGGAGGCCGTAATCAAGGCCATCACTAAGGGTCATCTTGGGAAAGACAAATGACCCAGTGATTCGGGCCAGCATAGTGAAGTTCATAATCTCCCTGCTCGTAAAATGAGCTGATCAGACATAGGCGATTTTGACTGGGGGCTGACATTAGAGGAGATTTCATCGGTGAGGTTAATTCATGAGTTTCCTGCTATTCAGGTTTTAAGGTGGTGGTGAATGTCTGTCCCACGCTCTCCTCTCCTTGTTCTGTTTAGGTTCTACGCCCGGGACTCTGGTCTGCTCAAGTTTGAGATTCAGGCGGGCTTACTGGGCCGCCCCATCAACCACACGGTGCGACGCCTCGTTGCCTTCACCTTCCACCCTTTCGAGCCTTTTGCCATCTCCGTGCAGAGGACTAATGCCGAGTATGTCGTCAACTTCCACATGCGCCACTGCTGCACGTAGGTGCCTCACGGAGCCGGTGCCTCACGGAGCCGGTGCCTCACGGAGCCGGCGCCTCTGGCCCGCCCACCCCTCCACCCCATTGCGTCTCAGTGGACTGTGAAGCAGAAGCTCCTGTCACGTAGCCTTGGGGTCCCAGGCTGTGCCTCCGATATGGAAAGCCGGAGACAGGAGGAAAGAGGTGTGAGGGCAGCTCAGCACTGTGCGCAGCACAGCTACTGATGGATCGACTGAACAGTCGTCTTGCCTTTCCCTGTGGGGATGCCCAGCATTAAGTCCATTTAACTTTTTGTCTTATTTTGCATTTTTTTGCTATGAAGATGAGAGCATTACACCTCTGCCCCCTTTATGTCACTTCTTTGGCGTTACAGTATGCAGCCTGCAGCAGAAACTCTTGTTTGAGAACTCTGTACATCCTTTCAATTAGCCAACAGCAGGGCTGTCTTTATAAGGAAAAAAAAATAAAGCCTTGGTATTTTCTTACTTAAATATATCCTGCTTGAGGACTGACTTCTGTTCCGATCTCACTAAATGCTTTCCAGATATATGGGTTCCAGCAAGGCTTGTGAAAGGGACTAGAGGCATGGACCCAGCAGCGCCTGCTGGTAGGACTAAGTTGGGGTGGGCCAGCGTGGAGGCCGGCTCTCTTCCAGGCTTATGTCCTTCTCCAGGGTGTTCGCCCGGTAATTGTTACAGCTGGAGGAACGGAGCCTAATTGCCCGTCCCCGTGTGGAAGCATGCTCCCATCTGTGCCATCTGTGTTGTGCAGGTGGAGAGCAGGCCGTCCTCTCCGGCCGCAGCAGGGACAAGCTCTGTGCAGCACGTACTGTCCTTTGGAGGGGTGGGAGCTGATAGGCCCGAGGCGTCCCTAAGGAGATCAGCAGGCTGTTCCTGGATGGCTGAACCATCGCGACACTCCTCCAAACACCTGCCAGGCACCAGGCAGCATCCCTCTCACATTCTTAGCTGGTCTCCCCCACAGGGATTGTCAGGACGGGTATGTTTCATCCTCATAAATGTGTCCGCCATTTATGAAGTGAGTTTGTTGCGCAGCCTCTGACTTCGAAGCTCGCTCTGGAGTGTTGGGTTTCAGAGAAGGCAGGGAAAGGAGTCGTGGATGCAGACAGTTGGATCCTCCATCCCTCTCCCATCTAGGGACGAGCTTCCCTTGGGAGCATAAGAAATGTGATGTGAGATGCTGAGCCCCACCAAAACCAGCTCAGCTAATTTCATCATCTTCAGTCTTGAACAGCTAAATTCATTCTCGTTCAGCGTTCAATATAAGATTTGAGCACCTACTCTGTCCAGTAGATGCTGTGCTGAGATGTTGAGAATGAGGAGAGGAGTAGGCAAAATGCTAAAAAACCACCCCCCCCCGAGGTGTGTATCTGGGATCCGTAGAGGAGGTTGGAGGAGAAGCAGAGAAGGACGACTGCTGGGGAAGGGATGCTGAAACTGGGTAAGTGAGAGTATGTCATGTGGGCCAGGACAGAGGAAGCCTTGAGTCCTCACCTCTCTTTCTCTATATATTCTTTAGATGATTTCATCCATTTTATGGTTTTAAATTCTAGGGATAAGCTAATGATTCTCAAAACACTAACTCCAGCCCTGACTCCTTCCTTGAGTGCCAAATTCACATATCCCTTGGCTTATGTGGCCTCTTCATGTGCATATCTAACAGGCATATCAGAATCCGTGCATCCTAAACAATATTCTCCATTCCCACACCCACCCCCAATGTGTTTTTCCTACAAGGTTCCCAAATGACTTCAGTATCTAGCCATTTACTTGCAAAACCTAAGGAGTTACTCTCAATTTCTTATTTTTCCCCAACCTCCCACTCATCTGACTTCAGGGAAGTGCTCTGAGCAGTCTCAGTAAATCATGGTGGTCTCATATGAATTGCTAGTTACTAGAACTAGGCTAAGACCAGTTGGCATAGGGGTTAGTGTAGGAATGTCATGTGACTTAGTTCAGGTCAGTGATACCCTGAGATAAAGGTGTCTAGTGCCTTTGAGGGAACATTTCTCTTTAGAATATGCTGCTGCTGCTGCTAAGTCGCTTCAGTCGTGTCTGCCTCCGTGCGACCCCATAGATGGCAGCCCACCAGGCTCCCCCGTCCCTGGCAAGAACACCGGAGCGGGTTGCCATTTCCTTCTCCAATGCATTAAAGTGAAAAGTGAAAGAGAAGTCACTCAGCCTTGCCCGACTCCTAGCGACCCCATGGACTGCAGCCCACCAGGCTCCTCCGTCCATGGGATTTTCCAGGCAAGAGCACTGGAGTGGGGTGCCATTGCCTTCTCTGTTAGAATATGCTAGTGAGGGGGAATTCCCTGGTGGTCCAGCTGTTAAGAATCTGACTGCCAATGCTGGAAACGTGGGTTTGGTCCCTGGCTGGAGAAGACTGCACGTACCACGGAGCCACTGAGCCCGTGCACTGCAACTACTGCGCTCGGGAGCCCGAGAAACACCTGCTGCAGCCTGTGTGCCACAGCGCCCATGCTCCACAGCAAGAGAAGCCACCGCACTGGGGAACCTGAGCACTGCAACAAAGGGCAGCCCCCGCTCCCTGCAACTAGAGAAGGCCTGTGCACAGCAGTGAAGGCCCAGTGCAGCCAAGAATGAGCAGATAATCTAAAAAAAGAATATGTTGGTGAAGAAACATGTAGCCCACACTCCTGCCATCCAACACCCTATGATCATATTTCACTGAGAATCAGCCTTGGGATGAAGCTGGCCTTCTGGGTGGTAAAATGCAGAGAGAACCTGATTCATGGATGACAGAGCTGGCTGATTAGATCAGCCAACCCTGAAACCCACCCTACATCTGGATTTCCAGTTCTCCGAGACAGTAATTTCCTTACTGTCTAAGCCGCTTGAATTGGATTTGCTGTTTCTTGCAGTTGAAAGCAAATTAATAGATGGAAAGAGAAAGGCAGGTTGCCCATGGAAAGAGTCATAAAGTTCCTGGTGTCTGGGGACCTTCTTAGATCCCGTTCCAGTGTCCATGAGGCCCTATTATGATTCCTATTCTTAGATCCCTGTTCTTGAATTTCTGCCAGACTTCTGGTTCTCCTGTAGGCCTCTGCAGCCATACCTGAGCTGGGCTGGCTGTTTCTCGTCCCTAAAAGGATTTAACTAAAATGGGTGATAAAGCACTCAGCACATTTACTTGACCCATACTTAGTTCTCAAATCCTGTGTATTTGTTTACATTAACTTTGTTTCTAAAGGATTTAAAGCTGTGTTAAGTAAACTCTAGTGTCTTCTCTCTGCAAAAGTTCACCCAATAAACCTCAAGAATCTTTGGAGAAACAAGCTCTTTGAAACCAAAATGTTTAAGAAATGCAGAGACTTCAGATTTAAATTCTTCTCTGAACCTCTTTCCTCTCGTTCCTACTCGGCAGGGAGCTGGCATGTCAACAGTCAGTTTGAGGCTGCTGTGGACCTTTGAGAGAAAGCTTCCATGTAAATTCAGCAGAACTCTTTCGTTCAGAGTTCTCACAGAGAAGCACATAAATCAGTGAAAAGCCTAAATTAGATAATTTTTAAAAGAACCGTAGCTTCATTATTTTCAAGTACACAGAGTAACTCCATCTCAGCTATGAAGTGTTCTTTGCAGAAGCCCTTAGGGATGTTCCTTAATGAGTCGATCATAATTATTGGTAATCAGCATAACAGTTCTCCTCAGTGCGTGCTTCCGAAGCATTTGAGTGTATTAAGTGGTTTTATGTTCTGTGGGGTAATTTTGTTTACAACATTGAACAACATTGCTCAGTGGATACCTTTATAGCTGTAACCCTCTGTTTTTTAAAAAAAAATAATTCTGAAGGCTGTCTCCATTGTACAACATTTGATTACCAGAGGCAGAAATAATGTAGGAAGCAGAGAGATGCATAGTAAGACTCAGATGCTTTACAGATGGAGCCCTGATAGAATTATGAGAACAGCTCAGGTTTGCAAATGAGGTCTGTGCTACTAGTTTTGTGACCCTGGGGTTGATAATGAGAACCTGATGGAGTCTTAGCTTCTCCTCTGTCAAATGGGGATAATTTCTCATTTGCAGGGTCAGTGTGAGCACTGAATGGGCATTAACTAAACGCTTCTTCATTCCTTGGTGACCAAGCAACATAAGCTTGCCTTCTCCAGGCCCAGCTCCTGATCACCCCCAGGAGACTGGTAATGTTACCTCTGTCCGCACTCACCCATGTCTGAGAGGATCAGAACATCCCTAACCCTCTTTGCAGCCAGACATGTTGGCTAGAAGGGTACTTTGTTTGCTGAGAGTTTGTTATTATTGATCGTTAGCATTTAGTAAGAGCTTATTATCATGGACCTGGTGGTTCAGACAGTAAAGAATATGCCTGCAGCATGGGAGACCTGGGTATGATCCTGGATTGGGAAGATCCCCTAGAGAAGGGACTGGCGAACCCACTCCAGTATTCTTGCCTGGAGACTTCCATGGACAGAAGAGCCTGGCGGGCTATAATCCATGGGACTGCAAGAAGTCAGACATGACTGAGTGACTCACAACGTCTGCCATGGACCAGAAGCTCTGTTAAGCACTTCACACAGGAAGGGATCTGTGTACTACTGCGTTCATTCTGGGATGCAGTTTTCAAAACCGGACCCGATCTAAAGTTGGCGTCTTCGAGCGTCAGCCAGGTGACAGTTGTGACGTCACTACTGTCAGCTCCTCTGAGTGATCACGTTGAGCACAGTCATCGTGTCATCGTTTCTACCAAGTACTATGCATTACTGATGTGACGTGTTAAAGTTCTGTGCTGTGTAACATGTCTTCCAAAAGACTGAACTATACTAGGTTTTCTCCTTCTGACTTACTTTACTCCGTATAACAGACTCCAGGTCCATCTGCATCTCTGCGAATGACCCTGTTCCACTCCATGGTGTGACTGAGTAATATTCCATCACGTGCCACATTGTCGCCCGCTCATCTGTCGCTGGACATTCAGGTGGTTTGCATGTCCTGGCTAACGCATATATGTGGAATCTAGAAAATAATCTATTTCCAGGGCAGGAATAGAGACACATATGTAGAGAACAGTCATGCAGACACAGAGTGGGAAGGAGAGGGTGGGATGAAATGGGAGGTTAGGGTTGACATACATACACTGTCATATGTGAAATATATAGCTAGTGGGAACCTGCTGCATAGAACAGGGAGCTCAGCTCTGTGCTCTGTGGTGACCTGGAGGGGTCGATGGGAAGTGTGGGTGTGTGTATGCAGATGGCTGATTCGCTGTGTTGTACAGCAGCAAGTAACACAGCATTGTAAAGCAGTTACACTCCAGTTTCAAAGAAAAAGGGTGTTGTACCGTGATTTGGTATTACAATGAAAGGTTATTTTGTACTCAGAAAGGTACAGAGCAGTTTGAAAATGTAAGTGTTGGCCGCTCAGTTGTGTCTGACTCTCTGTGATCCCATGGACTGTAGCCCGCCAGGCTCCTCTGTCCATGGGATTTCCCAGACAAGAATACTGGAGTGGGTAGCCATTTCCCTCTCCAGGGGATCTTCCCTACCCAAGGATCAAACCCACATCTCCTGCATTGCAGGTAGATTCTTTACCATCTGAGCGACCACGGAAGCCCATAGGAGCAGAGCAGTGGGATTCATTTTGGTATTATCGAAGCAGAGGTTTGCCATTTTAGGAATGAACATGAGGTAGTATTTTTTGCAAAACAGCAATCAGGTGCATCTTGAAAGCGATTGAAAGTGTTAGTCATTTGATCATATCTGACTCTTTGTGACCCCATGGACTGTAGCTCGCCAGGCTCCTCTGTCCATGGAATTCTCCAGGCAAGAATACTGGAGTGGGTTGCCATTCCCTTTTCCAGAGGATCTTCCTGACCCAGGGATTGAACTTGCATCTCTTGCGTCTGTTGCACTGGCAGGCAGGTTCTTTACCAGCTGAGCCAGCAGGGAAGCTTATATCCTTCATTGTTTTTTAAATTACTTTTTCTTGGAGTATAGTTGCTTTGCAATATTGTGTTAGTTTCTGCTGCACAGCAGAGCGAATCAGCCAGATGTCCATTATACATGTATACCCTCTTTTTTTTTGGATTTCCTTTTCATTCAGGTCACCACAGTGCATTAAGTAGAGATCCCTGTGCTATACAGTAGGTTCTCATTAGTTATCTATTTTATACGTGATATCAATAGTCAACTAATTGTTGAAAGAATAGAGTGGGGTCTATATTTCTACTAAAAAAAAAAAAAAGGAATGGAAATATTCTGAACAGTTGAAAAAAGTAAAAGGTAATTTTCAGGCTTCTCCCTAATAGTTTTTGTTGGGGGTTATAAGGATTGAAATATATCCTTATGGAGGAATGTGTTGCTCAAAATAAATTACCTCTGGACTGTTTTCCCAAGTCAACAATGTTTTTAAACTTTAAATGCCATTCTATCTATATTTTTTAAAAAAATAAAGTTTATCTGAAAAGTGATTCTCAACTCAGCATCGGTTAAGATTAAGATTGAAGCAGCGGGCATGTTCAAATCTTGAGGGAGAGTCTGTTGGAATAACAAGTTGGTAACCATTTTTATTGAAAAAATGAAAAATATGCATAAATTTTCACATTACAAACTGGAGACATTGGAAAAAGTCTTACCTGATGAGATTAAGCAAGAAGACACAGGGATTCATAATTGGGACACATCCTTTAAAACATCCTAGAGGGACAGAAGATTTTCCTGATTATCAGATAGGGAGATGTGTTTTGGGAGGCTGGAAAGCATTGTGTTAGAAAGGTGTTGGATTCCATTGAAAAAAAAAAAAAGGTAGAATGGAAAACCTGGAGAAGGAACATTTCTTTCTTTCTGTTTTTCAATCTTTTGGCCTCACCATGGGTCATGTGGGATCTTAGTTCCCCTACCAGGGACTGAACCCCACGCCCTGCATTGGGAGGCAGAGTCTTCACCACTGGACCACCAGCAAAGCCCCTGAGAAGGAACATTTCTATGAGCTCCTGAAGAGAAGATTCAGGGAGGGGCAGGCAGCAAGGTCAGAGAAAGATAAGCTATACAAAATGAACACGTAATTGCTGAGGTGCCGTTGTCTTCTAGATTTCTATTCATAATTTTGCAGTGAATAAGCCCCTTTTAAGAAGGGGGAAAAATCCTCAATAATACATGCAAATGGAAACTTGGGGAAAATTACCAAAATAAAATCAACCCGTTTGTCAAAGGATTGATTTGCTTAGTTTAAAAACATTTAAAATATTGACTATAGTTCTCTGGGCTACACAGTAAACCTTTGTTGCTTGTTGCGTATCTGTTTTTTTTTTTTAATTGGAAATCTAGCATTCTCTTCATTCTAAGTCAAACAAAAAGATGAACTATCCCAAAGAAAAAATGGGCCCAGGGTATTATTAGCAGGGTGTTCACAGAAAAAGTAAATGCATGGTCAAAAACTATATGAAAAATGTTTATAATATTTATTTTTCACTGATCAGATTAGCAAAGGTTAAAAATATTTGATGACCCAGTATTGTCAAGAAGGTAGAGTACTCTCACCCACTGTTAGTGGGAGAGAAAGTTGATTCAGATTTCTTGAAAGACAAACAGCAGCGTCTTAATAAATGTGCATATCTTTTAGCTCAGTTAAATGTTATGTTATTAAGCCAAAACATATGTATATGTGCCTGAGATATATGCATGAGGTTTTTCATTGCAACTTTTTTATTATGAAAAAGTGGAAACTACTGAATGTACGTCAAGAGAGACAAACTAAATAGATTATGAAATATCCATAAAATGGGATCCGATACCGCTGTTAAAAGTAATGAAACAGATCCATACATATTGATTTGGAAAGCTCTCTGAGATATATTAATTGAACAAGTGTGTTTAGTGTGATGCTCTTTTCTGTAAAAAAGAAAAACGAATCTGAAATGAAATTGAAATCAATATAGACATAAATACACACATATTCTTAGAGTCATAAAACATTTTTGAAGGCCCACGGAAGACACGATTATGGTGGTTCCCTCTGGGCCTGGGGCTGAGGGAAGGCGGGCATTCACTTTTTAGCTTATCCTCTTTATCTTTGTGGTTCTTTTACTGTGAACCTGTATTTCTTAAAATTTTTAAATGAGTTTATTCCTGATTTGTGGCTGTGGTAAACAAACAGATGGCATGCAATTTACCATCTTAAACGCATGTACAGCATTTCTGAGCGCAGTTCAGTAGCATTAAGTACACTCACACTGTTGAGCAGCCCATCTCTACATTTTCACTTTGCAAATCTGAAACTACAACTGTTTCAGCTTGCGAAACTCAAACTTCTATACCCATTAAACAGTAATCCCCCCATTTCCCTGTCACGCCACCCCTGGCAATCGCTGTTCTACCTTCTGTCTCTGTGAATTTGACTACTTTAACTACATCAGATAAGTAGAATTATACAGTATTTGTCTTTTTGTGTCTGGCTGTTTTCACTTACCACAATGTCCTCAAAGTTCATCCATGTGAGAGCATCGGTTTTAAAGGCTGAATAATAATCCATTATATGTATATACTGGGGCTTTCCTGGTGGCTCAGATGCCCTAAAGAATTTTCCTGGAATGCAGGAGACCTGGGTTGGATCCCTGGATTGGGAAGATCTCCTGGAGGAGGGCAGGGCAACCAACTCCAGTATTCTTTCCTGAAGAATTCCATGAATGGAGGAGCCTGGTGGGCTACAGTCCATAGGGTTGCAAAGACTGATAGACTAACACTTTTTCACTTTCAAATGTATATACTATTGAATACATTTTGTTTAATCTATTCATTCATTGTTGCTGGACACAGGTTACTCTGACTTCTTTGCTATTGTGAATGATGTGTCTATGAACATAAGATGAGCATCTATCTCTTTGAGATCCCGCTTTCAATTCTTTTGGATAAATACCCAGAAGTGGGATTTAAAGAGCTTTTTTAAAAGTGTTTAACGTGAATTTCCTTGTAGCAACAGAAGTAGCCACTCTGTGGGCTTAGTTGAGCCGAGTAGTGTGAGGTCATGATTTTCTTTACTTTACCAGCCTCCTGGAGCTTGAGCAATTTCATTCCTGCCCCCTGAGCCTTTCCTTTGCCCAGACAGAGAGGCCTTAACATGCTTGTGAACTTGCTGCTCCCTGCCTGCTCCTACCTGCATTGATTCGGCACATTTCTATAGCTCCCTGAAGGAAGAGACGTGCAGCAGCATTTAATTAGAGGCCGAGAACATGCTTTCCCAAGGACACAACTTATTCCTCAGCCAGCTGTTGCCAGTGGCTCCCTAGCAACGAGGGGCACTGTCGCCTGATTGCTTCTCCCCAGACCAGGTGGGTGGCCTGCCCACCTGCTGTCACAGCCTGGGGTGGGAGGGGGTGGTCCTGGGTCTCAGGCTAATTCTCCAGGGGAAGTGGGTGATCTGAACCTATTATTCCTGTAAAGCCAGAAAGGGGGCTAAAACCTCTGACCTACCTGCTCCACCTGGCTCCCTCAAGTTCATGATTAGAGCAGAGAGAAGGTCACCAGTTATAACACAGATGGAGCAATATGATCCAGGAAAGTCTGCAAGGCTTGTGAAGTGCAGCTGGGAGACTCTGGGGCAAGAGAGGGGGAACTTGCCCCACAGTAGGCAGAGCCTGACTTTTGGGATGGTCGTGGGGGTGTGTGTGTGTGGGTCTCTGGGGGCGCCTATCCTGGGCACAGAGAGAAAGGAAAGCCTCATTCCAGGTGGCCCCAACTGCTCTGGGTTTCCTGGGCTTTTGGAAAGGGGCTGGGGATGGGAAGATATCAGCAGAAGCCACACCCTGTATCTGAACTCACCACCCTCCAGAGTGTGAGCAATGGCTACCTAGGAACCAGACTCTAGGCCTGATTCCACCCAAATGCTTGTACAGAGTTTGCAAACTGGACACTGTTAGATGAGATGCCATTCAGCGACATGCCTTTATGGTGTATGTGGGGTTTTTTAAAAAAAAATAATTATTTGGCAGGGCCAGGTCTTTCATTGCGGCGTGTGGGATGATCTCAGGCCCCCAGCATGGAGCGTGGTCTTAGCCCCTGGACCACCAGGGAAGCCCCATAGTGGTATTTTTACAGATTTGAAGGTTTATAAAATATCCTGCATTTTCACGTTGCCATTAGGTAGCCCGAGTCCCATGGCTGGGGTCATCTTAGACTGGGCATGTGCGTCTCCAGCTTGCGTAACCCACTTCACTCGTGTATTGGCCCGTTTGCCCTGCGACTCCTGCACCTTTCTGTATCCATGGTGTGAACAAGGTTGCTTCTGCAGTGGTCCACTTGTATGTACTGCTTAATTCTTCTTTCTTTTTTACTCGGTTCTTTCCACAAACATTTCTTGAGCTTCTTCTGAGCATCACAGCCTGAGCTAGACACTGGGTTGAAAGGACGGGAGGGCATGGTCCTTGCAGATCTGAGTTTATGGACTGGATGGGGAGACAGAGAAGGAAACAGGCTGGGGTGAGGGAGGTCACTGAGAGCAGGCGGGAGTTGGATGCGCAGGAGACAGGGGAGCAGAGACTCGGGCACCTGCCCTGGCTGGTGGTGTCCAGGAAGGGTTCTGGTAAAGCTGAGACCTCAGCTGAATTCTGAAAGATGAGAAGGGTTAGCCTGACGAGAAGAAGGGAGAGGAGGAGACTCCACCAGAGGCACTGACCATCCCAGAGGGAGGGAGGCCAGGGAGTGGCTGGGACTCTGTTCCGTAGAATTCTCATTCCATACCTTCTCAGTCTCTGACGCTAAAATGTGGCCTCTTGGAGCCTGTTTCTTCACATAGAGGTGCATGTGAGCTCAGTCATGTCCGACTCTTTGCAACCCCATGGATTGTAGCCCGCCAGACTCTTCTGTCCATGGGATTCTCCAGGCAAGAATACTGGAGTGGGTTACCATTTCCTTTCCCAGGGGATCTTCCCGACTCAGGAATTGAACCCACATCTCTTGCGTTTCCTGCATTGGCCTGCGGATTCTTTACCAGCTAAGCAACTGGGAAAGCCCCATAAAAAGGCATAACAGTACTGACTTTCGAGGGCCATTGTGAGGATGGAATTAGAGCCTGCACATCTGGGCCCCACCCACATTATAGTGGGTGCCCAGTACCTGGGGCAGAAAACGCTTGTCAAACGCCAGGCTGGGCAGCTCCTGCCTCCCTCCCAGGGAGCACACGCTCTCTCCCAGGGCCCGAGTGGGTACAAGTGAGCATTTGAAGGGTTAACCTGGCATTTTTCAAGTCATTCTACCCATGGCGAGCCAGGACTAGCTTTTCCCATTTCTAGAGAGGCCATGGGAGATGGCGACCCATGTTTCTGCTTGTAGTTGAAGTGAAAATAGGAAACCACTCCCTCCGGGTTCGCCCACCGCGAAGGCAAAGGCCAGCTTGTCTCAGCCTGCAGACAGCTTCTGGGTGTGGGTTTTAGACTGTGCAAGCCACAGCACAACAGGATGCCCACTGAGGGGTGGGTGTGGAGGAAGGCCGGGGAAGAGTGCGTCCTCAACACACCGTCTCTAGGAAACAGAACAGAACGAGTGGGCTCAGGCCACCAGTGCTGCAAGAGCACAGGGCGAAAGGCAGTCGGGCGTCACAGCATCCCTGTGCTGACCTCATGAGAGGCCATGAGATTCAGACACACCCAACAGTTTCAAGTTCAAGGCCTCCATTCACCCTTATATTGACTTCAGTGGGCTCTCCCCCACGGTTCTGCTTTTCAAACCACGGAGTTGCCTTCATCATCTTGACTTCCCCTGGCATTTGAGCCTCTTTCTGGGTTTGTAGATTCTACATTTTATGAGTTCCAATAGGGGGCCAGGGCTTCCCTAGTGGCTCAGCAGTAAAGAATCTGCCTGCCAAAGCAGGAGACATAGGAGATGCAGGTTCGATCCCTGGGTCGGGAAGATCCCCTGGAGAAGGAAATGACAACTCTCTCCAGTATTCTTGCCTGGGAAATCCCATGGACAGAGGAGCCTGGTGGGCTACATTTCATGGGATTGCAAAGAGCTGAACATGACAAAGCACAAGATGAAACAATAGGGAGCAAAGACCAGCTTACTCCATGGGGCCTCACAGCTGAGGCTCTGCCACCTGGCCTACCGGTGCAGACTTCCTGGCCTGCTGGACAGGAAGAATACAGGGGCACCCCCTTCCTAGGGCAGTAGCCCCCAAATATTGATATTTAGTCTGAAACTTTGTTTTCTAGATCCAGTTCCCATCAGGCAGCAGCGTCAGGTATTGAGATGCTGCTGTTGGAGTGATGGGGCTCAGGCAATATGATTCCCAGGTTATGGACCCGGAAACCAGCTAGAGAACAAGAACAAGGGAGTCACTGACGGGGCCAGCATCAGCTTGCAGCCTTTCCACTAGATTCTTTTTTAATAGCTTTAAAAAATTATTTTTTAATTTATTCTTGGCTGCGCTGCGTGTTTCTCTAGTTGCTGCGGGCGGGAGCTAATCTGTAGATGTGCTGCGAAGGCTTCTTGCGGTGGCTGCTTTTGTTGCAGAGCATGGGCTCTAGAGTGCTGGCTCATGGAGCACCGCGCTGGTTGCCCAGAGGCAAGTGGAATCTTCCCCGACCAGGGATCCAACCCATGTGTCCCCTGCATTGATTGGCAGGCGGACTCCCAACCGCTTGACCGCCAGGAAAGTCTCTCCACTGAATTCTTAAGGTCCTCATAGACTTCAAGACACTTTCCAAAGAGAGTTTTAAAATGACTTCTTTGGCTCTCCTTAAGAGAGTGCCGGCAGCTGGAGTTGAAGGCTCTGCTGGAGTTAAAGGGGAGGTCAGCTGCCAGGGGTGCCTTCTAGAGGTCGGAGGGAATGCAAGGGTCTAAAGAGAGTGAGCATTTCTTGGGCGTGTGAGCCAGGCACTGGGTCACACAGTCTTTATGCATGTTGGCTGATTGACTCAGTTCTCTGAAGTGCCTTGTCTCCATCTTAGAGACAAGGATTCAGGCACAGAGAGATGAAGTAACCTGCCAAAGGTCACAGAGCTGGGGTCAGGATTCAAATGGAGTTCAGTGTCAGCAGCTCAGGCCTGCTCCACGCTGTGTGTGATCAGGGTCCTGGGGAAGGGGCATGAGATCCCTGCAGGCAGATGGCATGTCTGGGACTCACTGCTGGCAGCCAGCCCTCTGGGAAGGGTGGAAAATCCCCATATGAGCCGCAGAGCCAAGGCAGGGGGACAGAGGAGGGATGCTGTGAGGGATAAGTGCCAACTTAAGGACACCTGAGCATCTCTGGCCAGGAAGGGTGGGTGACAGATGGGCAGCCATGGAGCCCGGCCCTGACCAGCTGTTGTTTGCAGAGTGCATGGTGACAGCTGGATTAGGTGTACCCTGCAACCTCAGTGACCACCGGGGGGAGGGGGGAGGAGATGCACACTGGGCCCTTCTGGCTGGTCCCTCCAGCACCTCCAAACCTGGGGAGCTTAGTGCTTGCTAATCTCTGTCCCCATGGCAGCAGGGAGTGAGCAGGCCATTGCTAAGGCCGTGGAATCTTCCACTTCTTGATGGCCAGGGAGCTTTTCCAAATGATCAGAGAACCTCCTCTTTCCTAGAAAGTAAGGTGCCCAACTAAGACGATAAGCCCAGGGTCATCTGTAACTGTGGTGAATGGTCTCTCTCCTGTCCTACTCAGTCCCCCTTTGGTCCAGGTGCTTTGTATCTGCTTTGATTTGGGGCTGCAGATTTCATTGTTATTTTTTTTCTGCCCTCCTGTCTGTTTCCTGCCTCATTTCACAAAGGATTTGAAGCAGCTCTCAAAAAATATATTGAAAATAATGTTGTTGTTCAGTTGCTAAGTTGTGTCCAACTCTTTGAGACCTCGTGGACTGCAGCACACCAGGCTTCCCTGTCCTTTACTATTTCCCGGAGTTTGCTCAAACTCACGTCCATTGAGTCAGTGATGCTATCCAATCTCATGCTCTGTTGTCCCCTTCTCCTCCTGCCCTCAATCTTGCCTAGCATCAGGCTCTTTTCCAATGAGTTGGCTGTTTGCATTAAGTGGCCAAAGTATTGGAGCTTCAGCTTCAGCATCAGTCCTTCCAATGAATATTCAGGGTTGATTTCCTTTAGGATTGACTAGTTTGATCTCTTTGCAGTCCAAGGGACTCTCAAGAGTCTTCTCTAGCACCACAGTTTGAAAGCATCAATTCTTTGATGCTCAGTCTTCTTTATGGGCCAGCTCTCGCTTCCATACATGGCTGGTAGAAAATAGAATAATGAAATATGTATTTGAGTAACTTGGGGCCAGAGCACTATATGGGTAAACCATCAAGGTGTGTATGGAAGGCCAGGATCCCTTAGTGACCCCCTTTCTCAATACTGCTTTGGGAACCACTCTAGTCTTTAATACTCCAATGCTTAGAATGACATTTGGGGCATATTTTCTTTTTCATGTAACACACGAATTTGATTAATTCAATAAATATTAAGTACCTTTTTAAAAAAAGAAGCAGCAAAGTATTTCCACTATTTGCATTTCTAAATTCTTTTGCCATATTTTGGGGCCATCAGTATGATGGTCTTTCAAAATCAGATATGCTGGCTAGTATTTTAAATTCTAATTAACACTCCAGAATTCACTACTACATATAAGTGTGCGTCTTGGTAAGCCAGAGTCTTTTCCTTATTGTCCTGGAATGTTTCTCCAGAAATGTTCTAGAAAACCATTTTAAAAATCACACTTTTCTAATGCTTAACAACTTTCTCATGGTATTATCTGGATTATGGCTGAGTTTGTAACTGGGTATTGGCTTCCCGGCAGCATGAGCCAGTCTGGGAAGTACTGGGTGACTGAGGTTGGAGGCGAGGCCCCGACTCCAGTCACTGGTTTAGGCCCCTTGATTCAGTGAGGTTTACAGACATTTATTGATCCCAGGTGGTGCTGGTGGTAAAGAACCTGCCTGCCAATGCGGCAGATGTAGAAGACGCGGGTTCGATCCCCGGGTCGGGAAGATCCCCTGGAGGAGGGCATGGCAGCCCGCTCTAGTATTCTGGCCTGGAGAATCCCATGGACAGAGGGGCCAGGTGGCCTTACAGTCCATGGGGTTGCGCAGAGTTGTGCGCGACTGAAGAGACTTAGCGCACACGTGTCGAGCACGTTCTTAGGCCCTGGGCGCTGTGAATCCGCCAGTCCCTGCGCCCTCGGTGTTCCGTTTCCCTGCGCCCTCAGTGTTCCGTTTCCCTGCGCCCTCGGTGTTCCGTTCTAGCAGACAAAGCAGAGCACAAATGAGAAACCTAATAGAGTGACGTGACGTCATCTGGCTTATGTTTCGGCAACCTCCCTTTGGTTGCTGTGTAGAAAATGGGTTGTGCTCAGGGCAGGGGCTGGTAGGAAACAGGGAGCCCACTTAAGAGGCCAAGGCAACAGGCCAGGCAAGACAAGGGTGTGGCAGTAGACGTGGTGAGAAGCCATCAGACTGGGACATATTTCGGAGGCAGGGCCGGCTGGCCCAGCTGCAGAGTTCTGCGTAGAGGTAAGACAAAGGAATCAAGGATGCATCTGCAGTTTTTTGGCCTGAACTGGGAAATGGTTCCATTAGCCATCTTATGTTAGACTGGGAGAGGGAAAGGGTTTCTGGGGAGGGGATGAGAATCAAGAGTTTTATTTTGGCCAGACTGGGTTGAGATATCTATGAGACAGTCAGTAAAAAGCTCCACAGACTTCTAGTGATCTGTCAGCTCGTCACTGAATCTGGGCTGGGTGTGCAGGAGCAGAGGGATGGTCTGCAAGGAACAGGCTGCCCAGTGCCACCCTGCCTGTGATCAGGGCCACCCTGACTCCCCTGGAATCCTCGTGCCCAAGGCAGCTTGCCCTAGACTTCTGCATTCATTCATTCGTGGGTCACATTCAACACATATTTATTGAGTGCCGTGATGGTTATTTTCCAGTTGCCCCTCAAAAGTGCATGTTTTTGTGTAATCTAAATGGACAACATGTTCTTTTCTGGTGTTCCATTTAGTGTTCTACTTTTGGAAAAAAAAAAAAGACAGGAAAGCCAGCAGAGTGAATGCCTCTGTTTATAAGATAGTTAATAAGGCCGATAAAGCTGGGCTCCTATAATCCAGGGCTGGTGGAAGGACAAGTGACCTTGGAACCCTTTTATCTTATGTGTCTGCTCCTCTGACCCCATTCCATCCCCCGAATGCTGTCATGCCTCTGCTCAGAGCCCTGTTCAGAATCCTTAGGGGTGCACCAGGTTCCTTTGCCTGGCCTTACCAGCCTGGCCTTACCAGCCTGGCCTCAGCCCCTTTTCAGGCCTTCTGCTTGGCATTCCCAGCCGACCCTGCCCCCCGACTCTGCTCATCCTGACCCACCCGTGGATCAAGAGGGCTGTTTACAGAACACGCTGCCCAGCCTGACCTTGACGTTTTCCAGCCTTTCAGTCATGATTCCACTGCTCCACACCCGCTCATGATGCTTGGCAGCTGCGGCCCCCTGCGCCGTCCTCCTCTCCCCTGGTCTGCCGCCGGAATGAGCACCTTGCTCTGCTGTGCTCCTAAAGTGCTCATCCACTGAGGGACTGAAACCCCCATCCAGCCGGGAAGAACTTGCCTGCTTTTGTCTGAGGAACGGGATGAATCCTTTAGTCGCAAGACATGGAAGGTGGGAGGATGGGTCCCCAGGGCACATGGGGCTCTGTGCAAGGTAGGAGCTGGCCCACCATGATCCTGGGGTTCCCCAGTGTGTCTCATTCCCCGCAACGCCCCTCACGCACCTAACCCAGCCTGCACTTGGGCAGGATGGTAAAGGGGCTTCTTCATGCTGCCTTGGAACTTCCACTAAAGGCCCCCAGTGGGGGACCAGAGATGTTCAATATCCTCAGCAGGCTATAGCTGTGCTCTTCACAGGGGGTGGGGGTGACGCCAAAAGCGCTCGCTGGGACTTGTCAGAAATGCAGACTCTCAGGTCTCAACTGAGATCCACCACATCAGAACCCACATTTTAACAGGGTCCCCAACGATTTTGCATGCTCAGTAGAGGATGAGAAAGGGAAGGACTTTCATACCCACACAGGACTTAATAAAGGATAGCAAAATGAAACCAACACCCACCACTCCAAAAGAGATTCGGGATTCGAAAAGGGTGTTCTATGCCAGTCAGGTTCACAGTTGCAGGAAACAGAAACCACTCTGGCGGTTTTAAGTAGAAGATTTGTTCCTGGAAATTCAGTGTTTACACTGATGGAAGGAACCGGAACCCACCTGCAGAATCTCTATAGAGTTACTGCCTCAGCCTCACCAGGAAGGCAGGGCTTCAGGAATGACTGAGGCTGTGGGCAACCTCAGTCCACTGCCTCTCCTTGACCTGAGGATGGGGACGTTGCCACGGCCACTGCCACAGCATCTCAACACTGACAAAAAAAAAAAAAATCCAACATCTCCCCAACCGAAGCAGCACGGAATCCCCCCTGCCCAAGGCAGCTTGCCTCTGCCTTTCTCTTCCTTCCAAACCTAGTGCAACCATAACTAATTTGCGGAACTGCTTGTGTAGCCAGGACTGCTTTCCCCTGCTTTGAGGTTAATTGATGGAAGAAGAGCTTGCAGAATTTGGAGCACTTGTCAGGAGAGAGTGGTGTCTCATGCCGAGGCTGGTAGCATACTGGGGTGGAAAAAACCAGAGCGTGGTCCGTGCCATCTCTAAAGCAGGGTTCAAGAGTGTTCTCGGGAGAAAAACACTGAGGGTATCTCAGGAGTGTGGGCAGGGCGTATTCATGGAGATGGAGGGTGGTGCCTGCTTCCCGCCAGGGGCATTCTGGAGTGGGGAAGTCAGCAGGGCAGGGCAAAGGGATACGGGGCAGCAGCTGGGTGAGCCACACTGCTGGCCTTTGGTGGGTCGAGGATAAGTGAGGTGTCCCTGGGATCCCTGTGGCTCAGTGGGGACTGTGGAGGGAGCTGGGCTTGAGTCAGCATTGCTGGTACCCCACTCACCTAATGGGGTTCAGAGGTCCCTGTAGGAGGACCCTGGGCAGGATGGGCCACAGGGTCAGGACCTGAGACGGGTGGGGAGGGGACAGCCAGAGAGCACGTGCTTCTCGCTAAAGGGGTCGTGTTTGGGTTCTCCAGGGAGTAGACCCTGGACACTCCTGGGTGGGGGATGTTTATTAGGGAGTGGTCCAGGAGTGACCCAAGGGAAGGGAGGGAAGGGGGCATGGTGGGCAGAGAGAAGGCTGGCTGTGCTGCAGCCTAAACTGGCCCCCAGGGGCCTGTCAGAGCTGGCCAGGCCCTAATGCCTGGGCCTCCACCAGCCACTGGATGGACATGCCATTGGAAGGGTGACTGCTCTCTGTGGCTGTCTCTGGGGCTGACAGCAGCTAGGCAACAGACCCTTCCTTTGTGGGGTGTCTGAGCAACATCTCCATGTCCACCACAGAAACACCCAGGGTAGAGCTCTCTGCATGAGGTGGGGGTGGGGACTGGACCCAGAGAAGCCACCACGGGCCCAGGCGAGAGCCAGCCTGTTATGACGGAGGTGCGATGATGGCCAGTGTTGGCCAAGAGAGCCCCACGGAGGCAGGAGGAGCTTTGCACTTCCACCTTGGTCCATCCTCCCTTATCCTGACCCTGGAGAAGTGAAGACAGACTCTTCAGAGGGGTGAGGGGAGAAGCTTGGAAAGGCCTGGAGATCAGAGTTTTCTAAGAGACTTGACTGGACTTTTAGATCCCTGGAAGACCAGGATAAGTCAAAATGGGACCTCTTCTTTTTAAAAAGTTTTTGGCTGTGCTGGGTCTCAACCACTGCTCGTGGGTTTTCTCTAATTGTGCTGAGAGGAGGCTACTCACGAATTTCCATGGCAGACTTCTCACTGCGGTGGCTTCTCTTGTTTCAGAGAACACGTTCCAGGTGCAGGGGCCTCAGGAGTTGTGGAGCATGGGCTTAATTGCTTCTCAGCACGTGGGATCTTTCTGGACCAGAGGTCAAACTCGTGTCCCCTGAATTGGTAGGCGGATTCCTAACTACAGGACCACCAGGGATGTCCCCAAGTGGGACTTATTCTTACAATTAAAAGAAGGCCATGGGGTTTTCCTGAGATGAGGGTTTAGGTCTGTATAGACAAGGAGATCCGACATAGTTAAGGTGAGGCAGTGATGGGAGAAAAATAGAGTTGTATCCCGAGAGTCCCAGTTCAGCCTGCTTCCTGAGTTGGTCCTCGCTGAGCGGCTGCACAGAGCTGGCAGTGTCCCTGGTGGAGCAGCAGGGGGGTGGGCCTGTGCTCTTTGCTTCTCGTATCCAAGAGGCTCTGGAGCCCTTGCGGTGACCCAGTTTTCTGCCTCGACTGAACGACACGCGCTCTGATTATAGGGGTGTGAAGGCCCTAAATGACTGTGAAGAACTTTTCAATCAGACAGAAAATAGGTGAGAAATGCATTTCCAAGAATGCTCCAATTATCCCCGCCTCAACAGGGCAAAAACTTGTGCTTTGCCTGCTCCCAGGGACGTGTCTCACGGTCCCCATGGTTTTCTCCCAGAGGCTGTGTGTGCTCCACTCTCAAGGTTGAGGGCTGGAGAAGATCCTTGAAAGTACAGATTTTATTTTCTCAGGTTCCAAAATCACTGCAGACAGTGACTGCAGCCACAAAATTAAAAGACACTTGCTTCTTGGAAGGAAAACTATGATAAAACTAGACAGCATATTAAAGCAGAGACATCACTTTCTGACAAAGTCCTGTATAGTCAAAGCTATGGTTTTTTCCAGTAGTCATGTACAGATGTGAGAGTTGGACCATAAAGAAGGCTGAGTGCCGAAGAATTAATGCTTTTGAATTGTGGTGCCGGAGAAGACTCTTGAGAGTCCCTTGGACAGCAAGGAGATCAAACCAGTAAATCCTAAAGGAAATCAGTCCTGAATATTCATTGGAGGAACTGATGCTGAAGCTGAAGCTCCAATACTTTGGCCATTTGATGTGAAGAGCCAAATCACTGGAAAATACCCTGATGCTGGGAAGGGATGAGGGCAGGAGAAGAAGGGGATGACAGAGGATGAGATGGTTGGATGGCATCTCTGACTTGATGGACATGAATTTGAGGAAGCTATGCGAGATGGTGAAGGACAGAGGAGCTGGCATGCTGCAGTCCATGGGGTCACAGTCGAGCAACTGAACAACAACAACTTGGGGTAGCTGAGGCTCTTCTTCCCTTCAAAGGCCCAGATGCCTGGCCCGGGAAGGTAGCCCTGTCAGTATCGCAGAGGCAGGGCCCACCGGCTCAGGGCATCTGTCCACATGCCCACCTGCCCCTCCTGTTAGACACTCACTATGGCAGCTCTGGTGGTTCTCAGCCCCCTTCAACCCAGACAGCAAGTTTGCCTCGTAAACCTCTCTTGAACGCGTCCTGCCCTGCAGTCCTGCCTCTCTGCTCTCGGTCCTACTCTCACTTCCCATCTCCTCTCCAGGGGAGAACCTGTTCCCGGCTTCTACCAGCTTCTGCTGGCTGCAGGCAGTCCTTGGCTGGTGGCTGTCTGGCTCCAGACTCGGTGGCGTGGTCACATGACCTCGTCCTCCTGTAGTCATGTCTCCTGCGGCCTCTGTTTCTTAAGGTTTCATGTGATCCCATAGGGTCCACCCTGATCATCCAGGATAATCTCTTTTTTTTCCCCCAAGATCCTTTAACTTAATCACATCTGCAAAGACCCAGTTTCCAAATAAGATGACACGTTCAGATTCCGGGGCTAGGATCTGCTGTCTCTGGGGGCTGTTACTCAACCTGCCACAGCGCCCCTCCCCGCAACTCCCCTCACATTATGCTGTAAACTGTTGGTAGTTTACTGCGCAGACTGTCATTTCTGCCCTCCACCGTTTGTCCATGCGTGCACCTTCTCTGCGGAAAAGGCCACCCATTGCCCCTAATTCCCCACACTTGTCTCCTAATGGTCACTCTTTTATTTATTTGGCTGCACTGGGTCTTTGTTACAGCGGGTGAGATCTTTAGTTGCAGCATGTGGGATCTAGTTCTGGACCAGAGGTCAGACCTGGGCCCCCTGCATTGGGAGCTTGGAGTCCCAGCCACAGGACCACGAAGGAGTTCCCTAATGCTTACTCTTGTTTTGAGCTCAGGTTCACCTCCTGTAGGAAGTGACACACACACACACACACACACACACTCCCGTCTGCACACACACACATATACACACGCGCACACACACACTCCCGTCTGTGGCAGGACCAGGGAGATTACTCTGAATTGATCTCTCCTGCTAGCCTCAAAGCTGTTGAGGGGTAGCCACTAGGCTCTAGACTTATTTTATCTGAGCATGGAAACACTTTCAAGGAAGGAGGGATGAAGAAAGACTCCTGGAAAATAGACTTCAGAATCATTTGGCTTTTGAATTTAATTTTTGGCTGCACATTTCTAACAATCTGGCTTAATCTACATTTGAGTGGATTTAAGGGAGGAGAAGGCTGAGTGGTTGGCTCCTACAGAACATTTGCTGATTAAAATCACAGGGAAGAGAGCTTTGGGAATAGTAATGATAATCCTGGCAGCAAGATGGACTTGCATCTGCATCCGCCACTGCTCTCTGCCAGGACCCCGTAGACTGGGGCCCGAGGAAGCAGTGTGGAAAGAGCTCAAGGGCCAAGCGTGTACACAGCTGTCTGGGAGGACGCACCTAACTGCCCCATGCAGGTGGAATAACTTAGGGTCAGACTGATGTTGAGCCAGGGTTCTAGCCAGGGCTGGCTGTCTCCAAAGCCCCAGCCCTCTCCACTGCAAGCAGGCTGTCAGGACTGGGCAGCCGGGAGCCCTGGGGAGAAACACACAGCAAGAAGAGCCAAGGGCGTTTCCGGGGCAGCCAGTATGTCTGTGTCGCAGCCCTGTGGCTTCCCTCTACCCGGTGTGGGCTTGTGCATCTGACCCCAGGCTGTCCTCCCCGCCACGGAGGAGCTGTGGCTCCCAAGTGCCATGTCCCATCCATCAACTGCCTCTTGGTCCCCAGGGTGAACCTGAGGTCCATCTTAGGGAGAGGATGTGGCTGATAGCCTGCTGAGTCGATACTCCTGCTGGGTTGAGACAAGTGTCCCGCCAGCCAGGGCCCCCCTGTGTCACCACACTGCCCCTCAGTTGACATTTGCATTGGGTCCAAGGGGATTACATAAATCCAGGTGGTTAAGCTGCCTCAGGGTGCTATGGAAACGGGGTGCTGAGCTCTGTCTGCCCCCACCTTCCAGCCAAGCAGTAATGACACTGCTTTTCCGACTTTTCTGGCCGGACTTGTTAGGCTGAATTGCAAGGCATGTGCACAATTTAATTTGAACTCGGGCAGGGAGAGGGGAGAAGCCAGATTGATTACCAGAACAAACTGCAGAGCCAGGCCAGAAGACCGCCCCCAAATACCGGGCCAGCTGCAGGGTGGGGGGGGGGTGTTACAGGTTTGAGTGTGTTAAAATGTCTATTAAAAAATGTGATCTGCTCACTTCAGGTAATTGACATAGCGCCTGACTCTGCAATTTCTACATGTTTCTTATAAGTCAGTTATTTCTATTTTATTTTAATCAGTTCATTATTTAATCTGAATAAGCAACAACATGGAAGGCTGACCCTTGAACAACACAGGTTTGATCTTCGAGGGTCCACTTATGTGTGGATATTTTTTTGTTTTTCCACTAAATCCGTCCAGTACTACGATGTCCAAGGTTGAATCCGCGGATATGGAACAGTGGATCCAGAGGGTCACTGTGATGTTTTGTATGGATCTGCAAGTGTGTGGAAGGTGGGTGCCCCTAGGCCTTGTTCAAGGTCAGCTGTACATGGCACCTTCTTCTGAAGGTGAAAAAGGTAAAAAAGTCTTCCTGTTTCCCAGTCACACCATTTCTCTCCCTGGAGAGAATGTTACCATTTGGAGTATGTCTTTCCAGATAACTTAATGTATATGCATTTATGTATACAAATCCTGCCCTGTTCTACAACAATGCATGACTGTCCTCCCCATACTCTCCTGCCCATCCCGCCCACAACCTCTGCTTTTTCACTTAGCAAATACATCTTGGCTTGTTTCAGGGCTAACATGCCATTATACGGATAGACTGTAGTTTCTTTAGCCTCTGTTGATGGGCATTTAGGTTCCAGTCTCCTTCCATTACTCAGTGCGTCAGTGAGCATGCGTCTTTGCCTACGTGCACCCACATGGAAGCCTGTCTCAGAGGCACTGTCCACTATGGCAGCCAATGGCCTCAAGTATTTATTGGGTTGGCCGAAAAGTGTATTCTGCTCTTTCTATGGCATGTCACGGAAAAAACCCCAAATGAACTTTTTGGCCAACCCAATACATTCCAATTAATTTGAATGGAATAAAACTGAACTCTCAGCTCCTCGTACATGGTCATGCTGGCCACACTGAAAGTGATGGCACGTCCTGGAGGTGCCGGGGGTGCTGTGCTGGCCCTGTGGCCCCAGGGCACGTCCATGAGCCGGGACTATACTGCTCCACTGGGGGAAACACCTCAGTGGGAACTGTGAGTTCCATGCACAGAGGAGCACTGACATACGTATACTACCACGTGTAAAGCGGATAGCTCCCAGGAAGCTGCTGCGGAACACAGCGGGCTAAGCTCCTTGCTGTGATGACCTGGAAGGGCAGGACGGAGGTGGGGCTCAGAAGGAGGGGATATATGTACACGTGGGGCTGATTCATGATGTTGTATAGCAGAAACTAACACAACATTGTCAAGCAATTGTATTAAAAAAACCAAAACCAAAAACGCAATGGGTCTATCCAGAGTAGGAAAAGCAAAGAATAAAGGAGGCCGGGGGAAGGCATACACGCACTTTTTACAAATGGACATATCAGAGTCAGGTTGCACGCAGAGGTGATTGGAAAGTGGTTTCTCCTAAAGTGCCTGGTTATATTCTGCGAGCATCCAGGCACCTGAGTTTTGCTGTTATTCAGTCACTCGGCCATGTCTGACTCTTTGCGACCCCATGGACTGCAGCATGCCAGACTTCCCTGACCTTCATCATTTCCTGGAATTGCTCAAACTCATGTCCATCCAGTCGGTGATGCCATCCAGCCATTTCATCCTCTGTTGCCCTCTTCTCCTCCTGCCCTCAATCTTTCTCAGCATCAGGGTCTTTTCCAGTGAATTGGCTCTTCCCATCAGGTGGCCAAAGTATTGGAGCTTCAGCTTCAGCATCAGTCCTTCCAGTGAATATTCAGGACTGATTTTCTCTAGGATTGACTGGTTTGATCACTTGAGTGTTAAACAGGCTTATTTTGATGGTGCTGGTACAGCTCAGTGTCAGTGATTGACCTTGACTGAAAGAAGGGGACATTGCATCTGTGCTGAAAGAAACTACATTTGCCTTTTCGCCTGCAGAGGAGAGAAGTGAGGGGAGAGGGGAGGAGAGGCTTTCCTCATGTAGCCAGTCCCAGGCCACCAGCTTTGAGCTGCAGGCACACTCATAGCAATAACCGGAGGCCCTGCTGCCAGGAAACAAGGAAGTGTGTCACGCGTGCTGATGCCAACACTTTGCTTGTGCAAACACTCAGGACCCAGGGCCGGGCTCTGTCTTCTTGGCCTAGGGGAAGTGCAAGCACATGGCCACCTGTGTCTCAGGCCTGGCAGGCTGGCTGCAGAGAAGGGCTTGTGCCAGTGGGGACAAGGCAGCCTGGCATTTTGGGTGAACAATAAAGCCTTAAGTAGTCAGTGAAAATGCCTTAGTGCCCTCTGAGGAGGAGCCACTCTCTGAGGCCAAGACCCTATGATTAAGAGGTGATACAGTCTAAGAGGGGCTTCCCAGGTGATGCTAAAGTGGTAAAGAACCCACTTACCAATGTAGGAGACGTAAGAGATGTGGGCTTGACCCCTGGGTTGGGAAGATCCCCTGGAGGAGGGCATGGCAACCCACTCCACTATTCTTGCCTGGAGAATCCCCATGGACAGAGGAGCCTGGCGGGCTACAGTCCACGGGGTCGCACAGAATCAGACACGACTGAACTCATGCACAGCCTAAGAGAGCACAAATTCACTGGCTTCTTAGAGCCTGGACCCAGCAGGGCCCTGGGGCTCCCAGCAGTAAAGCTGTGTTGTCTTCCTGGGCACCCTGACAACAGCGCCACCCCAGCTGGCTCCAAGGCCCCCCCGTTTCTGGTCTGAGACAGTGATCCTTTAAGGCCCCCAGCATGCTACTTGTAGGCACTCTTAGTATCATCCTTTTCAAAGCCCTCTTGGGAACAACACTTTCTAAAACGACAGCATTAAGGAGGATTTCACTTCTGGAATGATGGAGACCACCTGTGCTTCCTCTTCTCCACATGCCCCTCTGGATCTGTTCCACACCCCCTGCCTGGCAGGCATGCCCTCCAAGGATGGACCAGAAGCTCCCCTGTGTTCTGGTTCTCATTGGATTCAGCCGTTGGGGATGTTGGGTGGTCAGAGGCTGGAGCAGTCAGGGTGTTTCTTCACTCTGCCTCTGCGGGGCCGAAGTTTTGGCACAGGCTGTGTTCCCGTGACTGGAGCTTTGGCCAGGCTCAGGGGACAGGTCCTTCTGCCCCTGCTGGTCCTCAAGGGCTCCAACGTGCTTATCCCCTGACCCTGCCCGCACTTCTGTAAAGTGAAATTGTTAGTTGCTCAGTTGTGTCTGACTCTTTGCGGACCCAGACCGCAGCCCACCAGCTCCTCTGTTGATGGAATTCTCCAGGCAAGAATACTGCAGTGGGTTGTCCTTTTCTTCTCCAGAATATCTCCCTGACCCAGGGATTGACCCCAGGTCCATCTGAGGCACCAGGAAGCCCCTCTTTTGAACCATCTGCCTCCTGCTCTGATTAACTAACTGCTCCAGGCCCTCATGAGCCGTGTTTTTTAAGCATCATGTTCACATGCAGTTTTACGGTGCAAAGTGTTAACTCCCTCTGGCAGTGGCTTTAACACCAGAAACCTTCAGTTGGGTTCCTTAGTCACTGGCCACAAGTATCCTTCATAGGTCTTGCTCAGGATGGAGAAGGCAGCAGGGAGACACTTTCCTCCTAAATGCACATCTAGATCATGGTCTTTCTCCCTTCTTTAGCCTGTACAGCACAGCAGCTTCCCTATTTGAGAGGGCATTTGTGGACTTACTACACGGAGCTCAGGCAAATAGCAGCGCTTGGCTGGCTGGGCCCACGTGAAACCCGTCAGAGGTCAGCAGGCCCTTCCTGTAGACACCTCTGAGGGTCGTGCACCTTTCCATCTCCTGTGATGCTTTCATCCTTGGTCCTCTTTGTCCGAGGAAGAGGGAGGGGTCTCTCTGGCTGGGCCCCTGGAGCCCCCACCTGTGGCTTCTGTGTAGCATCCAGTGACCCCAGAGCCCAGGCTGAGCAGTCAGTGCTACCTGGTGGGACCGGCTGAGCTCACCTGGGTGGGGACTCCCTTTCCTGCACTTCTGTCTGGGCTCTGCGCTCACCCATCCCACCATCCACACTCATTCCTGTTTCATACCACTCTCCCATCCTCCTTCAGGGCCACACAATCTTGGGTGTTGGGACTGCTGACGCCCATGGAATGCGGAAAGATGCCTCGACTGTGGGGAATCTCTGATGGTTCACGCTGGTTATCTTTTTTACATGTAAGGGTTAACATCTTTATTTTTAAAATTTGTTTTGGAGTTTAGTTGCTTTATAATATTGTGCTAGTTTCCGCTGTACAGAAAAGTGAATTGGCTATATATATTCCCTCTCTTATTGGATCTCCTTCCCATTTAGGTAACCACAGACCATTTAGCAGAGCTGATGGTTCACGCTTAAGAAAACCCGATCCCAGGACAATTCTCCTGCATTGTTAGGGCTAACTTTAGACATTTCCATTAACAGTGAAACCTACTATCAGAATACTCCAGAGGTAGGGGGCAAAAACCTCTCAATTTGGGGTCAAATTACAAGTTAATAAGAAAAGTTGCTAAAGAGCTCAGGAAACCTTGGTTTAGGGGCTAAAGAGGAAATATTTGAAGCCAATGAGGAAGTTGTCTGGTGCTTAGTTGCCCATATTTACATCTTACTCCTTCCATTGAGGGTCTTACCTCAATTCACAGTCTTGTTTTCAGGAACTGGGGGGAAGTTTAAGTCTGCAATGCTGGAAGCAAAGAAAAAAAAAAAACAAAAAAACAACCAAACCAAAAACTCACAAACTACTACAGATGGTAGAAATAATTTTATCTTTTCAGAAGAGAAGCAGCATTTACTGCTGGGAGTCTAGGTCAAGCTGCCCTTTAATTCCCCTCGTGTCCAAGAGAGGCACGGCTTCACTTCTAGCCACACCGCTCTCGTCAGAAGCAAGCAAAGGCCGCCGAGTCAGGAGGTGAAGGTCTCCCTTACTGCCCCAGGGTCTCAACGAGCCCTGCCTGGAGAGGCTGGACAGTGCGTTTTCCACGAGGCCCAGCTGGAGGCAGGACGACATCAGGTGCAGGCTTCCTGGCCCTCACAGCCTTCGCGCCTTCCTGGGGCGGCAACCGTTGTGTGGGATGGGGGTGTTGTCTGTGATTGAGATCACTTCCAGGCCCCCCATGGTCAGGCCCTTGATGGCAGACTGGAAGGGGCAGGAGGAACAGGAGGATGGCACAGACCAGAGATGACGCCCCGGTGTCCAGACAGGGCTCGGACAGGGATGGGGATGGGGAGGCTGGCTCTGACGCCTGCCATCCAATCCCCTCCTCCCAGAGGCCTCCTCCCAACCCCTCCCCCAGGCCCTCAGTGCTGCCCACCTCCCGGTCCCACCTGCCACGCCCCACCCTGCCCTTTACAACCTAAAGACAAACAAGTCTTAAGCATTACGCTTTTGTAGTTCCCCCTGCCCGCAATGTGCCCCTTGCCCCCAAACTCATAAACACACCTGGCTAGTCCCTCGTCATTCTTGAGAAATCAGTAGAAATGTCACCTCTTTGGGGACACTTTGGTGATCCCACCCAAGGGGCTCCCAGCACCCGGGGCACAAGCTTCACCACTGTACCCACGAGTCTGTCCAGAGGGACTCATTTGTGACAGGCCCCAGGGACCCCCTTCCTGTCCCCAGCAGGCACTCAGTAAGCATCTAAGAAACTGAAGCTACGTGATCAGGGCTGGCCTGGAGAGGCTCAGTGGATCAGAAGCAACGGAGACAAACTTCAAGCCGTCAGGGAAATCTAGTCCCTCCTCTGCCCCGACCCCTACTTCTCTCACTAACTGGAGGACGAAGCGCAGAGGCTGGGCTGTGAAGAAGCGAGGTCACTTACCAAGCGCCCGGGCCCCAGGCCTTTGACCACAACTCGGACGTGGGTCACGCCTTTCCCCGTAGCTTTCTGCCAAGGAGCAGCAAGTGGTTAGTGCCCCTGGGAAAGAACCGCAACAGTCCCAGCCTTTGCTACCGCCCCCTGGAGTGACAGGGTTATGAGCTCCAGGGGGCAGGGACCCACACAGGCAAACAGGAGAGGACCGGGAAGGAAGCAGAGGGCTGACGGGTGCAGTGCAGACAGCCGAGCGCAGTCAGCTGGGGGCCCTTTCCGCCCGGGACGGCACTGCCACCTAGTGGATACTTCGAAATATTGCTCAGATTGTTCTCTGGATAAATGCACAATTTCAGACCATAACAATCCCTGGACTCCTGGCTGAGTCTCAATACCCTCGTAAAGAGTATTCTTTAATCATTTTAAATCTTGCATTAGAGTTGAAAGCTTTCTTTATTGATTATAAAGGCGGTTTATTACAGAAAGTCTGGAAAACTCACAGAAGTCACTCAACCCACCGTGTGGAAGCCACCTGTAACACTGACATTATTTTCTAAGTGTATATAACGTGTCCATCTAGTGGCCGTTGGCGGCATTGTGATGGTCACTAATGCAGTGCCGTCAGTACTTAGGGAAATGGAGCTTCGTTCGAGGGTCAGGGTCTCCTTCAGGGGACACTCTGGGTTTGGCAGTGTGAACCTTTGTGGCACCTGTGTCCCAGCAGCCAGTGTACAGGCTCTGGGCCCAGACCTGGGCGTTCAGTTCAGGGAGCCTGACTGGCTGCACGGCTGAGCAAGTGACACACTCCGAATGCCAACTGACTTTTAAAACGTGGGTAATACTGAGGGTCTTCGAGGATTCAAGATAACGAACATACAGTATCTGGTGTGTAGTAGATCTGCTCTGCCCTGCTCAGTCGTGTCTGACTCTGCGACCCCACGGACTGTAGCCCGCCAGGCTCCTCTGTCCATGGGATTTCCCAGGCAGGAACACTGGAGTGGGTAGCCATGCCCTTCTCCAGGGGACCTTCCCCACAGAGGGACTGAACTCGTATCTCCTGAGTCTCCTGCATCTGCAGGTGGATTCTTTACTGCTGAGCCATAAGGGAAGCTTGTATAGTAGATGCTCCATAAATACACACTAACAGCGGCACACTGCCAACTTGCTTCTAGAAAGATCTGCAGCAGTTCATGCTCAGTCTAGTACTGCGGAAGCGTCCTCCCCAAACTACACCTTCTCCAGATGGACTATCACCACAACCCCACCCCACCCAGCCCTCTGGTCTTTAAATCCAGGAGGCCTTGTGAGACTTCAGCAGCTGGCCCCTGCTCCTTCTAGCTACCCTCATGTTAGGGGACCCGACACGAGTTGGCAAACTCGTGCTTCTGAAGGGCTAGTGCAAGGACAATCTTCCTCCTGGTGATCAGCCATGCAGAAAGTGGAGCCCAGCACAGAGGGAGCAGAGAGAACACGCACGCACGCACGCACGCACGCACGCACGCACACACAGACACCTACCGCCGCAGCAGCTATGCCCGCTGTCTGTGCTGCGATGCCCGTGCCCTTCTTGGCATTCCGAAACCCCTCTGTGCCACAGGAGGCGCGGGCAAGGGGCTGGTGAGCGGCCGAGACCACCTGGATCTGTGTGCTGGGGAGGAAGGGGTGTACAGAATATGATGTCTGTTCAGGGGAGTGAGAGAGCACCAACCTATGCCCAGACAAGCCCCAGTGAGCAAGGAAAACACCATTTAGCTGCTTCCACCCTGAGCTTATCAGATGAGTTTTTTGAACTCTGGTAGGAGGTGTCAGGAAAGGTCAGAATCAACCCCTAAACCTCTGAATACTGACAAGTCGCAAACTCTACAAGAAGCTATTATGCATGGAAAGTCTGTGTTCCCCCACCTAGACTCATGCTGAAATTCAAACCTCTAATGTGATGGCTCTGGGAGGTGGGGCCTTTGGGAGGCGATGAGGTCATGAGGGTGGAGCCCTTGTGAGTATCAGTGGCCTGTCTCAGTGGTCTCTTCCACCACGTGGGGACAGGAGGAGAAGCTGGCCACTTGCAGCCTGGAAGAGCTCTCGCTAGAACCCGACCCTGCTGTCACGCTGATCTCTGACCTGCAGCCTCCAGACTGTGAGAAATAAACGTCTGCTGTTTCAGCCACCCAGTCTGGTACTTTGTTGTAGCAGCCTGAGCTGACCGACACCAGTGCCATGATCTGAGGGCGCTGAGTGTCATCCACAGGAGGGGTGGCGTATTTTCCCCTTCACATCTTGCCTGAAGACAATGTTTAAAGTAGATTCAAAGTCCTTTCTGGCATTCCCCAGCCCCCCACCTCCCCAAGAAACTGAATTTCACATTGGGTGATTTTAATGACTTTTCATTGGTAAAGTTTCAAATATACTCAAAAGCGGATATAATAACGTCTGAACTCCCCTGGGCTCACCATTCAGCTTCAACAATTAATAACTCATATCCAATCTGGTTTCATCTTTAAGCCTTGTTTCTTCTACTCCCCTCTACGCCCTACTAAGGGTTTATTTTGAAGCAAATCTTAGACCCATCATTTCATCTGTATTTCATTATATATCTCTAAAAGATAAGTAGTCTTCAACAAGTTAAATTAAAACTAAGAATAACTTCCATAAATCCCTAGACTTGCTTTCCACTCCCCCCTTAACCACCACCTGGTCTCATGGGCTGAAGAGCCCTCAAGAACTCACAAGCAGGGGAAGTGGAGGGTGGTTACAAGGTGACCTGCTGGAGCCAGCCCTGGGCTGGGGCCATCTGCTATGGGCCTGGCTATGGCTGCCATTTCCCTCCTAAGGCTTCTTGGGTCTTCTACACCAAACAGAACCACAAGAGAATTGCTTGTCCCTGAGACAACCTCAACAGAGCTCTACAGAGTAGGCCTCTTTAAAAAAGCAAAGAAACAAAGAGAACTAGCCTATACCGTTATCAGCCCGAGAAGAGAGGGACACCCAGGGGCTCTGACTCTGGGCTTGTAAGATGACAGCTGAAACGTGTCCTACGGCACCTCGCCTGGCACCCCACCTCTAGCCCTGACCACCCACTGTCTTTTGTACTGTTCTCTAAATTGCTTCGCAGGCCACTGCTGACCAAATACCAACCCCACCTCTAAGTGTGGGCCAGTCTGTGAGGATGTCACTGATGTCAGCAAGCTTTCCGCTGCCAACAGACAGTTGGGAACTTCCCCGGCACCATCTGAAAGCCACACAGAATGCGAGTCTTCCAACCTCGCTCAGCCCCACAAAGCAGACATCTGGTCCACAGTGGACCAAGGCCAAGTACTTTAAATCGACCCTTATTTGGAGGTTTCCCTTTGCTTAGTTTGTTAGTAAATCCTATATTCTGAAATAATCTCCCTCATTTATTTAATCAGCCATTCCCAGTACCAACACTTAACAACTACACTTTCATGGGAAGACCTTCTGGCTCTAAAATATACTCTAGCTCTGGAGCAGAACCAGAAAATACAGTTCCCAAGGATAGCAAAGGAATCTTTAACAATATGATATGGGAACCCAGTTCACATTTCCATTTATTCTGAATCAACTTTCTAAAGAGAGAGGAGATTTCCCCAAATGAGGAGGAATACTGGGCAGGGTGTTGTGCACCAGGACCCATGTGACTTGCCTGCCCCCCTGCGGGAGAAAGAAGCCTCCACCTCAGCCCTGCCCAGGAGTCTCTTCCCCACTTACTTGTTGTAGGATGCTTTAATGTGTGCGATTGGGATCTCCTCAAATTTCTTTCCTGCCCACCTCAGAGAGCTTTCCTGTCCGGGAAATGGAGGGTAAATGCTGCAATTAGAAGAAAAATTTTCCATAAAGTTGTTCTGGTATTTGTTTTTCAATTTAAAAAAACCCCACGTAGTTTAAAAAAAGCCAACAGCATAGACAAACTGGTAACAAAAGACAGCAGCCCTCTGCCCTGACCTGCTCCTGAGGTTGCTGCCCCCAACCCTTCTGGTGCTGCCAGAACACGGTATCTGTGAACACGGTCCTTCAGTGGCTGTTTCCCCGAGTGGCTGACTGTGGACACAGCTAATGACTTTCTGATAGAAAGAGAACTTAATCCATACTCCCCATCCTCCCTTATCTCTTCTAGTATAATCAGATCACTCTTTTCAGTCCTCTATAAACTATTCCTTCTGCAATTAAATAAAACACGGGCTTCCCTGGTAACTCAGTCCTGAAGAATCTGCCTGCCGATGCAGGAGACACAGGTTTGACCTCTGATCTGGGAGGATCCCGCATGTCTCGGGGCAACTAAACCGGTGCGCCACAACTATTGAGCCTGTGCCCTAGAGCCCAGGAGCCGCAACTACAGAAGCTGGAATACCCTGGAGCCTGTGCTCCACAACAAGAGAAACCACTGCAACAAGAAGCCTACAAACGGCAGCTAGAGAGCAGCTCCCACTGGCTGCAACAAGAGAAAAGCCCGTGTAGCAGCAAAGACCCAGCACAGTCAAAAATAAATAATAAAATAAAAAAAATCATTTTAAAAATTAAGTCAAACCTCTATTTCTTGCTGCATCAACCAGATACCTTGACTATCCTTGTTAAAAACAAAGACAAAATAAACTTAATAATACTTATAAAGATCATTATTGTTAAAAAAAAAAAAAAATTCCAGTATCCCTTAAGAGTGGAGACCTGCAAATTTTTTATGTAAAGGGCCAGAGAGTAAATATTTTAGGCTTTGCTGGCCATGATGCTTCTGTTGCAGCTACACAACTTTGCCACTGAGGTGCAGAAACAGCCACAGACAACAGTGAGTTAATAGGTGTGACTATGTTCCAATAAAGTTCTATTTATAAAAATCAGTCAACTGGCCACAGGTGGGTGGGTAGGGGCCAACTTGCCAGCCCCTACCAAGACCAGTGGATATCAGGGCTGGCTGAATGGCAGGACCATGTGACTCTGATGCTTCCACTCTGCCCTAGATTTCTGGATGGGACCTGAGAATCCATTTCTGAAGTAGCCCAGGTGAGTCAGGTGTGAACTCAAGGGTTCAGCACACTGGTCCAGACACTGCTGAGTTGAAGACCCCCCTGCCTCCCATCCCCCAGTCTTCTCTGTCCTCTGGCTATCTCTCGCTCAGGACTCTTCATTTTCAGGTGGAGAAACAGTACTGATAGGGGAACAGGGAAGCCAGGCCTTGGGCTGAGGGGCTTTTCCTTGGTTCAGAGTTTTGCTCACCACCTGTGCTTTTTAAATTCCAGACTCAAGCAAACCTGCAGCTGCACCCTGCCCGCAGGCACAGATCAGATCCGCGTTTGCACCTGCTCAGCCACTTGAACTACAGTGGGTTCTGATCAGAGAATACTACTATCTGAGCACCATCCTGTCTACTGGTTTTCCTGGAAATATTTAACAAAACAAAACTGTAACACAGTTGGGTATTCAGGAGTTACAAGTGTATTCTTTCCTGCTCTGCCTGATCTTAGAGATGATTTAGCATCCCAGCAGGTTGCCAGCTTAGCAGCTACATGCTGAGACTGACTGTGGAGGAGGCTCCATTGTTGTTATTTAGTCACTCAGTCCTGTGGGACTCTTTGCGACCCCATGGACTATAGCCTGCCAGGCTCCTCTGTCCTTGGGATTTCCTTGGACAGAGTGTGAGGCTCTGAGATGACATTAATGTTTAAAACCTTATAAGTTCCCCATTAATAATTTCTTCTATCGACTTGCAGGTCAAACACTTAAGCCTTCTGAAGTCTGAACACGCCAGCATTATGTCTTTAATAGGGCAAGATTTTCAAACTAGAAAGGAAACAGAGCTTGAACCATTTAACTGAGGGTGCAGACAAGATCAAGCTTTTAAGCTTCCCACGTCCACTGAACAAGCGGTTCACCCCAAGGCAGCCCAGGAACGGGAAAGACAAAGCCTTCTGGTGCTGCTCTGCTGGCTCTTCACACCCATCCTCAAAGCACGTCTGCGCACACAGCATCTCTTTAAAACGGCTGACAGGGACTGAAAACGGCCGGCACAGGTGGCCAGAGGAAAATACACAGGAGTGCCTACCGTCCTCTCTCCATGTCATGGTTTCTTGACCTTAGTGCCACTGACATTTTGGGCAGGGGGATTCTTTGGCGGGGGGTGGCTGATCTGAGCACTGTGGGGTATTTAGCAGCATCCTTCACCTCTACCCAACTAGGTACTGACTCTCAAGCTGTGACAACCAAAAATGTCCTCAGACGTTGCTACAAGTCTCCTTGGAGAAACAGTGGCCCCAGGCTGGGAACCACTGGTTTCCATTAACGACTCCAGCATCAAGAGGGCCCTCAGTACTGCTGGCGATCACACAGCGCACCCCTGCTCAACTGCCCTCTCACTGGCCTGGATGACTAGTCTGTACCTTCTTTTGTCCCCTCAGACCTTCAGCTTCTTTCTGCTTCCTTGCTGCCAGCTGATGACCTTCACAAAGAAATAGAAGCAATCAGGTTTCCCTTCAGCTGCCACTACTGAACAGCTGTGCCCCCAGTCTCTGCCTTGTCTCCCGTGATGATGCTCCACTTGCGTGTCCGCCCCTCAAGGACAGCACTCCGGCAATGTTCCTGCTCCAGCATCTGCATTCTTCCACCTCTTCATCGCCTCTTTCCCCTTGGCAAAACATGCAGTCATTTCCCCAGTCTAAAACCAAACAGAAGCCTCTGGATGCCAAAGCCTCCTTGAGCTCCTGCCCGTTCCTCTATGCCCCTTAAAGGACTGACCATACCTGCTGCTTCTGTCTTCTATTCTCCCTGAATCCACACCATTCAAACCTTAGCCCCTCATACTCCACCAAACATGCCCTACTCGAGGCCACCACAAATTCACAGTATTAAGTCCTACGAGCAGTACTGTTATCAGTCTATGGACTAGTCAATCATATTAGTAGCATTTGATAAAGCTAATCAACTTTTGAATCACAGGGAAAAAAAAAGTCTCTCCAGCGTTTTTTCAGTACCTCTCTGGAGGGTCCTTCTTTCTCTTCTGCTGATTCCTCCTCAGTTCCCCAAATCTCTAAATGCCAGAGGCTACAGGGTTCAGTCCTTAGACCTCTCCTTCACTTTACCTACCCTTTCTCTCTTGATGATCTTGTATCTTATGATTTTAGACATCATCTAAGGAATTCCTTGGTGCTCTCATTGCCAGGGGCCCTGAGTTCAATCCCTAATTGGGGAACTAAAATCTCAAAAGCCGTGTGAGGGAAAAAGAAATCATCTATAGATTGTCTTCCAAATGTGTACGTCTACCTCAGATCTGTGCCCTGAATTCCATTTCTAATTGCTAATATTGTATCCCCACTTGGATATTAATTAAACATCTCAAGTCTACAATTCAAGCTCCTGCAGTCTTCCCCATCTTCATGACAATTCCATCTTTCTAGTTGTTTAGGCCCCAAATTTTAGAACGTCCCTTCAGTTCGCTCCTTTTCTTATACCTTAACAAATTCTGTTGGTTCCACCTTCTAAGTGCATCTGTCTGACCATTTATACTGTCTCTACAGCTGCCACCCTGGACCCTGCCAGCATCGCTTCTCACTGAGATTATCTCAGTAGTCTTCTGATTGCTTAGGAGACTTCTCCCATCTTCGATCCTCGCTCTCCTACAGTTTAATATCAATGCAGTGGCCAAAAGGACCCTTTAAAAGGTAAGCATGAGCATGTCAACCCTCCATTTAGAATTCTCCAGTGACTTCCCATTTCTCTCAGAATAAGGTGAAGTCCTCACAATGGCCCACAAGGGATAACAGGATGTAGCCCTGCATGCCTGATGCACCCCTCATATGCTTGTCTTCACCACTCACTTTTACTTCTCACTCCACTGTGGCCTTCTTGCTCAGACACTAGACACACTCCTATAATCTGTCATACTTCTTTTTCTTATGTTCTATTTACTGTCCCCTAGCCACTCAAATTTAAGCTTCACCAGGGCAGGGATTTTGGTGTGTTTGGTCACCGATGTGTCCCCAACACCCTGAACAGTGTCTGACATTGTTGAGTGACCACAACAGAATCTTCTTCAATTCCTTTGGCAGCTCCCCACTGCCCACAGTGGGGAGTGGGTAAAAGCCCCACTGCATCTTGTGGTTTTAAACATCATCTATGTGATAAGTCTTCCAAATGTCTATGTCTGACTCACATCTGTCCCTTGAACTTCATCTCTAATAGCCAATATTGTATCTCCACTTGGATGTTAATCAAATATCTCAAACTTAAACATGCAAATCCAAGCTCCTAATGATTAATGACAATTCTCTCTTTCCAGTTGTTTAAGTGAAGTCACTCAGTCGTGTCCGACTCTTTGTGACCCCATGGACGGCAGCCTACCAGGCTCCTCTGTCCATAGGATTTTCCAGGCAAGAGTACTGGAGTGGGTTGCCATTTCCTTCTCCAGGGGATCTTCCCGACCCAGGGATCGAACCTGGGTCTTCTGCGTTGCAGACAGACACTTAACTGTCTGAGCTACCAGGGAATCCCTTCCAGTTGTTTAGGCCAACAGTTTTAGATGAACATCTAACATGCTCGTTATCTACAGATAAGGCTCTTAGCATTCTGATTCCTTCTCACCCTGCTGGCCTCATCTACCTTCACACACACACACACTTGACTACACAACATTCATACTGCGTGCCTTACACAGACTGTTAACTTTGCATAAAGTGACCTTTCATCTTTTCTAGCTGAGTTTCCATTCAATTCAGCTCTTAGCATTACATTATTTTCCTGGCACTCTTGTCTGATTTCCTCGAGTTAGACACTCATTCTTTCATACTTTAAAGCAACCAGCTCTTACGTCCAGTAAACTACTGATCAGATTATGGTGAAAACGTGTGCATGTTTGTCTTTCCTGGTTGACTGTGAACTACTTGTGCGAAGGAATGATCTTCTGCATTTGTACCCTCAGAACCAAGCAGGTTCTTAGTAAACGTCTGCTAAATGCGTGTGAAATACAACTAGCACACAGAGGCAGTGTCCCTGGCGGGAAGCAAGATGCCAGTTGCTGGCTGAGACCGAGTACAAAAACCACCCTGGACCTTAGACCAACTCTAAAAAGCGCATAACAACCTTTACCTTACTACCCCTTCCGCCCCATTTTGTATCGGAGACCCTGATCCCACGAGGGAAACAAAAGTGGTGATATTTAATTATACACCTTCGACATCCACTCATTCATCAAAAGTTCACTGATCCTTACAACCTTTTCCAGTACGCTTTCCACTTCAAGTAAGGAAAAAGCTGAGGCTCTAAGGTTAATCTGCATAAGGTTCCACAGTGACAAAGAGCTGGGAATTCACTGGTGTTCTGACCCTGGAAGGTGGTGCCAGTCGCCAGAGGGCTGGACCTAAGTGGCCCTTACCTGAAGCTGCTGCGGCTCGGAGCTGGAGCCGGAATCTCCGACTTCTCAACCTCCTCCTTGGCCGCTGCGTCTTGCATCTGTTGGGCGCTCATGTGGATGGTGGGGGCCGGCACTCTGGCCACGACCCTGCGGAGAAAGAAGGCTCAGGGAGGTCCAGATCTAAGCGAGTCCTGACTGGACTCTAGGAGTCCAAGTGGCTCATGGGACACGGGCAGGAGCGCATTCCCGGGTGACTGTAGGCTCGGAATGAGTAACCATCTTACCTGGTCGTCGGCGGCCAAGCCCATGACCGCAAGAGCCAGGATCCAGCGTTTCTTACAACCTGCATGACTTAAGTTGACCTCAGTCAGCTCCCGTCCGCGGCGACCGCGGGACTTAGCTCTTCCCGTCATGCTGCTCCCGCGCTGCCTTGTGGGAACATAGGATTGGCCCAGGACCTCGCCGGGAACCGCGGTGCGTTGTGGGAAGTTTGAAAGATGGCGGCGCCCACAAGGCGGAGTGTGTTAGGGCTGGCGAGGTGCTGGCGGCGGTTCGAGAGCCCCTGGAGTTTGGGTTCTCGTAGCTTGACCCTTGCGGCTGCACCGTCGAATAGCGCATCTCCATGGCGCCTGTTGGGTGCGTTGTGCCTGCAGCGGCCACCGCTGGTCTCGAAGCAGTTGACCCCAATGCAGGAAGAGATGGCAGCCCTGCTACAGCAGGTGGGTTGAGGTGCGGGTTGTGTCTTGTAGGTGCAATTGGGGACGCAGTAGAGGTACGCTGGCTTGGGTTTGATCCTGGCCCCACCACTGATTAACTTGTGTGACTTTGGGCAAGTCACTTCACTTCTCTGAGCTTCGGTATGCTTTCCTGCAAAATGGTGCCTACCTTTTGGGTTCCTGCGGTACGTAGTACGCGTTCAGTAAGAGGCACGTCGTTTTCATTGATCTTCTCTGTCGTTACCTTCTGCAGCTCTCTGGAGAGGCTCTTCTTTTTTTCGACACATAGGGGTGCGATGCTAAACTAGACGGATTCAGTCCCCATCATAGGTGGTTGACAGTTTGGAGAGAAAAATGGCTTTGTCATGTAATGAGCGTAAAGAAAAGACACAGGGCACATCCGTAAGATGTCTGTGATGTTTATAACATGGACAAAACCGGTGTATTGGCAACGAAGGTCCTAAATCCCCATAGGCAGTGATTAAAGATATTATGTCTACCTAGAACCTGAGGCGTTTTTGTCTTAGCTTCCTTGGTGGCTCAGAGGTTAAAGCGTCTGCCCGCAATGCAGGAGACCTGGGTTCGATTCCTGGGTCGGAAAGATTCCCCTGGAGAAGGAAATGGCAACCCACTCCAGTATTCTTTCCTGGAGAATCCCATGGACGGAGGAACCTGGTGGGCTACAATCCACGGGGTCGCAAAGAGTCGGACATGACTGAGTGACTTCACTTCACTTCACTGAGAGATTCAAGCTTCATTTCTGTGCCTTTTATTTGGCTTGTTAACTTACTCTGCAAACATTTTAAAGTCACCTTTTAAACTTTGTGCAGACACTGTGCTAAGTGGTAGGGATGCAGTGGTGAATAAGACAGAGGTAGCCTTGGTTCTTAGAGGGATTCAGTTTGGTGGAGGGGGTGTCAATCAATAACCAAATAACCACATGGTTATGGAACTGCAGTCTCTGGTAAGTGTAATAAAGGAAAACACAGGGTACTGTAATAGTGTTTAACAGGGATGTTAATTTGATTTTAATGGAAGGTGTCAAGGAATATCTTTTAAAATAAGTGACATTTAAATTGAGATCTGAAGGATGAGTAGGAATCTCCCAGGAGAGCATGAGAGAAAACATTCTAGAAAGAAGGAATGGCATCTGTAAAATGCCTGAGGCAGGATAGTCCATGGAGAGTGAGATTCTGGGCAGAGACTGGCATGACTGGAGGGTGGTGAGTGGGCAGGCACTGCCTGTCCTAGTCCTCTCTTGCTTGTGGTGGTCTTGATGTTTGAATGCATTTTAATACTTCAGGAAATGCAGCTCAAGCCCGCAGGGAAGGTGGCCTTTCTCCTCTGTTTTCTTTGGCGTGTTTCGATCATGTGCCTGGTTATGTTGGGTGCTAAGCTTCTGAATCTGTCAAGTGCACTGTGACTGTGTTTTATTGGTTTTCTTTTCTTTTAATTTTCCCAGTTTGGGGTAGATTTTTGCTCTTTTAATTTTCCCAGGTTGAGATAGAGAGAAGCCTATATTCAGACCATGAACTTCGTGCGTTGGATGAAGCTGAGCAACTGGCAAAGAAAAAAAGTGACCTTTATGAAGAAGATGAGAAGAATATATTGCTGGTGCAGGACTTGGAAGACATGTGGGAGCAGAAATTCCTACAGTTCAAACCTGGAGCTCGAATAACAGGTTTGTGGTCTCTTCAGCCCAGTTAGAGGTAGGAGGGTGGATATTCTGATTTGCAAATAAAGAATACTTGCTTACTCTCTGCTTTGTGTTTTAAATAATAATTTCAAATGATAAAACTTTTTAACATGGGAGAAAAATTCTTTTCACAGTTCTTCACATCCATCCTAATATAATATTTTAAAAGTCTGTGTTGTTTTTGAGTGGGATGTATGGTTATTGAGGGAACTCTCCAGGTGGCTCGGTGGTAAAGAATCTGCTTGCCAGTGCAGGAGCTACAGCAGAGGTGGGTTTGATCCCTGGGTTGGGAAGATCCCCTGGAGAAGAAAATGGCAACCCACTTCATTATTCCTGCCTGGAAAACTCCATGGACAGAAGAGCCTGGTGGGCTATAGTCCTTGGGGTGGCATAGAGTCAGACACGACTGAGTGACTGAGTACACATGGGTGCTGGAACAGCTGTGTCTCAGTGAAGCCTCAGGAATGTTATCTGTATTTAACTCCTAGTTTGGGACTGAGAGTAGGGGAAGTTAAGCCTTTCCCACTCGTTTCCTGTGTTTTATCTGAATTCCCTCCCAAAGCAGGGGGTTAAGTTCTCTTATTCTTGTTTCACAGTGAAAACTGAAGTAGAGACTGGTTAAGTCAGTAATAGTGTCAAAACCAAAGAATTAGTAGTGTCTGGGAATTGCTTCTTTTCCAAAGGCTCAAAGTACATTGTGTTCTGCTCTTCAAAGGAGGAGTGCAGCTTTGGGTTTCTTCTTGTTAAATTTTAGTTTCCTCGAGATTATGGGACTCTATCCTGAGAGGAGTCAGAGTTAGAGAGATGGGGTCAGGGTTCTAATTTGGTTATAAGTTCTTTGAGGGCAAAGATTGTGGCCCTGCCTTAAAGGAGGATCCTGAAACCCTAATCTTCTTGGTTCTGGCAGAACATGCTCCTCCTGTCTCCTGTGACCACTCCCCCCCCACCCCCCCACCCCCCCACATCTCTTCTATGCAGATGCTGACGTAAAGAATGACCGAAGCTCGCTGCATCGGAAGCTTGATAGGAACCTTATTCTGTTGGTCAAAGAGAAGCTTGGAGACCAGGACATTTGGATGCTGCCCCAGGCCGAGTGGCAACCCGGGGAGACCCTCCGCCAAACAGCTGAACGAACCCTGGCCACACTCTCAGGTGAGCTCTCTGCCTCACTGCTAAATCCCGCAAGACACACTCCAGACTCAGCCTCAGGATTTGCAGGCTGACTGTGTGCCTGACTTTTACTAGTAGGCTAATGGAAACTTGGGCTTCCCAGGTGGCTTTGCGATAAAGAATCTACCTGTAATTCAGAAGACCCGGGGTTCCATTACTGGGTTGGGAAGGTCCCTTGGAGAAGGGAATGGCCACCTACTCCAGTATTCTTGCCTGAAGAATCCCATGGACAGAGGAGCCTGCCTGAAGGATGGAGAGTTTCAGCCTCTGCTCGCTAAAGCTTGTCTTCCCAACAAAGTGCAAAACATTCACCTCTCCGTTTCCAGTTTTGCATTCTTGAAAATTTTTCAATCTATAAAAATAGGTGATTCTAGTACTTTTTCTGGCTTAAGTGGCCCAGATCTTCTTTGGGGCCCAGTATCATAAAATATTTTGTCATCATAGCTATGAGAGATCTTGTTGCCTTAATAGGTTCTACTCGCCTTCCCTTCAGTGGCATCTCTGCCTCTCCACTCGGAGCACCAGTGAGGCTGTTTGTTCCAGCGAGATCTGGTGATCAACACTCACAATAAAATGTGCTTCAGTTCTTATGGCACTTGAAGTTTCATTTCTCACTGTTCGTGGTTTCCTGTCACAAAATTGATTAGGATTAGTTACATGGTTTTCTCCTTTCCTACATTTTTGATTCTTATAGTTTATGGACTCTTGAGGAAGTGGATTTTTTGTGTGTGTTTGCCTCTACATAGTATGCATCTTTTCCTGATCTGTTTTGCACAGTCGCTCCTCTCCCCTCCCCCCTTTTTAAGGCAGCGTCTTTGTGCTGAGGATTTAGAGGCCGTGGAATCTCTTTAATTCTGTCACGTCTAGAGCATGGTCAGTCATACTCAGTTCTCTCCTCATCTCAGAGTTCTGATCCTGAGCAAGTGTTGCGGAGCCTGATTTTAGGTGACCCACTGCCTTCTCGAATTGAGTTTTGGGTGTCTCACTGAAACATGAGATTTTTCATTCCTTGGCCATTTGGTATCATTTTGAGGAAGATCCCTTGGTTGGTAATTATCTTTTGCTCCATATTGCTCAGCATTTGACAATATGTGTTGTCCCTAACTGACCTGTGATTTAGATTCTGTCCCAGGGCCCAGCACAGAGACCGCCAACCAAGAAACGCCCAGACTTTCTCTGAAAGAGGTTCATTTGCTTAACATAAAGCATCGACGTGGGGGACTGTTCATGCATCTAGGGGCCTGCAGAAACACCTTTCGGGGACAGAGGTTGAAGGTGCTATCCCTGTGCTGTTCCTTGCCCCTGTGGAGGTTTTAAAATTTAGTTCATTCAGAACTGATGCTCCTGCCAGTTTCAGCCTGCTTCTCTTTTTGTCCTTGCAGCCTTGCTTGTTGGCAGCACCACGTATGCATTCACCCAACTAGACACCTCAGCGTTATCTTTGACCTCATTCCGGGATCCCCTAAGTTCCTGAGTGCTACCTGGTCTGTTCTAAATAGTCCGTCTTTGTGCCCGCAGCTCTTCAGGGAGTCTTTTCACTTCCTGCTAGATCAGGGTTTCTGAGCCTTGCCTTGGCACTCTGGAAATCTGGGGCAGGATCATTCTTCTTCGGGGCTTCTGTGGTTCTGTCTAGGCTATTTACTGCAACATCTCTGGCCTCTGTCTGCTTGATTGTAGTAGCACTACTTTGGTTGTCTCTAGTGTAACAACCGAAAATGACTCTGAATACTGCTGGAAATTACCTGGGGTCTGGAATCTCTGCGGTTGAGAACCGCCACCCGGGAGTACTGAGGCAGACACCACACAAGCCCCCTTCTTGCTTTTGTGTTGTCGTTTTCAGTGCCGCCAGAATCAGCCTTCTTAAACACAAATCCCTTGTCGCTTCTCTGCTTGAAATCTTAAAAGGTTTCCCATAAAAGCAGACTTTTGAGCACGGCCTAGGCATACTTTTTGCTCTGGTCCCAAGCTCATCAGTCTTCCGTCTTGCTGATCATTCATGTATATTCTAAGTTCAGACCTAGCAAGCCTTTTGAATAATGTCGTATTTCTTGTGTCCCGGTTTTGGGGCCTGCCTGTCCAAAACAAAGCTTTGGTCCTACCTAGTCCGACTGCTTGGTTTTTAAAACTCAGCTCGTCCCTTCTGCCCTCTGTGGTGGAAGCTTCTGGGTAGAGAGCTCGACTCCTTCCTCTAGGCTCCTGTAACGTTCACAGAGTGCCCTTACTCAGTTTATCCAGCAGAAATTCTTTCTGTGCCTTCTTGTTGCTGGTCACTGTCCGGGCAGTGGGGTCACAGTGATCTATAGGACTCTACCTGGGCCTCCTGGGGGCTTATGTCCTAGTGAAGAAGATGCTCTTCATTCCATTGCTGTTTAATTGTTGATTAACAGGCAATTTCTTCTCAGCCAGAATTCTGAAAATACGGATAGGATTTTGTCCTTTCAGTCATCCCAGTTCTCAGCAGAGTACCTGGCACAGAGTAGGTACTTGCTGAATATTTGTTGTTGTTTACTTGCTAAGTCATGTCTGACTCTTTGCAACTCCATGGACTGTAGTACACCAGGCTTCCCTGTCCTTCACTATCTCCCAGAGTTTGTTCAAACTCATGTCCATTGAGTCAGTGATACCATCCAACCATCTCCCATCCAAATGCTTCTGAGATCAGACGATATCGGGCGTGTTAGGGTGGTATGGCCGTAGGCCCATCCAAACATCTCATCCTCTGTGGCCTCCTTTTCCTCTTGCCCTCAGTCTTTGCCGGTATCAGGGTTTTTTCCAGTGAGTCGGCTCTTTGCATCAGGTGACCAAAGTATTGGAGTTTCAGCTTAAGCATCAGTCCTTCCAAAGAATATTCAGGGTTGATTTCCTTTAGGATTGACTGGGTGGATCTCCTTGCAGTCCAAGGGCCTCTTCAAGAGTCTTCTGCAATACCACAGTTCAAAAGCATCAACTCTTGAGTGCTCAGCCTTCTTTCTGGTCCAACTCTCAACATCTGTCCATGATTACTGGAAAAACCATGGCTTTGACTAGACGGATCTTTGTTGGCAAAGTGATGTCTCTGCTGTTTTATATGCTGTCTAGGTTTGTCATAGCTTTTCTTCCAGTGCTGAATGTTTAATGAGTAAGTGGTATGGTAGTGTAAGCACTCAACTACTGTTCTGGCTCTGCCACCAGTGTGAGTACTGCTAATGAGACTTAGGCAGCCTCTGTGTGCCCCCCTGATCTGGCCCCCCAGCAGCCTGTGTGTCCGCAGGAGAGGGAGTGAGGTGGTGGTGTGAAATGGGAAAACAGGAGGGGCCTTTGCTGCACTTCAGGCTTCCTCAGCCATCATGCAAAAGTCGGTGGCTGGGTTTCTTCCCAGGATCATTGAGCTCAGATCCTCAGCTTTCTTCTGCTCATTCACAGTGCTCAGTTTTGCCTGCTGGGCCCCGCGTGGAAAGGGGCTCCTCTCTTCTTGGTACCATGCTTTCCTCCGTTGAACATTCCCGTTGCCATAAAGAAGAGTGAAAGGATATGTTGGTTTCTTATAGGTGCATAGAAAATGGAATAGGTTGATTTATTTCAAATTCATGAAAATCATAAATAACATGAAGTAATTAAGATGACAAAGGAAAGCTCAGGCAGCTTATAAGTATAAAAAAGTCAGAGTCTGTTCCTTTCCATCTGTTTGGCACACTTCCCAGGTATTTCTGCAAGATGGAATTCCTAGAAGTGAAATTAATGGTCAAGGATGGACACATCTAAGATTTTGATAAGGTACCACCAAAGTGCCCTGCAGAACATACTTAAAAATTTTTCCCTGTCCAGTCAGTAAAAAGAATGATCTTTAGATTAGCAGTTTCCTTTCTTTTTTATTGGGTAATGTGTTTATTTGGATTAGTGGCCAGTGGTTAGAGTGGCCATCTGCGTATTTTTCACATGGCTATTGGTTTTTCTTTACCCGTGAACCACTTATTTAGATTCTTTGCTCAGGTTTATAATGAACTCTTTTTTTTCCCCTTTTTGATTTAATTTAATCCATTTTCCCAGGTCATAGAAAAGTAATGTGTATTCATTGACTTAAGTGGAAAATTCAGAAACGTGTAAAGAATCATGCCAGTGTAATTCCACCACCCATAGATCCCCACTGCTGACACTTTATATTGTAGGTGAGCTCACATCATACGTGGATTCCTCATCTAATGCTGATAGTGTTGTTACTGTTTTTGATATTGACAAAAGCCATTCATTGTATATGGTGAAAAAGTATCACACAGTGTCTGGTAAATGTACAACTGTAAGAAGTAATAGGTAATTTTCCTGTCTTAGAGGCAACCACCATGAATAGTTTTTTTGTGTATCCTTTTAGCAATTGTAAGCACATACTTATTTTATCTGTTCCTTTTTTCCATGAAGTGGGCACACTTAAACATGTACATATATGTGTATGTATATACACACATAGTTATGGACCTTCCTTTTCTCATACACAGCTTTTAAGCATATCTTTATATCAGCAAGTGAAGACATATCTTACACTTTTAACACCAGTGTAATGTTTCATATATGTATGTACTGCAGTTTGTTTAACCAGTCTGTTGCTTTTATTAAAAAAAAAAGCTGCAGTGAACATCTGTGTACACTCCTTTGCTCACATGGGCAAATAAATATTGAGGAGGGTGAAATTCTAGAAGCAGAATTGTCAGATCAGAGGGTTTGTATTATTAAATTTGATATCTCTGGCCAAGTAGAGCAGTTATACTAATTATATACCACGTACATTTGAGAGAACCCAGTTTTCCTTTCTCCTTGATGAGCAGTGTGCTGCTCAAAGTTTTTGAGCTTAAATAGTAATGGTACGTCTTTGTCGTTTTAATTTGTATTTATTGAGTTATTAATGAGTTGAGCGTCTTTATGAGTTTATAGTTCATTGATAATTTATCTTCATGGGAACTTGTTGTTCATATGCTTGGTTCATTTTTCTTTCAGAGTTGTTGGCTTTTTCCTCATTGATTTCTACGTACTATTTAATACTCATATCTTAAGATGTTCCTTTGTTCAGTGTGTCGAAAATACTTTTCCTAGTTTGTCATTATGTCTGACTTTTTTATGCTTCATTTTTCCCTGCAGAAGGATTTTAACTTTTATGTAAATGAATAGGCCTTTTCTTTTTTGCATTTTGTGTCTTGGTTAGGATTTCCCCTCTCAAAAATGATTCAGAAAGTATCCCACATGTTTTTTTTAATAGTACTCTTATGGTTTCTTTTTTCTTTAGTGAAGAATTTTAAAATACAGAAAAACTCAGAAAATATTAAACATCCATGAAACCATCATTCAAAATGAACAAACCTTTCGTGAAAATTTTAACCTGGTGTGAGATCTTTGATCTGTAGGGTGTCAGTTTGGGTGTGAGGAGTGAGCTTGTGATCCAGTTTTATTTTTTCACTAGCCCATTCTCCCGGTTCCATTTAGTAACTGATCCGTTATTTCCTCATCCTTTGAAATGCTGTGTTGGTGTTGTTAACCCATTGTTATAGATTGCAAAGATCCTCCATCTCTCTTTGCCTTTTAACTTTGGTTTTCACCTTGCAGCAGTCAAATTGGGACCTTTCAATACTTTTCAAGTGATACTCCCTTTAAAAGGGCTGATGAACTTTGCTTTACAGATATAAGTGTCTCGGTCCTTCGTCAGCAGGTGGTGACCGGGCTGAGTCTGGAAGCTCAGTGCTCTGACTCCCAGGTAGTGTTGTTTAGGCTGCCTTGCGGACTTCAGTCTGAGAGCAGTAGCTTGGCATGAGGAATGGACCCAGGGAATCTGGTCGGGAATCCCGACCAAGGGCCGGGAGCTTTTGGCTTGAAAGGAGATGAGGGTCTTCAGGATCGACCCTGGTCCTCATCCTCGGGGATGGCGTTCCCCTCAGGCCAGAAGCAGCTCTCACAGAGACCCCTGCTGCTTTCGGGCCCCAGGGTAAACAGGTGCGAGTGTCCTCATCTTCCACTTCTGTTCCCCGCTCCCCTCCTCCTCAGAAAACAACCTGGAAGCCAAGTTCCTGGGAAATGCACCCTGCGGCCACTACAAGTTCAAGTTCCCCCAGGCAGTGCGGGCGGAGGGCAGCCTTGGGGCCAAGATCTTCTTCTTCAAAGCCCTGCTGCTAACCGGAGACTTTTCCCCGGCCATGGAGAAGGGCCGTCACGTGTGGGCCAGCAAGGAGGAACTGGGTGACTATTTGAAGCCAAAATACCTGGCCCAGGTTAGGAGGTTTCTCTTGGACCTCTGACGGACTGAGCTGCCGGTGGACAGTGCTCGGACAGGTCTACGGTTGGGCCTCAAGGACATGGTACGGTGTTCTCATCTCTACGGGAATATCAAGCGGCAAACTAAGTTCTGAGAAATAAATGGGTTTACCATTGTGTGGGTCTCGGTTGATTTATCCTTTGAAGACTGTTGTCTTCTCCTTGTGAAGAGAGAGCCATCTCTTAGGGTGTTTTATCCTTTTTCTCCTGAGTTCGTGATTGAGTAGTATTGCATTGCTTCGTAGTGAATCAGCTGGCTTCGTGGGCCCAGGAAGAAAGAGCAGAAGGAAGTGAATCAACTTTCTAAAAACCGTGAGCTTCTGTGAAAGCCTCTAGGTCCAAGAATAAAAGGAACCACCTCGTGCTTTGTAGTTTCTTAGTCATTTTCTGTTTTGTATTTCTCTTCCTACTTGATATGAAAACGTATCAATCTAGCCGAGGAAACGATTCCTTCCTTGTTTTCTGTTTGCTTTGCTTCCTTCCCCCTCCCCTCCCTCCCTCTTTTCATTCATTTTTTTAAGGCGTTTTCTATTTAAGCAATAGAATTGCTTCTTATATATTTTGAAACAGTCATGTGAAGTGAGCAGGGTCAGCTTGTTACCTGCCATCTTCGGGGTGGGAGTCCTGGTCAGGTGTGACTGGCTGAGAGATGCTGCACGTCACTGATGGTGCAGGAGGAGACTGCTTATCCCCTGCCTCTAGGTTGGGGTTCTGGACCCCTCACTGTGTTGCCTGGGTCACCACTGGGCCTGGTGCCTGGCACATGGAGGGCACTCAGTGAGCATTTGCTAAATGAGAGGAGGGGAGGGAGGGTCTCAAGCGTGCCTCTTTCTGCCCAGAATAGTGGTCCCAGGAACAAGACTTCAGTCATCTCAGAAGGCATTCTGGGTTAAATAGACTGGACTCTAGCAGTCTGCACGCAAGAGGGATCCTGGGAGCCTCTGGTTTATACCCAGTGCGTCAGAAGCACAAGTGAGCACTTGGAAGTCCAAGTGCTTAGGTGCAGTTGACACCTAAGAGGGAGAGAAGGGGTCTGGTAGGATGGAAGCCCTTAGCCTGTGGGATCCACCGCTTTCTTCAGGTAGATAGGGTCAGAATTGAGTTGAATTGTTGGACATCTAGCTGGTGTCTGAGAATTGCTTGGTGTGGGGAAAAAATCCCACGCTTTCAAGTTGATCCCACAATCTTATTGGCCGTTCACAAGATGGGCTGTTTTGTTACAGAGTTGTTTCTTTAAAGGGAAACAGCTTCTGTAAAATTGGTAAGGGGAGAAATGGTGTCATGTCAACCTGAAATTATAGGTTGGTTCCTGTGAGGTTTCCCCCAGTATTTGGAAGTGATCATGGACAGGGTGGAATACCTTAAGACAAAAGCTGAGAATTTTATAGAAGTGCCTTCCTTTATCACAAGGAGTGTCTAGTTTAGTAGCTTCAAGACATACCACGAGCTTTCCCACTACGTTAGACTATCTGGGGGAAACTAGGTGGAAAGGAAGGCCCTCCCCCTCCACTCCCAACCCTGCTTTGTTTTACGCAGTTGATGACGAAGGCCCCATCCTGGATCACATTTTTTATTTTGATGAAACTATTTTCTGCTGGGCCCTCACATCCCAAAGAAGCTACTGTATGTCTCCGGAAGAAGAAAGAAATGTCAGGATTTGAGGCTGCAGGGGCCCAATGCACATGGTAGTGGGCTTTAGTTGTGTTAGCATGGTGTGGGACTCGATTCTGGTTTATTAGCACTTTGGCTACAAAATCCTATAGATTTTGTGTGGTCTTCCCCAGCCTCCTTAGCTCAGGAGTCCTGCTATTTCGGGAGTGTGATTTTGCAGAATGCAAATGTTTTTGGCACTATATTAATAGTAGAAATGACCGGATATGCTGAGTGCCAGCCTGCATCTTCCATTGCCTGCCAGACATAGCCAAAAAACTTTCTAGCATGTTCTTGCGGGGGAGATGACCAGGGAACAAAGTGAAATATATGTTCTCTGTATTTTAGAAATCAGAGAGAGGAGGAAAGAATACTGTGTGTGATATGGGTATTAGGAGTTGCAATTTGAGGTGTGTTTGTGTGCTCTGAGTAGAGAAATGCCACTGTGTGTGTGTGTGTGTGTGTGTGTGTGTGTGTGTGTGTGTGTGTGTGTGTGTAACATGTAAAACAGACCACCTCACTAGAAGACTCCTCCAGAAGTTTAGCCCCACCTGGTCATTTTCTTCCCCAATGATTTCCAGTCACTTCTGTTTCTCCCCCTTTGCAGGGACTACAGAGAAAATACCACCACTTTTGTCAACTTGTTTTCCTGGTGATGTAGCCTCAAGAGTCACCTCCTGCTGAGCCATTTTTGCACCTTGAACGTGTATCTACACATCGCACTTCGTAGGACCATGGTCTGGCTCCCACACCTAACTGGTCTTCCAGATCCTAGGGCAGAACCTGCTTCAAGGCCACACTCAGGACATATTTAAGTGAATCAGCTATTTGGCCATACTCAGGACATATTTAAGTGAATCAGCTTTTTTCCTCATGAGCACTGAACTTGGAAATCAGAAAACCCAGGTTTGAATTTGTTTCATGACCTTAGGCAAATTACAAGTACTGTCACTGTTTAACAACAGTGGAATGACCCCTGAGTGCCAGAAACCAGACTGGAGCTGGTACCTGCAACGTACAGGGCAGGCAACTGTTATTCTCAGTTTATAGATGAGAGGATAGGCTCCAAAGAGGTTAGTTAACTTGCTTAGGGTTACTCCCTAGTCATTTGAACCCAGATCTGTGTATAAAACTAGTTCATAACCTTTCTTAATTTTTGTCATCTGTTAAAATGAAGATGACACTGTTTCTCAGGTGATGTGTTAATTTATGTGAAAGCACTTAGCACTGTGCATGACTTGCTATAAACAGTAAGTGGTTCCTGTCTTCTGACATAGTTAGGTGCCTGAAGTCTCCAGAGTTCAACTGTATGGTCTTTAGCTTTTGCAACTCCCATCCTCACCTTTTCCAAGTTATACGTGTGACAGCCAAGCATTTCGTACCTATTTGGAGAGGGACATGGGTGTTTGGACATTGATGGATTCCACCAGCCCATCTCAGAGTGGATGGACGGCAGGTCAGTCCCATAAATGCATGCATCTGGACAGGCCTGGTTCCCACCCTGGACCAGGAAATCCAGAGCCCCTGTTAGGCCCATGCCTATGGGGCGCTAGAACCAGAATGGACTGGCTGACCCATTCCATCACCCCAGCAGGGGGAAGAGGAGCGTAGCGGAAGGGCCAGCAACCCAGTTATTAACTCACAGGGATTTCCCTGGTGGTCCAGTGACTGAGGCTCTGCTCCCAATGCAGGGGCCCCCAAGTTCGATTCCTGGTCAGGAAACTAGATCCCACATGCCACAGGATCACATATGCTGCAACTGAGACCCAGTGCAACCAAGTGAAGAGAAAAAAAGAACTCATAGATCACTAAACTGCAAGCACTCACAGCATGTAAATGCCTATTTGCCTGAAATCTTGAGGCAGCCTCAGTCCCCTACTGTCTTTTCCTTTATTTCCTAGAAGCCTGGATTGTAACCAGTCATTCCAGGCCAGCAGTCACCACCCACCTGCCTTGGAATGTCTGCATAAGAGTACAGGACATGAAGGAGGAAACTGGTCTTGTCCTTGATTCCAGAAGTATCCAGAATAGGTGCCTCTGTGAAGGGTTCAGACAGTGAGAGACTGCTGCAGCTGCGAGGCTGGCCCTGGGAGGTCCCCTGTGAGTCGGGAGGGGATGGCCAAGGAGGACATCACTAGCCCAGAGCGAGGAACAGGTGCATGTGTATTCACACACACACACACACCCCTGCCCCAAACCACATGTGCACACACACCCCTGCCTCAGACCATCCTCGATGGGCCAGAGGAGCCAGCAACGTGTTCTGTTTAGAGGATCTGCATTACAGACACACCATTGATCACTGAAAAAATCAGATGTCCCGGTCTCATATAGCTGCTAAGTGGCTAAAGAAGGGACAGAGATAGGGAACAGGACCCCTCCACCCCCCAGGCTCTGTTTTGGTCCAGGAGGGAGAAAATGGTTCTAATAGTGTTAGGACGTTTTGAGCACGACAGGACTGGTAAAGTTGAGAACACCCTGGGGCTGGGGGTTTGGGAAGACATGTCGGGAAGGCTTGGGGTAGCAGGGCTGAGAGGAGGAGAGGGAACACCCCCGGAATAAGCTGGCTGGAGGTGGAGGGGTGAGGCGGGGCTTCAGCAGGGTGGGGTGGGCTGTCAAGCGCATGGGCACCACAAGGTGGCAGGATTCGCCTGACAACCGCTTCATCCCCCGCAGCCTGACCAGCTCTGGCCTTGGAGAGGCCCCAGCGCCCTGTCCCCTGGGGTGAGACATGCACTGGCCAGGATAGATGGGGCGTGTTCACATACTCCGCCTCACTTGATTCTCACATCATCCCTGCCTCGCAGTGTCTCTGGTGTTTTGATCAGCAGGCAAGCCTGGGAAGGTGAAGGAAGTCTGTGAGGGTCTCAGTGCCAGTGTGTGGTGGAGCCGTTGAACCCAGAACTTTGAGATTCTAAAGCCCACTGCTGCCCCTTGTTACCTGGATGATTACCTCTGTGTCAGAATTCCCACACCTGTCCCCAAGGGACAACCTACTGCAGGCCCCCAGGCCTCTGGAAAGGCCAGAACTAGGGCAGTTTGGGAGAACATGAAGAGGATTTGGAGGTGAGAACGGTGAGACTGAAGAGATTGAAGTCACTGAGCTTGGAGAAGAGAAGGACGAGAGTCATGGTCCTCGAGCGCCTGTGTTAATTATCAGGGGAAGTCAACCAGTCTCCTTTGAGTTAGAAGCAATAAGCTTGGAATGCGGCGAGGGAGTCTTTGGGAAATTACAACATGGGAAGAGTTCTTGACATTTAGGATTACTAAACATTCAAATGAATTCCTGAGACATTCCAGTCCTCATTTGACAAATATGTGTGGAGGAGGTGGTTTGACTGCCAAGCACTGGGGATAAAATGGTGATCAAAAACCTCCTGGCCGTTGTGTCCTCTTGATGGTTGAGTGCTGAGGTTGGGGGCAGGGGGCAGACCCATCCACCAGCAAAAGGTGTCGTGTCACAGAAGGACATGCACGTGCTGGGCGCTCACTCAGCCTGGTCGGGCTCGGAGAGTGCCTCTGGACCGACAGACGTGGCTAAGCTGAGGCCAGAAGGATAAGAAGGAGTGAGCTGGGGAGGGAAGAGGGGAAGGGAGCTCCTGCCTTCTGAGGCCTGAAAGAAATTCTATGGGGCTGCATGTGGAAATTATTTTACAGTGTTTGACACCCTTAACTGTCCCAGACAGCTCGAGTTGTTTTGTCTGAAGGCAAGAAAATGAGTTCCATGATCTCTTACTACAGAGAAGCCGCATCTGACCTGGGGGTTGAATTCCAAAGTCAGTGCCTGGGGAACTCCCTGGTGGTCCAGTGGTTAGGACTCTGTGCATTCACAGCCTTGGTCCCAGTTTAATCCCTGGTCGGGGAACGAAGATCCCACAAGCCGTATGCGGTGGCCAACAAAACAACAAAAGAAAGCCAAGTGCACAAGTCACAAATCCCATACAATTAAAGTTACTGTTGAACTATCCCTTAGAAAGGTGCCACGTGTGTGACTGACACGCTGTCGGGGGAGTCCAGCATGGGCAGTGTCTCCCCAGTGATGGAACCCATCATGATTTATTTGGTTGAGCACAAGATGAACCAGTTGGCTTGTGTTTAGGTCTCTATTGTATAAATCGCTAGGGTTCCCATTCCTGTCACTGAGGGGCAATTGACTACTGGTCTGTTTCCCCCAGCAGGAAAGGCCTGAATTGGGGCAGTTTGGGAGAGGATAAGGAAATTCAGAGTCACACTCAGTGTTATGAGATGTTCACACATAAATGGACCCAAGATGGAGTTGCCTCACCCATCTAAGGCTCGCTGAAGAGTGGGAGGGCTGGGAGCAGGAAGCTCATCAATCGTGGGGGGAAATGCCTGCACTACTGACAGATTATTGATCTCCTCTTTAAAAGTTTCAGTATAGAGGTCTTCCCTGGTGATCCAGCAGTTAAGACTCCACGCTTCCACTGCAGGGGGCACAGGTTCGATCCCTGGTTGGGGCTCTAAGATTCCACATGCTGCATGGTGTAGCCAAAAGGTTTTTTTTTAAAAAAAGTCCCAGTATAATAGTTTGAATTCATAAAGGTCAGATGTGCATATGATGTGATTGTATGGTATTCATTTGGTTCCTAGTTCCTTTTTGAAGCTCCCAGTACACTCCCATCTGCAGCAGCTCATTATCATGCAGTGACGCTTATACCCAAATAACCAACATCCCCAAAGGAGGCTTGACCTCAAAGGGGACACATTAGCATTTGAAAACTTTTTTATTTTTAATTGAGGGATAATTGCTTTACAGTATTGTGTTAGTTTCTGCCATACGTCAACAAACATTTTTTTCTTTTTTTAAGGTGAGAGATTTGCCTTTTGGAAAAGTTCCAAGTAAAGCCAGAGATGAGACTGATTAAGTGATTAAAGTTGGATAATTCTAACCTCAACCAATAAGAATAAGTGACGATCGTAGTAAGGAGTGTAGATTTTATGTGTGGTACACGAACTGACTGAAGGCAGGTCCCCAAACTTCACTGCAGTTTGGCTGCATCAATAAAACACAAATTTAACGTTTCTCTCTCTTTTTTTTTTTTTTAAAATAAAGACATTTTTTAAGACAGCTACACTCATTTGGACAGAAACATAGTAAAAAAGTTTGTTTCTTGTAGTCACCTCTTAGATACAACCTTCTCTGAACATCATCATTTTTAGCCCTTTTGAATGAAGAGTTTGAGTTACACATCTGTCCCCAGCAAAGACACATGGCCCCATCTTCTCCCATGCCCATAATGTCCATAGGGAACATCTCTGCTCGTCCGCTCTCCCAGCCCCGCTCCTCAGCAGGCTCTCACACACACCTTGCACATCATGTCTCACTCCTCTGAACACATCACCCAGCTCTGAGCATGCACAGCACATACCCACCTCCTTGAACATTCACAGCACACACACACACACATACACACACACACACACCCTGAGAGCTTTAAATATTCTTGTCACATACACACATACCCTTGAATGTTCACATCACACACAAACCCTTGGATGCTTGTTCCTATCACACATTTATTCAGCTCCCTGAAATGCATCTGATACATACGTACCCTTGAACAGTCACACTGAAACACACACATGCACATTCCACACACACACACAGACCTTTGAATCTGATAGCAGATTACACACGCACATTCTTGCACATTCACATCACACACAGACCCTTGAAGATTCACCTCACGTGCTGTTCACTGTTTAGGTCATTTACCTATTGCTCTCGGATTTATTCCCTGCCCTTCCTCTGCTCCGCTCTGCAGTGTGTGTGTGTGTTGAGGGGGCATGCTGACCCCTGAAGGTTACATTTTTCAAGCTTTCTTGCCACTGGATTCCAGCTGGGTTTGGCCAATAAGAGTTGACCTGTGACAGGTGGGAGGGTGAAGGGAGAAGCCAGGCTCTTCCCCTCCTCCTTTGCTTGGGTCGCTCTCCCAGCATCCCCCTGTGGTCCCCTCCCCCTCTAGCCGCCTTCTTCACAATTCCAGGCCCTAAGGGATGGCAAGGGCCTTGACAGCACCACCTCTTTCCTCTGTCCCTCCAGCTCTAGGGGTGGCGGCGGCTTCTGCTCTTGCTAACCTCTGCGTCATCTCATCATCCCCCGTTTTAGTTTTCTGGTCTTTCTGACACTTCTGTAACTAACCTTCGGTATTAAATTCCTTCTTTGAGCTACCTGGCATGGGTGACTTTTCCCTAACTGGACCCTGGCCACTGCTCCACCCTTTAAAACAGTCTCATCCCTGACTGACACTTTCCTCCGGCCGTGCTCGTGTCTGCGTTGGATGGTGTCCTGGTACAGAGTAGGGCTTCAGGGTTTGTTGAATGCATGGGTGCAGTGCCCCCTTCCTGTTTCAGGACTTTTCTGGGGCGGAGCTTGTTGGACCCCTGAACTAGGTAGCTCAGGGGCACCCTCCACCCTCTCTAGATGGACTGTGATGACCACATTTAGTCCAGCCTCATAGAGATCCAGGCCATCTAAGCCAGAGCCCATTTGGAGAGTGGAGGGTGAGTGGCCTTCAGCTGAGTCGTGGAAGCTGTCATGAAGCCTTGTGATTTTGCATCACTGGACCAGACGTGGTATCAGAAGCAAGGGGACTCTCGATGCCTGAGATAAACGGAGTGGAATGGGAGTGTCTGTCTCTCACGATTTGAGTGCACCTGTGGTCTGAGAATTGCCCTTAAATGTAAATTCCTAGTTCTGAAATTGACTTGGGCAAGCTGTTATTTGTCTCAGAATTCCTGCTTATAGAATCACGAGGGACCATGACCCATCACTTACTTCCATTTATAAAATGTCTAAGGAACGGTTTAGTCTTGAACATTAATACATACCCACGTGTATTTTCTCATCTGCATCCTAGGGAAGTTGGCTTCACACGGCTGGAGGCTCCCAGGGGTTGGTGATTCGTGGTCGGGGTGGGTCTCAGGCAGTACTTATATTGTCCACAGGGAGGCGCCACACACAAATTCATACACAGCCCCGGATGCTACTCCAGCCCAAGCGGCGTGATGCCGCTGCAGTCAGAAAGCCCATGTTCTTCCTCCCCAGAGCCTCCCGGCATGCCAATTCCTCTGAGTAGCCCTCCGCCTATAACAAATTGAGTTGAAGCATCGAAGATCACTGCGAATATGCAGTGACAGGGTGAGGCGGAGTCATTAACACATTAGAATGAGCTCGAGGGATTAAACAGAATCACGAAGAGGGTGTGGGCACCCGGGACAGGTATAATTTGAGAGGAAAGACAGAACCAAGAAAAAAATAAAGTAATAACAACATCCAAGCATTTTCACACATACATGGTTCAACTTAATGCAGTTTTACTTTGAACTGACTGACATGCTGTATCTCCCTGTGGTCCAGCTTCCTACACTTATGTGATCCTTACAGCATGCCCCAGGACAGCAGGGCTGTGGAGCTGGCCCCAACTGATGCACACAGGGAACCGGGAGCCAGGGAGGTGGAGTGGCGAGGCCCTTGTCATACACCTACTCAGTCGCGGAGCTGGAACATCAACCGGGGTCCTCGTGAGCCAGGAAGGATACCCCTGGGCACTGGAAACAGTTAAGGGGGTGATTACCTGCCTCAGGGTGGTTGGGATGGTTCTGTCCGTGAGAACAGCACTCTGGGCGGTGCTGCCCAGAGTCACACGTGGCAGACAGAAAGCCTTTGGAGGAGCTCCTCAAATCACCCATGCTTCTGCTTCTGTCTTTGTGCGTGTGCGTGCTGAGTTGCTTCAGTCATATCTGACTCTTTGCAGCCCCACCAGGCTCCTCTGGCCATGAGATTCTCCAGGCAAGAATACTGGAGTGGGCTGCCATGCCCTCCTCCAGGGGATCTTCCTACTCAGGGGTCGAACCTGCGTCTCTTCTGTCTCCTGCAGGGCCACCTGGGAAGTGCTTCTCTTTACATTCAGACAACAAGGCCCAGAGGGAGCGTCTCTCATCTCAGGCCTCGTACAGAGCCAGAGGCACAGGAAGGAGACCCAGGGAGTCCGGACCTCCAGCCCCAGGCTGTTTCCCAGACGCCATGTGGGGTCTTCCCGGCTCCAGTGTGAGATGTGTTACCTTCTAGAAGCCTAGGGAACTGCCCTCCCGCTCTCAAATGCCAGGCTCTGAAGAGCCGACACAGCACTGGTGACAGCCTCTCCCCTGGTAGGGCTCCCTGGCCCTTATATCCCCACCCAGGATTGCTTAGTATCTGGGGCCTGTGGAGGTGGGAGAACTGGACTCTGCACAGCTTTCCCTGGGATTCCAGGATAAGGCAGGCGAAGGGACTCGGGCTCATCCACGTTTATGGGCTCTGCGGAAATAAAAGTGTAGTCATCTCCCCTGCACTGCTGGCCAGGACCTCCCTGAGGTCTTCTCAGGCCCTGCGCGGGGCTGGGCCAGGGCTGGGTGTGCTTGTCGAGCCCGGGGCCAGTCCAGGACTTTCCAAGGGTCCTGGTAGGGTTTCTACCCCCTGTGCCAGAGAGAGGAAGGCAGGGCCCAGCAGCTACAGCTCAAGTAGGGAAGCGGGAACCCATTCATTACTGTTACTGCCACAGATGGACGGCCCACCTGCTCATGTAATGAAAACTCAACCTTGCATTTTGGAAGGCCTCATTAGGCACATTTCTGGGTCTGGGAGTTTGAGGGGAGGAGGATTTTTCTCAAGATTAGATGCAAAGATCTCCCATCCTCCTTGAGAAGTCTGGCTTGAGAGATAAAATGTGTTTCTGAAGCCTAGCCTGCCCTGCCTTCAAGGACTAGGAAGTCAGGTTTTCTGTAGCTGGCCATTTGGGTTCTGCTTTCTAAGGCTTCCCCTATGGTGCAGATGGTAAAGAGTCTGCCCGCAACGCGGGAGACCTGGGTTCAGTCCCTAGGTCGGGAAGATCCACTTGGAGAAGGGACTGGCCACCCACTCCAGTATTCTTGCCTGGAGAATCCCCATGGACAGAGGAGCCTGGAGGGCTATACAGTCCATGGGGTCGCAGAGAGTCAGACACAGCTGAGCAACTAACACTTTCATGGGCCCAGAGTCCACCAAAGCTTTTGAGGGAGAAAGAGAGGAGGGGCTGTGTCACAGAGGGGAGAGGCAGCTGGACTCTGGCTCCAGATAGCCAAGTTTGAACTTAGCTCTGCCCCGCTGATGGCTGTGCAGTTTGGGGCAAGTCATTCGACCTCTCTGTGCCTCATCTGCAGAATGGGGTTACACAGAGGACATAGCTTGTGGGGTAGCTGTATCGAATGAGTGTGTATGTTTACTATAAATACATTTATTATAATAAAACAGAAGGGTCCCTGAGTCAAGAGGCCATCCTGAGTGTGGGGCTGTGGGTGATACTTAGTCTGTGCTGGTGGTGTGCTGGTGGAACAGGTCCTTGGAGGTGGTGGGCGGTGGGGCAGGAGTGTTGCTTTGTAGCGCTTGCCACTTTCTGTGGTGTAAATAGGGCTTCCAGGTGGCTCAGGCCGTAACGAATCTGCCTGCAATGCAGGGCACTGGGGTTTGATCCCTGGGTCAGGAAAATCCCCTGGAGGAGGAAATGACAACTCACTTTGGTATTCTTGCCTGGAGAATCCCAAGGACAGAGGAGCCTGGTGGGCTACAGTCCATGGGGTTGCAAAGAATTGGACAGGACTGACTAACACTTTCACTTTTTTCTGCTTCCTGGTGTGAATCCTCCTACTCTGGCTGGTTTTGAGCCACCACCGTGGTACCACTAAATAAAGGATTGGGGAGGTGTGCTCGTAGTTGACTCTTAGGCGTTGGTACAGACTGGTTCTGGCACAGCTCTGGTCCGGGACTAATGGTGTGATCAGGCTGCTTAATAAATGTGAAAACTTTCCGTACTGGTTGGTAAAGAGCCACTGGCTCAAGAGTCCTCCTACCACTCTAGCAACCCTGGCCTTCCCCTTACGGTCCTCCTGGAGCTCCCACTGGTCCGTTAACTAAAGCAGTTATGGGGACCCTTTCCTGGGATTTGGCCGGTGTCAGTTCTGATCGCTCAAGGATGCGCCAGATTGGCAGGTAAATTACTTGGGATCTCAGGTCTATAGCCTAGGGGTGTCGGGCCAGTAAGCTGAGTCACCCTGGCTTGTGGATGTGATGCCTGGCCCACCACCCTCAGGTACCTTGTGCAGCCCCCATCCCCACAGTGTTCCCCAGCACAGCTACAGGACAAAGGCAGAGCCCTGCATCTATCTGGAGGCTGAACTGGGGCAACAGTGTATACCTCTGTTAAGATGATTTGCTTCAGTGATGAAAAAATGTAATCAATATGACCTGCTTCACCAGCTTGGAATGCAGATGCTATCACATTTCTTTTATGTCTTCAGTTAAGTGCTTGAGCAGTCTGTATTATTCAGAAGTTCAGGGTCTATCTTTTGAGAATTCTTGCTCCAGTGAATCACTGGCTCAGGATGAAGGAAGAAGGCCTACTTCTAAGTGCCAGGCAGAAAAACAGCTAGAGTCTGACTAGTCTGCTCACAGACTGTCTTGGTGAGTGGCCGCTGTGGTACCCACAGTCAGGACTCCCAGCCTGACCTGTGTGATGAGGTGGTTGGATCTTGGGGTAGTAGGGACCCAGACAGGTGGCAGAAATGAGTGTGATGGGTTGTGGGTGACAATAGAGAGTGGTGGGGACTGTGATGAAGTGGCGTGTGTGTTCCTCCAGCCAGCTGTGGCCAAATATTGGCCTTGTGTTGACAGATTTTCTCATGTTTTCAAAAGAAACAGGATACATGTGGGGTTTTATTTTTGAGGCATAACGTGCATACAATAAAGTATACAAATCCTAACGATTTTTTAGCATATATATACATTTTACATGCATAACCGCTGTCCATATAAAGATAGAGAATATTTCCATCTCTTAGAAAGTTCCATTGTGCTTCTTTCTAAGTCAGTAGCTGCCCCTCCTTCACCAAAGGTAACCATGACTTCTACATCTGTAAGTTAGCTATGTTTAATCTTGAACTTCCTATGACTGACATCTTACAGCATGTATTCTTTTGAATCTGGCTTCTTTTGTTCAATATAGGACCCTTGAGATTTTCCATCTGGCATGTTATCAGTGAAAGTGAAAGTTGCTCAGTCGTGTCCAACTCTTTGTGACCTCATGGACTATACAGTCTGTGGAATTCTCCAGGCCAGAATACTGGAGTGGGTAGCTTTGCCCTTCTCCAGGGGATCTTCCCAACTCAGGGATCGAACCGAGGTCTCCCACACTGCAGGCAGATTCTTTACCAGCTGAGCCACCGGGGAAGCCCGTATGTTATCAGTAGTTCATTCCTTTTTTAAAATTACAGTTATTTTTTATTTTAGTTTTTTTACTTTACAATACTGTATTGGTTTTGCCATACACTGACATTCCTTTTTATTGCTGAGTACTACCAAATGCCGCAATTTGTTCACCCATGTTCCTGTTGAGGGATATTTGGACTGTTTTTACTTCTTGACTACTGTGAATACAACTGCCATGTGCCCTCAAGTATAAGTCTTTTTTTTTCCTGGACACATGCACTCATTTCTCTTGGGTTTATTGCATATGTATGTATGTGTGTGTGTGTGTGTGTGTGTGTGTGTGTGTGTGTGTGTGTATTATAGACACACACAGATTGGAGTAGTATTGCTGGGCCATAGTATAAGTCTGAAACTTTATTAGCAATGGACAATTTTCAGGACTTCTCTGGTGATCCAGGGGTTAAGAATCTGCCTTCCAATGCAGGGGACATGATTTGATCCCTGATCAGGGAACCAAGATCCCATGTGCTGCAGAGCAACTAAGCCCAGGCACCACAACTAGAGAGAAGCCCTCACACCACAATGAAGGGTCCTGCGTGTCACAACAAAGCTCTCGTGTACAACGGAGACCCAGCACAGCCAACCAGATAGATACATTTTTTAAAAAGAGAAATGGACAATTTTCCATAGAGGTATGTCAGTTGACATTCTCACCAGCCATGTGTGCGTGTTCCAGAGCCTGCATCCTCAGCAGCACTTTTGGCCATTCTAGTGGGAGTGTAGTGGTACCTCGTGGTTTCAGTGTGTATGTCCCGATGACTAATGATGTGCGGCACCTTTATGTGTATCTATTGGCCATTCAGTATTTCTGTTCCGGTGTTCCTTTTTAATTCCTTGACCTTTTTAAAAATTGGAGTGCCTTATTTTATTGGGCTTCCCTGGTAGCTCAGATGGTAAAGAATCTGCTTGCAATTCGGGAGACCCGGGTTTGCTCCCTGGGTCAGGAAGGTTCCCTGGAGAAGGAAATATATATTCTGTGCTCTTTATATATTGTGAACACAAGTCCTTTGTCAGATGTGTGCTGTGACTATTTTCTCCCAGTCTGTGGCTCGCCTTTTCACTTTCTTGGTGGTGCTGCTACTTTTTCCTCAAATGTTTGGTAGAATCCATCAGTGACGCCATCTGGGTCTGAAGTTTACATAAGATTTTAAACTACAGATTAAATGAACAAAACGAAATAGGATTTCCTCTTCTCACATCAGTTTCAGTGGTGATTTTCAAGGGATATTTTTCATTTCCTCTGAGTTGTCTAATCTATTAACATAAATCATAATATCCCATGTTATCTTTTCAACATCTATAGGATCTAAAATAATTTTTTTTATTCCTAATTTAATATTATCTTTAATCTCGTTTTCCTTGATTATTTTTATTAGACATTAGCCAATTTAATTAATCTTTAAATAACACAAATTTTTACTTTATGAGATTTCTGTTATTTTTATCTTAAAAATTTTTTTTGTTTATTTGTTTATTTTTGGCTGCAGTGGGCCTTCGTTGCTGTTCGCAGGCTTTCTCTAGTTGTGGCGAGCAGGGGCTACTCTCTAGTTGTGGCGAGCAGGGGCTACTCTCTAATTGTGCACGGGCTTCTCGTTGCAGTGGCTTTCCTTGTTGCGGAGCATGGGCTCTAGGGCTCAGTAGTTGCAGTGCACGGGCTTAGCTGCCCTTTGGTATGTGGGCTCTTCCTGGACCAGGGATCGAATCCATGTCCCCTGCATTGGCAGGTGGATTCTTAACTGCTGGACTACCAGAGAAGTCCTCTTTTCTTTTGATTATTTGCTCTTATATTTTATCTTCTTTCTTCTATTTTGGGTTAATTTTGTTCCTTTTTTAGCCTCTTGAGGTAGAATCTTTGGCCATTTTATACATTTATTCTTTTCTAATAGGCACCTTTTAAAGCAATACATTTCCCTCTAAGCATTATTTGGCTACATCCCACAGATGTTAGCATGCTGTTTGTTCAGTTCAAAATATTTTCTCATTTCCTTGGGATTTCTTCTTTGATGCCTGGGGTTTTGTTGTTATTGTTTGTTTTAAGAGTGTTACTTAATTTGTACATATTTAGAGACTTTCAGGTTTTGTTTGTTGATGATTTCTATTTTAATTCATTGTGGTCAGAGAACATATTCTGTATGGCTTTAACCATTGCGATTTATCAAGGTTTGCTCTGTCTCTCAGACTGTGGATTATTTTGGTGACTGTTCTGTGCAGATTGTAGTTGTTGAATATTGTTTTCTGTGAATATTAATTTGACCCAGCTAATTGATTGTATTGTTCACATCTTCTATATACTTCTTGATTTCTTGACTAGTTGTTCTATTAGTTGAAAATATTCACCTATGATTGTGAGTTTCTTTCTCTCCGTAAGTTGTGTTAGTTTTTGCTCCATGTGTTTTGAAGCTCTGTTATTAGGTGTGTGTGCACTTACAGTTGTTGGATCTTCTGGATGAATTGACTCTTTTATCATTATAACATGTTCCCTTTATTTCTAGTAATATTCTTGTTTGGAAGAATATTTGTCTGATGTGAATATAGCTATACAAACTTTCTTCTGATTAACATTGCTATGGTATATCTTTTTTCATCCTTTGCTTTCAAATTATATCTTCAAAGTGTGCCTCTTACAAATAGCATAATTTGAGATTGATTCTTTATCCAGTCATTTTTTAAAAAAGTTGAAGTGTCTGGTATATTTACATTTAGTATAATTAAGGATATAGCTGGCTTTAAGTTTTCCCTTTTACTCTGTGTCCAATTTCTATCTCTTTTTTTTGTTTCTTATTTTCAGCCTTCTTTTGATTAATTAATCAAGTCTTTTAAATTATTCCTTTTTATTCTTCTGTTGGCTTTTAAATTGTGCTTCCTTATATTATTTTAAATGTCTCTTCTAGACATTATAATATGTATTCTTTACTTTTTCACATTTAATAAATTTTGTAATTAGTATTAGTGTTATTCCATTTAATAATGTAAGAACCTTAGAAAGTATGATTCCTTTACTTCCTTTCCCACCATTTGTTATTTTCCATGTGTTTTACATGTACCAATGTGTAGTGTAGTAATATACCTTTTCCACCTACAGTATAGCACAGGGAACTCTGCTCAATGTTATATGGCAGCCTGGGTGGGAGGGGGGTTTGGGGGAGAATGGATAGATGTATATGAATGGTTGAGTCCCGGAGCAAGCTCCCGGAGTTGGTGATGGACTAGGAAGCCTGGCGTGCTGCAGTCCATGGGGTCGCAAAGAGTCGGCCACGACTGGGCAATTGAAGAACTGAGTCGCTTTGCTGTGCATCTGGAACCATCACAATATTGTTATCAACTATAGGTGGCGCTAGTGATAAAGAACCTGCCTACCAATGCAGGAAACAAGAAACACAGGTTCCATCCCTGGGTGGGGAAGATCCCCTGGAGGAAGGCATGGCAACCCACTCCAGTATCCTTGCCTGGACAATCCCATAGAGGAGCCTGGCGGACTACTGTCCATAGGACCACAAAGAGTCAGACGTGACTGAAGCGACTTAACACGCATGCATGGATACTCCAGTATAAAATAAAAAGTTAAAAAAAAATTCACCCTTTCCCTTTTACTCTTTATTCCTTCCTGAAGATCTAGACCTCATTTGTACCTCAGTCAGAGAGCTTCTTGTCGTATTTCTTTTGGTGCACTCTGCTATTGGTGAATATTCTCTCCTTTTGCTTTTCTGAAAATGTCTTTATTTTGCTTTCATTTTTAAATAATATTTTCACAGCATATAGAATTACAGATTTTTTTTTCTTGCAGCAGCTAAACTGTGTCATTCTATTGTTTTCTATAAGCCATATTGAGATATTTTCTGTAAATCATATGGTTATTACTCTAAATTTAATGTCCCTCCCTTTTCTGGCTGCTTTATAATTTCCTATTCATCTTTGGTTATTGGTGATTTGACTATTATGTCATCAGATGTGCTGTTCTTTGTATTTATCCAACTTGACATTCACTAAACCTGAATTTGTAGATTGATGTGTTTCATAAACTTTCGAAAATTCTGGTCGTTTTCCCTTCAGATATTTGTTTTACCTCAGTTCTCTCTTTCCTCTTCTTGGACTCCAGTTGCATTTATATATAGTATTTGATTTGTTTTTCCCACAGCATTCTGATGCTGTGTATTTTTTCGTTCTCTTTTTTTTTCCTCTTTGTGTTTCAATTTTGTTATTTTCTTGTTGATCTTTTTTTTTTTTTTTTTAATTTCCTGGTCTTTTCTTCTTCTTTGTTCAGTTCATTATTGAGTTACTTCTTTATTTCAGATTTTTTTTTAGGTCTGAAATTTCCATTTGATTCTTCTTCAGAGTTTCTGTCTCTGATGAAATTCTCCACTGTTCTACCCGTCATGTTTATACTTTCTACTACTTTCTTAAAATGTTTATAATTGTCATTTCAAAGTTCTTGTCTGTTAATTCATTATCTAGGTCATCTGTAAGTGTGCTCCTTTTGACCATTTTTTTCTTGATTAGAGTTGTCATCATTCTTTGCATTTATTGTATTTAGGGGTCAAAAGCTAGATGTTTTGTAGAAAAGAACAGTAGAAAGTGAAGAAGGTAACATTTATCCCCAGAAAGATGATGTCCTTTCTTCTCTCAGCGGTAAAATAGTGGTTTTTTCATTGGTTTCAAATGCCTTAAAGATAGGATCAGGGCTCTTTTCTGGGCCCTAAATATTAAATGACCTTAATCTCTCTCTCTGATTCCCTTTCCTGCTTTCACATTTTCCGTCTGTGGGAGACTTCTTGCTTCCTTCCCAGCCCAAGTCCACATGCTGCGGCATAGTTGATAAACATCCTGTGGGGGAGGATTGGCAGGTAGTGACTGCCATCTCTACCTGAGGGCTCGATCAGAAAAATCCAATTCATTATTCCAGCCCTTCTGGTCATTATGAGTTAATCTGGTTTCCTCTTAGTTCAGCAAAGTACCCCTGTCTATTATAAATTTGCTTCTCTGCCTGCCCATGTTTCCAAGAATAAAAACAGCCGCTGGTCTCTATTCATTTATGAAAGGCTTGTCTCTGTCTAGAGTTTAGTTCATTTAGACCTCTCTGCATCCTTAACTCTTTGTTGGGTTTCCAGCATATAATTTTACGGTTTATTTGATGTTTTCCCATTGTTATGGTGATAGTGAATGTCTTCTGTGACCTTCTCTACTGATTGGAAGCCCAGATGATTGTTCTTTTAGTGTGAAATCATCTCATTTTCAAGGTAGCAAAAAATCCCAATATTTAAAAAATGTTCTGCAGGATGAAGGAAATACTTTTGCAGGCTAACTGCTTTTTAGCCCCTAAGCCTGTAGGTTTGTATCCCCTGATCTTAAATAATTCACCATTACTGATGAGATAACTGAATTATTGTAGTATCTTAGTTGTCTGAGAAATGCTTTGAGATTTTTGTTAAATCTGTCTGTACTTAGGGAGTCTTTCATTCTTACGTTCTTCACATATCTCACAAGTGTTATAATAGGGGAAAATGTGAAAAATCTGACTGATAAGGCCTTTGGTGCCCATGGTCAACAGTCCTTCAAGCACTCAAGTCCTTGGATCACAGCACACTCTACTTTGAATTAAATAGGATGAGATCTTTTGGTGGGGGCAGGGGGCAAAGAAAGAGCTGTAGCTGCTAGGGTTGTGTGTGTGCATATGTGTGTACGCAGGGTTGGGGGTGGGGAGCACTTGGGAAAAACAGTTAGCTGCATAGGGCCAATTGGTAGCCCAGATTGTCAAGTCCAGTGTAGTGTGTAATTTTAAAGGCCTGGGCAGAATGCAAGGCTGCTCTTTTTTCCGAGTCCAGTGAGAGCCTGAAGCATGAACCGAAAAGTCTGTCAGAAGGATCCAAAAGATAGAGAACAGCCTAAGGGGCAGGGGCTGGGAAATGAGCTATATCCAGTGTAACTAACACACTTCATTTCAGCAGATCTCATGTGATATTAATAAAATCATATATATATATATAAAATCTATCTCATTGTGAAAAGTTAATCTTACTCTTCTCAGATATAACCCTTAATGAGCTCTATGATAGAATTCTTGACAGAGCCTATCATTCTCCGTTATTTGAAGTTCTGCCAAAAGTTTTTCTCTGGGGTCTTAGAGGTGATCATTGAAAAATCAGGAACCCGTTCTTTTGAATATGGAGGGCAACAGCAGAAGTGGGAGGTGAACAGTGTCTGAGATCACTGTGATGCTCATATTCATTACGTATTTCCTATCTTGGGCCCCAGTCATCTTGATTATAGCTCAAGTTGCTATAACAAAATGCCAAAAACTGGGTATTAAACAACAGATACATATTGCTCATAGTTCTGGAGCCTAGGAAATACAAGATCAAGGTGCTGGCAGATTCAGTTCTTGGTGAGGGCTTTCATCCTAGCTTGCAGACGGCTGCCTTCTCACGGCGTCCTCATAAAGTGGACAGAGGAAGTTCCGGTGTCTCTTTTTCTATTTTTAAAACGTTTCTATTTTGTATTGGAGCATAGCTGATTAACCATAAGATATGCACATTTGATCCCTGGGTTGGGAAGATTCCCTGGTGAAGGGCATGGCAACCCACTCTAGTATTCTTACGTGGAGAGTCCCATGGACAGAGGAGCCTGGCAGGCTATAGTCCATGGGTCGCATAAGAGTCGGGCACAGCTGGAGTGATTTAGCACATAGCTGATTAACAGTGTTGTGATAGTTTCAGGTGGGCAGCAAAGGGATTCAGCCATACATATGTTATACATGTATCAATTCTCCCCAAACTCCCCATTTAAAAAAAAATAAGGGCACTAAGCCTATCATGGGGGCTCCATCCTTAATAGCACATCTAAACCTAATTACCTCCCAGAAGCCCCTTCTCTTAACAGCATCACATTGGGAGTTAGGGATCCAACACGTGAATTTTGGGAGGCACAAACGCTGAATCCACAGTACTTACTGATGATCGATATCACACTATCTCTTTGTCTAGTCTGTTCTGCAACATGTTCTCTCCTTCAGTTTGTAGTCTTTCCTGCATGTCTTCACTGCGATTGTTTCATTTCAGCGTTACAGTTTATTTCATTGCTTCTCTAAAGTTGTCCAAGCAGTTTCTTTGTGGTTTCTCAGAGTTCTTGTATTTGATTAGCCATCTTTGCTCCTCTTGAAAATTTAAAACCTTTAATTAGTTATAGTAAATAAATGTACAAACATGCACATTTTTGATTAAGCAGAGAAATGCTCAAAACAATGCAGTTTTGTGAGTATTTTTATATACTACATTAAGAGAAAGATAAGTGACATGTTTAGCACAGCACTTTTTAGAAATTCAAAGGTTAATTTAGAAAATTAAATAAATACATGGAACATGCATATCATTCTTATAAATACTTTTACACACAGTTCCAAATAGATGACACACATTTAATATCAATATGTAGAAATTCTAAATTCAGTTTAGAAATACCAGGTAAACAAATGTTCGGAAGCATATCAGTTCTTTCAAACGCAGTCACCAGACGGATAGGCATGTTTTTCAGTGGCCGTAGTCATTATTTAAAAATATGCGTGATCAGTGGAATCTTGGGGAAATAAGCCTTTGGATTTTATATGTCAATAAATTATTGGGTTCATAACTCAGCCCTGCCTCGCTCCAGCCTCAGTAGAGTCCTGAAGAGTAGCAGGAGGTGGGGCACTGACGGAGAACCCATCAGGCTGCCTGGTACCACAGTTCTCAGCTCAGCATTCATTGCTGCTCCCAGGGCTTAGTCCCCAGGCCGTTTGGCCTGACAGCAAGACCATCTCCAGGTAGGTAGTAGGGCTGGAGACTCTCATGACCAGCTTACTGGGTGGGCAGTGGCTGATTGTGTCTGAATCTAGCTGGGCTGGGCCAGCAGGGACCCAAACCGTGGTGCTCATGTCCTCTCCTTTTTCCCCTGGGTGACCGCACAGTGGAGAAGAAGGAGCCCATTCCTTAGGCTGAGAAGTCCTGTTGTGAGACTCTGCTCCCATGCTTAGCAGCTGGACAAGTTGCTTACTAGTCAATAACCTATTTAGCTTCCCTAATCTTCAGTTTTCTTACCTATAAAGTAAGACTAATGATGCCTTTCTTACAGGACTTTAGGGAGGATGAAATTAGATAACGGATACAAGAATGCTTGCTAAATGGTATAATGTGCTGCATACAGTGCTAATTAGGTCTGCTGCAGATATTCATTTCAATTCTAGAAGCAGGTATTAAGCACTGCTGTTTACCAGTATTAGGTCCTATATTAGGCGCTTCAAGGAGGGAGAATGATGAATAAGAATCAGCCCTTGGTAGGAAGATAAGATACACTGAAAGCAGCTATGATGGAGTTATTATTATTATTTTTTAATGCAGATTTACATCTGCAATGGAAATGCACTTTTTTAAAGCCACATATGCAGCTTAGGATAGGCAGTTTAGGATAAGTTATAGTGGACATGTGTTATTTTTCTCTCAAGTATTCTTTCCCTATTTTCTGGTAATAGTATCCCCTGCCCCAATTTTAATCTGGAAGCCTGCCTCTCTGTGTCTCTCAGCCCATGTGGTTTGAGTGGATTCTATCCCTGCCAGGGGGAGAGTGTAAGGCTCAGTCTTAGTCTGTCAGTGCATTTCATCTCCCTGCTGACAATGATTGTTTTAGGAACTAGCATCTGTAGACCTTAGAGATGAAGAATCAGGTTTCCGTGATACTCTCTGAGTGACTGGATCCAGCCGTGCCTGAAGCCAGCCTACCTCTCAGCTTTTCAGGTATCACTGAATTCTCTTTTGGCTTAAAACAATTTCGGTGGGGGTTTTGTGCCTCCTGACTCACAGCAGGATGCCTTGAAGCATCCTCCAGTATGCTCTTTGCAGAGAAGACCACCCAAGGCAAGTGTTTCACTTCGTGGTTGCCCTTACTGCTACGGCTCTCCCATATACATACCCTCACCTACTGAAGACCATGAAGCAACGTCAGGACCCAGATATTTCTTTCTCCAGTTTTCCTGAGGTAAAACTGACTCAGAATATTGTGTACAACATGATGATCTGATACATTAATGTGTGTGTATTGCGAAATGAGTGCTGCAGTAAGGTTAGTTGACACACCCATCACCTCAGTAGTGACCATTTTGTTGTCGTTGCGGTGATGAGAACATTTAAAATCTCTTCTTTCAACCTTCCTGTGTACAGTACAGCATTGTTAACTCCAGTCACCATGCAGTATGGTAGACCCAGAACCTGCTCATGTTATAACTGGGAGGTTGTCCAGTGTCTCTTGATTTCCTCTCCCTTCCAGCCTCCTGCAACCACCAACCTACTCTCTGTTTCTGGGAGTTCAGCTTATTTATTTATTTTTAAAACGGAAAAACTTAAAAAATTTGTGGCACATGGGACCTTACTTCCCTACCAGGTATTGAATCCATGCCCCTGCAGTGGAAGCAAGGAGCGTTAAGCACAGGACCGCCAGGGAAGCCAAGCTCAGCTTTCTTAGGTTTCACATAAAATCGGGCTTGTGCAGTATTTGTCCTTCTCTGTCTGACTTACTTCACTTAGCATAAGGCCTTCAAAGTCCATGCAAGATTTTCCTCCAAGGCGTCCATGGAGGCCCTTGACATCCAGCCATGTCAAGATTTTCTTCTCTCTCTCTCTTTTTCTTTAAATGGCTGAGCAAACCTTTCAACAGGATGCTGGTCTGCTGTTCATCCAGGTGTACCTGTCCTGTGACAGTGCCTTAGCCCCTTCTCCCGGGCAGTGTAAACTCTTTCTGGATGTCATTTTCTGCCCTCTACGTGCCCTCTTTCAACCAATTCTGGGCCCTGGCCTCATGCAGGGAATCTTTTCTGACTAAGTAGGGGAAGATATGAATCATCTTCTCTTTTACATCTCGTCCTACTAACCCAGCCTGAGATGTTCATCAGCCAGAGAAGCTGGAAGGGCAGACAGTGGAAGTTATGTAGGCGCAGCAAGCACATGTGTGCGTGTGCTCTCAGTTGTGAACTTGGTGACCCCCACGGACTGCCCACCAGGCTCCTCTGCCCATGGAATTTTCCAGGCGAGAATACTGGAGTGGGTTGCCATTTCCTCCTCCAGGGGATCTTCCCGACTCAGAGATCAAACCCGCATCTCCTGCACTGGCAGGCAGATTCTTTACCACCGCTGACTTATCCACTTCATTTGGTAAGCTATTTTCAGCGTCAGGACAAGCAATCAAGTCTCTGGATTTCAAGTCTGGCCCTCGTTCTGCCACTGTGTGACGAGTTGTTTTTTGTTTGTTTGTTTGTTTTTTACATTCTGTATGTTTCCATGGGACATCCTAGATACTTTTAGACCAGTGTGGTCTGTCTTGACATTTACACTCCTAGGGAGCAGGGATGATGCTGTCCAATTGAGTCATAAAGCTCCTCTGGTTTGGTACCCTGCTCACACAAGAGTATGACAGGAGTTTCGGACGGCAGGCTGAGGATGGAGAGGTTGGGTGGGCTACGGGCTCAGGTGGACCAAATGCCAGGCTGGTCAGTGGGGGGGACACAGGATGGACCAGTGTGGCGTGCGGGTGGGCCAACCCCACAGGGACTCAGCTGAGTTCCTCACTTGCCGTAGGGACTTCCTTCTTTGGACTCATCGTTCCCCCCTGGGAAATGGGGCCGATGCTTTGCTCTCATATCCTTGTCAGAGAATATACTTGAGGGCAAGCTCTCCTGGTGGGGAGTGACCTTTTGGAGGGCCAGTCTCCGGAGGATATGTGACGGCATGTGCACCTCAGCCTGTGCAATCTACTTGTCTACAGCACCCCCAGTCGCTGGAAGGCGCTCTCTGTTTCGTGGCATCCTTCTCCCCGCTTGACCTCCGCTGATTAGACCACGGGTGGGTGGATGGCCCAGTCTGATCTGTTTTCCTCTCCCAAGAACTTGAAATCACGACTCTGAGGAAATGGGTTGATGAGCTGTGGGCGCTGAGTGGGGAGGGCCTGTGGAGTCAGAGATGATTCAGCCACACATGGAAGCCAGTGGAAAGCCTACGTTGTGGGTGAGCCCGAACCTAAATCCTTAGACAAAGCCTATCCATGGAATGGGCCGAGCGCATGGTCAGGCCACTCAGAAACAGGGGGCAGAGAAGGGGGAGAGATGCCACGGGTGATTTGCAGCCTCCCTGAGAGTTACTTTCACTTCCTGCTCAGTGCTCCCTTGGCTTTCCCTGGCAGCCCCTCTGTTACTCCCTCTGCCAGTTGGGCTCATGGGAGGCATTTTTGTTCCCTGCGGCCAAGTGACCCGTGATAAAGACAGTGTCTCGCCCATGCCACATCCCCAGCTCTTTGCAGCAAGCCCCGAATGTTTGCTGAATGCACATGTGGGCAACTGAGGGCTGTGGGACTCCAACAGAGGAGCGTTCAGCCACCCAGTGGGCTCAAGCTTCTTGACCAGATGGGGGCGCTGGGGAGGGTGAGCCACTGGGATGTTCCTAAGGGAGCTTGGTTTCTAGGACAGAAGACAACAGGTGGGACTTGGGTGTCACGCTCTCCAGTGTTCTTACCGACACTTTTAGAGCCCCTGGGCCTCCCCTGTGCCTGAGACCTGGGGTTCTCAAGTTGCTCCCTGTTCTCCTTGGGACCCCTAATCTGTCTTGCCTCAGTTCTTTGAGTATATCTATTAATTGCAATCTCATTCTCTCTCCTCCTCCTTTTTTTTTTTCCCCTGATATTGAAAATCTGCATACCTACTCATTAAGAAGTCGGTAATACAAGGTGACAGATATTGTCTGCTTCAGCCCCATGTCCCCAGGGCCCAGCCTAGCTCCTGACCTCCAGTTGCTTCTCCCCAGCCCTCTCCTTGGGCTGGTACCTATGTCTAGCAACTTGTTCTGCGCCTGGCATGTAGGTGCCAGGAGACGTTGTGGTGTTGAATTGGGAGGGGGGAACACACCTGATATAATCAGATGCTCTTCAAGGGGGCCTTAGGATAGTAGAGCTTCAAGTCCTTGAGGGAGTGGAGAAGAAGGGGACGGAAGTCTGGGAGACAGGCAGGGCTATGGTAGGAGGTGGATGGAAACAAAGACACATTTTTGGCAACTGAATTAGTCAGGATCGTCCGACTGCTGCAGCAGAGAAGCTCAAGATGCAGTGTCTTAACACAATAGAAGTTTATTTTTTGCTCAGATAACAGTGTGTGTATTTGACAGGTGGCCTCCCATGTGGTAATTCAGGCACTTGGTTCTCCTTCCATTTTGCAGCTCTACCATCCCCAGGACCTCAGAATCCTCTGCTGGGTGGGACACTTGTCATCCAGCTTACAGTGATAGACAGACAGAGGCAGGGAGACAGGCAGACAGAGAGAGACAGAGACAGAGAGAGAAACTTGTAAGGGGGGCCCTTATGGGTGAGCCCTAGTAGTGTTATCTTTTACTTCCGATCACATTCCATCAGCGAGACTTGCAGCTATGGAGACAACTGCCACTGAAAATTTGGTTTATTGCTCACAGTTCCCGAGAGGAGGGTCATGTTGGGCCATAAAGGACCACACGAGGATGCAGCGGGATCAGTCAGGAAGCAGAGGGAGAGCAGGGGAGCACGGAAAAGCCTTCGCTAGTGTTTCCAGTGGTGAGGAATGGGCGTGGCAGGGTAAGCAGGTTTAGGATTGACCAGACTGAATAATTCTGGGGGCGCTTAGGGTGTAGGGGCTACCTCTGGTTGTCTGATGCCTGGCCCTGGGGTGATGAGGGCAGAGGGGTTGTGTCCTGTAGGACGAGACCCCGAGACAGAAGGGGCTGGGGCTTTGGTTTGGACTGGTTAGTCTGCTTGTGAGAGGTGTGCTCTTGGGAGAGTGTACTGTCCTGGGAAATCTGTTTACTCCGGGAGGGCACTTTCCCCAGGGTCAACAAGGACATCAGAATACAAGGGCCTGCTTAATTCAGTGACTGGGGTTCCCACGTGGCTCAGTGGTAAAGAATCTGCCTGCCAGTGCAGGAGATGCGGGAGACTTGAGTTCGATCCCATGGACAGAGGAGCTACAGCCCATGGAGGCTGCGAAGAGTCAGACACGACTGAACAACTGAACACGTATGCACAATTCAGTGACCACACTTAATTGTAAGAAAGGCAGGGAAATATCAGCTAGCTGTGTGTCCAGGAAAAAGGGACGTTTTGGTGAGCACATTTAGTGTCTCCGTCTGCACTAATTAAGCCGAAAGAGCTTCATGTTTGGAGTTAGAAGACGGGGATTGAACTCCTGACCCTGTGGCATGGAACTGTGTGAGCTTGGATGAGTCACTTTCTGACAACATCAGCTCCATTAGCTCTCAAAAGGGGAAAATAATTAGAGCTACATCTCATGGCAGTTGTTGTACAAGATGCTTTGGGCACACTCCAGAGCGCTGTTCAAATGCTAACTGTTTTCTGTGGCTTTTCCAAGTTTCCCAGGGGCCCATGGTGGCTCTTGGAGACAGCCCTCTGCTGTCATTCAAGTGCAGGTCCGAGCCCCACCCCCCATCAGGCTTGGAATGGGACCAGAGAAGCAGCTGGGATGACCTGTTTCGCCAGAGCCACGTGCAGAGGCATGGAGGGTCTTTACAAGGATGCTCAGGATTAGCAGATGTGGCCGGGGGATTTCATGCCATATCCAGCTGGGAACACACGCGGCTCAGGGAAAGATGGTGATTAGTGACTCTGCCAAAGCTTTTTAAAAATGATTCTTTATCCCATTTTAAATCAGAACATGCTCATTAAAGAAACAGGGTTAAATATAGAAAAATACAAAGAACAAGGCACTCCTCGTACCACCACACAATCACTAGACTAGTAACATTTTGTTTCTGCCTTTTTTTTTTCCTTTTGGTGTTTTCCCTCTGTGAAATGGCTTTCAATTCGTTTATTCTTAATCAAAAATTCAATCTGATTCATAGTACATACAAAATTCAAAAGTTACAGAAGGTTATGCAGTGAAAGAGAAGTCTCCCCCCACCCTCCCAGTTCCCTTCCTGGAAGGCAGCCTTGGTTACCAGCCCCTTGAGTTTCCTTCCAAAGTTAATCAATGCACATATAAGTATATGCATGCATATTCTTTTATTTTTAAACATATATTCTCACATGGTATATACCCTCTTACTAAGTTGCCTTTCCCCATAATAATGCGTCTTACAAACTGCTCCACGTCAGTTCATAGGAGCTGCCTCATTCATTTTAAAGGCTGTATAATATTCAGTTGTATGGATTCTACCATAATTTATTTAACCAGTCTGATATTGAAGGATATTTAGTTTGTTTCCAGTCTTTTGAATTTTTCACATTGCCTCAATGAATATTCGTATACATATGTCATTTCATACATGGGCAAGCATACCCGTAGGATGATCTTCTGGAATTGCAATTGCTAGATTAAAGACTACACATTTTAAATATTATGGTTTATTGCCTCTATAAAGGTCACATGCATTGCAAGCACATAGAAAGAGAATGTCAGTTTCTTCACATGCATGCCAACAATCTGTTAGTAGGCTTTGTCAAGTTGGCCAACCTGATAGGTAAAAATGATATCTTATCAAATCTTTTTGTATGTTTAAAATCCACTTTGCTCCAGTTACTGTTAACTATTTTATCTTGTCCATGTTTTCCTATTGGACTGCTGATCTTATTGATTTATAGAAGCTCTTTATATATTAAGGGAATTAAACTTTTATCTGGGATATATGTTGCAAATGTTTCCCTCGGTTTGTTACTCTTCTCATGACTCTTTTTCATAAGGAAAACTTATTTTTTGTTGGTGTACACAGTCTTTTCTATCATAGTACCTGGGTTTGTATTACACTTTAAAAATGTCTTTCCCACTCCAAGAATAAATTTTATTTTGTACACTTTAACCTTTTTTTTCCCATCAGTGATTTATTTTGGTGTATGGAGTATGATCGAGAGTAAACTTCCTTTTTCCCTGGTAGAGACGCAGCTTATCCCATCATCGTTTATTGAATACTGCATTGTTTTACTGACTTGAAATGTTGTACTGACCATGTTTGATATTTTCACTTGTATTTGTGTATGTTCTGGGATCTGAAATCTGTTTCATCGATAGGTTCTCTAAAGGTAAAATGTAGACTGAAGGGGGAGTGGTCAGGGAAGGTCTATGTGAGGAGGTGATGCTTCAGCTCAGGCTGGCAAGGCCTTTCGGATGGAGAGAACTATAGCATGTGCAGAGGCAGAGTCTTGGTTGCAGTAGAGGAACTGTCAGAGTGAAGCCTGGTGCGCTGGCCCCTAAGTCAGGGAGCAAGTGGTACCAGATGAGGCTGGAGAGATGGGGAGGGGCTTGATTGGTCCTCATGGGCCATGTTGAAAGGTTTGCACATATTCCACACAATCAGGAGCACTTGAAGGGTGTTAGGCAGGGGAGAGACACAGTCTATTTTACATAGTTGTTTGGGGGGCTGTACTGGGTCTTCATTGCTGCATGGACTTTTCTCTAGTTGCAGTGAGCGGGGTCTACTCTCTAGTTGTGGGGCTTGGACTTATTGCAGTGGCTTCTCTTATTGTGGACCATGGACTCTAGGGTGTGAGGGCTTCAGCAGTTGCAGCATGTGGTCTCAGTAGTCGCAGCTTCCAGGCTCTAGAGTGTGGGCTCAGGAGTTGAGGCTCACAGGCTCAGTTGCCTCACAGCACGTGAATCTTGCCAGACCAGGGCTGGAACCCATGTGCCTTATGCTGGCAGGTGAATGCCTTACCACTGAGCCAGCAGGGAAGCCCCTACATAGGTATTTTAAAATCTCTCTTTTAAAATGTTTAAGATGCTTGTTGGATGAACGAAGCTCCTAGATGTAAACTTCATTCTGCAGGGCCCGTCACTCTTCAGTCTTGGGGTTTCCAGCAGCCACTAGGCCCTCCCGCCCCCCTCTGCCTGACTGTGCTGAAAGCAGTGAGACTGGCATATTAGCAAGCAATTAGCTTTTAATTAGAAAAGCATGGCTTTGCCTTCATGAAGGGACAAATACCTTTAAAAATCAAATCGCTTTAATTGAATGAATCTTTTAGCAGATAGTTCTGAAAATTCTAGTCCTTTCATTAGGAGCCCCATTGAGCAAAGCCATTTGAAAATGCTCAGTTAATACAGAAGTCACTGGAGCATTGTGTTGAATATATGCAGTTGTTTGATCATGAAGGGCCGCTCAACTCTTGACCAGAATAGTGCTCTTCCCTGATGCTCAGGGCCTCCCTTGTGGATTCTCTTGAGTGTTGCTACTCAAAAAACAAACAAACAAACAAACAAAAACCCCCCAAAAGATCTTAAACCAGCAACATCAGCATCTCCCAGGAGCCTGCTGAAAATGCAGAATCTCAGGCTCCAACTCACACCTCTTGAAACATAATCTCTGGGGTTGAGGGCAAGAAATTTGTGTTTTACAAAGCTCTCCAGGAAGTTCCTAGGCACACTCAACTTTATATTCAGAACTCAGAAGGTAACTAAGAAGCTTTGACCCATCAGCCTGTGGAGAGAGGATCCCCATTAAGCCACCCTCTCATAGACCTTGTAATTATCCATTTGCTCTGCAAACAATTACGGGGCAACTAGAGAATGCCAGGCACTTCCTAGGGAATGTGGGTACAGAAGAGTTCTTGTCCTTTAGGAATTTTGTCTAAGAGGTTTTTTTTTTGTTGTTGTTTTGGTATTTTAATGATGTGGAGTCATTTTAGAGGGAAGTCCGGGATTCCGTGGGAACCCCAATGGGCGTATCTGAGATGGTTTTGTTACTCAGCCTCAGCTTTCCATTCTTGGGGATATTTTCCTATGGTTTGGGGGAGCCACCTCTTTCCTACCCTCAATATTTTATGTTTCAGAAAAAGTTAGGCCCTGCTCCAGATTTCCAGGGTGGTTGAGAGTCACAGCCCAGGTCACAGAGATTGCTCATATCTTGCTTAGTAATGGACGGCATTAACCACAACTAACCCTGCTCCTTTTTGCTCCGTGCCTGCCTCCTATTCTGCTGACACCTCCTCCTCTTGTCTCCTTGAGGCCTGTGGATAGTCACGGTTGCCCTCTATGTGTAGCACCATCTCTGGTGAAGGACCAAACCCCCAACTAGAGCCAGTGAGAGGTAATGAGATTTGGGGGGATTTCTGAGAAAGAGGCTCCCCCCATTCATTGTGAAGTTGAGTCAGTATGAGGTCCAGAGCTGCTGCCGGCTTCCCCAGTAGCTCAGTGGTAAAGAATCCACCTGCCAATGCAGGAGATGGAAGAGACACAGGTTCCATCCCTGGGTCGGGCATGGCAACCATTCCAGTATTCTTGCCTGGAAAATTCCATGGACAGAGGAGCCTGGTGGAGTCCACTGGGTCACAAAGAGTCAGACACAACTGAAGCGACTTAGCACACTTGCACGGACATGCACACCAGAGCTGCCGCAGTCCCTGGCGACCCTAAGGGGAGAGACTGTCTGAGAATCAAGACAACTCACGAAGGAGAAGAGAGTCAGGCTAGAACACAGTCACCCTGCTAACACTGTTTAAGCCCTTGCGCCAAGCCAGGCCTGAAGCTAGCTCACCCCCCTGGAATTCTCAGTCATGTGAGGTAACAAATTTCCTTTTTGCTTAAGCCAGTTTGAGTAGGGTTTCTTATCCTTGCCACCATAGGAGTACAGATTTTCCATATCAGAACAAAATTATAATACTGTAATTCAGTATTTATCTTACATGATGCTGAAATACTAGCATTGCTACTGGTATTTTAAAATTAAGTATTTAAAATTCATTCTTAAATAATCAGTGAAACTAAAACCTTAATAACATCAAATGTAAAATGTGTGTAGACATAATACAAAACATCAACTAAAAGTGCTAATTAAAATATTAACATTATGCAAACATTACTAAGCTTGTATCATGCTTAGTAATGGACGGCGTTGCCCACAACTCGCCCTGCTCCTTCCGCTCCGTGCCTGCCTCCTGTTCTGCTGACACCTCCTCCTGTTGTCTCCTTGAGGCCTGTGGATGGTCACAGTTGCCCTCGATGTGCAGCACCATCTCTTTTGTTTTCTCTAAACCCTGCTCACACCTTTGTAAACTGCCCTTTTATTAAACTCTTCTCAATTATCCAGTTTGAGTATACCATGTGTTTCCTAATACATGTCTCGACTCCAAACCAAAAACACTCACTGCGGCTTCCCTAGTGGCTCAGTGGTTAAGAATCCTTTGGCCAAGGCAGGAGACATGGGTTCGAGCCCTGATTCGGGAAGACCCCACGTGCCGTGGAGCAACTAAGCCCGTGGGCCACAACTGTTGAGCCTGAGCTCTAGAGCCCGGCAGCCACAACTAATGAGTCCCCAGACCCTAAAGCCTGGGCTCCACAACAAGAGGAGCACGGCAATAAGCCCGCACCACCACTAATTGTAAGACCCAGCACAGCCAAAAATAAAATAAAATAATTATAAAAAATGCTCACTGAAGTGTGCTACCTGATGCGACTTGAGGGGAAGGTGAGCAAGGCAGACTCTCTGGGGGAGAGACTGTGCATTGCTTTGGAGGGATGAAAAGGAGTTAGGCAGGAAAATGGTGATGCAGCCCATCCCTCCAGACTGATCCCTGGGCTTGCCTCCTCCAGGAAGCCTTCCCTGATCCAGAGGAGTTGGGGGATGACAAGGAAGATATGCCTATGAGAGAGAGCACTACGTTCAGCAACACATACCAGAGGGCTGAGAGCTGCTGGTGTGTCAGTAAGGTATGAACATAGGTCATAAGGAGGAGGGGAGGTGAACAGAAGGCTAGAGGGGTAGGCAGAGTCCAGGGCCCCTCTCTGACCAACATATGATGTGTTCTGTAGTATCTGGCCAGATCAAGGATGATAATGAGTCACCCATGGGGTGAGGACCGTGTCTTCTGCTTGGATGTTTTAATTGGTGCTCATCCTTTTTTTTTTTTTTTAAATAAAATGTTTATTTATTTGTTTATTTTGGACTGTGCTGGGTCTTCATTGCTGTGCTGGTTTTTCTCTAGTTGCAGTGAGTTGGGGCTGCTCGCTAGCTGCGGGGCGCGGTTTCTCCGCGTGGAGGCTTCTCTTGTTGCGCAGCACAGGCTCTAGGGCATGCAGGCTCCAGTAGTTGCGATACATGAGCTCAGTAGTTGTGACTCCTGGGCCCTAGAGGACAGGCTGCATAGTGTGGTGCCTGGGCTTAGTTGCCCCAGGGCATGTGGGGTCTTCCCAGATTAGAGATTGAACCTGTGTCTCCTGCATTGGCAGGCAGATTCTTCACCCCTGAGCCAACAGGGAAGCCTGGTGCTCATCCTTGGTGGGAGTGGAGCAGGTTGTGTTTGGTCCATGGGTTTCTCAGAAGCCCAGGAAGACCCTGGAGGGACCCTTAGTTAGTCCAGAAGACTTCTCTTTCTAGAAGGAAGAGGGAGGGGATCCTCTCAGCTCTGACCAAAGGATTTGGCCAGTGAGCTCAGGAGATGTTTCTTGATGAAATGATTGTGCCACTAACTGTACATGGAGGGAACAAACAGCTGAGGCTGGGGATGGAGAGGAACCTAGGTTCTAAAACTCTTATCAGCAAATCATGCCCAAAACAGAGAAAGTCATCTCCAAAGACCCTGGTTAATTAATGGCCTTGAAGGATGGCTTCTGGCTGTGTGCTTAGACACAGAGGTGAGCTTGGGAGCCGAGGGCTTCCCAGGACAGCCGATGACTTTCTGCTGCCAGCTGTGTAAGGAGATGGGGAGAGGACTCCACGAATGGGGGGTGGTCCTGACACTTACAGGGTACTTTCTCCCATGACACTCTACACCTGGGACAGAGGGATATGAATACTCAGTTGTGCTCATCTGAAACACAGGTAGCCTCAGGGATGCCACAGTTTATTTCTCTCTGACATGTGATGGAGACAATGGGGGCAGGAGAGGAGAGGGAAAGGAGATAGCCATTCAATCAAGTGCTTACCTATGTGAAGAACATAAACTAGGCTCTCAAAAAATAAACCTCACAAATGTCGAGAGGCAGGCATTATTTATGTCTGTCTTATAGATGATAAAATTTAGAAGGAAGAGGTTAAGAAAATTTCCCAAAGTCACACAACTAGTAAATGATGAAGCTGGGATTTGAACCCAGGCCCACCTGACTCAAAAAGCCATACTGAGCTCTTCTACTGAGGGTGTACTTGTACCGAAAATTGACATTAATGTTGTCTTTGATTTAAGAGCTAGACTGTGTGTGCTAATCCTGAGACTGACTGGGGGATGCTGGGCAAGGTCTTGAGACTTTCTGTTCTTCAGGGTTTTTTTTTTTTTTTTTAATACAGACTTACATTTTTCTTTTTTTGAAAAATTTTTGGCTGTACTGGGTCTTTGTTGCTGCGTTGCGGGCTTTCTCTGGTTTTGGGGAGCTGGGGCTGCTCTCTAGCTGTGGTGTAGGGGCTTCTCATTGAGAGGAGAGCAGCTTCTAGGGCACGCAGACTTCAGTAGTTGTGATGCACGGGCTTAGTTCCCCTGTGGCATGAGGGATTGTCCCAGACCAGGGATTGAACCCATGTCCCCTGCATTGCCAGGTGAATTCTTAACCTCTGGACCACCAGGGAAGTCCCTGTTCTTCCAGTTTTGCAGCTACAGCTAATGATGGGTCGTTGTGTGGGGGCCTTCTTGCTCGGTCAGCCGTGGAAGAGCATCTGTTAGATGCTGTGTTGCAGACGGTCTCCAGAAAGACTTCTAAGGAATGGCAGGCTCTCCTTTGTCTTCTGTGTCTGCCTCCTCATTCCCTGGATGGGGACGGAATTTCTCCTGAGTCACGTCCAGCACTGATTATTTCCTTGTGCAGGTCTTTGATTTGTTAATTTAGGAAAGACTGAGGAGTGAGCCAGCTTTTTTGATCGCTGTCGTTCCCTCGTCTCTGCCTTCCCCATCCAGCCTCACTCTGTAAGCACAGGCCTGAGTGATTTCCAGGGCTTCAGCCAAGGGTTTGCCGACCCCTCTGTGGTTTGGGGCTTGCCCTGTGCCATGAAGGAGAGATGTGCTAGGTGCTTTTACAGATATCTCAGAGACATCCTGCCTCAAAGGCTTATGAGGCAGATCTTTTCTGGATCTAATTTAAATATCTGGAAAATTGGAGAGGACAAATGACTCTTTAAGTGAGTACTCGTAAGGGTTGGAAGAGAGCTTCAAATGGCCAGAGTTTGCTTCTAAAGGCCAGAATCTACTTCTAAAACCACACTGTCTTTCAAAGTGTGTCTTTTAAAGTGTACTTGTATGGGTGCGAGCATGAGAACGTGTATGAGTATGTGTGAGAAAGTCTGTGTGTGTGTGTGTGTGTGCACGCACGTGCAAAACTTTCCTAGACACAGGTGGACAGAACAGAAGCTCTGAGTGGAGTGGCTTCTGACCCAGAGCTGCTTGATGGGAGAGGATGAGGATTCTGGTTATAATGCAAAGAAATTCCAGGATTGCTGGCTTCACAGTCCTTCTCGTTAGAGCTGGTCCAGGCTGCCGTGTCAGGGACGAGCAGAGAGAACCTGAGCCAGGGCAGGGTGGCCAAGCATCTGGGGTATACGGAGAACCTTCTGTCTTGAAAGGGGGTGGAGAAGGTGGCGCTGAGCATCCTCCCAAGCTCTGAGACATTCCCACGACTGCCAGGTGGTTACCAGGGTGACCACAGGACCCTGGGCCTTCTCCTGGTGGGTGTGGGTGGGTACACTGGGTGGGATGGTGGTTGAGCACCAGGCCTCTCCAGTGTGTGTGTGTTTGGCAGTTGACAGGAGCCATTTGGCTGGGCCTCATACTCACAAAGGGCTCAGATATGGGCTCTTGATATTATTCCCAAATGAGGTTATACACGCAGTCTGAGATCTGCTGACAAGATGGAGAGGAGAAGGCATCCATCATGTGCTCTGAGCACATTGCATTACTGAGGCCCACAGCCTGCAGTGCCCTGGGAATTAATAGTTCATAAATCCAATCTTTATTTGGTGGAGGACACAATTATATTGCATTTAAAACACACCATGATAATTTGTTACATGTAAACACTTTGAACAGCTGCAAACATGGGGACTTGGTTGTAATTTCTCATTCTTTAATATCCTGGGAGCCCCTGAAGCTGCAAGTGGTCTGGATCACTCATGACTTCTGAGGACCCCTGAGTGTGGGTGTTTATGTCATTGAGATGGAAGATGCCTGTTTGTGTGAGGGTGGGTGACAGCGTATGTTCTTGAGCCTGTGAAGGTGTGTGTGTGTGTCTGTGTGTGCATATGAGCATGTGGGTCTGTGCGCTTGTGAGAGGGTGTGTTTGTATGCTGCTGGGGGCCTGGAGTAGGACCACTGTGGTCTATCGGGACTGGTGGAGGAAGGAAGCTGTCAGGGCCCTGCAATCCTAAGACGCCAGGGGCATAACTTGATTTGATGACTTGGCCTGAGTAACCCTCTCAAAATAGAAAAATCAAGGACCCAGCGTGGAGGCAGCCTGTCTGGGTTCGGGCTGCTAATGAGAACTAACAAGGGTTGATGGAGCCCGGGGGCGATGGGCTGAGATGGCCCCAAGCTGCCTGGCACCCTGGGCCCTGCAGCCATCCAGGGCTGCCCAGGCTGGCTTAATGTTATAACCCACGGAGATCCTCTCTGATAAGGGCTGAGGGAAATGGAGAGAGCAGCATCGCAAGCCATGGCAGAAGGACAGACCCGACGGGAAGCTGCCTCTGTGGGCTGGCCAAGCTGAGATCCCTAAATGGAACTTTCTGGAGGGTCCCTCAAATACCTGTGAGGACAGGGGTTCTTACCTATCCTTTGAAAATATGTTACATAAATACATGTTGCTTTTAGGAAGCTTGGAGATATAGGTTATCATAAAGAAAAAAGAGGGTCTTCCCTGGTGGCTCAGTGGTAAAGAATCTGCCTGCCAATGCAGGAGACATGGGTTTGATCCCTGGGTCGGGAAGATCTCCTGGAGAAGAAAATGGCAACCCACTTCAGTATTCTTGCCTGGGAAATCCCACAGTCAGTGGAATCTGATGGGCTACAGTCCATGGGGTTGCAAAGAGTCTGATATGACTGAGCACAGAGCCCTAGTAATATGAAAAATGCATATCTTGAAGCATTAGATTACACTCGGCAAGGGAGGATGCTCACGTCTAGGAGGGGAATTGAGAGGGAATTTCAGCAGCCTTTTGCTTCCATCTCACTCCTGGGCTCAGTGAGTAGAGTTGGCCACTCAGAGCTGCACTATTTAAGTTTTTCTCTCTCTCCCTCACCCCACGCTCTGTACAGAGTTGAATTCAGAGAAGTTAAATGCAGGTATGATGTGACTCTACTGCATACCTTCTTGGTATTTGCCCATGCATATTAATACATCTACATGACTGATTGGTTGATAAAAGCAGGATCATGCTTTATATGCTCTTCTCAGCTATTAGATCCTGGAAATCCTTCCATGTAACATCCATATCATCCTTTTTCATGACCTCCTCTTATGCCACTGGAGGAGATAATACCATAATTTGTGTAATTATGTAATCAACCCCTTATTGCAGGGCATTTACTTTAAAACTTTTGTTATCCTAATAATTGCTGCAGTAAATTTCCTCCTGCAGGAATCTTTGCTTTCCAATCCAGTTAGTTTCCTAGAAGAGATGTTCTCAATGAGGAATTCTGTGTCCAACCTACTTACCAGTTTAAGTCTTTGGCCCCAGCTCACCTGCTATTTTCACTGTTGTTTAGGGAAAAAGAAGAGCTCAGAAATATTTATCAGTATACCAGGAAGAGGTGGATTGGTCCTCTCTCTGTGGTGAAGGGTGTGCGACAGTGATTCCAATATAAACTCCTCTTTTAGTCTCACCATATTCCATCGACCTCAGTTGCCCTATCGTTTGCAAATGGAATGAGTTAGGCTCAGGTTATCCCTGGTTTTCTTGGAGCAAGAGAGATGATCCACTACATTTATGGAGAAGTGCTTTACAGATTTCAAAGCAATTTTATGAATTTTATCTTGTCGAAGCTTTACCAGGCAGGTTCTATTCATTCTTCATTTGGCAAAGGTGGGGATGAAGGTCCATCCAGAAAAGTTAAGGGAGATTTCCAGGTTTGCAGATAATCAGAATTGGGAACCAGGCTTTCTGAATTTTAGTTCATCAAACCGAAAGTGCTTCTGGGATCCTATGGTGGAAATAGCCAGGGTCTTAGTTCACAGGTTGTGCTGGTCACTGTCCCACTTGTAGGCGAAAGGATAAGCCAGACTTCCTGGCCAGGAAGCTGTTGTTTCTGCCTGCCCAACATCCATTCTCTTTTTCTTTAGTAACATACTGAATTTGATTTGAGAACCGCTTTTAGGTTTGTCGTTGCTAACTTAAAGTATATGATACATTAAAAAATTTATTTATCTATTTGGCTGCACTGGGTCTTAATTGTAGGATTGTTAGATGTAGGATCGTTAGTGGCAGTGCTTTGGGATCTAGTTTGCTGACCTGGGATTGAACCTAGGCCCCTGTATTGGGAGTGTACAGTCTTAGTCACTGGACCACCAGGGAAGTCCCAAGTATATGCTCCATCTAATCTGGCAGTCCTCAACCCCACCAGGTGTTACTTCTTCACTGGTGTTATCACTTCAATAGTTTGTTCTTCTGTTCTTTAAGGCCGGGTGCTTTTTGGTGAAATATATGGGAAGGAATACATGAGAGAAACACATCCTGCTCTTCAGACTTCATCTTGTTTTCATGGTTCAGGGTATGCATATAACCTGGGTCTGGCATATTCTGTCCCCTAGGTAACAGCTGATTCAGTGATGAACATGTGACCCAAATGGGATCAGTAAAATTCAATCTAAGGACTTATTTTTTTTGGAAGTGAAACTCTCTTCCTACTTGATTTGGAGCTTCTAGGAGCCACTGTGGGAGGGAGAACCTGCTTCAGAAATCTCATCTGAGGAGACTCAGTGCAGGGGAAAGCAAAGCCAGGAGATGGAGATGGAGATAGCAAACTCTTGATGACATTTTAAAAATATTGAAGTAGAGTTAGGTTACAGTGCTGCATAAGTTTCAGGTGTATAGTAAGGTAATTCATATTTGTATATATATATATATATTCTTTTCCATTATGGTTTATTGCAGGATATTCAGTGTATATCCCGTGCTATACAATAGAACCTTGTTTATCTACTCTATGTATAATAATGGAGGACAGAGGAGCCTGGCGTGCTGCAGTCTATGGGGTCACAAAGAGTTGGACACGCCTTAGTGACTGAGCAACAACCACAGTGACAACAGCAGCAACATATGTGATAATTTGCATCTGCTAATCTCCAGCTCCCAGCCCGTCCCCCACCACCCTCAGCACCCACACATCTCTTCTCTGTGTCTGTGAGTCTCTTTCTGTTTCATAGCTAAGTTCATTTGCGTCATATTTTAGATTCCGCATGTAAGTGATATCGTATGGTGATTTTGTCTTCCTTTGTCTGTCTTCCTTTGTTTAATGTGATAGTTTCTAGGTCCATCCATGCAGCCGCAAATGGCATTATTTTATTCTTTTTTATGGCTGAGTAGTATTCCATTGTGTATAAGTACCACATCTTTATCCACTTGATAACATTGTTTTATCCTCTGGAGATCCTGCACATGTTGTGACCTTTTGCTCAACCCCTACAGAAGCAACAAATGGGACCTCCACTGCTCCAGAGCTTCTACCGTAACTCGTGCAAAACCACTAAGACCTCACACTTGCTCGTGCCCTCAATATTCTCCCACCTGCTTTCCCTGTCTCTTGCTGAGTCATTTGCTTGAAGGAAGCTAGTCTCATGTCTCTACCATTTTTCTTTGTTTTTTAACATGTCTCATTTTATTTGGTATTGTACACATGATTTTAAAAAAATTGGTGATTCAATTAGTAATATGTATTTTCTACATATAACTTTAGAGGATCCATACCTTTCTGAGACCATTAATAATCCAGGAATTTTTTTCATTGTTGTTACATGGACTGTAGTGTAAATTAACTCACATCCTGAGTAGAGTCACAAAAAGTATCAGCTGTAGACTTGCTTTATAAATACTAGAAAGTCATAACTTCTCTGGTCTCAGCTCTTTCCTGGTACACACAAGAGGAGTTGACCAAATCTCTAAGGCACCTTCTTAACTAGATATATTTTCTAATATATTCCTGAAAAAGTGTTTTCAGGAATTAACTTCCTTAATATACAAAAGTAGATCTGGTAAAAAGAGTGAAAGCTGCAAGATGAAGAAGAGTATGATCAAGTCTATACCTTAGTTAAAAGGAAGCCTGGAAAATGTAGTTTTGAGATTGTATCTTGAAAAGGCAGTCCTTCCACCATGGACGTGCTCAACAGTTACAGATGTTACTATGATCTACCCCTTGGCTGCCTAGCATTCCTATGTACCCTGTTTTCATACTTACATTTCCAATCATAATAGTAGCAGTAACCTGTGCTTGCTTGATATAATATTAATACAGCTATTGCTAGGACAATCAAAATGTACTTCCTCAAAGGGAAGACCCAAAGTTCCATTAGTTGCTGCACCTAGATACAAGTTCAGGTTTTCTGGGTGATGACCATGTCTCCCCTGGTTCAGTCATAAGATCATATTGATATCCTGTAACCTCTGGACCAAACTGTAAACTCACACAGATTATGTAAATATTAGAAAAAAGGGGATGGAAGGAAAAAGAAACTTTATTACATTCTCGGTATGTACATGACACAGCGGGCAAGGAAGCAAATGTGGCCAGCTGCCGCAGCTGGCCTCGAGGTTGCAATGGCGTTCGTCATGTCCTTCCCCCGGTGCCCACGTATGTTCCCTTTGTCCTCAGTGAAAAAGTCGGCTGGCGGCTGTGGCTCTTTGTCTGGTGGGGTGACCCAATCTTCATTCTTGGGGAATCTGAATACCTACAGGCTCTGTCCATATGGGGTTAGAACTGTTAACTTTTTATCACTGAATATGGTAATTTTAGACATGCCCCAGGGAGTCCCTGGGTTTACAAAAATAGTTCTTTCTGCCCTCTTGTGCGACAGCAGTCTACTTTGATAATCTGGATCAGTCATTTTGTCCAACAGGGCATGATAAGTCTCACATGTCCATGTGAAAGTCTCTGGTTCCAATTCATTTGACCTATTATTGTGTCCCCTGGTTTAAAAAAAATGTATGCTTCCCATTGGTTAAAAGACCTTTAAATCACTGGAACCCAAAGTCATGGAAGGGAAAAATTTAGCAAGTGGTTCGTTAGTTACCCTGATGTGCGGAGCAACGCCCACCTCTTATTTCTAGAGGTGAAACAGTGGTCATTAACTTAAAGCATAGACTACATTATTTATTCACTTTATTTTTGACTGTGCTGGGTCTTCGTTGCCGTGCACAGGCATTCCCTAGCTGTGGCTACTCTTGGTTTCGGTGCATGGGCTTCTCGTTGTGATGACTTCTGTTATTGTGGAGCGCGGGCTCTCTGCGCACGGGCTTCAGTAGCTGCGGCACCTGGGCTCGGTAGTTGTGGCTTGCTGGTTGGAGGGGGCGTGGGCTTCAGTAGTTGTGGCATGTAGGCTCAGTAGCTGTGGTGCTTGGGCTTAGTTAGTTGCTCCCTGGCATGTAGAATCTTCCCAGACCAGGAGTCAAACCTGTATCCCCTGCACAGGCAGATGGATTCTTATCCACTGTACCACCAGGAAAGTCCCAGAATGGACTACATTTTGTAGGGCTACACTTTGTGAGCTTATTTGATAGCCTGTTTATTGTGAACTTCCTCCTCAATGGAAACCACCAAGGATTCCCACTCTGTCCATTCTGAGAGGTCCATCCACGTGCCTCTTCTCCAATACTCCTTGTCACCAGTTCTCCAATCTAGTTTTCTCCAAGCCTGATCACACCGTTAACCACGGCCTATGAAACCTAGAAGATCCATGATGCAGGTTATCTCTCTTTCTGTATAAAGTGGAACATGAGATATACTCTTAAAAGTCTGCCCCGCTGGGAGACGTTTCTTTTCCTTAGTGTTCTATAGAACTATCTCCGTGTGGGGTTATAGTGCACTTTCATCTAAAGCCTGCATATTGTACAGAACTACCTGAAAATCAGGCTCTAGTTTTTACCTTTTCAGTCAGCTGGTCATATGGAACACCTCTTAAGTTTCTATGAATAGGAAGGTATGCGAATATGGAGGGAGTGGACGCCCTGGAAATAGAAGTCACATAATTTTCCTGTATCTGTTGGATAAGCTAAGTTTATACATTATTGCCATTTCCATCTGATCATGAAGTGTTTTTGGACAAATTCTAATGCTGGCCAGCCACCCCTAGTTAGAGACAGGTAACTTAATTGCGAAGCTACCATTTTTCCCACTGTTTGATGTTTTTGTCTCTGCCAGGACCAATAACAAACCATGGACTGTTGAGGTGACATCACCAAGATAGCAGCGGGGTAGTTCCTGACTTCGCTCTCCCTTGAAAGAAGAACAGCTAACAACTATTCATGGACGAGACACCGAGAGACTCCAAGAACCATGCGGTGAGGTCTCCCCTGAGCCTATGGTTCCTTCAGTGGGAAAAGAGAGCCCAAGGGGCTTCCCCAATATTCTGGGTCTTGGGAGCCCCCACTGACCCTTTGGGGATTACAGGGGAATCTGCAGGGCTTCATCACTGGATTTCTGGTTGTGATGGAGAATGTGGTAGGGTTTGTAACAGCTGGCATTTGGATCTAGGTGGACTGACTTTCTCCCTGCAGAGCACAAGCAGTAGCCCAACCATCGCTTTGCTTATCTGCAAAACCAAGTCGGTGGTGCAGTCTGGCCAGGAGAACAGGAGCCTGGCCCTGCCAGAACAGAACACCTGGAAGCTGTGTAGCCCATACCATGAGCTGTTAAGGGAACATCCACCCGCTGGAAGGCCAAAGCTTTGTTTCAAAGCCCCAGATGGCTCAGCTGTGGTTCTCATATAGGGGCTGACTGCAGGTTCTACAAGAATGGGCCACAAATCTACCAAGTTATGAAGACCTAGGGGCAGAGCTTTGCACAGCATGCAGGGCCAACCAGAGCCTTCTCTTGCTTGTCTTTCCCACAAAAGCTGGCAGTCTTATGGGCTATATCATGAACTGGTGAAATAACCATGGCGGGACTCACATCCAACTCCAATAACCTTTACTTCCACAGGCTTCTGCCATAGCAGTGGTCTGTAGTGATACTGTGTTGCCAGGGATTAGTGTCATCTCAGAGGCAGGGTTGAGTAGTCCCTTCGAGTTCTAGGAATTCCTTTTTATCCCTCTAGGGTACAATTTAATGTGTGTTCTGAAACATAATTTGTGTCTTTTCGGTAAACAGTCAGGCAAAAAGTGTTATGGCACAAGCTTATAATGTTATTGTGTGTGCATGCTAAATCGCTTCAATAGTGTCCAACTCTTCAGGACCCTACGGACTGCAGCCCATCAGGCTCCTCTGTCCATGGAATTCTCCAGGCAAGAATACTGGAGTGGGTTACCGTGCCCTCCTCCAGCGGATCTTCCCTACCTAGGGATCGAACCTGTGTCTCCTACATCTCCTGCATTGCAAGTGGGTTCTTTACCATTAGCATTACCTGAGAAGCCCTATAATGTTGCTGCATAATTCTTTTTTAATAGTACCCAATCTCCGTTTCAATCAGAAACTCTGATCTGAGACTTGGGTGAGAAGTAGTGAGTTTCTATAATAGTGGCTCAAGTCAGTCTTCTCTGCTTACTAATAAGACTAGCTGTTTGTTGTTGTGCACGTGGAGCAAAACCTCAGGGGGTAACTCATTTATTTAAGTCATAGAGGCCTAATTATCTCCAAAGATCCCTATAGGTAAAGAAAGCTATTTTGTTCCTCTGGTTCTGCTTCCTGGGTGGCTCGGATGGAAAGAGTCTGCCTGCAGTGCAGGAGACCTGAGTTCGATCCCAGGGTTGGGAAGATCCCCTGGAGAAGGGAATGGCTACTCACTCCAGTATTCTTGCCTGGAGAATTCCATGGACAGAGGAGCCTGGCGGGCTCCAAGGGGTCACCAAGAGTAGGACACAGCTGACTGACTAACGCTTCTCTGGTTCTGCTACCCATTATGGCAACTGCATCCGCCTTTTCTCTGGGATTTGAGCACATGTACTAGACCTTTGTCATCCTAAGTTTCCATCACTGTCACTGGGATCAAGGAGCTCATTATATTGGCAACATTTCCTACTTCTGTACTCTACCTACAGTGGTTAGTATGATTTTTACCTACCGTGATTTTAAAGGATGTTGGTGCTCTTCACCATCAATGCATTTCTCAATACTATGATGAAGAGATTGTCTTCTGAATGCTCTTGTGGGTTATTTTAGGGGTGCGAGTTGTGAACACATAATAAATCTGTTCTTATATTCTTATCTCCTCAGCTTTTTGGATTCTTTCCTCTATGTTCTATCAAGTTCTTTTTGGCATCTCAAATTCATGTAGGTTACTGTTGACTTTAGTTTTAGTCCATCAACCAAGCAAATAAATGGAATCCTTCCCAGTAGTGTGAGTCAATATTTTGCATCCAGAGTCCCTTGTAGATATTCACACATTGAAAATTTGACCTGATCTAAAATTATGTCCCTCTCTTCATGTTCCAGGTCCCTGAGACTCCATTCCCACACATATTCTTCATATTTAAAAATTTTTAAATTAACATTCAGTAAAATTGACTCTTTCAGGAGCATATAATTCCGTGAGCTTTAACACATATAGATTCATGTGATTACCACTACAACCAAATTACAGAATAATTCCTTCACCCCGGGATCTTCCTTGTGCTGCCTCTTCGTAATCATATCCTTCCCCTATACCTAACTTCTGGAAACTGTCCGTCTGCTCTCTATCTCTGTGCGTGCATGCTAAGTCACTTCAGTCTCATCCGACTCTATGCAACCCTATGGACTGTGGACCACCAGGCTCCTCTGTCCATGGGATTCTCCAGACAAGAATACTAGAATGGGTTGCCATGCCCTCTTCCAGGGGATCTTCCCTACCCAGGGAATTGAACCTGCATCTCTTGTGGCTCCTGCTGCTGAACCACGGGAAAGGCCCCTCTATCACTGTGGTTCTATCTTTTTGAGAATGTCATGTAAGTGGAATCATGTAGTCTGTAGCCTTTTGGGACTTGCTTCTTTAATTTCTTGTAGTGCATTTGAGACTCATCCACATTATTGGTATGCATCAGCAGTCTGTTTATTGATGAATTTTCCAGTGTATGGATGTACCACAGTTTGTTCACCCTTTCAGCTTTTGAAGGATATTTCGATTGTACCTAGATTTTGATGATTATGATTAGAGCTCCTATAAACATTCTTGTATAGATTTTTTTTGTGAATGTTTTTGTGTGAATGTAAGTTTTCATTTCTTTAGGGTAAAGCATCTGCCTACAATGTGGGAGACCTGGGTCAGGAAAATCCCCTGGAGAAGGAAATAGCAACCCACTCCCGTAATTTTGCTTGGAAAATCCCAAGGATGGAGGAGCCTGGTAGGCTACAGTCCATGGGATCGCAAAGAGTTGGACACGACTGAGCAGGCACACTTTCCATTTCTCTATAGGGTAAACACCGGAGGAGTAGGAATGCTGAGGCATATGGTAGGTATAGGTTTAACTATAAGAAACTGCCAAACTGTTTTATAGAGTGGATGTATTGTTTTGCACTTCTGCCAACAAGGTATGAAGATTTCAGTTCCTCGCCATTCTTGTAAACTCTTGATATTGTCACTTTTCTGTTAGCCATTCTAATAGGTATGCTTTACTGATAACTGTATCCTTATTCCCATCAGATTAGATAGTCTTTTAGTCCTGTATTTCTTCAAAGATTTATTGCTCTTTATATTATTTACTATTTTGCTCAGTGTTCAACTGCAAATGACAGAATCCATTTTGCCAAGTGTGAGAAAGAAGAGAATTAAAATAGTATATATGCGTGTCTTAGTTTGTCTGGGCCACTGTAACAAAAGTACCAAAGCCTTTGACTGTGTGGATCACAACAAACTGGAAAATTCTTAAAGAGATGGGAATACCAGACCACCTGACCTGCCTCCTGAGAAATCTGTATGCAGCTCAGGAAGCAACAGTTAGATCTGGACACGGAACAACAGACTGGTTCCAAATCAGGAAAGGAGCACGTCAGGGCTGTATATTATCACCCTGCTTATTTAACTTATATGCTAACTTATATGCTATTTAACTAAAACTAAGATCATGGCATCTGGTCCCATCTCTTCATGGGAAATAGATGGGGAAACAGTGGAAACGATGACAGACTTTATTTTGGGGGGCTCCAAAATCACTGCAGATGGTGACTGCAGCCATGAAATTAAAAGACGCTGACTCTTTTGAAGAAAAGCTATGACCAACCTAGACAGCATATTCAAAAGCAGAGACATTACTTTACTAACAAAGGTCCATCTAGTCAAAGCTATGGTTTTTCCAGTAGTCACGTAGAGATGTGAGAGTTGGACTATAAAGCTGATTGCTGAAGAATTGATGCTTTTGAACTGTGGTGTTGGAGAAGACTCTTGAGAGTCCCTTGGACTGCAAGGAGATCCAACCAGTCCATCCTAAAGGAAATCAGTCCTGAATATTCATTGGAAGGACTGATGCTGAAGCTGAAACTCCAATACTTTGGCCACCCGATGCGAGGAACTGACTCATTGCAAAAGACCCTGATGCTGAGAAAGATTGAACATGGGAGGAGGAAGGGATGACAGAGGATGAGATGGCATCACTGACTTGATGGACATGAGTTTGAGTAAACACTGGGTGTTGGTGATGGACAGGGAGGCCTGGCGTGCTACAGTCCATGGGGTCACAAAGAGTCCAACATGACTAGCAACTGAACTGAACTGAACTGAACAAAAGTACCATAGACTGGATAGCTTATAAACAACAGAAATTTATTTCTCATGGTTCTGGAGGCTGCAGAGTGCAAGATTAAGGAACCTACAGTTTAAGTGTCTGGTTAGACCTGTTTCTGGTTCATAGATGTCTTTCCACATGTCCTCATATAGTAGAAAGAGCAAGGGAGCTCTCTAGGGTGGGTTCTCTTTTATAAGGGCACTAATCCTATTCATGAAGATGCCTCCTTCATGACCTTATCACTTCCTGGAAACTTGACCTCCTAATACTTCCACAATGAAGGTTAGGTTTCAACATATGAATTTTGGGTGACACAGACATTTAGTCCATGGTACTGTGGTAGGCAGAATTCTAAGGTGGTACCCAGATTGTGTCCCCTTGGAGTACTTGTCTTGTCTAATTCCCTTTCTTTGAGTGTGTGAAGAAGCTTTGAATATGACAGGATATTACTCATACATTTATGTTATATTATATGGTGGAATGAATTTTGCTGCTGTAATGAACATCCCTGATCAGTTGACTTTGAATCAGTCAAAAGTGAGGTTTTTCTGGGTGGGCCTGACCTAATCAGAATATCTTTTAAAAGCTACAAGAAGAAAAGCAGATGCCATTCTCCTGGCCCTAAAGGAGTAAGCTGCCACATTGTAGAGAGGACCATGTGGCAAGGACCCAGAAGCAGCCTCCAGGAGCTGGGAGTAGTCGCCCGCTGACAGTTAGGAAAAGACATGGCCCTGTAGCCAGATGCCCATGGAGGAGTAGATTTTGCCAGTGACCTGAGAGGGTGTGGAAGTAGATCTTTCCTTAGTTGGGCCTCCTGAAGAGGGCACAGCTGCTGACACCTTGATTTCCATGAGGTCCGGAGCCTCTAGAGGACCAGGCTAACATGTGCTGGATTTTTGATCCATGGAGATTACAAGATAATCAATGTGTACTGTTTTAAGCTACTAAACTCATGGCAATGTATTATACAGCATTAGAAACTGAATACAGTATACTAACAGTTTTTAGATTTCTAGAAGGTTCAGCCCCCAAACTTGAAAGCTACAAAGCTGAAATTGACACAGCCAGGAGATATGCCCAACTATACAGCGAGACTGTGTAGCTGCACTCCTGCTGGTACTTTCATCTGATACACAGCATTCATGAAACCCAAATCAAACATCATAAATAAAAGCCGTGCACCATGGCAAGACTCAGATCGCGTGTTGTTGTGATGCTTTCTCATCTGTGAAACAGGAATCATAATAGTACTTACCTCAATAGGTAGTTATAAGGATTAAATGAAATAAAACTTTGAAAATTTACTTATTGATTTATATTTATTTTTGGCTGTGCTGGGTCTTCATTGCTACGCGGGCTTTTCTCTAGTTGCAGTGAGTGAGGGTTGTTGTTGCAGTGCCTGGGCTTCTCCTTGTAGTGGCTTCTCTTGTTGCAGGGACACAGGCTCAGGGACGCTTGGGCTTCAGCAGCTGTGGCTTGTGGGCTCAGTAGTTGCGGTGTCCATGCTCTAGAGCACAGGCTCAGCAGCTGTGGCTCACGGGTTTAGTTGCTCCGCAGCATGTGGGGTCTTCCCGGACCAGGGATCAAACCTGTGTCTCCTGCCTTGGTAGGCAGATTCTTTACCACTGGGCCACCAGGGAAGCCGAAAATAAAACTTTTTAAAGTAGTTGAGTAATACACAGTTCTTAATGTTCTACATGTATTAATTATTATTATTTAGAATTGACTTGCACAAGACCACAGAACTAGTAAGAAGCTCAGTAGAGACTTAAATTTCTATCTGTCTGCTACCAAATTTCGTTATCCTTCTCCACATCCCCTTCTTCACTTTAACAGGAAGAGTGATCCAGGGACCCAGTTTGTTATTTATTTGGTTGGGTTGGCTTGGGTCCTTGTTGCCCTGCATCAGCTCTGTTGTTGTGATGGGGGCTCAGTAGTTGCCCTGTGGTGTGTGGGATCTTAGTTTTCTGACTAGGGATCAAACCTGAGTCCTCTGCACTGGAAGGCAGACTCTCAACCTCTGGACCACTGGGGAGGTCCCCAGGAACTCAGTTTTAAAGAGGCTTTGCCCATTCCTATTCTTAGTCTCTCTGAAGAGAGAAAGATTCACCTCAAAGAGACAAAGGAAATTCTGCATAATGGAGCATGAATGTTTTATGAATTGATGTTCACTGAGTAAATTAAAGAGACATTAATATACTCATTAACACGTGCCTCACTTTGTTTGGAATTCTGAGAATGGTTGGACAATGCACAACCTAAAGAGCTCATGTGACTTCTTGAAATTCCCTAGGTCAGCCTCCTTGCTTTTACAATTTTCTGTCTCTCCTGACTTTTGCCTCTGGTGTCTTACACCATGTTCCAAATATATGTCTCTTTTTCGCCTTTGCTAATTGAAATTCTTTGCCTGTCACTGGGAGGAAAAGATGTGAAAGTTTGGAATGTCTGCCTTTGCCAGCTATGGAAGATGTTTGTCTGTGTGTCGACATGTGCATGTGTATGCATGGTGGGAGAGCAAGGCAAATGGTTTGGTGAGATTGTTTCAGACTCTTAGAATTGATGGAAAGAAGAGTAATTCTAGTAAGAGTGAAGAGTGAAGGGGCCAGTGAAGTTGATCCAATCCAGGAGGTAAAATGATTAACGGTATTAAGAACGAATGAAATATGATTATTATAAAACTAAATATTTTAAGTCAAAATGTTAATTAAAAAACTTAAAAAATGGACTTCCCTGGTGGTACAGTGGATAAGAATCCACCTGCCAGTGCAGCGTATGCAGGTTCAATCTCTGGTCCAGAAAAATTCCACATGCTGCGGAACTACTAAGCCTGTGTACGCCAGCTACTGCTGTCTGCACCCTAGAGCCCATGAGCAGCAACTTCCGAGCCCATGTGCTGCAGCTACTGAAGCTCGTGCTCCTAGAGCCTGTGCTCCCTGACAAGAGAAGCCTCCCCAGTGAGAGGCCCATGCACCACCACTAGAGAAGCCCTGTGCAGCAAGAAGACCCAGTGCAACCAAAGGAAAAAAATGTTTTCAATTAAAGGTGGCAGTGATTTGAGGTGATATTTTCAGGGAAAGCAATGCATAGCCAGTGACTGTGGAGAGGTCCTTGAAGCTACTCAGTGTAGTCAAGATCTGAGCAACATGCAGGTCAGCATAAACCCTAAGTACTAGTCTCAGCCTTTGATTGTAAACATCAGAACTTGCTCTGGCCGATTCAAACCAAAATGGGTATTACCAGGAAGCCTGTTGGAATACTCACTAAATAAATGACAGAAACCAAGAGGACTGAGTTTAAGTGATGAAATACATGAGAACTGAGTAGGATGTTGCTCAATTTGTATAATAAAAATATTTCAAAGGATTTATGGGTGCAGATAATGGCAGATGACCCTATATCAGACTTCCCCAGTGACAACAATTTTATTTTATTATCTTTTATAGTTTTATGTATTTTAATAGCAAACTTACAGGAACAGTACAGAAGACAGACAGCATTACAAACATGCACTCGCATGTAGGATAACTCAGTTAGAAGGGTATAGTGAATGGATGAAATCTGCCGCTGCTGCTGCTGAGTTGCTTCAGTCGTGTCCGACTCTGTGCGACCCCATAGACGGCAGCCCACCAGGCTCCCCGCCCCTGGGATTCTCCAGGCAAGAACACTGGAGTGGGTTGCCATTTCCTTCTCCAATGCCTGAAAGTGAAAAGTGAAAGTGAAGTCGCTTAGTTGTGTCCGACTCTTTGAGACCCCATGAACTGCAGCCTACCAGGCTCCTCCATCCATGGGATTTTCCAGGCAAGAGTACTGGAGTGGGGTGCCATCACCTTCTCCAGGATGAAATCTACTGTATGATAAAAATAATACCAACACCATTTAGTTACAGTCAATAAGAAATTTACTTGTCCAGAAAAATTTAACAGGTTTATTTATAATTGTTGTAAAGTTGAACTGCTAAAACTTGTTCACTGAAACATTTTGACTTGCATTAATGCTTTATGTCCCCACTTTTATATTAAAAATTCACACACAAATGGAAATGGAGAAACTGCCAGTACCTGATTTCTGTCCCTGTTTTTCCATTTGCAGTCATATACTTGGGTACCTTTTGACCCCCATGGGAAAAAATTGCTTAACGTTCAGAACAACTAATAATAGGAAGAAGAGAATTTTTTTAATTTATTTTTTTATTGAAGGGTAATCGCTTTACAGAATTTTGTTGTTTTCTGTCAAACCTCAAAATGCATCAGCCATAGGTAAACATATATCCCCTCCCTTTTGAACCTCCCTCCCATCTCCTTCCCATCCCATCCCTCTAGGTTGATATGGAGCCCCTGTTTGAGTTTATTGAGCCATACAGCAAATTCCAGTTGGCTATCTATTTTACAAATGGTAATGTAAGTTTTCATGTTACTCTTTCCATACATCTCACTTTCTCCTTCCCTTTCCCCATGTCCATAAGTCTATTCTCTCTGTCTGTTTCTCCATTTCTGCCCTGTAAATAAATTCTTCAGTACCATTTTTCTAGATTCTGTATATATGCGTTAGAATACAATATTTATCTTTCTCTTTCTGACTTACTTCACTCTGTATAATAGGTTCTAGGTTCATCCTAGAAGAACCAAGATTTTTTTAAATTTCTTTTTGAAAAAAGAATAAAATGATTCCCAGCATAGTCAATTCTTAAGCACATTCTCCACTCAAGCGGTGTGGTAGCTGGATGTCTTTTGGCATAATCGTTACACGTTTGGCATGGAGGATACACGTTAGTATCTTCAAAATGGCCAACCTGATTATCCTCACTGCAAAGCACCAAGAGCTGCACTGGAAGTGCAAATCTGTTCTGAAGTTCTAAGCACTTTTCCACACCAGATGCTAGAAGGGAAGTTGGTGAATGAGAAGCTCAGTGGATTTTTGATTAGCATCTAACTTCATGGAGTGCCATGGGACCAGGCCTGTAATGATGAGGTTTCTTCGCCCCTCCAGTAGAGGGGTGACGTGCACTCTTGTGACGTGCTTTTGTAGCCAGTTTCTTCCTTGGTGCTTTACTGCCAGTTGATTTGTAGGCAGTCAGCTTTGTACAAGCCATAGTACAGAGACCTCCTCACTTATCCCCTTTCTCCTCCGACTGGAGCTTGGTGAGCTAGAGGCTGTGCTGGAGAGCAATGGTGGCACTGTGGTGGCTGTGAACACAATTCAACAATTGAAAGTTCTTGGTAAAATACAAAAAAAAAAAAAAAAAAGTTGTTTGAAGGCACAGTAGAGTGACCTAAAGCAGGCAGAAACTAGCCCTAAGCCTTTCTTAGGGCTACAACCTAAGAAAGAAGCAAACATCCTAGAAAGACCCCCACTCACCTGTCTTTCCCCTAAGGGCACTTTCCAGTCTGTGTAATGGATGGTAATAGAGCCCAGAATTCGCCATTCTGTATTACTAATACCTAATTACTAGTACTTCAGAATTACTAATGGAGCAAGGAAACAGAGTTGGAGTTCAGGGCTGCTAGAATGGCTGAAAATAGATGGGGAAAAAGTGGAAACAGTGACAAATTTTATTTTCTTGGGCTCCAAAATCACCACGAATGGTGACTGCAGCCACAAAATTAAAAGATGCTTGCTCCTTGGAAGAAAAGCTATGACAAACCTAGACAGTGTATTAAAAAGCAGAGACATTACTTTGCTGATAAAGGTCCATATAGTCAAAGCTATGTTTTTTTTAGTAGTATGGCTTTCCAGCAGGAGGAAAATGGAGAGACAAACGATGGGATGGTTGGATAGCATCACTGACTGAACGGACATGAGTTTGAGCAAACTCCAGGTGACAGTGAAGGACAGGGAAGCCTGACGTACTGCAGTTCATGGGGTCACAAGGTTGGAGATGACTTAACTACTGGATGACAACAACAACAGAATGGCTAAAAGTTAAGGGGGGATATCTAGGAATAGAGGGAGTCATGAGAGCTCCCAAATCTGCAAATCTTTCTTCAAATCCTTAGCTAACTGTGAAAACAGGGCAAGACTCCAAGGAATCCCAGAAGAAAGCATGAGCAATCTTCCTAGGCAGGTATTACAGCCACTCCCCCATGCTGTGGATACATAATTTAGAGTTCAAGTTCTGCCAAGATAAGAGCTTGACAAATACCTTAGTCTTTTTGTTAAAATATCAGAAGGATCAAACTCTAGGAGTAAGGACCATGTATAAGGACTAAGGACTGCTCCTTAGGATAAAGGAAAAACTGAAAAGACCTACCTTAATAAAGCTTAAAATGAAGTTCCACTAGAAAAGTTATCTGCCAGTAGTTTCACTCCTTGCTAGGACAAAAATCGGTACTTTTCTAAGGAAGATAGTGATGTCCAGAGTTCTATAACATATCATCCTCAGTGTCCTATATGTAATAAAAATATTATTAGGTATGAGAAGAAACAGGAAAATGGGACCCAAAGCCAAGAGAGAAAACAGTAAATAGAAATAGACTCAGAGATGATCTGGATTTCAGTTTTAGCAAAGAGTTAAAATAATTGTGATAAATAGGTTGAGCCTATAGGAAAAGATAATATAATGGATGAGGAGAAGAGGGATTTCAAAAGATATATGAAAACTGTGAAACAGAATCAATGGGAATACTAACACTAAAAAAATAAAATATACATAATAAAAATTCTATTAGATGAGATTAATGCAGATTTGACAGAATAGAAAAAAGGGTGAGTGAATTTCAAGACAAGTCAATAGAAATTATCTGAAGATAAACACAGAGAGAAAGAATAGAAATAAAATAATAGAGTCTCAATAGCCTTTGAAAGAAATAAGGAGTTTAGATTACATGTATTTGGAATCCTAGAGAAATAAGAAATAAGAGCATGGGATAGGAAAAATAAAAATTTCCAAGTTGATAAAAAATCAGCAGTTTATAGAAAAAAAGGAGAGCAAATCCCAAGGAAGAGAAATACAAAGAAAATCACACATGATCAGAATGATGAAAGCAATAGATAAGAAATATCTTAAAGGGATCCAAATAAGTCTAAAAAGGTAGCATATAAGGGAAAGATGGTATGAATAACAGTTGACTTCTCATAAAAAACATGCCAGAAGAGAATGGAATGGCATATTTAAAATCAGAAAAAATTAATCTGTCAGGTGAGAATTCCATATCTAGTGTAAAAATTTTTCAAAAAACAAAGGCAAAATGAAAGAAAAATGAAGGCAAGAATAAAGATAAAATGAAAAAAATGAAGGCAAGAATAAAGATATTTTCACTTCTTATAGTGAAGGCTGAGAGACCTGCAGTATAAGAAATGCCAATGGAAGTTTTTGAAGAAAAGGAGAAATGATGTCAGATGGAAATTTCAATCCATAGGAGGGAATAAAGAGTAATAAAATGTGAATATATGGGAAAAGAAAGATAAAACATTACTTAAATGACAGTTCTTTAGAGTGAAAATAATAACAGTGTACTGTGAAAAAGGAAAATATTTGATAGAAATATGAAGAGTGAGAGGTGAAATGGAATTTTACTGTTATAAGGTTCTTGTATGTATGCTATGCTAAGTCACTTCAGTCGTGTCTGACTCTGTGCGACCCCATAGATGGCAGCCCACCAGGCTCCCCCGTCCTTGGGATTCTCCAGGCAAGAACACTGGAGTGGGTTGCCATTTCCTTCTCCAATGCATACAAGTGAAAAGTGAAAGTGAAGTCACTCAGTCATGTCCGACCCTCAGCAACCCCATGGACTGCAGCCTACCAGGGTCCTCTGTCCATGGGATTTTCCAGGCAAGAGTACTGGAGTCGGGTGCCATCGCCTTCTCCATCTTGTATGTAAAGTAGCATAATATTGATTCAAGGCACACTGTGATAAGTTAGATATGTATATTGTAATCCTAAGAGAACCATCAAAAAATAATGCAAAGATATATAGCTTAAAAGCCAATAAAGGAGATAGACTGGAATACTACAAGAAAAAAAAAAGATTAACCCAGGGGACAGTAGGAAAAGAAAGAACAGAGAAACAAAACAAAACAAAACAAAAATAGGAGACATATAGCAGAAGATAGTAAGGTGATAGAAATATATCCATCATATCAGTTAAGTTTTAAAATCTACAGGGGCTAATATTAAACACTGCTGTTAAAAGATAGAGATCAGCAAAGGGATAAAAAAAATAAGACCCAACTATATGCTTTCTATGAGAAACTCGTCAGTCTAAAGACTTAGATGGCAGGATGGAAAAATGTATAATTTGTAAACACTTAGCATAAGAAGACTGAAATGGCTGTGTTAATATCACACAAGTTAAAAAGTGTTACACAGAAGGGTCATCTTACAAGAATAAAGGAGTCAGTTCATCAGGAAAATATACTAATCCTAAATGTGTATGCATCTAATAACAAGCCACAAATATAGGAGGCAAAATTTGATGGAAATAATGGAAGAAAAAGAAAAATCTATAATTATAATTGTATGTTTTAATATCATCTCACTGTAATTTATAGAGTCAGTAAATAAAATATCACTTGGATGCAATCTCAAAAACGACAGAATGATCTCTGTTCGTCTCCAAGGCAAACCATTCAGTATCACAGTAATCCAAGCCTATGCCCCAACCAGTAATGCTGAAGAAGCTGAAGTTGAATGGTTCTATGAAGACCTACAAGACCTTTTAGAACTAACACCCAAAAAAGGTGTCCTGGGGGACTGGAATGCAAAAGTAGGAAGTCAAGAAACACCTGGAGTAACAGGCAAATTTGGCCTTGGAATGCGGAATGAAGCAGGGCAAAGACTAATAGAGTTTTGCCAAGAAAATGCACTGGTCATAGCAAACACCCTCTTCCAACAACACAAGAGAAGACTCTACACATGGACATCACCAGATGGTCAACACCAAAATCAGACTGATTATATTCTTTGCAACCAAAGATGGAGAAGCTCTATACAGTCGACAAACAAGATGGAGAAGCTCTATACAGTCAAACAAACAAGACTGTGGCTCAGATCATGAACTCCTTATTACCAAATTCAGACTTAAATTGAAGAAAGTAGGGAAAACCGCTAGACCATTCAGGTATGACCTAAATCAAATCCCTTATTATTATACAGTGGAAGTGAGAAATAGATTTAAGGGCCTAGATCTGATAGATAGAGTGGCTGATGAACTATGGAATGAAGTTCGTGACAGTGTACAGGAGACAGGGATCAAGACCATCCCCATGGAAAAGAAATTCAAAAAAGCAAAATGGCTGTCTGGGGAGGCCTTACAAATAGCTGTGAAAAGAAGAGAGGTGAAAAACAAAGGAGAAAAGGAAAGATATAGGCATCTGAATGCAGAGTTCCAAAGAATAGCAAGAAGAGATAAGAACGCCTTCTTCAGCGATCAATGTAAAGATATAGAGGAAAACAACAGAATGGGAAAGACTAGAGATCTCTTCAAGAAAATTAGAGATACCAAGGGAACATTTCATGCAAAGATGGGCTCGATAAAGGACAGAAATGTTAGGGACCTCACAGAAGCAGAAGATATTAAGAAGAGGTGGCAAGAATACACGGAAGAACTGTACAAAAAAGATCTTCACGACCCAGATAATCACGATGGTGTGATCACTCATCTAGAGCCAAACATCCTGGAATGTGAAGTCAAGTGGGCCTTAGAAAACATCACAACGAACAAAGCTAGTGGAGGTGATGGAATTCCAGTTGAGCTATTTCAAATCCTGGAAGATGATGCTGTGAAAGTGCTGCACTCAATATGCCAGCAAATTTGGAAAACTCAGCAGTGGCCACAGGACTGGAAAAGGTCAGTTTTCATTCCAACCCCAAAGAAAGGCAATGCCAAAGAATGCTCAAACTATCGCACAATTGCACTCATCTCACATGCTAGTAAAGTAATGGTCAAAATTCTCCAAGCCAGGTTTCAGCAATACGTGAACTGTGAACTTCCTGATGTTCAAGCTGGTTTTAGAAAAGGCAGAGGAACCAGGGATCAAATTGCCAACATCTGCTGGATCATGGAAAAAGCAAGAGAGTTCCAGAAAAACATCTATTTCTGCTTTATTGACTATGCCAAAGCCTTTGACTGTGTGGATCACAATCAACTGTGGAAAATTCTTCAAGAGATGGGAATACCAGACCACCTGACCTGCCTCTTGAGAAATCTGTATGCAGGTCAGGAAGCAACAGTTAGAACTGGACATGGAACAACAGACTGGTTCCAAATAGGAAAAGGAGTACGTCAAGGCTGTATATTGTGAATATCTCCATTCTGAAGGAGATCAGCCCTGGGATTTCTTTGAAAGGAATGATGCTAACGCTGAAACTCCAGTACTTTGGCCACCTCATGCGAAGAGTTGACTCATTGGAAAAGACTCTGATGCTGGGAGGGATTGGGGGTAGGAGGAGAAGAGGATGACAGAGGATGAGATGGCGGATGGCATCACTGACTCGATGGACGTGAATCTGAGTGAACTCCAGGAGATGGTGATGGACAGGGAGGCCTGGCGTGCTGTGATTCATGGGGTCGCAAAGAGTCAGACACGACTGAGCGAGTGAACTGAACTGAAGTATGAGAAAATTTGAACAACACTATGAACCAACTTGACCTAACTGACAATTATAGAACAATATACGCAACATCTGTAGAATATACAATCACATCCTTTTCTAATGCATATGGAATGTGCACTATGTTAGAACATATGTTATTGTTTAGTCGCTGAGTCGTGTCCAACTCTTTCACGATCCCATGGACTATAGCCCGCCAGACTCCTCTGTCCTTTGGATTTCCCAGGCAAGCATACTGGAGTTGGTTGCCATTTCCTTTTCCAGGGGATCTTCTGCATCCAGGGATCGAACCTGCATCTGCTGTATTGGTAGGCAGATTCTTTACCACCGAGCCACCTGGGAAGCCCATGGTAGAACATACAGTGGGCTATAAAACTAGTCTTGATGAATTTTAAAAGATTGAAATCGTATAGAATATGTTCTCTGATCATAATGAAATTAAATTTAAGAGATCAGTAACAATGTTTGGAAAGTTCCCAACTGTTTGGAAATTAAATAATGCACTTCTAAATAACCCAAGGTCATGGAAGTAATCATAAGAGAAGTGAGAAAGTACTTTGAACTAAATGTTACTGAAAGCACAGCATGTAAGAATTTGGGACAGAAATAAAGCATTATTATAGCTTTATATCAGCTTGAAGTGCTGATATAAAGAAGAAAGATTTAAAATCAGCGATCTGGTTTCCATGTTATGAAGCTAGAAGAAGAGAGAAATTAAGCCTACAGTTAATAGTGAAGGGGAATTAATAAAGATTACTGTAGAAGTCAATAAAGTAAAAGAAAATGGAGGTGATAGAGAGTCCAATGGACTTGAAGACAAATGAATAGAAATTCTCTTGTCTGAAGTAGAGCATGAAAATGATTGAACATAAAAGAAAATAGAATGGTGGGATGATATCAGAAGTTCTCATGTCTGTAGAATTGGAATCTAGAAGAAGAGAGAGAGCATGGGGCAGAAGAGAAAATGTTTGAAGATAAAATGGCTGATTAATAAACCTGATAATATTAAAACAAAAACACCCCATGGCCAAGTGCCCAGGCCATACCCCATTCCATAGCATCAGAATGAGTTAAATCCATCATGTAAACAGACTGAAGGAGAGGAACTGTATGAATAGAAACAGCAAAAGTCAGAGCTGCCAGCCCAGCCAAAGATTGATGTTGCCTACACGCGTGGAAAATCATGGTCCCTTGCATGGTTTCTAGATTTCTATCAGTTCTTAGACTCAGAGCTCCTTGATCGAAAGGAGTAGTGACCTCCAGGGAGCGCAGTGAAGATCCTGCTGCTGCTGCTGCTGCTAAGTTGCTTCAGTCGTGTCTGACTCTGTGCGACCCCATAGATGGCAGCCCACTAGGCTCCTCTGTGTCTGGGATTCTCCAGGCAAGAATACTGGAGTGGGTAGCCATTTCCTTCTCCAATGCATGAAAGTGAAAAGTGAAAGTGAAGTTGCTCAATTGTGCCCGACTCTTAGCAACCCCATGGACTGCAGCCTACCAGGCTCCTCCATCCATGGGATTTTCCAGGCAAGAGTACTGGAGTGGGGTGCCATTGCCTTCTCTGAGTGAAGATCCTACTTAATTGGAAATTGCAGCTACCACTTGGCAACTTTTTGGTCCTTAATGCCAGAGAAACCAATAGGAAAAAAAAGGAGTTAGTGGATAGGGGAATAATTAACTCTGATTACCGTGAGGAGCTAGGTTTGCTGCCATGTAATGGGCAAAAGGGCTTACCTGGTGGTTTAAACGATAAAGACTCTGCCTGCAATGCAGGGGACCTAGGTTTGATCCCTGGGTTGGGAAGATCTCCTGGAGAACAGAATATCCACCCACTCCAGTATTCTTGCTTGGAGAATTCCATGAACTGAGGAACCTGGCAGGCTATAGTCCATGAGATTGCAAAGAGTCAGAAGACACAACTGAATGACTAACACTTTCACTTTTTTTTTTTCTGATGGGCACAAGGAAGGTAATGTCAGGAACCTAGAAGATTCCCTGGGAGCTTATTTTGGCACTCCTGTGCCCGAGAGCAACACTGGCAACAGTGGCTCTACAAGTTCTAGGCAACTAAGGACTTAGACTTCTTGAGGATGAAGGTGTAGGTCACCCAGCAGGGAAGGAACACAGGCTAGTCAGAATGGATGCTGAATGAGTGTAGTGGTAAATGTCAGTTTTGACATCTCTAGGACCAGCCAGAGTAGCGCAGAAGTACCAGGTTTGGCTTACTAAGCTTCTTGAATTTTTTTTTGAGTATTGCAACTTTCCAGTACCTTGAAGAACAGAATTTTCTATCTAACTTCTTGGGGAAGAATTGAAGGTGTATTGTCCTGATATAAGATTCACATGTTCTAAGTGGCTATGAGCAGATATGAAAGGCACAGTGGGTCATTGCATGGGACCCAAGTCCATGTGTCCACACCTCCCCTCTGCCTGGGCCGTGGCCACTTTCCTTGCTCTCCTGTTGAGCAGGCTTAGTGAGGGCTCACCCTATTGTTCCCACCGCAGGAAAACCAGATCTCTAGCATTGCCATCACTGCCACTGCAGATGGAGGGTACTTGAACAAGAAAGACTGATGGCTCTGTTCTGGACCCTCAGAAGCTCTGGCTCCATTAGAAGTTGCCTGGGGAGACCAGGTTACACCTTTCAAAAAAGCAAGGGAAGAAATGCTCCATATAGCCGACTTTGACCGGTGGGAGATGGGGGCTGGGAAGGAATCAACAGATTAATTCTTCTCTATTCCTCCTCACAAGTAAACTGTGAAGAGGTGCAGCAATGGGCCATGGAGATCTGAAGATCTGCAGGACTGAACAGTCCATTGCATTTGTTATGAAACTGGAGCTTGCTTCTTAAATATCCCCTCTATTTGTTGCCCCTCTTTCTCTGCCTCAGTCTCTTTTCCTCTGGTATTGCACTCTGCAGCAAAACATCAGTAGGCCAGCTTCTCCCCCAGGCAGGCCCTATTTTCCAGGGAGCCTTGGTTAAAGAAGGTGGTAGTAATGTTGTTAATGATGCTGCTGTGGATGCAGATGGATGAGGATGTTGCTGTGGCTGTGACGAGGCTGGTGATGGTGGTTTTGGAAGTGATGGAGAATGATGGTGCTTTGGGTGGTGACAATGTGAGTGGTGTTGGTGAGAACTTACATATGTACTATGAGGAAGCTGAAGCCCTGGGAAGTCAAGGGTTATGGGAGATTGTATAACCGTTCAACTCATATTTGGTGTCTTTTCTTTTGGACTCTTCTCTGGAGAAGGATTAGACATCTCTATCCTTTTGAACCTAAGCATAGCCATGTGACTTGCTTCAGCTAATAAAGAAGCTGTAAATGCCAGTGCATGACAAGTTCACTCTCCTTCTGTCTCAATGATTAGAGATTTCCAGTAGGCTGTTCCTTTCGCATAGTTCTTGGAGCAGAGTCATAACTGATCTGTGACAGGCAGGCAACATGAGAGAGAGCAAAAAAAAAAAAAAAAAGCAACAGCTGCATCTAAGGCCACTTTAGCTGGGGACACAACATTGCCTGAATGGCCAAGGAGGAGATGATATTTAAGAGCAGACCCAGGAATGAGTAGCAATGAGCATGACGAGATGCGTTCTTGTGCAGGCGTGTGGACGCATGTATACACACAGGTGCACAGGCAAAGTAAAACCATGGATAACAAGGTAAATGCATTAGCACGCCGAAAAAGTTTCCAGATTAACAAGTTTATTATCCATTGAGCACCCGGTGATTTCACTGCCAACAAATTAGAAGTAGATTTATTTCTTACAAAATTAATTTAACCCATCCCTCTTGAGGAGGCAAAGCATCACTTTCTTCATATTCCAGGGCCTTCACTATGAACATCATGACTATCTGATGCTCCGAGCAAGTGCTTCCTCAGGATTTATTTAGGGGTATATAATAATTTTTTCCCACTGAGATGGCTTCAGACTGCTTTGCTTTTTGAGTTCTTATGTCTGCTTTTTATAGTTTGCTGTCTCTTTCTTTGCTGTCGGGCTGTCAACTGTCACTTCCTGCAGCTGTCAGAAAGCCTGGCTTTGGCAGGGCTCACTACTACCCCGCCCCCCAACACACACACTCACCGATTCCATTCTGATCAGGTACCACTTGGAAGTCAAGACTTGGCTTCTCTAAAACTGTGAGGCAGTGGTCCTTAAAGTAAGGTCACTGGTCCAGCAACATCCGGTTCACCTGGGATTTTGTTAGAAATGCGGATTCTTGGGCCCTATCCAAGACCAGATGAATCAGAAACTCTGGGGGTGGGGCCAGTGGTCTGTATTTAACAAGCCGTCCTGGTGATTCAGATGTCGCTTACAGACTCAGTGCTGAAAGAAATGATAAATAGAGTCCAAGTGAGGGCTGAGTTGCTCTCCCACATGCTAAGTGTATGCTTGTTACAGCATTAACGGTGGTCTGTGTTCTGTCCAATCAAGAGACTTGTGTCTCTTCCTGGGTCTTGGCTATCGTTCAGTGTGATTGGGTTGTTACAGGGTGGCTGAGCCCTAGGAAAGGGTATGTGGACATGTGCTCATGAGGGTGCATACAAACACACACACACACGGAACGAAGAACAGAAAGACAAAAAAGTCTGAGGCCCCGAGAGAGCAGTGTCCTGTGGTTCACTTACCTGCACTTAGCTGCCAGAATTTCCCGCAAGTCCTGCTTTCAAAGCTCTGGCCCGAACCCTGCAGCTGGGGGTCCTGGTGGTCCTTAGATGGTAGGAGTGTATCCTGACCATCCCCTCCCTTCCACTGTGATGGCTGCCTGGGGCCCAGACTGAGCCTCAGGAACACTCTGAGAGGCACCAGCTGGTGGTAACACTGCCAGAGACTCTACGAGCATGGATCTTGGGGAGGCAGCTGGGATGTGTGTGGGAGCCTCAGAGATGCACGGGTCTGGGTTTGTAAACATGGGCCTGTTAAATTCGGGATGGGCCATGGGCCTGGGAGAGCGCGTAGCATCTTTTTGGCAAATGCTGAACATTCTGAGTGGTTTTAAAACGTTGCTCATACCTTATATAGTAGGAGGCCTGTTTTAGCACAGCTCATCATCAAGGGGAGGAGGGAGGAGGGGTTGGCGCTAGTTGGACACCCACCACCCTCTGTGTGCCAGGGACTCGGCATGAGCCATCTAATTGTGTCTTTGTGCCCTCTGAGAAGGGCTGGGCTTGTCAGCACTGCTCTATAGACTAGAATGTTGACCGAGAGCAAACATCTGGGCCCGAAGGTCTGACCTGAGCTGATGTGGAGGATGTGTTTTATGAGCAGCCAAGACTTTGGCTGGTGGCTGACATGATGGTGATGAGGATGACCTGCCCACAGTGCACGTGGTCACAGTCACGGCCACTGTCGACTGTCACAGAGAGCTGGCGCTCCCGTATGACCGACTGGCTCACTTTGCCTAAATCAGAGTTTGCTAGAGAGACAGCGGAGGAGAGAGAGAAGGGGGTTGGGAGAGAGAGAAAGAGAGAGATCTGCTAGACAATTCCATGAGATGCTTTTCACCTTCAAGGCCCCACTGTCCAAATCTGTTTGGAAACTGTCTTAAAACTCTATTCTAGGGCTTCCCTGGTAAAGAATGGTGGCTCAGTGGTAAAGAAGCTGCCCGCCCAATGCAGGAGACATGGGTTTGATCCCTGGTTCAGGAAAATCCCACATGCCTTGGAGCAACTAAGCCCGTGCACCACAACTACTTAGCTTGTGCTCTAGAGCCTGGAGAGCCACAACTGCCGGAGCCCGTGCACCCTAGAGCCCGAGCGCCACAGCCAGAGAAGCCAACGGAAAGAGAAGCCTTGCACTGCACCCAGAGCGGCCCTGCTCACCGCAACTAGCGAAAAGCCTGCACAGCAGTGAAGACCTGCTGCTGCTGCTGCCAAGTTGCTTCAGTCGTGTCCGACTCTGTGCAACCCCACAGACGGCAGCCCACCAGGCTCCCCGCCCCTGGGATTCTCCAGGCAAGAACACTGGAGCGGGGTTCCATTTCCTTCTCCAATGCATGAAAGGGAAAAGTGAAAGTGAAGTCGCTCAGTCGTGTCTGACTCTTCGTGACCCCATGGACTGCAGCCCACCAGGCTCCTCCATCCATGGGAGTTTCCAGGGAAGAGTACTGCAGAGCCAAAAATAAATAAATAATTAAAACAACAACAACAAACTGTATTCTACTCTTGGAGATTGTGAAACATGATGCAGATTTGTATCAGGCAGAGTCCAACCAGAGAAAGAAGACCAGTACAGTAGATAGAAAGTAGACAGGGATTTATTGCAAGGAGTTGGTTAATGCCCTTGTGGGGGCTGGACAGACAAGCCTGACATGGGAAGGGCAGGCTGTCAGGGAGGGCAGGCGGAAGCTCTCTGGCCCAGGGCGCAGCTCCAGGCCATAGACAGCGCTTCTTCCTTGGGGAGCCTCCCCTCTGCTCTTAGGCCTGTGGACCGATTGAATCAGGCCAACGCAGATTATCTAGGATTATCTCTCTTACCTAGAGGTAACAGTTTGTGAATTTTAATCACATCAATAAAATACCTACACAGTAGCACTTAAGATTAGTGCTTGATTGAAGAACTGAGGATTTCTTCTAGACTTACAAAAACTGAGCACACAAATAAACATGCTGAGAAGTCCTGTACTGAGGCCACGTTAGTTGTTGTTGTTTTTTCTTTTTTCCCCATTCTTTTGGCCTCATCACACAGCACATGGGACCTTAGTTACCTGAAAGAAAGTGAAGTCGCTCAGTCATGTCCAACTATTTGCGATCCCATGGACTGTAGGCTCCTCTGTCCATGGGATTTTCCAGGCAAGAGTATTGGAGTGGGTTGCCATTCCCTTCTCCAGGGGATCTTCCCAACCCAGGGATTGAACCTGGTTCTCCTACATTGCAGGCAGACACTTTTACCGCCTGAGCCACCAGGGAAGTCTTACTTACCTGACAAGGTATCAAACCCGAGTGCCCTGCAGTAAAAGTGCGGAGTCTCAGCCTCTAGACCACCAGGGAAGTCTCAAAATTTTATTTATTTATTTGGTTGCACCATGTGGCATGCGGCATCCTAGTTCCCTGACCAGGTTCCCTGAACCTGCACCCTCTGCATTGGAAGCCTGGAGTCTTAACCACTGGAAGTCTGTTTATTTTTATTTAGGTGCATTCTGTTATATCCCAAAAGGATCTGAGTGACCAAGTCTGTCCTTTTGGGGAACAGGTCCGTGGTCCTGGGGAAGTTACTTTAACTTTGGTTAGCCTCAGTTTTCACTTCTGGAGAGTGCGATTGTGACAGGACTGGCCTCCTTAGGGTATTAAGGGGATTGACTGGAATAGAACAGGCAGGATGCCTAGAGCTTGGCAGTTATTCCAGGAATGTTAGATCCTTACCCTCCCAGGAGGGAAATTGAGTCTCAAGGTCCTGCTTGCAGAGGCGTCCTAGAGCGGGGGAGCTGGCAGGACCTCAGCTTCCCCAGATCTGTTTTCTGGATGAAGAGACCTGCTGGAGGTCCGAGAACTCCAGGCTAGGGAGTGTCCTCAACCATGATGGGAACCCCAGCTTCGTTGGTGCAACCAGTCCCTTGTGGTTCTCCATCCTGCCCAGTCTGGAGAGAGGTGCTGAGGGCATGCAGGGCTCGAAGTCCCCTCTGAGGGCTCAGGACACCCCAGCCCCTCTCAGAGCCTCTTCCTCAGGCTGCTCGAGTCAACTCATCCCGTTCTGCTGGCCATGGTGCGGAAGCTGGAGCGCCATGGCAGATTTATGGATGACACACCCCTGCGCGGCCCAGGCCAGGCCGTGCCAGGAGGGTTATTAATGGCCCTTCATCGAGCACTTCAGGTCTGCAGACTCAGTCCATTGCCTAGTTCGCAGTCATGCCTCACCAGCAAAACCCTTCTCTTCACTCAGTGGTCCGCGCAGGCTCCCCTGGGATTAGAACCCACAGCCCTTCTTCCTTCTGTGTCCTGTCCCTCAGCCGCTGAGCCCTGCAGTAAAAGTGCAGAATCTCAGCCTCTAGACCACCAGGGAAGTCTCAAAATTTTTTTAATTTATTTGGTTGCACCATGTGGCATGTGGCATCCTAGTTTCCTGACCAGGGATTGATGTGTCCCCAGGAGGAGGGACACATCTACTTTGTAGCCTCAGCTGTGGTCAGGGTGGCAAGCACTGCCTTAGGTCTCCAGGGGAAGTCAAGAATATGAGCCTTGGGTCAGAAGCTCCCGGCTCTGGGCATTGCTGCGTACCAGATGGATCAACATGGGGGACAGCCACTATGCCTCTCAGAACCTCAGTTTCCTCCCCTGTGAAACTGGAACAGTGATAGCCACCCCACAGGATGGTTGTGAGCATTCATTGAGTTCTGGGTCAGAGGGGCCTGGTAGGGGTTTTCTCCCCGCCCACAACCCTGGGCCAGCACAGGGCCTCACGGGTGAGCCCATCCTCATTGTCCAGGAGCCTCAGTCACAGTAGGGCATGGCCCCAAGCTTGTAAGCTGGGACACAGTCACCCCACGACAGTGTCAAGGGACTCGTGCCCCAAACTTTTGAAGGACATCATCTTCCCAACCAGGGAGAGCTTGTGTAGGGACTCCATAACCCCCTCAGCCTCAGACCTTGGAGGAAGGACATTTTCTAGGCTGTTAGTTATTCATCAGTAGAGGAGTGGACACTGATGGAATGGTCCGCAGCAGCATCTCCAGAGGCCTCATTAAATACAGATTCTGTGGCCCTGTCTCAGACCCCAGGGTGGAACAGCTCGCTATCGGTGATGAGGGACAGGCCCTCCAAGGCCCTCATACCCAGGAGGTCTTTTTGCTCCATGTCCCCTTCTAGCACTTTTGATTTAAGAGGTTGGCCTGGAAGACCCCTGAGGTCCCTCCATGTGTCACTGTGCTCTCAGGAGGAAGTTCCAGAGAGGGAGCAGTGTCTCATCCCTGCCCTGGGGTGACTGAGTTCTTGGGGCTGCAGACATGCTGACCCACTGATCCCGGGAGGCAGGATGGAGCCCCAGAGTGGCTGTTTCTAGGACCAGAGCTAGCCCTGCATTTCAGGATGTGTCTGGTGGGCTTGAGCCAAAAGGATTTTCTAGGTATCTCCCCGCTAAATTCCTAAATTGTTCCCCCTCTCCAAAACACACACTCTTGAAACACACTATCCTGAGCTCCACAGCAGTTAACAGCCCATGATGTTGTTGTTGTTTAGTTGCTCAGCCGTATCCAACTGTTTAGGATCTCATGGACTGTAGCCCACTAGGCTCCTCGTCCATGGGATCTCCTAGGCAAGAATACTGGAGTGGGTCGCCATTTCCTTCTCCAGGGGATCTTCCTGACCCAGGGCTCGAACCTGCATCTCCAGGCAGGCAGATTTTTTACCGTTGAGCCACCTGGGAAGCCCAGCAACCCATGATGCACCCAGCTTTTATGTGAGGTGGACTTGTTGGAGATCCCTGTTCTTCCCCAAGCATGACAGACCCCACCTGCCTCTCCTGAAGCATTTCTCTATTCAACAAACACTGGCTAAGAATGCACTGTGGGGACATAAAAGTCACAGTCTCTGAGCCTCAGGAAGCTATAGGCTGAAGGGAAGAAGACAGACTCAGAATCCAAGAAGAGCTTTGCAGTGCCACAGGCTGACTGATGGACAGACATGTGCCCAGGGCTCCAGATGGCCTCCCTGGAGATCTAGCTGGAGAGGTCAATAGGGCCACTTCTGGCTTCTCTGCAAAGAGCTGAGCTTAACTTTGAAGTCAGTGTGACTCCTCACTCCCCATCCCCCACCCTAGCTGACCCTGGTCTGGTAGACACCCTCCAACCCTTGCTCATCCCAAGTTTTGATTTGGGGTGTGGAGCCTTGGATCTGCTTTGGACCCTGAGCTGCCCTGCTGGCCGCCCCTCCTCTCAAGCCCTGAGCAAGCAGCTGCTGGAAATACACTCTCCTTTTGTGAAGATGGGAGTTCACCTGCTCCCTCTGGACCTAACACAGCCTGGTCTCAGAGGGCCCCCTGGGGAAATGAGCACAGAGGAGCCTGGCAGTTTAGAAGCCCTGTAATTGCACTGCCAGTTTCTAGCACCACTCTGGGCTTCCCAAGTTAAAGAAAGTTTTTAAGAGTCCTGGAAACAGTCAGCTGCCAGCAGGCTGCAGAGATGTGGGCTGGGGCAGCTGAGAGAGGAAAGCCTTTCAAGAAGGATCCCTGAGATCCCTCCATCCCTGTGAGCCCCTTGGGCCAGGAAGGGAGGCTCCCCGGATACAGGGAGAGAAGGTTCTAGGGGTGGGAAGTTTAAGGAGAATCTGGTGAAAGTTTTTCTGGGACTTTGAGTTTTCTTAGCACGTTCAAGAATATCTATTGAGTATCCCTGCTGTTGGTGCATGTTCTTGGTGGTGGAGATCCTTCAAAGAGCAAAACACATCAAGCCCTTCCTTGCCATTAGAGAGCTCACACTACTTGGGAGACACAAAAGAAGCCCGTGTGCAAATGCAGATGTGAAATAACATCAGGGAGTGAGCCCTGGGAGAAGAAAGATATTAATAAAACAAGGTCATGGGATAGAAACGTAGGGGAGGACGCTTTTAGACATGGTGACTCAGGAAGACCTCTGAGGAGGCGACCTTTGCCCTGAGACGGGAGGGAGTGAGGAGTGAAGGAGGCAGGTGAGTGGGGAAGGGTGCGGGAAGGGGAAGGGGCAGAGGCCAGAGCTGGGAGTGTGCAAAAGGAACAGCATGGGCGCGGTGAGGCTGGGGAGCAGGTGGGGGTGGGAGCAGCGAGGGAGCCAGTGCCTGATCCTAGGGGGCCTGGCGGAGGATCCTCTGGGATCCGATGGGTGGGTGTTTGTGGGATTGGCGATGGCAGTTCAGGGAGCACCCGAGCGTGGCTTCTGTTTCTATGTGACACGTGAGGTGAGGTCAGCAATTGAGAGTGTGTGGGGTGGGGGTGGGGGGGCGCTGGGGAGCAGAGGGTGGAGGAGGGGCATGGAGAGAAGAAGCATTTAACAGCGCAGTGAGAAAGAAATTTCTAGAACAGCATGCTGGGATTGCTGGGCAGCACTGAGGGTGCTTTGTCGTTTGTGGTCTTTTAAAAAATTCCTCATTTCTTTTTGTCTGCGCTGGATCTCCACTGCTGCGCAGGCTTTTCTCTAGCTGCCGAGAGCGGACGCTACTCTCTAGCTGTGGTGCTTGGACTTCCCGTTGCGCGGTGACGTCTCTTGTCGTGGAGCACAGGCTCTAGGGCACACAGACTTCAGTGGCTGTGGAATGTAGGCTCAGTAGTTGTGGCCCCAGGGTTCTAAAGCACAGGCTCAATAGTCGTGGCACTCAGGCTTAATTGCTTCGCGGCATGTAGCATCTTCCCGGATCAGGGCTTGAACCCGTGTCTTCTGCATTGGCGGGCAGATTCTTTACCACTGAGCCACCAGGGCAATCCAGTTTGTGGCCTTGAATTTAATGCCTCTTTGTGTGGTTTGCTCGACACATTTGTTGAGCAACAAGTGCTGCTTGTCACTTGTTGAGTGACAAGGTGGCTGGCAGAGGACTAGGCAGTAAGAAGAATAAAAGACACATTCCTGCCCCTCAGGGAGTTTCACCTCTGTGGGAGAATTAAATCATGGTTACAAACAACTATAAAATAGACCAATATGAGCTGTGCAGTGGGAAAGGGCTCAGAACGGTGTGAGAGGCTCTGGAAAGACCTTGATGGGCAAGAAAGACTTTGGGGACAGACAGACGTGGACTTGAACCCCAGTTTTCCCATCCCTGAGCTGGATACTCTCTAAGGCAAGTCACAAAAGCTCTCTGAATTTCAGATTTTTCAGATTATAAAATGGGGATGATCCTACTGATCTAATAAGTCTGGAATGGTGATTAACTAAGGAAATATCAATAGATCGGGTGCAGAGTAGGAATTTAATGATTACCTGCCATGGCCATTCATTAGTCAGAGCAGGGTCGGCAAATTATTAACATGAAGTATGGACCAATCCTGTCCACTGACTTTTTGTACAGGCCTTGGTGTAAAAATGATTGGCATGTTTTAAATGATTGGGGGAAAAATTCAAGAGGAATAATATTTCATGACATGTGAAAATGACATAAAATTCAAATCTCAGTGTTCATAAATAAAGTTATATTGGAACACAGCCATGACCATTTGTTTATGTATTGTCTCTGCTGCTTTGACTCCACAACTGCAGAGTTGAGAAGCTGGTTGTGACAGAGACCATATGGCCTAGAAAGGCTAAAGTATATACTCTGTAGACCTTTATAGAAAAAGGTTGCCAACTTCTGATTTAGAGAAAGGAAGGAGAGATTGAACTGGGTACTCAGAAAGATGGCTTCTGTTGTTGTCTAGTCACTAAGTAGAGTCCGACATTTTGTGACCTCATGGACCGCAGCACACCAAGCTGCACTCCAGGCTGCTCTGTCCTTCGCTATCTTCCGGAGTTTACTCAAATTCATGTCCATTGAATCAATGATGCCATCCAACCATCTCATCCTCTACCATCCCCTTCTCCTTTAATCTTTCCCAGCATCAGGGTCTTTTCCAATGAATTGGCTCTTTGCATCAGGTGGCCAAACTATTGGAGCTTCAGCTTCAGCATCAATCCTTCCAATGAATATTCAGAGTTGATTTCCTTGTGGTTTGATCTGGTTTGATCTCCTTGTAGTCTAAGGGACTCTCAAGAATCTTCTCCAGCACCACGGTTCTCCTGTAAGTCAATTTCTCTTTTTCTTGAAGGAGGGACAGGAAGGATGCTAGACTCCATAGGAGTCCTTTCTAAGCAAGGGCTGTGTGTTTTGGGGGTGGAGGAGGGTGTTCCTGGGCTTGGGTTCCTAAGCTGGTCTCTTGGAAAGCCAGAGGTCCCTCTTTTCAAGACCCAAAAGGAAAATAGAAGGAGCCAAAGGAGAATTACATGAAAAAGGCACGGGTCTATATGGATTTGGATCTGCAGGGGCAAGGGCAGCAGGCCCTTCGGTGTGAAGCAACCTTCCATTGTTCTCTTGCTAACAATTATGATGACTGTTTCCACCTTTCCCCACTGTCCTCAAGGCTCTGAGGCCATCCATGTGCCCATTTGGCAGAGGACCCCAACCCCAAGGTCAAGGAGACCAGGCTACCTGCTGTGAAGTCCCTCTGCATTCCTCCTCCCCACCTCAACTTCTCTGAATTCCCAGGGTTTCTTCCTGCTGCCCCCAAGGAAGAAGTTTCCCTACCACTGTTCAGGCTAAGCCTTCCACCCACACTTTGATCTCATCCCCTTGGCTCCCCTGGGCTCTTGCTCTGCTAATTGTATATCTTTCGTTCTTAGTCTTGTGTCCATTGGCACTTTTCCCTTCCTCCTCTTGTTGGGAAGGTGACTAATATTTAATGAGTTCCTATTATGTGCCAGCAATCTTCTAGGTGATTGTGTATGCTGTTTCATTTGATTCTGACAAAAGCCCTAAGGTAGTGTGTTAGTCAGGACTTATAGTTGCCAGTGAAAGAAGCACAACTCAAACTAGCTTAGTGGAAATTTATTGGCTCATGTCATGGGAAGTTCAAGGGCAAACTTCAGACACAATTAGATCCAGGTCCTTAAGTAATGTCCTAAGGAATTTCTGAATTTCTTAGTTCTGTTTTCTTCTATGTAGGTTTCATTCTCAGACAGGCACGCCTCATGTGGTCGCAAAGGCAGCCACCAGCAGCTCTAGGCTTATTCTATCTTTGTAGCAATTTCAAGGAAAGAGAGCTTCAGCAAAAATCCCAGGGTTGACTCTCATTGGCTTAGCCTGGTCACGTGGCTTTTCCTGAACCAATCACTGTGGCCAAGTGTTTGCTTGCTCTCACTGGTCAACCCAGGTGCGTCTTCCCACTTGTGCTGGTGGGGGCATCACTCACCTAAACCATATGGACTAGGAGTAAAAAAGATGTGATTTCCCCAAAGGAAAATCATGGTGTTGACACTGGAAAATGAGAGAATGGTTGCTGGGTAGACGAAAATGACACTTGTCCATTAGAGACATGAGACTCTCATGGTATAGTTGAAGAAATTGAGCCTAAAAGAGGCTAAATGTCTGGTACCAGGTTGTACAACTGAAACTCAGTAGATGTGCAATTTCACCCAAGTTGGGCTCACTCTGTATTCTGTTTTGATTCCTTAGAATTGCTGTGAGAATTCAGGAAACTTCAGCTTGTTCAGGGAGCAGAAGGGAACAGGAGAGGAAATGATAAGAAAGGAAATATGGTTTTGTGGAGTAACCAATGTCAAAAAAAGCCTTTTTTTTTTTTTTTTTTGACTGGATAAACCTCCAGTGGACCCACATAGCTGGGCAGAGGTGTTGGAAATCAAGGAGTCTCTACAGGAGACATCTCCATTGGAGAGACCTGGCTTCTATGTCTTCTGAATAGCACTATTTGTCTGTTTGTTCAAAGCCTTTTCCAATCAACCTTGTGTTTGGCAAGTACTGTTGTATTTTACCCAACACAGCTGAGCTCAGGGCATTACTGTGAACACACACAAGCCCTGTCATTTCACAGAGTGACATCAGAGAGGAGAGGAGTCCTCTGACACCATGAATTAATCCCCACATTGGGATTAGCTGGACAGATACCACCCAACCAGATATTTAAGGTCTGTATCCACCTGGAACTTTGCACAGGAGAGGGACCCTTTGAACAAGACCATGAATGATAGGAGAATTTACCTGGGGGGAGCAGTTTTCTGCTGGTCTAGAGTGGGACTGCTTTCTAGAAAATTTGGGCCCAGTTCTGTTCATGTATCGGAGAAGGCAATGGCACACTACTCCAGTACTCTTGCCTGGAAAATCCCATGGATGGAGGAGCCTGGTGGACTGCAGTCCGTGGGGTTGCTAAGAGTCGGACATGACTGAGAAACTTCACTTTCACTTTTTACTTTCATGCATTGGAGAAGGAAATGGCAACCCACTCCAGTGTTCTTGCCTGGAGAATCCCAGGGACGGGGGAGCCTGGTGGGCTGCTGTCTATGGGGTCGCACAGAGTCGGACACGACTGAAGCGACTTAGCAGCAACCATTCATGTATACATATGGAAAGAGGAGAAACACACACACACACACACACACATTCTTTTCTTTCTGGATCACTGTATCTATGACCTCCAGACTGTGATGAGGAAATAAAGACCCTGATCAAGACTCTTGCGTAGGGTATGCTGGGAGTTAGGGAGTCCTGGGGGATGCAGGGCACCAGGAGGGGCCCTGTGGGTTGGAGAATGAGAGGGTTGACTCAGGAAGGAAAGAACTGGGGCCATGTATGTCACCCTCTCCTAGTTCTGCTACTGCCTCTCCCGAGAGGCAGAGATAGTGAGAGAACCCAGCCTTGGAACCCCAAAAAAGATACCGCTGAATTGGAGGAGAGCTGCAGAATGGATGTGTGAGAGCCCTGCCTCCCGCCCACAGCCCCGTCCTCATTGCTGCCCACCCCTCCCTGTGTTTCAGTCTGAACTGCTGGAGGATGAGGCGAAGGGAGGGGAACATTCTTTTTTCTTGTCTTTTTTAAAAAGACTTATTTGTTAATTTTTATTTTTTGGCAGTGCTCAGTCTTTGTTGCTGCTTGGAGGCTTTCTCTAGTTGTGGAGAGCCGGGCTACTCTTTATTCTGGGGTTCAAGCTTCTCATTGCGGTGGCTTCCCTTGTTGTGGAGCATGGGTTCTAGGCATGCAGGCTTCAGTAGTTGTGGCTCTTGGGCTCTAGAGCATGGGCTCAGAAGCTGTGGGGCATGGGCTTAGTTGCCACAAGGCATGTGGGATCTTCCTGGACCAGGGATTGAGCCAGTGTCCTCTGCATTGCAAGGCATACTCTCCACTGCTGGACCACCAGGGAAGCCTCGGAACACTTCTAAGCATAGAATGTCTTGGGCTTGGAACCCATGGGAACCTCAGAAGTAAATTCATCCCTCACTTAGTGGAAAATGCCCTCGATTGGGCATCGTAAGATGCTTCATCATCAGGAAAGTTCCTCCTTCTACCACATACAAATCTGCCTCCCAGGAACTCCCAAAGAATGGTCTCAGCTGGGGTCAGTTTGCATCAAGCTGGACAAACCTGTGCCTCTTCCCAAGTTAGAGCCGGCCCCAGAAGTGTCAGCGAGGTCACATGGTCCAAGCAGCCCCACTTCCCATGCGCGTGCACGGGCTTGGCATGTGTCGGGGTGGCAGCGTGTATGGTTGTACATTCAGTCAACCCAACTGGTGAGTAAATGAGGGGCTATATTTATCTCTGCCTTCCGGGCCCTGGAGCTCCTACTCTGCACCAGAGAAAGAAAAACAAGCATGTGGGGGGAGATGCCTCACATTATTGTGACAAGTAATTAGGGGATGTGAGATGTTCAGAAATTACTTTATTAGACAAATGCTGCTTAGAAACCCCACGCAACAAACATTCCTGGGGAGCTGCCTCTGGTCCTAGGACTCTGCTGCTCAAGGAATCCCAGCTTTCCTGTCTTTCCATGTGGCAGGCTGTGTGCTGGGAAAGGTCTGAATTTGGGATCCCTGCTTCGTGCCTTCTAAGTGCATGATCTTACGCACATCAACTCATCCAGCTCAGCTGCAATGTCCATAATGCTCTTGGCTCTCTGCTTCAGGAGGTGTCTCCGGCAGAGCCTACCTCCACCAGGGCTGGAGGAACAAAGACAGTGGTGATAGCAGATCCCAGGCATCAGGACCGGCCCTCAGGGCTGGGACAGTTGAAGAGGTGTTTCTGATGGGAAGAGAATGTTAATTGAACATCTGCTATTGCCAGGGACTGGAACAGGCCTAAAGGACGTTGTTGAGCAAGATTCTTCCTCAACTTGCTCATCATCCACAGAGAAGACAAGAAATTCTAGGACAAGTGCTGTTCGAGATGAAAATCATCTAGACTAGCTTTGGGGTCATCCAGCTTTTCTGCTAAGTCAAGGGCCAGAGAGGAAATGCTTCAGACTCTGTGGGCCACACAGTATCTTGCCATCACTCCACTGTGCCTCGTCATGCTAAAGCAGCCTCAGACAGTACGTGCATGGATGTGCGTGCCTGGATTCTGATGAAACTATTTATGGACACTGAAATTTGAATTTCACATCATTTTCACATGTCCTGACATATTCCTCTTCTTTTGATTTTTTTTTAAGCACTTAAAATTGGAAAACCATTTTCAGCTCATGGTTCATAAAAAGGCAGATGGTTGGCTGGATTTGGGTCATAGTGATCAACTCACCTAGAGCCAGACATCCTGGAATGTGAAGTCAAGTGGGCCTTAGAAAACATCACTACGAACAAAGCTAGTGGAGGTGATGGAATTCCAGTTGAGCTATTTCAAATCCTAGAAGATGATGCTGTGAAAGTGCTGCACTCAATATGCCAGCCAATTTGGAAAACTCAGCAATAGCCACAGGACTGGAAAAGGTCAGTTTTCATTCCAACCCCAAAGAAAGGCAATGCCAAAGAATGCTCAAACTACCGCACAATTGCACTCATCTCACACGCTAGTAAAGTAATGCTCAAAATTCTCCAAGCCAGGCTTCAGCAATATGTGAACAGTGAACTTCCAGATGTTCAAGCTGATTTTAGCAAAGGCAGAGGAACCAGAGATCAAATTGCCAACATCCACTGGATCATGGAAAAACCAAGAGAGTTCCAGAAAAACATCTGTTTCTGCTTTATGGACTATGCCAAAGCCTTTGACTGTGTGGATCACAATAAACTGTTGAAAATTCTTCAAGAGATGGGAATACCAGACCTCCTGACCTGCCTCTTGACTGTGTGGATCACAATAAACTGTGGAAAATTCTGAAAGAGATGGGAATACCAGACCTTCCTGACCTATATGCAACTCAGGAAGCAACAGTTAGAACTGGACATGGAACAAAAGACTGGTTCCAAATAGGAAAAGGAGTCCGTCAAGGCTGTATATTGTCACCCTGCTTATTTAACTTACATGCAGAGTACATCATGAGAAATGCTGGGCTGGAAGAAGCACAAGCTGGAATCAAGATTGCCGGGAGAAATATCAATAACCTCAGATATGCAGATGACACCACCCTTATGGCAGAAAGTGAAGAGGAACTAAAAAGCCTCTTGATGAAAGTGAAAGAGGAGAGTGAAAAAGTTGGCTTAAAGCTCAACATTCAGAAAATGAAGATCATGGCATCTGGTCCCATCACTTCATGGGAAATAGATGGGGAAACAGTGGGAACAGTGTCAGACTTTATTTTTCTGGGCTCCAAAATCACTGCAGATGGTGATCGCAGCCATGAAATTAAAAGACGCTTTCTCCTTGGAAGGAAAGTTATAACCAACCTAGATAGTCTATTGAAAAACAGAGATATTACTTTGCCAACAAAGGTCTGTCTAGTCAAGGCTATGGTTTTTCCAGTGGTCATGTATGGATGTGAGAGTTGGACTGTGAAGAAAGCTGAGCACCGAAGAATCGATGCTTTTGAACTGTGGTGTTGGAGAAGTGCCGGGGTCCAGCCCCTGTGGATCCAGGGTAATTCGAAGGGGAGATGGAATTGGCGTCCTAGGAAAAAACTTATTTAATTACAGATATATAGAGAGATTAGAAACGGATAGTGTAGTAGGAAAATTAGTGGAGAAAAAGAGGCTGAATAACTTGGTTTACGTGGAATACCAATCACCACCTACGTAGGCCACAGGTGTCTTTCCGTTCTCCCGAAGGAGAGGAGGCACTGAGGCCTCCCTGGTTCAATCTTAGAAGCCCAGGCAAAATTAGCAGGCTTGGTGAGTACCCACGTTCCAGATGGAAATTCAGCCAGAAGGGAAAAGAAAGAACGACACGAGGGAATCAGTCTTTCCAGAAATTGATCCGATTTCTTTATTTTTCAGGTTTGCTTATATACTTTTTGTTATACATAGGGATGAATACAGAGTCACGCGGGGGTCAGCAGACCTGACCCTTGTCAAAATCAGGTGCTTCATATAAATGTATACAAAGGTCTTATGGGTTTTACATCATCTTCTGGCTATGAGGCCTGCTGACATTTTATGGCCCTTTCTGATAACAATCAGTCAACCAGAAAACTTTTTTTTTTTCCAGGGGTGATTTTTTCTTAAACCAAGCGCCACCCTCCAAATAAAGTTGCATTCCTATAGGGTGAGGGTGTAGTGGGTTACAATCAAGAAAGGAATTTGCTTAGCCTAAGGTTTAACATGATTAATCTTAAAGGTTAATACTTATTTCTCCTATATGCTAGTTATATTCATTATAAGGGCAGGGAATATGGAGATTTAGCAGCAAATATTGGCTCAACAAATGAAAAACCCTTCACCAATATAATTTCTAATCAACCCACTAATACCATACTAATAATTTTGTAACTTCTCAAAAGAATCTGTATATAGAAAGTTTAAAGCATCTCGTGCCTCTCACGGTCGGGAGGCTGTAAACAATCACATGTGGCCAGACGAACCCACTCAGGCAGGCTAGAGAACCTTCAGAGGAGTTTGTAAGTTGAAACACTCTTGTCACGCCCAGGAATTTGTATTAACTGGAGCTGCAAGTTCACTCCTTCTCTGAGAGAAATGGTGAGGAACAGCCCCCCATAAAGTCAGAGGTGTAGGTGAGAGCATGAAACAGTAAAGTAGGTAGACTCTGGTTTTGGGGGTAGATTCTCAGGAACAGGGGGTTTCCTGAGGCTCGATCCCGCCTTTGCATATGCCAAGCCTCCTTCCTCATGACCTTTGCCATGGGTGGAGTTCCTCACGCTGGTCCTGGCAGAGAAGACTCTTGAGAGTCCCTTGGACTGCAAGGAGATCCAATCAGTCCATCCTAAAGGAGATCAGTCCTGGGTGTTCATTGGAAGGACTGATGCTGAAGCTGAAACTCCAATACTTTGGGCACCTCATGCAAAGAGTTGACTCATTGGAAAAGACCCTGATGCTGGGAGGGATTGGGGGCAGGAGGAGAAGGGGATGACAAAGGATGAGATGGTTGGATGGCATCACTAACTCAATGGACATGAGTTTGAGTGAACTCCAGGAGTTGGTGATGGACAGGGAGGCCTGGAGTGCTGTGATTCATGGGGTCACAAAGAGTTGGACACAACTAAGCCACTGAACTGAACTGAACTTGCAGACCCCTGGTATAGAGGTAAAAGCAATGGAGTCCATGAGGGGTCCATCACCGACTCAGTGGACATGAATTTGAACAAACTCTGGGAGATAGCAAAGGATAGGGAAGCCTGGTGTGCTGCAGTCCATGGGTTGCAAAGAGTCAGACACAGTGACTGAACAACAACAACAGTGAGGGGTACCAGGGAAGGCTTTGCTGGGTCTGAGTCTCTCATGATATGATGGTTTCCCTGGGACCTCGTGCTGGGGAGGGGAGGGGTGGGCCTTCTATGCAGAGGCAAGTGCAGTTACCTGGGTGAAAAGGAGCAGGGGATCAGGGGTGTCTTCCAGACAGCGAGGGGTTTGGAGTGACTGGAACTATAGGTGTGAAGTGGGGAGGTGGTGAGCGGGTAAGACTGGGGAGAAGGGTGGGGTGTGACTGGGAAGCGCTTATAAGCCCTGAAAAAGAGTTGAGCTGATCCTGACGGCCATGGGGCTCTAGTGGAGATGTCTTGACTTTGTAGGAAGCCCCTCAAACCCCCAGTCATGACAGCAGGGCCAGGAAGGGGTTGTCTTAGTAGATTGGGAGGAGTGGTGATGAGAGCCTGAACAGTCAGTGAGAGCAGGGACAGGAACAAGAAGCCAGACTGAAAATTCCTGAGAAGAATCCATAGGTAGGACCAACCCAGGTATGGGGGCAGGAAGGAGAGGAGGTCTTCTCTGGGGTCACATTCCTGCTGGGGTGCCATTCCTGAGCTAGCATCCCATCATGTGCCCTCACCGTGATGGCCAGTGGGTATCTAAGTGTTTGTCGCTCAGCTGTGGGACTCATTGCGACCCACGAACTATAGCCCACCAGGCTTCTCTGTGCGATTTCCCAGGCAAGAATACTGGCGTGGGTTGCCATTTCCATCTCCAGGGGATCTACCTGACCCAGGGATTGAACCTGCATCTCCTGTGGCCCCTGCATTGGCAGGCAGATTCTTCACCACTGAGCCATCTGGGAAACCCCCGTGGGTATCTAATGATGCCTCAAAGGCGGGGCAAGGAGGGGCCTCCTGCTCTGCTCCAGGCTGCGCATTAGGAACTTTATAGACATCCAATTCCACCACTTTCCTACAAAGGGAGTTTATGGTCTCACTTTACAGATGAAAACACCAAGTCCTGGAAAGGTTAAGCAGTTTGGCCCTAGGCTGCACAGCTGGTAGGTGACAGAGGGGAGCTTGGATCTTAGGTTCATCACTCTTTATGCGATCTCTTTCAACCTGGACACCCTGCCAGGGTGCAGTTTGGGAGCAGGAGATACCCAGAGCCCAAAAGACACTTTTATGGGCACCTAGTCACACCAGAAGCTGTGGAGGAGAGCACAGCAGAGTGGGGGTTGGGGGCAGGGGTCAGGGTGACAGAAACAGGGCTAGTAGCACCTCTGCTGGGAGTCTGTATTTAACTCCCCAGCTAGGAGTCCAGGGTGTGGTTGAAAGAGATCTCTGGCAAGCTGCCGAGCCTTCCCTTTGTGAAGCCTGGCAGCGTAGGAGGGTGGTAGGAGGTGGGGTGAGGGGTTTGTCATTGTGGGTGGGGATCCTGAAGGGGCTGTAGGGGTGTTTCCGGTCACCCTGTATACAAAGCTGTCTTCCCAGAAAAGCCGTCTTCCCAACCTCTGCCAGGGCACCGTCCCCGAGCCCTGAATGCCTTCCATCACTCTGCTGCTCTAAAGCGCCCGGCTTCTGGTGGGTTACCGCTATCTGCAGGACTCCTCTGGCTCCCCAGCCTGGCAGGGGAGGCCCGGCCGCCACAGGGCTCCAGTGGTAAGAGAGGAAAGACAGGGCTTCAAAGACAAGCCAAGGGTGTTGAATCCCACAGCAGAAGACCCTGGGTAGAGGAAGAGGCCAAAGGAGGAGGAGACAGAGATCACTGCAGTCATCATTTACCATGGGATCCTGAAGTGGTGGGAGGTGAGTGTGTTGGGGGAACATCCAGATTACAGGCCAGAGTCATCATGGGGCTCCCCTTGTCACCCTGCTTCCCGCAGGACTATCATGAAGTCTGCAGTGGAAACACCTATTATGGGAGGTGGTGAGGCCATGGTTATGGGGTGGGACTGGGAAGGCTTTGTATCTCAGGGAGAGGGCCTCATAGGGAATAAAACTACCTGGATAAATCTTAAAACATCTAAATCTCCATGTGTTATCAGTGGCCACAGGAAGCTCCACAGCCTGGAGGAGGTGGGTTATACTTATGCCTAACCCTTATGCTAATTGTAAGGTTGTGACCTTGAGTAGCTATTGAACATTCACAAGGTGCTTTCAGCTGCACCATGTCATCCTTCTGAGAACTGGATTATTTCCTGCCATATCAGTAAACAAGGTTGTCACAGTCATCAGCGATTACGGCCCTCCAATGTGAGCTGGGGAGCCCTAAGGGCACTCGGGAAGGAGACTACCTGCTATCTGGCAGCCATCAGACAGCTGTGAGCCCCAAGGGAGCTTAGAATGTGAAAAACAAAAGATACTGGCCCGGGATAGCTGAGATGCATATGAAGGGAATGATCCCATTGAGTCCAGACTCTTACCTCTTTCCATACATAGAAAAGCATTAATTCCTTAACTTGGGTTATCTGGTTTTCTTCAATTAACAATAATCTTCTGATGTTCAGACTAACTGCCGCCCTTTGTTGGAAAGCTTTTATATAACCTGGCTCCTCCTCTCACCTCCTTGGAGAAGTTCTCTTGGGGATGCTTGAGATGCTGTCTCCTTGGCTTGAAGTCCGAAAATTCCCACCAAATAAAACACAACTCTCAACTTGCAGATTGTGACTATTTTTCAAGTTGAACCATCTTCATGACAATCCAGATCAATAGGTGTTGTCATCCTCATTTTACAAATGAAGATGCTGAGGTCAAAGTTAAACATGACTTGCCAGGGTCTTCCTCATGGCTGCGGTGCTGATCTTCAAGGTCATGGGGAAGCCCCCTTGAGCTCTCTGTCCAATCACGAGGGTACAGTGTTTGCTAAGTGTTAACCAGGAGCATGTGAATTAGCTTTCCAGAAGCTTCTCACACAGCTAGTAAGTGATGACAAGCTTGGGAGTCAAATCTAGTTCTATCTCCTGATCACACCCTTGTGTTGTTACCTAGCTGCAGGTGTGTGCACCTGTGGCCTCGATGAAATTATATGCTCCTTGAGGGTAGATACTTTGTTTCTTGTTTTGTGTCAGCTCTGCTTTGTGCCAGGCACTAGAACATCGTAAACACCTGGCCAACCTTTTGTCTTCCTTGGTGGCTCAGCAGTAAAGAACCTGCCTGCCAATGCAGGAAACGTGGGTTTAGTCTCTGGGTGGGGAAGATCCCCTGGAGAAGGAAATGGCAACCCAACTCCAGTATTCTTGCCTGGGGAATCCAATGAACAGAGGTGCCTGATGGTCTGCAGTCCGTGGGGTCTCAAAAGGGTCAGACACAACCGAGTGACTAGCAACAGCCAACCTTTGGCTGAGTATGTCTTCTCTCCTACCCCAAAGGCAACAGTTTTGCTGCCAAGTCATTCTGCTTTGGAAGGAGAAGTGGAATGCCGTCAGTTTCTTTGGGATGCCCTTCCCTTTGGGAGTTTCTGTGGGGAGTTTCCAGAGTGGACCTTGGGAACAGAGATTCCATTCTTGCCACTTGGGACATTTGTGTCCTGATTACATTCATTCCCATGATGCATCTTCTCATGGACCACTCCGATCTTTGCCTGGTGGGAAGGCAGCGGGGAGGAGATGGCCTTTTTCCATCACTTAGGGCTGTAGATTCTCAGATGCTCGTTTCTCATCCTTGGCCCTGTCTCACTGTTCAGTGTGGGACACTTAAGCTCTCAGGCCCACTTTGGGGCTCAGGAAGAGCCAGTCCTCCTTCCCCATTCATCTCTGCTTCATCTTTCTTTCATCTAATGGTTTGCCACCTTGGCAGGAAGGGTGCTGGTGGGAGCTGGGGAGGCCCCCTCCTGCGAGTTCTCTCTCCTAGCAGGAGGGCACTGTGTTTGCTAATAGGTGTTAAATGGGAGCATCAAATTTTAATCAGCGCCTTAATGGAGTCCGGGGACCTGGGGGAGTTCTCGAGTCCTGCATTATGCTGCTCACTGGAGCCAAGTTGGATGCAGTGAGTAGGAAGGTGGGATGGGCAGCTGCCATCACAGCCAGAGCTCCTGGAAGATGAGGTGGTGCCGGCCACTTTCATCCAGGGTGGCCCAGCTCAAGTGGCCATGTCACTACTGGGGGCGCTCTTGGTGACACGTCCATCACTGACTTCCTGTTGGTGGGAGCAGGTCTAGTAGCAGATATGGAAATGGCCAAACCTTGGCACTGGGAGACCCTGGTTCATATCCTAACATTTTCGAGTTGAGTGAATGACTGTGGACAGGTCTGTTGATGTGGTTGCTGCTGTCATTGTTTTGTTGCTCAGTCGTGTCTGACTCTTTGCGACCCCATGGATGGTAGCCCACCAGGCTCCTCTGTCCATGGGATTTCCCAGGCAAGAATGCTGGAGTGGGTTGCCATTTCCTCTTCAAGGGGATCTTCCTGACCCCAGGGATCAAGCTGGGGTATCCCACATTGCAGGCGGATTCTTTACTGTCTGAACCACCAGGGAAGCCCATCATAGCCATCACCAACTGCCAGATGTGTAAGTGAGGTGACCTTCCAGGTCCAGATGAGCTGTCAGCTGACTGCAGCTGTGTGAGAGAGCCCAAGACCAGAAGAAGGACCAACTGAATTATAAACCCAGATTGTGAGAAAGAAAATTATCGTTGTTTCAGGGAAATCTCGTGGACATGGGAACCCGGCTGGCTACAGTTGATGATCACTAAGAGTTGGATGTGACTGAACAACTAAAACTTTCACTTTCTTTTTCACTTTTTAAAAAATTGATTAATAGATGAAACGCTGGGCTCCTCTGAGCCTTCTATTCTCAGATGTAGCCTAGGACCTCCGATGAGCACTTGCCCTTGGGAGGGCTCGACGACAGGTGCCCGAGACATAGGAAGTCTGCAGCAGGAGAGAAGCGATGTCAGTGAGACTGGGGAGAGGGAGGCTGGTGAGGAAGGGTCTTGATGGCCTCAGCGAGGAGGGATGACAGCGGTGATGGGACCAGGGGATGAGGGTTAAGACGTTTCTGAGACAAAACACTGGGACTTGGTGAATGACTGTACGAGAAAAGAGTCAGATGCCGTGGAGGTTGACAACCTGGGGAAAGGAGTAAACTGCCACCAAGGAAGGCGGGAAGAGGGTGAGCCGGAGGTGGAGAACAGGTACGTGGAGGAGACGGGGGACGCTGTTGGCCACGTGGGCCTGAGCTCAGGAGAGAGGCCGAGGTGTGGGACTCCTCGGAGCGCAGGGAGCCATAGAAGCCTGGTGGGTGACTGTCTCAGTCTCCTCCCGCTGCTACAACAAAACACCACCGACTAGGTGGCTTGTCAGAAACAAATCTATATCTCTGACTTTAAAAACTAGTTAATTTATTTTTGGCTGTGCTGGATCTTCGTTGCCATGCAGGCTCTCCTCTAGTGTCAAGTGTGGGCTACTGTCTAGCTCTGTGTGTGGGCTTCTCATTGCGGCGGCTTCTCTTATTTCTAAGCATGGGCTGTAGGGTCTAAGGGCTTCAGTAGCTCTAGAGGACAGGCTCAATAGTTGCGGCCCGCAGGCTTAGTTGCTTGTGCAGCATATGGGGTCTTCCTGAACTAGGGAATCGATCCTGTGTCTTCTGCATTGCCAGGCTAATTCTTTACCACTGAGCCATCAGGGAAACCCTTGCTGACTTCTTAATTAACATCAGACTCCTTCTAAACACACCACAAATATTACCTGCCTCAACCTTGTGATGATGCTACTGTCCCCAGTTTACAGACACCGAATAAGAGGCACAGGTTACTTCGTGCAGAGTGTGCTTCTCGTAAGTCCCAGAAGTCCGGTTTAGAGCTCACACTATAACCAGTTCCCCCTAAGCCACCCACTGGGCATGATGCACATAGTAGGCACTCATGAAATACATGTGCAGTGAATTAAATCAATCAGATTGCTATTTCCAAGAAAGCCAAAGATAGTAAATTCTTAGGAACACAAATCCCTTTAAATGCCACTTTTAGAATCTCAGTTATCAGGAAGAAAATGAAATAAGGGGGTGCGTGAGCCTTCAGGAGGAATTTTGCTCTTCCTTTTCTGCAGCTTATGTGATTTGCTACCCACTCATCCTGCCCCTGCCTGAAAGCCCTTCCTCCCGTCTTGCCCTCTTGGGGGAAGAGAAGAGATGGAGCACCCACCGCCCAGCGTGGCAGACAAGAGTGGGGGTACAGCGATGATTGGTGTTCTAGCTGCTGCTGGAGCCTGTGAGGCGAAGGCCAGACGAGCTTGCGCTGCCTGCAATTTTTGTCAGAGTTCCCTTTCCGTCTGTGAATGCAAATCCTGAATTACAAGCCATCCGGATGACAAGCTGACATTTTAGCTCCAAACATTCTCCTATAATTAGTAGAATCTAATGCAATACAGGGAATGGCTCCATTTTACACACACATTATCGTAATGTCTTTAAATAAGATAATTGATTATGCCTCTGCATAAGAAAGTGAAATATTCAGTGTAATTAAAACCAGCATTCCGATCCTGGCTCCCTGACAGGTGACCCACGTGTCACTTTATAAACCCTTAAAGTACCGCTCACACCCACATTCAAGTTTGTGGGAGAAAAAACTTTGGAGGATTTTTTTTTTAATGGTTTCCAGCTTTGGGTCTGGAAGTCTGAGTGGGGGTGGCTCCTGACTTTGGGGGTATTTCTGTATACTTCCTGAGTCCCATGACATCATCACAAACTCTGCCTCCTCTTTCCCCACTAGATTTTTGTTCTGTAGATGAGGAAATTGAGGCACAGGGAAATGACAGCTGTTACGTGACAGCCAGGCTTGGAACTCAAGTTGTCTGTCTCACAGCCGTGGCAACTAGATTTTAATTCAAGTCCTGTTGCTTAAAGTGAGAAAACGGTGGTTTTGTTGACAGAATATAGAGTTGGAATCAGGGAATCTGGATTCGACTTTTCTTGGCGATCAGCTAACTTTTGTTCCCCCTATTCATTGATTGGCTGGGGAGAAAATTAGATCATAGAGGTAAGTGATAAATCTTAACATTGGGTTGGCCATGAAGTTTCTTTGAACTTTTCTGTAAGGTGTCATGGAAAAGCCTGAATAAAAATTTTGGCCACCTTTATAATAGTGATACAGTAGGTGGACTCCTGGGTTGTCCAGGGTGGAGGTGGGAAGATTATATATTTGAGTAAAGAAAAGTCAGATGTGGCTGTGCAGTGACCTCAGCGACCTGAGGGTCTAGGGGGTGCTCAGTACTGCCCACTACTCTTTTATAGTTTTGTTTATTTTTTGGCTGTGCTGGTTTTCATTGCTGCACAGGCTTTTCTCTAGTTGCAGAGAGCAGGGGCTACTCTCTAGTTGCGGTGCTTGGGCCTCTCACCGCGGGGACTTCTCTTGCTGGGGAGCAAGGCTCTATCTAGCACTCGAGGTTCAGTAGTTGAGGCTCGTGGGCTCAGTAGCTGTGGCTCTCAGGCTCCAGAGCTCAATAGTTGTGGTATATGGGCTTGGTTGCTCTGTGGCCTGTGATATCTTCCCAGACCAGGGATCGAACCTGTGTCTCCTGCATTAGCAGGTGGATTCTTTACCACTGAGCCCCTGCCCCATTACTCTTCAGCTAACTTGCAGCTCCTGGACATTTTAGTGATGGAGAGGAGATGGGATACTGGTAGGCAAGGTAGGTGAACAGTGTGGGCAGCTCTTTGCCTTGTTGGTATTTGGAGATGATGTAGATATCTCAAGTGGCATTAACCTACGTTAGAGTCCCGCATTAGTCCCCTCTGTCATTGTTTCCCAAATACTTAGTCTGTGACATGCTTTTGTGGGGCGGCTGGTTGGTGTTGGGTGAAAGCCATCAGATAGAAAACCAAACTTCTCCAGTTGGTTTCTGTTCAGGGGGCAAACTAATTACTTGTGTTTATTCTCATGAACCTCATAGCCTCGTCCCAATAGTGTTACTAACAATAGTCTAGCTCCCTTTGGAGATGTCAAGACTTTTACATTTGGGCAAGAAAAGCTCTTCCCAGTGTTGTCCTGTTCATGTTCACCTTTGCATTAGTTTCATATTGTTGCTGTAACAAATGACTACACATCTAATGGCTTAAAAGTGTTGGCAATATCACTTTCCTTCTGGAGTCTCTAGGGGAGAATCTGTTTCCTTGCCTTTTCCTGCCTCTAGGATCTGCCTGCATTCATTGGCTCATGGTCTCCTCCTTTACCTTCAGAGCCAGCAATGTACTTACTGGGTTGGCCAAGAAGTCAGTTTGGGTGTGTTTATGTATTTGCTTAATATGTGGCTGTGCTGGATCTTCGTTGCTATTCACCAGCTTTCTCTAGTTGCAGCGAGTGGGCTACTCTGTCGTTGTGGTGCACTGGCTTCTCACTGCCACGGCTCATGGCTCCGCTTGTTGCAGAGCATGGGCTCTAGGGAGCACGGGCTTCCGTAGTTGCAGCACATGGGCTCAGTATTCACAGCTCCCGGGCTCTAGAGCACAGGCTCAGCAGTTGCGGCATGTGGCTTAGTTGCTCTGTGGCATGGGGGAGCTTCCCAGACCAGGGATTGAACCTGTGTGTCCTGTGTTGGCAGGCAGACTCCTCACCACTGAAGGAGAAGCCTGTTCATTTGGGTTTTTCCATACGATGATATGAAAAGACCTGAATTAGCTTTTTGGGGAATCCACTATGTCGAGCCTTTCTTACTGTACCTCGTTTCTGATTCTGGTTCTTCTGCCCATCTCTTCCTCACTTAGTCACTCTTGTGACTACACTGAGCCAACTAGGATAATCTAGGAATATCTCCCCATCTTGCGATCCTTAACTCAGTTTCATCTGCAAAGTCCATTTTGCCATATAAAGTAACAGATTTCAGGGACTAGGAGTTGGTCATCTTTTTTTTTGGGGGGGGCTGTTGTTATTCCATCCTACCACTATACTCTAGCCCCATGGATAATTGTAATAGTTATCTATTGTTTCTTAACAAATTACCTCCAGATTTCATGGCTTTAATGACTATTTACTGGTTCATCATTTCTTCTGGTAAGAAACCCAGTACCCCAGGTTGGGTGTCTCTCACAAGGCTGTATTCCATGTTGACTGGGGCTGTAATCACTTCAAACCTTGATCCAGGAGGATTCGCTTCCAAGTTCACTCTCACAGCCATTGGCCATCCTCAGATTGTTGTGGGCTGTTGGCTAGACACATCAATTCTGTCCCACCTAGACCTCTCCATAGGGCAGCTCACAGTATGACAGCTGAATCCCTTCAGAGTGAGTGAGTGTGAGAACAGGAGGGTGCCCAAATGGAAGCCACAGTCTTTTTATAACCTAGTGTTGGAAGTGACATTCCATCATTTCTGCCCTAATCTATTTGTTAGATATGAGTCAATAAATCCAACCCACACTCAAAGAGAGTGGATTACACAAGAGTAGACAGTAATCAGGAAATGGGGATCAAATTTGGGGCCATCTTGAAGAGTGCATCCCCCAGCAGTCACACACACCACTTCCCTTACAGAGGGCTGATCCCTAATGATCAGAGATTAGGCCTTCAAGAGTCAGGCAGGAGAAATCAGACTTTAGAAACCTTATCCTAATACATAGGAGAGTGAGATATTGGGGTGGCGGTGTGTGGGTTGGTGTGTGGTTGTAAAACTTGCTTCCATCTAAGTCCATGATTCTCTAACTTAGGAATTATATTAGAATTATCTGGAAAGCAAGATAAAATATCTAAGGCTGGGCTCCAAACCTATAGATTCTGATAGGTGGTTCTTATGGACTGAGGTAGAAACCACACATATACATTTTTTTTTCCAGAACTCTCAAAGTAATTTTGATTTGTATCAACGTTTGAGAAATTTTGATCAAAAGATTTTGCTTATATCTAAAAGAAGGGATTTGGAGATACCATGAAACTCTTTGAAGTCTGAATCTTCCAAATGATGATAATAATGATGATGATGACAAAATAAGAATTATTCTTCATGTGAGTACTTAATACTTGGCAAGCACTGTCTCCTGGGTCTCCATTCCCTCATCTACAAAGTGAAGAGAACATCAGTCCAACAGGGAGACAGTGAAACCTAAATGATTTAAGTCTGCATGCCCTTGGGTTTATATCAGCAGCTTCCTGTCTTGGCCATCTCTGCGCTCTTTTTGGAGATCTAAGATACTACAAAGCAGGAGACCACACCCATCCCACCACCCTAGCACACTGGGACTGCATGACAAGGGCAAGTGAACTCAAGCACTTACAAAGGCCATTGTGTAATGACCACAGGTCTGATAGGCTGCCCAGGAGGCCATTGTGCAGGCTTAGGCTCCGGCAAGGTTGGCTGTGTGGTGTACCCAGGTCTTCCATTAAGAGGCCTGGACCACAAGCCTAAGCCAAGAGCAGTCGCCAGGCTATTTTTACCTCCAGGTGACAGAGCTGAATCTATTCCTCTCCTTTTGCAGCAGATACATGGCTGTATCTTGGAGGCCCTAGTCCACTTCTTATCACTGATGAGTGAACTCCGCTGAAAGTTATTCCCAGGCTTCCCAGACCTCTTAGGCTTCTTCAGCATTACATGGTAGTCGGGGCTGGGGTTAAAGGGAATGTGATTCTTTGTGGGCAGGTCTTTTGACCTCCCCTGCTGAGTCATCCCTTGTTTCAAGTACAGGTATGCCTGTACTAGTCTCTTCTCATACCTCCTAAACAGGAAAGTGGCAAGAGCTGATGGATGGCCTAAGCCATCCTCTTTGTTCTTCCATGAGTTGGAAAACCAAGGCAGAGTACAGGACTTTATCTGCTTACAGATGGTGTGAGCTCTGGCTATATTTGGAAAGTTCCAAGCCTCCTAGAAGCTTCAACCCAGTGAGGATACTCAGGGACTGAGTGTTCTGTGTGTTCTCTTCTGCCGGAACCCGAGCTCCTGGGGACTGATAACAAGGATGAAAGTTACGTAGTTCCAGTTTCAAAGGGTCTAATTGCAAGACTCAAGCTAGTTTTGCAATATCAAACTTAGCTTCAGAAAGAGTGTCTTTTCAATCCTTGTTTTGCCACTGTCTTGCTGTAAAGGCACATTAGTTCAGTTCACCTATTTCAGTCCTGACTTTCTTATCTGTGACATGGGTCTATCAGTCAGCATGGGCTCATGCTGCAGTAACAAACAACCCTCAAAACTCAGCTGCGTAATACAGCAAAGATTTATTTCTTACTCACTCTTCGTGTCCATCATTGGTCTACTGAGGGCTCTGTTGTTTTTCTTCTAGGACAGAGCTGGACAAAACCAGTTACCATCAGAAGCATTGTTAATTTCTATGGTGTTGGGACAGGGAGAGTGGGAACAAATGTTGGTGCATCCACCTGGAAGTAACACACATTACTCTGCTCATGTTTCATTAGTCAGAGCAAGTCACATAGTCACCTGTAACTCCAAGGGTGCAGGGGAGCATGGTCCTGCCACGTGCTCAGAAAGGGGAGATCTGGAAAGTTTTGGTGAGCAGCCGCTATTGGCTCCCACAATGAGTATTGTCGTGTCGACTTCCCTCCATGTTACTGAAAGCATTAAAGGAGAATATAGATGGAAAAGCACTTTGCAACTAATAGACACGAGTAAAATGTTGCTCAAGTCTCCTTTGATGTCAGCCGTTGTGTGACACACACGATGCTAGGCGATCTGCAACAGCAGCACACCCCCGGACAGAATTCTGAAAGGGAGGGGCTTGCTTTCAGAGTCTTGGCTGTAACCGTCAGGCAGGGCCAGTGAGCCCAGGTGTGTATGTGGAATGAGAACTCTTCTTCAGCTGGAGGCTCCTGGATGCCATCCACAGTATTTCCTGGGAAGGGCTCACTCTGGTGACAGCTGAACAGTGATCCCCAGAAGTAGAGACAACTTGGGCTGTCCTGATGTCAGCCTCTGCGTCCTCCTCACTAAAGAGTGGGTCGGGTTTCTTAGCTCAGTGGATTTGAGAATGGTTGTGGTCTGCTGTAGATGTTGGTCCAAGTACCCATCTGTATACTGGGATCTGCTCTGTGCCGAGATGCCTGCTTCTTGCTTTGAGGTCCTTGGAGTGGGAAGTCTTTGTTATCTGGGGAGGTCCTGTAATATGGCAGTTCCCTGTCCCCATCAGAGGCTTTTCTGGGAGGAAGAAAAAGCCCTTTGAGATCAGCAATGTTGCGCTGGTGACTGTGCTCCATGCTATCTCACCATTGAAATTTTCGATATTAAGCACTCCACCCCGCCCCCCCCCCATTGTTTTTTAGCTGGGAAGAATCTTTACTTGAAATTTAAACTAAGAAGAAATCCCTACGTCCTTAACATTCTGTGTGGGCCAATAGATACGCCCCTGGCAACAGTAGCTTAGAACTTAGTCATTCCTGTGCTCAATATACACTTGCAAATGCATTTTCTTATTATAATTCCACAGGATTATTCTACTGATGATTTTATTATTGGTAATGAATTATTAATTTATTAGCGATAAGTACCAATTATATTATTCTACCAATAGTCCTGTGAAATGGCTGACATTCTCATCCCCAGTTTACAGCTGAGGAGACTGAGGCTCGTGGAGCTTATGCACTTTATTGAAGGTCCCACAGGTAGCAAGTGGCCTGCATTTAAATACAGGTACTCAGACTCCACCCTGGAGAAGAAAATGGCAACTCACTCCAGTATTCTTGCCTGGAAGAATGGACAGAAGAGCCTTGTGGGCTCTAGTTCACAGTGTCTCAAAGAGTCAGACATGACTGAACATACACACAGGCCTCAGACTCCAAGCCCATTGTCCGTTTCACTACGCTCTCCTTCCTCATGCTACCTGTCTTTTTTGTTTGTTTGTTTGTTTTGGGTGATAGGAGATCCTGACTAGCCATCAGAATTTTAGAGCTAAAGGGGATTTTTGAGATGAGCTGCCCCAACTCCCTCATTTTATGGAGGAGGAAGCCCGAGGCTCACAGATGGCTGCCTGCTGGCTCCCACTGAGCCGCGCTTCACTCCTTCACTTTTTCTGCCACATCCTAACCACGATGATAGGTTTTTTTTTTTTTTTTTTTTGCTTTATTTCTGTCCATTCCTTGCCTCTCTTCTATAGCATCTCATCCACATTTTGTAACACCACCTCCTAGAAGCCTCCCCTGATTATCTTTATTCCCTCAGGTTTGATGCTTACTCAATGCAATGTAAGAGCCCCTGTAGCCTTCCAGATTATAGGATATATCCATTGAGTTGTGATAGTTTACTGATGGATAATTGTGGACCCCCTTATCCCATTGGGGACAGAAATTATGCTTGTTCTGCTTGCCCCTCTCTACTTGGGGGCTTCCTGGTGGCTCAGTGATAAAGAATCCTCCTGCCAATGCAGGAGATGTGGGTTTGAGCCCTGATTCAGGAAGATTCCCTAGAGCAGGAAATGACAACCCACTCCAGTGTTTTTGCCTGGAAATGCCATGGACAGAGGAGCCTGGTGGGCTACAGTCCACAGGATCACAAAGAGCCAGACACAACTGAGTAACCAACAGCAACTATACTTGGGGCTGATCCTTAGCGGGTACTCAGAAAATGTTCATAGGTGGAAGGGGGAAGAAAAAAAGAAGGAAGGAAGACAGGAAGGGAGGAATGGAGGGAGGGAGGGAGACCAGCTGACCCAGTGTGACCTTCCGCAAAGGCCCTCTCTTGCAGGGTGGGTGGGGGGCGGTGCCTCCTGAGGGTCTCTTCCGGTTGGGGTCTCCCAGGGGTCAGGGAGCAGGAAAAGCTCTCTGCTGCATCATGGGGACCTGCCCCCTGCCTCTGCGCTGCTGTTCTTGTTCTTACCAGCAACCCTTGGGAAGGGAGCTGAGTTGAGTGAGGAGGAGAGCAAGAGAGATTGAGGGGGAGAGCAGAGAGGAGGTGCACTGCTCCAAGACAGGAGAAGAGCACTTAAGAAATGTCAGTTAGGATCCCTGAAAGAATAAGCTGGAAAAACAACCACACACTCTCTGCCGGGTGACGCAAGTCAAAGAGAAACGCGATGCAATTAGTCATGGTTCTGAGTAGGAGGCGGGGAGGGGGCAGGGAGGCAGAACGGGAGGATGATGCAGGGCGGGGGGCCGGTGTCAGCCTCCCTCACAAGCTCTGCATCGTCTGCTGCACGCAGCCCTCGTCGCCCTGGAGGAGATGTTATTTCTTCCCTTCCAGTCCTCTGTGCTGGCCAGAGCCCCTCCTCGCTTCTCCTTTCTCTCCCAGGAGGTGGCATCCTCCCGCTGTGTCCACACAGCTGAGGTCGAGAAGCGGGGAACCCAGAGTCTGGGAAGGAGGGGCTTGGGAGACCCGGGGTCGTGGGAGCGTGAAGGGGGAGGTCTTTGGCCTTGGGCCCACCCTGTGGACTTCAGCTCCCCACTTTCCCGCCCACTTTGGTCCAGAGTGAAATGTTTCTCCTATCCAGGACTGCAAAGAGGGCAATTTGCTGACTCCACCACCTACCAAACAGTTGTTAAACACCACGTGCCAGACCATGCTCTCATGGAGCTCATGGTTTAAGTCGAAGAGATGGACAAGGAAGTAGGCAAACAGGAGGATGCTGAGTGACCGGAAACGTGCTGGTGGTTTCCCATTTTACCTACATGGGGCTGAAGGAAGGACCCAAATGAAGGAAGGACCCTTGTTTCCCTGGGTAAGGGAGGAGTCAGTGGTGATTAGAAGTTCTGGGTGTATTACATGAACTTCACACTGAAAGGATTTTGAGTTTCCTGGCAAGAGAGGTAGATTTTGGAAAGAAGCATCTTGAGGGTACTTTTAGGGACTGGAGTCTCCTGTCTGTTAACCACTGCTGTTCACAGCAGCATCAGCAACCCCTGGGAACTTATTCAAGATCTATGGGCTCAAGATCTACCTGCTGAATCAAACTCTCAGGGCGCAGGGGCCAGGAAACTGTGTTTTAATAAAAATTCAGGTGATTTCATTGTGCATGGAAATTTGAGGGGCACTGTCTAAAAGACTAGATGAAATTGACTGAAATCCTCACTAGCCTGTCTTTGGGAAGGTGAGGCCAATCTAGCCTCCTGCCTTGGGTTTTGTGAATTTCAAAAGCTTTCCTAGCCAACTGTGTCTCTGATGTGGTGGGGGGTGGGGGGGTTGATAATTCTTGTTTTCTGTTTAGTGCCATGGACCTTTATCTTCCCCTGGGTTACAACTCTGATAAGGGACACAAACTTTTCTTTTTTTAATAATTTTTAAAATTGAATTATGGTTGATTTAAACTGCTGTGTTAGCTTCAGGTGTGTAGCAAAGTGAATCAGTTATACATATATGTATATCTACTTTTTCACAGATTCTTTTCCCATATAGGATGGAGTAGGGTTCCCTGTGCTATATACAGCTGGCCCTTAATTAGTTAGCTATTTTATATATAGCAATGTGTATATGTCAGTCCCAATCTCCCAATTCATCCCTCTCCCCATTTACCCCCGATAGCCATGTTTGTTTTCTACATCCTTAACTCTGTTTTGTAGATAAATTCATTTGTACTCGTTTGTTTGTTTGTTTGTTTGTTTAGATTCCACATGTAAGTGCTATCATATGATATTGTCTTTCTCTTTCTGATTTACTTCACTCAGTATGACAATCTCTGGGTCCATCTGTGTTGCTGCCAATGGCATTATTTCATCTTTTTAATGACCAAGTAGTATTCCAGTGTATGTGTGTGTATATGTGTATATATATATATATATACATATATATATATATATGTCACATATTCCTCTATTGATGGACATTTGGGTTGCTTCCATGTCCTGGCTGACATACATTTTTCTTGACCCACCTTTTTTGCATGTTCACATGCCCCAAATATAGTGCATATGAGGTAGTTATGCATCATAGATTTTTCCTTGTGATTTGAAGGTACATTGAGGAGAAGAATATCACAGAACTGCAGCCAGATAATTTAAGGTCGAATATTTCGCTTCTCTGTCCCTCAGCCATTTCTTAACAACTCAAACCTCTAGTGATGTTCCTAGGCCTTCTCTCCCCCTCCTTTCCCTCTTCTCCACATCTAAGTTTCTATGCATTTAATTTGCCTGAGAGCTTAACTCTCTCCTTGTTTCCTTCCAACCCAGTTTTCCAAGATCCCACACTGCAACCACCTAAGAAACTGATGATATTTTTACAAAGATAGTTCCTTGCCTAAGAGACTCTCTGGTGCCATATGGTAAAATGGTAATTTTCTTTATCATCCTGCATTAGCAATCAAGCTTCTTTTTTATAAAAGTAATTTTATCTATTGTTTGTTTTTGGCTCTGCTGGGTCTTCGATGCTGTGCAGACTCTGGTTGTGGCGGGTGGAGGCTGCGCTCTAGTTACGGTGTTTGGGCTTCTCATCGCAGTGGCTGCTCTTGTTGCAGAGCACAGGCTCTAGGGTGAGTGGGCTTCAGCGGGTGTGGCTCCCGGGCTTAGTTGCTCCGAAACATGTGGGCTCTTTCCAGATCAGGGGTCACACCTGTGTCTCCTGCACTGGCAGGCAGATTCTTCACCACTGAGCCACCAGCGAAGCCTCAAGTTTCTTATTTAGTTCCAAGAGCTCTCCCATAACCATGGCCTTGATGACTCCCTGCTCCTTTAGGCTGAAGGGTTGTGGTCTGTCCTTCCCACTCCAGCATGCTCTCAACCCCGTGGCCGTACTACTGACTTGCATCCCAACCTATTAAACAAATTTCCTAACAGTTTTTCCTTCTCTAACTTGTCCTATTTTTGCTGTTTTTTTTTTCCCCAAAGACCTGTCTTCATTCAGCACACTCTTTTCCCAACTTCTTCTTTTCAATCCCTCAATCTTCCTTCCCTGACCAGCTCTGACCATTCCCTTCTTGCTGGAAGGAATAATTTCCCTGACCAGGCCTTGAGCACTGCCTCGGTGCTGTCTTCTTATTCCCCACCAGCTTGTACCCTTTTTATCTGTTTCCCAAACTGTTGATTCAGTTGATGTTATTTAAGCTTTCAGGGTAATAAATGAAGGTAAACCATGCCACCTCCTCATACCCACCCCAGAATAAACTTGTGATTAGACTCTGAATGGAAGGAGAGTGGGCGCTTCACCAGAGAGGAGACCCCACCCTCCACGAATCTGCAGAAGCTCATTAACCTTCTGGGCATGAATGGATGTCAAAAACTGTTTTGGTCCTCACCTTCTTGACCTGTCCATCACCTGCAAAACTGTCAACCTCACTCTTTCCTTTCATTCTTTCTTCAGTCTGGTCCTGATGTTGGGTCCTTCTGAGGATTTTCTCCTTCTATTTTGAGCATTCCGTTGAGTGTTCTTGTCTTATAAGATGAGCACCTCTATCTTGCCAGGAGTATGACCTAGAGCCAAATATTGGGAATCAGGAATCAGGCAAACCTGCCCCTCCCAATTCCAGTGGAGTTTTTCTGAGTCTTATGCATGTGATGGGATAGGAGTCATTTGGAAAGGGCTCCATTCAAGATGACTCCCCCAACAAAAAGAGGTTGTGTGGGTTGTGCCACTGGATGTGGAGTCTAGAAGAAGTGGTGAGGCATCACCGGAGAGCACTTCCCTTTCACAAAGACAGCACACACACAGAGGTCCCCAAAGGGGGAGGCCTGGACTCTCAGAACCCCTACAGACTCCTACAGCTCAGTAGCAAAAAGCCAGACAACTCAATTAAAAACGCACAAAAAGTTGAAGAGATATCTCTCCAAAGAAGACATACACATGGCCAATGGATATAGGAAAAGATGCTTAACATTACTAATCCTGCAGCTCAAAATTGCAGTGAATTATTACCTCATATCACTTAAGATGGCTATTATCAGAAAACAAAAAAAAAAATAACAAGTTTTGACTAGGACAAGGAGAAATGGAACTCCTGTATATTGTTGATGGGTGCAGCTGCTATGAAAAACTGTATGGCAGTTCCTCAAAAAATAGAAAATAGAATTACCATATGATCCAGCAATCCCACTTCTGGGTTTACATCCAAAAGAATTGAAGTCAAGATCTCAAAAGAGATTATCTGCGCTCCCATGTTTATCCCAACACTATCTGCAGCCGAGATGTGAAAACAACCTGAATGTCCATTGATGGACGAATGGATAAAGGAAACGTGGCGTATACATCGGATAGAATACTATTCAGCCTTAGAAAAGAAGGAAAGCCTACCATCTGCAGCAACATGGCTGAACCTGGAGGACATTATGCTGAGTGAAATAAGCCAGGGATCTAAAATAGTTAAACTCATAGAAACAGAGAGGAGAACAGTGGTTGCTGAGGTTTGCAGGGAGGGGAAAATAGGAGTTGATGTTTAATGGATGTGACGTTTTAGTTATATAAGATGAGTAAGTTCTAGAAATCTGTTGTATACAACATCATGCCTATGGTTAACAATACCTAATGTGCATTTAAAATTTTGTTAAGGGTGGGGACTTCCCTGGTAGTCCAGTGGTTAAGATTCCACATTTCCAGTGCCAGAGCTGTGGGTTCAATCCTGGCTCTGAGAACTAAGATCCTACATGCCCCCAGATGCAGCCAAAAAATAAAGAAAAAAAATTTGTCGAATGGGTCTTACGTTAAGTGTTCTTACTGATAATAATTTCTTTTTAAGTCATCAGTGGCAGAACACGATAGTAACAGTCCAGTGAGAACAGCTCTGACCCTTACTTCTCCTCCCTCCCTCGCCCTCTGGCCCTTTCCTAGAGGCGCTAGAAGCGGCTGAGTGAAGCGGGCAGAGGACAGATGAGAAGGATGGAGGGGCGCATGATGTCTTACTCCCCCATTACGGTCTCCGGGCAGGAGGAATGGAGCCCTGTGTGAGGCAGGTGCCCTGGGAGGCACCCTGGGGTGGCATCAGAGACTTCTGGGGGAGCCCGTGTTCCAGGTGGGCGTGTCAGCCGCCATCACAGGAAAGGTATTGTGCAGAGCAGAGGCAAGGCCTGTGGGTCCTCAGCCCTGGCCCATACCACCGGCTGGCCACGTCATCGCTGGAACCCGTTTCCCACCCAGGGCAGGATCCTAGTACCTGCCCTGTCCACCTCCCAGGAGTGTCTGAGAAGTCCTCTGTGGCCATCACAAACTTGGCTCAGCATCTCAGGTGGATCTTGTCCCATTTGGCTACCCAACATCCAGGCACACATTTTATTTAGGAGAATCCCTGCTTTGAGAAAATGTTGGTGGGAGGCAAAAGAGGCCAGACACTTGGGAGGCAAAAGAGGCCAGTCACTTCGTCTACTGGAATCCACTGCCCCCCACCTCTCCCTCTCGCTGCGCCCTCACACACTCACACACACACACACACACACACACACTCTCACACTCACGCTCACACACACACTCTCTCTCACATTCACACACACACACACACACCCTCTCTCTCTCACACACACACTCTCTCACACACACACTCACACACACACACTCACACACTCACCCATCCTAGTCTGGGCCCTTGGAGGCTGCTTCCTGGACCCACGAATGTGAAGGGAGTGGTGCACAGATGGAGGAGCAGCAGAGACAAATCACTGAGGCAGAGACGACTGAGGGGAGCTGAGGAGCCTCACCCACAGGGTGTTGGTGCCAGGATGGTGGAAAGCCCCATGAGCAGGGCCCCAGTCAGCCTTTTCCTCCGGGGTGAACTTGGAGGCGCTGGTGGCTGCCGGGTCTCTACCGACTTCTCCCACATACTCTGGGGTTCTCATTAGTTCTTCTGACCTCTTTCCAACACCCTCCTTTCTTCTATCAGGTATACTGACCAGAAGTGGCTTTTATTGTCTGCATCGAAGGGCCTGGTGGGTACAGCTCCCATCAGCTGCATTTCAGGGACATTTATAGTGACTGCTGCCACCCCCAAATTCTTCCCAGGGAGTTCCCAGAATCCTCTGGGCCTGTGGTCCAGGACCCAGCTCACCCTCTTGCTTCTCCTTCCTGGATTTCTGAGGCTCCACTGGAAGTGTCTGGTGTCTTGTCTCTGCCCAGGATATTCCCATGGTACCTGTCTTCTTTAGAACCTTCTTTTTGCATCGTGCAGTGGCAGAGGCCTCCAGCTTGCAAGCTCTGAGGACAAGCTTTGGTTTCAATAGGCTTGGCCTGAAATCACAGCTCTGCCTGGAGTCAGAGCCCTGCCACCTACTAACTCATCATGGATGAACTCGTTAACCTCCCTGGGCCTCGGTTTCCTCATCTGCACAGTAAGGATAATAGCAGCACCTTCTCATAGGGACACAGAAAGAATGAAATGAGACCCACCTCCTTACACTCTAAATGAATGAGACCAGAGCTGTTATTATTACTGACTTTATTGTTCTGCTCATACTAGAATGGTGGCCTCCTTTCCCTGCTCTGCTTTGAATCTAATTTACAGTAACCCGTGTGTGTGTGTGTGTGTGTGTGTGTGTGTGTGTACGTGAGATCGCATGCACGCACTTAGTTACTCAATCATGTCCGACTATTTGTGACCCCATGGAGTGAAGCCCACCAGACTCCTCTGTCCATGGGATTTCACAGGCAAGAATACTGGAGTGAATTGCCATTTCCTTCTCCAGAGGATCTTCCCGACACAGGAATTGAACCCACGTCTCCTGTGTCTCCTGCATTGCAGGCAAATTCTTTACCTGCTGAGCCATTGCGGAAAGGGTCCCCTGTAAACCCAGCCTTTTTTCCATCTTGGGGACATGGGAGGAAAGGTCTGAGGTTGAGTTCTTTGAATGCTTGGGCTTTGCAGTAAGAAAAGGGCCCTGGAGGTAGGAAGCAAGGGATTCAGGGATTGAGCCAAAGTTTTTAAGTTCCCCGAGTCACAGATCTGCTGCTGTTAACTACTGAGTTTGTCATGCCTACAGCTAGGAGATGCTGTGTGTGATGCGTACCGCTGGCCTCCTCACCCTATCGGCTTTCCCAGGCCGGTCCCAGGACACTGCTGAGGCCCAGCTGGCATCTTAATAGCGGGCCTGGGCAGGGGAAGTCTCTGTGCACCAGACTGTCAGGACACGAGGGACTTCAGGGCCACCTTTTCTGATTCTTTTTGCTTTATGGATAAGAAGACCCAGATCCAGAGAAGGAAATAGCCTCAGGGAACCCAGTCTCCTGACTGGAGAGGGGACCCTCTCTGCTCCCTGCACTGCCTCTTGGAGCATCGCTGAGCTCACGTGTGTGTGTGTGTGTGTGTGTGTGTGTGTGAGTGTGTGATCTTGCTTCCCTACCCCTCTCCCCCCATCCCTACCTGTGTACCACCCCCTCCCCATGCAGCCCCCTGGTTTATCTCACCACAAGACTCTTGGATGAGCTGCAGCATTGAAGACAGATATGTTCTCTGGAACAGCTTCAGCTGACTGCTAGCTTGGGGTGTAATAACTTATTTATCACAGGTCTCCTTCATAAATAGATTTCTTTCCTGAGCTCGCAATCATGGTCACATGCTTTTGAGAGGCTGCGGAACAGATAAATTCACAAATGAAGCCCAACCCAAAGCAGGGGCTCGATAGAGTAGGAGGGTAAGGGGAGGGGGAAAATGAATATTTTTTGAGTGGCTATGAGGCACACAAAATGAGCTCTTGGTGAATTTTCTCAGGCTCCTTCCTACAAGCTCTTTCCCCACTTTACAGGGAGAGAACAGGTCCAGAGAGGCCACAGAAGCCACAGAGCCAGAAATCAAAACCAGTCTGTCTGCCTCCAAGGTTCATGAGGAGCTTTGATTACAATTTATTCAAGTTTCTGGAGAAGAATTTGACACGTTTGGGAAAAATTAATTCTAAGAAGAGAGTTTCTCACGTTGTCCTTTTCTGTCCTCCTACCTAAACCCATTCATTTTGAAACGAGTGTCCATTTGCCATTTCCTCTTTCTCCTTCTTTCCCTTGCTCCCCTTGTCTTCTCTTTCACTCTTATGGGTGTCTAAGGTCATCAGATATCCTGAGCTGAGCCCCACACTGAATCCAGTGGCTCTGGGTAGAAGGCTGGTGACTGTGAGCAAGGGACTGAGGCTGGCGGGTTGGTGTAGTCAGGCTGGGGACAGGCTGGAGTCATGGCTGAGGCTGTGTCCTAGCTGCTTCTGGCTGCGGGACTGGCATCCTGGAGAGATACAAGTGGGCATCACAGTGGTGGCCTGGTGCCTCTGACACTCTCTTGGCCTAGGAGGTACCAATAGGCTCATGGACGGAGGGCTGCCTGCCAGGCAGAGTGCCAGACATCAGGACATCCTGTGCTGTTCTTGGGATGAAGTTACGTGGTCCAGGTGGTGGGCAGGTGGGATGGGAAGACTGTAACTGATTTGGCTCCCTGAAATTTCACCAGTGAAAGAGAGATGTCACTCTATAGTGTAAAGAATATTAACTAGGTTATCGATTCATCTACTCAACAAGTAATTACTGAGGACCTGGTCCATAGCAGATCCCTTATTAGATACTAGAGACTGAATGAACATGACAGATAAGTCCAGGATCTCAAGAAATTTCACTTCCAGTGGAAGAGAGAAATGATAAACAAGCCCCTCTTCTGAGTGTGGAACAGACGGAAGAAAAGGGTATGACTGTTAAGATCTAAGACCTCAATTTCTCTTCTCACTGCCTCTTTAACCTGTTTCCTACCTCAGTGTTAATTTTCGCCAACTGCAGATTGCTGCCAGCATCAAAGACGCCGGATATAGATGATCAAAGATTCATGATTTAAGCAGCACAGACAGCTTCTCTCCTGTACCTCACAAGTCGACGATACCACTCTTCACTTTGGGCAAACACTCATGCAGCTCTGTGTCTTCAAGGAACATCTCTAACACCATGCCCTGAGTGGATAGAGTGATCTGTGGACAGTTTTTAAGGAGTAACTTTTAGGTCAAGGCCTTTTTACCTTTTCATAGTTCTTTCTATTTTAATTGATGATCACCTACAATTCATAGAGCACTGTGATGTGTGTGAGACCATCCAGGCCATCACTGAGGGCCATGAGGAATCTTACCTCTCTTACTCAAGAGAATTTGTATTCTTCTTGATATGCCTGGTCTGTTACCTTCAATCACTGCCTGTATGGTTAAGAGGAGATGAGGGCCAGAACTTGCTTCAAACTCTGGCTCTGTCATTTCCTAGCCGTGTGATCTTGGGCAAGTTACTTCATCTTTCTGAGCTTCAGTGACCCCTTGGGAAAGAGTGTAGTTGAATGGAAAGAGCAGAGCCTTTCAGGTTTGAATCCTGGCTCTGTCTCTTACTTGCCGTGTAACCTTATGCAAGTAACTTACCTGTGGGAACTTGGTTTCTACATCTGAAAAATGGAAATAATAATGCCTACTTCACAGGGATGTTTTAAAGCTTAGAGAAAAAAACACATTTCAAGCGCAAAGTCTGTATATATATATATTAGTTGGTAAATATGTAATTTTCTTTTAACCTTTCCTTTTATATGAAATAAAACCTTTTGGGGATGACTTCATCCTCGTCTTATAACTGGCACTACCATTTACCCACATGCTCAGGCCAAAAACCTAGAGGTCATCTTGGATTCATTTCTTTTATATCACTCCTCCCGCTCCCCTTTCCTGAGCATGCAATTCAGTAGCAAGGTTTTTGGCTTGACTTCTGAATGTATCTTGAATCTGTCTTCTCCCACAGTATCTATTTCTATGGCATAGTCATAACCACAGTCATCTCTCCCTTAGCGATTTAAAATCATGGTCTTCAAGCTCTTTTGCACTCCTCTCATCAAGAGGTGGGGGTTAATGTTCCCTCCCCTTGAACCTCCATGGTCTTGGGACCACTTTGACCCATAACATATGGTGGAAATGATATTATATGGCTTCTCAAGATAGGTCACCAAAGACTTCTCTTTGGTTCTCTTGAAACACTCCCTTTAAATACTCCCTTTTGTAATGAGCTGTCCTGCTGTGAGGAAGTCCAGGAGAGCACAAGTAGGGGGTTCCAGTTGACAGTTCCAGCTAAACCAAGCTTTTGCATTTCCCAGCCATTTTGCCATTTGACACCTCCCAGCTGAGAATTCAGACCCCATGGAGCAGGGGGAAGCCATCGTCCCTGTGCCCTTTCTGAATTCTTGATTCACAGAAGCCATGAGCATAATAGAATGGCTATTGTTTTGGTGCTACTAAATGGTCTGTTATGCAGTGACCGGTAGTCAGAACACTACCCTTGTCTGCTGCAGTGCCCTCCTATCTTCTTCCCCTGCTTCTACTAACATCCATTTCTCCACAGAGCAACCACAGAAATCCTTTGGAAATATAAATGAGATAATGTGTGTGTGTTAAATCAATGCAGTGAAGTCTGACTCTTTGTGACTCTATGGACTGTAGCCTGCCAGGCTCCTCTGTCCATGGGATTCTCCAGGCAAGAATAAGAGGGAGGGGACATATGTATACCTGTGGCTGACTCACACTGACGTATGGCAGAAACCAACACAACATTGTAAAGCAATTATCATTCAATTAATATATATATAAATTTATATATATATAAAGAATACTGGAGTGGGCTGCTATGGCCTCCTCCAGGAGATCTTCCCAACCCAGGGATCAAGCTCTTAGATCTCTTACATCTCCTGCTTTGGCAGGCAGCTTCTTTACCACTAGCTCTACCTGGGGAGCAAGTGAGGAAAACAATACCACTGTGCATATACGCTCTTTCCAAACTTCCTACCTACCTTGGCCTGTTAAGCCCCACATGACCTGGCCCCTGTTCTTAGGTGCTTGCTGTAGGTGTGGGATACTATCATCTTCCACATGGAAGTCAGAGGCTGGCCAAGGGTATTTGACATGGGACACAGAAAGCACCTCTTGCAGCTCAGTCTCAGGTTCCCACTTAAAGGGCCAAGGTGAGATTTCCTATACCTATGTAGGTGTTGGAACCCTGATCCATGACCTCAGACCCTCTGTGGGTGGTCATGACCTTTCCTGTACCTTTTTAGATCTGACTGCTGTCTTAGTTACTGGCACTATTACATCTCTCCCTCCCTCCCTCCTTCCCTCTTTCTTTCTGTGCAGCCATATTTTAAAAATAATATCAATTGTTTCTATTTGTCTGTAGCCAAAGGGGAGAACTCCATCAAATTAACAGACCATATTGCAAGAAGCCTGAAAACTCTTATTATCTGTACACAATGTGATCATCTACTTAAGAAATGAGCTGAAAAGTTGTTAGAAGTTAGCACATTTGGCAAGGTGGCTAGATATAAGATCTACATATCCAACTGACTTTTTGGTGAAAATGGTAGATTAAGCACAATCATTTAAATTCTCTTTGTTCTGAAATGCCACTAAAATTCTCGGTAAAGTTTTTTTCCCCATAAATCCACAAAGATGGGGAGGATGAAAATGGAGACAACATCATTTGGGGAGCTGGAAAGCAGATGGGTGAATGGTAACTTATGTAGCTGATATAATAAAGAAGACTCCTAAGCTAGCAGAATCCTGAACCAGGAGAATCCTCAGAATCAACCAGATGTACACGGCAGAGTGTGAAGTCTCAGAGACTGCTTACATTAGAAACTTTTGAAGCTGGAGGTGGAGGTGGGGAAAAAGATTGGTGGAAAGCTGTATAAAAAGCAGTTAGGAATGGGAGTTTTTACTTAATGGGTACAGAGCTTCTGTTTGGGGTGATGAAAACTTTTAGAAGTATTAGTCGTAATAGTTGCAATAATAACTTGGTAAATGTACTTAATGCCCTCTCATAACATGGCCATGAACTTCCTCAAAGCCCACAGGAGACTCTCTCACTCCAGTCTAAGACAGAGTCTTCTTTTTTTTTTTTCTTTTACTTTTTTTTTAAAAAAATTATTTATTTTTTAATTGGTAGAAAACTGCTTTACAATTTTATGTTGGTTCCTTCCATACAACAACATGAATGAATCAAGTATATCACCTCCCTCCCTCCCTCCCTTCTCCCGGCCCAGCCCTCTAGGTCGTCATAGAGCACGGGCTGGGTCCCCGTGTTATTTAGTGACTTCTCTCGAGCTATCCTCTCTACACGTGGCAGAGCGTATCTGTCAGCTGCTCTCTCAGTGCCTTCCACCCTCACCTTCCCTTGCTGTGGCCACAAGCCCATTCTCTGCTGGGCTCATCAGCACCATTTTCCTAGATTCCATATATATGTGTTAACTTATGATGATTGCTTTTCTCTCTCTGACTGACTTTACTCTCTATAAGAGGCTGTAGGTTCACCCGCCTCACCACAACTGACTCAAATTTGCTCCTTTTTATGGCTGAGTAATAGTCTATTGTATAAATGTGCTACAACTTCTTCATCCATTAATCTGTCAGTGGACATCTAGGTTGCTTCTGTGTCCTGGCTATTGTAAATGTTGCTGTAATGAATATTGGGGTACATGTGTAAGACACAGTCTTAAAATTTTTTTTTAATTGGAGGATGGCTGATTTACAGTGTTGTATTTCTACTCTACAGGAAAGTGAGTCAGTTATACATATACATATATCCACTCTTCTTTAGGCTCTTTTCCCATATAGGTCATCACGGAGTATTGAGTATAGTTCCCTGTGCCATACAGTAGGTCCTTGTTGTTATCGATTTTGTGTACAGTATTGTGTATATGTCAGTCCCAATCTCCCAATATATCCCTCTCCTTCCCTTTCCCCACAGTAACCATGTTTGTTTTTTACATCTGTGACTCTATTTCTGTTTTGCAAGTTTATTCATCTCATTTTTTTTTAGATTCCACATATAAGCAATATTATATGGTATTTGTCTTTGTCTGACTTACTTTACTTAGATGGTAATCTCTAGGTCAATCAATATATTACCCATTCTGCAAATGGTATTATTTCATTGTTTTTATGGCTAAATGATATTCTGTTTGTGTGTGCATATATATATATATACATGCATACACACACACACCCCACATCTTCTTTATCCATTCATCTGTCCGTGGATGTTTAGGTTGCTTCCATGGAAGACAGAATCTTATACAGTATAATCACCTGAGTGACTGTCGCATCCCCTTTGCCATATTCTGTTGGCTAGAAGCAGATTACAGCTTCTGTTCACACTCAGAAAATACAAGGGTGTAACTCATTGAGGATCATCTTAGAATTCTGTCTACCTTAACTGAAGACCAAAAGAGGCTCTAAGAAGCTTCCAGAGAGAAATAAATAGGTTCATTTGAATAATCAGGAAGTAAAATAATTCACCTTTCTCAACAGCAGTGTTGGAAGCTATGGAGTAGTGCTATCAAGATTCTAAAGGGAAAGGATTTCATACCTATCTTTCTATACCCAGCCAAGCTATCCATTGAGCGTGAATGTAGAATACACACATTATTGGGACTAATGTCTCAAATATTTATCTCCCACACACTCTCTTTCAGGAAACTATGCTTTATAAATCTAAGGAGTAACTAATAAATAAGACAACTGATCCAAAAGACAAGAAATAAGGAAAAACTCCAGCATAATAGTGAACATTTTCCAAAGAGGAGTCTGACCAGATTAGAGAAGGTCAGAAAGCTTGAGGAGGGGGAATTCATCAAGATGAAATTGATAGGGCAGTTGAGATGAGTGAATGTAATGGAAAAATATTTAGATGACCGGCAGGGAGTTTTGAGTTGAATTAGTGATAACATAAAAACTTAATCAAACAGAATAACAATTATTAACTTCAGGGATATGAAAATTATCCAGGAAAGGAAATGGACTACATTGCTTAGCTCTGAATAACTGAGAATTAAGTTCATTACAATATAAATACTGCACATTAATCTAACCAGAGTGATGGTGTAATTACATAGTTCTGGCTGCTGCTAAGTCGCTTCAGTCGTGTCTGACTCTGTGCGACCCCACAGACGGCAGCCCACCATCCCTGGGATTCTCCAGGCAAGAACACTGGAGTGGGTTGCCATTTCCTTCTCCAATGCATGAAAGTGAAAAGTGAAAGTGAAGTCGCTCAGTCGTATCTGAATCTTAGCGACCCTATGGACTGCAGCCCACCAGCCTCCTCCATCCATGGGATTTTCCAGGCAAGAGTACTGGAGTGGGGTGCCATTGCCTTCTCCGTACATAGTTCTGGAAGGGTGGTCTTATGGATTTGAGTCCTAGCCCCCAGTACTTGTGACTGTGACCTTTGGAAATAAGGTCTTTGTAGATGATCAAGTTAAGGTGAGGTCTTTAGGGCTGGCTCTACTCCAGTATGACTGGTGTCCTTATCAAAGGAGGAAATTTGGACGTAGAGACAGAGACACAGCAAGAACACCATGTGAAGACTGTGGCTAAGCTGCCACAAGCCAAGGCAGGCCAAAGGTTGCTGAAAACCCACTGGAAACAAGGAGAGAGGCTTGGAGCAGATTCTTTCACACAACTCTCAGAAGGAAATAACCCTACAAACACTCAGATTTTGGACTTCTAGCCTCCAGTACTGTGAGACGATGCATTCTTGTTGTTTAAGATGTCCAGGGGACTTCTCTAGTGGCCCTGGGGTGGTTAAGGCTCTGTGCTTTCACTGCTGGGGGCATGAGTTTGATTTCTGGTCTGGGAACTAAGACCCCACATGCCACGCCATGTGGTGTGGTCAAAACAAAATCAACAAATAAATAAATCTTTTAAAAAAATATCCGGTTTGTGGTACTTTGTTACAACAGCTCTAGTAAGGTAATATGTATGGAAAGTATGTGGGTATTGATGGTGGGGGAGTGGAAGGGGAAGGGAGAGGAAAGACCTTGCACTTCATCTTTAGTGGGAAGTTAACAGATCATTCCTACAAAAAATGAATCAAGAAATAGCAGTTTAAGCATGATATTTAGAGATAGCAAGAAACAATTCAAAATAATCACCCCAAAGAGTTAAAATTTATTGCATTGGGGATGGCTTAAGTAAGTAGGGAGGAAGAGGGCTGGAACTTGACGTTTATCTTTGCACCAGGTGATGCTGTAGGTCATCACAGAGCATGGAGCTAAGCTCCCTGTGTTATACAGCAGCTTCCCACTAGCTGTTTGTTTTGTACATGGTAGCAGATATATGTCAGTGCTAGTCTCTCAATTTGTTCCACCCCCTCCTTCCTCCATGGTGTCCACAAGTCTGTTCCCTATGTCTTCTGCCCTGCAAATAGGTTCATCAGTACCATTTTTCCAGATTCCATATGTATACACATTAATATGTGATATTTGTTTTTCTCTTTCTAAATTAGCAGTTATTAACTAGAAAGTCCAATAGAGAAAAATTCCATTCACAAGGGCAGTAAAGCCTATATAATGGTGCCCAAGAATAATTCTGAACAAGACATGTGCTGGATCCTTCTGGAGAAAACTCTGAAATTTTACTGCAGGACAAAAGTAAATAGAAACTGGACCTTGCCTCAAGCAGTGCATGCGATGGATGTGAAGGCAGGTGAACATTATTATGGCACGATGTACAAGGGGCTACTTGGTTAGGCAGGAAGAATCATCGAACTCTGCCTGGGGAAGTCAGAGAAAGTTCTACAGGTGATGTGGACTCTGAGTGAAAGTTTGAAGTACAGAGAAGATGGGCAGACATTCCAGGAAGATAGGAGAGCCTTAACCAGCTTCCTGTGTGTTTGGAGAATAGTAAAGTGCTTGACTTGAAGGAGAAAAGTGGGCATGATAGAAAGTGATGGGAGATGAAACCAGACAGTGAGACAGAAATTGGATCATTAAAAAGCCATGTACACAAGTCTTTGAAGGTTTTCAAGTAGCAGAATGAGAAGGTGATGTGTGTCTCATGGAATAAGTGTGTGGGTGACTTCTCAATACAAGATGTTGCTGTGGACACAGAGCCTGTGATACTGGCTAGAATTCTTTGGGCAGGATCTCAACTGATACTTCTTGACAGCCACCCCAGACCTCAGTAAGCCATTGATCCAGGGGCTGAATTATTAGGTGCTATTAATCACCTGCCTGAGGAGGTGAGTCCCATGCCCACTGCGGACACCTCCAAGGAAAGAGGCCCTTCCAGGCACAGGTGTGTGCAGCAGACCACTTGACCACTCAGAACTCATGCCTTCTGCAGCTCCACCTGCTCGCGGTCAGAAGGGTGCAGAAATGCTCGGCCGAGATACTGCGGCTGAGATAGGGATGGAAGATGTGGATTCTTCCTCCAAAGAGCCCCGGAAGCACCTATGATCAGTCACAGTATAATGAAGAGAGATTATAAAAGAAAAAATTGTGCCTCCAGACTCTAGGATCAAGGGCTTTTTTTTTTTTTCTTTTCTTTTTAAGTAGTTAACTTTTGACTATGCTGGGTCTTTGTTGCTGAGCACAGGCTTTTTCCAGTTGTGGTGAGCAGGGGCTACTCTTTAGTTACAGTATGCAGGCTTCTCACTGCAGTGGTGTTTCTTGTTGCAGATCACAGATTCTAGGCATGTGGGCTTCCATAGTTGTGGCTCATAGGCTTAGTTACCCTGCTGCATGTGGAATCTTCCCAGACCAGGGATTGACCCCATGTCCCTTGCATTGGCAGGCATATTCCTAACCACTGGGTCTCTAGGGAAGTCCTATGAGGGCTCTTATATCAATGTTGGCAGATGGTCCTGGGTGCTCTGTGGCTGAGTGTGGCTCAGCAGTGTCACACTGAGAGGGCGGAGCATTGGGGAAGAAGGTGGCACATAGACCCACTTCTGTGACTGGAAGCTTCTTACCTGGGCTGGCTTACCCAGCCCTGAATCAGCAGACCTCAGCCTCTTTCTCTTGTATTCTCCTCCTAACTGGCCACCTCCAGTCTTCAGTCATGCTGACCTTCCTGGGGTTCTCCAAGTATCCCAGCTTGGTCCAGCCTCAGAATCTTTATCCTTGCTAATCCCACTTTCTGGAATGTTCTTTCCCTGGGTCTTCACACATCTAGCTCCTACTCATTCTCTCAGGAGCAACTTCTCATGTAGCCTAAAGAGCAAGTACTCTGGAGCTAGCCTGACTGGGTTCCCATTCCAGTTCTGCCACCTTGAACAAGGTAAGGACTCTATGTGCCTGAGTGGATGAATTGTGGGGATTAAATGAGTTGGTGTAGATATAAAGTCTTAAGATAATGCCTATGGCATGATAACATTCCTGGAGAAGGAAGTGACAGCCTGCTCCAGTGTTCTTGCCTGGGAAACCCCATGGACAGAGGAGTCTGGTGGGCTACAGTCCATGGAGCCACAAAAGTTGAACATGACTTTGTAACTAAACCACTGCCACCACCATGGTAAATTTGTGTAAGAATTAGCTATGATTATTGGTTCATCATTATATCACCTTTTATTAGAATTGTCCTCTACTATCCCCATTCTCTGCTCTTACCTACTATCTGAGAATATATTATCGAGTTGTTTTCTTGTTTATTGCTTCTCTTTCCACCACTAGAATACAAGGACCATGAGGACAAAGTTCTTGTTCACTGCTGGATTCCAAGTACCTAGGTAGTATCAGACACATAGTAGATGCTTAAGAAACAGATATTGAGTGAAGTATTATAATCAATGAATTTCTCTGAGTCAGTAATTATTTCTTGGGAGTTCTAAGTGGGTAAAGAATTCATGTGACGCATAACATGATTTTTCCATAAAAATTAATTTCCTACTTTGCTCCCTTGCTAATATCAGCATTACCACTTAATGTCCCCAGGACAGTGGACATTAAGATGATAAATGATAAATTTATCAGCTACTGCAATCTAGACACATGATTTTCTAATAACTCATGATATATATCTTAGTGTCTGAGCTTTTCTCAAAGAGCCGTTTTCAGTCCTGACAAAATTGCAATGTGTCTTTTCTTCCCAAAGAAGAAGGAGATATGACTTCTAAACAGCAGAACCCAGAGGGAGCTGAGGTAGGGCTACAGATGAAAAGAAGCACAGCAGAGCAATGGAAACTGGGGGACAAAACTGGTAACAGATAACTTTCAGGGCTTATTGGATAAGGCAGCCCTTTCTTCTTTTATTTTTGTAGAGAATAAATTTACAGACTCCCTTGCAGCTAGGTATATTCTATGATTAGTCTTGCTGCTGCTGCTGCTAAGTCGCTTCGGTCGTGTCCGATTCTGTGCAACCCTATAGACGGCAGCCCACCAGGCTCCCCTGTCCCTGGGATTCTCTAGGCAAGAACACTGAAGTGGGTTGCCATTTCCTTCTCCAATGCATGAAAGTGAAAAGTGAAAGTGAAGTCGCTCAGTTGTGTCCGACTCTTAGCGACTCCATGGACTGCAGCCTACCAGGCTCCTCCATCCATGGGATTTTCCAGGCAAGAGTACTGGAGTGGGATGGCTAGTCCTAGCCAACGGGATATAAGTAGAAGAGATGAGTGCAGGTACTAGGAAGCTTCCTTAAGAGGACTTTTCTTCCTTTTCTTTTTCCTGCTGTCTGAGAATTGATGGCTGGAGCTGGAGCAACCATGTTGGCTCATGAGGTAAACAGAGGCTGTGGCTGGTAGAGCTGTTACAGAGAAGGAGCTTGACTTCCTGAAGATCTAGTGGAGCAGAGGTGCCATTCTCCCTAGACTATTCAGTTCTCAATTTTTATTTGAGGGAGAAACAAACTTCCATCTTTTAAAGCCATTTTTATTTTCGATTTGCTACTTCTCATAGCCAAACCTAATCTTAGAAAGCACAGCAGCATAATGGATAAATGCTGAACTAAATTTTGACCTGTTACATAAAAACTAGGGGTTGTCCGCAGACAGAAGCCCATGACCCCAGGAAATGCACACCAGTCTGGGGTGAGGTCAGTGTAGGAGGAACAGCAGAGGTTCAGCAGACTCCTCGCTGCACAAAGTAGAAAAGATCCAGACTGGGTTAACAGTTCTCTCAGCTCAATCCAGTTAAACACTTCCTTGGTTCTTTAGTGATAAGAAATTAAAAATTAACACCACAGCCTTGCTAGATAGCACACAGCACTTCCTCTATTTAAGAGCGGGTTACATTCTTCATAAGTCTATTTGTTTGAATCCAGAGGGACCAAGGCCCTGGGAGCATAACTTAATCAGAGTATGTGTCCTTGGAAACATTAAAACCAGCAGATGCTGCTTCTTCACACTGATAAGTGTTTCATAGGCAATCTTTTTTCCAAGCAGCTCAGTGCACTAAGGAAGTGTGTGGGGCGGGTAACTCCCCCCAGCCTCCAGCCGCATCTCCTGAGTCCCTCAGCTGCCATGACATTGCGCTCTCCATCTCCCCACTCACTCTAACACGGCTGTGCAGACTTGAAGGGCCTGGAACCTCTGATCCTCCCCTGGTTATCAGCTCCCCACATCACCTTCCCCCTTCCTCTGCCCTGGCTTTCCATCACAGCCTCCTGCTTTGTTTCTTTCATAGCACTGATTGCATTTACACTTCCATGTTTTTTGTCACCTATATCTATCCCTATCTCCCACTGACTGTAGGTTTTCAAGGGTAAGGACTGCATCGTTTTTAGTCACCATCATGTTCCCAGTAGTCAGCAAGTATGTTTGGCTCATGTTAGACATTCAGTAAAATAGGTGAAGAACGAATGAACACACATCTCAATAGCAGCACTCTGACCACTCTGCCATTAGGTCCTTGAGCAAAGTCTCAGCTTTGTCCTGCATTAATACCTGGCTCATGGGCAGCCCACAAGGTGCTCATCTTGCTCTCAAGTTCTTGCCTTGTTCTTTTCCCTCCCCTCTTGCTGATTATCAGGGATGACATAGCATGGCAGCTGGCATGCTAAGCACTTTCTCTTTCTGGACTGTGCATCATTTAATTGAATGCTCTAGAAATAAAGTCTCTGGTTTATTTATTTATTTATTATTTTTTGGCCATCCCATGTGGCATGTGGGATCTTAGTTCCCTGACCAGGGGTTGAACCTGTGCCCCCTGCAGAGAGTCTCAACCACTGGACCACCAGGGAAATCCCTGTGAATCCTTTTGGAGTGAATCACAGCACATGAAAACAGCAATCATTATATTTTCTCAGCACTTTCAGTCTTTTATGATTTCTTCTTTCAGTTCCATCACAATCACACACCTTTTATTTCAGACACTGTAAAACTTTGGCTGCTCTTGTAGATGCTGGGCACAGTGGGATTAACCATGCTAGCAAAGGCTGCAGAACTAAGAGGAAAGATTGCTACTTATCAGCAAAGGACTCTATGGTCCAAACTGAAAGGAAGCTGCGCTACATTCTACCACCACCTGCTGGCGGGAGGCCAAGTTCATGTGATCTTGCTTTGTAGCTTTTGTTTGTATATAGGAAAGCTTATGGGCTTCCCTTGTGGCTAAACTGGTAAAGAATCTCCCCGCAATGCTAGAGACTTGGGTTCAATCCTTGGGTTGGGAAGGAAAGGCTACCCACTTCAGTGTTCTGGCCTGGAGAACTCCATGGACTGTATAGTCCATGGGGTCACAAAGAGCCAGACATGACTGAGTGACTTTCACTTTCACTTTCGGGAAAGTTTATAACTTGGAAATTCATAAGTAGGGAGGGTTTTTTTTAAATAAAATCTGTAGGTTGTTAGATTTAATTATACTTAAGTTAAACCCAGAGTGTAATCTCCTTAGATAGTGTGTGAGTTCAAACATTCTCATTTATTTGTGTCGAATCCCCAAGTCTGGGGATAAAGAATTCTATTGAATTGTTATAGTTCAGTTTGTCCCAAATTGTGTTCTGTGGGGTGTTAATGGGTATTCCCACATAAAATTTTAGTAAAACAAATTTGGGCCTCATTTAGCATGCCTCATTCACAATGCACATTATAATTTATTTATTTTATTATTACTATTGTTTTTTGATATTTCTTTTTATTTATTCATTTGGCTGCAATGGGTCTTACTTGCGGTATGTGGGATCTAGTTCCCTGACCAGGGATTGAACTCAGGCTCCCTGAATTGGGAGCGCAGAGTCTTAGCCACTGGGGGATCAACAGAGAAGTCCCCACAGTGTGCATTCTCATTTAAAAGACTCTTCTTAACCAGTGTGTGTTATCACCTAGAAGTCTTTTTTTCTTTAGAAAAAAAAAATAGTGTTTTTCAAACTTGGTTGATTATAGAATGCTTTCCTTATGTAACATCCCATGTTCCAACATTACTAAGGACATGCAGAGATTGACCTATGTATGTATGCATGTATGTATGTATGTATCTATCCATCTATATCTAGTAGATCATAAATGTTTCTTGGAGTCAAGATTCTGGTGCAAAGAGGGGCTAAAACCATAATCACAGCACTCTTGACAGAAACTGCCTTTGCAAAGTTTATTTCAGACCTGGGGTGCATCTCTTTAAAACAACCCAGCCACAGAAGACAATACCTGTTTGGCATTCTGGAAAGGTTCTCACACTGTCTAGTTCAGTACTGCCCAGCAGGTAATGCAGTGCCTCAGCAATCGTTGCATTTTGTTGAAGAGAAACACAAGACAATTCCAGCAGCTCCAGGAAGGCTTAAAGCACATGCTTTGTTTTTTGAGTAGGCTCATCTTGGCTTGCACACGTCTTAGTATGAGTAAGGCGAATATTATTCACAGTGTGGGTGTGGCAGCCCAGGAGGACAATGATAGAAGTTCCAATTTCACATTTTCCTCTATTTGGTCATACATCCTCTACATCAAAATGATAAAGAATGTCCCACTGTCCCTCTAAGAGATCGAGGTGGGAAGACTCCAAGGTTGAGGCATCGTTTAAATAATAGTCTTCACACCAGAATTTATATATGTGTGGTTTCTCTGTGTGTTTCTCTCGGCGTGTGTGTCTTTCTATATGTGTGTGGTGTGTGTGTGGGTGAGTTATGAAACATTTCATAATTTTCTTGGTGTTAGGAATTTAAAATTGAAGGACCCAAACTCAGAAAACTGTGGGAGTGATGATATTATTGTACATTTGCACTTTCACTCGTGATGTCTGGTTGTCAATGAGCTTGGGCAAATTCAGAGTGTGTGACTATCAGCTTTTAACTACTTCGTGAGGATAGTAAGGAATCAACCAACTGTGGGTACTGGCCACTTAATTATATTTCATTATTCCTGACACTTTTAGAGTCTCCCTTGAATCCATATAAGTGATAGGCGTTTGTCTGGCAATGCTGCTGTCACCAAGTGGTCACAGATGACTAACCTGATGAGTTGTTTGACTTGATGATCCATGTCTTCACCTTTCTAAACACATTTGAAAAGAACTTTTTATTTCACTTTGGAGTATAGCTGATTAACAATGTTGTGATAGTTTCAGGTGGAAGCAAAGGGACTCAGTCATACATATACATGTATCCATTCTCCTCCAATCAAGCTAGTCAATCCTAAAGGAAATCGGTCCTGAATAGTCATTGGAAGAACTGATACTGAAGCTGAACCTCCAATACTTTGGCCACCTGATGCGAAGAACTGACTCATTGGAAAAGACCCTGATGGTGGGAAAGATTGAAGGCAGGAGGAGAAGGGGATGACAGAGGATGCGATGGTTGGATGGCATCACTGACTCAATGGACCTGAGTTTGAACAAACTCTGGGAGTTGATGATGGACAGGGAAGCCTGGTGTTTTGCAGTCCATGGGGTCGCAAAGAGTCGGACATGACTGAGCAACTGAATTGAACTGATTCTCCTCTGAACTCCTCTCCCATCCAGGCTGCCACACAACATTGAGCAGAGTTCCCTGTGCTAGACAGTAGGTCCTTGTTGGTTATCCATTTTAAATATAGCAGTTTGTACATGTCCATCCCAAAGTCCCTAACTATCCCTTTCCCCCATCCCTCCCCACTGACAATCATGAGTTGGTTCTGGAAGTCTGCTTCTGCCAGGTGTCACGGTGATAAAGACTCCACCTGCCAATGCAGGAGACACAGGAGATAAGGGTTCAATCCCTAGGTTGGGAAGATCCCTTGGAGAGGAAAATGGCAACCTACTCCAGTATTCTTGCCTGGAGAATCCCATGGAAGAGGAGCCTGGTGGGCTCCAGTCCATGGGGTTGCAAAGAGTAAGACATAACTGAGCATGCACACACTGAAGTTATTTGTACCACTTCTTTTTAGATTCTTCATATAAGGGATGTAATATGATATTTAAACACATTGTTTAAAGTTAAATTTCTGATTTGCAAATGAACTGGTGCCACAGATGAATCCAGAGGAATGACCCTTGCATGCATTTAATTCCTCAGAGAATACTTTTGGAAATCCATTGATAACTTCTGGTCTGTGAGCTGTCCCATTGGTATAAATATCTTAGACATGGGTTCCCAGGGATGTGATCCAGTTTCTCTGTAAGAGGTGTTTGTGCTGCTATTATAATTATCTTCATCAGTGTCATTACCAACCCCTACACTGTAAAACCATACTCATGGAGAATCTTGGTGACAACTGATAGCAAACCCATTCAAGCTGGCTTAGCAAAATCAGCCTTTATTGGCTCACGAAGCTTGGAAGTCCAGAAGTAGAGGTGGATTCAGTCATTCTACTTACATAACACCTATCCTTCAGTCTTCATCTCTTACACTGCTTTAATTTTTCTCCATAGCGCTTATTATTACCTGACATGGTGTTCTGTGTCTGTGAAAAGTGACAGTGCTAGTTGCTCAGTCCTGTCTGACTCTTTGAGATCCCATGGACTGAGGAACCCCATGGACTGTAGCCCTCTAGGCTCCTCAGCCCATGGAATTGATTCTCCAGGCAAGAATACTGGAATGGGTAGCTATTTCCTTCTCTGGAGTATATTCCCAGGGATTAAACCCAGGTCTCCTGCATTGCAGGTGGAATCTTTACCATCTGAAGCCCATTCTATGTCTCAGTTCAGTCGCTCAGTTGTGTCTGATTCTTGGAGACCCCATGGACTGCAACATGCCAGGCCTCCCTGTCCATCACTAAATCCTGGAGCTTGCTCAAACTCATGTCCGTTGAGTTGTGATGCCATCCAACCATCTTATCCTCTGTTGTCCCCTTCTCCTGCCTTCAGTCTTTCCCAGCATCAGGGTCTTTTCCAATGAATCAGTTCTTCGCATCAGGTGACCAAAGTATTGGAGCTTCAGCATCAGTCCATTCAATGAATATTCAGGACTGATTTCCTTTAGGATTGACTGGTTTGATCTCCTTGCAGTCCAAGGGACTCTCAAGAGTCTTCTCCAACACTACATTTCACAAGCATCAGTTCTTCAGTGCAATTCTGTATCTACTTGGTATTTATTGCTTGGAGTCCCCACTGGAATGTGTGCTCCAGAAACGTAGGGTCTTTGTTCTGTTCATCCCAAATGCTGAGTATCCAGAAATGACATGGTCTATTATAGGAGGAATGTGATAACAGGTTGAATGAAAGAATGAATTCATGCAGATGCTCACATGATGTCACTGGAAATTTGTTTTTAAACATCGCTTGTTCTGCTTCTCTTTTTGTTGCTCTCATTCTTTGAAATGCTTCTTCCCTGTGGGGGCCAGATGGCTCCCAAAAGAAAGAGAATTTCTTTTTCTCAATAGAACCAGCAAAAGGCTCACTGGCCAGATTGGGTCATATGTCCACCCCTCAGTCAGTGAGCATGTCCAGGGGGATGTGGTTGGTCCAAGTGAACCACAAAGTCTGAGGGCAGGAGGATATAAGCTGGGCAAAATTAATAAGAAACTTGGCTAAAGTAGGAAGAGTTTATCAGTTGCTCTTGGGGGCACTTTAACAACTGATACTCACAAAAACTTGCAAGGAGAGTACAACATTATTCTCCCCATTTCCAGATGAGGAAATTGAGGCCTATGGAGGGTATACTTCTTTGAGCAATTAGGAAGCAGTAGAGCCCCATCTGGGCTTCCCTGGTGGCTTAGAGGTTAAAGCGTCTGCCTGCAATGTGGGAGACCTGGGTTCGATCCCTGGGTCAGCAAGTTCCCCTGGAGAAGGAAATGGCACCCCACTCCAGTATTCTTGCCTGGAGAATCCCAAGGACGGAGGAGCTTGGTGGGCTACAGTTCACGGGGTCACAAAGAGTCAGACACGACTGAGTGACTTCACCTTCACTTTCACTTTCAGAGCCTTGTCTTAACCTCACGTCTTCTTGGGCTTCACCGAGAATTCTTTGTCCTGCATAGCTGGATAGCTTTTCAGTGTGGAAGAAAATAGCTGTGCCCCAGCTCTTTCATTCTGGGATCAACAGTAGAACATTTATAGGGTTTTCCAGCTCATGGTGTCATTTCATCTAAAAAACACCGAACTGGCGATTTCAAAGCTGAAGAACCAGGCTGGAAAAGAGGAAAGTCACTTGTTAAGCTGGTGTGGTGATAAGCAGAGAGACTGAACTTAAACCCAGGTTTAAACCAAAAAAAACCACTTCAAGTTGTTTCCAGTAAATCCAGTGCTTCTCAAGAGCTTGCCGGGCTGGGTCACACTCTTGGGGTTCTGGTTTAATTGCCCTGAGGTGTGGCTGAAGTGTCTGGATTTTCAATTTCCCTGAGGGGATTCTGATGGACAGTGGGCTTGAGGAAAAAGTGGAAGTGTTAGTCATCTCTGACTCATTCCAATCCCATGGACTGTAACCTGCCAGGCTTCTCTGTCCATGGGATTCTCCAATTGGAGTGGGTTACCATTCCCTTCTGCAGGGGATCTTCCTGATCCAGAGATCGAGCCTGGGTCTCCTGCATTGCAGGTGGATTCTTTACTGTCTGAGTCACCAGGGAAGCCCCACTGCCACCCCATGTGCTGAAACGCAAGGCTGTTGCTTGTTTTGGGAAAGGACAGATGGAGTCAGGGTAGAAACAATTTGGAGAGCACCTGAGGAGATTATCGGAGAAAAGAAGAGAGCTGATATCTTTCGGGAAGCTGCCTGGGCTGATGGAGGAAGCTGATATGGGCTTCTTTTTATTTAGTTATTTATGGCTGCACTGCGTCTCCACCGCTGTTCGGGCTTTTCTCTAGTTGTGGTGAGTGGGCGCTGGTCTCTAGCTGCTGTGTGAGGGCTTCTGACTGTGGTGGTTCTTCTGTTGTGGAGCATGGGTTTGAGGGCGTGTGGGCTTCAGTAGTTGCAGCTCATGGGCTCTAGATTGCTGGCTCAGTAGTTGTGGCACACACTTAGTTGCTCCGAGGCATGTGGGATCTTCTTGGACCAGGAATTGAACCCGTGTTGTCTGCACTGGCGGGTGGACTCCAAACTACTGGCCCACTAGAGGCTTCCTGATACCGTCTGCCGTTGGGACTGGGGGCAGGGTTACTGCCAGCCACGGGTATTTTTGTGCAAATTAGAAAATCATTCCCTTCAGCAGCCTCAGCCCTGCAGTCACCCAGGTCCGCAAGAGGATGGTTGCCTTGGAAATTTTCACTCTGCGTGAAGGATACAGCCACACACCAGGCCCAAGCCCCGGGGAGCGGGACAAGGGCTGAGTCTCGCTTCCCCTTGCCCTCCTGAGTGCCTGCCTTGTGCAGTGAACAACCACCCAGGAGCTAAGGCAGCTCTGGATGGGAAAGTCCAGCTAGAAATTCCGAGCAGCAACAAGCTGATGTCTAACAACAACAAGCTGGGTTTTGGCTTGCCTTGGGCTTCCGAGGTGGCTCAGTGATAAAGAATCTGCCTGCCAAGCAAAAGACTTGGGTTTGATCCCTGGATGGGGAAGATCCCCTGAAGAAGGAAGTGGCAACCCACTCCAGTATTCTTGCTTGGGAAATACCATGGACAGAGGAGCCCAGTGGGCTATAGTCCATGGGGTCGCGAAAGAGTTAGACATGACTGAGTGACCACAGCTGCAAAGAAACTGTTAAACTCATCCGTTGGTGGACAGGGAGAAATACACATGGGGTCTTGATATTCTAGTCCTTGAACCAATATGGAGAAATTGGTTGGTAAAAAAGAAATGACTAGAGTTTCTGGGAAGCTCCCGTGGTAACTCGCAGTGGATGAAGCTGGGCATCATCAGACGTATTCCCTAAACATTAGGAAGATAGACTTGAGTAGAACTAAGGAAAAGATGGCCAATTCATAGCACAAGGCTGGAAAAGAAGATGGCTCAAGGGAATCGAAAGATTGTCAAAAGCATAACACTTAAATATTTTTTTTTCATGTTACAAGAGCAATCCAAACTAATTGCAGAAAATGTCGAAAATAGAAATGAGCCAAAAGAAGACATGCCATTTGAAATTTTACTACTCAGAAATAACCACTAACAGTTTTTTGTTTATCCTATCAGTCTCTTTTCTATGCTTATAGATACATTCATACATGCTACAAAACAGGATCATTATGTATAGACTGCCTTGTAAGCTGCTTTGTAACTTAACAATATTCCACATTTTCCATGTCATTAACTGTTCACCTACCTTGTTATTTTATGGTTGCATGGTAACTCATTTAATGATTGTGTCATAATTTAACACATTCTTATTTTGAAATTTACATTGTTGCCTAGTTTTTACATTTTAAATAGTGTTGGATGAATATTCTTTGAGTTATACCTAATCCCATATATTCCTGAATAAATGCTTAATGGGGAAATCAGGGTCAAATACATCTTGTCAAATAGCTCAGCAGGATTTTCTGCTCCTACCAGTGGTGGATGAGAAGGTGGGTCTCCTAGAAGTCCCTCCAATGCAAGTCAGAACAATATCTCTGCTTTAGCAGTTGGTTAGCTTGAAATGAGATGATTGTTGTTGTTGTTCTTGTTGTTGTTCAGTCGCTTAGTTGTGTCCAACTCTGTGACCCCATGGACTACAGCATGCTAGGCTTCTCTGTCCTCTGCTATCTCCTGGAGTTTGCTCAAACTCATGTCTGTTGAGTCAGTGATGCTATCTAACTGTCTCTTCCTCTGCCACTCGCTTCTCCTCCTCCCCTCAATCTTTCCCAGCATCAGGGTCTTTTCCAGTAGGCAGCTCTTCGAAACAAGTGGCCAAGGACTGGAGCTTCAGCTTTAGCATCAGTCCTTCCAGTGAATATTCAGGGTTGATCCTTTAGGATTGACTGATTTGATCCCCTTGCTGTACCAGGGACACTCAAGAGTCTTCTCCAGCACCAAATTTGAAAGCGTCAGGTAAGATGGAGTAGGATGCTTTTCCTGGGATAGATGGACAAAAATTGAGACCTTGAAAATGCTGGATAGTCCTGAAGTGCTGGCTCCAGGGGCATGTTCTCACCCTGCAAGGTTTCAGATTGAGGTTCGTCTCTCCTGCACCAAACTTACTGGTCAGAGGAAGTAACTAAGCCTGCATCCCATTTCCTCCCATTGTCACAAGACCAGGGGCAGAGTTAGTTCTAGGCAATATCTTCCTAGGTATCTTCCCAGCCCGGGGCCTGGGTACCCGGCACTGCCCCCAAGCGCAGTGGGAGGGGCAGAATGTGGATAGGATGCATTCTCTAAAAGGAATAAGAAGACCCAAGAGGGACAGAATCAGCTCCCTTTCTGAGAGCCCTGGGAGGAATTCTACACATTGCCGTGTGAGGAGGATGCAGGCTTCTTTCCCTAGAAACTTCTTTCTTAATATTTGGTAATAAAGCTTAATTTTTCATCATAAAAGTAATGCACATCCACTAAAGAAAATGTGGGTATAAAGTGAAGGAGAAATCGTGCATAGGCCCACTACCCAAGAGCGAACGTCGGTGCATGTCTCTAGCCTTCTGTGCTTGTGAATGTGCGTGTGAGTGCAATTGTCCTTTTGATATAGTCGTATTTGCACCGTCTCAGCTATTTTTCCATCCTGCTCTTTCCACTTTAACTTCATAGCCATTTTTCATGTTAGTACATGGTCTTGATAATACTTTTTGATTATGTAATTCTCAGTTATGTGGATGGGCCACCATTCATTGTTCAGTGTTAATATTCAGACTTTTTTTCTTTTTGCTGCACCTTGTAGCATGTGGGAACTTACTTCCCTGATGAGGGATAAAACCCGGGCCCCCTGCAGTGGAAGCTTGGAGCCTTTACCACAATATTTAGACTATTATTTCCACTGCAGATAAGGAGACTGAGCCGCATAGGATATGAGATTCACTCAACACTGCAAGATTGGTAAGTGGTACAGCCAGAATTTCATCTATTCAGCTTATTTAATTATTTGTTTTTTTATTTAATTATGTGTTCATTCATTCAACAAACATGTAATTTAATTATTTGTTCATTCATTCAACAAACACGTATAGAGTACCCGCTGTTGTATCACGTACGTCCTCCACCCCTGCCTGGATCTAGGTCCTTCTCTCTGAGGCTGGGTCATTCCTCTCACCCTAGGGCATGTGTATCTTCCTGATCCTTGACTTTTGGCTCAGACACGTGACTGACTTTGGCTGATTGGATATTAGGAGACCTGGTGCAAGAGGGAGCTAGAAATGCCTTGAGTGGCTGGTTTTGCCATCCTGAGCATCTGAGAAAAACCTGGCCGGCTAGCTCACTGCTCCCGGGAGGCAGATGAGTGAGTGACAGGTAGGGCAGAGTTGCTTTAGCCTGCTCCCTGAATCATGAGTGACACAGACAGGCTTGTTCTTGGAAGTCTCTGAAGGCCTTTGAAATCTTGGGGGCCATCAATGAGTCCTTTTTTTTTTAAATTTATAATTAATGTATTTATTTTTGGCTGCGCTGGGTGTTCGTTGCTGTGCGGGCTTTTCTCTAGATGTGGCGTACGGGGCTACTCTCTAGTCGTGGCGTGCAGACGTCTCATCGCGGTGGCTTTTCTGCGGAAATCTGGCTCTAGGGTGTGCAGGCTTCAGTTGTTGCAGCATGTGGGTTCAGTAGCTGTGGCTCCTGGGGTCTAGAGCACAGGCTCAGTTGCTCTGCGGAACGTGGGATTTTCCCGATCAGGGAAACAAACAAGTATTTTCTTTGGAAAATAAAAGGAGAGTTTGCTTTCAACGAACGGACTGGCATATAGTAGAGGTTCAATAAAATGTGTTGGATGAATTATTTCGTTTATCCCAGGTAGAACAGAAGGGCTCGGGGCCTTGGGTATAAAAAAGAAACAGCAGATCCGAGTCTGAGAGCTGGATCACACTGGGCTTGTCTCTAAAACGAGCAGACTTGGGTGACAGGAAGTAGGGCTGGGGCTGCTTCCGTCTCCTGGGTCTCCTGTATTGGCAGGCAGATTCTCCACCACTGAGGCACCAGGGAAGCTGCATATAGCACTCCTTCACAAAGCGCCCAGACCTCTCAGAAACCTTCACCTGTTCTGCCTTCCCCGGGTCCTCTCCTCAGGGTCCCTCTGCCTCACCAACCCCGTCCCACCCCTGCGACATCATTCCTGTGTCACAGACTCAGTCCCGTAGCTCCCATCATGTTGTGGGACAGGGGGGACGGAAGCAGCCCCGGCCCTACTTCCTGTCACCCAAGGCTGCTCGTTTTAGAGACAAGCCCAGTGTGATCCAGCTCTCAGACAGCTCTCTGCTGTTTTTTTTTGTTTTTTTTTTTTTTATACCCAAGGCCCCGAGCCCTTCTGTTCTACTTGGGATAAACGAAATAATTCATCCAACACATTTTATTGAACCTCTACTATATGCCAGTCCGTTCGTTGAAAGCAAACTCTCCTTTTATTTTCCAAAGAAAATACTTGTTTGTTTTCGTGTAAAACACCCAGTGCAATGCCTGCCGTGTAGCTGGTGATCCACTGATGGCAAACATATCGCTATTCTAGAAAAACACCCTAACAGATATAAGTGTGCGTAAGTCTCAGTTTCCATTTTTAAGAAAATTCCTTGTATTTTTAATTGCCAAAGCAATGCATGCCTGTTTGAACAAATTAAAATATCAAATTACATTTAAATTTTAAATTAATTGACAGGAGCTTGGTTTTTGTATCTCCCAGGGAACTGTCTGGTGGGTAAAATGAGGCTCGGCTGTGGCTCAGTCTTGTGTTATGTGTTTGGCACCAGGCCTGGCACAAAATAAACTCCCAATAAATGGTAACTGCTGTTTTGTTTAATTCATTTTTATTGGAGTATAATTGGGCTTCCCTGGTGGCTCAGACGGTAAAGAATCTGCCTGCAATGCATGAGACCCAGGTTCCATCCCTGGGCCGGGAAGCTCCATTAGAGAAGGGAATGGCTACCCACTCCTGTATACTTGCTGGCAAGTACAGTCCATGGGATCACAAAGTCTTTGAGCGACTAACACTTACATAGTGTTAGTTGATTTACAATGACTGTTGTGTTAGTTTCAGGTATACAGCAAAGTGAATCAGTTATACGTATACACAGCTTTTAAGGATTTTTTTGACGTGGGCCATTTTTAAAGTCTTTAACGAATTTGTTATAATATGGCATCTGTTTTATGATTTGGATTTTTGGAGGCAAATGGGATCTTAGCACCCTGATAGGTGTCAGACTCACACCCCTTGCATAGTAAGGTGAAGTCTTAACTACTGGACCACCAGGGAAGTCCCCTACCCACTCTGTTTTAGATTCTTTCCCCATATAAACCATTACAGAGTATTGAGTGGCGCTCCCTGCGCTATACAGTAGATTCTTAATTACCTATTGTATATAATTTATATCTGTAAATTAGACTGTGGTGTGTACATGTCAGTACAGTGGTGTGTGTGTGTCAGTAACTGCTGACTATTCAATATAACTGTGACTGTTCAATGTTGCTGTCAACATCATCAATAAGCATAGACCCAGATGCTCAATCTCTGCATTCCTCTGTCAAGGTGATGCCGTCCAGGCCCTTCCAAGCAGGTCTTCCTGATGCATCTTCCTGGCCCCACCCTTTGTACCTCTTTGTGAGTGCAGACATAGGTGTGGCCCACCTGCCAGCCTTCTCCCAGAAGCACCAGGTCCTGGTCAGCCAGAAGCATCCCTTCAGGGTCTCTCAGCTCCCATGGCCCACCTTGCTCACTGCTCCCAGAGTTGGGGATTCCTCCCTCAGCCTTCTCCTCCTCCTCCTCCATCCTCCCGTGAATGCAATCAGGGGCCAGGTCCTTGCGTTTCCTGATCCTCTTCTCCCTTGAGGAGTCTCAAGGGACTGTCCTCTCCTTCTCACTGTGGCTGCCGCTGTCTGAGGTCAGGTTGGCAGAAACTCCTGCCAGGAACACAGAGATGGCCTCCGCTTCCTCCAGTCTCTACCTGCATCACCTGATTAATTAATTAGAGTCTGAGGAATTAGAGTGTATAGCTCCGATTCCATCTCTTGGTGCTGAAAGCCCTTCCACTTCTCCCTGTGGTTTTACTGAGTCACACCATCAGTGCTTTAGGGCTCTTGAATCTCTAACCCTCCTCATGAACCAGGTACGCAGCCAACTGGACAGTTCCTTGAATACGCAGAGCACTCTCCTCTTTTAGGGCCTGCTCATTGGAGAAGGAAATGGCAACCCACTCCAATGTTTTGCCTGGAGAATACCAGGGATGGGGGAGCCTGGTAGGCTACCGTCTATGGGGTCGCGCAGAGTTGGACATGACTGAAGTGATTTAGCAGCAGCAGCAGCATGCTCTCCTTTGTCAGGAGCATGACACTTTCTGTCCCCACCTTCCGTCACATTTGTCCATCCTCTGCATTTTTGAGAGCTGCTCAAATGCCCCTTCTTTGTGAACCTTTTCTGATTTCCTTGACTAGGACTGGTTTTGCTTTGCTCTGAGTACCACGGCACCATCAGCCCTCTGGACCAGGGCTTCTTCACCCTGTTGAGACTTGGGGCTGAATAACTCCTGCCCTGGTGGCTTTCCTGTACATTGTATTGATACAATGTTTAGCAGCACCCCTGGCTTTTATCCACTCGATGCCAGCTGCTCCTCCCCATCCAGCTGTGACATTGGCCCAAATGTTTCCAGACAAAGTCCACTGGAGGTGGTGGGAGTGGGTGGAGTGAGTCGTCACCAACCCTAGGTGAGAACCATTGCTCTAGAGCAATATTTATGCAGCAAATCCCCTGCCACACTCAGCTGTGTTTTGCCTTGGACGATGCTACTTAGTTATGGCAGGCCCTTTCCAGCCTCTGAGCATCTGCACATTCTGTTCCTTCTCCCAGGAATGCCCTTCCCCTCGGTTCTTCATCCAAGGAGTTCCTCCTTAGCCTTCAAACCCTGGATGACAGGTTGCCTCTTCTTGTAGCCCCTCCAACCTGCTTCCTTATTCCCCAGGCAGAATGGATGACTCTGGTCCCTGTGTTCTCATAGTACTTTGCACAGACCTCAATCATAGCATGTGGCGTGCTATAGAAAAAGCATACCAAAGTAGGATGTGAGCTGTGACTTGTGGGGACCTCAGTGTGCCGAGGGAAGCCTCCCCAGCTGTGCCAGGCACAAGGCGATGTGCCAGAGTGGCCATGGGTAGCTAGGAAGTGTCTGGGCTCAAGCCCCCAAGTTAGGCATTTACAGTTGTGTGATTTACGGTGATTTATTAAGCTACTCTGGAGGTTTATTTTCCCTCTCCAGAAAACCACCTTCATAATAACATCTCTCTCCCAGGGGTTGTTCCAAGGATTTAGCAAATTAATACCTATAAAATGCTCACCTGGTGCCGGGCATATAGCAAGTGCTCAATAAACCTTCCAGGCTTCCCTGGTGGCTCAGGGGTTTAAAAAATAATTTGCCTGCCAATGCAGGAGACACAAGTTCGATCCGTCGGTTGGGAAGATCCCTTGGAGAAGGAAATGGCCACCCACTCCTGTGTTCTTGCCTGGAGAATCCCATGGACAGTGGATCCTGGCAGGCTACAGTCCACGGGGTTGAAAAAGAGTCAGATAAAACTTAGCGGCTAAGCAACAGCAGCAGCAAGAGTAAACCTTAGTCATAAATGAAGAATGAATGAATGAGTGTTGCGCTGGGCTGTGCAGGGGTGCTGATCCCATGGGCTGGTGCACCCTAGGTAGCACGGGTGCTGCCCCCCACCCCCCACCTGAGGCTCTGCCCCTCCCAACCCCAGGTGACCCCAGCCTGGGCAGCCGGGGCTATGAGCCCAGTCTGCTGAGGGGAGAGGGCTGTGGGCTCGCTTCATGGTAAGGTAGCCAGCCTGGGCGGAACAAGGACAGACATTAAAAACCTATTTTCTCACTGGGCATAAGTAATTGGCAAAAAAGCTCTAAATCCATAGCTGTCAGGTGAAGTCATTTCCGAGAGAGAAAGGATAGAGGGAGCAAGCTGGAGGGGGAGCTGGGGTGGCAGCCAGAGGGAGGGAGTGAAACGCAGAGCACGGTGCTGGAGAGACCAGGACAGAAAACCTTCTCCTTCCCTCTCCCAGATCAGACCCTTCGCTCGTTATCAACCTCTCCTTTTTTTTTTTTTCTTTTCTGGAAAAAGAGATTTCCAAGGTGATAAAAGTAAGGAAAGCCAACTCTGGAATTATTTAATGAGCCAGAATGAATTGCGTTTGGAATCATTTAAATGGGATCTGGGAGCATTTAACTGCAGCTTGGGATCTTAACTAGAGTGGGGAAGGATCTTTGTGCTAATTGCTGGCAGTGATATTCCTACAGGGAGGGAGAGAGAGCAGAGAGCGATTAGCAGACAAGGGCTCATTTCAGAGTCTGAGCTGCTCAGGTGGGGAGAGTGAGCACCTCGGCAGGGCCGCCTGGGGAGCCTAAGTCTCGCAGGCAGTGGGCGTGGCCTGGAGCCCTGGGTGGGGAGAGATAGGGGAGTGGGGAGGAGGGGGGATAGGTAGGGCGACAAGGATAGGGCTTCCAGCAGTGGAGGATCCAGCATCTTTCTGAGGGATGGGCAAGTGGACAGGCATCTCCAGAAGGGGGTAAAGTGAAGCTTCTAGCCTCCCATTGGTCCTCTGCCCCACCTTCCGGAACACTGGCTTTGGGAAGTGAAAGTGTTACTCACTCAGGAGTGTCTGACTCTTGGCAAATATCCTGCCAGGCTTCTCAGTCCATGGGGTTCTCCAGGCAAGAATAATGGAGTGGGTCACCATTCCCTTCTCCAGGAAGATCTTCCTGGAGACTCGAGTTCCAACACAGGGATCGAACTCAGGTCTCTTGAATTGTAGGCAGATACTTTAAACATCTTCAGTTCAGTTCAGTTCAGTCGCTCAGTCATGCCCGACTCTTTGCGACCCCATGAATCGCAGCACGCCAGGCCTCCCTGTCCATCACCATCTCCCGGAGTTCACTCAGACTCACGTCCATCGAGTCCATGATGCCATCCAGCCATCTCATCCTGGGTCGTCCCCTTCTCCTCCTGCCCCCAATCCCTCCGAGCATCAGAGTCTTTTCCAATGAGTCAACTCTTCGCACGAGGTGTCCAAAGTACTGGAGCTTCAGCTTTAGCATCATTCCTTCCAAAGAAATCCCGGGGTTGATCTCCTTCAGAATGGACTGGTTGGATCTCCTTGCAGCCAAGGGACTCTTAAGAGTCTTCTCCAACACCACAGTTCAAACACATCAATTCTTCGGCGCTCAGCCTTCTTCACAGTCCAACTCTCACATCCATATATGACCACAGGAAAAACCATAGCCTTGACTAGACGGACCTTTGTTGGCAAAGTAATGTCTCTGCTTTTGAATATACTATCTAGGTTGGTACCATTTTAGCCATCAGGAAAACGCTGAGGAGGCAATGGATTTTGCCAACTTCCAGGTGAGGGAACAGAGACAGTTGCATTTCGGTTCTGGTTCTTTCTGTTTTATCCCACACACCTCACTTAGAGGTCTCTCTGCTGGTTGCACCTTTAATCCAGTTTTGTTTGTTTTGAACTGTGGGATTCTGCTCGTTAGCTTTGGGATTGACAAATATGTCTGGGAAGGCATTATTATTTGCCCCATCCTCCATGGGGTCGCAAAGGGTTGGACACGACTGAGTGAGTGTGGTGTTGGACAAGACTCTTGAGAGTCCCTTGGACTGCACAGAGATCAAACCTGTCAATCCTAAAGGAAATCGGTCCTGAATATTCATTGGAAGGGCTGATACTGAAGCTGAAGCTCCAATACTTTGGCCACGTGATGCGAAGAACTGACTCATTGGAAAAGACCCTGATGCCAGGAAAGGTTGAAGGCAGGAGGAGAAGGAGACGACAGAGGATGAGATGGTTGGATGGCATCACTGACTTGATGGATGGACTCGATGGACATGAGCAAGCTCTGGGAGTTGGTGATCGACAGGGAAGCCTGGTGTGCTGCAGTCCATTGAGGTCGCAAAGAGTCAGACATGACTGAGCAACTGAACTGAACTGAGCGATTAACACTTTCACTTTCACAGATAAGAAAGGGCTTCCCAGGTGGTGCTAGTGGTAAAAAAAAAAACCCAATGCAGGAGACATAAGAGACCCAGATTCAATTGGGTTCGATTCCTGGGTCGGGAAGATCCCCTGGAGGAGGGCATGGCAACCAGTATTCTTGCCTGGAGAATCCCATGGACTGAGAAACCTGGTGGGCTATGGTCCATAGGGTTGCAAAGAGTTGGGCACGATTGAAGCAACTTAGCAAACACGCACAGATAAGAAACTGAGGCTTTTGACTGTGGCTTCGTTGAGGACACACAGTTGATGAGTGTCACAGGGTGTGTCCTGAACCTTCATCAACTTGTAGTCATGGTTACAGCACGCAGGCACATGTTGAATGCCATCGTCCCTGTCTGCCAAGACGAGTCTACGAGTCTCTGGAATCACTAATAATTATGACAGATTGAAAATGCTGACTTCCATATGAAAGTCAGAGGAGAGAGGGCTCCCTTCTGAATGGGTGACCAGCAGAGACATCACCTTGGAGTGTGGGTAGAATCTGGACATGTGGAGATCTGGAGAAGAGAGACTTGTAGGGGTATAACTTGAGCACAGACAGGAAGGGGGGAAAGCCTGGGGAATGTATGGGAGATATCAGACGTTTGTGTCTGTCTGCAGAGGAGGGTGGAGCTAGGGGAAGAACTGGTGTCAGATAAGGGAGGGTTTTGCATGCCAGGCTGATGAGTTAGAACCTCATTTTGCAGGCAATGAGGAGCTCTGGGTGGGTTTTGAGCCGGGGAGCAGTCGTGAGAGATTCATCTGGCAGTAGTGTGGGGGAAAGGCTCAGTGTGGAGTGAGGAATGACCGCTGGGACCAGTTAGAGATCATCGCAGTAGCGTATAGAGGAGGCAGTGAGAGTCTGAACTAGGACAGTGGTGTGGGCTGGAGAGCAGAGGACCCCTGCCCAATTCATGGCTGCACCCTCAGCCCACACTGGCTGGCCTAGGTATGTGCCATGGTCCTCCACCACACTTGGACCTCAGCCTTGGTTGGAAAATACAGACCATGGATGCCATGTATGTACTGTGTGGGGGCACAAGGCTGTGTAGCCCAGAGGTCCTCTGGGCATCTGGATGGGTCCTTGCTTTTGACAAGTGATGACCAAAGCCAACCCAGACTGGGCCACTCGGCCTGCCTATAGCTCCACAATCCCTTCCTCTCCGAGGTCTGCAGTTCATCATCCTGACAGTCCAGAAAGCCTACGCTAGAGCTTCCTCTACTCTGAGCACGCAGTTTCTAATTCCCAGTTATTGGCACAGGGAAGCTGCCTCCGGGGTGTGGTTTCCACTCATCCCTGGAATGGGGCAAACAGGGCAGACCTGTGCGGAGTGGGTTTCCATTTAAGTGTGAACTGGGGGCTTGGACTATCTTCCCACCCCAATTCTTAAGTTCCCTTCATTGTGACGCATGTTCCTTTTATTCTGTCCTCTGCGCCATCTCCTCCAGGAATCCTTCCTTGATTCGCCACAGCCACCTGTGCCTCTCTTCCTGGGAGAGTTGTTTTCAATAGATTTGTGCCTACTTTGAGGGCAGAGCCCGTGTCTTGCACGTATTCCCTGCAAGGCCAGCAGAGGCAAGATGGAACCTGTCATTCATTGGTGGTGATGTTCAGTCGCTCAGTCGCCTACGACTCTGTGACTCCATGGACTGGAGACAGCTTCCCTGTCCTTCACCGTCTCTCAGAGCTTGCTCAGACTCAGGCCCAATGAGTTGACGATGCCATCCAACCATCTCATCCCCTGTTACCCCCTTCTTCTCCTGCCCTCAATCTTTCCCAGTATCAGGGCCTTTTCCAATGAGTTGGCTTTTCATTATCATGTGGCCAAAGTATTGGTGCTTCAGCTTCAGCATCAGTCCTTCCAGTGAATATTGAGGGTTGATTTCCTTTAGGATTAACTGTTTTTTATACTTTGTTGTTATTTTGCTGTTCTTCGTAATGCTAATAATAATAATTAATGTAGTCAGATGCTCTGACCACGTGGTGAGCATCTCAGGACATTATTTCTAATTCTCAAACAAACCTTCAAGAGAGGAATCATTGCTGTCAATTTCAAACCAAGGAAGTATGAGAGAGGCCAAGTCCCTTGACCTTATTCCTACAGTTAGAACAGGAAGATATCAGGATTTGCTTGCAGGCTGGCCAGCTCCAAACATGCTTTCTGTCTCTCTTTGGTGGAATGGAGTTATCGTGATCAGGCTTCAGATACCATCTCATGGTTCATAGCATAATAGCAGCAAACCATAGTGAGAGGGCTGAGCTTGGCCTATTGTCCATCTGAAGGTTCACCTACGGGTTTAGCCGATGAGGAGAGGTTTGCTTGTTGTTCTGAATCCTCTGTTCATGCAACTTGCCTCAGCTCTAGGTCACTAGCGAGATCTACACAGTTTCCAACTCCTGGCAAAGAAATCTCTGAAGAAATGCTATTGCTCTGGGGTCTTCCAGCCTATAGGTGGCGCTGTTGGACCCTGGGAAGTCCCATGCTGTGGAAGACGGAAGGAACAATGCCAGGTTGTTCCCGCTCAGCTGGGCCAGCGGTGGGGGGTGGAAAGCACAGCACTGTTTGTAAGAACTGACCCTGGAAGCAGCCTAAATGACCAGCAAGATGAGCCGAGTTAAATACATGATAATACACCCACATAATGGAATGCCATGGAGCCATTAAAAATTATGACATGGATTTATGTTGATTGATCTAGAAGGATACCTCACAATATATTTTGCTGAAGGAAAAGCATGCCTCGGGACATTTGATATATATAGAATGATCCCCAAGATACAAGACTAAGAAAGAGAGAGATGGATAGTAAGCAGGATGGATGTTCACCAAAATTATTAACAGTGCATGTAGATGTTTTTAGATGGTGAGATTTCAAGTGATTTTTACTTTAGTCATTTCCACTTTAACCTTATCTGTGATATGTGGATTTTTTAAAATAATAAACATATATTATCTTTGCAGTTGGGAAAAATAAAGCCATTTTTTCATTTGAAAATGTATAGATCCAACTAGAGTGAAGGTGTCACCCACTCTTTCCAAACCTAGTCCTGTTCAGAGTGTAGCTACCTCTGATGCCTCATCTCTGTGTTAGTGATTAGTTATTTCTTAGCAGAAGAATGGAGATATGTGTCACCAGTCTTGCACACAGAAGAAGCTGAGGAGGGCACTCCTGGGCCAGTTCCAGGACCCAGTGGGAACTGAGGGCCAGGGCGGTTCCCAGCACTCCCTGCCCCTCCTTCTCCAGTTTCCACCTCCACCCTCCTCCCCGCCATCCTCACCCTCCTCCGGGTGTCTCCAGCAGCTTTCATCTCCACAGATTCTATTCAGCAGCGAGTCCCTGAACTTTTCTAATTGAGATCAGAGATAAATATAGTGGGGAAGGAAGGAGGGAGAGGGAGGAGGCCTAGTTTTAATTTGCAGCATTTCCCATTAATAACAACTTCTAATTAAAAAGTCTCTATCTCCCAGCCGAAGTCCAAGAGAAAAGTCTCCCCAGGTCTATCTGGCTGGAACCTTTGTGCCAATGAGTTCGGAGGGCAGATTTCTGCACCAGCTGAGCCCTCTCTGTCAGAAGCCATAATTAAGCTGGAAAAGAAAAAAGAATAGAAAGGAGGGGAAAAAAAAGAGGGATGTCATCTAAGACCATAGGGATCCTCCCTTGATGCAGTCCTAGAAGGAGGCCATATGCCTTCCTCGAACAGCAGTGCCTGCTGGGTCAGTCCTCCTAGGGAAGGAAGCCATGCCAGATGATCAAGGAGGCAGAGGTTGAGTAGGATGGGCGGGGGCATTATTTTTTTTGGAGTTGGAGAAGCTAAATATCACAGGAGGTTGGAATCAGTGAGCTCAAAGAGAGAGCTCTCTGCCTCCATTCAGGGTGTGTCTGCCTTATCTCACCTTTCTCTTCCCCCCTCATTTCCTCTACAGAGGCTCTATCCTTCTGTGGTTTGTGAACGTGTGTGTGTGTGTGTGTGTGTAGAGGGTGTGCTGGTACTGCTGCTGTAGGAGCGATGGCTGTTAATAGTCTAAGATAGTAGGGCGTGCCATTTAGTATTGATCTAAATACAAGCACCAGTTTATTTTTTTTCACCCAGAAACATTTTTATGCCTTTGCAACTTGCTGAACTCAAGTAGGTACTCAGTAAACAACTGTGAATAAATGAAGGGCTGAATGAACAAAAAGATCCTCTCCGAGCTTCAGTCTCATAGCCTTTTGGTTATTTGGTGCCTCTGCTTGGATCTTCAGTAGGCATCTCAGACATCCAGCCCCTGCAGGGGCACAGTTCTGGTATTGCCCTTTAAAAAAAATGAACATAAATCAATGGGAGCCATTAAGAGGAAAGTGATCAGGGTGAAAAGACTCAAGACCATGCCATATGGTGATCTGAGCGCCAAAGAATTGATGCTTTTGAATTGTGGTGCTGGAGGACTCTTGAGTGTCCCTTGGACAGCACGGAGATCAAACCAGTCAATCCTAAAGGAAATCAGTCCTGAATATTCATTTCAAGGACTGCTGCTGAAGCTGAAGCTCCAATACTTTGGCTACCTGATGCCAAGAGCCAACTCATTGGAGAAGACCCTGATGCTGGGAAAGACTGAGGGCAAGAGAAGGAGGCGAGAGAGGATGAGATGGTTAGATGGCATCACCGATCCAGTGGACATGAAACTGAGAGAACTTTGGGAGATAGTGAAGGACAGGGAAGCCTGACATGCTGCAGCCCATGGGGTCGTAAAGAGTCAGATGTGACTTAGTGACTGAACAACAACAAGAGCTAATTGGTTCAGGACTTCCCTGGTGGCCCAGTGGTTAAGACACTGTGCTTCCACCGCAGGGGGAGTAGGTTTGATCACTGGTTGGGATGATCCCATATACCACATGCATGGCCAAAAATAAGAAAAATTTAAAAGAAGTACGTACTTAAAATCTGGTTGGTTCATCACAGCACTGAAGAAATCATGGTCTACAGAAGGGATTGGCAAATTTTTTGTATAGGGCCAGATAATAAATATTTTAGATTTTTAAAGCTATATGGCTTCTGTTACAGCTGCTTCAGCTTTGCTGCTGAAGTGTGAAAGCATCCATAGATGATAAATAAATGAATAGGTATGACTGTGTTTCAGTAAAGCTTTATTTATGAAAACAAGTTGAGGGCCAGATTTGTAGTTTGCTGATCCCTGGTCTATAGGATTGTGTCTTAACGTGGCTGAAGAAATGTCCAAAAGAGAACTGGTGTGTTCTGAGGGTCCTCAAGTGAAAGAAGTGGGGCTGAAGGATGGAAAGTATAGGTCTGTAGATTTTGTTCCCTTTAAGGAAGATGTTTAAACAGCCAGAGTTTTTGGTTCTGCATTGGGCAGAAGGCTATGAATCCTCATGTACAAATTTGTTGAGACAAAATTTAGGGTAGCTTGGCTGAAGTGTTGCAGAGTGTGTTCAAACATTGGGTAAATGGTTGATTCAGTCCTTGGGGACTTTCAAAATCCCTGGTTATTGGGATATTCATGCATTGGAGAAGGAAATGGCAACCCACTCCAGTGTTCTTGCCTGGAGAATCCCAGGGACAGGGGAGCCTGGTGGGCTGCTGTCTATGGGGTCACACAGAGTCATACATGACTGAAGTGACTTAGCAGCAGCAGCAGCAGCAGCAGCAGCAGCAGCAAGGTATATGCATACTGACATTCAGGGAAACAAAGTCACAGATTTGGTGCCTCTCTAATGTATGAACCATTGCAATTTGCAGATTGAGGACAGTTTTATTTTCAATTATATCACCAAACAGAATTTGTGCCTATATCCATGGGTGAAAACCCACAAGAATGGGTTGTCAACTTCATTTAGGATATAATCCATCTCAGCTCCCATCTGGGTCTCTCATGAAGACCCAGACACTAATCATAAACTGTAGTCACTGTCCTACTACGACAATAGCATGTTTTCTATTTAGATGCAAGGAAAGCAAACATTTGGCATAGGGACCTCCACTCCTCTCACCTCCATGTATTTGAAAATATTGCTAATTGATCTTGACTCTCTTCCTAAACCTTGGCCTCAAATAGTTAAGGCCCTAGAATTTTTATAATAAAAGAGACGTAGGACCAGCTTCCTATATGGCACCCCACTGCAGTACTCTTGCCTGGAAAATCTCATGGATGGAGGAGCCTGGTGGGCTGCAGTCCATGGGGTTGCGAAGAGTTGGGCACGACTGAGCGGCTTCACTTTCACTTTTCACTTGTATGCATTGGAGAAGGAAATGGCAACTCATTCCAGTGTTCTTGCCTGGAGAATCCCAGGGACAGGGGAGCCTGGTGGGCTGCCATCTATGGGGTCGCACAGAGTCGGACACGACTGAAGCAACTTAGCAGCAGCAGCAGGACCAGCTGCCTAGTTGGAATAGGAATGAGGGTGTGGAATCAAAGCTGAAGTATGTTCCAGAATGGAGGCAGGAATGACTGAGAGTCCCCAGGACCCCCTCCCTGAGGACCCTTCTTGGTTCCCCACTGACCCATTTCCCCAGAATTCTTCCCAACACATTGCTCCAGGCATCTAGCATCAATTTCTTGCAGGCAGCTCATTGTCACTTCTGGTTTAGAAAGTTCAAGTCCATCAATTGGCATTTTCTATAACCTCCTAGAAGTTGGTCAGTGGACAGTAAGTTGATAGCCTAAGATTCTCCATTGAGCATCCTGTACAGAAGGAGTCAGGAAGATGGAATGTCTCAACATCTTTGACATCATGACTGCTTAATAAGATACTGGAAATGACTTAGAGCTTTTGGGTGCAGGAGTATCCTGGGTCAATATCTTGAGCCAGGTTCTGGCAAATGTGAAGTAAGTTGGTGACCCCCACTCACCCAACCTTTTTCCATGCGCTCAGGCCACCTGTGTTTGTGCCCACCTGAGTTGTAGGGCGGAAGGATGAGAGGCGGGAGGGTGGGATTCTGGTGAGAGACTTGGAGAGCAGTGGTCTCAGTGCTGTGTCCACACCTCAAGCTGAGTATGGGCTGAAGGCGGGAAACCAAGGGTGAGAGCAGAGGTAGCTGAATGCATGTTTGTGGAGATGGAACGAGCCCAGTGAGACCATGTTTCAGGATGGCAGCCCCGAGGTTAGAGCATCTGTAGGTTGAAGTGGAAATAGGCAGGGTCCTGCCGTAGGAAATGGTACCCAACATCAAACCCCAAAGGCCCGGGTGACGATGTGAATGGTGTAATAAGCAGCAAAACTCGCCTCTGGAAGGGTTTACCACATGTTGGAATTAGATGTGACGGATGGATGAAGGATGATGGTTCTGACCTAAGGCAGAAATGGTGAGGTGCTTGTGTTTGCATCTCATTCAGAATAAAATGGGTTTCATCCCTGCGTTGGGTAAGATCTCCTGGAGGAGGGCATGGCACCCATGGACAGAGGAACCTGGCAGGCTACAGTCCATAGGGTTGCAAAGAGTCGGACATGACTGAAGCGACTTAGCACACACACACAGCACGCAGAATAAAATATTAAGACATCACCATAGTCCAGGGTTCCTAACCTTGACATTACTGATACGTTGGAGCAGATAACTTTTTTGTTGCTTTGGGTGGCTATCCTGTGTGTTAGAGGATGTTTAGCAGCATCCTCTGGTGGCACTCCCCCCGTTACCTACCTCCCACATTGTGACAGCCACAGAAGCAAATTGCCCCCAGATGAGAACACTGCACAACCTGCCAGGCCATGGTACCCAGTGTATATTCTAGGGTGGAGAAGAGACCTGCCAGTCCAGGCTGGGAAGTGGGGCATCTGGAAGAAATGAAAGAGGCTCATGGGTCTGGAAATTGACTAATTTGAAATCTCAGGACAGCTTCCCTTAGATCAAATTGGGTTCCATTTTCCTGACTTCCATTTCCGTTTTCCCTGGAGGCTCAGATGGTAAACAATCTGCCCGCAATGCAGCAGACCTGGGTTCTGTCTCTGGGTGAGGAAGATCCTTTGGAGAAGGGAATGGCAACCCACTCCAGTATTCTTGCCTAGAGAATTCCATAGACAGAGGAACCTGGCGGGCTACAGTCCATGGGGCCGCAAAGAGTCGGAGGACTGACTAACACTTTTACTTTCACTTTCCTGACTTAGAGTTTTTGTTTCCTATGTGCCCACTGTACCTCACACCTGTTCCCAATAGAGCTCTTGATTTCTTGTATGGTTGACATTTGCATGCTTTTACAGCCATAAGACTTGAAATCCCTCTAGGACAAGACTACCCTCCCTTATCTTTGTGTTTCAAGGACCTCTTGTGGGTCTTGGCATGTAGAAGTTGCTCACTGCATGTTTTCCAAATGCATGCATGCATGGATGAATGAATTAGTGATTTTGGGATTGTTCACTGGCCTTCCAGCATCACACATGGACCAGAGGTGTGGACCCTGAGTCATCGACACAGATCAGATATCAGAACTGGAGAACGACGAGTCTTTCCCCTCTTCTGGAAAAAACATAAGTCAGCCTAGGAATGAGGTCCCTGAGTCACTGAGGGGAAATGAGCCTAGTGTGGGGACAAGTGGCTGAGCTCAGGTTTGGGACCAGGCCAGGGAGGCCAAGTCAGCACACCTGACATCCCAAGAGTGGCCAGGCCCTGAGTCCCACTCGCATCCACACGGTCCCCTGCAGCTGTGCTGACCACCTCAGCCTCGCTCCCCAACCCCGCCACTGCTTTCGGGGCCCAGCAGCTGGGACCACGCCCACCGGTTAATGGACCTCTTGAAGGGGGGCCGGGCCAGGAGCCATCAGCACAGCTCCCTACCCAACAGGCTGCCGGAGCAGTGATTTCAATTAAAGGACCATTACCATGAAATCCTATCCAGCCCCAGGTCCCATCGGCCAGCGGGAGGCCTCTCTTCTCCCTGTCCCAGGCCCTGCTCTGTGGTTACCGGGCGGCCCTCTCACTGGGGCCCACTGCCTTCGCTAAAACACAGCAGCTGCTGCTAATAAACAAACATATTGATCATACAGATATGGGATGTCAGGGACTTAATTCATGAATGAAGTGAGTTTTAAGAGTGTCCGGTGGGAGCTGGCTCTTTTTAAAGGGCCAGCAGCTGCCTGAGTACACTTGAAGTGGGCTCCGAGACAGGACAGAGAGGGAGACTCTCCCTTACCTGGGTCCTGTGGTGCCCAGGAGGTGTGCAATGGAATCTTCTGGTCCTTGGATATGCCTCACCTGGCCCCTTTGCCTTTCTCCTCCAGGACCCTCTTTGCAACCTGGATACCATCAGGCGAGGCTGCAGTGCTCTGAGGGTACAAGGGCTGAGCCGAGGCAGAGAAGGAGAAGAGGGCCTGCCCAAGCTCCCCTGGCTTGGGCTCTTGGGCTCCCTGCCCTGATGATGGTGATAAAGGCCTCAGACCTGACAATTGGTCTCCTTGAGCACCTGCTGTCTCACTGGAACGTATGATATAACAGCCCCAGGAACCCTGATGAGGGATCCACTTTGGGATATTGAAGTTCCTGGACACTCCTTAGTGCGATCATTAAGTGAGGGGCTGGGGACCTAGATTAAGAAAATGTTGTTTTTGGCCCACAGTAAAGTGATGGAGAGAGTTTCCCAGGTGGTTCAGTAGTAGAGAATCTGCTTGCCAATGCAAGAGCTTGTGGGTTCAATGCCTGGGTTGGGAAGATCCCCTGAAGGAGGGAATGGCAACCCACTCCAGTATTCTTGTTTGGAGAATCCCATGGACAGAGGAGCCTGGCAGGCTACAGTCCATGGGGTCGCCAAGAAGCAGACATCACTCAGCGACTAAAACAACAACAACAAAAAGTGATGGAGAAGTGAGCAGGCAGGCGATTTGAATGCAGTGTGGTAGGAGGAAGGGAGGACCAGCATCTGTGTGGCTGTGAGAGTCGAGAGGCACTTTGCCAGGGAAGCTTCCTAAAGCCAATGGCTCTGAAGTCCAGACAGAATGGTTTCAGAGCAGCGGTTAGCAAGGGAGACGTGGTGGGCGCAGCGGCGCAGGGACGTGCCCTGCAGAACAAAGGGATGATGATCTAAAGCAAACCAAGGACACTGGGAAGCTCATGCGGTGAGGTTCTGCTGGAGGACAGAGGATCAGAGTGGCTGGAGTGGAGAGGTGAGGGAGGTCGAGGCTGGAGACGGGCAAGAGTCTAGACGTGGGGCCGAGTCTAGCGCACTGGAAACGATGCTGCAGTGAGGGAGCTCCTGAGCGGTGAGGCAGAGGGACAGTGAGACAGCATTTGAGGATTAGGATGGTCACGGAAGCCGTGTGGTGCAGAAAGACCTGGAGATGGGGAGGTCTTTGGGGGCGAGTGTATAAGATCAAGGAGAGAGAGTGCAGGCTTGGACACTGGCTCTGCGCCAGGGGGCGAGGAAGAAGGGCTTTTAGGATGCAACCGTCAAGCATTAGCCCATCAACAATGAGTCTCATTAATTTCGAATTTGAGACCAGTTTTGTAAAAGGCCTGAGCTGCTCTTTACTTGGGTTTGGAAATCTTTTCTTTAGAGAGGGTTTAGGTCCCCATACCATCAAACCTGGTGAAAGCTGTTTGCAGAGGAAAACTTATAGCCTTACATGCCTTCATCATTAATGAGGAAAGTCCCCTCCCCACAAAGGGGTGGCATTAGGTAATCATCTCAAGAAATTAGGAAAGGAGCAATTGAATAAACTCAAAGAAAGTGAGCACAAAGATAAAAGCAGAGGTTTAATGGAATCAAAACCAAAGTATATTAGAGAGGATAAATAAAACCCAAACTTTGTTCCCTGGAAAATCTAGCAAAATAGATGAATCTGGTTTTAGAGCCTGATTAAGCGGAGAGAGAGATACTAATAAGAGAGAAAACAGAGATGATATAAATTAATTGCCTCAGCAAGAATGCTGGGAGGAAATTAGAAATACAGAACTTGAGGTCCAAGAAGCTCCTGCATTGCTCCTACCTGAGTAATGGACGTGGCAGCCCCTGTCCATGCTCACCCCTCCATTCCCGGAAGCCTGAGACCAGTAATATTTTATTAATGTGATTCTCCTTACTGTCAGATAAAACAATAGTGACTCACATTTATTGAGCTTTTTTTCCCCCTCTCTAAGCCAGACACTATGTTAACTACTTTGTGTGGATTTTATTTTAATCCTTCCAATAGCTGAATCAGGTGGATCAGTGCCTCATTGGATACCCATTTTACAGATGAGAAAATAAAATTCAACACGACAGTGTAATTTGCTCCAAGCTCCTACATCTCCCTAGAGGTAGAGGCAGCATTAGTTGCAGGAGCCTGACTCCTGTTACCCTGTTGAACTCACTCCTCCCCCCTGCAGGAAGTGCTCAGTCACTTCAGTCGTGTCTGACTCTGGAATCCCATGAACTAGAGCCTGCCAGGCTTCTCCATCCATGGGATTCTCCAGGCAGGGATACTGCAGTGGGTTGCCATGCCCTCCTCCAGGGGATCTTCCCAACCCAGGGATCGAACCCACGTCTCTTATGCCGGGCGGGTGGGTTTGGAGCTATTAAGGGGGAAGGAGCAGCACCCAGGTGCCCAGCCAGCAATGCTCTGGGCCCTGGGCTTGTGCAATGGTTTTGTCTCTAAGATGCTCAACTTTGGGAAGTCAATCAAATTTTCTGGAGCTCGATTTACTCTTCTTTAAGGAAGCTGGACTGGGCCCCTGTGATTTAAAAGGTATTATATGTCTTTAAAAATGCTTCCTGTTCAGCCCTCATCACTAATTCAGACAAGCCTCGGCATTCAGTATCAGGTAGTAAGTTATGGATATTTCAGAACTGGGCATCTTACTCACCTTCCCTCAGGGACGCCCCAGCTGCCCTCTAAGTAAATAGATTGGGACAAAAACGGCCACAGTAGGTGGTGCTTGGAGCGGCAGTGCTGCCTAGACCTGGCAGCTCAAGCTCCTGTCCCAACACCCAGCCCACTCGGGTCCTCCTCTGGCTGTGCCCCTCCCCAAGGGCCGAGAGGGACACGCTTAGCAGAACCCGCAGTCTGACCCTGGGCTGCTTCCCCAGGATGAACTCACTAGTACGTGCACCGCCACCCCCCCCCCCCCACGCCCACTACACACACATACTCCAGGGGGTGGGCAGGGGCACACGGAGGGCTGTGAACAGAGCCGACTTTGCTGGTCCTGGACTCCACAGGCGGGAGGACACCAGGCCCCTTGTGGTGTGAGAATGAATGGGAGTGGAAAGAGGAGGGAAGCCCAGGACAGGGCCCCCCTGCTGAAGTCTTATCCTGCCATACGGTGCCCCAGAGGAAGCTTGTTAATAAAAGGAAAATTTAGTTGCCTGGTAAGAGTTAAGGCTCCACAAAAGACGTACTTATGATTTTCTTATTTATTTCATTTTTGGCTGTGCTGCTTCTTCACGGCTGTGCAGACTTTTCTCCAGTTGCGGCGAGTGGGGGCTGCTCTCTAGCTGCGGTGCGCAGGCTTCCCATGGCAGCGGCTTCTCTTGTTGCAGAGCCCGGGCTCTAGGTTGAGCAAGCTTCAGCAGTTGTGGCACGTGGGCTCAGTAGTTGTGGCCTCTGGGCTCTAGAGCACAGGATCAAGAGCTGTGGGGCATGGGCTTAGGTGCTCCAAGACGTGTGGGATCTTCCTGGATCAGGGATCGAACTCATATCTCCTGCATTGGCAGGCGGATCCTTTGCCACTGAGCCACCAGGGAAGCCCCGCAAAAGGCGTATTTAGATGTGAATGGCAGACAAAATGAGAAGTCACAGGACAAGTCAACTTGACTCTTAGGGAGCTGGGTAAGTTAACAGTCTTAGAGAAAGAGAACTCCTCAGAAGGGAGTCAGGCTGCCACAAGACAGAAAACCAGAGCCTGGGAGGCAAATCTGGGAAAACCAGAACAACAGCCATCTATCTCAGCTTTCTGATCTCACAACCACTCATGTCTCTGGGCCCTGACTTGAGGTTGACCAGAACAGTTCTCCAGTGAGAACCTGCCCCTCCACAGACATATGCCCAACTTGTGGACACAGAGGGGGAAAGGAGAGGGTGGGATGAATGGAGAGAGTAGCATGGAAACATACATACTACCCTGTGTAAAATATGTAGCCAGTGGGAATTTGCTGTCTGACTCTGGGAGCTCAAACTGGGGTTCTGTGACAACCTAGAGGGTTGGGATGGGGAGTGGGAGGTAGGAAGGAGGTTCAAGAAGGAGGGGGCATATGTTGCCCTTTGGCTGATTCATGTTGATGTATGGCAGAAACCAACATGGTATTGTAAAGCAATTATCCTTCAATTTAAAAAAAAGGAGCGAGAGAAACAAAAAGATGGGGTTCATTCATTTCTCCATATGTTCATCATCAAGTATTCATGGCGGTCCCCCAGGTGTGAGGCACAGTGCCAGGGCCACTGGTAGGCAGAATCAGACCCACTCCTGCCCTGCATGGAAATACAGCCTGTGGTGAAGCTGTAGAAGAATCGTGCAGATAATGTAGAATGATGCTCGTGAGATGCCCAGGGAGGGAAAGGGCCAGGAGGCCCCAAGGCTGCACAGCACAGGCCCTGGCCCAGCCTGGGGATTGGGGTTTCCCCTAGGAAGTGGCATTCAGAGGTGGGACAGTTATGTGTGCAGTCCTGGAGTGGGCAGCGGCCAGTCCGGCTAAAGGTGAAATATGGAGGAGAGAGAAATACTTGGATGGAAAGCCAGGTCATAGGGGGAGAGACAGCATCGGGAGAGCCTTCTAGATTCTAGTTCACTGTGATTGCTGGTGGGGCCATTTCCTAAAGCGGCAAAGTTCAGGGATGGGAGTTCAGGAGAGATCATGAGTTTGGTTGTGGACCTGTTGATTCTGAAGTACTTAAAAAATAATTTATTTTAAAATAATTTCAAACCTGAAGAAGAGTTGCAGGAAGAGCACAAAGAATTCCCATCTCCCCTCCTCCCAGACTCCCCCAAATATAGTTAGCATTTACTTGTATCTGTTCCATCACCTTTAAACACTCTGCAAAGACACTCTTCATCCCCATCCTACAAGCCCCTTGTCAGGAATAAACCATAGCGTGGAGCTGACTCATTAGAAGAGACACTGATGCTGGGAAAGATTGAAGGTAGGAGGAGAAGGGGACGACCGAGGATGAGATGGTTGGATGGCATCACCAACTCAGTGGACATGAGTTTGAACAACCTCCAGGAGATAGTGAAGGACAGAGGAGCCTGGTGTGCTGCAGTCTATGGGGTCACAAAGAGTTGGACATGACTTAGTGACTTAGGACATGACTTAGCAACAATCCCATTCAAATGTCACCAGCCATCTCAAGTAGGTCTTTTCCTTCCTGGCCCAACATCCCATCCAGGATTCATGTAGCACTTGGATGCCATGTCGTTTCGGTCCTCTCCAGTCTGGCGCATTCTCTCAGTGTTTCCTCAACATTCCTGGGCAGTTGGAAGAGTATAGGTCTTTCTTTCTGTAGGATGAAACTCAGCCTGATGTAGTGACAGGCTCAGTTCCTTTGTGTCAGGTTTATTGCGGTTTAATTTATACAGTAACACTCATCCTCTTTAGTGCATGGTTCTATGGGCTTTAACAAACACATAGCACTGGGTAACCACCACCACAAGAAATAAATAGAACATTTCAACCCAGGGCTGCTTCATGGGCATGTGACCTGTGTAGTTACACCAGGCTCAGAAGGGCCCTGTGTTTGGCTTAATGCTGTCCTGTCAAGTCTTGAAGTACTTAACAGTTTTTTTTCATCAAGGAGCCCTGCATTTTCATCTTGCACTGGGCCTTGTCAATTATGTTTTTATTTCTCTTGAATAAGTTGTTGTTGTTCAGTCACTAAGTCATGTCTGACTCTTTGCAACCCCATGGACTGCAGCACACCAAGCTTCCCTGTCCTTCACTATCTCCTGGAGTTTGCTCAAACTCATGTCCATTGAGTCAGTGATGCCATCTCATCCTCTGCTGCCCCTTTCTCCTTTTGCCATCAATCTTTTCTAGCCTCAGGGTCTTTTTCAGTTAGTTGGCTCTTTGTATCAGGTAGCCAAAGCATTGGAGCTTTAGCTTAAGCGTCAGTTCTTCCAATGAATATTCAGGGTCAATTTCCTTTAGGATTAACTGGTTGGGTCTCCTTGCAGTACAAGGGACTCTCAAGAGTCTTCTCCAGCACCACAATTTGAAAGCATCAGTTCTTCAGCGCTCAGCCTTCTTTATGGTCCAACTCTCACTTCCATACACAGCTACTGGAAAAACCATAGTTTTGACTACACAGACCTTTGTTGGCAAAGTGATCGTGATAATCAATAGAGTGAGATTGCTGGGTCAAATGGTAAGTGTCTGTTTAACTATGTGAGAAAATGCCAAACTGTTTTCCAAAGTGGCCTCACCATTTTGCCTTCCCACTAGCAATGGGTGAGAGGTCTAGCCTCTTCACATTCTTGCCAACGCTGGGTGTTTTCCACATTTTAAAATTTTAGGGGCATAGTGATTTTATTTTGAATTTCCCTTATAACTGATGTTGTTGGACATCTTTTCATGTGCTTATTTGTCATCTGTATATCTTAAAGTGTCTGTTCAAATTTTCTGTCCATTTACAAACTGGATTTGCTTTTTACTATTAACCTTTGAAGGTTTCTGAATGTATATTCTGGACACATGTCCTTTATCACATACGTGTTCCATATATACTTTGTCCTCATGCACTTTTGAAACACTCAGGTGGTAGTTAGAGCTAATGATCAGAGGAAGGTTCTAGGCTGGTGATGTAAAAATGTGACTTAATTGGTGTGTAAATAGAAACTGAAGACATGGGCATGGGTATAATTGCCAAGAAAGAAAGCAAAGAATTGAAAGAAGAGATAGGTCAAGATTGAGTGTTTAGAGATAACAAAATTAAACATCCAGATGGAATGGAATGAGCGGGAATAGACGATTGAAAGAGAGGTGTCAGAACTATAGACAAACCCAGGAAAGAATGAAGTCAGGGAAGAAGAAAAGGGTATGTTTCAAGAAGAAAGGAATGGTCAAGAGTGTTGGATACAGTTGAAAGATTGAATAAGATGAGGGCTGAAAGTTAGCCTCAGTAGATTTAGCAACCTGGAAGTCACTGATGACCTTAGCAAAGCTTTGCATGTGGAGTGACGGAGCAAGGCTGGCATTCACCATACCCAATGACACAGCCGTGCTGGTTGTTAGAATTTTGCAATGATTAAGTACCAACTGGTGAATGGCTACCACCCCAGCCCACTGGCTCTGTCCCTGGCTCTCCCATGGGCCTCCCCATGGTCCAGTAGCAAAGTCAACTTTCCAGCCAGTAGGGAATCTCTAGGACTCTGCTAGAACTCTATGGGGAGGTGATTGGTTTCCAGGCTATATCTGTATCTAAATATCCTGACAGTCACTGCTGGCTAGAAGCTGTATTTGAAGTGGATTGAGAAGTGAGTGGGAAGTGAAAAAAAACTGAGATAATAACCATGAACAATTCTACAGAGAACTTTGCTTCTGAAGAGGAGGAGAGAGACAGGCAGAAACTGGAGGAAGATGGTGACTCTGGGGGAGTTCGATTGTTTTCTTTGTGCTTTTCAGAAGAGAGAGATTTGAGCATATTTAAATGCCAATGAGAAGGATGTTAATCAAGAGAGAGGGCTTTATTCAGACAGATCCAGGCACTTGAGTCTGCATGGCCTTTATGTTTATGTGTTTTTCAATGTAAATTAATACATGAGAATTCAGTTGATATATTCATCTACCGAACTCAGTTGTCCTAAGTGACAGATCAGCTCTTAATGCTTGAGTACCAGATTCTGGAGTTTGGTAAATTCAATGGTGTAAAAACTACCTGGGAAAGCCAGTCCTCCAGTTAACCCTTTCTGGCCCTGTCCCAACCTCCCTGCTAGAGGTCTGTTGAATCTTCATAACATCACCCACTCAAACCCAGGGCAAGAAACGCTACCACCTTATTTCTGAGGCAAACCTCAGCTGCTCCTGCTGACCCTGGTGGTAGCTGAGCGTGTAGGTCACTGAGTATTGATTAGATATTGAACTCTGCCTCTGAGGAGCTCATCTTTTTTAAAAAAATTTTATTTAATTAGATTTTAAAAAATACTATTTTGTTTTTTTGGTGGCTGTTATATATTTATCTATCTGGCTATGTCAGTTCTTAGTTTCAGCACTGGGGATCTACGACGCGTCATGTGGGGTCTTCATTGTGGTGCATGGCTTAATTAGTTGCTAGTTGTGGCGTGCAGGCTTAATTAGTTGCTCCTTGGCCTGGGGGATCTTAGTTTCCCGACTAGGGATCAAACCTGCATCCTCTGCACTGGAAGGTGGATTCTTAACCACTCAACCACGAGGGAAGTCCCAAGGAGCTTATCCTGTGGAAGAAAAGACAAGACAGAACTAAACCAACTTGAGCCAATGCAACTGTTAGTTCCTCAGTCATGTCTGACTCTCTGCAGCCCCATGGACTGTAGCCTGCCAGGCTCCTCTGTCCATGGTATTTCCGAGGCAGGAATACTGGAGTGAGTTGCCGTTTCCTTCTCAAGGGATCTTCCCAACCCAGAGATCAACCCCAGGTCTCCTGCATTGCAGGCCAGCTCCTTACCATCTGAGCCACCAAGGAAACTAAGCCAATACAAAGAAGACTGCAGTGAGCCTTCATCAATACAAACCTGTGAGGGAGCTCAGAGCAGAGAGAGACAGGCTTGCCAGGGAAGAAGCTTCCCATCTGTAGTGTAATGGGGTGTCCTCCTCCTGAACCCTCTGTCTCATCCCCTTGGGACTCTGTGCACCGTTATGCACGTTTCAGGCCCAAGACATTGGTATCTGGGGTAGCTCCCTGGCCTTGTCCTGCCATCCGCGCAGCTGCACGGTGGTCAGGATTGAGTTGGACAGACTGTGCCACCTCTGGGACTTAGGACATCATCACATCCCTTCTTTCAGACTCTCTTCAGCCCCTCCAAATAGGGCTGTCAGCCTTCATGCACCTCTTCCCCCGTAATTTCTCTGCCATATGCAGTCCTACCCCCACCTCAGTGACTGACAGTGAGTAGTTCTTCCAGGGTTGACTTATCAAATCCTCCCAGGAAGTTTTTCCACCACCTCTTTCACTAGAAAGAGAGGAAATCACAAGCTTGAGTCCACTGGAGCCTTTTTAAAAATATAGCTTATGTGTGTCTTTTATTTTTGGTTGTGCTGGGTCTCTGCTGCTACACACAGGTCTTTTCTCGTTGCTGTGCGCGGGCTTTCCATTGCGGTGGCTTCTCTTGCTGGCGTCTCGAGCACGGGCTCTAGAGCTCAGGCTTCAGTAGTTGCGGTGCACGGCTTTAGTTGCCCTGCCCCACATGAGATCTTCCCAGATCAGAGATTAAACCCATGTCCCCTGACTTGACAGGTGGATTCTTACCCACTGTGCCACCAGGGAAGTCCCCAGTGGAGCCTTTTGACACAGAAAATATTTGCTTCGTCCCAAGAGGAAGGGGCTTCCCAGGTGGCACTGCTGCTGCTGCTAAGTCACTTCAGTCGTGTCCGACTCTATGCGACCCCACAGATGGCAGCCCACCAGGCTCCTCCGTCCCTGGGATTCTCCAGGCAAGAACACTGGAGTGGGTTGCCATTTCCTTCTCCCATGCATGAAAGTGAAAAGTGAAAGTGAAGTCACTCAGTCATGTCTGACCCTCAGCGACCCCATGGACTGCAGCCTACCAGGCTCCTCCATCCATGGGATTTTCCATGTGGTGCTAATGGTGGTGAATCTGCCTGCCAATGCAGGAGCTATAAGAGGTGCAGATTTGATCCCTGGGTTAGGAAGATCCCCTGGAGGAGGCCATGGCGACCCACTCGAATCCCATGGACAGAGGAGCCTGGTGGGCCATGGTCCATGGGGTTGCAGAGTCAGACATGACTCAAGCGACTTAGCATTCACACACACAAGGCGAAGGCCAAGTTCCCTTTCTTGACTGAATTTTCTGTAGACTTTCATGTAGCTCTTTGCTCACAGTGACATACAAATTCCTGAGGTTTCCTCCCCTCTCTGGCTAGAATTACCTTCACTTTTCCTGTCTAGCAAGGGGAGGAGCTGTACCACGTAGTGCAGAAGGCTTCTTCCGGCTCTGCTGACTTATGGAGCCTTTGTCCTTTGTGGTGGGTATCCACCCTGAGCCAAGGACACCCAGGCACTGCCATACTCACTGTCCACCTGCAGCAGCCACCCACACCGGATCTGTGCAGGGAGGCCACCCCAGCCTTGTGGTGCTTCAATGGCAAGTTTACAAAGTACGGATAATGACAAATAATGCCTTCTCATCATTTTTAACCTTTCGGAAGAATGTCTGTATGCATAAGCCAGAGGCTTTTATTTTAAAATCAATTGTGCTCATTGTGTTCTTTGGAAAAATAAATGAGACGCTAGGAAGAAAGAAGTGGGATCCGGGGTTTATTAACGCAAAGAGGTTGGAGTGAAGTGTGGTTACATGGGCCTGACTAGCCCAGACTGCTATTGTCCTGGAGGACAGGGTTAGCAGCCGAAAACCCCAAGTGGTTTCTATGGGAGAAGAGAGCTTCTCACGCTACAGAAATGTACCAAATGTATGTGGGCAAGACAGCTGTCTTCCATTAGCCACAGGAGCCCCAAGAGCCTCCATCCCCTTCCTAAGGAACATGGGACTCTTATCCCACGGAAGAACTTTTAAGTCTCAAAGGTCAGACGTCCAATCCGAGTGTAGCCATTTATTAGCTCTGTGACCTTGAGGGGGTCACTTGATATCTCTTCTGGAGAATGGAGGGAGCAATACCCACTGCGTGAAGTTCTGAGAATCATGGACACCCTGAGCCAATGTAGCCGAAGGCTGTGACAACCGCATGTAGACATACCCTCAGGGTAGCAGATGGATTGCTGGGATTGGGCTGGTAACCTGAGAGAACCAAGGCAAGATCTGTGGGTGCGAGAAGGGCTGTCCTTTTCGCTCTGACCTCAGTTGGATCTGCTGCTGCCTTGGGAAACCATGGCATTCTGGTGACTGCGCTTGGAAGGCTGGGAACGCCACTATGCCCGGCTCCGAGGTGTGTGTGCTCGGTTCTCTGTAGAGTCACAACATACGTACACACCGTCTGCCCTCACCCCCATCTCATCACTCAGGACCGCACACTGCTTTTCCCTACTCACCTCCACATGTTTTTTAAAAGTTTTTTTCTCTCTTTTGTTCCTTTCTTTTCTTTTTTTTTAAATTAAAAAATTATTTATTTACTTACTTCTTTTGGCTGTGTCAGGTCCTAGTTCTGGTGCGTGACATCTTCAAGTCATGTGGGCTTGTCATGTGGCTTGTGGGCTTGTGGGATCTTAGTTCCCTGACTAGGGATCAAACCTGAGTTCCCTGCATTGCACGGTGAATTCTTAACCACTGGACCACCAGACAAGTCCCAGCAACTGCCACATCTTAAATGGAAAAGGAAGGGAACCCTCTCTATCACTTTTGCAGGGGGAAACCATGAAGAGGTTGGTTGGTATTAGACTCTGTATTAAGGATTGGTTCAGTTTTACTAGTTACATCACTATACATAAGATAACATCCTTTTAATGCATGGCGCAAAACAGATTCTCCAAGAGACCAGCAAGCTTTTCATTCTCCTTCTTTTTTTTTTTTTTTTTTCCCTGACTTCCCAACTGGTACCAATGGTAAAGAACCCACATGCCAATACAGGAGACATAAGGAACATGGATTCGATCCCTGGGTTGGGAAGATCTCCTGGAGGAGGTCATGGCAACCCACTCCAGTATTCTTGCCTGGAGAATCCCATTGACAGAGGAGCCTGGCAGGCTACAGTCTTTAGGGTCACACAGAGTCAGACACGACTGAAGTGACTTAGCATAAACAGACATTGATATGAGGAGGGGTTGTCATTTGCCAACAGAGGCCTCAGTGATGGCGAAGAGATCTTACTGGAGAGGCCACATCCTCAGTTTTGTCCCAATGATCTGCATTTATCTGTTCTGCTGTTTCTAGGGCTCTCTTATTATGACCTATGTCCTAACAGGACCAAAGACAGAGGGCTGGAGTGAGGAGGAAGGATGCAGTGGCTGTTTCTTCTGACTCATCAGAGATTATTCATGAGGTTTGATCCATTGGGCTCGGGGTTAGTCGCTCAGTAGTGTCCAACTCTTTGTGACCCCATAGACTGTAGCCCTCCAGGCTTCTCTGTCCGTGGAATTCTCCAGGCAAGAATGCTGGAGTGGGTTGCCATTTCCTCCTCCAGGAGATCTTCCCGACCCAGGAATCAAACCCAGAACTCAGAACTGGGGCAGGATTTAAGGTTTTGATTATTCTGGGGACCAAGGTCTTCTTCTGAAACTCTCTTCAGCAACATGGGCACCTTCTCGGTGCTCTTGTCATTGTACCCTGTGTGGATGACAGCCCCTGGAATTGTGCAGCTCAAAAGCCCCAATGTTCATCATTCCTTAAACTCCAATTGCAATAGGCACCATTCTGTAAGCCTGCCATTTCAGCCTGCTGGGTGGTTAAGCTATATGCCTGGAATGACTTTGAGTCAGCTCTAGTGAGGTGAATGGATAAACCTAGAACCTGTTATACAGAGTGAAGTAAGACAGAAAGAGAAGAACAAATATCATATATTAACACACATATATGGGCTTTCCTGGTGGCTCAGATGGTAAAGAATCTGCCTGCAACGCTGGAGATCCAGGTTTGATCCCTGGATTGGGAAGATCCCCTGGGGAAGGGGTTAGCTACCCACTCCAGTCTTCTTAGCTGGAGAATCCTGTGGACAGACGAGCCTGGAGGGCTACAGTCCATGGGGTTGCAAAGAGTCAGGTACAACTGAGGGACCAACACTTTCACTGTGGAATCTAGAAAAACGGTACTGATGCACTATTGCAGGGCAGAGAGAAGAGACCTGTGGACACAGCAGGGGAAGGGGAAGGGGGCACACACTGAGAGAGTAGCTCTGAAACATATACATCACCATATGTAAAGCAGATAGCTAATGACAAGTTGCTGTGTAACACAGGGAGCTCAACCTAGTGCTCTGTGGTGACCTAGAGGGGTGGGATGGGGTGGGGCGTTGGAAGGAGGTTCAAGAGGGAGGTGAGTCAGGGAGTGGTAGGAAATAGGTTAGAGAGTCAGGCTAGACCCCTCTTTTTGATAGACCTAGAGTGAGTTCTAGAACCAGACATTGGGGCACAAGGTCATTCCCAGTGTGCTGGGCAGAGAGTGTACAGCATTACCCTCTTGAAAGCATTCAGAGAGTTACTCTGACCCCATGCCCACCTGGAAGATGACATTCAAGTCCTAGACCACCTCTAAAAGCCCTTCTCACAGTGCAGCAGAGATCTAATAGGCTGTGTGGCTGGCTCTTCTTGGCTCAAGGACTGGCCGAGATGAGCCTGCAGTTGGCAGGGTTCAGAACCCACACAGGACATGGAGGAAGTCTGAAAAGGCTTAGCTGGGGTGTGGTCTGAGACCATTGGCTAAATTCTGATCTTTACTTTTTGAATTTTTCATGCTGTCCCTGCCCTCCATCAAGCTGGCTATGAAAAAGTTGTCTATGTCATACTTTGTCCGCTCAGGCTCAAATTACCCTTTGAGGAAGCATCCTCGTCTAGAACAGGAGCTCTCCCTGCAAAGCGAGGACCCTTAAAATCCCACCTGCCAGATGGAGAACATCTTTTGAAATCACAGGACATTAGGACTGAGGATGCATGCATGTGTACTAAGTCTCTTTAGTTGTGTCCAACTCTGTGCAACCCTATGGACTGTAGCCCACCAGGCTTCTCTGTCCATGGGATTCTCCAGACAAGAGTATTGGAGTGGGTTGCCATGCCCTCCTCCAGGCGATCTCCCTGATGGAGGGCTCAAACCTGCATCTCTTATGTCTCCAGAATTAGCAGGTGGGTTCTTTACCATTAGCACTACCTTGGAAGCCCAGAACTGAGGGTGCTAAGGCCCAAATAGGAATAGGTGATTTTCTGAGGCTACCAGCTAGTCAGTGGAAAGGTCTGCCTTGGGTCAAGCCTGCCTGGATGGCCAGTTTAATGTAAACTGTTATTGTTGTTCAGTCGCTGAGTTGTGTCTGACTCTTTGTGACCCCATGGGCTGTAGCCCACCAGGCTCCTCTGTCCATGGAATTTCCCAGGCAAGAATACTGGAGTGGGTTGCCATCTCCTTCTCCAGTGTATCTTCCACACCCAGGGACTGCAACCACGTCTTCTGCATCTGCAGGCAGATTCTTGACTGCTGAGCCATCTGGGAAGCTGCTTAGTGTAACCTGCTGCTGCTGCTGCTAAGTTGCTTCAGTCGTGTCCGACTCTGTGCGACCCCAGAGATGGCAGCCCACCAGGCTCCTCTGTCCATGGGATTTGCCAGGCAAGAGCACTGGAGTGGGGTGCCATTGCCTTCTCCATAGTGTCACCTATGTGACACTAAATAATACACGGATCCATTTCATGGGCTCCCAGAGCAGCTGAAAAAATGGACACGTGGAAGTGTGTTCATGGAAGCTGGGGCCGAGGGTAGACATTTATCAAAGTATCTTACTGCTTTGGGATTTTTATTATCTTCCAAGACTTGGGCTCAAGTCACTGAGAGAAAGACGATATCAGAGCTTGAGAGTTCTCAGACATCCGCATAAGAGGTCCTCAGATTTTGATGGGTGCATCTCTTTTAGAATTAATTTTTACAAGCTGACAGTGGGTCCAATTTGCTCTGGCACAGATGAATCAGTCACCTCTGGTATTTTCTGAAAATCAGACACTGCTCCTTGGTGTTCCATCAAGAGCCTTGCTGGTCTTGCCATTAATTCTGGCAACGATTCTCGTTTTGAGGAACCACACGATAGGTAGCTGATGGGGTCTTTTCCTCCGTTGAAGTGGTTTACAGACAAAAATAATTCAAGAAGTGCTGTCATTCTCTGTGCTTTGTAGGTCACTCAAACGAAAATTTAAGGACCAATGAAGCAATCCATATTTGTCAGGGGAAGAGCAGCCCCTGGTGTTAAGAAGTCCTCAGGGGGATAAGCTGAACTCCGAGTGACTGGAATAACTGACTCCCGTGTGCTCTGCATACGGATGGCCTGCATCTGCCTGTGTGGAATGTAGATACACCTCCATGCAATCCTGTGTCTTATGACTGTAGCACCACCCACAAACTCACACCTATACCTGCAAAGACACCCGGAACTGGGACACAGTGTGGTAGAGAGCCAAGTGCAGGGACCTTAGAGCTAAGCAAACCTGGGCTCCAGTTCCAGCCCACCAGCTGATTGTCTAGAGCTAATCTCTTTCCTCCTCTGGGTCTCAGTTTCTCTGTCTGAAAAATGGGGATATTATACCAGCCTTTTCTGGTTTTAGTAAAGATTAAATGAGATCCCTTAACAACAAAAAAAAAGTGCATAACTTACAGCAGGGCCAATTTCTTTTCTTTTTTTCCTTTGCCTTCACAGTCTTCCAGCTACTTGGGGAAATTTGGTTACCCACCCCCCCCCCACCCAAAGTCCCTAGAAAGTCCATATGTCAGAAACTTTACAGCCATGTGGTAAAGACCCAGTATGGCCACCAGAGAAGATGCAGGGAGCAAGAGGCTCTTCTTGGCTTATCTTGGCTCTTCCCAGCTCTTCCCTCAAGCAGACACATCTGCTTCTCGGCAAAAAGCAATCACATCCCTCTTATCCCCAAAGGGAACCTGACTTCTGAGACCTTTTTAGGCATTGGGTATCAGGGTAATAATAGTAATAGCTTCCGTCTCTTGTGTTTTTACTATATGCCAAGCATCGCATTAAGTACCTTACGAGCTTGCTTTCCACAGGCCTATGTGTGGGGGAGGAACAGGCGGCCTCAGTACAGGGAGACCCAGGCCTGAAGAAGGGAAGTTCTTTCTTTATTCAGCGTTATGCAGCTAAGAAGAACTGGAATCAGGATATGAGCCCCAAACAAAGCCTCCGCTCTAAATTAAGCGTCCCAGTAAGATACACGTGCATCCACCTTTTCACTGGTGTCATCTGCATTGTGTTACATTTGTTGCCAATATTGCCTTGGCATTGATAATGTGTGTTTTAAAATGTCAGACTGTAGCATCACTCACACAGGTATTAGGCAATGTTTGTCCCCCTCTCTTCCACTTGTTAAAGTGTATGTTTAGAAATTGTAGGTAAGTGCTACTCTGTGTGTGGTCTCAACTTCACTGGGGGTGGTCTTATTAGAAATGCATATTCTCTGTTCCACCTCGGTCCTGCTGAATGAGACTGGGGTTGACCCAGAGATCTGTGTTTTAACTAGTCTCTAGGCGATCTGGGAGTGTGAGCTGTGCATGGACAGCTCTTTGAGCCACTAGGTATATAACCATGCAAGAAAGCGGAGAATTTAAATCCATCTTCCCACATTGGTCCTCTCAAGTCTTGGGATCTTCCTGCCTTTGTGTTGAAGACCTTGCAATGCTCTTGTTTTGTGAGAACCCAGGCCAGACCTGTTACTTTGCTGCGAGCCGATGAATGAGGAGGGAACCATCCATTTGTCCTCTGACCAAGTCGCTCCTCATACTCTGTTTCATCCGGCGACAATGGCAGCGAGCATGGCCACGCTCTGAAAGATTTAAATACTCAATTAATCAATGAAATATTCCATTAGTGGGATAATCAGTTGCCATTGGCCTGATCCATAGTTACATCTCAGCTGGGCCTAACAAATTGATTCGTGATGAAGTTCTAATTGACTGAACAGTCTGATAAAGGGCCAGTTGGAGTTTATTGAAATACCGGTGAGCCGTCCCCGGGGCCAGGCCTTTCTTAGGAGGAGGTGGTGGGTGGGGGTGTGGGGAGAGGGGCAGAGGAGCATAATTTATGCCCAGTTCTCACTACATCTTCTCTCCAGTGCAGTGTTTATGAGTTCCGGGTGCAGGGTGCATGCTCACAGCTGAAGTACAGGGATAAGACAGCCTCTCTGAGCCCATCACTGCTCCAGGCGGCAAGTGGCCGGAATGGGATTTGCCCGGACATCCTTGGGGCAGTGGTTTTCAAACTCGAGTGTGCTTAACAATGACTCCAAGAACTTCTTAGACTGTAGAGTCCAGGTCCTTGTCTCAGACATTCAGACTCTCCGGGTCTGGGGCAAGGACCTAGGACTCTGCATTTTGGTCAGTTTCCCATTGATCCCGATACTGGTGGTCTCCAGACCTCCCTTTGAGAAATTCTGCCTTATGAGTTGGTGGCTTAGAAGCAGGCTGTGTCCCTGGGGCTCTGCTTCCCTGAGGGGTTCAGGTTTCTTGGGCTTTGTGTGTGGGGACAGATGTGCGTGTGTACTGTCGAAGGCTCCGTACCTCTCGGTTGCCTGGCACCCTTTTCATTATCTTTTTTTCCCCACTTATTTTGAGTGATTTTTTCCTTCCACATAATCTACATTTACTGCTAATGGATTTGTCGTCACATTTTCGATTGCTCAAAGACACAAAGTATGTAATTAAAACAGTATACTATCACCTTTATTTGTTTGATTCACTAATTCACTGGCTTATTCTCAGACATCTCTTAACGATTTTGTGGCAGGCACTGAGGATAACTTTTTTTAAAAACACGAAATCAGGCAAATATATGGTTCTCAGTTGCCAGGAGCTCATACTCCTTCGGGGAGACAGGCAGGAAAGCGAAATGTACACCTGAGGTAAGCACAGCACCCCGCTATAGGACCGCAGGTGATTTAGTAGGTTTTGTTGCTGGAAAAAAATATATGATACCCATTATTATTATTATTATTGGAAATTTGAAAATAATTCTCAGATCTCTGTATCTGTCTTTGAGAATTCTCTCAGCCCAGAAAGTCTCTGGCAAAATGAAGGCCCTGTCAACTAAAGATGCCCTTGGGTGGTCTATGAGTGTCCGTAAGGATGGCCTTTCTCTGCTCTTCTAGGGGTGGGGTGGGGCCGGGGGACTGCAGACACTGGTTGGTCTGAGGGGGCTAGATTTAGATATAAATGACCCAAAGTTCTGTGCATATAAAAAGGAGCTTGGGTTTGTCCTTATCATGAAGGGAGAATCACCGAGAAATTTCATGCCGGGGAGGGCCACAATCAGATTTCAGATTTCCATTTCCAAATCAGATTTCTCATTTTCCATTTCTTCCTTGCCTTATCTCCCCCTGCTCCTCTTTCTCGCCCCCTTCTTCCTTCTCTCTTTATACACTGTTTTGTATATATGCAGCTTGAATTTGTGTTTAGATAGAAATGTTCAGTGTTGTCTCTGTGAAAATATACTGTTGTTTTGGATGATGTGGGACAGGGTTTGGAGCCTGAGAATGTCTTCATGTGGCCCAAGGCTATCGAGTGTTTTCATTCGTGTAGACAGAGCCCTGCCCTAAAGTGCCATAGGAGCTTCTTGGTAGCTGGAACCGTTAGTGTGGTTCACCATTCCGGCTCCGGCTCCTCTGTCATCATGTGCTGCTTCTGACAGAGACCGCCAACTAGGTCAGAGAAGGCTCCTGGCCATGCTATCTCCCATCTTCTGTTTATTAAGTGACTCCAATATAACAGGCACTGCAGGCGATGCGACTGTCATCTGGATGTGATCTTGGCCTTCAGAGGTGCATCGCCTGGGAGAGAGGCCCCTGGGTGGGTGTGGATTTCACTGGTTGGCACTGGGGATGACTTATGGGAGAACATGAAGAGCTAGATCACGCAGTGGGAAAGATAATCATATACGTACGATTATCATATGTAAAATCATACATACAATCTGTATGATTATTTTAAGGTGAAAGTCTCAGTGTGGCATCCATGTACTTTTAACACTTGCTAATCTCCCTTTTAGAAGGAAAAATAGCAAGTCTCAGGCTCAGAGCTTAGGAGGGACTGTAGATCCAGCTGGTCTTTGATAAAATTGTGAAGTTCTAATTGTATTTTTCTTCTGTGTTTGGCAAATGTGATGGCTGATTTTATGCGTCAGCTTCACTGGGCCACAGCAGGGGGCCCAGACATTTGGTCAAACATTCTGAGCGTCCCTAGATGAGATTAACATTTGAAACAATAGACTCCAGAAGGCAGACTGCCCTCCTTTCTGTGGGTGGGCCCCATCCAATCAGTCGAAGGCATGAACAGAACAAAAAGGCTGACCCTCCCTCAAGGAAGAGGGGATTCCCTCCTGCCTTGTGACCCCATGGACTGTAGTGCTCCAGGCTCCTCTGATCATGAGGATTCTCCAGGCAAGAATACTGGAGTGGGTAGCCCTGCCCGCCTCCAGGGGAGCGTCCTGACCTAGGGATTGAATGCACGTCTCCAGGGGCTCCTGCACTGAAGGTGGATTCCTTACCACTGAGACACCAGGGAAGCCCAAGAAGCCACATAAAGTGTCCTTATTCAATACATTCATTTAAATTAAAAAGGAGTCCATTTAAGGAACGATATGAAGTAAATGATAATTGAGGTTGCACATGGGTTTGGCAAAAATGGTGAAAAGGGTTTATTTGGGAAATGCAGAGGTTAGGGCAGGGATGCAGAGAGCCACAGGCCCAAGCAGGAGTGAGGAAGGTATAAGAGGAGAAGCTGAAGTCCTGACCACTTGCCCTGCTCCCTGCCCACCCCCATCTGGGAATAGGGAGGGAAGCACAGAGGACAGGGAGAGAGGCCGGGCTCTGTCTGGAGCACTAGACAAGTGAGGGGCTGGCGTTAGGCTCACTAACTGCTATCGCAGTCAACCTCAAACCTCAGCAGCTTACCCAATCAGAGGTCATTTCTTGTTCACTCACATTCACATCAGCTCCTGTAAAGACCATGTGGGGTGTGGGGAGGAAGAGATGATTCTGTTCTGGGCCCTGGTTCAGGCGTCAGACTCTGCTCAACAGGGGGTCTATAGAGCAGCACCATCCTAGGGCTTTATGCACTGATGAACATGTTCTGTATCTGCAGTTTGATGATGGAGTACTTGATATGTGGTCACTGCCACTGAAAAATGGAATTTTAGATTTTCTTTCCTTTTAAGTAATTTAAATGTGAATATCTACATGTGGCTAGCTGCTACCATATTGGACAGTGCAGTCTGGAGCCCCATCCTCATTTGCAATCATTCAGGGAGAGGGAGAGAGGGAGAGATTGAGGAAGAAGTTTTATGTGCTGGGCTTGGAGAAGTTCATCACTTTCTCCCACATTTCTCTGGTCAGAATGCAGTCATTTGGGTGTGCCATAGTCCCCAGAATGAAGTCTAGGTATATGCCAGGAGGAAAGGGGGGTGGGTTTGGGAAGAATCTAGCCTGTCTGCCACTACAGATTTGGCAGAAAAGGTGATGTACCTGGAAATAAGCAGCCTGGGGGTAGGCATTTGGCAGTGACTTAGTCAGGGGGCATCAGGGAGGCTGGGTCACTGATGGCAGAGTTCTTATCCTGTGACTGAGGTTCAGGGTTGGGACTCTAGTCTCCAGGCACAGGGAAGCCAAACCGTGGAGGATGTGGGGAACAGAGACTAGCGATACATCTCAGACACGGAAAAGGGTAGGTCTCAGGGTCAAGGCAACAAGCTGACCAGAACAGAGGCAAGGATCAGAGTGGGCCCTCCAGCAAGCTGTCCAGCCCTGAGTCCTGCCCGTGGGAGGGCTGCCATAGGCTCCTTATGATCCCTCCCTTTGTTGTCCCCTTAGAGGTGGGGAAGGGCTGAGAGGGCAGGAGGGATCCAGAGGGCATGGGAAGAGGCATGGTGGGAGTCAGGCTGGGTATCTCAGATGGAATCAAGGAGCTGGGGATACACAGCTTATTTAACCAGCACATGGAAGGCGTATTATGGGGCAGGCAGAGAACAGGAGATTTCAGTGCACTAGTTTCAGTGGTGAAACATTTCGATGCACTGAGAAACCAAACTTTTATACTCTCAGCTATTTTCCAACTAAGAAATGTACAAACCAGACATCTGCACCTGATCTTCCAACCTCATCCCCTGGTCCACCTTCAACCATAGTGTGAGATTCAGTGACGGGATGGCAATTAGGATAAACTGGGATTCAGGAATTTTAAGCATAGTCATGGCTGAGTCAAATCAGTTTCAGTGCAAAGACTGCGTCAGATTGATCAAGAGAAAACGTCTCGCTTTTTCCAGGTACTAAGTGTGGGCAGTTTTGTGGGGGAGGTGACACCTGAGCTGGGCTTTGTGGATGAAGTGGAATTTGACAGGTAGAGATGGAGGCGGGGAACATCCTGAGTTGTCGTCTATATGAGCAGACTCACAGGATAGAGGAGGGTGGGTGTGTGCACAGGAAGTGGAGAGTAGACCAGTTGGCCAGAGGGTGGGCGTGCTGAGAAAGATCCAGCTGGAAAGATTTGCTGGGGCCAGGTTCAGAAAGGTCTTGCATGCCTGGCTAAAGGCACCACTTTTATTCTGGAGGTCATGGAGAGCCACTGGAGGGTTTAGAGCAAGGCACTGGCATAACCAATCTGGGCTGGGCCAGTGGGGAGCGAGGAATGGTATGGGATGTGATTGGAGGCTGTTGCAGTGGTCTGGAGAGAAGCCTGGACAAGTGTGCTGGCCCAGGCAACGGACAGGGCTGTGTGTATGTGGCTGGTAGTCGAGGTGGGGGGTGCGGGAAATGGGGAGGGGGATTAGTCATTCAAGGCCCTAATGTGGGATTTGCTTCACGTCTGTTCTGTGCTTGCTTGGCCATGCCTGGCTCTTGGGTATGTGAATGGATAAAGAGAGTGGAGGCTTGTCACACACCGCCATCCTTTTCTTATATGAAAAACTCAAGGAATGTGCTGCTTGCTTAGAGGGGAAAGGTGGATCGTGTTATTTCTTGTAAAGGAGCCACCTCAGCCTGAGAGCGAGAGGCTGCTTCTGGGATGAAAAGCCCATGATTCTGTGTCTTGGGGGGATTAAAACGTGCCGCTCAGCGTGGGTTCCCATGGAAGCTACCCCCAGGCGTAGGGAGATGAGAGGAAGGTGGACGGAGAGGCTGGGAGGGAAACGAAGCAGCAGCGCTGAGCCAGGTGAAAGCACGGAGGTGAGCAGGGAAACCCTCCTGGCTGCCTCAATGCTCGAAATGGCAGCAGAGGCCTGATAGAACTGGGGGGTTCACATCACATCACAGGACTGTGGCCTTCCCAGGGGGCACTAATGGTAAAGAACCTACCTGCCAATGCAAGAGACGTGGGTTTGATCTGTGGGTCAGGAAGATCCCCTGGAGGAGGGCATGGTGACCCACTCCAGTATTCTTGCCTGGGAAATCCCACGGACAGAGGATCCTGGCGGGCTACAGTACATGGGGTCGCAAAGAGTCGGACACGACCAAACAGCTAAGCACGTACAGGACTGCCTGTGCAAGAGGCTGGGCTTTGAAAAGGAGGCATTTGGTGGTTAAATTTGAATCTGTGGCAGCAACCTGATTCTTTTTACCAAGGCCAGCTGGGGAGAGTGATTTTCTTTGCCACCAAAGACTTGCAGTGTGGAAACCAACGTCCCTCCAGCAGGAATAATAGCCGTTCATATAGGACCGAGAAAGCAACAATTTCCTCATTGTATGTGTTTCTGTAGCGGCTGAGAGAAGCCCACATTCCCACCCTAGATAAGTGCCCAATTAGAGAGATTTCAAAGAGGGGACAGTCTTCAAGGTACTTGGTTTTCGGGGCTTTATTGATTCAGTTTTTCGTTTTAGTTTTCATTGTGGTTTTAATCCCAAATGGAGCTGGCAGCATGTTATCCAGGCAAAGTTTATCTCCTGCTCATTACAGCACAGAGGCTGGCAGAGCCCCTCTTCTCCAGTGTGAGCTGGTTATAAACGCATGGGTTGGGCTTGGAGCCACCCAAGCACCTACTGTATTTGCAGAGAAACCCTGGCCCAGTGATCAGCAACGCACATCACGTTACCTCCAGCTTCTGCAACACTCTCTCCGCCTCCGAACCCACAAGTGTGAGCCTGGACCTCAGGGCAAGTTCCCATAAACATCCGGGTGCCCCTGGCTAGGCTTTCTTCAACCTTCCGCTCCCATCTTTCAAGTATCGGCCCATCAGAAACGTGTGAGTCATTGTCATCCACAAATGTGTCTCTGAAACCTGAGCTCTGCTCTGTGACTGAGAAACTTGCTTGGTTTTCCTAAACTTCAGTTTCCTCATCTGTCAAATGGGTATCTTTAACAGAAGTCCAGTTCCTGGGGGTGGTGGCTGTGAAAACAAAATTGGGGTCAGGGCGGGGCTGGGGAGCAGGCAATGACTCTGAGGGTTGGGGTTTGGCAAGGCTGGAACCTACCGCTGAGTGACCTTGATGGAGCTGGGTGAACACAGCCTGGGCTCTTGCCTGTGGCACCTATGAACTGTGGGACTTGGAACATGTGATTTTAGCTGCAGGAACTTAATGTTCTTCTTCTCAGTAATGGGAGTAATAATAGTACCTGAGGCGTAGGGAGGTGAGGATTGAATGAAGCCGTTGATGGGCAGGAACAAGAAGGGTGAACACAGGGCACTTAGCACGTGTGAGGTACTTTTCCATCACTCCCCCTATGTCGTGGCCAGCTGGCTGGGCAGACATCCAACATGTATTACGCACCTTGGCACACCTGGCACTGTGCCAGGCAATTGGGACCAGCCGGGAATGCGAGATGTGGTCCCTGCCCTCCCAGGATGCAGTCCAGGTGGGGAAACAGGATGATAGGACACAGGCCAGGAAGCGTGTTCAGTGGGGAGCATGGGCGCTGCGAGGATGCAGAAGCGGGGCTCACAGTATCCGAGACGCACTCAGCCCAGAGGAGGAGTTAGGAGGTTGGCGTCGTTCCGGGAGCAGCTGGCGTCTTTCTGTAGCGCCTGGGGTCCTGAGCAGGGGCAGGCGGCCAGTGAGGGTGAAATGGGGCTGCCCTTTGAGTGGGATCTGGACAGAGAGGTGGGAGCACCCGAAATGCCAAAATCTGATTCCAAGAATGTATGTTGGGAGCCTCCGTTTTCTTATCCCAGGGGTCTCGTGAGGAAATGCTAGTTTCCCAAGCTCTGAGGGTCCCAGGGAAGAGCGGGTGCAAGAGACGCCCACCCCTAGTCCCTTCCTCATCCCATGGCTTGTGGGCTGCCCTCTCCCATTAGCCTTGAGCAGGCATTTTGTAACAGGCATCTCTTCCCGTTCAGTTTCCCTCCCAGACCTGCAGACCTGCATTCCTGAGCAGCTGAGCATATGGATGGAATTCACAGGAGGCGGAGGGAGCGGGGAGGGGTGTCCAGCCCCAAGCGTGTCACAGATGCCCACAGAGAGTGGGGAGGATTAGAGCAAATCATTAATTGTCATTAATATGCTGGGGCTTGACAGCCCCGGATTTATTTTTACACCAAAGCCCAGACGTGCCTTGCACATGTCCCTGGGTTCTGGGCTCCAGGAGAGAAGGGAAAGCTGGTTGCACTGGTCACCTGCCAGGCTTTCGCCAGGACTGGACAACTTGCTTTCGGCTTGGCTCCCTGGTCTGGTAGAAACCATGACTTCCAAGGGTTCCCTGCCTTCCTTCCCTCCTTGGCTGTCCCCCCTCCCCAGAGAGATTTCCTGCCAAAGAGAACCCTGATTTCCATTGTTCGTGGACTGTGCCAAGACCCTAGGGAGGGATGGAGGAGCTGGTCAGAGAGAAGATGGATAATGTCACAGGGAATGGTATTCAAAGGGTTAAACTGCCACCAAGGAATGCATTATTTTAGAAAGAAAACACTGTACAACAAGACTTCTAGAGATGCTACTGTCTCTATGGGCAAATGGAACTCTGGGTTGCCTTTCCTTTCAAATAGGTACCGAGAACCCAGGTTTGACTCCAAATTTGACCTGGTAGCCCTTATGAGGGTTCCCAGGTGGCACTAGTGGTAAAGAACCTGCTTGCCAATGCAGGAGACATGAGTCGAGGGTTCAGTCCCTGGGCTGGGAAGATCCCCTGGCAGAGGGCACGGCAAGCCACTCCAGTATCCCTGCGTGGAGAATCCCATGGACAGAGGAGCCTGGCAGGCTACAGACCTTAGAATCGCAGAGTCAGACATGACTGAAGTGACTGAGCACACAGCAGCCTGTCCTTCACTATCTCCCCGAGTTTGCTCAGAATCACGTCCACTGAGTCGATGATGCCATCCAACAATCTCATCCTCAATCGCCCTCTCCTCCTCCTGCCATCAATTTCCCAGTATCAGGGTCTTTCCAATGACTTCACTCTTCACATCAGGTGACCAAAGTATTGGGGCTTCATTTTCAGCGTCAGTTCTTCCTGATGAATATTCAAGTTGATTTCGTTTACAATTGACTGGTTGGATCTCCTTGCTGTCCAAGGGACTCTCAAAAGTCTTCTCCATCACCACAGTTCAAAAGCATCAGTTCTTTGGCACTCAGCCTTCTTTATGGTCCAGCTCTCACATCCGTACATGACTACTGAAAAAACCATAGCTTTGACTATACAGACCTTTGTAGGCAAAGTGATGTCTCTGCTTTTTAATAGGCTGTAAGAGACCCCAGGGATGTTCAGGCCCTGAAATAAAGGTTCTATGAGGACACAAGAAGGTGGCCTTCTGCATACCAAGGAGAGAGGACTCAGGAGCAATCAAATCTGCGGACACTTCCATTTCAGACTTCGAACCTCTAGAACCGTGAGAGATCAATTTCTGTTACTACAGCCACCCAGCCTGGTACTTTGTTATGATAGCCTCAGCAACACCTCGATGGGAACAACATTTGTCCTAGTCGATATCACCATCTAACCTGGCTCAGCGCCCGTGGAGAAGGTTTCCCATTGATCTGCAACCTCATGACCCCATTGACCATCCCACCCCCTTTCAACCTATATTCTTGCAGCTCTCATTATTCAAAGGTGATTCTTTGGAACAAACATCACTTTCTCTGCCTGCATTCATGTGGATTGCTTTTCTGGATTCTGGAGGAGTTATTGTGACCCATTTGAAGCTAGCCTTGATGAAACCAAGAACTACACATATCTGGAAGTCTCCAGGATGTGATTTATAGTAGGCAGAGTCAGGAGACCATTGTGAAGGTCACTTAAAACACTTACAAAATGAAGTCACTTCAGGTCTCATTTTTCGTACCTTGAAGCAGAGTCAAGATTAGATTGGGGATGGCAAAGTTCAGGGATGACCAGTTCTAATCAGTTCTGAATGGCTGCATGGTACTAGCAGGAAAGAATCCTATAACCAATCAGCCACGTGTGCCCAGAGAGAAAGGTAGTCCGTATGCCAGGGCTGCCAGCTCATGAGTTTTAAGATCTCCTCTAGCCCCAAGTTTCTTTTTTTAATTTAAATATGTTTTTATTCTACAACACTGTATCAAACTACATCACTAGGTAGGCCAATAGCATTATTTTGATGCCTATAGATATATAATGGTGTTTCGTCATAATAGAACCAAGGGCAGTGTCAAAGATTGCTGGCACTGACTGTAACACCATGATAGAATTTCCTATTAGCCCCCGGTTTAGCCCCAAGTTTCTAAGCCCCCTGTTAATCAGAGATTCATGCAGACCTAGGCTACAAACATTCTCTGATACTGTGCCTGCAGTCATATCCCCATCCTGCTCCGTGGACCACCCAGGTCCTTGCACAACTCCTACTGTTGCTTTTCATTGGCTGTCTTCCCCTGCTGGCACCTTCACCAGGTCCTAGGGCTGCCCATTGCAAATGTCCCTCTTGCTGCTAATTAAGGCAGGGGTCCCCAACCGCCAGGACATAATGCCTGATGATATGAGGTGGAGCTGCTGTAATACCAATAAAGTGCACAGCAATGGAATGCGAAACCATTCCCCACCTCCCATCTTCTATGAAACTGGCCCCTGGTGCCAAAAAGGTTGGAGATCTCTGAATTAAGGTCTTTATACTGAGCCCTATTGTTTAGCAACTCACATCACTCTTTAACCCACAGCCCCTGATTCCCACTGGAATCCAACTCTGATTGCATTAAGATTTGCTCCATCGCTGATGGCCATCAGCTGAAGATCAGCGCTTGGTCAGGAACACCCTGTGAAATTCATCTTCACCACAAATCCAGTCGGGGAATGTGGGAGCTGGATTATTTTCTCTCCTTCTTCTTCTTCTTCTTCTTCTTCTTTTTTTTTTAAAGAAAAGAGTGATGCGCTTATGTGTATGTGTGGGGTTTTTTTTTCCCCCAAAGAAAGCATTTCAAATACTCGTTAGGCAAAAATATCTATTTTACATACACCGTAATTGTTCTACCTGAGATGAAATATGTTATTTTTCTGAAGTAAAGCTACAGGCAGTTTATTAGCAGAGCTAATTAACCCACAATCAGCAACTGGCTCACCTCTAATCACAGCCTGCTTGCATTCTTCGCAGGCAGTGTGGTGGTGGCACAGCACTTATATTTATAAATCCGTGCAATGCAATATGAACTATATTTATGCGGACAGCATCCATTTTTTTAGCCTCAAAATCTGACCTACCTAAAACAGATGGCAGGAGGACTGGACTGCAGATCTGAGGCTGGAGGCTGAGGCCCCTTATCTTGATAGCCAGAGTCCCCCCCCCCTCCCCGTCCCTTTTTTTTTTTTTAACCTTTCAGCCTGTTAGGTGCCTTTTCCTCCTAACAAGGATTGCCAGGTGAAGGACTGTCTTGTGCACAGTATGTTGTGAGTGGCTGTCTCCTCGTGGGAGAGTGTCAACCTTTCCCATCCCTCTTTCATTTTCTACCGCAGGAAATGAATGGGGGTTTCCCAGCCGGTGGTGGTGGTGGTGGGGGGTTGTTGGGGGAAGGTGGACAGGTCAGCTGGAGCTTGAGCAAAGGTCAGGCTTGAAGGAATTCCTCCAAGCATCCAAGAAGCACCACAGGCCTGGCAGAAGTGTTCCACTGGTGGCATATGGACATATTGGTGGAGGTTAGAGTTTGATGGTATGTCTGCCAGAGCTAAAGGCAAAGGAGAAAAGGAAATACCTTTCTTTAGCCAGAAGCTAAAGGCAAAGGAGAAAAGGAAAGATATACCCATTTGAATGTAGAGTTCCGAAGAATAGCAAGGAGAGATAAGAAAGCCTTCCTCCATGATCAGTGCAAAGAAATAGAGGAAAATAATAGAATGGGAAAGACTAGAGATCGCTTCAAGAAAATTAGAGATAAGATGGGCTCAATAAAGGACAGAAATGGTATGGACCTAACAGAAGCAGAAGATATTAAGAAGAAGTGGCAAGAATACACAGAAGAACTGTACAAAAAAGATCTTCATGATCCAGATAATCACAATGGTATGATCACTCACCTAGAGCCAGACATCCTGGAATGTGAAGTCAAGTGGACCTTAGGAAGCATCACTATGAACAAAGCTAGTGGAGGTGATGGAATTCCAGTTGCTCTATTTCAAATCCTAAAGGATGATGCTGTGAAAGTGCTATACTCAATATGCCAGCAAATGTGGAAAACTCAGCAGTGGCCACAGGACTGGAAAAGGTCAGTTTTCATTCCAATCCCAAAGAAAGGCAAAGCCAAAGAATGCTCAAACTACCGCACAATTGCACTCATCTCACACACTGGCAAAGTAATGCTCAAAATTCTCCAAGCCAGGCTTCAGCAGTACATGAAGCATGAAGGTCCAGATGTTCAAGCTGGTTTTAGAAAAGGCAGAGGAACCAGAGATCAAATTGCCAACATGTGCTGGATCATCGAAAAAGCAAGAGAATTCCAGAAAAACATCTACTTTTGCTTTATTGACTATGCCAAAGCCTTTGACTGTGTGGATCACAACAAACTGTGGAAAATTCTTAAAAAGATGGGAATACCAGACCACCTGACCTGCCTCCTAAGAAATCTATATCAGGTCAAGAAGCAACAGTTAGAATTGGACATGGAGCAACAGATCGGTTCCAAATTGGGAAAGGAGTCCTTCAAGGCTGTATATTGTCACTGCACTTTTAAACTTATATGCAGAGTATATCATGTGAAATGCCAGGCTAGATGAAGATTGCCGGGAGAAACATCATTAATCTCAAATATGCAGATGACACCACCCTTATGGCAGAAAGTGAAGAAGAACTAAAGAGCCTCTTGATGAAAGGGAAAGAGGAGAGTGAAAAAGTTGGCATGAAGCTCAACATTCAGAAAACTAAGATCATGGCATCCAGTCCCATCACTTCATGGCAAATAGATGGGGAAACAGTGGAAACAGTTGCTGACTTTCTTTTTTTGAGCTCCAGAATCACTGCAGATGGTGACTGCAGCCATGAAATTAAAAGACGCTTACTCCTTGGAAGAAAAGCTATGACCAACCTACACAGCATATTAAAAAGCAGAGACATTACTTTGCCAACAAAGGTCCACCTATTCAAAGTTATGGTTTTTCCAGTGGTCATGTATGGATGTGAGAGTTGGACTATATAGAAAGCTGAGGGCCGAATAATTGATGCTTTTGCACTGAGGTGTTGGAGAAGACTCTTGAGAGTCCCTTGGACTGCAAGGAGATCCAACCAGTCCATTCTAAAGGAAATCAGCCCTGAATATTCATTGGAAGGACTGATGCTAAAGCTGGAACTCCAATAGTTCGGCTACCTGATGTGAAGAATTGATTCATTGGAAAAGACCCTGATGCTTAGAAAGATTGAAGGCGAGAGGAGAAGAAACTGACAGAGGATGAGATGGCTGAATGGCCTCACCAACACAATGGTCATGAGTTTGAGTAGGCTCCAGGAGTTGGTGCTGGACCTGGAAGTCTGGCATGCTGCAGTCCACAGGGTTGCAAAGGGTTGGACACGACTGAGGGACTGGACTGAACTGAAAGTTTGATGGTGTGTCTGCTAGAGATGCAGGCCTGCTCGTGTCATGATTGACGATCTTTTCTCTTTTTTTTTTTGACTCTTCTTTTTGAATTGAAATGTAGTTGATTTATAATATATTAGTTTCAGGTGTACAGCAAAGTGATTTTTTTTTTTGGTAAACCATAGCTTATTTATTTATTTAGGTTTTAATTGGAGGAAAATTGCTTTACAACGTTCTGTTGGTCTCTGCTGCACAACAGTGTGAGCCAGCCATAATTAGACACATATCCCCTCCCTCTTGAGCCTCCCTCCCTGCACGCTACCCAGCCGCTCTAGGTCATCACAGAGCACCGAGCTGAGCTCTCTGTGCTGCACAGCCTCTGCCCACCACTGACAGTGTATACAAGTCAAAGCTGCTTCCTCCACTCGTCCCACCCTCTCCCTCCCCCAGCCTGTCCACAACTCTCTTTACATCTGCGTCTCCATTCCTTCCCCGCCAATAGGTTTGTCAGTATTATTTTGACTATCCTTTATTTCAAGATAATGAATGGGAATGAAGAACGAAAAAGAGAGAAGAACCACTTTGCTGAGGCTGGACTGAGCTCTATAGTGAAGAATGCCTTAAAGCCCCAGTGCACATCTTCCAAATCTACTACCTGTGACCATCTGAATGGAGGGAAAAAAAAAAGAGGGACAGCCGGGTCCCAAGAGGGGCCCCTGTATAGACTGGAAGGAAGAGATGGCTGAGTGTGGATTCACAACCTCTAAAACCGGGGACCCAATGCACATGGACCACTTGATGCTCTGTGCCTGGAACAATCAGATATAGAGCTCTTTCTGGGGTGAGGGTGGGGTGGCAGTGAGGAAAGCGGGAAGGGAAATGCTGTGGGAATCTGATCCCTCCAGACATTATGATTTATTTGAAGAAAAAAGGGAATGAAGGGAGAAAGGAAAGAAGGAAGGGGAAGGGAGGGAGAGAAAAGACAGAAGAACGTGAGATTCAGAGTCTACGATGTGTCAGGCAATATGCCAAATACGTGTACGTTCCCTATTTTACTTACCTTCTCAGTCTTTGAGTAGAACATACTACCTTCGTTTTTACGGACATGGGATTAAGACAGAAGAATCTTGTCAAATGTGTTTATTTGGCTGTGCCAGGTCTTAGTTGCGGAACATGCAGTACACCTTTTAGTTGCTGCATGCAGGATCTAGTTCCCTGACCAGGGATCGAACCCAGGTCCCATATGTCAGGAACTCAGAGTCTTAGCCGCTGGACCACCAAGGAATTCTCAAGATAGAAGAATCTTAAAAAAGAAAAATCAACATTTGGACCTGGGTCGACCCACACCTCTTTCTACTTCCCATTTTTCAAGGGTCCACTTAGGTGGGACAGGTATGTATGTTAGATAATAAAACCACAAGTTTCTTAGCATAGTTTTAATCCAGAGTCTTGTTTTTCACATCAGTGGGGCAAAACTTAGGGCTTCCCAGGTGGCTCAGTGGTAAAGAATTCGCCTGCCAACGCAGGAGACGTGGGTTTGATTCCTGGGTCAGGAAGATCCCTTGGAGGAGAGCATGGCAACCCACTCCAGTATTCCTGCCTGGTGAATCCCCATGGACAGAGGAGCCTGGCGGGCAGGCTATGGTCCATGGGGTCACAAAGAGTCGGATAGTACTGAGCACACACACACCACACTGGGGCAAAACTTACCTGTCAGTTCAAGCTGGGGAGTGTCAGGGTCTCACAGAATTTCTGGTTATGTCAAATCTGGCTCTTTAATGATTGGGTGATTTCATCTGAGTTAAAGGGAAATGTCAGGTATTGCGTTAATTTTTCTAATAGACAAGTATGGGTGTAATCAGTCACTTTGGTTTTAACTTCCTGGCTAAGTCAAACGGTGTCCTTAGGGACAGGAAGTAGGGTGTGGGGATTTCCCTAGGCTTGGGCAGTAGGGAGAAACTTTGGTGGAAAGGAGTGGGAGCATTCCATAGAAGGTTTGTGCCGGTGTTTCTTGTGGCCCCTTTGTGGACCAGGCTTGGGCAGATGGGAGGACTGGCCCTCTGGTGTAGTGTCCACCCCCTTCCCTGGCCTTTAACTCTCAGGACTAGTACCGGAGGCAGGTGGGGTCTAGAGGTTAGTGGCGGCAGTGCGTGGAGCCAGAGCAGGAGTCTTGGAAGACTTTACAAGGGGACACTGCGTTAGGGCTGGTGAGGTGTCTACAGAGTGCTGGGGGCCTGAGACAAAGAGTGGTTCCAAGCTGCAGTAATAACCCACATATAGTCCAGAATAACTGCAGCAAGAAGCAGTGACTCGGAATGGATGATCTGGAAAAGTTTCACAAGTGGGATCCAGTGTCCTCTGGAGTTTACGCTTGAGTGTGTCCGTGGAGACACCTGTTTGCTCTTTTTTTCCATGAGAGTCTTAGGAACAAAAGCTCAGTTCTTTTGAAGGCCACATCAATTCACTCAGGTAAGGTTTTATTCTCTGAGACAGGGGCAAGTCATCACAAAGTCGTCCTGATGACACCTTCTTTAAATCAGCATCCTCCAGACTTGTGAGGTTGGTTGGAAATGGGAGGAGAGAGAAAACAAATCAATAGGTAGCCAAGTCGTTCTTTGGGTCCAGGGACTCCCTTTCTGTATTTGGGGAAGGGGGTTGGTTTTCTGGGTGGAATCAGCATTGGATTCCTTGTTGCTTATCAGAAAAGGATTTTGTTAATAATGGGGAGGTTTACCAGACGTATGAAGAGCCAGCTGCTCATTTCCAGAAGTATTTATTCAAATCTGCTGGAATTTTAAGGTGCTGGACCTATACTTAGAAATACAGATTCCCTTCTCTGAACTTCACCTTCCCCAGGTGTGAAATATAGCAGGTGAGTTGGCCATCTCAGTAAGAACTGAAGCTCCACAGTTAGTAAGAATGTCCACAAAAGATCTCAAAAGCGGTGCTGCACGGTTGAACCTTAGAAACGAGCTCAGTGAAATCAACCAGTCACAAAAGGACAAGTACCAAACGATTCCACTCATGTGAGGCACCTAAAATAGTCAGATTCATAGAGAATGAAAGTAGAATGTTGGGGAGTTACTGTTTAATGGGCAAAGATACTCAGTTTGGGAAGATGAATGGTGCCAGTGGTTGTACCACAGTGTGAACGTACTTCAAGACACCGAACCATAAACTTGAAAGTGGAAAAACCAATAAATTTTATGCTGTATACATTCTATCGCACACACAAAAAGGCTGAGCTGCCTTCAGTGGGGCCCCAAGGTCAAGAAACCCAATTTGCAGAACTGAGACATGTTAGTGGTCCAATGCATAGGTCAACCCTTGTCCTAGACAAGGCTAATCATGGCCGAAAGGCCACTTAAATTTAAAAAATAGTGGTGAAATCTTTTTCTCCTAAAAAACAAAACTTTCTTATACTCCCACTACATTAAACAAGCAACAGAGGGATTGTAGCTTAGTAGGGTGATGGGCCGTGAACAAAAGTCACAGTTGCTCAGAGCAGGATGCGATCGGCATTTTGTGCTCCAGACAAGTGGACCAGAGGTCAGAGGCCACTGCTGCCGTGTGATGCTGGACCACAAACATTCAGAGAGTCCCACGTAGTAAGGGGCATATGAGAGGCTTGTGTCCACAACCCTTGGTGTGCAACATGGGCGTCCATCAAGTGTGTCTCTCTGGCAGCAAGGAGGCAAGAGCAAGGTGCAGTGAACCCTCCCTTTGGCCTCCTGTAGGACCACCCTGTGGAATCAGCCCCACTGGGAAACCTTTCATCTGGCCAGTGGCCTTTCTGCTTCCCTAATAGGTACCATCAGCATCAGCCAGAGGTGACATCCTGCGTGGTCCTCTTTAGTGGACTATATGGATGAACGAAGACCCTTTGGGCCGCCAGCGACAGAAGCTAAATCCAAAGTGGTTTAACCGTGCCCCGCCCCCCCCAAGATGTATTGGATATAACTGAAATGTCAGGTACAGCTGGCTCCAGGGGTTCAAATAATGTCATGAACTCACTCTTTTTTTCTCTCTCATACTCTATTATTTCTTTTCCATTTGTTTATTTCTCTTTCAGTCAGGCCCTTTCCACATGGTGGACCCTTGGTAACAATAGGCTTATCTCATGCTTTTGGCAAGTTTGTTTACTCTCAGGCCCCTCCATGAGCTACTGTCTTGGGCCCGGGGATGGTGTGATCTGATTGGCCAGGCCTGGACTGCTTGCCCGCCTCTAAAGCCAGAGGGTGGAGCCAGCATCACCCCTTCCCCCTAGACCCGCCCCAATCATGGGCTGAGTGGGGGTGGGTGGGGGAAGGAATTGGTCCCTGAAGGAGAAGAGGCCACTATTACCAGAGCAGGTGGTGGAACTGGACCAGGCGGTGACAATAGACACACGTTCACAGCGCCACTCGTGACGTGTGGAGGTGGGCAAGAGCGCTACGCTGGGTGTGGGGTTTCTCCCTCCTTGTCCTTCCGCAGACAGTGTCTCCCCAGTTTCTGTGCCTCATTTTGGCTCTTCTTGCCTCCTGCTCCCGTTTTAGTTCTGGGGCCAGTGACTCCATTTCAGGTCATCTGAACTGGCCCAAAGACCTCCCTCCAGGCAGACCTTCTGGTGCTGCCCTCTGCAGTCAGGTGCTGCCCCAGCCCAGACCAGCTGACCCTTGAGAGCCATCCAGGATAGGGCCACAGGGACAGAGCCCTAGTTTGGGGGAACTCGCCTTTGGGGAGAGTTCAGGCTCACCTTCTGTGCCCTGCCAAGACTTGCCTTTGGGGAGAGTTCAGGCTCACCTCCTGTGCCCTGCCAAGACTCGAGCCTTAAACTTTTGTCCCCCTTCCGAGTTATTTTCTTCCTTCATCAAGTCCCTGTTGTGCTGTGCGGTGTTTGTTGTTGGGGGGTGTCGGTTTGTTATTTTCACTCTGCTCTGTGCACTGACACTTCGCAGAGGTGTGGGCACATTCTGAAATGATGATCTCCCCGTGGTCAGGAGAGCCTGGCCCTCCCGCAGGGGTGGAGCGGCTCTGGTCTGGGGGAGAGGCTGGGGCTTCACTTGGGTCCTAGCGTGGGAAGGGCTGATGGAAAAGCATTTCCTCTGGGGATGTAGAGAGCCTGGGCTGGAAGGGAGGGGGAAAAAAGTGAAGCAGATGCAGGTGCTGGGTCTTAGAGAGACTGGTCTTCGGGGGGGGGGCATCCAGTCTCCATCCCCTGCTCCCCTCCCCCTAAGGTAAGCTCAAGGTCATTGAGGGCACCAGGCCCCGAAGAAACCTGGTATCTCATCTAACCAGCTGCTTGAAATGATGAGGCTGATTTACCAGGGAGGATCTGGGTGGGGAGAGTCTTGGGAGCAAAAGCTGGAATTCCAGGTCATGATTGCTCACTCATGAGCCCCCACCTCGCTAGTCTCAAGGTTCGTTCTATGATGCAAATTTGGTCCAATGTCCTTGCTGGTGTCATTTGCTCCACCAGATCCAATTTTTGTTGCAAGCAGTTTCCTGCCCCTAAGGGGGGTCTCTCCTTATGTCCTTACTGGAGGCATTTCCATGGCTACTGTCAAAGGGTCTTTCTCCATGGTGGGCCATATGCCCACCATTCCTGGACAGAGGAGGTCTTGGGGCTCTTTGAAGATAACTCCCATTTGCCAGCTTCTCACAAGGCCTCCCTTCTGTGTCTGGTTCTGGCCATGGCAATTCAATCCATTTATAACTCAGAGGTATCTGGTGTGTGCTGTGCTAAGTCTAAGTCCCTTTAGTCGTGTGCAGTTCTGATACCCTATGGACTGTAGCCACCAGGCTCCTCTGTCCATGGGATTCTCCAGGCGAGAATACTGGAGTGGGTTGTCATGCCCTCTCCAGGGGATCTTCCCGACCCAGGGATCGAACCTGTATCTCTTCTGTCTCCTGCATTGGAAGGTGGGTTCTTTGCCACTAGCGCCACCTGGGAAGCCCTTGTTTAACATGGTTACGACGAGGCTTCTTGGATTATAAAGAAAGATGGTAAAGGGTCAGGATGAGAATGGACATGAGCTCTAAAGTGAGATGGAAAAGGATGTAAGTTCTGGCTCCAGCCCAAGTGGAGTGGCATAGTCTGAGTGGCATCTTCTACAGCCTCAGCTTCTTCATCAGCACATTGTAAAGACAGAATTGTCTTCTTTGAGGGCTGTTGCGAGGATTACATGAAGCAAACATTTATTCCTTCAGTAAGTATTTACCAAGTACCGAGTACATGTCAGACACTGTTTTAGCTCTTTGCTATACTGAAAAAATAACAGTTCCCACGGTTGTAACGCATGTAATGCACATGAACGGACTTATAGAGCCTCAGATCCTCCATGAAAGAAGGAGGGGCATGGTGATCCCACCACACAGCAGGTCATTGCTTTTGGAAGGGTTTACATTCCATTGAATCTGTTCGAGGCCATGATGCCTTCCCACCCAGAGACTGGAAGCACAGGCTTGCCACTAGGTGTGGGACAGAGTCTGCGTGCGTGCGTGCGTGCGTGCATGCGTGCATGCGTGCGTGCGTGCGTGCACGCGTGCTCAGTTGCTCAGCTGTGTCTGTGCGACCCCATGGACTCTAGCCCACCAGCCTCCTCTGTCCATGGGATTCTCTAGGCAAGAATACTGGAGTGGGTTGCCGTGCTGTCCTCCAGGGGATCTTCCTGATTCAGGGATCAAACCCGTGTCTCCTGCATCTCCTGCTTTACAGGCAGATTCTTTACCTCTGAGCCTCCAGGGAAGCTCGGGGACAGAGTCTGCAGCACCCCTCACTCCAGCATGCAGACAGCCCTGGCCAACCACAGGGCAGCTTCCTCCGACCTCCCTGAGGTGGTGGGGAGAGGGAAGTGGATGGAAGGGGCCTCCAAATTCCGAGAGAAGAAGAACCCAGTTGACTAAGATCGAAGATTCCTTTTGGGTTTGAAGCAATGGAGCAGCACCTGGGAGGAGGGGCTGCTACAGATGGACGGTAACGCCCTGTTTCTGGCTCACACTTGCTCCTCCCCCAGATCATCCTCACCTCTAAGGCCCTATTTCAGAGGCAGACTCTCTGGACCTGCCCTCCCTTCTTCCCACTAGGAAGGGAGCAGAGATGCTAAGGGGTGATGGAGAAATGGAGACTGTGAGTTGCCAGTGGGGCAGGCTGGCAAGGAGGACATTGCCCTCCAGGGACAGGATTTTCCTGTTCTTTTCATGTGACTCCGAAAGGTCAAAGCTATGGTTTTTCCAGTAGTCATGTATGGATATGAGAGATGGACCATAAAGAAGGATAAGCACTGAAGAACTGATGCTTTCAAACTGTGGTGCTGGAGAAGACTCTTGAGAGTCTCTTGGACTGCAAGGAGATCAAACCAGTCAATCCTAAAGGAAATAAGCCCTGAATATTCACTGGAAGGACTGATTCTGAAGTTGAAGTGCCAATACTTTGGCCACCTGCTGCAAAGAGCTGACTCATTGGAAAAGACCCTGATGCTGGGAAAGATTGAAGGCAGGAGAAGGGGATGACAGAGGATGAGATGGTTGGATGGCGTCACCAACTCAATGGACATGAGTTTGAGCAAACTCAGAGAGATAGTGAAGGACAGGGAAGCCTGGTGTGCTGCAGTCCATGGGGTTGCAAAGAGTCTGGCAGGACTGAGCAACTGAACATCAACATAAAAAAAAGGAGGCGAGGGGGCAGTGCTCTGGCCCAGGAGCACTGGGCTTCTCCCTCAGAGATCAGGCCTCTCCCTTGCTCTGTGTTGTCTCCTGCTATGGTCAGAAATTCAATTTGCAAAGATTTTCCCTGGTCTGGGCTCTGGCTCCTTTGCCTGGTGTCTCTGGCTGTTGCTGAAACTGGCCCCTCCCTTCACTGTCTCCTTTCAGATTTCTTGGGTGAAATTTAAACCTCTTACCCCAATGCAGCTCAAAGCAGTAGGACCAGTGAGCATTTTCTTCAGCAAACTGTTTTCCTCATCTGATGAGCAGTGACTCTTGAACCCTCAGATCTGGAGCATATGTGGGTGTGCCCGCATGCGCATATGTGATGATGTATATCAAGGGGAGAAAGAATTGAAGGAAGGAGCACAGCCCTCCTGACAGGGGTGAACGTGATGGTCCCAGACTCAGCCCCTTTTCCGCCAGGACTGGCCAGGGCAGGATGGAGCAGCGGGCTCTGCTGTGGTCATCTGCGTGGGCTACCCTTTCCCCCTGGAGACTGATGGAGGCAGACAGAGGAAGTGTCCACCCTCAGAAGGCGAGGAACAGATATTTCTAGTGAAAACCCAGGCTTGTCGTGTAAAATGCCTCTCAACGTCTCTCTATTCATCCCTCAGAGGTTGTTGATGGGATATTGCTAACGTCCGTGCTGTTGGTGTCTTTTTGGGTCCCGTGGTCCTGAGCATCTTACCTTGACATGCAGGATCCCACATGCAGCTTGTTGCATTAGGTTCCCAATAGGACCCTTATCCTCTGCTTTTCTATGCTCCAGTCCTCCAGTCTCCCAGGGTTTCCAGAACCTGCCACGTTCTTGCTCACCTGTGCCTTGACTGAGTCCACCCTCCCACCTCCTCCGTCCTTCCTAAATATCTCTTTCCTCTCCTCATTCGAGATGCTGGTAGCGTTGAGCCCTCTCCATGACATCTCTGTGGACCACCATCCCCATCAAGGTCTCTGATAGTAACTGCCTCGAGCCTGCATCCTTCAGTTGTCAGGCGGGGCAGCATGCACTTTGGTGCCTTACCACTTACTCATTGTGTGATGTAGACTCAGTTTTGTTTTCTGTTGTTAAGTTGTCTGAGCCTCAGCTTTCTCATCTGGAAAATGGAAATCAAAGCACCCACTTTATAGAATTATTATAGAAATCCATGAAATAATGTACATGAAGGTCGTAGAATGGAGACTGGCATGTAGTTACTAGAGGATATGTATCCTTTCTCCAAAGAGAGTGTAAAGTTCTCGAGAGAAGCCACTGGATCCTGTTGTATCTTAGCGTGGCTGCAGCCTAGCACAAAACTTACTACAGAGTAAGTGCTGTGGACTGACTGTACGTGTGTGCTTGCTCAGTTGTGTCCAACTCTTGGCAACCCCGGGGACTGTAGCTCACCAGGCTCTTCTGTTCATAGGATTTTTCAGGGAATACTAGAGTGGATTGCCATTTCCTCCTCCAGGGGATCTTACCGACCCAGGGTTTGAACCCAGGTCTCCTGTGTCTCCTGCACTGGCAGGTGGGTTCTTTACTCCTTGAACCACCCAGGAAGTCCCCCTGACGGTTCATATCCACCTCAAGTTGTTTGTTGAAATCCTAATCCCCAATATGATGGAATTAGGAGGTGAGGTTTTGGGGAGGAGATTAGGTTATGAGGATGGAGCCCTCATGAATGGCATTAGTGCCCTTTTAAAAGAGACCCCAGAGAGCTCTCCAACCCCTCATACCATGTGAGGACACAGTGAGGAAACAGCCATCTATGAGCTGGGAAGCAGGTCCCCACCAGCCACTGGATTTTAGAATTCACAGCCTCCAGAATGCTAAGAAACAGATGCTTGTTGTCTAAGCCACCCAGCCTATGGCTATTTGTCACAGCGGTGATACCGCAAAGTTATGACCATCAAATGTATCTCCAGGGGCTTCCCTGGTGGCCCAGTGGTTAAGAGTCTGCCTGCCAGTGCAGGGGACAGGGATTTTATCCTTGCTCCAGGAATATCCCACAGGCCACAGGGCCACTAAGCCCTCAAGCTGGAACTACTGAAGCCCTCACACCCTAGGGCCCATGTTCTGCAATGAGAGAAGCCACCACAATGTGAAACCCACGCAGCATAACTAGAGAGGAGCCCCTGCTTCCTGCAAATAGGGAAAAGCCCACGTGCAGCAACAAAGACCCAGCACCGCCATAAGTAAGTAAATAAATAAATCTTTTAAAATATCTGCAGACATTTCCGGATGTCCCCTCAAGGGCAAGATCACCTCTAGTTGAGAATTACTGCTCTGGAGCTTCGTTTTCACTTATGTTTTTATGTAACAAATGCAGTCACCTCTGCTTAGCACTGATTTCCCTTGTTCACCTGCCAAACTCCTAAATCACCTCTGGAAACCCAGGCCAGACATGAGTTCCTGGGAGAAGATCTCTGAGCCTCACTCTGATCCCCACAGAGGCCCTTTTCTGTGCTCCTGAATCCTGTATCGTGTATCCCACTGTGCCAACCCACATTGTCCCCCATAGCAGCTGCCTATTTTTGCATCCCTCTCTTATCCATTGCAGTTTGACCTCTTCAAAGCAAAGTCTATGATTTTTTCCCCACCTTTTTATCTTCAGCACATAATACAGGGTCTGGAATACAGCAGGTGGTTACAGTGTGTTGAATGGATGAATGGAAGGATTGATGAATGACTGGGTGAATTGATGGACAGGTGAATGGGTGAGTTGATAGATAAACTTGTAGGTAAGTAGATGAGAGAGTAGTTGCATGGAAAGGTGAACTAGTAGATAGAAGGATGGATAGGATTTATGAATAAATTAATAAATAGATGAGTGAATAGGTGTGTGCTTTGATGCTTGGATGGAGGATAGCTAGATGAATGGGTGGATGGAGAAATGACCAGGTAGATAAATGGGTAGGTGATTAGATAGTTGGGTAAGTGGATGAACAGTTGGATGAATGAATAGATGGAGGCTTGGGTTGATGGGTATGTGAGTTAATGGATGTCTAGGTGGGCGGATGAATGGAAGGATGGATAAAATTTATGACTGAGTCAATAAACTGATAAATGGATAGGTGTGTGGTTTGATGAATGGATGGGAGGATAGATGGGTGTATGAGTGAACGGTAGATAGAGGAGGAGATAAATAGGTTTAGTGGGCAGGTGGATATGTGTTGTGGGTGAATGGATGTGTAGGTGGGTGGACAGGTAAATGTTTGAATGAATTAACCCAGTTAAGGAATAAAAGGAGTCAGTGAATGGGTGGATGAATTCGTGGAGGGAGAACACATGAATGAGTCAATGTGAAGAAGCGTACGTGTCCTTCTGTGTTTGTCTCCTCGTTTGAACAGCCTGGAGGGAGAAGCTGAATCAGCAGGAAGGAGGGCCTCCTGAGGATCGGGAATTGCGAAGGGACCCAGAATTCCAACCTCACATTTATAGACAGTCTTTCCATGTAGAGTCTCCTTTTGAGTTTTCTCTCTTTACAATCCCTTGTACAGTGGGTTAAGACAGACTCTTTTTTTAAAAAAAATTTATTTATTTTTAATTGAGGGATAATTGCTTTACAATGTTGTATTGGTTTCTTCCATACATCAGCATGAATCAGAGTCATCATACATATGTCCCCTCCCTCTTTTACCACCCTCCAACTTCCCACCCCACCCCACCCCTCTAGGGGGTCACAGAGACCTGGAGTGAGCTCCCCGAGTCACATAGCAAATTCCCGCTGGCTGTCTGTTTTACACATGGTAGTTCATAAGCGTCCATGCTACTTTCTTCATTCGCCCCACCCTCACCTTCCCCAGCCCCATGTCCATAAGACTGTTCTCCACGTCTACGTCTCCCTGAAGACAGGCTCTTTTAAGAAGCATTCTTTTGTCCCATTTCAGAGACGGAAATTGGATCACAGAGCGAGTCAAAGCCATTGGGTGTGGATTCCAGATTTTTAACTCCCAGGCTTGCCGTGACCTCTGCCTCTGGGGATCAAGACAGCCTGGTCAGGGACTAGCAAAGTCTCTTAGATATAGTAGAGAAGGGCCTAGAATAGTGGCTAAGAACACAGTTTCTGAAGTCAGAGAGCCTGGGTGTGAATCTTGGCTCCAGTAATATCTTGCTGTGTGATCTTGTGTAAGATGATGAGCACCTCTGAGCCTCGGATTCCTTGCCTGTAAAACAGGAGTGGTGCGAATTCTCAGCACAGTGAGGGTGAAATAGGATAATCTGTGTGGAGCACGGCACAATGCCTGGCCGGTGGCACACTCTCAATCAATGTTAGCTCTCCTTTTCTGACATATTTTGATTAATATCATAAACATCTTGGTCATGATCATGGTCGTTTTCACCTCCTTATATAAAGGGTCTGTGTTCCAGTGTTGAATGATAGAACTGAATGGGGTTATGGGAGGCCATCCAGCCTAGCTTTCCCCATAATATGGACCCCAAGGCTTAGAGGTGAAATGAGCCATCTAGACCCATGGAGATGAGTTTGAGTAAGCTCCGGGAGATGGTGATGGACAGGGAAGCCTGGCGTGCTGCAGTCTGTGGGGTCTCAAAGAGTCTGACAAGACTGAGTGACTGAACAGCAAGGCCCGTGGAGCTGGTGAGTGACAGAGCAGGGGTGCCTGAGACTCTGCAGTCTCTTTCAGCTGCACCCCCATTGCTTCCCTGGGAGCCCCAGCTGTGCTCTCCTGGGGAGGAGTAACTGCTTCTCTTAGGGTGAGTGCTTCCCCAGGAGTAGAGTCCTGAGCTCAAGGAACTTCTCCCTTCCTTCCCATGGGGTTTCCATGGAGCTTCAGGGTGAGGTCTCATCCTGCTCCCCCTTGCCCCGGAACACACCTCTGGTCCCCTGAGTCACTCAGCACTCAGTTGTTCTTTCTTTCTGAGTTTCCCAGGTGGCACTAGTGGTAAAGAACCTGCCTCCAGTACAGGGGACATAAGAGACGATGGTTCGATCGCTAGGTCAGGAAGATGCCCTGGAGGAGGGCATGCAACCCACTCCAGTGTTCTTGCCTGGAGAATCCCATGGACAGAGGAGCCTGGTGGGCTGCAGTGCATAGGGTGGCAAAGAGTCAGACATGACTGAGATGACTTAGCCCACACATGCATGCAAATCGCTAGGGGAACAGGTGACCTACTGAACCCATCAGAGTCTCAATTTCCTCATCTGCGAAATGGTCTCATTTTGCGAAATCCTCTCACAAGGATATTTCCCAGGGTCGCCTCAAGGATAGAGACCCTAGAACAGTGCCTGGTACGTGGAAGCGGCTCAACGAATGTTAGTTCCCTTTGTTTTTCGAAGAAGCTGGGGCCTGGGACTCATGCGATGCCCAGCTGACCATCTCATTCTGGATTCAAAGGGGAGGAAAGCTTCAAGGCGCAAGGCCAGGCCCCAAGAGGAAGAGAGAAGTGAGGAGATAGATTCTGGAATAGTCGAGGGCAAAGAACACTGCCCAGCGCCAGGAGCCAGAGCTGGAGTCTCATGCTGTGTTGGACTCTCTGATGATGGTCTGCATGCCCAGCCAGGCTCCAGTCTGGAAGCGAAGGTGTTAATCTGCCTGAATCAGCCACACAGGACTCAGATACTTATGCCAGGCTCCAGACTCCCGGGAACAGGCGAGGAGGAGGCTTCCTAAATTAGAATCAGAGTGCAGAACTGGGGTCACACCTTGGAGCAAGGGTCAAGGGTGGGGGGCGCTGCCTCACTCTGCGTGCGGATGGCTCAGATGGGCTGCTGCGGAGCTGAGCAGCCACCCTGGCCTCTGTTTACAGAAAGCAGACTGGGTGCCTGTGACCCGAGGCCACACATGACTTGCTGCCTGGGGGACCTTACCTGCCCTCCCCGTGCCCCCCCTCCCCCAGGCCCCAGGGGCGTGGAGCAGAGCCCAGTTAGCTCCTGGGAGAGCCGGAGAGGAGGGAGGAGGGAACTGGGGAGAGGCTGGGCTGGGTGGACAGGCGATTAGGCTGCCTGAGCTGCCAGCAGCCCGGCTGCGTGTCCTCGCCTCCGGGCAGAGAGGGCCCGGCATCAGCTGCTGGGCTGTAGCCCGTCTCCAGCATCTTGGCGGGGCCTCTGGAGGCGGGATGGATGGACAGCCTCAGGTGGCATGGTTGCTGATGAATAAAAACACAAGATGAGGGCGGTGCTCACTCCAGACACCCAGCGCTCCTCCTATGCTTTTCCCTGAACACTCAGTTCCTTCCCAGGGCAGGGAAGAGGCTTGTGGCTGGAATCCCTATCACCGGCCCTGCTGGGTTCCCTTTCTCAGCCCTTTGGCCAGAACCTGAGGCACAGGGCAGGGCTCTGGCCCCTGGGGAGTGGGGCTGGAGTCTGAGAAAGGAAGCGAACGCTAGAGGCTCTGGTTCTAGTTCTTCAACAAAAGATGTCTGATTGGCTTGCCTGGCAATGCAGGAGACACAGGAGACATGGGTTCAATCCCTGGGTAGGGAAGGTCCCCTGGAGAAGGAAATGGCAACCCACTCCAGTATTCTTGCCCGGGAAAGCCCACGGACAGAGGGGCCTGGCAGGCTACAGTCCATGGGGTTGCAAAGAGCTGGATATGACCGAGCATACACACATACCACCCCCCACCCCCCTACACACAGGATCTGTTTGAGAATTGAAAACAATTTTGATTTAGAATCAAGATGTTTGCAGGACATTCCGGTTCATCTCTTTTGTGCCCAAATGCATTTATTAACTATCTTTTGGCCATCAAGCTTAAGAGATGTTAACAAGGCTTCTGCTTGGTGTATCGGTGCTATAATAGGTCTCCCATTTTCCTTTTTATCAGGTACTCGAAGCTGACACAGAGATTGGTCACTTGAAGGGGTAAAAAGGAACCTGGCATGATCCCAGGGAGCCTAGACTGTTCCAGAATAGGGGCAATCTCTCTGGTTCCTGGGGCATTTTATTTGGGGTTTAAACTCCAGCTTCCCATCTATTGGAGGACAGGGGACACCCCGTCTGTGGACCGAATTTGAAGATGAGTATGTGTCCCCCCAGCCCCCAGAGGCAGGGGATGTGAGAGGCTGAGAGGCCAGCCCCTCCCTCCACGGCTGGCCCATCTGAGGGTCCCGTCTCTCCAGGCTGGGCAGGGGTGTACAGCGGTGAACCCTGGGGCTCTGCTTCAAGTGCAGAGAATCCCAGAGTGGTGGTGGTGGCTGGGGGGAGAGCTTCAAGACCTGTAGCTCTTCCCCTTCATGTTATAAACTGGGAATCTGGACACCTGATACGGTAAAGAAGTCAGTGATGATCTCGCAGAGAAGAGCCTCATGGTGAGGCCGAAGCCTTTAAAGGAGCTGGGAACCCCTGAGCACGGAGAATGAAATTAGAATGGTGTGTGCGTTCCCCTGGGGAATGGTTCTGGGGAGCTTTCTACATATTTGCAAGAAGCCTGCATACAGAGCTGTTCACAATGGCTGATCTGATGGTGGATCCTGATCTCCTGGCAGGAGGCAGGGACTGGAGATGTCCACTAGCACAGAGATGGGCAGCAGGGTGCCTGCTGCCTGCGAGGGGAGTGTTGAGGACTCGGGGGGCAGCCCCCAGTGGCGAGAGCCCACCCTTCCCCCAGCCTAAACAGTGCCCCACTCCCTCCCACCCCTTGAAGAAACACAAGGCCCCAGCTGATGGGCTGTGTTTGTGGCCAGACCAGGGCCCTTTTGTTAAGCAAACACAGCAGCCCTCCATTTAGCAGAAATAGCTCTGGAGCGAAGAGAGAGTGAGTGTGTCCACAAACCCATTTGCCGTTTAGGTGTCAGAAATAAATTTTACCACTGGAGTCTGTAGCATCTGATTAGTGAATTATTCAGTTGGGATATTGCGTTCCCTCTGACCTCATTAGTAACCCCGAGGTGAGAGGGATGCATTAGAGTAACCACCAGGCTGTCACGGAGGAGCAGAGTGGGGGCATTAAAGTGGATTAAAGTGCTTTACCAAGAACTACAGCACAACTCATAAAAACAGCGCATTGTTAAACCAGGGCTCAGCAAATAAACAGGCGGACGCCACTGGGAGGAGGCGGGGGGAAGGTGGGGGCACAGAAGGGCAGGGAGGGGGAGGCGGACAGCTTGTAGCTGCGTTGGCAGTTCTGCCTGTCTGGCTGGTGGCATTGGGGACCAGAGTCTGGGTACCCTGTCCTTCTTCTCCTGGCCTAGCTAATTTTTGTCTTTGTGTTCAGTCCTTTCTCAGAACAACTGACCCCTCCCATGGTCATCCTTTTTCGCCCTCTTTTGCCAATGGGTCCGAAAGTGCTAGAGAGTTAACAAGTTCGGAGCACGTGAGACCTGACTGCATATCTACTATGTTCTGGCCTCTTACTAGGAGTTTTCCATTTCAGCAAAATCTCCTGCTGCCTCTGGTTGATACACAGTCACCTGGCAGAGCTAGGAGGCTGGGCCAGTCAGTCCTCCCAGAGCTCCAGCTTTCCGATCTACCCCCATGTGGAGAGAACCCAGATCCCAGGTCTTGTGTCTAGAAGGTGCGCTAGAAAGACTGCGCTGGTCCATGGATCAAAGGGAGGCCTGGGGTGGGGATGAATGAGCCTCATCCTCTGTTCTTCCTGAGGAATTCACATCCCTTCTAGCAGCCCTTTGTTGTTGTTCAGCAGCTCAGTCGTGTCCAACTCTTTGCGACCCTGTGGACTGCAGCACACCAGGCCTCCCTGTCCATCACCAACTCCCAGAGTTTACTTAGACTCATTTCCATTGAGTCAGTGATGCCATCCAACCATCTCATCCTGACATCCCCTTCTCCTCCTGCCCTCAATCTTTCCCAGCATCAGGATCAGGTTTTTTGTATTCCAAACTATTCTTGGCTCGCAAACCCAGCCTCGTTGAGCAACCTCCAGAGTGAGCAGAGGATGGAAGAAAACATTGGAGGGCCAGCCCTCCTGCTGCTTATCCAAGCCAAGGGCTCGCCCAACCTCCTGGCCTTTGCTTCAGGGAGTGGGACCTGTTGTGTAATCTTTAACACACAGACTCTGTGCCTGCCTCCGACAAGGGAACCCTAAGCCATGGGTAGATGAGGTAAACAGGATCAGATTCTGAAGGCTGATCTCTAAATAGTGGCTACTAATACAGCAGAGCCCAAGAACTCATCTTTATTCATGGCAGAGCATTGCTCATGAAGCAAAAGGTACTGGGGGCTCCTTGGCAAGGGGACAGGGACCAGCCCATGAATGGGGAAGGCGAGGAGCTGGCGAGCTGCAGCATTCTAGATCTGGATGGAGCTATAGAGCCCAGGGCAGGGCTGCTGAGGACATATCCTCTCCTTTGTTTGGGGTTGGGGCCAGGCTGGTGTTCCAAGTGGTCTCAGGAGACCCGAGCCCCAGTTCGTGACCGGTGTGTTTGCAATTGTTTGTTCAGCAGCAGTTGCAAATGGATGCTAAAAGGCTTTGTGGTTCATTGATGGTCATGCTCCTCTCCAGCCCATTCTTCATCCATTTCTTAGGTGAGCCACAAGCCCTCCACTGGCAGCCCCCACTACCGTCCTTGCTTGGTGCTGGGTCCTAAGCCCCGCCTGTTCTCCGCCCTCCACGCTGGCAATCATAAGAACTGGATTCCTCTGTACCTGTGTTTTGGAGACCCTTGGCAAGGCTGGGGTCTTGCTGGCTTCCCCCTGAGCTCTGAGCTCGTAGTAACTGGCAGAGCAGGTCCACATGGGAGCAGCTGTGGTCCAGTGGAGGAAGCAGTTCATTCAAGACACCCACAAGGCACTGAATCACACAGGGAGGGAGGCCAGAGAGAGGGGCTGTTGGGAGCTCCTTTCTCTTTTCACTTTGGAGTGTGTTGTGCAGGCTCAGTTGTGTCCAACTCTTTGCCGCCCCATGGACTGCAGCCCACCGGGCTCCTCTGTCCTTGGAACTTTAAGTGGTCCCCAAACTTGGACTCTAAATGCTGATCTCCCTGCGAAAGTCATAGGTGGAATGACTGTGCGGGTGAAGGCAGGACCTCCTTTTTACATGCCAAGAGCGTCTTCCTCACAATCTGGAACATATGGGGACTAAGCCAGATGACTAAGGGGTGGGGGTTTCTGTTTCTTTCCGGGGTTCTAGAAAGGCTGTAGTGACGGTGGCACAACTCTGTAACTATATACGCTAAAAGTCACTGAATCGTGTACCTTAAATGGGTGAATTGTATGTGATGTGAATTACGTCTCAATAAAGCTGTTAAAAATAATCAATGTCCCCTTCCCCCCGTCCAGTGGTTGTTTCCTTTCCCTTCTCCCTTGGCAGTAGGTCCCTCCCTGGCTTTGTGCTTCTTCCCCTCAGGGAGAGAAGCTGAGAAATATGAAACGCCTGTAGGTCTCACAGGCATTTGTGCTTCAAAAGCCTAAACCCCATCAAAGTTAGATGAATTACGGAGACATGAAAGGAAGCAGAAAGAGATGCTTGGGTACAAACCAAGTGTCTTGGAGAAGCAAAAAGGAAAGCTAGACTTTTCATTCTGGACCGGAAAGAAATCCTAGGCAGCAGCAGGGAGGAGAGAGGTGTGCCGGCTCTAGAACAGTGGGGGCTCCTGCCCTGAGAACCCCCAGGGAGGAGGGTCCCATGCAGGTGTGTCTGCATGGTGATGTATTTGGTGAGTGTTCCACCTACTAATGATATGTAACAAACTGCTCTGAATTTCGCAAAATGTTTTGTTATGTTCACAGTCTCTGTGGGTCAGGAATGCACAAAGAGCACATTGGGAATGGCTTGTTCCAGGAGCGCAATGGGGAGAGGCAAAGGCTGGGGATGACTTGCCAGTGGTGGGGCTAGAATATTCTGAAGGCTATTGCCTCGCATGTCTAGCACTTTCTCCCGTCTGTCAATGGGGAGTCAGCTGGGGCTGTCTGCTGGAATATCCACAGGTGTCTTCCTTATGTGTCTGCTTGGTCTCCCTCATGGGGGCTTCCTGGTAGCTCAGATGGTAAAGAATCTGCCTGCACTGTGGGAGACCCGGGTTTGATGCCTGGGTTGGGAAGATTCTCTGGAGAAGGAAATGGCAAACCCACTCCAATGTTCTTGCCTGGAGAATCTCATGGACAGAGGAGCCTGGTGGGTTACAGTCCATGGGGTCGCAAAGAGTTGGACATGACTGAGTGACTGACATTACCACTTTGGAAAATATGGCCTGCCATATGGGATTATACGCAGCCTTGAGACAGTGTCCTTGTCTCAAGCTCTGTGCAGAAAAAAGTACTGAGCCATCAGACCCAAACAGGCCACACAGAGAGGGATGGGGAATGATCTGACGTTGGTCCCCTGCGTGGAGAGATGGCTGACAGCATCCCTCACACTGGGTAGCCCCCGTCACGTCTTGGCACAACGGAAGTCACGATCTAACCCCAGGGAGTTCGATTGGCAGGGAAGCCTCAAGATGGACTAAGATGACATTTCTGCCAACTAGGAAGAAAGGGGCTCAGGACAGGAAATGATGTAGAGGGTTGGAATTGATGTTTCCAAAGAGCTTGCACACTTGGAGTCTGTAGCATGAACTTTGTTCTTGCTCTGGATTCATCCATCTCTACAAAGAGGTAACCACGGAGACAAGGGACAAACTCCGAACGTGAAGCTAGCAGCAAGCTAGCTAACTCAGCCTTTCAGCCGCCCCATGTCTCAGTCCATCCCGCCCCAGCATGCTGAGATTCCATGGCAGAACATGGAGGATTGCTGTCTCTCGCTCTGTGCCCAGAATAGGATGAAGTGCAGTGTACAGGAGCGGTCATCACATCCCTGCCCTTCATCCCAAACCGGATGTGGTCCCTCTTAAGTCTGAGGGAGTCATACACCTTCCCCTAGAGCCTCGGAAGTTTATCCGGAGCCACCAGTGCGTCCGCTGTCACTCGAAAACAACCTGTTCATTGTCAATCAGTGACTCTCAATGAGGGGCTATTTTGCCCCGCCCCCCAGGGGATACTTGGCCAGGTCTGGGGACGTTTTTCATTGTCACAACTAAGAGGGTTGCTACTGGCATTGAGTGGGTGGAGCTCAGGGACACTGCTAAACATCCTGCAGGGCACGAGCAGCCCCTCAACAAAGAGGAATCCAGCCTGAAATGTCATTAGTGCCAAGACTGCGAAACCCTGGTCCAGGGTTCCCAACAAGAAATAGAGCCTTAGAGGAAATTTTTGAAACACTTGTCCACTTTTACTCTCCTATCAGAATGGCATCCCTCCTCTTGTCCCACGTGTGTGCTCAGTAATGTCCGACTCTTTGCGACCCCATGGATCGTAGCCTGCCAGACTCTTGTGTCCATGGGATTCTCCAGGGAAGAATGCTGGAGTGGGTTGTCATTTCCTCCTCCAGGGGATCTTCCCAACCCAGGGATGAAACTCGCATCTCCTGAGCCTCCTGCATTGCATGTGGATTCTTTACCACCGAGTCACTGAGTCACATGGGGAAGCCCGTGCCCTCAAGGTGGTGACAATTTTTTCACTATTTTCCATAAAAAAATCCAGCCAGGCAAATTTCCTTGGGAGTATGAAATTGGAGTCAGTGGGTGACTTCCTTTTGCCTTTTGCAATTGTTCTCACGTTAAATATAATTTTTTATTTTTAAGGCATCATGGAATCTGCCTTCCTTATAGACCAAAACATTCTCCAAGGTAACAGTGAATTTTATAAATGGGAAAAATAAGGTTACTTGACAAGAAAAAGGATGGCGGGACCAGGGGACCTCAAGGGATGGTGGGACCTCAAACAAATGACTTTAGTTTGAGGTCAGAGAGCATGAGTTTGGAGAAGCTGAAAGGAAGAACCTGGGGTGACTCCTTGATTCTGGTTGCAGGGATTTCCAAAAAGGAGTGGTCTAAAAGGCTGACTGATGGAGAGGGTGGGGAGGCAGAGGCTTCGAGAGATGAAGAGGGCCAGCCAGAGGGACAGTCAGTGCTGTTCCTGGGCTGTGTCCCCAGGGGGAGACCGGCCCTGGGAACTGTGGGACCAGAGGCGGAGGGGCAGGTGAGCGGTGGCTTTGTGATGCTCAGAGAAGACAGAACTAGAGGATGGATTTGGCTTCCCTGGGGAACAGAGAAGGATTGGAGATGAAGACAGGCAGAGAAAGATGGAGGAAAAAGGAGGAAGAAAAGAAAGAAAGGAGGAGAGGGAAGGATATGAGAGGAGACAGACCGCAGAGGCAGGAGGTAGAGAGCATTGTCTGGAGATGGAGACGAAGCAAAGGGGTAAAGTGGGTGAGCTTGTGAATGACCTAGCGTCCTGTTTGGTTCCAGGTCTCTGTAAACCTGGGACTTCCCAGGTGGCGCTAGTGGTAAAGAGCCTGCCTGCCAGTGTAGGAGACATAAGAGATGTGGGTTCAATCCCTGGGTGGGGAAGATCCCCAGGAAGAAGGCAAGGCAACCCACTTCAGTATTCTTGCCTGGAGAATCCCATGGACAGAGGAGCCTGGCGGGCTACAGTCCCTGAGGTCACAAAGAGGCAGACACAACTGAAGTGATTTAACGTGCACGCACGCCTTGCCAAGGACCTTTGTGTCTCGGACTGACTGGCAGAGAGTGGTCTTCTTGGCAGAAGGGGCAGAAGGGGCAGAAAAGGAAGCAAAGACATTAGATCAAGATCAGGACATTTGGAAAAGAGCTCCAAGCCCCTAGAAGTCTGGGCGCACTCAAGGGTGCAGCCAGGGAACCCCTAGTCACCCAAGCCAAGTCCTTTGTTTTCAAGAACTGCGCTGATTTTCTGTGTAACAGAGACACACAGAGACGGGCCAGAACCTCTGGAGCACCCTCCCCTCCTCTGGGGAGCGTTTGTGGGGCTGGGTGGGCAGGCGTGCTGCTGTTCCACGCAACTTGCTATTTCGGACCCACCAAAAGTCTGTTTTTCCTGGGTCTCCGCTCAAACACGAGTGACAAGACGCCTCGCAGCGATCTCTCTCCTTAACCCCTTTCACTGGGCCATCTGTTCAGAGCTCAGATGTGTGCTTCTCCTCGGAGTCGTCATCCCATCATCCAGGCTTCTCGCCCACCGCAGACTCCATCCTTCCCAACCGCTCCTGCCGCCCAGCCCCTTGCTGATGTCTGGAGAGACAGAGATGTCTGCGGGCCCGTGGGCCAGTGGATCCCAGTTGAATGGAAATCCCAGAGGCCTGGTTCCCTGTTCAGCCTTCTTCAGATCTTAGCTTGTGCCTCACCTCCATCCAACCCCCAAGCTGGCTTCAAAAAATGTCCCTCCTCTGCGAGGCGGTGGTGCCTCCATCATGGTCAGTGGGAAGCTGGGGCACTTCATAGCACACCCTGATCCTGCTGAAGGGTCTCTGGGGGCCCTGCACTGTCCAATAGAACTTTCTCCTGCGATGGAAATGTTCTGTATCTTCCCAGTCCAATATGGTAGCCACTGGCCACCTGTGGCAGTGGAACCATGAAATGTGGCCAGGGGGACTGAGCAGCTGTATTTTAAAGTTGTAGTCAGTTAAGTTTTAATTGACTGAGATTTCAACTTAAGGTAACCTCAGAGCAGCAGCTTCCCATGTAGCTCAGTGGTAAGGAATCCGCCTGCCAATGCAGGAGACAGAGGTTCGATACCTGGGTCAGGATGATTCCTCTGGAGAAGGAAATGGCAACCCACTCCAGCATTCTTGCCTGGGAAATCCCATGGACAGAGGAGTCTGGCAGGCTGTAGCCCATGGGATCTCACAGAGTTGGACAGCTGAGCACGCGTGCATGCACGCAGAGCAGCAGCCATCACCGCAAACCTAGAAATGCAGAATCTCGGGCCTTGCCCCAGATCTCCTGGATCAGAATCTCTGGGGCTGGGGCCCCGCCATCTGGGGCCAATGTTAACCCACCCTCCTAGGGGTGTTTACACACAGAGTTGTTTAAGAAGGCTTATTCCACCCAAGTCCTCAGGAAGCCCAGCTCATCTCTGAACACTATTGCCCACGTCACCTGGGCCTTGGGAGAACCAGGGCTCCAGAAGCTGGCTCCGATCCACCTTTGGACCCCTGCCCTGGGTTTGCTGTCCACACCTCAGACAGAGAAGGCGAAACTGGCCTCCGCTGGTGCTTCTCACATGTCCGCATAGCAGGCACCGGGCTGTGGGCAAGTCTGAGTAATGAATGCAGTGGAGAGGTGTGCTGGCTTTTTCCATTCGCTTGTGAGTGCCTTTCCCTGTGGGTGGGGTGTGCAGTCAGCACCCACCCAGGAGCAGTCTTTCCCGCGAGCACAGGCCTGGCCCCCGCGTTCCCCCCTCACCCACGGGAAGCTGGGAGCTGGCTGGGGGCGGTGTCGAGCCCTGCCTGAGAACTCTCAGCAAGGGGCTCCAAGGGGGCTCTGTCCTCTCTGTTCTTTCTCCCTAGCCAGTATTTATTAAGCTCATCACACAGGTTCTGGGGGCTTCCCTGGTGGCTCAGTGGGTAAAGAACCTTCCTGCAATGCAGGAGACACAGGAGACGTGGGTTGGATCCCTGGGTTGGAAAGATCCTCTGAAGAAGAAAATGGCAACCCACTCCAGCATTCTTGCCTGGGAAATCCCATGGACGGAGGAACCTGGTGGCTACAGTCCAAAGGGTCGCAGTAGTCGAACTGGACTGAAGCAACTGAGCCTGCACACACACACGGAATTTCATACGTGATTCACTTAATATCAGATCGTGTGGAAACCCCCATCCCAGTTCCTTCTCCCTTTGTCTCTTTTCTCTTTCTGATTTTCATTGCCATCTTCCAACTCACAAGAGTGGAGTTGGGTCCCAAGCAGGATGCTTCCTGACTCCAGAGAGCAGCACAGGCAAGGCAAGCGCCTTGACGTTAGAGGCTGGGAGGAGCCACCCAGCATGTCTGGGAGAAGAGAAGTGGCATTGTCCAGCCTGAGGGCACCTTTTGGCACTTGGCCTGCAAGGGCTGCCACGTGACCCCTTCCCAGGACATCAGAATCCCCAGGAGAGCTCAGTCCTTCCTGCCCCAGGAAGACTCCGTGTAATCTCCCAGCACTTTCCAGGTCTGGTTCTAACCCTTGTTCACTCTCCACCTCTCCCCTGCATCCCGTTTCCCGGCTTCTCTCCAGCCCTGCCCTCTGTCTCATCCCCTCTCCTTCTCACAGACTGCTGTCCTGGGGCATGGCTGCTCCAGCTGCCCCCATGGCGTCTTGTTTCCTTCGGAGCATCCGTATCACCTTGGGCGTTTGCCTTCTGCCCTTGGGGGGGGGGGGAGATAAGGGTGGGGGTGCTGGGTTGAGACAGCCAGGCCCGAAGTGACTGCAGGAGGTTTTCCCTGTGTGGCCAGTAGGTGGTGCTAGATGCCAGCTGAGGCCCTGCTGACGCGTTGGCTCAAACTGCAGCCCCAGATTACAGGAAGAGGGGCCTGCCTGCCCAGCAGCCCTGTTTATGGGATGCCACACACCCCAGGCTTCAGGGTTGATCTGGGACAGGCTGGGAGAATGCAACTGCTCTTCTTCACCCAACCCGGTGGGCCCTTACAGGCTGGTCTCCCCTCTAGGACTTGGAAATGAGTTGAAAAGCACCTGCATCACCTTTTCCTCCCCAGAGGGCTTATAACAACTGGGATACAGGACTTTGGCTGCACCCTTGCTCAAATATCACCTCCTCTAAGTGGGAGCGGTCTCTCTCCTCTAGGAGCTCGGAGCAAGCTTGACTTCACCCCACTGGGGCACCTTTACACAGGGCAAAAATGATTTGTTTCCATGGTTCCCTTACTGTCAGCTTCTGCAGCTTCTGGGATAATATTCTTTTTAAAAAACTTTTTTTTTTTTTTTTTAAATTGGCGTATTGGGTGGCTCAGATGGTAAAGAATCTACACTCCAATATTCTTGCCTGGGGAATCCCCATGGACAGAGGAGCCCGGCAGGCTACAGTCCAGAGGATCACAAAGAGTTGGATATGACTGAGTGGCTTAATGTTTTCACTTTCATAGTCGATAAACAATGTTGTGATAGTTTCAGGTGGACAGCAAAGGGACTCAGCATACATATGCATGTATCCATTCTCCCCCAAACTCCCCTCCCATCCAGGCTGTCACATAACATTGAGTAGAGTGCCCCGTGTTATACAGTAGGTCCTTATTGGTTATCCCTTTTAAGTATGACAGTGTGTACACATGTATCCCAAACTCCTGGGGGTCATTTCTAATCATTCTGCGTATCTACATAACCTTCCCAGGCTCCTGTGCTCAGCACATGCTCAGAACTGGGTGCGTGATGGAGGGGGTGAGTTGATGACTGCACAGAGGCTGTACTATCCTTCCCCCTTGGAGGTCTTTAGAACTGAGGTGGTCCCTCTGCCTGGGGGTTTTAGCCATAGCACAATGGAGAAACAGTGGGAAGGATGACCCTTGAAGGCCCTTGGAAGCCAATGCCTAGCTCAAGACTTGAGACATCTGTTGAATATGCTTTATTTCCCTTCATCTGACATACATCTCTCCAAGCAAAAAAACCTCCTTGTGTCTACAAAGAAACCTCCCCACATCCTCAGGAACAGGAATGACAAGAAGCCTGGGCACTGGGACTCTGGGACTTTGGTCCTAGCTCCCCAAGTGGTAAAGAACCCGCCTGCCGGTGCAGGAGACATAAGAGATATGGGTTTGAGCCCTGTGTTGGGAGGATCCCCTGGAGAAGGGCATGACAATGCTCTCCAGTATCCTTGCCTGGAGAATTGCATGGACTCGTGGCTCCCAGACCTGCTTCTCTCCACCTAAAGAGCTCGGGTTCCTTTGCTGGTTTCTCGAGTTTTGACTCTGTCCTGCTTGTTCCCCTCAGTGCCTGTTTCAGAGCGTCGCATCTTTAAAAAGGCAGCGCTGGCTCTTTGTGGGGACATGCAGCAACAGAGATCGGGAAGTAACAAAGGGAGAAGGAGCGGAGGTGAGGGTTTCAACACGAGCTGGCGTTTTATCCAGTCCCAAGACTTGGATAAAATAAGCCAGATGGACTTGTAGCCAACATGAACTGGGGGAGGGGTAGGTGATTTTTCTGGATCTGCAAAGATCTGGACAGACAAGAACAGAAGGATGGAGCAATGAGGTGTGAAATAACAAAGATGAAAGTCAAGTTCTGCCTCTAAAGCCAACTGGATGCAGGAGGCAAGGCTTCTGAGCTGCCAGCAAGAAAAAGCTTTGGTGTTTCTAATTGATCATTGGAATGACTGATGCTGAAACTCCAATAACTTTGGCCACCTGATGTGAAGAGCCAACTCATTAGAAATGACCCTGATGTTGGGAAAAATTGAGGGAAGGAGGAGAAGGGGGCAACAGAGGATGAGATGGTTGGATGGCATCACTGACTCAATGGACATGAGTCTGAGCAAACTCTGAGAGATAGTGAAGGACAGGGAAGCTGTGGTTCATGGGACTGCCAAGAGTCAGACACGACTGAGCGACTGAGCAGCAACGATTGAGCCGAGACAGCCGTGGGACGAAAGCGCAGCAGCAACAAACGCTCAGAGTGAAGACCGGAGCTCTGAGCTGCCCTGGCCAGCCACCCTCGGGATGTTCTGTTCAGCTCTAGGAAAACTTCCTGTGTGATCCGTTTCTCGCCAGCTCGTGTTGAAACCCTCACCTCCGCTCCTTCTCCCTTTGTTACTTCCCGATCTCTGTTGCTGAATGTCCCCACAAAGAGCCAGCGCTGCCTTTCAAGAGATGCGACGCTCTGAAACAGACACTGAGGGGAACAAGCAGGACAGAGTCAAAGTCGAGAAACCAGCGAAGGAGCCGGGCTCTTTATCGTGGGAGGAGCCGGGCTCTTTATCGTGGGAGGAGCCGGGCTTGGGAGCCACGAGGCTGCAGATGAGCCAGTCTACACGGCTTGTGATGCCTGCTGAGCAGACGTGGCTGTGGAAGTGGCAGAGTTCTCTGGAGCTTTGCCAGCCCAGGGTGGGGTTGAGTTTGAAGCCCTGAATTTCCCTCCGGGCCACAGAGACGGACCCTCTGCTCCAGGGTCTGCCTTGGGGCCACTTAGCCATGACCTGAAGCAGCTGTAAAGGTCAGTGGCCTCACAGCTCGGTGTCTCCCACTGGTCCTGTGGCTGCACCCCAGCTATTTGCTGGGCCTGGAGTTGCTAATTGTGATGAATTCCCTTGTGTCTCGGGATGAAGACAAGGGCCGTCAGCAGAGCTTCTGTCCTCTTGGGTCCCAGAGGGACAGCTCAGATACGAAGCTTTCTGTTGCTCACTCTCGCCCGCTTCTCAGCTAGGAGCTGGGGTTCAAATTCTAGCTTGGTGATCCTAGTCAAGTCAGGGATCTTGGTCAAGGTGACCTCTCTGAGCCTCAGCATGGGTGGTGGCAGGTCCCTTCCACACTGACCATCCTTAGAAGCCACCTCCTCCACCTGCCATACTTCCCAGATGAGGGCCCTGCCCAGAGACTCTTGTGTCCTGGCCTAGAGTCAGGGTGACCCACCTGCCTAGTCTGCCCTGGAAGGAGGGCTCCCAGGATGCAGGATTTTCAGTGTGAAAACCTGAGAAGTTTCAAGTGATCCTTTGAAGGACAGCTCAGGGCTGACACTGAGGACCAGTGCTCCCTCCTGCCCTCGGAGTTGCTTAAATCCCCGCTCAGCTTAGGGACCCAGGGCAGCACCTCTCGTGCTATGGGCTCACCCTCCCTTTCTCATTTGCCAGCCATTCATTGCACACTGGAATGTCTAATGCATGTGGAAAGGAGCCCGAGTCTCCCCCTCTGGTCATTCCATCCTGGGAACCAGTGCCTTGTGGTGTCCACTGCTGGGGAGGGGGGAGGAGTGACCCGCTCAGGCCGACCTTGCAGGAGGACAGCACAGCTCTGTTGCCCTGTAAACACTGGTGACTGTGTGGCCCCTAGGTGTCCGGGCTGGCTCTGGCCAACACTCAATCTTCCGGGATGGACAAAGTTGACTTTGAGCTCAGTACCCGACTATCCTTGGAGCCAGGAAGTCATTGTGGTTGCTGGCTCTGTTCTCAGATCCTTTTACTTCCTTTCAGTTTGTCCCAAGGTCCTGCAGGAAGGAGAAGCCCGTCTCTCAATGCCCAAGAGACCCCAAGTCGCCGAGGCCCCTTCAGTAAAAACAGATGCTAATCTCCCACGGAGTTGGATAGGGCGTTCAGCCCCCATCTGCCTTCAACTTCAAACTCTGTCCAGACCACACTGCCCTGTTTGCAAGTTTTGTCCCTGGGACCACAAGGAAGATTCTGTTGGGATGGAAGATGGGGGGAAGAAAGAAGAGGACTTGTTATTTTCTGGTTTAATGTTCTAGTTTAATTCAATGCATATTAGATTGACACAGACTCTGGGCTCTGTGCAAATACAATAGATCTGGTTTCAAGGCACCTAGAGTCCTGGAAGGAGGCAGAAATATGTCTGGCTGCCTCAGAACAGGAGAGGTCACAACAGATGCTGAGCCGGCACCCTCTCAACATCCAGGGGCGTGAAGAGGTTAGTAGGGGAACTTGGGGAGGCTGTTCCATCCAAGGAGGGTGGATGTCCAGGGCTTTGAAAGCAAGGCAAGATTCTGATAGACTGAGGCTATGGGGCCCCAGGAGCCAAAAGGCAGAGGTGAGTGAGAGTAGTGAGGATGAGGCAGGGAGTGAGCTTGGCTCAGGGACTGGGGCAGTCTGGTGACCAGAAGGCCGAGAAGAGAGGAAGGCTGAATCCAGGAGCCAAAAGGCAGAGGTGAGTGGGAGTAGTGAGGATGAGGCAGGGAGTGAGCTTGGCTCAGGGACTGGGGCAGTCTGGTGACCAGAAGGCCGAGAAGAGAGGAAGGCTGAATCCTGGAAAGCTGGTTGCTAAACGATGGAGCCTGGACCAGTCCTGTAGGTCCATGAAAGGTTTTAAATCAGGAGAGAGCTGGAGAGTAAGCCATCTTTTGACAAAAGGTCCGCCACCCTGCCACTTCTGCCCCTTGAAAGCTTTGCGTTTTAATAAGGAGGAGTTGGCCCAGCTTCTTCCTCAACCTTCCCTCCCCCGCCCCACCCACAACCACGCAGAAGCTGGAGGCCTTGGTCTGTCTGTCTCTAGGGAGGCGCTGGCCCCCGGGGCTGTGTTCACTCTCAGTGAGCTGGAGTTGCCTGTTCTCTCTTTGCTTCCGATGCAGATGGAATCCACGCCTCTAGAGGCACCCAGCAGAGGGCCTGCCCTGGAGTGGACAGGAATTCTTCATGCCTTCCCTTGCTCGGTCCTCAGCCTCATTTCCTCCCCCTTATCCTGATGGCGGGGACCTCCCTCCCGCCCCCATCCTCTGTCCACTTGGTCCCTCATCCCTAGCCACTTAGGCAGGGCCTTGAGTTCAGAGCGACCCAAGCTTGTGCCTGTCCTCACCGTGTGACTTCAGTGTCAACCTCTCCAAGCATCTGCTTCTTCACCTGTGGAGCTGGGCCAACAAGGGGGAGGTCCCTGTGTAGTTGGGAGTCTGCTGGCGCCTGCGCCGCTGGCCTTGGTGGCCCACCCTCTCCTCCCGTCTCTCCCAGTTCAGGCTGGTTCTTGGCCCTTCGGGGGGCAGGTCTCTCTGGCTGAGGGGCCAGTGGGGTGTGGGGCTCCTTCCTGGGCCTCCCAAGATGCTGATGGTTTTTTCAGTTACCTCTCTCCCAGGAAAACACGGGCATAAGTCAGGGGACATCAGTGTTCATCTCTGTACTGGGGTTGATGGCATCCTGTCATAGTGGGGCTCGAGGCCTGTCTGAGGAGGACCAGCCAGGGAGGACCACGGGCCAAGGCTGCGGGGGTCAGTTCAGGCCAGAGCCAGGCCCCAAGGGGGCCCCAGAGCCGTGTGAGGACCAGCCAGCTGTGACTCCTACACGTGCCCTCCTGTCTGGCCCACATCAGTCCTGGATCAGAAAACAGGAGCTGCAGACGGGTGGAGACTAGAACCTTTTCCCCAGAATCAGTTCAGTTCAGTCACTCAGTCGTGTCTGACTCTGTGCGACCCCATGGACTGCAGCATGCCAGGCTTCCCTGTCCTTCACCAACTCCTGGAGATTTCTCAAACTCATGTCCATCGAGTCGGTGATGCCATCCAACCATCTCATCCTCTGTCATCCCCTTGTTCTCCTGCCTTCAGCCTTTCCCAGCATGCCCCAGGATGCCATGCTGCAAAGCGGAGACCCCTCAGCTTGCCAGGGATGGCCTCTGACAGAAATGGGAGAGGCAGGGTCTTCTACTGGGAGCCTTGGGGGGAGAGCCCAACAAGGGCAGGGGACCCTTCTGCTTCTCCTTCTAGGGGCTGGGAGGGGGCCGGAAGGAAGGCCAGCTCCATGAGAGTCAGCCAAGATAAAGAAGGACGCCACAGAACCTTAGGACTTGGCAGGAGTGCCCTGGACTTCCGCCAGGACCCAGCTAGCTTGCTGTCCCAACTGGGAGGGGTTTGTGGAATCCTCCAGTTTCAACCTGTCCATTTTGCAGATAAGGAAAACAAGACCAGGCAAGTACCATACTTGGTGATCAGCATCTTATTCCCAAAGCAGCTGCAAAGGATCTCAGTACACAGAACCATGCCTAGCAAGCAGGTAAATGAATAAAAACAGTGGAAAGAGTGACTTCCCACACTCAGAATTAACCTCTTCTTCACATCCCCCGCTCTCTGCTGCACATCACAGGTGGCAATCTGCTCTCCTCCTTGACTGGGCAGGCAAACCCTGAGTTGTGTAAGACTAGAGACCAAGCCTGACATTCCCACTAACTTGCCTGGCCTGCGGCTTGCTCTCGGTCAAGTCTTGGGATGGTTCTTTTTCACATTCTCCGTGAGTCTGTCTGAGGCAGGGGTCCCCAACCTCTGGGCCCTGGACTGGTGCCTTCTGTCAGATCAGTGGCAGCGTGAGATTAGAAATAAAGTGCATAAGAAATGTAAATGACCTTGAATCATCCTGAAACCATCCCCCCCTGCCCCTGAGTCTGTGGAAAAATTGCCTTCCACGAAACTGGTTCCTGATGCCAAAAAGGTTGGAGGCCGCTGATCTGAAGTGAGGGATGCTGGGAGTGAAAGGATATTCCCATCATGCCCCACTGCAGTCCAAGAGTCAGCTGGAGAGAAACAGGCAGCCTTTCTGCTCACTGCCCCCCAGCACGGAGTCAGCAAATTGGCCATCCTTAGGAAAGGTCAGCTGAATCAGCCCCCCTGCATGAAACGTGCCTGGTATTTTTAGAAGATTTTCAAGCCTGCACTCCCAAGCTCAGCAGGAGATACTCGGAATCTTTGGCTATCCACCCCCAGCCCTTGCCCAGCCCAGCCCAGCCCAGCCCAGCCCAGCCTAGCCTGACCGTCATAGCTCAGGCTAGTGCAGGCAGCTACCTCTGCACTGAAGCTGATAACAATCATTTTCGAGGCCAAGTGGGTAAAGCCTGACCTCTTTTAAACTGTATAATACATGCTTGAGATCCTGTCCAAATCACTGCCCCAAATCTATCCTGTGACCTTGAGAAAGTCACATTCCCACATTACCCCCATCTGTATGATCATCATATTTACCTGTGAATCCATTTTGCAGAGGAGGCTGGATTAATAACCCAATGTATTTGAACATGCTTAGTCGTGTTTGACTCTTTCTTACCCCGTGGACTGTAGCCCTCCAGGCTCCTCTGTCCATGGGATTCTCCAGGCAAGAATGCTGGAGTGGGTTGCCATTTCCTTCTCCAGGGGATCTTCCCGATCCAGGGACTGAACCCGCATCTTCTTCATCTCCTGCACTGGCAGGAGGATTCTGTTCCATTGCACCACTGGGAAGCCCCGCTGAATGAACAGGAAGCCAATAAACACAAAAAATCGCTGTACTCCGCTGAACTCGGGGAGACTGTTGTAAGGCCTGGGTGCGGTGGTGTTGGAGAATTTTGTGTTTCTTGGAAAAACCTGCTTAGAGAGATGATGTCATAAAAATCTGTCATAAAATGCTGTTGTGCTAAAAAGGTAGCTTTCCGTTTGGGGAGAGGGGTATGTGGTCCGGGAGGGGCCAGCTGTATTTGGCACATAAGGTTCTGAGAGCTGCAGCCTAGAATCTGGTTTTTGTTGTTATTTTCTTCTTTGTTTGAATGGCAGGATAGAGGCCTTAGAATAGAAGCCTTTGGCTGTGGTCCTAACTAGCTGTGTGGCCTTAGGGACATAACTTAGTTACCCTGGGCCTAATTTTTCTACCTATAAAATGACAGGATGGGAGAGGAGAGGCTTGGGCTAAATATGCGCTTCTGAAAGTGGCAAGTTTCCACCGACAGTTTTGTGTTAAAACCCCAGAGGTCTTTGAGGACACAAGAGCAATACACATCCCAGGATCACTCATTTTACTCCATGGAGAGATTTAAAAACATCAGTTCACACACACTCACACACACATACACAGAAGTATTATGCAGTAGAATGACACTCAAATTTTTAAAATACGTTTCAGGCCTGCTACAGCCCTTCTCCTGCCTCTTCCTGTCCCCTCGTCCCCTGTGGTGGTGGATTTGTTTTCCTCTGGGCTTGGGGGTTCTTCTTGGAGAAACACCAGGCTGGTTAATGTAAGGCGTTAGCATTCTCTAACGATATTGTCTAATTTATTACTATGGTTATTATTTTGGGTCTGTGTGCAGAAGGGGGTGGGGTTCATGATAAACTGACCTTACAGAAGACGACTAAATAATTTCTTCTCCCAAGAGTCCCAGGAATGGAAACTTCCGGCAGACTTCGAAGTTGAAGGGAAAGTGAACCGGCTTCCTCAGGCAGCAGAGAGTGATGGGAGAGAGAAAAGTGGGAGTCAGGAAGGAGGATTGATAGTTAAAATGTTCTATGCCGCTATCTTCCTCTCTGAGAGCTAGCAGATGAAAAGCTCAGCATCTAACCCCATCTGCCACAAGGGGGTGAAGATTCCCCCAGACACCCCTGATTAAGCAGCATTATTTGCCCCCTGCCCAGCGACTGCCTTTAGCACCCACCCACCCTCAGCCCCCGCCTTCCTGCTGCACACGTATGTGCACGCCCAGCACAGTCTAAATGCTCGCCCACCCGCCACGCAGCTCCCCCGTGCTCACCTGCACAGCCGGGCGCCCACAGGTGCCCCCAGGGGCTGGCAGCTCAGGCCTCAGGCTGTGCGTCCACTCTTGCCCCCCTCTCCCGCCCCCGCCCCCCACCATTGCTGCTGCTCACAGCCTCCCCCAGGCTTTGAGCACACACTTGCTCACCTCGTGGAAGATCAAAAATAAACTCTCCCTGGAACTTGTTCAAAGACTAATGTGCATCCTCTCTTAATTATTGATTTGTTTATTACAGACGCTTGGGTAGGACATTCAATGAGGCCGCTGTGCCAGGGGTCCACCTCTAGAATTCGTACCCTTCGCCAGGAGGAAGCTGGGACGGCTGTCTCCTCCCGGGAAGGGGTTAGTTGCATATTAGGTGAACTCACCCACAAGGCGGGATGCAGACTGATCATCCCCTGTCTAAGCCCGCCTGGGCCCTGACCCAGCCCAGAGTCTCCCCTCCCTCCGTCCCTTCCCTGCTACTTGTTTAGTCGCTAAGTCTGTCCTACTCTTTGCGACCCCACCCATGGACTGCAGCACACCCGTCCTTCACTGTCTCCTGGAGTTTGCTCAGGTTGATCTCCCTTGAGTCGGTGATGCTATCTAACCTCATCTTCTGCCGCTCCGTCTCCTTTTCCTTGTTACTAGGGGAAGACAAGTGATAGGGGAGGGCTGTCAGGGTGCAAAAGGGTAGGTGGCCCCTCTCCCCTGCAGAGGGGCAGCCTCCTCTCTCCTTACCGCCTCACTAAGGACCAGTTTAATGTCAGAGGTAGTTTGATGCCGTGGGTGTGTGTTTAGAGTTTTAAACTGGGCTCGGGGACTTCCCTGGTAGTCCAGCCACTAAGAGACTCCACATTCCCAATGCAGGGAACCTGGGTTCCATCCCTGGTCAGGGAACTAGATCCCAAATGCTGCAACTAAGAGTTTGCACGTAGCAACTAAAGACCCCGCGTGTCACAACTAAGACCTGGAGCAGCCAAATAAATAAATACCAAAACATAAACCGAATGGAACTCATACCACATACCAGCTGGGTGGCTCTGGACAAGGGATGTGACCTCTCTGGCTCGGTTTCCTCATCTGAAAAATGAGGCCTGTGAGGATTCAGTGAAGTCATGTCTGTAAAGGCATAGAAAAATGTTACACACAGAAGCCAATATGCTGTGCCTGCAGCTGCCACTATCTTCATGGGCAGCATCATTTTGCTTCTCTTCACCCCCAGAATCCCAGGACAGTAGGAAGTGGCCTGCTGTGGTCCAGGGTGAAGCTGCATCTATCTGGACCTGCCACATCTCAACACATTGGGGCACGGAGCCTAGCACAATCACCAACTCTTCAGGAAGGGCTGGATCCTTCAGACCAGCGTGCTGGGGGAGGCTGCCCAGCCTTGGGCGAGCAGACGGCAGAGCTGTCCCTGTGCTGAGGAACCACAGCCTCAGACACACTGGGAAGGGGTCACGGCCTACCATCTACAAAGCTGGGCTCTGGGTGCTCTTTCTTGGAGTCCTGAGGATGGTTCTAGAACTCGAAACCAGGAAGAAGGCATCCAAAGTGAAGTGTTAGTCATGTCCAACTCTTTGCCATCCATGGACTGCTCTGTCTAAGGAATTCTCCAGGCAAGAATACCGGACTGGGTAGCCACTCCCTTCTCCAGCGGATCTTCCTGACCTGGAGATCGAACCCAGGGCTCCTGCGTGGCAGGCAGATTCTTTACCATCTGAGTTATCAGAGAAGCACTCAGCCAACCACAGCCTCAGGCACACTGGGAAGGGGTCACAGCTGTCTATCCAGAGGGCTGTGCTCCAGGACACTTTTTCTTGGAGTCCTGAGGATGGTTCTAGAACTTGACACCAGGAAGAGGGCACCGAAGGGAAAGACCAAACGTTCCCCCCCCCCTTTAAAGGTTTATCCAGCTTCTACCGTTTGGATGAACTCATGGTGTCTCCCAGATCTGCCTCCTGGCCAGGTTTCTGAGGCCCTCTCCCCTACACTGCACCCTCACCCCATAGCTCTGGCTCCGGCAGGCCTCTGGGATGCCCTCCCCTACACTGCGCCCTCAGCCGATAGCTCTGGGGAGTCATGCCCTGGCTCCGGCAGGCCTCTGGGACCCTCTCCGTAACACTGCAGCCTCACCCCATAGCCCTGGGGGTCATACCCTGGCGCTGCTTGCATCCCCCCACCTCCATCCCTCACCATCACCTTCACTGCGTGCCCCACCCCCATCCCGGAACTCCCCGGGCTGGGCTTTTCTTTCCTCGGTTCCCAGGCAGTGCAGCTGGTGCTGTGGGCTGGGGAGGGGGTGGAGGACGAGGCAGAAAGCCCGTGGGAGGGAGCTGTCTCTTAGTTCCAATGGGAGGCATGGCTCCCTAGCACCCCCCTCCAACATAACGCTCCCCCCAAAGTCCCACACTGGTGTCTCAGCAAATAAGACTCTTTTTTTTTTTTGGTTTTCTACTTGCTCTTGATACCCACTTAAGTGGGTGCACACGCACTGTCCCTGGTCACTGCCAGCACCAGAGGACATCGGAGCCAGGTTGGTGGTTTCCTCCTTGGAATCCCAGGTGTGCTGGGATCTTTCTTCCTCTCTGGGCCTGAGGACTTCGGGGAGTCACTTCTTCAGCCCTCTGAGGTGCTGGACATCTGTGCGGCTTAAATAAATAGAAGCCCAGATTGTTCCTACCTAACAGGCAGGGCAGAATTTGTGAGCACCCTAATATGAGGTCTGAACCATCTGGATAATGTTGGACCAGACCCTGCCCCCCCCACCCCCCCGACCCAAGGAAGAATAGAAAGAAAAAGAAGGGAAAGGACAGCTACTGTATGCCAAGCCCCTAAGCTAGGTGCCTTCAGCACATTTTATGACTGGATTCCCGAAAATAGGTCTTGGGGGAAATATCCATGAACAATGACCAAGAGCACATTTTTTAGGTAAAGAGCATGAGGCTCAGCAAGGTGACATAATATGCCCAGCTCTCCAGCTAGCAGGTGCTGGAGCCAAGGTCTGAACCACATTTGCCTGGGGCTGATGCTCAAGCTCTAGCCGCCCCCTTTGAAGAGGGGATGTGATATGTGGTGTGGATGCAGGCTGTTGCCTTGCATTCCCTCTCTGAGATCTACTGGTTGGTAATTGCAGGCAGGTTGGGTATGAAATACTGATAGAGCATGCAAAGGTCCTGGGGTCGACTGCCTACTTATTAGGAACCCATGTCTGTCATTCGTGTGGTGTTCCGGGAGATCAAACCAGTCAATCCCAAAGGAAATCAACCCTCAATAATCACTGGAAGGACTGATGCTGAAGCTGAAGCTCCAATACTTTGGCCACCTGATGCAAAGAGCCAACTCACTGGAAAAGACCCTGATGCTGGGAAAGATCGAAGGCAGGAGAAGAAGGGGACAACAGAGAATGAGATGGTTGGATGGCATCATTGACTCAGTGGACACGAGTCTGAGCAAGCTCCAGGGGATGGTGAAGGATAGGGACGCCTGATGTGTTGCAGTCCATGGGGTTGCAGAGTCTGATGTGACTGAGTGAACAATGACAACAGTGTTCACGAGACGTTTTCACATATAACATTTGCCCTGATCCTTGGGATCAGTGGGCCCCCATGTTGCGGAGGAGGATGTGGAGGATCAGAGAGGTTAAGGAACATGCCCAAGAGGACACAGCCCAGTTGGCTTTTGATACTAAATGAACGAATTAGTGCAGAGCTGGGTCTGAAAGCTGACGTTCTGTGAGCCTGAGCCAGGGCAGGGGAAGGTGAGACATAGGCTGCTTTGGTGAGAAGCAGGTGGAGGAAAGGGCACCGTGGGAGGTGCTGAAGGCCTAGCAGCGGCCCAGGCACTGAACAGGAGTGGGCTGGCTTGGCTCAGGAGGACAATGGGATGGAGTGGGGCCCTGGACCTGGGGAGGAGGGTTTGGCTTTCTGCAGCCTGGAAGCCACAGCAATAGGGCTGCTGGGCCTGGGTGAGGGGGGCCTGCCTAGGTCCCAGGATGTCTGGCATTGCCCTGGAAGCTGCTCTTGCCAGCCTTCTGACTTTAGAGCTGAGAACAGGAGCTGCTCGTCTTTCTGCTATTTGTCCCACTAGAGACAAGTCTGTAGCCGCCAGTGTAACTCTGGGTGTGGAGGAGGTGGTCATCCCAAACTTCTCTTAAGGACACACATGGGGCTTGGGACAGCAAAATGGTTCATTAAATCACCTCCACTCCTGAGCTGGCCTGGAGGTAGATTCTGGTTTTCTCAGTGCTGATGGTCCCAAGCAAACAGACACGGAACCCTCATTTACAATGTGGTGACTGGTTTGAAAGTGCAGTGCCTGCGTGCATGCTAAGATGCTTCAGTCGTGTCTGACTCTGCAACCCCATGGACTGTTGCCCACCAGGCTCCTCTGTCCATGGGATTCTCCAGACTGGAGTGGGAGATACTGGATACCGGATATGGTATCCAGGATACTGGAGTGGGTTGCCGTGCCCTCCTCCAGGGGATCTTTCCAATCCAGGGATTGAACCCACGTCTCACTTCTCCTTCATGGACAGGTGGGTTCTTTACCACTAGCGCCAGCTGGGAAGCCCTGACAGTTCAAGGGCTTGTTCAATAAATATGTACAGAGCATCTATTACATTTTCAGTATCGTTTCAGGGGCAGGCAAGTCAGAAAATAAAGCAGGCAAGGTTCTTGTCTTCAAGAAACTTACATTTTAAAAGCTGATAACAGGAAGAAAACTCCCTTGAGAATCAGAAAGGCGCCAGATAGATCTCTGCCCCACCATGTCAATTTCAGCTCACTCCTCTGCCAAGTGAAGGTCATGGCCCCTTGCTGCCCTCTGGTCAGTAAAGAGGTAATGGCTGGATATTGTGCAGAATGGGTGTGATGTAAGTTACTGTGGAGAGCTTATCTGGGAAGGCACATGAGGGTGGTGTCTATGACGAAGAGCGGGTGTGTGGGTGTGTCCTGGGTGTGCAGGTGGTCCTCCCTGCCAGTGATGCTGCCTGAAGCCTCTTGCTATCACTTTTCAGGAGCTCACCTGTCTGGCTCCCTAGATGCTTGCTGATTCCTGACACCTTGATTTTATTCTTGAATAATTCTGTCTGCTCTGGACTCTGCCCTCTGAAGGATGCACAGTGGCCCTGCCCTGGGAACTCCCATGTGCTTGGACCTAGGCCACACTGAGTTCCCACTCCCGTCCAGGTGCTCACAGCCAGTGGTGAGCAGGGGTTACCCTGCTAAGGGCAGACCAAAGCCAGCAACCCCTCTCCCACCTTGACCCACTCCCACAGGAGCAGCAAGCTGGCAAGGGAACCAGGGAGGATCAAAGTGTTCTTTCTCAAAGGAGACATACATCCGCTTGGCCCACACCTTTTTCTGCAGGGACTGGGGAGTCAGACCCTCACCATTCATGACTCTGGGGTCTAGGCATCTGGCTGGAAGCATCCATGAGCAACAGCTGAGCCCCTCAGCCCAACACAATTCAGGAACTTGCTTGGGTCACTGCTCTGCACATGTGCAGGGTGAGGTTTATGGGGGCAGTGTTTTTGGCTGAGAGTGGACAGCTGGTGCAGGCTTCCTGGGCAGGGCACCAAAGCCCCCTGGGAACCTCAAAAGTGGAAAAATGAAGTTAACATTCACCAAGTACTTATTGTGTGTCAGGCACTGCTCAAAGGGCTTCATTGCATGATCTCATGATAACCTCGTGAGGTGTTGGTGTTTAGTGGCTAAGTCATATCTGACTCTTTTGCAACCCCATAGTCTGTGGCCTGCCGGGCTGGCTCCTCTGTCCATGGGATTCTTCAGGCAAGAATACTGGAGTGGGTTGCCATTTCCTTTTCAAGGGGATTTTCCCCACCCAGGGATCGAACCCACGTCTTCTGCATCGCAGGTGGATTCTTTACCACTGAGCCACCAGAGAGGTCCAGAGACTCTGTGAATCTATCAGTCGGGGTAAGTAGAATGAGTGGACAATCACCTGGGTAGCATCACTGATCGTAAGGCCCTTCCAGACACTCCAACCAGGGCTGGAGAGGAGAAACTAGGTATCCTTCAGGGAATCTTCTTTTTGTAAAAGCAATATTTCATTTATTTATTTGACTGCACCTGGTCTTAAGTGAAAGTGAAGTGAAGTCGCTCAATCGTGTCCGACTCTTTGCGACCCCATGGACTGCAGCCTACCAGGCTCCTCTGTCCATGGGATTCTCCAGGCAAGAATACTGGAGTGGGTTGCCATTTCCTTCTCCAGGGGATCTTCCCGACCCAGGGATCGAACCCAGGTCTCCCACATTGCAGGCAGACGCTTTAACCACCTGGTCTTAGTTGTGGCATATAGGATCTAGTTCCCCAAGCAGGGGTTGAACCTGGGCCCCCTGCATTCAGAGCATGGAGTCTCAGCTACTGGACCACCAGGGAAGTTCCCAGGGAATCTTCTTTAATGGACAGAAGTGAGAGGCTCTGACCCTGGCAGGGGGCTCCAGGGCTCGGTGGACCTGTGCCCAAGATCTTGGGACTTCAGTCAGGGTCCTGAGCTGGGACCTCCTGTGGTTGGATTTTCCTGCTCCTTTACACCACCTTGGTGCTTGACCATCCCTCCTCATGGGTGGGCTTTAAAAAAATTGTTTATTTATTTGGCTGTGCCAAGTCTTAGTTATAACACATGGGATCTTTGGTTGTGGCATGTGGAATCTAGTTCCCTCACCAGGGATCGAACCGGGGCTCACTGCATTGGGAGCATGGAGTCTCAGCCACTGGACCCCCAGGGAGGCCCCGTGGGTGGGCTTTCACTCTCCATGTATGGTTGAAATTCCCTCCTTGGCGCTGAGCCTTCTGGATACCATTACATCTTCTCAGCCTCCAACCATGCCTTTTCATCTCGCATCTTGAGTGTAGGCCACCCAGGAAACAGGACTTTCTTTGACCCAAGTCCAAGCCTGCCAGCTCCAGTAACTCTTTGGAACAGCAAATTCTCCGGGGATCTAGTTTTTGCTTTGTTTCCTCCTGGCCTCCCCGCTTCCCCACCCAGTCACCACCCAGAACCACAGTTCCCTTCCTAGCTCAGAGTTATGGTGGTGGGTCCCATTTCTGTTCAAACTAGAAAGTTCTGCTGCACAGTTCTTGGATTGAGGCTGGCATCTTAGGAGAGGGCCATGGTGGGTAAATCCGAAACGTCTGGGCTCTGGCTTGCATCCCAGTAATGTGGTGGCTGACTTGGAGGTGGGTGTTCACTGGGAAAGGGGAGATGGCTGGGTTGGAAAGTGGGCAGACGTGTGGGCAGCGGCCCAACAGCGGTGGCACAGGGGCAGGGGGTGATGATTCCCCCACAGCATTTTGTCTGTATGTCTCTTGATTGTCCACTCTCTTCCCTCCTTTTCTCTGTGGCAGAAAAGTTGGCTTTGGGGACACCTTATAAACACATAATCAAGGAGAAATCTCAAGTGCTCACACAGCTGGTATATGCCCTTTGGGATGAGACATGTTCAGTTTCTCTAGATGTCGGGAAGGTTGGATCACTGTGCTCTGGAAGGCAGCCCCCTACTCTGTCCTGATCTGTGGGCGATCACATCCAGATCTTAGGAATGTTCCTGTCTTCTCCACACCTCTGGTACCAGAGGGTGCCTGCTCAGCATTAAAAGGTTTCTGCGCAAAGAGTCGGACACGACTGAGTGACTGAATTGAACTGAACTGCACTGAAGATTTATTTACTGTTCAAAAAACTGCCCACTCCTGCCTCTTGTTGATCAGCATGGCATCCACTGGTAAGTCTCTTCCTTTCTAAGATGCTAGCTGCAAGAGATGGGAGGGATTATCCCCTGATTGGCAGGTCACGATATCTCTAGGACCCAGTGGCTGGAGGCTAGGAATCACGGTGATGTGACGACCACTCTTCCTTGGCAACCAGGACATTCTCGCCAAGCAGACAAGACACCCCAGATGCTCTGTACCCTTGCTGGCCAAGAGCAGGGTATCTGTACTGGACGATTTCTCCTGCCCCCTCTTCGAGATCTGGCTATTCTCAGAGATTAAGGATGAATGAAGGATGAGAATATTCTCCCTTGCACTTGTAGTGATACTTCACAGGTCTGTTTTTTGACAAGGCCCCTGTATCTGAAACACCCAGTTTTTGTCACCCTAACTGAATAATATTCTGAGAATCCACACCACTGTAACCTCTTTTTTTTTTTTTCCTCAAAAGTCCCTTCCACCCAGGTCCATGTAGAATCAGAGACTGTCCAAGCGGGAAGGGACTTCAGGAGTCATCTCAGTACCTCTCACACTGTAATGTGCTTATGACTCACCTGGGAGCGTGTTAAAATGGATTTTCTGGTTTACTCAGTCTGAGGTGGGATCTCAGATACTGCGTTTCTACCAAGCTTCCAGGTGATGTGGATGCTGCTGGTCAAAGGATCACACTTCGGGCAGCATGGACCAATCTAGTTATTTACTACAGACATGCAAGCTGAGGTCTAGAGGCCATACATAAGTGATTTCCCTAAGTTCCCAAATAGAACGCTGCTCTCTCCACTCCTGGACCATCCTGTGAGCTTTTAAAACGGCCTTCCTCCTTGTAAGGTACCACTTCCTGCTCAGGCCTGGAGCTCCAGCATAAACATAACAGCCTCATCTTAATCCCATCACACTGGCAGGATGAAAGGCTTCTTGTCTCATCAGGGCCCCTTGCTCCACAGCTGCCCTTGTACCATCTCCAAAGAGGTTTTACAAATGTTTTAAATTTGTTCTGACTTATGGATGCCACCCCTTCTCTGCTGGAAGTGTTAAAAATTATTTCTTTCTCAACAAAAGTGTGTGCGGCACCTTTAAGACACAACCATCTCAGTTCCAGGCAGGAGAACTGATGCTGGGCCAAATCCACAGGGCACACCCTACTTACGGGACTTTCCCCAGACCTGGTCTGAGAAAGGTTCTCTGTGTTTTTCTGATACCGCCTGAAAAAAGGCCAAGGGACAGCTTTGAGTATGCCTCAGTTTCCCTTATTCTCAATCAAGAAGTTCCAGAGCTCATCAAAGTCTGGCACTGGAGGCTGTCAGAGATGGCCTTGGGCCAGTAGGAACTGGTTTGAGAGTCTATGGAGGTCTCCACTCTCTGTCCCCTCCTGCTGGTGGGAGGGCAAAATGCCAGTCTGGTAAGGAGGCCACACTGGCAACAGGGGGTAAAAGTCTCACCGAGGCCAAGGGAAGGTGGAATGTAAGAGGGAGTCGGGAAAAATTGCCTTTTATAGACACGTTCTTTTCTTTCTTTCTTTTTTTTTTCTTGCTTCCAAGTTTACTCACAGCGACAGAGCCACTCGCAGGCGCCCAGCCAGCCTGAGACTGCGCCCGGGTCGGGCCGGTGGCACCCGCATCTCCCCCATCCCCCCGTCTTGCCCGCAAGTTGCATGACCTGCATCGGAATCCACAGGGGGGCGGGGGAGAATCCTTTCAGATGCTGGATGCAGCTGAATTCAGCGTGTTCGCTTCCTCGCCTGCCCTCCTCCAAGTCGGCGAGGAGAGCGCCGCTTTCTTCTGCGTGTGAATGCTGTAGTGTGTCTGCCTGCTCGGACTTCCCTAACCCTTTCTTTTCCTTTCTCACAGCGAATGCTCCGGTTGTCTCAGCAAACATCTCACACTTGGTATTCTGACGTTTGATTAAAAAGAAAAATCGCTACCAAGGCGAAGAACGGGGGCTCGCCTCCTCTCCCGCGGGGAACCGAGCTCGCGTGTCAGGCTGCACCTGCTTTGAGCTCCTACCAGGAAGGGGTGCTTGTGTGGGAGGGAAAGGGGGGGAGGTCCTGTGCCCCCGAATCCGGAGAAAGCAGCTCGCCCACCCCCTGGCCCGGCAGCCAGCGCAGCGCACCCGATCGCCGAGCCCGAGAAGCCGGCCTCTGACGGTACTGGCCTGGTGCTTGCCAAAGAATGCCCCTTGCGTCCCAGTTTCCCCGGCGGTTTTTCTCGCACGCACGGTTCGCCCCGAGCCACCTCGGATCTCCAGCGCAGCCCTGTCGGGGCTAGTTTCTTCCTTCCCGGCTCCCTGTCTGTCCAAGGACGCAAATCCCGCCGCCAAGAAGGCGCAGGGGGCGCGGGGGCACCTACCCAACCGTGTCCCGCAGTCCCCTCCCAGCCGATCCTAGCTCCCGGAGTCTAGATTACGGAAACGAGTGTCGCGTAGACCGAGGACCGCGCGTTCGTGGCGCGGGTCCCCGGCCCTGGGCGCCTCTCTGGGGTTCCTGTGCACCCTCGCACTCCCGATCGCCGTCTCCGAGCCTGTGCCCCTCCCCAACCCCAGCCGGGCTCGGGAGCGCTCCCCGGTCACCTCGGCCGCGTTCATTTCACTTCCTTTCGCGGTCCGGATTGCAGCAAAACCGGGCAGCGCGAGGGCCAAAAAGTGGAAAGGAGAGCGCCTTTCCGCGTCGCGCCGCCGGCTCGCCAAGTCCCCCTCCCCAGTCCAGACCCTCGCAATCCCAACTGCAACTTTTTCCCTTCCGTCTGGCTTTTCCCTGGGTTGCGGCGAGCGGGCGCCGGGCCGCTAGGCGTGGAGCGGGCGGTCGCGCGGCTGCGGGTGGCGGTGCGGGCGAGCGCCGGGAGCTGGCGAGTGGGTGGGTGGGTGGGTGGGGAGGAGGGGAGAGGACGGGCGGGGAGAGAGAGGGAGAGGGGTGTGGGGAGGGGGGTGGGAGAGGGAGGGAGGGGGAGATTCCGCTCTCTTGCCGCTCCCAGCCGGGGCGAAGGGGGGGGGGGTGCGGGGGGGAGGAGGCCGCGAGGAGGGAGGGGAGAGGAGGAGGGAGGGGGAGAGAGGGAGGGGGCCGAGGAAGACGCTCCGATAACCCGTGCGTTTCGTAAGGCTCGGAGCACTTGTGCATTTCTGCAGGCGCGCGGCGAGCCATTCGCGGCGGCTGCTGCGGCTCCGGCTGCATCCTCTCCTCCTCCCGGCGCCGGGTGTGTGGATGTGTGTGTGTGTGAGTGTGTGTATTTTGCAGGTGTGTCCGTTTTAATTCTGCCCAGTAGGTGGGACTTGGTGACTTTCGCACCATATTTTCCTTTTGCTTTTTTTTTTTTTTTTTTTGCCTCCCCACCGTCTGTTGCCACCCTGCAAAGTCTCGGAGTCGGAGAGCAGTCGGCTCGCGCTTCCCGAGCCCCCGGACCCGGCGAGCCGGCGAGCGCCGAGCCGGCCACCATGCCAGGCAGACCGCGCCACTAGGCGCTCCCCGCGGCTCCGACCCAGCGGCGGCGGCGGCGGCGGCCGCGATGGTTTCAGACGCTGAAGGATTTTGCATCTGATCGCACGGCGTTTCAAAGGCAGAGGCCCCCTCCCCCTTCCCCCCTCCCTCGCTGTCTTTGTTTCCTTCCCCCCCCAGCTCTCCCCACTCCCCCACCCCACCCCCTCTCCTCTCCTCCTCCTCTTTTTTAGAAGCAGCGATCGGAGATGGATGTCTCTCTTTGCCCAGCCAAGTGTAGTTTCTGGCGGATTTTCTTGCTGGGAAGCGTCTGGCTGGACTATGTGGGCTCCGTGTCGGCTTGCCCTGCAAATTGTGTCTGCAGCAAGACTGAGATCAATTGCCGGCGGCCGGACGATGGGAACCTCTTCCCGCTCCTGGAAGGGCAGGATTCAGGGAACAGCAATGGGAACGCCAGCATCAACATCACGGACATCTCAAGGAATATCACTTCCATGTAAGTCAGGCGGCCGCTCCCCAGCCCCGCCGCCTCTCCCCTCGCTCCGCGTCTCGCTCTCGCCCGCCGGCCCGCAGCCGGGAGCCGGCCCTCCGCCCGCCCCAGCTCGCCGCTGCCCGCCTCCCGCCCGGCGCGCGTTAGGCTCGCTCTGGCTCGGGAGATGCTCGCGGGCTGCGTATTCCAGGTGACTCCGGCCTTGGCGAGGCGTGATCTGGCGATGCGTGTGTGTGTGTGTGTGTGTGTGTGTGTGTGTGTGTGTGTGTGCGCGCGCGCGCGCGCGCGTGTGTAAGCCTCTCCCCCGAGAGGACCCCAGCGGCCGGGGCACGCGGGACCCGGCTCCCGCCCCCGCCCCCCACCCGCTGCGGCTCGTTTCGAGGGTGTGAATCGGGTTCTTGGCCCCGCACTAAATAGCAACAGTTTGGCCACGCTCAAGTGGAATAAAGTAGACGAGGTTCGATTCCCTGGCAGCCGCGCCGGGCAGCGACAGTGGCGGCGGCGGCAGCGCTTAGCCGGGAGGAAAGGTGACAGAGACTGCTCTCGATCCAGCCGAGAGGTTTAACTCTTTCCGTTTGGAAACCTCAAAACACGCCGTCAAGTAAACAAGTTGGAAGCTGGCTGCTCTCTGGGAGACTTTGGACCTGTCAAGGCAGCCATGGACGCCTACCCCTTCCTCTTCCCTCTCGCCCGCCCTCTCCCACCCCATTTTGGGCATTTCCGAGACAGCCACCCCCCAGCCCCTGATTCCCACCCTCATCTGCATCTCGGCGCCTACAGATCCCGTTTCTCTTTGAGCTTTGATAACTGTTCCAGTAATTCCGAGTCAGGCTGCTGAAGGGAGGAGGGAAGGCTTGCGTGTTTGGGAGATGGGGCTTCTTCTGTGATCGTTTATTCGAAAAATGGAACTCCCATTGGCATTTGCTTGGTTCTGCCCCATCTGAGTGAGACCTATGGTGGCCTGCTCTGTTTTTTGGGGCGGAGGTGGCATTTTTCTTTGGCAGGGGTGGGGGTCAGACCCCAGGGCGGAGAGAGGGAGCCTGCCAGATTCTCTACCACTGACCTCAGCCAGGTGAACACCCCCCCCCCCCCGCCCCAATCCTACCATCCAGAGAAGGGTGTGGAGGGCATAGGGAGGGTTCAGGAGATAGCTCTCACCTGTCTCCCCACAACAAGGCCCCCAATCTTTGGAGACCCCCAAAGTGGGTGGGATGCTGAGAAGGGTTGACACTGAAGTGCCGGCTGGCATCTGAGGAAGGCATTGGGCGGATTCGGCTGTGGGAACTGTTCTCCTAAGCATCAGACCTCCCGGTGCCTTGACCCTCAGTCCGATGGGGCTATAAAGCCGGGAGGAATTGCGGTCCTGCTCGCTCCCAAGCTCACTAGCCCTCTTGGCTTAATGGAGACTCCGCTCGTGTTCTTGCAGCTAACAGTTTGAGGGAAGTGTGCAGCTCAGGAGGTGCCCCCTGAATTCTGGCCCAGGAAACAAGCTTGGCCCATATCTAGCTTGGATCGTTCACCACCGCTGCCGCCCGCCCCCCCAACCCGCCCAACCTCACCACCTTCAACCCAGCTGGCCCTGGGGTGACAAAATAAACAGCCAAGGGTGGGGTGGAGGGGAGGGCAGGAGAAAACAGGATGGACCCAGCGCAGCCTCTCCCACCTGCAGGCCACAGCATCTCAGCCTCCCTAAGGATGCAGAGAGGAGGGTGGGAGTGAGATTGCCAGGGAAACTCTGCCTTGGAAGTACACTGTGGGGCGGGTGTGTGTGAGGGGGTGGGGTGAGGGATTTCAGGGGAGCCTAGCAGTGGGTTCAGAAGCTCAGGAGCTGGACCTGAGGATTTCCAGGGGATGGGGTGGGTCAAGAGCTGGAGAGATGGTGGCCTGGGTGCCCACTGTGGGTCTCTGGAAGCTGGTGAGCTTCACTCAGCCTGTTCTTTGCTCCAAGGATGTGTGTGTCTGTAGGAAGCCAGTGGGAGGCAGGGAGGGTCACAATCACGTAGGCTTTTCATGGCCACGCAGCAGTCCTCTGAAAAATGGTCCCTCTGAAAAAATGAAGCTTGGGGAGGCAGTTTGATAGGGAAGAGCTGGTTGATCTTTCCAGGCGGAGGGTCTAAGATGAGACTGCTGGAAAGGTCAGTGATGGGAAGGGAGGAAGTGGCTTCTTATCCCCTGTGCCACGGAAGGACCTAAAGGGCAACCGGGGGACAGGGAGCCGGGAGAAGATTGGGAGTCCCTCTGTGAGTGTCTCCATCCTTGTGTCAGGACTCAAACTCTTTACCTGGGAGTTGGGACTCCTTTCCTTGAAAACACCCCAACACCTCAGAGCCAGGCAACTGGATTCCCCCAGGAGCTGTGCTGAGTGGCAGGTGGGGGAAGGTCAGAGGTCACGGGTGGGATGACCCTTCCTCACCCCATCTTCTCCCCAGTGCCCTGTTATATCCATGGCTGGTACTGACTGAACTGCGGAAGGGTCCAGCCTCCTGGCCTGGAGGCAGATGACCGTGGAGAGAAGGAGGGGAGGTCTGCCTGCCCTGGGAAGCAGATGTCACCCCTCCGTATCTTATCCCATGAGGGAGGCTCTGGCTGCCAAATGGCTTCTGGGGGCACACAGCCCCAAGCAGTGAGTCAGGCTTAGACCTCTGCAGGACTGAGGCCCCACCCCAAAGCCCAGGCCCCCCACTCTGCAGGGCTGTGCATGGAGGCTTGTGGGCAGACAGGAGCCCTCCAGGCAGAAGGGGGCCTTCCTTTAGCGGGACCTGGGAGGGGGGCTTCACTCCAAACCTGGGCTTTGCTGGAAAGGAATGTGTTCCTCAGATGTCTGATGGTATCAGAGATAAGGCATCAAAGGGGTACCCCAGCCCTCCACCAGCCTGAAGCCCTTAATGCTACTGTATGTCTGGGGGTGCAGCTTGGACAGGCTCTGGGGGCTAAGGAAGAGGCTGGGGCACATGCTGGAGTTCCAGCAGCCCTAGCTAAGGGAATCAGGGGTGACTGCCACCTAGCCGCCCTGGGGCTGTTCCTGGGGCTCTGGGATCCTGAGGTTTCTCCTTCAGGTGCTGAACTGATGACACCTGAGTTTTCAGAGGAACTAGAGGTTTCCTGTGATCTTCCTCTTTGGGCTGGCATGTGGGTTGGTTCCCACCTCCCTTGTGGGAGGCTGACTGAGGGTGCCTCTGATGGGGAGTTGGCAGCCCCACCAGTGTCAGGAGGAGATCAGATGCAAGGCCTCGAGGCAAACGTGTGAGTCTCACCTCTGTCCCTCCCCAAGTGCCCTCCCTTTTGGCCTCTTTCTGTTCAGAAGGCCAGTCCCTCGGTGGTTGAAGCTTCTGACACACAGTAACCTTACCTGGAAGGGTCCATGCGCAGCCGTGCCCAAGCCGGCTCTGACGTCACAAAGGCAGAAGGGTGGTGGCGGGCAGCGGGGCTGTCTGGGCGTCTGGAGACCAAGCCTGCCTGGGGCTGGGTTGGAACCATGCATCCTCGGGCTGTTGGAAATACCGGGGGGGGGGAAGACAGCATCTCTGGGCTGGGTGTTCGGTGGCTTGAGAAGAACGTGGGCTCTTGGCTGGGGCCCTGCGCCACCAGCAGGGCCCCTGGCGTTTCCAGGGCTCTGGTCCCTTCATTTCCCCTGTCCCCCCGGAAGGCCCTCCCCTGTCTGGGTCAGGGTCATCGGGGGCCTCGCTTGCTGCAGCACTGACTCCTTGATTCTGTCTTTCTGAGGGTCATGGGCAGAGCCTGCCTTGACAGTTACCAGCAAGAGCCGGACTGCAGGCAGCGGTGGGAGCCAGGCCCCAAGAACGTCATGGGGCTCAGTCAGGAGCCCCCAAACTGAGGCTAGGCCTGAGGGAGGTAGACAGAGATGTGAAGGGGTTTGGGGGTGAGATTTAGAAGGGGGAGTGGGTATAGCCCTGGAGAGAAGCTGGGGACCACAGACTGCAGAGGCCCCGAGCTTTTGTGTGGACGCCAGGCTGTGGAAGGGTGGTTCCAGGCCTTCCCTGGAGGACCCTCCCTGGAGCCAGAACCCTGAGCCCAGCTCAGTCTTCTGAGGAGCACCCTGGGGCCCAGGACATCCATCTTGCATCTCCAGGGGACCTAGCATGTGACAGTTTGGGATAAAACCAGCCCAGCCTGGTCCTAGCTTTGAGAGAGCTTGTTCTGGCCCCCGAGGGCTGAGCCTGGAACTCGTTGTCAGCTCAGCATCCTGCAAGTGCTGGACCACCCTCCTGTGTAGTGGGAGTGGAGCGCTGAGGCTGTGCAGGGGGAGGGGCCTGATGCCGCCGCCATTCTTGCCTCACTGGTCTCTGCCTGCTGCCCCCTCCTCTTTGACCCCCACCCCAGCTGGCCCTTTGCTGAGAGTATGGGTAACCTGTGGCTCTCCCTCAGGGTGGTCTTTGACCCCAGGCTCATGGCATCTCTGCTGCTGCCTGGGGTCCCCCATCTCGAGGGCTGCGTCCAGTGGCTTATCCTGGGACCACAGATGCCATTTCCAGCCTCCCTTTGGGGCATCCAGTTGGCCAGTGGAAGAGTAGGGTTAGAGAAAGGGATAGGACATGTGAGTCAACCCCCTAGATTGTTCCTTATCCTATGTGGACCACGATAGAAGACTGTAGCCTTTCTGAGCCTGGAAATTCAACTATGAATTGAGACCATGGGGCAGTGTCCTTTCCGGCTTGGACATATGCCATCCCAGAGCCCAAGGAGGCTCTGCTAGACCACTTCTAAGGGCACCACCCCCTGGGCTTGGTGTTGACCCCCATGATGCCACCCTGAGGAGGGCAGCAGGTGCCCCCTTGCTGGCCATTGGCTACTGGCCACTGTCTCCCCTTCCTTCCCCGTCCACCTCTGGTGGACTCTGGGCTCCCCAGTGTGGAGTCGACTGCCAAAACCAAGTGTCACGCTTAGCAAGAATGCACCGAGAGTCCTGTGGACTCTCACTGGAGGCCTCTCATGAGCCCCCTTCTGTACTGTGAGCTCAAGGCGGGGAGATAGCCCCTGCCAAGCTTCAGCTCCTTGCCCAAGCAGGGGCCTCTGCTGGATGTGAGAAGAAAACATTAGAACTTCTATTTCAAGTTATTCTTCTTGAGAAAAGGGAATATTTAATATTTAATGTATGGATGGAAGATGTATAAGCATATAATTTAGTAAATAGGCATGTTTGGAGGTTACGTGATGAAATTTTTATTGCTTAAGCATGCATAATTAGAAAAGCTCAGGGCCCACTGCTGGGATTGGAAGGGCCTGGGCCAGCATTAGGAGAGGTGGTCCTGAAGCCCCTGGCTCCCCTTCTTGGCTCTGTCCCAAGGGAGGGTTGATGGTTTGGCAGGGGGAGCAGCAGTGTGGGAGGAGGGGGCAGGCTGGCTGGCAGGGGGATCAGGATTCCTAGGGCCCCCTAGACCCGAGGCCAGGCCAGCGCTCAAAAGACAGTTTCCAGTAGCCCTCTGGGTCCTTCTCTTTGTCCCTTGTAGCAAATCCTTCACCTCCATGAATCCACCCTATTCATTTCTGTCTTGGTTTCCAGTTTCCAGTTGTTCCATTTATTTCTGCCACAGCTCCTTGAAGAAGCAGGAATTATTAGCCCTATTGTCTTGATTTACCAAACAAAATGAAGGGGAGAACTTGAGCGTCTCACAGAAGGAAAGATCTGGAAGAGTCTTGAGCCCTCCGCTCCCCACTCCCCCACCCCTGCCCCCAACCATGCTCCCTTCATGGCCTCTCTGGCTCCCGAGTCAGGCAGATCGTTTTTTATCCAGAAAGTTCCTTTTCTGCCTAGGGGCAGCATTAAGGCAGCAGCCCATTTGGGAGGGCCTTGTGAAGGGCGGCTGAGTGTCCTGGCAGCTGGGTCTAAGTGCGGCCTGAGCAGAGGCTGGACTTGGGCCCCCAGCTCTATCAATGACCCACTGAGCCCTCAGCTCAGGTCGTCCGTCATCCCTTGAGCCTTGCTGGCCTCCACTTTGAGAAAAACAAACACTCCAGGGCGGGGCATGCCGGCAGCCCCTCTTTGATGGATTGGCTCATCAGGCCATCAGGGATGAAGGCTCCAGAAGCCCAACGCCCAGTGGAACCCCCATGAGGATCCTCACATTTCTGCCTACCCGCTGAGGGCAGGGCTCCCTGGAATTGAGAGCTGGAAGGGACCTCGTGAATCAGCTTCTCCCTTATGTTCCCCGCGAGGGTCCCAGGAGAGGCACAGAGAGGGGCAGGGAGTTGTGGGCCCTCGGGCTGCTGGAGGACGTGCCTGCCCAGGTGCCAGCCCATCTTCTCCCACTCAGCTCTGGCACCCTCTCTGGGCACTCTGTCAAAGCCAGAGCCTCGCCCACGACTGTGTCTCCCTCTGGGGCGATGATTCCAAATCCAGGGTCCCCAGAGGCAGCAACTATGCAAGGCTGGCAGCCCCAGGCTCTTCACAGCCTGCAGCCCATGCCAATTAGAACCGCGTTCCGTGAGGCCTCTGCTGAGCTCTATTTACATAGAGGGCTCCAGGATCTGTGGGCGCAGTGGGCCTGGAGCCTGTCCTTTCTGACCTCCCCTTTGCCCCCGTCCTCGTATCTGACTTGTCCCATCGAAAGTGTGCCCCATTTGGGTGGTGGAAGATTCAGGATTCTCTCCCCAGACAGAATCATCCAGTAGGGAGTAGAAGCTGGCAGCTGGTTTCCCCATCAGCTCCCTGAGACCTGGCCTTTTCCTAGCTGTGGACAAACCCCTTCCCTTCTCTGGGCCTCAGTTGCCTTCTCTCTGAGATGAGGATAATACTTACGACTACCTTTATAGCAGCACTCTGAGAGTCAGTGGCCTGTGTCATGCCGGGTAAGGAGAAAGCTATCGATACTAGTGGTAACTCATGACAGCACCTACTATGTTCCAGACACTATTCCAAACACTTCCGAGGCAATGAATACCCCATCATGGCCTCACACCAACTCTCTGAGATGAGCACTATCGTGAATCCCATTTTACAGCTGGGAAAAATGAGTCCAGAGTTGGCATGTGACCTGCTTCCTTTCACGCAGCCAGTCAGTGGCAAAGGAGTCTGACATTCAGTGTTGCCTGTGCTCTTCGGCAGTACTCTTTATGCATGTGAATACAGACAGCTACACACATGCATTCATGAATCTATGACCATCCAGATAGATTAATCGTGAAATAAAAGGTTTTTTGAAATGACTTTATGAAGGTTTAGGAGGATCCCTAACTCCCCTGGCTGGGCTTGCAGAGGAAGGCCAATGGCAGAGTGGTGGGTCTGGTGTTGGCCAGTCTGCTGCAGCCACGCTGACACAGACGGGAGGTATTGATGGGGGAGACTTGGGGTCCTCCTGTCCTGTTCCCGACAGCAGCCTCCCCGAGGCTGTGTCTCAGCCAAGCCCTCACCTCCTTGGCTACCCCCTGGTGTCCCGGTTTCTGAGGTCAGGTCAATTCTCCCAGGAGACCAGGTGCCAGCTGAGACTGGCGGAGATTCAGGAAGCTGGCCACTGGGTCCCTGCCAGCTCCACTCTGGGCTGAGACACGGTCAGCAGGACTGTGTCCCCGATTGCCCACGGCCAGAGACAGCCTGGATGGAAGAGCGGAGGGCGGGGCGGCTTCTCCCAGTTCAAGTTTGGAGTTCCTAAGGCTGCCACTGGATGCGGAGCACAAGGGGATGTCTGGTGTCTCCATCTCGAGCTAGAAGCTGATGTTTAGAGCGTCTTCCTGGAGAGTGAATTCTAGTTCTTCCTGATGTTTCTGATGCCTCCTCCTCAAATTAGCAGCCTTTGCCTCCCTCTACCCTTTCTCCTCCTGGAGAAGGAAATGGCCAACCCACTCCAGTATTCTTGCCTGGAGAATCCCATGGACAGAGGCGGCTTCGCGGGCTACGCTCCCTGGGGTAGTCGGACAGGGCTGAGCGACTCACACACACACACACACACACACACCCTTACTCTTGCCCTGTGTCTCAGTCCCCCTTGCTCAGGGAGAGAGCTGGGGGTCCCAGCAAACTGCTGAGACTGCAGGGCAGGAATCTGTGGAAACACTCCATTTTGCTGCTGCTAGGCTTGAAGAGTTCACCACATTTGGGAGTCCCTCAGTTCCCCTTCTGGGAGCTGGGATCGCCTCTAGAAACTGGAGCCTGTCTCCCTCTCGGGATCACTGCCAGGTCAGGGCAATCGCATGCACACTCCATAGGCTCCCAAGCGCTAGGGCGCCATGTTGGTTGTTTCCATTTCTAGATGTCCGGGAGTGTTTTTGAATTATGAAAAAAGATCAAGACTTTGAACCATAAATCATCTGACCTGGAAAGAGGCTCAGGAACAATTAGGGCCAAACCCCGTTTTACAGAGCGGGAACCTGAGGCTCCAGAGAAATGAATAGACTGGACTCAGTCACCCAGCGAGTTCCTAGCACAGCGAGACCAGAACGTGCAACGCCGCCTCCCCAGCTGGTGAGGCTCTCGTCCTCCCGCCCTCTGCCAGGATCTGCTCTGGGGCTGAGGGATCTAGGCTCTTCCAGAGGCAGGGAAAGGAGCCCTTAGACTCCTGCAAAGAGAGAGGGGATGAAGGGAGCAGTCTTAGACTCGCACTCCTAATCTGGGCTGCCTCCCACGGTAAAACGGGCTGTGTGCGCGCATCGGGGGCGTCTTTGCGCACGCACAACTGCGTCTCTTCCGTGTTCTCTGCACATCACGACTGAGGTCCCCGTAAACAAGCCTTAACGCCTTTGGCTTCCTGCCTGCCGAGATCGTCTGCGTCTAGGCTCCCAGTGGCCACCAGAGGGCAGTGCTGCGCACGAGACGATCCACGGCTGCCTTTGCCGGGAGCTGGCGTTGCAGCTCTCTAGTCCGGGGAGATGCTCACTGGCTGGCCTGGCTTGCAGAGCCTTTCTTGAGCAGGGAGGTCGGTCTCTCCCCTAGGCGGGGCCTCCCTCAGCAGAGCTTGTCCTGCCTGCATCATATCTGCAGCCCAGGCACGTGAGTCTCCTGGACCTGAGCTTCCCCCGGGAGGCGGCTGGGAGAGTGCCCTGGGTGAAGGATGTCCACTGGAGCACCCTCCTTCCCTCCAAGTCTGTCTGAGCAGCAGCAGGAGGGGTCAATGCATCTGCTCAGGGGTAATGGAGATGAATGAACGGGACATGGTTCCTGCCCAGGAAGATCAGTCCTGATGGGGACACAGAGAGGCTGACAGACGGCTACGATATGGGGTTAGTGTCATGGGAGAAGGGAGCCTTATGACCTCCAAGGCATCTCTCCCCTTTCTCTCCCTGCACCCCGCCCCTGCGCGGTCCCACTCCTTAGCGCTCAAATTACTTACACACTGAGTAACTGCTCAGGAAGTACAAGGCCCTGATATTTACCAGACGTGAGGGCTTGGTGCTGTCTCTCAACCTCTCTAGACCATCACTGTTCTCAGAGACACCCATCTACATTGATGGGCATCAATGTGCTTTGCAAACCGGGGTCCTGGGCCCTCGATGGACTGGCTTGTTGTCGTTGTTCAGTTGCTAAGTCGTGTCTGACTCTGCGACTCCATGGACCGTAGCCCATCAAGCTCCTCAGTCCATGGGATTTCCCAGGCAAGAATACTGGGTGGGTTGCCATTTCCTTCTCCAAGGATCTTCCCAGATCAGGAATCAAACCCATGTCTCTTGCATTGGCAGGTGATTCTTTACCGCTGAGCCACTGGGGCCTATTTCTGTTCTGTGCATGCCTTGGGCTCTTTTCTGCCTGTTCCAGGCAGTCTCATATCTGAGCAGGTGCTGTCTTGCTCTGTGCACTAGTTGGCTGGTGAAGGAGCTTTGTCCCACAGTTACCAGTTTTGGAGACCGGATCTCCCACTTTTGTGGTGGAGCCTGGGCCCATGGGCTGGGGCCTGCAGCTCTGCCCTGAGGGCCATCTCCTGGCTACTGGACCCCAGGCTGCAGGTAGGACCCTCTCTGTTGTGGTCAGTCTTTCCCCGTCTGCTTATTTCTGATACTTTTTAATTGAGGCTGATCCTCTGAAGAGCAGGGATGAAGATAACATTTATGGCTGTCCTGGGTGGGAGAGCATTTGCCTGTATAACGTTGCTTATGAGCGGCACCTGCTAAATGAAGCTTGCGTTCGCAACCCTGGCTCTTCCCAACTGTGTGACCCTGGGCTGGCTACTTTTTTGATTACAGTTTCCTCACCGGAAATAACACGGATAAGATTTTGATGAGAATGTGCACGCGCATGTGCGAGTGTGTGCAGGACTCTTAATGCTGGTCTCTCATTTTCTTCTTCTCATTACCATTCTCCAGAACGTCACCCCGCAGGCGTGGATACTTTTAATGACCGTCATCTGCTCTTCCTGAGTCCAGTCTCCCATCCTCCCAGCCCATCCTACATTACCAGATGCATGTTTTATTTATTTTTTTCTTAAAATTTTTTAAATTGGAGGATAATTGCTATACAATATTGTGGTGGTCCCTGCCATCCACCAGCATGAATCAGTCATCATATATATTTATAACATATATATATCTCCCCTCCCTCTTGCTCTTCTCTTCCCCCACTCCATCCCTCTAGGTTGTCACAGAGCGGGCTGGGCTCCCTGTACTCTACGGCAGCTTCCTACTAGTCATCTGTTTTACACACGATAGTGTATATATGGCAACGCTACTTTCTCAGTTTGTCCTGCCCTGAATTAATCTTTTAAACCTAGGTCTCCCGTTAGAACAATTCTTGGGCCCTGAGATTTTCAATGGCTCCTTTGCCTGAAAGGCAACTCAGTGTCATAGGAAGAGTAGCAGCTTCTTTGGCCAGATCGCCTTCAGTTTACATCCTGGCGCTGCGGCTGCTGCTGCGGCGTGAGCTTAGGCAGGTTACCTAACCTTTCTGAGCCTCCATCTTTTCATCTGAAAATTTAGGCTTCCTAGATGCACCTTCCTAGAGCAGCTGATTAAATGATGTTGCAGTAGGTGCCTGGGATCTGGTGGGTACACAGAGGCCAAACTGGCAAATACACAAGTCAAGTCTCTCAGAGGTGAAGGGCAGGGGTATTTCTGGGTCCGTGAAAAGTGGGAATAGAGAGGAGCTTGGACCTGGGCCAGAGTATAGGGAGGCAGCAGAATGATCAAGGTGGCGTGTAGTTGGGAAAGTGGCAGGGTGGCTGAGGCACGCGTCGGCTCAAAAGCAGGGAGACCGTTATGGTTGCTACTGATAACATCAGTTGGGAAACCAAGTGGCAGGGCCTGCTTGCCCCACTCCTCAGCCGCGGAAGTTTAGGTGCCAGGAACCTCCATGCAGGGAAACTCAGGAGCACCCAGTCCCTTGCAGCTGTTGTTCTGTGCGGTTTTGCAGCTCTTCTTGCCCAGGGTAGCTTCTGGCTCTCTGGATGATTCTCTTCCGATTATTGTAATTGACAAGGCTTGTCAGCTACAGACGGGGCTCCAGGACCAGCCCTGGGAGAAAGAATGTATAGTTTTATGAGAAAGGGGTGACTACGAATCCGTCCCATTAAGAGCCTTCCATGCACATTCATTCCAGTTCTATGATCAGCCACAAGAGGGCACTAGACCACGATTTCTGCAGGGAGGGAGGCGCTATTCATCCGGCCCTAATACGCTCACCAGGTGGCTCAGGGGTAAAGAATCGGCCTTGGGTGGCAAAACCGATTCAATGGACATGAGTTTGAGCAAACGCCCAGAGATGGTGAAAGTCAAGGAAGCCTGTTGTGTTGCAGTCTATGGGGTTGCAAAGAGGTGGACCCGACTGAGCGACGGAACAGCAACAAATGATTGTGCCTTTGAACAAAACTGCTCATGGTTCCCTCCCAGCACCTCTGAGGAGCATGGCAAGCCAACTTGATTTAACCTGAACCCCCGACACCGAGTCTGGTGTCTCAAGGGAGGCCAAAGTGCGTAGTGAATGGTCGTGAAATTTGCTGTCAAACTTGGGTTCCAATCCTTGTCCTCCTTTTTGCTTGTTTTTTTTTTTTTTTGAAATTTGAATAAGTTAATTTCTAAGAGTCTCATTTTCTTCACTTGCAAAGTCAGGTGTTGCTGGGAGGTGTTCCTGTGAGAATTAAATTACATGATGTGTGTCAACTGTCTGGAGCATGTTGGATACTCCATGATGGACCATCTCTTTGTTTCTAGAAGAAGGGTGAAATTAGGGCACAGTGCAGGAGATGTTTATGGGATCCTGTTCGCCTTGGGGGAGAGCAATAGGGGGGTGGGTGGGTCATTTTACTCCCCAAGGAGCCCTCTATGGTTCCAGTTCATTAGGGGCAGCAGTGACACCAAGTGGCCAGAATGGAGAATAGCAATGTCTTCTGACCTGGCGGGGTGGCGGCCGTGGGCATCATTGGGCAGATGAGAACTCTGCATCAGGCATCAGAGGACCCATCAGTTGAATTTCTCTCCCTTTCTGATGCCAGCAGCTAGAGATGGTCCTCTGAGGACCGAGTGTGATGATGGCCATGGGCCATGTTTGCTGCTGGGTCGATGGCATGAGGCTATGCCTGCGGACCACACCTGTGTACCTGCCTGACTTCACTGTGGCCAGCCAATTCTGGCATCCAACAGCCAGACCCTCCTGGTGTTTTCCTTGGGTGTTGACTCTTCTTGAGATGCTTTCATCCTGGGTCTGTCTGATTGGGCTCAGCAATGAGATGCAGGATCTCTGAGGCTCAGTGTGTTTATCTGGAAAGCAGGGTGGGGGCGGATGGTTGGTCTGGTTGATGGGGAGGGCTCGTCTAGCTTGGATTTGAGTGTCAGACATTATTTCATATCCTTTACTCAGTGTGTGTGCATTCGTGTGTGTGTGTGCGCGTGCGCACGGGCATGTGTGTGTCTAGGGGTGTGGGATGACGTGGGAAGGATTTACTTTAGGCTTTCCTGTGCAGAAACTCCAGCCCGGAGAAGGAAGGGGCTTCCCCCAATGGAGGCATGGCTCTGAGGCTGGAATTGGGGTGCCGCTGGCTCCTCATCTTTTGTAGCTTCTTTATTATCCACCTGAGATCCAGGAGGGAGCCTTGGCAGACATGCCAGGCTCAGGAAGTTATTTAATATCAGCTTTGCTCCAGATTGTGTTTCTGACTCCTTGCCACCTCCTAAGTGGCAGTCATTTTAACAAATGTGGCGACAAGACACCAAGTGGGAAATAACATGAGGGATGGGGAGGGGGCAGGGGCGTGGGGGAGGGGCGGACTCCTAGTCCTTCGGCAGAAACCTTGTCTTGGAGGCCCTGGGAATGAGCGAGGGCTCCTGGAAGCCCCTGGCAGTGAAGGGGAGGGCGTGGAAAGAGGTGCCTGGCTTTCTGGAGTGTGTGGCCTGTGGCCCAAGTGTTCCCTGTTGCCTAGGAGCTTCCTGTGTCCTCTGGGGGAGTCTGGCTCCTGTCCCTGGGCGGGAGTTGAAGGGGGAGGCCTTGTGCTCTGTCTTCTCAAAGGACTGACTCCCAAGTGCATGACAGACCGTCGACAGGGGCCTGGCGCTGGTGTGTTTCCCCTCACTGTGGAGACTGAGCTGTATCTGGCCCCAGGCCGTGGGGGCCCAGGTGTCTAGCAGCCCGCCTCACCTGCCCAGGCCTGGCCAGCCTCTGGCCTCTTGGGGAAGCATGGCGGAGGCACTGGCTGGGGTGGCAAGCCCAGGAGAGAAGGGGCCAACCCTTTTTGTCCCAGCCCCGGGCTCCAGCCATGAGCCAGGCATGGTGCTCAGCCTTGGGATGGGATCCTCAAACATAGAAGGCCGTGGCCCTTCTCTCTTGGAGTTCAGAGTCCAGTCAGGGTGGCAGCTCGGAGGGCTGTCTCAAGAGAAGCAGGGGAGAATTTTAGAAAACGTATTTAATGGAAAATTTGAAAGAAAAGCATAGAGATATGAAAATAGAGCTTCCCCAGGAGGAGAGGGGCCGGCTTTTTCTAAATGGAGATTTAAAAATTCTAGATGTACCTGCTTTCGAGTTCATCTGATTGGACACAGTGGCCCTGGCTGTGACCTTGACGCATCGTCCTGCTGTCTGTCCACAGAGGGCCCGTGGGATCGTAGGGGAAGCCGCAAACAGAAGTCAGGAGAGGAGAACTGTCTTTCTTCTCCTGTCACTTTCTGATTGTAAGAGACAGAGATTTGGGGGCCGGTGGTTTGGGGGCCGGTGGTTCACGGGGAAGGTGACCCTGGGGCACCCTGGGGGAGGGAGTGAGCTGGAGAGGGAGGAAGCCAAGAACATCGGGTTCCGGGAGGTGTCGCCGAGCCTCTCCCCAGGCACTCGCTCATTTCCTGATTTCTGCATTTATTCAGCATGTTTATTTGAGAGCCGCTGCTGGGCTGGCCCCTTTTGTGAGAGCTAGGAAAACGGCAGGCAGTGCTTGCTGGGCAGCTGGGTCTGTGTTCTCCTGTAGTTATAGGATGTGTAAGGTCAAGCCCCCTTTCCTTTCCTCCTGGAGTTGACCTTCGGGCTCTGGGGAAGGTGGGCTGGGGTGCCGAGTGTATGGCCAGGTCCCCTTGGGCCCCCAGGCCGAGTTCCTGGGAGAAGATTCCCTCAGAGGGTGATCGGGGGTGGGGGTGGGTCAGGTGATGGAGTGAGCGCCGGCAAGTGAAGACTGGTCCGGCACTGAGCCCAGCTTCCCTCTGGCAGCACCCAGTTGCCCCTCTGCCCAGCCCATCGGGGGCCTGCCCTTCTTCCTCTCAGCTCAGAGCCGTGCCCGGGCCTGGGGAAGCTGCAGTGGAAGAGGAATGACTTATCCCCTCCTGCAGGCGCCATGATCCAGGGTCGCGTCCTGTCTCCATGGAAACGGCTGCTCCACTCTTTCCTGCTCCCTGTCCTACCCCAGCTACTGGCAGGTGACTCACCTGTTTCCTGGACTCTGATCAGGAGTATTCTGACCTTGGAACTCCACCCTGTTATCTTCCCAGGTGCCTGCCCTCACCTGCCCAGGTGGGTCACTCAGCCAGCATCTTAGTCCCGCAGAGACTCCCTGGCACCCACGTGCCCTGGCTGGCATCAGGCTCCTGGACCTTTCCCCCCTGTGGGTGCAGAGGGCCGTACCAGCACCTCACAGGGACTCCGGACAGACTTGTCGAATGGGACGGGCTCGTTCCTGCTAGAATCTCTTGCAGACCCACTGCAGGTCCCAGCTTGTGGACTGTGTATACACCTTGTTCTCAGGGCTCCCACACCTCTGTGCGCCCTGGCTTTGCCTTCAGCAGAGCAGCTGCTGGAGGAATCTTCTGGGGAAACTTGACTGATGACAGGGAGGGCAGGCACTGTGCGGTGACCAGGTCTCAGGTGCTGTTCTCAGGACAGTCTATTTTTTTTTTAATTTGTTTTTTAATTGAAGTATAGTTGAATCACAATGTTGTTTGGTTTCTGCTATAGAGCAGAGTGGCTCGGTTGCACATAGATATACATTCTTTTTATATATGGGATGGTGTAATTTTAACCCTGTTTCACTCTTAGCACAATCCAGTGAGGTAGGTTAGCATTAGCATCGTCATCTTATGCGTGGGGAAACTGAGGCACAGAGAGGCTATCGCACTTGTCCTGGGTCACGAGATCAGGAAGTGGCTGAGCTGAGGTTTGAATCTTCAGGTCTGCTCTGAAGCCCCTGCTCACACCCTCCGCCCCCCACCCACCCTGTGTCACAGACCCTCTCAGTTCCTGCCCGCCCACCCCCGCCGGTCCTGTGGCTTTAGTCCTAGACCCAGCCCCCTGCCCCCGCAGCTCCCACCACCCCTGGCCAGTAGGGCACAGCGAGTTCTGCGGTGTTCTGTTTCTGACACTGGTGCCGGGAAGGAGGGTGGGCAGGAGGGGCCCTGGGACCCAGTGGAGCTTGGCGTCCTTGAATTCCGTGGGAGCAAGTGTCTTGGCCGCATCCTGAGAACGAGGCAAGACAGTGTGGTCTGCGTGGTCTATCCCATCATGGCCGTGGACTCAGTGGGTGAGTCTGGGCAAGGCACTGGCTGCCTCTGAGCCTCCGTTTTCTTCCATTTCATCCTGGGGGCTTGACCGGGTGACTTCTAATTCCTCTTCCGGCTTTGACCTCTCATACTTCTAACGCGGAGGTTGTGGACAGGGTGGAAGGTGAGGGAGCGCAGAGGCTGCAGGAGGATGTCTCTGGGCTGGACCCTGTGGGGAGGAGGGGTGAGGGGTCAGACCCTGGGGGTCCTCACGCTTCTGCGTGCACCTGGGGCTAAAGCCCCGGCTACCGGACCCCAGCCCAGAGTGTCTGATTCCCCTGTGAGGACTTGCGATGGGGCCGGAGGAGGCCATGTCTCGTCAGCGCCCAGGTGAGGCAGGCGCTGCTGGCCCAGGGACCACACTTCCAGAACGACTGTCACACTGGCAGCTTTCAAACTGTGTTCTCCGAAGTGAGGTCAGAGCTGCTGTGGTTTTCCGTGGAAGGCGTTTATGATGTCTGTGAGCCTGCTTAGTAGCGTCTGACTCTGCGATGCTATGGACTGTAGCCTGCCGGGGTCCTCTGTTCATGGGATTTCGCAGACAGGAATCCTAGAGTGCGGTGCCGCTTCCTTCTCCGGGGGACCTTCCCAACCCAGGGATCAAACTTTCATCTCCTGCATTGGCGGGCAGGTTCTTTACCACTGCGTCACATGGGAAGCCCTTTATAAAGTTTGCCGGGCTACAAAGTGTTTGAATATCTTATTGCTGAAGAACACTACCCGCCCCTAAGTGCGTTCTGAGGGTGCTCCTCGGGTGCTGGGTTCTCTTTCCATTTCCCTTTTGTCTCTTCTCTCTGCACTCCCCCCAAATGAAGCTTGGCTCCGTCCTGACCTTGGCCCCACTCACCTTTTCCCAGCGGGGCTGGGCTCGACTGAACATGCTCTGACCTATGTCATCTGATACGCAATTGAGAAATGAAAGAACGGCTGTGTTTTGGAATGCCTCCCAGGCTCAAAGTTGACTTTAAAAAACTGTTTGGGTGGCAGGGAAGTAATTCGGTGACTGCAGCTCAGGAACCTCAGTCGGGCCCTAGTTGCTCCCGGGGTGAAGTTGAGCCTTCGGTGTTCGTGTTCAGGATCTTGTGGCTTCAGGACCTCTCTGACTTACCTGCCATTCTTCCCCTATGAGAACCATCTGCCCCAGCCAGACTCATCAACTGGGCAGCCCTGAACGCCCTTGCCCGCTTCCCACTCTGTCTTCTGCTCGGGCCACTGCCCTTGCCCGGAAGCCCTCTGGCCTGCATTCTGTCCCCCCGAGCGCTGCCTGTCACTGGCCCCATCCTTGAGATGGTCTTCGTTGTCCAGACTTGTGTTTACTGATTGCTCTATCTTTTCAGCCTCTGAGGCACACAGTAGGTTGAGGCGGCTGGTTTTCAGCCCTTGCTCTGGGCCAGGCAATGTATGCAGCGTCTCATTTAATCCACACCATCCTATGAATGGTTTGCCACTGCAGGAGACACAAGAGACGCAGGTTCCATCCCTGGGTCCAGGAGATCCCCTGGAGGAGGGCATGGCAACCCACTCCAGTATTCTTGCCTGGAGAATCCCATGGAGCGAGGAGCCTGGTGGGCTACGGTCCACGGGGTCACAAAGGGTCAGATCTGGCTGAACGACTGACATGCACGTCACGTGAGGAGAGAACTGCCCTGATTTCACAAACGAGGAGACTGAGGCTGAAAGATGCAAGAGCTTGAGCAAGACCATAGCTGTTCCTGGCAGAGTTAGGACTCAAACCCAGGCTGACTTCAGAGGCCATGGTTCCGTGTTCATTGCAAACCAATTGGGAACCAGCTCACCATGTCTTCAGGAGGGAAAGGATGAGGAGCCATGTGTACCTTAGGCTAGAATCTTGCATAGCATTTGCATTGAAAACCTTGTTCTCTATATAATAACCTGGCTAAACTTAAAAAAAAAAGTTGCAGAATGACATACCATATATGTAAAATATTCAATATTCCGTGATAAACCATAATGGAAGAGAAGAGAAAAAAATGTATATATGTATAACTGAATCTCTTTGCTGTATAGCAGTAATTAACACAGTGTTGTAAATCAACTATACTTCAATTTAAAGACACTGCAATGACCAATATAATGTATTGTTTATACACAAAGATATGTAATAAAAATATAAGACCATGGGCTGAATACAGAGCGATTTCATGAGAGGCTTGTCTCTAGGAAGAGAAGGGGAAATGAAGGGTAAACACAGGACTCTTAACTTCCTCTGTGATGTGTTCCTTCTGTTTTCAAGACCTTCACATCTGACGAAGTGGTAATACGTGTTAATTCCAGGTAATGAATAAAAAAGGTGTTTAATGTATAATCCTTTGTTTTTTCTCTATTAAGATGACACTTGAAAGGCTTCAAGCAATAAAAAGATGACCACACCCACCAGATTTGTAGCTTAAAACAGAACCGACGTGAAGCCTCTCTTCTCGATTTGCCTTTTGTGTCCTTTCCGTGTTTGTGCTCTAAGTCTTTTCATTTTATGACATCAGTCATAATGCATTAGAGCCTGATGACCCCGCTTTAACTTAATTATCTCTTTAAAGACCTTACCTCCATAGAGAGTCACATTTGGAAGTACTGGGGCTTAAGAGTTGAGCTTATGAATTTTGGGGGATACATGTCAGCTTAGAACAACCATGTGTGTGTGTTAGTTGCTGAGTCGTGTCCGACTCTTTTTCTGACCCCCATGGACAGTGGAGCCTGCCAGGCTCCTCTGCCCACGGGATTCTGCAGGCAAGAATGCTAGAGTGGGTTGCCACTCCCTTCTCCAGGGATTTTTGCAACCCAGGGAATAAAACCAGGGTCTCCTGCATTGCAGGCAAATTCTTTACCATCTAAGCCACAGGGAAGCCCTAAAACAGCCAGCCAGACAACTTGCATGTCTGCTGAAAGGAAACAGAGTCTTAGGCTTCTTGAGCGCAGAGAAGCTGAATCGTCCTCATTTTTTGGTGCCTCTGGCTGCTGATGCTTTCCACATACCTGCTTGTTTGCCCTTGTGAGCCAAGGAGCCCTGTGGGGGAGGTTGTGCCTTCACAGGAGCAACAAAGGGGCAAAGGGAGCCAGAACAGAGGAGCCTGGGGGGCTGCAGCCCATGGGGTCGCGCAGAGTTGGACACGACTGACGCGACTCAGCAGCAGCAGCAGCAGCAGCAGAGTATGAAAAGGGCCCCCGAGGACAGCTCTCTGGTGGTCTGATGTTTAGCAGATTGCAGGTGGAAATCGGAAAACAGCCCATAGCAAATGCACTGTGCACCGTCTCTCTTATGAATCAGCTAATTTAATTATTTCAGCAATTACTGGTGAGTACCTGATTTGTGTCACCACCAAGTTAGACACCCGCTCCCCCCACCGAAAGTCTCCATGGGCTGGGACCGCAGCGTGTCTGGTTAGCAGAAAGGAAGAGCTTCCTCGAAGTGGGGCTATGAAATTGCTCTCCTTTTTGCTGTTATTGCTGTTCAGTTGTTGTGTCTGACCCCTTGTGACCCCATGGACTACCCGGAGTTTGCTCAAACTCATGTCCGTTGAGTCCGTGATCCTATCTTTTCTTGGGGTGGGCAAGTAAGTAGGATTCTCTGATATCTACCATTTCATCATGAAAATTTTTGAGTCTATAGAAAAGCTGAAAATTTTTACAGTGGACAGCCACATACCCACCCTCTGGAGTCTGCGATTAATATTTCACTTACTTGCTCTGTTACAAGATCTCTCCTTCCCTTAGTCCTTCCAGCCACTGATTTCCACCCTAGTTTTCTGATGCACCTCAGGGGAAATTGTAGATGTTAGTATACTATACTCTCCCCGAACACGTGCGTGCAGGTATCATTTCACTAGGTTTCAGCATTTGTTTTCACTGCAGGTAGTATTCTAGTCAATGGAATGTGTGAACTGCAAGTGCTTATTCTGTGTTTTGACAAATGTATACACCTGTGGACCCCAAACCCGGAAGACCTCGGTGATTACCCTTCATCCAGAAAGTGCCCCCCATACCCGTCCCTATTCTCTGCCCCCATCTCCCTAGAGGTGGCCACAGTTCTGATATTTTCCCACCATAAATTGCTTTTATCTGAGTTACAGCTTCATATAAATGGAAATGCACAGTATGTATTTAGCAACATGTTTTTGAGGTTCATTCATGCTGTAGACAACAGCAGGCTGTTCTTGTCTATTGCTGAGTAGTATTCCATGGAATACCCGAGTTTGTTTAGTCTCCTAGTTGTTGGAACCCTGACTGTTCCCAATTTTGGACTATCATGGGTAAATCCGCTCTGAGCATTCGAGCACAAGGCTTTTTGTGAACAAACACTTTCATCTCTCTTGGGTCTGTCCCCAGGAGTAGAATTTCTGGATTGGATGATATTTAACTTTCGAAGACACTGCCAGATCTTTTGCCAGAGTCGTTGCACCCGTCTACACAATGGGGCTGCTTTTGATGAATCTGGGTTAGGATAGACACACGTACATGACTCATGGAAATGGGTGCCATTGTAGCTTTGTCTTGCAGATGAGGAAGTTGAGGGGCACGGGGTGGCAAGGACACCCCGCTGGTAAGGGGCAGGGCTGGGAGCCTGTCTGACTCAGAGCCCCTAGGGTGTCTGGGTGACATGCTGCTGCTCCCAGGAGCAGGGCTGAAGCAGGCAGAAAAAGCAGGGTGCTCTCCTTGGGAGCACCTTCTGGTGTCCACAGCCCAAGGACGGTCCTGGTTCTTGCAGAACGCCTGTGTTCTCTCTGACACCGTGGAAGCCAGGGCCGGGCAGGCATGTGGTGCTCTCCGGCCTGGGGTTGGCCTCTTTCCTTCATGTTCCCCATCACCCTAGTCGTTTGCCCCACTCAGTTCCCTGGGCTGGGTCCTGTGTGCCGTGGACAGATGAAGGCCAGACAGCAGCCCTGGTTCTGCATTTCCCCCCTGACGTGATGTAACCAGGGGACTTTCCATGGTGGTCCAGTGGGTAAATATGCGCTTCCACTACATGGCTTCATGGGGAACATGGGTTCAATCTCTGGTCAGGGAACTAGGATCCTGCATGCCACGCAGTGCCCCCCCCCCCCCCAAAAAAAAACCAAAAACCAAAGTCATTCCAAAATAATGTAACTGAGAGCCCTGCTTGCTGAGCGCTCAGAAGTGGGGTGTGGGGCCCCCAGCCCACCTCTCAGTCTGAGGTGGGTGCTGAGCGCACGGCTGTAGCATCGGCCCGATGGGTCCCGCCTCTCAGAGCCTGAAGATTAGTGGCGCGGCCATGGGTAGGGACACAAACAAGCTTCATTCCTTCATGTTGGTGGTGCCATGATGCACAAGACAGACAGTGTCTGGCCTGGAAATTCAATGGGCAGGGGCCATCAGCGTTGATATAAATCGCTCGGATAGTGTCCAAGAGCCGTAAGTTCTAGAAAGGAACTGAGCAGAGTGATGAGATGAGAGATGAGATGAGATGAGATGAGATGAGATGAGATGAGATGAGATGAGATGAGATGAGAAGCTTGACTGGGAGATGGGATGTGGGCGCTGCTCCTGGTTTGGGGTAGGGGTGGCTCCAGGAGCAAGTAGCAGTCTAGCTCTCACCTGGAGAGTGAGCAAGAGGCAGAGCTTCGGGAATATCCCCGAGGGTGGAATTTTCTGGCAAGCTCGGCACTTTTGGTTGGGAATAGACTAGATGTTGTTGGGATGGGAGAGAGGCTGGAGGAGGGTAGGGCAGGTGGGATGGAGTGAGCAAGGGGGAGGGGTGAGACAGGTGAGGTTCAAGGGGTTGCAGGCCACGGGAAGGGGTTTCAGCTTTAATCTGAGTGCAGTGAGAAGCTCTGGAAGCCTTTTCCTTTTAAACAGGAGTTGATTCAATTTACGTCTTAAATGGACGCAATAAATGTGTTGGAGAAAGTTCACCAGCTTGTGAGTTCAGATAGCTGGGGCTTGTGCAGAAGGTCCCCAGGGGAAGGGACCGCTGAATTGAAACCTGAAGGGTGAATTAGACCCGTGGTGGGGGACACATGCAGTGGGTGCTACTCCAAGGTGAGAGAACGGTGTGAGGGAGGTCCTGAAAGCATGGGAACCTTTAAAGAGCTGGAGGATCTTCATTCTGGCTGGAGACGGAGGGAGGGAACAGGCCAGGCAGGGATGACGGAGGGAGGCTTTTTCTTGGGACAGTTGTGAGCTTGTTGAGGACTGGGGTCTGGTCTATTTTTTAAAGGGTTTTTTTTTTTTTTTTTCCGATGTGGACCATTTAAAAACTCTTGATTGAATTTATGTCAACATTGCTTCTGTTTTATGTTTTTTGTTTTGTTTTTTTTTTTTTTTGGCTAAGAGGTGTTTGGGACCAGGGATTGAACCTGCGCTCCCTGCATGGGAAGGTGATGTCTTAATCACTGGACCACCAGAGAAGTCCTGGGGTCCAGTCTTGATTATTACTTTCTTCCCAGTGCTCAGCTGCTGCCTGGCTCAATCAGTGCTGGGGCCACACATAAATGAATGAATCAGTGAATCAGTGAATTAGGGGAGTTTTCGCAGGGGACCTAGAGGTGGTGGGACTTTTTCAAGGTCAGGGGAGCCGAGTGGGAGCCTTGGGTCGTGAGAGGGGCAGATGTGGCTGCGTGGGAGGTGGAGACCGTCACCCCATGACGCTGGGTCTGGGCTGCTTGACCTGACTGCCCTGGAAGGGGCGGTAGGCCTGAATGTCATCTGCCTTCAGTCCGTGGCCCACCAGGAGGCCCCGCCCTGCCTGGCAGGCCCTGAGGCCCATGCAGGAAGGAATGCCACTTGCGAACGTCTATTTGTTTATTCAGAGATTTAATTAACATGTTTAAATATTAAAGAGTAAACAACGTGTGTCTAGTGGGATTCTGCGTTTACCAACAGGAGTGCTGACTTATTTAATTATTTGTGCTTTCTCGGCCCTCAGGGTCTTGTTTCTGGCTTCCTTCAAGGGAGGCACTGTTCTCCCAGGGGTGGGCGGGGAGTGGGGTTAGGGGTGAGGGTGGGAAGTTAGGGGGAGGAAGGGAGGAAGGAGGAGGGGAGTCTTCTGGGGAGGTGCAGCTGTCCAGGCCCAGAGGAACCGAGATGATGGGTGGCTGGTCTGTGCAGAGGACGGAGGGAGTTGTGAGTTTCAAGACAGTGAACTGGGGACTCTCTGCAGCTGGGGGATTGGAGGGTCTTGGGGCCTCCTCTGTTTTCCTGTGCTGATGTTTGTGGGGGGCAGCTTCTCACCATGATGCCTAAAGGGCCTGAGGCCCAGATCAGACTGGCCCTTAGTTCGTTCCATTCACCCAGGGAAGGACTTGGGTGGATGAAGAGGCCCCAGCCGCCACCCCAGGGGGAACTCTGAGACCAGAGGTGTTTTACAAGTGATCTGCATTATAACATCTCTGCAAATGAAGTCCTGGGTGCTGAGAGATTACACTGGGGGTTATTTATTGGCAATGTGCACTACGGTTTTAATTTTTTCTTTTTGCTTATTCAGGCTTTAGCTCCAGAGGAAAATAGCCTGGGGTGGCTCCGAAATAGATTCTCTCTGCCCCATTAACTTATTCAGTGAGTTTAATGGTCCTTTTTCCCCTCAGCCTTGAAGCCATCATTAAAAGGCAGAGATTTATAAAAGCAAAGACACTGAGCTTTAGTCAAACTTTTGCTCTGAGGCGGGGGAAGGGCAGGGGTGGGGGCAGCTGGGGTCCCCTGGGCCCCTCTGCTGTGGGTACTGTCCACGAGTGTGGAGTGAATCCTAACTCTCAAACAGAAGCTCGAGTCTGGCTGGCTGGTTTCTGAGGGTTGGGGGAAGTGGCACTGCCTAATTAGGGGTGAGTGTCCCCCTCCAGACTTTTCCCAGCTCTCACTGGGCTGGGGTGTCTTGGAGTGCTTCTGCAGAGTCGTTGAAGGGCCAGGGTTGAGCTTCCCTGGTACTCAGGGGTCTCCGGGGCTGTCATGAGGTCCATCCCTGCTCCGCTCACCGTCTGCTCTGGTCCATACAACAGAAAATCAGGTCACTGCATGCAGAGAGCAACTTGTCAGAAGGCAGTCCCCCGAAAGCCAAGTGACAGAGAGCCGGTTGCCCAAATGATCGAGGAGCAAATGGCCAACTTGCCTGTAGGCCACTCGTGGAGAGCCTGGCTGGGTGCTCCAGTTCGCCGAATTTACCAACACTTGGATTTAAGGAATAGAGTTATGGACTCAAGTCAAGCCAGGGCTGTCCAATTCATTTCAATCCAATTGGATCCACTTCACTTGCTCCATTATTTGAGCATCTGTGGTGTGCAGAGCTGGATATTACAGAAACTGCAAAAGAGAGCTTAACTATTCTGAGGGGAGGTCGGACTAGATAGATCCTCGGTTCCTCCAAGGAAGGTGCCTGCGAGGAACAGGGTCACCACAGGACGGGAGGTGGTGGGGGCAGAGTGGGGTTCAGGAGGACCTGAATGAAGCAGACTTCTCAGGTGGCACTAGCGGTAAAGAACCTGCCTGCCAAGGCAGGAGATGCGGGCTCATTCCCTGAGTTGGGAAGCTTCCCTGGAGGAGGGCATGGCAACCCACTCCAGTGTTCTTGCCTGGAGAATCCCCGTGGACAGAGGAGCCTGCCAGGCTATAGTCCAGGGAGTTGCAAAGAGTCAGACACAACTGAAGTGACTTAGCATGCTTGAGTGGGCTAAGCAGCTGATACAGGGCTGTCCCTTGATGCACAGGTCAGATCTGGATTGGGAAGGAGGAGTAGGGGGCGCGTTTTGGGCTGAAGGTACAGCGAAAGTTCCCAGTGCATTAGAGGAAATGCAGGGTTCCCATTATGGAGTATGGAAGGGGTGTGAGAGATACAGACAGACGCGCCTGAGACCCCTTTGAATGAAGGGCTTTGAATGCTCAACTGAGGCATCTGGACTGGATTGGGGGAGTGATTGGAGTCGTCGAAGGCTTCACAGGATGATCTTTAGATATAATTCAAATGACTTCACAAAACAAAATGTATGTTTGTTAATGGAAAATTAGAAATAGCCAATAGTAGACAAAGAAATCACTCATAGTCCCAGCAACCTGGAAAGAAAACCATGCTTTGGGAGGGTTTCCTTCAAGTCTTATATTACGGTTGAGTCTAGAGCCTGCTTCAGGCAGGAAGTAACCCCTGAAACACTTTGTGCTCACTGTGAGGGGCACATGGGAGCTGAGGCCAGCCAGGGGTACAGCGGTGGAGTTGTAGCTTAGTCTGATAGAGGTTCTCATCAAGTGAAATGGGGACTGAAGCACCAGTGGCTTAAAATAGTTTTTATTTTCCTTTCTTACTCTTCCTGGATACTTAAGTTAAATGGCATAAATTCAGTATTTGGACTGATGCTGAAGCTCCAATACTTTGGCCACCTGATGCAAAGAGCTGGCCCATTGGAGAAGACCCTGATGCTGGGAAGGATTGAAGGCATGAGAAAAAGGAAAGACAGAGGATGAGATGGTTGGATGGCATCAGCGACTCGATGGACATGAGTCTGAGCAAGCTCCAGGAGATGTGAAGGACAGGGAAGCCTGGCGTGCTGCAGTCCCTGGGATCGCAAAGAGTCAGACAGGACCGAGCAACTGAACAACAGTATATGGAAGAAAGCACACCATTGCGTGCGTTTGTGTGCACGTGTGTGTATTTGCGTGTACGTGAGCAGGTCATTTTGATTTGTGTTTTAAGAAGAATCGAAATGACAGGTATACCATGGGTTAAGGAAGAGGAGAGGTAAATGGTAGAGAAAGAAGGCAGGGGTGAGTGCGGTAACTCAGGGATGGATGCAAAGAGGGTGGAGAGGGAAGGGATTTCAGAGACCCGACAAGCATTTCAAAGGACTTCACTGGTGGCCCAGTGGTTAAGACTCCTCACTTCCAATGCAGGGGTGCAGTGGGGCTTGAGTTTGATCCCTGGGCGGGGAACTAAGATCCCATGTGCTGCGTGGTGTGGCCAAAAAAGGAAAATGCATATGGAATTTCAACTTTTCAAAGAACTCTGATCGCACTTGCTGAGTGAGTGATGGAGACGTGAAGGGATACTGAGGTTTTTAGAACTTGACTGAGGGGAGGACATTGCTGACTGGAGCTGGTTTAGTTGAGAAGCTGAGATGGTGACATCTTCTGGGGACACCTGAGTCCCTGGGGCTTGGGAGAGGTGCTGAGGGTACAGGTTAGGAACCCGAGCAGGCCTGGGTGTCCCTGATTTGTTCCCTTCTCTGTGAAGTCCTACCAACTGATGAAGCAGCTGGGGTACTTGTTAAAAAGGGGCTGTGTCCACCACCAGGCTTCTCGATGGCCGTCCAACCAACTGGTATTTCTGTAGGAGAGGGTCTTTTGCCTGGGAGAGTTTTGTTAGAAACAGTAGCTCCAGAAACATCTCACCTTTCTGTATTTACGAGGCCCTTTGGGCTTCTCTGCTCTTCTCTCCCTTCTATCCCTTGCCTCACCACTTCTGTAGGTAGCATCCTGCCTCTTATCCCAAATAAGGACAGCAAAGTAATAGGGGGAGTCAGGATGTTGGCATTTGGGCGGAATAACAAGGAACCTGGTTGCTAGATGGATGTTAGTAATCATGGACAAGCTCAAATGATAATCACTGACTTACCCTCAAATGCCTTTTCATAATCACTTCTTACTACCCTATGATGAAGGCTGGCCAGACCTCACAGTCCCATTTTCCAGAGAAGGCAAATGATTTATCTTAGATCTTCTGTCTGTTAAGAAGGGAAAGAATCCTTTCCACAATGTCCAGTTTTCCCACGATCATATTCTCTGACTCCAGAGTGAGAACACGTGGGCACACTTATGAGAACAGCAGGACCCCGTATGTGAACTTGGGAAACCTGGAATCCTCTCATCCTCCTCTGAGCTGAAAAGTTCTTATAAATAATGATGTTGATGATGATAATGATGACAGTTGTTAATAAGAGCATCACCCAAACTCGGGTGCTTACTGTGTGCCAGGCTCTATGCTGAGCGCTTTTCATTCCACGGCTTCGATTCTTAGACGACTGAATGGGGTAGGCATTATTGGTCCCATTTTCTAGATGAGCAAACTGAGGTGGCAGTGAGAACTTAGTTTGTATATGCCCACGATCACTCAGTTTAGCAAGCAACGAAGTGGGTTGGAGCTCAGGCAGCCTGACCCCTGAGCCCATGCTCCCAAGCCCTCTGTTCTAGATGACAGCCTCAGGTCTTTGGACTTCCCGTCCAGCCCACACCCAGGGGTGCTGGGACCACCCATCCCATCCCAGCAGTTGCCTTATAACTCGGTTAGCTTTTCCAAGAGGGAACAGATGTTCCTCGTGGCAGTTCAATGAGAAATTCTGCTCCATGCTCCCTGGGCTACATTGATCCATTCACCTCAAATAAAATAAACCGTGTGGGGAACGAGATAAAATATTTGTCCCATTGATTGCTTCATTTCGTGTGGTTGGGAGGTGGGAGGGAGCAAGTGGCTGTGAGCAGGTAGGGGGAGGCTGTGCCAGCCTGTGTGCAGAGAGCAGCTGGGACAGGGCCTCGGGCTGCTGGGTCCCCTGGGCATTGCCTGGTGCACCCAGATCGACTCTTGACAAAGGACTGTTGATAGGCCTGGTTAGACACCACAGTAGCCGCTGATCTGGGTCCCTTCTTTTGCATGGGGGGAGGAGCGGATGAGGGGGAAAGCTTGAGGAAGGTACAGCCCTTTCCCATATCTCTAAGGGGTCCTAAGGAAGAAAAGGGCTTCCCAGGTGGCTCAGTGGGTAAAGAATCCACCTGCAATGCAGGAGATACAGGCAGTCACGAGTTCAGTCCTCGGGTTGGGAAGATTCGCTGGAAGAGGGCATGGCAACACACTCCAGAATTCTTGTCTGGAGATTTCCATGGACAGAGGAGCCTGGAGGGCTACAGTCCATAGGGTCGTGAAGAGTCAGACACGACCGACGCGACTGAGTACAAAGAAGAGGATTTGGTAAGTGCATGGTCTTTTTGCTCACTGAATCACTCAGCAAACATTGGAATACAGCATGGCAGGAAGCAGGTCAGAAAGAGCCTGGGTTTATGAGTCAGGCGGGTTTGATCCCGATCCACCTGCTCACAGGCTCTGAGATGCTGGGCAAGTCACACAACGTGTCTGAGCTTCAGTTGCTCGTGTGGAAAATAAACAGCCACGCTGCAGGGTCACCGTTGAGTTCAGCGAGATCGCTCTTGTGATCTTGCATTTGGCTGCAACTAACTGAAAACTGGAGTTACTGGCAATTGCCCTCTACTGTTCCCCAGTAGCCTACTGGACACCTTATGACCTGTGGGACTCGTCTTCTGGTGCCATATCTTTTTGCCTTTTCATTCTGTTCCTGAGGTTCTGGCGGCAAGAATACTGGAATGGTTGCCATTCCCTCCTCCAGTGAACCATGTTTTGTCAGAACTCTTCACTATGACCTGTCCGTCTTGGGTGGCCTGACGTGGCATGGCTCATAGCTTCATTGAGTTACAAAAGCGTCTTCACCATGACAAGGCTGTGATCCATGAAGGGGATCTAATACCAACAGCTGTGGGACATAGTGTAGGACAGAGGAGCCTGGTGTGCTGCAGTCCATGGGGTCACAAAGAATCAGACATGACTTAGCAACTGGAGAACAACCGACTTGGGTGGTTTAAACACACAGAGGTGGTGTCGGTCCATTGGGAAGGAGAGCGATGCCTCTGGTTTCTCACACTGGATTTGGGTTTGGCTTGGAAAATCCACAGGCGTACATCTGGCTGGTGGTTGGAGTTTCAGGGCCGGCCTTGGGCTTAGCTGGAGGTTTGCCAATTCCGTGCCTAAAGGTGAGAGCTGAAGCCAAGGGTGTGAGTGAGCAGTGAGAAGGGACAAGGGCCAGGGAGAGAAACTGAGCTGTCTCCATTTGGAGGCGGGAGTGAGGAGAGAGGCCAGGCAGGGAGCAGGCTCACAGGGAGAGTGCATGGTGTGGTTGCCAGGGGGATGCGGCCTTTTGAACCAAAGAGCAAAGTGCTCAGCCAAGGCCATGGCCAAGAGAGGGTGGATTGAAGGGGAAGGGGAAGGGCACGTGAAGCAGTGATGCAGAGCCTTCCTTCAAGGGCTTTGGTTACCCTGATGGCCTGGCATGCCCGTGGAAGGCAAGGGAGGGATGGAGCCCTGGGAGGCTGATGTAAGGGCTGGAACAACAAGGCCCAGATGTGGCCATGGGGTAGGTTGGAAAGAAACACTTCTTTTTCTCAAAGGCCTGAATGTGCTTGTAGCCAGAATGGAAGGGCCAGTGGAAAGAAAAGGCTGATGCAGCAAGAGACACTGACAGGGAGGAGAAAGGGCTCATGGAGCTGGAAGTTAGTAAGGGACACAGATGGAAGCTATGGTTCCTAGAAGGCTGGACACTGGTTTGTGCAGCTAAATCTGCCAGGTATCATACGATGCTGGGTCTTGAATGAATAAAAGAAGAGACCCTCTTTCTCTGTGAAAGGAGGGAAAGTGGAAAAGGTGACTGTCCAGATGCCTTAGGGAAGTGGAGAAAAGATGAAAAAGCTCACATCAGGTGTCCTCAATCTTCTCAGTGAGTTACATAGCTTCTCCAAGCCTCAGTTTCCTTATCTGTAAAATGGGGATAGTATTCCTAGCACATTCTCAGTGGGTTATTGGGAGGATTAAGGTAGGTAATTTCTGTAGAATGCTTGACACATGCTGAGGGCTCTTTAAAAGTTCTGTATTATTACTGTGATTAATTTTGTTGGTAGTGGGATGGGAAATAAGATCCTTCATTGATGTGGAGTGGGAAATAAGATCCTTCATTGATGTGAGTGTGAGCCCAAGGGCAGGGATGGGGATTCAGTGGAGATTTGCATCAGTCACAGGTGGTATGCAGCCCAGAGGTGGCTCAGTGCTTCCCTGGGTACCAAGGGTGGGCCTGAGAGCAGAGAAGAAGGGCTTCTGAAGCTGAGCATCCCGGGTCCTAAGATCTCCCGTGGTCATAAGGGCCCTGGGCAGCTGACATCCTCTGGAAACCTCTGTCTACCCACTATGGGCCACGTCTAGAACAATCTGTGCTTGGAACTGCAGGGACCAGATAGTTCTCTGGGAGGTTGTTTTTGTTCAGTCACAAAGTTGTGTTCGACTTTTTTGTGACCTCATAGACTGTAGCCTGCCAGGCTCTTCTGCCCATGGGATTTCCCAAGCACGAACACTGGAGTGGGTTGCCATTTCCTTCTCCAGGGGATCTTCCCAACCCAGGTATCCTGCATTGGCAGACAGATTCTTTACTGCTGAGCCACCAGGGAAGCCCCTCTCTGGACTGAGAATATAGTAAAACATGTGGTCCACATACTGTACCCTGATCCCCAGCCTTCCTGGGCCTCGTGAGACTTATCCCATCCACTCACGCCTGGCACTTTTCATGATCTACCCTCAGCGATCCTTGGTGATGTGCTCAGGGGCCGGAGCCCAGGGGTACGGAGGGAAGGACATGGGAGGGGCACTATGCTTCCCTGGGGCAGCTGGCCTGTGCTGCTGGAGTCTTAGACCTCTCTGCCTCAGAGCTGGGGACCTAGAGATGGTCTAGTTCTCGTCTCTCAATCCACAGATGCGGAAACTGAGGCCCAGAGAAGGGAAGTCTTACCTGGAGGCACAATGTGGACAAGACGCAGTGAGAAGTCACACCCACAGCTTTGACTCCATGTCTAGTCCTCTCTGGACTTCTGGGCTGTTTTCTGGAATGCCCTTGGCTTGTCACATATGCCCTTTGCACAGGTCATCTGTCTAGGGTAGAGGGGCTCAAGTCTGGGGCAGAAGCAGTGGTGGGCTGTGTATATCAGGGCAGCTAACCACAGCTGACCAAAGTCTGTAAGGCCCTCAGGACACATTGGATCTTGTTGCTCCAGCCCTTACATCAATCTCCCAGGGCTCCATCCCTCCCTTGCCTTCCATCGGTGTGCCAGGCCATCAGGGGTCCTTACATTTCTGGATTTCTGGAGAGGACTGAGGATCCGACCTGTGGGGATCTGGCTGGGTAACATCAGCGTTGTCAAGAGAGTGGAAGTGGACTGTGCCCGGCTGGTTCTGATTGCTGGGATCCTGCTTTATGAATTGAGATTGTGGAGTGGCTTACAGCAGAGATGTCGAGAGAAAGAGAGAGAGAGGCCTTCCCACGCTCTGCAGCCCTGCCCCAGCTCCTCCTGCCTCTTTTCCCGACCTCCATTCGCTTTACACTTCATTCATCTGCAGCTCGCTTTGGGGAGGCCTTCTCTGAATAGCATCCAGGGGTTCCTCCTACGGAGACTGGAGCATTCTTGGGGTTTGCAGCGAGGAGGCGGGGGAGTGGCCTCTGCAGTTCCCACTGGTTCGTCTCTTTCAGATCAGGCAGAGGGTGCAGCCCCTGGTCTCCCCAGCCAAGTGGAGAACTCACAGTGGTGTGAGCCCTGTATGTGAGGTTTTCTGTGCAGAAATGTCTTCTCTTACTCAAGTGAAAAGTGAAAGTTGCTCAGTCATGTCCAACTGTTTGCAACCCCATGGACTGTAGCCCTTCAGGATCCTCTGTCCATGGAATTCTCCAGGCAAGAATACTGGAGTGGGTAGCCATTCCCTTCTCCAGGGGAATCTCCCTAACCCAGGGATCGAACCTTGGATCTCCTGCTTTGCAGGCCAATTCTTTACCGTCTGACTCTGTGATCAGAGGGGCAGTGATCCACTGGGGTTTCTCAGCGGGTCCCCCTCTCTTTCATCTTGAGGTTCCTTCCCTCTAATTCTGGGGCATCACTTGCTGGCCCAGGAGCATGGCCCCCTACACAGCCCCTGTGAGAAACCCCATCTTCCTTGAGTCCTCTTGGCAGTACTGGCTGACATTTAAAAGAAAAAAAAATGACTAAATACTCAGGGAGAAGAAAGTGGGATAATTATAGGGGGAAAAAAGCAAACATTATCAAAATAGTCAGTGTTTCAAAGAAAAGGGCTGCCGTTGTGCACTTGCTGAGCCCTGCTCCCCAGGGGTTGATGTCTTTGTGTAGAGCCTGCCCTCCATCCCCATAGGCTCCCTCCTGGAGTGTGGGGGCTCGTACACACCTCTGCCCGCCTCTGTGGTGCAGGGTGCTTTGTGTAGCAGCCTCCCTGTCGAGGCAGGGACTCCTCAAGGTCAGGGGCAGGCGGGTCTGAGCAGCACCTGCCTTTTCAGCATCACAGCTCTTCCTTGTGGTGGGCGACTGGGGCCTGCATTCCTGTTACAGAAGGGGCATCAGTGACCACATAGCTAACGAGAATCATGGTGACTGTTGTGAGAGCTGCTATTTTGTTGTTGTTGTCCAGTGGCTACGTCATGTCCAACTCTTGGTGACCCCATGGATTGCAGCACGCCAGCCTTCCTTGTCCTTCACCTTCTCCTGGAGTTTGCTCAGTTTCATGTCCATTGAGTTCGTGATGCCATCCAACCAAATCTCATCCTCTGTTGCCCCCTTCTCCTCCTGTCCTCAATCTTTCCCAGCATCAGGGTCTTCTCCAATGAGTCGGCTCTTCGCATCAGGTGGCCAAAGTATTGGAGTTTCACCATCAGTCCTTCCAATGAGTATTCAGTTTTGTTATCCTTTAGAATTGACTGGTTTGATCTCCTTGCTGTCCAAGGGACTCTCTAGAGTCTAGTACCGGCTGCTGTTTATTGAAGTCTTAATATGATCCAGGCCCTGCTACCTATTTATGGAGATGATCTCAGGAATTATTACCATGTTGCTCTGAAGTGGGAATTCATAAAGTCATTAGCCCCATTTGTCAGATGAGGAAACTGAGGCTCAGAGAGGTTTATGGGTAACATGCCTGAAGTCAGTCAGCTGGGAGATGGGGGAGAGAGTCCCTGGACCTGGCTTGTTCAGGCCCCAAAGTGCAGCCCGTGGGGACTTGCCTGTGGTTCCAGCATGCAGGTTTGAAGATTCCTAACTACTTGCTATGGGGGGCCTTGGGCTCTGACCTCCTTGCCTGCCCTGATGCTCTCCCCCAGTTCTAAGTCCTGAGCTGTGGTGCCTGGCACAGGATCGCCCCCACTTTGCAGGTGGAGCCCTAATCTGAAGTTGAGGCCTCCTTCCTCTCAAGGCCAGATGCTCACAGAGGCCCTGATGCTAACACTGCGCCGTCTACAGGGTGGGGGTCCCGGCCGCTGTGTTAGTCTCTGCACCTGTGTGGAAAGGCAGAGTCCGAGATCTGAGCTAGGTGGGCATGATGGGGTCCTCCTAGTTATGGGGATTTGGGGTGTGTCTTCTTAACTCTGCAGCTCTCCGGAGTCCACAGAATGAACGCCCCTGTCTCCAGAATGCTTCACCCTGTCTCCAGCTCTGTCTCCCCTACTTCATGTCCCTCGACTCCTCTATCTCTGGTCTCTAGGCTGTAACTTTCCAGGTCTTCCCCTCCCACCCCATTAATCACAATAACGACTGCCTTTCATTAAGCACCCGTGTCGTGCCCTTGGCATGCAACATTTCATCTGCCCCTCATGGTCCAGGGAGGCAGATGACCCTGTGATGGCCATTTTCCATGGAGAGAAGTAACTGGAGATACAGGGGTTCTGGCTAACTTTGAGCACACAGAGCATCAGAGTGCCCAGTGCTGGGCACCTGGCCACCCCACCGCCCTCTTACTCCCGGTGCAGCCCTCCGCCTGCCAGCTGCTCCTCTGCCTCCGAGCCTGTGGGTGGAGGGGCTCCGGGGGGACAGGGAGCAGCAGGCAGTGGGGCACAGATGTGACTGCCCCCCTCCAGGCCCTCACGCCCGGCAACACAGGCCAGCGAACCCTCCTGGGTGCCTTGCTGTGACACTGTGCCCCAGCCAGTTGGTCAAGGACAGTCCTTTGGGAAGGTCACTGTACGCCGTGGACCCCGTGTGTTGGGGGTGTTCCAGCTAGACCTGTGGGCATCTGCCTTCTGTCGACTGAGCCCCGGGCCCCTTCCTGGCCTGCAGCGCGGGGGCAGATGGGGAGCGAGGGCCTTGTTACCTCACCCCCTGCCCACCCGCCTGCCTCCTGGCCTTTCCTCTCCTCCCCACAGCTAGTTCTGAGCTCTGGGCCACTGAGTGATGGTGTGAGGCCATCCAGCATCCTTAAAGGATCCTGCTGGCTCCACAGTGACCCTTTAGTCGCTGCCCGGGCAGTGAATGTCCATCAGGTCATGCTCTCTCCCTGGGCCTCGGGTTTCCCTGTCTGCTTTTTTTTTTTGATTTTTATTTTTGTTTATTTACTTGGCTGTGTTGGGCCTTAGTTGTGGCATGCTGGGTCTTCAGTTGCAGCATGTGGAATTTAGTTCCCTGACCAAGGATCAAACCTGGGCCCCCTGCCTTGGGAGCGCAGAGTCTTAGCCACTGGACCACCAGGGAAGTCCCTATTCTTTTGTTGTTGAAAGGCCGTTTTAAGGGCAAGAGCACAGGCTGGCACCTGCCTGAGTTTGAATCCTAGGACTGCTTCTGGCCAGTGGTGTGACCTTTCTGTGCCTCAGTTTCCTGATCTGTCAAATGGGGATAACAGCGGTATCTGAGTCACAGGTTTGTAGTGAGGTTTGAGCACCAGTTATGTGCCAGGCTTAGAGTCAGACCGTGTGTTGGGGGGATGTGTAGATTCAGAGTGTGTCAGAGTTGGGCTCTGTGGTCGGAATGGACGCCTGTGTGGCAGAGGAGGCTTGGATCCCCGCTAGCTGACACGCAGCTCCTCCTCCGTACGGCAGGGCCCTCCCTGGGCTCAGAAGTTTGCTTTCTGGCTCCTGCTCTGAGGCCAAGAGATTCCGGCTGCATTTAAGGTCTGCAAGAAACCCTCACTCAGGTTGCAATCTGTCCAGTGCCACATAAGCTGTATTGATCAATTCATCTTATATAGTTGGGACCAAACAGCCCTGTAATCTTTCTATTGTGCAGCCTAATTGGTCTCTAGGCCTGTGTCATTAGCTCGCTTGTTTGTAATCTGACTCCCTGGGCTGGCCTTTGTGAGCCGGCCAAGAAGACCCCAGCCTCACCTGCCCCTTTTGCCCATCCCTGGGGTGGGGGCTGACCTTGGTGCCCCTTCATCCTGGCCTGGACTCCTTGATAAGGTGTGACAGGCAGGGGCAGGTGAACTCCTTGGGTCAAGGAGTGAACATAGCCGTGGGATCACTGGACCTGGGTCCCGGCCCCGCGCTTGGTATTTATCAGCTAATCACCTTGTTTATTTACCGTGTTTGAAATCACTCCATTTTTTCATCTTTATCGATCTTTCCTGTGAATGTGTAATGACATTATAGAACACTTAACATAAAATCTAAGTAAAGGAAAGCTAGGATTCAGGTTGTATATCCATAATTCTCTCATCTGCCCAAGAATGAAGATGAGTGAGAATGCCCCCAACGCCAAAGGTGGTTGTCTCTGAGAGGCACGATTATAAGTGACTTTAATTTTCTCAGTATCTTTTCATTTTTCCCCCAAACTTCCTGCAATGAGTCTGTATTACTTTACAACCAGGAAACGAATCTTTGAAATTAGTCAGCATTAGATTCAGCAGTGATAGATTTTCTTCATTTATAAAATCAAAGCACTGGACTAGATTCCCAAACCTGGCTCTCTGTGCACTAGAATCCCCAGAAGAGCTTGCTTACTAAAGATTCAGAGGACTGAACCCCATGCCGGGGACTGTGATGCTGGCGTTTCGGATGTGCATCGAAGGTTTAGAACCTTGGATGTGTTTCTCTCTTGGACTGTTACTAACATGATCATTCCCCATGGATGCGTTGTTTTAGACCGTGAGTGGGAACAGGGAGCCCTGTGGCCAGCCACCTCCCTGGCTTCAAGAAGGTGCTTTTCGAATGTTCCTGCTCTAGCTGGGAAGAAGCCAGTTCTGGAGTATGTGACCTTTGGCTACAAATGGGTGGTCCCAAAGGTGTGTGGGCTTGTGACTTGGCCCAGAGGGGGCCCCTTCGCTCAGCCAGCAGCTTCTCAGAGCCTTGCAAGGTAGTGTCATTTCCCATCTGACCACATTTCATCCCCAATAACTCACACTCTTGGGGTTCCTCTCCCCCCCACATAGGAGGCCAGGAAAGTGAAGCGACTTGCCCAGTGCCAAACAGCTGCTCAGTGGCAGAGCCTGGATTTAAGCTCCCATCTATACTTGCACCTTTTTTTAATTTCCAGCAGGTTCCACTGGGGGCTGGATCTCAGGTCTCCAGCTTGAGGGTCTTTGAGGTCCTAGCCATCCCTGCGGGCAGCAGAAGCTGGGATTTTGTTTGTGTGGTTTTTCTGGTGGGCTGTCTCCCCTCTCCTTGCCTCCAGCAGGACCCCTGGCTCAAGGAGCTGCTCCCAGATGCTGAAGCTGTTTCCTTGTGTGGGGAGCTTTTGCAGCGTCTCTGTGTGTGGCCCAGCGCCACTGCCATTGTCATTGTCATCCCTGCCATTGGCATTCTTTTTCTTTCTTATTTCACTTATTTTATTTTCTCTTATTGCATTTTGGTCTTCTGATGACATCAGCTCTTAAACCCAAGCCAGCTAAATTATAGCCAGATTTGCTTGGGGATTTTCTGCAGGCTTTTGAAGCGCTTCCCTCTAGGCTGTAAACAGGTGACATTTTAGGCTGGAGTAGTAGGAGCATGGGAGGAGGTTGAGGGCAGTCCTGGGTTTGAATGCAAGTTTCCCACTGAGGGCTGTGTTACCTCAGGGGTCCCTGGTTTCATTGTGTGTGCAGTTGGGTAATGACTTCTGTCTCAGTGGGGTGTGCAGAGCAGGGTTGTAATTTGCTCAGTTGCAGAGCCTGGACCTGGAAGTGCTCAGTGTTTGTCAGTCGCCACCGTCAGTGCTCTTCTGGTCTTGATTTTGGGCTTCCCTGGTGGCTGAGTGATAAAGAATCTGCCTGCCAATACAGGAGATGCAGGTTTGATCCCCGGATTGTGAAGATTCCTTGGAGAAGGGAATGGCAACCCACTGCAACATTCTTGCCTGGAGAATTGCATGGACAGAGGGGCCTGGCAGGCTTATGGAGTGGCAAAGAGTCGGACACGGCTGAGTGACTGAACAACAAGTCTTGATTTTGGAAGCCTGAACAAGTCATCATTCCAGGAGCTTTGGTTCCCACCAGGATGAACTGCTCTGAAAATGGAAATGCCCTCATAGTTGGGCTGGCGGAGGCCTGGCCTTGGTCAACCTTGTCCAAGGAGAATGATGACTACTTCTAGAGTTCTGCCTAGGGCAAGGGGAACAGGATAGGTTCTAACTCCCAAGCTTCCTCTGGGTTCCCTGACTGCAGAGCACTGAAGCCAGGAGGCCAGCCTTCTGCCTCGAAGGACCAGCCTCCAGCAGCTCTGGGGTCCCCATGCAGCCACAGTGCCCCAGCTGCCAGCCTGGGCTCCCCCTCCCTTCCCAGTTATCAGGGACCTGTCAGTTCAGAGCAGATAGCACCGTTATATACCAGCAGCCACACAGCTGGCTGGAGAGGATTAAACTTAATTGGCTGCAGGATTTCCAGCCTTCCCTGTCCCTTGCCCATTGATTCTTTCCCTTTGATGTTGAAAGGGGAAGGCGGACTTGGCTAATGGGCCTCCCCCTGTGCCCAGGCGGGTGGTGTCCCACACGTGTGTGCACCTCTGGCCCTCAGAAGCCCTTCCCCCAGATGTGGCTGGCGGCTGTTTCCTTATTTCCCATCAGTCTGTGTCTGAGAGGTGGTCTCCTGTCCCGGTTGCTAGGCCTGTTGCTATGGCGTTTGTCATCCAGGCTGTGTTGTGAGAGAGACCAGGTGGGTGAGCTCATGCCCTCTGTGGTGTAAGCTGTCCTTGCTGCTGGGGTGGAGAAAAGTCTCAATGGGAGGTGCAGGTTGGGTTTATAGACAGGTGGATTTGATGAGAAGGAAGAAGTCTTAAGCCAAGGGAATCCCAGGCAACCTGAAGCTCCTCCTCTTCCAAGGGTGAACATAAAGTCAGAGCCCCGGGGAGGGGTCAGGGGGTCAGGAGCTGATGCTGATGGTGACATTTTCGAGCTCCTGGTCCTGGTGTGGGGGACAGAGGCAGCACAGTTATGCACGGCCTAGGGGTAACACCTCCCCGGAACCCCAGCCCAGCAAGAGGGCTGTGAGCCGGAGAGCAGGCACGTGGGGGCTCTGCTGACAACACGGGTGGTTAAAACTCAGAATGTTCATCATCATGAAGTCGCTTCAGTCATGTCCGACTCTTTGTGACTCCGTGGACTGTAGCCCACCAGGCTCCTCTGTCCATGGGATTCTCCAGGCAAGATTATTGGAGTGGGTAGCCAATTCCTTCTCCAGGGAATCTTCCCGACCCAGGTCAAACCCTGAGTCTCTTGCATCTCCTGCATTGGCTGGTGGATTCTTTACCAGTAGCCCCACCTGGGAAGGCCATCATCATAGTTCCACGTACTAAATGCCTTCTGGATGCCGGTTACTCAGCAGGAATCATCTCTCGTTCTCAGAACAGCTCTCGTTGGTGAGCCTTATTTTCTCATTTTACAAAGGAGAAAATCTAAGCTCAGACAGATCTAGAAGGTCTCAGAGGGTCACACACCTAGGAAGTGGTAAGGGCAAGTTCCAGTTCAGCTATGGCAGGACTCTGTAGTCTGAGTCTCCTCCACTAATGACCATGGTCTTCTCGCAGAGGCCTGTTTCTTTGCAGGCCTGGGGCAGTTTTCTATGGAGTCCTCCTAAGAAAGCCCATGAGAGGCGTCAGTACAGGGCACCTGCTTACACTGAAGTCAAACACTCTCCTCCTGTCTTTTTTAATTAATTAATTAATTAGACTCTGCTGGATCTGAGCTGCGGCATGTGGGATCTAGTTCCTTGACCAGAGATCGAACCCGGGCCCCCTGCAGTGGGAGCGAAGAATGTTAGCCCCTTGACCGCTCCTCCTGTTTTGTAGGGTGTCGTGTGACTTGCCCGATGATGTGCAGAGAGTTGGGCCAGATTAGAAGGGATTCCTTGGACACAGCTGGGTTCATCTCAGGGTTTGAGATGGTCTGGGCCCCGGAGGTCATTGGGAAAAGCTGATATTCTGTGCTCCAAGTGTTATTCCAAGTTGGCAACTCCAAGGCAACCTGGAGGATGGGCACAGAGTCTGGTTTTCCTTTTTCTAATTGTGATAAAATACACATAACATAAAGTTCATTTTCTTCATCATTTTTAAGTGTGCAGCTCACTAGTATGAAAAGCATTCACATGATCGTGCACCCCAACTCCAGAGCTCTTTACCATGCAGAATGGAAACTCTGTGCTCATTAAACTGGGTGCTCTGGTTTGGGGCTTCCCAGGTGATGCTAGTGGTAAAGAACCTGCCTGCCAATGCAGGGGACTTAAGATATGTGAATTTGATCCCTGGGTCAGAAAGATCCCCTGGAGGAGGTCATGGCAACCCACTCCAATATTCTTACCGGGAGAATCCCATGGACAGAGGAGCCTGGAAGCCTAGAGTCCATAGGATTACGAAGAGTTGGACAGGACTGAAGCGACTGCAAGCATCCATTAAACAATAATTTCCCATTTCTCTTCCCCGCCTCCACCCCCAGCAACCAACCTTCTACATTTTGTCTCTGTGAATTTGACTATGCTTGGGACCTCATATAAGTGGAATCCTACAATATTAATCTCTTTGTTACTTGCTTGTTTTATTAATACTTGGTATAGCCTCAAGTTTCATCCATGTTGTAGCATGTGTCAGAATTTCCTTCCTTTTAAAGACTGACTAATATCCCATCCTGTGTATACACCACAGTGTGTTTCGTGTATCCATTCATCCCTTGGGTTGACACTTGGGTTTCCTCAACCCTTGGCTATCATGAATGTTGCAATGAACTTGGCTATACAAATCCCTCTGTGAGACCCTGGTTTCAAAAATTTCTTTTAATAATCCCTAGAAGTGAAATTTCTGAATCATATGATTTTTCAAATTTTTTATTTATTTATGGCTGCTCTGGGTCTTCGTTGCTGTGCACAGGCTCCTCCCTAGTTCTGTCGAGTGGGCTCCTCCCTAGTTCTGTCGAGCGGGCCCCTCCCTAGCTGTGGTGTGCAGGTGGCTCGCTGCAGCGGCTTCTCTTGTTGCACAGCACGGGCTCTAGGGCTCAGGCTTCAGCAGTTGGAGCACCATGAGCTCCAGAGCACAGTCTCAGTAGTTGTGGCACGCGGGCTTAGTTGCTCCGCGGCATGTGGGATCTTCCCGGACCAGGAATCAAACCCAAGTGTCTTGCTTTGGCAGGTGGATTCTTTACCACTGAGCCACCAGGGAAGCCCTGGGTCATATGATTTTTAATGTTTTGAGAAACATATGGTTTTCCATGCTGGTTGCACCATTTTGCAGTCTAATGAACAATGCACGAGGGTTCAAGTTAGAACCACACTTCTGCCAACATGTTACTTTCTGCTGTTTTGATACGCTATGGTTTTTCCAGTAGTCGTATATAGATGTGAGAGTTGGGCCGTAAAGAAAGCCGAGCACCAAAGAATTGATGCTTTTGAACTGTGGTGTTGGATTAGACTCTTGAGAGTCCCTTGGACTGCAAGGAGATCCAGCCAGTCCATCCTAAAGGAAATCAGTCCTGAATATTTATTGGAAGGATTGATGTTGAAGCTGAAACTCCAATACTTTGGCCACCTGATGCGAAGAACTGACTCCTTGGAAAAGACCCTGATGCTGAGAGAGATTGAAGGTGGGAGGAGAAGGGGACGACAGAGGATGAGACAGTTTGATGGCATCACCGACTCGATGGACATGAGTTTGAGCAAGCTCCAGGAGTTGGTGATGGACAGGGAAGCCTGGCATGCTGCAGTCCATGGGGTCGCAGAGTTGGACACAGCTGAGTGACTGACTAAACTGAACTGATCCTAACAGTGTGAGGTGGAATCTCATTAAGGTTTTGATTTGCATTTCCCTAGTGACTAATGATATTGAGCATCTTTTCATGTGCTCACTGGGCATAAGAGTCAGGCTTTGCAGATCTGTCAACTTGGAACCCTAAACTGCTGAGCTTGCCTCACTCCACTGGTACTTTGGAGTCACAACCAAATATAGTTCTTATTCACAGGGCATTTGTAGATAAAGACAGGTGGAGCCTGAGGCTATTTCACAGACAACCACAGTAAAGCTGGATAAGGGACATCTTCTAAGAGAGGGCCAGATAATAGATTCTGGAGTTCTTGGAGCTGGAGGAGGCTGTGTGTTTGGGATGACCCTGAGCTGCGTTAAGAGGGGGTGACAGTAATTCCCCAAGCACCTAGCCACCCACCCTTCTGGGTCACCTCCTGGGGTGTGTCCCCTGGAATCCTGTTCTTGGGGAGGATGGGCGAGGTGACAGGAGGCACGTCCAGTTTGGATTAAGGAGACTGTGCCCATGTGTTTCAGCCCTCTGCCAGGTCTCCCTGCCAGTTAGGGGCTGGCAGAATTCTTCCTCCGCTCTGACCTGGTGCCCATGGGGCCAGGCACTCAGTCTGGGCGGGTGAACCCTGGCACCTTTGATTCTGCAGCTGGGTGTCTCTCTTTTGTAGGCTACAGGCACTTAGGATGGCCCCACTCTGAGTGGGGACAGGTGCCTGGGGCCACCGTGTACAGGTTTTCAGTACCCAGCCCTGGTCCCTGGTGTGGCCAGCAAGTTAGACCTTAAGTCCCGGGATATGGAAATAAAACTTAAGAGGCCTTTTTGTTATCCCAGCAGTTTTGTCCCTTTGGGATGGGGGGGTCAGCAGTTTCTGCCATCCTTACCCCAGGTGATCTAGAACGCAGCAGCCCGCTCCAACCCCTCATTTAAATGATTTATTTATGTATTTTTGGCTGTGCTGAGTCTTCTTTGCTGCACGGGCTCTTTCTCTAGTTGTGGCGAGTAGGGGCTGCTCTCTGGCCGGGGTGCTCTGGCTTCTCATCACCATCACCGTGGCGTCTCTTGTTGCGAACCGCAGGCTCCGGGGGCGCGCAGGCTCCGGGGGCGCGCAGGCTCCGGGGGCGCGCAGGCTCCGGGGGCGCGCAGGCTCCGGGGGCGCGCAGGCTCCGGGGGCGCGCAGGCTCCGGGGGCGCGCAGGCTCCGGGGGCGCGCAGGCTCCGGGGGCGCGCAGGCTCCAGTCGCCGCCCCGCGTGGGCTCAGTTGTTGCGGCTCGCGGGCTCTAGAGCACCAGCTCAGCAGTTTTGGCGCACGAGCTTAGCTGCTCTGTGGCAAGTGCGATCTTCCCAGATCAGAGATCAAACTCATGTCTCCTGCAATGGTAGGCGGATTCTTTACCACTTAGCCACCAGGGAAGCCCTGCACCTTTCGCTGGATCCTGCATGAAATGGGAGTGCCGTGGGCCTGGGGCCACCGGCAGCCCTGGTGCAGGCACTGCCCCCTGCCTTACTTACGTTTCCTTCTTCAGGTCTCATAACCTAGGGAAGACTGAGGATTGGTTCCTCCCTGGGCCTCGTGCCTTGCAGGATCTCAGTTCCTTGACCAAAGATTGAACCTGGGTCCCTGCAGTGAAAGCCTGGAATCCTATCCACTAGGCTACCAGGGAGCTCCTTCCATTTTCTGATAGAATAGGGGTTAAGAGCAAAAACCCTTTGTATGAATGTTTGCATTTTTATTATATTTCTTCTTAGCCTGTATCATTCTTTGCAGCTCAGGATTCAAAAGGTACAGTGGAAAGTTGCCCTTCTAACTGCCAGCTTCCTTTCCCTGGAGGCACCCGGTAGCAAGTTTCTTACCAGAAGTGGTCCACCTTGCACTCAGTTTGCAAAATGCCCCTGTGCGTCCACTCCTAGCGTTAGATCTGAAATTTCTCTGTCTCTCATTCTACAGGTCCTTAGGCCTTGTTTCTTCTCCTCTTTCATCCTGCGTTAGCCTAACTCTGCTGAAATCTGCCTTTTGACCCTTTGAGTTTCTCTCCCAGCAGCTCCCTCCTGGCACCATGGGAGGCAGCAGCCAATACTGAGCATTGCAGGGGGAGAGGAGAGAGGTGAGTAGTGATGGTGTGACGCAGGGGTGAATGCTTGCACGACGAGTAACAGCTTAAAGAGAGAGGGGATGATGGGGGCCGGAGAAGCCGATGGGTGTGCGTTTGCCCTGGAGCCGGGCCGGCCATCCCTGCTGATGGCAGCTTTCCTTCCCGATCCCCGAGGATGATGCTCCGTTCGAATCTGGATTTGCCAGCGAAGCTGTGAACAAACTGGGATGTTTTCTCTCTGATAAACTGTTATCGCTGAACTTCAGAATTGCTTCCTGAGCCTAAATGCCAGGCAAGGGAGGAAACCAGACACAGGAATGGGGAGAAGAGAGAGGAGTCGGAAAGCCCTCTATTCTCCACCCCTAGGCTGAGCCCCTGCTGCACCCCAGTTGCTGCTCTGGACACCTGGGCATGAAGATTGGCCCTGGGGGTCCGCCCTTAAGGATCTCTCCTCCTTGTGGAGGGACCGACCTGTCCCCAGCTGGCTGTGAGGATTGGACAGCGAGTTCCTTTCAAGCTAGGATCACTGGGGAAGCTGGTCTCACCTGGGAGGATGCAGCGTGTTTATCGGGGGTTCTTTTTCTGTCTTGATTCTCTCTGGTTTCATTTTCTGCTTTGTATTTCCCTGGTTCAAGGGAATCTTGGCTCTAGTTACTTTTCTTTCTAGAAACAGTGTAGTGTGGTGACTCTACTGGGTTGAATAATGTCTTCCTAAAAGTCACGTCCTCATGGAAACTCAGCATGTGACCTTACTTGGTCTTGGCAGTGTTATTAGTTAAGATGCAGTCATACTGGATGAGAAAGTGAAAGTGTCAGTTGCTCAGTCGTGTCTGACTCTGCTATCCCATGGTCTGTAGCCTGTCAGGTTCCCCTGTCCATGGAATTCTCTAGGCAAGAATGCTGGAGTGGGTAGCCATTCCCTTCTCCAGGGGATCTTCCCAACCCAGGGGTCGAACCCAGCTCTCCTGCATTGCAGGCAGATTCTTTACCATCTGAGCCACCGGGGAAGCCCTGTACCGGATGGGAGTGGGCCCTGAATCCAGCGACTGGTGTCTTTATAAGAAGGCTGTGTCCACAAAGAACAATACTCAATATCTTGTAAACCTATGATGGAAAAGAGTCTGAAAAAGAGTATATAGGGATTTCCATGTCTAAAGTCAGGGCCTCTGGACTGGGTGGGCCCCAACTCCATCCTCACCCCATCTTGGGTCAGAAGCACTCCTGCCACGCACACAGACACACAGACACAGATGCGTGTGTCCAGCCTCCACAGGGTTGGAAGGTGGCTGCTCTGGGCACCTGCTTGTCCTGAGTTTATACTGCAGTAAAATAAAAATATGCCTTTCTGATGTCAGAGATCAGCATGATTAGCTTTCTAGCGTAGCTCCTCCTCAAACACATGGGGAGAAGAGCAGGGAACATGTATTGATCACCTACAACCTGGGTTTGCAATGCAGGACGCACAGGTTCTATCTCTAATTGGGAAACTAAGATCCCACATGCCCTGTGGCCAAAAAAAATATGTATATATAGCTGAGTCACTTTGCTGTACACTTGAAACTAACACAGTATTGTAAATTAACTATACTTCAATTTAAAAAGAACAAAGACAATAATAAAAAAAGAGTTAAAGGAGAAAAATTGTACATTTTCCAAAAAGAAAAAATAAGACCATGTGAAGACGCAGACACACACAGGGAGGAAGGCCATGTGAGGATGGCGCCAAGACTGGAGGGATGCAGGGAGAAGCTGAAGGATGTTAAGGATTGCTAACAGCCACCAGAAGGCCGAAGAGGCCAGGAGGGTTTGACCCCTAGAGCCGTCAGAGAGAGTGAGGCCCTCCAGACACCTTGGTTTCAGACTTCTAGCTTCCAGAGCTGTAAAAGAATTAATTTCTGCTGTTTTAAGTCATCCAGTTTGTAGCGCTTTATTGTGGGAGCCCTGGAAAACCATACAGTGGCTAAGAGCATGGATGCCCAGGCTGTATCACCTCAGTTCAAACCCTGGTTATACTGTGTGACCTTAGGCAAGTTACCTGGCCCCTCTGTGCCTCAGCTTCTCTGTAAAACAGGGATCGTAGTAGTATTTCTCTAAAGGATGAGTGGGGGTGATGATAAATGAATGCAAACATTTAAAACAGCACCTGGCAGAGGGTCAGCCCTATGTGCCCACAATGATTATTTGAAATCCATTGACACACCTGCTTCTGAACCGCAGAGCTCTCTCCACCTTCCCAGATGATGCCAGACTGCCTTGTATGTTTGTGTGTCTGTCTGGACTTTGCAGTATCAGCTTTTGTGAGAGAAAGGCCAGGACAGACTTGAAAAGACCTTTAAGTATGTGTGTCGGGAGCTTTGTCCTGGTCCCTCTCTCTGTTTCATTCTGGGTTTTTTTTCAGACGGGAGCGATGCTTCAGAGTCTTGTGGGGATTATGTGAAGTGAGATTTGCTCACCCAGGTTGTAGGTGATCAATACATGTTCCTCGCTCTTCTCCCCATATGTCTGAGGAGGAACCACGCTAGAAAGCTAATCGTGCTGATCTCTGACATCAGAAAGGCATAGTTTTATCTTACTGCAGTATAAACCCGGGGCAAGCAGGTGCCCAGAGCAGCCACGTTCCAACCCTGTGGAGGCTGGACACACGCATCTGTGTCTGTGTGTCTGTGTGCGTGGCAGGAGTGCTTCTGACCCAAGATGGGGTGAGGATGGAGTTGGGGCCCACCCAGTCCAGAGGCCCTGACTTTAGACATGGTTCTCAGCCCAGATATTTGCAGCTTTGCCTGCTGAGTTTCTGCTTGGTTTATGGCAGCCCCAGAAGTGGAACATAGTACTAACTGGGGGGGGCCTGGGGTGTGTGTGTGTGTGTGAGATGCAGTGACCAAAAATAGCTTTGATGAAGCTTGGGCCAGGTTGGGAAGGTGGGAAGAGCTGGGAGAGGGTAGAGTCAGGGGTAGCCAATTGTAGGAACATTGCTGGGTGGGACAGGGGTTCACTGACATGGAAGCTTCTCATAAACCTACAGTGAATAACAGCGTCCCCTCTTGCTTATCTCATGTCTAATAACCTTGAGGCCTTCCTTGTGACCAGCTCATAAAATACCTGCATCACAGTCATGCGTTAAAGAATCTGTGTGCCAGAGTCGTGTGCTGAAGAAACAAACTGCTAGAGAGGGACTTTCATGGGTGTTTCAGGGTTGTTTCTTTGGGCTTCTTCATGTTTGATTCACGTGTTAAACCAGGCATTTAGAAAGTAGTGTGTCTGGGCTGTGTTTTCTTTGCTTCATCCTACAAAATTGGCTTTATCGAATTACAGTTGAAATGTGTTCATGATCCATATAGACTTGATTAAAAAGAAAAAAAAAATCAAATCCACTCATTTGAAGAACATTTCTATCTCTTGCAGAAAGATAAAGATTACGTTTTCCACAATGTCACACACAATCTTTTATACAAGGATCCATGTTATGGATGCCTTTCTGGATTTACTGTTAGGGAAGAAAATGGTTATCTCTACAAATGACTTTTGCTAACTTGATTTGCTTCCTTTTTCACCTGAGCTGCCAGGAAACCCACAGCGAAATTCAGTGCCTGATCATGGAAATTAGTCCATCTTGGAGTCCTGATAACATACGCTGTTTTGTTCTCTTTTAAGAGTATGTTTTGCTTATGTACCCAAAATTGCTGTTTTATATTATGTCTATATTATGCTACTACTGCTACTAAGTCGCTTTCAGTCGTGTCCGAGTGTATGTGGCCCTATAAGCTGTAGCTTTCCAGGCTCCTCTGTCCATGAGAGTCTCCAGGCAAGACTACTGGAGTGGGCTGCCATTTCCTACTCCAGAGAATCTCCCCGACACAGGGATCTAACTCACATTTTTTTGTGTCTCCTGCATTTAGGCAGACTCTATACCACTGTGCCACCTGAGAAGCCCCATTATGAATGTACTAAATGCTACGAAATTACGTACTTTAAAATGGTTGCTTTTATGTTATGCCAATTTTTTTTCAATAAGAACCAGAAAATACTGCACTGAAATTTTAAGAAATGAGTGGAGTGTAGAAATCCAGCCGGAATGAAAGGGAGGTGTTGGGAATCTGGATGAAATATCTCTTTGTTCCTTCCCTGCTCTGAGTCTTTCCTGAAGCGGTGTCCTTTGCAGATGGCACATGCTGCCCCATGCCTGGTCTCTGGTGAAAGGTGCAGGGGTGGCTGTACTCACTGCCACAATCTTAGGATGCACCGTCATGGCCATTTGCAAATATTATCTTGGGTTCCAAAATCACTGCAGACGGTGACTGCTGCCATGAAGTTAAAAAAGACACTTACTCTTTGGAAGGAAAGCTATGACAAACCTAGACAGCATATTAAAAAGCAGAGACATCACTTTGCCGACAAAGGCCCATATTGTCAAAGCTATGGTTTTTGCAGTAGTCATGTACAGATGTGAGAGTTGGACCATAAAGAAGACTGAGTGCCAAGAACTGTGGTGCTGGAGAAGACTCTTGAGAGTCCCTGGGACAGCAAGGAGATTAAACCAGTCAATCCTAAAAGAAATCAACCCTGATATTCATTGGAAGGACTGGTGCTAAAGTTGAAGCTCCAGTACTTTGGCGTATTCATTGGAGAAGACCCTGATGCTGGGAAAGATTGAGGGCAGGAGGAGAAGGGAGCGATGCAGGATGAGATGGTTGGATAGTGTCACTGACTCAATGGACATGAGTTTGAGCAAACTCTGGGAGTTGGTGATGGACAGGGAGGCCTGGCGTGCTTCAGCTCATGGGATTGCAAAGAGTCAGACACAACTGAGCAATTGAACAACAACAAAGCCAGAAGACTTTGGTGAGATTGGTGGTGGTGAGGGCAGGCCTGGGCTTTCTCCTTGAACTTGAGATGCACCTAGAGGAGTTTCTAAATAAAACCAGATGCAAGTGACCCTGGGTCTTGGCGACCTCTGGGGCTTGAGCACGTTCAGGCAGCACCCTGTTCAGGGGCACTTCCAGAAAAGTTATTGAGGCTCTGAGCTTTCCCTCTGGCCAGTTTGTTCTGTGCCAGACCATCACGGTGCAAAGCCAAGAAAGGAGTTTAGGAATCATAGAGCCACAGCTGCTTGAGATACAGAACACTCTGCAGTCCCCTTACTTCTTTCAAAACCAGAGGCTGGGGCAGTTTTGTTTTCATTCTGAGAATTTCTTCCATCTTCAGGATTCCATGAAGAAGACAGGGCAGGCCATGCTTCTGTTTTAGAATCAGCACCCGCTTGGGGCTGCGTCTCTCCTGGTGCTTCCAGGTGGTCTGCACGGTTTGGTGGGCCTGGGGCTGCCTCCCCTTGACAGGCCCTTCCTATTCTAGGAGAAGAATTTTCTCTTCATAGATGTGGTATCCCTTTAATTGCTCTTTTTTGTTGTTGTTGGAATATAATTACTTTACAATCTTTTTTGTGTTAGTTTCTGCTGTACAATGCAGTGATCATATATGTATATATGTATATGATCACTTCATGGCAAATAGGGGAAAAAGTGGAAGCAGTGAAAGATTTTCTTTTTTTGGGCTCCAAAGTCACTATGGACGGTGACTGTAGCCATGAAGTTAAAAGACGTTTGCTCCTTGGAAGGAAAGCTATGACAAACCTTGACAGCATATTAAAAAGCAGAGACGTCACTTTGCTGACAAAGGTCCGTATAGTTAATGCTGTGGTTTTTCCAATAGTCGTGTGCAGATGTGAGAGTTAAAGCATGAAGAAGGCTGAGCACAGAATTGATGCTTTCAAATTGTGATGTTGGAGAAGACTCTTGAGAATCCGTTGGACAGCAAGGAGATCAAACCAGTCCATCCTAAAGGAAATCAACCCTGAATATTCACTGGAAGGACTGATACTAAAGCTGAAGCTCCATTACTTTGGCCACCTGATTTGAAGATCCATTTCATTGGAAATGATCCTGATGCTGGGAAAATTGAAGGCAGGAGGAGAAGGGGGTGACAGAGGATGGTATGGTTGGCTAGTGTTACCAACTCAATGCACATGAATTTGAGCAAACTCCAGGAGACAATGGAGGACAGAGGAGCCTGGCGTGCTGCAGTCCACGGGGTCACAAAGAGTGAGACAGGACTTAATGACTGAGCAAACGCAACATACAGATATCCCTTCCCTTTGGTCTTCCCTCCCACCCACCCCCATCCCACCCCTCAGGGTCATCACAGAGCACGGAGGTGCATCAAAAAATTCTACAAACAGTGAATGCTGGAGAGGATGTGGAGAAAATGGAATCATCTTGCTCTGTTGGTAGGAATGTAAATTTATACAGCCACTATGGGGAATAGTATGGAGGTTACTTAAAAAGCCAAACATTGAAGTACCATATGACCTAGCAGTCCCACTCCCAGCCATATACCCCAGGAAAACCATGATTCCAAAGGACATGTGTACCCCAGTGTTCATTGTAAGTACTATTGACAGTAGCCAGGATGTGGAAATGATCTGTCTTTCTCAGCTTTTTCTGAGAACAGTGCTTCTCAGACATTTGTGCTCTGTGGCACAGTGAGAAACTGATCAAATTAGCTAGCACCAGGGGAATAACCAGTGAGGGTATTTGCAGCTAGAGGTAGGTGGCGTCTCCCCAGCTCCGTTGCCGACAGTGTCTGCAGGACATTGGCTGGGCAGCTGTGCTCTAGGGCACGAGGGGGTTTTAAGTGCAGGGGAAAGGGGTGAGGGGAGAGGGCTGTTCAGCCTGCTTTGGCCAGAATGAATCTGTCCTTTTCCTGTAAGTGCTCAGATCCCTTCCCTGTCCTTCCAGAGCCTGACCCCTGAAAGTTCCATCTCCCAGGCTCCTTTGCCAAGTGACTCTAGGCTGCAGCTGGCCAGTGGGCGCCACAGAGCGGGAAGAAGGGAGGGAGAAGGCAGGCACACCCCCACCCCACCTGCTTGCTGCCCGAGGATCAGAGCACTATCTTCACGTCTTTGGCAATGGCCGCGACTCTCAGTGCTTCCTGCTGCGTGGTCCCCACTGTCCCCAACTCCCAGCGGGCTCTGACCCTGGGCTTCTTGACACCACCTCCTCGCTTCATCCTTCAGCCTGGGGGCTTCCTGCCATTGCTGATCGCTGGGTTGCCCGGTGGCTCCTGTTTGGTTCTTCTTTATTTCTGCTTATTCATTTTGGCTGCACTGGGTCTTTGCTGCTGCCTGTGTGCCTCCTCGAGCTGCAGAGCGTGGGGGCCGCTCTCTGCGGCGTGCAGGCTTCTCATCGCGCTGCCTTCTCTTGTTGCAGAGCTCGAGCTCCGGGTGTGTGGGCTCCGTGGTTGTGGTGCAGGGGCTTAGTGGCCCTGTGGCATGTGGGGTCTTCCCGGGTCAGGGATGGGATCCGTGTCCCCTGCATTGGCAGCTGGATTTTTAACCACTGGACCACCAGGACAGCGCTGTTTGGTGTTTTGGCCGCTCTAAAATATCACTAGTTTCTGCATCAAATTTCCTGTGTCAGGGAGAAGGTGTGGGCGCTGGTTTTCTGATCGGACTGGCTTATAAGGCATCCTGGCTGCTCCCAGTTGTCCTCCAACAGCGCCAGCCGGTAACAGAGAACATGCATTGGGGTGACCTTATACTTTGTGCTATGCTTTCCTCATACACCCAGGGTAGCAGTAGGCAGCTGGCCCAGAATACAGGACCCTGGGTGCTTGCCAGACATCACCTCCTGTGCCCAAGAATGGGGAGGAACAGAGGCCTGGGACAGCTGCTTTCTTGCCTGCCTAGGAAACTCCTATTCATCCTTTAAGGCCCAGATATCACTGTCTTTTGTCTGACTTTCCCCCCCGCCCCCCTAATTTCACCTAGACTGGATCAGTTGCTTCTTCATCTGTTATTCTCAACTTATCTGAGTATGCCTTTTATTACTTTTTCTGTTAGAGTCACGAGTGGACCTGTTCCCCTCATTAGTGGACATTATCACTGAAGGCATGGACCTCGCTTCTGAGTGCCAGTAGAATTGAGCCCATGATGCCTGGCACATAACAGGCAATGACAGTTTTCCTGTTCGAATTGAGTGGGGCCCTAACCAGGCTCCATGTTAGGGTCACCTGGGAAGCTTTACAAATTTCAAATATTCAGGCTGTACTCTAGACCAATGACGTTAGACTCTCTGAATTGGGGCCCAGACCCTGGCATTTTAAAAGGCTCCCTGTGGCTTGGACAGTAAAGAATCTACCTGCAATTCAGGAAACCTGGGTTCGATCCACGGGTCAGGAAGATCCCCTGGAGAAGGGAATGGCAACCCACTCCAGTATTCTTACTTGGAGAAACCAATGGACAGAGAAGCCTGGCGGGCTACAGTCCATGGGATTGCAGAGTCAGACACAACTGAGCGACTAACGCTTTCTTTTCCTTGGTAATTTTAATGTGCAGCCAGGTTGGTTTAACTACTTTAACTTATCACTTGTGTGTTAATGAGTCCTTCCATCAAACCCAGATCCTCTTACAATTTCATCTGACCTAACAAATCTTTTTGAGCACCTTCCTTGTGCCAAGCATTGTGTAGACAGACTCTTGCTACTCTAAGTACCTTCTATGGGCCACCAACCTCGGCATCGCCTGGAGCTTGTTAGAATTGCAGGATCTTGGGCCCCACCCCAGACCCGCTGGATCAGAATCTGCACCGTCACCAGGCCCCCAGCTGGCTCACGTGCTGAGTTACAGTCAGACGCTACAGACGCTACAGCCTGACAAGCAAGGGTGCGGGTCTCATACAGAGGTCAAACTGCTTGTTTTCCGTGAATCACGTTTCCTTTCTCATCCACTGTTTTCCTTCCCTTTACAGTGACTCAGATGGTAAAGAATCTGCATGCGATGCGGGAGAAGGGGTTTGACTCCTGGGTCAGGAAGATCTCCTGGAGAAGGAAATGGCAACCCACTCCAGTATTCTTGCCTGGAGAATTCTATGGACAGAGGAGCCTGGCGGGCTACTGTCCATGAAGTTGCAGAGAGTCTGACACCATGAGAGTCTTTAACTTTCGTGGGGGTATCATTTTGTATTCCTTTCTCCAGCTCAAATGGCCCATCCCATGGAAGTGGAGACCATGCAAGAGTTAGGTGAGGGGATGGATCCCCCTGAGTGTGGAGGGGAGGTGGTGGTATGGGGGGTCTTTGAGAGATGGACGCCTTTCAGGGCACACTGAGCACCAGTGCTTGGGAGGCCTCGGGGATGGGCTATTTGGAAGGGATAACTCCCACTTCTGACATTACCATTTCCTTGGGGACGGTCCAGGTGTCTTGGAGGGATGCTGTGGCCATGCCGGATGGAGGATGGCAGTAGATCCGATTGCCAGGGAGTGGATTGGCAGTGATGCAAGCAGAGCAGCCATGCTTGCCTCATGCTTTGGTGGGGTCCAAGCACAGTAGGGAGTTTCAAGAGGTCGACCTGTTGAGATCCACAGGGTTTCCTGTTATTCAGGTTTAAATGGAGCGCGGTGACCTGTGTCCACCAGAGTCATGACTTTTAAAGGGAACCTGGAGTGGGCTAGACCCTTTGCATATTCAACTGAGCACGCATGCTCTGAAGAGGGGCACAGGGCTCTTTGATAATGTAGGTCTAGGGGACCTGGCCATGTCCCGGGGGTCTGGAAAGGCTTCACTGAGGCAGCATGATTTCTCTGAGACTTGAAGGAGCTGGCCATGTGGAGAGGGGTGTGGAAGAATCATCTCTGAGGCAGGAGGGCTAATACACAGTCGAAGGCCCCGGGGAAAGGGTGCCCTTGCAGGGGTGAGGCTACCATGGGGAGGCGGGACTGAGAGATGGGCAAGGCCCGGCCCCACTGCTCGGCCACGTTAAGGACTTTTGGGCTTCTCCTCAGACTCAGCATCCCCACTGGAGAGTTTTGCTAGTGCGTTTGCAGATCGTCTCCAGCTGCTGTGGAGAATGGGTGAGAAAGGGCTCGGGCAGGTGCTGGAAGGAAGGCAGTCGTTGCAGCCGGACACCTGCTTTAAGCCGTCTCTTCCCATGGCACCTTCTGGTCTGTGAGTGGGAGCAAGACGCATCCTCTTGGGAGGCCCTTGGCACGTGGCAGTCGGGGTCTGGGCCGGCTCAGCTCTGGGAGATCAGAGTCCTGGGTGACTTTCATACAGCTTGTGCACCCTCCCATCCCCAAACTATCCAGGGTCTGTCTTTTGCAGTCAGGATCACCTGACTATTTATTTATTCAAGGCCTGAAGAAAGGAGGGGTCAAGTAGGAATGAGAAGGTTGAGCCTGGGGTCCCCGGTTCAGAGGCTGAGGGTAGCCACGGTAGAGCAGGACTGCGTGCGGCTGAGTCACGTGCTGGGGCTCTGGGAATCAAGGGCTCTGGCTGGAGGTATTTCCTGGCTCTCTAGGATGACTGCCGGAGCTCATGTCTGCAGAAGTTCATAGCTTCCTATGAAGAATCTTAGACTTCCCTGGTGGTCCAGTGGCTAAGACTCTGCGTTTCCAATGCTGGGGGTGCGGGTTCGATCCTGGTCGGGGAACTAAGATCCCATATGCCCTGCAGCACAGCCAAATAAAAACAGAAGGAGAAATCTTCGGCAGATCTGATAATGAGTCCATGTAAGCTTCATTGCCATGCTGGGCTCTCAGTCCCCTTGGACGTTTGGACAGGTGCTTGCACAAAGGCCTCGGTGACTAGGGGACCAGATCTGAGCTCCCAGAACCACATCAGTCCATCTGGACACAGACGTACCTTGTGTTGTCCACATGCTCCCTGGGGCCAGAGAGATTTGTAGTGGTTCTTGTTTCTTCCCTGACAGGGACACTAAGGCATCAAAGCTCTGACTGAGACCTGTCTCAGAAACTGAATCAAAATCTGTTATCTTCCCATCGTGTATAGAACAACATGCTAAGGCTGGCAGCAGGGGCAGAAAATCCCTCTTCATGAGTGTCAGTGTCAGCCCTCAATTTTTTCCCTAATATTTATTTATTTGGCGGCACCAGGTCCTAGTGGTGGCACGAGAATGCTTAGTTGTGGCAAAAGTGTTAGTTGCTCAGTTGTGTCCAACTCTTTACGACCTCATAGACAGCCTGCCAGGCTCCTCTGTCCATGGGATTCTCCAGGCAAGAATACTGGAGTGGGTAGCCATTCCCTCTGCAGAGGATCTTCCTGACCCAGGATTGAACCCATGTCTCCTGCATTGCAGGCAGATTCTTTACCATCTGAGTCACCAGTGTGTTAGTTGGGGCATGTGGGATCTACTTCCCTGACCAGGGATGGAACCCAGGCCCCCTGCATTGGGAGCTTGGAGTCTTAGCCACTGGACCACCAGGGAGGTCCCTCAGCCCTGGTTAACTTTCTCTTTTCTGTCCAGTTCACAGTGCTCCTGAGAGTTCTTATTTTCCTGTGGGAAGGGATGGGGTGAGGGGAGATAGCACCCTGATTTTAAACTTACATGAAATGAAGTGGCTCAGTCATGTCCAACTCTTTGCAACCCCATGGACTGTAGCCTACCGGGCTCCTCCATCCATGGGATTTCCCAGGCAAGGATACTGGAGTGGGTTGCCATTCCTTCTCCGGGGAGCTTCCTGACCCAGGGACCGAACCCAGGTCTCCCTCATTGTAGGCAGACGCTTTACTGCCTGAGCCACAAGGGAAGCCTCCTAAACTTATTTTTTCACTAACAGTGAACCCCAGAAATGCCTCATAGCTGCCATCACCTCCTGTTCTCTCTCCATCAAAATGGAGTCAAGTGGGGCAAACCGGGTTTGATCCAATGGGAAAGGGGCTGTGTTTCCTGGGCCAGGTGGTCCCTTCCTGCTGAGCGGGGACCCCGGATGAATGCTCTGGAGGTGGTGACTGTGCCAGCAGGTAGCAGGCCCTCGGTGGAAATGCCGGGAGATGGTGTAGAGTAGTTGCCCTACCGGAAGGAGAGGCGGGCGACAGATCTGGGCTACTTGCTGCTCAGTACCCTGACACTAGGCCTGCCCTGGAGAAAGCTTTCAGGCTGAGATGCAGAGCCTGGTGGCCAGGAGCCAGCCAGCAGCATGAAGTGGTCCCAGGGACATCAGGGGACACAGGACACGGAGTGTGTGCTCTGTAAGGTTCATCTTGTCTCATCCAGCCCGACCCTGTTTTTCTGCTAGCCATTTGCATGTGTAATTCCTCGCCTCTCAGGCTTTAAGTCTGTGGTCTTGAGCCTTGGTTGTTCTAGGTTCGCAGCTCTGAGCTGAAACCATGCCTGTCGTACCCACCCAGCCTCTTGGAGACACAGGTTACCTCCTGCAGTTGGTAGCCACGCTGCAGTGTCCTCCTGTCCAGGAAACATGCTGTTGCAAGGACATAGGCTGCACCGGTGATGGAGAGGTGGCCCCTGGAGGAATTCTGGGGCCCCAGCTGTCCACACCCTGAAGATGAGTGTGGATGGGTCTTTTAGTAAAAAGGACACCTTCAGCTCCCCTCACCCACAACCGTCCAGAGGAGCTTGCTGAGTGCCCGGGGCTTTCGGAAACACTGACTCACTCTCTGGGTTGTCTGAGGCTTCTGCTTTAGAGAATGGGGCATTCTGCCGCCAAGTATGATTTCAGATGCAGAGATCAGCTGGCAGGGAGAGGAGATGAATGACGGGAGAAGCAGGGAGAGGAAGCCAGTGAACTGGGAGGGGGGTGTTGCAGGGAAGTGAGACAGAGAAGCTGGCAAGGCTGCTGAGAGGCAGGCTGGTGGTGATGAGAAACTTCCCCCGCCTCCCACCCTGGGTGAGGGTAACATTAAAAAAATTTTTATTTTATTTTATTTGGAGGATGGGTAGAGAACCTACCTGTCAATGCAGGAGACTCAGGAGACTTGGTTTCAATCCCTGGGTCAGGAAGATCCCATGGAGGAGGGCATGGCAACCCACTCCAGTATTCTTGCCTGGAGAATTCCATGGACAGAGAAGCCTGGCGGGCTATGGTCCATGGGGTCGCAAAGAGTCAGACATGACTGAATCGAGTGAGTCAGCACATGATGGTTTTTGCCATACAGCAACATGAATTGGCCATAGGCATACATGTGTCCTCTCCCTCCTGAACCCCGCCTCTCACCTCCTTCCCTGCCGCATCCCTCCAGGTTGTCATGGAGCACCAGCTGTGGGTTCTCTGAATCAGACATCAAACTCCCCCTGGCTATTTTAGGAGAGGACCTAGAAGAGGGCTTCTTTGGGTTTGGGGCAGCAGTAATCACCTGGGGAAAAGTCATTAAGGGGTGTCTGGGAATGCTAATCTGTGAACCCCTGACCCTCTTTGTTTGCAGGTAGATTTGCAAATTTTGACCCCACTGTAGTCTCTGTTCAGAAATTCAGACCTCTTGGAAATGTGTTCTCCTTTTTACAAAGAAAAGAAGGAAGGAGGGAAGAGAAGAGGTCAGAATAATTTAGAGCCCCACTCACGTTTATTTCATAAAGCTGCTAGCCCTAAAGGAGAGCTTGGTGTGCCCTATGGAAGTGTTTATTCCAGGGAAATGTCTAAGTAGAGTCAGTGGACTGGGCCTTCTTTAGAAAACAGGCAGTTTCCATTAAGAAAAACTCTGGCATCTTGATGTCCTGTCCTTTTGTTCAGGAGTGTTGGGGCCCCCAGGCACCTCCGTGTCGTTTAGTTGCGAAGTCATGTCCAACTCTTATGACCCTGTCCATGGGATTTCCCAGGGAAGAATACTGGAGTGTGTTGTCATTCCCTTCTCCAGAGCATCTTCCTGACCCAGGGATGGAATCCCAGTCTCCTGAATCGCAGGCAGCTTCTTTACCAACTGAGCCACGGGGAAGCCCCCCAGATGCCCCCAGGCAATGAATGCCTCAAGTGTCTCCCAGATTTCAGCACGGGGACTGGATGACTCAACAGCATCTCCACCTTGGTGGGCTGACCAAAGCCCCCCTGAGTGCAGATGGTGTGAATTGGGAGTGTATGTTTTCCGTGGGCTTATCTGCAACTTGATCCCCTCTCTGCACACAGGTGGCCATTGGGAAGTGCCGGGAAGTGAGAGTGTGAGTCCTGCAGTTTCTTCCAGTGTCTGAACTGAGCACAAGCACTTTTCCACCTTCAGGAAATGAATAAACAAGTGCTGTTCTGGACTGGAACTTGCATTCTTTTTTAAAAATGAAGTATTTATTCATTTGACCACAGCACATGGCATGTGGAATCTTAGTTCCCCAACCAGGAATTGAACCCAGGCCCCCTGCATTGGAAACGTGGAGTCTTAACCACTGGACCACTGGGGAAGTCCCAGACTTACATTCTTTCTTTCTTTCTTTCTTTTTTTTCAAAGAGCACTCGAATACTAATTTTGTTAATACTTAATTTCCCTAAAAGTAATGTTACAAATCAAATAGAAATAATAATCTTTGAAAACCTGCTATAAGATAGCTGATTTAACAAACTTTACTCAGGTTGAAATATACTGAATATCTGTAATTTAGAGAATACTACAGACTGGAATTCTTGAATTGTGCATGACAGTGGGGCAGTTTGACAGGCCCCATCATACTCTCATGTATGCAGGGACAGGGCCCTGGGAACCATTGGTGGTAGAAGCATCTATTGGGCATTTCAGATTCCCAGGGCCATGTTGATGAAGGGGAGGAAGAGAGCTAGGAACAGGTGAGTTCAGGTTTAAGGAAAACAGACGCAGCTCTTGTGCTGGTGGCCAGAGTCGAATCAGCATTCCCACTCCAGTCTCTCATGGTGGAGTAGGGTACTGGGGCTGGGGTCTGACCTGGGCTGGTGTGGCTGACAGGGCTCTCAAATGGGGGTCTGGGTACCAGTGCTATTGTTAACGAAAACTGAAAGTGCTATGATTCCAAGGTGGGCAGACAGGAGCCCACGTGATATGAAACTGGGCCCGTGAACCGTTAGCAAGGGGGCGATGAGAGATCATGATCAGGACTTGGGCCCATCTGCTGGGAAAAAGAGGCTGATGTATCCTTTCTGGGTCATTAGGGCCCAGTTGAGCAGCTAGAATTTGGGTAGGGTCCCCAGCATTCTGACTCCCACTGAAGTGATGGCCAGAACCTGGGAAGAGCTTCTGACCTATCGCTGGGACCCAGGGAACATGAGGTGGGGCCCAAAGCTTAGTGCTGCAAAAAGCCTCTCCCAGTACATGGACGCTGGACGCAGGCAACTGGCACATAGCGAGTCCTTTTTAAATAAGTGAATGAGGACTTCTCTGGTGGTCCAGTGGCTAAGACTCCATACTGTCAATGCAGGGGTCCGGGTTCGATCCCTGGTGAGGGAACTAGATCCCACATGCTGCAGTGAAGATCCTGTGTGCTGCAACTGAGACCCAGCGTGGTCAACAAATAGATAAGTGAATGTGTGCAGTGGAGTTCAGCGCCCCCTCTAATGAGATCCCGCCCGGCTGGACCAGGCAGAGATGAGCCCGTGGGCTGAAGGTGCTCCAGGCTGATAGCGGCTGGAGCCATCGAGTCCTTCCTGGTGGTGAGAGCAGCTGGACGACATGAGCCTGGCAGCAGAGGCTCCTCCAGTCAGGGCTCAGTCATGCTGCCAGCTCAGGTGCTGTCGCTCTCCCTGCCGACAGCCACGGGCATGGGCTCTGCCTCCTTTCTCCTTGCACAGGGGCCGAAAAGAGAACTACTGGGGACTGAGATATGCTAGGAAAACCCCACATCTTCCGACTCTAGCTTCCGCCCCACCTTGTAGAGGTCCCCTTTCCCGGACTCACGGGGCATCACTGACACTTTCTGCCCCGTACCACTGCTCCTGGAAGGGGGCCCCCGGGCAATCCTGTCTGCTGACTTCCAGGGGGGAAGCTAGCGGTGCAGTTACACGTTGCCAAGCTCCTCGGTGTCCTGAGCGAACCCCATTCTCAGCAGCCTGGAGAGGAGGATGTCTGCAGGGTTGGGGCAAAAGCTAACTTTTGGACAGGGTTCCTCCATGTCTTGGGGTTGGAGGCTGAGATGCTACCTTGACCTTGGGGTTTCTAGTACCTCCAATGAGAAGGCCAGTCTCCAGGGGATGTGTGTGACCAGGCTCCCTAACAGAGCGTCACTGGTGTCTTGTGGCATTCAGTTTTCTTGTTCCGCAGGGGACTCCCAGATGGTGCCTCAGGCTTCCCTTCACTGACGACAGAATTAAATGCTCTTGCCCCAGGGTGAAGCTGACAGTGCAGGAAAGGAGAGCTCCTAGTGTACCCACACCTCCTTTATTGAGGGCTTTTGAGAGCCGGGTGGGTGTCCTATTTGATGCTGGGGATGCTGAGACTAAAAAAAAAAAAGACCAGTCCCTGCCCCTGAGGATCTCCAAGGCTTGCAAGTAGTGGAGGTGTCAAAGGTATAAGACAACATGATGAGGGTCTGTGTGGAGCTGATACTGGTCTGCACATTCCAGTTAAGGTGGGGATGTTAAAATGGGGAAGTGCTTCTCTGTGTGCGTGCTAAATGGTTTCAGTTGTATCCAACTCTTTGCGGACTGTGGCCTGCCAGACTCCTCTGTCCATGGGATTCTCCAGGCAAGAATACTGGAGTGGGTTTCTATATCTCCTCCAGGGGATCTTCCTGATCCAGGGATCTTCCTGACCCAGGGATCGAACCCACGTTTCTTATGTCTCCTGCATTGGCAGGTGGGTTCTTTACCACTAGCGCCACCTGACATGCTTCTAAAGCAGTGGTTTAAACATCTGCATCCTGAGCTCGGTAAGTGACCACACCCAATTCTCCAGTCACCCTGGTCCCTCTGGGATCCAGGAGCTAAGTAAGCATCAATTCTTGGCTTGGGGGGAGGCCCTCGGGGGCCCTGATCCAGCCCTCTGGCCGGAGTCCTCTTTGCTGGGAGTTTGTGCTCTATTTGTTATTGTCCAGTTGCTCAGTTTTGTCCAACTCTTTGCAACTCCATGGACTGCAGCACGCCAGGCTTTCCTGTCCTTCAGTGTCTCCTGGAGTTTGCTCAGACTCATTTGCATCGACTCATTTGAATCGATGATGCTGTCAAACCGTCTCGAGTATCAGTGCTATTTCTGGGACAGACAGCATAGCCAAGGCACGCTCAGGATCTAGACGGGGAAGACCAGGGAAAGCTCCCAGAAGAAAGGGCCTGTCTGAGCTGAGTTTTGAAGGAAGACATCAGAGAAGCATGGGCCAGCATCATCTCTCTTCGGCCCCATGTTTTATGCTTCTTTGAGCCTTGACATTGGACCCCAGCCCTGCCCCATACCCTAGACAGCTCTTCTCTGCCACAGGCTGGAGCCCATCTCATCCCAGTTTCAAGGAGAAGCTTCTTGGAACCTCTGAGGTCTCTGCCCACTTGGAGCACAGAGCCAGCACAGAGCCAGAGGAGGGTGAACAAAATAGACTTCAGAGGACTCTGTCGTCAAGGTCAAGGAATTTACCTGCTCCCGAGGGAAAAGCCCCTGGTGGAGGAAATGGCAACCCACTCCAGTATTCTTGCCTAGAGAATATCATGGACAGAGGAGCCTGGCAGGCTACAGTCCATAGGGTCACAAAGAGTCAGACACAACTGAAGTGATTAAGCATGCACAAGGGAAGCCAGGCACACGCAGGTGACAAGCTCACAGACACAAGTTCCCAGGAGCTGATCAGCGGGATCACCGATCATTGGAACTGGATGCGGATGGTTTGATAAAAGCTTAGCGGAGGGAGGGGCTTCCCTGGTGGCTCAGATGGTAAAGAATCTGACTACAGTGAAGGAGATCAGGGTTCGATCCCTGGGTCAGGAAGATCCTCTGGAGGAGGAAATGGCCACCTACTCCAATATTCATGCCTCTAGAAGCCCATGGACATGGGAGCCTAGTGGGCTAACAGTCGAAGAGTTGGACACGACTGAATGACTAATACTTTTAGTGGAGAGAGGAAGATGCAGCATATTGGCTTCTGGATGTTGAGCTTCTGGAACATTCGTTAGGTACTCAAGGTGCCTGGCAGGCAGAGGAACAGAGGAACAGGCAGAGACAGTGGCTCAGAGCAAGCAGGAGGGAGCCAGCCCTGGCAGCAAGTGCTTTGTTGGGCTGACTTGTAAAGTGCAGGCTGTGTTCTACGAGGAGGCGGAGGTGTGGGGAGACGTGAGAAAGAGGGTCTCGGGCTACATGCGTGTCACAGCCTCAGCACAGCAGCTACAAGCACGGTCACTCTCCTGGGCACAGAGGCCCCAGATCCTGACCTCAATCCCTGTTCAATCTAGCGACAAGTTGAAAAGCAAAGACTCACATCTGCTTCTCTGTTCTGCTCTTAGTACGGTTCTTCACTTTGGGCCATTAAATGTGTGATTTCCCTCCATACCGGTCAGCCCTCTAATTCTCAGTGGTCACTGAGTGCGTGTCCTCCAATTCACCGCAATTCTGACACTACCTTCCCAGATGGAGTGTCAGATCTCATAGTTAAGGGCTAGGTCCCCTAAGGCGACGTCACCTCAGATGCAAATCACAAGTCCAGGTTGTCACCTGAGCTGCTGACTATAGATCAGAGGTTCCCTGGACCTCCTCCTGGGCTTAGCTAGAGTGACTAGCAAATTTGCTAGAGTGACCCACCGAACTCGGGAATACAGTTCACTTCACTGTTTATTGTGTGTGCATGCTAAGTTGCTTCAGTCATATCCAACTCTGTGCGACCCCATGGACTGTAGCCCACCAGCTACAGCTCTGTCCATGAGATTCTCCAGGCATGAATACTGGCATGGGTTGCTATTTCCTTCTCCAGGGGATCTTCCTGACTCAGGGATCGAACCTGCGTCTCTTATGTCTCCTGCATTGGCAGGCAGGTTCTTTACCACTAGCGCCACCTGGGAAGCCCCTTACTGTTTATTGTCACAGTTTATTATAAAAGGGGCCAACTCAAGAGCAGCCAGATGGAAGAGACAGAGAGGGAGAGGCATGGGAGGAGACAGGAGGCTCCATGCCCTCTCCACGCACATCTCCCTCCCAGCAGCCCCTTCTGGTCATGAACCTGGAGGCTCCCTGGACCTCGCTTTAGGATTTGTATGGAGGCTTCATTATGTAGGCATTATTGGTTAAATTATTGACTTTTGGTGATCAATTCAGCCTCCAGTAAAGTGAGGTTGAAGGTTCCAACCCTTTAATCACTTGGTTGGGTTCCTTGGCTACCAGCCGCCCATCCTGAGGCCATCCAGGAGCCCCCAGACACAGGCTATTTTGATGTTGTTCAATCGCAAAGTCATGTCTGCCTCTTTGCAACCCCATGAACTGCAGCATGTCAGGCTCCTCTGTCCATGGAATTTTCCCCCACAAGAATACTGGAGTGGGTTGCCATCTCCTACTCCAGGGGATCTTCCTGACCCAGGGGTCAAGCACACGTTTCTTGTGTCTCCTGTATTGGCCGGCAGATTCTTTATTGCTGCTCCACCCAAGAAGCCCAGATTTGGTTAATGGTGTTTATGTGGCCCTTCTGTATCCCGTGCCCAGGACAGACATCACTAATCAATCACAGTTCTTTTTCCGGCTCAACCACAGCCTCCTTCTAGACACAGCAGGCTGGGTTAACTCTCAGCATCCCAGCGATATTGCAGAAAAATTGAAATCTATTCACCATCTCTGCTTTAACATTTCAAGTCAGGAGGACTCAGCAGAGGTACCTTGGGATAATTCAGAAGGAAAGAGTGAGCTCTCCTGTCCATATTTTTTATTTTGTTCTGAAGTGTCCAGGAGGATATGTACTGTGAGAAAAGGAAGACAGGACAGTGGAGAGGTTTAGGCATTAATGGTAGATCTGTGGAACTGGAATTCATCTCTAATTAGGCAGTTATTGAAGGCATGTGGATAGAGAGATGTCTTCCAAGAGGGTGAGTAGATGGGGAAAAGAACAGACGGCTTCTTGCCAGAGGACAGGAAACGGCTCATGATGCCGAAGCAAGAAAGTGAAAAAAGTTAACAAGAGAAAAAACTGCATTTCTTTTTCTGAGGAGTAAGGCCATCTCTCCAGCTCCCAAAGTGGAATCCTCTGGAACCTTAAGGAATGGCAGAGGATTTCCTTACAGATGATAGAGACTAATGCTGTTGACGTCTTCCTTTTCGTTCTTGGATGTAACCAGGGTTTCTTCCACTGGTGATGCTTTAGAGGAGCATGCCTCTCTCCCTGCTGCCTCCACTCCACATCCTGCTTACAGTCTTGGCCCGGCTCACCCATCCTCCTCTGTCCTGTGACATCTCTCTTCTCTGTGGCTTGGTCCCATCCCAGCTTACCATCCAGAGGGAGGGCTGGGTACCACCCACCTGACCTTGCCTTCCTGACGATTACCTTGACTAATCACTCTGACACCCTGGTTTCTGGGGATAATGATTCCTGTAAAGTCAAGGGCGCCCTTTCCTTCCAGTGACCTGGATTACCCTCTTACAAGGAAAGCGCCCAGAGCTTTGGAGTGACTTTTCCACATTAGCTCTGAAGCCGAGTTGCAGTGAGGAAGTCTACCCTTTTAATAGGGGAAAATATTGCCCTCGTCTGTCTTTATGCAGTGCACTTGAGCCTAATGCTCACTTACCAATTCGCCTTTATAACTTCCATATTGAGTGAATTAAGTCCTCCATGTGGGTAGGTATTAAAGAAGTGATAAGTGCTTTATAATTCAGTAAGGGGTGGCCTGGCCATTTTGCATTTTCCTAAGGAAATTGGCCACTCCGAGGGCAGCACTCTCAGGACCCCTGGGGCCAGCTGCTCTCAGGCACAGAGCTTGCACTATTGGATTACTCTCAAGCCAGCTGCTCTGGCCTCGACCCGACTTTCCTTCTTGCTCAAACTGTCTCCTCCAAGGCCCACTGGGGAGAAAGGGTCAAAGCTAGTGTCCCTCCCTGCCTCAGGCTGTTTCTGCTTTGGATCAAAGACCTCCTCTTTCTCTCTTGGTTCAAAGCTGAGATGTCTAGGAGGGACTGGAAGTTTTATGATCAACATGCTTTGAGTAGATGAGAGATGACTGTCTCCAAGGGGCCATAGGGCTCTGTCTCCCTCCCCAACCCCAGAGGCGCAACACGCTTCTTTACACCTTTGTCTTTTCAGAGAGTTGGAGAACATGCTGGTTCCATCAAGACATTGGGAGCCATGGCCTTTTCATGACTTGCTGCAAGGTCCCAGGGTTCTGAGGAAGACCAGTCATTCGTTACTGTGTTCCTTTAAATCTTCTGCTGTGTACCAAGAACTGAGCAGCATGTTGTGGATACCACAGCAAACAAGATAAACAGGTTGCCTGCCCTCAGAGATCTTGCATTCTGTTGGGAGAAAGAAGCAATAGACGAGTAAACATGCACATGGGGTCGTTACAGATTTTGGCTACAGTATAAAGGAGATAACCAGAGCAACACTTCTCAAGCTCCATATTATTGACACTGTGAAAAAAGTGAAAGTCACTCAGTCATGTCGACTCTTTGCAACCCCATGGGGTACGCAGCCCATGGTATTCTCCAGGCTGGAATACTGGAGCGGGTAGCCATTCCTTCTCCAGGGGATCTTCCCAACCCACGGATCAAACCCAGGTCTCCCGCTTTGCAGGCGGATTCCTTACCAGCTGAGCTACCAGGGAATTCTTGGACATTCTTTGTCATGAGGCACTGTCTTAAGTTGTAGCATATTTAATAACATCCCTGGCCTCTACCTGGAGATGGAAATGGCAACCCACTCCAGTATTCTTGCCTGGGAAATCCCATGGACAGAGGAGCTTGGCGGGCTACAGTCCACGGGGTCACAGGAGTCAGACACTTAGTGACTAAACCACCACCACTTGGCCTCTACCCACTAGAGACCAGTCATGAGAATCAAAAGTGTCCCCAGACATTGCCAAGTGTTCTCTGAGGGGCAAAATCCTCCCCTGCCCTAAGAACGCTGGATCCAGAGGAAGGTGACACAGAACGTCTTTTGCTGGTTGGTCAGGGAAGGTCTCCCTGAAGAGAAGAGTTTGAAAGGGAATCCAAGTACTTTTAAAGGCAAAAACAAGTGCAAGGTCCTGAGAAGCAGGAGGGAGCTTGATGTTTTGAAGACTAGAAAGGAGACCAGTGGGACTAAAGCCAAGTAAACAAAGTTAAGGTTAGCTTGAGCTCAGGAGGGAGAGGGATGAGCCAGACATGGAGGATCCTGCTGGCTGAGGTGGAGAATGAATTCCATCCCAAGTACAGAAGCCATCAGGGGCTGATTTTTGGGGGGAGAGGGTGGAAAAGAGGGGAATGATCTAATTTAGTTATTTAAAATATATATGTATTTTTAATTTTGCTGTGTCAGGCCTTAGTTGCGACACGTGGGATCTTTGATTTTTGTTGTAGTATGCGAGATCTTGTTCCCTGACCAGGGATTGAACTTGGGTCCCCTGCATTGGGACTGTGGAGTCCTAGCCACTGGACCGCCAGGGAGGACACTGGTTTATGTTATGAAAAGCTCTTTCAGGCTCTGTGTGAAGACAGGTTTCGTCAAGTGGAGGTGGAAGCCGTGGAAGCAGGGGTCATGTTTTGGAGGCAGTGGCCTTTGAAAGAGCCGAGGCAGCCTGGGTGGTGAGAGATGATAAGAGTGGGGATGGTGGGCAGTAAGCAGAGCTGATGATCTCCTGCGGAGGTGCACTTGCTAAGGTGTGGGTGTTGGAGGGAGGGAAGGGAGCAATCGGTGATGAAATTTGACTTGGACTACTGTGTGGCATTGACGCGATTTACTGAGATGGAGACGCCCAAGTGGGAGGACAGCAAGAATTGGTGTTGCTGACGTATGACGGAAGAGCCTGGAGCTCAGCTGGGAGGTCTGACCAGAGATACCTTTGGGCGCATAGATGGTGTTCGCAGCAGGGCACCTGGGTGAGCTCCCCATGGCCTGGTGAGGGTGAGACCTGGAGGCTCCCCCACTGATGGCTAAAGACTATGGAACCAGCCAAGGAGACTAAGATACGCTATCCAGGGAGGTGGAAAGAAACCCAGCAGAGAGCGAGGTTAAGAGATTCATAGAGAAGAGAGTGTTTTCAGAAAGAGAGGGTGGTTAACTAGGTAAAATGCTGCTGGGAGGCTGAGAAACTGGATGGCAGAGAAGAATTTGCCAACGTGGAAACCACTGGTGACCTTGACAATATCGTTTCAGTGGAGTGGTGGGGATGAAGACAGACTGGGATGAAGGGTCAAAGGGAGGCGAGGACGGAAGGCCTGGGAATGTGGGCAATTCTTTTGAAAACATTTGGCATATGGAGATGGAGAGACATGAGTTGGTAGCTGAAGAACATCGAGCTGAGGAGATTTTCTTTGAAATGGGCTTTCCTTGGATGTGTTTATATGCTGATGGAAAAATCTAAGAGGGGGAGAGTGAGGGGACTGGGATGAGAAGGAGAAACATGGAATGAGCCCTGGATTAGTGGATGCGGGCAGGGGAAGGCCCACAGAGGAGCTGGTAGAGGGCTCTCCATTTCAGCGCCGCTGTCAGTCCCTTTGAGGTTCAGCCATTTATTCAGATGCCGCTGAGCTTTGCATGGCACTGGGAACACAAGCTTCCAGAAAACTCATATCCTGGTGAAGACCTTAGTCATGTGGGGAAGGGAAGGATGGAGAAGATGTGCTTAGGCACTAAGAGCATTTCCACCTCATCTGCTCCAATGTCTAGTGAGAGGAGGTCCTGCCCACTGCCCCACTCCTGACCCTGATGGTGGGCAGTAGACCAGAGATCTCTCCTGGAGGCGGGGAGGTCCGGTCCAGGTCTGGTCCTGAGATCTCTGGGATCACCCCATCTCTGGGCTCTGCAGTGATTCCCCAAGTTGCCTGTCCCCATTTGGGATGTTGAATCATGTGCCCTGGGCCACATTCTTCTTCAGAGATCAAGCTCAGGGTTTCTGCCGGTTCAGCTGCTGAGCAGGGCCCAGGGAGAGGACCGTAGAGGTGCCGTGCCTGGAACACCTCTGGCGTGAGTTAGGGCATCTAGGTGGCTACTTAGCACCAATCTGGATAACACCCTGAGTATATACTTACCCTGGGGCAGTATTTGAGATTCTGGAGGTAAGGGAGTTGGGAGTAAGACAGATAGGAGCTCTGTTCTGATGCATTATAGTTCTAGGGACACGACAAACACATAATCAAATAATCAAATAAGACAATTACAGATGGTTATTAAGGGCTGTGAAGGACATAAACAGGGGCTTGCGCCAGAGAGCAGCTGGCGGGGAAGGGAGGGTGGGCTCACCGAGGAGTCAGCTGGCTTCTCCTAGAAGGTGACCTTGGAGGGGAGGCCTGAGAGATTAGAAGGAGTCAGAGAAGAGCGTTTCCTGGAAGTTCTGATCAGGAATTAGCCTGGTAGGTTTAAAGAACAGAAGGCACGTCCCTGTGGCCGGGGCTTGGAAAACCAGGGGGTGTGTTCAGGGAGGGAACCATGGAAGCAGCTGGCGATCAGCTTGTGGGCCACGACGGCCTGGGTTTTGGATTTTATTTTAAGGAGCAAAGGAAGCAGTTGGAGGGTTATAAGCAGGAAAGAGGAGGATTGCACTGGAGGAGAGTCTGTTGGGGGAGGGTGAAGCCTGGGAGGCCAGCTCAGAGGTGGTGGCTGCTTGCAGTTATAGGCGGTGGCTCCCAGGCATGTGGATGTGAGGGCAGCAGTGGACATGGGGAGAAGCAGACAGACTGGCGAGGGGCAGGCCAGTCTGGTCACAGGCTGGGACCTGTGCAGGGCAGCCTGGGCTCCCCAGTAAGCTGGCGGAGCCCCCAGATGCATGCCTTTGACTGTTCCTCCGTTAGGAGACACCGCATTTCAGCAGGTGGAGAGCATAGGTGTGCACACAAGCAGCCCCCGTTCCTGGCACGAGTCTCAGAGTGGATCAGGAAGCCGGCACAGATGCTGTCGCCTTCCATCTGTTTACCGCACGACCTGAGTGTTCCTTTCTACGGTCCCGGGGGTGCCTGCAACGTGGGGCTGGTTCACCATGGTCCTTGGCGGGCAGCTGCTTATAGAGCTGGTGTGCTCATGTGCTGGCATGCTGGGGCTGCCAGCCCAGGAAGGCTCCCCAGGCGTCTGTCAAGGGAGGAGAGCCGAGTGACTTGGCTTGTGCGATCCGAGGCAGTTCTTCCCCAGTCCTCTGGTGCTTGAGCTCCACGGGGCTATTGCTCCAGACGGTTTGTTTATAATGCTAAACATATCAGATAATTGAAGGCTAATGCTTCTGTCTGGATCACTAGATATAATAGGCCTGGATAACAAATCAATTTTCTCCTTGCCCTACAAGGTTGGGAAGTCGAACATCCAGCGTATTCTTGGTGTGTGTGCATGGGTGTGCATGTGTGTGTGAGTGCGTGTATGTGAACACTCATGCATCTGTGTGCTCTAACACTGACTTATTACAAAATGAGACTCCAAGCTAGTTTCCCCAGGTACCCAACTCGATACTTGAATTTGGGCCACCATTTTAGATTCAAGTGAGAAGGTGATGGGAGCCCCATGTCTTACAGGAAGCAGGGACATCTGGAGGTGGAAGGATGGGAGGTCTGTCCAGCCTTGATATCTGAAACTCCTGTGTTCCTGGAGGACTCAGTACTCATATAAAAAGCATCTGAGAAGCGCCAGTTTCAGCTACCTCCTGCCAGGATACACCTCCCAGAATGGCAATAGGAACATGTGAATTATGAATTAACAAGAACACTTACTTATCTGGTTAGCTTGATCATCCAGAAAGGGTATTCGAAACGAAGTAAGAAAACAAAGGCAAATATCTATCTCTGTGTGTGTGTGTGCACGGATGTGCACACACAGGTCTGTGCATGATTTTTTTCATATTCTCTTAAATTCTTATTCAGATTCTTACTACTCTGACATAAGGCACAGTGCCAAAGGCAGTCATAGAGTCAGCTCTGATTTGCACTAGTTCTGGGTGTCAGAGCTGCACGGAGGATGTGGGCATGGCCTCAGCTAATCCTCAGAGCACCCAGATTTCTTGTTAGGAGACTGAGGTCTGCAGAGGCTGGAGTTACTGGTCCTGAGGCATCCAGTTTCCAAATTCTGGATGTGGGTGTTGACTGTCCACTGTTATTTTGTTTCTTCTTATTTATTTTTATTGAAGAAGGACAGGGAAGCCTGGCTTGCTGCAGTCCATGGGTCACAGAGAGTCGGACACAACTGAGGGACTGAACAACAACTGTTGATTTACAATGTTGGTAATTCCTGTTGTATGGCAAAGTGACTCAATTACATATACATACAAATAATACTTCATGCACATAATATGTTAGATATGTAGATAAATGGGCTTGCTTAGTGGCTCAGATGGTGAAGAATCGGCCTGCCATGCAGGAAACCCAGATTCAATCCCTGGGTCAGGAAGATCCCCTGGAAAAGGAAATGGCAACCCACTCCAGTACTCAGTATTCTTGCCTGGAGAATTCCATGGACAGAGAAGGCTGGTGGGCTACAGTGCATGGAGTTGCAAAGAGTTGGACACCACTGAGCAACTAACCTAGTAAAGTAATGCTCAAAATTCTCCAAGCCAGGCTTCAGCAATACGTGAACCATGAACTTCCAGATGTTCAAGCTGGATTTAGAAAAGGCAAAGGAACCAGAGATCAAATTGCCAACATCTGCTGGATCATGGAAAAAGCAAGAGAGTTCCAGAAAAACATCTATTTCTGCTTTATTGACTATGCCAAAGCCTTTGACTGTGTGGATCACAATAAACTGGGGAAAATTCTTAAAGAGAGGGGAATACTAGACCACCTGACCTGCCTCTTGAGAAACCTGTATGCAGGTCAGGAAGCAACAGTTAGAACTGGACATGAAACAACAGACTGGTTCCAAATAGGAAAAGGAGTACGTCAAGGCTGTATATTGTCACCCTGCTTGTTTAACTTCTATGCAGAGTACATCATGAGAAATGCTGGGCTGGAGGAAGCACAAGCTGGAATCAAGATTAATGGGAGAAATATCAATAATCTCAGATACGCAGATGACACCACCCTTATGGCAGAAAGTGAAGAAGAACTAAAGAGTCTCTTGATGAAAGTGAAAGAAGAGAATGAAAAAGTTGGCTTAAAGCTCAACATTCAGAAAACTAGGATCATGGCATCTGGTCCCATCGCTTCATGGCAAATAGATGGGGAAACAGTGGAAACAGTGGCAGACTTTATTTTTATGGGCTCCAAAATCACTGCAGATGGGGACTGCAGCCATGAAATTAAAAGACGCTTACTCTTTGGAAGGAAATTTTTGACTAACCTAGACAGCACATTAAAAAGCAGAGACATTACTTTGTCAACAAAAGTCTGTCTAGTCCAGGCTATGGTTTTTCCAGTGGTCATGTATGGATGTGAGAGTTGGACTATAAAGAAAGCTGAGTGCCAAAGAATTGATGCTTTTGAACTGTGGTGTTGGAGAAGACTCTTGAGAGTCCCTTGTACTGTAAGGAGATCCAACCAGTCTATCCTAAAGGAGATCAGTCCTGGGTTCATTGGAAGGACTGATGTTGAAGCTGAAACTCCAGTACTTTGGCCACCTGATGTGAAGAGCTGACTCATTTGAAAAGACCCTGATGCTGGGAAAGATTGAGGGCAGGAGGAGAAGGGGACGACAGAGGATGAGATGGTTGGATGGCATCACCGACTCAATGGACATAGGTTTGGGTGGACTCCAGGAGTTGGTGATGGACAGGGAGGCCTGGTGTGCTGCGGTTCATGTGGTCACAAAGAGTTGGACACGACTGAGCAACTAAACTGAACTGAGCAACTAACCCACACCCTACCCCGTACACATATTATCTATTCCTTTTAAAATAGTTTATTTTTCCATTATGGTTTATCATAGATTCTTTTTTTTAATTGGAAGATAATTGCTGTGCAATGTTTTGTTAGTTTGTGTTGTGTAACAATGTGAATTGTTCTATGTACACATATATCCCCTCCCTCTGAGCCCAAGTCACTCAGCACCCAGCTGAGCTAAGGGTGTCCACTCTTGATCTCTGTTCTCCAGTGGACTGCAGGGCAGCATGTTAGAAGGGCCCTGGGGTCACAGCTTGATAGCAAAGAAGAGCCAGAAAATCTTTAAAAAATGGAAGCAGTAGCCCTTAGAATTCAGGCATCATTTCAGGATAGAAATGTTTTGGGCAGGGATACAGGTTCTACCTACTTCAAGGGCCTCTGAGCCTAGCTCAGACGGACAGGTAAGTTGATCGCAATGATCCAGGATCTTCAAGAAAATGTTCTAAGTCATGTTCTGTCTGTTTTGTTGCTGTTTAGTCGCTGTCGTATCCGACTCTTTTGCGACCCCATGGACTCCAAAGACTATCAGCTCCACATATGTCCCCTCCTCCTTGAACCTCCCTCTCTCCCCTCTGAAAAGTGAAAGTGTTAATCACTCTGCTGCTGCTGCTAAGTCGCTTCAGTCGTGTCCGACTCTGTGCGACCCCATAGATGGCAGCCCACCAGGCTCCCCCGTCCCTGGGATTTTCCAGGCAAGAGTACTGGAGTGGGTTGCCATTTCCTCCTCCAGGGGATCTTCCCTACCCAGGGATCGAATCTGGGTCTCCCACATTGCAGGCTGATTCTTCACCCCTCTAGGCCATCACAGGATACCGAGCTGAGCCCCCTGTGTTATACAGCAGCTTCCTACTAGCACTTCGAAGGCCTCTTCATTGCATGGGAATATGAAATGTTCCATGCAGAGAGTCACGTCAGTGGCCTGTCCCTGCCCCCTTGTCACTGCCCTTTCCTTATGCCACAGAATCATGACACTCTGCTGACGTTCTGCCAGGAGCCAACGTGCAACATTTTTCCAGGGAGAGGAAGGAAGGAACGGAGGCTTAGTTCAGGACAGCACTGAGCTCCAGAGCCAGAGCTGAGCTCAGTGTTACAGCTCAGAAAACTTCCATAAGGTCTCGGTGGGGGGCCCTTGGTCAAAGCACATGCTCCTTCCAGGTAGACTTGGGAAGGATGGAGTCACTCCCAGTGGCTCAGCGAGCATTTATTCCTGGAGATAAACCCAAGCCACAGCTGCTTTGAACCCCTGTAGGGATGAGTCAGAACACAAGTGAAATGCTAATTAACATGTGTGTGCACGGGTGCGTGCATGCCAAGTCCATCCAGTCGTGTCCAACCCTTTTGCAACCCCATGGACCGTGGCCCGCCAGCCTCCTCTGCTCATGGCATTCTCCAGGCAAGAATGCTGGAGGGGGTTGCCATGCCCTCTGCTAGGGGGTCTTCCCAATGCAGGGATTGAACCCGCATCTCTTAGGTCTCCTGCATTGGCAGGTGCGTTCTTTACCACTAGCCCCACCCGCTAATTAATTAAGCCCCTGTTAATTAATATATTCACAGATAGTATAAAAATCCTTTGCATTAGAATTCATCCAATTGTGCTTTTGTACCATTATTTCTTCCTCCTTCTGTTTGGCTAGGGCCAATACGGAAATGAACTGGCAATCTCCAAGCGCATAAAAACTAGACGGTGCAGACTGTGGTCTTTATTTTAATTAAAAATATGCCATGTGGATATGTTTAAGAGTTGTTTGTATCTCCAGTATTTAAAAGTTAAAGGCAGAAAACTCTAGAACACTGCAACATTCAAATCCATCCAACAGCGGAGGACTAAGCTGGTTGTGGATGCTCATGAGAGGTGCAAGGCACCGTGCACCTGGCAGAGCTCTCCTCCGCACCTGGCTACCCAGAAAGATAAGGACTGCCTGGGACAAAGGAGCATCCTGCCTTTCTTTAGATGCAGCAGGCCCAGTATTTCCTTGTCTTCCCAAGCTTTTCTCTCTGCTCTCTGCTGTCAGATGGCTGTTATTTTCCCCTGTGATCCCTCACTGCTATTAATGAGCTGTTCTTCATAACCAAATTTTCCAGATAACAAAATTTAAATACAGAACCTCTGCATGTTCAACCTCCTCACTGGATGTTTCTTCTTTTCCCTAAGATGCATTACACACCTCCTTAACTTTTGAAGCAAAGTAGATGAAAACACGGGGCTTCCCTGGTGGCTCAGCGGTAAAGGGTCTTAAATAGAAGCGTTCTGTAATAAAGCAATGTTTCCCATCCTGAATACTGTGGACATTTGGGGCAGATGATTCCTTGCTGTGGGGATGCTGCCTGGTGGATGATGGAATGTTTAGAAGCATCACTGTGGATGCCCGTGTCACTGCCTGACCCCAGTGTGACCCTCAAAAATGTCCCCTGGTGTGCGTGCTCCATCGCTTCAGTCTTGTCCAATTCTTGGAGGCTCTATGGACTGTAGCGTCAGAATCCTCTGTCCATGGGATTCTCCAGGAAAGAATGCTGGAGTGGGTTGCCATGCCCTCCTCCAGGGGATCTTTCCAACCCAGGAATCAAACCTGGATCTCCTGCATTGCAGGCAGATTCTTTACTGCTGAGCCATAGGGAAGCCCCCAAGATGTCTCCAAGCACTGCCAAATGACCTCTGGGAGCAAAATTGCCTCTAGTTGGGAACCGCTGAATTCAAGAGACTAAAGTGGAGGGAATTAGAGTAGGGATGGGCGCCCGGAGTCACACTGAGGGGAGGCTGCAAGTCTTTGCGGGGCCACCAGCGCTGCATGCTGTGCCTGAGCAGACGATGCGGGATCTGGGCTTCTGCTGACCTGTGTTCCTGGCACCGCTCTGAGTTCTCGAGCCTTCCACAGCAGTGCCAGGCGGGTGCAAGGCTGCCGCTCGGATGGGCTGGTGCAGCCTGTCATCCTGGGAGAGGGAGACCAGTGACTGCCCTGCTGGACAGGGCTCAAGGGCTTAACCTTCCTTGAAAAACATGGTCATTCTTGTTGTTTAGATGGTAAGTTGTGTCCCACTCTTTTTGTGACCCCCATGGACTGTAGCCTACCAGGCTCCTCTGTCCGTGGGATTCTCCAGGCACTCACTGGAGTGGGTTGCCATTTCCTTCACCAGGGGATCTTCCCAGATCAGGGATAGAACCCGAGTCTCCTGCATTGGCAGGTGGATTCTTTACCACCGAGCTACCTGGGAAGCCCTCCATCATTTGTGATTGCTTTCCAGATGACAGAGTCCATGCGCTATGCAAACAGCCTGGACAGCCCAGAAAAGCACACCAAAAGAAGCCATGTGTAATTGTACTGGGCCAAGGGAACCACTGTTTACTACAGACCAAAGCAAGGCAGACCTCTCTCAGACTTGGTCTTATTTCTTTACTATATTTTTAGAACCTGCCTTTTCCACTTAAACTCACGGTCTCTGCATTAGCACAAAGCAGCCAGCAGAGTTACGACCCCTGGGGCTGGTACCAAGTGGTGAGTCACTGGGAAAGCTTGGCAGGCTCCCTGCCCATGTCAGCGGCAAACGTCAGGCTGCACCTTCGCGGTTCTGCTCTTCCCTGAGAACCCGCTCGGCGCTGCCTTCTGTGCACCCTCTGACGCTGTTTATAATTTCAGCTCGAACAGTTTTCCTGGAGGTCATGAATGACAGGTTTACTGCCCCTCCACCCTTCTGCCACTCAGAGTTTTTATCAATGATGGCTGAGAAATGACAACTTCCAGCAGAACCAGGCTGCCCTTTTAGCATGAAAACTGAGAGAAGACTGCTCGGCCTCTACAGAAGTGAAAAGAATGAAAATGTTAGCTGCTTAGCTGTCTCCATGTCTTTGTGACCCCATGGACTGTTACCCCCCGAAGGCTCCTCTGTCCATGGGATTTTCCAGGCAAGAATACTGGAGTGGGTAATCATTCCCTTCTCCAGGGGATCTTCCCAGCCCAGGGATCAAACCCAGGTCTCCTCTGCAGGCTGATTAGTTACGGTCTGAGCCATCAGGGAAGCCCAGCCTCTACAAAGCCTGAGGTTAAAAATAATCATCACAGTGGGCACTCCCTGAGGACTTACTCTGACCCCAGCTGCTGTAACGGCTTTTTAATGTAACGTGCAATCCTTATGTCCTCCTTATGCTGGAGGTATTCTATTATTCCCATTTGACAGATGAAGAAACTGAGGCACAGACAAGTGAAGAAACCTGGACAGGGTCCCATAGATCGAGGTAGCGATGGAGACAGGATCTGTATCCTGGCAGTCTGGCTCTAGGCAGGGGTCAGCAACCTGTTTCTATGAAAGGCCAGAAAGTCAATATTTTAAGTGAGCTTCTGCAGCAATAACTCAACTCCATTTTTGCTGAGAAAAGTGGTCACAGACAAGAGTAAATGAGCAGATATGTACATGGAGATTTAAATTTCATATACTTTTCACATGTCACAAAATAGGATTCTATGTTAGATTAAAAAAAAATGTAAAAACTATTCTTATTTCTCAGGCTGTATGGAAATGGGTTGTGGGCTGGAGTTTGTAGTGGCTAACCCAGCTTCGGAGCACCAACTCCTAATCACACAGTTGCTATAAAAGTGCCGTTCCCTGATGTAGGAAAAGTCAGACTCAAAAGAAGATACAAGGGGCTATATGATATAGACGAGAGAGCCCGGTGCACCCAGGACTTCAGCCATCATCCTGCTGTGTCAGTGAGCGCCTCTGCCGGGGAAGGGTCATTTGTGGGCATAAGGACAGGGAGGCTGAGAGAGGTCAAGTATTCGACTGCAATAATGATTGACAACTCAGCCATAATAAAAACACATTTCTGGAATTCTAATGTGGGCTCAGAAAACTGATTTCATTTATTTAAACAACTTGATCGACAGCTGCTTGTTGGGAGCTTGTGTGAAGCTGGGCTCCCATGAATGAAGACCCGTCGGCAGGAACACTGCAATCTGTTAACACTTGGTGGCTTACATGGACTGAGTGGATACCCCGCGTGGGGGTGGGGCTGGCACAGGTCCTTCTGCCCCCTCTGAACTTCCTTCTCAGCTGACATGGAGCCGGGATCCCTGCCTTGGCGAACCCAGACCAAACAAACTGTCCTGGGGCCATGCGGCTTCCAGGGGAGGAGGCTTTGGAGAAGGAATTCAGTACCGACCTGGCCACCTGGCCCATGTCCCCAGCAGATGCTAATGTGTCTGGCTGCTTAGCAGGGGCTCCGAGAGAATGCGGTACGAAAAGGGCTCTTGGCATACCTTGTCGCTGCGCGGCTCTGAAATGCTTCCAGAGGCCCTGGCCACCGCCTCCCTGCGGCCTTCCTGGCGCTGGTCCCACCTGATGGCAGATGGCAGAACCACGGGGGAGGTGGGGCCTGGGCGGGGATGTCTGGGGAAGGGGGCTGTCTTTCCCATGCCTTGGGTACCACTGTCTCAGGGCGAGCTTTCATGTCTTCCCCCTCCTCTCCAAGAGGATGCTTTGACTTTGGGGGCACTGATGGGAGAGTCAGAGCCCAGGAGGGCTGCAGGAGGCCTTTTCCTATGGTCCCTGGAGCTCCTTGGGGTGGTGGGGGTGTATGAATGGCCTCCTCTCAGATGACTTTGGAGCTGGAAAGGACCTTGGTAATCAGTAGTCAAATGCAGAGGTCCCTAACCTCCGGGATCTAAAGCCTGATGATCTGAGGTAGAGCTGATGTAATAATAATAGAAATAAAATGCACAATAAACGTAATACACTTGAATCATCCCCCAACCACCCACCCTCTCCAGTCGGTAGAAAAATTGTCTTCCACAAAACCAGTCCCTGGGGCCAAAAATGCTTGAGGACTGTCTAATGGTTCTCAACCTGGACCCCAAAGCAGTAATGTAGGATGTTTGTCCCTGGTGTTTTCTCTCTCTCTCTCTCTCTCTCTCTATATATATATATATATATATATACACCAAACAAAGGAAATCAAATCCATACCATGATGAGCCCTTCCATGCTAACAGTACTTTCGAGAATTCCTTTGCTTTGCGCTGGAAATTATCTGCTGGATGAGTCAGTGCTGGTTTATGCCCGTTGATAAAAAAAAACTCTGGTTAACAGTGATTTATATCTTGGATTAGTAAATCTGAGAAGATGAATTAATTATTGCTTAATAAGTGTGTGTGCTTGCTTGACACATGTTTAGGGAGCTAAGCATGAAATCTCTCGGGAGAAAGTTCTAAAAGAAGATCTTTGTAAAGAGATGGGGGAGAAACTGCTGATCTGGTGTAACTCTCTCCCCTTACAAATGAGGACACCAGAGGCCCAGGGTGTTGAGAGCTCATGCTCAAAGCCACGGCTGCTAAAGTCCCAGAGATAAAGCTGGAATCCGGCTCCTCAAATGCCAGCCTCCTGTTCTTTCCGTGACACCCAGGCCTTTGGTCATGCCTCCTTTGTGGATGTGGTTATGCCATATGAAGCCACTGACGTTCTTGAACTCCAGATGAATTGGATCATGGTAACCAAAGGGGGCTTCCCTGGTGGCTCAGACGGTAAAGAATCTGCCTGCAATGCAAGAGACTCAGATTTGATCCCTGTGTCGGAAAGATCCCCTGGAGAAGGGAACGGCTGCCCACTCTGGTATTCTTGCCTGGAGAATTCCATGGAGAGTGGAGCCTGGCGAGTTACGGTACATGGGGTCGAAGAGAGTCAGACACGACTGAGTGACTAACTTTCACTCTCACCCAAAGGGGGTCTTCGGTGTCTTGCCCTTAGGGGACCCTGAGGTGGTGTGTGTTCCTTCTGGGCTTTTCCACTGAAAAGCCATGTTCACGAGCAAGCTGCCCCCAACCCCTTTTAAAAAAATCACTTCATTTGTATTGTCTCTGTGGGCAGGAATGTAGAAAATGAGCCTGTTCTTAAAAAAAAAAAAAATCCTAGAAGTTAAAAAGAACTAAAAGAGAATGAAAAGAAACTGAATTAGGAAGACCTGCAGGGAGATTGAATCTCAAGAATGTAAAGAGTAGTCTTTCTAGAGCCCAGGGGATGTGAGGGCATTAAACACTATCCATGGGCTCAGAACTTGGGATCCCCCAGCAAGCCCATCAGCCAGGTTATGTGTGTGGCCCCATGCAGAGAGAGAATGAAGCAGGCTCAGAGATCACTGGGGACTTGGTGGAGAGCCTGGCTCACGGGTGGCTGCTCCAGGATTTAAGCCCAGGTCTCTGGCACTAAAGCCAGCATCTTTCTGGTGATCCCTCTGCTGACCTGAACCTTGCCTTTCCTCCCTCCCTGCAGACACATAGAGAACTGGCGCGGTCTGCACACGCTCAACGCTGTGGACATGGAGCTCTATACTGGCCTCCAAAAGCTGTGAGTGCACCAGCTCCCGGTGGGGGTGGGGGCAGGGGCCAGCCCATACGTAGTCCAGGCTTCAAGTTACAACCTGAACCCACGTCCTCCGGGTTAGTGCTTTCCTCAGCCCCGTGCTGGACTGATGGTCCCCAAGGAGCAGGGATATTCCCAGTCACCTCCTCCTTTGGATTCAGTGCGAGTGACTGCGGGGGAATTGAGGTGGGGAAACGGAGAAGGCTGCAGTTGCTAGAGTTGCTGGACCAGAGTCTTATTCACTTGCCAGGAGGGGCACACTTCTCACCCTCACCCAGGTCCCAGTGGGATGTAAGCCCAGATCCTGCCCACTGGTCCTGTGGTCCTGTCCCTCAACTGGACCACAAGTGATGACTGGTGATGAAGAAATGCATTCAGTTTACAGAGGCATCTGTCGTCCAGTCTTGGCCTCACTGGCTGTCAGCCTCGGCCCAGAGCAGAGCTGTATCTCTACCCCGTAGGCTCTGCTGACCCTCTTTTCCTCTCTCTCTTCAGGACCATCAAGAACTCAGGACTCCGGAACATCCAGCCCAGAGCCTTCGCCAAGAACCCCCACTTGCGCTATATGTGAGTAGAGCTGGGTCCGGGCCACAGGGAGTCGGTGGGTGGGTGGATGGGGGCAGGCATACGGCAGGGAGAGAGAGTCCTGGGGGTGAAGCCCGAGGCCTGAGATCTGGACCTGGCTTCGCTAGTGTGTGTCCTGCGGCAAGTCCCATCGCTTCTCTGGGACTCAGAGTTTTGCCCCTTAAGATGAGGGTTTTGGGTTTGATGATCTCTGAGGTTCCTATTGGAAGGTAAAGCCTGAGACTAGGGGGTTGGTTTGTTCACTTTTTATGATGAAATTTGCAACTTAATGGGAATGTAAATGAGAGGAAATTCCCCATATAAGTGTAGTGTGTGATGTGAATACTACTCTTCAGAGACCATTTGTAGGTCCGTAAGTGTGTGTGTGTGTGTGTGTGTGTGTGTGTGTGTGTGTGTCGGGGTGGGGGGGGGGAGGGAGGGGGGGGGGTTGGCTGAGAGAAAGCAGGGCCAGGCCAAGTGTCACGTCTAGATAGATCCTGCAGACGGACTCTCACGAGCTTCGTGCTTCCTCTCTAAGCCTAGTTCTGGGCTGAAGGCTCTGGGGTTTGATGGGAGGACTGCCATTTCCTGGGGAGAGACGGGCTGGAAAGGAAACCTAGAGCCAGCAATTAGGGAAAGTGCAAACACACTGCACCCATGGGGGTCCTTGGTATTCGGTCAGGTCTTTGCAGATGGTGGCCATCTTGGACATCTATGGGGCATGTTCTCCAAAAGCAGAGATTCCATAGGAACCAGCAGGGTGGAGGCTGCTGTATTTGGCCAGAAAATGGAGGAATGGTGTGCAGATGAATCTTTCCTCTGGCCACCTGAGAGTTGCTCTGGTGCAGGCACTTTGGACTTGGAGGGCATCCGGCTGCATAGGAATCTCACCAGAAGAGACAGAACATCCGAGGGAAGTGGAGGGGAGGTGGAGGAAGAGAAAAGATCGTGGAGAATTGTGGTGGGCAGGTTGTTTCTCCTTTGGGGGTATCCTGGCCTCACCCCTGGGCCTTTGCGTGTTTTTCCAAGCACCTAGTGAAAGCTTAGGGCTTCCCTGGTGGCTCAGCAGTAAAGAATCCACCTGCCAATGCAGGAGACACAGGAGATGCAGGTTCCGTCCCTGGGCTGGGAATATCCCCTGGAGGAGAGCATGGCTACCTACTCCAGTATTCTTGCCTGGAGAATCCCGTGGATAGAGAAGCCTGGTGGGCTACAGATCACAGAGTTGCAACAGAGTCAGACACGACTGACTTGACTGAGCGTGAGTGAGGGCTTGATTAGTATTTTTATTTTTGAAATCAGCGATGGCCACCCCTTCTTTGTGCTGAGCTTTCTCTCCTCCCTTTGGACATGGCACACTGCAGGGCCATTACTCAGGGTCTTATGTAGTAGCCATAGGGGACCGAGTGCCCCTCTATGCCCCACCACAGCTGTCTCAATTATTTGTTGCCCCCTTGCCCTAGTTGAGCCTCTGTGGCGGGATTCTCCTGATGTGTGTTCTTTGCAGCTGGGGGTGTAGCTGGGACCAGATGTTGCAGGTGTTTATTTTACAGGGGATTTGACTTTCCATGTAAACTGTCCCAGGGGACGAAGCTTTTGACCTCTGAGAAGTCTCCTTTTCATGCTAACTCATATGAGGGTCACAGAGCCAGATGCCCACAGAGGACCAATGGGGACAGTGGAAGCTGGGGACCACGTGTTCCCGCTTAGGGCCAGCCTGTAAACAGTTCTAGCAGACTGCTGCCATAAGGAAGTGGGGCCTTGGGTTGCCAGATTTACTGTGGGTTTTTTTTTTTTCCCAAGGAGAGCTGGAGGTTTAGTGAAACCTCTCAAATTTTAAATACTGGCACTAAAAATAAAACCTTTCAACACCATGGGCCAGGCAGGATCACACTGTGGACAGAATGTGACATAGGGAATGCCAACTTGGGGGCCGGGGTCGGACTTGGGGGACAGAAGCTGCCTGCACGGGAGAGGCTCTGTCCTTTTAGACGGCAGTGGCTTGGTGCTCAGAATCTGCCTGCGCACCTGTCACCTGTGGCTCTCCAGGGATTTGAGAGGGTTTTCAGACGTATCACATGTCCAAGGGCCACAGAGGTGGGGGGAGGCATGCAGCTTGGGTTCCAGGTGTCTCTGAAGTGGGTTGTACTAGAACTTGTCTTTGAATTACCCTTGAGATCCCTGAAGAGGGCTGTGGCCCACCATCTCTTTTGAGATGATCCGGGTCTGCTGGCAGTGACAGGATGGTGGGGCTTTGCAAGATTCCCCAAGGCTTTGGGGGCAGGAAGGGTGTCATGGAATAGGTTCTGATGATACCAGTGAACCTGCCCATGACCTTGGACACACTGGCCAGCTCTTGCCCAGGTGTTGCGGTTGGCTGCAAAAGGATCAAGAGTGAGATAGACAGGTCACCGTCAGTCCAACCCCGGTTTGGGCCTCTCTGCATATTAGGGATGAGCTGGCTGCTCAGATCCACGTGATAGGGTCAGCATCTGGCCCAGGGGCTGCTGGAGAAGGAGCCTGGGGGTCCCAGAGAGGAGAGTCAAGAGGTCCAGCCGTGTGCACTGGCTTCCTCGATGGGTTCACTTATTAACTTTTCCCATTTACAGAGACACATCCCACATCTCAACTGAGTGAATTTCCCGGCAGCTCCGGGACACTTTCTCCTGGCAAATGGGCAAGGTTTCTCTGCTCTCTCACAACATCTTCTATTTCTGTCCTCTAAGTGCATTTACAAGTTTTCAGGCCCCAGCTGAGCAATCACAAGATGGTCACTTACTCCAGCACTAATTGCCAAGCTCTGGCTTGGTGGCTTTTCCCCCCTTCTTCTGCCCCCCCTTTTTTTAGGGTGATGGCTAAGTCTTTTCTTCTCCCCTTCTGTGCACAGTAAGAAGCAGGAAGTGAAATCATTGCCTTCTGTACCGATGTCAAGTTATCCAAGTTGTTCTGATTGGTCCAGCTGCCCCACACCTCTAAGCTGCTGGTGGATTAGTCATAATACTCTCTCATGCCAGAAAGTGAGCCAGCATGTGAAGGCCAAATTGTCTGCCACAAAGAAGGCTGGAGACTAGGACTCTTCAAGGTTTATGAGTGACTGAGCATCTCTTTTTGACTGTGTCTGTCTTCTTTGTCTTTTATTGAGTGTGAAAAACTAAATACTGATTTATATACATTTGAGAGACTGGAATATTCTTGACCCTTATATATCCTTTCCTTGGTGAAAGATTTTGGATTCTGAATTTTTAAGGATAAGGATTTTCCAAATAGATCATTGGAACCACTATTTGCTCATCTGTAAAATAGGTGTAATGATGGTGCCTGTTCTAGTGATAGGATGCGATAAAGATTTATGATAGGAGGCACATACAGCACTTAGCCCAGTGCCAGTAAATCGTATTTATAAATGCAAGCTGCTGATAGTGATGAAATTACTGTTATTACTGGGATGGTGATCCTAGAATCAATGAGGAGAGATAATACGGCTTTGATGGCGATTATGACCACTGCTTTATTAAAGGAAAAAGCTGGATTTCTGTCCTGTGTCTCTCTGGTGACTAGAAGACTCCAGTCTACACTCTTTCGGATGACTTTCTTCCTTGAATGCTGATTGATGAACAAACCCTGATAGATCCTATATAGTCTCCATTTAGTCCGTCTTCTCTAGATCAGAGATCCCTAATGTTTTTTGGTACCAGGCACTGGTTTCATTGGTTTCGTGGAAGAATATTTTTCTATGGACAGGACGAGGGGCTGGAGGGATGGAGTGTGCAACTGAGATTCCTCCGAATGTGCTGTTCACAGCAGGATTTGCAGTGCTTTGAGAATCTGATGCTGCCACTCCGCTGATAGGAGGCGGAGCTTGGTGGTAATGTGCGTGATAGGGAGTGGCTGTAAAAACAGATGAAGCTTCCCTTGCTCACCTGCTGCTCTCCCGGTTCCTAACAGGCCACAGACCAGAACCCACTGGGGACTTCTGCTCTACACTGTGCTCACCCTTCTTACCCCTGTTAGTTTCAGAAAGGATCCAACCAGAGGCAACTGATGAGCCTATACTTTGTTGATTTCCATCTCACTTGAGACCACACCCCCCAGGACTACAGAATTTGGATTGCTTGCTGAGTGCTCTAACCTCACCTCCTGCAGCAGACTCTTCTCTTCCTTTCTGCGGTTTGTCTTCTCTGGGATGGCTCACATATATAACAGCCGCAGTTTGGAGTCCCCATAAGCAGAGTGATGACAGTGTCTACCTAAAATCTGCACTCAAATGATGGTTCAGTTCAGTTCAGTCGCTCAGTCGTGTCCAACTCTTTGCGACCTCAGGCCTCCCTGTCCATCACCAACTCCCTGAGTTCACTCAAACTCATGTCCATCGAGTCCATGATGCCATCCAGCCATCTCATCCTCTGTCGTCCCCTTCTCCTCCTGCCCCCAATCCCTCCCAGCATCAGAGTCTTTTCCGATGAGTCAACTCTTCGCATGAGGTGGCCAAAGTACTGGAGTTTCAGCTTTAGCATCATTCCTTCCAAAGAACACCCAGGAACTGATCTCCTTTAGAATGGACTGGTTGTGCTTGCTTTCATCTGTAGAGCACTGTCTGGTTTCAAAGTACTTTCTCCTGTATTCTCTGCTCTAATCCCTTTACCTGGGGGATCCTCCTGGGCTGGGGAGTGTGGTAGGCAGCCTTCCTTTATAGCCTGGAAGACAGGTCCAGGGAGGGCCTGTCTTATAAATAGCAGAAATACAACTGCACTGAAGTCTTCTGGTTTTCTTTACAAGAATCCTTCTCCTGGGGCTCATGGACTGGAAGGGACAATGGTTTTCACTGATGCAATTAAAAAAATTCATTTTTTACAAAATATGAGGAGAAGGGGAAAGACTAATACTGATTAAGATCTTACTATGTGCCAAAGACTGGACCTGCTGCTTTGGCAAATATAATCTCACCCCTCACAGTAACTCTTAGGTTTGGGCTCCCCATCCCCATTTCATAGATGAGAATACTGAAGCTCAGAAGTCATAACTGACTTTCCCCAAGGTCAGGTAGTAATTAGTGGTACAACCAGGATTTGGACTCTGATCCTTTAGGCTCTAAAGTCCATGGACTTTTCTACGCCTTTGGCATGTTTTGTTTCTCTGTCAAGCTTTCATAGCAACAATTCCTTGTGGTGGTGGTGGGGGGGAGGGTCTTTAAAGTTTTATTAGAGAGCAGCCATTTCCCCGGGGGTATTTAGCACCATCCATCCTCAAAGAGCTCCCGTTTAGCAAGCTCCATTTCATTTCTTTTCCTATTCAGGTCAAATCCTATAACAACAGCTACATTATGACCTGAATCTCTTTGTTGTAAAAGATTTCTTAACGCCAGCCTGTGGCCCACTTATTTCCAAGAATATGTAATGTAAGATTCCAGCAAGCCAAGAGAACTTATTTAATCCCTTAGAGTGGTTGTGATGGGACCTTTCTTGTGCTCAGTTGGTTGATTTCTCCCCCTAAAGCTCTGAAGGTCACGCTAAGTTCTTCCTCTGCAAATGTACATGGGATCTTCCCCCCGAGAGCACCAGCCTGGAGCTGACCTGGGTGGGAGCAGGATGCGGTGGGGAGGGGAGAGTGTCCTGATTTGGGCATGATTATTGTGTTAATTGTGGGCATGTCAATTGTGTTCTGTTCACAAGGAGTGAAAGTCAGCAACACTGGGCAGATAGGATTAGAGGAAGTGGCTAGGGTCCCTGCTCTTTCAGCGACACATCTGAGCTGGCAGCACATGTTTCTGAACCGCTGGGGTGAACACTTGGTGAGATGGATTTATGATGTGTTGTAAACCGCTCAGTGTTCTCTCTCCTTGTCCAGTCTGGGTCTAAGACAGCGTGTGGATATTGTATCAGCAGACTTGTGCCTCTCGGCCTGCCCTTTACCTCTGCGCTGACTTTTCTCCAAGTCCCAGAGGGGTTGTAACTGGCACACTCGTCCCCAGATCTCTTCTCCACGGGTGCCCTTCCTTTTATGTAGAGAACTTAGCCATTGGGCGTTGTGTAGTAACAGTCAGGAATGTAGGCTTTGGAGACAGAAAGGCCAAAGTTCCAATCCTCTATCTTCCCTGTACAACTTTGGGACATTAGGCAAGCTGATGAGCTTCTGTGAGCTTTGGAGGGAATGTAAGAGTTCCCACTTCGTGAGATTGTTCTGAGCTTTAAATGAGACGATGCTTCAAAAGTGCTTAAGACGGTGCTTTACGAAAGACTCAATATTTTCTTTGCTGTTATTAATGACTTCTTTCTGGTCGGTGGTCTCTGATTTCACAGAATCATGGATAGTTGAAAGTGGAAGGGGCTTTAGCACTAAACCCCTAACTTTATGTTCCTCGCCTTGCTCCCATCCTGGCCCTTTAGACTCATAAATCAAATTGCCTGGCTGGCATCTTTACTTGGGTGGTTAAGACACAAGGCAGACTCAACTTGGCCAAAACAGAATTCTTTATTTCATTCCCCGTCCTGACTTCAAGCCCTCAGTGTTTCCTTTTCCCTGAATGGTACCATCCACCAGATCGCTGAGGCCAGACCCTTGAGAGTCATTTCTGACTCCTCTTCCCTTTCCCTGCCCTGCTCCACCCTTCCACCATTCAGTCCATTAAGTCCATAGGCCACTTTATATCCATCCGCTTCTCTCTCCCTCCACACAGGCTGTCTTGATCCAAACCACCGTCCTCTCCTCTGGCTCTATGACAATAGCCTCCTAATTGGTTTTATTTCCTCCACTTTGTCCCCTGCATTTGATTCCCAACACAGCTGCCAGAGTGATATTTTAAACACATAGATCTGATTGTGTCCCTCTGCTGGTTAAAGCCCTCCAATTACTTCCCTCCTTACTGGCAATAAAAGCTAAACCTCTTACTGTGGCCCCGGGATTCGAGTTAATTTGGTGTCCGTCTCCCTCTCAGCTTCCCTTGCACTCTTCTCCCTGGCCCTCCACTGCAGCCTGGGAACCTTTCTTTCAGTCCTTTCAACGCACCGAGCTCATGCGCCTCCTTGGAAGGTTGGTGCTTGCTGGTCCATCCTGCGTGAATCCCTCGCCCCAGCTCCAGCTCGCTGCAGTGTTCTCTCCTCCTCCTCATTTCCCCCAATGACCTCTCAGCAAGTCGTCTCCAGCCTCCCAGTCAGAGTGGCCTTTCTTCACCTCACTCAGCTACACTGTTTCCTCAGCCCTTATTACTTCTGATGATCTGACAGCATGTGTTGTTTTCAGTGGCTAAGTTGTGTCCTGCTCTTTGCGACCCCATGGACTGCAGCACACCACGCTTCCCTTCACCAGCCCTTCACTGTCTCTCTTGGAGTTTGCTCATATTCTTCTCCATTGAGTCGGTGATGCCATCCAACCATCTCATCCTCTGCTGCCCTCTTCTCCTCCTGCCTTCAATCTTTCCTAGCATCAGGGTCTTTTCCGATGAGTTGACTCTTTGCATCAGGTCGCCAAGCTATTGGAGCTTCAGCTTCAACAGCAGTCCTTCCAATGAGGCTGATTTCCTTTAGGATTGACTGGTTTGATCTCTTTGTAGTCCAAGGGACTCTCAAGCATATGCCATTTTCATTTGTTTACTTGTTTACACCCTGGCTCCCCCACTAGAATGAACTTCCACGGAGCAGGGACTTGGCTCCTGTGCCTAGAAGAATACCTGTTGCATGGGCAGTGGTCCTTGGCTATTTGTTGAGTGTGTGAGTGATGCTAATCTGCCTTGATCATTCTATAGAATTTCTTCCCATAAGGAGCCCCGCACATACATGTACCGTTTCTCACACATTTTCAGGGATTTGCAGACTTCCCTTGAATCCTGGGTTAAGAACTGTTTCCAAGTATGTCCCAGAGAGAGGTGTGTAGTTTCTGGGATGTAAGGACTATACCTAACAGGTCTTGCCATTTAAAAAATATTATACCAAAAGCAACGAATGAGATTTATGTTATGTCATATTCTCATGGGCATAAAAGAATGCCTTCATAGTTTTAAATATTGAGTATAGTTATGATAAATCAGGAATATACTGATACAGGATTTCTTTTTGGGATGATGAGAGTATGTTCTAAAATGGATTATAGTGAGGGTTCCACAACTCTATAAATTTACCAGAAACCAGCGACTTGTACATTTAATCAGGTGCCTTGTGTATAAATTATATATCAATAAACTGATGAGTGTGTGTGTGTGTGTGTGTGTGTGTGCGTGCATTCACATCCCTCCTAGCAGAAGCTTTCAGAGCCTGTGTGTGGTCCATCGTGTCTCTTTGCCCTGTCATGGGACAGAGGGCATTAATGTTCCAGACGGAGGCTGTTCCATTAGCCTGAGTCTCGCTGGGGAGGTGATGGGACTGAAGCCACAGCTGACTTGCTGTGGACTTGGAGTATGAGAAAGAAGGAAACTTTTGCTGTGGTTAAAACAAAAGAGAGAGAAAAGGATAAACCAGGAACGGCAGTAGCTGTAACCAGTGCCCAGGTGGGCTGCCAGGAATGCACACTCACTCTTGATGCCTTAGCTGCCATCCTGTTCCTTTCGATCTTCCTCAAGAGAAGGTCTCAGGACGCAAGTGAGATGGCTTTGGACCTTCTCTGATTTACATGTATAAAGAAGAAAATCACAAGCAAGTAACATTTCTCATATTATTAGAGTATAGTCGCTTTACAGTGTTGTTAGTTTCTGCTATACAGTGAAGTGAATCAGCTATATGTATACATACATCCCCTTCCTCTTGAGCCTCCCTGCCACTCCCCCACCCCACCCCGTCCCCTAGGTCATCACAGAGCCCCGAGCTGAGCCCTCTGTGCGGAACAGCCGCTTCCCACCGGCTGTCGGTCTCACACACGGCAGCGTGTACATGTCAGTGCTACCCTCTCAGTGCATCGCCTCTCCTTCCCCCCGCTGTGTCCACACGTCGGCTGTCTAATCTCTGTCTCCATTCCTGCCCTACAAATAGGTTCATCTGTACTATTTGTCCAGATTCCACACATATGCGTTGTGCATTATTTATGACAAAAGTGTGACCACTCACACCTCTGAAGCTCTGTACCTTCTCCAGTCTTTGAACACAAGGCAATGGAGGGGCCACTGGTTCAGCCTGTAAGTGTGATTGTGGATCAGAGTTGGAGCATCTGAGGAGGCTTCCTGGAGAAGGTGTGGGTTTGGATGGGTGGACAGCTTGCTCATGGCACAGGGGCTGCCGCTCACCCAGGGTGAGTACAAACCTTCTCCAAAGGTCTTCCTTCGGAGGACCTTCCAAATTATTTCGGAATTTCTCCCAAAGCTGTGTAGACACATGTTCATGGTTCCAGGCCATCATGTCTGGTCAGCAGGTAAACGCTGAAAGAATTCCAAGGGAACAGAACTTCCAGATGGAGCTGTGCATCAAGGCAGTGGGATTTTTTTCAGATCTAATACTGTGGGAAGCTCGAGTCAGTGGTGTGTCTGGGTGGTGGTCTGGAGTGGAGCAGATGCTGAACTCTGGGTCCACGTCTGAGTGTGGGGAAGGACTTGGCCCCTGACTGGCTGTCAGCTGTGAGAGGTGCTCTTTGCTATGACAGTGCTGGCTGACCATACCTTACATGTGATTTTACCCTTTTTCTGCATTATCTGTGACCCTCTATAAGCTGTGTAACCATTTAATCTGTTTTCACATCTCTAAAAGGAGGCAATGTTATAAATGGCCCAGACTGGGCCTCTTTGAATTTTAGGAAATTCTTTCTGGAAGAAAGTGTTAGTCAGTCAGTCGTGTCCATCTCTTTGCGACCCCATGGACTGTAGCCCATCAGGCTCTTTATGCATGGAATTCTAGCCAAGAATACTGGAGTGGGTAGCCATTCCCCTTTCCAGGGGATCTTCCTGACCCAGGGATCGAACTTGTGTCTCCTGCATTGCAGGCGGACGCTTTACCATCTGAGCCACCAGGGACGCCCTCCTGGAAGAAAAGTGGCCATCAGGGGCACGGCCAGAGGAAAGCTGTTTTCAGTTGACTTTGGCCCTCCACCCCCACATCCTGGAATGGTAGTCACTCCAATGCAGCGAGTTCCAAAGACATCTAGAAGCACTGGTTAAATGCCAGGCATTAGCTTGTATGCACATCATATGTCACTTTATGCTCATAATAGCAAGTGGACACTATTGCTGTCTCCATTTTACAGATGGCGAATTAAAGGCACAGAGAGCTTTAAGTGACTTGCTTACGCTTACACAGCCGCTTAGCGGCAGAGACAGAAGGCAACCCTGGATGGGCTGCCTCTAGAACTCCAGAACTGTGGTCTTCATAATGGTCTTCATGGACGGTCTCTGATCTACTGTCCATTGACTGTGGCCAGCTTAGGTCTAACCTGGGCTGGTGTCAGTTCTCTGGGGCCAGCTGGACAGGAAGGCCGAGTAATAAGCTTCAGAGCAGCGCTTCTCAGAATGGGGACCATTTCGGGAGAAAGACCATTGGGAGACTAAGAAGGACTCCTTGAAACCAAGTCCTTCTTTAACTGGCTGCCAAAAGGGTCAAGGGGAGCAGGCGATGCCCTTTAGCCTACTGGCTGGCACTCAGGAGGGCCGTTAGCAGATGGTCACACAGAGCAGGTACTCCACAAAGAGAACGGAGCAGGTGGAGATAAATTCATGCTGTGATATGTGGGTGCAGGAGCAGTGGGCATTCAATCTACACATTTTCAGGAAGCTCGAGGCTGCTTTCCATGTCATCAGTTCTGGGCAGGACCGTTTCTGTAGGTGGCAGACCTCATTGCAAGATCTGAGCACGGGAGTGGGAAAGGAGGGGATGTGGAGCAGATTAGGGCCACTCTGAGGCCCCGGCTCTGCCGAGTCATGATTCCATGCCCGTGTTTGCAGCTTCAACACTTGATACCTCCTGATGCACTGGAGTTGTGTTTCAGTAGAGGTGCCTGCATCCTCGCATTCTTCCCGTGTCCCAGCTCCTGTGACGTCTGATGACTGCAGGGAGAGCCTCTGTTATCCTCTTTTGTTTTTTTTTAAATTTAAAAAGTTATTACTATTTTAAAGTTTATTTGTTTGGCTGACCGGATCTTAGTTGTGGCACGCAGGATCTAATGGTTGTGGCGTGTGGGATCTAGTTCCCTGACCAGGGATTGAACGGGGGCCCCCTGCATTGGGAGCATGGGGGTCTTAGCCCCTGGACCATCAGGGAAGTCCCTGTTGTCCTCTTTTATTAACAATTTTTTTATAAATTATTATAATACAGTTTATTTGTTTGGCTGTGCCACGTCTTAGTTGTGGCCCACTGGATCTGATAGGTGTGGTATGTGGGGTCTAGTTCCCTGACCGGGGATCGAATCTGGATGCCCTGCATTGGGAACTTGGGGTCTTAGTCCCTGGACCACCAGGGGAGTCCCTGTTGCCCTCTTAAATGGATACTCCTTGGTCCTATTGAATCCAACATGTGTTTTGTACCCTAGAACTCACCAAGCTCCAGATTTTCATTTTGGAGTTTTTCAGTCTCCATTCGTTTCTCTGCTGCCTCCAAAGAAAGTAGATTTCTAGTCCACTCACACCCTCATTCTCCGGGGAGATTGCCCCTCTGGAGCCATGGGAAAGATTGGCTCATTGGTCCCTAGGGAGGCAGGTGGCAAGCTTCCTAAATTGAGTTTCTTTTTTCTTGTCCATTTGAGTCTCTCCTTCAGGCTCCCTATGGTCCTGGGATTACTCACATCTTCCCTCATATTTCTTTCTTTTCTCTTTGTCTTGTGGAAAGCGCTGTGATCCACCCGGGGCAGACCCAATGGGACCCAGACTGTATGGCCATGCACCTCCCCTTACCAGCCACTATCTGTGTTATTTATTTTCCAATTTTCATAGTCAAAGTCCTACATTCAGCATAAAGGCTGTGTTCTTTCTCATTTCAGGAAACTCCATTCTCTAGGATTCTCTGGACTGAACTTTAAGAGTTTTATGTAACTTCATCAGCTTTGCCTTTAAAACCTCAGTCCAGTGCTGAGTAAACACTCTGGACTGCATGTCTCCTAGCCTTGGGGATTAGACTGTGTGCCTGTATTTTCCAACCTTGATTATTCTCAGTAGATTTTCTTTTCTTTTTTCCTCCCCTCCCCTAAGGCGTCATTACTTCCCATTTGTCCACAGCTCTTTTCTCCATTTTTCTTGTTAAGGACAGATTTAGAAAGTGAGATTAGTCTCGTGGCTATTTTGGAGTCATCATTAATTTTTGTCCCTTTTCATGCCTTCGCAGGCTGGCAGTCCCGTGTCTTTCTTCCTGGTTTCCTTTTGATGGCTTTGTGAAAGTCTCTTTTGTTCCTGGGTTAACCCCTTTTGTCTCATGGGGCTTGCCTTGGTCTTGAGGGGCCTCTGCCTTTTCTGGGTGGTCTTCTAGGTGATGCAGACATTGTGACTCTGGCTTGGAAGGGCATTGGGTCTCTCAGATCAGGCCTGGACCGTCTGCTGTCCTTGATCTAAGCCATGGCAATCCCCTGGCTTCCAGGAGGGGCTCCTTCCGTGTTTCCTTTGAAACCCTGAAATAGACCTTTAGAAGGTATGTCTCTCCCCGTGATGTGCAAGGTCCTTGGGGGGGAAGACTAGGTCTTATTCCGTCATGTTTGTTTCATACTAATTGCAGGTTTGAAAAACGAATGAATGGGGGAGTAAGTGAACGAGTGTAAACAGCATATACTTTGGAGGTGACATTGGATCTCCAGCTTCGCCAGCTCTTTCTTTAAGCTGATGCTCTCCGCCAAGGAATGATGTCTCAGTATCCCTCCCAGAACAATGGGAGAGGATTCCTGCCCTCCAGACCTTCATGTGAGGATTGAAAGAGTGAGCACACAGCACCTCCCTTGGTGGCTGCCCGTGGTAGATGCTCAGCACCCAGTCTGTCCTGTATCTTGGAAACCTTTGCAGAAGCTCAGAATTTCAGTCCTTGTTTAAGGCACGTGGAAGCCCAAGCTCTAAATAGGTGCATCTCAGGCTTCCCTGGAATTCTAACCCAGTATTTGGGGAAAACCATGAACTCAAAGATAGGGGGGTTGGAAGGCTGTGTTGAGGAGCTGGTTGGAACCAGTGAAGCCTGGTTCTCCCTCCACATCCCCCACTATATGCCCCATTTGCTGTCAGGCAATAAGGGTCAGGCGCCTCCTCATCTCCTGCTAGAGGGAGGGCTTGCTGCTTCCCTGCCAAGAGCCCCAGCCTCTCTTACACATGCGTGCATGCCCCGTTGCTGCTGCTGCTGCTGCTAAGTTCTGTGCAACGCTATGGACTGTAGCCCACCAGGCTCCTCTGTCCATGGGATTCTCCAGGCAAGAATACAGGAGTGGGTTGCCATTTCCTTCTCCACAGGATCTTCCCAACCCAGGGATCAAACCCATGTCTCCTGCATTGGCGGGCAGATTCTTTACAACTGAGCCACCTGGAAAGCCCTCTCTTGCACACCAGTGTCCTAAGAGGTCCCCCCAGAGCTGTCAGTCTTAACCCCATCCCGCGATTGTTTTTTGTGCAAAGGGAAAGGAGTTTTTTTTTTGTTTTTGTTTAAATTTGGTTGCACCATGCAGCATGTGAGATCTGTTCCCTGACCAGGGATTGAACCCACGGCCCCTGCCTTGGAAGTGTGAAGTCTTAACCACTGGACCACCAGGGAAATCCCAAGGAGATTGTTTAAATATTTCAATCAGAGCCTCATGAATGTGCCTCTGATGCTCTTAGACTGAGAACCAGATTCCCTTGGTCTTCCCGGTGAGCATGCGGCCTGGACAGAGATCTGAGTGGGAAGCAGTACAGGCCTGGTAGCAGCCTGGGGACTGACATCTCCCTCTCCACCTCTTCTCTTGCTCCCGCTGCCCTGCGTTTCCCTCCAGACCTCCATCGTGCCATGCTCGTGGCCTTTGAAATATTGCAAGTCTCCCTTGGGTGGGAGACTTTCATCCAGCCCCCAGGCTCTTTAGTTAGCTCTTACCCTTCCTTCCAGTTCCAGCTCGATAACGGATTGAAAGCAAGCTTTTTATGACCCCACCCCAACCCCTGCCTCAAGTGCTGTTCCCATCACCTTTCTTAGGGCCCTGTTCTTTTTCTTCCAGGACATTTGTCTTATAAAACATACATTGGAATTGAAAAATTATCTTTTAGTTCTGTGAATTCTCTGGACAAGAATACTAGAGTGGGTGGCCATTCCCTTCTCCAGGGGATCTTCCCGATCCAGGGATTGAACCCGGGTCTCCCACATTGCAGGCAGATTCTTTACCATCTGAGCTCCCCAGGAAGCCCCAATTCTGTGATGTTTGTTGTCTCTCCTGGGCTGAAAGCTCCCTGAAGATAGTCAGCCTGCCTCCCTCCTCTACCACCCGGTACCCAGTCCTTGGCAGCCCCTGACACGTGGCAGGCACCTCAGTGGATGAATGAATGAGTGACTCGATAGAAGGGCTGCATCATCATTTGTTTCCCTTTCCTCACTGGGTAGCTCTGAAGCCCAGAGGCATTTCGGGCCCAGCCATTGGGCAATAGAAAGTAAGCTTCTGCCTTTGAGAATCCGATCAACCTCCTCTGATGCTTGTTGAGTCTGGTTCCGTACTGTGTTGGTGTCACTCAAAACCAGTTGCGCCTAGAAATGCCTGCTCCAAGGGGAGGACCAGAGGGATGACCTCACCCACCCACCCGCCACCCCAGCACCTTCCTCCAAAAGTGAATGGCACCTTAGTCCCTTGTCTTTTTCCACATCTGGAGAGCCAGGTTGTGTCCCAGGTGTCAGGTAGCTCACCCCCTCCCGGCGGCAGTGGGGCTGCCCCTCTGAGTGCCAGCTGTCTGTCTGCAATCAGGAGTCTCTGCCGATGCCAGGGAGGGTGGTGTTTGCAAAGAGCAACCATGTGCTCCTTATTTATTGTGCGGAAAAGAAAACAAATTAAGGCCTTGTAATTATACAGTGAAGCATGTTCTTAAATAAAGCTTAAGCAGTCAGAACTCCATTTGAAATATTAATAATCGCATTTCCCAGCAGCCTTCTCTCTCTCTCCTCTATCCATCTCCTCCCATCCTTCCTTATTCCTCCTGTCCTCTGTCTCTCACATGCGGGCAGGTCTCTCCTGGAACCTCAACAGTCTCTGGGAAGCTTCGCTTGCCGGCTGGGACTGGGCATCCTTGTAATCCCGCGGTGGTCTTTTTTTAATGAATTTATTTGGCTGCATCAGTTCTTGGTTGCACATGGCACCTTCATTGCGTCACTCAGGATCTTCTGTCGTGGCACACGGGCTTAGTTGCTCTGTAGCATGTGGGAGTCTAAGTTCCCCAAGCGGGGATTGAACTGAGTCACCTGAGTTGCAAGGCGGATTCTCAACCACTGGACCACTAGGGTAGTCTCCACACATGTCTTTTCAAAGACCATCAACATTTTTTGTAGGTGTTTTCAGAGGCACGGGGCTGGTTGCACTAGGATTTTCTTGACCACTAACCACCCTCATTCCAGCTAAACCTTCAGAAGAGGGTAATGTTGTGTTGAGGACCCGAGGACTGGAGCCAGTTGGAACTGGGCTCCATTCCCAGCTTGACTGCTGACCAGCTGCAAGACTTCAGTGAAGTTCATCTAATCTCTCTGAGCTGATTCTTTCTCTGGCGATAAAATCACCTCCCTCATAGGCTGATCTTGGGACTCAGATGAGATAATGCTTTTAAAGTCCTGACTCATAGCAGGTTCTTACATATACTAGGTCTTTTCTTTGGATCACACCAAAATTTGATGGAGCTTATTTCTATTGGGAGCTTCCCTGGTAGCTCAATTGGTAAAGAATCTGCCTGCAATGCAGGAGACCCCGGTTCGATTCCTGGGTCAGGAAGATCTCCTGGAGAAGGGATATGCTAACCACTCCAGATTTTTTGGACTTCCCTGATGGCTCAGATGGTAAAGAATCTGCCTGCAATGTGGGAGACCCGAGTTCAATCCTTGGGTTGGGACGATCCCCTGGAGAAGGGAATGGCAACCCATTCCAGTATTCTTGCCTGGAGAATCCCCATGGACACAGGAGCCTGGCAGGTAATAGTCCATGGGGTCACAAAGAGTTGGACATGACTGAGTGACTAAACATAAGCACATTTCTGTTGACCTGGACCCATACTTTCATTGATGCATCTAGAAAATGCTAAGCACCTCTTAGGTCTCCCTAAGCCTCTGTGAGGGTCTGCCCTGGTGGCTCAGTCGTTAAGAATCCACCTGCCAGTACAGGAGATGCAGGTTCCATCCCTGGGTCAGAAAGGTGCCCTGGGGAAGAAAATTACAGCCGACTCCAGTATTCCTGCCTGGGGAAATCCATGGACACAGGAGCCCAGAGGGCTGCAGTCCATGGGGTCACTAAGTGCTGGACGTGACTTAGAGACGGAGCACGCATGCAGGCATCTGTGAAATGAGTGCATGTGTCTGTCTGGGGCCCTGCAGGTGGACATAGAGTGGGGCTGTCACTGTCATGCATGGTGCCAGTTCAGTTCAGTTCAGTCGCCCATTTGTGTTCGACTCTGCGACCCCATGAATCGCAACACGCCAGGCCTCCCTGTCCATCACCAACTCCCGGAGTTCACCCAAACACACGTCCATCTAGTCGGTGATGCCATCCAGCCATCTCATCCTCTGTCGTCCCCTTCTCCTCCTGCCCCTGATCCCTCCCAGAATCAGAGTCTTTTCCAATGAGTCAACTCTTTGCCTGAGGTGGCCAAAGTATTGGAATTTCAGCGTTAGCATCAGTCCTTCCAAAGAACACCCAGGACTGATCTCCTTTAGGATGGACTGGTTGGATCTCCTTGCAGTCTAAGGGACTCTCAAGAATCTTCTCCAACACCACAGTTCAAAAGCATCAATTCTTCAGCACTCAGCTTTCTTCATAGTCCAACTCTCACATCCACACATGACCACTGGAAAAACCATAGCCTTGACTAGACGGACCTTTGTTGGCAAAGTATTGTCTCTGCTTTTGAATATGCTATGTTGGTCATAACTTTCCTTCCAAGGAGTAAGCGTCTTTTAATTTCATGGCTGCAATCACCATCTGCAGTGATTTTGGAGCCCCAAAATAAAGTCTGACACTGTTTCTACTGTTTCCCCATCTATTTCCCATGAAGTGATGGGACTGGATGCCATGATCTTCGTTTTCTGAATGTTGAGCTTTAAGCCTACTTTTTCACTCTCCTCTTTCACTTTCACGAAGAAGCTTTTTAGTTTCTCTTCACTTTCTGCCATAAGGGTGGTATCATCTGCATATCTGAGGTTATTGATATTTCTCCGGGCTATCTTGATTTCAGCTTGTGCTTCTTCCAGACCAGCATTTCTCATGAATGGTGTACATTGTCTTTTATGACTAATGCCTGATTCCTGAATAATATGGTCTCATAACCAACATGGCTGCAGTGCTTTATACCACTTCTAAAAAGTACCATCTCATTTAATACGTAGTATTAAGGTGAAGTGGCAATTACTATCATCCTCATTTTATTGCTGAAGAAACTGAGAGAGTGAATTGGCCAAGGCCCCAGAGCTGGAAGCAGTGAAGTATGGATCAAGACCTGCACATGACTCCAAGTTGCTGGTCTTTTCTGCTACACTGTGCTGTTTCATAAGTCGCCGCTGACCCCCAGGAGGGGATTCACCTCAGGGTCCTGATGGTGCTCTGAGACTCACCATAGATCAATCACCACCTTGCTGTTCATTTCACTCTTTTTGTGACATGGGAAACACACACCAACACAGGGTTAATGACGATATGGTGGTAGTTGGATCCTTGCATGCCTGCTTAGTCAGTTCAGTTATGTCTGACTCTTTGTGACCCCATGAACTGTAGCCCACCAGGATTGAAGAAGGACCTGGGTCTTAAATGCGTCTTTGAAGGAAGATAAGTAATATTATATGGGTTTCCCAGGTGGCTGCCAGTGCAGGAGATGTAAGAGACTCAGGTTTGATCCTTGGGTGGGGAAGATCCTCTGGAGAAGGACATGGCAACTCCAGTATTCTTGCCTGGAGAATCCCATGGACAGGGGAGCCTGGTGGGCCACAGTCCATAAGGTCACAAAGAGTCTGCATGACTGAAATGACTTAGCATACAAGCAATATTATATAGGAAGAGGGAGAAACTCATGAAGTGTGTGTGTGGTGCACTCACGGTTACAAGCAAACAGGGAATGAAGCCAAGAGAAAAAGAGAAGAAACATTTATTGTGTTAAGCTCTGTTCTAGGCACTCTTCCAACAGTAATCTTGCTCAAATAAGGAATATTCTTTCTGTTTTACAAATGAGAACTCTAGGGCTCAGAGAGGTTATGTATCTTGTCCAAGGTTACACAGCTAAAGATATGAAGTGAAGTGAAAGTGAAGTCGCTCAGTTGTGTCCAACTCTTTGCGACCCTGTGGACTGTAGCCCGCCAGGCTCCTCCGTCCATGGGGTTCTCCAGGCAAGAATACTGGAACGGGTTGAAATGTCTGCTTCAGAATTTACTGTTTTTGTTGCTGTTGTTCTATCATGGTGCAAAGGCAAACTCACTTATCTGAGGGTGGTCAGGATCCCAACTTTCCCCAAAAAGAACATGAGAAAATTGTTTCTTCTTGGCAGGGAGACTGGTATCTTCTCAGTATTACTGATTTTGCTTATCATGTTCTCAGCCTCCATGTCCCACTCCCTGGGGATTCAGCACCATGGCCAGAACCCAAGGAGCCCTCTGGGACTTTCCAGAAAGAGCTGAGAACAGCTCTCCAGAGAGAAGCTCCCAGTCTGATCCCCCCCGTATCTTCTCTCTAGTATCATCACAGTCACTCACCTGGGTCCTTAAGTGCCATGCGGCACTCAGGAAGAGCCTAGCACATGTGGTGGACAGCTGGCCTGCTCTTTGCCAGCCTTGCCGGTGGAGTCCAGATGCAAGCAGAGGAGGAGGTGTGAGAAAGGTGTGCTTGTCTAGGCTCCTCTCCCCCACCAGACCCCATACAGAGGGAATACGGACTTGTGATTTATGATGGGGTTACCCTGAACTAGCGCATCATCTAAGACCACGGAACTGGGAAGGAGAGGGGAAGCTGGAGTGGGATTCTTTCTTTCAGGGCAGAGCTCCTGGGGCCTGTGGTTCACGTTTGCTGTGCCCATCGCTCTGGCCAAGACTGTTCTGTTTCTGTTGAGCGGGGGCCCTGAGCAAGCACAAGTGTCACGTGCCTTCTCAGAGAAAGAGTCAGAGGATATAGACTGTGCGAGAAACAGCAGAGCTGGCTGAGTTATGGGTTTGTCCTGTGTGACAATGTGCTTTCGTTCTTGGAAGGCTTTCATCTGAAGGCATGACACAAAGTCCCAACTGGAGGTCACACCTTCTGGCTGATATGTGTGTGTATGTACACACTCACACACCACACACAGGTGCACACTCCAGTAGTGTGCTAAGGGCGTGGATTCTGGAACCAGACATAATCATTCAGGTGCTCTTTTAACATTACTGGCTTTGTGACCTTGAACTAGCTACCTAACCTCTAAGCCATGTTTTGTTTCGTTTTTCAAATGAGATCAAATCATAGCAATAATGTGGGCCATAAAAGTTTTGAGAAAGATTCAGTGGGCTAACATCTTTAATATCTAATATCTTTAGTGATTAGTTCTTAACAAGCACTCAATAAATGTCACCTATTAGTTCTCTTTTTCAGGAAATTATTTCTGTATCCCAATTTTCTTTCGTTTACTCACATGATTATTGTTAACGATTCTGAAAAATTTCCCATAGCGGGGAAAAGTGATTAGCAAGTTAATTAATTATTTGCATTTGTCTTAAAGCTCATGGTTTAAATTAAGCCGAGGTCAGCTATAGTCGTGCCAGAATAAAAAAGAATTAGTTGACTTTGGCACCCTGTTAAATGCAAGATCTGTGAAATTCAGACCATTCAGTAAAATTTACCTTTGTGCTTTTATTTAACTAACAGTGATGGTGATCACAGTGCTAACTATGTCTTCCACTCTGTGAAAAGAGCTGCCGGCAGAAACATGATTTATAAATTCTGGTGTGGACGGTCGCCCCTGGATATGCCAGCTTTTGTCAGACTCAGGGACGAGTGTTCTTTCCCTCTGTTCTTCTCTCTCTCGTTTCTCTAAGTCTCTGTTTAGATCCAGGGCAGGAATGGAGATCCAGACGTGGAAAACAGATCTGTGCACACAGGCAGGGGAAGGGGAAGTGGGACGGGTGGGGAGGGGAGCACTGGCGTACGCACGCTCCACAAGCTGCATAGCACAGGGAGCTCAGCCTGGTGCTCTGTGGGCACCGAGAGGTATGGGACAAGGGTGTGAGACTGCAGGGGGAGGGAGGCTTAAATGGGAGGAGTGTATGTATACTTACAGCTGATTCACCTTGTTGCACAGCAGAAACTAACACAACATTGTAAAGCAACTATACTCCAATTAAAAAAAGTGCCTTGTCTCTGTAGGCAAATGCCCACCCTCCCAGCTTAGATTGCAGCCTCATGCAGCCTGGGAGAAGGTGAAGAAACAGCCCCTTGGAGGCTGTTCCACCCTACATGGAACCAAGCGGAGGGATGGTGGATTCTGGGTTCCATGAGTTCAGTATAAGAGTTCTCATTTCATCTCTTCCTTCCGTAAGTCCCCATGGACTCTGTCGGGTCTCCGCAGGAGGGAGCACATGGTGAATAGGGACAAGCCCTGCTTCTTTCAAACATTTTGCAAAACTGGACAATAGAGACCAAAAGACTGTGCATGGTATAAATTACAGAAAACAGTGGTGTAATGACATTGTTTGGTGAATAAATTAAAGCCCTGAGTCATGAGGCCAATAACAGAGCGAGCAAGCAAGTTGGAGAAGTATAATTAAAAGGAGAAAAGAGATGTTTTCAGCTGATACCGGAAATGAGTCCGAGATGGGGGTGGGGTGGCTGGATGGGGGCATCCGGCCTCTTCCTATGGCTGTAGCTCAGCAGAGAGGCTGTAAGAGGCAGTCCAGCGAGGTGAGAGAGGAGGCCAGCACTTCTGAAACCAAGGAGGATAGAGTGGTGACCCGGAGAATTTTAGTGGAAGGAAAAACCGCATGAGCTTTGGAAATAGAGATAATTGTAGGTCCTGAACTCTGCAATGATTTAGGATAAGGAAGGATGGGAGAGGTCTGTGCAAAGATGGATAAACTGGGAAATGAAAAGGGGCATCAAGGTTGGGGCTGGGTGTCCTCAGGGTCATGGGGTTCTGATGATTGTTCTCTTGAGTCTCTAATAGTTGCAGCTCTGGACTTTCTTGAAAATAAAGTTACTTGCCCTTTTTAAGGATTAGAAAAAAACAAGATATTTTATACAAGGACACCCAGCGTGGGCCAGCTGACATGCACAGATGTGGACACTGTGGCCAGGCTGACTGCGTCTCACAACCCTGTGGGGCCAGGAGAAGTTTAAGACAGTGCAGAAAAATTCAAATTCTGAGCCACAAGCAAACTTTGTCAGACGGGTCTCTTTCCCTGAATTCATCTGGAAATGTTATCGATGAAGGGGTGGGGGAACATGTCTTGTTCACTCCACGCTCCGGTGCCTAGCCTTGCCTGGCAGAGACTAGGTACCAGATCAGCATGTGTCGAATGATGGAGGGGTGGGGTTTACCTTTCAATGGAGTAAAAGCTGCGATGAGGCTAAAGCTTGTTTTGTTTAGAGAATTTGCTCAGCTTTTTTGTTCTGGGTTGTGAAGCAACACCTAGAAGAGGGCGTGACACAGAGTAAGAATTTATTACAATTATCGTCCAAACTGGGATGTTCTGAGAGCAGCAGGGGAACTAATGGGATGTGATTCCAGGATCACAGGTATAAACTGGGGCTGTCTGGGTACACCTTGCTGTTTGGTCACCTGTCGTCAGTACTTAGTGAATGAATTAATCTTGTATTCTTGCAGATATATAAGGAAAAGGGAATGTTTTGTAGGTTTGCCTTCTTTCAGACAAATTGCATTCACTTATCCTTGGGTTCATTCAACAAATATTTACCAAGCACCTACCAGGTGTATACCAGGTATTCTGCTTGTATCAGGTATACAAAGAGACAGGAAATAAGGATGCCTGCTGTCTAAAAGTGAGCTAGAGTGTTGATAGGCACATTATATGATGCTATGAAATGAAAGTGAAAGTTGCTCAGTTGTGTCCAACTCTTTGCGACCCCATGGACTATACAGTCCATGAAATTCTCCAGGCCAGAATACTGGAGTGGGTAGCCTTCCCCTTCTCCAGGAGATCTTCCCAACCCAGGGATTAAACCCAGATCTCCTGCATTGCAGGTGGATTCTTTACCAGCTGAGCCACCAGGGAAGCCCAAGAATACTGGAGTGGATAGCCTATCCCTTCTCCAGGAGATTTTCCCGACCCAGGAATTGAACCAAGGTCTCCTGCATTGCAGGCAGATTCTTTACCAACTGAGCTATGAGGGAAGCCCTATGATGCTATGACATCTGGCTCCTCTAAGAATGTCTGGTACATGCCTCATCACCCTCCATGACTCCCTAAAATGTCCCTCCTCTAACCAGCCTTCCTAACCACCATCTCCAGACAATGCTTTCTCCATGCACATGTGGAGATGGTGGTTAGGAAGGCTGCTTAGAGGAGGGACACTTTAGGGAGCCATGGAGGGTGATGAGGCATGTACCAGACATTCTGAGAGGAGCCAGACGTCAAGGAAGCCTGCCAAGGGCAGAGAGTTTATTCCAGATGCTGGGAATAGAATTGTGACTAAGACAGTGTGTCTCCGACCTCACAACCAGATCGTCTACAAGTCCCCTCTACGCCTATGTCTCCATTCCTTGCCTGCAGATAGGGTTATCAGTGCCATTTTTCTAGATTCCATATACATGCATTAATATACAATGTTTGTTTTTGCCTTTCTGACTTACTTCACTCTGTGTAACAGACCTGTGGACACAATAGGGGAAGGAGAGGGTGGAACGAACTGAGAAAGAAGCATTGACATTTATTCACTATTCACTACCATGTGTGAAATAGACAGCTAGTGGGAAGCTGCTGGGAGCTCAGCTCGGTGCTCTGTGGTGTTAACTGTGTATATAGTTACAACTGATACACGCTGTATGCCAGAAACCAATGCAACGTTGTAAAGCAATTATCCTCCAAATAAAAAAAAAATAGAATATCGTCTAATCCATCAGGTCTGTGATGGGGGAATTACAGTGTGTGACGGGAGGCAGGAGGCTTGCTGGGGGTGACCCTGGCAGAGCGCTTGGTAGGGAAAGAGACTTCCAGATCCTCAGTTTGACTGAAGGGGTAGCTGAGCATCGCCCACCCCTGCCCGCCTCCTGTTTGGTGATGTGGGGTAGGTTTTCACCCTGCCCTCCTTCCTCTGCTATTGTCAATGGGCAAACAGAGCAGCCACAAGACTGCACCGGGGCAGCCACTGTCATGTGCAGAGGTGGGAGGCTCACAGGTCTCCCTGGGCCACCTGGAAGTCTCCGGATCTAGGGGAAGAGCCTGGGTGGGAGGTGATGGGTAGACAGGAAGCCAGTTCAGGGGGAGGGAGCCCGGGTATTGCTTCGATAAGGCCCATCTGCTTCCCCATCCAGAGCTTTTGAATGTAATATGAAAATGTTCCTCATTATTTTCCTTGGATGGGTTTGCTATCCTGATGATATTAATTATTCTTAAAGGTCAACAGCGCTCTTTCGAATCCCCTTCTGTTCTATCATGTAATCAGTTAATTAATTGGAAACCATTTAGCAGCGTCTGCTGAGCGCGTTGCCGGGTGCGAGTTTTCTTGTTTTGCTGCTTCTGCGGTGATGGTTCCCTCCACGTGCCTCTTTTCTTCCAAGAATTTGGGAGATTGAGCGTGGGCTGCACCCTGCATCCCCCTCCCCTGGTGGACCCCCCACTTTGTTCACAGTTGTCATCAGCTTTTTTCCCCTTGAGTCTCTACGAGTAATAATAGCTCGTTTCCATTCAGTGCCTACGTCGGGCACTGTGTCCGTGTGTATTAGTTAATTCTCACTTTCTAATGTGGTAGAGATTTTGTTCCTGGGTTCCATCCCTGAATCGGGAAGATCCCCTGGAGTAGGGAATGGCTATCCACTCCAGTATTCATGGTGGTAAAGGGAGCCAACCAAGAATTATATAGCTAGAAAGTGGCTGAGCAAAGACAGAAACATCTAGAAGCCTTCTATCCTGTGTGCTAGGATGCTGGTGCTTCAGAGCATCTGGGAGAGAAGACTTGGGTCGTTGCTGAAGAATCTTATTTAAAATTCTTAGTCACAAGTGTTGCTAGTTCATAATATGTGTGTTTAGTTGCTCAGTCGTGTCTGACTCTTTGTAACCCCTTGGATGTAGCTCGCCAGGCTCCTCTGTCCATGGGATTCTCCAGGCAAGAATACTGGAGTGGGTTGTCATTTCCTTCTCCAAGGGATCTTCCTAACTCTGGGATCAAACCCACATCTCCTGCATTGGCAGGCAGATTCTTTACCACTGAGCCACCAGGGAAGTCTTAGTGCATTGTTACAGTGTGGGGTTGGGCTATTATATGCACAGTCTTTAAAGAGCGCCAGCCCAGAGTGAGGACCACTGGGCATGTGAGCTCCTATCATTACTACCACCTGCAATACCTCAATGACCCCAGCCAGGCATCGAGTACATGCTATGAGCCAAGAACTGTTTTTGGGACACATGCACTAATTCAGCTTGATTTTGCAGGCTGCTCTTTAAGCCTTCTGCTTTTGACTTCTGTAGTTTGGATGCACAGACTGAGACCCAGAGAGGTTCAGGAACTTTTTCAGGAAGAATCATCCAATCTGGGAGGACCAGATCCACCCAGCTTCTAGCCCTATGGTCTGACTCAAGTCTGGGCTACTTACCAGTAAGCCAGCAGTTCTCACACTTTAGCCTGAGTCAGCGTCACCTGGAGTGCTTGATACAACACAGAACGCCGGGTGAACCCCACGAGTGCCCTCCTCAGCAGCTCTGGGGTGGGGGCCCTGGGAATGTGCATTTCCAAGTCCACACTGATGCTACTGCTGCTGGTCTGGGGACCACACTTGGAAAGTCTCTGCCTGCCCGACAGATTTGGCTTCACAGAGCAGTGCAGCCAGGACATGATGAGGGTCTCCATCACACGGGCTGACCAGGGGCTCCCTGACAGCTGTCGGTGCAAACTCCATCTTAAAAGTTAATCTGTTACCCAGTTCCTCAGATGTTCTTTGTGACTGAGCCTCCTGGCCAGACCGGGCAGAGGAAGAGGCCCTGAGCACCAGTGGCATTTGTTTGTCCTCTGGGCTCTGCCAGACGCTGGGCAGGCAGCATCTTCAGCTCCTTATTTCTGCAGTCTGTGGTCCAGGAAGGGGAGGGACAGGGAGTGGGAGGGAATCTGAGCTGCTCTGGTTCATAGAAGCCCAAAGCCCGCAGGCCGTTGTCAGCAGAGTCACCTCTGTTCTGCCCTGGCCACTCCAGAGAGTGGTCTCAGTTAGCCAGTTGTCCCTAATCGATGACACTGTGCTCCAAGCGCCTAGAAAATCTCCAAGCTCCTCCAGAGGGCCACTCCTCAGGCAGCCAGGAGCGTGGCCTTTGGCACAGAGCCACAGACACAATTGTTTCTCCTGCAGTGTGGCTCTGGCCCGCTGTTGCCACGCGCCTGCCTGCCGCCTGCCTCTCCCAGCCCAGCACCACCCTCTGCACCCTCGCCCTGGTGGCCCTTCCACTCGCTGTGCTCTCCAGCCCCAGCCTGGGATTGCACTCGTTGGTTTGGAGGCTGTGGTTCTGTCCCCTTGTTCTTTCTCTGCTCCCTTTCCACAGGCCCGTTTCTTGTATCTCCTTCACTGACTCTCACTTTTCCCCTCATCCTCCAGGGTCTCCAGGCATGGAGTTTCAAAAGCCCTCCTTCCTGGAGGGAGTCCCCATGGGGGTTTCCCTAAAACAACCTCCAGGTGGTAAACTTGGGTCCCACGCTCAGAAATCCTGCTAAGGAGAGGGGCCAGGGGTGGGGGTAGGGGAAGCAGACAGATTCATCCTGCAAATCCAGGAGGCACTTTGATCCAATTTGTTCATTTCCATCAATTTCCAGTGTGGTGACAGCCCTTCTCCAGACTTCTCAGTGGCATCTCCCCATTGGCGATCCTCCACCAAATTGCAGGCGGGAATGGCTAAGTCCCCTTCCTAGTTATGAACAATGACATTTGTTCCTAGGAGCCTTTATAGGAATTACTTAGCTCCTGACAGAGTGTCTCTTTACATCCTAATTTTCTTATGTATGTTTGATCTTCCAACCTTTCCAGACAGTAGGATTTGATAGGTACTCTCAGGTCGCTCAGTGGTAAAGAATCCACCTGCCAGTGCAGGAGATGCGAGAGACGTGAGTTCAATCCTTGGGTTGGAAAGGTCCCCTGGAAGAGGAAATGACAACCCACTCTGGTATTCTTGCCTGGGAAATCCCATGGACAGAGGATCCTGGCGGGCTACAGTCCATGGGGTCGCAGAGTCAGACACGACTGAGTGACTGAGCATACGTGTAAAGTAAACTCGTTGGGAAAGCAAAACTTCACTAGATCAGTGGCTCTTGAAGTAAACTTTCCAAACCAACAACATCAGCATCCCTTGGGAGCTGCCTGGAAATGCAAATTCTTGGCCTGAGTCAGAATCTCTGGAGGGAGGTGGAGCCTGGCTGTCTGGTTTACAAGCCTCCGGGTGATGCTGATACCCAGTTGGAAAACCTCTCTACAGATGCTTTTCTCAAATCCACACCTGGCCTGTGTTTCTTCAAGTGCTCATCTTAAAGGAGGGTTGGGATGCCATGTCAGCCTAATCTGATTTCTGTATAAAAAGGCCCAAAGCAACTTTTCGCTCACAATTTTAAGAGAGCCATGTGTTGTTCAGTCACTAAATCATGTCTGACTCTTTGTGAGCCCATGGACTGCAGCACACCACGCTTCCCTGTCCCTCACTGCCTCCCAGAGTTTGCCCAAACTCATGTCCAGTGAGTCAATGATGCTATCCAATCATCGCATCCTCTGTCATCCCCTTCTCCTCCTGCCCTCAGTCTTTCCCAACATCAGGGTCTTTTCCAGTGAGTTAGCTCTTTGTATCGGGTGTCATAAGTATTGGAGCTTCAGCTTCAGCATCAGTCCTTCCAGTGAATATTCAGGTTTGATTTCCTTTAGGATTGGCTGGTTTGATCTCCTTGCTGTCCAAGGGACTGTCATAAATTTCCCTTAAATCCCAAAAGTAGATCTTAGAATGAGGACAGGTGACTGGCCTGGCTACCAGGTAGTTAGCAGGAAGGTGCTTTCTGCATCTTGAGGAGCAGCATGGCCTTCCTGCTCCTGCCGGTCTCCCTCCCCACCTGCCTCCCTTGAACTCAGGTTTCCCTGGTCCTGACAGCATCTCACGTGGATGCCCAGGCAGAGCCTGCACCAGGCTCACCTCTGGACCCCTCCTCCCTCAACTCCTCCCTGCTTCACTCTTAGTCTCTGCAGTAGTCATCCCTCAGTATCATCTAGGGGGATTGATTCCAGACTCTGGCCGTATTCCAAACTCCGAGGATGCTCAGCTCCTCTTTGTGAAACAGCATATGTGCAAGTTCTGCATCCACTGGTTTAACCAGCCGTGAATTCCATCCATGGTTGGTTGAATTCGTGGATGTGGAACCCGAGGATGCAGAGGGCAGACTGTGATCGCTGTTTCCAGGTTTTCTCACAGATGCTCCCTGCATCTTTGCTTTTCTCCTGCCGCGACAGCTCTGGAGTAAACAGTGGGTGTGATGCTTTGGCCCCCATCACCACATCATCCTCCATGGACTGGAGCCTCTCTTGGGGTGGGGGTGCTCCCCAGCCAGGCCAGCCTGCTCTGCCCCTGAGCGGGCTACTGCTGGAAATGCCTGCGTCTGCAGGCTGTGGCCGCCGGGCTGTGCCTGCCCAGGGCTCCAGTGACTGCTCACGTACTTCAAGGCAATTAGCTTTCTGTTAATTTGTCTGAAAAGAAACTCCTAGGGAGTAAATCCCCCAGAATAGTCTCGGTGACACTCCAGGTCTGGTATGAAGCAACGAAGTGAAGGACCGAAGCTGACTTTCAGGCCTTTTCTGGGGTTTTGTTGTTTCATTGCTAGGTCACGTCCAACTCTTTGTGACCAATGGACTGTAGCCCCCGGGCTCCTCTGTCCATGGGATTCCGCAGGCCAGAATACTGGAGTGGGTTGCCGTTTCCTCCCCCAGAGGATCTTCCTGACACAAGGATCGAACCTGGGTCTCCTGCACTGCAGATTCTTTACTGTCTGAGCCACCAGGGACTGCATACTAAATATTTTAGACTCTGAGGGCCTTTCAGTCTCTGTCACAGCGGCTTAGCCCTGCTGCTGTAGTGCAGAAGGGACCTGTGTTTGTTTTCTTTTGCTGGTGTGACAAGTTGCTGTGGACTTGGCTTAAAGACAAAGTGATTTTCTTACATTCTGTGGGTTACAGGTCCCACACGGGTCTCCCAGGGCTAGACTCAAGGTGTTGACAAGGCTGGGTTCCCTTCTGGGGCCTCTAGGGGTGAATCCATTTCACTGCATCTTCCAGCTGCTCAAGGCCGTGTGCATGTCTTGGCTTTTGACCCCCTCCCCCCATTACATCCCTCTGTGCTTTCTTCTGTGTTGCATCCCTCTTGAACCCTCTGCCTCCCTCTTCCACCTTTAAGGACCTCTGTGGTTACTCTGGGGCCACAGGATAATTAAAGGTAATTTCCTCATCTCAATTCATACCGTTAATCACATCTGCAAAGTCTTTTTTGCCCTAGAAGCTGATGTATTCACAGATTCCGCAGTTGAGGCTGTGGACATCTTGGAAGATATTTATCCCACCTGGACCGTAGACATAGTACACGCATGCTTACTCCCTCGGTAATGTCCAACTTTCTGCACTCCCATGGATTGTAGCCCACCAGTCCTATGGGATTCTCCAGGCAAGAATACTGGAGTGGGTAGCCATTCTCTTCTCCAGGGAATCTTCCCGACCCAGGAATGGAACCTGGTCTCCTGCATTGCAGGTGGGTTCTTTACCATTTGAGCCACTAGAGAGAAGCTTACAATGTGCAAATAAATGGACATGGCTGTCTTATAATAAAACTTTATTTACAAAAGCAGAGTGCTGGCCCACAATCACAGCTTGCTGACCTTGGCACTCAATGGTTAATGAATCTGCATCCAATTCTAAAATGTGACTTTCCCCGCCATCAAGCAATTCTGGGTCACCAGCTGAGGGTCTCACAATTCAACTCAATTCTGACATTATCTACCCCGAAATAGCATCAGACTATACAGATTAAGGGTTCAGTCCCACCAGACCACCCTCCACTACAGATGGTAATCGCAAGTCCAGATTGTCACCTGGGTTTCTGAGCAACTGGCTAGAAATCAGAGGTTCGACAACCCACTCCTTAGGTTTGATCAATTTGCTAGTGTGGCTCACAGAACTCAAGAAACTCTTTTACTCTCTAGATCAGTGGTGTATTGCAAAGGACATTAAAGGATACAAGCCAACAGCCAGATGGGGACGTCCCTGGTGGTCTAGTGGTTACAACTTCATGCTTCCAGTGCAGGGACCTGGGTTCAATCCTTGGTCAGGGAACTAGAGCCCATATACTACAGCTAAGTTCACATGCCTCAACTAATGATCCTGCCTGCCACAACTAAGATCTGGTGCAGCCAAATTAATAACTATTTAAAAAAAAATCAACAGCTGGATAAAGAGATATGAAGAACAAAGTCCTAAACAAGGGAACCTCTGTCCCCATGGCGTTTGCAGTTTGACATGGTGACACACAGAAGTATTCTGGTTTCCCAACCCCAAATCCTACCCTTCTGGGGATTTACAGGGGCTTCATGATATCATTGGCCATTGGTGATAGATGTCCTCTCCCCTCACTGGAGATCAGGGGTGGGACTAGAAGTTCCAACCCTCTATTCATAGTTGATTCCCCTGACAACCAGGTGCACATCTTTTGGGGATTTCTAAAGGGAGAAGGCGATGGCACCCCACTCCAGTGCTCTTGCCTGGCAAATCCCATGGACAGAGGAGCCTGGTAGGCTGCAGTCCATGGGGTCACTAGGAGTGGGGCACTGCTGAGTGACTTCACTCTCACTTTTCATGTTCATGCATTGGAGAAGGCAATGGCAACCCACTCCAGTGTTCTTGCCTGGAGAATCCCAGGGACGGGGGAGCCTGGTGGGCTGCTATCTCTGGGGTTGCACAGAGTTGGACACGACTGAAGCGACTTAGCAGTAGCAAAGTCACTTCACTCTCTGAAGCAGTTTCAGGAACTGAAGCCAGGAGACTGAGTCTTATAACAAAAGGTGCTCCTGTTTATCTCTCCTTAACGAAATAACAAGGGTTTGGGAGCTCTGTGTCAGGAACTGTGGATAAGGACCAAACATATACTTCTTATTTTGACCATCATTTCTCTCATCAGTGGTCCCTAGTCTTTTTGGCACCAGAGATGGGTTTCACGGAAGACAGTTTTCCCCACAAACCGGAGGTTGAGGGGGATGGTTTCAGGATGATTCAAGCCCATTACACTTATTGTGCACTTTATTTCTATCATTACTGCTTCAACTCTGCCTCAGATCATTAGGTATTAGATCCCGGAGTTCGGGGACCCCAGCTCTAAGTATATTTTGTGCAGTGATTATGTTCGCATGACATTTCTTGAAGAAGGTTCTGGGATCCAGTAAGTTTGAGAGGGGCTTCCCAGGTGGCTCAGTGGTAGAGAATCCACCTGCTAATTTAGGACACTTAGGTTCAATCCCTGGGTCAGGAAGATCCCCTGGAGAAGGAAATGGCAACCCACTCCAGTGTTCTTGCCTGGAGAATCCCATGGACAGAGGAGCCTGGTGGGCCACAGTCCATGGGGCCGCCAAGAGTCAGACACGATGGAGCAGCTAAACAAGAAAAACAACAAATTTGAGAGACTCGATGGGTCAGATCCTTCACTTGGTAAAAGTTCTGAGAAGTTCTGCAGTAAATAAGCCTGTTTAATTTCATTTAGTGCCAAGTTTTTCAAGCAACATGAAATTTTTGGCCTTGTAATACCCATTGGCATACAGAAGACCTCGGCTTCCCAGGAACGTTCTCTGGGAAACCCAGGGTTTAGCTCAGCCCCAGGCCTGTGGACAAGCTGCCTCCAGTCTCCTGATCTCAGGTCAAGACACCAGTCACGTCACTTGAGATTTGATTAGAGAAAGCATTTTGGCTTCATTAAAGTTCATTAAATGAGCCATCCAGTGTAATTTAGCTGAATAAAAATGGCTCAAATGGCTTTAACCTACACCCCCCTTTTACAGCAATTTAATTGAGGGAAAAGCAAATATATCAACGACGTAGAAAAATACTCCTTGGCCTTCAAGAGGAACACTGGGTGGCAGCGTCTGCTTCCTTGTCACAGGGGCTGGATTTTAGGGGGTTGGCTCAAGGGGGACCCCTCAGGGGTTGGCAGCAGCCCTAGTAATGAGATGACCCGGAGCTTCCTTCCTTCAAGGAGGCTGAGGGCAGCCACCCTCACTTCGCCCCACTGGGGGCAGCAGGCATCTCTGGTGCGGGACTGGTGTGTGCCAAGTCCCACGTTCAAGATCATGAAGTGTAAGCTCCCTGGTTCTGGGAGAAGCTCCCTGGTTCTGCCAGCCTCCTCTTTCTCTGTGGTTTGTTCCTTTTTAAGCAAATTCTCTGTAGGGTTGGTGCTGCATCAAGGAATTCTTCTTTCTTGGACTTTTCCTCCACATCTGTCAGCGATTTCAAATGGATCTTGGTGTGGCTTAGCAGGGGAGGGAGTTGACTGTCTCCAAGAAGACCAGAGATAGTTCTTTCATGGGAAAAATTCGAAAGGCAGAGACAAATCGCTGAGGGGGTGTGGGGTCTTCAGGAAGGAAGAACTGCCTCTTTCATACGCTGCATTCGTGGATGGAGAAAGTCAGAATTACATCATGATGATCTCACCAAGCCGCAGCCCCCATGAGCTTGTGAGAGTAGAAGGGGGTGGCCTTTTGTTGTTCTCTGGGTAGCCACGCCTGATGCTTGGAGCTCGTTGTTCAGTCACTCAGTCCTGTCCGACTCTTTGTGACCCCATGGACTGCAGCATGCCTGGCTTCCCTGTCCTTCACTACCTCCCAGAGTTTGCTCAAACTCATGTCCACTAAGTTGATGATGCCATCCAACTGTCTCATCCTCTGTCACCCTCTTCTCCTCCTGCCCTCAAACTTTCCTAGCATCAGGGTCTTTTCCAATGAGTTGGCTCTTTGCATCAGGTGGCCAAAGTCTTGGAGCTTCATATGGTTCTCAGTGAAGTGAAGTCAGTCGTGTCTGACTCTTTGTGACCCCATGGACTGTAGCCTACCAAGCTCCTCTGTCCATGGGATTCTCCAGGCAAGAATACTGGAGTGGGTTGCCATTTCCTTCTCCAGGGGATCTTCCTGACCCAGGGATTGAACCCAGGTTTCCCACATTGGAGGCAGACTCTTTAACCTCTGAGCCACCAGGGAAGCATATGATTCTTAGAATAATGCTTTCTGCAAGCAGCAGGGTGAATCCTCTAGGAAAAGTCGGTGACTGTGGCATTCACAATTGGGATGCCAGCTGAGCACACTCCTGGGTCTCTGTGCTCTCTTGTAACCATCTTTTGCAAGAGGAGACTAGCATATGCCTGGGACAGGAGCTGACCAAGCGGACAGGCCCCAGATTTCATCTTCGTGGCTGGACCCTGATTGGGAAGCTGGTTTCCTGGGGTCGTGAAACATAGGCATAGAGAGGGAGGGACTGAAAATCAAGACTTGGACACTTTCAGAGATCACAGTTGGGTAGTCAACTCTGCTGTCAGGACCTTGGGGGCAAAAGAGGGGCTGAGGATAGGTGTGCTCGTCTGCTAGGGCTGCCAGAAGCGCTGCAGACTGGGTGGTCTCGACAGCAGGCATGATGACTGCTTCACAGTTCTGGAGGCTGGGAGTCCAAGATTAAGGTGTCACCAGGGTTCCTCTCTTCTGAGGCCTCTTGCCTCAGCTTGTAGATGCTGACTTTTCCTCCTGGTGTCTTCTTGTCATCTGCCTCCGTGCATGTCTGTGTCCTAATCTCTTCTTATAAGGACACCAACCATATTGGATTAGGATACATGACCTCCTTTAGCCTTAATTACTTTGTTTTTTTCAAAGATGAAAAAACAATATTTACTTTAATATCTATTGCCATACATTACATTCCCAAATTTCAAAAAAATAAGGTTGTAGGCAGATGAAATTACGAGAAACCTAGCAAAGTGCATCCATAACATCATATTCAGTGATGAAACACTGGATGTTTTTCTTCTAGGTTTAGTAACAAGGAAAAAGCTGTCTTACTTCTACTCAACATCACACTGAAAATCCTAGCTAGTACAATAAGTCAAGAAAAAGGAAAATCAATTGGGCTGGGGGAGGAGCACCCAGGGTTTAATGCAGATTGTGAAAAATATATCCAACTGGATATGCTCAATGCTCCTGAGGGCTCCGTAGCATAGGGATAGCTAGGCACCTGTGGCCACCAGTCCATTCCACACTCGAGTCCTAAGACCCAGGCTGCCCCGGGCCTGCCTCTGCTGATAGGCCAGGAGCCACTGCCGCAGTCAGCCACACCCTTAATCTGGGAAGTCCACGGAGGCTTCCATCTTCAGCATCGCTTCGTGGGTGGGAATTAGCGTCTCCTTCTCAACCTTTTTAGCAAACTGGAGGGTCAGCCCCTAGTTGTCTCAGTGTTTGGGGAACAGAAGTATTCACCTGGTTGGCTTCTTTTGACCGCAGAGTCCATCTTTTTTTATTTTTATTTTTTTAATTGGAGGAACATTGCTTTACAATGCTGTGTTAGTTTCTGATGTACAACGACATGAATCAGCCACATGTGTGCTACATTACTTCAGTTGTGTTCGACTCTTTGCGACCCTATGGACTGTAGCCCACAGGGCTCCTCTGTCCATGGGATTCTCTAGGCAAGAATACTGCAGTGGGTTGCCATGCCCTCCTTCAGGGGATCTTCCTGATCCAAGGATAGAATCCGCGTCTCTCAAGTCTCCTGTGTGGGCAGGAGGATTTTTTACCACTATGCCACTTGTGAATCAGCCATAAGTATACATATCCCCTCCCTCTTGAACCTCCCTCCCACCCTCATCCCACCCCTCCAGGTCATCACAGAGCGCTGGGCCGAGCTCCCTGTGTTACACAGCAGCTTCCTGCTACCTATCTGTTTTACATACGGTAGTGTATATAGGGGGCTTCCCAGGTGGCCCCAATGGTAAAGGATCTGCCCACCAATGCAGGACACTTGGGGTTGATCCCTGGGTCGGGAGGATCCCCTGGAGAAGGAAATGGCAACCCATTCCAGTATTCTTGCCTGGAGAATTCCATGGACAGAGGAGCCTGGTGGGCTACCGTCCATGGGGTCTCAAAAGAGTCGGACATGACCGAAGCAACTGAGCACAGTGATCAGTCCAGTTCAGTTTAATCGCTCAGTCGTGTCCCTTTGCGCCCACAGTGTACATATTGTCAATCCCAACCTCCCAGTTAGCAACCCCCTTTCCCTTGCTGTGTCTTTCTCTACATTTCAGGCTCCATGTTGAGTGACGCTTTTGTTGGATGGTGGGGTTCCCAGGGTAGAGGGTGACATCCTCCCGACTCTTGGGGCTCCATCCTGCTGCAGTTGGGCGTCCCTTTAGGAGGGTCACGGAACTACTTTCCATCCCAAGGCTCCCTCTGTTCACCATGGGGCTAATGCTGGAGGGGCCACCTCAGCCGTCTCCCTCTCAGGGTCAGATTTGGCCATCTGGCCCCTTGTTTCCAGAGCACCCAGGAGCCGCATCGTCGCCGTTCATTACTCTGGGCCCCAGAGTCTGGGCTGTGAGAGGAGCAATAGTGCAGGACAAAATTAATGGCCTTGTTTGGTAGTCTCAGATGAGGGATACAGGGCAAGGTCATGGGGCTTGATTTTGGGAAAGTGTTTGATGCATCATCTCGTAAAATCTTGCTCACCAAATTAATTCCAGTGGTCAGGTGACTTGGAAACTGGCCACGGACTCGAGCAAAAGTCAGAGACGGGTGATAATGGATCTGTGAGGGAGGAGGCGCGGGGCTGCTATGCAGCTCAGAGGCAGGATGGTTCTTAATTAAACCTTTGTCTGATGAGTGGGGTAACCGGCCCATCAATAACTGATGACAGGTGAATACAGGCGAGGCATCAGCTAGAAGGAAGAGCAGGGGCAGTGGGAGGTAGGTGGGTGGTAAGTCTTTGCTTCATCTTTCCGATCTGCACAGCACCGTGAGCACTTAAGCCGCCGAGGCAGGATGGCCAGAGGCGTGCCCTGCTTGCCTGGCTGGGGGTGAATATGCTTGCCTTTGCTTGTGTTTTGTGTGTTTGCCTCCGGGCTGGATGCTTCTATTGTGTGTCTCTGGCAGGCCGCGGTGTACGGTTGCCCAGGTTGTATATACGTGCTCCTCCCGGGACTTGTGCAGCACAGTGTTGCTCTCTCTGGGGACAGGCACTGTGCTGTGTGTATGTGGGCCTGGGCATTTACATGTCTGTGTGTTGGTTGCAAATGTTCCTAGGTATGTTGTTTTGTTGCCTGTTGCTGGAGTCTTTACGTTAAGACTGCTCAGAGCTGTTCAACTTTGATTAGCAGCCTCTGAACCTCAGTTTCCTCATCTATTGCGTGGAGATGATAGCAATACCCACCTTGTATGCTGCTGCTGCTGCTGCTGCTAAGTCGCTTCAGTCGTGTCCCACTCTGTGCGACCCCATAGACAGCAGCCCATCAGGCTCCCCTGCCCCTGGGATTCTCCAGGCAAGAACACTGGAGTGGGTTGCCATTTCCTTCTCCAATGCATGAAAGTGAAAAGTGAAAGTGAAGTCGCTCAGTCGTGTCCGACTCTTCGCGACCCCGTGGACTGCAGCCCACCAGGCTCCTCCATCCATGGGCTTTTCCAGGCAAGAGTACTGGAGTGGGGTGCCATCGCCTTCTCCAGAAATGGTTGCTATAAATATTAAATGAAATCATAAAAGCGAAAGTGGGTAACCGAGTTGTCATTGTTATTTTGTTGCTGAGTTGTGTCTAATTTTTCTGCGGCCTCATAGACTATAGCCCGCCAGGCTCCTCTGTCCATGGGGTTTTCCAGGCAAGAATACTGCAGTGGGTTGCCATTTCCTTCTCTGGGATCTTCCCAACTTGGGGATAAAACTCAGTCTCCTGCATTGGCAGGCGGGTTCTTTACCACTGAGCCAGTGGGGAGGCCCCAAGTAGCGGAATAGCTGGTACTGAGTGAGCCCTTGGTGAATTTGATCATGGAGATGATGTGGGGAGGCAGGAGGAGGTGAGAGAAGAGGGTCTGGACCCCAGAAGGTGCAGGTGGTTTGTGGACCATCGAGGAGGAGGAAGGGAAGAGGGCAGTCATGGACAAAGCCCTTGAGTCCAGCCACGGCCGCGCCATCTGGCCAAAGAGCTGAAGGAAGGCAGGGGCTCTTTCTCCCCCAGGTGGGGCTTGGTGGGTGGGGGGAGGCCTGGAGTGGAGCTACAGAAGGGGCACCCCTGGGAGAGCGGGAGCCCCCCTCCCCTGTATCTGGTCTCCCCGGCCGCGCCCCACCAACTTGTAATAAGGAGATAATGCCATTTCTTATTCTTTATTTGCCCAGAATGCCTGTTATTTTCTTTATTTCAGAATCCAATTTTCTCTTGACATTTCTGCCTAATGTAGCAAAACTTGACCTTTGTGAAAGGACATTGCTGGCAGCCTGCTCCCTGCCTCGGGCCCCCCAAGAACTCTGGGCTGCTCCTCCCTCAGAGACGGGCGAGGGTCCCCACTTTACCTGGACCGCTCCTGGGTCCCCGCCTCCTCCTTCCTGTGGGGGCAGGGGCTGGGCGTGTTTCCCAGGGCGCAGTGAACCTGGGGTTCCCGGCTGCTGCCTCTCCCGGCAGCCGCCACTCAGCTTTAGAACCAGGGACTTTGTTCCAGACTGCGCTGGAGTCGGGCAGAGAGCTCAAGGCCCCAGGGCCTTGTCTAACTCCTGCTGCCTCTGGTGCTGTGTGTGTAAACCAGCAACAAGGTTCTGATGCATAAACTCACCTTTATGGAAACATCAGGGCAGCTGATGGTGATGGAGATACCTAGGGTGGTGCCCAATCCTGTTATTCTTGACCCCGAGCTTCAGCTTCAGGTCCACTCCCAGGTGTAAGGTCACGACTCTGATGGGCGTACATGTCTGATCTCCTGCTCCTCCCTTCCGAGCAGGAGATGCTCTGCTGGGAGCTGGACGCCTGGGTGTCCTCACATGGCCGTCATGCAGTTCTTCTGTCCCCCTTCCCTTCTAATTCAGTGGGGGAATGAAGCGGTTTGTAGGAAAAAGATGCCGCTGTTAGGGGTTTTGTGAAGCTGAGCATGCGGATGGGTTAAGGTTTACAGGCTTTTTTTTTTATTACAACAGCTAAGGCATGGAAGCAACCTAAGTATTCAATGGCAGATGAATGGATATAGATGTGCTATATATACACGATGGAATATTACTCAGTCATTAAAAGGAGGTTTATAGGGTTTTGGTGAGAGGCTGTGTTTTTATTCATGCCAGCGTTCCACAGCCCTGCAGAGAGGAAGTTAGTCACAGTGTGGGGATATAAGGGACCCTCCTAAAGAGGGCCAAGGAGAGAGTGCTGGGGGTTGGGGAAAGAGTGTGACAGTAAGTTTGGGGTACACCTCCCTGGAGACCTTCCCTTTGTCCCCAGTCTCTCGCACCCCAGGAATGGGGTCTTCCTCCCCCACGCAGTCGTGGGCTTTCACCAGGATAGTGCTAGTTGCTCAGTCATGTCTAACTCTTTGTGACCCCGTGGATTGTAGCCCACCAGTCTCCTCTGCCTTCTCCAGGCAAGAATACTGGAGTGGATTGCCGTTTCCTTCTCCAGGAGATATTCCTTCTCCAGGGATCCAACCCAGGTGTCCTGCATTGCAGGCAGATTCTTTACCATCTGAGCCACCAGGGAAGCCCATGTCACCAAGATAGATCTGCCTCAAATGCGAGGGGGAAGCCCTGTCCTCCAGCTTGTCCTTGGCTTTGAATATCTGCTCCTCCGATGAGCCATGACTACCCTCTGTGACCTCACCCCGGATGAGCTTCTCCTATGGGTTTCAGACCCACGCATCCAGCAGGCTGTCTCACGTCTCTCTGTGGACATCAAACAGGCATCTCAAGCTTAGGGTCTGCAAGGGGGAAGGTCTTGATCTCCATGCCGCTCTCCAGTTGGGACCCTTCTGCAGCCTTGGGCTCATTAAGTGACAGCACCACTCTCCTGGGCATTTAAGTCTCCCTCTGTGGCCTGATCCAACCCCACAGGATTGGATTCTGGCAGCTCTCCCTCACCGCCTAGCTTGAATTCATCAGCTTAATCATCTCTGTGCTCTCTTCTTGCCTGGAATATGGCAGCATCTCCTAATTGCTTTTATGGCTTCCAGTCTTGGGTTCCTGTTTTTAAAGATGCTGGTTAGATTATGCCACGTCCCTACTTAACACTGTTTGCTGCTCTCCCATTGTTCCTTCAAGTAAAATCCAGACGCCTTACTTTGGCCCAAAAGGTGGGTGTGGCATGGCCCCTTCTGGGTGCTTACTCTGCTTTTAGTTTAAAAATTTTTTGACCAAATGGCATGGGGATCTTAGTTCCCTGACCAGGGATCAAACCAGTAACCCCTGCCTTGGAAGTGCAGCATTTTAACCGCTAGACTGCCGGGGAAGTCTCCCTCCTATTTATCCTAGACCACATTTTTCCTACTTCCTTTCTCACTGGCCTCCTTTCTGGCCCCCTTATCCCTCTCAGGGCTTTACACCTGACGCTCCCACTGCCTGGAACACACCTTCCCTGGCCCTCAGCTCAGTCTCACTCCTCTTGTCTCAGCTCCAATGTCCCCTCTCAGAGGGCATTTATGGAAGTCTTTGACTTGTGGAATGTTCAGAATGCTTGTTTATGGCGATTATTTCATAGATATATATTATCTTAAACTCATCAAGACATATATATATATATTAAACATGGATAGTAGAAAAAAGGGGGGGGAGGGAGGGATAAATTAGAAGTTTTGGACTAGCAGATACAAGCTGCTATATATAAAATGGATAAGCAGTAAGGTCTTACACACTTCCAACATAGCCCCGTCTCTCTTCCCCATCAGTTTCTTGCCCCACTTTGCTTAGGCCCTTTATTCTACTCATCACAAACTGCAATTCTCTTGCTTATTCATTAGTAACTTGAACATACGTTCCCAAGAGACCTTATCTACTGTTCCCCCCCCTCGAGCCTATATTTGGCTGTGAACAAATATTTGTTCTAGAAGTCCCCTAAACATAGGTGCACTTGTAAGTCTATGCATATGTGTATAAACAGGAGTCTCTGTGCATTTGTTACCAACATGTTTGATAGACATAAATATGCATGTGCTTGTGTGTGTGGGTAGGCATTTGCCTCAGTGCAGTCTTTACTGCTCTTCTTTCTCATCACTAGATGAGCCCAGAGTTCCTGGGGTACCACTTTGAGTCCAGCGTCTCCCACTGCTGCCTTGAAGGACTGTTATCACATCGAAAGTTGTTTGTTGAGCCTGGCAAAGTAATAACCGTGGGTGTGTTTCTTCTTTTATCCAGAAGACTAATGACTGCTCCTTTCCCTGCACATCCTAATGAGAACAATTAAATAACCATTAGGAGGAGAACAGAAGTGTGAACAGAAAGGCTGATGTCTTGATCATCGATGGGCAGGGTTGCTGGGGGAGAGACTGGCTTGAAGGGATTACAGATGCGGAGTTTTTTTTTGACTTGTGTGAATGTTAAGAATGTTTGTTGGTAACAGGGCACAATAGCCTCACTTATGCAGGGTGAAGAAGTCCCAGGTATCTATAGTACAGGGTAGGGCATAGTTAACAATACAGTATTGTACACTTACGATTTTGGGAAAAGGGTACATGTTCTATTAAATATTATTATAAAAAAGGGAGGGGAGAAACTTTTAGGGGTGCCAGTTAAGTTTATGGCACTGTTAATGGCTATCATCTCATATATATATATTATTTTAAACTCACTTAAGACATATAAATATGTACAGCTCTTTTGGTAAGTCAACTATGCCTCAGTAATAAGAAAGGGAGGTGGGATAAATTAAGAGTTTGGGATTAGCAGATACAAGCTACTGTATGTAAAATGGATAAGCAATAGGTCCTACTGTGTAGCACAGGGAATTATATTCAGTTACCTATATAAACCATAATGGAAAATAATATGAAAAAGAATGTATTTTGTTTAACAGTCACTTCACTGTACAGCAGAAATTAACCTTGTAAATCAACTGTACTTTATTTTTAAAAAAATACTTGCTGGTTTGTACATGCTCTACCCTGAGGGTTCTCTGTCCTCCTGAAAGAGGGTGGGCTTAAAAAGGTGAAATTTTATTGTGATGAGAGGATAGCAGAGAATGACCAAGAAAATTTTATTAATTTGTTTATTTCATTTGATTTGTAAAGTCTTTTCTTTAAAAGGTCTCAGCATCCTCTCAAGACATGGTCTGTAGCCTGGACTACTGGCCGATGTGCTCTTAGTCGAATGGAACAAAGGAGAAGCACAGCTAAGCCAGGCTCCCACGAGATGACCATGCCTACCACACAGAGCAAGACTGACTCCAGATCGTCCGTTAATTTTCTTTATTTGTCCGTCTTGCAGAAACCTGTCAAGTAACCGGCTCACCACACTTTCATGGCAGCTCTTCCAGACGCTGAGTCTTCGGGAATTGTAAGTTCAGTTTCAAAAACTGTCCACATTGGTGGAGTGGTCGGGTGAAGCCACTGAAGGCCGGGCATACACCTGAAGGGGTTTTTGGGGTGGATGACATGGGTGTACCATGTTCAGTGAGAGGGAGTCACCTCATTCCTTCATTTCTGATACTCTTTCTGGGCATAGTACATTTCAGAAAATAGGAATTTCATCTCTTAGCAGGATGTAGTTTTGTGACCTGTTAGTAGTTAATTAATAACAGTATTGAATTTATAATAATAAAGAGAGTTAGTTTATAATAAATAACATTTGTAATATGTAAATAGATTATTAGGTGTGCTTTCGTTTACATGACCTCTGATTTATCATCACTAGTGTCAACCAAGGTAGGTATTATTATGCTTCCCATAAAAATGCTATCTCCACCCTTTAAGGTGAGGGTTTTTTAGCTCCAGAAAGGCATGTGACACACAGCCAAGATCACCTTGCTAGGGACTGGCAGAACCAGGACTTGGACATAAGCCTTTAGTTTCAGATTGCATGTCTTTTCCACTTCTCATGATCTTCTGTCAGCCGATTTGGCTTGAGTATGGGCATCCTGAAGGGACAAAGCCCGTATATTTATTCAATCTGCCTGTGGACCTAAGCTGAGCCTTGCTGCATTCTGAGACTGATCAGTGTGCTTTTACCCCAGCTAGCCATTTTTCACAAACACATATTGGATGGATGAGTGAAAACTTGTAACCACTGCTGGAAAAAATAACTCATGTTGTCGTGTGAGTCATCAGGGTCAGGTCTGTGCATGAAGGACGGCATATTATGTTGAGAGAACAAATCAGGGAATAAATTGCAAAGGAATTGAGACATGGATGGAATTAGGGACGCAGCGTTCCAGAGACACTGCTCACGTGTCTTCTCTTTTACTTGGTGACTCTGATCCAGATTCACTGAATGCAGATTGCTTTCCTATCCTTTACCAAGAGGCAATGAATGACCTTGGATCCCTGCCCAAGCTGTTGCCCTTTCAACTTGTTCTCCCTCCAACTGGTTAAGACCTGAGTTCAAGGATGAGTCATAATCTTTTCTGACCCAGTTGGTGAGGAGGGAGAATATGTACATTTCCATGACAGTCCTGTATATACCTTACTCATCCTCATGGAGTAGATGTCTACATGGTGCTGAAAGAGGCCATTCCAGGGATGGGAAGGGCAGAGAGGGTCTCTTTGACAGTGTTGGAGGGTTTAGGATAAAATCACTTTCCTACCTTAGGACATTGCCCTTCCCACTAGCCTTCTCCTCTGCTACAAACACAATAGCTGTAATGATCAGAGTTCATACATAGCTACCATCAGATGTACATCAATAAAAACTTCTGAGCTTGAAAAAAAGGTAAATATATACTCATGTGCGTTCATGCTAAGTTGATTCAGTTGTGTCTGACTGTTTGCTACCCTATGGACTGTAGCCCACCAGGCTCCTCTGTCCATGGGGTTCTCCAGGTGGGAATAATGGAGTGAGTTGCTATGCCCTCCTTCAGGGGATCGTCCCAATCCAGGGACTGAACCAGTGCCTCCTGTGTCTTCTGCATTGGCAGGCAGGTTCTTTACCACTAGCGCCACCTGGGAAGCCCAAATATATACTCATTAGTTTATAAACACAGAGAAACTGGGCAGTGTCACAGAGACATCTCAGCATCAGGTTTTTCCACCTGATGCACTTGTGTTCATTCCCATCTTTGAAGGTAGACAAGACGTTAAAGGTAAATGAACATGACTGCTTTGATCACCACTAATGCTGACTTCTGAGATCTTTGTTGCAGACACTGTGCCAAGCAATTGAGTTATGTATGTTATTTAATCCTTAAAACAATTCTATCAGGTCAGAATGACTACTATCACTTCAACTCTGGGGACCCTGGCGGTACTTGGAAAGGCTAAGTATCTTGGTTAGGTCACCTGTTAGCTGAATGGTAGCATATGGACTCAAGATCTTGACTATTACGCTCAGCCATCTCCCAACTTTTCCAGTCTTTTTTAATCCAGGTGTGTTAGTTACTTAGTCATGTCTGACTCTTTGTGACCCCATGGACTATAGCCCACCAGGCTCCTCTGTCCATGGGATTCTCCCGGCAAGAAAACTGGATTGGACAGCCATTCCCTTCTCCAGGGGATCTTCCCGACCCAGGGACTGAACCCAGGTCTCTCCCATTGCAGGCAGATTCTTAACCATCAGAGCCACTAGGAAAACCCTTCCAATCCAAGGATGGATCCATTCTATGATAATTTTCAAACAAATGTGTGATTGCAGTTTTTCTTTACCTTGCTTTAAGACTGACCAGGGGCCCTGCAGTAAAGGATCTAGTTGGGGGCTGTCTTTCTTGAGAGTCTTTCATTTAGTTCTCCCAAGAACCCAGCCCTTTCATCTATGGGAGTCCAGGGACAGCATCTCTCCAGGGGACCTCTTGGTCTGCCATTGTTGGAATTATCGAGACAACGTTCAGTGCTCCTTCTAAAAGTCATTGGCTGCTAAATCAATGGTGTGGTGCCCCTGTGACCTGTTTCTTGGAGTTTTAGAAACAGTTGTTCCATGGATATATATTTAAAGAAAATGTCAGATTTCTCCCAGAGGCTCATGGGACTCTGCATTCATCTTTGTCCGGGATCAATACACCAGTGAGCTGGCTGTGACTTATGGCGGAATGAAGACGTTCCCTCCAGGGCGAGTCACTGTGGGAGAAGCACCATGTCCACGGAGTATTTTATTTCTGTCATATTGCTAAATAAGAAACGAATTATATTGGAAAATAAAGAAACCCCTCTCTGAGGGAGCATTCGTCTGATAGGGGTCTTTTTTTTTTTTTTTTTTAGAGGAAGAATTGAATGTTGAGGGTGGAAAATTTATCTCTTGGCTGGAGGGGCCGCATGTTGGCTCTTAGCTGTGGCTGTGATTAAAATCCAAACAATCCCAGTTCCTGGCAAATGGAAGAGGGGGTCGTATTTTCTTGTCTGACTTCCTGATTAGTCCACATGGCACCATCTGCCACGAGCCATGTAGACTGCCAGGGTCTGCCCAATGGAGCCTGCAGGCTGGGGTGTGGGGAAGGGTTTTGTAGTTCCAGGAAGAAAGACTGTTGGCCCTAGAGGAGATGGCTCTGTGAGCTGGGGCAGCCAGATCATCGCAAGGGTAGAGGTGCGAGGCTTCCAGTGACCTTCCACAGGAACAGAAGGCTTGAACTGGGGCTTTCGACAGCTTCTTAGCACATTTTATTCCTTCATGGGGGGGTCTCTGCCTGCCCCAACCAGCCCCTCCTCTGATCCTTGATAGAAGAATGAATGCTGTTGGGATTCCCTGTCAGAAGGCTGAGTGTGTATGGCTTTTCCAGTAGCAGAGAAAGAGAAAGAAGATACGTATACTGAGTCCCTGATGTATACGAGGGCTTCCCCTGGGGCTCAGCGGTAAAGAATCTGCCTGCCAGTGCAGGAGGTGCTGAGACATGGTTCAGTCCCTGGGTTGGGAGGAAATGGCAACTCACTCCAGTATTTTTGCCTAGGAAATCCCATGGACAGAGGAGTCTGGCGGGCTATAGTCCATAGGGTCACAAAGACACGGACACGAATGAGCGACTAAACAACAGCAAAGTATAAGAGGTCCACTCTCATCTCAGGGAAAATAAGGAAACCCCCCTAACCCTACAGCGGGGTGGGGATGTCCTTATTCTCCAGTTTGACAGATGAGGGGTCCTGGCCAAGTGAAATAACTGATCCAACATCACATGGCAAGTAATGGGAATGAGTACTGTGGTTATTAGCATTGCTAACACCCAGGTCTGCTCTTTTCAAAGACCAGCTCTTTTCTGACCCAGCTTGGCCCCACAGCCCATGTGCTTTGCATCACCGCCCAGAAGCCACTCTCAACATGGCAGCTCCCCTTGGAATCAATGGGGGGAAAACAAAATGGAATCCAAAGGGGGAAAAAATCCAAACAAGTTAGCATCTCAGGGCCCTCGCCATGTGCCAGACACTTCTTTCACTCATGTCTCATTTACTCTTGTGCGATGAAGGGTATGGTCTTGGCTGAGCACATGGCCCACTGCTTCTCACTGGTCCAGTCCGTTTTTTTTTCTTACTGATAAAAACTGGAAGCATCTTTTAAGACTTGCATCAGAGTAGCCGGCAGTCTTCCAATGGCATGGGTTTGGAGAAATTTGAGTTGACATTGCACAGTGCTCTCTGAAGTTTCTGGTTTGGGTAAGATGGTGTCTTCCCATTACGAAGAAGATGGGAACTGTCCATCGAGAAAGCCTAGCAAGAATCAAAGAGATTGCCTCTGAGATAAAGAATGAGTTAGAAAGAAAAGAAGCTTGGATTCTGAATCCCATGATACAATTTAGGCAAAGGCGAGAGGCACCAGAGAACATAAACTCACAGTGCAGAAACCCTTCAGAAATACCCTAAGGACCATTAGTGTATCTCCAACAAGCTTCTCTTTAATACCCTGCATGCACGGAGCACACACCATTAAAATAGATTGGAATATTTCATTTTCTTAAAGCAAAGCGATAATTATGTCTGGTATAATCTGCAGATTTAATCGACTTGGTAAAATATTAACTTGGTTTCGGGGATGGTTTTGTTCTAATCCTGGCACTTTCCTTCTCCCTGTCCTGGCACTGACTGCTTGCCACGGCTCTTCAAGTCACTAAACAAGCTGGTTAAGGGGTTCCCTGGTTGCTCAATGGTTAAGAAGCCGCCTGCCAGTGCAGGAGACTTGGGTTCCATCCTTGGTCCAGGAAGATCCCACATGCCTTGGAGCAACTAAGCCCGTGTGCCACAACTATTAAGCCTGTGAGCCGGAGCCACTGAAGCTTCAGCACCTAGAGTCCCTGCTCCACCACAAGAGAAGCCACCACAAGGAGAAGCCCGCACGCAGCAACTAGAGAGTAGACCCCACTCACCACAACTGAGAAAAACCTGTGCAGCAACGAAGACCCGGCACAGCCTGAATAAATAAGTTTCCCAGGTGACTCAGTGGTAGGGAATCCGCCTGCAATGCAGGAGACCTGGGTTCAGTCCTTGGGTCAGGAAGATCCCCTGGAAAAGGAAGTGGTAACCCACTCAGATATTCTTGCCTGGGAAATCCCATGGACAGAGGAGCCTGGTGGGCTACAGTCCATGAGGTCTCAAAAGAATTAGACATGACTTAATGACTAAACAACCAACAACAGCAAAATAAGTAAATAAACAATCAGACTAATAATACTGTTATCATAGTAATAACCGGACCTCTTTATCACCCCCATAACTTCAGAAAACATGTTAATATAGATCACCACTAATCCTCACAATGACTGTGAGGAAGGAAGATTGAACCCACTTGCTCCCCTTTATAGAAGTTAAAACAGAGCCTTGCAGAATGAAGTTACTTGCTGTCTTCATATTCTAGGGCTGCCTTAACCTAGTTCCACAACTTTGGTGGCTTTGAACAGTAGAAAATGATTCTCTCCCTGTTCTGGAGCCCAGAAGTCCAAGCTCAAAGTCGCAGCAGGACACACACACTGCAGAGGCTCGAGGGAGAGCCCTTCCTTGCCTTTTCCAGGGCCTCGTGGCCTCTGGTGGTCCTCGGCTCGTGGTAGCACCACTCCAGTCTCTGCCTCCGTCTTCACGTGGCCATCTGGCCCGCCTCTCTGTCTCTGATCTTTCCCTCCCCTCTCGCTCTCTCTCTTTGGCTGCTCGGCATGGCATGTGAAACCTCCCCGAGCAGGGACTGAACTCAGGCTCCCTGCAGTGACCGCTGGGGAAGTCCTTTCCCTCCTTCCTCTTCCATGGATACCGGTCATTGGGTTTACGGCCCACCGTATCCCAGCGTGATCTCATTCATGATTCAACTTGATTATATCGGCAAAGACTCTGTTTCCAAGAAGGTCACATTCCCAACTCCCGGGACTCGAGGCTCTGGTAGAGGAGGGGACATGCTCCAGTCTCCTGTGGCCCCCAAGGTGACATGGCTGGCTCACTCAGCTCTTCGGGCACTCTTTTAAACAATCGGGATGCTGGCATCTTCAGGTGCCCTTTGGGCACATTTTCTTCTGTGACAACAGATTTGGGTCTCTTCCCCATTTTCCACTACCTGGCACCAGGATTGCCAGCCACAGCACCAATACTGCGGAGGGGAGAAGAAAACCAGAGTGATGACTGGCGGGGAATCAGTGTTTTCTAAACACCCAGTCTTGGCGTTAGCCAACGCCAAGTGTCTCTGTGCACAGACTCAGATGAGGCTGAGTTAATCTGCAGGAAGCCCCAGGGGCCCTGCAATTAGGCCCCGGGCCATCTTGGGGCAAGGGCTGGGTGTTGGTAATCTGCTCTCTGAAGCAGCTGCTGCTGTATTATTCATGGGGCTGCCTGCATTATTGATGGAGCCCGGGAAGGCTGGCTTTAGGCTCCAGGAGTCTGTCCCTGAAGCCCTGGCTGAAGGCCCCACTCTTCCAGGCCGGATTGGGTGGGAGAACGGACAGCATCCTTTAGACCCAGGAGTTGCCCTTCTTTGCTTCTGGCCCATTTCACTGATTTTTTGGTGTTTTAGAAAATGATTTTATTAATTAGCTTATCTGGGGCCTGTGCTGGGTCTTCCTTGCTGTGCAGGCTCTTCTCTAGTTGTGGCGAGTGAGGGCTGCTCCCTAGTTTCGATGCACGGGCTTCTCACTGCGGTGGCTTCTCCTGTTCCAGATCACGGGCTCTGGGGCACTCGGGCTTCAGTAGTTGCGCTTTCTGGCCCCAAGAGCACAGGCTGAATAGTTGGTGATGCATGGGCTTAGTTGTTCCACCGCATGTAGGATCCTCCCAGATCAGGGGTCGAATCCATGTCTCCTGCATTGGCAGGCGGATTCTTTACCCATGAGCCAGCAGGAAAGCCCCCACTGTGCTATTTAACTCTCGTATCCAATTATGAAGATGACAGTGGATTTGCTCAGTGAGATGCTTGGTGCACTACTGTTCTGAGTCTCAACATGCTCTCTGCCTTGTGTATGTCTCGCTGTCCAGGATGAGGGTCCAGAGGGATGCAGGGAGAATGCAGGGTTCTTCTGCGGTTTTCAGGAGACTCTGGGTTGGAGGAAAGGAACACGTCTTGTGGTTCTTGCCTTCTAGAGGAGAAAGAGGGAAGGAAATAAACAAGCCATTAGCATGCCTGTGCCCGGCAGGGTCTTAGCCATGCCCCACGTGTCTCATCAGCTCCTCCTTCCAGCCTCAGGGTGCTGAAGCATCAGCCTCCTTTCTGGGGGACACTCCTAAGATGTGGGGAAACACAGTAGTGCAGGGCTCAGAAAGAGGCAGAACTGAAGAAAGCACATGTGACCTGAAGCAGCCCGGCCAAGCCTCTCACTTGTCTAGTATTTTCCACCCAGGTGGGTAAGTTGTATTTTTACAGCTACTTAATAATGAATGACCACATCTTGTCAAGTAAGCAACTGGGAAAAATCAGGCTGACCTGGTTCAGTTTGCATATATTCCAGCATCTGGACCCTCAATATCCTTCCAACAGGGCTGACAGGCCTCTCCTCTCAGCCCCTGCAGTATGAATCCCAACCAGTTCTCCGCTTCCCTTCCCCCAAGGCAGGCTGGGCAGTTTCTTCCCTCCAGGAAAAACCTCTCTGGTTTTCTCCTGTCTACATTTTCTCTATTTTCTTTCTCATTTCTCAGCCACTGCACATGCATCTATCTTAATCCCAGGGCAAACCCCCCGAGGGTCCTTAACTTCATCCCTCACTTTCCTGCCCTAGGACCTTCCCTTCCCCTTCCCACCCCCTGGCCCTACCCCCAACCCCGGCCCTGATATGTTTCCCTTCTTCCTTTCCACTGGTTTCTTCTCTTCTGTTTTTCAACCAAAGACATTTCTCTCCACCATTAACTTCCTGTGCCCTGGAGCATGAAGCCTTGGGGTCATATTTTACCCTTTCCTTTCCTTCTACCTCCAATGAAACATCAAACACCACCTTGTCTTCCTTTATGATGTTTGCTCCATTTTCCCCTTCACTCTCCCTAATTTGATTGCAGAATTCCAAATTTGAATGGAGAGTTTTCCAAATTTGAATGCAGAGTTCCAAATTTGAATGCATCCTTTTGAATGAAGAGTTCCAAAGAATAGCAAGGAGAGATTATAAAGCCTTCCTCAGTGATCAATGCAAAGAAATAGAGGAAAACAATAGAATGGGAAAGACTAGAGATCTCTTCAAGAAAATTAGAGATACCAAGGGAACATTTCATACAAAGATGGGCACAATAAAGGACAGAAATGGTATGGACCCAACAGAAGATATTAAGAAGAGGTGGCAAGAATACACAGAAGAACTGTACAAAAAGATCTTCATGACCCAGATAACCATGATGGTGTGATCATTCACCTAGAGCCAGACATCCTGGAATGTGAAGTCAAGTGGGCCTTAGGAAGCATCACTACAAACAAAGCTAGCGATGGTGGAATTCCAGTTGAGCTATTTCAAATCCTAAAAGATGATTCTGTGAAAGTGCTGTGCTCAATATGCCAGCAAATATGGAAAACTCAGCAGTGGCCACAGGACTGGAAAAGGTCAGTTTTCATTCCAATCCCAAAGAAAAGCAATGCTAAAGAATGTTCAAACTACTACCACACAATTGCACTCATCTCACACACTAGCAAAGTAATGCTCAAAATTCTCCAAGCCAGGCTTCAGCAATACGTGAACCTTGAAATTCCAGAAGTTCAAGCCAGATTTTAAAAAGGCAAAGGAACCAGAGATCAAATTACCAACATCCATTAGAGCATAGAAAAACCAAGAGAGTTCCAGGAAAACATCTACTTCTGCTCTATTGACTATAACAAAGCCTTTGACTTTGCGGATCACAACAAACTGTGGAAAATTCTGAAAGAGATGGGAATATCACACCACCTGACCTGCCTCCTGAGAAAACTGTATGCAGGTCAAGAAACAACAGTTAGAACTGGACATGGAACAACAGACTGGTTTCAAATAGGAAAAGGAATACGTCAAGGCTGTATATTGTCACCCTGCTTATTTAACTTCTATGCAGAGTACATCATGCAAAATGCTGGGCTGGAAGAAGCACAAGCTGGAATCAAGATTGCTGGGAGGAATATCAATAACCTCAGATATGCAAATGACACCACCCTTATGGCAGAAAGCAAAGAAGAACCAAAGAGCCTCTTGATGAAAGTGAAAGAGGAGAGTGAAAAAGTTGGCTTAAAACTGACCATTCAGAAAAGTCAGATCGTGGCATCTGGTCCCATCACTTCATGGCAACAATGGGGAAACAGTGGGGAAACAATGGAAACAGTGAGAGACTTTATTTTCTTGGGCTCAAAAATCACTGCAGATGGTGATTGCAGCCTTGAAATTAAAAGGCACTTGGTCCTTGGGAAAAAAGCTATGACCAACCTAGATAGCATATTAAAAAGCAGAGACATTACTTGCCAACTTTGTTACTTGCCAACAAAGGTCTGTCTAGTCAAAGCTCTGGTTTTTCCAGTAGTCATGTATAGATATGAGAGTTGTACTATAAAGAAAGTTGAGCACTGAGGAACTGATGCTTTTGGACTGTGGTGTTGGAGAAGACTTTTATAGAGTCAGTCCTTAATATTCATTGGAAGGACTGATGTTGAAGCTGAAACTCCAATACTTTGGCCACCTGATATGAAGAACTGGCTAGTCTGAAAAGACCTTGATGCTGGGAAAGATTGAAGGCAGGAGAAGAAGGGGACGACAGAGGATGAGATGGTTGGATGGCATCACTGTCTCAATGGGCATGAGTTTGAGTAAACTCCAGGAGTTGGTAATGGACAGAGAAGCCTGGCATGCTGTAGTCCATGGAGTCGCAAAGAGTCAGACATGTCTGAGCAACTGAACTGAACTCAACTCAACTCCCCCAATTTTACCTCTCTATTCCAGGCTCTTAGTAACTGAGCAGCAGTTCTCTCATGGTGGTCCAGGGTCCCAGGGATCCCCAAGACCTGTACTGGCAGATCATAAGGTTAAATCTCTTTTCATAATAATCCTGCAATGTTATTTACCTTTTTTTACTCCCACGTTCACAGAAGTTTTCTAGAGGCCACGTGATGTATGCTAACACCCTTCCTCTGATGCTCAATGGAGTTTTTGCTAATGCATTCTTGTGTTTTAATATTCTCCCAGTTTTAATTTCTAATATGGTAAATTATGATAAGTATCATGCACCTAAAAGCTCTTTGAGACCCTCAGTCATCTATCAGGGTGAAAAGGAGATCTGAGACCAAAAAGCTGGAGAGCACTGACCTGGAGCCTGCCAGCCTGAATGGTGCCTATGTGTGCGTGAGAAAAGATGCCTCTTCTGGGTGGATAGAGCCCCATACTTGGCACCAGGTCTGGTCAAGGGCGTGCAGGCTGGATTTCATCCCTATTCCTCCCTTTGGCTGGGTGCTTTGAGACATGTACAAACTTCCCCACTGTACACCGTGACCCTGTGTTTCTCTGACGTCCTAATTCACGTCCGAGTCTCCGGCCCGCCTCCTCTCTGGGTCATCCTGTCCAGCATTGTTGGATTGCTCTTGCAATTTTGTTCACATCACTGTCCAACTACAAGGACTCCAGTGGTGCCCACTGCCTTCTGGATGCATTTCAAGCTTCCTGACGTGGCCATGAACGTCCTCCACCATCTGGCTTTCACGTGTCCTTCCAGCTTCATTTCCTGGTGCTCCTTGACACAAACTCTGTGCCTTGGTGCAACTTTATTTCTCTTGTCTTCACAGTCCAGTCAGTAACAGGCCCTCTAATTCTTTCCCTAGTCACCCCTCTACAAGCCCCCAAAGTCAGGGGTCCTGCTTACTCCTCTTAGAATCCCCTGTCTAGCAATGCGCTGCCCGTGATAGATGATGAGGAAGGGGCATGAATTTTGGAGTCCAGCAGGCTGAGATTTGAGGCCCTGAGGCTTCCCCTATGACTCAGCAAGTAAAGAATCCCCCTGTAGTGTAGGAGACACAGGAGATGGGTTTGATCCCTGGGTTGGTAAGATCTCCTGGAGGAGGAAATGGCAACCCACTCTAGTATTCCTGCCTGGAGAATTCCATGGACAGAGGAACCTGGCAGGCTACTGTCCATGGGGTCACGAAGAGTTGGACACGACTGAGCACATCAATTCACTGTCACACACCAGCCGAGGGACTTGGAGCACGTGACTTTACTCTTCCAAACATGAGAGGGGGAATCCCTCGTCTGTGTGGTGATGGGACTTGGCTGTCTCTGAGTGTAGTTGTGAGAGGCAGATGCTTGATAAAAGTTAGTTTTCATCTCCTTTGCTGAATGAGTGTGGTGTGTAGAGAAAAATCACGGGCACTTTTAGACCAAGAGGATATCATGCGGGGTGTTTGCACGTGTAACATTTGCTGTCCTGTTGGCTGGAAAACACTGATTCCTGCCCCCGAGGGCCTCTCTTTTCTTCTTTTATTTTAAATGTTATTTATTTATTTGACTGTGCTGCATCTTTGATCGTCGTCGTGGCATTCAGGGTCTTTAGCTGCAGCATGTTGGGATCTAGTTCCCTAACCAGGGATGGAACCCAGGCCCCCTGCGTTGGGATCATGAAGTCTTGGACACTGGACCACCAGGGAAGTCCCTCTCATTTTTTTTTGTTTTTCCTGAAAGCTGGTTGAGGCTGATGCCTGCTTCACTGCTTTGGAATTTGCCACCTATCTTAGTGCAGTTACCCAAGCTCCCCTCCCTCTGGGTGTCAATAGAGTCATCCCCATACTGGCCCGCAAAGAGAATCATGTTCCCCTGAGTGATCCAGGCCTTCCGGTTTATCAAGTGCCCTTGACCTCAGGAGTTTTACATCAGCTAATGCCCTTCAGTTGTCCGCTAATAACTCCCTTCTGGAGGGGTGGTGAGGAAGGCCTTGAACTTGACTCTTCCTCCATTAGATGGTCATCTTCACCGAGATGAATGCTCCCGGGAAATAGGGACTGATTATTCATTTCCATTTCAATAGTACTCACTCCAGGCAGAGCCAAACATGGAAGAGGTGCTTATTAAGGATTTTGTTGACTCTATGAAAGAATAAAACTGGTCCCAAGATGGGCTTTGAGAAAATGTTGGAAATAGCTAACCACCTTCTCTCCAAGGAGAAAAGCTTCTCCCTTCCTTTCTACTTACCTTCCTTCCATTTTTCTTCCTCCTTTTATTCATTCAACAGGTGTTTAAGTACCAGGCTTAGTTTTAGCTATTGGGAATACAGCAGTGAACCTAATAGTCAATGTCTCTGACTTTGACGGAATTTAATTTTTATTTATGGAGATAAAGCAAATAAATATTTATTTTTTAAAACTTTTTTCTGTATCTATTCTATATATAATAGTTGGCATCTGCTAGTCCCAAACTCCCAAGCAAACAAATAAATATTTAAACTGATGCTGGGCAGTGACAAATCCTAGAAGGAAGAAAATAGGTGAGGAGCTGGGCAGTGTGAGGGCGTGGGTTGAGGCTGGCTTTCCTACAGAGGTGGTCAGAGAAGGCCATAGGAGATCGAGGGAGCTGATCTCACAGATATGTTTGGGTCCAAACTCTCTAGACAGAGAGGACAAGAGGTGCAAAGGCCCTAAGGCAGGAGCATGCAGGTCCTCCTGCTGACCTTGACCCACAGCAAGGTCAGTGTGGCTGAAGAAGAGGAGGGGAGGGTGAGGCAGGCAATGAGAGATGACAGAGGGTGGTGCCAATTCCATAGGTCTTTGCCTTTGACTTTCAATGAGTTGGGAGGCCACTTGGAGGGTTTTGAGGATAGGAGCTTCCCAAAATGACATATTTAAAAGGTCTGTTTGCCAGATGAGTTCAGTGGAATGGATTTTCTTTTTAATAAGCTTATTCATTTAGAAACTATAAATTTGTGAACTTCTATAAAGTTACTTCTTTAATTGTTCGGTCACTCAGATGCGTCCAGCTCTTTGCAACCTCATGGACTGTGTGCAGCATGCCAAGCTTCCCTGTCCTTCACCATCTCCCAGAGCTTACTCAAACTCATGTCCATAGAGTCAGTGCTGCCATCCAACCGTGCCATCCTCTGTCACCCCCTTCTCCTCCTGCCCTCAATCGTTCCCAGCATCAGGGTCTTTTCCAATGAGTCAGCTCTTTGCATCAGGTGGCCAAAGTATTGGAGCTTCAGCTTCAGCATCAGTCCTTCCAATGAACATTCAGGACTGATCTCTTTTAGGATTGACTGGTTTGATCTTGCTGTCCAAGGGACTCTCAAGAGTCTTCTCTAGCACCACAGTTCGAAAGATCAATTCTTTGGTGCTCAATACTTCTTTAGAGACACTGCTAAAAGCCTTCTCTCAAGAGTATGAGGAGCAGGTGGGGACCCTCGGCTTGGCTTCAGGGCCCTGGGAGGGAGCGGGGCCTCCCTTGGCTCAGGGGTTCCCTGAACTTGCATCTTGCCCACAGGAGGTTGGAGCAGAACTTCTTCAACTGCAGCTGTGACATCCGCTGGATGCAGCTGTGGCAGGAACAGGGGGAGGCTAAGCTCAACAGTCAGAACCTCTACTGCATCGGCCCCGACGGCTCCCAGCTGCCACTCTTCCGCATGAACATCAGCCAGTGCGGTGAGTGAGCCCCCCGGCCCGGCTGGCTCCACGCCGACCTCCCGCGGACCCAGGGACGGTGTGGCACGTCAGTAAAGGAAGCCAGGGCATTCCTTCCCCACCGCCCTCCCAGCCTCGAATTCTCCACACTGGCTGCGGATCTGGCTGCCCTCTTACTTCCTGCTCACTCCTGTCCCTTCATGAGCCAGCTGTGGGAAGGTTGGTTTCAGGCAGCAGTCCCCAATCTTTTTGGCACCAGAGACTGGGTTCGTGGAAGACAATTTTTCCTTGGCCGGAGGATGGAGGGCCTGGGGGGAGGATGGCATGGTTTGGAGATGATTCAAGCACATTACATTTATTGTGCACTTTATTCCTACTTTATTACATCAGCCCCACCTCAGATCATCAGGCATTAGGTCCTGGAGGCTGGGGACTCCTGGTTTCAGGGATGCAGAAAAGGGTTACGTGTGCCCTCTTTGTGATCAGACCAGAGTCCCTGTACCCTGTCCGTTTCTTGTTAAGTAAACCTGAAGGAGTGCAGGTCCAGGTGTGGTCTCCAGGTCTCCTTTATCAGGACATCTAAGGGACTTTTAGAGTAGCAGAGGTGTGTGCCTGATCACTCATCTCTGACTTGCGAGATCAGAGTGTCTGGGGATGAGTTTGGAAATCTGAATTTCTAGCGAGCTCCCCAGGGGAGTCTGAAGCGGATCAAAGTTTTGAGAGCCAGTGCCCAAAGTAGAAGATGCCATTTGACGTCATTGCTAGAGCTGCCTGCCTTGAGCAACTGTCCTGCCCTCCAACCATGCCCCCCATCCCCTCCACCAGTCAAGCTGCATGGGCTCACGTCCTGAGCTGGTGTGAGGCTTCTGAGACTTGGGGTACTTTTAAGAGTTCAAGCAGGTTGTGTTGGAGTGAGTATTAGACAAGGCAGGCAGTGCCACCATTGCCCTCGGGGACTGAGTTTTGGTCACAAGCTCTTCCTTATCCGTTCGCCCGCCCTGTGCTCCCTCCCAGACCTCCCTGAGATCAGCGTGAGCCATGCCAACCTGACAGTGCGAGAGGGTGACAATGCTGTCATCACCTGCAACGGCTCGGGCTCGCCCCTGCCCGATGTGGACTGGATAGTCACCGGGCTGCAGTCCATCAACACCCACCAGGTAGGTGTCCGAGCCTTGGGCCCTGTCACCTAGTAGTCCTGATGAGCTGGATCAGGAAGAGAAGCAAGAGATGTAAGAATAAGAAAGAAGAAGAGGGGAAGTTTGTGCTCCTCTCTCTACAAGAAGAAAGGTGGAGACCTGGGTGCCACCCAGCTGCAACTTTTTCTGGCCAAATTGATCTCAAACAGACTATCAGCATCTCTGTACCTTACCTTCCTCATCTGTGAAATGGGTATAATGCTGCCATTCGCCTCATGGAGTAAGTGTGAGGGTTACCTGAGCTCTTGACTGTAGAGAGCTTGGCCTTGGGTCAGCGTGCCTTCACCGGAAAGCCCTCCTTCACTTTCTGCCCATCTTTCCTTTTGATTCCTGAAGGTGCTGGGGAGTGAGGTGGGGGAGGCTTGTGGAAACTGTTTGATTATTGCCTTTGTTTTGGTGCCATCATCTACTTTTTCTGTTTTGAATCTTTTTTTAAAATTTTTATGTGGTTAAGTATACATAACTTAAAATTTACAGTCTTAAACATTTTTTTAGTTATAAAATATTAGCTCTATGACCTGTGCTGTACAATATATCCCTGTAGCTTATTTTATACGTCTGATGGTTGTCTGTTTTCTTGGGGTTTTAGACAAATCTGAACTGGACCAACGTACATGCCATCAACCTGACGCTGGTAAATGTGACGAGTGAGGACAACGGCTTCACCCTGACGTGCATCGCTGAGAACGTGGTGGGCATGAGCAATGCCAGCGTGGCCCTCACTGTCCACTGTGAGTGGACGCCATTGTGGAGGGCGGGTGGGACCCTGGGGATCTCGGCACAGGAGGCTGGGACGGGGTGGGGCCACTGCAATGAGCGTGGTCCACCAGGGGGGCAGAAAGACTCCTGTGGGGCAGTACAGGGCAAGTCAAGTCAGTCCTTGGCTCGTAACCCCAGAAAGCATGTCCCTGTCCCTCAGAAGGTGCTGTACCTCCAACTCAGATCTGCTCACTCCTGAGTTGGCCCAAGTCTGCCTTTTGTTAAACCTCTAAAAGTTCTCTGAGGAGCTACTCCATAGAGACAGGGAATGGGCAAGCATACATATGAATTGTTTTGGCTGGGAAATACATGTAGTCACACACTTCTTGGTAAATTACTGCTGCTGCTGCTGCTAAGTTGCTTCAGTCGTGTCCGACTCTGTGTGACCCCATAGATGGCAGCCCACCAGGCTCCCCTGTCCCTGGGATTCTCCAGGCAAGAACACTGGAGTGGGTTGCCATTTTCTTCTCCAATGCATGAAAGTGGAAAGTGAAAGTGAAGTCGCTCAGTCGTGTCTGACTCCTAGCGACCACATGGACTGCAGTCTACCAGGCTCCTCCGTCCATGGGATTTGCTAATCACACCAAAAAAAAAAAAAAAAAAAAAAAACAAACCACACAAAAAACCCAGATATCTGAAATTAATGACTTGGTGCTTATCTATGCAACAAATGCAAGCATCTGGAGTCATTGAATGACCTTTAGTATGGAATTTTGGTCCCTTTTTGGCTTAACGAGATGCTTTTAAGGGAAGTTCTAGTGGGACTTTCCTGGTGGTCCAGTGGTTAAGATTTCGCCTTCCAGTGCAGGGGGTGCAGGTTCAATCCCTGGTTGGGGAACTAAGATCCCACTTGCCTTGACACCAAAGCAAAAAACAGAAGCAATGTTGTAACAAATTCCATAGACTTTATAAATGGCCAACAGAAAAAATCTTAAAAAAGAGATAAATTCTGCCAACTTCTCTTACATTCTTAGCCTTCCTTTAGCCAAGAGGGACTCATCTCTTTAAGGAATTCTTAGACACTATAGTAGACTGAATGTTTATGCCCCCCCAACAAAGGTCATGAGAGGGACCCTCCAGCTGTAGTGGACCCAGGAAGCTCCGGTGAAGACACACATCTCTTCACCTCTTTGGGGGTGGTGTTGGTGTTGATGGGGAGTGGGGGACTTCTGATTCCCTTAGTCTTTTTAGAGCTGATGGGGAAGAAGTGAGGCTTCCCAGGTAGCAGTGATAAAGAATCTTCCTGCTCATGCAGGAAATGCAGAAGACAAGGGCTAGATCCCTGGGTTGGCAAGATCCCTTGGAGAAGGAAATGGTAACCCACTGCAATATTCTTGCTGGGATAATCCCATGGACAGAGGTGCCTGGTGGGGTATAGTCCATGGGACTGCAAAAGAGTCGGACACGACTGAGCATGCATGCATGCCTGAAGAATTGGGCTGCCCGCCCCAGCTCCAGGAAGGCTGCTCCAGGACATGGGAGATTCCATGGCCTGGGCTTCAGCTGGCCTGTCCCCTGGCAGACCCCCCGCGTGTGGTGAGCCTGGAGGAGCCCGAGCTGCGCCTGGAGCACTGCATCGAGTTTGTGGTGCGTGGCAACCCGCCGCCCACGCTGCACTGGCTGCACAACGGCCAGCCGCTGCGTGAGTCCAAGATCATCCACATGGAATACTACCAGGAGGGCGAGGTCTCCGAGGGCTGCCTGCTCTTCAACAAGCCCACCCACTACAACAACGGCAACTACACCCTCATCGCCAAGAACCCCCTGGGCACCGCCAACCAGACCATCAATGGCCACTTCCTCAAGGAGCCCTTTCCAGGTGAGGGTGGAGCTGCCCTGGAGTGGCTCATACCTCCAGGCACTCAGGGGGGTTGGGGTGTGGGGGCTTGAGGAGAAGCAGCATCAACACGGATACCATCATCACCAGCAACCACACACACTTTGGAACATCTTCGGCCACCACCTGAATTTTATATAAACTAGATAAAGTCTCTGATGTTAGCAGTCACAGTAAAAGCCAAGATCCCTTGGAAATACACAGCTATGCATATAAGGGTATATGGTGTTATGGTAGAGTAAGTAGGGACTTGAGAACTGGGTCAGAATGGTGGAGAATTTGGACCCAGTCCTGTGTTTGTTGGGGGACTCTGGGCCTGATCATTACCTCAATACGCTCATCTGTGAAATGGGCATGACGGTACTGCTCCCATAAGAATCTTGTGACTTTTGTTAAATAACTTAAAGTAGACAAAGCGTGTGTCACAGGCTTTGATACCTAGTGATGGTTTGATGACCTTCCCTGTAAGGGGCTTCAAGGTCTATCTGATTCATCCCCATGTTTAACAGAAAAGTTAAATCTCTTTCCGCTTGCTGGGTAGAAGCAAGGCTTTGCCTGGGGTTGAGGCTTCCAGGTCTGTGGCTTCTTTCCTCCAACGCTGTGGTGAGTTGACGGGTGGGGAGTTCCTGATGCCATCAACCTGGATGGTGCTGATGTCCAGTGGATGGGTCGGGGAAGGAGAGGTCATTGAAATAATGAAAACATTTTGTTTGAATATTTGGGAGGGGAGTCTGTCTTTGTCTGGGCTGGAATATTTCAAATACCTTCCTGGAGTTGGAGGAGAAGAAAACACTTCCAGAGTTTAGTGAAAGTGGCTGCAGCATCTCTTGGTCGATTTGGCAGCTGATAAGTTTCTATTAGTGAAGTCATGTATCTTTGATGACCTTGCTGATTTCTGCTGGGAACAAGCTAGAGGACCTCTCAGCCTTCAGTTCCTAGAAATCCAGGCTTCTAATGAGGTAAAGGGTAGAGCAGATATCAGTAAAGATATCAGTAAAGACTGATGTCATGCACGCGCGCGCGCGCGCGCACACACACACACACACACACACACACACAAGTGGAGGACTAACACTGCAGCATCTGCTTATGTGAAGGTGACTTTACAATGTACAGATAACCATCAGGGAGCAGCTCCAAGGGGCCATTTAAATCTTAGCACAAGGAAACCTGAACTCTGGAGACACTGAGAGACACTCTGGAGAGAAGAGACTGCCTGGGAAGCTAAATTCTTGCACGGAGTTCTATGAAGCAGTGATGATGCTATCACTCACGAGAGGACTGAGAATGTGCCAGTGTTTGAGACCCTGGCCATCCCATATGGTCTGACATTTCCAACATCATTCCTAGTATACCCAGTAAAGGGCCTCAGGGCACTTCCCACCACGGGTCACATGGGGCTTTTTAAGAACTGGAAGAGTCCCGGTCGGCACTGTGGAAGCAGCGACCTTCAGATGCAGAGACGCTTTGCTTTTCGGGACCATAAAGTCAGGCTAGGCTTTGTTGGCATTAAGGGCTGGAGTGGCCCTTTGCCCTGCTCATGCCCATCTGGTGATTAGAAAATGGAATCTGTTTTTAAAGAGGAGGTGTATGAACACTGACGGGGGAAAGCGAAGTGGGATGAACTGGGAGATTGAAGTTGACATGTATACACTACTGTGTAGAATATAGATAACCAATGAGAACCTACTGGACGGCACAGGGAACTCTGCTCGATGTTCTGTAGTGACCTAAATGGGAAGGAAACCCAGAGAAGAGGAAATATATATGTACGTATGGTGATTCCCTCTGCTGTGCAGCCGAAACTGACACAATTTTTTTAAAAAGAGGAGAATCTACACTCCCTCATGAGTGAGGAGTGAAGCTCCTGCCAAGTGATGCTTCTGTTCTTAGAGGGAAACTCCTGGGGTCTGGAGAGAGGGGGAGCCCTTGAATGTTTGAGAGATGGGGCAAGACACTCCGGCTCCTGTCCACAGAGGGTGAGCTGGCCACGGGGCAGCGGGATCAGTGGAATGGTGCAGGGCGTGGCTTTTCCCACTGGGAGGGAAGCCCTTCTCTGCATCCTCCCAGCCGTACGTACACCTTCTCTGACCCCAAGAGACACAGCTGCCCCTCCTCATCACCTCTGGACACCCCTATCACCTTATCAGCTCCAATCAGGCCAGTCGTTCTCCAGGAGTGGTCCCCAGACCAGCCGCATCCACATCACCTGGGCAGGTTTTAGAACTCAAATCCTAGAACCCCACCCAGACCTATTGAGTCAGAAATTGTGGGGTGGGGCCCAGCACTCTGTGTCTTGACAAGCCCTCCCACCCGCAAAATTCAGACGCTCTTATTTGCCAGCTGCCGCTGTGGCATGTGGTGGACCGAGGAGGCAGGAGAGAGGGTGGAGGCATAGAGGAGCTTGAAGGCAAACCGCTCACCTGAAGCGGGTTTCTCGGACCCACCTGCACCCTGCCAGGGCCTTCCTGTGCGAAGCTTTGCTTGTTCGTAAAGGAATCACTGGATGATGAAAAGGCAGTGACGGGGAAGAGATGGGCCAGTTGTGACAGTGAAAAAACAGCTAGGCATTCAGGAGAGTCAGTCATCCCGTGACTCAGGCAGTAAACTGCACACCTGCTGAGCCCTGGGTACAAACGCTCTTGGTGGATTCCTGTTCTTCTCTTGCTGTAAAGTAGTGGGGAGGTTGTGTTTGTCATTTGTACCCCCTCACTCCCAGACAGCAAAGCATGTCTGGGTTAAGAGGTTAAGAGCGGAAGTTCTGAAATCAGACAGATTGAGGTGCAAACCGCATCTGTGGTCCTACTGGACAGGTGGCCTCAGCTCCTAGAATAGGGCTTGGTACACAGTTGGCGTGAGGTACCTCTGTTTCTTCATCTGTAAAATTTGGATGATAACCAGAGCTCCTGCCTAAATAGTCATGAGAATGAATGAAGTGATGCCTGCCAAGTGTTTCGCTCTGTGTCCGGACAGAGGGATGGTTCAACCACTGTTGGCCTGGACCCGGATTCTGGGCAGAGTTAAGGAGTTGAGTCCAGGAGTTCTGGAATTGGTAGTCACTCTGTAATCAAGCTGGGAAGTTCTAACAGACCGTCTTCAGGCAGTTTCATCGAGGGTAGTGGTTATGGAGTCACAAGCCAGGGTTCAGATGCTCACTCAGCTGCCCATCAGCTCTGTGATCTCAGGCAGGTTACTCAGCCCCCTTGCTTCTGCCTCAGAGACTGTGGTGAAGATTAATTTACAGACAGTGGGTCACTCTGCCTAAAATATCTCCCACGGTGCTTGGTACAGAGTAATAGCAAAACTAGTTTGTTTTTATTAAAAAAAAAAAAAACCAAAACACCCAAGGACAACTGAAAGTGGATTTGTTTGGGGAGGGGACGGAGATCTGAAGGTGAAGGCCTTCTTTCCTGACTGTTCGTGCGTCGGAGGCCCACAAGAGAGATTGGATTGAAATGAATACACTGAGTGGAAGCGTCTGAAGATGCAGAGGCTTCGATCAGAGGATTTTCTCCGAGCAGGACATTGAGATGAAAATGTTCCGGGAAAGCTTTCTGTAAGCTTCACATCCTATGCAAATGTTGGTGGTTCCTTCTGCATTTCCGGGGAAGCACTAGAATGTTCCGCCTGGAGTTTGAGCCTTAGTGTGGAGCTAGTCCTTGGAAAGGAAGATGTGTTCTAGGAGCATGGGATCTTCTTTCATGTTCCAGGATCTTGGAGGGGCCACCAAAAAGGATCTGGGTGTAAGAGTGGGCCCATGAGGAGTCAGGGATCTGAGTGTCAGGGGAGGCTGGGGATCATGTCAGGGTCAGGGTGGTACCTGGAAGGTCACCATTAGGGATCCTTAGATGATGTGATAGCAGGGGGAATGTTGCCAAGGGGTGTGTGTGTGTGTGTGCATGTATGTGCATGCTTGTACATGTATATGGGTGAATGTGCATGCATGCATGTGTGGTAACGTGCGTGAGTGTATGTTTATGTGTGTGCATGTATGTGTGTGTTTATGTGTGTGTTTGGGTATATGCAAGGGATGTGTGCATACATGCATGTGTATGTGTTTGTACGTGTGTGTGTGCATGTATGTATTTATGGGGGTGCCTGAATGTATATTTATGTATATGCACAGTGTGTGTGCATGTGTGTGTGTATGTGTGTATGTGTGTATGCAAGGGATGTGTGTGTGTGTGTGCATGTGTTTGTGTGTGTGTATGGGTGAATGTGTGTTTATGTATACATGTGTACATGTATGTATGCATGTGTATATGTATGTTTTTGTGTGTGCATGTATGTGTGTAAGCAGGGAGTGTGTGCGCACGCATGTGCATCTGTTTGTACTTGTGTGTGTATGTATGTGCATTTATGTGCTTATGTATGTATGTGTGCATTTATGTTTGTGAGTGTATGTTTATGTGTGTGTGCATATATGTGTATTTATGTGTGCGTGCACGTGTGTGTGTGTGTGTGTGTGTGTGTGTTTGCCTGCACTCCTGCAACGAATATCTGCGAATACTTGACGAAACATTTAGGAACAAGTGAGCTGCCATAACTCTTGAGTTCTCCTTTTTTCACTTGGCCAGGAAGTCTCTTCATTGTGACAGCAGAAACCAGAATTCCCTCAGGGCCCTAGGTGCCACCGAGGGGAGAAACCATTGCACTAGCGCCCTTAGCGGCATCAAGACTGGCTTCTTTCCCCTAAGGAACTTGTTGAGACTAGAACGTGCTCCCAGCCTTGTGGGTGCTGGGGAAGTGGAGCGGGCAGCCGCGTGTGGCCATCTGCGTGGGGTGGGCCGAGCATGTGGATGCCTGGCGCAGCTCCCTCCTCTGTCCTCACATCTGAAGCCAGGCCATCTCTTCACGTCATCACATCTCAGTGCATCTCTGTCTGTCTGGATGCAAGCTGCTGCCTCTCTTCTCTTTTCTCTGGACCCCACTGGCTTTTCCCAGTGAGTTTTTCTTGAGGAGTTTGCGATCTGGAGGAGACATATGCCTTCCATTCGCGCCTGGTCCCCTTTGGGATTCAGATGCTGCCTTGGCACATGAGTCCAGTTGTTCTCCCAGCCTGCTGGTGCAGGCAGAGATGAGGACCACTCTTGGGTACCATCCTCTTCCAGGGTGGAGTTTCAAGTCCTCCCACAGATTACAGAGAACCCCAGAGGTCTGGCTCTTCCAGGTGTCATGTGTTTCCTGGGTGAATACATGTCACCAGGCTCCTACAAAGGAGCTAAGCATTCATAGGGTCACTGAGAAATTACAGGGTTCACAGATTCGGCTGAAACATTTGGCTGACATGAGAATATTCTCCAATAAAGGAAAAACTTATGAGAAATATGCAAATCAGTTTTATCTATGAGTTAATCTGGCATGTCTCTTTTCTCTGAAACCACAGCTAGGGTCCCTTGACCCCCATCTTCCTCCCAAATCAGGTAGTTGGTCACTTGAAGTTTAGAAAAGGCTGGGGGTATGAAGGAATTTGGGCAAAGCCGTATTGCTGTCCCTTGAATCATGAAAAGCAGACGATGAACAAGAAATCTACTAACAGTGCATTTACTATACGTAGAACTTTCTTTAAAGGACTCCTTCCTCATAGAAAGCATCATTTTCTCCACAGGTAGTTAGAGAGCAGAGCTTAAGTTGCAATGACTGAAAGCTTAGCTAGCCAAATGTCTGGCAAATAGAAGGTCCATGATGAATGAATGAGTGAGTTGTTGTTTTTAGAGTGTGGTAGGCTTGTGACAGGAGGAGCTGTGCTACAGTGCAGGGGTTCTCAAAGGGAGCAGCATCCTCATCACCTGAAAACTTGGTCAAAGCGCAAATTCTCGAGACCCACTCCAGACCTCCTGAATCGGAAACTCTGGGGTGAGGATCGATAATCCGTATTTCTTTTTTTAAAAAGTTAAAAAAATTTTAAGTTCTTGATTTTGAAATAGTTTGAGATTTACCCTCCCAAATTGCAAAAGAATACAAAAGACATTCTTATACCCTTCACCCAGCTTCCCCAATGTTGCCATCTTACATAATCACAGTGCAGTGATCACACCCAGGAGTGATATTGATGCAACCCTATTACCTAATCTACAGACTTTATCTAAATTCTATCAGTTGTCCTTCTCTTCTTGAGATCCAATCCAGGATTATACATTGCACTTAGCTGCCATGTTACCGTATTCTCTTTAAATCTGGGGCAGTTCATCAGCCTTTCTTTGTCTTTCATGGTCTTTGTACTTATATTCACTCACTAGTTATATGATCTGCATACTTATTCACTAGTTATATGATCTGTGTACATATTCACCAGTTATGTGATTTGTGTACATATTCACTAGTTATATGATCTGTGTACTTATTCACTAGTTATATGATCTGCATACTTATTCACCAGTTATATGATCTGTGTACATATTCACTAGTTATATGTAGGCTATCCTACAGTTTGGGTTTGCCTGGTGTTTTCTCACAATTAAATGCCAGTTATGTGTTTTTGGTAAAAGTGTCACAGAAGTAATGTTGTGCCCTTTCAGTACATTGTGTTGGGGGTACATGATATCTGTACGTCTCATTACCTGTGGTGTTAACTTTCTCACTTGGTGAAGATGGTGTCTGCCAGGTTTCTCCACTCCAAAATGATATTTTTTTCCTTTCTGTAATTAATAAGCATCATATTTTGAAGCTTTATAAATATCATTTCTTATCATTCTTTCACATATTAATTTTAGCATTCGTTGGTGATTCTTGCCTGAAACAAATATTAACGTGCCATTTGTTAATGGTGATTTTTTTCTAGTTCCATCCTTTCCTTTCTATTTATTAATTGGAATATTATTGTAAGGAAGTGCTTTCTTTTCTTCCTCATTTGTTGATTAAATTACTTCTTATATCAGTATGGACTCATGGGTATTTATTTTGTTCTGTGAATTACAATCCATGTGTTAATTTGCTAGAGCTGCCATGAGAAAAAGTGTCAGGGACTAAATGGCTTAAACAGCATAAATGTATCTTCTTACACTTCTGGAGGCTTGCAGTCTGAGATCAAGGTATCAGAAGGGCTGGTTCTTTGTGAGCCTCTCTCCTTGACTTGCAGATGGTTGTCATCTCCGTGTGTCTTCATCTGCCTCCGTATAACTATGTCCTAATGCTCTCTTATAAGGACACAGGTCATATTGGATTAGTGCCCACCTCAATGAGTTTATTTTTTCTGAACTTTCTGCAAGGGGAGAAAAATATTTGTTTTTTTAATCGGAGGATAATTACTTTACAGTGTTGTGTTGGCTTCTGCCATACAGCAGTGTGATTCAGTCATAAGTATACATACGTCCCCTCCCTCTTGAACCTCCTTCCCACCCTCCTATCCCACCTATTCCTCTAGGTTGCTAATGACTTTAACTTAATTACCTCTTAAAGACCCTACCTTTAAATATAGTTAAAGTTTAAGGTACTGGGGGTTAGGACTTCTGTGTCTGAATTTTGGGCAGATATAATTCAGCTCATAACAACCTATGATGGTCATTATATTTTGTTGCTCAAATCATCCCTGGTTTGGCCATTGGAAACCCCATCACGGTGGCTCCTGCGTCCTTTCTTCCTTCCCCTAATAATTTTTGGGTGCTTTCTTGCTTTTCAATACCACAAGATGTTCTAGGCACATCTTTTACTTTTTCTTCCTCAGCCCCAGAATTATGCATTTCTCCAAGAAGCCCTCATTCTTTCTGTTGGAGGATAGTAGTGGTCATCTCCTGGATGCCTCTGTGGCAGGCTGAAGTGTGAGAATCTCTGACAAACTGGTTCTGAGCCCAGGCTTGAATCCAGGTGTATCCCTTCTTAGATGAGTGACATTCAGTTAGTCACTTGATCTCTGTATGTCTGTTTACTCTCCTGATGGAAGGGTGTAATGCTACCTATCTCCCAGGGTCAGTATAGGATTGGGTGATGTGTTACATAAAGCATTTTTCACACCCCCATCTCATAATCAATGCCCAGTAATGATTGGCTTTCATTATTAGGTGATCATTTCTAAAGGCCGAAGACTCAATAGCACATTTTCATCTGGGAAATAGATTCTAGAGGGATTCCCAAGCATGTCTCAGTGACCTACTAGAATAAACTTTACAGTTGGGGACTTATGATCTTGAGATCATAGCTGGCATTTCCCAGGAAGATCACAGATGCCCATCCTGCAGCATTTCTTCTGGGCTCTCATGTCCACCAACATCCCCAATGCACTGGGTACCTGAGGGAAGGCTGTGGGTGTGACGGGGAGTCTGGATTTAATTCCTCACCTCATGGTTTGGTTTCCAGTCTCCAGGTGGGCCAGGCCACCTCCCTTGAAACCCAGGAGTTTTAGCTCTTATTCCTTCCCCATTTGGAAGACCACCTTCTAAGGAGTAATAGGGTGTGGGGGAAGGGTGATGTGCCAAGGGTTTTAGTTTTCAGTTGCCAGGGCAACAGGGGATCATGGTGAGTGGGAGAGGTCATAGCTATGAAGAAGATAGAGCGAGGCTGTTCCGATTTTTATTACGTTTGTTAATTATCTCTGTCTTTTTTTTGCAGAGAGCACGGATAACTTTGTCTCTTGTAAGTCTCTTTTACCTTTTGCTTTGAAAGTGGCTTATTCTGATACTTTTGGTGACTACTGAGTCCAGATAGCCCTCTTTCCTGTTTTATCACCATCCCCAGACCCATGGCCACTGAGAGGATCCAAGTGAACTGTGAAAGGAGAGTGGAAGCTCTTCTTGGGCAGTTCCAAGCCCACACCTCTTAGACGGTCACTTGCTGCCTCAGTTTTCCAGCAGTTTTCTAGGGCCTGACCATGTTGCGGGTCTTCCTACCCAGACAGAGAGAGGTGGTGTCAGGAAGGGTGTGGGGTTCATGTGCCCCGGTGGACCCGTGCTGAGCATCTCAGTTGTTCTTGCAGAGAGAATGTGGAGCCTATGATGTTAGTGTTTGTCACCTGCTTCAAGAGTCAGGGAATTTGGCCAGAACCCACCCAGGTGGTGCTAGTAGTAAAGAATCTGCCTGCCAGTGCAGGAGACCTCAGAGACATGGGTTCAATCCCTAGATCAGGAAGATCCCCTGGAGGAGGGCATGGCAATCTACTCCAGTATTCTTGCCTGGGAAACCCATGGACAGAGGAGCCTGGCGGGCTACAGTTCATGGGGTCGCAAAGAGTAGGATGCAACTGAAGCAACTGAGCACACAAGACAAGTGGAGCTGTGACTGGCAAGGTCTCCCATAGGCTCATCTGTCTTTAAATGAAATTATTGAGGCTCAGTCTATAAGCGATTCAGAGCCAGGACTAGACAACTCCCAAAGGACTTGGGGGTCTGCTCATGGACTGTAGGGGAACCCATATTTATTCCTTTTCCTTTTGTCCCCCATGGCAGAGGAATGGTGACAGCTGAAGTCATTTCAGCTTCTTATGTGGCCTGAGACAGCAGACAGTCTTTTTTAGGACATGCATTGCTGTTCAGCTCAGCTGTAAATATCACCTGTAATTCCTTTATTTGTCCTTGGTCTTAGAGGACTTGTCATCTCACAGAATATCCCTCCGGAGAAATTTGAACCGGGGGTGTCTGGATAAGTTGGTGATTACAGATGGAGGTCTGAGGGAGGCTTTGCTGCTCCCCCAGGCCTTGCTGGGAAGACCTGGTGTTTCCTAGTCAGATAACCTTGTTGCTTAACTGAAGCTGCCACTGTGCTCTGAAATCTGCCTCAGGGCAATGGATAGTGGGTAGTTTGTGGGGCCACAGGCCTCCTGGATCTCACTGAGGAGTGAAGAGGGAACAGGATGGGCATAGAAAGAAGGGACAGGATAAGGGATGCAGAGAGGAGCTGTGTGTAGCCAAACAAAGCTGCCTTCACTGACAAAATGGGCTGAATCCAGACCCTGGCTGTGATCCCAAACCATCTCCCTTCCTCTTATCTATCCAATAGCTCATAGCCCGTGTTGCCCAGGTTAGGGTTAGGTTCTTTACTCTGGGATGTGAATCGGGGGATGAGAGTGAAGGCTCTTTATGTCTATGCAGTCTGCCCTTGAGCTGTCAACACCTGCCAGGGAGCCTTTGGGAATCTGGTCTCTGGGGACCCCTGCAAAGCCTGGAGAGGTCAGACAGAGTCTGACTTCAAAGGCGTATTCTCTAGGAAGAACTTTCGAGAAGGCTTGGGAGTTGGGTAAGAACTGTGGGGGAGGTTCTTGTGGCCAGCAAACCAACGACTCTTCTGTTTTCTGTTTGTTTTCAGTCTACGAAGTGAGCCCCACCCCTCCTATCACTGTGACCCACAAACCAGAGGAAGACACTTTTGGGGTGAGTCACTTCTTGGTCAAGAGAAAGGTGTTTACTGATGCAGTGGTTTTCCGCCTTCTATTTTAAGTCGTCAACTTTTCCAAGCACCGCCTTGTTTGGAACTGTGGCATAAAGAAGCCGTGATGAATGACCTCCTCTCAGGTGGTTGAAACTTGATGAGAAAAATTCATTGTTTGAGGAAGTCTTTGAGGATCTGCTTTAAGCCCCTGGGCTTGGAAGAGAAGAGTTTGAGAATTCCCACTGCATTAGCAGCCAGCTGGGCCTGATTTGAAGGGGCTGCTAATTGTACAAACTTTTACAAAAGTCAGAGTTGCCCGGGTTGTCTTCTTGGGTGGGAGGTGCCCCTACCCCCATCTCAGGGCCTGAGATTTCTCTGGGGAGGAAAGGAAAGAGGTCTTTTTAGAATCTCATGGATAAGAATATTAGCCCAGGCAGGTTAATGTGAAGATGCAGGATGTACTTGCTAATTAAAACCACAATGAGACAATAGACAGAAGCCTCTCTGGGCTTCCTCCTGAGTCTGTTGGGATGGCCCTAGCCGAGAGAGCTCAGAACGCTGAATTGCGGAGGTTTTCTCTAGTCGATTTGGGTAATTTATTTTTTGATATTTGTAGAACCTCATAAGTTATGTCTTCTTAAGACTTTCTTCAGTCTGAGAAGTTCTGGAGTTTACTGGAGTTCTGGGAGGGCTCCGGTCGCTCCTATACGAGCGCTGTTCTCATCTGAGCCCGTGTGTTACACAGCCCTCGGGTTTTCAGTGACAGCGCTCGCTTGTCTGTGTTTGGCTCCTAACAGGTATCCATAGCAGTTGGACTTGCAGCTTTTGCCTGTGTCCTGTTGGTGGTTCTGTTTATCATGATCAACAAGTATGGGCGACGGTCCAAATTTGGAATGAAAGGTAAGGTGGGCTGTTCATTTGCGAGGGTCGGATCGGGAACCATGGCTCCTTTTGATCAAAAGATGCTGTTTTGGTCTCTCTCTGCTCTCTGAGTGGGTCTCTTGTGGGGGGCTTAAGTGGCCCTGGCTGGTGACTCCTGTCTACACCTTTATTATTGGTAATGATGGATTGAAGGCAGTATTGGTGTCTGTGAGGACCAGACTGTGGATCAGTTGGTTTTTCTGTGATGACCGAAAACATGGCTTCAATGGGCTGGTGCCAAGATGATGCAGAGAGGTTAAGAAAGTAAAGTGAAAATTTGTTTAAGCAAGGAGACACTCTTAGAGGGAGAGCGGGCAGACAGATGAGGGATTCATCTGTCTGGGTCTCTTCGGCAAGCCAGTTATGAGGGGCATATAAATGAATGGGCAGAATATTCACTGAGGAAGGAGAGGTTTGGGGGTAGACTTGCCTGATTTTTCATCCCAGCTCCATTTTCCCAAGGGGAGGAAGAACTTCTGTCCCTGTTTAGCTTAGATCAAAAGTGTCATGGCGTTTATGCATGATGAGTACTTCCTATCTGTAAGGCTAATCTTGTTATAATGAGAGGGTGTGTGCGTGCTAAGTCTCTTCGTTGTGTCCGACTCTTTGTGACTCTGTGGACTATAACCCAGCAGGCTTCTCTGTCCATGGGATTCTGGAATGGGTTGCCATGCCCTCCTCCAGAGGATCTTCCCTACCCAGGGATCAAACGCACATCTCTTACGTCTCCTGCATTGGCCGGTGGGTTCTTTACCGATAGTGCCCCCTGGGAAGCCCAGCGTGTAATGAGAACACAATGAATGAAAGATGGCATTTAGACTCAGGACGTTCCTGCCTTTCCTCACCTTTCTTTGCTGCTTGAACCCTTATCACCCAAAATATGTGGTTTGCTGTGAGTCTGAAGGTCCCTGCTTTCCTCTGTCTGCCTGTGGACCCCTGCTGTGTACAGGCTGTGTGGTTTCTGGCCACCTGGCTCCTGCCCCATTTATCTGCTCATACCTAGCTACCTGCCTCCTGAAACAAAGGGACTTTCTGAGTAACCAGGTTTTGCCCTTGCCTGCGCCTATCCGTGGAGTTGTGATGAGAAGGCATTCAGAGAGTTAGATGTCGGTGGTAGCCTCTGGCATTGAAAGTGGCCCATGCAGGGTATTCCAGCACATAGCTCTTCACAGAGTTCCAGAAACGATGCCAACAGCATCATGATTGCTAAATCTGCTGACCGGTTTCCACGACAAGGAGCACTCAACCCCATGAACACTGGGATCGGGCGTGAGAAGTGGCTCTCCACCAAGACTTGGGTTAAGGGGACTGGCACAAAAGGGGTTAATATGGTAAATTAGCATCCATCTGCCTGGTCCCAGGATGATCTGACCAAATGGCTCAAGGGAGGCTGGGTACCAGTGTTTAAACAGAAACTTGAATTTCAAGATATATTCCCAGCTGGGGTTTCCATTTATGGCTGATGTTAATAGGAGATGGGTGGGGAGGGCTGATGAAGGGTTTGACAGGCCATCAGGTTCCTGAGCTAGGATTCAGGGTGGAGCTTTCTGATGAGATTATGGGGTCCAGAAAGATGATTTCTATGACTTCTGCACCAGAGCTGGTATCTGTGGTGGGGGTCTTGACTGGGGACTCAGGAACTGAAGGGGAAAGCATAAATGAGATTCACAGGGATAGTGGTCCCTTGAATTAAGTGTGGGCTTCTCAAGTGGCTCAGTGGTAAAGAACCCACCTGCCAGTGCAAGAGACAGAAAAGATGAGGGTTTGATCCCTGGGCCAGGAAGATTCCCCTGGAGAAGGACATGGAAGCTCACTCCAGTATTCTTGCCTGAAGAATCGCTTGGACAGAGAAGCCTGGCTGGCCTCAGTGCAAGTCAGATATGCCTGGGTGACTCAACAACAACAAAGAATTGATATGCAAATGTTTGAGTGTCTATTCATGGCCTGGGGGTGTGGGGTTGGAAAGGAACTAATCCTCAGATCCTATTATGTTCTCAAAAGAGTCTGTGACTGTCCTATAAAGCTAGAACACTGATGTATAGCAAGAGATATGGCGTAGAGAACCAGAAAGGTAGGAAATGGGGCAGACTGCCTGGCTTCCTAGAAGCCTCCCCCATTTCTGCTCTGGTGAAGCTGAACAAGTCCCAACAAGGCAAACCAGGCTTTCTTGAAGTACATGAAATATTTTGTCCAAGAGAAATATGCACACAGGCAAATTATAAAACTTTCTATATATACATATATAGAAGCTTGGCCCAAAGCCAGATGACTTATTAAACAAGAGGAGCCCATGGTCAGGTACCTTGGCTGGAGACATTTTATCTGCCAGTAGCCCACGTGCCAAATAGGGTTTCACAGTTTTGGAAGATGAGCCATCAGCCTGTAAGGTTGGAGCCTGCAATCTTCTTTTAAAAAGATAATTAATTGATTTTTGGCTGTGCTGGGTCCCCTTGTTGCTGCACAGGGCTTTCTCTAGTTGCATTGAGCAGGAGCTACTCTCTCTGTGGTGCATGCGCTTATCGCTGCTCATGGCTTCTGCTTTTGAGAGCACAGGCTGTAGGGTGCTCAGGTTTCAGAAGTTGTGGCTTGCGGGCTTAGTTGCTCCACAGCATGTGGGATCTTTCCGGAGCAGGGATCGAACCCGTGTCCCCTGCATTGGCAGACGGGTTCTCTGCCAGTAGACCACCAGAGAAGTCCCTGAGTCTTCAATCTTAGCATCATGCTTGGAGTCCTGGCTTTGAGGACCTAGTGCTATTTCTTGTGCAGACTTTTCCTACTGTGGGAGGAACTTTCCTTTGTCTTCCTCCCTTCACCTGAGAAAACATCAGAGCCTCGAGCAGAGGGAAGAAGGGGGCATTCCTGCTCTCCCCACTGAGAGGCGCGCCACCAGCTGAGGCCCTGCGACAAGCTTGGCAGCGCTGTGAGAGCAGATTTTTCCTATTAATTGTCATCCGGTTTCTGGAACAGCGTGTCCCCATGTCGGATGGATTAGGCAGCACCCAGGGCGGCGCCTTCCCCTCAGCTGTCCTTGGAGCCTCTCCCAGTGCCTGCTCCCCTCTCTCAGGCTGAACTGCCCTTTTCGGTTCCTACTGAGCTACAAGAACATGTCCATGAGGTTGGCAGTGAAATAGTCCTTAAACCCAGGTGACCAAAAGAAGTTCTGCTCAAATGAGAGGCAAGATGTGACGGTGTATTGAAGGCTGACCCTGTTTAGAATTAAGCCTGCATCTTTCTGGTCTTTATTACACCTGATTGTATTTAGTTCTCATCTTAGGATGACTAGCAAATGCCCCAGGCTGCATCCACCCTTGATCTTTGATTGCCAGCAGGCATCCCAGTCCAGAAAAAAAAAGCAAAAGTGTGGGTACCAGAAACACCCCAACTCTGAAGCAGGCAAACCTCCTTCTCGTCTGAGCCACCCTGTCCTCAGCTTTGAATTTTCAACTCTGGGTTAGAATCTGTAATGTCACTTAATTGCTCTTTGTTCCCAGCAAAGTTACTTAACTTCTCACGGTCTCTGTTCCCCCAACTTCAAAATGATGCAATGATCCCGCCTCCCTCTTCTGATTGCCCTGAGTGTTAAGATCTGTGTGTGCCTGATGTTTGCAAGGGTGCCTGTGGTTGTCATTTTCTTCTCTTCTTTGTGTGTAAGCCTTTCCAGGCTCCTTTTATTCTCCTTCCAGGAAGGGCTGCCCTCTCAAGACTTAATCATGCCCTAGTTTGTCCTGCACAGTTTTTAGTAAAAATAGTTTTCTTCTGCCCTAATCCTAGGGCACTGTCATTATTTTGCTCAGACGTCATCTGTCCTGTTAGACCAGGAGTGACTTGTCACAGAAGCCTGCGATCACTCTACCCGTATACCTGAAACTTTGCAGTCTATGACAAATAGTTACTGAACTTAGAAATGAATGACTTTATTTTTACTCATTTTTTTAAAAAAAAACACAGCTTGTTAATCAGTAATGGGCTAGTTAGGGCTCATTTGGAAATCTGAGCTGTCTGGGCAGTGGGAGGGAGAGTGGGGATGATCTGGGAAACTCATAAATAATTCCCACCATCCACATCTGAGGGCCTGGAACACAGTGTGTGGATGGGAAGGACTTGTTCAGATGAATTCCTTCTGAGAAATTAAAAAATATTAAAAAAATACGAAGATTAGTTAAACAAACACTCATATTCCATTCCTGCCACTCAGAATGACCAACTCACTGTTTTGTTTTATACTGCATCTAATTTTTTTTTTTCTTATTACTGATGAAAAACTAAAATGGCTTTAACTGTCACCCCTGGTCCCATGGCCCCTCCCATTTCCCCGGGCAATCGTTAGCCTGAGTTCACTGTGTACCCATCAGTCAGCTCGTTTTGTCTCTCTCCCTGTGTCTCTGTCTCTCTTTCTCTGCTGTCTCTGCACATCCCACTTACCCTCATGGCTCTCTCCCAGCCAACCTCATACTCTGTCAAATTAGCCACTATCTCCACCCTATGACAATCTTAGTGCCCAAGTGTGATAACCAGTTCAATTTTATAATTCCACTTATATATTTGTATATACATATGTGTGTGTATGTATTTATGCATATATATATATAGGTTTTTTTGATATTACAGTTGCCTTTGTCAACAGATATCTAGAAAATAGTCAAAAATATTGGGTCTGCCAGAAAGCTCGTTCGGATTTTTTCCATCACCTCTTATGGAAAAACCACCTTACTAGCCTATGCAATATGTATATCTCTGTCTCTTATAGACCTTTTTAATAAATTTTATTTGGATAAGAGAATGTGCGTGCCAGCAGTTTTAAACAGCGTAATTAAAGACTGCAGAACTCCTAAGAATTGTCACAGATATGTACAGGATGTGGAGATACATATTACATATGTATGTATATATATATACATATGTGAGTATATTTATAAGATGCATCACTTTGTGTATGTTTTAATGTATGCACGTTTATACTGCAAGCACCCTTCCGCATCTTGCCTGTCATTTGTTAGAGTTCTTGCCGTGTTGGTGTGTATAGGCGTTCCACTGAGCAGCTGTTTTATGGGGGATGAATGCATGGACCAGAGCTTATACAAATGAACTGAAAATGCATTGTCATCTTTTCACTGCTATCAGCTGCCATCCTGTTGATCAAAATTCTGGCCTGGGGAGAGGTCTGGATTCTCTCCTGTGGAGGTGTGAGGATTAGAGTTCCTCTCCTCTTGCGATCACAGAGATTCTAGAATGAGGCTGAGTGTCTGGTGGGGATTCTTTGGACTGTGATGAAGCCCTGTGCTTTCAAGCAGGATGATCCAGAAGTGCTTGATGTGGTATAGGCCCTGGCCAGTCAGAACAGACACCAGCCCTCCTGCTGGGCAGGGCCCTGGGGCTCCCTGCTGGGTCGTGTGTTAACTCATGATCACTGCTGGATCATGGGGTGGTTGGGAGGTTCAGGGCAGGGGTCATTTACCAGGAGGTGCAGAAATAAATGGGCTCCCCAGGTGGCTCAATAGTAAAGAATCTGCCTGCCAATGCAGGAACCACTGGAGATGTTGGTTCCATCCCTGGGGTTGGAAAGATCCCCTGGAGAAGGAAATGGCAACCTGCTTCAGTATTCTTGCCTGGGAAATCCTATGGACTGAGGAGCCTGGCAGGCTGCAGTCCATGGGGTTGCAAAAGAGTTGAGCATGACTTAGTGACTAATACAGCAAACAACAGAAATATTTAAAAATAGTTCACTATTTTAACATCTCATTATATTGTGCCAGTGCATCCTGGGCCTGAAAGAACATGGCTTGGAACTTATACCATGCTTATTCATAAAGTATCATATTCAAAAATTATACATCAGAAGATCATGACAGGGATCTAGCCAGCCTTAACAACATTGGTATTTACAGATGAGAAAATGAAGCATAGGAGGTGCAAGAAAAGAGGTGACTTACTCTGGTTTCTCAGTCTAGTTAAGCTGGGTTGGGTCTAGAATTCCCCTCCCTTGCGTTCTCACCCATTTTTCATGGCGCCTAGAATGACCTGACTGCTTGGTGCTGGCTGTCCCACCATGACGATCCACAGTGCATCTGGCATCTTTGGTTCACGTGGTTGTTAGAATGATGACCAGGTAAAAGATGCTTTGTCTAAGTATGTCTTTAAATAATTGAACAGGTCCTATAATTTTCATATAAGGTGACTCATCATTATTAAATAAAGCAGGAAGCAAATATGTGGGGTTTTTGGAGCCTGTAAAAAGAGCATACATTTGGAGGACTGCCTTGATGGTCCAGTGGCTACGATTCTGTGCTCCCAATGCAGGGGACCCAGGTTCAGGAAACAAGTCCAGTATTTCTTCTTGATAGCTCTCTGGTTAGGGAGCTAGATCCCACAGGCCGCAACTAAGACCAGATGCAGCCAAGTAAAGAAATAAACATTTTGAAAAAAGACCAACAAAGGTCTTTGGTGCCCTGTGTCAGTAACTGGGGGCAGAGACTAATATATATATATATATATATATTTTTTTTTTTTTTAAAGAGAATACAGTCTTTGGTCTGTCTTATCTGACCATGTCTTATGTATGTATGTATTTAGGTATGTGTGCATGCTCAGTTGTTCCTGACTCTTTCCAACTCTTTGCAACTTCGCCAGGCTTCTCTGTCCATGGGATTTTTCAGGCAAGAATACTGGAATGGGTTGCCATTTCCTCCTCCAGGGGATCTTCTGACCCAGGGATCGAAGCCAAGTCTCCTGCACTGATGCCTGCATTGGCAGGCGCCGGGGTTGTCCACTGAGCCCCTGGGGAAGTCGCGTAAGCGTCTTTATATATATCCAGATGAGAGTCACTGTGGTAGTGAGCTTCCTTTGTCTTGGTTCCCTCTTACCCCCACAGAAGAACCAGAATAATCGTTTATTAGAGTTGAAACAGACCTCAGACTTATTAGGCTAATGTCCCCATTGTACAGGTAAGGAAAGAGACCCAGGGAAATGAAATGGCCTGCCAAATGTCATGGCTGGCTAGAGCAATGCTGGCCTGCTTTCCCACGTACATGGTGTGCACAGAGAGTCTGGGAGGGTCTGGGAGATGAAGCTGGATTATGAATAAATAAGCTTTGCTTAGTCGGTATCTTATCTAATTGTCTTTGAATGCCATCCCACTTCAACGGGGCTTCCAAAAGTATGACTCTGCTTTTCTGAAGCTGGGACACACCTGGCCTGGGGAAAAGGTGGGAGCTGATGGAAGAGTCTTGCTTCCCAAGTTTAGAGGACATCCTTTCTCTCTTTCTGGACACATTGGGGACCACCTGGCAAGGCAGAGGAGGTGGGAGGCTGGGAAGGAAAAGCTGCCTGGGCTTCTGGTAAAACCTTAAGTGCTTCATCTGCTTGCCGTCCATTCTAATGGTTGGATGTGTGCTGGTGCCTCTGATGGGCCTGTAGATGGGCACTCCAGGATTGTTCCATTGTGACTTAGCATCAGCTAATAGGTACTTAAAGTAAAGTGGTTGCCTATTTGATTATGACTGGGGGTTATTAACATTTTTTCCCCTCCACAAACAGATGGTAACTGTCCTCCGAGTGGACTGTAGAATCATGCCAGAGTCTTGAATTTGGAGGTACTGCCTGCTGCCAAAAGAGCTTGGAGGCGGCTACCCACGTTGAATGGCCTTGTTTTCCCTCTGGTGTGACTGCTTGGTTAAAGGGGATGGTTAGACTTGGGGAGGAGTCATTTCTGCCCTCTCTCCTAAGCTTGGGACATTGGACTCAGAAGGGTTCTTCCAGGGTTGGTGGCGGGGGGGTGGGGGTGGGGGTCCTATCCTAAGGTTTGATCCTCTCACTGGCATTTCTTTTTCAGCTGGGAGAAAGAATCCCTGCATTTACAGCTGGGAGCACAGAGCCAGGGAATTGACACAAGAGTGGGTTAGGGACAGAGACTTCTGAGACAGCTGAAAGGGGCCCTGGGCCCTGGGCCCTGGACGAGGCCACCACTGGTGGTGCTGATGAGGTAGCTCCTTTTGTCTTGGGAAATACACTTATCTGGCCTTGATTTCGAGGCTCCTGAGGTTGGTGCTGGTGGTAAAGAACCCACCGGCCTATGCAGGAGACACAAGAGACGCCTTACTCTCACCACTGGGCATGCAAGACTGCCCTGCTCTGTTCCTCTCTCAGGCATCCAGGAACCAGCTGTTTTCCAGCACTGCCTGACTCTTCTTTTCGAAGAGAAATCCCTGTGTGTGTGTGTTTTTTTTTTTTTGTTTGAGTCTGATACAAAATGTTTCTCTACTGTAACTACCTGCTTGCAGGCTGTTCTTGGCAGGTCCCTGCTTCCTGGACAGCAGGCCCAAGGGTGGCCAACGTGCCTGCTCTACAGCCAAAGCCATTGTCTCTCTGATTCATTCGATTTTGGCAGCAGAACACAGTTCTTACTAGCCCATGCCATTGCAACAGGTTCCCACAAGGTTAACAGCCCTTTGATACTTCAGATTAGAAGTTCTCAGCTTTGTGTCCCCTGCTTCACATGTGACAAAGGACTGTCAGCCACATGCCTTTGCCCTCCTGCAGGAATAACCAGGTTTTTGGACAAATAATGGCCCTTGCCATTGCTTGATACCTAAAAAAAAAAAAAAAATAGCTGAGCATACCGGTTGGCAAAAGAGATTTTTAAAACTAGGAATAAATCAGGTTCATGCTAATTTTTACTCTTAAAAAAATTCACAAACTTTGGTTTTTTAGTAGTCATCCAAAGTCCTGGTGACAGACTTCCTCTCTGATCCAGAAATCTGTCTCTATCTTGGCACTAGGATGGAGAACTAAGAGGGTAAGGGGCTGCCAGCCATGATTTTCTCACAGTGTCCTTGGTCCAACATGGCTTGCACCCCTGCACAGTCAAGCTGCAGAAACAGTCCCAGCAGAATCCCCTGTCTTCTTACAGCACAATGTTTCCATCTCTGTATCTTCTCCTGCGGGTCCTGGGGGCTTTGCATTTGCCCAGAAGAGGAGGGACCGTGAACTCTGTTTAATGGAAGCTTCCACAATGGCTGCAGCGCCCGAGCCCTGGGTTTGGGTAGCCTGTTCTCTCATGAACTCTGTAGAAGCTTAGGGATGTCCAAAGAGTGGCCCATGGAACCGCAGGCAGCAAAGCAGAGAGATGAAAACAGCCGTTGATGGGGGAACACGATTTTGGACTCGGGGAGAAAAGCCACACAAGGAAAACAATGTCAGACAAGAGAACCACTGCGAATCCCCAGTCCCAGCTTCTCCTCAGTCCGCTTCGTGCTGCGCATCCTCCAGGGGGATGAGCCAGATGGGGCGGGGGAAGGCTGTGTTGCAGGAGTAGGAAGGGCAGCCTGCATCCGGCTGGGGCTCAGCCCCTAGGGGTGTCTGCCACCCGCTCCCGGCAGGGAGCATCCTGAGGAAAGAAGAGCGTCTAGTCGGTCCCCTCCTGGCTCTAGTGACACCCTCTCTTTCTCCCGCCCCTGATACTGCAGTATGTTTAGTTTAGAGAAAGATTCATCAGGTCACTCTGGCACTCACCCCTTTATTCTTTCTTCCTGTATTCATTCCGCTGCCACAAGCCAGAGACAGATTTGCTGACATCTTCGCACGGGTCCCCAAACCAGCTTCCTCCTTGACAGGACCGGCTGCCTGATTTGTGGGACCCAGTACAAAATCTTCCCAAAGCACTAGAATTTTAGGGCAGTGACGGCAGAGACTTACACCCTAACCGTGGGGCTCTTCTGAGCGTGGAGTCAGGGTCAGGCCCGTGACGCCGGCTAAGCTTGCTGGCGCCCTGCTGGAGCCCTGGCGCCTTTATCTTTTCCTGTATGGTGATGAGGGGAACTGATATTCTATACTTCCTTTTAAAAGAGAAGTTGAGATTTGGGGTGTCAGCTGATTTTCCACATCTGATCATAGCAAGGGAAGATTATGAGGGCACTGGGCATTTAATGGGTACTAACTGTATGTTGTTCACTGTTCAGTTACCAAGTCACATCCAGCTCTTTGCGACCCCATGGACTGCAGCACGAAAGGCTTCCTTGTCCTTTACCATCTGCTGGAGTTTGCTCAGACTCATGTCCACTGAATCAGTGATGCCATCCAACCATCTTATCCTCTGTTGCCCTCTTCTCCTCCTGCCTTCACTCTTTCCCAGCATCAGGGTTTTTTTTTTTTTTTTTCCCATGAGTTGACTCTTTGCATTAGGTGGCTAAAGTGTTGGAGCTTCAGCTTTAGCATCAGTCCTTCCAGTGAGTATTCAGGGTTGATTTCCTTTAGGACTGACTGATCTGATCTCCCTGCTGTCCAGGGGATTCTCCAGAGTCTTCTCTAGCACCATATTTGGAAAGCATCAATTCTTTGGTGCACTTACTGTATGGCTGCCCTGCCTTACTTACTGAATGTCAGATGTCTAATATACCTTTTAACGTTTAGTTATTATATGTGACTATTCTCCCCATTGTAAGGATGAGAAAGATACTCAGACTGGCTAACTTGCCCTGTGTTGTGTGACTGGTGAGTAAGAAAACCAGATTTTAATTGAGGTCACTCTGAATCAATGGTTCTCAATCTTTGCTGCACATTCCAATCACTTGGTCAAATTGTTTAACTCCATCAGCCCAGGCAGCACCTCAGACCAATTAAATCCGATTCCGGAGGTGAAACTAGGGCATGGGCATGTTTTTTAATGCCTCAGGCGATTTCAATTGTGCAGCCAAGTTTGAGAACAGGCCAAGATGCAGCTGCATATAGCCTCCCAGGTCATGTATGCAGTCTCTAGACTGATCTATCTGATCACCTTGGGAGTTTGGGAAACATGCAAATGCCTGGGATTCACTCACACCCGCTAGGTCAGACCTGGGATGAAGTGGGGGTGATGTTGATGCTCACTGACGTTTCATGACCATGGCTCATGAATCCTGGGAGATGCTGGGGATCTTGGGAAAATGCAGATTCTAATTGAACAGATCAGACAAGGGCTGAGATCTAAGTTTCCAAAGGATGTTTCTCCAGGGCCCACAGTTCAGGTAATGAGGGCTTAAGTGAAAACCCCAGGCCTGTGATCTGGGGACTTAGGTCAGTCACATCTCTGCTTTTCATTTCTTCCTGCACATCATGACCAAAATCAGCCTGCCTTAAAGGCTTACTGTACTAGCTGGAACAGTGTGACTCCTGGAGGAAGAAATGGCAATCTACTCCAGTTTCTTGCCTGGAAAATTCCATGGGCAGAGGAGCCTGGCAGGCTATAGTCCATGGGGTCACAAAGAGTCAGACACAACTGAGCATGCACCCACAACAACAATAGTGACTATCAGATTACAAAATAGAACCACGACTTCTAAGGCATTTGAGTTCTACCCTGGGCTTTCCTAGTAGCTCAGACGGTAAAGCATCTGCCTGCAATGCAGGAGACCCAGGTTCGATCCCTGGGCCAGGAAGATCCCCTGGAGAGGGAAATGGCAACCCACTCCAGCATTCTTGCCTGGAGAATTTCATGGACAGAGGAGCCCGGCAGGCTATAGTCCATGGGGTTGCAGAGAGTTGGACACAACTGAGCGACTAACACATACTCTTTGGGTAGCTAAGCCTTGCTCTTTTCCAAAGCAGTTTCTGAAGTGGACCCCTTGGTTTACACCAAACTGCCATCTCCTTCCACGCCAGGGTACTTTGGAAGGCATGCTGCCTCCTCTGATCTCAGTATGAGGTCCACCAATGCAAGAGCGTGGGACAGAGCCCCAGGGAGGTCAGCAGTCAGCGGGCAGGCGGCCTTCCCAGCCCAGAATCCCTTGTGCTACTGGGGTAAGCATTACCTTTCCTCTTTTAGAAAGTTCCATGCCCTGTTTCCTCTTCCTCCCACAGCGGATCTTGGAGGTACCATTAGGGGCTGTAGGAAATTGGAGCAGCTTGGACTGGCAGGCACTGATGTGGATCCGGGCATGTTCTTTGCTGGAAGAAGCCTATGGGTTAAGTCAGTGGTGGCCCAGGCCACCTGCCAGCCTCAGAGATGCTGCCCTTGGTGGCTGGAATGTTGTCCTTACTCCTGCTGCTTCCGGGGTACTTACCCTGGATGTGCTCCCAATTGACTGTGGAGTAAGAGTTACATAGCTGGCCAGAGACTGGAGCAGTTTCCTTATCAGTTCCAGAGATGCCAGGCCTCTCTGCCTGACAGGCATCTGGAGTTCAGAGGGGCCTCGGCACTGTAGCAGCCATGCATACCTGTCCCCAGGTGATGGAGAAGAATGCCAGCATCTGTCTGTCTGCCGGCAGGGCCTGATGTGAACCACTAGGTGGGTGCCCAGGTGGTTCCAGGAACTACCTTTCCAAGTGAAGCCTTCCCAATTGATTGAGTTCAGCGGGTTGGCCTAGGACCAGTGGAGGGGTGCTGGCCCGCCCCCGCTCCCCCCGCCTGCCATGGTTTGCTCTTTAAGGGAAGTAAGCAGGATCTGAGTCCTATTATTGCCCATGATGTACAGATGTGGCTCGAACAGCCTCGGTCGCTGCGTGGGCTTACTTCTCAGGAGGGAACATGCCTGCCTGATTGGGCTGTGTGTGGGGCTGGAGGCCTTTAAGGAGAAGCACTGTCAGCAATGAGGGGCCGCACAAAAGAATGGGAAAATGGGTACTCACGTTTGCTGTTGCTGAGTGTGCAGACTGAGGCTGCCTTTCTGGCAAGCGGTTTGGCAAGTTCTGATAAAGCTAAAGTCAGAAGAAGCCAATGCCCTAGAAACTCCACTTCTGAGAATTTAGCATTAGGTAGTGGTCACAAACAGCTACCCATCCTGATGTGTGTGGGCATTTGTCCCACTGTGACTTACACAGTCAACTGGATCAACCAAGAATTGCTTAAATATCTAGTAATAAATGGCTGGCTAAGCACACGATGCTTTATACCTGTGATGTAATTCAGTGAAGACATTTAAACTGACAATTCATTATTTATTTTTCCAAACTTTAAAACTTTTTATTTTGTATTGGGCTATAGCCAATTAGCAATATTGTGGTAGTTTCAAGTGAACAACAAAGGGACTCAGCCGTACATATGCACGTATCCATTCTCCATCAAAACCCCTTCCACCCAGGCTGGCACATAACATTGAATAGAGTTCCCTGTGCTAGACAGTAGGTCCTTGTTGGTATCCATTTTAGATATAGTAATGTGTACATGACCTTCCCAAAGTCTCTAATTGTCCCTTCCTGTGACCTGTGACCAGCCATCATGGCATCATGCCCCTTCCTTCTGTAGCACCTCGAGCAGTTATTCAGAGTGTTTGCTGAAGGCTCTCCTCTCCCAGAGTTTCGTCAGATTCACGTCCATTGAGTCGGTGATGCTGTCTACCCGTCTTATCCTCTGCTGCTCCCTTCTCCTTTTGCCTTTAATCTTTCCCAGCATCATGGTCTTTTCCAATGAGTCAGCCCACTCCAGGAGATAGTGGAGGACAGGGAAGCCAGGCGTGCTGCCGTCCAAGGGGTCACAAAGAGTCAGACACGACTGAGTAACTGAACAGCAACAACTCCTCTCCCGGTGGGTGAACCGCGCTGGGCTAACTCACAGAGCATCACCGATACAGCAGACTGCCCCAGGCACAGGACGTGTGAACGTCCTCTGGCCGCCTTGTGCTGTGCACCCTGAGACCTGAGCCTAGGCTTCCTCCCCTGACCGCCGGTGCCCAGTGTTGTGGCTGCTGTGATGCGGTGTGTGATCCGAATATTTTCTGGTGATTGCCTGTAAGATAGAGACATTTTCCAGCTGAAAGCTCTTTCCCTGCCTGACTTTTCTCTTTGCACATCATGGGCGTTCCATGGACAAGAAGATGCTAGATGGACCTGCCTTTCCGGGTGTTTGCTTGGTCCTCTCTCACCCTTGATGTCTCTTCCTTCACAGCCGCCTTTCCCCCCTCCTCCTCCTTCTTCTCCCCCATGGCATTGGATCAGTAGTGTGGCTTCGTCTTCTATCAGCATCCCTGAGACTTCTCCCTAGCCTACTAGTCACACACTTGGTGCCCCTTACATCTTAGAGTCAGACAGTGTGTGCATGCTCAATCACTCAGTCATGTCTGACTCTTTGTGAGCCCATGGAACTGTAGCCCACCAGTCTCCTCTGTCCCCTTTCCTCCTCCAGGGGATCTTCCTGACTCAGGGATCAAACCTATGTCTCTTGCGTTTCCTGCACTGGCAGGCAGATTCTTTACCACTCCAATGCCTGAAAGTTGGCAAGGAGTAGTGTCACCAGACGGACATGGGGTTGAATCCCACTTCTGCTGATTGGGAGCTGTGGCACTTACCGTGACTCCTTAACTCTCCTGGGCTTCCCTTTCCTCAACTGATGAATGAGCGGGCCAGTTCTCACTGTAGATGGTTTTGTGGGAATTAAATAAAATTATGTATATAAAGCAATTAGCTTAGTCCCTGGCCATGTAGTAATCACTCAATGAATGTGGTGAGGGGAGGAATAATTATGACTTTTGCTCCATTCAGACAAGTGGTGAGTAATCCACAGATGCCATAGTGGCTGGGGTTTGTAGCCTTGGGCTTATGTTAGAATTAACTTAGGGATCTTTTACAAATTCTGGTATCCAGGCTGCTCCCCAGACCAATTAAGTCAGAATCTCAGTGGACAGGACCAGACTCTAGTAGTCTCTAAAATGTGCCCAGGTGAGTGTAGTGGGCTGTGAACCAAGGCTGAGAACCTACCCTGGGGCTTCCCTTGCCTCTTCCCGACAAAAAGAAGCCCTTTGGGACAGAAGGAAGTGGAAGGGATGGAGGGATGAAGACATGGCAGGGAAGACCTTTGTTGATTGTTTCGTGTGCTCAGTTGTATCCGACTCTTTGTGACTCCATGGACTGTAGCCTGCCAGGCTCCTCTGTCCATGGAATTTTCCAGGCAAGTATACGGGAGTGGGTTGCCATTTCCTGCTCCAGGGGATCTTCCTGACCCAGGGATTGAACCCAGGTCTCCTGTGTCTCCTGCTTTGCAGGCAGATTCTTTGCCTGCTGAGCCATTGGGAAAGCCTCTATCCATAGAATTCTCCAGGCAAGAATACTGGAGTGGGGTGCCGTGTGCTCCTCCAGGGGATCTTCCTGACCCAGGGATCGAACCTGTGTCTCTTATGTCTCCTGCATTGGCAGGCGAGTTCTCTACCACCAGCTTGTTCATTGGGTCTCAACTACTGTGTCAGGCACGGTGCTTGGCCTTTATATGTTCTCGCTTTTCACTGTGAACTTGTGATGCAAATTCTTGTACCTGTTCCTTACATGAGCTTCGGGAAGGATGAGCGGCTTGTTTCATGTCGTATATCAGCTGGCTTAAGGATGAAGGGCTTCCCTGGTGGCTCAGACAGGAAAGAATCCACCTGCAGTGCGCGAGACCGGGGTTCGATCCCTGGATCAGGAAGATTCCCTGGATAAGGAAGTGGCAACCTACTCCAGTATTCCTGCCTGGAGAATTCCATGGACAAAGGAGACTGGCGGGCTACAGTCCATGGGGCCACAAAGAGTCGGACATGACTGAGCAACTAACAAGGATGAAGGACCAGGAGATGAGGGTGGGGCCCGGCTTTCTCTCTTTCCTTTTGGCCCCTCCTTCCCTCCCTCCTTCAGAGAGGTGATGGAGTGCCCTGGCTCTCACCCACTCTGCATGGGGACCGGCTGCCACACCTGTTCACCTGCAGTGTTTAATGACCCGGCCCTCCTGTGGTTCCTTAGGGCTCTCTGCCACCTGTTCTTACATGCACGGTTGACTGTGCTGTTTACTTAATGGAGAGATCTAAGTGCCCCGCAGAGGCTCCCCGTGGATAAGAGCAGAAACCTCCACTGACTAGACGTGGGAGCCTTGTTGTTGGTTTGCTTTTCTTTCAAATGTTTATTTATTTATCCATTCATCTTTGGCTGTGCGGGCCTTTGCTGCTGCTCGTGGGCTTTCTCTAGTTGCGGCGAGCAGGGGCAGCGCACTGGCTTCTCATCGTGGTGGTTTCCCTCGAGGCCGATCATGGGCTGTAGGGTTCGAGGGCTTCTGCAGTTGTGGCTGCAGCACGTGGGATCTTCCTGGACCGGGGATCGAACCCATGTCCTCTGCATTGGCGGGCAGATTCTCAACCGCTGAATCGCCAGGGAAGTTCTGTTTGGGTTTTTATTGCCATCAATTTTTAGGCTCTCTCGTGGGTTGGGGAAAAGTACGGAGCAGGATGGACACAGAAAGGGAGAGAGAGACTCTTTCCTGCCTGACTGTAGATCAGATGGCAAATTCTCTCATTCGGAGAGTCTCCAGCTTTACTGGCAGGATGAGAAGATCCTGGTAACATGCAGGCTCTGATTCAGCAGGTCTAGGGCAGGGTCTGAGATTCTAAATTTCTCACCAGTTGCCAGAGGAGGCTGTTCCTGGTGTTCTGCCAGCCACAGTTGGCTTAACAAGGCTCTAGTTTCCATAATGGATACCCAAGTCTATTTTCTGAACCCTGCAATTTTTACTTTGGGAGATGTCATGGGACAGTTTAACGATCTGGGTTCTAGCCCTGCCTATCCTCTAATCATCTTTGGTGATCTTATGAACTTCATTTTTCTCTTCCTTAATAGGGAGGATTTGAATTCAGTGACTTCCAAGGTCCCATGTCATTGTAACATCCTGTGATTCATTGGTGGATTGGGGTGGGGGGTCAGGGTAGATTAAAGGGAGCGTGGAGTAAGGAGGATGGGAATTCCTTGGGAGACGGGAGTTGAGAGGAGCGTCTGTTGCCTAAATTGGTTGTCCCTTTAAGATCAGTGGGTCTGAATCATGAGAGGTCAAAGGTTGAGGGACATGGGCAATGAACTTTCTATTGTGCTGTGTGCCCACAGCCCTGGGGTAGTCTCTGAACTCCTGGCAGGTAGGGGTGCGGCTCTTGCTTCCTCACTTGCCTTCTCGGAATGGCAGGAGTGTACCGGGGGGCATCTCTCGCACTGCAGGACTGCTGGAGGGCCCTCTCTGTGGGTCACAGGTCTAGACCCTGGGGACCGCAGACTTGAGTAAGACAAGGCTTGTCCTTCTTTGTCTTCAGCAAGCAGAGTGTACCTGATCTCTCAGCCCTTCTATCGGGGGTGGGCACCCACTCATTGCTTTCTGCCAGTGGGGTGCTGTTGTTTTCTCCAGTTGCCATGATGGTTAGCCCCTTGGGCCAGCCCCTGTGTGGTGGTGGTGGTGGTGGTAGTTTAGTCGCTCAGTCATGTGTCTTTACCCCATGGACTGTTTGACAGGAGTCAAACAGGCTCCTCCGTCCCTGGGATTTCCCAGGCAAGAATACTGGACTGGGCTGCCACTTCCTCCTCCAGGGGATCTTCCTGACCCAGGGATCAAACTCGAGCGTCTGCCTCTCCTGAATTCCAGGTGGATTCTTTATTGCTGAGCCACTGGTAAAGTCCACACACTTAGGCACACACACAGATACACTTGAATCTATGTAACTGCCAATCTATATACCTTAAATATCTATATTCACATTTACATTTTACATGTATATTTAAATGAAAATTCAGTTCCCTGGTGGCTCAGGTGGTAAAGAATCTGCCTGCAATACAGGAGACCTGGGTTTGATCCCTGGGTTGGGAAGATAGCCTGGAGAAGGAAATGGCACTCCAGTATTCTTGCCTGGAGAATTTCAAGGACAGGGTAGCCTGGCAGGCTACAGTCCATGGGGTCACAAAGAGTCAGACACGACCGAGCAATGAACACTTTAAATGAAAATAGACTTGGGCAATCCATACAGTTGTTTTGACCTATTTTTTTTCACTTAACAATGCATCTTAAACATCTTTCCATGTTATCCTATAGGCCCATGTCTTTAGCCTTTCCATTATTCTGTAAAGGTTGTTTTTCTTTCTTGCTTTGCTCTTTTCATGATGCTTGTATATTACACTTCATCTGGTTCATTCAGAATTTAATCCATTTTCCCTGGGGCGACAATGACAGAGGGGCAAAGGCTGCATTTATATGAAGGAGAGTAAGAAAAACACAGGCCAGGCCTTCTCAGCTCTCCTCGGTTCCCTCTGTGCGTGTTTCCAGCCTGGCGTTGTCCAGGAAGCATCAGGTATGAGAGGCTTGGCAGAAGCCAAGCTGACCTTCTGTGAGCAGTGGCACCAGTCCTCAGCCACGGGTCCCCCGAGTGAGTGTTAGTCACTGAGTTGTGTCCAGCTCTTTGCGACCCCATGGACTCTAGTCCGCCAGGCTCCCCTGTCCAGGGAATTCTCCAGGCAAGAATACTGGAGTAGGGAGCCATTCCATTCTCTAGGGGAGCATCCTGACCCAGGGATGGAACCTGGGTCTCCTGCATTGCAGGCAGATTCTTTACTGTCGGACCCACCAGGGAAGCCCACCATGGGGGCATTTCAAAGGCCCTGAAGGACGTGGTTTATCTGTGAGCTTAAGCTGATGTGGAAGCTGGGATGCACTCAAATGAAATATTTAGAATCTGTCATCTTAACAGAAGCACCCTTTATCATATGCATGTACACACCCCAACAAAGGCTGAGGGTTGAGATGGGGGCTGTGGCAAACGGTGGCTAGGAGCACAAGTTTTGGGCTGAGACTGAACCTGGGGACTTCACTAGTGGTCCAGTGGTTAAGACTTCGCCTTCCAGTGTGGGGGGTGTGGGTTCGATCCCTGGTCAAGGAGCTAAGATCCCATATGCCTCATGGCCTAAAAACCAAAACATAAAACAGAAACAATATTGTAACAAATTCAAGACTTTAAAAAGATGGTTCACATTAAAAAAAAAAAAAAAAAGATTGAACCTGGAATCCCAGATTTGACACTTGCTCTGTGTCTTGGGTGAGTCACTTAGACTCTCTAACCTCAGTCCTCCTTGTTTGTGATGTGAATGAATAGTGCCGACTTGATTGCATTTTGAGAGCATTACCTGGGGTTCCCTGTGCAAAGCCCTTGGTGCAGTTACAGCCAGGTGGTCAGTGTGCAGATGGTGGCCCCTGGCATGCTTTTAGGGCTCTCCCAGGTGGGAGGAAGGCAGAGCCTCTCTCTCTGTCTCTCTCTGTGTATTTCCACTCATGAGGTCGCTTTCTTTGGATGAACTTTAAGTACTTCTTGGTAGTCATGTACGGATGTGAGAGTTGGGCCATAAAGAAGGCTGAGCACTGAAGAATGAGCGCTTTCAAACTGTGAGGCTAGAGAAGACTCTTGAGAGTCCCTTGGACAGCAAGGAGATCAAACCAGCCCATCCTAAAGGAAATCAACCCTGAATATTCGTTGGAAGGACTGATGCTAAAGCTGAAGCTCCAGTACTTTGGCCACCTGATGCAAAGAGCCGACTCACTAGAAAAGACCCTGATGCTGGGAAAGATTGAGGGCAGGAGGAGAAGCGGATGGCAGAAGATGAGATGATTGGATAGCATCACCGACTCAATGAACATGAATTTAAGCAAACTCTGGGAGATGGTAAAGGACCAAGAAGCCTGGTGTGCTGCAGTCCATGGGGTCACAAAGCATTGGATATGACTTAGCAACTGAATAACAACAACAAAGTACTTAATGGAGTTATTTTTCTTCAACCTCTGTATGAAGCACAGGGCAAAGATACAGCCCTGCTCTCATTTGACAGAAAGACAAATTCAGACCCAGGGACGCAGAGGTGTGTCAGGGCTGATGGAAGAGTATCAGACCAGTTTAAGGAGGTGGAGTCCTCCTCCGGCCTCAGATACTGACTGGCTGTGTGGCCTGCGTGGTCACTGCCCTCTGATCCCCATTGTCATGACTCAAATTGAGCCAACTTGTGGGGCTACCTCATCACTAAGGTCTCTCCCACACCCAGCCCTCTGACCTCAAGACAGCAGTAGCTTAGTCTCTCCTCTTTCAATGGTTCCCCCTCATTCTGGGTGGATATTTCTGAGGCATTAAGCATGGGTGGTCAGGCCAACACTCACTAGTATCCAAGAGAGCCCTGGCAGTTGTCTGGATTTGGCAACGGCCAGCATACACTTGGGGCGGGGGCGGTGGTGGTGGTGAGAGGACCATCATGTCCATTGCCTCACTGGAATGTGCTTTCTCTCCCGGAGTGTAGCTCAGTTGGAATTAGGTATGATGATCCTTCCTAGTCATTTGGGAAGATGAATGACTCTTAGTCATCAGAGCCCTTGCACAGCCTTCTCTTGGCTAATGTCTATTGAGACATCAGTCCATCCAGAGCCCCAGGACTGGAGAATTTCAGGCTTTGCACTGAATTAAATGGGAACCAGCAGAGTCCTCCCAGGTTAAGCAGTAGCCCAACCTGCTGAAGTAGAGTAAAGAAACAGACACATTGTGTTCTACACATAGAAGTGGGGACTTTCCTGGCAGTCCAGGGGTTAAGACTTTGTCTTCCATTGCAGGGGATGTGAGCCAGGGAGTTAAGATCCCACATGTCTTGAGACCAAAAAACCAAAACATAAGACAGAAGCAATTGTTGTTGCTCAGTCACTCAGTCATGTCCAACTCTTTGTGACCCCATGGACTGCAGCACGCTAGTCCTTTACCATCCTTTACCAGATGGTCCTTTACCATCTCCCAGAGTTTGCTCAAACTCATGTCCATTGTGTCAGTGATACCACCCAATCATCTCATCTGTCATTCCCTTCTCCTCCTGCCCTCAGTCTTTCCCAGCATGAGGGTCTTTTCCAGTGAGTCGGCTCTTCCCATCAGGTAGCCGAAGTCTTGGAGCTTCAGCTTCAGCATCAGTCCTTCCAACGAATATTCAGGGTTGATTTCCTTTAGGATTGACTGGTTTGATCTCCTTTCTGTCCAAGGGACTCTCAAGTGTCTTCTCCAGCACCACAATTCAAAAACATCAGTTCTTTGATTCTCAGCCTTGTTTATGGTCCAACTCTCACATCTGTACATGACTACCGAAAAAACCGTAACTTTCACTGTGTTGATAGCTGGCAAGTGGCAACCGCAAGAGACTGGCAAGGGTGACTCACCCAAAGTCAAAACATGGTGCTGGTGGGAGAGAGTGGGAAGTCAGCAGCTCTAATCTTCATCCTGGTGAAAGAGTGTGAAGGAGGAAACAAGTGACCAAACGTTATGAAGACAGTGTCTCAGACTACAATAGGGAGACAAAGATCGTTCTTTTAAAATTATTATTATTGAGTAGAGCTGCTTTACAATGTTGCGTTAGTTTCTGCTCTACAACAAAGTGAACCAGCTGTAAGTGTGCATCTACCCCTCCCTCTCAGCCTCCCCTACCCCTCTAGGTCATCACAGAGCCCCGAGCTGAACTCTCTGTGCTACACAGCAGGTTACACTAACTATCCCCTCCTCCACCCTCTTTTTGCTGCAGAATTGGACATTAGGGGAGCAATCAAGTGGCTTCTTGGAGAACAGTGTTGGTTGGGACAGAACAAGGCTAGAACCCAATCTCTTGACTCCTGATGCTATATTCCTTCCACTGCAGCATTACTTCTATGAGCTTACTTCTCATAGCGTAGTAAGTAAGTAAGTAGTAAGTAAGCTTGCTTCTTCTGTGAGTACTTCTGCTGTACTTCTATGAGCTTACATCTGGGTCTCCTTGTTTCCTAAATCTTTACAAATTTCAGGAAGTGCTTGGGCAGCTAAGGGATGGGGTCAGTCAGTAAAATCAAGGACCTTGATTTTGAATTCCTGTTCTTCAGAGTATTCGCCCTCATCTAGCTCCTGTGGTTATGGACTGTGTCAGCTCTTAGCAGCGCCTGCAGCCAGGACTCCTTGTCTCTTGCAGGTGCTTTCTCCAGATTGCCTTTCCCCCACTTTTTATCAGCTGGGTCATGTTTTCCCTTCCACTTCCAAATTCAGTCATGCTTCACATTTTGACTGCTTTCCCTGGTTCTGTGAACTCTCTCCAAGTTGCTTGCATCTTTCAGCCACAGGCTGCCCAGGGTGTTTCCACTGGTCACCTCCCTGGGGCCTCTCACGGTTCCCTCGATGGCCCTTGACCCCTATCCTGAAAGGGCCAGGGCTTGCCCCGCTCCGTACATGCTGAGTGTTATTCCATCGTACACTTGTACCACATCTTCCTGACTTAGTCATCTGTCGTGGACATCTAGGGTGCTTCCATGTCCCGGCTATTGTAGACAGTGCTGCAGTGAACATTGGGATACATGTGTTGCTTTGAATTATGGTTTTCTTAGGGTGTATGCCCAGTAGAGGTATTTCTGGGTCATAAACCACAAAAAGGAATGACATTGGGTCGTTTTTAGTGATGTGGATGGACCTAGAGTCTGTCAATGTGAAGTAAGTCAGAAAGAGAAAAACAGATATCACGTATTAATGTGTATGTGTAGAATCTAGAAGAATGGTGCAGATGGACATATTTGCAGGAATAGAGACGCAGATGTAGAGAGCAGACATGTGGAGGCAGGGGGAGGGGTGTGTGTGATGACCTGGGAGACTGGGATTGACACGTATGCACGCTCACGTGTGTGAAAGACAGCCAGTGGAACCTGCTGTGCAGCACCAGGAGCTCAGCTCGCTGCTCCGTGATGACCTGTTGGATGGGAGTGGGGTGGGAGGGAGGTCCAAGAGGGAGGGTATATATATATATATATATATACATGATTCACTTTGTTGTCTAGCAGAAACTGACACAACATTGCAAAGCAGTTATGCTTCAATTAAAAGAAAAATACCTGCTCTCCTCTTTCCATCCTGTGTCTCCAGCTGGCCTTTGCTCTCACACCTTGTCATTCATACAGACCCCACCCCTCTCCAGAGTGTCTTTCAGGATTAAAGTTAGGTGAATGAGGCTTCCGGCACACAATTTTAGAGGCTGAAAAAATCCCCAATAACCAAGGTTTAAAAAAAAAGAAAAATCAATGGATATTTTGCATTAAGTTTTTTTTTTTTAAGACTATTACATCACATTGCTATTTCTCTTCATTGCTGAGCCTTTGGGGACCTCCGGAAATTTTGTGCCCGAGATGAATGCCTCGTTCATTTTACCTAGACCAGATCTGTCGCTCATTCTCCATCTCACTGTGTTCTTTTCTCCCGATTTTTCTCCTAGTCATTCTTTCCTGTTATCCCTCTAGCCTTCTGGTCCTTGTTGACTTATTCCTTGTTAATGAATGTTCTGTTGACATCATTTTCCAGATTGTTAATAAAGATGTGAACACATTCTCTAGGCCTCACTCCAACCTCTCCATAGCTTGTGTGCTAACTGGGGCCCTTCGTTCAAGAAAAGAAACTGCATTTTAGCATGAGTTGTGTTGTCTACTGTCTCCCAGCAAGCATTTCCATATTCCCCAGGTCTCTGTTATCCTCAGCCAAGCACCTTCATGGCTCATGTTCGAGACTTGCTGAAGCTCCACGAATGGCTTGAGGGATAAGCCCCTGCAAATTAATCCTTGTGAATGCTGGGAGCTGACAGCATGCGTGGTCTGACCAATGGATTAATTTTTCAAGGGAGATTTGGGTAGAGGCCATGTCAAGAGCTTCTCTGGAGTCCTACTCTCTCATCTCGGCTCCAGTCTCCTGGGCCATCTGCTTGTTTTGGTCAATCAGGGAAAACATTGCTGCCATAGTCAGATGTGACTTGCACTTTATAAACCTAGTTACTCTTCCTGTGCTCCACCAGCCACCTTAAAATATCCATTTCCTGTTAGCCTGCTTGTTTCAGAAGCAGCTGGAACTAAATTTACCTTTCTTTCTCTTTGTCAAAGGAAAAGAGAGATTTTATAACATAAATCTGGTAAAATAGAAGGGTACTGTAGAATGATACATCCTTTGTAAGATAGGTACATGCTGTTAGCAGCCCACGTGTTAAAGAAGATGGTCATTTTCTTTGTTCTTCATTAAAGTAGGGAATGCCAGTAAAGTGAATTTGGGAAATAGAGAAAAACATTAAATCACCCTTGTCGTAACATCCTAAAATAACCACATGGGTTTGCATCCCGGTCCATTTCCTTCTAGTCTTTTTTACATTTATTTATGCTGTGGATGCAATTTTACATCTTCTCTTTCATCTAGCAAGGTATGAGAATAGTCTCTGTATCATTCAGTTCAGCTCAGTTCAGTCGCTCAGTCGTGTCCGACTCTTTGCGACCCCGTGAATCGCAGCACGCCAGGCCTCCCTGTCCATCACCATGATCATTATAACCATCAATTCAGTTTTAAGGATTTTCTGCTCTATAGCTCACATAAATCTGCCTTTTAACAATTTAATCACTTGCCTTTTGTTGGTCACTTAGGTGATAAACAACAATGAAATGAACATCTTTGTGCATATCATTTTCCTTAGTTGGGATGACTCCCTTGGTTTAGATTACTGATGGTGTAATTACTGTTAATACAGGGGAATGGGGAACATTGCTAAAATACTTTACAGAGGAGTCTGATCAAGCAACCAGGCTACTATCAGCATATGAGGGGCTTCTTCCTACTCCTGTTCTTGCACTGAGTGAAAGTCATTTTTATCCGTGAGTTACTGTTACCCTAAGAGTTCCTCAGCTAGACATATAAATACTTGTGGCATTCTTTAGAGTCCTCGGGTCCGTTCATTTTATCATACTAACAGTATCAATGATAGGAGCAATAACATCCCAACTGCTACCTGTCATATTCCTTCCACCAGTGCTGTCTGATAGGAATATATTTGAGCCATGTATGTATTGTTAAATGTTCTAGTAGACATATTCATCAAGCTAAAGTCAAACAGATGAAAGTGATAGTAACACTACATTTTATTTAACATAATGTGCTCAAAATACATTTCACAATTTGACTTGTGGCACTAACTATGTTTCCGGTGCTCAAATGTAGCCATCTACCAAAAAAGTCAAAATGCCTTGTTAAATTCTCTCTCCCTTCTTTTGGGTAGGACGTTAAAGTCTTTTCTGTGTTTTTTTTTTTTCACTCTTGAGTTCAGGTTTACCCAGAAGCTGACTCTGAGACAGGGACTTACTGTATGGGTTATTTACTTGGGAGGTGATTCTAGGAGGCAGAGGGGAGAATGCTAAGAGAGATGGGAAAGGTGACAATATGCACTTCTCGCCATGGGCACCGGAGACTTAACCCTGCTGGGAACCGTCTGAGACCCATCTGAGAACCATCTGGGAACCATCTGAGAATCTTGGGATGGAGGAACATACCTCAAAATTGCTCCCTTGAAGATCAAAGCATTGGGGCATCTACCCATTGATCCTGGGCCTGTCTTCATTAGCTGTGCTTATCCCCATGGGTGTTCACTGGGTTGTACCTACTTGGGGCCACGGACACTTCACGGTGCTGGATGAAGTCCTCAGGCAAAGAAGAAAGACACAGACTCTTGAGAGCTTTGGAGACTTGTTTGCATAATTTCTGGTGAACTCAAATGGGTCAAGGATGTAGGGTGGGGCCTCAGCAGCATTGGTCCTTTGGTCTATGTCAAGGAACACTAGGATATTCTTGAATGCACACAACCCCAGTCAAGTCATTCCCAGTTAATAGTGATCACGGTTGGTTCAGTCTGAATTCCTATATATACGCAATCAGAAACGGATTCTAGCTAATCAGGCAAAAGGTAACTGATGGAAAGATGTTGACAACTCAGATTGAAACAGAACTGAGGAGGATGCTGACCAGGTTTGGAAATGGGATGGAATAGACTTGCTGAATAATGTACGTAGTAAACTGGCAGCATAGTTAACATCTTGTAGTGGAACAGAATGTCCTATGGTCCTTTGTTTGTTCTAGGGCAAGGAAAAAGGTCACCCTGGTTTATTTTCAGAAGGTCACCATCTAAAATTATCCTCCTTCTTATACAATACACAATGGAAGAAAAATGATGCCCCAATGAGAAATCGAGTTGCTATGAGGGAATAAGTGCTGGGCAGCTAAAAATGGACAAAGGACACCGAAAAAGGGATCAGGCTTTCTGGTGAAATCTGAGTAAGATTGTGCAGATCAATTTCCTGGTATTGATAATGCATTCTGGTTGTGTGAGATGTCACCATTGGGGGAAGCTGGGTGATGGATATTGGGGACCTCTTCTGTACTATATTTTTGCAGCTTTTCATGAGTCCATCATCATTTCAGAATAATAAGTTAAAAAAAGAAAAAGGGAAGGAAATTGGCTTGGAGATTTAGATCCTCCTTTGGAGTAGAATTTGGAGAAGTGACCTTCACTTCCAACCTTCAAGGGCACCAAAAATCGCTGGAGCCAAATCTTTAGGTCTATACATACTCTCTAAGCCTTCTAGACCTGGGAAGAGTGAAACACCCATTTATTTGGATTCCAATGGGTCTCTTGTCCTAGCCAATTTATTATATTTTTTGAAGTTTAACTTTGAAGATTTGACATTGATCTACAATAAATTGGGTAGGACAGCAGACAAGTCTGAAAAGGGATGAGGATTTACAAGATTGAATTTGTACAACTCTCAGATCTGTTTCAATAAGAAGGGAATGTGGCAAGGCCACTTCTGTTGAGACAGTCCTGCAAATATCAGCTCTTTCTTTATGTGACTTCCTAGCCAGAGAATATTCTGGGTGGGGGGGGGGGCAGGGATTATTAAGTTCTAGAATGTGATGATTGGCATGAAGATCGTCAGTCCCCTAAAGAAAGTGAAAAAGACTCCAGTGCTGGGAAAGACTGAGTACAGGAGGAGAAGGGGGTGGACAGAGAATGAGATGAGTGAATGGCATCACTGACTCAATGGACGTGAGTTTGAGCCAACTCCAGGAGAAAGTGAAGCCCAGGGATAAGGAAGCCTGGTGTGCTGCAGTCCATGGGGCTGCAAAGAGTCAAAGACAACTTAGAGTCTCTTTCTCTTTCAAGAGAAAATGAGATGCTTCCATCCTTTCTTCTTGCAGTGCTTTAATGTCAATGGAAGTAGAGTCTGGACCCTTGGGGGCCGGGTACTGGCAATACCAGCTCAGAGTGCTGTCAATTTGGGGTGTGTCCACAACTCTCAGGTAATGGGAGTTAGGGAGCCATTCTTGTCTAAGCGAGATCTGTGAGATGTCTACCTTCATTTAGCCATTAAAATTTCCACTAATAATTCTCTAAGGAGAATTGGGCCAATCAGACTCATTCTGTTATGACGGGCTTAGACAGATTTAATCTAAGCAATAATAATAATTCATAATGATGGAAAACACTGAGCTGTAATCTTCCCACTGTCTGAAGTTGTCACCTGGGAGTAAATCAAGTGTTTAGGGAGGTGCTTCCACATCTGCAGGGCACCGGGGCATTGCTCAGTCAGTGAACAGCTGCGGGAGAGGTGGGGGCAGCAGATAGTCCCCCAGGGGCTGGTTTCCTACTCTGTGCCCTGCCCAACCCTGGAGTAGGGGTGGGTGGCTCACATTTCATGTCATCAGCTTTCTTTCCGGGAAGGTGCAGTCTTTTAGGGGTGTGAGCTTGTTCTTCCTCCCAGCATTTCTGGATGCTGACAGGGATCTGCTTTGGGGATGCTGCTGGAAGATACCTTTTTTTCTCTCCCAAGACCCCTTCCACAGCTCACTTTCTTCTGAAGCCTGCAGCAAAAGAGCCTACTTTGCTGGCCTTTTCCAGGGAGTTTCCAGGGAGTCACATGGTGTCTCTGCAGAGGAACAAAAACTCATCCTCTCCTCATGCCAGGGATTTGGAGCTAGAGAGGGCTCCATGTTATCCTGGCTCCACCAGGATGGTGACCTTGCCTGGGGTTTTCTGCCCTCCCCCATCCTCAGTTTCCTGTGGAGATGGGAGGGATGATACCACCGCATGCTGGCAGGGCAGCCAGTGAATGATAGCTCCTTACACTAGCTAGCAGGGAGCTCATGTTAACTTTATAACAGAAATACTGAAGCCCAGAGAGGGTTAAAGGGATCCTTACTGAGTCAGCAGCAATAGTCCTGCCTTCTGGTCCAGGGCACCCATGGGGGTGATGCCTGGATGGCCACGGTCACGGTCACAGCACTGACTCCAGGATAATCACGAGCATCACCAGACATACGGTGGTGACTTTTTAAATATATTTATTTATTAAAATTGTTCATTTACTTGGCTGCGTGGGGTCTTCATTGTATCATGCGGGATCTTTCCTTGTGGCTCCAGAGCATCTGGGCTTCAGTAGCTGCCGCAGATGGACTTCTTATTTGCTCCACGGCATGTGGGGTCTTAGTTCCCCAACCAGAATTCAAATCCACCTCCCCTGTATTGCAAGGCGAATCTTAACCATGGGGCCAGCAAGGAAGTCCCTCTAGTGACTTTTCTTTTTTTAATGAATAACTATGGCATTTAATGGATACAGTATTCTTTTTTTTTTTTTAATTAATTACTGTTTTTATTTTTGGCTGCACCGGGTCTTCATTGCCATGCGGACTTTCTCTAGTTGAGTCTGTTGGGGTCTCCTCTCTAGTAGTAGTGTGTGGACTTCCCATTTCTGTTCTCTCCTCTTTTATTGCAGAGCATGGCTCTAGGACAAGTGAGCTTCAGTCGTTGTGGCGCACTGGCTTCGTGGCTCCGTAGCATGTGGGGTCTTTCTTGATCTGTGTCTCCTGCATTGGCAGGCAGATTCTTTACCACTGAGCCACTAGTAGTGACTTTTAGATGCAGACAGAGCCTATTTACATCCTGACTCAGCCATTTGTGAGCTGTGAGATATGGCTATATTTGCCTTTGCAGCACTGAGTTTCCTCATCTGTGAAGTAGAGAAACAGATGCCTACTCATAAGGATGAGAAGAGGAGTAAGGGCAGACGGAACACCTAGCAGGCTGCCAGCACATAGTAGGTCCTCTCGAAGTGTCTCTTCCGGATGCTTCCCTTTCCTGCTCCCCTGTCACGCTGCCTGCCTGCTGGTGATACCCTCCCTTTCTTCCTTTCTTGTTTCTAATTCCCTGGAGAACTGACTTTCTCCAGGATAATAGACATTCGACTTTCTGATACAGAAGGAGGTTCCTCTTGCTAGAAAATGCTTCCCCATCTGTTTGAGATTCTTTATCAAGGGGGAAAAAATTATGTTTACATTGAAGTAGAGTGACATTTGGTTTTACCTTCTGTGGTAAGTAGAATAGTGACACCTTCCCTCCCATACACACAGACACAAATATCAGGTCATTGCTCCCTGAAACCTGTAACTGTTACTTTTCTAAGGGAAAAGAATCTTTGCAAATGTGATTAAATTAAGGATTTTAAGATGAGGAAATTAACTTGGATTATGGAAGAGGGTCCTAAATGAAGTCATATGTATCCTTTTAAAAGAGAGGCAGAGGGGCCTTCCCTGTTGGTCCAGTAGTTAAGAATCTGCCTGCCCACGCAGGGGACATGGGTTTGATCCCTGGTCTGGGTAGATTCCATGTGCTGTGAGGCAGCTAAGCTCATGCATCACAACTGCTGAAGCCTGCATGGTCTAGAGCCAGTACTCCACAAGGGAAGCCACAGCAATGAGAAACCCAGACCCTGCAACTAGAGAGTAGCCCCCACTCACCACAACTGGAGGAAGCCCACAAGCAACAACCAAGACCCAGTGCAGCCAAAAATAAAGTTGAGAAAGAAATGGAAGAGAGGCAGACAGAGACTCTACACACAGGAGAAGACAGGATGGAGCAGAGAGAGATTTGAAGGTGCTGGTCTTGAAGGTTGGAGAGATGTGGTCATGGGCCAAGGAATGCCATAACCCACCCGATGCTGGAGCAGGACAAGACCAGATTTACCCCTAGAAGCTCAGTGACCAGAACTGTGGTCCAGCCCTCAGAGGTTAACGCCACAATGTTGGTGGTTGGGTTTCATCTGACCTGTCTGTCATGATTGCCTGGGTGAGATTGCCTGTCTGTTGAGGAGCTTGAGACTGGTCAGGGCTGCAGGCACAGAGGACGTGAGATGCTTAGGAGACCATGCCTTGACTTGCAGCATCTTTATAAGACAGGAGGATATCCTAGACCTGCGGTTCCCATTGGCCTCATTGTGATATATGATCCACTGTGAAGTGGTATGCATATAACTTGTTAGCAGTATTAAAATGTAGACTTTTGCAGATGATTTACTCTGTTCAGTCAATGAGGGCAGGGAACTTCTCGGGCGGTCCAGTGGTTAAGACTTTACCTTCCAATGCAAGGGGTGCAGGTTTAGCCTCTGGTCAGAGAGCTAAGATCCAACATGCCTCATGGCCGACAAACTAAAACATAAAACAGAAGCGATACCGTAACAGATTCGATAAAGACTTAAAAAATGGTCTACATCAAAATAAAATAAAATGAAATAAATTAGGCCAGATTCTTGGTGCTTTTACTAACTTGCACTCTGAGATGCTCTCTTGAGTAGGGCAGAATAGGGTGGAATTTTAGCACACTGGGATTTGCTCACAATTTGGGAGACACTCCTCTGGCAGGAGAGCCATGGAGATAAAAAGAATCTAAGAGCCATGCCCAAGGACCACTTACTCCTTCCCTCCAGTCCACAACTACGAGTCAGAATTGTGTGATCTCCCCACCCTTGTGCCCATGGCAGACATCACTAATTGATTACAGCACTGTTAGGTTTGAACTCAGACACTGAATCTTTCTTAACACAGGGCTTTAGTTATCCACTGCCAATTCATCTGTGTTGACATATGTCGTGGCATACATTGGCCATTGCTGCTAATTCCTCCCCGAACTTTAAGACACTATGAATCTGCTCCAATTCCCATCAGGCAGGCTAGTCTTTCCAAAGTTCCTTTCTAGGCATCCGTTTAGCAAGAAGTTTGGCCTCCTTTAGGACTTCCCCCAGTGGCTCAGCAGTAAAGAATCTGCCTGCAATGCAGGAGATGCTGGTTCGATCCCTGGGCCAGGAAGATCCCTTGGAGGAGGGTGTGGCAACCCACTCCAGTATCCCTGCCTGGAGAATCCCATGAATGGAGGAGCCTGGCAGGCTCTAGTCCATGGGGTCACAAAAAGTCAGACATAACTGAGCATGCACGAATGCTGGCCTCTTTTCTTTGATCAGGATAGTCTGCAGGTAGTAAAGCCAGTTCCTAGTTTACCTCTGTTCCCCTTTCAGAGCTATGGCAGACGTCACAGCAAAGACTGTGCCTCTCACTTTTCTCTGGGTCACAGATCACAGAGGAGGCATGGGCACTGATTTAGATGTCAGCAACTCTCTTGTGCGGAGAAGGCAATGGCGCCCCACTCCAGTACTCTTGCCTGGGAAATCCCATGGATGGAGGAGCCTGGTAGGCTACAGTCCATGGGGTTGCGAAGAGTCAGACACGACTGAGCAACTTCACTTTCACTTTTCACTTTGCTGCACTGGAGAAGGAAATGGCAACCCACTCCAGTGTTCTTGCCTGGAGAATCCCAGGGACAGGGGAGCCTGGTGGGCTGCCATCTATGGGGTCACACAGAGTCGGACACAAGTGACGTGACTTAGCAGCAGCAGCAGCAGCAACTCTCTTGTGATGGGCTTTAGGTTGCTTTTTTTTTTTAGGTGAGAATCTTGGTCAGATGCCTTGAGCACTGTCATGCACCAGGCCCTGAGAGGGGTGGTGAGGGGAGGGATGTATTTGAGTCATCTGGACTGGAGGCTACGAGCTGGTCACCTGAGAGGAAGAGAGGAGGGGACAGCGGTGAGGAAGGAGGCCTTGCAGCCTCTGGTGCCTGGGGCTGTGGGTGGCAGTGGCTGTGGGGATGATGGGAAGCGTGGGAGGAGGAGGAGTGGCCGGGAAGACAATGCAAGGCTGGGTGTTCGCAGCAGGTTGCTTTGTGGATTTATTTATCCGTTTGGTATTATACGCCTGAGAGTGGCTGGAGAGGGACGGCTGCCATGTCTTTGCTGAAGGGAAAATGACCACGGCTGGATTTGCATTAGGAATTTCCTACTGGGGTTGTCTAGTGTTAGCTGCTCAGTTGTGTCCGACTCTTTGCAACCCCATCGACTGTAGCCTGCCAGCCTCCTCTGTCCATGGGACTTCCCAGGCAAGAATACTGGAGTGGGTTGCCATTTCCTTCTTCAGGGAACCTTCTTGACCCAGGGGTCGAACCCATATCTCCTGCATTGGCAGGCAAATTCTTGGCCACAGAGCCACCAGGGAAGCCTGCATATATACACTGCCATGTATAAAATGGGTAACTAATGAGAACCTACTGTATAGTTCAGAAAACCCTACTCAGGGCTCTGTGGTGACTTAAATGGGAAGGAAACCCAAAATAGAGGGGATATGTGTGTACATAGAGCTGATTCATTCACTTTGTACAGCAGAAGCTGACACAGCAGTGTAGGGCAACTATGTCCCAATCATTAAAAAAAAAAAAAAATGGTACAAATGAATTTATTTAGAAAATGGAAACAGACTCACAGATACAGAAAACAAACTTACCGCTACCAAAGGAGAAAGGGGGTGAGGGAGGGATAAAACAGGAGGTTAGGATTAGCAGATACAAACTGTTATATATAAAACAGACAAATAACAAGGACTTACGGGATAGCACAGGGAACTAGGTTCAGTATCCTATGATAAACCATCATGGAAAATAATATGAAAGAGAATAGATATCTACATATAATACAGATATTTATATGTGTATAACTGAATCACTACTGTACACCTGAAGTAACACAATACTGCAAATCAACTGTGTGTGCATGCGTGTTCAGTTGCTTCAGTCGTGTCCAGCTCTGCGACCTCATGGACTGTAGCCAGGCTCCTCTGTCCATGGGATTCTCCCAAAAGATAGTGGGGTGGGTTGCCATTCCTCCCCCGAGGGATATTCCCGACCCAGGGATCAAACCCTTGTCTCCTCTGGCTTCTGCCCTGGTAGGCAGATTCTTTACCACTGAGCCACCCGGGAAGAACCACATATTTCAGTTAAGAAGTGGACATCACTTGATTTCTCTATTGTGAGCTCCAAAATGATCCAGACCCTGACTTGCCTTCTCTGAAGTGTCAAGTCTGCTGTGGGGATGGGAGTCAATGCTTGCCTGTTGAGTGGTGAGGTCAGCTGGTTATACCTATGGAAAACCAGAGCCATGGCTTTCTTTTCTTTTTTTTTTTTTGGTTTGAAGGCTAAAGTAATACATAGTTTTGAAGCAGTTTTGCAAATACTGAGAAGCACAAAACAAGAGTAACAGTTCTGTGCTTTCCCACTACCCTGAGATAATTCCTATCTGTGAGTTTCTTTATATAAAATCAACATTGGATTCCACTGTGCCTACTTCATTCATTCAACAGAAATGTATTAAATACCTATTATATAGCAAGAACTGTTTTCAATGTTGGGAATATAGAAGTAACCAAAATAAAACCAAAAAAACCCTGCCCTTTGGGGATCTCAATTTAGAGGAGGGGGGAAATGAACCACCCAGTAAATAAGCCAAATACATAAACTGTCATATGGTGGTAAGTGCTTAAGGGGAAAAAAATAGAGTTGGGAAGGGGGTCAGAATGTTTGGGAGGAGTCTACAGTTTTTGATAAGATGTTTATAGAAAGAAATCCTGATTGAAAGAATATAATTTGAGTCATTTGGGTAAATCTGACAGAGGTGAAGTTGGGAGCCCTGTAGATAGCTAGGGAAGAATATTTCTGGCAGAAATGCATAGTTCAGAGGAAAATTCCAGTGCAAAGAACAGCATGTTCAGAAAACAGGGAGGAAGGACAGTGTGGCTGGCAGGGAGGGAGGGAGTGGGAGGGATATGGAAGATGAAGTCAGTGAGGTTATGTGGGACCACGGTGGAGACTCTGGCAGCCATTCTGAGTGAGTAGGGAGCTTGGGAGGGGTGTAAGGCAGGGGAAGACATAAGCTGACTTGTGTTTCATGAAGGGCTTCTGTGTGGGTATCAATCCTAGGGGGAGCAGGAAGGGCTGCCCTCTCCAGTGGTGCAGGTTGCGCCCTGCTCAAGGGCAGGGGCCCGAGGCTGCAGATGGGTAAGCAGCAGAGTCCATGAGAAGTGAGCATCTTTCTTGAATTCATCCAAGGGATCCCACGGCTCCCAGTGACACAGCTAGCTTTGTAAACCACTCTTTCCTCTTAATAAGATGTCATGGACATTTCCCCTGCGTCTTGAAATAGTCTTTGACACATGTTTTTAATGGATGAACAGTATTGCATCATTCGGATGCACTATAATGTAATTAATCTCCTATGTTAGACATTTAAGTTATTCCCAGTTATTCACTATTTTAAAAAATGTGCCATTGGACGTCATTGTACATAAATCTCTGATTATTTCCCTAGGCTAAATTTCTAGAAATGGAGTAGTTGGGTTAAATAATACGCATTTTTAAGGCTCTTGGTTATTAAATTATTTTTTTAGATAATGGAGCTCAGGAAGGTTGAGGAACTGGCCTCCAGGCAAGCAGCCAGGAAGTGGTAGAGTAAGATTTGAATGCAGGCGTGTTGGTTTCCAGACCCAGCTTCCTCCCATCACATCACACTGAGGACTGCTCAAATGTCAGTCAGCCCACAGCCATGGCCCACGTGGCCTCAGCTTTGATGATGATGTCGGCTGCCACAGAGATGCAACTAGCCAGTTTTCTTGAATCACTTTGTGCTGGGCACTGTGCTTGGCACAGAACATGAGTATTCCCATTAGATCCTCAAAGGAACCCTAAGAGGTGGTAAATAGATTTTGCTCCGTTGTATACATGGAGATACTGAAGGTCAGAGTGGGGAGGCAGCCTGGCTGAGATCACACAGCTAGAAGGTAGGCAAGCCAGGACTGAGCCCTGTCTAATACTTGTGTTCTCAGCCATCTTCTGCTGCAGGACTTTCCAAGATAGCAACCACATCCAAGTTCCCTGAATGATAAATTCTAGCTCATGTAGGCTGCCTGTTTGTTTCACAGTCCATGCTTGGCCTGACAGCATCCATGATGCTCGTGTGTGTGTGTGTGTGTGTGTGTGTGCATGTGTGCATGCATGCTTAGTTGCTCAGTTGTGTCCTACTCTTTACGACCCCATGGACTGTAGCCTGCCGGGCTTCTCTGTCCATGGGGATTCTCCAGGCAAGAGTGCTGGAGTGGGTGACCATTCTATTCTCCAGGGGATCTTCCTGACCCAGCAATGGAACCTGGGTCTCCTGCACTGCAGCTGGATTCTTTACTGGCTGAGCCACCAGGGAAGGCCCTCCATGATGCTCTAGCTTAACAATAATAATTGTCACTGACATAATTGCATTGCTTTTATTTTACTACTGAATTTTATACTATTATAATAATGTTTTTATGCAGATATGTGTATATTACTTTACAAATACTAACATCTATATATATTATATTGCTGTTACTACATGCTCTTATTGTTACTGCTGTTATTATGTTATTACTATTAGTGCTATATTGCTACTACTACCACACTCTGTGTTTCTCACTTTGGGGCCCCAGTGAAGGGACAGAGCATGTTCTTCTCAAGGCAGATGATGGGTACAGAGGATAATAATAAGTCTGTCATGCCTCTTAATTTATTGTCTCATAGTATTGCTATACTTATTATGATGATGATAGCAATAATCATTATTATTATTACTATAATAAATATAGGAGCTGATACTTCCAAGCCAGTCACTGGGCTAAGTGTTTTGCTGGCTTTTCTCACAACCGCCCCTTGAGGCAGGTGCTTTTATTTTTTTTCAATTTACAGCTGGGGAAATCAAATCCTCAAAAGTTTCAGGACTTATCCACATCTCACATGGCTTCCCAGGTGACACCAGTGTAAAGAATCTGCCTGCCAATGCAGGAGACGCAGGAGACAGGGGTTTGATCCCTGGGTCAGGAAGATCCCCTGCAGAAGGAAATGCCAACCCACTGCAGTATTCTTGCCTGGGAAATCCCATGAACAGAGAGGAGCCTGGCTGTCTACTGCCCCTGGGGTCACAAAGAGTCAGACACCCCTGAGTACACCATGTACACACAGCACAGCACATCTTAGCACTGACATATTTTTAAGCAGCTTCATTGAGGTTTAATGTATACATAGTAACCTGGAGGCACTTAAAGGGTGTGGCATGGGGTTTGGTATACACTCAGGAAACCATAACCGTGGTCAAGGTCATAACCCTTTCCTGAGTCTGATGTCCCCGGGGCTCTGATGATGCTGATGTGGGGTGCCTCCTTCTGAGACTCCCCCATCAGTCTGTGGGTATTGCCTGGTTTGGGTTTCTCTCATCTGTCCTGCTGACCATGGGAGGGATCTCATCAGGGCCCAGATTTTTCATGGCTGCATCCACTTCCAGTTCCTTCTTGTCTCCACTTAAAAAAAAAAAGTTTTAATGAATGGGAATGTGCATTTTATTTTTTGGCCTTACCATGTGGCATATGGGATCTAGTTCCCTGATCAGGGATGGAACCCATGTCCCCTGCCTTGGGAGCATGGAGGCTTTTTTATTTTTTTGATTGATTTTTCAAAAAATGTTTTAATTGGAAGAAAATTGCTTTACAATATTATATATATATATATATATATATATATCCTCTCCCCCTTTAAAAAAAATTATTTATTTTAAAATTTTAGTTTATTCATAATTGGAGGATACTTTACAATACTGTGATGGTTTCTGCCATACATCAACATGGCAGCCATAGGTATATATATGTCCCCTCCCTCTTGAACCTCCCTCCTCTGTCCCACCCCATCCCACCCCTCTAGGTTGTGACGGAGCACTGGTTTGAGCTCCCTGCATCATAAATTCCCACTGGCTATCCATTTTGCATATGGTAGAAATGCATTTGAGTCAGTTCTAATGAGGTGAGCCTAGAGCCTATTACACAAAGTGAAGTAAGTCAGAAAGAGAAAAACAGATATTGTATATTAATGCATATGCATGGAATCTGGAAAGATGATACTGATGAACCTATTTGCAGGGCAACAAGGGAGACTCAGACACAGAGAAAAGACTTATCTCCTCTATTTTGAGCCTCCCTCCCCTCCCCCTGGAGCACAGAGTCTGACCCACTTCCCTTAACCAAGGGAAGTCCTTGCCTTCACTTTTTGTGGTGCTTTCTGTGGCCAAGGAGCTGAAGTCTTGAGTGACAGCAGGAACTTACTTCAGGGATGGCGCCTCTAGCAAGGGGGACTCTGTGGGACCACTGGGCAAGGAAGATGGGATCCCAAGAGGAGAGCAGCCCCTCTCGGGAACACCCCTCTCCTGACACTCCCCCTGAGGCCACTTGGGGACCAGAAGCCCCCACTGAGTGACCCTGTGGAGCCCCCCACCTCCCACTTTTCAGCTGGTGAACCTTGCTGAGTCTGCAGGGCCAGCTCTTTGGCTTCCATGCACAGATGCATTTCCTGGCTCCCTGGGGCACACACTTTGCCTCTGGGGAACTTGCTGAGTCAGGTTAATTGTTACAGTATCTTCACATGAGCCACAGTTAATATTCAGATGAACGGTGTGGGCAGAGTAATTATAAGTTGTGTGTGTGTGTGTGTGTGTGTGTTTTCCATTGCTGGAAACCTCTCTGTGACAAGATAATGTGATGAGCTGGGTCTCCTCAGGTAGAGCGAAGTTAACAGCCAGAAAGTCGGGGAAGTGCAGGATAGTCAGGGGGCCTGGCTCTGGGTGAGCTGAGGCTAGACTTCTGAAAAGCCACTCTCTGGTTGGCCAGGGAGAGGTCAGTGCCATTGATTCCCTGGGTCCCAGGAGAAGACACTTGTGGAAGAAGGGCTCAGAGAGGTCAACGGTCCACCCCGAGGACCCAGCGCATTGTGCTTTTCACTGTCAACAGTGACAACCAGTGGCCGCATCTGTGTCCCCACTGCATGGTGAGAGGGCTGTGCCTTTCTCTGGCATTTTGCTAGAACAGTGGTTCCTGCACTTGTCTGCACGCTGGAATCACCTGTGTGAGTTGTGTGTGTTAGTCACTCAGTCGTGTCCGACTCTTTGCGACCCCATGGACTGTAGCCTGCCAGGCTCCTCTGTCCATGGAATTCTCCAGGCAAGAATACTAGCGTGGGTTGCCATTTCCTTCTCCAGGGAGAATCATCTGGGAGTTAATAAAATACTGATGCCTGGATGCCCCCTCCTTGGCACCTGATTTCATTGGTCTAGGGGTAGACTGGGGATTAGAATTTTTTTAAAAGCCCCCCTGGGGGTTCTCCTGTGTGTGGCTTGATTTAGGTCTAGAATCTAGCACAGCACCATCTTATTGAATATAATGAGGGTCATGTATGTACTTTTAAGTATTTAATAGCCATATTTTTAAAAAAGCAAAAAGAAACAGGTGAAATAAATTCTAATAACGTTTTTTATTTAACTCTACATATCCAAAATATTGGTGGCACAGTGGTAAAGAACTTGCCTGCCAATGCAGGCAACTCGGGTCTGATCCCTGGGTTGGGAAGATCCCCTGGAGTAGGAAATGGCAACCCATTCCAGTATTCTTGCATGGGAAATCCCATGAACAGAGGAGCCTAGAGAGGTAGTCTAATGGGAAGAGTCGGACATGACTGAGCACACACACATTCAAAATATTACCATTTCAACACGTTTCCAATTTTAAAATATTAATGAGGGACTTCCCTGGTGGTCTAGTGCTTGACACTTTGCTTTTCAATGCAGGGGGTATTGGTTCAATCCCTGGTCAGATAGCTGGGCCTCGAAGCCAACAAACCAATACACAAAACATAAGTGATATTGTAATAAATCCAATACTTTAAAAAATGATCTGCATAAAAAAATCTTTTAAAAAATGAGACATCTTAAATCCTTTTTTTTCTTGTACTAAGTCTTTGGAAACCAGTGTGTTTTTATAATGATAGCACATTGCAACTTAGACTAATCAGCTTTCAAGTGCTTACTATGGAATCAGACAGTGCAGGTCTGACACATAGTAGGCGCTCAAGGGGAGTGCTTGAACCAAGGAGTCATTCATGGCTAAATCTACAGTAATGAAACTGGGCAGCTGCTCCAAAGATTTAGAAAAGTGTGATTTGTTGGCAGAGCTCTGCACAGAGAACAGTCTTGCTCATGTCTTAGGATTTAGGCCTCGGACACCATTCCTGCCATGAAGGCTTCTGCAGTCACCCTCTGTCCCACTCCTGTACTTCACTCAAGGCCTTACTTAGGTGAACGTCTTAGACTGCAGAGCTTCAAGATCCTAGACTTGTTCTGTCATTACCATTCTCTCTCTTCTCAGTGTGACTGTCTGTCATGTAACCTGTAAGTTCCCTAAGGACATGACCATGTCCTAATTAATCTCTGTATTCCCAGTGGCCAACCCAGTTTAATTCAATAGATGTTTTGGAATGAAGTAATAAACCAATAATAACATAGTGATTCAACTGCCATGCAGACCACTTTTAAGGAAGAAGACTAGCCCACAGGACAGGTCCTGTATAGAAGGCAGAGCTGACCCAACTGATTTCTTATAGTCTAGTCATTAGGGACTATAATCATGTGTCTTAGTCAGCTATTGCTGTATAACACCAGGTAACAAACATCCCCAAACTCAGTTGCTTCCAACCAGCATTTATTAATAAGAAACAAATGCCTGTGAGTTTGCTGGGGTTTGGCTCATTCCAGCTGAGTTCTGCTGAGTTTTTCCCCATGGAGTCAGTCCTATTCTTGTGCACATTTCTCATTCTGGAGCCCCAGCTGAAGGGGTAGAGCATGTTCTTCTCATGGTAGATGACGGGGATGCAAGGAAACATTCTCTCTCTCTTGGGTTGGAACTGTCCCCATTACTGTCTCTGCATGTCACCCCACCAAAAGTAGGTCACCCCACCAAGTCGAGCATCAGTGAGTTCGGGGAGCAAGGAAAGAGAATATTAGCAATCCATCTTACCCACTATAATAGGCTTCCTTGACTATGAATGATGAGGCTCCTGTTTCCAGAAGCCCCATCCCTTATGTTGGTGATGTTTGACTTTAAGCCTGTTTCTCAATGGAAGAAGAGAAGAGGGACTTCCCTTATGGTCCAATGGTTAAGAATCCACCTTCCAAGGCTGGGGATGCAGGTTCAACCCCTGGTCAGGGAACTAAGATCCCACGCACTGTGGAGCAACACGCCACAGTAGGAATCTGTGCACCCAAGAAAATATCCCATGTGACACATAGATCTCACATGCCACCACTGAGACCTGACACAGCCAAATACATAAATACATAAATAAGTGTTTTTAAAGATATGAGGGAGAGAAGAGGATTGGAGTTTTTTATCAGCTGTAGCTTCTCTGCTGCACTAAAGTTGCCTCTTCTCTATTTGACATTGACTACCTTGTTTTCTATCCTTTTGACCCTTGAATTAGTTAACATAAGCATTCACGCTAAATTCCCTTCTTGCTCTCTAGGGAAGCCGTCAGGGATTGTCAACCTCTGAAATATAGATTATCCAACTGTGCTGTGTGCGGACTGTGCACATTCCCATAATGGCGCTTGCTCATGCTTTGATTCTATGGTCTTCTTGAGGAGAGAATGTGCCTGGACACAGGCTGGCCTGAGCTTAGGGTGGCCCAGCAGGTATTTCTCAAGATCCCTGCCTGCATTGAAAAGCATCTCCGAGGTTTAAGGAAATCAACCCGCTATTTTTCTGTCCCCTTGATAACCTCCAGCTTCACCAGGCTAGGGACAGAGAGATGTCTTTGTGGATATGAAACCTTAGAGAAGACTCAGCAAGGTGAGGGGTGCATCCGAGGGGGAAGGGGAAGCCAAAGCAGAGAGTCATCCTTCCATCCATCTGGTCTGGACCTTCCAAGTTCACTGCCGTTCCAGAGACCTTGCCAAAACCCACGACTGAGCTCTGCGCCAGGGGCCCCGGGCCATTTCCAGAGGAACCTGCTTGTAGGGATTCTGTTTTGAGTCAAGATGCTACTTCTAATGAAGCAGAACAGAACTCCTGGCCAGCTTTCTCTCCCTCCTGCAGGCCTCTGTGGGCTCTCAGGAGCACGGCCTTGGCTGTGAACAGAACAGTGTGACCCTGACATAGCCCAACTGCTTCTATCTACCCCCCCCTCTTCTCCTGGTTTAATTTGGCCGATTTTAGGATCTCTGCCTCTCCGAGAGGTGAGCGGGGCGAGGGGGCAGTGAACACTCCTCCAATTGATTGAGGCCTCTGGGGAAGCAGCAGCTTTGAACCAAGTTTGACCCTCTAAGGGTTCAAGTTCCTGTTCTCTTGGCAGCATATGATTTCCTGTTTCAAAGAAAAAAACCTGGGGTTTTAAGAGCTTTTTTTTCCCTTTTTTAAAAAAAGGCTCTTGGACACAAAACGGCTCTTACGAAACAACATGTTGATGAGTTTAGTATAAATGAATCAGAGACATATGGATTAAATTTCCCTTGCAATCCACAGGGGCTTCAAAATTAGGGGAAGAGTGTTTGTCAAAATGTGTGTCTGTCTCCCACCAGGGTCTGGGTCAGAATCAGAGCCTGGCCCACTACCCCCTTCCCCGTACCCCTCTCCCCTGATGGTAAGACTAAGAGCCAAGGGTTTACAGCAAGTCTTAGGTTTGCTCTTTTCAACCTGCAGTCTTTTTGCTCTTAATTGAGTTGTTCCCCACACCTCCCCTGTGCCTTCAACAGGCCAATGTCTGACTCCTGCAAAGACCCTGAACCTGTGCAAAGAAGAGAAATTGACATGAGCTGCCTTGACACGTGTTATATAGGCGCTGCTCCTTGACTATGAACCGTCCCATGTTGACCCATCCAATCTTAACCTTCCTTGGCAACATATGCATCTATTAGTATTAGTGTTCAGACGTGGCCATTAGACACCTCCCCCACCCAATGGCCAGCGCATGGACCCCATAGCAGGGTGTGGGGTGAGGACTGGAGGCTCATATTTTAAGTTTCTCAAATCCCATTCTTGCTGTCAAGAGGGTTGGGGATGGACGTCTTGTGGTCTTGCCATAAGAATAAGGATACTTAAAGAAAGATGGCTTGTTTTGTCACCTGGAATCATCCAGATATCCAAAGTGTGTTGATCTTGGTGGGGTTTTTTAAAGATTTTTTTTGACATGGACCATTTTTTAAAAGTCTTTATTGAATTTTCTTTTTTTACAAGACTGCTTCTGTTTTATGTTTCGGTTTTTTGGTCACAAGACATACGGGATCTTGGTTCCCCCACCAGGGACTGAACCCACACCTGCATTGGAAGGCGAAGTCTTAACTACTGAACCACCAGAGAATTCCTGACCTTAGTTTTTTAAAAAAATCTAACTTCTATCTCTAGTTTTGACAAAGGAGCAGAGAAATACAGTGTGTTTGGAGAGAAACCTGAGCAGCTTCTATTAATATCACTGTGTTGTCTTTTGGCCTTAGAACTCTTTAGGCAAGAGAAAGCTTAATGGAAGCCCCTTGTGTGTAACAGATAAACAGCTTCAGCGGACAAACCAGAGCTTACTTAACTCACTCTCTCCATACCCTCCTGCCCCACCTTCCCCTGCTTTGTGGGAGTCATCGGTCCCCTAGGAACACAACTTGAAAGCACAAATGATGTTCTAGAATAGAAATCACTAAATTCTTTGGCCCTTAGTGCCAGCAGTGAAGTTAATGCATGTCTCATGGACATTATGTTGAGTGAAAGAAGGCAGACGCAAAAGAGAACATTCTATGGGATTCCCTTTACATGACGTTCAGAAATAAGCAAAACAAATCAATGCTGATGGAAATCAAATAGTGGTCACTTTTAGCAGTGATTGGGAAGGATGCATGAAAGAACTTTCTTGGGAAGGGTTTTGTATTTAGACTTGGCTGGGTGACACGGGGGTATAGCTATATACATATTTCTTGAGCTGTACACATAAGATCAGCACACTTGATTCTTTCATTGTTGTTCAATCACTCAATCATGTCTGACTCTTTGTGACCCCATGGACTGCAGCACACCAGGCTTCCCCATCCTTCAATATCTCCCAGAGTCTGTTCAAACTCATGTCCATAGAGATGGTGATGCCATCCAACCATCTCACTCTCTGTTTCTCCCTTTTCCTCCTGCCCTCAGTCTTTCCCAGCATCAGGGTCTTTTCCAATGAGTCGGCTCTTTGGATCAGGTAGCCAAAGTATTGGAACTTTAGCTTTGGCATTAGTCCTTTCAGTGAATATCCAGTGTTGATTTCCTTTGGGACTGATTGCCTGGTTGAATCCTTTAGAATTCTCTTAACAGTATGCATATGATGTTAAACTTACCAACAGAAAAATTAGTCAGGTTATTCCCACACTAACGTCTAAGGGCACCCCTGTCAAGTAGACCTCTTAGCACAGTGACTGAGAGTCTGGGCTTGGAGATTGTTGGTGCAGAGATGATGGTTGAGCCCAGGTGAAGCAAGACGCAGGGAAAGGTCAACTCAGGAAGCACAAGCAAGGTCTCCTGGTCTGAGCAGGGCTTGAATGACAAAGACGGCCACTGTGGAGCTGGGATAATCCAGGTGGGTTCTGACTGAGTAGATTCAGCCTCATCACAAAGGCCAAACTCAGAGGACGTCTGTGGGCTTGGCGGATCCTGAGCGGATTGCAATATGGCGGCACTAGTGGGTGGGGCAACCAGTCCTGCCTCAGGCGCTTCCAGCCAAGTTAAATGGCGGCGCGACCTGAGCCCCTGTCTTCACCATCTTGATATGCAGAAGAATCTAGGGGCTCTGAAGAGAAGGGAACAGCACCTACACAGCCCTCACCACCCCACTCTTTTGGATTCAGAGGGACTTGGCACGTTGGAGGCCGACAAGAGAACAGAGTGTCCACGACCAGCCTGTTGCAGGCAGCAGGAAGGCTGCTTGAAGAAATGGAATTAGCCTTGTCAGGCAAGCGTGTCTGGGTTCTGGCTGGAACACTGAATGAACAGTCAGTCAGTCAGATAGAGGAATATGGCCTGGACAAAGGACAGGGTTAAGTCTCCGATGGGAGCGTTGGGGCACCCTGGGTTGTTACCTGGTGGCCCAGCAGGCGTGGGGCACCTCCAACTCACCCCACCCTGCTCTTCCCTCTCCTGCTGAGCCTCCACACCCATCACTGGATCCCGGCCCTGAGGCTTCCTGTCTCCTTTCTAGGGTCCACATGTGGAGGCCTGAACCTCTGCCAGGCAAAGCACAGTCTTGCAGGAGGGAGATTTCAGTTCCCTTTTGGAAAACAGTTTTCCTTCCAACCTAAGCAGCTGCCCCCCTGCCAACCTGTGCTAGAAGGCAACTATGTACAGCTCTCCTTTAAAATGAGCCTCCCAGCTAATTCGTCCCAGCCTCTCTCTCGGTTTAGTGCTAAGGCAGGGGAACTAAACATGGTAACTTGCAGAGACTTAATGCTGCCACGTATTGACACTTCCATTATTGAGAGATAAGTACTCTTTTGAAACTTGGCTAGTTGGACCAATAGTGCCAGTTATATCTGCGTGTGCCCACTTCCTTTCCTTTCTATGAAGTTGCCAAACATCTGCCATATTGAGGCCACAGTGCCAGGCTTGTACTCCACAACCCCCCCCCCCGCCCCCCCCCAGCTCCTCCCTTCATCAACCTGGGGTCCTTTGCTTTGACCATCAGGTTAGAAAAGCCTTGTCATCATTGGATTTAGCTACACATGCTAGGGGTGTGAGAATTGTCCTGTGCTTTGTAGGGTGTTCAGCAACATCCCTGAGCTCTAGTGACTAGAGTTGTCCAGTAGCATGCCCCACCTCAAGTTATGACAGACAAATATGTCCCTTGTTGTTGTTCAGTCGCTCAGTCGTGTCCAACTCTTTGCGACCTTGTGGACTGCAGCATGCCAGCCTTCCCTGTCCTTCATCATTTCCCAGAGCTTGCTCAAACTCATGTCCATTGAGTTTGATTGATGTCCATTAATGCCTAGACACTGGCAAAATTATGTAAGTGGTCTTTGTTCCTCAGGCCCACGGTGGCTTTTGGAGTAACTTGTAAATTGCCTTTGGGTCTAATAAGCTCTCAAAAATCAGCATGAAGAAGATAAACAAAAGGCCGGAACAGGCAATTCCTAGAATTCAAAAGGGGGGAAAAATCAAATGGCTGCTTAACTTGTGGAAATTTGTTTAGCTGAAGTTGGGATCAAAGGGATACTAATTAAATCAGTTACAAGTTTATGCTTCCCCCTATTAAAGTGGTAAAAAAGTAATAGTACATGGTGGTTTAGAGGTAGGAAAACGGGCTTGTGAGTTCGATCCCTGGGTCAGGAAGATCCCCTGGAGGAGGGCATAGCAGCCCACTCCAGTATTCTTGCCTGGAGAATCTGATGGGCAGAAGAGCATGGGGTCGCAGAGTCAGACACAGCATCATAGCACGCACATACACATTCCCTACTCTGAGGGGAGAAATGGGTACCAATTTTCTGGAGGGCTGTTTGACAATAATTTTCAAAAACTTCAAAAGATATTATCTTTGACTCAGAAATTCCATGTCTTGGAAATTCTCTTACCTTAAGGAAATAATCAGAGATGTTCATGAGAGTTCATATACAAGGTTGTGTATCGAAACACTATTTGTATGATGGAAAATTGGAAATGACTGAACTGTACAAGAATATGGAATCTGTTATGTAAATCAGGGTTCATTCAAATAATGAAACACCATGAAATCATTACGACATGTTGTAGAACAATATTTGATGGCTTGAGAAATATTTACAGTATTTGCTATCTAGAAAAAATTTCAGATTATAAGTCAGTATATTCAAAATGATCCCAATTTTATATCAACAACAAAAAGGTCAAATAGATGCATAGGAAAAAAAAAAGTTGGAAAGATAAATGCCTGCAATTTCATTATGGTTATTTCTAGGTATGGCTATTATGGTGAATTTTATTTTCTACTTTGTGCTTTTCTTTTGCCATTTTCAAGTAAGAAATTGAATGCATCCTTAATTGTTTGAAATTTAGATTGTTTCCAATTTTCCATTACTGATAATACTTTGATGAATATCCTTTGCTTAAATGTTTTAAAGAGACTCTTCTCAATTCATCTAATGGAATTTGGGGGTGGTGGTGGTGGTAATTGAAAACAAAAGTAAGGAACTTTCCTGGTGGTACAGAGGCTAAGACTCCATGCTCCCAATGCAGGGGGCCTGGGTTTGATCCCCAGTCAGGGTACTAGATTCCACATCCTGCCACTAAAGATCCCACGTGCTACAACTAAGACCTGGTACAGCCAAATAAGTAAATAGATAAATAAATAAATATTGAAAAACAAACCAAAAAAATAGAACAAAATCAAATCCTTGGAGGGTTTTGTATTAGAATATCCTTGCCTCTGGGCTTCCGCAGTGGCTCAGTGGTAAAGAATCCGCCTGCAGTGCAGGAGACACAGGAGACGCAGGTTCGATCCCTGGTTTGGGAAGATCCCTTGGAGGAAAGCATGGCAACTCACTCCAGTAATCTTGCCTGGAGAATCCCCATGGACAGAGGAGCCTGGCGGGCTATGGTCCATGGTTTCGCAGAGTTGAACATGACTGAAGTGACCCAGCACATTCTCACCCCTAATCAGCCCTGTATCACACAGCCTTGTGTTCCTTGTGACACACATCCGCGTGTCCCTCTCATATTTGCTCTCTTTCGAAGTTGTGAGCTGAGAGTTTGTGACTCCGGTGCCCCGAAGGCAGGATTTGCTGATAACCTGGGTTCTGCCACTTTCTCCCTCAAACTCTCACCTTACCCATTTGTCTCAAGCTTCTGAAACCAGGAGGCATCCTGGGTGTTCTGTTCCTTGAGCAGCATGTCTGCTGGCAGGTAGGTCAGGAAAGGAGAAAGGCTTGAATGTATACTGAGTATCAGGTTTGTGCTGGGTGCTTCCCTAGATGTTATCCAAACCCTGGGACATCTTGGATGATTTTTCTTACTCTACATCTAACCTGGTCCTCTTAGTTTTGCCTTCAGATTTTGTCACCTGTCTACTTGCTTCTGCATCTCCACCAGTGCCTCCACTTCATGCCCCATCACTTCCTGCTGCACAGTTGTGATGACTTCTTCTTGGGCCCCTGTGCTCCCTGTATGCTAATCTCTACCCAGTAACCAGAAGGGCCCTTTCTGGATCATACTACTGATTTATCTTCGCTCCCACAAACCCACTGTGGTTTCCCATTTCATGCACAAAGTCCAGGGCTCTACACATTCCCACCTAGACCACTGCCCCTGTCCCCCTTGCTTGTCTGCCGGCCACCCTGGCCTCACTGCTGCTTCTCAGACATCCTGAGACCATCTTCCCTGAAGACCCCTACCAAAGCCGTTTCCCTCCTGTCTGGAATGCTGTACCCCCAGCCTCCTCACTTTGTCAAGGTCTCTGTTCTGAGGTCATGTGATCTCAGAGACCTTCTCTGACCTTGCTTTCCCCTGCCCCTGCCTTATTTTTTATCATAGTACTATCAGGACTAGGCATGCAAGATCTCTTTTTCTTTTTCCCCAGTTAGAATGGAAGCGCCCAAGAACAGAGACTTAGCTGTGTTGCTACAGTTCTGCCCTCAGAACCTACCCTAGAGGATAAGTTCTCACAACAGTCCTTGAGCCTCTTGCTATGATGACAAAGCTGGGCATGACTGCATTGCAGATCCAAGCTCTAACACCTGTTAGAGGCTTTCTCTCCTCCCAGAGGCAGGGCCCCTGGGCTGGGCTGCTGAACTGGCTGCCTTTCCCCAAGCAGTGGGAACCACTGGTGGGATGCTTGTGTAGCTCAGGTGGCCCATAGAGTCACATTAAGATGAGCTCTGAGATTTCCCCCACTGGGTTCTGCCTTTTTTTTTTTTTTTTTGGCAGCCTGCATGGGTCTGTCCTCTGTCTGCAATGCCGTGTGATTGTCGGCACCAGTGTTCCTACATCATTATGTCTGGGAAGAAGACTTGCTTGCTTTTTTGTTGTTGCTGTTGTTGTTGTTCAGTCGCTCAGTCATGTCTGATTCTGCAATTCCATGGACTGCAGCATGCCAGGCTTCCCTGCCTTTCACTATCTCCTGGAGTTTGCTCAAACTCTTGTCCATTGAGTCAGTGATGCCATTCAACCATCTCATAAATGAAGATGGCTAGATAGCATCTCACCCTCTTCTTCTTTTGCCTTCACTCTTCCCAGCATCTGAATCTTTTCTAATCGGTCTTTACCAATGGGGTATATAAAGTTCCTTGACCCCGTGTGACAGCCCAGCCAGGGCTGTGGTTTCAGGATGCTCTGAGACATGGACTGAGAATGAAGCCGCATCCCAGCTCTGCATGCAGGGGGGACATTTTTGCAGTGTTTTACCCAGTGTTCCCAATTGCCACCTCCTCCCCAGGGTTATTTACACTGTGTTCAGCGCTCCAGGAGACGTAAAATTCCCTGCCTGAGACCTTGTGGTCCAACGTGGGCAGAGAAATGACTCCAGCAAAAGCCACCTTCCCTGGGAAAGATGGTCATCTCTCCAAGGCACTGGGTTTCTCAAGGTTTCCATTTGCACGTGACTTTCCATTTTTAAACTCCCCTTGGAAGAAGTGGAGACAACTCTGGCAAGGATGGGGGAGGCAGAGCTGGGAGGGCAGAGTGGAAAATGTTGTCTGTGAAGGGTTGTTGTTTTTTTTTTCAGAACAAATGGCATTCCAGGAGGCATTTCCAAGGCATGCAGTTCGTGACTTGAGACAGCTTTGGGGTGGGGCCAAGATGATGTTGAGAAACAGAGAAAATGAAGGCAAACCCCCAGGGAACAGAGGCAGGTATGAGAATGAGGGACCAGAAGCCAAGTTTAGTAACTGAAGGTGTAGCAGCAAGGTCAGGATCCAGCCAGCCAGCCATCCCTTCATTAATTCAACTAACCCTTAGTCCATGTTCCATCTTAGCTGGAAACTCTGCCAGACCATGGGAGCTGGTTATTTGCCTGCTGCTCCAGGAACTCATAAGTCTACCTACAGAAATATAGTTTCATCCTTGAGAGTATTTTAAAACCTGTGATCCTCTGACTTACACTCTGTGATTCCCCCCTGTGCTCTAGACTCTTCCATCATTGCATTCATCACAATTTAATTTTTTAATTTTTGCAACTAATTAATTATTAATTAATTTGGCTGTGCTGGGTCTTAGTTTCAGCATGTGGGATCTTGTTCCCTTGACCAGGGATTGAACCTAGGCCCCCTGCATTGGGAGCTCTGAGTCTTAGCCACTGGTTCACCAAAGGAGTCCCCCCATCACAATTTTAAAGTGGTGGGGTGCGTGGTGGCTTTTGAGTGTGTGCTGTGTATGCTCATTTGTTAAATATTCATCTCTCCTTCTGTGACTTTTTTGAGGATAGGGACCTGCCCTTTTTCTTCATGCATCCCCATCCTGAGGTTAAGCATTCAATAAATATTAATAGAATCAATGAAACGATGAATGAATGAAGTGAAGAAAGCCTCATGTGGCACCATAGAGGAATAAAGGTGGATGTAGTGGGAAATCAAAAGAGGACTCAATGGAGGAAAATTCACTTAAGGATGTCTCTTTTGTAATAACAACTATAGCACTGTCAACAGCAAAACCAGTTTCTCCCATACATGGAGGCAGGCTCTGAGCTAAATTCTTCACATACATGATCTCATGTGAGATGAGTGTGATACTCCCTATTTTGTAGGCGTGAGGACCAAGGCCCAAGGAAGCTGACTCATCTGTCTGTGGACCCAGGCGCTGTCCATGCCCTGGGGCTCTCATAGGACCCCCCCCCCCCCCCGCCCCCGGCAAGCTGGCGCTCAGTGTCTTTCTGCTTTATTGCCTGTAAACTGATGTCAACTGTTCTTGCAAATTCCTATCAAAGATTGAACCAGGGGAGATTCCAGCAGGCTCGAGAAAACTTTGGGGTACATGGATGCTCTTCAAGAGGTAGAGAGGCATTCCATTTAGAGACGTTTGAGAAGGGAATGCAAAGCATTTAGTGTCAAGGAGTTCTGGTGGGATCCTTCCTCTTTAGGGAAAGAGAGGGCTGGGGATTCTTCTGGGGTTCCATTCAGGACTGTCTCTCTTGACCATTAAAATGCTAATGGAAGGTGTCAGTGCTTGACATTTGATAATTAAAACATCCACTGACTGAATAAGAACTTTTTATTGACAATCATATTGATGAAAGCAAAAGTAATTTTATTTTAGACATCCTCATCATGGGCTCGGCTGGGCAGGGGACCCTGTTGTGTGAATGGAGTTGTTGGTGGAGTGGATGGCAGCGGGGCCTCTCAGGTGGTCTCTGTTCAGGCCAAGTGTGAGGTGGCTGGTGTGGCCTAGCCCGTGTGGGGAGACCAGCTGGTTCAGGCAAGTAAGAGGTGGAGCACTGGGGCTGCTGGCTTGTGGGTGACCATACAATCGCTCTTGGATTCTGGACTCAACTCTGGAGGGCGTTTGGGGAAATACTCTTTAAGGCAGATCTGTGAGGTGCCTTATCATCCATGAATAGTCAGAGCAACTCTCAAAGGTGGGAAGCTTCTAGATCTTAGAGGAACCATGTCGTGGAAGGGAGGGTAAGGGTAAGGATGTTAAGAAAGGGAGGAGATGCCTTACATTATACATCAGCTCATTTCATTTCAATAACCATTGAAGCTAATTACATTCTCCCCATTTTTATAGATGGGGAAATGGAGACTCTAAGAATTCAGTAGCTTGCATAAGGCTATCCTCCTATTTAAAGACTAGGGTTAATTTGTGACTGGCCAACTATGATCCTAGGAAACACTTCATAATGAGTGTGATGGTGGGCTGGGAGTGCCCCAGGGGAAAAAGAGATTTGCTTTGTCAAAGCCACAGGAAGGCCAGGTGGCCATTGACATCACCATCCACTGGCAAGAGGATGCTGGATGAAGGATCTGGGAAAAAGGGTGTTTGCTGCTCTGTAACCAGGGCCTGAGCTAGAATTTTGCCACCAGTTCTCTTGAGCTTGAGTCACCCAGGGACAAGGATCAGCCTGAAATCAAAGATGGAACTCACCATTGGTTGAGAGCTGAGCTCTCCAATACAGTGACTATTAACCACATGTGGGTCTTTAAACTAATTATAATGAAGTAAAGTTTAAAAACTAGCTTCTCAGTACCACTAGCCACTCTTCAAGAGCTTAGTAACCACGAGACAAGTGACTGCCATGTTGGCCGAATACTTCCTTTTGTACGGAAGTTCTCGTGGACAGTGCCAGACCAGAAACCATTGGCTCTTTCCAATAGCATGACAAGTGTGGATCCTGCTTCTCACTTTCAAACTGTGAAACTTTGAACAAATGCTTACTTTCTCAGCGTCTCTGTTTCCCCAACTGTAAAAAGGGAAGGGGGATTATCATGAGATAAAATGATTGTGTATGGAAAGCAGGGCCCATGGTGCTGGGTATACAGCTAGTGGTCATCAGAGGCTGCCACTGCCTTCCTGTCCACAAGAGACAAAGACAAGCCCTTTTGGTCTTGGATGTTTCTGTTGCAGATGGATTTCCATTTACTGAATTTACCTGAGGCCACCTGTCTTTCTGCTGTATGTGTGCATGTGTGTGTGTTAGTACTCAGTCATGTCCGACTCTTTGTGACCCCATGGACTATAGCCCGCCAGGCTCCTCTGTCCCTGGGATTCTCCAGGCAAGAATGCTGGACTGGGTTGCCATGCCCTTCTCCAGGGGATCGTCCTGACCCAGGCATGAAACTCGGGTCTCCTGAATTGCAAGCAGATTCTTTACCACGGAGCCACCAGGGATCCTATTTGCTTTCGGAATAAATATCACCAGAAACAAACAAACAAACAAAAAACACCTCACCTTTCCTGTCTTCTCATGTGAGAATGGCCCTGTTTTCATCACGCTAAAGCAATGTTCCCTTCCGGAGGACTGCAGCACTCTGGGCCTTGGCCTGGTTCTTGCATCTTCAGATTTCTCTGTCTTGCCTTCTTGTCCACCTGTCCCCCACACACCTATAACAAATTAAAACATTTCATTCCTGGAGCTTGTTCGTCACTGTGCACTTGGACAAGCTGAGGGCGTCTTGTCTTATCCCACATGGCTTATTTTCTAAAATTTATATTCAGCTTCTCCGGGTCTTGCTGCTGTGCATGGGCTTTCTCTAGTTGTGGCGAGCAGGGGGCTGCTCTCTAGTTGCGGTGCCCAGGCTTCTCATTGTGCTGGCCTCTCTTGGCAGAGCACAGCCTCCAGGTGTATGGGCTTCAGCAGTTGTGATCCATGGGTTTAGTTGCCCGGCGGCATGTGGGATCTTTCCGGACCAGGGATTGAATTTGTGTCCCCTACACTGGCAGATTCTTAACCACTGGATCACCAGGGAAGGCCCTCACTTTGCTTACAAAGAAGAGGCAGTAGAAGGTAAAGCAGTTCTTAAACTTGGGTGCATATTGGAACCACCCTGGAGGGCTTGTTACACTAGTCCTGGGGGCCCCGCATGCTGAGTTTCAGCGTCAGTCAATCTAGGGGTAGGGTGACCAGAACTTGCATTTGTAACAAGTTAGAAATGCTGCTTGTCTGGGGACACTCTTTGGGAATCTCTCTTTTAGGCCATGTTCCCCTGTATGCTGAGTGCTCTTGAAGTGTGCTGTGTTAGTAGCTCAGTTGCATCCAACTCTTTGTGGCCCCATGGGCTGTAGCCCGCCAGGCTCCTCTGTCCATGGAATTCTCCAGGCAAGAATACTGGAGTGGGTTGCCAGTCCAGGGGATCTTCCTGATCCAGGGATTGAACCTGGGTCTCCTGCATTGCAGGCAGTTTCTTTACCATCTGAGCCGCTAGGGAAGTGCAAGTGCCCTTGAAGAATTGTGCATATCAGCATTACCTGCAGGGCTTATTAAAACACAGATTACTGAGCCCTCTCCCCAGAGTTTCTGATTCATTTCTGGGGAGATAGATACAGCCTGAGAAATTTGCATTTTTACCAGATTCCCACATGAGGCTGATGCTGCTGGTCTGGAAATCACACTTTGAGAACCGCTGGTATCTGTATACCAGTGTTAGCTCTGTGATCAGTGAGATGTGAAGTCACAGCCTGTCTCTGCCACCGAGTGTTAGAGTGAACCTAACACTCTCTGAGCCTCAGTTTCCCCATCTTTTGAATGGAAATAAGGGCTAAGGTTGTTGTGAGAATCAAGCAAAGAGTAGGTGCTAAATAAATGCTTTATTTCTTCTCCCCTAAATGTGAATTGTCCCGGCTGGGCTGCAGTGAGGCTACAGGAGACAGAACGTTCGTAGCTCTGGATTAGTCCAGCTACGGCTTTTTGCTGTCCCCTAGTCAGCACTTCCTGCCCTCATTGCTGCTCCCCAAACCTGGCAGTCCTCATCAGCCCTCCCTCCGCCACAGTTAGGCTGCCAGATCTCTCGGCCTCCAGATGCCCACTGGACCGCCTCCCTCTTGCTACCACTTCCTCAGATTTCCCAAACAAATTGTGTGTCCCATCAAATTGTGTGTTAACTGTGTTACCATAAGAATAAATTGTGTTTATTTCCAGATGACCTGGAGTTTTTGGCTGCTTTGCCTAAAAATAACTAAAAGCAGTTTTAAAAGAGGGGAAAGAAAATGGAAAACAACAACAGAAAGTAAAGGAAAGGGCAGCTCCAGCCTGACGCCAGATTTGGGAGAGTGGAGTTCACCCCCCGCCCCCACCCACCTGGCAATAAGTAACTAGGTGCCTTGAAGTGTCCTGCACTGCAGTGGATCCAGAGAAGCCCAGAGCATCCTAAGCTGGGGCTTCCCTGGTGGCTCAGATGGTAAAGAACCCGCCTGCCATTGCAGGAGATGCAGGTTCGATCCCTAGGCCTGGAAGATCTCCTGGAGAAGGAAATGGCATCCCACTCCAGTATTCTTGCCAGGGAAACCCCATGGACAGAGGAGCCTGGTGGGCTACAGTCCATGGGGTTGCAAAAAAGTAGGACATGACTTAGTGACTAAACAACAACAGAAATCCCTGAACTGAGCCTGTCTGTGGCATGTGGTCTTTCTGAGAACCACCCAAGGGGAAGGTGAGGTAGAAGATTGGTTTTGTCCTGCAGTTTGTGAGAAGGGAGATAACTGTCCTGGGATGCTTCATGGAGGAGCTCCTCTGGGGAGCAGAAACCATCAGGAACTGAGGCACAGAAGCAGAACTCAAAAGTGCGGCAGAGGCTGGGAGTCTGGGGCCATGCCATAGAGCAGGGGTCCTCAGCCCCCAGGCTGCACAGTAGGAGGTGAGCTTGGGCAAGCCAGCAAAGCTTCATCTGTATTTACAGCTGCTCCCCATTGCTCACATCACCACCTGAGCTCCGCCTCCTGTCACATCAGTGGCGGCATTAGATTCTCATAGGACCACAAACCGTAATTGTGAAGTCAAGGCAGAATATCCCGAGATTGCCACTAAATAGAAAGAAAGTGCACAGTGAATGTCATGCACTTAACTCATCTAGAAACTATCACACCCCCGCCCCCCACCATCTACCCTGGTCTACGGAAAAATTGTCTTTCACAAAACTGGTCCCTGGTGCCAAAAAGATTGGGGACCGCTGCCATAGAGAAGATACAAAAGCAAGGATTCTGTGTCTGCCAGCTTCTGCTTCTAGCACAGTCCTGGTGCTTTTTGCATAGAACCTCGATTCATTTTTTCCAGCTTCCTCTCATCAGGCACGTCAGCGCTTTCCAGCTCTGTGATTTGAAGTGTGCCATCTAGTCTCCCTCAGCTTCCATTTTCCTAGCTCTGAAATGGGTATCATGACATCTTAAGGCTGCAGGTTGCTGTTCAGACTAAACGAGAATATTCATAAAATTGGACAGCATGGAGCCTACCATACAGTAGGTGCCTGATAAACATCGGTTCCCTTTTCCTCATCTCTGCTCTATCGGAAGCCCTGCTGCAGATGTTCAGCGATGAAGGTGGTGATCCTGAATGCAATGGCTTGTGCAAACCCCCATGCCTCCCTGGCATTCTTGGTCAGAGGGGACAGACGCCAGAAGAGAGAACCACACCAAAGGGACAGGTTGGCATCTTCTAAGCAGTGAGTGCTGTGGTTTCCTCATTCCTCCCTGGATCATGTGGCAGGTGGCAGGCAAGCTGGAGAGGGCCTCCCAGGCAGGCTACTCTGCAGACACAGTCAGGAGGAGGTCAGCGTCCACCCCTCACCCTCATTCCTAGGATGGGGTGAGGCCCTGGGCCTCAGGTGCAGGGAGGCGTGTATAATTCTCATCTCATTGGGCCCTAGACTTAATCGGAGCCGCCTCCTACATCACTGCCATCCATCTTCAGGAGACAAGTGAGACTCAATGAAGATGAGTTAGGACGTGAAGAATGCGGCAGGATTAAACCCTGATCAGATCATTACTGCAGCAAGAGGAGAAAAAAAATCATGCCAGGCCAGGCTGATGTCTCTTTCTGTATCTTTTATTTATTTCCTAACATCTATGCTTCTGCTTGAGGGTCAGAAGTCTTCCCTCACCTCTCCCTTTTTATCTGGCTCTCCTTTCCTCTCTCCTTGGGTTTAAGTTGTGGCTTTTCTTCCGGGATTGCAGTTAAAAGTGGTCCCTAGACCCCCTGGTTTCTAAGAGCATCATCCACTGACTTCAGGATGCAAAGAGACATATCATGGATAGTGCTGGTCTAGGTTCCTGTTCCCAGGCTGTTTTGCAGACCCAAGTAGACCCAAGTGGTTGGACTGGGATTTCACTGGAGTCACAGACAGAGCAGAGGAGGAGGATGGTGATCAGGGAGCGTGAAGAGTGAACAGGCAACGGGAGTTAGAATAAAAAGAGCCGAGGATTGTGCAAAGAAAAGGATGAGGGCTGGATTTTGGCCGTCTGAGTCTCAGCAGTCCCCTAGGTGAGACCTTCTTCACTGAAAGGAGGGAAGCTGATATTCTCCCTCAGCATCTGTTGTCATGCGTCTCTGCCCCTTGTACCACATAATCACAGATGGTCCATCCGTGATGACCCGTGTGCCCCAGCCTGCTGTGTGGTCAGACGGAGTGCCCACAGCTACCTTAGTGCCCATTTCCTTGGGTACCACGCCCCTCCTTGCTCTCCTTCTGGGCTCAGGTTGCTGGATGATCAAGGCAGGGCTTGCGCAATCTGTGGCACACCTGGTAATTCAAAAGCAACTGCCCCAGGCTGATAGATCCCAGGGCACTTGGAACTTCCCAGTTTTCCTTGTAGGAGCCTACTTCTGCAGATAGCTTTCTTATAAAATTAATTCATTGATTTGTTTTTGGCTGTGCTGGGACTTCATTGCTGAGCATGAGGACTTTCTCTAGTTGCAGTGAGTGGGGGCTACTCTCCATTATGGTGTGTGGGCTTCTCATTGCAGAGGCTTTTCTTGTTGCAAAGCACAGACTCCAGGCAAGAGGAGGCTCAATAGTTGTGGTGCATGGGCTTCGTTGCTCCATGGCATGTGGAATCTTCCTGGACCAGGAATGAAACCCATTTCCCCTGCATTGCTAGGCAGACTTTTAACTACTGGACCACACCGGAAGTCTAAGCTTCTTTTTGAAAGGGTTGCCCAAGGGGCCAGTTTTCTGCTGAATTTGCCATCGGGGCCTTTATTTGCCCACTGATGGCCCTGCATCACATGACGGTGCTGAGAATGATGGGAGGAAGGAAGAAGGAAGCGGGACAGAAGAGGCTGCAAGATGGGTTAGTGGCAGGTGAAGCTCGTACATGATTTATAGTAGCGAGGATGGCTCTTGCTATAGCATCCCTGGATGTTTCAGCGATCTCTCTAGACTGTAAACAGTGCCCTGTGAATTCTGGCTTCCTGGGCATACGCCAGAGAGGAGGCACCTTGCGTTTCTGAACTGTTGGAGTGTTGACCTTTTCACCAAGCCAGCCTCCCTAGGTGAGGTCAGCAAATGTATTTGGATGTGTACCATGTAAACAGTGAAACCCTAAAGGAGAGGACAAGAAGAGGCAGATGGAAAGCTGTAGCTAGCATCTGGCAGTTTGGAAGCAAAATCCTGCTAGTTCTGTGCCAGCTTCCTCCATGTCGTGGCCCCATCTGTCTGCCAGCCTTGTTAACATGGGCCAGGGCATCTCTGGGTCCTGAGGGTCAGCATCCTGCCTCTTATTCCTCATCCTCTTCCACTGACATTACTCCCCAGGGAGCCAGTATGCCTCTGCCTGCACCCAGGCGGCCTACATACTTGGCTCCTTTCGATGCCATGGCAGAGTCATTGGAACGTCAGGTGTTTGCACATCACCTTGGTTCTCTGCCTAAGCTGGTAGATTTGACTAGTTTCTTTCAATTACTTTCCCCTCTGGGGAAACTGGTGCAAAGTTGAATGTGACTCATGAAGGGTGTGGCAACTTGGAGCGATCGTCATAATGTTTAAGATGCCCCACCATGAGCTCAGGCAGCCTCCTTCCTGACAGCTTCTTACACTGTGATATCGTCTTGGATGGAGAAGCCAAGTGGGACTTGCCCAGAGGTTTTATGATGAATCTCTTTCTGCAAGGTTGTAATAAAAAGTCTCACTCTTCTGCTGTAGAGTTTGAGAACAGCACTAGAGTTCTGAGATGTGAAATAGTGCTGATGACCCTTGGCACTCCTCCTCTTCAACCCCTTCCTTATCAGTGACCTTCACTTCCTCTCCATTTCAGCCATTCAATAGTAAGGCCACTCCTTGGCTTGCCCTATGGTGTGGAATTTCTCTAAGATCCAGACCTACCTCTAGTCTCCCTTCTCCCCACTGTGCCTTCACTTCATTTTATTTTAACATTTTATACTGGAATATAGCCAATTAACAATGCTGTGATAGTTTCAGGTGGATAGCAGAGTGACTCAGCCATATACGTACATGCATCCATTCTCCTGCAAGGGCTTCCCAGGTGGTGCTCATGGTAAAGAACCCACCTGCCAAAGCAGGAGACGTAAGAGATGAGGGTTCATTCCCTGGGTCAGGAAGCTCCCCTGGAGGAGGGCATGGCAACCCACTCCAGTATTCTTGCCTGGAGAATCCCATGGACAGAGGAGCCTGACGGGCTGTGATTCACAGGGTCACAAAGAGTCAGGCATGACTGAAGCGACTTAGCACACGCACATTCTCCTCCAAACTCCTCTCCCATCCAGGCTGCCGCACAACATTGAGCAGCGTTCCCTGTACTATACAGCATGTCCTTATTGGTTATCCATTTTAAATATAGCAGTGTTGTGCCTTCACTTTACACCCGGCCTTGACGTCCAGTCTCTTGGCCCCTGTGGCTTCTGTGTTCTCTTGGCTCCATTTTCTTCCCCATCCAACCAACCCCATGGTTAGCCATTCATGGCATCTCCCTGGACCTCTAGACTCCCTCCACCCTGATCATTCTTTCTCTGCCTGTTTAACAACCCCTCCTCTGTGGATCCCCATTCTGTGATTTTTCCCCCTGTCCTGAGTGGCTGAGCAGGACAGCTATAGATCTGTGCTAAGTGGGTCCACTGCATACCTGGTGTTCAGACCCCAGCAGGACCCCTGCTGGTCTTTGGCACCTTGCATTTGGCTCCTGCTCACCCTGTTGCAGCTGTGCTGGGCCTTGCCTAACCCTTTTAAGCCCCATAGCTCAGCTCTTTAACCCTTGGTGAAATATCTTGCATATTTGGTTGAGCTTGAAGCTGCCCAGTGTTTGCACTTGCAGTGTTCCTCCTTGCAAATGCAAACTTTACTCTTGTTTTGCATCTTCACCTCTTCTCTCCTGTATCACTTAAAGTATCTTCAGGGACTTCCTTGGTGGTTCAGTGCTTAAGAATCCCTCCCTTCCAATGCAGGGGACATGAGTTTGAGCCCTAGACAGGGAACTAAGATCCCACATACCTTGGAGCCACTAAGCCCATGCACCACACTAGAGAAGCCCACACGTTGTAGTGAAGACCCAGGACAGCCAAAAGATAAATAAAATATGTTTACAGATTAAATAAAGTATCTGAGCAGGTTTGTTCATTAATTGAAAGTCTCTGTTATCCACTATATTCCTAAGCTAGGACTATGCCTATCACTGTGTGCATCCTAAGATAGTCACACCCTACAAGGCACTGATGTTCATAAAAATTACCAAAAAAGGTAGTAGAACATACTGAGAATAATTGTTGTTGTTCAGCCACTCAGTTGTGTCCAACTCTTTGCGACCCCATGGACAGCAGCGCACCAGGCTACCTACCTGGTCCTTTACCATCTCCTGGAGGTTGCTCAAACTCATGTACATTGAGTCGGGGATGCCATCCAAGCATCTCATCCTCTGTCATTCCCTTCTCCTCCTGACCTCAGTCTTGCCCAGCATCAGGGTCTTTTTGAATGAGTCATCTCTTTGCATGAGGTGGCCAAAGTACTGGAGCTTCAGCTTCATTGTTGGTCCTTCCAATATTGAGAATAACACCAATAGTTATATGAGCACTTGTTTTCATTAATGAACACTGACTCTTATGTCAAGTCTTGTGCCAAGTACTTTCCAGGTATATCACACTTCGTCTTGACCCCAAAGTCAGTGAGTTAGGGGCTTACAGGATTCTCATATTATAGAAGAGAAAAAAGAAAGGCTGAGAGGCTTAACTCAGAGGCAGAGTTGGCATTTAACCCAGAATGTGCCTTCAGATTCTTCCCTTCTTGCTCTGTCTCCCATTCTCCTTCCTCGCGGGTGGACTCACCCCAGGAGGGTCTCCTGAGAGCACCTGGTCCCTTCCCGCATCCTCTGTGTCCTCCGGGCTTCCCAGGTCCACGCCTTTCTGCTGAACAAGCGCCGCTGCTCTGACCTGCCACACATTTAGCTGCTGAGCACGTGTAGACTCACATCGTGCTTTTAACTGCAGGCAAAACCCATCCCTCTGGGAACTGTCCCAGTTTGAGGGGTTTTTTTTTTTTTTAAAGGCAGTCATGTTAAAATAGAGATTAATAATATAGACAGAGAGAGACATGAAAATAGATCCAGGAGGGATGGTAGATAGCCTATCTGAATAGATCCCAGAGATACATACACGGAAAGCATAGAGAATTACTGTTGGGAATAATTCTCCATGGGAGGCTCTATGGATAAATATATAGATCAGGGATAGTGGAATCATTTAGAGGAAGTGAGATGGAAACAGCACGTGGGAGTCCGCAATTGTGAGAGCTGTACTGAATGGGCTTGGGCCTTTGGTACCGCACGTTTGGTGGAGTTGTTCCAAGAGGAGGGTGGAAATCCGTGGGTGGGCTGTAATCTTCCAGAAGCCACATGGAAGGGTGTCCTGGGGAGAGTGAGAGGGGAATTAACTGAGGACTTTGTGAATGGGGCTCTGGGAGCAGGATGGGAGATGCTGAGGCAGACCTATGAGAGAGCATCATCAGGGTGGGCTTTGTAAGTTGACACAGGGATGTGAAGGCTGAATGGAGCCTGGGAAAACAGGGGCCAGACTGAAAAGGGCAGTGTTCCCAGGGACCTATAGAGAGAAGTTCAGGGCTCTAGTCCTTGAGGGCATCTGGAGAAGAGAGCCAAGTTCCCCACCCAGCAGGTGAATCAGTGCAGCAGGCTGTCTGCACAAGCATGGGACATATGTCTGGAGGCTGCAGCCCAGTGTCATAAAAAATCCATCCCCGGGTAGCACTGTTCCTGTGGTTGATGACTGTTGCTCTGTGGTGACTGGATCTGGACTTGGCTCAGGCCCTGCCCACCAGTATCCAGGGAAGATTGTGAAAAGCTGGGGTGAACTTGGGACAGACAACCGCTCACATGTTCTTCTTCTCCCCACCCTGGTCCTTGCCCTGTTTATCCAGAACTCTGCAGTTCTGTTTGACAGACATTCCTGACTGTGCTGTGTGGCTGTAGAATGTTCTACTCAAGGGCAGATGAAAAGGGCCAGGAGGAGGCTATGATTCAGAAAGGTGGGACAGCGCTCATCTCTTTGCATGAATGCTAAGTCACTTCAGTCATGTCTGACTCTTTGCAACACCCTGGACTGTAGCCCACCAGGCTGCTCTGTCCATGGAACTCTCCAGGCAAGAATACTGGAGTGGGCTGCCTGCCACGCCCTCCTCCAGGGGATCTTCCCAACCTGGGGTTTGAGCCTGCATTGGCAGGTGTGTTCTTGACCACTCATGCCACCTGGGAAGCCCACTCATCTCTTTATGGAACTTCATTTGTTTCTTAGAATGATTGACTAGGAAAGGGGTCAACAGTCCTTAAGTGAGCACTTTGACCCTGGACACTGACTCCATCTTTACATCCCACCCTCCTTTTCCAGGTGAAAAAGGGAGTAACTGTTGACTGTTTCTGACAGAGACCTTGCCATGATAGCCAACGACCCATAGTTCTCCCATGCATGTCAAGAGCATCCACTGACTATCTTGCCTTATTCTAGGGTGGGTTATGGGCCGTGGTGTATAGGAATGTAGGGTTTTTACCTTCAAGGAATTTGACATCTGAAGACTTTATGTCAGAAGTCAACTTGCCGTCCCCTCTGTACTGGAGAGAAAGCCCAGATGGTCGCTTCTTTGATTGGGAGTTTTGCCTCCTATGCCTGAGTTAGCTGCTCCAGTGTTGTTTTAGATGTCGTAAGACCCAGATGTCCTTTCTCAGGGATTAGCCTTGACAGTAGGGCATTCTGGCAAAGTTGCCTTTCCTCTCTGAATCAGAGTCTCTCTCCCCATGTTGGATAAGAATCATGGCATTGTGACTCATGTGGGTGTCAGAGAGATCAGGCGAAGGACACCCTGGAGAAACCCAAGTCCTCAAGCTGCCTGGTGAGAGAGTCCTCGTTCAACAGAGTACTTGCAGTCCAGAATTTCTGTTGGGTTAAAATTCCTGCCCCGTTTATAGAGGAGGGACATTTGCATAAATAACAAGGGAACAGTTCCAGAGAGAACTTTTCCAGGAGGAATTTGGCTAATCAGGTCTCTAGCTGGACTTGTCCCCAGAGGATTCATGAGAATAAAAATTGAGGGGACATCCAGATGGCATGTGGCAGGGGCGTGGGTTCTGCTCCAGCGATATTCTGGGGTCTCTGCCCAGTTCTGGCCGTCTGGAACACCCTTCCCTCTATTCCAGGCAGGGGGGTGTCCTGGAGAATGGGCAGCCATCTGGTCACCGGGCAGAGCCTCAAACCAGGGGGACAGGGACCATATGGGCTGCTCATGGTTCTACCTTGCTTACTTTTGACTTTAATCTTAAAGTCCTCTGAACTGGAAATAGGATTCAGGAGAAAGCTTTCTGTTGGAGAGTCAGACGCTCTTGTTTGCCATGGAATTTTTTTTCTCCCTGCTACTGCTTTGGTCAGACTGATGGGCAGGAGGATGACCCAGTAGACAGTGGATAGGGATAAGACTGGAAATACTAGGCTTCCATGCTAGGTTGGCTGCTTATCAGTAGCAACACGCTAAGATGACTTCCATTTCTTCTCTGTAATGGGTAGAGGAAATACACTCCTAGAACTTGAATCTGTAAAATGCATGGACACCAATGATATGGTTGTTATAGCTACTTAGTTTTCATAGCCTCTTTATTCACTACAAAAAAAAATAATAAAAACCTTTTGCAAACTTAGGTTGGACTTTCCTGGTGGCTCAGTGGTAGAGAATCTGCCTGCCAATGCAGGAGATGCAGATTTGATCCCTGGGTCAGGAAGATCCCCTGAAAAGGAAATGGCAACCCACCCCGGTATTCAGGCTTGGAGAATCCCATAGACATAGGGCTCCTATAGACATAGGTGGCTACAGTCCATGGGATCACAAAGAGTTGGACACAACTGAGCGACTGAACGTGCATGCATGCAAGCATATGTTACATGCAAGATATTGGAGAAACCAAGAAAAAGATTTCCTTACTTTTTTTTTCATCCATGATTCCTCCCTCTTGACCCTCAGGAAGCCATGTGGTCCGTTGCTATGGGTATCAGTGAAGGAGACAGAGTCCCAGTGTGAAGGGCTTACATAGACTCAAGCATTGGACTTGGAACTCAGCTGCAGAGACCGCAGAGACCTGTTTTGAACCAAGTTTTGGTTCTTCCTTAGACTCTGGGGTTCTTGACCTAGATGTTGAGTCCCTCTGCAGTAGAGAGAGGACTGGGAGAGATGGGAGTATAGTATTTAAGAGCAGGGAAGCCAGACAGATTTAGATGAGAGTCCCAACCGTACATCATAGAGCGAATGACTTACTTCCTCTTCCCTGAAATAGGGTTAATGATAGAATCTACCCCAAAAGGCCATTGAAGTGTTGAAAGAAACAATGCATGCATCTTCACTGACATTTTAAAAAGAAGAAAGTGTTAGTCACTAAGTTGTGTCCCACTCTATGCAACCCTATGGACTGTAGCCCTCTGTCTGGTGATTACATTGCCAGGCTCCTCTCTTTCCATGTAATTCTCCAGGCAAGAATACTGGAGTGGGTTGCTATTTCCTCCTCCGGGGGATCTTTCCAATCCAGGGATCAAAACCATGTCTCCTGCATTGGAGACATATTCTTTACCCCTTGAGCCATCAGGGAAGGCTGACATACAAGTCACCATAAACTGGGTGGCTTAAAACAGTGGAAATTTATTCTACCAAAGTTCTGAAGGCTGAAAGTCCAAAGTAAGGTGTCAGCAGGGCCATTTTCCCACCAAAGGCTCTTGGGGAGACTTCTCCATTGTCTCTTCCAGTTTCTGATGGCTCCAGGCATTCTTTGGCTTTTGGCTACATAAAACTAGTCTCTACCTCCATCTTCACAAGGCTTTTCTATTTTGCCTCTGTGCTGTCCATTTCTGTCTCTTATAAGGACACTATCATTGGATTGAGGACCCCACCTGATTCGGTATAATCTCATCTTGAGCCTTACCTTCATTGTATCTGCAAAGACTCTGTGTGTGCTGTGTGCTAAGTTGTGTCCAACTCTTTGTGACCCTGTGGACTGTAGCTCATCAGGCTCCTCTGTCCATGGAATTCTCCAGGCAAGAATACTGGAGTGGGTAGCCATTCCCTTCTCCAGGGGATCTATCTGACTGAGGGATCGAACCCATGTCTCCTGTGTCTCCTGCATTGGCAGACGGGTTCTTTACCACTAACACCAGCTGGGAAGCCCAACAAAGACATTTCCAAGTAAGGTCATAATCTGAGGTTCCAGGTGGTCATCTCTTTCTCTCTCTCTCTTTTTTTTTTTTTTTTTTGGTGGCAGGGAATAGGGACAATGTTCAGCCCACTACACTGACCAAAACAGAAGCAAGGGAAGTTTTTTTTTCTTTTCCTCCAACTCATCAGTTTCTTACTTCTGGGCTTCTGGTTACCTGGGCTTCCATGACCTGAGAAAAGAAGTTCTAGGGAACAGTTCATCCAGCCATCCGCCCATGTCAACCTGTACTTGTTGAACACTGCTGCCCATGAGATGGATGCCGCGCCAGCCATGGGAGCATGAAGATAACTTAGGAGAACAGAAGTGTGCTGCTAATGACTGGGCGCCAGCCAGGGTCATTCCTGTGCCCGGTTCTGGGCATAGATATGAATCACATGCTCCTCACTCTCTCACAGTCTTCAGGGAAAGGTGGGCAGGCCATGAGTCAAGGACCGGCCAGAGAACTGAGTGCTCTGGCAGCTACCAGTCCAGGACTCTGGGGGCAGAGCAGAGATCCCAGTGGACTGTGAGGTCATTCAAAAAGGCCTCCCCAGAGAAGTGGCACCTGGATTCAGTCTTCAGGGGTAGGGCAAATCTAGTAGCTGGAGAAGCTTTAACTAGGCAGATTAGAACTCTGCAAAATCAGGAGACTTGAGAGAACAGGCTGGTTCAGAGAGCTATCAATAGCTCTCTGTCTGGTCTGGACATGTGCATGAGTTGGTGGTAGGGAAGCTGGGCAGGTGGGCCTCATCCTCACCATTGTTGTCATTGTTATCATCAATATCGCTAACGTTTAGGGAACCATGGAAACTGGCTTTGAGTCCCAGCCTAAGGAATTTGGCTTTTCCTCCCGGAAGCTGCGGAAGTGTGTGTTGAGGGAGGTGGAAGGTGCCCTGTTGGGGGGGAAGAGTGAGTGGGCTGTGTCCTTCTCCACCGGGCGCGGCGCCATGGATGGCGGCTGCCGCTCCTGCTCGGATCTGCTTCTCTTGCTGCTGCTGTTGTTCAGTTGCTAAGTCGTGTTCAACTCTTTCTGACCCCATGGGCTGCAGCATGCCAGGCTCCTTTGTCCTTCACTACCTCCTGGAGTTTGCTCAGATTCATGTCCATTGAGTCGGTGATGCCATCCAGCCATTTCATCCTCTGTCGTCCCCTTCTCCTCCTGCCCTCAGTCTTTCGAAGCATGAAGGTCTTTTCTAATGAGTCACCTCTTTCCATCAGGTGGCCAAAGTATTGGAGCTTCAGCTTTAGCATCAGTCCTTCCAATGAATATTCAGGGTTGGTTTCCTTTAGGATTGACTGGTTGGATCTCCTTGCAGTCTAAGGGACACTGAAGAGCCTTCTCCAGAACTGCAATTTGAAAGCATCAATTCTTTGGTGCTCAGCCTTCTTTATGGGTCAACTCTCACATCCATACATGACGACTAGAAAAACCATGGCTTTGACTATACAGAGCTTTGTTGGCAAAGGGATGTCTCTGCTTTTTAATACTGTCTAGGTTTGTCATGGCTTCTCTTAATATCAATTTGTTTTGATCTGTTGTGGTCATTGAGTGGAGGACATTCAAGATGCTGAAAGCTGACCCTGTCTATGTCTTAGAGAGGGAGGCATGAGCATTCTGTGTCCCTTTGACCACTGGGGATCAGGTAGGTGGTCATCAGAGATGGGGAGGCTTTCAGTTCAGTTCAGTTCAGTTCAGTTCAGTTGCTCAGTCGTGTCCAACACTTTGCGATCCCATGAATCACAGCACGCCAGGCCTCCGTGTCCATCACCAACTCCCAGAGTTCACTCAAAGGTTTTGTTCTTTAAACCCAATTTGGTCATCAAGGATTCAAACTTGACTGTGCTATTTTACTCTAGCAAGTACGCTTCTCATGGTCGGATGAAAGTTAAATTTATTCATTTATTTAATCTTGATTAAAGGCATCTCTAATGACTTATTGATTTTTTTATTAGTTGGGGAGAAGGGGAAGCTCACTGTCTTGGCAAGCAAGCTATTGCTTGATGCCAGGTTTGAAAGCTGCTAAACAAGGGATCTGTTTTTGAAATATGAAAAGAAATATTTCAACATAAAAATCGATAAAGGGACATGAAACAATTGAAATGGATGAGCAAATTAAAAACAACTCTTTTTTCTCTTAATGAAGATCATTTGAAATGTTAAAAAAAAATGAAAGAAAAGGGAAGAGAGGCATTGCAATCATTTGTCCGATACCAAGACACAAAATTAACCCACTGTGAATATGGTGAGATTAAATGTGGAGATTATAGCAATGGCTGAACATAAATATTCTTTTAAAAAATGTTTATTGGAGTATGGGTATTTTTACAGTGCTCTGTTAGTTTCTGCTGTACAGCAAAGTAAATCAGCCATTAGATTGGATTGTTTAGTCACTAAATTGTGTCTTCCTCTTTTCGACGCTGGGGACTGAAGCCCGCCTGGCTCCTCTGTCCATGGGATTCTCCAGGCAAGAATACTGCAGTGGGTTGCCATTTCCTGCTCCAGGGATCTTCCTGGCCCTGGAATTGAACCCTCATCTCCCGCATTGGCAGGCGGGTTCTTTACCACTGAGCCACCAGGTCAGCCTGGTGTATCAGCCATATATAAACATATATCCACTCTTCTTTGGATTTCCTTCCCATTTAGGTCACCACAGACCACCGAGTAGAGTTCCCCATGAAGAAGAAAGATAACTTCTCACACTCGGGTTGTGCCTTCATCTTCTTTTTTCTCCGATGATTGAGATAGGCTTTGAATGGGGCTAATGCTTCGACTTCTCCCTCCGAACTCAGTCCCTCTGCACACAGCAGCCCGGGTGACCCCCTATGAAGCACGGTCAGATCATGCTAGCCCCCAAGGTTCAACCCCCGATGGCTTTCCAGCACGTGTAGAAGAGACAGCACACTTTTCCCCAAGAACCATGTCGTCCTGCGTGGCTTGGCCCAGGGCTGTCCCAGCCCACATCTTTCTGTTCACTTCCCATCGGCCCTACCCACCTCCATGTTATTCCCGATCACACTGAGTGTTTTCTCCAGGACCTTGCACATGGGATTCTCTCTGCAGGAACTTACTTCCCCCAGCTAGTCCCCCAGCTTCTCCTTTGTGGCTTTCATGCCGCTGCTTCCATGTCACCTCCGCAGAGAGGCTTCCTGACCACCCTCCACCATCACACCTGCCTCTTTCCCTGCTTCATGTATCTCTGTAGCGCTTAGCAGTTCCTCCCCATATGGTGTGGGTTTCCTCTCTCCTCTTGATCACAGATCTTGCCTTCTGGGATACAAGCCCATTAAGGCTGGGAACTTGTTGTTTGATGTTCCCAGAACCTGGTACCTCACAGGTGTGGCGTCACTTGTTATTGGGTTGACTGAAAAGTTCGTTCATGTTTTTTCCATAAGATGCTATGCAAAAACCTTAACGAACTTTTTGGCCAACCCAGTATATGATCTGGTAATATACTGCTTCTCCCCATTCTACTGTCTCCTGGAGCCTCACAGTAACCCTGGGAGGTAGCCAGGACAGACAGTTGTCCACTTTTCCAATGGGAAGACTGAGGCCAAGAGCACTCATGGTCAGCAGTGGGGTGGGCCTGGCACTAGCCTCAGGGTCTCTGATGCTCAGCTAGTTCTCTTCCTGCATACCTGCTTAGGATAGCACACCAGAGACTTGCGATTTCTGCTGTGCAGTTTCTGCATTTGAGGGATACCTTGTGGGGGCCTACTCTGTACCTGACGAGAACTTAGCAGACCCCTGGCTGGAAGCACCAAGCATCTTTGAGCACCTCCCTGTGTGGGGTGTGGAAGAGAAAACACGCTCAATCGATATTCGTGCAACCGAATGGAACCTAGATTATCGTGGTGATTAAATCAGGGGCTTTTGTCCCAGCTCACCACTTACACGATTCCCTTAAATCTCTCTGAGCTTCAATTTCCTCGACTCTAAATAAGAACGGTAGCTATACTTACTTATAGAGATAGGATTGTCGGGAGCCTTGAGTGGGGTAATGGATTGAAAGTGCTTAGCAGGGCTTGGTATGTGGAACTTTTCAAAAATGCTCTTCATTTTATCTCCATCCTTGTTGTCATCCTTCTGTGGTCTGTGGACTCTCTAGGAATGTTTAGGCTTTGCTACTGAGTTGGGCTCAGTTCAGTCACTCAGTCGTGTCTGACTCTTTGTGACCCCATAGACAGCAGCAGGCCAGGCCTTCCTGTCCATCACCAATGCCCGGAGTTCACTCAAACTCATGTCCATTGAGTTGGTGATGCCATCCAACTATCTCATCCTCTGTCGTCCCCCTCTCCTCCCGCCTTCAATCTTTCCCAGCATCAGGGTCTTTTCAAATGAGTCAGCTCTTTGCATCAGGTGCCCAAAGTATTGGTGTTTCAGCTTTAACATCAGTCCTTCCAATGAATATTCAGGATTGATTTCCCTCAGGATGGACTGGTTGGATTTCTTTGCAGTCCAAGGGACCCTTAAGAGTCTTCTCCAACACCACAGTTCAAAAGCATCAATTCTTTGGTGCTCAGCTTTTTTTATAGTCCAACTCTCACATCCATACATGACTACTGGAAAAACCATAGCCTTGACTAGACGGACCTTTGTTGGCAAAGTAATGTCTCTGCTTTTCAGTATGCTGTCTAGATTGGTCATAACTTTTCTTCCAAGGAGTAAGCGTCTTTTAATTTCATGGCTGCAGTCACTATCCGCAGTGCTTTTGGAGCCCCCCAAAAATAAAGTCTGCCACTGTTTCCACTGTTTCCCCATCTATTTGCCATGAAATGATGGGACGAGATGCCATGATCTTTGTTTTCTGAATGTTGAGATTTAAGCCAATTTTTTCACTCTCTTCTTTCACTTTCACCAAGAGGCTCTTTAGTTCTTTTTCATTTTCTGCCATAAGGGTGGTGTCATCTGCATATCTGAGGTTATTGATATTTCTCCCAGCAATCTTGATTCTTGTGCTTCCTCCAGCCCAGCGTTTCTCATGATGTACTCTGCATAGAAGTTAAATAAGCAGGGTGACAATATACAGCCTTAATGTACTCCTTTTCCTATTTGGAACCAGTCTGTTGTTCCATGTCTAGTTCTAACTGTTGCTCCCTGACCTGCATACAGGTTTCTCAAGAGGCAGGTCAGGTGGTCTGGTATTCCCATCTCTTTCAGAATTTTCCAGTTTATTGTGATCTACACAGTCAAAGGCTTTGTTATAGTCAATAAAGCAGAAATAGATGTTTTTTCTGGAACTCTCTTGCTTTATCAATGATCCAGCAGATGTTGGCAATTTGACCTCTGGTTCCTCTTCCTTTTCTAAAAGCAGCTTGACCATCTGGAAGTTCACGGTTCACCTATTGTTGAAGCCAGGCTTGGAGAATTTTGAGCATTATTTTACTAGTGTGTGAGATGAGTGCAGTTGTGCAGTAGTCTGAGTATTCTTTGGCATTGCCTTTCTTTGGGATTGAAATGAAAACTCTTTTTCCAGTCCTGTGGCCACTGGTGAGTTTTACAAATTTGCTGGCATGTTGAGTGCAGCACTTTCACAGCATCATCTTTCAGGATTTGAAATAGCTCCACTGGAATTCCATCACCTCCACTAGCTCTGTTCATAGTGATGCTTCCTAAGGTCCACTTGACTTCACATTCCAAGATGTCTGGTTCCTATGCAGTATCTGGGGCATCTCAGGCGGTGCTAGTGATAAAGAACCCACCTACCAATGCAGGAGACATCAGAGATGCAGGTTTGGTCCTTGGGTTGGAAAGATTCCCTGGAGGAGGGCCTGGAAATCCACTCTAGTATTCTTGCCTGGAGAATGCCATGGACAGAGGAGCTTGGCCGCCTACAGTACATAGAGTCGCAAAGAGTCGGGCACGACTGAAGCAACTTACATCGCACAGCAGGTTCAGTAGTAGTTACAGAAGCAGCAACAGGAAGTCTTTGATAGTGTGGTCTACTTGGCCAACCTTGTGGCCTTTGGTCATTACACCATTAAAGACTGGAAGGGTCCCATAGACAAGTGTCTTTGTGCAGAAGTGGGCCAGTATTCACACATTTGTGGGCCACACAACCCGTTTACTGGTGTAGGCTGAGCTGCCGTAGGCTGAATGTGTGACGCCCGAGCACCAACTCCCATCTGGCCGAGTGTCTTTGTTTGCGAGGCTGTCATCACAAAGTACCATAGGCTGGATGGTTAAGACAAAAAAAGATCTATTTTCTCCCAGTCCTGGAGGCTATAAGTCCAGCGTCAAAGTTGGCTTCTTCTGAGGTCTCTCCACCTGGCTTGTGGAGGTTCATCTTCTCCCTGTGTCTTCATAGGTCTTCCCTCTGGGTGTGTCTGTTAATTTTATCTCGTAAGGACACAGTCATACTGGATTAGCGTGAGTGCGTGTGTGCGTGCTCAGTCGCTTCAGTCGCGTGTGACCCTTTGCGACCATATGAACTGTAGCCCACCAGGGTTCTCTGTCTGTGAGAGTCTCCAGGGAAGAATACTGGAGTGGGTTGCCATTTCCTCCTCCAGGGGACCTTCCTGACCCAAGAATCGAACCCCAGTCCTCTGCATCTCCTGCACTGTAGGCAGATTCTTCACCACTAGCGCCACGAGGAAAGCCTGTGTTGGAGTGATGGCAGTCCTCTGAAGACTGGGTGGGTGTTCTGGAAAAAGGATGCAAGCACTTGCCCGTGTTGGTGGAGGCACATGAGGGAGATCGCCCTGGTCATGGGTTACACGGTTGGAGCTATGCACAGAATAGAAGGTGTGTGAGGCATGTACAGTTGTGGGGATATGCATGGACTGTGTTTATATGGGTCTGGGGTCGTGTGTATTTGTCCTGGGCAAATCACTGGGATTTGTGCCTATCGCTTGGGGTTTAGAGATGAGAGAGCAGAAACCACAAAACATATATGCTGCCCATCAAGTGAAATCCCCAGCTCTCTGCAGACAGAATCATTCTATATTCTGGACTCTGGTCTCCCAACAAAGCCGTCCCTGATCTATCTGAATTACAGATTAACTGGCACTGAAGGGACAGCAGAATCCATTTAAATGAATAGCTCTCTAATTTATTAAAGGGCTTATTTATGCTGCTGGTATCAGAGGCTCATCAAATTCTTGGAGTGGCGCGGGCCCCTCTCCTGCCCCCCTGACCCATCGCTGCTGGAATATTTTATCTTTTTCCAGGAGAGCTGTAACAAGCCTGCGATGGAGGATATGGGTGGGATAAAGGGCCACACACCTTCCGTGGGCTTGCTGGGTCCCTTGTAGGTTAGATTAGCAATTAGCTTGCAGCTCGTGAGGAATGTCTGAATCCTGGGGAAGAGGCCAGAGTCCTGCACTTGTCTCTTAGAGAAGAGGATGCAGAGGGAAACACTTACCTGACAACCAGACCCTCCGCTTCGCATCATCCTGTGTGTCGTGATGACGTGCAGATTTCTGGAATCTGAAACACGACTCTCAAGTTGCTCTCTTGAATGTGACCCCACTTCCCTTCTTCAGCCCATGGTTTGGGTGAGATCTCAGGAGGATGAAGTAGTCGGGAATGGTTGTGTCTGAACATGCAGGGGGCCTTCTGTGGGGTTAGCTGGCTGGCTTTCATCTCAGGAAAGGGCACTGGGCCATTGGGGAGGTTCTAGCGCCAGGTTGGCTGGTGGGGAGGGATTCTGGGAAATGAGGTGAAAAAAAATGGCAATGCTTGCAGTCCTTCAGAAAGCAGAGAGGCTCAAAGATAGAACATCGCCATCTGACCTTAGACTTTCACTACCTTTTGACCTTTGGAAGGAGGATATTCAGTTCTAGTTATCATCCTGCTCGCGCTCTGTTGCTAAGTCATGATAACCACAGTGTCAAACATTTTTCATGTAAACCTGGGTTTGGCTGTCTTATCAGTACCGTTTTATAGGTGGAGAAACGGAGCGAGAAACTAAAGAACCCCTCCCCTCTCCATGCCACTCAATTAGTAAATGAGGAGCTGGGGTTCAAACCCAAGTTCAAGTCTGATGGCAGAGTCCTTGTGCTTCCCTGCTCCGCTGGACCATCAACCTTTCCCCTTTGCCCCAGGCAACCTGAGTTCCTGCCGACTCTCCAGACCCTGTCAGAGTCCAAGCCCTGGGCTGTGCTCTCTGCCATCTGCTCTCGCTTCCACGTGCCAGGGAGAGGGACGGGCTCAGAGAGTCGTGAGCTCTCACCCTGCAAGCTCGAGCTTTGTCACCCGTGGCTTCTACAGTCAGAGCATCTGCTGGGCTCTTCATCCCCGCCCTCTCTTTCCTTGGCAGGTGATTCACGGTGTCAGTGGTGTGTCAGCCCCACGCTGGCAGCAAGCCACTCCCCAGCACATCATCAAGGCAGAGGAAGAGCAAGAAGGATGAGGTCAATCCTGTTCTCACATTAAGGTTGTTGTTGTTCAGTCACTCAGTTGTGTCTGACTCTCTGTGACCCCATGGGCCGCAGCATACCAGGCTTCCCTGTCCTTTACTGTCTCCCAGAATTTGCTCAAACTCAGGTCCATTGAGCCAGTGATGCCATCCAACCATCTCATCCTCTGTCAACCCCTTCTCCTCCTGCCCTGCATCTTTCCCATTAAGTTGGTGGGAGTCATTTTGAGTGGGCTTGAAAAAGAGCTGGACAGGAGCTGAGAGGTGGCATCAGAGTGAACTTGGGTGCAGCCCTGGTTTGCTGGGGGTGAGAGTCAAGGTTATGTAAACATCTCACGGCCCCCAGGGGCACAGCGCTGTGCCTCCCAGGTGCCCTTCTGAAGCTGTAGCTGACAGCAGCTTAGAAACACCTTTACCTTCCCTTGAAGCTCACCTCGAGTTTCCTGTTCCTCCACCTTCCAGAACTGGCCAAGGGACTCAGATAAGTGCTTCTTGATCACGACACACTTCTTTTTGCTTCCGATGCCCTGTGAAGGAGGCCGCCACTCTAGTGAAGGTGACCATCAGAAGCGGTTTGGTCTCTCCTTGAAGACCATCAGCCCAAAGGAGAGCTCTCTGCCTTCTGTCCAGGGAGGTATCACAATGGAAGATACTGGAGAGGGATCACAGACTCTCTCTCTCTCTCTCTTCTTTTTCTTTTTCTTTTCTTTTTTTTTTTTTTGATGTGGACTGTTTAAAAAGTCTTTACTGAATTAGTTATAATATTGTTTGTTTTATGTTTCAACTTTTTGGCCACAAGGCATGTGGGATCTTAGCTTCCCAACCAGGGATCGAACCTGCACACCCTGCATTCAAAGGCAGAATCTTAACCACTGGACTGCCAGGCAAGTCCCCAGACTCTCTCAATTGAGATTTTCTAGTCCTTAGGATGCATGCTAAGGTTTTGTGCAAATCAGCGAGGAGTGAGGTTCACATTTTCATGAAAAATGCTGTCTCTTTGTCACATTTGAAATTTGGGTGAGATTATTTGAATTCTTGAAAACAGTTTCTTCCCAGCTCCAAATTATGACCTCAGTGTCAAGCTGAAGCAGGATATTTGTTCCCAAGCGGAACCAATACCCCGAGGCAGATGATAAACTATATAAATATTGCAACTATAGGTAGAATATTTACTGTATTTATTTTTCTAAATTTGGACCATGAAGAAAAAAATAGAGAAATGTTATCATCTCCCTTCATCTCTGCCTTTATGCCCTAAAAATTGACTTATTATTAATATTTAAGAGCTGTCACTTTGTATGACTCATTGGCTATAAAAAGACATACGTTTTGCTCGATTTCCATTTTATTCACATATTTCTTCCACTCTCCACTGTATGGTGGAGGTTCCACATTAAAAATACATGTATAGGAAAAAGGGTCTGTGCTTTCAATGTCTCCCCCACTTTGTCTTAACTGATTTGTTCAGTTGAGAACTCTAGGAAAATTTTACCAGTGGAAATCAGGGGCCTGACACTCTGCTTTCAGTTTTCCCATCTGCCAGCTTTCTGTTCAGTTTGACCTCAAGCCATGCCTTAACCTACATTTAATGCCACACTGCTGCCAGGGAGCTTCTCTCTGCCTGTGTTTGGCTTCTTCATTTGGTTGTCTTTCAGTGATGCTAGGGATATAGGACGTCAGCCCCCTTTCAGCCTATCCTTTCTTCCTTATCAAGGCACCCTAAATTCAAAACCTGTTTCAGCTGCTGTGAGGCAGGAGATGTCTTTGTTGTTGTTGTTCTAAGTTGTCCAATTCTGTGTCCCCGGGGACTGCAGCACGCCAGTCTCCTCTGCCCTCCACTATCTCCCAGAGTTTGCTCAGATTCATGTGCCTTGAGTTGGTGATGCTATCTAACCATCTCATCCTCTGTCACCCCCTTCTCTTCCTGCCCTCAGCCTTTCTCAGCATCAAGGTCTTTCCCAAAATGAGTCTGCTCTTTGCATCAGGTGGCCAAATTATTGGAGCTTCAGCAGCAGTCCTTCCAATGAATATTCAGGGTTGATTTCTTTTAGGATTGACTGACTTGATCTCCTTGGTGTCTACTTTGGATTTAACAAACTTTACGATTGCCCTGTTTAATGCCTCTTCCTCCATCCTGGGTGTTGGGCAGCATGCAATTGGAGTGGGCTGGGAGCACAGCGTGGGAGCACAAGGTCAGAAACCCTGGCTTCTCCTTTTAGCTGGTTGATTGAGCAATCTCAGGCAGCTCCCTGGGTCTTAGTTTTGTCACTGGCTGGAAGGGCAGGATGTTGCCTGCCTTATCTCTGTCGGGGGGTAATTGGGAGAGGGAAGCCAATGAGCCAGTGAGTGTGGAAGCTCTTGGAGTCGGACAGTGCTCTGCCCACTAAGGAGACACCGAATGAAGATCATGATGACAGTGACGATGCTTCCAAGGGGCACTGGTCTAACAGATTGTATACTTCCAGGAAGTATGTCCTTTGGTTTTTCTTATAAAATTTCACTATGAGAGTCTGAGCTTGAGCCCAGTCCAAAAATTGGGAAGTGCTTTCTCCCCTAGAGCTGCCTCTGGTCTCACCAGTGCTATGGGTGTGATGTGGTCACCGAGACGCCTCCGCATGTCTCCATCTGCCTGCCCCTCCTGCTGTGATTCTTTAAGTGGCACAGATTTCCTTTAATCTCTTTCCTATAGAGAGAAGGGGAGGGCTGGAAAGGATGGTTGGCAAGGGTCTTTGTGTTGTCTACAGAAGTTGGAGGCCCTGGGGCTCCACTGTGGGGCCTGGGATGTGCATTTAGAGCCAGGATCTAAGCTCACGAATGCATCACACCATCAGCCATGCCTCCTTCCCTGACTCTCTGCCACCTCCAGGATTTGTAGAGTACAGGGAGTGTTCAGGCCCTAGACATAGACACATTGAAATCCTAGCTCTGAATTTCCACTTCCTTGATGCTGAGCAAGGGATTATATTTCTCTGAGCTTCAGTTTTTTCACCTGCAAAATGAGACTGTTCATAGAACCTAGCTCATAGAATCAGGGGAATATCTAGGTGGGGGGTGGCAAAGTGCCTGCAAAGAGCACAGAGCTTGAAACATAGTCAGCACGACTATATTTTCAGAAGCTAGGGACAGCCCTGTGTATCCTGCTGACCCAGGAGGAAATAGAGCCTCAGGAAGATTTTGGCTGGACCCCTGTGTTTGCCACTGTAATGTCAGCTACCAAGGACTTTGTAGAAACTCTAGGGCTGAAGTAGGTTTCCCAAGTGGCGCTAGTGGTAAAGAGTCCACCTGCCAGTGCAGGAGATGCAAGAGACATGGATTCGATCCCTGGGTGGGGAAGACTTCCTAAAGAAGGAAATGTCAAACCATTCTAGTATTCTTGTCTAGGAAATCCATGGACAGAGGAGCCTCGTGGGCTACCATCCATGGGGTCTCAGAGAGGCATAACTGAGCATGCACACACGCACGCCAGGGCCGAAGTAAGAGGTGCCGTGTTCTTCTGCAGTGTCCGTTCACTCAGTTATCCATTCATTTCTAACCATATAGAAGTCTGCTGATGCGCTCCTCATTTTAAGGACATGGACGTGATTCTAACATGTCTCTGCTCTGGTGTGAAAGAAAAGCAAAAGTGTTAGTCACTCAGTCACGTCCAACTCTTTGTGACCCCATGGACTGTACCCTGCCCGGCTCCCCTGTCCATGGAATTCTCCAGGCAAGGATACTGGCATGGGTTGCCATTCCCTTCTCCAGGGGAATCTTCCTGACCCAGGGATTGAATCTGGGTCTCCTGCATTGCAGGAGGATTCTTTACCATCTGAGCCAACAGGCAAGGAGCCTACAAAGCTAGGACATCTAAGACCCCATTATCAGCTGCAGGACAAGATGGACTGTGCGCCATAGTGGGGCGTGGGGGTGATTGCCAAGGAAGGAGGGGTCCCTTCCTCTGGAGCTGCGGGATGGGTGAAAGCAGCGAGGCCCTTAGACCAGAATTCACAGAGCAAGAGGCTGTGAGCCGGGTCAGTAGGATATATAGATTGTCACACCTGGCTTATATTAAGTTCTCAACAAATGGTAGCTATTAATGTCATTATTTAATGCTTTGCTCACAATGGGCATTCTATATATTTTTTTGGATTGACTGACTGCCTAACTGGCGGTACAAGCAAATGAGGCAGGTTTTATTATTCCCATTTCTTTCTGCCTAGAAGGGCCTCTGGCTTTTACTGAGCTAGTGTCCCATCAGTCATGGCGCTGGGGCCTGAGACATCTCTAGGCCTTGACTATCCTCCCCTCCTACCCCCAACTCCGAATCCCCCTCCGCAGCAGGGCACACACCGCCTACCTGCGCACAGGATGGGGCAGACCTTTCTTCCGTCAAATTCCTGTAGTGTCAAATGAAACAATCAGTGGCTTTCTGTGGAGCCTGATGCAGAGAAGAGAACTCAGGGCAGATTGCCAGAGGACATGCAATTCCAAGCCTTAGCAGTTCCATTAATCATGGCCTCTCCAGTCAACAAGAGATGCATATATATAAGTATCCATGCTTAATAAGACTATTCAGAACAGCTCACATTTATTCGGCCTCTCCTGGATGCCGGTTGGGCTTCCCTGGTGGCTCAGATGGTAAAGAATCTCCCTGCAATGCTGGAGATGCAGGTTCGATCCCTGGGTTGGGAAGATCCCCTGGAGAAGGGCATGACAGTCCACTCCAGTGTTCTTGCCTGGAGAATTCCATGGGCAGAGAAGCCTGGCTGGCTGCAGTCCATGGGGTCACAAAGAGTCAGACATGACTGAGCCAGGTACTGTGCTATTTTCCAGACATTTCTCCATCTAATTCTCACAGAGTCTCATAAGGTCAGTGCTATTATTTCTCCCATTATTCAAGTGGAGAAACTGAGGCACAGGAGAAGACAAATAACCTGCTCAGCTGAGGTCCAAAGAGCCTGGACTTGAACTTGGAGAGCTGCCCACTACAGTCCTGACCCTGAATCAAAATCTGTCATGGCCTTACTGGATGCTGGGAATCAGATTCTTGGTTGGCTGGCTTTCGACAAACTCAGGGTAAATGACAGCACCTGGGATTGCTGGTTTCAAGGATTGTTCCTGCAAAGTACCCTTCCGCAGTCCCTAAACATTTTGGCACCAGGGACTGGTTTCATGGAAGACTGTTTTTCCATGAACCGGAGGCGGGGGTGGGGGTAGGGGGCTGGTTTCAGGATTATTTCAAGTACATCACATTCATTGTGTGCTTTGTTCCTGATCTGATGCCACCGCTGATCTGGTAGGAGGTACTGGTCTGTGGCCCAGAGGTTGGGACCCTTGCTTTCCAGGATCTTGTGTATTACTCCCAGGAAACTGCTTAAGCCATCAGCGTGCCCAAAGTTCAACACTTCCACTATTTAGGAGGATCCAGGCTTTCTGCCTTCCTTACCTCATGGACCACCCATATGCTGACTGCAGGGCAAGTCATCTGAACCCACTGGATCCTCTAAACCTCACTAACTCATGTGTAACTCTTTTGGGACCCCATGGACTGTAGCCTGCCAGGCTCCTCTGTCCATGGGATTTCACAGTAAGAATACTGGAGTGGATAGCCATTTCCTCCTTTAGGGGATTTTCCCAACCTAGGGATCAAACCGGTATCTCTTGCATTGCAGGCAGATTCTTTACTACTAAGCCACCAGGGAAGTCCCATATGTAAAATTACCTTCCATCCTCACTGTCCCCCTTACACTGCTATATATCTCTTTATGGCTCTTATTCCTACCTGACAAGCATTTATTGATTTGCTTGTCCACCATCTGTCCCCTTCCCCTGGAAGGTTAATTGCACAAGAGAGGGGCTTTGTTCTGCTCACTGTGCTATTCCAGTCTCTAGAACAGTGTCTGGCACATGGTAGGTGCTTAATAAAATTGGTGAATGAGCTGTCTTAAGATGTATACTTATTTCCTAGTTTTACTGATGAGGAAACCAAAATTCAGAGAGGTTAAGCAACTTACCTAAAGTCACACAGCTGATGAGGCCCCCAGATACCCTTGGACCCACAGTCTATTTAATTTCCAGCCCCTTGGGGGTCAGATACTTGGAGTCTGACAAGCTATTCCAGGAGTGAGTGCTTCTGTTACTGTGACACCTCTGCGGTCACGGCTGCTGGCAGCTTTCTGCACAAACACAACCCTCCCTACCACCTCCACTCCTGGGCCTATTACCCAAAGACTTTTCACTTTCCCTCCTCATTGCTCATTGATTTATTAGCATAAGCCATTTTTAGCTCACGACTAGAAGAAATCTCTTAATTCCTAATGATTACAATCAGCATTGATTACATCTAACCTACAGTATCATACAATGCCTGGTCGGAGGGGAGACTCAGCTTTTTGACATGGCAGCCCCTGAGACCCCTGGCAGTGGAAGTCCAGGTGCCCCTTCAAAAGATGCCTGTGAGCTTTAGTATGTTGGAGCTAAGGAAGTCATGTGCCTGCCCAAAGACTGGAGAAGGGGTGTTTAAGTCTAACAGAGGTGGGTTCGGATTGACCTTTTTATTCCCCTAGCCATGCATGCTTGCCCCCGTGAACCCGTTTCCTGTCACTGGGAGAGGGAGAGATGGCACCCACGCTGGTTCTTCCCCCAGCTTCTCCGCAGAACAGGATATGGGATGATCAAGATCAAGTGCTGTGTACCTCCAGTCCAGTCCTTTTGGCTATTTCAGATGAACACCTGGAAGACATTTAGTACCTCCCTTACTCTGCCCTTTGCCTTTCTGTATGGAAATCAGGGACCTGTGTCCATCCAGCTTAGAGGGCAGTGCTTCCCTTTGACATTTATTGCATCCCTACCAAACTCCTGGATGGGTGCTAAATCAGACTGAAGTCATGGAAGCTAAGAAGAGTTAGCCTGTCTGTCAGTTAAGATCCTCTTTTCTATCTCTAACCAAGCTCATTTCTCTTTTTGCATCATTAAGTACTCTTTCTTTGATCAGAGATGAGAAACATTGGTTCATTCTAATTCCCCAGCATGGAATGGGAGACTTTCAGAAATGCAAACACTGTCATTTGTCTCCATATTAAAAAAAAAAAAAAAGGAAGCTCTCAAATCAGTAATTAGTATAGAGGTTAAAAGTATCAACAGTAACATTCTTGAGTTAGCTAACTGCCATTTGCTTTTGTTTTTTTTTTACTTTCTGGGTGTTATTATTAACAGGTACTGAGTACTTATACCAAGGCAAGTGGTTTACATAAATATTTAATTTAACTCTAACAATAGCCTGATGAGGGTGTTACTATTATTTACCCCATTTTATAGATAAGGAAATAAATACTTTGAGGGGTTAAGTCACTTGATTCATGAATCCAGTGGGTAAACGCTCATGACCTAGACATCATCACTGTTATCTTTTCTCAGTCGAGAGGAAAAAAAAAAATGACTTCAGAACCAGCTCCTCCCTTTTTGTGAGCCCTTTCCTGGCTTTGCAGAAAATAAGCATCAATCGAAGGAGACAAGAGGAGTAAGAGGGAAACCTTGATTTTCAGAAGTGCTGCAGAAATTTAGAGAAGGAAGTGGCCAGGAGGGTGGGATGAGGAGAAAGCAGAGAGAGAGGTGTGTTCAAGAAAGGCTTCAGGGTGATGATGGGAATTGAGCTGGCTCCTGGGAAGTACAGGATCTGATGTGGGGACTGGAGGCATCAGGGTGAGTGGCTTGGGCTGGAACACAAGTATGACCAGGATAGGAATATAGATTACTTATATGGAGAATAACAAACAAACAAAAAGCCAGAATTTTTACTCAATTAATAGTGGGAGTTGTGGTTGGTTGATTATTAGAATCCGATGGGCTTTGAGTATCAAGGCTAGGACACACTTAAATAAAATTAGAGAGTGGATATGATGGAAATTCTGCAACAGACCCAAGGAAAACCTTAAATATGCTTTCTCACCCTTCATATTGCTTTTTAAAGCTTTCTTAAAAAGGATAACTTTCTTAAAAGGTTAACTTCTGGCAGACTATGCTATGCGATGACTACTGGCCTTGGCATGAGATAGTCTCTAGATTTGAATTCAGCTTCATCGTTTACCAGCTGAAGGACTGTGGATAGGGGAATAAAATAGTTCTGAGCCTCCATTTCTTTATTTATAAAATGGAGATAATTGTTGCAAGATTATAAGGGTGAGACAGGCAATATTTATACATTGTTTGGGACAATTTTTGGCCATAATGATACTCATCCAGGAGTAGTTTATTAAATGAGAAAATACAAGAGCACACAGGCCAGTGCCTGGAGTGCAGCAAATGCTTCAGGGATAATATCCATTTCACTGGTGTGGGTGCTTGTGTATAGTGTGTATATGTATATAAATATATGCACATATATAATATCTATGAATCACTCAACCTACCTAGTGAAACTTTGAAAAGACGTATGTATCACATCTGAAGTAAAAAAACATTCCACTTACAGACTCTCTGTGAACCCATGTGTGTGCCTAACAAAACTTGTTTACCCTCTAGTATTTTCTGACAGTTTTCTCCAGCAATTCCAGAGATGATGAATCATTGATTCTGCACCATCCTTGATTAGCGGGAACGTCTAACAATCAAGTTTCTCTGCCCCCAGCCCCTCTATCAATTGGTTGCATGCATGCTCAGTCATGTCTGATTATTTTCAACCCCATGACCTGTAGCCCACCAGGCTCTTCTGTCCCTGGGATTCTCCGGGCAAGAATACTGGAGTGGGTTGCTATTCCCTTTTCCAGGGGATCTTCCTGACCCAGGGATTGAACCCACGTCTCCTGTGTCTCTGGCATTGGCAGGAGGATTCTTTACCACTGCACCACCTGGGAATGACCTTAAAAGACCCTCAGTTACATTACCACATATTTAAAGAGTCTTCTTTTTAAAGGCATCTTGGAAGGCTTCCCTGGTGGCTCAGATAGTAAAGAATCTGCCTGCAATGCAAGAGACCTGGGTTGGATCCCTGGGTTGGGAAGATCCCCTGGAGAAGGGAAAGGCTACTTACTCCAATATTCTTGCCTGGAGAATTCCATGGACAGAGGAGCCTGGCAGGGTACAGTCCATGGGGTCACAAAGAGTCGGACATGACTGAGCAGCTGTCACTTTCACACTTGGAAGGAGTCTCCTGATTCACACATTTGCATATTAGGGCAATGTTCTGAGTGTGTTTGGGAAGTCAGCAGTTCCAGGTTATATTGACAACAGCCTCTGGCCAGAGTTGACATTATCCAGCTCAGGCTTCCTCTATAGGTTAGTTTGCTTTGCCTCGCCTCTTAGGTCAGTGTCAAGATCAGCTAATTAATACTGGTGTTTGCTAACCCCATCAACACATACGTATTCTGAAATGGACACGTTAAACTAGGGTGAATTTTAAATTCCATTGCGAAACACTGTGGAATTTTTAATAGAATGTTAACGAACAATATTGTTAAGCAATTAAAAAATAATAAAGCAAACCTGCTTAAATAGCTATAACCTCATGGGCTCTAAAATTATGCTGTTGCCCTGGGAACATAAGCTCATGAGAGCTAGGGAAAGTAAACTGTTACGCTAGAGGATTTAAAATAGAGAAGTAGCTCAAGCATCACTTCCATGCTCTCTGCACGTGGTTCACTTAGCAGGAGACAAGGCTGGCTTTTTTTCTGTCTTCAGTCTCACCATCAACTGCATTCTCAGCTCCAGGGTTGATTCTGTGCATCTTCTATCAAGCACAGGGGAAAAAAAAAAAGCCATTTGTACACACCTTGAAAGGTCTTAAAGAATCTCTGATCCCTCTGTTACCCTTGGCACTGTTGGCATTTCAATTCATCACAGCGTTGCTGGGCAGCAGGAGGTTATGGTTGACCTTCCATGAGGCATTTGAAGCTCCAGAGAAATGACCTGACCGGTTCCTGATTTCAAACAGTTGTATTCACAGCAATGCTGTGCTGAGAACCTGGGTTAGAACCCGGGACCCTTGTGGCCTCCATCTGTTGCTCTTGCCTTCTGTGACAAATCTCCTCTCCTGCTAGGATGGTTTGACTTTTACAAGATCTTGATTTCCATTTTAATAATCCCAAGACGTCCCTTAACTCTGCAGAGGAATTACATTTAAATACGTAGCGTAGCCTACATTTTATCTTGACATTTTCTTTAGAAAGCAGGAAAAAGAAGAAAAAAGGAAAAGGAAAACGGGGGCCAGATTGTCATTCTTCCCATCAGGAGAGCAAAATCCGTCTCTTTTGTTAGAATCGTTTGCTCGGATTCTCTCGGGAAAGGTGTAGGACCAAGGGCTGCTTTGCAAGCCTCCAGGCTCTCTAGTTACCCCTGGAGACACCAGGAAAAGTCTGCATCCAGTATTCTCCATCTCTGTGGGGAACGTACGGTGTCAGCACTAAGTGATATGGCTTAAAGATAGGCTTGTCAGTCTAATTGATCTTGAGTCATTGCCTTTCCTGTCAGAGCTGTCTGTCTCCCTACCCATAATCCTCATCACTTTGATAGCCCGTCAGGAATACGGGACTTGGCCCAGCCTTGCCTTCATCCAATAACATTATGAAATTGATGCTGACACTTCCATTGGCACTAATTTCTCTAAGAGATTGGAGCCAGAGGACAAGTGGTTTAGCTTCATGGCAGTTAAGCTTTCCAAGTAGATCAAGATGGCCTAAGATTGATTGACCTGTAGCCCAAGGAAGCGGGGAGGGAGGAGGGAACAGAGGGAGAAGAGGGGATGGATGGTCGATGGCTGCTTCATCATCATCAAGTGGTATCTATTGACTGCCCACGAAGGACAGTGTCCTATGTGGATAGTTTGAAGATGCGTGCCAGGTCCCTCCAAAGACGGCTTCAAAGGGAGTTTAGAAAGTGACAGTGGAGGCGAGTTGGTTAGAGTGGTTCACTGCTTCACTTGTGGTATCGCCTCCTTGTGTCTGGAGTCTGAAACAGCAACCGAGCCTACCCATGACTGTCTTTTCTCCACCCTCCACTTCCAACACACAGCAAATACTTTTAATTAGGGAAACTGTATCATTCATCTGGCTTCCCAGTTGGCTCCGTGGTAAAGAACCCACCTGCAAGTGCAGGGGATGGGAGTTCAATCCCTGGGTCAGGAAGATGCCCCAGAGAAGGAAATGATAACCCACTCCAGTATTCTTGCCTGGGAAATGCCATGGACAGAGGAGCCTGGTGGGCTATCATCCTTGTGGTTGCAAAAGAGTCGAATGTGGCTTAGCGACTAAACGACAGCAACAAATATCATTTATCATCCAATCCAAAGGATGCACTGTTGATAATTCCTGGAACAACATGTATAAAGAAGGACTGTCCTGGGAAAATCAGGATATATGGTCATTCACCTTTCAGTAATTAAGAACAAAGCATATCTGAGCTAAATGAGGAAATGCTGTCTCTTTGACAGAGTTGTATTCCTTACCTGAACCTCCTTTTGGTTAATGGATTCATCAGGAAGCAGGGTTTTGATGAGGAGGTCCCGTGAAAATGAGACGTTTTTATGGATTGGGAGGTTTAGTAAATTTCCTAATCTGGAAGTCAGTATAAGAATAACACCTTAAAAGTGATTGCTGAAAGTCAGAGAGCTGAAGAAGAATATGCATTTTCAGATTAGCTGTTAAATCTTTGGATTTTTTTTTTTCTTTCTTTCTTTGCACCAGTCTGGCTTATGTGTCCATCTTTAGAAAAGTAAAGGGCTAACTCACTACTACTAGATTCGCCCTCACCACCCCCTTTCTGGGGTATTCAGTTTGAGTGTTTGATGTCTTTGATATGTTATACTTTAGTATATTATATATATTGCATGCAAATACTTTTGTGAGATGGAGAAGGGTCGAAATTGTAAAGAAATGTAGACCCATAAGTTTCCATACACACCCATTCTATGACCAGTAAACTAGTGTTCTTTACGTGTGCGTCCATCTGTATTCTTGCTCAGGAGTGCGTCCGTGAGTGCACGCATGGAATTTCCGGCACGTTCATGAGGGCCTGGTGGGGAGCATGCCTGGGTCATCACTGCTTTGCCCTGTGTCACTTAAGCGGCTTCTTAGAGAATGTGGCTCCATGCACGGAGGTTGGAGGGAAGGTGTGTGAACAGGCACAGATACAACAGCATGTAAAACGTGCCATACAAGGGAGGTGATCACAGAGCTGATACGGTGTGATTCTGATTGATTTCGGTGTTGTATTTGTACCTTCACATGCTGGAGATCGATGGATCCTCTGCTCTCTCCCCAGTTCCTGCGGCAGCACCACTCGGATGAAATGTTTATATCATTTTTACGGCTTGCCTGCTAAAGGGAGGAGTGAGCTGAGAGATTAGTAGGGGCTGCGGAGGCTCTTGCTCGATCGCTGCCCAATTGTGTGGGGAGAAGAGGCAGCGGCCAGGGTTCAAGGTGCCTCTGAGGTGACGGCCACCGAACCAGAAGAGGCGGTGTCTGCAGGGCAGGAGGGAAGGTGCGTCCTCTGTGATGAGGCAATGCTTGTTCGTGGGGATGAGTGGTGATGGACCCCAAAGCTAGAGTGTTTGCTGGGGCCTGGGGGTCCGTCTCTGGGCTGCCTTCTTTTCTCTCCTTCCTTGGTGCGGCATCTTCCATGTACCACCCCTAGGACTTCCCACGTGGTGCTGGTGGTAAAGAACCCACCTGCCAGTGCAAGAGACATAAGAGACGAGGGTTCCATCCTTGGTTGGGAAGATCCCCTGGAGGAGGAAATGGCAACCCACTCCAGTATTCTTGCCTGGGAAATCTCATGGACAAAGGAGCCTGGTAGGCAACAGTCCATGGGGTTGCAAAAAGTTGGCTATGACTTAGCAACTGAACAACAACAGCAACAACAAACCTCAACATTAGTCAGGAAAGAGCCATATGGATGAATGGAATGACTAAGTTCCAAAGTAGAATTTCATGGGATGGCTCGGTGACTTGTCCATAAAGACATCCTTGCCAAGGGTGCAGGCTGAAAGCCTCCTATCATAGGACCCTGAGGGTCGGAGGCACAGTCTTTGTGGAGTTCCTGCCTTTAAGACAGTCAAACCTGGGAGATGTACCTACCAAGACAGGCAGGTGCCAAACCCTGATCCAGTAAGCAGTAGGTGAGAGACCGTGGAAGGGCCAAGAGGCACTGACAATTCTCCATCTTCTCTGCAAGGACAGAGACTATGGTCCGCAGTGAGAGAGTGCAAGGTTCAGGGTGCACACAGCCCTCAGCAGATGTGGGGTCAGGAACTGTTGACCTCCAAAGGCATCAACGGAGAACCCCGGATCTCCACCTGGAGACCACAGAGAAACCTGGGCATGTCTTGACAGCCCTGTTGTCTCTTCAAGTGACAACCCCAACAATCTGCATTCTTTGGGATAATTTTGCTGGACTCACATGGGACCGGCTTTGACCTTTACGGCCTTTTGTGAGGCAGGCTTTCCTTTTGTCTGGGTTTATTCTGCTTCTTTTTCGTGTGTGTTGGCCCCATGGTTTCTAAGTCACTCTTGTGGGTTTCTAATTTTAGGAGAAGAGGTTTGCAGCCAAACTCATGAAATCTCCAAACAACTTCTGCAAAGATCCATCTGGTGGGGAGTCCTCTCAGCTCCCAAAGACCCAGTTTGCATCTTACTCCCCAGATGGAGAATTGCAATGCATGGCCACCCCTTAGGTTTCTAGAGGAATTAAGTTTGATGTGACCTCTGAAGAACACTGGATGGGGAATCGGAAGAGCCGGACTGAAGCCACAGCTTTTCCCAACTATGCTTTAGGTCACTTCAACAACTCGGAGCCTCAGTTTCCTTATCTGTGAAATGGAGAAGGCAGTCTCTATCTTGAGTATCTCATTGGGTTGCTTAAGTATCCCACAAGGTGATTAAGGAAGTTCAAGGATAGGAAAATGTCTTGGACCAATAATATATGCCACACAGATCTTAGAGGTTTCCACTGATGTTAGATTATGTTTTTTTTATAAACATTTATTTATTTGGCTGTATCAGGTCTTAGTTGGGCATGCAGAATATTCACTGCATCATGGGGGATTTTTTGTTGTGGTGCACAGACTTTCTCATTGTGGTATGAGGGCTCAGTATTTGATGCGTGCAGGCTTAGTTGCTTTGAGGCATGTGGGATTCTTAGTTCCCTGACCATGTCCCCGCTGCGTTGCAAGGTGGAGTTTTACTGGACCAGTAAGGAAGTTCTAGACTGTGGTTTTTAATGTACCATATCATGAGAGCCACATTCTAAAAGGCTCTAGGGTCTGTAACTCTCATGTCCCTCCCTGCTAGGGGCTCTTAGGAGGCCTCAGACCTTTCCACTGAGCATCTACTAGGAAAGGGAGAAATTCTTTTTGACTGACATAAGAAATTCTTTTTGGCTGATGGGATCTGTGCCCAGCCCAGGGAGAGCTGGGTGAGTCTCAGTGTTTGGGAGAAGTTCACAATCTCAGATTGGTCTGGAAGAAACCATGGGACTTTCATGGTTTCTCTCCAGTCTAAATTCAGACCTCGTTGCAGCATCTTTGGGTTAGGGGCATTGGAGATTTTATTGAAGTGTTTTTATTCTAGACCTCACTGGTTTGAGACTATATAATTATGTTCCCAGGTGGTGCTAGTGGTAAAGACCCACCTACCAACACAGGAGACATAAGAGATGTGGGTTCAATCCCTGGGTCAGGAAGATCTCCTGGAGGAGGGCCTGGCAACCCACTCCAGTATTCTTGCCTGGAGAATCCCATGAACAGAGGAGCCTGGTGGGCTACAGTCCATAGGACTGCACAGAGTCAGACACAATTGAAGCGACTCAGCCCGCACGCACACACTGTAAGGCAGTTAGGGGAGTGATTAAGATTGTGGACTCTGGAGTCCAACGGCTCCAGCTTGAACATGATGCAGTGTGACCTGAGGCAGATTACTCGGCAGCTCTGACTCTAATTGTAGAACCCACTTCCCTGAGCCACTGTGAGACTTGAATGAGACGGGACAGGGCCCAATGGTGAATACGTGCTCAGCAGACATCAGCTGTTTCGTAGTGTTTTGTTTGAGTGCATAAGGCCATCACTCTGCAGAAGGAAGCAGGGTTTTTTATAGGTGGCAGTATGCCATGGCACCACTCCACATGTACTTAGAAATACCATGAAAGGGATTTCTGCCTGACAAACCTTGGATAAGCTACTGCTTGGAAAGCAGTGCATGAGACCCAGGCAGCTATGGGAAGCTTTTCTAGTGGAGAAGGCCCCTATGAGCCAGTGCCTTTAAGGGCCCAAAGAAATGTCACCTCTGTCTAACTAGTTATGTTGTTTAGTTGCAACTAGTTGCTTAGTCACAAAGTTGGACACGACTTAGTGACTAAACAACAACAACAAAGTCGCTAAGTCGTGTCCAACTCTTTTGCGGCTCCATGGACTGTAGCGCACCAGGCTCCTCTGTCCATGGGATTCCCTAGGCAAGAATACAGGAGTGGGTGGCCGTTTCCTTCTTCAGGGGGTCTTCCCAACCCAGAGATCAAACCCACTTCTCCTTCACTGGCAAGCGGGCTCTTCACCAGGGAAGCCCTCTACCTAGCCATGCCTCTCTTTGATTTAAAGAACCTCACGCTGAAACCATCCGCAGGTCAACCAATGAGGTTTTAGATACTGTTTCCCTTTTGTGAACTAGGTGAAGCTAGAGGCATCCAGGCTTAGCTCTCAGGAATCTGGGCTCTCCTTCCCTTGTTCTTAGTGTTGAAATCTGATTATGCAATACAGTTACGTTAGTGAAAAATCAGACATGAGTAAGTGGGTGAAGGACATGGAGACATTGTTGATCCAACATGGCAGGACTGAGTACAGGAAGCTCAGAAATGATGTTTCCCTCTATTCACCCACAGTCCCCAAAAGGAAGGGGAAACTCTCTGCATAATTCTTTTTTTTTTTTCAGTTAATTTCCTCTGGAGCATAGTTGCTTTGCCTTGCTGTCTTGGTTTCTGCTATATAGCAAAGTGAATCAGTTATATGTATGGAAATCTATGGAGAAGTCTTTGGAGGAAACAAATGCCTCTACTTTGGGGTAATGTTGACTAGTCAGGTGGCTAATGCTTAGAAAAGTTGAGACTTGAGCTATAATCTGTTTATAGGGCCTTGGACAAAAACATCAGCATTTTGTGCTTCAGCAATAGGAAGGTGATTACTCACTTTCTGTTTGTGCCTGGAATGTTCTAAAACACTGTCTGTGTAAAGTCTTTGGAGAAAGATGATGACAGTTGCCTTTCTTCCAGGCTGCCTATTTCCACCTTCTCAGGCCCCTTGCTGCCTGCCACTCTGTCTATGAACTCCAGGTTACCTCTGCTAGCTACAACTGGGTGCGTGGGTTGTGGGTCTAAAGTTCCTTGGAAATGTTGTGAGCTCCCCTCCTCAGTGAGGCCAGTTCCCTACAAATGAGCTACAAGGGAATGAAGATTGGGAAGGAGCTGTGGTTGACCCATTATGACTTTTTCCAGTGTCAGAAAAACAATGCTGGGGGGTCAGGCGGCATGATGCAGTGAAATGAGCCCAAACTTTGAAGTCGGATAGACCTAAGTCGGTCTACCGTTTATTAACCATGTGACCTTGGGCATATGATGAATCCTTGAGCTTCAATTTCCTCCACTGCAAAACAGAATCTACCCTCAGGGCTGTTGTGATGATTAACTGAGATAAGGAAAATCAAGTGTTCAGAGAAAGCCAGTCCTGCCTTCCTTTCCCTTACATGTGCGTTCTCCGCATGGCTGTTCACCGGCATCATTTTCAGTCACTGAGTGATACCTCCACGCTATGAATGCTACCAGGCATGCACGAAGTCTTTGGCTCCTGTAAGAGGCTGGGAGGGAATAGAAGCCAGAGAATAAAGCTTGTCTTTTGGGAAATGATTCAGGCAGAGAAGCACGGAAGTGAGGAGGGCTCGCTTTGTTGGGCAGCCTGCAGGACCCAGTGAGCCCCAGAGATCACAGAGGCAAAGACTGTCAGAAAGCTAGAGGAGGCAGAGAGGGGAGGGACCAGAGGAGCTGGTCCAGGAACAGACAGTTGGTGACTTGTCCTTAGGTATGCTCTTGGGCTCAGCCTGTGTTCATTTGGCCTCTGACCCACCCCTGCCAATAAAAATTAAGAGACTGATGATTCTTTTGGTTGGCTCCAAGGACTAAGCTCTTTTTATGAAACAGTGAATGGAACCCCTCTCTGAGCATGGCTGGGGTTTTAATTGTGTTTGTTGCGCTTTCATTTATTCCATTTTATGAGTTCTGCCCCGGATTTGTCAGTGCAAAGCTCTTACCCATCAGGGACATGTCATTGTCTGATTTTTATCAGTAGGAAAAGGCTGAAGTTTTAAAAAAATCATTCCTTAATCCGAAGGTTGGCTTGTTTGCCTCTTTCTGACACAGTAAAAAATCATGAGGCCCATCCAGGTTTGTTTTCTTATACTTCCCAAGTCAGATTGAGGTAGGGTGGAGTTTTTTTTCAACAGAAGAGGCCATGATCTGGCTGTTTGTGGAACTAGATTAGTTAGAGTTTAATTTGGGGATGGAGAATTGGTAAGAGGCATTTTAAGATGAATCACATCATTGAGGACGATAAACCCATCCTTCGCATAAGGCAATTTTGTAAAGATTGGTTGAGGATGGTGTGAAGCATGCTCACTGTCTAAAGCAAAGGATTAAAGTAACATTGTTAAGTGCGAGGTGACTTCATTCCTATATGAGTCAGCATGAATCGGGTTATGCTGTGATAACAAACAGCACCTCTGCCAATCTCCATGACTTAAAACAACAAAGCTGTATTTCTCACTTAGGCTGCACGTGCACCAAGCGTTGGCTGGAGACCTCAACTCTATGTCAGTTTCACTCAAGATGGAGGTTGCCTGGGGCTCTGCCTGATGCTTCAACAACTGCCAAGGCAGGAAAAAGACAGTGTAGCAGATCACACACTGCTTTTTTTTTTTTTTTTTAAATTGTGACGTAATTGATGTATGACATTGAATTATTATACTAGTTCCAGGTGCACAGCATAGTGAGTCAGTACCTACATATATTGTGAAAGGACAACATCCATCACCACACATGGTTAGAAATTGTGTTTCTTGTAATGAGAACTTTTAAGATATAGTCTCTTACAACTTTCAAATACACAGTACAGTATTGTTAACTGTAGTCACCGTGGTGTGCATTATATCCCTGGAACTTCTTTTTGTTTGTTCATGTAAGATTTCACATATAAGTGCAATCTTATGGTATTTGTCTTTTTCTGCCTTATTTCACTTAGCATCATGCCCCTAAGGTCCATTCATGTTGTCACAAACGGCAGGGTTTCCTCCTTTTTAATGGCTAAATAATATTCCATTTGATATGTTTATCAAAACTGCTTGATATATACCAATTCCATTATATGTATGTATGTATGTATATATATGTGTATATACAGACACACACACTGAGTGTGTATATATATATATATATATATATATATCCGTATTGTTGTTTAGTTGCTAAGTCATGCCTGACTCTTTTGCAACCCCATGGACTATAATCCACCAGGCCCCTCTGTCCATGGCATTTTCCAAGCATGAATACTGAAGTGGGTTACCATTTTCTTCTCCAAGGAAGATAGCTGACCCAGGGATCGAACCTACGTCTCCTGCTTGGCAGATGAATTCTTTACCACTGAGCCACCTGGGAAGCTCCATATGCATATACGACTCAACTTTATCCATTCGTCAGCAGACAGGTTGTTTGCATATCTGGTCTATTGTAAGTAATGCTTCTCTGACCATGAGGGTGCAGCTATCTCTTTGCCACAGTGTTTTCATTTATTTCCTATGGATGCACAGTAGCCCCCTGACCCCATATCCATGGGGGATGCATTCTGAAACCCCCATTGGAGACCTGGAAGTGAAGAGAGAACCAAACTTTATATGTACTATGTTTTTCCCTATATATACATACCTACGATAAGGTTTGGCCTTTCCAAGCGGCTCAGTGGTAAAGAGTCTGCCTGCAATGCAGGAGACACAGGTTCGATCCCTGGGTTGGGAAAATCCTCTGGAGGAGGAAATGGCAACCCACTCTAGTATTCCAGGAGCCTAGCGGGCTACTGTTCACGGGGTCACAAAAAAGTCAGACACGACTTAGTGAGTAAGCAACACAAATGATAACATTTAATTTATAAATTAGGTGCAGTTGGAGATTGATGGCATTGATAATTAAGACAGAACAAGTATGATAATATACTGCAATAAAGGTTACCTGGGTGTGATTTCTCTCTCACAGTACCTTATTGTACAAATTTAGTGCCTGTCCTTCTTAACCTTGCACTCACCATGCACTGTGGTTGTGATTTCTTCAGTTTGAGGTGTGACAGCAAAACCAGCCTAAGTTCCTTGTTCCTTCCTCACAACTTCACCTAGAGAGCATTGGTCCTTACTGTGAATCTTAGCAATCTCAGCTTATAATTTTTTTCTTTCCTTACTAAATGAAGAATTTTTACTCTTTCAGTTAAAGGAAGCACTTTACAGCTTCTCTTTGGTGCTGAGTTGTGGCTGACTCTGTGACCCCATAGACTGCAGCACACCAGGCTTCCCTGTCCTTCAGTATCTCCTGGAGCTGGCTCAAACTCATGTCCATTGAGTTGGTGATGCCATCCAACTCATCTGTCGCCCTCTTCTCCTCCTGCCCTCAATCTTTCCCCAGTATCAGGGTCTTTCCCAACGAGTTGGTTCTTTACATCAGGGGGCCATAGTATTGGCGCTTCAGCTTCAGTATCAGTCTTTCCAGTGAATATTAAAGGTTGATTTCCTTTAGGGTTGACTGGTTAAAAGTTAATTTCCCCTTCCTTTCCCCATTTGTTATAACCACATCCTTGGGACTCTAGGTCATTCCTTTGGAAATGGGAGATTTCCACTTCCACACATTGACTGGGAAAAGGCCAGAGTGGAGTGTCAATGCTGGGTGTTCTTGGGGCCAAATATCTGAGAATTGTTAATGCTTGTAAGTTAGGGGGTTGGTGGAAGAGAAGGGAATTTAAGTGACGAGGATGGGAAACACTGGAGAGCTGATTTCAAGGAGGGCCTCTCCTTGATCCAAAATGGGCAGAACATGTTTCCACGGTAATGCCTGACCAGGCTGGCTGCTGCCCTTTCCTCTTTCGGAGTGTGTGATACATGTCTCCCCGCCCCTCACCTTTTGTACTGTGGACCCTGATTAAGCCGAGGCTTCTGAAGTTGCCCTTTGGGTCCTGGTGTGGCTTGCAGCCCCCAGCTCCCCTGTGATGGGGGCCCCACCTACCTGGGTTGGCGCTTACTGCACCGCAGGGAAAGCCCCTGTCCTGTTCCCATGGGATGCCTTTGCTTTCTGTGGGATACTGAGCCCTACATTGGAATCCACCACTTGTGAAAATCTGAGCCATTCTTGGATCTGCTCCCTTATTTTTTCCTGCAGAAGGAGCAGGGAGGGGAAAGAGAAAGACAGTTTGGACCATCCTGCTGGGCCGGATGCCTATCGGTGTCATCAAGCTTTCTCTAATTATTCATTGGTTCTACTATGGTGTAGTTGAAAGATCAAAACCACCACTGGTGTGAAGGAAAGGAAAAAGCACCTATTTGGGAAGAGAATCGTGTGATGGGGAGTGTCTCAGCAGACCTGTCTTCCTTCAGGTCTCTCTCAAAAGCTTGAACTTACCAGAAAGACTGTAAGCTGGCTTCTTTCTTTTTATTAGTGCTGCATACCAGAATAATTGTGTAGTTAGGAATGGATTAGTGACAGCAGAGAGACCCATCGCAGATACTAGGCAGTCTGTGTGTGTGTGTGTGTGTTGAGAGCTCAGAACACAGCAAGCTTGACTCCTCCTGACCTGCCTTGGGGCTCAGGAAAGAGAAGAAAGCTCCCCAGACAGCTGAGATGTCTCTTGAATTACACATCCCTTCTTTATATCTTAATAGATTCTTTTTCTGGGGATATTCAGGTAAGGGGAAATGATTCGTTTCCCAGAGGGACCACAAGTCTGTGATTTTCCCCATGAAGCAAGTGACAGGGAAATTGGCCAGACTCGGGAAGGGAGATCATTTCTTAGGGTTGATGCTGGTAACCACTGGTTACCATCAGTGGTTCTCAATCTGGGGCAGTTTTGTCACCCCAAGAGGGTATGTGGAAATGTGTTATGTCTTGTGTGGGAAAACTGGCTTTTAGAAACATTTGTGTTTATTTATTTTTGGCTGCACTGGGTCTTTGCTGTTGCTGCACACGGGCTTTCTCTAGTTGCGCTGAGCAGGGGCTACTCTATTGAGGTGTGCAGGCTTCCCTTGCAGTGGCGTCTCTTGTTGCAGAGCACAGGAACTAGAGAAAATACTCAGTAGGTGTGGGCATGGGCTTAGTTGCCCCTCAGCATGTGGGATCTTCCCAGATCAGGGATCAAACCCGTGTCCCCTGCATTGACAGGTAGACTCTTAACCATTGGACCGCCAGAGAAGTTCTAAGACTGGCTTTTTAAAAACATTAATTTAAACTTTATTTTGTTATTTATTTTTAAGAGTGGTTTGAGGTTCATGGCAAAATTGAGGGGAAGGTACAGACAGTTCTGGTATATTCCCTGCCCCTACACATACATGGCCTCCCCTACTAGCATTATCCCCTCCCAGAGGGGTCCCTTTGTTACAGTGGATGAACCTGAGACTGGCTTGTCACGCCCACGTCCAAGGATGCCACATATTCTGTCATACCCAGAACAGCCCTCTCCAAGGAGGACTTACCTTGCTCAGCACCAGCTGTAGCCCTACTGGGAAGCAATGCTGGACTGGGCACAGGCAGGCGGGAGCAAGCTGCAGGCTTCTCTCACATCCTTGGAAGTGATGGGTCTGTGGACTCTTGATTGGTTTGTATTTCAAGGAGTGTGGTTTATGGCCAAGCAGAGGTGAGTAAAAGGGCCTTGAGGATTGGACAGCAGACTGACGGCACTGTGCTCTTTCTGATGTGGGGGAAGTTGAGTAAGAGCGCTCACAGCCTCGGGGAGAGGGGGAGATGAATTGTCTGTAATCTACCTGAGTGAGTCTAATGAGGTGACACACTCTGGTCCCCATTCTCAAAGTTCAAGAGGGACATCTTTAAAAAAAGGGTCTTAGGGACCTGCATCTGAAAGCACCTGCTCATAAGCAGGAGAATGAACCGCAATCGATCAAATGCCCCTTTGAACAAATCCATTTTCTCAGTCTGTGCCTTCAAGGAGGAAGCGCTATGGAATGGTACACAGGCTCTGGGGCCAGATCATTGGGTTGAATTCCAGCATCACCACTTCTTCTCTAGTGTCTGTCCTTGGGCACATCACTGCTCTATGCCTCCATGCTCCCATCTATAAAATGGGGGAGAAATTGATACCAACCTCCCAGAGGCAGTATAAATAAAGAAGTGAACTTTCCAGAGCCCGATACATGGGAACCATTCAATAATAAAAATGATAATGAGGATGGTAATTTTTCTAGCTCCTCAGCCTACTGTGTGTGTGTGTTAATTATTTTGGGAATTGACTAGACAGTATGTTGGGCAAATTTTTCTATAGGTTTTTTTTTTTTCTTTCTCTTAGTCTTTCATCTTTCTTTTCCTCCCTCTGTCTCCCTCCTTTTAATCATATGTTGGATCTCTAGATTGAGTCTTTAACTTTCAGACCTTTTCTTTCCTATTTACCATCTTCTCCCTTTTTGACTTGTTATATATTCTTCCCCTGTTTTGTGGAAACTGCTCTCATCAAGGCCACCTTCTTGTCGCCAAATGCAGTGACTTGATTTCATTCTTCATCTCACATGACCTCTGTATATAATGCTCTTCAGCTTCTAGAGTTCTCCTTCAATAGTAGACTGACTGACTTCAAAGACAGTAGCCTTTTCTGATTCTTTTCTGCTTTTCTGAGCATTTCTTCTCATCCTTTTCCAGCCCCCTTTCTTTTGTGTGCATTTTAAGTAGTGGGTCCTCCAGAGCTCTGAAACCGGCTTTATTTTATTTCTTTCTAGTCTTTGTGAGCAACCCCAGCCATCCCTTTCCGTGGCTTATTGTGGTTGTTGAATTGCTAAGTTGTGTCCAACCCTCTTGTGACCCCATGGACAGTAGCCCACCAGGCTCCTCTGTCCATGGGGTTTCCCAGGCAAGGATACTGGAGTGGGCTGCCATTCCCTTCTCCAGGGGATCTTCCTGACCCAGGGATTGAACCTGCATCTCCTGCATTGGCAGGCGGATTCTTCACCTGGGAAACCCAGCTGCAGAGGGACTCTTCTATCTGTGGCTCTTTCCTAAGCCCTTTTCAAATTCTAGAATAAATAATGTCAAGAATGTCAATGCTGTTTCAGAGCACAGCCTTTTGAAACGTTTTCTTGACCACTCCCTTTGTCCATGGACAATGAAACCTGATTTGAATGTCCAGTTTCTGTTGTCTCCAAACTCTTCCTGACGTGATGCCCTTTCTCCATGTTGCCATAACCACTCACATCCTATAATGCTGAGAACAGAAGGAGCTGAGGTGTGGGGGCCTTCTGTTGCTTGGTCTTTGGTGAACTGGATCCCCGACCCCGTTTCTTCCTTTGCCCCTTTGTTTGGCTGAAGCTTCCACTTGATGTTGCTTCCTAAGAAAGGGCAAAGTAAACTTTTCCATGTCTGCAAATACATCTCTTTTGCCCTTCCATTGGGTGAATACATTTTTAGGTATAGAATTCTAGGTTGAATATTTGTCCATCAGAATTTGGAAGCAATTTGCTCAGTAAGAGTAACAGTATGAAGTTGTTATGGAGAATTATGCTGTCTTTCTGATTCCAGTTCCTTTGGAAATATGACCTGACCCACCCTCCTGAGAGCTCTTAGCGTCTTCTCCTTGTCCTTATGGCTCTGGCATTTCATAATTTTGTGCCTCGGTCTGTGTGTGTCCACTTGTATGCATTCCATGCTCTCATTTATGCTATAATCCTACCACAAACCCTGTGGTCCTTTCTCCCATATCTTCCTCCTCTTTGAAAGCAAGATTTACCTCTCTGCTTTTTCGTCTTCCCAAACGTTGTTGAAATACCTTATTTCCTCTTGCCTCCCCTTTTCCTCTTTGGGCACCAATATTTATTTAATTCCTTTGTATGTTAACGTGGAGAGGAGGTAGAGACCTGTGTTCTAGCCATGTTTAACTGGAAATCACTCTGAAGTGTTTCAAAAAGTTTACAATGTCTTTTCAGGAGCTGGTCTCTTTCTGCAAGGCACGTGATGACTGCGAGAATTTCGGCAACTCCTTCCTGCGACTTTTTCTAGTGGTCTCCAAGCACAGTCAGACATTTGTTACAGATCATAACAAGCCTGTGTGTGCTTATGGAGTAGAATCCAGGGTCCTCAGTTTGCATTTATTTCGTCTTCCATTTAGTTCAGCCTCATTGGTGCTTCACCTTGCTATCTGATGGGAAATATTCTTCCCATAAACCTCAGTAAGATGTTATGGATTTCTGCAGTGGAAATATTGTTCAAGCAGCAAAACCAAATCACAGCAGGTGCTCTGTCTTGGGACCATGTGTCTTGCAAAGCAGCCATTTAAAATGCCACTTGTAGAAAGCCACAAACAGTCACAGCTAATTCACTTTACAGGAGTTTTATTTGTACTTAGGGGAGAATCTCACCAGCAAACAGAATCGTTGCTTTACCAAGATTGTAGCATTAATTATCTTTGTCAACTTGTGTTCACAGATCACCTTAGGTCCTAGGCTTTCTCTTTAGGGTAGAAAATGGTGGCATTGGGGTTGGTGAAGATGCAAATGGTATTCTTTGAAGTCATTGGGGCAAATATAGTGCTCTCAAGAATGGGACATGGGACTTTGCTCTGGTGGTCAGTTGTTAAGAATTCTTCTGCCAATGTGGGGGACACAGGTTCTGTGTCTGGCCTGGGAGGATTCCACATGCTGCCAGTGAAACAAAGCCTGTACGCCACAACCACTGAAGCCTGTGTGCCTACAGCCTGTGCTCCTCAACAAGAGAGGCCACTGCATTGGGAAGCCTGAGCACCGTGACTGGAGAGTAGCACCTGCCTCACCACAGCTAGAGAAAACTGGTGCACAGCAAGAAAGATCCAGCATAGCCAAAAGAAAGAGTGCAACTGCTGGCTCAGCTGCACAGAGGCTAATAGTGTTCCAGCCTCAGTGCGGTTGTCTGTGAAAGCTGGTCCAAGTTAGATGCAAGCCTGCATTGGACTTATGCAAGACAGGATACAAGCCTGTCTTGGGCCAGGGAGGCTTGCGAGCAAATGAAAGTGTTAGCCTCTCATTTGTGTCCAACTCTTTACGACCACATGGACTGCAGCCCACCCACGCTCCTCTGTCCATGGAATTTTCCATAGAAGAATACTGGAGTAGGTTGCCATTTCCTTCTCCAGGGGATCTTCCCAACCCAGGGATTAAACCTGGCCTCTCATATTATAGGCAGATTCTTTGTCCAGTGAAAGTTACTTCCTACTCCTGTAGGAATCTGATGGCCATGCTGGAAAGGTTCTTAGCCTCCAGGGACTTAGCTGAACATGGGACTCCTAAGGAAACTCTTTAAATCTTAGTGCCCAAGATACATTCCCAGACCAACTGAGTCAGAATCTTTGGGGGTGGGACCCAGCATCATTAGCTTTGTCTATTTTTAAAATATTTATTTATTTATTTGGCTGTGCCGGGTCAGTTGATCTTTAGTTGCAGCTCATGGGATCCAGATCCCTGCCCAGGGATTGAACTTGTGCCCCCTGCATTGGGAACTCAGAGTCTTAGCCCCACTGGACCTCCAGGGAAGTCCCCACAGTGAGAGCAGTTTTGAAAGCTCTTGAAGAGACAAAGGACAGGGTGCATACTACCACTGGCCATTTTTAAAATCCTGTTGTTGTTACATAAGTGAAGAAATTTAACTTTTAATTATTTTGAACTAATTTAGATGGGAAGAAAGAGGAAATAATCATGTCATTATTATTTAGATTCTCTCTTCTTTTGCAGCTGTTTCCATGGTGTGGTGGGGTAGAGTTTTCTCCCTCCCATGAGAGAGAATTAAGGGGTTATTGTCAATTCAGAATCTAGGGCATTTGGGGACTATCCTTCCAGTGGATTTTGCTCCCGTGGAAAATATGATGGGAAAAAATAACGGAAGGGTCCGTGGGCAGGGCTGGGCACTGGCTGGATGTGACTTCACCCGGGTCCCGTGTCTCTCCTGGGGGGTGCAGGTCCCGTGGCTGTCATCAGTGGCGAGGAGGACTCGGCTAGCCCCCTGCATCACATCAACCATGGCATCACCACGCCCTCATCGCTGGACGCCGGGCCAGACACGGTGGTCATCGGCATGACCCGCATCCCAGTCATCGAGAATCCGCAGTACTTCCGTCAGGGACACAACTGCCACAAGCCAGACACATGTGAGTACCGCGGGAGAGTCTTGTCCCTCCTGGGGCTGGAGGGGGCATGGCGGTAGACCATGTAGGCGGGGGTTCTAGAACATTCTGGGGTGACCTACCACCTGCTAACTTCCCACTCTCTAAGGGACCCTCCTTCTTTGTCTAAAAACTCGATGAACAGCCTGGGCAAAGGGATGCCACAGAACAGAGGCCCCTGGGCGGAGCGGGCTTGGGGCAGGGGCAGGGGAATCAGCCTGGAGGCGGGAGGCCCAGCCCCACCTGGAGAGGGGCTTCCAGTAAGGGAGGGGACACAGGCACAGCTGGTTGTATCTGTAGACAGCTGGCCTGTGTGTGCAGGAATCTTTGCCCGGACTACCGCCCCAAGGTTGTCAGGTCCTCCACCCACACCTCCCCAAGACGTGAAAGGAGGGAAAGGTGGTGAGTACCTTTGGAATGGAAACATCTCTCCAGCTGCCCCTCCAGTGCCCCGAAGTGTGTGGTCTGAGGATCGGATCATGACCCTGTGCTTGGACCCCTCCCCTCCTCACCATAGATGTCTCCTTGAGATCAGAGGGCTCAGGGCACCTGCTTCCTACTCTCTCTCACCTCCCAGTGGTTCCGGCCCTCCCTTTGCACTTCTGCTGAGTCTGCTAGGGCCTCTCCTGGCCCCAGGAGCCCTGGTGCCTCTGCTCTCCCTCCGGCAGGTGTTCCCCTTACTGTGTCCCCAGGTTGAAATCTAGGCTCAGTGACCCCGGTGCACACCCCTCCGCTCCCACTGCTCCTGCTCCCCCAAAATGGCCAGTGATGTCCGGAGAGGGAGCCCTGGAGGCTGCCGTAGCGCTGGAAGGGACAGAAGAGATGGGTTAGGTTAAGGCCTCATCTGCAGACAGGAAACCCGAGGTTTGGGGAGGCTGGGAGTCCCCCTCCCCTGCCCACAGGCTTCTGCCAGTCTGTTTGCTTCATCCGGTCAGCTGGTCCAGGTCAGCGCAGGGAGAAATGCCCCTGGCCTCGCTCTCCCCCGGTGGAGCTGTCTATATTTGGGATGCTCTCTGCAGTTCACAGAGCTCTTGCTGCTCCCACTAGTCCATCTGATAGCAGAGCAGGCATTCGGTCACCTCATCCACCCTCACTTCTCTTTCTCTGGTTCTGTTTTTAGTGAGAGGATTGCCACCATGGGAGGGACTGAGCTTGAATCAGGACAAGGTCATCATTTGCCTCCCAACCTTGAGAGTCCCCTAGAATCTGTCTCAGTGTTTGTCACACTCCCCCATCAGTACCAGTTAGAGGAAGGATACTTGGGTTCTAAACCAGGGCTGGGCAAGGGAAGAAAGGTACCTGTGTTTCGGATAAACAGTGGGGAAGACCGTGTCAAGAATGGTTCTACTCTGGCTTGAAAGCTCTCGCCTCAGATCAGGATCATCCCCGACTGACCTGGGTGTGGCCATGCGGAAAGTCCTTCCTTGATGCTAGCGTGAGTCCGAGCTTAGTCTGGGGTTGGCATTGCTGCGTTTTCTAGAGTGATGTTGGTACTTGAATAGAGGCTTGGCACTGCTGTGTTGAGTATGCAACTGGTTCTCCTTATTTTGAGTATTCTATAAAGTCACCGTGAACGTGAAATTAGCGAACCCTGGACCATTGTTCCTGGGGAAATCCAGGGTTAGGTTCCTTGTGAGCCCCTGGTCACAACCTTTTTATCAGCTGATCAAGACGTAACCTGTATTGCGTGTGCTTCTGTTTAAGGACAGCTTAATACATATTATTGATTCATTAACATTGAGCTCATAGTGGCCAACAGCACTGTGACTCAGGCCTGGACCAAGCTTATCAAACACACCTGTTTTCTCCATACGGCACATCACAGCGTTCATGCTCATAGAAACACTAGACCTCACTTGAGCACTCTGCTCGGGGGCTGCTTTAAACAGCGAACTCACTCACAGAAAGCACAAATATGCAATGAAAGTGGCGTTGAATAAACCACGAGAAGGACGCTCGTTTATAGCCCAAGAGCCACCACAAGAAGGCAGAGAGCGTGGCTTTTTAGCCTTAACTAGGGACGTGCATGTGGGGGTGACTCAAATTTGTCACTGCTCCTTGAATATTTGTGAATAACTGTGAAAGCACCGTGCGTGTGGGTTTATGGGGTTACACATCAATTGTAGTGAGTAGATGAATTTGTGAAGGCAGAACCAAGGAAAAAATGAGGATGGGTTGTGTTCCTGTTAGTGGGAGCTCTGGGTCTCAGGGTAGAGGAGGGTCACGTGGGCTCCTGATCCCACGGAGGGTGACTCGGTGTCCACATGGGGAGAATCTGACGTGTGGGAAGGCGGCTCCTTCTGGGTTTTTGGAATAAGTGGGCACCGTGGAGAGACCTCTGGGGTCTGAATGTCCTTTGAGGTCAGGACCCGGCCCCCAGCCAAGGAGCGGTCGCCCTAGGAACTGGTGCAGCAGAGAAGAGTCCCCGAAGCTCCTTGGGTTTGTGACTCAAAGCAGGCAGCCTCTCTGTGGTTCTCACAGCATTTCTCTGTATAAACAACGGGGTCAGTGGAGACAGCGAGGAAGCAGGTTTAGCGACAAGACTTGAGGGAGCAGAGAACAAACAAGACCTCACAGGATAGAATCCCTCGCTGACTCCAGACATCCAAACCCTCCGATATTTAGGGGAGATGCCCTTTTCAGGGAAGCAGCGCACTGTGCCCTGTCAATAGACAGCAGACGGCTCTTAATTGTTTTCAGAAAACACGTGTGGCAGGACAAACAACGTACAGGAGCCTTGTAAGGGGATTTGGTTAATCCTCCCTCTGTGAATCCGTGGCTGACTCACACAGTCAGGGAGGGGAGCACCCGGCCCTCTCCTCGCTGAGGTTTACGGGCTGGGAAACAGCAGGTCTCTGATTACAAAGCCTTCATCAGTCAAAGGCAAGGGACTCCAAGACACATCCCCGTGTGCGAGGAGACACCATCATAAATAATTAGAACCACATGCGCCTGGACGGATAAATAACAGCGAGCGTTTACGATGCTGCAGACGGGGCTGGGGTCACTCCTTTGGGGGTGATGGCAAGAAGCAAGGGATTAAGCAAAGAGAAATGCTCATATCTCAGGGGCCCCCCGGGGGGGCCTCTCCTGTCTGATTCTCTTCCTCATCTCATTTAGTAATGTGGACCGTGGGAAGACATCTTAGGGACACAGCTACCTGACTTCAAGCTTCATTTCCACAAGTCCCCCGGTGATGAATTCAGCACAAAAGCGCTTTTCTTTACACATGTGTTTATCATAATCGGGGCGACCTCTCCGGCTGGAGTGACGAAGATGCTGCCCTTCTTCCTGCTTCTCGCCGTCTTCAATCTGGGCCAGAGAGTTTTTCATGGCGTGTCAGAGCTGCTAGGAAGTTTAGGGATCACCCAGTACCATTCATTATCAGATGCTCGCAGCCTCTCACCTGTGTCCCTGAGCGCGCTGCATATGGCATTGTCTTTATTTGGAATGTACTTAGCCTTTCCAGGGATTCTGGAAGAGCTGAATAAAGATGCTCCTACTCGGGGTTGGATACAGAATCTGCAGGCTAGTGAGACCTCCCTCATATTTTATTTAAAGTCCCCTAATGCTTAAAAGCATCAGGAAACCGGTCTGCCTCCTTGTCACCCAGCTGATTTGGGGCTAGGTCCTTCTGAAGAAAACAGAGAAGGAAATGGCAACCCACTCCAGTATTCTTCCCTGGAGAATCCCTTTGACAGAGGAGCTTGGCAGGCTGTAGTCCATGGGGTCGCAAAGAGTTGGACACGACTGAAGCGACTTAGCACACTCACCTTGTGAATAAGACAGCGAGGGGCCAGTCTAGATGGGTCACTGGGGAGAAGTTTCAAGCTCTTTGTAGCCACATGGGGCAATCGGTGACTTTCGTTCCCCTTGTAACAGCTCTGGGCTGCAGTCACAATGCCTGTACTGAGTTGGACTGTGGGCAGCTGTTAGGATCACGCTCTGGCTCGTTCCCATTGGCTGATTGGGAGGCTCCTTGGCTCTGCTGAAGGCCCTGGGGTTCTCTGCGCCTCCCCTTTTCCCAAACCTATTCTCAGAAGACAGCTGTGGCTCTTGGTTGAGAGAGCAGGGGCCAGCTGGGCTTGCTAAACCACGTCACCCTTCGTTTCCTGCCCTCTGTGCCCAGGCCAGGCTGTCTGCCTTTATTCCCAGCTTGTTCTGTCTCAGAGGAAGCCGTCCCTGATCTTCCCAGCAGCAGTGCTCCCACCTCTCCATCCCTCTGCCCTTCCTGGCGGGCCTGCAGTCAGGGACTCTCCCCGACCCTGGTCCTTTTAGACACCGTCTCCTTCTGCTCGGCCCTGCACCTCTTCATGTTCCCTGCTGCATAGCTCCATTTCCCTAGGAATCCCTGAATCCTCCACACCCTCCATCTCTTGGTAAAACTCGAGCATATTCCTTTGGGGTCTCTCCTCTTAAGACGTTAGCATCATCGTCATTCACAGAGTGCTGATTTTTCTCCTTTTCATCTATTCAATAAATATTCATGGAGGGTTTGTGTCAGGCCTTTTAGGCTCTGGAAACAATGGGGGAAAAGGCATGCATGGTCCCTACCCTCAGGGGCTCACTACCACCAGCCTGGTGTCCAAGACAGAGGATGGCACACTCTGTTCCCCCTGGGGCCTTGTGAAGGCTTCACCTTGCTCCTTTCTGCTGATGACTCGCCAGCCTTTACCCCTGGACCCTTCTTTCCAGGTCTCGCTCCAACCGCATGCCTCCGACTCTTGCCACAGTGTAATTCCTCCTTCAAATGCCCGTCTCCTCTCCCCACGTCTCTTCCCTCCCTCTTCTTCCTTCCTGCACCTGTTCATCACTCAACCACTGGCTCATTTCCACCCTCCCATGAGACCTTCCTGGGCCCATACTATTGCAATGTGATCTTTCCCTCCTGGGAAGGGAAAAGCCATGCGCAATAGTCTTGCATGACTTGGAGTCAAGTCTTCGGCCATCATGTCACTTCTCAAAGATGTGAGTACTGTCTCCCAAACCCAACTTTGAACTTATTCCAGAATGTCATTATAGTTGGGATCATACAGTATGTAGCCTTTACAGATTGACGTCTTTCACTTAGCCCTGTACATTTTAGGTTCTTTTATGTCTTTTTGTGGCCTGATTGCCTACTTCTTCTCCTTTTTTTTTTTTTTTAACTCACTGGATGCTTCTTCATCCTATGGCTGTAACAGTTTATCTATTTAGCTACTGAAGGACATTGTATTAGTTTCTAAGGGCTGCTGTAACAAAGTGGCACAAACTGGGCGCTTTCACACAATAGGAATGTGTCATCTCATGCTTCTGGCGGCTGGATGTCTAGAATCAAGGTCTCAGAGAGCTCTGCTCCCTCTGAAACCTGGAGGGGACTCTTCCTCCCCTCTTCCTAGCTTCTGGTGGTTTGCTGGTATCCCTTGGCTTACAGCCACATCACCCCAGCCCTCTGTCCTCCCTGTGCATCTGTCTTCACAAGGCTGTCTTCTGATAAGAACACCAGCCATATTATATTAATGGTCCATCCCATCCCAGTATGTCCTCATCTTGACTTGACTCATTATACCTGCAATGATCCTGTTTCCAAATCAGGTCACATTCTAAGGTATTGGGGGTTAGGAATTCAACATATTTTGGGGGCGGGGGGATGATGGTGAGGGACACAATTCACCCCATTCGACCCACAGTAAATATCTTGGTTGCTTCCTAGTTTGGGCAGTTATGAATAAAGCTGCTATAAACATTTGTGTACAGGTTTTGCATGGACATAAGTTTTCCACTCACTTGCATAAATACCTTGGTGCATGATTTCTGGATCATATGGTAAGAGGGTGTTTAACTTTGTAAGAAATGGTCAAACTGTCTTCCAAGTGGCTGTACCAAGGCAAGTTAGGTTCCGTTGATTTCATTATCAGACTGGCCTCCACCAACCAGAGACCCCTCCTGCCCCAGGGTCTCTTGGACTTGTCAGTGTATACCTGCCTGTTTTGTGAGCTTTCTGGAGGGTGTCTGTGTATGTGTGTGGGCACACACGTGTGTGCATCTCTTTATCTTCTCTCTACCCTAAACTGTACCAGCAACGAATGATTGTAGAATTCTCACTGCATAGTTGCTTCACCTATATAGAGTGAGCATGCTTCATTTCTAACTTGTCGTTCGTCTGAGGCCAGTTGCTGCCTTGACTACAGCACTGGCCTCTTGACTTCCTGATCAGTGTGCTCACGCAGTCACAGTGTCTCAAAAGCAGTTTGTCAAGGGCTTACCCCGTGGCTCAGTGGCAAAACTCTGCCTGCCAATGCAGGAGATATGGATTCAATCCCTGTTCTGGGGTGATCCCTCCTGCCACAGAGCCACGGAGCCTGTGCACTAGCAACTACTGAGCCTGTGCTACGCAACAAAAGAAGCCGCGGCAGTGAGAAGGCTGTGCACCCCAGCTCAAGAGTAGCCCCCACTCACAGCAACTAGAGAGAAGCCGCAGCAGCAGTAAAGACCCGGCACAGCCAAAAATAAATGAAAACAAAAAATTTTTTTAAAGATGGCCGCTTGAATCAGATGAGTGTCAAATTTCTTGTGGCGGGGATTGGGGGGCAGGGAAGCATTTTGTCCCAGTGATTTCTCCATGGTTCTTACCTGGAATGCCTGGTGACCCTCACCTCTTCAGGCATCCAAATCCTTTGTCTTTGGTTTCTCTGAAACTTTGCTAATTCCTTTTCTTTGCCCACGTGTCATTTTCTGGCCTTCCAGACTCCCTTTCAGACCTTCAGGACTCGATTTTCCACCTGAGTCTCTGCCCTTTGAACCATAGGCATGCATTCAGCCTTCAGCCCCTCCTGACTAGTCGCCTCTACTTCCTGCTTCCCTGGGCTTGTCACTCAGCCTCCCTGGCTGACCTGGCAGCTCTGCCCGGGGTCCTCCTCACAGACTGTCTCTCTCACTGGGCTGTTGATACCCCCATCTCTGTTGGGTCCCTCCAGTCCCCTTTTCTCCTTCATTCCTCAGCCAGTCAACAAACATCCATTGAGCTTTTCTTAAGTGTTGGGTTCTCCAACGTGGGGGCCTCCCTGATGGCTCAGCGGTAAAGAATTGCCTGCAATGCTGGAGACATGGGTCCGATCTCTGGTCTGGGAAGATCCCCTGGAGAAGGGAATGGCAACCCACTCCAGTATTCTTGCCTGGAGAGTCCCATGGACAGAGGAGCCTGGTGGGCTACAGTCCATGAGGTCGCAAAGAGCCAGACAGGACTTAGTGACTAACCAATGACTCTGAGGTGGGCCCTGGCGTAGGGTGGAGGGCCCACCCTTCTTTGCCTCTCTTGGGCTGCATTGCAGCTCTTCAGAAGTCCTGCCCTCATCTTTCCCCAGGGCAATTGCTTACTGCAGCCCCCCCACCAGCCTATAAGGTGAGGACATTCACGAAGATGACCAGAGCTGTGAACTATGTCCCTTTAACTGGGACCTGTGGTTCCTTCATCAAGACTGAATGAACGGCTTGTCTCTTCCTCCTCTTCTGGACCAATCAGCCTTGTCTTTTCTGGAAAAGGAGCTGATTTCCCTGCTGCAGTGGGGAGCACGGAGCCTGTGAACGTAATGCCGTATTGACAGTACCTCGGCATGATACAGATTTCTGTGCCCTTGTCTGCTAACACACCTTGCTTACCACAGGGTAATGATGGGGGTTTATTGCCAGCCACTTAGCTCAGCGTCATGGACTTATAGATGAAATATGGAAAATGGGCTCCTTTGTCTGGGAGGCCCCCACCCCAGAACCCGGAGCAGAGATGGCAGCCGCAGCTGCTCCTACTGAAAAATATGGCTTTCTAGGCTTTTCTCTAGCAGAAGCTCTGATGGACTTGCCTGATGGAAGGAAGGGTGTCTGGTTACAGGGCTGGGCTAGGAGCTTCTCCTCTGGGAGTGGAGCTGAAAAGAGGAGGCTGACTTATGGGGAGAGCGGGGGAGGAGGGACTGTTGCTTGCTCCCTCTCACTGGGTTAGGAGGGAGGCTTAGCTCAATGTGACTTGGAGAGAATAGGACCAATGTGAGGCTGGGCCATTCTGACGCATCTGCCTGTTGGATCTTAACCACCCCCATTAAGGGAGCTATAGGTTGCAAAGGCAACAGTGATATTTTGCCTTAGCCTTTGTCACCAGTTCAGAGAAGGCAAGGGCACCCCACTCCAGTGCTCTTGCCTGGAAAATCCCATGGACGGAGGAGCCTGGTGGGCTACAGTCCACAGGGTCGCTAAGAGTCGGACACGACTGAGCAACTTCACTTTCACTTTTCACTTTCATGCATTGGAGGAGGAAATGGCAACCCACTCCAGTGTTCTTGCCTGGAGAATCCCAAGGACGGTGATGGGCTGCCATCTATGGGGTCGCACAGAGTTGGACATGACTGAAGCGACTTAGCAGTAGCAGCTTGTCACCAGTTAGGTATCTCCAGGCCCTGTTTGCCAGGCAGTCTCTCATATAACGTTTTAACTGAACATAAATCAGGATTGTTCCCTTGGATTTTCCTTCAATCCTATTTTCAAATCCATTTAGAATAAGTATCAGAGTCCCAAGAAGGCTATGACGCTAGGTTTGGCGAGCCCAAGGAGGAAAGGAGTGCTCAGATACATTGCATGTGCTAAGTTGCTCAGTCCTGTCTGACTCTTTGCAACCCCATGGACTGTAGCCTGCCAGGCTCCTCTGTCAATGGGATTCTCCAGGCAAGAATATTGCAATGGGTTGCCATGCCCCCCTCCAGGGGATCTTCCCAATCCAGGGATTGAACCCACGTCTCCTGCATTGTCAGGTCGGACACGACTGAGTGACTGAACTGAACTGAACTTCTTTACTGCTTGTGCCGCTTGAGAAGCCTGCTGAGACACATTATCTGTTTCCTTTCTTTCTAGAAAGAGCTAGATGATTCCAAAATGGATTATCTTGGGAACCAAGGCAGTTAAGTCCTGGATCCATATGCTTGAACTTGTCCTGAGGGTTTCAGTCAGATTAACCTCTGTTGGATACTGATTCCCAAATCACTTATATCTAGATGAAATCTAAGCTTGTCACTTGGCCATTTCCCCCCTTTTATCCCAGGAAAAAAAAAAAAGTCACATGATTTCATTTCCCCCAAAGTACCTGAAAATGCTAAGACATTCTTGAGCATGTACTTGGGTGCTGTGACCAACTAGACAGACCGTGGTCCATCTCCCTGCACTAAGACAACCTGCCTTCCTGCTGAATCTCATGACTTCGTCTCTTCTGTGCTCCACCGCCATAATCACATACGCAAAGTTTAGTAGCTTCATGCAGTTTTGCTAATTAAGTAATTATGTTTAATTATGCTCGCTGTAAATACACCGTAATTGACTTAAAAAAAGTACTTCAGGGATAAGCATGTGCTGCCTGGTGGAGGAGGAGGTGAAGAATGGTAAGACCCCCCAGCCAGCCAGAATCATGTTATCTTGTGAGGGAACTTGCACCCAGGGGAAGGTGCACCCAGCAACTGAAATTGAATGAGATGTGGAGTGGGTCCTTCACTTCCTGTCCAGAGCCCTGAGCATCGAAGGACGACTTGTCTTCTTGGTATGTCTTGGCCTCAGTGGGGAATTAACTTCCCTCAAGAGATACTCTCCAGCTCCAGCTTTCCCAGAACTTTAATGCTTTTTTTTTTCTTCTTTCAACTGGATTTGAGCATCTAAATTGGATGGGAGTGTTTGAATCATTCAGAACCAGCTGAAAAATCCACACAGGGGTCAGATAGGAATCAAAGTTGAGCTTTATTGCTAGACTTAAGGAAGTTGCTTAGGCATAAAGCCAAGATGGTCTTCTTAATGCCTCTCCAAAGTCATTTTTAAACAATTTATTTATTTGGCTCCATCAGGTCTCCTTATGTCACATGGGATCTTTCGCTATGGCGAGTGGGCTCAGTTGGGGTGTACGGGCTTAGTTGCCCTGGGGCGTGTGGGATCTTGGTTCCCTGACTGGGGATCGAACCTTCCTCCCCTGCATTGAAAGGTGGATTCTCAACAAGTGGGCCACCCAGGGAAGTCCCTGTTCCAAATCGTGGACTTGGAGTGCACAGGCAGGAGTTGGGTCTGCAGAACAGCTGTTGTCTGTCTGGTTGAATGGAGGGCCGTGGTCTGCCTCATCTTTTGCATATCAGAAGGCTTAGGAGCTCCTTGGCAAACCATGCGGGCAGAGAGTCTCCCTTGCCTGCACTGGCCCCACCTGGAAGAGAATATGGTGGTGGATGATGGGCTCTGCCCACCTCACCCGTCGGGTACATCTCTCACTTCTTAGGGGTGAGCAGGGGGAGGGCAGGGACACATGCTGAGGGAACAGCTGGCGGTTACCTCCTGTGTCTTCAAGGAGACGGAAATTCCTATTTTATGGGCAGAGGCTAAACAAGGAAAAAGAAGAAAAGACACCCCCACCCCCCGCCTCCCACCACCATCCTTGGAGACAGCGGGGGCTCTGTTGTTAGTGGTGTTCCCTATTAGTGCTCTCTTTCCAGAAGCCCTCTCCAGGAGGAGATGGTCGTCATCTCTATTTCCTCTGAATGAGCACGTGAGTCGTACCCCTGGTGGGAGATGGGCCAAAGAGCTGGGAAGTTCTTCCCATTGTGCCAGACGCTAGGGTGTTATTTGCTCAGTCATGTCTGACTCTTTGAGACCCCATGAACTGTAACCTGCCAGGCTCCTCTGTCTATGGAATTCTCCAGGCAAGAATACTGGAGTGGGTTGCCATTTCCTTCTCCTGGGGATCTTCCCAATTCGGGGATCCAATCTGGGTCTCCTGCACTGCAGGCAGATTCTTTACCATCTGAGCCACAGGGAAGCCTGCTATATTCTTAATGGTCAATAATTAAAAACCCAAGTTCTATCCACTCTTAGCCAAGAAGCCTGGCATCCAAGTGCCCTTCTGTATTCTCTCTGGCTGCTTTATTTTTAAAATATTTGTTTGTTTATTTGGCTTCCCTGGGTCTTAATTGCTGCATAACAGATCTTTACTTGTGGCCTGTGAACTCTTAGTTGCAGCATGTGGGATCTAGTTCCCTGATATGGGATCAAACCCAGGTCCCATGTTTTGGGAGTGTGCAGTTCTAGCCACTGGACCACCAGGGAAATTCCCCCAGCTGCTTTTCATGCACGATTTCCCAAATGGTGCTCTAGGCATTTTTAAGGAAAAAGAAAAATCCATGTCAAATAAATTTGGGAAAGTCTGGATCACATGCCTTTTTTGTTTTACTGTGGGATTCTGAGAGCTTCTATTGGTGTAGGTCATTGCAGTTTTGCCCGAGCATTTCCCATATTTTTTGGGTCACCAAACTTGATTCTGGGGATACACTTGTTAACATCTCTCTGTGGACACAGATGTTCATTGGATTGCATTCCAGGCTGTTCTGGGGGTCTGGGGTTCTGATTTGCCTCCCCAGCAGACGTGGGAACTCACGTGACGTGGGAACTCAGTGTGCCCAGATGAGCCTGAACCTGTTTGGCACATGCTCCGTCCTGTTTCTTCCCGAGCCTCTGGGAGGGACAGGAAGTGGCCGAGTTCCATGGGAATGCCCAGAGTTGGAGCGGTGGCACTCATCAGGATTTCTGGCGGAGCACTAAACACCCTTCGTGCAAGTAGATCTGAGGTCTTTGTCGCTTGTTCTCTGCCTAGAAGCTCTTCCCGGTGCCTTTAGTACTTCTTAACCCCCAGATCTGGAGATGCTGGTCCTGGCCAAATTCTCACTGCATTTCTTGTTTCCAGGCAGATCTGCCTGTTAGGACTGGAACTTCAGGGAGTCGTCTCCAAGGAGAAATGTACAATCCAAGATGCAAACACCCTCCCCCGACCCCACGCCCAAGCCGCTGTTTCCAAACCATTGTATGAAAGGTCAAGGCATCTCTTAATTTCAAGAAGGGGCCACTGTTTCATCAGAAGAGAAAGTGGCTCTAGATTCTGGTCCCAGCCTACTGACTCAGCAACCAGGAGACGTGGGCAGGGCATCTGCCTTCTCTAAACTTGAGATAAGAAAACTTGATCATGAAAATGAAAACCACCTAAAGTGATATTTTTTGAGATGACGTGGCATGAGAATTTGAAAAGGCTCTGTCAATTCGCCTAAGTGGCATATACATGACCATCTTTGCCTTGACAACAATATTTTTACAACAGATCGTTACAATTCCTGCCTCAAATATGCTGTTCGGGGAAACCAGCTTGATGGTGTCAAAAATAGAGGTTGCCAAGGCTTAAAGTTATTTCTGAAAAGATAAGGATCTTTCCCTCCAATGATATCCACCCCCCACCCCCCCAACTCTAAGGAAAAGCAGTTTATCACCCAGATCCGAAGCCACAGAGATGCTCTTAGAGTCAGGACTGTAATATGTTGGTTGTCAGGAAATGGTCGATGTAGATGAGCAGAGGGCTCAGACCAATTTCCTTTTGGGTTAATGAGACTGAAAAGCTCTGGGCTCAACCAGGAGATGGCAGAGAGATTCATGGTAAGATTTTTGTGTTTGTTTTATATTCTCTGCTTGCCCTGCCTCCCTTGTCAGCAAACATTATTTTGTTGAAACTGCAGTACCCCTTAACCCCCATATACCTGCCCAAGTGCATCACTCATGTTATTTATACATCTGTGCCCATGTGGTACTTGTTATGCAGTTAGAGTTTTAATGCCTGGTTGCTCAGGTGACCTCCTTTTTCCTTGTTCTTATAAGTACACAGCCCCTTCGTTCTTTCTCAGCAGACCTCTACATAGGACTTTCAGACACAAATGTACATGTTTATAGGTCTTGTTTATATTTGTGCATATATCTCATGTTTTGGACACTGATCGTTATCAGGTCACATCATTTGGCTACAAGTAATAGGCAATCCTGGGCAAACTTGGGCTTAAACAAGAAGGCAACTTGCAACCACATAACTCAAGCAAATAGGTAGGGAAGGCTCCTGGTGAAGTACATTAGGACTCTAATCCTGCTTTCCTGAGATTTTCTTGCCTCTGCCCTTCTGCGTTTGGCTTTACCACCAGGGGCTTTCCTCATGATTACGGAAAGGTTGCAGCAGCTCCAGGCATCACAATGAAATACATGGATCAGAGACAGCACAGAATTGTATCTTCTTGTGGGTTGACTGAAACTGAGAAAACCTTTTCCAAGTTCAAACCCCAAGTAGACTTTCGCTTCTGTCTCACTGACCAGAATTGTGTCATCTGTTTATTCCTAAACCATAAAGAAAATGGGACTAAAACAAACGCATAGGCTCCTCTAAATACTCCCCTGAGCTTGGAGATGCAACTCACTTCCCTTGAGGCTGCCTGGAGGGGAGTGATTGCCTCCACGGAGTCAGTCTGTTAGCAAGAAAGAAAGGGGAAATGGCTATGAGAAGTGAGACTGCCCACGACCCCAGTTCCTTCCCCAGGGTCAGCTCTTGCTCTGCTAGGAGTAAGCAGAGGCCTCATGGAGTGGAAGTGGGGTGGGGGGGAGATGAGAACATTGATCTCATGCAAATGTTACTCCTCCTGTACCTCCCCTTAGGGAAAGCAAACTGGGAATTTGCGGTGGTTGTCTATGATGTTCTGGTCTGGTAAATTGTCCTGCTAATTTTCGAGGCTATAGTTATATGCCCAAGCAGAGACAGATTTCTTCATGTGGTTTTAGCTGGCTCTGATGATCTTGGCTGAGCTAGCTGTGTGAGTTCCTGGGAGCTGCTGTGTGATACTTTGGAAGCATCGTTTCTGGGGAGTAGGTGGGAGCAGGGTGGCAAAGAGAAAGAAGCGGGGAGAGTAGTGAGGAGAGGAGAAGTAACGTTTACTCGGTGCCTCTCAAGACCTGCTCAGGGCCAGGCTCTGAGCTGCAAGCGCGTGAAAATAATGCTGAAATCTCACATTGCGTAGTGTTTACTGTTGGTGCTGGAAGTGGTTTAAATATGATAAATTGTTTTGTGTGTCTGCTAAGTCTCTTCAGTCATGTCTGACTCTTTGCAACACCATACACGGTAGCCCACCTCTGTCCTCTGTCCATGGGGTTTCCCAGGCAAGAATACTGGAGTGGGTTGCCATGCCCTCCTCCGGGGGATCTTACCGACCCAGGGATCGAACCTGCATCTCTTAAGTCTCCTTCATTGGCAGGCAGATTCTTTACCACTTCCCAGGTAGTGCTACCGAGGAAGCCCAATAAATTGTTTAATCCTTATGAAAGCCATATGAGGGCACTTCCCTGGTTAAGGATTCCCTTAACCACTGACCACATCCCATAGATGGCCCAGTGGTTAAGACTCCATGCTTTCAGTGCCGAGGGCCAGAGTTCAATCCCTGATTGAGGACTTAATATCCTGTAAGCCATGCAGTGCAGCCAGAAAAGAAAGAAAAAAAAGTCATAGGAGGCAGGTGCTACTATTTCCCCCCTTTCATAGATGGGGAAACTGAGGCACGGGGAGGGGGTTGAGTCATTTCCTATAGCCTCAGAACTGGGAGGTGACAAAACTGGTATGACGGAGCCCACCACCCTCTCTTCCCCTCCTCATTCCTCTGTCTACATTTGGTCCACTTGTCATGTGAGTGTCGTGACCCCCATGTCACAGATTAGGAAACTCAGGCCCAGGAAGTGAAGGAACTTGGCCAAGGTCGCTCGCTGGTCAGTAAGAGAGCCAGGATTCCAACTCAGGGTTTTGGGAACGTGCGCCTTACACTGGCCCAGACTGCCTCCTGTCACTATTAGGTGACCTCCACTTTACCTGTACCCCGCCTTCTGGGAGACTGAGGAACTTAGAGATCCTCAGACAGATGCTGGAGTGAGCCACAGTGCCCCCCACTGAGTCAGCAGGAGGGAGTCCCTTTCTGGGACCTCCATGCTCCTAGGGAGACAGCCCCCTTCTCACTGCACCCCCATCAGGGCATCTAGAGCTTCAGACGCCTGGAAGGCAGGCCTCCCAGTGCCACGCCCGGCTAAGTCGCTTCAGTCATGTCAACTCTGTGCAGCCCCATGGACTGTAGCCCACCAGACTCCCTGTTCATGAGATTCTCCAGGCACGAATACTGGAGTGGGTTGCCGTGCCCTCCTCCAGGGCACCTTCCCCATCCAGGGATTGAACCCACATCTCTTACGTCTCCCGTATTGGCAGGTGGGTTCTTTACCTGGGGCCTCTGCCATCTGGGGCCTCCCAGGCCTCCCAGAGTGAGGTCCAAAATCAATGGGCAGTAGGGGCGCAAAGAGCTACACTGGGAGGAAGGGACTGGAAGTCCTCGGGACCAAGTTGGCCTCTTTCTCAGCTGTGCCTCCTTTTCTCCTGTCCTTGGTGTCTGTGTAGCTTAATTTGTCTCCCAGATGGTAGCCAGCCGGGCCTCTCACCAGGCACTGGATTCGCTTCCGAACCCAGATCTAGAATTGTTGGTGACACAGCAACTCTTCAAACTCGATTCTGCTGACTCGGGCAGCCCTAATGCCACTGGTGGTGAAGAAGTGTTGGGACTAACCTCCTAATGGCTCATCGATTGATTGAATTACGCTCAGTGTGACTCTGAAAATAGATTTTAAATATGTGCTTGGGGATTTGTGGGGATTTGTTACTTAGGAGTGTTAACTCCATCGTGGCTGCTTTGACAAAGACATCCACACCAGTTGCCTGGGCTGGGGTCATACTGTTCGTCTCGGGGAGACCCCTCTGCCCAGAGCCTGAGAGGTTTTCAGAGAGCAGTGCAGGTAGGTGTGGAAAGGTCACCTATCTTTCATACACAGCCCTTGGCAGGTCATCTGAGAAGGTCATCTGGTTGATCCAACCGCTGCAAAACTCTCAATGTCCCCAAGGTGGGAAGGAGATGCACATAGAATCTGAATTCTCCCATTTACTTCCTCTGAAGTCAGGGAGCACAGACATTTCCCTCTTTATAGTTCCAAGGTTTTACATTTCTTGGAGTTGCCACTCAGGGGAAGAATCAAAGAGAAGCTTTCTCAGAGGCTCAACTCAGCAGCCTCTTGGCATATTCAGCATCCTCTGGTTGCTGGACATCCTTGAATCCCAGGCCTCAAGCGGGAGGTGTGTGAGGGGTGTGTGAGGGCTTCTGGTCTGGGCCTGGACTTCCAGTACCTCTGCATTTTTTTTTTTTTTTGGTGAATGCCAAGTGAATTTGGACACATTAGAGAAGCTACACGGAAACATTGTTGGTAGCAACCAAAGTCTGGGACTCCCTAAAGACCCCTCAAGGGGAGCAACTTTTAAAAATGTTTGTGCATCTATAGATGGAATATTATGTAGTCATTGAAAATAATAAAGTAGATCAAAATGTACCGATGTTGGAAAAAAAAAAAAGAGAAAAGCTAATGAAGTTTCCTCTGCAAGGAAGAATCACCTGCCTTTCGTATTTATTTCTGTCTAGCCTATCAGGGACCTAAAATGTCTCCCATTTTTGATGCAGGGTAGGTCTGAAATAAATGAAGAACATCGTAATTGAGCTTCCATAGGACACAATGGGAAGGTGCTGTAAGACCATATATCTGAGGGGAAATTGGTCAGCAGTCTTTTTTTTTTTTTTTTTTCAGACTGTTGATTCCACTGCTCCATTGTAACCTCTGTCTGAAAGGCTATATTTCCTGATAGCGTTCCCAGGGGGTAATTTATACCCAGCCCATTGTGAGAAAAAAAAGTATCCTCAGGGAAGGGAGGGAGTAAAAAACAAAACCTGGAAGAAAAGGTAAAAAAAAAAAACAAAAAACACCACACGCTGCTCTAATAAAGAAATTACTGACGTCCTACATTATGAACTGGATTAATTTTTAATGACTGAGAAAGGAGTTGATTTATAATGCATCCTTCTCCACTGCAGCGCCTGTCCCCAGCTAATAAATAAATGACAGGTCTCTTGTATTAAAAGTATCCGTCATTTCACATTGTTGGAATGTAAAGAGAGAGGCGCTGAGTGAAAGGCCCCTGGGAGCAGGGGTGCCCTGCTGGGCACAGTTGGCCAGAGAGGTTGGCCTAGTTCTGAAACTCTCAGCAAAATGACCCAAACCAACTACAGCTCTTGCGGTCCCCAAACTGTGTAACTTAGATAGGGACTTGAAACCACTGTCTTTTAACTGAGATCACACACCTGGTCTCAGGACTTAATGAAGCTTGGGCTCTTGAAGTCTCATCACAGAAAGAATTAAGTGAGGGACAAAGTGGATTTAAGAAGCAGATTTATTTAGAGAGAAACACAATCCATGGACAGATTGTGGGCCATCTCAGAAGGTGAGAGTGACCTCGAAATGTGGTGTGGTTAGTTTTTATGGGCTGGGTAATCTCATGGGCTAATGACTGGGTGGATTATTCCAACTAGTTCGGGGAAGGGGTGGGGATTTACAAGAACTGGGCCACCACTGACTTTTTGGTCTTAAAAATTTTTTTTTAAATTATTATTAGTTTTGGCTGTTCTGTGTCTTCGCTGCTGTGCAGGCCTTTCTTTAGTTGCGGCGAATGGGGGCTACTCTTAGCGGCTGTGTGCGGACTTCTCATTGTGGCGGCTTCCCCATTGCAGAGCACGGGCTCTAGGGCGTGTGGGCTTCAGAAAGCTGTGGCGCGTGGGCTCAGTAGTTGCAATACCCACGCTCTGGAGCACAGCATCAATAGCTGTGGCATGCAGGCTTTGTTATTCCTCAGCATGTGGGATCTTCCTGGCCCAGGGATGGAACCCACGTCCCCTGCACTGGCAGGCGGATTCTTTACCCATGAGTCACCAAGGAAACTCCACTTTTTGGTCTTCGACGATCAGCCTTGGAACTGCCATGACCCTGGTGGGTATGGCATTTAGCTGCCGATATGTTATGCTGAGCGTGTTCTGAGGCTCAAGGTCTAGTGGAAGTCAATTCATCTGCCATCTGGGATCTATTTGGTTCCAGTTTATGTCATGTCCATGGGCTAGGTCATTCTTTTAAAGGTTGTGCCCTGCTCCCTTCCCCATTCCTGTTTCAGGCCGGGAGAAGTTTCACAGGAAGGAGTGATGGAATGCTTAGGAATACTTAGGGATGAAAATTTAGATTCTTGGTCCTTAAACAAAACTGTGGCTTCTCCCTACATGTCCTGACCAGGAACTGGTGGGAGCTATGTGTTCAGAACTGATCCTTTGTTGATGGTGATGGGTGATTCACAGCTCTGATTCACCCCTCTTTGCTTCTTAAGAAAAAAATAAAGGCTAATATTTGCTCTGGTTCCAAAGTAGTATCTGTTCATTGTAAATATTGGTGCACTGCCTTCCAGTCTTTTTTTTTTTCCTTTTTTTTTACATTTCTAACAAATCACACAAGCAGACATGCCTATGCCAATACATACACATGCATTATGCAAAAATGAGATACTATTCTGCCTACAGTCTCATAATCTAAATTTGTTGTTTAACAATATGTAATTGACCTTTATTTCGTCTCATTAAAAATAATGCAGCTGTTTTTAGTGGCTCCATACGTGTGGTCAGGGTCCTATTCACGTCGGTGCCCATGTTTGAGCTGGCGATCATTCAGTCAAAATGCACTGTTTTTGTTCTCTATCACAATGCCAACTCCGGAGTAAACACAGTGCGGGAGGAAAATGAGGAGGGAAGATGGTTTTTGCACAGAGCTCATAATTATGGAGCAACGATGATGCTGCAGCGTGGCTGCCGTGGGATCGAGAGAGAACAGAGTGGCGGGGTCCCCGCGTGAGGCAGGTTATGCTCCGGCTGGGGAGAGAGAGGCTGAAACTGGTTCCTGTGATCCAGGCCTGAGGCTTGCATCAGGGATGCTCTCACAGAAATCTTGCAAGGAAAAGGCCAGGTGTGCTCAGAGAGTGCCAGCTTGTTTAAATTAGGGGAAGCCAAGGCTTGGGGGAAAGTTCCATGGAGGAAGGAGGGTTTGAGCTTCCTAGAAAGCCAAGGAGGATTTCTGTGAGGGGGAGAGAGGGAAGGTCAGGCACCTCCAGGCCACAGCAGCAGCAGCACAGAAAGGGGGCTTTAGAGGTCCCCGGAGCGGGACACTGAAGAAGGGTCCCTCGGAAGAGGAAGCATCCTGTTGACATATTACGTAGAATAGGCTTTTTGAAATAACGATGATGCATTTATTCACAGAATTTGCACTTAAATCGTTCCAATCTTTGTTTACCACACTCACTGTTATCAGTTTCTCAGAAGCAAACACAGCACTGATAGAATCATCAGCAAGGTCAAACAAAGCAGATGATTCTCTCTCAATTTAGGGAGAGTTTCCGGAAGACACCGAGAAAGGCCCTGGCCTAGAGAGGAGAGAGATGAAGCAGTGACCGCCTATACTTTTCAGCACAAGGGATGTTATTTAGAAAGCGAGAGAGATTTAGTGATCACTGCCAGCAGGTCGACTCCTTCTGATTTATTTGTATTGTCTTCATAGGCTTATAGAAATGGGAGTTTGCCTGCACTTTCAGGCCAGGATTTTTGTCCTTCACATATGAGTTTATTTCTTGATTGGTTGTGTGGATTCCTAAACATAGATAGACCAATGCCTTTTGCTTTGGGGGAAAAAATAGGCAAGTCTCTGGGGCTGGTAAGTAGAGGAATCAGAGATCGTGTTTCTGTAAAGAGCCAGCTCCTGTGTTGCAGGAGAGATTGTTCCTGGCAGAATCCCAGAAGCACTGGTTTCTGGAGCACCTGGGAGAAGCAGGTATTTTTGCCATGTTAAAAAGTGGCAGAACCTGAGATCAAGTCCTAGCTGGCCTTGGGTTTATAACCAGTCAATTGCAATATAACCCTCACTTTTATTTGTGCGTTCAAATCTTGGACCCGAAATGATTCCAGGAATAGGACTTGGCTGGAAGCAAACTTCTCCCTTTCCTCTTCTTTAATTCTCTTTCATTTAACTTCCTTACAGAACATAGAAAAACATTTTTTTTTTAGTCTGAAAAAGACCTAAATGCTCCATTGAGACCAGTCTCTTCATTCTACAGACAAGGAAACTGAGGGTCAGGAACAATTCTGGGATATAAAGCCACGTGATTATCTGGAGGCAGGAGGGGGACTGGGTCTAAGGGCTCTTCTTTCATGATGTTTCTCACTTCTCCTGAACCGTTAAGTGGAAATGCAATCTTTTTCATTCCCCCGAAAGAAGTTGATTTCGTCTGGGTCATTTAATAAGAAACGTCTAACAAAAGCGAACTGTCTGACTTAGGTGTGGTAATTGCTACAGAAATTGGTTTTAGGGACTTCGGGGAATTCTGCAGTTGAACCCAGAACCATCCTTATCGAGTACAGTTTGTTCCAATAATTCCACAAATTTGAAGCACTTGAAACACTGCCATTTCTCTCTGGAGTGATTCTTTGTCTTTTAGTAAACTTTCAAGGAGCTCTGCCACACTGCCCCATTGGATTCCTAGTAAGATTCAGTGTCAGTGTCTTAATATTTTCTCTAGCTTCTTGAAACCAGGCGCTCTGAGTCCTTGCATCTGGTCAGAAACGTCATTTGCACGAGATAGATCTTTTTGAGAAGACTGTCTGCGTCCCTAATGGCATTCAAGAGGAAGCCAGCTTGCGGCTAGCCTTCTGTTTCATTCCCATGCAGATTTCATGTTACTTGATGCATCCGTTCACAAAGGGAAGTCAAGTTCCACCGGAAACTAGGAAATGTAGCATTATTCTGGCTGTCTAGCTAAAACTGGTGGGGAGGAAGTATTTTAATAAAGGAAAAATACATTGAATAGCAAGTGAAACTTTAACTCTGTTATCTGTGTTTATTTCCACTCCCTCCCAAAACTCCACTAAAATAAATAAAGGCATTTACAGACATAAACCCCCGAGGACAAAAAGAATAAGAGAAATGACCACAGATGAGAGATAACAGATTTAGTAGTAGAATAAAGACATTTTCAGATACGCAGATATTTTTACTCTATGTGCCCCTTCTCAGGAAGCCCCTGGAACATGTTCCCCACCAAAACAAGTCAACTAAGAAAGAGGAAGACAGTGGCTCCAAAACACAAAAGGTATAAAGGAAATCGTCAGGGCTGTAGGAGAGGTAACATAGGTGAGAGGCGGGTTCGATCCCTGGGTTGGGAAGATCCCCTGGAGGAGGGTATGGCAGCCCACTCCAGTATTCTTGCCTGGAGAATCCCATGGACAGAGGAGCCTGGCGGGCTACAGTCCATGGGGTCACAAAGAGTCAGACAGGACTGAAGCAACAAGGCACGCCCACACAGGAGAGGTAAATCCGTCATATAATTAGACAGCAATCCTAGAAAGCAACCCACATAGCCTGGAGTATGCAGAGAGAGACCCAGAAGGAGTGTCTACGGGAGGAGGAAGAAGAAGATGGGGAAGGAGGCAAAGGAAAGGAAAGGAAGGAAGAGGAGAATTTTGTCACCCCCTAAAATAGAATTCTGTTCTTCTCATGAGTAGACCTGTATTACAAAATTCATATTCCATTATTATCATATTTAGAATTGTATTGGGGGCTTCTCTTGTGGCTCGTCTCAGTTGGTAAAGAATCCACCTGCAGTATGGGAGACCTGGGTTCGATCCCTGGGTTGGGAAGATCCCCTGGAGAAGAGAACAGCTACCCATTCCAGTATTCTGGCCTGGAGAATTCCATGGTCTGTATAGTCCAATTGTATTTAATAAAAACTTATGAAAACCAATACAGTACTGTAAAGTAAAATTAAAAAAAACAAACAAACAGGTAATTTGTTTCTACTCAACTTCTAATTGGCTTCACATGATTTGCAGTTGACAAACAGCATACTGGGAAACTTCCTGATTCTTTCTTTGGCAAACTGTTTGTGTTAGCATTCACCAAGCATATGCGTTTGTAACTTTAGGTATTCCATTGACAAACACTGGCTGATGGCCCACCGTGCTGAGCCTGTGCTAGGCAAGCACTATGTTTCCGTTGCATATCTCAATTGCCTGGTTAAAGTCTGACCCAAAGGAAGATGGTGTTTGTGACTTTTAATTATCCTGTCACTATAGAGTTGACAGTGGAATTTCAGAAAACCATCATTCCTATAGGATAATAGTTCTCAATGGTGGTCCCCATACCAGCAGCAGCAGCATCACCTTGAAAACTTGTTAGACACGCAAATTCTTGAAATCATTTCCCCCAGACCCACTGAATCAGAAACTCTGGGGGCAGAGCTCAACAATTTGTGTTTTAATAAATTTTCCAAGCGATTCTGATCCATACCAAAGTATGTGAAGTGCTAGGTAAGATATTCATGGTGCTTTTTTTTTTTTCCCCTCTTCCATCTACAATACTTGAAGAAGTTGAGGTAGGGTTTGATACAACTGTTGGGAGTATTTTAAAATTTTTATTCATTCAGTAGACATTTATTGAGCATCTCCTAAGTTCTAGGTGTTGTACTGGGTGCTGAGAACACTAGTAAGCAAACAAATAGGTCACTTTGCTGGTTGATTGTTCTTCTGTAAGTGTTTTCATATTGTTTATTTTTGTGTGGCTTCACTGGGTCTTCGTTGCTGCATGTTCTCTGGCTGTGGCGCTTGGGCTTCTCACTACAGTATCTTCTCTCGCTGTGGAGCACAGGCTCTAGGGACCACAAGCTCGGTAGCTGAGGCCCACAGGCTGAGTTGCCCTGCAGCATGTGGGGTCTTTCCTGACCAGGGGTTGAACCTCTGTCCCCTGCACTGGTAGATTCTTAACGGCTGGACCATCAGGGAAGTCCTGCCGTAGTTGTTTTGAGGTGAATGTGTAAAAATCCTTCTGGCTAACAGTAATATACACAAAAGACTCTCATGTGTTATCTTCACACCATTGGAGACGTCTGTGCTCTTCCAGGCCACTCTGAATGGGGGACTCTGTCCAAGCTTGGGCGTCAGAATGTCATGACAGTAAGAAATGGAGTAAACAAGATGTGGGGAGGGATCCGGCATGTTATTTGGAAGTAATAAGAATGCAAGTGTGAAGGTGCGTATCACTGTTTTGTTGTTCAGTTGCTCAGTCATATCTGACTCTTTGCAACCCCATGGACTGCAGCACGCCAGCCTTCCCTGTCCTTCACCATCTCCCTGAGTTTTCTCAAACTCATGTCTGTTGAGTCCGTGGTGCCATCCAACCATATTTTAAATGGTGTCAAAATGCTTCCTTTGTATCAAAACCCCCACGTCCTGGCTGCTGCTGCTGCTAAGTCGCTTCAGTCATGTCCAACTCTGTGTGACCCCATAGATGACAGACCACCAGGCTCCCCCGTCCCTGGCAAGAACACTGGAGTGGGTTGCCATTTCCTTCTCCAATGCATGAAAGTGAGAAATGAAAGTGAAGTCGCTCAGTCGTGTCCGACTCTTTGCGACCCCATGGACTGCAGCCCACCAGGCTCACCCGTCCCTGGGATTTTCCAGGCAAGAGGACTGGAGTGGGGTGCCATCGCCTTCTCTGCATGTCCTGGCAGCCTTGTCACAACGGCTGCATCGGATTGTCCCAGTCCACCCAGGCATCCATTAGCTTGTGGGTTGTGGTTCACGTAGTGATGGCAGGATAGGAGTCAGACACCTGAACGTGGAATTCCGCAAAGAACAGTGAGCGTTTCTCCTCCATGGTCCCCCGGGCCTTCCCATGTGGAGACGTGGATGGACATTAGAGCTTGGATTTGCTGCTGTGTCATCTAAGTCTCTATTGGATTAATGGGAGGACCTGCCTCATAGGATCTTTCTGTGTATTAAATGATGGATGCAAGGGGCTTGAAACAGTTGCCTGCATTTAGAGAGCAATCACTAAATGCTAGCTAGCAGGCTATTGATACATGATCAGAGTCTGCCTTAGCTACATTAAAGAAGGAATTTGACACAGAGCACCAGGCTGAGCTCACTGTGTTATACAGCAACTTCCCACTAGCTATCTGTTTTACACATGGTTGTGTATATATGCCAACCTAGAGGGGAAGGATGGGGTGGGGGTGGGAGCGAGGCTCAAGAGGGAGGGGACACATGTATACTGATGACTCATTCACCTTCTTGTATGGCAGAAACCAACACAACATTGTAAAGCAATTATCCTCCAATTAAAACTTTTATAAAGGAATTTAAATATAGGAATTTGCCATTAGAATACTTCTGACCTACCAGATCATTCTGGGAGTATTTGGTCATGCAGATTTGGCTTGACATCACTGGCAAATCACACTTTCTTCTTGGCAGAGAAATGTTGGAGGGCAGTGTCTCTCTGTGTCCAAACCAGTGTTCACACTGACATTGTTCAGTGACTGGCTCACACGTCCACGGCCAGGGCCTGGGTATCTCCGGTCCTGGCTTCTCCTCTGAGTTAACCATGAACCATGGCCCAGTCCTAGAACTTCATGCCTTCACCTCTGCTGGTAGAGGAGGCAATTTTGCTAGGAAATATCAGATTAGTGAGAATTTAATTATCATTTCCAAAGTTCGAAAAGCATGCCAATACAACGAATGCCCCCTTGACATATTGAATTTAGGTATTTCTAACCTCTTTCTGTTAAATATGGAAATATATTCATTTTGTGAGTCCTTCATAGAATTAAGAGTAGAACCACGTTCTAATGAGTCCCCAGCTAAATTTTCTCAAATCCATTTCCATTTTGATTTTAAAAGAACTAACTTAAAATATTTAACTTTAAAAGTGAAAGAGAGGGATTTCTCTGGTGCTCCAGTGGTTAAGAATTTGCCTGCAATGTAGGGGACACAAGTTCGATCCCTGGTCGGGGAACTAAGATCCCAGTGCCATGGAGCAACTAAGCCTGGGCACCAACTACTGAGTCTTACATGCTATAACTAGAGAGGCCGAGTGCTGCAACTAAGACCTGGCTCTGCCAAATAGATACTTTTAAAAATGGAAGGGAAAAGCCCAAGATTCAGGATTATGCCTATATAATTATTAAGTATTTAGGGCAATTTAATTTCTTCGTTATATAGACTAATGCAACTAAATATGTTCTTTTCTTACTTTGGTCATTGTATTTATTTCTTGAATTAATTTTTATTGAAGCTTAGCTTTACAATATAGTGTTAGTTTCTACATTTTGTTAGTAGAGAAAAATGATTCAGCCATTCATATAAATGCACATACATCCCTCCCTTTTGGACTGCCCTCCCATTAGGTCATCACAGAGCATTCAGCTGAGTTCCCTGCGCTATACAGTAGGTTCTTATTAGTATCTACCTTATACATAGTATGGGCTTCCCTGGTGGCTCAGAGGGCAAAGCGTCTGCCCGCAATGCAGGAGACCCGGGTTCGATCCCTGGGTCGGGAAGATCCCCTGGAGAAGAAAATGATGACCCACTCCAATATTCTTGTCTGTGAAACCCCATGGGCAAAGGCACCTGATGGGCTGCAGTCAGTGGGGTCATAAGACACAGACACGACTTCCTGACAACCAATACCACTATTTATTGAGATATTGGTTAGGCCAAAGAAGTTTCTTTGGATTTTTTTTGTAAGATCTTATGGAAAGCCCCAAATGAACCTTTTGGCCAATCCAGGATAAATCAAGCAGACAAATTATAGATGTACAGCTACATGAATGCTGGTTAGACCCAAGTAACCAGCACCCCAGGAACTGTCTTATGCTCCTTCTAATCAGCACCTACTCCTCCCAAAGGTAAACAATTGTCTGCCTTCTACACACTGTACGTTAGTTTTGCTTGCTTTGAAACTTTATCTAAGTGGAATCACACAATATCTATTCTTGGAATTATTCTCACTGCTCTGTGTATTCCATCATGTGACTATATCAGTTCATTTATACATTGTACTATGGGTTGACTTTTTTTTTGCTCTCCAAAATAATGCTGAATACAGATATTAAAATGCTAACGCATAAGTTTTGGTGAATGTATATACACATGTCATGAGATTCCCAGGTGGCTCAGTGGGAAAGAATTTTCCTGCCAATGCAAGAGACCAGGAGAGGTGGGTTTGATCCTTGCGTGAGGAAGATCCCCTCGAGAAGGAAATGGCAACCCACTCCAGTATTCTTGCTGGAAAATCCCATGGACAGAGGAGCCTGGTGGGCTATGGTCCATGGAGTTGCAAAGAGTCAGATATGACTGTGTGAGTGGGCACACACACACACACACACACACACACACACACACGTCCACACACACACATGTTTCCATTGGAGATGTAATTATGATCAAAATTACTGGGTCTGAACTGTGTGTTCATTTATAATAATTTTTAAACTAAGGGTTTAAATGACATGTCTGCAAAGAGCTTGGCATGTAGTCATAGCTCCATAAATTGAATGTTAGCTAATATTGCCATCATCAGCGTCATCATCATCACTCGAATTATCCTCATATTTTTAATGACACAGAGAAAGAATTAAACTCCTTGAATATGCCATGGGCACCGAGGTTTCTCCCAACCCTCTTAGATATAAAGTCTCAAAAATTTATGGACAATGACAGCTCTCTTCCCACTAGCCTGGCCCCTTTCTCTCTTGAGCAGAGGGCCCGGTGAAGCAGACGGAAAAGAGCACCAGGAGTCTGTCTCCCTTGCACTGAGTGTTGAGAGCCCTCCACTTCAGCCCGACTTTGTTTCTTTCCTGGGCCCTAGAAGGGGGCTGGTCTGCAAAGTCGGGGATATCTGAGCTGCTGCTAATGGAAAGGGACTCTTCCAGCATGGAGAGCAAAAGGAGACAGTCCTCATGGAGGTGGATCTTATTTATTCCATTTCCCGCTTGTGGTCAAGATAATATTTCGGTAATTGATATGACTTTATGAATAATGGAGCGTGGATTGAGAAGGTTGGAGCATCTGTTTCATATGAAGAATTGTTGGGGGCAGAGCCCTGGCTCCTCCTCATTGTCCTTCTACTGCCACCGAGAACCTTGAGTGCCAGGAGACTGGGGTTGTGGTTGTTGTTCAGTCGCTAAGTCGTGTCCAACTCTTTGCAATCCCATGAACTGCAGCACACCAGGCTTCCCCATCCTTCAGTATCTCCCGGAACTTGTTCAAACTCATGTCCTTTGATTCGGTGATGCCATCCAACCATCTCATCCTCTGTCACCTGCTTCTCCTCTTGCCCTCAATCTTTCCCAGCATCAGAGTCTTCCCCAATGAGTCGGCTATTTGTATCAGATGGCCAAAGTGCCAGGAGACTGGGATGAGGACGGGAAAACATGCTCACTTCCTGGAGGCAGAGAATTTAAAATGTGAAATTCTTAAAGGGCACCTAGTTCTGTGGGTACCAAATATATGTTCTCAGGTATCTTCACTAAAATCATCCAGAAGCTTCTAGGAACCACTGTGTCCTGGATTCCATCCCAAGATTCTGGTTGGTAGTCTGAGTGTGGGCTGGCCAGCTTCTTAGAGATTCAGAGATACTCAAGAGAATTTGGCAGCTATTGATTCCATCCAATCTCTTTGCTTTACAGACAAGAAACAGCAGCTTCGAGTGGTTAAGACTTTTGTCCTGAGAGATTCTGTGACTTGGTGGCTTTGGCATCATCAGAAGCAGATGTCCCACCTTTCTTTTTCACCAAAATGCCCCTCCTAACATCCTACACACAGAACTTCTCCCAGCACCACCTCTCTCCCTTGCAGATTCTAGAATTATATTCCCTCTTAGTTAGTCTCAGCATTCCGTCTCTATTTTCTCTCCTGGAGAGACCCAACCCAAATTAATTTCAGCTTTTTTCTTTCAGGGGACACCTCCCTTCTGAATGGGAACCTCTTTCTTTCTAGTGTATAAAAATCTTTTGGTTCCCTTGGTTCTCAGCATCTCTAGAGATAAGTGGCCAAGTCAGCCTAGTAGATAATTTGTGGGCAAATCCTCTCCAGTGGTGATGCTGCAGAGCTCTGGTTGTGAAGGACCATTAGCCTCCACAACCATGGAGATATAGAAGTGCAGCATCTTAGGGCAAAAGGAACCTTAGGTGTTCCACTCATCCACCCATTTGACAGATGGGATCACTGAGGCCTAGAGAGGTTGGGTGGCTTGCCCAAGAAACACAGCTGGTTTGTAGGTGTAGAAAAGAAGAAGGATTAAAAGTCAGGTCTTCAGATTCCTCTGCCCCATCCTTGCCCTGATTCAAATAAGCACATCTTTTATGGCAGAATTTCACATATCTGGAGACACATTGAAGGCAGGAAAAATTGGTTTCCTGATACAGGTCTTTGCTTGTTTCTCAATAAAGAACATCTTAGGACTAAAGGATATTCGAGAGATCTTTCTAATCTTGGATCTCCTTCACTCCTTGCAGGTGGTCATCCATCTCAATACCTTTCTTCAAGTGACCCAACGCTCCTCTTTCCACAGTGGTCCAGCCCATGTGTAGGGCGTTCTAGTTGTGAGAAAGGCCTCACTGTCTTGGCCTAAGAATCAGCCTCCTGGGGGCCCACTCCCTGGACCTCACTGCTCTGCCTGGAGACACTCAGCCAGCAATGCTGTGTTGAGAGCAAGCCCTGGCTTTGACACTGGGTTTTAGTGCTGCTCTGCCAGCTGTCAGTTGCGAATCTCCAATAATCCTGCTGCAGCTTCTCGAGCCTTGGCTGTAAAATGGGGGTAGTAACACCCCTGTCAGAGGGTCATGCTGAATATAACCCCAGCTCTCATGCTCAGGATCCGCATCTCACAGGGCATGTCCTAGCACCCTGGACTCCCCGTGGCTCCTTCCAGGCTCTGTGTCTCCCTCTTCCCATACCAAACCTTCACATATCCTTCCGCTGTTTCTCAAGTGGCTCTGGCCTCAGTGCTCCATGTACTTTTTGGCAGTTTTCACACGTGTTTCTCAGCTGAGAAATCTCTCCTGAGATGAGTTTCTGTCCCTTTTCCACGCATGAGGAAGCATGCCTGCTAAGTCACTTCAGTTGTGTCTGACTCTTTGCAACCCAAAGGACTGTAGCCCACCAGGCTTCTCTGTCCATGGGATTGTCCAAGCAAGAGTACTGGAGTGGGTTGCCATGCCCTCCTCCAGGGGATCTTCCTGACCCAGGGATCAAACCTGAGTCTCTTATGTCTCCTGCTTTGGCAGGTGGGTTCTTTACCACTAGCACCACCTGGGAAGCCCCACAAGAGGAAGGGAATGTAACCATTACCCATGGCATAGCTTCATGTCTCTAAGGCAAGTATTCTGTATCCTGGAATCCATAGTTTGGAGACTGTCTATGTTGGGTTGTGCATGTGTGAGTCAGCGTGTGTGCGTGTGTGTGCGCAGAAATCCAGCTGTGTGTCTCTATGTTTCTCTTTGAGTGTACATGTCTCTGTGTTCATAGACATTGTCTCATAAATCTGTAATATTGGAGCCTTGGCTCTCCTGGTCCATTTTTTAAAGTGGGAACCTATTACTCTTTTTTTTTTTTTCAGTTGCATCTATTTATTTGCTTACTTATTTTTTGGCATGTAGGAACTTAGTTCCCCAACCAGGGATTGAACCCATGCCCCCAGCATTGAAAGTGTGGAATCTTAAGCACAGGCCCACCAGGAAAGTCCCTGTCCTGGCCCGTTTTTCATGTCAGGGAGGTGTGCACTGTTTCTTTAAGTCCCAGAATCTGCCGATGCCATGGGGCAGGGCTTTTCAGTTCATCCTTTTTTCCACCTGAAGCTGCATGTGCCGCGTCACATTTCCATCACTAATCTGAAAAGCACTTTGCAATGAATGACACCTGAGCTGTGTAAGATATTAATAGCTGCAGAGATTTCATCCTTGTGCCATTTAAATCCCTTGCATACACTTTTATGGAGACAGTGAGGGATAAGGAGAAAAAAGCCTAGAATAATTATAAAAGGTACAGAAAAACATATTTTTGGGTGATTAAAATAGTATTTTGTTTTTATCATCCACCCTGCTGCCTCCTGGGCTTCCCAGGTAACACAGTGATAGAGAATCCATCTGCCAAAGCAGGAGATGCAGGAAGTATGGTTTCAATCCCTGGGTCGGGAAGATCCCCTTGAGTAGGAAATGGCAACCCAGTCCAGTATTCTTGTGCAGAAAATCCCATGGACAAAGGAGCCTGGCGGTTTCATTCCCTGGGCTTGCAAAGAGTGGGACACAACTGGGTGCCTGAGCACGCACACGCAAAAGACCACCAGTCACTTGAGTCGGTCCGTCCCCTGGTTCTACCAGTTCAATTGTCTGTATTTTGAGGCTGAGTCATATAGATCCTTTTAAGTTTGGCCTTTCATACTCTCTAAACACCTGCTGAATTCTTCTGCATGTTTTCTTGTCCTGTGGAAGGCAGCAGCACACACATTTTTCTTGGGGGAAATGCTCCTTGAACGTGCACAAGGGTGGGACCATGTGTTCTCTTAGTAATAGCTGGATTTTCTCAAATTAATTTTTACTGAAGTATAGTTGAATTACAATATTGTGTTAATTACTGCTGTACAGCAAAGTGTATCAGTTATACATATACATTTTTTTCATATTCTTTTCCATTATGGTTTATCACAGGGTATGGAATATATTTCCCTGTGCTATACACTAGGATCCTACGGTTTATCAATCTTATACCAGTTTGCACCTGCTGATCCCAAACTCCCAATCCTACCCTCTCCCACTCTCCTCCGCAACCACAAATCTGTTCTTCATGACTGTGACCTGTTTCTGTTTCATATGGGGATGAGTATGCATGCGTGCTTGGTTGTATCTGACTCTTTGCAACTCCATGGACTGTAGCCCGCCAGGCTCCTCTGTCCATAGAATTTTCCAGGCAAGAATGCTGGAGTGGGTTGCCATTTCCTTGCGCAGAGGATCTTCCCAACCCAGGGATCGAACTTGCATCCCTTACATCTCCTGCCTTGGCAGGTGGATTCTCTGCCGGTTAAGCCACCAGGGAAGCCCCTTCTGTTTCACAGATAGGTTCGTTGTGTCCTATTTTCGATCCCACAGATAAGTGATCTCATATGCGTTTGCTTTTGTCTTTCTGGCTTACTTCACTTGGCATGATAATCTCTGGTTACATCCATGTTGCTGCAAACAGCATTATTTCATCCCCTCGTTATGGCTGAGTACTAGTCCATTGCATATATGTATCACTTCTTCTTTATCCACCCATCTGTCCATTGACAGTTCCCTTGTTCCCATGTCTTGACTACTGTGAACAGTACTGCTCTGAACAAAGAGGGTGCATGTATCTTTTTGAATTACAGTTTTGTCTGGATATATGCCCAGGAGTGGGATTGTGGAATCATGTGGTGATCCTTCTAATAACTGTTTTGTGTTGGTAATTTTGGCCAAAGTAGCACATATTGAAACCATATCCTCAAGGAATACTTTTGACTCTGCCCTATGTTTCTTTTCTAGACTGCATAGTTTAGATTATCCACTAATGAGAAGCATTCCCCTTTTCTTGCCCATGTGAAAGTTTATCTGCCCATTTTCTGGGCTACATTCCTCCTATTGCCCAAGGCACATTCAGAAAATCTCTTGAGATCTTCCTATACTTTACACCTTTTGTTTTAGCATTATATTACCTGGAAGAGCTAAGGGTCATTTAAAAATCAGAGTTGCTCTGGTGTAATCTCTCTTGGAGATCAAAGGTACCAGAAGATACATTGAGGATGGAGAGTGCAGGTAAGCAGGGAAGGAGCTTATGATGGATAAAGTGTGAGCATTGGACCAGGTGGGTGATGGTGCCAATGCTGAGGGACAAGACAGATAAGGTAGAGCCCAGAGTCAGGTCAGGGGCACACCAAATGGAAGTACCCCAAGAAAGCTAGATACGCTAGTGAAGATGCTCATTATCCTGTCTCCCTTTTCTTAGGTATCCCTGATGCAAGAGATTCTCCTCTTGATCGAGGAAGGATTTCCAAGAGTCTCTGACCAGTTTCCCATCCATGACAGCGTATCTCCTCAATTACCATGGAGATTTCCATTTTAAAAATAGCTATTGGGTGGATAATCTTAGTGCCAAAAAAAAAAAAAAATCCAAATATATCACAGCAGTTGGTTCTCCACACCCTTATGCCTATTTACTCCCTTGAGGATTCTCATCAGGTTTAACTTTTCCTTAAGAAAGTGTTTATTCCCCCATATGTTATATTGGCTCAAGCAATAAGTGATTCCCTGGTTGAAAATGTGTTACGTGGCCCTCTTGCTTCTTGGAGGAGCAGAGTATTGTTATACTTAGGTGTGTGGATGCTGGAGGAATCTCACCTATGTTGCAATCTCAGCTCTGCCTCCTAGGAGCCGTGTCACATTGGGAAAGTAACTTAACCTCTCTCTGTACCTCGGTTTTCTCGTCAGACATTAGACCAATATGGTACCTGGATCTTGGAGTTCTGTGTTGTAAAGGAACTAAAACCTGGCAGGTGCTGAGAATAGCACCTGGTGTATAGTAAATCCTCCAAACAGGCCAGTTAAGGTTTTTTCCAAGAATGCTCTGAAACACACTGGCCCAGTTTCCATGAATCATGGGAATGATATAGTCAATAGGTCTACAAGTCCATAGAGTTGCTTCAAAGCTCAGAGGTGGCTGCTTCTAGACCTTCCGACTTATCTCCACATAGTTGTCAGTTAGATCCAGAGCATTCTGCTTGTACTCCACACCTGTCTGCTTCAAAAGACAAGACAGCAGCTAGCATTTGATTGTCTCAGTAAAGCATTAGTCAGGTAATTCATTGATCTTATCTTTTGTGTCCCCTTCTCAACCCTAGGCCTGTGGTTGGCTCTGCGATTATTGAGTGGAGCTGAGGGTCCAAATGCTGGCAGGATGCACTCGGTAGATGCAAACTTCTCTCTGACCTTGAAGTGTTTTGCGAAAGTTATTTGCATGTTGAGGACTCAGTTAATATCTGGTTTGGGCTTACTTATCAAGTTCTCTGGGCTTCCTCCCTCTCTTTCTACTTGAGCAGTTTACTATTTATTTGTATTTTAAATTGTGTTCTAGTTTTTGTGATAGGCTGAGATTTAGTCGTCTTTGTTTTCATTTTTTGTTGGTTTTTGAGAACCTGGGGCTTTTGATTCATAAGAATCTTGTTTTCCCTGGGCTTCCAGTAAGTAGTTTTTGCATAGCCTCTCAGGTTTTTCCTGGGTTTCAATTTTGTTTCCGTTTCAGTATGAGGTTAACAATGAAACTGTCTACCCATTTGTCTATTGCTTTGCTTTGCTACTCCACAATTTAAAAAAATATCTAAAGATTAAAGCAGAGATACCATTGATTCCTCAACCGGCAGTTCTTACTTTGGCGGTTTGTTGTTCAGTCACTAAGTTGTATCCATCTCTTTGGCGACTCCATATATCCTGTCCAGGCGACCAGTAGCCCGCCAGGCTCCTCTGTCCATAGGATTTCCCAAGCAAGAATACTGGAATGGGTTGCCATTTCTTTCTCCAGGGGATCTTAGATAGGGAAACTGATTGGGGTAGGATTCCCACATCCTCCATGTAATTCCTGGCAGCTTTAGCCAATAGGTATGAGGGTCAGGGCACATAAACATTATCAACAGATTCACCATTTCCTTGAGGGCAGAGTCAGGTTGCTAGTGGAAATGTCTTGAACAAGGTCTTCCATTATCCATCCTTGACTGAACTTATGTCTGTCCTTTGAAGTTTTATAGTTCTCGTGGATGATACTGAATGCTTTATAGCTTGAAGAGTGGAGAAAACTAAAAAAAAAAAAAAAATGCTTAGCTCTTAGATTTTTACTTTGAAAGAAATGATATCCTACCCCATGGACTGTTGCCCGCCAGTCTCCTCTGCCCATGGGATTTCTCAGGCAAGAGTATTGGAGTGGGGTGCCATTTTCTTCTCTAGGGGATCTTCCCAACTGAGGGACTGAACCCAAATGTTGAGCATTGCAGGCGGATTCTTTACCAACTGAGCCACCAGGGAAGCCCAAATTTTATGTATATTAGATCTCAAAAAAAAAATCATTTAAAAGAAACCCAAACCTATATGGACACTACACAGTTTGAATAGATGCCTACACGCACCTTGTGTGGGGCCCTGTTGATGAACTGCAGAGATTCTCAGAGGAGGGCCCAGGGGTTGGCTCAGTGGTATTGAGGATCTGGTCACTCAAAGCAGAGGCTAGATACCAACTGGTGTGGACATACTTCAGCATTTGAACAATGACCATACCGGTGTGTATCCTCTACTGTTAGCCCTGAGCTATGCCTGAATCCTATGACTTCCACTCAGGGCTCCGCTGTTACCCCACTGCAGCAGCAGAAAGCCTATATCCTCATGGCTTGAATCGGACCATCATAACATCAAGAAGTTTGAGCTCTGCAGATTTAGAATCTCCAAGTCTGTGGATCAGGGAGCTGAGAAATATCAGCATTTCGGGACTTCCCTGGTGGTCCAGTGACTAAGACTCTGTGCTCTCATTTCAGGGGACCCGGGTTTGATCCCTAATCAGAGAACTAGATCCTACATGCTGCTCACACACTGCAACGAAAGGATCCCGCGTGCCACAACAAAGACCTGGCACAGCCAAAGGGAAAAACAATAGCATTTCATTCAATAATTTTGAGTAGGGTCTCACAGAGGATGGTAGAAGTGCCTGGTTCTATTGAATCATATCATAATACAATATAAAAGCCTCTCTCTCTCTCTCTCTCTCTCTCTCTCTCTCTCTCTCTCTCTTTCTCTCTGAGTCATTTGTATTCTCTGGTAAGTCTCTTTTTGTCTATCTGAATGTCTCTTTCTCATCTGAGTTCCATGAGCCAATCCAAAGTGTCAAAGATGTAATCTTAGAGGGGAACTCTCCCACTTCAGCTACTCATCAAGCTCGTACCCATAGCAGCTTTATATAAGACCCCTGTATCCTTCCCAGAGACATATCTATATAGCTCAATCCATGGGAAATGAAATTTACATGGGAGAAGGGACGGTGTCTATGTATTACTTATTCAGTGACATCCTGTCTCATTGCAAACAGTGTTAGAGATGGTTTGCAAAAATATACATGGGCAATGCAATGGGATCAATGAAGAGAATGATAATATCTGGAAATAGGGGAAATAAGTATAAGGAAATAAAACTAGCAGCCAGATTAGACTATTAAGTACCTGATGATAGAGGGAGCTTATGGATTTGGCTCCAGGCATCCCAGTGGCCAAAGCACAGAGGTAAATATTTTAGGTTACAGGCTGCTGTTCAGAGGAAGAATAGCTTTCTCAAATGTTGTGGTTTAACAGAAGCTTCTCCCACAGCACCGCATAAAGAGCAGAGTGTGGGATGCAGAGTTACGCTCACCAGCAACCTGAAAATAGACCCCATTGCACACCTCTTAGGAACATTGGTTAAAATACCCCTTGATGCAAGTCAGTGGCTTCATGCTGAAACCCACTTCACAAACTGGGTGGGTGGCAGGAGAGACGTTTTCAGAAGCACCCATAGGAGCCTGGTCTTACCCTGGGGAGACCCAGCCTTGCCTGGAAAATGGGAGCCTTTGGGGAACTCCATTGCTGAGGGCTGACGGAATTTCCCTCTTTGTCCCAGAACATCTCATCTGGGGCCTTGTAGGTCAGCTTTCCCAGCCAGTGGTGCCCTTCCCATCTCACCCCCTCTTCCCACTAAGGCTTTTCTTCCCAGGCTTATTGGAACTTGATCATGTGAGGCCGTAAATCATCAAAATCCAGAACAAATCTCACTTGACGTTTTTATCTTGACTCTTCTGGGGGCCTTTAATTAGCATGATTGCAGCGCAGGAGATTGCCCCGATGGAATCTGCACTGCTCTTGATGATGTAATGGCTGTGGAACATTCTCTAGTTTCTGCTTCTGGTCATCTTGGAAAGACTCTGATTAAAAGTGATTAAGCTCCTTAATATGGTCATAATAAAGGGCAGTAGCAGTGAGTTTATGGATTAAAACAAATGCATCGGGACCTGGGCTCACGGAGCTGCACAAAGCTCACGCCTAACGCCACGATGGGGGTAGTCTGCCGGCCTGGCTGCCACCGCCATGGCAAGCACTGCCCTCCTGGCCCTGTGGTGGCCACTGCCCCACGGCTCAGGCAGCAGATGTCCTTGCCCGCCCTGCCCTCAGCCATGGCACACGCATCACAGCGGGCAGCCATGAATTCACAGCCCTATTAATGGTCCACGGCTTTGGGGAGCATCAGAATATGTTATGGCTGAAGACAGAATTTTAGTTGGCATTAAGGCTCCTGATTTCTCCAGTTCCTAAAGTACAGGGTATGGTGAAACCCTCTACTGGTGTAGAATGTGCCATAACAGTGGTTTCCAGCTGGGCTGACTCTGCCACCCATGGGACCTTTGAGAATGTCTGGAGACATTTTTGGTTGTCCCAGTGGGGTGGAGGATGCTACTGGCATCTAGTAACTAGAGAGATGCCAAACATCCTACAGTACACGTGTGGGCATTCTACAATGCCCACCATCAAGAATTATTTGGCCCCAAATGTCACTAAGACAGAGGTTAAGAAATCCTATACTCTTCAAGGAAGACTCCAACATTGTCTTATTTAAAGTTCGTAAGGGCCTGGTGAGAGAGAAGGTATAAAAGCTTTATTTCCGTTTTACAGATGGGAAAACTGAAGCCTATGGAGGTCACATACCTTCGCTCTCCAGCAGAGTCAGGCCGTCTGGTCATGTCCTTCTTATTCCACGGGCGCTTGCTCACACTGCATGGGTGACGTGAACATCGGGGTCTCCACAAGGGTCCAGAAGAGGATACAAGTTTTATTTAAGTGCTTAGGGCATTTCTCTGGAGAAAGCACGATCCCAGGTGTCTTATGTAGGAAAAGTACACCGACTTTGTATCTTTGCCCTTGGTATCAAAAAACACATATCCATCAAAAGTTCAGTTCAGTTCAATTCAGTCGCTCAGTCGTGTCCGACTCTTTGTGACCCCACGAATCGCAGCACGCCAGGCCTCCCTGTCCATCACCAACTCCCAGAATTCACTCAGACTCGTGTCCATCGAGTCAGTGATGCCATCCAGCCATCTCATCCTCTGTCGTCCCCTTCTTCTCCTGCCCCCAATCCCTCCCAGCATCAAAGTCTTTTCCAATGAGTCAACTCTTCACATGAGGTGGCCAAAGTACTGGAGTTTCAACTTTAGCATCATTCCTTCCAAAGGAATCCCAGGTCTGATCTCCTTCAGAATGGACTGGTTAGATCTCCTTGCAGTCCAAGGGACTCTCAAGAGTCTTCTCCAACACCACAGTTCAAAAGCATCAATTCTTTGGCGCTCAGCCTTCTTCATAGTCCAACTCTCACATCCATACATGACCATTGGAAAAACCATAGCCTTGACTAGATGGACCTTAGTTGGCAAAGTAATGTCTCTGCTTTTGAATATGCTGTCTAGGTTGCTCATAACTTTTCTTCCAAGGAGTAAGCATCTTTTAATTTCATGGCTGCAATCACCATCTGCGGTGATTTTGGAGCCCCCCAAAATAAAGTCTGACACTGTTTTCACTGTTTCCCCATCTATTTCCCATGAAGTGATGGGTCCAGATGCCATGATCTTTGTTTTCTGAATGTTGAGATTTAAGCCAACTATTTCACTCTCCTCTTTTACTTTCATCAAGAGGCTTTTTAGTTCCTCTTCACTTTCTGCCATAAGGGTGGTGTCATCTGCATAGCTGAGGTTATTGATATTTCTCCGGGCAATCTTGATTCCAGCTTGTGTTTCTTCCATTCCAGCGTTTCTCATGATGTACTCTGCATATAAGTTAAATAAGCAGGGTGACAATATACAGCCTTGACGTACTCCTTTTCCTATTTGAAACCAGCCTGTTGTTCCATGTCCAGTTCTAACTGTTGCTTCCTGACCTGCATACAGATTTCTCAAGAGGCAGGTCAGGTGGTCTGGTATTCCCATCTCTTTCAGAATTTTCCACATATTCTTGTGATCCACACAGTCAAAGGCTTTGGCATAGTCAATAAAGCAGAAATAGATGTTTTTCTGGAACTCTCTTGCTTTTTCCATAATCCAGCAGATGTTGGCAATTTGTTCTCTCATTCCTCTGCCTTTTCTAAAACCAGCTTGAACGTCAGGAAGTTCACAGTTCACGTATTCCTGAAGCCTGGCTTGGAAAATTTTGAGTATTACTTTACTAGCGTGCGAGATGAATGCAATTGTGTGGTAGTTTGAGCATTCTTTGGCATTGCCTTTCTTTGGGATTGGAATGAAAACTGACCTTTTCCAGTCCTGTGGCCATTGCTGAGTTTTCCAAATTTGCTGGCATATTGAATGCAGCACTTTCACAGCATCATCTTCCAGGATTTGAAATAGCTCAACTGGAATTCCATCACCGCCACTAGCTTTGTTCGTAGTGATGCTTTCTAAGGCCCACTTGACTTCACATTCCAGGATGTCTGGCTCTAGATGAGTGATCACACCATCGTGAATCAAAAGTACTAGGTGTTAAAATGATGGTCAGACTTGATCACATTTGATACTTGGAGAGAAGTAAGATCTTTACAGTGGGTAAAAATGCATGGATACCAGCCTGATGCCAGTTCACACATTTAAATGTTCTGGGATCCCTGGGTGTGTGTGTGCTCAATCATGTCCAACTCTGCGACCCTGTGAACTGTAGCCCGCCAGGCTCCTCTGTCCATGGGATTCTCCAGGCAAGAATACTGGAGTGGGTTGGCATTTTCTGTTCTAGGGGATCTTCCCAACCTAGGGATTCAACCTGCATCTCTGGCGTCCCTTTCATTGACAGGCGGATCTGTTACCACTAGGATCCCTGGTGGTTACATACAGCGTGACATGGTCTGTTGTGACAATGTGAAAGGGTGGTGGTTTTGGAATTGAGAACACACGAGCTGACAAAATGCATTCATACAAAACACACACACACACACCATGGACCCCTCAAGTCTCTGTCTGTCTGGATGTTTATTTGCTTGTGGAAAATCTTCCAGAGCCTGGCAATTTAGTGGAATAATAAAGCTGAGAAGAGCCACCCATAAGGATAAAAATACAACTGTATTCACACTCATTGCTTGGATCATTTCCTGGGAGTTTTAAAGGATTCATAGTATTAGGAGATTCTACTGGGTTGGGATCTTTCATTAAAATGTTATATTTTTTTCCATAAAGTGTTATGTTTTTCCATAACATCTTATGGAAAAACTCCAACGAACTTTTTGGCCAACTGAATATAATGGAATTTGAGGCCAATATCTTGCCATTTCACTCCCTTGTCTCTGTTCCTAGGGCATGTATGGTTGTGTCATTGCACACTGCCTATGGGTCACATTTGGAATTAGAATCTAATTCATGCTGCTTGTGGTCAGGCACTACCCTGTACATTTCCTATGCATATCTGTAACCCTCAGGCCTTCAAGGGAAGTATAATTATCTCTGCATACGGAGGGAAGCCTGAGCTCAGGGGGAGGCATCACTTGCTTGTGGCCCACACGTGGTTGATGCCAGAAGGAGCACTGAAACTTAAGCTTTGCTTTTTCCCTTTACCATGTTGCTATTTAAACAATGCGACCAATTAATTACACCTTTCTCTGTGCTCCTCTAAACAAGCAAGATAGTCTCATTCTCATTAGAAGAGGAAATAGGGCCCCTAAGGCATTGAATTCATTGGCTATAGTGAGAATCTAGAGTCTAGAAATTGCATCTCCTGCCTCCTAAGCTAGCTGGTGTGCTTGGGGAATGAGGAATAGAATCCACTTCCTTGCCTCTCCTGCAGTGGTAGGTGGGGGTTCTTCATCACGAGCGCCACCTGGAAAGTTCCATGAGGGGCCCTGGGAAGTCCCAAAGGAATTCATTCACACACAGAGTTTCTGAAATAAATTGATGTAGTGTTAGTCTCAGTTCTTCCACCGATCGTTTCCTATCTGAATTGGCTCTGCTCTGAATGGAGTAGACTATAGGACTCCAAACTGAGAATTACTCAGAGTGCTGTTAGTTAGTTAGGTCACTCAGTCGTGTCCAGCTATTTGCGACCCCGTGGACTGTAGCCCACCAGGCTCCTCCGTCCATGGGATTCTCCAGGCAAGAATACTGGAGTGGGTTGCCATTTCCTTCTCCAGGGGATCTTCCCGACCCAGGGATCGAACCCAGGTCTCCTGCATTGCGGGCAGATGGTTTAACCTCTGAGCCACCAGGGAAGCCCTACTCAGAGTGCTGGAGGGCATTTAAAATTATATATATATATATATATATATATATATATATATTTGTTTCTTTATTTGGCTGCCCTCGGTCTTTAGCTGTGGTACTTGGGAGCTTCAACCATCGTTGTGGCATGTAGGATCTTCTTCCCTGACCAGGGATCGAACCTGGGCCCCCTGCACTGGCAGCGCAGAGTCTTAGCCACTGGACCACCAGGGAAGTCCCAGGAGTGCATTTCTTGAGGGCATCATTTAAGGGCAAGAGTCTTGCTTCGGGTCTGATGAAATAAATTCAAGAGCCTAAAAAGGTTTCTAATTCCTATTCCAAGTGTGGCCACACTTTAAGGACTGCAGGATGCTCTTCCGGGTTTGTTCTGAAAGCATCACCAGCTCTCCCAGGCCTTCTCCTTTTCAAGGGCTCTGCAGTGTTGCTAATGGTGCTGTCATGGACCATACTGAAGAACCCCAGGGCTGCATAGATCCCCACCTCCTCTCCTATCTCCTGCATTTAATGAGTCGCAAAATATCTGATTTGCATAAGATATCTCTGCATTTCTCTGGCGTCCATCTCCTTGATTCTTCTCTGGTGACCCCAGCCCTGACTGACCACTGTCCAGCTGCTTCAGTCACCCTTTCAGCCATGGGTCTGCCCTATTGTAATGTGCAAGTGTGGTTCAGACCACCACCTGTTTTTTTTGACAGCTCAGGAGCTAAGAATGTCTTTATTTTTAAATGGTTGGAAAATATCAAAAGAACTATCATCTTTCCCGACATGTGAAAGTGATATGCAATTCAAATTTCGGTGCCCATAAATAAAGTTTGTGGGAGCAGAGCCACGCTCACTCATTACATACTGTCCGTGGCTGCTATCATGTGACGATGGCAGAGCTGAGTACTTGCAACAGAAACTGTGTGTCCTGGGAGGCCAGAAGTCTTTACTATCTGGTCTTAGAAAAAGCTTGCAGGCCCCTGCCCTACCTCTTCAGTCGTCCCCTCTCTCACATTTTTCCAAACTCATCTATCACTCAAACTCCTGAACTCCCTACATCATTAGTCCAAGTTAATCTCCATCTGGGCTTCCTAGGTGGTGCTAGTGGTAAAGAACCCACCTACCAATGCAGGAGGTGTAAGAGGATGTGGGTTTGATCCCTGGGTCGAGAAGATTCCCTGGAGGAGGGCCTGGCAACCTACTCCAGTATTCTTGCCTGGGAAATCCCATAGACAGAGGAGCCTGGTGGGCTACAGTCCATAGGGCTGCAAAGTTGTTCACCCCTGAAGCAACTTAAGCATACACACACAGTCTCCATTTATTTCCCAGTAGGAACTCCTTGCCCATCTCAGGTATATCTTATACCTCCCCACTAAGACCATCACTCAACTGATTCTTTCTGCCTGGAATAACTGTTCCTTCCCATCTTCTTCGAAAACGTCTCTGTTCTTCCAGCCTCACAGCAAATGCGATCTGCCTTGAAGTTCATCTCCCACACTGGTTAGCTCCCTAAAGCGCTTCTGGATCTGCTTTTAAGGCATGAAGTCCTTTCTGTTACTCCTGGCTACTTCAGCAGAGGTCCTAGGGACCTAACCAGGGGCAAGGTCCTTGAAGGTGGAGGTGCCCCATAGCTGTTGCCTAGGGCTGCTAAGTGCAGACCAAATGTGTCTGCCTGAGTGTGGGCTCCCTGAGCTCCTGGGGGCTGTTTCCCCAGGTGTGCAGCTCCTGTGGTTATACGACTTAGTTCTCCCCAAACCATGTTGCATTGTTTTGAAAGCGGGAAACAGAATTCACCATTTAGAAACTGATTTTGGAGACTTCCCCAGTGGTCAGTGGTTAAGACTCCACACTCCCACCGCAGAGAGCATGGGTTCAATCCCTGGTTGGGGAACTGAAGTCCTACATGCCACCTGGCAAAAAAATAAACAAATAAATAAATAAATAAATTGATTTTTAACTTTAAGTAGAAAGATTGTTGTCCTCCACTGATATGTCATTTAATCTAAATCTCTTACCTGTGTCGCCACCTCTGCCAGTCCTGTTGGTCCATCGTCACTCTTCATTTATCTGTCTGTCTTCAGCTCTCAGTCCATCAGCTGCTAAATTCTCTCCACAGTAGCCCCACTGTTGTCCCTTGATTGGCGGGTTGCATTTTTATCAGATTACCTGCAAATAGCACCCAACACTGTTGTTTCACCCTGCTGAGCTGGGTCCCTATCTCACCCTTACTCCTGCTTTGTGCTCCAGCCAAATTATACTCTGCTTTTCTGGAAAAAAAAAATCCCTCTTTTCTAGGGCTGCAGTTAACAAAGTCTGACAAACGTGGTGGCTTAGAACTGCAGGAATTTATAGTCTCACAGGTCTGGAGGCCCGAAACCGGAGATGAAGCTGTTGCCGGGGTCACGCTCCCTCTAAAGCCACTAGGGTGAGATCTGCCGTGTATGTTTCTCCTAGCTTCTGGATTTTTGCTCAGTGTCTTGGGCATTCCTTGTAGACGCATCACCTGAGTCACTGTCTTTATGTTCACATGGCATTCTGAGTGTGTGTATGTGTGCATCTGTGTGTCCAAATTTCCCCTGTTATAAGAACACAGATGTATTAGTTAGAGCCTACCCTACTTCAATAAAAACTTCATCTTTCATTTCTACTGAAGTATAATTGATTGACGGTATGAATGATCTCATCTTAACTTGATTATCTGCAAAGCTACTGTTTCCGAATAAGGTCACCTTCTACAGTGGTGGAGTTATCTTTTGTGGGAGTGCAAATCAACCCGTAACAATCCACCATTTGCTATGCTTTTCCCAAGCTGCTCTCACCATTTGCGATGCCCTCCCCTCCACATTTTTGCCTAGAGACCAGCTTTCCCACCTCCTCTCTTCCTCTCACATGGAATCACAACCTCACTAAACTCCCACAGCTCTGGGTGGGTACTGCTCTCTTGACACTTACTAGAGTGGATTCTACATTATAATCATTTAGGATCCCAGTTGACTTTAAACTTCCTTCTCTTTTTTTGCTCCTGGAAGATTGGTTCTGGTGTTTGCAAAAATGATTGCTAGGTAAGCTTAGGAAGGTGTAGCCTTCACATTCTTGGTACTGGATTTTAGGCTTCTCTAGGGTACTAATTGGGTTTTACTCATAAAGATGGCTGAGTGCCCCCAAATTGATGCTTTTGAATTGTGGTACTAGAGAAACCTCTTAAGAGTCACTTGAACTGCAAGGAGATCAAATCAATCTATTATAAAGGAAATCAACCCTGAATATTCATTGGAGGGACTGATGATGAAGCTGAAGCTCCAATATTTTGGCCACTGATGTGAAGAACTGACTCATTGGATTAGACCCTAATGCTGGGAAAGATTGAGAGCAGGAGGAGAAGGGGGAGGCAAAGGATGAGATGGTTTGATGGCATCACCAACTCAATGGACATGAATTTGAGCAAACTCTGGGAGGTCATGAAGGATAGGGAAGCCTGGTGTGCTGCAGTCCATGGGGTCACAAAGAGTCGGACGCAACTTAGAGACTGAACAACATCTTGGTATTTCTGTTCCCAAACTAGACATAGGACCCATGAGCACAGGAGGCCCTCAACAGGTGTCAGCAATTTGGAGATTTGGGGGCAGTGAAAGCAGGGGTCTGAGTCTGCATTTGCTGGTGTCTGTCATTGCAAAGCGCTGACGCTTTGTGACCTGTACGGTGTCTGTCTACTATTCTCAATATGGATCCTTGGCTAGACCAGGGCACTTCCACTGTCCAAAATAAATGAGTCTTTTTCTTTGTGTGACTCTGTGTGTCTGATGATTCCCTTAAATTGAAAAGAGCAAGCACCAAGAAAGGTAAAGAACCGTTGCTGTATACAGATGCATGGTGGGACCATGCATCTTCTTTCCATCTTTCCCTTTATCATTATTTTCAATACGTTCATCATCATCACCAGTCATAGGAATTTCAAGTCAGCAAAGCAACTCAGGCTTATATCTTTTAATTGTTAGGGCTATACATTTAGAATGTGCTAGTTACCCGATCCTATTAACCATACTCTGCTCTGAGATAATCTGCTTAAAATTGATAACACAGTCAGAGATTGGGACTTTATTGATTGTATTTCCTGCTAGACTCAGGCCTTTGCCTTTTGCTTATTGAAGCCTAAACTAAATGGCCTTGACCCTGAGGAAAGTCAGGCACCTGGGGGTGGCAGGCAGACCTGAGGACTTGGGTTCTAAAAGAGGCACATGAGCAAGTCAGAGGAAGGAGGCGTTGATGTTGAGATAATTCTTTTTCTTTCCTTACCTCACAGAGTTATTTTAAGGTTAACATAATCATTTAAAGTTTTGGGAAAAGAAACGCTTGGTAAATGCCAAGATACTATAGTAGAGCTGGAAAATAATGTGGTATATTGTTATACAGAGTCACACAGACACACATGAGTTATATCACGCAGTTCTGAAAAGCAAGTGTTATATTATCTGACATGCGAGTCTATCAGGTAAGAGACAGGGACAGTTGCTGTAAGTGCTTCCTTCCTTGGTTTCAGCATAGCAGAGGGGTCAATATAGCATAAGAGCTGGAATGAGAAAGCCTAGATTCAAGATGGTGCCGCATCTTATTCACAGGACCGCTTGGCATCAGTTGCTGAGGATCTTCATTCTTCCTCATCCACAGACTAGGGATCACAGCAGTTCTCCCCTCATAGGGATACTGTATAGGTTAGATGAGGAAGTCCATGCACAGTACTTTGCTCGTTGCCTTGGCATACGTAAATGCTTATAAATATTAATTGTTAGGTTTTAAAAAATGATCTTACTGAGAAACGAAAAAATATACCCATGAATAGTTCCGCTGTCGTGTATGCATTTAAAATAGTTCCAGGAAACAGAAGAAGAAATATCACACAGAAACTCACAATTAGGAACTCCCTGGTGATCCAGTGGTTAGCGCCCCATGCTTCCACTGCTAGAAGCAAGGGTTTGATCCCTTGGGCCAGGGACTTAAGATGCTGCATGCTGTGGGGCATGAGCAAAAGAGCAGAAAGTCATCACTAACTGCCAAATGACTTACACAGACACTGAGATCTGAGCTGGTTATTGAAGAATTAATTGGAATTAGATGGGGAAATAAGTTAGAAGATAAACATTCAGGATATCACAGTACCATGGAAGTAAGGACCGAAGCAAGATCTGTACGATATGGTCAACTTAGAGTTTATCTAACCCAGAGACAGTGAATAGGGGAAGAGTGGATGACAAGACCAGAATATTTGGCTGGAAATAGGGTGTGGCAAGACCAGTAAGGCAGCCTAAGCCATTTGGGATTCACGCAAAGGCATGTTCAATCATTGTTAGCCACTGAACACAGTGGTGGATTGGTGAATATGAGGTTTTAGCCACATAACTTGACAATGACATGTTAGATAGATTAATCTGTATTACGAAGCCCCAAAACAGTGGCCTTGAAATGGAAACTGGGATTGAGGAAGCCTAAACTAATACTTGTTAATCATCTAATGCATTTCACGTGCCAGACTCTGACCTGATCCTTTTTGTTTTGTTTAATCACAACAGTGCCTGCAAAATAGATAATGATATTTACGGTTTACAGAAAGGGAAATCGAGGCTCTGAGAATTTAGGTAATTCACTTAAGGTTTTAAGGTCACACACAGCTAATGGGTAGTAGAACAGGAATTTGATAGCCTGTTCAGCCTGTCTCCAGGTCTTTCTGCCATGCTTTGCTGAAGTGGGGAATCTAGTAAAAGGATGTGTAAATGAGATCCTGCAAAATAAATACTGAAACTTGATGTCTAATGAGATACAGGGATAAGATGATCTAGGCAATAAATGAGGATGACTCCAGCAGTTTGTGCCTAGGTAATTGTAAGCGTGGTAGAGATTTTAAAGAATTAGCCTATTAGGAAGGGAGATTGTTTGGAATGCGTGTGTGTGGGCTAATTCACTTCAGTCATGTCCAGCTCTTTGCAACCCCATGGACTATAGCCCACCAGGCTCCTCTGTCCATGGGATTCTCTAGGCAAGGATACAGGAGTGGGTTGCCATGCCCTTCTCCAGGGGATCTTCCAAACGCAGGGATCAAACCCAAGTCTCTTAGGCTCCTGCATTGGCAGGCAGGTTCTTTACCACTAGCCCATCTAGGAAGCCCTGTTTGGGATAGAAATTATAGAAATGTTGGGTTTGTGGTTATGATGCGCAGTAACAGAAATGTCAAGTGACCAACTGGCATTATGAGAATGAAATTTACATGGAAGTTTGTGGCTAAAGTGTTAGAATTCACACCCCTGGGTTGGTACAAGGGGTTGGATTTTACAAGGACATGGAGAGCGAAAGAGAGAGAGAGAGAGAAGACGGTTAGAGCAATATTCCTACCCTTTAACTGCCTGAGGATTTTGTTAAAATACTGGGGAGGCGGGTGGGATGAATTGGGAGACTGAGATTGACATATACACACTGCTATGTATAAAATGGGTAACTAATGAAAACCTCCTTAGCACAGGGAACTCTACTCAATGGCCTGCAGTGAGCTTAAATGGGAAGGAAATCTGAAAAAGAGAAGATGCGTGTATCACTGATTCATTTTGCTGTGTAGCAGAAGCTAACACAACATCGTAGACCATACTCCACAACTATACTCCAATAAAAATTAATGTAAGGAATACAGGTTTTGATTTACCAAGTTTGGAGTCAGAGCTTGGAAGTCCTCATTTCTAGCATGCTCTCGGGTGAAGCTGCCACTGCTGGTCAGAAAACCACACTTTGAGTAGTCAGGGGTGAGAGGACTGATCCTTGAGAAGCAACCATAGGTACAGGTGAAGGAAAAGAATCCAACTGAAAGAAGAGGGACAGAAAGGTAGAAAGATGACATAGTGTCCTAAGTGTCATGGGAGACGTGGGATGGTCAAGGTGAAGAGTAATGGAGAAAATCTCGTTAAGGAGTAACCACAGGTGAACTTCAAGATGTCTGTTTCTGGGAACGGAATAGAACTTGGATAACAGGAATTTAATCATTAATGATCTGTGTGATTGTGGAATTGCAATTGGAATTGAATTGTGAAAAATGTTGGTACCCAAGGGCTTCCCTAGTGAGTTTGATCCCTGGATTTGGAAGATTCCCTGTAGGAGAGTATGGCAACCCACTCTAGCATTCTTGCCTGGAGAATCCCATGGACAGAGGAGCCTGGCGGGCTACAGCCCATAGGGCCGCAAAGAGTTGGACACGACTGAAGTGACTTAGCAAGCATGCAGGAATGAACCAAGGAAACAGGATGATAGCCAATGGTATATAAAGTGAAGGACATTGACCCATCATTTACTAGATGAGAATCTGGGAATGTGGGCATGCTTGGATTTGGTACATGAGCATATACCAAAAGATAGAGATGACCATAGGTAGATTTCTGCAGAAAGGAGAATAGAACAGGATTTATGGAAGATGCTGAAGAGACAGGAAATAATTGAAGAAGGAAGCTGGAGATAGGATTGAAGACACCAATTTGAAAAAAAAAAAAAGAAAGAAAGAAAATACATTTTCCTCTAATATAGAAAGAAAGAAATCAGGCTCTGGTCAGGGTGGTGCAGTGAGCTTTTTAGGGCACCTCCTCTGCTCCAGAAACAGAAAAATATGAGAACGCATAACTGGGCCTGAAAGCAAGATAAATAACCTGATGGATCATAAATAGTACAGAAATAAAAGGCTGATGAGCAGGGCTACCTTCATTCTCAGGCTGGGCTCCAAAAAGGAGGCAACAAGTACTTTTACTTTTGTTGGAGGCAGAAAGTAAAGACAGGAATTTAGCTCTTGAGGGTTCTGCACGGCCATATGTACTGCAGATTGCTGGGGAATCATGAGCTGGGGACAAGCTTCCACGCTGATGAAGAGTCTGAAAAAACAGTGTTGTCAATCCCTATATGAGAGTACAGCTAGGAGGAATCTCTGAGCCTATGGAAGGAGGGGAGAGGGATTAAGATGCCACTGTGAGATGATGAACTGACTTAAGCCACTCAACTAGCAAAGACTGTTCTGCTACATCCCATTGCAAAATCAGTATGGAAGGGAGCAACTACTCAACATGAGGAAAAATAAAGTTATATCATTACTTCATACCAGTCACACAAGGAGTTATACATTCATGTTGAAAATTTGAAGTAGAACTTTTTGTTTTCAGCAAATTTTTATTTTAAAATGGTATTACCCTTTAGGGGCCCCAGGCCATCATTATAGGATGGGTTTGGAACTGAAGTTCTAAGAGCCTTGGTGGAGGCAAAAATAGCAACAATAAAAACATTAGACAGTGGTGAAGGAGCACAAAAGAGAAAGATTTAAAAAAACACCCTTCCTACCCAAAATCAACTACAACCCAAAATTATGAACTTTGTAAGAAAAATAACAAATAACAATAGGATATATGTTATTCTGATTCTACTCAACAATGTTCTGGAGATTCTACCCAATTCAATAAGACAACAAAAGAAATGTAAGAATAGTGGAAAGATACATGACCTCCCTTTTGTGAATGATATGATCATCCTACATAGAGTATCAAATGTATTCATAAAGCTAGAATGAATTAGAGAGTTCAGCAATGTTACTAATAAAAGATCAATAAACACAAATTAATATATTCCCTAAACACCATTAGAAACTTTAATTGAAAACAAATCACATTTACAATAGCAACAATAAAATGAAACAAAATAAAAGGCAAAAGATAAGCAATTCTTCTGGAAAATACAAGACAGTATTAAGAGTATAAAATAGAATGAGTAAATGGAGCATGTATCTTGTTCATAAATAGGAAGAACCAATAAATGGAGATGTTGAAGATCCCCTAAGTTTATAGAATAAATACACTCCCAGTAAAAATCCAGCAGGATTTTTGATAGTGCTTACTTGATAAGCTTAATCTATAATTTATATGAGAGAATGAAAAAGAATCACCAAGGTATTTTTTTTTTAAAGAAGATAAAGATTGCGGAGACTTGCTCTCATATACACTATGAGTTGGACACAACTAGGCAACTTCACTTTCATTTTTCACTTTCATGCATTGGAGAAGGAAATGGCAACCCACTCCAGTGTTCTTGCCTGGAGAATCCCAGGGAGTGGGGAGCCTGGTGGGCTGCTGTCTATGGAATTGCACAGAGTTGGACACGACTAAAGCGACTTAGCAGCAGCAGCAGCAGCTCTCATATACAAAAAGGCTTATTATAAAGTTAAACTAATTAAGACGGGGAAACAAATAGGCCAACAATATAATAGTGTGTTTTTTTAGCACTCAGAAAACATATATGTATATGTATGCAGAAGTCGGACACGACTGAGCAACTTCACTTTCACTTTTCACTTTCATTCATTGGAGAAGGAAATGGCAACCCACTCCAGTGTTCTTGCCTGGAGAATTCCAAGGACAGGGGAGCCTGGTGGACTGCCATCTCTGGGGTCACACAGAGTCAGACATGACTGAAGCAACTTAGCAGCAGCAGCATGCAGATATACAGATAGACAGAGATATGTGACTATGTGTATATTTTTGATATGTCATTGCAAATCAACATGAAAGGGAGAATTTATTTAATAAAATCACTTGAGGAAAAATATTGGTATCTCATACCAGGCACACAATAAATTATGAATTCTGGCTGAAATTTAAAAGTAGAAGTTTTTTTTAGGTAAGGTTTTATCTTGAAATACTTTTAGATATACAGAAATGTTGCAGAAAGAATGCAGGGAATTCTCTTATACAGTTTACTCAGTTTTCTTTACTGTAGTCATCCACTTCAAATCACCATGATACATCTGTTACAACTAAGAAGCCAACTTCAGCGTATTACTATTAACTAAACTCAATACTTCATTCTGATTTCACCAGTTTTTCCTCAAATGTCTGTTTTCTGTTTCAGAACCCCATCCAGAATACTGTATTGCATTTAGTTACCAGCCTTATTGTCCCTCGTGGTTCAGTAGGTAAAGAATCTGTCTGCAATACAGGAGCCCTGAGTTCAGTTCTTGGGTTGGGAAGATCCCCTGGAGAAGGGAATGGCAACCCACTCCAATATTCTTGCCTGGAATCTCATGGACAGAGGAGTCTGCGGGGCTACAATCCACGGGGTCACAGAGAGTCAAACACGACTGAGCGACTAACGCTGTCACTTTATCATGTTTCTTTAACTTCATCTGATCTATGAGTTTCTCAGACTTTCTTTGTCCCCGATTACCTTGACAGTTTTGAGGAACACTGGCCAGCCTTTATTCAGAGTGTCTCTCAATTTAGGTTCATTGGTTGGAGTCATGAGTTTTGGGGAGCAAGACCGCAGAGATGAGTGACATTCTCATCACATCATTTCAAGAGCATGTGCTTATCGCCTGGCATCACTGAACTTGCTAGCCCTGGTCACCTGGCTGAGACCATGTTTGCCAGGATTCTCCACTAAAAAGGTGCATTTTCCCCTTGCCATAGTCTTTGGAAGTAAGCTGATAAACATAGCACACAAGCTGGGGAATTAAGCCCCATTTCTTTGAGTGAGGAGTGTCTACATAAATTATTTGCAGTTCTTCTCTAAGAGAAATTGCTGCTGCTGCTGCTAAGTCACTTCAGTCATGTCCAACTCTTAGCAGCCCCATGGATTGCAGCCCACCAGGCTCCTCCATCCATGGGATTTTCCAGGCAAGAGTACTGGAGTGGGGTGCCATTGCCTTCTCCAAGAGAAATTGCTAAATGTAGTATTTTTAGAGGAAAGGAGTACATCCTTTTGATGAGGGGAAAAAAATCTTAAGGTATAGATTCTAAATAACATAAATGGAAAGATTAATACATTTGATGACCTTAATTTTTTTAATGGATATAAGATAGCATATACAAAATTAAAAGATCAACCATAGACGGAGAGAACATAATTCCAAAGCATGTAGTCAGCAAAGAATTTGCATGCAGAATAAATAACAGGCTCCCACAAATAAAAAGGGTAAGACAAACTCATATATAATGTATATATGTATGTGTAGATGTATAGTATGTGTGTATATATTATGTATCATTCTATAATATTATTGGACTTCCAAGGTGGCTCAGTGTTAAAGAATCCACTTGCCATTACAGGAGCCGTAGGAGACCCAGGTTTGATCCCTGGGTCGGGAAGATCCCCTGGAGAAGGCAATGGCAACCCACTCCAGTATTCTTGCCTGGGAAATCCCATGGACAGGGGAGCCTGGTGGGCTACAGTCCACGGGGTCACAAAGAGTCAGACATGAGAGTGATCACACACATACTATTATTATATAGGTAATATATATCCACACATACACACATAAGGTACATAATACACACACACAACACAATGAAGGAAGCATAGGAAGAGACAGTTCATAAAACAGGAAACTCCAGTTGAGATGATGGAAACCTCAGCAGTAATTAGGAAACGCACCTTAAAGCTATAGGAAGGTAAGACCTACCACGCATCAGTGAATATCAGATATGGAGATATGCGATAAGAAGTTCATTCATTTAGTGATCACAGAAATGAGTTGGTACCATCACTCTGGGGAGATATTTAGCAATACAGTGAAGGATTTCTATACATGATAGAGATAGCCTCTAAAGCCCTTCTTCTCAAACATTTTTTTTTGTGCATAGAAGTCACCTGAAGAGCTTGTTAACATGAAGATGTTGATGCACTGGAGTCTGAAAGCCTCCATTTCTACTAAACTCCCAGCTGATGCTGAAACTGGTTCACATGCCCAGCCCTTGAGTAAAAGCCTCTAGAGCAGAGGTCAGCAGACCTGGCCCCTATCTGTTTTTGCCGGCGACGTTTTAGTTGGAACATGTTTGTTTGTTTCCGTGTTGTCTGTGGCGGCTTTCGGACTGCAATGGCAGAATTTAGTAGCAGTGAAAGATGACTGTATGAAGCGTAGAAATCCTAAAATAGTATTCATTATCTGGCCCTTCGCAGGGAAAGTTTGCCAACTACTGCTCTAGAGAAACTCTCCCATGTGCATGGAAAGAGACTCGTGTAATAATATTTATTGCACCTTTTTTTTGAATTATGACAGAATGGAAATAAATGTCAGTTGGTAGAACCGGCAAAAAATTTGTAGCATGTTCACATGCTGAACTCCATTAGTTACAATTAGTGAATAAGAATTACATGTTCAAACATGGATAAATCTAGAAGACATCCCTTGTTTTAAGATGTAAACTTGGGCAGTTTTCTTAACAGATCTATACCTCTGCAGCCAGATTATTAAAAGATGCCTGGAAATGAGCCTCATCTATCTCAGGGCAGTGGTTACCTCTGGTTGAGGGAGTAGATGAGGAACAGGATGATGGATGGATTCATATGGGCTGATAGCAATAGGTGTAATGTGATCTATCTCTCTCAAAAATTTGAAAAGAATATATCGAAGTATAATAAATTGTTAATATTCGGTGGTGGGTATCCAGTTTTGATCTTCTCTATACTTTCTTACTTCAGATATTCCAAACATTTGAAAAGAATGGAAAGAATCAAAAAGGGGGAAATGTGCTGAATATAAAGTATTTGGGGACTTCCCTGGTGGTCCAGTGGTTAAGAATTCAACTGCCAAAACAGGGGATGTGGGTTGGATCCCTGATGTGGGAGCTAAGATCCCACATGCCTTGGGGCAACTAAGCCTGCAGGCCAAAGCTAGAGAGAAGCCCCTCCCCTCTAACCCCACTCCCACCCCACATGCCAAAAGAAAAAGAAGAAAATAAAGGCAAGTATTTTGAAATGCAGGGAGGGAGATGAAAATAAAGAAACGCTATTCATACCTGAGGTTCTCGCTCCTCTCAGTTAAGCAAGAGATGTTCCCGTATGATAAATTGTCCCTTATATGGTTAATTTTGAGAATGGAAAACAGGTTTTGCCAGGTGACTAATTTTACTCCATGGCTTATAAAGTATTTTGATTCTAAAAGGTCACTTCACCAGCGTCCTGGAGTGGAAGAAACTTCGCTTTCTCTGGGACTCGCATTTCACTTCTTTGAGCCAAGCTCAGCTTATTGTTGGGACAATAGTAATGCCAAGGGCGAAGCCCCCAGGCATATCCTCCTCCTTTTGAGTTTGAGCTTTGCAGTGTTCCTCCAGGGAGAGTCAGGAGAGCCTTCAAGATTCCTTCAGGGAAGTGCCTTTTGCTTTTGTCTGAGAATCTCAGTGTTCCTCACCCTTTTATCTCACCCAGGCATGGATGCCCTCCCACTGTGACTTCCCCTGGCACGATTCCCTGAGCTGATTCACAGTTACATTCAGCCGCAACCCCCTCGCTTAGAGCATCTGCACACAGCTGGAACCAGACTTTGCACGTGGGCCAGGGCGGTCTCACCATTGATTTTCCCTGCAGTATTGAGGCAACTTTACAGGAAGAGGTGCTGTGTGCTGAAGTTGGGGATCTCAGTTCAATACTCATAGCCATGAAATATACAAGAGGGACATTTCAGTTCCAAGTACATTTCAGTATGCTAAAGAAACCTTTGTAGCTTGTTTGTTGCTGCAGGGATGTGGGAATACTTTGGGTCAAATCATACCCCATGAAATTTAACAGCTGCATTAAAAAGTCTTGCTAGCTGGCCCTTGACAACCTTTGGTCAAGTGTCTTTTATGTGCCAAGCAAAGTGGAAGCATTGCCAACTGATAATGCAAATACTCCAATACCCTCTTCTTCCCTAAAAGCAGCATTGTATGTAGTCCGTAGAATATTTTCTTCCTGGGAGCTCAGTTTCTGAACCCAGTGTCCTCTTACCCATAGAGTTCAACTCCTGAACTAGCTCCTCTTTCTGAGATAAGTTTGTCCTTCTGATTTCCAGCCTCTTCTTTATCATTTTTAACCATAACCAGTGAAAAGTGCAAATGTTAGTTGCTCAGTTGTGTCCGACTCTTTGGGACATCATGGACTGTAGCCCTCCAGGCTCCTCTGTCCATGGAATGCTACAAGCAGGAACACTGGAGTGGGTAGCCATTCCCTTCTCCAGGGGATCTTCCTGACCCAGGGCTTGAATCCAGGTGTCCTGCATCGCAGGCAGATTCTTTACCATCTAAACCACTGGGGAAGCCCAACTATCCCAAGAGGGAGCATACATTTGGTTATCATAGGGACAGTCAGTGAGGCTCGCTGACATGGCATTTCCTGGTCCTTAATGCACAGCCCATTACCTAGTGCTGGCTTTACGTTTATTATAAAGTTCTAAACTCAAATGCTAAGACAAAGCATTCAGGGATTATAAAGAAATGATGGGACCAGGTGGAGGTAATAGGGAGTGGAGGGATATATGGCAAATTAGAGAACACACACCCTGCGTAAACTAAGCGGCCGCTGCTTTACACTAGCTGATGACCATTTTGCCGAAAGGCTGGCCCGGCACTGACAGAACTGGATATTCAAGGGAATCTAGAAATAGGGACATTTTAAATGTGAATCCCCCAGCTTTTAGATGTTGCAAGCTGATTCAAAAAATTGTTTAAACTATGCTAAAAAAAAGATGCAACGTAAAGCCACAGATGGCCCATAGGTTGGGTTTGCAACCTCAGAATAACAGAGGAAATGATCTGAGCGATTTAAGCAAGTTAGTTTGCGGCCAGCAAGTCTAGGCCTTTGGGTCTCACCTCCCTGGCTCAGTGCCACCAGCCTTTTGTTGAATCTGATGGGAGGAGAGGAAAGACCTTAGACTGAGAAAAGCAACAGCCGCACCAAGAGGCAAAGATGAAGAACCACGTAACCAGAGTCACATCCTGGGGCCATTAGGACCCTTTGATAACCTTCTTCCCATGACCTTCCAGAGTCCACTGCAAAGACAGCAAACGAAGCAGGCGGCATTATGAGGGACATTTTCTTTACCATAATGTGCCCTTTCCTGTCACTTTTTGTTCACATAGTGACCCAAGGAGAGGGTGCCAGGGAGAGAGTTCTTCTGGGCTCCGTACCTTCCAGGAGGGTTCTGACTGTACACACTTGCTCTAGGTGTGACTGTGTTCTGAGTAATTGCTCTTCTCTCCAAATTCATGATTCTCTGTCATCAGGTTTACTTTGCATCCTTCTTAAGCGGAACTCCCAGAAGTAACACGGAATGAAGGGGTCAGTGTCTGGATAGGGCTTGGGATTCTTTACTTGGAAGGTCCCAGGACAAACAAAGTGGTAGGTGTGGTTGGCTACCGAAGTTCAGAAGATGGTACAGAAGGTGAGGCGGCCTGGGCATCAGCTGGCACAGGGATGTTCAGTTCTCTGGCTAGGGAAGCCATTAGTGAGGAGAGAACACTCCAGCCCTCCAGACAGGCCTTGCAGAAGGAGCCAGAGGCAGAGCCCTGCTTTCCCTGGAGAATGTCCCCATCACTACGGCCTTGACCTCCATTTCTGCCTCCATTTCCCAAATATCAATTTGCAACAAATAGAATCCGTATTGCAAACTATTTAATGACAAGGAGTTTAAGGTTATAAAGAACTTAGGATATTCAGTATTAGACTCTGCCACAAAGTGAACTTGGGTTGTTTTTTTTCTTTTTAATGTATATTACTGAGCCTCAGTTTTCCCACATGTAACCCTGGGAGTCTCCAGGCAAGAACACTGGAGTGGGATGCCATTTCCTTCTCCAATGCATGAAAGTAAAAAGTGAAAGTGAAGTTGCTCAGTCGTGTCCGACTCTTAGTGACCCCATGGACTGCAGCCTACCAGGCTCCTCCATCCATGGATTTTTCAGGCAAGAGTACTGGAGTGGGGTACTATTGCCTTCCCCAGATTTAATAATATCAACTTTTAAAAGGTATTGGAGGGACTTCCCTGGTGATCTAGTGGTTAGGACTCTGAGCTTTCACTGCCAGGGCCTGGGTCTAAGCTGTGGTTGGGGAACTAAGATCCTGCAAGCCACATGGTGTGGTCAAAAAAAAAAATTAAAAATAAAATAAAAGATAGTGTTGTTGCTGTTGTCGTTCAGTTGCTGAGTCGTGTCTGACTCAGCACACCAGGCTTCCCTGTCCTTCACTGTCTCCTGGAGTTTGCTCAAACTTATGTCCATTGAGTCGATGATGCTGTCCAACCATCTCATCCTCTGTCGCCCCCTTCTCCTGCCCTCAATCTTTCCCAGCATCAGGGTCTTTTTCAGTGAGTTGGCTCTCCTGCATTGCAGGCAGATTCTTCACTGTCTGAGCCACTAAGATACTGGAGATGCTGAATCACCTGTAAGCAGTGCCTGATGCTGTCACTAAGTTATATAGATCTTTGGATTCCAGGGTGATCAGTGATATATTGAATGGTAGGATTGTTACAGACAGGTATTACCTGAGGCTCCCTTCATGTCTTCCCACCCCTTGAGGAACCATGCGGAGGCTGTGACTAGAATGCCCCATGCCTGGGGTGAGGCACCCATCTGGCTCCCCACCCTGACATCTATGCTGGGACCCTGCTCCTCTCACTGTCTCTCTGGACAAGCGTCTTCGTTGCTCTGTGCGTCTGATTCCCTGTAGTTAAGCCATCCATGACCTCAGTGCCAGAACGCCTGTGTATTTCAACCTCCTCCATCTCACAGCCAAGGATGTGTAAGTTCTAAGCATTTCCGCGACATAGCAACGTGAAGATGAGGAATGAATATATTTCAAGAGGAAATGTTGGGGAATAATCCAGCAGAGCTCCGCTTGGTATTGGGCCTTTTATCAAGGCCATAACCCAAACCCACCTTATAGTGTTTGGGAATAAAATGACCATGTCAGATAGCAAAAGGAAGAAGCAGGGACAGAAGGGGAAGCCTTGAGAATCCAATCGGATGAAGAGTGTGTAGGCAGAAGATGCGAGGCGGTTCTCACGGGCAGGTGTTTGGAAGGCTGCTAGCACTAGACTCCCCAGGCCAGAGCATAAGAATGGGGCTGGGGTGAACCAGAGAGCGTGAGATGAATGGGATCTTCAAGACTGTCAAGAAAACAGAGAAGTGTGAAGGTCTAGGTGTAGGCCATCTTTTGTGTGGCGCAACCATAGCAGCCAGTCCTTGTCTTGCTGCAGCGAATAGTAAAGAACTTGCCCCTGAGGATGCAACCTGCTTTCAGCCCCAGGGGATTGGCTCAGGAAGCTTTCATCACATTGTCTGGGTGCTCGGTTTCCCTCCCTTCCCCAAAACAACCCCAGAGTCTCTGGTTCACATCTCAGGAAAACACACACCTAGACTGTCCCCGAAGACCAGGCTCTGTTCTGAGCTACAGAGGGCCTACGAGAAACTTTGTGCTGGATGACTCTGGGAAACGCTGTCTGCAGTTGGAGGAAAAGGTTAGACGTGGGGGTCCGTGGGCCATGGGTGGGTGAGGCTCTCTTCAGAGGTGTGTCTGCCCACTGTAGCCTTCCCTCCACCCGCCTGGCTCTCTCCGTCTGTGTCCATGGTGGTCCTGGTCTCCCTGCCTCACCCCCACCTCCCACAGCATATGCCTTTTCCTTCCTGCTCTGGGGTTGTTCTGAGTGAAAGAGGGAACAACGGGAGATTTTGGATCGGTGCCTCTTATGCTATCAGGCTTCAGCATTTAGAATCTTGGAAAGGCTCCACCTGGGAGAGAGTTCCAGAGAAAACAAACTTCAGATCCTGGCTCATATGGGAAAAGGCTCATGTTCACGGAGGCAGCTTCAGGGACCTTGGCAAAGGCTTAGGCAGGCTTGGCCCCTGCCTTTAATGGATCTGACATGGAGTCTTCCAGGGCCTGCGTTGCTACGTGGCTTCTAAGGGAGATTACACTCTCAAGCTATAATGACACCTCTTTCATAGAAGAGTTTTCAGGTCTCTAAGGAGACCAGCAATTTTTGTTGTTTTGACCATTGTGCCCTGAGACGGCCAAACTCCCCATCTCTTCTGCTCTTCATTCCCCTTTGCCAAGTTGTTTCCCTCTTGGAGAGCAGATGAACTTCTTTTATAGCGGGGATAGGCCCAAAAGGGGTTCTCAAGACCAGTAGGATCATCCGTCAAGTCATAGAAGTCATCCTTCCACCCCCAGAAATGACATCCAGAAAAGCAGTGATGGGCATAAGTTCAGGGTTCCCTGGCCCAAGAAGAGGGATGGGAGTAAGCATGGTAGGGAAAGGTTGGACAGAGTTTAGGGTGATTCCCTCGAGCAGTTCCTTCATGCCACTGAATGATACTCAGAAGACCATGTATCTAGATTTTGTAGCTAAAATAAGGCAGGTGCCCCTTCAGTTAAAGCAGTGTGAGCACAGGAGCTGGGAACACCTGGATTTCTATTTCTGGCCCTGTGCACTGAAGAAAACCACTTCCCCTTGTCTTTGCACTTGGGGCTCAATACTGACCACTAATTTCCCCGTGTCTGCCTCTTCTGCCAGGGGTCTTTTCAAACATAGACAATCATGGGATATTAAACTTGAAGGACAATAGAGACCATCTAGTCCCATCAACTCACTATATATATGAGGAACCCGAGGTCCAGAGTGGGGAAGTGTCTTACCCAAGGTCACATGGTGAGTTACCTCTTTCGACATGCTTGTATGCAGTACAGACTCCCCTCCACCCCTCACCAATTTTGATTCTTAAGATCTTAAGACCTCATGATGTCTTCATAGGTCCCTGAGGACTGGGGGAATGACTAGGTGCCTGATGTGGGTTGGTACTAAAATCCCTTAGGTGAGGGGGATTTTCCAGGCCAGGATACTTCACAGGGCCTGGATGAGGAATCTTGGAGAAAGGAGAGAGGGACTATGGCTTGGAGAGAAGCAAGGGTGTCAGAGACCCTCTAAGCAGACTGCCCAGACCCATGGCCTCTGCCACAGCCCCATGAGAGCCCTTGTCCTGGGTTAGCACAGTGATGTTATCACACAAACATCTCACGTTGAGACTGAGTCTCCCTCTAAACACGGCATTATCAGCGAGGAACTTCTCCTCTGTCTCCACAATCGGACGCCAATGCCTGCAGTAGGAGGGCACCCAGCATCCAAGATGACTCAACTCTGTTTTCATTGCAATATGTCCTGAGAATGAGGAGGGGAAAGTCTCAGTGCAACCAACCCAATCTCTCCCCATCACCTCCAACTGCCCATCACACCCTCCACATGGCTGCACACAGCTCTCCTAAAAAGATAGGCTTACTCCTGTCTTGTCTGCATGTGCAGCTAAACAAACACACGCCCATTACAGACATGATTTTAATGTGAGATTGGTTGAAAAACCTCCTTCTGGACATTTGATCAATATTACCCACACCTCTGGATATCCAACTTCCGTCCATGGCAGTGTGGGCTAGAGACGAGCTGAGCCAGCATGGAAGTCCTCCTTGCCTGAGGCTGCTCATGGCTTGGTGATCACCAGTGCCACCCCTCCGAGGTTTTTCCATCCCCTGTAAGATTTGGAGGGGTTCCCAGGTGGCACTAGTGGTAAGGAACCCACCTGCCAATGCAGGAGACATAAGAGACATGGGTTCAATCCCGGGGTCAGGAAGATCCCCTGGAGGAGGGCATGGCAACCCACTCCAGTACTCTTGCCTGGAGAATCTCATGGACAGGGGAGCCTAGTGAGCTATAGTCCATGGGATCGTAAAGAGTCAGACACGACTGAAGCACATAACACGGAATTATGGGGAGGCAGAGTGATCAGCCATCATTTCACTGAATGGGTGACATGGGAGGACAAAATGAACAAGAAGGTATTTCTAGTCTTGGAAGTACAACAGCCCCAGCCTGGTGCAGTCAAAAGTGGTCCACATCATGCCTACTAGGATTAGAAGTAGCTCACTAGAATCCCTCAAGAATGTCTGGAGAGCATTTTCCTCTGACCCTTTTGCTCCCCAGGGACCCTGGCAATTATGCCCCCTCCCCACTTCCCTCCCAGGCCCATCATCAAGGCCTCCTCCTACTTAGATGAGGTTGCTCCTCCTCTTCCAGGACAATCCAAGGCCATGCCCCCAAATGTTTCGCTCCCATCACTTCCTCAGTTCAGTGGAGGCTGCAGCAAAAGTGGAGTGTTTCCAGTTTCTCTGGCCATGCTTGGTTTTAAGTTAATCCCCTCCTCCTACCCTTCCCTTTTGCTGAGAATTCATTTGGCTGTTCCCACTATATCTGTATCCGTATCTCCAGTTGTCCCCTGTCCCCCCCCACACGCCCCCACCCCGCCCCCACCCCGCCCCCACCTTTCGAGCTCCCACTCTGTTTCCCCTTCTAGTTTTGATCTTCTTTGGGGGTTTGGTTTTTACTTTATTTTGCTTTTTTCTGTTTTTCTGTTTTTTTGTTTTTGTTTTTTATAGGTTTCAGAGAAATTATGTTGAATCCAATAAGCCTTCCCGGACATTCCAAGCCTCTTAACCATGGCATCTATGTTGAGGATGTCAATGTCTATTTCAGCAAAGGACGTCATGGCTTTTAAAGACTCCTTTTAAGCCTCCCTGTTTTGATGTCTCCTTGGTAGGCTGGGCCCTCTGAGAGGTTGGAAGCTCTAGGCATTGTTCCGTTTGGAGCCGGGGATGCTAACTAAAAACCACATGAGCCAATGGTGCCCCCCGCATCCTTTATCGCCACCAAGATGGGTGTGTCCCCGCCCCCCCATCCACCACTGGCAGGGTTGCCCTTCTCCTCCAGTCATCACTGTGCTCCCTTTTTTCCTGGCCTCCAAGGCAGCTCCTGCCATCATCTTTAGAGCCAATACAGAGAATTAAAAACCTGTGCACCAGGAACCATCTTTTAAACATACTAGCAGTCTCTTGCTTTCCAAAAACAACCCAACCACCACGAGAAAGCCTGATGAAGTCCAGCCGTGCTCCGGCCTCACTTTCTCTGCTGGAAGTATGGGGTCTCCTTGGCCACCCTCTTAGTGACCTCGTCGCCCTGCAGCCTCCCGTGGGGAAGAACATCTAAGGAGAGGTGGAGACGGCGCGGTGAGAGGAGGGGGAGCCAGGCCCACGTGTTGGCACCAGATTAGGTCTCAGAGGAAAGAATGGACACCAATCATTTTCTATATATATACATATATATATATATATATATATTTTTTTTTTTTTTTGGTGGAGAAAACCGTGTCTTTTTGGGGACACACTTTCCCCCTACTTCCTCTTCTCTCTGCAACGGCTCAGTGAGTGGTGTTAGAAAACCCCTTGGAGAAGGGGATTTCTCCAGGGCTTCTTCTTGGCCCCTAGACCTACAGTTCCCACGAGCTCTGGCTGCAGGAGGTCTTGCCTGAGAACCGGGCATCCTGCTAGGACCACAAGGGACCACAAGGGAACCAGGGACCAAGGCCCTTCCTGCTGGCCTGTGATTCCAGCATTGGCGCTCTTCCCCCACTTTTACTTGTTCTTGACTCTGAGAACTTTCAGCACCCAATGGAATCACCATTTCAAGGCCAAGATGAACTGAAGGGGAAGAGACGTAAAAATTGGCTTCCTCCAGCCCCTCTCACGGCACCAGTGGAAGTGTCATCCTGTCCTCTGGTCAACATATGTGTTTACTTTGCTTGCTTTGACTCATGCCTTACTCCATGGCCACCCTCTCCCAAAGAGGAGGGATTTGTTTCCCCCACTTTCACCTTGACCCACAGTGGAGGGGAGGGTGGAGGGAATGCCTTTACCCCAGCTTCCATAGGAAAAGCATGGATGTAGGGCCTGGAAGTCCCTGGATTTGCTGCCATATTGGCTTAGTAGATTTCGGGGGCACGGCTTACTTCCTCCCACCCCTGGTACTTCCACTGTGGGGGCTCAGCACAGGCTGCCCCCTTGAGGGTGGAGCACGGAAGAAGAAAGGGCCAGCCATGGGGAGCTTGGAGGGCAAAACGGTGGTGGTTTTAACCCACTAAGTTTGGGAGTGAGGATGCACAGTGATAGATAGCAGATTCTCTGCCTTGGGAGAGTTCCCTGGGGGTTAGGATTCCCTCTTAGGGTTTTAGGTTCCAAGTCCTGTGGATGGGGGTTCTTCAGGTCAGGTTCCCAGCCTGGTTCTGGAGACGCCCTCTGTGGGTTTTAAAAATACAGAGCTTTCCAAATTCTTGCCCAGTGTCTGGGGTGGCCTCCCGGGCGCCTGAATGTCCAGAGTATCACATGGGGGTTCAAGTTGTCTCCAGGACCTTGAAGGATGTGCTTATTCAGCCCCTCCCAGCTCCCCACCACCCCGCTCCCCACCACTTCACATCTGGCCAGTCCCCACTGTGTCCTGCCAACTCTTTGGGCCAGGGCCTCTTTCTGAGTGTGGCTTTAAGGAGTAAGCTTGAGGATGATGTTTTTTGATTACTGTAATTCATTACCTCATTTCCAGCCTCCCAGGCTCCATCCATCCCAGCATCCTTTATTCTGCCATTTCCCTCACCTTGTGCTAAGACCATGGGGCGTTCTGTTTCCACAGAGACTTATAGGAGTGTTCAGTGTATAGTTTCTTAATAAACACTTTATTTTCTAATGAAATGACTGAATCAGACCTCTTATTTGGCATTTTTTGCAAAGAATATTAAAGACATTTCAGGCTACCCCTGGTTTTTTTTTTTTTTTTTTTCATTCCTCCCTATTTTACTCTTTTAAAGAAATTTCTTAGCCAATTCCTGTTTGCCAAGGATTTTACAATCTGCTCCATTGGTTGGTTTCACTGAGACCTCTCCAGATACACTCTAAGCCCATACAGTGAAGCATTTCCTCAATCTTACTGAGAAGGCGTTAGAGGCACAGAGAAGCTGATTGGTTCACCCAGAGTCACACAGCGCACAAGGTAGAAGCAAAGTTCAAACCAGACTCCACCAAACACAACGCAGGTGACTGAGACCCTCGCCTCCTTGGCGGCAGGGGACTCTTCTGTTGTCTGAGCAGCCAAGACCTTTGGAGATTCTTTCTTCACAACTGAGGCGTAAGGGGCTCTGGAGTGGGGTCAAGGGATCCTTCATCTTTGGGGCACCAGCAAGCCAGTGTGATTTTTCCTTTGGTTGGAGTGGTTTTATAGCTCCCTGATGAATCTTGGGGAAGAGACCTTGCCCAGAGAAAGATGGGGCTCGGGGTCTGTAGGTCAACCTGCCGATTACTCAGAGACCCCCCACCCGTCCCCATGCACAGCACGTACGTACTCAGGTGGGCCGAGCTCTCATGGCAGGTCCCATGTGGGCTACCAGAGAAAGGGAGGAAGCGAGTCCTGGGGTTCTGTGAGACTGAGATGCTTAGATGAGCCGGGTATGTCTGTCCGCCCTTGGTTCCTGAGCCCTGACACAGCTGTAAGTGTTGAAATGCCTTCTGAGGAGGAAGTGGAAACCCATTCCAATATTCTTGCCGGGAAAACCCCATGGACGGAAGAGAGGAGCTTGGCGTGCTAGCCCACGGTGGACACAAAAAGTCAGACACGCCTTAGCAGCTAAATGATAACAACTCACAAAATGCAAGTCATTATTTCAATGCATGGGTTTTAGTTGTGATGTATTGGATTTTCTTGAGTCAGGATTTGCTTAGCAGTTCCAAGGTAGAATTCAGGGATTGAAGATACATATACACACGTATAACCAGTGTCTAGCACTTGAAAAAAAAAAAAAAGTCTGTATTTTTTTCAACTGTTAGACACTCGTCTAGGTCTTAGGGAAGCACAGACATCATCTAGTCCTAAAAAGCACATAATAAGCTTGAGGGATAGACTAGAAAAGCTGATCATTAATAACCACATATCATAATACATGTCTTAATGACTGCACCAGTAAGTTTTTGTGAAATCAGACAAGAGGCACATAGAATTAATTTTATTTAAGAGGAACAACAGAAGAATCACAGACCATAATTAGGGTTTTAAGCTGGACTTTGAAAGAATAAGGATTTTATAGGACTTTTGAGGAAGTAAGGGTCTGGAAGATGCCCTGGAGAAAGGAACGGCTACCTGCTCCAGTATTCTTGCCTGGAGAATTCCATGGACAGAGAAGCCTGGCCGGCTACAGTCCGTGGGGTCTCGAAGGGTCGGACACGACTGAGCAACTGAGCATGAGTGCAGCTTACAATATCTTCCTTTTAGGAGGAGAGGACTTTGTACGTAGGAGGTTTGGAGCAACAGAGGAGGCTGGGGGCTGGGGAAGGGCTCCTGGGGGGAGGGGGTTGGACCCCTCCCTGGGTCTCAGTAGGCTTTGTTGGAGCTTCTTACTTAGGAAGTAAAGATGAGGCAGGCAAAGTGGGTGGGCGAGCTCAAGGTGGAAGTCCAACACGGATGGATCAGGCTAGGTCGGTGCTTTTCTGCTTATCCTTACGCTCTGACTCTCCTATTGGAGTCTAGTTCTGTTTGAGCCCCCACCCCTCACCTCACCCCAAATGGAAGCTCCTCTTCTGTAGAGTGGCCTGAACAGGGGGTTTGCCCCAGCTTTGCATTCTCCTGTTCGCAAGGGCTCTAAGGTTGGACCAAGGATGTCCCAAGGGCTGAGACCACCTTTGGGCCCATCAGGCTGCATGGATTCCAGGGGCAATTTCATTATTCAGGGTTTCCTTGGTGACCCAGACGGTAAAGAACATGCCCGCAGTGCAGGAGACCCAGGTTTGATCTCTCAGTTGGGAAGATCCCCTGGAGGAGAAATGGAAACCCACTCCAGTATTCTTGCTGGGAGAATCCCATGGACAGAGGAGCCTGGTGGGCTGCAGTTCATGGGGGTCACAGAGTTGGACACGACTGAGCAGCTAACACTTTCACTTAGAGATATTTAAGCTTTGTTTTATCTGGCTGCATAGAGCCAGCCAATGCATGGGAGAAAAAATGATGAGCAGAAACAGGCCCTGGCAAGATGGGAAAGGAAACCACCTATCCACGGGAGGAAGGGCCCGCATCACCCACGTGGAGGGAGAGTGCAGCAGGAGGAAGAAGGAGAGATGAGGGTTTAGGGGTGTGGGGGGCAGGGAGTGAGAGAAGCCTTGTCTGGGGGCTTCTATTTGCCTCTAAAGTGTAAGGCGAGGCCTTGGGGTGCAAGTGGAAACATAGAAGGGTGCCAAGAAGGTTTCAAGCAGCAGAAAAGACCATGGCAGATGTTGGGGAAGCGTGAGAAAGTTCCCAGGAGGCATGAGGACTGGCCGAAGCTGGAGAACCGTGTTGAGTGTGCAGGACTCTGTCTCCTACGCTTTCCTGCTGGGCCCTGAAGTCCCATGGCATCTACCCCAACGTTAGAGGGTCCGGAGTGGTCAGAGCTGGCACAGGGAGGCCTTCAGAACAGAACTCGGCCTGCTAAGGATGCTGGCTTGGACTGGCTTCATCCAGGGAGGCTCAGGGGGACCCGCAAGTCCTGCAGCTCTGTGATCTTCTGGGTTTGGAATCTCACCCACAGGATTTCACAGTGGCTTTTTTGCACTTGAGCTTGCGTTTGGTCATGGGGGACTTTGTGGCAAAGGCTCATCCCAGAAGCCAGTGTGCTTGTTGTGTGCTCTCTGGATCTTCATCTTGGAGGAAAGGAGGAAAGGAAAGGCTCCTCTTCTGAACACTGTTTTCTGAAGCTCAAAGGGTAGAGAACTCACTCTCCTTGAGAAGGTGTAGGACAGTGGGGAGCTCGGCTGTAGGGCTTTTCCAGGGACATGTTCTTTCACTAGCATTGTGTGGTTAGATCCTGAAACTGGCTGCCAACCTCCAAAGAAGGGCTTTCCTAGGGAACATAATAACAATCACGTCAAACTTACGAAGCACCTATTCAGAGCCAGGCCTGTTTGACCCATGGAAGCTGAAGCTCAAGAGTCAGTAATGACCAGGCAGCTGTGAATGGCAGAGCCAAGTCTGACATGGGGTCCCCTTGACCGCCCAGTGCTCTCAGCTGCACCACAGAGCAATCCATCTTCGGCTCCAGGAAAGCTGAAGTCCTGAGGGCTCCACAATCATAGGTTCCCCCTACCTCCTTGAAGGATGAAGTCCTTCAAGGGTCTTTAAAGCTAGATGCCATCCCTATCATCCTTCTGGAAACAGACAAGCACGGTGATTTTGAAAGACTCCCCAGAAAAGAGCATCCGCCCTGCTCTACCTTCACCCATTCTAGTATTTGGTGACCCTGGTTGCCTGAAAGTGTGGTTGTTCTTAGATCTGAGTTGAATCATCTTGTTTCCAGTTGGTGAGATTTCCAAACAGACAAGGGTGCCATCTTTGATGTTGAGAAGGACTTGTCAGCTGAGACACATCTGGTCCTGAAGCTGCTAGCTGAGGCTGCCCAGGTCTGGGCAATGTGAGCAGCTTCAGACTGGAAGGTTGTGGAAGGAAGAGCCTTGCTTGACTTCTGCACCCCCACCTGAATATTCTCCACCCTTCCCCAAAGACCTCCTGACACGTGGATACTCTGCTGTGACCTTGCCACTCAGGGAGACAACAGATGCCAGGCATCTTCAGTTTGGAAAGCAAGAAGCTGGGCTCTGCACTGGCCTGTCTCTCCTTTCTTACTTGGGAATTCCTTTCTTTAGCCAAGCTTCCAGCCACCACATCCTCCTTGGCCCCAGCCGCAGGCATGTCCTCAGCCTAGTACAGAGTCAGTGACACTTTCCTGGCTCCACTCAGCTCCTGCAAGGCCAGCCCTGGGCACAGGCTCATGCATCTCCGATCCAACAGCAAGATGCCAGGGAGGGTTTGATCCTACAGAGACAGCAGATCAATGCAAGGTGACTTCATTGCCTGTAGCTTCCTGGACTGTGCCAGATGCAGATTAAGCAGGGGGCCTTTGTTCCTTCAGTGTTTACTGACTTGGGGCTCCCCCTAGACTCACAGATGGCCACCAGAATGACTCTGAAAGGGAGAGCAAGATGAGAGGGTCTCAGTGAGGGACAGACCGAGATGAGTGAGGGTGGAGTGATGCCGGCTGCTCTGAGGTTCCAAAGGTTCAGCATGCCAAAGGAGGTGGGAGTGTCAGGGGAACCTGGTTTGCATATGAATTGTCCAGGAGGCTGAAGCTCCACTCCCCTGCTCACCTACCTCTGCCCCACCCCCACACCTTCATGGTTCTGGGAGCTTTGGAGAAGCTGTCTGGTCTGCAGCCCCATTTGCCTTGGATGGCTCTGGTTCTGCATTTTCCCTCTAGAAATCCCTTACCATCCCGGGTGATGCAGTGGTAAAGAATCCACCTTTCCTAGGAGATGCCACTTTGATCCCTGGGTCAGGAAGATCCCTTGAAGGAGAGCATGGCAACCCACTCCACTATTCTTGCCTGGAGAAGCTCACGGACAGAGGAGCCTGGTGAGCTACAGTCTATGGGATCACAAAGAGTCCAACAGGGCTGAAGTGACTTAGCACCACACACACACACACACACACACACACACACACACATCATCCCATGCACTTCCCCTCAAGAAAACCTCAGCCAAAACCTGACCATATATCCCAGAGCTAAATAAGCCTCCTTCCACCCTCCTTGCACCTAAAGTAAGTTGAAGATCTCTTGCTGGCAACAGATAAGTTTTCTTGTCTGCTTTTTTGGATGGTTTGGGCATTCCATCAGGATTCTGATCTGGGTAGGATTTTAATCCCAGTTTCTCCCACTCAGTGGGTAAAACTTCTACAGAGTGACCCCAGTTTGCCCTTGGGACTTAAACTCTGCTGCTCAGGGAGGAGACTTCTGCCTGGCTGATGAGCCTCAAGATCTTGCTGCCTTTTCCTATCTGTCCATCAGGACCCTCTCCCCTCCTGGGTGTGTTCCTGAGGGCACTAGCTCTTCCTTTCCCATCCCTCTTGCCTTCCGGTACAGGCAGATACATTGCTCAGATGTCCTGTGGTTCTGGGTGTTGGGCATGGTGAGAACTGGGGAGACATGGTGAAAATTGGGGAGGCATGGTGAGAACTGGAGGCATGGTGAGAACTGGGGAGGCATGGTGAGAATTGGGGAGACATTGCAGTTAGTCTTTGACTCAAGCAAGTTTGGTTTCCACGCAAGAAAGAAAGAAGAAAGGCAGGGGGATCTCTGAGAAGCCCGGGTCCTAGAAGGACACAGACAATGATGATGGTTCAGATTCTATGTCAAAGGCAAGGCCAGGCCTGTGTCAATCCGGTTTGGGAAGGAATTTGGAACTACTTGGGTGGAGGGGAAAGACAGGGTTACCAGATTCCAAGAGAAGAGCCAGAGCTGTAGAGAAGTCCTGACTGAGGGCTCTGGTGAGCCTTCAAGCCTGGGAAACAGGAGATGTGTGAGCTTCCTACTCACAGCAGCTCTGGGCTTCTCCGGATCACATGTCTTCCCATGATCCTTTGCAACAGAAGCCACTCCAAGTCTCCCTGAGGTCCATGCATCTGACTTTGATTTGTCTAAGAGAGGAGGGAGGGGCAGTGGCATAAGGCAGGAAGAATGGAGCTTGGGTCTCTGGGAGAGGAAGAGCAACTCTCCCTTCATCCTCTATCTAAGATGATGTCAAGCACTGTCTGAGATTTTGGAGGGTGGATCAGAAGGCCCCGTTGGCTATGGAGAGAGTTTGAAGGCCCAGGGGTGAGGCTCCTTAAAGGTATGAGTCCCAAAGTTGTGTCCAACTTGTGGTTCCATCCAAGTTTGAGGAACAGAGGATCATGTCTGCTCAGAAAACCCCACTGACCCTGACTTGGGTGAGCAATGGTGGAGGCCTTGGTGGCTGACAGTGACACCAGCTCGTCTATGGAGCTCTCTCTTCTCCCCTCTGTTTCTGCCTCCCATGTGCTGTAACCATAGCAGCAAAATGAAGCCTGGTTCTGCCTTTGGGGACCTCACTGGAGCAACCGGCCTGTTCCCTTTAAAAGACATGGCTTCCCTCTCTTGTCCATACATTCATTCCACAGCAGAAAGGGCAAGGACCCAACCCCTGTAAAGTGACTTCGCCACTGTCAGATATGGCCTGGTGATACTTCCTTTACAGAGCTCTGAAATGTCACTTACTTTTTTTACTCTGAAGCTCACACCAGCCTGGGTCTCTTTTGGTTCTCATGATGTTTTAAAAATTGCAGCGCAATGTTCTTTACTTCCAAAGCTCGCAACAATGGCCTTTGGCCAAAGGTCACGTGATCCTGACTCCCGGAGAGACTGACTACTCTGGGGAAGAGAGGGTGTGGGGTCCTGGGTGCTCTGGGAGGAATGACGTCTGTCTGCAGTCCTGTGCCATGGTTCTTAGTGGCTGGACAGGCTCAGGGAAATAGTTACTGCACACAGCCAGATTCTCAAGGGTGTCGGGAGCAGGGAGATATGGGAAGCCCTTGAGTTCGAAGCTCAAAGGGTTTAGATTCCATAACACAGGAGACCCCTAGAACTACAAACATTGTCTTACTGCCAGGCCCATCTCAGCAATGACCAGACAAGCTGTCTCCAAGATCTGCTCTCCAGCTGTCAAAGTCCAGAAAGACAAGTCCTAAAGTCTTTGTCCCATGGACCAACCAATGTAGGTGCCTTTCCCAGGGCCCTCCTACGAGCAATCTCAAGGAGAAGGAAAATTCCAGAATGCAGGCTAGATGCTAAGTCCAACCTGTGTATTAAGTATACACCAACATGTCAGCATTCTCTTGCTGTTAATTCTGAGAGAAAATACATGTGAGGGAGAACCCGAGAGGAAACCTCAAAGCAATTTTTTGTCATGAGCATTAAGCCTCTGAAAAGTCACACTGGCCAAGAGGGTACAGTCAGGACCTCTGGTCACTCCCATCTGAGGACCGCAGCTCTGACCCCAGCATTTGGCTTCAGAGGGAGCCAGCTGCAGAGCTGGTCAGTGAGAACTTGACTTTGGGGGTTGTGGGAGAGGCGGGTTAGAGGAGGTACCACGAATAGAGAATATATTCTGAGACTGTCCTTCCTGCGAGAATTGGAATTCTGAGTCCACGTGTGAATGACTCACAGAATCGTTCAGTCTTTATGGCTGTCAACTCGACATTTCCTGGTATCATCACAGGCAATTGCTGCATAGTACCTTTGATACCAAATGGACAGTTGGGTCATTACAAAGATCAGAGTGACTCCCCTGTGCATTTTCAGGATGATATCTTAGTAGTTTTAGTGGATCAACTGCTTGACCAAGTATTGCCCTACATGTATTGATCGGTTTTCTGGGAAAGCTTCAGGTTCTGCAATAGGGTTCTGTCTTCATTTGAATGCCCAACTTGTTATCACATAAATCATGTTGTAAGGATCGAATGGGCTTCCCTGGTGGCTCAGCGATAAAGAATTTGCCTGCAATTCAGGAGATACAGGTCCAATCTCTGGGTCAGGAAGATCCCCTGGAGAAGGTAGTGACAACCCACTCCGATATTCTTGCCTGGGAAATCCCATGGAGAGAGGAGCCTGGCGGGCTACAGTCCATGGGGTTGCAAAGAGTCAGACACGACTCAGGTACTGAACAACAACAAACGATCATGTGCTCCCCTTTTCACTGGCCTTGGAAATGCTTCCCTGTAGCCTCATGAGATGCTAAGAGCCCATCAAATGACTCTGAATGTTGTATGGTATATAGCCAGCCTCTTAAAGATTCACCATGTTAGGACAGAAAGGCTCTGAGAAGTCCTGCTTTAAATAACCTTTTTGACTCTACCCTTTTCTCAATCTAATTGAACATGAAACACTCTTCACTTAATACCTATGAACAGACTCAACGCACACACTCTAGGTCACACTGGGTCAGGGTGTAGGCAGCAGCTTTTAGAAGCAGAGCAAAGCAGGATGTGTTAATTAACCACTGATTTCCCACATCCAGATGAACTGCCAAACCCCAACACCTCTGCCCAGCTTTAGGCTCCATCCCTGACTTCTGCCCTTGGCTTTGTAAGGAGGCAGATGTTATTCTGGGGGCTGGTGGGTAGGTACTCTTGTGAAGTGCAGGAAACCTTCTCTGCAAGACTTCAAAAGAAAATGATAAATCACTTCACATAAGAGCTTAAGACTTCAGCCCTAAACCTGGTCACCCTCCCAGGTAGGTGGAGGAGATATCATCTAGCGGTAGCAATAAAGAGCTGGCGTCAGTCTCAGCCCTACCACCAGCAAAATAACGTGGGTAAGTTATCTTTCCTTGTCCCATGTTTGTCTCTGAGTTTGCCGTTCCTTGGGGTTCCCAGGCGGTGCAGTGGGAAAGAATCTGCCTGCCAATGCAGGCAACGTGGGTTCGATCCCTGGGTCGGGAAGATCCCCTGGAGGAGGAGATGGCAACCCACTCCAGTATTCTTGCCTGCGAAATACCATGGAGAGGAGAGCCTGGTGGGCTACAGCCCATAGGGTTGCGAAGAACCGGACACGACTGGGCACCCGCGTACATTTTCCTCAGAGAGGAGATCTCAGCCAGACAAGAATTCCAAATGCCACGATCCCAAGAATCTCTGTTGTCTCCTAGTGGGGGCATCTTCTGGTTCTGGGGTCCGTCTCTCTCTGCTGGGTGTCTGTTGTGTCACTTGGGAAGGGTGACCCCTGCTCCCTCCTGGAGTACTGGGGAAGGTGGTAAGAGGGGGCGGGTGGCTGCCTTTCTGGGTGAGGGTTGGCGGATTTTTCTGGAAGAGGAAAGAAACAGATGCTTGGAGGTTGATAGACCCTCTCTGTCACAGTTGGACAGGGCCAAGCGGGGGTTCTTGGCAAGATTTTCCAACTTTGATCTCAAGAAGGCAGCTCTGCCTAACAAATAGTCTGAAATGTCAAAGAAGAAATGTTAAAGCTTGAGGGGTCGTTCTCCTGGGAGCCGCCTGGGCTGGCTAGGGAAGCAGAGGCGGAGGGAGAGAGGGACACTCGAGAATCCTTCACATAAAGATTCTGACTTGGTTCTGTGATATTTAAGAAAGAAGAAAACTCTGAATTATTTATAGCACAGAAGATGGAAGCTGGAATGCAGAGAAGGGCTTCAGATAATAGTTCAGGATCCCTCTGCCCCAGCCTTGAAATAGTAAAACTTTTCTTGTTGGTGATATGCTCTTGACCTCTCCTTATCTGTCATTATGATTACTATTATGGTTCTTTTCGTTAAGATAATGCATGGCTTTTGATTATGGGCATTGGGGAGAGGCGATTTCTAGCAATGATTGTTGCAAAGAAGCAAGAGTTCTCTCTCCCTCTTAAAGGATCCACAGCAAGTCCTTTATCTCCTCTTTCCATCCCCATCCACTTCCAGCTTGTGCCTCTTCAAACAGTGGGTGGGTAGCATCTTGGGTAACAGTTGGCCATATTGATCTGGGAAGGTAGATTTCACCTGTCAGTTCTTCCATTTGAAATGTGGAGCCAATCGTATGGCTCTTCTAGGTGTACTGGGACTACGGATGATACCATGTGATCAAATCACCTGGAGACTTGGTGAGGGGGCAAGAAAATAGCATCTACGTTATGTGAAGGGAGGGAAAGGAAGTAAAGAAATTTACAAAGGGAAACTCAGAGGTGATGAAAGGACTGGTGTTAAAGCTAGAGGGAATGAATGGGGTCTTTCATCTGTTTATTTTGGTCAGTGATGTTGTCTAGATCTTAACAAAAATACTTCCGGTTGATAACACATCCTGATTCTATAGCATGGGTAACTGAAAGCCACTGATGGTCTCAAAATTGCAGTTAAATTTAAAATTATAAGTGTCAGATGTTCTTCCTTCCCCTTTCACAAATAATACAAACATGCTCTCAGTCACCCTCCCTCTAATTATTTTTGTACACCCTTGGATCTCTCAAGAATGCCAACAAACAGAGCCAGTCTTTGGACAGGGACAGGTTGGGGGTGTTTGAGACGAGGCTAGTCCAGATGCAAATCAGATCATCAGTAAACTTCCAAACGAGCAATATTGTATTTAGGATATATTGCTTTTATTGAAAATAGTCGTACTTTTGCTTTTTTTTTTTATACTTGTTTTTTTCCACTTCGAAGAACCTAGAGAACATTTTGCAGTTAAAATGTCACAGTAACACTCCTGTTATAAAACTCTGAAAGTGTACTTATTTTTATATTCAGTAACTTACTCTACCTCTCAGAAAGATCTTCCAAATATTGTTCCGACTCTTGATTTTCAGTGATGTAGAGGTGTGACTAACATTCTTGCTGCAGCACAGTGGTTCTCAAATCTCCTGGTCTTGGGGCGCCTTTACATTAAAAAATTACAAGGACCTCAAAGAGTTTTTGTTTATGTGGGATTTATACATCTGCATTTACTGTAATTGAAAACTGAGAAACATTGGAAAACATACACACACACACAAGCATGCACACACGCATTGTATTTAACCATCAGAGCAAAATTTTCATCACGTGTCAGGAAATCACTGGAAAAACTCCATGCATACCTGTGAGAGAATGCGAGAGAACAAAAGTGAACAGACCATCTCAGTATTCCTAAGAAAATAGGTTTGACACGTGGATCTCCTGAGAGGGTCTCAGGGCCAACCAGGGGTATTTGGACCACGGTTTTAGACCTGCCACTCTAGGGAAAACTGAAGAATGAGCAGATTCTGAAACCGAGTCTATGTTCCCTTGATACCAGTGAATGGAATCAGTCACGCACTTTGCTCCAAGTGTTGGGCTCCATCAGAACCTCATTTCTTCATGGAAACATCACCAACTGCCCCTTAAGTGCTGACCCAACCCTAACTGGACATGACCGTGTTCAGTTGCTACAAATGTGGGAATCATACAAGAAGGAATTCATCTATCATAAAGAAAACTAGGAGGCTGGGTGTGTTTGCCCTGCAGAAGAAGCATGGGCTTGATGCAGCTGTAAACATTACTGGCTGATGGAAGAAACAGCATAAACAAGGTTTGCGAAATCCCATCGGTGAGGGCAGGGAGAACGAATGTCAGGCGGATGAAGAGCTTTTGCAGTTAGTACCTTGCCGGTCAGAAGTCTCACCACGTGTATCACAGCCCTCTCTGTGCATCGCGTTTTGGTTTGTCTAAGGAACACGTGGGGCTTAGCAGTGTTCTACAAGGTCCCTTAGGAGAGTCTATTTAAGTTTAGAGTCCCTGGCCCCTCCTTCATTCTCCTAACCAGGGCAGCTTTGGTAGAGATGGACTGGACCATGAAATGGTCCTTACGTCGTAAGGAGCCTCCTTGGGTCAGCTCTGTGCATCCATCAGGCAGAGGGAGCTGTCCTGTCCTTGGGGTCCTGGGCTCATGACAGAGTTCATGCCTCCTATCGTTTTTACCTTTCTATCCCAGATTTATCATGTATACTCAGGAGATCAAGAACAGCTCTCAGCTTGTTCTGAGGGGTTCTTTGTTCCCAATATTTCACAATCCTCACCGGGAAAATGAGGTCTTGCAAGAATGCCGCTGAGATCGTGAGCAGATGTCGGTTCAGTCACTCATCCCTCAGATACCTACTCGCTGCCATGAACTCTGCCACTAAGTGAAGCAGCTGTATTTCCTTCCCCCCACAGCTTCAGGGTCTATTTATTGAGCTGGTTCTCACGGCGGGGGTGACTTGTCCCCCAGAAGCTTTGGTTGTCACTACTAAGGGTAGATGTTACTGAGAGCCCCCACAGCAAAGAATTATCTGGCCTAGCAATGTCTGTAGTGCCAAGGTCAAGAAAATCCAATCTAGTGAGAATATGGACCGGTATCCCTTAATCTTGGACAAGAGGGTTTTCGTACATTTCAGGCTCTTCCTTCAGCTTCCAGGCTCCAAGGCCTGTGGCACCACAACCTCCATCTTATGCCCCTTCTATGTAAAGTCTCAGTTGCCTACTCCTTACTCAGAACTCCTTACCCAAATGGTCCTTAGTCCACTTCCACAACATGTGCAGACCTCTTTGTCTGTCTTTTCTCCTAAGGGTGGGCTGCACTACAGATGTGTGCCTGCTAAAGCCCAAGTGGGTCAAGGGCCTGCTGTCTGGGGGCACAGGAGGGTGTATGTGTGGAGTGGTTCAGGTTGGGTGTGCCTGGAGCCTCCTTTGCTGTGAGATTGAAAGGGGGAGCAAGCCGAGGTCTTGCTCTCTGACACTGCATGTCCCGTCTCACAATTCCAGGGAGTCCAAGGCATTTAAATTTCTGTCTGGTTCTTCAGGTCATTCTGAAAATATATTTAGAGGAAGATAAGGTGTCCCTCATTTAACAGTGTGTTGGCTTTATTTGCGCTTCCATGTGGCCCAGACGGTAAGACTCTGCCTGCAATGCAGGAAACCTGGGTTCGATGCCTGGGACAGGAAGATCCCCTGGAGAAGGGAATGGTAACCCTCTCCAGTATTCTTGCCTGGAAAACCCAATTGATAGAGGAGTTTGGTGAGCTACAGTCCAGGGGGTCGCCAAGAGTCAAACATGACTGAGCCACTAGCATTAACTTAGCTTAATTTATGACTTCCAACTTTTTGAACATGTGAGATGTGGGCTTCTAATTATCCTCTTGTCCCAAGTCCTGCAAATATAAGGGACTGGCCTTGTGCAGACAAGTGAGTAATTATGAAGCAATATGATGAAATTGTGCATGAGGTAAGCAGAGAGGAAGGACACTCAGTTCCTAAGTGTGGTTCTGGAAAATACTGAATCATGACATCTGTTTGCAGCTGTATAAATAGAAATGGCAGTTCAGGGAACCCACAATCAGGATGATCAGTTCACACTTCCAGTGTTCCATTATTTGGAGAAATGTCTGTCCCTTTGAGTCTTAGGAAGCCTGATGCCTTTGCCACACAGATAAATACTATGGCCCTTTGGCCACCTCGGGCCATCAAGTCAGGTGTTCTTCCTACTCGACCATCTCCACGCTGTGGCAGAACTCATATAGTGTCATGCCCTTGTCAGGTTGCCATGGAGACTGATCTTGAGGTCTCCAAAATTGATTTGTATTTATTGGGGACCTGCAGTTTGCTGGATGCTGTGACCAGCATTAAACAGAGAGAGAGAGAAAGAGGGAAGACCTCCCCCTCCCCTATTTGTGGCCTCCTGGGAAGATATCTTTCTGCAACAGAGAGGTTGGAGAAATTGAATGGGAAGGATTTTTTTTTTCTTCCAATAACGTTGTGCTTTTTTTTCTGATTACAAAAGTAATTTATATTCACAGTAGACAATTTGTTGAAATACAGAAAAGCACACAAACACATAAATTATCCACCATCCCATCACCCAGAGACAACACTGTTAACATTTTAGCTTTCTGCTTTTCTAATCTTTTTTATGTTCTTATTTAATTATTTAACAGAATCAAATCATTCTACGGGCACATGCACACACACGCCCATTGCTTTGCTACTTCCTTCTTTATAAGATTGTTTCATGTGCTGTTTAATCTTTTGTGATACCAAAGATTTTTTTTAAACAGATAACCTATTCATATGGTTAACACACACACACACCCACACAACTTGTACATCAGTGTTCATAGCAGCGTTTTTCAAAATAGCCCCAAATTAGGAACAACCCAGATGTGTATCAGCCAATGATAAATGAAATATGAGATAAACAAATGATGGAATACTACTCAATAATAGAAAGGGATGAAGTGCTCGTGGTGTCTGTTACATGAATGAACACTGGAAACAATATGCTAAGTAGTAAAGAAGTGGGACATGAAAGACCTTGTTTTATATGATGCCGTTTCCCATGAAGTGTCCAGAAGAGGCAAATCTGTGTAGACAAGAAGACTGCTAGTGCTTGCCTAAGGCTGGGGTGACTTGTGAATGAACCCAAGAGATCTAACTGGAGTGATGAAGCCATATTTAATACTGAAATTGAGTTACGGTGATGGTTGTACCACTGGTAAACATCATTGAATTTTACATTAAGATGGGTGAGTGTTCACTGCTCTATTTAAAATGGATACCCATCAAGACCTACTGTATAGCACAGGGAACTCTGCTGCTTAGATGGGCGGGGAGTTTGGAGAATGGATACATGTGTATGCATGGCTGAGTCCCTTTGCTGTGCCCCTGGAACTATCACCACTTTGTTAGTCAGCTATATTCCAATACAAAATAAAAGATTTTAAGAAAATAAAACAAGTAAATTAAATGGGTGAGTTTTATGGTACATGAACAACACCTCAAAAAAAATTTACCTATTTATACATAAATATATATGTAAAAGAAAAAGGTGATGTATATGACATATATAATAAGTATGTGTTATATATTGATGTAAAATAAAGATGTTATATATGAAATTTATTAAGTTATTGTTTACCTTAGTTATTATATATAATAAGTATACTATACTATCTATATAGGGCCTCCCTGGTGGCTCAGCTGGGCAAGAATCCGCATAACGCATGTATATATGAATTCTCCCCACAGCTGTCCCTCCTTTGCAGGTTCTTTGTACTACTACCACTGTCACCACACATGTAATCACTGTCGTTCTGTGTCCTTGTGAATTACATCCAAACAAATTATATATAAACCAATATAAATATGCACTTTGTTTTTCCTCCACTTTGCACATGTAAAAGTATATGACATATATTATTCTGTTCTTGTTAGTATTCTCCCTGACAGTTCCTTGGAGCTCTGAGAGAAATTCCTCATTCTTCTTTTGTTAGAGATACATACTTTTCCCTTGCATAGATGTATCCCAATTCATTTAATGTCTTTACCATAATTTGCTCTTAAAAGCAACTTTAGTGGATTGGTCATAAATATAATAAACCTAAATGAATGGGGCTGAACCCAAATACAACATTAATTCAGGGACAAATCACCCCCACAGGCTGTTTGGTATACCTGTTTTACACATATAACCCGTGTTAGGTTATGCCAGTGTGTACCCTCAGTAATAAATAAGAATGAGATTCTCTGCAGCCTCACTAAATACAGGGTCGCAGCATGATTGCTAATGGCTGGGTAATTTTTGAGCAGAGAAATTTAAAAAGCAGAGACATCACTTTGTCAACAAAGGTCCGTCTAGTCAAGGCTATGGTTTTTCCAGTGGTCATGTATGGATGTGAGAATTGGACTATAAAGAAAGCTGAGCACTGAAGAATTGATGCTTTTGAACTGTGGTGTTGGAGAATACTCTTGTCCCTTGGACTGCAAGGAGATCCAACCAGTCCATCCTAAAGGAGATCAGTCCTGGGTGTTCATTGGAAGGACTGATGTTGAAGCTGAAACTCCAATACTTTGGCCACCTGATGTGAAGAGCTGACTCATTTGAAAAGACCCTGATGGTGGGAAAGATTGAGGGCAGAAGGAGAAGGGGACGACAGAGAATGAGATGGTTGGATGGCATCACCGACTCAATGGACATGCATTTGGGTGGACTCTGGGAGTTGGTGATGGACAGGGAGGTCTGGCGTGCTGTGGTTCATGGGGTTGCAAAGAGTCGGACACGACTGGGCGACTGAACTGAACTGAATTTTCCACTGTGTATATATACCATATTTCTTTTAGTATTTACACACCTGTATTATTTTGCATTATTTTTCTTTTCTTACGGATAACACCGCAGGCATGTGTACTTTTGGTAGCCAGGCTGAATGAGGGAGACGGCTGAGCGGCCGCGCCCACTAGAGACGCTGTGTGTCATTGCATCCCGGCCTTGTGGACCACTGCAGACACCCCCTGGGTATTTAGGGGCTCCCCAAGCAGATAGCCAGTGGGCTCTCCTGATAGCTCTTCTCTTAACTTAGGGAAAATCACCTCCTTCCGCAATATGATGTCTTCAGAGCCCAGGATACAAAGTTGGTGAGTGGAGCGGTCATTACCTTTTCCTGGGTGACTTTGAAGTGCTGCCAGTATTTCCATAGCGTTGTTCTCCAAAGGGCTCTTCTGGCTAGAGTCTTGCCTCATTTTAGGTTTGGAAATTCAGAGCTGCACAGTCCAGAAATGTTAATGGGATTCTGAGTGAAGCCTCTGATCGCTCATGTTGTACAGATGGCTGACCAAGCGTGGCGGCTTGACTTTCTCAAGGTCAGGGTGAAGGTTGGGAGGCAGTCCCCTTTTATCCTGACCTCCTGCCCCGACCTTTAAGCAGGTGACCTCCTGGGAATGGACTGATTTGGGGCATGGCAGTAGAGATTGAAGCTTGCTGTGAGAAAAAGCCACAGACAATTTGAAGTGAGAGGTTTCCTGCCAACCCAGTGATCTGGGCTCCAGGCGGAAGAGGAGTCCAAACTGGAGAGAAGGCAACCGGCTGGAGCGGATTCAAGGAAATAACAATAGGGAAAGATGAAGGGGTGGAGAGATTGATCATGAGATTATCTAAATCTGCAGCTTTAGAGGCCAAGTGATAGCCATGTTTTCTCTGCGGGAACTCTCAGTGGTGACAGCAAAGTGCATGGTGGGATTCCAACAGGACCCCTCCTCTCTTCCTAAAAGAGCCCTTAGTGTCCCTCTGGGGTTGGCATGGGACAGAAGCTGACCAGGAGGAGAAACTGGCTGTTCCCTCTTCTGAATCCTGGGCTCTTGTGTGCTGGAGAGGAGGTCCTGGGAAAAGGAAAGATACGAGGACAGCCCAGCAGATGGTGTAGAAAGAACCCAAACATATGGGGCACAGACAAGTATAAGGGGGTGATATTAAGGACTGAGATTGAGTGGCAACAGGGAAGGGAGAAAAAAAAAAAAAACCAACAGAAAAACTGGCCTGGGAGGAGCATTGAAGTCGAGACCAAGGAGCACAATTAGGTTTGTGTTACTTCCTACAGCCCAAGCAAGCTGTTTGTGGGTCATCTGTTAGCTGACACTGCCAAGATGCCATGTGTATTCCAGGATCCCTGGGTGCTGGTCTTCCCTATATGCCAGGCTGAGGGAGGGAACATGGATGCCAGCCCAGGAAGCCCACTCAGGCATGTGTGACGCACCACATGAGGCTCTCTGGCATCACCCGGAAGCCAGGCTAGCTGAGAATCAAGGAAGTACAGCATGGGAAGGACCTTTTGAGAGCCTGCCCATCTCCCTCCCTGCAACAGGACTGCAAAGAAGCAGTCGCAGGCAATTGGAGCAGCAGGGGACCACTGATGGCCAGGTCAAAGGGGACCTGGTGCCCTCACTTACATAAAAATAAATGTCCACTCCCTCTTATTTCATTCAGTCATATCCTCTGCAAGACCTATTCCAGCCCAGGAAGCAGAGGACACAGTGGTCACCCAGAAATAGGCCCTGCCATTGCAGCCTTCTCACTCCGGCTCACTTCCCACCTGCCTAATCCCACCCTCCCCCCGACCCCACCCCACCCTTCCCCAGGACCTGCTGCAGCCGGTGTGCCCATATGCTAATGCTATAGTGCCCAGCACAGTGGGTGCTTATAAATAGTTGTCCAGTTTTCCAAAGTTATTAACCAAGTCATTAATTAAACACTCCTTGCTTTTGAAAGCTCTCCCAGGAAGGAGTATTTCCAGTTTCCCTGGAAGTCCACCCATGCAACTCACTGAGAATTTTTCTGCCTCAGTGACACACATTCTCTGAATGATATTCTGAGATTGAATGAGTATCTAAACAATTTGAAGCACAGGGCTATGCATCAGGGTGGGCTTCCCAGGTGGTGCTATTGGTAAAGAACCCACCTGCCAATGCAGGAGACCTAAGAGACCCGTGTTCGATCCCTGGGTCAAGAAGATCCCCTGGAGACGGGAATGGCTACCCACTCCCGTATTCTTGCCTGGAGAATCCCATGGACAGAGGAGCCTGGCGGGTCACACCCCAGAGGGTCACAAAGAGTTGGACACAACTAAAGCGACTTAGTACCCATGCATCAGGGTGGCAAAGAGGATTAAGATCTAGTTACTGCTTCATAGGGAGATGGCTATGCAGAGTGAGGTAATACATGATGCTATGATAAGTCTGTGTGTGCTCTCTGCTTCCTGAAATTTCATAATCCTGATCATATCCGTGTCTGACAAGATAAGAGAGTGCCTCTAGTCATGTGCAAAGTAACTATTGATGAGAGAGCTTAGGTGAACTGTGGTCAGACTCTAAAGGACTTGAGATTCATCTGCCCCTGATATCAAGAACTGACTCATGGGAAAAGACCCTGATGCTGGGAAAGATTGAAGACAGGAGGAAAAGGGGATGACAAGGGATGAGATGGTTGGATGGCATCACTGACTCAATGGACATGAGTTTGAGCAAGCTCTGGGAGTTGGTGATGGACAGGGAAGCCTGGTGTGCTGTAGTCCATGGGGTCACAAAGAGTCAGACACAACTGAACGAGTGAACTGAACTGTATTGAATGAGGACTAATAAAAAGCTGTTGGATTTGGGTATCAGGAGATCACCATGACTTTGTGACAGGTTGGGGAGTGAAGTGGTAAAAGGAAGAGCTCGGGAAATAAACAGGAAGCTGAAAGTAGGTAGGCAGCATGAGTAGGAAGATCAATGAGTCTGGCGATAAAGGGAGGGTGGATAGCAGAAATTTCTAGGGGAGGTGGGATCAAAGAATGCTTTTTACTAGGTTGGAGGAAACCTTCTATTGCTTCTTTTCTAAGAAGTCATTGAGAAGGAGAGATTTATAGTATTGAAAGGAGTTAAGTACTAGATGGAACAATGGCCAAAAAGTAAATGGGAAAAACTGAAGATAAGAGCTTGGATGGAGAGGTTATTCTTGGTGGAAACAACAACAACAACAACAACAACAACAACAACAACAACAACAACAACTATCAATTCATCTAAAACAAGAGTGAAAAATAAAAATGAGATAAGTAGAATTGAAGAGGGGAGTTGAGGGAATTTCTTTTTGTTTTCTTGGTGAAGCAGAGAACAAAGGCACTGAGAATGTGTCTGTTGGTTTATGCTGGGGAAGTTTTTTCTGTGGTTCCCCTGAAAGGAGTCTTGTTTGGGATGGCAGTCCAGATACTGATGAACTTCGATTCATAAAGGAATGCAAAATTGCTCTGGTTTCCACTACTGTGAGTCTTGGTTGAACTGTTTCTGTGCGCATTTGATTATGCCTGCATCATAGCCAGATTTGGGGGCTGCCTAGTAGGGTGCAACCTGCGAAGTGAAGTAGACAAACTCCTTTATTCTCATCTCCCACCCTGCTGAGGATTCAGCTTGGCAGCAGTGGCAGAATATGCTGGCCCCATACAAGAATGCCCACCCTGAGTCCTGGAGATGGAATGAGGTTACATGCCTGTCCTCAGCCTAGCTTTATCTTGTAAAAGTTCATGGAACCCACCTAATTGCAAGGCAGTTTAGGACTTTCCAGTTGAAGAAATGGCCCTTTTCCAGTCTGTGTCAGTGATTTAATGAATTAATTCTGTGATCCTGGGTATAGGCCTTCAGGTTGAGGAGAAGCTGGGATTTCCATGGAGATGGAGACCTGGGGTTCTGACTTCAGTAATCCTGACATTCTTGTGTTTTCTGGTGGAGTCTACCCTCAGATGACCGAGGTCTTTAGCTTTAACTCAGATCTGTGACTGCCCTCCTGTTGGGCACTGTCCTGGTTTAATAACTAGCAGTCCACTTTGGTTTCTGAATTTGGTTCTGCTGAAGCTGCAGCCACCATGGATGGTGCTGGATCTCCAGTTCTCAATGGAGGTTTTCACAGTCATGGGAGCCTATGGAATAATGAGAATAAAACCCACTCAGGCGGCCAGTGGTCCATCCCTTGATCTGCTGGGGCATGGATCTGCTGGAAACCCAGCCCAGCTCTCATGGGGCTGGGGAGTCCCACCAGCGAGACCAGTTGATAAACAGACAAATAAGTCAGTAATCCAGCTCTCCTGTGGTGGCAGTGCTGTGCATGAAAGTTTAAACACTGTCCTGTGATAGAAGCGGCCCGTTGCAATTGAATGGTTGGAAAGGCAGCACTCAGGGACAGGTGGTCAGGGCTATCAAGGCTCTGTCAGGGCTACGAGGTGGCACTGAGTTTGGCATGTGTGAGAAGAGAAGGAAGGGCAGTGGGGGAGGCTGGAGGGGGTGCGGGAGAGGCCAGTGATGCTGTCGGAGGCTGACATAAGCAATGATGAAATGAGTTTGGCTTTCACCCTAAAGTCAGATTTAAAGTAGGGAAGACATAGCAATTTTTTTCTTTTTTAACTTTTATTGGAGTATAGGTCCTCTACAATGCTGTGATCATTTCTATTGTACAGCAAAGTGAATCAGCAGAGTAATACATGCGCATACCCTTTTGTTTGGATTTCCTTCCCTTTCAGGTCACCACAGAGCACTGAATAGAGTTTGCTGTGCTGTACAGCAGGTTCTCACTAGCTATCTATTTTACGTAGCAGTATATATGCATTAATCCTGATCTCCCGGTTCACCTCACTTCCCCACCCCCGTCCCCCTTTGGTGTCCATACATTTGTCCTCTATGTCTGTGTCTCTTATTTCTGTTTTGCCACTTGACTTTACTAAAGATGACTCTGGCTGATGGACTGGCTTCCACAGTGGGGATGAGGGATGACATTGAGGGATGGGAGAAGAACAGAAGCTCAGTTAGCAGACCATTGCTCAGGTGAAGACGGAAGATGGTGGCGGCCAGATGGGAAGAAGTGCAGCCACGGGGGATGTGGACAGGTTTGAGAAATGTTTTTCAGTAAGATTTATTGATGGGTTTGGTAGCACAACCAGGAGACCTGGTGGATTAGGGGCTTGTACCACTGAATGGTTGGGAATGCCATTTTCTACACTGGAGAAAATTGAGGTCTTGGTCAGGGACAGGGGTGAAAAGTGAACATTCTCTTCTGGCGTGGTGACATGTGAAACGGCACTAGACACCCAAGCAGAGATGTCAGGTGGGGATTTGGACAATTAAGATGATTCCACAAGCTAGGGGACAGCTGAGCATCCTCCGCATGAAACTGTTGCAGCCCCAACCCACATATGCATTCCGCCGCTTCCTCCCAAGATGCCCCGGGATGGGATAGGCTGAGCATGTCCTCCTGTAAAAGCTTCCAAGTTCCTGCTTTCAGGATGGGTGGGTTTGCAGACCGGCCTCAGCAGCCACATTAGCTCCTTGGAAGAAAATCTATGACAAACATACACAGCATATTTTTTTAATTTTATTTTATTTATTTTAATTGGAGGTTAATCACTTTACAATATTGTTGTGGGTTTTGCCATACATTGACATGAATCAGCCATGGGTGTACATGTGTCCCGCATCCTGAACGCCCCTCCCAGCTTCCTCTCCATCCCATCCCTCAGGGTTGTCCCAGTGCCCCAGCTTTAAGGGCTCCGTTTCATGCATTGAACTTGGACTGGTCATCTATTTCACATACGGTAATATAATATGTTTCAATGCTATTCTCTCAAATCATCCCACCCTCGCCTTCTCCCAACAGCATATTTTAAAGCAGAGACATCACGTTGCCGACAAATGTCCGTATAGTCAAAACTACGGTTTTTCTATTAGTCATGTATGAATGTGAGAGTTGGGCCATAAAGAAGGCTGAGTGCCGAAGAACTGATGCTTTCAAATTGTGTTGCTGGAGAAACCTCTTGAGAGTCCCTGGGACAGCAAAGAGATCAAACCAGTCAATCCTAAAGAAAATCAACCCTGACTGTTCATTGGAAAGACCGTTGCTGAAGCTGGACCTTCACTACTCTGGCCACCTGATGCGAAGAGCCCCTTAGAAAAGATCCTGGTGCTGGGCAAGATTGAAAGCAGAAGAAGGGGATGACAGAGGATGAAATGGTTAGATAGCATCACTGACTCAATGGACCTGAATTTGAGCAAATTCCAGGAGTTAGTGAAGGACAGGAAAGCCTGGCATGCTGCAGTCCACGGAGTCACAGAGTCAGACATAACTGAGGGACTGAACACCAAAAACTCAGCAGCTCCACGAACCACTGAATCTTTATCCCGGTATATGAAATGTGTCTTTCATTCAGTGTCTTATCCTCAGATCATCACAGAGAGTGGCTTTTGCTATAGTTTTGATGTTATACGAGAAGGTTATATGGAAGCAATACAAATGCCCGAATATTCAATCCTAGACACTTCTGTTCCTAAATGACCCTCTTCCAAGCTGCTAGGCTCCCTTTTATTCTCTGTCAAGTTCTCCTTGCTCATCTCCTCCCAGGGAAATCCAAGCACCACACTTCAACATCCAGGGCAATTTGGTTCTTTCCTTACTCAGCGCTGAGCCTGCTTTTGCATTTACATAGACGGATTACTGTGCTCTGTTAAGCAATGGGCCAGCTACTTCTTGTCCGACTTCTAGCAGCAGGGAGAACTAGCAGGGGCCTGAAACGTTTCTGTCCTCTTTCACAGTCTCCGAGAGGCAAAGGAAGCAGTAGGATTCATTTTTTGATTGCATGAAGCGTGTCACCGCTTCCTAAAGAACTCAGTGACTATGGTTGGTGAGATGTAAACACTGACTTCCTCTGTGTTACCCAGGAGCAACCCAGTCACGACCATTTATCAAGAACTCCTTTTTTCCAATGGTTCTGCTGAATGATTTCTCTGTGTGAACTCATTTAATCTTACAACAACACAGTACTACAGTTTCTCTTATTAGCCCATTTCACAGAAGAGGAAATTGAGCCCCCAAATGACAATACAGTTAGTGAAAGCTGGGTTTGAGTTAAGTCTGACTACCTCATTTTTCTTCCAGTTGAAGTATAATTGATTTATAGTATTGTGTTCGTTTCAAGTGTACAGCAAAGCGATTCAGTTATACACATATATGTTGACTAAAATAGATGCACAATGTGAGAGCTGCGGGTTAAGTTTTATTTGGGGCCAAACGAGGACTGCAGCCTGGGAAGCAGCACCTCAGATAGCTCTGAGAGACTGCTCCAGAGGGGCAGTGGGGGAAGGTCAGTATGTAAAATTTTGGTGTAGGAAGAGTTCAGTGCAATCAGGCACTTACTTTACGAAAGGTTTTCTGCTAGTCCCAAGGAAGTAACGTCATCATAAAGGATTTAGTGCTTTTCTAGATATGAGGAGATCCAAGGATTGAGATTATGGTATTAGTTCCTGCCACCAGATTCCCTGGAGCACAGAGTGCCTCACTCCACCCTGAACTCCCTCAGTGGGTGTTGAAAGTCAGTTGCAGGCAAATGCTCTCAGCAGGTGCCAATTTGTAGTTGACATATACATATGCCTCCCAGGTGACTCAGTGGCAAAGAATCTGCCTGCAAGCAGGAGACCCGGGTTCAACCCCTGGGTCGGGAAGATCCCCTGGAGAAGAAAATGTCAACCCACTCCGGTATTCTTGGCTGGAGAATCCCAGGGATGGAGAGCCTGGAAGCTACAGTCCATGGGGTCACAGAGAGTCAGTCATGACTGAGTGGCTAAAAACCAGCCGCAGCACATGTATATGCATGCATCTGTATTCTTCAAAACTTCCTTTCCATTATAATTTATAGGGAGATACTGGATCTAGTTCCCTGTGCCATGCAGTGACTCTTTTGTTGTTTATCTATTATGTATATGATGGTGTGCATCTGTTAATCCCACTCTCCCAGTTTATTTATTCATCCTCCAAGAAACTGGGCTTCCGGTAGCTCAGCTGGTGAAGAATCCGCCTGCAATGCGGGAGCTCTCCTGGAGAAGGGAAAGCTATCCACTCCAGTATTCTGGCCTGGAGAATCCCCTGGACTATACGGTCCATGGGGTTGCAAAGAGTTGGACATGACTGAGCGACTTTCACTTCCCAAGGAACTACTAATGCCTCTATACAAGTAGGGTGCTGCAGTGGGATTGTGGTCATTCTTATGATGAAGGTCTTGATGAGGAAGGGGACAATGGTGACAGTGATGATAGCTGACATTTAATGATGCTTGCCTAATTTAGGGTACTTTTCTAATTATTTTGCACATACTAACATATTTATACTCAGAACAGTTCTATGAAGCAGGCACTATTATATGCAATTTTTCTTTCTTTCCTTTTTTTTTTTTTGTGGCCATGACTTTTGGCATGTAGGATCTTAGTTCCCTGACCAGGCATTGAACCCATGTCCCCTGCACTGGGATAACAGAGTCTTAATAAAAATCAGGCTACCAAGGAAGTCCCAGTATATCCAAACTTTTTACAGATAAAGAAACTGAGGGCCAGAGAAGCTAAATAACCCTCCTGAGATTACAGAGCAAAATGGTTGGTATAGGCTGAACTTGATCCTCACCAGTCTGGTTCCTCAGTCACATTGATCGTAGTAGGTCAGAGCCAAGCAGGTCAGATAAGGAAGCATGAAACCCTCCCCTCTGGCCCAGCAGTGGGAGATTTCTTGGTTCAGCCAGAGGATTGAGATGTGGTGAGAAGAGCAAGGCCAGCTTCCCTGAGCAGCTCTCCTCTAAACGGCCTCCCCTCCCCCAACTAAAACACAGAGAGGCGTCCTTTGTACGTACCTGGAGTAACTTGCAGCGTGTTATTCAGGCATTTTTATTGCTATTGTTGGAGGATGACGGAACTAGAACATTTTCTCTCAGACTGTCGGTGAAAGTCATCTTTACGTGTATTTTCACAGTTGTATAGGAAGAAATTCAGGCTCAGAGAGAGTCGGTTTTTCTGCACAGTCTACCCTGATCGCTCAAGAGCTGGTTAGATGCACCATCCACGTGCTCCAGGAGTCTTCTCCTTACACCTGCCACCCCCTGCCCATCGATGGGGCTCATCACTCTGTGTTGGATTTGGCCGTGACTTGGCCATCTTTACTGCAGATTCATGGACTCCTGGAGACCCAGGACAGTCTTTTTTCCCCTACTGTGTCCTCAGCACATAGGGAAACACACTGTAACTTTTTTTTAAGCTTTTTATTTTGTATTAGGGTACTGAGTTGCCCTGGTGGCTCAGTGGCAAAGAATCTGCCCACAATGCAGGAGATTTGGGAGATGCAGTAGACATGGGTTTGATCCTGGGGTGGGGAAGATCTCTTGGAGGTGGACATGGCAACCCACTCCAGTATTCTCTCCTGGAGAATCCCACGGACAGAGGAGCCTGGTGGGCTACCGTCCACAGGGCTGCAAAGTGTCGGACACGATGGAAGCAGCTTAGCATGCACACACACACCTTCTTACCAGTGCAGGATCACCACCGTGCGGGGGCCTAGGGTGCACCAATGGTTGTATTTGCCAGGTAAGTTTGGAGCAAGGGTTACTTACAGGCTCTATGGACATTTTCTAGCATAGAAATATGCTGTTTTTAGCCAGGACCCAGACACAGAGTCACTCACTGGCTAGTGTCCCTTTCAGCCACGCATACGCCCCATGAGCCAATGCAGAGGCTGCTCCAAGTGATTTCTACCTACTGTGAGCTTATCAAGCGTCAACTGCTGCCTTCCAGCTTCCTTGTGCCTTTCCATGTCACCAGACCCTCCTGACAGCAGATAACAGAAAGCCTCCATCAGTCAAGCAAAGGGCCCTTTTGGAAGGTGTCTGGCCTGGAGCGATTAGTGTTCTCCAGCTGAAAGTGGCAGGCAGAGGCTTCTGCAGACAAATCCTTGTTTGAGGTGGGCTGGTGGAATAGGCATTTCTTAGAGAAGGGAGAACCTTTCACTCCATCCCTCTGTGTTGCATGAGTGCCAGGGTGGGTGAGGATGTGCAAGGCAGCCCAAACTGAGCGATCTTGGCTGAGAGAGGAGAAATGGATCTGTCTAGTGCTCACTAGATGCCTGGTGCTGTGCTAAGAGGTTTACAGACTGGTACTACCTCATTTGTTTACAAACATTGAAGGTGGGTCCCACTTATCAGGTGAGATGTCATCTCAGAGAGGTTCATTAAGATGTCCAGTGTCCCACAGCTAGTCCATAGCAGAATTGGGTGTGGCTAATGGACACGGGAGCTGCTAACCACCATAAGGAGTGCTTCTCCATCCTTTGCCCTTTAGACTCCCACAGGACCCGAAATCTGCACTGTCTCATGGGTTCATTCTCCTGACCACACTCCTGGGAAATCTATTCCCACACTCCTGGGAAATTGCACACAAGCAGTGAAAAGATTTATATATAAAAAATCAGACCCCTCAAGAGCATTGTAGCCGTCAGAGAACTTATGAATGCACTTATAAGTGGTTTTATTTATTAATCTGTTGACTTTGAGCATCCACGAAACGAAAACAGAACAGACAGTGTACCAGGTGAAGAGCATGACACAGCTTTTCACACATGTTAAATTAGTCATTATGGGCACTGCACAGCAAATTCGATTTATCAAACTGATCTGCTAGAAACTTTTAGAGGGAATTTCCTCATTTCAGTGAGACATTTATCAAGCGATTTTGCTCTTTTGCAGATAGCTTTCTTTTTTTTTATGCTGGTCTTCCATCCAAAATTTAATTCCTTCCTGATTTTATAACGTGGATTTCCTAAATCATTCTTCCTGAGTCATGACCTGGAGTAACTGGATATCCATGTGTGTTTGATCCAAAATCTCACAGATAAGGGAAAGTTATACAGGATGACATCCACGTGTAACTGACAAAAGACACATTTGCAAGAAAGGGCCATAGCTGCCTGGCCTTTCAGCTTCTGTCCTTTGTTTACGCTGAAAAGGAGGAAATGGGTAAGTTCTCAGAGAAGAGACATAGGAGGAAAGGGTCAAAGAGCTAGTGTGGGAAACATCTGATCTCAAATAATTCCTCAGCCAGCAGTCAGTGGAGCCAGGAGGGGCTGTGCAAAGGGAGCCCTGCTCATAGTCTGGCCTCTCAGAGAGCTGGTAGGAGGGGACAGAAGCCCAGGTCCTTGGACCCTGCTTGAACCTTACACCGTGGAGGTTCAGGAGCCCTTCTCACTTGCCTCGGGAGCCTGAAGTGGAGATCTAGTTCGGAAAGAAAGCACATAAGTGCACACACACATACACGCACACACACATATGCACACAGACATACATGCACACACACACACTCACTCACATGCACACACACGCACACACATGCACACACACACATGCACACACACATACATGCACGCACAAACACGCACACAGACGTACATGCACACACACATACATGCACGCTCACTCACTCACTCACATGCACATACACAGACATGCACGCACACGTGCACAGACATACGCACACACATACACACACATACATGCACACACACTGAAAAGGTCACACAGGAGCAGAGCAGCTGCACAAAGTGGTGACGAGCAGGCCAGCAATGAACACCAATAACCCACAAGGAGAAGGAGCATGTGGGCAGGGTTAGGAGGACCCTATTCTCAAAGAAACAGAAAGGAGTGGTGAGGATCAGGAGAGGGGGGTCGCAGCACTCCCTATGAAGGCACCCACAGTAGACAGAGGATGTGTAGATGTTGCCACATCAAGCAAAAATCTCCTATGGAAAATGAGAAGGCGACTGTCCCCTAGCCTGATGGGAAGGGGGAGTTGGGGTCCACTTATGGCATCTCGCAGGGCTCCTGAGTGTATCTAATGTGAATTCTTGAGGCTGATGCTTTTGGGGGTCACCCAAGGGTGTCCAGGGGGCCTTCCAGGTGACGCTTGTGATAAAGAACCAGCTTGCCATTGCAAGAGGTGCCATTTTGATCCCTGGGTCCAGAAGATCCCCTCGAACAGGAAATGACAACCCACTCCAGTATTCTTGCCTGGAAAATTCCATGAACAGGGGAGCCTGGCAGGGGTCGCAAAGAGTCAGACACGACTGAGCACACACAAGGCCATCCAGAGCTAATGAGGGTTGCCCACTTGTCAGCGACACAGGTCTACAGTCTGTGATATTCAGTGAGGTCTCTCCTCTCCTGATTTTCCACTGACGTTAATCCTGACAGTCCCTCACCTTCTGGAATCTTCCAAAGGATTGGTAAGGAAAAAATAATACCTACATTGTTCAAAGCCCACACTTCTCTCCAGCTCCATTTCCTTGGGCACTAGAAGAACTAGAAAGAATGGGCTTCTGATCCAAGGTACCATCTGAGGGTTTGCTGATACCTTTAGGCAGCACACTTGGAACTTGGTGAACTTGACGAGATCTAGTCTGAGCTGCCAAGTCCAGGGAGGGATTCCAGGGGTCAGGAGTGGCACTCAGATTTCCAGAGATAAAATGTAAACTTTATCTCTTTTTTTTTCTTGCAAATGGTAGGGTAGGAGGAGGTTCAGGAGACAGGCCAGGAAACCCCCGGCCAGTGCGTTTAACATCTGGCGTGGGGGAGCTCTTGGAAGTCAGCTCAGAGGATGTGGTGGGAAAGCACCTGGCGCGGCGAGCCGGCTTCCACACGGGCGGCTGGGACCCGGGGCCTCGGAGGCTGAGAGGAACGAATCTGCTGGCTGCACGGAGCTCAGGCTGCCCACGCCCAGGGCTCTGACCTTGCACCCCATCGGACACAGGGCTGAAGAGAGTGAGGACCAGAACAGGAGGCTTAGAGAGGGAGGGGGCCCGTGACTGGAGGATGCCTTAGCTGAGGGGGTGGGAGCTGGACATGGGAGCATTCCCCTTGGAAGGGGCTCAATCGCGAACACCTCGGGCCTCCTGACGGCCTCTGAGGTCATGGAGGTGGGCTTCATGGGCCTCCAACAGAGCCTGGAAGAGCTGGGTGCAAACCCCGAGGCCAGGAGAAGGTTGGCCTGACAAGATTTAATAGGATGGGGAGTGGTGGTGTTGTTCGTTAGTTGCTTAGTCATATCTGACTCTTTGTGACTGCGTGGACTGTAGCCTACCAGGCTCCTCTTGTCTGTGAAATTCTCCAGGCAAGAATACTGGAGTGGGTTGCCATTTCCTTCTCCAGGGGATCTTCCTGACCCAGGGATTGAACCCATATCTCCTGCATTAGCAGGTGGATTCTTTACCGCTGAGCCACCAGGGAAGCCTGGGTAGTGCTGAGCCTGCAGCAAAGAGCGCTTTGTGCAGATGGGGCTGAAAAGAAAGTGTGCCTGAACCCAGCTGAGTTGGAAGGAGTGAGGGAGAGGATGTGGGGTTTAGCAGGTGGCATTTATCACCAAAACCCCTCCACATGGCAGCAGCTAGGAGAAGACAGGAACTTACCCAGTGGGTAAGGAGGACAGCCTGACATTGCACCCTCCACCTGGGTGCAAGCCCTTTCCAGGAGCAGGTGCATAGGTTTAGTAAGGTCCCAGTTAGGTCCCAGTTCAAGCCCTGCACAAAGAAGAGGAAAGATGAGTCCTTCTTGAAAGCAGATCCTCAGGGTTACATGGGGATGTGGTTTCTAGATACCCAGGGCTGTGAATGGGTGTCCTGCCTTCTCTTGGGCAACTCACCTTCTCTCTGGTGCCTGAGCCCTGCCCCCTGCTTTGGGCAGGGTTGAACTTGACCCTGCCTAAAAATAAGGCCTCCCAGGGCTCTCAGAAGGGGTCCATGGCCATCCTGGGTTACCTGTTCACTTCCCAGGGTGCTTTGTGTTAAAACTAAAGTCTTTTCATGAAGTTTACTGCTGGGGGGAAGGATGAGAGGGAAGCAGCATCTTTAGGCCACCAGACAGCAGCAGCTTTGGCAGTTAGTGGCGGTAGGCAGTCTAAGGGCCCAGCCTGTGCCCGTAAATCAGCTGGAATCCTGTGCCCCAATATGTCTTATCCATGTTACAAAATCGAATACTGGTGTTTACCAATGCTACTTGCTCCAGTGATGTAGCAAGTCTGTTTAGAGATGGTTTTCTCCGAGCTGTTCCAAAGTGAGTTGGGATTATGTAGCAAAGAAAGCAGAGGTGATGCCAGGGCACATGTTTTGCAATAAGAATAGACATTTTAAAAGATTTTTTAAAAAAGACATTTGGGGGAAGATCTTATGGAGGAAATGGGATTAGAATTGATCTGGAGACATAGGTTGATTTCTCCTAGTGGGAGAAGGGTACCTTGGATGGTGTGGGCATAGATAGATACATGGGCATGAACTCATGAAGTGGGCACAGAGGACAGTGGACGGCCAGCCTGTCCATCTGTTGCACCTATTTCATGCATTTATGTTGAGAATTTATGAGGAAGAAACCTGGGGATTTGGGCCATGTTATCAGAGTTCTCAAATATCAGAACTAAGATCAAAGATTACCCCGAGGACACCAATACTATAGGCTGTTCTGAGCACCTACTTTGGTCTCCTGGACTGTCCTCAACATTTAACCTCTCATCTCATTTAAAGCCTTCCCAGGTGACACTTATGGTGAATAACCCACCTGCCAATGCGGAGACGTAAGAGTTGTGGGTTCAATCCCTGGATCAGGAAGATCCCCTGGAGGAGGGCATGGCAACCCACTCCAGTATTCTTGCCTGGAGAATCCCATGGTCAGAGGAGCCTGGAAGGCTACGGTCCATGGGGTCACAAAGAGTCGGACATGACTGAATCAACTTAGCATGCAGGCGTGCGTCTCATTTAAGGACACCACAGCTCCATGCACTAAGCAATTTTCCCCCCATCTCCATTTTACTGGTGAGGAAATCGAGGCTCAGAGAGACTGCATCACTGGGGAGAATCTTTGAAAGGCTGAGTAGGGGGGCAGGTGAGAGGAAGGAACAGACCTGTTCCTCTATGAACCTTTACAGCCATGAGTTCATTCAACGCGCTTCACTGTACACGCATAATTTCACTGACTCCTCATGACAACTCAGTGAGACGGACACCTTCTTAATTTCACTTAGGAAAACATCGAGGCTTGAGGTTGACTTAGTAAATCGTCAAACGCTGCCTGCTAAGACATGTCATTGAATGTGACTCTGTACCCAGTCCTGCCTTGTTCTGGAGCCATGCTCTTCCTCATCCCCCTTGCTGTAACACTAGCGTCCTTTCTTCCTTTGGTATTTGTTTTGTATAGTTGGATCTATTGTTGTTTCTGATGACACACATCTCCTCCTGCCTGAAGGGTTCAGTTTTTTATTGGTACTGGTAATCGTCCATCCATGTTCCCTGAATGGGTCATTGTGGTCCTGTGGTCCTTCCTCTGTGGAGGAAGGTTTTCATAGGTATGTCTGCTTGCTGACCCCTAGACTTCCTGTGTGAAGATGCAGGGCTCCGTGGTGTCCTGAAGTCTAGGTCTTGGCCCAGAGCTCCAGGACTGGAAGGCGCAACCTTGAGTTTTGTGTTTGCTGTGAGAAATCATGATGTCACCAGATGGACCTAGGAGGGCAGAATTAGATGCCAGGGATGGGAAGAGGCAGAGACAGCATCGCTGGGCAACTATTGGAAGAGAAGGGCCTCTGCGGAGACTGAGATGCAGAAGGAACCCCTCGTATGGGCATTTTGAATGAGAGTTTGACACTATCACTTTGGAAAGGGAACATCTAGAAGGGGGGAGAGGAAGTGGGGAGCTGGGTAGGCTGTTGGAGGGACAGATTCCCAGTCGGAGCCTGAGCTCCATCTTTCAGCACCTAACTTCTCAATTCCAGATGCTCTCCTTGGGGAGTTCTCTTGCTTTTTACTCTTGGCTCGGGCAGTCCGCGCTTAATGAGAGCCAGAGGGGTCTTCTCACCATGGGAAGAGCCAACGCGGCATGGAGGTGAAGGAAGTGGGTAAGAAAGGGTGGTCTTGGTTAGGGAGCTGATGTCAGGGCCCCTGCAATGTTAGTAAAATGTCTGAGTTCCTGATGGTTGAACTCCAAGGGGTAGCACCTGGGGGCAGAAATACATCTGAACCTTAGCCTCATCTCTGAACTTCTTGTGTCAGGAAACGTGAGCTGGAAATCGCCCCAGAACAGACAGTCCTCTGCTGATCCTCTCTCTTCACTGCTTCCAGAAGCAGCAGGGTGTCTTGTTTATTTATTCGTCTTGGTGGGAACACCGTGTCTTGGAGTCCTAGACCGATACCTCTAGCCTAAGGGTGCACACGTACCCTGGTTTTTGTTGAGCTTCAGCAGATACAGACCTGCAGGGACACTTTGTTTAGCAGTCCACCGTGCCCGTGACTGAGGAGTAAGACGTGGGTCTCAGGACTGTTCTGGTTCCGTGCGATCTTGGTTCCTGGGGCCAGTCTTAGAGCCAGGTCAGAAATAAGTTTGCTCTTTGGAACTTTCTGGATCCTTGCCGATTTTCACTCATCTTTCTCTTCTTTTTACTGCTCCCTCGGCTTCCCTTCTTCCTCCCTCTTGGTAGTGTTTTTCTTGCTAAAGTCTCTAGCAGTGGCTTGGAGTTGCTTTTTGGTTCTTTCGTTTATTTATTCCATATTGAGTGAGTACCTACTGTATATTGGGCCCTTTGCTAGACCCAATTTACAAAGACAATAGTTCAGGATGTTGCCCTTTTGCCTTGAATATCCATTAGCACCCTTCAAAGGCCCTTTGCAAAGCCATCAAACTCTGAAAATAGCATGGGGTGAGAAGAGCCTTGGGATATGATATGGGCTAGGCTGCAGAAACATCAGCGTCTTAGACAAACAATCTCGGGTCAGCCTCACCAAGGGGCAGTGACAGCAACAGACAGCGACGGTGTTCCTTCGACCTGGAATCCTTTTCCAAGTCATTGTTTCCTCTGTTTGGTTGGTAACCTGGGACTAATTTAAACTTCCAGACCTCCAAGAGAAATTCTGCAGAGTTCTTCTGTTGGCTCTCTAGCCTTGGAAATGTCTTCCCTTGGAAAATCCTTGACGTGGACCCAGGAGGTCCTCTTGTTTTCCTAGTCTGTAAATCATCCCAGCATTGCTTTGCAAGAGCAGTTGTTGAGACAGTGCAGCCATGCTCTGTCCTTCTGTGCAGGTGGAGAACTGCCTGGGTTGGCGGCAGACTACTGCAAAGGTCTGGCTTTGCCTGTGAACATGTTTACCTGTCATGCTCTCCTGCAGTGGGAATTCAGTTCCTCTTGCCCTGCCGTGCAGAGGCCTGCAGTGGGGCCAGGAGAAGGGGGTGGGGCAGGTCTGCGGTGGCAAAGGGACGTTCCCACTATTAGCAAAAGCAAGGGCCCTGCCCTCCTTCCCCTCTCAAAGAGGCAGAGCTGGCCTTCTATCTGCCTCCTGCTGCTTCAAAAACCCACAGTTGGAGATCCGGGAATATTATCCTTTCCATTGAAAGACATTCCATTTCATGTGTAATTAAACGTGTGGTATCACATTAATGTTTTCTTCTGAGCATTTTTTGGCAGCCTGAGACCCTGGGGTCTGGTGAGTGCAAAGAAAACACACACTTCTCAGAGAGCCGCCCTTCCTCTCCCCGTTCCCTCTTCCCTGACTTTTCCTGCCAAGAATCTCCTTCCTCCTCTGCCTACAGCTGCTCTCAGGACTCACCTTGTAATTCGAGAGCCACCCAGGCTGTGGAGACCCTCTGTCCTTCTGCGGGGCATCAGGGTCTTAGCTTTCCAACTTTTGGTGATCCTTATCTCCAGAAAGCATCCTCACTGCCCACCTGGAGCTCAGGTGGTGACAACCAAGGGCAACAGGAGTGGGTGTTAGTGGAAGAGTGTCTCTGTCCTTATAGATGTGAAGTCAGTTAAAGGGGCAAGGGAGCAATGGCGGAAGGATGGCTTGGTGGCAAGGTCCACCTGCACCAGAGTGTAGAATCCAGCGGGTCACTTCTAACAGCTGGGTGACTTTGGGCAATTGCTTCATCACCTTGAGCTTCAGCTTCCTCATCTGTAGCACTTGGGGAGCAAGGTACTATGTATAAGAGAGCTGTGAAGAAGAGACAAGGCATCTCCAGTGTTACTTAGAATGGTGCCCAGCTGTGGAATGACTACTCAGCCCATGGCATTTTCATTATTAATAAGGGCACAGGGGATGACAGTGAGCTAAAAGGGACACGGGCAGAGTGAGATGGAGTCGATGGGGAAAGATCTGAGAGGCTTTAGCACAGAGCCTAGGAACCAATTGTTGTTATTATTGTTATTTTAGTTGCTAAGCCATATCTGACTCTGCGACCCCATTGACTGTAGCCCACCAGCCTCTTCTGTCCATGGGATTCCCTAGGCAAGAATACTGGAGTGGGTTGCCATTTCCTTCTTCAGAGGACCTTCCCAACCCAGGGATCAAATCCACCTCTCCTGCATTGGGAGGCAGATTCTTTAGCACTGAGCCACCTAGGAAGCTCAGGAACCAATTGGGAACTCGGTATTACAATGGGCCAAGGAAGAAGGGAAGGCAGGGTGGTTAGAAAATCCATCAGCGCTCAGCTAAGGGAACTTATGGGCACCCCTGAGGGTGCTGCCTCTGTGTCCCCTAGGTGACAGCCTTCAGGCAAGGACAATGTCTGCACGGCATGTACACCTGGCTTCCTAGGACAGTAATTAACCAAAGCATCCAGTTGGCCAGTGAATTTCTCCTAAGACATTTTGAGTCTGACCGAGGGAGCATGTGGCTTTGGGGGACTGACTTTACTGTTGACGTACAGCAGAGTCAGGATCACCATTATTTATAACTACTGACCCTGGGAAATCTGGTTTTTCTCTATGGATTAATAGCAATCTTTAGTAGGTGGCTGTCACTGCCTTTGATGTCTTTATTCCATCGTTTGACAAACCTCTTTGAGCAAACTATTTTGGTCCTGAAGGAAGAAGGGGTTGGACATAGTGGTGGCTTGTTCAGATAGGCTGCCAGTGACTCCCTGATCACCGTTGGCTCCTCCCCCCACCCCCGTGCAAACTCATGCCATTTTATTTCAGAATATCACCACGCTTTCCAAGTTTCTTTCCAAGCCACTATTTTGTTCACAGGTAGACTGAGCTCTTTGTTGAAAGCAAAATCTTGCAGAAAGGAAGGAAAAGTTCTGTTGTGAAATGTCCTATAGGTTTCAGGTATTTTCTATTGTCTCTTTGACTTAAATTTTATTATATTAGTTCCCTCAACAACTCTGCCCAGTAGATATTGAAGGTTCCCACTCTACATATGGGCTTTCCAGGTGACACAGTGGTAAAGAACCTGCCTGCCAATACAGGAGATGTAAGAGATGTGGGTTCAATCCCTGAGTCAGGAAGATCCCCTGGAGGAGGTCTTGGCCACTCACTCCAGTATTCTTGCCTGGAGAATCCCATGGACAGAGGAGACTGGCAGGTTACAGTCCATAGGTTGCAAAGAGTTGGACATGACCGAAGTGACTTAGGATGCACGCATAATGACATGTAGCTACCATTATTTTTATTATTTATTTATTTATTTATTAAATTTTTTATTTTTACTTTATTTTGCTTTACAATACTGTATTGGTTTTGCCATACATTGACATGAATCAGCCACAGGTGTACATGAGTTCCCAATCCTGAAACCCCCTCCCACCTCCCACCCCATATCATCTCTCTGGATCATCCCCGTGCACCAGCCCCAAGCATCCTGTATCCTGTATCGAACATAGACTGGCGATTCGTTTCTTTCCTGATAGTATACACGTTTCAATGCTATTCTCCCAAATCATCCCACCCTCTCCCTCTCCCACAGAGTCCAAAAGTCTGTTCTATACATCTGTGTCTCTTTTGCTGTCTCACATACAGGGTTATCATTACCATCTTTCTAAATTCCATATATATGTGTTAGTATACTGTATTGGTGTTTTTCTTTCTGGCTTACTTCACTCTGTATAATAGGCTCCAGTTTCATCCACCTCATTAGAACTGATTCAAATGTATTCTTTTTAATGGCTGAGTAATACTCCATGGTGTATGTGTACCACAGCTTTCTTATCCATTCATCTGCTGATGGACATCTAGGTTGCTTCCATGTCTTGGCTATTATAAACAGTGCTGTGATGAACATTGGGGTACATGTGTCTCTTTCAATTCTGGTTTCCTCAGTGTGTATGCCCAGCAGTGGGATTGCTGGGTCATAGGCAGTTCTATTTGCAATTTTTAAAGGAATCTCCACACTCTTCTCCATAGTGGCTGTACTAATTTGCATTCCCACCAAGAGTGTAACAGGGTTCCCTTTTCTTCACACCCTCTCCAGCATTTTTTGCTTGTAGACTTTTGGATCACTGCCATTCTGACTGGTGTGAAATGGTACCTCATTGTGGTTTTGATTTGCATTTCTCTGATAATGAGTGATGTTGAGCATCTTTTTATGTATTTGTTAGCCATCCATATGTCTTCTTTGGAGAAATGTCTATTTAGTTCTTTGGCCCATTTTTTGATTGGTCATTTATTTTTCTGGACTTGAGCTGCATAAGTTGCTTGTATATTTTTGAGATTAGTTGTTTGTCAGTTGCTTCATTTGCTATTATTTTCTCCCATTCAGAAGGCTGTCTTTTCACCTTGCTTATAGTTTCCTTTTGGCTGAGCAAGGTCTTAGCTGCAGTACGTGGGATCTTTGTTGTGGCACACTGAATCTTTAGCTGTTGCAGCAAGTGGGATCTAGTTCGCTGACCAGGGATCGAGCCCCAGGTCCCCTGCATTCGGAGTGCAGAGTCTTAGCCACTGAACCACCAGGGAAGTCCCCACAGGATGAGGATTTCTGATGAACCAGCTGTCCTGTGGGAACAGGAGGCTATCTAGGTGGCTTGCTCTGCAGGAATCACTGGTGATTTTCCCAGAAAAAGGATTTAGGAAAGAGCCATCCCAGAGTGGCCAGGAACCCTTTCCATTTCCCCAAGACTGCTCCTCACTGTGTACCAGCCCCTTGCTCTCTTGGGCAGCCCCTTCGGCGCTGGAGGCTGGGAGGTCTTCCCACCATCTGGGATCTGTGTCCCCCTCTCCCCTCCTCCCCTGCCTGGGTCCCCTCCTCCTCTCTTTGAGTCCCCTCCTCCCCTCCCTGGGTCCTGCCTCCTCCCCTGCCTGGGTCCCTTCCTCCCCTGCCTGGGTTCCCTCCTCCCCTCCCTGGGTCCTGCAACCTCCCCTGCCTGGGTCCTGCATCCACCCCTGCCTGGGTCCCCTTCTCCCCTGCCTGGGTCTCCTCCTCTCCTGCCTGGGTCCCCTCCTCCTCTCTTTGAGTCCCCTCCTCCCCTGCCTGGGTCCCCTCCTCCCCTCCCTGGGTCCTGCATCCACCCCTGCCTGGGTCTCCTCCTCCCCTGCCTGGGTTCCTTCCTCCCCTGCCTGGGTCCCCTCCTCCCCTCCCTGGGTCCTGCATCCTCCCCTGCCTGGGTCCCCTCCTCCCCTCCCTGGGTCCTGCATCCACCCCTGCCTGGGTCTCCTCCTCCCCTGCCCGGGTCCTGCCTCCTCCCCTTGTGACCCAGACTCTGCTGGGCCGGCCAGCCAGGCAGTAAAAGGAGATTGATGCCCTTGCCTCCTAGGAAAATCCATCACTTTTTGGCGTGTGGGTCAGATGGCTTCACCAGAGGCAGCTCTGAGCTGCACAGTGTGAGCTAAAAATAAACACACCAAAAAGGTCCAAATAGCCATGTGGGCGTCTGAGATGGAAATGGCCCACTCCCGCCACTCCCTGGGGGCCCGCACAGCACCCTTTCCTCCCACACTCTTCCCCACCTACACCCTTCTCCCGGGGGCCTCCGGGGTGGGAGGGTGGAGGAGGGCTCCTACTCTTTCCCTTGGGAAATGCTGCCTTCCATCCGGGAATGGACAGGGTAAGAGAAGTCGGGCCGGAGTCGAGGAAGCAGGAAGACTGAGGACTGAGCTTCTTGGGAAAGTGGAGAAAGACTCAGAAAGGTGGCTTCAGGTAACAGAAAGCACACAGACTCAGGAGCCAGAAAAAGAAGAGCAAGTCCTTTGGCCGCGTCTTAGCTCTGCCAGCTTGGAAAAGTTACCTACCTGCCTCCATGTTTTCATCTGTGAAAGGGGTGCAATCACAACTACCTCTCAGTGTTATCGTGAGAATGGCATGCGGAGGAGATAACAGGACTGGGAACCCATGAATCCCTTTACCTATGTCTTCTTCCCCTTTGGGTTCAGAGAAGGAAGCTGCGCAGAGTTCTGGGATCTCGAGTCTTGTTGGTACACAGGGTTCTCCACATGGAAGTGATTAGTTTTATGTGTTTGGCCCCAGTCCAGCCTCTCCATCGCCGAAGCTCCCACGTTACCTCGTGGAGCTCTTATCCCCACGGCTGGAGGGAGGGTCTCTCTTGGGGAAGGATTTACGGTGGGATGGAGTCTGTTTTTATTTTCTATTCCTTCTGCTACCCCTCCTCAGGTCTCCTCACTCCATCTGTGGACTAAGCTCAAGTATTGGTCTCAAAATACTTGTCCCTGCAGATGACTAGAGTCCAGCGATGTTATTCTGAGCCACTGGGTGTTTCCTAGTCTCTGAAGGAGATCCATTCGCAGACTGGGGGCAGACATGCTGGTCTATGGGTGGCTTCTGCTTCACGGTTGCAGAGGGCAGATGAGTTCCCAAGTCATGGGCCACTTGCTCTCAGCCACGTTCAAGGCCTGCAGCAGTCAAGCCTGTGACCTCCCGAGGCTGGGGGTTGGCAGCTGCCCTGGGGTGCCTGTGTGTGCTAAGTCGCTTTAGTCATGTCCAACTCTTTGCGACCCCATGAACTGTAGCCCACCAGGCTCCTCTGTTCATGAGATTTCCCAGGCAAGGATACTGGAGTGATTAGCCACTCCCTCCTCCAGGGGATCTTCCTGACCCAGGGATCAAACTCGGTTCTCTTATGTCTCCTGCATTGGCAGGTGGGTTCTTGACTACTAGCGCCACCTGGGAAGCCTGGGCACTTAACTTCTGAGATTTGGAGGGAGCATTGAGGAAAGGCCCCCTCTGCACTGCTGCCACAAGACTTGTCTGAATCTTCCAAGGCTTGGGATTCTTGCTGCCGAGGGAGGGAGAGGAGATGGAGGGTTCTGAGACGTGACTCAGGCTCAGCAGCTGGAGAACGGGGCCCTGCGCTCCATAGACATTCTCCCTTCTCATTCTGGACTCACCGTGGCCGAGAGTCAGAAGCTGGGGAGGAGGCTGGGGAGCTGGTGAGAGCACCCAGCTCAAAGTTGGACTTAAGGACCCAGGAATGTATGGTTGTCCAAATGGTTCTTTTGAGTTTTCTGTAATATCTTATGGAAAAATGCAAATGAACTTTTTGGCTAGCCCAGTATATACTGTGGGCTTACCAGATGGTGCTAGTGGTCAAGAATCCACCTGCAGTTCAAGAAACGAAAGAGATGCAAGTTGGATCCCTGGTTTGGGAAGATCCCCGGGAGAAGGAATGGCAACCCACTCCAGTACTCTCACCTGGGACATCCCAAGGACAGAGGAGCTTGGCGGGCTGCAGTCCATGGGATCACAAAGAGTCAGACACAACTGAAGTGACTTAGCATGCACGAGAACCCTGAGGCAGCTGCCAACCCCCAGCTTGGCACGACTGAGTAACTGAACACACAGTTTATACTGTGGCCCTGCCTTTGTAGAGGAGTGTCCAGAAAGTAAGGAGTCTAGAGAGTCATGGTCTCCACTGTGAGGATGAGGGCTGGAAGCTCTGAAAGGGGGCTTGATGAGGCCATACAGTTTAAGTCCAGGATTGCAGGCCTCCTCCTGGTCTTCGATTGGTGATGCCTGACTCATGTCTGCGGGTGTGGAACTTGTTGAGGCCAGTCTGCTAAGGTGAGCATCAGTCATCAGCTGGCTGAATTCTTGCCCCACTCATGTCAACCTATTTTGCTGGTTCTCAAAGAGGTGTCCTGGGCAGCCAGCAGTACCAATATCACCTTGGGAATTTGTTAGAGAAGGCAAATTCTCAGTCCTCAGCCTGGACTTCCTGAATAGGAATCTCAAGAAGAAGGGCTGAGTGATCAGTTTTCATAAGGCTTCTAGGTGATTGTATTTTCATCCTGTTGCAATGTTGTTGGAGGCTGGGGTTGGGGAGGGGTCTGAGGCCAGAGAAGGCTTTTCCATAAAAGGCCTTGCCACTCTGACCTATCGTGGTGTTCTGGATTTGAGCCCCATTTCAACCACCAGTTGGCAATTCCTGACTTGGCCCTCATTTTCCCTTCATCAGTAATGATGAAAACACCAAGACACACATGGTTTCAGAGGACTTGAAGGTTTATAAACCTTTGCACACAATAGCTCCTGTAGCAGGTAAGTGGAACTTGGGTTATATGATACTCCTCACCCATTTTACAGATGAGGAAACTGAGACTCAAGATGTTTTGTGAGGTGGGCAAGCCCATAGTGGGGGAGGAGCCAGGTCCTGATCCAGATGCCCTTGACTTCCTACTCCTGACTGACCCCTGTGGGTTCAGAGGTGCAGGCATGGCCTTAGGAAGCTACCATCCTGTTACCACCCCATCTCCACTCTTAGCCCCACCAGGGCGCTCATGTTTTGGGACCTGTGTGTCATCAGTAGTCACCTGGGAATGATTGTGCAGCGCTGAGCAGATGGTCTCCCTGGAGAGGTCCTGACCTCTCATTTTCTCTTGGTGGGGGACCCTTAGCCTTCCCCTTCAAGGCCAAAATATCCCATTCCTCAGAGGCTGGGAAATAGCAGCAAACGGTGTGAAAAGGGAACCCATTTTTAATTCCCTTTCTGTAAAGATGGGGGCAAAGCCCCGCAGCATGTGGTAGCTCCCTAGGCACCCCATGGCCCGTGAGCCTGCAGGGATGTCTTGCTGGGAGGAAAGAAAATGCTGTGTCAATGCTTCCTCCCACAGATCCCGGAGGGCAGGTCATCTGGGACACAGCAGGGCTACCAAGAATTCTGATAGGAAAAAAAAAAAAAAATTGAGTAATCTGTTATAACAAGAATCGCCCCTCCCACCTCCGCTAAGCAAAACACTAACCAAGGCCTGGGAGCCACATCCCTCTGTTCTGGTCCTGTCTCCCCTCGCCCTGGGGGGCAGTCTGCCCTGGTCCTCTGTCTTCAGTGTTCATTTTTTTTGACGAGGTCATCTGAGACAGCGCTCTTTCCTGGCTCTGTAATGCTCTTCATAAAGTGAATGCAGGTATTTAATGGGCTTCTGCCTGTTGAACGATGAATGGAAAGGTCGGTGAGTAATCTCTGGCTGCCTCCCCTCGTCGTCAGCCCACTTCTTGTACGACTCCTTCGAAGCATTCTTTCCAAATAGGTGGGAGGGCTGAGGTCACAGCTCTGCTCCCTCCTGGCTGACAGACTTTAATTAGGTTGCTAAATTAGCCAAGATCCTCGCAGCCCTTCTCTCTCTCTACACAGACCCTGGTTCTGGGGAGGTCTCTGGACTTGATTTTCTTATTTCATTGGTTTTTTTTTTTTTTTTTTTTTGTCTCTCAGGGGAGAGGGATTCTCATGAAAAGGCTTCCCCCCAGATCATTTTAACTTCCACTTTGTGGATTCTGTCGTGAACCAGACACTTTTCTATAGGAGCATTATAGACATCATAACAAAAGCCAGTGGTGTGTGTGTGTGTGTGTGTGTGTGTGTGTGTGTGTGTACCAAGACCCTCGGCTAAACTCTTCATATGAATTATCTCATATAATCTTCCCAAGACTTTGGAAAGGAAGGTGTTGGTGTTCATTCCTGTTCACAGGTGAGGACATTGAGGCTGTGGACTGAAATAACTTTCCCAAGCTCCAAAACCTGCAGGGAGGAGGAACCAGGGTTCAAACCCGATTTTTGGTCACCCAGAACAGCTCATGGACCCACAGCATGCAGACATCACCTGAAAGTTTATCAGAGATGCCGAATATCAGACCCACTTGAGTCAGGAGCTGTGCAATGCCCAGAGGACTCTTGCGCTCAGTACTTATAGCCGGTTATGCCTGAATCCTGGGTATTAAAGACCACTGGCTCTGGTTTCCTGGTTTCCAGCCGAGGCAGCCATGGTTTAGAGAGCTTCGAGGCTAGTCAGCTAGAGCCAAGATTCGATTCTGGGTAAGACTCAAATCACTGCGTGTTGCCCATTTTTACAGCCAAGGTAAGATGCTGGAGCTCATCTGGCCCCACCGTGGCCTCCGAGGCAGAGCTCCCTGTCCTGGACCCCTGTTCTCCCCAGACCCCTGAGCCTCTAAGGAGAGAACGAGCACCCGAGACTGACCTGGCTGCTCTCCTCTGTCCCCTCCCGCAGACGTGCAGCACATTAAAAGGAGAGACATCGTGCTGAAGAGAGAGCTGGGCGAGGGAGCCTTTGGAAAGGTCTTCCTGGCCGAATGCTACAACCTCAGCCCCACCAAGGACAAGATGCTCGTGGCTGTGAAGGTAATGCTCAGAGGGACGTGGGCCCCAGGAAGGAAGAGGGGTGTGGCTGCTGGCCACGGGGGTGGGAAAGAGAGGCTCGCTCTGTTCTGGAAGATGGTTTCAATGAACGTTATCAGATGCAATCAAAATGGTATAAACTAATGTAATCAGATGCGCTTGCTCCAAGGTTCATGAAGTTTCCTCTGGACCCTTTGGCTTCAGAGGTCACGAACTGTGACACACGATGGAGGGCTGTGCCCGAGGTGCAGCTGGAGGGATAAGCGAAGCCCATAATGGACCCTGGTTTTATTCTGGAGGCCCTAGGCTCACCCCTGTCCCCTGCTGACCCTCTTCCCTTCTCAGGAACTTTACAGGATGTCCTGTCCATGCCCAGAAAGTCATCTGATCATTTCTCCCGAGTACAGTTGCATGAGGGGTGGGTCGCTCATGGAGGCCCCGGGAGCCGCTGCTCACAGCAGCAAACGTCACAGGGAATAGGAGGTGGGCTGGTGGAGGGGTCAGGTGCTGAGCCTACGGAGGAGAGTGGGTGGGGTTGGAAGGCATGCTCAGCTACCTCCTTGGGATCCAGGTTCAGCCCCCAGGGAACAGCATGCCTGAGGGCTACTGTCTCCTGGCAGCTGCTTACTTAGGTCCAGGAACCACAGGGTTTCTGTGTTGCTGAGCCAGCTGAGCAGATTTGCAGCTGGAGTCCAATAGCCTGGGGCAGGAGGCAAAGGACTTTGCTACTGCCAGTTACCCTCCCCCACCCTTGCTCCAGCTTCTGTCAGTCAGCGTTGGACAAATCTTTAAACCCGATTGACACAGACAAGAATCAAGTGGCCTCCCTGAGGCACCCGCGGGTCTGGGGAGCCCTGCTCTGGAGCATGGAGTGGGCTGTGCGGGGGTGGATGTGGTGAGCAGGCCTCTGAGGCTGAAGTGAATTCTGCTCCCTGGACAGAGGACTGGGAGCTGAAATACCCTCCCCACGAGGACTCTCACCAGGGCCTTGAAAGGCCCCTCTTTAATACTGAGGGCTCTGACTAAGCTGCTCTCTTGATGGAAGCTGAATGTTTCTGTGGCTTCGGGGATCTCTGTCCGGTGTGTCTGCAGAGGGTAAGTGCCCTCTGTAGAGGCAGACAGTGATGTGTGGACTACAGGCATAGCATGGGAATCAGAGGCCTGGGTTGGCATCTAGCCATCACTGATTAACAGTGTGACCTTGATGTTTAATCTCTTTGAGCCTCAGTTTCGTTATCTGTATAATCAGTTCAGTTTAGTTGTTCAGTCTGACTCTTTGCAACCCCATGGACTGCAGCACACCAGGCCTCCCTGTCTATCACCAACTCCTGGAGCTGCTCAAACTCATGTCCATTGAGTCAGTGATGCCGTCCAACTATCTCATCCTCTGTTGTCCCCTTCTCCTCCTGCCTTCCATCTTTCACAGCATCAGAGTCTTTTCTAATGAGTCAGCTCTTTGTATTAGGTGGCCAAAGTATCGGAGCTTCAGTTTCAGCATCAGTCCTTCCAATGAATATTCAGGATTGATTAATAGGTGATATAATAGCTCTTCTTTACAATTTTTGTGATTAAATTATATAAAATGAAAAATGTTTCGTATACTGCTTGGGATACAGTAAATGTTAGGAATGAGTCATTGCTGTTTGTTTTTGTCAGCATCGTTATACTTTGTTTTTAAGGTTCTTTTGATTATTTTTGTTAGTCTCTAGGTCATATCTGACTCTTTCACGAGCCTATGGACTGTAGCCCTCCAGGCTCTTCTGTCCATGAGATTTTCCAGGCTAGAATGCTGGAGTGGGTTTCCATTTCCTCTTCCAGGGAATCATCCCAACCCAGGGATCAAACCCACATCTCTTGCATTCAGGCAGATTCTTTAGCATTGAGCCACCAGGGAAGCCCTTTATTCATTTACGTATTTATTATTTATTTCTGACCATGCGGAAGGTGAGATTTTAGTTCCCTGACCAGGGATGGAACCTGTGGCCCCTGCAGTGGAAGTTCAGAATTCTAACACTGGACCGCCAGGGAAGTCCCAGCATCATTATTCTTGATGTTGATAGTAGCCAAGTGTGCTCAGACATGTGACGTATGACCTGCCAAGCTTATATTGACCATCTAGAATAGGGGTTGTTGAACTTCTTCTCTAAAAGCCAGATAATAAAAGTTGTAGGCTTTGAGGACCGTAGGCGCTTCCTTACAGCGACTTAATTCTGCCCATGTAGTGGGAAAGCAGCCTAAACCATACATAAATAAATGGGGGTGGTGGCTGTCTTCCAATGCATATTTTTTTTTATAAGAATGGATATTGCCTGTCGACCTCTGCTCTAAAAGATAAATAAGGAACTAGCGTATTGTCCCAGAAAAGGCTAATGCCTATTATTGCCGGCTCTCTTAACGAATAAATTTGCTCAGTGTGTCTCTATAGATGTGGGGTGATCAGAGGAGCAAGGGTGTCTTTAAACTGCTTGGACCAGGAGTGTGGACTTGTTCCTACACTTAGAATCTACCCTGCCCTAAAATTTTTAATTTATAGGATGACACTCCTCTACTGGGTGTTCCAGCATTCGTCTGGGGACTGGTGAAGGAAACTGAGCAATTTTGCTCTTAGAGCAGGAAATGAAATGATGTCGTCAACCCTGGGAAGCGTTTCCCACTGAGTGTTGTGGTGTTAAGGGGGCAGTGCCCAGACTGGGTAATGCAGAAAATGTGTTTCTGTTTTCACCCTTTTAAAACGGTTTCCTTTCCTCCTTGGGTCTGGGAACCTTGAGGAGATGAATGTTCTGGGATTTTATGCCATTTGCTGCCTGATGGAGCCGCCCAGTGCCCAGCCCCTGGAGAAGATGCTCATTTTCTCTGGAGAACAGCCAGGAAATGGTGCTTCCTGCTTCTCATCCTCTCTAGATTTTACTCCTTTCTTTAGACTCCTTCCCATTGAGTCTGTTCTTAGGTTGAGGCAGAGTAATTGTGGACATCCAGAGAACACATCCAAGAATAACGCCAAAATAAGGTTTCCCACAACTGTGGTTTTTAAAGCAAGATTTTTTTTTTCTTTTGCCCAGCAATTGCTATGGTGGAAACAAAGAACAGAAATCCCAGTCTCTGTTCTGAAGACTGTTGGGGAGACAGCAAGGGAATATCCATGAAAGAAACAGAGCAGAACAAAGCAGTGTGATTTGTATGTATGTGTGGTGGGAGAGTGACATTAGAAGCGCTTGAAATTTTTGATATTTTAAAATAAGTGGTGCCACCCTTAAATAGTTATTTGACAAGCAATAGTACTCTTGCCTCGAAAACCCCATGGACGGAGGAGCCTGGAAGGCTGCAGTCCATGGGATCGCTGAGGGTCGGACACAACTGAGTGACTTCCCTTTCACTTTTCACTTTCATGCATTGGAGAAGGAAATGGAAACCCACTCCAGTGTTCTTGCCTGGAGAATCCCAGGGACGGGGGAGTCTGGTGGGCAGCCGTCTATGGGGTCACACAGAGTCGGACACGACTGAAGCGACTCAGCAGCAGCAGCAGCAGCAGACTCACTCAAAAGAGTTTCCTCTGACAAACAGCTGATAAGAATATGAGAAAGGTGTCCAGCATTATTCATCATCAGAAAAATGCAAGTTGAACCAGAATGAGATACCATGGTATGTGAAGCAGAACGGCTAAGTCGCAGCGCCAAAACAAAGTGCTGACGAGGATATGGAGCAATTACAAATTTCATACTCTGGTGAAAGTATAAAGTGGTCTAACTGTTCTGAGAAACAGTTTGGTATTTTAGAACATTAGCATCTGTGTGACCCAGCATTTGCACTCTAGGTCTAGACCTGACAGGTTATCTATCTGTCTATCCATATAACCACCTACCTATGTGTCTGTCATTTGTATCTGTTGATCTTTCTCACCTGTGTCTATCTATCTATCTATCTAATGTATGCATCTATCTAATCTATTTATCTAGTCTCTCTACCTACCTACCTGTGTATATATCTATCGTCTGTATCTGTTGATCTCTCTGTCTCACCTCTATCTATCTAATTGCCTACTTATCTATGAAGAGATATGTTTAAGAATGTTCATAAGCACTCTTTATAGCAGCCCAAAGCTGGAAACAACCCCAGTGTCCATCACTAGCAGCACGGACAAATAAATGTGGTATATTCTTTCAGTGGGAAACTCTTCAACGAGGAAAATGAATGAACTACAGCTACATGCAACAACTTGGAAGAATCTCAAAATCAATGTTGAATGAAAAAAGACAGATACAGAAATATATATGCATAGATACATGTGTGATTTCACTCATTTAAAAGTAAAAAAATAAGTAAAACTAAGCTCTAGTGTCTAGGGATATGTGTAGTTCTTCACATGTAATAAAATGTGTTTCAGTATATTAATAAAATTTGAAATTGAAATATCTCCACTGTAATAAAAGAAAAAGGAAATGGAAAGTAGCAAAACACCAAGACTGGAAAAGATGATGTGAAATGACTCAAGGTGTTGGGAAGTGTTGAGAACGGTGAATGTTCTGGCATCTAGATCCTTCCCTCCTATCCAACTCACAGCCCCACTGACACCCAGAGCTGGGAGTGAACTTGAAACTTGATGTACATAGATGGGAGACTGGAAAAGGAAATGTCTTCAGATTTGGTGGGGGCTGAGGAGATTAGAAAGGAAAATTCCAGCTCTTGTCATTGCACTATGGATGCTACAGGAAGGGTCTAGGCAGCCACCTGCCTGGCTTCAGGGACTCCTTGGCAACCCCGTTTCCCTGAACCAACAGTTGGCAGCAGCAAGGAACCCCTGCTCCCTCCCATGCCCCTGGCTGGTGAGTGACCCATCATGAAGTTTCCCAGCGTTGAAGAAGATGCTGAGAGGCACATGACAGTCTCTGAACTGATTTTCCTCCTCAAGATTCCTCTCTTGGCATCTCTTTCCCAATTGCGTCAACCCCTGGGGACCTGGGCCACTTGCAGCTCTGGATTCCAGTTGCCAAAACAGACCCCTTGCCAATTACACAGGAACTTCAGGTTTAATCTGGGAGAGCTGGAAAGCCCATCCTGAAGGTGGAGAAAGAACCGGCAGAAGAAGAGGTGCAGGAAGACTAAGAGAGACAGCGGTTGCTTTGTGCCCCATCTCCCGAATGTGTAACTCCTTTCTGCCCTGCAGTGTAGGGCACTGGCCTTAGGGATGCCGGCTGGCACTCCTCGAGAGCTGAGAACGGAAATATCCAATGGCTGCCAATGGCGTCCAGACTGTGTGAGAGAATGATTTACAGAGATGGAGAGTGGCCATTTGGCTGGCCCCAAATTTGATCTGCTTTTCCCTCTCATAAATCCAGGGTTCACATAAATCTTCGTATTCTCCCATCCCACCCATGCTGGGTTCCTTTTTTTCCCCTCTTCTTTTGCTTCATGAAAATAAATAAATCACTGGCAGTCATCCTATACATACCCACACCCCCGCTCATGCAGCTCAGGACCTGGGTCACAGAGAGAGATTTCCTTTCACCATGACCCTCTGCCTTCTTCTGTACCAAAAAAGCTTTGCACACAACTTTGTCCTGGTTGGATGTGAACCCAAGACAACCTATGGCAGCCTTTATTATCAGGTAGCTTTTCTGAGAAGGCAGCCAGAGGTGAAGCAAAAAGCACATGAGATAAGAGCTGGTAAAAATCAGCAATGGACCAGGGGCCCTCCCACATCCCTTTGACCTTGGCCCGCCCTCTAAGCCTGGCATCCTTGTCAGACCCCTTTATTCTGCTGGCAGCCCACACTCTTCACCTTTCCTGACCCTCTCCTCTGCCCTTTCACATCTTTTAATTTCTGTGCCCACTTTTCCCCCGGGGACCTGCCCATTGACTTAATTGATCTGATAAATTAACTCAAGCAGGTAAGCTGGACAGGAATGTATCCTGGATGTCATGCTCAAGCTGTTACTTCTCAAATGATCTTTGGCAAATCATTTCCCTGTTCTGGACCTCAGTTTTCTCACCTATAAAATGGGAAAGCTGTATGAAGTGGCTTCCAACACTGTGGTCAACACTAGGATCATTTATTCAACAGATTTTTGGTGAAAACTCCAAGTGTTGAAGAGAAGGAAGGGTGGTGTTTGTTGACATTGGAGTGAGCCTTGATCACTGGCTGAGAGACCGTGGCCCTAGAGGCATTGCCACTGAGCTTTGAGACCTCAAGGAAGCCCAGCACCAAGAGATCACTGTGGTCTAGTTAAACTCTTAGCTTCCGTCATTTAAGATGTGTGAATGTGTGCTGATCCCCAAACAGGATGGAGCATCAGTTTTTCCAACACCGGAAGTGAGCAGGTGGAAACCAAAGATGATATCTAGGGCCCTTTTAAAGCTGTGAGTCCATCATCTCTAATGTATGCTAATGACTGATGGAGGTTTGATGGGCCCCCTCGATACAATTTTCACACATTCACATTCCTGCAGCGCTGTAAGCCAAGGCATCCCTGTGGATTTCAGCTAATGGGGGTTGCCGTGGCAAGAAAAAGATGTCTGGCTAGGGAGGTTTTTCAATAGTAGCATCGTCTATGGAGGAACTTAGCCTAAATAACCAGAAAAGGCCAGAAACTGGCAGAGGGAATGAAAAGCAATCTCCTGTTAGATTCTCACTACCCTGAAAATGACATGTGAAGTGCTCACCCAGTCCTTCATTGCCTCATGTCCTGTCTCTTGGGGTCACTAAACTGTCAGCTGAAGCAAGTGGACTTTTGGCTCCAGTTGCCTTCTGATCTCATGGGGAGGGGAAGGAAGGCTGAAGGCATTTGTGAGCACACCTGCCCAGGCGGCTCCTCCTACAGGAGTGACCCTCCCCTTCACAGTCCATCGTTTGCCATGGCCGACATGCCTGTGCCCCCAGGGCAGCGCCCTATTCAAGATCCCTTGGATGTGCCCTGGTCTCACCCTTCCCTTTTGGTCTTAGAAAGTCCCTGTTCACCGACAAACTTCTTTTAAGTCTTTACTGAGTTTGTTACAACATTGCTTCTGTTTTGAGTTTTGGTTTTTTGGCCGCAAGGCATGTGGGATCCTAAGTCCCCAGCCAGGGATCGAACCTAAGCCCCGTGCATTGGAAGGTGAAGTCTTAACCACAGGACCACCAGGGAAGGCCCTGATCGTCCTTTTGAGCATTGCTCTTCCATTTATCTTCCTGGGTCCCAGGGCAAGGGGCCTGGTCTCGCGCTTCCCCTGCATACTGGATTCTCCAAAAGGGGCCGAGGTGTGACATTTCCATGGCTGCCGGCTGCCCACCCTCCCATCCTACCCTGGGACTTAACGGGGTAGGCCAGGTCTGCCCCAGGCCCTAGTCCTGGCTGGGTCCTGGGGCTTCTGCCCATTGAATGCCATTCCCACAGCTCTAGCCCGCCTTACCCCCCAGTGCTTCCTTCTAGAAGGAGGGCGAAAATGCCTTTACGGAAGCCAAGGTGTTCACGTGTGTGCATGCGTGCTAAGTTGCTTCAGTCGTGTCCGACTGTTTGTGACCCCACGGACTGTAGCCCACCAGGCTCCTCTGTCCATGGGATTCCCCCGGCAAGCCTACTGGACTGGGTTGCCATGCCCTCCTCCAGGGGATCCTCCTCACCTCCGCCTCACCAGGGGTCGAACCCCCATCTCTTATGTCTCCTGCATTGGCAGGAGGGATCTTTACCACTAGCGCCACCTGGGAAGCCCCGTTGTTTCTCTACAAATATTCACTTCACAATCTAAAATCAAGGAAGAGAAAGAGTAAGGAAACTTAATTATGTTGTCAGCCTGATTTTGGATGGGCTGTGGGTATAGGCTAATTTGCAAAGTTAAAACAATTGGGGGCAGTGGTTTCCCCAGTGTTTGTTTTAATTGTGAGACCATTTCTTCGAGGAAATCTTTGGGGATGGGGGTCGTCAGGTATCCCACCTCCCAGCTCCCCACCTCCTCTGTCATTCACATTAATCTCAGAGGAAGCCTAGGACTTCCTAGCTGGCAGATGTGACATAGATACCAGAAAGTTGGCTTCTGTTTCTATAAGGTTCACAATGCTGAAGGAAGCGCGAGTCAGGCCTGGCTTTTGTGACTTAGTCTCATGGTCTTTAAAGCTCGATTAAGATCTTACTTGTTGGGGATCAGCATTGTGTCTGGGACGGGCACCAGCTTTCTTCCCGGGAAGGAACTAGACAAGCCCCGGCCTGTAGTTGCTAATAGCCAGTGTCCCATGCTGTTTCCAGGCCCTGAAGGACCCCACCCTGGCAGCCCGGAAGGATTTCCAGAGGGAGGCCGAGCTGCTCACCAACTTGCAGCACGAACACATCGTTAAGTTCTACGGCGTGTGCGGTGACGGGGACCCCCTCATCATGGTCTTCGAGTACATGAAGCACGGAGACCTGAACAAGTTCCTCAGGTACGCCAGGACGGCCACCCCTCCTGTCACCCCCACTGAACCCCTGGGTCCTCTCTGGAGCCAGAAGTCCCGTTGCTCCTCCGAACACTTCAGTCTGGGGATTAGAAACGAGAGGCAGCCTTTCATTCTTCTACATTACCTCCTGAGCAATTGGATGCGGACCTCTGCCCCTGATTTCTCAGGAGGGAAGTTGAGGATGCTATGAAAAGTAACCTGCACTCTTCTTCCCGATTCTCAGGTAGACTGAGAAGAAGGGCGAGGTCTGGAATGGCTCCAAGGAGGGAGCCCCGAGGGGTCAGCGTGTAACTTCCAGCTTTAAGATTCTAAAGGGCCAGTTTTCCCCCTGATGTTCCGAGTAGCTTTCTGACTTCATGTCTTATGTTCTCGCTTGCAAAGTGAGGCTAGTCCCTACCACGCCTCCTGAAAGCCTCCTTGTCAGAGACTTTTTGATGATGAATAAGAAAGGACAAGGTTACAAACTCATGGGGAGACAGATGGTTGAAAAAAAGGGCAGATTTTCCCCCAGATAAATTTAGAACTGTGCTATCCAGTACAGTAGCCATATATGGCTATTTAAATTTAAATCTACAATGACTAAATTTAAGTAAAATGTAAAAATTCCTCTGTCTCTCCAGACACACTTCAAGTACTCAGTCGCCACATGTGATGAGTGGCTACCATATTGGACAGTGTGGTACAGAGCATTTCCATTAATAGAAAGTCCTGTTGGCTGGCACTGTTCTATAAGGATTGGATTTTTTTTGTAAAAAGGGTTTCCCCAAGCCTGGAGCAAGATCATCTGGATTTTGAGAGGCTCTTGATAGAGCTTCTAAGAGACTGGAACCCCAGCCAGAAGTGCTGGATGGAGTTACAAATAGGGGTTGGGAAGATGTGAAATCTACCTTCCCTAGAGAAGATAGCATCTCACCAATAGAGCAGAGTTAGCATTTCTCTGCCTCCCACACCTGCTGTCTCCAATTACTGCCCAGATGTGGAGGGAGCAAGCATGTGTGAGAGTGTGTGCAATCCAGGGTCTCATAAAACATATTGAACACTCAGGCCCTGGATGCTTTTAGGGTGTGGTCTTTGCATAGCCAACTTTTGAGTTCTACTGCTGAGAATGAGATTTCCAGAGCTCATGTGTGGGTTATGGTAAACTCTAGCATACTCCCCTAAATCTGATGAGCATCCCCTTGAGGTGGGACATTCAAATGAGTGCTATGCTTTGAAGAGGAAATGGAAGAGGGAGGAAATGGAAAGGGTAGATACCAGGTTTCCAAAACTGGCCCTAGAGGATTTGAAAGTATCTGTAGGATGTTCTAAACCTCCTAAACTTGATTTCATGGTGAAATTTACTCCTTTCCTGAAGAACTAAGTCCTTAGCATGAGACAGACTTGGGTTCATATCCTGGATGTCTTAGTGATGTAACCTAGAACAAGTTATTAACTCTTAATTCTCTCCTGGAAAACAAGACTATTCACAACTGCTTCATATGTGAGTTGTTATAAGTATTCAGTGACTATATTAGTGTAAAGCCTGGACAAGTGTTCAACCAATGGCAGCTATGATTAAAAGTATTGCAATATTATTTTATCAGACCTGTGAACCATGATAGTTTCTAAAACAAACAGCATCTTTTCTCAATACTTGAGATTTTCCTCTTCTTGTGCTTCCATTCTTCTGAAGTCAAGGGATATGTTCTGTTTTTCCATCAAACCCTCCTCATTGATTCAATGGTACATTCAGACCTAAGCAACCCCACCGGCAAGGCTAAACAGAGGTCCTGAGTACTGCTCTATGTCCCTGTCATGCCTACTCTACGGGAAGAGGAAGAAAAAGAGGGCAGAAGGTCCTTCCTGCTCTCGCATCTCCCAGTTGGTGGGTTTTAGGGAATCCAGTGCATTCTTCCGATAAACTGGAATGGAGCTTGTCTGCTGGTCCATCTCCCTTGTGAGCTAATGCAGTTGCTCTCCTCTAGAGGCACGAGGGAGGCAGAGCCCATGAGGGAGGCAATGCCTACAGGAGATAATAAAATGAACGTGTTTATATTTAACGGTGCCTTTCAGTGGAAATTGGAGAAGCAATAAAACAGGCCAAGGCTTCTCTGTACAGTGGGGCTCCTTGGCTCACAACTTCATAAATAAAGACCTGGGTGTGGTTACGGCTCACTGAGCTTCCTGGAGAAAAGATGAATACTAAAAGTGACTGATATGACAGGGCAAGGTGTTTGGATAACAAATCTGGGCCATGATTTGGGATGCAGTGGGTGCTGTGGCTCCCAGGTCTTTGCCTAGGGTCACAGGCTCTCTTCATCCTGTCCTGCCATCCACGGTGGGGAGGCTAGGAGTGTCGACTGAAGAGCAGTGCTACCCGCAGTGTGGACTGTATCACTGCTGGATGCATCATTACTGGGAGCTTGCAGGAAATGCACTGAAAGAGCTCTACCTAGCCAATCAGAATCATAAGAGGCGGGGCTCAGGAATCTTTTTAACAAGCTCTCTGAATAGTTTTAAACCCTCCTCCATAGTCACGTGTCACCCATGCAGCTGCTGTAAGACTTTGGCCAGATGATGTCCCTCAGTTTCCTTATCTCAAAATTGGGGTGGGGGGATGATTAAGGGAATTAGTACATTAGAGATACATAAAGCTGTGCATGGAACGTAGTCAGGGTTATGTAACTGTTAATTATCATTTTATTAATTACTCTGTAGTAGACATGAAGGAACTGGGAAGCCCCTGGATGGCAGTGAAATATCCAAAAGAGTACATTCACTCCTTGATTCATTAAAACGAGTCTGCTGTCTTCTTAGCTGGTAATCTTAATTGTCATATTTCACCCTAATCAGGCTCACATAATGGAGTTTGGGGTAGATAGAAATAGGCCACAAGGAGGCTGAGAAAAGAGATTTCATTTATCTCTGTGGTGCATCCCAGAGACGAGGAAATCAAGAGGGCATTTCTCCCTGATCTGAACTCTCTCTGCTTCTTCCCTTCTCCTCCTACCCCCACCCCTACAGGGCCCATGGGCCGGATGCGATGATCCTTGTGGATGGGCAACCGCGCCAGGCGAAAGGCGAGCTGGGGCTCTCCCAGATGCTCCACATTGCCAGTCAGATCGCCTCCGGCATGGTGTACCTAGCCTCCCAGCACTTCGTGCACCGGGACCTCGCCACCAGGAACTGCCTGGTTGGAGCCAACCTGCTGGTGAAGATCGGAGACTTCGGCATGTCCAGAGATGTCTACAGCACCGATTACTACAGGGTAAGGGGGCCTCCCCCGACGCAGCATCCATGGCCCAGCTAGCACCTTGCTCACATGTCTCCGTCATTGTCCATTAACCCTGTTACTCTGGAGCACACACATACACTCCTGTGCCCAGGTAGACACTTGATGCTTATCCTTTGGCCATGCCTGCGTCTCTACATACCTGTCAGTTTTTCTCTTGATAGCTTAATCATCCCTTCCGCCTGGATAGGAATACATGACTGTATCCTTACATTGCAATGACATACGCACTATGTTCTTATGTCCATCAGTACTCATTCTTCATGCAAACAGATACCAATATATACATATATATACACATATATATGCATATATCCCCCAGTGCACACGTGGACAAGCTCAGCTCAATGCTACATTTTAACATCTTTCAACGCGATTCCCTACCCGGCCTCACCCACAGCACATTATTGTTCTTTAACATTATCTGGTGACCATATAGGCTCATTTCCAAAGACAGATCTCAATGAGAAGGCAGAACCCAACACAAAGGATCAAAATGGTTAGTGTGTTGCTGAGCAGAATTATCCAAATGGTATAAGAAAGATGAGTGAAAGAAGCAGGTTCTCATTGCCAGCTTTGGAGACAGTTGCAAATGGGCCTTAGGGGAAGCTGTTTGATGGTGAGAGGAAACACTATGTTCAACTTTCCTTCAATACAGTTTTCTACTTTATATTAATAGGTATCTTACTTTGCACCCCCCACATTTTCCCCCTTAATATTTGAGAATCTTTTTCCCATGGATCATGGAGTGATTCTGACAATGTTGTTATTGCCAGGGAAAGGACAAATGGGCATCAGTGGCATTTTTTTCCCCAAAGGAGAAATGTGGGTGCAACCCGTATACAGAGATAAAATAACTTCTGCATATTGATTAGAGAAGCAGATGCCTCAAGTATATGGGAGATTTACTTTAGGGACTTTGAATGGATGAGGAGTTTGGATGGTATATAAGGAGAGGGTGGCGCAATGTTTTGGAGGTCGAGAGACAAGACAGCAATTTCCCTCATCTTCTTTGTACGGAATGAATGATCATATTGTGAATCAAAGGACCCAGACAGGGCTGTCTTTTTGGCCTGAGCACGGTGGGGCAGGAGGCTGGCAGTTTGGGACTGGCTTCTGCAAATCAACTCTGTCTGGATGCTCATGATGGCTTTGCCTAAAAAACATTGCCCAGACATTATAATGAATCACTCAAGACACTTTATCTTATATCTTTTTAACTTTTAATTTTGCTTTGGGGCATAACCAATGAACAATGTTGTGATAGTTCCAGGTGGACAGCAAAGGGACTCAGCCATACATATATATGTATCCATTCTCTCCCAAACTCCCCTCCCATCCAGGCTGCAACATAACATTGTCCAGAGTTCCCTATGCTATACAGTAGGTCCTTGTTGATTATCCATTTTAAATATAGCAGTGAAGACACTTTATTTTAGCCATAACCTGGGGGAAAATGGAATATTTGAGAAACTGCTTTTGTGCATAAAAATGGACATGTTCACAGTATAACTGAAAGATGGCAGATGATAGACAATCATGAGGATATAAAGCAAAGTAGATCGAACAGTAGGGAAGGTAGAATGTCAGCAGAAAGCTACCTTCTGCTGACAGAAGAAACCCTTCTTCTGTCTAGCCACCTGCCCAGTCTTAGCATCCCTAGACTTGGAAAAAGAAGCATAATGTAGTGGTAGGCATAGACTGATGGGCAGGGCAGACCTGGCAGGAAATATCAAAGTGGAGTCTTTCTTTAGCATCTAGACCAATTTTTTCCAGTTGTTTCCAAGAGAAGCATTGGTGTGGTTACCAAGGGACCATGGGTCATAGATTTCGTGAGTCTAGCTGGAGCTGGCACCATTTAATTGCCTCTGCACTCTGTGTAATGGGGTTTGCTGGCCTGTCTGGCTGAGCTCAGATTTATGTTGGTGTTGATAAAAGCTAGGGATGGATCATTGTTTTTCTGTGTGAGGCGGATTTTGATTAGACCAATCTTGGGATCTTAGGAAATAGTATCTGAACAGCATATGTGCAACCTCAGCTTTCAAACTTGCTTTAAGAAGTGCACTTACTATTTCTCCATTCTGATTTAAAAAAGAGAGAGAGAGAGAAAGAAAGAAAAGAACCCATCTCCAAATGATCTTGCTTTGCCCTGGCTTAAACAGTTGTGAACTATCACTCTTTACTCCCAGGAGAGTTACAAGAAGTAAATCTATCTCACTTCTGTGGGCTCTAGGGCAGGTTGGAATTCAAGGAAGGGAGTGAGATGGGGAAATGTTCTTATACTAGGTAGCCACAGTTCCCTTTGCACGAGGGCTAAGCCAGATAAGCAGAGGCCAGCTGGCTTGAAAATGTATGGTCCCAAAGAAGTATGAAATTTAAAAGGGAGAGCTATTGCAATCCAAGGCCTTCCTCAGTGTCTCCTGTGGGCTAAGGCACTCTAGTGGTGTACAGTTCTTTGAGACCCTGTGGAATGTAGCCCTCCAAGCTCCTCTGTCCATGGGATTTTCCAGGCAAGAATACTGGAAGGGGTTGCTATCCCCTTCTCCAGGGGATCTTCCCAACCCAGGGATCAAACCCGCATCTCTTATGTCTCCTGCATTGGCAGGCAGGTTCTTTACCACTAGCACCACCTGACAAAGAATCCGCTGGCAATTCAGGAGACTTGGGTTCTATCCCTAGGTTGGGAAGATCGCTTTGAGGAGGAAATGGTGACCCACTCCAGTGTTCTTGCCTAGGAAATCCCATGGACAGAGGAACCTGGTGGGCTACAGTCATAGTCATAGGGTCCCAAAAGAGTCGGAGACGACTTAGTGACTAAATAACAACATTGCCGTCAAAACACAGTGCTCCATCAGAGAGCTACATACTCCACTGATGGTGGGTAGATATTATACTCTCCATATTCAAAGATCAGCTGTGTTGTTTCTTCACGTTCAGATGCTCACAATGCTTTAATGTGAACACAGCCCCACTCCCACTTCTGTGAAACAAGACTTGCCTGAGGTCACATCAGTAATAAACTAGGAAGTCTTATTATTCATACTGGATGACATCGAGGTGACAGAGGAGTTCTGTACTGGGTGCAGTCTTACCTGTGTTCACAGCCTAACACTGCCATTAACCGCCATGGAATGTCAATGTATTTTCCTGAAACCTTTATGTAATTGTCCCATTTTTCAAAAGAGGACAAACAGTCTCTCAATTGAGTTGGTTTTGATGTTCAGCAAGTTAATATGCATAAAGAGCCTGGAATACACTTCTAACTGGAGAAATTGTTGTTTGTTTTCCTTAGTTCCCATCACACCCCAGGCAGGAGAACCTCAGGGATAATCTTACTTCCTGGTGCAAGTTTTGGGTCAGAGATAAGGCCCTCCTGACTGCTGGAAATTAAACTGGGATAGCACAGCTTCCCTGCAGGAGCAGATCTTTATGTTGACCACGTACGGAAAATTTCCCTCCCAAGGGTTCAACTTAACCAGAAATACTGGGTCATCAGTATTTGCCTGTTTTTCTGGTCAGTGTTTATAAGGCCCTGCTCGTGAACCTTAGAGCCAAGCCCATGTGCAGGTGATTTATGAAAGATTTTTTTGTTTGTTTGTTTGGTATACCAATTGAGACTCCAGGGGAAGGTGGTGATTTATTAGATAGCAAGAACACTGAAGTACTGTCTCTGCAAGCTGACACCCAGGACAGGTTTGCACCTCTGGGCTACCGTATGTTACTGAAAGCTACTGGGTCTAGGAGTTTGCTGGTTTCTGGTGCCTAACACAGCTTCATGCATGTGTGCTAAGTCACGTCCTACTGTTTGTGACCCCATGGACTGTAGCCAACCAGGCTCCTCTATCCATGGGATTCTCCAGGCAAGAATACTGGAGTGGGTTGCCATTCCGTTCTACAGGGTATCTTCCTGATTCAGGGATGAAACGCGCATCTCTCATATCTCCTGCATCAGCAGGCAGGTTCTTTACCACTAAGCCACCTGGGAAGCCCGCCTTATGCAGCTACATGCGTAGCACTCTGGCGTGTGTGTATGTTGTGTGTGTGTTTGTATGTGCATATGTGTGCTCCCCTGCCCAGTGTAGATTCCAGGATGCGTTTAGGAGGGCAGAGGCAGTGGAGATAAACTTCTCCTTCTAGTCTTCCTTTTAAATTTCTTAATACAAAGAGGTGCCGTCTGGCTTGTGTGCAGATGATATGAAAGTGGTACACAAAGGTGAACTGCCTAATTTCCTGTTACATTTAGAGAGAGAAAAACAAACAGCTCTGCCCCAGAGTGAGTGCCAGAGCGATTTGTTCTGTCTTCTTAAGACTGTGCCCCATGACAGATCCCTTTTCCTTGATGGGTCACTGGCTCAGCCACTTCAGAGATTGCCTTTAAACAGGCTTTGACAAAGGTGGGTTTTGAGTACCATTATATCTTTCTCAGAGTATCAGACAACACTACAAGTTGAGGAGTCGGGTCTGGAATTAGGGAAGTCCTAGAAGAAGAGGAGGTTGGGGTTTCCAGAAAAGAAATATTTTCAGATGTTTTTATTTGGAAGGGAGATGCTATGTTGCTACAGGAAGAGTGGTGGGGGAGGGGCTTCGTGCCCCAATCTTACTGAACCAGAGGGCCAGGAGAGTGCCCTCCTATTCACTTTGCCATCCTCTGTGCCTGGCACAGGATCTAGAACCTGGCAAACACCCAGTAAAAATATGAATCAATGCATGGATGACGTCAGAGTGGAAATTCAGAGTGCAGGAAGCGGATGAAGCCAGACCAAGAAGAACCTGAAGAGGCATCACTTTTGGGAGGGTTGGGGGGCTTCCATGCTTTGCAGAGCTGGGAGTCAGGATCCAGTCAGCAGGCTCCCCAGTTAATTTCATTTGTTTAATTTTGGCTGTGCTCGGTCTTCACTGCCGCACGGGCTTTCTCTTTTGTCGTAAGCCAGGGCTTCTCTCTAATTGCAGTGCACAGGCTTCTCATTGCAGTGGCTTCTCTTGTTGCAGAGCATGCGCTCTGGGGTATGAAGGCTTCAATAGTTGCAACATGTGGGCTCAATAGCTTCGGCTCCTGAGCTCTAGAGCACAGGCTCAGTAGCTATACGTGGGCTTAGTTGTTCTGTGGCATGTGGGATCTTCCCAGACGAGGGATCGAACTGTATTCCCTGCATCGGCAGGCAGATTGTTAACTACTGGATCACCGGGGAGGTCCTAGGCTCTCCAGATAAGATCTAGAGTAGATCCTGTGTATTCCAGCTGCACCTAATAGTGGCAGAGGTGACAACCAGGATGGCAACAGCAGGGGATCCGTGGATGAATGGCTCTGCCCTTGAGTCCCATCTGATTCTCCCACCTCATGCCTCCCCACCCTATCTCGTAAGCCCTCCCACTCAAACCAGCTAAAGAAGAAGTGCTCATTTTACACATGCTGATTGTGGCACTTTGCACTTTCTCACCAGACTCTTAGTGCTATGCCAGGAAAATAAGAGGGTCTTCTAAGACCTTCCAGGAAAGTAAAAGGTCAGACATTGTTAGTCTTCATTCTATAGCTAAGCCTTGATGAGGGTTGGTGATGTCTTCACGGCTTTGAGATTCCTCAACAATAAGTCAGTGTTAGAACATTCCTACAGCCTTTGGATGATTAATTCACCATGTGCATTTGCTAAACCTGTCCATGCTGGTTTATTTCCCCTTGTGCCAAATTGCATAGCCACTGAGGAGGTCTATGTGTTAGAGACAGGATTCAGTACAATTCCCTATGTGCAAGGATGAGGAGAATGCAATCTTTATTCCCAAGGGAATTGAATTTTCATAGAGTGGAACTTCCCTGGAGGCCCAGTGGTTAAGACTACGCTTCCACTGCAGGGGTCTCTGGTTCAATCCCCAGTCCTGGAACTAAGATCCCACATGCCACAGAGGTGGGGGGTGGGGCAAAAAAATTTTTTTTTCCCTTAGGGAATATAAAACAGGAAGAAAATTTGTAATTTCACCGTGATGCAATAGGATGACCAATTTCAAAAGCCCATCTAATTAGATGGATGATTTGGATCTTGAGACAGTCAGTGGGTTGAATTTTAGGAGGAATGAAGATGGCTTGGAAATCAGCAAACTGAGAGAGGGATCTAGAACAGTGTGTCACTCAACCAGCCAAACCTAAGGTATATGAAAGACACATGGGAGGAAATGTTCATGAGGGGTGGGACCACAGTGGCAGCTCTTGAAAGGCCAACTGCTCTGACCTGGGTAGATGCAGGACAGCCTTGGGAATCTGTCATCTGTTTTAGTGTAAAAGAGGCTATGTGCGGACGAGCCACCAGGCAGTGTCATATAGGAGAGACCACCGGGACCTGAGGCCGTAAGGCTGGACGTGCCATGGTCCAGGGGAGAGGCAGTAAGGCTATTGGCCGTGGAGGTAGCAGCGGAGTATGGAAGAGAAGCCATCGGAATCAATGGGGCTGAGAAAGGTGAACTCAAGGCCAGGGCCTGGGAACTCAAAGCCTCTTGGTCTTTTGAATCGTCGTAACCTTGAAAAAGAATAACAGTGAAACGAAGGGTCAGGATAGATTTTTAACAAATGCATCTTTTAGGCCACCTAGTCCATTCTGCGTCCCTGGAGTGTTAGAAAAACAGATGAACAAATGCCAAATCATTCAATTTTAAAGAAACATGAAGCTGGAAGCAGCCTTAAATGTCATCTATTTCACCCCTGTGGCCCCAGGCAGAGCAGCTTCAAAATCATCCCCGACAGATGGTTTGTTTGCTCTATTCCCCTGCATCTCCCGGGATTCCACTGGTTCCTCCTTATTCCTTCCAGCTGTGCAAAAGGAAACTCTCATCGGTGAGAGATTTATCCTTTTCTTTCTAATTTGTAGCACCCTTCAGAAATGGGAAGTTCTCGGTTATGTCTAGCCTCTACCTGCTGCAAAACAAGTTTATCTTGTCCAATATCCTTAGAAGAGATAAACACAGATTATATTCTAAAACAGACATTAGAACACTCAGGAAAATGCTAAGTAGATGCTCAGTGAGACCAAAATGGCCTGGTATTTCTCATAGGTAATTGGTTGTATTTTATTTGTTGAAGGGGAATCAATGGGATATAAATCTCTCTTTCCCTTGACATGCCAATATATATGTATATATATAATATATCCTTTTTCTGAGAGCAGTTTCCAGGAGTCTCCTCAATTTGGTTTCATCTCCCTACAGTATTGAAATCTAGCTGTTTTCTTTTGTCAATGACAGTGGTACAAGCATGGAATGGATGTTATCATAGTCAGCCTGATCTCCATGAGGACAGATACCAATTTTAAAAAAAAGGACCAGGGTGAATCCTCATCAGAAAATTTCAAGAACTTGAGGCATGTTTGTACAGGAACCCATCCTCAAGGAAAGAGAAGAAAAGGCAGCGGGGTGTTGATTCGCTCCATCTCTCTCTGCTCCTATGGTTGGCTGGCATGGTAGCTTCTTTGTAACTTGACAGTGGAGAGTATTATAATAGACTCTGTCTAGGTTCCCTAAGTATAAAGGGTTGTTTTTTTTTTTTTTTTAATGGCAAACTGAATATATAACATATAAAGATACATAAATTTCCATACAAATATCTTCTTTACCAGCTGTAATTAAGATATTTGCATGTAAAGAGAACAGTATATTCCCTTGACTTCCTCCTGGTGGGGAATTGTATTTCTCTCCTAATCCTCAAAGCCCAAGACTTTGTGATCTGAGTCTAAACAGGAGGAGGAGGAGGAGGCAGAAGACTGGGTCAACATTACATTTGAAATTCAGAATTTTAAACACAGTTTTTACTCCTGGTTGTTGACTTTTCAGGTTTAGCTAATCCTACAGGGCAAAGCTGAGGTGGGATGGGGAGAATGTGGCCCAAGAGAAAGTGGGCCAAGTACCCACTTATAATTTAAAGTTGCAAGCCAGAGTATTTCCATTATGTAGTGCTGGGTGCTAACATTGAAGAGAAGATCTTCTTCTGAATCTTGAGTTTCTGCTTATGAACTCCAGAACTTAGGAAATTTTATTCAATTTTCTAAGCCTTAGATCCTCATCTGAAAAAAATGAAAACAGTTTCTTTTGTGTGGATTAAGTAAGATCAAATTGCCTGGCACCTATTAGGCACTCAGTAGATGATAGTTCATTATAGTTAAATGAACAAGGTGGAAATTATATACAGATCTTCCTTGACTTACAGTGGGCTTGTGTGTGTGTGTTAGTTGCTCAGTTGTGTCTGACTCTTTTCAACCCTATGGACTGTAGACCACCAGGGTTCTCTGTCCATGGAATTCTCCAGGCAAGAATACTGGAGTAGATTGCCATTCCCTTCTCCAGGGGATCTTCCCGACCCAGAGATCGAACCCAGGTCTCCGGCATCACAGGTGGATGCTTTACTGTCTGAGCCACCAAGGACAATGGGCTTTCTTCTTTAGTTCAGTTAGGTTTAGTCGCTCAGTCGTGTCTGACTCTTTGCAACCCCATGAATTGCAGCACGCCAGGCCTCCCTGTCCATCACCAACTCCTGGAGTTCACTCAAACTCAAGTCCATCGAGTTGGTGATGCCATCTGTCCATCTCATCCTCTGTCGTCCCCTTCTCCTCCTGCCCTCAATCCCTCCCACCATCAGAGTCTTTTCCAATGAGTCAACTCTTCGTATGAGGTGGCCAAAGTACTGGAGTTTCAGCTTTAGCATCATTCCTTCCAAAGAACACCCAGGACTGATATCCTTTAGAATGGACTGGTTGGATCTCCTTGCAGTCTAAGGGACTCTCAAGAGTCTTCTGCAACACAACAGTTCAAAAGCATCAATTCTTCGGTGCTCAGCTTTCTTCACAGTCCAACTCTCACATCCATACATGACTACTGGAAAAACCATAGCCTTGACTCGACGGACCTTTGTTGGCAAAGTAATATCTCTGCTTTTGAATATGCTTACTCATTGTAAATTGAAAATATCAGAAGTCAAAGATGCAGTTAATACACCTAAGCTGCTGAACATCATGGCTTAGCCTAGCCTACTTCAAATGGGCTCAAACATTTACATTAGCCTTCAGTGGACAAAATCATCTAACACCAAGTGTATTTATAAAAAAGTGTTGAGTGTCTCATGTAATTTATTGATTACTTTACTGAAAGTGAAAAACAGAAGGGTTGTGTTGGTATAGAATGCCTATAAATGTGTGAGTTATGACATCATGGCTGACCAGAAGCTGGGACTCATTGCCACTATCCAGTATCATGAGAGAGTTCCTTCTGCATATCATTAGCCCAGGAAAAGATCAAAATTCAAAATTCAATGTATGGTTTCTACTGAATGCATATCATTTTCATACTCTGGTAAAGTCAAACTATTGTAGGTCGAGGATGATCTATATATAAGAAACTGCAAATTATTTAAAGGTACAAGCCTAGTATTTCCTATTATGGTCTTTGGTGCTGGATACTAACATTGAAGGGGAGAAGAGCCTACTTAAAAGAACTTGGAGAGATTAAAAAAAAACAAAACAACAACAAAAAACACTCAATCTTCCGGGACTGATTTAAACAATTGGAACTGGTCGGTTGGGTGTCCAGGAAGAAAAAGAAAGCACATTTGGGTGGTCACAGGAAGGGCTTTCCCATTTTAGATCTGGTAGCTCCAATAAGGAACTAACTTTTGATAACTATAACTATGAATTTTGTGGTCAGCAAAGGCCTGCAGAATTACAGCCCATTCTCCAGGCCTCCTAAGTGTGTGATGCCCCTAGTCACCCCAGAGGAAGATGTTAGGGTCACTAAACATTGTGGATAGAAACAAGCTGGTTTAAGCCCAGTCCTCCCACCTTTTTCTCTCTTACAAATGCAACTTGATAACCTGAGCATTCATTCCTATGCATAACATGGGATAATGGATATTCAAGAGCTTTGTAAAATCATTGACTTGGGCGCTACTGGTTTTATTGCCATCGTGACCACCACCACTATTACCACCATTACCACAATATACCCTGCTTGGTAGCTGATTACAGGCACTCTGGAAAAAAGATCAACATCCCAAACTTGATTGGCAGTGATCATCTATATGCCATCTCTTTCTCTTTGCCAAACACCGTGACAGCCTCTCTTCCACTGAGTCACGCTCTCTAACCTCTATAGCCAGAATGGACCTTTGAGTTGCAGCCTGGTTTGTCCTTGAAGTTGGTCATTTCCTTACTCAGTGGGTCAGCCCCCAACTTCTTGACCTTTGTGTTTATTTAGTCATGTCCTTGAGTCTTTCAGGTACATGCATATCCTGTAGCTCTCTGCAGCAGAAATTCCCTTGAAGGCAAAGGAACCCACTCCATTTTTATCACAGCGATGTTGCACATAAAAATGCTTAATTAAAAAATATGTAGCCATATGTCAAGTGTTTATAATGGGTAAGGAATAACATCCAAAGTACTTTCAAGTGTACCCACTTGCCAGGGAGATCAAAACAGTCAATCCTAAAGGAAATCAACCCTGAATATACATTGGAAAGCCTGATGTTGGAGCTGAAACTCTAATTCTTTGGCCACCTGATGTGAAGAGCTGACTAATTGGAAAAGACCCTGATGCTGGGAAAGATTGAAGGAAAGAGGAGAAGAGGATGACAGGATGAGCTGGTTGGATGGCATCACCAACTCAATGGACATGAGTCTGAGCAAACTCTGGGAGATGGTGAAGGACAGGGAAGCCTGGCGTGCTGCAGTTCTTGGGGTCACAAAGAGTTGATTGCAACTTAGCGACTGAACAACAACAGCAACAACAACAGAGTCTGAAAGATGCAATAACATCACCTAACAAAAAGTCAGCAGGATCTGATTCCCTACCAAAGGCCCAAACAATCTGCTTCTCAGTGAGAAGGCCTGAGAGAATGTCTCACAATAATTAAAACACCCACAAGACTGGAGTTAGCACCAGGAGGACAACTTATTAATGCTCACAGGGGACTAGATTATTAAAAGGCTCTGTGATCAAAGCATCACTCCCAGTAAGCCAGCCTGTATGGGAAGCCTGACCACGCTGAGAAGGTTGCTTAAGGAGGAAGAAATCAGAGCAAGGGCATCAGATGAATCAAATGATCGATGTCATCCAGCCAAAAAATACTGATATGTCTCCACTGATCTGAGAGCAAGGAATTCTTGCCTTCCCAGTCTTCTGCCTAAATTGTCTCTCCCCTGACAGAAGCCAGGAGAGGATGAACATCACCACCATCTAATTCCATGACCTTTGTGGGTCTCTATGATCATACTCTTTTATTATCTGCATCCATCAGTTTACAAATGAGCCATGATGGCCTGGAAGGCACTCAGGCTTTTTTGGACAGACTTGGATGTAAATTCATGTTTTCATCCATTTTACGCTGATCTTAGGGAGATTAATTGCCTTGTCTTTATTTCCAAATACTTGGGAGGGGTCACTTTATGGTTAAAGTACCTCATGCTTTCCATGTCACTGAATGTCCTTTATCCCTAAAAAATGACTTGTTTTGTTGCTTTTAAATCTTATTGCCTTGGTACCAAGTAATCTATGCCCCAGAGATGGAAAGTAGGTCTCAGGTAGCAGTTCTGATGACTGGCGGTGGTTGCTCGCAGTAGAGTGATGAGAATAGCTTGGTGACTGTATCTACAATCAGTGAAAAAGCATGTGGGGTCAGCGGGTGATGTCTACCATGAGCATAGGAAAGGGGATGCTGGTACTTGGGTTGTATAGTTGCAGTCCTGAACTATTCCATCCCAATTTATGCTCTCAATTCAAAGATTCTACTGGACCCTTTTAGTCTTGTTAGAAGCTAACCTTAGCTTCTCACAATTGGAAGTAGTATAATCAGGCAGAGATGTGAGTTTATTGAGTGCACTGCTCTTAAAGATCATGTACAAAGGAAGGGGTTTGCCAGGTGGGCCTTCATTCCTGGGGCTAACAGGTTTATTTGCCCAAGTTCACATCAATGGAACTAGTAACACAGTATTCTAAATTACCTTCCACTAGCCTTTTTTACACACTTTACTTAAGCATTTAGTTGTTCCTATTGTTTTAGAATCTTGCTTTCTTAGTCACTTCAGTCATGTCTGGCTCTCTGCAACCCTATGGACCATGGCCTGCAAGACTCCTCTGTCCATGGGATTCTTCAGGCAAGATATTGGAGTGCGTTGCCATTTCCTTCTCCATTTATAATCTTATGTACAGAAGAAAATGCCTAGTTCTTCATAGATCTGTTCCCTGTTCCACTCTGCCAAAGCTTTATCTGGCCTAGATACAACTCTCCCTTCCAGTTCATCATCCATCAACACACTAGTAATGACCTGAAACATATTTTTAATTTCTTAGAGAGTTGAATAATTCAAGACTTGGATTTGCTGTTAGAGTCCTGCCCTCAAACCCATGTTGATCCGATTTTGAACATTCTTTAAGTGCAGTCATTCTATGGTTAGGACTCTCACCCAGTCAGGCTCTTCTCCTACACCTATTAACCTCCTAAGTATGTTGTGAGCATCCTTGATAAATACCATGAAATGTGGGTAAGCGATCTATAGCGGCAAACTCTTGAAATTCTGGCTGGATGTCCACTGGAGGTCATATTATAAAACCCACTTATTTGACAGATGGAGGCACTGAAGTCCAGAGAAAGAGCCAGTGTTTCTCAAGTTCATGCATCAATTTGAAGATAGAGTTAAAACAAGAAAACTTTTCTCCCATCTCACTGTGCTCCTCTTTGAGCATCATCAAAGGACTTTGAGGTTGACCAGGCTAGTATTATTATTCCCCCTTACAGATCTTTAAACCGAGAATCAGAGAGATTAGTTGGTGTTGCTCAGAGTGCACAGAAAGCAGGATAGGGCAGAGCTGGGTTCTGTGTTCCGACTCCTAAGTAAAGTTTTATAAAGAATGTGAGTCACGGGACTTCCTTGGTGGTCCAGTGGTTAAGACGTTGCCTTCCAGTGCAGGAGGTGCGGGTTTGATCCCTGGTTGGGGATCTAAGATCCCACAAGTTGAGGCTGTTGTTTAGTCGCTAAGGTGTGTCAGACTCCTTTGCCGCCCCATGGCCGCATGGACTATAACCCACCATGCTCGTCTGTCCATGGAATTTCCCAGGCAAGGATGCTGGAGTGGGTTGCCATTTCCTTCTCCAGGGGATCGTCCCAACCCAGGGACTGAATGCATATCTCCTGAATTGCAGGAGGATTCTTTACCACTGACCCACCAGGGAAGCCCAAGATCTCACATGCTTTGCAGCCAAAAAACCAAAACATAAGACAGAAGAAATATTGTAACAAATTCAATAACAACCTTAAAATGATCCACATCAAAGAATCTTTTTAAAAATAGCTATATCCCTTTAAGAAATAGAATCAAGAATGTGAGGCCATTTGTGAATAGACATTTGAAATGATCTACCAGTAGAGTACAGTATCCATCAGTTTAGGTACAGTTTAAAGTTAGAAGTGTGAACCTGCAAGAAGCTAGGGTCATGATTTTTTTTTTTTTCCTAGGAGGGCTTTGTGACAAAGATGAAAAGAAGGTAAACAGTTGGGGTGACTCAGGGCTGGCCCATCCAGCAAATGAAGATACCCTCATTCAGGGAGTTTGGGGTCTCCAGGCAGGTAATAAAGCAAGCAATAGCAAGGTGTTTCTAGCCACGTGTAGTCTCCAGATTATAACAGATTCAGTGAAGCTGAAGAGTAAGAAAAGGATGCCAGGAACAGAAGAGACGGTGATTGGAAATGAGGAATGCTGGCCTAGTACCTCTAAATGTGTTGCAGGAAGTGACTTTGTATACGTTTATTGTGAAAATGTATTCTCAAAGCATCTGTTGACATGCATTTGTTTTTAGTAGCTTGAGATTTCTTTCCTTTTTGTTTTTTAGTTTATTTCTGGCAGCGTTGGGTCTATGTCGCTGCACACGGGCTTTTCTCTAGCAGAGGCGGGCAAGGCTTCTCTCGAGTTGAGTTGTGCAGGCTTCTCACGGCAGTGGCTTCTCTTGTTGCAGAGCGCAGGCTCCAGGGCGCTCGAGCTTCAGTAGGTGCAGCTCTCTGGCTCTAGAGCACAGGCTGAGTAGTTGTGGCACAGGAGCTTAGTTACCCTGCAGCACGCGGGATCCTTGTTCCTGGACCAGGTATCAAACCTGTGTCCCCTGTATTGGCAGGCTGACTCCTGAACTCTGGACCACCAGGGAAGTCCCCCTTGGGATGTATGAAAGGGCAGTTTCCATGCCTTATTCCACCAGTCACATATCCTTTGCTTAACACCATACCTGGTATAGGGTAAGCATTCCATAAATGTCTGTTAAGTGAAATAAACAAGGAGACAAGTGTATCTCTTGGTGAGTGGCTGATCTGGGATGGTGCTCCAGGGCACTGCAGTTTGGGACAATCAAATCACAAAACCAGGCTTTATCACATTCAAAGTCCTCGGGGACTGTCCTCCGTCGGTCTGACTTGGTGAATAGGCTCTGCCACACAGTCCCTTACCCACAGGGGTCAGGATTAGAAGACTCTTGGGTGCTGGAGCTCAGTGTCACAGACAGTGTCCCTTCCTATGTGGAAATAATGGACCACCCTGTACGACTGTGTATTCTCCACCCCTGGTGATTTTCCAGAAAATCCAAATAACCACCTTTTAGGGATGCTATAGAGACACATACCAGATGAACTCAAAGTTTTGCTTTTTTCCAATTCTCAGATCCTAAGAGTCAACTTAGTGATGAAAAGTGCTTAGACAGGTGCAAAGTGGCAGAGTAATTTAAGAAATTATGATTATGCTCCTGCATGGAACCGTGTCAAGTATGTATTTTTGTGATGCTATGAAATATTAGGCCAGATTCACCCTCCCCCTATCAACAGAGTCACACATCTGCATTGCTTCTCACTTCCCTCACACCTCACCATCTGTCACCTGCCTGATCTCTAGCCCACCTCTTGCTGTGACTGTTTGTCTTGCTCAATCTTGAAGTCTTTCTCCCTTTTTTCTATTCTAAAATCCATGCTCTCTTCTACCTGAAAGAAAACTCTTCATTTGAACTTTCTGCCACCCACAAATTTCATTTGTCTCCTCAACTACTAACATAGTCATGTTTGTCTTCTGTCTTAAATTTGTAACAATACTTATTAATTTGGCTGTGCTGGGTCTTCATTGTGGCACACGGGGCCTTCGTTGTGTCATGCAGAATCTTTCCTTGCAGCACAGTGGTTCTCTGGTTGCGGTATGTGGGCTCTAGAGTGTGAGGGCTCAGTAGTTGTGGTGGGGTTAGTTGCCTCACGGCATGTAGGATCCTAGCTCCCCAACCAGGGATAGAACCCAAGTCTCCTGCATTGCCAGGCAGACTCTTAACCACTGGACCACCAGGAAAGTACCTTCTGTCTTTATTTTTAAGCTTCTGATCTTACCCCTTCCTTGACTCTGCATTTTGGGGGTCACTAATTATCTCCCCATACCCAAATTCAAATGTCTTTGCTTGAAAAAGTCAAATCCTTTTTTGAACCAACTGTTGAACGATATTATCAATAGCTACACCATTCCTTGTCCCACATCTCCAGTCCCCCACTGCTTACCATCCTTGTTCAATGCCTTACTGATGCCTCAATCCACAGTCTACTTCCCTTTCTCTCTTTTTTGATGTGGACGATTTTTAAAGTCTTTATTGAATTTGTTACAATATTGCTTCTGTTTTGTGTGGTTTTTTTTTTTTTTTTTTTTGGCTTCCATACATGCAGGATCTTAGCTCCCCTACCAGGGATCAAACCCACACCCCTGCTTTGGAAGCCAAAGTCTTAACCACTGGACCAGCAGGGAAGTCCCTCTGCTCACATTTTCTGGACATTCTTTGCTCTTCCATTGTTTTCTCTCCTCATTGGAAGTTCTGGTGCCACTGTTTTAGACATCTACTTTGGAATCTTCATGCACTTCCATGGTTATAAACTCTTCTTGCCTTTTGCAAAAGCTGTTTGAATTTGCACGTTTATTTTATTTTACTTTTTGGCCGCATGACGTGGCATGAGGGATCTAGCTCCCTGGCCTAGGATTGAACTTTCACCCCCTGCAGTGGAAGCAAGGAGTCTCAGCCACTGGGCCACCAGGGAAGTCCTTGAATTCACATTTTTAGCTTCCGCCTCTTTCCTCTTTGCTTAGTCTGTGAATCTTCTCTGGGGAGTTCGTGGGGGTTGAACCTTGCTGGAGACAAAACTCACTTTGGCGACCTCCTGCTTCCTCAGCAGTCTGTTGGCATGAGCAAAAACTCTTTGGAGAGGTTCCCAAAAGGGGAGTCATTTTTTAAATTGTCTCTTCATCATCGGTACCTAAGTCTTCACCAAATCCTTCTGTCTTCATAGCACCCAGGATCACTGTTCTTTGAATGTTGGCAAGAACAATCCTCATTCACATCCTCATCAGAGCAACACTTGGATCAGTGCGTGCACCTTCAATCTTAGAGCCCACCAACCCTTACTTCTCAAACTTTTCATCATTCTGCCTGATTATTGAAAGACTCGGGGAGATACTCGTGTCTCAAAAGTATACATGTCTCACTCTGCACTCTGCCAGACTCCTTCTGGTCGCCTCCCACCAGAAGCTCCCTCAGTGGGACACCCAGCCAGCCTGCCCCCCCATTCCACAGTGACATTTGCTAAGTCCTATCATTGCATGAGGACTTCTGCATCAGTTTGCAAGGGCTGCCATGACAGAGTTCCACGGAAGTCCAAGGTCAAGGTATCAACGCTGGTTTCTCCTGGACCTCTCTCCTTGCTTGTAGGTGCCCGTCTCCCTGTACCTTCCCATCGTCTTCCCTCTGTTCATGTCTGTGTGCAAATATTCTCTTCCTCTAAGGACCCAAGTATATTGGATCAGAGTCCACCCTAATGACTTCATTTAACCTTAGTTACCTCTTTAAAGACCCTATCTCTACATCTAGTCACATTCTGGGGTATTGGGGATTGGGACATAAGAATTTTGTTGGAGGACAGAATTCAGCCTGTTATATCTTCTCTTCCCAACTTCCCATGGGCTCTTTTTCTCATCTCCCCCTTTGTTTTTTCTCTCTGTCTGTTCCTCGCTGCCATCAAACCCCAGCAGTGCCCATCTCATTGCCTTCACGGGATGGTCTCCTTGGCATGGCCCCATTGGTTTGCACACACAGATGTGTTGCTTCATGAATGTGCGTCTTCTTTGGGTCATTCCTGTGCTTCTCTGCCTCTGGTTTGACTGAGGGCAGGGACTGTGTCGTGTGTTCTGTCCACAGATCTTGATTTCGGAGGTGCTTGAGAAATGCCATTGCTAAGTCACCATACATCACTTCTCTAAGGCAGCCTGACCCTCACCCCCTCCTCTGACTTCTCAAGAGGCTTTTTGGGAGAAATGGGTTTTTCCCAAGTGGTAATAGGGAAGATAAATGGTGGTTTTGTTGACAGCAAAGAGAGGGAGAGTTGAGACTCTACATAGATGATGTTCTGCTAGCTCATCTCCTTTCCAAATTGGAAAACAGAGAAGGTATCCGGGAGAGAAACCCCTAAAAGCAGAGATGAGTTTATTGATTTTTCTGCTGAAGACAAATATTTCTCAGAAGCTTTGGAGAAGGTGCCATTTCTTGACCTAAAGGGAGAAAAATTCCAGGATAAGATCTATTTCCTTTCAGAGCCTCAGTGAACTGGGAGGCTCATCCAGTCAAAAGTAGAACTGTTGGTGAGAAACCAGCTAGATCTTGGTGGCTCACAAAGGAAGAAGCTGGGTGCCGTGTCCTAGGAGTGGTGTGATGGGGTGTCTGCCTAGCCGTGGACCCCTGCGCAAAGGCAGTTGGGATGAGCTGATGCAGTTAGCCTTTCTATCCGGTAACACGGGAGTGGTGTTTGGAAGCCATGGCCGAGAGAGTCACTCCGTCCATTTAAAGATACACTCACCTCCCTTCTCCTCCCTGCTTTCATCCCTTCATGCTGTCTTCCTGTACCTTCATCCCTTTCTTCTCTCTTCCCCCGCCCTCCTGTCTCCCCAATTCACTGTCAGGAAGGGCCATGCCAGAAGGGCCTGCCCAGCGTGTCATGGCAGCGGCAGAGGCTAGAAGCATCGGCAGCTTCCACAGTGAGTCTGGATTTCATTTCTGGGGTCAGGGGGCCGGGCAGTCCACACACACACTGACAGCTTGCAGACTTTGGAGAGGAACTTCCATGGGCTATGGCTGCTCTCCACCTCTCTTCCCCTGCTTCCCGTTCCAGGGACACCATTGACTATTCATGGAAGTCTCCTGCCAAAGCCATGATGTTGATGTGCTTCGGATGTCTCACGGGCAGAAAGCATGGAGGGGGGTAGGGGGGCCATGATCTGCTGAAACGAGGTGCACATTTGGGAAAGCCCCCAGAGATCGAGTGGCTGCCAGGGGTTCTGTCCCGCCCTGCGTGTGTGGTAGAGGCTGGAGGCTCTGCATGGACAGTGGATTGGCTGCTTTCTTGCATTTCAGCAAGTGTGACCTTGAGTTTTGAAAACACATTGGGTGCCTATGTTCCATAAGAGACACACTTGAAGGAACTAAGGGTACCTGATAGGCTCAAGTGACTAAAAAACTGGAGGTCTCCCAGTTGACTTAAGGCTTCCCTGGTTACTCAGATGATAAAGAACTTGCCTGCAGTGTGGGAGACCCGGGTTTGATCCCTGGGTCAGGAAGATTCCTTGGAGAAAGGAATGGCTACTGACTCTGGTATTCTTGCCTGGAGAATTCCATGGACAGAGGAGCCTGGTGGGCTACAGTCCATGGGATTGCAAAGAGTCATTCATGACTGAGCAACTAACACTTTCACTTTTACTATCCCCATTGACTTCAGATGAAGTTTAGTCAAAGAAATGTGATGTTCAGGATAGTTATTACAGAGCTCCATGATAAGTCACATGCCTGAGAACTGGAAGGAAAGTCTTTCCCCATCCTCGTTTTCATTTCTACCGTAAGTTCTGAAGTAGAGATGGACATACTGCTAGCGTTGGTCAAAGCTGTGTCTGTCTTGCCTGGATCGTCAGACAGAAGTAGATGGCTTCCTTCCACTTTTTGCCCGAGGGCTGTTTCCTTTTGTTTGGGGAATGGTCCACTTGTGAAAATAGACCCACAAAATTTACCCACCCAACCTTAAAACCATGAGTTTGAGCAAACTCCAGGAGATAGTGAAGGACAGGAAAGCCTCCGTGCTGCAGTCCCTGGGGTCGCTAATTCAGATACAACTGAGAGACGGAACGGCCACCACTGGACCTTACGAATCCCACCCAGATTAGGAAGAGAGAAGTCCTTTTTGCCATCTCGAAATGCTGCTTCCAAGTACTGACTGGGTGGGTTGCGGTTCAGTTTGAAGTGAGCAGCCTCTGCTTTCTATTATGTGACATTATCCTGATGTCAGCCTTATGGGCAGGTGCACGGGGATGCTTTCACAGGTCCATTCATTTCTCTCATGATTTGGTTAGGGAGGTAAATTAAGCATAGCCTCCCAGGCTCTCTCAGGATCTCATTTTTATAGGTATTTCTTCTTGGCACTGTTACTAATAAAGGCATTAACTTTAAGAATAGTTGTGTGGGGCTTGAGTTTATCAGAACATGTTTGCCAGTCTTATTGGAATGTTGAAAGAAGGATAATTATAAGAGATTAGTCACTTTTTTTCCTCATGCTTTTACAAAAAATCATATGCATTTCATTCACATCAGAGTAAAACTCTTGGTGTCAAGAGTTGATGGGTTTAATTAAAGTATCATACTGGTCAAATTTGTTAATTAAGTTCGACAAATATTTATTATTAATCAATCTATGTGTATTTGATGGTCTAAACGAGGACATCTCAGAGACTGAAAAGAGAAGCTACTACTAATAAAGCAGATATCAGAGGCATAAATTGGGATCTTGCCTGAGAAATTGGGACATAGGGCAACTCTATTCATACATTGTGAACTGTTCTGGGGGCTAGGGATACAACTGTGAATAAAACAGACAAAAATCTCTGACCTTAATAAGTGAGACAGAAAATTAAGATAAAGTAAAATATTAATATATTGAAGTTTGAGAATAATAGATCCTTAGAAGAGAAATAAAATAGAGAAGAGAACAATAAATGCTTGGTGGTGGTAATGGAGATGGTAGTGGGGATGGTGTGTGTGTGTGTGTGTGTGTGCGCACAATTTTAGATAGGGAGGTCAAAGCAATTGAATTCCCTAAAGATCTTAGTGCATTTTAGTTTATTTAGGTTATTTAATTTAGCCAAGGAGGGCTTTAATGGCTTGGCTAAAATTTTTCTGGAACAAGTGAGATCTGGACATTTTGAATCCACAGCAAGGAAATACTTCAGAATGACCCATAAAAATGGAGGAGGCAGAATCGGGGGTGGTGGTGGCATTGGAAGCACACGCGGTCTGTTTAACAGGTTTCATCTTCAACCATCATCAGAAAGTATGTAAGGCTGTGGCTTTAACCGCCTGGGAAGCATCTTTGTAGAAAGTCCTTCAATCTTAGACTTGTGTTGGCCATTTAGGATTGTCCAAGGCTTTTCTTCTTCCATGTGGTGGCCTTGGGGGTGGTACAGGATGGCAACTCACAGGTACTGAGCACCGACACCTGCCAGGTACTTGGCTAGAGGCTTTGAATACATGTATTTAATCTATGCTTCCCACGTGGCTCAGTGGTAAAGAATCTGACTGCAATGCAGGAGATGCAAGTTCAATTCCTGGGTCGGAAACATCCCCCAGAGGAGGAAGTGGCCACCCACTCCAGTGTTGTTGCCTGGAAAATCCCATGGACAGAGGAGCCAGGCAGTCCATGAGGTCACAAAGAGTCAGACATGACTTGGCAACTAAACATAAAATCTATACCGTTCCCTTGAAGAAGTTATCATAGTCTTACTTTAGGGATTCAGTTCAGTTCAGTTCAGTTCAGTCGCTCAGTCATGTCTGACTCTTTGCGACCCCATGAATTGCAACACGTCAGGCCTCCCTGTCCATCACCAACTCCTGGAGTTCACTCAAACTCATGTCCATCGAGTCAGTGATGCCATCCAGCCATCTCATCTTCTGTCGTCCCCTTCTCCTCCTGCCCCCAATCCCTCCCAGGATCAGAGTCTTTTCCAATGAGTCAACTCTTCGCATGAGGTGGCCGAAGTATTGGAGTTTCAGCTTTAGCATCAGTCCTTCCAAAGAACTTTAGGGATTAGAACATTGATATTTAAACACAGAACTAGAAAATAGTGCAGCAAGGATTTAAACCCAGATGAAAGTTAGTCTGAAATCCTGCCTTTATCAATTAGGCTCAGCATCCATCCATAGCCACCAGCTGGCAGGAAGTAGTTGAAATAAAAAGAAGTAGGACTTGCTGGGTGATGGCAAGGTCCTGCGAATGGGCTGATTTGCATGGCTGGATCAAGAGCAGATGCGCTGAGTGGCTGTCCATGTCTTTGTTGACTGTGCATGAAGGTATAGTGAATTCTGATGCTTCTCCTTATGTTGTCATTGGGAATGGGGGTAGGCGTGAACCATTGGGGAGCATGAGAGCAAGTCTTCTTGTCTGACATCCATCCTTGGCAGAGGTGGAACTTGACTTCAGTGCGTCCTGGATTCCTGGGTTTCATGCATGTTGGAAGGAGGGTGGTACATGGGTCTCTGGGTAGATAATAGGGATGGGGAGGCCGTATGTAATAGGGGTGGGGACGATGTGTGTAATAGGGGTGGGGAGGATGGGTAGCATAGGGATGGGGAGGGCAGGTTAAATAGGGATGGGGAGGATGTATATAATAGGGGTGGGGAGGATGCATATAATAAGAATGGAGAGAATCTATATAATAGGGTAGGGAGAATGCATGCAGATCTGAGACCAGACAAAGGTTTTTCAATCGGGGCTTGAGTGAAGAGTTGAGTTTGGAGAGAATCCTAAATTTCCTGCCTGCCTTTGTGAATAGAGCCCACAGACTGACTTCATCCAGTCTTGGGATTGCTGTTAGCGAGAAGCATGAAATCTCTGGACCACATCTTATTGTGGTTATACTTAACATCTGTATCACTCTGTGATCTTGTGCTTACTTGTAATGTACATTTACATACTTCTCAGAAAAGAAAAATGAAGTAGAATCCTATTTTATGCGTAAGTTGGGCTGCTGGTAAAGTGACGTGGCAAGCAAACTACCCTCTGTGTGCACCAGAGAGAGCTGTTGTAGCAAAGTGAAGAATTATTTTGGTATCTCCAATAATCTTTTCCCATCTTCCTTTGTGCTAACGGAGGATCTTCCCACCTGCAATGCAGTTATTTCATTGGACTTCTGTAACATACTTACCCAGAGGTCTCAATCCATGTCAAGGCAATGCCTCTTTGAGTTTCACAATATGTGTCATATGGATAGAGAGAAGTTATTACTGTCATTTACCCAGGATTTTCTTTACCTCACAATGTCAGCATCACTTAAGAATATCCTCCAGGCCCTTGAATGTCCCTTACTGCGGTCTTCCAGGTAGTGGATGATGATGGCTTCATCAAATCCTGGTTCTTTACTGCTTATGACCCGTTATCTAGTTTCCCTCCATCACTTTGAAACTCACAGGCTAAGGAGAAAAGCATCATTCATCTTCCTCCACAGGAGACGCTTCTCTGACTTATCTAAGAGTCCTCTCCCTGGTATAAGGAAGCAAGCATGCCAGCTACCTTCTCTCCTAAAATATTAACCCATTTCAACACCTGTGACTTCTGTATTCTGCAGCCATGTGCTCTGTGGAGTACCAGTGTGGAATGGAGATAAAGGTTAGAAATATCTAAAATTATCTTTTAAGAGGACAAAGATATTCCTTCTTTCACTGATTACATAAGCTCACCCTGCCACTCACACATAGAATAAGTCTTAATTCTGGAAAGGACTTAGCTGCAGCTCAAAGGTCAATGTCTAAGCCTTCAACCCATGTCTATGATGGCACATGATCACAAGTGAGCCCGTCTGGGAACATGCTTAGAGACCCTAGGCACACTCTTTCCACCAGCATGCAGGGAGTCCAAGGGTGTGTTTCCTCACCCCAATGAACCCAGTTTTTCTAATTCACCTGAAAACACATCCCTGTCTCTTTGCACACGTAAGGCACACAAGGAGAACTCAATATGAGCTTTTCAACGTCCTCTCTGTATATTAGTGCTTTTCAGCCATCATGGATGGAGGTTGTGGAGTAAATCAGGTTGCCAAGAAGTTGCCTATGAGCTAGAGAGTATTCTAAGATGCACTAGGACCTTGACGGGGAAAAATGCCACGTAGCTGAATAGCCTTGAGACTGTGGGATATGATTTTCCTCCTTTGTGTTGCTATTCCAAGTCTCACAATTTAAGATAGTGAAGACAGGCCTGTGGGGAGGGAGCCTCGTACACACTCCTGAGGGAGATGCCTCTTACTCACGTGGCATCTCACGTCCTCAGGTTCAGGGACGTTGGCTGTGTGCTCCCCGGGCCAGTTCCTTGGGTTCTCACCCGGAGGTTTCTTCAGAGATAGGAGCTCTGCCCATTCAGTGGTGATTAAACTTTGAACTCCTAGGCCCCTTGGCATTTTGCTCTCTGATGATCTGAAAATGGATGCCTCAGATCAGAGCAAGCCCCCAGAACAGCATGAAGAGAGTTGCCTGGAATGGGATGATGCTCAAACCTTCATATAAAAGTGCTCTGGGGGATCCAGAGGGAAGATGGCAGAGGAAAGAAGGGGATTGTATGGCTGTGCCATCATGCTGCTCATTAGCAAGGGTGCCCTAACCTTTGCAGTGGGACTCTATCCTCAAAGCTGGTCAATCCATTTGTTTCCACAATTCTTTGCGGATGGATGACTCATGAGAAATCCATATGTCTGGGAGGATTGTGACAGCACCTCCTGTCTGGAGATGCTGGCGGAAATAACATTAAGTTCTGTGATCTCTCATGCCTGGGTCTGTTGGGCTGGTCCCTACCTCTCTTGAGTATTAGCTAGTTCCTCTGATCTCTGCCATCTCTTCCCGTGCTGGCACCTGTGGCTAACCCTAATGGAAACTAGATGTCTGATGTGACCTGCAGCCAAATGCACTGGTGTGGGGTGAATGTGGTCATGCAAAGAAAGCTTTCAGTTCAGGTGCTGGTTTCAGAGCTGTGTACACATGCTGAGTTGCTTCAGTTGTGTCCGACACTTTAGGACCCCAAATAGACTATAGCCCGCCAGGCTTCTCTGTCCATAGGATTCTCCAGGCAAGAATACTGGAGTGGGTTGCCATGCCCTCCTCCAGGGGATCTTCCTGACCCAGGAATCGAACTTGCGTCTCTTACATCTCCTGCACTGGTACCATCTGGGAGCCACACATGTGTAGACTGTGTCTATGATGCTTTATGGCTGGTGAGACCCTGGCAGGCAGGTGCCAGCGAGCAGAGCAGGAAAGGAGAAAAGGGCACGCTATGCGTGAGAGAAAGTGTATTGCACTTCCATCCTAGCTAGGCAAGTTCGTTTCTATCTGGGCCTCTGGGATCTCTCTGAGTCTTTCTTTTTAGGTTCATGTCTGGAAATAGACATTTTATTCCTAGAAATGGACATGAACTTGAGAGTCAAATTTTCGACTGTGGGATTAAGATTCTTTCAGCTACAAGTGAGAGAAAACTTAATCTATCTTAAGCAAAAAGGCAGTATATTGACTCAGTAATTACAAAAACTCAGATTTAGGACTTATTTCTGGGGTGGCTTAATTCTAAGACCCCACCAGGCTTGCCATGTGTTGCTAGCTCTCTCTCTCCTTCCTTCTCAGCTCTACTCAATCCCCTCCCCATCATCCTTCCATCTCTCTCTGTCTTCCTTTTTTTTCTGCCTGAGATGATCTTGGAGAAATAGACATTAATGGGAAATAGACTTCCAAACAATCAAGGCTAATGAATTTTGAAAAGGATGATGATACATGCCGCAGCAGCTGGGCAGATTATGCAGGACCTAGTTGATCGCTAACAAAGACCTGTCTTCATCGGTGGTGGGGGGGCTACGGGGGAGGCCAGCAGAAATAATCAGCGTCACTTCTAGAGGCGTCAGGCCAGGCATCATGCAGGGCAAAGCTGCAAAGCAAAGACGGAGGAAGCAAAGCCTATGACCGACTGCTTTTTCCATTCTCTCTACGAGGAGGAACACATGATGTTTTCCGGTGTCATTTTTATGGTCGTTCTCTGGGCTGATGTCGGCTCCTATCTTCCTTCATGGCATCTGCAGATTTAGATATTTCTTAGTGAAAATCCTCTTTAGCGTTATGGGTGTTTTCAGAGTAATCAAATTCTAGGATTTCTATCACATTTTCCCAAATCTGCCGCCTGCAGCCCATCAATGTACAGGCCTGAAAATATTTCTTTTTCTTTTTTTTTGCTAGTGATTCTTCCTTCAACATGGAGATGCGTAAGAACTCCAACTTGCAGGGTGCAAAAGAACATTGGTTTTGAAATCAGAACAACTTAGGTGTGAGACTTGGATCTTTCCGTCTTCAGCCTTTTGAACTCCCATGAGTTGCCTAACCTGTTCTTCCCTCTCCTTTCCTTCCTGCTCTGGTGTGACGCTTTTGGTAGCAGTAAGGTCCAGAGCCAAGGCGTTTTGGGAGCATTAGATGAAGCAGTGCATTTTAACTCATTCATCATAGACCCTGGCTCCATACAAACACTCGATAAGTTTTTGTTCTGTATCCCTGTTCGCTGAGACAGAGCTTCCACCTCTGCCCCAGCCTTGAAACACTGAAAGAATCTCTTTCTGCCTTTTTTATAATGGAGACCAGAGGTTTAAATAAATTCAGATGAGGGCATTAGGCTTGTGGACTGGCCTACCCTAGACTTAGCCTGGTTCTACCTCCTGGGGACTCCCTGAATGACCCTCAGTAAGAGATTTTTGTCCCAGTTTGATGAGAAACAAGAAGCCGCCTTTTCTTTTGCTTTTGGAAACATGAATGTGTACACCAGAGTAGGAATGCCTTTGAAAAAAACCATTCAACTGTGATTCCTGGCTCAGCATTTAAGACTTTCTCCTGGGTTCACCCTCAGAACAGTCTCCCCCCTCCTTTTGACCTTGAGGGAGAAGCCAAGAGGTGGGGCTTGTTTATAAGGGGAGGTGGAGCAGCCCACAGCTGCAGGCCTCGGATGATGGCCCGAGATGCCAGATGCTGTGCAGAGGGACAGCTCCCCCAGTCCTTTCATCTGAGATTACCCTTGGCTCACACCCTTCACTGCAAAAAGGCACCCTGGGATCCAGTCGTAGAGGAGTGGGCTGTGTGGAACTCGTGGGTCTCAGAACTCTAACCTTCTCCCAGGGCTGGGAGGGGCATCCAGAGGTTATCCAGTCTTTGCTTCACCACATCACCAGTGTCTTAGAACTCGATGATACTGAAAAGTCAATGAGCCCAACTCTCTTCCCTCATCCTACCATTTTATAAACGAGGACACAGGGGCCCAGGGATGAGCCAGGTGGTGTGATTAAACCTAAGACAGGGCCCTGGAGTTCCCAAGTGCTGGCCCATTGCCTGCAACACACACAGACACACACACGTGCATGAATGTGTGTGTTTATATGCACACACAACTGCAAAGTCAGGCTGCCAAGGCTGCTGATGTTGAGAAGGGCCTTGAATGAGATTTTTTTTTTAATTTTTATTTTTTTAAACTCCAAAAGCATTTTGTTTTAGGGTATAGCCAATTAACAATGTTGTAGTTTCAGGTGAACAACAAAGGGACTCAGCCACACATATATATGTATCCATCCTCCCCCAAGCTCCCCTCCCATCCAGGCTAGCATATAACATTGAGCAGAGTTCCATGGGCTATACATTAGATCTTTGTTGGTTATCCATTTTAAGTATAACAGCATGTACATGACCTTCCCAAAGTCCCTACCTATCCCTTGGGAAGGGCCTTGAGATGAGCTTAGGTTCAGTCCTCTTGGTATACTGACTTATGCAGATAAGAAAATTTTGCTTTGGATAACCTCATATCATTCTCAGGTGGTGAAGAATCTTAGTCCAGTGCTTATTACCGATGTGAACATTGAGAGTGAAAGGAAGCAGAAGGTGCCAAAGGCACAGGGTGACTTCCTGGTAGAACTAGGGCAACAACTCAGCTGATCTGAGTCTCAGTCCAGTGCTCTCCCCACTGGACTGCACGGCTTCCCTTAATGTCAGATCTCCCTTCTGCCTGTCTTCCTCCCAGGTCACTGTAAGGGTGGTGTGACTAGCTTAACCTATATACTCTTTGCTGGAATTTCATATGGGAAAGGCTAGCGAGGAAACTGTGATGCTTAAAAAATAGCCGTGGTATTAATGTCTGTTCATCAGTCACTTTGCAGCTGTCACCCATTTGCAGGCTTCCCTGAGATTTTAACCCTGTTATTTTTTTCTAAGTTGAATCCCCATCTTTAAATGAGGGTGGAGGATGTTATCTGCTGGTTCATATTTGTGATCCTGCCAGAGAGGCACCCAGTGATCTGTGAGATCACTGTTCTCAGGCACCAAGTGTCCTGTTTTTTAGAATCTAAAGGTCTTGTCCCTAAAACATGTAAGCACAAACATGATCAAAGAACACTGATTATTTAGTAAAAACAGTGAGGAATGCAAAAATTAAGAAGGAGGAAAAGAGTTTTCAAAAGGAAATCTTTGGAGATTAGTTTACTGTAAATAGAATATACTAAACACTCTTGATACACATAAATACTAGTAACTACCAGGTACTTGGAAAATGGCATAGCTCTAAACAATGAATATTAAACAAATTAAAGGTAATTTCAGATACAAAGGATAAAACAAAGCAGTAATTAAAGAATAAGACGCCCTGTGCTCACTTTGGGGCAGCCCACATACTAAAAAGAATGAGACATCCATCTCCACCAACATAGGGACAGGATGAGCAAACAAAATCAGATACGCTTCTCCTCAGTGCTTTCATTAGAATTGTTTTAAATGCCCAGAACAAATGTGCCTTTATAATTTTTTTCATTTAGATTTCAAACAGTAAAAGCTTTGTCATTTTAATATAGATCATTGAAAATCTTTTAAACAGCCTGTTGCTCATTTGGAAAAATAAACCAGTGAAGAAAACCGAAAAAAGAAATAAAAGAAAACAGAAAGAAGAATTGATAGGTCTTGCATCATGACTCAAAGAGGAATCCTTCTTTCCACTGGGTGAAGAGGGGCATTCAATTCTCCGGGGAGCTTTGAGTGTGCGGAAAGTTGTGTATCCACTTTCCTGCCCTAGTTGGAGCTGCTCCAGCAGCTAGTTAGGGGAGAAACTGGAAGTTTTGCTCCAGCTCAGGGAAGCCAGATAAGGCAGTTTCTAGTCTAAGGAGGAGCTGTGTGCGTTTTATGTCAGGTCCCATGACGCTCTTCCAAATTCCCTTTGCCTGGGGACTTAGCCATTGATGGTAGGTTTCTGCTGCGGTATGTATTGTTTACTCAAGTAATTAAAATATGCAAAGCATTCCCTGTCCCCCATTTTGTGCTTCTTCCCCAGCCACTTCTGGCATTTTGGTTGGCAGTTAATAAAACAAAAGGTGAGCCCAAAGGCCCACGTCTCCCTCCGGCTAGAATGATTAATTTGGAGCGGTTTGGAAGTAGCAGATTTTACCTGTAGCTACAGCTGTGCTTTCCTAGCTGATGTGTTCAACCCACACTAAACACTACAAGCAGAGCATGGCAAATGCTTCATTACAGGCACAGCGCAAGTGGAGGGAGGCAGGAGAAAGGAGGCAAGGGTTTATTCAACCTCTTATGGTGGCACAAAACCAAGAAGACTTCTCCTTCCAGGAAGCCCTACACTGAAACAGCCAGGAACTCCCCTGGTAATCCAGTGGCTAAGACTCCACGCCCTTGGTGCAGGGGGCCTACCTTTGATCCCTGGTCAAGGAATTAGATTCCCACATGCCTCAACTAAGAGTTTGCATGCCACAGCTAGAGATCCCATGTGCCACAATTAAGACCTGGCCTAGCCAAATAAATGACTAAATAAATTATATATATATATATATATATATATATATATATATATATATATATTTAAAGATAGAGAGAGAGCCATACTCAAGGACACTTGAAATTTACTTCCTAATCCAGTTCCTAATTTGAGACCCCATGGGCTGCAGCACTCCAGGCTTCCTTGTCTTTCACCATCTTCCAGAATTTGCTCAAACTCATATCCATTGAGTTGGTGATGCCATCCAACCGGCTCTGTTTCAGTGATTATTAGAAAAGGTCATTATCTCACGGAGCTATTGGTGTACATCTGCTGTCTGTTCCCCACTGCACTTGGAGGGAAAGCCCAGCCTCATAAGATGATATTATAAAATGAGAATCAAGATTAAGGAATTCAATGCTGTAGTCTTAAGGCTGATGGAATATTTATAGGAAGTATTATTGGTGTTGTCATTAATCTCCCTGCAAAGATGGCTGGAGGAGACAATTTATCATGTGGTTTGCTTTTGGAGGAAAGAGATCCCATCTGAGTCTTTGCTTTTTAAAATCCAAATCATCTTGTTTTTTTCTTTTTTCCCTTGAGGCCTTTTTCATAGGCGCTGCAGCCACTGAGTCCAGTTCATAGGGAAATGCTCTGTTCTAATTAGTTCAGGCTTGTCTTCCCTGAGATTCATGTTAACTGCACTTCCTGCATCTAAATCCTGCTTTGGTCAACAGTCAAATATTCCAATAGGACCCAGGTTGGTGGCCATGCTGCTCCTGGAAGCCCCTTCAGCTGCTACCAGTGTTTGTATGACGAATTGTCTTGAACCCACAAAATCCCCAATGAGAAGGATTTGGAGTGTGGCTGTGGATTAACTTTGAGCTTGGCCTCTATCCACACACTTGCTGACATTCCAATCTTGAGCTGGTTTCCTTATCCAGAAATCAAAAATGGTGCCTCTTTGTTGTAAGGGTCTCTGAGGAAAATGTCCAAGTCCCTGGAAAAGTGAAGAAGTGCTGTTCATTCAGCAAACATAGAGTTTGAGAAAAAGCACCTTCTAAGAAAGATTTCGATTCGAAGTCTTATGCATATGTGTGTGTATTGAAAACCTGCCATGTCTCTGTTTCATTTAATATCACATTTAGTGTCTGTACATGTTCTGTATACCTCATTATTATCTTCATTTTGCATCCTAGGAAGCCAACTCTTCAGAAGTTAAACATCTAGGGTTGCTATGGGGCTTCCCAGGTGGCGCTAGTGGTAAAGAACCCGCCTGCCAATGCAGGAGACACGTGTTCTATCCCTGGGTTGGGAAGATCCCCTGGAGGAGGGTATGGCAACCCACTCCATTATTCTTGCCTGGAGAATCCTGTGGACAGAGGAGCCTGGCGGGCTATAGACCACAGGATCACAAAGAGTTGGACCTGCAATCCATGGGGTCTCAAAGAGTCGGACACGACTGAGCCACAGAACTGAATTGAACTGAACTGAAGCAACTTAGCACACAGTGTTGCTTTGCTAAGTGACGTTTGCCAAGTTATAAATTATTCTTTTTGCTTTATTGGGTCCTCTGTTTCCTCATCCTATACATACATTTTCAATGTCGGTTGTTATATTTTCCATATTTTGAAGGGCATCTAAATATTAGAAAAGCCATTCTTGCTTGAAAGGGATTACCTTATTTTTGCTAAATAAGTCTGAATCTAAACCAAAACCTGTTGGTGCCTGAGCTTTACAGGGTAAATTAAAAATCTAGATTGATCTCAAGGAGGTTTCATTCTCTTGCCTTCCTTTACCCATTAATGCTTAGCATGTGTTTGGAGTCTGAATGGATGAGTCTGGGTCCAGGGTGATCTATGGATCTGAGCTGAGCTGAGATCTCCAGCTTTGTTCCATCCAGCTTTGCACCATCCCTAAAGTTTGTTTCCATGAGAAGATATCAACCAGGAGGCTCCAAGTCCGGGCACTTGGAAAAGAAAACAAAAGCCAAATCATATTTTAACCCACATCTTTGGACTTGTAATGTAGGCTGTATAAAAATATATATTGCTTGGGGCAGTAAAGGACAATGAGGTCTTAGAATGACTGCCAACATTTAGACAGAATTTAGAAAGAAGAAAACAAAAGGGGAAGTTATAAAAGGTGTGTGTTCCTGGAGCTTCTATCTGAGGAGTTTCTCCTGGCAGATGCAGCTCTAGGTGAAAGAGTTGAGCAGAATCACAATGGGCCTCTTTATCCTCCAGGCTCACACTGCTCAATAGCTTAACTGTTACACTCCTTGTGTTTTTGAAAAACTCCAAGGGTTTTTCCTAATCCAGGCTAGAGGCTCAGCCTGAAAGAGCCATTCCATGGAGGTTCTGCTAAACGGAATGTCTTTTGCTTAAGCTATCATAAAGCTTTGCTTTGAGGGAGAAGCGCTATAGTGGTATCTTTCTAAGTTTCCTCTGCACCTTGCCTCAAAAGAATTCTGAAAGCACTGGGGCCATGATCTTCAGTTTATGTCTATGAGAAGTTACATAATACTTTGCTCACTTGATGCCAAGAGCTGACTCATTCGAAAAGACCCTGATGCTGGGAAAGATTGAGGACAGGAGGAGAAGGGGGTGACAGAGGATGAGATGGTTGGATGGCATCACCGACTCAATGGACTTGAGTTTGAGCAAACTTCAGGAGATGGTGAAGGACAGGGAGGTCTGGCGTATTGCAGTCCATGGGATCACAAGGAGTCGGACACAACTTAGCAACTGAACAATAACAACAATCCACTTGCGTGTGGCTGGCACACACATATGTTTATCTAAACAGTTTCCCTCCCAGTGTGTGGAAGTGTGTGTCTGCACTGGAGGTCACTAACACCGATGGGCAGCCCATGTGGGTGAACACTGCAGACGCTCCATAAGTCTGGCATAGTCTGAATAAGAGCGGCAGTGATTTTAAAGACTGTGCTTGGTGGCTGCTGGGGCTGGCTGATGCACTGCTCAGACCTGCAGACCTAGATTTAAGAGGCAAAGCTGCTGGGGCATTTGGGAAACCAAGAGACTTTCAGGGGACAAAGAAAGCATAGATTAAACTTTTATTTTTCCTTAATGCATATGGAGATTCTCCTATGTCCTGAGACATGCAATCAAGAAAGACTAAAATTGAATAAATAAAAAATGACACTGTGCATGACAGTCTTAATGATAATCTGAATTAAGATATTTTGCCATTAATGTACATTGCAACGTTTCTATAACTCTTCAGAAAGCAGTTGCCACTCTCATCTACTTTGACAGATTCAACATGGCCCCCATGGATGAGCAATTTCAGAGAAAGCTTGAATCACTCTATGGGTATCAAAAATGCCCCGTGTTTGCTCACCTTTGGGTCCTGGCTCCTTTATCTGGCATATATGGGTCACTCTGTCTCCTTTATACCTTGTCAGATGTGTGTGAGGACAGACGTTTTGAACTTCTGGGAGAGAAGCGGGCTTGTATGTGTCCTGTGAAGAAATTGCCTCCCTTTCTGTGTAATGAGATGGACAGAACTGAGAGTCTTCTTGAGGTCAGCAGAATTTCTATTTAAAACACAGTGCTGGATTCCCTCTGACTGCAACGAAGTTGGCATTATCCAACAGAAATGAGCAAGACCATTTCCTTGTGCAAGAAAGGGAGGATCCAAAGTGAAGGGATGGGATGACTGTGGACAGGGGTGGCTGCTTGGGAGGTTCACCTCCTGCCAGGAGCACTTTGCCCCAGGGCATCCTGCCCCCAGCAGAACCCAAGCCTGGCAGCCCCTGCAGCTGTCTCTTTCTACCCTTCAGTCCTGCTTACTCCTGGCTCTCAGGGTGTAGCCAGGAGTGAGGGCTGAAGGCTTAAATGGAGGAAATGAGGTTGAGGGATTTTAGGCAGGCACCCCAGGAGGATGGAGGTGAGGCTGTAGTTTTTGGTTTTGTTTTTGTTTTTAGATTCTTCTTATATCTTTTCTCTTTAATTATTTATTTTTAATTGAAGGATAATTACAATATTGTGTTGGTTTCTGCCATACGTCAATGTGGGTCAGCCATAGGCATACCTATGCCCCCTCCCTCTTACACCTCCCTCCCATCTGCTACCCCATCCCACTCCCCCTTGTTTCAGAGCCACAGTTTGAGTTCTCCAGTCACACAGCAAATTCCCACTGGCTGTCTGTTTCACATTTGTTAGTCTGTATACTTCCATGCTACTCCCTCCGTTTCTCCCGCCCTCTTCTTTTTACCGCTCCCTTCCACCCCATCCCCGTGTCCATACGTCTGGTTCTCTATGTCTGCATCTCCATTGCTGCCCTGCACATAAGTTCATCAGTATTATCTTTCTAGACTCCACATATATGAGCTAATATATGATACTTGTTTTTCTCTGTCTGACTTACTTCACTCGGTATAGTAGACTCTGGGCTCATCCATCTCATTAGAACTGACTCAAATGCATTCCTTTTTATGGCTGAGTAATATTCCATTATGTATAAACGTACCACAGCTTCTTTATCCATTCATCTGTCGATAGACATGCATGTTACTTCCACGTCCTAGCTTTTGTAAATGGTGCTTCCGTGAACATTGTGGTGCATGTTTTGTTTTCAGTTATGGTTTTCCCTCACATCTTTCCCACGATACAGCTGTAGGCCTGAAGACGGGTGCGATGCAGCCATGGAGAAAGACGGAATTTAGCCAGAAAGACTCTAGACTTTGCACCCTGCTTGCTCAATCTTTAATGTCCCCGTGATCGTCAAACTTTAATGCCCCCTAAACAAATTTTTTAAAAAATGTACCCCCCTTTGCATGTTTCAATTTATCATCTAAAATCTCCCACATGTTTATAATAAGTATGCCATTTCCACAACATTGTAAATATTGACATTAAAAACACATTACTCCTTTAATGCATCTAATGAGCTTAAAATACCAGAGCAATTTGATCCATCATCTATTAAACACATGGACAAGTACTTAAACCCTCAGTTATACATGGTTCCATTTTCTTCTTGAATTTATAGTTTCATTACAGTTTCCTCACCAAATATCCTTATGGATTCTTTTTTTATGCATGAAAGCCTTTTATTGGCCATTTTGTCATAATTTAGGTGACAAAAATACATGCCTGTGTGCATGCTCAGTGGTGTCTGACTCTTTGTGACCCCATGGACTGTAGCCCACCAGGCTCCTCTCTCCATGGAATTTTCCAGGCAAGAATATTGGAGTGGGTTTCCATGCCCTCCTCCAGGGGATCTTCCCCACTCAGGGCTTGAACCTGTATCTGTCTCCTGCATTGACAGGTGAATACTATACCACTGAGCCGCCTGGAAAGGCCACAAAAATGTGTATGAAGACTTTAATTTTTAATGACCAGTGGCCTTAAGTTTCTAGATGTTAAGAGATTTGGATTGAGTTATCATCATAATTATTAGTAATATACAGAAGTAGGCAGTAATTCAAAATAATAATCAGATAATACATATAACAATTTTTGATGCATATGAAAGATAAGGCACATAATATTTTTGGAAATCCATCTCATATCTTCCAATTAGCCTGTATTCATTAATCAATATTATTTAGTGCTAAAATAAGGAATAAGGCTAAGGTTCAGAATCAGTTCAATTACTGCTTTTTTATTTTTATAAATATAAGAAATGAGAAACACTATTCACAATAAATGAATGGATGGGAAAGGAAAGTGTTTTATTACTACAGCTCATATTTCGTTATTTGCCTAAAATCACATTTGGTCTCTTATCAAAATTCCTTTTTACTCTTCTCTCAGTTGATAATTCTTTTTGGTTTGTCCCCCTTCAGTGGTTTGAAAAGCATTAAAAACCACCGGACTTGCAAAAGAATTTATTTCCCAGTCACTAGAGACATTCATTTTCAACACCTATACTAATATTTCGTAGAGTTTATTCATTTGTGGTCTGTAGGATTTCTCTCCTGAGGTTTAGAATGAGTGAAACATTTGTCTTCCCCTTTGAGAGTGGCAGCATGTGTGTGTGAGTGCATATGTGTGTGTGTGTGTGTGCGTGTGTGCACACGCGTATGTGTGCGTGAACAGTTGGGCAGGGAAATTGCTTTACCATGGGGTTCTCAGTGTTAGGAAAAATCTGTAAGAGAGTTAAGGATCTGCATAAACCTTCAAAACTATCCTTGCTAGGTTCCAGGATTGCGTGTATTTCCAAAGTTATGTGGACCTTAGGTTGAATTCATTTAAGTGGTCACTGAAGTCTCTCTCTGCCTATTATATTGCATGAGAATTCTAGGCTATTATCCTATGGGAATTCTAGGCTATTACCTTTTAGAAGGAGTGAGAAACATCCTGAGCTATGTGTAAAAAGTGTGTTTCCCTGTTGGCAATAATGAAAGAATGGCAGCAATCCCAGACCTATAAACAGTGGATTGATTAGGTAAACTGTGGTGTAGTCATGCACATGGGGTCCAATCTAGCTAGAAAAGGAAAGAGAGAACCCTAATGGGGGGAAAAATAAAGTATATAAGAGATATGGTATGGTACTTCCATCTATGAAAGTGAGGAAAATGATATAATCCCTATTTGCTTATGTTAAAAACAATTGAAGAATAAACTAAAAACAAGCATGAAATGGTTGCCTTCAGGGGAGGAGGAGAGCAGGATGAAGGGAGTGAGCAGAGATGAAACTCGACTTAGGGTCATGTACCTTGATTTGGGTTTGACTTTAAAATCATGTAATGGTTTTTGCATTGCTACAAAATATTATGTTGAATGGGAAAGAAAAAGGAAAGCAATTCTTATAAATCAAAAGCAAAATGATACAAATAAACCGGCACATTATGTTGGTGACTTGGCCACTCAAAGAGGAATTATTTCCTGTGACTTTAAAACACAGCAATGTCTTAGATGTGTCCCTAGTATGTACATCCTAAAGATGAGTAAAGCTCCAAAGACAGCTTTCAGGAATCATATTGTTGGTAATGATCTTGAGCTAAATTTAAAAAATGTATATATATTAGGATAAAAAAATAAGTAATATTACTAATGTAAGAATCAATATTTTCAGCAAAAAAACACACCAAAAATAAAACCAAAAAAATTAAGTAAAACTCTGTAATCCTAAATTTGAGTTGGAAAAATCAATATGAACTCATGATATATTTTCCTTTCAAAGGAAATATTTGCCTAGTGTTTTCCACTAGAAATAAATACTGATCAACCTAACAGAGGTGAGTATTCCTGGCTTCCATCACGTGGGCCCTAAATTCCATTGTCCACTGAAAGGACCCAAGGCTCCTTGAAACAAATAACTGAGTTAGGGCCAGGAGAGCAAGTGGACAAAATGAGCCTAGGATTTTTTTTTTCTCATGTCAGAAAGCAAGAATGCTATCAAAGACCACTGGGGTTTGGTGAAACGTGCCAGCTTGCAGAGGCTGCTACTGGCCAAAGATTGAAGAGTGAGCATCAAAAAGAGAAATTATAATTGACTGAAACACTTCAAATGTGTAAACACACACACACACATGCACAAATAATTAAGTATGCTTCTCAAATAAGCCTCTCACTGGTCACCTTCAGAGGATGCTAGTGAAGGAACTCCGGCTTCCCTGGTGGCTCAGACAGTAAAGAATCTGCCTGTAACGTAGGAGATGCAGGTTCGATCCCTGGGTCGGGAAAATCCCCTGGAGAAGAGAATGGCTACCCACTCCAGTATTCTTGCCTGGAGAATCACATGGACAGAGGAGCCTGGCGGGCTACAGTCCACATGGTTGCAAAGAGTCAGACACGACTGAGAGACTAACACACACAGACAGAGAAGGAACTCGTTATTCTGAAAACTGGTAGATAAAAGGAGTTCCTATATAAACTGTCACCAGTGTAACCAGTAGTTAACGAAGGAAAGTTCTTATTCATGGAAGATTTCCAGCTGATATATGCAAAGGGAATGCTCGAATTAGAATGTCACCCTTTTGTCGCCACTCATGAAATAATGGATCTCGGCGATGATCACCAGCGGCCACTGACATCCTAAGGTGAAATGGAAATATGTGATGGAAGGTCAGGCTGACAAGCATCTTGAATCCATAATAATAGCAGTGGTGGAAGAGTTACCTAAGGTAGTATAATCCAAAGATCTCCAGGGACTTATTTTTTTCTTGACTCATTCCTTGGAATTTTTGCCTTGTTCCTGTATATTTCCTGTTCAAAGGCTCAGCCTTCAGATTCTTAGTGTATCTCATTGAGAGCTTGGATCATTAACTAGAATTTCTCAGGCAGTGCCTGGGCAAGTTACCTTATCTTCATCTGTGAAATGGGGATCATAGGGAATTCTACCACAGAGTATGAGAGAGACGCTTAAATGCAGAGTGTGTGTAACATCCAGTGGTATGTTACATCCAGTGCGTATCACATCCAGTGATAGTCAGTGCGTATTAATTAGATTGTTCTTATTAAGATTATTATTTCATCCCATTGCTTGCCTGGCTAGGTTTCATCATGGGGATATTTGTCTATATATATGTGTGTGTGTGTGTGTGTGTGTGTGTGTGTGTGTATTTATTTTAACCTGGGAAGGATTTGACCAATAACTTTCCCAGAGTGGATCTCTCAAATATGAGAGAAGGATACAGGAATGCAGGCAGTTCTGAAGGAAAATCAGCATAGTCTAGGCAGATAGATAGATAGATGGATAGATAGATAGATAGTGAAGTCGCTCAGTTGTGTCTGACTCTTTGTGACCCCATGGACAGTAGCCAACCAGACTCCTCCGTCCATGGGATTTTCCAGGCAAGAATAATGGAGTGGGTTGCCATTTCCTTCTCCAGGGGATCTTCCCGACCCAGGGATCAAACCTGGGTCTCCCACATTGTAGGCAGACGCTTTACCGTCTGAGCCACCAGGGAAGTCCAGTCTAGGCAGACCTATGGGAAATATGGACAGTCTAGGAAATCAGGCTTGTCCTGGTGCTCACCACACACACACAGGACACAGTCTCTGCATTTTATGTGCATACTCTTGTATTTCATGATGCTTGGTGGGTTTCTATATATTGAATATATCATCTCACTTTAGACACAGCTGTTGCTTAACTTCTATGTTGAAGATGAGGAAATTGAAATTCAAAGAGGTTAAGAGTTTGTCAAAAGTCACATCAGAACCCAGGGTTTTTGACTTCCAATTTATTGCTTTTGTTGTTGTTGTTGGTATATCACAGTCCACTAGAAATAGTTTAGTCCAATTCTGGAGGAATGCTGTATAAATTTCACCCACACTGGTGATGCCACCCAGTGAAAAATCTTAATAAAATTCTTCTTAGCAGTAACTTTGTGACTGATTAATACCTTTCTGATCATTTTCGGTCCAGACTTAAACTCCTCAAAATTTATACCAATGCACTCAGATTTCTCTTTTTGTACACTTGGAAATTTCAATTTGAAATGGCTCTTCTGGGTTATGTATAGAATCATCAAACAGCCCACGTCAATTTGTAAGAATCTGGTATTTACCATTTCTCATTTAAGAGAAATGTTCCCATATTCCTAACCTCTTTTTCTTTTCATTCAAGAAACCAGGTACAATAAACCATTTCACTAGCTTTCATCAAAAACCTAATTTTTCTCAAAAATATTTTGATTTAGAACATAAATAAATTAGATCCACTGGTTTTCCTTTAGTCATATATTTAATTTTCTTCCTCTTATTGTTTTAAAATTTTCAAATGTGGTACATGCTCATGAACAGACAGCATAAAAATACATAATATAGGAAAAAGGGAGTTTTCTTTGTGGTCAGTTCTCTCACTTTTCCTTCCTGGAGGAAATCGCTGGCTTAATGACTATCTTTCTGGGCCTTTTGCTATGCATTTACAGACTTATACGTTATTGCCTTTTAATATATTTGCTTATGCACACACATTTTACATAAATGGGAATGCTAATATATATTTACAATGTTTTACATTTTCATTTAATATATCCTGGATGTATTTACATATCACTGTACATAACTCTACTACATTCCTTTCAAGTGCTGCATATACACTTAATGATGAACAAATTGCTGCCCTTAAAAACAATGAAATAAAATATCTTCAATGAAGTATTTTTTGCTTACATAAGCAAGTATTTTCCTAAGACTCCTAGAAGTAAAATTGCTGAATTAAAAGGCACTTAACATCTTTAGGGTGGACATATTCTGCCAGGCTGCCCTCGGAAAAGGCTGCCCAATCTTAGCAACGAACAACTCTTTCTTCAGGCTTTTTATACACTGGATAGTACCAGTCTTTTCATTTTCCCCACATGATAAAGAATGTGTCTCTTTATTGTTTTAACTCACATCTCTTCATGTGTTTGTGGCCATTTGTAGCTCTTCCGTGAATCATCTGTTCATTTCTCTGTTGGATTTCTTGTTTTTAACTAATTTAAAGAAAACACTTTATAATGTATGGATTTTAATTCCTTCTTACATATATGGCAAATATGCCATTTGTTTCTTAACTATGCTGATTTTGTATTTTGCCATGCAAAAGTATTTAATTTTTACCAGGGGTGTCTCTGGATTCTGTCCTTTATGGCTTCTTGACCATGTGTCTTATTTAGGAAGGCCTTTCTCTCCTGAGGTTATACAAATAGTTTTCTAAGTTTTCTTCTAATATGATTATTGTTTTGTTTTTTATGTTTAGCTCTTTAATCCATCTGGAAATGATTTTTGTATATGGTGTGAGGTAGGTATCTAACTGTACTTTTTAAATGAATAGTTCATTGTCCCTACACTGATTACTAACCCATCATTTCATATATTAAATTCCAGTATTGATACTTGAGTCTGTTTCTGGACTCTACTTTGTTCCATTGATCAAAGAAATTGTCTATTCCTATGCCAATAACCCAGTGTGTTCATTCCTGTATTTTGATATTGTGTTTTTCTATCTGATTGAGCAAATATCCCTTGTTGTCCTATTTCAAGTATATCTTAGTTTTTTTAATCAAATGCTCCTCTCGATGAATTTTGGTACTGCGTTGTCAGTTTCCATACATTATGCCATTGAGGGTTTTATTTAGATGGTGCTGAATTTTTAGATTAATTTTGGGATGAATGAGAAGTTTATAACTGAGTCTTCTTATCCAAGGAAAAGACACATCTTTCCATGTCTTCAGATCTTCTTTTATATTTTTTAATAGTTATATTTACATAGGCCTCATAAATTTTCTGGTAAGGTTTATACCAAGGAATTTTAAACATTTTTTTGGTTGTTGCTCTTGTTGCTATTGTACAAACAAGTTTAATTTTCATTGAATTTTGAAGTCATTGCTACTGGTGCATGAGAGTAATTTGATTTTTGTATATTCATTTCATGTCTGGGTAGCTTACTAAATCATAAAATGATTCTAATTGCTTTATAGCTAATTGTTTTGAACTGTCATATCATATGTAAACAATGATAGTTTGACTTCCTTTTCAGTATTTTTATCTTGTTTTTATTCTTGCTTTATTGTATTGACTAGGATCACTTACAGAGTTTTGCATCAAATCTATAATAGAAGATACCATCTATGCTTTCAATGTTTTATCAGTAAATATGATATTAGTGTATTAAATAAAGGAAGTTTACCTTCTGTTACTAATGAATTAGCACTATTAGTCAGGAAAGGATGTTGGTAGTTTTGGGCATCTTTTGAAAGAATAGCTTTTCTTCTTTTATTTTTACTTTAGTTTACCTTGTTTTTTCTCTTGCAATTTCCGACTTCTTTTTAGGGTAATATGTGATTGGTTTTTGTAAACATGTTTTAGGTAATTGGAAATAATATGCAACTTTTTAAGAAGGCTGAAAGATACATACATCACCCATATCTATCAATTAAAACTCATTATTTATATTTTTTAAATGTATCTTTATTTTTGTTGTCTTCTTGCTCTGTCATTTTGCATAATAAGTGTTTTAATTTTCCTTTGTAATTGTAGCTTTGTCAGTTTTATTTATAACCTATTTTACTTTTTTATACATTTTTATTGCTGTTAATTTTTAGTTTGTGATTTTTCATAATGGCAAATTTTATCACCTTCAGATATAATATAGATCACTTTGTCTTCACTTAGTTCTTGACTTTCTGAAATATTTTTCATATGTATATTAATTTTTGATATATTCTATATTGATTATATAGCATATATAATATACTTTATATATGGATTATATTTTCATATGTATTACATATATTGAATATTATCTATTCAAGTTATATTATCTATCCAATTATATTTGCCCTTTATTTTTATGTATCAATGTATTAAATATTATGCACATCATATATTGAGTATTTTTTTTTACTGTTTGTTACGTTTTAAAATTCTTTTAAAATTTTCAATATTTTCTGTTATTTCCTTTTAAACATGTCTTTTCTAGATAACATGCATCTTGGTTTTTTTAACATAGATTTTTTCTTTACTTAAAAGGTAGTATAGCCTATTAGTTCTCATTGTCTATAGTGATGTAATTTAAAGTTCTTTTTCATTTTGTGCTTGCTATTCACCATTATCACCATTTTTGTGGTCTTTTGTGTTGGTTAGAGATTTTTGGTTCTATTTTCCTGAAACTGCTTTGGAAACCATATGTACTGTTTTTATTCTTTTAGTAGCTGCATTAATATTTTAGCAAGCACATTTAAAGTTAAACTGTTACAAAAATTGAAGACTATAAATTCCCTTGCAGAGTCTTTATCGGGCTTTTAATTATTTCCCTATTTACTCTTATATGCACTTATTTTAATATTATCTAAAAGTTTCATTCCAGAATATTGTTAATAGTAGCAATGACATTACTATTAGCATTATTAATGGTATTATTTACTTTATACCTCTGTCTTACAGAAATCCTTTATTAGTAATTATATTACATTTAACTAACATAGTACTGACCATTATTTTGATTTAGATTGTGTTTCTGTGGCTTATTTGCTTTGCACTCTTTGTTACGTTCCAATTCATTGTATATTTTAGATTCTGTTTTCATTTTCCTGTAGTACATCCTCAATTAATTTTTCTGCTTTATTTTTCTGAAAGGCCAGGAGTGGTAAACTCTCTGAGTCTTTACTTATCTGAAAGAAACATCTTCATTTGTCTTTACACTCGATGCAGAACTGTCTTGATTATAAAACCCCAGGTTGAAAACAACTTCTGTAAATCCATATTATCATTTACCTTCTAAAATACTTTGTGGATAATGCAAACATGATCTCTTTTTTAGTAACAAGATTGCCCATCTTCAGCAACTCATTCTTTCTTATGTGTTTATGATTATAATTCTTACAACTGGCCCATCATAGAAATGAGAGCTTCAATTCATCATTCCTCATAATAGCTCATTTATAGAGAGCTCTTTTTCAATCAGTGGAAAACAGTTTTCTAACAAGTTTCATGTGTTAGCCAGAAGTTCCAATTTCTGCTGCTCTGTTTATGAATGATGCAGTTAGTTCGTGAGTTCTAAAGCATGCTGTGAATTTTCTTCCACTTATGCTAATAATATGTCTAGCCCGCTGGGCAGTGAGGATTTCCCTACTGTTTGTTCTCAGGGAAGTAAAGCCTGGATGGCAGTCTCTTCCTCATATCCTGGACTGTCAGATCAGTAGATCCGCAGCTGGCTAAAGTCCTCATTATTGTTGTTGTTTGGTCACCAAGTTGTGTCTGACTCTTTTGTGACCTCAGGGACTATAGCCCGCCAGGCTTCTCTGTCCATAGGATTTCCCAGGTGTGAATACTGGAATGGGTGGCCATTTCATTCTCCAAGCGATCTTCCCAACCCACAGAGCAAACCCACATCTCCTGCGTTGCAGGCGGATTCTTTACCACTGAGCCACTGGGGAAGCCCACTGTCTTCCTTGAGTTACTTTAAAAAAACACTCTCCTTCCTGGCTTTTGCGATCTTGCTAAGAATGGTTGTGAATGCTCTTGCAGTCCACCTGATTTCTTATTAGCATGTGATCTCTCATGCTTTTGAACTTCCTTATCCCCTTCTCTCCAAACCCTAAGTTGCAGTGAGAAATTCAAGATTGTCAGGTAAATGCTAAAGCCATAGTTCCGCAGACTGGGGGCACATCAGCCACATTGTGCTTTAACCTCCTTGGCCAAGGAGTCTAACCTAATGTCTGCAAATCCTCTGAGACTTGTTAGACTCACTCAGTGATTCTGTGACTTCCTTTGGGACTCCTTCTCAAGGTTAGATCTGACTGTAGTACCAGATTCTGAAACCCTCTCTCCCACTTCAAATCATCTTGTAATCTTTCTTGAGCTTCCATGCCAAGGAGCCTACCTTCCCTTAGGTGTGATCTCTAATTGCTACCCTAGCTGCCTCTAGCATCCTAGGGCTTAGAGGTCAGCATCTCCACTGGCCCTTCGACACAAAAGTTGCATCCCATTTGGCCATCTTAGAATAAGATTTATCAAGAGGGCATCTTCAGATGAAGACTCAGGCTGATGCAACTGATTCTGGTCATTGGGTCACTCTGTGTGTGCTTCTGTCTCGGTCCCTTTTAGGTGGGAGGACATACCATGCTCCCCATTCGCTGGATGCCCCCTGAAAGCATCATGTACCGGAAGTTCACTACGGAGAGCGACGTGTGGAGCTTTGGGGTGATTCTCTGGGAGATCTTCACCTACGGAAAGCAGCCATGGTTCCAGCTCTCAAACACAGAAGTATGGAAGGGGGCAGATGCCTGGAGGAGTGATGGGGTGGGGGGAGGGGATAGTTAAGGAGTTTGGAATGGACATGTTGACACTGCTATATTTTAAATGGATAACCAACAAGGACCTACTGTGCAGCACAAGGAATTCTGCTCAGTGTTATGGGGCAGCCTGGATGGAGGGGACTGGGGGAGAGTGGATACATGTATACGTATGATTGAGTTGCCTGAATTTACCTGAAACTGTCACAACACTGTTAATTGTCTATACCCCAATATAAAACAAACAGTTTAAAAAAAGGAAAGAAAGGGGCAGGTGGGAACCTTGACCTGTGGGAGGCTGATAAAAGATATCTGAAGCCAGCTCCTAGACAAGAGTGTGCAAAACACTGGGTGGGTTTTGAAGCTAGCAGAGCAAATGTCAGCAGAAGCAGGAGAAGAGTGAGCTTCTTGATAGGAAAGAGAAAAAAAGTATAACTGTAGGAAACGTGCTGTGGTTGTCAGGAGAGCATGAAGTCAGATGTCGAAATTGAGATGCAAGGCACAGTTCTGTTTGCTCTGCTACACTTAAAAAAATCACAAAAGTTTCACTAAGACAGAAAGTGAAAACAAAAAAACAACTATGAGGTTTTTCAACTGTGCCGTCTTGTGGAAACACCTACTACTAAGTCCACCAGATCATCTGGGTCCCCAGAGGCGTTAGGCAGGCCAAGCCCAGAGATGTGCTGGAAGGTGGATGGGGAAGGCAAATTTCATGCACCTGATAGAGCTGTGTGTGGACTTCCGGGAGTAAGATGAATCATAGTAGTAAATGTAGTGATATACACGTTATGCCTTTATATACTTTTGATGTACAGTATTAATAAAAAGTGCTAGCCATCAAATTGAATAACAGCTCACATTTAAAGCCAGGCATTTTCCGAAGCACATTAGCCTGTATTAACTCAGGATTTTTCACACAAATGCTTGTTGAAATTCAAGACAAAGGAAGGGGTACTGCTTGGGGTTCTGGAGTGGATTGGCCTGGTCTCAGAGGTGAAAGCTTCTGCCTGGAGAAGGCCTGGGCTGTGGTGCAGAACAAGATGCTTCTCAATGACTGTGTTGCCCCAGGGAACTCACTCCAGTTTGTAGGCAGTAAAGGGCTGGGTCTCCCAACCCAGCAGAACTATAAAAGATTGCAGTCTATGGTCTGTTTTCTGGGAAAACATGAACACGAGGACCTTTTAATATTAGAATACTATCTAAATATTCCAGAAAGTGTCTTTCTTTTTGGAAGCTATGTTCATGTTGGCTTTCCTGTACCCTGACCATTTAATTAAGTAAATATCAAAGGCCGAAAAGAAGGCATTTCTTTAAACTTATAATATGTTATCATTTGGAAATGGAATGGGTCCTGACGACATTTCCCAAAGCAGGAAAATACATTTTAATAACTTTTCTTAAAAAAATGAAAGTGTGTATATCAAAACTCATTTGTTATGGTGCTTCATGGGCTTCCCTGGTAGCTCACATGGTAAAAAATCTGCCTGCAATTTAGGAGACCTGGGTTCGATCCCTGGGTTGAGAAAATCCCCTGGAGAAGGGCATGGCAACCCACTCTAGTATTCTTGCCTGGAGAATTCCATGGACAGAGGAGCCTGGTGGGCTACAGTCTATGGAACTGCAAAGAGTTGGACATGACTGACAAGCTTACACAGACACATACAAAACTATTGTTTTCCTGGGTAGGGGGTGGCGGTACACACACACACACACACACACACACACAAGAATGCATATGCACATATCCATGTGTACACATCCTGGCACATCTGCATGCACTCAGGCACACAAAGCATCCTGATCACAGCGCCCATGTAGTTTTCTGGCTCTAGTGGAAAAGGGACTCTAGGCTGAGGGCTCTATTGGTCTCAACAGACAATCTGTCCTGGATGTCTAACCTGCCTCAGCTTCGGAAACAAGGTCATTTCTGACGCTCCTTAGTTAGGCATTGGCCTTGAAGGTGGGCTTCCTACCTCCCCGCCCTCTCCCCCTGCCCCCAGTTTCCTTGTCCACTCCACCCACCCCAGCAATCAAGTCCTAGAAGTCACCGATCATGAATTTCTCTATCAAATTGGCAATCTGGAGAGGAGGAGATATCCCAGTGCTTTTAATATTAGCCCTAGCAGCCACTCCTTCAGTTTCCACTAGACCACTTTTCATGGAGGTGAAGGTAATAGAGGACGGAGACAAGGCTCAAATAAAAGCAGGGAACATGAGCAGCGGGAGAGCTATCAGACTGGCCAAGAACAGAGCCTAGTGGGCCTTTGCAGACTGGGAAGACCAAGAGAGTGCCGACACAGGGATTGTTTGACAAGCTGCCCCAGAGAGACATGGGCTACGCTGCAGACAAGGTGCTGGTGGGGGCAGCCTAGGGAGGTAAAAGCTACACATACAGGGACTTCCCTGCTGGCCCAGTGGTTAAGAGTCCGTCTACCAGTGCAGGGGGCGTGGGTTCCATCCCTGGTCAGGGAACTAGGTCCCACATCCCATGCGGCACATTCAAAAAGTAAAAATAAATAAATAAGTAAAAAAGACTACAGATAGACTAATGGGGACCAAAGGGGGAAATGTGAAGCTGGCCAAGAAGTTTAATCATATTTTTCCATTGCATCCTAAGGAAAAACCCAAACAAACTTTCTGGCCAACCCAATAATACTTTTCACGTTCTCTACTAGAAATGCATGCATGTTGTCACTTCAGTTGTGTCCGACTCTGCAATGCCAGGCTCCTCTGTCCAAGGGATTCTCCAGGCAAGAATACTGGAGTGGGTTGCCATGCACTCCTCCAGGGGATCTTCCCAACCCAGGGATCAAACCCAAGTCTCTAGCATCTCCTGGATTGGCACGCAGGTTCTTTACCACTGAACCACCAGGAAAGCACTTGCCTAGAGACGACTCTGTGTGTTTTTATTATCACAATTTTTCTTCAAATGAGGAAACTGTAGTTTGGAGTCAGCAAGCTGCCCAAGGTTACATAGTGAGAGTTAGGAAGAAGTTCAAATAACCTGAGAACTGGAAGATGGAATCTTAAAAATCCACAGTGGCAGCAAATAAGTCACTCTGAGGAATTGGACTTCAACCACAAATTACAGGCACGGTCCGGAGTTTCCAGTTGGGGATGGTCCAACTATACGTTACCTGCTTTCTTCCTGCTCCTCCTTGTGGCCTCCCCTTTGGTACACTGAGTCAGACAATCCTTTTTCCTCCTCATTTGGTCCTTAAAAGAGTTGGTCAAGGGATGGTACCCATCTTACAGGTAAGGATACCGAGATCCTATGAGGCCAGTTGACTTTCTCTGGCCACCCAGCTCAGCAATGGTGCATCAGGCAGTTGGTCCCAGTGTTAAGGACTTTTAAAGAAATAGAGAAAGTAGAATTGATACATATGTTGTCATCAGTTCAGTTCAATATCAAGTATAAAATAGATAGTTAGTGGGATGTTGCTATATAACACAGGGCACCCAGACTGGTGCTCTGTGATGACCTCCTAGAGGGGCAGGATGGGGGTGTTAGGAAAGAGCCTGAAGGGGGAGAGGAGATATATATATATATGTATACACACACACCCTGGGTTCAGTCCCTACCTTGGGGAGATCCCCTGGAAAAGGGAATGGCAACCCACTCCAGTATTCTTGCCTGGCAAATTCCTTCCACAGGGGAACTTGGTGGGCTGCAGCCCTTGTGTGTGTGTGTGTGTGTGTTTGTGTGTGTGTGTGTGTGACTGATTCACGTTGTTATATGGCAGAAACAAGCACAACATTGTAAAGCAATTATCCTCCAGTTAAAAAAGGCAGAGATGGAGTGCAAAGGGCAGAGGGGCCTGGACCAGCCAATGCTGGGTCCTAGCACTTGGAACTCATGCCCAGGACAGACGAGCAGCTCTGATCTCCCAGTCTTTACTGAAGAGCACCACTGAAGTCGCGGCCTTCTACTGAGTTTGAGCTGCTGGGCCACAGCTGAATGTTGGCGATGACTTCCTTGTTCTCTCCCCTTTTCCAGGTCATCGAGTGCATCACCCAAGGCCGTGTTTTGGAGCGGCCCCGAGTCTGCCCCAAAGAGGTGTATGACGTCATGCTGGGGTGCTGGCAGAGGGAACCGCAGCAGCGGCTGAACATCAAGGAAATCTACAAGATCCTCCATGCTTTGGGGAAAGCCACCCCCATCTACCTGGACATCCTCGGCTAGCAGTGGCCAGTGGTCACAAATCCATATTCTGTTGCCTCTTCTCTCCTGGCCTCACCCCATCCCTCTTTTCCACCTCACAGACTATTTTCTTCCATCCTTGACTGAAGCAAACATCTTCATATAAACTCAAGTGCCTGCTACACATACAACACTGAAAAAGAAAGAGAAAAACCCTGTAAGGCAGTTTGGCATATATATATATATATATATATATTTATATATCTAACTATCTATCTATCTATATCTACAGAGAGATACCCTCTTCTCTAATGCACAGAGAAGCTGCTGATACAGAAACCGCAAGACTGTAATGACAACCCAGAAAATCTTACCTATTATGAACGCAATTGGAAATTTGCGTAGGTGTAGGCTGTGGCCTGTATTTCTTCAGCTCTGTCTTTTGAGAGCGGAAGATCTTAAAGATGCAGAGAGACAATCTTTGTGTTGGGATGGGAGGAGCTGGGGAGGAGTCCCAACCACTTCTGCACAGGTGTGATCACCTGCACAGGTGTGTTAGCCTCAAGCTCTACAGGGTAGACCATGTCATCAGGGTCAGCAAGGAAAAAACACCAGACCAGGGGCCGCTGGAACACCTCACACCTCCCCTGACCATCGTCTCCACCGCCTTCCTCCTCTCCACCACTTCCAGACTATTTTCTAACTTGTCCTTTCTGGAAAGTACAGTCCTCATGCTTTGGGGAGTCAACAACGGCGCCTACAGGTAAACACTGAACAAATAACAGCAAAACAGAAAGCCACGGCGACAGTGGCCTACATCCATCTGGGTGTAAACCGCGCCTTCCTTTCTAAATCTGAAAGAGCTGTGTCATCTGTCCTCTGAGCGTCAAAGACTGGACTTTCTGGATTTAACGAGCCGCAGAATTAAAAGCCGAAATCTGAACCCTGTCATGGCACTGCCTTCTGTCTTTCCATCAGGCAAAGACTCCTTGGCCTCGCCTCCCACATTCAGGCTACTGGGGAGATAAGGGGGGTTTTGGACATCCCCCGTGTTGTCTGTAAATGTGGCTATAGCAGGGTTCCAACAGCAGGAGAGTTCATGCCTTGCAGGTGTTTGAAAGTGTGCCCCTCTGGGGCCTCTGTGTCTCATCCTGTCTTCTCTAGATTCTAGCTCCCACTTCTCAGGAGCTCTGTTAAGCCCCAGGTAAACCCCGCTGCTGGAAAAGGGGGCCAGGTCCAGCCAGAGGCACTGGCAGTGCTTGTTTCAGAGAGTCAGGTGATGGTGTGGGCAGGAGCCAGCAGGGGAGAATCTGTTTGGCACCTGCACCTGGCCCCTTGGCATTCCCCTCACGTTTCCAGCCCCTGGAAGGATTGATGCATCTGCCTTTGAGCTGCTGTGAAAATGCAGGGGCTGAGGAATCGCTTTTGTGGGCTGGGGGTGGGGGAGGGGCCGAGGCTGCTTTGGGAGGCATCCAATGGCCACCACCGCAGGCTGGGCATCTTAATGAGGATGGAGCCCTGACCAGGGAGAGAGAACGAAGAAGCATCTGGGCTGGGGCCAGCTGCCTCTGCCCCGGCACCAGGGAGATCACTGCCTTCTCAGTGCCCGCTGTCAAGGACTGTGAGGGGGTGGGTCTCTGGGCCCCCTGACCCATGACCACAAGAGGCCCATGGAAACGGACAGCCTGGCCCCAGGGAGCCCTCCCGCGGGGGAGGAGAGGCTGTGCTTCTCCCAGGCCACCGGCCCTTCCACCTCGCCCCAGGCACAGAGCTACCGAATGGACTGGCCTTTTGCCCAACTGGCATCTCCAGGTCCCCTGACCTGCCCCCCTCTCTGCCAGCTTAAGGGACAATTGGCAGCCTGGACACTCTGGTCAGCTGCTGGACAGTCATCCTGCATGGGGTTTGGGAGACTGAATTCTGTGTTTGTGGCTTTGCTTCTCTTTTTAAGACCCACAAATATTTTTATTCGGATAGAAAAGAGCAGCGCTCAGACAGTGGGGCACGGGTGGGCTTTGGGGATGGGTGAGGCTGCTGAGTGGGCTGCGAGGGGTGGGGGGGGCGTCGGAGTTGGGTGTGGGCTTTCTCGCTGTGCTGTGCTCCCCGCCCCGAGGACTTTTGAGAAGAGCTCTTGGGATGGACCATCTCAAAGGAATCCTGTGCTGTCCTACGGCAGTGACCCCTTGGGCCACGCCGGGGCTGCTGATGCTGGGTTGAACGCTGCGGTCTGGCTTGGTCCCAGTTAAATGAAAGACAGGTGATCCAGGAGGGAATGGTCGGGAGGTCCTGGGAGAAGGTTTCTCTTAGTGAGAGATGAGTCCCCAAGGTTCCTGTTGCTGCCTCATCCCCAACCCCCCAACACATACACTGTGTGGCTTCCATCTTCCTGTCTGTGTGTTTCTAGAACCTACGATCCTAGAACCTCAGAGTCTCTGGCGGTCTCGAAGATGGGGAGGTGAGAAGGGATCAGTGGGAAACTGGGAATTCAGAATGCAGCAAGGTTTCATACAGGGTGCTGAGTCCTCCTGGTCTGATGAAAGACGGCAATTCCTTTGCCAGCACGGAGGCTGGTGTTGTCAGATTTCCCTCATCCTAGTCCCGCGGGCCTCTGTGTTGGCCTGGGGGTCATGCCCTCGTTATATCCATTGTCGGCAGCTGCCTCATGTAAGAGTCCGAGATGAAGGATACAGAGGCGGAGGGCTTGCTTTCTCGCTGCCCTTGCTGTGCGCTCTGTGTAGAGTCTGCACATTGACTTATTAACCTCCGCGGGTAGCAAACATCAAGAGTCTTTTTGGAAAGTGAAGGAGGCAGAGGACGGGGCTGCAGCAATGGAAAGGGTCCTCGGGGCTCTGGGGTGAGTCAAGCAGGTGTTTCCTTCTGTAGAGGGGCGGGACTGAGAAGGCGCGCCCGGGTCTCCATGTCTCCATCTGCGACAGGCAGGATGTTCTTGCTCAACTCTGGCCCCTTCTTTGTTCTGAGATTCTTAGAATCAGCCCTAAATCTCTGTGCCCGTTTCCTTAGGGCCACTCTGGACTGCCAGGGGGTGCCCTCTGTAGACTCTGAGTGGGTGGGGGCAGTTGCCTCAGAGGGCTCATCCTTCTGAACGTGGGTGGCTTCCGAGAGACTCTCCTGTCCTTGCCAGTCACAACGCTGCAGGGCTGAAGTGCCCGAGGTCACTTTAGGTCTCCTTCACCCTCCTAGCCTCCCTGCACACTCAAAAAGCCTTGGTAAAGGGTTATTTATTTGCTTATTTATTTTTAAGGAGCTGGAGGTGGTTAGATGGGTTTTGAAATGACACCCCATTAGCCAATATGGCCACCCCCAGCTAGTTCAATCTCATGGCCCACTACCAAACTCCACAGTTTAGAAGTCCATGCCGGAGTGACTGGGAGGGGTGTAGCATCACGCAAGCTCCTTTGTAGCTGTGGTGGATGCGTGAGTTCCCCCAGGCTTGTCTCCCTGCCACACCCTCCTCACCTGGTCCCTCCCAGACTGAGTGTGAGTGAGTTGCTGTTAGATGCCCACCTGGGAATAGGGTGCCATGGCCAGGGGTCTTTCCAGTTCTTCTTGACTTTGGCGGTGAACCCAATGCTGTCCTCTAATTACACCCTTGACCTCTGAGTGGATCTTGAGGGTCACTAAGCCTCATTTAGTTAACAGAAAAAATCTTGATATTTCCCCCACTCAGAAGATGGTGTGCAAATCATCCCTGGAAAGAGACCTCCTACGGGAGGCAAAGGTTCCTTGGTCCTTCTGGGTTCAGGTTGACCATGACTCTCTTTCTCCTCTGATGCTTACTTTGCGGACTACACTAGTGCAACTATTTTTGGTGCTAAATACTACAGAAACCAACACCAACGGTAGAACAGTCAGCCAGCCCATTTTTAGTGCTGTTTGAGACTCAGCTCAGAAGCAAAAGCAGGTCAGTCTTGCCTGGAAAGCACAGGATACGTGGGAACTTAGATGATGACATGGAGTGGTGGAAAGACCTCTGAGATTCCTGCCTTTGCTCTCGTTTCTCAGGGGATGTTGGCCAAGTCAGTTAGTCTCACAGATTGTCCTGTTTCTCATCTGAGGCATTTAGAAAGTTGAAATGGTTACCCTTAAGGTCTCTTTCAGTTAAACAATGTTGTATTGTGTTCACACTTTTTTTTTTAAGACTTGCTTGTTAGAAATAAGAAGGAAAATAAAAGATAGGTAAGGAGGAGAAGGAGGGAGCACTATTGGTGGTTAAGATATTGATTATAGAAGCCAAATCAGACAGGCTCAGTGATGATTAGGTCTGGGGGTCGTTGGTGGAGGGAAGTCAAGCAGACAAGCCCAGGACCCAATTTTTCATACTTTTAAGGAAGGCTGCCAACTGGCCCCTTGGTTGATCTTACCAACCTGTCCCCCTCAACTGGTCAAGCTACTCCATTCAACACCAACATACCCAAAGTTGGCAGAAACTGTTCCAAGACTTGGAGACAGTGTGCCTGCTTACTCCTCATACAGGTTGCTGGCAATCTGAGTCAAAATTCAAGAGATCTTTTATTTTACCTGCTATTGTGGGGACCTAGGGTGTTGACAAGACATCAGTGTTTTAAGTGGCAGACTGTGCATCAAAGTTTTGCTCCACCCAGGCATGATGAGAGACTTCCTTGCCATGTTTCCAAACCAAACAGCAGCAGTATTGTTTTCACTCAAGGTGTGGTTGTTACTATGGATGGTCTTGAGGTCTGGGGCCTTGCTTGTGCTTTGCTCAGCATCTGGAGAAGAGAAATATCTATAGATGTTTGTCACATGAGCCCATGTGCTGCCCGTCTACAGAGCTGCCCTCAAATGCCCCTGGACTGTCTATTGTTAGCTTTGGCTGGGAGCCAGCCTGCTATTGAGCCCATAGCAGTTGCCTTAGAGTGAAAAATGATTCTGTAACCAATAAGGTTTTGGTTCCTGGAGCACCAGTATCTTCTTTGATATCCAACTTTTTTTTTTTGCCATACTTAATAAGTTTCAAAGGAAGATTCCAAGTCTTGTACCATCATTAAGATATCAGTATAGGCTTTAGAACATGTTTTGGGATTGCTTAACATCACTGGGAATCATCTTAAGTCATCTTAAGGGGAGTCAGTGAATGATAGTCACTCAGTCCTGCCTGGCTCTTTGCGACCCCATGGACTGTAGCCTGCCAGGCTCCTCTGTCCATGGAATTCTCCAGGCAAGAATACTGGAATGGGTTGCCATTTCCTTTTCTACTTACAGAGAGAATAGGCCTATATACCTTATATGCTTATATCCACAGATTTCACTGGAAAGACTTCAGTGGAGGTCCCTTTGGAGTAAGGAAGTTGATTCTATCAAGCTTCATCAATTTGAGCCTTACATGTCTCAGGGATGAGAAATCCAGAGATGGACTGGCCTAAGAGATGTTCAGAAAGGTCCTGATGGGAAATCTGTTCTTTTGTAAAGTTCAATCACTGGGGGCTCCCTGAATTAAATTCTGCTAATGATGACATCCTGAGCATCTGAAAATGGCTCTTCCCGGTTCACGGATCACATGAGAACTCACCGTTTCTACACATCCTGTCCTGTTTCTGGGCTGGTATTGAATTCACCAGCACTGCAGGTGAAACCAGTCTGTGGGAGGGATGGGATGGAGAGAATGTGAGATGTTGGTCACTGGTCATTCTTGCTGAAAGGCACTGCTGACTGTGGTGGGTGTGGTGAATATCTGTGAATCCCTGCATGGGGTATGAGGACTTTTGCTGTGAGAATAATCAGTTTCACCCAGAGAATCTGGTATCCTGTCTTCTGACAGTCTCTGCCTCCCTGGTATGTTCCTCTGAATCAGAGTTCCCTGGACTGTCTAAACAAATTCTTTGCAAACAAGAGATCCTCCCACCCAAGTCTTGGTATGCCAACATAGACACTATTCTATTTCACAAGGAGATCCAAGGAAATTTGGGGTGCTCTCTCAAAGTACTTGAAATTCTTGGTCCAAGTAAGAAAAATTCAGATTCCACTTCCTCTTTAAATTCCAAATTTAAAACAAGACCTGATCTGATATTTGCAGTAGAGAGCTATATCTTAAGCCAGTGTGCCAGGCTGTCTCCCATCCTATAGAGGCAAGAGAGTGAGCTCTATTCATTTTTCCCAATCACCAAGGTAAATGGTATTTTATGTGCAGTGCCATGACCCAAGATTGGAGCTTGCAAGAGATACTTATGCCCAACAAGCTAGAAGTTTATAACAGAAGGCATATCAACATAGTATAGATGAAGAAAGCTTGTTGGAGTCTCCTTCTGAGAAATGCCTGTCACTCAGATCTTGCTTTTCAGCTTTACATCTCATGAGAGAAGTTGGTTTCTTCTCAGTTTAGGTGATGACAAATTTAGATTTCCTTCCTGAATGTCTGAAGGTAGATTGAGCACCTGGATATCCACAGTCTACCCTGACACTTCTCTGGGTGCAGCATCTCTAAAGCCCATGAGAAATATGAGTAGCTAAGCTAAGTCTGGCAGCTATTCCTTCATTTAAGAAGAGTTTGCAGGCATCATAAAAACAAATTTTGTAATATGTTAACAGGTAGCACATACTCAAGTGAATTTCTTCCTGACATCTTTTGTTTTCTCTTGGAGAAGTGTTTATGTTCCATCTTCATTCCACAGCTTCCTGACATTAGCTGATTCCTCTAAGCTCACCTCTGGAGTGAATAAATAAACCTGGTCCAAGTGATTTGATGCCTGCTTTCTGCAGTAGAGAAGTAAATCTTAGTAAAGAAGAACGTCTTTCATTGTTGTCTTCTTCTTCTTCTTTTTTACTTTTTCTTTTCTTTTTTCCTTCTGGCTCTTATCCTCCTGCTTCCATAGGACTGACAATCCAGGTTCTCAGACTCCACGAAGGTCTTAATATAAGGTGAATCTCAGGACCACAAACAGTTTGGACTTCAAACAGTGAGAAAATTGGCACTGAATGATTCGGCACACAAAGCAGAAAACTTTCATTTCCTGCAGGCAGGATGGAATTGACTGTTATATTAAGACTTCTAAAGGAGCCCTGCCCTGGAGTAATTTCAGCACTGTCAGACAATGTTGACATCTAGATTAACCTCTGTGCAGTGAAGTTTACTGCAGAGCTCATTGAGAAGCATGTGATGGATCTCTGCAAATCCCATCTAGAACCATTGGTGGGCCACCCTCCACACCACGCCCCTCCACTCCCCACCCACTCCTCTCCCCATCTGTGGACTTTTTAACCTCCAGGAACTATGGCTGGAATCTGATCCCAGGAGATGGAATTTGGCCCCCTTCTCTGTCTCTCTCTGTCCATGGTGCTGAACCAGGCTTTGTGCTCAGCTGGAGTGACAGTGGTTGTCATTGTATTGGTTTTCCCCTCAGGGGACTACAAATCAAGGCATGAAAGCCACTCTGCTGATGACAAACAATTTTGTGGCATATCTTTATACTGCAGAAAGTGAAATGGTTTATAAGGAATTAGTGTGCCCCACATCTATAAGACTTTCTCTGAGCTCTCCAGTTCTCTAGCCTTTCCAGGTTCAGACGTAACAGGTCCTGACTACAGCTTGGTGGTCAGGTGGGGGTGATGGATTCTGATGGACAAAGGTATTGCCCTATGTCTGGGTAGGTGTTTCCTATGGTTCTAACAAAAGAGGTAGCATAGCTCTTTTTTCTCCTGGTTGGGACAAAGTATGCAGCTGTCCACTACAATCTTTTTTGCCCACTCTCTCCTGATGGGGTGGTGGGCTCCAGAGTGGCCCATACCCTTCGTAATTCACTATGTGAAACCACACAGGGGTGCAGTAGCCAGAAGGAACCTCAAAGTGAAAAATCACAACTTCTCTACAACTGGGGGCCACTCATCACACCAAAAGTGTTGAGAAATGTCCTTTAGAGTAAATTCATTGACCACAAATTTCCCTGGTGTCTTACTGGTTTCTGCTTCTCCCTGAAATTGTTTTTCCCACTTTGCCTCCTACATTTAATGAGTAGCAGGAATCTTTTTGTATTCCCTTAGACATTCTTTAGGAGAAATGAAAGTTGCCAGTCAAGGACACTGTGTTTATTGACTGGGAAAATAGATTTCTGGGCCAAGTAATGTCACAGCCATATAAAGAGGCAGACTTGATGACTTTATTTGAAAGCAATTATCAGTGTTTTATTTTGCCTGGGTGCTCAGGCTTATATAGGGCAAACTTCATTCATCTTTCTATTTTATTACTTAAACTTGTTCACATGCACACACGCACACACACACAAATACCTTTACACTCCTGTTTGTCCTAAAAGGTCCAACAAGCAGTGTGCCCCATTTGTCTTTCTCCCAACAATATCCATGCACATGTATGTGCAAATAAGTGTACACCAAGCCTGAAGTTTCTTAAACTTATTATATCTCACCTTTTATTTTATTATCTACACAATCTTCAGCCTTCTGACTTCTTGCACTATGGATCATCTATGAAATTAAGGCCTTTTCAAGGAAGACTATATCTTGAATTTTCAGAACCTTCATATTTAGTGGTTGGATTCATTTTCTCAGAGAAACAGAAAACCAAACTGAACCTTGATGCAGATTTTATTTAATTTTGGGGGATGGAAGAGAAGCACTAGATTGGAGCCTGAATAGTACATACTGTATTATGTGTAAGTATAAATGTAAGTTAGTTCAAGCAGATTAGTGAACCTATCTTGGGGCTGAAACCATGAGATATCAAACATTCAAATGGAATGGGAGCATGAAGGGGAAGTGGTAGACTTTCCTGGAAGATTTCAGTGTTCCACGGGGACAAGGACAGAGCACTGGGCTAAAAGTCAGCTGGGTATAGTTTGTCTGGGTGACTGTTTCCAAGTTACTTCAGTTCTTTGGGCTGATGTGTAAGCGTCCTTAGTCTACAGTGGGCAGCTGGTAGACCTGAGCCTCTCCTTGAATGGCAGTGCTAACATAAGTCAATCTCCAACTCGTCTGTTGCTTGGATCACTTGACTGAAAGATATCTTCTCCAGGTCTCCCCTAGAACAAGACTGCAAATGTCCCTGTCCTGAAGATTCAGCCTCACTTCAGTCTTGTGTTCAGTTCATCTCTTGAAGCTCTTCTTTGTATGTTCTTGAACGTTCACACTTGTACCATCCACCACTACCCCCTATTGCATCCCTCTGTCTCTGCCAAGTCAGGAAAAGCCCCACTGGCCCCTCTCCCTCCTTCCTAGTTTGGGCATCAACCACACTTGTGATTTAGCCAAGGTTTCTGGAGAGGAAACCAGTGTGCTCTCAGCCATCAGTCTTTCCAACTCATTTGACCAAATGATTAGCTCCTTATTATCACCTCATCAGTCCCTCTTGCACAAGAGATGTTGGGACAACAAACCCATGATAATGTCCTGTTCTGTCTTTTTGAGGATTATTATTTTTCCTTCTGTCTTGGTTTAGAGAGGTTTGTCTTGCCACAAACAGGTTTTCCTTCAAATTTCTTGCGTCATTTTTCTGGCTGTTAACTAGACTGATAAAGGGTAAACCATGGTTTCCTTCTTTTTTTCTCTGCTTAGGCTCCTATCAGCATGGGTGTACTATATCCCTACAGAATAAGAGTGTCACATGTCAGCAAGATGTTTATTTATTTAGTGGAAAGGCTATAATATGGAAACACAGATTTGCAGCAGCATCCAAATCTTGAAGGAGATAAAAGAGTCTTTTTCAATCAAATGAGATCTTTACTGTAATGGCACCAGGAAGGCTTATACCTTAAGAACTAAATTGAACCTGATAACATGGTCTCTTTTTAGGGAACAATGAGGTGGAAGAAATTACCCTAGGACCTGGGAGACTAGATCCTCCACTCCACAAATCATGCTGTATCAGTAGATATTTCAACTCTTTCTCCCAAATGGCTCTGAGAACCAACAGTGACCTAAGATCAAATATCCACGTTAACTACTAAAAGCAAATTCATCACATTTAAACACATTCCTAGTTGCTTAATATAGTTTTCCCCTGGTACTTCTGGGGATAGTTTAATATTGTTTCTTTTCTTGATCCCTGTTAATATTTTCAATAAGGTTTCTAAATTCTTTTATGTTCATTTCTTTAGGAAAAACATGGAGTCAATTCAGAATTTTGTGTATGATAAAAAGACTAAACAGACTGAAAATAGTGTAGGGTAGGGGGACAACCATAGTACTGGGGAGGAGGCAGAGGACATCTAAGCTCCTATTTTTGAGTGATCTTGGAAACATCATTAGCCCTTCTGTGCCTCTGGTTCTTCATCTACAAAAGAAAGCTGCTAACAGCCCCCTGTCCGCACCAAATGAGATCATAGTTGTCCAGTCACCCTGTGGGCTTCACGGACACCTCAAACAGTGGAGCCCACTCTCTGGGCAGTGAGTTTTGCCAAGAGCTTTCCTGGGTGTTGAGGCTGTGAGTTCTTTTGGAGATGTGCTGTTTTGAAGAGCATCTTTCTTAAATCCCTCCTGTGATTTGGCTTCTAGAGTTTTGTCATAGGTATTTTCTTCTTAGAATCATCATCAAGCTTGGAAGGCCAGAGAATGCCTTTCCAAAAATACAAGCAGAAAAATGATGCTTTAATCATATGGCTTTGTCACTGAAAAAGCTTTGATGGTAGACCTTGTTTTCAGGTCTGGAGTCCTGAATGTTCTATAGCAAAATGGCATGTCCTGCTGTGTTTAACTCTGTATCATCTGTTATTGCTTTTGTGAGGTTCTGTAGATTTCAATGTAAATTTTTTTAAGTAGGACTCTATTATGTTTCCTGGATAAATTGGGTAGTAAAGCCAGTCTTGAAGAACAGCACCCAAAGTGATAATGATCCTGAAACAGTATTGTGTTCATTCTGGGGCTAGCATTTTGTGTATAGGAAAATAACCTTAAGATGGAAAAAAAAAATGTCGGAGTGAAGATCAAATGCCAGACCACCTCTCTAACAGCCTTGAGCACTCCCAAATAGGTATGATTGGGATTCCCACTAAGAAACACATCTGATTGGAAATGAAACCCCTGACAATACATCGTGAAGCCAGATTACCAAGGTTACAACAGTGATGTCATTTACAGCCCCTTAAGAAAAAGGTCTCAGGTGTTTGTAACACCAACCACTGTTTGTAAGGGTGATTACTTGGTATGTTAAAATTTTCAAATGTAATTTCCTTTAGATCTCCAAGCTATGATCAGGTGCAATGCAACTGACTAAATGCTGTGCATGCCTTTTCTTCTTTTTAAAGAATTTCTCACTCCAGAGAGAAATCACAATAATCCTGAGGACCTGAAATCCTAAGAAATTCACAAATCTTTTGCTCAAGTTCAGACCATCTCAGCTTCCCACTTCTCTTTCTACCTGAGGGTCAGTTTTTGCCTGTCTTAGATAGGAAAGCAGCATCTTTGTTCTGAACCTCTGTCCCTGTGACTTTTTCCCTGCAGCTGTACAGCAGACAGAAAGCATTTTAGCTTACTTTGAAATGAGAGTCCAAATTGGGTTATGACTAGGATTTTAAATTACGATGTGAAATTGGAGAAGGCAAGCTGATTCAGGGTGATGTTCCATAATTCATTCTGCTAATCCCATGGAGCTGACCTTCTTCACAGCCTGCCTTGAACAAGCCATCTCCCTGTGTAGCTTCCTAGTGACAAGGTTTGATTACTTAAGGATTTCAGAGATATCATTTGAGAAATAACTCACTGGGTATGGAAAATTTGATTTAATATGTTAACAGGAACAACAAGAACCTATTTTAATGTTTTTTTCTTTCCTATCTCTGAGATTTTAGTCTTTCTTGAGGCCATTGGGCTGTTTCCTTTTCAAGGCTGGAAAAAATTGATTATAATTCATGTCTATAGAAAGGCTCCCCCAAGCCCATTGCAGCTGGAGGCAACCCCAAATGACCCATGTTAATCTTTTGTTACCCAACAGAATCAAGGACCCTTCTTGGTTGTGTGTATGGGCCATGGCAAGTAAGCTCAAGGGTATTGTCAAAATAAAATGAAAAGAAAGCAAGTTGGGACAAGAAAATTCTCAGTTTGAATTTGAGAGAAAGTAGCAGTCTTGCTCTCTCTGGCAAAGATTTGCGTAATGTGAAGGGAATAGTCATGTTCTTTCTCAACTAGGTTTTACTTTCTGAGTGTGTGTGTGTGTGTGTGTGTGTGTGTGTGTGTGTGTGTGTTGGGTGGCAGAGGAGCTGGGAACATTAGGAAGTAGTTGTTTATGAGTTTAGACTTCCTCTTGAGCATAGTAAAAGCTCTGCTCAGTTTCTCAGAATGTGACAATAAAATTAGGGGTGGAGAGGAATTCAGAGGCCTGTGTTTCAGTATATGACAAATTTTTACCCAAATGCTTCAGAAGCATTTAGTCCTTTGCAAGCCACACATATCCTATGTCTAAAGTGAAAGAAAGTGGAAAGTGAAAGTCACCCCATCATGTCCAGCTCTTTGAGACTGCATGGACTATATAGTCCATGGATTCTCCAGGCCAGAATACTGGAGTGGGTAGCCTTTCCCTTCTCCAGGGGATCTTCCCAACCCAGAGATTGAACCCAGGTCTCCCACATTGCAGGAGGGTTCTTTACCACCTGAACCACCTTAAGGTATTAGGAAAAGGAGTCAGTCAGTAGGCAGTTTCTGCAGACCCCAATGCTTCATCCAATTGATAAGTTCCTTTTCAAAGAGTTAAGTATCTTTGACTCACCTGAGAAAATATACCAATAGGGCCTGAATGGGGAGTGGTTTGGGGTGAGCTACCCTATTAGTATTAGGAGGCATTATGACAGTGTGTTAACTCTGTCCAACAGGAAAACTAGGGATGCTTTAGGGCTGTTTTCACTTGGAATGGTGTAAAAAAAGAGGCTATTAAAACATGTTTTGAGGACTGTCCCCCCAAATCAGCCTCTGTTGTGAGAGTTTTCAGTTTCTTAGGCAGAATTTCTCTCTTCTCCCATCTGTCAATAATTTGGGGGGGTGGGGTGGGTATTTGTTTTCAGCACCAAGGACAGCAACATCTCCCTCAATTGGACCAATGCCTGCTGTTGTGATTTACCTGCCAGTCAAAGAAGGGTGGAATTTTTCTTTTAATTCCATCCTTTGGGACCTAAAGCTGGAAGACATTATTCTTAAGATCAGGTACTCACATCTTTTATTTATTTCCAAGGCTTTTTCTGTCACATTCTTAATCTGCGAACAAATAATAGGTGTTGGACTGACATGCCCAAATCTCTTGGCTCAAAGGAGTGGAAAGACACTTAGGCATCAGTGGAGGACATATTTTGGCATGGCTACCCACTGCAAAAGTCTTCACACGGCGCTAATGACTTGTAAACTCCCAGATGGAGGATTGCTCATTGGTAATCACTTAGAAAAAAAATTCTGCCTATTTCTCCATGAACTGCAAATCTATGTTTTACTCCATATATACGTGGAGGCAATATGTCACAAGAGTTGAGCAGAAGCTATGAGCTTTGGAGACAAAAAAGGGCCCAGTGATGCTGTTGTTAAGCATTTTGAACACTTGGTGGGGCATGGCTTTGAATACCAGCAGCCACCTTTAAATCCTGAATGCTGTTCAGCAGCTAACTTTGCCTTAAACAATCATAGTAAAAATGCAAATGGCTCCTTAAGCCTTCTGTCAGGTTAGACTGAAGGCTTACCCTGCGAAGGTGCATAGCAGAAGCACATTTTGTCACCTTGCTTTGTGGTGGGACAGTTGTCACAGAGCACAATCATACATAGTTGCCATCTTAGAGGCAGCATTGCATTCTTAACTAATTGTCAGCATTCTCCACACATGTCAGGGTGGACACTCCATTGGGAAGACGAGAGAGTCACTGAGAATTTCACTTTAAATACAGTCTTCTATTTCACAGAGGTTAGATATATTCCATTTCAATTTCTTCTGAACCATCTTGTCTAAGGCTTTGAATTCTCTGTTATACCCTCTCCTTCATTTTCTCCTCCTCTCTTCAGTGTTGCTTAGCATAATCCATAATATTTATTGTTGCAAGACCACAAGGGGTCCTTTTTAAGGATAAATGAGGTGGTAGAACTAGACCAGAATCAGATCTCAAAGGAGCCAAGTCAGTGGAGTTGATTTTGAACATTTGAATGGGTCTGAGGAAAACCCATCCTTCCCCTACATTCCTTGTCTTCTTGAGGCCATCACATTCCAGTGCTTCCATGCAAAAAAGGTCATGGAAAGTTTCTCTTGATTATTTATGTGAGGAGGGTGGGAGAGCTGGGTCAAAAATCCTTTGTTGGAGTCCTTCAGAATAGAGGAACTTTATTTTACAATTGAAATCAAGGGACAATCCTGTTTAGAAAGAATATGCACACGAATGACCAACAGCTTCCACAGAGTTTAATATGACCAATTCCTTTTTCTCAGAACAGAGAGGAAGGATTTGTAGGTTGATTGATAGGAAACAAATGATCCATTGGTCAGTGGGGCAAATGATCTGAAACAGAGATACAGAAGCAATGGAGATGATGGCCAGGGAAGACTCAGGAGAGAATGGGCCAGAGAATAAAAGACTACAAAGATTCTCATTACTTTTTCTGCAAAATTCCTAAAGTTTCCCAGGGCATGTCTAACCCTCTGCCTCTCTAGAGGCAAACTCAGCATTTCTACTGAGTTATTAAGGCATATGCCCTACAAACACCAAAGTCTTGTATTTTCCACTCCCAGCAACACTGGCTGTCCAGAGTGGGATTTGTCCCCCTTCCCTATATCAAAGGGACTTGTTTTCAGGAGAAGTGTCCTTTAAATATCCAGAGAAAACTGGAGGTAATTTTTTGCATGAATGGCTTTTTACAGCTAGGTCTAAAGCAGAACAAAACTTGTATTAAACTAAGTGCTACTTTACATATCTTATTTCAAGAGAAATGAAGGATTTATTGCTGTGTAAATGATGTACACTGATTTGTTTCCTAATGGACATTACATGTCCCTTTATCTTTAGGCTGATGTTGGGCAGCAAACTTTCAATATCTGGAAAATCAGCTGGTACCTACTTCAGTGCACTCGTTGGAAATTACTTTCTCAGAGAGGAATTTTGCAAATGAAGTTTAGGTGCTCATGTAACTGATTTCCACCCCCTCCCTAAGCTTTCTGTACTAAATATATGTAAAGTGATTATATCTTGTCTCATCCCATGTGTTTGTGTGTGTTCCCCAATGTTTGTGTAAATATATTAGCCATCTGAAGGGTTCCTCAGAACATGGCAACAGCTGAGCAACGGTGTCTATGACATGTGGATATATGATCCATTACACGCTTGTTCTGAGGCCAAGCTAATCTTACAGAGTATAGGAAGAGAAACAATACAGTGTAGCTTGGGTAAAGTTTAATGAGGGATACAGGATTGCCAAGCCACCACTTACTGGTGGAGACCTTGGCAACAGCCGAGTTGAGGTGTGCTCAACTGGATTTGACATCATTTATTTTAATCTCAATTGATTGTTCCTCAGGTCTGTTGTATGACTTAGAAATATTCCTCCATGATTCTTGTTTCTTTTTTTCTCCCCAGACTACTGGAAATTGCCCATCATTCTTGCTTCCTGTTATTCAGATACCGAAGTTGTTGACTTAAAAATGGGTGCCTAAGGTTTTAGTAAAACTGGGTTTTCCTAATAAGTAGTGCCACTTCCTTGAGGTACTATTCCTCCGCTTCTTTTCCTTTCTAACAAATACATCCCTTGGAGAAGGGAAATGGCACCCCACTCCAGTGTTCTTGCCTGGAGAATCCCAGGGACAGAGGAGCCTGGTGAGGTGCCGTCTATGGGGTCACACAGAGTCGGACACGACTGAAGTGACTTAGCAGCAGTAGCAGCAGCAAGGGATGTATTTGTTAGAAAGGAAAAGGAGAGAAATAGTACCTCAAGGAAGTAGCACTTTTACTTGCATCCTGGCAAGTCTTAGTGAGTCAGTTCGGTTAAAGCAATGATTGTCATTTGCGTTTGGAGACGAGGCTCATGATCTGAGTAAAATTCTTATGTAAAGGTGTGTTTTATGCAAAAAAAAAAAACAACCCCCCCAAAAAAAGAAACCCCATATTCTAATTTGGTAAGAAGGCTCCAGGGTAAGGGAGACGTGTTCTCAGTTAATATTAAAAGATGCATTGAAAAGGCAAGTGCCCTCCATTTCTCTCTTCCCCAGCCCTCCCACCCTTCCTTCCTCCCCAACCTCAAAAAAAAAAAAAAAAACAAAAGCAGAAAATTATTTTTTTAAATTGTATTAATAATTTATGTTTAATACAAAAGGATGATTTAACGGTATCACCAAAGGTCATTTCTCCCATTGCGCATGCCCTTCACTCTTGGCCCCGAATCCATCACCCCATTCTTCACCCTCTTGCTTCCATCCCAAGGCAAACGTGTCTTCATTGGAATCTATCCGTGTTGGAGTTCAATGTGGGGGCAGAGATTTAACACCATGACTCTGATGAAACCAACCATTCTCCACCTTCAAATGGTTAATTACTACAAGAAGGCAAACTCTTTTCTTGGATTTTGCTTAAAAACATTTTATACATATATATGTATATATGTGTGTGTATGTATGGACATATATATGTATATGCACATGTACATGTATATACGTATATATCCATCTCCAGTATAAATATGTCATTTGTGAGAGCTGTAAATACTCCTTGGTCATACATCTGTCTCCCTCATGGTATCATATCTCCAGTGTTATGTTAGCAGCTCCATTTACTGACTGATGAAATTGTGTGTAGACCTGTATTCTCCTGACATAGTTTATGTAGGGTCTCTTCTCAAATAAAGTATAAAACATTATCAATGCCCTCGTTTTATTTGGATTTATTATTTAGTAGGGAAGTGTGTTGAATTTAAAGATAGGTTGAAGTTTGGGAAAATCCGACTGTGTGCAAAGACTGTGGGATTCATGACCATCTTGAGAGCTGGGACCCTGATTTGGTGAAGGTGAGATCGCTTGCACGATGCTTCAGGTGATCCTTAAACTGGATATTGGGTTGAGATGAATGTTTCAAGAAGAACATATACGTATTTATAATTTGAGTCAGGGCCCAAGGAAAGGATTGACTGTCTCCAGGTCTATGCCATGGTGTCCGGTCATTCCACAGACATCAGCTTCCTAGTTACAATAATTTCAGTTTCTAACATGAGGAAATACATTCCTTGGATTTTGTTTTTTACACCAAAGATTTTAGCATTCTTTGGCATAATTACTTTAAAACTCCTTCCTCCTATTTCCACCTTTTCCCCTCTCCCCCTCTCTCTCTCTATTTGCTTTTCAATTTCCCTTCCTTTGTCTACACTTTTCTTTACAGCATATATTATGTTTCCTTTAATGAGGAAGACTTATTTCCATTTATTTATTTTAAAAGCATTGCTGGATTATGGGGGAGAGACAGGGAGATTGTGATGTCATTCATGGGAGCTCACCAGAGGTGCAGAAGGCAGAATCCCCCCACTTCCATTACTATTGACATTTTGCTCCAGAGATTTCTTGGTTGTGGGGATTGTCATATGCATTGTCGGTTGTTTATCAGCATTTTCATTAGAGCAGTAGTGCTGCTCTCTGTCCCCCTCCCAGGTGTGTCCACCAGAAATGTCTCCAAACATAGTCAAATATCCTATAGGGAAGTGGGGGGAGCGAAATTGCCCTGGTTGAGAACCACTGGTATGAGGGTTTGGCTGTTACCCTGAAGTATCATACAGTATTGGAAGAGGAGTTTCATTCAGTAAAGTCAAGAGCCCCAGGTCATACCCTTACTAGACCGGCGTGTGTGTGTGTGTGTGTGTGTGTGTGTGTGTGTGCATGCGCACACTCAGTTGCTCAGTCACACCCAACACTTTGCAACCCCATGGACTGTAACCTGCTGGGCTCCTCTGTCCATTCTCTAAGCGAGAATGTTGAGGTGGGTTGCCATTTCCTACTCCGGGGACCTTCCTGACCCAGGGATGGAACCAGTGTCTCCTGCATTGGCATGCGAATTATTTACCACCGAGTCAGGGAAGCCCACATGGTTAACTTGTCTCCTTTCTTCAAGCCTGCTGCTTAAATCAAATTACAACACTACCTCTGGGGTTCAGACAGCCTCTAAAGTATCTTTCTCATCTCTGTATATCAAACACATTGTTACCCCTAGAATATATATTCATACTACTTTTAAAAATGCATGATTTGTATACCTTGGAGTGGGAAGAAACCCAAATATTCTTTTTGAAAGTTTTACCCCTGTGAAGAAAGTGCGCATACCTAAAGGATGAAAGATTTTTCTTCTTCAATTGTCTCTTGCAATAAATTATATTTTTTACCTGGCTCTTGTCACACGGTGACATAAAGTTACAAGTTCATGGAACTTTCCTAGTGGTCCCATGGTTAAGACTCTGAGCTTGCACTGCACAGGGCATGGGTTTGCTCCCTAGTTGGGGAACTAAGATCCTGTATGCCATGTAGTGTGGCCAAAAGCTTAAAGAATAAAATGGGATACCATTATTAGAGTCGAAAAAATTGCAAGTTCATACTTAGGCCTTTTGTAGACAAGGGACAAAAGTCCTCAGCATATCAGCTCCTTTTGCTGAGTAAGCGGAGCTTATACTAAGTCCTTCCGGGCAAGGGCTATTGAAGAGTGATAAATATATAGGAGTAGGAGTGTGATATATATAACAGGAGTTATATAGGAGTGCTATATATATATATATATATATATATATATATATATATATATATATAAGAAAATGCAAATGGAAATGACACTGAGGCCGTAATGGCCATCTTTCCTACATATATTTAGTAGTATATTTCCTATATATATAGTAGTAGGAGGAGGAGTGTATTCACTCAGTCATGTCCGACTCTTTTTGACCCCATGGACTAGAGCTTGCCAGCCTCCTCTGTCCATGGAGTTCTCCAGGTAAGAATATTGGAGTGGGAAGCCATTCCCTTCTCCAGAGGATCTTCCTGACCCAGGGATTGAAACTGGGTCTCTTGCATTGCAGGCAGGTTCTTTACTATCTGAGCCACCAGGGAAGCCTGATACGTATTAGTATATACTTAATAGATGTTTGTTATGTTGAACTGGATTTTTCATTCTTCAAGGCCCAGACCATTGGTGTTGAATTCAAAGAGCTACCACTGTGTCTCATGAACCTCACATGTGAAAATGCTGAGGATCCAGAATTTGGAACCACCCAACCACATGGAAGCTATGAGTAAATCTTTCTCCTCCCCAGCATGTGGTTGGCTGCCTTTATATCCTGTCTCCCTGGGCTGCCTAAAGGCAAAAGTAATGCTTCTCAAAGCAAGATTTTTAAATGCCCTCAGAAGCCCAGGCCTGGTGGCTTGGCCCCTTTGTTGTCTAGTCTAGTGATAGCAAACGGTGGAAGTGCGGTGAGAGTCAGCAGGTTCTGTCCCGGGGAATTGAACCCAACATCATCCTTCTGCCGAGGACTCCTTCCTACTCCACAGGAAGGCTGTGGAGGCCCTGGAATCTTGCACCAGCGCTTCAGAACATCCTTACACCCTCATGACAAATTATTTTACTTTTATTTTGGGATTACAATTTAAGGACTAAATAAGGTTACGGACTTCGAGGTCTGGAAGGTCCTTGATTAATCATCTCATTCACCTACTTGCCTGCAGCCAGGGTTCTCAGGTAAGCAAAAACTGGGTCAATCTCTCTATTGATAGCATCTTCCAATGCCTGAGGGCATGGGTAATACTATTGTCTTATAAAGACAACATGCTTCTGAAAAAATCATCATCTCAGTGGGGCAAAGAAGCAATTGTTTTACAGGGAAACTTCAGAAATAGCAGCTGGTCATCCTTGAAACTGAACCTGGAGGCCACCTATCATCACATTGATCATAGACATGCCAGAAAGGTATGCATGAGACGCTAAGTAGAGATACAATTTAACAGCCCTGATGTCCTAGGGGAGGTGATAATGTTTTGGCATGCATTGTGGACATATATAGCAGGGAACTCCCAGGAATTCTATTTGAGCTTCTCAGAATCCAGTCCTCTAGTGTTTCAGGGCATTGAGGGGCACCTTGCCCTTAGCCATGCCCCATTCCTTGATCCTGTTGGGATGCTCAAAGTTACTTAGCTATTAACTAGGGAAATGTTCTATTTTAGCCTCTCTTTTCCCCCCATTACCAAGGTTTGCAGTGTTCTCAATTATTCAAATCGCCAGTGTAGGGCTCAGCAGAGGGTCTAATTACTGCTCTGCTTGCTACTTGCTGATGAGCTGCAAGGACCAGGGAACGACTTTAAATCAGTTAAGTAGGGAAGGGCAGCTTCTGTGGAAGGTTCTCTGGGAGTCTGGGTCTTATTAGGGAAATCTGAATGGAACAGCATGGGAGAGGCCATCTCCTGACTACAGATCATGGCCAGGGACACAGGCCTTAGAGGGAAGCACAGTGCTTGTTGGAAATCAGCCAGTCTCTATGAGTGGCTTAGTCAGTCCTTTATCCTCAGACTTTTAAAATAATATTTACTTATGTACGCATTTATTTATTTTTTATTTAAATTATTTTGGCCATGCTGGGCCTTCGCTGCTGCACGAGGGCTTTCTCTAGTACAGGGACCTGGCTTCCCATTGCAGCGGTTTCTCTTAGTGCCAAGCATGGCCTCTAGAACACAGTAATAGTAGTTGTGGCACACGGGCTTAGTTCCCCCGCTGCATCTAGGATCCCCCCAGACCAGGGATCAAACTCATGTCCCCTGCATTTGCAGAAGGATTCTTAACCACTGCACCACCAGGGACACCCTATCCTCAGAGTTTTGAAGACATTCTCAAGTAGTAGTTCAAGTCACTTTAGCAGGCAAATGCTCAGCTCTAAAGGAGAAAGGTCATGGAAGAGAGAAGTTGTCAGACATGGTCACGGGCATTCATATTTAAGCCACACGCCACTATTTTCCCAGAAAGCTGTCTGCAACAGTCTGCATTAGTTAATTCTTTCAATGGGGTCATATATGAAGGCAAGAGAAGAAGAGGAGGACAGAGGATGAGATGGTTGGTTGGCATCACTGACTCAATGAACATGAGTTTAAGCAAGCTCCTAGAGATAGTGAAGGACAGGGAAGCCTGGTGTGCTGCAGCCCATGTGGTCACAAAGAGTCAGACACGACTGAGCGACTGAAAAACAACAAATATTCATATTTCCATTGTATAGATGCACCAATCAAGCTTCAGAAGTTTAGGTAACTTTTCCAAGGCTGCTCAGTTACTTGAGACAGAAGTAGGGTTTGAAAGTTTGAAACTAGTAGTTGGGTTTCATATGCATGATCTTAATCACCTTCCTGTCTTTTCCATCTCAGGGATTGACTCATCTGTCCGAGACCATAATGGAGGGTTGTAAGCCAAAAAGCAAACAAACAAACAGGAACAATGAGGAAAATGAGAGGATATCTCTTTCAGGATGGTTTTTTTTTTTTTAAATTCATTTATTGATGTAATAAATTTGAAAGCAATCTTATATTGTTGTTTAGTCACTAAGTCATGTCTGACTCTTTGGAACCCTGTGGACTGTAGCCCACCAGACTCCTCTGTCCTTGGGATTTCTCAGGCAAGAATACTGGAGTGGGTTGCTATTCCCTTCTCCAAGTCTTATATTAGAGGTACTGTAATATACCAAAGCCTGAAGATGTGAAGTAGATTAAAATCCTCTCTCCCCCTAGACCATGCTCCTCTTTGTCCCATACTCTGGATCTCTCATTAAACAGAAGATCATCTGGGTTGCCAAACTCAAGGCTGTAAGAGGTTCAGAGAGAGTGCAACAGAGGACAGGATTTCAGTTACGACTTGGATGATGACTAAGAGAAGGGATTTTAATAAAGAGACTCCTTTGGCTTCTCTTGAAAGAGAGACAGCTTCTCACTCATTTTTGTCCTTGTGTTGTATATGGAAAGGTTAAGGGCTTTGAGATCCACCTAGCCAGAATTCTGTGGATGCCTTGACCTGCTCCTAGATATTACTCCAGGTGGGAAGCCAGAACTGACTCCCAAACCCTTACACAGACACTGACCTAGAGAGAGTAGGGTGATGTTTCAATCATAGTCTGACACCCTTGGGTCGCTGCTTCAGGGATGAACTGCCTCTGTTCAATTCTGTTTCTATGACACACAACAAGCCACCAGCTCCTGCGACGTAGTGGAAAGCCCCACCGGCAGGGTTATGCGCCATAGGGCTGATCATAAATATGATTTACGGAGTTAGTTCATTTACTGCCTCTGATGCCGGCCCCAGCTGCTGGGAGTTTGACTGACAATTTCTGTTTATTTATTTCTCAGTATATAATATCTGACTTCCCATTATAAATTCTTCTGATTGGAATTTCATTGCATCTGCTCTGATATTTATTGATGATGTACTCATCAGGGACTTTGTCCTTTTAGGGGATGAGCTGTTGTCTGAGCCCTTGGTTCTGTCTGTCAGGGTGAGGCTAGGAGCCTGACACCCCAGTGTGAGAGAATGTTACTATTACCTCTTGTGCCTGGTGAATGATACCTGTGTATGTGTCAGAGATATGGTCATGACGGATGTCTACCACAGATGTCTCTTGTGATTCAAAACTGGCAAAAATAAATGACAAAGAGCAACTCAGAGTCAAAGTGGTGTTTGACCACTTGAAAGAGATCTGATGGGGTAGGATAATACAGACCTTGCCTGGATTATGGCTACTGTGTCTTTTCCTTATCCCTCTTTTCTAGTTCACAAGTAGAACAAAATGACCACTAATCTCCAGCCTTTGGATGGGGCTTCAGTTCATGCAAAGAGAAGAGAGTTGTACTCACTCATTTTGAGTTGATGTTCTTCCCATGGCTGAGTTCCCATCATTCAAGTGTAATCAAGAATAGAGGTGAGAAAGCATTCTGAGATATCCAAGAAGATTGCCACACTAAATTAGGAGAGGTCAAAGGTTGGGTGAAGGACCCACAGAGATTTATGATAGTGTTTATTCTCCTTTTATAAATGTAGAGTTTTCCATCCAGAAAGAATGGATCAGCAAATTTCCTTGAGACCACTGGTATTAAAGGAAAAAAAGATTATTCTATTTCATAAGAACTTTATATATTTTTTCCAGAGAAATGAGACCAGTTTCTATCATGTTTTTTGACAGTATATTTTCTAACATTTTGGCCCTATTTATTTATTTATTTTTATTTTACTTTTGGGCTTCCCTAGCTCCTCAGAGGGTAAAATATCTGCCTGCCATGCAGGAGATGTGTGTTCAATTCCTAGGTCAGGAAGGCCCCTTTAGAAGGGAATGGCTGCCCACTCCAGTATTCTTGCCTGGAGAATGCCATGGACAGAGGAGCCTAGTGGGCTACAGTCCATGGGATCTCAAGGAGTCAGACACAAGGGACTGAGCAAGTAACACTGTCATTTTTTGGCCTGTGGCTTGTGAGATCTTAGTTCCCCCACCAGGGGCTGCACTCATACCTTCTGCAGCGGAAGCTCAGAGTCTTAACTACTGGACCACCAGGGAAGTCCTTATGTTCCCCTCCCTGTCCACCACCCCCACCCCCACCCCCTGTGTTATGCTCACAGATGGAACTTCCCTCAAGTTTACTCTCAATCAGCCCTGTCTGCCCAACTCCTATAGTCCAGCTGGAGCAGAGCTGATATGGGCTGCAACCCTGAGATCTCCATGCTCTGGCCTCTTGCTCCCTAAGAAGGAAGTAAGTTTCATTAAGACAGTAATATGTACCACCAGATAGACACCTTGATAAAGCTTCACTGAGCCATCATAAGTATCCCCTGTGTGTTATATATTTTTATTTTCATATCTAGTTAAGAAAACTGAGGCTTGGAGAGGCTGAGTCTCAGAAAGATTAATTTCCTTGTCAAATGACGTGATCCAATATTAGGCAAGGGCAAAATTCAAACTTCTATCTGACTAACTGCTGCCCAGTAAATTTTGCTTCAGTTTGGTACTACCTGTGAGGTTTGTTCCCCAAAAAAAAATGAGGGAGGAAAAAAAAACCTCTCATTATCCCAATGCCTTTTTCATCCATTAATAAACTGGGGACCTCAGTCAAGTCATTTAACATTTTTGGATCTCAGTTTTCTCATATGTAAAAGACATATAGTCATACGAAGCTCTGCTCTTATAGTATGGAGTCATGTGAGGACATGAATGAAGTGTTTGGTGCTTGGTCTTGCACTTAGTAAGCCTTAAATAAATGGTAGAATCATTATCATAATCATCACATCGCCATTATCATCGTTATTATCACCATTGTCATCCCCACCATCACCATCATTATCGCTATTACCGTTGTCATCAGCACCAACATCTCCATCACTATTGTTGTTACCATCATTATCACTATCATTAACACCATTGTGCCACTACCGTAACGGTCATCACTGTTATTATCACCATTGTCATCCCCACCATCACTCTCATCACCATCAACACCGCCACCATTATCATTATTACATTGTCGTCACCACCACCACCATCATCACCACCATCCTTTTTATTATCATTGCCACGCCCACCATCACTATCAAAACCATCACCATCATCCCCACCAACTTCCTCACCTTCTTGAGAGTGGTCTCCGTCTCCCCCTCCTCTAAGCACTGAATGCCTTCCTGACTACTGTTAGGTGCACTTTGGGGGGGTTTTCTCTCTATTGAGGTGGACAGGGAAGCCCCTGACAGTATTGAATTACACTATTGATTTGTGCCTCCCAAGGCCAAACCCTCTTGAGATTCATTAAATCAAACCATAAAAGAAACCCCCAGGAGTGAAGACATTTTTCCAACCATTGCCCAGATTCAGCCCCTCTCTCCTCAGCTTCTCCAGCGTGGTCATGGCGGTTCGTGTCTGACTGTCACACAATGAGAAGGTCACTGGAGCCGAAAAGGACAAGGGGAAGGAAGAAGCTGTCGTCTAAGATTCATCTGTTGATTGCTTGAAAGTGAAAGTGAAAGTCGTTCAGTCATGTCTGACTCTGCGACTCCATGGACTATAGTCTACCACACTCCTCCGTTCATGGGATTTTCCAGGCAAGGGTACTGGAGTGGGTTGCCATTTCCTTCTCCAGAGGATCTTCCCAATGCAGGGATTGAACCCAGGTCTCCCACATTGTAGGCAGACACTTTACCATCTGAGCCACCAGGGAAGTCCTGTTGATTGCTTAGGTGGACCTTATTATTCTCCCACTTTCTAAATGAGAAAACTGAATTTCAGAAAGGTTAATTGCCTTGTCTAATGTGATCCAGCTGGTAAATGACAGAGGAGAGTTTGAACATAGGTTTATCTGACTCTGAAGGTCGTTAGTTCTACAATGTTCTGCTACTTTTATAAACTCACAAGGACTTGTAGACACAAATACACCTGCACATGATTGAGGATACATTGCAGTTTTCTCCAAAAGCTCCTCTGGGCTGGCAGTTCTGAGCTGATTAGATGAACTTGCAGAACCAAGGAGTCCAAGGCCACAACCATCACTCCCATTTCACATGTAATCTTTATGGGCCAGGAGTAGAAGATCTTTCTAAGCCCTGAGTCAAGGCTATATTGCTTCAAGACCTTGAGAAGAAGGAATAAAAATCTGGAAAATGTGGCTGCCTCAGGGTTAGATCATCTTATTCCTGGGCAGGTATCTTACACCATCTATTAATACTTCACTGGTCTTAGGAGCATGGTGAAATGATATTCTGTATTATTAACCTAAATGTACAACAGAAAATCAACATGGAGCCATAAACCATGGCTACTTTCTACCAATATGTGTGCATACATGCTAAGTTGCTTCAGTCATGTCTGACTCTTTGTGACCCTACCAGGCTCCTCTGTCCATGGGACTCTTCAGGCAAGAATACTAGAGTTGGTTGCCATACCCTCCTGCAGGGGACCTTCTCGACCTGACCCGGGGCTTGAACCCACGTCTTTTAGCTCTACCTGCATTGGCAGGTGAGTTCTTTACTGCTAGAGCCACCAAAGCATTCTGACTTTCATTTCACAGCATCAGAGTCAGAATTACTACTAGGGCTCCTCTGAGGCAGTGCCTAAGTCAATTCCCTGGCCATGGAGTTGAAAGCTGTCCTTGTCTGACACTTTTAACCAGACCCTGGAGTCTCTGTGAGCTGAGACTCAGTTCTCCTATCTGGAAAAACCAAGAATCAGGTGATCTCTAAAAATAATTCTATCTCCAACCTCCATTGGCTGTCTACTGCTGCGTCAGTTAGTTTCAGCCACTCAGTCATGCCCGACTCTTGTGATTGCATGGACTGCAGCACGCCAGGCTTCCCTGTCCATCATCAACCCCCAGAGCTTGCTCAAACTCATGTGCATCGAGTCAGTGATACCATCTAACCATCTTTTTCTCTGCCATCCCTTTCTCCTCCTGCCTTCAGTCTTTCCCAACATCCGGGTCTTATCCGGTGAGTCAGCTCTTTGCATCATGTGGCCAAAGTATTGGAGCTTCAGCTTCAGCATCACCATCAGTCCTTCTAATGAAAATCCAGGACTAATTTCCATTAGGATGGACTGGTTTGATCTCCTTGTAGTCCAAGGGACTCTCAAGAGTCTTCCAACACCACAGTTCAAGAGCTTTGGTGCTCAGCTTTCTTTATGGTCCAACTGTCACATCCATACATGACTACTGGAAAAACCATAGCTTTGACTATATAGACCTTTGTCAGTAAAGTAATGTCTCTGTTTTTTAATGTGCTATCTAGGTTGCTCTATAGATATAGCTAAATGAATATGGAGGAGGTGTGTAATATGAGGCATTTATATAAAAAGAAGCAAGCGAAACATATACTTGCAAATTAAAAAAGAAAAAGCAAGAGGAAGCTGTTTTCCCATAAAGGACCAAGGAGTCTTTAGAAAGAAAAAAAAAAAGATAAATAGTACAAGTTAAAACAACAACCAAACAAAAAAAGTTGAAATAGTAGGTGTTAGTGGAAGACAGTGTCACCCCCAAAGTGAATTCAGCTCTGTCTATAATAATTAAAGGTCAGAATAGGTGAAGCAATTGCTTGCATTTATATAGCTGTTCAAAAAATAGCAATTTTACTACTACTACTACTAATGCAGATGATAATAATGAAGAGTATTATTACATTATTACCATGATCATTAAAATATGCCACATAATGACAGTCTTGGACAGGTGTTATTATGTTCATTTTAAAAACAAGTTAATCAAGTTCAAGGAGGTTAAGAAAATTGTTCCATTGTACTCAGCTACTAAAGCCGGGTTTCTCAGTCTCTGTACTGTTGACAGTTTGGGCCAGATACTTCTTCGTTGTGGGTGGCTTTCCCATGAGTATGTGAGCTGAAGTCAGGTTATGCCACTGAAGGTTGTTCAGTAGCATTTTTGACCTAGATGTCCCCAGTCATGATAATCAAAATTCACAGACATTATCAAATGTCCCCTGTGGGGGCAAATTTGACTCTGGTTGAGAACTACTGTCTTAAAGGATGGAGCTCTGTTTCATGCCAATGTCTGCTGACCTTCTAAACTCAGTGCCATCATGCTGCTTAAAGGATCATAAACTAAGAGGAGAGACAGCGGAAAAACAGAGGAGTTAAGCCCAGGAACAGAACCTCTCCCTCCCAATTATTAAAAAGGATCAGAGAAAGAACCTGAAAACAATTTACTAGATAGGAAGCAAGTAGGGACTGGGATATAACCTCATGCCATAAACTTCAAAGAGTGGCTATAGCAATAAACACTCCGGTGGGCTTGGTGTGGTTCCTCTTCCTCCCTTAACCCCAGGAAGTGATGCTAGAGAAAGAATGTGAGTTGAAAAAAAAATACTGATATTTGTAGATAAGTGGCTGAGTAGAATATAGGGAAGTCAAGGGCAAACCCTTGGGTGTAGAAGCCCCACCTGCTTGTAAACATTATCATCAGGGGCAGGAAAGTTGATCAGCGCTCCCCAAGGCTCTGAGCTCCACTTTGTCTGGGGAGAGATCCAACATCACCAGGGTGTCCAGCCATGTCTGAGATATCGGTCAGATATTCTGTCAAAGTACATTTGCTGAATCCTTCACAACTTCGGTCCCTGCTGGGCAGTCGTTCATTCCTCCCGGATTTTCTCCAACTACAGAAAAACTGATGACACACAACTCTCAAACTCCTGACGGTAGATAAAAGTTTCAGTTCAAGTGGGAGGAGTGTCAAAGAGAACTCACCCACTCTAGATCAGAATAGATAGAGGGTCTGAACATAGTTGCCCAGATTGAGAAAGACCTAGCAAAAATGCAATACATTTATATATTACAAATATTGCAGTATGTTGTAAATGTATATATATATATAATTATATAATGTAATTAACAATATAAAACATAGTGTAACTAACAATATAAAATATAATTTAAATTAACAAAACATAAGGTAATATAAAACATAATATAAATTATAAAACATAATGTAAATTAACAAAAGCTGGTGGAAATCAGTGTAAATATTCCTCCATTTCTCCTAGTGGGGTATTAATCAATATGATAAAAAGTGAAACAAGTAATTTAAAAATGACTCCAATATTTTAATGTTTTTTATGTTTGTGTATCAACCATACATTAAGTTTTTAGTAATTACTGTTTCTTATGATGAGTAACCACTAATGAGGAACGTTGATTACTCAGTTCTATAATTTTATCTGAGAGAGAAAGTATACTGGGCTTTCCTGGTAGCTCAGCTGGTAAAGAATCTGCCTGCAATGCAGGAGACCCCAGTTCATTTCCCGGGTCAGGAAGTTCCCCTGGAGAAGGGATAGGCTACCCACTCCAGTATTCTGGGGCTTCCCTGGTGACTCAGACAGTAAAGAATCTGCCTTCAATGCAGGAGACCTGGGTTCAGTCCCTGAGTTGGAAAGATCCCCTGGAGGAGGGCATGGCAACCCACTCCAGTATTCTTGCCTGGAGACTCCCCATGGACAGAAGAGCCTGGTGGGCCCCAGTCCATGGAGTCGCAAAGAGTCGGACATGACTGAGTGACTAAGCACAGCACAGCACAGAGAGTATACTAGAGTACAGCGAAAGTGTTATTTCCTTATTGAACATGTATAGATAAAGGCTTGCAATAATGTTCATTTATTTGGAGTATTCTTTCTAGGTGGTGAGATATTTGGTGAATTTTTTCATCCTTTGATTTTTTTTATATTGTTTAAATTTTTACACTTATATGTTATATTGACAAGAATAAAATTGTTCAAGAAAGTATAGAATCAAGGCAGAGAAAGATGGAGGGAAGAACACAGGAAGAAAAGAGAAAGGAAGGAAGGAACAAAGGAAGGAAGGAAAAAAGTGAGAGAATGTGAGAGAAAGGGAGATAAAAGGAGAGGAGACAGTGGGGCTTCTTTTGAGGGGAGAGGTAGGAAGGCTCTGACTCATTTATTCTCACTGGGGGAGCTGGTAGAATATAGTTGAAAGTGTGAAATACGTAAGGACTTTGGAGTTTTAGAGGTCTGGGTACATTTTGCATCTATCACTTAATGAAAGGATCTCTAGACAAGTTTGTTAAACTTAAGTCTGAAGTTTCCTCATCTATAAAAGGAACACACCACACTTGCTTTTTATAAAGGTTGTTTCGAGTTTGTAACAGATGTATGCCCACACAGTACATCTGTTACATTGCATCTGAAGAAAGTGAAAGTGTTAGTCACTCAGTCTTGTTTGACTCATTGTGACCCCGTGGATTGTAGCCCACCAGACTCCTCCGTCCATGGGATTTTCCAGGCAAGAATCCTGGAGTGGGTTTCTTCCCGACCCGGGGACTGAACCCGGGTCTCCAGCATTGCAGACAGACACTTTACCAACGGGGCCACCAGGGAAACCTTCATAGTGTTAGTCACTCATCACGTCTGACTCCTTAAGACCCCCTGGACTGTAGCCCACCGGGATCCTCTGTCCATGGAAGTTCCCAGGCAAGAACACTGCAGTGGGTTGCCATTTCCTTTTCCAGGGCATCTTCCCAATCCAGGACTTGAACCTGCATCTCCAGCATTTCAGGCACATTCTTTACTGTCTGAGCCACCAGGGAAGTCCAGATCATCCCTTAAACGATGCCAGTTTCATTTCAAATTGCATCTGGTAATTCTTTTCCAATCCATCCCTCTACCCATTCAACCATTTATCATCCATTCATCCATCCATCCATCCAATTATCTATTCAATTATCCATCCATCTGCCCTCTCACCTTCACATCCATCCATGCATCCATCCACCTATCCATCTATCCATCCAACCATCCATCAAGAAACTTTTTTGGGAAAAGTGTTTACTAACTGCTAGTAAACTTCAATATGAAAAGATTCAATCCTTGCCCTTGGCAGAGCCAGCAGGTCAGACAGGATGAAAAAAGGGAGACCGCAGATCTTCAGGATCAGAAGATGCAGGGGCTTCTGCAGAGAAACCCTGGCAACCATTCATTAACCCTTCCCTTCAGAGGAGGTCTCCTGTATCTCTGCTTGGCACCAGAGTGGCATTGTTCTGGGACTCAGGAAACAGTTGGTGACTGTGTCGTTTTCATTTTGCTCCCACCACCTCTTCTGCCTCTGTTCTGACTCCCACCAATAAGTGCTCTGGCTCTTTATCATGGGCATGAAATTGAGAAAGACACTTTGGAATTCAATTAGCCACACTGTTGCCACAGCAACGAGAACATATAAGCTTAAATGATTTATACACACAGACAACACTTCAGAAAGGAATAAATTTAATCCCGCAGCTGGGAATGAAATGGATTGTACAATAAGAAAATTGTATTCCTCTCTCCCCCATGAGAAGCTTCCAGGTCTTAACGTGATCTCAGTGAGCACGGAAGCTGAGGGAAGGAGACAGCCCGTGAGCAGCTCACACCCGTGGCCAAGGTCAGGATTCACATGGATCCTTGCTTTGCAACTGCTGGGGCATCGGGGACCAGCAGAGCCAGGCATGAGTGTGTGTATTTGTCCATGGGTCAGAAGCATGTCCCCTGTAAGTGAAACTGATTGGTGTCATTTCAAGGGGGCTCCGAAGAGCTCCGGTAACATGGTCCTTTATGTCTCACTGCAGAGAAGAATTCACTGAGAGCAAAGTGGTAGATAAGAAGTGATTTATTAGAATAGGAAGCTTGTGACAAGAAATGCCACGCCTGGAGAACTTACTGGGCTACAGTTTTGTAATCAAAGGAAACGTGGGGAGGGGGAGAAGCCCTTCTTTGTCTGTTTTGTGTAGATGCCATATCATCAATTCCTCCCCCAGGTAGGGCAGGGCAGTTTATTTGTCCCTCCCTGTTTGATCAGTCCAGGACCATCATAGCACTTTGGAAAAAATATTTTCAGGTCTCAGTGCAATGAGGGTCCTTCACATTGAAGTTCCTTTCCCATAATAATTTCTTGTGTGCACAGAGCCTGTTTTGCAGGTCATTATGTGATGTCAAGTGCAGATGACACCTCTGGGCAGGTGGTAGGCCTTATTTTCTACTGTTCTTTTATTGTTTGGGGGGCGTGGTGCAAAGAGCTTGTCTTAGGAGCTGAAGGACATGCTTTGGGGGTTACTGACGGGGGTCGCTAACTCACTGAGCTCACTGGGTGGGATGCGGGGCTCCTGCCACCGTTGTTTTACTGTTTGGGGGCTTCTCCCGTGCTTCTGTTGCATGGTTTTGCTGCTAAGTGAGCCTGCTTGATTTTGTGGTTAAGCAAACCTGCTTTCTCGAGTAATCATTAACTTACAGGGGTCTCCCATATTTCTCTACTTACAGTCCCCTAGTGGGATTAACAATTTAATCTTCCTCTCCTACGGATGCTGTACATAGGTTTGTACACACCCATAAATCCTGAGATTGGCTTCATGTTAAAGCGAGGTCCTGCACAGAGCCACAGATTCTAAGAAGATGGACTAGAAAAAACACGCAGAAAACCCTTGCCTATCAGGTATTTTGCAACAATTCCTGCTTTACTCCTAAACTGCTCTCTGCTTACAGGTTGCAGGACTCATGGGTATTACTGGGCACCGAGCACCTTTTAAGGTGGATTAAAATCTGCCCAGACTGTGTCAGGAGTTATATATTTTACTTCTGCTTAACATTAAACGAGAATGTTTAGTCTTCCTCAGCCATATGTGTGAAAACACATGAAAACAGACAGTATCTTGAAATATTTATCTTTTATTTCTCATTTCTTTCCCTCACTTTATATATATATATTAACCCTTAGGAATCACCTAGAACAGTTTATGAATTTTCTTTCATTGCACACTCCTATAAGTTGAACAAATATATATGTTTTTATTTATAAAATATGCACATGTAGTATGACTGATCCATATGTGTTCAGAGCTAATAAAGTGTATTTTAAAATTTATTTTGAAACAATATACTGAGGTTTTAATATTTTCTCTCATACCTAAATGAATCAACTGCAGCCCACTGTACAGACCACTGAGCGAGGGACATGCATATTGCTTTAAGAATTAGGGTGCTTAAGATGGGAGTCACAGAGGAAAAAATAACTCCACTTAAACTTCTAGTGTAAGATCTGGAGAATCAAGATGGAAGATCACGAGGCGACTGGGCACCCTGTGCCTCACCAAGAATAGAAGCTGGATGCGGTCAATACTAACCTTAATGTCCTCTGCCCTCTCAGAGGACTGGAGGGGTGGGGGCGTGATGAGCTTATGGAAAGGGCCCTGAGCTATTATACTTGGCATTAGGGAGCCGCTTAGGCATAGAGCCAATCTCTCCTTTACTTCCCAACGATTGGACGGTCAACTTGGCACCTCAGCTGAGAAGCTGTCTTTCAAGTAGGTCCTTGTTCCTTGAGGATTCTCCATTAACAGACTTTACAGGGGACCACTAAGTGGTCCAGCTGACAGAGACTGTTGTGGAATCTGGAATCACAAAACACCCTTCAGAGGATACCCCAAGACAGCGGAGTACACTTTATTATGCCAGTGGGTCCAAGGGGAATCAGTTCCCAACACGGACCCTGGTGTTTCTGAGAGACCCAGTTTTATACTCCCCGCTACGTGACTGATGACATGTTAGCAACCTCTTTGTTGCATATGATTGAGCTTCACAACAAGTAGGTGCTAGGAGAACAAACGATTGAGGTTAAGGGGGGGAGACAATGATTATACATCAAGGAGGGGATGTCGCCATGGTTAACCTAACAGGGGCAGCCTGACCTCAACTGCTGTCTCCTTTTGCCATCTGTAGGGAGGGAAGTCTCCAGGAGACCTGGTTTTCACTAGCAGTGGTTTCCTCACTCTTTGGCAGGGTTCAGGCCCAATTCACATCCTGTCTTTAAAATGATGACAGGCTTCGCGATGGAGTCTCTCCTGCTTTGCTCACTGGCCCCAACAAGACCACTTGTTCTTGCTGCTCCCGACTTTGCTGTTGCTATTGTTGCTTAGTCGCTCAGTTGTGCCCGACTCTTTTGCAACCCCATGGGCAGCAGCCCGCCAGAATCCTCTGTCTGTGGGCTTTCCCGGGCCAGAATACTGGAGTGAGTAGCCATTCCCTTCTCCAGGGGAACTTTCCGATCCAGGGGTTAAACACCGGTCTCCTGCACTGGGGGCTCTCCCAGTGGCTTAGCGGTACAGAATCCGCCTGCAATGCGGGAGCCATTGGAGACATGGGTTCCATCCCTGGGTCCCGAAGATCCCCTGGAGGAGGGCATGGAAAGCCACTCCAGTACTCTCGCCTGGAGAATCTCATAGACAGAGGACTCTGGCAGGCTTCAGTCCATAGGGTCGCAAAGAGGCGGACACGGCTAAAGCCACATAGCACGCACGCACGCAGGCTCCTGCATCGCAGGCAGATTCTTTACAATCAAGCCACACCAGGGAAACCCTAGGCTTGGCTGAGTCCATCCAAATCGCACCATCTGAAAAACTTTGTCTTCAAATGCCCAAGATTAGTGCCCTGTGGAAAATGTTACAGAGGGATCCCCGACACTCATAGGAGGATGGTGCCTGTGTGCAGGGCTAAGCCAGGCCAAGTGCACAGGTGGTGCGGAGCCAACGGTCAGCCAGGGATGGTGAGTGGGTCCAGTGCAAAGTCCGTCGGCCCCAGCAGCAGTGCTGAGAGGGCTGTGGGGACTGAGAGTGAGAGAACAGATCACTAAGACCCGCCCTTCTGTGCTGGGCTAAAGACTCAAGTGGGTTTTCCTTTGCACACATTTTCCTTTCTAGCAGTGTACATGTATGCCACAAAGCCGTACTCAGATGCTCAAATTCCAAACAAAACCTTAGCATGCAATTTTCTGTGTAATGCTTAACACCTAGGAAAATCAGGAAATTTTCCATACGCCAGTTTTCATCAATATATTTGGGGGGAAAAAAACCCACAGTAGTTTATCCATATCATGTAATTCAGGATTTTCCCCATTTCAGACAGTTCTTCTCCTAAGTATGCATAGACTTTGAGAAAAGGGTTTAAATTCTTGCTGTAACTCCATAGCAACTGTGTAGTCCCAGGCAAATCACTTAACCTCTGAGAAATCAGTTTCCCAGTCTGTAAAATGGGGATGGCAAAACCACCTTTGTTGAATTGTCATAAAATGTATTCGTCATCAAAAGCATCAGGCTTCCTGCTGAGCACACAGAGGCCATGCAACTTGTAGCTGCTCCTATCATGGCAATCAGTGTGAATGAAGAAGGTTTTCCTCCATACCCCATTCATATGTATATGTTAGCATTCATTCATATGTATATATGGATCTCTTTCCTGTATTCTTATGTATGTGTTTGCCAGTTTTCAAGTAGGTTAGGACTAACTCTGTGTGTGAATGGTGGTTAAGTTTTAAACAGATAGACACCCTTTACCACTGCCCATTCATTGGGACTGGGCGATTCTTCAGTAGAATTCTGAGCAGGGCTAGCTTCCTAGTGGCTCAGACAGTAAAAAAATCTGCCTGAAATGTGAGAGACCTGGGTTTGATCCCTGGGTCTGGAAGATCCCCTGCAGGGGGGCACGTCAACCCTCTCCAGTGTTCTCAGTTGGGGAATCCCATGGACAGAGGAGCCTGGCGGGCTGCAGTGCATGGGGTCACACAGAGTCGGACACAATTGAAGCGACTTAGCATCAACATCACCATCAGCTGTACAGAGGGGCTTCCTTGGTGACTCAGATGGTAAAGAATCTGCCTACAATGCAGGAGACCCAGGTTCAATCCCTGGGTCAGGAAGATCCCCTGGAGAAGGGAATGGCAACCCACTCCAGTATTCTTGCCTGGAGAATTCTATGGATGGAGGAGTCTGGCGGGCTACGGTCTATGTGGTCTGAGAGAGTAGGACATGATTAACTGGCTAACACTTTCATTTTTCAGCCATAGAGGGCCAGAGCGCTGAGGAGTTTCTGTGAATGTCTGCAACTGCTTCTCTCCCTGCGAGTGGGACAAGACCTATTGCCAGGCCATCTTGGTAAAAGTGGATTACATTTTTCCATTTTTGTATGTTTTTTGGTTGTGGTAAAATAAATACATATAACATTTGCTATTTAATCATTTTGTAGTATACAATGTCAGATATTAAGTACATTCACAATGTTATGTAAACATCACTGCTATCTAGTTCCATAACTTCTTCATCATTACCCCAAGCAGAGGCCCCATACACACTCAGCAGAACTTCTCTATTTCTTCACCCCACCTCCACCCCTTCCTGATTACTACTAATTTTTCTGTCTCCGTAGATTTGCCTATTCTCTTTTTATTTCGTATAAATAAGACCATATGGTATGTGGCCCTCTGTAACTAGCTTCATCCCTTTAGTGTGACATTGTCAAGGTTCATCCGTTTTGTAGCGCGTGCCAGCACTTCATTCTCCTCTATGGCTAACGGTATCCTGTGCAGTCAAGGCTACGGTCTTTCCAGCAGTCATGTACGGATGACTGTGGTGAGGACTGCACCGTAAAGAAGGGTGAGCGCCAAAGAATTGATGTTTTCCAACTGTGGTGCTGGAGAAGACTCTTGAGAGTCCCTTGGACTTCAGGGAGATCAAACCAGTCCATCCTAAAGGAGATCAGTCCTGAATATTCATTGGAAGGGCTGATGCTGAAGCTGAAGCTCCAGTACTTTGGCCACCTGATTCGAAGAGCTGACTCATTGGAAAAGAGCCTGATGCTGAGAAGACTGAAGGCAAAAGGAGAAGGGGTTAACAGAGGATGAGATGGTTGGATGGCATTGTTGATTCAATGAGCATGAGTCTGAGCAAATTCCCTAAGATAGTGAAGGACAGCTGAAGTCCTTGGGGTCACAAAGAGTCAGGCACCACTGATAGACTGAACAGCAACAAATGGCATCCCACTGTGTGGATGTACTGTCTTTTGTTTACCCTTTATTTGTTGTTTAATCCCATCAGCTCACGCCACTTCCTGATGTGGTAGACTTGAGTCACGAAGACCTTGGTTCAGTGACACTGTCTCAGGCACTCACCTGTTCTGGGTATGTTTTGGTAGGTGCCCCACCTGTGAAAATTCAGGTAATGATGACCCTCAAGGTTACTGGGGCAATTGAGTGAGATGAGCTTGTGTGTATGAGCATATCTGGCCCAAGGGTGATGTCTTAGTTCATTGTTTCTTTTCTCCAATTTCTTCAGCTTTGTAAAATTAAACGTTCTCGATAAAACAAGCAGCATGGAAACCTAGGCTCCCAATGAGGTGTACAGTAGGCTCAGCCATGGCCCTGGACCTCACTCTGACCCCCGGGGCATGGCTGGGTCCCCTGCCAAGTCCCTGGATGCTGCCCACTTCTCCATTGTCTAAGTCATTCTTGTTCTTCCTCTCTATCCTGCCTCTGGAAGTTTCCTGAATCTCTCATCAAACATCAAGTAGCAACACCTGTAGGCTGATATGGGGGGAGGTGAGCCACCTGGGTCATGGGCCACCCCTGCTGCTCTGACACTCACCTCTCAGGACTAATCCCTGGAGGCCTGCCCAGAGGCAGCTCCCCCACATGCATGATGATTCGGCACACAGGTGGCCTCCATCACTTCCCTCCCCACAGTCATTAGAATTCTTCTTTGCCAGGGTCACATTGGAGATCTGGGGAGAAAGGATGTGTTCAGGGAAGAGCTGCACTGAACAGCCTTGGCTCAGGGTGGCCTGGCCCTGGCAGATGAAGGCATGGCCCTCTGTTCCACTCTGACTCTGTTCTTTTCTAGCTGCTTACTCTGATGCTGCTTCTTGGACTTCCCTTCTCTGGACTGTTGAGCCATCTTCGGTCACCTGGGCTCTGAGCCTCTCTGTAGGCTGCTGTCCTTTCTTGATGATGCTTCCCTCAAAGCTGTGTCAATCACTAGTAACCCTTCAGATGGTGGGCATGGGCCAAGCTGGATGCTGTATCTAGTGATGGTACCAGGCAAGACCAGATCTATAGCTGTGGGATATGTGTCTTGGGATGGAATGAGGTCTGGAGCCAGGCTTGGCCACCAAGGGGGGCAGGTACAGCTGCAGGCATTGGGAGAAAGGTCAGTCCACCAGGCTGAATGCACAGAGATGGGACAGAGGTGGTACAGGGTCAAGCCGTCAGCCAGGGATGGATGAGCAGGTCCAGTGCAAAGTCAATGGGGCCCCAGCAGAAGGGCTGAGAGTAGTGTGGGGAAACCCACTCAACCAATCCACACCAGAATCCAGCAGCCTGACTCTAGACTGTAAATGAGGTTGAGGGGAAAACGCTGGTCCCTGTAGTCAGCTGGTAAGAAAAAACTATGTCACGGTCTGGAGGGTGTGTCTGCCAGACAGAAGTGAATCATCCATCCCTGGGCTCTAAGACGTGGGTGGGGACTTGTGTCTTAGGAAAGGTGATGCACGGGCATTGGAATAGGCTGCCTTGGGGCTCTCATGGCCCTTCCTGTCTGAGGTTAAGTTGGTACCAAGGCCAAGGCAGTGTTGAGTGTCATCGAATGGGGTGGACTTGTGCTCAGGGCCTGGGCAATGTCATGGTGTAACACGGTCCACCCATGCTTTCATTCATTCATTCTCTCAAGACACTTTTTCTGTTATAGGTTCCCACTAAGCTCTTGTGTAGATTAATATGCTCACAGGACCTTATAGTACATTGAGGTCATCCTCTTCTGTAGAGGCTCAGGCACAAGCCCTCCCAGCTCCTCTGAATCAAGCTCCCCGAGGGCACAGTCAGTGTCTTAATAATAATCGTATTTCTAACAGCCCAGCACACAAGGGCTCATTGTTGTTTTAATCGTTTAGTGGTGTCTGACTCTTTGCAACTCCATGGATCATAGCCCTCCAGGCTCCTCTGTCCATGGGATTTTCCAGGCAGGAATGCTGGAGTGTGTTGCCATGCTCTGCTCCAGGGGATCTTCTCCACCCAGGACCTGAACCCATGTCTCCTGCATTGCAGGCAGATTCTTTACCCACTGAGCCACCTGGGAAGCCAAATAAAGGGGTCAGTGATTGTTTATTGAAATAAAAATAGCTTATTTAGTTCAAACTCTTTACACTTCCCTCCTGATCAATCTTAATCCAATTTCCAATCAAAGTGAATACATTCTCCCATCCTGTCCCTAGCCTCATCCAAACCAGGCACACAATATACCACACACAAACACACACACACACACCCTGAAAACTGGGTCACTTGAATAATTCTGGTTCTGGGTCACATGCAGCCAGACTGCTGAGTTTGTAAATGTCAGTGTGATCGTGCATAAGTATTTATCCACCTCTTGTTTCAATTTCATAATAGATACAATTGCTTATATTTTACCATATACCAATATGTATATATTATTTATAATATCACATGTAAAATGATCATTGCAGTCCTAACTACCTCATAAGCCTAGAAGGACATTTTATTATTTTCAAAGATATTTTTTGAAGTATAATTGATTTCAATATTGTGTTATATTAGTTTCAGGTATGCACAAAGCGATTCAATTATAGATACATACATATGTATACATGGTCTTCCCAGGTGGCGCTAATGGTAAAATATCTGCCTGTCAAAGCAGGAGACGCAAGAGATGAAGATTCTATCCCTGTGTCAGGAAGATCCCCTGGAGAAGGAAATGGCAATTCACTCCAGTATTCTTGCCTGGAAAATCCCATGGACAGAGGAACCTGGTGGGCTACAGTCCATGGGGTCACAAAGAGTTGGACAGGACTGAGCACACACATGTGCACACACACACACATACACACACACACACACACACACACATAAAGGTATAAACATTGTTTTTCAGATTCTCTTCTCCTATAGATTATTATAAGATATTGAGTATAGTTCCCTGTGCTACACAGTAATACACAGTAGACTGTATGTATTAATCCCAAACTCCTAATCTATTCCTTCCCACCCCTCTTTCCCCTTTGGTAACCATTAGTTTGTTTTCTATGTCTGTGAATCTCTTTCTGTTTTGTATATAATTTCATTTGGATCATTTTTTACAATTCCACATATAAGTGATATCATATGATATTTGCCTTTGGCTTATCCTACTTGTCATAATAACCTCTAGGCCCATCCATGCTGTTTCAAATGACGATATTTCACTTTTAATGGCTGAGTAATATTCCATTGTTTATACACCATATCCTCTTTATCCGTTTATCTGTCAATGAACACTTGGGTTGCTTCCATGTCTTGGCCATCATAACAAGTGCTACTATGAATATTGCAGTACATATATCTTTTCAAATTATGGTTTTCTATGGATATATGCCCAGGAGTAGTATTGCTGGATCATATGATAGTTCTGTTTTTCATTTTTCAAAGAACCTCCATACTGTTCTCTATAACTAGCTGGCTTTATCAATTTACATTTATACCAACAGTGTAAGGGGGTTCCCTTTTCTCCAAAGCCTCTCTAGCATTTATTATTTGCAGAGATTTTGATGACAATTCTGGCCAGTGTGAGGTGACACCTCATTGCAGTTTTCATTTGCATTTCTCTAATAACTAACAATCCTCATCCCAATTCCCAAGAAGAATGTGCTAACCATCAGACAATTGCACTTATCTCCCATGCTAGTAAGGTGACACTTAAAATCTTTCATGCTAGCCTTCAGCATTACGTGAACCAAGAACTTCCAGATGTCCAAGCTGGGTTTAGAAAAGGAAGGGATCAGAGATCATATTGCCAGCATTCAGTGGATCACAGAGAAAGCTAGGTAATTCCAGAGAGACATCTATCTCTGATGCATCAGCTACACCAAAGCCTTTGACTGTGTGGATCATGACAAACTGTGGAAAGCTCTTGAAGAGATGAGAATACCAGACCATCTTACCTGTCTTCTGAGAAACCTGTGTGCAGGTCAAGAAGCAACAGTTAGAACCCTGTATGGAACAACTGATTGTCTCAAGATTGAGAAAGAAGTATGACAGAGCTGTCTGCTGTCACCCTGCTTGTTTAATCTATACTCTGAGAACATCATGAGAAATGCCGGGCTGGATGAGTTACAAGCTGGAATCAGGATAGGCAGGAGAAACATCAACAACCTCAGATATGCGGATAACACCACTCTACTGCCAGAAAGCGAAGAGGAACTAAAGAGCCTCTTGATGAGGGTGAAGGAGGAGAGTTTTAAGTTTTATCTTAAAACTAAAAAAAAACAAAACTAAACTAAAATCAGGGCATCTGGCCCCATTACTTCATGGAAAACAGAGGGGTGAAAGGTAGAAGTAGTGACAGATTTGAGCTGTTCTCGGGCTCCAAAATCACTGCGGATGGTGACTGCAGCCATGAAATCAGAAGACGTTTGCTTCTTGGCAGAAAAGCTATGGTAAACCTAGACAGTGTGTTAAAAAGCAGAGACATTAGGTCTATATAGTCAAGGCTATGGTCTTCCTATGGTCATGTATAGTGGTGAGAGCTGGACCATAAAGAAGACAGAGCACCTAAGAATTGATGTCTTTGAACTGTGGTGCTGGCGAAGACTCCTAAGAGTCCCTTGGACAACAAGGAGATCAAACCAGTCAATCTAAGGGAGACCAACCCTGAATACTCATGGGGATGACTGAAGCTGAAACTGAAACTCCAGTACTGTGGTCATCTGATGTGAACAGCTGACTCATTGGAAAAGTCCCTGGTGCTGATAGAGGTCAGAAGGAGAAGGCATCAGAAGATGAGATGGCTGGATGGCATCACCAATACAATGGACATGAACTTGGGCAAACTTCGGGAGATGGTGAGGGACGGAGAGGCCTGGCATGCTGCAGTCCATGGGGTCACAAAGAGTTGGGCAAGACTAAGTGACTGAACAACAACAGTAATTAGCAACATTCAGTTCAGTTCAGTTCAGTCGCTCAGTCGTGTCCGACTCTTTGTGACCCCGTGAATCGCAGCACGCCAGCCCTCCATCCATCACCAACTCCTGGAGTTCACTCAGACTCACGTCCACTGAGTTGGTGATGCCATCCAGCCATCTCATCCTCTGTCGTCCCCTTCTCCTCCTGCCCCCAATCCCTCCCAGCATCAAAATCTTTTCCAATGAGTCAACTCTTTGCACGAGGTGGCCAAAGTACTGAAGTTTCAGCTTTAGCATCATTCCTTCCAAAGAAATCCCAGGGCTGATCTTCTTCAGAATGGACTGGTTAGATCTCCTTGCGGTCCAAGGGACTCTCAAGAGTCTTCTCCAACACCACAGTTCAAAAGCATCAATTCTTCGGCGCTCAGCCTTCTTCACAGTCCAACTCTCACATCCATACATGACCACAGGAAAATCCATAGCCTTGACTAGACGGACCTTAGTCGGCAAAGTAATGTCTCTGCTTTTGAATATGCTATCTAGGTTGGTCATAACTTTAGGACTTTTTAAGTGGGAGAAAATACCTAGGACATCCTGCCCGTCCACAGAAGGTCACAATTTTGAGTTTGCTCTTCCAGCTCCACAGGTCTTATCTCCATGTAGGGAAGAACTCCTGTTGCCCAAACCCCGACCTGGAATGTCAAATGAACCCAGGCAGCTCCTGGGAGAGTCATGAGTGTCAGTGTGTTGATGCAGGTGAAGTGCCTCACACTTAGAAAATCACTGGAAAATTCATTACCTCCCTCTTTCTCTGGTGGCTCAGATGGTAAAGAATCTGCCTGCAATGAGGAAGACCCAGGTTCAATCCCTGGGTCGGGCAGATCCCCTGAGGAGGAAATGGCAACCCAGTCCAGTTTTCTTGCCTGCAGAATTCCATGGACAGAGGAGCCTGTTGGGCTACAGTGCATGTAGTCACAGAGTTGAGTGACTACCACTTTCACTTTCCACTTTCCTTTCCCTGAAGACAGCACATGTATGTGCTCAGTCTCAGTCATGCCTGACTTCTTGCGACCCCACCAGACTCCCCTGTCTGTGGGATTTTCCAGGCAAGAATCCTGGAGTGGGTTGCCATTTCCTCCTCCACTGAAGACAGCTACTGGTCTTATTCATCTGTGAGCTGCTCAAAGAGTCTAGACCAGGGCCTCACACAGAGAAGTGCTCATTTAAGGGCTGGGGAATTGAGGTGCCTCTGCAGTTCCCACTGGATCAAGTACCGGTCCCCCAAACCAGATGGATCTCACTCTTCTGAGATGTGGGCTACAGAGCCAGTCGGGGAAGAGCTCCATGCTTCATAAGGTCCTTCCCCTTTAGCAAATGCATGCATGTGTGTGTTCTTAGTCACTCAGTTGTGTCCAACTCTTTGCAGCCCCATGGACTGTAGCCCTCCAGTCTCCTCTGCTCATGGGATTCTCCAGGCAAGAGTACTGGAGTGGGTTGCCATGCTCTCCTCCAGGGGATCTTCTCCACCCAGGGATTGAACCTGGGTCTCCTGCATTCCAGGTGGATTCTTTTCCATCTGAGTCATCAGGTAAGCCCTAGAAAATGTAAGCAGGTGAGTAAACCTAATAAAACAATGGCCATGAGGAACAAGGGAGGGTGAGGAAGCTCCGGGAAGGCCCAGTTCCCATGACAGGCAGTGCTGAATGAGGTCTTTTGGCAAAAGGCATGTGACTCTTGGCCAGTTCCTTGGGGGCTGGATTTGCTGAATCTTGTGAAAAGAGTCATCGCTCTGCAGGGAGGGGGAGGTCAAGGGCTGACGAGAGAGCACATGGAGGGGCAGTGAGTCATCAGAGCCCTGAGCTCTCCAAGCCAGGCCACTGCTGCCAGCCGGGGCGTTGGCCACGCTCCAAGGCCCTCCGGCTGCTTTCTGTGTGGCCATCACCTTGACGCCCACACGGGCATCCTTGGGGCATCCTTGTTTTTGCTTACAGAAGGCCCCCGACAGTGAACTTGGTATTTCCCTGGCAAATACAGCAGGCTCACAATGCCTTATCTGCAATTCCGCAAGAGCTCAGAAAATGGAAATGTGTTTCGTAACTTAATTAGCAGCAAAACCTGACCTGATCTGAACTCATCTGACTGCAAAAATGTGACCTTATCTGATGGGAGGTTATCTGTGTGGTGTGAATATTCATATGTTGCACCGCAGGGATGTTTATGTATTTGATTACAGGTGCAGCCTTGGGCCCTGCTGAGGCTGTGGGGGACCCATGGTGTATGCGTGGATTCTTTTCCTCAAGTCAGGGAACTTTTGCATCCTGAAATGGAGGCAGCCCTGAGGATTCCAGGAGAGGCCTTGTTGATACATTCCGTACTTTTCCATTTACATAGCATCACCGGGGGAACAGCACAGCCATCTTTCAGAGTCTGCTTCACATTTTTTAAAACTTGTTTTATTTTTCGGCTGCTCTGGGTCTTTATTGCTACCCAGGCTTTCCTCTAGCTGCGGTGCACAGGCTTCCCATTGCAGTAGCTCCTCCTCCTGCATTAGCACAGGCTCTAGAGCACACGGGCTTCAGGAGTTGCGGTGTGAGGTCTCAGTAATTGCAATCCCCAGGCTCTCGAGCGCAAGCTCAGTAGCTGTGGTCCACCAGCTTTATCGCTCCGCGGCCTGTGGAATCTTCCCTGACCAGGCATTGAACCCATGTCTCCTGCATTGGCAGGTGGATTCTCTACCACTGAGCCGCCAGGGATGCTCTAGAGTCTGTTTTAGTTGATGCCTTGTGGACGCAAGGACCAGAAACCTCAGAAAAGGGAGGGGGCACAACTATATGTTTTACTCCATGGGAACTGGAGGAAAAAAGGCAGGCTCATCATAGATGGAGACAGCTTCAGGTCTCTCTCTTTCCCCCTTTCTCACTCACGGGGCTGCTGCTGCTCCTTCTCTTCCTTCCTACCCCTCCCTTCCCCACATCCTCTTCTTTTCTCTCCTCTTCCCCCACCCTCCTCTTTTCTCCCTTGTCTTTGCTCAGATCTCAGCTCCTCACTGAGCATCTGTTCCTTTCTCTCTGCCTTGCTTCCTCTGCTTCCTTGCTCTTGTTGGAGCCTCATGAGCCTGGCTTGCACAAAGCGCATCCATAATCCCTCTTTATTTCCACACTTCACTCCATCCTGCTTTCTGTATCTTGGTGTGCTCCGTCTTTCTGCACGTCCCAAGTGGACAAAGAGGATTCTAATTGTCTCAGCTTATCTTTCCATTTGTGCTAGGCGTAAGGAAGGATCACCCTTGTTATGGACTACGGACTGTGTTAGGGGAAGGTATCATGGGATATGAAATATAGCTGCCTAATCTGACTCTTGAGTGAGTGTAGGAATTAATTTCACTTAGAAAGGACCATGGCTGGGAGGCTCCAAATTTCACTATTTGGTCCAAAATCCAGCATTGCTCGTGGATGCCAAATAGGACCAGAGACTAAACCATATTTCAGAAGTTTTTAGTACCTGCTTCCCTTTTTGTCATCCCTACCCTCACTGAAGTGCAAATAGCCTATCAAGTTGCCCTAAGTTGACGGGTTTCCTCTTTTTCGCTGCTGCAGAGTCACATGCTGCCAAGACTCACCACCACAGCTAGTCCCCATCTCTGGGTCAGTGCTTGTCAATCCTAGCCAACCCTGATGTCCTACTTTCCATGGCGAAAAGCACTGAGACTGTGTGAGCAAACTCACATAGGGTCTTCAATACGGTAAGTATCTGATAACTGTTGGTTAAAGTCGTTTGGGGGAAGACACCAGGGAGAGCAAAAGAGCCAATGAATAATGATGCCTCTGTGAGTACATCTATTGAACTTTAGCACAACAAAGTGCAGAGAATGAGTTTTGCTGATGGAGTGGACATCAGTGAAATTCTGTAACTGCACATCCAGTGTGTACGCTAAGTCACTTCAGTCATGTCCGATTCTTGGCTATGCTATAGAGGAGGACATGGCAACCCTCTCCAGTATTCTTGCCTGAAGAATCCCATGGACAGAGCACATCCAGAGGTGGTTGCTTTTTAAAAATATATCTATTCGTTCTTTTGTTTTGAGGGCTTCCCTGGTGGCTCAAACGGAAAAGAATCTGTCTGCGATGCAGGAGACCAGGGTTCAGTCCCTGGGCTGGGAAGATCCCCTGCAGAAGGGAATGGCAGCCCACTCTAGTATTCTTGCCTGGAGAATTCCATGGACAGAGGAGCCAGCCTGGTGGACTACAGTCCATGGGGTTGCAAAGAGTCGGACATGACTGAGCGACTAACACTTTCACTTTACCTTTAGATTCCACACGTAAGTGATAACACACAGTATTTGTCTATCTGACTTATTTCACTAAACATGCCCTCCACGTTCACTGCTGTCGTTGCAGTTTTCATTCTTTGTGATGGCTCTGCAGTATTCCATTGTGTGTGTGTGGGGGTGTGTATGTGTGTATCACATCTTGAGTCACGCATCTCTTGATGGTCTCTTAGGTTGTTTCTGTATCTTGGCTATTGTAAAAAGGTGGCTCCTTTTGCATTAAAGCCAAAGAGACTGGGATTGCTGGCAGCTGGGAGCTACTGGGAGTCCCGGGGAGCTGGGTCCTGAGTCCCAGGCGGCCCCCATCGCCAGCCTGCCCCAGTACTAGCAGACGTGGGAGACCGTGGGCCCCCAGGGCTTGGGACCTGCCGAGGTCAGAGGCCAGGCATCTCGGGAGCCAGCGGGGCAGGGCTGCAAGCTCAGCTGTGCCACGGTCACAAGGGAGAGGATCCTCAGTGCAGGGGAAAGCCCTGCTGTGTTAGCAAGAGCTGTTGAAATAGATTTTCATGCTAGCAGGGTGCTAATGAGGTGCTAACAGGGTGGAGGGAGGCAGCAGGGGCTCTCCAGGAGAAAGAGAAGATCTGAGCCGCCTTCAAAGGAACCGAGTTAGGAGTCAGAGAAGGTGGCCCTGCCCACCTGCCCTAAGTCAGGGTAGGCCTTTCTTCACAAGTTGAAGAGGACAGCTTGGGTGTTCAGAGCACAGATCCTCTTTGTCTCAGGGCTTTCAAGTCCTCCTCCTCATTCTTTAGATGCCAAAGTGCTATTGTGTTCTGGGCCAATTCACATGTTAGACCGCCCACACCAGCGCTGGGGAGGGTCAGCCCTCCCTCCTGGGTTTGTCTCTCATCTTATAGGGAGGGACAGTGGGACCTATTTCATCTCAGATGAACTCCATTCCCAGGGGACCCCCGCCCTCCTTGCCAGAGGAGGCTTCGAAGGGCATTCACTTGTATCATTCCTTTATTAAAATTTTTTTAACTTACCGTTTATTATTTATTTATTTGGTTGTGCCAGGTCTTAGATGTGGCTTGCGGGATCTTTTTAAATTGAGATATATGGGATCTAATTTCCTGACCAAGGATCGTACTGGGGACCCCTGCATTAAGAGCCGAGAGTCTTAACCACTTGACCACCAGGGAAGTCCCAAAAACATTTAAAAAATTACTTTAAAATTTCTCTCCTGGAAGGCTAGCAAGGTACCTTTGTTTAAGTCTCTCTGTTTTAAGGACAAAAAGAGTTGGCATCTATTAAATCAAACCGTATGAAACTCCCGTTTTTCGTAGGTCAGGAATAATTTTATATAGGCAACATCACATTATTCAACCTATCGCTTCTGCCTGGAGCTGGGGGTTAAGTAAAGTGGAACTCAAAATGTTGGATGCTCTCAGGATGGTGTATGTGTGCACTGGGGTGCAGGTTGGGGTGGCCTGGACTTGGAAGTTGAGAAAAAGAATAATGATAATGATGCTCCAGAACTAATTATTTATTTATTAGTCACTCAGTCAGTTGTGCCTGACTCTTTGTGACCCCATAAACGAGCCTGCCAGCTCCTCTGTCTATGGAATTCTCTAGGCAAGAGTACTGGTGTGGGTTGCCATTCCCTTCTCCAGGGATCTTGCCACCCCAGGGACTGAACTCGAGTCTCTTGTCCTGCTGGTGTGTTCTTTACTGTCTGATGGCCACATTTATTGAGCCCTTATTACATGCCACAATAGGAGCTTCTCCTGTAAGAACTCATTTCATACAACATCCTCGTGAGCTAGTTATTGAGGAGCTGAAGAATCTAAATTCCAGTGAAATTAAGCAATCTGTCCAAGTCTTCCCATCAGGATACCAGAATATGGCCAGGCAGGAGCACCCCAGAGGTGGAGCTGTCTTCTTGCTTTTAAGGGAGACAGAGGAACTGCAAGTATAAGAGGTATTCTGGAAGCTCCCCGCCTTCTCCCTGGCTGTAGGAAGTCCAGGCAGGGTATGCTGTGGAAAGAACAGCCCTTGAGATGTCAGAAAAACTTGGATCTATTGGGTATCTTGGGATACCAGCTCCACTTTTATCCAATCAAAAAGCATTGGGTTTCCAAGACATGGAAGCAACTTAAATGTCCATCAACAGAGAAATGGATAAAACCTAGAGGGGTAAGTTGGGGGGCAGTGGGAGGGATGCTCAGGAGGGAAGAGATATGTGTATACATATGGCTGATTTGCTTTGTTGGGTGGCAGAAGCTAGCACAACATTGTAAAGCAATTATATTCCAATTAGAAATAAATTAAAAATATTCCAATTAGAAAAGAATACATTGTACATAAAATGGAATATTGTACTTATATACAGTAGAATATTTCTCAGTCATAAAAAGGCACAGAATTGTGCCACTTGCAGAGATGTGGATGGACTTAGAAACTGTCATACGTACTGAAGTAAGTCAGAAAAACAAATATCGTATATTAATGCATACATGTGGAATCTAGAAAAATGTTATTTTTTTCTAGCATTTATTTTGCAAAAAACTGCTATTTGCAAAGCAGTAATAGAGAGAGAGTTGTACATAATAAGCTTGGTATGGACACCACGAAGGAAAAGGGTGGGGTGGGATGAATTGGGAGATTGGGATTGGCACATATATACTACTATGTATAAAATAGATAATTAATCAGAACCTGTAGGGAACTCTACTTAGTGATCTGCCATGACATAAATGGGAAGAAACCCCCAAAGGAGGGGATGTATGTACACATATGGCTGACTCACTTTGCTGTAGAACGGGAACTGACACAACATTGTAAAGCAACTATATTCTGATTTTTTTTTAATAGGCATTGGGTTGGAGAAACCCTTTTACCTGCTGCTCCAACAATCCAGAGACGGACACTGACTGTGCACATTTGTTGCCAGGCCCGCTTTTGCAGTTTACCGTGAGCTGGGGCTTCCCAGGTGGTACAGTGGTGAGGAACCTCACCGGCCAGCGCAAGAGATGCAGGAAACGAGGGCCACATTCCTGGCTCGGAAAGATCCCTCGGAGGAGGAAGTAGCAACCCACTCCAGTATCCTTGCCTGGAAAATCCCATGGACAGAGGAGCCTGGCGGGCTGTAGTCCATGGGGCTGCAAAGAGCTGGACACGACTGAGCGACTGAGCATGCCACACGGGTGCCTTAAGACAACAGAAATTTACTCCTGTACAGTTCTGGAGGCTGAAAATCCGAAGTCAGGATGTCCGCAGGACTGTGCTCACTCTGAAAACTCTAGAGAAAGGTCCTTTCCTGCCTCTTGTTTGGCATTCCTTAGCTTGTGCCCAAGTCTTCACACGGCCACCTTCCCTCTGTGCATGCATCTTTGTTTAGATTCCCTTCTTCCTGTAAGGACACTGGTCACTAGGTGATGTTCTATCCTGATCCATCGCGACCTGATTTTAACTTGATTCTATCGCCAAAGACCCTATTTCCAAATAGCGCTGGATTCTCAGGTTCTAGATGGATATGAGTTTTGGGAGAACACTACTCAGTCCAGCACACCCTGCTGGCCATCAGCTTCAGCTTTACACTAATTCATCAAGTCAGTCAGTCAGTAAACATTTACTGAGCACCTAATATCAGATACAATATTAGAGACTGGAGATATACGTTGAATAAGTCAAGGTCATCCTGCATGAGGACCTCACCAACGAGTTGAGGAGTCAGATGTGTCCAATAAGAAAGCTCAGCAGAGGAATTCCTCGGTGATGCAGTGGATTAGAATCCACCTGCCAACGCAGGGGACACGGGCTTGATCCCTCGTCCAGGAAGATCCCACACGCCTCGGAGCAACTAAGGCCACGTGTCACGACTACTGGGCCTGTGCTCTCGAGCCCTGGATCCGCAGCTACTGAAGCCTGCCTGCCTGGAGCCTGTGGTCTGCAACAAGAGAGACCACTGCCAGGAGAAGCCCACAGATGGCAACTAGAGAGTAGCCTGCGGACAGCAACAAAGACCCGGGGCCGCAATAAATAAGTGAATCATGTGCATGAAAAAAGAAACTCAGGAGAGGCTTACAGAGCCGCATGATTGGACCCCTGTTCGTAAGGCTGGAGGAGTAAGTTCAAAGTTGGCCTTGAAAGACATTGGTCAGGAAAGGTTTTGTAGGTAGCGAAGTGGTGCTTGTGCTGAGTCTTTCCTAAAGTCAGTCTTTCCTAAAAGGGGTTATAAAGTGGATGAAGTGGGAAGGTGCTCTGGATGGTGGGTGTGATATGTGCAAAGGCTGGGGCACCTTGAGACTGCCGCTGTTGGTTTGAGGTTCTGCACACTTGGACACTGATACCAGAGAAGGGGTGCAGAACCCACTAATGTGGAGAAAAGGGGCGACAGTGACTGACTTTGAAGGCCGGCAATGGGTCATGTGCTGATGCCAACAAGCCTCAGCTGGGGACAGGACAGCCAGTGGTCTAGGAGCATCTTGTCCCTAAACGATGCCATTACTTTCAGCATCTCTCACCTGGCCAGTTTGCCTTGGGAAATAAAAGAAAGGACACAGGAAAAGAAGCGGGCAGCCTTTGTAGCCATTTGATCATCACAATAATCCCGTTTTACAGGTGGGGTCTTCGAGGCACAGAGCTGTTAAAAGATTTACCCTAAATGGCAAAGCAAATGAACTGAAGACTGTCAAACCTTGACTACCAGGATTTTGACTCACTGAATTGTTCTGTGTTCCTCACTGCCTCCCAAGGAAGGTACAAAAAAAAAAAAAAAAAAAAAATCCACAGTTACCAACAGGCTGATTAAAAGGCAATTATTTTTATTACATAACAGGTCTTTGGCTTACCTAGGGATTTGCCACTGTCACAGAGTTATGTTTAAATAGCAACCAGTTAATAACAGCCTCCCCCCAGCAGCTTCTTTCCCCGGGGTATTTAAACATGCCCTGAGAAGTCACAAACTGCTTATTTTAGGGAAAGAGAGGAGAAAACCAAAAAGCCAAAGTGTTAAAAGCTACCACCCGTTAAAGATCAATCAGAAATGAAGAGGCATTCATTAACACTTCCTGGGAATTATAATGAAAGTCCATGAAAATGTGATTGCATTAACAAATCTTGTATGTGTTAACTACAGATGCCTCCTCCACCAAAAGCTGCCACCCTGGCTACCCCTGACTGAGAATTTTTAAAAAGGAGATTTGGACCCGGAGCACTTATGAATCAAAAGTTTTCACCAGGTGTATAATTTTTTTTTTTCTTCAGAAGCACACTTCTTATGTTAAATGAGATGGACTGTCCCAGCTACTGAAACAACAGTAAACTCTCTGTAAGAATCTGGCAGCTGAAGACACATGGTCATGCTGGCAGAAAGAGCTTTGGCCGGGATTACTGACATATCGTGGGTGCCCCCAGCCTCAGCGTGGTTGGGGCCTGAAATGTATCACAAGAGTGATATCACATGATATCACATGAGTCCCTTGGAATACCCAACCAAACTGAGAGGGCTGTGTATACCACATATCAGTTGCTCAGTGGTGTCTGACTCTTTGCAGCCCCACTGACTGTATGTGGTCCACCAGGCTCCTCTGCCCATGGGATTCTGCAGGTAAGAACACTGGAGTGGGTTAGCACTTCCTCCTCCCGGGGGTCTTCCTGACCAGAGATTGAACCCAGGTCTCCTGAACTGCAGGCAGATTCTTTACCATCTGAGCATGGCAGCCCCCAGTTAGATTATTCTAGAATAAGGAGAAATCAGATTACTCCAGAGTAAGGAGGAATTTTTGCTTTCAAAATGGAATAAAGACCAGTGGAAATTGTTATAATGGGAACCAGGCATAAAAAGTCATAGAAGTTCCAAGGCTCTGCAGTGACCTAAATGGGAAGGAAATACAGAAGACAAGAGGTATATGTATACATATAGCTGATTCACTCTGCTGTACCCTAACATTGTTAGAGACTACCCTAACATTGTAAGTGTACTCCAATAAGAGTGTAGAAACAAACTCATGAGCTCAAGTCCTAGCTCTGTACTATCTGAGTGGCACGGGGCAAGTTCTTAGGTCTCTCTTGGTCTTTATTTCCTTACCTGTTACTTCAGCATGGAGAAGCAGATGTCTCGGTTATGCCCTCCTGGCTCTGACATTTTAGGATCTCTGCCCAGGCAGGTGAGAAGTCAGACGCCTCCATGTGGGGAACCCGACCAGGTCTGAAGCCTGAGCCATCCAGGGAGAACTGCTATGGAGGTCATGGGCCAGGTTGGGGACACCCTCTGCTGCAGCTTTTACAGCTTCAGGACTGGGAGGAATCGATCAATACGAGTCAGAGGGAAAGGACATAAGCAGCAGGGGAAATGTTATTGGCGAAGGGAGACACTTAAACCTGTGAAAACGGAAATGATAAGGCAAGGACGAGGAGGCCTTGAGGCAAGGCCACGGCATCTGCAGCGTGCCCTTGAGTTTAGCTTTGGCAGCAGAGGGAAATGAGCTTTTGGAAGTATGATGGGTATCAAACCTCTTCTTTGTTCAATTGCCGGAATGTGCTCCCTGTAAAGCCTACTTGCCCTCCCACCCAGGGCTTCCCAGGTGGCAGCAGTGGTAAAGAATCCGCCCGCTAATGCAGGAGATGCGGCTCTGACCCCTGGGTCTGGAAGATCCCCTGGAGAAGGGCATGGCAACCTACTCCAGTATTCATGCCTGGAGAATCCCATGGACAGAGGAGCCTGGTGGGCTACAGTCCAAAGGGTTGCAAAGATTTGGACATGACTGGAGTGACCTAGACTGCACACACGCCCTCCCACCCATGGCTCCCTGCCTTCCCCATACTGTCACGCATATACACACTCACACGCCCAGATCCTCAATAGGAATATTACAGAACAAGTGACACTTGGGCTTAAATAGAAGACACTGTCTTTATAGACAACTCTGCTTCCCTGGGATTCTCAGTGATACAGGGATGAAAGGAGAAAGCCTGCTTTTAAAGAGGCCACCATAGGCTAATTCCAGACTCAATAAGAGCTGACTCAGACTGTCTTTGAAGGGCACTCCCATAGGATAAATGAAAAGGCTGAAGCACACACATGACTGCTGTTGGGTACAAGGCCAGCAGTCGAGATGTTAACGGCTGTCATCTACAGAGGGCTGCTCTCTGCCATGTGCTGGCTGGTTTCCACTGGTAGAAGGGGTGGGGGTGCTATGTTAACAGCAGCCTGGGTCTGCTCTTCACGACTGTGAAAGAATTCTGCTGAAGAGAAGGGATAACATTTTTTTTTTTTAGGATGACACTTTGATGGGATTACTGATCATGGAATATGAACTTGTCTGGGTAAGAGTGGGTAGAGAGTAAGAAAGAGTGAAATTACTTTACTGAAGAAAGCAACAGGCCAGAGAGGGGAGAAATGCTGGGTGTGGTCTGCAAAGGAGGGGGACGGAGAAGGGGTCAGAAGAAGCATCCAGGATCTCAAAGGGAAGAGCCCTACTAAATAGTAGAAGATGTTACTGAGTACAGTAAGTCCCCTATATACGGACCTCCAAATTGCGACCTCTCAAAGATGCAAACGTGTGCTGGCATGTCCCATCACTGACGTTAGTTCGTGTGTGGTGTACATCGTCACGTGGGTGCATCTTCTCCAAGTGGTTGTTCCTGTGTGTGCTTTGCCATATAGAGCACAGTAGTGCAGTATCTTTATTTCAAGTCCAGGATGTCCAGCAGTAAAGCATGAAAGCTGCTGTGAGTTAGCTGCTACTGCTAAGAAGCTCCAAGCAATAATGATTCTGTTAGCTGGGTATACCCAGGCTAACTTTTTGGACTTAGAACAAATTGGACTTGCGAATGCACTCTTGGAATGAAACTCATTTGCATGTAGGGGACTTAAGGTATCAACCTGCCTTTGTTTTCCTTTCTGCTGCAGTCTAACTCTTCCACGGCTGCCTTGAAAGAAACAGTTTTCGAGGAGGTGACCTTGTCCTCCATGCATTTGGCAGCATCACCAGGAGACATTTGGGGTTGCCATGCTTAGATTGGCGGGGGCGCTACTGGCATCTAGTGAGTCATGCCCCAAAGATGCAGCTAAGCCTCCTCCATGGCACAAGTTAGCCTCATAACAAAGAGCCATTCAGTCCCAAATGTCACTAGTGCCAAGGGTGAGAAACTCTGCTCCAAGCTCTTAGTTGACTCTGCTGCACACCCAGCCTTGGGCCAGCTGAGCTGTGGGGATGACAGGAAAGGGGGGCTGATTCAGGCTGAGGCAGAGCCGGGAGGCCACAGGACAGCCGTCACAGGTAGGAGCTGTCTGGGCAGGATGACTGGGAATTCACCCAGAGGGAGGACCCAGAAGGAGCAGAAAGAAGACTATGGTGCAGGAGTGAGCGATATAACATTTTGTTGTTCAGCTTTGGTGTTTCTAGTCTTCAGGAATGAAGGCTAGTCGGGATCAGTAAGCCAGAGGCATAACACTTACTATTCATTTTCATGTAGCTGAGGCCTATAAACTTCAAACATGAAATTTTGAAGGAAGGAAATGAGCAATTAAAACATTTCATTTTTTATTGAACTGTAATTGATTTACAGTGTTAATTTCTGCTGTAGAGCAAAGTGACTCAGTTATACATATACATATATTTTTTTAACAATCGTTTCCATTAAAGTTTATCTCAGGATATTGAATATATTATAGTTCCCTGTGCTACACTGTAAGACCTTGTTGGTTATCCATTCTATACGTAATAGTTTGCATTAAAACATTTCATTTTTAAAAACAAAAACAAACAAACAAAAACAGAATATGGTGCAAGAAGTGACAGTAAAATCTAAGTGTCCCTACCCCTAGCTCCTGGGGTCCGCGGTATTCTGGAGGTAGCTCTAACTTCCCTTTTACTGTGGGGTGAATGAGATTTGACATTTTTTTTCGGTATGAATGGGAAGGGCAACTCCTGCCTGTATAAGACTTGAGGACACTGGTTTAAATAAGTACACATGGTCTTCCTATCTTTTTAAAAACCCTGTTTGTAGATCCATAGGCCCCATTTTATACTGGATAAAAATGGAGACTTAGGGCTTCCCTAGAGGCTCAGATGGTAAAGAATCGGCCTGCAAGGTGGGTAGAGCCAAGTTCAGTCCCTGGGTTGGAAAGATCCACTGGAGAAGGGAATGGCAACCCACTCCAGTATTCTTGCCTGGAGAATCCCAAGAACAGAGGAGCCTGGTGGGCTACAGTCCATGGGTCACAAAGAGTCAGACACGACTGAGCGACTAACACAACAACGGCAAGTGGGGTTAGTAGGTTTGTGATCACTTGAGTCATCTGAGTCGGAGCTGGGATTTGATCCAGGTCTAGCTGACTGTGGACCCAAGCTGCCCTGCAAGGCACAGGGGTGCGGGAGCAAAGGGAGGCATATCTGGGCCACACACGTGTTCTATAAGTCAGAGCATACCCGTTGGCTGTGAATTTTCAAACCGCTCTCATGTAGGGTGGATGACTTGTCAAGAATTTTTAAAGAAATATTTCCTAAGTGGGATTATTTAAGTTTCAGGTGTTATGAAACCGCCTGATTGATGTTACTCTGATATTTATGTGAGGCTATTATTTTCAAATCTAGTTCCTTTCTTTCCTTCTATCTCTAAATTACATCCTCACCTTCCTGTAGTTGGAGGGGCAGGACATTTATTCCCAGAAAATGAAGGCTCCTGCCAGGGAATGAGTAGGAAGGCCATTTCTCAGTGGGGGATGATGCCGAATATGCTGACTGGGGTCAGGGCTGCAGCCATCAGCCAAGCCCGGGTGCAGCCTTGCTCTCTGCCCTGCAGATCAGACTGTGGGTCCTTATGAGAATCTGGAAATGCAATCTTTAGAATCCTCAGACTTGGTTATCATCCCAGAGTCTAATTTGGCATCACAGTTCGTCAGAAGAAAATGATCCGCTAACTGAGATCAGCGGTGCCCTTGCCCCCCTAGGACTGACACAGCTGTCAGTCTCTCTAGGGCTGGTGATGGTTTCCATTTTGGGTTCAGGAAAATCTGAGGTGCTACCCTGGTTGTATACATCTACAGAATGCTTGTGCATCAGTAGCAATCACCCCTGAGCTGCTATCATAATAATTTAATTCTTTAATTCACCGATTAAAAAGATAAACAGAGCCAAGGTCCTCAGTAGTGTTTTTAAATGAATTGTGTTTTGCTGATCACAACATCAACTCCATTTGGAAAACCATAGCACATGTATCTATGCACATGGATTTTCAGCTCTCTGGCAGTACGTCTCTGCCACGGCCTTCTCCCCTCACTGTTGACCCTCAGCCTTCATAGTCGCAGACTGGGGAGAGCACGTGACTTTTCAGCTTGGAAATCTGCACCTCTGCCCTTTGCCTGGCAGAGCTTGGGTTGTAGGAACTAAAATACAAAAAGCTGTTTGTGTTTATGCTTTGTTGTTTTGTTGTGCAGTCGTGCCTGGCTTTGCAACCCCGTGGACTGTAGCCCACCAGGATCCTCTGTCCGTGGATTTCCCAGGCAAGAATACTGGACTGTGTTGTCATTTCCTTCTCCATGGAATCTTCTCAATCCAGGGATCAAACCCGGGTCTCCTGCACTGGCAGATGGTTTTTTATTTATTTTTTTACTGCTGAGCCACCAGGGAAGCCCCTTTGTAACATCAGTGATATATGATTGTTTTCAAACTTTGATTCTTCTTAATTCTTCTGGGTCTGGCTTAGAAAAATAGCATTGAAAGGAAAGAACATTTTTCAGCGTGCTATAGGAACCGTAAATATTAATTCAGATGGATTCCTCCCCAACCCTTCCCTTTTTCATTTCTCACCTCTCTTAACCACCGTGCAGGATTTCTCAGGCCAGGCACTCTTGTCGTTTTGGGTCATGTGCTTCTTTATTTGGGGGGTGGCACGGGGGGCTGTCCTGTGTGGTATAGGATGTTTAGCAACATCCCTTACTTTTCCCACTAGATGCCAGCAGCACCTTCTCAGTTATGATAACCAAAAATGTTTACAGACATTGGAAACTGTCCCCTGGGAAGAAGAATCTCCCCACAGTTATAAACCACTACCACGGTGATAGTGACTTCCCTGGTGGCTCAGAGAGTAAGGCATCTGCCTAGAATGTGCGAGACCCAGGTTCAATCCCTGGGTTGGGAAGATCCTCTGGAGAAGGAAATGGCAACCCACCCCAGTACTCTCGCCTGGAAAATCCCATGCATGGAGAAGCATGGTAGGCTACAGTCCATGGGGTCGCAAAGAGTCGGACATGACTGAGCACCTTCACTTCACTTCATCGCAGTGGTTCAGCCTTTTGTAAGCATTTGCCTTATGTATAAGTCATGAAAACCAAGTCCTTTAACTAAGAGTTTGAAATTTCCAGGGCTTGCAAATCTAAAGGCAATGCTTTTATGGTATGCTAGAGTGTTGAAGGCAATGGCACCCCACTCCAGTATTTTGTCTGGAAAATCCCATGGACAGAGGAGCCTGGTAGGCTGCAGTCCATGAGGTCACTAAGAGTCAGACATGACTGAGCAACTTCACTTTGACTTTTCACTTTCATGCATTGGAGAAGGAAATGGCAACCCACTCCAGTAGTCTTGCCTGGAGAATCCCAGGGATGGGGGAGCCTGGTGGACTGCCATCTATGGGGTTGGACACGACTGAAGCTACTTAGCAGCAGCAGCAGGGTGTTGAACTTGGAATAAAACCTGGTCTTGAATCTGGATTCTGCTACATATCAGTAAAATAAGTTAAATTCTCTGAGTTTGAATTACCTTATCATAAGATGCAGATAATATTCTGTCTTGCAGAGCTGAATGTAGAACTCAATTCATCCCACTGGATATGGTGCATGCCAGCATCTTTGTCTCCAATACTGTGCTAGGTGAAACTTGTTTAATTAGTGTGTGTGTTTAGTTGCTCAGTTGTATCCAACTCTTCATGGCCCCATGGACTGTAGTCCACAAGGCACTTCTGTCCATGGGGATTCTCCAGGCAAAAATACTGGAGTGGGTTGTCATGCCCTCCTCAAGGGGATCTTCCCAATCCAGGGATCAAACAGAGGTCTCCTGTATTGCAGGCAGATTCTTTACCATCTGAGCTAGTAGGGAAGCAGCAAATTGCTAGAAACCTACACTGATACGTGGCTCAGATGGTAAAGAATCCACCTGCAATGTAGGAGACCCAGGTTCGAACCCTGGGTTGGGAAGATTGCCTGGAGAAGGGATAGGTGACCCACTCCAGTATTCTTGCCTGGAGAATCCCCATGGACACAGGAGCCTGGAAGGCTTACAGTCCATGGCCTCACAAAGAGTTGGACACAACTGAGTGACTATACTTTCACTTTTCTAGCAATTTGCTAACACAATTGACAAGAAATTATTTCTAAAAACTACTATTTCAAAGTGAATCTGAAGTCTCCTAATCTCATAGAATGTTAATGACGGGAGGACACTCAGAGAAATTTTAGTTGGTTAAATCAGGTTAAGTTAGATTATGTGCCTTGGGAAATTCTTTGAGTTAATGAATGACCTACTTGGAGATAATATCCACCTTTGCAAATGACCATGACCTTGACCTGCATCTCACTATATAGTCACACCATGGAACTGTGAGCATTATGAGAGGGGAATGCTTTGTGGAGTGATTCAGTTTATTGGTAGAGCCCCCTGGAATATGCCCATTTCACCCAGATAAATCCTATTCCAGCTCTTACTCCAGGCCTTCAAGGTATAAGATGCATCTTGTATTTTCTGGTGTTTGGAGGCCTCAGTTCTGCCCTATAACCAGAGAAGACCATGTCTCTTGAGTTGATTTCCTGGACTCAAGGCTGGTCTATCTGGGGCCTATGGCAGCCCTGTATACTACATCTGTGAATTACTTGGTGTATCTTCCAACACTGGAGACAGCCTGAGTCTCCAGTCTGCCACTGATGGACAGATATGATATGGCTGTAAATAGTCACAGAATACACGAAGAGGATGAAATGGAAGGCACGTGGATTTTGGACTCCGGCAGAAGTAACTCTGAGATTGACCCCAGCTGCTTGTCAGCTGGGGACCCTGGGGGACTAACACCTTGTGAGCTTTGGTTTCCTTGTGTGTGAAGCTGACATTTAGGGTAGGTTTTGACTCTGGAAGTCACTATAGACATAGCATATGACCCAGCATGTGCCTATAGATAGTAGGCACTCAAAAAGTAGAATTTCCTGATACTGCTATTGCATATCCAATGATTGTGTTTGAAACAAGAAAATGGCAGGAAGCCTGGTCAAGAACTCTTTTCATGATGTGTTTATGTGTTAATATGAAAGGCTTTTTGCAAACACATCTAGAAGAATGTGTAGGTGTACATGGAATGGGCTGCTTTTAACCAGATTAGCAAATTACCCCCCATGGAGCTGAACAGCTGAGCTGGGACATGGCTGACTCCAAAGCCATCCCAAAGCAAACTTGAGTGAAAGAGCCTTTGAAATCAACGTTGTGGCGACCTAAACCATGTTCGCTCTCAACTCCTGTCTCAGCCCAGCATTTCCCTTCTTCTTAAATTTCTTCCAGCAGCCCTCGTGTCAGTATCTTCAGATCTCCTACTGCAGAGAATTCTTTTGCAGACTTTTATCTCCCCAAAGTGGACTGTTCAGTCTGGAAGCATTAAAAGAGGGATTGCAGGGAAACTCCGGCTTTCCACGTAGGTCTGATATTTTTTTTTAAGAACTGAGTTATTCCTTCTGAAAGTTCTAATTGTCTGGTTCTGTCAAAGCACACAATATCTCAGGCTCTGACTTCTCCCTTATGGTGACAGAAAGGCATTTGTCAAATTCCATATAGGTTTCTCAGCTTTTTGCTGTAATCCCTCTTATGAATTTGAAGGAATAAATGAATGCTTAAACATTTGAGGAAACCATTGTATTCCAACTAATTTTTTTTTTTTTTTAACAAAGGAAAAGAGCCCTGGAAAGAAGGAACCCTTTTGTCTGAATTTACAGCAAATTTGGAAGCTGACTGAGGCTTACTCCTTTGGTGGAAAGAGTCTTGGGTGGCTGGTGCAGCCAGGACTACTACAGGGTTCAAACTTACAAAGTTTGCGAGTTGGTAGCCTTCTTCTTCCTTTTTTTTCTTCTGCTTTTTCTTTTCCTCTTTTCTCCCTCTTTTGCCTCTCCTTCCCTTCCTCTCTTCCTTCTCCTCTTCATCAATCTCCTTCTTTAGCATTTTATAATGAACATTTTCCAACCTACAGCAAACCTTACTGAATACTTATATACCTACCATCCAGCCTCTACTGTTAACGGTTTTGCTACATTTGCTTTTTCAGATTGCTCTCAACTTACCTTTATTTTATCATATCGATCTACTCACCCACCCTTCCACCTATCCATTAATTTCTCTAATTTTTAAGGATTTCAGGTTAAATTTGCAGTATCAATGTACACGCCCCTAAATGTTTCAGGCCCACGTGATTTCCCCGGGGGGCCCACGTGATCACCCATGTCATCACCTATAGTTCAGTATTAGTTTATAGGATTTTTTTCTTTGAAATAAAACTAATATACAGTGAAGTGTACAGTTCTTAAGTGTACTTGAGTTTTGGTAAATGATTACCTTGTGTAGCCCAGATTCCTGCGGGGGTCGCTCTGCAGAAAGAGAGAGGCAGTGGAACTTCCCTCAGCAAAGCCAAGGGGTCCGGAGGAGAGGTGAGCCTGCTGTCCGCCAACCCAGCCCCTCCTGCCAGCGAGAGACTATCAGACGAGACACGGGTTCCGTTGAAGCAGTTCAGCTTTATTTCCGCAAGCTCTTGGTTTATATAGGCAAGCAAGGGGGTTTTGCGAGGGTTGGGCCAATCACATTAAAGGTCAAATTGTAATATGCCATAGTTACACCAATCACGTTAAAGGTCAAATCTTAATATAGCATAGTTGCACCAATCACATTAAAGGTCAAGTCATCAAGCTTCATTGTAACAAGAGTCTATGGTGATCACGCACTGTCCACGTGCACGGATCTCAAGAGAGCCAATAAAAAGTTTTAACAACTTAGGCCACACCTTCATCTCTTCCGCAAGGCGCCATCTTAGCTCTAAACTGCAAAGCTGGCCCGTTTTTCAAGGTTTCCCATTTAGGGCCCCACAGATTCCTATAAAGATTCTGAACATACACATCACCTCAGAAAGTTCCCTTGTCAGATCAGCCTTTGCTCTTAAGGGAACTACTCTTCTAGTTATTTTCTACTATGAGTTGATTTTGTCTCTTCTTGGACTTCGTATACTTGGAATCTCACAATATGCACTCTTTTGGGTAAGACTTCTATCATTCAGAATAAGATCTGTGAGACTCACCCATGGTGTTGTGGGGGTACATTATTTCCACTCCTTTTCTTGCCGAGTATGACTCTATTGTGTGAACATATCCTGTATATTATTCATTCTCCTATCAATGGACACTTGGATGACTTCCAATTTAGAATTACTATGAATAAAGCTGCTCAGAATGCTATTGTACAAGTCCTTTTGTGTACAAATATTTCCATATCTTTTGTGTAAATACCTAGCAATGGAATTTTGGGGTTGTAGAGTATATGTATATTTATAGGAAGCTGATAGGCCTTTTCCCAAAGTAATTGTACCATTTTATTGGAGAAGGAAATGGCAACCCACTCCAGTATTTTTGCCTGAAGAATCCCAGGGAAGGGGGAGCCTGGTGGGCTGCCATCTACGGGGTTGCACAGAGTTGGACACGACTGAAATGACTGACTTAGCAGCAGCAGCAGCAGCAGCAGCATAGTCTTACTAACATTGTATGAGAATTCTAGTTGTTCCACAATCTTGCCAAAATATGGTTACCAGTCACTTTAAATGTAACTCTTTGGGCAAGTATGTAGAAGGATCTAATTGTGGTTTTCATTTGTATTTTTCTGGTACCAGTGATGCTAAATGCCTTTTCATCTACTTTTTGGTCATACAGAGGTCTTATTTTGTAAAGTAATCATTCACATCTTTTGTCAATTTTTGAATGGGTTGTTTGCCTTTTTATAATTGGTTGTAGAGGTTCTTTATATTCAGGATGCCAGCAGTCCTTTGTCAGATATATGTTTTAAAAATATTTTCTTTCAATCTGTAGCTTACTGAAGCATTTCCTTAGTGACACCTTATGATAAGCAGCTTTTAGTTTTGATGAAATATAATATGCTATTTTTTCTTTTGTGTCATTTTCTGTAAAGTAACAAATTTCTGATTATTTTGAAATCTCTTCTTTGCCTTCCTCTAAAAGCTTCACTGTTTTCATTTTTCAAAATTGTGTATGTGATCAATTTTGAAATGGTTTCTATGTTTGGTGTGAGGCAGTGGTTGAAGTCCATTTTTGTTTTCCAGGTAGATATCTAGTTAGCCTGGAATCATTTGTTAAAAAGATCTATGTATCTCTATTGAACTGCTTTGTCACCTTTGATAAAAACTAAATACTTGTAAAATGTGGGTCTAATGCTGGACTTCCTATTCTGGGCTCTCCACTGGTGAAGATGAATTGAGATTATTATTATTATTTATTTATTTATTTTTGCATATACACATCCAAATGTTTCAGTTCCATTTGTTGAAAAAGCTGTCCATTTTCCATTGAATTGCTTTTGTATATTTGTTTAAAATCAATTGATCATGTATGTATGGGTCTATTTCTTGATGGTCTTTCCTTATCTTTGATGCAAATGTGCATCCTTTCGCCAGTACCACACTCTATCACTGAAGCTTTGTAGTAAGTCTTGATATCAAGTAGTAGGCATATTTTTTTTTCCAAAAATTCCTTTGGATAGTCCAAGTCTTTTTCAATTCTGTTTAAATTGGACTCAGCATGTCAGTTTCTGAGAAAAAAGAAAACCTGCTGAAATTCTGACTGGGAATCATATTTATAGATCAGTTTAGGGGGACATGAACATGATAGACCTCCATTTGTCTTCTTTTTCTTAGAGTTTTCTATAGCTTTTAATGTACAGAACTTGCACATCTTTTGAAAATTTACTGCTGAGTATTTTGCATGTTTTAATTCTCTTATAATTGGAATTTTGACATTCTTATGTCTGTAACTAGAATATTAAAAAATGGACTTTGCATATTACCTTTTATTTTGTGATCTGTATAAATTCATTTATTAGTTTTACTCATCAGTTTTATATATAAGCAATCTGCTATATCACCTTGAGATTTTGAATATAACCAATAATGTCATCTACAGTAGCAGCACTTTTACTGGTTACATTTTATTGTTTGTTTTTATGCTTTTTGTTTATTTTTCCAGCTTTAGTACAATGGTAAAGACATCATGTTGATTAAAGATAGTGTGAATGGTCCCCTTTTTCTTGTTTCTGATTTTACAGTTAAGGAAATCATTATTTCATTATTAAATATGCCAGCTTGGATTGTTTTGTAGATGCTCTTAATCACACTGGAGAAGTTCACTTCATGTCCTCGATTGCTGAGAGTTTTTCTGTGAATGCTGTTGATTTTCTTTATACACTTACTTTGAGGTTGTGCCTCTTTCACACTCTCTTTTCTGGGGCTCGTTCTTTGCCTATCAGATGAGAGAGGGTTTCAGACCATTGTTTTTATTTTCATTTAACTGATTATTGGGACATTCAACATCATTCTCTTATACTTACTAGCCACTTATTTTATTTCCTCCTCTGTGAAATCCTGTTAACATCCTATGTCGAGTATTATATTGAGTTATTTTTTATTGATTTATAGAAAGCAATACTCTATCATGGATATAACATTATTCTTCCATGAAAAACAAATAGTCTTCAAGTCTTTGTTTGTCTTTTAACTTTAAAGTTGAGACTGTTTTGACACAGATGTGGTCAACTTTACCGATCTTTTGTTTTATGGCTTGCCCAATTTGTATCTTGTTTAAAAAGAGTTTTTACTTTGCCAAGCCTAGAAATGAACCATAGCAAGAGTATTCTGTAGGAAACCTGTGAGATGCAGATAAGTAAAACCCAGAGGAGAATCTATAGTTTTATGTGCATTTGGCAGTGAGAAAGATTAAATGTTAATAAATTTTCTCACTGAAGAAGCAAGGAAAAGAACTTTGAGTATCAAGGAGTCCTCCTTTCCCATGGAGTAAAAACTTAATCGGAAAGGCAAGCCATAGAAAAAGAAAATGTAGTCAATAAAACCAAAAGTTCTTATTTAAAAAGACAAATAAAAGAGAAAATCTTGAGCAAATTTACTTAACAAAAGATGAGATGAGACATAAGGAAATAATTCAATCTAAAAAGGGACAAAGCTACCAATAGATTAAAAATTGTGATGAAGTAAATGTAAATATAAAAATATTAGAAAAATATTCATATAAATGACCACACTAATAGACAAAGGGAAATGTCTTTGTTCATCTATCCCAATTCATTAAGAAAAGTACTTCTTATAATTCAACATTCATACAAAACAAACAAAGAACCCAATAATCAAAAGAACCCTCTTCAGCAATGAAGAATCCAGAACAACTCCCTTTCTGGGATAAAGGTGTCAGCTGGAAATATCAGCATTGTATTTGGAGCCCTATTCAATAAAGGAAGACAAGAAAAAGTTTAAAAGTTATAAATATCAGAAGAGCAGAGACAAAAACCTCCTTTTTACTACAGACAATATAATCTTCTACCTAGACTACTGACAAGTATTAGAATGAATATGAGCATTTAGTAACATGAGTCAAGCCCAACAATCAAAAATCATTTCAAAAACGTAAGTACCAAACATATATTATGAGATATGCAAAATTTTATTGAAGGACATAAAAAGGCTCAGGCTCATTCATTCTGGATGGAAATATTTAGTATGGGAAGGATGAGAACAGTATCCAAATTTACCTGTAATTTCAATGCAATCCCAATAAAAATCTAATAGCATTTTTCATGGAACTTGGTAAGTTGATTCTCAAATTCATAAAAAAAGGAAAAAAAAAAAAGTAGAGCCAAGGTATCTTTAAACATGGACAATGAGGGAAAACTACCAGCAGAAGTGAACTTACCTTGAAGGGAATGAAGCTTCAAACACAGGACCCTTCTCCTGGGATGAGCCCAGCTGCATACTAACGCAGTCATATGCTGTCGTGAAAACTGCCAAATTAAAATTTCCCAACTACATAACTCTTTCTGTTCTAACTGCCCCTCTGTCATATTTCAACTTGCGTCCAGAGGTATTGGAGCAGCTGCAGGACAGCTTCAAGGTGGGGTCATGGGGAACTGTGGCCATTGCTGAAGGCTTTTGCTCTATTGGAATGGCTTTGCAGAAGCCAGACTGTACACAAAAGTGATTGTGAACCCCATATGTTTACCCCGAACTCCACTTACTTTCAGGACTCTAAAATTCATTTTGAAGAGAGAGATTAGAAAGCAGATGAGATACAAAATTAATTCACAAAGTAAATACCCTCTTTTAACTGCAATTTGGAAAGAAGTTTTGGAACATTTCAATAAAATAGTGAGAAATTATAGACTTCTGATTTGGATGGATATAAAAGGGAACTTCTTTGTCATCTTTAAATTTATTTATTAAAGAATAGATGAAGGAGTCAGAGAAAAAACTGAAGCAGGAAACTCAAGCAATAAAAATGAGCTATAAAATTAACAGAAATTGTACAGACACTGAGGAGAAAAATATAAAAAATTGCCAAATTATATCAAAAGGCATAATTATCATGAGGAAGAGATAGGTTTTAAGTAGGAGTCATGAATAAGCTCATAGATTGTTTGATCTAAGTCACAAAGACAATGAAGCATAGAAACACACTGGAAAAAATATTTTCATTTATTGCTGGCTTGATAAATATGCTGATGTCAACAAAAATAAATTTGTAATTTACCACTACAACAAGTACATTGACATGGAACTGGCTAATGAGTGTTGTCAATTCAAAGAGTCCTTCAGATTAATCACATCATAGAAAACTTGCAAAGCCCTGAAACTTTACAGCTCAGGTAGAAAAGACATTAGCTAGAGAATTTTCCAAATTTGACAGAAGTCTTAAAACTGTCATTACCAACAACTTCGCGTTATACTGAAAGATTTTTTAAAGCTGTTAAGAATGAAAAACTAAACTTTAACTCAGAGGAAAGCTTGAGTAACTTTCTTATTCTCCCTGTAGAAAACATTACAAAATTATTATCAAGTTAGGTGGGCAATAAAGCATATACAGGCCGGGGACTTCCCTGGTGGTTAAGAGTCCCAGGTTAAGAGTCCACCTGCCAATGCAGGAGACACAGGTTCGATCCCCAGTCCAGGAAGATTTCACATGCCGCTGGGCAACGAAGCCTGTGCAGCACAATTACTGAGCCGGCGCTCTATAGCCAGAGAGCCACAACTACAGAAACCCAAGATCCCCAGAGCCCATGCTCTGCAACAAGAGAAGCCGCCACAGTGAGAAGCCCATGCACCGAAAGTAGAGAGTAGCCCCCAGCCCCCACCCCAGCCGCACCTAGAGAAAGCCTGTGCACAGCAGCAAAGACCCAGCACTGCCAGAAAGGAGTACACAGCCCCCCAAATGGAGGAAAAAAGCTACCACAGAGATGTGCCAATTCCTTAATGCATATAGTGTGTTACACAGAGAGTGTATTCTCTTTCTGGATTTCTTGATGTTTGTAGTATTTCAAAACTTTTAAAAATGTGTAATTTGTTGTGAGCTTTTTCTCACTCAATAAATATTTACTTTTACACCTAATTATCTAACTGTAAATTGGTATCCCTTCATCTTCCCTGCAGCTCAAATGGTAAAGAATCTGACTGCGAGGCAGGAGACCAGGGTTCAATCCCTGGGTTGGGAAGTTCCCCTGGAGAAGGGAATGGCAATCCACTCCAGTATTCTTGCCTGGAGAATTCATGGACAGAGGAGCCTGGCAGGCTACAGTCTGTGGGGTCACAAAGAGTCAGACACGACTGAGTGACTAACACAACACAAACATCTTAAAGAGGACCTTCCAAATTATGTAAGTGTTCAGTCAGTTCAGTTCAGTTGCTCAGTCGTGTCCGACTCTTTGCAACCCCATGAATCACAGCATGCCAGGCCTCCCTGTCCATCACCAACTCCGGGAGTTCACTCAGACTCACGTCCATTGAGTCAGTGATGCCATCCAGCCATCTCATCCTCTGTCATCCCCTTCTCCTCCTGCCCTCAATCCCTCCCAGCATCAGAGTCTTTTCCAATGAGTCAACTCTTTGCATGAGGTGGCCAAAGTACTGGAGTTTCAGCTTTAGCATCATTCCTTCCAAAGAAATCCCAGGGCTGATCTCCTTCAAAATGGACTAGTTGGATCCCTTGCAGTCCAAGGGACTCTCAAGAGTCTTCTCCAACACCACAGTTCAAAAGCATCAATTCTTCGGTGCTCAGATTTCTTTATAGTCCAGCTCTCACATCCATACATAACCATGGGAAAAACCATAGCCTTGACTAGATGGACCTTTGTTGGCAAAGTAATGTCTCTGCTTTTAAATATGCTATCTAGGTTGGTCGTAACTTTCCTTTCAAGGAGTAAGTGTCTTTTAATTTCATGGCTGCAGTCACCATCTGCAGTGATTTTGGAGCCCTCAAAAATAAAGTCTGACACTGTTTCCACTGTTTCCCCATCTATTTCCCATGAAGTGATGGGACCAGATGCCATGATCTTCGTTTTCTGAATGTTGAGCTTTAAGCCAACTTTTTCACTCTCCTCTTTCACTTTCATCAAGAGGCTTTTTAGCTCCTCTTCACTTTCTGCCATGAGGGTGGTGTCATCTGCATATCTGAGGTTATAAGTGTTAGGCCCTACAAAAATTGAATTCTTTCTAGCCTGGTAGGTATCAAAACACATTAAACTAGAGTAATTTAAACAATGCTATATTGTTTGGTGACTAGATTGGGTAAGTAAATATTTTCTGTACATATAGTGTTTCCAGCTTTGTGGGTAGTACAGTTTCTGTTGCAACTGCTCAGTTCTGCTGTGTGAAAGATGTCACACAAAACATAACAAATGGAGGTGGCTGTGCTCCAGTAAAGCTTAATTTATGGAGACTAAAATTTTAATTTCATATATTTTTCATGTGGCAAGACATAGTCTTCTTTTGATTATGTTTTTAAGTAATTAAAAAAAACGTAAAACCATTCTTAGCTCATAGGCTGTATAAAATCAGGCTGTGGGTCACATTTGACCCATGGGCTACAATTTACTGACCAGTAGAATGGATAAATATTTTAGCAGCATAAAAGAGTACATCCTGTAAAAGACTACATGTGTATTCTTTGTGTAATAGATTCAGAGATCTTAAATCAGAGAGAGAAGGACGCAGACAGTTGGTGTCTGTTCTGAAGCAACAATCCACATGGGGATACATTTCAGATCAGTTAAAAGTTTAACCACAAGTACAGTTTTTAAAGTATCAGAAGGAAATGTAGGTGACAAGTTTGTCTCTCCACCATGCAGTTAGTTTTCTCCTTTGTCTTCCCTTAGCCAATCCGCAGCAATCCTAGGCAGAGACTTGCTTGGCCAGAGCCGAAAGGGATTTTGTAAATGCAGTTTACAGCAACGACAACAGAATATCAGAGTGTAAAGACCAGATCAAGAGTTGAAATACCAGGTAAAAGATTTTAGAGTTTCCCCTGCAGACAAAAGGTTTTGAGCTAGAGAGAAACAAGATTAGATCTGGGCTTTTAAAACGGCACTTGTCTGGCTGTGTGGAGAAGGATTAGAGGAAGCGGTGTGAGGAAGCAGGCAGTCCCTGTGAACCTGCTCGGAAGGGCAGGCTGCAGTCAGGGAGGAGAACTGCGTGGGGCACCCAGGTCTCTTGGGAGGTGAGTCTGGTCTCTTGGACTCACCAAGGACGCATGTCAATGCCCTCAACCCTCTCATACTGGCTGGCTCTGGACATCCTGGTTTCAGCCCAGGCATTCTGGGGTCTATTTGGAGGAAATGTCAACAGGAAAAGAAGTCCCCTAGATACTGTGGGATGGATATAACAGGGGAAAAATGAAACAAACAACCGAAGAGCCAAACCTTCCGGAGCTGAGAATGGGAGCTCTGCCATGGACCTACAGCTTTTGGGATAAGGACCTCCTAGATGAAATAGTCTTCTGAAATTTGGGTCAGACAGATAGAAAAGGCAAATGGGTGATCTAGACTGTCCACAATAGAAAAAACAGGTGATTTTTTTAAAAAGATTTTTTTTTTTTTTTGCCACTGGGCACATAGGATCTTAGTTCCCCAACCAGGAATCGAACCTGTGTCCCTTGCATTGGAAGCCCAGGGTATTAACCACTCGATTTAGGTGATTTAGACTTGCATCATAAAGGAGAGGTCATAGTGTTTGCACTTCACCCTGAAATACACTCACTGGGCCAAGGTTCTCAAGAGTCCAGCCAACTGGGATCTTGTAAAATCCCAGGAGACTAGTCAGAACCTTCTGTCGGTATCATTAGGGACTATTAAGGTAGAGGGGACTCTCTTGACTGTGTTTCACCCTCATCCCCAAAGAAAGGGTCCCTCAAACTCCCCGTGTGTCTGTTCACTGTAGTTTCAGGCAGACCTCGTGTCTTCCTTTCATCAATCCCAAGTACCCTTGCTCCCTCATCCAGGGCTGCAGAGCTGGCAAGAGAGAACAGCCTACATCTGCAGCTGGGTTGGAAAGGTGCAATCAGCATCCCCTGCCAGGTTGGGTCACACCAGGCTCTTTATTACAGGCTGTTTTGTTTCAGGTGAACTTGATTTAACCCTCCGTTTATTTAGAATCTATGAAATCGTAAACTCTGTCTATTGTATTTGCACTTAGCAGATGCCTGGGAGAGAGTTTCTCTCCAATGTTTCTGTCAGGAGGCTCCAGGGCTCCACTTCACTTCCTGCACATCTGCACACGAGTCTGAACATGCATACACATCCCCTCCTGCCCAGGGGCTTCCGTGATGGCTCAGTGGGTTAAAGAATCCATCTACAATGAAGAGATGCAGGAGATGTGAGTTTGATTCCTGGGTCGGGAAGATCCTCTGAAGGAGGAAATGGAAATCCACTTCAATATTCTTGCCTGGAGAATCCCATGGACAGAGGAGACTGGCGGACTATAGTCCAAAGGGTCACAAAGGGTTAGACATGACTTAGCACGCAGGCACACACACACACTCACACACTCACATATACCCAGAAACATATACCAGCCCTGGCAATTAGCAAACTCCAGGACCCACCACTTCTTCCTGCTGGAACTCTGGCTTCTACAGCTTCCTTAGAGCTCTTTGAGGCTTCCTTGATGGCTCAGGTGGTAAAGAATCTGCCTGCAATGCAGGAGACCTGGGCTCGATCCCTGGGGTGGGAAGATCCCCTGGAGAAGGAAATGGCAACCCACTCCAGTATTCTTGCCTGGACAATCGCATGGACAGAGGAGCTTGGCAGGCTATAGTCCATGGGGTTGCCAAAGAGTCAGACATGACAGAGAGACTAACACTTTCACGTTTTCACTTTTAGAGTTCCCTAACTTGGAAAATATTTAATACTTACCTGGACGAATGCCTGACTTTTTTCCATAGCAGATCCATATATCCCAAGGCAAAGGAGTCATAGTCGTTGACAACTTCATTGAGATACCTCCATAAGCAAGAGTGAAATTGTAATGTGAGGGTAATTTGTGCATTAAGTTTATGGGCAGCTAGGTCTAGGATTTCCATTTCTTTACCATCAAGGACTTTTTTTTTTTTTTGCCCACATAGACCCCATGTCTTGAAATAGTTTGTCTAATGAGAAACCTGAAGTATCACTAATAGCCTCTCTTTTCTTATTTAACAAAGACACCCAGACTTTCCAATTCCAATTCCAGATCAGTTCCCGATAGCTATGGCTGCACATTGAACTGATAGGATCTGGGCAAAAAGCTGAGCAACTTGACATTTGAGTTAGCCTATGCAGCCTTATATCAGATAATATACCATTTCTGTCAGGATTTTGGAAATATTGAAAATAGCTCAAAGACCTTCACTACTCCCTTCATGGATCCCTAGGTCTAGAGACCCCAGATTGGGAACCACTTGAATGAAATCTTTGACCATTTTGCCAAGGCAAGTAACAATGTAAAATAGGAACGGGGGGAAAAATAAAAAGGTGTGATTAACTTTAGAAACTTGGTGGCTTCTGGGAGGTAGTTAGACTGGCTGAAATATCTGTACTGGATTTTGCTTGTAAAGTTGAAAGCCTCACAGTGTGAATGGACATTTATTAACCAGGCTCTATGATGATACAAGATTTATGAATCGTGACCACTGAAGCGCAGCAGCCACAATGGATGGTGCAGAAGCACAGCAGAGAGGAGCTACCCCACGTCCAAGGTCAGAAGCGGTGGCTGCGCTTTGCTGAAGCAGCTGTGAAGAGATAACTCACGTCCAAGGGAAAAGAAACCCAAGTAAGATGGTAGGCACTGAGAGAGGGCATCAGAGGGAAAACAGACTGAAATCACAATCACAGACAACTAGCCAATCTGATCACATGGACCACAGCCTAGTCTACCTCAATAAAACTAAGCCATGCCATGTGGGGCCACCCAAGACGGGTGGTTCATGGTGGAGAGGTCTGACAGAATGTGGTCCACTGGAGAAGGGAATAGCAAACCACTTCATGATTCTTGCCTTGAGAACCTCATGAACAGTATGAAAAGGCAAAAAGATAGGACACTGCAAGATGCACTCCCCAGGTCAGTAGGTGCCCAACATGCTACTGGAGATCAGTGGAGAAATAACTCCAGAAAGAATGAAAGGATGGAGCCAAAGCAAAAACAACACTCAGTTGTGGATGGGACTGGTGATAGAAGCAAGGTCCGATGCTGTAAAGAGCAATATTGCATATGAATCTGTAATGTTAGATCCATGAATCAAGGCAAATTGGAAGTGGTCAAACGATATGACAAGAGTGAACACTGACATTCTAGGAATCGGTGAACTAAGATGGACTGGAATGGGTGAATTTAGCTCAGATGACCATTATATCTACTACTGTGGGCAGGAATCCCTCAGAAGAAATGGAGAAGCCATCATGGTCAATGAAAGAGTCCGAAATGCAGTCCTTGGATGCAATCTCAAAAATGACAGGATGATCTCTGTTTGTTTTCAAAGCAAACCATTCAGTATCACGGTAATCCAAGCCTATGCCCCAACCAGTAACACTGAAGAAGCTGAAGTTGAATGGTTCTATGAAGACCTACAAGACCTTCTAGAACTAACAACCAAAATAGATGTCCTTTTCATTATAGGGGACTGGAATGCAAAAGTAGGAAGTCAAGAAACACCTGGAGTAACAGGCAAATTTGGCCTTGGAATACGGAATGAAACAGGGCACAGGGTAATAGAGTTCTACCAAGAGAATGTACTGGTCATAGCAAACACCCTCTTCCAACAACACAAGAGAAGACTCTACACATGGACATCACCAGATGGTCAACACCAAAATCAGATTGATTATATTCTTTGCAGGCAAAGATGGAGAAGCTCTATACAGTCAGCAAAACAAGACCAGGAGCTGACTGTGGCTCAGATCATGAATTCCTTATTGACAAATCCAGACTGAAATTGAAGAAAAAGTGGAGAAAACCACTAGACCATTCAGGTATGACCTAAATCAAATCCCTATGACTATACAGTGGAAGTGAGAAATAGAATTAAGGGACTAGATCTGACAGAGTGCCTGAGAAACTATGGAGGGAGGTCCCTAACATTCTACAGGAGACAGGGAGCAAGACCATGCCCTAGAAAAAGAAATGCAAAAAAGCAAAATGGCTGTCTGAGGAGGCCTTACAAATAGCTGTGAAAAGTAAAGGAGAAAAGGAAAGATATACCCATTTGAATGCAGACTTCCAAAGAATAGCAAGGATAGGTATGAAAGCCTTCCTCAGTGATCAATGCAAGGAAATAGAGGAAAACAATAGAATGGGAAAGACTAGAGATCTCGTCAAGATAATTAGAGATACCAAGGGAACATTTCATGCAAAGATGGGCTCAATAAAGGACAGAAATGGTAGGGACCTAACAGAAGCAGAAGATATTAACAAGAGGTGGCAGGAATACACAGAAGAACTGTACAAAAAAGATCTTCATGAACCAGATAATCACGATGGCATGATCACGCATCTAGAGCCAGACATCCTGGAATGTGAAGTCAAGTGGGCCTTAGGAAGCATCACTATGAACAAAGCCCTTGGAGGTAATGGCATTCCAGTTGAGCTATTTCAAATCCTGAAAGATGACTGTGAAGGTGCTGCACTCAATATGCCAGCAAATTTGGAAAACTCAGCAGTGGCCACAGGACTGGAAAAGGTTAGTTTTCATTCCAATCCCAAAGAAAGGCAATGCCAAAGGATGCTCAAACTGCCACACAATTGCACTCATCTCACATGCTAGTAAAGTAATGCTCAAAATTCTCCAAGTCAGGCTTCAACAATACATGAACCATGAACTTCCTGATATTCAAGCTGGTTTTAGAAAAGGCAGAGGAACCAGACATCAAATTGCCAACATCTGCTGGATTATCAAAAAAGCAACAGAGTTCCAGAAAAACATCTATTTCTGCTTTATTGACTATGCCAAAGTCTTTGACTGTGTAGATCACAATAAACTGTGGAAAATTCTGGAAGAGATGGGAATACCAGGGCACCTGACCTGCCTCTTGAAAAACCTATATGCAGGTCAGAAAGCAACAGTTAGAACTGGACATGGAACAACAGACTGGTTCCCAATAGGAAAAGGAGTACGTCAAGGCTATATGTTGTCACCCTGCTTATTTAACTTCTATGCAGAGTACATCATGAGAAACGCTGGGCTGGAGGAAGCACAAGCTGGAATCAAGATTGCTGGGAGAAATCTCAATAACCTCAGATATGCAGATGACACTACCCTTATGGCAAAAAGTGAAGAAGAACTAAATAACCTCTTGATGAAAGTGAAAGAGGAGAGTGAAAAAGTTGGATTAAAGCTCAACATTCAGAAAACGAAGATCATGGCATCCGGTCCCATCACTTCATGGCAAATAGATGGGGAAACAGTGGAAACAGTGTCAGACTTTATTTTGGGGGGCTTCAATATCACTGCAGATGGTGACTGCAGCCATGAAATTAAAAGACGCTTACTCCTTGGAAGGAAGTTATGACCAACTGAGAGATAGCATATTAAAAAGCAGAGACATTACTTTGTCAACAAAGGTCCGTCTAGTCAAGGCTATGGTTTTTCCCATGGTCATGTATGGATGTGAGAGTTGGACTATAAAGAAAGCTGAGAGCTGAAGAATTGATGCTTTTGAACTGTGGTGTTGGAGAAGACTCTTGAGAGTCCCTTGGACTGCAAGGGGATCCAACCAGTCCATTCTAAAGGAGATCAGTCCTGGGTATTCATTGGAAGGACTGATGCTGAAGCTGAAACTCTAATACTTTGGCCACCTGATGACCCTGATGCTGGAAAAGATTGAGGGCAGGAAGAGAAGGGGACGACAGAGGATGAGATGGCTGGATGGCATCACCGACTCAATGGACATGGGTTTGGGTGGACTCTGGGAGTTGGTGATGTACAGGGAGGACTGGCGTGCTGTGGTTCATGGGGTCGCAAAGAGTCAGAATTGACTGAGCGACTGAACTGAACTGAATTAGAATGTGGCCAGAGACACACAGTGAAGAATCATGTCAGAGACTGTGCTAGAACCCACATCTGGGTTACTGGATTCTGGGGAAAGTCCCACTGTGGAGGGATGGGAAGAGGTACAACAAGTCCCCTGCATACGAACCTTCAAGCTGCAGACTTTCAAAGATTCGAATGTGGAGCTTACTAATGAAGACCTGATGGATTTGGAGGCCCAGAGGAAGCACAAAGAGAGACAAGAGGAGGAAGAAGTAACTGAAGCAACTGAAGAGAGCCACGGTGCAGGAAACGGAATGGAGTTTTCTCTATCTGAGGGGTACTGTTAGTTTTTGAGGCACCAGACCTGCTTGTAGAACTGAACAGGAAGGTCTTGGCAGAATGCAATCCAGTGCTACCGTGTCATCTATGATAAGGTTAAAAGAGCTACTACCCAGACATCACTGCATCCCTTTTTCAAGACAGTAGATAGAATTGAATCCAGCAAGGAACCGGAGTCCAGGCCATCAATGTCAGGTGTGAGTGAAGTGGTAGCGTGCCTTCTGTCTCCTATTGCTGACAATTCTGCAGCTCTATCATCTCCCATCTCCTCTCCCTCCTCCAGTCAGTAACTCTTCTTGTCTGTTCAGTTGATGCCAGCCCCTGTATGCCGGCTGTTGTACTGACTACTGTACTTTTCAAGATACTGTTAAGATTCAGTTCAGTTCAATCACTCAGTTGTGTCCAACTCTTTATGACTCCACAGACTGCAGCATGTCAGGCTTCCCTGTCCATCACCAACTTCTGGAGTTTTCAAATAGTTTTCTTTTTGTTTTTTAATGTTATCATTTGTTTGAAAAGTATTACAAACCTATTATAGTACAGTACTATATAGCCCATTGTGTTAGCTGGGTACCTAGGCTGATTTTGTTGGACTTAGGAGCAAATTAGATTTAGGAACATGCTCTTGGAATGGAACTCTTTCATGTGTAGGGGACTACTACTTCATATTTGGTATCTACTACCAACCAGTCTATTCGGAAGGAGATCAGCCCTGGGTGTTCTTGGGAAGGAATGATGCTAAAGCTGAAACTCTCCAGTACTTTGGCCACCTCATGCGAAGAGTTGACTCATTGGAAAAGACTCTGATGCTGGGAGGGATTGACGACAGAGGATGAGATGGCTGGATGGCATCACTGACTCGATGGACCTGAGTTTGAGTGAACTCCGGGAGATGGTGATGGACAGGGAGGCCTGGTGTGCTGAAATTCATGGGGTCGCAAAGAGTCGGACACGACTGAGCGACTGAAATGACTGAGGGACTGACTGACTGACTTTGTATGGATTATTGAAGAAAGAGTCCCTCGGGAAGTTCCTCTTCCTCTGACCTGAATTACAGATGTCACAGGGACTGCAGATAGGGTGCTTGATTCATGCTTCTTTCAAATGCAGAAAGCTGCAGATGAAACATGTTTATAGAGCCTCAACCTTCCCTAGAGACAGAACCCTCCATTCTGGCCACTCACTGGAGTTACTCTGGGCCAAAACTGGATGTCACTAGCAATTCAGGAAGATCCTGGCTGCGAAAGCAGGCACCCAGCAGAAAGCAAAACAGGAAAGGATGGCTAGTTAAGAATCCAGGTGTTATTACCAGTGCCCTTCAGTTCTCCAAATGAAGTGAATGCTCTCCAAGAGAATGAGAAAGACTTTTGCATCCTCTTGAACACTCTGTGTCACTCATGGTCTCTCAGCATGGGGCAGATTGAAAATGCAAAGCTTCCTTCTCCTCTTAAGAAGAGAAAATAGTTTTGTATCATGGGTTTATCCAGCTAAACTTCAGGGTACAATTGGCTATGATCTCCATTTTATGGGGTAGGAAAAATGAGACTCAGAAGTAAGTGCAAATCTATTTGTATGCCCCTGACATCATGGGGGCTCCAGGTGGTAGAACCTCTTTGAAAGTCCATCACTATCAGCTGGGAGATAGCCGGTATGTGAGTGTTAGAGTAGCTTCATGAATGAGTCTTTTGCTTCTGTTCTCTTATCTCATGTGGAGCAGATGTCTTCTACTCTCAGAATCCTGGCATTCATGAAGGTCTCAAGACTCCATGCTTTTGTGAAAGCAAAGGTGTGGACAGATACACATGACATGGTTATCATTAGTGGCACGTGGGCAAGGAAAGGAAAGACTGCTAGCTTTTATTTACTCATTTCTTAATGACTTGGTAACAATAAGCATGTGCCTTCAGAAGAGCAATTTTTAATTTTTTTTTTTCTCTACAGGAGATTCTGTTCTATTCCAGACCATTTCCCTGGAGGAGGAAATGGCAACCCACTCTAGTATTCTTGCCTGAAAAATCCTATGGACAGAGGAGCCTGGCGGGCTACAGTCCATGGGGTTGGAGGAGCCAGACACGACTTAGCGACTAAACCACCACCACCACCACCACCACCAGACCATTTTTCAAGCAGGATACTTGGGCCAATTATTCAATCATATGAACCTCAATTTTCACAATAATGGATACCATAACACCCATATCTCTATGCTCAACAGATGTTATGTAGATCAAAGAGGAACTCTAGACATTATAGTTGTTGCTGTTTAGTCATTAAGTCGTGTCCAATTCATTGTGACCCCGTGAGCTTAGCCTGCCAGGCTCCTCTGACATAGGAGTTTCCAGCAAGACTGCTGGAAGGGCTGCCATTTTCTTCTCCAGGGAATTTTCTCTACCCAGGGATCAAACATATATCTCCTGCTTGACAGACGGGTTCTTTACCATTAAGCCACCTGGGAAGCCCTGACATAATAGGCAATAAGTCAAATACTACTATTATTGGGAAGAACCGAAAATGCTAGAATTGTAAGGGACATGATTGCTTGCCTTCAGCTCTTTTCTCGTCTCTTTAATCATCTTTCTTTTTTCTTTTTTTTTTTTAGCCAGAGGGCTGATTTCATTGATTCCACAAAGATTTATATGTTTTATCTGGAAGGCTCTATGGAAGACTAGAATGGTGAGGGGTCACTCTGGTACCCTTTCATGACATTCATTCTGATTGGAGACACCCAGGGAAAAGAAAACAATTTAAAATAAAATAGAAATTGCTATAAAGGAGCCATCAAACAGACTGACTCCCCTAATAGGAAGGGTTTCCAGTTGATTTATAGTTTTTGGTAAAATTTGCTTGGTAAAGTGGTCATTCTTGTTGCGGGAAATAAACAAACAAAGAATGCATAGCTGCACTGAACACAAACAGGGAGAATTAGCTTGAGTCATGTTTGATATCACATTTTGATTCTGTGCTGCTGCTGCTTAGTTGCTCAGTCATGTCTGACTCTTGGCTACCTCATGAGTCCATGTAACTATAGTCCTCCAGGCTCCTCAGTCCAAGGGATTCTCCAGGCAAGAATACTGGAGTGGGTTGCATGCTCTCCTCCAGGGGATCTTCTGGACCAAGGGATCAAACCCGGGTCTCTTATGTCTCCTGCATTGCCAGGCAGGTTCTTTACCGCTAGTGCCACCTGGGAAGCCTGAGCAATTTTTAAATATCATATTCTGACTCTGCTCTCAGACTAAAGACAGAAAGAACTACAAATAGCTACTATATTATAGTAAGTAGGTCTATTTGCACAGGGGTTAGCAAATACAAACACTAGTTCTGAATTGAAAATATACAAAATATATTGTAGAGAAGGAGAGTGAGAATTCTAAAAGTCAGAGAAGGAAATTGCAAATATGAAAAGGAAAAGCTAAAATGGACTATGTGATGCTGACTTGCAATGGAGGTGTCAGCATAAACTGGTTTTTAATATATATCGTGTTGACTTAAAAATGCACCACATGAGAGTTGTAGGAGAGTTTTTATTTGGGGCAAAATGAGGACTATAGACTGGGAAACAGCATTTCAGATAGCTCTGAGGAACTGCTCCAAAGAGGCGGGATGGATGGCTAGTGATTTGTGATTTTGGTTAAGGAGGAATACATGCAATCAAGCACATATTATTTTGCAGAAGGTGTCTGCTAGTCACAAGGAGAAGTCATCACCACAGATTTTAGTCCTTGTATAGACATGAGGAGACACACAAACTGGGCTTATGATATTGGCTCCTGAAAATATTGAAGTATCTGAAGACCTGTCCTTCCAGTATTTCCCAGAGCACAGAGTGACTCTTGCCTGTTCTCTTTCCTTAATTATTTTCAGGGGTGTTGAAATTCAGCAGCTGCTATAGCACATGATTTAATCCTTATAGAGTAGATGGCAAATACCAATTTGATACAAAGAAAAGATTGGAAGGACCCTGGAAAAGGGTCTTTGGGAAAGACCCTGATGCTGGGAAAGATTGAGGGCAGGAGGAGAAGGGGGTGACAGAGGATGAGATGGTTGGATGGCATCACTGATGCAATGGACATGAGTTTGAGCAAACTCCAGGAGTTGGTGAAGGACAGGGAAGCCTGGCATGGTGCAGTCCATGGAGTCTCAAAGAGTCAGACATGACAGAGCGATGGAACAACAAAAATATATGCATACACACACACGTATACATTATAAATGATGGAGGAGAGAAAGCTCTTCTTTTGAGTAGAATTCCAACTAATAAATGAAGAGAGAATCATGAAACTTAGAATGACTATTTGGCAGTCACTACAGTAATCATTTTTTCAGACAAGTGTTATCAATGAATGCTTGATTCAGTGAGTGAAATGTTTATGGGAGGCAGGATACCTTCATAGTCTCTGAACACCTCTCCACAATGTACTGATACATTACAAAGAAAAAATAGCACCTTATAGTGGAGAAACCAGATGAATCCCACCCTAAGAGATCAAAATTAATATCAGCAATCCCGGGACAGCTAGATGTCACATGCCCATGTGATGTACTGAGAGCACAGAGTCACTTCTCTGTTATTCTATCAACAGTGCCTAACTTGGGGCTTCCCTGGTGGCTTGGTGGTAAAGAATCCATCTGCCAGTGCAGGAGCCATGAGTTCAATCCCTGGTCTGGGAAGATCCCACACGTTGCAGAACAACTAAGCCTGAGCACCACAGCTATTGAGGCTGTGCTCTAGAGCCCAGGAGTCACAACTGCTGAAGCCCGCACGCTCTAGAGTCTGTGATTTGCAACAAGAGAAGCCGCCACAATGAGAAGCCCTTGCATCAAAGCCAAGAGGGGCCCCTGCTCTCCATAACTAGAGAAAGGCCAAGCACAGCAATGAAGACCCGGCACAGCGAAAAATAAATAAATAAATAAATAAGTCTACATATTAAAAAAAGCAAACTGTCCAAAAATTCACAACTCTAACTAAGTCATAGACACTATTCAAACCTAAACAGATGGGCTAGCAGGAGGAACACTCCAGTACTCTTTAAAAATGTTGGGTTCAGTTCAGTCGCCCAGTTGTGTCTGACTCTTTGAGACCCCATGAATCACAGCACACCAGGCCTCCCTGTCCATCACCAATTCCCGGAGTTCACTCAAATTTACATCCATCAAGTCGGTGACGACATGCAACCATCTCATCCTCTGTCATCCCCTTCTCCTCCTGCCCCCAATCCCCCCCAGCATCAGAGTCTTTTCCAATGAGTCAACTCTTCACATCAGGTGGCCAAAGTACTGGAGTTTCAGCTTTAGCATCATTCCTTCCAAAGAACACCAGAACTGATTTCCTTTAGAAGGGACTGGTTGGATCTCCTTGCAGTCCGAGGGACTCTCAAGAGTCTTCAGTACCACAGTTCAGAAGCATCAACTCTTCAGCGCTCAGCTTTCTTCACAGAAGTTCATGAAAAACAAAAAGTGATTGAGGAATTGTTTCAGATGAAAGGAGAGAAAGACATGATGACTAAATGTGGATCCAGGATCCTGTGGATCAGAAAATTATTTTGCTTTTGCTACAAAGGATGCTAGTGGAACAACTGGCAAAATTTGAAGGCTGTCTGTTAATTATGACTCTTTGCAATCCCATGGACTGTAGCCCACCAGGCTTCTCTGCGCATAGAATTTGCCAGGCAAGAATACTGGAGTGGGTTGCCATTCCCTTCTCGAGGGAATATTACCAACTCAGGGACTGAACCCAGGGCTCCTGCACTGCACGCAGATTTTTACCATCTAAGCCACAGGGAAGCCCAAATAAGATAACACTCCATTAATGTTAATCTGCTGTCTTGGGGAAGTATACCATGGTTATGTGAAAGAAGGTCTTGCTTTTGTGAAGTATGTGCTGAAACAAAAAGGGGCCACATGTCTGCAAATTACTCTAATGTACTTCAGATTATGTACGCACAGATCAGCGTAGAGAGGAGGATGAAAACACTGAGGCAAACATTTAAAATTTGAGGAGTCCAATCGAAGACTATACGTCAACACTTTTTACTCCTTTTCTACCTTTTCTGTACATCTGAAATTATTTCCAAATACAAAGATTTTTTAAAAGGCACAGAGATGAGCTGAGTAGCATCTGTTCAGAGTCAGAGACAGTAGAGAAAACTTTGGCTTAGTGATGTAGGGAGCAGCTAAAACAGAGATCTTCACGAGAACAGGGGCTCCACACTTGGCACTAGTGCACCTGGATGCCCAGCACAGAGCAAGACCCTATGGCTACAGTCCATGGGGCCGCAAAGAGATGGCCACACTGAAGCGACTTAGCATGCACAGGCACACATCCACTGAATACAGGGAAGATGGAAGGAGGAGGGAAGGAAGGGGGCCTTTCCTTCTGGGCTGATTCAGGGCAGAAAGTGGCCAGCTCCAGCTTCAGGTTTAATTCTTGGGAATCACTCTAGCAGACTACGATCAGATATTGTTCATATTCAACACGGGCTCACTCGGAACTCGGGTGAGTCCATGACTCCATTGTTTCGCACTTGTTCCCACTGTATACCCGTGACACTGGAGGGGGAAGGAGGCCTCCTGAAACTGGGGTGGAGCTGACACTGTCTGTCAGAGAAAATTTTCATCACCTGGCAATGACAGGTATCAGTACTGCTTACTGAATTTATAACCCAACATGTCAAAAGGAAAAAAGAGAAAAAAACTTTCAGAGAGGTTTGACGAGAAAACATTGAGAAAAGAATCTGGAAGTTTCACTTATTAAGGTCAAAATGTCACCAAAGCATTAAAGGAGCGAATAGAAAAAAAAAAAATTTCTGAAACAGAGCTGCTTAATTCCAAGTCAAACACACATCAGTTCAGTTACTGAGTGATCGAGAGATGACTGTTCAGCAATTCGAGGTGACTTCACCGAGTGCCTGCAGTGGGTGGAAAGTTCATTTACTGATGACCAGCATGAGCCAGAACGTGGGCAGGGTGTACGTGCATGCTCGGTGGCGTCTAGCCCTTGGTGACCCTATGGGTTATCACCTGCCAGGTTCCTCTGTCCATGGAATTTCCTAGGCAAGAATACTGAAGTGGGTTGCCATTTCCTACTCCAAGGGATCTTCCTGACTCAGAGATCTAACCCGAGTCTCCTGCATCTCCTGCACTGCAGGCAGATTCTTTACCACTTTGCCACCTGAGAAGCATGGGCAGGATATACTTTATATATATATATATATATATATATATATATATATATATATATATATATATATATATATTACACCTGTGAGCCTCCCAGCCACCACTTCCTCTCCCTCCTTTTTCCTCTAGCCTTCTTCTTCTTCAATTTATTGAATACTTACTTTGGGCCCCGCTCTTTGCTAAAACCTTCACATTCTTTATATTGCTTGATTCTTTCCACTGCTCCATGAGTAGCTATGAGTGTAACTTCCTTTTGGCAGAAACATTAAATAACTCGCCTAGGGTTGCAAAAGTTGTAAGAGGCAATTTTCTGGGATCTGCAGGAATTTCAGTTCTGTGACTTCTAAAATAACAGATGGAGGTACAGTATCCAGGACATTAACCCATAGGCAGGCTAGAAGCTAGAAACTTAGAGCCACTAAAGTTGCATGATTTTTTTTTTTCCCACCCTGAGACTGTAGGCTTGCAGAGCACCTGAATCACACAGTTAGGACCGCACAGAGGGTTTACATCACTGGTGAACTTTGCTGATCTCTCTTTGGTCTTTTTATGGCATGTTCTGAAAGGGGCGACTGTTCAGATACTCAACTGCAAATGATCATTCCCTTGTCTGTCCGCTCTTTTTACCTGAAGTGTATCTGTGATGTTCAGACGTCTTTTTTAACTCAAGTAAATCTGGCACAACAACAATGGCAAATACCTACCATGTGCTAAAGTCTGTGCTGGCTTCTGGGCCTCCCAATTTCCCCAGGTTGAACCGAGGAACTACATCTATATATAAATGACAGGGTGAGAAGAACTATAATAGAGGCACGCATGCTGCTGCTAAGTCACTTCAGTCGTGTCCGACTCTGTGCGATCCCATAGACGGCAGCTCACCAGGCTCCCCTATCCCTGGGATTCTCCAGGCAAGAACACTGGAGTGGGTTGCCATTTCCTTCTCCAATGCATGAAAGTGAAAAGTGAAAGTGAAGTCACTGAGTCGTGTCCAACTCTCAGCGACCGCATGGACTGCAGCCCATCAGGCTCCTCCATCCATGGGATTTTCCAGGCAAGAGTACTGGAGTGGGGTGCCATTGCCTTCTCCAAGAGGCATGCATAGCAAGTCATTATTTTAACTGAAAACATTAATTGAGGAAAAATATTTATGCTAGAGAGCTTCCCAGCTGACGCAGTAGTAAAGAATCCACCTGCAAATGCAGGAGACATAAGAGATACAATTTCTAACCCTGGGTCAGAAAGGTCCCCTGGAGGAGGGCATGGCAACCCACTCCAGTATTCTTGCTTGGAAAATGCCATGAACAGAGGACCATGGCAGGTTACAGTCCATGCGGTCGCAAAGTGTCAGACATGACTATGCTAGAAAATGAAATAGGAAAATAGATTAAGTCAATTAATGTAAGCAAAAAATATATACAGGAAACAATGTGTAGAGTACACATAGCTTAAAAGGTCACTCTTCATTAATTACAGAGGCCTTTCTTGCTGTAGGGCTTCTTTTGTGGCTCAGCTGGTAAAGAATCTGCCTGCAATGTGGGAGACCCGGGTTCAATCCCAGGGTTGGGAAGTTCCCCTGGAGAAGAGAAAGGCTACCCACTCCAGTATTCTGGCCTGGAGAATTCCATGGACTGCATAGTCCATGGGGTTGCAAAAAGTTGGACATGACTGAGCAACTTTGCTTTTTCACTTTTCTTGCAATATCAAAGGTCAGTTTTCATTCCAACCCCTAAGAAAGGCAATGCCAAAGAATGCTCAAACTACTGCACAATTGCACTCATCTCACATGCTAGTAAAGTGATGCTCAAAATTCTCCAAGCCAGGCTTCAACAGTATGTGAACCATGTTGTGAATCCAGATGTTCAAGCTGGATTTAGAAAAGGTAGAGGAACCAGAGATTAAATTGCCAACATCTGCTGGATTACCATAAAAGCAAGAGAGTTAAAAAAAAAAACACTGTTTTATTGACTATGCCAAAGCCTTTGATTCTGTGGATCACAATAAACTGTGGAAAACTCTGAAAGACATGAGAATACCAGACCACCTCACTTGCCTCTTGAGAAATCTGTATGCAGGTCAAGAAGCAACAGTTAGAACTGGACATGGAACAACAGACTGGTTCCAAATAGGAAAAGGAGTACATCAAGGCTGTATATTGTCACCCTGCTTATTTAACTTCTATGTAGAGTACATCATGAGAAATGCTGGGCTGGATGAAGCACAAGTTGGAATCAAGATTGCTGGGAGAAATCTCAATAACCTCAGATATGCAGATGACACCACCCTTATGGCAGAAAGTGAAGAAGAACTAAAGAGCCTCTTTTGATGAAAGTCAAAGAGGAAAGTGAAAAAGCTGGCGTAAATGTCATCATTCAGAAGACTAAGATCATGGCATCCGGCCCCATCACTTCATGGCAGATAGATGGGGAAACAGTGAAAACAGTGTCAGACTTTATTTTGAGGGGCTCCAAAATCACTGCAGATGGTGATTGCAACCATGAAATTAAAAGACACTTACTCCTTGGAAGGAAAGTTGTGACCAACCTAGATAGCATATTAAAAAGCAGAGACATTACTTTGCCAACAAAGGTTCATCTAGTCAAGGCTATGGTTTTTCCCATGGTCATGTATGGATATGAGAGTTGGACTGTGAAGAAAGCTGAACGCCGAAGAACTGATGCTTTTGAACTGTGGTGTTTGAGAAGACTCTTGAGAGTCCCTTGGACTGCAAGGAGATTCAACCAGTCCATCCTAAAGGAGACCAGTCATGCGTGCTCATTGGAAGAACTGATATTGAAGCTGAAACTCCAGTACTTTGGCCACCTGATGCGAAGAGATGACTCATTTGAAAAGACCTTGATGCTGGGAAGGGTTGAAGGTGGGAAGAGAAGGGGATGAAAATGAGATGGTTGGATGGTATCACCAACTCAATGGAGATGAGTCTGGGTGAACTCCAGGAGTTGGTGATTGTCAGGGAGGCCAGGCGTGCTGCAGTGCATGGGGCCACAAAGAGTTGGACATGACTGAGCGACTGAGATGAACTGAGCTGCTGTATCAATGAGGAACACTCATCCAAGATAATGTTTCCTGATTCTGATGGAAATTGTCCTCTTCTCTCTTCATTCCTATATTTGTCTTTCACTGATTGATCTCTGAGGCTATTCCTGATAAGATTTGTTCTTTTTCATTTTTATATTTTACAGAACTGACATATTAATAGCTGTGTTGTATCATTCTCTATGTCTGAAATTCTCCCGTGTTTGAAACACAGATTCTTTCTCTTTGAAAATTCCAGATGGCCAGGAGATTTGACTCTTTTTTTTTTTTTTCTTCAAAGAGTTCGTAGTCCCATGAGCAGGTGCTGAAAAAGGCCACCAAAAAAGCACATATCTTGTTATTCTTATAGCTTTCTCTTTGGTGAGGTGTTTCAGTAAGATATGTAGAGCCCATACAGGCCTTGGTGAATCCACGAGGGGAGGATTTAAATCTCACTTAGTATTAAGATGTGCTTCCCTGGTATTTCATATAGTAAAGAATCTGCCTGCAATACGGGAGACCTGGGTTCAATCCCTCAGTGGGGAAAGTTCCCCTGGAGAAATGGCTACCCACTCCAGTATTCTTGCCTGGGAAATCTCATGGACAGAGAGGAGCCTAGTGTGCTACAATCCATGGGGTCGCAAAGAGTTGGACACAACTGAGTGACTCTCAGACTTTCTTGTATGAATACATAACTATATGGGAAACTTGGCACTGCCTTATATAGAGTGGAAGTTTGCCTGTGGGTTTTATGGATATGTGAGTGGTAGCTGTTGAGCCCTTATAATATTCCAAGTGCTATGTTAAGCTCCTCATGCATCTTTTAATAGTGATCCTCACAAGAATAACATGAAGTTTTATTATCTTGTGGATGAGAAAACTAAGATTTGGAGAGTTTAATAGGTTCCAAGTCACACAGCTGGTCAGTGTTAGTTTGAATTTGAATCCAGATATGTTAGACTGCTCCAGTATTCTTCCCTGGAGAATGCCATGGACAAATGAGCCTGGTAGGCTACAGTCCATCGGGTCGCAAGGGTCAGACATGACTGAGGGACTAACACTTTCACTTTACATGTTGGACTGAAACCCCAAGATAATTCCACCACAATAGTAGTCATCAGACTTTAAATTTAAGAGGTCTGAGATAGGGGTTCAAATATGCATTTTCAATAACTACACCAGAGGATTTCACGATGAAGTGTCAACCCTCTTAGAATTGTTCCTTACAGAGAAGCATCAGTTCAGTTCAGTTCGTTGCTCAGTCGTGTCCGACTCTTTGCGACCTCATGAATTGCAGCACGCCGGGACTCCCTGCCCATCACCAACTCCCGGAGTTCACTCAAACTCACATCCATCGAGTCGGTGATGCCATCCAGCCATCTCATCCTCTGTTGTCCCCTTTTCATCTTGACCCAATCCCTCCTAGCATCAGAGTCTTTTCCAATTAGTCAGCTCTTCGCATTAGGTGGCCAAAGTATTGGAGTTTCAGCTTTAGCATCATTCTTTCCAAAGAACACCAGGACTGATCTACTTCAGAATGGACTGGTTGAATCTCCTTGCTCTCCAAGGGACTCTCAAGAGTGTTCTACAAGACCACATTTCAAAAGCATCAATTCTTTAGTGCTCAGATTTCTTTATAGTCCAACTCTCACATCCATAAGCAACTACTGGAAAAACTATAGCTTTGACTAGATAGACCTTTGTTGGCAAAGGAATGTCTCTGCTTTTCAATATGCTATCTAGATTGGTCATAACTTTCCTTCCAAGGAGTAAGTGTCTTTTAATTTCATGGCTGCAATCACCATCTGCAGTGATTTTGGAGCCCCCCAAAATAAAGTCTGACACTGTTTCCACTCTTTCTCCATCTATTTCACATGAACTGATGGGACCAGGTGCCATGATCTTCGTTTCCTGAATGTTGAGCTTTAAGCCAACTTTTTCACTCTCCTCTTTCACTTTCATCAAGAGGCTCTTTAGTTCTTCTTCACTTTCTGCCATAAGGATAGTGTCATCTGCATATCTGAGGTTATTGAGATTTCTCCCGGCAATCTTGATTCCACCTTGTGCTTCTTCCAGCCCAATGTTTCTCATGATGTACTCTACATATAAGTTAAATAAGCAGGGTGACAATATACAGCCTTGATGTACTCCTTTTCCTATTTGGAACCAGTCTGTTGTTCCATGTCCAGGTCTAACTGTTGCTTCCTGACCTGCATATAGGTTTCTCAAGAGGCAGGTCAGGTGGTCTGGTGTTCTCATGTCTTTCAGAGTTTTCCACAGTTTATTGTGATCCACACAGTCAAAAGCTTTGGCATAGTCAATAAAGCAGAAATAGATGTTTTTCTGGAACTCTCTTGCTTTTTTAATGATCCAGAAGATGTTGGCAATTTGATCTCTGGTTCTTCTGTCTTTTCTAAAACCAGCTTGAACATCAGGAAGTTCATGGTTCACATACTGTTGAAGCCTGGCTTGGAGAATTTTGAGCATCACTTTACTAGCATGTGAGATGAGTGCAATTGTGCAGTAGTTTGAGCATTCTTTGTCATTGCCTTTCTTAGGGATTGGAATGAAAACTGACCTTTTACAGCCGTCTAACTCAATGAAACTAAGCCATGTCGTGTGGGGCCACCCAAGATGGGTGGATCCTGGTGGAGAGGTCTGACAGGATGTGGTCCACTGGAGAAGGGAATGGCAAACCACTTCAGTATTCTTGCCTTGAGAACCCCATGAACAGAGAAGCAGAGACAAACATATAATGACTCAGCAATTATTATATATAAGTCTCTATGTGGCATGGAGATGGATACAAATGTGTCAATTTCTTCCTGTCAAGGAAATTTTTTTTTTGCCATGATAATATGTGAACAGGGAAAGCCTTAAATAGCCAAAACAGATATAAATGTTAACTTACGTAGTAGAAGTGATGTCACAAGACCATACATGATCCAATGGCAAATAAAATACAAAGATACATTTCCTGAAGACTTCAGAGAGGAAACAATTTCTTCAGACTGAAGTGTTCAGGGAAGGATCCAAACATCACATGAGAGGTGAACTGGATTTTGGAGAATGATGGGAAATAATTGAAGAAGGGTAGCATTTGATGGAGAGTGATGGTGTGAACTGTAATCCAAATAAACCTCTTCTCCACCTGTTGGTCTTTGCCTTCTATGACATTCAAAGAACCATACTCTAGCAATCAAAAAGTAATTACGTGCAAGTGTTAGTTACTCAGTCATGTCCTACTCTTTGCGACCCCATGGACTGTAGCCAGTCAAGCTCCTCTGTCCATAGGGATTCTGCAGGCTAGAGTACTGGAGGGGGTAACTATTCCCTTCTCCAGGGGATCATCCCTGACCTAGGGATTGAACCCAGGTCTCCCACATTGTGGGCAGATTCTTTACCTTCTTTGCCACTAGTGAAGCCTGAGAATAATTATATTGATATGCAATTCCAATCTTTACTTGCATCTCTCAGAGAGTATTAAAGGAGAACCAATTCCCAAATCTACTCTTGGGATTTGAGTGGACAGTTTCCTCAAAATCAAGGGTTTCCTGAAATGGGGGACTTTTGCTGTTAAACCAGGAAGGTCCTGGGAAAACTGGGACAAACTGGCCACCCTGCACGGAAGACTTGAATTCCTCGTGACTGAGGGGTCAGAGGAATAGAAGGTTCTGTGAGTGCCAGTGGCCTGATCCCAGCTTACACACAGCACAAGAGACGGGTGTTACTGTGAGATGCCTGTGTAGACTCTATGCCAAATATTATAGTCTTAAAGCCTATATAAGCCTATAAGGCTTATAGCCTTAAAGAGGACGGCTTCTTTGGTGTCAGTAGAGAAGAGAGTTTGGAGGGCACCTTTGGAGTCTTCTCAAAAATGGGGATGCCTCGTATCCTGACGCAAAGCAAGGAGTGGTGCTACCCGCGGCATTGTGTAACAGAGGGACAAAACAGTGACCATCATGGACCAAGACTCAGATTTTTTTCTCATCTCTTAGAGGCACTTAAGCTCAGGAATTCTTCTGTGATCCAATGGAGAGAGCAAAAGAACCCATTGATTTTGTAGTCTGCTAATATCCACAACCCCGTCAAGTGGGGTTTCAGAGTTGGCTTCGCTCTTACAGGCATTATAACATCATTAACATCCAGGATTGAGGGGTTTCCCTGGTGATCCAGTGGCAAAGACTTTCTGCTCCCAAGGCAAGAGGCCCAGGTTTGATCCCTGGTCAGGGAACTAGATCCCACACACTGCAACTGAAAAAGGAAAAAAAAAAAAAAAAAGATCCCACATGCCACAAGTGACACCTGGTGCAGCTAAATAAATAGATATTTTCGAAACATCCAGGGCTGAATTCGAACTTTGTTTCTTTACTAGCTATGTAACATTTGGCAAATTACTTAATCTTTACTTAATCTCTCTGAACCTAGGTGTCCTCTTAAAATGAGACTACCTCATAGGTCTGTGATGTGAACTAAATAAATTAATATTTGAAAAGCACTCAGAACATTACCTGATGCAGTGTAAGGTCTCTGTAGATGCTTGTTAAATTAATTTAGAAAAACAAAGTTGCCTTTTTTCTAAGGACTAGGAGACAAATTTATAACTATGAAATCATGTAAAGCCATTGAATTTGTGATCGGAAGGACATCATTGACCCAATGCGTGCAGGGGGAAATTTGCAATGAATTAAGATGAACTGAATTGTCAGCAATAGAAGCCCCTTTTATATATTATCCATTGAATGGTTGGAAGGGAAAGGAGAGAGTGAGCTGTGTGTAAGTTGCCAAGAGGGCTCAGATACGTCTGCAGCTCTTCTCTTGTTGGGACTAAGGTTTCCTCTTCCCTCTCCTGTTAGCTCCCTTTTCTATTTGCCTGCCTTTCCAAATGGGTGAAAACCCTAGCAGGGCTCCCCTTGGCCTGGGGCCAAGCCAAGGTGGACTCCAGCCATGATCTCCAAGTCCTGTGTGTATACAGTAGCTGAAGTGCTTTCAGAACGGAACAGGAAATTGTGTGCATATCACAGGCCAGTCACAAAGATTCTGCTTTCAAGGTCAAAAGTGCCGTTTCCCTTTTGATTTGTGAGTTCACTGACGGCAGGAACAGCTAGGGAACTGGCCTCTGATTGTTTCTTTAGTGCACTCACAAAGAGGACAGTCAGGAACTGGGCTCTGATTGTGAAGGGGGAGACTGGGGAACTGGAAGTAGGGGGATCATAGGGTACTAACCTGGAGACTAGAGTATCCCAGGGACCAGCAGTTGCCATTTGTTGAGCAGGTAGCATAAGTAAGTATTATACAGATATGCACATTGTATATATATTGCTGCTGCTAAGTCACTTCAGTCGTGTCTGACCCTGTGCGACCCCATAGACAGCAGCCCACCAGGCTCCCCCGTCCCTGGGATTCTCCAGGCAAGAACACGGGAGTGGGTTGCCATTTCCTTCTCCAATGCATGAAAGTGAAAAGTGAAAGTGAAGTCACTCAGTCGTGCCTGACTCTTAGTGACCTCATGGACTGTAGCCTACCAGGCTCCTCCGCCCATGGGATTTTCCAGGCAAGAGTACTGGAGTGGGGTGTTATGTATATATAATTATGCATTGTTGTTGTTGAGCCACTCAGTCCTGTCTGTTTTGTGATCCCATGGACTATAGCCCACCAGACTCCTTTGTGCATGAGATTTCCCTGACAAGAACACTGGAGTGGGTTGCCATTTCTTTCTCCGGGGGATATTCCTGACCCAGGGATCGAACCTGGGTCTCCTGCATTGCAGGAAAATTCTTTGCCATCTGAGCTACCAAGTACCCTTCCAAAACATATATAACTACTTATTAAATCCATGACATCTATCAGTATGAAAGTGTTATTTCCAAAGCTTATTTAAACTTTACTTGTAAGCTAGCATTGCCATAATTATGTATACACATTATATTTTATATTTACCCAAAAGTCTATCTTTCATATGGGATAACTGAGGCTCAGGGAAGTTAAGTAAGTTGTCCAAGGTCACAGTGAGAGACATGAGCTAGAGCTGGGATTTTTCTTTCTTCTTTTGAAAACTTCTGTTCTCTCTATCCTAAACTTCATGGTTTCCAAACTGTGGTTTCTTCATTAGTTTTGAGATAAGCACAGTAAAAGTGCATAGGAAACATGAAATGTATAAACTCACCTCCAGGGAGTCTGTCTGGTAGCCCAGGAGGGATCCAAGAATCTGTGCTTTTAAAAGCTCATTATATAATAGTATGGAATATCACTCAGCCATTAAAAAGAACACAATTATGCCACTTGTAGCAACATGGGTGCTAGAGAGTGTCATACTGAGAGCAGTAAGTTAGACAGAGGAGGAAAAATAACATGTAACATCCCTTATATACTGAATCTAAAAAGAAATGATACAAGTGAACTTATTTATAAATCAGAAACAGATTCACAAATTTAAAGAGAGAACTTATGGCTGCTGAAGGGGAAGGGTGCCTGCATGTTCAGTTGCTCAGTCATATACGACTCTTTGCGATCCCATGGACTGTAGCTCACCAGGCTCTTTGTCCATGGGGATTTTTCAGGCAAGAATTCTGGAGTGGGTTGATATTTCGTTCCCCAGGGGATCTTTCCAACCCAAGGATTGAATCCCCATCTTCTGTGTCTCCTGTATTGACAAGAGAATTCTTTACCACTAGCACCACCTGGGAAGCCCAGGAGTAAGGATAGGGGGAAGGAATAAGAAGCATAGAATTGACAGGTACACAGTGCTGTATTTAAAATGGATAATCAACAAGGACCTACTGTATAGCACATGGAAATCTGCTCGGTGTTATGGGGCAGCCTGGATGGGAAGGGAGTTTGGGGGAGAATGCATACATGTATACGTTTGGCTGAGCTGCTCTGCTGTGCACCTGAAACTTCTACAGCGTTGTTAACCAGCCATGCTCCAGTGCTAAATATGAAGTTAAAAAACAGCTCATCAAGCTGTTCAGTTGCTCAGTTGTGCAACCACATTGGAAAAACCCTGCCCTGGGCCACTTGGATGTTCCCAAATTCTTATGGGTGTCTCTGACTTCATAAGGAGCCTGGAAGTACGAAGGAGCCACAGCAGGCTGAATTTATCACCCTCCCATTCTCTACCTCAAAGAAAGGAAGAAGAGGAGCAGAACCTGATGGTTCAAGATGCATAGTTCCCTATGCCTTTGTTTTCAGTTTTGAAAGGCAGACCCGTTCTGGGGCAGGGATGGCTGGACTCATGCCAGCATGAGCCAGGGAAGGCAGAGGTCTGGCGTGAGAAGCCGGCAGAAGCTTAGCATCTCCCAGCAGGCTGGACACCCAGGCTCGGGCTGCAATGTCAGCCATGTGCCCTAGCACAGCCTTGACACTTGGGGCCTTAGTTGCCACCACGTAGAGCCAAGGGACCAGACTGGACAACTCCATTGGGTCCTCCTGCCACCAACATTCTACGATCCATCATGTTTTGCTCCTGAGATTCTCAGTCAGCAAGAAGGGTTGTGACTCTCCTGCACAGACTCTAGGGAGATAGAAATAAGAGAAGGCTGAGGAGAGGGAAACTGACAGCCTCTGTCACCCAGAGCAAGACCCTGCTCTGTCTGGGCAGATCAGCAGCAGGCAAGAGTGTGGGTGTGGGGCCTGGGTGATGAGGGATCAACCAGATGCTATTTCTCTGGCGACAGAACTCTTCAGGGCTAAAGAAAAGTAATTGAACTTAATGTCCAAACACAAAATCAGTCCATAAATCCAGGTGCTGTCTATTGGAAATTTCAGAAGGGCTCTGCTTCCCTTAATCTTATCTCTGCCAGACAGTTACTGTGTTTTGATGTAATTAGAGTGATAAAACAATGTGACACGCTGCTGGTTTCTATCACGGCATCGCTGCTGTTGACTTAAATGACAAGGTAATAATTTTATAAGAGGCCCTTTATTTTTATTTCCCTCTCCATTGCGGAGGGGCGTTTTCCAAACGGGGGACATATCTCTCTAGATAAGTTCACCAGACACCACATGCAAAGGCTGCTTCATTCATTACCATTTAGTCAAGTACCTACATCTCCCAAGGGACCTTTGAGAGTGTTTTTGTAGTTAAAATCACAGGGCCAGCTAGGCAGTCGCAGAACTATAGCACATTTCTTGCAGAGCAGAGTGATTTATACATCCTTCAAAATTAACCCTGGAAGGAATAAGGCTGCCTTATCCAACTGATACCCATCTGTTTTATGAAAAAAAAAAAAAAAAGCTAGACTTGCCTAGACCCTATGCCCCCGAGAAAGAGCTGTCCAAGTGGATGTGACCAGAGGCAAACATTCCTGACCTTGTGGAGTCAGACGCAGAGAGTCCAGAAAGCAGTGTTCTCAGACAGTAAGGAATGGAGACTGATAAACAAATCTTGTGTGAAACCAAGAAGCCATTCTGAGCCCAAGGAAAAGTTCAAAACATCTTTGGAGATATAAAACCCAAGACCGTAACTGGGTCCAGTTTGCGTTTCTCTGGGAAGACATTTTGGTGGAAGCCCACATTCTAACCAGAATAGTCATAGGCTGATGGTCACAGGAGCTTCAAAGCTAAATCTTCAACATCAGAGGCCCGATGCTTTCCTGTCAAGAATAAAATTTACGGCTTCCCCGGTGGTCCAGTGGTTGAGAATCCACCTGCCGGGCAGGAGACACAGACTCGACCCCTGATCGGGGAGGATCCCACATGCTGCCTGGCGACTAAGCCCGTTCGCCCCAGCTATCGAAGCGCGTGCTCCCAGAGCCTGCGCTGTCCACCAGGAGAAGCCGCTGCAGTGAGAAGCCGGTGCACGGCAGCCAGAGAGCAGCCCCCGCTCTTCCCAATTAGAGAAAGCCTGCCCACAGCAGTGAGGACCCAGCACAGCCATCAGTAAATTAATTAATAAATGTTTTATTTAAAAAAGAACAAAATTGAATTATTTGCAGACACTGCTGCGCATGATTTCTACTGGATGGCTGTGATGTGCTTTCCGTGGTGCCTTTCTCCAGCCTCTGCATGCCCCGATGGCCAGAGTACTGCAGGAGAAGTCACCTGGCTTAGGGACAAGAGCAGTCAGCAGTCTCCTTTTATTCAACTTTCTTTTGTTTCAGCCCTGGACAATTTTCCCATCTCACTCCATATGGAGGGCTGTTGCTCCTCCATTTCTCAAGAGAACTGGCAAGGAGGATGTTTTTACACGCCAGAAACGGATGCCAAAAATGCACAAGAAGTGCAGAGGCCCAGAGACAAGTGGTCATCCAGCTTGAAGGGCTCAAAGAGGCAAATGACCCACTTAAATACCAGCAGACATCTGTTGCTCTGTCCTGATGGCCTTTTTTATTTTTTTTTAAACTAGGAAGATAGCTTTTCAGGGAAGAAGGAGGGGTAAGCCCTCATGAAACCCATTCCAAGGAATAAACGTGGTGATCAGGCATCCAACAAGGCCATTAGTTACTATCTTCCATAATAAAGTCAGGACTTTGAGACAAAAGGCCCAGTCTGCAACAGCTTCATAAGGTTCTGGGAACCTGGATCTTTCCTCTGTCAATTTCCTAAACTGAGTTATCCAGAAAACCTTTTATACTGAAAGGGTACATGGCCATGTCTTTAAACGCTGGCAAGAAGTATGACAAACCTAGAGAGTATATTAAAAAGCAGAGATAGCACTTTGCTGACAAAGGTCCATAGAGTCAAAGTTATGGTTTTTCCAGTAGTCATGTGCAGATGTGAGAGTTGAACTCTAAAGAAGGCTGAGCACTGAAGTTTTGATGCTTTTGAACTGTGGTGCTGGAGAAGACTCTTGAGAGTCCCTTGGACTGCAAGGAGATCAAACTAGTCAATCCTAAAGGAAATCAATCCTGAATATTCATTGGAAAGACTGATGCTGAAGTGGAAGCTGCAATACTTTGGCCACCTGATGAGAAGAGCTGACTCATTGGAAAAGACCCTGATGCTGGGAAAAATTGAAGGCAGGAGGAGAAGGAGGTGACACAGGATGAGAAGGCTAGATAGCATCCCTGACTCTATGGACATGAGTTTGTGCAAACTCTGGGAGATAGTAAAGGACAGAGGAACCTGGCATGCTATAGGTTATGGAGTCATGAAGACTCAGATACAACTTAGTGACTGAAAAACAGCAGCAAGAAAAAGGTAGAGAGCTGAGAATACCATGCCTCACTCACCCTGTGGGTAGTGCCAGCGTTGAGCTGAAGACTCCCTGTAGAGAGTGCCTTGTGATTCTGGAAGAGAAAGAAAATTGAAAACTGCAGTAGACCACAGAAGAGGAAGGAAAGGGAGGCCAGAGAACTGGCCAGCATCTCAGGAGCTGTGGAGCTAAATCTGCTTCCCTGAAGCCTCTCCTCATTAATTGCAACCACTGAGAGCCATTGCTCTATTTTCTTACTTGACAGCCTTTCAACCATTTGAAGAAATGGAACAGTTTCCCATGAGTCTTCTTAAAGATAATATAACTTCCTGTATTTTACCCAATAGGAAAAACCACACAAAATCACCCTTTCTTCTTCCATTTAGAAGGTACACCAGTTGCGTGCGTGCTGGTATACGCACCAGTATAGGCATGGTCAGTTGCGTCCAACTCTTTGCAACCCCATGGACGGCGGCCCACCAGGCTCCTCTGCCCATGGAATTCTCCAGTCAGAAATACTGGAGTGGGTAGCCATTTCCTACTTCAGGGGATCTTCCCAACCCAGGGATCAAACACTAGCCTCCTGCATTGGCAAACGGATTCTTTACCATCTGAGCTACCAGGGAAACCCAGGTTTCTTAAGCCTTGACTTATAATAATAATTATTATTTTCATTTATTCAGTGTTTACCTTGAGCTGGACCTCAGCTAAGCACTTCGCATATGTTAGCTTCTGTAGTTCTCCCAGTAGCTGGAAGAGGGAGTCACTGTTAAATGTATCCCCCTCGCATACATGAAGAAAGTAAGGGTCAAAGAAGAACTCTCCCAACATCTCCCAGATATAACTGTCAAAGTTAGTGCTTGAACCCATTTCTGTCTCACTCCAAAGTCCGTACATACTGTTTGGCACGGTATCAAACTGATAAATCTATGTGGTGTCCACTTCTTACCCATAAGACTACTGGAGTTAGGAAATTTCCAAATTTTACACTTTAAAATAATTTTCTAATGCCTTTAACATTTGGTTCTGAAAAGAACAGAACCACCACCATATTCAGACAAGAGAAATTTGGAACTTAAACAATCCATGAGATTTGTCTAAATTTAATTAGAGAACAAAGAAAAATCTGAACTGAAGCATTAAAGGTTATCAATGCAGAGATCATCTTTATCTTATGCAAATTTGTCCTGGAATGGGAAGGGGAGGAAGGAAAGTTCCCAAAATAATTTTTTTAGGGAACAAAAGTCAGACAGGGTTTGTAAAAGAAAATTTTTGCCCAATCATATCCACAGACATAGATGCAAAAAGTTCTAAAGACAATCACAAATAAGTTTGAAAATGTGATGTGAAAGATAAAGCAAAATCAATATGGGAAATATCCCAAGAGTCCAAAGTTGGCTCTTGGTCTAATTTGCTGTATTATTGGACTTCCCAGGTGGTGCAGTGGCAAAGAACCCGTCTGCCAATGCAAGAGACCAGGGTTCAATCCCTGGGTCAGGGAAGATATCCTGGAAAAGGAAATGGCAGCCCACTCCAGGATTCTTGCTGGGAAATCCTATGGACAAAGGAGCCTGGCAGGCTGCAGTCCATGGGGTCGCAAGAGAGTCGGACATGACTGAGCGACTAAATAACACCACCACCACCATATTACTATATTAAATATTAACTATCATATGATCATCTCAAGATACACTGCAACAAAAACCTCTTGAGAAATTTGAAGATACACTGATGACTAGAAACACATCATATAAAACTAAAAAGGAAGTAATCTTTAACACGACTGGGTCTACCAAACATATATTTGCTAGTAATACTTAGATGTGAGCATATTGCTATCAGAGACAATTCCATAATGTTTTTTCCTCATTATTAGTATTCAATATGTACTGAAGGGCTTAGTCAATGCTCAAAGACAGAATAAAGAAATGAGATATATGGTTTATAAAGAAGGAAAATTTTTTATTATTTGCAGATGCATTTATGATCATATACATAAAAATATAAGATAATCTACAGAAAATTATAATAGGTGTAAAAATGATGGATATAAATGGATAAAAATAATGGATTAATAGACAATAGTTAATAAATTTTATATTCTACCAATTAGATAGAGAACTTTATAAAAAATTCATTCACAATAGCCACACTTCTGTAAAGTAGCAAATAATAAATATCAGAGAATAAGTATAATAAAACACATGCAGAGAAAAATATGGGGAAAATTATAAAACTTTATTAAAGTTTATAAAAACCTGAGTAAACTTGGAAATTTATTACAATCATGAGTGGGAAGACATGATATTATAAAGATATGAATTCTTCAGATAATAACCTATGAATTCAACACAATTCTAAGTAATATCCACATAAGACCTTTCAGAGAACTGCATAAATTGATTTTAAAATTTGTTTTAAAGTATATATGTCTAGGGACTTCCCTGTTGGTCCAGTGGCTAAGACTCCATGCTCAAATTCAGGTGGTCAAGTTTCGATCCCTGGTCAGGGAACCAGATCCCACACGTAGCAACTGAAATACCATGGTATTCTCCAGAATACCATGTTCCACAACTAAGACCCTGTGCAGCCAAATAAGTAAATACTTTTTTAAAAAAAAGTATCTAAGGATAGCTAAGTCAATTTTGAAGTATAATAAGGAGGGAGGATTTATAAGAGAATTTGTCCTATCTAGTTTCAATAATTATAAAGCCACAGTAATTATTTAAGTATATAATAGGATGAAGGTTGAACAAAGTGACCAAAATTATAGAGAAATCCAATAAAATTTTCCATGATGATAAAAATATTCAAACGCTAAGCTGTTCAGTGTGGTAGCCGGTAGCCACATGTGGTTTGTCAGACTAAGAAATAAAATTCTTAATATCATGTAATCTTAATCAATTTAAATGTATGTAATCATGTGTGTGTGCTTGGCAGCACAGCTCTATAATAAAGCTCCTATAAGCTGACAAAACAAAAACGGTAGTGCAGTTTCAGACTGAAGTGTCACTAAAAATCAGTGGGAAAAGAAATCTGCTAGTTAACAGGGAAAAAACAATTCTGTATACAAGTTTAATCCCCATTTTACCCTATCTGCATAAATAACTGCCAGGTGAATAAAAAATCTAAGTATAAAAATAAAATCTTTAACAAAACTTTTAGAGATAATACAGTGGAGAATCTTCTAGAACTTATGATAAAATTTCTTAAGCAGAAACAAAAGGCACAACTCTTAAAGGAATTTATCCATATATTTAAAAATATTAAAATTAAAAACTTCTGCACAACCAAAGATGTCGTAAAGTATAGTGAAAATACAAGAAACAGAAGAATACATTTGCCACATATAGTCGACAAAAGATAATTATCCAGAATATACAAGTGACTACATATCAATATGAAATAGCAAGCAACTCAGTGAAAAAGATAAAAAGATATATATTAAGGATATTTTCCAGAAGAGGAAACTCAAATGGCTAATAAAAATGAAAAAGATATTCAAAATCCATAGTAATAAGGAAATGCAAACGAAACCAGCAACTGTCTAATTTTCATATTCATTAGAGCATCAGTGTCATGGATATTTGTCAATCTGTCCGTCCAGCATCTAAGCTCCCCTTAATATGTTTGGGAGTCTTGCCCACACTTACAGAAAATTTACTGAAGTACATTGCTTTACAACATTGTGTGAGTTTCTGCTGTGCGGCGAAGTGAATAAACTATATGTATACATAGGTCTCCTCTTTTTTGGATTTTCCTTCCCATTTAGGTCATCACAGAGTTTTGAGTAGAGTTCCCTGTTGTATATAGTAGGTTCTCGTTAGTTATCCATTTTATACATAGTAGTGACTGAGCGACCTCACTTTCACTTTTCATTTTCATGCATTAGAGAAGGAAATGGCAACCCACTCCAGTGTTCTTGCCTGGAGAATCCCAGGGACGGCGGAGCCTGGTGGGCTGTCGTCTATGGGGTCGCACAGAGTCGGACACGACTGAAGCGACTTAGCAGCAGCAGCAGCAGCAGCAGCAGTGTATATACGCCAATCGCCAATCCCAGTTTCCCAATTCCACCCATCCCCCCACAACCCCCCTTGGGGTCCATACATTTATTCTCTGTGTCTGGGTCTTTATTTCTGCTTTGCAAATAGACTCATCTGTTTATGATAAAACCAGCTGTCGTCTAGGAACTTGAAAATGCTAGATGCTAGTGGAGCTAGAACTTGGGGCATATGGCATGGACTTCACCCATAAAATGCTGCTGACTGTGAACAGTTCTTCCAAGGGGTGGTCATACTGGTAGGGCAATAGACTGCTATGTCCACTTACAGCAGGTGTTGGGGGTGATGACCCAGGCCTCTAAGGCAGTGTTGGGGACCTGAGTGATGTAGGTGCAATGCACAGTGATTGGGCTTGATGGCAGCCTGATAATAGCGCCCTCACTGGACTGGATTGTGAATGTTATGCTGAGCTGAGTAGCTCTGAAACTGGTTCCCAACCTTCATAACAGTGGTTCTGTAACCACTCAAAGTCTTTTACATAATGTTCTTTTTTTTTTTTTCTACTTGAATCAACCAGAGTTTGTTTCTATTTAGTACATTAGGAATACCAAGGGTATCCCTGATGGCTCAGGCTAAAGAGTCCACCTGCCAATGTAGGAGACCCAAATTCAGTCCCTGGGACAATCTCCTGGAGAAGGAAATGGCAACCAACTCCAATATACTTGCCTGGGAAATCCCATGGACAGAGGACCTTGGTGGGCTACTGTCCACGGAGTCACAAATCAGTCAGACAAGAACAAGTAACAAAAACAAGTAATACCAAATGCTGGTGAAGATAGGAGCAAATAGTTCAGTTCAGTTCAGTTGCTCAAGTTGTGTCTGACTGTTCGTGATCCCATAGACTGCAGCATGCCAGGCCTCTCTGTCCATCACCAACTCCCAGAGTTTACTCAAACTCATGTCCATTGAGTCGGTGATGCCATCCAACCATCTCATCCTCTGTCATCCCCTTCTCCTCCCACCTTCAATCTTTCCCAGCATCAGGGGCTTTTCCAGTGAGTCAGTTCTTCACGTCAGGTGGCCAAAGTATTGGAGTTTCAGCTTCAGCATCAGTCCTTCCAATGAATAGTCAGGACTGACTTCCTTAAGGATAGACTGGTTGAATCTCCTTGCTCTCCAAGGGACTCTCAAGAGTGTTCTACAAGACCACATTTCAAAAGCATCAATTCTTTAGTGCTCAGATTTCTTTATAGTCCAACTCTCACATCCATAAGCAACTACTGGAAAAACTATAGCTTTGACTAGATAGACCTTTGTTGGCAAAGTAATGTCTCTGCTTTTTAATGTGTTGTCTAAGTTGGTCATAACTTTTCTTCCAAGGAGCAAGCATCTTTTAATTTCATGGATGCAATCACCATCTGCAATGATTTTGGAGCCTAAAAAAATAAAGTCTGCCACTGTTTCCACTGTTTTCCCATCTATTTGCCATGAAGTGATGGGACCAGATGCCATGATCTTAGTTTTCTGAACGTTGAGCTTTAAGCCAATTTTTTCACTCTCCTCTTTCACTTTCATCAAGAGGCTCTTTAGTTCTTTGCTTTCTGCCATAAGGGTGGTGTCATCTGCATATCTGAGGTTATTGAGATTTCTCCCGGCAATCTTGATTCCAGCCTGTGCTTCTTCCAGCCCAGTGTTTCTCATGATGTACTCTGCATAGAAGTTAAATCAGCAGGGTGACAATATACAGCCTTGACATACTCCTTTCCTATTTGGAACCAGTCTGTTGTTCCATGTTCAGTTCTAACTGTTGCTTCCTGACCTGTAGGTCCATCTATATTGCTATAAATGGCATTAAGGATATTTCCTCTTATTCAAGGAGAATGTGTATAAGGATTTTCATTGCAGCAATGTTTTCAGTAGTCTACATTAGCAAACAATTTTGTCAGTGGGGAAATGGATACATAAAGTGTGGTTTATTCATATGATAGCTTTAACAGTGATTGTAACACATGAAATTCATCTTCTGTACTTGAATATGGATGCACTTCACCCAAATGTTGAATCAAAAGAAGGTGTCAGTATAATACCTAGAATATACTATCATTTATGTACATTTAGAACACATACAAAGCTATGTTTTATGTGGTTTATGAGTAAGTACATGTGTATAAGGCTTCCCAGGTGACTCAGTGGTAAAGAATTTGCCTGCAATGCAGGAGTGTGGGTTCAATATCTGGGTTGAGAAACTACCCTGGAGATAGAAATGGCAGCCCACTCCACTATTCTTGTCTGGAGAACTTATGGACAGAGGAGCCTGGTGGGCTACAGCCTGGAATCACAAAAAGAGTCCGATCAGACCTAGTGACTAAAAAACGTGTGTATAAAGGTATTTGTGGAAAGGGCCAAAAGAAAGGGAATAAATGTCAGTAGAGTAATCTCTGGGAAGGGAATGAAAGTGTAAAAAATCCAAATTGTATCGATCTTGCCTTTTTTAAAAAAAAATTAAATAGTATCTGGACCAAATATGCCAAAATTTTGATATTTAAAAACTCTGGGTAGTGAGTATATGAATGCCTGTTATACTCCTCTCTCTACTGTATATTTGAATTATTAAAGAAACCCTAAAGCTTTTGAGTTAAAAAATTTAAGACTATTTTATTGCTTTTTCACACTGTTCAGATCCCTCTAATTAATGATCATATTTTTATTGGGTGTTCAGTATTTGTCAGGCACTGCACTAATTGTTGTAACTATATGATCTCACTGAAGCCTTTCCCTAAGCTTTTGAGGTTAACCAGAAGATCATTTTAACCTCATGGGGAACTTAAAAAAAAAGAAAGCAACTGATGCCTGGACCCTATTCCTGGAGAGTATTGTGGTCTGACCTGGAAATTGAGTATGTTTAAAACAACCTCTGTGATTCTAATATGAATCCAAGGTTAACAATTCTTGAAATAATTTATAGATTTGGTTCCCAGACTCCACCTGGTTGTAAGAATCACCAGGGGCTAATTACAGATTCTCAGGTTCCACGGAATCACATTCTCTAGGGAAGATGCCAGTGTTTCGACACTATCCCTCTGATCTGGCAGGCTTGATAGACCTGGGATTAGTACTTTCCAAGCTGGAAGGCCTTGGTCATCACGTGCCCATCCCCCTCTCACCTGTGTCTCTTTCCTGGAGATTGTGATGTAGGAGGTCTCAAGGGAGACTGAAAAAACTATTTTCTTTAAAAAACCAGATGATCAGTCAGATTAAGGACTTAATAAAGTAGATATTATTAATATTATTATTATTATTATTGGGCTTCCCTGGTGGCTCAGAGGGTAAAGAATCTTCCTGCAATGCAGGAGACTGGGTTTGATCCCTGGGTCAGGAAGATCCCCTGGAGGAGGCAATGACAACACACTCCAATATTCTTGCCTGGGAAATCCCATGAACAGAGGAGAATGGTGGGCTACCTACCGTCCATGGGGTTGCAAAGAGCCAGACATGACTTAGCAACTAAGCATGCATGCACGCATATATTATTATTATTACAGAGGAGTAAACAGAGGCTCACAAATGAGAAATACCACCTTGGTCTGGCTCCAAAGCTCATGCTATTTCCCCCACTTACTGTTCTGATATTTGGAGTTAATTTCCCCAGGCTCTGTCTCTGTGCTGATTCTAGCTCACATTTTCCTTTCTGCCAGGACTCTCCAGGATCACAAACAAATGTGGACCTTCCCAGTCAACAGATGGAAATGTAAGTAGCAGAAGCCAGCCCTTTGCAGTAGAGCTGTGGTATCTCCACTCCGAAGCAGGGATGCAGCTAAACGGGCTGTGTGCCAGGACACAGATGCTAGGAGGGAAGCCAAAGTGGTACTGCAAGTGTGATGCTGGACCAGCCTTTGATACAGTGGACATATGACTCACTGAGATGCTGTGCGCGTCGACTCTGCCCTGGTCCCTTCGGGTTCAAGAATTGTGTGTGTGTATTGGAAAGAGTGGAACGGGCAGGTGGAATCTGCAGAGAAGTTGGGAGGAGCAGAAGAAAACCAGTTCTGAGTCCTCTCTTTTCCAATTCTTCCTTCCAATCTAAGCCCTCACATTCCTCAACCTGCCCATCACCAGATGAATTATTCTAAAGGTACATTTTCAAAGTGTGTTCTGCTGAACATGAGTCCCAAGAGTGACTTCTTGGGAAAAAGAGAAAAAGATGGGAGGGTTTCTATTGGGAACTTGTGCTCATGATATGCCCCTCTAGAAGATTCACTATGCTCATTAACATTTAAAAATCCCTGAGAAGTCCTTCAGTAAAGGACTGAAGTAAAGTACAAGAGCTGTTAACAAGTAAACTGTGTAGCTCCTGTGTTCTCAGGAATTATTTTGAATAATAGTATCACAAATAACAGGCTTCCCAGGTGGCTCAGTGGTAAAAAGAATCTGCCTGCCAAGCAGGAGACCTGGGTTTGATCTCTGGGTTTGGAAGATCTCCTGGAGAAGACAACGGTAACCTACTTCAGTATTCTTGTCTGGGAAATCCTGTGGACAGAGGAGCCCAGCGGACTACAGTCCATGGGATCGCAAAGAGTCAGACACAACTTGGCAAGTGAACAGCAGCAGCAGCACCACAAATGAGTGTCTTGTACGTCTGTATCATGAGGTCATTGAAGAATACCACCTATAAGGCAGGATTCAACAAAAACTTTTGTCATCATGTTAGTAATATTTAAATTCTTTTGCTTTGCACCATTTCTATTTTATTTTTATTTGATTTTACCTTTTTATTGTATCTTGGAGTCTAGCTGATTAACAGTGTTGTGATAGTTTTAGATGTACAGCAAAGGGTCTCAGCCATCCATACACACGTACCCATTCTTTCCCAAACCCCCCTTGCATGCAGGCTGTTGGCACCATTCTTTGAGCAGGTAGCTATCTACCTGTAAAACCTCAGTTGTATTTATGTGCCACACATTCATTCTGATTTTTTGTTTGTTTTAACCGTACTTTATTTTCTTGTGGAAAGGAAGGGACTCATTCATGCCAAGAGTCCAGAGATTCTATGTACATGATCTATACCCAGCCAATCAGAATATTTCATCTTTTCAGCTGGGCAAGCCATGGGCATTTGGCCTATGTCAAATCATCACAAAGTCAGTTCTGGAATTTCTTTAACTCTTGAGACAGTATATTTCCCTTTTTACCCTAGGGTTTCTAGTTATAATAAAATTATAAGTTTGAAATATTGAGGTACTATGCACAGTGAGTTTTCCTTGAGGGTGAAACCAACAGAGGAGAGAATGGAACTTGGGAAAGGAGAAAGACAGTAGCTATAGGCTGATGACATTATTTAAGCCCCTAGATCCAGCTGGGCCTGAAGCCTACACTTTCTATGAAACTTTCTATGAAACTTTGTGTTGCAGTGAGCTAATGACTTGCTCTCAATTCCCTTTGCTAAAGCAAGCTTACAGTGAGTTCATCTCTCTTGCAGCCAGAGTAGTTTCTAACATGGTGGTTCTCAAAGTGTGGTCCTCGGAGTGGCAACATTAATTCCCCTGGGAACTTGCTTTCAACATACATGTTCCTCTTTTACCTTCCACCTTTACTTTCTTGAAACACCCAGGAGACCTCCCGACAAAACCATCCGAAATACATGACCACCGTCATATGTTTTTGACCTTAATAGTACCTATCGCAACCTGCTTATTACTTGCCTTCTGTATTCTTTTGTCCACGAGAGTATGATATCTAGAGACATGGATATTTTCTGATTTATCACTGATCCTCCCACTGAACTGAGAATGGAACCTGGAAAATGACTGAGAATTGCTTAAGGCTCCTGAATTGCATCTTCAGAGAGCCTCCTCTCCCAGGCTCCATTTAAGAAGGCAGCCCTTCTTAATGAGAACTGTTAGCACCCATAAGTGTTTGTAGAGCCTGTCTCCCTGGGGTAATTTAAGGTTATGAAGTGCAGGCCCTTGTTAACAGCTCTTGTGAAGTAGTTGTCCTAACTTCAAACATGGGTCACTGTAATAAATGGTGCCAGAGAAACACAATTCTGGACCTTGCTAACTGTTCTCGCCTCACCGAGTTAAACATTACGTCTGCATATGACCAAAGGTCGATGGAATGAAACAGTCCCTCAAGGAAGCTAATAGAAAGTCAATTACTCTGGCCCTGTAAATTGCTTTTGGAACAGACCCTTTCTAGGTCTTGTGGGACACTTTCTTCATTCAGCTCTGATGGGTGGATGGAAGGCCCTAAGGATCATTTTGGGGCCAGCCTCCTGCTACACCAGGAAGTTCCTCTCTTTCTAGTGCCATAAACAACCACATCATCACCCCTGACTGGGCCGCCCAGGTCAACCCCTCGCTTTGAATCAATACCAACAGATGACTAGTGTGTTTTGTAGGCAGGCTTCTGCTTGGCCAAAGTGGACACGAGAACTGTCCAGAGTCTACTAGAAGTGAGTAGAGCTCATCCATGCCTGAACAGGCTTCTCAGACAAGCCCCCTGGCCAAAGGGACTGTCCGTGTTGGGGGTAGTCATTAGCAGGTGTCTCAGCAATCCCTTCCTCCTACCTGTATGGGGAAAATTACCTTCTGTCCCCTATTCAATGAGAGAATGCAAGCCCTGCAGTCAGGGCTGGTCCTGGCTGCTGGAAGGGTGTGGCCCCCTGCTGTCCTCACCCAGCCTGTTTTTGAGCTAAGTGTGAATAGCTTCTTGTTTCCCTGAGAGCTCCAGACGCCCATCTTTTGTATTTGGGCAAAATGCAGCAAAGGAATTTGGAGACACAATTTCAACCTCTGGCAGAGAAGCTCTCATTACCCCATCAGAGAAGAACGAGGGGGGCATCCAGAGGTCAAAGGGCAGTGCGCTGTGCATCCACTCCAGGCAACACCCAAACAGTTGTAGCATTTAATTAAGAAGGACCTTGCGCTCTTGGGGGGGGGAGGGGAGCCAGGAAATTCGCTTTTATTTCAATCTGGCTGCAAACACTCCAACCGCAGTGTGTCTGCCTCTCTTCTCAGCCATTGAGTTTCCCTTACTTTGAGCCAATTAAAGTATGTTCTTTTTCTTTTTTCAGTTAGATGTTGAGAAAAAATAACTGTGAGGACTATTCAGAAGCTCAGAAATAAGGAGCCAGGCAGGGAAGCCGGAGTAACAAAGAGGTGACTGAAACTGGTTTCAGAGGTGTGCCAGGGCTCAGAGAGTTTTGGCTGGATTTGCGTTTAGGGATTGTGTGGCGTGGCTCACGTCAGGCGTCCTGCAGAGACCTGGTGCCTGCTCCATGCTAAGTCGCTTCAGTCATGTCCAACTCTGTGACCGCATGGACTGCAGCCCACCAGGCTCCTCTGTCCAGGTGATTCTCCAGGCAAGAATACTAGAGTGGGTTGCTTTATCCTCCTCCAGGGGATCTTCCTGACCCAGAGATCGAACCTGAGTCTCTCATGTCTCCTGCATTGGCAGGTGGGGTCTTTACCACTATCGCCACCTGGAAAGCCCAGCGGAGACATAGTAGCAGCTTCTTTACTACCTGCAGAGGAGGGTAAGCTCCTGAGACTTTGAAGGTCAGGGCTAGATGAGACTCTTATTCTCTTGGTTTCCTTTCTAAGGACACTGGCATCAAGAAAAAGATCTCGGGAGCCCCTCATGTAACGCATCCTCTTCTCTGGGTCTTTCGGGTCACGGCTGGCTTCCCTTTGCTGATGCCCTGAAAGAGAGGGTAGTCTGCCCTGAGAAAGAGAGGTTTTCATTGTCTCTTTGTAACTTTATTTTTCCATCAGTCTGTCGGGCTTGGTTCAGATCCTGATGTTAAAGGCTGTAAGTCAAAAGTTTTGATTGGGAGAGTCCATTTGAGCTGCCCTGGTGGCTCAGACAGTAAAGCGTCTGCCAGCAATGCAGGAGACCTGGGTTCAATCCCTAGGTTGGGAAAAGCCCCTGGAGGAGGAAATGGCAGCCCACTCCTGTACTCTTGCCTGAAAAATCCCATGGATGGAAGTGCCTCATAGGCTACAGTCCATGGGGTCGCAAACAGTTGGACACGACTGAGCGACTTCATTTGTAACTTTATTTATTTTTTATTTTTTGGCTGCACCAAGTTGGGGGATCTTAGTTCCCCAACCAGAGATCAAACCCTTGCCCCCTGACATGCAGGGGAAGCGTGGAGCCTAAACCACTGAACCACTAGGAAAGTTCCCACCTCTTCGTGATTTTAGAGATAATTAGATTTCTCTTTGATGGTGTTCTGTGCAGCCTTGTCTCTGAGTGCTGAATTTTGTCTTGAAATTCCTCAGGATCTTGATGCCACGTGGAATTCTTAATCCCTGGACTACAAGGGAAGTCCTCACCTGCTTATAGATGGACTAGGAGGAACCCGGGGATTGGGGATGGGACAAGGCACTCTGATTGAGGGTTAAGGGGTGAGAAGATGGACAAGAGAGATTGGTGGTGGGAGTCTTCTCCATCAGTCTGTCAGGCTTGGTTCAGATTTTGATGTTAAAGGTTGTAAGTCAGAAGTTTTGACAGAACTGGTCTGCAGAGTCCATTTGAGTCTCAGGATCCCAGGGGGCTGCATTAGAGCTAAGGGGTCCCAGAACCGCCAGGTTGAGGAGGAAGCTGTGAATGTCCTTGCAGGCATGTGGAAACCAGGGCAGTCCCACTGTCCTGAGGATCGTAAGTTTTAAGAACACAGGGGCAGAGGGCTCCCCTCTGCAGAGCGGACCCCCTCAGGTGTTTCTCAGCAGCAGAAAGTGACAAATGGCGGATGGAAGAGAAAGACAGGAGGGACAGTCTGTGGCAAAGACAGCTAAGGATTCCTTTGTGGGCACATGTAAGAATTCGCAGGAGGCGGGTAGTAAACATTTTGGTTGGAATACGCTCCTGTTTGGTTAGGGGTGTGGGGACTTGGAACCATTGCAATCTGAGCACAGATGCAACTGTGAAATGATGAACTGGTGAGAGACCGCACATCCAGGCTACGTGTAATGACCCAAACCAGGAAAAGGCAGGGTCTCAAAGACGACAAGCCGAATGGGAAACAAGGAAGGTTTCCTGTGAATGACTTTGCTGTCAGGAGTGCCTGCGGCTATGGGGTTGCTGACTGTCTATCCGCTTCTGTTCAGAAGTGCCCAGGATGGGGTCGGGCTGAGGAGCTGGGCCCCTGCCCGGTTCTTTCTGGAGGAGATCATTACACTGTGTATACGTGTCCTTGCCTATGGGCTTCCCAGGTAGCTCAATGGTAAAGAATCAACCTGCCAATGCAGGAGACACAGGTTCTATCCCGGGCTGGGACCATCTAGTGGAAGAGGAAATGGCTGCCCATTCTGGCATTCTTATCTGCAGAATCCCAGTGGACAGAGGAACCTGGACACGACTGGGCACCTGAGCCCATGTTTATACGTATATCACCCAGCGTTACTGTTTTAAACTGTCGTGACAGGTGATAGAAACCGTTTCTTTAGAAATTCACCACTTCTTCAGTCATGCTCTGGTTGAAATGCTTCCTCTGGACTCTGAAGTGGCTTCTCTTCCATCCCCATCCATCACTCCTCCCTTTCTGGTCTCATCTCATTTCTTCGGAACCTCAGTTTCTTCCCTCATATCTCTTCTTTTCTCACCCTCCTGCCTATCAACACTATTTCTTTTTTTGAATTTTAATCTTGATTGGCTTTCAGGATGTGTTAGGAAACTGTGTGTGCAGGATTGTCATCAACAGTGATTGGGATTGCTGCCCATCTCATGGTCATGGGCATTTGCTCTCCTCTTAGCGAGACCCTGTACCTAGGAACGGGCCCTTCAAGGTCATGTCTGTGCTCCACGGCCCTGCTCTGCAATTGCTCTATGGCGTGACTGATGGCTCTGAGGGGGCTGACCAGCTTATCTTTGCCTCAAGACCATGAAACCTAGAGCAGAGCATCAGACAGTGGGGCTGAGCCACTTTTTGATGGCAGCGGTGGACAGAGAACCCTCATGATAAACTGCTGCCATTGTTGTGGCTGCTGCAGCTGTGGGTTCACATGTGTGCCAGGCCAGGCTGGCGTAGAGAGGAACACTCCTGTGATTCCACAAGGGATGGCTCTGATATTGTGTTAGGATGGACTGTGCGGCAGTCACAACAGACTGACCCATCTGAGGCCTGCACCATACAACTGTATCTCTCACTTACCTGGTGCCTAATGGCTGGGCAACCCTTGGTCACACCCTCTTCCAAGAAGTGATGGAGATCCTGGTAGCTTCCATTGGGTGAACACGTCATCTGGAACATGGAGCCTCCAGAGCTGCTTCTGCAGGGGAGAGGGAGGAAGTGTCCGCTGTTCTTACTGTGGATCACCCAAAAGAATCACGCACAAGCCTCACCATCACTTTAGTTCCCATCTTATTTGCCACACTGTCCATGAGGCCTCCTGAGAACCATAGAGATACGGTGAACCCTAACCCCCCCACCGCCACTTTCCTTCTTTTAAAAATATTTATTTGTTTGCCTGCACCAGGTCTTGGTTGTGGTATGCAGGATCTTAGATCTTAGTTGCATTGCAGCCTGTGGGATCTAGTTCTGCGACCGAGGATCGAGCCTGGGCCCCCTGTATTGGAGGCATGGTGTCTTAGCCACTGACCACCAGGGAAGTCCCTGCCACATATTTTTCAATAGATGAAGAAAAACAAAAAATAAGAAAAATCCTCTAGGATGCCAGTGTTTTCATGTGATGATGAGAGTGGCTCTTGAAATAAAGAGTTTAAGGCCAACAGAACCTTTAGCATGAAGCACGATGTAAGATGAAAGATATTATTTTGTTTGAGTTCAGTTGTGCCAGAGTAAAGGCAGCCACTGGGACCCTTTGTTTCATCCTTCTGGTTGTTCAAAAGACAGCTAAGTACAAGCCCTCACAGTCTCTATTCCTATAGAACTGAGATTAAGGATAAAGGATGAAGTTGGTGGGGGGCTGTTGTTCTAAGTGAAGTATCCTGTCTGCTTCTATAGACCAAGAAGAAGATGTCTTGAATCATTAGATAGCTGTCAACACCCCCAAGTGAGAGAGGAGGCAAGAACCACAAGACAGAAGGGCGAGGTGGGCAGAGGAGCATGGTAGGGGAGGGATTGGGTTGGGGAGCTTGGAGGTTTGGGGAGACTCCTTGCATGGGCTTGCTGTGGCCCAGGATTCAGTGGAAACCCTGAGGGAGGGTTTCTTACCTGCTGACTTAGAAAGGGAAGAAACTGAAAGAAGTCTGGTATAGCCACCCCATTTCCTGCCTGCCCCTTGCATATGGTTTATAGGTGCAGACACCCCAGAGACCAGAGATTTGCCTCTTTGATCCCCACTTGGCTCATCTGCACAGTGCCCTGACACTGTGGTCCTTCCAGCAGAAAATGCTAAAGCAGAAAAATAATACAGAACATTTCCTTTAATTCCAATTTAACTAATAGAGGAAAGAAATTAGCCCAGCAGCTAATTTTGTGGCTGCAAATTTCAAAGGATACTTTTTAAAATTCAAAAGGAGAATCTCACTCACTTATCTAGGTTACTTATATATTTATATTCCTCTTAAAGGAAAATTGCCTTCCATTGCTCCCCAGTTGTTATCACTGGGACGAGAAGCATGGTTCCATGAAGGTATTAGTCCTCCTTCTTCTCTCCCTCTCATTCCATGCTGTCTGGACAGCCCTGTTCTTTCAAGAAATCACACCATCTAGAACAGACTCTGGGGTTCAGCCCTCATTGGGCAGGGGGTTTAACATGGCACAGTTAGAGAATAAAGGTGCTGAAACTGTGTAACGTAGACTGGGACCTGAACCTACAGTCTCTTAACCTGGCCTCAGGACTTAATGGAGCTGCTTGTCCATTCTTCTCTTTCTGTTCTTGATGTTTCAACAGAGAAAGAAATCGGTGAGAGACAAAGTGATGGGTTTGATTTATTTATAGAGAAACAGACCAAAGTCTTGTAGGCCATATTAGAAGGTGAGTAAACAAAGATCTCCAAATAGGGCGTGGTTAGTTTTGATAGGCTTGATAATTTCATGGGCTAATTAGTGGGAGGAATATAACAGCTATTTTGGTGAAGGGGTGGGAATTTCTAAGAGCTGGGCCACCAACCACTCTTTGAATTTTATGGTTGGCCTTGGAATTGCCAGGATGCCTGTGGATATCTCATTTAGCTTGATGATGTGTTACAATGAGTCTATACTGAGGCTCAAGATCTGGTGGAAGTTGACTTGTCCACCATCTTGGACCTACTTGGTTCTAATCAGCTTATGTTGTGTCCTCGGGCTATGTCACTCTTGTAAAGTTTGTGCCCTGCCCCCTTCCCTCCAGTTTCAGTGCCAGTTACAGGCATTTGACTTTGAACCCCGGCTCTACCCATACTAAATCTAGGATAAGTGTCTTGCTTCCTTTGTGTCTTTAATTTTCTCATTTTGTCTCTTTTAGGGATTTCAATGGCTGTGCAAAGCACTTAGCATAATCTCCATTTCATCGTAGGGATAAAACAAGTAGAAGCTAATGTTACCGTGATTTGGGGGTAGGCGGGGAATGGGGCTTAACAAGGTTTCTGGAAATCATTCATGCTTCTTGTTTTTCCAGAACATTTATCTTGGATCTTATCTTGGTCATAGACTCGTTAGAAAAGTTGATGAAATTTCCTCAGAACAAGGAAATATGAAGCTGACACAAAATTTTGCATGCTTTTATTGATTGCTTCCTATACGCAATGGTTCTCAACCTGTTTGGCTAAGAATGTCCTTTCTTTTTGCTTTTTATGCCTCTCCCCTGACTTGATCTTAATGGTACTTCTCATCTTGTTGATTGAGAAAATGCCTAATGACACACAGCGACTCTGAATTCTGTAATGCTTTTAAGAGATTTGGCATTCTTTAATCACAACAGCATCTATCTGGATTTGAAAGGAAAAGTTGTAAATATATCTATGGGCCACATGATTGATTCCATCTGTATTCAATGCTTGGTACCCCTGTGGATTTCTCCATTGTTAGAAATCTCTCCAGTAGGAAGGTTTGTGGAATCCAAGACTGGAAGGAAATCAAAGGGCCATTCAATCCAACTCCATTAATTTGCATAACACAGAAGTCAAGGAGGAAAATCAACTTTTTCAAAATCACATGGCCAGATGATATCAGAGAGGATATAGGATTCCAGGATCCCCAACAGCCTAACAAGTACCTGAAGCTGACTTTCTCTGGCAGTTCTGGGTTGGTGGAAAGTCTTGCTGTTCCACCAGCCAGTGGTCAGTAGTCTGTAAAGAGAGTGAATTGGGAAATGAAACTTGGCAAGTAACTACAGTCTCAAAGCTAGAGTGACAGGATAATTTATCTTCCAAACTGGGACACATTTGAGAGTGAAAGGGAATGCTATTAATAATTATGCCAGAGCAATAGGTATAAACCAGGACTATTCTGGGCAAGCCGGGGCAGACGGTCACCCTGCTGAAAGCTAACCGACGCCGAATTCGGAGCACTTTAAAAGCCAGTCAGCAATAAGGATGACTTGCCCCAAGGAATTTAGGCCAAGTGAAAAACATTTATTGATTATGCCAAAGTCTTTGACTGTGTTGATCACAACACGCTGGAAAATTCTTCAAGAGATGGGAATACCAGACCACCTGAACTGCCTCCTGAGAAATCTGTATGCAGGCCAAGAAGCAACAGTCAGAACCAGACATGATATAACAGACTGGTTTCAAATTGGGAAAAGAGTACTTCAAGGCTGTATATTGTCACCCTGCTTATTTAATTTATAAATAAGAGAGTACATCATGCAAAACACTGGGCTGGAAGAAGCACAAGCTGGAATCAAGATTGCTGGGAGAAATATCAATAACCTCAGATATGTAGATGACACCACCCTTAATGGCAGAAAATGAAGAGGAACTGAGGAGCCTTTTGATGAAAGTGAAAGGGGAGAGTGAAAAAGCAGGTTTAAAACTCAGCATTCAGAAAATGAAGATCATGACATCCAGTCCCATCACTTCATGGCAAATAGATGGGGAAACAATGGAAACAGAGAGAGATTTTATTTTGGGGGGGGCTCCAAAATCACTGCAGATGGTGACTGCAGCCATGAAATTAAAAGACACTTGCTCTTTGGAAAAAGTGTCATGACCAACCTAGACAGCATATTAAAAAGCAGAGACATTACTTTGCCAACAAAGGTCTGTCTAGTCAAAGCTAGTAGTCATGTATGGATGTGAGAATTGGACTATAAAGAAAGCTGAATGCAGAAGAATTGATGCATTTGAACTGTGGTATCAGAGAAGACTCTTGAGACTCCCTTGGACTGCAAGGAGATCAAATCAGTCAATCCTAAAGGAAATAAGTTCTGAATATTCATTGGAAGGACTGATGCCGAAGCTGAAACTTCAATACTTTTGATCAATACCTGATGTGAAGAACTGACTCATTGGAAAAGATCCTGATGCTGGGAAAGACAGAAGGCAGGAGGAGAAGGGGACAACAGAGGATAAGATGGTTAGATGGCATCACTGACTTGATGGACATGAGTTTGAGCAAGCTCTGGAAGTTGGTGATGGACAGGGAAGCCTGGAGTGCTGCAGCCCATGGGGTCGCAAAGAGTTGGACACAACTGAGTGGCTGAGCTGACTGTCACCCTTCTCTCTGGCCAGTTTCACATCTTGAAAGCACAGCGTGCGTGCACACACACACATGCACACACACACACACACATACACACACAAATTTGAAAATCTGAAAACTCACTAGGAATCACTAGTGTCTCACTGGCCTACCCTCCATGTAGCAGCACAGACACCTCTTCTCTAGCTCTTTCCCACCGTGAGTATTAGTTCCTCCTAGTCCCTCTGCTGGGATCTTGCAAACATCTTCATGATGGCTTGGGCAATCATGTCATCAATCCTCATAGACATAATAGGGGGACTAGTGTCCTGGAAAGTGCTTGGGATGAAACCTCTATTGGATAACCTCAAGCAATCACTTCTTCTCTCCTTAGTTTGCTAATCTATGAAATTACCGGGTGGTGCCACTGGTGAAGAACCCACCTGACAATGCAGGAGACATAAGAGACATGGGTTTGATCCCTGGGTCAGGGAGATCCCCAGGAGGAGGGCATGGCAACCCACCCCAGTACTCTTGCCTGGAGAATCCCATGGACAGAGGAGCCTGGCAGGCTACAGTTGAAGGGGGTCACAAAAGGTTCACAGGAGCCTAGTCAGCAACAGTCCATGGGATCACAAAGAATCAAACACTGACGGAAGCGACAGCACGTATGCATACAGAGACGGGACAGATTCACCTGTGTTCTGTGTTAGTCAGGGAAGGCTGGTCTGTGCTGTGTAACAAATAGCCACCAATTCTAAGTGACTTAACACAGCAAACATGTACTTCATACTCAAGCCTTAACATGAGTGGGTAGGAGGGCTCTTCTCTTTATAGCCTCTTAGGGTCCCAGGCTCCACAGAATGGAACAGGAAATTGGAATTCAAGCAAGGGCCACTAAATATGTTCACCTGAAGTTGACATGTACATTCACATCTCATCGGCATCCACCAGTCACAGGGCCACACCTCAACTCACGCAGGCAGAGAAGCGCAGTCCCACCATGTGTCCAAGAACTGGGGAATCAGAGTATTTACGAATGCTCCCATAGCTATTCACCCGACCCTCAACTTATTTCTAATTTAAAATTTTACAATGGAAGTGTCATTTTCTCCGCCCCCCATCCCCACCCTCAAATGAACTCTAATGGAGAATATGACATAAACTGGGTAGAACTGAAGCGGATCTGGTTGAAATGGAAGTTGATGGTTTAGACCTTCATACTTTGGTAGCAATGTGATTTGCTTTAGGAAGATCATTTGATAATTTTGTAGACGACAGATTGAGCTTGGAGATACAGGAAAGATCAGTTAAGTGGCTATTTAGAATTTTTTAGGCAGGGAAAATGAAAGCTGGACAGAAGATAGAATGGGAGGGGTTGCATGTGTTATATATGTTGCATAAAACTTACCCTGAAATGAGTGGCTTGGAACAATACATGCATGTATAGATAGCATCTCGCAGTTTTTAGGGGCCAGGATGTGGTTGAACTGGGTCTTTTACATCAAAGTCTCTCACAGGCTGTAGTTTAGGTGTCCACCAGGCTACTGTCATCTTGAAGTTCAGCTGGGGTGAGATCCCCTTTCACGGTCTCTCGGTGGTTGGTGGCAAGATTCAATTCCTACTGAGCTATTGGACTGGGGAACCACCGTTCTTTGCTGGCTGTTGTCTGGAGATCACCCTCAGTTCCTTGCCCCTACTTCTCTCCAACAGACGAACCAGGGAGACAGGATGTGTGAACAAGATAGAAGTCATAGTCTTCAAAATCTAATGACAGGAGTACATCGTAAGGCCTTTGGCATATTCTGCTGGTTAGAAATCTCGAGGTCCAGTTCACACTCAAGGGGTGTGGATTACAAAAGGATGTTGAACACAGGAGGTGGAGAATCATGGGGTCCAGGTTACAAGCTGGCTGTTATAGGGGGATTTGGGAGAAGCTGAGAAACCTGAACTGCCCTGAAGGAGAGTAATGAGGTATGGGTTACAGAGATGAGGAAGGAGCAAGCGATGCCTTCAGAACTTTGGTTTGGATAAAAATGATGCCATTATTTGAAGTGGGCAAAGCAGAATCAGGCTTGGGCATTAAATGCCCACCTGGGCAGAGGTCAGGCTGGTCCCTAGATGCTCAGAAACCCAGGAAAAAGGGTTTCTTAACTCCCGACTGGGCACCCACATCCATCCTGCTCTATTCTCTGTTACTCCTTGCTCTCCCTTCAAACTTGAGCAGACTAAAGGAATTCAGGGTGAAATTTATGGCAAGTAGAGGTGATTGAAGTGGATTTAACATTCCAGTCTTTTCAATGTAAATTACCAGGCTCTGACCCTTGCTTGGGCACCCCCTCCCCATTTTCAGTTAGAACTGAGAAACGAAAGGGCCCACAGAGTGGGATCTGCATGAGGCTTTAAGAGAAAATGAGAGAGACACAAGGGTTATACGGTCAAGGCTGCCAGGCTTGGCTCTCTTCGAGACATAGGCAAGTGGCTTATTTAACTTTTTTTTCATGTGTGTGTAAATTTCCAAAAGGTTGACCTAAATGAATTCTTACCAAGATCTGATAGCCCAGGACAATGGAATAATCCTTTTTAATAGGATTACAGGCTGTGCTAAAAGAGGCTGGCGGCTTTTAGACTCCACATTGTAACATGTGCTCAAAGAAAGCAGAGGAACACTAAGATAGAAACCAGGTTCCCTGTGTGGTCTCACACCCTCTAAACGATTCCTATCTCCAGCTCACTGTATCCTTGGCTCCCCACACAGAACACATCCGGGATCCTCTTCTGGAATTGTCTCTAGGCCTGGGTCCTTAGGCTTCTCTGGGCCATTGTGAAAGGCAACACTGAGCTAATGGATCCCTCAAGGTCAATCGCGCGCTAGTCGGAAAGAGTCTGCCTGCGATGCATGGGACACAAGAGACACGGCTTCCGTCATTGGGGTGGGAAGGTTCCCTGGAGGAGGAAAGGGCAACCCACTCCAGCACTCTTGGATGGAGGATCCCATGGACAGAGGAGCGTGGTGGGCAGCAGCCCATGGGGTCACAAGTGTCATGACTGAGCAACTGAAAGTCAATTGCAGTGACATGAACTTGATTTCTTCAATCTATCTTTATTCAAGTTCTCTTCCAGTCTCTATCATTTCAGGTTCTTTATAACCTCAGATATGCAGATGATACCACGCTTATGGCAGAAAGTGAAGAGGAGCTAAAAAGCCTCTTGATGAAAGTGAAAGAGGAGAGTGAATAAGTTGGCTTAAAGCTCAACATTCAGACAACGAAGATCACGGCATCCGGTCCCATCACCTCAGGGAAATAGATGGGGGAAACAGTAGAAACATTGTCAGACTTTATTTTTGGGGACTTCAAAATCACTGCAGATGGTGACTGCAGCCATGAAATTAAAAGACGCTTACTCCTTGGAAGAAAAGTTATGACCAACCTAGATAGTATATTCAAAAGCAGAGACATTACTTTGCCAACAAGGGTCCATCTAGTCAAGGCTATGGTTTTTCCTGTGGTCACGTATGGATATGAGAGTTGGACTGTGAAGAAGGCTGAGTGCCGAAGAATTGATGCTTTTGAACTGTGGTGTTGGAGAAGACTCTTGAGAGTCCCTTGGACCGAAAGGAGATCCAACCAGTCCATTCTGAAGGAGATCAACCCTGGGATTTCTTTGGAAGGAATGATGCTAAAGTTGAAACTCCAGTACTTTGGCCACCTCATGCAAAGAGTTGACTCATTGGAAAAGACTCTGATGCTGGGAGGGATTGGGGACAGGAGGAGAAGGGGACGACCGAGGATGAGATGGCTGGATGGCATCATGGACTCGGTGGACGTGAGTCTGAGTGAACTCCGGGAGATGGTGATGGACAGGGAGGCCTGGTGTGCTGCAATTCATGGGGTCGCAAAGAGTCGGACACGACTGAGCGACTGAACTGAACTGAACTGATTCTGTGGGATATCAGGAACAGACTGTACACACAATTCAAGAAGTCTCGAGATGAGGCATTGAGTTTTGGACAAGGGCTTTACATGGGAGTGATGACCCCAGGCTTGGGTGTTTAACTATGAGAATTCTCTGCAGCCTTTGGAGAAGGAATGTGTAAAGGATTCCCCTAGCTCAAAACGCCTGTGTGAATGCTTCTCTTAGGTTTGGAGAGGGAGACAGACAGGAGAACCTGATGGGAATATTAAAGCAGCTTCCTTCTAGAATAATGTGTTCTGCAAATGGCAAGGCTGATCAAGAAGGAAAAAAAAATTAAATTCCATCCTCACAAAGGCAGGTGAGACACATGTCAGATCAGTAACAAACATTAATTAAGAAAATATTCTACAAAAAGTCCCATAGTCATAATGAGTGAATTAAAAAAATATTTAGTCACAATTTCATCTGATTATAGAAACATAAAGAGGCTATTTTATTAATCACCAGTCTGAATATTTTGTAAGTGTTTTTAATACATTTTTAAAATTCTCGATCAAGCACTTCATGTGTCTATCCAGTCCATTAGGATACAATCTACTTGGTTGAAGGTTTTTTGTTGTTTTGGTTTGTACGTTGTTGCTGTTCAGTCACTTAGTGGTGTCTGACGCTTTGCAACCATAGGAACAGCAGCACACCAGGCTCTTCTGTCCTTCATTATCTCCTGAAGCTTGTTCAGACTTACCACTGACATGATGATGTCATCCAACCGTCTCGTCCTCAGCTGTGCCCTTCTCCTCTGCCCTCAATCTTTCCCAACATTAGGGTCTTTTCCAATGAGTTGGCTCTTCACATCAGGTGGCCAAAATATTGGAGCTTCAGCTCCAGCATCAGCCCTTCCAATGAATATTCAGGGTTGATATTTTGTACATGGACCGCACTTATATTGAAGACTGCCCTCACTCACTATTGTCTGGCTTACACGTTGGTTTTCTGGCCTTGACCTGAGTGTGGAACTCAGACTGCTTTGCCCACCATGACTCAGGATCAAAGATGGGTATTTGGAAGGAGATAGTGAGATTGTAAGTGGAGTCCAAAGCTGGGGACAGGCATGGTTTGGGGAATACAGTCAACCAATTAACCAATGAGCTTTTATGATTAAGTACTTGCTGTGTGCATGGGAATACAGAAGAAGCCAGAACCAGTATACCTGAACCTCAACTGACTTTTAGAGAAAGCAGTATTAGTGATCAACCCACGAAGAACAGAATTTTGCCTGTGTTGTTTGTGGCTATAAATCCAGTGCCTTGAATGATACATGGATTAAAAAAAAAAGTTATTCAAAAGATGAAATGCAAAATGATAAGAATGTAAAAAGTGTTCAGAAAAAGGAGACATTGGTTTGGGTTCAGTAGATAGAGCATGCCCAGCACACCCATCCCTGTTTCTGGAGTCGTCCTGACTCCTGCTCACCATGGACATGTCCTCCCTGCTTTTGTTTGTCTACCAAATTCATCCAGCACTTCAAACATCCTTTGGCGCTTTATCCAAGTTATTTTCTTTGATCCTGAAGCCCAAAGAGATCGCCCACTCCTTCAAACTCTCATAAAGCATTTATGAGGCCTTTGTCATACACTTCAGTGAGGGAAGGTGGGAAAAAATGAGCCAAGGTCTTTTTGAAAGCACCTCATTTAATCTCTAAAATAAACCCAGGAACAAATTATATTATTTTGTCTCCCTCTCTCTTTTTTCTTTTTTTTTTTCAACAGTGTTGACTACCAGCACAAGGCTAAAAAATTTATTGAAGAGCCCAGGGCTGTTTAGACATGGATCTGGAATGATACTCATGTCTTCTGGGCTTCAAATCCCATCTCACTTGCAGCAGGTCATGCCGCTCTCTCCCTTTTTCTCATTTATCCCTACAATGCTTCCCCTGGTGTAGGCTTGGTTGACTCACATCTTGCCTCGTAAGTATATTTCAAACTTGAGGAGGACAGTGAGCTTTGTATGACCCATTCTGGATGTTGCTTACTTTTCACAAGACAGTTATTCAAACTTGTCTGCTAGATCAATAGCGAATGACAGGAATTCCCTGATGGCCCATTGGTGAAGAATCCACACTCCCAGTACAAGGGACCTGGGTTCAATTCCTGGTCAGTGAGCTAATACCACATGCCTCAACTAAGACCCAGCACAACATAAGTAAGTAAGTAAATGCATATTTTAAAGAACAATGAATGAGATCAATCACGTCCACAAAGTCTGTGTATGAGCCCTGATTGGATGACTTCCGTGCTTCCTTTGTCCAAATGAGGTCCCCCACTTCCTCCCCTTCTTGCCAATCACACTAGTCTGAGCTGGAAAGGCATGCAAGGGCTTGGACTTCATAAAGCTAGGGCTTCGAATATGATAGACTCTCTCTGTTTAATAAGCCCACTGTTATATATATTTTAGAATTCCAAATTTAAATCCAACAAATATTTGCTGAGCACTGTCAGCAGAGATATGAAAAGATTAAAGGAGAGGGTGAGAGGAAATGAAAAAGATTCTGTGACTTCCTGGAGGATGGGAAGGTGATAAATGTGACTCAGAAATAAGGCTGGGTCAGAAGGCTCCTGAAGACCAATTTAGCACTGGGACCCATGTTTCCTGGGCTCCAGACCATGTTACATGGGAAACCGTCAGTGCAGAAGCTGATGTAGGCTTGCTGGGGTTCCCACCCAGTGGCCTGAACTTCCTCTTACCCAGGAGGTGCATTTAGGCATGTTTGAGAAACAGCCTGTCAGTGGCCACAGGGCAGATGACGTCACCTGGCACTGGAGAAGTCGACTTGCAAGTCTTAGCCTCCTTGGGGCTGTACCCAGACCATGAGGCTCTAGCTATAGAATGTGACTCTGCCCCTTTAAGAGCCCAAAAGGTGAGCCCAAGAGATTGATTTAGATGAACATCACATTCATTTTCCCAGGTGGCTCAGTGGTAAAGAATCCTCCTGCCAATGCAGGAGATGCATGAAATGCGGGTTTAATCCCTGGGTCAGGAAGATCCCCTGCAGGAGATATGGCACCCCACTCCAGTATTCTCGCCTGGAAAATTCCATGGACAGAGGAGCCAGGTGGGCTACAGTCCACAGGGCAGCAAAGAGTCGGACACGACTAAGCACACACACACACATATTCCTTGATGCTGTCCTTGTACAGACTCAGTGGGTCTCCAGGTGGACAGTGGGTCAGATCTCCGAAACATCCATTCTTGGTTTGTTTTGGCTTTTGCTTCAAATTTCAGTGTTGTTGCTTTGGTTTCTGTGTGATTTCTAATCCACTCTGTCCTTCCCCCGTGGATGCCTTGGTCTCCTGGTTGGAAAAGTCACTCTTCCACCTTCTAGCCGTGTTTTCTTGTTATACTTCAGCTCTGGACTCCAAACCATGGGCTCAGCCTGAGCCTTTGTGTTTTGGGAAGGAAGCCAGCAGGGGACTTCCTTGGTGGTCCAGTGGCTAAGACTCCTTGCTCTCAAGGCAGGGGACCATGGGTTCAACTCCTGGTCAAGGAACTGGATCCCACATGCCACAACTAAGACCTGACACAGCCAAATAATAAATAAAAATAAACATTAAAACAAATAAATAAAGCCTAGTGGTCCTGTCCCAGATCAGTTGCAGCTTCTGTAATTACAACCTCCTTCTAAATCTCCTTTCCTGGGTGCCCATAAACCTTTGTGAGCCAGGCCAACCTCCCCTCCAGCCCTGCTTGCTGCCAAGCCCACTCTGCCCTTGAACTGTTTTGCTTGGGTCATCAAGAAAGAAACCTTTGGTGCACTTCAGTTCTCTAAGTCAAGTTTGCCGAGATGCTGCCAGGCTCCTTCTCGGTGATGATTTATGCGTGGTAAGTGGAAAAGCATGCTGTTTTCATTCCTTTCAAAACCAAGTAATGACCTGGGGGGAGAACCTTATATCTGTATCTGTGCCAGTTTCTTCCCCTGTATATGTGTCTTTTTCTCTGTCTTAATCTGTGTAGCTACATCTATATTTGTATGGGTAGGGATCTGGTGGCGTGAATTTAGGAGTCCAGCAGAGCCTTGCCACCGCATTGTCTATAATTTATATTTGACCTAGTAGAAGTTGACACTTATTTGCAATGCAAAGATGCAGAGTTGCATCATGCCCTTCAAGAAAGATCTGTGTAAATACAGGCAACCCCTTCAACCGAAGTAAAAATATAGGATGTTTGTCTTCGGGCTACGGAGATGAAGATATTCAAATCGCCTCGGGATAATATTCACTGGGAAAATGAGAAGAGCCACTAACGGAATGACCTTGGGCATGTCCTTCAAGCACTCAAAACCTCAGAATCCTCAACAGGGAAAAAACAAAAAGATTTAGACCGGATACCTCTAAGGGAAACCTATAACAAAACAGCTTCTGATTTTTGGCTGGCATTTAAAAAAAATTATTTATTTTTATTTGAAGGATAATTGCTTTATAATATGCTGTTGGTTTCAGCAAGACATCAATATGAATCCGCCGTAGGTATACATATTTCTCCTCCCTCTTGAACTTCCCTCCCACCTCCTATTCCTTGACTGGCATTTTTTGATAAGTCATTTTTAGTCCAAATCTAGTCTTACAGATTCTGCTTAGGAAATTACAACTGCAGGTTGAAGAACAGGGTCATCCGGTTCTGGGTTGTGTGTCAGTCAAGGTCTAGCTAGGAAACCCATGCAAGGTGGTTTAACAAGGGGGGTTTGATACAAGGAACCAGTGTGTTGGAAGCACTGCAGAGCCAAATGGGGTGGTGAGGAAACCCCCAAATTGGCAATAGCAGGGATTCACCACCATCTTTGGGCTGCAAGCACCGAGCGTAGTGGGGGTTTTGCCCGAGCACAAGATCCAGGGCTTCCAGGGGGTGATGGGACCACTGAGTGAGTGACACACTGGCAAGAGCTGAGGCCACTTCAGGACAGAGTTACTGCCACCAGTGCCACGCAAAGCCAAGGAGAGAGAAGCAGAAAGGGCCTGGCTGCGTTTTGCCTCTCAGTCCCCAGTTGATCTCGGATTCTCATAGAAGCCAGACCTTGAGGGATTTTGGGATGCATTGCTTGCAGGAGCCCTGGGGCTTCTTAGGCGGCACCAAGATAAAAGAATCTGCCTGCCATTGCAGGAGATGCAAGAGTTGCGAGTGCGATCCCTGGGTCAGAGAGATCTCCTGGAGTAGGAGATGGCAACTCACTCTGGTATTTTTGCCTGGGAAATCTCACGGACATAGAAGCCTGGTAGGTCACAGTCTGTGGGGTGGCAAAGAGTCGGACATGACTAAGCGACTGAGCATGCATAAGCAAAGGCGGGGGAGGGTGGGGCCTAGGGCAGGCGAGCAGTTGACTGATACAGGCAAGAAAGGATGCACTCAAATATACAGTCGTGTATTATACTCACACACACACACACACACACACACACACACACACACACACGTGGCTGTGCCAGGTTTTCGTCGGCAGCATGCTGGATCTTTCGTTTTGGCAGGCTAACTCTTAGTTGCAGCATATGGGATCAGGTTTCCCAACCAGGGATCAAATCTGGGCCCTCTGCATTGGAAGCATGAGGTCTTAGCCCCTGGACCACCAGGGAAGTCCCAGAAGCTCCTTTCAAAGCATTTAAGACTGCCATCCTAGCCTAGCTTTCCAGTGATCTGGCCACCTGAGATGAGGCTCAGAGATGGAAAGATGTTTCTAAGGCCTTTCCAACCCCTATCGCTCACATTCAGATTGCTCTGAGAAACAAATTTCTAGATTCTCAAACAATTTTGTGATATTTTCGATCAGTAATTACAAGTTCTGATTACTTGCCCTGTGCCGAGCAGTCTATAGGTGATATCTCTTTCTATCCTTTGACTAATCTGCTTGAAAGATATAAACACTCCTGTTTTATAGGTGAAGAAAAAAGGTCAGCGAGAAGGAGTCATGCGCCCAAGGGCTCTGGCTGGCTGTGTAGGAGGCAGGATTGAACCCAGGGCATTGTGTCTCTAAAGGTCCCTGTCAAACAGTGGCAAGGTCAAGTCTAGTGGAACTCACTGTATTATAAGGACTGTCAGTTTGATTTCTGGAAATGAAAGCTTTAAAATGCCAAGAAACTGTGGCAACAGCACTCTCAGGCAGGGAATAGCCACAGGGCTTCCAACCTTCTGAGAGGCACTGACTAGGAGGACAGCTCCCCTCCCTGCCAGCCTCTCCCATCCTGGGGTCTTCAAGGCTTCTTTTACTCACCCTCCTATTAAAATTTTTTTTAAACTTTTAATTTTATATTGGAGTATAGATGATTAACAGTGCTGTGATGGTTAGTTTCAGCTGGACAACAGAACGACTCAGTCATACACATACGTGTATCCATTCTCCCCTAAACTCCCACCCTATTCAGGCCGCCACATCACATTGAGCAGAGTTCCCTGTGCTAGACAGTAGGTCCTTGTTGGTTATCCATTTTAAATAGAGCAGTGTGTCCATGTCCATCTCAAATTCCCTGTCTCCTGGGGGCTTCAAGGCTTCTAATTCTTCCTGGCAGCTTTGCTGGGCTCATGCACTTCTTGGTCCCTATAACCAGATTATTTTTTTATTTACAGACTCACACTCGGCTTGTGAATGTGGCTGTGGAAAGTAGGATATTACAGATGCTATTTGAAAGGAGTTGCTGACTAAGGCCATCACAGCCCAGAGTAAAAATGAGGTGGGGGAGATAAGTGGATTGTTTTTCTCCTTCTGAGAAGACAGAAGGCTGGTGACAATGACGGGAAAGAACAGTAGTTTCAAGCCATCAGGGTAAGGCAGGGTCCGGAGGGAAGTGGAGTATTACTGAGTGGGAGACACACGGCAGACAGATGAGTCCCAGTGGCTGGTGGTCCAAGAGATGAAGACAAGAGGCAAGTGGACAGCTGCCTGGAATTTTGAGAAACCCAGGCTCCATGGGCTCCTGCCCCCTTCATGTAAGCTTGTTGGAGTGAAGACGATGGCAATACAGATCAGGGCTGAGCTTGGAGGAAGCATCCACACATCTTTGGGAAGACTTAGGAAGCATTCAGGAATTTGACCAGGGTTCAAAGCTTATGCGCAGGCTTCCCCAGGTAGCTCAGAGGTAAAGAACCTGCCTGTAATGCAGGAGCTACAGGAGCCATGGGTTCGATCCCTGGATTGGGAAGATCCCCTGGAGGAGGGCATGACAATCCACTCCAGTATTCTTGCTTGGAGAATCTCATGGACAGAGGAGCCTGGCTGGCTACAGTCCATAGGATCGCAAAGAGTTGGACACGACTGAAGTGACTTAGCATGTACGCGTGCAACGCTTATGCGTAGGGTCCCTATAAAGAGGATAATTTACCTCCCTCATTCTTTTTAAAATTGATTAATGGTGTTAATAATACTTATCTAATAGGGTAGAGGTGAGGATTAAGTGAGGTAACTGACAGAAAATTGCTATATTAATTGATCAGAAACTTTGAACGGTTATTGCTGAATATGTCTCCTCTGTGTGCTCAGCTGCTAGGTCATGTCCGACTCTGTGGGATTCTATGGACTGTCCGTGGGATTTCCCAGGCAAGAATACTAGAGTGGGTTGCCATTTTCTCCTCCAGGGGATCTTCCCGACCCAGGAACTAAAGCTGAGTCTCCTGTGTCTCCTGCATTAGCAGGTAGATTATTTACTACTGAGTCTTATGGGAAGCCTCATGCCTCTTCTGCACAGGCCCTAAAATCAGATCTTTTAAAGCTGTTTAGAATGTGAGGGATAACATATTGTCCCCTTCCCCTGCCAGTCAGACCCAAACCAGCCCTTGATTCAATGTTACAGGAAATGTAACAAGCAAGAGGGTGCCCCCAGATGCATTGGTGAGCCCAGTAGTAGCTGGGGACAAGAAGACCAGGGGCATGAATGACCATATGTGAGACATCATGTAGGACCATATGTAGGATGTCAGAGCAGAGCTTGGTGGGATTAAAATGCCTATGTAGCCACAAAGGGCACAGTTATTACCAATTCTTAGGCATTTAGGAAAGGTAGACTCCAGTACAATCAAAAAGACTTACTAATAGTTTGAGTTATCTGATGGTTGGATGGACTGCCTTGTGAAGTAGTGAGTTCCCCATCATTGGAGGTATGCAAACTGAGGTTAAATATTATGGAAGAGAGACTAGGCACTAAGAGATCTGGATGGTGCTGGGGGCCCCTCAACAGTATCTTACTGTGATTTTGGGGTGACTCTGCCTTAAAATGACTTGCTTCTCAGTAAAGATTAACTTTGATGGTAGGAAGTGACCCAGATAAAGAGGGACCCCAAAGAGGGTCTGATTCCCTGGTGGCTCAGTGGTAAAGAATCCGCCTGCCAGTGCAGGAGACATGGGTTTGATCCCTGGTGTGGGAAGATCCCACATGCCTCGGAGCAACCAAGCATGTGAGCCATAACTGTGAGCTGTGCTCTAGAGCCTGGGAGCCGCAACTAGTGAGCCTGCACGTGGCAGCTGCTGAAGCCCACGCTCCTGGAGCCCACGCTCAGCAACAGGAGAAGCCGTTGCGATGAGAAGCCTGTGAGCTTTGCGTGGTTCCAATATATGGGGTGTGGGTTCAAACCCTGGTGGGAGAGCTGAGACTTCACATGCCTCGTGGCCAAAAAAGCTAAACATAAAACAGAAATTTTGTCTAGAACCACAACTAGAGAGTAGCCTCTGCTTGCAACTAGAGAAAAGCCTGTGCAGCAATCAAGACCCAGCACAGCCAAATAAACAAATTTTAAAAAAGAAGAAAAAAAAAAGCCACCTAGAGCTCTTAACTTTGAGGCAAGGCTAGTGACAGGGGCGTTCTTCGCTTCTGGGACTAGTGAGAGCTTTCCTAGCTTTTTGGTGCAATACACCTACCCCCCACCCCCCCACCCTGCAATGGTTTTGATGTCTATCATAGCTTATCCTTACAAACATCCTATGAAATAAAGTAGGCAGATAGTCATATTCCCATCTAACAAGTGGTCAACCAAGGAAGAGAAAATAAAATGTGAAAGTGAAGTCGCTCAGTCGTGTCTGACTCTTTGTGGCCCCGTGGACTGTAGCCCACCAGGCTCCTCTGTCCATGGGATTCTCCAGGCAAGAATACTGGAGAGGGTTGCCATTTCCTTCTCCAGGGGATCTTCCTGACCCAGGGATCGAACCCAGGTCTCCTGCATTGCAGGCAAATGCTTTAACCTATGAGCCACCAGGGAAGCCCAAAAATAACTTCACAAACTGCAGGTTGTGACTGGGTGGGATCTAAGGAGATCAGTTGTGCCAAACCTCTCATTCTACAGATGGGAAAACTGAGGCCCTGAGATGCAGCCTCTTGCCCAAATTCACATTGGGCCAAATCATTCTTTGCACAATATCCCACAGTTATCACTGTAGACTTGTGGGAAGGATCTGATACGGCTCTCACTGAAAGAGAAGAGATTGTGGATCAATAATAGATTGTGGGGGACTTCCCTGGTGCTCCACTGGTTAGGACTTGGCCTAGGATGCTGTTCAAACCCTGGTGGGAGAGCTAAGATCCCACATGCCTCGCGGCCAAAAAACTAAACATAAAACAGAAGCCATGTTGTAACAAATTCAAAAAAGTCTTTAAATATGGTCCACATGAAAAAAAAAAGAAGATTGTGGACCCTCGTTCTCTGACTGATGGCAAAGTGTTTTGAGCCTTTGTGGGAAAAGTTTCCAGATAAATGGAGAATTTCTGGAATCCAGCAGAATTAGAGGTCTGATGGAGAAGCGACCATAGAGGACTAGGGAGATCCCCGGCCAGGTCAAAGACGCTCTCCTGTGCTCTGGGAGCGAGTAGAAACCTTGGGGGAAGCCTGGAGCAGCAGAAAGGGTAAAGCTGATGACTGGGGACAGTCTGCCACTCGACACAGCGTTATCGATGTAATTACACAAAGGACAAGTTTTCTATTTGAAAAAAGAGCCAGAGTACAAGAGGCACCTCCCGCCAAAACAACAGCCGTGTTGGCAGCACCAGTCACTCCTGCTGCTGCTGTTGGTGCCCAGGCATCCTGGCACGAGCTGGCTTTATGGATCCCAGCTGGGCAGAGTGAACGAGCATCCTGCCCCTCTACTGACCCCAGGGTAGTACACAAGAGGTAGGTTTCGTTTAATCACTTTCCAGCCTGATCAGAAAGTGAAACAGAGACAGCTCAGAGGTTTAGAGGACCTGGCAAGATGGTAAAATGAACAAGGCAGTATTTTTATCCTGAGACTGTGATATGAAGGAGACAAAAAGATGTTTTATATATACATATATTTTTGGTCTTGCCGAGTAGTACGCGTGCATGCTAAGTTGCTTCAGCTGTGTCCGACTCTTTATGGCCCTGTGGACTTCAGCCTGCCAGGCTCCTCTGTCCATGAGATTCTCCAAGGCAAGAATGCTGGAGTAGGCCGCCATTCCCTCCTTCAAGGGATCTTTCCAACTCAGAGATCGATCCCGGGTCTCCTGAATTGCAGGCAGATTCTTTACCATCTGAGCCATCAGGGAAGCCCTATTAATATATGACACGCAAAATATTTTTCAGAGTGTGTGCACAGTGTGTAAGCATAATGAAAACTGTAAAACTATGTTATCTGAGTTTCCTTCTATCAAGTGAATGTGATTCAGTCCACAGAACTTCAGCATGTTTTAAGAACCCAAAGTGTGCAAATCATCTTGCTTTGTCCTGCATAACAGTCCAGGTGGAAACAAACAAACAAACAAACTAGAAGGGCTTGGTCCTTCTCTTAGGAGGCTGAACACTCAGTGGAAGATGTGAGGGGGGTGTGTAGACGCGTTCATAGATGACCATCCCAGGAGGCAGAAGGTGGACTGAGACATAATATCCATATACACAACAAAAGTGTGGGAGAGTGAGGAAGACCTGAATCCGAAATGGTGGGATGGGGAAGACTGAATGGACAGGGAGTTACCTGAACTGGCTTTGAAGGCCAAGTACAAAGCGCAGGCTCACAGCTGGAAAGAGTTACCCGGGCAACGAGAAGGGGCGGGGCCACAGCCCAAGGTGTGTGCAGCCTGTGCTTCTGGGGGCCGGGGTGGGGAGGGTGGAAGGCACGGGAAGGAAAGAGGACCCTTTCCTGCATCTCCAGCCTCTCCCTCAATTCAGTGGAGGCTTCTCTCCAGCTCTCCTGACCAGGTGTAAGCGCTGAGGTTGAGGGCTCGCTGCTGCCCTGAGGCACCACCGTGGCATTTGAGACCTAACCAGGGTAAGTGAGACTCTGGCTGAGGCCCTGAACTTTGGGCTTTGTACCCTGTCTCTTCTGACCCTTTGGCTCTGGGATTCAGTTTCCTCTCCTGTCACCCATACCTTGCAGTGCCTGTTGCAGTCATTACATACATTAAACACAAGCACACACGTAAAAAAAAAAAAAAGTGACGCATAAATATTACTTCTCTTTGAGAAGACCAAATATGCATGTGTGAGACATTGTGTCCCAAAGAACCATCGTTCTCAGTTAGAATTCAGGCTTCTTTTCTACTAAAAGGAGGCGCGATGTTTGGTTGCTGCACACTTCTTGGTGCCAGAATCATTTGTTGTCCATGTAAATCTAGTCGCAGCGTTCCTATCAACCTCCAGCAAGACAAATGATATTCTCTGTTTTGCAACTTTGTATGTCTGTAGGAATGGAGAAGTGTTATACCCTCAAAGGTCAGAGCCTTGGGAATGGATCTCCTGTATTTCAGGGTACAGACAACATTCTTAAACTTGCAGCAAAAGCAATAGATAAGAAGGTTAAAGTAAAAGAAACAGATTCAGTATGGAGTTAGGTTTATTCTTCTCTATTACAAAACTCCCACAGAGTACACTGAACCAGAAGCAAAGCTGGGCCAGGTTATTATCAGGAAGGTACCCACAGGCTGTCTTTATTGCTTACCTAGGAATTTTCTTTGCTATATGTTGGAGGATCTACCTCTCAGTTTACAGAGAAGCCATTTAGGAGGTGCAGTTATTTGCAAAATTAATTTTGAGCACTTGAACTTTTTGCCAAGGATGATATAAATGGAGAGGTTTTTTGTTTTTTTTTTTTCTCTTACGATGTTTTGGGGACAATTTGTAATGGATGAGCATTTTATTGAAAAGGGAGCAGTTACTTTTCTCTCATCCACAAACTCTGCATAGGTAGCAAAATGTAACTCCAGTCTGATATGCAAACACGGCAGATATCTTGCTCTAGAATTCCATACACGTCAAGCTCATCTCATGAATTGTCCTTACTAACTCTGAAACAGGGAATAAAGAGGATCTCAAACTGCCTCCTGGATCCTGTCCAAGATATTTCAAATATTTGATATGACATAATACAAATGGTGTGTTTTATTCCCCCAGAGGTCAGAGGAGGGAAGTTCCTGACCGTATAATTACATTCTGACCTCCTGAAATTTACCCTGCTGAAATTTGCCCTCTTGAAATTTTCTTGTACTTTGCATGGGTAATGCCCTGCTTTCCCTTCTGAGTGAGAGCCTTGTACTGGATGGAAGAAAAAAGGAGATTTCTCATTTTATCCACACACCACTGGCCAAGGTAGATAGTCTCTACTCTAACAATGGTGGTCCTCTGTGTCTTTTGAGGATTTAGGGCGGCTTCTGTATCTGCTGTTAAATGAATGTAACCAATGGTAATGGAGCAAACAATAACACCCCAGTGATATAAGAGTAGTCTTGCATGCCTGAAACACAGGCTGTGAATCAGGACCCCAATGTACATGTCAACAGCCCAACTTGTTCAGATGTAACCATTGCAATTTCTCGAGTCAAATACCAACTGGGCTGGAAAAAAACAGGAGAGGTGGAATTCAGTTAAGTAAAGGGTTAGCTGCTCTTGCATTTGCCTGAATACATCTTGTTCTTAAAATAACTGCACAGTTGAGTTTGAATTGTATTCTTGTGTGTGTTTGGTTTTGTTTACATTTGTGGACTTTTTATTTTTCAAGTAGGGCTTTCAAAGGGTAATTTATGTCTGTAATTGCATCCTTAACAAAACTGCCTCATCACCAATTAAAACAAACATTTCAAAAATAGGTAAAGTGAGAAATAGGTTGTTTTCATTACCACCTCAGATCATTTCAGTGAATACACCTATGGCCTCCTTAAGACAGACTTACTCTTCCAGGTAGGTGAAGAGTCCCCAGAAACAGAAAGCACAGACCCGTAGAACCCCATCCAGCCATAGTCTTGGAGTCTACAAATTCTTCAGTATTAGAGGGCTTATTTTTTAGGAGACTATTTCTCTGATGTTTTTAAGTTTGTAATATGCTCATATGTACAAGACATTTTAAGAATAAAGTTGCCTTCCCTTAACTTCTCTAATCAGATTTCCCTTTGTAGAGGAAACTACTGTGGTCAATCTAAAGACTATCCTTCCAAACTTTAACAGATGTATAAATATTTAATCTGTGCCTATTGCACAACTTGCTTTTTTTTACTTTAATGATATAGGTAGGAGCTCTTTCCGTGACAATACAGGTAAGGCTTACTTCCTTTAAAAAAAAAAAACAAACAGTACATCGAGTTCCATGATATAAATAGACCCTAGCTTATCATGTCATTTTCTTATTGATGACACAGATGATCTTTTAAACTCTCTCCTACTATAATTATGCAATACAAATCCTTGTCTCTGCCATTTTGCATTGATGACAAGCATTTTTCTATGGTAGGTACCTAGAAGTGAAATTTCTGGGTTGAAGGATATGCATATTTTAAATTTTAATAGAAGCTGCCAAACTCATCTCTAAAAATGTTGTACCAATTTATACTTCCATCAACAGTATTTGAGGACCTGTTTCTGTACACCTGAGCCAATACTTGCTATTATTCCTATTTTAATATTTTATAAACTGATGAGTGAAAGTGATATTTCATTGTTCTTTTAACTTGCTTTTTAATTTGGTTACTGATGAGAGTGAGTAGCTTTGCATTTGCCACAATCTTTTTGAAGCTGAATTTTTAAATTATATTTTATTTTACTAAATGAATGCAAGTCCGTAGTATAAAAAGGCAAATAATGCTAAAAGAGTTATAATAAAAAGAAAATATCAGCCCTCTGGTCCCCTTTTTCTCTTGTTTCTCCCTGCAAAGACAAAACCTTTTGAATTTTATGATTACTTCTGCTGCTTTTTGCTTCCATATTTCTAACTAATGTACATGTGTTGGTGTCTCTTGATTCTCCATTTTTACCCATTATTCAATTTTACTTCTGAGGCGAGTTTTCTAGCCTAAATTTATTCTCTTTTTCTTGCTTAGCATTAGGCACTATATAATAGGGGCTGGAGTTTCCAGGTAAAGAACCAGCCTTTCCTGCTTCCCTTATAGGGAGTTGATGATTTGTATGTGGCAGATATTTAAGGGGAAATCTCATCACTTCATGGGAAATAGATGGGGAAACAGTGGAAACAGTATCAGACTTTATTTTGGGGGGCTCCAAAATCACTGCAGATGGTGACTGCAGCCATGAAATTAAAAGACGCTTGCTCCTTGGAAGAAAAGTTATGACCAACCTAGATAGCATATTCAAAAGCAGAGACATTACTTTGCCGACTAAGGTCCGTCTAGTCAAGGCTATGGTTTTTCCAGTAGTCACGTATGGATGTAAGAGTTGGACTGTGAAGAAGGCTGAGCACCAAAGAATTGATGCTTTTGAACAGTGGTGTTGGAGAAGACTCTTGAGAGTCCCTTGGACTGCAAGGAGATCCAACCAGTCCATTCTGAAGGAGATCAACCCTGGGATTTCTTTGGAAGGAATGATGCTAAAGCTGAAACTCCAGTACTTTGGCCACCTCATGCAAAGAGATGACTCATTGGAAAAGACTCTGATGCTGGGAGGGATTGGGGACAGGAGGAGAAGGGGATAACAGAGGATGAGATGGCTGGATGGCATCATGGACTCGATGGACGTGAGTCTGAGTGAACTCTGGGAGACGGTGATGGACAGGGAAGCCTGGCGTGCTGCAATTCATGGGGTCACAAAGAGTCGGACACGACTGAGAGACTGAACTGAACTGAAGTAAGTAAGTGTTGGTTGCTTAGTCGTGCCCAATTCTTTGTGACCCAGTGGACTGCAGCCCACCAGGTTCCACTGTCCATGACATTTTCCAGGCAAGGATACTGGAGTGAGTTGCCATTTCCTTCTCCAGAGGAGCTTCCCAACCCAGGGATTGAATCCAGGTCTCCTGCACTGCAGGCAGGCTCGTTACCAACTGAGCTACAAGGGGAGCCTCATTTAAGGGGAAACGCTCTTTAAAGGGCGATAACATATAAGTGAATTTTGACTTTCTCCCTTTCCTTCTCCTTCTTGCTTGGAACACAGATGTAATGGCTGGTGCTTGAGCAATTATCTTGTGATCATAATAGTCACACAACAAATAATAGAACAGAAAAGAGCAAGAAATCCACGGAAACTTTCCATAGAAATTCTCCATCTACTTAATTTTGACTTCCTTAAATTCTGCTAATCACTCATTATTTTTCCATCTGCATTTTGATTTTGTGTATCATGCTCACATTTAAAGATGTTCCCTATTTTCATGGAAAATGGAGGTTTTGTTCCTGTTGCATTTGCTTCATGTAGTTTTACGGTTATTTTTAGAGGCTAAAAGACAAAATATCTTTTCTGTGTTACTGTAAAGCTAGAATTTTGGTATATTTTTAATGTCCTTATGTGTACTATAATTTGATTTCTACAAAGATTATATACCCTTTCACATTACAAGCAGATTTGTATTAACATATCTATCTTAACTAATGCTGTCAACATTAAATATCATCATATTAAAAAATACTTGCTGTTTTTAGAAGCTAAAATGGCATCTTTTAAAAATTATTATTTTATTACTGAGATTTAAGCTTTTTAAAGGCTTCCCTCATAGCTCAGTTGGTAAAGAACCTGCCTGCAATGTGGGAGACCTGGGTTCAATCCCTGGGTTGGGAAGATCCCCTGGAGAAGGGAAAGGCTACCCACTCCAGTATTTTGGCCTGGAGAATTCCATGGACTGTATAGTCTACGGGGTCACGAAGAGTTGGACACTACTGAGTGACTTTCAATTTCAAGGTTTTTTAAAAAAATATCATTATTAGTCTTATATTTCTTTTGTGAATTTTATTTTTATCTCATTTGTTTGTCTTCTTTTACTGTCTATCTTTAATATTTTTCTCATTGTTTTTTTAAGAACTGTTTATATATTTTTCATTAGCCTTTGTATTATTCAATTTTTATAAATATTTCTCTCCAATATTTCTTCATGTTTTTCATTTTGTCTCATTATTTTTGGTATATGCAAGCTTACATTTTTATACGGTATTTAGTATATTGTCTGTCTTTTTTTCTATTGCTTTTTTGTTTAGAAGGTATTTTTATCATTTAGAGAGCTATTTATCTATGTTTTCTTCTACAAGTTTTTACATTTAACTCTTTAATATACCTAGAATACATTTTAATGTGCATATTAGGATTTTATTTTTAAAATAGTTTACTCTTTTTGTTACACCTTCTATTGACTTTTGAAACTCTTTTGCATTGCCTTATTGTACCCCCTTTTATAATTAGTAACTTTTCACTTATTCAGGGGCTAGCAATTTAGTTTCACTGGACTGTTTCTTGGTTGTTTGGTTGGTATCATAGCTATTAAATGACCACAGTTTTATAAAATATTTGTGAGGGCAAGTGAATACTTCATTTTCCCCCAAATATAGCTATTACTTTTCTGTTTGTTTCTAGAACATCTTAAAATAACTTTGGTAAATATTCAAAATATCTGCATGAAATTTTGATTTAGATGATTAATCTTGTTCTTTATGAAATGTTAACATATTGGAAAAATTATGTCTTCACATCCAGAAACATTATTTACTCAATCTCTTTTCTGTTTCCAATTTTACTATTTCCTATATTTAGAGTTCTCACACAACTTTTTAGGTCTTTTTTGTAGGTAGTTGATTGTTTTGCTTACTATCATAAATATACTCTTACCTTTAAAATTATTATTGTTGGCATATAGGAAATATCTTTTTTTTTTGCATTTTTACATATCTTATTACCACTTACCAAAATCTAATAAATTCTGGGAGCTTTTAGATTGATTCTGTAGTGTATACTGGAATAAAATTAGATTTTAAATCTGGCTATCTTTTAGCTTGTAATAATTTTATTAATTGTTCCTGAACTATGTATCTTAATCTCTTTTATACTGTCATACCATTATGGAGGGTGGGGGCTATGGGGCAGTCTTCAGTGAACCCCTCACAGGAGGAAAGGCTAGGATTAAGTCTTAGAAGAAGATTAAAATGCTGTCAAGATGAACAGAAGGCATTAGTCGCTCAGTCATGCCCGACCCTTTGCAACCCTTTGGACTGTAGCCCCCCAGGCTCTTCTGTCCATGGGATTCTCCAGGCAAGAATATAGGAGTGGGTTGCCATCCTCTTCTCCAGGGGATCTTCCCAACCCAGGGATCAAACCCCTGTCTCCTGCACTGCAGGTGGATTCTTTTATCAGATATGTTAAGGAGATGGTCAGTAGTTTGGTATGACTGGATATATGGGATGAATGGGATTATGAATCAGATTCACGTTCTTAGTGTGATCTGTTGTTCCTGACCTTGCTTTCCCTTTTCACTCTGATCCCATCTCCCCCCAGTTCTCAGTATATAATCCAGGAACTGGCCACAGTATGCTTCCTGCTCTTCGGATTATCTTTCCTGATCACATTCATGTTGCAAACTCTAACTCAACCTTGAATGCTCTGCACAGTAGTTTTCTGGGTCCCTAGGGATAAATAATGGAGAAGGCAATGGCACCCCACTCCAGTACTCTTGCCTGGAAAATCCCATGGGCGGAGGAGCCTGGTAGGCTACAGTCCATGGGGTCACTAACAGTTGGACACGACTGAGGGACTCCACTTTCACTTTTCATTTTCATGCATTGGAGAAGGAAGTGGCAACCCACTCCAGTGTTCTTGCCTGGAGAATCCCAGGGATGGGGGAGCCTGGTGGGCTGCCGTCTATGGGGTCGCACAGAGTCGGACATGACTGAAGCGACTTAGCAGTAGCAGCAGCAACAGGGATAAGTAAAGCAATGATTAATCCTATGGTAACATACTTTTTATACATTAATAAAATCTGTTTATTGGGGGTATAGTTGCTTTACAATGTTGTTAGTTTCTGTTGTATAACAAAGTGAACCAGCTATATGTATACATATATCCTCTCCCTCTTGAACTCCCCTTCTCCCTCCCATCCCATACCTCTAGGCCATCACAGAGCACTGAGCTGAGCTCCCTGTGCCATGAACAGCTTCTCACTAGCTAGTTTGCATGGTAGTGTATATATGTAAATCCTAATTTCCCAATTCATCCCACCGCCCTTCCCCTGCCTTGTCCAAATGTCTGTTCTTTGTGTGTGCATCTCTATTCCTGACCTGCAAATAGGTTCATCTGTACCATTTTTCTAGATTCTATATATATATGCATTAATACACGATATTTGTTTTTATCTTTCTGAGTTACTTCCCTCTGTATAACAAGACTCCAGCTCCACTGACATCTCTACAAATGATCCACCTTCCTTCCTTTTAATGGCTGAGTAACATTCTGTTGTATTCATGTACCGCATCTTTATCCACTCACATCTCTCTCTCTTGTCCTGACCTGTGTGCAAAAACTGTCTTACTTATCTTCTTTTAGTATCTAGCAAATGTTTAAGCACATGAAAAGCGGATGAATTTAGGATTATTTCAATTAGATATTCCAGTTGCCTGTTTTATGCTCATGGTGTTTCTTTTCTTGATTTCGTTATTCTGATGGACACCCAACATTTTATGCTACTTTTTGTGGACTGTAGCCTGCCAGGCTCCTCTGTCCATGGGAGCAAGAATACTGGAGTGATCTTCCTGGGGGTCTTCTGGATCCAAGGATCCAACCTACCTCTCCTGTGTCTCCTGCACTTACCAGTGAGCCACCGGGAAAGCCCTTTTAATACTCAGTGTTATCAAGCACAGCCATCTGGATTCCACTACTGAAGGGTGGACTGGCTGTTAGTTATGAGTTTGAAGAGTGAGGATGGATTGTGTTATGATCAGAGCATAAGTCCAGGAGTTAACCTCATAGAGAAGAGAGACCAGAGCTACTATGAAAGGAAGACACATGTTCCTACAAGCGCGTCCTATGACGTGGAGAAGAAACAGGCAGCTTTAGACTTCAAAGGCTGTCATGATACCATTCTATGACCTCACCTGTCATTTATGAATAACAATGAGAATTGGAAACACTTTTTGGATGCTTATTACATTTTGCATGTGTAAACTGTTAGTCTTAACAACATCCCTCTGAGTTGGTGACTGATTTCATGCTACAGGAAAGGAGGTGCAGGGAGGCCAAGCAGCATGTCCAAGGTTGCACAGCTGGTAAAAGACTGAGCTAGAATCAGACTCTGTGCTGAAAGCTTTTTTTGCTAAGTCCCTTCAGTCCTGTCTGACTCTTTGCGACCCTGTGGACTGTAGCCTGCCGGGCTCCTGTCCATGCGATTCTCCAGGCAAGAACACTAGAGTGGGTTACCATGTCCTCCTCCAGGGGATGTTCCCACTCAGGGATCAAACCCATGTCTCCTGCATTGGCAGGCAGGCTCTTTGCCACTAGCATCACCTGGGAAGCCCAAAAGCTTTTGTACATTCTTTTATTTAAGCATCTCCTAAGAGAGATGGTACTGTTACCCTCCATTTGTAAATTTGGAAATCAAAGTTTGGAGAGGCAAAGGAAGCTGCCAGAACTCACAGATGGTAGTTGGTAGATGGTAGATGGTGAATTTAGGTGAAAGGCATTTGAGTGTTCATTGTGCTACTCTTCCAGGTTTCCTGTAGGTTGGGATTTTTCAGAGTATAAACGTTGGGGGAAATATTTATGTCTGATTCCCTGACTCCACTGCTTGACCTCTGCTCTCTGCAAAACTCAGTGCTGATCATCTGAGCCCCCGTAGAAAGATGGATCATTACCACCTCTGATGATCATGGGCATCACTTCACATTTATTGTGTATTCAATCAGCAAATGTCTTCTTGATCATGTACTATCTATCAAGCATCTCTCTAGGGCCCAAAGATAAAATAGTGATCAAACAAATTCCCTGACTTTGTGGAGGTGGGGAAACCAGCCAAACAGACAGAAAAATAAATATTTCAGCGAATAACTGTTTCATATTATTTCAGTCTGAGATAAAGCAGGATGGACCTTAGAAAAGTGAAGGAAAAAGATGTAGGCTGTTTAGATACGTGTGATCAAGGAAGGCCTCTCTGAAGAGGTGGTGTGGGGGCTGAAACTTGAATGAGATGAAGGAGTGAGTCTAGGGCAGACGTGGAAGACAAGTGTATTTCAAGGAGCCGACAGAGAGCATCCCAGGTACTTCATATCTCATTTAATCTCGCCATTATCTTTCTGTGTTTTTGCTCCATTTTGTTTATTTTTCAAAATATGTAATCTGCTTTAGCATCATTCTCTTAGAAAGAGAATATAATGACACTTTTTCTTTAAAGTGCAATCTTTTGTTTTTCAGAAAATGTAGGCAAAAAAAAGATGTACTGTTGAAAGACTTTCAGGTGCAAGGAAATGTCACATTTCTTTCCCATTGACTAAAGCTAATAGATTTTTCCTCTCAGAAGAGAAATAGTTCAAATCCCCTTTTCTGGACCTGCTCTAGTTGACTGGATCATATACAAGCCTGGAGATTCACGTGCCGTGGTCACTTGGGGAGGTGGCTCTGAATTTGGGTCACCTCCCATTTGCTGAAGGGCTTCCCTGGGGGCTCAGATGGTAAAGAATCCATCTGCAATGCAGGAGACGTGGGTTCGACGCTGGAGAAGATCCCATGGAAAAGGGAACGGCTACCCACTCCAGTACTCTGGCCTGGAGAATTCCATGCACAGAAGACGCTGGTGGCCTACAGTCCGTGGGTCTCAAAGAATTGGACCCGACTGAGTAACCAACACATTTAACACTTGCTGCTGCTGCTGCTACTGCTAAGTCGCTTCAGTCGTGTCTGACTCTGTGCGACCCCATAGATGGCAGCCCACCAGGCTCCCCCCGTCCCTGGGATTCTCTAGGCAAGAACACTGGAGTGGGTTGCCATTTCCTTCTCCAATGCATGAAAGTGAAAAGCGAAAGTGAAGTCACTCAGTCGTGTCTGACTCTTAGTGACCCCATGGACTGCAGCCTACCAGGCTCCTTCGTCCATGGGATTTTCTAGGCAAGAGTACTGGAGTGGGGGTGCCATTGCCTTCTCTGCATTTAACACTTAACCATCTGCTAAAATGCCCTTTCTTTAGGTCCTCCCCTTCCAACTTTTTTCTGTGCTGTCTTCTGAAAGAAATGCCCAACCTAAGAGGTGACGATTATGTTCTTTTCAGCAGACAAAGCAGACGGCTTAAGCCCAGGACAAAGCCTCTCAGGTACCTCTGAGGGATGGCTACAAAGCAGCAAGAGGGGAACCAGGATACACAGGAGTTTTTGCAATAAAGACTAGGTAATCAGAACATGAAAAGGCTGCTGTTTAAGGAAGACCAGACATCTCAAGTTAATGAAATGAGTGGTTTTCTAGGTATCGGAAGATGCTGGAGTCTGGGCTCACTGGAATCATTCCTTTGATATGCATCTCAGCTCTCCAAGGCCACCATCCTGTGTTTTCACAACCCGAGTCTCCTCAGGGTGCACAGTCAGCGCTGTAACATGATAGTGTGATAGCTGCTCTAGCCTTTCTTTACTGATGTGGCAGGCAATATTTTTCATTCACATGACTAGTTTGGAAGAGTACTCTATACACTACGCTGATCAGTCTCAGCTGATGTTGAGTTGGCCGAACAGTTCATTCATGTATTTTCATCTGCTCTTACAGAATGAGCTTTCTGGCCACCCCAGTGCAAACAAATATTCTCCCTAATCCATCCCTGGTCATTCAGCTTTGTCTGTTGTGACAATTTCTACATACATTGTTTTGATTTTTATGCCTTCAAGTTTACCACTCTTTTGTTTTTTGATTATAGCCTTTGACAACCTCCTTTTAAGATCACAGAAGTTAATTACTTCTGCTTTTTGAAAAGTAATTTTTATAGTTTATTACAGTTAAATCTTAATTTTTTAAAAAATAATTCGTGTTGATACATGGTAAGAGGCAGGGATCTAATTTTATTTTACTTCCAAAACCCTCACAAAGTTTGTTGAGGATCAAGAAAGATAAATACAGAGAAATAGAATTTTTATAGTTTAGGCTTCTTGGTCATAAATGCCATATTCACAACAAAATCTTGTATAAGGAGAATTTGTGGTAGTGTAATTCATGTTTAAATACCTAAGGCCTTTTCAAGGAAATAATGCTTGAGGCCTGTAGTCGTGAGTGAACTACTAACAAGACACAAATAATTTTCTTTCCTTGAAAACAAAGCAGTAAAGGCGAGAGCCCCAAGCGAGACAATCAGTGACAGTTTGCCCTATTAACAAGTAATAGAAGACAGCCAATTTTCCCTTACTCACCTTTGTTGCCTAGAAGCTTTTCAAGACTCCATTCTTTGCATATTTAGTAAGATGTTTATAATTTTCTAAAACCATTTAAAGATGTTATGCAGTGTGTGAGACATTATTTTATGAGGTTGGTCTTACACTGAAAATTTCAAAATATTTTCTCTTTTATTTAAAAAATGTTTTACTTATGGTCGTAGATGCTGCAATATACATTCTTTGGAAATCAATAGAGACTACAAATGCTGGAGATAAAAAGGGCTTATGTTACCACCATTCAGAGACACTTAATGGAATTTATTTGTTTTATGTACTTCTAATCCTTTTTCTATGTACATACTGTTTTACAGAAACTTTATTATTATTATGTTTTTTTTAACCAAGTGTTGGTTTGAGCCAGTACTGTGGGAGAGAAGGGCAGACTATTTTATGTCCTGTGATTAATGAGCATGTGTGGCCGACGTGAATAAAATGGAAAAGTAAAGAAGCTTAGAACTTCCACCTAAGACTATTCATAGGCAATGGCTTGGCATGACATGATGGAAAAGAACTATAATGTTTTGTAGCCTGAATTCTTGTAGAATATGTGCTTTTTAATATCCTAATGGTCGTTTATTGTGTGTCTACCGTACCTTGTTGTTCGAAAATTAAGTTGTATCCCACTCTTTGCAACCCCATGGACTGCAGCACACCAGGCTTCCCTGTCCTTCACTGTCTCCTGGAATTTGCTCAAACTCATGTCCATTAAGTTGAGGATGCCCTCCAACCATCTCATCCTCTGTGGTCCCCTTCTCCTCCTGTCCTCAATCTTTCCCAGCATCAGGATCTTTTCTGATCAGTCAGCTCTTCGCATCAGACCAAAGTATCAGAGCTTCAGCTTCATCATCAGTCCTTCCAGTGAATATTCAGGACTGATTTCCTTTAGGATTGACTGGTTTGATCTTGCAGTCCAAGGGACTCTTAAGAGTCTTCTCCAGCACCACAGTTTGAAAGCATCAGCTTTTCAGCAGAAAGGCGCTCAAGCTTCTTTATGGTCAACTCTCACATCCACACATGACTACCAGATGCAGGTCACTTTACACACATTAGTTCTAAGCTGCATAACAGTTTCCAGAGGAGGAAAAGTAATAGCCCTCTCCCTGCTACTGTTATATGTAAGAAAAAGGAGATTTAGAGGGGTTATAATAATCTAGTTTGCTACTCTTAGAGATGATGTTCAAAATATTGAACAACTTGGCCTTCAATCAAAACCAGTACCCAACCAAGCAACCTTATGATATTGTGCCCACTGGACATGGTACAGGACTGCTACCAATCCCTATGGACCAAAATTTTCTTGATTATGTTTTATATACAGTTTGGTAATCTTTTATTTACCCAACTCAATAATATACTGTGACATCTTTGCAAGTTATTAAATGTCATTTTACTATATATATTTTAGTGCAGTTTTATTTAATAACTCAGAAGGGCTTGTGACTTTTATATACTCAAACTGAAATTCTCTCTAATGGGTAAAAAGTACACAGAATTAAAATCACATATAGTTGAATTTTACATAATGAGAATTCACAGTAGGAGTGGAATATTGTAATGAAAATTAGTAGATAGTGAGTAGACTAAGAAGCATCCTAAAAGCTGAGCGCTTCCTGTTGAAATCATTTTCCAGTGGGTTTTTTTTTTTTTTTGCACTGATAGAAAGTGTGTGGCTTTATGCAGGTGTGCCTGTTCCTGTGTTTGTAAACAAATTACCTCTTAAAAACTCCCTCCCTTTCTGGCCTCAATCCTCTCTCTATAAAAGAGCATGAAAACAGAGAGCAAATTCAGGCAATTTAGGAGGAAACATTGAAATGATTTGATTTTGAAAAAATAGGGTTCTTTCACAAAAGAAAACAAGAAGTTCCATAGTTTAATGACAGAAGACTGAGAGGAATTTAGATTGATTATATTCTTTGCAGCCAAAGATGGAGAAGCTCTATAGAGTCAGCAAAAACAAGACCGGGAGCTGGCTGTGGCTCAGATCATGAACTCCTTATTGCCAAATTTAGACTTAAATTGAAGAAAGTAGGGAAAACCGCTAGACCATTCAGGTATAACCTACATCAAATCCTTTATGATTATACAGTGGAAGTGAGAAATAGATTTAAGGGATGAGATCTGATAGATAGAGTGCCTGATGAACTATGGATGGAGGTTCCTGACATTGTACAAGAGACAGGGATCAAGACCATCCCCGTGGAAAAGAAATGCAAAAAAGCAAAATGGCTGTCTGGGGAGGCCTTACAAATAGCTGTGAAAAGAAGAGAAGTGAAAAGCAAAGGAGGAAAGGAAAGATATAAGCATCTGAATGCAGAGTTCCAAAGAATAGCAAAGAGAGATAAGAAAGACTTCCTCAGTGATCAATGCAAAGAAATAGAGGAAAATAATAGAATGGAAAAGACTAGAGATTTCCTCAAGAAAATTAGGGATACCAAGGGAACATTTCATGCAAAGATGGGCTCAATAAAGAACAGAAATGGTATGGACCTAACAGAAGCAGAAGATATTAAGAAGAGGTGGCAAGAATACACAGAAGAACTGTACAAAAAAGATCTTCATGACCCAGATAATCATGATGGTATGATCACTCACCTAGAGGCAAACATCATGGAATGTGAAGTCAAGTGGGCCTTAGAAAGCATCACTACGAACAAAGCTAGTGGGGGTGATGGAATTCCAGTGGAGCTATTTCAAATCCTGAAAGATGATGCTGTGAAAGTGCTGCACTCAATATGCCAGCAAATTTGGAAAACTCAGCAGTGGCCACAGGACTGGAAAAGGTCAGTTTTCATTCCAATCCCAAAGAAAGGCAATGCAAAGAATGCTCAGACTACTGCACAATTGCACTCATCTCACATGCTAGTAAAGTAATGCTCAAAATTCTCCAAGCCAGGCTTCAGCAATACGTGAACCATGAACTTCCAGATGTTCAAGCTGGTTTTAGAAAAGGCAGAGGAACCAGACATCAAATTGCCAACATCTGCTGGATCATGGAAAAAGCAAGAGAGTTCCAGAAAAACATCTATTTCTGCTTTATTGACTATGCCAAAGCCTTTGACTGTGTGGATCACAATAAACTGTGGAAAATTCTGAAAGAGATGGGAATACCAGGGCACCTGACCTGCCTCTTGAGAAACCTATATGCAGGTCAGGAAGCAACAGTTAGAACTGGACATGGAACAACAGACTGGTTCCAAATAGGAAAAGGAGTACATCAAGGCTATATATTGTCACCCTGCTTATTTAACTTATATGCAGAATACATCGTGAGAAACGCTGGACTGGAAGAAACACAAGCTGGAATCAAGATTGCCGGGAGAAATATCAATAACCTCAGATATGCAGATGACACCACCCTTATGGCAGAAAGTGAAGAGGAACTAAAAAGCCTCTTGATGAAAGTGAAAGAGGAGAGTGAAAAAGTTGGCTTAAAGCTCAACATTCAGTAAAGTAAGATCATGGCATCTGGTCCCATCACTTCATGGGAATTAGATGGGGAAACAGTGGAAACAGTGTCAGACTTTATTTTTTGGGCTCCAAAATCACTTCAGATGGTGATTGCAGCCATGAAAGTAAAAGATGCTTACTCCTTGGAAGGAAAGTTAAGACCAACCTAGATAGCATATTAAAAAGCAGAGATATTACTTTCCCAACAAAGGTCCGTCTAGGCAAGGCTACGGTTTTTCCAGTGGTCATGTATGGATGTGAGAGTTGGACTGTGAAGAAAGCTGAGCGCCGAAGAATTGATGCTTTTGAACTGTGGTGTTGGAGAAGACTCTTGAGAGTCCCTTGGACTGCAAGGAGATCCAACCAGTCCATTCTGAAGGAGATCAGCCCTGGGAATTGGAAGGAATGATGCTAAAGCTGAAACTCCAGTACTTTGGCCACCTCACGCAAAGAGTTGACTCATTGGAAAAGACTGATGCTGGGAGGGATTGAGGGCAGGAGGAGAAGGAGACGCCAGAGGATGAGATGGCTGGATGGCATCACAGACTCAATGGGCATGAGTCTGAGTAAACTCCAGGAGTTGGTGATGGACAGAGAGGCCTGGAGTGCTGCAATTCTTGGGGTCGCAAAGAGTCGGACACAACTGAGCGACTGAAATGAACTGAACTGAACTGAAAAGTCTTGTATCTCTCCTAGTTAGAAGATAAAGTAAAGGATGACTTAAGTTGTAGGAAGAGAGAGTTCAATTAGGCATAAGAATGAACCTTTGACTCAAATTCAGTGCTAGAATGTAGTGCCTAGAATCTTTAACCGGAAAATTTCAAAATTAGAATCTGCAATTGGGAATCTTACATTTTAAGTCCCTAATTGTGTGAGTCATGAACCAGACAGAAACCTGTGGAAATAGGTGCAATTTACACAGTTAATTTAGAAACTAGAGAAAATTTGAACATAAAGAACTAAAGTGACCAATCATATAGGCCTGTCTCCGCCAGTACCCAGACACTTCTACGTGGAATTCTTAGCGTGTGGGTTTGACTAACACCATTGTTATTATTATTTATTAATTTTGCAGTATGTCTTGGGGAGTTCCTCTATCTTTAAATGCTTTCTGAGGACCAGTTTTGTAAAAAAATATTTATTTGTTTGCTTATTTATTCCCTTATTTGGGTGCCCTGGGTATTGTCTGTGGCACTCAGGATCTTTAGTTTCAGCAAGCGGGATCTAGTTACCTAATCAGGGATCGAACCCTGGCCCCTCTGCACAGGAAGCGTGGAGTCGAAGCCGCTAGACCACCGTGGAAGTGCTGAGGATAAGTTTTGAACAGCTGGTGTAGTATTCCACAGGGGGACTGCGCCTAGCTTTCCCCAGCCTTTTGATTTCCGCTTAAGTGTCAGTCTTGGGGTTGGGAGGGGTTTGAGAGTTTGAGGAAGTTCTGGTGTTGATGTTTGGGAAGTTGTGATCCTGCCTCTTGGACACACTCCACAAGCCATCCCCAGAGCGAGTGCTCTTTGCACGGCTCCTTGGCTACATTCACAGGCATGCATTTCACATTCTCTTGGGAAAACTATTATAGATTAAAAAAAAAAAAAGATCCTGTTTTCAGCGTGGTCGCAAGGCTTCTGAGAACCTTAAGGAATCTCAAGATTTAAGACGGGTTTCCCTCTGAGCCATGTCCACTCCACACAGGCATTCTGTATTTTCTCAGACTGGGCTCCAGAGTCACTTGTTTGCCTCTGCTGTCAACCCACTTAATATAAATTCATTTTTATTAAGGAGCTGCGTGTTCAGGCTCGCCAATAATCAACTACTTTCTGAATAAGAAATGGCATTCCCAGGGTAAACAAGGCATGGAAAACATGTGGTCAGCTCAGAAACTAGTGGCTAAGCCTCCATGGGTCCTGCCCTGGGATTTGATGATGTCATTTTTAGAATTCTGTGGTAGAGATTTCTTGGCCTTAAACACAGTCTGCTTTTTCTGGGGTCAGATGGAGAATGCAAGCATCTTCCTGCTTTATTGAGATCCAGACATCTCTCTATAAGACAAGAAAATTTTCCACTTATCCAGCTTAGTGGTGTTTTGACACTTTGATGTCCATAGGACCTTGGGTATTTAATTCACTTTGTCAGTGAGAATCTCATGTGACTTTTCTGGAGTGGATGTAATGCATACAGTATGGTGAACTTGGGATTCAATAAAAGGAATTACATCCAAATCTTAAGAAGCAGTGTGATCTGATAAGATTCCTGGAAATGACACATATGGGCAAAGCAGCAGAGTTTATTTTGAACATTACAGGCACTTCTTGTGTGCAGTCATGTCTGACTCATTGCAACCCCATGGACTGTAGCCTGCCATGCTCGTCTGTCCATGGGGTTTCCCAGTTAAGAATATTGGAGTGGGCTGCCATTTTCTTCCCTGTGTTGGGAGCATCCTCCCAACACAGGGATCAAACCCATGTCTTCTGCATTAGCAGCCATATTCTTTATTGCTGAGCCACCAGCGAAACCATATGCACTTATAGTTGCCCAGATTTACTTTTTTTTTAGCTTTTTGAATGTTGAATTTTTTAAAAAATATAACTTTATTTATTTTAATTGGAGGTTAATTACTTTACAATATTGTATTGGTTTTGCCATACAACAACATGAATCTGCCACAGGTATACATGTGTTCCCCATCCTGAACTTCCCTCCCTTCTCCCTCCCGGTACCATCCATCTGGGTCGTCTCAGTGCACCAGCCCTAAGCATCCAGTATCATGCATCGAACCTGGACTGGCTATTTGTTTCATATATGATATTATACATGTTTCAATGCTCTTCTCCCAAATCATCCCACCCTCACCCTCTCCCACAGAGTCCAAAAGACTGTTCTATACATCTGTGTCTCTTTTGCTGTCTCACATGCAGGGTTATTGTTACCATCTTTCTAAAGTCCATATATATGCGTTAGTATGCTGTATTGGGGTTTTTCTTTCTGGCTTGCTTCACTCTGTATAATAGGCTCCAGTTTCATCCACCTCCTTAGAACTGATTCAAATGTATTCTTTTTAATGGCTGAGTAATACTTTACTGTGTATATGTACCACAGCTTTCTTATCCATTCGTCTGCTGATGGACATCTAGGTTGCTTCCATGTCCTGGCTATTATAAACAGTGCTGCAATGAACATTGGGGTAAACATGTCTCTTCCAATTCTTGTTTCCTCGGTGAGTATGCCCAGCAGTGGGATTGCTAGTTGCCCAGATTTAAAATGGTGATCAGACACGGAAACATAATTGAAGACCTCCTTCTAGCCACTTATAATGATGGACTCAGGACATAGGTGATTTAATAGGAGGGGTCTGTGTATGCCTAGAGCCAGTATTTTGCAAGATACATAGTAACAAAATGCATACTGATTTGAATCCAATTCTGATGTGTAAGTCAAATTGGTATTAACAAGTCAAAGTTGCTGCCTTGTCTCTAAATTGTCTGATCTCTCTGTGGAACTCAGTTCAGTTCAGTTCAATTCAGTTCAGTTGCTCAGTCGTGTCCGACTCTTTGAGACCCCCATGAACCACAGCACGCCAGGCCTCCCTGTCCATCACCATCTCCCAGAGTTCACTCAGACTCACGTCCATCGAGTCAGTGATGCCATCCAGCCATCTCATCCTCGGTCGTCCCCTTCTCCTCCTGCCCCCAATTCCTTCCAGCATCAGAGTCTTTTCCAATGAGTCAACTCTTCTCATGAGGTGGCCAAAGTACAGCTTTAGCATCATTCCTTCCAAAGAAATCCCAGGGTTGATCTCCTTCAGAATGGACTGGTTGGATCTCCTTGCAGTCCAAGGGACCCTCAAGAGTCTTCTCCAACACCACAGTTCAAAAGCATCAATTCTTCAGTGCTCAGCCTTCTTCACCTACCATTTATTCCACAAGGGGTTGGGATTGGATTGGGGTTGGCCTGAATAGAAGTGATAAGTCACTGCTCACTTTTCTACTTTAGAATCTTTCTAGCCTAGAGCTCTAGGAAGTTCCTGCCGATAAATAGAGTTGGCTTACGTTGAAGCCAGTTTCCCAACTCTACATGGAGTCAACTCAATGGCCCCTTCTATCACTTTCTATCTGTGATCTATTGTTTGGAGTTGTAAATCCCCATTTCTTGTACCGATATTTTGTTTATTTGTCAGTTTTTTCTTTTTGTTTGTTTTTTTAACTTTGGGAGGGGAAGAGGACTCCTTCAGGGTCTCAAAATGGCTTCTGAGCTCTGGAGCCAGTCTTCTTGGAATGACAGACATTTCTTTGCTTTCTTGCTTTCCACTTAACAACGATCTAGTTCCTGACATTTAGGCATGTTACCTTAGGATTGTTGTTGCTGTTGTTTAGTCACTAAGTCACATCCTATTCTTTGCAACCCCGTGGACTGCAGCACACCAGCCTCTTCTGTCCTCCACTATCTCCCAGAGCTTCCTCAGATTCATGCCCATTGAGTCTGTGATGCTACCTAACTAGCTCATCTTCTGTTACCCCCTTCTCCTTCTGCCTTCAGTCTTTCCCAGCATCAAGGCCTTTTCCAATGAGTTGGTTCTTAGAATCAGGCGGCCTAAGTACTGGAGCTTCAGTTTCAGCATCAGTCCTTCCAAGGAATATTCAGGGTTTATTTCCTTTAGCATTGACTGATTTGATCTCCTTGCTGTCCAAGGGACTCTCACGAGTCTTCTCCAGCACCATAATTCAAAAGTGTCAATTCTTTGGTGCTCAGCCTTCTTTATGGTCCAACTCTCACATCCACACATGACTACTGGAAAAACCATAGCTTTGCCTACACAGACCTTTGTCAGCAAAGTGATGTTTCTGTTTTTGAATATGCTGTCTAGGTTTGTCATAGCTTTCCTTCTAAAGAGCAAGCATTTTTTAATTTCGTGGCTGCAGTCACCATCCACAGTGATTTTGGACCCCAAGAAAAGAAAATCTGTCACTGCTTCCACTTGCTCCCCTTCTATTTGCCATGAAGTGATGGGACAGGATGCCATGATCTTAGTTTTTTGGATGTTGAGTTTCATACCAGGTTAATGAGTCTCAAACCCCTGCAAGGCTTGGGATGCCAGGAATTAGGCTGGGGAGCTCTCTAGCAAAAATGAAATAATCCCATGTGTTTTCTAAGTAGAAGATAAGAAAGGGAATTGACCAGACAGAACGTTTTTAATTTTTTTTAAGTACCCACATTTTGTCTTACAACTGTGACACTTACTGTTTGTTTAAGCCAATATCTAGTATGAGGAGGCTATAATTTAATTTACCACAAATATATCTCTTTGGTTATTACACGTTTAATATATTAATGTCTAAAAATGTTCCCCAAAGCACATTGCAGGTGCTTTGCAGTTGAATATGCTCGAGAATCTTTTCCCTGGACTGTTTGCGTTTGGAAAGTGGTGGCCAAGGTTGGGTGAGCCTTAAACCAAAGTGAACATCATAATTTTTCCAGTTGCTCTCTGCTTGAGAGTGCGTTGGCCGCCAATGTAGATGTAGATTGGCCCTAGAATGTGAATATGTCTCAGAAGCTAGAGTGACTGATCCAACTCAGTAACTATGACTTTCCTTGTTATAGACATTATAATAGATCCCAAGTGAAGATTACTGGCAACCCTAGTCAGGTCATACATACCTATAGAAGGGACCTCCAGGTTCAACTCTGCCAAACTCTGAGACACTGGGGGTGATGTCTTCCACATCCTATCGCCATAGTGATGTGACTGACAACCTCTGATGTTGATATTCATGGTCTAGAAGTTTAGACTCTTAAACTCTGGCAGACATACAGATTCAAGAGAACTAACTTCCGTCATTCATGGTCCCTTACTTGAAATATTTATGATGGGTTCTTTTCCAAGCTCTGGATGTCAACTAGGAAAATCTGAAACAAAACTAAAGAACATGGCTTTATCTTCTGATTGTTCAAAGATTTTCTTTGCACATTTTGAAAACTATTCATTCCTTGAAGTACAGATTCTTTTCCTTCCTTATATGACAGAACTCACTGGGCTTGCCTATAGATCTTGGCTGGTCCTCTGGGTACCATGACTAGTTCAGATGTCTGTAGTATCCAGGGAGGAAAGAATGTCCTTGTCCTCCAGCCTTTTATCTCCAGCACCTATCTGGCACCAAACCTTCATGCCTTCTCCAGGTTGGCATGATGAACAGGTAATACATGGCCAACATAGTCCTGGAAGACAAAGATTTTGTGCATTGGAAAAGGAAACTCAATTCAAGAAGACAGCTGAATCACACCTGTTAAGTGAGCTGATTGGACAGGTGTAGATGTCCTCTCCTTATTGTTTGGTGCACTGTAACACATTTTTTAAAAAAATTTTATTTTTACTTTATTCTACTTTACAATACTGTATTGGTTTTGCCATACATTGACATGAATCCACCACGGGTGTGTAACACATTTTGATTGGCAGGTGGGTCCCTGCCAATATTGAGCTGCTCAGCTAGTAGTACCACCCTTAAACCCGGGCTTCCATCTCTCCAATTGTAGTCTTCCAATTCTCAAATGGCCAAGGGCTCCCTTTCAACTGTCCAACTTGCGACTCAAGTAGAGATCATTTTGAAAGAAGATCTTTGAACTCTGAAGGTCAGTGTTCACCTGCATTTTCCCTCCTGATGACCTTCTTCAAGTTTACTCACAGAAGATGCTGGCTCATGGACCCTGAGAGTGGGAGGGGCTCTCTCCACCTGAAAGAGCATAAGAAAGATCTAGAACACTTCGTCCAGTTATGGCCATGTGCATTTTCTTTTGTTGCAAATATGGAGCAAGGTAGACTCTTTTTCCACAAAGAAGGCTGTTCTGATTCTGCATGTTACACAGATCATAGACTTTCTTCAGGAAGACAGCCCCACCTGCCCTTGTTTCACTCCCTTAAGTGTTCAAAGGAAATTTTGATCATTCCTTCCTGAGACAGAGATCACAGCAGTGAAAGTGAACGTGTTAGCTGCTCAGTTGTGTCCGACCCTTTGTGACCCCATGGACTGTAGCTCACCAGGCTCCTCCGTCCGTGGGATTCTCTAGGCAAGAATACTGGAGTATTGAGACTGGAGTAGCCACTCCCTTTCTCCAAGGGAGCTTCCCGACCCAGGCATTGAACCCACATCTCCTGCATTGCATGTGGATTCTTTACCATCTGAGCCACCTGGGAAGTCACAATGATTGACAATGTTTATTAAGAATTTCCTATGTGCCAGGTGCTGTTCACAGCTATTAACATGCGTTATTTGATGTACTCCTCACAATAGCCCCGTGAGGAATTCCCATTTGATGAATGAGAGGACTGAACCACGGAGCAGCGAAGCCATTCTCTCGAGGCCACAGGGCTTGGCTGTGGCAGAGACAAGAGTTGAGTCCTGGACCCATTTTTGAAACCGCCACCCAAACCATGTCATCAAACATTGTCCTTCCTTGGCTCTCCATGGATGGGACACAGAGGGAAGCCGACAGTAATTGACTCCTGCTTTGTTTCTTTGAAAAGAACATGTCATTACATTCTCTCTCATGTTTGAGAGAATGCAGTGCTCTAGATGTCTTTGTCACCATTTCACAGTTGGACAGCCTCACAGGGGATTGGCTAGGTGGGCATGTCCAAAGTCACAGAGCGACGGAGCGACAGAGGTGGCCTTTGACCTCAAATCTATGTTTTAAAAAAAATGCTAAAAAAAAAAAAAAGCCTAAGCTGCTTTCCTGGGAGAAAGGGAGGGAAGAAAAGACAAGATATGCTTGTTGGTCTTCTCATTCAAGTTCTTCATCCTGTCATTCAACAAGTATTTACTGCTACTACAAAGGGCTGGCACTTTCTAGGTAGGTAGGAAGCACTTTTAACATCAGAGTCTCTGTAACTCAGACACTTTCCTTTCACAGTGGGAAAATTTTTTTCAAACAATACCTGTTCAAATAATAGGTGAATAGTTTTTTTTTTGTCAACACTTAATAAATTTTATTTATTTATTTATTTTTAATGATTTTTTTAAAAAAAAAACATTTATTTATTTGCTGGGCTGTGATGGCTCTTAGCTGGGGCACGTGGGATCTCCAACATTCATTGTGGCATGCAAGATCTTTAGTTGCAGCATGCAAAATGTCACTTGCAGCATGTAGGATCCAGTTCCCTGTTCAGTTCAGTTCATTTGCTCAGTTTTGTCTGATTCTTTGCAACCCCATGAACCGCAGCATGCCAGGCCTCCCTGTCCATCACCAACTCCCGAGTACACCCAAACCCATGAGTAGGTGATGCCATCCAACCATCTCATCCTCTGTCATTCCCTTCTCCTCCTGCTCTCAATCTTTCCCAGCACCAGGGTCTTTTCAAATGAGTCAGCTCTTAGCATCAGGTTGCCAAAGTATTGGAGTTTCAGCTTCAAAATCAGTCCTTCCAATGAACACCCAGGACTGATTTCCTTTAGGATGGACTGGTTTGATCCCCTTGCAGTCCAAGGGACTCTCGAGAGTCTTCTCCAACACCACAGTTCAAAAGCATCAATTCTTCAGCACTCAGTTTTCTTTATAGTCCAACTCTCACATCCATACATGACCACTGGAAAAACCATAGCCTTGACTAGATGGACCTTTGCTGACAAAGTAATGTCTCTGCTTTTTAATATGCTGTCTATGTTGGTCATATCTTAAATTTTTAAATGGAAGGATAGTTGATTCACAGTTGGCACAGTGGTAAGGAATCCACCTGTCAAAACAAGAGGTACAAAAGACTCATGTTTGATCCCTGGATCGGGGAGATCCCCTGGAGTAGGAACTGGCAACCCACTCCAGTATTCTTGCCTGGAGAATCCCATGGACTGAGGAGCCTGGTGGGCTACAGACCATGGGGTTGCAGAGAGTCAGACACGATTGAACAACTGAGTGACTAGGCACAACAGCACAACAATGTTGTGGTTGTTTCTGATGTATATCAAAGTGATTCGGTTCTACGTAGGTGAAAAGATTCTTAATGATTCCTGGGATAGGCAGACTTGATCCTGTTTATGGGGAGAACTCTGTTCTCTCGGATTGAGAAACTATGTCTCTATTGAAAGAACCTTGGAACTTCTGGTTTCCCTGGTGTTTTCCCAGTGCTCTTCTTGTCAGAATCATGCTTATTTCACCGGCATTCCTCGGATCTGATTCCCCTTTCTCCTCTTGCATAGTTCTTTGACTATGCAGGACTCCTGATGAGTTCTGCTACAGAATATTTCAGGCTGTGTTTTTGTCCAAAGGGGAGGAAGCGTGGGGATAGAAAAACAGGATAAGCAGGGTATCAGCTGTTTTCCACGCCTGATGGACTCAAAGCTCACAGACACCAGCATCCAGATGTGTTTATTCACGTGATGGGGGACCTGAGTGGATGCAGGCACTAGCTAAACACTAGCTAAACACACACAGAGATCAACAAATAAGCCCTCTGATTGCTAGGGTGACACCTGCATAGACACACTTGCAGTGTGAACACAATTTTGCAACATTGTTAAATGCACACAGTTACTCTTGGTCCTCATCTCTTCCAGACTTCCTGAACTCGTAAGATGCAGTAAGCTCTGAGCCGTGGTTGAAAGAAATCCCTCACTTGTATCACATCTTCTACTCACCCACCAACATGGTGGCTGCTTATTATTTGGTGGTTATTCTTGGTTTCGAGGAAGAGAGTCTGTCTCATTCAGGCATCAGTGGAAAGTAGGTGCAGTTCCTCAGTCACACCTGACCCCAATCCAGGGGACAAACAGACACCTCGGGCCTAGCCACCCTTTCCATTTCCATCACCAGGCGCACGGAGGAGCCTCTTTCACAGCAGATGGAGATTCACCCCATCCCCTTGCTCTCATCCTCCTGAAATGAACAAATGAACCAACTGGGAGCTGGCTTCAGAACCTTCTTTCCCTCCAGGTGTCAGGCGGTTACCAAATCTCAAAGACCTGCCCCTGGTCATTTCACATGGGCCAGACTCCCCATGAGTAGGATGCTCACACCCTAGGGTGAGAGGGGGAACCATGCCCTGAGACTCGCCATCTACAAGGGGTTGGGGGAGGGGCTGGCCTGGGGATCTGTCCCCTCCAGCCCCATCCTGGGACAGACCCGCCTGGAGGCCCCGCCAGTGTTTTCACAGCTGTAGCTGGGAGGCTGCTCCCCAAGCTCCTTGCACACAGTTGGCCTGCGCCCGAGCAGCTGTGCACACCCTGACATGACCTCGGTCCCTGCAGGGATAGGGGGGCCCTGGCCGGTGCAGCGGAAACTGGGGAGCAGAACTGACTCACCTCGCCAGGCTGGCTGCACCTCGTTTTCCTGACCCGCTTTGTTAACATGGCTGTTAAGAAGTTCTCACATGGCTTCCCCAGTCTTCTCTAACTTCCCCGGGCAGCAGTGACAGCCTTATTAACGGCAAATGGCTTCTCGTGGCAGTGTTCCATTTCTAATATTAATAATCAGCATTTAATAAAAACAAAGCAGGGAGAGATACGGGCGGAAAAAAACAGACTGCTTTGTCCTTCGCATTTATCACCCTGGCAGGAGTTACCAGCGATAGTCCCTGAGTGGTTAATTCCGCATCAAAGACACGCCAGCGTACGCACACATGTACATACACACGTGAACACACGTGTATACACACCTGTTCCTGGAGCTGCGCTCCACCCCTCACTTGGCCAAGTCAGGCTTAGACCCTCCTCCCCCCTTCCCGCCATCCCCACCCTCCGGCTCCCCCATCTGAGCATCTAAAGTGACTTTGGCAGTTCAGAGTCATGTCATGAACTGATGTCTTTCAAGGAAGGGAGGTAAGGGAGGCGGCCGGGTTGGCAGGAGCTGCTGGCTCTTGCCTTGTTACCTCTGTCCGTTTCCTTCTCTCTCCATCAGGCCAGTCATCTGTAAGACAAATGGCCCCCTCCTGCCAAGGCTGAGGAGAGTGGAGGTAAAGTAGTTAATTACATGTACTCAAAAAGGTCAACTCTCAAGATTAGGAGCTGCATTTATCGCCACTAAAAATAAACAGGGCTGGGGAGGCCAGGATGGAAGAAATGGGGGTGGAAAGGTGGATGGGGTGAAGAGGGACCCAGGGCTTTGGATCCTTGGACGCTGGGCTGATATTTAAAGACCTTTGACTTTGTGGAAGATCTCAGCAAGCAGCTGACATCTCTTAGGGGCCTGGGGAGGTGTTGCCGATAAAAAACAATCCCACCTGGAGGCTGAGAGGACTGGTCCCCTCTCTGGGTGTGCGGAGGCTGGAAGAAAAGGAGCTCTTGGTTTGTGGTGAGAAGCGCCGTTCTTTTATTCCCTCCTTCATACCCCAGCTAGTAGTCCTCATCCCATTCTCATCCTCTGCCTCTGAGCTGTGTGGACATGAACTAAAAGCTTTATGGAGAGGGTGCACAGGCAGCTGCCCCAGAAGGAGCATGCTTCCAGGGCTTCCTTTCCCAGTATAGTAAGTTCCCTACATGCAAGCAAGTTCCATTCCAAGAGCTCATTTTTAAAGTCCAGTTTGTTCACAAGCCCAGCAAATTTAGCCTAGGCACACAACCAACACAGTTATATAGTCCTGAACTGTAATAGGTTTATAATACTTTTCACACAAAAAATAAATGAAAAAACAACCACAAGAAATAAAGCAAACATTTTTAACCTTACAGTACAGCAAGAATCCCTTAGAAGAAATGCAGTAGCTCTCATAGTCAACAAGAGTCTGAAATGCAGTACCTGGGTGCAACCTCAAAAACAAGAGAATGATCTGGGTTCGTTTTCAAGGCAAACCATTCAACACTACAGTAATCCAAGTCTATGCCCCAACCACTAATGCTGAACAAGGTGAAGCTGGGCACTTCTATGAAGACTTACAAGACCTTCTAGTGTGCCTAGGCACTCAGTCATGTCCATGTTGTGACCCCATGGACTGTAGCCCACCAGGCTTCCTCTGCCCACAGGATTGTCCAGGCAAGAATACTGGAGTGGGTTACCATGCCATCCTCCAGGGGATCTTCCTGACCCATAGATCAAACCTGGGTCTCCTGCATTGCAGGTGGATTCTTTAACATTTGAGCCACCAGGGAAGCTCAAGACCTTCTAGAACTAGCATCAGAAAAGACGTCCTTTTCATCATAGGGGATTGGAATGCAAAAGTAGGAAGTCAAGAGATACCTGGGATAACAGACAAGTTTGGGCTTGGAGTACAAAATGCAGTAGGGCAAAGGCTAACAGAGTTTTGTCAAGAGAACACACTGGTCATGGCAAACACCCTTTTCCAAAAACCCAAGAGATGACTCTACACATGAATCTACGTATGGTCAATATTGAAATCAGATTGATTATGTTCTTTAGAGCCAAAGATGGAGAAACTCTATGCAGTCAGCAAAAATAAGACCTGGAGCTGACTGTGACTCACTCAGATGATGAGCTTCTTATTGCAAAGTTCAGCCTTAAATTGCAGAAAGTAGGGAAAACCACTAGGCCATTTAGATGCAACCTAAATCAAACCCCTTATGATTATACAGTGGAGGTAACAAATAGATTCAAGGGACTAGATCTGGTAGACACAGTGCCTGAGGAACTGAAGACAGAGGTTCGTAACATTGTACAGGAGACAGTGATCAAAACCACCCCAAAGAAAAAGAAATGCAAGAAGACAAAGTAGTTGTCTGAGGAGGCTTTACAAATAACTGAGGAAAGAAGAAAAGCAAAAGGCAAGGGAGAAAGGGAAAGATATACCCAAATGAAAGCAGAGTTCCAGAGAATTAGCAAGGAAAGATAAGAAGGCTTTCTTAAATCAGCAATGCAAAGAAATAGAGAAAAGCAACAGAATGGGAAAGACTAGAAATCTCTTCAAGAAAATTGGAGATTCGAGGGCACATTTCATGCCAGGAATGGCAAAATAAAGGACAGAAATGGTAAAGGCATAACAGAAGCAGAAGAGATTAAGAAGAGGTGGCAAAAATACACAGAAGAACCATATAAAAAAGGTCTTAATGACCCAGATGACCATTAATGACCCAGATAATCACAGTACTGTGATCCCTCACCTCAAGTTAAACATCCTGGAGTGTGAGGTCAAGTGGGCCTATAGGAAGCATTACTTTTGAGCAAAGCTAGTAGAGGTGACAGAATTCCAACGGAAATATTTAAAATCCTGAAAGATGATGCTGTTAAAGTGCTGCACTCACTATGTTAGCAAATTTGGAAAACTCAGCAGTGGCCATAGAACTGGAAAAAGTTCAAATTTCATTCCAATCCCAAAGAAGGAAAATGCCAAGAAATGTTCAAACTACCACACACTTGTGCTCATTTCACATGCTAGCAAGGTTATGCTCAAAATTCTTCAAGCTAGACTTCAGCAGTATGTGAACTGTGAACTTCCAGATGTACAAGCTGGGTTTCCAAAAGGCAGAGGAACAAAGATCAAATTGCCAACATTTGCTGGATCATGGAGAAAGTAAGAGAGTTCCGAAGAAACGCCTGCTTCTGCTTCGTTGACTACACTAAAGCCTTGGACTGTGTGGATCACAACAAACTGTGGAGCATTCTGAAAGAGATGGGAGTAACAGAACAACTTACCTGTCTCCTGAGAAACCAGTATGTGGGTCAAGAAGCAACAGTTAGAACCAGAATTGGAAAAATAGACTGGTTCAAAATTGGGAACGGAGTACATCAAGGCTATATATTGTCACCCTGCTTATTTAACTTCTATGCAGGGTACATCAGGTGAAATGCTAGGCTAGGTGAATCACAAGCTGGAATCAGGAGAGAGATTAATCGGGAGAAATATAAACAACCTCACATATGTAAATGGTAGCAGTTGAATGGCAAAAATTGAAGAGGAAATAAAGAGCCTCTTGATGAGGGATAAAGAGCAGAGTGAGAAAGCTGGCTTGAAATTCAACATTCAAAAACGAAGATCATGCCATCCAGCCCTGTCACTTCATGGAAGATAAAAGGGGAACAAGTGGAAGCAGTGACATATTCCATTTTATTGGGATCTGGAGTCACTGTGGGTGGTGACTGCAGCCATAAAATTAGAAGACGCCTGCTTCTTGGAAGAAAAGCTGTGATAAACCTAGACAGCATGTTAAAAAGCAGAGACATCAGTTTGCTGACATCAAAGTTATGGTTTTTCCAGCAGTCCTTTAAAGATGTTAGAGTTGGACCATAAAGAAGGCTGATCACCAAAGAATTGATGCTTTTGGACTGTGGTGTTGGAGAAGACTCTTGAGAGTCCCTTGGACTGCAAGGAGATCAAACCAGTCAATCCTGAAGGAAATCAACCCTGGATATTCATTGGAAGGACTGATGGTGAAGCTGAAGTTCCAATACTTGGGCCACCTGATGTGAAGAACTGATTCATTGGAAAAGACCCTGATGCTGGGACAGATTGAGGGCAGGAGGAGAATGGGGCGACAGAGGATGAGATGGTTGGATAATATCATTGACTCAGTGGATATGAATCTGAGCAAACTCTGAGAGATAGTAGATGACAGAGGAGCCTGGCATGCTGTAGTCCATGGAGTCGCAAAGAGTTGGGCAAGACTTAGCGGCTAAACAACAGCATAGTACCTTGAAAAGTACAATAGTACCAGCTGCATCACCATTGCTTTTATGCTTGTTTCTGGACATCCTGGACTTGAAATAAAAATACTGAGCTGCTGTACTCTATACAGTGAAGTGAAGTCACTCAGTTGTGCCCGACTCTTTGTGACCCCATGGACTGTAGCCTACCAGGCTCTTCCATCCATGGGATTTTCCAGGCAAGAGTACTGGAGTGGGTTGCCGTTCCCTCCTCCAGAGGATCTTCCTAACCCCGGGATCGAACCCGGGTCTCCCGCATTGTAGGCAGACGCTTTACCGTCTAAGCCACCAGGGCGGGCCTCTATGCAGCACTATGCCGTAAAGTGCACAAAAGCACAGCCACTTGTAGCGGATGCACACAGGCCACAATGTACACCAGACACGTGAACTAACTTACGTGATCTGACATGTGAATGCAAGTTCACATCTTTGAAACTTCCCAACTTGAAGGTTTGTATGTAGGGGATGTACCATATATTCCAGACCCTGCCAGGCCAGGGCATCTGCTCTCCTTTCTTGGAGGCTGAAAATTCTCCTGACGGGTCCATGAGCAAAGGATACATGGCTGCCCTTAGAGATGCACTCAACCAGGCTCACTGTGCTGACATCTGTAGCCTGCGGGAGGGATCCAGAAGCGCCAACTTGCCCAGGAGCCACTGACTGGATGGTACCAGCTCTTTCATCTTCCATGACCTGGCGTCTGCTGCTCTGCTGTTGCATGGCTTCTAGTCCTTCCTCAAAATCCTTCATAGGCAGGTGTCATGTCCTCCAGCCCTTCAACACCGGTTCAAACACAAGTCAAAGCTGATCTTTCTGTCCTCTCGTAGTTCAACGCTAACTCTTACCATTGCGGGCTTTGCCTTCTTACCTCTGTGTGTGTGGGTGTTAGTTGCTCAGTCATGTCTGACTCTTTGCGACCCCATGAAGTCAAGCCCGCCAGGCTCCTCTGTCCATGGAGTTCTTTAGGCAAGAACACTGGAGTGGGTTGCCATTCCCTTCTCCGGGGGATCTTTCCGACACAGGGATCGATCCCAGGTTTCCTGCATTGCAGGCAGATTCTTTACTGTCTGAGCCACCAGGGAAGCAGCCTTCTTGCCTCCTCCCTCATCAATCATGAGCATCCTAGAGGACGTGGACTTTATGCCTTTTCACCTTGCTCTTCCCCAGCCCCTCCTGTAGTGCTCCTAGAGGTAGCTTGAGGGAGTTGAGGCCCCAAAGGGGCAGCAAAGGTGGGCAGCATCTCTAGGACAATGGGTTTACATTCTGAGTTAGCCCCAGACGGGCCTGATATCAATAGCCCCGAGAGTGCACCCACGTGTCAGTGACTGTTGTCTTGACTTGAAAAGTGGCTGTCACTCTTCGATTCTGGGATTTACCTTGGAAACACGCAGAGAACAGTGAGCACCTTTCAGATTAATTTACTTACCAAAGTGTCATTCTGCAAAAGCTGTTTGTTAGCTGTGAGTCTAAGTTTCCTTTCTTTGAGCAGGAAGCCTTCCTCTGTTAAATGTAAACACGGAGGGATGCTAGGAGTTGGGGCTTGGACTGGGAACTCAAAATCCCTGAGGCAGAGGTGGTTCGCTTGGACTGAAGCTCAGGCTCAGGCATTCATTTTTCACACAGATTCCCCTCTCTGGCCTGCAGAGCTAGAATAGAAAGCAGAAAAATAAACTTTGGCAGGAAGAGGGAAGAAAAAAAAGAATGATTTCTAATGGAGACGATGACAGAGCACATCAAAGTTTTTTTTTTTTTTAACGTTTTCCAGGAGATAGATATAACCTCAAAACACTGTTGTCTACCAGGATATTAACGTCCTTACTTTTTAGTTTCATGTATTTAACATTCGGGGAAACCCGGCTGTATAATAAGGATGCACTATGGAAATGCCAGTGCAAGGTGAAGACAGGATCAACAGGGATTCTTAATCTCACAGTGCGCTGCACTCTGTCTGTCTCCCAGTCACAGACACAGACATGAGGGCGAGGCTTCTTAGCTCCTGTTGGCTGTTCCGCAGAAATTAAAAACAAAACAAAACAACAGAAAACAAAAACCAGTCTCACCTGCTGCCCCAAATCTGGGCCAGTTTCTTCAGCTTCCCTGGGAGAACAGCAGACAATCAGAACAAACTGGAACACAGCTTTCTGAGGACATTGCCCTGCTCTCTGGAGCTGGAGAACACGCAAGGTGGCTGCCAGACATTCCCCCTTCTTGGAGAATTCTATTTCTGGTCTGGAATGTGGACCTGATACTCACACTGAAACGAAGGCCTTGTCACCTGCTTTTTTGACTCTAGACATGCCATTCCTCTGCAGGGGACATGGCTTCTGCAGGGTCACCTTTGCACTGAGGGAGTGAGAACCGTGCAGGAAGCCTGGGTTGGGAAGATCCCTTGGAGAAGGGCATGGTACCCCACTCCAGTATTCTTGCCTGGAGAATCCCATAGGCAGAGGAACCTGGCGGGCTATAGTCCACGGGGTCACAAAGAGCTGAACATGACTAAGCAACTAACACTCACTCATGCTCACCTGGGTATGTGTGTTGAGCATACAGAGGGCGTGATGTGCTTTAGAGAACCCTGGAAGGGGAAACAGCAATCGATGTGCCTGTCCAAACAATTAGAAAGAGATGTTTCTGTGAGTCTTCTAAATCTCTCTGGCGTGTGTTAGACCCATGCTGTCAGTTCAGCTGCCATTAAACAGCTTCTAAATAATGCAAAGACGATCGGATGTACAAATAAGCAGTTCAGTCTGGGTGATTGATTATTGGGATAATGCTATGCACCCGAGGCATGACATTTCCAATCACATCTCCATTTCATTTCTCAGGCAGTAGTGATCCTTCTACCTCCAGTGATCTCATGGCTGGGCGATCTGGGTATGGGCTAGTATTCTTGGATTCTGTGATTAGCTGGTCTTCTTGAATGTTGGCTGAATGATCCTTGGACACTTGAAACAGGAGTGTCTCCTTTGAATCCTTTCCATAATATGGAAATGGAACCAGCAACCAGCTATAGTTTTCCACATGTAAAGTACATGTTTAGGAATCTTTCAAGGTCAAGGTTTTGCAGATGACCTTAATATGGCTTAGTTTTCTCACTCTGTCCTTCCAAATTCTTCAGTCTTTACAACACCTGGAGAAAGTACACTGTATCCTGCAGTGCTTACTATTTATCATGTTTCTGTCTTTTAAAAACAATTTTATTGAAGCATACTTGATTTACAATGTGTTAATTTCTGCTGTAAACAGAGGGACTCAGTTGTACATACATGCACACATATACATAAATATATATATATGTTCTTTTTCATTTTGGTTTATCACAGGATATTGAATATAGTTTCCTGTGCCATATTGTAGGAACCTTGTTGTTTATCCATCTTATATATAATATATTTGCAAATCATTTAATTTCAAAAGGATGGTTATATCGTAAGAGGGTTACCATAGAATTCAAAACTCAGCTCAGGTACCACTAAGTCATGTCTGACTCTTTGTGACCCCATGGACTGTAGCCCACCAGGCTCCTCTGTCCATGGGGTTTCCCAGGCAAGAATACTGGGGTGGATTTCCATTTCCTTCTCCAGGAATTCTCCCTGACCCAGGGATCAAACGTGTGTCTGCCTGCGCTGCAGGAGGACTCTTGACCACTGAGCCTCTGGGGAAGCCCTTTAGAGCTCATACCTTTAACCGTTTCATCACAGTGCATATATGAGGAAGCTCATTTAAGTAGAGAAATTTTAGAAGAAGAAATAAAGAGTCTGAAAGAAATAGGTGCCTCTGGTAGCAGAATTGACAAGTGAGGGATAAACTGGGGAGAAATATTAGATTTCCAGTATATGGCCTTTAGTAACTCTTGACTGTGGATCTCATGCATTTCAAGACAGCTAATGCGAACCTGCTGTATAGTGCAGGGAGCTCAGCTCAGTGCTCCGTGATGGCCTGGAGGGGTGGGAGTGGGGAGGCTCAGGAGGGAGGGGATATATATATACGCATAGCTGATTCACTTCCTTGTACAGCAGAAACGAGCAGAACACTGTAAAGCAATTATGCTCCAAATAAGTTCAAGTAAAATCTCATTAAAGCAAAAACTCAAATTAAAACAAAGATAAACATATAGCTTTAAAGGAAATCTCATGGACAGAGGAGTCTAGCGAGCTACAGTCCATGGTGGCAGAGAAAGTCGGACACGATTTAGCGACTAAAAAACAGCAACAGCAAAGAAAGAAAGATACTAGAAGGTCACCCTAATTTTAACATTGCATCTCCTCTCTTCAGGACCTGTTGGCTCCAGATCCAAAGGAAAAATCAAACTGATTTCTAGGATAGCGAAAAGAGCCCTGCGGACTCTCAGCAAATACCCTTGTCTTTCAGGCAGTGATTTCTCTGCCCCTCCTCCCCCCAGGTCCCCCGGCCCGGGAGACAGAGAGAACACTGCACCACTGTCTGAGAATTCATTCCTTGTTCAAAGAGAAGTTTGCACTCGAATAGATTTTTGCCTTTTGCAATTATGTCATTAAAAGCGTTCTGAACTTCAGACTTGAAATGAACTCCAGAAAGGGTCTGCCCTTTTAGCTTTCTGGCTTTACATAATTTATGGTTTTGAATCTTATTGAAAAATGCAAAAGGGATTCAGCAAAGGTTCCAAGCAGATACCCACAGAGGCACATCCCTCTGTCCCTCCCAGCGTAGTCTTTATAAAATTTCTGCCCCCTAGGGGAGGGGCACTGTCTTCAGGATTAGAGGGTCTTCAGTATGGCATGGAAAGAACATAAGCAAGTGGAAATTGCAAGGAAATGTCTCCTGTTCGAGTCTTTGGTTTATCTATTAGCAGCTGTAACATTCCTTTCCCGCATTCCTTTCTCTGGCATCCTCCCCCCAGTCCCCTCCCTCCCCTGACCCCTTACTCCCCTGGCACACCTGGCCCTGGAGTATCATGTAGCATTTAGGGGAGTAGATGGTGTTGCCGACCAGGGTTCTTAACCTTCCTCAATCAATAGAAATTGACTAGAGGCGGGACCAGAAATACAGGCAAGGCTTTATTGGAGCCCCTGCTGCAGTGGGGCGAAGTGAGAGCAAACAGTAGGTTCCCTTGCTTGTTCCCTGAGGGAGGTGAGCATGTTCCTTATATAGGATAAGGGGAGGGGTGTGTCGGGGGTCGGGCCAGCGGCTTAGGTGTTTGGCCCACCTTAGGTGGTGGTGTGTGATGGGGGCATACGCAGCACCCTGCTTTTGCTCCAGGCTCTTCACAAGTGGCAGTTGGGTTCTTTGGTCTCTTTGTATCTTTTGGATCCAGGATTTTCCCCAACTGGCATGCACACTGTTGTTTTCAGTCCTATACACTTTCTTTGTATCTTATTGTTCCAGGAGGGGTGTGTCCAGGTGCAAGCATTGCAGCAAAGGGTCTCGTTCCCAGCCCATCTCAATAGGACCGGAGGAGAGCGAAGCCAGAAGTCATGTTGTCAGCCTTCCACTTCTTGTTCTCCTACCTTCCAAACCCGGGTCTCTAGACAAGTCACTTTAATATTTTGCAGCTCTGTTTTGCACATTTGTGAATTAAAGCTGGTAGTTACATCTATCTCTCAGGTTGTAGCTTGGATTAAAGTTCAAACTTAAAGTAGAAAACTTAGCACTGTGTAGTAAGCACTTAACAAATACTTGCTTTATTATTTTGGGAGGCAGGACAGGATGATGTTGTGGGTAGGATCTTATTCTCTGGCAGCTGACTGTTTGAGTTTGAATCCCTAGTCTGCCATTTAATCACTGGATCGTTTTCAAAGTCATTTTTGCTCTCTGAGGTCAGTCGTCTCATCAGCATGATGCGGACAGAGATGCCGTTTATCTGTAGGATCACTGTGGGGATAGAATGAGATGAAATATGTAAGGTACTTAGCACAGGGCCTGGTCCATTGCAGAACTTCCATAAATTCAGACTGTTAGTGTGGGGAAATGTGCCAAGCAGTGAGAGATACACAAACAGTAACTACATTTCTCGAATCCCCTGAAAATGATTGCATTTAATTGGGTAAAACGGTGACCTCACCCTCAGCCAGATTTCTGGCTGCAGATCCAACCTTGGGCTGAATTCATGGCCTTTGGCTGTGCTGCCTGCCAGACAAGGTTGCCCACCCCAGACCTGTGACAGCTTCGGGGTAAGAAAGATGTTCACGTTTTTACTTGGCAACCCCCATCTCTCCATTTCTGTTGGTCTTACTCCTCTAAATATCTTTCCCTCGATGGCCAGACATCCCAGATCCGCTGCTGCAGTTCCAAATAAGGAGAGCAGTGACTGGGGTGTGTTTGTTTGTAGGGAGGGGGTAGAAGCGTTGGAACAGAGTAAGCTGATGGGAAAGACCCCGGTCTCTGGTTGTCTCTCAGCCTGGGACAAGTTCAGTGGGGAGTGTGGCTTCCCACCCAGACCTAGAACCTGGTTTTACATCTTCTGGCTGTGGATTCAGGCTGAGTTCCTTAGTGTCTCTCCACCAGCCTCAGTTTTCTCTGCTGTGAAACTGGAAAAACAACAGCTGCTGTTGAAAAATAATGCCTGCAGAGTAAGTGGCTCCGCAAATGATGGAAGGGTTATAATGGGTGTAACCTTGAATAGGGTTACAAAATAGGGTCCTTGAATAGGGTCTTCAAAATAACCAACAGAGGGTCCAGGTGGATGGGGACCCAGGGAAAGAGGGCTTATCATTTTCTTTCTTTTTCTTTCTTTTCTCTTTATTTTTTTGACGTATAGGAGACTTACAATGTTGTGTTAGTTTCAAGTGTACAGCAAAGTGATTCCATTATATATATATGTATATATTTATATTTATATACACATATACATATGTATCCCCTGGAGGAGGGCATGGCAACCCGCCCGAGTGTTTTTGCCCAGAGAATCCCATGGACAGAAGAGCCTGATGGGCTACAGTTCATGGGGCACAAAGAGTCAGACATGACTAAGTGACTAAACACATACATACGTATATTATTTTTCAGGTTCTTTTCCATTATAGGTTATTACAATATACTTCCCATTCTATCCATTAGGTTCTCATTGCTTATCCATTTTATATATAGTAATTTATGTCTGTTAATCCCAAACTCCTAAATAATCCCTCCCCGACCTTCTCCTTTGGTAACTCTATGTTTGTTTTCTGTATGTGAGTCTGTTTCTGATTTGTAAGTAAATCCATTGGTGCCACGTTTTAGATTCCACATAGAAGTGATCATACGGTATGTCTTTCTCTGTCTGACTTACTCGCCTTAGTCTCATCATCTCTAGGCCCATCCAGAGTTCTATCATTTTAAGACCTGAGGTTCGCAGTGCAGTTTCTCCTTTCTGAACTCACTTCTCTAGGTGTTGTCCTTCTAGGTTCTGTGGGGATGGTCCAGAGCAGGCTCCTGGCACAAGGAGATCAAGGATGGGGGGAGGGAAATGGGATTGAGCTGAGCTGGCTGTGGCTCTAGCAACCCGGCTCTGCAGAGCCTCCTCTGAATGCACCAACAGACCTTGTTTCTGAGGGTGCTGCTCAAGCCAGGAGCCTGAAGCCATGTCTCCTGCACTGGTTCCCTGCTTGCCGAATGCCTTCTCCATACAATAAGTAAGACTTGGCATCTCATTTTTAAAAATAATTTAAACCGAGCAGGTGTCCTGTCTCCATGGCAGGGACAGACTCAGGGGCTCTGTCTGGCACAGCCTTGCAGCCTTTCTGCTCCAGGCAGGATCAAAGCTCCCTAACCTTGCATGCACTCAGATCCAGTCCCTACTTTTATTTCAGCAGTCTTTAAAATTCTTTCATTTTCTATTAGTGCCTTGGAGCAGAATACAGAATCACAAACTACCAGAGCAAAAAGGGACCTCAGTTGATCATCTCTGGAGATGACCAACTTCCAGTCCATGGCAATCTGATTCACAACAACATTTCATTTGGTCCAACACAGATTTTCTTTTAAATGAATGGCGTGTCAACATTTGAAACCTGGGAGTTTTCCCTGGATGTCCAGCTTCTCTTATAAAGTCATAAATCTGGCTGTGCTGGCTTGAGTTTCAACATGGCAGCATTTGGATGAAAAGGGTCATGGCTGACCCCCGCCTCCTTTTTTTTTTTTAAACTCTTCTTTTTTCATTTTTAAACTTATTGATTATTTAAAATGCAATTTTATTGTATCATTTTACTTTTTTTAGGTCACACAGTGTAACATGCAGAGATCTTAGTTCCCTGACCAGGGACTGAACTTATGCCCCTTGCATTGAGAGTGAAGGCTTAACCACTGGACCATCAGGGAAGTCCTAGTGGCTTCCCCCTTTGCCTTATACCTGAACTTCTGTCCACCCTAGCCACTTCCACTCCCCATCACATCATACTTGTCCCTTTGGTTCATTTTCTTATCTGTGTGACCCCAATTGGCACATGAGTTCGCAAGTTCTAATCTAGTGGCAGTCATGATACAGATGGGAAATCAGGCCTGGTGACAGGAAGTGACTCTTCCAAGACCGCCAAAAAGTAAATGCTGGGGGTGGGATTTGAGTCCAGCTTTTTCCGTCTTTTAAAAATCAAAGTACTGATCTACAATGTGTGTTAATTTCTGCCATAAAGCAAAGTGATTCAGTTATATGTATACATACATTATTTTAAATTAATTCTTTTCCATTTTGTTTTTTTAGCCCTTTTCTCCATAGAAGCCTACCTATTGAGGATGGACCAGCCCATGAATACGGCATCTTGGCCCTGATATTCTCTTGGAGTCCTGCCTCTCTGGCCTTTGTCTATCACTGAGTCACAGGCTTAGGTTGGGGCGGTTTTGGCCTGAGGGCAGGACTCCTGAGTGTCGCCTGACGGTCAGAATCAGTAAAACAAGCCTGGAGACAGTGTCTGGCTTGCTGTTGCCTGTTTCATCTCTCTCTCTTTGTCATCTCTCGTCCTTTTCCATCATCCGTGTTAGAGAAGGCTGGCGTGACGTTCTCAGGGTTTCATAGAAACTGTGGTTAAAAGGAGTAAATTACTGTGATGCAGGGTGCCCTGCAGCTCCAGAACTGTCTCCTTGCCTCTTACCCCTATTTACAGATGAGGTCATCAGGCCCAAAGGGTGACATGATATTGGTCTTGCAGAGCCAAGATTACAGCTCAATCCTGATCTTGCTCTCCCAGCGCTCAGCCCTTAGGGATACAGCCAGTGATGCCATGAATGGCCAGAACCGACTCCAAACAGGCGGAGAGGAGGCTGGCAGATAGCAGCCACAGTGCCCTCTGCCTCCTCCTGCCTCCCTGGGGGCTCCAGGGCCCTGCAGAGCCTGTGACAACAGGTGAGGGCTTGGCTGGGGAGGGAAATGACACCTCAGTGTCTGGCTGGTCCTGCGCATTGATGTAGGTGCCCAGAGGCCCTGTGGGGCTGGCCGGGCTGGCCGTACATTTCCATTCTCTTCAGTCAGCTGTAAATCTCTGTCTCTGAAAATGAAGTTAATAGGCACAGCTAGGAGATAATACAGACTGTCGATCCACACATAAAATGCCTCCCCGTCCCTCTGATAAGGCTGCCCCTAGGACAAGCAACAGGATTATACAGTAATCTTATTATACAGGGTCTGCCAAGGGCAAAGAGAGGCTCACTCTTCTGTGCATGATGACACCACCCCCCACTTTCCTTCTCTAAGCTGCTGTCCCCATCCACTGCAGAGCTGTCCATCCTCAGGGAGCAAGGTACGATCACGCAAGTGTCCTGGGCTTCTTTCAGGCCAAGGGGTTTCTGGTTTCCTCCCTGTCTCAATATGGTTCACAGGCTGTACCCAGCCTCAGAGACTTTCCCACAGCAGAACCTGCTGCTGGAGTTCTGATTCCAACATCTGTCAAAAGAGAAAGCTGGATAAGGGGAGTTAAACGCATCCAGACTAGACATTCCCGTGTCTGGTCCATCCATGTGTTCTGGTAGCACAGGGCTTATTTCTCTCTTCTGACTAAAAGCGAAAGGTCCTTCTGAGCTTCTGGCCTAAGACATAGCATTAAGAGGAATGAAAGTGAGAGAGGAAGTCTTGCCACTAACATTTTTTTTTAATTGGAGGATAATTACTTTACAATGTTGTGTTGGTTTTTGCCATTCAATAGTATGAAGCAGTTATAATTATATATCCCTTCCCTCTTGTGCCTACCTCCCATTCTACCGCTCTAAGTTCCTTGCCACTAACTCCTAACTTCGTTGCCTGCTTTCTGAGTAACGAACTTTTAGGAAACCATGCTTGGCCCCTACCCAGCTCCCTCCTATTTTGCTGTCAGTAAAATTGAACTCCATCTGCTTTCCTGATGGATCATACCTCTGGAGGAGAGTTTGTATGGTGCCAGGAGATGGATGGACTTGGCCACTGGCATTGAAAGTTACCCAAGGATGGGAAAATGCACACATTTTAGCTAGTGAAAAGTAACAAGATCCAGTATTTACAGAGATTTTTACATGAAAACCCAAGGCAATGTATATTATTGTACTCAGTTCTGTTCTCTGTGCCAGTGGATGGGGAAAGAATAGATCATGTAAGAGAATGGTATAACCATTGTTTGGACTTTCGCAGATATTTCATTTCTTTGTAATACCAGAACACCAGTGTGTACATACATCTCATGGAGTTATTGTTTTTGTCTTGAGCAATTGGAGGGACTTCCCTGATGGTCCAGTGGTTAGAGATCCACCTTGCAGTGCAGAGGATGTGAGTTCAATCCCTGATCAGGGAACTAAGATCCCACATGCGGCAGGGCAACTTAGCCCATGCACTGTGACTGCTAAGCCTCCGTCACAGCTAGAGAGTCTGTGCCCCAGGGAAGGGTCCGAATGATGTAGTGAGGGTCCCGTGCTCCACAATGAAGAGCTGACACAGTCAAATAAATAAATATGAAAAAAAAAAAACAAAAACGGAGAAATCAGAAACCATCGAGGGGTTTTACTCGGGTGAGTGAACGGTTTGGATTTCCTTTTTTTAAGAATCACTCTGATTATTGTGGAAAGAGTTGAATCAGAGGGTCTCAAGGACAGCTGGCCGTGCTTTCAAGCAGCGTGGTGATGGTGAAGATGGTGAGAAGAGAAATAATTGAAGGAAACTGTGAGAGGTGAAATAGAGAATTCTGCAAGTCATCGGAGGAGAGTTTCCTTTATGAATGCAGGATGGATGGGGTGACAGTTACCAACATGGGCCATTTCTCAGGAAGAAGGTTGGGGTTAGGTGGGAGGGGATTTTTGTCAGTCGTACTGAGTTTTGTTACTACTTATTTGGCCCATGGACCCCAGATCTTTCAACTTGGCTGAACCAGCTAAGACAGTTCTCACAGTGTGTGTTACTGCTGTCCCTGTTGGTACGCTCTGCTGCTGTCCCTGTTGGTACTTTCTGCTATAGTTTGGATCTAATGCAAGGGTATTGGGTCCCTTGGTCTCCTACACAATTAGTTCCTCCATGTCTGAATTTCTTGGTGTGAAGACTGGTTATTTATCCTTTTGGGAAGCTTAGGGCATCAACACTTGCTTTCTCCTTCCTTGTTCTTCCTTCTGCACCACCCTGGTGACTGTCTACAACTTCTGACAAGCAAGCCAGCTGTAGTTCTCCAGACTCCTTTTTCCCCCTTTATCTAGGAGTGCAATTAGTTCTGTCTTTCCAGAATCCCCTAAGTGGGCCATTCCTCCTGAGCCTATTGTGAACTTGGCCTTGTTTATTAGCCAAGGATGGACCTCAAGGTATGATCAATGTGCAAGCAGAATTTTTCAAAAATTCAGGGATATTATCTCCTTATGTTTCTTCCCCTTTCCCCCTTCTTGCTCTTTTTCCTTTTAAAGACATTCTTCCCTGATGCACAGAAAGATGATATCTCCTTATTTATTTGCCATGCCACAGCATGCAGGATCATAGTCCCCTGACCAGGGATCAAACCTCCTCCCTCTGCAGTGGAAGCTCAGAGTCTTAACTGCTAGACTGCCAGGGACCCCCCATCCCAAACTCACTTTCTTGCTCATTGGGTTAAAGTCCTGATGGTTCCAATGTTTATAGCACTATGACTGAAAACAGAGGAACGTTATAAAACTCAACTCACAAGGCCGTTGTCAAGATTGCATGGGAATGAGCTTTCTGGATGACCTGAGGGCACCATTTCTCTGTCTTCTCTCTTTTTCTCATCATCTGTGAATAACTGGGGCTGGGATCAGGATGGAATCCATGGCAGTGATTTCCAAGCTCTTAGACAATGTCAGATTCTGGATATGAGAATAAATTCCATCCAGGGAAACTCTAAGAGTAATTCTCTACTCTTTCCAGAAAACCCAGCTTCAGAAAAGTCCCGTGAATGTCCCAGATCAAGAGCCAAATCCTTCTTTAGTCACCTTGAGGCACAGGAATTTGATACCCTTTCATTTTTTTTCCACTTTCCCCTCTATGAAGAAGGGCATATGTAAAGCATGGTTGCATCTGAAGGACACAGAGAGGAAAAAATACCCCACAGTCAGAGGAGGGATGGAATGAGCAAAATGAAATTGAAAGTGTTAGTCACTCAGTTGTGTCTGACTTTTTTCAACCCCATGGACTGTAGCCTGCCAGGCTCCTCTGTCCATGGGATTCTCCAGGCAAGGATACTGGAGTGGGTTGCCATTTCCTTCTCCAGCGGATCTTCCCCACCCAGAGACTGAACCTGGGTCTTCTGCATTGCAGGTAGATTCTTTGCCATTGAGCCACCAGGGAAGCCCAGAATGAGCAAGTTCATTAAAATATTATTGGAAGTCCAGAGGAGCCAGGCGAAATCCCATCAGCTCAGCAGTCCAGGATTATCTCACCACATGACACTAAAAATGAACAACATGCTAACCAATTAGTTTTTTTTTTTCCCTTCTTCATGAGTCTTAGTTAGAATGGGAACATCTGGAGTTTGGAATCAATTGTCCAGAACTAGCTGCTGTGCTAATTAATATTCATTTAAATAGCATTCCACCAAGGTGTCCCTTCTTGCATCTCTGTTCCCTGCAGGCATCAGTCATTTCCCAGAAACTGCGTCCTTTTAGGAGAACTCTGGCTGGCCACTACAAGGAGGAGGGGGGAGCCAAGGGTGATAAAAGAGCCTGCAGCATGCCATGCCTTTCTGTCTGAAACAATGGACGGTCCACTGGATGAAGTGCTGGAAAACAAGTCAAGAGCAGGAAGACTTCTGCCAGGTGAACAGGGAGATTTAATTAGCAGGGTTGCCTCCCTCCTCTCTCCAGCATAGAAGAGGATGAATCCCAGAATGATTTCATGATTACATCTTGTCAAAAGAGGGAGGAATTTAGACCCTTTCTTTATTATTATTATTAATATAAATTATTTATTTTAATTGGAGGCTAATTACTTTACAATATTGTATTGGTTTTGCCATACATCGACATGAATCCGCCACGGGTGTATACGTGTTCCCCATCCTGAACCCCCCTCCCACTTCCCTCCCTATACCATCCCTCTGGGTCATCCCAGTGCACCAGCTCCGAGCATCTGTATCACGCATCGAACCTGGACTGGCGATTCATTTCACATCTGATAATTTATATGTTTCAATGCCATTCTCCCATATCATCCCACCCTCTCCCTCTCCCACAGAGTCCAAAAGACTGCTCTATACATCTGTGTCTCTTTTGCTGTCTCACATACAGGTTTATCGTTACCATCTTTCTAAATTCCATATATATGTGTTAGTATACTGTATTGGTGTTTTTCTTTCTGGCTTACTTCACTCTGTATAATCGGCTCCAGTTTCATCTACCTCATTAGAACTGATTCAAATGTATTCTTTTTAATGGCTGAGTAATACTCCATTGTGTATATGTACCACAGCTTTCTTATCCATTCGTCTGCTGATGGACATCTAGGTTGCTTCCTGGCTATTATAAACAGTGCTGCGATGAACATTGGGGTACACATGTCTCTTTCGATTCTGGTTTCCTCGGTGCGTATGCCCAGCAGTGAGATTGCTGGGTCATAAGGCAGTTCTATTTCCAGTTTTTTAAGGAATCTCCACACTGTTCTCCATAGTGGCTGTACTAGTTTGCATTCCCACCAACAGTGTGAGAGGGTTCCCTTTTCTCACACCCTCTCCAGCATTTTTTGCTTGTAGACATTGGAGTATAGTGGAGTGTACAATGTTGTGTTGGTTTCCGGTGTATAGCAAAGTGATTCAGTTATAAAGTGTTCATCTATTCTTCTTCAGATTCTTTTCTCATATAGATTATTACAGAGTATTGGGTCGAGTTCCCTGTGCTGTATAGTAGGTCCTTATTGTTTATCTGTTCTATAGATAGTAACATAATTGATCCCAAACTCTTAAAAATTGATCCCTCCCTTCGAAGGCCTCTTCTTTAAAGGCAGACTCATCTGGCTTAGCCACAGTTTCTTATTTTAGTGATGAACTGGTATAAATGCAAGAGCTGTCTGGGAAAGTCACCATCTGCAGGAATCTGTACAATTCTGAGTCCACTGCAGTCGGCTTTTAGGATAGCTTGCAAGAGTCTCTTCGTCACTTCCACTTCCCAATGAATAAATTAAAATAAATTAAATTGCTTTCAATGTTAATGCCCCAGTGACCGCTTCATCCAGTGCACTGGCTTGTTCGGTAATTCATGTTGCAGACCTGCACTGGCTAAAATGGTAGTTAATTGAAATGCAGGTAGCCTGAATTGAGATGTCCTATAGAGGCACCCCACTCCAGTACTCTTGCCTGGAGAGTCCCATGAATGGAGGAGCCTGGTGGGCTGCAGCCCATGGGGTCGCTAAGTTGGATATGACTGAGCAACTTCACTTTCACTTTTCACTTTCATGCATTGGAGAAGGAAATGGCAACCGACTCCCGTGTTCTTGCCTGGAGAATCCCAGGGACGGGGGAGCCTGGTGGGCTGCCGTCTATGGGGTCGCACAGAGTCGGACACGACTGAAGCGACTTAGCAGCAGCAGCCTAAGTGTAAAATATACACTGGATTTCAAAGACAGTCTGAAGGAAAGAACGCAAACTATCTCCTTAATTACATTTAGGCAGATTACATGTTGAAAGGTAATGTTTTGGAGATACTGGATTAAATAAAATAGAGTATTAAATTTTCTTTTTGCCTCTTTAATGTGACTACTAGAAATTTTAAAAGTATATACGTAGTTTACATTTGTGGCTTGCGCTGTATTTCTATTGGATAGTACTGATCTAGAGTCTTAGACTTCAACTGATGGAATTGCCTTCAGCTCTCTCTAATAAAATAGCTACTATTTACTGATAACCTTCCTTGGAGTACCTACCCTGTGCCTGCCCCTACTTAGTGAAGGCTTAGACAGAAAAGAATCTGCCTGTAATGTGGGAGACCTAGGTTTGATCCCTGGGTCAGGAAGATCCCCTGGAGAAGGAAATGGCTACCCACTCCAGTATTCTTTCCTGGAGAATCCCATAGACAGAGGATCCTGGTGGGCTACAGTCCAAAGTGTTGTAAAGTGTCAGACACAACTGAGCAACTAACATTTTCACCCCTGCTTTCTTTATTTTTAGCTGCACTGGGTCTTCATTACTTTGCGTTGGTGTTCTCTAGCTGCAGTGAGCTGGAGCTTCTCATTGCAGTGGATTATTTTGTTGCAGAGCCTAGGATTTTGGGGTGTGTGGGCTTCAGTAGTTGTGGCATGGGCTTAGTTGCCTCAGGAAATGTGGAAACTTCCTAGACCAGGGATTGAACCCATGTACCCTGCATTGGCAGGTGAATTCTTAACCACTGGACCACCGGGTAAGTCCACCTGTGGTTTAGTTTTGCAATAAGTGTTTTAAGAATCTTGGTGTGAGAAAGTGGTGGTCCATGGATGTGTTCTTGGGAGCTCTTTCAGTTCTACATCTCATTTAAAATTTGTGATTTTGCATCTATGCCAGATGATATGTTGTAGAGATTTTCTAGAGCCTTGAAATGGTCACCATTTAGAATTTACTGCCGTTATTTCAGTGACTATCTCTACAGTTTAGAATCACATCAAGGCCAACTGACATTTTTCCAATTGCTTGGGCAAAGTAAGAGCGGACAGAGGTAGATTAAAGCATCAAAGACATCTTCTATCCAAATGGTGTCACTGCATTTTGAACCAAGAGGTGGCTTGCAAAGCTTTGGCAGTAGCTTGCAAAGAACAACAACAAAAAAAAAAAGCAATAGGAAAATTGAGTCATCACAGAGCCCACATTACTATTAGCATGCTACATTCAAAATAATTTATTCCACCACAGTCAGTATTATATTCACATTATGAGCTGAAATTTAGTTTTAGCAAAAAAACCATATCCATCACATTAAATTAATATTGTTAATTTAAATATTATTGGCTTTGTTTGTATTTGATTTGTGACTCTGTTTTGATTTTATAGTTGTATAAGAGTTATAAGAGTAAAGAATATATGCTTAATTTTATGTCCCTACATATTTTAGTGTGTCAGGAATAAAAGAGTAAAGTTAAATACTCACCGTGTCTTCCTGTCAAGCACTGCATAATAGCACCAAACCTCCTGTTTCTCTGAGGTGATGTCTCTAGGTGTCCCTAATCCTGAAAAGCCCTAGAACTGTCTTGGATCGGGAAGCTCCTCTTTTGAATCACTGGATGGATCTGGATTTGGAGCAGGAACCATATTCTGCAGGACATAGGTTTTATAAACTTTCTATGGATGCCATTGCAGGCAAATTGGTAACTTGGTTGAGTTTGATAGTTGAGGATGACCTTGCTGACCTCCTGCATCATGACCCTAGAGGATTTTGCCCCTTCAAAGAGACATACAACAAAAACCACAATAGGTATCAGAGGGGAAAACAGATCTCATCAACAGTTACATTCTTCTGGTTCAAGAACACACAGTCTAGCCACATGACCTTCTCAGGCTGATACCAAATGTAGGGACGGTGAGTGGTTCCTAGAGAAAACACTTCACTCTAGATCCCTATAAGGAGGGAAGATAAGACAGAACGTACAATTCTGCCTTCTGTAGACTCTGGTCTCTAAGACCAAATGGATGGTCACTTCTGCACATTAACCATGGGAAGCAATATTGATGCTGGTACTCGGGTCACTGCTGCTGCTGGCTTTGTGACAATTGTACAGAAGAAATGTAGAATGTGGGAGTCTGAGTCAACCTACTTCCTGGACATCACAGCTCTAAAGCTTAGATACCTTTAGATCAGCCCTGGAAGGAAGATAAGTTGATCAAAAGGATGCTGCTATACTGTTCTCAGTCATGTCTGACTCTTTGCAACTCTGGGGACTGTGGCCCACCAAGCTCCTCTATCCATGGAATTCTCCAGGCAAGAATACTGCAGTGGGTTGCCATTTCCTTCTCCATAAAAAGGATGGGGATCAAGTAAATAATGTCACACCAGTGCCTGGAGGTCCTCCCCTCCTCATGACACACCTACTTAGAGGCAATCCCAATGTCCACAGCCCTGAACTCCACTGAACCTTCTCTCTCTCTCTCTCTCTCTCTCTCTCTCTCTCTCTCTCTCTCTCTCTCTCTCTCTCTCCACTTGAGGGGCCTGCGCCTAGTGGTCTGGACCATTCCCTTGACTTCCACAAGTACTGACAAGTGGAAGGACATCGACAATGGGGCCTCCTCTACCCTCTCTCCTCCAGGTTCTGAGACCTGTGTTCAGGTGCTGATTGAGTTGGAGGATCTTTAGAAAGTAGGAGGTCTTCAGGTTCCCACTCTCATCTCTGCCTCTAGGCACAAGATGCCTGTCATACCCCTATCCCCAGTGGTGGAAACCAAGAATATCTCTAGACATTATCAATGTCACTGAAGGGTTGGAAGACAGACTCTTCCCCTCTTGAGAACCATTGATGGAGAATTAGAGATCTTTGTCTACCTGTAGGAAGATTATAAGGAGGTTTCTTCTTTATATTTGCTTCTCTAGGGTCTCCTAACTTTTTTTGTTCTCTTTTAATTACCATTTTTTATTTATTTATGGCCATGCCATGCAGCACATGTGGGTTCTTAGTTCTCTAATCAGGGATCAAACCTGTACCCCATGCATTGGAAGTGAGGAGTCTCAGTCACTGGACTGTCAGGGAAATTCCCCCTCCTAACTTGTGACAATGACTTTTCTGCATAGATCTTTCATTGTACCTACCCCAAGCAGAATCAATAATATAATTCAGTGTTGGTGTTGCCTCACCCCAGATGTCTACAGCTGACAACTAGAAGCAATAGCTCACCCAATCAGGCTCCTGGAAAATCAACAGTGTATTCCAGAAAACCCTGTGTTTGTTGGGTTCCTACTAAATGCATTCACTGTTGTTACTGTTCAGTTGCTCAGTCATGTCTGACTTTGCGATCCCATGCACTGCAGTACTCCAGGCCCCCCTGTCCTTCACTATGTCCCAGGGTTTGTTTAAAATTCATATCCTTTGAGTTGGTGATGCCATCTAACCATCTCATCCTCTGCTGCCCTCTTTTCTTTTTGCCTTCAATCTTTCCTAACATCAGGGTTGTAGCTCTAATTTTTTCAACTCTCCTACAGGTAGGCACTAATACCCCCATTTTACAGATGAAAAATGTGAGGCTCAGAGCAGCTAACTTAAGAGAGGGAGGTGCAATTTCATCACAGTTGGAGTTTGCTCCAGATCTCATGTAACATACACCCCCCCTGCCCCGTCTCCATGACTGCCCCACATTGTCTGTGATGGAGCTCTGCACCACGGAGCTCTGGAGCAGTGTAATTCCATGCTTCTGTCACCCCTGGAGCCCCACAAATTGTGCCACACACAGACAGGCTTCCAACTTTCAGCACACTGTCAGCTGAGTGCCCTGGGGATCTGCACCAGCCCTCCCAGACTGACCTTGCAATACTTTCTGGATTCCCCTGAAACCCAAGCACCACTTTTAAGAGCTTTGCTGTGTCTGGATATTGGCCAAACTTTCTTCCCCTTGTCTTGTTTGAGTTGTGACTGTGATAAAAAGCCTTCCTCCTTCAGGGAGTGAGGTAGCCTGATCTGAGCTCACTATTCTAGAGGTGCCTTCTGAGAAGCTGGGCTCTCAAGACAATCCTTTGTTATTTCAGTTTCACTAGTGGATTCATCTTCTCCAGAGTCCTCAAATCTTGGGAGGTCATATCACTAATGTAAACTTGGAGCAATTATATATAAGTTTCAAACAGAAGTCTTACTGGCTTCAAAACCCTGAAAGATATGTTGTTAGTGGGGGGGGGGCGGGGAAATTAGACACTCCTGTGATTAATTGTTTAAATCTCCTTGGTAATGTATATTCGCCTCTCATTTTTCTACTTTAGGCAGAATTCTCTTTGCCCAAAATGATGACCTAAAACCGAAATATAGTTGTGAAAACAGTGGCTCAGGGGTAAAGAATCTGCCTGCAATGCAGGAGCTGCAGGAGACGTGGGTGGGACCCCTGGGTCGGGAAGATCCCCTGGAGAAGGAAATGACAACCCACTCCAGTATTCTTGCCTGGAGAATCCCATGGATGGAGGAGACTTGCAGGCTACAGTCCATAGGGTCACAAAGAGTCAGATATGACTGAAGGGACTCAGTACACACTGGCAAGTGATTTCTCTACAGAGAACTCTTTAACATTTCAGTGGATTCTTAACCAGTTTTTTTCTCTCTCACCCTTTTTCCCCTGCCTCTGGCTGGCTTCCCAATTTTTCATGTTTTTTTTTTTAATAATTTGTAACTCTGATCACTGTAAGTGGTTCAGCACATTAGGCAATTTCCTTAATAATCCAGGAGTCATGTCATCAAGATTTATCGATTTGTATACATTCATATTCCCCAGTCTCTTTTTTATCTAACTTTTGACAACCACAGTTGGGGTAAGGATTTCATAACTTCCTAATTTCTCTGATTTCTTTACTTCCTCTCATTAAAGACACATTTAGAAAATGAGGTCCCTATCCCAGCTTTTCTGTCTTGTCCTTTATCCTTTGTCCATTTCTTCCTTCTTTATTGCCTGGGCTGGGGTCTCTAATTCATTCACTCACTTCCTTATTAGGTAGAGAAAATCTGTTTCTACCTTTTAAGCAGTCATTTTTCCTAAAGACTTTTGGACAAAGAAGAACAATTTTTTCCCAAACTTTCTGTCCCCCATGTATTTCTCTCATAAGCTGTTTGCAGACCTTCCCTCTCTATCACTGTATTAATTTTTTTTTTAAGTTCAGCCAGCAGAGATAATTAGAGAGCTTAAGTCCAAACGTACTACAAACATCATATTGTATTTTAGGCTCAAGCTTCAGAAATAATCCTTGTTTTCAACTGCCTTTTTATTTATTTATTTTAGCTTTCTTTCAGCATCAATTCTGAGCAAACACTGCTGAAAATGAGGCTTCAAGGGACTCTCTCCTTCTCTACTCTACAAAGCAGAGTGTCAAAAATGGAGAAGGTGGAGAAATACATTTTTGAGTCTTGGAATGTTTTCTGAGTTCCAGTAACACTTCAAATTCACTTTCCCTGTCTGTCAAGAGGTGGATCCTATGTGGTGGGTAAATGAAGGCATTGTCTGTTTGTTGATGTGTGCCTGTATTCTCAGGAACTTGGTCGTGTCTGATTCTTTGTGAGCCCATGGACTGTAGCCTGCCAGGCTCCTCTGTCCATGGGATTCTCCAGGTAAGAATACTGGAGAGGGTTGCATTTCCTTTTTCAGGGGATCTTCTTGACCCAAGGATCAAACCCAAGTCTCCTGCGTCTACTGCCTTGGCAGGCAGAGTCTTTACCACTGAGCCACCCGGGTCTCTTTCTGATGAACCAGCTGTCTAACTCCTGAAATATTTGCCTTTTCTCTGAGTGTACTTGTTGTTTACGAAGCCCGTATGCATGTACACTTGTGTGAATCCCCACTTGGTAACTGAAATGGACTCTTACCTGAGGTCCACATCTACATGAAATCAGGACTCATTGCAGCCATTTCTTTCTTTCTTTTTTAAATTTATATTTAGTTGGAGGATAATTGCTTTACTGTGTTGGCTTCTGTCATACATCAACATGAATCAGCTATAGGCATACATATGTCCCCTCCCTCTTGAACTTCCTTCCCACCTCCCACCCTGTCCCACCCCTCTAAATAGTCACGGAGCACTGGGTCTGAGCTCTGTGCATTGCAGCCATTTCAAGGAGAAAGTTCCAAACATCTGGAGGTTGGAAATTTGGGACCGGAACTCCTGGATCCTTGTATGACTACTTTTTTATCCCCCTGGTTTTCATCCTTTGGCTTGGGGTTGGCGTAGACCCCACCTTGCTGGTTCCTTTTGTAAATTGAGCCTTGTAGTGCTGGTGTGTAACTGAGGTTAGCCTGGGAAAGAGTGTCAGGGGCCTCAGTGGGACGTTGCTGGACAAGCCCCAGATGATGTTAGGAAACAAACCCTTGTTTCCAGGGTGGAGCCCTTGTTGAATGACCTGTAGGACATGGTTACAAATCAGAGGACAGAAATAAAACATTTTTAGTTTCTGGGAAAGTCAGGGTTCGGACTTCAAGAGTGAGTTATGGAGGGAGGAGAGGCTGTCCCTGGGTGGGGAGAGCTGGCAGAGAAAGCTTGATAGCTTTCCCATCTGGGGCTGCCTCATCACCCTGGGGACCGAACTCTGTGGTTGGGGCTTTGGAATAGAAGGAGCTGGGCTTCCCAGGTGGCTCAATGGTAAAAATCTCCTGCAATGCAGGAAACACAAGTTTGATCCCTGAGTTGGAAAGATCCCCTGGAGGAGGGCATGCAACCCACTCCAGTATTCTTGCCTGGAGAATCCCATAAACAGAAGAACCTGGTGGGCTGCAGTCCAAGGGGTCACAAAGAGTCAGCCATGACTGAGCAACTGAACAACAGTGCGCGGGTTGGAATTGATTCACATCGTCAGAGCTCATTCTTTCATTCATTCACTTATTCAACGGGTATTTACCGAGTATCTGGGCACTATGATAGTTGGACAAGTTACTTAAGCTCCACACGCCTTAGTTTGCTGTCTGTAAGATAGAGATAAAAAATAGTAACTATTTCTCTCAGGGGCTGTTGTAAAGATTAAATACTGCTGTTCAGTCACTCAGTCATGTCCAACTCTTTGCAACCCCATGGTCAAGCTCCAGCTTAAATAAACTAATGCTTATGAAGACTGGAGCATAGACTACTCTGGGCAGGCAGCATAGAATACTGTGGTCAGCATCACCATTATTGTCGCTACAGTTATTATTATCCCCCCTCCCATGTGCATGCTTTCTGCCCCCAGACTTGAGCTCTGCCATCCATGCAACCAAGAGGCTCCTGGATGTTCAGGCACAGCATATTTTGCATTCCGTTTACCTCTTGTCAGCAATGGGGTCTTGAGCAGAGCAGACTGCTTACTCAGTGTGCAATTCACAGATTTCCTGTTTCTCTCCCTGTAAGCTGCTAAGAGGTAAGGAGGAAGCTGTTTCATTACAGTCTCATTTACACCTCTCCCTGTCTTCCTGCTTCCCCGAAGGAAAGTCAGCTCGCTGTGTTCTGCACAGACAGAGCCTGGCATGCAGGATTCCAGGCTGCACTTTCCCAGCGAAGTCTCATCAGTGTCGTCCCTGCTGCCCAGAGGGTGAAGTGATCACCCCGTCCCCACCCCACAAGGCACTTTCTTGTGCTGTTGTTGTTGGTCCATCTCTCAGTCATGTCCGACCCTTTGCAACCCCGTGGACTGTAGCATGCCAAGCTTCCCTGTCCTTCACTATCTCCCGGAGCTTGCTCAAAGTCATGTCCATTGAGTCGCTAATGCCATCCAACCATCTCATCCTCTTTCGTCCCCTTCTCCTGCCTTCAATCTTTCCCAGCATCAGGGTCCTTTACAATGAGTTGGCTCTTCCTATCAGGTGGCAAAATATTGGAGCTTCAGCTTCAGCATCAGAACCTCCAATGCATATTCAGGGCTGATTTCCTTTAGGATTGACTGGTTTGATTTCCTGGCTGTCTAAGGGGCTCTCAAGAATCGTCTCTAGCACCATAGTTAGAAAGCATCAATTCTTCAGCACTCAGCCTTCCTTATGCTACAACTCTTACATCTGTACCCTTTCTGAGCTCAGCAGATGCCGGGCTGTGTTCTTCAGGAAGAAGAAAAGAAGTCAGAGGGAGCATCCAGCACCTGTCAACACCTATGTCCTTATTTGTGTTGCTTCCTAACTTATTATATACCCTGTTCTTCTTGGCCTGTTGAAATACCCCAGCCTTAAACCATCAGGGCTCTGCTGTCTGGTGTAAGAAGTGAGATAACAGTAGAAAGAACCATGAGAAGGCAGGTAGAGGTTCTGCTAAGGAGAGCCCTGAATGCCAGGCTGAGGCACTTACAAGTAGATAAGCAAAGATGAGTCATCCAAGGTTTGAGCTGAGGAGGATGGGATTAAAGGGCGAAATCATTTAAGTAAAATCACAAGTCCTTGTCCTCAGTATTGCTCTTTTGTTTTTCTCTAAAAGTAAAATCATCCCATAGGTTATGCAGAGCAATTGTGTTTTTATTTTTTTAATTTTTACTTTTTGACCATGCTGTGTAGCATGTAGCCAATTAGTTTTCCAACCAGGGATCCAACCCATGGCCCTGCAGTGGAAGTGTGAAGTCTTAACCATTAGGCCACCAGGGAAGTCCCACAAATTTTAAAAAATAAACATCTCTGACTTTCCTGGTGTGCCAATGGTTAAGACTCCCTGCTCCCAGTTCAGGGGACACAGGTTTGATCCCTGGTCAGGGAACTAAGATCCCACACAGCATGGCTAAAAATTAAAAATAAATGTTTCTTCCTGATAGACATTCCACAACTTTGCCAATGCCCATTCATCAATCCCTTCACAAACCTATTGTTCAGACCAGGTCAAAAGATGCCCCAAATTTTCATATAGATGAGAGGCGAAGTCTTCAGGAGACAACAGAAGGCAAGATGTCAACAGAAACCCAATGCCTGGGTAAAGGACAGGGCATTCCATTAGAACAAAATGGACACTGAGAGGATGCATACAAAATAGAAAGCATAGAGGCGGAGGGGAAAGGGAAAAGAAAAAGGCATTGAATTACTACATCTACACTTCCTGCCTGGCCTGGGATTCTAACTAAACAACTACACAGTGAAGGACATTCATATTCTAATTTTGCTGAGGGACTGGGTTCATATAGGTAAATAACTTCTCCAACTTTCTGGGGCAAGTAAGTGGTCTCTTGTATTACAAAACCCATCCTCATTCCATCGCTGGGCACCATCACACGATTTGGCTATACAAAGATGACCAAGAACTAGTCCTTGTTGTCAGGCAGCTTGTTGATGAGCAAGGGAGGGAGTACATATACCCAAGAAATGACTAAAAATGAACAAAAGTTTGGAGAGCTCTGTGGAAGATATAAGACACGGGACAATTTCAGACCAGGGCATGAAGGATCATTTCCATCCAAGTGGTATAGGAAAGATTTTTTTAGAAAAGATAGCAAGTGAGTTACTTTTGGGGTTGGTAGAATTTTGGCAGGTAGAAATAGTGAAAAGAGGAGTACTAGGAATTCCAGCCCAAGAAATCCTGAAGAACAAAGCCATGGAGATGGGAAATGTGGGTGTATGGGTGTATTTTCCTAGGACCTTGTTGGGTATCTACTTTAAATATAAGGCAAAGGGGAGTCAGTGTGCGTGTCTGCACAGAAACAGATGTGGTCTGAGTGGGGCTGAAGGAAGATTAATGTGGCCAAGTGTGTAGACCAGTGAACAGAGGCCAGTGTTGGAGGGCTTGATGCCTCTACAGCATTCAAGGGCCTCTTAACTTTGCATTAATGCAAACAATGGGAGCAGTGGACAGGGTCTAGGCTAAGAATGAGGACCACTGAAGAGGCTGCAGAAATAATCCGGGGTTTTCTTTGGGTGGAGAGCCTCCTGAGTCCTTGAGCAAGATCAGATATAACAGACAGCAGGCCATTTGTATGGGGCAAATAAACCCGGTGTCACCAAATGATGGGAGGAAATCAGTGATGGGGGAAGTACGGATCGTAGAGAGGGCTCAGAGCAGCTCGTGCATGAGTGCTCATTTGCTTCAGTCGTGTCCGACTCTGCAACCCCATAAACTGTAGCCCGCCAGGCTCCTGTGTCAATGGGATTCTCCAGGCAAAAATACTGGAGTGGGTTGCCCTCCTCCAGGGGATCTTCCCAACCCAGGGATCAAACCTGGGTCTCCTGCATTGCAGGTGGATTCTTTACCCACTGAGCCATCTGGGAAGCCCAGGGCTGCCCAGTAACCTCTTTTGTAGAGTGTTCTCTGGTTCAAAGAGTTTCTCTTAGCGAAGAAAGATTTTTTGCAGCATTCTGAAGACATATACTCCCATGTTGCAGGCCTAGGACTGCAGATACCTTGCTCCTGGCCACGCTGCCAGCAGCTCTTTCATTCGGGGACAGGGATTCAACCACAGAAGTGGTGGGAGCTGCCACATTTTGGACGAGCCAGAGAACAGAATTCTGGGCTGCTGGACTGACCTTGTGGTGGCCTTTGTTCATTTGCTCCTTGGTTTTGTCACCCATCTGGGCTTATCTCACCACCCTGAATGGTTCATACTCAGGGCTGGTCCAAAGAGGAAATTTATCTTCTCCAACATCTTTGTCAATTAAGTTTCAGGGAGGGTGCATGTGCGCCTCAGCTGTGACAGGGAGGATGATGGATGGCCAAAGGCTTGTTTTTGAAATTACAGATTTGGATAATTTTCATGATACTGAAAGGAGGGAGTGAGTCTGAAATGTTTAAGATAGACTTACTAGATTTTTGACTCTTGTTAAGATGGGCGAGGATGGGCTGAGTAAAGAGCAGGCTGGGGCAGGACTTTAAGGTGCCAAGGTGTATGCCGGAAGTACCATCAGCACCCTCATGAGCCCTGGAAGACCCTCCTGGGATTCACGTCTATGAGTGGAATTGGAATTCTCCACCTAGTCTTAAATTTTGCAATTAGGGCCAACTAGATTCTTTTTGTTAATTGGAGTATATTGTTTTCAAATGCGGTGTTAGTTTCTGCTGTACAGTTAAGTGAATCAGCTTTATGTATACATATAGCCTCTCCTTCTAGAGCCTCCCCCCCACCATTCTCCATCCCACACCACCCCCCCCCCCACCCCTCTAGATCATTGCAGAGCACTGAGCTGAGCTCCCTGCGCTATATAGCAGCTTCCCACTAGCTGTTTATATATACGGGCTTCCCAGGGGGCATAGTGATAAAGAATCTGCCTGCCAGTACAAGAGTTCAGTCCCTGGGTTGAGAGGATTCCCTGGAGTAGGAAATGGCAACCTAGTATTATTGTTTGGAGAACTCCATAGACAGAGGAGCCTGGCAGGCTGCACTCCATAGAGTAGCAAAAGAGTCAGACATGACTGAGCAAGCACGCAAGTGTTAGTGCTGCTACTGCTGCTAAGTCACTTCAGTCGTGTCCGACTCTGTGTGACCCCATAGACGGCAGCCCACCAGGCTCCCCCATCCCTGGGATTCTGTAGGCAAGAACACTGGAGTGGGTTGCCACTTCCTTCTCCAATGCATGAAAGTGGAAAGTGAAAAATGAAAGTGAAGTCGCTCAGTCATGTCTGACTCTTAGTGACCCCATGGACTGCAGCCTACCAGGCTCCTTCATCCATGGGATTTTCCAGGCAAGAGTACTGGGGTGGGGTGCCATTGCCTTCTCTGATATGTTAGTGCTACTCTCTCAACTGATCAGTGAGGAAAGCTTTCTTATTTCTCCTTGCTATTCTTTGGAACTCTGCATTCAAATATGTATATCTTTCCTTTTCTCCTTTGCCTTTAGCTTTTCTTCTTCTCTCAGCTATTTGTAAGGCCTCCTCAGACAACCATTTTGCCTTTTTGCATTTCTTTCTCTTGGGGATGGTCTTGATCCCTGCCTCCTGTACAATGTCACAAACCTCCATCCATAGTTCTTCTGGAACTCTGTCTATAAGATCTAATCCCTTGAAGCTAGTTGTCACTTCCACTGTATAATCCTAAGGGATTTGATTTAGATCATACCAGAATGGTCTAGTGGTTTTCCCTACTTTCTTCAATTTAAGCCTGAATTTGGCAATAAGGGGTTCATGATCTGAACCATGGTCAGCTTCCACTCTTGTTTTTGCTGACTGTATAGAGCTTCTCCGTCTTTGGTTGCAAAGAATATAATCAATCTGATTTTGGTATTGACCATCGGTGACGTCATTGTGTAGAGTCTTCTCTTGTGTTGTTGGAAGAGGGTGTTTGCTATGACCAGTGCATTCTCTTGGCAAAACTCTGTTAGCTTCTGACCTGCTTCATTTTGTACTCCAAGGCCAAATTTGCCGGTTACTTCAGGTATCTCTTGACTTCCTATTCTTGCATCTCAGTCCCCTATAATAAAAAGGACATCATTTTGGGGTGTTAGTTCTAGAAGGTCTTGTAGGTCTTCAAGAACCATTCAACTTCAGCTTCTTCAGCATTACTGGTTGGGGTATAGACTTGGATTACTGTGATATTGAATGGATTGCCTTGGAAATGAACAGAGATTATTCTATCACTTTTGAGACTGCAACCAAGTACTGAATTTCAGATTCTTTTGTTGACGATGATGGCTACTCCATTTTTTTCTAAGGGATTCTTTCCCACAGTAGTAGATATAATGGTCTCCTGAGTTAAATTCACCCATTCCAGTCCATTTCAGTTCACTGATTCCTAAAAGGTTGATGTTCACTCTTTCCATCTCCTGTTTGACCACTTTCAATTTACCTTGATTCATGGACCTAATAGGTTAGACACTGACCCAACATTCAGGTTCCTATGCAATAGGAACAATTCTTTACAGCATTGGACTTGACTTCCACCACCAGTCACATCCACAACTGGGTGTTGTTTCTCTTCGGCTCCATCTCTTCATTCTCTCTGGAGTTATTTCTCCACTGATCTCCAGTAGCATATTGGGCACCTACCGACTTGGGAATATCATCTTTCAGTGTCCTATCTTTCTGCCTTTTCATACTTGTTCATGGGGTTCTAAAGGCAAGAATACTGAAGTGGTTTACCATTCCCTTCTCTAGTGGACTGCATTCTGTCAGAAGTCTCCACCATGACCCGTCCTTCTTGGGTGGCCCTACAAGGCATGGCTCATAGTTTCATTGAGTTAGACAAGGCTGTGGTCCGTGTGATCAGTTTGATTAGTTTTCTGTGACTGTGGTTTTCATTCTTTCTGACCTCTGATGGAGAAGGATAAGAGGGTTGTAGAAGTTTCCTGATGGAAGTGATTGACTAAGGGGGAAACTGGGTCTTGTTCTGATGGGCAGGGCCATGCTCAGTAAATTGGATCTTTAATCCAATTTTCTGTTGATGGGAGGGGCTGTGTTCCCTCCTTCTTGTTTGACCTGAGGCCAAGCTATGGTGGAGGTAATGAAGATAATGGCGACCTCCTTCAAAAGGTCCCATGCACGCACTGCTGCACTCAGTACCCCAAAACCTGCAGCAGGCCAATGCCAACCCACACTTTTGCCAGAGACTTCTGGACACTCATGGGAAAGTCTGGGTCAGCCTCTTGTTGGGTCACTGCTCCTTTCTCCTGGGTCCTGGTGAGCACAAGTTTTTGTTTGTGCCTTCCAAGAGTCTCTCTCCTGAGTCCTGTGTAAGTTCTGGTGACTCTATGGTGAGGTTAATGGCTACCTCCTTCAAGAAGGCTTATGCCATACCTAGGTCTGCTGCACCGAGTCCCTGGTCCTGCGGCCGGCAGGCCATTGCTGACCTGTACCTCCACGGGAGACACTGAAACACTCAAAGGCAGGTCTGGCACAGTCTCTGTGGGGTCTTCTGGTGCATACGAGGTTTTGTCTGAGCCCTCCGAGCATCTCTGATGGAGAAGAGTTTTGATTCTAGACGTGATTTTGCCCCTCCTACCGTCTTTCTTGGGCTTCTCCTTTGCCCTTAGATGCGGGGTGTCTTTTTTTGGTGGGATCCAACATTTTTCTGTTAATGTTTTGTGCAGTGGTGAGCTGTAATTTTGGAGTTCTTGCCGGAGAGGATGAGCGCGCATCCTTCTACTCTGCCATCCTGTTAAACCTAAGAGAAGAAGACCGTCAGGAAGAGGGGACAAGAATACAGAGAAGAACTATAAAAAAAGATCTTCACGACCCAGATAACCATGATGGTGTGATCACTCGCCTAAGGCCAGACATCCTGGAATGAGAAGTCAGGTGGACCTTAGGAAGCGTCACTATGAACAAAGCTAGTGGAGGTGATGGAAATCCAGTTGAGCTATTTCAAATACTAAAAGATGATGCTGTGAAAGTGCTGCACTCAATACACCAGCAAATCTGGAAATCTCAGCAATGGCCACAGGACTGGAAAAAGTCTGTTTTCATTCCAATCCCAAAGAAAAGCAATGCCAAAGAATGTTCAAACTACTGCACAATTGTACTCATCTCACATGCTAGCAAAGTAATGCTCAAAATCCTCCAAGCCAGGCTTCAACCGTACGTGAACCGTGAACTTCCAGATGTTCAAGCTGGATTTAGAAAAGGCAGAGGAACCAGAGATTAAATTGCCAACATCTGCTGGATCATGGAAAAAGCAAGAGAGTTCCAAAAATACATCTATTTCTGCTTTATTGACTATGCCAAAGCCTTTGACTGTGTGGATCACAATAAACTATGGAAAACTCTGAAAGAGATGGGAATACCAGACCACCTGACCTGCCTTTTGAGAAACCTATATGCAGATCAGGAAGCAACAGTTAGAACTGGACATGGAACTACAGACTGGTTCCAAATCAGGAAAGGAGTACATCAAGGCTGTATATTGTCACCCTGCTTATTTAACTTGTATGCAGAGAACATCATGAGAAACACTGGGATGGATGAAGCACAAGCTGGAATCAAGATTACCAGGAGAAATAACCTCAGATATGCAGATGGCACAACCCTTATGGCAGAAAGTGAAGAAGAACTAAAGAGCCTCTTGATGAACGTGAAAGAGGAGAGTGAAAAAGTTGGCTTAAAGCTCAACATTCAGAAAACTAAGATCATAGCATCTGTTTCCATCATCTCATGGCAAATAGACAGAGAAACAATGGAAATAGTAGAGACTTTTTTGGGAGGGCTCCAAAATCACTACAGGTGGTAACTGCAGCCATGAAATTAAAAGATGCTTGCTTCTTGGAAGAAAAGCTGTGACCAACCGGCAACATATTAAAAAGCAGAGACATTACTTTGCCAACAAAGGTCCATCTAGTCAAAGTTATGGTTTTTCCAGTAGTCATGTATGGATGTGAGAGTTGGACTACAAAGAAAGCTGAGTGCTGAAGACTTGATGCTTTTGAACTGTGGTGTTGGAGAAGACTTTTGGGAATCCCTTGGACTGCACAGAGATCCAACCAGTCAATCCTAAAGGAAATAGGTCCTGAATATTCATTGGAAGGACTGATGCTGAAGCTGAAGCTCCAATACTTTGGCCACCTGATGTGAAGAACTGACTCATTGGAAAAGACCCTGATGCTGGGAAAGGTTGAAGGCAGGAGGATAAGGTGATGACAAAGGAAGAGATGGTTGGATGGCAGCACCAACTCAATGGAGATGAGTTTCAGCAAGCTCTGGGAGTTGGTACTGGACAGGGAAGCCTGGCATGCTGCCGACCATGGGGTCACAAAGAGTCGATTATGACTGCGTGACTGAACTGAACTGAACTCTCTCAACTTGGTCATGTTTAGTGATGTGCATGTACCTAGAGTCTGGCATACAAAGTGAAGTTAATCAGAATGTGAAAAACCAATAAAATATGTTAACACATATACAAGGAATATAGAAAAATGGTACTGATGAATCTATAGGCAGGAATAGGATGCAGACATAGAGAACAGACCCGTGGACACTGGGGGAGAAGGAGAGGGTGGGACAAATTGAGAGAATAGCATTGACATGTATACAATACCAACTAGATTCTTCATAGATCCTTGATACTGTAGAGTTAAAAGTAGTTTAAACGTAACTTATAAGCGAGCAGCTCAGAGGTGCCAGGAACGGTGTTTGGCCACTTTTTGCCTGCAAATCCAATTGAAACCTCCAGACAAACTGGAAAGTTTCAAATCTCTTCCTGGTTGTAAAGATTTTCATCTGAAATTTTAGCGGGTACGGGACTTGCTCAAGGTCACAGAGTTGCTAATAGAGCCTCCCGTTTCCAAATGCCTGCTGCTTCTGCTGGAAGGAACTTCTCCCCAGGCTGCTGGTCCTCATTTGTGGAATAAGCTAAGAAAATGAGGAAGAAGCTTCAGGTTGTTATTAACTAGGGCTCCAGCATCGCATTGGAGAAGGACATGGCACCCCACTCCAGTACTCCTGCCTGGAAAATCCCATGGACAGAGGAGCCTGGTGGGCTGCAGTCCATGGGGTTGCTAGGAGTTGGATAAGACTGAGCAAATTCACTTTCACTTTTCACTTTCATGCATTGGAGAAGGAAATGGAAACCCCCTCCAGTATTCTTGCCTGGAGAATCCCGGGAACAGGGGAGCCTGGTGGGCTGCCGTCTGCGAGGTCGCACAGAGTTGGACATGGCTGACACGACTTAGCAGCAGCAGCCTGCATGGCATAACTCCAAGGGGCCTCCTCAGGGAGTAACAGTGTGCCACCCTGGGTGTGTGCCAATATGAACTTGCTTTAGAGAGTGGTGGTTTAATCAGTAAAGTTGTGTCCAGCTCTATGACCCTCTGGGCTATAGCCTGCCAGGCTCCTCTGTCCATGGGATTTCCCAGGCAAGAATAGTGGAGTGGTTTTCCATTTCCTTCTCCAAGGACTCTTCCCTACTCAGGGATCAAACCTGCGTCTCTTGCTTCTCTTGAAATGGCAAATGGATTCTTTACCACTGGGAAGCTCACAAATATATTATTTGCATTCAGTTCTTTTTCTCCACTGGCAAAATCTTGGTTAATAATAATCATTCAAATGATAATGATTCAGATTTGTTGAGCCCTTGGCTCTACACACAGTGCTTTCACAAACATGGCTTCCTTACCTCCTTTTAAAGCACACACTATACCTCATATTCGTAGTTAAAGATATGGATTCTCTGGGAGGTAAGTGACAAGGTGCTCAGGGTAACACTATAAGCTCAGCTTCTTTGCTCTCAAGTCTTATTGTCCCTACCCTGCCCCTTATAATGATTTTTTTTTCTTTTTCTGGTTCACTTCTTGTTTCTCTGGTGTTATTTCTCCTTCTCTATTGCTTGAATCTCTTCTTTCTTTTCTTTGCTTCCAGGCTTTGTCTTTAGACTTTCCTCTCTGGATGGGCTTATCAGATTCCACAGCTTCAACTCTTGTCTCGAAGATGAACTTACAAAACATTATTTGCTTTTGGCTTACTGGGTCTTCACTGCTTCATGAAGGCTTTCACTAGTTGCAGTGAGTGGAGGCTACTCTTCGTTGCGGTGTGCAGACTTCTCATTGCAGTGGCTTCTTTTGTTGTGGAGGACAGGCTCTAGGCTTTTGGGGTTCAATCGTTGTGGCACATGGGCTTAGTTGCCCTGCAGCATGTCGAATCTTCCTGGACCAGGGATCAAACCAGTGTCCCCAACATTGGCAAGTGGATTCTTAACCACTGGACCCACAGGGAAGTCCCCTAAGATGGACTATAAATCTCTGTTCCATTGCTGTGCATCTTTGGATCAGTTACTTCCCTTCTGTAGGCTTCAGATTCTTTGTTTGAAATATAAAAGCACTAGGTGGCTGATGTATGCTTTCCTGTACAGCTCCAACTTCAAATGAAATGAAGAATGTTAAAGTAATTTTTAAACAAAAATCAATATCAGAGTACAAGATCTCATAAATAAATTCAGCAAGGTTGCAGGATCAAGATCAATATACTAAAAAAAAAATCAATTGCATTTCTATAGACTAACCATGAACGATCCAAAAATAAAATTAAGAAAACAATTCCACTTACAATAGCATCAAAAAGAATAAAATATTTAAGAATAAATCTAACAAAAGAAGTGGAAGACTGACAACTGTAAGACATTGTTGAAAAGGAATTAAAGAAAATGTAAAAAATGGAGAAACATCCTATGCTCATGGATCAGAAGATTTAACATTCTTAGGATGGCATTTTTCTCTAAATTGATCTACAAATTTAACTCAATCTTTATTACAATATCAATTGACTTTTTTTGCAGAAACTGACAAGCTGATCTTAAATTCATATGGAATTGCAAGGGACCCAAAATAGCCAAAGTAATGTAGAAAAACAACAAAGCTGGAGGAGTCACACTTCCTGATTTCAAAACTTATGACAGAACTCAAAGCAGTGTGATAGTGACATAAAGATCAATGGAATATAATTGATAGTCTAGAAATAAACCCATACATCTGTGGCCATTGATTTTTTTTAAAGGGCTGCCAAGGCAATTCAATAGAGGAAGGATTCATTTTTTTCCAGCAAATGGTGTTGAGACAAATATCCACATGCAAAAGGATGGACCTGGACCTGGACCTGATGTGATATGCAAAAATTACCCAAAATACAAAAACAAATGTAAGAGCTAAACTATACGCTATTAGAAGAAAACATATAGTAAATCTTAGTAGGGTTAGGCAATGATTTCTTAGATACAATAGCAAAAGCACAAGCAACAAAAGAAAAAATAGATACATTAGACTTTTATCAAAATTAAAAACTTTTGTACATTAGATGAGTCTATCAAAAGTAAAAACACAATCCATAGAATGGGATAAAGTATTTCCAAACAAATATCTGATAAGAAGCTTATGTAGAGGAAAAATTTATATCTTACAATTCAGTAATAAAAGGAAACCTGATTAAACATGGGAAAGAGGTCTGAATAGGCATTTCTAAAAAGAAGATTGTACAAATGGCCAATAAAGACATCTAAAGATATTACCATCATTAGTCACTAGGGAAAATGCAAATCAAAACCCCAGGGAGATCCTACTTCATCTCCTTTAAGATGGCTATAATCAAAAAGACAGTAATAGGTGTTGGTGAGGATGAGGAGAAATTGGAACCTTCGAACACCGCTGGTGGAAATGGAAAATGGTGCAATCCCTTTGGAAAACAGTTTGTCGGTTTCTTGGAAAGTGAAGCACAGAGTTATCATATGATCCAAAAGTTCCATGCCAAGGGTTTTAAGAGAAATAAAACATATTTGTTCACACAAAAAAACCATAGCAGCATTATAGCAGCATTATTCACAATGGCCAAAAGTGTGAACAACGCAAATGTCCATTTAGTGATGAATAGATAAACAAAATGTGATATATCTGAACAAGGGAATATTTTTGGCAATTAGCAGGAATGAAATTGTGATGCACTCTATAATGTGGTTGAACCTTGAAAATATTATGCTAAGTCAAAGAAGCCAGTCACTGAAGACTACGTATCACATGATTCCATTTATATGAAATAGTTAGAACAGGCAAATCTATAAAGACAGTGGATTTGTGTTTGCCTAGGGTTGGAGGTTGTGGGAGAAATGAGGAGTGAGTACTAAGGGGTTCAGGGTTTCCTTTGAGTGATGAAAATGTTCTAAACGTAGATCTTGGTCATGATTGCAAAACTCCATAAATGTGTTAAAACCTACCGATTTGCACACTTTAAGTGGGTGAACTTTTGCCACGTGAATTGTACTCACTGAAACTGTTGCTGCGTTCAGTTGCTTCAGTCATGTCTGACTCTTGGAAACCCTATGACTGTAGCTGGCCAGGCTCCTCTGTCTGTGGGATTCCCCAGGTAAGAATATTGGAGTGGGTTGCCATACTCTCCTCCAGGGGCTCAGCCCTAGCCAGGGCTCGAACCAGCATCTCCTGTGTCTTCAGCATTGCAGACAGATTCTTTACTGCTGAGCCACTGGGAAAGCCCCCACTGAAACTTGTTAAAATATCAATTTATAAAGATGATGCTAATGATTAATATTATTATTCACACAATTATTCTGTTGTCTAGCGGTTTTGGAATTAGGGATATCTTTTCCTAAGTGGCTTGCCTGGGAATCATTTCCACTCACAGCCATGAATACATGACAATTCTGGTGTTTTAGAATAAAAAGACTTTGGTTTGATTCCCTTCACAGCTACCATCCAGTTGTGTGTGTTATTGGACAAATTTTTGGACCTAACACCTAAAGTTCCCTAATTTCCATAAACAAGGACCGCAGTGCTTTCTGAACAATGCTAGAACAAGAGATGTAAATGTTTAGCATAAAACTGGAAATTTCTACCTGTACGATAAATGTTATTTCCATTTTCTATTTCAAAAAGCTTTTCCAGCTCTTCTGCCCTGAATGAGACAGGTAAGAAATACTGCCTGAGGTTACCTGGCCAAAACTGTGGGTAGAAGGGAGGCTGGCATTGTCCGTGAATTTCTTTCCATGGGTAATCATTGGGTTTTTAAAGCTTTTGAGGAAGGATGAAAAGATCTGATGAAGAGCTAAGAACTTTCTCAACAGATTGCTTATTCTCTAGAAAATAATTAAAATACATATCGTGCAGTGGTTTTCAGAGTCTGGACGCTTTCTTCTCAGAAGTCCTTGACAGTTAGAACAATGAATTTTCCCTGGAAGGTATCTGCAGGGCCAGAACAGCCCAGGGGCAAGGTGGAAGGAATGATTGACTGGAGTTGTAGTCCTGACTTTGCTCAATCAATTAATTCTATAGCTCAGTTTGCCCTTCTACTAAATGGGGTTTAAACTTGCCCATCAACCTTTTTCCCCCTCGGAGAATGACTTTGGGGAAACAGACTAGAACACTCTGAACTATTTGGAAAGAAGATCTCAAGTGAAAATAAGGTTTTCATTAGCATCATTACTGTTTTCTACTTCTAATTTTTCTAATTACTGTGTAATTATCTATATCTAATATGGGCTTCCCTGGTGGCTCAGTCATAAAGAATCTGCCTGCCAAGGTAGGAGATGCAGGTTCGATCCCTGGGTTGGGAAGATCCCTGGAGACAGAAATGGCAGCCCATTCCAGTATTCTTGCCTGGAAAATCCATGGACAGAGGAGCTTGATGGGCTATAGTCCATGGGGTTGAAAAGAGTTGGGCATGACTTAGCAACTGAACAACAGCAACACCACAATAATATTGCGTAATAACCCACGTCAATCTGCATGTAATTGCGCCTCATTGCCTCCCCTCCTCTGCTAAGCCCGTGTTCTGTGGTGTGGACCGTTTCGCAGCCCCTGTGTTCCTGCTATCTAGATGCTCAAGCCTCGTGATTACAGGGATGCGGTGGGAATTGCTGGAACCCACAGCAGTCGTGAGGACTAGAGAGAGCGTCATAACAGTAGACTTCCTAACCGTGGGCCCTGATTCAGAAGCTGTGTGTGTCTGCAAGCATTCAACAAATACATGTGGTGTTTCTGTTGCCTACTAGACTTTGTTTCAGGCTCTGGGAATGCAGCAGTGAAGGAAAAATATCAGAAATCTCTTCTCTAATGTGTGGGGTCAGGGAGAGTGATGATAGTGAGTTGGAACACGACATAGGAAGCAAGATACATACTATGTTAGATGGCAGTATGTGCTATGGAGGAAAGTAAACCAAGGAAAGACGATGAGAAAGCATTGAAATTATGCACATTTGGTGAGCTGAAGGAGGTGAGGCTGTCACTGAGGAAATAAGATGAAAGATCTAGAGGATCTGGAGATGAGGAGACTCTGGGATGGGAGTGTTCTGAGGGTCTTTGTGGCTGGACTGGTGTTAGCAAGGGAGATGTTGGTAGGAGATGAGGCCAGAGAAATGACGAGGCTAGAACTGAGGGCTGTATAGCACAGGGGTAGGTGAATTACCTCTGGCCAAATCTGACACACACCCCTGTTTTTATAAATAAAAGTTTTATTAGAGCACAACTTCATTCATTGATGTATACATTATTTATGGCTGCTGTGCTGCTAAATGGCAGAGTTTAGGAGTGTGACAGGCTGTATGAAGCCTAAAACATTTACTACCCTGCCCTTTACAGAAAAGGGATGCTGGTCTCTCGAATAGGGCCGTGCAATTTTTTTCCAATTTTTTCCATGTCAGACAGGGTACTGAGTACTTAGAGGTGAAAGAATACAGTCTGTGCCCTCAGGATGCGAATAGTTTAGTGAGGAGAAAGTTATGTAGACTGGCGATGAAAACACAGCACCATGCTCTCAAAGCTATGGTTTTTCCAGTGGTCATGAATGGATGTGAGAGTTGGATCATAAAGAAGGCTGAGTGCTGAAGAATTGATGCTTTTGAACTGTGGTGTTGGAGAAGATTCTTGAAAGTCCCTTGGACTGGAAAGAGATCAAGCCAGTCGCTATTAAAGGAAAGCAATCCTGAGTATTCATTGGAGGGACTGATGCTGAAGCTGAAGCTCCAATAATTTGGCCACCTGATGGGAAGAGCTGACTCATTAGAAAAGACCCTGATGCTGGGAAAAACTGAAGACAGGAGGATAAGGGGATGGCAGTGGACAAGATGGTTGAATGTTATCACACCAAATCAATGGACATGAGCTTGAGCAAGCTCCAGGAGATAGTGACGGACAGGGAAACCTGGCATGCTGCAGTCCATGGGGTCACAAAGAGTCTCACGTGACTGAGCGACTGAACAACAACAACCATGCTTTCACACATTGTTCTGGATTTTATAAAACATGCCAAGCAACTTAGGAAACTGTTTCTGTCTACCAAAGCTAAACACAGTTATCTGCAATAACCCGACACTTCCACTCCTGTGTTTATACCCAACAGAAATAAGTGCCTGTGTTCACTAAGAGGGATATATAGGAAGTGTCCAGGAAACTTTATTCATGACAGCCCCTAGTGGAAGCACACCTATAGAGCCATCAACATTTGAATGGATAAATGCATTCCAGTGTCTTTATTGGAATACTACACATCAATGAAAAATAGCACCTGACACTACATACAAGTACATGGATGAATGTCACAAACCTGATGTTGAATGAAAAATCCAGACAGGAAAGAACTCTGCTCTCATGATTTGATTTTAAGAATATGAAGTTCAAAACCAGACATAACTGATGTATTCAGGGAGACGTCAGAATAGTGATTATCTCTGATAGCTCAGTTGGTAAAGAATCCGCCTGCAATGCAGGAGACCCCAGTTAGATTCCTGGGTCTGGAAGATGTGCTGGAGAGGGAATAGGCTACCTACTCCAGTATATTTGGGCTTCCCTTGTGGCTTAGCTGGTAAAGAATCTTCCTGCAATGTGGGAGACCTGGGTTGGAAAGATCCCCTGGAGAAGGGAAAGGCTACCCACTCCAGTATTCTGGCCTGGAAAATGGACTATATATAGTTCATGGGGTTGCAAAGAGTCAGGCACAACTGAATGACTTTCACATTCACTTCACTTTTGATTATCTAGCTTGGAGAGCACAAGAAGACTTTTGGGAGTCTTAAAATCTTCTGTATCTTAACTGGGTGTAGTCCTATGACTTTTGCATACATAAAAGTAATTGAGCTCTATCCTTAACATTTTTGTACTTTACTGATGTAGAATATTAGTGTTAGTTGCTCAGTTGTGTCCAACTATTTGTGATTCCATGGACTGTAGCACACCAGCCTCCTCTGTCCATGGAATTCTGCAGGAAAGAATACTGGAGTGAGTAGCCGTTTCATTCTCCAGGGGATCTTCCCAACCCAGGGACTGAACTTGTGTCTCCTGCCTAGGCAGGAGGATTCTTTACTGTCTGAGATACCAGGTAGTTTATGCCTTGATTAATACATAAAAAATGAAAATACAGAGCCACTTCCATAGAATCGATAATAAGTGCTATGCCTATGCAGAAAACTGAGAGAATAACAGCTGAGGGAAGATAGGAATGCTGTCTGCGGGAGTCAAAATTTGAGCTTCAGGAGTTAAGCTTTCCCTGGAAGACCAGAGTAGAAAGAATGTCCTAGGAGAGGAAATAGCATATGAAAAGTCTGAAAAATAAGACTTATTCAGGAAACTTCTGCATGTGCAGTAGTGTTTCTAATCAAATATAAAGGATTTTTACTCCCCTCTACTCTTCTTTCCTCATGCCTTCCTATTTGAATTTCTTTTTGTTTATAATTTATTTTCATGTCTTTCAGTTACTGTAATTTTCAACTCAACCATTTCTGTTTTATTCCTTTTTATACTTTTATAGAAATAAAACTAACATACTATGTCTTTTCCTTTCAAAATATACAATTCAGTCATTTTCAGTAACTTCACAAGACAGCGCAACCACCACCATTCTAAATCCAGAATATATTCATCGTCTCAGAAACAAACCCCATACCCATTGGTAGTCACTATCAATTCTCCTCTCTTCCAGTCCTTGGAAACTTCTAATCTAATTTTTCCCTCTGGATTTCTCTATACTAGACATTTCACCTAAATTGAATTATGCAATATATGCTCTATCAGGTCTGGCTTCTTTTCAAGGCTTATTCCTGTTTTAGCATGACTAAGCAGTATTTCAATCAGTGAACTAAAATGGACTGGAATGGGTGAATTTAACTCAGATGGCCATTATATCTACTACTGTGGGCAAGAATCCCTTAGAAGGAATGGAGTAGCTATCGTAGTCAACAAAAGAGTCCGGAATGCAGTATTTGGGTGCAATCTTAAAAAGGACAGAATGATCTCTGTTCATTTCCAAGGCAAACCATTCAATATCACAGTAATCCAAGACTATGTCCCAACCAGTAATGCTGAAGAAGCTGAAGTTGAACAGTTCTATGAAGACCTACAAAACTGTCTAGAAACTAACACCCAAAAAAGATGTCCTTTTCATCATAGGGGAGAGTAATGCAAAAGAAAGAATTCAAGAGATACCTGGAATAACAGGCAAATTTGGCCTTGGAGTACAAAACAGAGCAAGTCAAAGGCTAACAGAGTTTTGCCAAGAGAATGCACTGGTCATAGCAAACACCCTCTTCCAACAGCACAAGAGAAGACTCTATACATGGACATCATCAGATGGTCAACACCGAAATCAGATTTATTATATTCTTTGCAGCCAAAGATGGAGAAGCTCTATAGAGTCAGCAAAAACAAGACCAGGAACTGACTGTGGTTCAGATCATGAACACCTTATAGCCAAGTTCAGACTTAACTTGAAGAAAGGAGAGAAAACCACAAGACCATTCAGGTGTGATCTAAATCAAATCTCTTACAATTATACAGTGGAAGTGACAAGTAGATTCAAGGGATTAGATCTGATAAACAGAATGTCTGAATAACTATGGAAGGAAGTTTCTTACATCGTACAGGAGGCAGTGATCAAGACCATCCCCAAGAAAGAGAAATGCAAAAAGGCAAAATGATTCTCTAAGGAGGCCTTACAAATAGCTGAGAAAAGAAGAGAAGCTAAAGGCAAAGGAGGAAAGGAAAGATATACCCATTTGAATGCAGAGTTCCAAAGAATAGCAAGGAGAGATAAAAAAGCCTTCCTCAGCTATCAATGCAAAGAAATAGAATGGGAAAGACTAGAGATCTCTTCAAGAAAATTAGAGATACCAAGGGAACATTTCATGCAAAGATGGCACAATAAAGGACAGAAATGATGTGGATCTAACAGAGGCAGAAAATATTAAGAAAAGATGCCAAGAATACATAGAAAAACTATACAAAAAAAATCTTCATGACCCAGATGACCACGAGGGTGTAATCACTCACCTAGAGCCAGACATCACGGAATTTGAAGTCAAGTGGGCCTTCAGAAGCATCTCTATGAACAAAGGTAGTGGAGGTGATGGAATTCCAGTTGAACTGTTTCAAATCCTAAAAGATGATGCTGTGAAAGTGCTGCACTCAATGTGCCAGCAAATTTGGAAAACTCAGCAGTGGCCACAGGACTGGAAAAGGTCAGTTTTCATTCCAATCCCAAAGAAAGGCAACACCAAAGAATGCTCAAACTACTGCACAATTGCACTCATCTCACATGCTAGCAAAGTAATGCTCAAAATTCTCCAAGCCAGGCTTCAGCAATACACGACCATGAACTTCCAGATGTTCAAGCTGGTTTTAGAAAAGGCAGAGGAACCAGAGATCAAATTGCCAACATCCGCTGGATCATGGAAAAAGCAAGAGAGTTTCAGAAAAAGATCTGTTTCTGCTTTATTGACTATGCCAAAGCCTTTGACTGTGTGGATCACAACAAACTGTGGGAAATTCTTCAAGAGATGGGAATACCAGACCACCTGACCTGCCTCCTAAGAAATCTGTATGCAGGTCAGGGAGCAACAGTTAGAACTGGACATGGAACAACAGACTGGTTCCAAATAGGAAAAGGAGTACGTCAAGGCTGTGTATATTGTCACCCTGCTTATTTAACTTACATGGAGAGTACGTCATGAGAAACGCTGGGCTGGAAGAAGCACAAGCTGGAATCAAGATTGCTGGGAAAAATATCAATAACCTCAGATATGCAGATGACACCGCTCTTCTGGCAGAAAGTGAAGAAGAACTAAAGAGCCTTGTGATGAAAGTGAAAGAAGGGTGTGAAAAAGTTGGTTTAAAGCTCAACATTCATCAAACTATGGCATCCAGTCCCATCAGTTCAGTTCAGTTCAGTCACTCAGTCGTGTCTATTTGCAACGCCATGAATCGCAGCATGCCAGGCCTCCCTGTCCATCACCAACTCCCAGAGTTTACTCAAACTCATGTCCATCGAGTCAGTGAAGCCATCCAGCCATCTCATCCTCTGTTGTTCCCTTTTCCTCCTGCCCCCAATCCCTCCCAGCATCAGAGTCTTTTCCAATGAGTCAAATCTTAGCATGAGGTGGCCAAAGAATTGGAGTTTCAGCTTTAGCATCAGTCCTTCTGATGAACACCCAGGACTGATCTCCTTTATTTATTTATTTTTTCATATTTTATTTTGTTATTATTATTTTTTTTAACTTTACAATATTGTATTGGTTTTGCCATACATCAACATGAATCTGCCATGGGTGTATACATGTTTGTGATCTCCTTTAGAATGAGCTGGTTGGATCTCCTTGCAGTCCAAGGGACTCTCAAGAGTCTTCTCCAACACCACAGTTCAAAACCATCAATTCTTTGGTGCTCAGCTTTCTTCACAGTCCAACTCTCGCATCCATACATGACCACTGGAAAAACCATAGCCTTGACTAGACAGACCTTTGTTGGCAAAGTAATATCTCTGCTTTTTAATATGCTATCTAGGTTGGTCTTAACTTTCCTTCCAAGGAGTAAGCATCTTTTAATTTCATGGCTGCAGTCACTATCTGCCGTGATTTTGGAGCCCCCCCAAATAAAGTCTGACATGGTTTCCACTGTTTCCCCATCTATTTCCCATGAAGTGATGGGACCAGATGCCATGATCTTCGTTTTCTGAATGTTAAGCTTTAAGCCAACTTTTTCACTGTCTTCTTTCACTTTCATCAGGAGGCTTTTTAGTTCCTCTTCACTTTCTGCCATCAGGGTGGTATCATGTGCATATCTGAGGTTACTGATATTTCTCCCGGCAATCTTGATTCCAGCTTGTGCTTCATCCAGCCCAGCGTTTCTCATGATGTACTCTGCATATAAGTTAAACAAGCAGGGTGACAATATACAGCCTTGATGTATTCCTTTTCCTATTTGGAACCAGTCTGTTGTTCCATGTCCAGTTCTAACTGTTGCTTCCTGACCTGCATATAGGTTTCTCAAGAGGCAGGTCAGGTGGTCTGGTATTCCCATCTCTTGAAGAATTTCCCACAGTTTGTTGTGATCCACACAGTTAAAGACTTTTGCATAGTCAATAAAGCAGAAATAGCTGTTTTTCTGGAACTCTCTTGCTTTTTCCATGATCCAGCAGATGTTGGCAATTTGATCTCTGGTTCCTCCGCCTTTTCTAAAACCAGCTTGAACATCTGGAAGTTCACAGTTCATGTATTGCTGAAGCCTGGCTTGGAGAATTTTGAGCATAACTTTACTATCATGTGAGATGAGTACAATTGTGCAGTAGTTTGAGCATTCGTTGGCATATCCTTTCTTTGGGATTGGAATGAAAACTGACTTTTTCCAGTTCTGTGGCCACTGCTGTTTTCCACATTTGCTGGCATATTGAGTGCAGCACTTTCACAGCATCATCTTCCAGGATTTGAAATGGCTCCACTGGAATTCTATCACCTCCATTAGGTTTGTTTTTAGTGATGCTTTCTAAGGTCCACTTGACCTCACATTCCAGGATGTCTGGCTCTAGGTGAGTGATCATACCATCGTGATTATCTTGGTCATGAAGATCTTTTTGTACAGTTCTTCTATGTATTCTTGCCACCTCTTCTCAATATCTTCTGCTTCTCTTAGGTCCATACCATTTCTTTCCTTTATCAAGCCCATCTTTGCGTGAAATGTTCCTTTGGTATCTCTAATTTTCTTGAAGATATCTCTAGTCTTTCCCATTCTGTTGTTTTCCTCTATTTCTTTGCATTAATCACTGAGGAAGGCTTTCTTATCTCTCCTTGCTATTCTTTGGAACTCTGCGTTCAGATGCTTATATCTTTCCTTTTCTCCTTTGCTTTTCACTTCTCTTCTTTTCATAGTTATTTGTAAGGCCTCCCCAGACAGCCATTTTGCTTTTTTGCATTTCTTTTCCATGGGGATGGTCTTGATCCCTGTCTCCTGTACAATGTCAGGAACCTCCATCCATAGTTCATCAGTCATTCTGTTTATCAGATCTAGGCCCTTAAACCTATTTCTCACTTCCACTGTATAATCACAAGGGATTTGATTTAGGTCATACCTGAATGGTGTAGTTGTTTTCCCTACTTTCTTCAATTAAAGTCTGAGATGAGCTACCCTATGCCCAAGGTCATGGGCAGCAGCCAAGGGGAACTACCCCACGTTCAAGGTCAGGAGGGGCGGCAGTGAGGAGATACCCCTCGTCCAAGGTAAGAGAAACCCAACTAAGGCGGTAGGTGTTGCAAGAGACATCAGAGGGCAGACACACTGAAACCATAATCAGAGAAAACTAGTCAATCTGATCACACACACCACAGCCTTGTCTGACTCAATGAAACTAAGCCATGCCGTGTGGGGCCACCCAAGATGGGCGGGTCATGGTGGAGAAGTCTGACAGAATGTGGTCCACTGGGGAAGGGAATGGCAAACCACTTCAGTATTCTTGCCTTGAGAAACCCATGAACAGTATGAAAAGGCAAAATGAGAGGATACTGAAAGAGGAACTCCTCAGGTCAGTAGGTGCCCAGTATGCTACTGGAGATCAGTGGAGAAATAACTCCAGAAAGAATGAAGGGATGAAGCCAAAGCAGAAACAATACTCAGTTGTGGATGTGACTGGTGATAGAAGCAAGGTCTGATGCTGTAAAGAGTAATACTGCATAGGAACCTGGAATATTAGGTCCATGAATCAAGGCAAACTGGAAGTGGTCAAACAGGAGATGGCAAGAGTGAATGTCAACATTCTAGGAATCAGTGAACTAAAACGGACTGGAATGGGTGAATTTAACTCAGATGACCATTATATCTACTACTGTGGGCAGGAATCCCTTAGAAGAAATGGAGTAGCCATCATGGTCAACAAAAGAGTCTGAAATGCAGTACTTGGATGCAATCTCAAAAATGACAGAATGATCTCTGTTCATTTCCAAGACAAAGCATTCAATATCACAGTAAGCCAAGCCTATGCCCCAACCAGTAATGCTGGAGAAGCTGAAGTTGAACGGTTCTATGAAGACCTACAAGACCTTTTAGAACTAACACCCAAAACAGATGTCATTTTCAATATAGGGGACTGGAATGCAAAAGTAGGAAGTCAAGAAACACCTGGGGTAACAGGCAATTTGGCCTCGGAATACAGAATGAAGCAGGGCAAAGACTAATAGAGTTTTGCCAAGAGAATGCACTGGTCATAGCAAACACCATCTTCCTACAACACAAGAGAAGACTCTACACATGGACATCACCAGATGGTCAACACTGAAATCAGATTGATTATATTCTTTGCAGCCAAAGATGGAGAAGCTCTATACAGTCAACAAACAAGACCAGGAGGTGACTGTGGCTCAGATCATGAACTCCTTATTGTCAAATTCAGATATCTTTATAAGTGATACTAAACTTACATAGTGCATATACTATATAGGTCATAATTATAGTACTCTGAGAATGAGGCTTTTAAAGAGCTACAGACTCTTTTATTCCCCTCCTTTTGCTCCCCTCGATGGCTTACAGGCTATTGATTTTCATTTGAAATTGATCTGTTATCTTTCAGAGCTAACAAAGAGCTGGAGATTAGGCAAAGGAACTAGGACAAATTAAGAGGTTACAAAGCTCACTGTTCTTAGTACAGTTGTGCTATTTGGGGGGAGGGCATACATGTTCCCCAGATTGCTTCAAGTCTTTGACTAATTCCCATTTTGGAGAAGTTTTTTTATTATTAAATTTTTGCAAGTTTTCTTATTGCTTTTATGAAGGAAAGAATTTTCAGAGGGCTGTGCTCCATAACTTTTGCTGATGTTCTCAACTTTCTTGAGTGTATTTGTGGCACGGATGTTAATACGTGCCAGCAAGAACTTATGGTCTAGTTGGAGAGAGAAAGAATTATGTGCAAGAATTATAGAGCAATGGAGAATGTTTTCGAGTCTTGCTATTAAATTGTTGTCCAAGGGCCAGCATCATCAATAGCATCAGAAACTTCAAGCCCCTCCCTACATCTACTGAATTTTAATATTTTACCAAGATCCCTACGTGACTCATATTCACATTGAAGTTTGATATGCATTAATGGCATGGACCTCTTGCTAGGTTAAGCAATGCCAGATGCTGCTACCCACAACTGTCTATCCCGATCTTAGTGGCTTAGCACAATACTTTTCTATTCAATGTCGATGGCTGAGAGCTGTCCACTATCTGATGGCACAGAGATCCAGGCTCTCTTTACTTTGTGACACTATCATAGAAACATGTGACTTCCAAGTTTTCTACTTAAAGAAAGAAAGGAATGGAGCTAGCATGCTGCCTCTTAAATGCCTCAGCCAGGAAGTGGCACAGAAAACTTATTCTCACGTCTGTTGGCATGAACCATTTACACAGCTCCAAGCTAGCTGCAAGTAAGTTGGAGAATGTAGAGATGGTGTGCTTGGATTATTTTTGGAGCATCATTTCTGCTACTCTCCTTCAGAGAGCTTCATATCATCCAATAGGGATATTCAGAGGAAGGGTAAGTCCATTCTTAGAGGAATCCTAGAAAAAAGTTATTAAAAAAGTCTATCTTTGGTTTAGGGCTTATAAGATAGATTGATTCTAAAAGTTAAACCAGCAGAGAAATGTAGATATGAGAGAAAGAAAGGAGAGCATTAGTTTAATACAATGTTGAAGGAAGAAGAACTGGGCATCAACATTTATTCAGAGGGAAAGATAGGTTGAAGATATTTCATGAAATCATCTGTGCTCACTATAAACTTGAAAACAAGTATTGCAGGATAGCTTCTTTTGAGTTTGATTTGGGTAGACTGAATGAGTTGGGATTGTGAATTCTAACAGGTAATAGGTAAAAGTGAATTTATATCCTTATCCATCTGCCCAGGAAAGAACAATGGGATAGGGATTAAATGAATGTAGACTGGATCTTTGGGGACTGCCTATCTAATCCCTACTCTATTAGACATTCACTCTGGGGTTTGAGGTCTGACTGTTAATACTGCTGAGCTTTCAGGGAGTGACAACCTAGACGAGCAGTTTGTAAACCAGCAGTCCTTGACCCTGGCTGCAGACGAAAATCATCCACAAAGCTTGCAAAAAGTTCCAGGCCAAAGGAAACACTCTCTGGGGATGTGGTTGAGACATAAATTCTGGATAAAGAAATCCTGGTCTGTCCCAGTGGGCTTCAAACTTTAATGTGCATATAGATCGCGTGAGGATCCTGTGAACATGGAGATTCTGAGTCAGTGGGTCAGGAGTGTGACCTGAGATTTATTTATTTTTATTTTGGGCTGTCCTGGGTCTTCGTTGCTGTGTGCGGACTTTTTGCAGTTGTGGCGAGAAGGGGCTACTCTCCAGCGGTGCACGGGTTTCTCATCGCAGGGGCTCCTCTTGTTGCAGAGCACGGGCTCTCGGGTGCAAGGGCTTCACTCGTTGTGACGCATGGGCTTAGTTGCTCCAGGGCATGTGGGATCTTCCCAGACCAGAAATTGAACACGGTTCCTGCATTGGCAGGTGGTTCCCCAGTCATCGGACCAGCAGGGAAGTCCTGGATTCCACACTTCTAACAAACTAATTAAATGATGCTGAGGCTACTGGTTCTGAATCCACTGAGGCCTGAATCATGTTAAATAATTCATAGATTTTAAAAGTTTTTTTTTTTTCCCCCAACTTCACCAGATTGGGGAGCGATTTTGGCATTGTCTAGAAGGCGGCTGGGTGGGCTCAAGCAGAGAAGCCTCTAGAGGAAGAAGTGAAATGTTTGCACTCAGAGGCTAATCCATTGCCTCCTCCCGGGTATCAGCAAGATGTGTGAGCTGGCGCTGCTCATCTTTCATGTCAACACTCCCCTTACACTGAGGGCAGGCAGTGCTGCCTCTGGGGATGCGAGACAGACTGACTGATCAAAGATCAGAAGGAGCCAGAGTGAGGTCATGAATCAACACAGACTGTGCTGTGCCCCTGGCGGAAGAAGACAGGAAGAGGCGTGGAACTGGGAAAATCATAGGCCGGAAGCACCCGGACTCCAGCCAGTCACTTTCACATGCATTATGCCAGTTCATTCTTTATCAAAAATACCCCTCAAAGGTTGGCATTATTACCTGCATTTTCTAGGTTAGAAAATTGTGCCTCAGAGAAGGTAAATGGTTTATCAGCCTGGAAAACATCTACATGACACCCAAATCCATCTTTTCTTCACGAAGGCACCCTAAAAGTGTCTTAAATATTTTTTTAATATTTATTTTTATTTTTTATTTATTTGACTGCAACGGGTCTTAGTCATGGTACTCAGGATCTTTAGCTGCGACATGCAAACTCTTAGTTGCATCATATGGGATCTAGTTCCCTGACCAGGGATTGAACCCAGGCCCTCTGCATTGAGAGCACAGAGTCTTAGCCATTGGACCATCAAGGAAGTCCCAAAAGTGTCTCCTATTTTAAGTCATGTTGATAGCGGGTAGAGGAACTGGGGTGACACGTCATCCACTTCTGAATCATTTTATCATGGACATGTTGGGCCTGTGGTCCACCTACTGCTTCTCTCTAGTAGTTTCCTTCCTGTTTAATTAATCTGATGATATGGAGACAAGAAGAAACACTCTATAAATGGAAGCCGTGCGAAAGGAGGCAATGATAGTCCAAGAATTATGGAGAATTGCTTTCTTGGTTCTTCCCATCTTTCAGTCTACCATCATGAAGGTTAGAAAAAGGAAATACATCCAATGCTATATAATTTTGATGTAATGAACATGAGGGTACATGTGTCCTTTTGAACTACAATGTTTTTCAGGATATATGCCCAGTAATGGGATTACTACGTCATATGATTAGTTTTATTTTTAGTTTTCTAAGGAAACTCCATACTGTTCTGTACAGTGACTGTATCAGTTTACATTCCCACCAACAATGTCAGAGGGTTCTCTTTATTCCACACTCCCTCCAGCATTTATTGTTTGTAGATTTTTTGATGATGGCCATTCTGACTGGTGTGAGGTTAACACCTCATTGTAGTTTTGACATGTGTACACTTTTTGTTGTTGTTCAGTCCTGAAGTCATGTCAGACTCTTTGCGACCCCATGGACTGCAGCATGCCAGGCTCCTCTGCCCTCCACTGTCTCCCAGAATTTGCTCAAATTTATGTCCTTTGAGTCAGTGATGCAATCTAACCATTTTTATGCTCTGCTGCCCTCTTCTCCTTTTGCCTTCAATCTTTCCCAGCATTAGGATCTTTTCCAATGAGTCAGCTCTTTATATCAGGTGGCCAAAGTATTAGAGCTTCAGCTTCAGCATCACTCCTTCCAGTGAATATTCAGGGTTGGTTTCCTTTAGGATTAACTGATTTGACCTCCTTATAGTCCACAGGGCTCTCAAGAGTCTTCTCCAGCACCACAGTTTGTAAGCATAAGGATACTTGATCTTGTGTGTATGTGTGTGTGTGTGTGTGTTTTACCTGTGTACTAGTTGTCTCAATCATCTGCTGGGACGATGCTTGGAAAACTTTTCCTGAATGGGGTAGATATATTTTAGGCTTTGCAGCTCATACTCAGCTCCATGGAAAATTTGTACATTGAATTGGCGTGTCCGTGTTTTGTTAAAACTGTGTTTACAAAAATGGGCAGTGGGATAGATCTGGTTCCAGGCTGTAGTTTGCTGACTACCTGCTCTGGGAGATAAGTCCTATGAAGACCTTGTCTTGCATCCAACAATATGCCCAGCACTAAAAGTCTGTGCTTAGTATCGAGTGGCATGTAATAAGTTTACCTATTTATTTATTATTATCATTATTAATTTTGTCTGTGCTAGGTCTTTATTGCCGTGTGTGGGCTGCTTGAGTTGTGGCATGGGTGCTTAGTTGCCCCCCAGCATGTGGGATCTTAGTTCTCTGAACAGGGATCAAACCCACATCTCATGCATTAGAAGGTGGATTCTTAACAACTGGAAGAGGGGAATCCCTAATAAATTTATTTTTAAGTAAATGAGTAATTGAATGAATGAGTAACTAAATGGATGAATCCACTGCCTCAGGGGGACACAGGAAAACACAGGAGAACGTAGAAAATAAAAGAAGTAAGTTGTAGGCCTTTGAAGCTGAAATCCCCTCTTCTAAGACAGTGTGCTATCTCTGCTGTCATGACTTGTCACAATTCTTAAAAACAGATCTTTTTTTTTTAAAGTAGGGTAAGAGTGGAGAGAGCCCAGTAGAGAGAGATGGTTAGATCATCTCTAGAAGATTGACTCAAGTCCCTAATGGATCTTAATTCTTTGTGAAAAATTTAAAAAATGGAATCCTCTGTCTCAGAACCTTGCCCAGAATTATTGTTTTGTAGCATCAAGCATCAAGGCTATTTTGGAGCATGGGGGAAATGGCCTAGTTCTCATTCCTTGCATATTCCTTGAGAATTAAGTAAATACCATGGACTTAAGAACTCAGAGCCTTAGATCTTAGATCAAAAGTTGGTTTTGTGTTGACTAAACAGACTGGGCAATATAATCAGCCACCCCAGAGAGGAAATGAGACCAGTCTGGGGCCACTGAGAAGATGTGAGGATAAGTGGATAAGACCAGCGGCAGCTGGTAGATTATTTCTCCTTGAGAATAACTCTCACCCATGCCTCTTCTGGCCAAGACAGACATCATCACTCTAGGTAACTGCAAAATGGGCATAGAAACAGTTGTTGTTTAGTTGCTAAGTCATGTCTGACTCTTTGTGACCCCTTGAACTGCAGCACACCAGGCTCTCCTGTCCTTCACTATCTCCTGGAGTCTGCTCAAACTCATGTCCGCTGAGTTGGTGATGCCATCCAGCCATCTCATCCTCTGTCACCCCCTTCTTCTGCCTTCAATCTTTCTCAGCATCAGGGTCTTTTCCAATGAGTTGACTCTTCCCATCAGGTGGCCAAAGTATTGGAACTTCAGCATCAATCCTTCCAATGAATAGTCAGGGTTGATTTCCTTTATGATTGACTTGTTTGGTCTCCTTGCTGTCCAATTGACTCTCTAGAGTTTTCTCCAGCACACAATTCAAAAGAATCAGTTCATCAAGTTAGGTCTTATAATGATGCTATTTTCATGAGACTGCATAGTCCCTGGTCTTGGGAGCTTACGTCTATGTAACAAATCAGTCGTCAGCAGTTCCAGCCTAAGAAGACTTTATTTCATGAAGATGCTTCTTCACTCTTTCAAGAAGACTTATTTGAGGGACTTTCTAAGAGTCTTTAGATTCCACACATTAGGGGTTTGGGAAAAATAGGGCATTTGATTGCAGAAACATTCCTGCCATCTGGGAGAGGGCATTTTGGAAAATAATGAAGTTTCTGTAGGTACAGTAAGTTCAAAGATGCAAACGTGAGGCTTACTAATGAAAACCTGATGGAACTGGTGACCCAGAGAAAGGACAAAGAGAGACAAGAGGAAGAAGAAGTAACTGAAGAACTAAAGAGATCCACAGTGCCAGAAATGGCAAGGGAATTATCTTTATTTGATGAGGCACTATTAAGTTTTTGAGAATCATTCATGAAGGATGTAGGAGTGATTCAGGATGCAATCCAGTGCTACTATGTTATCTATGATGAGAAAAAAGAGCTACTGCTAAGACATCACTAGATTGTTTTTTCAAGCGAGTAGATAGAATTGAATCCAGCTAGGAACAGGACCTGTGCCATCAATGTCAGGCATGGGTGAAATTGCAGCTTGCGCTCCGCCTCCGATTGCTGATGACCCTTCAGCTCTACCATCTCCCACCTCCTCTCGCTCCTCCAGTCAGCAACTTTTCTTGTCTGTTCAGTTGATGCCAGCCCCTGTACACAAGCTGTTGTATTGTACTACTGTACTTTCAAGGTACTATACTGTAAGATTAAATGCTTTTTTATTTTTGTGTTTGTCCTTTATGTATTATTTGTGTGAAAAGTACTAGAAACCTATTACAGTACAGTACTATATATAGCCAATCGTGTTAGTTGGGAACTTAGGCTAACGTTGTACTTACGAACAAATTAGGTTTACAAACTTGTTCTCAAACAGAACTCATTCATATGTAGGGGACTTACTGTACAAGGAAGGTATGTGGACCTGTGCTGCCTCCAGGAACCTGAGACTGAGCAAGGAAGGGTGGGTAACATATGTCATGGGCTACTGTCCACATTCAGTTCCATTCAGTTCAGTCACTCAGTCGTGTCTGACTCTTTGTGACCCCATGGACTGCAGCACACCAGGCCTCCCTGTCTATCACCAACTCCCGGAGTTCACCCAAACTCATGTCCATTGAGTCGGTAATGCCATCCAACCATCTCATCCTCTGTCGTCCCCTTCTCCTCCTGCCTTCAATCTTTCCCAGTATCAGGGTCTTTTCAAATGAGTCAGCTCTTCACCTAAGGTGGCCAAAGTATTGGAGTTTCAGCTTCAACATCAGTCCTTCAAATGAACACTTAGGACTGATCTCCTTTAGGGTGAACTGGTTAGATCACCTTGATTTTCTGCAAATTAACTCTTGGAGGAGTTTTGTCCCTCAAAACAATTATCTGTCTAAAACACATACACAATCATGGCACAACTATTATGCTGTCACTGACCTCTGGTTAACTAACAGGTCACATCTAAAGTCCTAAGCTTGGCCACCTGGCCTCTTTGTGATCCAGTCCCCACTTACTCTCCACTTTTACCTCTGACCTTGCTGTTTCCTGCCTCAAACTATTTGCTTTGTTGTTTCCTCTGTCCAAATTATCTTTCCCTTCTCTTTTGCATGGTGATTACCTCTTCATTTTTTTTCTTTTCTGTAAAGTCCCACTAACTCACCCAGTCATGATTGCTACCTCCCTCCCTGGGCTCCTTAATAACTTTATTTTTATTTTTGGTTGCACTGGGTCTTCACTGTAGTTCAGGTATCTCCTGTAGCAGAGCATGGGCTGTACGGCACTCAGGGTTCAGTAGCTGCAGTTCATGGGCCCTAGAGCATGGACTCAGTAACTGTGGTTCACGGACTTCGTTGCTCCGAGGCATGTGGGATCTTCCCGGACCAGCAATAGAACCTGTGTCCCTTGCATTGACAGGCAGATTCTAACCCAATGCACCACCAGGGAAATCCCATAAATAACTTTATTAATGGTCTATTCTGACTTTGTTGCCTGGATTACAGTCTGGGAATTCCATCAGGGCAAGGACTGGGGCAGTTGTTCCTGACCTGATGCCTGACAGGCTTTTAATAAATGTTTAAAATGAATGAATGAATGAGGAAGTAGATGGACTCTTGCTAGAATGTGAGCTCTCAGAAGACAAAGGACCAGGCATTTTAACTCATGCATTGTCTGAATTTTACAGTGTCTGGCAGTTAACAAAAATGCAGTTATTACTTGTTTATAAATAAATAGGCTATTGAAAGAACATATCTTCCTTCTGATAGTAGAAAAGTCTAGATGTTCAGGGGAGAGTAGCTGCCTTGAATAGAGACACTTTTCACAAGCACACCGCACACAAATGCCACCATAAGACAATAGCTCAACCAACTTCAACACAAGAACTGTGTGGCGTCCCTTAATTGATCACCGGCCTTTAATTCATTAGCCTGGGTCAGTATTGGTTAATGCCAAGTTGTCTTGGGGCAATTATTGGTTGAACCCCTCTTGTTTCCCAAAGCATCCTAGTTTGGAAGATAAAGCATATGGACAGCCAAGTTGTGTGCTATGTGATAGGCATGCATTTTATGTGCATGCTTCCGCCCAGTCGCTCAGTCGTGTCTGACACTTTGTGACCCTGTGGACTGTATCCCACCTCTGCCCATGGAATTTTCCAGGGAAGAATACTGGACTGGGTTGCCATTTCCTTCTCCAGGGAATCTTCCCGACCCAGGAAGCGAACCCACGCCTTTTCTGTCTCCTGCAATTGTGGGCATATTCTTAACCACCAGTGCCACCTCGGCAGCCCAGGCATACACTATAGGTCTCAAGTTATCAATGTTTCCACAAAGCTCGAATGTGATAGCACTTGAAGATGGCAATGAGGTAAGAATGAGAGAAAAGTGGCCACAAATTAAAATGCACTGAAGCATCACTAGGTGAGCAAGAGAAACTGCACAGTAACAGCGTGTGTTTGAGGGTTCCAGCAAAGGTTTCACAGGACAGTCTGGCATTTACGAAGAGCCCTGATGAAAGCAGGATGGGTCCGGCTTCTTACCTTCCCCGAAGGCATCTAGACAGTCTTTTCCTGGCCTGTGCTGGTTTTCTCTCTTGCTCTTTTTCCCCCCTTTTTTGCTCAGTGTCCACACCCTCAAGAATGTCTTTCCTCCTTTTATGCACTTGAATGTCACTCATTCTTTATGACCCAGATTGAGTCCTCAGTCCAGGGCACCCCACAGTTGCACTGATCCCTATATCCTTAAATGCCTATAGATCTTAAATCTTCTTCGGTCGGTTTGCCACTTAACATATGGTGCCTTTTAACTTTCCTTGCCATGTGTAGCATCTCCCTTAACTCTAAGCAAAAGGAAAATCTGCTGGTGAGAATCCAAAAGGTTTGGCTGGGGGAACAGGCAATGGAAGCCAGCCCTCTTGGGATGAATATGGGAAGAATATGGGACCGAGATGCAGCCCAGAGCAGGAGGAATGGCTCCTTCCTGGTAACTTGGGACAGTAGACTTTTCGTGGATGTACAGGGAGAAAGGGAGGAGCCACACGAGGCTCTAAGGTAGACTTTCCCGGTACATTGGATTGAGCAACTGTTGAGCATTTGGCTCCAAGTGTTGGTGGCAGAAGCCTTTTCCTGTTGCTGACATAAGAAGGCACTAGTTTCTTCCAGGTGCTGCTCATACCCAAGCTCTGCCCAAGGTAGGGAGGTCTAGGAACGGCAGGCTGTCCAGAGGCACAGGTGCAATGATGGAAGGGAAAGCAGGTAGACTCTTCCAGCTCCTGGCGTAGGGCAGGGATGTTTCCATGAGGCCCATAGAGTCTTCAGGAAGCAAGGGGCAGTCACTGATGGACAGTATCAGTGAGAGGAAGAAACACCTCCAGAATAATTTTCCTATTTTAATTCAGAGAAAAAAGTTGGAGAGGCTGAGATACCAAACACTTGTGCTGAAGTGAATGAATACCCTGATGTTAGCTCGAAGCTGGTGATCTGGGAAACACCTATTAAATTACATGCTTTTCCTTTTTTATTTTCTGTGTTCTTCCTATTTCCTCCTTCCTCTCATTTCCTTCTTCCCTTTCTTCCTTCCTTATTTCTTTCCTTCCTCTCCCTCCCTTCCTGCTCTCCTTTCTTCCTTCTTTCCCTCCTTTTCTCCTCTCTTTTTCTACCAGTCGACTTCAACTTGAATATACATTCTGGAAGGAATCAGCAACTGGATGTAACCATTTGTATAACCACAGTATTTATCCTGATGCTCTGAATTTGGTAGGTCACAGGTGCTTAGTATATGCTTTCTGATTGAATGTTGGGCTGAGAATGTTCAATAGACACTTTTTTGTCTGAATTGCTCTTGAAACGCAGACATTGGACATTAACCGTGGCTCCTTGATTATGTAAGGGGGGAAAAAACCCCTCATGAACAAAAAGTCAGGGTCTAGAACCCAAACAGTCTGAACAGAAGAGAACACCCAGAGCTAGGGAGCTGGCTGAGCACAGCGTGTCTCCTGAGCAGCACACAGCAGCCCTCCAGTCACCATGAGCTCTTTCATGCCTGCGTGCTAAGTCACTCAGTCGTGTCTGACTCTTGGTGACCCAGCAGACTGTAGCCCACCAGGCCCCTCTGTCCATGGGGATTCCCCAGGCAAGAATACTGGAGTGGGTTGCCATGCCACTCCAGGGGATCTTCCTGGCACAGGGATCGAACCCGAGTCTCTTAGACTCTTGCATTGACAGGAGGGTTCTTTACCACTAGCACCACCTGGGAAGCCCAATCATGGGCCCTTAGGCAGCACCAAAGTGGCCAGCTAAGAGAGGAAGATTCAAGATTCTTTTGATTTGATTTTGTGCATGAATTGGGAGATGGTGACAGAAACTTCTGTTTGGGGATTGGTTCATATGTGGCTACATTGACAAGTTTCCAAACCTCTTTCTCTTGCTGCTGCTTTTGTTAGGTCATTTTGCTATCACCATCTGTCCACTGATCTCAGCTCAGCCCTCTAAGTGCTTTTAAAATTCAGACACCATTCTGGACTACAGAAACCAAGAATATACTGATGAATCCCTTCCTTTCTTCCTGACACCTCCGTGGATGGAATTTCACACTTACAGCACCTTTCCAAAGTGTGGGTGACCTTTTCCACTTTAGAAAGAGCTTCTCTTTGGATGGCATTGACTTAGACTTCCTGGTAGACCAGGTCTAGTGGAGGCTGGAGATCCTGGCCAAGCTGGTCTCCAAGGACATGTTAGGAAGCCCTGACTTCAAAGTTTAGTTTAAAAGCAGCATCTTTAGAAAAACATATCCCTCAAGAATCTGACTTTTTCCCCCAAGCATGAAGAAGAAAAGCACTAAAAGTCCTCTTTCTTTAGAGCCTTCAAGAAGTTGTCTTAGAGGCATCGCTTGCTCAGGAAAAAGACACTGATATTGCATGAGTCATCTGCTACCCTTCTCTCTAAGAATTGTAAACTACAATTTCCTTAATTGTCCATGCTCTGCCTGCCTTTGTACCTTTTGACATGCTATTCCTGCTTCCCAGGACATGCTACTCCCTTATTCCCTTGGATAGACCTATTAAACGCCTAACTCCTATTTCCAGAAGCACCCAACTCAAGAGCACCTCCTCTGTGAACTCCTCCAGGCTTTCTCCCCAGATATGTGTCAAACTACTTTCTCTACTAATCTTTAATTAGTAGAGAAATAATATTTATAAAAAATAATAGTAGATAGTAATATTTAATATTTGATTCAATAATTAAACAGTAATTGCTGCATGCCAGGAACTCTGCTAGGAACTGGAAAAAATAATGAAATGAGATATATACAGACGTAGAATCTTGTCATCAAGATTCTTAAAGCTTATCTCTGGCTGTATAAGTGAAATGATATACTTGTATATTTGTTCTGTGCATAAGAGGAGCGGGGTCTCTGGAATATGGCTGTTTGCGTTCATATCCTCGCTCTACAACCAGGTAAGCCATAAGACTAGCAATCTAAATGCTCTGTGCCTCAGTTTCCTTATCTGTAAAATGGAAAATTCATATCACCAGTAGGGCTGTGATGAGAAATAAATAAATCAACATTTACAAAGCGCTTAGAACAGTGCTTGAAATTTACTAAGCCCTTTTTAAATTTAGTTACTATTTTTCTAAAGTCTCTTTCCCCTGGGGTAGGCTCCTGATATTATTTTTTTGGGTACTCCAAATACTTAATGTGTAGTATGTAGCATACAATAAGTGCTTAATAAATATCTGTTGAATGAATGAACCATTATATAACAGACTAGTTTTAAAAAGGAGAGACACTAATTCATACATCTTTTGCAAGGCAGGAAATTCACTATTTGTTCCCTTAAGACACTCGGCTTTGACAGCCATGCATGAAACTGTATTAAGCCTGGAGGATTTTCCATCCGCTCCGGTGGCTACTATTGATTTTACCTACTGAGATATTTGGCTCCTTCATAAAATGAGGAATTATTCACAAACAAAAGAGGAAAACAGTCTTTAAGTGCTTATATCTACAATTCACATGTGATTTAACATTTTTTTTTCCTTTTGGATAGGAATGAAATATCTCTCTCCATTTTGATTAAGAGTGAAAAATGGCTCCAAATCAATTGGTTATTTGGTCTATAGTTATTTCAGAAGATGTATGGAGAAGAGAAAATAATTTTATAAACTGATTTTGCTTGAAAACAGCAGAAGATTGGATTTCTTCCCCGACTCAGCCAGAAACCCAGATTTTTATGTTTCAGGGTTTGTTGTAATGGAATTTGCCAGTTAACTAGGTCAAACATTTAGCTTGAATCACCTTTCTGCTCTGCTTAATGATTATTTAGGTAAACTGGTTAACTCAATTACTTTTTTGGAATAGGAGGAGAGTTTTGGTTCAATGAGAGCAATGCCATACCCTGCAGGGATCTAAGAGCCTTCTCTGCCTTTTTACTTAATAACTTATTCTTATTGGGATCGAAGTCTTTTCTTAATACCATATAAGCCTGTCACTGATCCAAGTGTTCCCCAGAGTTCACAGACAGCAGGTATTAGGTATCACAATGATACCTAATATATCATTATTCTCTCTGCCCTTTGAGCATATCCTACTCAGGCCTCCCCGGGTGGCTCAGTGGTGAAGGACCTGCCTGCCGATGCATGTGACACGGGTTCAATCCCTGGTTCAGGAAGATCCCATAAGCCACAAGGCAGCTGAGCCCGTGCGCCACAACTGTTGAGCCTGTGCTCTGGAGCCTGGGGGCCGCAAGCACTGAAGCCTGAGTGCCCTGGAGCCTATGCTCCGCAACAGGAGGAGCCCCCACAATGAGAAGCCCACGCACGACGCCTAGACAGTAGCCCCACTCACTGCAACCAGAGGAAGGCCCGCGCAGCAGCAAAGACCCAGCGCAGCCAAAAAGAAACAAATGAGTTTAAAAATTATTAAAAAATAATAATGGCCTAGTCAAGCTACAGTGGCACCCCACTCCAGTCCTCTTGCCTGGAAAATCCTGTGGATGGAGGAGGCTGGTAGGCTGCAGTCCATGGGGTCGCTAAGAGTCGGACACGACTGAGCGACTTCACTTTCACTTTTCACTTTCATGCATTGGAGAAGGAAATGGCAACCCACTCCAGTGTTCTTGCCTGGAGAATCCCAGGGACGGGCGAGCCTGGTGGGCTGCCGTCTATGGGGTCGCACAGAGTCGGACGCGACTGAGCAACTTAGCAGCAGTCATGCTACCAACTATCCAGCACCTTTCACATTTCAGGTCTTTCCCATGCGTTATATCACTTAATTCCCATGACCATAGCCCATAACCATCTTTGTGACAATCTCAGTGGCTTATCACACTAATGCTTTAGTAAAAATATATATTTCACTCGTGTCTCAGTTCAAGCACATGCTTCTAGGGTGGCTTCCACAGGGATTCAGGGATCCAGGCTTCTTCCATCTAGTAACTCTGTCCTCCCCCAGGACATTGAAAAGCTCCGCTGGATCCTTCCATTCACTGGGAGACCAGAAAAGAGTGTAACGGCTTGAGTTGTGTTCTCCATCAGGACATGCTTGAGTCCTAACCCATTAGCTGTGCAGGTGACCTTCCTTGGAAATAGGGTCTTTGCAAATACAATGACGATATAAATTAAGACGGGGTCATGCTAGAGCAAGGTAGGTCCTACATCCAATGACTGATGTCTCTGTAAGGAGAGAAAGGTTTGAAGATTCAGGGACGATCCAGGGAAGAAGGCCATGCGATGGCTGTGCCAGAGATCAGAGAAAGCCAAGAGCTGTTGGCAACCACCAGAGTTAGGGAAGAAGGCTTTCTTGATTATCCAGTGGTTAAGAATCCACCTTGCAATGCAGGGCACATGGGTTTGATCTCAGGTCCGGGAAGATCCCACACACCACAGATAGACTAAACCCATGTGACTCAACTACTGAGCCTGTGCTCTGGAGCTTGTGAGTCACAACTACTGAAGCCCAGGTGCCTACAGCCTGTACTCCACAAGAGAAGCCGGCGCGTGGCAACGAAGAGTAAGCCCCGCTTCTTGCAACCAGAGAAAGCCTGTATGCAGCAGAGAGGACTCAGCACAGCCAAAATAAATAAGTAAGTCTTAAGAAAAAGAAGTTACGAGAGAGACATGGAGCAGATTCTACTGCAGAGGGGACAAGCCCTACTGACACCTTGATTTCAAACTTCTAGTCTCCAGAACCATGAAGAAATACTTTTTTTTTTTTTTAAGTTACCTACTTTGTAGTATGCTTTAGAGCCACCTAGGAAACTGATACAAAGGGGTGTCCGCTGTGGATTCCTCCGACACTTTGGAGATGTCGTTCTGTCACCTTCTGGCTGGTTCCAGCATGTAATCTGCTCTCTTCCTTGTTTTTGTTCTTTTGCACATGGCGTTTCTCTCTGCCTTTAAGATTTTCTGGTTTTAAGCAATTTGATTATGTAACAAAGTAGTTCTGTTTATGTTTCTTCTGCTTGGGCTTTTCTGAGCTTCGTGGATAGGTGGTTTTATGGTTTTCACCAAATTTGACTGCTTAAGGCTGTCCCACAGTTCATGGAGGCTTTGTTTATTTTTAATTGTTTTCTCAGTGTTTAGTTTTGGATCTTCAATTTCACTAGTATTTTCTTCTGAGAGCTCCTCTAATCCGCCATTAATCCCACTCAGTGTTTTTCTCATCTTGATATTACACTTTTCATCTCTAGAAGTTAGATATTGATATTTTAAAATACTTGCCCTATATTTTACTGAGTAAGTTCAGTTTTTCCTTTAGCTTCTTGAGCATAGGGAAATATACTGTATACCTGCTTTAATATCTTTGTCTTTCAATTCTATGATCGCTGTCACTTCTGGGTCAGTTCTATAGATTAATTTCTCTCCTCTTAAGCTGTGTTTTCCTGATTCTGTGCATGACTGGTAACTTCTGATTGGGTGCTACACATTGTTAGTGCTATGATTTTACTGGGTGCATTTCTATAAATGTTTTTGAGTTTTGCCCTAGGGTTTGATTAAATTATTTGAAAACAGGCATCCTTTCAAGTGGTTATTTTAAGCTGTGTTGGGTGGGACCATACAAGCATTTAGTATAGGGCTAATTTGGTGATGGACAGGGAGGCCTGGCATGCTGCAATTCATGGGGTTGCAAAGAGTCGGACACGACCAAGCAACTGAACTGAACTGAACTGAATTTCCTCCAACTATTGAAGCAAAATATTTCTTGGTATTTTGATGTCCTTTAAACATTGAAGTTTTTCAATAGGCTCAGTTCTGTACACCTGCTATTCTATTCAGGTGATTCTTTCATTGGGCTCTTATATGTGTGTGTGTGTGTCTTTATCACAAGCAGGCATACCTCATTTTATTTTACTTTGCTTTGTGATACTTCACAAATACAACCTGTGTTTTACATATTGAAATTTTGTGGCAATCCTATGCTGAGCAAGACTATTAGCATCTTTTTTTTTTTTCAGTAGCACTGGCTCACTTTGTATCTCTGTGTCACACTTTGGAAATGCTCACAATATTTCAAATGTTTTCATTATTATTAGATTTCTTATAGTGTTCTGTGCTCAGTGATCTTTGATGTTACTACTTTGGCTCACTAAAGGCTCAGATGATGGTTATTCCTTTTAGCAATAAAGTATTTTTTAACCTTAATGAATGAGTTTGGCTGCCTCGGGTCTTAGCTGAGGCACACGGCGTTTCTTTGCGTCATGTGGGATCTCGCGGTGTGCGGACCACCCAGTTGTGAGACACAGGCTCTTCAGGTGCAGCGCGTGGGCTTAGCTGCTCTGCGGCATGCTGCTGGATCTTAGCTCCCTGACCAGAGATTGGACCCGTGTCCCCTGCACTGCAAGGTGGATTCCCAATCACTGGACCACCAGGGAAGTCCCGGCAATGAGGTATTTTAAAATAAAATTTATTTTTTTTTAGACAATACTGTCATATACTCAGTAGACTAAACATGACTTTAATATGCAATGGGAAGCCAGAAAATCCGCTGTGACTTGCTCGAGTGCATATTCACTTTGCTGCCATGGTCTGGAGCTGAACTTGCAATATTGGGACGTTTCCCTCTCCCGTCCCACGGGACGCCAGCTCTTGGAATCCCCTGGTACCAGGTATGTTTGTACACAGCCCGATTAATATTTGGCGGGGATGTTCTGTACCTATCTGGAGCTTTCTCTGCACGCAGCTTTCTTTTCTCCCGTATCCTTCCCTGCAGTCTCTAGCCACTTTAGCTTCTACAGACGTCTAGCTCTGTCACCTCAACTAAGAGAGAAAGCTGCGCTCTGCCTGAATTTTTCTTCCTATGCCATGTCTGGGAAACTTCCCCCAGGCAGAAAGCTGGAACAATTATAGGACTTAACCTTTTTCCCCCCTGTCTCTTAGGGGTCACAGGCCTTTGGTGCCTTATGCCCACTGTCTTGATTGATTCTGGGTCGTGTATTTTGCCCAGTTTTCAATAGTTTCAAGTGAGAGGTGAATCTGGTCCTGTTCCTCCCCTTTGACTGAACTCTGTGGTGGAACAAGCAGGGTCAGAAATTCCTCAACACACTTCCCATTGGCAAGTATGGCCTATGTTCACTCTGCTTACAACCAGGCAGGCTTTGTTACTGCTTGGCCAATAGAAAATGGCAGAAGTAGTGGTGTGTTAGTTCCTGGGCCCAGAGTTTAGTGAGAGAAGGGCAGCTTCCCTCTCCTGTCTCATAGAATGCTAGTTCTTGGAATCCCGTTTTATGAGGAAACCCACCACCCCAAAGATAAGTTTATGGGGAGAGAAACATCGGCACTGGCTTCTCAGCCATGTGAGGGGTTGATCATGGAAGCACATCCTCTCTAGCCCCAGTCAAGCTGTCCTAGCAGATGCCGCACGGACAAGAGAGAACTGTCCCTTAGTCGCGCTCACGTTACAGAGGTGTGAGCAGAGTCAATGAGTGCCGTTGTTTCCTGCTGCTACGTTTTGGGGTCCTCTTTTTATTTTGATATTTTATTTTTTAATTAATTAAAATTTTATTGAAGTATAGGTGATTTACAATGCTGTGTTAATTTCTTTTGTACAGCAGAGTGACTCAGTTATATATAACTTTTCTTTTCCATTATGGTTTCTCAAAGGATGTTGAATATCTATCCCCTGCGCTATACTGTGCATCAGTGCAAGCTCAGCTGTGTCCAACTCTTGCGACCCCATGGAGTATAGCCCACCAGGCTCCTCTGTCCATGGGATTTTCCCAGCAAGAATACTGGAGTGGGTTGCCACTCCTTCAGGGGATCGAGCCCATGTCTACTGCGTTGCAGGCAGACTCTTTAACTGCTGAGGCGCTGGGGAAGCCTCTGCTTCATTGCACATTCACAAATTATTTTTTTAAATTTTTTTGATATGGACCCTTTTTAAAGTCCTTATGGAATTTGTTACAATATTACTTCTGTCTTATGCTTTGTTTTTTGGCCAGAAAGCATGTAGAACCTTAACTCCCTAACCAGGTATTAAACGCAAACCCCGTGCATTAGAAAGCAGAATTTAATCCCTGGACTGCCAGGGAAATCCTATAAATTGCTTTTCTTTGCCTGAATCTCCCTTGGCTCCTGGGGGAGCTTTGCATAAGCAACAGAGTCAGTTCACAAGGTTGGGCTGATAGAAGAAGACAGTGAAGTAAAGTAGACCCCAGACTGGGGGTACATGTGATACCGAGAGTAATGGGAAGGCTAGTCCAAAACCTAGTGGAAAGAGCCTGAATGTGCCACCGAAATATTAAGGGATTCAAGATCTGGAGTGCAAGGGGTAAAGCTTGAGGTGGTCCTGGGAAAATACCTACAGCCAGCCCTGTAACTTGTTCTGGGCCAGCTCTATTTGAAAGCTCAGGGCTGGGATTAGTATTTGATTAATACATCAATATTAACATATTAATATTTTCTATTTATTAAAATATGTTATTAATATTTTTACCTGGCTACCAGGAGTCTCACTTGGGCTGGTGGAGATTTGGAAAGGAGGTGCCAGGCTCCAGCCTATTGCCTGAGATGCTGTGATAGTTAGTTTTCTGTGTCAGCTTGGTAGCGTATCCAGTTATCCAATCTCACCCAAATCTAGGTGTTGCTGTGAAGCTATTTTGAAGAGGGGGTTAATATCTATGCCTAATTGACTATATAGAAAGGAGATTTTCCTTGTTAATGTGCACGGGGCTTCTTCTATTTGTTGAAGGACCATAAAAGCAAAACTCAGGAATTAGGAATGAGAAATTTTGCCTCAAGGCTATAGCATCAGCTCCTGCCTGTATATCTCTAGCCTTCTAGCCTGCCCTGTGGATTCCAGGCTTGCCAGTTTCCACATATTTCACGTGCTAGCAAGGTAATGCTCAAAATCCTTCAAGCTAGGCTTCAACAGTATGTGAACCAGGAACTTCCAGATGTAGAAGCTGGATTTAGAAAAGGCAGAGGAACCAGATCAAACTGCCAACATCCATTGGATCATAGAAAAAGCAAGAGACTTTCAGAAAAACATCTGCTTCTGCTTCATTAGCTGCGCTAAAGCCTTTGACTGTGTGGATCATTTGACTGTGGACAATTCTTAAAGAGATGGCAATACCAGACCATCTTTTACCTGCCTCCTGAGAAACTTGTATGCAGGTAAAGAAGCGACAGTTAGAATCAGACTTGGAACAACAGACTGCAAAACTGGGAAAGAGAGATAGTGAAGAACAGGGAAGCCTGACATGCTGCAGTCCCTAGGGTTGCAAAGAGTTGAACAGAGTTGAGAAACTGAACGATAACAAAAGTTTCCATGATTGCAATCAGGTTTCTTGAAATAGATTTTTATACGTTCACACATGCACACGTCCTGCTGCTTCTGTTTCTCTGGAGAACCTTGACCAATACAGACCCCACACCAAACACACACTTGAATTCTTATATATCTGAGAATATAGCCATTAGCACTGGGACTCAGTTGCAAATATTACATGAGGAGCAGGAACCACCACCAACTTGACCTATCGTGGTGGCCTCAGTTACAGCCTTGAGAGAGAAGAGCAAGTTTTACCAGGCTCTCATCTCCATAGCTCAGCCAATCAATGCAGGCTCATCTTGGAAAGCTGACTTATTGTTCAAGAAATCCAGGAGCCTCTCAGGAAGCAGAGGCCTTTCATACTGAAGATTTATCCTTAAACTGGGTTCTAGTGGTGAGGGGGACTTCTCGGACAGGAAACTATCTGCATTGCACACCGGGGCTAGCCAATGCTCACCAGAAGGCAGAAGTTTAAACTCTATGCACACACCAGTGGCCTCTGAATTAACTGCCATATCTGTGTTAAAAGTAGAGAAAGAGGTTAACAAAAAGAAAGAAAGAAAGGGGGAGAAAAGGAGACCTACAGCCAGTGTCGTTCTGAGCAGTTCAGTGAAGACATCTGCTCCATGCCCAGTGGTGGTCGGAGCCTCGGTAAGACAGGACTGTGTGAAGGGGATGGGAGACGAGATGCGGCCATACTACTATGCCATTCTATAAATCAACGCTACATCCTCACTCTGAATACGGCAGCCAAGGCCGGCTGTCTCATCTCAACGAAGATATAAATGAAAGGGTGAAAGGGCAGTGGAGCTGATTAGAGGCATCAGGATTGAGATGGGGGTAGAGGCGAGAAGGTGAGTCCTACTGGCAGAGAGACTGTGGATGATTAGAACTGGATATTACAGAGACGCATGGAGCAGCCAGAGAGACCAAGGCAGAGGTAATGAGGTAATGGAGGGCTCCCCAAAGGCCAAGTGGGCGTCCCTATTTATCTTGCCTCCTGAAATTAAACGGCAGCAGATTTGAGACAGATGAAAGGACATCTCCCTTAACGCATAAGGTGCCTGGTTTTCAACTGAGCGTATAGGCGGCTGCCTGGCTTGTTGAAGAGACTGCCAGGAAATTTAGACTGGGAGTGAGGAAGCAATACTCTTATCAGGTGGATATGTCTGGCTCTGTTGCTTCTCTTATCTGAGCTTCAGCTTCTGCCTCTGTAGCCTGGGGAGTTGGGGCCCCATCTAATAAGCTGAAGATCCTTGATTCTCAGCATCTGCGTGGTGTGAGCTCAGGGTAGGCATGGTAGGCGTGCAGGCTCAGTCGCTCAGTTGTGTCTCTGTGACCCCATGGACTGTAACCTGCTAGACTCCTCTGTCCATAGGATTCTCCAGGCAAGAGTACTGAAGTGGGCTGCCATTTCCTCCTCCAGGGGATCTTCCCAACCCAGGGGTCAAACCCACATCTCCTGTGTCTCCCGCCCTGGTGGGCGGGCAGATTCTCTACCACTTTACCGCTGAGCCACCTGAGAAGCTATGAATTCAGGGAAACCCAGTGAAAAGGCTGTGTGTCTCTTCCTTCCCGGCTTCATGCCCCCTACTGGGAAAAGATGGGAACAGTAAGGCTGGGACATAGGTGTCAGGATAGCAGTCTTCCCAGGGGATCTTTGTAGCATCAGATTGCAGAAACCTAGAATGCTAATAAGATGGAATATGTTTCAAGATATAAAGTCTCCTTAAGATAAACAAAAGCTTCTTTTTTCGGCCAGAGTAATTCCAACTATACTTATCAGTTTTATGACTTAAGTAAACTACCAAATTACTAATCTTCTTTAAACCTCACTTTCCTTCTCTTTAAAATGGGGATGATATAATCACCTTCCTCGCAGACAACATATTCAAGGCACATAGCCACACAGCCAGTGTTTAGTAAGTAAAAACTATTATTAAAGCTGTTACTGAAAAGACTGGCACCAAACCATCAGTAATTTGATAAATCACATTGGTATTTAGTGGCAGATTCGGAATTGAAATGCCGATTCATCTTCAAGAAAAGTATGTATTTTTCCCACTGGATCACATTGCTTTTAACAGAGGCAAAAAGTTGCTCACAGTCCCAGGTGGGGTTTGATGAATGCCACATGTCTGATTAGATAAGAAGCACCGTGAGAAATTACGGAAGGGGAACACTGACTAGAGTGATCTGAGGTGGTCTTGGAAAGCTTCCTGGTGGAGGGGTCATTTGAATTGGGTCTTAGACAAAGAGGAAATCTCAAGCGGAGGCCAAGGGGCATTCACAGTAGGAGAAACAGCAATTTACAGAGGCCAGCTGCACCCTGGAAAACACACCTGTCTTATTGGAGTGGAGAGTTTCAACAGAGTGATGATGATGTTGGCAGTGGGAGATGGCAGATTACAGAGGGCTTTGGAGGATGGGCTGAATTTGAACATTTTCCTAAGGAAAGTGAGGAGCCATCAAGAAGAGGTTGTGAGTTAGAATGGGGCATGTGTGTGTGTGTTAGTCACTCAGCTGTGTCTGACTCTTTGCGACCCCATGGACTGTAGCCCACCAGGTTCCTCTGTCCATGGAATTCTCCAGGCAAGAATACTGGAGTGGGTTTCTATTTCCTTCTCCAGGGGATCTTCCCGATCCAGGGATCGGACCCAGGTCTCCTGCATTCAGGCAGATACTTCACCATCTGAGTCACCAGGGTAGCCCAGAATGGGGCATAAGCCTCTCAAAAACCACCAAAGCATGTCTGAGAAGATTCACCTAGCAGTGGTGTTCAGAGTGGGAAGACAAGATAAGACCCAAAGAGCCAGGCCTGAGGCTCCACCCTGACAGGACATTCTGGGTATCAGGATGGGGATGGTGGTGGTGGGGACCAAGGTGAGCACGGGGGCATTTGGCAGAAGAGTAAGACCAAGAGCAGCAAAAGCAAACAGCTCCTGCAGGCTCATGTGTGCTGTTTCTCTCCCAGGCACACGGGGTATCTTCACAGCATCTCTGGAGGTCCCTAGAATGCTGTCCACTTTGTAACCAAGAGACCTGCTTCAGCACTTACTGCATGTGCAACTGAACTGTGCCAGTCAGCACACTAACCCTCAGTTTTCTTATCTGTTAAATGGGCTAATTCTATTGAGCCTGTAATATAGTTTTGAGAGCTAAGGATAATGCATGCTGTGTATGTTGCTGTGCCATGCTCAGTCGTGTCTGACTCTTTGAGACCCCATGGGCTGTAGCCCATCAGGCTCCTCTGTCCATAGGATTTCTCAGGCAAGAATACTGGAGTGGGCTGTCATACTCTCCTCCAGGGGATCTTTCTGACTCAGGGATCGAACTCACGTCTCCTGCATTGGCAGGCAGTTTCTATACCGCTGAGCCACCTGGGAAGCCCTAAAGATAATGTATAAAATGCGTCTAATAGGGGAATCTGTTAACCAACTTTTTAGCCAACTCAATAGAAAGCCCATGAAAATGAATGCTCTTGCTATCGTGTTTATATTTAAGAGACAGCTGAAAAAGCAATTTTTGGACCAGATGTGAGAGGTGGGGCATAAAATGTCAAGAGCTCAAGGTGACTCTAGTGTTCCATTGTCAGAGCCGGAGAAAATGCTGCTTCCACGGACAGAAGTAAGAAAATTGGTTTATAATGTGATAGGCTTGGTTTCGCTTTTGAGGTGATGGCTGAGCACCCAAGCAGAAAAGTTTGACTGGCCATTGGAGGCATAAAGTCAGATCTTGGGCAAGACATCACCATTCTAGAAGAAAATTGAGCTATTTATCGAGTGTCTAAATATCTTGCCCACATAATGCCAAACATCCAGATTTTTGGAACCTTTCTGACATGGATTTAAATTTTAACTTTGTATCTCAATACTTGATTGTGTTGACTCATAGACAAAGACCTCTTGTTTTCCTCTGGATTGTGAACCCAATTTTTTTGCCAAAATCCACATGCCCCAAACCACCATTGATTTCTTCACCCTTTGGCAGGAAAATACAGAAGGGTTGAATAAGAAGTTTACTTCTATTCTAGCTCTGGGCTCTTGATTTCTATATTATTCACACCTCAACAAATCTTATTTCAATACTTTTTGGAAATTGCAATATCATTTTGGTGATTACCTTTAAATTGGGGCTAATATGCTGACAGACATTAACATAATGTCAAAACATTTTCTTACAATTATTTCTTAACCTTCATCAAATCACTCTTTCCCTGCAGACCTGTGCTAACAGAATGGGAACAATATGGCAGAACTCCAAGTTGTGGAAAGGAAAAAGTGATTAATAAGAGCACTTATCAGAAATGATCAAGGCTGAGGACTTCCCTGGTGGTACAGTGGTTAAGACTCCATGCTTTTACTGCAAGAGCACGGGTTTGATCCCTGGTTGGTGTAGTTTTCTACATGCTGCGAGGTGGAATTTAAAAAAAAGGTAAAAAAAATGATCAAGGCTAGTAAAAGGCAGTGGAGTTGAGCTGTGCGTTCTCATATTTCTCTGTCCAGGAGCAGACGTTTGGAGACGCATTCTGGAAGCTGCTCTAGGGATGTTTGGGTTAGAGCACGGCTGGTAGGAGTTTTGTTCCCATTGTCACATCTGTTGCCATTACCCACATGGAGCAGGCATTCTGGTGAAAAACGAAAACAGCTTGGCAGGCCGAAAATAGTAGCTCAGTCCCATGTGGAGAGCCTTAGGAACCAGACAGTGCCTGCTGGAAGCAGCAGTGGAAATAATATCATGAAAAGCAAGATAGTCTTAAGAGTCTTCAAAACATGTTCACTTATATGATCTACTTGGGGGATCCCAGCCACTTAGGGAAAGCTTGCAAGGTCAGTGGGGAGTCATCCTCATTTTATGAAAGCTCAGACATTTTAAGGTCTGTGTGTGTGTGTGTGTGTGTTCAATTGCTTCAGTCCTGTCTCTTTGTGACCCTATGGACTGTAGCCCATCAGGCTCCTCTGTCCATGGGATTCTCCAGGAAAGAATACCGGAGTGGGTTGCCATGCCCTCTTCAAGGGGATTTTCCTGGCACGGTGTTCTAACCCATGTCTCCTGCATTTGCAGGTGAGTTCTTTGCCACTGGGCCACTGGGGAAGCCCACGTTTTAGGTGACTTGCCTCCGATAATATGGTGACTATGAAGCAGGAGAGTAGATTGGTTTGGCTTTAGACTCAGACAAGGATGAATTCAGCCTGTTTCCACCATTCACCAGAGTTCTTGGCTGAGAAAATAACTTAATCTTCTAGGGCTTCGGTTTCCTCATTAGTCACATGAAGATGATAGCAGTGGATTTCTCATAGCGTAAAACTGATGGAGAGTATTCTCAGTAGTTGGTAGCTAGTGAGTATATTAATTAGGAGGAGAATGGTAGAATATGATAAGCCTAGAACTTGAGCATGCTGAGTCCTGCTTTCCCCGTTGTATCTACATAATGCAGGGGCAGGGGCAGGGGCAGGTGCAGGAGGGACAGTTAGACAAAGCAAGAGGAAGGAAGTGGGGAAGGTTTAGTCATTGCTGCCCTCTGAGCCCCATCCTTAACCCTCCACACATATAGCCATTAGGCTAAGATGCTGGTTGTCTGTATAATCTTCTTAGGTTCTGTGCACAAGCTTCATACCCATAATAAGCCCCTCTGAGCTTACCCAAAACATTTGGTCCCCAAGACAAGGGGCCAGTATTTAAATTAAAAGGTTAGTGCTAGAAAATTCTGGTGTTTAAGGAAGAGAGCCTTTCAGAAGACAGAAGAGGAGCTTGAAGGAAATGAAACATAAAATGCTGGCTGCATCTCCCAGGTCCCATGGCAGCTGGCACTTGGCTGGCATTAGCTCCTGGGAGCCTCTGGGACAGGCTGGGGCCTGCAAGGAAGGAGGAAGCCAAGGTATTTCTGCTCCCACCCCCCCACGCACTCACCGGTGGCCTTTCTAACAGTGACTCCAACTCCCCAGTGAACAGTCCCCCTGTCATTCCAGTTCCTACCTGGTGACCCCAGCCACTGGGTTCCATCTTCGTCCCCTCAGCCTTGGGGTGACAGTGATTTCCTGCTGTCCAATCTCTGTGCAGCCTCACAACCTCCAGCTGGCTTTACCATCATCAGTTTTCTGATCAGTTCTAATTGCTCTTTTCCTGGTCAGAGCCAGACTGATAGCCTGTCTCAGCACCCACACTTTGCCTGCTTTCTACAAACATCATACACATTTGTAGAACAGCAAGGAGTTCGTGTTTTCTCCAAACCCAAGTAGCCACTTACTTAGCTGTTCAGACCCAGCCAAAGAGAGTTCTATAGAAATGCAGAAAGAGGATTTCAGAAATGCAATGGAAATGAAGACATTCAAGTGCTGAGTGGGGGTTATGGGGGAACAGAGACTGAGCCCAGGAAATGGGAATGAGGTCGTTAGTGACACCCTTTATACAATCGATGGCAGAGCTAGTTCCTTCCTAACACTCTAAACGTTTGTCCGAAGAATCAGCCATGGAATTAAAGAGTATTTGAAATGGTTCCCTTAAGCCTAAAGCATGGGAATTTCTCATTTTATAAAAATATTTCTGTCTGGGATAGTTTATTCCTTATAAAATCCATCAAAAACAACGCAGAGGTCAGGGACCGTTATATTAATATTTGAAGGAATTTCATGACATTTTCTTTCTAACTTTAGTGGTTCTATGGCTGCCAAGATCTTCTATTTCAGATCCTCCAAGTTGGCAGGTCTTCTGACCGTGCTTCAGTGTGTGAGCATCTGTTTGGATGTACTAGACCCTCTAGAAATTATTTACAGCCGTCCAGAAAACTAACTATGGTGAAGAAGATCTCAGTGGAAAAGTAATCTGGAATATTTTGAGACAAACTTAAAGGTTGTGAGAAGTGAGTTAATGTGTAAATCTTGCCATTTATTAGCTCTACGATGCTCAACAAGGTACCTAAATTCTTTGAGTTAGCCTCAGTTTCCTCTTCTGAAAATGGGAATAATAATGTTTGATTTGCAGTAATTGTGAAAATTAATATATGTACATAGATATTTATAATTCTTTTATAAGTTATTCATAAAATAATGTTTATTTTATAATTTTATAAGAGTTATGAAAGGCCACCAACACAGAGTAGAGATGCAATAAATGATCCATTGCTCTCATCACCACTATTTTCATCCCCATTAACCTACTGAATATTTAGAATAAACAGACCCAACTTATCCTCTTCTTCCTGGGTGCTTAGTTACATGGTATCAGTATCTTGAGGGTCAGAGCTTCCCAAACTGTGTTCCATAAACCACTAGCCACCTGACATTGTAATTAGTCCTCTTCAAAAATAAAGGTGGTAAAATTTTGCAGCATCCTTCTCTTTTCTTGACCATGAACTCTTGTTGAGTAGAATAACCACATTTTTTAGAATGTGTTTTGTTATACACTTAAGCAGTGGTCTAAATACTGTGCTTTGGGAGCAGACTGATCTGGGCTGTCATCCCAGCCCACTATTTATAGTTGCATGACCCAGGACAAGTTTATTACTGTCTTTGAGCTTGATTTCTCAATTTGTCAATGGTGATAATCATAGCATCGACTCTGTTGTTGTTTGCTGTGAAGGTTTCATAAAATACTTTAAGTGAAGGAGTGAACCTGGTGTCTGGCGCTTGTTCAACAAATGGTAGTTATTGAGGTCATAGGAGTTTCATCGGGCCGTGAGAAATAAGTAGAAATAAACATCAAGGGAGCTGAGTTTGGACTCAGAGACAAGAGGAGTAAGTTTCTGGGGGTGGTGGCGTTGGAAATGGAGATGTGATTTCTCCAGGAATGAGCTGCGGACTGGTCCCTGCCTGTGGGCCGCCTGGACCCTTGCCCATCTCCCCACCCTCTGACTACCTGTCTACAAGCCAGTTTTCATTTCCTGCTCGCATTTCTTGTTCAGCTGCTCTGTGGCAGACCTGAAGGCCTGCTGTCCAGCATGCAGGCCTTCTCGTTCTCCTGTGCCATGGTCCCTGGGGCAGGCTGAGAGCGCTGTACCCTTTCCTGGACTGTATGCTCAGCACTTCTCCCTGCAGAACCAGCCTTTCCCCAGATGGGCCCCAGCGTCTGAGCTGGGCCAGAAATGAAGCCGTAGAGGGAGTCTCCTAGCTCGTCGAAGCCAAAGCATCTCTAAGGTGCCTCTGAAGTGGTTCATTTTATGACACAACTATTTTTTGACCCTCATCTTAATTCTCAAACCTGTTCCTTTATTAATTCTCAATCAAGAAGGGAGAAATGGTAAGGTTAATTGGTATTAAGAGGCCTCACATAATATTGAAGAAGAAGACACTCTGGGTCTGCAAACTGCATTTCCCCACGGGCGGTGAGGATCATCATCACCATCCTTCTAAAACTCCCAAACTTGATTCGGAATCAGATATCTAGGGTATACTTGCTGCATTTAACATAATCCTGGGCCTCTTCATGCAAGGATTCTGTAGACAGAGGAGCCTGGTGGGCTACAGTCCGTGGGGTCACAGAGCGTCAGACATGACTGAGCATACACACACACACACAAACACACCACACACACACACACACACACACACACACACACACACCATGCAAGGAGTCTGTTTACCTGTCTTGCCTATGGAGAACCAGTGCATTCTTATCTTGAGTCCCTGCCCCAGAGTCCTCCTGTTACCCATGACTCTTGTAGTTCTGCCCCAGGGCAGAGTCTCAGCATGCCCTTTACCCGGGCTCAGGGCAGTGGCTGGGCATGTAAGTCCAAGGGTGTTACTCCAAGTCCTTCAGTTTTTGGACCGTGAGTGGATTTGGACGCTTTTCATTTATGTTGAATGATTTTAGCCTCTGGTCGAAACTGCCCTGGCCAGTCCGCATGACTGATAGTTTTGTTTCTTCCTGAAAGAAGCTAATTCTGTTGATTTTTCACTGAGGCAGAACCAGCCTTATCTCTCCTTCTTTCCTTCTATGAGGATGAGCCAGTGAGAGACTATAAGCCCAAGAAGAAGGGATAAGACGACAGCGTTTAGACTCTGACAAGGACTCTTGAGGCTCAGAGCAAAGGTGCTTTTGACGCATCCTCATGTTGCTGATGTTTGTCCCCACCTTGGGGGCATCCAGTGTTTTGGCTTCTGCTGATGAGAGGTGTTTAAGTGGAAGACAATACAGAGGCCAGGAGGCAGGGGTCAAGTGAGGGAGGCTGAAATGGTGGACAGCAGAGTCAAGGTGAAGGACACAGAGGTCCAGGTAATTTTAAGGCTTTTCCAGAAGAGTGAATTGTCTAGGCTTGAAGGTGATTTCCCAGCTGGACTAATACATCATTTTTATCCACCAAGGGGGCCACGGGAAGAGTGAACACGTAGCAACAAAGGTAAACTTGAATGGTAAAAAATGATCGAGGACCCAGAAAGGTCAATGAAATTGACTAAGAAAACACTTTATGCAGGGCCTATGAGAATGGCTCCTATTGTTTCCTAAACATGTAGATGATTTATGAAAGACCACAGCCTGCTCTTATATGAGGGCTATTTCCAGATCAATAGGCAAGAAGGACAGAGTACTCACAAGGTTATTGTTCAGTCACAAGGTCATGTCCAACTCTTTGTGACTGTGGGCTCCTCTGTCCATGGGATTCTCCAGGCAAGAAGACTGGAGTGGGTTGCCATTTCCTACCCCAGGGGATCTTCCTGACTTAGGGATCGAACCCAAGTCTCCTGCATTGGCAAGTGGATTCTTTATCACTGTGCCACCAGGACCCCCTGTCCTCATGATTGGATCTGGATACAAGTCATGGAATCTGGGCTGTTCCAACCCAAGTATTTATTGGTATTTCCTTGGTGTCCTAAGAAACTGACCTGGGTTGAGAAGCAAAGCCAAGAATAGGACAAGCCTTCTTATCCTACCGTATTTCTGAAGAAGAGCCAACAATGAGCCTATGTCCTAACTGTTTTCTATTAGAGCCTAGGTGTCTGTAACCTGTGATGGTGGAGGGCTGGCATTTGGAGCATGGCATTGCCCAGATGGTGTAGATCAAGCAGAAATTGTGGTGAGAAGAAAGCATAGTGATAAGACCATCAATTAAAAAAGTGAAGGGAGCAATACTGGTCAATGGCCTGGAAACTCAAGAAATTTAATGAGCATCCCAGCCCAGTGAGCTCTAACTGCTCCAAGTATTTAGGCTGATGGAAAGCAGTCTGCCACCAGGGTGAGACGGCCTAGAATAGCACTTATTAAGTGAGAGGTAGTGATGGAGAAGGGCAGAAAGCACAGTTATTTTGAATTCACAAAATTAAAAGCTGATACAACAGTTCATTAAATAACCTCGTGTCTGTGTGCTATAGCCAAATATTCTACATTGACAACTAGGCTAGCAGAGCAGCCCGTTTAAGGTCAGAATGGACCACAGTGAAGGCACATTTCTCTAGGCTGTGCAATAAGCACCCTACATACGAACCTTCAAGTTTCAAACTTTCAAAGATGAAAATGTGCGTTCCATCAACATCAGACACGAGTGAAATTGCAGCTTGCTCTGTCTTCTATCTCTGATGGTCCTTCAGCTCACGCCTCCTACCCTCTCCCACCTCCTCTCGCTCCTCCATCAGTAGCTCTTCTTGTCTGTTCAGTCGATGCCAGCCCCTGTATGCCAGCTGCTATACTATACTTCTATACTTTTCAAGGTCCTATACTGTAAGATTAAAAATGTTTTCTTTATTTTTTCTGTTTGTGCTTTATGTGTTATTTGTGTGAAAAGTATTTTAAACCTATTACAGTACAGTACTATATAGTCAATGGTGTTAGTTAGGTACCTAGGCCAAGTTTGTTGGACTTACAGACCAATTGGACTTATGAACACACTCTTGGAATGAAATTCATTCATGTGTAAGGGACATACTATAATGGAAATGAATAATATTAGACCGGCTGCTTCAACACAACTAGAAATCATATCGGAATGGGAATCACAATCATCATAATAGGCAGTGTTTATTGAGTATTTACTCACGGGCTGCCAGGTATTTATTGTACGCTTACACTAATCTTTAAGCAGTTATGGAAGGTGGTCATTTTAGCATGGCTTCGGAGAGCTCTGTTGTTTTCTTGTAAACAGCGGCTGCTCTGTGTTTTGAACCAGACTGATTTGCCCTCATAACCCGGGTCTGTGCTCTCCCTCTGGCTCATATTCTCTCTACAAGCCAGCCTGTTAGCACAGCAGACGATGATGACATCTGCTTTCTGGCGAGAGTGTGATTGGAGGTGTGACTGTGGTGATACAAGATGGAATTGATATTTCATAGATAAAATGATGCCTGTCAGATCCTGCAGCCATCCTCAGTACTTCCCAGTAGTGACTTACTCAGACCTGTGACCCTCAGCTTCAGCCCCTCGAGTTGCCACCTCGCTCTTGATTGGAGAAAGAATAGCATTACCTGCCTCCGTCCTTCAGTTAGGTCTTGAATTCAATTGACTGCCTGAACATTCGGGTTGCCTTACAGCTGTAATGGGTCTCCACACTTGGTGAGTGATATCCACTCCTGCATTCTCATCCATTTTCCTTTATTTATTTATTTTTTAAATAATAAATCATTTTGGCTGTGTTGAGATCTTTCATTGCAGAGCAGGAACTCTCCAGTTGTGACACACAGGCCCTTTAGTTGTGGTACACGGGCCTAGTTGTCTTGTGATATGTGGGATCTTCCTGGACCGGGGATCGAACCTGTGTGGATTCTTTACTACTGGACCACCAGGAAAATCCTTTCATCTGTTTTACATAACAAGGTTCTCTGTTTTATTTTACTCTTCCCCATGGGTCTAGAAAGCTGCTGGAACCCAGCTGAGTCCTGTTCAATCCTGCCATACTGCCAGTGGGAGATATTTGCATTGAACACAATGATGGCCCCAAACCACGCTGCTACTGCCCTTGTCCGGGGTCTGGTTTCTGCCCCAGGGACTTCTGTGCAGGTCCTCCTCTGGCAAGTGCGTGGAGTTATGGAAATAGTTCCATAATTTACCCAGTTTTTTTTTTTTTTTGAACTATCTGTGAAATCTGCAAAACCACACAAGTTAATTTATCCAAGTCTCAGTCACCTCCTCTGTGAGATGGAGATAAAGTAGTACTTTCCACCAAAGTTCACTGAGCATCTATTATGTGCCAGATGCTGTCTTTTGTATGTTATCACCTCCTAAGAACCCTACATTCCAGCTCCTTTTCTACTTCTTGGCTGAAGTAGGATCCTTCTATTCCAATGCCTTTTCTGATAAAAGGGAACATGTGCTGTGTTCTGTTTTGAATCATCCAACGGCCCTTACAAAGACAACCTGATGTAGTTGAGTTATTTTTCTCTAGTTACTCTCTTCCCTAGTCCCAGATCCCTCTCTCTTTTCACCAGCCATGTTATCTAACTACCAGGGTACCTCGCAATTAACATACACCATGGGCAGACCTTCCCCCGGTGGCGCTAGTGGTAAAGAACCCACCTGCCAATGCAGGAGACGTGAGAGACACATTTTCAATCCCAGGGTCAGAAAGATCCCCTGGAGAAGGAAATGGCAACCCTCTCCAGTGTCCTTGCTTGGAGAATCTCATGGACAGAGGAGCCTGGCAGGCAACAGTCCATGGGGTTGCAAAGAGTCGGGCATGACTGAGTGAGCACGCAGTGAGCAGACCACTGCAGTCTTTAAGTGCTGTCCTAAGGGGATAACTTGCTACCCAGTAGACCGTGATGACCATGAGTGATACTTGTGTTTGGTTTTATTTTTGACTGCGCTGGGTCTTTGTTGCTGTGTGCAGGCCTTCTCCAATTGTGGTGAGCGGGGCTACTCTCTGGGTGTGGTGTGTGCGCTTCCCATTGCAGTGCCTTCTCTTGTTGCCGAGCATGGGCTTTAGAGCACAGCCCAGTAGCTGTGGGGCATGGGCTTAGTTGCTTCGTGGCATGTGGGATCTTCCTGGACCAGGGAGAGACCTGCACTGGCAGGCAGATTCTTAACTGTTTGACCACCAGGGAAGTCCCCGTGGGGGATATTTTGAAGGATGGTAGGTCCGTGGTAAAGAGTGACTTACATGGTGAGATGCAGGCCCTGCCAGGAGGAACACTTGTCACTGGCAGCACTGTGGCTTTAGCTGTCCTACATTATTGCATAGGAGTGGTGACAAGCTTGCACACCCCCTGTTGAATCCCCAAGTGTGTGCTGGTCAAGGAATTTAAATCAGATGATAGGTATGAATCAACACGTATTCCCAAACGACTGCTCTATGGTGTGCTAGGACAGATTTTATAATTGTATGCTGTTGACAAGATATTCGAATTGATAAGCTTGATAAAATAGTGGAGTCTCGATGTTGCTGTACCTCTAAAGTGCAAGTCTCCTTAGAACATATGCAGAGAATAACAATAAGTGAAAGAGAGTGAAAGGAAACATCCAAAGGTCGCCGACTGGCATGGCAGACACATTCCCCTCCAATGCACCGACGCAAACCTTCACAGATGGCTTCTTTCCAAGGCTTGAAGGGTCCTAGTGTGTTTTTCAAGCCCTGAATGGGGAGAGGAGCCAGACTTATTACTGCATTTTTTAAAAACCATGTGCTTTGAGGGAAAGTTCAGGAAACTCATCTTATTCTTGCTTTATCAGAAGGCAAATAGAAGCTTGAAAGGGGAAAGAAGCTTGCCCAATTTAGTGCCTTGGGCAAGACTGAAAACCAGTGTCCTTTGTAAATGTGTTTTTCCTTTTAAACATTTTGTTTGGAAACATTTCCAACTTACTTAAAAAGAGAGACTCATACAGAGAACTTTAGTGTACCTAGTAGCAATTATCAGGATTTTTTTTGGTCAACCCTTTTTTTTTTTTTCCCTTAGAAAAGTTTGAAGCAAATATCAAAGACCACATTATTTTGCCTAAAAATATTTCCTAGGTCAATGCATTTGAAAGATGCTGCTATATGACAGTTTTGTCCCTCAATAAAGGGAAAGATGAAGAGATGACTGCATTTTTTTTCACTTAGTATGCTTATCTTTTATTTTTTAAAATGAAACCTACAATTTCTTTTCATTGAACTTAACATAATTCAGCACACGTTGGTTGAATCTCTTCTATGGTCAGGAACTGTGGATAATTAGGAAATAAACATCATTAATTGACTCTTTGTCCTCAACTCTATAGTTAAAAGCTAGAAAGATATATGGATCAGGTTTAGAGAGCCATCTTTCAAGTCCAGCTGGCGGTTTGATCATTGTCATTTAACTTGTCTGCTCCAAGTCTCTCATCTATCTAAAATGAAGCTATGTATCAATTCTCCATTGCCAGAATAAGGCTATATAACTAACCACCCTAAACAGGGTTTAAAACAAGAAGCGTTTATCATAATCATGAGTTTGCCTTTCAGGAATTTAGGTTAGATGTGGCCAGACAATTCTTCTGTTCTTCTCTGGGTTTATTTACCTTCTCAGGGTCTGCTGGCTGGGGGCTTATCTAGGGAGGTCTCAGCCGGGACTGCTGTGAAGTCAGTGCTTCTCCAATCACGGCTCAGGCACATGCACATGCCGGAGGAGCCAGGGAGTGAGCAGAAACACAGAAGTCCTTTTTCAAAGGTTTCTTTAAATCCTACTTGCATGTACATTCGTGGCGGATTCATGTCAATGTATGGCAAAACCAATACAGTATTGTAAAGTAAAATAAAGTAAAATAAATAAATAAATAAATCCTACTTGCTAGCATTTCATCGGTCACAACTGATTGCATGTATGAGCTCACAGCCAAGTAGGGAGATGAAGCTCTTTCCTCAGTGGGAAGGTAAAGTGCTAGAAAGTTGAAAGGTGAGGATGCGGGTAGGGAATAAGGGTCATTAAGGAAATTAACATGTCATAGGATACTGACTATGCTATGCTAAGTTGCTTCAGTCCTACTCTTTGCAACCCCATGGATTGCAGCCCACCAGGCTACTCTGCCCATGGGATTTTCCAGGCGAGAATACTGGAGGGGGTTGCCGTTTCCTACTCCAGGGTATCTTTCTGACCCAGTGATTGAACCTGTGTCTCTCATGTCTCCTGCATTGGCAGGCAGATTCTTCACCGCTAGCACCACCTGGGAAGCCCAGGATACTTACAGGACTTGCTAAATGAAGTTACTATGGGAATTTAATCAAATAGCATTTGTAGAGGGCTTAGTACAGTATTTGGCATATCATGAGTCCTCAGTAGAAATCAGCTGCTAATTACCATTATTATGGTTATTATCAATCTATTATTGTTATCATCACCAGGTAAGGGGAAAACAGAGTATTGTAGGAATGTAGAAAAGGGAAACTCATTCTGGCTTGGGCTAAGGAAGAAGATTAAATTAAAATTAAATTAAAAGACACTCCTTGGAAGGAAAGCTATGACAAACCTAGGCAATTCAGAAACATCACTTTGCCAACAAAGGTCCATACAGTCAAAGCTATGGTTTTCCCAGTAGTTATGTATGGTTGTGAGAGTTGGACCATAAAGAAGCCTGAGCACTGAAGAATTGATGCTTTTGAATTGTGGTGCTGGAGAAGGCTCTTGAGAGTCCCTTGGACTGCAAGGAGATCAAACGAGTCAGCCCTAAAGGAAATCAACCTTAAATATTCATTAGAAGAACTGATGCTGAAGCTGAAGCTCCAATACTTTTGTCCACCTGATATGAAGAGCTGACTCATTGGAAAAGACCTGGATGCCACAAAAGGTTGAAGGCAGGAGGAGAAGGTTGGAGGGTATCATGGACTCAATAGACTTGAGTTTGAGCAAACTTCAGGAGATAGTGAAGGACAGGGAAGCCTGGCATGCTACAGTCCAGGGGGTTGCAAAGAGTCAGATATGACTTAGCACCAGAACAACAACAAGAAGAAAAGTGTATGTGTGAAACAGCATGAGGATAAGCACTGAGGGATAAACTTTGAATTTGGAGCAAAACAACAAATAAACAAACAAAGCATTATAGACATTCCTTCAAAAGCCCACAGCTTCTGTTAGGATTGAGTTTGATATGTGTCTGACTACCTGAATAGCTTGAAGGATTCCACAAAGCTTCCTGATCTTTCAGTACCTCTTCCATTAACCTAAAACTTTGTTTAAAATCCCTTCCAAGAAAATCATCCTTCTGGTTAAGACAATAGCATCATCTCCCTCCCAACACGCACATAATGAAGCACAGCCATGCCACTTATCAACCCCTATGGTTCTTGGTTGTAGTGATGTGAAGTGCAGTGCTTTGGGGAGGAGGCAAGGAGTGGGGACCAGTCTGGACCATGTGATGATATTGCCCTCTGGGCTCAGGACATAGCTTCCACAGAGGGAATGAACTCTCCAGAGTGCCTCCCATGGTGGGTCCAAAGGGGTTATGCCTGTGTGGGAAGGTGCTGCACCAGAAAGAGTGAGATGATTCTGGAAAAATGATCATCTTAGACTGAATTTCTCCACAAGCAGATCCTGAGGTTTGAGGTTTGAATTATTTATCTATTATGTGATTTCAGAAGACACTAATAGGGGCTTCCGTGGTGGCTCAGATGGTAAAGAATCTGCCTGCAATGCAGGAGATCCCTGATTTGGGAAGATCTCCCCGAGAAGGGCAGGGCAACCCACTCCAGTATTCTTGCCCATGGAATCCTATGGACAGAGGAGCCTGGTGGGCTACTGTCCATGGAGTCGCAAAGAATCAGACATGATTAAATGAGTAAGCATGAGGAGACACTACTAGGAGAGGTGAGGCTGGGAGCTGGAGGGAGTTGGTGAATAGAATACAGCACTGAGCACCTGGGGCTTAGTCCCATCCCAGTAGGGAGATGGCCTGGATTAGGCCTCAGACTTGGCTTGCCCAGGGCTGGAGGAAGCAGGAGTTGTGATTCTCCTTCAGTCCATCAGTGGTTGTGGGCTGCTCCCCGAAGCTTTTATCTTGCCCCTTGCACAGTTCAAGCATATTCCAATGGCTGGTGATAAGAGTAACAGGTGTGTGAATTATTGTGCTTTTGAAGTAGAGGGGATCTAAAGGACTCACCACCAGCAGGTCCATCTCAGTTTACAGGTGGGATTTCAGTGGTCCTGTCCACCAGCCCTCTTCATGGACTAGCCTCCCTTTCTGCACTATTTCCCAGAAGCTCTATTTTATATTTCAAAGATATAAAACATGGTGTGGGAGAATTGTGTACATCTCTCCTCTCCTTATGTTTTTTCTGATGTGGATGCTAAATGTTCCCTGTCATCTGGCGCAGCTAGTGAGGGAGGGTGATGTAAGCCCAGACCCGGGCAGGTGTGGACATGAGAGCAAAACAAGGGCTTATCCCCGCTCTGCACTGAAGGTTTTGATTATGACTGAAAGGCATAACTAGGTGTGAAGAGTAAGTGGAAACTGTTAAAAAATAATCAGCCTTCTTTAAATACACTCCCATTCTTATCATCTCCATTGTTATTGGTTTTAGATTTACTCAACAATATGAATCATTAGAATTATACCAAGTGGATCAGTCTATTTATTTTCAAAATATTTAGTGAAAGTATATGTGTGTGAGTCAGGGAGCAGAGCAGGGCCAGAGAAGCATGTGAGCTTTTTCCAGTGAGACTCTCTTAGGTCTAATCAAATAGATCCACTTGAAAACCAAGCAAGGGAAAAATCCTGCAGAGATGATTGTATATTAAAACTCGGGAATTGTTTGCAGGAGCAACTGAAGGGCTAAAGCATGAATCATCGTGAAACATATGAGAAATGTTAAGGAGAACAGCCTAAAAATAGTCTCTTTGTCACATCTATTTTCTGTTGTGTTCTCTTTCCTTTGTCCCAGTGGGGTGAAAGGAGAAATAGGGTCATCACAGGCTGAGAGTCAGTGATGCACCCACAGGGGCAAGAATTGTAGCCATGGGCTTCCCTGGTGGTCCAGTGGCAAAGAATCTGCTACCAATGCACGGGACGCGGGTTTGATCCCTAGTCCAGGAAGATCACACATACCGTGCAGCAACCAAGCCTGTGAGCCACAACTACTGAGCCTGTGCTCTGGAACCTGGGAGCCACAACTACTGAAGCCCATGAGCCTAGTGCCTGTGGTCTGCAACAAGAGAGGCTACAGCAGTGAGAGGCAGAGAGTAGCCCCTGCTCGCTGCAAAAAGAGAAAAAACCCGCAAGCAGCGAAGACCCAGCAGAGGGAAAAAAAAAAAAATATATATATATATATATATATATATATATATATATATATATAAACCCAACTGCCAAGCTGAGATTTTTAAGGCAAGTTTATGAAGCCTGGGGAGGAAGAGAAACACCTGAGTAAAACAGGAATCTATTCTTCAAAGGTACATTTCAGGATGCAACAGGCTACTGATCTAGTGACTCCAAACTGGGTTGCACTGGGGTAGGCCGTGGAGCTCTGGACGTAGACAAAGTAGGGGAGTATGATGGGGAAGTGACACGATTAACATGTCGAGGACAATGTCAAGCTCAGTAATTAACCATAGAACGTATGACTCAGGGCCAATTTTCCATAAGGGAAAACTGGCTCACAATACTAAACGGAAGCAACAGGAATTTGTAGGTATGAAGCCAAAGTGTCTTTAGCCTTTTCTGTGTCAGTCACCACTTCGCATGGGAGAAGAGAGGAGAGCTTACTACTGTGGGTCAGAAATGCTCCTTAGAGCTGAGTTTATGACCCCACTTTCTCCTTATACAAGCCCTCCATTTTCAGTGAAGAAACTAAGACCCAGCGATCAATAAATTATTCCTGGGACACTGCTAATGTTAATGGAAGAGTTGGGGTGAGAACCTTTCTGCCTAATGACAAATATGCCAATATTTCCATTCTACTGTACTATTTGATAATAAAGACTGAACACAAGGTGGGGTAAAAAGTTTGCCAACCATGGGGTGATGTGGGAGAAAAAGCTGAGGCCATGTAGGTAGTGCTGGGAGAAAGAAGAAGGCCTGAACTGGGGGCATTGGATCTTATTGTTGTCAATGGCTTCTGAGCAATTAAGCTGCCTGGTCACAGGCCCATGGGCAGCAAAAGTGCCTGCATGCTTTGGGGCCAAAGCTAGTGTCACAGAAGGTTGGCTGAAAAGTTTGAATGGACTGAGTAGGTGGCCCCATCCCAGTTACAACCATAAACCCTGGTTGAATTTGAATATGGCATGAGTGGGTTGGCAAGGTTGCCAAATAGCAGGGAAAATATTTTACCGATGTAACTCTTGCCTCTAGAGCTATGCCAATAGAGTGTGTTCAGTTTATGGGGAAGGAGGCACAAGAGGGAGGGGATATATATACAGATATATATTTATATATAATTATGGCTGACTCAAGTTATTGTATGGCAGAGCACCAAAACATTGTAAAGCAATTATCCTTCAATCTAAAAAACAACAAAAAAGAAAAACTCAAACAATAAAATTATTTTTGTATGTAAAAAAAGTTATACAAACATATGTTGTGCTGTCTCATTCCCATTTTGCAGATGCTCGTCACAGCAACAGATGTCCAATAAGTGGAAAACAACTTGTGTGTTCACATAAGATGGGCATTAAATTGTTCCTACTGTTTCATATGTTTGGGTTGGTCATTTACCAAAATATCAACACAGTCTACTCAGAGCATTCATTTTTTAGTGATGCAAGAGAATGTGCATGCTCCAGTAGAAGATGAAACCTGGCTTGGTTTCTTTTTAAAATTTTTATTGGAATATAGTTGATTTACAATGTTGTATTCATTTCTGCTCTGCAGTGAAGTGATTCAGTTATACACATATATTCTTTTGCATATCCTTTTCCATTATGATTTATCATGGTTTGGTTTCTAAAAAGTAATAGAAGATATGGGACAGAATCCAAAAGGAGAAACACTACTTCTTCAGCTATTACTGCTATTGGTGATAAAAATAATAATAGTAAATAAAGTACTCATAATTGCTAAAATAGAAAATAAAATACTGAATACTATGTGTATACTCTAATAGTAACTAACTATAAATGCATACTAAAAACATTCAATACTAAAATATATGACAAAAGATCACTAAAATAGAAAAATAATGGCTTAATTTGTATAATTTATGTAAGTTATAAAGTAATTATAATCTATAATGTATCATTTTATTCTGCTCTATTGTCAATAGATAGGCATGGTGGTTTTATATCCCAATCAAACACTGTAAAAAAAAAATTTCCAGAGATATCTTCTTTTAGGTTCATTTTATAAAACGATGAATATATTCTATAATAGAAAAAGTAAGAGCCTCTAATGATTAATCCATTCTGAATATTTTTCAATTTATATCCAGAAAATTAAATGAAAGTGACAAACACACTTTGGGGACCATGTTGGGTGCTGATATGAGATATGAAGATAAACAAGCTATAGCTGAGCCCAGGAGGGGCCTCTGTCTTTGGGGAGAGATGCTATGTAAGTTCTTGGAAAGAAAAATAATTATAAATTATTGGAGTTCAAGGCTGGTTGAGATGAAATGTCTCCAAGGAACTCACCAAGTTGATTGATAACCAGAGGTATTCAGGCAAGAGAGAACTGATTGAATGCCATTACAGTTAGTTAGAAAGGCTTTTCCTGAGCAGTTGGACTGGGATATGTGAGTTGCAGAAGCTCCAAGCAGAGACAATAGACCCTTCTTTTGATGAATTCTAACCTGGTAGCTCAGTGGTAAAGAATATAGACCCGCCAGGGCAGGAGATGCAGGAGATGTGGGTTCAATCCCTGGGTTGGGAAGATCTCCTGGAGAAGGGAATGGCTACTTGCTCCAGTATTTTTGCCTGGGAAACCCCATGGACAGAGGAGCCTGGTGGGCTATGATCCATGGGGTCCCAAAAAAGTCAGGCATAGTTTCAGTCAGTTCAGTCACTCAGTCGTGTCTGACTCTTTGCAGCCCCATGGACTGCAGCATGCCAGGCTTCCCTGTCCTTTACCAACTCCTGGAGCTTGCTCAAACTCATGTCCGTTAAGTCGGTGCTGCCATTCAACCATCTCATCCTTTGTTGTCCCCTTTTCCTCCTGCCTTCAACCTTTCCCAGCATCAGGGTCTTTTCCGAGTCAGTTCTTCCCATTAGGTGGCCAAAGTATTGGAATTTCAGCTTCAGCATCAGTCCTTTCAATGAATATTCAGGATTGATTTCCTTTAGGATGGACTGATTTGATCTCCTTGCAGTCCAAGGGACTCACAAGAGTCTTCTCCAACACCATAGTTCAAAAGCATCAATTCTTTGGCATGCAGCTTTCTTTATAGTCCAACTCTCACATCCATACATGACTACCACAGCTTTGACTAGACGGATCTTTCTCTTTCAAGTAATTTCTATGCTTTTTAATATACTGTCTAGGTTGGTCATAGCTTTTCTTCCAAGGGGTAAGTATCTTTTAATTTCATGACTGCAGTCAGGATCTGCAGTGATTTTGGAGCCCAAAACAATAAAGTCTCTCACTGTTTCCATTGTTTCCCCATCTATTTGCCATGAAGTGATGGGACTGGATGCCATGGTCTTAGTTTTCTGAATGTTGAGTTTTAAGCCAAGTTTTTCATTCTCCCCTTTGAATTTTATCAAGAGGCTCTTTAATTCTTCTTTGTTTTCTGCCATAAGGGTGGTGTCATGTGCAGGTCTGAAGTTATTGATATTTCTCCCAGCAATCTTGATTCCACCTTGTGCTTCATCCAGCCCAGCATTTCTCATGTAGGTTAAATTAGCAGGGTGAAAATATACAGCCTTGACATACTCCTTTGCCAATTTGGAACCAGTCTGTTGTTCCATGTCCAGTTCTAACTGTTGCTTCTTGACCTGCATACAGATTTCTCAGGAGGCAGGTCAGGTGGTCTGGTATTCTCATCTCTTTAAGAATTTTCCACACTTTGTTGTGATCCACACAGTCAAAGGCTTTGGTATAGTCAATAAAGCAGAAGTAAATGTTTTACTGGAACTCTCTTGCTTTCCCAATGATCCAACGGATGTTGGCAATTTGATCTCTGGTTCCTCTGCCTTTTCTAAATCCAGCTTGAACATCTGGAAGTTCATGGTTCACATACTGTTGAAGCTTGTTTTGGAAGATTTTGAGCATTACTTTGCTAGTGTGTGAGATGAGTGCCATTACTTGGTAGTTTGAATATTATTTGGCATTGCCTTTCTTTAGGATTCTAATGAAAAACTGACCTTTTCCAGTCCTGTGGCCACTGTTGAGTTTTCCAAATTTGCTGGCATATTGAGTGCAGCACTTTCACAGCATCATCTTTTAGGATTTGAAATAGGTCAACTGGAATTCCATCACCTCCAGACTAGCTTTTCTCCTAGTGATGCTTCCTAAGGCCCACTTGACTTCACATTCCAGGATGTCTGGCTCTAGATGGGTGATCACACCATCATGGTTATCTGGGTCATGAAGATCTTTTTTATGTAGTTCTTCTGTGTATTCTTGCCACCTCGACTTAATATCTTCTGCTTCTGTTAGGTCCGTGCCATTTCTGTCCTTTATTGTGACCATCTTTGCATGGAATGTTCCCTTGGTATCTCTAATATTCTTGGAAAGATCTCTAGTCTTTCCCATTCTGTTGTTTTCCTCTATTTCTTTGCATTGATCAGTGAGGAAGGCTTTCTTATGTCTCCTTGCTATTCTTTGGAACTTTGCATTCAAATGCATATATCTTTCCTCTTCTCCTCTTCCTTTTGCTTCTCTTCCTTTTTTGTCATGATTTAGTGACTGAATAAAAACAAGAACAACAGGTCAAAATCCAAGTTCACTTAGTAGCTTTCTAATGGGATGATTTGGGACAGCTTACTTCTCTGAGACTCACTGGCTCAACTCTTCAACAGCACGAAGCTGTGAGGATGAAACTCAGAGAGCTGCGTTTTAACACAGTGAACCTTCTCTATGTCTTGAGGTCCTCATTCTTCCCGCTATAGCTGAGGTCACAGGTAAGCAGGGCAATATGAATCAAAGCTCCACAAAAGGTATAAAGACCTCCTGGACAATTGGTTGAGCTGGGATATTATGCTTGGGTTTCTGTTTTCCAAAACTGGAAAAGATCCTACAGGGAGCAGTTGGAGGTAAAGAAGAAAAGCATGGGCAAGTTCTGGGCTAAGATCAAGGCAGGTGAGCCACGTTCTGGTAAACTACTGACTCACATATGGCTTTTTTGGCCTTGATTTACCTGAGAGGAAAAGACCATGTAGGGGGATGGTGACTGGCTAGCACCTGAGGGTAGAGTCCCCTGGGGGATGCTGGGCATCTGCCTTCCAGCCTAGGGCCACAGACCAGTGCTGGAGCCTTGTGCAAAGGGATGTAGGCAGAAGCTGAGTGAGCTGTTTTTGATGGAATCCCATGAATTAGGGAACAAGGATGCATGAGTGCCACTACGCAGGCATCTTCTCACTCACTGGACATGACCGACAAAATACAGCAAGCCTCTCCCATTCACAACCAGATGCCGTGTGGCTCTTGTGTCTTGGAGGCTCCAGGGGAGGGGCCAGTCTTCAGGTGGGCATGAAACCTGATGTGCAATCAGGCCCCATGGACATCCGAGAGAGCAGGAGGCCTGCTGGCAGAGTGGACTCCTGGCGCAGTGCAGTGCTGGACACACTTCAGGTTACTCGGGGAATGCTCCCCAGGGTGCAGAGGGCCAATGAAGCAGGATTTTTTATTGTTTCGGCCCCATGTGATTCCCCCCAATAGATGACAGATCCCTTGACCACAGAGGGACAAATAGAGAAAGGGCCAGGCAGGCCTAGGCACCCCCCTCCAGTCCTCGTCCCCAGCACACACAGAGAGATGCATATACATGGCTAGTCTGCAGCCGGGAGACACGTGAAACGTGGTCTCCATATACTGGCTTCCAGGTGTCCTGAAGCCAACAGGCCGTGGTCACCAAGGGCTACTAACACCAGCCTCCTTTACTCCAGAGAGGCAGAAATCTCTAGACTATTTGTTTTCAAAAAGTTTAGTAGCCTCAAATAGGTCAAGGGTGGTGTATGAAAGGCATTGCAAGGCAATGATTTCTTTCTTCCCTTTTAATGAAATTTTTGAGTGCTTTTTACATTCTTTTTGGTAAAAATAATGTATGCTTATTATAAATAATTGAGAACAGAAATTGCATAATAAAATAAATAAAACATGATCCTAAATCCCAGAAAATGACAATATTTTGATGTGCAGCCTTCCATGCATACATCGCACAGATGATGTCATATTGTTGCCCGCTCTTTTCAAAATCCCGCTCACCAGAATGAAAGGTTATTTTCCCATGTTGTAAACACAATTGCACATCATATTTAATGAACTCCTAATATTCTTCTTTATATACACATACTGTAATTTGTTTAATCAATCCTATTCTTCAGAAGCATTTCATTAGCCTTATAAAATTTTCAAATTTATGGACAAAGTTGAGATGAACATTCTGGGCACACTTCTTTGGCTCTCATGTGGTTATTGGAAAATAGACACAATAAAGAATTTTTTACAAAAATAAAGAATTTGTTTTGATACATGTTGACCCTGTGGCACAGTATGTGGGATTTTATTTCCCAGACCAGATATCGAACCCACGGCCCCTGCATTGGAAGGCTGATACTTAACCACTGGACCTCCAAGGAAGTCCCTGGACTTTCATCATGTTTCAGTTCCAGGAGTAGGATTGCTGAGTCAAAGGGGAGGGACATTATCTGGGCCTTTGATATGGGTGAGAGTGGTTTCAGTCTGCCCTACAGAACTTCAAAAGGGACACCTTGAAGACCCCTGCAGGGAACCGAGGCAGCAGAGCAGGAAGAGTCCGAGCCCCAGGCCCTCCCCCACTTTCAACCACAGAAGCTCCCTTTATATTAATTTTATAGATTGAGCTCCATGTAAGATGTTCCACGAAGAAATAGTTTCTCGGTTTAAAAACTGTATTTATATATAAAGTCTGCAAAGCACAAAGTCCAATGATTGCAACTTGGTGACACAAATTGGCTGACTAAATCCAAGCTCGCCTCAATCTTTGTGTCCTTGAACTGGTTTGACGCTGATTTTCCGGTGACTCTGGGAAATGATGGTCTTAATTACCATAATAATGATGATGATTTTCATTGAGGTAAGAGGCCCAAATTGGACTATCTTTAATCAACAGCTGAGGAAATGCCTACGAGGCACAAACTGGAGGAACTTCTGAGAATAGGACTGGAAATTCCAAGTTTCCTAACCAACCACCTGATAACATCTAGCTCCTATCCAGTGGGGTCAAGGTAAGGGTAAGGTGGTGGCCACTGACTCTCCCTCCCCCTCCTTCCTCTCCTTTCCTTCTATCCCTTTCCCCATTCTTACACCAGCAAACACAAGTGCATACCCGAAAGCAGGGGCTGGTTCCTCAGGGCAAATGATCAGTCGCATTGAGGGTCTACCCACCACCCGACCTCTAGGCAACTCCAAGGCATTTCCAGAATGAAGCCAGAGCTTCTTACCAGCCTGGCCAGCTCTGGCTGTGGGACCCCGGCTAGATCATCTATGTCCCTGGAAGGGAAGGTTTTCAGATCTTTAGTCAAAGCGAGGGAGCAGGAGTTCTGCCTAACTAGTCAATTTTCCTAATGAGCTATTAGAAGCTGTTTTTGTGCTGAACACTCTGCCCTCATTATAACCGTGCTTCCCAGAAGCAAAGCTCTCTCGGCCCATTGTAATGAGCAGAACGCCGGAGCGAAACACAGTTTTAATGAGTTACAGCATGGATGTAAAGCGGAACAGCTTGCATCTGAGAGCACCTCAAAGGAAGACGAGGGCCAGTGGGTGCATTTATAGCAGTGGAATGAACCATACGGAGGTGACATCTCTCATCAGCCAAACTGGAAGAAACCAAGCAAGCTTCATCTTGACTGACAGGTGCACTCTCAGAACAAGAGAACAAAAATGTGTGGTGACCTTGAGAAATAGATTAAGTAGCTCCAAGTCACAGACATGGCAGTGTGATGTTACTTTACATGCGTGAGTGCTAAGTTGCTTCAGTCGTTTCTGACTCTTAGCAATCCTATGGACTGTAGCCCACCAGGCTCCTCGGTCCATGGGATTCTCCAGGCAAGAGTACTGGAGTGGGGTGCCACGTGATCTTCCTAAGACAAGAATCAAACCCATGTCTTGTGCTTTACAGGTGGGTTCTTTATCAATGAGCCCCCGGGGAAGCCTGTTATGTCATTTTACAATATACGGTATTGAAACTGTGTAAGTCAGATTGGGACTCGAATCCATGCAGCTGGGATTCCAGTGGGGTCAAAACCCAAGGTCTTTTAACTGAGATCACACACCTGGTTTCAGGACTTAATGAAGCTCAGGTTCTGGATGTCTCATCACAGAAATAATTCAGTGAGAGACAAAGCAACAGGTAAGAAGTGGATTTATTTAGAGAGAAACACTTTCCACAGAGTGTAGGCTGTTTCAGAAGGGAAGAGGCCTTGAAATTCAGCATGGTCAGTTTTTATGGGCTGGATAATTTCATCGGCTAATGAATGGGAGGATTGTTGTGTGTGTGTGTGTGTATGTGTGTGTGTGTGTGCTCATTTGTGTCTGACTCTTTGCAACTTCATGGACTGTAGCCCGTCAGGCTCCTCTGTCCATGGGATTTCCCAAGCAAGAATACTGGAGTGGGTTGCCGTGTCCTTCTCCAGGGTATCTTCCCAACCATGGGATCAAACCTGCATCTCTTATGTCTCTTGCATCGGCAGGCAGGTTCTTTACCTCTAATGCCACTTGGGATGCCCAAATGGAAGGACTATTCCAACTATTTTAGAGGAGGGACAGGAATTGGGCCACCATCATCTTTTGATCTTTGATGATCAGCCTCAGAACTGTCCCTGGGCCTACGGGTGATCATTTAGCATATGCTGATGTCTTACAAGGAGCATATACTAAGGCTCAAGGGACTTCCCAGGTGATGCTAGTGGTAAAGAACCTGCCTGACAATGCAGGAGACATAGGAGATGCACATGGCAACCTACTCCAGTATTCGTGCCTGGATATTAGACAGAGGAGCCTGGCAGGCTACAGTCCATAGGACTGTAGAGTCAGACAGGAATGAAGTGACTTCGTACCCATGCACCCAAGGTCTAGTGGAAGTCAACTCGTCTGCCATCTTGGCCCTATTTGGTTCTAATTAGTTTCTGTTGTGTCCTCAGGCTGTGTCATTCTTTTAAATGTTGTGCCCTGCCCCCTTCTGCCGTTTTAAGAGCCAAGAAAGAAGGACTTCATTAGCAGGGCATAGCAGATATGAATGAAGTTCAGATGGAGACAAGAGAGACCAGTGTGCTGGATCTAACTTATATCAGTCAGGGAGAGCTGATTGCTAAGTGTTTAAATTTTTGAAAAGGGGTCACTGAATTTAAGTCATTATTAACATTTAAATGACATGAACTGACAATTAAATACATTATGTGTATGAAATAAAATTCATCTTTTATGGAAAGACAAGGAAAATTTAAACAAAAAAATTTTGGCCTTCTCTCTCCCAATACTATGCATTGTGTATATGCATTATTCATGGACCAGACCTCCTCCATTGCAGAAATACCTGCTCTGCTCAATCATAAAGAGTAACAGTCTCCCAGCATCAACAAGACAATTCTCTACAGATAACATTCCTTCTTGATAAGGGGTCACATAGTGCTTAGATCTGAATTGTGTAAACTGTCAATAACACGTTATTTAACATACAGCCCATACCTGGGCATGGTGACGCTAGTGGTAAAGAATCCGCCTGTCCTTGCAGAAGAAGTAAGAGATGCGAGTTTGATCCCTGGGTCGGGAAGAGCCCCTGGAAGAGGGCATGGTTACCCACTCCAGTATTCTTGCCTGAATAATCCCATGGACAGAGGAGCCTGGTGGGGCTAAAGTCCATGGGGTTGCAAAGAGTCAGACACAACTGAGCTACTGAGCATACACGCACCTCTGTCTCAAAATGCTTATATAACTGTGCCTTGACTTCTAAAAGCAGAACAGTCCTTATGGCTTTCTGAGATGCTCTTCTGGGGTTATAATCCTCAGATGAGTGAAAGTTTTCATTTCTTTCCTAGATCGATTAATTTTTCACTCACATATTACAACCAAAGATAATACTCAAAATTCCTAATTTTACTACTGCTAAGTCTACTGCTAAGTCCCTTCAGTAGTGTCCAACTCTGTGCTACCCCATAGATGGCAGCCCACCAGGCTCCCCCGTCCCTGGGATTCTCTAGGCAAGAACACTGGAGTGGGCTGCCATTTCCTTCTCCAATGTATGAAAGTGAAAAGTGAAAGTGAAGTCGCTCAGTCGTGTTCGACTCTTGGCGACCCCATGGACTGCAGCCCACCAGGCTCCTCCATCCATGGGAGTTTCCAGGCAAGAGTACTGGAGTGGGGGACTGTTCCTTTTAGTTTGTTCACATCTATTGTATTCAATGATGTCATGTTGGTAGCTTGAAATTGGGCAGGATGAGAGTATTACCAATATGAAAATCACCAAATACTGCACATTAGGGCGTGGTTTATTGTTCTGTGGATTGTCTATGTAGAAAGCTATAGAAAATTATGGAAACAGTGCTAATAATGCAGATTACACTTAAAAGTGCATCCTTAGCCATTACTGTGTGCGTATGGCACAAAAATTTTAAGGAAACACTCTTCTGTTATGTGAAAACTATTCAAATCAGCAGAGAAGTCAGTCATGTCATTGCTAAATGAGTCAAGTTCCCACACATGTCTTTGTTGTCTCATTTCCATCTTACTCATTGACATAAACAAAAGGTATCTATCAGCATTCATGATGGAGCTACATTCATTTATCAGTCGAAGCCACTGGTTGGGGATAGAAATAAGAGTTCATAAAAAATAATAATAATCATTTTGTAAGAATCAGTTGGCCATATAGAAATTTCAATGAAGAGTAGTATATAAATCACTCTTATTTGTACACTGTGTATTAGGCATCCTTTATGTAAACAAAATTTGTAATGAATGCATGAAATGTACATACATACATACACTTAAATACCTTATATATACATATGTAATCGTTAATTATTTTAGGCTGTGTGGTTGTTAAACATTTGCCAGGACACCATTGAAGAGATCATCCCATCTCCAAGGTCTGTAAGCATTAAGCATCTCAGCGTGGTGGAGTAGGGGAATTAGAATTCTGGACTTTGGTTAGAATATGTCTGCTGGGTCTGTATGATGTTGGGCAATCATGCTCAGTGAGTTTTAGTTTTGATTTTAGTTTCTAAGTAATGTGTTTTGCAACCCCATGGACTCTAGCCCACCAGGCTTCTCTGTCCTTGGAATTCTCCAGGCAAGAATACTGGAGTGGGTAGCCATTCCCTTCTCCAGGGGATCTTCCTGACCAAGGGATCAAACTCACGTCTCCCACATTGCAGGCAAATTTTTTACTGCTGAGCCACCAGGGAAGCCCGAGTAAAAAGGAGATATTAATACTCACCTTTAAGGACCATTGCAATTACAAATGAGATCAAGTTTACTTTAGCATAGTGCCTGGCATTTAGCAGGCTGCTATTATGAATTTATTACTCTGATTATGAGTATAATTACTTGCAAGCAAAGGTGTTCAGGATTGATTCAGTATCAGACATGCTGAAATATCTTCGGATGCTCTGAATTATGAGGGAGAAAGAGGCATAACATTGGCAGCCTTCAGAAGGACCGCTCTTGAGGAGCAGGGAGTAGGTTAATAAACTTCCACATGTGATATCTTACTTCATCGTCAGGACAGTTCTGTAAGGGACTGTGGGAGATTCACATGTGATATCTTACTCCATCGTTAGGACAGTTCTGTAAGGGAATATGGGAGATTCACATGTGACATCTTATTTCATCGTCAGGACAGTTCTGTAAGGGAATGTGGGAGATCTTATTTTCCAGTGATGGCTGATGTGGTATTTCCCTTCTCATATTTTCTGGAACTTGGCCGTCCCTCCATCAGAACCTGAATACACATTGCCTGTCTTGAAGCTGGGCAAACTTATGGCTCAATTATAGCCCAGAGAAGACATCAAAAGTGACAGAGCATGACTTCCAGGGGATACACTTCTGTCTCATTGATAAAGACGCTCACCTTTGGAGCCCTGAGTCACCCTAGAAGTCCAACTCTCCCGAATCCTCAGTGCTGCAAGAAAGCCCTGCGAACTTGACAGTGGCCCTGGATTTCCAGTCCTGCCCGTCCAGACTTCAGATCTGTAAGTACATGAACGTTCCAAGGTTTCTAGTTTCTTAACTGTCAGATCTGTCCTAGATGAGACATCACAGAGAGAGACCAGGTGACCTGCTCTGTCCTTTCCAAATTACTGACCTTCAAAATCTGTGAGCATTATTAAATGGTGGCTTTATATCACTGGGTGTGAGGTGGTTTGTTACACACCAGTAGTTATCAGAATTGAAATTCTTTTACTAAGATAATGACTTTGCACAATCACACGGCTAGTCATTGACAAATATGAGATTCACTCTCCAGGGCTTCCTGACTGGAGATTTCATGCTTCTTACACTATGCTACACTTTTCTGCTCATTGGAGGGGTGAGGACTGTTGTGTTCTTAACTTGCTGGAGCTCAGAGGTACTGAGAGGGGTAGAGGAGGACAGAAGCTGGCCATTGTAGATATGCCCCGGGGTTGGGCTCCTGTTAGAAACAGCTGGGCTGGAGTGGGACCAGAGGAACTGACCCTGTAGAGCATAGACAGACTGGGTTCAGACTCTGTATACAATTCTCTCTTCTCTTAGAAAAGAAAAAAAATCCCCGCCCTGGTGTTTTGGTGTCTGCAGCTGCTTCCGTTGTGAAATGCAACACATGTCCACCTGGGCGCTGATTTGATGAGCATCTAGGAGAACATCTCCTGGGGTTGTAATTCCTCAAGTTCTGGATAGACGACAACACGAGGACTCGCAGCATTTCAGCCCCACTCCCCTGTATCAAGAGACGGTGGAGAATTTGGTTTCTTTCAGAGGCTTCTGGGGCTCAGGGGTAGAGCAGTGGGCCTCCAATCCTGTATGCAGCTGCTGGAAACCAGTCACCACCTGGCTCTAGCGGTTACCCTCTCTTGCTTAACCTACACTGTGAAGTCATCTCTGACTCCTCTAGGCAAATCTGGCTGATTCTTCCTGTATCTTTCTCCAGAACCACGTACAGAATTCATTCCATTGTGTTGTTTACTTACCTGTCTGAGTCCTTATCAGACTCAGTTCCTCAGGGGCAGAGAATGGATTTTCTTCACCCTCAACACCTACAGCATCTGACACAGAGGAGGAACTTGGAGAGTTTATTAATACATCTTTAATTTTAATTGAACACCTACTTTCAAGTTGTTTATATGAATTGGCTCAGTCCTCAAAAACAGCCCCGTGAAACAGGCACGATTATATCCTGTGATGGTTCATTTTCTGTGTCACATTTATTGGCCATCAGTGCCCAGGGATTTGGTTAAACATTATTCTGATGTGTCTGTGAGGGTGTTTTGGATGAGGTTCTATTTAAATTGGTGAACTTTGAGTAAAGAAGATTACCCTTTATAAAGTGAAGGAGCTGGATGAATACAATCAGTTGAAGGTCTGAGTAGAACAAAGACTTACATCTCTCACATGAGGGAATTCTGCCAGCAGAGGGCTTTTGGACAGAAAAGCCCCCTGCAGCATTGCCTGTTCTTGGGTCTCAAAGCTGTGGGGCCACCCTGCACATCCTGGTCTTGCTGGGTTCCATAATCACATGAGCAAATCCCTTCAAGTCAATTCTTTCTCTCTGTACATACAAACATCATATTGGTTCTCTTTCCCTGGAGAACTCTGACTAACGCATATCCCCACTAACAGGTGGGGAAATTTAGGCCCAGAAAGAATGTTATTTGTCCAGGATTATGCAGTAATAGGGCTTCTCTGATGGCTTAGACAGTAAAGAATCTGCCTGCAATGCAGGAGACCCAGGTTTGATCCTTGGGTCGAGAAGATCCCTTGGAGAAGGAAATGGCAACCTACTGCAGTATTCTTTCCTGGAAAATCCCATGGACAGAGGAGCCTTGCAAAAAGTCAGACAGGACTGAGGACACATACAATTCCTGCTTTTAGTACTGGCCATTCCAGTTTCTGAGAACTCACTCAATCTAGAGCAAACTGGTATAGTCAGTCTTCCTGCATGCAAATATAACTCTGAGGTAGACTTGTCGGGTAACATTTTTCATGGGACCTACTTATACTAAGTGTGCGTGTGTGTACAAAATTTTATTTATTTTTCTGAAATTCAAATGTAGTTGTGCCCTATGTTGGCTCAGATGGCAAAGAATCCACCTGCAATACAAGATACCCGGGTTCAGTCCCTGGGTTGGGAAGATCCCCTGGAGAGGTAAATGGCAATCCACTCCAGTATTCTTGCTGGGGAAATCCCGTGGACAGAGGAGCCTGGCGGGCTATAGTCCATGGGGTTGCAAAGAGTCTGACACTGCCGAGCGACTAACACTTTCACTTCTACACTAAACATTTTATTTGTTTAGTTTTGGCTGCACTGGGTCTTTGTGCGCATGGGCTTGTGTCCTGTGATTTTATTTCTGTATCTGGCAACCTTACTCTGAGATGTTTGCTGTGTTGTTACCAATGAAGAAACAAGCTGTTTATTATTGGGACAAGTCCCCACATGGGGCGGGCTGGGAAATTCTCTTTGTCTCCTTGCTGAGAAAGGATGGGGTTTAAGGGAAGCTAAACATGACTGGCTGGGTAATGAACATCTTTAACTCAGACTTGACTGGAGCATCCATAGTTAGGAGTTGGTCTAATTGCTAAGTGGATGGACTCCCAGAACCAGCAGGCCAGCTTCCAACATGGGGTCTGCTATTCACTGCCTCTGCTGCCCTGGACAAGCTATTTCATCCTGCGGTGCCTCCGTTCCCTCATTGGACAGGTGGGGCCATGGCAGTACCTACCTCCTAGGATTATTGTGATGATTCAGCAGTTTGATATGCATAATTTTTTTAAATTAGAGTATAATTGTTTTACAGTGTTGTGTTAATTTCTGCTGTACAACAAAGTCAATTAGCTATATGTGCACATATACCCCCGCCCTCTGGGAACTCTCTCCCACCACAGCCTCCCATCTTACTTCATCCTCCCATCCCACTCCATCCCCCCTTCCCACTCCTCTAGGTCATCACAGAGCCCTGAGCCGAGCTTCCTGTGCTGTTGAGCAGCTTCCCACTAGCTGTCTATTTTACACGTGGCAGGGCACTTACGTCACTCTCAATTTCCTGATTCATCTCACCCCGCATCCCCACACTCCCTGAGTGTGCACATCTGTTCTCTAAGTCTGCAAGTAGCTTCATCTCCACCATTTTTCTAGATTGCTCTGAACAGAGCCTAGCATGCAGTAGGGCTAGTTTTTCCCTTGCTGGCATTCTTCCTCCTTTGGCTTACACCACTTATGCTTACGCCCTTCCAAACTCTCGGGCCCAGTGATCTCTGAATCCAGGATGGTCACGTGACAAGGCCCAGTCCAGGAGCCTTCCAGAGCCCAGACCAGTGATTGCTCCAAGGATGACAAGAATGGAGCACAGGCCTGCCCAGCGAGGGTCAATCCCCTGGCTTTTGTTAGGGAACTGAGGGAGAAGAGCCCTTTCCCCCTGTAGCTGGTCCCTATGAAAGCGCATGACCCTGGATCACTTGAGAGCCTATATAAGGATGTCTACCTGAGAACAGGGCCTGGGAGTAGAGAAGAACAGAGTCCTGCTATCCCAGTGCAAGCATCTGGATGGGCCTGGCCTTGCAAGTGGCTGAGAGCATCATCTTGGAGTTGACTTGTGGGTGGGAACCCCACACAGCCTTGGGTTCTTACACCTCCCTGTTCCTCACTCCCTTGGTTCAATGGGGATGATAATAGCTCCTCTTTAGGTGGTGCTGTGAAGACAGCATGGGTTGCTATATATAAAGGTTTTGAAACAGTGTCATGCACGGTATATATTCTCAATAAATACTGACTGTTACCATCTGTTCTGCAAGCCCATACAGTCTCTTTGTGGTCCACGTTAGTTCAAGTAAGTCTGTCATTTGTTACCAGAAGAATTAATGCTAATAAAAATGCATTTGAGGAGTGCATAGAGTTCTAGGATGACTCAGATGCCTCTCCAGAGTCAACAAAGGGGAAATTTGGCAAGAATAACTTGGACAGGTAGCTCATCAAGAAGAGAAATTTGAATGAGAGTTCATGGATGAGAGCAGTGGTTCTGAATATTGAACATTCCCTTGGGGAGTTTGTTAAAACACAGACTGATGGACCCCCACCTCCAGTGTTTTTGGTTTACAAAGTCTGGGTGGGCCTTGAGAATTTGCATTTCTTTTTCTTTTTTTGAGAATTTGCATATCTAACCATTTCTAACAAGGTTCTGGGTGATGCTCTGCTGAGGTTTCTGGTCTCTGGACTCTTTGAAAATCACTCATTAGTGAAAGGCCAAAGCAATGACATTTATTATTAGTTTTATTTTAGTAAGTCTCTTATCATGCCTGCTACAAACAAGACACTGTTTTAAGTGCTTTACAAATACTAATGTATTTCATTTTCACAGAAGGTTTTTTAACATAGTCACTATCACTATTTTGCAAAGGAGAAAGCTGAGGCACAGAAAAGTGACATGGCATGCCTCTGTTTTGTTGGTGGAGAGCTAGGAAACACACCCAGGCATCTGGGGTGGCCGTAGCCTCTATTTTAGGCTGTCTCTCAGACCAACTCAATGGATGTTAGTTTGAGCAAACTCTGGGAGCTGGTGAAGGACAGGGAAGCCTGGCATGCTGAGTCCCTGGGGTTGCAAAGAGTCAGACATGGCTGAACCATTGAACAACAACTCACTAATTGATGCTATATAGAAAATGAAAGGATTTGAAAACTACAGAGGCTTGAGCCGCACTGTAGACTGTGGTTCTCTGCGTTTGGATGGGATATGTAGGTTTGCCAGCTTTAGAAAGCTGCTCAGATGACTGAGACTGTGAGCCTGAGAAGTGGAAGTATTGCCTTTGATCCTGGCTCCCAGCCTCTCAGCAGGTATGCCTTCTCCCTGAGGAGGGCCTCTGCAGAGTTCAGGGGCACGAGCAAGGGCTGGTCAGGAGAAAGCTCCTTTCCACTGTAAGTACTGGGATTGCAGGGGAAGCAGCCATCTGAAGCCAGAGGTTAAATGCTGCATCTAAGTTCAGATACAGTGGACTTCTCTGGTGGCTCAGATGATAAAGAATCTGCTCACAACGTATGAGACCTGGGTTCGATCTCTGGGTCACGAACATCCCTTGGAGAAGGGAATGGCTACCCACTCCAGTATTGTTGCCTGGAGAATCCCATGGACAGAGGCAACTGGCAGGCGATAGTCCATGGGGTTACAAAGTGTAAAAGAGGTCGGACAGGACTGAGTGACTAACACTTTCAAGATCAGATACAATCTTTAGCAAGGGAGCCTGGCGGGCTGCCGACTATGGGGTCGCACAGAGTCGGACACGACTGCAGCGACTTAGCAGCAGCAGCAGCAGCATTTTTGCAGCTCCACTTGCTTTGCTTTGTTACACTCCTTCCCTGTCTGCCTGTTTCCAGTTACTGAGGGAAGCTCAGACCAGGCTTGGAAAAACCAGCCCAGAAACTTGTGTTTTGCTCACAGGATAGTGTTTCCATGCGGTTTCCATTGGTTTGTTGATTTATTCTCAGAGAGGAAAGGGACACTAGATAAGAAACATGTCCTACTTCTTACATTGGAAGGTGCTTGCATGTCCTTTTGTATGAACTCAGTTTCCGGTGCTGGGAATAATGTATTTGTGTGTGCTCACTCACGTCTGACTCTGTGACTCCATGGACTGCCAGGCTCCTCTGTCCATGGGATTATCCCAGCAAGAATATTGAGTGGGTTGCCATGCACTCCTCCAGGGATCTTCCCGCAACCCAGGGATCAAGCTTGCATATCCTGCATTGCAGGCAGATTCCTTAATGCTGAGCCACTGGGAAAGCTCAATAGTAGTCCCAGTCCAGTATTCTCGCTTGGGAAATTTATGGACAAAGGAGCCTGGTGGGCTATAATCCATGTGGTCACAAAAGAGTCAGACACAACTTAGCAATTAAACAACAACAGCAACAAACATAGGGATAACCCAGTCCTGCCTTTCCTCCAGACTTCCCCAGCCACCATTGCTTCTTTCCTCCAAGCTGCTCTTACAAAAGAGGGAGCCATGGTACAGAGAGGGGGCTGACTTTCACAGCTCTTGGACGATGGGTTAAAATCAGGGTACAGAAGGAGGAAATAATTTTTAATACAGGATAATCCAAAGGTTGATCTTTGCATGAATCTCGGTGGGGATCAAGGCTCTCCTCTGTTTTCAGTTAGTTTAAACATACTGTCTAGATTTCCCCATGACCTTGACAAAGTACAGCTTTGCCCTCAAGGATATGGTAGAATCATCTTGGCCACTGGGGCTAACATAGCAAAAACAACTCAGCAGGGTCATTGGGCTTTGTTTTGTGTTTGCTTTTGTTTTGATTTAAAATACCACAATTTCACTCTTCAGGAAGCAGTTCAGACAGACTTGAAATAGTAATGGAAAGAAAATTTCATTCTCCTTTCATTCATCACTGGTTTGTTGAGTGAGAAGTTCTCTGTGGAGGGAGAAAGAAAAAGATACACAAGCCAAAGCCTTACTTCAGGAACTTACAGGATAGTGAGGGAGGGAAACACCTTTAGGGCAATGTGCAGAAAAATCCTACACAGGGGACCAGAGGATGGGGACTTCAATAGACATATATTATGCATAGGTGAAACCCTGCAACTCAGATTGAAATCATGCAGCTCAGATTGACACAAACCTACATGCTGGGACTCAAACCCAGCCCAAACCCAGATCAGAACTGGAACCCATGGTATTTTAACAGAAATCCCATACCTGATCTCAGGACTTAATGAGGCTCAGGTTCTTGATGTCTCATTGCAGAAAGAATTCAGTGAAAGACAAAGTGATAAGCAAGAAGTGGGTTTATTACAAGAGAGAAACACACTCCACAGACAGAGGGTGGGCCATCTCAGAAGATGAAGGTGGCCTGGAAATATGGTGTGGTGAGTTTTTATGGTCGGGTAATTTCATAGGTTAATGAGTGGGAGGATTATTCCAACTATTTGGGGAAAGGGTGGAGATTTCCTAGAATTGGGCCACCATCCACTTTTTGGCCTTTGATGGCTAGCCTCAGAACTCTGAGGGCCCTGGTGTGTGTGTGTGTGTGTGTGTGCCATAGAGCTGATGGGTGTGTCATTTAGCTTTTGCTAATGTATCACAATAAACATATAATGAGACTCAAGGTCCGTTGGAAGTCAGATCTTCCACCATCTTAGACCTATGTGTTTCTAACCAGTTTTTTATCATATTCTATGGCTTTATCATTCTTTTAAAGGCTGTCCCCCCAAACCCTATGGTATTAATATAACAGACAAGGCTACTGAGGCTTAGAGAGAATAAGTAAATTTCTCAAGATCTCAGAGACAGTTAGTGATCAAGCCAAGTTCTAATACTCTGTTTTCTGTTTACTTAGGTTCAATGTTTGTGCTATCTCTGCTCTTCCATGAGCTACGAGGCATGAAGGTTCAAGTTAGTAGGTGGATATTAATAGACAGACACATGCATACATGCATGGTATGAAGAGGGTGGTTTAACAGGGGTGCCTAGTAAAGGAATCCTAGAAGACTCTGTGTTTATATTACAGTGGTCCCCATCCATTTTGGCACTAGGGTCCAATTTCACGGAAGACATTTCCATGGACTGGAGTGGAGCATAGTCTACCCCGGGCAGGCACATTATATTTATTGTGCACTTTATTTCTATGATTATATCAACTCCACCTCAGATCAGCAGGCATTAGATCCTGGAGGTTGGAGACCACTGGTTTATAAGATCCGCATAGAGATGAGCATTCCAGGTGGAAAAAAGACACAACAGTGCAGCGAAAATTGGAAGGTCCATGCAAGTCTGTAGAACCACATGTAGTTATGATTGCCAGGAATGCATGGGTTGTGTAGGAAAGTAATGGGAAATGGGAGTAAAAGGAAATTTGTGAGCAAGTTAAAAGGCAAAGTAGATTGCTAAGCCTAGAATATTAGACTGAGTGATATGGCTATTGGGTCCTGATATATGACCATCTGTCACAATTTCACGCAAGGCTACAGTTCTCTCAACCAAGGCCCAATCAAACTCAAAGTTGTCCCCTGGACCCCAAAGAATTGCTTCAGATTGCTGACATTGCCCCAATTTTTATGGACTGATGTCAGCAACTGCACAAGCTACTGTCAGTCCATTTCAGTCATAATACTCATTAGTACTGGGAAGAAAACCCAAACAGTCTTGAAACAGCCCCTCAGCCCCCTTTGTCAGAGTAATCTGATCCAGAGATAGACCCCGCATATGGAGCATCCCTGAGAGCATGGCAAAGAACCACAGCACTCCCAGCAGAGGGTCTTCACATCCAACCTCTTCTGACTTACGCTCACCTGACTCCCTACCTCCTCCACCCACATGCCATCTCGTAACCTCCTGGAAATTCCTCTCCAACTGATTCCTTCCCCAGACTCTCTGCTTCAAGCAGCACCAGTTGTGTTTCAAGCTCCCTTCACTCCTCTGGCCACCTTGGGAAGGACACTCACCCTGATGTTGAGTCATTAATCCTCATGCCATGTATTTGCTTAGTTTGCTGAAAGTCATGCAGTTTGTTCAGTGTCATTATCTGCAGTGCATTCTTCAGAAAGCTGAGGAATTAAATTAAAAATGGCACGGTGTGTTTGCCATACTGATGACAGTGTCCACCTTTTATATTTCGTTTTGGCAAAATATGATTGAGTGAAACATAGAGGTAAGTCTTTCATGGGACTAGGAAGAGAAGAAGTCAATGAAGGCAATAGCGTTAAGAGTAAAGGGTAGAAAGGAACAGAAGCATGTCGTATGTACATATATTGACTGATACAAGGTAGATACTTATGAACAGCCCCAAATAGCTTTAGTTTTTTTAAAGTATGAAAACCTTGGATATTTTATTATTACTTTTAATTGAGGTATAGTTAATTTATAATATGTTGATTTCAGGTGTACAGCAAAGTGATTCAGTTTATATATATATATATATATACACACACACACTTTTTTTTTCAGATTCCTTTCCAGGATACATTATTACGTGATATTAAGGGACTTCCCTAGCGGTCAAGTGGTTAAGACTTCACCTTCTATTGTAGGCAATGCAGGTTCGATCCTGGTCAGGGAGCTAAGATACCACATGCCTCCTGGCCAAAACACCGAACATAAAACAGAAGAAATATTGTACAAGATATTGAGTATAGTTCCCTGTGCTACACAGTAGGTCCTTGTTGTTTATCTATTTTATATATAGTAATGTGTGTATGTTAATCCCATGCTTCACGTTTATCCCTCTCATCCCCTTTGGTAACTATATGTTTGTTTTCTATGTCTGTGAGTTTATTTCTGCTTTGTAAATAAGTTCATTTGTATCATTTATTTATTTATTTAGATTCCACATATAAGTGATACCACGTGGTAGGCATCTTTCTCTATCTAATTTAGTTCACTTAGTATGGTCATCTCTAGGTCCATCCATGCTCCTTGCATCTTTTTAATGCTAGCTGATAGGTTGATTTCTCTCTGTTCAAACACTCCCTGTACACTGTTGGACACCTATTTTAAGTTTTTGTATCCAAAAAGTGGGACTTCCCTGGTGGTTCAGATGGTAAAGAATCTGCCTGCAATGCAGGCAACCGGGTTTGATCCCTGGGTAGGGAAGATCCCCTGGAGAAAGAAATGGCTCTAGTAATCTTTACCTGGTGAATTTCATGGACAGAAGAGCCTGGTGGGCTATAGTCCATGGTACTGCAAAATGTCAGACATGACTGAGTGACTAGCACATCCAAAAAGAAAGAAAGATTCCACTGTGAATCAAATGCACTGTGGAAACAGCAGGATATAAAGAGACATTGGCACTGAAATGAAGGAGGATCTGTTGTAGTCAGATGGCGGAAGGATAACTGAGATGCTATACAATACACAAAATGAAGACCCAGCAAAGGACAATGAACCATACCTGCGTGGAAAGGGGTTAGGGCAATTTTAAGATGGACCACATGTAACTGGTGACATTTGAGTTGAACCCTAAAGGATGTACAGGATTTCTTGGGGAACGGCAGTGAATGGTGGACAGGGAGAAGGCAATGGATGACAGTCAAGGCAGAAGGAATAGCCTGCATGGAGGCATAGAGAACAGGAAGAGCAAAGCGACTGTGAGAAGGTTAGTGTGGCTGGCTGCATAAGAAGGAAAGGAGTAGAAGGCAATGCTCTTTCCCCCTGGTCTCTTTTCCAACTTATTGGCTGTGCTTCTCTGTCTCTGCAGTCTCACCCTCCTCTGCCTGGTCATTAGAGATTAAATGTCCTCAAGACTTGATTTTGAAATAAATATAAATGAATTTCTTAGACACTAGGCATTAAGAGTGCAGATCAGAATAATCTGATTTTGAGCCTGCTTTTCTTCTATTCCATGTCCTCTTCCTGGGCAACCTTATTCACCCCTGCTTTCAATCTCACCTATATGAGAATATCAGTTCAGTTCAATCTCTCAGTCGTGTCTGATCTTTGCGACCCCATGGACTGCAGCCAGACTTCCCTATCCATCACCAACTCCTGGAGCTTGCTCAGATTCATGTCTATCGAGTTGGTGAAGCCATCCAACCATCTCATCCTCTGTTGTCCCCTTCTCCTCCTGCCTTCAATCTTTCCCAGCATCAGGGTCTTTTCAAATGAGTCATTTCTTTGCATCAGGTGGCCAAAGTATTGCAGTTTCAGCTTCAGCATCTGTCCTTCCAATGAATATTCAGGACTGATTTCCTTTAGGATGGACTGGTTGGATCTCCTTGCAGTCCAAGGGACTCTCAAGAGTCTTCTCCAACACCATAGTTCAAAAGCATCAATTCTTGGGCTCTCAGCTTTCTTTATAATCCAACTATCACAATCATACATGAATACTGGAAAAACCATAGCTTTGACTAGATGGACCTTTGTTTGCAAAGCAATATCTCTGCTTTTTAATATGCTGCCTAGGTTGGTCACAGCTTTTTTTCCAAGGAGCAATTGTCTTTTAATTTCATGGCTGCAGTCACCATCTGCAGTGATTTTGGCGCCCAAAACAGTAAAGCCTCTCACTGTTTCCATTGTTTCCCCATCTATTTGCCATGAAGTGATGGGACTGTATGCTATTATGACCTTAGTTTTCTGAATGTTGAGTTTTAAGCCAACATTTTTACTCTCCTCTTTCACTTTCATCAAGGGGCTCTTTAGTTCTTCTTCGCTTTCTGCCATAAGGGTGGTGTCATTTGCATATCTGAGGTTATTGATATTTCTCCTGGCAATCTTGATTCCAGCTTGTGTTTCATCCAGCCCAGCATTTCACATGAGGTATTCTGCATTTAAGTTAAATAAGCAGAGTGACAATATACAGCCTTGATGTACTCCTTTTCCAATTTGGAACCAAACTGTTGTTCCATGTACAGTTCTAGCTGTTGCTTCCTGACCTGCATACAGATTTCTCAGGAGGCAGGTCAGGTGGTCTGGTATTTCTATCTCTTTAAGAATTTTCCACAGTTTTTTGTGATCCACACAGCCGAAGGCTTTGGTGTAGTCAATAAAGCAGAAGTAGATGTTTTCCTGGAACTCTCTTGATTTTTCAATGATCCAATGTATGTTGACAATTTGATCTCTACTTTCTCTGCCTTTTCTAAATCCAGCCTGAACATCTGGAAGTTCACAGTTCGCATACTGTTGAAGCGTGACTTGGAAGATTTTGAGCATTACTTTGCTAGCATGTGAGATAAATGCAATTATGTGGTAGTCTGAACATTCTTTGGCATTCTAATGAAAACTGACCATTTCCAATCCTGTGGCCATTGCTGAGTTTTCCAAAGTGGCTGGCATATTGAGTGTAGCACTTTCACAGCATCATCTTTTAGGATTTGAAATAGCTCAACTAGAATTCATCACCTCCACTAGCTTTGTTCATAGTGATGCTTCTTAAGGCCCACTTGATTTCATATTCTAGGATGTCTGGCTCTAGGTGAGTGATCACACCATTGTGATTATCTTGGTCGTGAAGATCTTTTTTTGTGTAGTTCTTCTATGTATTATTGCCACCTCTTCTTAATATCTTCTTCTTCTGTTAGGTCCATACTATTTCTGTCCTTTATTGTGTCCATCTTTGCATGGAATGTTCCCTTGGTATCTCTAATTTTCTTGAAGAGATCTCTAGTCTTTCCCATTCTATTGTTTTCCTCGATTTCTTTGCATTGATCAGTGAGGAAGGCTTTCTTATCTCTCCCTGCTATTCTTTTGAACTCTGCATTCAAATGCGTATATCTTTCCTTCTCTCCTTTGCCTTTAGCTTCTCGTCTTTTCTCAGCTATTTGTAAGGCCTCTGCAGACAACCATTTTGGCTTTTAGCATTCTTTTTCTTGGGGATGGTCTTGGTCACTGCCTCCTGTACAATGTCACAAACCTCAGGCACTCTATCAGATGGAGATCTATGGAGAAATAACTCCAGATAGAATGAAGAGATGGAGTCAAAGTAAAAACACCCAGTTGTGAATGTGACTGGTGATAGAAGTAAATTCTGATGCTGTAGGGAGCAATATTGCATAGGAACCTGGAATGTCAGATCCATGAATCAAGGCAAATTGGAGGTGGTCAAGCAGGAGATGGCAAGAGTGAACATCAACATTTTAGGTGTCAGTGAACTAAAATGGGCTGGAATGGGTGAATTTAACTCAGGAGACCATTATATCTACTACTGTGGGCAAGAATCTCTTAGAAGAAATGGAGTAGCCATCATAGTCAACAAAAGAGTCCAAAATACATTACTTGGACGCAGTCTCAAAAATGGCAGAATGATCTCTGTTCATTTCCAAGGCAAACCATTCAATCTCACAGTAATCCAAGTCTATGCCCTGACCAGTAATGCTGAAGAAGCTGAAGTTGAATGGCTTTATGAAGACCTACAAGACCTTCTAGAACTAACACTCAAAAAAGATGTCTTTTTCATCATAAGGGACTGGAATGTGAAAGTAGGAAGTCAAGAGACACCTGGAATAACAGGCAAATTTGGCCATGGAATACAAAACAAAACATGTCCAAGGCTAACAGAGTTTTGCCAAGAGAACACACTGGTCGTTGCAAGCACCCTCTTCCAACAACACACAAGAAGACTCTACACATGGACATTACCAGATGGTCAATACCAAAATCAGGTTGATTATATTCTTTGCAGCTGAAGATGGAGAAGCTTTATACAGTCAGCAAAAACAAGACTGGGAGCTGACTGTGGCTTAGATCAATGCCAAATTCAGACTTAAATTGAAGAAAGTAGGGAAAACCACTAGACCATTCAGGTATGACCTAAATCAAATCCCTTACAATTGTTATACAGTGGAAGTGACATATAGCTTCAAGGGATTAGATATGATAGACATAGTTCCTGAAGAACTATGGATGGAGGTTTGTGACATTGTACTGGAGGCAGTGATCAAGACTACCCCCAAGAAAAAACAAATGAGAAGATCATATGAGTTCATATCTCTAGTTCAGAGACTGACGTCTAGTTCAAATTCCCAGTCTGCATATGCTACTTGGAAGTCTCAGAGGTATCAAATATGGTTAAATGCTGAGCCTCTGGTCTTTAGTCTTAACCTTTACTATTAACCTGGTTCCTCTTTCAGTGATCAGCACCATCATCTATCTAGTTTCATGAGTGGGACAGTATCTTGAACACTGGCATTGTCCAAATACCTCTCCCCAACTTTCTCACCCAGTTCACCTCTAGTAATATTGATATTACCTCTTCAGTATTTCTCAAATCCACCCACTACTATCCATTTTTATCAAGTCCATAGCAGTTGAAGTTAACAATTTTATACCTTGATACATTGCACAGTGTATCTTAGCAAGTTCTGTTTCTACTCTTAATCTCACTTTAAACTCTCCAGTTCAAAGTAAGGGAATCCTTAAAAAAAAAATAGGAATTTGAGCAATATGGTGAATTGTAGATCATAGAAATATTTCCTAGTATAACTATGTTCATTGGATAAATGCTGCATGGCTGACTAGAGGAAAAAAATAAGGGAATTTCTTAAAAGTTAGGCATTAAATAAGAGTGCAGATCAGCAGAATATAGCACTTGCCATGATGGTTTATAATCTGGGTTTAAATGGACCATTTATACCAGAAAAATAAATTAAAGGTTCAGCTAGCAGAGGACAGGAATAAAAACAGACACTGAGAATAAATCTAAGACTTAGAAATAATGACATCCTCATGAAGGAAAATAGGGAAAAAAGACATTTCTTTTCTGCTGAAGGATGTATGCATGTCTTTTTTTTTTTAATTACCACTCATAGAGTGGGAAAAATATCCTTCAAGAATTACTATTTACAAGTTTTTATTCTAGACTTGTGACCTGGAGAAACTAAACCTAAGCTTAAATATATGTATTTAAAGAAGTCAAGGTTAGTTGTTCCCCAGGTGGCTTACCAAAACAAACCAAATTCTGCCTGGAAGATCACAAACCCAGGCTTCAAAGAATTTCCACAGATAAAAAGAACATCACTAAAGAGTGAAAATAAAACCCATGAGGAGGCAAAGTCAAAATGTGTAAAATTAAGCAACAAAACAAAATAAAAGCAAATTCATAAACAGGTCTGTAAAGTCTGCTTATATTAGAATTTGGATACAGAAGAGCAAGTGTGTTTATAGAATGCTAAGAAGTTTAGATAGAAAGAAAGATGAAGGAAGCGTCTACCAAGATTGATATGGTACGTAGGAAAGAAACAAACATTCTCAAAATGAAAACACTAATAATATAAGATAAATTATATCATAGTTTAGACATGGATAGAGATATAATGGAGGACGTTGGAGAATTAATGAACTGCAATAAAAAAATTCTTGAGAATATAGACAAAAGAGTGGAGGAGACAGAAAATAATACAGGATTCAAGAGAGAAAGAAAAAAACAGTGAGAAGATAGAATACTTAGCTAATTGGAATCCCACAGAAAGAAAATCGATTGGAGAAAGCTAATATTTCAGTTGTCAATGGCTAAAGTCCTTAATTGATATGATATATATATTGAATGTTAAGTATAGTATGGCCACTTAATCACATCTAAAGTAAATAAAACAAAATTTATTCTCAAGTGCATTTCTTTTTTTTTTTCAACAAAACACAATAAAGAAATTAATAAACATGGAGAATTTCTGAAAAAGCCATCAAAGAAAAAATGCAGTTGAATTGTTTGAGTTTATCTTATATTCTGAGACTTTACTGAAATCATTATTATTTCAAACAGCTTTGTGTGTGTGTGTGTGTGTGTGTGTGTGTGTGTGTGTGAGTGTGTAGATTCCTTGGGATTTCCTACACATAAAATTCTGTCATCTGAAGATTGGAATCATTTTATTTCTTCCTGTTTGATCTATATGACTATTATTTCCTTTTCTTTAGTTTTTGCATCGGCTTAGACATCTAGTCTTGTTTTGGATAGGAGTGAAGAAAGCAGACATCCTTACCGTATTCATGATCTTAGGGTGAAAACATTCAGTTTTTCACCATTAAGAAGACGCAGGATTTTGTAGTTTTCAGTGAAGAAGTTTGTACAATGTAGACTAAATTTATCTTTGCACATTTTATGATTTTCTATGCTACTGTAAATCATATTGATTTCATCATTTTAATTGTTACTCATATATAAAAGGGCAACTGATCTTTGTACATTGACATTTATTCCTTAAACTTAAATTCATTGCTTAGTTTTAGTAGTTTTCTCTCTCTAGTTTTGGTAGGTTACTCAAGATTTTCTACAGATAAAATCATGTTGTCTGCATGTAAAAAAAAAAAAAAAGAAAGAAATGTGGACATTGTTTCTAAAAAAAAAAAAATAAATAAATAAATAAATTACAACTTTGACCTTAAAAAAAAAAAAAAAGAAGAATGTTAATTGTAAGCTTTTTCTGTAGGTACTCTTTATGAAGTTGAAGATATTCTTTTATATTCTTAATTTTTCTGAGTGTTAATCATTAACAGTGTCAATTTTTCGTGAAGACTTTTTTTTTCTGCATTGACTGATATGAATATGTTATTTTTCATCTTTGGTCAATTAGGCTTGACTCCAGTGATTTATTTTGAAATTCTAAGTGAAAGTGAAGTTGCTCAGTCGTGTACGACCCTTTGCGACCCCACGGACAGTAGCCTGCACCAGGCTCCTCTGTCCATGGGATTTTCTAGGCAAGAGTCCTGGAGTGGGTTACCATTAAGCCACCCTTATATCCCTGGAAAAAATTCCACTTGGCCATGGTGTAAGATCCTTTTTATGTATTTCTAAATATTATTCACTGGGACTTTATGAAGAATCTTTATGTCCATATTCATAGAGTTACTGCCTTGTAGTTTGCTTTACGGTACAGTCTGTGTTTGGTTTGGTTATCAAGTTAGTATGAGCTTCATAAAAAGTGTTGGAAAGTGCCTCCTCTATTTTCTGGAAGAGATGCGTAGAATTGGCATTTTATATATATATAAAGAATTCATAAGAATTATTATGAAACCATCTTGACCTGGAGATTTCTTTTGGAAAGTTTTAAAATGATGTGTTTTATATCTCAACAGTATTAGAGCTTTTAAAATTACATATTTTATATTGGACAAGTTAGTTTAACCACCTTCAGGTTTACAGTTCAGTGGTTTTATGCAAGATGGTGCAGTCGTCATAATCATTAATTCCAGAACACTTCCACTACCTTTAAAAACAAATCTTTTACCCATTAGGAGACATTATTTAATCCTCCCTATCCCTTTCCTTGGCAGTTAATAATATACTTTCCATCTCTGTGGTGGGTTTATCTATTTTGGATTATTTTAAATAAATAAAATAGCACAAACTTTTTGGGAACTTTTTTTCTGGCTTCTTTCACTTGGCATAGTGGTTTTGAGGTTCACTCCATATTATAGCATGTATCAATAACTCATTTCTTTTTTATGGTTGAATAATATTTCATTGTGTGGAATACATATTTTTTTCCCATTCATCAGTTGATGGATATGAGCTCTTTTCATGTTTTGGCTGTTAAAAATAATGGTGTGTTAGAATATTAATTTACAAGTTTTTACAAGTTTTATCATTTACAAGGTTATCATAAATATATGTCTTTAATTCTCTTGGATAGATACCTAGGAGTAGAATTTCTAGGTCATGCTATAGCTATACATATAGTTCTTTGACGAAATGTCAAAATGGTTTATAACATGACTACATCATTTTACATTTTTATCAGCAATATATAAGAGTTCCAATTTCTTCATGTATTTGTCAACATATGCCATTGTCTGTATTTCTGATTAAAGTATTCCAGTGGGTATGAAGTAGGATCTCACTGTGATTTTGATTGTCATTTCCTTAGTGACTGATGATGTTGAATGTATTTGCTTGTACAATCCCATGGACTTAGGAGCCTCACAGTTTACATTACATCGGGCTGCAAAGAGTTGGACACAACTGAAGTGACTTAGCATGCATGCACACATGGGCTATATGTATATCTTCTTTGGAGAATTGTCAAATCAATTAATTGCCTGTTTGTTAATCTGGCAACTTTTCTCCTTATTGCTCAGTTAAAAGAATTATTTATGTATTCTAGATATTAGAACTTTGCTAAATATATGATGTATAAATAATTCCTTCATTTTAGGGGGTTGGTTTTTACTTTTTTCATAGAGTTGATTGAAGCACAAACATAAATTTTTATTCGGTACAATTTATCTATTTTTTCTTTGCTTATTCTTCATGTACCATATCTAAGCAAAAAGTACCTTTTCTATTACCTTTTCCAAGGTGAAGAAAGAAAAGACTTACCCTATGTTTTCTTGTAAGGTGTTTACAGTTTTAGCTCCTACATTTAGATCTTGGACCCATTTTGAGTTTGTTAGTGTACATGGTTTGTGGTATTAGTCTAACTTCATTGTTTCCATTGAATGTCTAATTGTCTTATCACCATTTTTGAAAAGACTATTATTTGCACATTTAATTGTCTCACACCTTTGTCAAAAATCAGTTGCTAAAGAAGTATGACTTTACTTCTGAATTCTGCCTTCCAATTCATGTATATGCATTAGCGCCACATAGCAGTCTTAGCACTAACACTTTATAGTGAGTTTAGAAATCAGTAAGTGTGAGCCCTCCAAATATGTTCTTTCTCAAAATTATTTGGATATTCTGGATCCTTTTCAATTCCATACATATTTTAGGATCAGGTCATCAATTTCTGCAAATATACATCTAGAATTTTGGTAGAGATTGCATTAAAACGGTAGATCACTCTAGCTCTGAGTAATCAGACAGGAGTCTTAACTTCCAATTCTTAACAATATTTAGTATTCTAATATGTGAATACACGATAGCTTTCCACTTATTTATATGTTTTTTGATTTCTTTCTATGAAGCTTTTGTCGCTTTCTGTAGGAAGTCTTGTATTTCTTTTTGAAAATTGACTGCTGTGGATTTTATTCTTTTTGTTGCTATTGTAAATGTAATTGTTTTCTTGATTACATCCTTGAATCGTTTATTTCATGTTTGTATAAATGCAATTGATTTTTGCATATTAACTTGTATCTTACTTTCCCTAAATGCATTATTAACTATAACATTTATTTTTTAGATTACTTTTTATTTTCTGTATACAACATCAAATCATCTTAAAATAGAAATAGTTTTTCTTCTTTTTCAATTTGGGTAACTTCTTTTTTTTTTTAATTTTTCTATTTATTTTGGCTAGAACCTCCAGTACATTGTGAAATTGTGGTAAGGACAGCTTTGTTTTCTTGAGCCTAATCAAAGGGTTAAAGCTTTCAGTCTTTCAGCATTATTACGTGATCTGTACATTTTATATTAAAAAACCATTCTCAAGTGAAGGAAGATCTCTTCCTCTTCCAGTTTGTTAACTATTTGATTGCTTGTTTATGCAGAACTAAACTTCCATTTCTGACATAAGTCCCACTTGGTCATAGTATGTATTCCCTTTTATGTCTTGCTAGATAAATAGTATTTATATCTAGTATTTATAAAATATCTAGTATTTTTGTATGTAGATTCATGAGGGATATTAGTTTCCAGGTTTCTTTTCTTATGGTATTTTTGTCTGGTTTTAGTATTAGACAAAAAGAACATTGGGTAGTGTTCTCTCTCTTATGTTTTTGAAGAGTATGTGATGGTATTCACTTTTCCTTAAATGTGTGTAGAATTTATCAATGAACCCTATGTTTCTAGGTTTTTATTCATCAGAAGTCTTTTGATTACTAATTCTACTAATTCAAACTCATTAGTTTCCTGTTATTTTTTCAGATTTTCCATGTCTTTTTGAATCACTTTCCATAGTCTTGTTTTCCTAGGAATCTGATCTGTCCGTTTTATTTAATTATCTAATGTGCATACAGTTATTCAAAGTGTTCTTTTTCAATCCTTTTCAGTTTCGTAAGGACAGTGGTGACACCCTTTATTTCAGTCTTAACTTTAGTGACTAGTGGTTTTTGTTTGTTTTTCCATGTTCAGTCTACCTAAAGTTTTGCCAATTTTGTTTATCTCTTCAGAGAAACAATTTTGGCTTTTTTTTATAAGTGTTTTTCAAATCTTTTAATGTCTCATTGATCTTTTCTTTAGTTGTTCTATCCATGATAAAAAGAAAGATATTGACATTTCTAACCATTATTGTTTAGCTGTTTAATTTCTCCCTTTAATTATGACAGTTTTTGTTTTATTTATTCTGGAGTTTTGTTGCTATGCCCACATGTGCCCTTTTTAATACTAAAAATGTTCTTTATTGCTTCTGGTTCTAATTTTTATCTTAAAGTCTATTTTAAGATATTTATTTTAATATCTTCAAGATATTGATATAAAGTCTGAGATTAATATAGTTACTTCAACTCTCTTTTGTCACTGTTTGCATTTTATGTTTTTTTTCACTTTTTTACTTTAAAGGTTTATCTTTCTTATTTGAATCTAAATTGTGTCTCTCATAGACAGCGTATAGTTGGCTCATGTTTAATATGAACCAGTGACCTGGGTTTTTTCAGTGAGAGGTCTAGCCAGACACTTTGATCAGGTTCAAAAAAATAGTACATTTATGAAATAGTATAAGAACATGCTAAAGGTGCCAGTGAGGTGCCTATTTCCTTGTGGATCTTGACAAAAATGTAGGTGTCTCAGGAGTGGCAAAAAGGGAAATGAGCAACAGGACTCTGGAAGCAAGTGTCCTTGCTTCATCTCCTACATGAAAAGAAATGTATTTGACTATGATTGAGTTCCTCGTCTGCAGACTTGGCTTTACATCTTTTCTTGTTATGAAACAGAGGATCGGATATAAAGAGCCAGACCCATCAGTTCAGTATCACTAGGTGGCTTTCTTGGCAACGCCATATGCCAGTGACCATTCCCCTTCTCCTCATCTGCAAGTTACATGCCCTAAAGCCTTCAGCAAAAATCAGAAGATTTGGGTGTTAGAGGCTGCTGTCCCCAGGAACTAAATAACCATGTCCACATTAGAACATCTGGCAAAGCATCTGGCAGCTAGCAGGAACCAGGCTGGCAGAATGGAAATCCTAGAGAAACAGAACATACGGTGGACTGCAGTGACTAAGCTCCTCGTCTCAGCGTGTGGGGTGTGATGGTAATGAAAGCGATATCATGCATGATGAGGTCCCCAGTTAAGCTCTCATGTTCTTTCCCTGTGGACCTGTGCTCTGCTTGCTATTGAAATAACTGTAGTGGGCTGATATTTTCCTTGACCTCTCTTTTTCTTAATCTTCATCCTCTGGGAAGTGAAGAAAATAAGAAACTGACCAGAAGGCGAAAAGCAGCAGGAGCTTGCTCCCTGTGCAGAGTTTGACGTTGTTGATTGCCAAATTCCTGGTGAATTACTTTTCTCCCTGGGTAAACTGCGACATTGTCCTCTCTGCCCCTCTTCTAACAAACACTCGGCTCACTTCCTCTCTGTTTCCTTCACTGCATCCTTTTTTTTATCTTGCTCAGAAAATGTGGTGCTGTTTGGTCTTTTCTCTACACCCTCCTAATTCTTACAGGCATAAACCCTGACAGCCATCATCTGTTTGTTTGAGTTCAGGCGCTCACATGATCATTCATTTATACAACACCCATTTGTTCTCAGCTCTTACAAGAAAGGCACTAACCAAGGTAGTGAAACATTCTTCTCGCCAGAAGATGACAACTCAGAACAAATACTCAGCTGCCCTCTCTTACCTGTTATGACCATATTAGTGATTTATCCGTTCTAATTGGTTGGTTTCTGTGATGCACCAGTATTTTGACTGTTACCTCTACCTAGATAGAGCCTGGGCTTCCCTAGAGGCTCAGTGGGTAAAGAATCTGTTTGCAATGCAGGAGATTCAGGAGACAAGGGTTCGATCCTTGGGTCAGGAAGATCCCCAGAAGGAGGAAATGACAACCTATTCCAATATTCTTTCCTGGGAAATGCCATGGACAAAGGAGCTTGGCATGCTACAGTCCATGAGGTCACAGGAGTCAGACAGAACTTAGCAGCTAAACAACAAGAAGATAGCGTATATCACACGATAGAGAACACCTGGACCCACAGTTGACTTCTGTGTTGAATGCTACATATCCAGTTTTAGGGTTTAGAATATCTTATTGACATCCACAATACAAACAACTAATATTTTGAGAAATGTATATACTATTCTGGCTGCGCTGGGTCTTCACTGCTGCACGTGGGCTTTCTCGAGCTGTGGTGAGCAAGGGCTCCTCTCTGGTTGCAGTGTGTGGCTTCTCATTGCAGTGGCTTCTCTTATCATGGAGCATGGGCTCTAGAGTGCAGGCTCAGCAGTTGTAGCACGTGGGCTTAGTTGCCCTAAGGCTTGTGGAATCTTTCCCAACCAGGGATTGAACCAGGATTCTCTGTGTTGGCAGGTGGATGCTTAACCACTGGACCACAAGGAAGTCCCACAAACAACTATTTTTAACAACAACCTGGTTTTAAAGTTTCAGGTATCTCCTTTTTTTTTTTTAAATTTGCATTACAAACACTGAGTTGGAAGGAATTTCAAAACTGGGTTGGGGGCTTACTTCACAAATGAGGAAGCATCCTTCAGCAGGGGTCTGTGACTTGAGTGTCCATGCAGTTGACTAGAACTCCGATACTTCCCATTCTAAGTTCAGTGCATCAGCAGTTTTGATGAATTGGAGGAATTTTTCAATTTCCTACTAGCTGCCCTTGCATGCAGACATAGTGTTAAGATTCTTTAGAGGGGACGTGGTCCTGCAGTGTCAAGAGTGTGTGAGGACCACACATGTGAATGAGTGCATTGTTGGTAATGGTTGGAAGGATAGAATATCTGCGGTGTTATTCTCAGGCCAAACCTCATGCTGCCACATGTTTCAGAGAAGGCGATGGCACCCTGCTCCAGTACTCTTGCCTGGAAAATCCCATGGTTGGAGGAGCATGGTGGGCTGCAGTCCATGGGGTAGCTAGGAGTCGGACACAACTGAGTAACTTCACTTTCACTTTTCACTTTCCTGCCTTGGAGAAGGAAGTGGCAACCCACTCCAGTGTTCTTGCCTGGAGAATCCCAGGGACAGGGGAGCCTGGTGGGCTGCCGTCTATGGGGTCGCACAGAGTCGGACATGACTGCAGCGACTTAGCAGCAGCCACATGTTTAATCTGCATGAATTTGGTGCCATTTCACTTGCCCTTCCCACATGGCACTTCAGCAAGGCCCTTGTTATTGTCAACTTAGCTGTCATGACAACCATACACCTGAATTTCTCAGGGACAGCACTGTTTCAAACAATATATCTCAGCAAATTTTAATATTCAGCCATCCAGAGAAAGTTCCAAATTATTTTGCACGCCCCTCCACCACACACAGTCGAGATACAAATGTTCTTTGCCAGATCATGTGTCTTGATATTTGCTTAACAGTATATGGCCACTGGATCGATTAGAAACAGCAGAGAACAGGAGGTGGAAACACTGACGACAAAAAAATGACAGCTGATAGTAAGAGAGGAGGCGAAAAAAAAAAAAAGTAGAAAACCATGGCAGGGAGGGGCCCTTCTGGGTAATGAAAGATTTCTCAGCACATATCAACATTATTATGACAGTCGGGGCCAATAATGGATGTTAGTAATGAAAATTCTGAAACCCCAGTGAAAAATGTCACTGTTTTCCATATCTTTTGTTTCAAAAACGCCAGGGTGTATATCATAGACTTAAGAACGGTTTCACTGGAAATGGTTCAGATATCTTATGGGATTCCCTGGTGGCTCAGTGGTGAAGAATCTGCCTGCCAATGCAAGAGGTGTGGATTCTATTCCTGTTCTGAGAAGATCCCCTAGAGAAGGAAATGGCAACCCACTCCAGTATTCTGGCTTGAGAAATCCCATGGACAGAGGAGCCTGGTGGGCTACAGTCTATGGGGTTGCAAAGAGTCAGACACAACTTAGTGAGTAAACAACAGCAATAAGATCGTAATAGTGAAATACTGATGCTAATAAACGGGAGAAGAAAAAGGAGCACGGGGAGAACTCGTTTTGCTCCCGTAAGGTTACTTTCTTCACTCACATTGTCTAATGCGGTCTCAAATGAATCCTGTGAAACAGGCGTTACGCTAACCACTGTCACTCAGGCTAATGGTGGAGAATGCAGAAGTCAGAAGCATTACCCAGGAGCACAGCAGCCTGTGGGAATGGCTCCCTCCAGTGCGTCCCCAGATGTGTGGGTCCACCCTCATCTGTGGATGCCTAGGGCTAGACCTCTGGGACAACTCCTGGCTGGCGCCCACTGTGTCGGGCTCCTTGCTTTTTGAGTCCAAGATAATCCTCTACAGAATCTTCCTCTATGATCTGCTTGGGACAACTTGGCCGTTTCTACTCTCTGACCCAGGAGACATAACCCTCTGTGTCTCCTGCCCTCAGCGTCTCCCCAAAGCCTCCATGACACAGGTTCTGTCTGACTTTTGTGATTAGATTTCCCTCCCTCTGCTGACATCCAAACCATGTGGAGGGTGCAGGTGGAAACAAGAGCCAACAGGTGCTAATGCAAGGAGCTGTCCAGTTCCCTTCCCAGGGCCTCCATGTCACCCTTCCACTTGACATCTGTGTTCTGTCTGGCTCTTTCTCCCTCTCTTCTGTGTGGGCTGTTGAGAGATCCCCTTTGCTCTTTACTGGATAGAGTCTTATTCACCAGGCTGGCTGTCACCTCTGATGTGTGCAGTCATCTGCCATTTCTATGAAACCCCCCATGCAAATTAGACTCTTGAGTGAGCCTAGCCAAGTGGCCCTCTGGACTGACCAAGATGCGTTTGAACCTGAAAGGATCAGACTTCAGCTTCTCACATGGAACATCTTTTGTGAGCCATGGTGAATCCCCTTGAACCTGCTTTGCTATAACCATTGGCAGTGAAGAGTCTGAGCAGATTTCAACCAGCTTCCTGCAGGTTTGTCCTAAGCCCATAGAGAAATGTTCCTTGCAGACTATTCTGAGATGGATTTCATCCCATTCCTTGGAAGCTCCCATGCGGTTCAGCATCAGTTCCCTGTGGCCATGGCCAACAGAATAACACATCCATGTGTGAACTGACCTTCCTTTTCCATTCCACTGTCCTTCTTTTCCGGAATCAAGCCGCACATCAGCCACCATGCCCAGAAGTCTTTGTTCAAAACTTTGATCTTTATGACTGGGCTGGAGGGCAGCATGTACAGGGAGGAGGAAGTAGAGCCTAGACCAAGCCAGTTTTCCTTTTTTTGCTCCAGGTAAAAGAAAAAAAAAAAAGACAATCTTTCTTGAGCACTCACTATATGCTAAACACAGTTCAAAATGCTTACCATGTTCTAATAGATTTAATGCAATATATGCATTGTACAAATGAGCTAAAGGAATCAGTTTCAAAACGACTTGTCCCGAGTTCCTCAGAATCAGGGCACGGAGCTGGTGAGATCTTCTGAACCTAGTTTCAGAGTTCCTGCCACTACATGATACTGAGCATCCGTCTCCAGCTGTTTGGAAACTTGGGGAGGCAGAGAGCTCATTTCTTCATTGCTGAAGGCCATTTTAAGGTAAAAAAATGTTTGGGATAGTTGCTTGGAGTTTGGGGTATCTGGCATCTCCTGTCCATTTATGCTGGTCAGAAGTAACATGTTCTATCTTGCTCTGGCTTAAAGTGTACCAAGTACCGGTGTGGAGATCCTCATTCCTGAGGTCCTCAGGCCCCGCATACCTGGATCTCTCCAGGAGAGGGAGGGTGCACGCATGGTTTGGTGAGCCCTCAGTGGTCAGCAGCCTTGGCTGCCCATGTCACGCTGGCGTTGCCCTCAATCTCTCTCTCCCTCTCTCTGACACACACACACATCACACATATACACACATTATTGCTGTTTACTTGCTCGGTCATGTCTGACTCTTTGTAACCCCACGGACTGTAGCCCGCCAGGCTCCTCTGTTCTTGGGATTCTTCCAGGCAAGAATGCTGGAGTAGGTTGCCATTTCCTTCTCCAGGGGATCTTCTTGACCAGGAATTGAACCTGTATCTCCTGCATTGGCAGCCAGATTCTTTATCTCTGAGCCACCAGAGAAGCCCATATATACACATGTGTGCTTAGTCGTCAGCCATGTCTGACTCTTTGCAGCTCCTCTGTCCATGGAATTCTCCAGGCAAGAATACTGGAATGGACAGCCATTCTTCTCTCCAGGGAATCTTCTTGACCCAAGGATCAAACCTGAGTCCCATTTGTTGCAGGCAGATTCTTTACTGTCTGAGCCACCAGGGGAAGCCCTCCCTAAAACTACAAATGGCAATGAATCCACTCTATGTGTTATAAGGGCTAATAAAGCTGCAAAATTGTTGCTAGAAATAAAGGCTCCAGGAAACTCTCCCCTCAAATGCAACTCAGCACTGACATCATGGCTCCAGCCTACTGTACAGCCGACAGGCTCACCCCTTTGGAGACTGAACTGACATCCTCCATGAACCTTGGCCCAGCCCTTCACGCCTCATGGGCTCCAGTGCTTTGTGTTGGGTGGGGCCCATGTTCCCTAAAGCTGTCTCATACCACCACTCAAAAAAAGCAGCTGGCCATGCCACTGGCCAGTTTATGGTACAATAGCTTCCTTGGAGCATGCTTATAAATATTTATAGCGCCGAGTGAACAGTAATGGGCTGCTATTCAAACACACCTGCTGGGGAAGAAAGAAATAAAACAGAAAAGGGAAAAACACATACACACTCACACATATTTATGCTCACTAGATGAAGGTCACTTAGGCATTTAGACCATGAAAGCATCTGCACAGAACTTTCCAAATAATCACTGCTTTCCCAGGGTCTGTGGTCCAGGAGTGCAGTGTCTGCTCTGAGAATGTAGGGGAAGAACTGATTTTGATTTCAAACACTGCTTCCCCCTTCCGCACCCCCTGCCGATAATGAACATGTTTGTTGAATTACATTTGGAAAATACTGAACTGTGCACAGGAAAAAAAAATATTGCCTATGTATCTTACCTCCCAGATGTAATAGTGTTAACATTTTGGAATTTTACTTTCTATGCACTGAGGAATCTGTACCTTCTATGCTTTTTTGATCCCGACTTTATTACAGTTAATACAGTATCTTTAAACAGTTTAAAAATCTTTCCAAATTTGATAGTTGAAAATGATATTTTCTTGTTCCAATTTGCATCAATTTGATTACTGAGGGCTGAGTATTAAGTCAATCAATACAAATTTATGGCAGCATTGCTCAGTATAAAGTCCCTGACATGGGTAATGGGGATGTAAAGATGGGAACTGGGCAGATCCTTCCCCCAAAGATTTATTATCTGGTGAAATAGAAAAGGATCTTCTCTCTCCAGATAGTTTACTATCTCTCCAGTTCCACTGGCTGTCTTAAAATGGGCAAGAAGAGTGTTCAAGTTAAACCAGAGGAGATGGAGAGCAAGCTAAATGACTGATCACAATTCAAAAAGTACACATACACATATGTGAAAATTAAGTGAAAACAAAAGTGTTAGTTGCTCTGTGGTGTCTGACTCTTTGTGACCCCCGTGGACTGTAGCCCACCAGAATCCTCTGTCCATAGGACTTTCCAAGCAATAATGCTGAAGTGGGTTGCCTTTTCCTTCTCCAGGGGATCTTGTTGACTCAGGGATCAAACCTGGGTCTCCTGCATTGGCAGGCAGATTCTTTACCATCTGAGCCACCCGGGAAGTCCACACACATATATAATATATGTATTTATGTTATGCTTCCCAGATGGTGCTAGAGGTAAAGAATCCACCTGCCAATACAGGAGATTTAAGAGATGTGGGTTTGATCCTTGCATAGTGAAGATCCCCTGGAGGAGGGCATATACATATTTTTTACATGCCATGTTAAACATTTATGACTCACAGGAATAGCTTTGGTAGGATCCTAAGTATGCTTCAAATCACTTTCTGTTTAATGTTTTCCTGCGGATTTCTGGGCACCTGCTCTGATATCTTTCGCATTCAAATAGTAAAGAGTTATAAGCATTAGGGGACTTGCCTGGTGGTCCAGTGGTTGAGACTTTGCCTTCCATTGCAGGGGGTGCAGGTTCGACCCCTAGTGGAGAGCTAAGATCCTACACGCATCTTCACCAAGGGAACAAAACATAAATAGAAGCAATATTGTAACAGATTCAATAGACTAAAAAATAGCCCATGTTAAAAAAAAAAGAGAGAAACATTAAAGAACAAAGCTTCACTGTGTGCCTGCCAGTGTATTCATGTCAGACTTAAGCCTGAGTCCAGAGAAACTCAGAGATAGAAGAGACGTGAGCATCTGCTCCTCGGTGAGCCAAGAACCGGGCCAATGCTCCCGCTATCGGGATGGCCTCAATACAGTCCACAAGACAAGGGCCATCCTCAGTTACTGACAACGTAGTAAGACAGAAGGACAGCGCAGGGTAGATGTTTGCATGGTGTCTAACACTCCACCCAGAACTTGCTGTTCACATGCAGCTTTACAAAGGGAATACCTGTCACAGAGTGATTAAACTCAGCATCCCTTAAGCGGAGGTCATCCAAACATTACATGCATCCGCATGTGATGTGAATTTCAGCACCACCCAGGGAGTTGTTTAAAATATTTATTCTGAAATTAATTCAGCCTTTAACTGTATACTCCAGATTGCTGGAAATACAGGGGAAAGATAAACACATTAAACAACATGATGAAGAGACAATCAGATAAATCTAGAAAATGAGGCATTTGTACCAAAAAAAAAAAAAAAAAAGAGAGAGAGAGAGAGAAACCCAGATCTTCATCAAGGAAAAGGAAGGAGTAACATCTAGATTAATTAACCCCTTAATTATCAAATATAATGTGTGTCTCCTGACAAGAGTCTGATTTTTAAAAAGTCCTAAATTATACAAGACATTTTGGGAATAAGAAGGAACCTTTGAATGCTGTCTGATTGTTATATGATACTAGAAAAAAAATAAATTTCTATAGGTGCAAAGATAGTTTTGTGGGTGTGTTGGAAATATCCTTGTTTTGGGAGATACATGATGGACTGCTTAGAGATAAAATGTCACAGTGGTTTATCAAAAATATAAATAGATAAATGTAGATAGACAATAGCTAGAAGAATGATAGGTAGATAAATAGATCATAAAAACGAGTTACAGATACGTAGGGATAGATCGATAGATGTGAAGACAGAAAGATAAGAAGGTAGCTGAAGCAGATGAAAGTAGAAAAAATGTACATTGAATCTTGCTAGATGCATAAGTAATCATTGCACTATGATTTCTGCTTTTCCATGTATTTACAAATTTTCATAATTCCAAGATTTTAAAAAATGCTGTCTCTGTCAGATGGCCTCAAAATCCCTAGGGAAATGAGAAAGAGAAATTCATCCACTATTAAATTTCTTTTATGCCAAAATGGAAGCCCAGAGAGTTAATTCAGGTCACTTATTCCGAGACTCAGAAACAAGGTTTAGTCATGGAGTTTCTCCGATGTCACAGGAGACCTAGCATTCAGGTGAAATTTTACAATCTCTTTGACAGTTCTCATCTCTGTTTTCTTCCTCCCAATATTTCACTGCTGTGTTTCTTTTCTTCCTGTGGTCTACTGAAGTAGAAAGTGCATTTGATGTCAAGTCAGAAATTGTGGGTTTGAGTTTGGGTCTATTACTTCTAGCTGCCAGGCCTGGGGCAGATTATTTAATCTCTTCAACTTCATTTTTCTAAACCATAAAATTTGAATATTAAAAATATTTGCTTCACAGAATTACTGTGAGGTTAGCAGAATGTTTCGAAAGGTCCACAGGTTTATTGTTATGGGGTGAAATGTGTCCTCTCCAATCCCTAGTGTATATACTGAAGCCTGAGAGTCAGGCCCTCAGAAGGTGACTGTATGTGAGGGCAGGGCCTTCAAAGAGGTGATCAAGTTAAAATACGATCATGTTGTTGTTCAGTCACCGAGTCGTGTCCTGCTCTTCTCGACCCTATGGACTGCAGCATGCCAGACCTCCCTGCCCCTCACCATCTCCCAGAGTTTGCTGAGGTTCGTATCTATTGCTTTGGTGATGCCATCCAGCGATCTCATCCTGGCGCCCTCTTCTCCTTCTGCCTTCTGTCTTTCCCAGCATCAGGGTCTTTTCCACTGAGTCGGCTGTTCACATTAGGTAGTCAAAGTATTGGAGCTTCAGCTTCAGCATCAGTCCTTTTGATGAATAAAGGGTTAATTACCTTTAAGATTGACTGGTTTGATCTCACTGCAGTCCAAGGGACTCTCAAGAGTCTTCTCCAGCACCACAGTTTGAAATCATCAGTTCTTCGGCACTCTGCCTTCTTTATCACCCACTCTCACAACCATCCCCGACTAGTGGAAGGACCAGAGCCTGACTATATGACTTTTGTCAGCAAAGGATGCCTTTGCTTTTCAACACACTGTCTAGGTTTGTCATAGCTTTCCTGCCAAGAAGCATGAATGTGGTCATAGGGCGGGCCTTAATCCAGCTGGACTGGTGTCATTATAAGAAGAGGACATTTGGACGCTAGGAGATGCCAGGAGTAGACACGCATGGAGGAAAGACTGAGGACCCCGTGGTAAGGTGACCATTTACAAGTCTGTGTGAAAGGCCTCAGAAGGACCTACCCCTTGGCATCTTGATCTTGGACTTCCAGTCTCCAGTGGAGTGAGAAAATAAATTTCTGTGGTTTAAGCCACCCGGTCTGTTGTATCTGTTCATAGTAATATATACAATTAATATATATAATGGCTTAGTTTCACTGAGTTAGATAAGGAATCCTGGAATGTGAAGTCAAATGGGCCTTAGAAAACATCCTGGAATGTGAACTCAAGTGGGCCTTAGAAAGCATCATATGAACAAAGCTAGTGAAGGTGATGGAATTCTAGTCAAGCTATTTCAAATCTTGAAAGATGATGCTGTGAAAGTGCTGCACTCAATATGCCAGCAAATTTGGAAAACTCAGCAGTGGCCACAGGCCTGGAAAAGGTCAGTTTTCATTCCAATCCCAAAAAAAGACAATGCCAAAGAATGCTCAAACTACCACACAATTGCACTCATCTCATATGCTAGTAAAGTAATGCTCAAAATTCTCTAAGCCAGCTTCAGCAATACGTGAACCATGAAATTCCATATGTTCAAGCTGGTTTTAGAAAAGGCAGAGGAGCCAGACATCAAATTGCCAACATCCGCTGGATCATGGAAAAAGTAAGAGAGTTCCAGAAAAACATCTATTTCTGCTTTATTGACTACACCAAGGCCTTTGACTATATGGATCACAATAAACTGTGGAAAATTCTGAAAGAGATGGGAATACCAGACCACCTGACCTGCCTCTTGAGAAACCTATATGCAGGTCAGGAAGCAACAGTTAGAACTGGACATGGAATAACTGACTGGTTCCAAATAGAAAAAGGAGTATGTCAAGGCCATATATTGTCATTCTACTTATTTAACATGCAGAGTACATCATGAGAAACGCTGGGCTGGAAGAAGCACAAGCTGGAATCAAGATTGCCAGGAGAAACATCAATAACCTCAGATATGCAGATGACACCACCCATATGGCAGAAAGTGAAGAGGAACTAAAAAGCCTCTTGATGAAAGTGAAAGTGGAGAGTGAAAAATTTGGTTTAAAGCTCAACATTCAGAAAACAAAGATCATGGCATCTGGTCCCATCACTTCATGGGAAATAGATGGGGAAACAGTGGAAACAATGTCAGACTTTATTTTTTTGGGCTCCAAAATCACTGCAGATGGTGATTGAAGCCATGAAATTAAAAGACGTTTACTCCTTGGAAGGCAAGTTATGACCAACCTAGATAACATATTCAAAAGCAGAGAGATTACTTTGCCAACAAAGGTCCATCTAGTCAAGGCTATGGTTTTTCCAGTGGTCATGTGTGGATGTGAGAGTTGGACTGTGAAGAAAGCTGAGCGCCGAATAATTGATGCTTTTGAACTGTGGTGCTGGAGAAGACTCTTGAGAGTCCCTTGGACTGCAAGGAGATCCAACCTGTCCATTCCAAAGGAGATCAGTCCTGGGTGTTCTTTGGAGAGACTGATGCTAAAGCTGAAACTCCAATACTTTGGCCAGGTTATGCGAAGAGTTGACTCATTGGAAAAGACTCTGATGCTGGGAAGGATTGGGGGCAGGAGGAGAAAGGGATGACAGAGGATGAGATGGCTGGATGGCATCACCGTCTCAATGGACATGAATTTGAGTGAACTCTGGGAGTTGGTGATGGACAGGGAGGCCTGGCATGCTGCAATTCTTGGGGTCTCAAAGAGTCAGACATGACTGAACTGAACTCGACTGAATATATATATTATATAATAATAATATATATGATATATATGATGATACGTGTGTGTGTGTGTGTGTGTGTGTGTGTATCCCCTAAGTTGCTTCAGCTGTGTTTGACTCTTTGAGATACTATGGTCTCTAGCTCACCAGACTCCTCTATCCATGGGATTTCCCAGGCAAGAATACTGGAGTGGGTTTCCATTTCCTCCTCCAGGGGACCTTCCCAACCCACTTCTTCTATAAATCCTGGATTATTGCAGGTGGATTCTATACCTCTTGAGCCACCAGGGAAACCTATATATATAAATATATGTATACCACATATGTATACATTTATGCATATTGTCATTTCTTTCCATTCTGTTTATCAAACAGAATATAGTCTTACTATTTCTGTATAATAGTCTTATATTCTAGGACTGGTGTCTTTTCCCTTTGTCCCAGATACAGTTTTATCCTGGACCATATTTATCTTTCCAGCAGTTATTTCAGAGAATCACTCTATGACATATGGATAGAACTCAGAAGCCCTTTAACCCCCTGATGTAACAAATTTCTCTAGATTTCAATTCTCACTGAAAAGACTTTTCAGTTTGGCACTCAGTCATTCACAAAAATTTAATGATCTGCTACGTGTCAAACTCTTGGCTACTCTCAAAGCCAGTTTCTTGGAATTCGATGAAATCGTTATTTCTAAGTTTGGAAGTGAGTGGGAACCTCATGTAAGCTCGAAGAGTACAGTGACCCATGCAGCCCAGTGTTTATTGCAGCAGTATTTACCATAGCCAGGACATGGAAGCAACCTAGATGTCCACCCAGAGAGGATCGGATGAAGTGGATGTGGTTTATGTATACGGTGGAATATTAGTCAGCCATAAAGAGGAATGGAATTGGGTCATTTGTAGAGCTGCAGAGTGAAGTCAGTCAGAAAAACAAATACCGTGTATTAACGCGTGCATGTCTCTGGAATCTAGGGAAATGGTACAGTTGAAGCTACCTGCAGGGCAAGAATAGAGACGCAGATGTAGGGAACAGACATCTGAACACAGGGTTTGTGGAGTGGGGTGGGTTGAATTGGGAGATTGGGATTAACATATGTACACTGCTGTGCATGAAACAGATAGCTGGTGAGAACATGCTGCATAGCATAGGGAGCTCACCTCAGTGCTTTACGATGACCTAGAGGGGTGGGATGGGGTATAGAGGCATGCCCAAAAGGGAGCAGATATATACATATAGCCGGTTCACTTCTTTGTATAGCAGAAACCAACATGACATTGTAAGGCAACTGTTAGGGACCAAACGACGGTCTCTAGGACCTGAGTCATGTTTACCAGAAAGAGACAGGATATGCGCTCATCCTGCCTGGCCAATCATGTAACGCCAGCTACTCCTGTAACTGAGACAAAGAACTGCCTGTATATAAGCCGCCATACTCCTTTGTTTGGGGCTCTTGTCAGATTCCCTTGTGTGGGATGAGACTTGGGCCCTAGCACGCTAGAGATAAACTCCCTTCATGCCCTTGCAGTACCGTGGTGGACTTGCTCTCTCTCTCGGTCGGTTCGGAGATACGGGCTCGGAGCATAACAGCAACTACATCCCAATTAAAAAAAAAATCAAAGTGACTGTGACTCCAGATGTTGAGATCAGAGAGTCATGAGTTTTAATCTAAGCTCTGCCACGTCAGCTGAGGCTTTGGACAAATTACTTAACATTTATAAGCCTCAGGCTCCTCACCTGTAAAATGAGCATTGTAAGATTTACCATTCATGGTCTTAAAAGGATTAAATCAGACCATGCACAATTCCTGGCACATTGTAAACAGCAGCATGCAGGAGAGTTCATCAAGGCTTACTTGAGCATGAAATCTGTGGTATTCTTTGGAGAGTAAGGAACAGGCCAGGAGACAGACAGATGGCTGAGGAGCCTCTGGGCAGAACCACCTCCACAGGTGTACATCCCTTTTAGTCTCACTGGCCCTGTGCACAGATGGGCTCCACCCTTGGTTTAATGCTCTGCTATCACAGTCTAGAAATTCTTGATTTTTGAATGAAGTGTCCCTCCTTTTCATCCTGCAGTGGACCCTGCAAATGAGGTAGCCAGTCTTGCTCATGGGTGTAATGAGCTGTTACCACCTGGCTGGCAAACAAAGGGAAGGGAAGGGAATAGTGAGCGTAGTTTGGGAGGTTCCCGAGCCCACCTTCAGGCTCTCTGATTCACGTGAGCTGCTCACAGAAGCCGTCAAAGCCATTCTGTTCTTGGTCACGGTTGACGACAGTGAAAGCGAAACACGTAACTCAGGTTGGGACTTGAACCCATGACCTTCAACTGAGATCACACACTCCGTCTCATGTTCTTGATGTCTCATTGCAGAAAGGATTCAGTGAGAGACAAATCGATAGTAAGAAGTGCATTTATTTAGGGAGAAACACACTCCACACACAATATGGGCCATCCCAGAAGGCAAGAGCAGCCCCAGGGTGTGGGGTTTTCAGTTTTTATAGAGCTTGCTAATTTCATAGGCTTCCCAGGGGGCACTAGTGGTAAAGAACACTCCTGCCAAAGAAACAGACATAAGAGATGTAACCTGGGTTTGATCTGATCCCTGAGTTGTAACCTGGGTTTGATCTGGATCCCTCCAGATCCTGGAGAAGGGAATAGCAACTCACTCCAATATTCTTGCCTGGAGAATTTCATGGACAGAGGAGCCTGGTGGGCTACAGTCTATGGGGTCACAAAGAGCTGGACACGACTGAAGCAACTTAGCAATGAGTGGAAGGAGTATTCCAGCCAATTTGGGGAAGGAGTGGGGTTTTCCAGGAATTGGTCCACTGCCAACTCTGACTTTTATGGTATGCCTTGGAACTGTCTTGGCACCAGTGGCTGTGTCATTTAGCAAGAAGAGGTGTTACAAGGGGCTCGAGTTGTAGGGGTTGACTCATCCACCATCTTGGGTCCATTTGGTTCTAATGAGTTTATGTCATGGCCCGAGCTATGTCATTCTTTTAAAGGTTGTGCATTTCCCACGTTTCCTCCTGTTTCAAAAGGATGCAGATTAGCCTCAGCAGCAGAAAAAAGGAGCATAGGAGAGGGTCCAGGAGAGACGCCTTGAAGGACTTCCAACTGCGCTCTCCTAGTGCGGTCGTGCAGACGGTGGCCTGCTTCTCCCAGCAACGATAGATTGTGACACGTGACCCAAGGTCCTCATCATAAATCACATGGCTAGCACAGACTATCTGGCATGGCTCAGATAAACAAAGACAGTCTTATCAGGCAGGACATTCCAAGAACTTCCAGATTATTTCCCAGAAGCTGTCAAGGGCCCAAGCATTCTTCAGGCAAGTTTCACACTTTAGTGCACAGAGAGACCATCTGAAAAACTGTGAAGGAAAAAGGAAAGTGTGACTTGGTGGATGATGGAAAGAAAAAGAGGAGTGGGTCTAAGAGACAGTGATTCTCCAAGGACCCCAAGGAGCTTGAGTATTATAGCACAATGCACATACACAGGGAAGTCAAGAGACTTCACTTTTTAAATAGAGTAGAACTGGCATTTATTGTAACTATTAACAGAAGACATTCCATCACATCATAGATCAGGGACTTCATTGGTGGTTTGATGGTAGAGAATCTGCTTTGCAGCTCAGGAGACACAGGTTCCATCCCTGATTGTGAAACTAAGATCCCACGTGCCCTGGGGAGACTGAGCCCGCACATCGCAGCAGAAGATCCCAAGTGCCACAACTAAAACCTGATGCAGCCAAGACAATAAATAAATATAAGAAACCCCATGAATCAGTTATTAAGGGTGATGTAACTGGCTGAGTGACTTTGTACACTTGCCTATTGCTCTGTCCTGCTGGTCTCTGGTGGTGAGTAGCTTGTAAGACTTGAATCAGCCTCTCTGGGGTCTTATCTGGCTCTCCCATTTCTCACTCGCGACCTCCTACTATCTATTCTGTCTCCCAGGTTCCCACCACAGCACATGCACTTGCACACAGATGCACGTGTTCACACTCATATCCAGTCTCTCACCTGGGTCCCTCTCCAGACCGACTGTCTTCTTGTGGGCAAATCTTCCTGCAAAATGCTCTCAGGAGGCCATTCAGTCTAAGCTATGCTTCCTCCTACCTTCTTCACCAAAGATGCCCTCAACACACCTTCAAATAAAATCTCTCGGGGCCTTGTCTATAGCAAATATTATTCACCTTCTCAATCCCCACAGCTTGGTGCTGCATGTGTTGTTGGAACTTAGTACATATGAAATAATTTGAATAATAGACCCTTTACCACCATTTATCAGAAGTAGCTTTCCTTCTCTTTTAGTCTTTCCTTAAAAGCAAGACCTGCCACCCAGGTCTGTTTGATTTTCTTGGCAAGGTAAAAAAAAAAAAAATGTCTTGAGATGATAAATGGTTCCAGAAGCTTCAGCACTCACATGCCAGCTCCCCACCTTGGGAGAACAGAGAAGAATCGAACAGTAGCCCATTAATTCAACAGTGATACATTTCTGTTGGCAACGTCCTTGATTTTACTTTGTAGCAATTCCTCAAAAGCACCAGGTTAAAGCAGTGTTTTTGCAATAGGTTGGTTTCATGCAGATTCAGAAGGGGCAAATATACTTGGCTACCCAGGTCCTCTCATCTGAGCCCCTCTTTACCCGTCTAGCTTAGAAAGTACTTGATGGATGCCTATGACTGGCATTGGTCCATGACATTCAACTTTCCAAACACTCTTCCATAATCCTTCTCAAGGTCTCAGAGACAGTTAGGGCAGGGGCCATCATCTTCACCATCATCATCCTTTTTAAATCCAATCAGTTTACAGTTATGAAAACTGAGACCTAACTCATTTAAGTGAATTAAACAGAAGGCAGATTCAGACTTCTGCCCCATTCTTTTTTAATCATTCATTGCCTTGGTCGTTAATGCTGTAGGCAGGGCTGTAAGATACAAGGCATCCTTGTTGCCCCCTTCCGTTCTGGTATCTACTTTAAGTATCCCCGTCTCTTGTTCCTTCCAGAAGAGACTAGCATAACTTAGGAACACTTAGAAGAGTGCTCTGGGCAATCATTACCCACCCATTGAACAGTGTTGGCAAGTGAATTAACACACAATTTCTATTCTTGGCTGAGGTAGTGACTTCCCAAGCAGTACTGGAAGAGAAAATTCCTGCAGAGCAAAGGCCTTTGATATTTCATGGAATGCTTCAGAGTTGGAAGAGTTTCAGAGACAAATGCAAGGGGACTAATTTTAATGTGTGTCTGTGATTTGCCAAACTTCGTGCTAATCCACATGACAGCTTGTATGCACTGTCGTTTCTGAGTCAAGAGAATCGAGTCTCAGCATTAAAGTCACTTCGCCAGACACACAATAGTGCAAGAGACAGAGTCAGGACTAGCCTCAACATCGGAGCCAGTGTTCTGCTACAGATGTGCCCCAGTCACTCTGCTCCCAGCCCTCCGACTGCACTCCTTTTCATCTTACTGTAATAGCATGCTTCTCAACGTGAAAAGAGAATGGCTCTAGAAAAACTAAAGGGCAGAGAGAAGAGATAAATATGGGAATGATGCCAAGCTTTGCTGTGTGTGATCTTGTATACAAAGGCATGAAACCAGCATTATGTCCTTAGTTTCATTCCCTGTGTGTTTAAGTCTGTGCAAGCGAGTACAATTTAAAACCCGCCTTTCAATCCCTCTTCCATTTCCTTCAAGATACCCATGCATGTGTGTGTGTCACTGTGTTTTCTCTTGGACGCTCTGCAGTAAGTGGATCAGGATCAATGATTGTGACAGGAGGAGGGACAGAAAAGAATATCAAAGAATATCAGCCAGCTCATATTGATTGGACAGTTTTTCTGTATTTTGTTTATTGCTCTAGGCACTGTGGGACCACAGAGGGTATAAGACAGGATCTCTCTTCTCTGAAACATTATAATGAGCTTAATTTCAAAGACGTTATTTGATAGAGAAAAAAAAGTAATATCTGCCATAGGAAAGGAATAGCATCACAAAGAGTTAGGATTTGAAAGAGACATCTTGTGACTTGCTGCTGCCTCCCTAGCTGAAGGGTTAAATAGATGAAATTTGCTTATGTACCAGAAGGGGCTCCCAGGGTCTTGGAATGGCACAAATGTTCTCTGTTGCTTCTACCCAGTAGCAAATTTCTGCCATGGGGCAACTCAGGAAAAAAACCCTCTTTCTTCTCAGAAGAGCTCCTGAAAGCAGCTACCATTTCTGCCCTTGTTAGCTACTTTTTTTCTCATTGAAACCTTTACTGCAGTCATGTTACAGAACCTTTGCCATTCACTGTTTAGATTCCTTCCGGTTATCCAGAGTTCTCCATAAATGCGATTGTCAGAATCAGCACGGGAGCTTCCCCCATGGTCCAGGGGTTAAGAATTCAGCTTCCAATGCAGGGGACACGGTTCTATCCCTGGTCAGGGAGCTAACATCCCTCATGTTGTGAGGCAGCTGAACCTTAGTGCTGTGACTAGAAAGCAGCCCGCACGCTGAAATGAAAGATCTGCATGGTGCAACTAAGACCTGATAAAGCCAAATTAAAGAAAATAAAAGAGAGAGATAGACAAAGAGGTTGATGCCAATGGTTAAAAAAAAGAAAAATTAGGCGAGCACGATTCTCTAGGGTGACTAACCTCGGCAGAAAATGCTTATGTCATTTATTTTCCCGCCCTGGACATTGTGCCTCTTTTAATCCAGACTAAATCTGTGTCAATATTTTTAGCAGCTGCATAATGTTAGTGGCACCTATGAAACAATGCTTCCTAAGCTTCATCAAAGTGTTTTCTTAGCAATGGATGCCAAACTAGAGGCACTCTAGGATACGACTGAAGCAACTCAGCACGCACGCACACAGGGCAATTATAACGCATTTTAAAGGAGATCCTCATGAGATTTGAATGTTAATTCTGACTCCAGTGCTCTTTGGCTGTGAATTCCTGGTCAAGTTCCTACCTTTTACTAGATTTCAAGTTAACATCCTTGTCAACTGAGGCAACTGAATGAGCTGATGTTTCAAGTTCCTTATGCTATGAGATTTCTGAGTCTAGGCTATTACATCTTCTAAGAGAGCGATTAGTGTTTGGAACCTACATGCAAACATTCTCATTTGTCCCAGTTCCCTTTGTCCCATTTATTCTAGTACATTCTGAGCAGAGTCCCAAGCTTTGAAGATCTTCTTGAATTACAATCCTAGAGTTGAAAGCGTTAGATTTTGTGTATTACAATATTTATTTGGAACTGATCAGCTGTTTAATAAGCTCTCTCTGAATAATGCCTGACCAACTCACTTCCACCTTTGGTCCTGTCCAGCCCTGATTCCTCAGTTCAGTTCAGTTCAGTCACTCAGTCGTGTCCGACTCTTTCCGACCCCATGAATCACAGCATGCCAGGTCTCCCTGTCCAACACCAACTCCCAGAGTTCACTCAGACTCATGTCCATTGAGTCTGTGATGCCATCCAGCCATCTCATCCTCTGTCGTCCCCTTCTCCTCCTGCCCCCAATCCCTCCCAGCATCAGAGTCTTTTCCAATGACTCAACTCTTCGCATGAGGTGGCCAAAGTACTGGAGTTTCAGCTTTAGCATCATTCCTGCCAAAGAAATCCCAGGGCTGATTCCTCAACTCACTCTAATTCCTGGCTACTGGGATTTCCAAGTCTATGAGCTAGAAGTTTCCAGAATCGTGTTTTGCTGCTTTGGAAAAATTAGGGTTCAATTGCTGTCTGCCTTCTCCCCTGGCTCCCAGATAGCTGTCCCACACGTGGCCATCACGTCTACAAATTCTTTCAGCATGCGTGTTGGACATTTTGCCATTTCATTTTCGTCTGTTCAGTTTTCAATTCTTTCTTCCTTTTGTAGAATCCTACCACTGCACCTGGGGGCTTCCCAGGTGCTGTTAGTGGTAAAGAACCTGCCTGCCAATGCAGGAGACATAAGAGACATGGGTTTGATCCCGGGTTGGGAAGATCTCCTGGAGGAGGCCACCCCGCATAGCAACCCACTCCGGTGTTCTTGCCTGGAGGAGCCTGGCAGGCTACAGTCCATAAGGTTGCAGAGTTAGACAGGACTGAAGTGACAGAGATACGCACAGATATACACACCATTACACACACTGTTGGTGGATTGCTATAAGACCTCTCCCAGGACGGGAGCCAAAGGAAAGAGCTCTTTTGTCTCAGCACTGTCCTGCAGCCAGGATAGAGGTGCATGACCTGGACTTGGCCCATCACACCTTTCTGTCAGGACTCTGATTTTGGAGGAAGTGATATTCACAAGGATGAAGGATGTATGCATTCTAAGTAGCCATGGGGATTTCCCTGGGTGGCTGGAATTGTCTCAAGAGTTTGGAGAGTGTCCTTACCAAATGGTTCCTCCTCCAACTCAAATGTTTTCATTCCTGCCTACTGACCCTCTAAAGTCACATGGCTCTTGCCACTTTTCACCTCTCTATCCTCTGTTTTGTGAAACACCTTGTATTTCCAATAGATCCTTCCTGTCATTAAGAGAGCCAACAATTGTAACTGTTTTTTGCAACAAAGAACCCTGAGGAAAATAGCTTGGTAGGCACTGGAGGAGGCAGGGGTTGCCAAGACACTGCCTCCTAAGGACATCTCTCCTTCAAGAGATTTGGCGAGCATAAAACACTGCCTATATCTGCATATCCCTTACCCATGTAGTCCTGACCTGCTCCCTTTGTGAGCCTCGCTCAGACTTGGCAATTCTAACTCAATCTATCTTTGGCATTTTCTTCTCAATCCTCATTTTTTGGACTGGTATACTCCTCCCTCTCTACACCAAGGTTTTAATCCAACAATGGTCTCAGCATTGATTCAGAATTCTTCCAGACTCCTTGTTATGTTTCACAGTTACTTTGCTTTCCAAGGAACAAGGATGTCTTAATTCTCCCTTTGGCCTGGATCAGGTCTCTCTGAAGAACTCCTTCCCTTGGCAATATCAGCACTCTACACAGTTTTAAATAGGAACCCTTTGAGAGGAACTCCCCAATTTACATCTGCAACCGTGTTACTTATACCTTGAATTTGAGACTCCTGTTTCCACCCACCTCCTTGGCGTTTCTGATTAGACACCTGACAGGCCTCTCAAACCCTAATCTGACATGAAGCACGTGATCCCTCATCCTGCCGCTGCTTCATTTGCCTCTACATCACTTGATGGCTACTTTTCTAACATTTTCTTGAGCCAAACACCTTGGGATTATCCTTGTCTCTTCTTGTTCTCCTATACCCCACTTTGAGTCTCTCTGAAAAAAAAATTTTTTTTGGTGACATCTTCAAAATATGTTTGTTGTTGTTGTTTAGTTGTTAAGTTGCCTCTGACTCTTTGCAACCCCGTGGACTGAAGCACCCCAGGCTGCCCTGTCTCTCACTGTCTCTTGGAGTTTGCCCAGATTCATGTCCCTTGAGTCATTGATGCTCTCTAGCCATCTCATCCTCTGCTGCCCCTTTCTCCTTTTGCCTTCAATTTTTCTTCACTTCAGGGTCTTTTTGAAAATATATCCATACTCTAAATTGTAAACTTAGTGTGATACTCTTGGAAAGATCATCAGATTTATTTCAAAAGTCTGACCACGTGATTACAAATTTTCTTGGCAAAACAGACAAGCCCAGCAAGTTCTTCTGAAAAAGAAGAACAGGAAGAAGTAGCCCAAGAATGTATGAGAACACGTGGCTTCTACAACAAAAGCAAAGAGGATTGGTGCATGAAAAGCCACAAAAACCAATAGGAGAGAACAGACAGTCCAGAAATAGATGCTGTTGTATATGATACATTTTTCATACAATAAAATCATTACCTCAAATCAGTGGGATAGAGAATGAACAGGCTGGAGTGAAGAGAAATAAAAAGTATGCATTTCTGAATACTCCTTATTCTCTATACTTGATATTAGAACTAGATAACATGCTACATGATTATAAAATAAAACAAAATGAAAATGAAAATAAAGGAATCTTTGAGATTCAAAAGCTAAATAAAACCAATGAACATTAAAGTATATCATGTTATAGCATTTTTGACATAACTATGCAGATTAGGATTATTTCAAGTGACTTTAAAACAAATAATTTGAGAACTTTTCTGGTGGTCCAGTCTTTAAAACATGCTTCTAAAAATGGGTCATGGGTTCAATCCTTGGGCAGAGAATTAAGGCCTCATATGCCACATGGCCAAAAAATAAAATAAAATAAAGTAAACAAATAAAACAAATAATTTGTGTGCTACATTTAAAATGTAAAATAAATGCTGCAACCTATACCCCCGATCTTAAATTGCCTTCAACAATAGTATTACTAGTAATAATATCACATTATTATTTTAAAACAGATACACACAGTTTTACTCATATAGTAAAATGTTGAGCTTAAAACCAAAAACAAGCGTAGAAATACATGACACAGAAATTCCCAATTGATTTTTGACAATGTTTAAAAGTAATACCATGATGGTAAGATAGTTTTTTCATCACATGGTGTCAGGAAAATTTAGACATCTGTAGGTAAAACAAAAAAACTCAACTTATACTGTAGATTTTATATAAAAATTAACTTGAAGTGGGTCATGGATTTAAATGTAAAATGCGGAACTTAAAAAAAAATAGAATACAATCTTTGGGAACTAGGCAAAAAATACTTAGACTCAACACCAAAAACATGACGAATAAAAGGAGAGTTTGGTAGATTGGACTTCATAAAATTAAAACTTTGACTCTCAGAAAGGCCTTGTTAAAAGAATAAAGAAAAAACTACAGACTGAGGGTGCTTTCCAGGTGGTGCTAGTGGTAAAGAACCTGCCTGCCAGGGTGGGAGGTGTGAGACCTAGGTCTGATCCTTGGGTCAGGAAGATCCCCTGGAGGAGGAAATGGCACCACACTCCAATACTCTCGCCTAGAGAATCCCATGGACAGAGGAGCCTGGCGGGCTACAGTCCATGGCGTGGCACAGATTCGTACATGACTAAGGTGGCTTAGCATGCATGTACACACTGAGAGAAGATATTTGTAAACCACATATGCAATGAAAGACTAATCTCTAGTATATACATAAAGAGATCTTAAAACTCAACAGGAGTAAAAGCAAACAATTCAATTTAAAAAAATGGACAAAAGACATAAAGAGATTTTCCTCTCAATAAGAAATACTGATGAAAAAATCAGCACATAAAGTGACCTTCAATACCATTACCATCCCCTCAGGGAAAGGCATATTAACACCACAATGAGGGACCAGCACATACAAAGCTAAATGGCTGAAATCAAAGATAGTAACAACAGCAAATGCTGTTGTGGATGTAGAGAAACCTGATTACCTGTTTATTACCAGTGGTACTAAAAAAAAGAAAAACCAAAAAACTCACTTCGAAAAAAATAGCTTACAGCTACCACACAAAGCAGCAGTTATACTCCTGGACAGTTATCTCTGAGAGATGAGAGTTCATGTCACACAAAATCCTGTAAATGAATGTTTACAGAAGCTCTATCAATAATATCCTGAAATTAGAAAAAACTCAGATGCTCTTTGAAAGGTGGATGTTTAAATCAGTTCTGATACATCCATACCATGAGATATTACTCATGAATAAAAAGGAATGGGCTATTGATAGACACTAAAACCTGGGTGAATTTCCAGAGAATTATGCTAAGTAAGAAAAGCCAATCGCAATGTTTACATAGAGTCTGATTCCCTTTTTAAAGGAGTTCCTCATGAGGCTTGAATTGAAGTTAGTATCAATATTATTGATAAAGTTATATATTTATCATTGATAAAATTATATATATATATGTATGTGTGTGCATATAATCTGCTCTTTTATATGTTACATATTAGCAGATTAGCTGTCAGGGTCATGAGAGGGAGTGGGAGTGAGAGGGAGGTGAGTGTGGCTATAAAAGCCCAACATGGGGGATCCTTGTGGGGATGGAAATGTCCTGTATCTTGACTGTATCAATGTCAGTGTTCTGACTGAGAAATGTTACTATAGTTACACAAGCTGTTATCATTGGGATCTCTCTGTATTATTTCTTACAATTGCATGTGAATTTATAATTATCTAAAAATACTTTATTTAAAAAGAATAATTATGATAATGTGTTAAACTGTACCAAATATTTTAAATCTATGAGTTTACAATGACACAAAAACAAAAAATCATATTTGGGGAGGATGCTAGGAAAACAACTCATTATTCTGAAAACTGACAAAATAAAGCAGATAAACATCCATCTGCATTTTGTTTTTAAATTATACCTCAAGTAAATCAAAGATTTGATATGAAAAATATTCTTGTTTAGAATTTTAAAGAAAATGAGCATAAAAAGAATGATATTGCACCACTCCTAGTTTGAAAGCCTGAATGAAATAGTGGCTCGATGCAGTGCTTCTGATGTAAAGTCAGACACTGGGTGCCTCCCAGTGAAAGTATACATCACCATCGATGAAGTCGCCTTGAAAACCAATAACAGCAATCTGAATAAGAATCTAAACCTAATTGCCAGTTTATGAGACATCTAAGGAACAAATAAACAGCCCATAGGATGCATTCAGCAAAACCTGGAGTGTGGGGAAACCTACAGTACCAAAATCTAGTTTCTTCAAGAATACATTTAAAGAGAGTATAAAAAAGAATGAGAAATCTGTAGATTATAAAACCATAGGAGACGTCAAAGAACTGCAATGCATTGCCTTATTTGAACATGGATTTTTAAAAGGAAATTCTAAAAGCAAAAATTATGAGATGATAGAGTAAATTTGATCACCAATTAGATATTTGATAATACTAAGGCATTATTGTTAGGTTTTTCAGATGTAAAAATGGGAATGTCGTTATATTTTTAACAGCGATCTAAGCTTTAGAGATAACAGCTGAATTATTTATGGATTGGTATTTGCTTCTTGCTAATTCAGTGGGAGGAGAGGACAATGACTGTGAATAGAAAAACCAAGATATGCCATGGGCTGAATTTTCTGACAAGTCCTCACTCTATTTTTGTGTTGGTGCCATTTTTGTTTATGTTTGAAATTTTTCATACTAAAATATAAAAATATATCCAGGAGCCTTTACTTCTTATTGTCTACTGCCAACCGCCTGGTCCAATCTATCACCATTTTTAAGAAGTCTCTATTGAATTTGTTACAATGTTGCTTCTGTTTTAAGCTTCTTGGTCCCAGGCATGTGGAACCTTAGCTGCCCAACCAGGCCAGAGATTGAACCCTCATCTCTGCATTGAGAGATGAAGTCTCCCCCAGGGATGGAACCCTCATCCTCTGCTTTGAGAGATGAAGTCTCCCCCGGGGATGGAACCCTCGCCCTCTGCTTTGAGAGGTGAAGTCTCCCCCGGGGACGGAACCCTCGCCCTCTGCTTTGAGAGGTGAAGTCTCAATCACTGGGCCACCAAGGAAGTCCGTTTGTTGCTGTTGCTCAGTTGCTATGTCATGTCCGACTCTTTGTGGCCCCAAGGATTGCAGCATGCCAGTTTCTTCTGTCCTTCACTATTTCCTGGACTTTTCTCAATTTCAGATCCATTGAGTCAGTGATGCCATCTAACCATTTCATCCTCTGCTGCCCTCTTCTCCTTTTGCCTTCAATCTTTCCTAGCATCAGGGTCTTTTCCAATGAACTGGTTCTTTTGCATCAAGCGGCCAAAGTACTGGAGCGTCAGCTTCAGCATCTGTCCTTTCAATGAATATTCGGGGTTCATTTCCTTTAGGATTGACAGGTTTGATCTCCTTGCTGTCCAGCAGACTCTCAAGAGTCTTCTCTAGCACCACAATTCAAAGGCATCCGTTCTTTGGCTCTCAGCCTTCTCTATGGTCCAACTCTACTTCCGTACATGACCACTTGAAAAGCCATAGCTTTGACTAGATGGATGCTTGGCAGAAAAGTGATGTCTCTGCTTGGGAAGTCCCTACCACCGTTTTTAATTTGAAATGTTATAATAGAATCCTAACTGATCTCCTGGATTTATCCTGGCCCTCTTTCCATCTCTTCCCAACATGGTAGTCATGGCAATCTTCTTAACACCCAAGTCAGCTACTGTCGAGGCTCTACCACTGGCCTGCTGGAGGCAGAAGTGGCCTAGAGATTTCCACTGAGGGAAGTCACAAGGACCCACTCCTCACCAGACTAACAAACAGTGACCGTTCTGCCTCAGCCCTTCTCACTTTAGCACTCCACCTGGGCTGCATGACATTCCCTTGGGAGCCAGGTGATAGGCACTCAGACTCAGCATCTCACGACTCCTGCCACCAGCCCTCTTGCCACTGCTGTAACCCGTGGTCCAGCTCTAGGTCTGCCAGTGCGCCCTCCTAGGTTAACATCATCCCATCCCATCCGAGCAGGATGTCTATTATTCACCTGCCTACCCCAGACAAAGCTTCACAATCTTTGCTGGCCGCTTGTAGTATTTCCCAGAGTATCAGTTTGCTGTGGTTTGGTCCCCCACACAGCCTCCTGTGGGGTGGCTGTGCATCTGTTTTATGCTTCTCCTTTCTCGCATGCTTTCCTGTGCTTGTTCGTGTTTTGGACCATTTGCAATTCAGGCTTGTTAGCTCCCCGTGATACTACATATCTTACTTCAGTAGCATTTCCTCTCTCACAGGAATTGTCCATACTTACGGTGTCATGATTTCACATTTCCAAAACCGCCATCTCATATCCTGGCTTCCCAGGTGGTGCAGTGGTAAATGACCCACCTGCCAATGCAGGACACAAAAAAATGCTGGTTCGATCCCTGGGTTGGGAAGATTCATTGGATGAGGAAAGGGCAACCCACTCCAGTATTCTTGCCTGGAGAATCCCCTGGGCAGAGGAGCCTGGAAGGCTAAGGTCAGTAGGGTTGCAAAGAATCGGACACACCTGAAGCACTTAGCATGCACGTGTCTCAAGTCCACCGTGCTGTCAGTTGGATTCTCCAGCTATGGAGATTCCCTTCTATTTCTTCAAGTCCTTGGATGTTTCAAACCCAAAGGAAAGAATTTAACATTTTCTGTGAATTCACTGTATGCCTGACATTGTGTTACCTTATATATCATTTAATTTCATTCAAACAATAAGGGCTAATGGCAAAAGCATTCTTTTGCATGTCCTTTAGAAATGAGAAATATGAAATCAAGAGAATTTTGGTCAATGTGTGAAGGTCATGTATAGACCAATCAGTGGAATCAGACTTCCATTGGAAATTTTGGCTCCAAGATTAAAAACCATTAAGTGGTACACTTGGAGAATGTATTTATATTCGGTTAAAAATATAAGATTTCATGGCCAGGTTTTTGCTAGATCTTCTATAAAATCAAGCAGGTCTTCCTATTAGTCCATGGGAGCAAGTTCCCCGTTTCTCCCCTCTCTACTCTCTCGTTGTTTCTTCTAGAAGATAAAACAGTTTTTAGTGCAATATCACAGGGACCTGGATCTGCTTATAGCAGGATAGAGCCTCTGGGAACACTTAGACAGCTGAAATTGCTCTTTACTCATTTATACCCATCTGATAATGTGTATTTAGGGGACTTCCTTGGCAGTCTGGTGGTCAGGAATCTACATTTCCACTGCAGGAGGTGTAGGTTCAATCCCTGTTTGGGGAACTAAGATCCCTCATGGCCTGACGTTTGGGCATTTTTTTTTTTTTTTAAAAAAGAGGGTGAGTGCAAAGAAAGATAGTGTTTTACCTGGAGGAGGGCATGGCAACCCACTCCAACATTCTTGCCTGGAGCCTGGCGGGCTATAGTCCATAGGTAACAAAGACTCGGACACAACTGAAGCAGCTTAGTACAGCACACAGCACATATTTTATTTAGATGAAATCAGCTATGTCTTTGGGGGAGTAGAGAATATTTGCATGATATTGAATCTGGTTAAAAGTAGAATATATGCCTTTACCATTGGGCATCCATCTATGTTCCATTAATATCCACTCTGAGGCATATTCCTTAGGGATCCATTCTTGACACCTATAAGATGAGACTGGGCTTCCTACTATAGATTCTTATATCTCAATTCTCAGTTATTTTTAACTTTAAAAAAGGTATCTTAAGTGTGAAGTTTTTAGAGCTATGCAAGTGGAAAGAGTGCCAGAGTCAGAAAATTCGAGTTACAGGAAAACAGCTACAGTTTATTGAGCATATACTGTGTGTGGCAGGCATAGCTGTAAGCGCTTCTCATCGCCTTTTTTATTTGAACTCCATAACAACTTGAGAAAAAATGATTATTCGGTTGAAGAGCTAGAAGACTAGATGGGGCTGTGTAATCTTCCCAGTGTTGCATAGCTAATGTGTACTAAAGCTAAGATTCAGATCTCTGTGGTTTTACCCACCTCTCCATGCTACTTCCCAGCTCAGTCATTCCTAGCCTGAGTCCTGTGAGGTCACTGAACTTCCTTGATAACTTTATGTACGGAGATAACAATTGCCTTACTAGCAGGGAACACAAAGACTTCGATCACACTGGAAAATGTTTCCAAGAATAATGGATTATCATCGTATGAAACCAGCAGTGCCAATAATAATATTAGTGGGTTTTTTTTGAGATACTATATGGACCACCATCTCCCTTAGCATTAAGAGGGGAAAAAGTGAAACAGTGAAGGATTTTATTTCTTGGGCTTCAAAATCGCTGTGGGTGGTGACTGCAGCCATGGAATTAAAAACAAACAAACATACAAACAACACTTGCTCTTTTGAAGAAAAGGAAAGACAAGCCTAGACAACACATTAAAAAGCGGAGACATCACATTGCCAATAAAGGTCTATACAGTCAAAGCTGTGGTTTTCCCGGTAGTCACGTACAGATGTAAGAGTTGTACTGTAAAGAAGGGTGAGCACTGAAGAGTTGATTATTTTAAATTGTGGTGCGGGACTCTTGAATGTCCTTTGGACAGTGAGGAGATCAAATCAGTCAATCCTGAAGGAAATCAACCCTGAATATTCATTAGAAGGACTGATGCTGAAGCTGGAACGCCAATATTTTGGCCCCCTGATGCAAAAAGCCCACTCACTGGAAAAGACCCTGATGCTGGGAAAGACTGAAAGCAAAAGGAGAAGAGGGTGGCAGAGGATGAGATGGTTAGATAGCATCACTGACTCAAAGGACATGAATTTGAGCAAACTCTGGGAGACAGTGGAGGACAGAGTAGCTTGGTATGCTGCAGTCCATGGGGCTGTAAAGAGTCGGACATAACTTAGTGTCTGAACAATGACAATGAGTTGTATGGAGAGATAGCAGGATCGTTCTTATAATTTTGGAGACAAGAAAAAACAGATGAAAAGATATAATATAAAATAATATGATTAATATAATATATAAAACTATATATAAAAATACATGTGCTTTCTTCATGCTGTATTTCTGACCAGAAAACTTTAGAGACTCCCTAGTGGAAGAACAGAGTGTTGGCTCTTCCTTTGTGCTCGGATAATGCTGTAATCTCATCATTTCACTTTTTTTTTTTTTCCAAGAGGGTCAGAGCAGCAGGTGAGAGAGCTCGAGACAGGTGTCTCTTCCTCTGCCCGCCTGCCAATCCACAAAGCTCTATATGACCACATACAATTGTTTCTTAAAGAATCAGACACAGGAACGGTCATCTCTCCAGGAAGTTTCTCAGCCATTGTCAGAATTCATTTTTGATGACAGGACATAATGGACTTGGGGTTTCATTAACTGACAGAGCACACTGAGAAATCCTTTGTTTGAGCAGGAGAGAACTCAGACAGAAGGTAGGATTTACTTGGTCAATAGAACATTATAGAGGACTTCCAGAATTGAAGCTTTGTGTTTAGCTTTCTTCCCCCCTTTGGGTCCTGAAGACATGCCCTTAAGGCCTCAGTGTTAAAGAGTCTTGGGAAAACAAGCAGGAAGGGATGGACTGGGGACCAATGCCAGCCCATGCAAGCAGGGGTCTAGACGTCAGTAGACGGCTTCCCAGTCTCCCGGAGAAAGGGGTCAGCTTGGGTCAGAAGCTACACGTGATTAAGAGTAGGGCACCTTCTGTCTAACCTCTGGAAGTACATCTGGCCAAGAAAGGCTGAGACCTTGTAGCACCTTGTCACATCCTCCTGAAAGCGGGGCAGGTGACAGGTAGGGATAGCACCTTGTCACGTCCTCTCGAAGGCAGGGCAGGTGACAGGTAGGGAAGGTGAGATGCTTTCGACATGCTTTAGTGGAAGTCATGAACAGAGGGCAGCGCGGTGAGAAGGTGATACACGCGTGCTTAGGAAAAAGTGCACATTTTCTCACAAACAGTACCTCTTCCTTAGAGTCTGGCACTGTTCTTCTGCCTTCAGTTTTCTTGTTTTTCCACCTGAATGACTCATCCTCTTTCACTGAAGGCGTGCATTCAGTGTGCTTTGTCATGAACCCTTCTCTGAGTTACTCCCCCAGGCTATGGGTTCTTTGCCCATGCTTGTTCTACTTTGTATGAATCTTGTTTGTAGGAATCTTCACCTGATGAAGAATGGCAGATTCTTTGACTGATGAAGGATGGCAAAACCATCATTCCATTGGTGGTTTACCTGCTTGTCTACCTTTTAGGACAGTGAAGCCATGGATACCACGGAAGACATCTTTTACTGTGTATTTCAAGGACCGAGCTTTGCCCAGCACCAGTGGGTGTGCCAGTCAATGGGGATGAATGAATATTCTATCTGAAAGCCCTTTAGGCACTGACAGCTTGGGAATCTTGGATAAGATTGTTTTCATATATCAATGATACTCTCTCAATTCCTCCCACCATGAGGTGGGGGTGGGAGGGAGACACAAGAAGGAGGAGACTTTATCATATATATATACACACACACAAAGTTATGGCTGATACGCATTGTTGCATGGCGGAAACCAACATAGCACTGTAAAACAATTATCCTCCAATAATTTTTTTTCATAGCTTCTTCCTAAATTCAGTGGCTATATCAGCACCCATCTCCAAGAGGCAGCTCCCAGGATTCAGTTCCTTGAAGTTCTAACTCACGAGGCTGCATGCCCGGGCTCCGCCTTGCGCACCACTTCTATGTCTTTTCTAGGAAGCTTTCCCAGCATCAGGGTCTTTTCCAGTGCTTTCTTGCTGCCAGGTGGGGGTGGAAGCTTAGGTTTCCACCTGGCCCTAATGATGTCAGGAGAGCGGAGGGAGAAGCAGAGTGCCTGTCAACCAGCCCTGCTTGTTCTCTTCACTGTTCCCATCATCTTGCTCCCTTTCACTAATGCTGGTGGGATGCGGGCTCAGGTCTTCACTGGGTCCTGCTAATACTAGGAAGGGGGAAAGCTGATGAGGCTGCCTGGCACCACCTTGTTCTGTTTCCTTGATGCCAGGTGAGTGTAGAGGGTGAGCCCCACACTGGGTCCCACGGATGCCCTGAGTGGGTTGGGGGATGTGGAACCCTTCCTTGGACCACCATGTTCGATCTTGATGTTGAGGGGCGGGGACAGGAAGCCAAGATTTTGGCTAGTCTCTGCTGGTTCCCTGGCAGAGGGGTTGGGGTGCCTCCTGGGGGTGCAGTGCTAGCTCAGTTCCCCTTGGTTATGTTGTGGGACTTTGGTGTTTCTGTTGGAGTTGGACAAGAGTAGAGAAGTTACTGCCAAAGCAGTTTTTTGTTATTAAGTGATCCATTTTCTAGAGAAGTAGGCTTTTCTTGGCCTTTTTTGATTTTGCCTGCTGCGTGTGGTTCCAGGTGGGAGGCTTCTGTAGTGCTCTGTCTGGGACAGAGTGCTCAGTTGCTCAGCTGTGTCTGACTCTTTGCCTCCCCATAGACTGTAGCCTACCAGTTTCCTCTGCCCATGGAACTTTTCAGGCAAGAATACTGGATTGGGTAGCCATTTCCTACTCCAGGGGATCTTCCTGACCCAGGGATTAAACCTGTGTTTCTTGTGTCTCCTGCACTGGCAGGCAGACCCTGCACCACTGTGCCACCTGGGAAGCCCCCGTATTGCACGTGATTTTAGCCAAAAGGTGGAGTAGGGATACGGACAAGGCCCAGCAAAAAGACCCAGAGTGTACCACCACCTTGTTCCTGGGGTCCTCGGGTCCCTAGGAAGTCTGCCCGCTTTTGTGCCATCTTCCTACTCTTGTTTGTTGTTAATGGTTTTCTGGTCATAAGGTGAGAAACTGGGAGGATGAAACTGCTTCATATTGGCCAGAGTTAGAACCCATTTATGGCTCAAACATGGACACAATGACTTAAAATTGTGGCTCAGCCTTTCAACCTACCACAGTCAGTGTGAGCGAAGACCCCTCAACCCATTTTGCCTCTGGTTCCAGTCCTGTTGGTGCGTGGTCCTAACAGCCTGGCAGAGGGGCCTCTTTGAGGATAGGCAGTGTGTCTCACTCACCTCTGCATTCTCTGTACCTAGCCCTTGCTTAGAAGATGCATGGTAATTGTTCTGAGTGAATAAAAGCAAAGGCTCCTTTAGCAGAACCGGAGAATCCTTTCTCTATGACACGAAAAAGCCTGATGGGTTTTTTCAGTCTAGAATCTAGATTGGCTCTGACCTTGTTTTGCTCTTCAGCGGATATGCGATGTGGAGGCAGGCCGGGTCTGCAGCCTCCTGCAGGCGAATGAGGACTCTCAAGACGACAGACTCCCCAGGAGGTGCCAGGCTATAGCATCACTTCTTTCCTGGCCTCCTGGTCCCCCAGATGTGTACTTAAGTCAGCAAGGTGAAGTGCCTGCCTCAGGCTGCCCGGTCATTATCCACGTGAGGAGTATGTGTGTGTGTGTGTGCGCGCGCATGCACACGCATGCTCAGTTGCTCAGTCGTGTCCAGCTCTTTGCGATTCCGTGGATTATGGCCCTCCAGGCTCCTCTACCGATGGGATTTTCCAGGCAAGAATACTAGAGTGGGCTGCCATTTCCTCCTCTACCTAGCATCTCAGCTCTGTGCCCCTCGCCCCCGCCCCCACCTGGGCAGGCGAAAGGCGGAGGTCTGAAGCCCAGGCCGGCAGGGGCCAGCCAAGGGGGCAAAGTGTGGGTCAGCCACGTGTGCTGTGTGTCCCTGGGATGTTCTCTAACCTCTCTGAGCTCTGGAATTTTCCTCTGAGGAGTGGGGCTGCACACAAGAGGCCTTGCCCCAGGGTGTGCCCGGTGCTCTTCCTGCACAGCTGGGCACGGGATCTTCCTGACCCAGGGACCGAACCTGCATGTCCTGCCTCTCTCGCACTGCAGGCAGATTCTTTCCCCTGTGCCACCTGGGGGCTGCCTCTAGTACCAGTGGCTGTGTTGGGCCCTGGATGGTGACCTGCTGGCAGGGTTGGGGAGCTCCTGGTCATGGTGTCCCAGTCGATAGTGGACTTCACTAGGAGCTGCCCGGTTAGGAGAGAGAAGGCAGGCAGGTGAGAACCAAAGAGAGAGAGAGAGAGAAACTGATGGAGAGAGCATGGCAGAAGGACCGAGAAGCAGAGCACAGAGGGGAGAGATGCTCTTCCTTCATTTTTACCAGTTTTGTGATTGGCTCTCTGGGCAGCTTTGAGCTACTTTCTTCCTTCTCAGCATGCAAAAATATTTGACTGCCCAGGAATAAAACATCAAAACCTAAAATGTAATTAGATGTAGGAAATATTGATGGGGTGCCAGAAGCATCTGGGACGCTGATGTGAGCGGAGAGGAGCTGTCTCTTTATGAGTAGGAAAAGATCAGAAGGTAGCAAAGCCCAGCTCCTGCAGGTGGATCCCTCTGAGTTCCAAGTGACAATATTGACTCCATCACCACGCGTATCAGTAAAATGATTATTGATATCAACCAGGCAAGATTAGAGGGAGGGGGGAGTGGAAACCAGAGAAGAGCTGATTTCAACCAGTAATGATACCAGAGTCAGGTTTCATAAAAACAAACTAATTATTTTTGATTCTGTGATCCTTGGAACTCTTGGCTGCTACTCAACAAACTGGGTTCGTGCATCTCCAGGAGGCAAGCCCTGACCTTCCACCCCGCATCCTGCTGCTGTGTGTGCACTGAGCCTGGCTCAGGACAGAGGCTCACAGTCCCTTCTGGAACCTTCTTCTCTTTCCACTGCTCCCTGAAAACTCACATCTAGGCCACTACTTTTTACTATTCTTGGCACAACTCTCTGAACTCCAGGAAACAGCACATGACTCTATGGTCTGAGGTGGTTTCCTAAATATTTTATGTACAGTGAAAACCGTTCAAGGGTGGATGACTGTTTGGAAGGTTTTTGCTTGCCCGGCAGTGCCAGTTTCAGAGCTGGGCACACTGTGTGCCCAGGGAGCAAGGGCCGAGGGGCTGACACCGCAGCTCGGAAAGGCCTGGCGTCTGCTCTGTCCCCATCCTCACGTCTGCATCTTTGATCCTGCAGTCGCTCCGTCATCTGCCTTTTGCAGGGCTAGACCGGCTTTGCTTTTCCAGAAGGATGGTGGCAGGAAATTAAAGCCTGTCACCTGTCGGTGCCTTCTGTGGTGTGTCCTGGATAAACACGGCGCAGTGGCTCATGGTGTTACTAAGCAGGAGAGGTGAGGGCGGCCACCAAGCATCAGAGAGGCTTTCTTGTGGAGAGAAAATGCAGAGACCTCACAGCAAGATGGTCAAATGCTAGTGATGCCAGGCCTTGAGATCTTCTTCCCAGAGGGGGCATCCTGTTTGACAAGCATGGCTCTTTCTGGTTATGACAAGGCGTACTTCGTTACTAAAAGCAATAATACATAGACGTACTATTGTTTATAGTTAGAATGGACACTGTACATGTATGCCTGGTCAGTTGCGTCCGACTCTTTGTGACCTTAGGGTCTGTAGCCTGGCAGGCTTCTCTGTCCAGACGTGGGATTCTCCAGGCAAGGATACTGGAATGGATTGCCATTTCCTTCTCCAGGGGATCTTCCTGACCCAGGGATTGAATCTGTGTCTCCTGAATTACAGGTAGATTCTTCACCACTTGTGTCATTAGGGAAGCCCTATGGACACTTTCTATGCACTAAATATTTGTTCCCTACCTCCCAAATTCATGTGTTGAAACTCTTGTTGTTGTTTAGTTGCTAAGTCAGGTCTGGCTCTTTGCAACCCCATGGATGGTAGCCCACCAGGCTCCTCTTTCCATGGGATTCTCTAGGCAAGAGTACTGGAGTGGGTAGCCATTCCCTTCTCCAGGGGATCTTCCCAACCCAGAGACTGAACCCAGGTCTCCCGTATTGGCAGGCAGATTCTTTACTATCGAGCTACCAGGGAACCCCCCCCCCCCCAACCCCGCATTAAGTTTGGATGAGATCTTGAGTCTGAAGCTCTCAAGAATGGAATTAGCACCCTTATAGAATCACAAGAGCATTTGCTTCCCCTCTCTCCTCTCCTTGTGAGGATACAGTGAGGAGTCCACAGTCACTGACCCAAATGAGGTCCTCACCAGATCCTGACAGTGCTGGCTTCCTGATTTCAGACTGTCAACTTCAGAACCATGAGGAATGAGTTTATGTCACTCATAAGCCACTCAACTGGTGAGATTTGGTTAGAGCCACCTGAACTAAGACAGCAGCACTTGCTGAGCACTTACTATTTTCAAGGTACTGGGTCCATCTCTTTGTATGCAGCATCTTAGTGTTCCCTCACCATAAATCTGTGAGTTATTATCCTCATGGTATGGATGACAAAATAAAGCTCAGAAGACTTAAACAGTTTGCCCCAAATGACTTGGGAGTTAATGGTGTGGCCTTCAGCAAATCTGAAATTAAGCCACTTCCAATGCCCATAACCTTAGAAACCTCGGAGCCACTGATGAAATGACAGAACTGAAGATATCTGAGTGCGGGGAGGGGAACTTTCTCTGGGGAAACTTAGCTAGAGGGCAACAGCACCTTTGGGAGATTTGGGTCATGATAACACTCCAACGGAATAGAATAAAAATAATAGTGACTGTACTTCTACCATGTAGCCTTTTGTTAAATTAAACATATCAATACAGTACTAAGTCCCCACATACAAATGAGTTTGGTTCCAAGAGCATGTTCACAAGGGCAATTTGTTCATAAATCTAACAAACAGCCTCGATACCCAACTAACACAATTGGCCATATAGTACTATACTGTGATAGGTTTATAATATTTTTCACACAAATAATACATAAAAAGCAAACAAAAAAATAAAGAAAACATTTTTAATCTCACAGTTCAGGGACCTTGAAAAGTACAAGAGTACAATACCACAGCTGGCATACAGGGGCACCTTCGCCTCTTTGAAAGTTCATACCTAGAAGGCTCATATGTAGGGGACTTACTGTATATTTTCCAGGCAAACAGAATCTACAGGTTTGGGAAGTGGCGGTATAATTTTCCATCTCCCAGTCTGAGGAAACTAGATTCGGTGAGGTCATACACTGCACTCTGGGCCAGGCTGCTGGTGACACCAGAGTTGGACCTCAAGCCCACCGGGCTCAGCCCTCAGCACGCTGTTAAGCCAGCTTTAGAGATCCCCAGGCCGATGCTCTTGCAATGCTCCATGTCCCACACACGAGGACACAGAGTTTGGGTGTCCTGTGTCTTAAGCCTGGGTGCCCTGGCTTTAACCTGGCCTCGTTGCATCCTTGACTCCGGCCTAATTTCCTCCATTCTTCCTTTCATTTCCTGTAAAGGCAGAGCCGTCAGAAGCAGTGTCTGGGTTCCTCTGCTCCTCTCTTCTGAATTCTGCATCCGTACTGTCTCAGTTGCCACCAGGCCCTTCTTTTGGGGATATAGGCCCCCCACAGAGAGTGAGAGCCAGTCTTATCAGAGCAGTGCCCCTGGGGCTTGTGGAGGGGTCAAAGGCAGTACATTTTTATATTGGTCTTTTGAAATGTCTTATTATTAAAAAAAAAACAATTTTTTGAATCTAGGTTTAGATTTTTAAAAATTACTTTGGATGCCCTCATTCTTCACCACATTGTGTGGGTTCTTTGTTTCGGCCTTCAGGATTCTTTTGTTTTGGCGCACAGGTTGGCATGTGGGATCTTAGTTCTTTGGCCAGGAATGGAGCCCATATTCCCTGTATCGAAAGGTGGATTCTCAACCACTGGACCACCAGGGAAGTCCCAGGGGCTCCTCCAGAGGAGGACTTTCTCCTCCTCCTCCCCCTCCTCTTCCTCCTCATTCTTTACAGAGAGATCTTTCTTATAGGAGTTGCTTCAACAGAGTTTCATTTACACAACAAAGTGACAGGATAGAAAATGTTAGAGGTAATATCACATTAATATCTGGCATCTGGTACCCCTATTATGACAATTTCCCTGGTGGCTCAGACAATAAAGAATCTGTCTGCAATGCAGGAGATGTGGGTTCAACCCCTGGGTTGGGAGGATCCCCTGGAGAAGGAAACGGCAACCCACTCCAGTATTCTCGCCTGGAGAATCCCATGGACAGAGTAGCCTGGTGGGTTACAATCCACGGGGTTGCAAAGAGTCAGACACAACTGAGCAACTAACACACGCCCCTACTATGTGCCCAGAGCATCATGCATCATCTCTAAGCTATACAGTGATGAGGTCTTATCATCCACATTTTGGAGGTGACAGAACTGTAGCCTGGCATAGCCGAGTACCTTACTCAAAGTCACAGAGCTGGAATGGAAAGTAGCTGGAAGGAAATCCCAGGAATGCCCAAATCTAAACACTCTCTACTACCCCGCGGAATGCTGTTACTCTGTAAACATTTCTTGCAGGTGGTGAGCTCACAGTCCCCCTCCCTCCTTCTGTTTTGAAGTCATTGGTTCCATGGCTTAGCCGTAGCTGGGGACAAGTGGCCAACCTGTTGTAAGCCTGACTCAAAAGTCTGAGGAAACCTACAAAACAAAGTCATCAGCCCCTCCCTTCCGGGAACACACCAGTTCTAGATGAAGAAACAGATGAGAGGGGAGGGAGGTGAGAGAAGGAGTTGATAGTTGACAGACAGATGGGCAAAGATGAGAAGGGCTAGCAAGTCATCGAGTGGGAAGGGTGCCCAGGGCAGAGGGCTCACAAGTACCCTGGTGCTGAAATGCAAGAGTGGTGTGGGGTTACAGCAACATGATGGAGCTGGTGTAGGAGCGTGGGAAGAACAGGGAGATAACAGGTAAGGGGGACCCAGAGGGGCAGGAAGATGGGGACCCGAGACTGTAGCATCCTTGGATCCCAGGAGAAGTGGCCTGATTTCCTCCTGCAGGGGCGGAGGCTGCGGACTGAACATGGCTCTCTGCCCCCACACGCACCATCTCATGGATGCAAATTAAAACAGCCAAATAGCCTTTCTTTTTAAAGCTTTCTCACTCTGGCCTGATCACTCAAAAAGGAGGCTCGTGGAAAGGAGGAGCAGATTGATGTGGGAGCCACGTGTCTGTCTGCCTGAGCCAGGAAAGCAGGCATCCTCCCCTCCCAATGATACACCTTTTCCAAGAGCTGACAACCCTGACAGCCACTCCGTCACCAGAGCAGCATTCTGGGTGTGAGAGCTGAGCAATGACAGGGACCGGCACCCCAGACAGAAACACAACACACACTCGGGGAAGGTAAATGATGGTACACACGGCATTTATCTCTGAGGTTGTTCCCCGAGCAAAACCAATTACTGGCCTTTTCCTTGTGAACGTGCAGTGAGTGTTAACTTACTGGAGGCCAGAGTGAAAAGACGCTATGATGCATCTTTGTGATATTCATGAGTCTGCTGAGAGTTAGTTTCAAGGCAAAGGATTTAGTATTTCTGGGCTTCTGCAGGCAGGGAGGGTGTGCGGTGCCTCTAAGACGAGCTCCAAGGAGCAGGGTACTGAAGTGGCACTTTGTATAACAGGTGCACTTAGGAATTGCAGGAGGAAGTTGGGATCAGCCTGGGAGAGGAGGAAGGACCGATCATGTCAATAAAAGACCTGCTAAAGGGAAAATGCACTGCTCTTTCCGGAGAACAGCGGGAGGGCTTTTTGCTGTGCTACACAGCAATCACCATGTTAAATTGGGATGCAGGGCCAGATGTCCCCAAATGATGCAGGACTCACCTCCCTCTCTGCCAGGGCTGCTGCTGCTGCTGGGCTAAGGCTACCCAAACATGTATTCATGGCCTGTTAGAGCAGACTTTGCATCACAAAGAACCATCTCTTAGCAGTGCTGTCCAGCGGGAGAATGGGGTGGTCATGAAAGGAGAGCTGATGCTGTGGCCTCATGTTGAAGTTTCCATCCCCAGACTTGGCCAGAGTTATAGGACTCTTGTATCAGCCCCAGGGGCCTGCCAGCCCCCTGCCTCTGCTTTCTCTATCTCCCTTGGGTTTCCCTGTGCAGGCATCTCCTTCTTCCTCTCTGAGGGCACTGTGATTGGTTTTATAGTTTTTGTGTTGTGTGAAGGTATCAACCAAAACAAACCAGGAGAATCTCAAAATACAGAAGAACTCCATTGCAAAGCCATGTGCATGGGGTAGTATGTTTGCACGAGAGGCTATTTTTTCTGACGTGCTCAGAGAAGAGCTATAGGCAGGTGGTGGCCTTGCTTCTCCTTTACTCACAGGGGTAAGCAGGACTGAGCAGGAAACCTGGAGACCTGGGCTGAGCTGCATGAGCAGATGCAGTGGGCAGAGGAGCCTGCAAGGCAGGAGATGCAAGACACTAATGGAGAGCAGTTAGCCCTGAGACACACCCAGAACCCTGCGCTGCCTTCCGGAAGGACTCAGCCGCAACTTTTGGGGAGGAAAATGAAGGCTCCTCGCTTATGCAGACATGCAGTCTGGTAGGCTGTCTCTTCTATTATCCCTCTGATGCAAATGGATTCAGTCTCTCCTGGAATTAAGAGGGTGCCCCAAACTCACATTTTAGAAGCACGTTTATTTTAGAAGCAAATAAAATGAACAGAGCCACAAAATTGTGTTGGAGCTGACAAGGGTCTCAGAGACTCTCTGTCTTAGGAGTTGCCAAACACTAGCTGGTGAACATACTTATCTGACACTTAGAGTTGTATTTATCATTCATTCATCATTCATTCATTCAAAAGGAGAAGAGGCAGCAGAGGATGAGGTGGTTAGGCAGCATCACTCAATGGACATGAGTTTGAGCAAACTCTGAGAGATGGTGACAGACAGGGAAGCCTGCTGTGCTGCAGTCCATGGAGTCACAGAGTCGGACCCAACTTAGTGACTGAACAACAGCAACAACATTCATTCATTCATTTACCTGTTATATTTGTTTTCAAAAGTACTCTTAAACACTATATGCTTCCCCAGGGCCCCATTGCCCCCATCCCCTACCAGGTTCATTTGCTGTGACCCTGCATTATCAGCCTGGTTCTTAGAAGCCTTTGAACTGCTCTCGCTTTTTCCACTCCCTCATTTTACAGGTGGAGAGGCTGAAGTTCCAAAAGAGTAGGTGGCATGCCAAGTGCACGTCACCAGGCATTGGACAGGGTTCAGCTTAGAGCTGGTCTCCTCTTTCCTTCACGTTGAGATGCTTCCCATGTCTTGAAATGACCTCACTGTATTTAGCTCAATTTTAGCTTCCCCTTAACCACCTTTGTGGTCTTACTGGAGCCTACCAGACTGCATGTTTTATTTTTTTTCCCTTACAAAGGGGAATTGGAAGAGGGTGGACACCTTCAGCCTCTTCTTTATTGGCTCCCGAAGGTCTGAGATGATGTACAATTGCAGTGAGTTGTGAGCAGTATCAAGGCTGCCTCCTTCACTCTGAATGCATCTCATCCTTGTTTGTGGCCATATCACCCCAAACACACCTGATTTTCTCTGAACACATCTCCTCCTGACCTCAGCCAAATTCTTCCCTGCTCTGTCTCTACCTCTTCTGATACTCTGTCCATCCCTGCTCAGCTTCTTCTCTTCCAGAGGGTTTTTCTTGCCTCCCAGTCTGGCTCAGCCATGATCTGTAGAGCGGCTGATGTGTCTCCCTGGATGACCCAGTTACCCAGAGTGGGGTTCTTGGGACTCACACACTGTTCCCAGCTTCTTAGCCACCTGTTTCCTGTTACCGGCCTGTTTCCCCTTTCCCATGGCTGTGTAGCCCTATTTTGCTTTTTTGGTCCAGAACTCTGTGGATTATACATTTTTAAGAGCAAAATGATGCTTCAAATCCTGCCCTCCATGACTTTCCACTTATGAGAATTTTGACCTCTGTATTCAGAATGGCCTGGGTAAAGGAGACAGATAGAAAGAGGCTACTCTTTTAGGTCTGATAGCTCTCCCATGACTCAGGCTTGTGCTCTGCTTTACAAAGTGATCTCTCATGGGTTCATAGTGCTGCCACCTCTTGGCCTCCTGGAGGAAATCCCTAACAAATATCCACTCATCCATCCATACCACAAACAATAAACTACCAAAAAAGTGACCAAGTCCCCCAGTGTCTGCCCTCATAGATTTTACCTCTTGGTGGAGGAAGATAGATAACATAGAACAGGATGATTTCTGCGTGCTATGGGGAACATACAGCCAGATGATGTAAGAGAAAGCGATGGGTTTGGAGGGACTTCTTTAGACTACATGGCAGACAAAGGCTTCACTAGATAGGTGATGTTTAGCCTGAAAGATACAAAGAAATCAACCAGGTGAAGCTCTGAGGAAGAGTGTTTCAGACAATGGGGACTGATCGGTGTAAGAGCCCCGGGACTGATAAAAGCTTGACCTGTTAGGGAAAAGGAAGGCAGGCTATTACGATGAGTCATAATTAGAGAGTTGGATAATGAGAGGAGTTGGGATCAGAATCTGGTAAGGAATTTGGAACTTTTCTGTAAACCTAATGGGCAGCCATTAGATGGTTTTAAGCATTAATAGGAAAGTGACATATTGTGATGTATTTTTAAACATGTTATAAAACCAAGACTGCAAGATGGAAAATGGGATATTTGCATTCTCTCCCTTGCTGGCTTTGATAAAACAAGTTGCCATGTCGAGGATGGTTATACAGAAGGAACGGATGAGGACCTCTATCCAACTACCTGATAGAAAGTAATTCCCTCAATCCAATGGCCCAGAACAAATTGAGTCTTGCTAACAACCATGAAAGGAAGGTTGGAAGCAAGTCTTTGCCTGATCAAGTCTTCAGTTGAGATGCCACCTGGGCTAAAAACCAGATTGCAATATTATGAATGACCCTGAAGCAGAAGACCCGACTAAACTGTGCTCAAACTCCTAACCCATAAAATCTATGAGATAGTAAATACTATTAGGTTCAGTTTTTATGGCTAAATTTGTTGCATCTTTTAATGCACCCCATAAAGTGTTTGAGTGACCAGTTAACTGAATGTCAACAGTCATGAAGAGATAAACAAATATTGTATATTAACAAATATATGTGGAATCTAGAAAAATGGTATAGGTGAACCTATTTTCAAAGCAGAAATAGAGATATAGATGTAGAAAACAAATATGGAAATCAAAGAGGGAAATCAAAGATGTGGGATGAACTGGGAGATTGGGAGTAATGTATACACACACTACTATGTATGAAATAGATAACTAATGAGAATCTACTGCATAGCATGGGGAACTCAATGATCTGTGGTGACAAAGTGAATACAGCTGATTCACTTTACTATACATCAGAAACTAACACAACATTGCAAATCAACTAAGCTCCAAAAAAAAAAAAAAAAAAAAGCCAATCATCTTGTTAAAAGCAAAATTAGGGTCTAAAATATTGAGGAGGTCCCATTCTTAGGAAGCATACCAAGAGATTCTAAGATTTAATGATCATGTTGGCATATTTAGCATCTGTGGGGACAGTTCATATTCAGAATTTACAGTAGTACAAAAGAAAACGAAATAAAGGCTCAGGTTTACTTAAGGTCAGTCCCCACGAATTCTTGTTACTGCAGCTCGTTATGTCAATTACTCTTTTGGAGTTCTCACTTCCAAGGATATGTTGTTTTTGTTTTTTTAGTTGCTAAGTCATGTCGGACTCTCTTGAGACCCCATGGACTCCAGCCCACCAGACTTCTTTTGTCCATAGGATTTCCAGGCAAGAATACTGGAGTGGTTTGCCATTCCCTTCTCCAGGGGATCTTCCTGTCCCAGGGATCGAACTTACATCTCCTACACTGGCAGAAGGATTCTTTACCACTGAGCTACCAGGGAAATCCAACATCCAAGGATAAACCACTGATAAAACTAAAAGTATGAACTCTTGAATCCACAATTGCTATTAAAAGAATCTCAAACCTCAGAAGCCCAAAGAACTACTTCTCTAATGATGAACATTCAAGTTACAACATGGAGTGGGGGAGACCTTTGAAGGCAGAGCAAGTATTTTCAGCTCTTGTTATCCTCATTCATAAAATCCTAGCCACAAGACATGCTGGAGCCTTTTTGGAATACATTTATGGAGACAATGAGGGAGTTAATTTCAGGTTTCTGGGAGCAAACTCGTTGATAGCAATGGACCCTGTAGACATAGGCAACTGCCTGATGCTCAGCATCTTTAGGGTCATGTTAATCTTTGGCTTGATTGAGACTATGCTAGTATTTAAGGTGCTGGGGAATAGGTCTGTTCAGGAAACAGGGGTCCCAATTATAGTGGACATCTGTTCATGGACTGAGTGATTGATGGCAGTGTAGGTCAGCAGCCAGAGCTTAAAGTTTGGTGACAGGGTCCAGTCTTTTAGATTATGAACAGAAATTATATGTTGGCTTCAAGCTGTAGTTTATATCTCTGCCCTTGAAAGGAAATATTGGGATGTGCCTTTCTGCTAAGGTAAAGTCTATATCTTGAGGCAGCATAAGATAATAGCCACAGATTCCACATACATGCACTAGGATTTGATATTTGTTTTCTCTTTCTGATTTACTTCACTCTTATGGCAGACTCTAGGTCCATCCTCCTCTCTACAAATGACTGATGTTCATCCTTTTTTATGGCTGAGTAACATTCAAGCTCGTTTCAGAAAAGAAAGAGGAACCAGAGATCAAATTGCCAACATCCACTGGATCATGGAAAAACGAAGAGAGTTTCAGAAAAACATCTATTTCTGCCTTATTGACTATGCCAAAGCCTTTGACTGTATGGATCACCATAAATTGTGGAAAATTCTTCAAGAGATGGGAATACCAGACTACCTGACCTGCCTCTTGAGAAACCTATATGCAGATCAGGAAGCAACAGTTAGAACTGGACATGGAAAAACAGACTGTTTCCAAATAGGAAAAGGAGTCCGTCAAGGCTGTATATTGTCACTCTGCTTATTTAACTTATATGCAGAGTCCATCATGAGAAACGCTGGGCTGGAAGAAGCACAAGCTGGAATCAAGATTGCCGGGAGAAATATCAATAACCTCAGATATGCAGATGACACCACCCTTATGGAAAGTGAAGAGGAACTAAAAAGCCTCTTGATGAAAGTGAAAGAGGAGAGTGAAAAAGTTGGCTTAAAGCTCAACATTCAGAAAACGAAGATCATGGCATCTGGTCCCATCATTTCATGGGAAATAGATGGGGAAACAGTGTCAGACTTTATTTTTGGGGGCTCCAAAATCACTGCAGATGGTGATTGCAGCCATGAAATTAAAAGACACTTACTTCTTGGAAGGAAAATTATGACCAACCTAGATAGCATATTCGAAAGCAAAGACATTACTTTGCCAACAAAGGTCCATCTAGTCAAGGCTATGGTTTTTCCAGTGGTGATGTATGGATGTGAGAGTTGGACTGTGAAGAAAGCTGAGCGCCAAAGAATTGATGCTTTTGAAGTGTGGTGTTGGAGAAGGCTCTTGAGAGTTCCTTGGACTGCAAGGAGCCCTGGGTGTTCATTGGAAGGACTGATGCTAAAGCTGAAACTCCAATACTTTGGCCACTTCATGTGAAGAGTTGACTCATTGGAAAAGACTCTGATGCTGGGAGGGATTGGGGGCAGGAGGAGAAGGGGGCGACAGAGGATAAGATGGCTGGATGGTATCACTGACTTGATGGACGTGAGTTTGGGTGAATTCTGGGAGTTGGTGATGGACAGGGAGGCTTGGCATACTGCAAGTCGTGGGGTCGCAAAGAGTCGGACACGACTGAGTCACTGAACTGAACTGAACTGCACATTCCATTGTGGATATGTACCATATATTCTTTATCCATTCATCTGTCTGTGGACGTCCTGGCTGTTGTGAATAGTGCTTCAATGAACATCGGGGTTCGTCTGTGTTTTTGAATTACAGTTTTCTCAGGGTATATGCCTAGGAGTAGGATTGCTGAGTCATATGGTAGTTCTCTTTTTAGTTTTTTCAGGAACATCCATACTCTTCTCCATGGTGGCTGTAGAAAATGGTAGAGATAAACCTATATGCAAGGCAGGAATAGAGATCCAGATGTAGGGATCTGCTATGTGGACACAGAGGGGAGTGGTGGTGGAGGGGCTGGAATGAATTGGGAAGTTAGGATTGACATATGTGCCCTGCCATGTGTAAAACAGAAAACTTTGGTCCCATTCCATTAGCTGGGACCAGTCATGTGATATTACCTCGATGCAAGCCACGCTGGGAAATGTAGTCTCTGGCTTGACAGTCACTTCTCAACAATTCCACACCTAGAAGAGGACATAGTCTTTCAGGGTCCACTAATTATCTCTGCCTCAGATTTCCAATGAGACTACTGAGGCTCAGAGCAGACGCTCAAAAATTTGCACAGACCTTAGAAGTGGCAAAGTCTGTGTTGGCAAAGTGGAGAGAAAACTGTCAAACAGTTGGATCTGATGTGACAGCTCCCCCAGGGCTTTTGGATCTCATAGTCTCACAATTCCCAAGCAGGTCTGATTAAGGGTTGAGGCTCTCAAGTCGGGTTGTCTTGGTTTTCAGCTTGGTGCAAGTGCTTATTAACTGTGTGATTGTGGGCAAATGACTTCTCTCTTATATTTGGTTTTTGTGTTTATAACATGGACCTAATAATGGTATCGCCATCAAATTTTTTTGTGTGAGAATTAAGTAAATTGTAAGCAAAGAGTTTAGATTGGCAAACAGTTCTAAGTGTTACCTGTGACTCTTGCTGTTGTGATCTCTTGGTTCATTTGGGTCCAATGTTGGTATCATTTTGGGTTCATCTGCAACAGTATCGGGGCCCTTCATTCTACAACCTCATACTCATTCTTGTCATACTTTTGTGTCCACCCCCCCTCCCCATCACACTTTCCTCTCTTCTCCCTTAGCTTTGGACCACTAGAATAAGTTTCCTCCCTAAGAACGTTTGTAATATTTAGCAAAATGACCAACTGCATTCTTCCTTCTGAAAGACAGTGATATCTTGAGCCATAATTATGTCATCATCTTAGCCATCTCCCTCTGACTTCAGCACAACAAAGATTTTCTCACTATATCTGCTCTGAGATAATTATACAGGGTGGTTGCATGATCCGCATATATTTTATTCTCCAAATGACTGAGGTTTAAGAGTAGTGAAACTGATCACACTGCTTATTAAAACTGTAAAATACGTTGTGATTCAGGCATACCTGAGAATAGATGGAATAAGCAAATTCAGTTTGTACCAACAACTCAAGTTAATACATAGAAAAGACTCTCTCCTTTTGACCTCCAGTATAGTGGATGTTTGGGCAGATAGTGTTCAACAGATGGGAGATAACTGTTGCTCCCGTCACCTTGCCTGGCTAGAAAGGGCCTAATGTTGAACTTCTAAATGTTAAAGAGGTCATTCATAACGAACTTGCATGCTAGGAATTTTTCCAAGTAAATGTCACATGCTCCTGTGTCACTGACCTACTCCCCCTAGGTCTACATACCCCAAGGAATACAATGGCCCAGCCACAAAGTGGGCACTGCGGCACCATGCAATAACCTTTCCTTTACATGATGGTCTCCCTTGACATGCGGGGCATTGCGTGCTAGCCATTGTCGGCTCACAACACTGGGCCATTGTGGGCTATGCCCAGGGCACACTGCTTGGACTCAGGGGTCATTCCTGAATGAGGAATTCCAGGGCTCACAAACACCCCGCGTCACTAGCATGTCTAGTAATGAGCTGGAACCCGTGGTTTGGGCTCCCATTCCAGTGTGAATTTCTCTTACTCTAAGTTTCTCCCTTCCTATGTAGTTCTTCCTGTATAGCGTCGTCTCCCTACATGGACCATTACTTGGGGGAAAATCCCTTAAAGTGGGGAGCAAAAAGTGGCTTTGGTAATCACCTAGTCCAAATTCCCCATCCTAAGAAAGTAGAGGTGTTAGGTATTTTATTATTATTATCATTAATTGAATGGAAGAATGAAGCATTATCTCATGTCATTGTGATGTTAAGAGATGCCTTAAAGCAAATCACAAGTATTATTTGACAATTGTGTTTTCAGGGACCTGTTTAGCAGTATATGCTATGCTATGCTAAGTCGCTTCAGTCGCGTCCGATTCAGTGCGATCCTATGGATGGCAGCCCACCAGGCTCCTCTGTCCACGGGACTCTCCAGGCAAGAATACTGGAGTGAGCTGCCATGTCCTTCTCCATTAGCAGTATATATCAAAATGAGAAAAAAAGAAAAGGTACGTGTAGGTTGACTTAGTCATTAAATTTCTGCAGATTTCTCTACATCCTACATCATCTTTCAAAATAATGAAGAAAAAAAAAACTGATAGCAATACTAGTGTCCCTCATCATGACAGTGGTTAAATAAACTATGGTACATCTTTGCAATGGAAGAAGCTGCCCAGGAAGAATACATAGGAAAGAAGAAAATTTGGAGTAGGAGAAATTCATGCTGGAATGAGAAACCAGACCATGGCCCCAGGCAATTGACAACATAAAATAGATCTGGAGGGAAAAACCCAAGCAACAAAATGTTAGTAGTGATTATGGTAGGAACCGAGAATGAAGGCAGACGGGTGTTTAAAAAAGCTTTCACTTTTCTTTTTGTACTCTTTTAATATTCTATATTTGTTTCACTTATCAGCAAGGATTATCTAGTGGATATATGTGTTTTTAAATTTTATACCTTTGTATATAATATTTATCTATAAATATATATGTATTGCTTTTTATACCTTTATATATATATTTATATATAAAGATATAAAATAAAAATCAGTACTGATATCCACTAGATAATCCTTGCTGATTTTTTAATGAAAAATTTTCACAACGTAAGAAAAGTTATATATATATATGAAAACTAACACACTGTTATTTTATAAATCAAAACATGCAATTCATTGTAGAAGCTTTTTAAAATTCAGATATTCACTCATAATTCTAACACCCACTGCTTACATGATATCATATGCTTGTTCAACCTTTTCATTATGCATAATTTCATATATTCAAATACCATGGAGTTTTTTTTTCAATAAAAATATGATCACATTGTAAATACCTTTGTACAACTTAAAAGATCAAGTATCTGTGACCTGAAATAATTTTTTACAACATAATTTAATGATTGTAAGCTATTCAGCTTTCTGGATAGCGTATCATTCCAGATCTCTAATTGTTGATTCTTCTGTTTATTTTGATTTGTCTCTGTTTTGCTATGATAAATACATAGTCACATTTGTGTCCCTCCAGGCTAACATCTCAGAAGTGACTGCACATTATTTAAGCTTTTGATAAATATTGCCAACTAATTCCAAACAATTCCAGATTCTATGGAGTTACACACTGGGAGTAGATGAAAATTTTCGTTCACCCTCATAGTACAATAGACGCTTATAACAATCAAGGAAATCCTGAAAAGTTCAGTTACATTTGCAGAGCTTTGTATCAGAAAACATGAAAATTGTCTCCTTTCTACCATAAAAAAATACGAGAAATGCTTGAAAAGACAAGGATGCAGTTAGATAAGACCCTGTTTTTACCATTCATTCAGACAGTATTTATTGAGTGCCATCCTCTGTTTTAGTGACTGGGCATATAACAAGAGACAACACTTCAACTAGGCAAATGAGATCTTTCAGAAAACTATTAGGATCAAGTGAAATTAAGTCAGGGGATGGGATGAGGTGGGCCCAGAAGAATGGCTGGTCAGGGAGGGCCTCTTTGAGGAGATTCTGAGAAGGGGCCAAGCATGTGAAGCCCTGGGGGAAAAAGTACATTCTAGAAGAGGAGGAGGGAAATGCAAAGGCTTTGAAGTCACTGAGAAAGCTCTTAATTCTGATGATTCAGAAAAACAGTCCTTGTGCCTTCAGAGAAGTGAGCAAGGCAGATGTGACTGAAGATGAGATTGGTGCGCTGGGCAAGGATGTGAGGGCACTTTGTGTATATGCTCAGTCAGTCAGTCATATCTGACTCTTCTGCGACCCCATGGACTGTAGCCCACCAGGCTCCCCTCTCCGTGGGGTTTCCCAGGCAAGAATGCTGGAGTGGGTTGAGATTTCCTCCTGCAGGGGATCTCCATGACCTAAGGACTGAACCTGTGTCTTCTGCATCTCCTGCATTAGCAAGCAGATTCCTTACTATTCTGCCACCTAAGGTGTAGAGGGCTTTGCAATTCACTGCAAGGAGCATGGATTTCATTCCAAGGGTGATAGGAAACTGTTGGCGGGTTTCTAACAGTGCCGTGCTGCATTGTTTTGTTTTGTTTTTAACGCCTCTGAAGCTGCTGGGCAGAGAATGGATTGCAGGAGGTAGGTGGTTGCGTGGAAGCTGCGAAGCTTGTGAAGAGGACACAGCAATAGTCTAAGTACTGCTGATGGGCCCTGAATGACAGTGGAGCAGCTGAGATGGAAAGAAGAGAGTGGATTCGAGATGCATCTCACAGGCAAAGGTGATGGACGTGGTGATGTACGGAATGTGCAAAGCGAGAGAAAAGGGGAAACCGGGCATGCTGTTTGTGTTTTCCCCAGTGCAACTGGCTTAATGAAGTAGCTGTTCACAGAGAATGAGGAGGTTGGAGGCAGTTTGGACAGTGGATATGGGAGCCAGAATTCTTGTTTGGAACATGTTGGGCTTGATATTCTTATATATACATTTAAATGCTGAGGTGTCAGCGGATGCATCTCTGGGGTTCAGAAGCCATATGAAAGATGGTGGTCAGTGAGCTTAAAGAGAGTATTCAGAGGCCTGGAGCTAGATGAGCTCATTAAGGATGAGAGTAATAGGAGAGAAGAGGAGGGAAAGCAGGGATTGTGTAGAAGGACAAGACTGAATTCTGATTGTTCTATGATTCTGATTTCCAAGTAGAGGGGAATGTGCCATACGGGAGGTGAGAAAAGGCAGCCAGGGGCTCAGGAGGATCCTTGGGAGAGTCTGGCATCCCCAGAGTCAGGAGAAGAACATGCGTCAAGAAGGAAGAAGTGACCAGCTGCCTCTAGCGATGCTCTCAGAGCCATTAGCAGGCTGACACTGGGAAAGTGAGGGAAAAAAAAAAGCCAATTGTAAGCCAGCAGAAATGGACCAGGGAGATGAGTGGCCAGCAAGCTGAAACTGTAGATCCAAACTGTAGGTTTGGAAAAAAATGTGAGAGTAGAGCCATGGGTACCTGCAATGTCAGCCAGGGGGCATGCCAGCCTGTATTAGATTTTTTTTTCAGATTTTATTTTATTTTTATTATTATTTTTTTTTTACTTTACAATATTGTATTGGTTTTGCCATACATCAACATGAATCTGCGACGGGTGTACTCGTGTTCCCAATCCTGAACCCTCCTCCCACTTCCCTCCCCATACCATCTCTCTGGATCATCGCAGGGCACCAGCCCCAAGCATCCTGTATCCTGCATCAAACCTAGACTGGCAATTCGTTTCTCATATGATATTACACATGTTAGATTTTTACAGTAGTTTTTATTGCAGATGACAGAGGATGAGATGGTTGGATGGCATCACTGCCTCGATGGACCTGAGCTTGAGTGAACTCCGGGAGTTGGTGATGGACAGGGAGGCCTGGCGTGCTGCGATTCATGGCATCGCAAAGAGTCAGACACGACTGAGAGACTGAACTGAGTTGATAACATACTTACACGAAAGAAAAAATAAGAAATGGCTATAGACATTTTTTTAATTTTAAATTAGTTTTTATTGGTGTATAGTTGCCTTACAATGTTGTATTAGTTTCTGCCGTACAGCAAAGCGGATCAACTACACTTTGCAAAGTGAATCAGACTCACAAAATGAATGAGGGTGTACACATAGTTCCTCTTTTTTGGATTTCCTTCCCATTTAGGTCATCACAGAGCATTGGGTAGAGTTCCCTGCGCTATGCAGTAGGTTCTTATTAGTTATCTATTTTATACATAGCAACAATGGGGCATATACATCAATCCCTATCTCCCAGTTTGGAAATGGTTACATATATTTAAACAGATAACTGTAAAGCAAACACCTGACTCACATCCACACAGGGCAAGACCTAGAACAGCGCCAGCCCTCAGAATCCCTGCTGTGTGCTTCCTAGAATTTTCCACCTGCCTGACTCAGGGATCATCACTTTGTTGCTCTGCTTTATACCTTTCTCAGTGTATATGTATCCTTCCACAATATAGCTTCATTTTACCTGATTGTAAACAATACATTGGAATAATTACACAGTATATGCTTTGGAGTCTCACTTCTTTGCTTCAGTCTTGCATTTGGAATATTCATCTTGCTGTAGATCGTTGCAGCTTGCTCACCTTAACTGGTGTTCGGCTGTGTGGACGTACCGACCCATTCTACTGGTGAGCTCGATTTGAGGCCTTCAGGAGCAATGCTGTTATGAATATTCCTGTACATGTACATGTGTTTCTTGAGGGGATATGCCTAAGATTAGAACTCCTCTATAGCAGAGCACACATGCCTTCAGTGTTAGGAGGCAGTGGCAAACACTTTTGAAAGGGGATTTGACTAATAATTGATACTCTCACCAGCATCATAGGAGAATTTCTCGTTTCACGTTTTTATCCCTCTTGGTATTAACAGGTTATTAATTCTTTTTGCCATCAGATGAGTATACAGTGATATTTTAATGCAATTCTTTTTTTCATTTGCTAATTTCTGGTTTTTATTTGTCAGTCACTTGTATTTTTGTTTTGTTTTGTTTTTGGTGAGAATCCTGTTTTTGTCTTTTTCAGCTTTTTTCTATTGGTTTCTGTGCTTTTTTGAATGCTGATTTGGACTATTCTTTAGAGATTCTAGAAACTAATCTTTTGTTGATTATGTGCTTTATGAACAATCATTTTATATTTTTACTCTTTGTAGAATGTCTTTTAATAAAGGAGAAGTTTAAAATTGTATCTTTTAAAATAAAATTGCTTCAAAAAGAAAGGAAAATGCCTGCCTGGAAAAGTCCCTCTGAGTCTTAAGGTGCTCATATCTTTGGACTCTTTTGTCCCTGGAGTCCTCTGAATTATCCTAAAGTAGGAAAGAAGGGAACTTGAGGATTCCTCATTTAAGAATGGTGAAACCACTTTTGCTGTTTAGGTCTGGAACCCTATGATAATGAGGAAATCCTTGCAGATTTCAGATTTGGACAAGCTCATCTTAACAATGACAAGTCTGACAGTTGCTCCTGTAAAGAAAAGAAAAGGAAAAAAATTTAAAAAAGTAAGATGCCAAGGCAGTTACCTTAGCAAAAACATAGAGGTTTTTCTTTTTGTTTCTTTTGCAAAGAAAACTTGAAGATGCAGACTGTGGGACAGGGGTAAATAAGCCCCTGCTTTAGAAACATCAACAGTTCTCAACAGGCCTTAGTCACAGCCAAAGTCTCTTTAAGGAGGTGTGGGAGGGGTTGTTCCTAATGGCTGTTTTGTCCGTAGGCTAGTCCTTTCACCTGTTCATTTCTGAATCATCCACCACTTCCCCCACCATCATTTCTCAGTCTATTTGACCAAATCCAAACCTATTTCCTCCCACTTTCAAATCGCTGCCTGCCATTCAAACCCATGTAGGCGCACTCCAATTGGCATTTGGTTCTGAATTAATGCATATTAATGGGTGGTAATACATTTCTACTAGTGCATATATTTACTTGAAATACAATTTTCCATCTAATGCATTTTATTCACATCACTGCATGGTAACTGCATCCAGAATAATATCTTTAGTGATTATTCATTACTGGAATAATATATCGGCATCAAACAGCAGCTTTTAAGTGGCTTCAGATTTTTTTTTCCTTTAAATTGAACATGTTATTATTACACAGATAGAATAATCCCATTATCCTCACTAACTGAAGATGACAGCTTTCTAGGAGGCTATTTTACAGAGCCTGGCCCAGGTGGGAACCAGGGCTTTTTCTCTGATGGGGGGGGGTGGGTAGGGAACAGGTTTGAGAGGAAGTGCTCCTGCTTCAGATGTGAATACAGATGTGGCGTGAACAGCTGCAGGAGAGAACAGATGAGCAAGTTGAGTACAGCTCGAAGCAAAACATGGTGTGTGCTCTCTACAGCCAGAAATACAGGTAAGGGTTCCTTAAAAGCTGTGGATGAGGATGTGTGTATAGGTGTTTGTATGTGAGAGAGAGACATGAAACCAGCAAAGACAGCAAAAACTAATACAGGAAATCCCCTAGGATTTACTAATTACAGTAATTAGTAAATCATCCCGCTCCATGCAGAAACTTCAGGATAAATTGTCACAACATGCTTAAAGCCAGTGTCATAACTTAGAACGTGAGAGAGGAACGGGAAACATCTGTTGACTGGCATTTCTGCTGTGTGTACCATGTACACATGTTTCATAAGGGACAGTTATCATCCCCCCAAACCCCATTTTCTCAGATTAGGAACCTGAGGCTCAGAGACATTAAGTGTAGTTGTCTACAGTTTGTATCAAATGATGGAGGAGGAAATGGCAATCCACTCCAGTATTCTTGCCTGGAAAATCCTATGGACAGAGGAACCTAGACGGCTATATACTCCATGGGTTTGCAAAGAGTCAGACACGACTGAGACACTGAACCCTTGTATTTAATAAGTGTCAGAAGGATGACTGGACTCGAATCCATGTAATTCCAAATCTGGTGACCCTTCATGGCATTTGGAATTGACGGAGTGGTTAAGTGCAGTTAAAACGGTGAGCAGACATTTGATCCCGTCCAAAATGTCTGTGAAACACTAGGTCTATGAGACATTTGGTCCACACCAGAAAGGTCCTTGATATTTTGTTCCATCCAAAACCACTTGACATAGACCAAATATACTCATGAGTGTTTTAGACGGGGCCAAATTTCAAGGACCGTTTGGCATGCACCAACTGTCTTATGGACAATTTGAACAGAAACCAAAAGTCCTGCCTGGGTTCAAATGTCTACTTGTTACTTTTACTTGCAAAATATACAGCCTTAGACAAATTTCTTGATTTGATGATTGCCATTTTCTTATAGGGATTTTGTGAGAATTCAATGAGATTTCACATGTGGAGTGCCCTGAATCATAAATAATTTTTTAGTCCTTTGCTCCCTCTCTGTGATCTAGGGTGTCAGGTGCTTCAGAACTGAAACCAGACAGGAGCCACTCTGCAACCTCCGTGAAATCTTATGAAGCCATACCTCCTTTGGTCTCTGTATCTGTGCCCTTGTCTCAGTCAGGCCTAGAACTGAACTAGACCTGCAGCCTTTCTTTCCACTTAGCATCAGCACTTCGGAGAATAGCAGTGAAGTTGACTGGCTACTTAACTTCACAGAAGAACCTAAGTCACCTTCAGTGTTTCATGGTGATTTTCCCATTAGACTCACCTGAGAAATGCTTTAAAAATAAGGATGCTGGCAGCTCAGTCCAGATGGTGAGGCTTCAAGGCATCAGTATTGTTTTAAAACTACTCACAGTATTGTAATATTTTACTGTTCCAGGAGGGCTGATCACCACTGGTTTAGAAATTGACATAAGGTTGAGTCTATAGACGGGAAGATCAGTAAGTCCCTGATGTAGGTAAAAGCTATGTTGGCATATCCAGGTGCCAGGTCAGGTGTTGAGCACTGCAGAAGCCTCCAACGTGGCCTAGAGAGAACCCAAGACATGGCACTTACAATCTGCTTTGTTTTTTGACCTAGCTTTTCCTTTATTGTTTCCCTATTCCTATATAGATTTTTAAAGATCAATTATAGGTTTTAAATAATCATATAGTAAAACTGACTTTTGTGCTGTACATTCTGGCAATCTTCATGTGTATAAATTTGTGTAACTACCACAATCGAAATACAGAATGTTCAACCTAAAAAACTCCCTTGTGATGTCCCTTAATAGCTGTCCCTTTGTGTTCTCAGGGTATTGGTTTCAGGATCCCCTGAAGAAACCAAAATCAGCAGATGCTCAAGTACTTTGTATTAAATGATGCTGTACGGTCAACCCTCTGTAGCCACAAGTTATGCATCCATGAATTCAACCCATCATGATATGTGGGTACAAAGGACCGACTATATAATTGCATCCTTTTCCAATGGCAACCATGAAAACCACTGATTACTCTCCATCACTATAGCTTTTTCTTTCTGAGGATCTTATTTAAATGTGATTACAGTGTATGTAATCTTTTGAGTCTGACTTCCCACACTCAGTGCAATATCTTTGGGATTCATCCAAATTGTTGTGTGTATCAATGGTTTATTCCTTTTTATTGCTGAGTAATGTTCCATTACATGGATGTACTGCATTTTGCTTACCCATTCATGAATTGAAGGGCTTTGGGGTTACTTCCAATTTTTGGCAATTATGAATAGAGATTCAGTTCAGTTCAGTCGCTCAATCGTGTCTGACTCTGTGACCCCATGAATTGCAGCACACCAGGCCTCCCTGTCCATCACCATCTCCTGGAGTTCACTCAGACTCATGTCCATCGAGTCCGTGATGACATCCAGCCATCTCATCCTCTGTCATCCCCTTCTCCTCCTGCCCCCAATCCCTCCCAGCATCAGAGTCTTTTCCAATGAGTCAACACTTCACATGAGGTGGCCAAAGTACTGGAGCTTCAGCTTTAGCATCATTCCTTTCAAAGAAATCCCAGGGCTGATCTCCTTCAGAATGGGCTGGTTGGATCTCTTTGCAGTCCAAGGGACTCTCAAGAGTCTTCTCCAGCACCACAGTTCAAATGCATCAATTCTTCGACGCTCAACCTTCTTCACAGTCCAACTCTCACATCCATACATCACCACTGGAAAAACCATAGCCTTGACTAGACGGACCTTAGTCAGCAAAGTAATGTCTCTGCTTTTGAATATACTATCTAGGTTGGTCATAACTTTTCTTCCAAGGAGTAAGCGTCTTTTAATTTCATAGGTGCAGTCACCATCTGCAGTGAATTTGGAGCCCCCAAAAATAAAGTCAGCCGCTGTTTCCCCATCTATTTCCCATGAAGTGATGGGACCAGATGCCATGATCTTCGTTTTCTGAATGTTGAGCTTTAAGCCAACTTTTTTGCTCTCCTCTTTCACTTTCATCAAGAGGCTTTTTAGTTCCTCTTCACTTTCTGCCATAAGGGTGGTGTCATCTGCATATCTGAGGTTATTGATATTTCTCCTGGCAATCTTGATTCCAGCTTGTGTTTCTTCCAGTCCAGCGTTTCTCATGATGTACTCTGCATATAAGTTAAATGAGCAGGGTGACAATATACAGCCTTGACGTACTCCTTTTCCGATCTGGAAACAGTCTGTTGTTCCATGTCCTGTTGTAACTGTTGCTTCCTGACCTGCATACAGATTTCTCAAGAGGCAGGTCAGGTGGTCTGGTATTCCCATCTCTTTCAGAATTTTCCACAGCTTATTGTGATTCACACAGTCAAAGGCTTTGGCATAGTCAATAAAGCAAAAATAGCTGTTTTTCTGGAACTCTCTTGCTTTTTCCATGATCCAGTGGATGTTGGCAATTTAATCTCTGGTTCTTCTGCCTTTTCTAAAACCAGCTTGGACATCAGGGAGTTCACGGTTCACATATTGCTAAAGCCTGGCTTGGAGAAATTTGAGCATTACTTTACTAGTGTGTGAGATAAGTGCAATTGTGCAGTAGTTTGAGCATTCTTTGGCATTGCCTTTCTTAGGGATGGAATGAAAACTGGCCTTTTCCAGTCCTGTGGGCACTGTTGAGTTTTCCAAATTTGCTGGCATATTGAGTGCAGCACTTTCACAGCATCTTCTTTCAGGATTTGAAACAGCTCTACTGGAATTCCATCACCTCCACTAGTTTTGTTCGTAGTGATGCTTTCTATGGCCCACTTGACTTCACATTCCAGGATGTCTGGCTCTAGATTAGTGATCACATCATCATGATTATCTGGGTCATGAAGATCTTTTTTGTATAGTTCTTCTGTGTATTCTTGCCACCTCTTCTTAATATCTTCTGTTTCTGTTAGGTCCATACCATTTCTATCCTTTATCGAGCCCATCTTTGCATGGAATGTTCCCTTGGTATCTCTAATTTTCTTGAAGAGATCTCTAGTCTTTCCCATTCTGTTCTTTTCCTCTATTTCTTTGCATTGATCACTGAAGAAGGCTTTCTTATCTCTCTTTGCTATTCTTTGGAACTTTGCATTCAGATGCTTATATCTTTGCTTTTCTCCTTTGCTTTTCGCCTCTCTTCTATTCACATCTATTTGTAAGGCCTCCCCAGACAGCCATTTGGCTTTTTGCATTTCTTTTCCATGGGGATGGTCTTGATCCCTGTCTCCTGTACAATGTCACGAACCTCCATCCATAGTTCATCAGGCACTCTATCTATCAGATCTAGTCCCTTAAATCTATTTCTCACTTCCACTGTATAATCATAAGGGATTTGATTTAGGTCATACCTGAATGGTCTAGCGGTTTTCCCTACTTTCTTCAATTTGAGTCTGAATTTTGTAATAAGTTCATGATCTGAGCCACAGTCAGCTCCTGGTCTTGTTTTTGTTGACTATATAGAGCTTCTCCATCTTTGGCTGCAAAGAATATAATCAATCGGATTTCGGTGTTGACCATCTGGTGATGTCCATGTGTAGAGTCTTCTCTTGTGTTGTTGGAAGAGGGTGTTTGCTATGACCAGTGCATTTTCTTGGCAAAACTCCATTAGTCTTTTCCCTGCTTCATTCCACTTTCCAAAGCCAAATTTGCCTGTTACTCCAGGTGTTTCCTGACTTCCTACCTTTGCATTCCAGTCCCCTATTATGAAAAGGACATCTTTTTTGGGTGTTAGTTCTAAAAGGTCTTGTAGGTCTTCATAAAACTGTTCAACTTCAGCTTCTTCAGCGTTGCTGGTTGGGGCATAGACTTGGATAACTGTGATATTGAATGGTTTGCCTTGGAGACGAACAGAGATCATTCTGTCATTTTTGAGATTGCATCCAAATACTGCATTTCAGACTCTTTTGTTGACCATGATGGCTACTCCATTTCTTCTGAGGGATTCCTGCCCACAGTAGTAGATATAATGGTCATCTGAGTTAAATTCACCCATTCCAGTCCATTTTAGTTCGCTGATTCCTAGAATGTCAATGTTCACCCTTGCCATCTCTTGTTTGACCACTTCCAGTTTGCCTCGATTCATGGACCTGACATTCCAGGTTCCTATGCAATATTGCTCTTTACAGCATCAGATCTTGCTTCTATCACCAGTCACATCCACAGCTGGGTATTGTTTCTGCTTTGGCTCCATCCATTCATTCTTTCTGGAGTTATTTCTCCATTGATCTCCAGTAGCATATTGGGCACCTACTGACCTGGGGAGTTCCTCTTTCAGTATCCTATCATTTTGCCTTTTCATACTGTTCATGGGGTTCTCAAGGCAAGAATACTGAAGTGGCTTGCCATTCCCTTCTCCAGTGGACCACATTCTGTCAGGCCTCTCCACCATAACCTGCCCGTCTTGAGTTGCCCCGCAGGCATGGCTTGGTTTCATTGAGTTAGACAAGCCTGTGGTCCTAGTGTGATTAGACTGACTAATTTTCTGTGAGTATGGTTTCAGTGTGTCTGCCCTCTGATGCCCTCTTGCAACATCTTGAATAGAGATGCTATAAACCTTTGTGTACAAGCTTTTGTGGGAACATAAGTTTTCATTTTCTAGGGCATGTGTGTGGAGAAGGCAATGGCACCCCACTCCAGTACTCTTGCCTGGCAAATCCCATGGATGGAGGAGGCTGGAATGCTGCAGTTCATGGGGTCACAAAGAGTCGGACATGACTAAGCGACTTTACTTTCACTTTTCACTTTCATGCATTGGAGAAGGAAATGGCAACCCACTCCAGTGTTCTTACCTGGAAAATCCCAGGGACGGAGGAGCCTGGTGGGCTGCCGTCTGTGGGGTTGCACAGAGTCGGACACGACTGAAATGACTTAGCAGCAGCAGCAGCAGGACATATGTGTGTGTTTAACTTTATAAAAAAGTGTCACAGCTTTCCAGAGTGGCTGAACCATCTGGTATTCACACCAGCAAGATATGATAGTTGTATCTAACATCTTCACCAACACTTGATGGCTTTGTTTTGGTAATTCTAATAGGTGTGCCTGAGCATAGTTTTAATTGATGTTGTTGTTCAGCCGCAAAATCATGTCCGACTCTTTGCGATCCTATGAACTGCAACATGCCAGGATCTGGGTCCTTCACAGTCTCCCCAAGTGTTAACTGGTACTTTCTTAATGAGTAACGATGCTGAAAATCTTTTCATGTGCTTATGATATGCTTAAATAATCTTTGGTGAAGTCTCTTGTTCAGATCACTGGGACATTTTAGAAATTGACTTTGTTTTCTTAGTACTGATTTTTGACAGTTCTTTATACATTCTAGATACAAGACTTTTGATACATAATTTCAAATATTTTCTCCTAGTCTATAACTTATCTTCATTTTCTTAATAGGGTCTCTCATCAGCAAAGTTTTTTTTTTTTTTTTTTTTAATTTAGTAGAAGACCAGGTTATCAGTTTTTTTTACAGGGGTTATGTTTCTGTTATCATATCTATGAACATTTTGCTTAACCTCAGGTCATAAAGGTTTTCTTTGAAGATTTTTATACATTTGTGTTTTACATTTAGATTTTTGATACATTTAAGATGTATCAAAGAGCTTTAGGTTAAGGGTGTTTTGTTTGAATATAATGTCCAATTGTTGCCATATCATTGAAAAAAAACACAAAACACTATTCTTTCTCCATTAAAGTAGTTTGCATCTTTGTTAAAAATCAATTGAGGAACTTCCCTGGTGGTCTAGTGGCTAAGAGTCTGCACCCCCAGCAGAGTGCAGGCCCAGGCTCAACCCTTGGTCAGAGAACTGGATCCCACATGCTGTAACTAAGAGTCTGCATGCTACAACTAAAGATCTCACATGACTTAAGAAAGATGAAAGGTCCCACTTGCAACAATAAGACCTGGCACAGCCAAATAAATAAATAAATATATTTTTTTAATTAAGTGGCTATATTTCTATGGGCCTATTTCTGGATTCTGTATCTTCCATCAGTCTGCATGTCCATGTGTCCATCCCTTTACTGGTAACACACTCTCTTAATTACTGCTTCTTTACAGGAACTCTTAAAATTGGATAATATGACTCCCAGAATTTTATTCTTACCTTTTTAAAATATTTGAGCTATTTTCATTTTGGGGAGGCTTCCCTGGTGGCTCAGATAGTAAAGAATCTGCCTGCATTGTGGGAGACCCAGGTTTGATCCCTGGGTCCAGAAGATCCCCTGGGGAAGGGAATGGCAACCCACTCCAGTATTCTTGCCTGGAGAATTCCATAGACAGAGGAGCCTGGCAGGCTACAGTTAAAATCAACCTTACTGGGAATTAACATCTTTACTGCTTTGAATCTTTTAACTCATGAACATGGTATGCCTCCCATTTATTTAGATTTTTATTTATTTCACCCATATGTTTGTAATTTTCTGGTCATGGATCTTGAATAAGTTTAGTTTCACTTTTTGGAACTATTGTAATAGCACTTTAAAATTTTAGTTTCCTATTTATATAGCTGGTATATTAAATCATGGCTGACTCTTACGTGGTGATCTTGTATCCTATGACTTTGTTAGGTTCACTCATTAGTTCTAAGAGGTTTTGTTTGTATTTGTTGTTTTTATTTTCTGTAGGTTCTATGGAGTAGAATAGATAAACTTGTTGAATTTAAATAGGAAAAGGAAAGTTTTATTTCTTAATTTCTTGTCTGTAGGTCTTTTTTTTTTTCCCATTTTACTAGTTATGAATTCCCATACTATGTTGAATAAGACCAGTGAATTCGGAATTTCTCTTTTTCTCAGTCTTAGGAGGAAAGTATTCTAGCTTTACCAAAAGGATGATGATAATTACAGGTTTTTTGTAAATGTTTTCTATTAGGTCAAGAATGTTCCTTTCTATTCCTAATCTACTTCAGTTCAGTTCAGTTCAGTCGCTCAGTCGTGTCCGACTCTTTGCAACACCATGAATCGCAGCACTCCAGGCCTCCCTGTCCATCACCAACTCCCACAGTTCACTCAGATTCACGTCCATCGAGTCAGTGATGTCATCCAGCCATCTCATCCTCTGTCTTCCCCTTTTCCTCCTGCCCCATATCCCTCCCAGCATCAGAGTCTTTTCCAATGAGTCAACTCTTTGCATGAGGTGGCCAAAGTACTGGAGTTCAGCTTTAGCATCATTCCTTCCAAAGAAATCCCAGGGCTGATCTCCTTCAGAATGGACTGGTTGGATCTCCTTGCAATCCCAGGGACTCTCGAGTCTTCTCCAACACCACAGATCAAACGCATCAATTCTTCGGCGCTCAGCTTTCTTCACAGTCCAACTCTCACATCCATACATGACCACAGGAGAAACCATAGCCTTGACTAGACTCACCTTTTTTGGTAAAGTAATGTCTCTGCTTTTGAATATACTATCTAAGTTGGTCATAACTTTTCTTCCGAGGAGTAAGCGTCTTTTAATTTCATAGGTGCAGTCACCATCTGCAGTGATTTTGGAGCCCAAAAAGATAAAGTCTGACACTGTTTCCACTGTTTCCCCATTTTAGGGTTTTTAAAAAAATCATGAATGGCTGTTATATTTTATTAACAAATTTTTACTTTTTCTGTATCAATGATTGATGATGATTCTATGCTTTAATCCTCTTTAGACTGTTCATACAGTTAAAAGTGAATTACATTCATGGGTTTCAAAAGATTGATCTAGCTTTGCTTTCTTGGGATAAGCTCTACTTAGTTGTGATATATTACTGTGTGCATATTTTCATCCATTGATTTGCTTATATTTTTATTGAAGTATAGGTGATTTACATGGTTGTCCTAGTCTCTGCTGTATAGCAAAGTGACTCAGTTATATGTATATATGCTTTCTTTCTTATTTCTTTTCCATGCGATTTATCATAGGATTTTGAACATGGTTCCCTATGCTATACATTAGGATTTTGTTGCTTATCCATTCTAAACATAAGTGTTTGCATCTACCAACTCCAAACTGACTTGCTTATATTTTGTGTGTTCATGTCCATGAGAGATATTGATATATTTCATTTGTAATTATGAAATATATATGAATGAAATATATATTTCATGTCAATTGTCTTTGTTCTATTTATTTATTATTTATTTTTCTTTGCACGGGGTCTTCGTTACTGCGCGCAGGCTTTCTCTAGCTTCTGTGAGTGGGGGCTGCTCTTCTCTGCAGCGTGCTGGATTCTCATCACAGTAGCTTCTCTTGCCGTGAAGCACAGGCTCTAGATCTCGGGTTCAGCAGCTGTGGTGCACAGGCTTGGTTGCTCCGAGGCATGTGAAATCTTTCCAGACCAGGGACTGAACCCACGTTCCCTGCAGTGGCAGATGGATTCTTAACCACTGGACCACCTGGGAAGTCCTGTCTTTGTTTTTTGTTTCAGAATAATGCTTGCCTTATAAAATGAGGTGTAAATTTTTTTTTTCTCTTCTATTGTCTGGATTAGGTTGTGTAGAAATAGTGTTATATCGTCTTTAAATATTTGGTAGAATTTTCTAGTAAGATCTGGGACAGGAAGTTTTTATTTTTAGAAGATTTTGAACTACAAGTTCAAATGATTTAATAGTACAGAAATATTCAGGTTATCTATTTTATCTTGAGTGAGCTTTGGTACTTTATACTTTTTGAGGAATTAGCCCACTTTATCTCTTTTCTCAAATGTATGTGCATAGAGTTGATTATAGATTATGGATTCTTTACTAATTATCTTTTAATGTCTGCAGTGTCTGTAGAGATATCTGCTCTCTCATTTCAAATTCATCAGGAATTTGTGTCTTTTTTTTTTCTTTGTAAATCTTGCTAGAGTTTTTATTTTTATTGACCCTTTAAAGAAAGCAACTTTTGGTTTCATTTATATTTTCTATTGTTTTATGTTTTGAATTGTACTTATTTCTACTTTCATCTTTATTGTATTCTTCTTGCTGCTTGCTTGAGTTTAACTCTCCTCTGTTTTTAGTTTTGTAATGTGGAAACTTAACTTGTTTTGAGTTCATTCTTTTTTTTTTTTTAAATATAAGCACTTAGTGCTATAAATTTTCACATTGCTGTTTAGTCAGCCAGTCATGTCTGTCTCTGCGACCCCATGGACTACAGCATGCCAGGCCTCCCTGTTCTTCACGGTCTCCCAGAGTTTGCCTACGTTCATGTCCACTGAGCGTAAGCATTGCTTTAGGTGAGTCTCCCATGGTTTGATATGCCACATTTTCAGTTTTGTTCTTCTTTGTGAATTTTCAAATCCTCCTTTCCAAAGACTTATTACATTTTAAACTATTAGGATCCATAGAGAAGTTTCGAATTGTGATTTTGCCAGTGCACATGATATTAGCATTTATCACCACTGGTAGGTTTAGGCCTCATTGTACAGTCACTTGATAGATGTTTACTGAGTGTTTACTGTAATTTAGGCACTGTTCTAAGCACTGCACATACAGCACTAAGGAAAACTTATGAGAATTCCTGCTCTTTTGGAGCTTACATCCTATTGAGAAGACAGATCACAAACAAAGATATAATATAGTTTTAGGTAGTCAGATGTGCTATGAAGCAATGTATAGTTTCCATCATTCCATTTAGTAGGAGTGTTGTTTTACACAGAGAGATCAAAAAGACTCTGAGGAGGTGTCGTTTGAAGAAAGACCTGATTGAAGTAAGAGGACTACTCTTGATTATGTGGAGAAGAGCCTTCCGGGCAGAGAGAAGAAAGCTGCAAGACTTATGCAAAGGTCCAGGGCCGGGTATAAGAAATGAACTAAATAGCAGGAAAGAGTGAAAGGATGAGGAGGTATGGTGATAGCTGGTCTAACCATCAGCAGCTAATACCCACCCACTTTGATCCAAGTGGGTCTCAGGGAACTTGTTAAAACGTTCCGCTCCTAATAATTCTGATTCAGGTAGGTCTAGTTGGCATCTATCTGTCTGATCAAGTGTTCCAGGTCAGTTTTGTGCTGTTATATCTTTGGACCATGTGGGGCAGACTCTAGCTTCTCAACTTCACTCAGTCATTTGGATTTCTAAAGGCCACAGATGACAGGTCACCAGACTGAGACAGCAGTAGCCACTTCCTGCAGCCAGACAGGCACATCGCACATTGCATATACATCTTCCCTGCTCAGAAGGTCCGACCTCATTCATTGTGGCAGCTCTGATGGTGCGGTCTCTGGGGATGAAGGAGACTGACACGACCCTTATGTTTTTCACAGTCTGGAAGCCTTGGCTGTGTGAATCACAGGATCTGATTTGAAAGGAAGGAAATGTGTCTCTTGGAAGAGAAATAAAAATAAACAAACAAGTAAACAGACAAGTACATATTCTAGATTCTAATTAGTTAAGAGCAAAATAATTAGTGACAAAACTGCCTCTTGGCAGGAGCTGGAGCAGACCTCTTCATTCCTATATGGAGAAACTGACACCACTAAATGCTTATTATTCATCGTTTTCCAGGAGCCTCTATGATACTGGACTGCCAAGACCTCAGGGACCTACCATAGCTATTTCCCCACAATTTACAGGGAGAACGGAGCCTGGTTGCTTGGGAGATTAATTAACTTGTCAGACAATTAAGCAGACAGGCTGTAATCGAGGTTTCCATTTCATAATTGATTTATCACTTTGTAGCTTCTTGAATCCCCGCGCTCCGAGTAGAGAGACTGCTGTGCAGAGAAAACCACGCAGAGATGGCAGGAGGCTGTGGGGAGGGCCTGGATGAGCTTCTCCTGCCTGTCCACAAATCCTGCGGTCCAGCCTGGCTTCTCACCGGCCTGCAGACATGCCGAGCATTTCATTTTCTACCTTTCTAGTAGCACTGCCAAGAGAATTCCTTTTGTAGCCTCAGAGGCTCACCCAATCCGCTACTGTTTGGTGAGGCAAAGACTCCAAGGGATTCCCGCCGGGTGCGTCTATGGTGTTGCAGCCGCCCTCCCGGTGCTGCGAGTGACTGTGGAAATGTCACACATGGTGCATTCATTCTGAGACTGCCAACTGGAAGCTGCCTTCTCTGTGTTCTCAACCAGACCTCAGGGGTCCTTTCTGGGATGCTGCCAGCCCTGAGAGCGTCGGCTCACGACTGGTGTGCCGCAGGATGCTGGCTGTTTTCCAGCCTTACAGCGCATCAGTATCACCGGGGGAGGGGGTTATCAGATAAGCGGAGCCTCCAGTCCCAACCCAAAGAACTGACTGTAGGAGGTCTGGGAGGGGGCTTAGGAATCTGCCTGTTGAACACATTCTCCCAGGTGGTTCTACTGCAGGGAGTCCAAAGTGGGAGTGTTTAGATCAGTGTAGACTCCCCAACCTCAGGCTTGATTTGGGACCTTTGCCACCAGGTGCCCTGTAGCAGAGCCTAGGAGAACTTCAGCGCGCATTCCATGTATTCTTCATTCTTTACTGCGCAGCTGGACACCAGCACAGGGATCCTGGGAGCCTGAGGCTTCTGGATTTCTCTCTTTAGGGATGCTTCCGTTTGCTAGATCAGTAGGCAGGGGTCAAAGTCTATTCTGCTCTTTTGGATTTCCTTCTGGGTGCTTGTGGATAAGGCTTTCCCAGGTGGCTCAGTGGTAAAGAATCTGCCTGCAATGCTGGAGATGCAGGTTCGACCTCTTTGTCAGGAAGATCTCCTGGAGAAGGAAATGGCCACCCACTCCAGAATTCTCGCCTGGGAAATCCCATGGACAGAGGAGCCTCAGGGGCTACAGTCCATGGGGTTGCAACAGAGTGGGACATGACTGAGCAACCAGGCAGCATCAGTGGATAGGTCTGTAGTCGCTCATGTGTGTATGCGTGCCTGTGTGCATATGTCTGTGTGCGTGAGTGCACACACATGTACTGAGATGGCCAAAACTTCTAGTTTTTCCATAACATCATATGGAAAAATCCAAATGAAGGTTTTGGCCAGCCCAATATTTTGGTTGCATTTGCATGCATTTTTGTTTCATTATTTGCTCAAGTCTCAAATTATTTTTTCATACCAGGCATTCTGTACATATCCTTTTCACCCCACTTTGCCCTCCTTCTCACTTCTCTCCCAGCTAGACTTCCTGAAGCAAATGTGCTCTGTCATCAGCTCTGTGAAGTCCTGTGAATTGTCATCCATCTAAAGCCTCAAAAAACTAAAAATTTAAAAAAAAAAATAAATAAATAAATAAATAAAGTTTGCGTTTCTTTGTTAAAAAAAAAAAAAAAATAAAGCCTCATACTTTCATAATAAGCTTAGGAAACTGAACTTTACTGAGGGAGCTGTCCCTGCATCTCATCTGTTTCCTACTAAGAATCTCAAACCATGTCCAGAGTTAGAAAGAATTTCTTTCTACATCACCGAGCAAGAGTAACTTTTACTTACTGATTGGCTTCAAAGCAAATGACTTTTAAATAAAGCATCAGAGGTATTGTAGAAATCTTCTTCTCCTCCCTATCTTCATGTTCCTTTCCCGCTCCCTGGCAATGACCGTTATCCCAAAGCTGATGTCTAGCGTATTTATCTCAACTCCATTTCTTATGTTTATCTCCTAGGTATTTGGATCCATAAGCCACACCATATTTTTGTTTCCTGAATTTTTTTGCATGGGGTTTGTAATTTATACTAATGGTATTTTTCATCATTTAGTAGTCTTAATTATTATCTTTCAACCTGCTTTTTGGTGTAAATATATATATTTAAATAAATATATATATATAAATAAATATAAATATATATATATATATATACATGTATGTATGTATATATTTGATTTTGGCTGCACTGGATCTTCTTTGCTGTGAGCAGGCTTTCTCCAGCTGCAGCACATGAGCTTCTCATTATGGTGAATTTTCTTGTTGTGGAGCACAAGCTCTGGGTTACTCGGGCTTCAGTAGTTGTGGCTCTGGGCTTAGTTGTCCTGCAGCATGTGGGATCTTCCAGGACCAGGGATCGAACTTATGTTCCCTGCATTGGCAGGCAGATTCTTAACTATTGGATCACCAGCAAAATCCTAAACATTGTATTTTTAAGATCCATCTTTCTTTGCCTCCTGTAGGTAAAGAGGCAAAGATTTTAGGATCCATCTTTCTTAGCTGGTATACAGTATTCCTTCATCTGAGTGCACTGTTTCTATTTAGCTCCCCCGTTGTTTCGCCATTTAATGCAATAATCTGGTGACCTGAGCACCACTGTACCTGTTTCCTTCATGTGCCCATGTGCTGGGGCTTCTTCTGGGTTAACACCTGGAGGAGGACTTGTTGAATCTTAGACTGTGTATGTTTTAGATCAGGTTTGAGCAGACATCAGCACATTTCTTTACTCAGTGCTTATACCAATATGTGAAAGCTACCTTTTCCTTTGTCCCCACAAAAACTTAGTATGGCCAAACTATGTACATTTCCACAAGCATAATTGCAGTCTCCTTTCCAACTAGAGTTGGAAGGAGATCAGCTTTCTCCTTTTGCAAATTTTTCCTAGAAGGACCTAGGCTTAAGTGGTCAACCTCCAAACTAAAGGAGCAAGATGAATTTAAACCTAGGGAATTCAGGTCTGCAAGAATGTGTTCTAAAAACCCAATAAAAACCTCATTTATTGAATGCTCCGTAAAGTGCATACGAAGCAGTAAAAAGGCAGAAAAAACAAATGAGAGTCTATTTTTAATTGCAGCAGTTTAGACCGATAGCAAAGGAAAAGTTTCTGGGTCTCAACTATTCCATAGCCTTTGATTTTGGGTGTATGTGATGCTTAACTACATCATAGCATTTCAGGAAGGTGGTTTGTGGCTGGATCCTCTCCTTTCTGGGCTTTGCTGAAACTGTAAATACTCAGTTATGCATTGTTAGTCATCTCACTTTCATTTTTAGCTGGCTTAACCAGTGTCTTAACATCCCCCCTCCTCCTGCCACCAACATACTTCATTTCTCTTTCATTGAACATGCATATAAACTTGAGACCAGTCCTCATTTGAATTATTTTGCTGTCTGCACTTGAGAAGCCTGTGTTAATGAGGACTTGTAGGAACTGAATAATTGATGCATGTGTATTTCTGAGCTTAATTACCAGCAAAACAGATTCTTTTCTTCTTCTTTTTTTTTTTTTTTCTTTCTCCTGTTTGGGTTTATAGACATCATTGGAATGGCTGCTTTGAAGGTCAGTCATATAGCTAGATTAGTTGCAGAAAAAGTTAGACTGTGGAGGTCACTCAGTCATCTGGTCTCCCAAGGTCTGGGCAAATAATGACATCCAGATGTCTATCTGGAGAAAATTCAACTAGTCATTGATCTTCTATGATAAGACAAGGATTCGCCCCATGCAAAGCTGATGAAAATGATGTCTCTCTCCTCCAGGTGTCTACAACGTAGCAGGAGTAACAGAGTGGGTGTAAATAACTCTAGTTCCAGCAAGATGGTTACTGAATGAAAAGTGAATGAGGAGACTGCAACAAAACGGCCCCCTGGAACTGCCCTCAATTCTCTTAAGATGAAAATCTGAACTTAAACCCTGTGAAAGCACTTGGTAATACACAGAGCTCTGAATGAATGTAAAATAGTATGTCTTCCCTGAAAGACGAGGTTAAAATGTAGACTATTAGACCCTACTCCCCAAAACAACTGACAGAATCTCTAGCTAGGGCTTACATTTTCAGCCAGTTTCTCTGTATCAGTGGTTCTCTAGCTTTATATAAACCATATAATATATATAGTATATTAATAAATGTAAAAGCAAATATCAATATATTTACTTTATATAATATATTAACATACAATTGTATTTATTTTTGACTCTGCTAGGTCTTTGTTGCTGCATGGGCTTTGCTCTAGATGCAGCGAGAAGGGGCTACCCTCTAGTTGCGGTTCGCAGGCTTCTCCCTGGGGTGGCTTCTCTTCTTGTGAAGCACAGCTCCTGGCTTCAGTACATGTGGCTCCCGGGCTCTGAAGGGCAGGCTCAGTAGCTGCAGCACAGGAGTTTAATTGTCCCATGGTATGTGGGATCTTCCCGGATCGGGGATTGAACCTGAGTTTCCTGCACAGGCAGGAGAATTCTTTACCACTGAGCCACCAGGGAAGCAGGGTTCTCCAGCTTTCTTTGCATCAGAATCTCCTGGAGGGCTTGTGAAAACACAGGCAGCTGAGCCACAGCTCAGTTTCTGATTCAGAAGTCTTCTGAGTCTGTCTTTCTAATAAAGGTTCGCAGATGATGCTGATCCAGGGTGTGCACTTTGAGAATCACTCCCTGAGCGATGAACAGTAGCATTTAAAAACTACTTACCTGAGACATCATCTGCTTTTGACTGTGTCACTCAGAAATGAACCTACGGAAAGCAAAAAGTAGCAAGCAGGAAAGAAACTTAGCAAGGGTGAAGAAAAATCTAACTCTTTAATCAGTTTGCAAATGATACAGAATTCTCACCACCCTTGGATCTTACTGAGGAAATCAGATACACTTGCCTGGTCTCTAGGATAGTTACAATCTAATGGGAGCCTTCAAACCTACAGTAACAACTTGTGCCAGAGACATAGACATACACTGGAGGCTTGCTGCATAAGCCTCATTTGCTGGAGTAAGTCCATTTAAACAACCTCGTGGACTTGTTACATGGTTTGTACTGGTTTGTCTCTTGGACAGTGGATCCATGTAAATGGGATTCCCTACTGGAGTCTTGTCACAGTGAGGTTCCAATCTTTCAACACTTCCTGCTCTGGAGATAAGATTTTATTCTAAGCATCGGGGCTATGGCTTGAGGGACCCAGTGGAGGTTACTGGAATGACATTTCTCAGTCACTGATTTATTTTAAACTTTTAATTCTGGATTGAAGTATAACCAGTTAACAATGTTGTGATAGTTTCAGGTGAATAGCAAAGGGACTCAGCCATGTATTCACATATATCCATTCTCTTCCAGACTCCCCTCCCATATGCAGGCTGCCACACGACGTTAAGCAGAGTTCCCTGTGCTATACAGGAGGTCCTTTTTGGTTATTCATTTTAAATACAGCAGTGTGTACATGTCCATCCCAAACTCCCTAACTGTCCCTTCCCTCCACCCTTCCCCCTCGGCAACCATAAGTTCATTCTCTAAGTCTGTGGATCGTCAGTTTCGGTTTTGTCAGTAAGTTTATTTGTATCATGAAGTGAAAGTGAAAGTTTAGTTGTTCAGTCGTGTCCAACTCTCTGCGACCCCATGGACTGTAGCCTACTAGGCTCCTCTGTCCATGGGATTTTCCAGGCGAGAGTACTGGAGTGGGGTGCCATTTCCTTCTCCAGAGGATCTTCCTGACCCAGGGATCAAACCTGGGTCTCCCACATTGTAGGCAGACGCTTTACCATCTGAGCCACCAGGGAACGTACCCTTTGTATTCGTATCATACCTTTTTATATTTTGCTTATAAGGGATGTCATATGACGTTTCTGCTTCTCTGTCTGACTTACTTCACTCAGAATGACAATCTTTAGATCCATCCATGTTTCTGGAAATGGCATTATTTCATTCTTTTTTTTTATCATAGCCACTAATTAAAAGATATATCACTTTAGGGCTGGAAAGGATCACAGAGTTGATGTAGTCCGTTACTTCATGGATTGGCATGCAGACATTGACAAGAAAAGTAACCTAATCAAGTTCAAGGAAGAATTTATAAATCCCTGGACACTCAAGAAAAAAAGTATTGAGGAAGATGGCAAAAAGATAAAGACACATCCAGAAAAGGCAGAAAAATGTAACCTGATAATAAAGGGAAGAAGGCAGCCCCCTACCCCCTGCTTGGTGGTGGGAATAGACTGCATTATCTGGAAAAAAGAGCAAAGAAGGGATAAATGCATGAGGCAGAGAGAGAGAAAGAGATTGAGAGCAATGGTGTTTTCAACATGCAACCATTTCACAGATTTAAAATTAAACAAGGGGCTCAGTGGTTAGGAATCTGCCTGCCAGTGCAGGGGATACTGGTTCAATTCCTGGTCCAGGAACTCAGATCCCACTTGCCGCAGGACGACTAAACCCTCACGCCCCAGCTACTGAGGCTGCAGACTCTAGAGCCTGTGCTCTGCCACAAGAGAAGCCACCGCAATGAGAAGCCCACACACCACGTCTAGACAGTTTTCCCCTGCTCACCACAGCTAGAGAAAGCCCAGCACAGCAAGGAAGGCCCAGGGCAGCCAAAAAAAAAAAGAGTAAAAACAAAAAACCGAAATAAAGATCTTAGACTTGGGGAAATTGGAAATGACTGGTCAGTATGATAATTGGAAAGGACTGGGCAATCTGTCAGTATGAAAAATTCAGATTCCCTGGCCTCCTCCAACCAGGAGTCTACCATTTCCATACCCACCACATGATTTTTTCACAGGTAAAACTTGGAACGACTGCTGTAGTTCATCCGATAATGACTATTTCTCCTCTCCTTGCTTGTCTCCCAGGAAGTACGTCGTCTTCTTTAGATGCCTGAGCCTGGCCTCCCAGCTTCACTTTGAATACCTCCAGGGACAGGAAGCTCATTCTCTCCAAGGCAAGGCAGGCTCATTCCGTTCTCACCCACTACCTTCATTTAAGTGGTCCTCAGGGCTTCGCTGGTGGCGCAGCTGTAAAGAATCCAGCTGCAATGCAGGAGGCGCAGGAGATGAGGGTCGGATCCCTGGGTTGGGGAGATCTTCTGGAGTCGAGAATGGCGACCCACCCCAGTATTCTCACCTGGAAAATTCCATGGACAGAGGAGCCCGGCAGGCCATGGTCTGCGGAGCCCAGAGAGTTGGACATAACTGAGCGCACACACTCACGAACACCCCACCCTGAGGGGCAGTGTGGCACGGGTCTTGGGAAAGAAAGTGTCCCCCTCTCCGGAGGAACGCTGTGTGTGGCCCCGACATCCCTTGGGCTGTTACATTTCCCTCTGTCTCGTGATTTCTTTACCTTATCACCTGGAGATACTGACAGCCCCCACCTCATAGGACTATTTGGAGAGCTGTAGTTCGTTGACACGTATAAAGCATTTGCCATGCTAGCTGGCATGTCAGAATAGTCCGGGCTGGCTGTGCTCAGAAGGGCGCTTTGTTTCAATGCTCTGCTGTCTCCATCTTGAAATTCTTAATAATTTTTGAACAAGAAATGTCCCATTTCCCTTTTGTACGAGGGCCTGCAAGCTATGAGATCGTGGGAAGAACTCAATATATGGTAACACTTAAATGTTGGTATGGTTGCTCTAACATTTTGAAAAGTTTGGATCCATGATATGGTTTTAAAAAAGAAAGCCTTGGCTCCAGGAGCATGTTTCATGTCCATATGAAGTCATGGGTCCCTCCTTCATCAAAAGCTCAGGCTTATACTTTCCATGGTAGAAGGGTCTCTCCGAGCTCCAGCCCTGAATGGGGGCTTCCCTCGCCCTGGCATGCACTGTCCCTGCCCTTGTTTCTCACTGGCCTGTGTTGTGATGAACCCAATTCTCTTCTGCCATCCTGCTCGGTCCTAGCGTAGACTGCTTCCACTCCCATTTCTAGGGAATCCTCATTTCAGTTCCTTTTCAGACATCGTCCTGATCCCGAGAGACAGCAGCGAGCAGTTCTAAAGAGAGATCTTAGTTCCCTGCCCAGGAATTGGACCTGGGCAGCCTGGATGAAGACCAGGAATCCTCAGCACTGGACCACCAGGGGCTAGAGGCTCAAAGCAAAGTTTCCCAGGCTCTTTCCCTGTTGGAAATCAAGAATGTTTCAAGGGGGCAAAAACTGTAAAAACAGACACAAAGCTGATTGTTAGAGACAGCACAATGTATGGGAGAGCCCAGAAATGCTAATTATTTAAGACAGAAGCAGGGCAGAGATATACACCCAGACAGAAAGAGGATGGGCATCCTCTCTAAAAAGGAGGCGGGAAGTAAAGAGGTGGCTTAAGTCCCTTATGTAGGAAAGTCCTTCCGGGTGTTTGTTTGCCTTTGGCCAATTATCTTGTTTCTTTTTTCACACCTACCTGGACGTAGTACTGTCCCCAACACGTGTGTGCGTTTTTTGCTATGGCAAATCCCACCGTGAAAGTCTGTGAGTGCACATCCACACTGACTTTGGCACGGTGCTCTTTCTGACCCCCACGGAGCCTTCCTGTGCATGTGCAGACAGGGAGGTCTTCCTTGACCTCAGGAGTGGGCTCCTTACCTCGTTCCTTCAGCAGAGCTCAGCTTCTGCCACCAGCTTGGTTCTTGGAGTGTCTGGATGAGAACAAAGCTTACGTTTGACTCCACTGGACAAACACCATCTGTATGGTCCAGGGAACCATCTATCTCTTACCTCAATCGCATGTTGAGACGCTGATTTCAGAGCACAGGGGTGTGCCCAGGAGGCCAGGTCTCTAATAATATCCTGCAACAGTCACCAGCTGCCACCACACTAATTCTGAAGACCTTGCCTTGAACTTGGGCCACCAGCCTAGACTCCCTTTCTCAGCATGGTCATTTAATTTTCGGAGACCTGTTTCCCACGTGTCCTATTCTATTATAGACCCTTGCTTCAAGTCTAAGAAACCAATTTCGAGAGAACAGATCCTCACCTCCCAGAATCTTTATGAGAATCAATCCATCTTGTTCCCAGGGACCAGTTTTCACACCAATGTTCTCAGGCAGATGCAGTCTCAATAAAGGAAGTTGTTATACTTCAATCCCAAAGCAGTGGCTTCCCCGGTAGCTCAGTGGTAAAGAATCCAGCTGCCAATGCAGGAGACTCAGGAGACACAGGTTCGATCCCTGACCTGGGAAGATCCTAAGATCCTCCGGAGAAGGAAATGGTAACCCACTCCAGTACTCTTGCCTGGGAAATCCCATGAACAGAGGAGCCTGGTGGATGACAGTTGGTGTGGTCACAAAACTGTCGGACACGACTTAGCAACTAAACAACAACAACAAAAAACCCAAGGCAATACCGCCCTATGTTTGTTTAAGCAATATGCTCTCCGAGTTAACCCTTTGTGGGGCAAAGAGGTCACTTCAGCTCAGTCCAAATGCTTCTCCCCACAATTCTAGCTTGATGGTTCTATCCTGAGCTCTGGCCAAATTCTTCTTCAAATTGAATCTCCTTCAAGAACTTAAAAAGCAGCCTGTGTGGAGGCTGTGCCAAGCCTGCTGAGATGACAAAGTGGTGAACGGCGGCACACGCCAGTGCCTGGAGAGATCTTGACACCTATGATGCGCTTTGAAGGTGGTGCTCAGCAGAAACAAAGGCAAATACTGAACAGTCCTTCTTGACCTTGAGCCATTTCCTTGCACTGAGCCCCAGACACCCCGTTTCTCTCCAGGAAGCGTTCTATCTACTGCTGGGTTGGTTTCTTACAGTCTTCCCTGATTTTCTGCTGTCTGCCGAGCTGCCCACTACAGTTTACAGAGGCCGTATCTATATGACACGTATTCTGCCCATGAGTGCTAGCTGTCTTGAGGTGGAACAGGGCGTTGGGTTGAAAAACCTGCCGGATTTTCACTTATTTTTAATTGTCAACAGCTTGAAATGAGCATGCCAGGAAGTCTGATTTCAACCCTCTAAGAGGGAGCCAGGCTGGGTTCATTCCTTTCAGAGCTTTTAAGCAGCCACTGTGTCAAGTACCTTGGGAAAACAAGCAGAACCCACAAAAGGTTACGTGGCTAGCATACTTCCAACATGACCACATCTCAGAGCCCACAGGACAAAGCTGATCCCAAAGGCGCATCTGACAATCTTTCTCTTTTTTCTTCATCTGAGCTAGTATCAACCATTCAGTGGAACTGTGTAAACTGATCAGTTAATTTGTGTCGAGTCTTGGTTGCAGCACGTGGGATCGACACACAGTGTAGGCTTGCTCTCTAGTTGAGGTGCACGGGCTTAGTTACGGTGTGTTTTATGGGATCTTAGTTACCTAGCCGGGGATTGAACCTGAGTCGCCTGCATTAAAAGGTAGATTCTTCATCGCTGGACTATCTGGGAAATCCCATTCGCTCTGTGGAATTTAGTTAAAGTGACTCAAACTACACACTCTCTTCTTTTCTTGTAAATAAGATAAAGTGATGCGCCTTTAGGGCTGACTCACTTTGCAGCAACGAGCTGCCTGCCACCCTCCTGTGACTGCTTCCCTTCTTGACTAAGACTTTTGTCAAGGGACTTTACAATTCCTCTTCATCTCCTGTTCACAGAAAGGCTGATTTACCCAGCCTGCTCTTAGTATGGAAACTCTGTTAGGGTCTGGAGCTCCTGGATTAAGTCTGGTTGTTGGATAGCAGACAGTGGCTCTAATTTTTATTCAAGAGGTGCCACAAATGAAACTGGGCAGGGAGGAAAAGTGGGCTGGCTATACAGAGGATCTTCTTCTTCTTTTCATCACTTGCTAATGAGGAGATTTACACTGTCCATTCTGAAAGGACTCTAAGAATCTTGTTGCTGTTGTTTGGTTGCCAAGTCGTGTCCTATTCTTTGTGACCCCATTGGCTGTAGTCTGCCAGGCTCCTCTGTCCATGCTATTTCCCAGGCAAGAATACTGGAATGGATTGCCATTTACTTCTCCAGGCATCTCCCTGACCTAGGGATCAAACCCAGGTCTCCTGCATGGCAGGAAGATTCTTTACCACTGAGCTTTTATATGAATTCCCTAAGTCTGTTTGTTGGAGAAAGAACAACAGAGCGAGCATGAAAAGGAAAGCTTGAACAAGAATTTTTTACTTTCTATTGCACGTTGTCAGCCATTGAAACACTAGTGAGTGAAAGGAATCTTGCTTTCCTTCTAGGATCATATTCATTGATTTCTTGTATGTTTTCCAAGGATGATCTCTCTAGGGGTACAGTACCTAGGACTTTCTTTAGGAAACACATAAGATTGAGGCTTCCCTGGTGATGCTAGTGGTAAAGAAACACAGGTCCAGTCCCTGGGTCAGGAAGATCCCCTGGAGGAGGGCATGGCAAACCACTCCAGTGTTCTTGTGTGGAGAATCCCATGGACAGAGGAGCCTGCCGGACTATAGTCCATGGGGGTCGCAAAGAGTTGGACACAGCTGAAGCGGGTTAGCACATACACACACAAGATTATGTGAATAGCATCCTTCCAACATGACCACATTTCTTAGCCCATCAGATGAGAGTCTAAGGATGTAGGTCACTGGTCTTCAAAAATAGCAGGCATCTGACCACGTGTGGACCACCTCTGAACCAAGCCAGTGCCAGCCCTCATGCATGTGCTATGGCTTCAATCAAGCCTTAATATTTTAACTTCAACTATGTGAGCAGTTCTGAATATCTTTGCTTTTTCCATCAGGTTTCATGCTTTTGATGATCAGTCAGGCATCTGATCCAGACCTTCCTCTCAGTCAGCTCTGCAAGGCAGCTCAGCCTGGGTAGCCTCCCAAGGTCTTCCCAACATCAGATTTTAGCCAAATAAAGTTGCAACTTCCTGATGCCAGTCGCACACACTCACTGACTTTTCAGCTCCTCCACTTGTCCGGGAGGGAAATACTCAGATGGGTCAAGGACAAAATGAAGTCCTTGGGAAGTCGCACAAGCGGGCTGTGACAATGAGATCTGGGGTTTTAGTTCAGAGGGCTGATGTTGCCCCCTATAGCTGGTGCTCTGGGTCAGCCCTGCTCTTGGGACAGGCTGGTGAGTGGAAAGGAAGTGCTCATGGTGCCAGTGGGGCTGATAGTCACAGACTTTAAGGAAAAAAGCCTTTTTTCCTCCTAAAAGTGAAAATGTTAGCTGCTCGGTCGTGTCCAACTCTTTGCCACCCTTTGGACTGTGGCCTGCCAGGCTCCTTAGGCCATGGGATTCTCCAGGCCAAAATACTGGAGTGGTTTGCTATGCCCTCTTCTAGGGGATCTTCCTGACCCAGGAATTGAACTCAAGGTCACTGTGTCTCCTGCATTGCAGGCAGATTCTTTACCCACTGAGACTCCCTGCTTCGGAGAGGCACATGTCACATTGGGACTTTGGGGAAAGGTGCTGGAAACCAGCCGCTCAGCTTTCTGCTGGTCTCCGTCTCAGACTGGAAAGGGTTTCGGTGGATTAATTAGTCCACACCTCCGGTGGTGCTGTGTGCTCAGTTGCCTCAGTCGTGTCTGATTCTTTGTGACCCCACGGACTGTAGCCCACCAGGCTCCTCTGTCCTTGGGGATTCTCCAGGCAAGAATACTGGGGTGGGTTGCTATGCCCTCCTCCAGGGCATCTTCCTGACCCAGGGATCAAACCCCTGTCTCTTAGGTCTCATGTACTGGTAGGCAGGTTCTTTACCACTAGCACCACCTGGGAAACCCCCACCTCCACTAGAGCATTATTTCAGATTTGGTAGTAGAAAATTCATTCAGCCCATTGCCAAGGGTGTCTCAGAAGGGGGCACCTGACCATCCTACAGGTCCTTTGATGACCCACCCTGCCCCTGTGCGACAGTGGCTCTCTTCCTGGTTGCCGTCGATGGCTCCCTGGGTGCCAGGCTCTGTGCTCTGTTACTTCTCTGTATGATTTCATCTCTGAATTGGCGAGCGCTATTGCTTCCAGCTTACATTGGTGATCATCAGTTGCAAAGCAGTCAAGGCCCCATCCGAATGTTTCAGAGTGTCTTACTGTTGCATCTGGGGCCACCGTGGAGGTAGAACTTGAACCCAGCTCTGTCTAATTCCCAAGCCCGAGCTGTCAGTCCAAGCTGCCTAGACTTACACTGGGCTCATTCTACAAGCTGGTGTTATTCGTCTATGAGCAGGCACTGGGCTAGGTCCCAGGGGCACTGAGACGGAACGGGAGAACGCAGCGTCTGCATCAGGCCTTGCACGCTAATGAGGGGAGGTGCCGTACGCTTCCTTGTGTGCCCTTCCGCCGTCATCTTTGTGTCATCTGCGACTCTCTCCCCCATCTGCCAAATCAGTGACACTTTCTTGTCTCGGCCATCGAAGCCTCTGCCCCCGTCTGTCTGATGTGACAGCAGACACGGGGAGGGTGACAGCTGGAAAAGAGAAGCTAATGGCCCCTCGTCAGACTCTGCTCAGGGAGATGGCATAGAGAGCGACATCATAATGGCTCATGGGAAAGCTGCTCAGGACCGACGGAGGCCTCTGCAAGGCACTCAGCCTGGTGCACATCCTTGTCACGTTCAGAAAGACCACTCTTTTGGAAACTGAATCCGTGCTGGTCTTTGCCCAGTGATGCAGTCCCTGGGTGCCATGCAGAGAAAACCAGTTGGCCTGCCTGGTGTCTACTTAGCCATGTTGGTGTTGTTAGCGTTTGGTTGCTAAGTTGTGTCCAAATCTTTGTGACCCCATGGACTGTAGCCCGCCAGGCTCCTCTGTCCATGGGATTTTCCCAGGAAAGAATACTGCAGTGGGCTGCCCTGCGCTCCTTCAGGGGATCTTCTGGACCCAAGGATTGAACCCACGTCTCCTGCATTGGCAGGTGGGTTGTTTACCACTGAGCCACCAGGGAAACCCCCACTTAGCCACAGCTCTCGCTAATAAACACTTAGAAGAAAAGATTGCCCAAGACTTGGAGTTTAGATGAGGCTTCCAGAAGCTCATTGGCTGCCCAGCTATCACTCCTGAAGATAATGATAAAGATAACACCGGTTAAAATAGCTAATGTTTTATTCAATATTTCGGTGAGTTTCAATTACTCCCAATTATCATTCAACTGCTTTTCTATTGAAAACGATTATTGCCCTTTGCAATGAGCTTTGAAACAAATCAATTATTTGCTGTGATTAGTCATCGCTTCTACCAGGGGTCTCTCTTCCCACAAATCTGCTGTCTTTCAATTTATGACTAACTAGCAGTTGATGCTGGTTAACCCTTTGTTCCCAGGGTTAGTAACCAAACGAATTCACAGAAGAGGGAAGGAAAAAAAAAAAGTAGCCCCAGTCACCCTTGAGACAATTAGACTCATTAAAAATCAATGGGATCCAATTACGAGCGGCAGGACTCTGACTCAGTTTAAAATGTATTGAACACCGATTCCCAGGCAAGTGACGGAGGCGCATCGCAGGGACGGGACAGCTGTGGCAGGAAAGGAGACGCTGACTGGCTTCTGGGATTAGATACAGAGCCATTGCCTCCTAGCCATTACCCTCATCTTGCGCTTATTGTGCCATTTCCCTCTATGCTAAGTGTTAAATTAAGGGCAAGGGGAGATGCAAGGAATGAAGATTATCCGCCGTCAGATAGAGTTGTAATCAGAAAAAAAAAAAGAGAGAGAGAGACAGTGCCTACAGAACTTGTCATCAGAAAAGGACACACGCTGCGAGAAACAGGCTCAAACAGAAAGTGTCTGGCAGGCCTCGGGCGCAGTCTTCCCTAACACATTTTTATTGAATCCTGCTCTGACCCTAGGAACTCGGAGATGACTGAGATCACACCTGACCTCCAGGAACTTGCCATGCACATTATGGTTTGGCTTCATTTCATTCATCAGATCAGCTCCTGGGTTAACAGTGGACTAGATAGGGGTGTTACTTATACAGTCTTAGGACAGCAGAGGTAGAGATCGTCATTGGTATTAGTAAAATATAGCATCCTCGACACACTGTAATACTTTAGTGATGTTTGTTAACAGCTGAATTAGACCACAGAGTTCCAGGAAATGAAATTTAACATTAAAAAAGTGCTTTTCTGGAAAGGGCCTTTCAGAGTAAAACTGGGATTATCATTTATACTTAGAATCCCCCCTCAGTGTTTCCATGTGTTAGTATCTGCTTGGCAGTGTTGGGTGCTGGCTTGTTTTATTTATTTATATTTCCCTTGACTCTATGAGATATATTTGTCATATAACAGTGTACAACTTTGGACTTCCCCTGTGGCTTAGTGGTAAAGAGTCCACCTGCAATGAAGGAGACACAGGAGATGTGGGTTCGATCCCTGGGTCAGGAAGATCCTCTGGAGGAGGAAATGGCAACACATTCCAAGTATTCTTGCCTGGAAAAATCCCATGGACAGAGGAACCTGGTGGGCCACAATCCACAGTGTCCAAAGAGTCAGAGTGGACAGAACACACATACACACATTGGGTAATTTTACACAGTGTACAGCATGATGATTTGATGTGCAGATATATTGCAAATGGTTACCACAATAAGGTTAATTAGTACACGTGCTGTCTCACATATAATTTTTGCGTGTGTGCGTGTATAGGAGAAAGTGTTGGATCTTAGAGACTTGCAAGTACCTAATACAGTATTTTAAACTGTATCACCATGGAAGTTTGTACCTGTGTCCCATATCGCCCCATTTCCCCACTCCTAGCCCCTGGCAACCATATTCTACTCTCTGTTTCTAGGAGTTCAGCTTTTTCTTTTTCTGTTCAATATGATGTTAGCTAGTATATTCAAAAGCAGAGACATTACTTTACCGACTAAGGTCCGTCTAGTCAAAGCTATGGTTTCTCCAGTAGTCATGTATGGATGTGAGAGTTGGACTGTGAAGAAAGCTGAGCACCGAAGAATTGATGCGTTTGAACTGTGGTGTTGGAGAAGACTCTTGAGAGTCCCTTGGACTGCAAGGAGATCCAACCAGTCCATTCTGAAGGAGATCAGCCCTGGGTGTTCTTTGGAAGGAATGATGCTAAAGCTGAAACTCTAGTACTCTGGCCACCTGATGTGAAGAGTTGACTCATTGGAAAAGACTCTGATGCTGGGAGGGGTTGGGGGCAGGAGGAAAAGGGGACGAAAGAGGATAAGATGGCTGGATGGCATCACTGACTCGATGGACGTGAGTCTGAGTGAACTCCGGGAGTTGGTGATGGACAGGGAAGCCTGGTGTGCTGTGATTCATGGGGTCGCAAAGAGTTGGACACGACTGAGCGACTGAACTGAACTGAATGCACTTGCCATATAAGTCTTTATTAATTTGAGGTTTATTCCTTCTATACTGAATTTGTTGAGAGCTTTTATCATGAAAAGCTGTTGCATTTTGTCAAATGCTTTTTCTGCATTTTTTTGGAGAGGATCACATGATTTTTTGTTCTTTATTCCATTAATGTGGTACACCATATTTATTAATTTCCATATGTTGAAACATCCTCACATCCCAGGGATAAATCCTGCTTGATTATGATATATGATTCTTTTTATGGCTGTTGGATTCAATTAGCTAAAATTTTGTTGAGAATTTTTGCATCTCATGTGGTAAGCAAAGTAACCAAAGAGAAGAAAAAAGAAAAATGTGTGCTGTTTTAGAATCCAAGAGAAGTGGATGTTTTAAAATCAGGGGAGATGTCTACTTGCCAATGTTACAAAAGACTGCAGACAATTACAGAATGAGATGTGACCTTTGAATTTTAAAATATGGGGATGTGATGCTTGCATTCAGTGAGGTGTTTGTGAGAAAGGTTTGGTTACAGTGGGTTGCAGGATAGTAAGATAGCAGCTAGAGTAGCTTTTCTATGAAAGGACAGAAGAAACATTGGGTGTTTAACAATTTGATTTCGGGTATACAATCTGAAATCCAAAGTTTTAAATTTCATTTTGTTATGTTTTAAGGTAGGAGATAGTAGAGCATGGTTGTTTATTTATGAGATGCTCCAGTCAAAAAAGAAGAAATGAATGCTGCTGGAGACAGTACTAATTGAACTGGTGAATTCCTCAAGAAAGAGGGTATAGTTGAGACCTAGAACACAAGTGGGAAATTCAGGATACTAGCTGGTTGCAAACCACGCATTCATGGGATTTTGGAATGCTTGAATTGACAAAGGTATTAGAGGTCATCTAGTCCAAATTATTCACTTGCTGATTCAGTCCTTCAAGTAATAGGTTTTGATATCTTTCATGCAGCAAGCATGATTGAAATAGAACCTGTGCCCTTGATGCATAAGCACAACCTCCTTTTTTCAATAAGAAAAATGAGACACAAAACATAGAGTGCCTTGCATAAAATCATAACTTTTTTCCAGCTAGAGCTAGAATGGAAACTCATGGTGCTCTCCTATCAATACATTTTGCCATTAAAAGCAAACAAACCAATGGTTACAGTGAAATTAGGAGGGGGCTTCCCTGGTGGGTCAGCAGGTAAAATAATCTGCCTGCAATGCGGGAGCTGCAGGAGACATGGGTTTGATCCCTGGACAGGGAAGAACCCCTGGAGGAGGGCATGGAAATCCACTCCAGTATTTTCGCCTGGAAAATCCCATGGACAGAGAAGCCTGGAGGGCTAGAGTCCATAGGATTGCGAAGAGTTAGACACAACTGTAGCAACAGATCATCATGCATGCACACAAAGCTAAAAGGGGGTAAAATTGAGAGATTTCCCATATACCCCTTGCCCCCCACCTTCATAGCCTCCCCCGTTATTAACATCTCCATAAGAGTGGTATGTTTATTACAACAAACCTACATTGACATCTCATATTTGCCCGGTTAGTGGTTTACATCATAACTCACTCTTGGTGTTGTATATTCTATGGGTTTTGATAAATGTATAATGGTGGGTACATATCTTTATATTTCACCTGTTCATCCCTTCCCTCCACCCAAGCCCTTGGACTGATCTTTATACCTGTCTCCACAGTTTCAACTTTCCCTGAATGTCATATAGTTGGAATCATACAGTGTGTAACCTTTTCAGACTGGCTTTTTTCACTTAGTATTGATAATATGCATTTAATTTCTTTCATGTATTTTCATGGTCATTTTTCTATCAGTTTACCATCCAACCACCTAACTCAGAGCCTCACTTCCTCACTGACTACACAGGTATGTAATGCAGTAAGAACTGATGAAACAAGATCTATGCTGGGTTTGCAAAAAAATGAATAAGACACCCACAAACATACATTCTCATGGGGGAGATACTATGATGCAGCAAAGACACTTTGTGAAGATAGAATGAAAAATAATATGGGATCTCTCTTGAGAACAAGCCTTTCAAATAAGCATAAATGATATACTGTGTTACTTTTATATAGACGTAAGAAGTCAGGCTACTTGATAGAGATTCAATAATGTTCATCTTGATTCCTTCAGGACTTGAGAGTAGGCTCTGGTCTAACACTCAGTAATGAATTGTCCAAATAGACGCATGTCCTGATAAAGCAAAAGACTTTATCAGGAAGCAGTGCCCCTGGCAGAGAGCAGCAGGGTAAGGGAACCCGGGAGGACTGCGCCCCCATGTGGCTCATCAGTCTCAGGTTTCATAGTAATGAGGTCAGTTTCCGGGTTATTTCTGGCCAATCATCTTCCTTGCAGATATTTGATCTGACTCAGGGTCCTTCCTGGGAGAAGGCAATGGCCCCCCACTCCAGTACTCTTGCCTGGGAAATCCCATGGATAGAGGAGCCTAGTAGGCTACAGTCCATGGGGTCGCGAAGAGTCGGACACGACTGAGAGAATTCACTTTCACTTTTCACTTTCATGCATTGGAGGAAATAGCAACCCACTCCAGTGTTCTTGCCCGGAGAATCCCAGGGACGGGGGAGCCTGGTGGGCTGCCATCTATGGGGTCACACAGAGTTGGACACGACTGAAGTGACTTAGCAGCAGGGTCCTTCCTGGTGGTGTATGCATAGTCAAGATTCTGGCAGGTTGGGGGACATATGGTGTCCCCTTCCTTTTGCCCCTCCAAGATTCTCCCAGTTAGTTTTCTGTGGCAGCGCTATGTTCCTTGTTGGGACCTCTTGTTCTCTTGTTGCAAGACAACTCATGCAAGTGGTTGTCGCTGTGTCTGGCCAAGGTGGGTGGTTTCGGTCAATAGTTCCCTAACAGTAATGTAGAATTATTGTGTCAAAGATATCAAATGTTAGATGATTGCATCAATGCTAAAGCTGAGAATCTTTGTAATTAATAATCACAATCATTTCTTTCTAAGCTTGGGCTGTCATGAAATAAGAAGGTCCATTTTTCAGATTTTGAATACCTCATACATATTCCCTATGCCTTATTCTGAAAGCCCTTCCTCTTTTCTATCTTTTCAAACCCTGTAAAGCCTTATTCAAGTAACTCATTCACAGAAAACCTCCTGACATCTCTCCTCTAGCTGTAGTAAAATACTAATAGAATATTGCTAATTTATTTTCTGGCATTTACCTATGTTTTTAAATCTATTAAGCTGGTATGACTGTAAACTCCTCAAATGTCAAATTGCATATTACTTTCAGATGCCCCCCAAAGGCCAACCGTGCCTTCGGGGAGATAAAAAGTAGTTGGATATTGACTATGATTGTTTCTTATTTTCATGCAGTTTTTATGGAACAGTGCAGTAATTGTATACTCGACTGTAATACTATGATTTATGATAAATATCTATTTTGTATTTGTCCCCGTTTTTGGCATGTGTAAGTGTGCTTAGTCAAGTCAGTCCCTGACTCTTTTCCACCCTTTGAACTATAGCCTGCCATGTTCCTCTGTCTATAGGATTTTTCAGGCAATACTGGAGTGGGTTGCCATTTCCTTCTCCAGGGGATCTTCCCAACCCGGGGATCGAGCCCACATTTCCCGCGTCTCCTGTGTTGCAGGCTGATTCTTTACCTGCTGAGCCATCTGGGAAGCCCACTGCAGAAGAGATAGGCAGATGTATTTAGGAGAGCTCCTAAAACTCTTGGAATTCCCTAAGTGATGCGAGCAATAAAGGTGTCTTTTCTATGTGAATGAGGTGATTTTTGGAAACCACTTAAGGATGAAAGTGGGTTGTCAGTGGTGCCAACCATGTGATTAGAGTTGGAACTTTCAGTGCTACCCCCAGACATCTGGGGAGGAGAGAGGAGCTGGAGATTGGAATCAATTGCCAATGGAAAATGGGTTAATCATTCATGCCCAGGCAATGAACCTCCATGAAAACCTAGAAGGAGTGGATTTGGAGAACTTCCAGGTTGGTGAACATGTTTGATGGGAGAGTGGCATGCCTAGAGGGGGACCATTTCCCATGCCTTGCCCTGTGCATCTCTTCCATCTGGTTTTTCCTGAGTTACACCTTTTAAAAATAAACTGGTAATCTAGTGAGTAAACTGATTTTCCTGAGTTCTGTGAGCCATTCAAGCAAATTTACCTCATGCAAAGAGGGGTTGTTGATGCCTTCAGCTTGTAGCTAGTTGGTCAGAAGTACAAGGAACAACCTGGGCTGGCAACTGGCATTTGAAAGAGGGGTGGTGTAGGGAAAAAGCAATTTGGCCAAGATAGCGGTAGTCAGGCTCTGTCTCCCCACAGCCTTTCATTCTCGCCACACATTTTGTAAATAATGGTTATGTAACAGCAGAAGGCTGAGCGCCAAAGAATTGATGCTTTCAAACTGTGGTGTTGGAGATTTTTGAGAGTCCCATGGACTGCAAGGAGGTCAAACCAATCAATCCTAAAGGAAATTAACCCCGAATATTCATTGTAAGGATTGATGCTGAAACTGAAGCTTTAATACTTTGGCCTCCTGATGCGAAGAGCTGACTCACTGGAAAAGACCCTGATGCTGGGAAAGATTTAAGGCAGGAGGAGAAGGGGAGAACAGAGGATCAGATGGTTAGATGGCATCATCAACTTCATGGACATGAGTTTGAACAAGCTCCAGGAGATGGTGAAGGACAGAGAAGCCTGGCGTGCTTCAGTCCATGGGGTTGCAAAGAGTCAGACATGACTGAGCAAGTGAACAACAGCAGCTGAGAGCATTTGAAGCATGCAAGTCACTATGTACTTGCTTGGCCATGGACCACTTTTGTTCTGTATGTCTATATAAGCTTCAGCTGAGAACCCCCTGCAACCATGCCAGATGTTACAGAATCAACATGTCTGTAGTTCCCACAGCTCCTCAAATCTCCTTCTAGGGTCCCTGCTCATGCCTTGCCTACGCTCGGTTCAGCAAACAGTGTGAACAGCGAGACAAGTAGGCAGTGTTTTGGGATTAAGCCCTTAAGGTATGAAATCTGACCCTATCTCCATGTATTTTGTACAAGAATTGAGTTAAATTTTTGGACTCCCAGCAGGTGTCACAGAGAATTATTGTAGGGAAAAACTTCCACTCATTTGGAAGTGTTGGAAGTGAGGTATTTTGTGTATGTACTAAAGGAAGCTCACAGGAAAGAAACACAGGATACAGAAGAACTGGGTTTTTTCCCCTATGTAGGAAGCAAAAAAATGTACTTTTTGATCTTATAGATTTTTCTGGGGTGCGTGTGTGCTAAGTTGCTTCAGTCATGTCTGACTCTTTCCAACCCTATGGACCACAGACTGCCAGACTCCTCTGTCCATGGGATTCTCCAGGCGACCAAACTGGAGTGGGTTGTAGTGCCCTCCTCCAAGGAATCTTCCCAACCCAGGGATCAAACTTCTGTCTCATGTTGGCAGGTGGGTTCTTTACCACTAGCACCACCTGGGAAGACTTTACCTAGAGACACTGAAATTTCACAAAATCTAAGTAAAACAGTTTTGCTGATGTTAATCACACATGATTTGCAAATGGTGAGTCAGCAGAGCCCAGCTTTATAGACTCAGGTGGGATGAATTAGAAAAGGCAACCGATCTCCCAAACAGCTCAGGTGACCATTCCTCTCCCCACCCCTGAAACTCTGGCCAATGAGTCAGCAAGTGTTTTCATATACCTAGCATGCAAACTGTTGGTTCATTGGAAAAAGTTCCATTTAATGGCCAGCATTCTCCCAACAAGAGATAAATTATGAGGAATCCGCGAAGGTGAGAAACTCCAGAATGAGTAGACGGTTGGGTGAGAGATTAATTATGAGGAATCCGCGAAGGTGAGAAACTCCAGAATGAGTAGACGGTTGGGTTAGAGATTGGGGAAGATATGGCAGCTGAGGTTAAGAACTACTGTAGAATGTCAGGTACAATAGCCCGACCAAGAATAGGGGCTGTGTAACACACAGAAGGTTTCCAAAATGATGATGTGGTCCCAGCTGAGCTTCAGGAGAATTCGTCTTCTACTGATGTGTGACATGGCTTGGAGAGACAAAAAACTGGAAGTCTGGGAAATAGGGGGAAATTAGAAAATGGTTTATTATACATTAAAAATAAAACATAACAGGTGATTGTTCATAAAAATCACAGTGGACACAGTGCTTAGGAGAAAATGGATGTATTCACATTCCTATATTTTCAAAGAAAAAAAATCAAATCAATAAGTTAACCCCAAGAATCTAGGAAAAGAGCACACTGATCTAAAACAGAAGGAAATGATAAAGATTAGCATGGAGATAAATGAAAGAGTGAATAGAAAAACAATAGATAAAGTAAGTAAAACAAAAGTTGGTTCTCTGAAAATATTAACAAGATTAGAAAAGTGTAACTAGTCTGACAAAATGAAAATTACCGAATTACTTAAATTACTAAATCAAGATTTTACATGAATAAAAGTGATCAGAAGTGAATACTGTAAACAGTTTTATGCCAACAAAATGGATAATCTAGATAAAATAAACAAGTTTCTAAAAACATTTAAATTACCAAAACTAAATCAAGAAAGAATAGAAAAATCTGGGTAGAACTTTAACAGGTAAAGAAATTCAATCATAATAATAATAAAAACAACTTTCAACAAAGAAAAGTTCAGGACCAGATTATTTTATTGGTGAATTCTACCAAACTTAAAAGTAGGAATATGAATTCTTCACAATCTATTCTGAAAAAAAGAGAAGGAAGAAACACTTTTCCAGTGATTCTATGAAGCCAGGATTATCCTGATACCAAAACCAGGAAAAAAAATCACAAGAAAGGAAAATTACAGGCTAGTGTATTTCATAACGGAGAAGGAAATGGCAACCCATTCCAGTATTCTTGCCTGGGAAATCCCATTGGCAGAGAAACCTGGTGGGCTGCAATCCACCAGATGGGCTACAGTCTGTGAGGTCACAAAATGTCAGACACGACTGAGTGACTAAATCACCACCACCACCATCTTTCATGAATATAGACATTAAAATCCACATCCAAAGACTAGCAAACCGCATTTAACAATATATGAGAAAGACTGTACATGATGATTAAGTGGAATTAATCCTCGAATGCCAAGTAGATTGAACAACAGAACCAGATCACTGTGCTGCATTAATAGAATAAAAAGCAAAAAATCACACGATCATCTCCATAGAAAAAGCACTTTACAAAATGCAACATATTTTCATCATAAAAACATTCAACAAACTAGGGATAGGAAGGAACTTCCTCAATCTGAGAAACTGCATCTATGCAAAATTTGCAGATCGTATCATACTCAAGACTAGATGGTTGAAAACATCCCACTAAAAGCAGAAACAAGAAAAGGACACTTTGGCACTTGATAATTTCCAACACTGTATTGAACATTTTGGTGAAGGCAGTTAGGTAAGGAAAAAGTAAATAAAAGGCATCCAGATTCAACAGGAAGAAATAAAATGATCTCTATTTGCAAACTGAATGATACTGTACATAGAAACTAAGTTACACACACACACACACACACACACACACAATATTGGTGCCTATAAATGAGTTCATCAAGGTTGCAAAGTCAATATAGAAAAATAAATTGTGTTTTATATATTATTAGGCTTCCCTTGTGGCTCAGCTGGTAAAGAACCCACCTGCAATGTGGGAAACCTGGGTTCGATCCCTGGGTTGGGAAGATCCCTTGGAGAAAGGAAAGGCTACTCATTCCAGTATTCTGGCCTGAAAAATTCCATGAACTGTATAGTCCATGGGGGTCACAAAGAGCTGGACATGACTGACTTTCACTTTATATATTATCAGTTAGCCACGTGAAAATAAGATTATCAAAACAATTTTATTTAAAACACTATCAAAAGAATAAAGTATTTAGGAAAAATTTAACAAATCAAGTGCAAGATTTGTAATTTAAAAGCTCCCCCCAAATAAATCTTCCGACCCAGATAGTTTCACTGGAAAATTTTACCCACATTTCAAATATAATTAACACCAATTAAAAAAAAAAAGTGCAAACATCATTGAAAGAAATTTAAAGATGTCAATAGAAATACTTTCTTTGTCCATGGGTTGGAAAATCCAGTATTATTAAAAAGGTAATGCTCCCTAAATTGGTCTACATATTTATTTTTTTTTCCTTTTATTTATTTATTTATTTATTTATTTAAATTTTAAAATCTTTAATTCTTACATGCATTCTCAAACATGAACCCCCCTCCCACCTCCCTCCCCATAACATCTTTCTGGGTCATCCCCATGCACCAGCCCCAAGCATGCTGCATCCTGCGTCAGACATAGACTGGCGATTCAATTCACATGATAGTATACATGTTAGAATGTCATTCTCCCAAATCATCCCACCCTCTCCCTCTCCCTCTGAGTCCAAAAGTCCGTTATACACATCTGTGTCTCTTTCCCTGTCTTGCATACAGGGTCGTCATTGCCATCTTCCTAAATTCCATATATATGTGTTAGTATACCTTATGACCCAGCAATCCCACTGCTGGGCATACACACCGAGGAAACCAGAATTGAAAGAGACACATGTACCCCAATGTTCATCGCAGCACTGTTTATAATAGCCAGGACATGGAAACAACCTAGATGTCCATCAGCAGATGAATGGATAAGAAAGCTGTGGTACATATACACAATGGAGTATTACTCAGCCGTTAAAAAGAATTCATTTGAATCAGTTCTGTTGAGATGGATGAAACTGGAGCCGATTATACAGAGTGAAGTAAGCCAGAAAGAAAAACACCAATACAGTATACTAACACATATATATGGTCTACATATTTAATACAATCACCATCAAAATTCTAGCTGCCTTTTATACATATTCTAAAAAATTGAAAATAAATTCATATGAATACAAGGCACCCAGAATAGCTAAAGGGAGCTTGAAAAAGAAGAATAAATTTGGACTCACAGTTGTCCATTTCAAGAAATTCACTACAAAGCTAAAGTAAGGAAGATGGTATAGTTCTGGCATAAAGACATATGTAGAGATCAATGAAAGAGAATTGAGAGTTCAGAAGCAAACCTGTATATTTAAGTTCAATTTATTTTTGACAAAGTGCCAAGCTAATTCAATGGGCGAGAGAGCAGACTTTTTCAAAGGTGTTGAAATGACTGGATACTCACATGCAAAGTAATGAATTTGAAACCATATCTTAGTCTATATATAACACTTAAATCAGAAATGAATTAATAATAACAACAAAAAATCTAGACTTATAATACTCTTAGAAGAAAACTTAGTTGTATATATTTATGACTGAATTAGGCAGTGGTTTCTTAAATATAATAAACACAAGTAAACCAAAAATAAATAAATGGGGCTTAACCAAAAATAAAACCTTTTGTACTTTAAAAGCATTTCTTCAAAGACAACTCAGAATGGGAAATATATTTGCAAATCATATATCTGAAAAGGGGCTAGTGTATAGAATACTCAAAAGCATATCACATGTAAAAAGATAAATTTTAAAAATGGATGTTATTTGAATATTAATTTCTCTAGATAAGATATGCAAAATACAATCATGTTATGAAAATATGGTAAGCATCATTAGCCATTAGGTAAATCGGTATTAAAACCTCATTTAAAACTACTTCACTCTGTTCTACAAGTAAAAATAAGTATTAACAAATGTAATTAAAAAAAAAATTCACACCCACTGGGATGACTGTCATCAAAAGGAGAGACAATACCCAGAAATTTCATCTGTATATGTACACCCAAGAGAAATGAAAGCCCATGTATGTACACATAAAAACATATGTGTGCATAGCAGCATTATGCATAGAAGCCAAACTGTAGCACCAATCCCAGTATTCACCAATGATGAATGGGTAACAAAATGTGATGTATTTATACAATGGTATATTACTCAGCCACAAAAAGGAATCAATTTCACGGTGAATTATATCTCAACAAAAAGAAACTATTGCAGCAAAACTTCATTGATTTCAGTGGCAAAGGAAATAGAGATGACCGGAGCCCACAAATTTCCTTCACATGATAGTAAACAGTGGCTTCTCCTGATATGCCTTTAGAGTAAATATGGTAGTGCCTAATTTATTCAAAAGACTTTCAGCTGCCTGAATGGGCAAGTTGATAATAATTAAAACCTTAGGAACAGAGGTTTGGGACGAAAGGCAGCATTAAAGCAGATGGCAGATAGGAGGGAGAGATTTCTGTAGTACAGCCCTGGGAAAGATAAAGAAACTGCATTCTAGCCCATTGGGGAGGAGAAAGCTGAGATGCAGGTAAAAAAGACTAATGGAACTAAATGAGTATGGTCTGTTATACTCTGGCATGAAGTTATCACAGGTTATTTAACTCCCAATCTAAACTGAAGGGTCTTGGAAAATCCCAGTGAGGACTCATGGAGAGCTGCCCCTTAATCAGGATGAATTAAGTAAATCAGTGGCCGCTATGGGAGATGTTAAGGCACTCAAGTCAAGAGGAAGCTTGTTTGTTTATTTGTTTAATTAGAAGTTCAGGCATTCTAGAGATATTGGCACTTTCAAGAGATTCCACCCCAAAATATTAATTGATAAAATAAATAATTCCATTTGGGAAATGATATCCCAAGGTAAGAATGCCTGCCTAACCTTTTTCTCCTTAGGGTTGGGAAAATGTTAAAATGATTTCTTTTCAATGTTAGCAATTTCACACTTTATATTAGGAGGGAGGAGCTTGGCAATGATCCAAATTACCCACGCAAGAGAAGCAGATAAACAAACTGCCTTACAAATGATGGCTCCTTTAAACATATTAAAATGGTAATATGTGGCAATTTCAGCATATGAAAATCTGTAAACCATGAAGTGAATTAGCAAAACATAAAATTATATGTCAACTGATTACTAAATTTTATTACTAAAATTACCATATTTTCAAGTACTGTATGCATGTTTTATTAAGGGGAATAATAATACAGAAAGAAAGAACAGATATACTTGGCAGATTCCCCTGTCCATTATTTTCTTCCTCATGAATGACTTGGTGAAGTTGGTAATATTATCCCAATTTTATACATGAAAAATTAATCTTCAGCACAATTAATATAATTTATCTAGGGACACCCCACTGATAAAGGAAAGGATTCAAACTCAACTCTCTTGATGCCCAACTTTATTGATCCATAGTCCAGTGAGATAAAATTGAATAGTTTTCTATTTTTTTTTCCCCTTTGGTTACCAACTCAATAAAGTCTGAGCAGTGAGATGCCGAATGAAGTAATGCTTTCTTTTCTACTCTCTGCATTCATCTTGAATTTTCTTTCCCATCTCTTAATGATGACAGATCCCAGAGGTATCTATCAAATGTTATCATGAAAAAGGCCATTATAATCCAGTTTCATCTGGTGTGAAGCCCAAGTGTCCTCACCTCATTAAATGTTTATCATCTCCCCTTTCTCTGATATCTACCAGGTTTCCGCCCAAGAGGTTTGCAGCCCATGAAAGAGGTCATGAGTGGCAAGTGGGGTACTTTCTCCATTGCTTTCTCCTCTGATTTCAGCTCCTGGGATGTCAGCTTGGGAAGAGGGAACATGAGAGAGGAAAGAAATGATTTTGTGTAACTAGCATCCTGTTGATGGTTCTATTTTTGGCTTTTTCAGCTTCTTTGTGAAATGCTACAGGTATTCGGGTGTTGGCCCTCTCATGGAATGTACGTATGTCTGAGTTATCCAGGTGGCCTGATAGACCTCCCCACTGTTAAGATCCCGTAAGTGAAAGATCTGCTCCAGCTTCAGTTATCTTCCCCGCTGACTCCTCAGCTTCTTCCCCAGGGGACCCCAGCCTTCGGTTGTTGCGTCCCTTCACCCAGTGTGCCACCCTTCTTGGGTGGGATTCCAGCAAGCCGGCTCAGGTCCGACTGCCTACATGGCGCTCAGTTGGCACATTCACTGGACACTCAGGCTGCGAGTAACAGGGGGAGCCCAGGCTGCTCTGGTGCCATACCTGCTTCACCTTCTGCCTCTCTTATATTCCTTGCACGCTTTTGTACAAATAGTTTGAGAAGGAAAAAAAACCAAAAAAACAAAAAACAGCAGGTCTACCACAAAAGCAGATATCCTAGTAAACAAATAAGATGACAATTTCCCCTTCCTGAAGCACTTTAGAATTACCACAAAGTGCCCTCCTGGAGATCCTCTTACTTTTCTTAGCATGAGTGACAAAAACCTTCACTCTTCCCATGGAAGCCAGGAGAATGTGGATGCTTACTCTCCCAGCTCAATGTCACGTCTCTGAAATTTCTTCAGTTCTCAACCATTACCTCCCGTCCTTGGACTTTATTTATATATATTTATTACAGTCAATGTTCATCCGTTCTATTTTGATTATAGTAGTCTATATATGTCAATCCCAATCTCCCAATCCATCCTACCTCCCCACTTTCCCACTTGATGTCCATGTCTGTGTCTCTATTTCTAATTCTGCTTTCAAATAAGTTCATCTCTACCATTTTTCTAGGTTCCACATAATGCATTAATATACAATATTAATTTTTCTCTTTCTTCACTTTACTCTGTATGACATTCTCATCTCTAGACTTTAATTTGCATAGACTTGGGCGGGGATGGTGGCTCAATTATACTGACAGAGCAGAGCAATTTGTCTCCTTCCCCAACACTTGTGCACACACACATACAAACACACACACATACACACACAGACTAGAGACTATAAAGTCTTGGAAAGGATTTTTGTCCCCTAAGTGTCTGAATCTCATTGCAGAAACTGGAATACTTTTTGTGTCATAGCTTTGTACACTGGTCCAGAAACAGAAAGGTCTCTTTCAGAATCCTAGTACACGTATTAAGTCAGCAAAGTACAAAATAACATTAGGAAGAGGTGGTATATGTCCAATTAAATGCCCATTAACACTAAATAGGGCTTTGTGCCACTCTATTGATGCCTAAAGCATATTAAGGAAAACAGAAAACAGCTAGTAAATCAAAGTAGTGTGTGTGTGTGTGTGTGTGTGTGTGTGCGCGCGCGCGCGCACGCACTACTGAGTTGTATCTGACCCTTTGGGACCCCACAGGCTCCTCTCTCCATGGGATTTCCAGGCAAGAATATTGGACTGGGTAGCTGTTGCCTCCTCCAGGGGATCTTCCCCATCCTGGGATTAACCCTACATCTCCTGCATTGCAGGCAGATTCTTTACTGGTGAGTCACCAGGGAAGCCCAAATTCAAAGTAATAGAATTTATTGAAAATCGTATCTCAGCAATCAATGGGGGGGTTAACTCTAAGGGGGAAAATAAAAGTTTCTGTAGATTAGGGAGTTATAAACGGTAGTATAAACAAAGAAAGATATATGCCGCCTCTGCTTTCTACCCAAATTAGCAGGAAACACTCTTTCCCCCAGCTAGATGATACCAGTGGGTTTTGATTTCATGTTGTTAAAAAGGTAAGCTGACATTCTTCATTACTAGGGATTAAAATACTTTAAATCCATATTCGCCAACCCTGTTTATTTTTCTGTCTCAGTGTTACTTAGGATTACCACACTTAGGGCACCTTGGCTTTTGAAACAAATCTCATGCCCTTTGTCCCCTTTTGGGGCTTCCCCTGTAGCTCAGTGGTAAAGAATCCACCTGCAATGCAGAAGAAACAGGTTCAATCCCTGGATACAGAAAATCCCCTGGAGGAGGAAATGGCAACCCACTCCAGCATTCTTGCCTGGAGAATCCCAAGGACAGAGGAGCCTGGCAGGTTGCAGTCCAGTAGGGTCACAAAGAGTCAGACAGGACTGAGCGACTAAATAACAACCACATGTCCCTTTTAGAATACACCAGCTGACTGCTCTGCTCACCATCCTAAGGATGTCTGAAAACTGCAGTCTCTCTGCTTCTCTTTAGCCTGGGAGGCTCTCCCTTCTTATGTCTACATAAGAAAGTCCCACTGCCTGCTGGAAAGTCAGATCAGAACTCGCCTTCTTGGTCCTTCTGTGGGAAGTTCTCTCGCTCTGCTTTCCTTTCTGGACAGTGTGTCCTGAATTGCTGTTGAGTGACTCTCAGAATGAATGTGTGCATATCCCAAGTGTCTGAGGACATGTTTTCCCAAGTTTTTGTGTTTGTTTTATTATGTTTGTTTGGCAGAAGAGGATGAAGTTTGAACGTTTTTACCCTGAAGATTACCTAAAAGATTAATAACATCATCTGGATGACCAGAAAATGACTAAATTCCCTATAATTTTCTTGCACAAGCGAGTATGAATGTGATCTTTTGATCACGCTGGCATTAGGAGTTCCCTAAGAATACTAGGGCAGAGGTGGACTCAATAGGTGTATTATAGCCTCATGACAAGTGGAAGCTAAATAATTTAGGATATGCTAGGATATGCTTTGAGAAAGATGGCTTTCCTACAGAAAACAAACACACAAAGGGAGACTCTATTCCTGCCCTGCAAATAGGTTCATCTGCACCATTTTTTAAATTCCATGTATATGCGTTAATATACATATTTGTTTTCTCTTTCTGACTTACTTCACTCTGTAAGACAGACTCTAGGTTCATCCACATAGCTACAAGTAGAGACATAGTTGTAGAGGCGGCGCTTGTGGACATGATGGGGGTAGGGGAGAAAGAAAGGGTGGGATGAACTGGGAGAGTAGCATTGGCATGCGTACACTGCCACGTGTTAAAGAGATGCCAACAGCCGGCGAGAAGCTGCTCTATAGCACAAGGAGCTCTCAGCTCAGTGCTCTGCAGGTCAGGATGGGCAAGCGTGGAAGGGAGGCTCATGAGGGAGGGGTATAGGTATATATACAGCTGATTCAGTTCATTGCGCAGCAGAAACCAACACAGCATTGTAAAGCAGTTACATATGCAAATGTGCTCAGACGTGTCTGACCCTTTGTGACCCTGTGGCCTGTAGCCCACCGTCTCCTCTGTCCGTGGGATTATCCAGGCAAGAATACTGGAGTGGGTTGCCATTTTCTCCTCCAGGGAATCTCCTTGACCCACAGACTGAACCCACATCTCCTGAGGCTCCTGCCCTGCAGGCAGATTCCTTACCACTGGGCCACCAGTGATTGTATGGCCCAATGATATGGCAGAAAGGATCGAAAAGAAAGTACACAGTCGCCCTCAGTGCTATATTCACACTGAAAGTAGAAATTTAGTTTCAAGAAAGTAACACCATCCATCTTAGTAAATTAGCATTGTCAATTTTATGTTACTGGTTTTGTAGTTTTGTTGGGGCTCAATTGCTAAATTTGATTTAGTGTTATAGTTGTATCAGTGCAGTAAGCATCAAATATTTGGATATAATTTGAGGTTTGCACACATTTAGACTATGTAAGTATTACCACATAGGATTTTACGTAAAAATTAAATAATCTTTTGACAGTTTTTTTAGAAGAATGTGGAATATCTTTGGTTTTGAAAAACAGTGGCTTCGCATTGAATATTTGTCATTTCTTCATAGGAGCATGTCTTTTTTTCAACACTGGTGTCAGTTGTTAGAGATCAGAGATTATATCTATTTTCTGTATCTCTCACAGCAGATAGTTAGGTGTCTTACATATAACCGTTGCTCAGTAGAATTTGTCGATGATTTGTGATTGTACTGATGTACTTTTCCTGAGAGCTAAAGCTCTCAGAACTTCAGTTTTTCATTTGAAACATGAAGTTGATGCATTAATACTTGGCTTATACATTCCGTGCCTAGGCTGATATTCGAAACAGTTTGCAGAAAAAGCAGATTATGTCCACACTAAGGATAAATCTCATTATGAGAAACATTTTATGCAAAGATAAAGACATATCTAGTGATGGTGTCCATTGGGAGGAAGCATGGCTCCATACCTTTTGTTCTATAAAAGAGGAGAGAGATGGATCTCTTTTCTACTGGCTGTAAGTCATGGTGCTTCATGCTGCTGACAATGAGGTACTGGCTACCCAACGACAGTTTTTCATGAGCCCGTTTCCTTGCTGAAGGGAATATGGCATCATTTCCTTTTAAAAACAGGTGTGGATGAAAAATAGTTGCATTTTCTTTGCTCCCTACCAGTTTCCTGCAGGACCAATCAAGAAAGCAAATATAGCCTACAGTTCTTCATGTAGCTGGAACAACAAGAATACTCTCAGCCTAGAAGGACATAATGGTATATAAAATTTCAACACAAATACAACTGTAAGTAAAAGTGTTACAGTCGTGTCTGATCCTTTATAGCCCCATAGACTGTAGCCTGCCAGGCTCCTCTGTCCTTGGAATTCTCTAAGCAAGAATACTGGAGTGGGTTGCCATTCCTGTCTCCAGGGGATCTTCCCAACACAGAGATCAAACCTTGGGTCTCCCACATTGCAGGCAGATTCTTTACCATCTGAGCCGCCAGGGGAGTCCCAAACTGAAAAACTTCAACAAAAGAGCGTGGAGACACAAACTTACCACTGTCTTATAGTCATCACACTCTGATGTATGGTTGTTTTCAAGTAATGCAGTTCATTGACCAAAGCACTTAAACTTCCTGGTTTAATTCTCAAGAATGTCTACCCCAATTAAACATTTTTTTTCTTCTATGTGGACTTTAATGTCAGAAAGCTCTGAGTTAGAATCACAAGCCTAATGACTATAAATGCCTTACCTTAGCAAATTCTTAAGGTCAGTTTCTTTTTTAATGTAATTTAATTTATTTAAAAGATTTATTGGAGTATAGTTGCATTACAATGTTGGGTTTCTACAGCAAGGTGAATCAGCCATACATATATCTGTCCTATTTTGGAGTTCTTTACCATTCGGGCACCACGGAACACTAAGTAGAATTCCCTGAGCTGTAGAGTAGCTTCTCATTATTTTGGGGGCTTCCCAGGTGGCACAGTGATAAAGAATTTGCCTGCCAATGCAGGAGACACAAGAGACATGGGTTTGATCCCTGGGTTGGGAAGATCCCCCGGAAAAAGAAATGGCAACTCACTCCAGTATTCTTGCCTGGAGAATTATATGGACAGAGGAGCCTGGTGGCCTATGCTCCAGGAGGTCTCAAAGAGTCAGACGTGACTGAGCACACACTCAGTTATCTGTTTTATACATAGTTTCTCTATAAAATAAGGGCAGCACTGATTGATTTTCAGATATGAAATGAGGATTGGAGGTGTTTCCTAGGTGGCACTAGTTTTAAAGAACCCACCTGCCAATGCAGGAGACGCCGGTTCGATCCCTGGTTCAGAAAGATCCCCTGGGGTAGGAAGTGGCAACCCACTCCAGTATTCTTGCCTGGGAAATTCCATGGGCAGAGGAGCCTGGTGGGCTACAGTCCATGACGTCGCAAAGAATCGAATACAACTGAGCCAGCACATACAGACAGACACAGGCATGAGGATTGTGAGAATCTGTATGTAAAGTTCCTGGTTTTATATGAATGACCCAATTAATGGAAAATTTTCCTATTACCTATTAAGATCTGGAGGAATAGAGATCCACTGCTCTCTGAGCTCAGAGTGGTCCTGCTCTCTGGTGGATCATCCATATTGTCATGGGGAATTTGAAACACATATTATATAGACCCCACCCTGATTTAGAGGATCTGTGGTGGGATCCAGTAATACATACTTCAATCCATGTCCAAGAATCACTGTCCTAGGGATCAAGATCAGTGTGCTACTTATATTTTGGATTCTTAATCCCTAGAAGGGGTCTGGTTCAAGACAAATGCTCAGTGCAAGGCACAAAGAAAGGACCCAGGGTATTCTGTTAAATGAATTCTAAACAAATCTCCTCTGTCACCCATGAGTGATTGCATTGATTCTAATGTTATTAAAACTGACCATTCAGAAGATGGATTATTTGGCTAATTACGGTTGGCCCAATTAGAGAAAAGTCTATTATAAAGCACTTCAAAATGCCTTAAAGTAAAATTGATTTGGCTATATTTTATAGAGTGATACAGAGTAAACTTCTTTCCTTATAACATAAAAGCCATCACTTAGAGTCTTCCTTGTGTTAGATACTTAAGCAGACTTATTACACAGTGTTTTATGGCCGTGTTCTACATTTTCCAAAAACGAGGACTGCCATGCCATTTGGGCATCACTGTACAGAAGGAACTGCCTATAATATGTAGGCCTGATAACATGAGGCAATGCTCTTACCTCCTCCTTCCATTTCTTATCCCTTTATGGCAGGATGAAGAGCTTTGGATAATGAAAGCAGTAGTACATTTGCAGCAGTCTGTAGACTGATGTCAAAATGCCCAAGCTTAACAATTCAGAGACACTGATGAGGTGTCTGACACCTCAGACACCGATGCTTAAATCTTCTAGCCAGCAGCTGATCTTTCCCTCTAGAGCACTTCTAGATATTTCAGCCCAGGCTTTGTCCTTGTTGGGGAGTGAGAAATTTAAAAATACATGATCAAGTATTAGAAAAATAGAGAAAATGGAAATTAATATTTATTAGCTCTCTAGAGGAGAGTTTTTAGCTTTCAAGTAGTGAAAGAACTCACAAAGACATGACTACAAAGATATAAGCAAATAATTATAAAATAAAGAGTAAAAAGCAGCCTGGGGAAAATATTCCCAGGATATATTACAGAAAGAGTGAATTTTTTATATGTAAAAATATGATACTAACTTATAAAATTGAGACATCCTATAAATAAATAGGCAAAAGTTGGTATCACTTAATTCACAGATGAGGTAAAGTCAATATGCATTATATGAAAAAATATTCAATTTATAAACAAAAAATGAAAACTGAAAGTGAGATTCCACTTCAATTTTCCTATCTAATTAAAAAAATGTAAATTTAAAAAAATGGCAATACCCTCTGAAAGAGGAAAGGGAACTATATTGTACCTATGGGAGGGTGAATTTATAGAATACAAGCCTGCATAGGATGACATTTAATAATATTTACTAAGAGATGTAAAAATGATCAGATCTACTGACCTAATAATTCTACTTCTGGAAAATGACTAACAACAACAACAACAACAAAAAATTAGAAAAAAAAGAATGAAAAATAATGAAGAGAATAATAAATAAAACTCAAATTTGCAAGAGAAACTATATTCATTGCAATAAATATTTATAATTGGGTTCCATCCCTGGGTCAGGAAGATCCCCTGGAGAAGGGAATGGCAACCCACTCCAGTATTCTTGCCTGGAGAATTACAAGGACAGAGGAACCTGGTGGGCTATAGTTCTTGGTGTCTCAAAGAGTCAGACATGACTAAGTGACTAACACTTATTTTTCACATATATTCATTGGAATAGCATAAAAACTTGGAAACAAGCTAAAAGTCCAAAAATAAACTCAAAATGGATTAAAGATCTAAATGTAAGACCAAAAACTATAAAACTCCTAGAGGAGAACATAGGCAAAACACTCTCCGACATAAACCACAGCAGGATCCTCTATGACCCACCTCCCAGAATACTGGAAATAAAAGCAAAAATAAACAAATGAAATCTAATTAAAATTAAAGGCTTCTGCACAACAAAGGAAACTATAAGCAAAGTGAAAAGACAGCCTTCAGAATGGGAGAAAATAATAGCAAACAAAGCAATAGACAAAGAATTAATCTCAAAAATATACAAGCAACTCCTGCAGCTCAATTCCAGAAAAATAAACAAGGCAATCAAAAGGTGGGCCAAAGAACTAAACAGACATTTCTCCAAAGAAGACATACAGATGGCTAACAAACACATGAAAAGATGCTCAACATTACTCATTATCAGAGAAATGCAAATCAAAACCACAGTGAGGTACCATTTCACACCAGTCAGAATGGCTGCAACCCAAAAGTCTACAAGCAATACATGCTGGAGAGGGTGTGGAGAATATGTAACCCTCTTACACTGTTGGTGGGAATGCAAACTAGTACAGCCACTATGGAGAACAGTTTGGAGATTCCTTAAAAAACTGGGAATAGAACTGCCTTATGACTGAGCAATCCCGTTGCTGGGCATACACACCAAGGAAACCAGAATTGAAAGAGACACATGTACCCCAATGTTCATCACAGCACTGTTTATAATAGCCAGGACATGGAAGCAACCTAGATGTCCATCAGCAGATGAATGGATAAGAAAGCTGTGGTACATATACACAATGGAGTATTACTCAGCCATTAAAAAAGAATACATTTGAATCAGTTTTAATGAGGTGGATGAAACTGGAGCCGATTATACAGAGTGAAGTAAGCCAGAAAGAAAAACACCAATACAGTATACTAAGGCATATATATGGACCTTAAAGATGGTAACGATAACCCTGTATGCGAGACAGCAAAAGAGACACATATATAGAGCGGTCTTTTGGCCTCTGTGGGAGAGGGCGAGGGCGGGATGATATGGGATAATGGCATTGAAACTTGTAAATTATCACATGTGAAACGAATTGCCAGTGCAGGTTTGATGCATGGTACAGGGTGCTCAGGGCTGGTGCACTGGGATGACCTAGAGGGATGGGATGGGGAGGGAGGTGGGAGGGGGGTTCAGGATAGGGAACACATGTACACCCATGGTGGGTTCATGACAATGTATGGCAAAACCAATGCAATATTGTAAAGTAAAATAATTAATTAGTTAATTAAAAAAATAAAAATGGATACTGTCAGGTTAATTGTGATTCACTTACCCAGTGAAATATTATGTGGCTATGTTAAAAACACATGCAAATAACTTATAATAATACAAATCATTTTATAGGAAACACAGAAAACAAAATCATGTATAGTCATGATTAAATTTAACCCCCTATCCCTCCAAAATAGAAAAGAAAAGCCAGTATTGTTATGTAGAAATACAGCAATATAGTATCTCATGGATTGGTTTGTAGTTGAGGGGCTTTGATTGCCAGTTTTTCTTTTCCCCTACTATCACTTTTTTGTGTATTTTTATAGTTGTTTCTAATTACCATGTACAATGGGAAAAATAATTTTACTCAAAATAATGCCCTCTAGCACTTGCTAACGGAGAAGGCGATGGCACCCCACTCCAGTACTCTTGCCGGGAAAATCCCATGGGCGGAGGAGCCTGGTGGGCTGCAGGCCGTGGGGTAGCGAAGAGTCAGACACGACTGAGCGACTTCACTTTCACTTTCCACTTTCATGCATTGGAGAAGGAAATGGCAACCCACTCCAGTGTTCTTGCCTGGGGAATCTCAGGGACAGGGGAGCTTGGTGGGCTGCCGTCTATGGGGTCGCAGAGTCGGACACGACTGAAGCGACTTAGCAGCCGCAGCAGCAGCAGCTGCACTTACCAACACAATAGTAGGAATCCATCCTTATATGCTCAGAGTCTTAAGGGGTACTAGAAGCAAACTTCACTCTAGATGAAAGTGTCATTGAGCGCCAAAGAGCTTTGAAAGACATCCCTGCTCATCTCCATGAGCAAATGAAAAAAGTGAATGTATTGGGTTGAGAATAAATCATGATAGTGACATTGGCTAAGAAAAAATAGAAGAATACAGAAATTAAATTTATCAGTTTTCTAGAGGAAATTCTCTAGGCTTTCAAGGAATGGAAGAAACAAACAAAAAGAAAACATTTGACTGTGAAAATAATTCAGAAGTCTGTATATAAGTAAATACAATCAAAATTAAAAGATAGCAACAAATGGGAAAACATTACATAGAATGAATGTAACTCTCCCTAGAGTCCGCTGCTCCTAGAATTGCTTTAGCTCACTCACCTTTGGGTGGAATTTCTCTGGCAGGGGATGTATGCACTCTAGGTTTAGTTTACCTTCCAGGGAACTTTAAAAAACCACACTGATTGACCTTGTGTATAAATTCCCAATGTGTCTGCCCAGTAGATGGATGAGGCCAGCTATTTTTCTCAAAGTTAAACCTCAAGATTCTTCTATGGTAACACATACACACACACACACACACACACACATATATATAATTTATTTATTCATTGTATTATTATGGGAGTATGCATTTCCCAAATACAATATTAATATTATATACCCAAAAAACAAAATTGGAATTTAATATACATAGTACCTGTGAAACACATTTGAGGAAGCTTATGGGAACCAGACTTTAATATTTCTTTCCATTAGCTCCTCAGGATGAATTAATTATGGCCCCAAAGAAATAGAGTTGAAAAAGACCTTAGGGATCATATTTAGTTTAAGAACCTTATTTTGCAGATTGGGAAATTGGAGGTCAACAATTAACTTACAGAAACACCAGAACACAAAGTCATAGCTATACCTAGAAGCTGAATCTCTAAACTCCCAGATTTCTGCTCTTTACTTTCAACTTTTTTTTTTCTTAAGGTGAAAGAATTAATAAATAAAGACAACTACTTTTCTCTTCACATTTTCCAGATAGACTGGCATCTGGTATTGTTAAAACCTAAGTCAAAAGTTGCTAATGATTCATATAAGTCTATTTTGGAAAGGAGATTAACAAGTGTTTGGCAATGATCAACCTGTACACCCATGGCTGATTCATGTGAATGTATGGCAAAAGCCACCACAATATTGTAAAGTAATTAGCCTCCAGTTAAATAAATGAAAGAAAAAAAAAAGAGAAAAAATACTGTATCTTTTAGGATAGGTTAAAAAAAAAGAATAAAATGTAAGAGTTAATGATTATGCATTTGTTTATTTAATGTGCTAATATTTTTAGATCATATGCTCAATAAATGTATCTTAGACATAGGTTTTAGGTGAATGTAATGCCAGCACAAATTTAGAGCTGCTTTTTGAATAGTTTGGTTTTCAAGAATATATTCAAACAGTATTCCTCAGACTATGGCATGTATAATTCTGGTGTTTTGTAAAATAATACTAGTAGCACTTTTTAATTTTTACAGTAAAGTTTCTGTTTTATTGTTTATGAAATTATAACCAGCACATCAGAACTTCTTCTGTAAGCCATAGTACTTAGGATGCACAGAAATATTTTAAGTAATTTACATTTCAGGTGGTATTATAAACATGACAAAAATTGGAAAAAGGAACAAGAATGACTTAAGTTTCAGAAAATGATGATTTAATAAGTTCCTGTACTAAAGGAATACTACTTCACAGAGGGCAGATGAGTCCTTTTGGAAATATCTTCTTTCAGGTTTAGAATTTAATTCCAAGCCAGCATGAGGCAACACATTGATTAAATGGTCTTTGAAGCATCGGTTATCTTAATGACCAGAGAAAAATAACCCTTGACTCAGCCTCACCCATTAAGGAGGCGAACAAAGCCAAAATGTCCTTCACATTGGGGTGATGGAATTGTCACAGCCGCAGAGCTAAACTTTTTCCTTTTTCATTCATTATGACTGACACTTTTTGTTTTCTGTTTGCGTTCTGGAAGTTATGTGTGTGATTAAAATATGCAAAGTAACCATAAAATCACAGCATTTTAAAAGTGACTTTTCTTTACTCTCAAACATCTCTGACTGTTTGACTATTCTTATCCCACTCATCTTCCCAGAACTGCAGGAAAGATGGGCAGATGGGTATAACTTTGAAACTCTGCAAAGAGAGCTGGAGGGTCTTGTGAGCTCTCTTTACTCAGGGAGGTCATGAATACAGGCTGCTGCTGTTGCTAAGTCACTTCAGTCATGTCCAACTCTGTGCAACCCCATAGACGGCAGCCCACCAGGCTCCCCCGTCCCTGGGATTCTCCAGGCAAGAGCACTGGAGTGGGTTGCCATTTCCTTCTCCAATGCATGGAAGTAAAAAGTGAAAGTGAAGTCGCTCAGGCATGTCCAACTCTTAGCAACTCCGTGGACTACAGGCTACCAGGCTCCTCCACCCATGGGATTTTCCCGGCAAGAGTACCGGAGTGGGGTACCATTGCCTTCTCCCATGAATACAGGGGAGGTAGACAATTTCTGACTTTTCTGATTAACCTTGCATATCCAGATCAGCTAAGGTTGAATCTACCAAGGCCAGGCTGTCACAGAAATCAGGGGAGAGGGATTGGTCAAGGTGATGTGTCAAAGAAACAGCCAAACATCCTGAGATGCTGCTTTTTGATGGACTTCTTGTGTGCATGTGTGCATGCTTAGTTGCTCAGTTATGTCTGACTGTGCGACGAGATGGACCGTAGCCCACCAGGCTCCTATATCCGTGGGATTTCCCAGGCAAGAATACTGGAGTATTCATTTCTTTCTCTGTCGATGGACTTCAGGGAGGTCCTTTGGCATGCACTGTGGCTCCACTGCCTAGAAAATGTTAAACAAAATGACACAATGACTTGTGGATCAAGCTGGAATCAAGATTGCCGGGAGAAATATCAATCACCTCAGATATGCAGATGACACCACCCTTATGGCAGAAAGGGAAGAGGAACTAAAAAGCCTCTTGATGAAAGTGAAAGAGGAGAGTGAAAAAGTTGGCTTAAAGCTCAACATTCAGAAAACGAAGATCATGGCATCTGGTCCCATCACTTCATGGGAAATAGATGGGGAAACAGTGGAAACAGTGTCAGACTTTATTTTTTGGGCTCCAAAATCACTTCAGATGGTGACTGCAGCCATGAAATTAAAAGACGCTTACTCCTTGGAAGAAAAGTTATGACCAACCTAGATAGCATATTCAAAAGCAGAGACATTACTTTGCCAACAAAGGTCTGTCTAGTCAAGGCTATGGTTTTTCCAGTGGTCATGTATGGATGTGAGAGTTGGACTGTGAAGAAAGCTGAGTGCCAAAGAATTGATGCTTTTGAACTGTGGTGTTGGAGAAGACTCTTGAGAGTTCCTTGGACTGCAAGGAGATCCAAGGAGTCCATTCTAAAGGAGATCAGTCTTGGGTGTTCTTTGGAAGGAATGGTGCTTAAGCTGAAACTCCAGTACTTTGGCCACCTCATGGGAAGAGTTGACTCATTGGAAAAGACTCTGATTCTGTGAGGGATTGGGGGCAGGAGGAGAAGGGGATGACTGAGGATGAGATGGCTGGATGGCATCACTGACTCGGTGGACATGAATCTGAGTGAACTCCGGGAGTTGGTGATGGACAGGGAGGCCTGGAGTGCTGCGATTCATGGGGTCGCAAAGAGTCAGACACGACTGAGCAGCTGAACTGAACTGAACTGAACTGAGTTGTTAAAATGAGTCAATAAGAAATAGACTTTCATGCACTGAGTGGGAGGGAATTGTGATAGGCTCTAGGATTGAAAGCTAATTTTTTGCTTTTGAGTTTCAGGTTGTCATAATGTGCATAAAGGGTGAGAGGGCATATAAGATGCTAAGGTAGTTAATTTTTCATAGCCATGATAGGAACCTTTTACCTTCTGACCTATTGTGCTGCTTTACTGTAGCATTTGTCAAGACACTCTCTCAGTATTCACACTGACTTTTGACTAGATCCAACTGAAAGTATGGCAACCCATTTGGGAGATTCATTTACTACTTCCATATAATGGCTTTGCCTACAGGTTGTGCTATCTCACCATCATTGGTAGAAATGAAAAGAAATTGTTGACAGCCTGAATTTAGCTTAGGGACTGAAAAAGTGTTTCATTTTTTCTAACTGCATTGTAATTGATTTTTAAAAATTTGTGAATAGCTTAAGTAAAATTCATGACTGCTTTTTTTTTTTAAACCTGTACCACTCATTTTGTTTGGAGAATAATTTCACATTTCATAAAATAACTGCTGAATTAAAATATAGGTATTTTAATAGACAAGATTTTTCTCTTAGGTCTACTCTAGCCAGATAATTTTTTTAGAAGAACTTGATACCTCTCACTTTTCTTAAACTCAGAGCCATAAAGTCTAAAGTCCCTAGTTGTAACTACCTATCATGTCTGATTCATGACAAACACCCATTATGGCCATCTCAGCTCAATGTAATTCCCTCTTATATGCATTAAGCTGTATCATCACTAAGATCCCTTGCTAGATTTTTTTCTCTAATGGGCTGAGCGTTTGGAAAATTCCACCTATACTTTGCAGACACGGTCCCCTCCTTCATGGAGTTTACAGTTTATCAGACTACTTACCCATCCACTCGTTGGTTCATTCACTGATTTAAAAATATGCACCCCCCTGTATATTTTGGAGATTATTCCTTTACATATATAGAGAATGGAATATTACTCAGCCATTAAGAGAAACAAATTTGAGTCAGTTGAACCGAGGTGAATGAACCTAGAGACTATTATACAGAGAAAAATAAGTCAGAAAGAGAAAAACAAATAGGGTATATTAGTGCATATATATGGAATCTGGAAAAGTGGTACTGTTGAACCTATTTGCAGGGCAGGAATAGAGACTTGGACTTAGAGAATAGATACGTAGACACAGTGAGGACAGGAAAGGGTGGGATGAACTGAGAGAGTAGCCTTGACATATACAGACTACCATGTGTAAAATAGACAGCTAGTGGGAAGCTTCTGTATAGCACGGGGAGCTCAGTCTGGTGCTCTGTGATGACCTAGACGAGCTGGATGGGAAGAGTGGAGGGGAGGCTCAAGAGGGAGGGCGTATATGTATACTTATAGCTGAAATCTATGTTGCTGTATGCCAGAAATGAACACAACATCGTAAAGCAATTATCCTCCAATTTAAAAAAAAAATGCATCTACTGTGTACCTGTGCTAAGCAGTATTTTTAAAATTTTTGTTTTTGCCTTTGTCAAACAGTGGTTTTTATTTTCTTTTCTCTGATGTCTGGCCATAAACCTGAGGAAAGTAAGCCATGCATACCAATGACTAAATCACAGGGTCTGTCTGGGTAAATGCTATGGCAGAGGTTGCATATGTTATGACATTACAGAGAACAAATGGATAATTTCTAGCTGGGGAAGGAAGAAAAAATATCCACGGACCTGGTGACACTTGAGCTAAGTCTTGAAAGATGCAGACAGGGAATATTAAAAGCAAAAGCGGAGGTAGGGATGAGGAGCCAGGGCGTGGAGAATGGAGAGGGTAAGACTGCTGTAGGGAATAGGAGCCGGTGTAGAGGGAGGGCAGGTTAGTCTATTAAAAGTCTCATTGTCATTCTCAAGAAACTGACCTTTAATTCTTAGGAAGCTACTAAATGGCAACATTAGTGTTTCCGTCCCCAGAGATGTTAGATAGGTCCTTTTATTTTTTTCACCTCTTCCTCCCTTCTGATCCTCTTTTCTCTTTCCCCTGCCATAAGTTCACTTACCTTAAAACGCAATTGAGAAGACTGAGCTGCCTGCATTTCGATTCTACAGTGAAGACCCACTGGCATGGTTGTTTTTCCAAGTTCTGGGCTTCTGCTAAGTTTGTTGCAGAAGTGATATGATTAAAGCATTAGCTACTGCAATATCTAACCACCCCACCCTTTGCTGTCAAAAGCAATTAATGTGGATTACATACATTTGAAAGAAGAATTTCTTTCATTTCAAACCTTGGAGCATCTCCAGAGAGGATTAGGTAGGAAAATGAATAGTATCATTTGCATAATTTAGAGAAATATGAATAATAATTTGTATTTGGAAACATTTGCTTAGACTCTTTCCAATACATTGGTGCCATATGGCTCATCAGCTGAGCGTGACCAGAGAGTAAAAATTCCATATGATACAGTAGTCATAGGAGCAAAAAATCCCATTGTCATGTTGTGTGTGCTTTGATGCAAAATGGAAAACAAATAAATCAAAGCGCCTTATTTGAGATTCAGTCTATATGACTGTCTGATGGATTGAAAAGAATATAGTCTTTAGGGCTCCAGGGATATATATAAAATTTATAAACACCACTCTTGCTAGAGATATGCCCTGAAGATAAAAATGAGAGGAACAGGTTTAACTTATGAATTTAGAGATTTGAGTGGAGCAAAAAGCCTTTCTTCAAGTCATTCTCTTTTCTCAGTAGACATAGAAACATCACTCAGTGAGAAGCTGGAAGTAGATCCATGCACTGCAAAGGAAACCATGTCTAACATAATTATCTTACAGAGCAGAGATAGAACAATAGCCTTCTATAAGTAAATCCACCTGCCCTGATTACTATCACCTTTCTTAGGAGGTGGGTTCACAATTGCCTTTCACAATTTTAACCAGTAAGCAATGCTAAAGATGGGGTCCCTTCTGTGACACTGAACTTCCCATCAGAATCATCTCCAAATATGAACCTGAATCACAATGACTCAATAGATTCACTACTTCTAAAGAAGCCCCCCAGGCTGACTCATTCTCCTTGTCTGGCTTCTGAGCTCTATTGGAAGTAAAAGACAGGCCTTTCCTGGGTTCATGCCAGAATTTTGCTTTATGGCATTTTCAGGGTCCAGAGGGCTGGTGTGGTGAAATGTAGTCGACCTTTTGGGACATCATAGGTTGACAGCTGCAGCTATGGTGTGGAAGCAGAAGCTTTATAAGCAGACCTCCATCTGAGATCAGGAATGAAAGTGCAGCAAGTTAAAATGCAAGAGCCATGGCTCATTTCTAAGCCATGTCTGGGCTGTCCTCGGCTTCATTTATCAACATCTTGGGCCACACTGACAGGTTCTGAGACGTAGGAGTCTCAGATGAGAAAAGGTATTAATTTTCTTTTCAGCAAATGAAAGAAAAAAAAAGGTGCGTGAGTATTCTCAAGTAATCTTAATTTAATTTGACCCATCTAAGTTTGACATCAGCCAATGGTAATAAGGCTGATACAAAACATAGTCCCTTTTTTAGTACCTTACCACTTATATGGGAAGATAAGATTTATTTCTGAATAAGCAGCAAATGAATTTTAGAAGTGTGTATTATTGCTATATGGACCTATCGAGCTCATGCTTAGTCACTAACCTGTATCTGACTCTTTGCAACCCCATGGACTGTAGCCCACCAGGCTCCTCTGTCCATGGGATTTCCCAGGCAAGAATACTGGAGTGGGCTGCCACCTCCTACTCCAGAGGCTCTTTCTGACTCAGGGATCAACCCATGTCTCCTGCATTGGCAGGCTGATTCTTCACCACTGAGCCACGTGGGAAGCCTTTATGGACATATGGATGCGTGCTAAGTCATTTCAGTCATGTCCAACTCTTTGCAACCCTCTTGACTGTAGCCTGCCAGGCTCCTCTGTCTGTGGGGTTCTTCAGACAAGAATATTGGAGTGGGCTGCCAGACCCTCCTCCAGGTCTGGACATACACATATGTACAAAATAGATATACTGCTTTAAGAGGAACAATAGCTACATTTGGTGTTCTGGTAGGGCAGTCTTCTCAAATGGGGTGCGAATGTTCTGTGGGACATGTCAATGCATTTTCTTTTGTAACATTTATCTCTTCCCTTGGCTGGGTCGGGTCTTGGTTGCATCGTGTGGGGTCTTTCCTTGCAGCACGTGGACTCTGGTTGTGGCCTGTGGGCTCAGTTGTGCTGCGCCAGCTCTCCAGCTGTGGTGTGAGGGCTTAGCTGCTCTGCGGTATGTGGGATCTTAGTTTCCCGACTAAGGATGGAACCCACTGGTTCTCAACCACGGGGCACCAGGGAAGTCCTAGTGCCAACGTATTTTCATCCTTTATGTTTCTGTTCCCACATTCCAGTCCTCAGAACCAAGTTTCCTCTATTACCCATCTTCCTAAACCTTCCTCTTTTCCCCTTTGTAGATTTCCTCTAAGAGTTCACCAAACTCCTTCGCATTTTCATCTCTTTCAGGCGCATTCACTCTACCCTGATATTCTCATTGCATCTCACTTCTTTCAGAAGTCAGATTTCTCTGGCTCTCCTAAGCATAAAAGCTCGTTCCCAAGATCCAGGTGTCTCAGGAGGTAGCCTTCTCATGCTTTTCCCTCACCATTCTGTCTGCAGTCTCTGGAGAAAGCCCATGGTCCCTTGAGATCCATTGCCTCTAGCTACACTATGCTCATGCCCTATATTTTGTCTTCAGCCCATGAATCATTTATATTTTGAAACCTTACAGTATTCCTCTCCACTGAAGGTTGTCATCACTGTGGGGGTTTAAGATGTATGTCACTGTCCCAGTTGACACTCCTGCCTGCCTCAGTTCCTTCTTATTCTGCTTAGGTCACCAGTCTCCATGGATTAACCCTAGACCTTTGTAGCAATTCAAACTAGCCTATTCCTTAAATCTACAGCACCAGCATCATAGCTGGTGACCATACTGACTGGTTCTGCCTTCCATCTTCTTCTCATTCCTTTCTCCCTTGTTGTCATGCTTCCTATAGGCCAGGATCCTTCCTCTTGTATGCTTCACTCCATTTCCAAGAATGTCAAATTTAGCAGCAGTTGATAATTGGTTATAACTTTGGTCTGTACAATTCACTCCCCAGGTCTCTTTTTCTTGGTCTCTAAAATCTTTTTATCAACTTTTATAAACCATATAATTCTGTGGCTATCAGCAGCTATTATAAGCAAGAAACAATAATTTGGCCTTGCTCCACAAAAAGCTATAGGCATATTATTAACTGTGATTTTGTTTACTTGGGTGAAAAAGAGACTAAAGGCCCTTGACTTTGAACACAGTGTTTATTTATGTGGATGTCATTAGAATGAGCCTCAATATTTCCAGAAATCCAGCAATGAAAATCTATGTGCTAAGGAATGATGGGATCATTCATGGTAGCAAAAATAGCGAGAGTTTTAAAAGTCTTTGGATAATGGCTCAACAAGAGAAAATAAAGCCCAAGTCTCCAGGAAATAGTTTAAGGATAGATCCTCAAAGTGATTTTTAAAATATTTCTTCTCAGCACTACTCTTTTATCTGACCTCATTAAAATGTCTCAGCATTGTTTATTCAACATACCACTTAATCAAAACCCTCTGCTTCATTCTTCCCAAGATTCATTTATAATCCATATGAGCAAACATTCTGGAAGGTTATAATGAAGAGAGATATAGGAGAATTATAACAGCTTTCTTTTCTTTTTTGAACAGTAAATATTTTAGTAATCCATCTCCATTTCTAAAATCGGTTTTTCTTTGAATCATATATTACTTTGCTTTAGATAAAAAGAGCCGAACATGTCTGAAAATCTAAAAAGATTGGAAAGAGATTCAAGGAGCTATATTTCTTAATATTTACTTCTTAATCTAAATCTTTACTTATCATGTGTGAATGGACAACACACTAAGCCCTAAAAACTGATTTGGCATCTGGTAAGAAAATAGTTAATAGTTCTTCATTTTTGGAGAGTGTTTTAATAGGATCTTATTTATTGTAGATTCCATAAATATATGGACAATCAAATAAAGTCATTCAAGTAGATAGCCTTCATTTCACAGATGAGAAAAATCAAGGCCCAGAGAGGTTAAAACAATAATGACTTAAAAGCATGTATAATAATTTTAATGTGGGCTTCATTTGTCCCTGAAGACTCATCCCCCTAGATGTGCATTGTCTCAATATTAAGAAACATAATTTTATCAAGACCACACTTATAGATCCATCAGAATTATGCTAAGAAGTAAAAACAGAAGTAACCTTAACTTGAAGTTTGGTATAGTGATTGACTTCCAATATTAACAGAGAATGAACAAGATGGAAAAAATCAAGAGCTGATTTCTGCTTGAGTCTTTTGGTTGAGCACAATGAAAGAAAGCAGTGTGCCAACAATATCTCCCACCCCGTGTGCTCTTCTAGAACCTTGGCATTCCTCCATCAAGAGATGGACCCTCTTGCCACCCTGTCTTGAATCTGGGTGGACTGTTTCAAACAACACAGCATGGTAGCAGTTGTTAGCAGCCTAATTGTTATGAGAAGACCAAAACTCCCATCCCTGGGGAGACCACGCAGAGCGGTCCTAAAACTGCAGCACCCGGCAATCTGCCCCCAACCACCACTTTCCTGCTCCCTACTCGTCCAAATCTAGCTACTCTTTTACTGTAACTGCAGGGAAGATCCCAAGTCAGAAACATCCAGCCAAGTGCCTCCCAAATCTCTGACTCATAGAAATTGACATACAAGGAAATAATTCGTTCTTCTTTTACAACACTAAGTTTTGAGGTGATGTGCTGTAGCAACAATAGTAATTGAAACAAAAATTATCCCATGCTCCTTTCTTTAACAGTCAGAAGAAAGATTTGCAAGGTAGATATGAGACTGCATTTGTTTTTAAATTGGAGTATAGTTTCTTTACAATGTTGTCATAGTGTCTGCTATACAAGCAAGTGAATCAGCTGTGTGTGTGTGTGTGTGTGTGTGTGTATCCCCTACTTTTGGATCTCCCTCCCACCCCTCCAGTTCATCCCAGAGCTCTGAGTGGAGCTCCTGTGCTTTACAGCAGTTTCCAACTAGCTGGTGATTTTACACTTGGTAGAAGGCAATGGCACCCCACTCCAGTACTCTTGCCTGGAAACTCCATGGATGGAGGAGCCTCGTAGGCTGCAGTCCATGGGATCACTAAGAGTCGGACACCCCTGAGCGACTTCACTCTCACTTTTCACTTTCACGCACTGGAGAAGGAAATGGCAACCCACTCCAGTGTTCTTGCCTGGAGAATCCCAGGGACGGGAAAGCCTGGTGGGCTGCCATCTATGGGGTTGCACAGAGTCGGACATGACTGAAGCGACTCAGCAACAGCAGCAGTGTATATATGTCAGTCTTAATCTCCCAGTTCACCCCACTTCCTTACCCCTCCACGTGCACGTGTCCATCCTCTGCATTTGTGTCTCTGTTCCTGTCCTGCAAATAGGTTCATTTGAATCCTTTTCTAGATTCCACATATATGTGTTAATACACAATATTTGTTTTTCCCTTTCTGACTTACTTTACTCTGTATGACAGACTCTAGGAGATAGCATTTTTCTTTTTTTAAATTCTTTGAAGGTTGATGCAAGGCATTAGGCACTGGAATAGCACATGCATATTATCTCTTACCTGCTGACTCACCTTGTTTGTCTGGAGCTTCTCCTAAGTTCCAGCCACTCACTGAATCTCCTCCTTCAGCTGGTGTAAGTCCTTGACCAAGTGTGCTTACAGCTCCAGGGAGAAAAATGCCAGCTTCTCTATGTGTCACCCACAGAATCCAGGTTTTTAGGTGCTTATAGAAAGATGTGGATTTCTGGCTGTCCTTAGGGGTTTCTTGTGAGTTCTTGGTTTCCACGTGGATTCCAGTTCGTTCTTTAAGGGTCCCAGCTTGCCTTTTCTTTTGTCTACATTCATCTTGCCTTTCCAGCTGCAGGAATGGCTGACCTATCTCAGCTTAGACTCATCTTCATGTTTGCAGACTCCTCTCTCAGCTTTCACATAGCTTGAGGTCCACCGCTTACAGTGACTCTTTATTCTACCTCACTCACAGAGCTCGGCTTCTGTGATCAAGTCCTCACTGTTACAGAGATGTTCCTTGGAACACTCAGATTGATCTGTGAGCTGAAATAAATGGAGATGTCTTGATTCAGTCTTACTTAGGGTTAGTCTACATTTTCCTAGGAAAGCCATTTGTTTTGGGAATATGTGTAGTTTCCAGTCATTCCAGTAATATAAATGCTTGTGCTCAGAGTCCAGAAGCTGGAGGGCAGCCTGGAATTTTAGAAATGCTCATGAAGAGATACGTGTGAATTCTGTAAACAGCAGAATCCAACTTGAGTGAGTTCTTAAAAAGAACCTGCATTCATGATTTCATGAGTTAGAAGTTGATGATACTTAATTGTAGTTGCTTTTCTTCAGGAAATCTAAAGCCATTAATGTATTTATCTTTTTGATCAATCCTCTAGTCTATATATTTTTTGAAGCTTATTTGGCTTGTCAGGTCTTACTTGTGGCCTGTGGGATCTAGTCTTCTGACCAGGGTTTAAACCTGGGCCCCCTACATTGGGAACACAGAGCCTTAACGATGGAACCATCAGGGAGGTCCTTAGTATATCTTTATATAGCGCCTATTATTCTGTTTAATACAACCAAGATCCTCTTCAGATTCGAAATATTGGAAAAGATGTGTGTGTGTGTGTACACGTATGTATGTACGTATGTATGCGTATGTGCTCAGTAGCTCAGTCGTGTCCAACTCTTTGCAACCCCATGGACTCTAGCCCACCAGGCTCCTCTGTCCATGGGATTCTCCAGGCAAGAAAACTGGAGTGGGCTTCCATTTCCTTCTCCAGAGGATCTTCCTGACCCCGGGATAGAACCTGAGTCTCTTGCATCTCCTGCATTGGCAGACAGATTCTTTACCACTGTACCACCTGGGAGGCCCATTGGAAAGATAGATGCAGATAAATAGAAGCAGTACTATTAGTAAATAAACTGAATTTATAAACATTATAAGAATTACTTATTCAGCAGCTATTAGAGACATAGAAGTAACTACCTGCACTGTAAATCTGTATTTTATGCTTTAAAAGGAAGGGGACTGAGGGGTAGAGAGATTCTCCATATGGCATCTTATATTTTTCATAAACTGTGGACTTTCAAGGCCATTTTTACCATTTTCTAGGATGGGGATAGTAATGTTAGATGCTTTGTTTTGATACCTAGATTGCTGTCTAAGCTCTTTGTAGAAGAAAGTTTCTAGAGTAATGTTTGATCTCTTTGGCTGTGAGTACCCTCACGAGATTCTCAGGTGGCTCAGTGGTAAAGACTCTGCCTGCCAATGTTGCAGACACATGTGATTTGGGTTTGATCCCTAGGTTGGGAAGATCTCTTGGAGGAGGCAATAGCAACCCACTCCAATATTCTTGCCTGGGAAATCCCATGGATAGAGGAGCCTGGAGGGCTGCAGTCCATGGTGTCACAGAGTCGGGCATGACTGAGAACGCACACACAACTTTACAGGAATGAGAAACCCATGAAAGAGAACCTCTTGTCCTTAACTCACTTTGGAAACAAAGAAAGCAAGCAAAGTGAAAGAGGCCGGCAATCGCTTCATTATCAGTAAACTGTCAGAAGACAGTTTCATATGAGAGTTAAGTCAGCCTATAAGCCAACATGTACAGCAGAAAGATAGACCTTCAGAGTCACAGACAGTTCTGAAGCAGAGCAAGTCCTGTACATGAGGGACCTACAAGGACACTGGAAAACTCCTGATTTCCAGGGCTTGGTGCATTCTCAAGAGGGAAAGGAAGGACAAACTGATGAAGAAAGCATGGCTATTTGGATAGTGCATTCTAGCTCAGTTAACATGGAATCAAGAAAGAAGTGGCAAGGGGCAGGACTATGGCTCTAAATGAGTGCATTTTACAAAGAAGTAAATGCAAGAAGTGGGAAGAAGTGCTTTCTTTTCTTTCCCCCAAGAACCTTATAACATACCTCCCATTTAAAAACAAACAAACAAACAAGCAAACCTTGAGGGACTTCCCTGGTGGTCCAATGGCTAAAATTTCTTGCTCCCAATGCAGGAGACCTGGGGTTCGATTCCTGGTCAGGGAACTAGATCCTGCATGCTGCAGGTAAGAGTTCTCACGCTGGAATTAAAATAACCCACAGGGTGCAGCTAAAGATATCACATGCCACAGCTTAAAAAAGAAAAAAAAAAAAAACACAAAACAATAAAAGATCAAAAGATCCCACGTGCTGCAATGAAGACCCAAGCATAGCAAAGTAAACATTTTAAATACCTCTGCAGCAGCCGTGGCAGCAATAACATCTTCCCAAGTGCACTTTCTTGTTTGGGCATTTCTTTCACCATAAGTGCATCTTTGTTACAAAGTCAAAGTGTTAGTCGCTCGGTTTCGTGTCCAACTCTTCAGGACCCCATGGACTGTAGCCCACAAGGCTCCTCCTTCCTGGCCTGGGATTTTCCAGGCAAGAAGACTGGGGTGGGTAGCCATTCCATTCTCCAGGGGATCTTCCTGACCACGAATCACACCTGTGTCTCCTGCATTGCAGGAGGATGCTGTATCACCTGCGCTACCAGAGAAGCCCTGCAACTTCTGGGTAGGAATGACTCGACTAATGCCACCTTAATTCCTTATTTCCTGTTTGCTTACCAGTCTATTGAAGTAGGCATGTTGTCTGCATCAGATCTCTACTGAAATTACTCTTGAAGCCTTCATTGCCAAATGCAATGTTTCTTCCTTGTCCTCCTGTCGCCTGTGCTTTCTGCTACACTTGACAGGTCCCCACCTTTCTGAAACTCTCCCAGTGACTTTGATTTAGAAGCATCTTTCCAAGTTCTTTTCCTGCTTCCTTGGTTTCTTGATAATCTCAGTGATGCTTTCTGAGAACTCTGGCAACAAGGATTCCGCTTCATTAATCTTTAAGGTCCAGTGCCTTGCACAGTACCTGCTGCCTAGTGGATGTCATTACCCCTTCAGTAGCCAATTCTCTGTCCTGGGCCATGTAGATGCAGCTCATTTTTTTTTTTTTTTCCAGAAGTTCATTGTCCTGTTTGCCTAGGGAAGGTGACTCCTTATCCAGCCCCAGGGATGGATAATGAATGACCTGTTTGATCAGATCATGTAATTTTCCCTCTCCACTAATGGATTTAAACATGGACTGATGATGCAATCACATGCAATAGAGAGGAAGGTTCTAGGGCAGTGGTTCCCGATGTTTTAGGCACCAGGGACTAGTTTCCGGAAAGACTTTTCCCAAAGACAGAGAGAAACGGTTTCTGGCTGATTCACATAAGGATCTTGGAACCTAGATCCCTCACCTGTGCAGTATACAGTGGAGTTTGCACTCCTATGAGAATAATCAATCCTGAATATTCATTGGAAGGACTGATACTGAAGCTGAAGCTCCAATATTAGGCCACCTGATGTGAAGGGCTGACTCACTGGCAAAGACCCTGTTGCTGGAAAAGATTGAGGGCAGGAGGAGAAGGGGTGAGAGAGGATGAGATGGCTGGAAGGCACCATCGACTCAGTGGATGTGAGTTTGAGCAAACTCCAAGAAATTGTGAAGGACAGGGAGGCCTGGTGTGCAGCAATCCATTGTGGTCACAAAGAGTCAGATACGATTTAGCAACTGAACAACAAACAGGAGAATCTAATGCTACTGCTGGTCTGGCAGCAGGCAGAACTCAGGCGGAAATGCCAGCGACGAGGAGGAGCTATACATAGAGAGGAAGCTTTGCTTACTCTTACTGCCTCCCATTTCCTGCTGTGTGACCCAGTTCCCAACAAGCAACAGACCAGTAGTGGCCCATGGCCTGGGGGCTGGGGACCCATGTTCTAGGGGGCTTCTGGGGTAGTCTTTCAGAACTGATAAGAAAAGGAAAGAGATTAGTTTGTTAGGGGTGCTATAACAAAGCAGCACATACTGGGTGGCTTAAATGACAGAACTATATTGTTTTTCAGTTCTAGAGGTTACAAGTCTGAAACCAAAGTGTTAGCAGGTTTGGTTCCTTCTAAAGGATACAAAGAATCTCTGCCAAGCTTCTAGCCTTAGTTTTTAGATGGTCATCTTTAGGATCACTTAAAAATTCTCCCTGTGTATATATATCTGTATCCATATTTTGCCTTTTCATGAAGACATCAGTCAAATCGGGCTTCTGGGCTTCCCTGGTGGCTCAGAGGTTAAAGCATCTGCCTCCAGTGTGGGAGACCTGGGTTCGATCCCTGGGTTGGGAAGATCCCCTGGAGAAGGAAGTGGCAACCCACTCCAGTATTCTTGCCTGGAGAATCCCCTGGACAGAGGAGCCTGGTAGACTACAGTCCTCGGGGTCGCAAAGAGTCGGACACGATGGAGCGACTTCACCTTCACCTTCACCTTCAGTCAAATTAACCTTAAAGACTTCATTTAAAACTTATTACTCTGTAATGACTCTATCTCTAAGCAAGTTCACACTCTGAGGTACTGGGAATCAGGACTTCAACATAAAAATTGTGAAGGTGTACAATTCAACAGATAACAAGGAACAGTCTTTTCTTCAAGATTACTGATGTCTGGAGCTACAGTAGCCACTTTGTAACCATGAGAAGGCAAGATAATGCAGTTCAGTTCAGTCACTCAGTAGTGTCCTACTTTTTGTGACCCTGTGGATTACAGCACGCCAGGTTTCCCTGTCTGTCACCAACTGCCAGAACTTGCTCAAACTCATGTCCAGATAGTCAGTGTTGCTATCCAACCATCTCATCCTCTGTCATCCCCTTCTCCTCCTGCCTTCAATTTTTCTCAGCATCAGGGTCTTTTCAAATGGGTCAGTTCTTCGCATCAGGTGGCCAAAGTATTGGACCTTCAGCTTCAGCATCAGTCCTTCCAATGAATATTCAGGACTGATTTATTTTAGGATTGATTGGTTTGATCTCCTTGCAGTCCAAGGAACTCTCAAGAGTCTTCTCCAACACCACAGTTCAAAAGCGTCAGTTCTTCAAAATTGATTCTTTGACACTCAGCTTTCTTTAGGGTCCAACTCTAGCATCCATACATGACTACTGGAAAAACCATAGCTTTGACTAGATGGACCTTAGTCAGCAAAGTATATGTCTCTGCTTTTTAATATGCTCTCTAGGTTTGTCACTCTTGGAGGGCACAAACAGAAATTGTGTGCATCAGGAGCCAGGAGAAAGGAGCAGTGTCCCCAGAAGAAACTGAGCCAGACTTGCCTGCGAGTGTCCAGGAGTCTCCGGCGGAGGCGTGGGTTGACAGCGGCCTGCTGTGGGGTCAGCTGCGCTAAACACAGCAGTGCGGGTGAAAGTCCTTTTGGAGGAGGCCACCATCACCTTTATCACCCCTACTATTACTTGGCCTCAGGCCAAACAACAGGGAGGGAACACAGCCCCGCCCATCAACAGAAGATTGGATTAAAGATTTCCTGAGTATGGCCCTGCCCATCAGAACAGGATCCAGATTCCCACAACCAGTCTCTCCCATCAGGAAACTTCCCCAAGCCTCTTGTCTTTTCCATCAGAAGGCAGACAGAATGAAAACCACAATCACAGAAAATTAACTAAACTGATCACATGTTCCACAGCCTTGCCTAACTCAATGATGCTGTGAGCCATGCTGCGTAGGGCCACCCAAGACAGATGGGTCATGGTGGAGAGTTCTGACAAAACATGGTCCACTGGAGAAGGAAACGGCAAACCATTTCAGTATTCTTGCCTTGAGAACCCCATGAACAGTGTGAAAAGGTAAGGTAGTTAGCAGGCCAATAAACAGAAAGTGGTCGAATAATAAGAGACTCTGATCCTTGCTGGCATCTTTGATCAAAGTAGTGTTTTAGGAAAACAAGTCTACGGCGCGCACTCCATTTGGATTGGAGCGGGGTGAAACAGAGAGCAGATCGGCTTTAGTCTGAGTGCCTGTTGCAACAGCTGTAGTGCAAAGACTTGAATTAAAGTAGTGAAAGGAAGGGATTCAGCCAAGAGGCATCAAAGAGGAGAACTTCTTATAAGAAGAAATATGGTGGCCAGAGCCTGATTTGGGGCACGTTTTTACTCCTCCAGCTTCAACGGCTTCTGGTGCTGGTAGCTGCTTGGACTGCAAGCGATTTAAGAAAAAGATGAAAAGGAAAGAGCCAGTTACTCTAATAAACGTTTCATGAATACAAAGGCCTTGCGAATTGCACTTTTCCTTCTCCCCACTGATACAATTCTAGATATCACCTGACGGTCTAAATATAGGCAATTAAAGTAGGTATTTCAAATCAGTGTTCCCCCAAACTGTGATTCATGAAATGCTAATTCTGTGAGTTATTAATCCTGTGTCCGTGAGATTCTCCAGGCAAGAATACTGGAATGGGTTGCCATTCCCTTCTCGAGGGGAATTTCCTGACTCAGGGATCAAACCTGGGTCTCCCATATTGCAGGCAGTTTCTTTGTGATCTGAGCCACCAGGCAAATAAATCTTAGATCAAAAGTGAGGAAAGACATATTCGGAACCCAGGTGAATTCAGAAATTTGGGTTAAGGTCCACCTTGCAGGACTTCTCAGAGCCTTCAGTATTCAAGTGTAGAGTGATAGAAAGGTAGTATTTATAAAACGTATGAGATGTAGGGTTCAGTGATTGCAAACATTTCATCACAGAGCATTTCACAGGAGTCTACTCTGTGGAGCACGTTTTGGGAAACGCTGCTCTAAACAACGCTGTCACTCGAGGCTCTTTTTTCCCCTCTAGTATATCGCACCATAGCTATTCAGTCTCCTCAGTGTAAAGGGCCCATTATGGATGGGACTGCCAATTCCCTGGCGACCCGTGAGCCTTTGTGCAGTGATATTGACATCCTCATTTAAAATACTGAGGCAGAAAGAGATGAGGCATACTACAGTATAAACAGAGCTATCCCCAGGAGACAGGGAGGAGGAGAAGAAATCTATGAGCCTGCCTCAGACCAGGTAATGGGCCCAATATTTGGCAAGACCAAGTGGACCTTGAGAGCCCACACTTGGAGTAGAACCCACTGAACAAATGAAATTTGCAATAGGCACCTCTGATAACGGAATTTTCAAGTGAGAAATGCAACTGCTCCTTCCCCGGGGAGAGTTTTTCTGGACTCATCTTCCTGGACATATGTTATTTTTTATTATGAGTCCCCAAGCAGTGGTGGTGTCTGCATTTTACAGCAAGATTCTGCTTGTGTTTTATGTCCAGGGTCTCTCCCAGGAGTCTCCCATGTTTGCACAACAAGTAACATGCTTTAGAAGTTGAGAGCACACATGGGAACCTGGGTTCCAATCTTGACTCTATACTCTATGGATTTTGCCTTTAAGAAGATGTCTTAAGATCTTTAGACCTCAGTTTTCTCATCCAAAAGTGGGGATACTTATAATAGGTCCCTTAACAAACTATTTTGAGGTTTATCCAAACCCAATGCTAGGCAAAAAATAAATGCTTAATGTGTGTGTGTGCTCAGTTGCTCAGTTGTGTCTGACTCCTTGTGACCCCGTGGACTGTAGCCCACCAGGCTCCTCTCTCCATGGGATTCTCTAACCAAGAATACTGGAGTGGGTTACCATTTCCTTCTCCAGGGGATCTTCCTGATCCAGGTATCAAAACTGCATCTCTGTTATCTCCTGCACTGGCAGGAAGATTCTTTACTATTGGTGCCACCTGGGAAGCCAAAATCCTTAATAAATGTGATAAAATACAAAAATTGTATGAACTTTTAATAAATTACTGAATTAGTTTTTGAAACACTGCTGCACACTTTTAAAAGAAAGTGTTTCCAGGCAGAAGCGATGGCATGTGCAAATCTGTAGAAAGTGAAAAGAAAGTATTGGTTGCTCAGTCGCCTCTTACTCTTTGTGGTCTCTGGACTGTAGCCCACCAGGCTTCTCTGACAATGGAATTCTCCAGGCAAGGACACTGGTGTGGGTAGCTATTCCTTTCTCCAGGGGATTTTCCTGACCCAGAGACTGAACTTGGGTCTCTTGCATTGCAGGCATATTCTGAACCACAAGGGAGGAAATCTATTGAAATGGGAGTGAATTGCAAACAGTGAACAGAGCTGGGCTTTAGGGTTCAAGATAGACTGTAGCCAGCTATGGAAAGTAGTGTGTGCCATGTTGTAGAGCTTGGACCCTACAACCGTGGCAACTTACTGGAGGATCAGTTGCAGAGGACATGATTAATTCCTTGCCGACTAGAAAGGTCACTTTGGTTGGAGCATGGGACTATGTGCGTAAGTGCCAACATTTGAGATCCTTCACCTTCGTGTAGTATGCTGTCTAATTTCAGATGTTACTTTGCTGATCCAATAGATATTTACTACTGATGCATCATGGTTGACGTGATTGATTGGCTTGTGCACGGTTATGACCATGAGTTTGAGCAATATCTGTGTGATAATCATTACTGGTTTAGGCTAAGAAAGTTGAATACATACTATTTTTTCAATAGAATATTATGCCCTTAATCTGCATACCAGCTTTCTCATCTTGACATTTCATGCAGCTCTATGATGTGCTATAGTCTTCAAATAGTATCTTCTCCTGATTCTTCTGTGAGAACACTGTTCTCATTGGTCTCCAGCGGTGGCAGGTGCATTCCTGCCTCTGAAACTAAGCTCAGAGCATTTCCCATCCTCTAACTCTTCTCTATCATGATTAACTTTTTCATTAGGGCACATCTCCTATGTGACAATGGCATCGAGTGCCCCAGACTTTTGCCGTCTAAGGTTTCTCTGTACCACTTTTAAATGTATTGTTTTTATCAGTTTGTTGGGAGTTAATTTGGTAAACTGCATTACAAAAATCTGTCTCTCTTTCTGAGTAAATTTTTGTTATAACTTGAGCAAGGTATGTCTGAAGCAGTGATGATGTCTACCTGTCCTAGGATAATGGAGAAGGAGAAATAATAGCTGGGGAATTGATGGAGCTTTGGGTAGGAAGGTCATGGAACTTTTTCTGGCTATAGGACTGGCCTTTGAGGGAAGTGCTATCCAGTACAATATGCTCAAAAGCATAATGACAGAAAGGGAAATTAGGAGTTTAATTCCTATCAGTATCTTTGGAAGTTTCATTAATCTCTCTAAGCCTTGGTTTTTTCATCTGTAAAGTTGAAACAGGAGGAAGGGGGCAGGGCACAAAACCTTTAAAAGAATGACATAGGATGTGACAAAGACTGGTTAGAATCACCTGGGGCCAAGATGGCAGAAGAAGTGACTTCCAGTAGACCTTGGCCTACATTATATGCTCATTGTAATACATTAGTATCTAAATGAACCCGCCAATGCCATGGCAGTTCTGAGGCCAACCATAAAAGGTCAAAAAGTGGATAGTGGCCCAATTCCTGGAAATTCTTGCTCCTTCCTCCAAATAATTGGAATAAGTCTCCCATTCATTAGCCTATAAAATTATCCAGCCCATAAAAACTGACCACACCATATTTTGAGGATTCTTGCCTCCTCAAATAGCCCACACTCTCTGTCAAGTGTGTTTCCCTCTAAATAAATCCACTTCTTATCTATCTCCAAATCTTATCACGATGAAGCAAGAACCTTATATTTACGAAGAACAAAGTACAGCAAAAAAAATGTTTTTCATTTAAAAAACAAACAAAACCTATATCTCATCAGGTTATTGTGGAAATTAAATCAATGAACTTACACAAAGCACTTAACACTATGATTGATGCATAATAAGCCCTCAATAAATGATGGTTATTATTATTATTATAGTCTGTAAATGAGAGGTTACAATGAAGTGCTCCTGGAACTTAGAAATAAATTACCCTCTGTGAGAGAAAGTAGGAAAAATCAACACATAAAAAATGAGATTAACCATCTGTGGAATTATGCTCTCCTCAAATGGTCTGCATGTCTGTGTGGCTGCAGAGCCTTGGGGATCACCCAAGTCTAATCAAGAAGGCAGTGATATAACATTACAAAGGCCCAGCTGGAAGGTGATTGATGAAAAAAAAAAAAAGAGCATAAACCTGGACTCCAATCAATTATATTAGCATAACTGAAGAAAGATCTTGTCTCAAGAGAGTTGATGGACTCGGAGAAGGCAATGGCAACCCACTCCAGCACTCTTGCCTGGAAAATCCCATGGACGGAGGAGCCTGGTAGGCTGCAGTCCATGGGGTCGCTAAGGGTAGGGCACGACTGAGTGACTGAGCGACTTCACTCTCTCTTTTCACTTTCATGCATTGGAGAAGGAAATGGAAACCCACTCCAGTATTCTTGCCTGGAGAATCCCAGGTTCAGAGGAGCCTAGTGCGCTGCCGTCTATGGGTCGCACAGAGTCGGACACAACTGAAGCGACTTAACAGCAGGACAGAAAGGGTCAAAGATCAAGGTTTTGCTATTTTTCATTCAGCATCCTGGAAAAGTGGGGGATGAAGAGAGTCAGAGGCCAGAAGGGAAAGCTAAGGACACAGAGACAGGAAGACAGAAAAGGAAGAAGAGATAATGGTAGAGAGATGGAGAGACACAATGGAACAGAAAGCTGGGAAGAGAAAAGAAGTTGCATCCAAAATACACGGATATTCCGAGTACTGTTGGTGTTGTTTTTCAGTCCCTAAGTCATGTCCTGTGTTTGTGACCCCAAGGACTGTAGCCTGCCAGGCTTCCCTGCCCTTCACCACCTCCCAGAGTTTGCTCAGATCCATGTCCATTGAGTCTGTGATGCCATGCAACCATCTCATCCTCTGTCGCCCCCTTCTCCTGAACTAAGAGGATGAAATTGTCTTTCCCTCAGAGAAAATCTAATATTATTTCCTGTTCTTCCAAGCAATCTTGTGATTGCAATGTTAACTTTCAAGGCCAAGGGATATTTCTAACAGCTCATCTTATCTTAGTAATGAGACTCATCAGCTGGGCTAATATGAGGCCTCAATTGTTGGAGGGGTGAAGTGACTCCGGGAGGCCTTCCTGGTCAGTGCTGACTCTGGAAATGCATGGGGGAAGCCTGGAAGAGGAGTTCCTAACTACAGTTGATCATGGCTGGTCATGACTGATTAGATTTGAAACTATTCAATGCAGAGAAAGATTGAAGGCGGGAGAAGAAGGGGACGGCAGAGGATGAGATGGTTGGATGGCATCACTGACTCAATGGATATGAGTTTGAAGAAACTCCAGAAGTTGGTGATGGACAGGGAGGCCTAGCGTGCTGCAGTCCATGGGATCGCAAAGAGTCAGAAACAACTGAGTGACTGAACTGAACTGAATGCAAAGATCATCTATTCCCAGCCTTTCTATGCAGAACACTGGGTTACCTGGCAGATAACTGGGACGATGCACGTGCCTTCCAGGAACTTTCAGTCCAGAAGCTCTGCAAACTTGCACAGTAATCCTCAAATAACTGATGCCAGCAGGGATCAAGGTGCTGCGTTATCATGTAGAAAGCAAGGACTAATTCTGCTGAGGGGGCTGTCCTTGAGAGGTAGACGTGCTGGAGGAGGTGGAGTTGGAAATGACACTTAAACAGTAATGAGAGACAGGTAATAAGCTGGGGATGACATTACAGATAGAAATTAGAACGTGAATAATAGGGATGTGTTTTCAGTGGAAGGTGGTGGTGAACTGGAGATCATCTAGTGTCTCCATCAGTTCAGGCTGCTATAACAAGAGGCATGTTGCTGTTGTGTGGTCACTAAGTTGCCAACACTTTTGCAACCCCATGGACTCTATCCTGCCAGGCTCCTCTGTCCAGGGGATTTTCCAGACAAGAACACTGGAGTGGGTTGCCATTTCCTTCTCCAGGGGATCTTCCCGACCCGAGGATGGAACCCACTTCTCTTGCATCTCCTGCACTGGCAGGCGTGTTCTTCAGCACTGAGCCACCAAGGAAACCCAACAAGAGTCATGGGCAGCTTATAACAACAGAAATGTATTTTCCAGTTCTGGAGGCTGGAGATTCAAGGTCTGGATGCCAGCATGATTAGGTTCTGGTGAGGACCTTCTTCCAGGTTGCAGACTTTCAACCTCCCCCTGCATCCTCACATGGCTCAAAGAGGGTGAGAGCGTTCTCTGTGCTGCCTTTTCAGTCAGTTCAGTTCAGCTGCTCAGTCATGTCCGACTCTTTGTGACCCCATGAACTGCACCACGCCAGGCCTCCCTGTCCCTCACCAAGTCCTGGAGGTTTCCCAAACTCAGGTCCATTGAGTCGGTAATGCCATCCAACCATCTCATCCTCTGTTGTTCCCTTCTCCTCCTGCCCTCAGTCTTTTCGAGCATCAGGGTCTTTTCAAATGAGTCAGCTCTTCGCATCAGGTGGCCAAAGTATTGGGATTTCAGCTTTAGCATCAGTCCTTCCAATGAACACCCCAGGACTGATCTCCTTTAGGATGGACTGGTTGGATCTCCTTGCAGTCCAAGGGACTCTCAAGAGTCTTCTCCAACACCACAGTTCAAAAGCATCAATTCTTCGGCTCTCAGCTTTCTTTATAGTCCAACTCTAGCATCCATACATCACTGCTGGAAAAACCATACCCTTAACTAGACGGACCTTTTTTGGCAAAATAATGTCTTGGCTTTTTAATATGCTGTGCAAGTTGGTCATAGTTTTCCTTCAAAGGAGTAAGCATCTTTTAATTTCATGGCTGCAATCACCATCTGCAGTGATTTTGGAGCCCCCAAAAAACAAAGTCAGCCACTATTTCCACTGTTTCCCCATCTATTTCCCATGAAGTGATGGGACCAGATGCCATGATCTTCGTTTTTTGAATGTTGAGCTTTAAGCCAACTTTTTCACTCTCCTCTTTCACTTTCATCAAGAGGCTCTTTAGTTCTTCACTTTCTGCCATAAGGGTGGTGTCATCTGCATATCTGAGGCTATTGATATTTCTCCCAGCAATCTTGATTCCAGCTTGTGCTTCTTCCAGTCCAGCATTTCTCATGATGTACTCTGCATATAAGTTAAATAAGCAGGGTGACAATATACAGCATTGACATACTCCTTTTCCTTTGGAACCAGTCTATTCTTCCATGTCCAGTTCTAACTATTGCTTCCTGACCTTCATACAGGTTTCTCAAGAGGCAGGTCAGGTGGTCTGGTATCCCCATCTCTTTCAGAATTTTCCACAGTTTATTGTGATCCACAGAGTCAAAGGCTTTGGCATAGTCAATAAAGCAGAAATAGATATTTTTCTGGAACTCTCTTGCTTTTTTGATGATTCAGCAAATGTTGTCAATTTGATCTCTGGTTCCTCTGCCTATTCTAAAACCAGCTTGAATATATGGAGGTTCACGATTCATGTATCCCGGAAGCCTGGCTTGGAGAATTTTGAGCATTACTTTACTAGCGTGTGAGATGAGTATAGTCGTGCAGTAGTCAGTGCATTCTTTGGCATTGCCTTTCTTTGGGATTGGAATGAAAACTAAAATTTTCCAGTCCTGTGGCCACTGCTGAGTTTTCCAAATTTGCTGGCATATTGAGCGCAGCACTTTCACAGCATCATCTTCCAGGATTTGAAATAGCTCAGCTGGAATTCCATCACCTCCATCAGCTTTGTTCATAGTCATGCTTCCTAAGGCCCACTTGACTTCACATTCTAGGATGTCTGGTTCTAGGTGAGAGATCATACCATCGTGATTATCTGGGTCATGAAGATCTTTTTGTACAGTTCTTCTGTGTATTCTTGCTACCTATTCTTAATATCTTCTGCTTCTGTTAGGTCCATACCATTTCTGTCCTTTATGTAGCTCATCTCCAAAACTCTAATAAAGTTTTGCCAAGTGAACACACCGGCCATAGCAAACACAAGAGAAGACTCTACACATGGACATCACCAGATGGTCAACACTGAAATCAGATTGATTATATTCTTTGCAACCAAAGATGGAGAAGCTCTATACAGTCAGCAAAAACAAGACTGGGAGCTGACTGTGGCTCAGATCATGAACTTCTTATTGCCAAATTCAGACTTAGATTGAAGAAAGTGGCGAAAACCACTCAACCATTCAGGTATGACCTAAATCAAATCCCTTATGATTGTACAGTGGAAGGGAGAAATAGACTTAAAGGACTAGATCTGATAGACAGACTACCTGGTGAACTATGGATGGAGGTTCGTGACATTGTACAGAAGACAGGGATCAAGACCATCCCCCAAAAAAAGAAATGCAAAAAAGCAAAATGGCTGCCTGAGGAGGCCTTACAAATAGCTGTGAAAAGAAGAGAAGCAAGAAGTAAAGGAGAAAAGGAAATATATACCCATTTGAATGCAGAGTTCCAAAGAATAGCAAGGAGAGATAAGAAAGCCTTCCTCAGCAATCAGTGCCAAGAAATATAGGAAAACAATAGAATGGGAAAGACTAGAGATCTCTTCAGGAAAATTAGAGATACCAAGGGAACATTTCATACAAAGATGGGCTCAATAAAGGCTGCCTTTTATAAGGGTACTAATCATATTCATGAAGTCTCCACTCTTGTGACATCATTACCTCCCAAAGGCCCATTTTCCTAATTCTGTCCCAGGAAGGGTTAGGACTTCAACATATGAGTTTATAGGGGAGTGCAAACATTCAGTCTCTAATAACTCTATATGTGTGATGGAGAAAGTGAGCTTACCAAAGCACCTTTGGTTTTGAACCTCTTGGTTATCTACATTAGGATCCATGGGATAAGTGCTCAATACATTTCATGACTATTTTGATTTTCATGCTTGAGAGAGTTATTTCCTTTGACAAAGAATCACAGGTCATTGAATATCCCATGTTCCAAATACTAGATACTCTCAAATAAGTTGCTAAACATGTTCCATAGGGAAAGTGGAGAAGAGAGTCAGCCCTTGGGACCACCTGAGGGAAAACAGGGATGTACCCCATTTGTTTAAAGCCTTTCTATGTACCAAATTCATCACTTATGTATCAGTTTACCTAATTTATATCCATGCTGTTCTTGTTCAGCCACTAAGTTGTGTCTGACTCTTTGTGACCCCAAGGACTACAGTCCAGCAGACTCCTCTGTCCTTCACTCTTTCCTGGAGTTTGCTCAAATTCATTGATTCAGTGATGCTATCTGATCATCTTATCCTTGCTGCCCACTTCTCCTTCTGCCCTCAGTCTTTCCCAGCATCAGGGTCTTTTCCAGTGAGTTGGCTCTTCACATCAAGTAGCCAAAATATCACAGCTGAAGCAACAGTCCTTCCAGTGAATATTCAGGGTTGGTTTCTTTTAGGATTGACTGGTTTGATCTGTTGTAGTCCAAGGGATTCACAAGAGTCTTCCCTGGCACCACAGTTCAAGAACCCTGTGGACAGTATGAAAAAGATACTTTCCATATCAGATGCCAAATGCCAACTCCTCACTGCTGGTGTTCCTAAGACACTTCCCGTTTGAGCGCCAGGCCTGAAGGACTCTAGCTTTTCAGTGCTAAGGGAGGCAGAAATGGCATGCCTCACAGTCACAAATTAGTATCTTTTTTGAAAAAAAAAATTTTAATAGATCTTTAATTTTGGCTGGGAGAGCTGGTTTCAGTCAGGTGCATTTATAAGAAAAATCTCACATGTATTTGAACAAGTGGGCTTTTTCTACACACAGAAAGGAAATAAATGCGTGGAGAAGTGAAAGAAAGAGCTAAACTTGAGATCAGTTAAATAATTGGGTTATTTGGAAAACAGCAGGCACCTATTTGGGGAATAAGTTCCATCATCTGTTTTCAAAATCACCATTTTTCTCAGATCCAAGCGTTTCTCCTTTGTCTGAATCCTCACTGCTGAGTCTATGTGGGAAGCACTTCTTGACAGCAAATATATTCTGGCAGGGTTTACCAAGCACACATTTTACAATTAAAATAAACATTTGAAGAATTTCCTATCCTGGAGGGCTTGAAGATTAAGATATCATCTCTCCAGAAAGATTTAAAAATATTACTTCTAAAAACTGATGAACTCCTTTAGCTTTGAAACTACTTTGGGTCAGTGATCAAACATGCATTGACCACTTGCAACATTTAGACACCATGGCTGTGGCAGGTGGTAGGTATGGGGCTGAGTGACAGGGGAATCCCTACTCCTAAAGATGATTCTAATCCCTTTGAGCTAATATGCCCTGAAAGAGAATAGAAATGTACAAGGCAATGGATTGTATATTCCTCTATCAGCCAGTATCCGCTCAGGAAAGAAAATATCATACCAGTTATTTTTAACATTCAGAATTTAATATAGGGACTTAGACAGCAATTGAATAACAAAGGTAAAAGTGGCCTCTCAATTAAGTTAAAGATTCTAACTTCAGGAAGTAAATACCACCTCCACCCCTCCAGACTGGGAAAACTAAAGAAAGAGAAAAGACTATTTTAAAATAATGTTTATTGGAGTATAGTTGCCTTATAATGTTGCATTAATTTTGACTATACAGCAAAATGAATTCGTTAGGGTTAGTATATATATATATATATACACATATATATATACACACACACATATTGAAAGCAGAGACATTACTTTGCCAACAAAGGTCCATCTAGTTAAGACTATGGTTTTTCCAGTGGTCATGTATGGATGTGAGAGTTGGACTGTGAAGAAAGCTGAGTGCTGAAGAGTTGATGCTTTTGAACTGTGGTGTTGGAGAAGACTCTTGAGAGTCCCTTGGACTGCAAGGGGTCTTATGGAGTAGGGCATAGATCTCTGAGGAAGGAAGGTAGCCCAGTTAACAGGGGTGCTGTGGGTTTCAGAGGAGGCCCAGCAAGGAGCTGAGACCCAGACCCCTAAGGAGAAGACACGAGGATGCCAATTCTAGCAGTGTGTAGGAGGCATGTGGGGGAGGGGGAGTCTTGATAATGGAATCAACTGCTTGTACAAGGGTGAAAAACCATTGCTGGAGTGAAGCTGAGAACTTGCATGTGTGTTAAGTCGCTTCAGTTGTGTGCGACTCTTTGTGACCCTATGGACTGTAGCCCTCCAGGCTCCCCTGTCCATGGGATTCTGCAGGCAAGAATTCTGGAGCGGGATGCCATGCCCTCCTCCAGGGGATCTTTCTGAACCAGGGATCGAACCTGTGTCTCTCATGTCTCCTGCATTGGCAGGTGGGTTCTTTATCTCTAGCGCCACCTGGAAAGTTGAGAACAACATGAAGCAAATCAGAAGAAAGCTGTCCCTTCTTTCTTCTGCATCCTCCTAATTGCCTGCTAGTGTCCCCTCTTGGCAGGAATGAGCAGAGTTCAGTTCAGTGGCTCAGTTGTGTCTGACTCTGTAAGACCCCATGGACTGCAGCAATCCAGGCTTCCCTGTTCATCATCACTCCCAGAGCTTGCTCAGACTCATATCCATTGAGTCAGTGATGCTATCCAACCATCTTATCCTCTATCATCCCCTTCTGCTCTTACCTTCAGTCTTTCCAAGCATCAGGGTATTTTCTAATGAGTCAGTTCTTTGCATTAGGTGGCCAAAGTATTGGAGTTTCAGCTTCAGCATCAGTCCTTCCAATGAATATTCCAGAAGAACAATTGGTTGACTAAGATTGACTGGTTTGATCTCCTTGCAGTCCAGGGGGCTCTCAAGAGTTTTCTCCAACACCATAGTTCAAAAGCATCAATTTGGTGCTCAGCTTTCTTTATTATCCAGCTCTCATATCCATATATGACTACTGGAAAAACCATAGCTTGGACTATACATACCTTTGTTGGCTAAGTAATGTCTGTGCTTTTCAATATGCTGTCTAGTTTAGTCATAGCTTATCTTCCAAGGAACAAGCATCTTTTAATTTCATGGCTGTAGTCAACATCCACAGTGATTGTGGAGCCCAAGAAAAGTAAAATCTGTCACTGTTACCATTGTTTCCCCATCTGTTTGCCATGAAGTGATGGGACCGAATGCCATGATTTTAGTTTATTGAATGTTGAGTTTTAAGCCAGCTTTTCACTCTCCTCTTTCACTTTCATTAAGAGTCTCTTTAGTTGCTCTTTGCTTTCTGCTATAAGGGTGGTGTCATCTAAGTAGCTGAGGTTATTGATAAACAAATGAGCTGAGAGCCAAGGGCAAAGCAGAAATGTGGTTTTCATAGTTGAAGCCCAAGCATCCCAGAACATAGTGAAGAGGGTTAGATAAGAGAAAGTAGCTCAATAACCAAGATAAAACTTCGTAAGAGGCACACAGAAGAACTGTTTTGGGCACTTTATACATGGGAAAATAACTACGGGCTCATTGGTCAGGCAAGGCTTCATGGACAAACAAATGACCTGATTGTTTCGTTATGGCTCAGGCAGATTTTACTGTGGGTCCTTCATTCCTCATTCAATTGTTCACTCACTGATTATTTAAACGTCTGTTAGGTGTCAAGTGCTCTGGGAAACATTGGAAATACAAGGATGGGTATGACAGACTGGGTACCTATCTCCATAGAACTTGCGATAGAGAAAAGAGAAAGAAAAATAAAGCACATCCACCAGAAATCCAGATATGAGTAAGCTCCTGAAGGAAATAGAACAGGGCAGTGCAATTAAGTGATATAGGAAGGGGTTGAGACCATGTCAAATGAAGTCATAAGGAAGGTGATCTTTTAGAATGGGATATTTTATTGTAGACAGGAATGCTGAGACAGCTAAGTATTCACATTTCTGGGGCGAGGGGTTGTGTGGTTACTAGCACATATAGCCCATGTATGCTAGCACGTGCAGCAAGGGCAGAGGTTTCTATGTAAGGTCCAAACCTTTTGAGACTGAAAATAAATAGTATTAATAATTTTGCCAACATGAAGAGTGTAAATAGGGACTGTTCTAGACAGTCAGGACATAGGGTCATCCCACTTTTAGTTGTTTTTCCTCTCCTTCCCCTGGAGATCCTCCCCCTTTGCAACCTCAAGCACTGCAGCACACCACACTCCCTGTCCTTCACCATTTCCCAGAGTCTGCTCAAACTCATATCTGTTTAGTCAGTGATGCCATCCAACCGTTTCATCCTCTGTTTTCCCCTCCTCCTCTTGCCCTCAGTCTTTTCCAGAATCTGGGTCTTTTCCAGTGAGTCGGTTCTTCACATCAGTTGGTTGAAGTATTGGAGCTTCAGCTTCAGCATCAGTCCTTCCAATGGGTATTCAGGGTTGATTGCTTTTAGGATTGCCTGGTTCAATCTCCTTGCAGTGGGACTCTCCAGAGTCCCTGTGGTGGTGCTATTTCAAATAGCACTACTTTCTTTCTTCCCTTATCTCTGTCGTATGAGGAAGTGTGAGCAGGTGTGGGAATATCTGGTGAGCTTGGGAAGGATGTGTGAGTTGACAGATTCTTAGGAAGCCCCTTTTCTTGCAGGAGGCATACCCATTTAACTTGAATTTATCTAATCAGTGACTTAGCAGAAGAACTCAGCTGAAAAAAAATTGTACATGTACAATAATAAAATTATATTAATTTAAAAATGAAATTCTGCATATACCCTTCCTTTCTGTGATATATATTGTGCATGCTCAGTCACTTTAGCCATGTCCGACTCTTTGCAACTCTATAGACTATAGCCCACAAGGCTCCTCAGTCCATGGTATTCTCCAGGCAAGAATACTAGAGTGGGTTCCTCCACCAGGGGATCTTAGAGGATATTCCTGGCCCAGGGATCAAACCCACATCTCCTGCGTCTCCTGCATTGCAGGCAGATTCTTTACTGCTGAATCACCAGGGAAGCGCCATGATATATATTATATATGGTTATGTATGATATATAATTATGTAAAAATACATTTCTAATGTATATTAATACATAAAATACGTATATATCTTACATTTATATGTATGTATCTATTTATCTATCTATCTTTTTATAGCTGGTCTACTACCCCTAGTTAGATTATAGGCTGTTCAACTCATAAACAGTGGTTTGCATGTAAGATCTAAACCAAGAATACTTTTTGGTTGATCCATGTGGCATGTGAGATCTTAGTTCCCAGACCAGGGATTGAACACTGGCCCCCTGCCCTGGGAGTGCAGAGTCTTAACCACCGGACCACCAAGGAAGTCCCAAACCAAGATATTTTGAGGCTGAAAAGGGATATTATTACTAATCTTGCCAAGATGATGAATGGAAACGGGTACTGTCCTGGACAATCAAGAAATGTGGTCATTCTATTTTTAGCTGTTTTTATCTGCTTCCCCTGACACCTAGTTTTCATACCAAGAGCCATGAGAACTTGAAAACTGTTAACTGAATTTGAAAAGTTTGCCCTCTCCCGCAGTATGGGGAGACATTTGTAGATTTTAAGTCCTATGTGCTAACCCCCACTTTGCCAACAGCTTGTTCGATTTTGGACAAGTCATTTAGCCCTCCTAGGACATCACTTTGGTCATAGTGAAATAAAAGTTCATGGTGAGCATAGAGGAGGTGCTACACTAGGAGGATCTTGTACTTTTAAAAATGGGAACCCTGTCCTCTATTAAAAGCACTCAAGCCGATAGGGCCATCAGGGTCCTGGAAAGTGTTCTCTCCTCCTTCCTTCCTTTCTGCCTTGCTCTTTTCCTTCCTCCCTTCCTTCTTTCATTCCATTCTTATTCCACAGCTCATTCATCATCCATCCATCCATCAGCCATCCATCCCTATGGAAATCCATGGCAAAGGGTCAGGCCATCCAAGTGACTAAATTACATCATGTAGACCCCAGTATTACTGTCTCCCCAAATAATTCTATATTAGTAAAATCTGCCTACCCTAAACATTAAAGGTGATGACAACCTTTGAGTTAGCGCTGACACTGCTGGACAGAGTAGTCACACTATAGTTATATTGTACTTATTACACACAACTATAATGCAACCTATATGATTAAATCCATCATTGACTATAGTAAATATATTTCACCTGACTTCTGCGATCCATCTTCCTCTGGCCTCTTAGGAACAGAATTTATCATATCATTTACCCTCAGACGAAGGCCAGTTTCTCCTTACTACACTTTTCTTCCTTCATTTTCTTCATATTATTAATATATTTATGCAATTTTATTTTTTACAGAGGATTTTTTCACATTCTAATTTTATTTCACAACAAATGCATATGCATATCCATTTATGGGATTTAGAAGATATTGAATCAGAGATCAGGGAGGTTGATTAAGTTGCTCAAAGATGCTCAGGTAGTAAGTGACAAATAGGACATTTTAGCCCAGGAATTCAGTCTGTATTATTTTGAGAATATATTTATACTCAGTTTTTTTTTTTAAATCATGTATAATCTAGAAAAAATTTATTTCTCTGAACAGTCATGTCTTTTCAAAAATGACCTGCCTCATTCTGGGTTCTCCAGATTGAACCTAATTCTGCAGGAATATGCTAATAGTTTCTATGACCCAATAAAGACCTTCCAACACCCGAAGTGCCAAAATATTATATTCACAAACCCCCTTACGTGCAGCACTTTTGATCTAAACACGAACCTAACACAGATGCTAAGGTTAAAAAGCCTAAATTTTCTGTTATTACCAGATTCTGGTAAGATCACTGAAGGAATCTGTCTCAGTTATCTTGCTTTTATCCTCTGTTTATTTGAGCAATGGTCTCACTGCTGATCCTCTACATACATACTTGCTCTGTTATGGGAAATCAGCTCTGACGTTCTCTGGATCTCATCAAATGAGAGAATTGGACCAGATCATTCCCAAGTGCTTCCAAGGTATCTCATCTTCTGAGACTTTGCTGTGACCCTACCCAGCTTCTGCAGGGACCAGATTCAGGGAAGATGATTTTGGTCTGAAGCCACAGTGGAGGACAGATGCCCAGCCTTGCCAAGGGCTCTAGGCTCTGGAGTCCCCAGCATAAAGGACACAAAACCCCTTTTTATTTCAAAAATCCTCCTAGAACACTCTCTTCCTGAAGGAGTTGGTGTCAGGTTACCCTTTCTGCTTCCCAACTGGTGCAGTGGTAAAGAATCTGCCTGCCAAGGCAGCAGACCCTAGTTCAATCCCCAGGTCAGGAAGATCCCCTGGAGGAGGAAAAGCAACGCACTGGGAAATCCCATGGACAGAGGAGCCTGGCAGGCTATACAAAGAATATGAGTGACTATGCACACACACACACACACTCACCCTTTCTGCCAGTGGTATGGATTTTCAGGTAATGTACTCCAACACACTCGGTGCATCTTCTTTTCCAGGAAGCTTCTAGCTTTGGAATTCCTGAGTCTATTTAGCAACACCTCCCCAGACTCCTCGAGGGCGGCCCCATGTGCCATGTCAACCTTTAATTAACTTATTTGTTTACATTAAGTTGCATTTGGAGGGAAAGTGAGAGACAGAGACAGAGGCAGCCTATGCCTAAGGGAGAACTCTAAATAGATGTCCCTTTCATTGCCACTGATGTGTTCAGTCAGTTATTATCACTGTGTTCAGTTGCTCAATTGTGTCCGATTCTTTGAGATTCCATGAACCATAGCCCGCCAGGCTCCTCTGTCCATGAGATTCTCCAGGCAAGAAGACTGGAGTGGGTTGCCATTTCCTCCTCCAAGGGATCTTCCTGCCCCAGGGATCAGACTAGCATCTCCTGCATTGGTGGATTCTTTATCCCTGCATCAGCTGGGAGGCCTGGCTATGTGACATTTAATAGCCAGAGAGTTACTCCAGTGGCAGCCACCTCTCTGCACATCCATCTGGCCCAGACAAGAGACCGTGGGACACACTGCTCTTCTCTACCAGCTGCGCAGGGCCCAGATCACCCTGCTCTCCACATACCCCAGGACCCCTTGGCTATCACCTTGCATTCCTGGAGGATAAGAGATTAGATGGTTCAAGGTTCCTATGTCGTCACTCCCCTCCTGGTTAGACAAGGCCTCTGTAGTGCTATGTAGGGTCAGTTACCCTTCTGCTGAGTGAAGGTTCCAGCCACTACACTCTCCCTGACACAGACTCTCTGGATAACCTTTTTGAACCCCTTGATGAAAGGAAAAGTTCTGTCCTCATCGTAATCAGCCGACAAGGAAGAATACGGGTCTCTATCCGGTGAGCTTCTGGGTTGCGCTATTTTACCTTACCCTTTATTGACTTGATCAGTTATTCTTCCTTTTCATAAATATTTATGGAGTCACTGGGGAGCTCCAGGTAATTTTCTAGGTGAAGACAAATCAGACATAGTTCCTGTACTTTCATGTACCACATTTTCCAGTAACATTGTCCAGAGAAGAAAATAGATCCTAGAGAAAGTTATACAAGATAACTGAACAGTGCTGATGGGCTGTGCGTGAACATCCTTTCTGGTGAGAAACATCCTTTCTGGTGAGTTACAGAAACTGTCCCTAAAAGTTTTGAGCAGCATCTATTATGAACACGAGCTTTGGACGAATAGATCCCTTCTCTGCTGCTCCTAACCTCTCCAAGACCCTGACTCTTCATCTCAAAAGCAGGAGGTAGAATAACTACCACATAGGACTGTAGCAAACAGGAAAGAAATCTACAAAGCGTGAAGCAAGGTGCCTGATACAAGGTAGCCTTAGCTCCTTTTGATCTCAACGTTAATTTTAATTACCAAACGACAAATGAATGGAAAGGAAGGGGACGGGTATCTAGAAGACAGCACAACAGAAACAAAGGCGTGGGGACACCCATTCCCTTCATGCAGCCCGCTTGGACTACAAAATGTGAGATCTGGTCATGGACTAGGGATGGTGGAACATGACAGGAGGGACATTTGGGTACATTCGGGTATTTTGGGAGCAGCAGACTATTCACATTGCCTTCTGAACCTTGTTTCCAGAGACCTGACATTGACCTCCAGCCTACAGTCCCTTCTTCCCTTGCTCCAGCCCTCATTCAATGGACTATCACATTCTCATTCAAAGGCTAAGCATGCCTTTCCTCTAATTCCAGGACTTTTATTACATAATCCAATGGATCATCTGATTGATAGCTTTAGCATTAGAAGATCCTCATCAGACCCCAGAGAATGATTTTCTGTTATACAGCTGGGGCTATTTATTTATTTGTGTACCAAGGAATCTGTTTTTTGTTCAATGAAGATTTTCCATGTTTTGGCCTGCAGCAATATCCGGAGAGAGAGAGAAAGAAAGAGAGAGAAAGATATTCCTGTAGAGTGCTGGGACAAGGCTACCATCAAATGCAGTAATAGAAAGATAAAATCTAACATAACTAACACTGTTGAGTGTGGAGAAACATTGCTAAGATTAATAGAAGCTTAGCTGTGGGCGCTTTGAAAAGCTCCAGGGATGTTTTAACATGGAGGACAGGGTGGATATTGCTGGCAGCTCCCAATTTTAAGTTGCAGCGCATGAGTGAGGAAAGAGGGGTGCAGAGTGCAGAGGGAGCAATGTCTTCTTAACTCCATAACATCCTCCCTGGAGGCTCGGGGGTAAAGAAGCTGCCTGCAGTGCAGGAGATGCAGGCTCCATCCCTGGGTTGGGAAGATTCCCTGGAGAAGGAGATGGTAACCCCTCCAGTATTCTTGCCTGGAAAATCTTATGGATAGAAGATCCTCATGTGCTACTCTCCATAGAGTCTCAAAAGACTTGGATTTGACTCAGTGACTAAACACCAATGACTCCATAATTAAAAATGAAAAGAGCTTCTGGCTAAGAGGGATGGGGCAGACCGGAGCCATCCATCTGGGTAGCCTCCCATTTCCTCCCTTCATCAGGGCGGAGTATGTGATAACTGCTGAGGACAGGCAGTGGATGAATAGCGAATGAGTGAGATGCCTTCCACGGAACATTCCAGACAGGTTTGCAACAGCTAAGAGTCTGACATGGAGATGAACCAGAAAATGTTGATGTGTTGCGCAGGAAGGCGGGCAAACTGAAGCTTTTGCAATTTAACAGAGCTCCTGAGGCCACCTCCGCACCTAGGGGAAGATTTGGGTTAATCTACTTCAATTCTATTTTATTCTGGGCTTTTTTGTTGTTGTTTTTACATGAGTTCTATTCCTCATTGGTAGAGAAACCCTTGCTGTATCAAATGTCCTCTTTGGGCTTTGGAACTTCATTAATTAGCATCTTTTAAATGGTTGGGTAATATTCTTTTCTTTCTTTTCCAAGCCATTTCCCCAAGCCCTAATTTTAATAAAGCTGGTGTTCATGAACATTTGAATTTTAAAGCCCTTGGTTATAAGAAAGACAGAAGATGCATTTTAAAGGAGAGCCAATCAAGGATGACTCAAATGGTGAACAGGACTTCTCTGCTTTTATGAATCTACTTTTAAAGACCCAATATTATCTTAAGACTTTTTTTTTTCCTGCAGATATAGCAGAGAGCAACATAAAAAAAAAAAAAAAAATCTAAAGACTTGATTAGGCGGGGAGAGACTCCAGGGAAGAGTTAGAGGAGTAACTCTAACATACTTTAGTGTGGGTGGCAATTTCATTTAAAATAGAACAATAATAAACCTGTTTTATTTTTTATTTTGTTCATGGATAAGCACTGTTTTTCAGGTGGCAAAGGTGAGCCATTTAAGAGCTTTTAAAAAAGAGAATATACAACTAAAACTCTTTAAGATTCCCAATTGCTCGCAGAATTTATGCGGAGATGAATTCATTTGCCAGTATAGACTGTTAAAGGCAAAATGGTTGAAAATCAACTCCACAGTTACCCACCTGCCTGGTGCAAGGTTGTGCGTTTCCCCAGCAACTGGGATAACATCATAATCACTTACAGTGCTGCTGAGCCGGCAGCCCCCTGGGTGGCTTCAGGTGGTACTGATGCTATCAGCTGTTGCCAGGGCAACACAAAACCTTGACCTTCTGAGACCTGCCAGGCAAGGAGTGGAGAAATACAGCTTTTGAGTCCTCCTTGGAGGTCTGTTTGTGAAGAAAGGGATATCCATCTGCCACTGATGCTTATTAAACCACAGACACTTAAAAGTAAATACATGCTTCCTAAATAATAGATGCACACTTGCAAGTGGTCTTTCCTTTGTAGGCAAAGGATGCTTTTGTATTTGCAAATGGTAAATATTTTTTATCTTCTCTATGGAATCTACTCCTTGACTAGTGGCAATGGAATTCTTCTCCTCAGCCACACCCGCCCCCCCACTGCCCCACCGCCCCCCACCAAACTCACCAGTTCCTCAAGTTTCATTCTCTCCAGGACCTGGAACCTGGAGAATGGATTAAAGACATTTCTGCATATTTTACATACAGGAGATTTGAGGTCCAGGAGCAGTGGGGTGAGCTGCCCAAGGACACAGAGATCAGGGGAATGAAAACTAGGGTTGTGTTTTCTTGAGTGAACCTTTTATATTAATTTTATTTCTTAAGTTTTGACTGTACTGAGTCTTTCTTGCAGCACAGGCTTTTTTCTAGTTGCGGCCAGCAGGGGCTACCCTCTAGGTGTGGTGCACGGCTTCTCACTGGGGTGACTTCTCTTATTGCAAAGCACGGGCTGTAGGAATGCGGGCTTCTGTAGTGTGGCTCCAGCGTTCAAGAGCACAGACCCAGTGGATGTGGCACACGGGCTTAGTTCCTCCGCTGCTGCATGTGAGATCTTCCTGGATCAGGGATCAAACCCGCATCTCCTGCACTGGCAGGCAGATTCTTTACCACTGAGCCACCAGGGAAGCCCTCTTGAGTGCATCATATTTCATCTGAACCCATACTGACTGTGTTGCCCTTTGTGAGTTTCATACTCATTACGGAAGCCTTTCAGTTTTCCTTTCTGCCAAATATTTTTTCGACTTGTAAGAAACCATCATTTCTGAAATCTTTCTATACTTGTTTTGACCCAGTCATCATTGTCTTCTATCCTAAGTGTTTCAGAAGAGGAGACAGGGGGTGTCTGATTATATTCCTATTGGTTTATGATGACCCCGATTGCCTCCAGTCTGGAGTCAAAAAGAATAGATCCTAGTCATTCTTTAAAGTATATTGGGTCTCTTGTCATTGAAAGCATTCAGAACACATCACTCTAAAATATACCACTTTGGTACACTGATTATTTTGAGCTGAAGACACTTGAGAAAGAGCAGATATAGGAAAAGCTTTCTGATCTCCGTCTTTCTATCTAAAAGCAGGTCATGAAATTTCTCATGAGAAAGGTCACCTCATGTACCAGGAAGAGAACATTCTTTTCACTGGAAACTGGGAGTCAATGCTGAAGAGTATCTGTACAAACAAACCTTCTAAACCTTATCTTCTATTACTTACCCACCCCTCTGGATTTCCTAGTCAGTGTCCTATAATTTACTGCCCCTGTTGCCCAAGCCACTTTGTCTGGTCACAATTTATTGTTTGTTTACAGAGCTTTTGGACCTACTGGCTTCTCTGGGTCTTCAGTTTTCATATGAAAGCTCCCATGCACGTAAAATTATCAAGTGCAATCTCTATGCTTTTCTCCTATGAAGCTCTCTTATGTTAGCTTAATTTTCAGATCCAGTCACTGAACCTAAAAGGGCAGAAGGAAGATTTTTCTGTATCATCACAGAGATACAGGAATCCTGATATCCTGAATATTGGGGAATCAGAGGGGTGGACTCAGTCATTGAAACCATGTCAGTAGCATAAAGAAAGACAACTATTTCATGACTATTTTAAAGAAATGACATAGACATTTTAAATCTGCCTTTTAGGCAGGTAAGAGTCAGTCTTTCTTTCCTCATCAATAAAACAGGGGCAATATTTTCTCCCTAGCTACAGATTGGTAAAGATCATCAACAACCTGCTTAGACTATTATTGATTACCGTGTGCTACCTTCCCCTCAAAGTCTGGAGTATTTTGATGGTTCTCAATGTCTAATTCTAATCATTACAGTTAGTCGTTAGTCTAATTAGTCATTAGTCTAATTGGGTTATTTTTATAATGGTAATAATAATGTATTGGGAGGACAGAAGGATTCTGAAGGACTCATCCTTTTGGAAAAAGAAATACAAGCCTTATTTATTTGCAGTGTCTCTATCTTACTGCTGGCACAACAGGGTAGGTGATTGCTGGGAGAGAGGAGTAAGATCCTACTTTAGATGTAGATGATAAAGCCTTGTTGCACCCAGTGAGTATATAATGGAGAAGATCAGACCATTACTGGGCATTAAGACAGAATAAACCAAGCCTTGAGTATATACTTGGTCCATAATGAAAGACCCTTTTCATGATTCCATTCCTCATGAAAGAGAGTAAACCTTTTTACTTTGCTTCTGGTAATTGCATTTCTGGACACAATTGCCTGTTATCTCTAGGCATCCCACAGGTGGAGACATTGGATTCTCTTGAGAATTTGATGTAGCAGCTCGGCTCTTCACTTCTTTGTAGCATTAAATGCCATAATGCTGAGTAATCAGCATGTTTTCTGAATGAATGTGGTATGCCATCTGCAATTTGTTTACTCAGGCCCATGAGCTCCATTCCTCCAAAGGTGAAGAGCGGTGCTTTTCAACAGAGATTTGAAATGGGTTCTTTACAGAGGCTTGCTTGTTACTTACAAAGGCAGAGACCATTAAAATGCAAAGAACTTGAAAAAAATAAAAGAACTCACTTACTTTGGATCACTGATGATCATTCTTGAATTGATGTAATTTACTTGAATTGTTGAATGGAACTTAGAGTTCTGGGTTTCACATTCAGCTTAGAAGTACTTTTATTTTTCTGCCACTTTGACTCTCTCCAAAGCTACAGTTTACTTTCTAAGATGGATTCAAGAAGGTCTGATGAATGAAAATCCAAATTTGCAAAACAAATGAATTAGTGAACCAGGAGTCCAACCAGAGAGAAAATTCACAGTATGGCTCCTTAAATAAAATAATGCTTCCCATTGAGTCTGAAATGGAATTTTATTTTCCCCATGCATAGGTGAAGAAATTGAGATTAGAACTGTCTCCCAGCATAAAAATTTGATTCACACACAACCTTTAAGGAATACATGTATTATGTAAAAGACAACGTGCCTGCCTTACAGAGATTGATGTCAGAGACACAAATTCTCAGTGGGAAACTGTTCTCAAATCTGCGGTCTAGTTGTGAAATCCTTTGGGGCTTCCCTGGTGGCTCAGTGGTAAAGAATCTACCTGCCAAAGCGAGAGGCATGGGTTCAATCACCATGTCAGGAAGTTCCCCTAGAGAAGGAAATGGCAACTCACTCTAGTATTCTTGCCTGGACAATCCCATGGACAGAGGAGCCTGATGGGCTACAGTCCATGGGGTTATAAAAGAGTCAGACATGACTTAACAACTAAACCACAAATTTGAAATCCCTGAGTGCCCCAGAGGTATTGTAGCTCCACTTACAGACCTTTCACTAATAACCAAGGGCTTCTCTTATGGTTCAGCTGGTAAAGAATCCACCTGCAATGGGGAAGGCCTGGGTTCAATCACTGGGTTGGGAAGATTCCCTAGAGAAGGGAAAGGCTACTCACTCCAGTATTCTGGCCCAGAGAATTCCATGGACTGTATAGTCCATGGGGTTGCAAAGAGTCAGACATGACTGAGTGACTTTCACTTTCACTTATAATCAGATTTTGTCTCTGGTTTCTCCACGTACCACCAAACTGTGTGTGTCTGCTAGGTCACTTCAGTCATGTCAGACTCGGAGACCCCACAGACTGCAGCCCATCAGTCTCCTCTTTCCACGGGATTCCCAGGTAAGAATGCTGGAGTGGGTTGCCATGCCTTCCTCCAAGGGATCTTCCTGATCCAGAGATTGAAACCACATCTCTTTCATCTTCTGCATTGCCGGGCAGGTTCTTTATCACTAGTTCGACCTGGGAAACCCACCACCAAACTAAGAAAAGCCAACGTGGCATCTGGAAATATCTGAGCATTTCTCCGCAAGTAGATTCCCAGCCAGGGCAACAGAATGAAGAACAAGGAGGTATGTGAATGACTACACTTACTGCCACTGCCCAAAGAGACCTTGTCTGTGATGGGACTTCATTCTCTTGGCCGCTGTTAGCTGACTCAGGGGTGGGTCATGCCAAATATATTTGCCCTTAATCTAGTTTTAATTTATTGACATCAAGTCAGCCCAGTGGTTGTGAGCATGGAGACTAGAAGGTTATAGAAACTTGGGCCTGGTAATTATTTCAATTATATGAATAGTGATAAGGAAAGAGAAAAAAACAAGTGTGAAGAAAGTTTGGAGAGCTTCTTAGAAGTAACATAGAGAAGCCATGTGACTAAGAGAATTTGTTTGAAAACTTTTCAGTATTGCAAACTCCTGACTTTTCCCTTTATTTTAATGGGCATAGCTGTACACACTACTATATATAAAATAGATAACTAATACAGGGAACTCTTCTCAATACTCTGAAGTGACCTCTATGGGAAGAGAATCTATAAAAGAGTGGATATATGTATAGGCATGACTGATTGACTTTGCTATACAGCATAAAAATAAATACAACATTTCAAATCAGCTATATCCAATAAAAATTAAAACAATAATGAACATATTTATATTATGAACTTTTGGGGGAACCAAGTCTGAGAGAGTTTGATTTCCCTTGCAACTTAAGGTGCTCTGAACATCCCATGTGCTTTGTTCTTTTAGAATCAGCCTCCAGTCGGAGAGGTTAGTTTCATCATTGACATTTTCTGAATGTGGTTAATAAATTTCAAAAATCACGCCACTAATGATTTTCAATGGGGTCCTTGAGGGCAGTAGAAATTTGTCTATTTGAAGAGTCCCTCAGACCCTCACTTGAGGGGAATCACCTATCCTCTGTATTTTTTCTGTGAGTCTAGGTCTTACATTCTCCAGGGTCCTTTATACTCTGACCTCCTATAGCTGTATAAACTATTTTTTCTACCCTCTCCATTGATACAGATGCAAAACTCAGTTCTTTACACTTTCCAAAGAACTTCCATGAAGTTCTTATATAATGAATTTACTCAAGAATGAGAGACCCAGGTGGCACTAGTGGTAGAGAACCTGCCTGCCAACGCAGGAGACATAAGAGACCCTGGTTCAGTCCCTGGGTGGGGGAGATCTCCTGGAGGAGGGCATAGCAAGCCACTCCACTACTGCTGCCTGGAGAATCCCATGGACAGAGGAGCCTGGGGGGGCTACAGTCCATAGGGTCGCAAAGAGTTGGACAGGACTGAAGCGACTTAGCACACCCACATGCACACTCAAGAACTGGGGGCTAGGGGAGAGTTACTCTGTCACCAGGATTTTTAAACAATTTTTGTTTTTTTGCAAATTGCATTCCTCTTCATAACCTCCTCCAGATCCTCTCTCTTCCCTCTCTTGTCTATCTTCTTTTTCATCTGCCCTCTTCCTCTCCAAAGAACCAGAAATCCCTCCTTATTTTACAGGCAGATCAGTTTAATCCTCTGAAAACTAGGTAACAGCCAAAGCTTAAGCCTTGGGGTTCACACCTTCTCACTAAGGACTTAACAGGTATTTTCTCAAAATGTGTCCCCTCTAATGAAAATTCAAGTGCCAGCTATGATAATAGTAGGGGTGATCACGGTGGTAGTGTCATTCTATCTCAGTACCCTGGTGCGTTGATTCATGTGCTTTGGACTTTATGTCATCACTGATTTTCAACCAGTCTCCTTTTAGTGCTGAGGTTATGGAAGTGACTCAGGGGCCCCCAGGCAGGAACAGAGTAGCTGAGCAGGGGAGGATCCAGGACCCATAGGTTCACCTAAAACAGACAGAGGATAAGATGGTTGGATGGCATTCCCGACTTGATGGACATGAGTTTGAGCAAGCTCTGGGAGCTGGTGATGGACAGGGAAGCCTGGCGTGCTGCAGTCCACGGGTTTGCAGAGTCAGACAGGACTGAACAACTGAACTAAAACCAGAGCAGTGCAGTGTATCTGCCTCACACAGTGGAGTTCTATGTGTGAAACACTTTTGAAGAGAAAGGTCATGATGCTAAAAATAGCTCATAACCTCCTGAAGAAGGAAATGAGAAACCACAGAGGAATTTTAAGCAAGGAAGTGGCAAGCTTTAATCCAGTGCAGAGTGAGAGGAGAGGCTCTGGGGTCAGGAACCCCAGTGAGGAGGTTAACATAGAAGCCCAGAAAGATGCCAAGAGCCTACCCTGAGATGGGAGAAGGCAGTGCAGAGCTGTTTCTGAGGAAAAGTCACAAGACATGGTGATCAGCTTGACTGGGGTCTGCCTGACTTTGAGGTCTAAGGCAGAGGAAGGCATTATGTATCTGTAAACTTTCTAACCTGGTAACTTGGTGAACGTGGGTAGTTATTGAAAGGAGTGGCTACAGTAGCACTTGATTTTAGAGGGTAGGTGGGAATCTTTGTTGTTCAGCCACTCAGTTATGCCCAGTTCTTTGTGATCCCATGGACTGCAGTACCCCAGGCTTCCCTGTCCCTTGCTGTCTCCCAGAATTTGCTCAAACTTGGGTCCATAGATATGATGATGCCACCCAACCATTTCATCCTCTGTTGCACCCTTCTCCTCCTGCCTTCAATCTTTCCCAGCATCAGAGTGTTTTCCAATGAGCTGGCTCTTCACATCAGGTAGGAATCTAGATTCAATTATTTATTTATTTATTTGGCTGTGCTGGGCCTTAGGTGTGGCATGAGGGATCTTCAGTCTTCCTTGCAGCATGCAGGATCTTTAGTTGCCACACATGGAATCTAGTTCCCTGACCAGGGATTTAACCCAGGCTCCCTGCAATGGGAGCATGGAATCTTAGCCACTGGACCACCAGGGAAGTCCCTAGGTTCAATTTTTAATACTTTTAAATCATTATGCTTTTTTTTTAACCCTAACCCTATGCTTTTTGTAGAAGTTTAGTAGCTGAGTGAGCCTGTCTACTGTTACTTCAAAGAGAGATTGACTTAGAAGTCACCGGTGTTAAAGAATCACTGCAAGGCATGAAGTAGAAATGATGTGGAATATGAAGCAAAAACTTTTGCACATGAGATACTGGGCATGTACATAGTTAGTGTCAGCAGAGGAAGCTCGGGGGTGGTGCTGGGAGGGAAGAGTCAGAGAGGCAAGAACCACATGGAAGGTTCTGGAAGCTAAGAGAAGAGAAGGTTGGAGTGGACAGCTGAGCCAAATAGCAACATAAAGTTATGCAGGCCGCAGCCTGGATCTGATGCTTAGACTGATGTTAGTGAAATACTTAGAAGATCTAGGAAGGTGATGGCAGCAGACAACAGGTGAGCAAAGGTGTGACTCAGTTCAGTTCAGTCGCTCAGTCGTGTCCGACTCTTTGCAGCCCCATGAATCGCAGCACGCCAGGTCTCCCTGTCCATCACCAACTCCCGGAGTTCACTCAGACTCATGTCCATCGAGTCCGTGATGCCATCCAGCCTTCTCATCCTCTGTGGTCCCCTTCTCCTCCTGCCCCCAATCCCTCCCAGCATCAGAGTCTTTTCCAATGAGTCAACTCTTGTCATGAGGTGGCCAAAGTACTCAAAGTACTTGAAGTATGACCAAGTATGACCAAGGTGTGACTAGGAGATGACAGAAAGACAACGGGAAGGAGAGGGGAGAATGATGAGTATGACCATTTTGAAAACAGCCGTAGGCAGAAGGGAAGGAGTGAGGGGAAGACAGGCAACGGTCAAAGAAAAAGAGGGCTTGCTGATGAACAAGGGAATCAAAGGGAGTTTGAATAAAAGGGATTATAACTATCAAGGGAGAAACTCAGTTTGGAGAGGGCTACGTCTCTACAAGAAGATTAAGATAAAGGCAAGCTGGGAGGTTGTTTGGAATACTAAGCATCTTTTTTTTTCTTTTTTAATTTAGAAAGCTCTTTTAATCAATTCATTTCTAAAATGGTGCAAAAGGAGAAACTGGGTGGGGAAACTCATGACATCCAATATGCCTCATCATCACATTGCAATGTGCTCTTCAAAGCAAGTGGTGGTATTTCATTCAAACATGGAGAAAATCTTAATAGGATCAGCCTAGGGACTGCAGGGAGCAGTGATTATCAGAGAGTTTAGCACTTGGCTGCCTTCTTGACTGAGATCCATGAAGTCCTGGGGTGGGATTAGGAGTGGAGTCTGCCAGAAGATCCAACCAGTCCATCCTAAAGGAAATCAGTCCTGAATATTCATTGAAAGGACTGATACTGAAGCTGAAGCTCAAATACTTTGGCCACCTGATGCAAAGAATTGACTCATTGGAAAAGACCCTGATCCTGGGAAAGATTGAGGGAAGGAAGAGAAGGGGGCAATAGAGGATGAGATGATTAGATAGCATCACCAATGGATATGAATTTGAGCAAAATCTGGGAGGTAATGGAGGACTGAGGAGACTGACAAGCTATAGTCCACAGGGTCTCAAAGAGTCTGATACAACTGAGTGATTGAACAACAACAAGCCCTCTGGCAGAGATAAATGAATTTAGTTAAAAAAGAAAAAACAAAAACACACACAGATTGTTGGAGCCCTTCAGACAGTCTCTGATCCTGTATCTCAATTGGAACAAATGAAGAATAATAAAGTTTGCATCTCTGCATCAACACAGAAGCAACCATCTGAAAAATTAAAAAAAAAAAATAAATACAATGAGATGCTAAAAAATAAGCTCCGTGATCCACACATTTCTATGCAAGTATATCTGACATTTATTTCTCACTGAGATGAGAACAGAAGCCAGTTAAGTCCTGTGTAGATGTGGTCCAAACCAGATATTACCCAAGGGCAGTTTGTCTTCATGAACCTCAGTCTAGAAAATGGATACTCAAATAGTCATTCTTTCTCTTGGGAGGGTTGGGGAAGGTGGTTGGGGCGGTAGGCAGCGCAGGTCCAGCACTCACTGGATGGAGGAGGAGGCTGTGAGGGTAGAGTTGCAGTGGTGGTTTAGTTTACTGATCACAGGAGCATGCTCAAGAGAGTTTTTAGTTCCACCTAGCTGGTTTAGTTCAAGAGGAAACCTGGTGACAAGTGGCGCCTTGGTTATGACTTCATAGTCCACTCAGCCAGGCTTCCGCCCTAGGCGGGTTAACCAGCAGACTTTCTCACTTGATGATCTCCTTTTATAGCCAGAGAAAACCACTTTATTAAAACAGTTAATGCAGCAACAATAGAGCACCCTATGTGTTTAAAGAATGTACATATAAACAGAAAGTAAGATTTTAAAGAGTCAAACACTTAGGTGTAACCGGATTTTCTTTTTTTTTGGGGGGGGTGTTGCTTTAGTTTCTATAAAAACACTACTGGAATGATCAGCTACATAGTCTGATAAGGCAATCATGAGAAAGGCTGGTTAAAAATGATCATTTTTTGCACACTTCACATCTACCTGTAATTTTTAGTTGTAGCCCAATTCCGGTTAGTGTCAGTGAAAGATCCAAATGCCTCACCCAGCTATGCCACCAATGGGTCTTTTGAGAATAACAGTTCCTATCCTCTTAGGAAAAGTCTGATAATTCTGTGAGCAAAGCAAAAGTAACTACATTGTTGCTGTGTAGTTGCTCAGTCATGTCTGACTCTTGCTACCCCATGGACTCAGGCTCCTCTGTCCATGGGATTTCTCAGGCCAAATACTGCAGTGGGTTGCCGTTTCCTTCTCCAGAGTATTTTCCTGACTCAGAGATGTAAGCCACATCTCTTGTGTCTCCTGCTAAAGTAGCTATAAACAAGGTTAATTAATCATGACAATTTTAAACAAACTCCTGAAGGCTAGTCCACCAGCAATAGCCTCTCACTTCTGAAACAGGCCAGTTGGCAAGACCCTAACTCCAGTGCCGCCTTTCTGGAAGTCAGTTAATCAGAACTAGCCTCACTTGAGTAACCAAGCTTCCTCTACTTAATGTCAGTGGGTCCCCAATTGCTACTGCTTTGCAATGCCTTCCAGCCCTCAAACTGCATACTCTCCAAACTCTGTAGAAACTCAGCTCTCACCTTTATCCCCTGTATTCATCCACTGGGGCTGCTATCATGAAATACCATAGACTGGCTGGCTTACAAACAAAAGAAATATATTCCCCATAGTTCTGAAGGTTGGAAGTTCAAGATCAGGGTGCCAGCACAGTCAGCCAAGGTCCCTCTTTCAGACTGAGGACTTCCTGTGTCTCCATATGGGGGAAAGGGGAGGGGTGTTACATCCTCATGACTTAAGCACCTCCCAAAGATCCTGCATACAAATAGTATCACCTTTAGAAGTCATGATTTTTACCTTAAATATAAATAATTTACTATTATTATTTGCACTTACAAACATATTTTTAAATTTTATTATTGGTGTATAACTGCTTTACAATGTTGTGTTAGTTTCTGCTGTATGACAGTGTGAATCAGCTATACATATACACATGTCCCCTCCCTCTCGAGTTCCCTTTCCACCCCACCGCATCCCACCCCTCTAGGTCATCACAGAGCACTGAGCTGAGCTCCCTGTGAGATACAGCAGCTTCCTGCCAGCTATCTATTTTACAAACGGTAGTGTAGCTATGTAGCTCTTAATCTCCCTATTTATTCCACCCCCCCTTCCCCACCGGTGCCCACATGTCTGCTCTCTAAGTCTTCATCTCTGTTCGACAGTTAGGATTTTGACATATAAATTTGTAGGGGACACAAACACTTAGATCACAGTACTTCCTGAATCTGCAACTTGTACATCTAATTCTTTCTTGTTCATGAAAGCAGTGATTTGGCTCTTTGTTTCATATGCTGAGAGGTTGTTTCTTTGTTCAAGGCTCTTCGTGGCATCAGTAAGAGAGAGAGTCAAGCTCTGGGCTGAGGTGCTTGAAGCTGTGACAGACACAGATACAAATACAACTGGGCATTTCAGTTACACTCTTCTGTGAGAACTTCTCAGCTGACTCCCAAAGCACCTTGGTCCCTTGTCTGGTCTGCCTCAGTTTCTCCAGTCTTCTGAGCCTACAATATGCTACCAATTTCCCATCTAATTGAATCGCCAGTCTATGTCAGACGCAGGATACAGCATGCTTGGGGCTGGTGCATGGGGATGACCCACAGAGATGTTATGGGGAGGGAGGTGGGAGGGAGGTTCATGTTTGGGAACACATGTAAGAATTAAAGATTTTAAAATTTAAAAAAAAAAAGGAATAAGAAGCCATTTGGGAATTGGCATGGGGAGGAAGAACACACAAACACACACATATACTATAGCAGAAAACAGCAGATAAAAATGATCTTTCATCTCTTCATGACTTTGTTTCCCCATGATAAAATGATGACGATTTTTAAAAGATATTTTTTTGATGTCTTTATTTGCTGCAATATCATTTTGCTTTATGTTTTGGTTTCCCATACTGCCGGGAGCCAGTGTGAGGAATCCCGCCCGTGACAAGGTCATGAGGAAGGAAGCTGACATACGCAAGGCGTGCTCAGACTTCAGGGACCCCTCTGGAAATTCCTAAGCATGTACCCCAACAAAAATCTGCCTGCTTTTGTGCTCTGCTTTTCCACTCTTCTGACATTTTCTGGAAAAAGTCAATTCAGGGCTTTAGTCTTCTGCATTTAAAAGAGTGTTTCAATCCAAAAAACCCTCTGATGGCTTTCTAGCCTGCCTGCAGGACTCGTACAGCTGCGCGTGTGATTGTTTGAGGCCTCCTGACCGCAGGAGGCACAGGAAGCTTAAAACATCCTAGGAATGTAGGAGCTTCCGAGGAGTCAAAATCTTTAGAATAGGACTGATTAAAGGTTTCATTTGTTGAGTCAATATTTGCTGCCAAATTTTTACATCCTTTAGTTGTAGATATGGTTAGAAAAACAAGTAGTAGACCTTGTGTTAGCAACATTAGATCTTTGAGTTAAGTACCTTCTTTGTTATATCCCACTGCACCTTTGTTCTATAGAGATGTAACTTTAATGCTAATGCTTTAAGGAAATGTAGATTAAAGAAAAACACTTCAGGGGAAACAAGATTAACATTCATTAAGGAAGAGAGCCAAAAAGTGTTAACAAGCCTCTTGGCCAGAAGATAATGTAAATCACCTGAGACCTTTTGTATACCAAATGATGTATAGAAAGAGCTTGAGCTGCGAACGCTACATAATCTTGTGTTACCCATTGATCTCTGTTTTATCAAAAGTATAAAAGGCCTTCTGAACAATAAAGGATGGGGCCAGCTTCTCGGGGCCAGCTTCTGGGGCCAGGGGCCGGGGCCAGCTTCTTGGACCAGCTTCTCTAACTAGTCTCCCGGCCTGGTTTCTTGGCACTCTGGCTCCCCCCGTGTCTCTCTCTCTTTCTTCTTCTCTCTCTTTCCCTCTCTCTGCTCTTTACTTTAATTTTGGGCTGAATTTCCACCTGGAGCGCGGAGGCTCTCCACGTCTACTTACTTGCCCCGGCTGTTAAGACCCGCGAGAAAGGGAGCTTAAGGCGAGGCACCCTTAGATATTCAAGCGGGCGCCGGTGGCCCAACGTAGATGGTGCAAATTCCTTGTCTGGGATTTTATTGGCCTTCCGCGTAAACCAAGCTATTCAGCCCTCTTCTTCCACTTAATCTTCTTACTACACTATAGTTTCTTAATCTAATCTTTCATTAATAAATAAACAAGTCTTTCCACGCCGACGCCGTCCACCCTTCGAATTCCCTGGATCCACCGGGGCTGGACCCCGGCACCATACCCCCTGCTTTGGAAGGCAACATTTTAACTACTGGACTGCCAGGGAAGTCCCGAAATGCTGATAATCAAAACTACTGTCTTGCCCAAGGTGAAATTAAATAACGTACGCAAAGCATCTCATTCAGTGCCTGGAAGAGAAGCTACGTTTAGTAACGATGGTCTTATTTCTTCTAGGCATCTTTCAGTTCCCGACGGTTTGACTTTCTTTAATACCTTCACTTTCAGTTCTCTTTGGGGTCTATTGAACAGTAAATCTCAATCGTGGCTATGCATTTGCAATGCCTGTTAATCTAAAGATAACAACAAAAACCCGAGTGGTATAGATTTAGTAGGTTTGGAGAGGGGCTTAAGCATTTGTATTTTTCAAATGCCATGTGTGGGTGATTCTGATGTGCATCCAGACTTAGAAAAGATGAGCCCTGACTCCAAGCTCAAAGGGAAGAAGAGAATCATTGTGTGTCTTCGCAGCTGTCTGATGCTATTAACTGGGCAGGAAGAATATGCGGCTAAGGAGACACAAATAAGTGTCAGTGCTCTTTCCTGTGTCTGCTGTATAATACTTTCCATATATTAGGGTTAAGCAAATGTTGGTTGAAGTCTAGAAACGAAAATCTATTTTCCTTCGATGAATCTCTTGAGTATGTAAATGCTGAGAACCGCATTCCCTCTCCATAACTTAACCTAGACCTCTCTCCTGACATCCAGATCTGTGGGCCTTTCCACAAGAGTCTACTGCAGACTCAGCTCAACTGCACTCTGCCTCACTGGTTTTGAACCTGGCTCTCTGCTTGACTGACTGTGTGTCATTAGTTTTTCCCCATATCTCATAGGATCAGTGTGAAGATCCCATGAGATTAATATTTGGAAGTGAATAAATAAATATATATTTATATATATCTCAATAATATCTGTATATCCATCTATCCATCTATCATCTATCTATGAACAGCAAATATATATATAACCAAATATATATAAGCAAATATATATATTTATTATATATATAACCAAATATATATATAAGCAAATATTTATTATATATATATATAACCAAATATATATATATATATATAATGTATATATATATTTATAACCATAAATATATATGGTCATATTTTTTATTTTGGACTTCCCTGCTGGCTCAGCAGTAAAGAGTCTGCCTGCAGTGCAGGAGATGGATTGATCCCTGGGTCAGGAAGATCCCCTGGAGGAGGAAATGACAACCCACTTTGGTATTCTTGCCTGGGAAATCCTATGGACAGAGCAGCCTGGTGGGCTATAGCCCATGAGGTTACAAAGAGCTGGACAGGCCTGAGTGACTGAGCACACACATGCGCCTAGGTATTATTGAATTTATTAATCTCTTATGCAAATCCACTGTCCTCAGTTGGTCCCTGTCTAGAGATGGTAGCATAGACTGATGACTCCATGCAAGTGCCTGGAAGTCATCTTGGACTTTTCCCTCCAGTCACATCCTCCGCACCTTCTAACAGCTAGCATTGACCACATATTCTTTGTAATTCTCTTCCTTAAGAATCTTCTTTTTATTTATTCATGCGTTTGGCTGTGTCAGGTCTTCACTGTGGCATGCAGGCTCTTTGTTGTGGTGCAGGGCTCGTGTTTGTAGCACTGACACCTCTGTAGTTGTGGTGCACAGGCTTAGGTGCCCGGTGGCACATGGTGTCCTTAGTTCTCTGACCAGGGATCAAACCCAAGTCCCCTCCATTGGAAGGCACATTTTAACCACTGGGCCACCAGTGAAAATCCCTTGACCACGTTTTTCTTACTATCTCCCAGCGCAGGCCACCATTGACTCTTCCCTGAACTCCTACAGTTGTCTCTGATTAGGTGTCCTGTCTCCAATCTACCCATTGCAGAGTGTAGCTTGCCTCCAAACTCATCATCCCAAACAGCAGAGAGGATTAATGTCATTGCCCTGCTTAAAACTTTTACTGAGTTCATTTGCCCTTAGCCACTAATCTAAAGCACTTTACATATTGGATATATACCTCTGGTCACTGTTTACAAGCCTCAACTGGTTGACACCCTCCTTGAACCTTGTGCCCCATTGATTTTTTCAAAACAATTTATTTTTTCTGCATCGGGTCTTTGTCGCTGTCCTCAGATTTTATTTATAGTGAGTGGGGGCTACTCTAGGTCTGGTGCTAGGGCTTCTCATTGTAGTGGCTTCTCTTGTGGAGAACAGGCTCTAGGTGTGTGGGCTTCAGCAGTTTTTAGCACGGGGGCTCAATAGTTGAGGTCCATGGGCTCAGGCTACCCCCCAGCATGTGGGATCGTCCCAGACCAGAGATTGAACCCGAGTTCCCTGCATTGGAAGGTAGATTATTAACCACTGGACCAGCTAGGAAGTCCTTTCCCCATTGATTTGAACCTCCCTTTGGTCTTCAGCTGCTTCATGCTTCTCTGAGCTCTGTCCAATGAATTAAATGCTCTCCATCTCGGACACTCTCACTATGAAAGCAAAATGAAGTATGTGTGATATATGAGCATTGGAACCTAAAGGAAATGTGGATTATCTTAAGACCACCCTCTTGTTCTAAATCCTCACTGCTGTGATAAAAGTCCTTACCTCCTAGGTTGGTGAAGATGAAGCCAGTGATGCATGGTCTTGATCCACTCTTTATTTGCATCAGCAAGCTCCAGCTACTGCCAAGATAGAATCTCCCCAATCCATTTATGTTCTGGGTGCTCATGGAAATACTCCCCCAAACTCTACTCAATACTTTCCCAGTCCCTTATTATATATCGACACAATTATGCCTTGATTTGCTTTCTTTGATTTTTGCCTATGATTCCTGGATTTGACACTTGGATTTTTTTCCCCACTCCTTTATTTAAACATTGGGGCTTCCCTGGTGGCTCAGACAGTAAAGAATTCACCTACAATGTGGGAGACCCAGGTTCGATCCCTGGGTAGGGAAGAGCCCCTGGAGAAGGAAATGGTAACTCATATAGTATTCTTGCCTGGAGAACCCCATGAACAGTGGAGTCTTACAGGCTACAGTCCATGGGGGGATATAGCCTTTTTGAAGGACAGTAGCATGGACCCAGTTTTATTCAGCATAGTCCATGGGGTCACAAAGAATTGAATACAACTGAAGAACTAAGCACACACATTTAAACCTTAGCATTTCACACTGAGCTTTGGATTAGTCTTGGCACCTGGAGTAGGATTCAGTAGGAATCCTCAAGTTCTCCTCTAGCCCCACAAAACCCAGCCCACAGCAATACCCTGGCAAACAGGCCATGGCCTGCTCTGATTTCTCTTGGAGTTTAAAAAGTAAGACATTAATTGTTGATTTTCAGATGGTTCTTCCAGCATGTGATCTGTATCAGCAGGCTTAAAGCTGAACTTAATTTCCTTAATAGCAAAAAAAAAAAAAAAAAAAAGGTTCAAGTTATAAGAAGTATGTGTGTGTGTGAGCATGCACGCATAAACCTCTAAATGAGAACAAGAAATATGAACCTAATTGTAGCACTAATAATGAAGGAAATCTTGCCAGACAAATTTCAACTTCATTATTGGCTTTAATAAGCAAATGAGAGAACAAATAGAATACAGTGGATGTCCCTGGTCTTGACTTTATTAACACATTGCACAGAGCACTTCACGAAACGATAGTCCATCAGGGCATTTCAATCAGCATGGAGGTGAATAGTTGCAGCAGCCAAGAGCTGGCTGGTTGCATAAAAAGGGAAGGTGGTAGAAATGACAGCCTTTTTGAAGGACAGCAGCATGGACCCTGTCATATTCAGCACAGTTCCTAATGATGTGGAAGGGAGAGCACACAGTATATTAATTAAACTTGACAAGGATGCTGATTTGATTAGCAGAATGAACTTGGAGAGCACAGAAACATAGTTAGGAAATACGAATTAAAGAATACAGTTTGGAAAAATACAAATAGTGCATTTTGGTAGAAATAAGCCATTAGAGAAATACTTAGGGGTCCCATCACAGGAACTAGGACACATTTAGGAAAATACAGATGAAAATGCCACACTTGTTTTCAGTCCCCAAGGAGGGCATGGAGCATCGCTCCTCATGCGTCCCTGAAGGCTAAACACTGTACCCCCTTAATAAGGCTTCAACAGAAGGCTTTCTTACTGAGATGAAGACACTTTGGAATTGGTACTTTCCATGTATTTCACCTGAGAGGCCCTTTATATTAGCGACATCTCACTCACATTGCAGCTCTAACAAAACACTTGTCAGACTTCTGGATCATTGCACAGTTTTAAAGGGACAAAAGATTTCTCTTCAGGGTCAAACTCTTCCTCCCCTGCCTTCTTCATCCCTATTCAGCCAAGAATTTTCTATCACGGTTTGGCACTGCCTTGGGGTGGGAGTTCATGTCTACCTTATCGAATACATGTAAGAAGTTTCTAAATTAATCGGAACCTTGCTTTCATGTCGCCTAATAATATTCCTTTTCCTGGCTTTTTATATGGTTGTTTGGTTGCTCAGTTGTGTCCAACTCTTCGCAACCCCATGGACTGTAAGCTGGCCAAGCTCCTCTGTCCATGGGATTTTCCCAGGCAAGAATACTGGAATGGGTTGCCATTTCCTTCTCCAGGGGATCTTCCTGACCCAGTGATCGAACTCAAGTCTCCTGCATTGGCAGGTGGGTTCTTCACCACTTTTTATAATGATCCTTCAAAGACTGTTCATTCTGGGAACATCATAATGAACTTTGGCTTGTTCCTTTCTTGCATACTAGCTTGCAAACACGAGATTATTTTCTTAGTCTTCTTCTGCAGATCCATTTTTGTCCCAATTTCTTTTTTTTTTTATTCCTTCTTTCCTTTCTTGCAGTGCCATGCAAGATGCTGGATTCCAGTTTCTCGGCCAGAACCAGGGATCGAACCAGCACCCCTTGCAGTGTTTTAACCATTGGGCCACCAGGAAAGTCCTTCCCAGATATCTTTCTTGACTCTCACATAAGTTCTGTAAGGTAGGGGGCCTTGTGTGCAGGGTTTTATTCACTATTTTCCCACAAACTATCTTTAAAAGGCAATAATTAACCTCTCTGAACTTCCATTTTCATTAGTGAACATAATAATACTTGCCTTGTTGCAAGAAACAGAAGCGACAAGCCAGGCAAGCATACTGTATGGAATTAGAAAGTGCCGTTCAAAGCAGTTATTATTGCCATTGTACAGAACATCCTGGACTTCATGGAAATGTAGAGACTTGTCCAGCATCAGGAGGATAATGACTGAGGGGACATGAGCCTACCTCCAGCATCCCTCCTTCTCTATTCCGTGTTTTTCCACTCTCATCACCGTGTTACCTCCTTCCTACAAGCGAATCTGGGACAGATACACCAAGCACATAAGGATGAGGTTCTGCAGATTTTGTATGTGAAATAACCCTAATCCGGACTCCCTGGTTATTGCAAATCTTTACTTCACACTAATTCTACGCACCTGAATGCTCATTAATTGTTAAAAAAAAATACACACAAAAAATTTTTTAATGAAAAAAGAAGGAAAACAAAAGAAAAAAGGAAGAAATAAAGAAAATAATGTTTGAAGCTATGAAAATCTCATACATGGTGCCCAGTTATGAGGGGCACCCATTGATAAAGTTGTAGAGAATTTAGCTGAAGTTACTCAGAAGCCCGGAAATCTTTTAGCCAATACAATCTGGAATTTCACAGTACCCATGAAGGGAACACTGTACAGAAGTCCTCAGCAATTCCTTTTCCTCTAGATACAGAGAGTATACTTTAAAAGGGAAGTATCCATTAGGATTATTCTGAGCCTTGGGCTGGACTTGTGGCTTACTGACAGGCAGCATGAGGGACCCGGAGTTAGGCTGGATTAGTAAATTACAGCTTTATCATTAGCTACGCAACAAGGGACATCCGTTTCTGCCTCTAGGTGTGATGAGCACGAGCACTTCACCAGATGATTGGGAGAGTCGGATGAGATGATGTCTATAAATCGGCAAACACTGTGCCAGACATATAATAAACGTGATCATAACACATTACTGAGTACTTATTAGGTGCTAGACATTGCTTCAAGTGCTTCACAGGATCAACACAGTTAATAACCATAATAACACTGTTAGATAGGTTAATATTTTTCCCCTTTCATGATTGAGGAAATAAGAATAAAGAAGATGGGTGGAACTGCCAGCATCACACATCCCAGGAGTGCTGGAGACATGATCTGAACCCAAGAAATCTGACTCCTGATCCCTGGTTTTTGGTTTTGTTTTAATTAAGACCGAATGGATATTCGATAAACTATTTCTTTACAGCATGCAATTTGCTTATAGAAAACAAATGTGTGAAGGCATCACCACAATTAAAATATGGAATGTATATCCATCAGTTCCCAAATTCCCCTGTGCCCCACTGCACTCCTTCCCACCCACCCTTTTCTGTCTGTATCCCATCCCCTTCTTACATCCCCAGGAAACCACCAGTATGTTTCTGACTCTATAAATTCCTTTGTGTTTTCTAGAATTTTATGTAAATGGAATCATACAGCAGGTACTTTTTCTTGGGGGGTCTGGCTTTTTTCACTTAGCACAATTATTTTAAGATTCATCTATGTTGTGCATATCAATGGTTAATTCTTTTTGATATTATTATATGGAATAGCTACAGCTGCTTTAGGGCATTGCTGGTGGCTCAGTAGTAAAGAATCTCCTGCTAATGCAGGAGATGCAAGAGATGCATGTTCAGTCTCTGGGTTTGGAAGGTACCCTAGAGTAGGAAATGGCAACCCACTCCAATATTCATGCCAGGAAATCCCATGGTCAGAGGAGCCTGGCAGGTGACAGTACATGGGGTCACAAAAGAGTTGGACAATAACAACTTGTCAACAGTAACAACTTGTTTACCTGTTCACCTGTTGATGGACATTTTGGTGTTTCTAAATTCTGGCTAGTATATATAAACTTGCTATGAATATTAGTAAAGACTATTTATATGGATATTAGTTTTCCCTAACTTAATCACAAAACCTATGTAATGCATACCTCTGTTATTGAGAAAAGCTCAGTAAACCTTAGGAGAACTTAGAAATGGTGGTCTAGCATGAACTTCCTTTCTTGAAATTGCATATTGTCCAGAAAAGAACTTAGTATCCACATGGTCTTGCCTCTTTCCTAGAGTAACAGCAGAAGAAAAAGAACCCCTTGTATATTCCACCTTCACATGTGGAATTCTTTCTGGGGTAGAGGAAAAGAGTGAAAAAGAAAAAGAAAAAAAAAAAAGCCAAATGTGCTGGTTTACTGAAATTTGCTTTACTGGAAAGCAGAACCCAATCTACTTGTCAAAATTTTCAACCTGATGTGTTTTCAGTGCAGTTACTGGTGATGAATGACTGGGCCTGACCAAGTTACCTGCCAAAAGTTAATGGGAAAGCTCTAGCGACTTGGGCAGGAAATGAGATCCCCGGATGTTCCCAGAGTCAGTGAGACAATTAATCTGATTTACATCCATTGCATTTCAGAGAGCTAAAATTTCATCTGCTGCTCCTAAGCATTCATTTGGGGTGAAACCACATTACTTTAAGTGGAACCCATCCGTCAAGCTGTTTATAAAATACCCAGTGACTAACAAGGATAGAAAGCCAATAGCAGAACTCAGAGATCACAGATGACGCCCAGGCAGGAGAATGCATTACACAGAACTGCAGACATGTGGCATGAAGAAACACATCACTTGGGCTAAAACTCTGCCCCACAGAGAACACAGGGTCTTGATAAGTGTCTAAGACCCAAATGATAAACTCAAAAGTCCAGATGGCAGGAAGAGACAAGAGGTGGCTTCCCACAGCAGGAAATGAAATATTCTTGATGGAAAGGAAAGAAAATCAGGGATCTTATGGCAGGGTTTTTGTTTTTTTTTGAGTTGTCTTCTCTTGCAGGATTTGAAGACACTAATATGACACAAATAAGATGGAAGTGAGGTGGGTAAAGCTGAAATTTATTTGTGGCTACAAGATTCACATTTCATAGAAGGGGCAAGAGAACAGCCTGCAGAAAATTTGCCTGCTGTGTTGAGTCTAGGATACAGCTGAGAAGTTGTGAGGTGACAGCTCTCATTGCATGGGGAGCCAATGGTGATCCTGAGATATTATTTCTTATTTTTCTGGTTCAGAGACTTTTCAAAATCCAGAGTTATCATGAAGGCTGTTTCCTGTGGCATCAGTAACCTTTATCTATAATGGTAACCACAAATTTCAAGTCAGTTTGAGGAATAAAATTTGGACAGTTCTCAACAGTAGATGAGTCGTTCTTAAATTGCTTGGGTTTCTCTTAATAACTGTCATTGGTGATATTGAAAGAAAAAAAAAGGCCAAGATTTCAGTAGTTATCTACAGCTGCTGCTGCTGCTGCTGCTAAGTTGCTTCAGTCGTGTCTGACTCTGTGCGACCCCATAGATGGCAGCCCACCAGGCTCCCCCATCCCTGGGATTCTCTAGGCAAGAATACTGGAGTGAGTTGCCATTTCCTTCTCCAATGCATGAAGGTGAAAAGTCAAAGTGAAGTTGCTCAATCATGTCTGACTCTTTGAGACCCCATGAACCGCACCACGCCAGGCCTCCCTGTCCATCACCAACTCCCAGAGTCCACCAAAACCCATGTCCATTGAGTCAGTGATGCCATCCAACCATCTCATCTTCTGTTGTTCCCTTCTCCTCCTGCCCTTAATCTTTCCCAGTATCAGGGTCTTTTCAAATGAGTCAGCTCTTCACATCAGGTGGCGAAAGTATTAGAGCTTCAGCTTCAGCATCAGTCCTTCCAATGAATAGTCAAGACTGATTTACTTTAGGATGGACTGGTTGGATCTCCTTGCAGTCCAAGGGACTCTCAAAAGTCTTCTCCAACACCACAGCTCAAAAGCATCAATTATTCGGTGCTCAGCTTTCTTTATAGTCCAACACACATCCATACATGACTACTAGAAAAACCATAGCCTTGACTAGACAGACCTTTGTTGGCAAAGTAATGTCTGCTTTTCAATATGCTGTCTAGGTTTGTCATAACTTTCCTTCCAAGGAGTAAGTGTCTTTTAATTTCATGGCTACAGTCACCATCTGCAGTGATTTTGGAGCCCCAAACAATAAAGTCAGCCACTGTTTCCATTGTTTCCCCATCTATTTGCCATGAAGTGATGGGACCGGATGCCATGATCTTAGTTTTCTGAATGTTGAGCTTTAAGCCAACTTTCTCTCCTCTTTCACTTTCATCAAGAGGCTCTTCAATTCTTCTTCACTTTCTGCCATAAGGGTGGTGTCATCTGCATATCTGAGGTTATTGATATTTCTCCCGGCAATCCTGATTCCAGTTTGTGCTTCGTCCAGCCCAGCGTTTCTCATGATATATTCTGCATATAAGTTAAATAAGAAGGATGACAATATACAGCCTTGACGTACTCCTTTTCCTATTTGGAACCAGTCTGTAGTTCCATGTCCAGTTCTAACTGTTGCTTCCTGACCTGCATATAGGTTTCTCAAGAGGCAGGTCAGGTGGTCTGGTATTCCCATCTCTTTCAGAATTTTCCACAGTTGATTGTGATCCACATAGTCAAAGGCTTTGGCATAGTCAATAAAGCAGAAATAGATGTTTTTCTGGAACTCTCTTCCTTTTTCAATGATCCATACTAGTCCTGATTAAAAAATGGATAGAAGACATGAATAGAGATTTTTCCAAAGAAGATAGAGAAATGACTAATAGGCACATGAAAAGTTATCGATATTGCTAATCTTCAGGGAAATGCAAATCAAAACCACAATGAGATATCACCTCACACCTATCAGAATGGCCATTATTAAAAAGACCACAAATAACAAGTGTTGGTGAAGATGTGGAGAAAAGGAAACGCTTGTTCACTGTTGGTAGAAGTGAAAATTGGTACAGTCACTATGGAAAACAGTGTGAAGATTCCTCAAAAAATTAAAAATAGAACCACCATATGATCTAGCAATTACCCTCCTGTTTATATATCTGAAGAAAGTGAAAACACACATTCAAAAATATAAATGCACCCCAAGGTTTATAGCAGCATTATTTGCAAGAGCCAAGATATGGAAGCAACCTAAGTGCCCATCAATAGATGAATGGATAAAGATGGCACATGCACATACAATGGAATACTACTCAGCCATAAAGAAGAATAAAAGTCTGCCATTTGCAATAGGTACATGGACCTAAAAGATTTAATGCTCAGTGAAATGAGTCAGGTAAAGAAAGACAAATACTCCATGTTATCATTTATACATGGAGTCTAAAAAAATAAGCAAATAGATTTAACAAAACAGAAAATAGTGTTTACTAGTCAGGAGAGGGAAGTCAAGAAAGGGGTATGAGACTAAGAAGTACAAACTACTGTGTTTAAAACAGACAAGCAATAATAATACACTGTACAGCATGGAGAAGTATAGTTATTATTTCTCAATAACTTTAAATGGAGTATCAGTAGGTTAAGAATCTGCCTGCAGTGCAGGAGACCCATGTCTGATCCTTGGGTCAGGAAGATCCCCTGCAGAAGGAACTGGCAAACCACTGTAGTATTCTCACCTGGAGAATTCCAGACAGAGGAGCCTGGTGGGCTAAAGTCCATGGGATCGCAGGAGTTGGACATGACTTAGCTATTAAAACACAAACCACCACACCAGAAATTAATATAATATTGTAAATCTTATTCTCCAAACAAGAGTACTGGAGTGGGTAGCCTTTCCCTTCTCCAGGGGATCTTCCCAAGCTGAGGATCTTCCCAACCCAGGTCTCCCACATTGTAGGCAGATTCTTCACCAGCTGAGCCACTAGGGGAGCCCTGTAAATCAGCTATACTTCAATAAAAAAGAGAAATTAAGTAATCTGTCCAAAAAGTTACTAAAAAGCAAAGGAAAGATTCATATCCAGACAATTGGATGCAAAAAATCTAGGTTATTAGCCCCTACTTTTTGCTATGTTCTTTAAATTTCACTGCAACCCTACAAGGGAGCTATTTCTTCCATTTTCTGTACAATGAAACAGACTGTGAGAGGCCTAGTAACTTTTAAAAGTCACACAGCTAGTGAATAATAGAGACTGGGGGTGGAACCCAGAATGCTTCATTTCAAAATTCACTTTCTTTCTATTCTGCAGGATATACATTTAAATTGTTGTTGTTCAGTCACTGAATCGTGTCTGGCTCTGTGACCCCATGGATTGCAGCATGCCAGGCTTCCCTGTCCTTCACAATCTCCAAGAGTTTGCTTAAATTCATGTCCATTGAGTTGGTGATACCATCCAATCATCTTGTTCGCTGCCACCCCCTCTCCTCCTGTCTTCAATCTTTCTCAGCATCAGGGTCTTTTCTAATGAGTTGGCTCTTTGCATAAGGTGGCCAAAGTATTGGAACTTCAGCTGAAGCATCAGTCCTTCCAAAGAATATTCAGGGTTGATTTCCTTATGATTGACTGGTTTGATCTCCTTGCAGTCCCAGGGATTCTCAAGAGTCTTCTCCAGCACCACAATTTGAAAGGATAAATTATTTGGTGCTCAGCCTTTTTTATGGTTTGACTTTCACATCTGTACATGACTACTGGAAAAACTATAGCTTTGTCTAGACAGGTCTTTGTCTCCGCTTTTTAATATGCTGTCTAGGTTTGTCATGGCTTTCCTTCCAAGGAACAACCATCTTTTAATTTCATGGCTGCAGTCACCATCTGCAGTGATTTTGGAGCCCAAGAAAATAAAATCTGTCACTGTTTCCACTGTTTCCCCATCTATTTGCCATGAAGTGATGGGACCGGATGCCATGATCTTAGTTTTTTGAAAGCTGAGATATAAGCCAGCTTTTTCACTCTCCTCTTGCACCTTCATTGAGAGGCTCTTTAGTTCCTTTCTGCTTTCTGCTGTAAGGGTGGCATCATCTGCATATCTGAGGTTATTGTTATTTCTCCTGGCAATCTTGACTCCAGCTTGAACTTCATCCAGCCTGGCATTTCACATGATGTACTCTGCATGTAAGTTAAATAATCAGGGTTACCATATGCAGCCTTGATGTTTAATTACAAAAAATTACAATGCAAATTCAGAAGAGAGTGGTAGAAAAGTAAGCAGACTCTTGGGCAAGAATCCAGTGGCAGAGCTATTAGTGGATGTCTATACCAACTTTATAGTATATCAGTACCAACTATCTATAGTATACATAGCATGACAGAGTTGGGATGGGCCAGAGGCAGGTGCTGGTGAGATGGATGAGCTGGGAATGGTAAGAAATAGAGGAAAGTTTTGCACACAGATGTGGATTGTATTTCATTTGCCATAAACATAGCCTTTCTTGAATTCTGAATTCAATTGCAGATTTTTCAAAAAGAAAAAAAAAATCCTAAAACAAATCTCTTGTTATCTAAGCCTTTGCCTTGAGTCTCTCCACACTCAGAAAAAGAGAAATAGAGCAGTTCAGTTCCTGTTGGTACATTACCATGGAGACGGCTTCCACAGTATCTTCAGCCCTGCCTCACCCCTGCAGGGGTCTCCAAACTTAATTATTTATTAATAGGCTTTTACCAGGGCAGTCTCCAGGGGAGGAACATCTTGCTTTCGAGGCGAGACTGTGAAGAGAAACAGAGGCAGAAAATACTATGCAATTACAAAGAATTAATTAGAGCTTCTGTAAATGTACCGACAAACATGCCTTAGGACAGCCTGCAGTGGGATTTGAGGGTACTCAGGTGTCTGGGAGAGGACAGAAAAGTGGACAGTAGGTCTCCAATAATCATTTCTCCCATGACACTGCAAGAGTCTGCCACACTGTTCCTTCCCTGAACTAACTTTTCAAGATGGATTAGTAAGCTTCACATTCAGAGAAACAGTTCAGGAATTCACCCTAATATGTATATTCTGTGTGTGTGTGTATATACATATATATATATATATATATATATATATATATATATATATATATATATATATATATATATAGTGTTTCCATCCTCAGACACCCTTCTAAGCATACCACAATAGCCTTAGCTATACTAATTAATTAATTAATGGGGATTACTTAGAAATGATAGTGATAGAGTTAGGTCTTACAGGGAAATGTGATTCCTAGGTTACCAATTTACATGATTGCACATGAATTTTTTTTTCTATATGTTTAAACCTAATGAATGGAAATAGAGTGGGAAAAGTGCAAAGGTATTTAATTAACTTGTTAATTAACTTATTAACTCATCCATTCATTTATCCATTCAATACAGATCTCTTCATTCACTTAACTATATTTACTGAGAATTAGATACTGGTTTGAATATCACACGGTACTTGACCCAATAGACATGAGACAGGTACTTAGGTCACTAAGTTCATGGTAAAAGTTTATTAGTTACCTTAAAATATACATTGGTGAAACCTTGTGATAAATGGCATAATGAATGAGGTCACACTGAAATCACAGAGTGATTAGTGATACTTTGTGTCTGATAATGAATTAGTTGCCTGCTGATAGCCCTTTCAACTCTGTCTGAAGAAGATCTGAATCTCTTTGGAGGAGTCAACTAATTTCCATGTCATTTTGCACAACTAATGCACAAAATCTTACCTTAGTCCCACTGTTGACTTTCCTTTTATTGAGGGCTATGTGGCATATCTATAGGCGGTAAGTAAATCATCAGAGATCTAACAGAAAATTCATTCTGTCCTTTAATAGACTGAAGTTTATACCTCCAGTCCTTTCAAGTTAGGTATAATTACTTGGCACTCCAGTTTCTGATGTATTAATAGTTGAGTCTAGGTTGTAAAAAGGTACATACAGAACACTCCATAACACCTTAGAGCTAGAAAGAACCTGTAGGTCATAAAACCAATACAAGCTACTGTGTCTTGGTTGTTTATTAGATGTTACACTCTTTACTTAATATATTAGCTCCTACTGTTAAAACCTACAAGGCAAGTAAGATTAGTTTCACTGACGAGGAATTTAAGCCTGGAAATAATGATGAACAGGTTCAGTATTCCAGAGTTGGTTAGAATGCTAGAAGGAAACCCAGTTGTGTCTAACCCCAAAGCCAGAAAATATTTGACTGGACTCTGCGATCCATTCAGGGCTCAATTCCGTCATTCTTTAGATAGGAAAATTAAGACTCACACATTTGAGAAAACCCATATTCATTCTTGACCAAAAGATCTTAACAATCCAGGAAGAATTTGATCAGGAACATTATCTAAAATTAGTAGCCAACATCATAATTAGCAGTAAGCCTTTAAAATAATTCTCACTGAGGTCAGGAACACTTCGGGATTCATGAAATCAATACTATTATCTAACACTGATTTGAAATTTTAGTGATGGAAATGAAAGAGGGAAATTAGAGTTATAAGAAACAGTGAAAAGAAAGAAAAGTTCATAATTGATCTCTCGATAAAACCAAATGGAACAACTGAAAATTCTAATAAAGCAAATGCTAGAGTTTGGAATATTGGCTGGTTTCAAACTACATATTCAAAAGCAAAAGCTATGGAAATGCAAGGGACCCGGAATAACTAAAATGATTTTTAAAAAAAGAAGAACAAATTTAGAGCTCTCACACCTCCCAACTTCACAATTTGTTACACAGCCTTAGTAAACAAGACAAAGTGATACCGGCCCAAAGATAGACATGTAGATCAAAAGAACAGAACTGAGATTCTGGAAACCAGCTCTCATCTTTATCATCAAATGACTTTTGACAACGGTGCCAAGACAATTTCTTGGGGGAAAGAATAGTCTTTCCAGCCAATGATGCTAAGATAATTCGATATTCAGATGCAAAGGAATAAGTTGGATCCCTTCCTTATATACCACACACAATAATTAACTCAAATTGAATCACAGACCTAAAAGAGCCCAAACTATAAAACTCTTAGAGGAAATAATAGAAATAAAGCTCCTTGATCTTGTATTAGGCAAACCTTTCTTATATTTGACATGAAAGCACATGGGACAAAAATATAGATGGACTTCCCTGGTGCCCCAGTAGTTAAGACTACAGGGGCACAGGTTCTATATCTGGTCAGGGAAGCAAGATCCTGCATTCCACATGGTGCAGCCAAAAAAATAAAAAGAAGAGGAAATTACCTATTTTTAAAAAAACAAGAAATAGATATACGGGACTTCATAAAAATTAAAAGGGCTTCCCTGGTGGCTCAGTGATAAAGAATTTGCCTGCCAGTGCAGGAGACATGAGTTTGATCCCTGGGTCAGGAAAACCCCTTGGAGAAGGAAATGACAACCCATTTCAATATTCTTGCCTGGGAAATCCCATGAAGAGAGAGCCTAGAAGACTATAGTCCAAAGGGTCACAAGAGAGTGGGACACAACTTAGAAAGTGAAAAGTCATCCCATAGAATGAGAGAAAATATTTGCAAAGTAATATCTAAAAAGATACTGGTATCCAGAATACATAATGAACTCTTACAGCCCAATAATGAAAAATGAAAATAAAAGCATAATGGAATTTGACTAGACATTTCTTTTAAGTAGATAATGAAGAGGCCAAAAGGCATGTGGAAAGTTGTATAATTAACCATGAAGGAAATGCATGTCAAAATGTGATACCATTTTAACACCATGCTGCTGCTGCTAAGTCCCTTCAGTCGTGTCCGACTCTGTGCAACCCCATAGACGGCAGCCCACCAGGCTCCCCCATCCCTGGGATTCTCCAGGCAAGAACACCATAAGTTGACTATAATCAAAAAGTGAGATGATAAGTTATATCCAGGAGTGATATTGTAACCCTTATACATTGCTGATAGAAATGTAAAACGGTGCAGCTACTTTGTTGAACTGTTTGGCAATTTCTCTAAATGACAAATGTAGAGTCACCTTACATGACTCAGCAATTTCACTTGTAGGTATGTACCCAAGAGAATTGAGAACATACCTAAAAAAGCTTGAACATGAATGTTTCTGGCAATATTATTCATAACAATTAAAACCTGAAAACTCTCCAAACAAGTCATTAGCTGATGGTTGGATAAATCAGTATGGTGTATCTATACAATAGAGTATTATTTTTCAATAAAGTGGAGTAAAATACTGATACATACTACAATATGGGTAGATCTTGAAAGTCTTCTTCTAAGTGAAGGAAGCCAGTCACAGAAGACCACATATTGTATGAGTCCATTTATATGAGATGTTTAGAATCGGCAGATCTGTAGAAATAGAAAGTAGATAACTGGTTTCCAGTAGAGCTACTGGGGAGTGACTGCCAGCAGGCATTTTTCTTTTGGGGGGATGGAAATGTTCCACACGTAGGTCATAATTATGGCTTTGCAATTTTATAAATGCACTAAAGGCTTTGAATTGTTCAGTTTATATGGATGACTTATTGAATACGAATTATGCTCAGTAAGATGTCTTTAACAAAGCAACAGCTTTTGTGTGTGTGTGTATATATATATATGCAATTATGTGAAAAGCATAACAAAAATCTCTCATTAAAAGCAGTACACAATGAAAATGCTCATAGTTATACAAAATGAAATACACATCTATTTATTCATTCTTTCTTTTATCAAATATTTATTAGCAGCTGTACTATGCCTGAAATGGATCTATGACCTTGATATGTATCAGTGAACAAAATAAAGAACCCTACTTTACATGTAGAAAGCCACAAAACTCCACTAAAGAAAGATGTAAACAGGCCTCTTCTCCCTAAAATATGGATATATTGACAGTTTCAATACAATTTTTGAAACCTGCCAAAAATGTTTACAATATTTTTTTCAGTCAAAACCATCCCCAGGTCTTAAAAAAAAAAACACAAAATACTAACTTATATACATATAGTTCCTTCAGTTCAGTTCAGTCATTCAGTTGCGTCTGACTCTTTGTGACCCTATAGACTGCAGCACTTAGGCCTCCCTGTCCATCACCAACTCCCAGAGCTTGGTCAAATGCATCTCTATCAGGTCGGTGATGCCATCCAACCGTCTCATCCTCTGTCATCCCCTTCTCCTCGTGTCTTCAAGTTTGCCCAGCATCAAGGTCTTTTCAAATGAGTCAGTTCTTCACATGAGGTGGGCAAAGTACTGAGGCTTCAGCTTCAGCATCAGTCCTTTCAATCAATATTCAGGACTGATTTCCTTTAGGATTGACTGGTTGAATCTCCTTGCAGTCCAAGGAACTCTCAAGAGTCTTTTCCAATATCACAGCTCAAAAGTATCAATTCTTTGGCACTCAGCTTTCTTTATAGTCCAACTCTCACATCAATACACGACTACTAGAAAAAACAGCTTTGATGAGATGGACCTTTGTTGGCAAAGTAATGCCTTTGCTTTTTAATATGCTGTCTAGGTTGGTCATAGCTTTTCTTCCAAGGAGCAAGCGTCTTTTAATTTCATGGCTGCAGTCACCATCTGCAGTTCCCTAATAGGATGAAATATATTTATCCCAGCCCTCAAGACTACATTACTTTTAATAGGGAAAAATACTATTAACATTGGGTAAAAGAGAAAAGGGCAGATTACCACCTTTATGATTCACTGTGTATTAGAGGTATTAACAATAGAATTAGAAATGAAATACAACTAGAGCCTTAAGAAATGAAAAGGAAGAAGTAATATTCTATTTATTTGGTGAAAAAAAATGATTAATTATCAAAAAAGCTTAAAATAATCCATGTAAGTCCCATTTTCAAAAATGAGCAAATTCAAATAGATTTTCAGCTTAGATACCTATACAATAAAGCTAGAAACATCAAACATACAAACAAAGCTATCTGTAAGATATATTAAAAGAGAAGACTTTATAGCAATAAAAGAAAAAACAAGAAAAATGTGCAAAAATTGTATGAGGAAAATTATGAAACACTCCTGAAAGAAAAAAATGTAGATTTCAATAAATGGAAAGATGTACCATGTTCTTGGAAGGGATATTCAACATCATTAAAATACAGTATCTCTGGACTTCTGTGGTGGCACAGTGGATAAGAGTCTGCTTTCCAATTCAGGGGACCTGAAGATGTCCTTGGTCCCTGGTCCAGGTTCATCTCTGGTCCAAGAAGACGCTACACACGACGGAGCAACTAACTCTGTACACCACAACCATCTAGAGCCAACATACTGCAACTGCTGAGCCTGCATAGCTGCAATTACTGTAATCTGCAAGCACCTAGAACCTGTGTGCCGCAGAAGTCCCTGCAGTGCGAAGCCTGTGCACCACAACAAAGAGGAGCCCCTGCTCACTGCAGCTAGAGAAAGCCTTCCCAAAGCAACAAAGACCCAGTGCAGCCAAAAAGAAAAGAAAAGAAAAAGTAATGTCCGTAAGTTAATATACAAATAAAATTGGGCTTCATTTTTTTTAATTATTTTTTTTTCTGGAGCCAGACAAGTTAATTATAAAGCTAATTTGCAAGAACAAAAAGCAAAACTAGCAGAAAACTCCATAATTAAAACATTGTGAACAGGACCAGAAAGAAAATCACTTTCATATGAAAATTTAATATACAATAGCATAGCATCTCATAACAGTGAGAAGAGATACACTTCTTGATGAAAGGAAATCGGATATATGGATACCAAATTAAAAATAAAACATTGGCTCATTCTTCATACCACATGCAAAAGGGAAATTCAAAATAAATCAGATTTAAATGTGAAAAATAAAACTTTACACATGCTGAATGAAAATATGAATTAATTATATAATAATTTGGAAATAGAGATAATTTATCTAATAATCCAAAAATCCAGAATCATAGGGGAAAGCTATCTATTCACATTTATATGTTTTATATATTTTATCATATATGTTTACATTAGAATCAATTAAAATTAATATAAAAATATTATACAAAATATTATTTTGTAAGTACCAAAGAGACTTGTCACATATTTATAAATCACAGCAAAAAGTTAGTAGTCTTAATAATAAAAGAACTTCTAAGAAATAATACAGGACAAGAAAAACAGCCCTATACACAAATGGACAAGATACATAAAGACACCAATGCACAGACACTAAAAAGCAAATGGTGTTTGAAAATGAAAAGGTGTTCAGCTTCATTCATAGTAAGAAATAGGAAAATTAAAAACTATACTGAAGTACTGTTACTCACCTTTCGTATTGGCAAAACTCAAAAGTTTGACAGAATGCAGCATTGTTGAGCTAGCAAAGATACACTCTCAGAGGTGACCAGTGGAAAGGTAAAGTTGCACACCCAAGTTGGTAATAGCTAACTCCAGTGCTCCTGCCTGGAAAATCACATGGAAGGAGAAGCCTGGTGGGCTGCAGTCCATGGGGTCACTAAGAGTCGGACACAGCTGTGCAACTTCGCTTTCACTTTTCACTTTCATGCATTGGAGAAGGAAATGGCAACCCACTCCAGGGTTCTTGACTGGAAAATCCCAGGAATGGGGGAGCCTGGCAGGCTGCCGTCTATGGGGTCGCACAGAGTCGGACACGACTGAAGTGACTTAGCAGCAGCAGCAGCAGCAGCAAAAGTATACGTGCATATACTCTTTGACCCAGCAGACTCTGTTCTAGACATTTATGATGAAACAGCCCAAAAGTATGAAGACATATTCACAAAGGTCTTCATTACAGTAATTTGTCATAGTAAAAGACTGACCCATTTTGTCCATCAATAGGGGACTAGTTAAATAAACTGTGAATGTACAATGAACTACTACACAATTAACATTTACATTTATATGCTACTTTATCTGACCTTTGGGATAAATTTGCTATTTTAAAAATAGCAAGAAAGATAAAATTTTGCATAGTATATAAACTACCATTTAACTAAGAGATGGGTACAGATCTATGAATAGATAGACAGCTAAACTTCTGTATTTAAAAATGGAAGGAAACCATATTCTGCAAAATTCTATAGCGGGTGGCAGAAACAGGGGTAGAAGTTAGATTTTTCTAATACATTTCGTTTTGTTGATTTGATCTTAACACCATATAAATGCATATAATTTTTGGAACAAAATTACCTTAAAATTCATAAATGGAATTGCTAACTATTAAATGTAAACACATACATATTTGAATTGAGTGGTTGGAATAACAAACAGAAATAAGACTTTTCAAATGACTTTAAAACAGTAATTTCATTGTATGCCTTTAGTGGATTATATGCTAAAGGTAAAATAACTAAAACACACAACATACACAAATTATATTATCAGTTGTGAGTGTGTGTATATGTATTGAGTAAATAACTATGCTAATAAAGATTTCTAGCATCAAGGAAGAAATCAAATAATACATGCCAAAGACAATAATCCTTCACTGGAATGTAAGTATAGCATGAACCCATAATATGTTTTCTTTGTTCAATGAAAAATAGCTAGAAACCACGAAAAAGCAATAACAATGAGCAACTCTAATACCCAGATCCTGAACTACTTAATAACAAACTTAACCAGTGATCCTTGAGAACATGGTTGATTCCTGACTTGGGGTAAGAAATGTGGAAAATTAATTTGGATCAAAGAAAGTATGAAAGTTACTTAAGATTTTTAATGTTCAAAGCAAAATGATCCATGGTAAAACAGAGATCTCCACTGTCTGAAAGGGAATAATTAGGGCACACCAATATGTTTAAATCCATCACATAATGACACATAAAAACACAAACAAACAAAAATACTCCAATTAATTACCTCTGAAGTGCTAGGAAACAACACATTATTTGAAAACTGGCCAAAAAAAAAAAAAAAAAAGGAAAGAAAGAAAGAGAGAGAGAAAATAAAGCAGGAAAAGATCTACCTACATAGCAGAACATGTGATCATTAGGGTAAATTTGTTTAAAGAATTGAGAAACAATATAGTGAAAATGAGTATACTACCCAAAGCAATCTACAGATTCAATGCAATCCCTATCAAGCTACCAGCAGTATTTTTCACAGAGCTAGAACAGATAATTTCACAATTTGTATGGAAATACAAAAAACCTCGAATAGCCAAAGCAATCTTGAGAAAGAAGAATGGAACTGGAGGAATCAACCTGCCTGACTTCAGGCTCTACTACAAAGTCACAGTCATCAAGACAGTATGGTACTGGCACAAAGACAGACATATAGATCAATGGAACAAAATAGAAAGCCCAGAGATAAATCCATACACATATGAACACCTTATCTTCGACAAAGGAGGCAAGAATATACAATGGATTAAAGACAATCTCTTTAACAAGTGGTGCTGGGAAAACTGGTCAACCAATTGTAAAAGAATGAAACTAGAACACTTTCTAACACCATACACAAAAATAAACTCAAAATGGATTAAAGATCTAAACGTAAGACCAGAAACTATAAAACTCCTAGAGGAAAACATAGGCAAAACACTCTCCGACATAAACCACAGCAGCATCCTCTATGATCCACCTCCCAGAATACTGGAAATAAAAGCAAAAATAAACAAATAGGATCTAATTAAAATTAAAAGCTTCTGCACAACAAAGGAAACTATAAGCAAGGTGAAAAGACATCCTTCAGAATGGGAGAAAATAATAGCAAATGAAGCAACTGACAAACAACTAATCTCAAAAATATACAAGCAACTTATGCAGCTCAATTCCAGAAAAATAAACGACCCAATAAAAAAATGGGCCAAAGAACTAAATAGATATTTCTCCAAAGAAGACATACAGATGGCTAATAAACACATGAAAAGATGCTCAACATCACTCATTATCAGAGAAATGCAAATCAAGACCACAGTGAGGTACAATTTCATGCCAGTCAGAATGGCAGTGATCCAAAAGTCTACAAGCAATAAATGCTGGAGAGGGTGTGGAGAAAAGGGAACCCTCTTACACTGTTGGTGGGAATGCAAACTAGTACAGCACTATGGAGAACAGTGTGGAGATTCCTTAAAAACCTGGAAATAGAACTGCCATATGACCCAGCAATCCCATTGCTGGGCATACACACCGAAGAAACCAGAATTGAAAGAGACAAGTGTACCCCAATGTTCATCACAGCACTGTTTATAATAGCCAGGACATGGAGGCAAACTAGATGTTCATCAGCAGATGAATGGATAAGAAAGCTGTGGTACATATACACCATGGAGTATTACTCAGCCATTAAAAAGAATACATTTGAATCAGTTCTAATGAGGTGGATGAAACTGGAGCCGATTATATAGAGTGAAGTAAGCCAGAAAGAAAAACACCAATACAGTATACTAACACATATATATGGAATTTAGAAAGTTTTTAATGATAACCCTGTATGCGAGACAGCAAAAGAGACACAGATGTATAGAACAGACTTTTGGACTCTGTGGGAGAGGGAGAGGGTGGGATGATTTGGGAGATTGGCATTGAAACATGTATACTATCATGTAAGAAATGAATCGCCAGTCTAGGTTTGATACAGGATACAGGATACTTGGGGCTGGTGCACCGGGATGACCCAGAGAGATGATATGGGGAGGGATTTGGGAGGGGGGTTCATGATTGGGAACTCATGTATGCCCGTGGCGGATTCATGTCAATGTATGGCAAAACCAATACATTATTGTAAAGTAAAATAAAGTAAAATTTTTAAAAAATTAAAAAATAAAAAGAATTGAGAAACAGTAGCCACACTCTACAATAATAAAACATTACTGAACTAAAACATTTAAGCCATGTGATATTACTATAATGATAAAAAATAACAACATGCACAATGACAATAAATACTGACAGGACAATGAAATAAAATGCACCTCCAAGTCTGACTATTTCTCATATGACAAAGATGTCATTATACATCATTGACAAAATGCTAGATTATTTAACAAGTAGCGCAGAAATAATTGATAATCTGAAGATTTAACTTGCATTTTTACCTTACACTATAACTCAACATAAACTCCAGATGGAATAAAGAGAAAACAGCATGTGAAGAAAGAGAAAAGGAAGGCAAAGAGGGAAAAGAGAAAGGAAAAGAAGAAAGTGGAGAGTTAGGCAAAGAGATGAGTGTCAGCAATGAGAAATTATCCAATTTAGAGGGTATTAGGCTTTTTAAGGCAAAAGCCTCAAAGAAAATATGGAAAATATAGTAATGAACAAAGTAGGCTCTGGCTGGTGCTGCTGCTGCTGCTGCTAAGTCGCTTCAGTCATGTCCAACTCTGTGTGACCCCACAGACAGCAGCCCACCAGGCTACCTGGTCCCTGGGATTCTCCAGGCAAGAACACTGGAGTGGGTTGCCATTTCCTTCTCCAATGCATGAAAGCGAAAAGTGAAAGTGAAGTCGCTCAGTCATGCCCAACTCTTAACGACCCCATGGACTGAAGCCTGCCAGGCTCCTCTGTCCATGGGATTTTCCAGGCAAAAGAGTACTGGGCTGGGGTGCCATCACCTTCTCTGTAGGCTCTGGAGTGGGGCTTTAATGAATAGCTCTGCTCCTTGCTAGTTGATATGTGATCTTCAGCAAGATGGTGAGCCTATTTGTGCCTCAGTTTCCTCATCTGAAAATACGGATAATTATTGTTTACACTTTAAAGATGACAAATAAAATAGCATGCATGTGTACCAAGTCACTTTAATCATGTCCAACTCTGTGCAATCCTATGGACTGTAGCCCACCATGCTCCTCTGTCCACGGGATTCTCCAGAAAAGAATACTAGAGTGGGTTGCCATGCCCTCCTTCAAGGGATCTCTCTGGCCCAGGGATCAAACACCACATCTCTTAAGTCTCTTGCAATGGTAGGTGGGTTCTTTACCACTACCACCACCTGGGAAGCCCAAAATAAAATAGCAATATTAATAATTTCATACAATCTGGGACAGATAGCAAAACTAAATAAATGAGGGTGGGGGGCTATCATTGGACAGAAATTAAAATTTTGTGTATATTGAAAACTTCAAAAATATGATGCAAGTATAAATGACAAGCAAAATATTTGCTACATATAAATATATATGTTACACAAAAGACTAATAGAATTACAAATATATAAAATGAATATGTTATTGAGAAAAATGAGAGGAATAATTCATAAAGTAGAAAGTATTAATCACAATTAAAATTTAATTTAAAATTAAACCTGATGAGATTAAAATTAAATACTTATTATCTGTGTATCTGAAAAAAATTGAAGGTAATATTCAGTGTATGTGAAATTCTACCAAAATTGCTGATATCTTACATCACTGCAGCAAATATGTGGTTAACTCTCTGTAGAGTAATTCAGGGGTCTGTGTCAGGAGTTTTAAAATATCTATAACTTTTATACTTTAAATTATATTTTTTTGTCATTTAAACTAAGAAAGCACTATTAATATATGCAAAAACATTCTTCATACTTTTACTTTTAGTAGTGAAAACTCAGACTCAAGTTATGCGTCCAAAGTTATATGATTATCAAATACACTTTGATAATACCAATAAATGCTTTATCAAGAAGATTTGTTAATGTCATGTATATGCTATGTTATAAAGTTTTAAAAAGCAGGTCCCAAAGCAATGCTTTCAGCATGATCCCAGTTTTATGTATAACTGAGACTCTCTGCATAGTGGTTTGATCACTTTATTTTTTTTTTTAGTTTGTGTATTTTTCAGGTTTTCCACAGACTATGCATTTATTTTCTAAATATATATATATATGGAAAAAAAACTCAAAGCTTAAAAAATTAGCTACTATAACTATAGCTATACTATAATTATACTAACTTACCATGTTAGTCATATTTTTCTTAAAATACTTTGTAATTTTACTTACCAAAGTAAACAGTCAATGCTCATAGCAGTGATCCCTGGAGTCTTGCAGACAATGAGGGCAAAGAAAAGTCTGGCTGGAAGATACCAAGGAGTTTTTATTGACCATATGATGTCTCCTATAATAATATCTTATTGTTTAGTTGCTAAGTCATAGCTGACTCTTGCAACCCCACAGACTGTAGCCCACCAGGACCCTCTGTCCATGGGATTTGCCAGACAGGAATATTGGAGTGGGTTGCAATTTCCTCCTCCAGGGGATCTCTGGTTCTACCAAGGGATCAAACCCAAGTTTCCTGCATTGCAAGCAGATTCTTTACCGCTGAGCCATGAGGAAAACCCATATAACATCTTAAGCTGAGCTAAAAAGGACTACACTTTGGGAAAAGTTTACATGGGTTAAACTTTTTTAAAGTATTGCAATACCTTTCCCAATCTCTACTTCAAGTTAGCAAACACCCTTCACTATCAAAACTATCTCCCCAAAAGAAACATAGTGATTTTTTTTTTCAAGGAAATGAAGATAATGGGCATATTAATGCCAAATCATCCCCAATTCAGACTAATTCAAGCTCAGGTTTCTACCTACTAATCTGTTTTATTTATAGGGTCTGGCATGTAAATTCTGTGCCCTTACTTACTGGTAATAAAAAATGCACCAGATTTTTCATACTCACCCAAAATCTTGGTGTTGAGGATACTTCTTAGATCTATGGCCTTTCTCATATCCAACATCCAAATATCCTGTGATTCAGTCCAGTTCAGTTGCTCAGTTGTGTCTGACTCTTTGCAACCCCATGAATTGCAGCACGCCAGGCCTCCCTGTCCATCACCAACATCCGGAGTTCACTCAAACTCACATCCATCAAGTCGATGATGCCATCCAGCCATCTCATCCTCTGTCGTCCCCTTCTCCTCCTGCCCTCAATCCCTCCCAGCATCAGAGTCTTTTCCAATGAGTCCACTCTTCGCATGAGGTGCCCAAAGTACTGGAGTTTCAGCTTTAGCATCATTCCTTCCAAAGAACACCCAGGGCTGATCTCTTTCAGAATGGACTGATTGGGTCTCCTTGCAGTCCAAGGGACTCTCAAGAGTCATCTCCAACACCACAGTTCAAAAGCATCAGTTCTCCAGTGCTCAGGTTTCTTCACAGTCCAACTCTCACATCCATACATGACCCCTGGAAAAATCATAGCCTTGACTAGACAGACCTTTGTTGGCAAAGTAATGTCTCTGCTTTTCAATATGCTATCTACGTTGGTCATAACTTTCCTTTCAAGGAGTAAGTGTCTTTTAATTTCATGGCTACAGTCCTGTGATTAAAGTATCATAAATACAAAAATTTTATCCATCACGTAAGGATAAATTTTAAAAAAAATCAAATTTTGAATCTATTTAACTCTACGCTAATATCAAAAGGAGACTCCAAGACATTCCAAAATAAGAAGGGACAGAGTCTATCAAATGTCAAATCTCTCCATTAATGAGAAAAAAATAAGATATTAGAGAGGAATACAGATCAAGGCAAATCTGAGATACCTTCTTCACTAAGCTGACTCTCCAGTATCATTTGTCAGGAATCATTTTGTAGTAATGGGCAGAATGTGGCTATGAGCATAAAGCTGGCTTAATGACATCAAGCCAAGAATATAAAAATTTTTTTTCTGATTAGGTAAATTTCAATATTATGTGGTTTTCGTCCAGCAAATACTTACTTAGCACCTACTGTATGACAGTCACTGTGATCAGTCTATGAGATATATCACAGAACTTTGAGTTTAGCATCTCATTGATGATATTTTGGGATAAGTGAAAGAGAAATATCTGAATTTCAAATTACAGCTTGCAGGTCAAATAGAGCCCAGTACTCGTACTTGTAAATAACATCTTATTAGAATATAGCCATCCTCACTAATTTACATATTGTCTACGAGTGTTCATGTGCTGTAGTGGCAATTTAGTTATGACGGAGATTACATGGACTGCAAACCCTAAAATAGTTCTTATCTGGTGCTGACCTCTGGTTTAGAAGACATTAACAATTCCTATTTCTGTACAAATATCACATCTGCGACCCAACTACCCTCAATCTACTCTTCAAGCAGCACCCAGAATCATGCATTTTCAATTCAGTTCAGTCACTCAGTCGTGTCCAACTCTTTGCGACCCCATGAATAGCAGCACGCCAGACCTCCCCGTCCATCACCATCTCCCAGAGTTCACTCAGACTCACGTCCATCGAGTCGGTGATGCCATCCAGCCATCTCATCCTCTGTTGTCCCCTTCTCCTCCTGCCCTCAATCCCTCCCAGCATCAGAGTCTTTTCCAATGAGTCAACTCTGCATGAGGTGGCCAAAGTACTGGAGCTTCAGCTTCAGCATCATTCCTTCCAAAGAACACTCAGGGCTGATCTCCTTTAGAATGGACTGGTTGGATCTCCTTGCAGTCCAAGGGACTCTCAAGAGTCTTCTCCAATACCACAGTTCAAAAGCATCAATTCTTTGGTGCTCAGCTTTCTTCACAGTCCAACTCTCACATCCATACATGACCACTGAAAAAACCATAGCCTTGACTAGACGGACCTTTGTTGGCAAAGTAATGTCTCTGCTTTTCAATATGCTATCTAGCTTGGTCATAACTTTTTTTCCAAGGAGTAAGCATCTTTTAATTTCATGGCTGCCGTCACCATCTGCAGTGATTTTGGAGCCCCAGAAAACAAAGTCTGACACTGTTTCCACTGTTTCCCCATCTATTTCCCAGGAAGTGATGGAACCAGATGTGAGCTTTAAGCCAACTTTTTCACTCTCCTCTTTCACTTTCATCAAGAGGCTTTTTAGCTCCTCTTCACTTTCTGCCATAAGGATGGTGTCATCTGCATATCTGAGGTTATTGATATTTCTCCCGGCAATCTTGATTCCAGCTTGTGCTTCTTCAAGCCCAGCATTTCTCATGATGTACTCTGCATATAAGTTAAATAAGCAGGGTGACAATATACAGCCCTGACGTACTCCTTTTCCTATTTGGAACCAGTCTGTAACATTACTCTCTTCTTTATACATGACATTGGCTTTTCATGTCTCTTACAATGAATGCTATATTCTTATACAACCTGCAAAGCCCAACTTGCTTCAGCTGTGTTGATCTTCTTCCGATGCCTTGAATAGATCTCTCTCTTTATGAATGTTTTCTTCTGTCTGGAGCAATGTTCCACTTATATCCTGCAGTAGTCAACTCATCCTTCATTCTTAGCTTAAATCAATCACTTCCAGGAAAGTCTTCCCAAGTATACTACTATGGGTCTCGTAATCACTACGCCTCCACCCCTACCTGTTATTTTCTCTTATGGTCATCTTTTATATTCTTTCATGATATGACTTATATTTTGCTTTCATATATTCATTTATGGGTTTTCATGCTGCCTGTCTATAATACTAGACTATAAGTTCAGTGAGGGTAATAATTAGGTCAATTTCCCCCCCAAAATTAAGTGAACTGTACCCATCTAAAGATTTCTTGGACATAGTAGAGATGTCATAAATTGATTCATTTTCACTCACTTTTGGATGAAGATGGTAAAAGAATTGTAATGCCAATTGAATCAAGGTTCACTCTTTTTTATATTATATTTATTTATTTTTGGCTGCACTGAGTCTTCATTGCTGTGCATGCAATGAGGGTTATTCTTCATTGCAGTGAACAGGCTTCTTATTGTGGTGACTTCTCTTGTTGCGGAGCGTGGTTCTAGAGTGCATGGGCTTCAGTAGTTGCAACACATGGGCTGGGTAGTTGTGGCTCCCGGGCTCTAGAGCACAGGCTTATTTGCTCCATGCATGTGGGATCTTCTCTGGCTAGGATCAAACCCATGTCTCCTGCTTTGACAGGAAAATTCTTTATTACTAAGCCATCAGGGAAGCCCAAGTTTCACTCTTAAATAGAGGTAGAAAATTGGTGGATAATTTTGAATTTCTTGAATAAAATGCAAGATAAATCATATTCCAAAAATATCTAGATATACTATTTCATGGTTTCTGAAGTTATATATATATACATATATAGTCTTGAGAGTCCCTTGGACTGCAAGGAGATCCAACCAGTCCATTCTGAAGGAGATCAACCTGGGATTTCTTTGGAAGGAATGATGCTAAAGCTGAAACTCCAGTACTTTGGCCACCTCATGCGAAGAGCTGACTCATTGGAAAAGACTCTGATGCTGGGAGGGATTGAGGGCAGGAGGAGAAGGGGATGACAGAGGATGAGATGGCTGGATGGCATCACCGACTCGATGGACGTGAGTCTGAGTGAACTCCGCGAGATGGTGATGGACAGGGAGGCCTGGCGTGCTGCGATTCATGGGGTCGCAAAGAGTCGGACACGACTGAGGGACTGAACTGAACTGAACTGAACTGAACTGGTATAGTCACAGCAGATATTCCAAATATGTAACCTGGAAGACCAGGTGAAAGAAATATATCAGATGATACAGAGTTGGGAAAATATAAAAGAACAGATAAAAGAATTGGATAATAAACCTTAGAGACCAAGAATGCAATAAAGGAATTTCAGGAGGAGGTGAAGAAAAAAGGCGAGGAGAGACAAAGATTGGCCGGTTTTGTTGTTGTTGTGTTCAGTCGTTCAGGCCTGCCCAGCTCCTTGTGACCCCATGGACTGTAGCCCACCAGGCTTCTCTGTCCATGAAATTTGCCAGGCAAGAATACTGGAGCATGTTCACAGTTCCTACTCCAGAGGATCTTCCCAACCCAGGTACAAAACCCATGTCTCTTGCATTTCTTGCATTGACAGGCAGATTCTTTACCACTGTGCCACCTGGTGAGCCCATAGTTTTAGAAAAAAAGGATATCAGCCAAACAATAGTCGAAACAAAAGAAAATGGGAAGAAAATTGGAAAAAAAATGAAAGTCCAAAATCAATGAAAATTAATAGTAAAAGTAATTTTAAAAAGATTACAGGAATTAAACAAATTACTGATTGAAAAGGCCATAAGCTGTCTCATAAGCCCGATGAGAGACCTAAAAGAAGCAGCAGCAGAAGGCACAGGATGAGGAGAATAAGAAGAAAGAGGAAGGAATTAAATATAAGACTGAAGATTAGAAAGATGTAATTTTACTAATATACTGGTAAAGGACAGTTATGAGAGAACACATGGCAAACGTTTGAAATCCTAGAAAAAGTAGATTATTTCCTAGCAAAATATTAACTTACTAAAATTAATCTAAAAAGAAGTAGAAACTTAAATTGATTAATATAAAAAGAATGTAAAAGCAATTATACATATCATTGAAAAAAGACACCAGTAGGTTCACAGTTAATTCTATCTACTCCTTAAGAAAAAGATCATTTTGCTATGACAAAATTGTCACATACCAATTTAAGAAGATTTTAAGAAGTTTTCTTAATTCCAAAATCAAATAGATAGATTTTAAAAATTAGACAAATACAGCAGTAAGAATAAATGAAGTAGTGATACATGCTACAAAATGTATGGATCTTAAAAAAAAATTGTCAGATGAAAGACGTTAGACACAGAGACACGTATTGTATGATTCACATTTATAGAATGTTTATTTAAAGTAGTCTATAGACACAGAAGTTCTTCCCATGTGACTCAGTGGTAAGGAATCTGCCTGCCAGTGTGGGAGGCACAGGAGACTTGGATTCGGTCCCTGGGTCTGGAAGATCCCCTGAAGGAGGAAGTGGTAACCCACTCCAGTATTCTTGCCTGGAAAATCCCATGGGCAGAGGAGCCTGGTGGGCTACAGTCCATGGGGTCACAAAGAGTTGGACACGACTGAACGACTGAGCCCAAGCACAATAGACATTGAAAAACAGATTAGTTGTTGCTTGGGATTGGAGTTGGGGACAGGAATTGACTACACATGAGCATAAAGAATCTTCTTAATTTAAAAAAAAAAAAGAATTTCCCTTGTGGTCCAGTGATTAAGACTCTAAGCTTCCAATGCAAGGGGCAGGGAGCACTGGTTTCATCCTTGGTCAGGTAACTAAGATTCCACATGGTGCACAGCATGGCCAAAATGTTAAAAAGATCTTGAGGTGATGTAAATATATAAACTATAGTGATGATTGCACAACTGTAAATTGACTGAAAGTCATTGAATGAATGCTTGGAATCAGTGAAATTTATGTTATTAGTTTGTAATTATATCTCAGTAAAGATCTTTTAAAAAAGTAAATAGAAGATGAGGAAAATGAAGACTATCATTTATGAATATAGATGTAGAAGTCAAAATAAAATATTAGAAAGATTTCATAAAGTATTGTACATATGCCATGACTAAATAACATTTCTTCCAGTAAAGCAAGAGTGACTATATATCAGATACTCAATTGATATAATCCATTGCTTTGAGAAATTAAAGAGGAAGACACATTAGGGCATATTAACAGATAATGAAATGACATGTAGTCAAAGTCATTGGTGGTGGTGGTGGCTTACTCATTACTAAAAAAGCAAAAGTAGACATAAAAACATGTTATGTAAATTTACCAACAGTCAGCAGTAAATATTATTTTTAGCCACAGATCACTAAAATGAAAGTGAAAGTCACTCAGTCATGTCTGACTCTTTGCAACCCCATGGACTGTAGCCTGCCAGACTCCTCTGTCCATGGATTTCTTCAGGCAAGAATATCGGAGTGGGCAGGTGTTCCCTTCTCTAGGGGATCTTCCCAACCCAGGGATTGAACCTCAGTCTCCTGCATCGCAGATGGATTTGTTACCATCTGGGCCATCAGGGAAGCACAGAGATCACTAAAACCATTTCAGTTTAAATCAAGAACTAGATGAAGATGTATATCGCTAGTCAATATTTTCCTGAAATTTCCAGAAATACAATAAGAAAATCAATTTATTCAAGGATATAAATTTTAAAAAGAAAACTCATAAATCTATCTCTTCTAGATAATAAAAATATTTTATACCAAAATAACACAAAAATCCCATAGTTAAAAGTGAAAACAAAGTTCTCCTTCAATTGATAACAGAATTTGGGAAGGAGATTTGATGTACACTAAAACTACAAAGAGAAAAAGTTTTTCCTGAAATAGCAATAAGCACTTAGAAATTGAAGTGGAACCAAACATTCACAATGGTATAAAAATGAGCAGTAGAATGTTAGTAATAAATTTAACAGGGAATGGATAGGCCTAGTGACCATCATACAGAGTGAAACAAGTCAGAAAAACAAATATCCTATTATATCACTTGTATAATCTGATATTATATCGTAATACATTGCTTATATGTAGAATCTTGAAAAATGGTACAGATAAACTTGTTTTCAAAGCAGAAATAGACACAGATGTAGGGAACAAACTCGTGAATACCAAGGGGAGAAGGGAGGTGGAGTGAACTGGAAGATAGGGATTGATAAAGATACAGTACTCTGTACAAAGTAGATAACTAATGAGAACCTACTGCATAGCACAGGGAACTCTACTCAATGCTCTGTGGTGACATGAATGGGAAGGGAATCTGAAAAAGGGAGGATATATGTATAACTATAACTAATCCACTTTGCTGTGCAGCAGAAACTAATACAAAACTGTAAAGCAACTATACTCTGTAAAAATCTTTTTAAAATGTAACAGGGAATGGAACTGTTTCCTTAATTTCTCTTTCTATTTTCTCATTATTAGTGTATAGGAATGCACGGGATTTCTGTGTGTTGATTTTATATCCTGCAACTTTACTATATTCACTGATTAGCTCTAGTAATTTTCTGGTGGAGTCTTTAGGGTTTTCTATGTAGAGGATCATGTCATCTGCGAACAGTGAGAGTTTTACTTCTTCTTTACCAATTTGGATTCTTTTTATTTCTTTTTCTGCTCTGATGGCCAAAACTTCCAAAACTATGTTGAATAGTAGTGGTGAAAGTGGGCACCCTTGTCTTATTCCTGACTTTAGGGGAAATGCTTTCAATTTTTCACCATTGAGGATAATGTTTGCTGAGGGCTTGTCATATATAGCTTTTATTATGTTGAGGTATGTTCCTTCTAATCCTGCTTTCTGGGGAGTTTTTATCATAAATGGGTGTAGAATTTTGTCAAAGGCTTTCTCTGCATCTATTGAGATAATCATATGGCTTTTATTTTTCAATTTGTTAATGTGGTGTATTACATTGATTGATTTGCGGATATTGAAGAATCCTTGCATCCCTCGGGTAAAGCCCACTTGGTCATGGTGTATGATCTTTTTAATGTGTTGTTGGATTCTGATTGCTAGAACTTTGTTGAGGATTTTTGCATCTATGTTCATCAGTGATATTGGCCTGTAGTTTTCTTTTTTTGTGGCATCTTTGTCAGGTTTTGGTATTAGGGTGATGGTGGCCTCATAGAATGAGTTTGGAAGTTTACCTTCGTCTGCAATTTTCTGGAAGAGTTTGAGTAGGCGAGGTGTTAGCTCTTCTCGAAATTCTTGGTAGAATTCAGCTGTGAAGCCATCTGGACCTGGGCTTTTGTTTGCTGGAAGATTTCTGATTACAGTTTCAATTTCTGTGCTTGTGATGGGTCTGTTAAGATTTTCTATTTCTTCCTGGTTCAGTTTTGGAAAGTTGTACTTTTCTGAGAATTTGTCCATTTCTTCCAAGTTGTCCATTTTATTGGCATATAATTGCTGATAGTAGTCTCTTATGATCCTTTGTATTTCTGTGTTGTCTGTTGTGATCTCTCCATTTTCATTTCTAATTTTATTGATTTGATTTTTCTCCTTTTGTTTCTTGATGAGTCTGGCTAATGGTAAGCCAGAGAGAAAAACACCAATTCAGTATACTAACACATATATATGGAATTTAGAAAGATGGTAACAATAACCCTGCATGCGAGACAGCAAAGGAGACACAGATGTATAGAACAGTCTTTTGGACTCTGTGGGAGAGGGAGAGGGTGGGATGATTTGGGAGAATGGCATTGAAACATGTATAATATCCTATAAGAAATGAATCACCAGTCCAGGTTCAATGCAGGATACAGGACGCTTGGGGCTGGTGCACTGGGATGACCCAAAGGGATAGTACAGGGAGGGAGGTGGGAGTGGGGTTCTGGATGGGAAACATGTGTACACCCATGGCGGGTTCATGTTGATGTATGGCAAAACCAATACAATATTGTAAAGTAATTAGCCTCCAGTTAAAATAAATAAATTTATATTAAAAAATAAAATGTAACAGGGAAATAACAAACACTTCCATAAATACAATTTCTACAAAATTGTATTAAAGGATATAGACCAAGATCTGAATACATAGTAAGACATCGATGATTGATAAATAAAATCCTAATTCTTCTAAAATCAGTGTATAGTTTTGTAAAATTCTAAGTATAATCCTAAAATGTCTTTCTTTTGAAATTGTATAGAATTATTCTAAGAGTTTATATGAACACACAAATGCCACAGAATTGTCAAGAAAAGCATTCAAAACAAAAACATAAGGGGAGAAGTTGGCTTATGTAAAATATCATTTGAAATAGCCACTCAAGTCAATTTATCATTAGTATCGGTATATAAACAGATAAAGATTAGTAATGCAATTTGGGGAATCCAAAACTGTATCTGAGGCTAAGTGAGAATTGAACACACAATGACAGTAATAACTGTGTAAGAAAACTGGGTTAATGGTAGATGGTACTGGCATAACTGGCTATCTTTACAGAAGGAACTAAAATTAATCCCCGTTTTGCCCCAAACACAAAATAATTCTAGATGAGTTAAAGATTAAATGAGAAAATAATAAAATGTTAGAGCATGAATATTTAGTCCACTTCCTCTATTAAATAGAGATAGAATGAAACAAAATTAGATGCATATAGACCATATAAAATTTTAAAACTTTTGTACAGATGAAGATTTCATTTAAAAAGTGCATAGAAAACAATAATGGGTTTGGGCAAAAATGTTAATTCAAAGAATATGAGTTAACATCCACTTTATATAAATAGCTCTTTCAAGCATCCCAATACAAAGATTAGCGAAGACTAGGATGAAGCAATGCACAAAAAGGCAATTCCAAATGGCCAACAAACATTATGATGCTCAACCTCTACATTCGTCAGTGAATGCAAATTAAAGTAATGAGATGTCCCTTTATGCCCATCAGCCTGGCAAGCAAGAAACAGAGCAGTAACACCTATTGCTGGCAGTGATACAGAGAAAAGGGGCACTTTAATATATTGCTGGTGGAAATGTGCTTTATTATAGCTTTTTTGGAAAGCAATCTGGCAATATCTATTAAATTAAAAATATCCTTTGACCCAGACATCCCGCTGTGGGAAAGTATCCCAGAAAAACAAATGCATCAGTAGGTAAGAATACAGGCACAAGGATTTTTATTGCATCATTGTTGGTTGTGCAAAAAGTGTGGGAAGTTAGTGAATTCCTATTAGTAGTGGAATGGTTGAGTAGTGTGAGTATTCGATATTCACACATTATAAAATGTGGGGGTAATATGATCACGTTTTTAAATAAAAACAAACACACATACATATGTATATACATATACATGTATGTGTCTCTATATTTGTTGTGTTAGTTGCTCAGTTGTGTCAGTCTCTTTGTGATTCCATGGACTGTAGCCCACCAGGCTCCTCTGTCCATGGAATTCTCCAAGCAAGAATACTGGAGTGGGTTGCCATTCCCTTCTCCAAGAGATCTTCCCGACCCAGAGGTAGAACCCAGGTCTCCCACAATGCAGGCAGTTTCTTTACCATCTGAGTCACCAGGGAAGCCCATATGTGAATCTATATCTATCTATCTATCTATCTGTCTATCTGTCTGTCTATCTACCTATCTGTGTCTCTGTCTGTTCTTTTGTCTATCTATCCACATCTGTATCTGACTGGAGAAAAAGGAGATTATACAAACCTGACTGTTAAAATGGATTCTGTGAGAGTAGAGATGGAGTGGTGGTGTAGGTAGACGGGCTTGAAAAGATCAAGGGCTCAGGTGGAAAGTACAGTCAAAAAAAGGGAGAAATACAATTAAAACCCAGCCCATGTGGTTTGACTGCATTTGTGTCAGACAACACTGAGATGGGCTCCAATCATCCACTTTCTCTGAAACTGCCTAAAACGCCAGAGACCTGGGTTTGATCCCCGAGTCAGGAAAATCCCCTGGAGAAGGGAGTGGCTACCCACTCCAGTATTCTTGGAGCATCCCTGGTGGCTCAGACGGTGAAGAATCTGCCGGCATTGCAGGACCTGGGTTCAATCCCTGGGTCAGGAAAGTGCCCTGGAGATGGGAATGGCTACCCACTCCAGTATTCTTGCCTGGAGAATTTTATGGACACAGGAGCCTGGTGGGCTAGAGTCCACGGAGTCCCAGAGTTGGACATGACTGAGTGACTAATAGTTATGCACTACTAACTTACTATGTCCCAGACAACACTGAGATAGTCTCTGATCATTCCCTTCTTCTGCTATTTATACCTTATATAGTCTCTTCCCTTCATTGTGATGGAAGCTGTGACTTGCTCCTAACCGAGAGAATATGGCAAATGTGATGGGTTGTCACCTTCATGATTATGTTACTTCTACTTGTCACTACTGTCTGCCTTGAAAGTGAAAGTGAAGTGGCTCAGTCATGTCTGACTCTTTGCGACCCCATGGACTGTAGCCCACCAGGCTTCTCCATCCATGGAATTTTCCAGGCATGAATACTGGAGTGGGTTGCCATTTCCTTCTCCAGAAGATCTTCCCCACCCGGGGATTGAACCTGGGTCTCCCACATTGCAGGCAGACGCTTTACCATCTGAACCACCAGGGAATCCTACTGTCTGCCTTGAAGACTCTCCTATTGATTCTTCTTTGCTGGCCTGAATGAAGGAAACTGCTCCAGGGAGAGGCCCACAGCTTGCCTGGTAGCTCATGTAGTAAAGAAATTGCCTGCAATACAGGAGACCTGGGTTTGATCCCTGGATTGGGAAGATCCCCTGAAGAAGGAAATGGCAACCCACTCCAGTATTCTTGCCTGGAAAATTCCATGGACTCTATGGTCCATGGGATCGCAAAGAGCTGGATAAGAATGAGCGACTTTCACTGTTGAGCTCACAGTGTTTTGTGAACTCATTTGACTTACAGTTCTCATTGACTTGTCATGAATTTATTAATGTTCCCATTTTAGAGTTGAGAAAATTGAGTCTTGCCTCTGAGGTTTCTCCCCAAGGAAGGCATGGGGAGACGGTGTCGGTACTTGTAGGAGGAAATTTTAGAGTCTCTAAAATGGGCCTGTGAAGATGTGAAAGGAAAGTTTTGCAGGAATATAAGACAAAACCATAGGATCAACTGTCAACCCATTTTTATAATGCTGAGTTGGAATTAAATGTACTGCAAGGCTTTTCAGAGACTTTAATAAGCTAATGTACAATGATCATTCACATTAACTTAAATGTGTTCCAATTCAGAAAACTGACTTGGTTGTGATTTTCATACACTTCTGTTAATTTTCAAAAAATACAAAGTGGAAAATTCTCCTTTACTCTTTCTATCTTCTTCTACATGTTCCTCTGTCTCTATAAAACTGACTTGACCTTACACTCCCACCCTGTCAGATAAACTTGTGAGTGTTACTCAAATGGAATGAATTACTCTGGGAATATACATACTGGTGATTATTTTATAATATGCTCCCATTCACAAAATGGGTCAAAACTTACACTGGAATTAGGCAAACGTAATCTTTCTAGATGCAAAATCTAGTGTATTGGTATTCTTCAACAACTGCTAAAAAAGACATTAATTAGGTCCAGACTTGTCATTGCTAGGAATGGGAAGGTAAGGGAAGGACTGGGAGTGTGGTACTAGCAGATGCAAACTGTTATATATGGGATGAAGAAACAAGATCCTACTCTATAGCACAGGGAGCTATATTCAATATCCTATAGTAAACCATAATAGAAAGGATAATGAAAAATAATATATGTGCATATATATATATATACATATATATATATATATAAAATCACTGAATTTACTTTCTGTATACCAGAAACTAACACCATATTGAAAATTAGCTATCTGTTGTTGTTCAGTAGCTCAGTCATGTTCAACTTTTTCCCCCTCCGTAGACTGAAGCACACCAGGCTTCCCTGTCCTTCACTATCTTCCAGACTTTGCTCAAAATCATATTTATTGAGTCAGTGATGCCATCCAACCATCTCATCCTCTGTCACCCACTTCTCCTCCAGCCTTCACTCTTTCCCAGCATCAGAGTCTTTTCTAATGAGTCAGCTCTTTGCATCAGGTGACCAAAGTACTGGAGCTTCAGCTTCAGCATCAGTCCTTTCAATGAATATTCAGGGCTGATTTCTGTTAGGACTGACTGGTTTGATCTCCTTGTAGTCCAAGGGACTCTGAAGAGTGTTCTCCACCGCTATAGTTCAAAAGCATCAATTCTTCGGCCCTCAGCCTTCTTTATGGTCCAGCTGTCACATCCATACATGACTACTGCAAAAACCATAGTTTTGACTATATGGACTTTTGTTGGCAAAGTGATATCTCTGCTTTTCAATATGCTGTCTAGGTTTGCCATAGCTTTTCTTCCAAGGAACAAGCATTTTTTAATTTAATAGCTGCAATCACTCTCCGCAATGGTTTTTGAACCCAAGAAAATAAAGTCTGTCACTGTTTCCATTGTTTCCCTGTCTATTTCCCATGAAGTAATGGGACCAGATGTCTTAACCTTTGTCTTCTGAATGTTGAGTTTTAAGCCAACTTTTTCACTCTTCTCTTTCACCTTCATCAAGAGGCTCTTTAGTTCCTCTTCACTTTCTGCTATTAATGTGGTGTCATCTACATATCTGAGGTTTTCAATATTTCTCTTTGTAATCTTGATTCCAGCTTGAACTTCATCGAGCCTCTATACTTCAGTAAAACAAAACAATAAGTTAAAAAATAGTGCTATGGGGAAATTTAGAGACAAGTAAGTACATGAATTGAGTATATTAAAACTACCTTTTGTTCATGTGTGCTAAGTTGCTTCAGTTATGTCCAACTCTTTGCAACCCTGTGGACTGTAGCCTGCCAGGCTCCTCTGTCCACGGGATTCTCCAGGCAAGAATACTGGAGTGGGTTGTCATTTCCTTCTTCAGGGGATCTTCCCAACCCAGGGATCAGACCTTTGTCTCTTATGCTTCCTGCATTGGCAGGCAGGTTCCTTACCACTAGAACCAACTGGGAAGCCCCCCCAAACTACTTTTTAATAACAGTTGATACAGTTCAGCACTCAGTTGCTCACTCATGTCTGACTTTTTGGTTCCCCATGGACTGTAGTTCTCCAGGCTCCTCTGTCCATGGCATTTTTAAGGCAAGAATACTGGAAAAGGTTGCCATTTCCTGCCCCAAGGGATCTTTGGCACCAGGGATTGAACTTGTGTCTTTTGAGTCTCCTGCATCTTTAGGCAGGTTCTTTTCCACCAGTGCACCTGGGAAGCTCAGGTAATTATAATAATGATGACTACATTTCTGTATGTGTCTTTTGAATAGAATGGGTACAACTATTATCTCATTTAATACTTCTAATGACTTAATGAGACTTATGGCATCTGGTCGCATCACTTCATGGGAAATAGATGGGGAAACAAAGGAAACAGTGTCTGACTTTATTTTGGGGGGCTCCAAAATCACTGCAGATGGTGACTGCAGCCTTGAAATTAAAAGATGCTTACTCTTTGGAAGAAAAGTTATGACCAACCTAAATAGCATATTCAAAAGCAGAGACATTACTTTGCCAACAAATGTCCATCTAGTCAAGGCTATGGCTTTTCCCAGTGGTCATGTATGGATGTGAGAGTTGGACTGTGAAGAAAGCTGAGCACCGAAGAATTGATGCTTTTGAAATATGGTGTTGGAGAAGACTCTTGAGAGTCCCTTGGACTGCAAGGAGATCCAACCAGTCCATTCTAAAGGAGATCAGCCCTGGGATTTCTTTGGAAGGAATAATGCTAAAGCTGAAACTCTAGTACTTTGGGCACCTCATGTGAAGAGTGGACTCATTGGAAAAGATTCTGATGCTGGGAGGGATTGGGGGCAGGAGGAGAAGGGGACGACCGAGGATGAGATGGCTGGATGGCATCACTGACCTGATGGATGTGAGTCTGAGTGAACTGTGGGAGTTGGTGATGGACAGGGAGGCCTGGCGTGCTGCGATTCATGGGGTTGCAAAGAGTCGGACACAACTGAGTGACTGAACTGACCTGAACTGAATGAGACTTAAGTTATCTATTATTAGCCCTGATTTTAGAGATAAGAAGAGTCCACCAGAGGTTATATGCCCAAGATCACAATGCTACTGAGTAAAAGCATTAAGATTGGAAAAAAATTAAGATTGGGCCTTTTGGTAAAATTTTTGAGGATAATGTTCTACATTCTAGGTGATTATCTCAGATGAAGCAATTCATTAATTATCTCTTCAGCTATATATAATCTTCCATTCAAACTGACAACAGAAAATGTATTTTGTCTTCATATCTGTATTTTTCTTATAAAAATTTTGTTTGGTTCTTACAATAATCTGCTTATATTTTCTTCCTGGTTTTGTTTCTCTTGTCCTCCTTTATAATATCAATTTGAATGTTTTGATTATGCTTTTGAAAAACCCTTTCATACTGGTCCTCTATCTCAGTTTTGGAGTGTATGTTTTCTTGTTTTCCTCCTGCTGACTCTTCTTCATGATAGTAGCTTTACTTATGGCTGTGAAACTTTTTACTGTAAACTAAGTTGTAGCTTTAGCAGTTTTCTATGGCAATGTCCTATGTTCTTGAAATGGGGAGTAGAGGGTGATGGAAAGATGCTTATGGATTTCAAAGTCCTAGGATAACTTTTATGTTAATTTATCTGCCTATGATTTATTATGCATAGCATAAATAGAAACATAAAAGCTATGCATGATGGAGTCCTCTGATCCCTATTTCTTGCAGTTAATTCTTTTTATACCCACAAGATGTTCCCACAAGATATGACCTTCCTTAGTGACTGAGTAGTTTTTTCTTAATCCATTTCAGGTACGGGATCATTCTTTGTAAAGATCAACTTCAGTATTATTCATCATCATTATTATTATTATTCAGTATTATTATTATAAAGTATTATTCAGTACTTTCAGCTCCCTAAAAACATAGGTTCTACAGTTTTAGCTCCCAAACCCAGCAGGAGAATCATTGCTAATAAAGAGTTAAGTTTTAACTTTTACTTTCAGCCCAAACTCTAATTTTTTCTAGGTTTCTTTCACTAGGCACTTGAGAATTTCCATTTCTTGATTTCTGGCTCAGTTGTATGTGTTTTTAACTTTTATTTATAATAAGTTCCTTACATACAAATGTGTGTCATTCCAAAAGCATGTTTGTAAGTCCAATCTGTTTGTAAGTCCAACAAAGTTAGCCTAGATACCTAACTAACACAATTGGCCATATAGTACCATACTGTAATAGGTTTATAGTACTTTTCACACACATAATACATAAAAAACAAGCAAAACAAAAAACAATGAAAGCATTTTAAATTTTATAATTTGGTACCTTGAGAAGTACGATAGTACCAGCTACATCACTATTGCTTTTACTTTTGCTTCTAGACATCCTGGGCTTGAAATAACATATTGTACTCTCCTGCCAATACCAGAGATGTGGGTTAGAACCCTGGGTTGAGTGGATCCCCTGGAGAAGGAAATGACAACCCACTCCAGTATTCTTGCCAGGAAAATTCCATGAACAGAGGACCCTGGTGGGCTACAATCCCTGGGGTCACAAAAGAGTTGGATTTGACTGAATAACTAAATGGCAACAACAACTATTGTACTATATACAGTGCTGTAAAGTGCTCAAAGGCACAACTGCTTGTAGAGGGTGCACGCGTGTGACAGTGTACACTGGACGTGGGAGCTAACTTATGTGACTGGACATGAGAATCAGTATTTGCATTTTTGAAAGTTTGCAGTTTGAAGGTTTGTATGTATGGGGCTTGCTGTGTTTATTTATGTATTCATTCATTCATTCCTTCACTTAATAAGTCCGTTTCCCAGCTGTTTATGGTTTAGAGTAGGAAGGAGAATTCCTTCTTAGTCAACCATATTAAACTGTTGTCATCTATCTCCTGGGTCCTAAATTGTATCACTTCTCAATATTAATCTTCCACTTGGAAATCTGTCAAATAATTGACGTTGTGGAAAAAGTAATTATGGCTTGTTCACAAAATCTTAGAAGACCAGAATTAAGAAGCAGATGATAAAAATCAAAAGAGCAATTTGATAATGAGTAAAAGGGAGGAGATACGGTCAAGATGGCCAAGAAGGAAGACCCTAGCTCACCTCCTCCCATGACACACTGAAATTGCAAGTAGTCACAGAGCATCTACCTATGAGAATGACCTGAAGACAAGTACAAGTGATTTTCCACAACTAAATATATAAAGAATGAAGAGCATGCAATAAATGGGAGAGATGGAGATACAAATAGTCAAGACGCCCACCTTGGGTAGGCAACGCACAAACAGGAGGATAATAACAATTTCAGAGATTCTCTCCTAGATTGAGGGGTTCAAACGCCACAGTGGACCTCCCAGCCAGGGGGTCTTGCACTGAGAAGACGGGTCCTTAGAATGTCTGGATTTGAAGACCAGTGCAGGGCTTCCATGATGGCTCAGAGGTTTGCAGTGCATAGGAGATGCAGGTTCTATCCCTGAGTTGAGAAGATCCCCTGGAGGAGGGCATGACAACCCATTCCAGTATTCTTGCCTGGAGAATTCCATGGACAGAGGAGCCTGGCAGGCTACAGTCCAGGGGGTCACAGTCAGACAAGACTAAAGCAACTTAGCGCTCTAGTTTCTGGGGCTTACCCATTTGTCAGTGGGCCAGCCCCAGCTCCGGGCCTGTGGAACCCAATCTTGAACCACACTGAAGAGCAGTCCCACCTGATAATGAGCCAGAACCAGCTCTAGGACCCTTAGCTAGTAGCCCTGGAGCCCAGCCCTGCCATCAGGGGTTCAGCAGCCACTGCACAAGGCAGGGTCTGGCAGCCAGTCAAGTTCAATGCCAGCCCCACCTATCAGCAAGCTCACAGTAGTTAGCCCAGCCCAACAGAAGGACTCACACAGCCCATGTTAGGAGTTCTGATATAGCGTACAGTTGTGGTCACCAGGGTTGAGTTGCTGCTGGTTCTTATAGGATATCTTCTATATAACGTTATCTATATATCTATATATAGATATATATCTATATCAGGAGATCAGCAGGAACAACTGACCATCCTTATACACAGAAACAAACATGGAGAATTAGGCAAAATGAGGGAACAAAACAATATATTCCAAATGAAAGAACAAGACAAAACCCCAGAAGAAGAACTAAGAGAATGGAAATGATAAATTTACTCAAGAAAGATTTCAAGGTAATAGACATAAAGATACTCAGCCAACTTGAGAGAAAAATGATAGAGAGTTATAAAAAAAAGAGTTGGAAAATATAAAGAAACAAATGGAGCTGAAGTATATAACAACTAAGATAAAATACACGCACACACTACAAAGAATCAACAGTAGATTAGATGATGGACCCAGGAAAGCAGTTCGAAGAGGAAAGTTTATAAGTGATACAAACCCACCTCAGGAAACAAGTAAAATCACTTTACCAAGGAGCCATCAGGGAAGCACAAATTAGCATATGCATATTCATATTTTACACAAATGATATCATATTAGTCAGACTTTCTGTATCTTGAATTTTAACTAAGCATTATATTTCAATCATAATTTTATACCAGTGCCTACAGGGACTCTTTATACTTTTTACCACTTACGTAGCAGTCTATTGTTTCCAGTTGGCTCAGTGGTAAAAAAATCTGCTTTCCAATGCAGGAGATGTGGGTTCAGATCCCTGGGTTTGCAAAATTCCCTGGAGGAAGAAATGGCAACCCACTCCAGTATTCTTACCTGGGAAATCCCATGTATAGAGGAACCTGGTGGGCTACAGTCCATGGGGTCACAGAGTTGCATACGACTTAGCGACAAAGCAACAAGTCTGTTGTATGGATAAACTAGCTGGATAGTCATGGGGATTTACATGGTTTCTAATATTAAGTGATGTTTTAAAAATGTAAATCCCAAATACATTTTTTCTAATTAAAGTCTTAAGTGACTTATATAATACTTAGAAAAAAATCCAAAGATGTCACACTAGCTTTTTATCCTAGCTTGTAAAGCCATTAGTATCTGCTGCCTCTCTTCCATCCTGACTGCATCCTGCTCTCCTCTTTTGTTTGCTCACTGTGATCTAGCCAAATTAACCTTTTCTCCTGTTTCCTCACTATATCACGCTCCTCTTGCTTTACAGGTTTTTGAACTGATATGTCCTTCTTGGCATGCAATTCTCTCCAAGTTTTATGTGATCGGCTTCTTCAGATATTAATTTATATGACTATTTAATTTAAAGTAGTCACCAGGTTATATTCTATGTAGTGTAATACTGGAGTGGGTCATCATATCCTTCTCCAGGGGATCTTCCCTACCCAGGGATCAAAGCGTGTCTCCTGTGTCTCCTGCATTGCAGCTGGATTCTTTACCTGCTGAGCTGTTGGGGAAGCCCACTATATAATGTCACACTGTTAATTGTCTGTACATCTATTTAAAGTCAAACATTAATGAAGACTTAGTGTGATCTCTGAGTGTGGCAGCTATAGGAACGCACATCTCAGAACTCTGACTGCAGTGACCAAGGGCTCCAGCTCGTGTTCTCTGAAATCTATGGCTTCGTTTTCATCAAGGGCACACTTCCCCAGGGCTGTTCTCAGCTAATGACGGATTGGTGGCAAGGATGACAAGGAAGATGCATTCCTGAGATGTCTGGGACTCCTCTGATGAGGGTTTTGGCTTGAAACATACTTTTATTAGAGGTGAAAAATGTAGGCAATGTTTTTTGTTGTTGTTATTGTTGTTCTTTTTCCATTTGCTTACAGCAAGGGAGAGATTAGAGCACACTTAATGGTGTATGGAAAGAATTCAGAAATGGTTGAGAAATTGAAAACACGGGACAAAGGATAACTACAGGAGGCAAATCCTCCAGGTTCATCGAATGGACAGGAACCAGAGCACAGCTGGAGTTCTGACTTTAGATATTCGCTCTCAGAAAAATAAAGGAGAAAGTATAGATGTTGGTATAACTTCTGTTGAGTTCAGAAGTTAAATGACTTATCCAGTGGATTCTTTTCTCTCTCTCATGCTCGCTTGCTCTCTCTCTCCTTATCCCTCTGAAACAAAAGGCAAAGCTATGTTTTGAATGAAAAGGAGGAGAAAATGGGAGTCTTCAGGAAAGTAGAGAACTTTTAAATAATTGTATTAGGAATGGGAAAGCAAGTTGACCTATGCTGGCTGTAATTGATGACCGTACATTTATAAATGCCTATACATTTATAAATGTTCAAAAATAAAACTATAATACAGTGCACTCATTCTACAGTAGAGTTATAAACAGTGATTTAAAAGTACAGAAAAGAGAATGATTTATTGTACCTTAAATTATATTTAAGTATAATAATAGCTACCATTTATTGAGCCTCCTAACCTCTGCCAGGCTCTGTGCAGAATACTTATATCCATGACCTCAGTTAATCTGAACATCAGTGAGAGGCTGGTATTTTCTGAATTATTAGTTAGCATGTGAGTGGACTGAGTAGCATGGACAATGAGTAAGTTGCCAAAATCTTACAGCTGAGAAGTCATAGAAATAGGATGTGAACTCAAGGCTGACTTACCAAAAAAAAAAAAAAATCCCACTTGAGTTATTTTCATGCCTCAAACGTGTGATGTTAAAACTTGGCCTTAATTTGAAATCCTAACCAGATTTGAGATCCGAAATGACCATGATCACTGAAATGTTTCTGAGCACGTTAAAAATGAGACTTCCAAGGTGCCACAGTGGTAGAGAGTCAGTCTGCCATTGCAGGTTTGATTCTTGGGTTGGGCAGATCCCCTAGGTAGGAAATGGCAACCCACTCCAGTATTCTTGCCTGAGAAACTCCATGGACAGAGGAGCCTGGAGGGCCACAGCTCATAGGGTGGCAAAGACTTGGACACGACTGAGCATGCCTGCAATTTTTTTGTTGTTTGTTTTTTTATTGTTCCTCAAACACTCTTCCACGTCACAGTGCTAGTTCTGAAGCTTTTATCTTCTGAGGCCATGGTAGACATTGCTAATCAATCATGACACTAATTTCCAGTAAGCTGAATGATCCCCATTCTGTTCTATCCAGTACTCAGGGTAGGCATGATTAATTGATCAAAGTCAACAGGAAAATTGAACATAGTATTTGCTGTCTCTGTTCTGAAAAGTAAACAACCCTGTTGAATACAAATTTAAGAGGGAAATAGACTTTTAAAGGAAGATAAGGTAGAGGAATCCTGTGGAAGATATCTAGATGAAGATTTAGTACACAGTAGGTGCTTTTGAATTTAGTAGACTCTTGATAAATTACAGATTGAGTACACTTCAAAGAGAGAAGATGATTCCTTTCCTTCCTTTTCTCTGTATTACTTAATCTCTGAAATTTTTGTGATATATCAGGAGGGCTTGTAAGCGGACGTTCTACTTTTCTGTTGCAAATAGAGACTTCAACATGACTTGCTCTAAGATGAGCAAGAAAAGAGAATGTGAAGTGCTGTCTCCCAGTCTCCAAGAGGCCTGTTCAGAACACTGACGAATGGCTGAATAAGGGCTGAGGGTAATTAGGCTGGTCAGCTGGAGGGCTTTCTCAAGTCCTGTAATCTGTCACCCCTTGACGCCTGCCTTCCCCTGGAAGTGACAGACGATGCACTGAGCCACAGTGGTAATGTAAACCCTGGTGTGTCCCAGAATCCCGTGTCTGCTCGTCTTATGACAAGCACTTCTTTTATGGACAATTTATTTCTCTCTGGAAAGCTCTGCCTAGACACAGCCTTAGTTTCTAGGATATTACTTATCATGAATGCATTCTTCTCAGATTTGAGAAGTGAAATGCAGGATAGGCAATGAATCTTTCTGGAGGTCTGAGTTAGGATCCATTTAGGATTGGAACTGTGGTCCACTACAAATATGTCTCTTATGCATCATACTAGAGTTCATGGATCACAACAAACCCCATACTCCTACTGTGTGAATTTTTTTACTATACTAATCAAATTGAAAAATAATATTTCTATGTGACGTGAAGTGAAGTTGCTCAGTCGTGTTGGACTCTTTGCGACCCCTTGGACTATAGCCTACTGGGCTCCTCCGTCCATGGGATTTTCCAGGCAAGAACACTGGAATGGGTTGCCATTTTCTTCTCCAGAGGTTTTCCCTACCCAGGGATCGAGCCCAGATCTCCCGCATTGTAGGCAGACGCTTTACCGTCTGAGCCACAAGGGAAGCCCTGTAATATTTCTATATATTTTCCCAAATTTACCTTAAATGGTTTATATTCCATCAATATATGAAATATATTCTATTTCCAGATAATAAAATATCACCTTCTCCCATCTCTGTACTTTTGTTATCCCCCTTACCTGGCTTTTTCTTTTCCTTTCTTTCTCTGCTTAGCACGACTTCCTGATTGTGAAAGTATTTGTCACTCAGTTATGTCCAACTCTTTGCAACCTCATGGACTGTAGGCCACCAGGTTTCTCTGTCCATGAGATTCTCCAGGCAATAATACTGAAGTGGGTAGCCATTCCTTTCTCCAGGAGATCTTCCTGACCCAGGGATTGAACCGGGATCTCCCGCATTGCAGGCAGATTCATCTGAGTCACCAGGGAAGCCCATATGTATTTGGTCCTTTGTTTATTGTCTGACTTCCTACACTAGAATGTAATGAATGATAGCTTTGTCCATTTTTGGTACACTAACCTTGGAATACTGCAACCACCTGGTGTACATTAGTTCAAGTTTAATTAAATGGTAGATATAAAAAATAATTCTTTCAGTTCAGTTCATTTCAGTTGCTCAGTCGTGTCCAACTCTGCAACCCCATGAATTGCAGCACGCCAGGCCTCCCTGTCCATCACCAACCCCTGGAGTTCACTCAAACTCACGTCCATTGAGTTGGTGATGCCCTCCAGCCATCTCATCCTCTGTTGTCCCCTTCTCCTCCTGCCCGCAATCCCTCCCAGCATCAGAGTCTTTTCCAATGAGTCAGCTCTTCGCATGAGGTGGCCAAAGTACTGGAGTTTCAGCTTTAGCATCATTCCTTCCAAAGAACACCCAGGACCGATCTCCTTTAGAATGGACTGGTTGGATCTCCTTGCAGTCGAAGGGACCCTCAAGAGTCTTCTTCCACACCACAGTTAAACAGAACAATTTGCATGATACAGTACTGAGAATACTGAATTTGGAATCAGAGAGGTTCTTGTTCCCTCTGAGACCTGATATCTAAAAGCAAAGAGAATAAGCCTTGCTTCACCCATATCATTGAATTTTCCTGAGGATCATTTGATGTGACAACACCTTGAATGTTTTCAATAATGCAAATATCAATTATAATCACACTAAAATGTGCTCATAAACTCAGGAATAGAGAGCAGGCTGTGTTTTGGCAGTCCTGTCAATGTGCAGAATTTGGGGGAGGAAGGCATGAGATTTTGGTTGCAGAGGGGTTCTTCAGAAGTGTTCTTTATCCAAAATCCTGCTCTTAGACTCCCTCCTCCCTTTCTTCTTCTTTTCTGCCTTCCTTCCTTCCTTCCTTTCCTTCTCACTACTATATACCTTCATTTGTTCAAGCAAAAACTTTTCTTAAATAAAATTAGCATTTTATCTATCATATGCCAATAATAAATTTATACTGCTAAGATGAGCTGGCAATTGGAGTTATTTTAAGTCAATTCATTGAGGATATGTAGCTTTCTCTTTCCCTTGGTCAAATCAGTCCTTTTCTACTCAAAGCGTGAATTTGAAGCAACTGCAAGGAAAGAAGTAAGTTTTGGTAGAATCACAGTGTGTCTTATGCCTGAGAAGGGTTGAATGAGCAGATTTCTGGCTGGACTTAGAGTCTGTTTAAGCCATGTCACTCAAGTCTCTCCATTGCTAGCAGAATAACACATTAACTTTCTTCTTAATCCATGTGGATAAAGACTGGACTTTAACACTGTGTAACTGGGGAAACAGCAAGAGGTTTGGAGTCATACAAAGCTAGTTTTGAGTCTTAGTTCTGACACCCATCTGTCATTGATTCTTGAGAAAGTAAAGTCTCTGAGAAAACAATGGTGTCTACCCCATAGGTCAGGGAGACTTCCTTGCTAAATCAAATGAATAATATAGTGGGCACGGATTACAAGCAAAGAGCTATGACCAGATTTGGGATGTTGTGGAGAACAGCAAGTCTTGCCTTCATAGGATCACCACCTCACTCCGCATGGTGACTCTAGCTTTCCCCTTTTCCTGACTTCTGTCACTCCTGGCATAGCAGCCCCAAACACAACCTCTAGATAAATGACCACGACCAGTGCCATTTTGGAGAAGGCAATGGCCCCCCACTCCAGTACTCTTGCCTGGAAAATCCCATGGACAGAGGAGCCTGGTAGGCTGCAGTCTGTGGGGTTGCTAAGAGTCAGACATGACTGAACGACTTCACTTTGACTTTTCACTTTCATGCATTGGAGAAGGAAATAGCAACCAACTCTAGTATTCTTGCCTGGAGAATCCCAGGGATGGGGGAGCCTGGTGGGCTGCCATCTATGGGGTCGCACAGAGTCGGACACGACTGAAGCAACTTAGCAGCAGCAGCAGCAGCAGTGCCATTTACCAAATATTTCAAAGTTACACGGTCAGGTCATTGTTACTTCCAAGAATCCAGTTAATAAAGATGTGGAATATATTCTAATTGTTTTAATAAGCTAATGTAAAGACAGGAGAATGGAAACTAATCCCAGTGTTCTCTCTCTAGGACTGTTCAGTTGACCAGTACCTCCTAACTTGCAGATGACTTCAGCTAGGGGTATGTAAATTGATTTTACATTATAGGTGAACAATACTTTCAGTTTTAATTATTATACTTTCTATTTATCAGAAAAAATAATTAAAGCCTATGAATTTCCCACAGTTTCTTATGATCCACACAGTCAAAGTCTTTGGCATAGTCAAGAAAGCAGAAATAGATGTTTTTTCTGGAACTATCTTGCTTTTTCTATGATCCAGCAGATGTTGGCAGTTTGATCTCTGGTTCTCTGCCTTTTCTAAATCCAGCTTGAACATCAGGAAGTTCATGGTTCACGTATTGCTGAAGCCTGACTTGGAGAATTTTGAGCATTACTTTACTAGCATGTGAGATGAGTGCAATTGTGTGGTAGTTTGAGCATTCTTTGGCATTGCCTTTTTTGGGATTGGAATGAAAACGGACCTTTTCCAGTCCTGTGGCCACTGCTGAGTTTTCCAAATTTGCTGGCATATTGAGTGAAGCACTTTCACAGCATCATCTTTCAGGATTTGAAATAGCTCAACTGGAATTCCATCACCTCCACTAGCTTTGTTCATAGTGATGCTTCTTAAGGCCCACTTGACTTCACATTCCAGGATGTCTGGCCCTAGGTGAGTGATCATACCATCATGATTATCTGGGTCGTGAAGCTCTTTTTTGTACAGTTCTTCTGCGTATTCTTGCCACCTCTTCTTAATATCTTCTGCTTCTGTTAGGTCCAGACAATTTCTGTCCATTATCGAGCCCATCTTTGCATGAAATATTCCCTTGGTATCTCTAATTTTCTTGAAGAGATCTCCCCATTCTGTCCCATTTTGTTGTTTTCCTCTATTTCTTTGCATTGATCACTGAGGAAGGCTTTGTTATCTCTCCCTGCTATTCTTTGGAACTCTGCATTCAGATGCTTATATCTTTCCTTTTCTCCTTTGCTTTCCACCTCTCTTCTTTTCACAGCTATTTGTAAGGCCTCCCCAGACAGCCATTTTATGTTTTTGCCTTTCTTTTCCATGGGGATGGTCTTGATCCCTGTCTCCTGTACAAGTCATGAACCTCAGTCCATAGTTCATCAGGCACTCTATCTATCAGATCTAGTCCCTTAAGAAACCTATATGCAGGTCAGGAAGCAACAGTTAGAACTGGACATGGAACAAGAGACTGGTTTCAAATAGGAAGAGGAGTACATCAGGGCTGTATATTGTCACCCTGTTTATTTAACTTATATGCAGAGTACATCATGAGAAACACTGGGCTGGAAGAAGCACAAGCTGGAATCAAGATTGCCGGGAGAAATATCAATAACCTCAGATATGCAGATGACTCCACCCTTATGGCAGAAAGTAAAGAAGAACTAAAAAGCCTCTTGATGAAAGTGAAAGAGGAGAGTGAAAAAGTGGATTTAGAGCTCAACATTCAGAAGGTGAAGATCATGGCATCTGGTCCCATCACTTCATGGGAAAGAGATGGGGAAACAGTGGAAACAGTGTCAGACTTTATTTTCTGGGCTCCAAAATCACTGCAGATGGTGACTGAAGCCATGAAATTAAAAGATGCTTACTCCTTGGAAGGAAAGTTATGACCAACCTAGATAGCATATTCAAAAGCAGAGACATTACTTTGCCAACAAAGGTCCATCTAGTCAAGGCTATGGCTTTTCCAGTGGTCATGTATGGATGTGAGAGTTGGACCGTGAAGAAAACTGAGCGCTGAAGAAATGATGCTTTTGAACTGTGGTATTGGAGAAGGCTCCTTAGAGTCCCTTGGACTGCAAGGGGATCCAACCAGTCCATTCTGAAGGAGATCAGTCCTGGGATTTCTTTGGAAGGAATGATGCTGAAGCTGAAGCTCCAGTACTTTGGCCACCTCATGGGAAGAGCTGACTCATTGAAAAAGACTCTGATGCTGGGAGGGATTGAGGGCAGGAGGAGAAGGGGACGACAGAGGATGAGATGGCTGGATGGCATCACTGACTCAATGGACATGAGTTTGAGTGAACTCTGGGGGTTGGTGATGGACAGGGAGGCCTGGCGTGCTGTGATTCATGGGGTTGCAAAGAGTCAGACTCAACTGAGCGATTGCACTGAACTGAAGCCCATGAAAAATTATGATTAATCTTATATTTATTATGACTTATGTAGAAAAGTGAATTGAATTAAAACCATTAAATAATTATGCAGGTGTTATGCAGAGATGTCAAAAACAGTGAAGGGAGAGTTTAACTAGTTGAGGTTTGGAAATTCCACTTTAAAGATTCCCTCTGCCATATCCTTATATACTAAATGAATAGTTCTTGAGATAAGAATTTCCAATTCACTATAAATGAAGGTTGATAAGATTATTATATAAATGTAAATGTACATATGTTGGTCAATTCCAAATCATTTTCCACGCATGGTCTTAATTCATCTTATAATAGTGCTGTGAAGTAGCAAGAGAGAGAGGGAAATAGAGAGAGAATCAGAGTGAGAGAGAGCACTGGACAAGAGGGCAGAATATTTGGGCTAAGAATTAAACCCCTGCATATCACAATGTAAAATGAGAATATCACAGAAAGGTGGAGGAAATTGTGGCTGTTCTGAAAGTTTTATTATATGTGGATTTATTGACCTACCAGGAGATGATTGATTTAGAGAAAAGATAATTAAAGGAAACATGGCAATTTTTTTTAATATTAAAGGCTATTTTGTGGAAGAGGAAACAAATTTATTCTGCATTGATCGAGAGAGAAGAACTAGGATTAATGGCTGAAAGTTTCAAGAAAGCAGCTTTTAAATCAATGTAAGGCTGACCTTTCTAATAATTAGAATGTTCCACAATCAACTTCAGATCAGCTTTCCTAGACTACACCTACTCCTCCTTGCTGAATTCATAGTTTTTCTAAATATTCCAGTTTCCTTTTCAACTAACTCACATGCCAAAATCACTAATACACGGTTTCTTTTCCTTCCTATTTCCTCCACATGAACATTAACTGAAGCATTGCATTTAGAGCACAACCAAATTTAAATATTTGGCCTCTGTTAATACATCAGTTCAGTCTCAGTCGTGTCTGACTCTTTGCGACCCCATGGACTGCAGCACGCCAGGCCTCCTTGTCCATAGCCAACTCCCATAGTTTACTGAAACTCATGTCCATTGAGTCAGTTATGCCATCCAACCATCTCATCCTCTGTCATCCCCTTCTCCTCTCACCTTCAATCTTTCCCATCATCAGGGTCTTTTCAAATGAGTCAGTTCTTCACATGAGGTGGCCAAAGTACTGGAGTTTCAGCTTCAAAATCAATCCTTCCAATGAATATACAGGACTGATTTCCTTTAGGATTGACTGGTTAGATCTCTTTGCAGTCCAAGGGACTCTCAAGACTCTTCTCTAACACCATGGTTCAAAAGCATCAATTCTTCAGTGCTCAGCTTTCTTTATAGTCCAACTCTCACATCCATACATGACTACTGGAAAAACCATAGCCTTGACTAGATGGACCTTTGTTGACAAAATAATGTCTCTGCTTTTTAATATGCTGTCTAGGTTGGTCATAACTTTTCTTCCGAGAAGTGTCTTTTAATTTCATGGCTGCTGTCACCATCTGCAATGATTTGGGAGCCCTAAAAAAGAAAGTCTGTCACAGTTTCCCCATCTATTTGCCACGAAGTGATGGGATTGGAAGCCATGATCTTAGTTTTCTGAATGTTGAATTTTAAAACAACTTTTTCACTCTCCTCTTTCACTTTCATCAAAAGGCTCTTTAGTTTTTCTTCACTTTCTGCCATAAGGGTGGTATCATCTGCATATCTGAGGTTATTGATATTTCTCCTGGCAATCTTGATCCCAGCTTGTGCTTCATCCAGCCCAGCTTTTCTCATGATGTATTCTGCATAAAAGTTAAATAAACACTTTGACAATATACAGCCCTGATGTACTCCTTTCCCTGTTTGGAACCAGTCTGTTGTTCCATATCCAGTTCTAACTGTCGCTTCCTCATCTGCATACAGATTTCTCAGGTGGTCTGGTATTCCCATCTCTTTAAGAATTTTCCAGAGTTTGTTGTGGTCCACACAGTCAAAGGCTTTGGCATAGTTAATAAAGCAGAAGTAGATGTTTTTCTAGAACTCTCCTGCTTTTTCAGTGATCCAATGGATGTTGGCAATTTGATCTCTGGTTCCTCTGCTTTTCTAAATCCAGCTTAACTATCTGGAAGTTCATGGTTCATATACTGTTGAAACCTGGCTTGGAGAATTTTGAGCATTTCTTTACTAGTGTGTGGGATGAGTGCAATTGTGCAGTAGTTTGAGCATGATTTAGCATTGCCTTTCTTTGGGATTGAAGTGGAAACTGACCTTTTCCAGTCCTGTGACCACTGCTGAGTTTTCCAAATTTGCTGGCATATTGAGTGAAGCACTTTCACAGCATCATCTTTCAGGATTTGAAATAGCTCAACTAGAATTCCATCGCCTCTACTAGCATTGTTCATAGTGATGTTTCCTAAGGCCCACTTGACTTCACATTCCAGGATGTTTGGCTCTAGGTAAGTGATCACACCGTTGTGATAATCTGGGTTGTGAAGGTCTTTTTTGTATAGTTCTTCTGTGTATTCTTGCCACCTCTTCTTATCTTCAGCTTCTGTTAGGTCCATACCATTTCTGTCCTTTATTGAGCCCATCTTTACATGAAATGTTCCCTTGGTATCTCTAATTTTCTTGAAGAGATCTCTAGTCTTTCCCATTCTATTGTTTTCCTGTTAATACTGGACCTAGACTTCAAATGCATGAATTATTTTTTGTAGGTAGGTTTTCCCTGTGTTAGAATAGTCTTCAATCTTTTCTCAAAAGCCTTCTTTTTAATCAACATAATTTTGAACTTCTCTTATCTCTGGTTATATAGCTAACTCAGATTGAAAAAGCAAAAAACAAAACAAAACAAAACAAAAAAAACACCCTGAAAATTTGGTCTAGCTTTACACAAATGACCTTGAGCAGAACATTTACCCTTACTGGTTTTCAGTAACCTTATTTTAAAATTAATCATTTGAATTGAATGATTACTAGGGTTTTTACCAGCTCTAATTTTCCAGGATTCCATTAATCAGCTTTCCTCACAGTGGAGTAGGCAAACTCTTAATTATCCAATAAAACTTTGATGGATTCCCTGTAAATAGTTGTAATTCTTTCTTTGTGTTATATTCATTTAGGCTCCCCCTTAAATAAATAATTAGCTGCCTAATTTAGAATTGCATCCTTAGTCTGTTTAGCATATACATGCAGGCTTAACTGAGTGATACACATAATATGGAATGCTTTATTTACACACGTGAATTTTGTTCATAGTGTTTGACTTGGAAACAAAAAGGAAAATGTCTTTCAAGTTTTAAATCTGGAGTACAGTTCTTCTGTGTGTAGATGAAAACAGTGATGCACTTCCTTTCTTAGTTTCTCCTAGATATTTAAGAGTTGTTTTGGTTTCTTTAATTTCAAAGTATAGCCTAATTTCCATTATGATTTATTATTTTCTTCCATTGGTTATTTAGTAGTGTGGGCTTCCCAGGTGACACAGTGGTAAAGAATCTGCTACCCGTGCAGGAGACTCAGGTTCCATCCCTGTGCCAGGAAGATTCCCTGGAGAAGGGATGGCAATTCACTCCAGTGTTCTTGCCTGGAGAATCCCATGGACAGAGGATCCTGGTGGTCTACAGTCCACAGGGTCTCAAAGAGTCAGATAGGACTTAGAGACTGAAAGACAAATTCAATAATGTGCTGTTGAATTTCCACATGTTTGTGACTCCCCAAATCTATGTTATTTCAGCTTGAAGAACTTCCCATAGTATTCCTTGTAAGGCTGATTTTCCAGAGACAAACATTCTTAGTTTCTGTTTATCTCATAATGTCTTTATTTTTCTTTTGTTTATGAAAGATTCGCTGCCAGTAAGTGTGTGCTGCTGTGCTTAATGGTGTCCTGAGTGTCTCTGACACTTTGTTCACTTTTCTTCCCTCCTTTTTGTCTCTGTTCTGCAGGTTGTATAACCTCTATTGATCTATCTTCAAGTTAACTAGTTCTTTTTTCTGCCAAGTCAGACGTACCGCTGATCCTCTCTAGTGAGTTCTTCATCTCATTTACTGTGTTTTGCACTCATGCGTGTGAATTTGCTTCAGTCGTGTCCAGCTCTTTGCGATGCCATGGACTGTAGCTTGCCACCCTCCTCTGTCTATGGGAGTCTCCAGGCAAGGGGACTGTGCCCTCCTCCGGGGGAGCCTCCTGGCCCAGGGATCGAACCCGTGTCACTTATGTTTCCTGCATTGATAAGCGTGTTCTTTACCTCTAGCACCACTTGCGAAGCCCTTATTGTGTTTTAGAACTCTAGAATTTCCAATTAAAAGAAATAATTTATACTTTTTATTGATGTGCTTTACTTGATAAGACGCTGCCAGTGTTCAGTTCGGTCACAATCATGACTGACTCTGCGACCCCCATGGACTGCACCACTCCAGGCTTCCACGTCCTTCAGTATAGCTCTACTTAATTTTTCATTCATGGCTTCCATTCCGTTAGTTCTTTGAACATATTTATAATGACTACTTTGAAGTATTTGTCCATTAAATTGTGTATATACTCATTGCAGTTCTATTATCTGTTGTTTTTTTTTTTTCCTGTTGTGTGGGTCAGACTTTTGTGTTTCTTAACTTTTTGTTGGAAACTTGATATTTAGATAATGTTCTATAGCAACTCCTGATGTCGGCTTCCCAGCCCCACTGGGATTTGTTATTGTTATTTACTTTTTTACTTTTTAGTGACTGATTGGATTATTTTGCTGTAGTCTATGTCCCCTGCAGTGAGTTAAATTATAAATGTTGATATCTAATTATATCTAAGATAGATTTTTAGTGAAATTGTGAAAGTGGAGTGCTCAGAGCATGCTCCCAATTATGTCAGGGAAACAAGTGGTCTGTCTATGCTTATGTGCGCTTACTTGATTTCTAGAAAGAGACTTAAGAAACTGGTAAAGAAACTCCTTCTAGGAAGGAGGACCAAGAAGTGATGAGCTATTATGAAGACTAATTCACTTTTCCTTACATACTATTTTCGCATACATTTTGTTTTGCCATTTGTATGCAATTCTTCATAAATGTATAAGGGGTATAACCACTGAGTTTATTAGGAAAAGGATCCGTTATCTCCTTATACTAATTTTGTGAATACATAATTTAAATGAGAAATTGTTTCATTTAGAAATACTGTTTGAGTGGAGATCCATGTATTATATAATGCACTGTATATGTAATTTATTATATATTACCTAATATATATGTATGCATATATGACATAATATTGCATATTGCATGATATTACATAATAATTCTTGTTGCATGATTATGTAACATGTTATATCTTAGGTAATATTGCATGTAAGTTGTATATATACACATAAAATATCAAAATGGATTATTGCAAATTTATTTTATAGTTTTCAAAAACCAATCTTTCCATGTCCTGCTAAATGGCTTCAGTCTTGTCCAACTCTTTGCGACCTTATGAACTGTCTCCCACTAGGCTCCTCTGTCCATAGGAATTCTTCAGGTAAGAATACTGGAGTGGATTGCCAATCTTAGACTAGTGTTTAATCTGATAAAATCATTAATAAAATCTGAAAGTTCAACAACAACAAAAAATTCTTTCAGAACTGCAGTGTTTATCGGGAGGAAATGCACATATTTATTCATTGTATTCTTTCCTGCTTGGTTATTAGCCTCCAGTGATGATAGTAGCACAGCCCTTTGTGTTCATTTTGATACCACTAGGATCTCCACTTACAATGCTGTTTCTCCTTGCTTCATGAGAGTTCCAAGACCTTTCCCAGGCTGTAGTTATTTCTCAATAGCTGTAGGCAACTCCTTCTCAAACGTCATTGTCTACAATCCTCTCCCAAAAGGCGTTCCTGCCTTCTCCCTTCAGAGGATGGCTCGTCTCTGATCAGGTTCACCACTGCAAGATTAACCATCATTAGAAAGATATAATTCTGCTTCAGTGTTCTCCTGTTTCTTAAATGGATGCTGACCTGAGCTCCAAAGCCCCTTGCCAGAAGGCGGCTGCAAAGCCCTTGGCAACAGAAAGCTGATTATTTGCAAAATGGGGACTCCTAATTGGAAAATGTGATGGAATGAAAATAGTGAGTCCTCAGTAATCTCCTTTTAAAATGATAATGTGTGCCACTTAATGAATATTAATGTGTCATATTCATGAGCCTGGAAAATTTGAACCTGTGAGATAAGAATTTGTTCTACAGAGGAACCAACATTCTCACTCATTCACACTTTCCCCATTCACAGAGACAAGCAAGCTGCCATTCTTGATGGGATACCTCTCAGAGACAGCAATTAGCATGGATACAGACCTCTAATTGGTTGTTAATTTTTCTTATTTTTTTTTCTGTTCCTGGGGCTAATTATGCATGCTTTCATATTCTTTCTTCCGTTTGTTATAAATTCTTAACAGCAAGTGACCATGTATTTTACTTCTTTTTTTAATTCCTTACTGCCCACCGGTAACATGCAGCCTATGAGATTATAAAGAAACAAAATGGAAACTATACATCCAGATATGTGTTGTGTGTATGTCAAGACTTCATTGAGGTTCTGCTTGTTCCGATAACGTAATTAGTACTTAAAACATTTGGAAATCTACTTTGGGACCCAGTTAATTTTCCCAGTAAAGAGTGAAGTGAAGATCTGTACAATGATTAGCTGAGTAGAGCCAAATGTGATTCATTACTGTTTTATTTTTTAATGAAGTACTTACTTTATTTTATTTTCTAGCTGTGCCGGCCCCTCGTTGCTGCTGGTACGTTGCTTTCTCTAGCTGTGGTGAGCAAGGTTGCAGTGCACAGGATTCTCGCTGCTGTGGCTTCTCTTGTTGAGGAGGACTGGCTCTCGGTTCTCCGGCTTCAGCAGTTGCAGCATGCAGGCTCAGTAGTTGCATGCATGGGCTTTGTTTCTCTGAGTTACCTGTGCTCTTCCCAGAGAAGGGATGGAGCCTGCACTGTCTCCACTGGCAGTGAAAGTGAAAGTCGCTCAGTCGTGTCTGACTCTTTGCGACCCCATGGACTATACAGTCCATGGAATTCTCCAGGCCAGAATACTGGAGTGGATAGCTTTCCCTTCTCCAGGGGATCTTCCTAACCCAGGGATCGAACCCAGGTCTCCCACATTGCAGGCAGATTCCCTCCATTGTCAGGTGATTATCAATTACTGGACCACTAGAGAAGTCCATGATTCATCACTTTTAAGACACAATTTTTGTATAATAATCAAGAATAGACCCAGTCAGGGACCCAGCATTGTTAGAATCTGTCCTTGAGATAATTCCAATTTTTAAAACTTTGGACTTAAGGACCAGCTTTATTGGACTTCCCTGATGGTCTAGTGGTTAAGAGTATGCCTGCCAATCTAGGGGGCAAGGGTTCAATCCCTGGTTCAGGAAGATTTCACATGCCTCGGAGCACCTGCGCCCATGTATTCCATCTACTGAGCCCAGGCCCTGGAGCCTGTGAGCCACAACTGTTGAGCTTGAGCACCACAACTCGAGAGAGTCCTCACTCAGTACAACTAGAGAAAGCCCATTCGCAGCAATAAAAACATAGCTCAGTCAAAAATAAATACACAAAACTTGAGAAAAAAACTTTATTGAAATATATTTCATGTGCCTATACCAGTTAGTGACCTATTTCAAGTACGTTTTTTAGTATACTTCAATGTAATAAAGTGAAAAGTTTTTAGTATAGTCAAAAGATGGGCAACCAATACCACCAAAGTCAATTTTAGAAAGTTTTTAGAATTTCAGAAAGAAATTCCATAACCATTAGCAATCACTTTCCATTCTGCCTTCTCCTGAGTAATCACTAATCTATTTTCTTACCTGTTCTGGACATTAGCTTTAAAGGGAATCATACGATCTGTGGTCCTTTGCGACTGGGATAGTGTTTTTACTTAAGCAAAATATTTTCAGAGTTCATCTATGTTGTGCCATATTTCAGAATGTCATTCCTGTTTCCCCCTCAAAATTTAAACTTGGAACTTTTAAAGAGAAAAACTAGTTATAGTGGAAATCTGTACAGATAGAACTTATTTTTTAATCAGTGGTGCATACATACATGAATATTTGTTAGGTATACAAGCATGTGACAAAAACCAAATATATTTTGTAGCAGAGAAAAATTAGATATTTCCCTAGCATCTTCTAGGAAGAATAGAATCAGTGTGGAGACTCTCTTTTATTTTGAGCTCAAAGCCAACCTGTGTGTAATGGCTTTTTCTTAGAGTTGAAATATTGGCTGTGTATAAGAAATGAGGAAATGTGGTCGAAGGGGGGAAGTTTCTGAAGGGTGGGAGGAGGTACAGGCTTCCTGGTGGAAGGGGTTCCCAGAGAGATGAGAAACCTAGGAATAGTAAGAGAGAAGACGTTGGGAAAGAAGAGACAAGTTTGTTGGAGGATTTATTGAAAAGTAAAATGCTGTGCCTTAGGTTACTATGGAGTGAATTATGTCCATTCAAAATTTATATTTGGAAGCTCTTATCTCTAAAGTGATGGGGTTCAGAGAAGGGCCTTTGGAAGATAATCAGGTTTGGCTGAAGTCATACAGATAGAGCATGCCCGATGGGATTAGTGCCCTTATAAGAAGAGGAAGAAGGACTTCCCAGATGGCCCAGTGGTAAAGAATCTGCCTGCAATGCAGGAGACAAGGGTTTGATCCTTGAGTCAAGAAGATCCCCTGGAGGAGGAAATGGGAATCCATACCAGTTTTCTTGCCTGGGAAATCCCATGGACAGAGGAGCCTGGTGGGCTGCTGTCCAGAGGGTTGCACAGAGTCGGGTTGCACAGAGTCGGACACAAATGAAGTGACTTAGCATGCATACGTGCATTGGGGAAGGAAATGACACCCCATTCCAGTGTTCTTGCCTGGAGAATCCCAAGGACAGAGGAGCCTGGTGAGGTGCTGTCTATGGGGTCACACAGAGTCAGACACGACTGAAGGGACTTAGCCGCAGCAGCAGCAGCAGCCAGTATTCTTGCCTGGGAAATCCCATGGACAGAGGAGCCTGGTGGGCTACAGACTACAGGACTGCAAAGAGTCGGACCATGACTGAGCTACTGAACATGCACACAAGAAGAGGAAGAGACACTAGAACTTTGTACAAATTGGCCATGCAAGGGCACAGCAAGAAGACAATTATCTGTAAGTCAGAAAGAGCACTTCTCACCATGGGTTGGATCAGCCAGTGCCCCGATACTGGATTTCTCCTCCTTCAGAATGCTGAGGGATATTAATAAATGTCTATTGTTTAAGCCACCCGGGATATGGTATTTTGGTATAGCAACCTGAACAGACTAATACATTTTAAAATACACTTTACATTATTAAAATCTATACTCAGGACATCCTTGGTGGTCTAGTGGTTGGGAATCTGCCTGCCAGTTCCAGAGGCACAGGTTTGATCCCTGGTCTGGGAAGTTCCCACATGTTGCAACTAAGCCTGTGGGCTACAACTGCTGAGCCCACACCCTGCAACTACTGAAGCCTGTGTGCCTAGAGCCCATGCTCTGCAATAAGAGAAGCCACACAATAACAAGAGAATAACCCCCAATTGCAGCAACTAGTGTATAGCAATTAAGACCCAGCACACCCCCAAAATAAGTAAAATTTAAAAAAAAAAAACTACACTCACAGAAAATCCTCAGTGAAAACTCAGTTTCATTTTGTGTTGGTGGGGATACATACTCAGGGCTCTTTTGACGGTTGTGTGTGAAGATCACAAGAGACTCCATCCCAATAGTTATGTTCCATTTCTGTGCACACCCATGGTGATATATGACCAGATGGGATTGTATACTTTCTGTGCTTCCTCCTGTTCTCAGCTTCCGCCTCTGGAGTCCCTCACAGTTTATCGCCAGCCACGTGAATCACTTCCTTCCTGATCAGTGCTGGCATGTTAACTTTGGGGAAATCTCAGTGCAGAGATCCCAAGCCAAATCTTAAGAAACACAAAGGTTGGCAAAACTGCCACTGATAAAATCAGTTTCATGGCAAATATGAAATTAGGGGGAAAACAATAAACAGTGGCATTGAATGTATGTTTTACTCTAATAAATAAATAAAATTGTAGAGAATCCATTCCCCTAGAGAAAGCAAATTTCTCATCATTCTGAATCTGCTCAGGAAGGTAAATGTTTACCTGGCTCAGTATTTAGGGTACACTGGTGCTGGCCACTGAGGAGCTGAGACAGACCGCAAGATTGCAAACCAACCCTCACTTGCCTAGAACTGAAGATCTTTTCAACTTGCATTCTCTCTGTTTTGTTTTTTTCCTGGGACTCAGAAACAGTGTTAGATGATGGTTAAGCACCCAGACACTGAAGTTTGAAGACTCAGTGTGAGAGTTACATAACCTCTCTGTGTGTCTCATTTGTAAACACAGATGAAAATCTTACTTTAGAGTTATCAGGAAGATTCAGTGACTTGATGTTAGTAAAAGGTTTGTATGGATCCCTGGCACATAGGAAGCATATGGGTGGCTCTATTGTACTTATTTCATTTTTAAGGAGATTAGGTAGGAAGTTGATGCAATCATTGGCCTTTTCACAAGTTACCTCATTGGTTTACAGTTGTCTGGGGGTGACTGATATCCTGTGTAACTGGCTAGAAGGATGGAGAGTAAAACATTGCTCTTGGCACTATTCAAGACCTGGTCCAGTGACTCTTTCCATAAGAACTCTCTCTCGACATAGATGAGGATCAAAAGAAGCCCAGCCACTGAGCCTCGGGTTGGCAAATTCGGAGTTGTGATTCTGATGTTTACTCACATGCTTATTCACTCAGTCGTGTCCAGCTCTTTGCAACCCTGTAGACTGTAGCCCTCCAGATTCCTCTGTCCATGGGATATTTTTCCAGGAAAAAATACTGAAGTGGGTTGACGTTTCCTCCAGGGGATGTTCCCAACCCAGGGGTTGAAACTGCATCTCCTGCCGCTCCTGCATTGCAGGCAGATCACCTTTACCCCTGAGCCATCAGGACAACATCGATTCTGGGATATTTAAGCCTTTCAAAACTAATCATCCACAGATACTGCCCTCTCTGGAAACTGAGCAGGACCTGAGGCATTATAGAAGGAGAGGCTTCCAGCAACCAGAGTAGTAATAGTCCAGAATAAACAAAGAACAAAGAGATGAACAATTTCCTCATGTCAATGCTGGTAATCTTGTACATTTACAGGTAGTTTTTATTTTCTTCTGCTGTCACCTGTAATAAATAACAATGTATTTGGTAGAAAAGAATGAAGAAGATGATACATATAAGTCTATTAATGTTTTTAACCTTTCTTGAAGGAAAAAATCTAAAAGGAGAAGGGAAATGAGGTAAAACACAGACAACACAGAAATGAAAGTGAGGTACTTCCCTGGTGGTCCGTGGTTAAAACATCACCTTCTAATGCAGGGGGTGCCAGTTTGATCCCTGGTCAGGGAGCTAGGATCCCACATGTCTCATGGTCAAAAAAACAAAACAAAACAAAACAAAACATAAAACAGAAGCAATACTGTAATAAATTCAATAAAGATTTTAAATATGATCCACATCAAATCCCAAGAAATCTTTAAAAAATGCAAATGAAATTCATTGAGGCAAATGTGAATGATATATATATATATATATACATATATATATATATATATATTTTTTTTTTTACATTTTAATAGTTTAAATGTTTTCTGTGTATGTATGGGCCGGCTTCCTAGGTGGCCCAGAGATGAATCCTCTGGCCAGTGTGGAAGAACTGGTTCGATCCCTGGGTAGGGAAGACACCCTGGAGAAGGAAATGGCAATCCACTCCAGTATTCTTGCCTGGAGAATCTCCATGGACAGAGGAGCTTGGTGGGCTGCAGCCCATGGGGTCAGACGTGTCTGACTCTTTTGAGACCCCATGGACTGAAGCACACTTCTCTATCCTCCACCATCTCTCAGAGCTTGCTCAAACTCATCTCCTTGGAGTCAGTGATGCCATTCAACCATCTTGTCCTCTGTTGTCCCCTTCTCCCGCCGTCAATCTTTCCCAGCATCAGGGTCTTTTGTAATGAGTAATCTGTTTGCATGAGGTGGCCAAAGTATTAGAGCTTCAGCCTCAGCATCAGCATCAGTCCTTCCAATGAATATTCAGGACTGATTTCCTTTAGGATTGACTGGTTGGATCTCCTTGCAGTCCAAGGAACTCTCAAGAGGCTTCTCCAACACCTCAGTTCAAAAGCATCAATTCTTTGGTGTTCAGCCTTCTTTATGCTCCAACTCTCACATCCACACATGACTACTAGAGAAACCATAGTTTTGTCTATATGGATCTGTGTCAGCAAAGTAATGTCTCTGCTTTTTAATATGCTGTCTAGGTTTATCATAGCTTTTCTTCCAAGGAGCAGGCATCTTTTAATTTCATGGCTGCAGTCACCATCTGCAGTGATTTTGGAGCCCAAGAAAACAAAGTCTGTCACTGTTTCCATTGTTTCCCCATCTATTTGCTGTGAAGTGATGGGACCGGATGTCATGATCTTCGTTTTTTGAATGTGGAATTTTAAGCCGGCTTTTTCACTCTTCTTTCACTTTCATCAAGAGGCTCTTTCATTCCTCTTCACTTTCTGTCATGCAGAAAAAAGACAACACAAGACTGCACTAAAAATATTTTGTATGTTGCTTGTTTTTTTGTGTTTTTGGTAAAATGCTTTGCAGGCTGTCTCGTATATTGCAGGCAGATTTTTTTCCTGCTTGAGACCTCAGGGAAACCCTGTATTTGAGTCAACCTGGCGACTCAGCAGTAAGAAATCTGTCTGCCTATAGAGGAGACAAGGGTTTGATCCTTCGATCCCTAGGTCAGGAAGATCCCCTGGAGGAGGAAATGGCAACCTACTCCAGTATTCTTGCCTGGAGAATTCCATGAACAGAGGAACTTGGTGGTCTATAGTCCATGGGGTTGTGAAAAGTTTAGATATGACCGTGTGACTGAACTCACACAATACAATATTATAATGATGATAGAAGGTTTCCCTATCTGATCTCTTATTTTAATTTAGATATTATCCATTTAGGATAATATTTTCTACTGTATTCAGTAGTCTATATTTTGTTTTCCTCCATTTTTAATTAACATTTTTTTAAGTTTTATTAAAAATATCTTCAGCATTAGATTTATTTGCACAAGTTTTAATCTTTATTTTCTTAACATAATGTATCATGCAGATAAATTTTTTGATATCAACCATCTTGGTTTCCTGGCACCTTTCTTGGTTATAATGTTCTTTCAATAATACTGCAGGATCAATTTTCTAGGACTCTATTTAAACTGTGATTATATTTTTCTTTTCTGTAGCATCTTTATTATATTTTCATATCAAAGTTAAACTGTACACATAAAAGGATTGGATAAATGACCATCTTTTTTTAACTATGGCTGGTTTAAATCACATTGAAATTATCTCTTATTTAAAGATTTTAGATAAACTCAGCTGAAAAGTCTCTAGATCCCAGTACCTTTTGTTATAATTTCTGTGGTAATTAGGCTATTGAAATTTTCCGCTTCTTAATGGGTCAGTTTTGGTAATTGATACGTTGCTAGAAAATCATCTATTTCATTCAAGTTTTCAAATATATTGTCAGAGAGTTGCATGCTTTACAAAATATTAATGGAAAATGTAGACAAGTATAATTTCATCCATAATGTTACTTAATATAAATAGGTAAAGTTGGATATATATTATACATGGTCATATATTGAAAGATATAAAATGAAAAATTTATTGCATTTGGGGGTAGGTTGTTGGGTAATTATTTCCCCCACGGGTTTCTGCTATTTTAATAAGATATCAGCAATATTATTAAAAAGGCAAAGCATTGTACCATAGTGGTTAAGAATATATGTGCTGAATTTGGACAGACATGGTCTCAAATCCTGGGTCTGCCAGCTGATCTGTGTCTGAGGTAGGCCAGTTACTAGGAGTCTCCTATTCTCTGTTTCCTCATTTGTAACATGTGGACAATAACTGTGCCCCTCTCAGACGGTTGACACGGGAACCAAATGTGATGCAAAAGAGCTCAGCACAGTGCCTGATATACTATTAAGCCCTAATTTATTGGTAGCTATTGTCATCAGAAAAACAGACTGTAACGGAGGCTGATGTCTGCAGTTTGACTTTCATCATCATTGATACCACTTATGATTATGATTTTGTTTAGCCTTCCAAGCTTTAAGGGACAAGATGGTCAAAACGAATAGTCTTGCAGTGTAGCTGCTTTGTTATTATTAAACTTACAGACCCTGAGTCAAGAGTTCAGTGGAATTCAAGTTGATGTGTGATGCAGATGGCAGGAAGACCTCCAGGCAGGGGTATCAGAGTGACAGGGCGCTACAAAAGAGAATAAATAGGCCAAGTGAGGAAAAGCGGGAGAGTGCTGTTGACAGGGAAGCAGTTCAGGCCGTCCGGGTTTAAACCTTTTTTCCACTACTCACCATTTGTGTCTTTGGGACTTACTGTTTTCACCTTTAAAAGAAGACTAAAAATAGCACTTGCTTCATGACATTATTTTCAGAATGAAACTAGATGATGTGTGAAAAGTGCCCGACTCATAGTAGGCACTCATTTGATGGTTCACATTAAGAGGTGGTCAAAGCACTGTATACAGAGGAAGATTCTCTAATAAAAGATGGAGTGGGGTAATGGAAATAGCAGGATGGCCTCATGAACACCTGCTGTCAGCAGAAAAGAGGATGGAAGAGAAATCTCTAAGGAACCCGATTCCTAAATGAGAAAGATAGTTGGGGGAGGGGACAGTATACCATCGTTTTCTCTACCCTCGTCATTAACTTGTAACGAATTCAGAAGAAGTCCATGTTGATCAGTGACATGGTATTCAAAATCCAATTGGATTTTCTGGATGTTATAGTTATGGCAATATAAGTAATAAGAAGTGGCAGTAAGTGGGCGGATGTGCATTTAGAAATGACCGTTTGGGGAAAAGTGGAGAATCTTTTCAGGGGGATGGATCGTAATGTTGTGGAGACAAGCAGAATCGATAAGAACAGATGTTGGCAGAATTGATAAGAACAGATGTTGGGGAAAGGCAAGATTAGAAAGTGATACGATGGTTGACGCACATGACAAAAATTTTAGAATTTAGGAGTTTTAATATATTAAAAAAAATTATTCTCAAAGCTTTTGTTGTTTGCCTTTTTCTTCGAAGTAGGTAATAATCAAGGGAGCTGACCCTTATCGGTAGAGAAAAAGGTTTTCTTGCAGAGAGACTAAGGGAAATACCTAGAGAGACTACAGGTTAGGGTTCTTTCTCTTGGATGCAAGGAGAGCAATTTTGATTGAAAATCAAATGATATACTTAGGTCAGTTAGAAAAGAGCCTACTTCCCCAAAGGCAAGGAGTACATAAAAAAAGAAGTTTTAGAGAATATGCAGAAAAAGAGGGCTAGCCAGATAGGCACCCGCAAAAAGTGGACAGGGAAGGAAAAATCAATGTGTCCGTGAAGGCTGAAATCTCTGTCCACTTGTAATTTCCAAATTTTCTTGAAGGTTGTACACCTTGGTTCTATTTGGAACAATGAAATAGCCTGAACACTTTAAAGGGATGGCCGAGCATGCCATGCTGAAACAGATCTGGTAGCAAGGAAAGGAAATTACAAGTGAGAGGCAAGGAAAGAACCCCCAGGCATATTGTCTTTGGATCAGAAACCCTGCTTACTGGAATGAATAGCAGAACGATATTTAAAGAACAGCAAAAGCCAACTGGTGCATCGTCAGGGCTATTTTTCATTTGTTTGAATTTATGTATTTATTTTGGACTGTGCTGGGTCTTTGCTGCCATGCACCAGGTGCACTGGCTTCACGGTTTCTCATTGCTGTGGCTTCTCTTATTGCAGGTCACAGACTGTAGGGCATGCAAGCTCAGTAGTTGTGGCGCACAGGTTTAGGTACTCTTCAGCCTGCGGAATCATCCCAGACCAGGGGTCGAACCCGTGTCCCCTGCATTGGCAGGCAGATTCTTATCCACGGTACCACCAGGGAAGTCCCAGGGCTATGTTTTTAATGTAGATGATGGCTCTGAATCCCAAGTCAAAGAGAGGATTATGCCAAGGGGACTGAGAAGGAAAAGGGGAAAATGTTCAGAAGAATGAGTGAGGCATGCCAATTAAAACAAAGAGATATCTCATATCAACTACCAAATTGGCAAAGACTTAAAAGGAATGATAATACCTAGTGTTACCTTGGGCAGAAGGAGACTGATACTTTAATCGACACATTACTGGTTGAAATATTCATCAGCACAGCCTTTCTTGACTCAAAATTGGTAATGTGTACAGAGAGCCTTAAAAATGTGCAAACTTTCAAAGCCATTGTTTTAGTTAGGATTAGTTCAGCTATGGATGATAGAAAACCAACTTCTAAAGTGACTCAAACAAGAGAAAAGTGTATTTCTCCTTCTCTCTGTAAGTGGGCAATCCAGAGCAAGCATGGTGTTCCACAGACAGCACCATGAACCCAGAAGGAACCTATCCTATTGCTTGATCAGTCTCAGCAAAGCCTTCTTCTCATGTCCTTGGATTCTTTCAGCTCCAGCCATCCTATCAGCTCTCTGCCAGAAGGAATGCATATAGAAGACTTCAGCTTCAGACAACACTTTGCAGAACCCACAAACTGTACTTCCACTTAGATCCCAATGCCAGGAGCTACTGGATCAAACAGTGTCTGAAAACTGTAGCTTTTAGTGTAGATATCTATGTGTGCACCAAATTTCTGGTTCAAATACTAAAAGAAAAGCAGAGAACAACTACTGGGATAGTTTAGCAACCATCTCTGGCCATCTCATTTTAATGAATTTATTTCAGGAAGCAATCAGAAAATATAATGATACACACACACACACACACACACAGAGACATGTGTGTGTGTGTGTGAGTTCAGTCACATTCAACTCTTTCTGAACCCATGGACTGTAGCCTGCCAGTCTCCTCTGTCCATGAAATTTTCCAGGCAAGAATACTGGAGTGGGTTGCCATTTCCTATTCCAATATGTATATGTACACATACATGTGTGTGTGTGTATATGTATATATGTTGCTGGCAGCACTGGCTCGGAGGTTAAAGAGTCTGCCTGCAATGCAGGAGACCTGGGTTTGATCCCTGGGTCAGGAAGATCCCCTGGAGAAGGAAATGGCAACCCACTCCAGTATTCTTGCCTGGAGAATCCCATGGACTGAGGAGCCTGGTGGGCTACAGTCCACAGGGTCACAGAGAGTTGGACACAACTGAGTGACTTCACTTTCACTATAATACTGGAAAATTAGAAATCATCTAAGATGCCCAATAGGAGAATGATTTAATAATTGTTATACCCATGTACATTGGCTACTCAGTTGTAATTAACATGCTACATAAAATAAATTTTCTAACATGGAAAAGTAATAGTGAGATATTACTAACTGAGAAAAGCAGAGCACAAAGCAGTATGATAGGTATCATGCTAATTTGTAAAAAAAAATGTATAAGAAATAAAAGAATGAATATATTACTCAGCCATAAAAAGGAGCACCATTGTGCCATTTGTAAATGTCTCTGCAGAGACATGGATGGACCTAGAGAAAGTTATACAGAGTGAAGTAACTCATAAAGAGAAAAACAAATATCATGTAATATCAATTACATGTGGAATCTTCAAAAATGGTACAAACTTATTTGCAGTGAAGATATAGAGACACAGATGCAGAGAACAAACGTATGGATACTGAGGAGGGAAGGAAGCTGGGGTGAATTGGGAGAGTAGAATTGACATATGTATTCTACTGTGTATAAAACTGATAACTAATGAGAACCTACTGGATAGCACAGGAAACTCAATGCTTTGTGGTGACCTAAATGGGAAGGAAATCTAAAAACTAGAGGATATTTGTGTACATATAACCGATTCACTTTGCTGTAGAGCAGAAACTATCACAACATTGTAAAGCAACTATACTCCAACAAAAATTAATTTAAAAAGAATGGTATACATAAAAATGTTCATCTTTATGGCTGGTTGGTGGAATTATTGGCTATTTTCATTTTCTCCTCTATACTTTGTATTTTCCAAGTTTCTCTCCAATGAGTATAAACACATAAATTAAAAAAAAGAAAATCTCCAACCAGGACTCCACATCTCATTTTCACTATCACAGATACTTACCTCTTTGAAATCTTGCTATTTCTCAAACCATCACACTGATCTGCTAACTCTCTGATAGGGCCTACATGGGCTTATTGTATTAGGAGGATGTGGCCCAGAGTGCGCTAGGACTATCTGAGAAGTAGAATGGGATTCACAGAGGCAAGGTCAGGAGCAAAGATCGAAGAAAGGCTGAACATAAGGGAATTCTAGCCACTTGCCATTGCAGTGGCAGAAGTTACTGAGGTCCCATAGAGTATTATAATCAAGAGCTCTGTTTTCTGGCTAGTGGGACCTATGATCAAGTCTGTATTGTGGTCAGACAGTGTTAGAATAATAAATAATTCTTTCTGGTCTAATCCCCCCTCGGAAGTCCAAGGCTTTTAGGTTTCGGAGAAGGCATCCTAGAAGAGTAGATTTTAAGGGTTGGGATTGAGAATTTCCCATTGTGGCCAAATAGGAAGGATAGACAAATGCAAGAGAAAGTGAGTAGAAATGTCTGAGAGGAAAGGCATCCTTTTTCTCAGACTCTTCTCAGAGAGTAAGAATAGTCTGCTTTGAAATGGGCGCCCCCACTTCAAAATCAGATGGGGCACAAGGCCAAGGGCTTGAGGGCCGTGGGGCCGCCTAGGGCCAGGACTTGGAAAGGAGGCGAGAGAGAGGGTCTGAGAGAATGGGATTTCACTCACCATTGTAACAACTGATGAATGAAACGTGGGCCGGTATGTGGATGTCAGTCCAGCAAGGCAGTGGAGACTTCTGTCCCAGAGCTCATCTCAGTTTCTTGGCAAGGTCCAAGGGAGGGGACCCCCAGAGGTGGGCTTGTGAGAGGAGCCCACCCAGTTGCAGTGGATCTTCCCTCCTGGGTTTCGACACCAGAATGTAGGACAAGTGCGGAGGAAAGAGAGTAAGGCAGTCAGGCAAAGAAAAGGGAAATTTGTTAGAGGGAAATGAGGGGGTGACTGGCCCTGAAGGAGAACCAGCATCTTCCCTTTCTGATGGGGTCTTTCTTATAGCCCGCCAATGAAAAATTCTCTGAAGGGATGGTTAATTTTTAGCCTTCAGCTGAGTCCAGTGGTCATGTAGCCAGAGGTCTGGAATCTGGTGGTCTTGTAGCATTGAGAAGGTAGGCGGCAGGGGAAAACATTGTTGTTTGGGCAATTTGCTCGGTCTCAAAAGTCACTGTGATTTTATTCTTTGTTTGCAAGGTCAACATAATGAGCCATTTCTACCATGAACCCCCACATAGGTACTATCACCCTCCCGCTTTTGACTTTTTCTGTGCCAATCCTCCACAAATAAAATTAGGGCATTCATTTCCCTAGAAGAATAACTCTTATCGTATTATTTCTCTGTTACTCTTGAATACTCTGCAATTGCTTCTTGAATTATAATCAATACAAAAATCCTTTCCTTGAACTTCAAAGTTCTCTACTAGGTGTTCCAAACCTACTGTGTTCACCTTGCCATGTCAAAGACATTTGCCCTGCCAAATGTGCTGTTTGCTGCTCCAAACATCCAACTGTTTTCTAGTCTATGCCTGAACTCAAACTGGTTTTTTTTTTTTCCAGAAATGCCCACTTTTGTATCTTTGGCTATTGAAATCCATCTTCTGTGATTTTTAATGTTTTTCTCAGATGCTATCTCTTCCCTGAAGCAATTCCGGTAGATGTGATCTCTACTAACTTTTTAAATGGCTGTGGCTATCTTTTGTCACATACAATAGCTATCTGGGCACTTGTCTTCTCCCTTTTGTTAGTATCTTGCAAATCCCTGAAGCACAATCCACCCTGCTATTCCCCTTTGTGCCTCGCTGCCCCCATCCCCATTAAATCTATCACAGAATGGAAGTACAGTGGGAGCTTAGCCAATATTCATTAAATAAATGCAACTGAATACAATTTACATCATAAGAAGGATATCACCCCTCCTCTCAGGCAAACGGGAGAAGGAGAACAGAAATGGTCAAATGAAGTTGAGAAGGTAATTCTCAAAGAAAAGAGGCATAGTGAGGTGAAATAAGAAGGGTTTCCAAAGAATAAAATGTCACTGAACTTTAACAAAAAACATAAGATTTAGGAAAGTTAACAAAAGAAAACAGTCATCAATGTCTTTTATCATTATGCATGGGTCTTTCCGTAAAATGGACACTTGGTCTTCTCTTGAATGTCTCTAGTGACAAGGAACTTACTGAAGTTTCTTTAGAGAACAATTCTAATTGATGGAAAGTTCTCTTCTTTTTTGTATTTAGACAGAATGAGTCTTTATCTTTGTTTCATACTTCCTATTTCAGCTCAAAGCTTCTTTTTCTTTGAGAGCCCTTCATATGTTTTATCAAAGCTCCAAGTGTTTCTTCCCTTAAGCTAAGCTTCTTGGTTGTATTCCTCATCCCTCATTCCAAGGTACTCACAAAGGAGCCCATCTTTCCAACAGGTTAATATTCTGTCACTGGTCTTATCAGATTTGATGTACATGTAGCCCTTCTTCCACATACAGCGTAGGAGATGTGCTCATATCACCACCTGTTCCATTTTCCCAAAAATCTCTCAGCAGTTTTTAAATTTCATGAAATGTAAAATATAGCAGCTCTAATAAACAGCTATTTGTATTGACATTTAATCTGATTCTCAGCACAAATTCCTAACGCTTCTCACCTTCCAACCAATTTGCCGTTTCTAGACATTTTTCTTAGAAATTATGGAAGCACTACTGCATATGTGGATTCCCATGTGGCTCAGAGGTAAAGAATCCACCCACCAAGGCAGAAGATGCAGGAGATGCTGGCTTGATCCCTTGGTCAGAAAGATCCCCTGGAGGAAGAAATGTCAGCCCACTCCAGTATTCTTGCTGGGATAATCCCATGGGCAGAGGAGCCTGGTGAGCTACAATCCATGGGGTTGCAAGGAGTCAGACATGACTGAGTGGCTGAGCACACAGGCAGGCACACACACACACACACACACACACACACACTGCATACAAATAAGAAAGAGAAAGTCCGTAAGAGGTGGGTGAATCTAAATATTATCCCATGGCTGCCTCAGAGGCACAGATGTTTGAAATCAAGAGTGGGCACTAAAGACAGTGTGACTGAATCAGGTCTGGGTGCTGGGAGCTCAAAAAGTTAGTACTCAAGTGAGAACAAAAGTTGGTAGAGAGGAGAGCTGCTTTTAATCAGAATAACAGTAATCTGGGGAGATGGTAGTATTTCCCCCAAAACCACTTCTGAAAATTCTATCATGAAAGCTCTAAAAGGAAAAAGGGAAGTCATCTCAATCATTGAGATAGAGGGTCAGAGTCACACCATCCCCCACTGAGTGCAGGCTGATCAACTTCTTGTGATCCTCCTCTAGACGTTATCTTGTTCAGGAAGCTTTGTTCACCCCATTTGTTCAGGTGATTACTGAAAGGGAAACTAGGGAAGAGATCTGGTCATCTGTAAATTATTTATTCTTCATTTCTGCTTCTTTGATCTATAGAAAGAACCAACAAGTTAGGCAAGGTATTGTGTGATCAAAAGATGTGAAGGGTGTGCTTGGGCTGGAGATCAGCATGGGGCACCTGGTTTAAAAGTTAGTTACACTACAGCTTTGCTAAAATGACAAGAAAAGGGCTTCACGCTGAGGGTGGTTTCTTGCAAAGAGCTGCTTACAACAGTGCTCACAAAATGAGTCAGTCTTTAGATGGAGTGATTTCAAATCTTGTTTTATTATTTCTTTTCTGTTAATCATCTCAGTCAGGAAGTTGTGTTTCTAGATGTTTGGAAATTAGAAATGGGACGTGGTTTAGAGAGGAAGGATATCTTGCATTTTGTAACTTACTTTCAGGTCACAAATAAATGCTAAACTCTTTTCCATGTATGTCCATGAAGTACAGTGCCAGACATACAGAAAGTAGGCAGTGGGTGAATGAATGGACTGTATACAATGTACAACTCATGAGACTGTGAAGAATCTCTTTAGAGACAGGAATACGTTATCTTTGTCTTGGAGGGATGGTGGATCAAAATAAGATAAAGAGATAAATAAAAACACCAGAGAAAGCTTCTTCACAGGTCAAAAACCAAGTAAATGCTAGTTCCATCTCCACCAGTTGAATATAATTTTTGTGAAGTAAACTCTCAGAACCAAAGGGGAACCAAGTACATCTTAACCTAAAAACCTAAAAGTCAAGTATCTTGTACTTGGCAAGGTCATGTCCCTGGTTAGTTGAACAATTGGTGTGAACACCTAGGCATCCTGACTTCCAATTCGACATTCTTTCTGTCACAAAGAGAAAGAGATGTTCTTTCTTACTTTTCTTTCTTTTTTTTTTTCTGGTTTACAATGTTAGGCAAAATATATTGACTAGAATATGTCTGAAAGAGGCGGAAGAGGGGAGCCAGGGAAAAGCAACATTACACCTCTGCTGTATAGGAGGCAAGAGACCCAGGCAAGAAAGATGACTCAAACTGGGCCACCAGTATGCTGCCTGCAGGATGGGGACACCAACAACCTGAGTAAATAGGATAGGAAACAAAAAGCAAATTAGAGTTTTAAAGCCCTATTAGACACATGTAGGAGACAGAGGAGCCAGTAATATATGATTTTCATCTCAGTAGTGACTCCCTAACTTGAATGCTGTTTATTTCATTGATTGATTTAACACTGATTGAGTGATTAAGGGAAATGAAGGGATAATCCCAAGTCCTCAAAGGAGACAGAACAGCTGCTCCTGACAGTATCAAGCTGGGCTCCTCAACTGCTGTTTGTAACCCTTGAAAAAGGTCCCACTGGGCCAAACTCTGTGGATTAGTTGGGTAAAATAACAAAAATTCAACTGAGTAAATTTAAAGACCAAATTGACTTTATTAAACAATTCATGAATCCAGGAATATCCTAACAAGCAGAAAGAGCATTGCCAAGCTATAGAATAGGGATGGTTTTTACAGGAAGAAAGTGGGCAAAAAAGGAAGTTATTAGCAAAGAATGCTTTGTTTCAAGGAAGGTTGCCCTCTTAACAGGATTATAGGAGTTCCTCAGGGTGAATAACCTACTAATGCTGACCAGGTAATTCCAGATTGTCTGGTAATGGTGATATTCTTGAGAGAAACTAAAATTGCAATTAGGCTTGGTATTAAATCTCAGTTTGGTGATAAAGTCTTAGTACTAGTGACTCCATTTTGGGCCTGCCGTCTCTCTTTCTTTTAATCAATTTCCCCCTTTTGATCAGAGTCTTAGCTTAGCTGAGAGATGTGATAAAAAAAAATTAAAGCATCAGCTAGCACTACTCTCAGCTACTGCTCTGTAATCCTGGTACCTTTTGTTGATTCTTTCTGTGGCTTTCAAACCTCATGGTATTTTTTGCCTAATGTTATTCACAGGCCATGACTTTAGGTTTCCATGTTTTTTGTTGGCCATTCTCTTCATTTCTTTTCTCATGTTCCACTCTTAGAGAGATTGTTTGGTGGTTAGCAGTAATGAACACGGATTTGAACCTTTTGAGAAAATACAACAAACCAGGGAGTTTATAACTATTATAAATGAGATAATTCCCAATATTTGGAGTCCACTTTATAGCCAAGGTCCCCCAAATCCAAACTAGTCAAAATCAAATAAGTCAAGGAAAGACTCTGTGGAAGGAGTCACCTTTTAAGCCGAGTGTCTTGCTCAGTGATCTTATGTAACTGAGTTTCAACCTTCCAGGTGGTATCAATCCAGGTGCAGCTGGCTGTTGCCCAAAGCACAGACACCTCCTTGCTCAGTTAGAAGCTAATCGAGTGGGATCCTATTATCCAGAAAAATTTTACCAGGGAATCTAAGGACTATTTTTTTTTCTTTTTAATTTTGGCAGCTAGCATTTTAGGAGTAGATTCTGCAGTATTATCAATAGTTAAGGAAAGATTTCTGATAGTATCATCTGTTACATTTACTCTTAACTAGTAGTGAAGTAGTGAAGTAGTCAAAGGAAGTGAATCTTGAGTTAATAATGCCTCCTGGTAATTTCTTTCTAATTAAACTATGTGAATTCACAGGGATTGACCAATACAGTGGCTCAGTCTTATTGTGAAAAGTTAGCAACACAGTTAGGTAACCCAATAACATTATTGGGTTATGTACCAGACATCCAGGTCAAGGAGAATGATAACCACTACAGACAACAATTAATCTTCTTGAGCACAAACCACTTCCACTAAGACAACACTGTTAATGAATTCATTTGTGGGAACTGTTGCCTTTGCCCATTCACACTAGGGATCAGTTAGAGTTTCTTCTAACTTAAAACAAAAATTTGCTCTAAATTTCAGAGTTTACTAGCTTTAGCAATGCCTAGGGAGATGTTAATGATGGTTTTATCTTTCTAGGCCAATGCCAAGTAAAGAAAAAAAGGGAAGGAAAAAAAAGGGGGGGTTATATTAAAGTATAAAGTCTAGTCAAGGCTATGGTTTTTCCAGTGGTCATGTATGGATATGAGAGTTGGACTGTGAAGAAAGCTGAGAGCTGAAGAATTGATGCTTTTGAACTGTGGTACTGGAGGAGACTCTTGCAAGTCCCTTGGACTTCAAGGAGATCCAACCAGTCCATCTTAAAGGAGACCAGTCCTGGGTGTTCATTGGAAGGACTGATGCTGAGGCTGAAACTCCAATACTTTAGCCACCTCATGCGAAGAGTTGACTCATTTGAAAAGACCCTGATGCTGGGAGGGATTAGGGGCAGGAGGAGAAGGAGATGACAGAGGATGAGATGGCTGGATGGCATCACTGACTTGATGCACATGAGTTTGGGTGAACTCCAGGGGTTGGTGATGGACAGGGAGGCCTGGCGTGCTGCGATTCACGGGGTCACAAGAGTCGGACATGACTGAGTGACTGAACGGAACTGAACTGAACTGAACTGAACTGATATAGTCTTATTCTGGTATTTGGGAGGAAGTATCCAGTCAATCACTTTTCTTCCTAGTTAATTGTATTTGGAGGTCTCCATCATTTGCACAGGACCAAATGTCAGGTACAGTCTTCTTAAGCTGGTAGACACATACCAAGGTCCAAGTCCTTGAAGTTCAGCTGTCATCTGGGTAGTGAGGAGGAAGTGGTTAGTCCCCTTCAAGAAAATATGAGGGCAATCTTTGCCCTTACTGATTCCAGATGAGAGGGTAGGAGAAATTTGGAATATTATTTTGGGAAATCACAGTCAGACATTTGAAGAAATTATAATAATTGAGAATTCAGTCCAACTTACAGGTAAATAACAAAACCTCACAGACTAGAATCTAATACAGACACATGTTCAAACCTAATGTTTCTTTCTATAATTATTCCCACTTCTTTTTTCCAAGGATGATACCAGTAAGACTAATTTGTTTGCATTAAATTTGGCTTGATTATTTTCATAAGTGTAGCAAGAATAATGATTGGCCATATGAGCTGTTTCTAAGACTATTTTGCTGGAGCTTTGCAAGCAAGGTATCAGGTTGATTTTTCCAAGGGGAAAATTTTTTATTGTCTCTATAAAGTCAACCTAATTCCTTAAAATTATCTGTCATATCTGAGTCCAGGAACAGCTCTCTTAAGCATGACATACAAGTCAAAGATTTGGTCATATAATCAATATTTTCAATTGTGTCCTATTACAAGGAGGACAGATTATTCTATATTTTTTATTTATTTGAAAAATAATTAAAAATTTAAATTGAAGTATAGACAGTGGTTCACAATTCTTTTTAACTTTTTACTTTTGCCCTTTAAAATCTTAATATTTTTTATTTGTAATTGAAGTAGAGGTGATTTACAATGTTGGGCCAATACCTGAGATTCAAAATTTTTAAAAGTAATTCTCTATTTATAATTATTATAAAATATATTGACTATATTCCCCTATATTTCCTATGTTGTACAATACTCCTTGTAGCTTATTTTATACCTAATAAGTACCCCTTACTTCCCTACTCCCTATACTGCTCCACCCCGCTTCCTCTCCCAATGGGTAACTATTAGTTTGTTCTCTATACATGAGTCTGCTTATTTTCTGAAGGAAAACAGATTCTCACTGAACTTATGTAACTAAGTTACAATTTTGCCATAAAAAAAGAATACTCAAGAGTTTTCAAATTCTGGAAGGATCAGATAGGGAGAAAAGCATAAACATTCTTTCTTTGTAAGGGTATACATTGCCAAATTGTTGATTGTTGTAGATAGTTTAAGGTAAAAGTTTTTCTTATTAAGGAACCTCCCATGTTTCAAGCAAAAAGTCACTAAAATTATAATTGACATAAGAAATTCATACTTGTTCTGTTTGAATCCAGTTTTTCCATTAGTTCCAGAAATTCTTACCCAGTTCGACTGTATGATCTCAAAGTTATCAGGAATCTGTGTCTGCTGAAGTTCTTTCCATGAATCTCCTTGAAGATAAGGCTTTTCCACAGAAACATTTTGGTAAAAGCATCAGAGTAACACAATAACCATGAAAAGACTGAAAGATGTTAAAATCTGTTATTGTTAAAATCTGAACAGAGTTCATTGTAATGGAATTGATGTGGAAGTTTGTTTTTTCTGTAAGAGGCAACATTTTAAGATAATAACTAGAATTAGGACTAATAATACATACCAAGACATGTGGAAATTCTAGGAATTACACAGAATTTCTAGAACACTTGTAACATATACCTAAACAAATATAGCATAAAGGATGCTTAATATTGCCTCTTGACAATGTTTTTCATGTAATTTGTCAAATAACTCTAATTAGTTTAACATCTCTCTTTTTTAAAAAGAGATAGAATAAATGTTTTGAGATACTCCTGGACCCCTCTTGAAAATTCTGAGCTTATTTCTATGTCAAAAAGACGTCACTAAAATTTTACTTTTGGAAAGTTTGTCAAAATATCTAAAGGTTTTAAAACTCATGGCCACATAGGATCATGGATCACTGTGAAACACTACTTAGTTATTCACTTAACCATACTGACAGCTAAACACTCCATGGGCGAAAACAAAAAGTTAAACAGTTGTAAAAAACAAAGAAATAAAAAACCTTAGCTCTTTTAACAGAGACAATTTAGCTTTCTAAACTTCATCATTTTAGCAGAAAGAGAAAAACTAATTTCATTTTGTACCAATGTACTTTCAATATTAAAACTTATTAAATGAATTTATTTCAATCTTAGTCAGCTTGCCTGTGCATAAAATTACTTTCCCAAGATTCTTTTTTCAAAAATCTACAACTTTCTTCTTGTATTAAGATTTTGTCTTCTGTTTTTTTCTCTTTTATACTGAAATAACCAGCTTCGCTTTCAGACAAAATTACATTCTTTTCCCTTAATGAAAATACATCTCCATATCTCATACCTTTTCATAACCGAAAACACATTCTACTTGCCTTGTAAAAAGTTGTTTCTTCTATTATTTTTAATAGCTTTAGTCGCATATATTAATTAGAATTTTAACCTTTAGAAATGTTAATTTCTATTGAAAAATAAAATGTAAGCAATTGCAATGTATTGCAACAGTATTCTTTAGATTGACAAATTTATGAATATATTTCATAATTTCTAGAACCGTATGCTTTCATATAGTACAGTCTTTTAACATGGCACACAGAATGTTTACTAACATAAACAAAGATCTCTGATTCTGTTGTAATAAGAAAGCAGAAGTAGATAAATCTGGTTAGTAATTAATGTTTCATTATTTTATCTTATTTGGAAATAATCTGTATGTTCAATGAATTTAATTTAACTCACTATTGAAGTTAACTTAACAAAACTTAAGCTATAAGGTTACTAAAAATACTTGAGAAACTATAACGTTAGACAGAATCTGCCATCATCCCAAATTAGTTTTCTTGTTGACAGATTTTGTAAGAGATAACATGAATTGATATGACTTTGAGAAAGCCTAGGTATAATAAAGGTATTCCATTTAATGTCGATAACTAAAGACATGCTCATTTTAATTCAGCCAAACACACTTTGGGGGAAGAAGTGGCTACCCACACCAGCATTCTTGCCTGGAGAATTCCATGGGCAGAAGAACCTGGGGGCTACAGTCCATGGGGTCGCAAAGAGTCAGACATGACTGAGTGACTAGGCACAGCACGCCACCATACACATGCCGTAGATATGCAGACGTATACCACAGGTATGACATATGTGTGCATATATATACTATACCACACAGAAGCTTATAGACAGATGTACACAAAGACTTTGTAGTTTCTGTTTCTTAAATTACTGCCCTGAATCAGGTATACAAAACTTACTAGTTATAAAGAATTTACATCTCAGTTGTTTTTTTTAACATTTTCAAAAGACCTTTCCAATTTTGATTGGTTTTATTGTGCTTTTGATAAAAACTACCTCCCTGATTTTTCTACTTTCACATTTACATCTCAGAGGCACAGGGGAAAAATGCAGTTATAAGCCTTTTTAAGAAAAATATGAGAAGCTTGGGGATTGATTAAAAAAAATAGATGAACTTTGAACTGCTTATGGAGCTGCATTTCTGGTTTTGTAGAGATTTGCAAGATAAGAACAGTTGTTCTCAATTTCAAGAAGCATAAATGACATCATAGGGTGATCCACCCACTCAGTGACATTAATCTTAATTTGCTTTTTTAATATGTATGTTTTGGGGAGATTTCTTACTAAGATGGTAATCAAGAGATTTCTGTCTTCTAGATTTAGAGCTATTTGCCTTTGAAATGTTTTTTAGTAAATCTTTTCATAAAGGCTTCAGAAGGTTTTTCTTTCTCTCTGGGTACACAGTTTTATTTTTAACTTGGCGGTGGGGGGAGACCTAAAAAAATTCCTCTTGGGTTCTGAATATCAGTTTCCTATATCTGACCAATCTCAGATCACAGAGCTACTTAAAAATTCTTTTAAATATCTTGTCTATTTTTAGCAGAGACAAGCAGTAACATTTCTGGCAATATTAAAGAACTCTTCTTTGGATGTAAGAAGAGTCCCCGAAGAGGGCGCAAAATATATTTTACTTTTCTCTCTCTACTGGATATTATGGGCTTCCCTGGTAGCTCAGTAGTAAAATATTCACCTGCCAATGCAGGAGACCCGAAACTCAGATCTGATCCCTGGGTCGAGAAGATCCCTTGGAGAAGGAAACAGCAATTCATTCTAGTATTCTTGTCTGGAAAAATCCCTTGGACAGAAGAGCCTGGTGGGTTACAGTCCATGGGATCTCAAAAAGTCAGACATGACTGAGCGACTAGGCATGCACACACAGGGTATTATATAGACAAAGATCCAGGAGGGGTGATTCTGGTGAGTAGTTTTACCCTTAGCCAACTTCTGCCAGTTTTTCCAGGATCCCCTTTACAGGCTCCATGTGGGTTTTAAAGTGGAGGATTTTAAAGTTTTAAATTGGGTTTTAATATCCCAAATTTGGCATTTTTCAAATTAATTTAATTTTAGTTTTTCTTAGGTGTTTAAAAAAATAATGTAAGAGTTTATGAAGGAATCTCCCAAAGTCTACTCCAATCTAGGAGGGGCCCATTTGAAGGGTTAGGTATGAAACATTGGTGCAATGCCATGGTCCATTGCTCAGGCGTGTCCAACTCTTTGCTACCCCATGGACTGTAGCTCACCAGGCCCTCCTGTCCATGGGATTTTTCCTGGCAAGAATACTAGAGTGGGTTGACATTTCCTACTCCAGGGGATCTTCCCAACGTAGGGGTCAAACCCATGTCTCCTTCATTGGCAGGCAGACTTGTTACCCCTGAGTCACCTGGAAAGCCCCATGAGAGCACTGGAGTTGACATTAAAATTTTTGCATAGGCTTTTTGAGGATCTATCTCTTTTCCAATGTTCCAGCTGATTACAACCGAGTCAGGGATTCCTGGCCAATGCTATTTTTCTTTTTTGTTTTAATCTTATGACCACACTGTAGGGCATGTGAGATCTTATTTCCCTGAACAGGGGCCGTGGATTGAACCCACGCCTCCTGCATTGGCAGAGTGGAGTCTTAGCTGCTGGACTACTGTGAAGTCTCCTGAGTCTACCTGGGTCAACATTTTTAACCCCTAGGAAAGGGCAGTGTTGGGGGTCCAGGTGTTCTATTAGGCGCCTGGGGTTGGAATTGTTGTAGCTATACAGTTAATGGATTGGCAGACTGCTGTTTGCAATCTTGTGTCTTTAAATTTTCATTATGTTTTTGCAACACATTTTTTAATGAAGCTATTTTGGAAACTTGAAGCTTTGGGGAAGCATCTACACATCGGTGAAAACAGGCATCACATTCTGTTTGTTTGATAATGGGAACCCTTACTTTCAAGGGCACTTCTTTAGTAAACAGTCTTGTCTAATTGGATCATTCCCCGTAACGGCCATTGTAATCCTAATTTGTCTTTAGGAAGATTTTGCTGTTTGTGTAGGTATTTACAGCTTCTGGGATCACAGCTCTTTGACATAAAATAAGCAAGTGTGCCAGAAGGTGGCATGTTAAACAATTTGGGTTTTGAGAATCTCATTTTATGTATTTGTTTGCTTGCTAAGCCTTTTGGTCTTTTAGAGCCAAGCTAATACCTAAAGGGGGGCTTCTCTGGTGACTCAGTAGTAAAGAATCTGCCTGCCAGTGCAGGAGACTCTGGTTCAACCTCTGGGTCAGGAAGATCCCCTGAAGAAGAAGGTGGCAACCCAGCCCCAGTATTGTCTTGGAAATCTTACGAATAGTGGAGGCTGGCTGGCTACAGCCCATGGAGTTGCAAAAGAGTTGGACATGACTTAGTGACCAAGGCAACAGCAACAATACCTAAAGGAATGTGCTGTGAGGTTTGGAATTATGTGATGTTTACAATACGCAGACACCTGTGTCTTCTTTGCAGGGAACTTTTCTTGATGTTGGTGGGTGATCTAGCGTCAATCCATCCCATTCCATGACCAACTTATCCTAACACAGGTATCTTTGGGTTAGGTGGCAAGAACTGTAAGAACTCTCAAATGTTTGATCCATGCTCACCACTTGGGGCTTTTTTTTTTTTCACTTCTAGGATCCCCATTAGTGGCAGATTTTATCTGAACAAAACATGACAAACAGACATGTGTACCTTAACACACCAGCAGTGGCCAAGAGAAATTACTGCAGACTGACCAAGAGAAGACCATGCACACTGTCAGCAAGTTCCAGCATGTACCCAGCAAGCTCCAGTAAATGGCGACTGCGGTCTGCAAATAGTGTAAGGGATTCCCAGCAGCTAGGGAATTGCAGAGAGAACCAGGGTCTTCAGCTCTAGACAGAATGGTCTGCCAACTCAGAACGACCGGCTCAGCCATCAGCTGGAAAACTGATTCTATTGAGAACTGAATGCAAAGATAGTGGAGCTCAGAGGCAAGACTCTCAGAATAGGAGACAGACCATGAACTCAAAGGGCTTGTGAGATAGCATGACTGTGTTTCTCATTGTTCCTGTAGCCGTTGAAAGTTCTCCTTCAGTCCCACTGCTGACACAGATCTGTTAAATAACAAAAATAAAAGTACAAAGGAGTAGATTTAAAGACTAAATTGACTTTACATGAATTGGCAGCATTCCACCTAGCAATCAGAAAGAAGCTCCTCAAAGCTAGAGAAATGAGTAGATTTTTAAAGGTAGCAAAATGGCAGAAAAAGGAAATTATTAGCAATGAAATTAGACCTTTCAGGAAAGGTCATTCTCCTAAGGGGAACATTAAGGTTCTGTAGGGTAAATTATCCCCCCTAGAGCTGACCAGGTAATTCCAGATTGGCTGGATAAAGCTTGCCTTCCTGGAAGAAGCTAATCCTGCAATTAAGTTAGGAATTGTCTCTCTCTGGTGATTTGGCCTTAGCACAGGTGACACATTTTGGACCTGTTGTATCGTTAATGGCAGTTAATATTTTTTTCAATTTTATTTAAAATATTAATTTTTTAAAAGCTGGCAATACACAGCCAAAGTCAAGTCCCTTACCTCTTTTAAAATTGTCTTATTTCTTTTACATCACAACGTTGTTCAGGACTGGATCCTGGGTTTTCTTTTTTTTTAATTAATTAATTTATTTTAAACTGGAGAATAATTGCTTTACAATATTGTGCTGGTCTCTGCCATACATCAACATGAATCAGCCATAGGTATGTAGATAAACCCTCCCTCTTGAGATTTCTTCCCATTTCCCACCTCATCTCACCCATGTAGACTGTCACAGAAGGATTTTCCTCTTTAACTCAACCCATTGCACACTTCCAGGAAGCCATTGCGAGGGCCAAGGTTGGGGTTCATGAAGGAGGAGGTATTGTTAGCACTGTGGACAGCGATGACCTGCACTGATATTTTATATTCTTTTTTGCTTTCTTTGGGACTTAACTATGCAAAAAAGCAAATAAACAGACAAACAAACAACAACAACAACAAAAGCCCTTCTTTCTCTGCAACAATGTTCCCAAATGGAAATAATTAGACCATTTGGGAAGGTGGCATCTAGTTCAGGGAAACACACAGGCTGGATTTTCTAGGACAATACCAATATCAAATATACGTTCTTAATGTCTCTGTAAATTCATGACATATGCTGAAAATTTAATGTTCAGGGCTCCATCCTATATTTCCCACATTGCTTTTTGTACAAAACACATTTTTTTTCATGCATTTTGCTTTGAGAATTATGAGTGTTTTACATAGAGACCTGCAAGACTTTGGTATTCAAAGTCTGGTCTCCAGGTTGGTAGCAGCATCACTCCTAGAACTGGTGTTTTAACATGCTCTCCAGCTAATTCTTTTGCATGATATAGACTGAGAACCACTACTGAAGGGTATAGTTTCTTAATTACCAATTTTTGATACAGTACACATACAGCAAAAAATGTTGAGATAGCATGCAAGTCCCAGGGGTCTCTGTGACTCCAAAAATGAATTTTAAAATTTATGAGATCATCTTAGATGGTAAGTATATTTTATCAAAAGTTCTGCTTCTTCAGCAAAGACATATTTATGAAGTCCTGTGATGGCTTTTATGCCCCATAAACCATTGTAACTATACTGTCTTCTCCATGGAAGTCTGGACATGGCAAGAGGTACACACTTGGTAAAGATTATTTCCAAGTCTTGCTGGAAGAGTTAATGACTTTTGAAGCTCTGACTACCTAAGAAATCTGTCCAAGACAGTATAGAGTACTGGGAAGAATAAAGTCCTGTCTTGCCACCTTATTTCTTTTTTACTTCCTGAGGGTGATAGTGCTACTCAGTTGCTCTGCCTGTGGAAAGTAGATGGCCATGTATTACTGTAATTAATTAAAAGACTGCAAGATGGGACCTATACTAAATATTTTCTTTGTTGTTATGAAGGCTTTGTACCATGTTAAGTGAACATAGAAGGGATTACAATATATAAGATATGCCAAGTGGAATATGTCAAGACTAATGAGATACTCTATTGTATGCCAAGTGGATCATTGATATATGTTTTTCCAATTCTTACAAGCCTTCCCTGGCAAGTCTTTCTAAAGTAAAAACCTCCTCGTCTTTCCCCATCATCTCGCCTACTTCTGTTTTCCGTAGCTCTCAGCACAGCATAGCACACACTTATTTATTTTTCTCCATTTGTTTTTTTCCCACTGAAGCATAAGTGCCAGGAGAGCAAGAGTAATGTCTGTCCTGGTTCCATCTGTGCAATGAGTATCTAGAACAATATTTAGCTCATAGAAGGTGCTTACTGAGAGACTGAATATACAAATAGACAAAGACCATACCGTATATAAAAACAGAACTTTGACACACAACCTGGAGCAGCCAACACATTAACTACTATAATCAACCAAGGAAGTCAGCCTGCTGTAAGTAAGAAAGATAGAATCTTTAGTAATAGCTATCTACTAGCTATCTCTAGTAATCACCCAAGATGTTAAACAATGAGTTTTGTAGTGATTAGCCCCGAATGACCAGAGATTCATTAAGAACTTACAGCTTCCCTAATTTTTGTTAACATTTCCAATTTAAGACCAACTGGAAAAAGTCAAATATGTACCTCCTAACCAACCACATAGGGGACTTCCCAGGTGGTTCAGTGGTAAAGAATCTGCCTGCGAATGCAAGAGACGTGGTTTTGATTCCTGGGTCAGGAAGATTCCCTAGAGGAGGAAATGGCAACCCACTCCAGTATTCTTCCCTGGAAAATCCCATGGACAGAGGAGTCTAGCAGGCTATGGGGTTGCAAAGAATCAGACATGACTGAGTAACTGAAAACACGTGCATGCAACCAACCATATAGGAGGTCTTGCTTCAAGTTAGCTTGCCTGAAGCATCCCCATGTCAAATGTTCCAATCAGGGCACATCTGAAGCCTTCCCTTTTTCCACTATAAACATTTCCCCTTCTCTGCCTGCATTTGAGTTTCTGCCAAAACTTCAAGTGATGGGCAAGTGATGGTGGCTGACTCTCTTGCTACTGCAAGCTCAGAAGTATTTGCTTTACCCATTTGGTTAGTCATTTATTTCCATATCAATAGAGGGTTAGGAATAAGATGGGTTGGGGAGACCAGCAAGATAAAATTATGAAATATTATAATAAGTAGAATATTTTTTGAGATATACCATCTATGTTGTAACTATAGTGTGTGTGTTGGTGTGTGTGTTGGTGTGTGTACACACGTGTGCGTGCATGTATGTGGGGGGAGAAGGAGAGAAAACTAGAGAATAAAAGAAAGGCAAAAGGAAGGTATTTAGGTGAGACTCACAAAATAGCCCTGAGGGAATTAAGAAACACCAATAGTCTTTATGGTTCTGTCAAAATCTTTAATGTTGGATCTTTGGAGAGTTTTCCACTAAAGAGATTTCAAAAGTGAGCACAGAATGAGAATTTAAGAATCAGTAAGTATCAAGTATAGCATCAAGATTAGAAATCCCAATGTTTCATTGGCCAAAGATAAATTTCAGTAAACCCTAAAGATAGCAGAAGTTAAAACACACACACACACACACACACACACACACACACACACACATTAGCCTCTGATGATTAACACCTCCTCTAAAGATGGGAGCAGCATTTATGATTAGGTCAAAATTTGGGCTTCCTAGGTGGCATTAGTGGTAAAAATCCCAACTGCCAATTCAGGAGATATAAGAGATGCAGGTTTTATCCCTACGTGGGGAAGATCTGCTGAAGGAAGGTGTGGCAACCCACTCCAGTATTCTTGCCTGGAGAATCCCATGGAGAGAGGATCCTGGCAGGCTATGGTCCATGGGGTCGCAAAGAGTCGAACATGACTGAAGTGACTTATCACACATGCACTGGTGATGATACTGATGATGTGTGCCCTCATCCAACAAGGCTGGCCAGAAATTGATCCAAGCAGCCTGGGAGATTTGAGAGAGCATCTCATTGTATGGATCTAGAGTTTAAGTTAACTGAAAGGGAGATTACCTAAAATATGTGTATGGCTACTGACGTCTTTTTTTGTCATGTCTTGGACAGTAAATTTGCCTTAAAGACTGAAGCCCCTTTCTGGTTGGTCCATTTCATAGGAGACTGTCAGCAGACAATTTTGTATGCACGTGTGTTGATGCCTAGGACACATCTCTGTGTTGGGTCAGCAGCACACAAGGGTATTCTTGACCTTTATTATGCATAATATGTGCGCCTTGGTCTTGACAGAATGTGATTAAGATGGATAAATTAAAGGGCAAAAGTGAAATCCAGTTATTTTCAAAGCAACTGTAATATAGCAGATCAATAACTTGCAACTTGTTTTTACACCAATCTTTATTGTTTTTGACAGATCCCCCACTGCATTAAGTGCTGTCTATTTCAGTGTTATCTAGGCACCCTCTGACAGGTCAGCTGGTTTCACTGGGATTATTTTATCCTGGGTTGAAGTGTAATGGTTCATTCTGGGCATGCTGAAAGGCAGGATTTGTAGCAATGTGTGAGCCCTATGATTCACTGGTGAGATTGTGATGATGAATTGCTTGCCTGAGGGGCAGACACAAAATGCTATGGGATAAACCAAGGCCGTTATCCAGGCATTCTTTGGTGTGTCTGGTCGTTTTCAGCTGTGAATGTAGCTGCAATGTTGCTTTTTTGTATAAGATGGGATAGAGAAAAGTTTCTTGCTGGTAAAATGCTGGAGGGACAATGATGGAGCATGGTTTCATTCTTGAATAATGAGGCAGAAACAAATCTCATGACATAATCTCATAATCTGGTAATTGTTAAATCCCTGGCAGAACTTCATTTAAACTATTAGAAGAAAGTGTTTTGAATACATATAGTATGATATAGTGTAATATCACTATACATGACACTTTTATTGATCTTTGCTAATTATCCTTAAAAGAGGTCCAGAGTTGTCCATTGATAGATTATTTCCATGTCTCAGATTAATTAGTTTGTCTTTCCTAATATCTTAATGATTGTTTGTTTGTTTTTTCTTGTTCTTCTGTAATGATAACAGTAAAGCAGTACTGTTTATGCTCACCCTTACACTCTCACTTCTGCGTATCCAAAGGATTGAGTAATTCTGTAATAAACAAATTAATCCTCTTTGTTGTCACAAAGAAATTCTAAAATCTCAGTGACCTAGTACAGATAAAGTTGATTTCTTGCCACAAGCAAAGATTACTCTCTACCTCAGGTGACCTTCCTCTATCTTGGGGCTATTTTGAACCTATGGTCCCTCAAATCATCTTAGAAGCAAAATGAAGACCGAGGGCATGAGTTAAATTTGCTTGGCATAACTTTCACTCATATCCATATGTGCCTGGTTACACACTTTGCCCTATTGGGAAATGGAGAGTAATGATTGTTGGGTATTTGATGATCACTAGGTTTCCACATTGGTTCTTTGAAGTCTTCTCTTTTTTAGACATCCCTTGGGATTTGTTTTTTAATTCTTCATTGACTGAAATTTATTCCCCTAATCCCTAACATGTTTCCCTCAATTTACTCAGTGGCCTAAAACAAGAGGAAGGTACAACTAGTATATGTAAAATAGATTACTAATGAGGACCTACAGTACAGCAAAGTGAACTCTCCTTAATTATTCTGTAATGACATATATGGAAAAGAATCTTAAAAAGAGTGAATATATGCATGTGTATAGCTGATCCACTTTGTTGTACACCTGAAACTAACACAGCATTATAAATCAATTATACTCCAATAAAATTTAAAAAATAAATTTAAATAAAGGACTCATTTGCATTATCTTGGAATCCTTAGATCCATATCAAGACCCAAAGTGAATATTCTGTCTCAATTATCTAAGCTGACTGCTGACACGGTTCATTTCAAAATTTAACTTCATTTGGAATTAAAGCTTTTCCCAACTAGGAATTTTAATTATGTATTTGTTCATTTTTAATTTTATGAAATCAGCTGAAATTTTTACATACACAATCCACATTTTAGTTTCTCTCTCTCTCCCTTTCTCTTTTTGTTTTTTATTTGTTTGGTTCTTCTTTGGTTTAGATGCCTCACTAAGACTAGGTACCGACGTGTCCAGCAAGAGGTTGTTTCTCAGTGAACAGTTATTGCCAAGTGGTGTAGAACAGGAACAGCATCACTTTTTCAGTCATTTTATTATTTTCCCTTTTCAATAAAGTGTGTGCCCTCCGGGATTAATTCACATTAAGAAGCAGGGATCAAGTTAAACACACATCCATTAAAATGCATATGAAATGAAACAGCAGAAGATTAAAAGAGTCTATATTTTAAAATACCAAAATACATGGCCATTTTCAAAGAGAAACATATAGTTAATGAAGCCCAGCAGCTGTGTGTGTGGCCTAAGAGGTGGTCTCTCTCTGTCCTTCCAGCATCTCCTGAGAGCCCCTTTGTATGAGCTCCTCCTGTTCTTCTTCAACTCTTCACTTAGGACACTGAAACCTTGGTTCAAAATTATTTTAAAATGAGTTGAAACTCTTGTGAATAGATCATTACGTTCCCAGATATCCTCCTGAAATGTGGATGAGACTGTTCACGTTTCTCTCCATCATGGGGAAAAAAGAGAAAGCCCATCTTAACCAGCAGATGTGGTTATTTTGAGTCTGACCAAACCAGGGCCCTTGAACCACAAACTTTGGCACTAAACATTCAGTCAGTTGGCTAGAACATCATTCTGTTTGAAGGAGGGAACTGTTTCAGGAATGAAGTCTTTATAACATGCAGTGTCACAGAAAACTGGAGACAACTTTTGAAGTTGTATAGATGAGGGTTAAGTCTGGATCCTGATGGCAAGAGCAGCGTCTCCCATAGGAGAGGGGGCTGTTTTCCTTATCAGAAAAATGGGCAGTGAGCAACCTGATTTGTAGGATATTTGTGGGCATTAATTAGAAACATATGGATATTAGCCTGGTACACAGTAAGAGCACAATAATAGATAACTCTTATTCACCTTTATTTCAGATTCTTCCAGAGGATTACTATTGGGTTGGCCAAAAGGTTCATTTTGATTTTTGCATAAGATGTCATGGATTTTCTGGGTAACATCTGTAAGATGTTATGGGTCTCAAAATTCAGATGTAGCGATGTTCTAGCCAACAGACTAAATGGTTAAGGAAAGAGCCAAAGTTAGGGGTTCAAGGGAGCTGTGGGTTGGTCAGACTCAAAATGAGATGACCTGCTGGATGTTGTTGTTCAGTTGCTAAGTTGTGTCTGACTCTTTGCAACCTCATGGACCGCACCATGTCAGGCTCGACTATCCTCCACTATTCTCCACTATTTCCTGGAGTTTGCTCAAGTTACTGTTTATTGAATCAATGAACATCTAATCATCTCATCCTCTGCTGCCCCCTTCACCTTTTGCATCTACTCTTTCCCACATCAGCATCTTCCCAGGTGTCTCAGTGGTAAGGAATCTGCCTGTCAACATAGGAAATGCAAAGAGACACAGATTTGATCCCTGGGTCAGGAAGATGCCCTGGAGTAGGAAATGGCAACCCAATCCAGTCTTCCTGCCTAAAAAATTCCATGGACAGAGGAGCCTGGTGGGCTACAGTCCATGGAGTCACAAAAGAGTCTGACACAACTTATTGACTGTGTGCACACACACACTTTCCCAGCATCAGGGTCTTTTCCAATGAATCAGCTCTTAAGATGGGCTTTTTTTCAGGATGGAGAGAAACTGGAATGGTCTAATCCACTTTTCAGATGGACACCTGGAAATATAATGGTCTATTCATGAAAGGTTGTTGCTGACTCATGAAAACACCGGGATTCTTGGCCTCTGGAGGAGAAGAATTCAATCCAGGGCCAGAGACGAGGCTTGATTGCTCAGAGCTTTTGTGCAAAAGTGATAGAGAAAGCTTCTGACATAGACATCAGAAGGGGGCAGAAAAAGTACTCCCTTGCTAGTATTAGCAGTGGAGTTATATATCTTGTAATTAGTTATTACAATGAATCAAAAGAATGTCTCAAGTTTGTGAAAATTTTACCAGACCCACTCCCACGATTTACATTTTAGGATCACAAGATTAGAATTTAACAATGGGAAGATCCTCCAGACCCACTCCCATAATATACATTCTAAGATATCAGGATTAGTCAGAAGGTTTTCAAGAAGGCGAAACTGTCCTCCAGCCAGCTACATTGTTGTTGTATAATCCTTAGTACAGAGTTTAAACTGAGTTGTGTAATTGACTAAGACTAAGGCACCCCACTCCAGTACTCTTGCCTGGAAAATCCCATGGACAGAGGAGCCTGGTGTGCCGCAGTCCATGGGGTCGCGAAGAGTTGGACATGACTGAGCGATTTCACTTTCACTTTTCACCTTCATGCATTGGAGAAGGAAATGGCAACCACCTCCAGTGTTCTTGCCTGGAGAATCCCAGGGATGGGGGAGCCTGGTGGGCTGCCATCTGTGGGGTTGCACAGAGTCGGACACAACTGAAGTGACTTAGCAGCAGCAGCAGCAGCAAGGAATGTAGAGGGGGGAAAAAAAACCCATGTTTGTCCTTTGCTCCTCCTTGAGAATTCCAGACCCCCAATCTCCACTTCAAGAGCCTCAAACCCCTTTCTCCTCCTTGGGGACCCTGGACTTCTTATCAATCTGCCTAGGAATTGACTCTCTCATTCCCAAGAACTTCAACTAATTTTAAAATAGTTTGGGTTTTCTGAGTTCAACTGTCTCTCATCCAGCAATACTTGGCACCATTTATTTAAGTTTCCCTTCAAAACACAGGTAAACAGAAACCCGTTCTGGCTAAATGCCTTGCCTAAGGGCATAAAGTTATTGAATCACCAGAGCCAAGGCATTAATCCTGGTTTACTGAGAATGATGCAAATCTGGAAGCATGTTTTACTTCTTGAGTTGGAGGAAGCTTTTGTTGTCACCTAGTTCCCATAGGCAGCCTTCAGGGACTTTGTCTCAGGAAGGGATATTTGGGAATATTTTTCTTTTTGAGCTACAAAGGATCTTTGTCTTACCTCATTCCCATTAGCACTGCAAAGTGAAGGGCATTTCCTACCACTAAAATTGAAAATTTGTGGTAGAAGCTGGTAGAGTTTCTATTTTATGTATCAGGAGGTTTTGCTTTTTCCTCATCTTAGGGTTAGCCTTTGAAGGAAAACATGATGAAACCAGGGAAATGTTATGAGCTAAGTAAAAAAAAAGAAAAAAAGAGAGAGAGAGAGAGAAATTTAAGTGAGAAGTTTCTGTTGCTATGATTTTATATTAGAAACTATAATCCAGGAAGACTTCCCTGGTGGTCCAGTTTTAAGATGCTGCATTTCCAATGCAGGGGCACAGGTTCAATCCCTGGTTGGGGAACTAAAGTGCTGCACACCAAGTGGAAAGAAAAAGTCATTAATAAAATTTTTTTAATGGCTTTATATATATGTATATGTATATATATATGAGAGAGGTGTATGCTAGGGTGGAGGTTTACCATGTGTAAAATAGATAGCTAGTGGGAAGCTGCTGTATAACACAGGCAGCCTAGTCTGGCACTCTATAATAACCTAGAGAGGTGGGATGGATGGGGTTGGTGGGGAGGCTCAAGAGGGAGGGGGATTTATATATATATATATATATGAGAGAGAGAGAGCTGTAACTAATTTGTGTTGTTGTATGGCAGAAACCAATACCACATTGTAAAGCAGTGATCCTCCAAATTAAAAAAAATAATATTTAAAAAAATAGAAAAAAAGAAGCAACACTCCATGCATACTGGAGATAAGGGCCAACTGAAGAATCTTGTTTTATCCAACTTTAATTCACAAAATGTATTTAATGCCACCTCTGTGCTTAGCAGTGCCACTGTGACTAGGCAAATGGGAGCAGTATGGCCTGATATCCTTACCTTTACATTCCATAAAATATTTCAAAGATAAAATTTACAAGCAATTATTTGTGGAACTGGCATCACAAAATTAATTACCACTATTTCTGTTCCAAGTATAAGTGTTACTATTGTTTCTGTTGTTATTGTTTAGTCACTAAGTCATGTCTGATTCTTTTCAACCCCATGGACTGCAGCACAGCAGGCTCCCATGTCGATTGCTGTTTCCTGGAGTTTGCTCAGACCGAGTGTCCATTGAGTCCATTGAGTTGATGACTCTGCCCAACCATCTCAGCCTTTGCTGCCCTCCTTCTCCTTTTGCCTTCAATCTTTCCCAGCATCAGAGTCTTTTCCAATAAGTTGGTGCTTCGCATCAGATGGCCAAAGCATTGGAGCTTCAGCTTCGGCATCAATCCTTCCAATGAATATTCAGGGTTGATTTCCTATAGGATCGACTGGCTTGATCTCCTGGTAGTCAAGGGACTCTCAAGAGTGTCGTAGGAGACAAAACAGAAAAAGGTGTCAAACCCTCTCAAGATAACTGGGGAGTTCATTTTGGCAAAAAGATAAAAGAGTTTTTACCCATATCATAGGAGGTATTCACCCCATAGTAGATGGAGACGTTCTGGAAGACCAATGGACAGACATTATCAGAAATAGATATGGAAATATGCTTGGCCCCCAAATGGAGGTGATGGACACAAGAGAAATACATTTGTAAACTGGCCATCAAACATGTAAAAAGATACAAGATATTCTACAAATACCTATTTTAAAAAATAGATGGTTTCTTATTTTATTAACAATTTAGGAAATGTTAAGTAAAAATTAAAAACAAACCATCAAATATGTTCTACAACAAATTTCAGCATACTGGAGTATGCTGACGCAAATAAATATCTTGCCAGTACAATTCATTTTGTGCAGGCATTAGATTAACCTTTTTTTTTTTTGTACCTGTATATATATATATATATACATATATATATGTATATATATATTTGATTCTTTTGTACAGAAGCTGTGGATTTATCTTTTTTTCCTTTTAAATGTAGGCATTCATGTCCAATCATGGGAACTAGTGCAAGCAAATTCAATCACACATCCCACAGTGCTAGTATTATGCTGTAAATAGTTCTAATGTTTTTCTTGGTAGCTTTGCGTGATATATATTATAAGGGATTCAACTGTGGAACAAAATGTCCAGGTACACTTAATACTCAGGAAAAAAAAATGCAGTATAAAAATACAAAAACTGTTATTGTTTGTAACGATTGATCTGTGAGAATCAGGATTTTCTAGATTTAGTGAATCTAATAAAAAAGAGTATAGAAATAAATTACACTATATCTGATGTAACAGCTCCTTCCCCAGTCCAGTCCAAAACCTCATTGGTAAACATTTTGGTTTCCTGAAATATGTCTTATTGTTCCATTGGTTTATTTTTAAGCAGTGATTTTTATAATGTAGAGTTTAAAATATATCTATGCTGAGCATATAAGCTTTTTCAAATATACAATGAGATTCTACAGTAGATTTTTTTTTTGATAAAGAAGTTTGTGAGTAAAAGATATTTGAAAGGTATTGATTTAGAGGCAGAAAAGCTGAGGCCTTAGCTCTGAACCTTGGTATCCCCAGGCCATGAAAAAAATATAAAGAGAGGTATAGGTCCAAACACACAAAGAGCAGAATTAGCAAAGGATAGAAGCAGCTTTGATTTTCCATGGTTATCCTTTTGATAAAGCATTATCCCCAAATTGGATAATTAATCCCTTTATAATTGCTACATGACTCATGCTTTAGTGTAAAACAAGTCTTTCTCAAAATTAGCATGTGTTTTCTGGGAGTAGCCCCAATCTGGCTGTGGTCAAAGGCGGTACATTACATCTACACTTGGATGCTCTCGTTGCTCAGTGGATGCTCAGCAGCCACTGCTGGCTGAGAAGAGTCCATGATGCAGAGATGTGGGAGGCCCTGAGCCATGAGCCCTTGGGAGAGGGAATAGAAGTAACCCAGTAGAGATTTCTGGGTGATGCTGAAGGCTGAGAGAGCCCTTGGAGGTAGCTGTCATGGAACAACATTTTGAAGAAAACAGTTTCTCATCTCCAGTTACTCAGGGGAGGGAAACCAACAAGGAGGGGTGTTCACTGGTAAGGTCAAGCAGATGTCACTGTTTATCACAATGGACAGAATTTATTTTGATGTAGAATGGCTCACCTGTGATCAAGCAACTTTGCTGAAATAACTGTCTTGTGTAGAGTATTAATAGACGAAAAGGTTAGGAAAGGGACTCCCCACCTAGCCCACTGAGAATCAGAACTGAAGGGGGAGCCAGATGATTGGAGGAAATGGAAGTTCCATGGACCGCTTCTCTTGGTCTGCACTCACCTGAGTCTAATCTGGGCCAGTCTTGACAGTAGTTCTTATGGCTACACAGATGAAGAGATAACCTTCATTTTCTAGGAGCTTGCACACTCAAGGGAACATGATCCATAAGCGACGGGAGCTCATCCAATCTTTAATACAAGGGAGAAGAGCCCAAAGAACATCCAGTGTAAGTTGGTCAGGTCTTAAAAGATTGTGTACAAAGAGAAATGGAGGGACCTCCCTGGTGGCCCAGTGATAAAGAACCCACCTGGCAATGCAGGGGGATGTGGGTTCAATCCCTGGTCAAGGAACTGAGATCCCACATGACAAAGAGCAGCTAAGCCCACCTGCCACAACTACTGAGCCAGTGCATCACAACTAGAGTCCATGAGCCACATGGACGAGATCTCACGTGATGCAATGAAGATCCTGCATGCTGCGACTGAGGCTAGATGGAGCCAAACAGATAGATAAGAGGGGGTGCTGTGGCGGATTCGTGTCAATGTATGGTAAAACCAATACAGTATCGTAAAGCAAAAAATAAATGAATAATAAAGAGCAAAAAAAAAAAAAAAAAAGAAAATAAGAGGGGGTGGAGTAGAAGGGAAATTTTTTATATAAGGGTCAATGCAACCAAGGCAGGAGGTAAGAGAAAAAGATATATGTGAAGAACAGCAAAGGGTGAGCCTTGGCTGGAGAACAGGGGAGATGAAGCTGGAAACACATTGCAGGAAATATCACAAATGAACCAAGGTCTTGGACTTCAAGTAGCATATATGCTCCTAGTAGAAACCACAAGACCAAAAAATGAACACATCTTATACAAGATAGAACAGTAGTTTGTGTTTCTGTTGCTAGAACCCATAATCAAATTCACGAGGAAAAATGGAGAATAAGAGGTAACTTCATCTTCACACTGGCCTGTAAGCACATTTGAATAAACAACATCAAAATACTCCTTGATGAATTGCATACACTGGAAATAAGCAAGGTTCTTTTTGATCATGAGGGAAAAGGCAGTGTTATAAGTATGATGATAAATATCAACAATCTGAATGTGATAGAGGAAGAGAAAATATCTTTAGAAGAGAAGAGGAAAACAGTCTTCCCAGAGGAGATGGAATCTAGTTAGGTCTTCAAGGATGAAGAGATGCTCAAGAAGTCAAGGAGGGTTAAGGGCTTTCTAGCAACAGAGTCTAGCCCATGTGGAGTCATAGACATGAGAAGCGGCAATGGAGAACTGAAGGATGAAACTTAAGCTGGGAACCTTTGATCCTGAGGCTTGAAAGTGTGTGTGTTTGCAGAAAGGGTGAAGGATAAAGATGAGAGATCTGACTTTGTCAGTGCTGAAGATCCCCTGAAGGATTTGAAACCAGGAAAAGATAAGATATAGAAACTTTCTAGAACTTAATCAGTTCTTTAAGCTTAAGAGAAGTTAATTAGGAAATGTGAGAAAATTGCACCTATAATTTCCTTAATCCTGTATGTAGTTGCTGTTAGAAATTTTGTTGAAATGCAGTTTTGCATACAAAAGAGATAAATGGCACTTTCAAAGTCCACTGCATCTGGTTGGGTGAGTTGCCCAATTAGTCATAGGAACTGTCCTAACCAGGAAACTCATCACAGAGGTTGCCTCCAAGGAAGGGAAATCAGCTTAGAGGAGACAGAGGTGGGAGGGAGACCTCCATCATGAAAAGGTACCTCTTGGCCCCTTTTTGACATCACAATAGGTACATATATTAACTTCCACCTTGTTATTTACTTAATTATTTTTTAACCAAAAAGTGTCTGTGTGGCTCCCTTTATATAATTTTGTGACACATATATTTCATTTTCTAATAAGCACAGATTTTTAAAAGGACACATTTTTGCAAGAAGGGCTATAACCAAGGAAGTGTGATTCATACAGCCCTAATTCTCATGTCATTGAAAGTTAAGAATGAGTTGAAACATGAGAAGATACTAAATATCACACAAAGGGCCTTTTAATATTTGTTGATAGTACAAGGCTTCAGTCCCATTCCTTGGCAAGTAATGTCATTTTAACAGGTAGTAGAGCAGTCCATGGGGTTGCTAAGAGTCGGGCACGACTGAGCGACTTCACTTTCACTTTTCATTTTCATGCATTGGAGAAGGAAATGGCAACCCACTCCAGTATTCTTGCCTGGAGAATCCTAGGGACAGAGGAGCCTAGTGGGGTGCTGTCTATGGGAACTCACAGAGTCGGACACGACTGAAGCGACTCAGCAGCAGAAGCAGCAGCAGCAGCAGCAGAGGGAAGAGAGAGGTATCCCCAATTTATTTTGCTGTGAGATTTTTACTACCTGAACTAGGCTTTAAAGTGATAAGAGCAGAAGAAAACAATGTACACATGCAGTGACTGTTCAGGATGGATAAGGAAGAAACAAGTACTTACCGGCTTAAAGAAATTTAAATCCTTGATCCAGAGGACTTCCATCTCAGAGTACAAAAAAAGCTTGCAAATATAATCTTGAAACCATGAACCACACTCTTTGAAGAATCTTGGCAATCAGAAGATTAATGATAGGTATGAAGGACATCCAGAGTTTCAAAACTGGATAGAGAAACTGAATCCTTGGCACTATAGATATTGACATATGGCTATTTCTCTTGGGTGGCAATTGACAACAATATGGCACCAATCATCAGTTCACCCCAGAGAATGGACCCTGGGCTATCTTGAGTTTATACAATGCTTGCGGTAAGTGACCTATAGACTCAAATTTTAAAATATGGCCCTGTTTTTTTTATTTTAATATAAATTTATTTATTTTAGTTAGAGACTAATTACTTTACAATATTGTATTGGTTTTGCCATACATCGACATGAATCCACCACGGGTATACGCATGTTCCCCATCCTGAACCCCCCTCCCACCTCCCTCCCCATACCATCCCTCTGGGTCATCCCAGGGCACCAGCCCCGAGCATCCTGTATCATGCATCGAACCTGGACTGGCGATTCATTTCACATATGATAATATACATGTTTCAGTGCCATTCTTCCATATCATCCCATCCTTACCCTCTCCCACAGAGTCCAAAAGACTGTTCAGTACATCTGTGTCTCTTTTGCTGTCTAGCATACAGAGTTATCATTACCATCTTTCTAAATTCCATATATGTGTGTTAGTATACTGTATTGGTGTTTTTCTTTCTGGTTTACTTCACTCTGTATAATAGGCTCCAGTTCCATCCACCTCATTAGAACAGTTTCAAATGTATTCTTTTTAATGGCTGAGTAATACTCCATTGTGTATATGTACCACAGCTTTCTTATCCATTTGTCTGCTGATGGACATCTAGGCTGCTTCCATGTCCTGGTTATTATAAACAGTGCTACAATGAACTTTGGTGTATACATGTCTCCTTCAATTCTGGTTTACAGCCCTGTTACTTTAAGCACTACATCTTTAGAAAGGAGGCAAGCAACTGCTGGGGAGTGTGCCTCCCCCCCCTCCTTTACGCATAAGAATGCCATGCTCTCTTTGTGTTTAAAATAACTGAGTGCTCCCTCCCAAAATTGTGCTGAGATCAGCAGGGAAAGAAAGTCCTAGTAACAGAGGGAAGACAGCTATCCTGAGATTTGGCATAAAATCTCATCAGTGCCATGAGTCAGCAAACTTCAAAAAGGCTATTTGAAAGGAACAGTGAGTAAAAGAGTTGGGGACTTGTCACAGAATTTCTCCAATAAAACAATTAGATTTGCATCTAAATGGCTATACGATTGTCCAAAGGGGTAGACCATGAAAGGTCTCTTTCTTAATTGAAATCTCAACTTTTGGAAGCAGTTTGAAGTTCTGTTGCTTCTGGAAGGCTGATTTAATTACTGAAATACACCGAGGGAGATGCTGTGTTTCTTTGTAGAAAGAAATGTCCTCTTCTCTTCCTTTCTCTCTCTCCCTCACTTCGACCTTCAATATTTCCATACTGTCTCTTCGGTGCTAGGCAGCAAAATTTCTTAACTCCTGACACTCACATTCTGGTGGGATAATCTAAGTAAACTACTGTCATTATACCCACAAGGGCTAGACAACAGAGAACTCCAGCATAGTTCAGAGAGAGCAGGCGCATTCACCTGGTGACATTTGTGTTTGCCAAATGAACAAGGGGGCTGGGATGTTTCAAATATCAAGTGCAGCATGTGCAAAGGCACTGTGTTAGGACAAGGGCAGGACATTCAAGAAGTCTACAAACTTGGTGTCACAGGAAGTCAGCCTGGAGAGACAGACAGAAAAGTGCCTTGACTTGCAGGAGAAGAATGTGTTAGGGGCGAGGCTCAACAGGAAGAATGAAGAAAGATCTTCTGTATGCAGCAGAGTTAGACTGGACTGCTGCCTTTGGTCACGACAATCTTAGTTTGTTTTTCTGTGCATTGACAGTGGGTTCAGATAGTGATAATGGTTATGCCACAATGCCTGCATGTTTTCCTTTTTTCCTCTTCCCTCCCTCCCACCTCCCTCCTTTTCTCCATCTCTCCTTCCCCCTCTCTCTCCTTTTTCTCTTTTTCTTTGTCTTCTTTCTTCTTTCCTTCCTTCCATCTTTCTTTCCTCCTCCTCTCTCCTTCCCTAACTCTTTCCCTTTCACTTTCTTCCTGCCTCCTTCTTTTTCATTTTCTTTCTTCCTTCTCTTCCGCTTCTTCCTTTCTTCCTTCTTTCTATTAGGAATTTGTAAAGAAAATAATTGATGGACCTAGCTAAACCAATAAAGGAGGAAAAAAAAAAAAAACCACAACAGTTTACTGGAGGGTTGATGAGTAAGGGATCTATTTAAACACTATAAATGTTTATTATTTTGTCCTCGTCTCATTTATTGGGGAAGTACTGACTGAGCTCAGCTTACTCCGGGCCGTCTATGAGCCACTGAGAACACAGGACTGAGTGAGATGATCAGAGTCTTTGGTGTCATGCTCTGTTCTATGGGAAGGAGGCAGGCAATAGATAAGGCTACAGTATCTGTGGTTCTATATCCAGACAATGGCCTCTCTTATAGAGTTTTCAAACTATCTGTTCTTGATCTGTCTCCTTTCCCTCTCCCCCTCCCTCTGATCTCTTTTTCTTGCTTCGTAGCCTTTGGCGACTCAGCTGTGCTTGGCAAGAGTGGGAAGCTTCACGTGTACCCTATCCGGGATTTTGGCAGGAGAATGACTGCTGTATTACATCAGAGATGGAAAGAGCTCCCTCACAGGAAGGCATCTTAGACCTAGTGATGTTTCCTGTTTGCTGCTATTTCACATCCTCTAATACAATCACTTGCTTTTTCACTGCAGAATTAATTCACTACCAGAATCATCCATGTAGGGACCTGAAACCTTCTGGGAAACTTCGTATCCTTCTTCACCAAGGTGGACTGAGTTCTTTCAGTTTATAGTTTCCTGGCCTTGGTAGGCATCATGCTAGTTCATCATTCAAGTTTTGAACCCTTGAGAGGTGAGTGCCAGCCTTATCCACTTTTCCAGGAGATGCTGGTGCTTTAGGACCTGTGGATCATCTTTTATCAGAAGGTGGACAAATAGGTGTCTATTTAAGGCTGGACAAACACATCAGGCTATTATGTGCAAACAGCTCTAATCTAGAAAGCCTTTTCTATTTGATTTGAGGGAATTAAAAAAAATGATACTGCAGGTAAGGTTTATCAGTTGTGTGTAGATTAGCAATAGTGCAATCCAAAATATTTTTGTATGAAAAGAGATGCATGGTGAACATAACTTTGATCTTTCTAGCCTGGTTGATGTGCCCTAAGTTGTTTCTTCAGGACAGGGTTTAGCAAAAAATTGATCTTGGGTATGGTCTGTTAACATAAGGCCAGTCACTCATCCTACATGCTCTTTGTGGACTTTTGAAATCAGAAGATCAAAGACAGTGTCAGATTCTTACCCTTGGCCCTAAAGAGGCTACCAGGAGGGCAGAAAACCTGGATGGGACCATATTCATATCTATGCTTTGAATGACAGGATCTATGGCTGGAAAGTACTACAAAGCAGTTGTTTAGGGGGCCTCTACTGATTTTACCACATTTGTATTGGTTAGTCCTAATTCCAGTTCTATTTCACAAAGAAAATGATGAATTTTTCTGTTGAAGAGGAAGAAGTATGTTTTCTTATTGTTTATGAATGGTATGTTTTTTTCTATTATTTTGCTTTACAGTCAAATCCCCCTTCCAGCAAAAGAACTTCCAGATAGTTCTAGCACATAGAGCTCACCTGTTCTCTGAAGCAGAAACTATCTCTGCTTCCCTATATGACCATTTACACAAGCAGCCATAGGGCATTTTCAGTGGTGTGCTAAATATCTTACTATTCTAATGTTTTATTTATTTTTATTACTGTATCACTATTTACTAATTTCTAACACATCCCCTCAATTAGATCGAAAGCTACCATGAGGGTCTACTTAAACTTCCTTCTTTCTTCCTATTAAGAATTTGTAAAGAAAATATTTGGTAGGAATAGCTAAACCAATATGAGGGAATGAAACAGTTTAATGTAGTGTCAGTCTAAGGGGAAAGCGGTTAGTTTTCATTAATAAGCCTGATATTTGCTGTAGGTTTTCTTGTAGATGACCTTTATCACCCTGAGGAAATTCCCTTCCATTCCTAGTTTGCTGAGAGTATTTATCATGAATCGATGTCAAATTTTGCTAAAGGCTTTTTGGGTATCTATTAGATTATTGTATGAGGTTTTTTCTTTCTTTCTTCTATTATATGGTGAATTACACTAATAAATTTTCTTTTTCTTAATTTAAATTAATTTTAATTTTATATTGGAGTACAGCCAGTTTACAATGCTGTGATAGTTTCAGGTGTACAGAAAAGCCACCCAGCCAACTAATTGATTTTCTAAAGTTGAACCAAACTTGCATTCCTACTTGGTTATGATGTATTATCTTTTGAAAATCTTGTTAGCTCATTTTTTTAATATTATGTTGAAGATTTTTGTTCCTATAATTCTCAGAGATTTTACTCTGCAGATTTCTGTTGGTGTAATGCTTTTTTGTTTTGATCTGATGGTAATTCTGTCTTTATAACATGTTGGGAATGTTTCCTCTACTCTTGTTTTCTGGAAAAGCTTGTGTAGAAATTATGTTATTTCTTTCTTAAATGATCAATAGAATTCCCCAGTGAAGACATTTGGGTCTGATGTTTTCTTTGTGGGAAAGATTTTAGCCACAATCTCGATTTCTTTAATAGATATATAACCATTCATGTTAGCCATTTCTTCTTGAATCAGCTCTGGTAATTTGTGTATTCCAAGAAATCTGTTTATTTCACCTAATTTGTCCAATACATGACATAAAGTTTTTGTTTTTATTTACATGCTTATTATCTTTTAATGTCTATAGGGTCTGTAACAGAATCCCCTATTTCAAAATTTCTGTTATTGAAAAAGTATTTATTCTCTCTTTTGTTCTTCATCATTTGCTTGAGAGTGATATAGGATTTGGTAAACTTTTTGTATAATGGATCATAGAGCAAATATTTTGGATATCCCAGGTCATTTAGTCTCTGTTTCAACTACTGAACCCTCTTATAGTGGAAAGCAACCACAGAAAATAAACAAATGTGTTTATCTACTTTCTAGAAAAACTCTACCAAAACAGACAGTAGGCTTGACTTTGCTCACAAGCTGTGGTCTGTTGATTTTGGACTAAGATATTATTAAGTTTATTAAGTTATTAAATATATTAGTTGTTTTAACTGATCTCCTTCTATTGCTTTTCTTTTCTAATTTTGTTCATTTTTGCTCTTATTATTATGTCCTTCTTTCATGTTTGTTATAGGTATGATTTGTTCTTCTTTTTCTAGTTTTATACTCTAAAAATGTAGGTGATAGATTCTAGACCTTGCTTTTTTGCTAACAGAACATACCTTTAATTCTATACATTTCTCTTTAATCACTGCTTTAGCTGCATCTCACACATTTGATGTTGATATTCTCCGTTCAGTTAAAGTATTTTCTGATATCTTTTGTAACCTCTTATTTGGCTCATAGGTTATTTAGAAGTGTGTGTTTAAGATATAAAATTTGGGAGGTTCTAGATGTTTTTCTGTTCCTGAAAACTTTATGATTAATTTCCAATAGATCAATAACATAGTTTATGTAATTTAAACTAACTTGAATATGTTGAGGCTGTTTTTATGGCATAGAATATAATTCTATGGAATTATATTCCATAGAATAGCTCAAACTATTCCATAGAATAGTTCAATGGAGTGTCTGTAAATGACACTTGGTTACATTGGGTGACACTGTCTTTCAGATCTTCCACAGCTATATTTTACTTGGTTTATGTTTTCCTGAGATGTTTTCTGAAGTTAAAAGCTATCAGTTTTTGCTTCATATATGTTGAGGCTTTTAAGTTACATGCATATGTATTTATGGTTTTTTTCCTTCTTTATCAGCATATAATGCTTATTTTTATCCTCAGTAATATTTCTTGTTCTGAAGCCTGCCTGATCTTTATATAGCCATTTGAACTTCCTTTTGCTTAGTGTTTTCATAGCATGTCTTTTTCTACCTTCTTTCTTACATTTTATACTTAAATTGGGCCTTGTATTTTTAACCCAATATGATCACATCTTTTAATTGAGATGTTTAGAATATTTACACTTAATGAAATTAATGTTGTAGTAAGTCTAAAATATATCATTAAAATGTATTTTTAAAAATTCATTGTTTCTTGATCTTTTTATCCATTTTTATGCTTGCTTTAAGACTGACTACAAGGAGTCTTTGCTTTTAAAAAAAAATGACGAAACAAGTTGAAATCACACAAAGTGGTTGTAAAAATCAGTGGGATAGTCTAGGATTGTTCTGTGGCCTTTTTTTTTTTAACATTAAAGACTCATAGGTAAGTTAAAAATGTATAGGAAATGAAAAATTAGCAAAACTAATATATTTCCTGAGTACATCAATTTAAAAGAGTAGAAACATTAAGAACTAAGGTTTTATTCCTTTGTAAAATAGTTATCAAGAGTAGACTGAGCAGCGCCTTGCATTCTTCTCCTAGTGTAAGACGTCACATAGAGTAAGCCTCTTGTCTGTGTCACACTCTTTTCTACGTTTGTATCGGCTCTCAGCGTTTTGTCCTTTGTGCCTCCATATCATGAGATATTTTCCAGAGTTCCTTCAGTGTAATTTTACCAGCAAGACTTCTTCTGGGGCACTTTAGTTTTTCCTTCAAATGCTTCCCTTGTGTCAGTAAGCGTTTCCTACGTTCTTCGGGCTGCATATCTGTTGTCTGACAATAATGGTATCAAGGTACCTATGCTCGGCTGCTTCTTCCATAACTTTTACTTATGTTCAATTTGAATATCAACTTATAGCGTCATCACTTTTTGTTTCTTTGCTGCACATTCATCTTTGTTAGCTAATTCTTTCTTTAGATTATCCATTTTTAAAATAAGATGTCATATTGCTTTATCACTGGGTAACACAGAAGCAACAAAACTACACACTTCTGTTTACATATTTTGCTTGTTTTTCACCAGATTCTTTAAGATTCTAATCAGAGATAGTTCAAGAATCAGTTCCAATGCCTGAGATAGGTTTGAGATTTTTGTTGTCATTATGGTTAATTTCAGTGCCTCATAAGGACATAATTTCAGTGTCTTTAAATTCTTCTGGATGCTTTTTCCTTAAGGTGGAAGCTTGAGTATTAGAGACTTTTCTCAGCTCTTGTGCCCTACTCTCAGCTTTTAGCCATCACTGTGTGTACCACAGACAGGGTAGCACCCATCATATTTCTTCCACCCCAGCTATATGCTCTTTTTACTTGTTACCTTGGCTTGCTAGGGTAATATCATTCATCGAAGAGGGATTGTTTTAACCTGGTCGGTCCTCACTTTGATAGGCTGTATGTGTCTGAACTTAAAGGAAGAGAGTCTTAACTTGTCTCTCATGTTCTCTGTGTCGGGTGGCAGACTATCTTCTATTTACGATAGGCTTTATGTGGAAGTTTCCCTGCTCCTCCTCTAATGATAAAAACCTCTCAGATCTGATTAGGATTCTGAGCTCGGAACAATCTGATTCCCCTCCTGCAGGAATAGATGCCATTTTCTTTCATACCCACTCCCATCACAGTGGATCTCTAACCATGCTCTGGGAATGATAGTGTTGCTGTTCTTTCCTCTCTGATTCAGGCTTTTTGCTCCACATGACATGAGACAGAAGGTTCTGAGCAGGACCACAAGGTTCTATGTCTTTCCATCAGTGGCAGCCTTCTCTCTTCTATGTTAGTATACCATTTTGAGAGATTCTCTCCAGTTTCCTGCCATGTCTTCAATCTTTCTTAAAGTATCCAGCAGAAGCCCACAGACAAAGAGGTTGGGAGTGGATGGAAACATTCTCTCTGCATCTCCCAGCCATGATGTGCTTGCAGGCTATCTCACATTTAGCCTTTAGCAATTTATTCACTGTGCTGTGCTACACTCGGTCACTCTGTCGTGTCCCACTCTGGGCGACCCTATAGTCTGTAGCCTGCCAGGCTCCTCTGTCCATGGAATTCTCCAGGCAAGACTGCTGGAGTGGGTTGCCATGCCCTCATTCAAGGGATCTTCCTGACCCAGGGTTCGAACCTGCATCTCTTAGGTCTCCTCCATTGGCAAGCAGGTTCTTTACTGCCTGAACCACCAGGGAAGCCTCGTTTCCTCCTCTCACTTGTAGCACAGGCTCATCTTTCTCTCATGCTTGTGCATTCCATTGCTCTGTGGGTGAAGCCCGCAGGGATCTTCTTCCATGGGTATTAGTTCACTTGGTTGTCCTGTGACTTTGCAATCTGATGGATATGGACAATGTTGTAATTTGTTTTATTTTATCTATTTTTAGAGAGGAACACACACTGCCTTATTTTTATTTGTTTATTTTTTTTTCTGGTTGCCTTTAATCTTAGTTGTGCCGTATAGGATCTTTGCTATGTTATGCAGGGTCATTAGCTATGGGGCATGGACTCTCTGTACATTGTCATGAACCTCCTTTCATAGTTCATCAGGCACTCTGTCTATCAGATCTAATCCTTTGAATCTATTTGTAACTTCCACTGTATAATCGTAAGGGATTTGATATAGGTCATACCTGAATATTCTAGCGGTTTTCCCTACTTTCTTCAACTTAAGTCTGAATTTGGCAATAAGGAGTTCATGATCTGAGCCACAGTCAGCTCCCAGTCTTGTTTCTGCTGACCATATAGAGCTTCTCCATCTTTGGCTGCAAAGAATATAATCAATCTGATTTTGGTATTGACCATCTGGCGATATTCTCTTGTGTTGTTGGAAGAGGGTGTTTACTATGATCAGTGCGTTCTCTTGGTAAAACTCTATTAGCCTTTGCCCTGCTTCATTCTGTATTCCAAGGCCAAATTTGCCTGTTACTTCAGGTATCTCTTGACTTCCTATTTTCACGTTCCAGTCCCCTATATTGAAAAAGACATCTTTTGGGGGTGTTAGTTCTAGAAGGTCTTGTAGGTCTTCATAGAACCATTCAACTTCAGCTTCTTCAGCATTACTGGTCAGGGCATAGACTTGGATTACTGTGATATTAAATGGTTTGCTTTGGAAACGAACAGAGATCATTCTGTCAATTTTGAGATTGCATCCAAGTACTGTATTTTGGACTCTTTTGTTGACCATGATGGCTACTCCATTTCTTCTAAGGGGTTCTTGCCCACAGTAGTAGATATAATGGTCATCTGAGTTAGATTCACCCATTCCCATCCATTTTAATTCACTGATTCCTAAAATGTTGATGTTCATCTCCTGTTTGACAACTTCCAGTTTACCTTGGTTCATGAACATAATATTCCAGGTTCCTAGGCAATATTGCTCTTTACAGCATCAGACTTTACTTTCATCACCAGTCACATTCACAAACGGGTGTTGTTTTTGCTTTGACTCTGTCTCTTCATTCTTTCTGGAGTTATTTCTCTACTGATCTTCAGTAGCATATTGAGCACCTAACAACCTGGGGAGTTCATCTTTCAGTGTCCTATGTTTTTGCCTTTTCATACTGTTCATGGGGTTCTCAAGGCAAGAATACTGGTTTGTCATTCCCTTCTCCAGTGGACCAGGTTTTGTCAGAACTCTCCTCCATGACCTGTCCATCTTGGGTGGCCCTACACGGCATGGCTCATAGTTTCAGTGAGTTAGACAAGGCTGTGGTCTATGTGATCAGTTTGGTTAGTTTTCTGTGATTGTGGTTTTCATTCTGTCTGCCCTCTGATGAGTGGGGCCATCCTCAGTAAATCTTCAGTCCAATTTTCTGTTGATGGTTTGGGCTGTGTGCCCTCCCTATTGCTTGACTTGAGGCCAGCAGGTCAACTATGGTGGAGGTAATGAAGATAATGGCAACCTCCTTTGAAAGGTCCCCAGCAGGACTGCTGTACTCACTGCCTTGGACCCTGCCACAGTCCGCTGCTGACCCATGCTTCTGTGGAGATTCCTGGATGCATGGGCAAGGCTGGGTCAGTCTTTTGTGGGGGTCACTGCTCCTTTCTCCTGGGTCCTGGTGTGCACAAGGTTTTGTTTGTGCTCTTCAAGATTCTGTTTCCTCAGTCCTGTGTAAGTTCCGGCAGCTCTATCAATAGCCTCAGATATGCAGAGGACACCACCCTTATGGCAGAAAGTGAAGAAGAACTAAAGAGTCTCTTAATGAAAGAGAAAGAGGAGAGTGAAAATGCTGGCTTAAAACTCAACATTCAGAAAACCAAGATCATGTCATCTGGTCCCATCACTTCATGGCAAATAGATGGTGAAACAGTGGAAACAGTAGACTTTATTTTGGGGGGCTCCAAAATCACTGCAGATGGTGACTGCAGCCATGAAATTGAAAGATACTTGCTCCTTGGAAAGTTATGACCAACCTAGGCAGCATGTTAAGAAGCAGAGACATTACTTTGCCAACAAAGGTCCATCTAGTCAAAGCTATGGGTTTTCCAGTGGTCATGTATGGATGTGAGAGTTGGACCGTGAAGAAAGCTGAGTGCCAAAGAATTGATGCTTTTGAACTGTGGTGTTGGAGAAGACTCTTGAGAGTCCCTTGGACTTCAAGGAGATCCAACCAGTCTATCCTATAGAAAATCAGTCCTGAATATTCATTGAAAGGACAGATGCTGAAGCTGAAATTCCAATATTTGGCCACCTGATGCGAAGAGCTGACTTATTGGAAACAACCCTGATGCTGAGAAAGATGGAGGGACAGAGGAGAAGGGGATGACAGAGGATGAAATGGTTGGATGGCATCACCAACTCAATGGACCTGAGTTGGAGCAATTTCTGGGAGATAGTGAAGGACAGGGAAGCCTGGTGTGGTACAGTACATGAGTTCACAGAGAGTCAAACAGAACTGAGTGCCTGAACAACTGGTTATTTTTATCCTGATCATTTTCAAAACCCTAATGCTGACTCATTTGAAAAGACCCTGATGCTGGGAAAGATTGAAGGTGGGAGAAGAAGGGGACAACAGAGGATGAGATGGTTGGATGGCATCACCAACTCAATTGACATGAGTCTGAGCAAGCTCTGGTAGTCGGTGATGGACAGGGAATCTTGGCCTGCTGCAGTCCATACGGTTGCAAAGAGTTGGACATGAACTGAACTGAACTGATGGACTCTCTAGTTGTGGTGTGCAGGCTCAGTAGTTGTGGTATACAGGCTCCAGAGCATGCAGAAGTTGCAAGGCATGGGCTTAGTTACTCTGAAGCATATGGGATCTTAGTTTCCTGACCAGGGATCGAACCCATGTCCCCTGCATTGCAAGGCAGATTCTTAATCACTCAACCTATCAGGGAGGTGCATGAAAGTTGCACAGTCATGTCCAGCTCTTTTGACTCCATGGACTGTAACCCACCAAGTTCTTCTGTCCATGGAATTCTCCAGGCCAGAATACTGGAGTGGGTAGCCATTCCCTTCTCCAGGGGATCTTTCCAACCCCAGGGTTGAACCCAGGTCTCCTGCATTGCAGGTGGATTCTTTATCATCTGAGCCACTGGGGAAGCTCAAGAATACTAGAGTGGGTAACCTATTCTTTCTCCAGGGAATCTTCTCAATCCAGGAATGAAACTGGGGTATCCTGCATTGCAAGACAGATTCTTTATCACTGGATCACTAGGGAAGTATCTTGTTGTAAATTTCTAGTTTAGCTGACGTTTGGGCTTCCCAGGTGGTGCTAGTGGTAAAGAACCCCCTACCCATGCAGGAGACAAAAGAGACCTGGGTTCATTTCCTGGGTTGGGAAGATCCCCTGGAGGAGGGCACGGCAACCCACTCCAGTATTGTTGCCTGGAGAATTCCATGAACACAGGAGCCTGGCGTGCTGCAGTCCACAGGGTCACACAGAGTTGGATACCGCTGAGGCAACTGATCATGCATGCAGCTGACTTTTTCTTGTTCTTTAGGTGGAGGGGTGCTCTTTGTAGTTCTCCACATCCTAGATTCTATTCTGTTGCATCTCATTCTTCATAATATATTATCTGGCATTTAAAAACATGATAATACTAACAGAAAAAGAAACAGAGGTTTCCTTTTTTAAATATTTTATTTTATGGCCATGCAGCATGTGGAATCTTAGTTTCCCAAACCAGGACTCGATCCTGCACCCCCTACATTGGACATGCAGAGCATTAACCACTGGACTGCCAGGGAAATCTCTCCCCAAATTATTTCTGATACATGCTTTATACCTGTCACTCAGTCTGCCTAACAGAGTTTGGATAGTAGAGGAGGAGCAAGAAGAAAAGGAGGGAGACTCCTCGGCAATATTCCAACCGAGTGGTGTGGCTGGCATGGACTAAGGTAGAAAGGGAGGTGACGATGAGAAATGCTTAGATTTAGGTTATGTTTCAAGGGAGTGGTTGTGGTGCTTCTTGATGCACAACAGTGTGTATGGGAGAAATAAAAGAATCAGGATCCCCGTCAGATCCTGAGCTTTACCTGCTGGGTAACTAAGCTGATAACCAGAGTTATTTTACAGGAATGTGGATACAGACTTGTCTTACATGGAACATTACTTTTCTGCACACACACACTCACACACACATGCTTTCCAGATTGGCTGAGACAATATAAAATCAGAATGGAATGAAAACTCAGAAGAGAGGACACGTGTAATGCAGCGGGGAGTCATTGTCAACTCTTTACTAAGTCATTGCATTAGCTTAACTAAGAAGCTGTTGTGTTCTTAAGAGAAAGGATGCTAAATAAACCCCAAAGTGATTTATGGGGAACATTTGTCTAAACTTTGTTTTTTTATGAAGCCCCAGCTGATGTAGAACTTTGCATATTATAAATTGTTTTCATTTACTCCTGTGCATCCCTTAGTATTTGCATAAAATACTCTTTTCTGGTGCATCTCATTTTTTATAATATAATGTCTGGCCTTAAAAAAAAAGAATCATGTAAGTAATAGCAGAAAGGAAAAAAGAATAAAAAATGAGAGGAGGAATATAAATGACTTTAACAAGGGCACTATTAATACTTAACGTAATTGCAGCTTATGCTTGGAACACTCACAAATCTTATACTCTTTCCAAGCTTTATTCTTAATATTCCAGCAATATTGTGAGGGTGTAGGGGGAGAAAGCCCAGGAAGATTTGGTAGGGTCAGTGGGTCCTGGCTTGGAAATCATCACTTTTAGGCTGGAAGCCACTTCAAGGAAGCTCCTCCTCCCAGTCTTACTGTTGCAAGTACTGACCATCTGACATCCTGCACCCTGACATGGGAGACATGAAGGGGGGATATTACTGGGTTTGATGAAAGAGGGTTCAAATTGCTCAGTGAGCAGAATGTAGCATGGGGAACATACAGAGTACTCTGTCTTAGAATAGAGGAAAGACCTTTATTTACTGAGAGTCTGATCTATTCTGAGGTGACCAAGTGTGGCTATACCAGCACCCTCCCTCCACTCTCCACCGGCATATGCAGGGGCTGTGAACATTTACACAGTGTGTTATGACTCAAGCCACCAAGGAGTTAGTGGCATGGTTGTAGAAAAATGGATCCTCATGTGTTTATTAAATTAACATTTACTATGGAAAATGCACTGGAGACAGAATCTTAAGAGATATGAAACTTCACCTCAAAAATCAGTTGAGGGGCTTCCCTGGTGGCTCAGTGGTAAAGAATCCGCCTACCAGTGCAGGAGACATGAGTTCTGTTCCTGGTCCAGGAATATTCCACCTGCCACGGAGCAACTAAGCGTGTGCGCCACAACTATTGAGCTTGTGCTCTAGAGCCCAGGAACCGCAACTACTGAGTCCATGGGCCGCAACTTCTGAGGCCTGCATGCCCTAGAGCCCGTGTTCCACAAAAAGAGAATCCACTGCAATGAGAAGTCCACACAGTGCAATGAGGAGTAACCCACGCTCGCCGTGAATAGAGAAAAGCCCGTGCAGCGATGAAGACCTGGCACAACCAAAAATAAATAAAATTATTTTAAAAAAATCAGTTGAGTGCAAAATGATGCAATCATTCTCTAGAATAAGATTGAATCTGGCTTTAAACCTTCTCCTTCTGGCTTACTAAGGAATTCCAAGGGGACTCCTTCCTATTCCAGGACTTACATTAGGTTGCCTCTACTTTCTAAAACGGCTTGGTGGTCTTCAGGTCATGCTGCTAAGTGCTGATGCACTTGGCGTCCAGGCCAATAGGTGGGGCTCTGAGTCCCTGGAGTTGCTTTGTGAAAACCTGGAGTCTGCATCAAGCCTCCTTTAGCAGATGACACAGTTTCCCGTGTTCTTGCCACGTCCTTGGGGAAGAAGGCAAGTTTCCTGCTGCTCATTCATCCCTACCCACCAGGTCTCTAGGTCAGTCACCGGACAACACTTTCCCCTCTCTGCTCTGTGCTTGGTCCACACCCTCCTCTAATCTCTCTATGGTTTGGGTAACAAGAGGCAGGGAGGCTTTTTTTTTTTTTTTTCCCCCAAATGAAATGTTTGTGTTTCTTTTTGTAGCATAAACCATGCTAGGTGGAGAAAGTCTGGTTTGAGTTTTTCTAGAAAATATGGAGAAGAGCATTCTGAGAAGAAGGAAGAGCTTGTATAAATGCTCAGAAGCCTGAGAGAGTGTGCTGCTCTAAGAGGAGGGCTAAGAGGTAAGAATGAAATGAAGCACATGGTGCATTTGGGGCTGGACTTTAGATGATGCTGATCATCCATGCTACCGTGTCCCAAGTTATTCCTTATCTGGAGTATTTTTTTCCCCCCAGCTAAAAGGTATACTTTTTGATGGAGAGAGCAAAGTCTTGGGGAAAAGTAAAGCGTCAATTTGAAAAATTTCCTTATAAAGTTGAATTGTGATAATGATAGAAAATCTCTCATTTGTTACTTTATCTTCATGTTAAAAAACCTATCCCATTTCCAAACTATAAGATGAGTTCAAATAGTCTTCATTATTGTCCAAAATCTCATTTTTTCCATGATAGCAAGAGCTAGATGGACTCAAAATCACTTATTGCTAATCATGCTGATGACCTAGTGAAATATAAATGTCTGTGCTCACTTTAATAAGTAAATGATGGTTCAGAAAGGCCCAGAAACATTTCCAGCTCTTATGTTAAGGTCACTCCATGTCCCAGCATGTCCTTCAGTCTCTCCAACTTACTGGCATCTCACCTGACATGGACGATGGCACAAGTAGGTGGGGCAGGTTTTCTTTTGAGCAGTAGAATCACCATCATTCAGGAGTGGCGGACATCAGATTAATTGCCCTAAGCATGAATTGGGAGAGTTGCATGGTTGTGACATAATACAGGACTTCCCTGGTGGCTCAGATAGTCAAGCATCTGTCTACAATGCAGGAGACCCGGGTTGGGATTTAATTTTTATTCCCCTAGAAGGAGTGGCATTGCATGACCATAGTATTTCATACTCAAACCTTTGCTTCCGAAACAAGATTAGTTTTAAGAAGCCCCATACTGGGATTGTGTGAGAATGAACACCAATAATGATCTGTGCATGAGAGATGATTTTGAACATCATGTATTAATAGAATTCTCAATAAGATATGGTTGTACCATGAGCTTGGCAGGAGCAAGGCACTATGCATAGAAGGCGACGTTATTTTTATAATAATCTAATGCTGCTCATATTCTAGACCTTATGACACCTAACCCTACCATGTTTTCCAAACTATGTGGGTGATCATTTGCCTAGATGATGAGTGTCATACCGTGTGTGTATACAGACAATCTTCCTTGGCTGCTGAAGTTGTCAGTTTCTGAGCAATAAGATAGGGAAAATTTAGTACAGTGTCTCTGCTTATGTTTACGAGGTTTGGCAGTGTACCATTTCCTCTGGTCATTTCTCAAGGATTCTAAAAGAACATATAAAATAATAAGCCCTTTGCAATTACATGTCCCAACTATTGATTTGTATATTTTCTCTTGGATTAGATTGTGGATATTATTTAGATAGTAGCACACAGACATTTATGACATATAATGTTAGAGGAAAACATGCTGTAATTTGAATTGGATTTTTCATGGATACAATAAAAGCTTGGAATTATATTCCCAGTTACTGGGCAGAATGCCCAAATCTACTTCATTATTTTGCAAGAAAAATGAGGGCCAGCATTTTATTTACTAATTTGAAAATGCATTTTAACTTCTGTAAAGCCGAATTTTGTTGTTCAGTCAGTTACCTCTGACTCTGCAACCCCATTGACTGCATGCAGCATGCCAGGCTTCCCTGTCCTTCACCATCTCTCAGAGTTTGCTCAAACTCATGTCCCTTGAGTTGGTGATGCCATCCAACCATCTCATCTTCTATCATCCCCTTCTCCTCTTGCCTTCAATCTTTCCCAGCATCAGGGTCTTTTCTAATGAGTCACTTCTTCCCATCAGGTGGCCAGATTATTGGACCTGCAATCTCAGCATCAGTCCCTCCAGTTAATATTCAGGATTACTTTCCTTTAGGATTGATTGGTCTGATCTCCTTGCTGTCTAACGGACTCTCATGAGTATACTCCAACACCACAGTTCAAAAGCATAAATTCTTTGGCACTCAGCCTTCTTTACAGTCCAACTCTCACATCACTACATGACAACTGGAAAATCCATAGCTTTGACTACACAAACCTTTGTTGGCAAAGTGGTATCTCTGGTTTTTAATATACTATCTGGTTTTGTCATAGATTTTCTTTCAAGGACCAAGTGCTTTCTAATTTCATGGGTGCAGTCACCATCTGCATTGATTTTGAAGCCCAAGAAAATACAGTCTTTCACTATTTCCATTGTTTCTTCATTCCTTTGCCATGAAGCAATGGGACCAGATGCAATTATTTTAGGTTTTTGAATGTTTATTTTTTTTTAGTTTTTACATTTTTTTATTTTTATTTTTATTTATTTATTTATTTTTTAAAATTTAAAAATCTTTAATTCTTAAATGCATTCCCAAACATGAACCCCCCTCCCACCTCCCTCCCCATAACATCTCTCTGAGTCATCCCCATGCACCAGCCCCAAGCATGATGTATCCTGCATCAGACATAGACCGGCGATTTGATTCTTACATGATAGTATACATGTTAGAATGCCATTCTCCCAAATCATCCCACCCTCTCCCTCTCCCTCTGAGTCCAAAAGTCCGTTATACACAGCTGTGTCTTTTTTCCTGTCTTGCATACAGGGTCGTCATTGCCATCTTTCTAAATTCCATATATATGTGTTAGTATACTGTATTGGTGTTTTTCTTTCTGGCTTACTTCACTCTGTATAATCGACTCCAGTTTCATCCATCTCATCAGAACTGATTCAAATGAATTCTTTTTAACGGCTGAGTAATACTCCATTGTGTATATGTACCACAGCTTTCTTATCCATTCATCTGCTGATGGACATCTAGGTTGTTTCCATGTCCTGGCTATTATAAACAGTGCTGCGATGAACATTGGGGTACATGTGTCTCTTTCAATTCTGGTTTCCTCAGTGTGTATGCCCAGCAGTGGGATTGCTGGGTCATAAGGTAGTTCTATTTGCAATTTTTTTTTTGTCCTTATTGTTTATTTTTTATTTTTTTATTTTTTTAATTTTAAAATCTTTAATTCTTACATGCATTCCCAAACATGCATCCTCCCTCCCACCTCCCTCCCCATAACATTTCTGTGGGTCATCCCCATGCACCAGCCCCAAGCATGCTGGAATCTCCACACTGTTCTCCATAGTGGCTGTACTAGTTTGCATTCCCACCAACAGTGTAGGAGGGTTCCCTTTTCTCCACACCCTCTCCAGCATTTATTGCTTGCAGATTTTTGGATCGCAGCCATTCTGACTGGTGTGAAGTGGTACCTCATTGTGGTTTTGATTTGCATTTCTCTAATAATGAGTGATGTTGAGCATCTTTTCATGTGTTTGTTAGCCATCCGTATGTCTTCTTTGAAGAAATGTCTATTTAGTTCTTTGGCCCATTTTTTGATTGGGTCGTTTATTTTTCTGGAATTAAGCTGCATAAGTTGCTTGTATATTTTTGAGATTAGTTGTTTGTCAGTTGCTTCATTTGCTATTATTTTCTCCCATTCCGAAGGCTGTCTTTTCACCTTGCTTATAGTTTCCTTTGTTGTGCAGAAGCTTTTAATTTTAATTAGATCCCATTTGTTTATTTTTGCTTTTATTTCCAGAATTCTGGGAGGTGGATCATAGAGGATCCTGCTGTGATTTATGTCTGAGAGTGTTTTGCCTATGTTCTCCTCTAGGAGTTTTATAGGTTCTGGTCTTACATTTAGATCTTTAATCCATTTTGAGTTTATTTTTGTGTGCGGTGTTAGAAAGTGATCTAGTTTCATTCTTTTACAAGTGGTTGACCAGTTTTCCCAGCACCACTTGTTAAAGAGATGGTCTTTACTCCATTGTATATTCTTGCCTCCTTTGTCAAAGATAAGGTGTCCATATGTGTGTGGATTTATCTCTGGGCTTTCTATTTTGTTCCATTGATCTATATGTCTGTCTTTGTGCCAGTACCATACTGTTTTGATGACTGTGGCTTTGTAGTAGAGCCTGAAGTCAGGCAAGTTGATTCCTCCAGTTCCATTCTTATTTCTCAAGATTGCTTTGGCAATTCGAGGTTTTTTGTATTTCCATACAAATCTTGAAATTATTTGTTCTAGTTCTGTGAAAAATATTGCTGGTAGCTTGATAGGGATTGCATTGAATTTGTAAATTGCTTTGGGTAGTATACTGATTTTCACTATATTGATTCTTCCAATCCATGAACATGGTATATTTCTCCATCTATTAGTGTCCTCTTTGATTTCTTTCACCAGTGTTTTATAGTTTTCTATATATAGGTCTTTAGTTTCTTTAGGTAGATATATTCCTAAGTATTTTATTCTTTTCGTTGCAATGGTGAATGGAATTGTTTCCTTAATTTCTTTTTCTACTTTCTCATTATTAGTGTATAGGAATGCAAGGGATTTCTGTGTGTTGATTTTATATCCTGCAGCTTTACTATATTCATTGATGAGCTCTAGTAATTTTCTGGTGGAGTCTTTAGGGTTTTCCATGTAGAGGATCATGTCATCTGCAAACAGTGAGAGTTTTACTTCTTCTTTACCAATTTGGATTCCTTTTATTTCTTTTTCTGCTCTGATTGCTGTGGCCAAAACTTCCAGAACTATGTTGAATAGTAGCAGTGAAAGTGGGCACCCTTGTCTTGTTCCTGACTTTAGGGGAAATGCTTTCAATTTTTCACCATTGAGGATAATGTTTGCTGAGGGTTTATCATATATAGCTTTGATTATGTTGAGGTATGTTCCTTCTATTCCTGCTTTCTGGAGAGTTTTTATCATAAATGGATGTTGAATTTTGTCAAAGGCCTTCTCTGCATCTATTGAGATAATATATGGTTTTTATTTTTCAATTTGTTAATGTGGTGAATTACATTGATTGATTTGCAGATATTGAAGAATCCTTGCATCCCTGGGATAAAGCCCACTTGGTCATGGTGTATGATCTTTTTAATGTGTTGTTGGATTCTGATTGCTAGAACTTTGTTGAGGATTTTTGCATCTATGTTCATCAGTGATATTGGCCTGTAGTTTTCTTTTTTTGTGACATCTTTGTCAGGTTTTGGTATTAGGGTGATGGTGGCCTCATAGAATGAGTTTGGAAGTTTACCTTCGTCTGCAATTTTCTGGAAGAGTTTGAGTAGGCGAGGTGTTAGCTCGTCTCGAAATTTTTGGTAGAATTCAGCTGTGAAGCCGTCTGGACCTGGGCTTTTGTTTGCTGGAAGATTTCTGATTACAGTTTCAATTTCTGTGCTTGTGATGGGTCTGTTAAGATTTTCTATTTCTTCCTGGTTCAGTTTTGGAAAATTGTACTTTTCTAAGAATTTGTCCATTTCTTCCACGTTGTCCATTTTATTGGCATACAACTGCTGATAGTAGTCTCTTATGATCCTTTGTATTTCTGTGTTGTCTGTTGTGTGGTCTCTTTTGTTTCTTTTGCATTTATTTCTGCCCTAATTTTTAAGATTTCTTTCCTTCTACTAACTCTGGGGTTCTCCAATTCTTCCTTTTCTAGTTGCTTTAGTTGTAGAGTTAGGTTGTTTATTTGACTTTTTTCTTGTTTCTTGAGGTATGCCTGCATTGCTATGAACTTTCCTCTTAGCACTGCTTTTATAGTGTCCCACAGGTTTTGGGTTGTTGTGTTTTCATTTTCATTCGTTTCTATGCATATTTTGATTTCTTTTTTGATTTCTTCTGTGATGTGTTGGTTATTCAGAAGTGTGTTGTTCAACCTCCATATGTTGGAATTTTTAATAGTTTTTCTCCTGTAATTGAGATCTAATCTTAATGCATTATGGTCAGAAAAGATGCTTGGAATGATTTCGATTTTTTTGAATTTATCAAGTTTAGATTTATGGCCCAGGATGTGATCTATCCTGGAGAAGGTTCCGTGAGCCCTTGAAAAAAAGGTGAAATTCATTATTTTGGGGTGAAATGTCCTATAGATATCAATTAGGTCTAACTGATCTAATGTATCATTTAAAGTTTGCGTTTCTTTGTTAATTTTCTGTTTAGTTGATCTGTCCATAGGTGTGAGTGGGGTATTAAAGTCTCCCACTATTATTGTGTTATTGTTGATTTCCCCTTTCATACTTGTTAGCATTTGTCTTACATATTGCAGTGCTCCTATATTGGGTGCATATATATTTATAATTGTTATATCTTCTTCTCGGATTGATCCTTTGATCATTATGTAGTGGCCTTCTTTGTCTCTTTTCACAGCCTTTGTTTTAAAGTCTATTTTATCGGATATGAGTATTGCCACTCCTGCTTTCTTTTGGTCTCTATTTGCGTGGTATATCTTTTTCCAGCCCTTCACTTTCAGTCTGTATGTGTCCCTTGTTTTGAGGTGGGTCTCTTGTAAGCAGCATATAGAGGGGTCTTGTTTTTGTATCCATTTGGCCAGTCTTTGCCTTTTGGTTGGGGCATTCAACCCATTTACGTTTAAGGTAATTATTGATAAGTATGATCCCGTTACCATTTACTTTATTGTTTTGGGTTCGGGTTTATACACCCTTTTCGTGTTTCCTGTCTAGAGAATATCCTTTAGAATTTGTTGGAGAGCTGGTTTGGTTGTGCTGAATTCTCTCAGCTTTTGCTTGTCTGTAAAGCTTTTGATTTCTCCTTTGTATTTGAATGAGATCCTTGCTGGGTACAGTAATCTGGGCTGTAGGTTATTGTCTTTCATCACTTTAAGTATGTCTTGCCATTCCCTCCTGGCCTGAAGAGTTTCTATTGAAAGATCAGCTGTTATCCTTATGGGAATCCCCTGGTGTGTTATTTGTTGTTTTTCCCGTGTTGCTTTTAATATTTGTTCTTTGTGTTTGATCTTTGTTAATTTGATTAATATGTGTCTTGGGGTGTTTTGCCTTGGGTTTATCCTATTTGGAACTCTCTGTGTTTCTTGGACTTGGGTGATTATTTCCTTCCCCATTTTAGGGAAGTTTTCAACTATTATCTCCTCAAGGATTTTCTCATGATCTTTCTTTCTGTCTTCTTCTTCTGGGACTCCTATAATTCGAATGTTAGAGTGTTTCATATTGTCCTGGAGGTCTCTGAGATTGTCCTCGTTTCTTTTAATTTGTTTTTCTTGTTTCCTCTCTGATTCATTTATTTCTACCATTCTATCTTCTATTTCACTATTCCTATCTTCTGCCTCTGTTATTCTACTATTTGTTGCCTCCAGAGTGTTTCTGATCTCATTTATTGTGTTATTCATTATATTTTGACTCTTTTTTTATTTTTTCTAGGTCCTTGTTAAACCTTTCTTGCATCTTCTCAATCCTTGTCTCTAGGCTATTTATCTGTGATTCCATTTTGATTTCAAGATTTTGGATCATTTTCACTATCAATATTCGGAATTCCTTCTCAGGTAGATTCCCTACTTCTTCCTCTTTTGTTTGGTTTGGTGTGCAACTCTCCTGTTCCTTTACCTGCTGAGTATTCCTCTGTCTCTTCATCTTGGTTATATTGCTGCGTTTGGGGTGGCCTTTTTATATTCTGGTAATTTGTGGCGTTCTCTTTATTATGGAGCCTCTAGACTTCTCCATCTATACAGCACCGATGATGAAACATCTTGGTTAAAGATGAAAAGTTTCTCCACATTGAGGGACACTCAGAGAGGTTCACTGAGTTACAAGGAGAAGAGCAGATGGAGGGGGTAGTTAGAGGTAACTGGAATGAGATGTGGTGAGATCAAAAGAGGAGAGAGCAAGCTAGCCAGTAGTCACTTCCTTATGTGCGCTCTATAGTCTGGACCGCTCAGAGGTATTTACGGAGTTATACGGGGAAGAGGAGAGGGAGGAAGTAGACAGAGGTGGCCAGGAGGATAAGAGAGAGGAATGAGAAGGAGAGAGACAAATCCTGCCAGTAACCAGTTCCTCAGGTGTTCTCCAACATCTGGAACACACAGAGATTCACAGAGTTGGATAGAGAAGAGATGGGGGAGAAAAGAGACAGAGGCCACCTGGTGGAGAAAAAGGAGAGTCCAAAGGAGGAGAGAGTGGTCAAGCCAGTAATCTCGCTCTCAGGTAAACTTGGGTAGTGAAGTTTGGGTTTTTAAATGTACAAAATTGACAATAAAAACCTAAGAGCAAAGATTGAAAATCTAGAGTAGAGGTTGGATTTTCAAAAATACAATATTAAAGAAAAGAAGCAGAAGGAAAAAAGAAGAAAGAAAAACAAACAAACAAACAAACAAGAATTATTAAAAAAAAAAAACACCAACAACCATCCAAAGACTATATATGGTGTTTGCCTTAAAAAAAAAAAAAAAGTCTTTTTTTTTTAAATAGTAATATTAGGTTATAGAAATAAAAATTAGAGGAGAAATAGAAGACTTAACAATTAAAAAAAGTTAGAAAAACAAAAAACAGAAACAAACAAAAAAAAGGAATGATTTTTTAAAATAGTAAAAATATATCTGGCCCTTCTCTGATGCTGTGGGCCGTGTGGGATCACTTCCAAGGTGGTTCCCTCTGTTTAACTTCTGTTTGCTGGTTTTTTTAGGCTCAATAGTTCAGTCGTGCTGTGGGGAGGGGGGATGCTGCAAACAAATAGCACTGTCGTGTGCACACAGTATCTCAGCCCCGCTTGACCTGTCCCTTCTCATGGCGCACAAACCGCTCCGGCTCTACGATGCTCAGCCGGAACCATCTGGGGCCGGCCCTAGGTTGCGTGCACTTCCCCGGTCCAAGCCGCTCAGGTTCGGCGCTCAGGCAGCCCTCAGAGGCACAGATTCGGCTGGGACTGCGCTTTGTGCCCTTCCCAGGTCCAAGTAGCTCAGGTGTTTGGCGAGCGCGATCGCCGTGGCTTGTCACCTTTTCTGCCGCTGCTGCTCAGTTTTCCGGGTGGACCGCTGGTGCCCCCCGTGAGGGAGATTGTGACTGTCCAGCACCCCCAGAAGTCTTAGCAAAGAAGCTTGCTTGCAGTTAGGTAAGTAAAGTCTCTCCGGGTCTGCAATTGCCCCTTTCCAGTCCTTATGGCTCTGGCTGCCTGTCCCCGGCGGGGGATGGTCTGCAGCTGGCTTTTTCCTCTCCGTCCTTTGTTCTGTGCGCGGTCCTGGCGGTGTCTTATGTTTGAGCTTTTCGCGTGGTAGCTATCCCACAGTCTGGTTTGCTAGCCCAAGTTAGATCGTTCTGGTTGCGCATGGGGCATTCCTGCCGGATTCTTACAAAGCACTGCAGCCCGCGCCTCCTGCGCTTCCCTGCGCTGCCCCCACTTCCCAGTGGCAAATGCAGGCGTCTGTGCTGCTTTTCCGCTGGGGGAGTTACCCTTGGGCTTGTAATCTCTTGGTTTTAATTATTTCTTTATTTTTCCTTCCTGTTATGTTGCCCTCTGTGTTTCCAAGGCTCGCCACAGACTCGGCAGGAAGAGTGTTTCCTGGTGTTTGGAAACCTCTCTTCTTAAAATTCCCTTCCCGGGACGGAGCTCCCTCCCCACCTCCTTTGTCTCCTTTTTCGTCTTTTATATTTTTTCCTACCTGTTTTTGAAGACAATGGTCTGCTTTTCTCGTTGCCTGATGTCCTCTGCCAGCCTACAGAAGTTGTTTTGTGGAGTTTACTCGGCGTTGAAATGTTCTTTTGAGGAATTTGTGAGGGAGAAAGTGGTCTTCCAGTCCTATTTCTCCGCCATCTTTACAGTTCCCCTCTAGGTTTTTGAATGTTTAGTGTTGAGTTTTAAGCCAGCTTTTTCACTCTTCTCTTTCACCTTCATCAAGCTCTTTAGTTCCTCTTTGCTTGCTGCCATAAGGATGGTGTCATCTGTATATCTGAGGTTATTGATATTTCTCATGGCAATCTTGATTCTAGCTTGTGCTTCATCCGCCCAGCATTTTGAATGATGTACTCTACATATAAGTTAAATAAGCAGGGTGACAATATACAGCCTTGACATACTGCTTTCCCAACTTGGAACCAGTCTGTTTTTCCTTGTCCATTTCCAACTGTTTCTTCTTGACCTGCATATACATTTCTCAGGAGGCAGGTAAGCTGGTCTGGTATTCCCATCCCCTTAAGAATCTTTCACAGTTTGTTGTGATCCACACAGTTAAAGTTTTTAGCATAGTCAATGAAGCAGAAGTATATGTTTTTCTGGAATTCTCTTGTTTTTTCTATGATCCAACGGATGTTGACAGTTTTATCTCTGGTTCCTCTGCCTTTTCTAAATCCAGCTTGAACATCTGGAAGTTCTCAGTTCAAGTACTATTGAAACTTGGCTTGGAGAATTTTGAGCATTTCTTCATTAGCTTGTGAAATGAGAGCAATCGTGCAGTAGTTTGAACATTCTTTGGCATTGCCTTCTTTGATATTGGAATGAAAATTGACCTTTTCCAATCCTGTGGTCACTGCTGAATTTTCCAAATTTGCTGGCACATCGAGTGCAGCACTTTCACAGCATCATCTTTTAGGATTTGAAATAGCTCAACTGGCATTCCCTCACCTCCACTAGCTTTGTTTGTAGTGATGCTTATTATGGCCTACTTGACTTTGCACTCCAAGATATCTGCCTATAGGTGAGTGATCACACCATCATGGTTAAAGCTGAATAAAAACTTTGAAATTCATTCTCAGTCCTTGTTATCTTTGTATTTTACTTTGATGACAAACAAGAAAGTGAAGGTTCACTTCCACCAGGTTCTGAAGGTTTTTCTCCTGGAAGATTTTAACTTCCAGGATGCATTTTAGGAGTCATCAACCTCAATTGATGGCTTTGCCAAGAAAAGCAAAAAAGGGCCTGAGGTGTGTCTTTCAGCGCTATTTGTTTTATATCTTTCCTTATGTTCTTATAAAAAGACCTTTCTACTGATCATTTCTGGATTCTTGGGATACATCCTCCTCAACTATGTGTTGTTGTTCAGTTGCTCGTTGGTGTCCAAATTTTTGGAAATTCATGGACTCCAGCACACCAGGCCTTCCTATCCTTCACCATCTCCTGTCCATTGACTCAATGGACAATGATGCCATCCAACCATCTCATCCTCAGCTATCCCCTGCAGTATAATCTGCAGTAAAAATCATCTCTACCTTTAGACCTGACCAAGTTCATCAGCTTCCATCCTTCACTTGATGGTTAGGTGAGAATGTCAAGTACATCAACATGTCAACTTGAATGGTGGTCCAGCATCAAATCAGCTAATCACAAGTCTTCTTCTACACCCAAACAATAAAAAATCCCTCCCACCCCAGCTACGATATGCTCCTTGACTATGACTGTGAATTAAATATTATCAACTGTTAAACTTCTTTCTCTTCTTTTATCAGACCTATAGCATGATGGGACATATTGTTTCACTAGAGATAGAAGGATTTATTGTTATTATTTTTGTTTCTTGAACCAACCCTTCAACAGTTTTGCATGAAAAAAAACTTTTAAGTTGATCTCTTTGTGGGCCTATGCCAACAACACCCAACATTCCCACAAATATCTTCCTAAATTGATTTATTAAACCTCAGAGGGAATAGCTTTAATTTTCAGGTGGGGATGCTCTCACTCACTTTGACTTTCCTCTCCACTTCTTTTGCTCCACTTAGTTCATCTTCACTGACAGTCGATCAGTGGTCCAAGTTCTCTCCTTGGGGATACAGTGGGAGAGTTTTTGGAACCATCAGTCTTTCATCTTGAGAAGTCAAAGCAAATGCTTGTATTCTTTAAAATAGGAATCTTTGATTGCTTCTGAGACTTGGCCTCAAATTCTTCTGCTGTTTGCCAATGCTAGAGGTAAAGGCAGACTGATTTATCTCCATGCTCTTTCAATGAGGCTGAAGTATCAGGTCATTAATCATTGATTTTGGAGACAGAAATATGACCATTCACAATATAACCCTGGGGGAGGTTTTCTAATTTCTGGGTACCTTGGTTTCCTCATCTGTATAAATAGTTATAAAAGTAGGACCTAGCTTACAATGTTCTTGAGATGCTTATAGAAACTCAGTGTTTATATTTTGAAAGTGCTTCATAAATGACAAATTTTGTTTTACTTAAGCCTTTTTCAAGAATTGCCACATATTTTCAGAAATATTTTTAGTTTCTGGAAGAGTATGGTCTGCATTTATGAGTTGTTTTATCACTGGTAGCTGATATAGTCTCAGTACCTAATGATTGCATAGAAAATGAAACTTTAAGGAAAAATTTTTCAGGGATCAAAACCACAAGCTTAGAATCTGAATTATTTAGGATATCAATTTAGCTAGAGTAATAGAGAGAAATTCAAACTAACAGTGACATGAAGAAGAAAGAATTTATTTCTCTGCCACATGAAGGTCTAGAGAGATTTGTGGGCTAGGGAGGTATTCTATAATCATCAAGAACTCAGGCTGCCTCTGTCTAGTTGCTTTAAGACTTGCCCTTCAGCTTCACTCATGGTCCTACAGAGTTGCTGTAACTACTGTCATCACATCTGTATTTCAGCCAACAGGATGAGGGCAAGAAGAGGGGAGGAACATTCTATGTCCCTTAAGCTGCAGAGTCAGAGTTATATAATTTACTGCTTCTTGAGACCCCCTCCTGTTGTCAGCCTCATTCATCAAGAAGGTTGGAAACTGCACTTTTTCGCTGGGCAGCTTCCATTCTATAAGAAAGTCAGAATCTCTTTTATATGTGGATGCCTGGCAAAGTGCCCGAGCATCTTCCTGGAGGGCCTGAAATGCCACATTGAGCTGCACAGGGCTGCTCTGGTGTATGAGATACAAAAAACCACCCATGCTTAGCCATTGCCCTGGAGGAAGAGATCCTAATTCATCTATTTCAGTTAACAGCATGATTTATCTTCAAATTGCCCAGACTGGCCTCCTGGACTCTTCTCTCTCCCTCGACAAAAAACAAATCCAATAAGTTGCTTTGTCTCTTCTAATATCTTTTACACACATCTCCTCTTTTCAACTCACACTAACACCCCAATTTAGGCTTAATTATATACCACCCAGACAATTGCAATCACATCCAAATTAGTCTCCCTCTCCACAATTTCTTTGCTTTCCAGTTCATTCTACAACACAACTGCCAAGCTAATCTTCACTGAACACAGCTCTGATCGTCCCTGCCCTGCTTAGAACTTTTCAGTGGCTCTCCACCATCTATTTCACAAAGGCCAAGCACCTCTTATCAATGTGCCCTGAATTCTGACTCAGACCTACCTTTCTAGCTCTATTTATCCTTCTTTCACAAATCTCTTATTCCATGGTTCAGTTTACATTTTCCCATGTCTACTCATTTGCCCATCATGGAACATATCACCTTCTTTCTGTGGGTTGAAACCCACCTCTTTAGAATTTTGTACAAATACCACTGCTGAAGACTGCTTCCTGCAAAGAAGAGATAGCCCCTTCCCATGAACTGGCTTCATCCTGACTTCCAACATCACAATTATTTTTGGTTTTGTATCTTAAGCAGAACTAAACTGCCATTATTTTTTTTCTCCCTATTGTCTTCAGGATTCAACATTATATTTTTGAGATTCACCCATACTGATCATTTACGTTCTTTGTTATGTAATATTCCATTGGGTGAAAATCCTATAATCTACTTATCCCATTGTATTCATGAAAGATGTTTGTTTAGTTTCCAGTTTTGAATTATTACAAACAGTGCTGCTATGAACACTCTAGTTCATGTGTTTTTTGGTGAACATAGGTCTGCATTGGAAATATTCAATCATGGAGTGTCTTCTGTTTTCCTTGCTACTACCAAACAGTTTTCCAAGGTAGTTTTACTGGTTAGCACTCTTGCCAGCGATGAACTAGAGTGCCAGTTGTTTCCCATCCTTGTCAACACTTAGTAGTTTCTGAATTTTTAATTTTTGCCATTTGAAAATCGATATTTAGGGAATTTCCTGGTGGTCAGGTGGTTATGACTCTGTACTCTCACTGCTGAGGGCCTGACTAGGGTTCAATCCCAGATTGGGGAACTAAGATCCTACAGACCATATGGCCAAAAAAAAATTTTTTTTTAGAAAATAAAATGGATCTTTAATATCATATCTTAGTTTCAGTGTTCAATTCTCTAATGACTGGTGGAATTAATATCTATTTCTAGATTTATTAGTCACTTGAATATCCTGTCTTATAAAGTGACTTTTATACATATTTTGCTCATTTTTCTATTGAATTTTTTTCTTCTTACTGAGTTAAAAGTTCTTATAACCTAGCTATGAATCCTGTATTAGTTGTAATATTGTAAATTCTTACATACATGAAGAGTAAGCTCAATAAGAGCAGAGAAAATATCTCTTAAGAAAAATGTTCTCGGCAGAGTCTGACATAGTGTCCGGGCATATAGTAGGATCTCTATAAAACAGCTGCAAAATGAATGAATGATTCAATAACAATATTATCATGCACAGGTTTTTAAAAATCATTTTTACACTTTATTTCATGTTGGAGTATAGCCGATTAACAAATAATATTGTGATAGCCCCAGGTACACAGCAAAGGACTCAGCCATACATATACATGTATCCATTCCACCCCAAACTCCCCTCCCATCCAGGCTGCCACATAACCTTGAGCAGAGTTCCCTGGTTATACAGTAGGTCTTTGTTGGTTATCCATTTTAAATATAGCAGTGTGTATATGCCGGTCACAAACTCCCTAACTATCCCTCCCATTCTTCCCCTGTGGGAAGCCATGCACAGATATTTTTAAAGCAAGGATCCTCTTTCATGAATTTCTTGTTCTCATCCAGAGTTGCATTCACAGCGGTTCATCTTTGTCAAGTAATGACTGGAGAGTTTCCAGCAACTAGCAACCTACCGTTAATATGAAAAGATCTCCGGGGTGGGGTTCTCACAGCAGTGACCAAGTGGAGACTCAGCAGTCTGGTTCCTTCATGTTGCTGATGTCTCTCAAGGCTTCCAAAATACCTTGCTTACGCTTGAAAAGGCATGCTCGGGTTTTTCAGCCCATGGATAACTCCAAAAGTAGGATTTTAAAAATGCAAAGTGCCCATATGTTCAATTCAAACTGAGAAATGGTCTCATGAGTAATTAAAAGCAGTTACAAAAGCAATGGAGTTGTAACAATTGAAATATCACATACATATGTGTGCATCGAATTAGAAAACCCCATAATAGTCAGTCACTGAGTGTGTGTGTGACAGTGAGGCTTGTGACACCGAGTGAGCATCCTTATTCAATGCTTACCATTGAGAGTTCAATCACACCACAGAGATTTCCTCATTTTTTCTAGAGCTTGCTTCTGTTTGTAAGCTGTGCTTTACTTCAGTGAAGGGCTTACAGCTAGTGATTGTGGCTTTATGTGTTTCCTTGCCACTGGCGCTAAACAACCTAATAATAATGAAGAAATCATGTATATATACAAGGAATCATGCATATATACAAATATGTATAGTAACATTCCTCTTTTCTCATGCAAGTGCTTAAGTCAGTAAAGATTTCTTTTTTCCCTCTTTTGATTTTTCTACCACTGCATTTGAAATAGAAAATGTATAATGTACAGGCTGATTTCTGAATCACATGAATTTGATGCTTATATTTCATTCTGCAGGTGATTTTTCCCAACCCAATTAGGACTTGGAGGTAGGGAATAAAGATCTGTTTACAAGGGGTCAAGTGATTAAGAATCTGCATTCTAATGCTGAGAACACAGGTTCTTTCTCAGGGATATATACCCCTTCTGAATCCATCCAAATTACTTAATGGAACTTGTCTAGCCCTGGAGCTATTCCACGTGACATGAGCTCCAGTCATTATAGGCAAGTTTCCTTTTGGAGCAACTACTACTGCTCTGTGTTCACGTCTCCGGAGCCTCTTTTCTCATCCTTCGTATGAGAGAAAAATGGCTGTCTCTTCTTTTATCACTGCAGGCCCACCTATGAAAAAACGCAGGAAGCAGTCATTTCTGAGATGATTCTGTATGAAAAGAATCTGCGAGATGTAAACAACATATTCTAGGGGGAGAAATAGAGTAGAAATAAGAAAACCAGAGTCTAGTATGTCAGTGCATACATGTGGAATCTGGAAAAATGGTACAGATGATACTATTTACAAAGCAGAAAGAGATACAGATGGAGGGAACAAACAGATGGACACCAAGGGGGAGGGTAGGCTGAACTGGGAGATGGGGACTGACGTGTGTACACTGCTATGTATGAAACAGATAACTAGTGGGCACCTGCTGTATACCACGGGGAACTCTCCTTGGTGTTCTGTGATGGCCTAAATGGGAAGGAAGTCCAAAAAGGAGGAGATATATGTGTACATACGGCTGATTCACTTTGCTGTACAGTAAAACTGACGCAGCAGTGAAAATTTTGAAAACATGAAAAAATAAAAACAATCTAGGTCCCCCCAGTCTCTTCTCATCTCTGGACTTCTGATTCCCCAGTTATACAACAAAACAATTAGGGTGAATGATAAATAAGACCTTTATCAACATTTTTTATTCTTCTATAAGTCTATGATTCAGTTCTGTTGATAATGTTTCTCTTTATTTGCTCATGAACTATTTTTTATTGAGGACTTACTATGTCTATAAAAACTTTTTCCAAAAAGTTGAAGTCATGACACTGTTGAAGTACCTAAGATCCATTTGGGTAGACGATGACAAATACTTGATGAATGGCGACATGATGCCTGCTAAGAATGAGTCAGAAAACACAGTAGCCTGGAGAGGTCAGGCAGTATTTCTTAAAAAAGGTCAAACCTCATTCAAGGTAGAATTTGATATTAACATCAAGTAACCAAGTAAGAAGATGCTACATTTTTAAAAGTTGGTAGAAGTTGTATTATAGGGCTTCCCTGGTGGCTCAGCAGTAAAGAATCTGCCTTCAAAGCAGGAGATGTAGGAGGCCCTGGTTCGATCCTTGGGTCAGGAAGATTCCCTAGAGAAGAGCATGGCAACCCACTCCAGTATTCTTGCCTGGAGAATCCCACGGACAGAGGAGCCTGGCAGGCTACAGTCCATAGGGTCGCAGAGTTGGACATGCCTGAAGTGACTGAGCATGCATGCAGAATTTGGATATACTGAGAGTAAGCCAAGGTGCAAAAGTAAATACAAAAAGAGCTTTCATTTAGGGGGAGTCCATTTGGAAAAGGATATTCAAAAAGAATCAGAAAGTAAATTTAAATAAGAAATTTGGTACTTAAGTGGTCTTCCCTGGTAGCTCAGCTGGTAAAGAATTCATCTACAATGCAGGAGACCCTGATTCGATTCCTGGGTTGGGAAGATCCACTGGAGAAGGGAACAGCTACCCACTTCAGTAATCTGGCCTAGAGAATTCATGGACTGTATAGTCCATGGGGTCACAAAGAGTCGGACATGACTGAGCAAATTTCACTTCACTTTGTACATAAGTAGGGTGCCGTTGAGGGTCAAAAGAAGAAACTTGGACTTTTTCTAGAGGGAGTAGTGGGTAACTGCCTGAATATTTCTGGATAGTGTATTATGATCATTTGACAGCAGCATATTAAGTAGATTGTAAACAAGTAAATTACGATATAAAGCAGATGGTATTTGGGCAGCTACAGAGACAAAACAGGTATGAGGTAATAAGATGCTCATAGTGGTAAGAACAGACAATTGTAAGAAACTTTGCTGATGAAGAACTGACAGAATTTGGCTCTTGTTAGGTCTGAAACTTAGACCAAGGAAGAGAATTATTCCAGGATTTTGTGATGACAATAACTCAATTGCTTTGCATGTAGTTAAAAAAAAAATTTTTATATGGATAGACTGTTAGTGTATAATCCTAGGTGGTGATGTTGTGTGACAAGACATTTATTTTATCTATAGGTTTCACCACATAATACCACCCAGAAGAGAGACTCTGGCTGGATTTATTTCTCTATAAAGATTTAAGGACTATATTGATTTCTAATTTGAAACATGTGCTGAATTGTGCCTATTTCTCAGGTTATTAATTTTGAGATCATTCTTTCTTCATCATTACCAATATCCCACTAATGTCTTAGGACTCTCCCTCTGGGTGAGATGACTTGCTCTGTGTCATTTGTTCCATTAATTCTTTTAAAGCCACAATCTTCCTTTTTTTTTTTTTCTATACAATTCAGTGGCTTTCAGTGTATTCATCCAGTTGTGTAACCACCACCACAGTTAATTTAAAGCACTTTCATCACCCTTATAAGAGCTACATGACTATTAGAAGCCACTGAAGCCCAATCCCCACAGTGCTAGGCAAACAACAACCCATTACTTCTGTCTCTATAGACTTCCCTATTCTAAATTGTTCATGCTAATATAGAATTATACATTATATACATTTGCCTTTTTTTAAACTTCACATAATATTTTCAGTGTTCTATGTTGCAACATGTTTCCGTACTTCATTTTTTGTTTTCTTTTGTTTCCCTCTGGCCAAACAATATGCATTGGATTGCTGTGTGTGCTGTGCTCAGTCGCGCCAGTCATGTCCAATTCTTTGTGACCCTATGGACTGCAGCCCACCAGCTTCCTTTGTCCATGGGATTATCCAGGCAAGCATATTGGAGTTGGTTGCCATGTTCTCCTCCAGGGACTCTCCCCACCCAGGGATTGTGCCTGTGTCTCTCGAATTGCAAGCAGATTCTTTACCACTGAGCCCCCGGGGAAGCCCGTGTTGAATTGTTGTGTAACATTTATTTATTCACTCATCAGTTGATTGTTTCCTGCATTCTTTTCTCTCTCCTTTATATTTTCATCATTACACAGAAAGTGGCTATAAACATTTGTGTCCACATTTTGTTATTTACATATGTTTGTTCCCCCTGCCCCCTCTCCCCCGGCTATATACTTGGAAATGTTGAGGCGAGTGGTAACTCTATGTTTAACCTCTGAGGAACTGCCAGACTGTTTTCCAAAGAAGATGAATCATCTTACAATATCATCAACACTATATAAGGCTTTCAATTTTCTTCGCTTCCTCTCCAACATTTGTTGCTATCTGTCTTTTTTATTATAGCCATCCTAATGGGTGTGAGAAGGCAATGGCACCCCACTCCAGTACTCTTGCCTAGAAAATCCCACGGATGGAGGAGCCTGGTGGGCTACAGTCCATGGTGTCTCGAAGAGTCGGACACGACTGAGCGACTTTCCTTTCACTTTTCACTTTCATGCATTGGAGAAGGAAATGGCAACCCACTCCAGTGTTCTTGCCTGGAGAATCCCAGGGACTGGGGAGCCTGGGGGGCTGCCGTCTCTGGGGTCACAGAGAGTCAGACACATCTGAAGCGACTTAGCAGCAGCAGCAATGGGTGTGAAGTGGTATCTCAGTGTGATTGTGTTTGCATTTCCCTAATGGCTAGAGATGTTGAAAATGTTTTCATGAGTTTATTGTCCATTTGCATATCTTCTTTGGAAAATTGTCTGTTCAGATCCTTTATCCATTTTTGTCACTTGTTTTTATTATTTAATTGTCAAGTGCTCTTTATATATTCTAGATACAACTAGGGTTTACAATTTGTTTTCCTTTTTGTGGGTTTTCTTGTCACTGTTTTGATGGTATTTTTAAATTAAATTCTATTGGAGTATAGTTGCTTTACTGATGGTATTCTTTGATATACACAATATTTTAATTCTAATTAAGTCCAATTTATTTTTGGGTCATTGCTTACCTTTTGGTGTCATGTCTAACAAGGCTTTGATGAACTCTATAGGTCCAAACATTTACTCATGAATTTCATTCTGAGTTAGCTCTTAGGCTTACCTCTATGATCCATTTTGAATGAATTACTGTACATGGTGTGAGGTATGAATCCAACTTTATTCTTTCACATGGGCATATGTAGTTGCCCCAACATTGTTGTTTGAAAACACTCTTTTTTTCTCCATGGTACCCTTATCAAAAATCAATTAACTGTAAAGATGATTTATTCTGCTTTTAATTTTTAACAATGGTGGTTTAGGAATCTTGGAAAGTGCTGGTGACAAATTCTGTCACAGAGAGATCAGGTGTCAAATCAAGGCTACCTGGAACTGATGACTGAGGTCCCTAAACTGCACAGCTGGCCTGTAGTTAATCAGCCTTGTCTCATGTTCTAGGCACCTAATGAAATGTAGAGATAAAGTCAAGAGAAGCAATGATACTAATGATAATAACAGTAGTAATAACAGCTATAATATTGAGTAGATTCTATGAACCATGGGTGGCTTACAGTATTGTCTCATGTAATCTCCACAAACACCTTGCCCAGACAGGTATTCCTGATGAAAGAGAAAAGTGAAAAAACAAAAAAGAAAAGAAAAGAAAAGAAAAAGAATGTGGCACAGAGAAATTAAGGAATTTCTGTGTTCAAGGTCATTTAGAGAAGAAATGGCATATGAGCTTTAGAGCTCATCAATGCATGGTAAAGGTTGTCTTACCGCATTACTATAGACTTTCTAGACTTTTCTCAAATAATTTCAAAGAAATGACTAATTTCCTGAAGCATTTGATTCGGGTTTATTATTTCCTCCATGTGTCAATTGCTTTCTCTGTATTCTCACCACTGTGTGACTCAAAGGAAGAGGAGTCTAGGTATCGAGGTAAATCATTTCATTTTACCCAAGGAGAAGCCATTAAAGCTGATGAAGTTATTCTGAGTTTTACTCCAGGGTTTCGAAGAAGAAACCACAATTTTTTCTTCACAGGATTTATGAAGTCAGTGAAGAGGAGTGCCCACAACAGTCCTGTGTACGTAAAAGCTGGATCTGGATATGCACTTTGGAAAGATCATGGATTTTGAGGTCACATAGTCATGAATTCAGTGTATGACATGGATTAGTATCTTAACCTCTATGAACTCTTATTGGTGGGATGGAAATAATAAAACATTATGGATTGTTATGAGGATTTCCGGATAATATAACTGCCTGGCACAATGCCCACCACATAGAACAAATTCAGTAAGAGCAATATTTGCTTTCATTGTGATGGTGGTTACTTTCTTCATATGGGAAATGGCTTACCAAACATGACTAAAAACATGTTTAAAACTCAAACATGGGTTGGCAGAAAGCAGCGCTGTTGTGTACCTTTCAGTAAAGTTAGAGGAGATATGCTACTTTCTGGAAACCCAACCCTACTTTCCATCTGCACTATCTCTTGACATGAATGTTCGGGTGCCCACAGCCCTTTTGCATTACATTTTATATTGACTTTATGACCCTGCTGTGACATGTAATATCTGAGTATTCCAACTTTTCAGTTCCTCACTGCCTCCCTCCCTGGTGTGGTAGGAAATAAAAATTCATAACAGCGTTATAATGGACAGCTCGGCCAGAATTCAAAAGTGGGGGTTACCACACAATCATCTGGAGGAAATTCCAAAAGTGTATATTTCTTATGTCCATATATAAAAATTGCATTAAATTTCAGGAGAGCCAAATCATGTCCCAGCTTGAGTTTCCAGAGCTTGTGGGTTTACAGTGCTGTCCTCTGTTTCCCCCTCTTCGCTTGAAAATTTAAACAGAGTAAGTGGTTTGTTCCTGCAGAGAGATGGAGTAATTTCTTTTCTGTTTTGTAGTCTTTGTCTTGTTTTCCCCAGGGAATAGGCATGCTTTTCTCTGAAATGGGTGCCTGTATTTACAGACTGCCTCCAGTCCCCACGTATCTCCCATTACCATCCAGTCTTTGGTTCCTCTTTTTACTGATAATCCATTTGGAGCCTTTTAAAGCTGATTAATACAAACTCAACTTAACATTAGTAAGGGATCTTCAACTAGAAACTTAGGAACTTCTAAGTTTAGCTCCTAGAAACTTCTCCAGTTGTCTGCTGTTTTTTGTCTTCTGGGACCCACATCCCATGATCCAGCGGATGTTGGCAATTTGATTTCTGGTACCTCTGCCTTTCCTAAAACCAGCTTGAACATCAGGAAGTTCACGGTTCACGTATTGCTGAAGCCTGGCTTGGAGAATTTTGAGCATTACTTTACTAGCATGTGAGATGAGTGCAATTGTGTGGCAGTTTGAGCATTCTTTTGCATTGCCTTTCTTTGGGATTGGAATGAAAACTGACCTTTTCCAGTCCTGTGGCCACTGCTGAGTTTTCCAAATTTGCTGGCATATTGAGTGAAGCACTTTCACAGCATCATCTTTCAGGATTTGAAATAGCTCAAGTGGAATTTCATCACCTCCACTAGCTCTGTTCATAGTGATGCTTTCTAAGGCCCACTTGACTTCACATTCCAGGATGTCTGGCTCTAGATGAGTGATCACACCATTGTGATTATCTGAGTTGTGAAGATCTTTTTTGTACAGTTCTTCTGTGTATTCTTGCCACCTCTTCTTAATATCTTCTGCTTCTGTTAGGTCCATACCTCTTCCAAATGTGGTAAGCTGCACCCTGCCTTTCTTGTCTTTCAAAAGCTAACTATGTAATGATGCTGTGTATGAGTTTTTTTCTCTTCTTCCCTTAATTCCTTTGTACACCACAAAAATCCTTGATGCTTGCTATTCTACTGCTGTCAGAGTCTCCCTCCCAGTTGATTCTTACACTAATTTATTTATCTTTAAGCAGAATGAATTGGTCCAAAGTGTTGACACAAGGAGGGACAGGCCTGAGAGTACACCAACCCAGGGGAATCCGTAGCCTATATCACCACGCAGGTGGCTGCACTGATGCTTTAGGTGGAAGCAAGGCCAGTGACTGAGCCAGTAAAGTGTTCCAGGGCCCACATGGCATAGGGCCTGGGGAGGCTATAAGGATATAGTGATTAAAAAAAAAAAAAAAAAAAACAAGTGGCATTGGATTGCATCACTGTCTTTTATTGTGCTATAAAATGGCTCATTAAGGGGGGAAAGTGTGAATTTAAACTCTTCTGCTGTGATCAAACAGTGGTCCTAGTGGTTTTCAAGATAATTCAGTTGATCTTCTTCCTGCCATTTTGACCTCCATTCCCAAAATTCTTTCTGTTTTTCTTTCTTCATTCCATCCATCGTCCCCCACCCTTCTCTCTCTCTTCTCTCTCCAGCTTGAATTTAAACCTACTAGTTCTGCCATTACTGATTGTGTGACTTTTTGATAAGCTTATTAAGTTCTCTAAGTTTCTTTTCTTTTTTTAATTTTTGGACCGCTAAACCTGGGATAGTAATATCCATCTCATAGGCTACTGGAAATTTTAAATGAAACTCAATTTGTAAAAGACACCATCTTGCATTTTCCCTAGACTTCATAGGTACAGAGCTTATGTGAACTACTGAGCTTATATGAACAATTATTTTCTTCTCTCTTCCAAAAAGTTACACTGCAAATTACAGATGAGCACATCTGTGTCCTGATGTTTTGACTCTTTCAGAACAGGAGTTGGTGTGAATCAGTGGTGATTGCCAGTGTGCACAGATGCTCCCTCTGTCCCCTAAAGACTTCCTTGGACCAGGGAGAGGATACAGAGGTGATTTTAAAATAGAAATTGGCTTCAAGACATTGAGAGCTACCTGTGTTAGGGGCTGAACTGCATCCCCTGCAAATTGATATGCTTAAGTCCTAACCCCCAATATTCCACTGTGTAGCTATTTGAGAATAAAGTCTTGAAAAAGGCAGTTAACTTAGAATGAGATCGTTCACTATTGTTGTTTAGTTGCTAAGTCATGCCCAACTTTTTGCAACCCCATAGACTGCAGCCCATTAGGCTCTTTGTCCATGTGGTTTATCCAGGCAAGAATAATGGAGTACGTTGCCATTTCCTCCTCCAGAAGATCTTCCCAACCCAGATGATCAAACCTGCATCACTTGCATTAGCAGGCAGATTCTTTTTTTAGTTTTTTATTTTTTAAATTTTAAAATCTTTAATTCTTACATGCGTTCCCAAACATGAACCCCCCTCCCACCTCCCTCCCCACAACATCTCTCTGGGTCATCCCCATGCACCAGCCCCAGCAGGCAGATTCTTTACCACTGAGCCACCAGGGAAGCCCAGAATGGGATCATTAGGTTGGGCTCTAATCCAATACAACAAGTGTCCTTCTAAGAAGAGAAGATTAGAACACAGATAAGCGCAAGCATAGAGGGAAACCCATGTGAAGACACAGGGGAAAAGACAGTCATCTATGAACCCAGGGGAAAGAACTCAAAAGAAGTGAGAATTGTGAGGAATTGTGGGAAGCCTCCAGCACTGTGAGAAAATAAATTTATGTTGTTTAAGCCGGTGGGTCTCTGGGAATTTGTTACAGCAGTCCTGGGAAGCAAACAAATGCAAAAATCCATGCTTATATTTCTGTAACTGTAAAATTAAGGTCAGCTCTAGGAAAAAGAAAAATATTTTGGTTGTAAGGGTCTAGAGTTTAGAAACACGAAGGGAGATTTTTGGGTAAGTAACTTGTTCGATGACCAATGAATGGTCTAATTGACTGTCCTGGCTACAAAATGTAGGCTAAACAGTTGAAGAAAAGGCATGCTTTGACTAGAAGCTGACAGGCTGGTGTCAGTCACGCCTCTACATAATGCCTTTTCAGCAGCTGTTGAGAATTATCTCTGCCTTTTAATCCTCTCATTTCACAGTTGTTTCAGGCAGATTATTCCTAAAACCTCATGCAATTAATATCAATTATTTAGATTGGCTGCTTTAGTGAGTGTCAGATTTTCCAGCACAGGACAAGACGTGTTATTACTATTATTCCTACTAATTACTGTGTTGTAGAGCACATATGACAATTAGTCTTGAAACTGGCGGGAGGGGTGGAATCAAGGTTTAATTACAGCAAAAGTTTATGAGCAGAAAACTTAGAATTGGAATCACTGTTCTTTGTCAAAAGGTTACCTTCTTGTAGGTTGGAATGTACGGTTTGGAGATAAACCACCTGGTCTGACTTGCAGGTTTGCACCATTTTGGTTCTATAACCTTGGTCATGCATTGCTCTCTTTTTGTCTATTTAGGTGGCTAACATTACAGTCTTCTTTATGTGGTTGCTGTGAAGTTGAATGGAAGCCCACTCCAGTATTCTTGCCTGGAGAATCCCATGGACGGAGGAGCCTGGTAGGTTACAGTCCACGGGATCACAAAGAGTCAGACATGACTGAGGGACTTCACTCACTCACTCACTCATATGGAAAGCCCTCCAAACAAGTCTGGTACATTGTAATTTCCAAGCATATGAGGGATCTCATTATTAATATTATTATTGTTGCATTCAATAAAATAGTCCAAGTGAGACAAGAAGGGGGCAGGGTGCAACCTTTAAAAGAATGACATAGCCTGAGGACATGACATAAACTGATTAGAACCAAACAGGTCCAAGTCAACTCCCAGGGTAACAGATCAACAAGCTGACTGACCTGCACCAACTCCACAACAGAGGACCTAAACCTCAAAAAGTGGGCAGTGGCCCAATTCCTTGAATTCTCACCCCTTTCCCAAAATAGCTGAATACTCCTTCCACTCATTGGCCTATGAAATTAGATAGTGTTAGTTGCCCTGTCATGTCCAACTCTTTGTGACACCCTGGACTATAGCCCACCAGGCTCCTCTGTCCATGGAATTCTCCAGGCAAGGATACTGGAGTGGGTAATCATTTCCTTGTCCAGGGGATCTTCCTGATCCAGGGATCAAAGCCAGGTCTCCTGCATTGCAGGCAGATTCTTTACCATCTGAGTCACCAGGGAAGCCTATGAAATTACCCACCCCTATAAAAACTGAGTATTCATTGTAAGGACTGATGCTGAAGCTGAAGCTCCAATACTTTTGCCACCTGATGCAAAACCCTGATGCTGGGGAAGAAGGAAGGCAAAAGGAGAAGGGGGTGGCAGATGGTGAAATGGTTAGACAGCATCACTAATTCACTGAACATTAATCTGAGCAAACTCCAGGAGACAGTGAAGGACAGAGGAACCTGTCAGACTGCATACAGTCCATAGTATCGCAAGGAGTGAGACACAACTTAGCAGCTGAACAACATAAACACTGACAACCCCATACCCTGGGGGCACTCTTGCCTCCCTAGCCTTCCAAGTGGGTCCACACTCTGTTCATGGAGTGTGTTTCTTTCCTAAATAGACCATCTTTCCCTCTAATATGGCTTGCTTTTGAGTTCTTTACTGCATGAAGCCAAGAAACTACAGTTGGCGGTTGTCCCAAGGTCTCAGATGTTACCTGGGATTTGACCATCCTTTCATGCTCCACTCTTCTTCCAACAATACAAGGGGCAATAGGGTCGTATGGTAGACAAGGAGTCAGGCCAACTGAGACCTGAATCCCAGCTCTGTCACTCACAAGGGACTGAGTAAATAACTTGGGTTATTTGAGCATAAGCACCTTAGTTCTCTATCTCACTGGAGGGCCAGGTGTGGGATAAATATTAATCATGCATGCTTGCTGAGTGTTTGTGACTTCCCAGGTACAGTGCTGATAACCTTACTGCATCCATTAAGTTAATGCTCAGATTTATATCATAGGTGTACTCATTATTTTCATTTCCTGGACAAAGAAAATAGAGATTGGAGACTGAGCAATTGGCATGGGGTCACTTGGCTTCTCATTGGCAGTGCCAGGCAATCTGAATCCAAAGCCTAAAATGCTATACCTGAATCACCTGGTATGGCATGGGTCTTGTAGGAGGTGGTTAATAATGGTATTTTATCTTGGCTTTAAATGGAAGGTAAATTACCCATTTGCTTGAGAATTAAAAATTAAATTAAAATGGGCAAATTAAAATGGACATAGCCGATCAATAACTGGCCTTGATCTTATCAATGATTATCCACTCTTTCCTTATGCTCATCAGTCTCTTAATCTGATTTCTAGTCCTTGAACCCTGCTCCTTCAGAACTGAAATTTACTTCAGTTCAGTTCAGTCGCTCAGCCGTGTCTGACTCTTTGCAACCCCATGAATCGCAGCACGCCAGGCCTCCCTGTCCATCACCAACTCTTGGAGTTCACTCAAACTCACGTCCATCGAGTCAGTGATGCCATCCAGCCATCTCATCCTCTGTCGTCCCCTTCTCCTCCTGCCCCCAATCCCTCCCAGCATCAGAGTCTTTTCCAATGAGTCAACTCTTCGCATGAGGTGGCCAAAGTACTGGAGTTTCAGCTTTAGCATCATTCCTTCCAAAGAAATCCCAGGGCTGATCTCCTTCAGAATGGACTGGTTGGATCTCCTTGCAGTCCAAGGGACTCTCAAGAGTCTTCTCCAACACTTTGCTAAATCCTCTAGCATGACATGTCACCCACTTATTTATATGCATGCTGATCACAGTTGGAAAAAACAAGCTTTGATAACTATAATCAATTAAAATAAATAATTAAAGCCCTTATTTTTTTTTCTACCCTTTTTAAAGGTTTTTATTTTATACTGAAGTGCAGGCAGTTTATAATGTTGTGATAGTTTCAGGTGGACAGCAAAGGGACTCAACCATACATATACATGTCTTCATTCTCCCCAAAATTCCCCCATCTAGACTGTCACATAACATAAAGTTCCCTATGCTATACAGTAGGTCCGTGCTGGTTATCAGTTTTTAATATAGCAATGGATACTTTAATAATTATAGCCAATTTAAATAAATAATTAAAGCCATTTTGTTTGTTTGTTTTTTATTCGGTTTTCAGGTGTGCTACATAGACCTCTTGAATGACTATTCTGTTCACTTTTAAATCATATTGCTTTCTGCTCATGCAGACTCCCATTCTTTCATGGAAGAACTATTTATTGAGTTGGTACTATGTCTTATAGGCTGTTGTGAGTTCTGGGAGCATAGTAGTGACAAAAGTATTAAAACACCCCTATTCTAATAGAGCTGGGCTTCCCAGGTGGCTAGTGATAAAGAACCCACCTGCCAATGCAGGAGACATAAGAGATGCTGGTTTGACCCCTGGGTTGGAAAGATCACCTGGATGCGAGGGCATGGAAACCCACTGAAATATTCATGCCTGGAGAATCCCATGCACAGAGGAGCCTGGCGGGCTACAGTTCATAGGGTCCCAAAGAGTCAGACACAACTGAAGTAACTTTGCAAGCATGCATATACTCTAATAAAGCTAACATTCTAGAGGAGGGAGCCAGGCAGTAAATAAATGAAAAATGCCAGAAGGTCCTTTGGAAAGAAAGCACGTTGTAATGACAATGTATGGATTCTGGAGTCAAACTCCTTAATTTCGGTCTCAACTCTGTGTCTTTCCAGCTGTGTGAGCGTGAACAAGCTATTAACTTCTCAGTGCCTCCATTTTCTTTCTGTAGAATGGGACTTTCTATCTCATAGAGGCATGTGAAGCATATATGAGTTAATACCTGTAATGATATTTAATATATAAGTGTATGCTATATGTTTATTTTTAATTGGAGTACACTTGTTTTACAGTGTTGTGCTAATTTCTGCTGCACAATGAAGTGAATCAGTTACATGTATATATAGATCCCCTCCCTGTCAAGCCTCACTCCCACCCCATCCCACCTCTCTAAGGTATTACCTAGCACCAGGCTGAACTTCTGTGCTATATAACAGCTTCCCACTAGCTAGCTATTTTACGCATGGCAGTGTATTTATGTCAGTGCTACTCTCTCAATTCCTCCCAGCATCGCCTTCCCCCATATGTCCACACGTCTGTTATCTATGTCTGTATCTCTGTTTCTGCCCTGCAAATAGCTTCATCTGTACCATTTTTCTAGATTCCATATATGTATGTGTTAATGTATGATATTTGTTTTTCTCTTTCTGACTTCACTCTGTATGACATACTCTAGGTTCAGCCGCATCACTGCAGATGACCCAGTTTTGTTCATTTTGATGGCTGAGTAATATTCCACTGCAGATGTGCACCGCATCTCTTATCCATTCATCTGTTGATGGACATTTAGGTTGCGTCCATATCCTAGATGTTGTAAATTGACCAGGGAAGGAAACAGTGAGTTTTCAAGGAGATGCCACACAGTTTGTAACAAGGAAGTCACTAAGAAGGTATTGTTTAGCAGAGAAGGCACTGTGGGAGAAAAGCTTTCTAAGCAGAACAAACTGACAGAGCCAAGACACTAGCATGGACATCTGCTGGGTGTGTTGGAATAACAGCATAGATATGGGATATGAGACCAAAGGAAGTATCAGCAGTGGATGCAAGGGATTTGACCTGAAGAGGAATGAATGAGATGAGGGGGTTGGGGTGCAACCGGTGTGTAATAGGAGAATATGAGGAGCGCATGTTAACTCTGAGATGTGTTGGAAGTGTTAATGAAGACATAGAAAAGTAGCTGCAGGAGTTTGAAGTTTGAGAAGCTCATGTTGGAAATATAAATTTTGGATCATTGGAGAAGACTGAGCTGTCAAGAGACTGAGAATTGTAAAGGTTACGGGGGAAGGTTTCAGAAGTTGGGGAGTAGTAGAAGCAGGGAAGAGAATAAGGGGTTGCAGAGCTTTATGGAGATTAGAAGGAAGGAGTGAGAGTGACCTGTAATTTACTTGTAAACAGAAATAGGAACACAGGTAAACGAGAGATTAATCTTAATGGATGAATCCATCAAGGTAGGTGGTAGTGAATGTTAGGAGCAGATAGGTTTGTAGGCCAGATTCTCAGATCTCCATGGATGGAGACACAGAGGTACTCTTAGTTTATCAGCACCCAGAACAGTCTTGATCACTGGTGGTGTGCATGTGTGTGTGCTCAGCTGTGTCTGACTCTTTACGACCCGGTGGACTGTAGCCCACCAGGATCCTCTGTCCATGGAATTTTTCGGGCAAGAATACTGGAATGGGGGTGGGGTGTAGCGGTGGATTTATTCCGTGTCCACGGCTTCCCTCTGATAACTGTGAATGGAACTGAGGAGGTCTGGGAACCTGGGTATCTCTTTATCCTCTCTTAATCCTCGTCAATGGGGTGCGAATACATTCATGCAAGGCTGCACTGACTCATGTAGCTGGGTACCTATGGACCTGCCAGCTGCTAGTCTGAAGGCTGAAAGTTTTCACACTGTGGCTAAATAGACTCACAGCTGGCTGGGTTGGATTGTGTACCCTTTATGGAGGAGAAGTACCACTGGCAATCAATCAAGAGCAGAAGTCTGTTGTTCCAGCAGTGTGTTTAAAAGGATTCCTTGGGCAATGGCTGTAGGAAAATAAAGACTCCTCTAGAAGGGAAATGTCCCAGGCTTCGAGTTTTCACATATGCCCTGGGGCCTAAATTCCTCTGGTCTCCCAAAAACTCTAGGTTCTTGAGACAGGGCAATGCAATTCATTTTGGTGTTTCTGCTTGTTGACTCTTGGCTGATCCCCACCCCCCCTTTTTTTTTTTAAGTTTTTTGTCTGTTTTCCTTTTTATTTTCCTCAGTTTTATTGAGAAATAATTGACAAACATGAATGTCTAAGTCATACAATGTTATGGTTTGGTTTAAATATATGGTGAAATGGTTATAGAAACAGGTCCAGTTAACATTCATCATCTCATACAGATAAAATAGCAAAAAAAGAAAGAAGACATGAAAATAAAAGAAAAAGTGTTTTTCTCCTTGTGCTGAGAACTCTTAGGATTTGCTCTCTTAAGAACTTTTCTACATACCATACAGGAGTGTTAACTACAATTGACTCTACCCCAATATGAAAAAAAAAAAGTTTAAAGTTACAGATTTCCAGTTCTAAGATAAATGTGTATAAATGGTCAGTTGTCTCCAACTTTTTGTGACCCCATGGACTTAGCCCACCAGGCTTCTCTGTCGATGGGATTATCCCAGGAAGAATATTGGAGTGGGTTGCCATTTCTTTGTCTGGGGGTCTTCCAGACCCAGGGATCGAACCTACATCTCCTGTATCTCCTGCATTGGCAGGTGGATTCTTCACCAGTGAGCCATCTGGGAAGCCCAAGATAAATAAGTATTGGGGATATAATGTACAACATACTGATTCCTTCTAAGGGGAGCAAAGCGCTGAGTCCAAAGAAGCTGCAGTGTCCTGTGTTTGCTAACTGTTGATGTTTTTGGCTCTGCTGCAAAAGTGTCAGCTTTTCCTGATGCTCTGCAGGGTAGAAATCCATAGGTGGATGGACAGGTAGATGACAAGTGGAAATGTCAGGTAGGCACTGCTGGGGAGCAGTAAGTGCAAGGGAAGCTGACAGAAGTGAAGAAAGAAAAGTGACAGAGAATGGGTTCCCCAAGGGACAATTAACACACTGTGAAAACATACCCTAATGAAACGACAACTCTAAGTTCCAAAGACAATTCTCAATTAAGCCCTCAGATGGTTTGCTGCTAAGAGCTGATGAATTGGTTTATTCCCAATTGCTTTCTGCAAAGGACCTTCAAACACCCACAACTCCATCTGTTTCATTAATAAATTAACTTAAATCCATAAAATTAGCACAGAAACAGAGCAACTGGTCTGTGATAAGTGACCAGAATTCATTTCTGGAGTAGCATTTACAGGAGACTCTACAGGGGTAAAAGCTGAAGGATAAAGATATTTCAAGGATAAGATTTGCTTTGAGTTTCTATTTTTTCCTCCCAGTACATAAGCTAGGAGTTAAAGACCAGGATTATAAGAAAAATAAGTTGGTTACATTGGCTTTCTTTGTCATACACAAAAGTAACTACTTGGACTATCCAATAGGATGCTGGCCCAAAGGCAGCTTTGTACTGGGAGATACAGTTTTACATAAAAAGTCTTACAAAATAATGCCTGGACAATTTCTCATCTTTCTAAAGTTATGACTGCATACAGGTTAAGACTGAACAGCATTTTCCATATTGTTGTCTGGACCTTGAGAGCAAGGGGGTTTGGGTAAGCATCAAAGTCAAGAGTAATGGGCATTGTTGGGGGTCCTCTGTCCTCTGCCTTCACAGGGGAGGAATTTTGTCTCACTCACCAACAGGGAGGAATGGTTGGTTGACTTCTGTTGGCCCAGCCAAGTGGGATAAAATAAAAAAGGAGAACTGATTGCAGCCTTTGGCCAGATAGAGCTCTTTGGTGTCCTTGGGAAGAGAAGATTTTATGGAGTGATAAGGACTGAAGTCAGATGAGGAGGCATTGAAAAGCGTGGGAAAGGAAGAGTTGGAGACAGCCTGTGTAAACAACCCTAGAGAAGCCTGGCTACTAAAGAGAGGAGAAATGAAGCAATGGTTTGGATGGGGAAGAACAAGGGTCCTTGGATGAGGCAAACTTACAATGAAATGCGGGAGGTTGGTGGGAGTTATCCAGAAGGCAGATGAGAGGAGAAAGTGATGATGTGGGGGAGAAGGGGGAACACTGGCAGAGGAAATGTTTGGAAAGTTAAGAGTAGGGACATTTAATGCTAAAAGGAGGAAAGAAGAAATCTAGAGTGTGGTGGAACCTAGCCATCCCAGTTACCTACCACCCAAGATAGAGCAGATCTGTCTGTTTACATAAGCAGAGAGTGTTGATCTGAGCTTGATGCATACTTAACTCTGAGCATCTCCCATATGTGCAAACCTTTCATTTATTCCCCAAATTTTGATTTTTTTGAAAATGAGAGAGGAGGGTACAAAAATTATACCCTGGTGATACACATTTTTTTTTAAATAAACTCATCATTTCTTAGGGGAAAAAATGTTTCTTCTTGCATTTTCTCAGAAAGCATCAACAGAATAGGGCAGGGAGAATATTATCTCTAAAAGCTTATGCATCATCCTTTTACAATGTTAATGTCCATTTCCAGCTGAACAAATAAACCTCTACTACTTGGATGCAACTAGTTCTAATGAATGTGAATGCCAGACTCAAAAATAAAGAACCCACTTTTGGTTTCAGAAAGCATCTTTCACACGGAAAAAAAAAAAAAATTAAGTCATTATTTAAAAAATCTGCTCCATTAATGTACCACGAACAAAGGACAGTGAGCTTGAAAAGACTAAACAGCTTTTATTTTTCGAGCACTTTATTTTCAATGGGATTATAAACAAGATCCTCGTGAAACTCTTCAAACACACAGAACACCGAGATGGAGTATTGAGTTGTTTTACCTGCTTACCAGGGCCAGTTTTGTTTTGCTTCCTTAAGTATAGTTGCAAGTTGTTTTGTTGTTGTTGCTGTTGTTGAGTTAGGAGGAAAATGGAAGGAGCACGTGAATTCTATTTATTCTACACTAAGTCCCCTACATATGAGTGGGTTCCGTTCAGAGAGTGCATTCGAGTCCAATTTGATAAGCCCAACAAAGCTAGCCTAGGTACCCAATTAATGCAATCAGCCATATAGTACTGTACTATAATAGGTCTATAATACTTTTCACACAAATAACACATTAAAAAACAAACAAAAATTAAAACATTTTTAATCCTACTATACAGTACCTTGAAAAGTACAGTAGTACAGTACAATATGGCATATAAAGGCTGGCATTGAGTGAACAGGCAACAAGAGTTACCAACTAGAGCTGGGAGAGGAGGTGATAGAGGATGGTAGAACTGAAGGACTGTCAGCAATAGGAGACAGAGGGCAAGCTACCATTTCATGCACACTTGACACTCTTGGAACACGTGTGTGCATCTTTGAAATTTCGCAACTTGAAGGTTTGTATGTAGGGGACTTACTGTATTGTTTATAATACAAGCAACTAGGAGAACTAAGCTAAGAGAGACTTGTTCTTTATCTGGGACAGCAGAAAGGAAACCCACCTGAGCACCCTAATGTTAGAAGATGACTTGAGGGACCTCTCTGGTGGTCGTCGCTAAGACTTCCATGCTCCCGGTGCAGGAGGTCTGGGTTCTATCCCTGGTCAGGAAACTAGAGCCTACATGCTGCAATGAAGACTTCTCATGCCATAATTAAAGATGCTCAGTGTTGCAACTAAGACCAGGCACAGCCAAATAAATATTTTAAAAAAATAACTTGGAAGATGATTCAAATATTAAACTGGCAATGGAGTTTGCTTCTCTTTTCTGGGCCATTCTGTTTCCTGAATTTTATTGAAGTAGGCATAGCATGGCAATCCACTGCAGTAGCCTTTCCTGGAGAATCCCACAGACAGAGGAGCCTGGCAGGCTATAGTCCTTGGGGCCGCAAAGAGTCAGACACAGCTGACACAATTTAGCAGCAGCAGCAGGCATAGCAAATGTAAGGTTTTTGCTGAAGCTATTTTTCATTTTTAGAGAATATATACAGTCATACATAGAAATACCTACACATGTACATATTCACATAAATAACATTGAGGGAGATATCTTTCTGAAAAGACTTGTGGCCTAATTTTCAGACCTGTGGTTTGGAGATGATTGAGAAGAAATTTTTCCATTATTATGGTGGAACCAGGCTAGCTTGCATCCAGGTACTCAGTCATACTGTTAGGTGTACTGATGGCTAAGAGGGACCTACAACAGTGTTCATCTTCTGCTACTGCTAAGTCGCTTCAGTCGTGTCCGACTCTGTGCAACCCCATAGATGGCAGCCCACCAGGCTCCCCTGTCCCTGGGATTCTCCAGGCAAGGACACTGGAGTGGGTTGCCATTTCCTTCCCCAATGCATGAATGTGAAAAGTGAAAGTGAAGTCAATCAATCGTGTCTGACTCTTAGCGACCCCATGGACTGTAGCCCACCAGGCTCCTTGGTCCATGGGATTTTCCAGGCAAGAGCAGTGGAGTGGGGTGCCATTGCCTTCTCCGGTTCATCTTCTAAGCCGAGAAAATATATGCTCTTTGCCCTTGGGATAAAAAACTAGTTCTTAGGATGAAATGATACCCTCCCTGCAAATCACACTTGGATGTGCATAAAAGAACATAGACATATCTGAATATGAACACACACACACACACACACACACACACACACACAGCTTTCTCTCTTATTCTTTTTATTTTATTCATTCCATTTTGCCTCATGCCCCTTCCTTAGTAAGCTCCAATGGCAAATAAAAGGAAATATTTGTCATCTTCCAGTATTTCATTAGGTTTAGGAAATCATTTCCAGGATATATGAATACAGATGTGCAATTCACCGGAGACTCTAAAAGCCACAAAGCTGGCAAAGATACATTCTAACTGAGAATGGCGCAGTTCATTGTGTTCCTTATGCCAGTTATTTATGGATGAGCCAAGAAAGATAAGCTTTCCAGTTATGTCCACATTGTGTTAACACAATGAATGAAGAATCTGTCCAATCTAACAAATTGTTAATTCAATTACAAAATAAAACTAAATTGCAAAAATTAGTTAGTTGTCCTAATATATTCTTTAGAGGCCTATTTTTAGAAAAACTTTTTAAATAGATTAATGTATACCTATTAGAAAGGTTGTTTTCAAGAAGAAAGATATAACAAGTGTTGGTGAGAATGTGGGAGAAAGAGAACCCTTGTGCACTGTTGTCCAGGTGGTGCTAGTGGTAAAGAACCTGCCTGCCAATGCAAAAGACATGAGATGTCTTGGATTGGGAAGATCCCCTGGAGAAGGGTATGGCAACTCCCTGCAGTATTCTTGCCTGGACAATACTGTGGACAGAGAAGCCTGGCAGTCTACGGTCCATAGAGTTGCAAAGAGGCAGACACAACTGAAGTGACTTGGCACGTTCACTGTTGATGGGAATGTACTTTGGTACCATTACGGAAAACAGTTTGGAGACTCCTCAAAATATTGAAAGATATACCATATGACCCCTGGTAGCTCAGACAGTAAAGCGTCTGCCTACAATGCGGGAGACCTGGGTTCGATCCCTGGGTTGGAAACATCCCCTGGAGAAGGAAATGGCAACCCACTCCAGTATTCTTGCCTGGCAAATCCCATGGACTGAGGAGCCTGGTACGCTACAGTCCATGGGGTCGCAAAGAGTCGGACATGACTTCACTTTCACCATATAATCCACCAACCCCATTTCTTGATTTATATCCAAAGGAATGAAACAGTATATCAAAAAGCTATCTGCTCTGCAATGTTTATTGCATCTTTATTTATAACAGCCAAGATATGGAAATAACACAAGTGCCTATCAATGAATGAATGGATAAAGAAAGTTTGGTGTATGTATAAAATATGGAATATTATTCAGCCCAGAGAAAGAAGGGAATTTTGTCACTTGCTGCAACATCGATGAATCTTGAGGGCATTATGTTAAGTGAAATAAGTCAGAGAAAGACAAATAGTGTATGATATAACTTATATGTGGGATTTAAAAAAGCTGAGCTCAAAGAAACAGAGTAGCATGGTGGTTACCAGGGACTGGAGAGATGTGGGTCAAAGGGTGTAAATTTGAAACTAGAAGATCATAAGTTCGGAGTGTCTAATGCCCAGCATAGTGATAATAGTCAATTATCAGGTATTACATAATTCACGGTTGCTAAGAGACCAGATCTTAATTATTCTTGTCACCAAAAGATGATAATTAAGTGACAGTATACAGATTTTAACTAACACTAGTGTAATCATATTGCAACATAAAATATATATCAAATCAATATATTGGAAACCTTAAATTTATACAATGTTATATGTTAATCCACTCCAGTATTCTTGCCTGAAGAATCCCATGGACAGGGGAGCCTCGCAGGATACAGTCCTTACAATCCTTAGGGTCTCAAAAAGTCAGACACAACTGAAGCGACTTAGATGCATATGTCAATCAGATCTCAATAAAAATAAAATTTACAAATCCATTTGTGGTAGTTCTAACCATTTTCTCTTCCCATTTCTTTTCTGTCCTGCTAAGTTGGTTATTTTCCCCAAATTTCCTGTTGGAATCAATGAGATGACACTGGACTCAGAGAGGTCATAGAAGGAGAGCTCATCTGCAAGTTTGACTAATAAAACGTGCAGGTTAGGATGGAGACAGAAGCTGAAAAGCTGGGGTGACCTTGACAGTCCACTAATCAATGTCTTTAACATATCTAAAGAAAGAAGCTGTCAAGGAAGCAGGTGGGTGGTAAGACACACACACACACACACACACACACACACACACACACACATCCGTAGAGATCCCGGAAAGATGAAATCCCACTCATCTCCAAGCAGAATCCTAGATAAAAGTCTCATTCGAAGTACCATGACAAGGAAGATCCTCTGAGAGGGGCTGGATGGAAAGCGAAGCTCTTCAGCCATTCATCTCCCGACTCCACACCTCCATGTCTTCCTCTTCAAAGAGAAACATCTTGCCTTGATCACCTATGCCTGCTACAAGAGTCAGGCTGGGCTTACCTGTTTCTTTCACCCTGTGTTTCTAGAATTCATCAATTTCTGTCGAAGGTTACTTTGAAACCTGTTTCTGGCTTTTCCCTGGTTTGTTGCCTGAACCTCATCGCCTACTGCTACTGCATTTCCCACACTCTTCTGCCCACCTGGGAAGTCTGAAGGCCTAGGAGCATGGGAGAAGGGGGAAGCCCCTGCTCTATGGCCTGAGAGACTCCATTAGCAGCAGCCACCTCTTCTCCAGTCTCTCAGGGACTCAGCCCCTTTCTGGGTGATCTTAGATGCTGGCTCTGGAATAAAACTTACAACTCTCCCCTTTGCTCTTCCAGCCAGAGGTGGCATTGCTTTTTGTATGTCACCTGCCTCTTGAGAAATCTGTATGCAGGCCAGGAAGCAACAGTTAGAACTGGGCATGGAACAACAGACTGGTTCCAAATAAGAAAAGGAGTATATCAAGGCTTTATATTGTCACCCTGCTTCTTTAACTTCTATGCAGAGTACATCATGAGAAACGCTGGAAGAAACACAAGCTGGAATCAAGATTGCCAGGAGAAATATCAGTAACCTCAGATATGCAGATGACACCACCGTTATGGCAGAACGTGAAGAGGAACTAAAAAGCCTCTTGATGAAAGTAAAAGAGGAGAGTGAAAAAGTTGGCTTAAAGCTCAACATTCAGAAAACGAAGATCATGGCATCTGGTCCCATCACTCCATGGGAAATAGATGGAGAAACAGTGGAAACAGTGTCAGACTTTATTTTTTTGGGCTCCAAAATCACTGCAGATGGTGACTGCAGCCATGAAATTAAAAGACGCTTATTCCTTGGAAGAAAAGTTATGACCAACCTAGATAGCATATTGAAAAGCAGAGACATTACTTTGCCGACTAACGTCTGTCTAGTCAAGGTTATGGTTTTTCCAGTAGTCATGGATGGATGTGAGAGTTGGACTGTGAATAAGCCTGAGCACCAAGAATTAATGCTTTTGAAATGTGGTGTTGGAGAAGACTCTTGAGAGTCCCTTGGACTGCAAAGAAATCCAACCAGTCCATTCTGAAGGAGATCAGCCCTGGGATTTCTTTGGAAAGAATGATGCTAAAGCTGAAACTCCAGTACTTTGGCCACCTCATGTGAAGAGTTGACTCATTGGAAAAGACTCTGATGCTGGGAGGGATTGGGGGCAGGAGGAAAAGGGGATGACCAAGGATGAGATGGCTGGATGGCATCACTGACTCGATGGATGTGAGTCTGTGTGAACTCTGGGAGTTGGTGATGGACAGGGAGGCCTGGCGTGCTGCGATTCATGGGGTCGCAAAGAGTCGGACACGACTGAGAGGCTGAACTGAACTGAATTCTGGGTCCCCAAGTTCTCTGTTTGCTTTAAAATACTTTCGTCACCCAAGTTATGCATTTTCTTAAGTTCCCTTCTGATTTAAATATACATATGATTGATTTATTCATTTAATGTGTTTTTTAGTTGTAATAGAAGTCACATAATAATAATAAAAAACATGCTCTCTTAATCATATTTAACTGTACAGTTCAGTGGCACTAAGGACATTCATGTTGTTTTACAATTCTCACCATCATCTGTCTCCTGAATTTTTTCACCTTCCTGAAAGGAACTCTGTCCTCATTAAGCACTAAGTCCCCATTCCACCCACTCACTCCTTCACCCCTACCCCTCTGGCTCCTGGCATCTACCAATGTACTTTTGGACTCCATGACTTTGACTATTCTAGGTATCTCATAAAAGTGGAATTAAACAGTATTTGTCTGCAGCACCTAATGCATTTTGTAACATATTTTTAAGGTTAACTATGCATGCATGCTAGTTCACTTCAGTCGTGTCCAACTATTTGCAACCCTATGGACTGTAGCCTGCCAGGCTCCTCTGTCCATGGGATTCTCCTGGCAAGAATACTGGAGTGGATAGCCATTTCCTGCTTCATGGGAGCTTCTGGAACCAGGGATTGAACCCACATCTCTTGTATTTCCTGTATTGGCCACCTGGAAAGGCTCTCCCCCCTACCCTTGGCTTTAACTTCATTCAAATCAAAGCTGTTTCTTTCTAAGTCCCTTTCTCTGTGAAGCTTCCTACCTCTGAGTCCTGTTACTCTGAGTCACAAGCACAGGTCCCTGAACTTATTTTACCAGAAATGATATTTAACTGACAGCTTCCTGGAAGTGACAACCCATGAAGGTCACTTCTGCTTAAAGAAGCTAGGACGCCAGTCAACCAAGAGGGGCTATCAAGGCATCCAGGGGCTTGAGAGCAGGGTTTGAAAGGTCACTTAATTTTTTTTATTGTGGTAAAAGCCACATAATATAAAACATACTATTTTAAGCATATTTAACTGTACATTTCAGTGGTACTAAGTACATTCGTATTGTTGCACAACTCTCACCATCATCCATCTCCTGAATTTTTCATCTTCTAAACTGAAACTCCATCCCCATTAAACACTAAGTCTGGGCTTTCCTGGTGGCTCAGATGGTAAAGAGTCTGCCTGCAATGCAGGAGACCTGGGTTCAATCCTTGGGTCCGGAAGATCCCTTGGAGAAGGGAACAGCTACCCACTCCCAAATTCTTTCCTGGAGAATCTCATGGACAAAGGAGCCTGGTGGGCTACAGTCCAAGGGATCACAAAGAGTCGGACATGTCTGAGGACTAAGGAGGACTAACACTTTCACTTTCCCCATTCCCCCTCCCTAGCCTTACCCCAGGCCCTTATCATCTACTAACGTATTTTCTGACTATGAATTTGACTGTTCTAGGTACCTCATATAATTGAAATCAAACTGTCAGTCTGGATCCACTGTAAGTCCCTTTTAAGAACCACACGTTCTCGATGTCCAAGTTTTATATTCAGGGACTTGCGAGGTATGTCACAAGAAATTTCCTACCAATTTTGTTTCAAGTATCAAAGTCTGAAATAATTTTTTTCTGCCAATCTTTAAAAAAACAAACAAACAAATGAAGTGTTGATAAGTTAGACCAGATGAGGAGGTACAGCCCTTGCCTGCATTTTTGTTTTGTTTGGCAAAAGTCAGAGGCCATGGCCTCATTCCGCACCCCCACAGGGCTCGATGTAGTACGTGCTTGCTTGAGTGCACGCTCAGCCATGCCTGACTCTTTGCGGCCCCATGGACGGTGGCCTACCAGACTCCTCCGTCCATGGAATTCTCCAGGCAAGAATATGCGAGTGGGTTGCCATTTCCTTCTCTAGGGGATCTTCCTGACCCTGGGGTTGAACCCGGGTCTCCTGTGTTATAGATGAATTCTTTACCCTCTGAGAAGAATCCAGCTTTCTTTAGTCCAGCCGAGTTGATATCCTCATCCCAAGATATTTCCTGGGGGAGATGGAACACTGTACAGCCGAGTTTCAGCATTGTACAACTTGCACACCCATACATGACCACCTGGAGAACCCCCGCCATTGCTGAGGACAGCGTGCATTGAATGGAATTCAGTGGTACTGAGGCAGAAGTGAGCAGACTGGGAAGAGGTGCAAAGGACATAGTTTCAAAATATGTGGCCCAGTTGGAAACAGTTTACTTAGCTGAGCTTTGCAGCACAACTTCTCCAAAGACTACTCTGAGTAGGACATTTCTAAAGGTAGAGGATTATAAGGATCTTGTTGTAATAGTCCAGGGGAGGGGATCGGGCCCTGGGACCCCTATCAGCAATGTGGCAGTGATGGGTTTTCCTTCTGGAGCCCTATCCCCTTACTCGACCTACTTGATTACTGTACACAGTTGGCTCTAATGACTTGGCACAGGGGGAATGTCTTGGGAGAGTGAAGTAATGTACAAGTAAGTTCCTCCAAAAGATTATTCTGCTGGCCTGCATTGTATATCCAAGGATGGCTATTCGTTCACGTGAGCACCAGCAACCCATTCTGCTTTACTCCACTAATGAGTTCACTGCCCAGAGAGGCAGAGGGGCACATTCAGCAGGAGGACATATCCCAGAACTGACATTTCCCACTAAGGAAGTGGAGGGAAGGAGTTTTCTCTGTGAGTCGGGAAAGTGCCTGTTCTGTGGGCTTTTCATCTCTCTGTGCACCTAGCAACCAGAAAGAAGGTCTAGGTCCTAGCCCCGGGCAAGGTCTTCAGAGATTCCCAAGGATACTTGTCTGGAAGTGACATCTCGGTCGGTCATGAACTTGCCTGATCTCTGTGATGTTGCCTTTTTATGCCATTAAGTCTGCAAATAATGTCTCTGCGTCTATTTCCACTCAGACAGGATTATCCATTCGTATGGTCAACGTGTCTTGTTTCAGGCTGAGCTTCTCATGCGTGAAATGCATTGTCTTTCCCTTTCAGGAGTTTACTGCCTCAGTGACCTTTATATTTGACAAAAAAGGCTTTTTAATCCACCAGGCTGCTGCTTTCCTAAGTGGTTCCTCCCCTGGCTGGCATTATTGAATGGACTTTTCCTGTTGACGGGTGCTATTAAGACATGCTGTCTTTTGTATTGAATCAAAACTGTGCTCTTTTATTCGGTTTTATTTCCTTTTTCTAAGTTTGCATTAAATAGCAGTGTGTGTACTTCCACAGAATAATCGCATCGAAACAGATCAAGTGCGACCACGTTAGATGCAGAATTCCATTCTTATTTCTCCTATTTTCTTCGATGGGAATAGTTCGGGGTTAAAATGTAGCAAGAGTTAAGCCTTCCCAAATTCCTCCTACCTGACACTGAAGACCAGGATTGGATGATGTATTATTTGGCTCCCGGATTATTTGAGTGTTTTGGTGGGCGGTTATTTGCGATGAGGCCTTTGTTCAAGCCCTTGTTAACATAAAGAGGTTTGTTCTCAGATCCTTGAACAGAACATAGAAAACACTGGTGAATACTAACGGCGATTGTGCTTCCAGCCTGTGGTCTGTTACCATGGGCAACCAACACTGCTTAGGGGGGTTGCGTGTTGAAGAGGGTGCTAACATCTTAAAAATCAGTTTAGAGCAAACCATGAGGATTTGCGGCCTGGCTTTACCATTCACTCCTCTGGACAAGTCACTTCATTTCTCCAAAGATGACGTATGTCATCAGCTAGCAGGAAGTTCAGTAATGTAATGCCTGTAAAAGAATGCTGTGAATTTTAAAGATCAAGTATGGGTTGTTTTAAGACTCTCATTTAGATTTTATGTTAGTTAAGAGAAAATAGATTCTTTCTCTCTCAAACGGGGTTTTCTTCACTAACATTTTAGAAAAACTCCTCAAGGCCAAGCATTTGAGGTGTGATAATTTTATTTTTTCCCCTGACAATGATGACATAGGCATTAGAAGTCTAGTTTGAAACTGGGGCCTCTCACAATTTTAGAGGGAAAGTGGTCATACAGATTGTAAGTGACAGAACTGGGATTGAACATGGGACTCTCTGATCATCTAAGGGTCTTCATTTTATTTTATGTGCTAACCACCCTGCCCCTGCTTTTTTTAGGTCCCACTGTGTGGAATGCAGGCTCTTAGTTCCATGACCAGGGATCAAACGTATGCCCCTTACCTTGAGGCTTTAACCACTGAGCCACCATGGAAGTCCTTTTTTATATTTTTAAGCATAAAAGACATGTAATCCAGACAGAAACAACTGTCTTGTGGTTCCACTGCAAACATCTTGCAGTCTTTCTGGATTTGATCCACTTGAGGAAGGCTCAGCTCCTTATTTCATTGGCTCAGAAGAGTAAAAATACCCCCATGCTGCCGTGATAATGAAGGCAACACGATCAAAAGCAACTGCGTTATCAAAAAAAGAGACATGATCACTTTTAACAACGAATTGCGGCTAATTAGACTTTGAATAAGAAATCAAACGAAAAGGCATGAAGGCTCAATTTTCCATAGAGCTGACAGCCTGACCTTTCTAGGAGTGGGAATGAAATTATTTTTAATTAACATGACTAATCATTTCCTGTCATTTTGAGGCAATTGGTTTTTGTCTTCAAAGAGGCGTGGTGGGGTGCTGCCCCCCGGTTCCTTGGCTAGAAGCTGCCGGCAGGTCTAATGACATAGAAGAGAGGAGGCCTGGCCACTCTGGCTGGGGGATCCCACATCTCTGAATCATCACGGCAAGAAGACAGGGTCCCGTGTGTCTCTTTTCTTCTGCCTGTGCTTCTTTCTAAGGCTACATGAAACTGTTTCTACTTCCACGAATGTTCATTTCTAGGGCCACTTAATCATCGTGAAAGTACAGACTTCATTGCGTGGACAAGCGATGAGGCAGGTTCCACTTCTCTTTTCTCCACTGGTGCAAACAGTGTCTTCTCAGATATTTGTGCAGACTTCCCAGCTCACTTATAGTCTGTCCCTTTACTCTTCAGGAACCAAGGAGGGGGGCAGCCTGTTGATCACCCTCACTCTGAGTTCCAGCGAGGACAGGAAGCGATATTCAATGTTCAAAGCTCAAGAGTGTAATTGCGAGTTGCCTACGGAATGACAGTCTTGGAGACTTTCTGTGATCCAAACACCCTCTGTTAACCCCAGTCCTGGAATACCCTTTACAGGGAGACCAAACTGAGGTTATCTGGTAGGTGCCCTTCTGCCATTTTCTCAGGCCTTAAGATAATTCTGAAGAGTGATGTGACCTCAGAAAACTATGGTTCTTCTCTCCTGAAGTCAGTCCACTCTCCTAATATAAGTTAGATGTGCTCTCAGAATCGAAGAGATTCCTCGCACTACCTCCACTGCCACCAGGGGGAAAGGAAGGGATGAAATGGTTAAACAGATCAAGAAGCACCGTTCTATCCCAGTTGGGTTTCCTACCTGATTCCAGGAACAACCTTCAGCTTGGAGCAAGGTGTTGGGAACTTGTAACTGCCTTCTTCGTTTTTTTGCTCTCCAGTCTAGGACAATTCAGGGCTTCCCAGGTAGCCCCAGTGGCAAAGAATCTACCTGCCAATGCAGGAGACATAAGAGACACAGGTTTGATCCCTGGGTCAGGAAGATCCCCTGGAGGAGGATGTGACAACCCACTCCAGTATTCTTGTCTGGAGAATCCCATGGACAGAGGACCCTGGTGAGCTACGGTCCACAGGAACTTGTCAACTGAGGGCACACAGCTTGTACATATCTATTTATATGTAGCAGTATGGATTTTTTTAATAGTTCTGTTTGGTTATGGAAATATAGGTGTTATTCTGAAACTTGATTTTCTTTTAATTGATTAGTATACCTGACACATTAGTACTTATAAACTGAACTCATTTTAAAACTGCTGTCATACATTTAACCAAAATTTTTATTTACTCATTTCCCCTATTTGGACATTTTGACTTTTTAAAATTTAGTTTCTGCCATTGAAAGCAAAGCTGCAGCAAATGTCTTTACACATGCATCTTTGTGCCTAAGTGTACATCTTTGGGTAAATATTCCACCAAAATGTGCAATTGTTGAATAAAGATTCTTTACATTAAAAAATTTGATGGATGTTGCCAGACTGTTCTCCAAAACAGGTGAATGATATAAGCAGTATAGAAGATTATCCACATTCTTCTATGCTTACTAATCCTTGCTATTATCAAATATTCAAACATTGTTGTCAGTCTCCTAAGGTCACACTCATTTTATTTTTCTCATGACTAATAAGATTGAAGCACATTTTCGTAGCTCCTTGGCCATTTTGATTTCTTTCTCTATGAACTACTTATATATTTTGTCCATAATTCTATGGGTTTCTTCTGATTACTGACACCTCTTTCGAGAGATTCAGCATGCTTGGCCCCAGTCTCTAACTGACAGCATGAATAAGGGCATGGGATTTAAAGTCTGCCACATGTAAATTCAAATTCCAGTTGACACCCTGTCTAGGTGTGTTATATTGTACCAGGTCACACACTTATGCTGGCTTTCTGCCTTCTTCTCTGTAACGGGGGGACAGTAATGCCTGCTACGCAAAGTGTGTGTGTGTGTGCATACACACACAGGTGTGAATTAATGGCCAGTTAGGCCATTAGGATCTCCCCAATGGAATGATCAGTGCTACCCAGTTTCATATCACATTCTTTCAGATTCTAGGCCTGGGCTGTTGGCTCCTAGATTTGCTTTTTACCCTACACCTCCATCCTTGAGGCCAGCTGACTCCTATATTTTGAGTAAATCCCATTGCTAACCCTGATGTAGTTTGATCTCTGTATATTTACTTCGTTCCTTTGCTTGGTTTCTGAACCTGAGGTCTGGTTGGCCCTCTGAAGTCACTGTATCTGCATGTGTCTTTCCTCCATATGGACCTACTCTGCCTCCCCCACCCTGCCTTGTGCTCTTCTGTTAATATCATGCTATGTATGGGGCCAGCATCTCAGCCTGGCTTCCCAGCCTTCCCCTTCTCTTTCGCTGGCAGAGCCAAGACTTGAGCCTGCGTTTTCAAATTCCCCATGCTCTCAACCAGTGCTAATAGCTCTACAAATATCACTCCTGGATCTCTAACTTAATCCCGCTGAGCCTCAGCTTTCTTATCTTTCCCTAGAAATAATAATGCCAAATTCACACTACTGTTGGGGGATTTAGATGTGATAGTTAACTCAGCACAATGTCACATTCCCCCGTCCTCTTGTCTGACTCACAAATCTTCAACGAAATAGCTTTTCCTTTGGTTTGTTTGTTTGATTATCATACCTTTGTATGGTCTATCTTCAGTACACAGCAGGCTTTGTTAAGATTCAGTGGGCATTTTGCTGGCCTCTTCTAAGAAACACAAGCAGAGGCATAATGTTAAAATGATGATGAATAATTATGAGGGAAACCGAAGTCATGTTTACGTTTACTCATCATAGTTTCACATCTTGGCTTTGGCTTAAATGTGAAATGACCTGCTAAAAATTAAAAGTCAGTTCCTGATATTTCAGAATGAGATTTTCTAGAAGTTACTAATTTTCGAGAGACGGATATTCCTGAGCTAGAAGAAGAACATCCCTGGGCCATGCTGGCTGGCCTGGTCCATGTCATCACCTCTTTGCCCATAAAAAAGGCAACACGAGGACCAGGGAAAAGGGAGTTTGGCTTTAAGATAGAATTGTTGACTTTACCGAGAGAGTTTTTTTTAATTTATTTAATTTTATTATTGAAATAGAATTGCTTTACAAGGTTGTGTTGGTTTCGGTTCCCCAAAGGTGGGTGCAATATAATACAAGTTTTACATGATACTCAGGATGCAAGAGATGCTGGCACCATTGTTTTGTAAAGGAAACCATGACACCATATCTAATGGGACTGGCCGTGGTGGCATGTCAGATCTTCAGGAAAGATGGTAGGAGGCATGGGGTGGGACACGGGGTATGTCCCCACGGAAAGACATCCAAATAGTTTACCTTCTGTTCTGTGCCTCTTCAGGCAGGTTTATCATGGTAGGAAAATTGACACAGCTTAGCAAGCTCTCAACCATATAGCTTGTTTGTTTAAAATCCAACATTGCCCTTTTGATACTGAATTTTCCAGTTATTTTGATGACTGCTCAACTAGTACAAAAATGACAAAAGGGAGGTCAAGAAAAATAACGCATTTTAAGGAGTCTCACGTGGGGCATCTTTACTTGAGAGAGTCAAGAACTTCCTTTTTCACTCTGAAAATACTTTTTAATTTTTACTTTTTCTTTCCAAGTTAATTTGATCCTGGAGTTACACTCTAACTAAATATTTATTGATGATGTGTGAGCTTGAAAATGAGCCCCACTGGGTCTCTGCTCCTCACGACTCATGTTTCCCCCTTGTCTTCCTGTCTCATTCTCAAGCTGTCCTAAAGATAGTTTTGGGGTGTGTGTGTGTGTGTATCTATGTGTGTATGTGTGCCTGTGTTTTCTTAATTGCGGTTTCTTTCCAGCTGGAATCCAGCCCCTCCTTTCGCTCGGTAGAAAGCATCCACACATATGTTGTAGAGGATGTGTTAATTACTGGATGTCCAAACATCTGGGGGAAAACAAGCAAAGTTACAGTTAACACACAGTAAACAAATACAGAAAGGGCGGCTGTGTCAAGCACATCAAAGAGAAGGCTTGGGAGAAGGCACTGTCTGCTCTCTCTGCACCTGTTTCCTGGCACCGTTCCATTGGGAAAGGAAGATGCATTTGTCTCTCTCTGTGCATCCAAACGTAGTATCTGATACTCTACACGGAAGCCCTTCAATAGTCAACAAGGAGGGGCGCTCAGGAAGGGAGCCATGATTACTCCATTGGCAATTCACAGACACCCAGGAGCTTTACTGGAAGAGTTCAGCTTTGGTCCTCACATGCATATGTATATACACATACAGATTAGAACAGGGCTTCAACCCTCACCTTTCAGCCAGCCTATTATTCTTTCTTATTTTCAATTCTCCTTGCTCTAATTAGCTCTTCAGACCACACACCATCGGGTTTACAGAAACAGCACAACAATAAAAAATAACTAGAGCTAACATGTATGGAGTGTCCACTGTGTATCAGACCATCTTCTTGGTGTTTTCTGTGCATTAGCCCATGGACATCTCCCAGCATCCTTATGAGTGTGGTGTGATGTTTCTCTGCATTTTACGAGGAGGGAAGCTAAGGGGCACAGAGGTGATATAACTTGCCCAACATCAGACAGCTGTTTGTGGCATGGCTGCTATTCCCAGTTCTTACTCAAGCTTTACTTCCTAATTGGTAACTGTTCCAACTTTTATCCAAGGCATTTTCTGATCCAGGACCTCTTTCTCTTGTTAGATTTTGTTTATGCCACTTTTAACTTTTTTAACATGTGCTCGATCTAGTGCTTGACTCTTGGGTCCCTCTCAAGAACTCTAGCTGATACTCACCACAGAGATTCTCCACATCAGACTCCTTGCATCATTTATCCACACTGGTGGGTCTTTATTATGAAGGCCGAAACCCCAGCCCTTGAACATGCACTCCTCCAAGCCTCCGAGGTTCTCTAGAAAGAGGCAGGGCTCCTGTCTGGTATAATTTTGCATGTTTCAATAATTGTAAAGTTGAGTCCATCAATGGTGCAAAATCTCAACTACTGTCAACTCCAAAAGCATGATTTTCAGAGATCACACAGAAGAATAAAGGAATTCATAGGAGCTCTATGTTTAGTAATCCTTTGCTGCCTTGAGTATAGTTCTCGGGTTGCTTAAGACACATTTAAAGTTGTGCCAACCTGATTCTGGCTCGTGGCTCCGTTGTCATTATGTGCCTTTTCCTTGTACTTTGCCTTCTGGTCTAACCCTTCTTTATTGCTGGCAGTTTCCCGGATGTCCCTCTCTGGCCTTTTCTCCTTTCCTGTTGATCCTCTAAATGTGACAGTATGCTAAGATGTGTTCCATGCTCTCAACCCATCAGTTCTATATCTTAAATAGTATCTATTTTTAAGAACTCCAAAGTGTACATCTCTAGCTTACTCTTGCCTAGAAACCAAATTGGCATGCCCAGCTTTCTTTTTGGCCCCGTTTGGTAGTTTAAAACCACTGTACTGTGCACAGGATGATTCAGTGGAGAATGTTAAAGGGTTAACACCCAGCCTGAGTCCCAGGGGGTAATTTCTATGCCTTGCTTGGGGTTACATCTGGAGAAATAAGCGATACCATTCCTCTCATTGAAAGGCACTGCCATCCTACCAAGTTGTATACTCATGAGGCTGTGTCTTCCAATACTCCAATAAGGGGGCATCATTTTTTAATAACTCACAAAGTCAAATTAACCTACAACTTATTCTACATTTTAAAGAAAATTCCATGAGAGCAGTCCTTGTGGGTTTTGTTTGCCATTGTAGTCTCAGCATTCAGAACATTGCCTGAAACACAGGAGGTGGTCAATCATATTTGAAAAATACATTATAAAATATAATAAATAAATAAATACTTAATTTAAAAATTCATTTTTACTTATTCCCAAATCTGTTGTTCTGCTTTTGATAAATTCAACTAACTATGGGACAAACTTGATGTTCAAAATTGGGAGGCAGAAAAATGATTTAAAATTTTTTAAAAATCATGAATTAAAGATAGCAATAGTAATTAAATTTATTGAACATATTATATGGTAGACACATTTAAGTTGAATCCTCATGTGACCCTTATAAGGAAGACTCTTTGTCTTATTTTCACCTTATACAAGAGGAAACTGAGGCACACAGGATCTATGTATCTTGAGCAAGGTCATGTGGCTAAACAGTGTCAGCAGAGCAAGGATGCTTCAGGATGTATCTGAAGAAAGAGGTGGAGGAATAGGAAGTCTCAGGGCAGAGTGACTGACTGGCAGCACCATGGTTTGGGATATATCCATAGACAGAGATTGATTCATGGAGCTCCACAATGGTATTCAAGTCCTGTTCAAAGAATAGCTACATCATTTATTATCTAAAATAGAATACTTTTTCTAACAGAACAGGTTTGTGGGCATAAGTTGGACCTCAACTAAGCCAACTGAGACACATGGGAACCCTACTTCTTTCCTCCTAGTTGTTATGATATGGGCTCTGTCCACACTAGGCATGGTGTTCTACTTTTATTCATGGACTTTCCACTTTTCAGATTGACTCTGACCACCTCATGTCTTGGCAAGCACACTGTAAACACATATTGAATTGGATGGATTCAGTTCAGTTCAGTTCAGTCGCTCAGTCATGTCTGACTCTTTGTGACCCCATGGACTGCAGCATTCCAGGCCTCCTTGTCCATCACCAACTCCCAGAGTTTACCCAAACTAATGTCCATTGAGTTGGTGATGCCATCCAACCATCTCATCCTCTGTTGTTCCCTTCTCCTCCTGTTCTCAATCTTTCCCAGCATCAGGGTCTCTTCCAATGAGTCAGCTCTTCACATCAGGTGGCCAAAGTGTTGGAGTTTCAGCTTCAACATTAGTCCTTCCAATGAACACCCAGGACTGATGTCCTCTAGGGTGGACTGGTTTATCTACACAATTCTGACACTGAATTATCTCATTCAGGATGCCTAATGACATGATATGATGTCATGGGGGCACTGGATCAACATCTTTTAAACAATTCCAAAGTAATGTAAACAAAATCAACAACAACAGCAAAAAGTGAGTTAAGGTCCTTGTTGTGATAGACATTTTACTGGGAGAAAGTTATTTAATTTTCTGGATATCCTTGTCCCTTGGGAAAATACAAATAAATCATCACTGGGGGTTCTAAGTGTCTCCCCTTATTACTCACTTTCTAAAATATAACTATCAACCTACCCTAAAAGTCTCTCAAGATGTTGCCCATAACCATTTTCTTCTCTGCAAACTAAGACTGTGCAATGGGATGTTTTTTGCCAAAGATTTAAAATGAGACAATTTCCATCTATCAAGAGATCACAAAAAGTAGAAAATGAGCAGTGTTGAGACATGTTGCTTTTCCATCAAGTTGTTAAAATCACATTACAATGATGATAAAAAAGAACTATAATCCATTTTTAAAAATAAGTTTTGTATTTTAGTACAGTTTCAGATTTATAGAATTGTCATCCAGATAGTCCAGAGAATTCTTGTATGCCTTATCCTCAGTCTCTGCCTTTTTTTTTTTTTTTTTGGTTGTTTCCTTTACTCCTCTGTTCTTTTCTGTGGTGTGCTATTTTCCCCAATAGATCCCTTGACATATTAATTATAATTGTGCAAAATTTGCTGTGTTATAATTCCAGCATCTGTATCAATCTGTATCAGTATCTGAGATGGGGTTTTGATGGACAACCTGTTCAGACTATGTTTCTTTTGTCTTGCCTTTCACTGTGCTTTATAATTATTTGTTGAAAGCTGGACATGACATGCTAAGTAATAGAAACTGAGATAAAGAGAATGCGAAAGCAAAGCTTCATGTTAATCTGACTAACGACCAGTCTTTGTTTAATGCTTCTGTAGCTGTAGGTGCTAGAGGCTTCACATTCTTTAGTGTTCCTGGTCGTGTCTTCTGTTTTGACTTTGACGTCCTTGAGTATCCCTCCTCAGAGAGAATCTGTCTTGCAGCTGTTTCAGCTGTAGTCTGCAAAACAAGTATGGTGCTGGAGCCATGTTACTGTGGTGATCAGGCATAAAGAAAAAGGAGCATCCTGATAACAAACACTTCATTCTCAGTCTCCTAGTGGGCTTGCTTCTCTGAACTGTGACCATCCGAAGTGTTCCTTCTGTTAGACCACTTCTTCCCATTTGGTGAGAAAAGAAGGCTACATAGGATGAGACAAAAAGAGAGGGGAATGCCTTCCCCATGATTCTGAGACAAGATTCCTGGGTTGCGAAGACGCCCTGAAGAAGGGAGAGGCTACCTGTTCCAGTATTCTAGCTTGGAGAATTCCATGACTGAATAGTCCATGGAGTCCAAAAAAATCGGAACTATTGAGCGACTTTCACTTTCACTCTGTTAAAACATTTTTTTCCCCAAATCCTAAGCCTTGAGGCTCAGGGCACAGATCACAAGGATCACTCTTTCTCTCCTCTTGCTGATGTGAGGAGGGACTCTCTTTAGACCTTCACTATATGATGATTCCTGTAGATTTCTGGGAGATAAAGTGAAGTTGCTCAGTCATGTCCGACTCTTTGTGACCCCATGGACTGTAGCCTACCAGGCTACTCAGTTCACAGAATTTTCCAGGCAAGAGTACTGGAGTGGGTTGCTATTTCCTTCTCCAGGGGATCTTCCCAACCCAGGGATCGAACCTGGGTCTCCCGCACTGCAGGCAGACGCTTTACCCATCTGAGCCACCAGGGAAGCCCTTCTTGGAGATAAGTCACACAAATTTGTGGAACCCTTAAGTCAGCAAGCCAAGGGGTTCTCACCTTCAAGTGAGGCCACATCCACCTTCCCTCATCAAAATGATTAAGTTTTTCTACCAATTTATGACTCCGTCTGTTTCTACTCTATGGAAGTTCTGGGCTGTGACTCTCTGAATTGACTCTCTCCTCAGATTTCAGGTGAGAGATTTGCCCTACAATTCATTTTTCCAATGAGTCTAAGAAAGTCACTGGTTTTCAGTTTCCCAGCATTTTCTTATAAGGATGGTGGTGATGACATCAACATCACATCACTGAAACCAGAAGTCTGAGTATTTTCCTTTGAAGCCATGAAGATCACACATCCTCTCACTCTCTTAGGGAGGAGTTAAGAATGATGATCATCATTTTAAAGAACTGAGCCATCAGGGACAATATTGGAAAGTGTCTCACCCAGGCTGTGTCCTTCGATGTCTGTGGTTGGAGAATAGTATCTATAACTTTCCCTAACTTCATGTTGCTCTGAGGTATCTCCTTTCCATCAGATGCTTCACAGCAGGTAGAAGCCTCCCTAGACTGGCTTTGTTTCAGGATGCCACCATTATATTTGCATTTTATAATTGTTCCTCCAAAGGATGTTGTGAGCTAATTCATAGGAGACCCACCTCTTCACTTCTCCTCCTCCTCATCTCTGTCTTTCGATATCTGTGTTGACTTGAAGAATTTTAAATTCATTTCTACTCTCCAAAGGAATTTTTGGATACCTGCAACCATGCTTGTTTCCTCACCTAAAATAATGTCACTGCATTCCTCCAAGATAATAAGTTCCAGTGAACTCAGCGATGTACCATGAAGAGAACTGTACCATGAAGAGGCAAAGAAAGGTTCAGGAATACAGATTCCCACAACCTCCTTCACCCTACCCCCTTCCATTGAAAAAGAGGGGAAAAAGGATAAAATGCTGTCCAGAACTTTAAAAATCCCAAAGGATTATAAACGTTCAGTATTACAGAACATACATTTACACACAAAGAAATTTGAAGGTTTTCTGATTTCAATTAAGATTATTATCTCCTCTGAGTGATGGTGTCTCCTCCCTCCACCCCAGAAACCCTTTTGGCTGATATCTTTTCAAAGAACATTAGCTAGGGATAACTAAGCTTACTTTTGCTGCATCTGTTTTTCTTTCTCCAGGTCTCTTTGTCTTAAGTTCTGAAGTCTCTTTCCCTAGCCTGCTAAAGGTTAGCAGCTTGAAATCAAGGGCATGAGTCACTGGTGCTCTTCATGTGAAAGATAAGCTCTGTGGCTTTTACAGCAAAAAGCATATAAGGTTCCAGAAATAGGATGGAAGTCAGAGAGATCATTGGGGGCTGTGAAAAGTCCTTTACTATGTAAGACAGAAGGCTTCCTCGGTGGCTCAGTGGTAAAGAACCCTCCTGCCAAACAGATGATAAGGGCTCCATCCATGGGCTGAGAAGGTCCCCTGGAGAAGGAAATGGCAACCCACTCCAGTATTCTTACCTGTGGGAAATCCCTTGGACAGAGGAGCCTGGTGATCGCAAAAGAGCCCATGGGGTCACAAAAGAGTCTAGCACGATTTAGTGATTAAACCCCTAATCATTACCATCTAAAACAGAAGATCAAGGACACATTTCTCTCATGCCTATTATTAGAACCTGGGTTTCACTGATCAAATTACCAAAACTCTGATCTTCAGTTTCCTTAACTGAAGGGAGTAATGATACGTGCCTTGCCATTTGACAAATTGTTGGGAAGTTGTAATTACATGCAGAACTATCAGGTCTTTGTGAAGCATCATGCATATAAATGTTTGTATTGCACTTTCCTGGACAGAGGAGCCTGGTGGGCTACAGTCTATGGGGTCACAAAGAGTCAGAGACAACTGAGAGGCTGACAGTAACTAATTAGCAACATCTGAGCGTGCTAGCTCATTAGATATGCAGAAACAAATCATGAATACTTGTGGTATGGGAAGTCCCCATGAGCCTGTGATGCTTAGTTGCTTGTGAACCATGAAATAGCCTTGAAAAACAACTTTCTTTAATGAATAAAGGAGAACAGTTCAATACTTTTGGTTGAAGGCACTAACAATATAACCAAAATAATACATTCAAGTTCCTAGGAAAGAATACTTCTAAAGCAAACTACCTAGAATTCATAGATACATAGACTTTTACCACAAGTTATACAAGGGGAAAGTAGCAAAAGTTATCACTTAATATATACCTAAAAGTCATGATTCATAAGGACCCAGGAAGCTACTATTTATAGGTATAAAATTCAAATCTCATTGATTAATATTTTTCATGAGATATGATCACACACTACCATTTATTATTATTAATTGGCTGTATCTCGAGGCATGGTAGATCTTGGTTTCCAGCAGGGATTGAACCCAGAGCCCCTGCAATGGAAGCATGGAGTCTTTATCACTGGACCATCACGGAAGTTCCTCGATGATAAATATTTTAGAACATGACCCCTCTGCGTGACTTTTAGGAAGCTATTCCTGTGTTTGCCCTACTGTACCCTTTGTGCCAAGTACATGTATGGAAATCTAGTATACGAAATCGATCCTCTTAAGGCCCTAATTTTCCAGCATTCTTAACACAAGATTAGAAACATGGAGTATATATTTATTTCTTAATTAATTAATTAATTTTAATTGGAGGCTAACTACTTTACAATATTGTAGCGGTTTTTGCCATACATTCTCATGAATCAGCCACGGTGGAGTATATATTTAGAATGCGTATGTGTGTGTATCTCTCACGCAAAGTATATGTGTGCTGAGTTTATATACAGAAGTCTTTCAAAATCAATCAACCTGACTCTAAATTTTCAGCCATTTATTTGTGTTATTCATGGTCTTTGGAGAGGGTTTATTTTTTTCCCCTTGATTTCCTCCCCAGGAAACCGCTCCTGTCAGCTCAGCCTCCAGCATCTCAGCCCCAGACATTGCGTTCTCACATGGGGAATTTAATTTCATATTGCTCATAACAGAGCATGCTAGCAATGTACTTTGACCAGTCCGTGTCCCAGAGCATCTTCAAATTAAAAGAGATCCATTTCTGATTCTCTAGGCTTTTACTATTAAACTTTCTTCCTTGCATTCCCTTCTCTCATTATCTTACTGTCACAAAATACTTGTCCACCACTTGATATTCCAATCCGCACCACTACCACCAATGCACACACGTGACCATATTCAAAAACTGAGCTCCAGAACTGTCCATGGACTTGACTGAAGTCACACATACCATTGCTGACTTGGGACTCAAACATCTGAGCCTTCTGAAACCTTACGTGCTTTCTTCATTGAATTTTTCACTGAATTAGTTTGACATCAAACTTCTGTTATTTCACAAAAGCAAAATGCATGGCTTGCTCCTTTATCCAATGGGTTGAAATTTTGAAATATTGAGTGAGGTCTAGAGCATACTGTGGGACTTCCCGAGAGGCTCAGATGTAAAGAATCTGCTTGCAGTGCAGGAGCCTTGGGTTCAATCCCTGGGTTGGGAAGATCCCCTGAAGAAGAGAATGGCTCCAGTATTCTGCCTGGAGAATTCCATGGACAGAGGAGCCTAGTGGGCTACAGTCCATGGGGTTGCAAAGAGTCGGACATGACTGAGTTACTAACACTTTCACTTTCAACACAGAGCATATTGTACTTTCTACCCGGAAGGCCTACCAGTATGCTACCCCTTCAGGATGAAGAACTTAAAATCTGTCTCCCTCTTCATTCTCCTATATTCTTCACTGTGTCCCACTGGAAAGATTTAAGGAGGGATCTTATGATGGAGTCGAAAGACCACTTTTTAAAATTGAGTTATAATTTTCAAAAAATATTTTGTTAAGATCTTAAGTTTGATGAGTTCATACTGCATACTTTGTAACTGCTACCCAAATCAAGCTATAGAATATTTTCACCTTCCCAGAAAGTTCCCTCATAGCTGTTTCTAGCCAATCTCCATCACAAACTCCAAAGAGGCAGTTGTCTTCTGATGGCATATATTCTTTAAGGTCTAATTTCTCTTGAATATGCATAGTTTGAGCTTCTTTGGTGGCTCATGTGGAAAAGAAACCACCTGCAATGCAGGAGACCTGGGTTTGATCCCCAGATCAGGAAGATCCCTGGAGAATTTCTTTTGTGTATGAATAATTTTTGAGAGTTATCCAGAGTGTTGTATGTATCAGTAGTTCATTCATTTGGTTGCTAAAGAATATTCTATTGTAGTAAAATGCCAGGATGTTTGTGTGTATGCTCAGTTACTTCAGTCATGTCTAACTTTTTGCAACCCTATGGACTGTAGCCCATAAGGCTCCTCTGTCCATGGGATTTTCACCGGCAAAAATACTGAGTGGGTTACCATGCCCTCCTCTAGGGGATCTTCCTGACTCAGGGATTCTGCATTGCAAGTGAATTCTTTACCGCTGAGCCACCTGGGAAACCCCATGCTAGGATGTATATTAATGACTATATTCAATTTAACGTGTTAGTCACTCATTCGTGTCCAACTCTCTGTGACCCCATGGACTGCAGTCCGCCAGGCTCCTCTGTCCATGGGATTCTCCAGGCAAGAATACTGGCGTGGGTTCCCATTTCCTTCTCCAGGGGATCTTCCTGACCCAGGAATCGAACCCAGCTCTCCCGCATTGCAGGCAGACTCTTTAGGACTGAGCCACCGGGGAAGCCTTTGTGGTGGGATAGTGTCCTAATGAACCCAAAGGACGTTCAGAATTTTGGGTAGTTGCTTGATTTTTTCCCATCCCCTCATCTTCGTACATCTAGTTACTTACACAGCATTGTTAAGAAGTTGCCGAGTGTGGTTCTGGGTTTCTTAAGGTTCCTTTCTTTTGCCCATTGAGTAAGGTTCAAGTCAGAGTGTGGACCTGTGGTCTTGGAAGGGCCCCCACTCTCTCATTCAGCATGTAACTAATGTCTCAACTGTGTTGTTGCTGTTGTTGAGTCGCTAAGTTGTGTCCGACTGTTTTGGGACCCTACGGACAGTAGCCTGCCAGGCTCCTCTGTCCATGGGATTTTCCAGGCAAGAATACTGGAGTGGGTTGCTATTTCCTTCTCCAATTTAAGGCTATGTATTCAAATTAAGGCTATTGTAAACAGGACTGCTTTCAACTTTCTTGTATGTCTTGTGTGGATACTTGTTTTTGTTCTTTCTTTTGGGTACATACATAGGATTGGAATTGTTGAGGTATAGCCTATCTATGGCACCCCACTCCGGTACTCTCGCCTGGAAAATCCCATGGATGGAGGAGCCTGGTAGGCTGCAGTCCATGGGGTCACTAAGAGTCAGACATGACTGAGTGATTTCACTTTCACTTTTTCTTTCATGCATTGGAGAAGGAAACGGCAACCCACTCCAGTGTTCTTGCCTGGAGAATCCCAGGGACAGGGGAGCCTGGTGGGCTCGCACAGTTGGACACCACTGAAGCGACTTAGCAGCAGTAGCAGCAGCAGCAGCCTGTCTAGGCTTCCTTGGACATGACTTAGTGACTGAACAACAACAAATGCTTAATTAAAAAAATTTACCAGAGTTTTGAAAGTGATTTCTACAAGCAGTGTATGAGCATTCTGGTTACTTAATTCCCTTTACAACAGTTGACATTATCAAGGTTTTTTTATGGTAAATATTCCTAAATATTTTCATTTTTTAAAAAATTGGTTTTATTTAGCGCTTTCCTGAGGATTGAGTGTATTCTCATAAACTTATTGTCCATTCATATGTTTTTTTTAGTGATTTATCAGTTTAAATCTTTTGTCCATTTTAAAAGTGAAATTGTTTCTATTTTTGTTATTAATTTGTCAAATTTCTTTATATATTCTGGATAGCATTTCCTCGTCCAATATTACATATTGCCAAATTTCTTCTTGTCTATGACTTGCCAATTTATCTTCATGATGCTTTTAATTTTGATGAAGCATATCCTTTTCATTTTGATGAAGTCCTATCAATCATATTCTTCTTTTATGATGAATGGTTTTTGTGTTCTGTATAGGAAATGTTTGCCTTATCCAAATTTGTGAAGGCATTTCTGTATATTTTCATCCAAAACCTTTATTCTAATTTTTACAGGTAAATATCTATACCATCTCAAATTACTTTTTGTGTGTCAGGAGTGAGTCTGAGGTCAGAAACTATTTTATGTGGACATTTATTTTTCTAGCATCATTTGCAGAAAAGACTATCCCTAATCCATTTATTTAACTTGGCACCTATATTTCTTCTCTTAAGCACTAGACAGGGTATTGCCTGCCATGTTTCATGTATTTTCTAGGCTTAGAAATGTTTCTTGATTTTTTTCCATATGATGAGGATCACTGCCTCTTTTGAGGTGCCATGGAGACCTGGGTTCAATCTCTGGATCAGGAAGATTCTCTGGAGAAGGAAATGACAACCTGCTTCAGCACTCTTGTCTGGGAAATTCTATGGACAGAGGAGCCTAGTGGACTACAGTCCATGGGATGGCAAAAAGTAGACACAACTGAGCAACTGAGCACGCACATCCTGGGGACATGATACTGAGAAGAATGAAATGTATCCTTGGAACTCATGAAGTGTAGTTAAGGCCCTAATTCACATGACTTCAGGGAAGGCACTTTAACCATTAGGCAGGTATTTTAGAAAGTCATATACCTAGGTCTATTCTCAAGAGCTTCTACCTTCTACCACCCTCTTCCCAGGTTATGTCATTTACTCCCATCTGTCCCACTTAGAGACACTTGAGAAGCTTACAAAATTGCAGTATTTTCCCTCTGAAATGCTTTTAAGTAGTATTTTAAGGACACTATTTCCCAACATCACTCCCACTTATGGCGCCCTACAGCACGGCTTGTACAAATCACTTCCTCACTTGTTGGCTTTCATGCATGCTAAATGCTTTCTAAATTGACCTGATACCTATTAAACCTGAAGTGGACTTTTTGAGAGCTGAAGAACATTTAATCAATGGGGCATTAGATTGAATAAATCATAGCTGAGATGAATTCCTTAAATTGATATGATCTTTAATGAGCACTGCACTTGATTTAATAATCTATTTATTAAATACATTTAAAAAATTGGTAAATTGAACACTTGCCTCAGAGCAAGCAATTAGGGCTATTTTCATTCCATATTTATTTTCTTGATTTGAGACAATATTTGTTAAGTCTTAAGCACACTGAATACATTTTTGAATCATTTTTTTCTTTCAATAGCAGTCTAAATGCCTCATCTTCATGTTACTTACTTACATCTACTCTCTGTTCAATTACAGAGGGTACTAACAATTAGAAAGGAAGATTTACTAATTCCACAATTACTAGTATTGAAATCTCTCGGCAGTTTATAAAATCTGCTTGATATTTAACAAATCTAGGTGAAGATTGGTTAAATCTCTTTAACCTCTATTAAATGCAATGAGAAATGTGTTAAAGGGACCCTGTCGTATCGAAGCAAACCTTAAAAGAATAGCATAATTTTTTTCCCCCAAATCTCATTAAACTGACATATATGGTTTTTTGATTTCCTTTATTTCCTTTTAAATTACTGCTAGTTATTACTTACATATTTATAAGTAAAAAGTAGCTTTCTTCCTCTTAAATCTCATCTCCCTCTGGGCTGATTGGTTTTCTGAAGGCCTTGTACAAACCCTGGGAAATTGCAGTGCATTCTCCCCGTTGGGCTTCAGACAAATCTGAATGTTCCCAATCTGAGTTTCTGCCCTTTGTTTCCAAATCCTGATGAAAATGAACAATTCACCCCATTCTGATGTATAAATCTCTTATTCTGGTACATCAAGATAAAGGTCACAGACTGCATTAATAATGGTTCCTTACTTGTGTTACTAATAACATCTTACATTGTTAACCCTGAAACTATTTTAAAAATCTAATTTACTTTTCTCTATGGATACCAGGCCAGATACTCATCTTATATGACTCAAAGGGATAATTCATCTTCACTCAATTCTGGGAGAAAAAGCCAGCCTGAGATGCCAGTTTATTTTCCATGTTTGCCTGAGTTATAAAACCAGGCTAGCCCATTCTAATCAGTCAATGAATATTTATTAAGCTCCTACTAAGTGTTTATTTTATTGTCCTTGTGCAAAAGACTCTGTTTTCAAAGCACATCTGATTAGGAAAATCCATTCAATTCAACAAATATTTCTTGAGTAGCTTTCGAGCCTGGCATAATACCAACTAAGTGATATAAAGATAAGGAAGACGTGAGTACTTCTCCCTGAAACACTGTTATCTACTTATGTGGAGCAGGAAGGTGAAAAAGAGACATGAAAAAAAAAATGCTGAGGATTTTATTTTCATGAAAATGTGGAACACATGGCTTTGAGTAATGAACATAGGGGAAAATATGCTGAGGTCAGATTGTATCTTATTTATTTATTTTCTAGCTTTACTGAGGTATAATTGAAAAATAAAAATGTCACATATTATTCTATTCATAACATTCTTTTACATTATAAAAGAATCACCTCGTGGATTTAATGTCAACTAACATATTCATCACTTCACATATTTGTCTTTTTGTGTGTGTATGAGAACATTTAAGTCCTTTTCTCTTAGTGAATTTCAATCATTCAATACAATGTCATTAATTATAGTCTCCACATTGTAGATTAGATCCTGAGAACTTTATAATTTTACAATTTAAGGTTTTACCAATCATTACCAAGGTTGTACCCTTTTACCAACCAGCCTCTCCCTGTTTTTTCCAATCCCCAGCCCTGGCAACTGGTCTTCAACTCTATGCCTATGAATTTGACCTTTTCTTTCTTTCTTTTTTTTTTTAGAACTCCACATGTAAATAAGTCATGCCATGTGATATTTATGTTTTTCTTTCTAGCTTATTTCAAGTTGTATCATGCCCTCCAGGTTCATCTCAATTCAGTTCAGTTCAGTTGCTCAGTCATGTCCGACTCTTTGCGACCCCATGAACCGAGGCACATCAGGCCTCCCTGTCCATCACCAACTCCTGGAGTCCACCCAAACCCATGTTCATTGAATCGGTGATGCCATCCAACCATCTTATCCTCTGTCGTCCCCTTCTCCTCCTGCCCTCAATCTTTCCCAGCATCAGGGTGTTTTCCAATGAGTCAGCTCTTTGCATCAGGTGGCCAAAGTATTGGAGTTTCAGCTTCAGCATCAGTCCTCCCAGTGAACATCCAGGACTGATCTCCTTTAGGAGGGACTGGTTGGATCTCCTTGCAGTCCAAGGGACTGTCAAGAGTCTTCTCCAACATCACAGTTCAAAAGCATCAATTCTTCAGAACTCAGCTTTCTTTATAGTCCAACTCTCACATCCATACATGACCACTGGAAAAACCATCGCCTTGACTAGATGGACCTTTGTTGACAAAGTAATATCTCTGCTTTTTAATATGCTAAGTTGGTCATAACTTTTCTTCCAAGGAGTAAGTAAGCATCTTTTAATTTCATGGCTGCTATCACCATCTGCAGTGATTTTCATCTATGTTGTCCCAAATAAAAAAATTCCTCATCTTGATAGCTGAATAATATTCCATTGTGTGTATATATCACATTTTTATTTATCATCCACTGATGGACACTGAGGTTGTCTCCCTACCTTGATATTGTGAATAATGCTGCTGCAAACATGGGCTTACAGATATGTTGTCAAGGTGATTCCATTTGCTATGGATGTATACGCAAAAGTAGGATTACTGTTGGTTTTATTTTTAATTTCTTCAAGAGCCACCATACTATTTTCCACGTTACATTCCCACCAACAGTGTGCAAGTCTCCCCTGTTCTCTGCATCCTCATCAGTGTTTTGTTATTTCTTGTCATTTGATAAGAGCCATCCTAATAGATTTGAGATGAGATCTAATTGTTGCTTTGATTTGCATTTCCCTGGTGAACAGAAATGCTGAGCAATTTACAAATACTTGTTGTTCATTTGTTTATCTTCTTTGGAAAAATGTTTAAGTCCTTTGCCAATTTTTAATTGGGTTATTTCTTTTTTGCTATTGAGCTGTGTGAGGTCTTGTATGTTTCAATATTAACCCTTTATTGGATATATGGTTTACAAATATTTTCACACATCCAGTAGGCCTCCCCCTTCATTTTGATGATGATTTCTTTTGCTGTGCAGAAGATTTTCAGTTTCATAAAGCCCTTCTTGTTTACATTTGCTTTTGTTGCTATTGTTTTTCCTGTCAAATCCAAAAGAAAATAAAGCATTGCCAAGTCAAATGTTAAGTAGCTTGCCTCTTGTATTTTCTTTTAGGAGTTTTATGACTTCAGGTCTTATGTTCAATTATTTAATCCATTTTGAGTTTTGCTTTGTTTTGTTTTTGTGACTGGTGTTTCATTCTTTTGCATGTGACTATCCAGTTTTCCAACACAGTCTATTGACATGAATATCTTTTCTCCATTATCTTTAGCCTCTTAGTCCTATGGTAGCTGACATATATGTATAGATATATTTTTATACTGTCTATTTTGTTCATTTGATCTATATGTCTGCTTTTATACCAATGTCATACTGTTTTGATAACTGCAGAGAGAGAGAGAATTTAGCTAAAGATTTGAAGAACATCTTTAAGCATGTATTGCATTTTTTCCTTTAGCTCTTTATAACAATGAAAATCAAATTAATAAAAGAAGCATTCAGGTTATGGTATTTCTGCAGAATTTGGGTAGAAACAGTTGGCATGAACAACCTACAAAGTGGAAGGGTGGTATCACTGAGCACAAAGGGGAGTTTGGAGATTCAGTTTTGTGGGCAGATGATGTCTTCTGTTTTAAATGTGTGGAAACAGTAGGCTATACCACTGAATGTGTCCAGTAGGATAAGAGACAGGGAACAGGAGCCCGGTGATTAATGAGGATTTGCCTTGATTGAAGATGGGACTGGAAATGTAAATCTAGGAGTCATTAGCATAGAAGTGATGTTTAAAGCTAAGAGGGTAGATGAGCTCTCCTAGTGTGAGTGTTAAAGGAGCAGAGAGAAGAATGTGGCTTCCGGAAGGCCCATTCTAAGAGTGGTGGTGAGGAGGAAGAGAATCAGTGATGGAAATAAAAGGAAAAGGAGATGCAGGGCTAAAGGTCAGGGAAAGCTAGTAAAAGATATAGCCAAGGTCAAGCAGGAACATCAGCTATGAATGAAAGAGAGTAGATGTGGAAAGAGCATGATTGGTCAAATAATAAGCAACCACTGGAGAACTTTAGAATAAGGAATTGCCGTGAAAGACTCTGTGTATAAATATTAATCCATTTTTGCTTCTGCTTATATTTTATATGCACTTCAGTGGAAATATATGCTATATAGGGGGATTCATGAAGCTCACCCCAGTCCTCTTATATAACATATATATAGAAGGTTACCACTTGCTGGCTCAGAAGTCCTTGAAGATGAAACTTAACCTCTGTGAGTTTATTTATCATCAGCAGGATAAGGATATTAATACATGCTTCATAGAGTTGGCTTAAGAATTAAATAAAATAATTAACATAAACCACTATATTATGCTTGACATATGTGCAAATAAATAAATATATTGTTGTGCAACTATAAATTTATGTACAGATATATAGCAACAAAATACTAATTGCCATTTTTAACACTAAGTGAGTTTTTGAAGTAATTAGGAGAGCTGAGTGTTATCTGGTCTTATCAGGGTGTTATGAAGAGTCTTTGAAGGAGTAATTAGTCCAGAAACCTTACTCTTTCCTTTAAAAAAAAGAAAACCCTAATTTAGAATTCATAGACAATTTAATTTAAGGCTTAAGGAAATACTAAGATAAGAGTCCTGAAAGTGAAAAAAGTGAAAAGTGAAGTCACTCAGTCGTGTCTGACTCTTTGTGACCCCATGGACTGTAGCCTACCAGGCTCCTCTAGTCCATGGGATTTTACAGGCAATAGTACTGGAGTGGATTGCCATTTCCTTCTCCAGGGGATCTTCCTGACCCAGGGATTGAACCCTGGTCTCCTGCATTGTAGACAGACGCTTTACCATCCTGAAGTATGTTTTAATAGAAAGTGCATTTTCTTATATGTTTAGAGTGGCAAAAAATTGCAAGCATTGGAAATATTGCATCAGCAGGGAATTAGTTAAACACATATAACTGATTCATAAAATGGACCACTATGCCATGGAAGGATTTTTAAAAATCAGTTTACAGGACTAGGTATATGATTCTGCTTAGAGATGGTTGGATGGGTATTTTTTGTATGTATTCCTTCCTTCCTTTTCCTCTCTCCTTCTGCCCTTCCCTCTCTCCTTCCCTTCTTTCCAAAAGAAAAATGCATTACATTTACGAGCTAAAGAGTTATCTCACTTTTACTGAAGACATGCCTCATGGACCTTTGAACACCTTCACCCACACCAGGAAGGAAATACCCCCAAAATAGGTAATGCCAAGGTCTTACTGGCTATTACACAAAGTACAAGGTATGTCCCCCTAAAAATGCAGAAGTGAAAGTTTCCTCTGAGTCCATGACTGCTTGGGGAATGTGACAGATTGCATTTTCCAAAGATTTCTGAACCAATGTATCCCCTCATGTGTCAGTGTGACCTTGGTACGTTGCCATTGAGAGGTAGGTTCTGTGTTGCTTCCTCTTGAACCTTGATGGAACTGCGACTAAGCTGGAAGGGACACTGTATGGCTTTTGAAGTTGAATTACAAAAAGAATACAGCTTCCACCTAATCCTTCAGGAACACTCACTGTGGGAACCATGCCGTGAAGCAAAGATCTCAGGGAAAGCCTCCATGAGGTCCCAGCCAACAGTAGGCAGCAACTGTTAACATGTCAGGAAATGAACCTTCACAAGAGCTGATACTGGCTAGATCACAGCTGAGCTATGCCTTCTCATCCTGACTCAAATGGTAGGCCTTTGACTGAAGTAAATGCTGCTATTTTAAGTCACTCAATTTCAGGGTCATTTTCTATGCAGCAATAAGCAGCAGAAACAGAGCGAAACATGATTCTTGATGTTTTGATGGTGAAAAGTGAAAGTGAAGTCGCTCAGTCGTGTCCGACTCTTTCTGACCCCATGGACTGCAGCCTACCGGGCTCCTCCGTCCATGGGATTCTCCAGGCAAGAGTACTGGAGTGGGTTGCCATTTCCACCTCTGTAAACAATATGCTACTCAATAGCTATTCAGGTTGAGGAGACCTTTTAAGAGGAACTTATTCACAAAGCAGCAATAGATTCACAGACTTAGAGAATGAACTTATGGTTGCCAGTTGGGAAAGACCAGGAGAAAGGATAGTTAGGGAGTTTGGGATGGACATGTATATGCTGCTTTATTTAAAATGGATTATCAACAAGAACCAACTGTATAGCACAGGCAACTCTGTTCAGTGTCATGCGGAAGCCTGGACTAGAGAGGAATTTGGGGAAGAATGGATACTTGTATATGTATGGCCGAGTCCCTTCACTGTGCCATCTGAAACTATCACAACATTGTTAATTGGCTATTTGTTGTTGTTGTTCCGTTGCTAAGTCTTGTCCAACTGTTTGCAACCCACCAGGCCGTTCAGTCCATGGGATTCTCCAGGCAAGAATACTGGAGTGGGTTACCATTTCCTTGCCAGGAGATCTTCCCAGACCAGAGCTCTAACCCGCATCTCCTGCACCGGCAGGCAGATTCTTTACTACTGAGGCACCAAAGAAGCTGCAGCTGGCTGTACTCCAATATAAAATAAAATGTTAAAATTAAAAAAAAGAATATCTTGTCTCAGTCCTCTTTTTCTCATCTTTTCTTCTCTATTTTATATTCAGTGAAGATCTACATTTATGTAACTAAGAAGGAAGAAATTCTCATTTACTGGCTAACTGCAATGTACTAGATGTTTTGCGCCATACTTTGTATACATAATCTTATTTAATTCACACAGCAGATTTATGAGGTAAGTATTATTATCCCTCACTATGCAGATGAAGAAAAGGGGGATCAAAAGGATTAAACAACTTGCCTGAGGGCACATAGCCAGTAAGGGCAGGTTTCACAGGTTAAGCCTAGACCTTCTGATTGCTAAGATTGCCTGCACTGTTCAGCTGCCTCCTATCAGAAAATGTGTTAACTATTCAGCTTCCACCTCCAGTCTGCTGACTTCCTACTTTCATATGTCCTATTAGTCAATAGAACTTCTCTATATAGTCTTACACTACAAGAACCTTCAGGGTGATATGACAAGTGATTGTCTAATCAATCGAGCACAGGTTCCCAGGAGGATTGGTGGTAATTCATTATAAGAGGGCAATGCAAGATCTGCAGAAAACCGTTACTGAACAATACTCAAGAATATTCCAGGAAGAGCTACAATAAATGGAAAGTCAAAGAACCGGGAGAGATCATGACAAGAGGTTCAGTAGTCTGTATGGGGATGATTGGTTTGGCAGCATAGTGGAGGTGTGAGGACCAGGGGGTGAGAAGCACTTGCTTCTTCATAATTTTTTTTTTGGCAAAATTATGTATGCATGTATGGCACACATATATGTATGCAACTATCATCTATCTATCTACCTATCCATCTATCTATCCATTTATCTGTCTTTATCATCTATCAATCCATCCATCTATCTATCTATCTATTCATCTCTCCACAACCTCAATCACCTGATTCACAATTCACCCACTCCCACCACCCTTTCCCCCTTGGTATCCAAATGTTTGTTTTCTATGTCTGTGTTTCTATTTCTACTTTGCAAATAGATTCATCTGTACCACTTATCTATGCATTAATATATGATATTTGTTTTTCTCTTTCTGCCTTTCCTTACTCTGTACATCAGTCTTTAGGTACAACCACACCTCTGCAAATGACTCATTTTCATTCCTTTATTTGGCCAAGTAATATTCCATTGTGTGTATGTACCACCTCTTCTTTATCCTTTACTCTTTTGATGGACATTTAGGTTGTTTCCATGTCCTGGCTATTGTAGTGCTGTAGTTTTTAGATACCAAGTCTTTTATTTTCTTTCTGTTAGGTCTCTCAAGCCAGCCCACCTCTCTTCAACTTCACCACTGCCCTCAGGACTCTGGTCCACATTAATCCTCACCTTTATCCTCTAATGGGCTCCTAACTGAGCTCCCCACCCATTCAGTTCAGTTCAGTTCAGTCGCTCAGTCGTGTCCGACTCTTTGCAACCCCATGAATCTCAGCATGCCAGGCCTCCCTGTCCATCACCAACTCCTGGAGTTCACTCAAACTCACGTCCATCGAGTCAGTGATGCCATCCAGCCATCTCATCCTCTGTCGTCCTCTTCTCCTCCTGCCCCAATCCCTCCCAGCATCAGAGTCTTTTCCAATGAGTCAACTCTTCACATGAGATGGCCAAAGTACTAGAGTTTCAGCTTTAGCATCAGTCCTTCCAAAGAACACCCATGGCTGATCTCCCTCAGAATGGACTGGTTGGATCTCCTTGCAATCCAAGGGACTCTCAGGAGTCTTCTCCAACACCACAGTTCAAAAGCATCAATTCTTCTGTGCTCAGCCCTCTTCACAGTCCAACTCTCACATCCATACATGACCACTGGAAAAACCATAGCCTTGACTAGATGGACCTTTGTTGGCAAAGTAATGTCTCTGCTTTTCAATATGCTTTCTATTACCCCTTCTTATTCCAGTTAATTCTACACAATATTTACTTTGCTAAAAAAGGTTTGTCTATTCAAAGCTATGGTTTTTCCAGTAGTCATGTATGGGTGTGAGAGTTGGACTATAAAGAAAGCTGAGCATCAAAGAATTGATGCTCTTGAACTGTGGTGTTGGAGAAGACCCTTGAGAGTCCCTTGGACTGCAAGGAGATCCAACCAGTCCATCCTAAAGGAAATCAGTCCTGAATAGTCATTGGAAGGACTGATGCTGAAGCTGAAACTCCGATACTTTGCCCACTTGATGTGAAGAACTGACTCATTTGAAAAGACCCTGATTCTGGGAAAGATTGAAGGCGGGAGGAGAAGGGGATGATGAGATGGTTGGATAGCATCACCGACTTGGTGGACGTGAGTTTGAGTAAACTCCAGGAGTTGGTGATGGACAGGGAATCCTAGCATGCTACAGTCCATTGGGTTGCAAAGAGTCAGACATGCCTGAGCAACTGAACTGAACTGAATCTGACTTTCCAGGTCTTTCCTTAAATCTGGGCTTTCCTGTAACTTTCTTGGCTCAGGAGAATGCAAGGGAAGTGGTGATGTGGCAATTCTTACCCTAGACTCCATGTGGTCTTGGTTCTGCTCTCTCTCTTGCTCTTGTGCTTTGTCATGAGATGTTGATCTTGGCTAGTCTGTTAGAAGATGAGTCCCATAGAGCTGAGCCAAGTCACACCAGCTGTTCCAGCCAAGGTCCTATAACTATAACAGAGCCCATCCAAGATCTGCCAACCCACTAACTGAACTTCAGTTTACCACATGAGCCTGTGGAGTCAATCACATGTGAACTGTGAACAAGTGAAGAATTTCGTAGCCAGCCCATGGTCTTGTGAAATGATTATTTTAAACCTATTACCTTTATCATGATTAAACTTACTGTCTTATTAAGTTTTGTGGTGGTTTGTTAGGTAACAAGAGCTAATGTGTACAATGTCCCAAGGCTTTTTTTTTGTTTTCACCTCTGTGCTTGTGTTTCTGATATCCTCCTGCCTAAGCTTGGTATATGATTTTGCATGTGAAGGCATCCGACTCCTTTTCTTTATTCTGGGAGCAGAGTCATTCTGCTTCAACTTATTTGATTTTTCCCACCTTTACTATTCCTCATCTTTAAGATCTTGAGAAGGTTGGATTTAGGTGAACCCACCTTGCTTATTCCTGTTCAGTGATACTCAGTTGGAAGTACCAGCAAGTGCTCTTCCAGCATTATATTAGCTAGAACAGTGAGAAAGAGTATTCATTCACTTAGGTTCTTTTTTTTCTTTTTTAGAAAGCATAGCTTGAAGGTTAGAAGTAGTCAGACTCTGTGTCACATATATGGATGTTTAAGGATCTTTGTGTCCTTCCTTGTTGTGCAAACATACATTATAAATGGAATAAATATTGAAGACATGGGCAGAAAAGTCAACAGTGATCAGTGATTCTTGAGGACAGAATGAGTTCTTTTTTCCAAAAGTCTACTGAGCCTATGTCTCATCAAGTACTGTTTGTAAAGATTTGCTTAGAAATAGCTCAGAGGAACCTGAACAAATACATCAAGAAGCATCATGTTTCAGAAGAAGTGTCTGCAGAGAACAAAGGGATTATTGAGAGTGTGACTCCAGTCAAAGTCTGGAAATCATGCGATTCTGATGATTTTTTCTTTATTTTCTATAGCATCCAGGACACGTTTTCTCTGAATAGAACTCCTAGATGAATTTTGCAATTGCCAGGCTGGAAGCTAGTCTTCTGGTTTGAGTGCCAAGCTGTGGGACTGTGTCTCTGGAACCATCCCTGATAATGGCAGAGTTACCGCCGTGGCGCCACCAAAGCTTTGTTCAGTGATGCTCCCAGGTCAGAAGCCAGTCCCTGGGTGGGATGGTTGGAAATGATAAGCTGAATGAATCTGATCATGTTCATAAGCTAGAGAAGAGTCAGAATGACCTTGAGATGTAGAAAAAAGCATTGCTTTGATTGAATTGTTCTGAGGCAAAATTATATTTAAATAGTCTGTGCCCCTAACTGTTGTTCTTTGGTACAAAAAAGGAAGTTTATAAACAAGCTTCTGCAAATTAAATTCATCCAAACCCCTCATTTGGTGGAAGGATTTGTTTTGCCTGCTGATCTTAAGACCCTTAATGCTTTGCTTCTTCTGACCTCTTTATGAAGCACATTTCAGCAATTGAGATTCATCACTGTCTTTTAGAGAGAAGCTTTTGCTAAGTGAAAATTTGTAATTTCCCTCTTGTGACTTAATATTTTGTCAATATTATAAACATTGGACTTCCCAGGTGACTCAGTGATAAAGAATCCACCTGCCAAGCAGGAGACATGGGTTTGATCCCTGGGCTGCGAGGATCCCCTGGAGAAGGAAACGGCAACTCACTCCAGTTTTCTTGCCTCGAAAATCTCATAGACAGAGTAGCCTGGTGGGCTATATAGCCCACAGGGTTGCAAAGAGTCTGACATGGCTGAGCGACTGAGCATGCATGCATTATAAACAGTGTTCCAATGAACACTAGGATGCATTTATCCTTTTGAATTATGTTTTCTTTTTTCTGGGTATATGCCCAGAAGGGGAATTGCTGGATACATGATAGCTCTATCTTTAGTTTTTTTGATTTTTGTTTTTATGAAACATCTACACTGTTCTCCATAGTGGCTGCACCAATTTGCATTCACATCAACAGTGTACAAGAGTTCCCTTTGCTCCATACCCTCTCCAGCATCTGTTGTTTGTAGATTTTTTGATGATGGCCATTCTGACTAGTGTGAGGTAATATCTCATTGTTGTTTTGATTTGAATTTCTCCAGTAATTAGTGATGTTGAGTATCTCTTCATGTGCCTCTTGGCCATCTGGCTGTCTTCTGGGTAAAAAGTGGAGGGAAGGATAGACTGGGAGTTTGGGATTGATATATACATACTGCTATATCTGAAACAGAGAAACAAGGGTCTACTATAAGAAATAAATAAAATATTTTGTGCGTGGTTACATACAATGAAAGATTTTAAAATGTTTTTATTTTTATTAACAGTACAAAAAGAATTTTAGAAATTCACTTAATCATTTCTGTGATATCTCTACTAAGAAAGATTTGAGTCTAGTCATAATAAAAGACCGAGAGGTTTCCAAGGGAAGGGCACTCTTTAAATGGAGACTAAATGTACTCTTGCTTGATCCCGGATTAGATACTAAATATCAAGATAAACAAAGATATTTATAAGAGCATTATTGGGTCATTTGACAGAATTTGAAGATGGGTTATAGATTTTGTCATAGTATTAGGCAAAGTTAAATTTTTTTTTTTTCTGATTTAGTCATTGTACTGTGGCTCTGGGCTTCGCAGGTGGCCCAGTGGTAAAGAATCTGCTCGCCAGTGCAGGAAATGCACAGACTTGGGTTTGATCCCTGGGTCAGGAAGATCCCCGGGTCAGGAAGATCCCATGAAGTAGGAAATGGCAAATCACTCCAGTTTTCTTGTCTGGAAAATTTCATGGACAGAGGAGCCTGGCAGGCTACACACAATGGGGTTACAAAGAGTCAAACCCACGTGCTTGCACACAGATGCACACATGCATTATGGCTCTATATGTAAAAGGAAACACTCTTTTTTAAGGGAAATACCAAAGTATTTATAGTAGACAGACAAATCATCTTTAACTTACCATAAAATGGTTTAGGTGAAATAATTTACATGTGTATTCTTATGGACAGGGTAAAATGAAATTTCTAGTACAAACTGAAGCTTTAATAACTTTCAGTACAGTTTAGTGCAGTTCAGTCACTCAGCAGTGTTCAACTCTTTGCGATCCCATGAACTGCAGCATGCCAGGCTTCCCTGTCCATCACCATCTCCCACAGTTTACCCAAACTCATGTCCATTGAGTTGGTGATGCCATCCAACCATCTCATCCTCTGTTGTCCCTTTCTCCTCCCACCTTCAATCTTTCCCAGCATCAGGGTCTTTTCCAATGAGTCAGCTCTTCACATCAGGTGGCCAAAGTATTGGGGTTTCAGCTTCAACATCATTCCTTCCAATGAACACTCAGGACTGATCTTCTTTAGGATGGACTGGTTGGATCTCATTGCAGTCCAAGGGAATCTCGAGTCTTCTCCAACATCACAGTTCAAAAGCATCAATTCTTCAGCGCTCAGATTTCTTTATAGTCCAACTCTCACATCCATACATGACCACTGGAAAAACTATAGCCTTGACTAGATGGACCTTTGTTGACAAAGTAATGTCTCTGCTTTTTAATATGTTGTCTAGGTTAGTCATAACTTTCCTTCCAAGGAGTAAGTGTCTTTTAATTTCATGGCTGCAATCACCATCTGCAGTGATTTTGGAGCCAAAATAAATTAATAAATAAATAAAGTCAGCCACTGTTTCCACTGTTTCCCCATTTATTTCCCATGAAATGATGGGACCAGATGCCATGATCTTCGTTTTCTGAACGTTGAGCTTTAAGCCAACATTTTCACTCTCCTCTTTCACTTTCATCAAGAGGCTTTTTAGTTCTTCTTCACTTTCTGCCATAATGGTGGTGTCATCTGCCTATCTCAGGTTATTGATATTTCTCCTGGCAATCTTGATTCCAGCTTGTGCTTCATCCAGGCCAGTGTTTCTCATGATGTACTCTGCATATAAGTTAAAAAAGCAGGGTGACAATATGCAGCCTTGATGTACTCCTTTTCCTATTTGGGACCAGTCTGTTGTTCCATGTCCCGTTCTAACTGTTGCTTCCTGGCCTGCATACAGGTTTCTCAAGAGGCAGGTCAGGTGGTCAGGTATTCCTATCTCTTTCATAGTTTTCCACAGTTTATTGTGATCCCCACAGTCAAAGGCTTTGGCATAGTCAATAAAGCAGAAATAGATGTTTTTCTGGAACTCTCTTGCTTTTTCCATGATCCAGCAGATGTTGGCAATTTGATCTCTGGTTCCTCTGCCTTTTCTAAAACCAGCTTGAACATCTGGAAGTTCGCGGTTCATGTATTGCTGAAACCTGGCTTGGAGAATTTTGAGCATTACTTTACTAACTAATAACTTTAGGAGTATGTATAAATGCTATAGATTTATAAAGACCTCATTGGAACAGTTTAAATTTCTTTTACACTTACTAGTTTTGTGAATTTTAATAGGGTTCTAATTATGTTTCATTTCAGTCAATATTTTCATATTTAGTCAGAAAAAGAGTACACAAACAGATTTTATACATGGAAATTAACATTTTTATTAATTAAAATATCAATAAAATTAAAAAACAAACAAACAGAAAATGAATTAGTGACAATATTAATTTCTGAAAAAGAGTTTCACTAACAGCTTCATTTAGCACAGCAACTATTTCTGCTTTTGCATATAACCATCTATTTCTGATCTGCATAGTTATAAGTTTATAATTAATTAATAATAATTATATATTATTTTACACAATTATTTTTAATTACCACTCAATTTATAATATTTTAGTTTCCTATATCATCCTAATCATTATACTTTTAAATGTCTACCTAGCTTTCCTATTCAATAATGAAATATATCTCCTATATTTTGCACATTTGACTAGCTTTTAATAGTGTAAAAATAATTAACAGTGAATATGTTACAAATGCTGTATCTGTTTTTGCTTTGTTTTCACATCTGCTGAATTGTATTTGTTTAATAATAATTCCCCAAAATGCTATTTTTGAGACAAAATGTATAGACAACTTCATGGGTCTGAACAGATATACCAATTTGTATGTGCACCAGCAGAATTTTTCATTCAACATCACATAACTTCAGAAAATATTGGTTTGTGTGATGTATTTGTTAGTCTAGTGAAAGAGATAAGTAAATTTAGACCTATGAGATGGGAAACAACTGAATTAAAAGAATGCCAAAAAAAAAAAAAGGCAATATGTGACTAGAAATTCTACTATTAAAATGAGTTCCCTGTTGAAAGCATAGGAAAGCCTTCATGGGCTAAGCACAGAATGGCGGTCACACGAATCTATAAGCAAAATGTAAATAGCAAAAAGCAAAACAAAACAGAAAAGTTTCAGTTAACATTAATTTCCACTCTAGTAAAAATAGTGTTGATCTTAGATAGAGAATGATGTTTAGAAGTCAAAGATGGGTGCATTTTCAGCTGAAGGTCTGGATAACATTTTGAAAAGCAATGGGTCACCATTGCCTGGACTGGCCCCTGACAACTGAGTACCCAGGGCCTTGCTGACACCCCATTTTTTCCCCAGAAGCACAAGCTCATTAAGACTTCAAATATCTTTTCCTACACTTTTACCAGAGTTAGCATCTCTGAATGAATCTCCCAGCCTTTTGAGATGCAGCTCATAGATGCACAGAGTATATTCCTTGAATGACAAATAGGTAGTTTGGGGGAAACCTGGAAGCCCCAGACCACTTTTATCATGGCTAATCTTCCCAGCCAGTTAATCACATGGTCCTTGCAGTTACCAGTCTTTTTAAATTTAAAATGAGAGGGTTGGGATAATTAGCCTTGCCAGGGTCATTGATCTTAAAGGGGATATGCGCTGTCTTGTGCTTTCACTCATCTTGTACAATTCAGGGAAAAAAAAATTCAAACCCTATATCACCACCCTTATCTTTAGCTAATATTAGGATTGAGTTAAGGTTAATATTAACTAGGTTTTGCAGAAATGGCTTTCACGGTGAATTAAGGGAAGCACTTTGATGAGAAATAAATCTATATTGGGGGGAATTTTCTGTGTGTTCTTTGTTAGTTACTATATATATTGTTGTTTAGTCACTAAGTCATGTCTGCCTCTTTTGTGACCCCAAAAAGAATCTGTAGCCTGCCATGCTTCTTTGCCCATGGGATTTTCCAGGCAAGAATACTAGAGTGGGTTGCCATTTCCTTATCCAGGGGGTCTTCTTCACCCAGGGATAGAACTTGTGTCTCCTGCATTGCAAGCAAATTCTTTATTCCTGAGCCATCAGAGAAGCCCTCTGATCAATAAGGATGCTCTGACACCCCTCAGCTCATGCGAGTACTGAGGGCAACCTACTAAGTAACTTTTTCATTATTTCTTGGGTTCCTGATGGACTTAAGCTATAGGGAGATAAGTAAACTCCAAGCCATGAAGCCCCCAATTCAGTGTCTCTGCTGAATTTGTCTACAGTCTAGATTTTATAGTTTTAATCACAATTAAGGGATGAAACACACAACACAGGAGAAATGAACATGGATTCTAGGTGTACACTGTGAAGAGAAAAGAAACTTGGAAACAAAATTGACTTTGAAAAGAGAACTTTAAAAATCCGGCACACCAAATACATTTAAACACCTCGGCTCTCTAGGGCAAATACTAAAGCTATCAAAATGAGAAAAGAATCTGCTAAGCTTAAACTGACAAGGTTATTTCCCCTCTTCATCTCCCTGTTCACGAAAATCATTGGGCAAGATAGGCAAGTCTTTGGCATGAAGCTCAAAAGAGAAAAAAGTAAAGAGTCTTTAATGATTACATAGCTGGATTTTTAAAACCAATTGAGAATGGATTTAGGTTTCATCTCTGATGATATCTTACCCTGTTTCTTTTGAAAATGTAATCATTCTAGTAAGTTCAATATTTATCATTTACTTGCCCAGGATATTGTCCAAAGAATCCATGAAAAACATCCTGGAAGTTATTTATGATGTAACTGCATGCTTAGTTATTGGGCTGAGACTTGAAGATTTGGTCCAAAGTTGAGAGTTAGCTGAGCAGAGAGGAGCAAGGACAAAAGGAGGAAGTACAAATGAGCAAAGCCAAAACCTTCAGAGAGAATGAGGACCGTTAAAGTGCAACATTTTTCTCATTCTCTTCTTTTGAGTGGAGAAATCTTTTGGCTTAAATCTAACTGGGCTCATCTTTGATGACTAGACCGTACACTGTACAATAAGATTTGTCTTATTGGCCTCAGGACAGGAAACAACAGATGTCTCACTGATAAATGAGACTCACATTTCAATGTTATTCTTTCTTTTCCTTTAGAAACGGTGTATGTAGAAGCTGTATATATAAGTGAGCTACCCAGGTGGCTCAAGTGGTAAAGAATCTGCCTGCCAATGTGGGAGATGCGGGTTCAACCTCTGGGTCAGGAAGATCCCCAGGAGAAGGAAATTGCAACCTATTCCAATGTTTCTGCCTGGGAAATCCCATGGGCAGAGGAGCATGGCAGGCTACAGACTCTTTTGGGGGTCACAAAAGAGGCAGACATGACTTAGTGACTAAACAAAAATAAATATAGACTCTTTACTTTTTTCTCTTTTGAGCTTCATGCCAAAGACTTGCCTATCTTGCCCAATGATTTTCGTGAACAGGGAGATGAAGAGGGGAAATAACCTTGTCAGTTTAAGCTTAGCAGATTCTTTTCTCATTTTGATAGCTTTAGTATTTGCCCTAGAGAGCCGAGGTGTTTAAATGTATTTGGTGTGCCGGATTTTTAAAGTTCTCTTTTCAAAGTCAATTTTGTTTCCAAGTTTCTTTTCTCTTCACAGTGTACACCTAGAATCCATGTTCATTTCTCCTGTGTTGTGTGTTTCATCCCTTAATTGTGATTAAAACTATAAAATCTAGACTGTAGACAAATTCAGCAGAGACACTGAATTGGGGGCTTCATGGCTTGGAGTTTACTTATCTCCCTATAGCTTAAGTCCATCAGGAACCCAAGAAATAATGAAAAAGTTACCTAGTAGGTTGCCCTCAGTACTCGCATGAGCTGAGGGGTGTCAGAGCATCCTTATTGATCAGAGGGCTTCTCTGATGGCTCAGGAATAAAGAATTTGCTTGCAATGCAGGAGACACAAGTTCTATCCCTGGGTGAAGAAGACCCCCTGGATAAGGAAATGGCAACCCGCTCTAGTATTCTTGCCTGGAAAATCCTATGGGCAGAGGAGCCTGGCGGGCTTCAGTCCACGGGGTCGCAATGAGTCAGACACAACTGTGCACACATACAAACACGCATGGTGAATATGGAGATTAGGAGTCTACATTAAAACTTGCAAACGTGATTGACGAAGATATTCTAGGCTGGCAAAACTGCCTTTATCTCGATCATATGATATTACAGCACATGTCCTATTCAGACACTTCCCTTTTACTTGAAATAAGTGGAGAAAGAGAAAAGACAGAGCACAGATCCAACAGACTTTGCAAACAGATTCTGCTTTGCTCTAAGACACAAAATCACTGCAGATGCGAAAAGCAAGGAGGAGCTCACTGTTTACCTTTTATAAGACCAGTTAAGAGTTTACAATATATTAACTTTGGAATCACATGTGTTTAAAAGCCTGCTCCTTGAGGTGTTGGCAGTTTATATACTGAGCATAGTGAGCTATGTTGACCTATTTCTTGTGATGCCCTGAGATATAAGAACAAGGAAGGTTATGTTGACTGGTGGGACTACTCCGAGGTCATGATGCCTAGTTTCTATGCAGCCCATCTGCAAACACAATGAACACTTCTGTAGAACTCAGTTGTATAAAAATCAGCAGAATTATTGAATAACCTCTCAGCTTCTGAAACACCCTCTTTAACTAGAATAATACTATCAAGAAACATTTACTATGAATTTATGAAGGGCTGATCATTTGTCCACAGGCCAATCAGTAACAGAAAGAGGGAAGAAAGAAGGCAATGAAAGTGATGACTGCATAGTGGTGAAAGCCTGCCTCTACAAAAAATGCAGGAGGGGGAAAATAAAGCAGATTGAGGTAGTGAAAATGGAGAATTAAAGAGGGGAATCTTAATAAAGCATGGAATACAAAGGTGAGTCACTAATATGGGTAATCAGTCCAATTTGGGGTAAAACAAAACAAAAACTCAAAAATTTCAAGATATACTGATATGGTTAAAATGATGAACTCCTTGAAATCAACTTTTTGTTTTCAATTTAAGGACTATAGTATATGGACTAGCGGCTGCTTGTGAGCTTTTGGTTTTTATTTCTTTCTTTTATTGGAGTATAATTGCATTATAATGTTGAGTTGGTTTCTGGTCTACACCAAAGAGAATTAGCTATGCCTGGAGAATCCCACGGATGGAGGAGCCTGGTAGACTACAGTCCATGGGGTCTCTAAGAGTAAACAGAACTGAGCGACTTCATTTTCACTTTTCACTTTCATGTATTGGAGAAGGAAATGGCAATCCACTCCAGTATTCTTGCCCGGAGAATCCCAGAAACAGAGGAGCCTGGTGGGCTGCTGTCTATGGGGTCGCACAGAGTCGGACACGACTGAAGCGGCTTAGCAGCAGTGTACATGTATCTCTTCCCTTTTGAATTCCCTGCTACTCACCCCCTTCCCACCTCTCTAGGTCATCACAGAGTACCAAGCTGAGTTTATTGGAAATTTTAAAGTAATTATCAAATAGACCAATAATACAATCATAGGGCACTAGAAGAATACTAGAAGGGATATATATTTATATGCATAGAAATACATGTATTTTATTTATGTATACAGCCATATATTTATGTAAATAAAATAAGATACACTTCCCATGGACAATGTCAGTCTCTCCTTTCAGCAAGAAAACTTACCTTTTAAAGAATAATGTAGTATTCTTATGTCCATGAAAAGCCTTATTCATATAAAATCAGCAAAATAATTGCTAAAGTCATTAGATTTTCTTTCCAATGACCATGGATTAAATAAACTCATTCTTCCAACAAGTAGTTATTGAATTTCAACTCCATGTTAAATACTATACAAAACACTGCAGGCTATATAAACAAGCATAGAAAATTGTCTTCCTTCAAGGATCTTAAAGTCTTGCATGTGTATGTATCTATGTACATCTGTATCATTTATATCCATCTGTATGATACGTGTGTGATTTTGTTTATCAGTATTTTTATTTACATAAAATGTTAACAATGAAGAAAAATACATAATAGACACTATTCTAGATCACTCATTGCTTGTTTTGAGTGTGGTACATTTTGGAAAAGAAAGGTATGTATAAAATGTTATCTTTACCATTTAGGATTATTCAGATTAGTAGGGGAAAACATAAAGACCAAAAAGCATATAATCATAAAAACATACCCCATACATCAAATTAAAAAAGTGCAGCCAAGAGGAAACAATTAATCTAACTTAGAGGCATCAATAAGCTTTCAAAGTAAGCTACTAAGGACATTCCAGTGGAGGAGAAGCACAAAGTTGGGGAAAGGAAGTCTTTGAGGTAGATGGGAATAGCATGATGACACGTAAAAAAATCATGAAACAACTCCCTTCTGGGGAAATGTGTGGCTAGACCAGCTGGAGGAGCAGAGAGAACATAAGTTATATAGCAATGAGAGAGGACTCTGAAAAATATATGAGAAAGTACAGGGTGTGTCATGTTATGGAATCAGAACAGGATCTCCTGGATAAGGAGCCATTTTCTTACTAAATTAATCAATTTTCTGTTTATATAAAATATATTTCATTCATTATATTAACCTAATTTAAGTTATGAATTAATGTTATTTAGTAATTATGTGCCTGTGTGATCAGTTGCTCAGTCTGACTTTTTGTGGCCCTATGGGCTATAGCCTGGTAGGTTGGTGGTCCCCCTGGTATATAGTATCATAAAGAGCTGGATATGCAATGGCAAAATTTGGTGATCATTCACAGCAATAGATGAATCCTAATTGGAGAAGAGAAGTCCATGTGTTGAGCCTTTTATAAACTGCATGTGTGCCACCATAAACCTATGGATGAAGCTGTAGGGCTGCTGATGGAAAGAGAACACTATTCATGTGTAGGATATTTTGTTCACCTAATGACTAAACCCTATCCCTGTTATAAGGGACTACTCACCTGGAACACAAGATGTCTTACTCAAGGTCCATTCTGAGATTCCTTTTTATAAAATTATTACCTAAAATTATTTTTTTAAGCTGAGGTATAATTTACTTACAATATTAACATCAGTTTCGGGTGTATAACATAGTGATTTGATATTCTTAGGTATTATGAAATAATTACTATGATAAGTCTAGCCACCATCTGTCGCCATACAAAGTTATTACCTCCTATTTACTATATCGCCAATGCTTTACATTTTATCCCCGAGACTTGCGTATTTAATAAGTAAGTGTGTACTTAATTCCCTTCATCTACTTCAACCCTCCCCCCACTTTCCCTCCCCTCTGACCATCACTTGTTTGTTCTCTGTGTATATGAACCTGTCTCTGTTTTGTTCTGTTTTTCATTTGTTTTGTTTTTAGATTTCGCATATAAATGAAATAATTTTGCGTTTGTCTTTCTCTGTCTACTTTATTTCATTTAGCATAGTACCTTTTAGGACTATCCATGTTGTCTGCAAATGGCAAGATCTGATTCCTTTTTATGGCTGAGTAATATTCTAGTGTGTGTAAATATATGTATATGCCACATCTTCTTTATTCAATGGGCACTTACGTTATTTCCAAAATTCTTTAACATCAATACAACAGATTTCTTATTTTTAAATCGCTAAACATCCAGCCAAACCAAAGCTCTAGAATTCTTCATAGTCTTATTCTATTATCTAATTTTCTTCATAGCTGAATAAAGTCATTGACTACTCTGTTCCACTATAAAAATTTAAGATAGTGCCTACAACATGGTGGGCAATCTTATTTTTTCAGTGAATGCAAAAATACAACAAACAAACAACAACAAAAAAAACTGTTAAAGTTTACAAGCAGTAGAATGTCAAAATGTCAAGTGGGACAAATGAGATACATAAGTGAAAAGTGAAAAGGTAGTCACTCAGTCATGCCTGACTCTTTGCAACAACATGTACTGTAGTCCATCAGGATCCTCTGTCCATGGAATTCTCCAGGATGGAATACTAGAGTGGATTGCCATTCACTTCTCCAGGGGATCTTCCTGACCCAAGGATCAGATCTGTGTCTCCCACAATGTGCAGATTCTTTACCATCTGATCTATAAGGGAAGACCCCGAGATAGGTAAGCATGGTGGAAAACAAATATTAAATTTAAAAAAAAAAGAAGATAGCAAACATCATTTAACAGTATGCCAGACACTGAACTGAGAGCTTTATGCACATCCTCATTTAATCTTCACAGTTCCATGAGGTAGGCACTGCAAGACCTTCTGGAACTAACACCCAAAAAAGATGTCCTTTCCATTATAGAGGACTAGAATGTAAAAGCAGCAAGTCAAGAGATACTTAGAGTAACAGGCAAACTTGGCCTTGGAGTACAAGATGAAACAGGGCAAACGCTAATAGAGTTTTGCTAAGAGAATGCACTGATCATAGCAAGCACTCTCTTCCAACAACACAAGAGAAAACTCTACACATGGACGTCACCAGATAGTCAATACTGAAGTCACATTGATAATATTCTTTGCAGCCAAAGTTAGAGAAGCTCTACACAGTCACCAAAAACAAGACTGGGAGCCAACTGTGGCTCAGATTATGAACTCCTTATTGCCAATTTCAGACTTAAATTGAAGAAAGTAGGGGAAAGCACTAGGCTATTCAGTTATGACCTAAATTAAATCCCTTACAATTATACAGTGGCAGTGGCAAATAGATTCAAGGGATTAGATCTGAAAGAGTGCTTGAAGAACTATGGATGGAGGTTCATGACATTGTATGCGAGGCAGAGATCAAGACCATTCCCAAGAAAAAGAAATGTAAAAAGGCAAAATGGTTGTCTGAGGAGGCCTTAAAAATAGCTATGAAAAGAAGGGAAGCAAAAGGCAATGGAAGAAAAGAAAAGATATACTCATTTGAATGCAGAGTTCGAAAGAAGAGCAAGGACAGATAAGAAAGCCTTCCTCAGTGATCAGTGCAAAGAAACAGAGGAAAACAAAAGAACGGGAAAGACTACAGATCTCGTCAAGAAAATTAGAGATACCAAGGGAACATTTCATTCAAAGATAGGCTCAATAAAGGACAGAAATGGTATGGATCTAACAGAAGCAGAAGATATTAAGAAGAGGTGGCGAGAATACACAGAAGAACTATACAAAAAAGATTGTCATGACCCAAATAACCACGATGGCGTAGTCACTCACCAAGAGCCAAACATCCTGGAATGTGAAGTCAAGTGGGCCTTAGGAATCACTGTGAACAAAGCTAGTGGAAGTGATGGAATTCAAGCTGAGCTCTTTCAAATCCTGAAAGATGATGCTGTGAAAGTGCTGCACTCAATATGCCAGTCATTTTGGAAAACTCAGAAGTGGCCACAGGTCTAGAAACAGTCAGTTTTCATTCCAATCCCAAGGAAAGGCAATGCCAAAGAATGTTCAAACTACCATGCAATTACCCTCATCTCACATGCTAGTAAAGTAATGCTCAAAATTCTCCAAGCCAGGCTTCAACTTCCAGATGTTCAAGCTGGATTTAGAAAAAGCAGAGGGACCAGACATCAAATTGCCAACATCTATTGGATTATTGAAAACACAAGAGAGTTCCAGGAAATCTCTACTTCTGCTTTACTGACTATGCCAAAGCCTTTGACTATGTGGATCACAACAAACTGTGGAAGATTCTTCAAGAGATGGAAATACCAGATCACCTGACCTGCCTCCTCAGGAATCTGTATGCAGGTCAAGAAAAAACAGTTAAAACTGGACATGGAACAACAGACTGGTTCCAAATCAGGAAAGGAATACGTCAAGGCTGTACATTGTCACCCTGCTTATTTAACTTATATGCAGAGTACATCATGTGAAATGTCGCACTTCATGAAGCGCAAGCTGGAATCAAGATTGCCAGGAGAAACATCAACAACCTCAGATATGCAAATGACAGCACCCTTATGGCAGAAAGAAAAGAAGAACTAAAGAGCCTCTTGATGAAAGTGAAAGAGGAGAGTGAAAAACATGGCTTAAAACTCAACATTCAGAAAACTAAGATCATGGAATCTTGTCCCATCACTTCATGGCAAATAGATGGGGAAACAGTGGAAACAGTGACAGACTATTTTGGGGGACTCCAAAATCACTGCAGATGGTGACTGCAGCCATGAAATTAAAAGATGCTTGCTGCTTGGAGGGAAAGTTATGACCAACCAGTACAGCATATTAAAAAGCAGAGACTGTTGGTGGGAATGCAAACTAGTACAGCCACTATGGAGAACAGTGTGGAGATTCCTTAAAAAACTGGAAATAGAACTGCCTTATGACCCAGCAATCCCACTGCTGGGCATACACACCGAGGAAATCAGAATTGAAAGAGACACGTGTACCCCAATGTTCATCGCAGCACTATTTATAATAGCCAGGACATGGATGCAACCTAGATGTCCATCAGCAGATGTATGGATAAGAAAGCTGTGGTACATATACTCTGTGGAGTATTACTCAGCCATTAAAAAGAATACATTTGAATCAGTTCTAATGAGATGGATGAAACTGGAGCCGATTATACAGAGGGAAGTAAGCCAGAAAGAAAAACATCAATACAATATACTAATGCATATATATGGAATTTAGAAAGATGGTAATGATGATCCTGTATGTGAGACAGCAAAAGAGACACAGATGTGTAGAATAGTCTTTTGGACTCTGGGAGAGGGAGAGGGTGGGATGATTTGGGAGAATGGCATTGAAACATGTATAATATCATATATGAAATGAATTGCCAGTCCAGGTTCGATGCAGGACTCTGGATGCCTGGGGCTGGTGCACTGGGACTACCCAGATGGATGGTATGGAGAGGGAGGTGGGAGGGGGGTTCAGGATGGTGAACAGGTGTACACCTGTGGCAGATTCATGTTGATGTATGGTAAAAACAATACAATATTATAAAATAATTAGCCTCCAATTAAAATAAATAAATTTATATTAAAAAAAAAGGCAGAGACATCACTTTGCCAACAAGCGTCCATCTAGTCAAGCCAATGGTTTTTCCAGTAGTCGTGTATGGATGTGAGAGTTGGACTATACAGAAAGCTGAGTATCGAAGAATTAATGCTTTTGAACTGTGGTGTTGGAGAAGACTCTTGAGAATCCCTTGGACTGCAAAGAGATCAAACCAATCAATCCTAAAGGAGATGAGTCCTGGGTGTTCACTGGGAGGACTGATGCTGAAGCTGAAACTCCAATACTTTGGCCACCTTATGTGAAGGGCTGACTCATTGGAAAAGACCCTGATGCTGGGAAAGATTGAAGGTAGGAGGAGAAGGGGATGACATAGGATGATATGGTTGCATGGCATCACCGACTCGAAGTACATGAGTTTGAGTAAGCTCTGGGAGTTGATGATGGACAGGGAAGCCTGGTGTGCTGCAATCCATTGAGCTGCAAAGAGTTGGACATGGCTGAGTGACTGTACTGAACTGAGGCACTAATATATTTATTTGTAGATAAGTAACGTGAGGCACAGAGAGGTTAAGTAACTTTCCAAAGATCACACAGCTACTCAGCGACAGAATCTATGATTTTGATTCCAAAGGCCATCTTAAACTCCTATATTGCTGTAGAATCAATGTAAATGAAAGATAGGTAATGGCATGACAAAGTCTTTAGAATATATTAAGCATGCTTGCATTCAGCTTTTGATGAGTTTATCTCAAAGGCCAAGGAGAAGGCATCAAGAAATATGAATTTTCCAGGGTAGCTGAGTTGGGGCTTTGAATTGATGAAGAACATGGCTATGAAAACTGGGATTTTGTGTAAGGAACAGATAGATGGACTTACAATACTTGGTTTGTGTAGTAAATAATTTGTGATGTCATTTAGTCACTAAGATGTGTTTGACTCTTATGCAACCCCATGGACTATAGCCTGGCAAGCTCCCTGTCCATGGGATTCTCCAGGGAAGAATACTGGAGTGGGTTGCCATTTCCTTCTCTGGAGGATCTTCTCAACCCAGGGATCAAACTGACTTCCCGAAAGAAGTGTAGCCTTTGTCTTCTAGGAGGCAGTCTTTAATCCCTTAGACTGACATGCCTGATACAAAGATACTCCTATTATCTTTGTTTGCCTGGGGCCTTGGATCACATTGGATATAGGGTGGAAACTTTGGGCCAAGACAACTGATAACACCACAACTCGAGGATTTGAGTTTACCCAGGATCAGTCAAATATACAGAGTGAAGTAAGCCAGAAAGAAAAACACCAATACAGTATACTAACACATATATATGGAATTTAGGAAGATGGCAATGACAACCCTGTATGCAAGACAGGGAAAGAGACACAGATGTGTATAACGGACTTTTGGACTCAGAGGGAGAGGGAGAGGGTGGGATGATTTGGGAGAATGACATTCTAACATGTATACTATCATGTGAATTGAATCGCCAGTCTATGTCTGATGCAGGATGCAGCATGCTTGGGGCTGGTGCATGGGGATGACCCAGAAAGATGTTATGGAGAGGGAGGTGGGAGGGGGGTTCATGTTTGGGAATGCATGTAAGAATTAAAGATTTAAAATTTAAAAAATAAAAAACTAAAATTAAAAAAATAAAAAAAATTAAAAAAAAAATTGGAGCTGGAGATTGACTGTATGTTCAATCATCCATGTCTCTGTGCTGGAGCCCCAGTGCAAATTCTGGAAACTGAGGCTCGGCCACAATCCTGGCTGGCAATCCTCCCTGCATGATGTTACACACTGTGTCTGGGAGGGGTTAATGTGTGTGGCATCCACAGGGAGAGAGAGAATGACTGGAAGTTCCGTGTTCGGAGACTTCCTACATGCTGCTGCACACATCTTTTCCCTTGGTTGATTTTATCCCATAAAAAGTGTTTGTAGCCATAACCAGAACAGCTTTCGGTGAGTTCTTGCAAGCTATTCAACCCGAGGATAGTTTTAGGAACCACCGTCCCTGGTAACTCAGATAGTAAAGAATCTGCCTACAGTGCAGGAGACCCAGGTTTGATCCCTCAGTCAGATTCTCCTGGAAAAGTGCATGGCAACTCACTTCCAGTATTCTTTCCTGGAGAATTCCATGGACAAAGGAGTCTGGTGGGCCACAATCCATGGGGTCACAGAGTCAGATATGACTGAACAACTAACCATTTTTTCCGCCTAACTTACAATTTGTTGTAGTAGTGAGGGTGATCTTTCATGGACTGTGTGACCTCAAACTTGGCCCAGACTATACGCAACTATAATAGTGAGGAAAGGCAACTCATATCTATGAGTGCATTTGTGGTGTGCCAAGTGACTTCAGTCATGTCCAACTCTGTGCAACCCTATGGACTGTAGCCTTCGAGTCTCCTGTGTCCTTGGGATTCTCTAGGCAAGAATACTGGAGTGGGTAGCCATTTCCTCCTGATCCAGAGATCGAACCCCTGTCTCTTACATCTCCTGCATTGGCAGGCAGGTTCTTTACCACTAGCACCACCTGGGAAGGCCAGTGTCTGTGAGTGGAAAATGCTTTAGGAATAGCACTGAGTTCTTTGCTTGAGTGGTCTTGCACAACACACCAGGTGACCTGTGACAGAGATGCTATTATCCTGTTTTCAGATGAAGAAACTGTGGCTCAGAGAGGTTTTGTGACTAACCTGAGGATGCAAAGACCAAGGAATATAGTCACGTCTCTAATTTTTATTTTATATTAAAATTAAGATTTTGTTTCTAGTACTGAGGGTGGAACTGGGTCATACCAGGGGTGAAAGACCAGGGGTGTAGAAAGGGCCTGCCCACCGAACAGAAAGGAATAAAAACAATTCCATGAATTATTGAGTATCTCAGACTTCTGCAAAATGTAACCAAATGAATCTGAACTGGATTATTCCTCAAGCTCATATTTTAGCCCTAATTTATCACAAACACTACCTTCTATTTATGGAGCGCAGTAATTATGTTTTAGAAACCTCATTATATTTATTGCAAATACAAAGGACACAAAATAGATACTGTATCTGCCCTAGAGCAGTATTGGAGACACAGTAAACAAGAACTAAAGGAAATAGAACATGTATAAAATTACAATTTTGGTAATTGCTCTGAAGGAAAAGTTCAAAGTCTAGGGCTTTGTATGGGAAGTCAGAAAAGCCTCCATAGAAAAAGATGCTTTAACTGAAAGTTAAAAGATACTACTCAGGAGAGGTGAAAGAGTAAGAATATTCTTGACAGAGGGGAGAAAAGGATTTTGACACGTTTCAGAAACCAAAGGCGATGTGACTAAAGCATAGTGACAAGGAGAGAGGAGGGCAGGGCCAGGCCATTGTGAGCTATAATAAGGACTGCAGAGTTGGGAGACAGGCTAGAATCTGGATGTTAGATATGATAGACATCTAGGGTACAAGCAAGAAAGGCGAGAAGGTGAGTGACTTAGAGGAGAAAGGGTTAAGTTTATTGGTGATGTCAGGTATCACTGAAGATAAACCTAAAATACCCCAGTATACAAAATGTCTGAAAAAGCTGGTGCATATAGTGTATTCAGCCTAATCAAACTACCCCTTTTGAGTGGCTTTGACAGACGATTTCCTAAAGGGGCCACAAGAAATTAAAACAAACAAACAAACAAAAAAACCTGCATGCAGTTCTTCTGTCTATCTCTCATTTCAGTAGGTTAGAATGTCTTATGAACAAAAGTCAATTAAAATTTCAGATTGCTCCTGAAGAATGGAAATGACCATTTCCAGTGGGAGAAAACCCAGGAATAGAAAGGAAATCCATCCTATAATAACATATTATTTAAAATTCAACTTTCTATCACTTCAACAACCCTTGATGTGCTTACCATGTGGATGCGGTCCCTGGGTCTGAAAGCTGCTGAGGTCTGAGATGCAACGCTTGAGCTAAAGCATGTAGACTTGCAATTTAAAGCCTCAATTTCTGGCAATCCAGTTTTCTTTTAGATTATTTCTGTTTGTTTTTGTTCAGTTCTAGGAACTCAGCCTGAGTCTGGTAAATAATTTAAGAATCCTGACTCCAGCCACTGGGACACATCTTTCTAAATCATCATCAGCGTTTTCTGTTTTCAGAGAAGACCAGACCAGTCCTAGCTCCCCATCCTCAGTCCAAAGGAATTTCTGAGAACTTCAAGTTCAAAATAGCTGGTGGAACATTTGAGGTTATACCTGCTTCCTCCCCAAAGCTCAGTGAATTTACAGGGAAAAAAATAATTGCACCAGCTTTAGGAGCCCAGGGTGTTGTTCATCAGCAGGAGGTAACATTTGGGATTCTGTGGGTGCTACACATTCTGTAATGGAGCACATGATAAAAAATAAAACAAAGTGAGCATATTAACATACCACATAGAGAGGAGAGGATCTTCAATACAAGGAGGTTTCCTGGGGTCAGTGTAGACTGTAGGAATGGGCTATGGAGAAACTGGCGGCCATATTAATTAAAATGAAAAAGCTGTTACATAGCATGGCTGGCTGGACCAGTCTTTGCCATAGAAACTAACTGTGGAAACAGTTGTCCCATGTACATCTGTTATTGTGGAATTTGCCATCCTAGCTAGACATCTTTTAGTGTTGCAAGAGAAAGATGCTGAGCAGCTCCAGGTACTTCCTGGCCACCACACAGAACATGGAACACCTTCCTCTGTTGATTTATGGATCTCACTGTTTGTTTAGTTGTTGTTCAATTGCTCAGTCATGTCCAACTCTTTTGTAATCCCATAACTGGCCAAGCTCCTCTGTCCACGGGATTTTCCAGGCAAGAATACTGGAGTGGGTTGCCATTTCCTTCTCCAGGGGATCTTCCCGACCCAGGGATCAAACCCACATCTCCTGCAAATCTCCTGCATTGCAGGCAGATTCTTTACTGCTGAGCCACCAGGGAAAACCCTGTTTATTTTGTTAGTTACTTTGATGATGTTTTACCTGCCCATGAACATATCACCTATAGCAGAAGCTGAGCCACAAGGGAAGCCCAAGAACAGTGGAGTGGGTAGCCTATTGCTTCTCTAGCGGATCGTCCCGACTCAGGAGTCGAACCAGAGTCTCCTGCATTGCAGGCAGATTGTTTACCAACTGAATTATCAGGGAAGCCCATAACAGAAGCTAGGATCTTGATAATGGTCCCTCCATCACTCCATTACCCATCCCCTGTTAAGATGATCATCTTAAATCACACCCCCTATTCACCATTTCCTTTCCACATGTGTTTATTTCTTATACAGAAATTCTTCTAAAATTATATTATTATTTTACTTTATAAAAATTGGTATAATGCTGTGTGTAATCCTTTTATTTTTTTAAGCTTTTTATTTCATATTGGGAGATAGCTGATTAACAATGTTATGATAGTTTCAGGTTAACAGTGAAGCAACTCAGCCATACACGTACATGTACCCTTTCTTCCCCAAACTCACCTCTCTTCCAGGCTGCCACATAACATTAAGCTGAGTTCCCTGTGCCATATAGTAGGTCCTTGTGGTTATTCATTTTAAATATAGCAGTGTGTATACATTCATTCCAAACTCCCTCCTTATCCCTTCCCCCTGGCAACTGTGAGTTCATTCTTTCAGTCTGTGAGTCTGATTCTGTTTTGTAAATAAGTACGTTTGTATCATTTCTTTTTATATTCCACACATAAGGAATATTATATATTAGGAGATATGATCCATATATACTCAGCCATTGAAAAGAATGAAATAATGCCATTTGTAGCAAAATGTAAAGACTGAAGAGACTGTCATACTGAGTGGAGTCAGTCAGACAGAAAAAGATAAATATAATTCTTTTACAGTTACTTTTCTATTTAAATTTATATTGCTATATTTTATCCCTATTCTTTCTAGTTATACATTTTAAATGCTATGTGAGATTTTGTTGTCTGCGTTTACTTATTTTAGTTGTATGCTCTCCTGCTATGAGTCTTCAGACTGTTTCCAGTTTTTTGAAGATGTAAACAGTGCTCCTATGAATGTGCTGAGCAGGTGTCCTGTGTCCAGGTGCAGAGGCTTTTCTTGGTATACACCTAAGAGACAGACTGTCAGACCATAGCAAGAGGGATGTCGACTTCAGCCAGGAACACCAAACCATTCTCTAAAGTGGTTACCAACCCACAGTCCCTCCAGCAAGGTACACTTTATCCAGTACTTGTCTTCAGTTCTTCATATTGTCAGATTTTTAACTTTTGTCCATGAAATCATATAATGCCATTGTGGTTGTTACTGACATTTTTCTGATCATTTGTTATGTTGAATATTTCTTGACAAATTTGTCATTTGTGTTTACTCTTCTGTGAAATGCTTGTTCTTGCTGCCTATTACCTTGTTTTTTAAAATGAGTTTGTTGGTGTTTCTCTAGTTACTTTTGTTGTTGTTGTTACTGAGTTGTGGGAATTCTTTAGATATTCTGGATAGCTTATCACATACATGATGTGCAAGTATTTTCTCCATTCCATCAGCTGCCTTTTCACTTTTCTGTGTCCTTTGGTGCACTTGTGTGTGTGTGTGTGTGTGTGTGTTGCCATGCTGTGCAGCATGCAGGATCTTAGTTCCCCAGACAGGGATCAAACCCGTGCCCCCTGCTGTAGAAGTAAGAAGGCTTAACTACTGGGTTGCCAGGGAAGTCCTTCTAGCTAATTTTTGAGCCTTTAAAATATATTTTCATAGTAATCTTTTGATTTTCTGTTTTGCAGAGATGCTTTCCCAGATTGTAACTTACTTTTCCACTTTCTTGAACATGTCTTTTGATAAGTACAATCTGAATTTTAATATTGCTTATGTGTTGATATTATATATGCCTGGCTATTTCTATGTTATTTAAGGAACTGCTTTTTAAAAATTAATGTGGTCATCTTGATAAATTATCTTATGACTTGTAAATCATTTTCTGCGTTTTATTCTAGGTTTTGTGTATAAACAGTTATCTTCTGGTGATGACACTTTTGCTTTCTCCTTTCTAAATTTGTGAGTCTACTTTTTTTCCCTTTCATATATCTTAAAGCTTACTGTACTGGCTAGGACTTCTGTTAAAATATTGATTAAAAGTGGTGATAGTGAATCCCTTTGTCATATTTCCTGTTGTAAAAGGAATATTTATGATATCTTTCCATTTATAATTAAAATTGCCCATATGTTTTTATTCCAAATGAGTGTTGCTGCTGTTGCTGCTAAGTCGCTTCAGCCATGTCCAACTCTGTGCGACCCCATAGACGGCAGCCCACCAGGCTCCCCCATCCCTGGGATTCTCCAGGCAAGAAACTGGAGTGGGTTGCCATTTCCTTCTCCAATGCATGAAAGTGAAAAGAGAAAGTGAAGTCACTCAGTCATGTCTGACTTAGCGACCCCATGGACTGCAGCCTACCAGGCTCCTCCATCCACGGGATTTTACAGGCAAAATTACTGGAGTGGGGTGCCATTGGATCTTATCAAATCCTTGTTTTGCATCTCTTAAAATAATGACGTGAACGTGGCTCAGTTGGATCCAACTCTGTGACCCCATGACTGCAGCCTCCCAGGCTTCTCTGTTCATGGAATTCTCCAGGCAAGAATACTGGAGTGGGCAGCCATTTCCCCCTCCACATGATCTTTCCTATCCAGGGATCTCCTGCAAGTCACTTGCACTGTGGGTAGATTCTTTACCACCTCACCACCTGGGAAGACCCTCAAATTTAACTGGATCTACTGTAATTCTTATTTTCCTAATCTGACAGCCCTAGTATAGATACAGGCATTATTTACCCCAGAGTCTCTTGGAAGACTTGGTAAAGCACTGATTTATCAGCTCCACGCCCTCAGTTCTGATGGAGTTTGTCTGGGAGAGACCCCCAAATTTTAAATTTCTCACAAGCTCCTCTAAGGTGCTAATGCTAGCCTGGAGCCAGACTTTGAGATCCTTTAGTTTATCCAAAAAAAATGGTCAGGGAGAAAGCAGAGAACTATTGCTCTTTATGCTCCTACAAAACTACTGCACCACACAAACCAGCATGCACTCTAGAGATTTTTCACAGTTTTTGATGTGTCTTGATTTTTCTTCTGTTTGCCTTTTGGGATTGTTCCTAGCAGAGACAGTCAGAAACTGTGCTAGTTCAACATCTTGGTAAGAACTGGAATCATAGAGCAGTGACTTTATCTTAAATTGTGGGAGACAATTTGCAACAAAAGCTCTCCCAGAACTAGTTATGTTATTTTATACCGGTATACAACAGTAGGGCTTCCCAGGGGGCGCTACTGGTAAAGAATCTGCCTGCCAATGCAGGAGAGGCAAAAGACAGTGGGTTTGTTAGGCACACTATGAGAACAGATTAGAGTTTCTTTCTTTCTTTTTTTAAATTTTTTTTACTAATTCTATAAGATTGGCAAGTTGATAACAGAGAGGTAGTTGTCAAGAATACTGCTCTTGTTTTAAAGGAAAAATAACTGTCGGGTTTTATAATTAGCCCAAGAAAGACACTTAGACTTGTTTTCTCCACTATTTTTAATGAATGATTTTGAAAGTTTGGGAAGGTAGATAATTCTATTTTGACAGGTCTCTTTTAGACAGTGTAGAGTTATTGGACATCGTGTACACAAACTGAGATTCTTGATTACCCAGAATTGAAGTGAAAGATAGCTAAAGGAATATACAAAGTTTGGTTATGTAGGAATTGTTTCATCATTTTAATTCAGCTTAGCTAATAAAAGCACTTAGTTTGTTCTAGGTTATCTGTGTTTATTTTAAAGTTGCTAATTATTTTAAATTAGACATGACTTGCAAGGTTTAATACATAATTTGTCATAAAGCACCATGCTATTTTCAAAAATCATTAAGTTCACAGGAAGTTATGTATTAGAAATGCACACTGGATACAACCAATTATTGCCTTGGAAACTTTGACAGCTAGCTTATGTAAATGCCTTATGTCTATTCACCTGGAGTGACCTCCCACATTTTAGACCAAAAAAGAAAAAAAAAAAAACACAAGTAACTACTGTCTATATCCTGTAGTACTACAGTCTCAAGAGTGGGGTGTCTGCACTGGGTATACAAAATACAGTCCTATGGGCGAGTGCAGGAAGAAGTGATCAGAACTTCTATTTACATTTATTCAAAATATTATCATTTGCAATTTTCTATTTTTGGTTGCATGTTATAATATCCATGATATTCATGTGTATGTGTGTGTTAGACACTCGCTCAGTCATGTCTAACTCTTTGTAATCTATGGGCTATAGCCTGCCAATCTCCTCAATCCATGGGATTCTCCAGGGAAGACTGCTGGAGTGGGTTGCCATTTCCTTCTCCAGGGGATCTTCCCAATCCAGGGATTGAATTTGGGTCTGCTACACTGCAGGCAGATTATTTACAGTCTGAGCCACCAGGGAAGCCCATAATATTGGTAATAAGTGATAACAAACATATTACTTTATACATCAGTATAAAGTATGCTGGTGGTACCGAACAACTTTGTTGCATAATAAGAAATAACAACATTGTAAATCAAGTATACTTCAATAAAAATAAATAAGAAAAACTACACGCATGGGGTATATACTGGAGGTGTATGCTCTTGCACTTTTTTAAATTTATTTTTTATTGAAGCATAATTGCTTTATAGAATTTTGCTCTTTTCTGTCAAACCTCAACATGAATCAGCCATAGGTATACATATATCCCCTCCGTTTTGGAACTCCCTCCCATCTCCCTCCCATCCCAGCCCTCTAGGTAGATACAGAGCCCCTCTTTGAGTTTCCTGAGCCATACAGCAAATTCCTGTTGGCTATCTATTTTACATATGGTAATGTAAGTTTCCATGTTACTCTTTCCATACATCTCACCCTCTTCCCATGTCCATCAGTCTGTTCTCTATGTCTGTTTCTCCATTGTTGCCCTGTAAATAAATTCTTCAGTACTATTTTTCGGGATTCTGTATATATGTGTTAGGATACAGTGTTTATCTTTCTCTTTCTGACTCACTTCACTCTGTATAACAGGTTCTAGGTTCATCCATCTCATTAGAACTGACTCAAATGAGTTCCTTTTTATGGCTGAGTAATATTCCATTGTGTATATATACCACAATTTCTTTATCAAATCATCTGTCGATGGACATCTAGGTTGCTTCCATCTTCTAGCGATTGTGAATACTGCTGCAATGAACAGTGGGATACATGTGTCTCTTTCAATTTTCGTTTCCTCAGGGTATATGCCTAGGAGTGGGATTGTTGGGTCATTTGGTGGTTTTATTCCTAGATTTTTTAAGGAATCTCCATACTGTCTTCCATAGTGGCTTTATCAATTTACATTCCCACCAACAGTGCACAAGCATTCCCTTTTCTCCACACCCTTTCTAGCATTTATTTTTTGTAGACTTTTTGATGAAGGCCATTCTGACTGGTGTGAGGTGATATCTTATTGTGGTTTTGATTTGCATTTCTTTAATAATGAGCAATGTTTTCATGTGTTTGTTAGCCATCTGTATGTCTTCTTTGGAGAAATGTCTGTTAAGGTCTTTTTCCTACTTTTTGATTAGGTTGTTTGTTTTTCTGGTACTGAGTTGTATGAACTGCTTGTATATTTGGGAAATTAATCCTTAGTCAGTTGTTTCATTTGCTATTATTTTCTCCCATTATGAGGGCTGTCTTTTCACCCTGCTTATAGTTTCCTTTGTTGTACAAATGTTTTTAAATTTAATCAAGTCCCACTTGTTTACTTATGCTTTTATTTCTGTTACTTTAGGAGAGTTCCAGAAAAACGTCTATTTCTGCTTTATTGACTATGCCAAAGTCTTTGACTGTGTGGATCACAATAAACTGGAAAATTCTGAAAGACATGGGAATACCAGACCACCTGACCTGCCTCTTGAGAAACCTATATGCAAGTTAGGAAGCAACAGTTAGAACTGGACATGGAACAACAGACTGGTCCCAAATAGGAAAAGGAGTATGTCAAGGCTGTATATTGTCACCCTGCTTATTTAACTTACATGCAGAGTACATCATGAGAAATGCTGGGTTGGAAGAAGCACAAGCTGGAATCAAGATTGCCAGGAGAAATATCAATAACCTGAGATAGGCAGATGACACCACCCTTATGGCAGAAAGTGAAGAGGAACTAAAAAGCCTCTTGATGAAAGTGAAAGTGGAGAGTGAAAAAGTTGCCTTAAAGCTCAACATTCACTAGGAGTTTTATAGTTTCTGATCTTACATTTAGATCTTTAATCCATTTTGAGTTTATTTTTGTGTGCGGTCTTAGAAAGTGATCTAGTTTCATTCTTTTACAAGTGGTTGACCAGTTTTCCCAGCACCACTTGTTAAAGAGATTGTCTTTACTCCATTGTATATTCTTGCCTCCTTTGTCAAAGATAAGGTGTCCATATGTGTGTGGATTTATCTCTGGGCTTTCTATTTTGTTCCATTGATCTATATGTCTGTCTTTGTGCCAGTACCATACTGTCTTGATGACTGTGGCTTTGTAGTAGAGCCTGAAGTCAGGCAAGTTGATTCCTCCAGTTCCATTCTTCTTTCTCAAGATTGCTTTGGCTATTCGAGGTTTTTTGTATTTCCATACAAATCTTGAAATTATTTGTTCTAGTTCTGTGAAAAATGTGGCTGGTAGCTTGATAGGGATTGCATTGAATTTGTAAATTGCTTTGGGTAGTATACTCATTTTCACTATATTGATTCTTCCAATCCATGAACATGGTATATTTCTCCATCTATTAGTGTCCTCTTTGATTTCTTTCATCAGTGTTTTATAGTTTTCTATATATAGGTCTTTAATTTCTTTAGGTAGATATATTCCTAAGTATTTTATTCTTTTTGTTGCAATGGTGAATGGAATTGTTTCCTTAATTTCTTTTTCTACTTTCTCATTATTAGTGTATAGGAATGCAAGGGATTTCTGTGTGTTGATTTTATATCCTGCAACTTTACTATATTCATTGATGAGCCCTAGTAATTTTCTGGTGGAGTCTTTAGGGTTTTCCATGTAGAGGATCATGTCATCTGCAAACAGTGAGAGTTTTACTTCTTCTTTTCCAATTTGGATTCCTTTTATTTCTTTTTCTGCTCTGATTGCTGTGGCCAAAACTTCCAGAACTATGTTGAATAGTAGCGGTGAAAGTGGACACCCTTGTCTTGTTCCTGACTTTAGGGAAAATGCTTTCAATTTTTCACCATTGAGGATAATGTTTGCCACCTCCCAGAATTCTGGAAATAAAAGCAAAAATAAACAAATGGGATCTAATTAAAATTAAAAGCTTCTGCACAACAAAGGAAAATATAAGCAAGGTGAAAAGACAGCCTTCTGAATGGGAGAAAATAATAGCAAATGAAGCAACTGACAAACAACTAATCTCAAAAATATACAAGCAACTTATGCAGCTCAACTCCAGAAAAATAAACAACCCAATCAAAAAATGGGCCAAAGAACTAAATAGACATTTCTCCAAAGAAGACATACGGATGGCTAACAAACACATGAAAAGATGCTCAACATCACTCATTATTAGAGAAATGCAAATCAAAACCACAATGAGGTACCACTTCACACCAGTCAGAATGTCTGCGATCCAAAAATCTGCAAGCAATAAATGCTGGAGAGGGTGTGGAGAAAAGGGAACCCTCCTACACTGTTGGTGGGAATGCAAACTAGTACAGCCACTATGGAGAACAGTGTGGAGATTCCTTAAAAAATTGCAAATAGAACTACCTTATGACCCAGCAATCCCACTGCTGGGCATACACACCGAGGAAACCAGAATTGAAAGAGACACATGTACCCCAATGTTCATCGCAGCACTGTTTATAATAGCCAGGACATGGAAACAACGTAGATGTCCATCAGCAGATGAATGGATAAGAAAGCTGTGGTACATATACACAATGGAGTATTACTCAGCCGTTAAAAAGAATTCATTTGAATCAGTTCTGTTGAGATAGATGAAACTGGAGCCGATTATACAGAGTGAAGTAAGCCAGAAAGAAAAACACCAATACAGTATACTAACACATATATATGGAATTTAGGAAGATGGCAATGACGACCCTGTATGCAAGACAGGGAAAGAGACACAGATGTGTATAACGGACTTTTGGACTCAGAGGGAGAGGGAGAGGGTGGGATGATTTGGGAGAATGCCATTCTAACATGTATACTATCATGTGAATTGAATCGCCAGTGTATGTCTGACGCAGGATGCAGCATGCTTGGGGCTGGGGCATGGGGATCACCCAGAAAGATGTTATGGGGAGGGAGGTGGCAGGGGGGTTCATGTTTGGGAATGCATGTAAGAATTAAAGATTTTAAAATTTAAAAAAAAAAAGGAAAAAAAAAAAAAGCTCAACATTCAGAAAACGAAGATCATGGCATCTGGTCCCATCACTTCATGGGAAATAGATGGGGAAACAGTGGAAATAGTGGCAGACTTTATTTTTGGGGCTCCAAAATCACTGCAGATGGTGACTGCAGCCATGAAATTAAAAGACGCTTACTCCTTGGAAGAAAAGTTATGACCAACCTAGATAGCATATTCAAAAGTAGAGGCATTACTTTGCCAACAAAGGTCTGTCTAGTCAAGGCTATGGTTTTTCCTGTGGTCATGTGTGGATGTGAGAGTTCGACTGTGAAGAAAGCTGAGCGCTGAAGAAATGATGCTTTTGAACTGTGGTGTTGGAGAAGACTCTTGAGAGTTCCTTGGACTGCAAGGAGATCCAACCAGTCCCTTCTGAAGGAGATCAGCCCTGGGATTTCTTTGGAAGGAATGATGCTAAAGCTGAAACTCCAGTACTTTGGCCACCTCATGTGAAGGGTTGACTCACTGGAAAAGGCTCTGATGCTGGGAGGGATTGGGGGCAGGAGAAGGGAACGACAGAGGATGAGATGGCTGGATGGCATCACCGACTTGATGGACATGAGTCTGAGTGAACTCTGGGAGTTAGTGATGGACAGGAAGGCCTGGCGTGCTGTGATTCATGGGGTCGCAAAGAATCGGAGACGACTGAGTGACTGAACTGAACTGAACTGAACTGAACTGAGGAGGTGGATCATAGAGGATCTTGCTTTGAATTATGTCATCAAGTGTTCTGCCTATGTTTTCCTCTGAGAGTTTTATAGTTTTTGGTCTTACATTTAGGTCTTTAATCCATTTTGAGTTTATCTTTGTGTATGGTGTTAAGAAGTGTTCTAATTTCATTCTTTCATAGGTAGCTATCCAGTTTTCCTATTATCGTTTATTGAAGAGGCTGTCTTTGCCCCTTTGTATATTCTTGCCTCTTTTGTCAAAAATAAAGTACCCATAGGTGTATGGGTTCATTTCTGGGCTTTCTATCTTGTTCCATTGGTCCATATTTCTGTTTTCGTGTCAGTACCATCCTGTCTTGATGAATGTAGCTTTGTAGTATAACCTGAAATCAGGAAGCTTGATTTCTCCAGCTCCATTCTTCTTTCTCAGAACTGCTTTGGCTATTTTGAGTCTTTTATGTTTCCATATGAATTGTGAAATTTTTTGTTCTAGTTCTGTGAAAAATGCCATTGGTAATTTGATAGGAATTGCATTGAATCTGTAGATTGCTTTTGGTAGTATAGTCCTTTTCACAATATTGATTCTTCCTACCCAGGAACATGGAATATCCCTCCATCTGTTTATTTCATCTTTGATTTCTTTCACTAGTGTCTTATAACTTTCTGTGTAAAGTTCTTCCATCTCCTTAGGGAAGATTATTCCTAGATATTTAATTCTTTTTGTTGCAATGGTGAATAGGATTATTAATTCCTCTTTCTGATTTTTCACTGTTAGTATAAAGAAATGCAAGTGATTCCTGTGTATTGATTTTGTATTCTACAACATTGCTAAATTCACTGATTAGCTCTAGTAATCTTCTGATACTATCTTTAGGGTTTTCTATGTACAGTATCATGTCATCTTCAAACAATGAGAACTTTACTTCTTCTCTGATCTAGATTCCTTTTATTTATTTTTCTTCTCTGATTGCTGTAGCTAGGATTTCCAGAACTATTTTGAATAATAGTGTCGAAAGTGGACACCCTTGTCTTGTTCTTGATCTTAGGGGGAATGTTTTCAATTTTTGACCATTGAGATTAATGTTTGCTGTAGGCTTATCATATATAGCCTTTACTATGCTGAGGTAAGTTCCTTCTATGCCCATTTTTTGAAAAGTTTTAACCATAAATAGGTGCTGGATTTTGTCAAAGGCTTTTTTTTTTTGCATCTATTGAAATGATCATTTGGTTTTTATCTTTCAATTTGTTAGTATGGTAACACTGATTGATTTTCATATATTGATGAATCCTTGCATCCTTGGAATAAACCCAGCTTGATCATGGTGTATGAGGTTTTGATGTGTTGCTGAATTCTGTTTGCTAAAATTTTGCTGAGGAATTTTGCATCTATGTTCTTCAGTGATATTGGCCTGTTTTCTTTTTTGTGTGTTGTCTTTTTCTGGTTTTGGTATCAGGGTGATGGTGGCCTTGTAGAATGAATTTGGAAGTGGTCCTTCCTCTGCAATTTTTTGAAAGAGTTTTAGAAGGATAGGCATTAGCTCTTCTCTAAATGTTTGATTGGAGAAGGAGATGGCAACCCACTCCAGTGGTCTTTCCATGAGAATCCCAGGGATGGGGGAGCCTGGTGGGCTGCTGTCTATGGGGTCGCATAGAGTTGGACACGACTGAAGTGACTTAGCAGCAGCAGCAGCAGCAGCAGCAAATGTTTGATAGACTGCTCCTGTGAGGCCATCTGGTCCTGGGCTTTTGTTTTTTGGGAGATTTTTGATCACAGCTTCAATTTCAGTACTTGTAATTGGGTTGCTCATAAGTTTTATTTCTTCCTGGTTCAGTCTTGGAAGATTGAACTGTTCTAAGAATCTGTCCATTTCTTCCAGGTTATCTATCTTATTGCCATATAGTTGTTCATAATAGTCTTTTATAATCCTTTGTGTCTCTACATTGTCTGTTATAGCCTCTCTTTTTTCATTTCTAATTTTGTTGGTTTGATTCTTCTTTCTTTTTTTTTTTTTTTTTGAGTCTGGCTAAGGGTTTGTCAGTTTTGATTATCTTCTCAAAAAAACAGCTTTTAGTTTGCTTAACATTTTTATTGTTTCTTTCATTTCTTTTTCATTTATTTCTGCTTAGATCGTTATGATTTCTTTCCTACTACCAATTTGTTGGTGGTGGTGTTCTTTTTCCAGTTGTTTTAGGTGTAAAGTTAGGTCATCTATTCGATGTTTTTCTTGTTTCTTGAGGTAGGATTCTATTGCTATAAAATTCCCTCTTAGAACTGGTTTTTTACTGCATCCCATAGGTTTTGAGTGGTTGTGTTTACGTTGTCATTTGTTTCTAGAAATTTTTTGATTTCCCTTTTGATTTCTTCAGTAATCTTCTGGTTATTTAGAAAGATGTTTAATCTCCATGTGTTTGTGTTTCTTACAGTTTCTCTCTTGTAATTGATATCTAGTTTCATAGTGTTGTAGTCGGAGAAGATGCCGATATATGATTTCAGTTTTCTTAATCCTAAGTAAGTGAGTGAAGTCGCTCTGTTGCGTCTGACTCTTTGCGACCCCGTGGAATGTAGCCTACCAGGCTCCTCTGTCCATGGGATTTTCTAGGCAAGAGTACTGGAGTGGATTGCCATTTCCTTCTCCTGGGGATCTTGCTGAGGTCTAATTTGTGACCCTAGATATGGTCTAAACTGGAGAATTTGCCATGTACACTTGAAAAAGAAGGTGTATTTGGATTTGGATTTGGAATGTCCTGAAGATATCAATGAGATCCATCTCATCTAATGTATCATTTAAGACTTGTGTTTCCTTATTAATTTTCTGTTTTGATGATCTGTCCATTGGTGTGAGTGGGGTGTTAAAGTCTCCCACTATTATTGTGTTACTGTCAATTTCTCCTTCTTTCTCTGTTAGTGTTTGTCTAATGTATTGAGGTGCTCCTATGTTGGGTGCATAGATATTTACAATTGTTATGTCTTCCTCTTGGATTGATCCCTTGATCATTATGTAGTGTCCTTCCTTATCTCTTGTAATCTTTATTTTAAGATCTACTTGGTCTGATATGAGGATTGCTACTGCAGCTTTCTTTTGCTTCCCAGTTGCATGAAATATATTTTTCCACCCTCTCAGTTTCAGTCTACATGTGTCTTGAGGTCTGAAGTGGGTTTCTTGTAGACAGCATATATATGGGTCATGTTTTTCTATACATTCAGCCAGTCTATGTCTTTTGGTTGGAGCATTTAATCCATTTACATTTACAGTTATTATTGATATATATGTTCCTATTGCCATTTTCTAATTGTTAGGTTGATTTTGTAGATCTTGTTTCTTCTGTTGTATTTCATGACTATGTGAGTCCATTTAACATTTCTTGTAAAGCTGGTTTGGTGGTACTGAATTCTCTTAACTTTTGGTGCAGAGGTTAAAACATCTGCCTGCAATGTGGAAGACCTGGGTTCAATCCCTGGGTCGGGAAGATCCCTGGAGAAGGAAATGGCAACCCACTCCAGTATTCTTGCCTGGAGAATCCCATGGATGGAGGAGTTTGGTGGGCTACAGTCCATGGGTTGCAAAGAGTCAGACACGACTACGCGACTTCACTTTGCTTGTCTGAAAAGCTTTTTATTTCTCATCAATTTTGAATGAGATCCTTGCTGGATACAGTAATCTTGGTTGTAGATTTTTCCCTTTCAGTGCTTTAGATATATCCTACCATTCCCTTCTGGCCTGCAGAGTTTCTGCTGAAAGACCAGCTGTAAAGGATATGGGGTTTCCCTTGTGTGTTACTTATTGCTCTCCCTTGATGCTTTTAATAATCTTTTTTTGTGTTTAGCTTTTCTTAGTTTGATTAATATGTGTCTTGGCATGTTTCTCCTTGAATTTATGCTGCATGTGACTCTTTGTGCCTCTTGAACTTGATTGGCTGTTTCCTTTTCCATGTCGGGGAAATTTTCAACTATAATCTCTTCAAAAATTTTCTCATATGCTTTCTTTTTCTTTTATTCTTCTGGGACCCTTATAATTCAAATGTTGGTGTGTTTCATATAGTCCCAGTGGTCTCTGAGACTGTCCTCAGCTCTTTTCATTCTTTTTACTTTATTCTGCTCTTCAGAAGTTATTTCCACCATTTTATCTTCCAGCTCACTGATTTGTTCTTCTGCTTCAGATATTCTGCTATTGATTCCTTCTAGAGTATTTTTAATTTCAGTAATTGTGTTGTTTGTCTATATATGCTTGTTTTTTTAATTCTTCTAGGTTTTTGTTAATTGATTATTGCATTTTCTCCATTTTGTTTTCAAGGTTTTTGCTCATCTTTACTATCATTATTCTGAATTCTTTTTAAGGTAATTTTCCTATTTCCTCTTCATTTATTTGGACTTCTGTGTTTCTAGTTTATTCCTTCATTTATGCAGTATTTCTCTGCTTTAAATTTTTTTTTAAGTTATTGTGTTTGAGGTCTCCTTTTTCCAGGCTTCAAGGAAAGTTGAATTCTTTCCTTGAAGAAGGTTGAATTCTTTCTTTCTTTTGGTTTCTGCCCTCCTGAGGTTGGTCCAGTGGTTTGTGTGAGCTTCATATAAGGTGAGATTTGTGCTGAGCTTTTGTTTGTTTGTTTGATTTTCCTCTGATGGACAAGGCTGAGTGAGGTGGTACTCTAGTCTGCTGATAATTGGGTTTGTATTTTTGTTTTGTTTGTTGTTTAGATGAGGTGTTCTGCATGGGGTGCTACTGGTGGTTGGATGATGTCAGGTCTTGTATTCAAGTGGTTTCCTTTGTATGAGTTCTCACTATTTGATACTCCCTAGGGTTGGTTCTCTGGTAGTCTAGGGTCTTGGAGTCAGTGCTCCCACTCCAAAGGCTCAGGGTTTGAAGTCTAGTCAGGATCGAAGATTCCACAAGTGGTTTGTTATGGCATTAGGGAGAGTAAAACAATTATCCAAAAACGAGGAACCAAAGATGAACCCCAGACCAATGGCAGTTACAAAATCAGGCAAATAATAATTAAAATAATGGAATAAAGACACATATATACATATACACCCATGAGGAAAATGAAAACAGTCCAACAAAAATAAAGTACAGTAGATTGATCCAGCAAACAAAGGAAATCAAAAATTATATTTACCAGTTAACAAAACTAACAAGCAGAAACTGGAAGACAAAACTAAAGCAAGGTGCCAAGTGGGGAATAACACAATGAAAACAAAACTAACAAATCGGTTGAAAGTAAAGAAAAGAAAGAGGGAATAGATATGCAAAGAGGTAGATGAAGAAGATTTATATACATTAAAGAGTAAATGCAAGGAGAAAATAACAGTAGGAAAGTCTAATGAAGGAATAAGTATAGAAAAAATACAATTGATTTTTAAAAATTAAAAATTAAATTTATAAAAAAGAGAAAAGAGAAAACAATGGAAGAAGAAAGAAAAAAGGGGGGAAAAAGGAAAACTCCACAGAACTGCAAACACCCAATGTAGTGGCAGAGGTTTATAACAACAATAGAAAGTGTGACTGAATATACACATATACATATACACCCACAAGCAAAATCAAAAGAGTCCAACAAAAATTAAGTATGATATATTGACCCAGCAAACAAAGGAAACCAAAAACTATATCTACCAGAACAAAACTAATTAAAGCACAAACTGGAAAACAAAACTAAAGCCCAGTGCCAATTGGGGAATGAAGCAATGAAGATAAAACTAACAAATATGATGAGAGGAAAGGAGAGAATGAAAATAAAGAAAAAAAAAAGATATGCAAAGTTAAATGAAGGTAGATAAAGAAGCTTTATGTACATTAAAGATTAACTGCAAGGGGAAAAGAACAGTAGGACAAACAAACAAAAGGATACATATAGAAAAAATAATAATAGGTTTAAAGAATTAAAATTTGAAAAAAGAGAGAGAGAAAAAGAAAACTCTATAGAACTGCAAAAGCCCAATGTAGAGGCAGAAGTTTATGACAACAATAAAAAATGTGACTGAGGAAAAAGAAAAAAGAAAAAGAAAGTTCAAAAGCTTAATTGGATTTCTTGATCCCAATAAAATCAACAACTACAACAGGGGGCGAAAATGGAAAAAATAAAATAAAATAAAAATCTACAGAACAAGTCAAAAAATAAGAATAATGTTTTTTCTTGAGTCACTGCTGTCAGAGTCCTTTCTCTGGCTGGGAATCACAGCCCACCTTACCACCCTAGGATGCCCTCCAACACTATGCTGATCTCTGTACCTGCTGTGGGGCCTGTTTAGAGTCTAATCTGGTTCTACTCCTGTGTGTTCTCTCCTCCAATGTCCACAGCTATCAGAGCTAGTGTGTTTTCTTTTGTGGGAGCTCTCAATGGCTTTTTATATACTTCATAGACACAGAGTCTGCTTAGTTGATCCTGTGGATTTAATTGGCAGCTTGTACAGCTGGTGGGAAGGTCTTCCTTAGCCACACTGCCCCTGGGTTTCAATTGTGGTTTTATTTCCATCTCTACATGTGGGTCATCCACTCAGGTTTGCTCCTGAGGCTGCCCTGGAGGGCTTGGGTTTGCCCCTGTGAGGGCCTGTTTGCCCCTGTGTGGTTTGCCCCTGGAGGTGATGCAGCTGCTTGAGTTGCAGGGGTTCAGGTACTGAGTGGGTTGGCTGCTAGAGTAGCAGGAAATATAGGGCTCTCGAATGGTATGGCAACCTGTATTGGCCAATATGCTCCAGTATTCTTGTCTGGAGAACCCCCCTCTCTGACAGAGAAGCCTGGCAGGCCACAGTCTACAGGGTTGGAAAGAGCTGGACAGGACCAAAGTGACCCTGCGTGGATAAACACAAGACTTTTTTTTTGCCTGTAGCATCTCTGCCCCAGTGAGTTGAGCATAAAGGTGGTGCAGCTGCTTGGCTTGTGGGGACCCTGGCAGTGCCAAGTGTGCAGGGACACAGACTGCCTCTGTAGTAGGAGTTATGCCCTTTTCAGAGTCTTTTTGTGATCTCTTGTAGCTGAAGATCAGAAGGCCTCTTTGGCCAGTTTTTCTCCTTAGCTCCACCCTTTCAGGCACTTATAGGGATCCCTTGCCTGGGGTCCTTCTCTATTGTTGTGCCCGTCAGGCACATAGAGGTGGCCCTCCCTGGCTGGGGTCCTACTCTGTAGATCAGCGCATCAGGCACTTAAAGGGGCAGCCTGGGTGGGGTCCTACTCTGTAGTTCAGTGCGCCAGGTGTTTTAGCTGCCAAAGCGGATGCTGCGTGTGGAGAGAGAGGCTCTGGTGATGGCTCCACCCCCAAAGGCTGACTCAGCAGTATCGCCTTGGTTCCATGGCTGCCTGGCTTCCCTCCACATGCATTTCCCACCACAGTCTCTCTCCCCCGCCCCCCACCTCCCGCCCCCCACATCCCCTTGCTCTGTTTCTCCACAGTCAACAGCAGCCCTCACACTGAGATTGCCCCACAATCCCTAAATTCCAGCTCCCAGCCACTGCCCCTTCCAGAAGACCAGACTGGAGTATGGATGGCTGTGCAAGGACTGTCTGATTCTCATTCCATTTAGGCTGCCACAGATCAGCTGTTTCACTCTCAGCCTTAAATGTTTCTCCTCTGACTCAGACAGTGGCCTCGATGTGGGGATTGGGCCCCTGCTTCAGTTCCCCCACCTGCTGAGGGCAGGTGTGCTACTAACACTCCTGTTTTTCCCCTAGTTCCTTCCTCCTACCGAGTTTTGCATGAGTCTGTGTATTCTTTGCTGCTGGTCAGGTGCTCCTGTCTGCTCTCAGCTGGTGTCCTGCATGCACTTCCGTGTCTGAAAGGGTACTCCTCATGCACCTATGGAGAGAGATGTGCTCCTTGTGCACCTAGTCCTCCACCATCGTGTTCTCCCAGCTCTTGTACTTTTAATTGCACATTTGGCAACTTCAAGTTCATTTAGAGATCCCTGCTCTAAAGCCTTGCTACTCTTTATGGGGTCTACTGACAACTAGCTATAACCTCCTCTGAGCAATTGTTTTAAATTGAAAATTAAAATTAAAAAAATTTTTTTTTGCAGGCCCAAATCCAGTTCAGTTCAGTTGCTCAGTCATGTCCAACTCTTTGTGACCCCATGGACTGCAACATGCCAGGCTTCCCTATCCATCACCAACTCCTGAAGCTTGCTCAAACTCACGTCCACCGAGTTGGTGATGCCATCCAATCATTTCATCCTCTGTCATCCCCTTCTCCTCCCGGCTTCAATTTTTCCCAGCATCAGAGTCTTTTCCAGTGAGTCAGCTCTTCAGATCCAGTGGCCAAAGTATTGATGCTTCAGCTCTAGCATCAGTCCTTCCAGTGAATATTTAGGACTAATTTCCTTTAGGACTGACTGAACCGGAATCTACATTTTCATTATCTCTTCAGATTTCTTTGCCTAGTTACATTTGAGAAGCACAGAGGACTGGCCTTGTAAATCCTTTCCAAATTAATTCTCGGGGATCCTATGAAGGAAAAAGCAGATAAAACTCTTTGCCCTGATGACTCAGTGGTAAAGAATCTGTCTGCAATGCAGGAAATGCAGGAGATGTGGTTTCGATCCCTGGGTTGGGAAGATCCCCTGGAGGAGGAAATGGCAAGCCATTCCAGTGTTCTTGCCTGGAGAATCTCACAGACAGAGGAGCCAGGCTGGCTATAGTCCATGGGGTTGCAAAGAGTAGGATATGACTGAGCACACACACACACAATATACAATTTATTTAATTCTCCTAGTAGAGAGAGGGGCAAATTTTCTGTTTCTGTCCTGTCGATTTTAGCTCAGAAAAGCCAAAAGTGGTCCGTCTACTTCAGCCACAGACGTTCTTTTCCCTTGCTCTTTTTTTCTATTCTTTTTTTTTTTTTTAAACAGTATTATCGGTTTTCCCCTGGGTTATATTATTTCTTTAAAAGACAATTCCCTGTGGACACATGCCTCTATTTGAGACTGTTTTGCAGTGCAGAAACTGGAGAGAAGTCTGCTTGATTGCCTGAAACTTTCTGTGACTCCTGTCTCCAGTATCGAAATAGCCTTCTAGCTGACAACTCTTACATTTTTCTCCAGTACACCCTCTGTAAAGCAATCAGTTAGTTACCTTTCTAAAACTAGATTGTCAGAGAGTTCCTCTATTTAAAAATATTTTAACAAAATAGTAGTTTCTGGTTTTTTAAAGCAGCCTATCATTAAATATAATTGAATATGGAATTCCTCAGATGTTTATATTTCTATTTTATGTTAGTATCTATAAAGCATAATCATGAATTATAATATTATGCAAGCATATTTCAATATTATTACAATATTATGCTAGCATTAGCATACTAATATATTTCATAATAATGTATGAGGTAAAAAGCATGAGAACAGGATGAAATAAATCATATTTTACTATCTTATTGATCATCCTGAATTTATACTATTATTATAATAGCTAACAGCTTATAGGAAAATATACCCTTAGGACAAAGTTCATAGTTTTTTTCAATATTGATTTATTTGGCTGCATTGGGTCCTGGTTGCGGCCCATGGGATTTTCGTTGAGGCACATGGGCTCTCTACTTGTGGCACACAGGCTCCAAAAGCGCGCAGGTTCAGTAACTGTGGCTGGCGGGCTTAGTTGCTCCATGGCATACAGGATCTTAACTCCCAAAGCAAGGATAGAACCCATGTCTCCTGCATTGTAAAGCAGATTTTCTAACTACAGGACCACTCTAGAAGTCCCTAAAGTTCCTCCTTAACAGTAGCAGGTATAAATATTTCAAAGAATTTTCTTGATCATTTCAAGTGTTTTTTTGCTGATCCCTTGTCAGAACTGATTGCATTGCCATTATTTTTGCTTCGTCATGTGGCTGATGAAGAGCTACTGTGAGGTTAAAGGAATGTGTCAGCTCTGCCATTTTTGACTAGCTCACTTGTTCTTGCTTTATTATTATTATCTTCAGTCTGCAGTGCTTGTGGGGGAAAAATCTTTTTAACCCACTTGTCCATTTCATGATGGCTTAATTAAAACCAGATAATTTAATGCACAACTCCATGCAACTTAGCCCACAGAACTACAACATATTGTGATGTGCTGAAAGCAAGTAAATAAGAAAGGGTGGGGCTGTCTATACTTGTCTTGGGGGCCTCACATCTTGCTACTGGACATCTGTACATTAGATGAGATTGGGGACCACCTTACATACATCCCAGCAAAGACTTTGGTGACAATCCACATGATAATGTAAATAAAGCTTCTTTTATTATTATTATTTTTTAGCTTAATAGTATATGTAGAAAGTCATATATATATATACATACATATACATATATATATATACATACATATACATATATATATATGTTTTTTTTTTTTTTATCCCAGTGGGTTCTTTTGTACCTGATGAAGACTGCTGGCCTTAAAAATTAAATTCAAATTCAGGAAACTTAAGTAGGGGCTCTGTATCAATTTAGAGACGTGGGATGGGGAGGGAGATGGGAGGGAGGTTCAAAAGGGAGGGGATATATGTTACCTATGGCTGATTCATGTTGAGGTTTGACAGAAAACAACAAAAGTCTGTAAAGCAATTATCCTTCAGTAAAGAAAAGAAATTAATTTATAAAATTAAATTCAAATTCCAATGCCATGTTTATTGGATTAGACAGCCTAAGATTACACACACTTTATAGATTGGAACAAGATTTTTCACTTCCTTATCCACCAGTCTTTATTTAGAGCTTACTTTTTGCCCAGAGAAAGTGAAAGCATCAGTCATTCAGTCATGTCTGACACTTTGTAACCCCATGGACTGTGACCTGCCAGACTCCTCTGTCCATGGGGATTCTCCGGGCAAGAACACTGGGAGAGAGTTGTCATTTCTTTCTGCAGGGACTACTTTCAATCCAGGGATCAAATCCAGGTCTCCCGCATTGCAGGCAGATTCTTTACCATCTGTGCCACCAAGGAAGTTCTAGTAATAATTAAATGATGCCATTTTCTTTTTGTCAAAAGGGTCTAAAGTCATTTTATTGATTTTTAAGGATCTTTGAACCACATTAGTGTTCTTTATGCAAGCATTAGTTTCATATTTCTTTGTGCATTGTTATGTCTCACAGCAGAGGAAAGAAGTTCAATAGAGAATTCAGTGACCTTTTACTTATTCACTGCTATTTGATAATCTACAAACTCTTCCCAGAGTTACAACACTGTGAGCCTTTACGGGTTCCTTCCTCTCATCATATCAATTGCTTACTTATTTATTCTCTTATTTCCAATGAAAAAAATTTGATACTCAGAAAAAAAAATTGAGTGGATATGAGATCATGCATGATCACACTGTATTCTCTCCATCTTTCTGCCAAATGTTCTTGCAATTTTTCTGATAAATGGGTGGTGAGTGAGTGAAATTCTGACACACAGACAGACTAATTCTTACATTCTTCCTTTGGAAGAAAGCTAAACTATGAAAGGGATTGTGAATAGCTCTTTGGAGCATCCATAACTCTGGCTTTTAATACTGTGGTTGGAAAAGGAAATATTATACTCCATACTGAAGGGATCTACTTTGAAAAGTATATGGATAAAGATTTGACTCAGCTCTACTAGGAATTGGGTGTGTGGTTTCCTGAGGACTGCACATACTATATCTGATTTTGAGAGTCCTAAACCAGACCTTTAGGCAGATTACATTGCCTAAGTATTCTTACAGTGCCAAGGACCTGCCTAGTATATATTTTTTTCTTATTTCTCTGAAATAGCTTTTTGCTTTCCTTCTTTCTCTTTCTCCCTTTTCTTCTTTCTCCTTTCTTTCCATCCTTCCTTTCTTCCTTCCTTTCCACATTTTATAACACCTCATTATCTTCTCCTCTTCCTCCTCATCCTCCAACTCTTTCTCCTTTTATTTATTTGTTTACTTGTTTTTAATTTAGATCTTAGTTGCTCTCAGAAATCAATTCTCTTTGCTTCAGTTCAGTTCAGTTCAGTTGCTCAGTCATGTCTGACTCTGCGACCCCATGGACTGCAGCACGCCAGGCCTCCCTGTCCATCACCAACTCCTGGAATTTGCTCAAACTCATGGCCATCAACTTGGTGATGCCATCCAACCATCTCATCCTCTGTCCTCCCCTTCTCCTCCTGCCTTCAATCTTTCCCAGCATCAGGGTCTTTTCAAATGAGTTAATTCTTTACATCAGGTAGCCAAAGTATTGGAGTTTCAGCTTCAGCATCAGTCGTTCCAATGAATATTCAGGACTGTTTTCCTTTAGGATGGACTGATTGGATCTCCTTGCAGTCTAAGGGACTCTCAAGAGTCTTCTCCAACACCACAGTTCAAATCCATCAATTCTTCGGTGCTCACATCTTTATAGTCCACCTCTCACAACCACACATGGGTACTGGAAAAACCATAGCCTCGACTAAAAGGACCTTTGCTGGCGAAGTAATGTCTCTGCTTTTTAATATGCTGTCTGCTACGACTGCTAAGTCACTTCAGGCGTGTCTGACTCTGTGCGACCCCATAGATGGCAGCCCACCAGGCTCCACCATCCTTGGGATTCTCCAGGCAAGAGCACTGGAGTGGGTTGCCATGCTGTCTAGGTTGGTCATAATTTTTCTTCCAAGGAGTAAGCGTCTTTTAATTTCATTCCTGCAGTCATCATCTGCAGTGATTTTGGAGCCCCCCAAAATGAAGTCTTAGGGTGTTCAAATGAACCAGTCTGAATTTATGGTAGAGCAAAGTAAGTCTTGGTCAGTGTTAAGACAGGACAATTAATAAGTAAAATTTATCAGTTTCAATAAACTAAAAATAAAGATTTTGTTATAAGACCTATACAATTAAGTCAAGCAATCTCCATATGGTTGGTCTCTATAGGACTCATCACAAAGCAGAGTTCTGTCACATGGAGGGAAGAACTAAACTTAATTGTTAGAAAAAAAGCTCACTTTCCATTTTACCTTCCTTAAGTAAAACATGTTTATTAGTTCTGTGTTAATATCAGGAAGAAATAGCTGCAACAGATGAGAACTATGGTTATGTCAAAAAATGGTAATGTAGAGAGATATTGAAAACATTAACATTGCTTTACTAGGTTGGTGCATTTTATTTGGTTTGGAGAGAGATAGACAGAAAAGAGATGTTTGGGATGAATATACGTTGTACATATTGTCATTACTGAGAACTGATTCTAAAATCTGAGAAAATGTATCTAAAAACTTGACATAAAATTGATTATTTGAAGTGTTTTTTACACTTTCAGACGAACTTGGAACTTATTTTTGAACAAGTGAAATGAGTTACAGGGAACACAAAGAAAAAAAAGAGTGAGAGAAAGAAAGGGGCATCTATTTCATAGAGCAAAAGATGTGTTGAAGCTGTTTGAAAGTTGGATAAACACAATATTATGATACTATAATATATAATTTTATCCTTAATTTTATTCTGTCTTCGCTCTCTAGTTTCTTTCTCTTGGGGGTAAAGTGATGTGTCCAGTGAGCTAACTTTTTAAGCCACGGTGTACCTCTCCTAGTCTAACATACCTTAGTACTAAAACCATAAGCCTGCTCTTATTGGGGTGCCAAGTTTGAGACCGATTTCTTAGTCCATTAGGATGTCCCTTATCCTAAAGGGACAATATAAATGTTACCAGGACAACTCAAAGGGACCTGTATTTGCTACCAGGACAGTAAACTGAAGGGGCCTTTCCTTCAATTATTGTTCCAGTAGCAAATACAAGGAATGGACACAGCATCTATACAAGTTTTCACAGGTTAGCAGCATCATACCAAATGTTACCAAGGAACACAAAAGAAGATAACATTTAAAGCTGTCAGGCACAATTGTTGTTGTTTAATCACTAAGTTGTGTCTGACTTATGCAGCCCACCAGGTTCCTCTGTCCCTGGGATTTCCCTGGCAAGAATACTGAAGTGTGTTGCCACTTTCCTCTCCAGGAGATCTTCCTGACTCAGGGATTGAACCTGTGTTTCCTGCATTGACAGATGGATTCTTTACCACTCAGCCACCTGGGAAGCCCAAGGCAGACACAATACATGATGCTTTTAGGCTTCTTTTTAAATCAAGGATAGAGAAATAACGTGAAAGATGTGAGAGCGCACAATGAGTTAAGACTAAAATTGAGACTGATGAGGCAAAGCTTTGCTTCCCAGATCTGTGTTTGTTCTGTGGTTCCACACCTGCCCTCTGCTTCAGCTGAAGGAAAGAGGCACAACTGAACTGGACAGAACCATCTGATTTATTGAGTTCAGGGCTTTCTCAGAGTTAACAAAACCACTTTGACTTCTCGGCAATACTTAGCAAAGCCTATTCAATTATGTTTTCTTATTTAATCTTCATCATTGTTAAATGCTTTCCTGGTGACTCAGTAAAGAATACACCTGCAATGCAGGAGACTTGGGTTTGATCCCTGGGTTGGGTAAGTCCCCTGGAGAAGAAAATGGCAACCCACTCCAGTATTCTTACCAGGGAAATCCCATGGACAGAGGAGCCTGGTGGGCTATAGTCCATGGGTTCACAAGAGCCGAACACAACTTAGTGACTAAACAGCAATATAGTTAAGTGTGGGAAGATATCATTAGTCTCACATTTTTGGAGGAAATACCCAAGTTGGAAGTATTTGCTCAAGGGTTTACCTATATGGGCACATTAAAATTTTTTCTTTTTATTTGGAGTTTTATAAGATTAAACAAAGGTTATTCACTCACTTTCATATTTGGTAAGATTGATTACAGTACGCTCACAGGAATTTAATTAAATTCTGGATCTTATTTAAGTTAGTTTACACTTAAACCTTTGCATAAGTGCCCTGATCCCTAATACAGACACAGGATTCCTGCACAAGGTTGAAATTTTCTCTAAGAAACATGTACTCTATCATGCAAAGAACTTATGAGTCTAAATTCAGTGTATTTTTAAACCATTCCTAGGGGCTTTAAGAAAAATTGCCTTTGGTTTTCATTTTCCAATCCAACACTAAAGGGAGTGATTGCTATACAGAGCAAGAAAGGCCATGGCTGCTCATTTCATTTGTACTCATTAAAAAAGATTAAAAAAAACACTAAATAGAAAACTATACACAATAAGCATTGAATTTATAAGATGATGTATAGAAATAGAAAGTCTCTTGAAACTAATTCTGAATAGTTGGAATGCAGTCATCATGCCATGTAGCTAAAAGGTTGGCACTATCTTCTACTTGAAAATTATGTTTTGATTTGGTGAATGTGTATTCAACATCTATTTGTACCAAGCAGTAGTATAAAATTTGAAGAAACAATGGCAAATGAAATAAGATCCTGACTTCATATAGAAGCTATTTTCTATTGAAAGCTACAAGTATAAAGTGGCTCAGACTATAAAGAATCTGCCTAAAAAAAAAAAAAAAAAAAGAATCTGCCTGCAGTGCAGGAGACCCAGGTTTGATCTCTGGGTTGGAAAGATCCCCTGGAGAAGAGAATGGCTACCTACTCCTGTGTTCTTGCCTGGGAAATTCCGGGCAAGCCCGGTGGACCACAGTCCATTGGGTCACAATCAGACACAACTGAACAACTAATACTTTCACAAGTATGAAACAAGCAAACATACTTGTGATTGAGTGGTAAAAAGGCGGGAAAAAAGGTGCAGTTGGATATAGTTGGGTCAATTTGTAGAGAGTTGAGTAATTGACTCATTTGAAAAGACCCTGATGCTGGGAAAGATTGAAGGCGGGAGGAGAAGGGGATGACAGAGGATGAGATGGTTGGATGGCATCACTGACTCAATGGACATGAATTTGAGTAGGCTCCAGGAGTTGGTGACAGACAGGGAAACCTGGAATGCTGCCGCCCATGGGATTACAAAGAGTTGGACACTACTGAGCAACCAAACTGAACTTACCTGAGATATTTTAGGGAGGATTGTCTAGGAGGTAGCATTTAAACTGAAATCTACATGATGTGAAGTATCTAGTCCTTTAAATCTCCTGGGTGGACACATTCTGGGAAGAGGTACCAGCCAGTACAAAATCCTAGGGGCAAGTGAGAGCTGACCATAATGCAGGCACAATGAAGGTGAGGGGTTAGCAAAATGGGTGAGTGGGGAGTGTAGAGGGGTGCGGTCTAGGCAGTTAAGTCAGGCCAGATCATGTAGGATCTTGTAGTCTCTCGTAAGGATTTTCAACTTCATTCAAAATTTAGAGAGAAGTCATTTGAGCAGGGGTGTGATATAATGTGATTTCCTAGCTACAGAGGAACTCTCTGATGGTGATGCATAGATATACCACTACGGAGGGCACAGAGCAGTGTGTGAAGGGGTAGAGGTGGAGGGCAGGCTCCTGTCCAAAGAGTGACTGACACCCCCACCCCTACACTGAGAGCCAGGTAGTGGGAGCTTATACAGACAGAGGCAGGGCTACGTGCACAGGTAACAGTCGTCTCTGATGGCCATCTTGAAATTCCTCATGCAGTGAGTGCTCATGAGATGACCAGTGTCATCTTGATTGTTTAAATTGCAGTTAATCTTCAGTTCCAGAGTCAGTTTCTTCCCATTTCCGTGAGGCCAGTTCTCAGAATCATGGCAGCTTATGTCATGGCTACAGTCTGGTCATCATGAGGCTAACTTCTTCCACCTGGTGGGGGTTTCAGTATCTATATGACAGCTCACAGCACATGGCTCTGAATATTATCTGTAGCCCTTGAGCGGGAAATAAATGCCCTTGCCTTTGCTTACTGACTAAACTATTATTGTTTGTTCCTGTTTGGGTATTTTTCTTTGCTTGTGATTTTCTCACTTTTTTGATTAAACTTATTCTTTGGCTAAAGTTTTTCCACAGACAAAAGACAGGTGGAGGATGCGGTGTGGGGGTAGGGGGTGGAGAACTACTGGGCCATATTCCATTTCAAAGGGAGAAGGGATAACCTTGGCTTTTGAGTCATTGCCTCCTTGTCTTCTCTTTGCCCTGTAGCCTGCCTTTTGAATATTTCTGTTGCTTCTTTTAATTGAAAGAGGTCCAGGCTCATCTTTGTAGGTGTGCAGGGAACTCCACATGTTTGCACTGGGAACATTGCCCTGGCCATCCTCTTCCTCAGATACACAAGCCAGAGTCTGTTTTCAATTGATTAATGTTAGTTAGTGTTAGTTGCTCAGTCTTGTCTGACTCTTTGCAACCCCATGGATGTAGCCCACCAGGCCCCTCTGTTCATGGAATTCTCCAGGCAAGAGTACTGGAATGGGTTTCTATTCCCTTTTCCAGGGGATCTTCCTGATCCAGAAATTGAACTCAGGTATCCCACATTGCAAGTGGATTATTATCATTCTTATCATCTTAGCCATCATATTACAAAAGTATCTAGGAAACGTTGAGTTTGGAAGACAAAGAAATCACATGAAAAAGAGACTGTCAGATACTTGTTTTTGACTTCTGGTGAAGCTTTATTGTTCAGTAAACTTGAACATTCATTGTAGACACTTTTTCTTATGGTGAAAGAGTGTATGGAAACTACTTTGTGAGGTTAGAGGGGACACTTGATTTAACAGGGTGTTACATTCTAATTGAATTGATTTTGATGAAATCTGTACCCCCAGTGCCATGAACACAGGCTGGACAATTGTCTCCTTTTTAAATTTCCGCAAGCAGCCAATCACCCCCAGACAGATTTAAAGGGAGACCAGGTGGTAGGAAATGAAGATAAACATTCTAACATTCTTAGGACAGGTAAGATTATCTCACCTAATATTATTCTAGCCTACATATATCAAACAGCTATCTAAATTCACAGACATTGATGGTCAATGTGTTTCTACAGCAAGACAGAGTAGAGAATCTGAGGTATGTTTAATCACAATGGCTTATTGTACAGATTGTGAAGTATGTTTTGTTGGCCAACTATAAGCATTGAATAAATGTGAAGCATGTTTTGTTGGCCAAATATAAATGTTTAAGATGTTAATAGTAAAGAGAGATTGGCTGTTTGGGATTTTAGAGCTTTCAAAGAGAAATGCTTTGCAATGATCACTGTAGCAACCAACCCAAAATAAACGATTTAAAATCCCATAGCTCAAGTCCAAAGACAATTTTCTCTGGGACATCAGACACATTTAATAGTTTTAAGAAAAGCATCCATCTAAAGCAAGTTTCTTTATAACCAAATTTGTTGGCTTGTGCTTCCGTGTTTTACTTTAGACCTAAATGGGTTAAGATTGCCCTGAAGCAAACACAGAAAGAGCACTTTTTTAATAGAGACACTTGTGGGATTTGTGTTGGAGGAACCCCATTATCACAGTGTTCTTTGGGGCATATTAGCAATTCTTCTCTCCTGAGAAGAGTACTGAGGATGTCATTTCCTTCCTTAAAAAACCTTGCTATTGCATATGCTCAAAATATTTCAGCACACCGTTTGAGACTATTGATTATAATAATGAAAATGGTTACTTCTGTAGAGTTTACAGTAAAACCATACACTCTAGAAACAAGAATCTATTTCTGTTTCATCTGGTTCCCCATCTTATTTTGTCAGCTAACCACTCTTTTTGTCTTATCAATTCCTCAGCCAGTTTCTTCCTCTAAATTTCTGCATGTTTCTTCACCATTATATTTCTTTTTTCCTTCTGAATGAGAACATCTTTTGGGCATTTAATACATTCCTTGACAAATAGAATGTTCTCAGTAATATTATGATGAATGAATGAATAACTACAGAAAAGCTTAAGTCTTTGCTGGTTTCACTCCATTTTTACTCACTGAATTTCTCTTTTCCTTCAAAGCCCACATAAAAAGATGTCATCTCATGAAATATCTTAATTGTATTATTTAAATTAAAAGCATCCCCATGTATTTTTTTTTCTTGCCTAAAATTCTTTGTAGCTTCATTGTAACAATTGCCCCCTATTAATTATATTTAAGGATTACATGTCCCTGAAGGGAATTATAAACTCCTTGAGGGACAAATTCAGGTTTTCTTCATTTTTTTAGGATCAGTGGTGATTAACATAGTACTTTTTATAGCTATGTGTTACTTGAAAGTATATATTATCACTTGAATTTTATATGTAGGGTGACTTTAATTCTCCAAGGGTTTGACACTATGTGAACTCTTTTTAAAATCTGTTTATCTGCCTTTCCAGAGGGCTTCCCAGGTTTGGTGCTAGCGGTAAAGAACCCACCTGCCAATGCAGGAGACATAACACACATCAGTTTGTTCTCTGGATTGGGAGAATACCCAGGAAAAGGAAATGGCAACCCACTCCAGTATTCTTGCTTGGGAAATCCCATAGATAGAGGAGCCAGGAGTGCTACAGTCCCTGAACACAGCACAGCAGATCCTTTCTATAATAAACATTTATCCTCTACAAAACACCCCCCTTGGGAGGATGTGTACTTCCCAAAATAATGCTGTTGTTGTCCAAGTCATTTGCAAAACTATTTTGGGGAATTGCCTTACAACCAAACATATATTGTAACTCTCCTTTTCCTTTTGAATTTTTTTTTTCTATTTCCTGCCACTTACCATATGTAAATAAAAGATAAATGTTTCCTTAGGATATACACTGATCGTACACAATTATGTTCTGAAAGAGGATTTTGTTGAAGGATTAGGATTCTCTCCATTCCCAAATGGAGCTTCCCTGGTGGCTTAGCGGTAAAGAGCCAATGGCATCTTTGGCATCTACATTGGCAGGAGATGCAGGTTAGATTCCTGGGCCAGGAAGATACCCTGGAGAAGGAAATGACAACACACTCCAGTATTCTTGCCTGGGACATACTATGAACAGAGAACCCAGGCAGCCCACAGTCCATGGGGTCCCAAAAGAGTTGAACACTAAACGACAACAACTAAACAACAACAGCAGCCACTCCCAAATCTCAAATCTGGTGAATAAGACTTTGCTATACTTGGTCAACACCAAAATATGAATGTCAAGGATTAAGATTGATTTACATACGCCTCTATCTTTTAGTACAATTTATTTTTGTTTCAAAAGCTCACTAATTGTAATTAATTATTGAATACCCAGATAAAATAAAAGGAAGGGAAAACCACCCACAGTCTTATTTTATTATTTGTAAGATTTTTGCATCATTTTCTCACTTTTCTAACTCACTTTAAATTTCATCTTTTGGAGACCAGATATTTTATAAATGGCCCTTAAGTTGTCTCTCAAAATAAGAGCTTTTGGTGATTTCAGAAAGACATTCAGAGGTATTTCTGGGAAATATGAAATAGAAATGTGATTATATAACTTCAAATTTTTAATTTGTGTCTTACCTTCTTTATCTTCTTGTTTTCCCTCTCTCAATCCCAATCCCCTCTTTCAACTTCCAATTAGTCAATTGGAGAGGAAAAAAAAAGGGAATGGGATTTGGAGTCAGACAGACTTGGATTTTAATTGCTATTCTGACTGTGAAGTTATTTATTCTATCTGAGCCTTGTTTTCTTCATTAGGAAAGCAATACTCTTAATAGGAAATTGTATATATTTAAGGGACCAATGGTAATGCATAGTGTATTTAGCATAGCATAGGTGCTTATCAAAATTTAGCCTAATTGGAAACACATGTGTTTTACAGTCTGAAGAAACAATGGCTCATTTTTTTTCCTCATCTGGACATAATGAGTGGTGTCCTTTCCTTTTTGGTTTGTTGTAATGATCAAATATCTACCTAAAGAAACTAAAGACCTATATATAGAAAACTATAAAACACTGGTGAAAGAAATCAAAGAGGACACTCATAGATAGAGAAATATAACATGTTCATGGATTGGAAGAATCAATATAGTGAAAATGAATATACTACCCAAAGTAATCTATAGATTCAATGCAGTCCCTATTAAGCTACCAATGGTACTTGTCACAGAGCTAGAACAAATAATTTCACAATTTCTATGGAAATACAAAAAACCTCAAATAGTCAAAGAAATCTTGAGAAAGAAGAGTGGAACTGGAGGAATCAACCTCCCTGACTTCAGGCTCTATTACAAAGCCATAGTCATCAAAACAGTATGGTACTGGCACAAAGACAGAAATATAGATCAATGGAACAAAATAGAAAGCCCAGAGATAAATCCACACACATATGGACACCTTATCTTTGACAAAGGAGGCAAGAATACACAATGGATTAAAGGAAATCTCTTTAACAAGTGGTGCTGGGAAAACTGGTCAACCACTTGTAAAAGAATGAAACTAGAACACTTCCTAACACCATACACAAAAATAAACTCAAAATAGATTAAAGATCTAAATGTAAGACCAGAAACTATAAAACTCCTAGAGGAGGACATAGGTAAAACACTCTCTGACATAAATCACAGCAGGACCCTCTATGACCCACCTCCCAGAATATTGGAAATAAAAGCAAAAATAAACAAATGAGACCTAATTAAACTTAAAAGCTTCTGTACAACAAAGGAAACTATAAGCAAGGTGAAAAGACAGCCTTCAGAATGGGAGAAAACAATAGCAAATGAAGCAACTGACAAACAAGTAATCTCAAAAATATACAAGCAACTTATGCAGCTCAATTCCAGAAAAATAAATGACCCAATCAAAAAATAGGCCAAAGAACTAAACAGACATTTCTCCAAAAAAGACATACAGATGGCTAACAAACACATAAAAAGATGCTCAACATCACTTATTATCAGAGAAATGCAGATCAAAACCACAATGAGGTACCATTTCACGCCAGTCAGAATGGCTGTGATCCAAAAGTCTACAAGCAATAACTGCTGGAGAGGGTGTGGAGAAAAGGGAACCCTCTTACACTGTTGGTGGGAACACAAACTAGTACAGCCATGATGGAGAACAGTGTGGAGATTCCTTAAAAAACTGGAAATAGAACTGCCTTATGACCCAGCAATCTCACTGCTGGGCATATACACCAAGGAAACCAGAATTGAAAGAGACACGTGTACCCCAATGTTCATCACAGCACTTTTTATAATAGCCAGGACATGGAAGCAACCTAGATCTCCATCAGCAGATGAATGGATAAGAAAGCTGTGGTACATATACACAATGGAGTATTACTCATTAAAAAGAATACATTTGAGTCAGTTCTAATGAGGTGGATGAAACTGGAGCCGATTATGCAGAGTGAAGTAAGCCAGAAAGAAAAAACATCAATACAGTATACTAACACATATATATGGAATTTAGAAAGATAGCAATGATGACCCTGTATGCAAGATAGCAAAAGAGACACAGATGTGTAGAGCGGACTTTTGGACTCAGAGGGAGAGGGAGAGGGTGGGATGATTTGGAAGAATGGCATTGAAACATGTATCCTATCATGTAAGAAACGAATCGCCAGTCTATGTCCGATGCAGGATACAGCATGCTTGGGGCTGGTGCACGGGGATGACCCAGAGAGATGTTATGGGGAGGGAGGTGGGAGAGGGGTTCATGTTTGGGAACGCATGTACACCCGTGGTGGATTCATGTCAATGTATGGCAAAACCAATGCAGTATTGTAAAGTAAAATAAAGTAAACACAAAAATTAAAAAAAAATAGAAAGATGGTAACAATAACCCTGTATGTGAGACAGCAAAAGAGACACAGATGTATAGAACAGTCTTTTGGACTCTGTGGGAGAGGGCGAGGGTGGGATGATTTGGGAGAATGGCATTGAAACATGTATAATATCATATACAAAACGAATCGCCAGTCCAGATTCTATGCATGATACTGGATACTTGGGGCTGGTGCACTGTGATGACCCAGAGGGATGGTACGGGGAGGGAGGAGGGAGGGGGATTCAGGATGGGCAACATGTGTATACCTGTGGTGGATTCATGTTGATGTATGGCAAAACCAATACGATATTGTAAAGTAATTAACCTCCAATTAAAATAAATAAATAAATCATGTATGTAACATAAAACAGGGAGGTTGGAATATAATATATGTCCAACAGACCTTTGTTGAAGACATGGATCTATTCTATGCTTCATGTTTCAGTCCAAGTCCAATGCTTTGTGGATAGTCAGATTCCAAATACTTAAAAAAATAAAGTGAATTTTATTGTTTATAGACTTATGCTGGTCTATAAACTTCTCCAGCAAGATATGTCATGCTATTTTACTAGAAAATATATAGGAAATGCATGGAGTGCTGTTTGCTGTAGGAGGTATATTAGTAAAATAAATAAGTAAACACACTTTCCTCACCTAAAACATACACATTAATTATAAAGGAAAATGAAAATTATGGATGAAAACAAACAACCTAAAAATATTACAAAGAATCCTATGATTCTTCTCTGATTGGATTTCCCTAATTGCCAAGGGCATGAAACAACACTGTCATTTGGGGCAAAAAGCTTTAGAACCCAAGTTCAAATGGCAACCCAGGTCTTCTGGGTTTCATTCTGGTTTCCAGTGTTCTTTCACTGTGCATGTGACCTTGATGTTCATTTCTGCTCCTTGCACCAATTCTGTATGTGTGGCTCTTCACATGACTTAAAACCTTCTTAATCTGCTTTGCCCACACCCATGGCTGCAGCACCTCATGCAAGCTTCTTTCATATTGTTCCTTCCTTTAACTTCTGTGGAACTCTTTCACAGCACATTCGAATGTTATGTAACTTTCATTTCAAAGGCTTCATTTAATCACAACAGACTCTTATTCTATAATATCTATTTAGAATAGATAGGATGCCCTTTTAGAGGACACAATTTGTAACAAAGGAGCTTTATTGTCTATTTTCTTTCTCTGTCCCCATCACACACACATAGTACCTTCATTATGTTAAAAAAGATTTTCTATTTTACTAACTTGGTGACAAAATTATGGCAGTTTAATGAAAACCTCAAGTCATTGTATATGAAAACATCAGAAATAGAGAGTGATTTTAATGCACTCCCTCACCTGGACAGTGTGATAATGTTTTCTATATTGAGATAACCCCTTACACACACTGCACACACTTCCTCACATATGTACTCACTGTCTTACACACGTATTTACTCACAGGGACAAACACACATTCTCGCTTTGTTACATCCCCTACTCAAGAAGAACTCTTAATTATGGTTGCCAGAGGAGAAGCGTGTGGGGGAAGGATCATTAAGGAGTTTTGGATGGATGTGTTTTGTTATTCAGTCTCTAGGTCATGTCTGACTCTTTTTGACCCTGTAGACTGTAGCAGGCCAGACTTCCCTTTCCTTCACTATCTCCTGGAGTTTGCTCAAGTTCATGCCCATTGATTTGGTGATGCCATCCATGTAAATACATGGGTAACCAACAAGGCCCACTGGACTTCATATTCCAGGATGTCTGGCTCTAGATGAGTGATCACCATCATGATTATCTGGGTTGTGAAGCTCTGTTTTGCACAGTTCTTCTGTGTATTCTTGCCACCTCTTCTTAATATCTTCTTCTTCTATTAGGTCCATACCATTTCTGTCCTTTATTGAGCCCATCTTTGCATGAAGTGTTCCTTTTGTATCTCTAATTTTCTTGAAGAGATCTCTAGTCTTTCCCTTTCTGTTGTTTTCCTCTATTTCTTTACATTGATTGCTGAGGAAGGCTTTCTTATCTTCCCTTGCTATTCTTTGGAACTCTGCATTCAGATGCTTATATCTTTCCTTTTCTCCTTTGCTTTTCACTTCTCTTCTTTTCACAGCTATTTGTAAGGCCTCCTCAGACAGCCATTTTGCTTTTTTGCATTTCTTTTCCAAGGGGATGGTCTTGATCCTTGTCTCCTGTACAATGTCACGAACCTCAGTCCATAGTTCATCAAGCACTCTATCTATCAGATCTAGTCCCTTAAATCTATTTCTCACTTCCACTGTATAATCATAAGGGATTTGATTTAGGTCATAACTTAATGGTCTAGTGGTTTTCCCTACTTTTTCCAATTTAAGTCTGAATTTGGCAATAAAGAGTTCATGATCTGAGCCACAGTCAGCTCCTGGTCTTGTTTTTGTTGACTGTATAGAGCTTCTCCATCTTTGGCTGCAAAGAATATGATCAATCCAATTTCGGTGTTGACCATCTGGTGATGTCCATGTGTAGAGTCTTCTCTTGTGTTGTTGGAAGGGGGTGTTTGCTATGACCAGTGCGTTCTCCTGGCAAAGCTCTATTAGCCTTTGCCCTGCTTCATTCTGTACTCCAAGGCCAAATTTGCCTGTTACTCCAGGCATTTATTGACTTCCTACTTTTGCATTCCAGTCCCCTATAATGAAAAGGGCATCTTTTTTGGGTGTTAGTTCTAAAAGGTCTTGTAGGTCTTCATAGAACCATTTGACTTCAGCTTCTTCAGTGTTCCTGGTCGGGGCATAGGCTTGGAATACTGTGATATTGAATGGTTTGCCTTGGAAATGAACAGAGATCATTCTGTTGTTTTTGAGATTGCGTCCAAGTACTGCATTAGAAAGCATTACTATGAACAAAGCTAGTGGAGCTGATGGAATTCCAGTGGAGCTATTTCAAATTCTGAAAGATGATGCTGTGAAAGTGCTAAACTCAATATGTCAGCAAATTTGGAAAACTCAGGAGTGGCCACAGGACTGGAAAAAATCAGTTTTCATTTTAATCCCAAAGAAAGGTAATGCCAAAGAATGCTCAAACTACCACACAATTGCATTCATCTCACACACTAGTAAAGTAATGCTCAAAATTCTCCAAGCCAGGCTTCATCAATACATCAACCGTGAACTTCCAGATGTTCAAAGCTGGCTTTAGAAAAGACAGAGGAACCAGAGATCAAATTGCCAACATCCGCTGGATCACCAAAAAAGCAAGAGAGTTCAGAGAAACATCTATTTCTGTATTATTGACTATGGCAAAGCCTTTGGCTGTGTGGATCACAATAAACTGTGGAAAACTCTGAAAGAGATGGTAATACCAGACCACCTGACCTGCCTCTTGAGAAACTTATATGCAGATCAGGAAGCAACAGTTAGAACCAGACATGGAACAATAGACTGGTTACAAATAAGAAAATGAGTACATCAAGGCTGTATATTGTCACCCTGCTTATTTAACTTATATGCAGTGTCCATCATGAGAAACGCTGGACTGGAAGAAGCACAAGCTGGAATCAAGATTGCCGGGAGAAATATCAATAACCTCAGATATGCAGATGACACCACCCTTATGGCAGAAAGTGAAGAGGAGCTAAAAAGCCTCTTGATGAAAGTGAAAGAGGAGAGCGAAAAAGTTGGCTTAAAGCTTAACATTCAGAAAACGAAGATCATCTGGCATCTGGTCCTATCACTTCATGGGAAATAGATGGGGAAACAGTGGAAACTGTGTCAGACTTTATTTTTTTGGGCTCCAAAATCACTGCAGATGGCGATTGCAGCCATGAAATTAAAAGACGCTTACTCCTTGGAAGGAAAGTTATGACCAACCTCGATAGCATATTCAAAAGAAGAGACATTACTTTGCCCAAAAAGGTCCATCTAGTCAAGGCTATGGTTTTTCCAGTAGTCATGTATGGATGTGAAAGTTGGACTGTGAAGAAAGCTGAGTGCCAAAGAACTGATGGATTTGAACTGTGGTGTTAGAGAAGACTCTTGAGAGTCTCTTGGACTGCAAGATCCAACCAGTCCATCCTAAAGGAGATTAGTCCTGGGTGTTCATTGGAAGGACTGATGCTGAAGCTGAAACTCCAATACTTTGGCCACCTCATGCAAAGAGCTGACTCATTGGAAAAGACCCTGATGTTAGGAGGTATTGGGGCCAGGAGGAGAAGGGGGCCACAGAGGTTGAAATGGCTGGATGGCATCACTGACTCGATGGACATGAGTTTGGGTAAACTATGGGAGTTGGTGATGGACAGGGAGGCCTGGTGTGCTGCAATCCATGGGGTCAAAAAGAGTTGGATAGGACTGAGCGACAGAACTGAACTGAACTGAACTGAACCAACAAGGGCCTACTGTATAGCACAGGAAACTCTGCTCAATATTATGTGGCAGCCTGGATGGGAGGGGAGATTGGGGGAGGATTGATACATGTATATGTATGTCTGAGTCCCTTTGCTGTCCACCTGGAACTATCACAACATTGATAATTGGCTATACTACAATATATACTGAAAACTTTTTTAAAAATAAATTAATTTAAAAAGCTCTCAGGTGGCAGAAACACCAACTTAATTGATGTAACCTACAGCACTGAAATGCAAGGACAATACTTGATCAATAATTTTTGACTGAATAGCAACGTTCCATTAATTCAATCTGTGTAGCTATAGATTGACTGCAGTTGATTAGTATGTTTTTCTTTCTAAATCAGAAGTGACAGCCTCCATTATCTAGATCTATGATTTTCAGCCAATATGAAATACTAAAATCATCCTGAAACTCTAAACAGTACAACTCTCAGACTTCAACTTGAGCCATTCGAACTCCATTACATGGGGTGAGACCCTCAGGATCATTTTTCTTCAGTCCTAGGGGACTCTAAGATTCCTCAGAGTAAATTGCCACTGGTATTCCCATACTTTTGAGTTGCCTGCCCCGGGGGGGAGGGGGTGAGGTGGGGGTGGCTGCTGGCCACTTCATCCTAAAACGCTAAAGCTAGAGGCTTTAGCAGAGGACTATAGAGGGGAGAAACATTCTCCCAAATTCTTAGAGAGCATTGAAAACAATCTGTAAACAGTAAATGATCCATTTAAAGAGAAGTCCAGAGAGAAGAAAGCTTAGAAGATAAAGTATTTAAAAAAAAAAAAAAAAAGCCAGGAAGCAGATGGACGTTTATGGAAGCTAGCTGGAAAACAAAGTGAGTAAAACCATACTGTTGTTGTTGCTGTTGTTCAGTAGTAGTTCAGTCATGTCTGACTCTTTGTGACCGCAGGGGCTGCGGCAGGCCAGGCTTCCCTGTCCTGCGCTATCACCTGGAGTTTGCTCAGATTCATCTCCATTGAGTCCTTGATGCTATCTAACCATAGATGCTATCTAATGTTGGAATATTTACACATCAATGTCTGGTTCCAGTTACCTTAAAAGCATCTAATCTGGTCGGACAATCTCCATTGCCTTAGTCCTCACTGACTCGATCCGTGTTTATAAAGACTGTAGTATAGCTAAGAGCTCCTGGCTAGACTTTTCAAAGTAATTGAACATATATTTTGACAATAGAATCAGAATGACCACACTATGCCTTCTCTATTGTTGGGAAAAAGCAGACCCTAACTATTTATCTCTCCCTGAGACTATCTTGAAAGCGATTAATGGGCAGTAACCATCGTCAGATTCTGAGTTCATTTCACTGAGGTCCATCTCAAACTTTGTGTACAGTATAGCTTGTCCTCGGGTGAGACTGAAACCAATAACTGTCATGCCCCCATAATTGCTAGGACCCAGAGACAGAACATTTCTGCCACTGAATGAAGATTTTTACAATGAATAATTACAAATGAGGTAGGCAATCATTTGTGTCATGGTTCATTGGCCCCGTCAGAGTGACACAAAGATATTTTTCATTCTCTTCCCTCTACCATATGCACTATTAAAATGCCTTTGTAGTTACTGTAAATAATTCAAATGTTTATTAAAAACTCTGTTGGAAGATCAAGGAATCATAGATAATAGGAGAGAATACCATCCAATTTATTTTTATATGGCATGCTCCATTCATCATATCACAAGGCACTTCAAGGGGAAACACAAAGGGGAGACAGGTTTTTCTGGCATGACTCAGAGAGGAAGTCATTGGAAATGATCTGAGAAGATGTGTTAAGAAAGCGATTCCTTGCTTCTAGGGTCCTAGTTACTGTGCTTGGTTAGGTCATTTTTCTAATTTAGCTCAAATGTTGACTTATTTTCTTCATAATGATGGACTTGGCTTAGTGTAAGGGGAAGTGAGTATATTTTCTAGCATCTGTAAGAATCCCGTCTTCTGTGTCCTTCTGTTTTTTGGTGTGTGCGCACAGAAGGAGAAAATGTGAACCCCACCTGGCTGCACCCTGGGGTAGGGGCATTATGACAGAAGCGTTGCCACATGGCATGTGACTGCCACGCTGACCTGCTGTGAGGTGAAGTAGGGGAGGCCAGGCCAGGACAAAGCTGGCATCCTTATCTGATCTATGATGTTCTTGGTTGAGCATGATCACTGGCCCTCAGCCCCAGTGACACTTGTAGTTACAATAGTAGTTAACAATAGTACTGTAGTTAACAATAGTAAGGTAATCATATCTGCCATTCATTAGGCACCTGACCTGTATCAGGCACCGTAGTTGGCTGTTTTGATACAATAATAGTGATTTTGTCTCCTGATGATTAAGTTGCTGGCTTGGGAGTCAGACTGAAGAATTTGGAGTCTTGGCTAAACATGTACCAGTTCAGTGCCTTGAGCAAATTATTTAATCTTTCTAAATCTCAAGCTCTTCATCTTTAAAATGTATTTAACAATAAAATCTCTTTCACAGGGTTGTGGACTGGACAGTACTCCATGAAGAAGCATGAGCCTCTGATTAGCACTGCTAACACTCCAAAAATGTTGGCAATTATTATTAATCTCACTTGATACTTAATATTAATAACTGACACACTATAGTGAAAATATCAGTTTGGCCAAAAAGTTTGGCTTGGGTTTTTCTGTAAGATGTAATAGAAAAACCTTAACGAACTTTTTGGCCAACTCAATACTTTACTATTAAAGCAATATTATCACTTCTATTTTATATTAAAAAGAGGTACTGAGAGTCAGTGACATTTAATAGCTTGTGTGTGACCCAACTAACATTTGAATCTAGGCTTATTTGATTTCATAGCATGCTTCAAATGTGGTTATCAAAAGGCTTTACCCTTATCCACTCTACAAATAGAATTTTAAAGTCATTGTACCTCTTTTAGAAAAAGAAAATAACAGAATTTTCAGAGGGAGTAACAGATATCTAAGTACTCCAAGCTATATTTCTCCCTCACCATGGTATCCTGGCTTCTGTAAGCATCTGCACCTTAAAGCTTTTCTTGTGATTCCATAATCCAGTCTGAAGATACTCTGAAAAGTAGAAATGTTAGTCATTCATTCCTGTCAGACTCTTTGCGACCCCATGGACTATGACCCACCAGACTTCACTGTCACATGGAATTCTGCAGGCAAGAATACTAGAGTGGGTTGCCATTCCCTTCTCCAGGGTATCTGCCCAACTCCAGGGATAAAATCCAGGTCTCCTGCATTGTAGGTAAATTCTTTACTGTCTGAGCCACCAGGGAAGGCCCTATGATGAGTAGAGGATATATATAGCTGAAAGACAGTAGGCAAATACTTGGCATGGTAGGTGGCACCTAACACAACCCTAACCTTTTAATTGAAATTCTATTTTCAGTCCACAGGATTATGGCTTTGCCTATATTGAGCAATCACAGCCTGCTCCTGCTGCTGCTGCTTCTAAGTCGCGTCAGTCGTGTCCAACTCTGCGTGACCCCATAGATGGCAGCCAACCAGGCCCCACCGTCCAAGCAAGAACACTGGAGTGAGTTGCCATTTCCTTCTCCAATGCATGAAAGTGAAGAGTGAAAGTGAAGTTGCTCAGTTTTGTCCGATGCTTTGCAACCCCATGGACTGTAGCCTACCATGCTCCTCCGCCCATGGGATTTTCCAGGGCAAGAGTACTGGAGTGGGTTGCCAGTTCACTCTCCCACTCAATCTAGTTTGTATTAAAAGAGAACACCAACCTTTCCTTTAATGAGAGTAGCTTGTAAGAAACTTCAAGCAGTTATTCCCTCATAAAAGTAAAAAGGACAGAAATGTTAGGTCATGATTCTAAAATTACCCATCAGTTCAATTCAGTTCAGTCGCTCAGTCGTGTCCAACTCTTTGCGACCCCATGAATCACAGAACATCAGGCCTCCCTGTCCATCACCATCTCCCGGAGTTCACTCAGACTCACGTCCATCGAGTCAGTGATGCCATCCAGCCATCTCATCCTCTGTCGTCCCCTTCTCCTCCTGCCCCCAATCCCTCCCAGCATCAGAGTCTTTTCCAGTGAGTCAACTCTTCGCATGAGGTGGCCAAAGTACTGGAGTTTCAGCTTTAGCATCATTCCTTCCAAAGAAATCCCAGGGCTGATCTCCTTCAAAATGGACTGGTTGGATCTCCTTTAGCTGAGTGAAATAGAATAGTTTCCTCATAAATTGGGATATTCAGGTAACCAAGTCTATGAAATTAAAGTCTCCCATTCTCAAAAGTCTTTCATTTTTTCTTTTATAAATTTGTTTGTATTTTTTTAAATTTTTATGTATTTATTTATTTATTGGGCTGTGCTGAATCTTAGTTGCAATATCTGGGATCCTTAGTTGTGGCATGCAAACTGTTAGTTGCAGCATGTGGGATCAAGTCCCCTCACCAGGGATTGAACCCAAGCCACGCGCATTGGGAATGTGGAGTCATAGCCAATGGACTACCAAGAAAGTCCCAAGAGATTTCCGTTTGTCTTGGAATCTTTAGATATAATATACAAGTAGGAATATTGCCAGATGCTCGCCAGGACAATATGGCATGAAGAATTGTCCTACCTAAAATACAAGAATCAATGATTTATTTCTATCTGCTTACTCCTTGGAAGGTAAGTTATGACCAACCTAGACAGCATATTAAAAATCAGAGACATTACTTTGTCAACAAAGGTCCTTCTAGTCAAGGCTATGGTTTTTCCAGTGGTCAAGTATGGACGTGAGAGTTGGACTATAAAGAAAGCTGAGCACTGAAGAATTAATGCTTTTGAACTATGGTGTTGGAGAAGACTCTTGAGAGTCCCTTGGACTGCAAGGAGATCCAACCAGTCCATTCTAAAGGAGATCAGTCTTGGGTGTTCCCTGGAAGTACTGATGTTGAAGCTGAAACTCTAATATTTTGGCTACCTGATGCAAAGAGCTGACTCGTTTGAAAAGACCCCGATGCAGGGAAAGATTGAAGGCAGGAGAAGGGGATGACAAAGGGTGAGATGGTTGGATGGCATCACCGACTCAATGGACATGGGTTTGGGTGGACTCCGGGAGTTGGAGATGGACAGGGAGGCCTGGCGTGCTGTGGTTCATGGGATTGCAAAGAGTCGGACAGGGCTGAGCCACTGAACTGAAGTGACTGAGCCAATAGCAATGGAAGCTGATGCCTGCTAATGCTTAGCTTGGCTGATTTGTGTTAAGTGTATTTCAATCTCCCATCCCTATATCTAGTCAGGGTTGTGTGGCAAGTCTAATAATGGACTGTGAAGAGAAGTCACATCCTTTCCAGATTCAGGCTGTGAAAACTCCTGCACAACTGTCTGTCTCTTCCCTTTTGGTGAGAGTGGAGGCTATGATTTAACATAGCAATGACACAAGATGGAACAGCCTGAGCGTCCACATAGATGAGAGCAAGGCAGGGCTCAGCCTAATGAAGAATTTTGATCAGGCAAAAAATCTCTCTGAAACCCTGGATCCCTTATTTCTGCCTTGTTATAGTTGAAACCTCGTAGTCACTTTCTGTTTTTTCACCCTAGTAATCATATGTGATCAGTTCTATTTTCAAAGAGCCTCTCCAAAATAGTTCTCTTGTGTACTCCTATACCTAGCATCTTAGTCCACGAGCTTGTCAACAATTAGCTGGACTAGTTTAACAAGGCTCTAAGTGGAATCTTTCACTCAGATTTTCCTGCTTCTTCTTCTTCTTTTAATTGGAGTATAATTGCTTTACAATTCTGTGTTTTATTTTCTACTCTACAACGAAGTGAACCTGGTATATGTATACATATACCCCTTCCCTCTTCCCTTTTGGACTTCCCTCTGGCACACACCCCTCCCTGTATCCCATCCATCTGGGTCAGCACAGAGTGCCATGCTGAGCAACTTGTGCTATATAGCAGCTTTCCACCAGCTGTCTGCTTTACACACGGTACTGTATTCATGTCCATCCTAATCTCTCAGTTTGTCCCACCTTCCCCTTCCTCCCATGTCCACGCATTCATTCTCCATATCTGTATCCATATTCATGCCCTGCAGATAGGTTCATCTGTACCATTTTTCTAGATTCCACATACATGCGTTAATAGATGATATCTGTTTCTCCCTTTCTGAATTACTTTACTCTATATGACAGACTAACTTAGATACTCAAACACAGTATTAATCTCCCTATGGGAAGCTTTGATCAATCCAATCTCCTACTCTGTAACCTTTGAGGACTGACAAGTGCCTAAAGAATGACATTTTAAATTTCTTATCCTGACATTTTCTTTTTTTCAGTGTAATACTTTTTTCTTTTATTTATTTTTAAGTTGGAGTATAGTTATTTTACAATGTTCTGTTAGTTTCCGGTGTCCAGCAAATATGTCTATTTTTTCCAGATTCTTTTCCCTTACAGGTTATTACAAAATACTGAGTATAGTTCCCTGTGCTGTGCAGCAGATCCTTGTTGTTTATCTGTCTTACATGTAGTAGTGTGTTTGTCCCAATTTCCTAATTTATCTCTCCCCCACTTTCCATTTGGTGATCATATGTTTGTTCCCTGTGTCTGTGAGTCATAAGTTCATTAGCATCATTTTTTTCTTTTTTTAGATTCCATGTATAAGTGATAACATACTCTATTTTTCTTTCTCAGTCTGACTTACTTCACTTAGTATGATAATCTCTAGGTCTATCCATGTTTCTGCAAATTAGCGTGGCATTCTTAATTCATCGTGCTCTAGTCAATGCATCAATTCTTTCCTCACTCTAAGTTTGTATCTTAAAGGGAGTGCATTGGACAAATTAAAATATGACCCAGTCTAGCTACACACACTTCTGTGGGCAGGGAGATTCTTGAAGTCAAGTGGTAAACAAGGCGATTTTACTCATTAGGCTGGGCATAGGCTGTGATGGTAAGTAAACCCAAGATCCCAGTGAATTATTATAGAGTTTATTTATTTACTAACTTATTTGTTGATCCAAATTATTTTATTTTGTTTATTTAAAATATATAGAACAGTCTTCTGGACTCTGTGGGAGAGGGAGAGGGTGGGATGATTTGGGAGAATGGCACTGAAACATGTATAATATCATATATGAAACGAATCGCCAGTCCAGGTTCAATGCATGATATAGGATGCTTGGGGCTGGTGCACTGGGATGACCCAGAGAGATGGTACAGGGAGGGAGGTGGGAGGGGGGTTCAGGATGGGCAACACTTGTATACCCGTGGCAGATTCATGTTGATGTATGGCAAAACCAATGCAATATTGTAAAGTAATTAGCCTCAAATTAAAATAAATAAATTCATAATAAAAAATAAATAAAATAGAGTTTATTTTTTAAATGCCCAGAGTCTGCTTTACATTGGGTTCTCCCCAGACCTATTTGGCTGACTCTTGCTCAATGGCTTAGCAATCTAATCTGCTTTGATCACCCGACCTTATGGTGTGAACACATCACTTCCACGCTCATCTCCAGAGAAGAAATGGCTAGAAGGTTATTTGGGAAATTTTATTACCTGAACCAGGAGTGACACACATCACTTCTGCTCATAATCTACTAGACAATATTCATTTAGTCTTGATTACTGCAGAGGGCTAGGATGTGAACTATACTTTTTTCACTTCCCACATAAGTGAGGAGACTCAGTTAGGAGTAATACTAGCAATATCCATTCATCCATTGTGCTCAATAATTATTTTTGCTGCTTCGTGGTAGGAAATTACAGTTGATATTTTTAAATAATAAAATGGCAAATAATCCAAGAATGTATTTTCATTAATATTTAAACTAATAAGATTTGAAAGAAATTCTGCACTTCTGGCAATTGCTTTAGAGTCTGTCCTCAAAACCTGGCAAATTAATTATTTCATTTGTGGTTATTTGCCAAAAAGGATTTGAGTAGCACTGAATAGATCTATGATTATTTCCTCTTCCTTATGAGTTACTAGGGATGTTATTAATAACGTAATTTTCCACTTATATTTCTATTATTGTTTTATGCTGGTGACAACAATTTCTTACCTTAACAATCTGATATTTGATTTTGTCCAATTTTTAACAAAGTAAGTTATTTTTTAAAAGGTTCTCAAATTTCTAACTTGGAAAATTTTGCCCAATAATTTGTAGAACCTATTTTTATAAGGTTTCAGCTTATTGTGAAACAAGAATTCAGATCTCTGTCTTAACAAATGCAATGTTACATCTTCAAAGCCAATAACAGTACAGGCATAACTCAGAAATATTGCAGATTTGGTCCAGACCACAGCAATATGCCTGAAAATTTGGAAAATGCAGCAGTAGCCACAGGCCTGGAAAAGGTCAGTTTTCATTCCAATCCCAAAGTAAGGCAATGCCAAAGAATGCTCAAACTACTGCACAATTGCACTCATTTCACACACTAGTAAAGTAATGCTCAAAATTCTCCAAGCCAGGCTTCAATAATATGTGAACCATGGACTTCCAGATATTCAAGCTGATTTTAGAGAAGGCAGAGGAACCAGAGATCAAATTGCCACATCCACTGGATCATCAAAAAAGCAAGAGAGTTCCAGAAAAAAAAAAAACAACAAACATCTATTTCTGCTTTATTGACTATGCCAAAGCCTCTGACTGTGTGGATCACAATAAACTATGGAAAATTCTTCAAGAGATGGGAATACCAGACCACCTGACCTGCCTCTTGAGAAATCTGTATGCAGGTCAGGAAGCAACAGTTAGAACTGGACATGGAACAACAGACTGGTTCCAAATAGGAAAAGGAGTATGCCAAGGCTGTATATTGTCACCCTGCTTATTTAACTTCTATGCAGAGTACATCATGAGAAACGCTGGGCTGGATGAAGCACAAGCTAGAATCAAGATTGCAGGGAGAAATATCGATAACCTCAGATATGTAGATGACACCACCCTTATGGCAGCTAGTGAAGAAGAACTAAAGAGCCTCTTGATGAAAGTGAAAGAGGAGAGTGAAAATGTTGGCTTAAAGCTCAACATTCAGAAAACGAAGACCATGGCATCTGGTCCCATCACTTCATGGGAAATAGATGGGGAAACAGTGGAAACTGTGTCAGACTTTATTTTTGGGGGCTCCAAAATCACTGCAGATGGTAACTGCTCCCATAAAATTAAAAGACACTTACTCCTTGGAAGAAAAGTTATGACCAACCTAGATAGCATATTCAAAAGCAGAGACATTACTTTGCCAACAAAGGTCCATCTAGTCAAGGCTATGGTTTTTCCAGTAGTCATGTATGGATGTGAGAGTTGGACTGTGAAGAGGCTGAGCACCAAGGAATTGATGCTTTTGAACTGTGGTGTTGGACAAGACTCTTGTGAGTCCCTTGGACTTCAAGGAGATCCAACCAGTCCATTCTAAAGGAAATCAGTCCTGAATATTCATTGGAAGGACTGATGTTGAAGCTGAAGCTCCAATATTTTGCCCACCTGATGTGAAAAACTGACTCATTCGAAAAGACCCTGATGTTGGGAAAGGTTGAAGGCAGGAGGAGAAGGGGATGACAGAGGATGAGATGGTTGGATGGCATCATGGACTCAATGGACATGAGTTTGAGTAAGCTCCAGGAGTTGGTGATGGACAGGGAGGCCTGGCATGCTGCGATTCATGGGGTCGCAGAGTCGCGCACAACTGAGCAACTGAAGTGAACTGAAAACAATAAAGCGAATCTTGCAACAAAAAGAGTTGCACACATTTTCTGATTTCCCAGTTCATATGCAAGCTGTGTTCAGTCGTTCAGTATTGTCTGAGTTTATGACCCCATGGACTGTAGCCTGGCAATAGTGACATCATAGATCACAAAGGTCACTGAGAACATATCATTATTATAAATATAATAATAATAAAAATGTTTGAATTGTTGCAAGAATTATCAAAATGTGACACAAAGACACAAAATTAATTATCAGATGCTGTTGTAAAAACAATACCAATACACTTCCTCTATGCTGGGTTGCTGCAAGCCTTCAATCTGTTAAAAAAAAAAATGCGATATCTGTTAAGCACAATTAAGTGAAGCACAATAAAGCAAGACACGCCTTTAAATGCAGGTATTTAAGGAAAGTTGCTAGACTCGACTTGACAGATTAAATTTCAAGTTCAGTAACTAGGATGAACTATAAGTCATGAGGTCTTTCTAATTTTATCTCAAGAGTATATTCTTTCAGGATACTGATATACTCCATGTAATGTGACAATAATAGAAATATATTAGCCAAATAGGTGGACTATTTTATAACTACATAATGTCTCTTGAGTTTCTATTTTGATGCTGTGGGCACCTGTCAAATGTGAATATCTCTGATTTGTGAAAGCATCAGCTAAGAGAATAGATTAAAGAACAAAACATTTATGAAATTTCATAGACTCATGCAAAATGGCTTATGAATGGATTACAGATTAAAGGAGTGAATTAATGAATAAATGTCTGCTTCTCCAACCAAAAATGTTAAATGAAGCTGTAAAAAAAAAAAAAAAGTAAATACAGGATACATCCTAGTCAAATGTTTTTTGTTTCTTTTCAACTTTCTAATTGATTTTATTTCCCATGGAGTATATTCACAAAAACTAAATAGTCCTCAATATGCCTTTCAGTATATAGATTTAGTATAGCCTCTGTTGATCAGATTTACTAGAAAGAGTGTGTTGAGAAGTGGTAACACTTCTTTGTGAGTTTGAACCAGAAAGTTTGGTCACAGATGCTGTGATTAGCTATCTTCTATAGAGTTTATTAATTTCAGCATTTATGGGTAGAACAAATATTGAAACCATTTGAAACATGTGATTTTATATCTGGCTTTTCATATATTGGTTTTCTGGGGCTACACACTACAGTATTCTTGCCTGGAGAATTCCGTGGTTAGAGGAGACTGGTGGGCTACAGTCCATGGGGTCACAAGGAGTCAGGCATGACTGAACTACTAACACTATCACACTTTTCTGGGGCTACTGTAACAGGTTACCATAACTGGGTAGCTTAAAAAGAACCCAGAAGTCTATTCTTTCACAGTTCTAGAGGCTGCAAATCTGAAATCAGAATGTCAGCAGGGCCATGCTCTCTCTGATAGCTGAAGGGAATAATCTGTTCCATGTCTCGCTTTAGGGCTTCCCAGGCGGCTGAGTGGTGAAGAACCCACCTGCAGGAGATGCAAGAGACTTGGGTTCTATCCCTGGGTTGGGAATATCCTCTGGAGAAGGAAATGGCAACCCACTCCAGTATCCTTGCCTGAAGAATTCCAGAATTGACAGAGGAGCCTTGTGGGCTATAGTCCATGGGGTCAGAAAGAGTCAGACATGAACTGAGCACACACAGAGATAGAAAACATGTTTCTCATTTAGCTTCTGGTGTTGTCAGCAATCCTTGGCCCTCCTTGACCTGTAAAGGTATCACTTGCAACAGTTCCTCTTCATCTGGTGTTTGTCCCTGATTCTGAATCTCTGTGCATCTCCCTGCTTTCTCCTAAGGACACCAGTCATATTAGGTTGGGTCTCACCCTAGTGACCTCATCTTGACGACTTCCGCAAAGACTCTATTTCTGAATAAAACATTCATAGGTATTGGGGGGTGAAGGCTGCAATTTATATTTCTAAGGATACAATTCAGAACATAGCATCATCTGATGTGTGAGTTTCAGCTAAGGTAAACAAAGAACTTCAATAGTAAAACTCAAAAGCAGTTGTCTAAGAATTATTAGTACTTCTCTACCTACAAGCTTTCTCCAGATTTGTCTTTTTCTTTAACTGCCCGTGTAGGAACACACGAGTTGTGTTCATGAGTTTAATTCAGAATCGTACAATGTAGTTTCGTCCCTAGACAGAATTTCAAGTCTCCTACAGACTTACATTATGTGTTAACTGTCTCTTTAAATAGGGGATTTTAGCCCTCATCTTCACCCCAAACTAAGGAATATTTACCTGAACCTCTCTTATTTCTTAATAAAGAAATCTGATGTCATCTGGATTCTTAGTGAGAATACGAATACAGCAAAAGCATCAACGGCATCAGAGGGAAGTTGGCAAGGCAAACAGAAAACTGAAAATTCAAACTCAGCTCCATAAATCCTTGAGAATGTTTCATTTGATGCTATTTACCTGTTAATTAGGATCAAAGGAGAAAATTTATATAATAAATCTCATAAAAGCATACTGGATAAATATTAACGAATTCAGTGATGAGCTTCTGTTTCCAGGCAACCGGATATTCCCTGAGAGTATTAATACAGGCTGTAAAATAGCAACGGTTCAGGCAGGAGTACTGATGGTTCTGTGGAATAAAGACTGGATCCTCTGGGCCAAACTTCCACCCATCCTGAGCTGCAGATTGAAACGGTGGCTTCAGAGAAGACTGCTCGCATTGCCTCTATCCTGGCTGTCAGAGCCTGGGCTGCACACTCAAAATTCAGTGGGGTTTGGTGGAAAACTGATGTTGACACAACTAGAGGACAGCAAACAGGGTGGCTGTTCACATTGTCAAGGAGCGTGAAGCAGGGGGCTTGTACTTTACTCCTCACTCTATTGCTGATGGGTTAATTCCTGTAAACTTCTGTTTCCATACCTGTCCACAAAAGGAGAGAAAGAAGGAAGGAAGGAAGGAAGGAAGGAAGAGAAGAGAAGAGAAGAGAAGAGAAGAGAACAGAAGAGAAGAGAAGAGAAGAGAACAGAAGAGAAAAGAAGAGAACAGAAGAGAAAAAAAGGTGTTTTTGGTTTTTTTTTAATATACTGAATTGGACTGAATCACGTCCAGTTCTGACAGTCTGTGATGGTTCCTTTTCACCATGATTAAAAGAATAAAAAGGACTGCTCAAATGTGGGGAGGCGATGCCAGTAGAGATAGCTTGGAAATAAGCTACCGCACTGGAAGGGAACATTTGGGCCCCAAAGCTAAGACTGGATAAATGGCAGGTCCAGCATCAGGAGTGGTCTCCATTTTCAAAAATTATTTTTTTACTGGAGTATAGCTGTTTTATAATGTTGTGTGAGTTTCTACTGTACAACAAAGTAAATCAGCCATGCATATACATAGATCCCCTCTTTTTTGGACTTCTTTACCATTTAAGCCTCCACAGAGCATTGAGTAGAGTTTCCTGTGCTATACAGTGGGTCCTCATTAGTTAGTTATTTTATACGTGGTGTATGTATGTCAGTCCCCATCTCCCAGTTCCTCCCACCCCATCCCCCACCCCTTTCCATCTTGGTGTCCATACATTTGTTCTCTAGGTCTGGGTCTCTACTTCTACTTTACAAAAAAGATCGTCTCTACCATGTTTCTAGATTCCACATATATGTGTTAATACACGATATTTGTTGTTCTCCTTCTTTTGATGCAGATTGTCTAATCAACTCCACCTCTCATCTAACTCCATGTCTGCCCTCTCCCCATCCCTAGCTACACCTCCAGCCCACATCCCCCCATTCTCTCTCTCCTGATGGAGTGAGAATAAACAGGCGATCTGGAATAAACATGCTCCCGCAGGATTCATCTACTCCTCATCAAATTGACCCAGTTTCAGCCATTGAGAGAGATAAGCCAGCCCCGCAGCTGGCATATTGGCCTGTCTCTCATTCCTGTTGTCAGTGTCTGGCTAGCTGAATCAATGAATTTGAAAAGAAGGGACCTGTTGATGGTGTGTGACCTGGGACACAGCCACCTCTGGTGAGAGTTCACATTTGGGTGCTGGACTATGAAGCCAGCACCCAAGATGGGGGGACTATTAATTTGCTGACCCTTCAGAGCAACCTCTAGCCAAGGACAAGGTTGCTTCCATCCTCCCTGCCTAAGAAAAGGGAAAATGGAATAGTGGTTTTGAGTCAGGCAGACCTATGTTCCCATGGCAGCTCTGTCTCTTTCAAGCTTGAACCCAGGGCGAGTTACTTGGCCTCTCTGAGCTTGTTTATTCATTTTTAAGATGCATATAATATTGCCTACCACTGGGTTGTAGTGAGAATTACATGAGTGTATTTTAAAATGTACTGGGTCTTGCAGTTTCCATCACTCAATAAGTGGTAGCTGCTATTGTTATGGAAATGATCATTGTTATAATTATTACTATGAAAATATGCAAAGAGCAAAAAATGCTCAAATGGAGGTGGTTGGAACTAGTTCTGGGGGAAAATATGAAAGAGGTAAAAATAATGGCCTTTGAAAATTGTCACTTTATATTATGGAAAATGGATTTGGGGGAAAAAAAATCAGGATTTCGTTTACATTTTGAGGCTCTGGCAATTGCTTTCTTGAGGGGGCAAAAGCAAGGGTAAATCATTTAGAATGCCCAGTTCTCACTGTCGTCGTGTTCAATACAGATAGTAGTGGCCATGTCAGGAGACAAAAGGTGGAGAGCATTTTGGTGTATTATGAAATGTATGTCAAAAGGTGGTTGTGTTTTTAGTATTGTTTTCTTTTGACCCCTTCCTCTTTCTTGTGTGTGTGTGTGTGTGTGTGTGTGTGTGTGCAGTACTTTTATTTACTTTTTTATTGGAGCATAATTGCTTTACGATGTTGTGTTAGTTTCTCTTGTACAACAATGTGAATCAGCTCTATGTATACATATATTCCCTTCCTCTTGAGCCTCCCTTCCACCCCCCATCCCTCCCTTCTAGGTCATCACAGAGCATGGAGCTGAGCTCCCTGTGTGACACAGCAGCTTCTCACCAGCTATCCGTTTTGCACACGGTAGAGTATATATGTCAATGGGAAATTCCAGAGATGGAAATATCAATATTAAACCTAGACCAGAAAAAGGAATAGCACTCTTAACATCACAAGTTAGAAAGCTGCCTAATTTCTCAATGAGTAGACCTACACATCTTTCTGCTTCACCCTGGCCTTAGGCTTTACCTCCCTCCAATCTCCTCTCCCCAGAGCCACAAAACAGATCATTCGGATGCAATCATTTCTGATAATTTTTTTCTAGATCAAAATTTGGTTCTGTGCCAGTTGGTGTGATTCATCCCCCTCTCTCCCCTTCACTCGGTTCTTTGTGCCTTGATAAACACTGCTGTGTGGCTTCCTCTATCTTTCTTTGTTCCTGCGGGTCTTTCTCACACTTTTATTCCCTGGACAGCTTGCCATATGTGGGTCAGGTATGATCTCGGTCAGAAAACCTACCCTGAGATCCTAGCACTCACAGAAGCGAGTTAAGATCATCAGTTTGCATATATTTTCCTTCCATTAATCTGTGAATTCCTGGAAGATACTGATGCTATTTGATTCATTTCTGCACTCCCCACAGAGCCTCACCCAGATATACAAATAGATGACATTCTGCTTTAGGTGTTCCTTGCTCAAAAATTGATCTCTTTTCTTAAAGGAAACACACACACACATGATCTCCTCATCTTTTTCTCCTCTACCTCCTTGCTGTTTATAACCCACTTCGTTTCCTTTCTTATCCCAGATTGCACTGTGGACCCTTGAGGTCAAAATCAAGGCTGGGGATGCCGGGCCATGGAATAAAAACATAGGAGTGGCTGTAAATTCAGAAGATGTTTTATTACCATTCATAAGGGCTGCTGGAATAAGAAGGATGAGGATTCCTTTTTCTGAGATTAACATTTCTGCCAGCAGCAGGGAGTCTATAAAAATTAAAACACAGGAGATCACAGATGTCAAATATGCTTCATGTGTGAAGGAAGGGGGGAAAAACGTTCTCCATTTTCTTTCTGGTGACAACGGCAATCACTTTTCAGTGAATAACTGATTAGCTCTGGAGAAAGACTCAGCTTCATGGAGTGTTGTTTATATATTTGTAGGCTAGAGGCCAACTCCTTTCCCTGTCCTATTTGTCTAGGGGAACCCCAAGTCCCTACTTAGCATTCTGTTATGATTGCTGACAAAACACTGCGGTTGTCTCCCCGGATGTAAATAGCTAATTTCTGGACTTTGGGGAAAAGATACGGGGCTATGGTTTACTGGTGTTAATGAGGCAAGACAGTACTCATCCATAGGTGAAAGAGAAGGAGAAACTCAAGTTCAATCCCCTGCATACCTTTTCTTGCAGATACACTGAGAAGGAGCTGTAACTGAAAGTGAGGTTAGGCTGCTCACCTCTCAAAGTGAATAAAGAGGCCAGGTTGATGGAAAGGAAACTTGCTTTATTTTGGATGCTGGCAACTGGGAGGGAGGTGGGGAGGACAGATGCCTATCTAAAGGCTGAATACCCTCTCCCCACTGACAGTCAGTGGGCAAGAACTTTTAGAGACAGAAAGAGGGGGCAACATGCAGAGTCAGCACAGTCAGCTCTGATAGTCATCTTGAAATTGGTCACTGGTGGGCTGCTCAGTGTCATCATGTTGGTTTTCAGTTCAGTTCAGTCGCTCAGTCATGTCCGACTCTTTGCGACCCCATGAATTGCAGCATGCCAGGCTTCCCTGTCCATCACCAACTCCCAGAGTTCACTCAGACACATCCATCGAGTCAGTGATGCCATCCAGCCATCTCATCCTCTGTAGTCCCCTTCTCCTCCTGCCCCCAATACCTCCCAGCATCAGAGTCTTTTCCAATGAGTCAACTCTTTGCATGAAGTGGCCAAAGTACTGGAGCTTCAGCTTTGGCATCATTCCTTCCAAAGAAATCCCAGGGTTGATCTTCAGAATGGACTGGTTGGATCTCCTTGCAGTCCAAGGGACTCGCAAGAATCTTCTCCAACACCATAGTTCAAAAGCATCAATTCTTCAGTGCTCAGCCTTCTTCACAGTCCAATTCTCACATCCACACATGACCACTGGAAAAACCATAGCCTTGACTAGACGGACATTAGTCGGCAAAGTAGTCTCTGCTTTTCAGTATGCTATCTAGGTTGGTCATAACTTTTCTTCCAAGGAGTAAGCGTCTTTTAATTTCATGGCTGCAGTCACCATCTGCAGTGATTTTGGAGCCCTCAAAAATAAAGTCTGACACTGTTTCCACTGTTTCCCCATCTATTTTCCATGAAGTGATGGGACCGGATGCCATGATCTTCGTTTTCTGAATGTTAAGCTTTAAGCCAACTTTTTCACTCTCCTCTTTCACTTTCATCAAGAGGCTTCTTAGTTCCTCTTCACTTTCTGCCATAAGGGTGGTGGCATCTGCATATCTGAGGTTATTGATATTTCTCCCGGCAATCTTGATTCCAGCTTGTGTTTCTTCCAGTCCAGCGTTTCTCATGATGTACTCTGCATATAAGTTAAATAAGCAGGGTGACAATATGCAGCCTTGACGTATTCCTTTTCCTGTTTGGAACCAGTCTGTTGTTCCATGTCCAGTTCTAACTGTTGCTTCCTGACCTGCATACAGATTTCTCAAGAGACAGGTCAGGTGGTCTGGTATTCCCATCTCTTTCAGAATTTTCTGTAGTTAATTGTGATCCACACAGTCAAAGGCTTTGGCATAGTCAATAAAGCAGAAGTAGATGTTTTTGTGGAACTCTCCTGCTTTTTCCATGATCCAGCAGATGTTGGCAATTTGATCTCTGGTTCCTCTGCCTTTTCTAAAACCAGCTTGAACATCAGAAAGTTCACAGTTCATGTATTGCTGAAGCCTGACTTGGAAAATTTTGAGCATTACTTTACTAGCATGTGAGATGAGTGCAATTGTGCGGTAGTTGGAGCATTCTTTGGCATTGCCTTTCTTTGGGATTGGAATGAAAACTGACCTTTTCCAGTCCTATGGCCACTGCTGAGTTTTCCAAATTTGCTGGCATACTGAGTGCAGCACTTTCACAGCATCATCTTTCAGGATTTGAAATAGCTCAACTGGAATTCCATCACCTCCAGTAGCTTTGTTTGTAGTGATGCTTTCTAAGGCCCACTTGACTTCACATTCCAGGATGTCTGGCTCTAGATGAGTGATCGCACCATCATGATTATCTGGGTGGTGAAGACCTTTTTGGTACAGTTCTGTGTATTCTTGCCACCTCTTCTCAATATCTTTTGCTTCTCTTAGGTCCATACCATTTCTGTTCTTTATTGAGCCCATCTTTGCATGAAATGTTCCCGTGGTATCTCTAATTTTCTTGAAGAGATCTCTAGTCTTTCCCTTTCTGTTGTTTTCCTCTATTTCTTTGCATTGATTGCTGAAAAAGGCTTTCTTATCTTCTTGCTATTCTCTGGAACTCTGCATTCAGATGCTTTTATCTTTCCTTTTCTCCTTTGCTTTTCACCTCTCTTCTTTTCACAGCTATTTGTAAGGCCTCCCCAGACAGCCATTTTGCTTTTTTGCATTTCTTTTCTATGGGGATGGTCTTGATCCCTGTCTCCTGTACAATGTCACGAACCTCATTCCATAGTTTATCAGGCACTCTATCTATCAGATCTAGGCCCTCAAATCTATTTCTCACTTCCACTGCATAATCATAAGGGATTTGATTTAGGTCATACCTTAATGGTCTAGCGATTTTCCCTACTTTTTTCAATTTAAGTCTGAATTTGGCAATAAAGAGTTCATGATCTGAGCCACAGTCAGCTCCTGGTCTTGTTTTTGTTGACTGTATAGAGCTTCTCCATCTTTGGCTGCAAAGAATATGATCAATCCAATTTCGGTGTTGACCATCTGGTGATGTTCATGTGTAGAGTCTTCTCTTGTGTTGTTGGAAGAGGGTGTTTGCTATGACCAGTGCATTTTCTTGGCAAAACTCTATTAGTCTTTGCCCTGCTTCATTCCGCATTCCAAGGCAAAATTTGCCTGTTACTCCAGGTGTTTCTTGACTTCCTACTTTTGCATTCCAGTCCCCTATAATGAAAAGGACATCTTTTTTAGGTGTTAGTTCTAAAAGCTCTTGTAGGTGGTTTTAGGCACAGTGAATCTTCAGTTCCATGGTCAGTTTGTTCCCATGTCTCGAGGCCAGTTCTGAGAATTCTGGCAGCCTATATCATGGCTACAGTCTGGTACCTGTGGTTAACTTCTTCCACCTGGTGGGGCTTTCATTACCTGCAGGATACGGCTCAGAATATTATCTAAAGTCGCTGCGAAGGTCCTTTACTTTACTTTGCTTAGTGACTGCTGTATTTTTCCTTGGTCTCATTTGACTGTTTTCCTTTGTTTCTGCATTTTCTCACTTCCCTGATTAAACAGTCCTGCTTCATTTTCCATTATATGTGAGCTGATAATTAATCAACGGCTAGTATTGTAACAGATAAAATGTGGAAATTCATCATATACATTTTCACTCAGTTAAGTTATGACCAACCTAGATAGCATATTCAAAAGCAGGGACATTACTTTGCCGACTAAGGTCCATCTAGTCAAGGCTATGGTTTTTCCTGTGGTCATTTATGGATGTGAGAGTTGGACTGTGAAGAAGGCTGAGTGCCGAAGAATTGATGCTTTTGAACTGTGGTGTTGGAGAAGACTCTTGAGAGTCCCTTGGACTGCAAGAAGATCCAACCAGTCCATTCTGAAGGAGATCAACCCTGGGATTTCTTTGGAGGGAATGATGCTGAAGCTGAAACTCCAGTACTTTGGCCACCTCACGTGAAGAGTTGACTCATTGGAAAAGACTCTGATGCTGGGAGGGATTGGGGGCAGGAGGAGAAGGGGACAACAGAGGATGAGATGGCTGGGTGGCATCACAGACTCAATGAATGTGAGTCTGAGTGAACTCCGGGAGATGGTGATGGACAGGGAGGCCTGGCATGCTGTGATTCACGGGGTCGCAAAGAGTCAGACACAACTGAGCGACTGAACTGAACTGAACTGAACTGATTCTTTGTTCAACGATTCCAGATCACCCATGGCACGTATGCCACTTGTCCCTATATTAAACTTATTCTTTGGCTAAAGTTTTCCACAAGAAAAGGCAGACAGAGGACACAGCGGGCAAGGACCATAGGGTCCTGTTCTGTTTCAGTTGAGAATAACTTTTATATCTGGCTGTCACAAGCCTCTGTGTACAAGGATGGGTATATGGCCTAAGAGTCTTGCTTCACTTTTTCTTTCAAAAGAGGAAGAACAGGATCGCTTTAGATTCCTAGCTTGAGCTTGGTGGATTGACCAAAAGGAGAGCCCACGTATGTCACAGAAAGGAATTCCTCATTTATTTATTAACGATGAACAATAGACACCAAGACATTTTCTTACAACAATTCGGTGTGTGCCTTTCATCTGCATTTGTTTACAATATGATAAACATGCATGGAAGCACCTCAGGAACTTCAGATTTTCGACTTGGACCTGAACACAGATGACCAGATGCTTATCAGAATCTTCTGTGAATCATCCAAGCTTCTTGTATGTCAGGAACTGCAGGGGGCCGCTTTGCTCATGAGCTTTCAGGCATTTCCAGGAAGACCTTGACTAATGCAAGAACAGGCTTTTTTCAAAGTTTTGGCCCTTCACCAAACCTTTACAGCACTTCCTTATAAAGACAGCTTCCATAAGCCTGTGTGCAGTTGATCTCCTGGGCCATTTGAAAGGCAGAATGGAAAATCTCCATGTTCAGATAAAGATGCTGACCACATAAGGAAAGACAGAAGCATTATGTGTGGTGTGGTTAATGAATGAGGTGATATCCTCTTCCTATGTCTTTCTTAAGTGTGTCTTTCTCAATAAATACAGATGCCACCCTTTGCTTGTAAAATCAAATGGATTTTGTTTTGCAGTTTTAGCTCCTTTAAAAAAAAAAAATACCTTGATAGCTTCCATAAATATTTTGTGTCCTGGTGGCTTGACTCTGCCTATTTCTTTCCGAATTTATTAAAAAATTCAATTGGCTTAGCCTAAGTGAATATTTGTAACTCAATTAAATGACAAGATTCGTCAATATAGGGATATGTGGCATGTGGGCCATGGGTGATCTAGAATCCTTGGACAAAGAATAACTGAGTGAAAATGTATATGATGAATTTCCACATTTTATCTGTTACAATAGTAGCCATTGATTAATTATCAGTTCACATATAATGAAAAAATGCAGCAGGACTGTTTAATTAAATTTCAATTTCTTTTCAGAAATATTTTTCTAATGGTTTTACCTCTTCTTATTGAAGTATAGATGTTTTTACAATGTTGTGTCAGTTTGTGCTATGCAGCAAAGTGAATCAATCATATATAAATATGTATATATATACACACATACATACATTCTTTTTTGGATTTCCTTCCCATTTAGGTCACCACAGAGCACTGAGTAGAGATTCTCATTCTTTATCAATTTCATCCATAGTAGTGTATTATGTCAATTTCAACTAAGTTTAGAAGAAAGTTCAGAAACTACTTAGAGTCGATTACCAAAGTGAAAGCCATTTGTTTAAAAACTCAGTTTTTTATTTCATGTCACAGAACTGAATTAAGGCTTCTAGATTTATACTTACTCATTTTCTTCAGAAATATTTCTTTTCGATATTTTTAATGAAAGTTTAATTTTAGAAGAGTTTTAGACTTAAAAAATTGTTGTGAAGATAGTAATTCCCATATGCCCAAAGCAGTTTCTGTTATATTAACATCTTATTTTAGTATGGTATATTTGTTATGATTGATAAGCCAATAACAATACATAATTAACTGAAATTTATGCTTTATTTGTGTGGTTCAGTGGTAAAGAACCTGCTTGCAGCACAGGGGATGCAGGTTCCATCTCTTGGCCAGGAAGATCCGCTGGAGAAGGAAATGGCAACCCACTCTAGTATTCTTGCCTGGAAAATCCCATGGACAGAAGAGCCTGGTGGGCTACAGTCCATGGGGTTGCGAAGAGTCAGACATGTAGCGACAAAATAACAATGGTTTATTTAGAGTTCATTATTTTTTATACCTATGTCCTTTTTCTGTTACAGGATCCCATTCAACACACCACATCATATTTGTAGTCATGTCTTTTCAGGCTCTTTTAAACTGTGACAGTTTATTAATTTATTTTGACAAGTATTCACCATACTTGTGATTGCCTTAGATGTTATACTGGTAAGAGTTGCCAGTTAGGTTTCATTGAATTTGCCAATTTAGTTTGCTTAGAGAGTGGTTTTGAAGGTTGTTCTGAGAATGAGTTTGCAACTGGTTTAGTAGCAAAGAGCATCAAGAATAATGTCAGTCAGTGAAAAAGAGAGAGAATGGTCACACATGTGCCCGATGGGGGCTTCACCCAAGCTGTTTAAAATATAAATGAAATGGCAATAATTATCCTTTACAGTTTTACAGTGCGTTTTTGTGGCTACAATCATGCATGTGTTAAACCTTAACAAAAATCCATTCCCACTCTCTCATTCATCTGAAATTCATCAAACAGATGTTGTGTGCTGGGCTCAGGTCTAGATGATGGAGAGGGAGGTAAACTCTATACCTAAAACTTGGTAACAATATGTGCAGCCTAGGCAGTAGGATTTATGGAAAGGTCCTTCTGTAGAAAGATGCTCATTGTATAACTGATCAGAAAAAATATTGTGCGTGTGGTCTTTGTTTTGTTTTTTAAAAGTAGGACTGGAGTTATTAGCTTTTGAAAAACAGAGGGATAGGAGGGAAAGGGTGCTTTTATAAACCTTCTTGTTGCTGTTTAGTCCCTCAGTCATGTCTGACTCTTTGTGACGCCCTGGACTGTAGCCTGCCAGGTTCCTCTGGCCATAGAATTCTCCAGGCAAGAATATTGGAGTGAGTAGTCATTCTCTTCTCCAGGGGAATCTTTGTGACCCAGGTATCGAGCCTGCATCTCCAGCATTGGCAGGTGGATTCTTTACAGCTGAGCCACCAGGGAAGCCCTTTTATAAGCTTGCCACGTATATATTGGGGTGAGAGTGGGGGAAGGGTACAGAAATTCTTCTTTACCCCCAACTAATCTGATTTCTAAGGAACAAAAGGGCATGGTGTTTTATTTGCCAAGAAGCCACTTAACTTGGGCCTCCCTTGCCCTCTCAGACCATCACTTCACTACACACTTTCCTTTATTCAATAGGTGGCCAATATATAGGTTTTCAGAACTCAAAGGGAATAAAAAAGGTTACTCTCAGCCCCACAATTGGGTAATTGAATGGACAGAATCATATGCTCAGCTTAAATTTCTTAGAGACTTCCATCTGCTCCAAACTGTAATAATCTCGAGGCTGATTTGTGAGTGGGATCAGATTTAAAATTCCAAAGTCACTCCATGGTGTTCTCTCTTGAATGTCAAATGCAAGAATGGGAGGAGGAAATTAGTGTATTCTGAGGACTGACTCTGTGCCAAGCTGTAGGCTGGCTGCTTTTTAAGCATCTCTCTCTATCTTCCTCAAGATGTGGGAAAGCATTTGCAAACATGAAATATTGCTAGAGAAAAAGTCTTATATACTTTGAGCCCCTTAGAAATTCTACCAGTATACAGAGATTGAGATATTCTAGTTGTCTGATTTCCCACCATTGAGGTCTGAGCTGGATATAATAATGTCCCTTAAAGATAACCATACCCTAATCCTTTGTAAACAGACTACTTTAGGTGACTTCCTAGGTGGTCCAGTGGCTGAGAGTCTGCATTCTCTGTACAGGGGGCCTGGATTCTATCCCTGGTCAGGGAACTAGATCCCCCAAACTGCAACTAAAGATTCTGCATGCTACAACTAAGGGAAAAGAAAGAGAAAGAGAGATCTCACATGCCACAACAAAGACCTGGTACAGCCAAATAATAAATAAATATTTTTAAAAAACAAGTATGGCTTCCCTGGTGGCTTAGATGGTAAAGGATCTGCCTGCATTGCAAGAGACCCAGGTTCAGTCCCTGGGTCAGGAAGATCCCCTAGAGAAGGGAATGGCTACCCACTGTAGTATTGTTGCCTAGAGAATTCCATGCACAGAGGAGCCTGGTGGGCTACAGTCCATGAGGTTGCACAGAGTCAGACATGACTGAGCAACTAACTTTATATATATATATATATATATATATATATATATATATATATAACAAAAGAGATCTCTGAAAATAGCACTCAGATTACTCTAATCCAGAAATTATTGTGGATAACATGGGTGGATTCATTTAGTCACCTAGGCCTTACAAGCAGAGAAACTTTTTGGCTCCAAGAGAAGAAGGATAGGGATGAAGCAGAAGAAAGATGGAAAAAAAAAAAAAAGACAGTGATATCAGAGAGATTTGAAGAATGAGGAAGATTGGAGTGGTCACTGCTGCCTTAGAAGATGAAGGGGACCATCAACCAGGGAACCAGGCAGTCTCTAAAGGCTGAGAATTACTCTTGGCCAACAGTCAGTAACAATATGTGGACCTTAGTCCTATGCCTGCGTGAAACCGAATATGACCAACCGCCCAAATGAGTTTGGAAGTGGATTCATCCCCAGACATTCCAATGAGACACGCAACCTATTGACGTCTTGATTTTGGCCTATGAACTGTGTTTTTGTCCCCTAACATATAGAACTGTGGGGGTTTCCCTGCTGGCTCTGTGGTAAACAATCCACCTGCCAATGCAGGAGACATGAGTTCAGTCTCTAGGTTGGGAAGATCCCCTGGAGAAGGGAATGGCAAGCCACTTCAGTATTCTTCCCTGGGAAATTGCATATACAGAGGAGCCTGGCGGGCTATGGTCCAGGGGCCGCAAAGAGTTGGACATGGTTTAGCAACTAAGCAACAAAGACAATATAGAACTGTGAGATATTAAGAGGGCATTGTTTTTTCTTTGTTTGTTTCTTTCTAAATTTATTTTGGCTATGCTGCAAAGCATATGGAATCTTAGTTCCCCGACCAGGGGTCAAAACTACAACTCTGGATTGGAAGTATGGAGTCAACCACTGGACTGCCAGGGAAGTTCCAAGAGGGCATTGTTTTAACTGTTAAATTTATGTTAATTTATTAGGGAAGCTATAGAGAAATAATGCAGGGGCCCCTGTCATTGGACCTAAATGGGGCAGAGGCTGTATGTGTGGGCCGTGGAGGAAAGGAGGAATGAAGAAAGCATCTAAGAACAAAATCATACCTGGAAATTGATACCTGGAAATCAATAACAGAGTCTAGAAGGTTTCCGATCTGAAGGCGAAGAGCCTAAATGTGAGACCATGAAGGTAGGAGAGCAGAAACAGAGCAAAGGGGAAGCCCCAGGTGCTTAGAGATGAATTACTGAAACAGGATCATGAGTGGGGGACTATTAAAAAACAAAGGCTGGTCTCCTTAGGAGCAATGCTGTGAGCTTCATCTCCCCTGCAGCAACCCCAGGGTTCACAATGGGCCAATCAAGGATGCTTTGGACCAAACAAGGATGCTTTAGCTATGAGTGCATGCGTGCATTCTAAGTCACTGTAGTCGTGTGTGACTCTTTGAGATCCCATGGACTGTAGCCCGCCAGGCTCCTCTGTCCATGGGTTTCTCCAGGCAAGAATACTGGAGTGGGTTGCCATGCCCTCCTCCAGGGCATCTTCCCAATCCAGAAGTTGAACGCACGTCTCTTATATCTCCTGCGCTGGCAGGTGGGTTCCTTACACTAGCATTATCTGGGAAGCCCTTAGTTGTGAGTATCCCTGTGTTAACTGATTCCCCACTTATATGACTTTACCCTATAGAGGATGTGGTGGGGCATTCTGCCCTGTGACTGAGAAGCAACAAACCCAAGTCCACATTTTTCTGCCTCACAGATGTAGGGACAGTCAGCAGAAACTCACAGTTCCCTGGGGGAAACATAGTTCTCAGTCTATGCCTGTGATGGATTCTTTGTCATATGAAGGATGAGGAGTGGTCGTTATGGATGATCTGGGGTAATAAAAGAGACAGACTCTGTCAGAGGGGAGAGTCTTTCTTCCTATTATTTCCTGGGCTGCTTCTGCTCATTCTCAAGGCTCTGTCTAGTCCAAACCTCCACTACAACCTTCCCTCACTCCCCCCACTCCACCTCCAAGTGGATTAACCTTCTGCTTCATGCTTCCTTAAACCAGACTGCTTAACACATTGCAGAATATCTGCATGTCCCTAAACTCTACATGGTGGATTCAGGCTGACCATGAACTAATTACTATATCCTCCGCCCCTCAGGCAATGCCTGAAACATAGTAAGCTCTCTTATTTACTTTATGATAAAGAATATGTTGGGCTTCCCTGGAGGCTCTGATGGTAAAGGATTTGCCTGCAATGCAGGAGACTTGGGTTCAATCCCTGGGCTGGGAAGATCCCCTGGAGAAGAGAATGGCTACCCACTCCAGTATTCTTGCCTGGAGATGTTACCTTTGGTTTCTCTTCTTTTTAGTTATGATCTTGAGCATAAGATACCCAGTTCCTTATGTTAACAGACTTTTGATGGAGCAACCACACAAGGATTCCAGGACATTTTAAATCTGATTCATTTTTCTGCAACTATATTGCTTAGCCTGTCTTTTGGTACTTTGGTTAAAGTGAACAGGCTAGTTTGGAATTAGAGTGAATATCATTACTGTCACATTAAATTAACATCTAGCTTGTTCCATCAATCAGAAAAGGCAATGGCACCCCACTCCAGTACTCTTGCCTGGAAAATCCCATGGACGGAGGAGCCTGGTAGACTATAGACCATGGGGTCACTAAGAGTCGGACACGACTGAGTGACTTCACTTTCACTTTACACTTTCATGCGTTGGAGAAGGAAATGGCAACCCACTACAGTGTTCTTGCCTGGAGAATCCCATGGATGGAGGAGCCTGGTAGACTTTAGACCATGAGGTCGCTAAGAGTCGGACACGACTGAAGCGACTTAGCAGCAGCAGCAGCAGCAGCCTGTTGCATCAATAGTTCCTCAAAAAAGATGTCAAAACACTCGATCCTAGTGATTAAGCCAGTGCTTGTTTATATACACTCACAATTTACATGTTACCTACTTATCTGTGACTTCCCAGGTGACGCTAGTGGTAAAGAACCCTCCTGCCAATTCAGGAGACATAAGAGACCTGGGTTCAATCCCTGATTCAGGAAGATCCTCTGGAGAAGGAAATGGTGACCCACTCTAGCATTCATGCCTGGGAAATCCCATGAACGGAGGAGTCTGGTGGGCAACAGTCCATGGGGTTGCAGAGTTGGACACAACTGAGGTGACTTAGCACATGCACACACACTTATCCATATGGACCCTGTGGATCTGGACCTGCTTTAATGACAGAGAACACACCTAAGTGTCTTCCACTGTTAACTATTGTTCACCTTTCTGGCAATGGTACACTCAGGGCCTTAAATGTTAGATCTGCCATCCGAAATCCACCAGGCACTCCTGGAAGCTGGGCACGTCTGTCTCCCTGGCTCTGTTGCCAGCTTTGCATTAATTGTTCGCTCTGAATAGAGAACATATGGGCTCTAAATGCCGAGGTTTGAAATATTTTTTCCTTTCATTTTGAAAGGCTTTTACTTGAAATGTGGAAGGTTCTAAACATTGCTTCATTTCTGAGGGGAAAGAAAAGGGGAAAAATAAGTCCTCTACAAAAAGCTTTAAGAAGGAGAAAAAAAAAAAAGAAAAAACTTTCCCAATGTAAAGTTTTAACTATCTACGCCTTTATAGGCACAACTAGTGAAGAGCTGGCTCTCATGGATACAAAAGAAAAATGGATTTCCATTTATTTTCCAAATAGGGGTGGGGGAATCCATCTTCCCACTGATTTCAAGAGAAAAATGGACCAATTAGTTTAGGCAAAAAGAGGAGTGGGGCAAAGAAATATGCATTGTTTTCTTTTTCAAAGCCCCAGCTTGACAATAAGTTTTTCTTAACCAGCTCTGGGATGGTAATTAGCATAACTCAGGGCTGAGATGTGTGCTAAGACATCAAGCCTGTCTCCCTTTCCCTACATCACTCACACAGCACCAGGAGGGAAACACAAGGGGAGGTCACCTCGATCTCCGCATCGCGGTGAAGCCTTAATGGGGACAAATCAGTCCTGGGCTTATTTACCACCATAGCGGACAATAGACACCCCTGTATACCAAGATCAAATGTATATTGTGTATTGGCAGAGATTTTTGTTTTTCCTAGACAAATAGTTTAAAATATCACCTTTATTTTGGTACTTAAGGGAGCATACGACTTAAAGAGGGGGAAGGCAAAGAGTTAGGAGCATCTTGGTGTGGGAATATCAACTCTAGTACAGCCTCTGGATCATGAACAGTCAACTAGGACCCCCTGGGAAAAACCATCAGTTTCTGTGTGGAGATCCTGGAAGACTTGAGAAGCACCACCATGGGCCAATAGCTATCCTGGAGTTAATGAAAATTTCCTCTAGAGTTGCATTCTTGTGAAACTCTTTCCTCTTTAAAATAGCGAAATGAAAACCAAGTGACATCTACAGCTTGAGTATGTTTCCACTAAAGTTGGACATTTTGTTTCCCAATTATTTTTCATTGTTTCATAGGTGAGAATTCTATTCTTGACAATGTTTGTGTTCATATCACCATGAGGCCAATAAACTAGACCCTTATCTGGTAGAACTGTCCACTGTGGACATCTTTGGATGAGTAAGGATGGGAGGGACAGAAATGCATGTGAGAAACAGCTTCTTTTCTCAAGGATAGCTCAAAAAATTGTGCAAGCTGAACATCACTCCAGTTAATTTCTGACCTTATGTAAAATACCCATCATGCTTGCTGAATTTAGATTTATAATTGTTTATTAATTTATTCATCCATAAATTGAATACATATAGTGTACATATGGTGTCAGTGGTAAAGAACCTGTCTGCTAGTGCAGGAGATATGAGAGAAACAGTTTCGATCCATGGGTTGGGAAGATCCCCTGGCGGAGGGCATGGCAAACCACTCCAGTATCCTGGCCTGGAGACACAGGTTCGATCCCTGTGTCAGGAAGATACCCTGGAGGAGGTCATGGCAACCCAGACCAGTATACTTGCTGGAGAATCCCATGGACAGAGAAGCCTGATGGGCTACATTCCATAAGGTTGCAAAGAGTTGGACTTAGCACATATGGTGTATATATAAGTAATGTGTATAAATGCATGTGTGTATATGTATGTGTGTGTATTAACATCATACATATTTATGTATCAGTTCAGTTCAGTTCAGTCGCTCAGTCTTGTCCAACTCTTTGCGACCCCATGAATCGCAGCACGCCAGGCCTCCCTGTCCATCACCAACTCCCGGAGTTCACTCAGACTCACGTCCATCGAGTCAGTGATGCCATCCAGCCATCTCATCCTCGGTTGTCCCCCTTTCCTTCTGCCCCCAATCCCTCCCAGCATCAGAGTCTTTTCCAATGAGTCAACTCTTCTCATGAGGTGGCCAAAGTACTGGAGTTTCAGCTTTAGCATCATTCCTTCCAAAGAAATCCCAGGGCTGATCTCCTTCAGAATGGACTGGTTGGATCTCCTTGAAGTCCAAGGGACTCTCAAGAGTCTTCTCCAGCACCACAGTTCAAAAGCATCAATTCTTCGGTGCTCAGCTTTCTTCACAGTCCAACTCTCACATCCATACATGACCACTGGAAAAACCATAGCCTTGACTAGATGGACCTTAGTCGGCAAAGTAATGTCTCTGCTTTTGAATATGCTATCTAGGTTTGTCATAACTTTTCTTCCAAGGAGTAAGCGTCTCTTAATTTCATGGCTATATATATACATATATATATATGATTGCATATAATTGTGTATATATATATATATATACACACTATAATTGTATAGTGTATATATATAGTGTGTGTATATATATATATATATATACACACACATATAAACACATAGATTTATCTATAGCCTATCTTGTGCCAAGTGCTATGGGGAATATTAGGAATACATCAGCGGACAGGACAGCCAAAGTTATAGAGATTATAAACTACCAAAGTTAGTTGCTCAGTCATGTCCAGCTCTTTGTGACCCCATGGACTGTACCCTGACAGGCTCTTCTGTCTATGGGATTCTCCAGGCATCAATACTAGACTGGGCTGCCATTCCCTTCTGCAGTGGATCTTCCCGATCAGGGATCAAACTGCGTCTTCGATATTACAGGTAGATTCTTTACCATCTGAGCCACCAGGGAAGCCCATAAACTAGCAAGAATGATGACAATTAGACAAGAGAACCTGACAAAGTATGTGCTGCTGCTGCTGCTGCTGATGCTTTTAAGTCACGTCAGTCGTGTCCGACTCTGTGCGACCCCCTATGGGGGGGCAGCCCACCAGGCTCCTCCATCCCTGGGATTCTCCAGGCAAGAACACTGGAGTGGGTTGCCATTTCCTTCTCTAAAGCATGAAAGTGAAAAGTGAAAGTGAAGTCTCTCAGTCGTGTCTGACTCTTTGCAACCCCATGGACTGCAGCCCACCAGGCTCCTCCATCCATGGGATTTTCCAGGCAAGAGTACTGGAGTGGGTTTTCATTGTCTTCTCCGAAAGTATGTGCAATAAGACACTATTCTGAAGGGTTTTGTTCCAGTCTATGTATGTGGCAATTTCTCTCTAGGAAGAAATTAAATTTAAACAAAGAGTACTTTGGACTTGCCCAGCAGAAATGTGTTAGGATGAAGGAAGAAAATGGTTCAGGAGGAGAGAGGGCTGGAAATAATGGGAAAGCTGGAAACTAGAAAACATGCTTTGTAAAAAAATAAAATAAAATAAAAATAAAGTCAAATATTGTCCCCTGAATGCAAGAGGCCTTGAGTTGTAATAACTGTTCAGTTGACTACATAGTTATTGAGACTAGTAGACTCTTAATAAATAAATGTGTGTTGAATGGTGAAGTGTATTAGTTACCTATTGCTGTGTAACTAATTACCCACCCCCACCCCCAACACACACACAAAGGTAATAGCTTAAAGCAGCAATTATTTATTATGTCATACAGTAGTCAAGGCTGAGAAATCCAGGAATGGCCCAAATGGATGGTTCTGGCTCAGAGTCTCTCATGAAGCTGCAGTCAGGAACTTGGTGGTGGCTGCCTCACTGAATGCCTGCCTGTCCTAGAGGGTCTCCTCTCAAACTCACTCATGTTACTGTTTGCAGCAGGTCTGAGTTTCTCTGGATGTTGGCTGGAGTCCTTGGTTCTTGGTGACTTAGGCTTCTCCATAGTTCATGACATAGCAGCTGATCTAAAGTGAATGATAAGAAGTATTCACACAGAGAGAGAGAGAGAGAGAAAGGAAATAGACACAAGATCTGTATAGCTTGGCCTCAAAAAACATACTATTGCTTTTGTCATATTCTATTGATCAAACAGACCACCCCGATACATTATGGGAGAGTTCACACAAGGGCATGAATACCATCTTGGAAGCTGACTATCATAAGTAATGAGTATTAAAAACAATTATGATAAAGTCTTCCCTGGCAGGCCAATGATTAAGACAGTGATCCTAATGAAGGGGACACACCCTTCCCCAGGGCATCTTCCTGATCCAGGGATTGAACCTATGTCTCTTACATTTTCCTGCATTGGCAGGTGAGTTGTTTACCACTAGTACCACCTGGGAAGCCCCAATCATTAAGTATTAGGGGCCAAATGGCAGCGCATGTTTTAATGCCATCTGCAACCCTCAGTTCCCAAGCAATCTTCCCATCACTTGTCTTGCTCTTCTCCCCTGGGGCCAGGTTGTGTCCTGTTTCCAGATTTCCAACTTTGATATCATACCCAAATCACCTTTCTTCCTTAAAGTCCCATTTCCTCTATCTCAGGTCCATCTGTCCAATTCCAGCTCATTTCAGATGCTGTTTCTTTTAGGGATATTTCCTGATCAGTCTCTAACCCACCAAAAGTGACTTTCTCACCCAACTTGTTTTCATCTTTTCTCTTGCATTTGCTTTTCTTTTTGGTTGTTTGTTTTGTTTCACATGGTAATTATTTATATACCTGTCATGTCCTCTAATAAATTTTAACATCACTGAAACACCAGATTTCTGTCACACTCTTCTGAAACCACACAGCACCAACGACTGCTTTTGATACTTAACCTTGCCATTATCCGACCTTTCTTTCCCTGTTCTTCGTGTAACTTTAGATATTTATCTGCACCTCTGGCTCCATATTGGTTACAGTTTAGTTTTTCACTACAATATAGAAATAATCCACATGTTTCCAACTCTTGCCTTTCAAATGAGTCAAGTATACACATGTGATTCTGTTTTAAAGACATAAAACCTCAATTGCTTCTCTGTGGTACCCAGATTTCTACCTCAAATCACACGGCAATGCCTTGTTCATAGTTTTCAACTCCCTCAGGCCTCCCAGATTTGGGTTTACATACAGGATTTGTGGCAGCTGTTACACATGACATGGACCTGTTTCAGAAACGTTATTCTGACTTTATCTCTGGCATATTCTCTAATAGTCCCAGAATCCTGTCTCCCTGCCCTAGAGGTGTGGAGAAGACATTCTGTCCACAGAATCTTGGGATTGCCATCATCTGGGCTGGTTAGTCAACCAGTTAGGCAGACTGGTCCTAAAAGAGTACTGTATAATTGTAGCATGCTTTATAGTTTATTAAGCTCATCAACAGTCATTACCACATTAAATTCATGAAACCCTACATGTATTACAGTCTTATGCTCATTTTTTGTTTCTGTCAAGAAATAGAGGTCCTAAAATGTTGTCGTTTAGTCATTAAGTCATGTCTGATTCTTTGTGATCCCATGAACTGCAGTCTGCCAGGCTCCACTGTCTATGGGATTTCTCAGGCAAGAACATTGAAGTGGGTTGCCATTTCCATCTCCAGGGGATCTTCTTGACCCAGGGATCAAAACTGTGTCTTCTGCAATGGCAGGTGGGTTCTCTACTGCTGAGCTGCCAGGGAAGCCCCTAAAATGTATATGGCTCACCAAAGATAACAGAGTCATCAGTTAGTGAAATCAGCAGTTACTTCCAGTTCTATGCCTACAAGTCCACTGCTTCTTCTCTACAACTGTAACTTTATAGCTCCCGGATCTTAAAATCCTCATATCAACATGGACCAAATTTACTTTTGGGACATTGCCCTCCCTACATGCTACTCAACAGCCTATCAGAATCACTGGCCCAGAATCAAGGTATTTTAATTGCCTTCTGTTCACATTCATCATTGCTAAGTAAAGAAGCAGAGACAGACCTATGCCAGGGACATAATAAGCCAACATCTCACTGAAGCCAGGTTAGGGTAGGAGTGGAGAGGCATAGCCCAGAGCTTAAGCTAGTCATTAGGTAATTCAGCTGACTGGAAGAATCAGGAATCAGGGTAAAATGCTGAGGCAGATGCTTTTGCAGTCTTGCAGCCCCAAAAGCAAGTTAGACTTTTGATAACATATCTCTCAAAAACTAACTGTTTCTGCTCAGACCCAGCCACTAAAGCAATGTAGGCTGAAAACTTTTTCTTTCCTTTTTTTTTTTTTTTTTTTTAACTTGGCTATAGTTGTCTCTGTATTTGCTAGATCCCAGGACAGGCTGAGAAGTTCTTGGTGAGGTCTGTGTGTGAGAAATTAAGTTATGACATCTCCCCATCAAAGGTACTGGCACCCTCCATGTTCAAATCAGGGACCTTGATTTCATAGCGAGGGGAAAGATCTTGGCAATCTTGAAGGCTAAACATGAGTGGGTGTATGTTGGATCATTCAGATCTTGTTTCAAAGTCTATCTTTCACACTTGACAGCTTTGGGCTATCATCAATGTAAAGTGAGGATAGTAATGTATATCTCTTTACTGGATTGTTAAATACATTAGATGAAATTGCATATATAGATGAAATAACATATAATTAGGCTAGTACAGTCATACCCCAAAAATATCCTGGATTTTGTTCCAGACCATGACCAAGGTAACAAAAAAATTTTGTTCCAGACCATGACCAAGACCACTTCCAATTTGCCTTGATTCTTGGACCTAACATTCCAGGTTCCTATGCAATATTGCTCTTTAGCACCGTACGTTATTCCATCATCAGTCCTGTCCATAACTGGGTGTTGTTTTTGCTTTGGCTCCATCCCTCCATTCTTTCTGGAGTTATTTCTACACTGATCTCCAGTAGCATAAATTGGTACCTACCAACTTGGGAGTTAATCTTTCAGTGTTCTATCTTTTTGCCTTTTCATACTATTCACAGGGTTCTCAAGGCAAGAATACTGAAGTGGTTTGTCATTCCCTTCTCCAGTGGACCACATTTTTTCAGAACTTTCCACCATGACCCATCTGTCTTGGGTGGCCCTACACAGCATGGCTCATAGTTCCATTGAATCAGACAAGGCTGTGGTCCGTATGATCGGATTGTTTAGTTTCCTGTGATTGTGGTTCTCATTCTGTCTGCCCTCTGATGGAGAAGGATAAGAGGTTTATGGAAGTTTCCTGATGGGAGAGACTGAGGGGGAAACTGGTCTTGTTCTGATGGTCAGGGCCATCCTCAGTAAAACTTTAATCCAATTTTCTGTTGATGGGTGGGGCTGTGTTCCCTCCCTGTTATTTGACCTGAGGCCAAACTATGGTGGAGGTAAGCAAGAGAGTTCCAGAAAAACATCTACTTCTGCTTTATTGACTATGCCAAAGCCTTTGACTGTGTGGATCTCAACAAACTGTGAAAAATTATTTAAGAAATAGGAATACCAGACTACCTGACCTGCCTCCTGAGAAATTTGTATGCATGTCAAGAAGCAACAGTTAGAACTGGACATGGAATAACAGACTGGTTCCAAATCAGGAAAGGAATATGTTAAGGCTGTATATTGTCACCGTGCAACATGAGAAATGCTGGACTGGATGAAACACAGCTTGAATCAAGATTTCTGGGAGAAATATCAATAATCTCAGATATGCAGATGACACCACCCTTATGGCAGAAAGTGAAGAATTAGAGAACTTCTTGATGAAAATGAAAGAGGAGAGTGAAAAAGTTGGCTTAAAGCTCAACATTCAGAAAGCTAAGATCATGGCATCTGGTCCCATCACTTCATGGGAAATAGATGGGAAAACAATGGAAAACAGTGAGAGACTTTATTTTGGGGGCTCCAAAATCACTGCACATGCTGACTGCAACCATGAAATTAAAAGACGCTTACTCCCTGGAAGAAAAGCTATGACCAACCTAGACAGCAGAGACACTACTTTGCCAACAAAGGTCCATCTAGACAAATCTATGGTTTTTCACATCCATGTATGGATGTGAGAGTTGGACTATAAAGAAAGCTGAGCACCGAAGAATTGATGCTTTTGAACTGTGGTCTTGGAGAAGACTCTTAAGAGTCCCCTGGACAGCAAGGAGATCCAACCAATCCATCCTAAAGGAAATCAGTCTTGAATATTTATTGGAAAGACTGATGCTAATGCTGAAACTCCAATACTTTGGCTACCTGATAAGAAGTGACTCACTGGAAAAGACCCTGATGCTGGAAAAGATTGAAGGCAGAGAAGAAGGGGACAACAGAGGATGAGATGGTTGGATGGCATCACTGACTCGATGGACATGAGTTTGAGTAACTCCAGGAGTTGATGATGGACAGGGAAGCTTGGCATGCTGCAGTCCATGGGGTCACAAAGAGTCGAACATGACTGAGCGACTGAACTGAACAGATGACCAAGACCATGGCATTCTGCAGAGTTTCAGTGGATGAGACCCTGCACTCCCAATGGAAAAATGGCACCCACAGAATTGCTTAGCACAGGGTTGCCACAAAACTTCAATCTGTAAATTATGCAGTATGGGTGAAGCAGAACAAAGAAAAATAATGTGAGGTATATCTATACTTGGCACATGCAAGTTCCATGACTTTGTACTTGTTTCCTCATCTACCTTCCTTGTTCCTTTGTAAATATCCTTCCGTGTTCTCAAGGACAAGTTTGAGTCCCCTGGAGAAAAAGCATAAGAAAGTGCCAGAAATGCAATTGATCAGAAGGTCAGGTGTTTTCTGATCATGAGACAACCTCTGTGCTCTTCAAGAATTAGAGGTTCCCCTGGGTGTACAATCAGAAAGCTATAATGTCAAGAACAACATCTGGCCAGTGGGGCTGGAGCAAAGGCACCCCCCTCCCTTATCACATTCCCTAAGCATCTTTGTTCTACTTCTGTGTCCAGGACTCTGAAATAAAGAGAGGCAATAGATAATCAGGTGAGCCTTTGGTCTGATGAAAACATGGTCTGTAGGCTGTCCATGGGTCATTATTCTTTGGAAGTACCGAAGACTTTGAAAGTGAAGTCGTGAAGTCGCTCAGTCATGTCCGACTCTTTGCGACCCCATGGACTGTAACCTATCAGGCTCCTCTGTCCATGGGATTTTCCAGGCAAGAATGCTGGAATGGATTGCCATTTCCTTCTCCAGAGGATCTTCCCCACCCAGGAATCGAACCCAGGTCTCCCGCGTTGCGGGCAGATGCTTTACCATCTGAGCCACCAGAGAAGCCCCCCTAAGACTTCGGTTGAGACAAAATGACATACTAGGACCAGCGTTCTCCCTCCCTGTGCAGAGGACGTGTGCACAAGCGTGCCAGCTCTCTTTCCACACCCTTTAGACAGCGCAGGCCCCACTGGAGCACTGTTCTCATTAGTTACTCTCCTACAACTGGCTTTTAGTACAAATGGAAAACACAAACTGCATCCCAAGGGGCTGATTCTAAGAAGCTAACAATGTAGAAATAGGCATAGTACTAAAGAAACACGCTGGAAAACAGTAAGATTTGTGGCTTGAGTTTTCTAATACCATCTAATTTTCATACTGAAGCGTGAGTAGGGATAAGCTCTGGTAGTTAGAGATGAGCTAGAGTGAAGGAAGCCACTAGGGAGGCAGGGCCCCTACAGTTCCCCTCCACCCGGAAGAGCAGCAGAGGCACCTGGCCTTGGAGGGAGGAGTCGGGGAGAACTGGATGGGAGGAGGGTACTGAGCTCTATGCCAGAAGTGGAAATTCTTTGAGATTTTTACCATTCTTAAAGCCTGGACCCAAATGATCAAAGTCAGATGAATTCTGACTCTACATTCTGACTCTACGCCAATTGTTTCACAGTCTAGTCATTATTTCCAAAAAGAAAGTTCATTTTCCCTCTCTCTCTCTGTCTCTGTGTGTGAATATGTGTGTGTGTATGTATATATATAAAGAGATAGATACATATAGATATACATATACAGATATAGATATGCATATATCTCTATATATACATATATAGAGAGATATATATCTTTATCTATCTATCTGAAACTGGATTATGTTGGGGAGGAAAATAAATAAATATTCATGATAGCAAAAATAAGGAAATGTACTTAATATTAAGACATTTCATTTTAAATATCTTATATAGTAAGATGGAAATTTAGTTTTTGTCATGCAGAATGGTTCTGGAGATGGGAAGTCAAGGCCCCACATGACTCAAGGCTACATGATTCCAGGCTCCTTCCTCTTCTCAGCTGTCCATTTACACAGATGGGACCCTTATTCTCATGACCCAAGAAGGCTGCAGAGCTCCGAGCCTTACACCAATGTTCCAGGTGATATGATAAAGAAGCTAATAAGAATCATCAGAAATTTCACATATTTCTGCTTACATTTCTGCTTTAGCTCAGGTTTCCCCAGAATCAAACCCTGAGACAAGGTTTCCAAGGCTACTGTAGTTTATTCAGGAAGTATAAGGAATAAACTTATAGAAATGTGGAATGATATATGGAAGAGAAGGTAGCCAGAAGATATTTTGCCATTAAGCCAGCCATCAGAGTGGACAACTGGAACACAATTGGTAAACAAATCCTGGGCAATTGTGTAAAATACACAGCTTTAAATTTTCCCACCCACGGGATGAGAAATCTATGGTGTGTGTACATCAGTTCCAGGGAGCCATGGGTTGAGGGCTGTTCTTGACTGTGCTAACTTTTTCTCCTGATGCACCGCACATAGGTAGTGGCCTTCCACAGCGCTGGGAGATGGTGCAGCAGGCGCAGAGGTGCAGACCCTTGCTGTCAGAACACATGCTGGGCAACTTATAGTCTCTATCAAGTTTGCTTAGCAAACTGTGCCTCAACTCTCAACTGGAATCCCCCTAAGGACCTTTAGTGAATGAATTAGATTTGCATTTCAAAGTGAGTTGATTTGTCAAGATATACCTCTTACATCTGGGACTGAAATCATTCTGCCTTTCGTATGAGAACACTTCTGATCAAGGAACATACAAGGTATTCCTTTAATAAATATTAATCTCTTGACTTGAAGTTTAACTTACGTATTTTAATTTTTAGCTTTCTATTTCTAGCTCTAAAATATATTGTGGAGGAACAAACCTCCATATATAAACTATTACATAGTTGTATAATACAAACTATTACATAGTTGTAATTATGACTTCTGAATTCTTGACATATCAGATAATTCAGGTTGCAGGACCTATGTTTATCCTTATTTTGGAAGAAGTCAGAGGACAGATCCTTTAAAAAAAATCATCAATTATAAAGAGGCAAGAATGATCTATTCTGGCTGTGATTACTGAACTGCTCCAGGGAGTAATGTCAAACATCCAGTGTAACCAGGTGCAAATTAACTCAAGCAGATGTACATCATATCTTATAGTGAGAAAGTAAGAATGTGCTAAGAGTAAGATGAGGGATGAGGCAAGAGGGTGAGAGAAACTTGCTGGAACAGAAAAGATAGAACCTTCCAGAGAAGGTGCAAGGTAGCTCAAATCAACATGTCTCTGGAGGTACAGTTATGAATTGTATTAAAATCTAGATCAGAACTGCACCTAAGAGCTTTTTCCTTTTTTTTTTCCCTGGAGACACAGAACAGGTTGTAATAGTGGACTAATCATAGATCAAGAAAGATTGTGAGCCTATAAAAGTGATATATACACCTTTATATCACCAGTGACTTACATATGACTTGGCATAGAAATCAGTAAGTATCAATGAAAAAAAAAAGAATGAATAATTAGTGAATTTCTAGATCTCCCATATGATGCAGGAACTGAGAAAGGGATAGCTGCTGATTCTGAAATAAGCTAATATAAAACTGTACATATGAAATGTCCTTTGGAGGTTCTGTGTTTTTTGTTTGTTTTTCCCTCTGTGATAAGAATTAGTTTCATTCATCAAAAAATCCACAGCTCTCCACCTACTAAGAACTAGGGAAGAAGGCTCTTCCTGGAGCTCTTGGTGTCAAAAGGCATCATGCGGTTGGTTCTAGCCAATCAGCTGTGAGCAGAAGGGACATATGGTTTCTGGGATGAAATGCTAGCTCTCCAGGACTCTCTTTCCCCTCTGTTACCCAACCCAAAGATTTCCAGACAGCAACTGTGTTGTCAAATTCTATCTCCAGTTTGGATGATGCAGAGCAGAGGCCCCCAACCAACACACAGTGGCTCTGGAGCATTGCAGGAAATAGGTGGTGTTGTTTTAAGCCATGTTTTGGAGATATCTGTTACTTCGGCATTATCAAACATATCATGACTGATTCCACCCTGGGGGATAGTTTATCAGACTTTCAACATATGCTCTCCATTGTGTTCTGCAAATTCTGTTTCTCCCACAGCTCTTTTCTTCATTCACTTCTCTTTTAGGGAGGAATCCATTTATTTCCTTAAGGGAACCCTATGTTTGGATATGAAGACTTTTTTTTTTTTCTTTTTCTTGGCAGTGCCACAGGAAGAAAATCTTCCGCAGGAAACTGATTCTCTTCCTTTACAAAGTCCGAGGTTCAGAGCAAAGGGATAGCGTTTCAGAAAGTTATCAAAATATGTAGTGTGAATGTTCCCTTGCTACTCTTCCTGACCTCTGACTACTTGATTGATTAAAAACAGGCAGAAATGTCATTTGCACATTTAAACCTATTCCTGCCCATGTGTGCAGATCATTCACACTCTGGTCCCTCCTGCTCATGCTTAGTCGTGTCTGATGCTGCAACCCCATGGAATGCAGCCAACCAGGCTCCTCTGTCCATGGGATTTTTCAGGCAAGAATACTGGAGTGAGTTGCCATTTCTTCCTCCAGGGGATCTTCCTGACCCAGGGATGAAACCAGTGTCTCCTGGGGCCCCTGCGTTAGCAGGCAGCTTCTTTTTACCACTGAGCCAACTGGGATGCCCACTCTGGTCCCTATGAATCCATAAAATTATCTGTTAAGATATATGCTATGGGGGACATGATGACCACCTTACTTATTTTCAATCAAGTCAAGAACAAAGTGGAATTGACTACTACAGATAAAACAAAGCATCATTACACAGAAATGGTGTAATACTGATGAATGTGTAATTGGGTTTCAAAAGATGAGAGATGAATCTCTTTTTAGCCAAGGCTCTAGAAGAGAAACGAGCATTTATTACAATTAATACTGGCTAAAGTGAAGATGGTAATAGAAATATCACCATGTGGAAGATGACAGATGGATCCTGCTCAAGCTACTTCAAATCCTGAGTTGCACCATAAGATCCTGACACCCTGATATGCCAGTTGTTGTAAAGGATTGTGAGTGATGGAGGAACAGGGATTCCTGCCTTTCCAGCAGAATCTTCCAAAATTGCTTCATGAGCACTTGGCCCTGCTCCCAGCTCTGCACTGAGCACAGCAAAAGACAGCTTTTCCTAGTGGAAACCTCATTTGCAGCTTTATTTTCATTCTATTTCAATGCTGACCACCGTATGCTTATCAGAGAAGAAAAGAGAGGTGAGAAGAAACTGGCTGTCCCCAAACCATTGTGAAATTGTTGCTCTTTGTCGCTGGCTCTTCCCTGCCTCCATCCGTAAATCGTCTTTTATAATAGTATTCTTTACGTTAAATCTTCATTAACATCCTGAACCCAAGGAATGTTTTCTTCTCTAAATCTTATTATGCTAAGATATTTTTGGGATTCCATTTACTTTTGCCTGTTGATATTTTCCTAACTTCGTTTTTGAGTTTTATTTGTTCTTTTAACTCCAGGGTGGTCAGAATGAGATGGTATTGCCAGAAAAAGTGATGGGTTTGAGGAGGAGGTTGCCATGGAAACCACTTAGGTTTTGATGATGGAGGAGGATGGCGCATCTTCTGGAAAGAACTTGAAACTCTAAGGATACTTGATCCTTTTAAAGGCAGAGATAGCAAAGAGCCTAGAATTAAATTTCCGTCTAGTTCAATGGGGCAGCATTTTGCATTTCTCTCTCACAACACCCCTCACCCCACACGCACATCTTAAAAAATACAGGGAAGCCTGGCATGCTGCAGTTCATGGGGTCACAAAGAGCTGGACCCAACTGAGCAACTGAGCAGCAACAACTCTGATCTTTGTAACATAGAAGTCCAATACTTGAAAACATGGTGGTAGTAGAAGGAAATGAAGTTTTCAGAACCTGTTTCCTTGAGAGTAACACTTGACCCAGGTTAGAGGGTCATAAATGAGATGACAAATAGGGTTAATTTGTATGATAGATGTCTGGGGGTCTAGTTTCTCGTTCTCTCAGTCCCTGTTAGAATGCATCTAATTTCTTGTTCATTTCCTGTAGACATACAAAAAGGAAATAATGAATGATTGAAGAAATGATAGAATTAATTTGTCGCAAGACACTCTCATGAAAGAAAGTGGGGCCTTCATACTTCTTTGGCTGCCGTGGAGGACATTTGAAGAAAAATAGACTATTCTCACACAAAATGGCTTGAGGTGTCATATATGTTCAAATTGTATATGGCCACCACGTACTGAAAGTTGCTACAGAGTCTGAGTTTTTTCTTTGCTCTGATACCAAAGTGTCTTTGCTCTTGGACAAGAGCTCTATCTGCTAGACTTCAAGTCATCTTGTGAGGGAGTTGGACTAAGGTCAAGGGCAGGTTTTCCCTGATGACTCAGCCATAAAGAATGCGACTGCCAATGCAGGAGACATAGGTTCAATCCCTGGGTCAGGAAGACCCCCTGGGGGAGGAAATGGCAATCCACTCCAGTATTAATGCCTGAACATTCCATGAACAGAGGAGCCTGGCAGGTTACAGTCCATGGGGTTGCAAAGAGTCAGATGTGACTTAGTGACTAAACAACCACCAAGAACAAGGTCAAGGCCCTTTTCAAATTAAAGGCCCTTTATTTATAAGTCAGTCCTGAATATTCTTTGAAAGGACTGATATTGAAGATGAAACTCCGATACTTTGGCCACCTGATGCGAAGAGCTGACTCACTTGAAAAGACCCTGACACTGGAAAAGATTGAGGGAGGGAGAAGGGGACAACAGAGAATGAGATGGTTGGATGGTATCACTGACTCAATGGACATGAGTTTGGTGATAGACAGGAAGTTGGTGTGCTATAGTCCATGGGGTCACAAAGAGTCGGACACAACTGAAAGACTGAACTGAACTGATTTATAAAATAAAGCTCAGCTTTGAGATTTCTGTGTATAACAAGTGTGACTCTTTTTCGTTGCTGCATTCTTGGGTTATTTTTTCCCTCTGTAGTTACCCCTGACCTGGGAGCAGTATCTGGTACTTATCCCCAAAGACTAGCTTCCCTTTGACTTTGCAAGGGCAACCATGCAGAAGAGACAATGAGAAACACTAATTGTTTGAGGGCAAAAAACCCCACCTCAGAGTGAGACTGTGTTTAAAAGACTTATGAAGAGACTTATACCAGCCAGACCGTTGTGAAATGAGAAATTGACTCCTAAGATTGAAGTATAGATCCCAAAGATGTTTCAGTTTCATACTGTCTGTTGTTTGAGAAAGTGACACATACTGATTAAGTATCTTGCTGTTGCTGACTTGGAGGAAGGCTGCTAATACTACTGACCAGTTGAATTGCCTGTGACTGCACACATGTTCATGCCTAGAGTGGCATTATCTCCTCATAAGTACGACAGTCCAGAAGGTCTTGTTGTCAAGGAGATTGACATGTCTGGAATGGGTTACCACCCAGCCAGTTGCACAGTTTTTCTTTGCCATTTTCCCTATGTAGAAAGTGTGAAAGTATCCTAATACAATAGATATATTGATGAAAAATTTGATCACAATGTGAATAATGATCATTTATGCATGATTTTGTTTACATCCATTAGAAACACTAGGTAAACAGAAAACATGCATTAAAAATATACATATGTGCCCAACTTAAACATCTACCAGAGAACTCAGTTCTCCCTCTAAGTGTTGTGAGCCATACCTACCCTCAACTGATGCTAAACTTTGTCTTCAGTTTCAGTTAACCCTCCCTTCACCGCTTCACAAGAATGTGTGAGCTACAATCCTTCCAACACCTAATTCCAGAAGCAAACTTCTGATCTTTTCTATGGTAAAGTGCCATATTTATTGCAGTATTTATGCATTTGTTAACCATTCACATATGTAAAAGTATGCTACCACTTTTATTAGATGTCCACCTCTTTAGAAGTTATTTTGCATGTGTTTGTCCAGGTTTTAAGTGTTTTGCCTTTGATTCCTGTGTTTTCCATAGCACAATTTTTTCATATTCAGTTTCTATTGTCACTGTAATAAATAAGCTCAAATGTGGCTGCTTGAAATAATACAAATTTGTTATCTCACAGTTCCTAAGAGTCAAACATCCACACACAGCATGGATCAGCTGGGTTCTCTTCTTAAAGCTTCATGAAGCTAAATTCTAGGTGTTGATCAAGTTGGGCTCTTGGTGGGGGGTGGGGGAGGTGAGGTGCAGAAATCCACTTAATAAAGTTGTTGGAAGAATTCGGTTCTGTGCAATTGTCAGTCTGAGATCTCATTTCCTTAATGGCTAATGGCCAGAGTTGTTTTTCGCTTCTAAAGGCTGCCTGTGGGCTTTGGTTTATAATCCCCTCTACCTTCAAGGCCAGCAACAGTGCATGAAATCCTTTTGCTTCAAATTTCTCTGCACCACCTCCCCTTCTATTGTATTCCTTGACTTCCTCTTCTAGATGTCTTCAGCTAGGAGAAAAGCTCTGCCTTCAGGGCTATATAAGCATACTCAATCTCCTTATTTTAAGGTCAACTGATTAGTAACCTTAATTACATCTATAAAGTAACATTGGCCACATGACATCACATATTCAAATCAGGGTGTAATGGTCACAGGGGCCAAATGCCTCCCTACCATTTAGGGAACACATGCATCATCTTTCAGCAGAACTGACTCATTATGGGTCATCTTTCTTCTTCATAGCTTTCCCATTCTTTCTTCTGCTTCCATAACGTTGAGATCCCACGGCATTCATTCTTTACTGTTCTTTGCACGCACTGAAACTGGTACATATCTTTTCTTTGAGTGACATACAATGGAGGATATAATAAAAGTTGTAGCCCATCCCCTCAGACAAATGCAAGTACACATAAGATTCCACTGACCCTGCTACAGAGAGTAGCACCATGGAGACCCTGGAAAGTAGTATCTTCCTCTTAAATCTTACACAGAAAGATAACTTTGATGGAGCTAGTTCTTGTAATGTGGCAGTGAAGATGCAATACGTTCTCTCTTTACTATCTTATTGAATCCTGCACCAAAACCGTAAGAATGGCATTGTCATCTCATTGAACATCAGGCTTTAAAACAGCTTAGTATTTTATTTAGATACAGGTCTAATAAGTGATCATCCACACATTCAAATCCAAGTCACCCGACTTAAACTATTACATGATTATAGGTCATGCAAAAATATCCATCTTTAACTCTGATATTCCTTGTGGCTCAGCTGGTAAAGAATCTGCCTGCAATGTGGGAGAACCGGGTTTGATCCCTGGGTTGGGAAGATCCCCTGGGGAAAGGAACCGCTACCCACTCCAGTATTCTAGCCTGGATAATTCCATGGTCTATATATTCCTGCAACTGCTGCTGCTAAGTTGCTTCAGTCATGTCCAACTCTGTGCGACCCCATAGATGGCAGCCCCCTAGGATCCCCCGTCCCTGGGATTCTTCAGTCAAGAACACTGAAGTGGATTGCCATTTCCTTCTCCAATGCATGAAAGTGAAAAGTGAAAGTGAAGTCGCTCAGTCATGTCTGACTCTTCACGACCCCATGGACTGCTGCCCACCAGGCTCCTCCGTCCATGGGATTTTCCAGGCAAGAGTACTGGAGTGGGGTGCCATTGCCTTCTCTGCTATATAATCCATGGGGTCACAAAGAGTTGAACACAACTGAGTGAATCTCACACACACTATCTATCCTGATGTCAAATCCAACTGGTCCCCCTCAGTAGCACCAAACTCATCACTTCTAGACTTGACTAGATGTATTACTATCATCCCAATCTTGCCCTCAACCCTCAGGAAAGCTCGCAGAACCTGTTTTGATTATTCTCTTCTCCATGGCTCAGATGGTCAAGAATCTGCCTGCAGTGCCAGAGACTTGAGTTCAATCCCTGGGTCAGGAAGATCCCCTAGAGAAGGGAATGACAACCCACTCCAGCAGTCTTGCCTGGGAAATCTCATTGACAGAAGAGCCTGGTGGGCTACAGTCCAAGGGTTTGCAAAGAGTCTGATATAACTGAACGACTAACACTTTTGTTGCACTATATCACCAATCATCAAATATCTGCTAATATCTCTTTCCCACTCCTATGATAAAGTTTTACTTATTCTTGAACATAACATGTCACCACTTCTGAAAGTTTCTCTGGCTCTACCATGGAGAAACATTATGCATGCTTGCAGTTTAAAACAACCCCCAGTAAATTATTGTTAAAATACTCTACTGTGGCACCTACTTCACTGTATCATATTTATTTGTATCTGTCACAGAGCGGATAAGAAGTGGATGTTCCCATAAGTAAAAAGTCAATCTCTTGATTGTCAGTACCATTCTTTTTTACCCATTTTCTGGAATATAATGTGAGCTTAACGAATATTTGCTAAAGGAAACTGATTTGAATTATATTTAGGTAGAAACAGTAAAGGTATGTTTTAAAAGAGAACAGTCTGACTTTTGTCAATCAACCTTAAGTTACCACTGCCATTTTAAACATGGCAAAATTTAAACATTGTTTCTTAATGGGATAGAAAGATGAAATGCTTAATAGACTTAATCCACTTTGAAGGTTTGTTTGTTTGTTTGTTTTTTGGCCCAGATGATAATGAATCTTCCTGTAATGCAGAAGACCCAGGTTCAATTCCTGGATTAAGAAGATAACCCAGAAAAGGGAATGACTACCGACTCTAGTATTCTCACCTGGACTATCCCATGGACAGAGGAGCCTGGCAAGCTACAGTCCATGAGGTCACAAAGGGTCAGACACGACTGAGCAACTAACACTTCCATTTTCACACTGGGGGCCATCCTTAGGAAAGATAGCTCCTTATGCAGAATCCTCTTCTACTCTTTTTTCAGGTGAGTCAGCCCCCTTTTTCTCTACTGATATTCCACCAAAACTAGAGTTGAGGAATATGAATACATGGAATCAGTCAATCAAACAACCAGATTATTGGACACCTTTCTTATCTCCTTTTTTAGTGTTTCTATTCTTTAAATGTCAGTGAATGTGGCATCATTGCTGGGTTTGAGAGAGGCTTTGATTTCTTTTACCCTCATCTCATAAACCTGATTCAAGTTGAAACTTTGAATCAAGCCCTACTAAGACTGCCTATCTACCCTTACAAATAGAAAATTTAGGTACCAGCATATATTACAATGGGTTATAGGAGGCTTGTCCTGAACAGGCTCAGAGAGTGAGTCAAGCCCCATGTCCACCTAATATCAATGAATGTGATAATATATCTCTGGGAACAAAGGTTTTCTAAGTGTTATTCTGTGCCCAGCCCAGGAATGGACACATTCATTCTCTTTACCGTATTTAATTCATGGAACCATACAAATAAGACTAGATTTTCTTATATTCCAGGTTTTAGAGGATGAAGTTATGCTGATAGTGATTAAGTAACTTACCAAAGTTTTCCTGCTACTAGAAAGTTTGAGTTTAGGTCTATCTCATGCCAAAGATTGTGCTCACTCGGTTTGTGTTCAGGACTGAATGAGGTAAGGTATTAGAATTCCTAAGCCAGAAAACTGTGCTGGTGAAACCAGGTCCATCTGATTCATGTCCCTGTAGCTTCTCTGGCAGCAGCCTTGAACTTGGGGGTCAAATCATCCATCCAGGACTCCAGAAGCAATGTCCCCAGTGAACTGAGGGAGTCTTGAGCAGATGTGATTTCTATGCCTCTGCTACAAGTGACTGCACTGACAAGGTTCCTTCTAGAGCCTTGCCAAGTCAGACACCAGGCCCTATCTTTTGTAGACCGCCAGCCCTTCAGCTTCATGCTCATTACCTTCTCCGAAGAGACATTTGGAGGCTAAGCCAGTGGGAGGACATGGAGCCTGACTGAATGCACTCCAGTTACAGGTTTGTCTTCCACTTGTCAGTTTGAATTCAGACAAGGAGATAATCTGATTAGGTGAACTGGGAATTATCAAGATTCATTCACTCTATATATTTGCACGTAACAGACAGATCTAGAGATTGCCAGTAACCAGTGAAGCACATGTAGAGTAGCTGATTAAATTCCCCAGGATCCATTTTACTTCTCAAATTGAAAATCTAATCCTCAATTTCTCTTGGCTGTTTAAATCAGTATAGATCTTTCTTGGCATGTGACCTACTCTGACCTAGGAGAAAGCTCCTTCAAATCCCCTATTATTGGCATTGATCGTGTATTATCCAAGGTTTGTCATTAATTTTCAGGGTCTCAGATGTAAGTCACTCAGTCCTTAAGAACACGATCCAGGGTAGGGAAGAAAAATAAGGGGATACTAGGAATATTTAGATGAGAAAACCTGATCCTTTGAGGTAGAAAAGAGGGAAAGTCTCTTGCTTTCCCCCAAAATGACCATTAGGGCTGTTGTCAAAGTCAGAACATGATAAACTCTGTGACTTGACCTAGCATGACATTTCATATATGATTACGGCACAGAAATTGAAGATTATTAAGTGCATGCTTAAGCGGTCAGACTGACCACTCAGTAGAGGTTATTAGAACCTCACAGATGTTGACATTCACAGTTTTATTTTTCAGAGATTATGCTTCACTCAAATGATTCTTAATGTAAATATGGCCCAAAAGGTCCCAGAGTTTTCCAGAGTCTCCAAATCATATATTAATACTGTATGATGTCGGCAGAGGTACATTTTTATGAAATCCAAGTTTCAAGCCCCATCACTTGCATGGGCTTCTCTAAGACTCTGAGAGGGAAACTGGGAATATTTTAACTTGGTTATATATTAATATTTGCAAAAGTAAGCTACTGTAGCCACAATCCATTAGGACTAATACCTCATTCCATTATAATGCCCACTTCCCCCAATATCTTTCCTTTTGTTGAATATAACTGGAATAGCTGCAGGCATTATTGGGATTCAGCTAAGGTTAGGTTGGGTTTATTGAGATCTTTTTATGTTATCATGTCTGTAGATAAGTGATGGCTGGCCAGTTCAGCATAACTTCCAGAAATCCTGGTCCTATTTATCTTATTGAATCATTCAGTATTGTGGCACAAAGTTGTGGGTTTAAGGATCATGTTGTAATATGATTAAGGTGCTCAGTACTCGAACAGGTAGGGCAGGTAGTCGCTTCAGTCATGTCCAACTCTTTGCTACCCTATCAACTGTAGCCTGCTAGGCTTCTCTGTCCTTGGGGATTCTCCAGGCAAGAATGCAGGAGCAGGTTGCCATGCCCTCCTCCAGGGTATGTTTCTGACCAGGGATCAAAATCACATCTTTTTTGGCAGGCAGATTCTTTATCACTAGTGCCACCTTGGAAGCCCAAAAAACAGGTAGAGAAAGAGAAACAAAGTTTGATATAAATGGAGCCAAAAGTTGGTCTGTGGAAAATTATTCAAGTTATCAGATATGTAAATCTTTAAGTAGAAAATGAGCTTCTCTGCTGCTGCTGCGTCACCTCAGTCGTGTCCGACTCTGTGCGACCCCATAGACGGCAGCCCATCAGGCTCCCCCGTCTGCTAGCCCTGGTCAAAACAAAACTTCTCTTTTGTCAACAAATATACAAATGAATCAGCATGTACATGTATAAAGTCATCAAAAATGGGGATTTCTTAGTGAGGAGAAGTGAATCATATGAACTCACTGGAAAATAATAGCATAAAATTCTTGTTATTGTGACATGAAATATTAACACAGACAGAAATACCTAAAAACTCATATTATATTATTATAACTAGGACATTGGCAATAATTTGGACAAAATGGATACTGAGTGGCAGCAATACAAAGAATATTCAAGAAGAGTTAGTACACAAGAAACCTTAAAACTGTTTGAAATCTTACAGTTCATGTGTCAAAGAATCTTGATATAAATTTTCTAAAACTTCACAATAGCTCACATTTTTACAATAAATCATCCTTAGCAATTATGGTTTATGTACCTTAGAAATATGAACTATTAAAATTTTAAAAGAGCAAATGTTGATTGACCATCAGAAGAAATGTGAGTTCACTTTTGTCTTTAGAAAATTGATAGCAAAAAATTATCTTATAAAAAGGAAAATTAAACATATCAGTTCAGTTCAGTCACTTAGTCGTGTCCAACTCTTTGCGACCCCATGAATCGCAGCACGCCAGGCCTCCCTATCCATCACCATCTCCTGGAGTTCACTCAGACTCATGTCCATCGAGTCAGTGATGCCATCCAGCCATCTCATCCTCTGTTATCCCCTTCTCCTCCTACCCCAAAACCCTCCCAGCATCAGAGTCTTTTCCAATGAGTCAACTCTTCTCATGAGGTGGTCAAAGTACTGGAGCTTCAGCTTTAGCATCATTCCTTCCAAAGAAATCCCAGGGTTGATCTCCTTCAGAATGGACTGGTTGGACCTCCTTGCAGTCCAAGAGACTCTCAAGAGTCTTCTCCAACACCACAGTTGAAAAGCATCAATTCTTCGGTGCTCAGCCTTCTTCACAGTCCAACTCTCACATCCATATATGACCACAGGAGAAACCATAGCCTTGACTAGACGGACCTTAGTCTGCAAAGTAATGTCTCTGCTTTTGAATTATACTATCTAGGTTGGTCATAACTTTTCTTCCAAGGAGTAAGCGTCTTTTAATTTCATGTCTGCAATCACCATCTGCAGTGATTTTGGAGCCCCAAAAAAATAAAGTCTGATATTGTTTTCACTGTTTCCCCATCTATTTCCCATGAAGTGATGGGACCGGATGCCATGATCTTCGTTTTCTGAATGTTGAGCTTTAAGCCAACTTTTTTGCTCTCCGCTTTCACTTTCATCAAGAGGCTTTTTAGCTCCTCTTCACTTTCTGCCATAAGGGTGATGTCATCTGCATATCTGAGGTTATTGATATTTCTCCCGGCAATCTTGATTCCAGCTTGTGTGGGTCTTTCTAAATATATACAGCCCCCCCCCCCAAAAAAAATGGCAAAAAGAGAAAAGAACAAGAAAGGAAAGCATTTTATATATAATTAATTGACAAAAATATTTACTTTGGGGTTTTATAAAATTGGAGATATTTGTTAGCTTTTTAAAATCCATGATTTCTTTTCAAATTCTCAATAAATAATTTTTCCTTTTTTTCTTTTGATAAAGTTGTAGTCTTCCCTTCAGTTCAGTTCAGTTCAGTTGCTCAGTCATGTTCGACTCTTTGTGACCTCATGGACTGCAGCAAGCCAAGCCTCCCTGTCCATCGCCAACTCCTTGAGTTTACACAAACTCAGGTCCATTAAGTTGGTGATGCCATCCAACCTTCTCATCCTCTGTCATCCCCTTCTCCTGCCTTCAATCTTTCCCAGCATCAGGGTCTTTTCAAATGAGTCAGCTCTTCACATCAGGTGGCCAAAGTATTGGAGTTTCAGCTTCAACATCAGTCCTTCCAATGAACATCCAGGACTGATCTCCTTTAGGATCGACTGATTGGATCTCCTTGCAGTCCAAGGGATTCTCAAGAGTCTTCTCCAACACCACAGTTCAAAAGCATCAGTTCTTCAGGGCTCAGCTTTCTTTATAGTCCAATTCTCACATCCATACATGACTAGTAGAAAAACCATAACCTTCCTTTAAAGAGGGCAATACAAATTATATCCAAACTTTAGACTCCATGAAGTCCGAATCCACTTACTATGTCAGTCAGATTCCTTTAGTTGAAAGTGATAAGAAAGAATAGCCTACTTTGGCAACAACAATGAATTGTGAAAACTCAAGTGTGGCTGTGCCCAGGGTCTCAGATTATGCTGTTGGGTTCGAGCCTCGTGCCTTCCAGTGCTTAGCTTGTTGTTGTTGTTGTTTTCCAATTTTGTGCCTTCTGTGCTGTTCTGTTCTTAGTTGACCTCATCTCCTGGTAGTAAGATGACTGCGGGCAGTGAGGCTTCTACCCTATCCTCACAACAATTTCAACACTTCTGACAAGAGTCCTGTATTAGATCTCCTTGGCTTAGTTTAGCTAACGAGCTCATCCATGAACAAAGTCAGGGGACTGTTAGTCTCTAGCTATCCAGAACTGAACTGTGTGCCAACCTCTCATCCATCTCATGAACAAGCTGGAATGAGAAAGTGAGAAAATGGGCGTCCCTTGTGGCTCAGGAGATAAGAATCCACCTGCAAATGCAGGGTGTTTGATTTGTGATCCCAGAAGATCCCATAGGCTGCAGAGCAACCAAGCCTGGAAGCCGCACCTACTGGGCCCTCATGACAAAACTACCGAAGCCCGTGCTCCCTAGGGTCTGTGCTCCACGACAAGAGACACCACTGCAATGAGAAGGCCACACACCACAACTAGGGAGTCGCTCCCACTCACCACAGCTAGAGAAAAGCCTGGGCAGCAGCAGAGACCCCACACAGCCAAAAAACTAAATTAATTTAAAAAAAGAGAAAAAGTGAGAAGATTATTCCCTAAAGAAAATCAGGCCATTGATATTAACAGAGGAGAAATGGATACTGGCTCAGCAAAAACAGAACAACTCCAAGACACATATATTCATCTATATTTTCTGTTTAGGACCTGGTTGGGAAAGATTGAAGGCAGGAGGAGAAGGGGACAACAGAGGATGAGATGGTTGGATGGAATCACTGACTCAGTGGACAGGAGTTTGGGCAAGCTCTGGGAGGTGGTGATGGACTGGGAAGCCTGGCGTGCTGCAGTCAGTCCATGGGATGGCGAAGAGTCAGACATGACTGAACGACTGAACTGAACTCAACTAGGCCCAGAAGGCTTATGACCATAACAAGAGACATATGCCTGGCTACCAACTGGGAAGGAAGAGGAAGGATCATGGAATTCTCATCAGAAAGTGTTTCTATACTTTTTTTGAAATTTGACCATATTTTTAAATTATAAGTTGAAAATACAGTTTTGTGCCTAAATAGTTGCTAGATCTGGAAGGGAAACAACAGGACCAAAGATTCATCATGAATAGTGTTTGGCATTTGAAAGGATACAAGTTTCATTTAGTCATAACATGAGCTACCACTACTGGGTACCTGACTTATTCCAGACATGGGGTTAGATGCTTTATATATGTATTTCTGAGCTTCACAGTCATTACAAATGTATTCTTATGCATACTTTCAGGATGAAGAATGTGACCCTCAAACAGATTGACTAAATCGTGCAAGATCACTCAGTTTGTGTATAGAACAGCCAATATCCAAACTTCCAAACTGGTACTTTGTATTATATTACACTGCCTCTAAAATATTTTGCCATACTTCAAACCTTTATTATGCCTGTATGTGATTGTATGGGGCTTCCCTGGTGGCTCAGTGGTAAAGAATCCACCTGCCAATGGAGGAGATGAGGGTGGAGGAGATCCCCTGAAGGTGGAAATGGTAACTCATGCCAGTATTCTTGCCTGGAAATCCCATGGGCAGAGGAAATTGGTGGGCTACAGTCCATGGGGTCACAAAAGATTCAGATACAACTTAGCAACTAAACAACAACATATGACTGTATAGTGTAAAAGAAATCTTTCTAAAATATATCAGATCACAGTCTTATTTTTTACAGCATATAAATGCTCCCATTGTAGCTCCAATATTCTGCAAAAATGGGATACATCCCAGCTCCCAAATAAGTAGTGATCTTGTGAGATCAATTTTAATGAAGTATCTGGTGCTGGCAGAAGGTACCATGTTGAGTTAATATGAGAGAAATATTGCCATTGTAGGCTTTGATATGGGAAAAAAGAGAGTCCAATACATTCTGAAAGTTACCAGGACATTTTTAGTCTCCATGCTTCAGCCTTCTTTTTGGACTGATGCTTGTACAAGCTTAATCTGCTTTAAAAGGCCTCATTAGAAACATTGTGTGGTTCTATGGCACTTTACATTTTGTGAAGCAAATTTGTATGTTAGTGCTGAAAAAGATTTGAAGAAGGATGAAGGGTGGGGGAGATATCCAGCTTCTCTGTTCCCCAGGAAGATATCAGAACAAATGAACCTAGAGAAAGCAGTAAGACTTCTAGGTCCTACACATCACATCAACCCTTCTCAAGCCCCATTTTGTGCCCAGCACAGGAAATGGGAAACACTTATTATTCTGCAGGGTTATTATGATGAAGATGGAACCAACTTTGCAACATAAGACAGTCTTTTCCCCAAATGGCAGCATAAATAGTTAGTAGAGCCAACACTCAACTCTTCCAAAGGAAGGAAGAGTTACATTGGTGAGTTCCATGAGTTGGTAGCATTAAACTATTAAGGAGAAGATCCAAGAGTCATGATTTTCTGCATGAAAAAGAAGATGTAGCCTGGGCAGAGGTGGTGGTGGGTCATGTTGTTGCCATGAAGATTTAAAGAACATAGAAACCAACTCTAAAAAAACAGATTTTTTTAGTAAAGCAAGCGTGAAAGTGTCTTCTGGCAAATGCCTATGTCTTATAACTCCAGTAAAATGTGTAAGTGTTCCAAGAGAAACATATTTAGATTGGAAAAGGGGCAGCAAATCTTGTAACTACTCTCTATTCACATCTTTTCTCATTCCTCCAGGTAAATCTCACACAAACTGAGAGCTTAAAACTGAAGTAAGGTTTATAGGAGTTTTCAAAAAATAAATGATTGTTGTTGCTACTAATAAAATCCACTTAATCTGTGAATTTCAGATGAAACAAATTACCCATAATATTGAAGAAAAGGAGAAATCCAGCCTGCTTCATGGGAAAAAGATGACCTCATGTACTAATGCATTGTAGTGACCATTGAGAGCAAAATTGTCTAGGCTTGGATATTATACCTAATCAAGTCTCTTAATGCATTTTTATTGGCACTTTATGTTTTCCTCCACAGAGATGCTAATCAGAATGATCTGTGAGCTGTTTAAAGGGTTTCTCAGGGACAATAATGAGAAATAGAGGAACTACAGTCAAGGATATTTTATGATATCTCTCTGTCTTAACTTTCTTCATTAGTCAAGTCTTTTCCTTCTGGTCATGAGTATATTAAAATGGGGCCTAGAAGGACTGAGAACAGTCAAGAATGCCTTTAAAAAATATTTAAAAGGTCCACGTATTGTATTATAAATATGACAAAAGGTCCACGGACAGATGCTCAACATTACTAATCATCAGGAAAATGTAAATAAAAATCACACAAAAGTATTATATCATATCTACTAGAATGGTGGTGGTTTAGTTGCTAAGTTGTGTCCTATCCTTGCAACCCCATGGACTATAGCCTGCCAAGCTCCTCTGTCTGTGGGTTTTTCTAGGCAAGAATACTGGAGTGGGTTGCCATTTCCTTCTCCAGGGGATCTTCCCAACCCAGGAAGAACCCAGGTCTCCTGCATTGCAGGCAGATTCTTTACCAACTGAGCTACAAGGGAAGCCCCATCTACTAGAATGGCTATTATAGAAAAGATAATGGTGAGTGTCTTTGAGAAAGTGGAGAAAAAGGAACCCTCCTGCACTGCTGATGGGAATATACATTGGTGCAGCCACCATGGAAAAGATAGGAGCTTCCTCAAAAAATCTAAAGAGAACTACCAAATTATGCAGCAATTCTACTTCTGGGTATTTATATAAAGAAAAGAAAAGTCACTGTCTTAACCTTTATGTTCATTGCAGCATTACTTACACTAGCCAAGAGTGGGAAACAATCTAAGTGTCCATTGAGAGATGAATGGAGAAAGAAAATGTGATGGGTATATAATTCAGCCATAGAAAGAGAAATCCTGCCACTTGGGACACCATGGATTCACCTTGAGGGCACTATGCTAAATGAAATAAGTCAGACAGAGAAAGATGAATAGTGTATGACCTGACTTGTATGTGGAATCTTAAAACCAAACTCAAATGATACAGAGGATTGGTGGTTGCCAAAAGTGGAGGTCTAAGAGGTGGGAAAATGGGTTACAGATAAAAATAATAAGAATAATAATACTGTGATACCTACACATTTAATGAATATGCAAGGAAAAAAATCAAAATATGCTAAAATCATGATTAAAGAATTCATGAATATAAAAGTTGAAATCAGTGATTTAAAAGACAGAAAGAAATTAAAGTTGTGAATAAAATCCATCACAAGATTTTATTTGTGATTCATCTCACAGCTAGCAGATGTAGCCTGAGAACAATTTTTTTTAATGGATGAACTATTTTCTAGACCCATACACATCTGAAAAAGGTTCTTCTGATAATTCTGCCTAAAAACAGAATGTTATCAGGGGACAGGATTATTAAGTAACAACAATTTCTCACTTAAAATTAAGTAGGTATTTATCAGCTGACAATATTGTAAACAGTCTGATGTTAGCATTATTACATTAAAAAAATTGTATTTCTCTGCTTTATCTTCATAAGGATCTTTTTTGAGTGAGGTAATTTTTTTTTGTCAGTAATTTTGGATTATGAAAGAGTGCTTCTATTTTTCGGTTTAATGTTTTCTTCTGTTAAATGTTTGATGAATATGTTTGCTTGCTTATTCTGGATACTTCCTGAGGATGACTTTTATTAATACATGAGTCCTTATTTTCTGTCATTCTTTTTAAGAAGAAAAGAAAAGAATCAGTATGCGATGAATGTGTACTAGAGAAACAACAATAAAATACACATCAATGTTCCCTAACTTTGGGGAATAACAGTCTAAGATAATAAATATTCTATTAAGTTGTATATCTGTTTAGTTACTTTTATATAACTTTTAAACTTTTTTATTTTCCCCCACCACATTCTTAGAACTCTAGCTTATTATCTACATACTGTCTTAATGTCCTACTGTGTTAATTTTATTTTTTGTATTCTTAATACAAGTTGCATTTCTTTTTCTTGGGGATGGTCTTGATCCCTGTCTCCTATACAATGTCACAGACCTCCGTCCATAGTTCTTCAGGCACTCTATCAGATCTAATCCCTTGAAGCTATTTGTCACTTCCACTGTATAATCGTAAGGGATTTGATTTAGGTCATACCTGAATATTCTAGCGGTTTTCCCTACTTTCTTCAATTTAAGTCTGAATTTGGCAATAAGGAGTTCATGATTTGAGCCACAGTCAGCTCCCAGTCTTGTTTTTGCTGACTGTATAGAGCCTCTCCATCTTTGACTGCAAAGAATATAATCAATCTGATTTCAGTATTGACCATCTGGTGATGTCCATCTGTAGAGTCTTCTCTTGTGTTTTTGGAAAGAGGGTGTTTGCTACGACCAGTGTGTTCTCTTGGCAAAACTCTATTAGCCTTTGCCTTGCTTCGTTCTGTACTCTAAGCCCAAATTTGCCTATTACTCCAGGTATTTCTTGATTTCCTACTTTTGCATTCCAGTCCCATATAACATAAAGGACATCTTTTTTGGGTGTTAGTTCTAGAAGTTCTTGTAAGTCTTCTTAGATCCATTCAACTTCAGCTTCTTCAGCATTACTGGCTGGGGCGTAGACTTGGATTACTGTGACATTTAATGGTTTGCCTTGGAGATGAACAGAGATCATTCTGTCATTTTTGAGATTGCATCCAAGTACTGCATTTCGGACTCTTTTGTTGACCATGATGGCTACTCCATTTCTTCTAAGGGATTCCTGCTTGCAGTAGTAGATATAATGGTCATCTGAATTAAATTCACCCATTCCAGTCCATTTTAGTTTGCTGATTCCTAGAATGTCAACATTCACTCTTGCCATCTCCTGTTTGACCACTTCCAATTTGCCTTGATTCATGGACCTGACATTCCTATGCAATATTGCTCTTTACAGCATCGGACCTTGCTTCTATCACCAGTAACATCCACAACTGGGTGTTGTTTTTGCTTTGGCTCCATCCGTTCATTCTTTCTGGAGTTATTTCTCCACTGATCTCCAGTAGCATATTGGGCACCTACCAACCTGGGGATTTCATCTTTCAGTGTCCTAACTTTTTGCCTTTTCATACTGTTCATGGGGTTCTCAAGAAGAGAATACAGAAGTGGTTTGCCATTCCCTTCTCCAGTGAACCACGTTTTTTTCAGAACTCTCCATCATGACCCATTCATAAAATTAGAGACACCAAGGGAAGATTTCATGCAAAGATGGGCTCAATAAAGGACGGAAATTGTCTGGACCTAACAGAAGCAGAAGATATTAAGAAGAGGTGGCAAGAATACACAGAAGAACTGTTCAAAAAAAATCTTCACCACCCAGATAATCACAATGGTTGTGTTCATCAACCTAGAGCCAGACGTTCTGGAATGTGAGGTCAAGTGGGCCTTAGGAAGCATTGCTACGAGCAAAGCTAGTGGAGGTGATGGAATTCCACTTGAGCTATTTCAAATCCTAAAAGATGATGCTGTGAAAGTACTGCACTCAATAAGCCAGCAAATTTGGAAAACTCAGCAGGGGCCACAGGACTGAAAAAGGTCAGTTTAGATTCCAATCCCAAAGAAAGGCAGTGCCAAAGAATGTTCAAACTGCTGCACAATTGTACTCATCTGACATGCAAGCAAAGTAATGCTCAAAATTCTCCAAGCCAGGCTTCAACAATATGTGAACTGTGAACTTCCAGATGTTCAAGTTGGATTTAGAAAAGGCAGAGGAACCAGAGATCAAATTGCCAACATACACTGGATCATGGAAAAAGCAAGAGAGTTCCAGAAAAACATCTATTTCTGCTTCATTGACTATGCCAAAACCTCTGATTGTGTGGACCACAACAAACTCTGGAAGATTCTGAAAGAGATGATAATACCAGACCACCTGACCTGCTTCCTAAGAAATTTGTATGCAGGTCAGGAAGCAACAGTTAGAACTAGACATGAAACAGAGTGGTTCCAAATAGGGAAATGAGACCATCAAGGCTGTATATTGTCACCCTGCTTATTTAACTTATATGCAGAGTACATCAGGAGAAATGCTAGGCTGGATGAAGCAGAAGCTGGAATCAAGATTGCCGGCAGAAATATTAATAAACTCTGATATGTAGATGATACCACCCTTATGGGAGAAAGCAAAGAACTAAAGAGCCTCTTGATGAAAGTGAAAGAAGAGAGTGAAAAAGTTGGCTTAAAACTCAACATTCAGAAAACTAAAGATCATGACATCTGGTCTCATCATGTCAAGGAAAATAGATGGGGAAACGGTGGAAACAGTGACAGACTTTATTTTTTGGGAGGGGCTCCAATATCACTGCAGATGGTGACTGTACCCATGAAATTAAAAGATGCTTGCTCCTTGGAAGAAAAGCTATGACCAACCTAGGCAACATATTAAAAATCGGAGACATTACTTGGCCAACAAAGGTCCATCTAGTCAAAGCTATGATTTTTCTAGTAGTCAAGTATGGATGTTAGAGTTGGGATATATAGAAAGCTGAGCATCAAAGATTTGCTGCTTTTGAACTGTATTGTTGGAGAAGACTCTTGAGGGTCCCTTGGACTGCAAGGAGATCCAACCAGTCAATCCTAAACGAAATCAGTCCTGAATATTCATTGGAAGGACTGATGTTGAAGCTGAAACTCCAATACTTCGGTCACCTGATGGGAAGAACTGACTCATTTGAAAAGACCCTGATGCTGGGAAAGATTGAAGGCTGAGGAAAGGGGATGACAGAGGATGACATGGTTGGATGGCATCACCGACTCAATGGACATGAGTTTGAGTCAAGTCTGGGAGTTGACAATGGACAGGGAGGCCTAGCTTGCTGCAGTCCATGGAGTTGCAAGGAGTCTTACTTGACTGAGTGACTCAACTGAACTGACTGAATTCATGTTTTGGGCCTTTAACTACATCTTAAAGCATTTCCCTATTTGAAACATTTCTGTAAACTTCTCTTTTGTTGCAGATTGTATCTCACCCTAATTTATCCCTGTATTTATAGCATTAATTCATGATTTTTGGCTTTTATTGGTCCACTTCTGGCTCACTGGCCTTGTAGCTATATAAATGGATGTGGCATGAGCAGTTAAGTTTTGAACTAGTCTGCTCTCTGAAACCATAAACAGAATTAACTTTTTCTATATTTGGAAAATTTCTGATGCAGAGTCTTAGTCCTTGAGGATGTTGTGATTTTTTTTTTTTTCAAAATCATACTGGTTTGAAAGGGAAGCTAGAAGAAGCAAACCATATATTGTTGTTCAGTCTCTCAGTCGTGTCCAACTCTTTGCGACCCCATGGACTGCAGTACTCCAGGCTTCCCTGTCATTCACTATCTCCCGGAGCTTGCTCAAACTCATGTCCATCGAGTCGGTGATCCCATCCAACCATCTCATCCTCTGTTATCTCCTTCTCCTCCTGCCTTCTATCTTTCCCAGCATCAGGGTCTTTTCCAATGACTCTGCTCTTCACATCAAGTGGCCAAATTAGTGGAGCTTTAGTATCAGTTCTTCCAATGAACATTCAGGGTTGATTTCCTTTAGGACTGACTGGTTTTATCTCCTTGCAGTCCAAAGGACTCTCATGAGTCTTCTCTAGCACCACAAAAATTTGAAAGAGTCAATTCTTTGGTGCTCAGTCTTCTTTATGGTCCAACTCTCACATCTGCACATGACTAGTGCAAAAAACCATAGCTTTGACTATATGGATCTTTGTTGGCAAAATGTTGTTTTTCTTTAATTTTTCTTTCTTTCCTCCTTCCTTTTTCTCCCTTATTTCCTTCTTTGTTTTCTTTTTTTCTTCCATTATTTTCTATACCATGTTCCACTCTCAAGGTAATGGGGCATCTTTTTTTTTTTTTTTCTCTCTCTCATCCCTTCAACTTCAAGTGAGGTTTCCCAAGTTTGGCATGAATGTCTGGGTAGAATTCTCCAGGCTCATGTTTCCAATCCAGTAGTGGTCACTATGCCAACTAAATGGAGTGGGAAACTTGTTTAAAAAAAAAAAAGACCCTGGAAAATCAAATAGCTTTATAACATATTAGTAGGTGAGGCACTGTCAAGGGTGATTGCATGTCCAAAAACATTTTAGAGCAGAGATTCCCAGAAGATGGTTCAGGATGAGTGGCATCAGCATGCCGCCCCAGGGAATTTGTTAAAAAAGCAAATTCTTGGGTCCCACTCTAGACCTGTTGAGTTGGAGACTCTAGAGCTGGAGCCTAGAAATTTGTGCTTCAACAAACCCTCGAGGTTATTCTGATATACGCTAAAGTTTGAGAAACAGTATCTTAGTGACTAAAGCTTATCATAACCAGTTTACTGTGAGACTGGGTTCCTAGTTTAGCATATAGCCTACCATCCCAGCAACTCAGTTGAGAACAGATGAAAATAAATATAATATGTGGTTACACTGTTTACTTATTCATTCAGTCAACTTCTGTGTCCAGCTATGCACCCTCCTGGTACTGAAAATACTAGGAAGAGTTCCCAGTGTAGTGACAGATGGAAACATGGAAACATCTAAATTATAAAGTACTCTGGTCAGAACAGGCTTTGAAAGACTGCTATGAGAACACTTCAGTTGACCCAGAGGCACAGGCAAGTCCCTGCAGAAAAGAAAATATTTGAACTGGAACTTGGTGTCTGTTGCAAAAAAGATGGTTTGCAGAAAGAGATAAAAGATAACACAAGGAATGTAATATGAGAGGCTTATGGGATTAAGAGAAATTCCCAAGAGAATATGTTAAGAAAATCTTGTATCAATGCTAACAGTGTGTGTTAGTAGCTCAGTCGTGTCCAATTCTGCAACCCCTCCCCCTCACCCCCCATGGACTGTAGCCCGCCAAGCTCCTCTGTCCATGGAATTATCCAGGCAAGAGTACTGGAGTTGGTTGCCCTTTCCTCCTCCAGGGGATCTTCCTAACCCAGGGATCAAACCTGTGTCTCCTGCATTATAGGTGGATTCATTACCATCTGAGCCAGCAGGGAAGCATCAGTGCCAAGAGAGGTCACATTAATAGGAATGATGGGACCTAGACTCAAAGAGAGTTTGAATCAGAGTGGATCCAAAGTTAAGGACAAGAGTCATAATCTCTAGACAAAGTACTGAAGACAACAAGCCAGGCTTGAGGTCCCTGGAAGTAGTTTTGGCGTAGTCAGAGCCCACCTCACCTGCTCTGGAAGTGTCACTGGTGACATATTGGATATGACGTCTCACTGGAACCATAGCATGAGGTCTGATTCCACGTACCCTCCTCCAACTGAGCTCTCCAGTTGGTGAAATCTTCCCTAAGAATTGAGGAACTGTGAAAAGCTGCAGTGTGTCAGGGAATTTGGCAGCCAGACTTGGAATCCTATATTTGATACATGGTCCCATCATATATCCCAATGTCTAGAATTTGGGATCAAGCTTTTTTGGATATAGGACTCTAGCATAGCTTGAATTAGAAAGAAATTCTCCCTTTAAGCCAAGCTTCTTGGAGTTTTTTGAGCAATAAACTTGAACTTGCCAGATGCATTGGGATTTTTTAAAATAGACTTTATTAACTGAAAAGTTCCATGGCAGTCAGAATGGCAGAGCTCCTGATGCCAGTGCCTAGGAGACCGTGTAGATGACAGAAGCTGGATTCTATGAGTTTGACATATGAGTTTTAAAGAATTAGAGAAAAGAAAGCTCAATATCAGAAGTTTTGACCTGAAGAGAGTTTGTAGGTATCTTTGGTTCTGGAGAACAAGATATAACAGTTCTGGAAGTTATCAGAAGAGAAGGAATATGGTTTGAATGCCAGGCATTATGCTAGAAATTTTCTCATGTGCCAGGCTATTTAATTCTCACACAAGGAGGCTAGGACAAGGAATTAGTATCACCATATTCAGATGAGAAAATGTGTGCTCAGAAAGATTTGACAAATTATCCCAAATCCCACATAGCTAAAAGTGGCAAGTTGTTGTTTAGTCACTAAGTCATGTCCGACTTTTTGCCATCCAATGGACTGTGGCATTCTGGGCTTCCCTGTCCTTCACTATCTCCTGGAGTTTGCTCAAATTCATGTCCATTGAGTTGGTGATGCCATCCAACCATCTCATCCTCAGCTGCCCTGTTCCCCAGGGTTCAAACCCAGGCCTGCAGGATGCCAGTAACTTCCTCGTACTGAACCCACCAATCTCCTTTGATCATTCTACCTCATCTTCTCTTATGAGCTTCAGGCTAGCCACAGAGTCCTGGGCATCTCCTGATGGCTTAGGGGCCAGAGCAGCAACTTGTAGTAGTTCCACAAAATACATCTGCAACAGGCTTCACTGAGTCGAGTAGAATGGGGCCAGATTTATGAAGTTCAGAAACATTAAATTCTTCCTTTTCCTGCTTTCTGCCAATCAAAAAACACAATGGTTTCTCATTCTCCAAGGCTGCATTCAGAAGCTCAGGCTTCCAGGATACAGGAAACTTATTGATGAACAAAGTTCTAAAGTTCTCCCAACAGGGACAGAGGAGACTCCACAGTCATCCAGGGTCCAGCTCACTCCGAATGGGCAAGTTTCCCAGGCCCTGGAGCGACATCTGGATTCAGACAGAAAGGCTAAGGTAAGGGGATCGCCCAAGGTGGGGCCATTTGTTCAATCATGTGTCCCCTCACTCAACCGATATTTATTTTGGCAGGCCAGGAAAGAAGTGCGGAAGGCTGCCAAAATCTGCATTCCGCTGTAAGCCCAGAAGTTCCATAGAACTGGATGGAGGCTAATATCAGACCGATGAGGCGGAAGCTAGGGCTAAGAGAAGCAGGATACGGGGCAATAGGAAGGCAGGTCTGTCTAGGAATGGAGCAGATTCAGAACCTGGTTGGAGAGCCAAGGAAAATCCAGGATTCAAGCAAGATGCAATATCCAGGGGCTCCTAGGGGCCAGGACCATCCAAGTAAAGAGGGGCCTGTGGCACAGAGGTGAGGGAGCTGAAGTCTGAGGTACAGAATTTGTGAGTTTCAAACACTGACTTCTTTAATTATCCAAGATCCACGTCATTCTTAGCATTTATGCAAACTGGATCCCCTAATATAAGAAAAATTGCTGTTTAGTTGCTATGTCGAGTCCAACCCTTTTGCGACCCCATAGACTGTAGCCCACCAGCTTCCTATGACCTGGGGATTTCCCGGCAGGAATACTGGAGTGGGTTGCCGTTTCATTTCTTTCTCCAAGGGATCTTCCCAACCCAGGAATTGAACCCTCATCTCCTCCATTGTCAGGCAGATTCTTTACTACTGAGCCATCAGGAAAGCCCAGAAGAAAAAGACAATCTGTGAAAGGTCAGGCGGGCAAGACAAAATAAAGAAGCGGTGAGTTAGGTAGTTTTAGCAGCTCTGGAGGCAGTCTGGGTTCCATGGTAAAATGCAGTGCACCATTCGGCCGCATGGAAACCGACACCCCAGGGTTTTGCGAAGTCTCATCTAATCCATACTGGGAATACAAAAAGATTAATGAGTTTAAGTTTCACAAGGTAAGTCCTGCTGAAAATGCATATGCCTGCTAAAATATCCTTAACCCAGTCAAGGTCCATTTAGACTGGTTTACTTTTGAAAAAAAAAGATACTGTTAATTTTCTCAAGTGGCAATAAGGAGAGATATATTTATTTATTTGGCCTTGCCAAGTGATATGTGGGATCTTAGTTCCCTGAAGAGGGATCGAACCAGCACCCCCTGTGTTGGAAGCACAAAGGTGTTACCATTTGAACTGCTAGGGAAGTCCCCAAATGGAGAGATTTAAAAGCAAAACCCTGAGCATCCCAGGTGGCGCTAGTGGTAAGAAACCTGTCTGCCAGTGGAGGAGACACAAGAGACATGGGTTTGATCCCTTGAGTAGGAAAAGGCAACTTACTCCAGTGTTCTTGCCTGGAAAACCCATGGGCGGAGGAGCCTGGCGGTCTACAGTCCATGGGACTACAAAGAGTCGAACACACACAGGCAAAAACATGGCTGTGTTGTTAAAAGCAAACCCTAATTTTGGAGATTTATTTCTATACTTTACCATCCCAGATAGAAACAATTTTTGCTCATTCTTCTTATCCTAGATTGGAAAATTAAGAGTGTTTTTTGTGTAGTTTACAATTTAAAAATTTCACCATGTTCTCAGAGCCCAGGTCTTATTAACATGAGTGAGTACAAGCAAACATTTCCTCTGAGTAAACCAACTGGGATGAGAGCTGCTTCTGCAACTGCCATACATCCAACCAGTGTTGACAGAATGGAAATACTAAGGAGATTGTGCCCAGGAAGATCTGAATTGGTGTCTCAAGCTCACCAAACATACCAAGCGTTAAATACCAGTGAGTTTCAGGGCTTCCCTGGTGGCTCAGTGGTAAACAATCTGCCTGCCAATGCAAGAGGCACAGGTGTGATCCTTGAGTTGGGAAGATCCCCTGAAGGAAATGGCAACCCACTCCAGTATTCCTGCCTGGGAAATCCCATGGACAGAGGGGCCTTGCGTGCCACAGTCCATGGGGTCGCAATGAGTCAGACATGCCTGAGCCACTAAACAGCACACAAGTGAATCTTATCTGCTGGTGACACACTAACACCTTTCATTTAATCATTTCTTCAAGTTTTCCTTCCCTCCTTCTCTCCCTCCGAGAAGGATGCTCTTAAACTCAAAACCTACTCAAGTCTGCATGTGATATGTTTTTTTTCCCCAATCACCCCTCCATCCCTAGCCTCTTCTAGCTCACAGAGCATACCCAGAGGCGATGCTCAAGACACAGGAAGAAATCGACTTAGAGAAGCCGAGGCTCAGTGGGAATCCTGAGTCTTGCCATAAACAGCACCTCCAAAAGTCAATTTGTCCAGGGCACCCTCACAGACGATAAAACACGACAGGATGGTGTCCCACACAATAGCTACCGCTTTTCCTCCTCTTTTCTTTTGCCTTTCCAAAAACCACCTACACATGGCTTCATCAGGCATCTTCTTTGCAGCTCTGTATCGGAGCCTTCTCAGAGCCCTCCCTCCAGCAAGCAGTTTGCCAGGTTGGTACCTGACACTGTCTCATCATGAAGCACCCAGATCAGTGGCTGCTTTTTGCCTTCAGCCCAGCCAGGCGCCTGGGAGAACATAGATTGCTGAGTCACCTCGTAAATTGTTTCAGATGAATTTTTCTTTCCTGTTAACATACCGTAGCAGGAGGAGGTGGCCGGGGGAAGGATGTTGAGCAGAGAGACAAGGTTGAGAGGAAAGGGCTCCAGGGAGCTGGAGGGAGGGAGGGTGAAAGGATGGGATTTAGTTGCCTTCTCGGTTACGGCAATCAATTTCAGCCATAATAATACAATAACACAGAGGGGGAAAAGCAGACGGGACAGAAGTGATAAAATGGAAATGAATCCTCATTACCTCGCTGAAGAGCGGGCCGCAGCTGCTGCTATGTTTTTGTCACCAGGCAAGGGGGCATTTCATCCCAGTGCTTGTCATGTGGGTCTGGGCAAAGAAGGGGAGGAGAGAAAAACAGGCACTATGATGTTTAGCTGCAGAGCCGTGAGTCTGGCCAGCGGGGACTGGGGAATCTCAGATAGGCCCTAAGATTGCCTATCCCTCTGCTCATCTCCCCAAGCTCCCAGCTTCTGGCTGCGGGGGAAAGTGCCTTGGCCCTCTCAGTCAAATAACGGAAGCACTCAGAGCTTTACCTGGCTTCCAGTTTTCCAGCAGGAGATCGCATCACCCCCCAAAGTGTGAGTGTGCATGGGCTGTGGGCGATGGAGGGGCAGTGAATCCATACTGCACAGTTAAGCATGTGTCTGGAGTTGGGGGCGATGGTGGACGACAGGACACATGGTCAAGGAAACCTCTAAGACTCCTTGGCTGTCTTCCAGCCCATACTCCTAAGCAGGATTTAGACAAAGATGCATTTTTGCCAGTTTGATCACTGGGTTAGGAAGATGCCCTGCAGAAGGAAATCACTCCAGTTTTCTTGTCTGGACAGAGGGGCCTGGCGGGCTACAGTTGCCAAGAGTCAGACATGACTTAGTGACTAAACAACGCCAACAAACTGAAACTGCTTCTTTCGTCATTCAAGAACTCTCTATTAATTGGCCCCAAATCATTGTGCCCAGTTCTTTAAGCTCTCTGCCAATCTAGCTTTATTTAACTACCAACTGTTCCTAGAAAATGCCTGTGTTTCCCACACATGTTGGCTTGCATGCCCTTCTCTGCTTCTTGTGTCTTTTTTCCTAGCATTAGACATCTGAGTCTCATCATCCTTAAAAACACAGATCCCATGGTTGTAAATGACATTTCCTTTTCGTAAATTCCTTTATAACTTTTCTCTAATTAGTTTATTTTATATCTTGGACCATAGTTACTTGTACAGGTGTCCCTTACTGAACTGTAACACATTTAGAGACACAAACATTTTCATCTATACAGGGTCTACTGCGGTGAAAAAGAGCTATCTACATAGTAGGTACACAACATGTTTGGTTTGCTTTGTTTTTAATGAATGAATGAGAAGAGCAAGAGAAAAGTGAATGCCTCTTGCTCACAGCCAGTTGCTAGGATCTCTTTCCATCTAATTCTCAAGTCCTCTGTGGATCCTTGGAATGTCAGCTGTTGTTGATTCCAGACTTGATGACAGATTCAGCCTGAGGCCTTTCCAGTTCTAGCCGATACTTCCTCCCATGATCTCCTGGATAAAGCATGCGCTGGCAGGAAGTATTAGCATCCCGACACCCATTATCATATCTTAAATTGGACAACCGGCTCTGTTTGCCTGTGTATTTCAACAGTCTGATTCCCTTCAGAGGAGGCCTCCTTCCTGGCTGACCCTGACCCTCCAGATGCATTCTTGTCATCATGGGTGGCTTCTCCCCTCCCCACATCACGGCTTTTTCTATCTTTAATAAGGGCCACCTCCTAGGTGGGGCTTCCCGGGGGGCACTAGTGGTAAAGAATGTGCTTGCCAATGCAGGAGACTTAAGAGATGTGGGTTTGATTCATGGGTTGGAAAGATCCCTGGAGGAAGGCATGGCAACCCACTCTAGTATTCTTGCCTGGAGACTCCCAGGGACAGAGGAGCCTGGCAGGTTTCATTCCATAGAGTTGCAAAGAGTCGAACACAACTGAAGCAACTTAACACACACACATACACACACACGCGCACACACACAACACCTTTGTGAATCTGAGTCAAGAGTGGAGGAGAATCTGCATCTAAGATGCCATCCTGTATCTTTAGTGCGTATGCGGTGCAGAATACTTACCCAGCAGTTGTCAAAACCTCTTGGGATGGAGACATGGCAGTGATAGTTTCATCCCAGAGCAGAACCTGGACTCGTGAAGAGGCAAGGATGCCCATTTGCAGGTGTGCACTCAAGCACTTCCTAATATGTCTTTCTGAGCACGGAGTTCACGTCCAGCTGGCAGCATTTGGTTTTCAGGATGTGCCTAGGCAAAAAAAAAAATTAAATCCTCTTGGATCATGTCCAAAATGTACTTTCCTTTCAATCACCTTTCATCCTCCTGATCACACCAAAGAGAAAGTCTCAGTTTGGTGCTACTCTTGACTACCCTTGAACACTCACCGATACTGTCTTTCAGCAAAAAGAGAGTAAGCCTGAGGCCTGTAGCCTCAGAGCAGCGCTACATGGCCAGGATTTAAGGATAATGCCTTGTTTTCCTAGTATTGACTGATAGGGTTGCCTTTGGTTTACAGAAGACACTTTATGTCCTGACGAGAAAAGTAGCCAACAGTTCTTGACTATTTAATCCACGCAGGCACCAGCATGTTTACCACGTTTTGATCTCAATCCCCAGGGCAAGCCTATGAGTTGGGTGCTATTGTTACATCCTTTTCCAGATGAGAAACTGAAGCAAGGAAAATAGTTAACTGATGTCATACAGCTAAAGAGTGGTGGAGATGGGATGCAAACCCAGTATGGGCTCTTTAGGCTCAGTGGTAAAGAATCTATTTGCCAATGCAGGAGACAGGGGTTCGACCCCTGGGGCAGGAAGATCTCCTGGAAAAGGAAATGGTAACCCATGCCAGTATTCTTGCCTGGGAAATCTCATGGACAGAGAATCCTGCTGGGCTACAGTTCATGGGGCAGCAAAAGTATTGGACATTACTTACTGAGTAAACAACAATAGCAACAATGAGCTCTTTTAATCACTGTACTAGCTTAAGTGGTTAATCCTCAGCCTACTTAGAGAAGACCTTTTAACATTTCTTTCAGGATCAGTTTATTATTGATGGACACTTTTAGTTTCTGCTTGTCTGGAAAGTTCTTTATCTCTTTTTCAATTCTAAGTGATAATCTTGCTGGGCAGAGGATCCTAAGATGCACGTTTTTCCCTGTCAGCACTTTAAATATTGCTTGCCACTCCCTTTTGACCTGTAGAGAAATTAGCTGATAGCCTTATGGGGATTCCCTTCTAACTGACTCTTTTTCTATTTTTGCTTTTAGTATCCTCTCTTTAACTTTGGCCATTTTAATGATGAAATGTCCTGATGTAAGTCTATTTGGGTTCATCTTGTTTTGGACCCTCCGTGCTTCCTGCAACCTGCTGGCTCATGTGGTAAAGAACCTGCCTGCAGTGTAGGAGACACGGCGTCGATTCCTGGATTGGGACGATTCCCTGGAAAAGAGAACGGCAACACACCCCAGTATTCTTGCTTGGGAAATCTGGACAGAGGAGCCTGGTGGGCTATAATACATGGGGTTCGCAAAAGAGTTGGACATAACTGAGCATGCATGCACACGCTTCCTGCACCTAGAAATCTGTTTCCTTCTTTAGGGCGAGAACTTTTTAGCCATGATTTAATTAAATATATTTTCAACCCCCTTCACCCTCTTTTCTCCTTATGAGACCCTTATAATGCGAAGGTTGTCGTGCTTGATGTTATCCCAGAGATCTCTTAAGCTTCATTCAAGAGTCTCCCGAAGATGGTTGTTTTCTGAAAGAACTTTTACTATAGTTTAGTTGCTTTACAATGTCGTTAATTTCTACTATACAGCAAAGTGAGTCAGCTATACATACATATATATACATATGCGCCCTCCTTTCTGGATTTCCTGCCCTTTTAGGTCACCACGGAGTTCTGAGTAGAGCTCCCTGTGCCATACAACAGGTTCTTTTTAGTTATCTGTCTTGTACATAGCCGTGTATATGTCAGTCTCAATCACTATTCTATTACTGCTCATAGTAATGATAGAAAATCCAGTTTTGGAAAAAGCTTATTTCCATAAAAATAAAAGAGCAATTAAAATTTAAATAATAACAAATAATAAATAAATAATGACTTCCCAGGTGGCACTAGTGGTAAGGAACCCGCCTGCCAATGTAGGAGACACCAGAGATATGGGTTTGATCCCTGGGTTGGGAAGATCCCCTGGAGGAGGGCATGGCAACCGCCTCCAGTATTCTTGCCTGGATTTTTGACTGATACAAAACCACAGTACTAGATTTCTAACAATGATCCATTTCTTCTAATTCTGCAGGTTTTTTTATTGTGATAGATGCCAGGATGTGCAAAAGGTTACTGGTATGGCCAGGCTCACAGCATGGAGGCTCTTCCTGAATTGAGAATTTAAATTATGTGATATTGCTATTACAGTCTTAACCTCATACCGCACTGGGTTCTACCCAACCCCTACTCTGTTCCTAATGCTAGACTCTAAAATGCTTAACAGGGAATTTGGGTAGAAGACTGCGTGTTGAAGATATGCAAAAGCCATATTCCTTGCAGGAGAATACCAGCAATGAAGCACTTGCCTTCCTTGCAAAGAAGAATGGTAGGGAGGTCTCAAAGACCATCTCTGGCAAAATGTGAAAAGCATTTTCTTTTGCCATCTCCAGAGGTTCCTTTATATTTTCTTTTTCTTCTAACAAAGCCAATCAATAAACATTGATCTTATATTGTTTCAGCAAATAATGAACAATAAATATTAAGTATTTTATTGATGGGAAGACAGAGTCTGTGTCCTCCAGGAACTTGGTTTGGTTGGAAGAAAAAGAAAAGTAAACATGTAATGTGCCGATTCAATAGACAAAAAAAGAAAATTAGGCCCAGCACTATGCCTGGTGGATAGCAGAAACTCAATATTTGCTGAGTGATTGAATGAATGAAAGGATGAATCCTGAGATCAGAAAAATGTACTTTTCTAGAGGATACGCAGTGATTTGCTTTTCCAGTAAAGCTTCTTCTGACCTCTCTATCAGTACCCTGTACCTTACCCCTCTTTTGGTTGACAGGTTTGCCTTCTCCAATATACTGAGGGCCCCCTGATAGTAAATGTGTTTTTGATGTCTGTCTTTGCCAGAGGCTGGCACAGACTAGGCACTTACTAAAAGTTTATTGAATTCATGTTTATATGAGCTTCATTTCCTGGGATGACTTTCTTCTAACTCTGGTACTTCGTGCATTAGAAATGGGGTGGGAGTTCCTTGGTGTTTATGGATCCTACAAAAATGACTATTTATCCAGCACAGGTATGAGATAAAAACGACTGAGGTCATTTTAATAAAACTTCAATTTTGCCCTCTAGTTATTTTGCAACCAGCTCTATATGGTTATATTATCCTTTATCAGTTTATAAATCAGCTTCAGTAAGTTCATAAATTTTGTATTATGTGTCACAAGAATTTGGCCCTGACTTGAAAACACTGGCTGTGTTGATTAAAATCCAGGTCAGGGCTCATACCCAAGCCAGTTCTGAGTCTGTCTTCCTCCTAATGGCTGTCTTAGTTTTGGTTTTTATTTTTACTTTTTAAATTTTAAACAATGCTTTGTATGAATGGATTATGGATATACACTCAGCTAAATTTATGACTGGAGAAAAGAATGGGCTATTTGGGTCTCATTTAGTGGAAATATTGCTAAGAGAGAGGAAGATGAGAAGAGATGAGAGTTGACCAGAGGGAATTAACCTCAACACTGTTCTAAGATTCTCTGCTGGGAGCTTTACATAAGTTACATATGTTGAAGGTTATTATAATCACTACACTATGAGACCTGTGCTATTAGTCTCTTTCCTATTTAAGAAAGTTGTGTTTCAACAAAAGATTTTGATAAGCCAAGGTTATGCAAAAATGACAGGGTTTAGGATTTAAGATCCCTGCAGAATTTTTAACTCTATGTGTCTTTTTCTCTACTGGGAAGTGAAGATAGGGAGGCAGGGGAAAACTAAACTGATTTAGATGTCTCTGTTGAAAATGGATTATGAAGAGACCATCTTTCATGAATATCCATGGAAATAACAGTATTTAAGGAACCCATTCAGCACATCAGTCTTCATTAGCTGTTATGGCAAGATCGGAGGGGTTGAGGATGGTCCAAAATGAGGAAGACCTGGTGGACTGTGATGAGTGTTTAGTATATAAGTACTTGGAAAAAGGTGTTTTTTATTTTTATTTATATACTTTTTTTGTGGTGGGGGAAGTTTGATTACTTCGGTAAGAAACAGATAAAGATTAAAAAGGAAAGCATTAATTAACTTTACAGAGAGAACACACACACACACACACACACACGCTTTAAAATGTTCCATTGCTTCCTTTCATCCTTAGGAAAACACACAAACTCGTTTCATGCCTTACAAAGACCTTTCACTTTCTGCTCAACTCCCTTCCAATCCTTGCAGTTTGGCAGCAAACACTCACATCTTGCTGAATGACTTAACTTAGGCTTCATCTCATTCTCTCTCCCTGTCTTTTTAAACGGCTTTATAGAGGCATAATTGACACACGATAAAGTATACTTGTTTAAAGTATACAGCTTGATAAGTTTTGACATATGTATACCCCTGTGAAGCCATCAGTACAATCAAGATAGCGAACATAACAATTATCCTGCAAAGATTCCTCCTGCTCCTCAGTGTTCTCTCTCTGCCTCTCTCCCCACACTAAACAGTCACTGATCTGCTTGCTGTCATTATGGATTAGTGTGAATTTTCTAGAGATTTATATAAATGGAATCATGTCACTTATGGTTCTTCAGCTTTGTCGCTCAGCTTAATTATTTCAGGTTCATTATTTTTGCACCCATGTCATCCTGGGTATCAACATTTCATTCCTCTTAATTGCTGATAGTATTCCATCGTATGGACATACTACCATTTGTCCATACCTTTTCCAGTTGCTTCCAGTTTTGAGATATGTATAAGGCTGCTATGAAGATTTGTTTAGAAGTCTTTGTATAGGTATATGCTCCATTCCTCTTGGTTAAATACCCAGGAGTGGAATGGCTGGATCGCACGGTGGGAGTGTGTTTGCATGCTCAGGTGTGTCCAACTCTTTGCATCCCCACGGACTGTAGCCCTCCAGGCTCCTCTACCCATGGAATTTCCAGGCAAGAATACTGGAGTAGGTAGCCATGTCCTACTCCAGGGGGTTTTCCCCACCCAGCGGTCGAACCCACGTATCTTTCGTCTCCTTCATTGGCAGGCGGGTTCTTTACCAGCACCATCTGGGAAGCCCTGGATCACAGGATAGGTGTGTATATGTTTATATTCACTTTTAAAGAAACTGCTAAGCTGTTTTCCAAAGAGTTTGCACCATTTTATACTCTAATCAACTGTCCATGAGATTTCTAGTTCTACCATATCCTTGCCAAGTTAACACTTGATATAGTTAATCTTTTTAATTTTTGTCATTCCATAAAAATGTATTTCTCTTGTAATACTTAGTGTACAGGCTTTGCACACTATTGTCAAATTTATTCCTAAATATTTCATATTTGAATGTACTATAAATGATATTTCATTTTAAACTTCCTATTAGGTTTTATACAAAAGTACAATTGATTTGGAAACATTGATTTTGTAATTAACAACATCGCTAAACATATATATGAGTTCTAGTAGTAATTTTGAAGGTTTCATCAGATTTTCTACATAGACAATTATGTAATTTGCAAATACAGGAAGTTTTAGCTATTTCTTTCCACTTTGGATGACTGTTCTTATTTTTTCTTCTTCTTGCTTTATTGCATTATGTAGGCCCTTCATTAAAATGCTGAGTAGAGAGAGTGAGAGCAAACATCCTTTTCTAGTTCCTGATATTTGGGGAAAGCACTCAGTCTCTCACCGCTACATATGCTCAGATGTATTTTGTCATTTTTATAAATGCCCACTATCATATTAAGGAACTTCACTGATTTTCTGAGAGTTTTTATCAGAAATGGCTGTTGATTTTTTTCAATTGCTTTTTTCCCTTGCTTTATTGAGATAATCATATTGTTTTTTTTTTGTAGCTATTAATACAGCAAATTGTTTTATTGATTTTCAAATATTAAACTAAGTACGTCAAGGCTGTATATTGTCACCCTGCTTACTTAACTTCTATGCAGAGTACATCATGAGAAACATTGGGCTGGAAGAAGCACAAGCTGGAATCAAGATTGCCAGAAGAAATATCAATAACCTCAGATATGCAGATGCCACCACCCTTATGGCAGAAAGTGAAGAGGAACTAAAAAGCCTCTTGATGAAAGTGAAAGAGGAGAGTGAAAAAGTTGGCTTAAAGCTCAACATTCAGAAAACGAAGATCATGGCATCTGGTCCCATCACTTCATGGGAAATAGATGGGGAAACAGTGGAAACAATGTCAGACTTCAGTTTTCTGGGCTCCAAAATCACTGCAGATGGTGATTGCAGCCATGAAATGAAAAGACACTTACTCCTTGGAAGAAAAGTTAGATAGGATATTGAAGAGCAGAGACCTCACTTTCCCAACAAAGCTCTGTCTGGTCAAGGCTATGGTTTTTCAGTAGTCATGTATGGATGTGAAAGTTGGACTGTGAAGAAAGCTGAGCACCAAAGAATTGATGCTTTTGAACTGTGGTGTTGGAGAAGACTCTTGAGAGTCCCTTCGACTGCAAGGAGATCCAATCAGTCCATTCTGAAGGAGATCAGCCCTGGGATTTCTTTGGAGGGAATGATGCTGAAGCTGAAACTCCAGTACTTTGGCCACCTCATGCGAAGAGATGATTCATTGGAAAAGACTCTGATGCTGGGAGGGATTCGGGACAGGAGGAGAAGGGGACGACAGAGGATGAGATGGCTGGATGGCATCATGGACTCGATGGACATGAGTCTGAGTGAACTCTGGGAGTTGGTGATGGACAGGGAGGCCTGGCGTGCTGCGATTCATGGGGTCGCAAAGAGTCGGACACGACTGAGAGACTGAACTGAATTGAAGCCTGAAGTTACTTGTTTGGGAGAGTTAGGGAGGAAAGAGGGGCTTCCCAGGTGGTGCTAGTGGTAAAGAACTTGCCTGCCGATGCAGGAGACATAAGAGACCCAGGTTCAATCCCTGAGTCAGGAAAATCTCCTGGAGGATGGCATGGCACCCCACTCCAGCATTCTTGCCTGGAGAATCCCATGGACAAAGCAGCCTGGCAGGCTCCAGTCCATGGGGTCACAAAGAGTTGGACATGCCTGAAGCGACTGAGTGCCCACGCATAGGGAGGAAAGGGAGTATGCTTAGTTTGTGTCTTTTAAGAAATTTGTCCATGTCATGTAAGTTTTCACATTGATTTATAAAATTATAAAATATTCCCTTGTTATCCTTTTAATATCTGTAGATTTATAGTGATATCAGCAGTCTCATTCATGATATTGTTAATTCCTGTCTGCTTTCTCTCACTCTTTTCATCAGTCTGGCTACAGCTGTGTCAATTTGTTGATTTTTAAAAAATATATATCTTTGGATTAATACATTGATTTTCTCCATAGTTTTACTGTTTTCTGTCTTATTTATTTCTGCTCTTTTTGAATCCTTTCTCTTTTCTAATAAGGGCATTCAGTGCTATATGTTTTCTCCATGTACTGCTGTGTTTTTATTTTTACTTCGTTAAACACACTCTATTTTCATTTTTGCTATATTTGACCCAAAGTTTGTTCAGAAGTATTTTGTTCATTTCCCGTACATTTTTATGCTGTGTCTAATTAAACCCCATTGTGATTTGTATGAATTAAATCCTGTGAAGTGTATTTATACCTTGCCTAGAATATAGTTTATGTTTGTAAATGTTATGTACTTGCATCAAAGGATCCAAAACTCTGCTGTTGTTAAGTGGGGTGTTCTATAATTGTCAACTGCTGCTGATAAGTCGCTTCAGTCGTGTCTGACTCTGTGTGACCCCATAGACGGCAGCCCACCAGGCTCCGCCATCCCTGGGATTCTCCAGGCAAGAACACTGGAGTGGGTTGCCATTTCCTTCTCCAATCAAGTTAATTGATAGTGTTTTCCAAATCTTATATATCTTTACTGAATTTTCAGTCCGTCATTCCAATAATTATTGAAACAAAGGTGTAGAAATCTTTAAATTGTAGATTTGTCCATCTCTCCTTGCATTTCTACAAATAGTTTGGATGACTATATTCTCTTGACAAGTTAATACCTTTATCATTATGAAATGAATGACTATTATTTTTTGTTTTGTTATTTTAATGTTGCATGAGAGTGATATATATATATATATATATATATACACACACACATATATATACACAAACACACACACATATATATATATATACACACAGACAGACAGACACACCCATAGGGTCAGTTGGCCCTGAATTTGTCTCTTTTTATGCCTGAAAAAGTCTTCAGTTTGCCTTTAGTTTTAAACTATATATTTTCACAAAGTAGAAAATTCTAGACTGACAGATTTTTTTCCTTTTAGTATTTTAACAGTGTTGTCCCGCTCTCTTTTCTTCTGCAGAGCTTTTGTGAGAAATCAGTTCTTATTGTTGACCTTGGGTCCATAATTTTTCCTTTTTTCTCTGTCTGCTTTTAAACTCTCCTCTTTGTCACTGGCTATAAGCAAGTAGCTCATGGTGCACATGTTGGTTTCTTTATTTCTATTCTTGACTTCCAGTTTGTGGAGCTTCTGGGGTCTATGGTTTATAGCTTCAATCAGTTTTGGGACGTTTCACCCATTTTTCCCCAAATAGTCTCCAATCTTATTCCTTTTGAGAACTCTAATTACCTACATATTAGCCATTTAATGTTGTCCCAGAATGCAGTAAATTTTTCTTTTGCAATGTCTTATCTTTTATCTGGGCTTCCCTGGTGGTTCAGTGGTAAAGAACCTGCCTGCCAATGCAGGAGGTGCAGGTTTGTTCCTAGCTTTGGGAAGATCCCCTGGAGAAGGAAATGACAACCCACCCCAGTATTCTTGCCTGGGAAATCCCATGGAGAGATGGGACTCAGTATAGGACCTGTCCTGTCCCATGGGGTAGCAAACAAATCAGACCCAACCTAGCAACAAAACAACAGCAACAATCTCTTATCTGTCACTAATCTAATCTTGTGTATTTTTAATCATATGCATCATGGTTTTAATCTCTATAAGTTTGTCCATATGAAATATAGTTAATAATAACTGCATGCTAATTTTAATAACTTTCTATTCTGCATTAGTTGTGATGTGTTTTTCTTCTCATGAAGAATCATATTTTTTCTATATTATGTTTGGTAATATTTAATTGGATGCAGGACATCTTGAATTGTACCTTTTTAAGTGCTGGATATTTTTGTATTCTTATAAATATAACGTAAATTTTCCCCAGATTGCATTAAGTTAGAGACAATTTGATCCTTTTCAATCTTGTTTTAAGAATTGTTTAGAAGTGTCCAGACCAGAATTTGATCCAAAGATAATTATTTTGCACTACAGATGCAAGATACTTCTGACTGTGCTATCTAAATGTACCTTTAATCCTTTAATTGTGAGGCTTTCTAGTCTGGCTACTATTTATGGTCCTTTGTGAACACTGGGTACTGTCCCTCCTAATCTGTTTGGGTAATTTTTTTTTTTTCTGACTTTGGCTAGTTTTTCACATACACCTATGAACCGGTACCCAGCTGAGTACTTTACAGGGCCTTCTGAATATCTTTAGAGTTTTCCCTCTGTGCATGCCTCTCTCTTCCGGTTCACTTTGCCATGAATTCCAGTCTCATTGCCCACTCTGGACTTTCAGTAGTATCTCATCAGTCTAGAGTCCCCTGCTTTCTGTCTGGTTCCTGCTTCCTTTATCATAGCCTGAGAATTCTTCCAAAACCATGAAGGGGGGCGGTTATTGGACTTATCTCATTTGTTTTTCATCCCCACAAGGATGGCTACTTTTTGTTCTCTGAGTGGGGCTTGGAAATCATAGCCTCATATATCTTTTTGGTTGTTTCAAGTAGGAAGGTAAACATAGCATCTGGCCAGGAACTGTTCATCACTCAGTGGTGTCCAACTCTTTGTGACCCCATGGACTGCAGCATGTCAGGCTTCCCTGTCCTTCACTCTCTCCCGGAGTTTGCTCAAACTCATATCCATTGAGTCAGTGATGCCATCCAACCATCTCATCCTCTGTTGTCCCTTTTTCCTCCTGCCCTCAGTCTTTCCCAGCATCAAGGGCTTTTCCAGTGGGTTGGCTCTTCATATCAGGTGACCAAAGTATTAGAGCTACAGCTTCAGCATCAGTCCTTCAATGAATATTCAGGGTTGATTTCCTTTAGGATTGACTGGTTTGATCTCCTTGCTGTCCAAGGGACTTTCAAGAATCTTCTCCAGCAACACGGTTGCAAAGCATCAATTCTTTGGTGCTCAAATGGAATTCCCCTCTAATTCTTTTTTGTTCCTGCCTTTTTTACAATCTGTTGGGGTTACCTGAAATAGTATTGCCTCTCTCTTCACAATCCTTTATACAAATTTCATGTCTCTGTTGGGTCAGTTCTTTTCCTGAGTGACCTTTCCACTCCCTTTTACTAGTGCTTCTGGAGCAACTCATGCCTAACCTTCCTTATCAGCAATAACATTGACTATAATTGTCAGTTCTCACTGCCTTCTATCATACTAAACTAGAAACATCTTGAAAGTATCACAAAAACAAGAATTGCTTTATTTTTACTGTTATATCCCCAGGTCCTTGCCCTGAGCTTTACACATCTTCATTCATATTTTCCAAAGTGGAAATTAATAAACAGGTCAATACTTGATTGATTTTCACACAATAGGTAAAACAACTGGAGAAAAGAGGTACATCTTATGTTTATTTTACTCATATATGTTTGGCCAGCTATTGGGCTCTTTGCACTCCAGATGCCATTGTTGTATTCTCTGGCATGTCTTCAGAACTGCCAAGAATCAATGAAGATACAAGGATCAATGTATGTCCAAAAGATTGCCTCCTAAATTGTTGAAAGCAATAGTAATGTGAGAACTCTGTGAAGAGCTCATTAGAAGAATGGACTGGTCTTGTGCCGGCTGTAGTACTTTCATATAATCACAGAAGTCAGCAAATCAGAAACCCAAGCGTGGCATTTATCAGTGGCTGAGGAGCTCTGCCAGCTTGTCCTTACTTTGTTCAGTGACAGGATGACAAAGACAGTGAGAGATATGAGAAAAGACAGCCTGAAGAAGCCCCAAGATAACACCACGGTCCCATCTGCACCATGATATGCAAAACAATTCCTACTGAGAGTTCAGGTAATAAGGGCTGATGGTATCCGCCTGACATCAAGAGAAGTTCATGAGGGTCAGGGTTTACAACTTAGTTTCAAAGCAAGGCGAAGTTTGGGCTTTGTACTTTGGGATTTGTATTTGATTTCTGGAAAGCCAACATGCACACCATCATAGATTACCATCTATGTAATATAGACCTCTTCAAAAATATCTATAAAGAATGATTATCTCGTGATGTGGCTCCAACTGATGAGCAACCTATGGACTTAAAAAAGGGTACAGTCCAAATCTGAGAAATTTAATTAGGCAGAGCAAAAACCCTGCTATATTCCTCTGCAATTTTCAACTATAGGCATTAGTACTGTTCTCTGTGAACTGTACGTGTGTTTGCTATTTTCTTCCTAAGCTTATTTTCAGCACTGTACTGGAGTTGCTTATACCTTCTGTGGGAGCTGGCCTTCTCAGTGCCATGTTTAGCATCTTCACAGTAGCTGTTTGAAATTTAACCATGATGCTATGTGGGTGGAGGGGGAATTCCTATCATGGAAACTAGCAACAATTTAGGACTTTCTCCCCAGAGAGTCAGTTGCTAAACATTTACCAGTGTGAAAAAAGTGAAAGTGTTGATCACTTCAGTCATGTTCGACTCTTTGTGACCCCATGGACTGTAGCTCCTCTGTCCATGGGATTCTCCAGGCAAGAATACTGGAGTGGGCAGCCATTGCCTTCTCCAGGGGATCTTCCGATCCCAGGAATTGGACTCGGGTCTCCTGCATTGCAGGTGGATTCTTTATCACCTGAGCTACCAAGGAAGTCCAAACCTTTACCAGTATACCACTGGTTATTTGTTTTATTAAATATTTGTTTACAATGTCTATTGTAATAACTTTTATAACTGAGTGTCCATGTTGGACTGAGGTCTGTGTGGCAGGGCAGCTGACCCCTTCAGGGTGTTTTCCAGGCAGATGTCTGTCTAGGTCCGGCCGTTTGCAGGCACTGATGGGAGACTGGTGGAAGGGAAGCCAGGATAGGCCTCTCCTTCTGTTTCTGCCCCAGGGCTCCTACAGTGACTGCATCCCTTCTTTGGTTTCAGCCCCTGACAAAGAAACCTGCCATGATGCCAGCTTCTGGAAGTCCTCCTAGTCCTTGACTATACTCTTGGCATTCTCTCCCTCTGTCCCCTGTCGTCTCAGGGAGTAATGGCTTCCTGCTATTACTAAGTGCCTGACTCCCCTCTCATAGACTTTTTTATTTATATTGGAGTGTGGCCAATTAACAATGTTGTGATAGTTTTGGGTGGACAGGAAAGTGATTTAGCCATACATACACATGTGTCCAGAGAAGGCAATGGCACCCCACTCCAGTACTCTTGCCTGGAAAATCCTATGGACAGAGGAGCCTGGAAGGCTGCAGTCCTTGGGGTTGCTGAGGGTCAGACACGACTGAGCGACTTCACTTTCACTTTTCACTTCCATGCATTGGAGAAGGAAATGGCAACCCACTCCAGTGTTCTTGCCTGGAGAATCCCAGGGATGGGGGAGCCTTTTGGGCTGCCGTCTATGGGGTCGCACAGAGTCGGACATGACTGAAGCGACTTAGCAGCAGCAGCAGCAGCATACATGTGTCCATTCTCCCCAAAACCCCTCTCCCATCCAGGCTGCCACATAACACTGAGCAGAGTTCCCTGTGTATACAGTAGGTCCTTGTTCATTATCCATGTTAAATATAGCAGTATTAGACTTCTAAGCTTTCTCATTACCTGTGTAAATCCTGAATCAAATTCCTTCTGCTTAAATATTCAGATGGCATTTGAATCCCAGCTAGATTCTGACTGTTAGAATGCTTAAGCAGTTGGCCCAGATTCACACATAAATTAGCTAAGCTTGGACTTGAACCCTGGTATGTCTAACTATATAAACTGCTATATCCGATACCCTGGCACTTTCTTCCAATCTTATCCTGGCTTTCAGATTCTCCATTCAAGCTGTCCTTCATGGCCTTCTTAGAAGGAATACTCAAAACTCCAGGAAGCTCTGGGTAAGGCCACCGTGGAGAAATGCCTTTATTAGAGTTGAAATGGAAATCTTCCAGCCGTTCTCCTTGCTTGGAGTTAGAAAATGAAAGACTACATGAGCTTTCCAAGAATCTTTTGCTGTAGGAGTATATGATCTTGCTGTGTCTAGAAATAGTGCTATTTTACGTTTTTGGCCCAAAAAGAAGACTTTACATAATGTGACTTGACATTAAACATAATAATATACCTGACCCGTTGTAGGCCCACACTCAGCTAAATTTGTTGTTGAACGTGAAATATGTCACACGGTCACACAGGGAATAGGAAACAATTACAGAACCTGCACCTGGTCATCATTACCCTGCTTTTCTGGTCCCTTGTTACTCATCTTTCTTGGCTTTCTTTGTACAAAATCTGACCCAGTTTTCCTGTCCAGGCTGTTCACAAGCGTGGATTCTATCACTGTGCCTGGTTGTTCTAAATCCCTGGTAGTTATTATCATTGATATTTTGCTCTCTCCGATGTTCTGGGATGGGCATAAAGGCAACCTCCTGAGAGGCCAGGGCTAAGTTAATATTCCTGCTATGGGACTCCTGTGTTTATTATTATGACCAGTTTGATTTTTCCTGCTTCTCATCCTTGTATCTGTAGGTTTCTTGGGTTTGGGATGGTGGGAATGCTGAGCCAGTGAGAAAATGGAAATCTTCCGGCCATTCTCCTTGCTGGAAGTAAGTCACATCTTACTGCCCTTGACCGAGGACACCCCAGAGGTCACATGCCTGCCCCCACCCCATTCCTGTCTTAGAGGATTTCACCAAAGAGCAAGATTGCAACTGTTTCTCAAGGCATTTCTTTCATTTTCATAATGTTTGTTGCAAATGCAGCTCATTTCTTTGCTTGTCATTTATTGTTCCTCTTCCTCTGAACTATTAACTCATGAAGACAGAGTTTGCTTTCTCTATCTCTGTGGACAGGATAGTGTAGACAGGATTGTAGGGAGACCAGAGATATTTGTTTCTTTAAAAAAATGCCTGAGTGAAATAGACAGATGGATACAAGCCCAGCATCACGCAACACCCAACATCTTCTCTCTGTGCTCTTCTGAGCCCCTCATCCTTCCGTAGGGAATGAGCAACCTGCTCAACCGGTCCCAGGGTATTTCCAGCCTCAGCCTGAGCTCTGTCCTGCCATTAACAAGTCTGCTGCTCAGACCTGATTTTCTGAAACATTCTGGTACCTGATGTCAAGCTGAAAAGAAGTCTGGAAAAAAGAGGACGACTTCTACATTTTAGACAGACTAAACCAAAGTATCCTGTATTTGTAATAAACAAGGTTATTACCATCACCCTCAATTTAAATCAGTTCTTTATCTCTTATAAGTAGTATTACCTAAGACGAGACTTTTGCCTTCTCTGATTTTCAGTGTTGTGCTCATATGTAAAATATCAGTAATCATTGTACCTTCTTTGACTGATTCATGCATTGCTGAGGAACTTAAAAGGAAGTTCCCTAGCAATGTTCGTACTTCCAAATGACCTCTTTCCTTTTTGCCTATTTCTCTTCTTTCACAAAAATTCAAGCTCTTTAATGCATACATCTCACCCAACTACCTGAAAGGAATTATTTCGAATATCATCATTCCTATGATGATGGAAGTGACTGATAACCAACCCATACCCTTCCCAGGGAAATTTATATTAAGTGTGGTGTTTACTTGGCCAAATTGCTATAATTTTAATAAGAGAACTCCAAGCTGTGTTATAAACTTACTAGGAAGCTATTTGGATTTAGAAGGAATTTTTAAGATCTCTCAAAATAAAACCACAGATAACTCTCTCTTATCTATACCTCAGGTTTGCCAGGTTGATCAATTCTGAACATGCTGTACCTAACACTTGCCAATGTTGCTGTTAGTGTGATATTAATTGCAAAATATTGGCTCTCTCTGCATCAGTGCTAAAAGGAGAGAGGGGTGGGGGGAGAGGACCAAGAAAGAGTAGCTTGATTCTCTGCCAGCCAGAGGGAACATAACAGAATAGTGCCTTAAGAACTGTACCTCAGTCCTTGGGAAACAGGGAGAGGTTGTATATCCTAATGAAGGTCTTGCTATTTTTTTTCTTTTTGTAAAATTTCAAAACAGCCACAACTGGCATCAGGCAACTTGGTAACTAGGGTTAGTCTTTTCTGAAGTTATTGCCATGACCTTTTTTCTGAAATAAAAAATGCTACAGGGGAGTGTAAGGGGGAAAAGAATGCCAGGTGCAGAGTGTAATTCATATGGAGTCAGAGAGTAATTAGCTTTGTGAAGGACAAGTCCAGATACAAGCATTTGTTAGTAACAAATAAAGACTAATCAAGATTGCTTAACTTTTTCAGCCTTGCTGTTTCCTCAGCTTGTTCATTGTTTCCTTATTTTCCTTGTTTATCAGAAAAGTTTCATGTTTTTATTCAAGAAAAGTCCCATTTCTCCCTCTCTCCCCCTCCCTCCTCTGTATATAGAGAGAGTGTGTTATATACTACAAATGCTTTCTAAATTGGTAAAGTACAGAGCATGTAGAATAAGCCCTGGATAAACTAACTCACGCACTTCAGGGGCAAATGGCCCCATGGTACAGTCTAGCTGCTCAGAAAGTGGGCTTGCTGGAGGAAAGTTTTGAGTGGCAAGAACAAAATAATCTATCACTGGAGTGTGGGCCTCAGATGACAATCGAGGGAGGAGCTACAACACCAGCAAAGATTATTCATAGGCTAATAACTCTATGGATTTGTGAATTATATATTAACAATAAATTTAACAATACAGTTGTCACCTAAGATCATTTATTCCAGCTTCTATATTGGGCTGCGCTTCTCAGGTGGTGTTAGTGGTAAAGAACCCACCTGCCAATGCAGGAGACATGAAATGGAGGTTCAATCTTGGGGTCGGGAAGACCCCCTGGAGGAGGGCATGGCAGCCCACTCCAGTATTCTTGCCTGGAGAATCTCCACAGACAGAGGAGCTTGGCAGGCTATAGTCCATAGGGTTGCAAAGAGTTGGACATGACTGAAGGGATATAGGATACACATAAAATTGAGTTGACCAAAAAATTTGTTCAGATTTTTCCATAACATGTTACAGGGAAACCCAAATGAATATTTGGCCAACACAATAATTTAAGGTCTGGAAAGCACTTTATTAACTGTACTATACAGAATAATCTAGACTTTTCTGTAGTATAACATGACCCATTTAATTCCAGTGGCTTCATAAGGTTCTTTCTTACTCTGTTATGTACCTCATGTGTGTTGGCATGGTCTCTGTTCCATAGAGTCACTCAGAGACCCACACAGACATATTTCAAGTGCACACCTTTAATTTAGAATGGACACACCTGCCAGAATTAGTTACCTGGCCTTATCTAAGTAAAACAGGGATGAGACAAGAAGTCTTCCTGATATTTACAAGGTACGTTGAGCCTGCTGTTAATTGCAATGTCTAATATAGAAGGCTGAATGCTGAAGAAGTGATGCTTTCAAACTGTTCTGCTGGAGAAGACGCTTGAGGGTCCCTTGGACTGCAAGGACCAAACCAGTCAATCCCAGAGGAAGTCAGCCAGATGGTCACTGACAGAAATATGCTGGAGCTGATTTTGAGCCGTTTGCAAGAGCTGACTGTAAAACGCCTAGAAATTTTGCAGGCCACTTGATGCTTCATTGGTAGCTTAAGATGGCTGAAGTGGGCATTGTTATACCATGGAAACTGGAAAGTGTTACCAATCAGCCTTCCCCTGCCCAGTTTTCCTGTAGAGTGGATTTCCTGGCACTCCAATGCTAGATCACAGATTTCAAAATGTTGCTTCTTACATGTCTTTTTTGTTTTGACTAGTGAGTGATTTCTTAGAGCACTGTTTTGAGAAAGAATGTCAGGTGTGAAAGAGCACTAGTATCCAGTAGCAATGTCTGACATGGTGTCAGAGCCTGGCCTGGCAGCAAAAGTGAATTCCTGCTTTCCTGAAACAATGGCCCCATGGTACAGATAGGGACATTAGGACCCAGAGGACTACATTAAATTACCTGTTTGAGATCAATTAATGTTGCCAACAACCATGGAACGTTGATCCTGGGATTCCGACACTCTGTGCATCCATGTCTCTGAATTAACACTGAAATAGCTAGTATCTGCAGCAACCTGAGTGACAACGGGTCACCCAAGACACAGCGATTCAGGATGGTGATGGCTTCTCAGCTGATCTTATTATCTTGACCTTTGAAAGACGTAGCTTTCTTTGTGGCTGTGCACTTACTCTGGAACCCTTCAGCCTACAGGTTTGATGAAAACCCTCTTTCTGGGAAAGGAGAAGGGCTTTATATAACCAAGGGCATCTGAGATCTCTATCTGAATTGGAGATCAGATTTGGAGATCAAGTAACAGGACCAGAACAGCCTTTAAATTGCTAAGCACCTGCTGGCAGGACAACCCCTTGATGTTAGTTCCCAAGTTAAGTGCTGCTAGTTTTACCATCTGTAAAAATTAAATCACTCAATACATTAATCTTGAGTATGTTTTTATCATGTGCAATTAAATACACACACACACACACACACACACACAGCCTGATATCAAAAGGAAAAGAGCTAGGGACCTAGTGGAAGCAACTCCCACATGGTCTGACTTTGAAGCTATTTGGGGTTCTTCCTCTGTCCACGACCATTATTACCAAAAGAGTGATCATACCACAGGAGTGACTCCCTCATGCACAGGGGTACACCTATGCCCACCATTCTGGATGCCCAACCAAAGAGTACACTAAGCCAAACTCTTCCTACTCTTTAATTGCTGTGGTGTTACCTGACCGATGACCTCCAGAGAATTAGAGAAGGAAGAGATATAAAAAGTGTTGTTGCAACGGTTAATGATGACTACTGATGAGAAGGATCAAAACACTGCTGCTTTGAACAGCCCAGAACTCAGTGCCTGCTCTCCAGCAGCTCATGACCTGTGGGTGATGGGTCTTCTTTCAATGCAAAGAGGTGAGGACGTTATGCTCTGCTTTGATGCTCAGAGTTCCCAGAGACTCCTGAAACAGAAGACTCACATCCTAGACCAAGAGGGACTTGCCTGTCCTCTTATTTTACATCCTGGAAGTAGCAAGACTGGGAGAGTTTAAAGGATGGCGTTGCAGCACCTTCATTCTCTGGAAAAATCGGGGCCACACAGGGGAAGCGATCTACCCAAGGATGCACAATTATTTTCTATTAAAGCCTATGGAAAGACCAGTATTCTGACTTCCAGTCCAGTCTGCTAATCAGTAGCATTTTAAATAGAATTGAAATTATCTAAAAATTTCCGGAAAAAAGTGCCATAATTATGCCAAGTTCTATGTGACTCATTTACAATCAAATAATCATTTTGTTTACAAGTAAGTTTTTTTCCCCCCTGATTATTTCTAGTTGTTTTTGCTGTTGTTGATTTGACTGCTTTGGATTTCTGTTTTTGACTTGGTTCTGTTCTTCCTTAATATTCTAGTTTCTGTTAGTCATTACCGTGGGAGAAATGAGGATAGAGGCTGACAAGTAATTAAGAGCAAGCACACACTCATGCATATAGTACCTTTTTCTTTTTTTTTCCAAAGAATTTTCCACACTCATGCCCTCAGTTCATTCTAAAGCAACTTTGTGAGGCCAATCAATCATTATGATCTGACCCATTTTATTGTTGCTCTTACTGGGCCGTTAGGTAACTTTCACAGCATCAAGCAAGTATTTAGTATCAAAGTAATGACTTAGGACTGGTTTTTATGACTTGAAGTTTAGTGTTCTTTCCATGATAATGATGGTACCTGCTTTAATCAATGTGATACACACACTAGTCCAGTACAAAAGATTTTTATGTAGGTCTCTATAAGAGGTTATTAAAATAATAATCATCATTTTAATATGATGATCTCACATGCTAGGCAGATAACTTTTTCTCTCAACCTCACTTATTTGGGATACTGCCAGCTTCTAGCACAAAAGTAAAAACCAGCCAAACCATATGTCAGTGTCCATATGCAAAATTATGAACATCTTATTCATAGAAATGCTCTTAAGCCATCACTCATAATTGAACTATGTTAATTTTGCACCCAATTCTAATCAGTTGCCACACCTAGAGCAAATCCAGAGGGGGTTCATGGAGGATGGATGTGCAAAATAAGTATTATACTATTATAATTACTTTGTGATAACAATGACAAATAATAGGTGGAACGGAGAAAGCAAGGAAGAGAATGAAAAAAAAAATTGGAAATCAAGACAAAAGAAAAGTCAGATAGTTACTCTTGAAATACTTGGTAACCTGGTACCATTTTGTGAAACTTGGTAGGTCTTCAGATCTAAAAAATGATCTTGAGTCATTAAAGACAATGTAACATAAATTCACTAAGGACCTGAGAACATTAGCAAAAGCAGGTAGGAACTGCCACCCATCATAGAAACATTTCAGTCCTGCATTGTTGAGACTAATCTACTACAAATCCTTATTTTTAATGCCTGGCAGGACATAAGCAAACAGGATTAGCGTGTCTTTTGCTGTTCTTGGGTCTTTTAATTTGGCAAAGGGATAAACTTCTGTTACTTGAAAATACCGTCCACGTGGGAAAGGTCCTTTGCCTACAATCTTGAATACAGGAGACATTGATACCGTTTTTGCTCTTTCTTTTTTTAATTTTTTTTATTGGAGTATAGCCAGTTAACAATGTTGTGATAGCTTCAGGTGAACAGAGAAGGGACTCGGGCATGCATGTACATGTATCCATTCTCCCCCAAACTCCCCTCCCATCCAGGCTGCCACATAACATTGAGCAGAGTCCCCTGTGCTAGACAGCAAGTCCTGTCCATTTATCCATTTTAAACTTAGCACTGTGTACATGTCCATCTCAAACTCCTTAACTATCCCCCCACCTTTCCACCTTCGTAACCATAAGTGCGTTCTCTAAATCGTCTCTTTTTGTTTGGTAAATAACAAATTCATTTGTATAATTTCTTTTTTGATTCCGAATGTAAGGGAATCTAAGTCACTCAGTCATGTCCGACTCTTTGCAACCTCATGGACTGTAGCCGGCCAGGCTTCTCTGGCCATGGGATTTCCCAAGCAGGAATACCAGAGTGTGATGCAATATTTCTCCTGTCTCTTTCACTTTCTTATCGGAGAGGATTCAAGGCTTGTGGGTCCTGAGAGAGCCTAAGAACTCTCCCCTTGTATCAGAATTGGACCCACCCTCCACCACAGTCCCCGTTTGGTGCTTTATTATGGGAGAGTGACAATTAATTGTGGAGTTTCCCAGAGCTGAGAATGACACTGGTCTCTGGTCCTGGAAGAGCAGAGAGCCAGGAGGCTGGAGGGGTCTGGGGTTGGGAGCTGGAAGTGCCGAGAAGGGCAGTCCAAGGCATCACTGAAGGACCTTCCAGACTCTCCAGAGGCTGGCAGCTGTCAGGGCAATTCAGAGATTTCCATCCTAAAGCTGACTTCCACAAACTGTACTTCCCTCCTTGCCTTGCTTAAAAGGGGACTACCTGAGCGCCTTTGTTATTCACTTGCCACCGTGGGTCCCATTAGCCTGTATATGTCTGTGTACAGCAGTCTCATCTCTGGGATAACGAACTGCTGGGGCTCTGAGCGTGGTCACTTGGGGCAACCATACTAATCATGGCAGGTCTTTGCAACGCCACTTTCTTCCTGGTATTCCAGTTTGAGCCCAACCTATCCTAATGCCTCCTTCACCTTGTGCTCCTGACAATACTTTATGGTCTCATTGCCCAATTCACTGTTTTTCTTAATAGCATTTGAAATGATGTTAATTTTTGTGTGAAAATAAAGTGAAAGTGTTAGCCATTCAGTCATGCCTAATGTTTGTGACTACATGGACTGTAGAAGCCCTCCAGGCTTCTCTGTCTGTGGAATTCTCTAGGCAAGAATACTGGAATGGGTTGCCATTCCCTTCTCCAGGGAATGTTTCCAACCAGGGATCAAACCCAGGTCTCCTGCATTGCAGGAGGATTCTTTACTGTCTGAGTCACCAGGGAAGCCCTGGTATTTTTTTCACTTGTTCACTATTTCTTTTTCCTTCACAGGGGAGGATTCCTATCTGCATTGCTCACTGCTGCAACCTCTCTGCTTACATCATGGCGTATGACTTGGTGGGTGCTTAATAATACTCAGGAGAAAATGGTGAATGAATAAGTGGGTGCATTAAGGCTATTCTTTTTCTAATGGCATTTCTGTTTTTTTTTTTTAATAGACTTCACTTTTTAGAGCAGTTTTAGGTTCACAGAAAAATTGAAGGAAAAGTACAGATTTCTCAAATCCCCTCTACACTCCCACACACATGGCTTCCCCCAAGATCAACATCCTCTACCAGATGGATGCCTGTTTTACAACTGATGCACCTACTTTGACACATCATAATGACCCAAAGTTCACAGTTTACATTAGGGTTCACTCTAGATGTTGAATCTTCTATGAGTGTGGTCAAATTAATAATGCCGTGTGTGTGTGTGTGTGTGTGTGTGTGTGTGTGTGTGTGGTTAGCCAAATCCAATTTTTTGTGACTCTTTGGACTGTAGCCCACCAGGCTTCACTCTCCATGGAATTTTCCAGGCAAGAATACTGGAGTAGGTCATCCTTTCCTACACCAGGGGATCTTCTTGACCCAGGGATTGAACCCATGTCTCCTGCACAGGCAGGTGGATTCTTTATCACTAGTGCCACATATGAAGTGGAAATAGTGGCAGATTTTATTTCCTTGGGCTCCAAAATCACTGCAGACAGTGGTGGTGGCCGTAGCCACAAAATTAAAAGACTCTTTCTCCTTGAAAGAAAAGCCATGACAAAGTATAACAGTGTATTAAAAAGCAGAGGCATCACTTTGCCAGCAAAGTCCATATAATCAAAGCTATGGTTTTTCCAACAGCTTTGTATTAATGTGAGAGTTGGACCACAAAGAAGTCTGAGTGCCAAAAAATTGATGCTTTCGAATTGTGGTAGTGAAGATTCTTAGGAGATCAAACCAGTCAATCCTAAAGGAAATCAGTCCTGAATATTCATTGGAAGTACTGCTGCAGAAGCTGAAGCTCCAATACTTTGGCCACCTGATGTGAAGAGCTGACTTATTGGAAAAGACACTGATGCTGGGAAAGATTGAAGGCAGGAGAAGGGGACGACAGAGGATGAGATGGTTGGATGGCATCATCGATGCAATGAACATGAGTTTGGGCAAATTCAGGGAGATAGTACAGAACAGGAAAGCTTGGTGTGCTACACTGCATGGATCACAGAGTAGGACAGGACTTAGTAAATTAACAACAAAAACAGCACCACCTGGGAAGTCGATAACGTCATGTTGCGTGCATGCTAAGTTACTTCATGTCTGACACTGTGACCCCATGGACTGTAGCCCACCGGGCTCCTCTGTCCATGGGATTCTCCAGGCATAAATACTGGAGTGGGTGGCCGTGCCCTCTTCCAGGATGATGTCATGTACCCATCATTAATAATATCATATCGAGTAGTTTCACTTCCCTAAAAATCCTCTATGCTCCACTTACTCATCCTTCACTTCCCCTTTACCCCTTGCAACCACTGATTTTTTTTGCCCATATTCATTCTTTTTTGGAATGTCATATTGTTGAAATTATACAGTATATGGCCTTCTCAGACTGACTTCTTTCACTTATCAATATGCATTAAAATTTTTTCCATGCCCTTGCATGACATGATGATTCATTTCTGTTTAGTGCTGAGTAATATTTCATTGTCTGGATGTACCAGGGTTTATTCATCCTCTCACCTATTGAAGGGCATCTGGATGGCTTCTGAATTTAGGCAATTATTTATTAAGCTGCTATAAACATTGTTGTGCAGGTTCTTCTGTAGACATACATTTTAACTCTTTGGGGTAAACATGCAGGGGCACAATTGAGGAATCACTTGGTGAGAGTACTAATTTTGTTAGAAATTACCAAATAAACTGCCAAAGTGACTGTACCATTTTAAATTCCCACCAACAGTATATGAAAATTCCTGTTGATCCACAACCTCACCAGCATTTGGTGAGGTGTTCTGGATTTTGGCCATTCTAATGGGTGTGAAGTGGTCTCCTTTTATTATGGTTTGCATTTCCCCAATGACATATGAGGCGGAACATATTTTATATAAAGCATATGCTCATGTGGCATCTGTATCTTCTTTAGTGAGTGGTCTGTTAAGATCTCTGGTCCATTTTTTAAATACAGTTGGTTGCTTTCTGCTTGTTGATTTTTCAGTGTTCTTTGTATATTTCGGGTAAAAGCACTTTACCAGATGTGTCTTTTGCAAACATTTTCTCCCAAATTGTGGCTTTCATGTGTCTTAATTTAACATTTGCAGAGTGTGAGACATTGCGCCTGGTGTTCTCAGTTAGTGATGTCAGTAACAGTGGCAAAGAAACCAATGGAATAACAGGGAAGTGAAAAGACCATCCCAGGCCATCTAGCTCCACTGCTGTGAGAAGTTCCATTTTAGAAAGACAGAAATAGCTCATCTATTTTAAGAGGTTTTAGTAACTTCAGTGACATACATTGATATCTCCTGTCCTAACTGAATGTTCTTTGTACTTCACCACATCTGTGTAAGTCTTTGATGGGGAAAACAGACAAGACAGGATCCCATCTGGTTTGGACAACCCAGAATTCATCTTGAGAGCTCACCTCATCTGCCTGAGCAAGGAGGGAAGGACAGGATATAAGAAGTCAGCTTTAGGGACCTAAAGAACTATGTAACACTGGAAGCTGAATTTAGATATCCTGGGATTTTCTGCTTCACAGAAGTATAGGAAAAGATGTCCGGAATTCAAATCATATCTCTGATCTTATCCCCCCTTTTAGCTATTCTCAGGACTGAAGTCAAAGTCCCTCCCTTGCTCACCATCCTGCGTGGCTTCCAACACACTCATTATGTCCAGATATTGTCCATGCCTCCACGATCCTGTGTAATCTCCCCAAAGCCACACTTTCTGACTCATATGTTCTTCTTTCCCTTCACTCCCTGTGTGGCCAAACATGCTCATCCCTGTTTGGGTCATTTGAATCTCCCCATACATATGCCAAGGTCAATCCCCTCCTTGAGAGCTGCCCATTTCTACTCAAGTATTACCTTTTCAGAGATGGAGACCTCTTGTTATACTACCTTACAAGAGTATTCCACTATTGCTTTTTATCTTCTTGCCTTATTTTACAGAGAAGGCGATGGCACCCCACTCCAGTACTCTTGCCTGGCAAATCCCATGGACGGAGGAGCCTGGTAGGCTGCAGTCCGTGGGGTGGCAAAGAGTCTGATACAACTGAGCGACTTCCCTTTCACTTTTCACTTTCATGCATTGGAGAAGGAAATGGCAACCCACTCCAGTGTTCTTGCCTGGAGAATCCCAGGGACGAGGGAGCCTGGTGGGCTGCCTTCTATGGGGTCACACAGAGTCGGACATGACTAAAGTGACTTAGCAGCAGCAGCAGCAGCCTTATTTTAACCATCTAACATCATTTACCATATATCCATTAATTTGTCAGATGAGCATCTGTTCATCTGTCTGCTTCTGAAACTGGAGCCTAATCAGAGGGAGGGGACTTTGCTGTCTTCTTTCAGCTGATAGATTCCCACCAGCTGTTACAGTGACTGACACATAGTAGGTACTCAATAAACAGTTGTTCAGTGTATTGCAAAGTTAATTATGAGACTTGGGACACATTTGCTAATAAAATTGATTAGTTTGTGTTTGCCCGACTTCATTAGTTTTGTATGATTCTAATGGAAAATTTTAAGAAATTCTACAACACTGTAATGAATGTAAGAATGTTCTATTATTATTCCACCAGTGGTAATTTGCATTTAAGTATAGCCTCAGTGACAATTAAGTGGAGAACACCAGCACCCCAACTCCATCTGGGCTACTCTTAGAAAAGGAAATTGGACCAATCAACATAGACTCTGTCTTTCTTCATGACTGGAAAATGTATCCCTTTGCTCTGTGACCATCATCATCAGCTCTCTGACTCACCGCTCTTACTTGTAATATTGCTGCTAAAATATGATGTTTCTCTCAAAGCTCAAGGATAAAATTCTATTGAGAAACCAGACTTTTGTGTGACTGCTTTCATAGACCATTCTAAGACATAAACTTATTTTATCTCCTTTTTTCTAAAAATTCATCCTGTAGGCAGCTAGCTACTTATTACTGCACTGATACTCTAGGAATAGGAGCTTGTCACCTCAGAGCACCCATTAAGCCTTCTGTACCATTTTTTGGGCTCCCTAGGTGGCTCAGCGGTAAAGAATCTGCCTCCCAATGCAGAAGACACAGGAGATTCAGATTCAAGCCCTGGGTAGGGAAGATTCCCCTGCGAAGAGAATGGCAACCCACTCCAGCATTCTTGTTTGGGAAATCCCATGGACAGAGGAGTGGGGTGGGCTACAGTCCATGAGGTCACAAAGAGTTGGACACGACTAAACACACACGCACACTTTCTAGATTCCACACATATATGTTAATATATGACACGTTTTTCTCTTTCTGACTTACTTCATATGTGGAATCTAGAAAATATGGTACAGATGAACGTATTTGCAGGGCAGGAATAGATGCAGACATAGTGGACATATGGACACAGGTGGGAGGGCAGGGGAGTGCGGGGCAAACTGGGAAAGTAGCACGGACATGCATGCGGGAGCGTATGTGAAATACATGGATAGCTGGAAGCTGCTGCGTGGCACAGAGAGCTCAACTCCGTGCTCTGTGATGACATAGCAGGTGGGATACGGGGGTGTGGGAGGGAGGCTCGAAGAGGGGACACATGTATACATTCAGCTCATTCACTTTGAGCAGCCAGGAGAAAAACACACTAGTTAGAACTATTGATTTCTGTCCTTTTTTCTCTTTTTTTCTTTTTTTAATGGTCAAAAGAGAGCTTAAGAAGAGGCAGGAGATAGAGATGAGATTTGCTCACCATTCAACTTCCTACCACATACTAATCTTGTGACCTTGGCCAACCCACTTAACCTTTCTGGACTTCATCTGGGTAGAGTACAACTTCATTTCTTTGGGGTCAAGAGGCTGACAGTTATCTTCCTTGGGACTTTTCCCATTCTAATTTCCATTATGTATTTGTCCTTGACCCATGGACCTGCTATTTAGCCCTTCTTGGTGACATCATTTTCAGGAAGTGATCCAGAGTGAAGCATTGCCACTAGCTTGCTTTGGAAAAGAGATTGTAGTGTATCTTGATTTATCCTCTGGTTATATCAATTTGTATACATGTCTAGTGAGTAGAAGAAACCTCTCCTTTCTATGGCCTCACATGACCAGCAGGTGAGTGGCTTGCTTGGTGAAAGGTGAAAGGGCGTGAAGCCTTTAGACAATGATGCAGGTAGACTGACTGTGAAGACCCATCCACAGAGTATCACTTTGTATCATCTCTTCTCTCTCCTCTTGAATCTTCATACAGCACCCACCGCCCCCTCTCCCCAACTCCTACACACTTGCCATTGTGTAGAAGATCACTTACAATCGTACCTTCAGCTTAGGTGTAAACCCAATTCTGAAGGCTCAGATTCCATTCAGTTAAAGAGGATGGATCTGATTTTTAGTTTGTTTCCAATTAAGTCCCAGGGAGGATATTTTTTATAACTTGGTTAGTTGGAAAGAAGCAGCCCCTCACCAGGCCTCTAGTAAACTTGGTTACCTGGATCTGAGAGGCAAACAGGAAGTGGAACTTCCTTCACCAGCTTGACACCCAAGATTGTTCTGCACTCAGTACTGAGTGGATTAGTTCATTTCAATTAATATTTTCCCATGACACTGACTGATATCATACACCATCATGGTAACTATGATGTTGAACTTACTCTTAGTTTGATGATCTCTTTATCCAAACTCTTTACAGCCGAAAAAAAAATAGGCTAATTATATCTAGTCCCACCTTGATTCAGAAGAAAGATATGGGCTTTTTGTTAGTGTTACTGGTACCCTGTAATTCAAATTGGGACTTGAACCTGCACAGCTGGGACTTGAAACCAGTCAAAACCCAGATTGGAACTTGAGGCCAGGACTCGAACCTGGCCAAAACTCATGGTCTTTTGACTGAGACCACACCCTGGTTTCAAGACTTAATGAAACTCAGGTCTTGATGTCTCATCGCAGAAAGAATTCAGTGAGAGACAAAGTAACAGGTAAGAAGTGGATTTATTTAGAGAGAAACTCCCTCCACAGAGTTGCACCATCTCAGAAGGTGAGAATTGCCTCAAAATATGATGTAGTTGGTTTTTATGGGCTGGCTAGTTTCATAAGCTAATGAGTGGGACAATTATACTATTTCGGGGAAGGATCAGATATTTCCGGGAATTGGGCCATTGCCCACATTTTGGGCTTTGATAGTCAGCCTTGAAACTGTCATAGCACTACTGGCTGTGTCACTTGGCATGCTGATGTGTTATGATAAACATTACTGGGGTTCAAGGTCCAGTGGAAGGCGACTCATCTGCCATCTTGGATCTGCTTGTTTCTAATCAAATTATGTTGTGTCCTCAGGCTATTCCATTCTTTCAAAGGTTGTGCCCAGCCCCCTCTCCTCCTGTTTCATCACCATCTTGAAAGAAGACATTCAAGACCCTCTTGGTTTTTCTGTATGAATGGTGGTGGTGGGGATTTACATTTTTCCAGACCATCATATTTTGGATTATTCATGGAAGAACTGTTGGTTGGGGTTAACAGTTGGAGACACAGATGAATATCATTTTAAAGTGTACATTTTATGAGTAATTGGCTGATAGCTGTTGGTTAGGAGGCCATTCAGAGGACTCATCAGCAGTGAAGCAGCTTCCTGGTCCTAGTGATCTTTTTTCTCAAAGATTATTTTTATCTTATCCTTACACCCTTGTCTTTTCCATCCCTCGGATTCTACACTTCTCCTTTCCTGGCCCTGCCATTTATCAGTCTCTGCAAATGGAGGCCAGAATCTTCTTATCTAAAGCCATTTAGAGACTATTTGTCAGTGTTTCCAGAGTGAGTCACTATCCACTGTCTATTCGGAGAAGAGAGAAGACATGGGCCCTCAGGGTGTAATTGAAATAATTTCATGGGGGTGGGGGACAACCTGTTGGATTCTGGAAAATACCATGCTTCCTCATAGAGATGATTTTAGTGATGGAATATAGCATCTTGTTCTTACGCAAAGCTGGGGTGGTGTTGAAGGCTTTAATGAGCCTAACAAAATGACACTTTCTTAAAGTCCTGTCCAGGGTAGTTGTGCTTTATATAATATTGAGTACACAGGAAGTTCTCAATAGAGATATGCTGGATCAAATTGAAGACATGATCAAAGACTCATGGTCAAGAGACTCTCTCTACATAAGTCTTCTAGTTCCTTATCTTCTGAGATTCAAGCAAGGCTTAGCTTTGTTGTTTGTTAGAACTGTGTCGCAGGAAGTAAGGAAGGGGGTGCTTCTTAACCCAACACTAGGGTTTATCCTCGGAGAAGGCAATGGCACCCCACTCCAGTACTCTTGCCTGGAAAATCCCGTGGATGCAGGAGCCTGGTGGGCTGCAGTCCATGAGGTCGTGAAGAGTCTGACATGACTGAGCGACTTCCCTTTCACTTTTCACTTTCATGCATTAGAGAAGGAAATGGCAACCCACTCCAGTGTTCTTGCCTGGAGAATCCCAGGGACAGTGGAGCCTGATGGGCTGCCATCTATGGGGTCACACAGAGTTGGACACGACTGAAGCAACTGAGCAGGGTTTATCCTGACATTGAGGACAATCGCTGCCCAATACTTAAGACATCATTATTACAGGTCATCTTTTAAAATACTTCAACATAACCTATAGTCACTTCCAAGTACTCTCTGTGATCACCAAGAAACGAGGGACTTTGTGGCATAGTAAGTTTGTTGTTGCTGTTCACCCCTAAAATTGTGTCTGACTCTTTGCAACACCATGGACTGCAGCACACCAGGCTCCTCTGTTCTTCACTATCTCTCAGAGTTTTCTGTACTCATGTCCATTGAGCCAGTGATACTATCCAACCATCTCATCTTCTGCCACCCCTTTCCTTCAGCCTTTAATCCTTCCAGGCATCAGGGCCTTTTCTTGCGAGGTGGTTCTTTGAATCAGGTGGCCAAAGTAATAGAGTTTCAGTTTCAACATCAGTCCTTCCAATGAATACCCAGGGTGGATTTCTTTAATATTGACTGCTTTGATCTCTTTGCAGTCCAAGGGACTCTCAAGAGTCTTCTCCAGCACCAAAGTTAAAAGCATCAATTCTTCAGTACTCAGCCTTGTTTATGGCCCAACTCTCATATCCATACATGACTACTAGAAAAATCATAGCTTTGACTTTATAGACCTTTGCCAGTGAAGTGATATTTCTGCTTTTTAATACATTGTCTAGGTTTGTGAGCATTTTGTCAGAACTGTTCACTATGACCTATCCGTCTTAGGGGACCCTGCACGGCATGGCTCATAACTTCATTGAGTTATACAAGCCTCTTTGCTACGACAATCTGTGATACATGAAGGGGGACATAGGTAGTTGTATGAAAAATATATCAGCTTTGAGGGAGAATATAAACTTTGTCATATTTGCCAAATTTCAAAACCTTTCTAAAAACGATGTACTAATATATTCTAGATATAGCCTGCTTTTGAATGGCGTAGTATTGGGGTGGCCAAAAATTTCACTTGAGTTTTTCCACATGATCTTAAAGAAAAGAGCAAACGTTTTGGCCAACCAAACATGGCCAATTCGTCATATCAAATATTTAAGACATATAAATGTGTATCAGTGTTATGAATCTCTTTTTTTTAATGCAGTAAAAAAAATTAAGTGAAGCTCTATTGATGATAGATGTACTGCTTTCTTTTTTACTCATTGTCCTAGTCTACAAAGGAAAAAGGAGAACAAAACTTTCAGCCCTAAGGAATAACCTTCCTTGTCTCCATGGCTTCTTATCTTTACCACCAACTAGGTTGCATCTGGATATTGATTGTTTAGACTTTTGATGGAAGTTGTGAATTAGGCGTCGTTTTGGTTTAAAACCATAGCTTTGACTATATGGACCTTTGTCGGCAAAGTTCTGTCTTTGCTTTTAACTAAGCTGTCTATGTTTGTCATAGCTTTTCTTCCAGTGGGCAGGCACCTTTTGCTTTCCCGGCAGCAGTCACCATTCTCAGTGATTTTGGAGTTCAAGAAAATAAAATCTGTCACTGTTTCCACCTTTTCGCCATTCATTTGCCACGAAGTAATGGTGTGATCGCTCACCTAGAGCTAGACATCCTGGTCTAGAATTTAGAGGGCCCCACATGTTATGCTAAGGGCATCCAATGTTATTAGATAAGACCTTAGAAGATATCCTAGACACAAGTGTTAAGTAAATAATCAGAAACATCTGTAAGGAAATAATTGCAGCAGTGTTGAAAAGAATGAATTGGATGATAAATAGGAAGAGAGGGACTTTCCTTGCAATCCAGTGGTTAAGACTTCACCTTCCCAATGCAGCGGCTGTGGGTTGAATCCATCAATGGGGAGCTAAGATCTCACATGGTGTGTGGACAAAGATAAAACCATAAAACAGAAGCAATATTGTAATAAATTTAATAAAGACTTTAAAAATGGCCCACATTAAAAAAAATCTTAAAGATAAATAAATAAACTGTAAGAGATTGAAAGTGGAAGCCACATTAGAAGGCAGTGGTCCAGGTAAGACAATTAAAAAAAAAAATAATAACTGTGCCAGTGACATTACAACGGAAAGGGGCACAGATACTGACACAGAGTCTCTGTATTACAGCAACCCCAACATGCAACATTAGAAATAGACACCAGCCTTTCCACACTGCTGGTAGCAGAGTTAATAGTATTATTTGTTATAAAAATAGCACTTCCTGTGTACTTGCCCTTTACTCAGTGCGTCCTGTTGATGAACTCGTGTCCTATTCTCAACCACTGCCCCAGGCAGTTGTTGTTAAATAGCTCAGTTGTACCTGACTCTTTGCAACTCCATGGGCTGCAGCCGCACCAGGCTCCTCTGTCCATGGGGTTCTCCAGCCAAGAATACTGGAGTGGGTTGCCATTTCCTACTCCAGAGAATTTTACATTTATTTGCCATGAAGTAATGGTGTGATCACTCACCTAGAGCTAGACATCCTGGTCTAGCTACAGATCAAACGCGCGTCTCCTGCAAGTCTCCTACATTGTGGGCAGATTCTTTACTGCTCAGCCACAGGGAAGCCCTAGCATTATCCTGTTTTTATAGGTAAGGACATTGACGTTTCATGAAACGAAGCAACTTGTCCAGTTCTCACAATAGGTAAAGAGCACAGCTAGAATTTGAAAATTAATCTCTATGACTTTCTAGCTCACTGTCTACATGATACACTATTCCTCATCTCTACCATCTAAAGTGATGTTCAGAGAGAATAAGTTTATTCTAATATTTTGATAATTTCTACTTCTTATGCCCAGGGCTTCCCAGATGGCACTAGTGGTAAAGAATCCACCTGCCAATGCAGGAGATGCAAGAGACAGCAATTCAATCCCTAGATTGGGAAGATTCCCTGGAGGAGATGACACCTGACTCCAGTGTTCTTGCCTGGAAAATTCCATGGACAGAGGGGCCTGGCAGGCCGTAGTCCAAAGGGTCACAAAGAGTCAGACACAACTGAGCAACTTAACACTAGCACTAGCGTTCTTGCCTGGAGAATCCCATGGACAGAGGAGCCTGGTGGGCTACAATCTCACAAAGAGTTGGACACAACTGAGTGTCCAAGCAGAAATGTTTTAGAGGAAGTCTACCTATGTGTGCCAAAAGAAGGTAAACAGAAGAGATGAGCAGAGAAACTCGAATTAGCCTTCCAGTGTACTGATTCAACACCTCATGTTCCTGAGCTTGTCACAGCTGATGGGATTACAGTGACCAGACCAGGTGGTTGAGGTTTTGGAGCCTCCTGGGTTAGATATTTCTGGTATTAGCTGAGAGACTGATGGTGGCCCAGACAGTAAAGAATTTGCCTGCAATACAGGAGACCCGGGTTCGATCCCTGAGTTGGGAAGACCCCTGAAGAAGGGAATGGCAACCCACTCCAGTATTCTTGCCTGGAGAATCCCCAGGGACAGAGGAGCCTGGCGGGCTACCATCCATGGGGCTGCAAAGAGTTGGACACAACTGAGCGACTAACTCTGGCACTCTCATTCTGTCAACTTGCTGGGAATGGAGAAGCATGGAAATTGATACCTTGGGGTAGACCCTGATATTGTGAAAGTCTCAGGTGAGAATGATGGCACCCTTGACTTAATTATCTATTTTTGGCTGTGCTGGGTGCTCATTGCTGCACATGGGCTTCCGGGTTTTCTCTAGCTGCAGCAAGCGGGGGGCTACTCGCTAGTTGTGGGGCGCAGGCTTCTCGCGGTGACTTCTTTTGTTGCAGAGCACGGGCTTTAGGACGTGAGCGCTCAGCAGTTATGGCACACAGGCTTAGTTGTCTCATGGCATGTGGGATCTTCCTGGACCAGGGGTCAAACTGGTGTCCCTTGCGTTGATGGGTATATTCTTAACCACTTGACCACCAGGGAGGTCCCGCACCAACTGATTTTAACGTTGAATAGGAGGGATGGGTAGAGATTGTTACTTAGTAATATTCAATAGAGGGTGCTTTGGCAGCACCTGAAACCCAGGTTTCTATGCAAACAAAATAGTAACTGGGGCCAGTCCAGTTGATGGCTCCGATGAGTGAGTACTGTTATGTGCGCATTGGAAGTCAGTAGAAGATGGAAATGTAGAGTTCTCAGAGCATTTCTGAGGAAGTATCTCATGTTAAATGCATGCTGCAAAGTCTTAACTTCCCCAGGGAGAGATCTTTGCAATGTTCGTGTCTTCCATTTAGGCATGAGGAATTACTTATCAGAAGTTTGCTGCTAACGAGAGCTTTGATTATATAGAGGAATTTTGTCCTTTTTGTGATAAAAATGCTCATTGCTGTGCATTAAATTAGCTGCAAAACATCCTCATTAACACCACCAATCTGGTAAATAACGTGTCTTAAGAAAATTGTCTTATTAATTAATAATTAGGGTCTTTGCTTAACGGCATGTTGGAATCCTCGTCTCATAAATGAGACTCCCCTCCCCAACCTGTTTTTTTTTTCTCCTTTATGCTTGTGAAACTGGTAACATAAGAGAATAATAAAAATAAATCTCTTAAGTGAATTGAGCTCAGTTCAGTTCTAAGCTTTTGTTCTAAGCTCTTTACTGCAGCTGGAATTCCTCCTTGGTTCAATAACAGAATAAAGCAAATGTTTCTCTGGATCTTTACAGATGTTACAGATACATAAATGCTTTCAACTAAAGATGGCTTTAGACATCATTTAGTTCAGCCTCCTACTTATCCAAGGTGTGACTGTACAATTTCTTCAGTGCACAGCTAGGCAATTTCTGGTTGTTTGTATACAATTGGACTCTTTCACAACTTCATTCTGCTGATAATGTTGCCAGATCAGTCGGACTAACAGGAGGCTGTTCCTAATTTTGAGCCCTAAAGTTCTACTTATTAGTCCTAAATGTGCCTCTGGTGTAAGTTCTACACCATGGGTCTCTATTTCCCTCGATGGTGCTGCATAGAGTTGCAGGCAGCTCTGCTATAGCCCTTTATTGTAGTAGTTTAGTCACTAAGTCATCTCCAACTATTGTGACCCCAAGGACCATAGCCTGCCAAGCTCCTCTGTCCATGGGATTTTCCAAGCAAGAATACTGGAGTGGGTTGCCATTGCCTTCTCCAGTTTAAATTTAGTCCTTTACTCCAGTTTAAATTTAGCAGTTTTCCTCTGTTTTTCTTGACATGATTCCTTTCCAAACGAATTTTGGTATTTTTTGGCTGTGCCATGCAGCATGTGGGATCTTAGCTCCCCTATCAGGGACTGAACACTTGACCCCTACATTGCAAGGGTGGAGTCCTAGCTATTCAACCACCAGGGGAGTCCTTCGAGCAAATTTATTTTGAGCCTTTCTGTTTGGTAGCCTAGGGAAAGTCAAGATGAATGAAGCCATGTTTTCATACTCCCATTTCTAGGGAAAATTAGAATGTCTTAGAATTTAGATACCTAAAGACACAAAAAGGCTTCCGATGTGGCTCAGTGGTAAAGAATCTGCCTGCAGTTCAGGAGACGCAGGCTAGCTACCTGGGTCGGGAAGATTCCCCTGGAGGAGGAAATCACAACAGACTCCAGTATTCTTGACTGGGAAATCCCATGGACTGAAGAGCCTGGAGGGCTACTGTCCATGGGGACAGAGAAGAGTTAGACATGACTTAGTGACTAGACAACAACAAAACACATAAAATGATACTTTCAAAGAGGTACATGCAAAATGAAGACAATAAAGTAGGGCAAACTGACAGGGGGCGACTGGGGTGGGCAGGGAATGAGGCTGGTCGTTTTTGATAATCAAAGTGCTCTAAGGAAGCTGCTTTTACATTTAAACCTAGATTCCGAAAGGGATCCAACATACAAAATTCAGGAGGCAAAACATTACAACTGAAAGGAACAGAGGTATATTTATATGCACTAAGCAGAAATGGCATTCATATAATTGAATGGCTGAGGCCAAAGCAACTCTCCTCTGGATCAATTCTACTTTTTCACATTGGTCTTCAAGGGAGGGGTCAGATCTGAGCACAATGGGCTCTGACCAGGGCAGGTTATAGAAGTCTTACCCATGGAGGTTTCACTTAGGAACCTTCCAGCACAGTTGACTTGTTTAAGCTTCTGACAACTTCGACTCCCAGCACTCACATGAACTGCCCTCAAGCCAATCTCTCTACATCTGCATTTGTAAACTCAGTCATTTTAATGAATATAGGCATTCTCGTACTTTCCATTTTATTCTTATTATTTTGGTCAACATAGCATATAACAACTTAAAGTATTTGACTTTTTTTCTGTCACAACTGTAGTTTACCCATCCAACCATAATCACATTTTATGTGATTCTATGCAAATCTTGGATGAAAATGTTCAACAAAACAGGACCAAAGGTTGAGTCCCACAGCTCTGATCCAGATTATAGAACCATCAACATGTTTCAGTGTGGATATTTAACCACTTAAATTGCCACGTAAATATTATGACATTTGAGTCTCAATCCAACCCTGTTTTTTGTAAGTAGGTCATGAGGATGTTTCAGACAGTAAAGAATCTGCCTGCAATGCAGGAGACCCAGGTTCAATCCCTGGGTTGGGAGGATCCCCTGGAGAAGGGAATAGCTACCCATGACAGTATTCTTGTCTGGAGAATCCCCACGGACAGGGGAGCCTGGTGGGCAACAGTCCATGGTGGTACAGTCGGACATGCCTGAGCAACTAACACAACACATGGGAGATTATTGTCCAACACACTCCTGAATATAAGATAAAAGATTAACCATTAAAATTTTTTTCAACTAAGTAACTAAATGGAAATTTTTTTAAAAAGAAAAAAAATGAATAAAAATAAGAGTGAATGAAGGTAAGAACAAAAGGAAAAGAAAAAAGAAGGGAGGAACCAATTTAGCACCACTCCAGTACTTTGTCCACCTCATGCGAAGAGCTGACTCATTGGAAAAGACTCTGATGCTGGGAGGGATTGGGAGCAGGAGGAGAAGGGGACTACAGAAGATGAGATGGCTGGGTGGCATCACGGACTCGATGGACGTGAGTCCGAGTGAACTCCGGGAGTTGGTAATGGACAGGGAGGCCTGGCGTGCTGCGATTCATGGGGTCGCAAAGAGTCGGACATGAATGAGCAACTGAACTGACTGACTGACTATTAGAACACCTGTGCAGTTTTATGTGATCTTTTTTTTTAATGCCCTCAAGCTATCCACATCCTAATGCTTTGTAGAATCTTGATGTAGCTGATCTTACCTGCTTGTTTTGTAGCAAAAAAAAAAAAAAAAAGTATCAGGTTTATGTTCTTCTCCCTGTTCTTTGTAAGGCTGGTTTTTCCTCATCCTTCAGCTTTCCACTTTGATCTCACCTCCACCAAGAGGACACATACTAGCCTTCTTTCTTTTTTTTAATTAAGGTATAGTTGATTTACAATGTCGTGTTAGTTTCAGCTGCACGCCTAGATGATTCAGGTATCTATCTATATATTCTTTTCCAGATTCTTTTCCCTTATAGGTTATTAACAGATATTGAATATAAAATATTTAATACAGTACTGCTATGTAGTGGGCACCCCTGGTGGTTCAGTGGTAAAGAATCCATCTCCCAAGCAGGAGACGTCGGTTTGATCACCCGGTTGGGAAGATCCCCTGGAGAAGGAAACGGCAACCCGCTCCAGTATTCATGCCTGGGAAATCCCATGGACAGAGGAGCCTGGCAGGCTACAGTCCATGGGAAAGATTTGGACATGACGGAGCAACAGAACAAGTGCTATGTAGTGGTTTAGAGTAGACACTTGGTTTTTATCTATTTTATATATAGTATTGTGTACATGTTAATTCCTAATTCCTAAGTTATCCCTCCCCACCATTTCCTCTTTGGTAATCATAAGCTTCTGTTCTATATCTGTGGATCTATTTCTGTGTTGTAAATCAATTCATTTGTAACTTTAAAAAATCCATATATAAGTGATATCATTTGTCTTTTTATGTCTGATTTTCTTCACTTATTATGATAGTCTCTAGGTCCATTCATGTTGCTGTAGAAGGCATGCTTTCATCCTTTTTATGGCTGAGTAGTATTCTACCGTACCTATGCGCCACACCTTCTTTATCCTCTCGCCTGCTGAAGGACACTTCGGTTGCTTCCATGTTTTGGCTACTGTAAATAGTACTGATTTGAACACTGCTGCTGCTCCTCAGTTGCTTCAGTCATGTCCAGCTCTTTGTGACCCTATGAACTGTAGTTTGCCAAGCTCCTCTATCCATGGGATTTTTCCAGCAAGAATACTGGAGTGGGTTGCCATGCCCTCCTCCAGGGGATCTTCCCGACCCAGGGATTGAACCTGTATCTCTGCATTGCAGGATTCTTACTGCTGAGCCACTGGGAAAGCCCATGAACATTGGGGTACATGTATCTTTTTGAATTATAGTTTTGCCTGGATATGTACCCAGGAATGGGGTCCCTGCATACAGCCCCTCTTTCTAAAGTAAGTTCTGTTCAAAACACACGTTTTGCTTTGTCTCAGCATCTTACTTGCTTCCTTCATTCTCCAAAATTCTCTATGCACATATTTATTAAATGATACTTGACACCTTATAAACTTATTAAATTACAATTTATCAGAGTGATTTTTATTTACTTATTTAATTTCGGATTTCTTTTCTGTCAGACAGTAAGTTCTGGGAGTGTCGGGATAGTTTCTGCCTTGGGTGGCACTCTAGTCCCATTGCCTGGTACAGTTGAATGAATAAAGTGAAGTTCGGTTGTGTTCAGTTGCTCAGTCCTGTCTGACTCTTTGCAGCCCCATGGACTGCAGCACTCCAGGCTTCCCTGTCCATCACCAACTCCCAGAGCTTGCTCAAACAGCAGAACCTAAATACCGGCATACCATACCAAAGACAATTTATGGATTTTATAGGTAGAAAAGCCTGAGTTAAAATTCTAGCCCAACCAGTTACTAGCTGCATTCTTGTAGGCAAGTCACATCATCCTATTGATCCTATTGATTTAGTAGATTTCTCCTACTAAAATTGGATTGTTCTGGTATCAAGCATGTGAAAACGCCTGGTAGTCAGTAGGTTCTTACTGATCCTAGTTTTCTTCCCTCTCATCCATATGTCTTTTGACATAGCCCATACTGTCCCTGAGTTCTCACAGGTTACCCACTTTGTCTCATATCTATCTGTAGGCTTTTTTTAATCCGTAGCCCTGGATGCTCCTTTTTTTTTTTTTTAAGTTTTTGTCTTTGAGTCTTTGACTTCCCCATATGCCTGTTTCACTATCTCATCTTTCAAGAATCAGTTCAGTTCAGATCAGTCTCTCAATTGTGTCCAACTCTTTGCCACCCCATGGACTGCAGCATACCAGGCTTCCCTGTCCATCATTAACTCCCTGAGCTTAATCAAACTCATGTCCATTGAGTCAGTGATGCCATCCAAACATTTCAACCTCTGTCATCCCCTTCTCCTCCCACCTTCAATCTTTCCTAGTACCAGGGTCTTTTCCAAAGTCAGTTCTTCACATCAAGTGGCCAAAGTATTGGAGTTTCAGCTTTAGCATCAGTACTTCCAATGAATATTTAGGACTGATTTCCTTTAGGATTGATTGGTTGGATCTCCTTTCAGTCCAAGGAACTCTCAAGAGTTTTCTCCAAAACGACAATGTAAGAGCATCAATTCTTTAGTGCTCAGCTTTCTTTATAATTCAACCTTCACATCCATATATGACTGTTGGAAAAACCATAGCTTTGACTAGATGGACTTTTGTTGGCCAAGTAATGTCTCTGCTTTTTAATATGCTGTCTAGATTGCTCATAGTTTTTCTTCCAAGGAGCAAGCATCTTTGAATTTCACGAATGCAGTGACCATCTGCAGTGATTTTGGAGCCCTGAAAAATAAAGTCTCTCACTGTTTCCATTGTTTCCCTATCTATTTGCCATGAAGTGATGGGACCAGATGCCATGATCTTAGTTTTCTGAATGTTGAGTTTTAAGCCATGTTTTTCACTCTGCTCTTTCACTTCCATCAAGAGGCTCTTTAGTTCTTCTAAGTTTTCTGCCATGAGGGTGCTGTCATCTGCGTTTCTGATGTTATTGATATTTATCCTGGCAGTCTTGATTTCAGCTTGTTCTTCAACCAGCCCAGCATTTCACATGATGTACTCTACTCTGCATACAAGTTAAATAAGTAGGATAACAATATACAGCCTTGATGTACTCCTTTCCCGATTTGGAACCAGTCTGTTTTTCCATGTCCAATTCTAATTGTTGCTTCTTGACCTGTATAAAGATTTCTTTGGAGGCAGGTCAGGTGGTCTGGTATTCCCATCTCTTTCAGAATTTTCCACAGTTTTCTGTGATCCACACAGTCGAACGCTTTAACATAGTCAATAATCCAATAGTAGATGCTTTTCTGGAACTCTCTTGCTTTTTCTGTGATCCAACAGATGTTGGCGATTTGATCTCTGGTTCCTCTGCCTTTTCTAAAACCAGCTTGAACACCTGGAAGTTCATGATTCGTGTACTGTTGAAGCCTGGCTTGGAGGATTTTGAGCATGACTTTGCCAGTGTGTGAGATGAGTGCAATTGTGCGGTAGTTTGAACATTCTTTTGCATTGCCTTTCTTTGGGATTGGAATGAAAACTGAGCTTTTCCAGTCCTGTGTCCAATATTAGCTTCTAATTTTCCAGTTGTAGATCCATTTTTCCTCTGGAAACAATCTTTACATCCCCAACTTTATCAAGCGTCATGACTTTCTAGGTAAGTGATTTAGATAACCAGGCTATATTTGTATGTTAGATGGCAAAAATACATTTATTGAGTAGTGAACTGATTTATTGAGGCATTCATCACATTTACCTTACATGCCTTTCGTTCCCTAAGGCCGTATTCAGATGCCTATTTCAAATGAGAAAATTCCAGATAGAGCAGAGTTCTTGAAGAATTGTTTTTCTAAAACATGGAAGCATCCTTTGTTTCAATGAACTTAAAGTTTAGAATAAAAAAAAAAAACTTTGACATTATTTAATCCAACATCCCCTACTTTTTAATAGGCAAAGAAACCAAAGTGAAAATGGATAAGTAATCTTACGTATTATATCGTGTACACCTCCATGCTCACAGGATTATTTAACTGAGGCAAAATTAAATGACTGACAGGAATCACAGAAGTCCACGGTGTCCTTCAAGTTCATGTCCACAATCATGTTTTTCATCGGAGCTTTTGGTAATGCTGCCTGATGATAATCTCGCATTTAGGAGTTGTGTTCCCCTAGCAACCCCAAAGATTGAGATGCCCTTAAGATTAAGGGGTCTACTGGCAAACTCCCAGTCCCCAGAAAAATTATTCTATCATGCTTTCAGAAAACCATGACTCAGATGGCTGATAGTCTCTCTAATATATTTAATTAAAAAATGACCATGGAAAACTTAAAATGGTCCAATTGCACAAGTTAGTCTATGTTATTTCAATCTACTATGGCCATCATTTTTTGTAATAAAGGCTAGGTGCCAAGTATATTAAGCACTTCATGGATACTTACTTTACTCCATACAGCATTCTACAAGGAGTTTATTATGGCCATTTTGCAAATGATGCAAGTGGCTCAGAGAAATATATTATCTTTGCCAAGACCACACAGCAAAGCCAAGATCAAAGATGGCTGCCTCCAGAATTCTTTCCACTCTACTAGTCTATTTTTTTTCTCTTATTCCTGGAATCAGAGTTAACACTGTTAGCAAGATCTTTTTGCCCAAAGTAATTAGATCCTTGAGAGGGAATATACACTGATCAAGAAGGCTGTGATTAAGGGGCCATGGGTACTATGAGAGGGTGGCACAGAAAGTTCTAGAAGAGAGTGCCAAAAAGTAGAAGGGTAGGAAAATGGAAGACTTCTAACATCTATTTCATCTTCCATTATAGGATCCCTCTTCCTGTGCAGTGTCTCCTGTGAGGCTTAAGGTAGCAGGCATACTGCAACCCAGGATCTCTATGAACATGAAAAGGAATAACATTACCTCTTCTAAGCACAGTGGCTAAAACAGAATCACTGACTAAAATTCAAAGCGATAAGCAAGCATATCTGGGTGATGCCTTTGAGATTTCCCTTTCATCTTCCAGTGCCATAGTTAGATTTTATCTGCTTCCAGCGGTTTTCCAGCTATTTTCCTTGGCTCTCAGCGGACCATGGAGGACAGAAGTGGGGGCCAGAAGGACAGTGCTTCAGCCCATGTGCCCTCTCACCATCAACAGGAACAGACCTTAATGCACATTTTTAAATTAAAATAATCTGTAAAACTAATTCTGCCATTTAGGAAAAAGAAAAAAAATATGTGTGCATTTTTCAGGAGAGTGAGATTGCTCAAAGAAGGTATAAATCTTTGAAGATTATGTAGTTGGTTTTAATGTCAAAGTGAAGTTTAGACTACAGGTCTCTGACTCCCAAGCCAGTGCTAGTTTCTGATTTCACAAAAGTTTATTTTTTTGGTATTTAGGTCTTGCATGTACTATTAAAATCATCCTTCTATAGCATCTCTAATTGGTAGCCCTGAATGACACAACTGTAAATCTATAGAGACTTTTTTGACCACTTGAAGTCAGCTTCTTGGGAAAAGACCTGAAATCATAGAGTATTTTGATGGTAATTGATTGAGGTCTATCTTGCTGCTGAAAGAAAATGTTCAGTCCTCTCATTTTCAGGGAAAATAATACAGAAATCCTTCTTTATCTTGGTCATTGTTTTTAGCATGGTATATACTCACTTGATTTATATACCATTCCGAGCAAAAGGGCAGACTGGTGCTTCTGCCTAGGCTGTTCTGACTGGGGGCTTTGGAACATCATAAAGAATACCCTAAGGACCAATTCAGGTCGTAACATGTTTGACCTAATCCAAAATGTCATCTCGTTACATTTAGTCATTTTCATTGAGGTATGATACACAAACTGCACAAATTTAAGCATACAGCTCAGTGAATATGTGCTTATCAGTGCAATTGTGTCATCTCAAGCTGGGTCAAAATAAGATCATCTCTAGCACCTACGAGGCCCACCTGTGCTGCTCCACAGTCAAAAACTGCCCTCTGCCAAATGGCAACAAATATTATTATTTCTATCCCCGCAATCAATTTCTTCTGTACTCTTAAATGTCATATTACTGGAAACAAACAATATATACTTTGCTGTTGTCTATCTTTTTTCTTTCATCATTACATCTGTGAGATTTATCCATGCTATTCCAGTGGGTCAAGGCTTTGTCTCTTTCTATTGCTGAGTAGGTAACATTTCACTGAGAGATTAAAACTCAATTTATTTACCCATCTTCCTGTTGATGGGTGTTTGGGTTGTTTCCAGATTTGGGGTGTAATAAATCTAGTTGCCATGAATCTTCTTGAACATGTCTTTTGGTAGACTTATGCCCTAATTTTTCCCCTGGGAATATACCTAGGAGTATTGAATCAATAGGCCATTGGTTAAGAAGCTGTTTGATTTTAATATACACCAACTATTCATTTTCTAAAGTATTCTAGCCAATTCGCAATGTATAATTTCAGTTGTTCCCAATCTTCTGCAATAGTATTTTCATTCTTCAGTATAGTTTTGATTTTCATGTCTATAATGATAATGGTTTGACTTTTTTTACATATGCTTATTGACCAGTTAGTAACTTCTTTTGATAATAATCTGATAAATTATTTTGTCCATTTATTAATTGGGTATTTTGACTTTTTCTTATTATTTGTTCACATATACAAACACTTGTGTATGTGTGTATGTTATTTATTTACTTTTCCAGCTTTGTTGAGATACAGTTGGCAGGTAACATTGTATAAGTTTAGAGTATATCACCTGATGATTTGATAGGCACACACACACACATATATATATATCTCATAAAATAATTGCCATAGTAAGATTCAGTTCAGTTCAGTCTCTCAGTCGTGTCCGACTCTTTGCAACCCCATGAATCGCAGCATGCCAGGCCTCCCTGTTATTTTGGTTGAGATAAGGTCATACTGGACTATGAGAAGGAATTTATCTCTTTGTATCCACAGATGACACATTGTTCAGGTGTCAACAGTAACAGGAGCATGAATAAGTTAAAGAGATCGTTGGTGATAGCCTATACTTTTTTTTAATTTATTTTTGTTGGAGTATAGTTACTTTGACCATACTTATGATGCCTGTGAATTATCCGTTTGGCAAAGAGGTAAAAGGATTTGCCGCACCGGGGTTTTCTGATCATCACTCCAGCCAAAAGGCTGTGCCATCTGATATTGTGCAAAAGAGCTCCATCTGTTCAGGGTTTGAGTGGGCATGAGAGGGAGAAAAAGAGGAGGATGCACTCTCTGATGTCGGTGTTGGCTGAGTGATCTGCAGTCATCCCTGAACTGTGTAGCTGCTGCAACAGAACTAGCCTGATGAATTGATTTCAAAGTTCGCTTTGCATAACCCTTACCCAAGCTACACAAGCTCATTCTCAAAGCCAAATTTAAGGAGAGAGAATGAGAGAAAGAGGTAAAAGAAAAAAATGAGATCCTAAGAGTCCAGAGAAAATTAGAAATAGTTGCACTCTGTGGACAGTTCTAAATAAGCATCACAATCAGAAAAGAAATGCTGGGGCTGCTGATGCCAATCCAGACCCTCTTTACAGTCTGAGGATGCTCTGGCTTCCACAAGGAAATGCATAGCATTGCCCTGCAATGTGCACCCGGATCAATATTTCATTATCAATCTTGTTATTGTTTGCAGGAATTTCTACTTCAGGCTCCTAACAGCTGTCAGTAAATCTTGCTGATCAGTGCAGGCTTCTGAATAAAGGCAATTTTTCACCAATCATCTTTCTCCAATTTGGGGAAAATGGGCAGCAATTCGTGTACCTTCTCAAGTTCTCAGCCTATAAGTAAGCAACCTACTTTCAGTGATCCCAGATCACTATCTGTCAGCATTTCACATAAAGCCTATGAAATCTGAAGTCTGGACACTGCCCCAGCTGACCCCCGTTACACAGAAAAGTTGCATAGAATTCTATCTGATGCATCAGGTTACCCAAAATTCTAAAAGTAGGAACGGATATTCAGGTCACCTGATGTATTTCTTAAATCCATCCATTTGTTAAATGATTTGACAAATAACCACTAATTTTTTTCCTTTTCTGTCAGGCATTGTGCTTGACACTGGGAATTCAGCAGTAAATAGGAGAGAAAATCTATGTGGGTGATTTTGATTAAAGGAACTAGAGTCAGAATATAGCCAGTGATTGAGATGTGCTGTAGAGGGCCACTTCAATCAGGAATAACTCTCTCAGGACTTCCCTGGTGGTGCAGTGGTTAAGAATGTGCTTCCACTGCAGGGGCTGTGGGTTTGATCTCTGGTTGGGGAACTAAGATCCTACAAGTTGTCCTTCGGTCACTTGGTCGTGTCCAGCTCTTTGTGATCCCATAGACAGCAGCATGCCAGACTTCCCTGTCGTTCACTGTCTCCTGGAGTTTGCTCAAACTCATGTCCACTGAGTCAATGATGCCATCCAACCATCTCATCCCCCGTTGCCCCCTTCTCCTCCCGCTCTCAATCTTTCCCAGCACCAATGAGTCAGCTCTTCACATCAGGTGGCCAAAGTATTGGAGCTTCAGCTTCAGCATCAGTCCTTTTAATGAATATTCAGGGATGACTTCCTTAGGATTGACTGGTTTGATCTCCTTACAGGCCAAGGGATTCTCAAGAGTCTTCTCCAACACCACAGTTTAAAAGCATCAGTTCTTCAACACTCAGCCTTCTTTATCCATGACTTCTTTATGGTACATGACTACTGAAAAAACCATAGCTTTAACTGTATGGATCTTTGTCAACAAAGTGATGTCTCCTGGTGGCTCAGAGGGTAAAGTGTTTGCCTCGAATGCGGGAGACCCGGGTTTAATCCCTGAGTTGGGAAGATTCCCTGGAGAAGGAAATGGCAACCTGCTCCAGTATTCTTGCCTGGAAAATCCCGTGTACAGAGGAGCCTGGTGGGCTACAGTCCATGGGGTTGCAAAGAGTCAGACACAACCGAGTGGCTTCACTTTCACTTTTCTAGCTTTGTCATAGCTTTCCTTCTAAGGAGTAAGCATCTTTTAATTTCCTGGCTGCAGTCACCATCTGCAGTGATTTTGGAGCCCAAGAAAATAGTCTGTCACTGTTTCCATTGTTTCTCCATCTATTTGCCATGAGGTGGCGAGACCAGATGCCATTTTCTTATTTTTCTGAATGTTAAGTTTTAAACCAGGTTTTTCACTCTCCCTCGCACTTTCATTAAGAGGCTTCTCAGTTCCTCTTCACTTTCGGCCATAAGGGAGGTGTCATCTGTATATCTGAGGTTGCTGATATTTCTCCTGGCAATCTTAATTTCAGTTTGTGCTTTATTCTGCCTGGTGTCTTGCATGATGTACTCTGCATGAAATTACATAAGCAGGGTGACAATATACAGCCTTGAAGTACTCCTTTCCCAATTTTCAAACAGTCCATTGTTCCATGTCTGGTTCTAACTGTTGCTTCTTGACCTGCATACAGGTTTCTCGGGAGGCAGGTAGGCCAATCTTTTTAAGAATTTTTCACAGTTTGTTGTGATCCATGCAGTCAAAGGGTTTAGCATAGTCAATGAAGCAGAAGTAGATGTTTTTCTGGAATTTTCTTTCTTTTTCTATAATTCAACAGATGTTGACAATTTGATTTCTGAACATCCATTGGATCATAGACAGAGATACTACATGATGTGAAGCAAGAAAAATAAAATTTCTTGAACTTAATAAAGATGAAAATAAAATATATTGTTTTAAGTTATATGGGAGTGTAACACATAAAAAATGAAGTAACTGTCTCAGAAGAAATCATAATTAATTGGAGACCTACATAAATGATAGAGGTCGACCATGGAAGGGAAAAAAAAAAAAAAAAAGAACTGGGAAAGTATTCCAAATAGAGGGAAATATAATCCCCAAACTCCAAGTTAAGAAAGAGTTCAGTTTTGTCAAAGACAGACAGATGGAGTGGCTAGAGATGTATATTTCACAGTCTGGTTTGCATTCATAATAGAAAAAAGCAAGAATTATTACTACTATTTCACCAAGAAAGTGTAAAAACTAAGTCTATGGGGGAGGGCAGGGGGAATTGGGAGATTGTGATTGACACATATACACTATTAATACTATGTATAAAATAATAACTAATAAGAACCTACTGTAGAGCACAGGTGTGCGCGTGTGTTCGTCACTCAGTTGTGTCTGACACTTTGTAACCCCGTGGACTGTAGCCTCACCAGACTCCTCTGTCCGTGGAATTCTCCAGGCAAGTATACTGGAGTGGGTTGCCATTCCCTTCACCAGGGGATGTTCTTGACCACAGATTGAACCAGTGTCTCCTGCATTGCAGGCAGGTTCCTTACAGTCTCAGCCATGAGGGAAGCCAACTTAATGTACTGCAGTGACTTAAATGGAAGGAAATTAAAAAAAGAGAGAGAGAGAGAAGTTATATGCATATATATATATAGCTGATTCATTTTGCTGTACAGTAGAATCTATCACAACACTGTATAACAATTATACTTCAATAAAAATTAATAAAGAACAAACTAAGGCTATCTGAAACAAAGGACTGCTCTGAGGAAAGAAACTTCTATGTATTCCAAATATTTTCCAGGGCCATAATTCATGGGAATGAGATGATGAAAGTCATCTTGGCACTCTGGGAGGAGCTGCCTTCCCTGGTGAGCCACATGTGGCAACATGGAAAGTCCCGTCAAAGTGATGAATTCCATCCACAACAGCAAGGTGGGTGCATTTTTAAAATTCTTCACTAATCAGGAAAATGTATTAATGTACCTTCTCATTACTGATTCCAAAAGTACTGATTAGACATCCACCATGTGCCAGGGCCTGTTAACTCTTGAGGATATAGTGATGAATAACAATTGTTAGAGCCATATGGAACTGATTTTAGTCAAGTCTGTCTAAACCATACCATGTATAATTTTTGAAGCGGAGGGGAAAAAAAAAAACACTTTTATTTTTTGTGGGTATTCCTAGGATACTTAGGGCATGTTAGTTGCTTAGTCATGTCTGATATTTTGCAACCCCATGGACTGACTTTAGTCTACCAGGACTGCAGTCTTCTCTGTCCATGGATTTCTCCAGGCAAGAATACTGGAGTGGGTAGCCATTCCCTTCTCCGGGGGATCTTCCTAACCCAGGGACTGAACTCACATCTCCCACACTGCAGACAGATTCTTTACTATCAGAGCCAACAAAGTACTACAGTGGGCAGCCATTCCCTTTAGAGATCTAAACAGGGAATCTGTGATTATTCAGGTCATTAACCACTGCAACACTAGTTAGGTGAGAATTTTGGCAAGACTAGGTCCACATTGGAGAAGGCAATGGCACCCCACTCCAGTACTCTTGCCTGGAAACTCCCATGGATGGAGGAGCCTGGTAGGCTGCAGTCCATGAGGTCACGAAGAGTCGGACACGACTGAAGTGACTTAGCAGCAGCAGCAGCAGCAGCAGGTCCACATTACAGAGAAAAGTCTCCATGCTTGGAGACACTCTTGCTGCTTGGTTTCCCAAGCCAACAACTGACACTCAGTTTTCTGAAAAATCCATCCAAGAGGTTTATAATCAAAGCTGAATGGAATGAGTCAAAGAGATACAATATCCTTCACTTATCAAGACTCACAGACCCCATCTCCAGACCACCAAGTCCTAATAATTTTGTGCTCGTGTTCAGTCACTAAGTCGTGTCAACTCTTTACACCCTCATGGACTGTAACTCACCTGCTTCCTCAGTCCATGGGATTCTCCAAGCAAGAATCCTGGAGTGGGTTGCCAATTTCTTCTCCTGGGGATCTTCCTGACCCAGGGATCAAACCCATTAGGATATTCCATAGTAAACTGAACTTGCCTTGAATGATTTTGTGACATTTTTCAGAAGAGAATTCAAGAAAATGTAATGATATGTTGATGGGAACGAAACAGAAGAAAGGAAAGGGGGAAAAATGCACCCCCCACAAGTTTTTATTTACTGTTGAGTGAAAGTTATTTTTGTTAAAATGCAGACAGTTAACATTGTAAGTATGTAGTTAAGAGTATAACGGTGGTTTGTAATATCCTTGACATTTTTGTGTTGCTTGTTCGTTTTTCCACTGTTTTCACAAGCGGTGGGAGTCCAAGCTGTTAGTACCTCTGGAGGTTTTTATAGGATAGCTAATCATAAATTGATCTGCCTTTCCCTTGGATTTCATATTCATGGGATTAAGAATCATCTTGCTTTTAATCTTGAATCAGTTGTGCTTAGCATGGTACTGGCATGTAATGAAAAATAGATGTCTATTTTATACCTATGAGTATAAAATAGTGAGTGAGTGCATGAGCGCATGGATAGGCAGCTGTAGAATGCACAGGTGACCCAAGATACAAAATGTATGTGTTACTGACATGGATCTGGCTTCTAAGGAGGCTTTGTATCTTGTACCATTGCTCTCAGTCTTCAGTAAGTTCTTCAAAGATTCTTATTAAAAAGGAAAAAATGAAACTCAGAAAAAGAGATGGGAGCTTAAATCACATGTTACATTTCTTTTTGGCCATACTGTGTTTTTAAGTCCCATGTCTCTTTTTCAAAACACCAAGCATTTCTTCATTTATTTTTAATTAAGATATAATTGGCATAATGCACCATAAGTTAAAAGTGTGCAACCTAATGATTTAATATGTGTAGATACTACAAAGGGATTCCCTGGTAACTCAACTGGTAAAGAATCTGCCTGCAATGCAGGAGATCCCAGTTCAATCCCTGGGTCTGGAAGTTCTCCTGGAGAAGAGATAGGCTACCCATTCCAGTATTCTTGGGCTTCTCTGTTGATTCAGATGGTAAAGAATCTGCCTGAAATGTGGGAGACCTGGGTTCCATCTCTGGGTTGGGAAGATCCCCTGGAGGAGAGCATGGCAACCCACTCCAGTATTTTCGCCTGGGTAATCCTCATGGGCAGAGGAGCCTGGGGGGTTACAGTCCATGAGGTCTTAAAGAATCGGACATGACTGAGTGGCTAAGCACAGCACAGCACAGCAGAATACTATGAAGTGTTTCCCTGCTGGCTCAGCAGTAAAGAAATCACCTGTCAATGCAGGAGGTTCAGGTTTGATTCCGGGGTGAGAAGATCCCCTGGAGAAGATAATGGCAACCCATCCAGTATTCTTGTCTGGAGAATCTCATGGACAGAGGAGCCTGGTGGGCTATATAGTCCATGGGGTGCAAGGAGTCAGACATAACTTAGCAACAAAACAACAACAACCATGTACTACAAAATGATTATCAGAGTAAGTTTAGTTAACATCCATCCACTCACCTAGTTACACTTACTTTTCTTGTGATGAGCACCAAACATGTTTTGCCTTCCTAAAAATAAGACAGGGAGAGGAGAAAATGCAAATCAACCTGTGACTTTCTAAAGGAAACTGGTCTTTGATGTGCACACTGTTTCAATTTTCTGATCTGCTAATTCTAAACACAGCCTGAAAAAGCAGCACAGAACTAATCCTAATTCTGACCAGCAGCCTGGTCAAGGCAGTGGTTGAACCAGACACCAATGCTGCCATGCACGAAACCATTTGGAATGGAGATGGAATGAGCCAAGCCTATAATCACCCAGCTTTACACAGGGGAAACGTCATTTGAAACATGTATGACCTCCTGTGTGTCAGCTATTTATTCCTTTTGTTTTCAATCATCCAGAAAGTCAAAAGAATTAAGGGGATTAGAAGAAGAAAACCTCAGTGACTTTATACATCAACACGGGGGGCAGTCTTGAATGAAATCATTTCTGGGAAGTGACTGCATGAAATAGGACTGGGAAATGCAGCTTAAGGGGAAGAAACACCTCAAGCTTGTGTCCACCATCTACTCTGAACCAACACATAATTGAAGACCAGATACATTTCAGGATGAAAGTCCAGAGGAAATATAAGTCAAATCCACACAAGTTTTATTTATTTTTAGTTGGAGGATAATTGCTTTATAATATTGTGTTGGTTTCTGCCATACATTGACATGAACCAACCATAGGTATATGTATGTCCCCTCCCTTTTGAACCTCCCTCCCACCTCCCACCCCATCCCACCCCCTATCCCATCCCATCCCTCTAGGCTGTCACAGAGCACCAGTTTGAGCTCCCTGCAGATCCTCATAGCTACAGAGGGATTGGGGAAGTGCATTTCTGGCAGGCAAGAGGCTCAATAGAACACTTTTGGAAGCATTTTGACAATATGAATCAAAAGCCTTAAAACTCCTTTGATCCACTAGTTTTTGGAAAGTATTCCTCAAAAATTATCTTATACGCAAACCTCATGTTCATGAATGTAGGTCAAAACTGGTGCATGATAAAAATTAGAAAATAATATAAATATTCTCTAACTTAGGAAGTCTAGAAAATTCATCAGAATAGTATACACCCCTTAAGATTAGTTCTGCACAAAGTTGGGTAGTGTGAAGTGAACCATGCAAAATAGAAAAGTATAAGTGAAAATCAGGATGGGCCAGCCAACTTTGACTTGTTCATTAAATCATAAGGACATGGCACACTCTGGAATGGAAAATTTGGGGTACCTTAATATGCAGTAGTCATTTGGGTGACTTACCAAACAGCACTTTGTTAATGTTAAAATCAAGGTCATTGCAGTCTTCAGTGACTAGGGAATTGCTTTTTGTCCTAATACAGTGTGGCCAGGAAATGTGCAAGGGAGGAGAGCTTTTAATAGGGGCATCAATAAAGAAGACAAAGATTTTAGGCTAATTCTCACTGTGCTTGTGGGGTGTGTGTGTCTTTCTGTCTGAGTGTTTGTTTCATCTAAATGTGCTAAATCAAAGTAAACAAATTTGGTTAAAAATGTAAAGTCTAGAGAATCCTAAGCAGTGACTGCTTCTTTCTGTTTTATGCTAAGGTTAAATGTGAGCAGCTCAGGTAGGGAAACACTAGTACAAGCTGCCAATCACTAGAGGCCATGATTATTTTACTTTCTGGAAGAGGTTGGGATAAAACATTTACATTTCTTTTATGTCTCAGTTTCCCAATAGAAAAATAATGGCTCATAATACCTGTACTTCATAACTCTTTATGTTGATCATGGGGACCCAAGATATACTATGCAGAAGAAACTCATAAACTTAGGCATCCTGAAGCTCCATTAAAAGGAAAATTATACGGCATTTAAGTGCCAGAAATAAATAAGTTTAGTAACCACAATACAAGTATTAAATCAAAAAATTATTCATGTCAAAACTATAAGCTTGACGTGTTCATCTATCCATTGTCCTACCACTTTCCTTACTTGATTTGTAAATTAGTATCTAAATAATATCGCCAGGCTTCCCTGGTGGCTCAGCAGTAAAGAATCTGCTTGCAATGAAGGAAACACAGGTTCAGTCCCTAGGTGGGGAAGATCCTCTGAGGAAGGAAATGGCAACCCAGTCCAGTATCTTTGATGGGAAGTTAGATGGATAGAGGAGCCTGGCCAGCTACAGTCCATGGGGTTGCAAAAAAGTCAGACATGGCTTAGTGACTAAACAATGTCAACAATAACAAACACTACTCTAACTCTATCCCTACATGAGACACACAGTATCTTGCTGTATTTCTTTGCTGATCTTAGTGTTTCAGTTCAGTCCAGTCCCTCAGCTGTGTGGCATGGACACCGCATGCCAGGCCTCCCTGTCCATCACCAACTCCCAGAGCTTGCTCAAACTCATGTCCATCAAGTCGGTGATGCCATCCAACCATCTCAGCCTCTGTCATCCCCTCCTCCTCCTGCCTTCAATCTTTCCAAAAATCAGGGTCTTTTCTAATGAGTCAGTTCTTCTCATCAGGTGGCCAAAGTATTGGAGTTTCAGCTTCAACATCAATCCTTCCAAAGAATCTTCAGGACTGATTTCCTTTAGGATTGACTGGTTTGATTTCCATGCAGTCCAAGGGACTCTCAAGAGTCTTCTCCAACACCACAGTTCAAATGCATCAATTCTTCAGCACTCAGCTTTCTTTATGGTCCAACTCTCACATCCATAGATGACTACGAGAAAAAAAAAAAAACACACATAGATTTGACTATATGGACCTTTGTCAGCAAAGTAATGTCTCTGCTTTTGAATATGCTGTCTACGTTGGTCATAGCTTTCCTTCCAAGGAGCAAGCATCTTTGAATTTCATGAATGCAGTAATCATGTGCAGTTATTTTGGAGCCCAAGAAAATAAAGTCTGTCACTGTTTCCATTGTTTCCCCATCTATTTGCCATGAAATGATAGGACTGGGTGCCATGATCTGAGTTTTTGAAATGTTGAATTTTAAGCCAACTTTTTCACTCCGCTCTTTCATCCTCATCAAGAGACTCTTTAGTTCCTCTTCGCTTTCTGTCATTAGAGTGGTATCATCTACATATCAACTTCCCTGGTGGTTCAGACGCTAAAGCATCTACCTACAATGCGGGAGACCTGGGTTCAATTCCTGGGTGGGGAAGATGGAATTCCAGTTGAGCTATTTCAAATCCTGAAAGATGATGCTGTGAAAGTGCTTCACTCAATACGCCAGCAAATTTGGAAAACTCAGCAGTGGCCACAGGACTCGTCTCACATGCTAGTAAAGTAATGCTCAAAATTCTCCAAGCCAGGCTTCGATAAGACGTGAACCATGAATTTCCTGATGTTTAAGCTGGTTTTAGAAAAGGCAGAAGAACCAGAGATCAAATTGCCAACATCTGCTGGATCATGGAAAAATGAAGAGAGTTCCAGAAAAAACATCTATTTCTGCTTTATTGACTATGCCAAAGCCTTTGACTGTGTGGATCACAATAAATTGGAAAATTCTGAAAGAGATGGGAATACTAGACCACCTGACCTGCCTCTTGAGAAACCTATATGCAGGTTAGGAAGCAACAGTTAGAACTGGACATGGAACAACAGACTGGTTCCAAATAGGAAAAGGAGTACGTCAAGGCTGTATATTGTCACCCTGCTTATTCAACTTATATGTAGAGTACATCATGAGAAACGCTGGGCTGGAAGAAGCACAAGCTGGATTCAAGATGGCTGGGAGAAATATCAATAACCTCAGATTTGCAGATGACATCACCCTTATGGCAGAAAGTGAAGAGGAACTAAAAAGCCTCTTGATGAAAGTGAAAGAGGAGAGTGAAAAAGTTGGCTTAAAACTCAGTATTCGGAAAACGAAGATCATGGCATCTGGTCCCATCACTTCATGGGAAATAGATGGGGAAACAGTGGAAACAGTGTCAGACTTCATTTTTTTAGGCTCCAAAATCACTGCAGATGGTGATTGCAGCCATGAAATTAAAAGATGCTTACTCCTTGAAAGGAAAGTTATGGCCAACCTAGATGGCATATTCAAAAGCAGAGACATTACTTTGCCGACTAAGGTCCATCTAGTCAAGGCTATGGTTTTTCCAGTAGTCATGTATGGATATGAGAGTTGGACTGTGAAGAAGGCTGAGCACTGAAGAATTGATGCTTTTGAACTGTGGTGTTGGAGAAGACTCTTGAGATTCCCTAGGACTGCAAGGAGGTCCAATCAGTCCATTCTAAAGGAGATCAATCCTGGGTGTTCTTTGGAAGGAATGATGCTGAAGCTGAAACTCTAGTACTTTGGCCACCTCATGCGAAGAATTGACTGATTGGAAAAGACTCTGATGCTGGGAGGGATTGGGGGCAGGAGGAGAAGGGGACAACAGAGGATGAGATGGCTGGATGGCATCACCAACACGATGGACATGTTTCAGTGAACTCCGGGAGTTGGTGATGGACAGGGAGGCCTGGCGTGCTGCAACTCATGGGGTCGCAAAGAGTCAGACATGACTGAGTGAGTGAACTGAACTGAACTGAACTGATTTACATATCTGAGGTTATTGATATTTCTCTCGGCAATCTTGATTCCAGCTTGTGCTTCATCCAGCCCAGAATTTTGCATGATGTAGTCTTCATATAAATTAAATAAACAGGGTGACAATGTACAGTCATGAAGTACTCCTTTCCCGTTTTGGAACCAGTTCATTGTTCTATGTCCATTTCTTAGTGTTACTTCTTGACCTGCATACAGATTTCTCAAGAGGCAGCTCAGGTTGTCAGGTTGTCTCTTTTAAGAATTTTCCACAGTTCGTTGTGATCCACACAGTCAAAGGCTTTGGCGTAGTCAATGAAGTAGAAGTAGGTATTTTTCTGGAATTTCTTGCTTTTTCTATGATCCAAGTGGATCATAGAATTTGATCTCTGTTTTTTCTGTCTTTTCCAAGTCCAGTTTGTACATCTGGAAGTTCTTGGTTCATGTATCATTGAAGCCTAGCTTGGAGAATTTTGAACATTACTCTGTTAGCATGTAAGATGAGTGAACTGTATGGTAGTTTGAACAGTCTTTGGCATTGCCTTTCTTTGGGATTGGAATGAAAACTGACTTTTTTCAGGCCTGTGGCCACTGTTGAGTTTTCCAGATTTGCTGGCATATTTAGTACAGCATTTTAACAGCATCGTCTTTTAGGATTTGAAATAGCTCAGCTCGAATTCCATCAGCTCAACTAGCTTTGTTCACAGTGATGCTTCTTAAGATCCACTTGACTTCTCATTCCAGGATATCTGGCTCTAGGTGAGTAATCACACCATTGTGGTTATCTGTATCATTAAGATGTTTTTTGTATTGCTCTTCTGTGTATTCTTGATACCTCTTCTTAATATCTTCTGCTTCTGTTAGGTCCATACTATTTCTGTCCCTCATTGAGCCCATCTTTGCATGAAATGTTCCCTTGGTATTTTTAATTTTCTTGAAGAGATCTCTAGTCTTTCCCTTTCTATTGTTTTCCTCTACTTCTTTGCACTGATCATAGAGGAAGGCTTTCTTATCTCTCCTTGCTGTTCTTTGGAACTCTGCATTCAGATGGATAGATCTTAAGGTTTATAAGTTATCAATTCATTCACTTTTAAGTTATTCATAAACCTTTCATCCAGTAGTTTTAGCAGCCATGATTGATTGTTGTCTATATTTATTACACTAATGAGTGGCTAAATCTGATACAGCAAATTCCCTATATATGAAGGAGTTCCATTCTGAGAATGTATTTGTAAGTCCAATTTGTTCATAAGTATAACAAAGTTAGCCTAGATACCCAACTAACACAATCGGCTATACAGTACTGTACTGTAACAGGTTCGTAATGCTTTCTGCACAAATGATGCATGAAAAATAAACACAAAAAATAGAGAAAATATTTCTAATCAGACAGTACACTTCCTTGAACAGTACAGTAGTGCTGTTCAACAGCTGACAGATAAGGGCTGACATGTACTTTTGCATATTTGAATATTTGCAACTTGAAGGTTCGTATGTATTCTGTCATTACATCTACTCTTCAGAATGTGGGATTCTTCTATAAAGAACTTTTACTCTTCTGCTGTTAAATTATCTTGAAACATAATTGGTATGGGAAAGGCAGATTAGATGCTTGATTTTACTCCCTTGGGTTTCTCTTGTGGCTCAGCTGGTAAAGAATCTGCCTGTAATGTGGGAGACCTGAGTTTGATCCCTGGCTTGGGAAGATCCCCTGGAGAAGGGAAAGGCTACCCATTCCAGTATTCTGGCCTGGAGAATTCCATGAACTGTATAGTCCATGGGGTTGGAAAGAGTCAGACACGACTGAGTGGCTTTCACTTTACTCTTTTACTTTTTCTTTAAACTGGTTTTGAGAATGAGTTTATGCCTTGACAGTTTCCTAAAGTGATTACTGAGATTTCTTTTTGTGTCACTGTGAACTTAAGGGTGATGAGCTCTTTCAGTGCTCTAAATGTTCATTATTTTTTTTAGTGGGATATTTGTCACAGTGGTGCTTATGACCCTTTTGGGTATAATCCAGGTAGGCATTGATAGCTTTCTTGTTTTCTGGTATATATAGATTACACTATATATAACAATATATTAAAATAATCATATACCATAATGCCAAAGAATGCTCAAAGTACTGCACAATTACACTCATCTCACACACTAGTAAAGTAATGCTCAAATTCTCCAAGCTAGGCTTCAGCAATACGTGAGTCATGAACTTTCAGATGTTCAAGCTGGTGTTAGGAAAGGCAGAGGAACCAGAGATCAAATTGCCAACATCCTCTGGATCATCAAACAAGAAAGAGAGTTCCAGAAAACATCTACTTCTGCTTTATTGACTATGCCAAAGCCTTTGACTGTGTGGATCACAGTAAACTGTGGAAAATTCTGAAAGAGATGGGAATACCAGACCACCTGACCTGCCTCTTGAGAAACCTATATGCAGGTTAGGAAGCAACAGTTAGAACTGGACATGGAACAACAGACTGGTTCCAAATAGGAAAAGGAGTACATCAAGGCTGTATATTGTCACCTGCTTATTTAACTTCTATGCAGAGTACATCATGAGAAACGCTGGGCTGGAAGAAGCACAAGCTGGATTCAAGATGGCTGGGAGAAATATCAATAACCTCAGATTTGCAGATGACATCACCCTTATGGCAGAAAGTGAAGAGGAACTAAAAAGCCTCTTGATGAAAGTGAAAGAGGAGAGTGAAAAAGTTGGCTTAATGCTCAATATTCAGAAAACAAAGATCATGGCATCTGGTCCCATCACTTCATGGGAAATAGATGGGGAAACAGTGGAAACAGTGTCAGACTTCATTTTTTTAGGCTCCAAAATCACTGCAGATGGTGGGTACAGCCATGAAATTAAAAGATGCTTACTTCTTGGAAGGAAAGTTATGACCAACCTAGATGGCATAGTCAAAAGCAGAGACATCACTTTGCCCAAAAAGGTCCATCTAGTCAAGGCTATGGTTTTTCCAGTGGTCATGTATGGATGTGAGAGTTGGACTGTGAAGAAGGCTGAGCACCAAAGAATTGATGCTTTTGAACTGTGGTGTTGGAGAAGACTCTTGAGAGTCCCTTGGACTGCAAGGAGGTCCAACCACTCCATTCTAAAGGAGATCAGTCCTGGGTGTTCTTTGGAAGGAATGATGCTGAAACTGAAACTCTAGTACTTTGGCCATCTCATGTGAAGAGTTGACTCATTGGAAAAGACTCTGATGCTGGGAGGGATTGGGGGTAGGAAGAAAAGGGGATGACAGAGGATGAGATGGCTGGATGGCATCACCGACTCGATGGACGTGAGTTTGAGTGAACTCCGGGAGATGGTGATGGACAGAGAGGCTTGGCATGCTGCGATTCATGGGGCTGCAAATAGTTGGACACTACTGAGTGAACTGAACTGAACTGAACTGATAACATAATCAGTGAGAATTTTTCCAGGTATGCAAGGATGATTTAAGCATATTTCTATAACATAATAAAACTAGGTACGCTTGTTTAGATAAGGGGATAGATGATAGATATTATAGAAATATAGATACATCATATACATTTATACCAAAATATGATTTGCATCCATATTTATATTAAACTGAGCTCCTAATTCAATATTTTTGTATACTTAAGGGCAAATTTTATATATCAACTTGGCAGACCATGGTACACAGTGATTTGTTCAAACCCCGGTTTAGAGGTTTGTTGTGAAGGTATTCACAAAGATGCAATTAACACCTAAATCATTAGACTTTGAATAAAGCAGATTACCCCTCCATCATGCCAATGGATCCCATGCAATGAATTGAAAGCCTTAAGTGAGAAAACTGAGGTTTTTCAAAGAGCAATGGATTCTGCCTGCAACCTGCTTTGAGAATCATGACTGTATCCTCAACTCTTCCTTGAGTCTCCAGCCTCTCACTCTTCCCTGCACATTGTGGACCTTCTAGTCTCTGTAACTGTGTGAGTCAGTTCCTTAAAATGAACCAGTCTCTCTGTCTCTGTCCATCTATCTATCTATCTCCTATAAATTATTATTCCTTTTTGTCTAGCTTATAACAGCTCTGTTCTATGAAGATTTCATGACATATTTTATTTCACCAGTTCCAATAATATCCATTGGAGTATCTAAGTGGTTTTCAGTCATTTGATATATGAAACTGCTGCAATAAATAGTCTTGTGCATACTTTATTTCATATTCTTGTCAGCGTATTTTAGGAGTCAATTTTTAGAAGAGAAATCCTGGTTCATATGATTTTTTCTAGGTATTTCCCAAGAATTTTAAGAATCACTATAAAGAATGGTTTTCAGTCACCTCTATTTGGGTATGCTTTATCCTTTAAGTCATACTTTGAATCTGAAACAAAAGCCATTTTGTGTGTATCAAATGTAGCACTGTATATCTGAAGGGTTCAGATGAAAAAATGAAGAATTCAAAAGGAAAGTTAAGTTGCATCCCAAAGGGTAAGATTTAGTCAGCACAGAAAGGGAAGGAAATGTTTGCAATGAAAGTCATGTGTACAGAGAAGCAATAAGAATGAGGGTTATAATTTAACTGGAGGTAGATCTGTACCTCTGTGAAGAGAAAGCCCATTTCTTGGAGAAATGAACTACGAGAAGATAAGCTGAAAGTCTGTTTAAAACAAATGCCCCCAAACCAATAAACAACATTTTTCTTCTGCCTCCAACTAATGTGTTTATTGAGAACAACCAACTGTGTCTGTGGCTAGAGTAACTGACATGTAATTGGATTGCAAAATCCTATATTTCATGCTAATTTATTCAAAAAGAAGATGATGAGACAAGGAATTGTAGGAGTTGGTAACATGCCCTAATATGCCTGTATGACTCAGGAGGAAGGGACAGAATATGAAGAACTGGAGTCATTGGAAAGCAGTAGGGTTTAGAGAGCATGAAGGGAAATTGGGAAAAGAATACCTAGTCTTCAAAACACAGCTTGGTGACACTTTAACTCATTTGATTCTGTAAAATATATTTCATATTTCACATGATCCCTGGATCTATTAATAATTCAGTGTTGCAACTTGAAACAATTTTCTGTAGTCTCATTTCATTAACTATCCCAAATCCTGTCCATAAAATGTTCTTGAACATCTATCTAGCCAATAAAAGGGTCCAAGAAAGGCCAGTGTATATGCATTTTCTTTACGAATTTCCAGGTTCCCCTCTCCTCCACTATCTCCCAGAGTTTGTTCAGATTCATTCTTTGAGTCGGTGATGCTATCTAACCATCTCATTCTCTTCTATCCCCTTTTACCTTTTGTAGCCAGTCTTTCCCAGCCATCAGGGTCTTTTCCAATGAGTTGGTTCTTTGCATCAGGTGGCCAAAGTATTGGAACTTCACCTTAAGAATCAGTCCTTCCAGTGAATATTCAAGGTTGACTTTCTTTTGGACTGACTGCTTTGATCTTCTTGCTGTCCAAGGTAATCTCAAGCGTCTTCTCAGCACCACAATTCAAAAGCATGAATTCTTCTGCATACAGCCTTCTTTATGGTCTCTCACATCTGTGTATAACTACTTAAAAAATCATAGTCTGAGATATAGTAGGTAGGTGATCAATAAAAATGGGTCAAATGAATGATTGAATCAATTGATTTAAATAACACATTAACTAGCAGATCTATACATCCTTGTAAGAGCCCGATCAATTGGTTAACTTTTGCTGAGTGACTCATGGACTTGGCACACATCAGAATCTCCTTAAACATCCCATGAGTGAGTATGACCCTCACCTCAATCTTCTTCTTTGGACCTAAGTGTTCCAGGAGGAATCCACTGGGCTTGCTAAACTCAGTCTGGTTGATATTTCTTTTTATGAGGGCCATCACACTGCATCTTTTGGTCTTTTTCATTCCCAAGATTGGAAATATTTTGAGGCACACATTTCATTTCTTCACGTACCACCTTATATCCCAATTGTTGTCAAAAACAAACAAGCAGAGTCCTTTGGCCTTGGGACTGTATTTGTTCGTCAGTATGGGGAAGTGAAGAAACAACAAACCAGGCTGATGGAAACATTCAGCTTCTTCATGTTTCTACAGCCTTAGTTTCTGCACTCTTTTTATTTCCTTTCTCAGATGATATCTGCTATGGACTAAATGTTTGTGTTCCCCCAAATTTCAAAGGAGATTAAACCAGTCAGTCCTAAAGGAAATCAACCCTGAATATTCATTGGAAGGACTGATGCTGAAGCTGAAGCTCCAATACTTTGGCCACCTGATGTGAAGAGGCAACTCGTTGGAAAAGACTCTGATGCTGGGAAAGATTGAAAGCAGCAGGAGAAGGGGACAGAGGCTGAGATGGTTGGATAGCATCACTAACTCAATGGACATGAGCTTGAGCAAACTCTGGGAGATGGTGAGAGGTAGAGAAGCCTGGCATTTTACAGTCCATGGGGTTGCAGTCAGACATGATTTAGCAACTGAACAACAAAAATTTCATTTGTTAAGATCTTAAAACCCACTGTGATGGCATTTGGAAGTGATACCTTTGGGAGATAATTAGGTTTAGATTAGGTCATGAGTATGAGATCTTATGGTAGGCTTAAATCTCTGATAAAATAAGGATTTCTCTCTTAGTCACTGGAGGATATACCAAGGAGGTAACCATCTGTAAAGCAGAAACAAGCTCTTGCCAGAACCCACCCATCCTGCCATCCTGATATTAGAACTCCACAGTGGAAATAGAGCTTTGTTCTTTAAGTTTCCAGTCTATAATATTTTGTTATAGCTGCTGAACTGACCAGGACAATACCTTAATATTTCACTGGCTTTCAATGATACTTTAATCTCAGAATGGCTTCACCAAACCTTTCTTCCTGAGACCCTGCTTTGTCCTCTATAATGTGAAGTCCAGCTCATGGAAAATAACTCCCTTTATGAAGTCTCCTCTCTCCAGTAAAGAGGTCCAAAAGTACAATTAGGGTGAAATAGCTGTTAGGTTCCATTGTTCATTTACATTTGAAGCCCGAACCATGTGTCATACATTTGTGAAGACCTCTGGGCTAAATGACCCCCATCGCCTCAATCCCCACCTACCTTCCCATCTCTGTAGGAGTGAATATTTTATGCCATTTTACAAATGCCTCTGACAAGCTAAAATTAGCAATAAAACTGTCTTCAATTACCTGCTTAAAAATAGTGCCTGAGCGTCCCTCATGCTGTTATAAAGTCACTTTAACATGCTAAGCAGATCTCACAGATAAAAGTCAAAAGACCACACACTAAGAGTCAAATAGAAATAGGGGTTCATTCATGAATTCATCACCTCTGGTTCCCATACTGTTTTACTGTTACTGACAGTTTTTCTGGCTACCCATCCCCTTTCAACTCTGCCTCTTTCCCCCTTCTCCTTATTTGCACTTTAATGCTTATTCTAGGTTCTCTACTGAGAATCTGCCTGCCAATGCAGGTAATGCGAGTTCGATCTCTGGATCAGGAAGATACCTTGGAGAAGGAAATGGCAACCCAGTCCAGTTTTCTTGCCTGGGGAATCCCATGGAGAGAAGAGCCTGGCAGGTGCTAAAGTCCATGGGGTCACAAAAGAGTCAGACACGATTCAGCAACTAAACAACAACCACTGTCTCCTTAGATGTTTTATTCAAGTCCATGCTTTCATGAGCTCTTACATGCCAATGAGAGTCAAGTATACTCCCTCAAGCCAGGATGGCTCCTAAGGCTTTTGACCTAAGCACAAGTACTTAGATGTTTCAAGAGTTCCACAACTGAGCACAACGTATCCACCCACCAAACATGTTTCTCCTCCATTATCCTGCATCTTGATCTCCTGTGGCTCAGTGGTAAAGAATCCGCCTGCCAACAAAGAGATGCTGGAGGTGCGGGTTCAGTCCTTTGCTTGGGAAGATCCCCTGGGGGAGGCAATGGCAACCCATTGCAGTATTCTGGCCTCGGAAATCCCATGGACAGAGGAGCCTAGACGACTGCAGTCCTTGGGGTTGCAAAGAGTCAGACACAACTGAGCACGCACACATGCATCCCTTGTCTTAGTGAATGGCAGCACCTGTGTTTCATGTCAGAAATCTAGGAGATGTTGTTGTAAATTTATATTTCTTTCTTCCTGCCCATATTCCACCTACCATAAGTCCTATCAGTTTTGCAGCTTTGTCTCCCAAATACCTCTCTCTCTCTCTCTCTCTCTCTCTTTTTAACCATCCTATACCAAGCTACAATTATTTCACTTGGACTACGGCAATAGCCTCCAAGTTATTTCATCCATGAGAATTCTACTCACTCCTTCAGCCCATCCTTTGCACTGTAACTTAGAGGGAACTTTTAAAGCACAAATCGCTTATGCCCCACTTCTCAAACTCTATTTTAAAAATAAAATTTCAAAAGCGTCTCTTTTTGCTTTTAGGGTAAGATCAGTTCAGCTCAGTCACTCAGTCATGTCCGACTCTTTGCAACCCCATGAACGCAGCATGCCAGGCCTCCCTGTCCATCACCAACTGCCGGAGTCTACCCAAACCCATGTCCATGTCGGTGATGCCATACAACCATCTCATCCTCTGTCATCCCCTTCTCCTCCTGCCCTCAGTCTTTCCCAGCATCAGGGTCTTTTCAAATGAGTCAGCTTTTAGTATCAGGTGGCCAAAGTATTGGAGTTTCAGCTTTAACATCAGTCCTTCCAATGACCACCTAGGACTGATCTCCTTTAGGATGGACTAGCTGGATCTCCTTGCAGTCCAAGGGACTCTCTAGAGTCTTCTCCAACATCACAGTTCAAAAGCATCACTTCTTCAGCACTCAGCTTTCTTTATAGTCCAACTCTCACATCCATACATGACCACTGGGAAAACCATAGCCTTGATTAGATGGACACTTGTGGACAAAGTAATAAAGACCAAGGCATATTCTGGACCATGCCTCTTTTTCCATTTCCCTTTATTATCCTTTCTCCTCTTATCTGTACTCTTGCTATAGTGTGTTTTGGTTTGTTTTTAGAATTTGTTGCCTTTTTTTTTTTGCCATCCTGCTTCCTACCACAGGACGCTTGCACATGCTATTCTCTTTTATATGTAAATTCCTTCTGTGTCCTCTTGACCTATTAAATCAAGGCCTTGCTTCTTATAAACGGAAAAATGATTTAATGTACATCACAATCATATGTGTAAATAAACAAAAATTACCATTACAGTGCTTTTTAGAAAGTGAAAAATGAAAAATATAAATGTGCACTAATATTGGCAAGTTACAATGCAACCTATGTTAGAATAGTATACAGTCATAAACTTAGAATATGCTTATTAACAAGTTGAATAATAAGAATTCACACTTATACAAAAACAAAATTCTAATTCTCTTAAACTCAAACAAATATGTGTTTTTGTATGTTTCAGTACATTTACACAGAGAGAAAAGTTGTGGATATATATCCACATATATGTAAATATATGTAAATAACTATTGAAATGAAATCATAGTTGACTTTTATTTTCACACTTTTGCTTTCTATAATTTGCATATCAACTATGCATTGCTATAGTCTTTATAAACATCAGCCTTTGAAGTTGTTTTATAAAATGTAGATTTTTAAGTAAGTTTTAAGAGATTAGTGGCAGAGGTGTTGGACAGGGAAAGAATGATGAGTCAATGTCCCACTTCTTTACACAGGTGCAAAAATGATTTGGGACTCTACATGGCAGGTTGGACAAGTATGGCAGTTTTATCATGGATATGATTATCATTTTAATCCACATCCCTACCCTTTCTGAAATAAACATCAGGGAGCCTACTTATGGATCATCCTGACTATAAAAAAAAGTGATGGACTTTTAAAATAGGACAAATAAAAGGAAAACTACAAGCTGACTCTTTTCTACTTTGGGCTAAATTCTCCTCTTAGCTGTATGATAACCAATAAACTTTGACCCTATAGGAGACAAAGTCTATCTTTTGAGACTAGATTTTAAAAAGCAAGGTATGTGTTATGTGTGCCAAGATGTGGACAGGATTTGTAATATTAGAAGAAGAGAAAGAGATAGCTAGATGGAGAATATTAACATCCTAATTTTAAATCTTTAACTTACGACCAAAATTAATCATAAAGCCTTTGGCCTTTGTAAAACCATACAAATATTTGAATGAACAATAGAAGTTAAAAATAGAAAGTAAAAAAAAAAAAAGTTCAGAGATGTAATAAACTTTTGTCAGGAAATTAGCCATGGTGAATTTTTAGCAGGGACCACTGAGCAACCCAGCTGGTGCTAGTGGTACAGAACCTTCCTGCCAAAGCAAGAGACAAAAGAGGTGTGGGCTTGATCCCTGGGTTGGGAAGATCCCCTGGAGCAGGCCATGGCAATCTACTCCAGTATTCTTGCCTGGAGAATCCCATGGACAGAGGAGCCTGCCAGGCTACAGTCCTTAGGTTCACAAAGAGTAGGACAGGACTGAAGCAACTTAGCACCCACTTACTGAGCAACCAGTCTTCACAATCAGAGAGACTCAGGTTTGAAATATGGCCCTTCTATTTCTTGTGAAAATGTGGACCAGTTACTTAACGTATTTCTCTATGCCTCCATTCTATGTAACACTTATCATGAGGAGTTTTTTTAAACATGAGAAATACTGTCTGCAACACAGATGAGTATTTAATCACAATAATTTTTAACATAGGGCTTTTACCTTAATCCAAACTTGATTGTTTAATGTTTAGGACTGAATTTTGCTGGACACAGGAAATAATGATATGCCCTCCTCATCAGATTTTACAACTTGAAACCCATGAACATCAACAATAACCTAGAGCTCTATAACGCCAATGAGAAAGTTTGAGTTTATATTAAAGTTGTCTGGAGGGTAGGCAGGTGGCTCAGTCCTCTAGTTATTGAAAATCCATCCTTAGTTTAAGCTGGGCAACCAAAGAAACATGGCTCTCTCTCTTCCCCACTCCTTTTCTCACCATCCATTCTTACAATGAGGCCTTTAAATGAAGGGCTATTTAGCATTACAGCCAATGTTTCCTTTGAGAAATAATAAAGAAGCGTTCTAACAAAATTCACTTGCTGTAATTTTTGTAAATAACATGTTGAGAACCAAGTCTGAATCAATCCAAATTTTATCTATTCCTCTCTGATCTCAGCACCAGGATTATTCATACTTCTGATTAATGAGTTTGCTTTCATCTTGTAGACAAATATGTAGTTGCTCGTTTCCCCCACTTTCCTTGCTATTGCAAAAAACAGTGAAACATGCTAGAAAGAATGCTGGACATTTGGAACACATTTTCTGAATTTATCTTTCTCCTGGGCTCACTGAATTTGCTCTTTCATTGGAAGGACCGATGCTAAAGCTGAAGCTCCAACACTTTGGCCACCTGATGAGAAGAGCTGACTCATTGGAAAAGATCCTGAGGCTGGGAAAGATGGAGGGCAGGAGGAGAAGGGGACGACAGAGGATGAGATGGTTGGGTGGCATCACTGACTCAATGGAGGTGAGTTTGAGCAAGCTCCAGGAGCTGGTGAAGGACAGGGAAGCCTGGCATGCTATAGTCTATGGAGTCGCAAACAGTCAGACACGACTGAGTGACTGAACAACAACATTCTTTTTGTAAATGTCACATTTCCTCTGCACTTCCTTGTAAGCCATCTTAAGACAGTTTTTGAGGAAACAGCGGAGAAAGAGAACAGAAAGAGAGGGAGGGAAGAAATAAGAATGGAAGCAAGCAAAGAAGGAAAGCATAACTAAATGGTCAGTGGCTATTTCACTCATGTTTGTGGCAGAGCTGCAATGAGAAATTTTGATCGTAATAAATGGAGAATTGGAAAATCGATATTCAAGAAAAGTGTAAAGTTATATGACGTAAAGTCACCACTTTGGAAATGGGTTCCCAACAAGGTTATTAGTCTTTCTTAAGTGAATGAATAGCAGCCCTAAAGCCAGAGCTTGGACCTTTCCATAGTTAACTGCTAACACAGTTCAGAAGCAGCGAAAGCAAATCTTTGTTTCACAGTCCATTGTAGTCTCATTGCTTGTGAGTATCTCATTATTTTCTGCAACCTAAAGTAGGTATGGATGGCAAAGATTTAGGCTTGCCAGTCTTAAAGTCTGCAGCGCCTTTTGCCAGTCTAAAAGTCTGCACAGGTTCTGATGCTGCAACAGAGGGGAAAGAGCCAGCACACAAGCAAGCAAATAAAAGATACTAGATCAAAAAAGATATGTTTAAAGACAGTACATACACCAGCCCCAGGGTACTTCAAATATTTATAATTCTCTACATATTTAATCTTTAAGAGTTCTTGAGATGCTATGTTCAGAATGTGATAGTAACATACTCAGCTTAGTGCTGATCCTATCAAAGTCACTGAAGAAACAAGAGACAGTGAGAGATGAAGGAAATACATGAAAAAGACAAAATAATCAGAACTCCTAAGGCAGTCCACATGAGTCGATTCACAGAATGACAGAACTAAAGGGACCTTGGGAACCCCCTCCCTGTGTTTCACAAAGAGAACAGCAGGACATAGGGAGACTTCCCAGCATGGCCATATTATTCAGAACTAGATATCTCTGGAGTAAAAGCACAGTGTTTTCCAATGAGATGAACACATATAATGGTTTGCCAAAAATCAGAGAATATTAACTCAAATGACACAGGTCAGCCACAGTATGGACCAGAGTAGCACATAACATTACATACTTCAAGGGGTGATACTAGTTACATTATTATTAGTAAAAATGTCAGCTATCAATCAGTATACAATTATTATGGGTTCATCTTTGTGCCACACTAGAAGGAATAAGGGGCTTCCTTGGTGACTCTGCAGTAACGAATCCACCTGCAGTGCAGGAGACCTGGTTTTGATCTCTGGGTTGGGAAGATCCCCTGGAGGAGGGCATGGCAACCCACTCCAGTATTCTTGCCTGGAGAATCCCATAGACAGAGGAGCCTGGTGGGCTATGGTCCATAGGGTGGCAAAGAGCTGGACATGACTGAAGCAGCTGAGCACAGCACACAAAAAAGAAGGAATGAAGAAAGTGTAGAAGAAGCATTTCATAAGGACGCCATCACTGGCTTCAGTGAACTTCCATTTTAATTGGGAAGAGAGAAAAGTCCCTGAAAAAATACAACAAATGATTCATGGTTGTCCAACAATGTGCAGGTTTTCTGGACTAAGATGCTGTAACACTCATGGTATTGCTACAGTACCTCTTGTCTCAGCTCAGTTCAGTCTCTCAGCTGTGTCTGACTCTTTGTGCCCCCATGGTTTGCAGCACTCCAGGCTTCCCTCTCATTCACTATCTCCCAGCGTTTGCTCAGACTCATGTCCATAGAGTTGGTGATGCCATCCAACCATCTCATCCTATGCCATCCCCTTCTCCTCCTGCCTTCTATCTTTCCCAGCATCAGGGTCTTTTCTAATGAGTCAGTTCTTCACATCAGGTGGCCAAATATTGGTGTTTCAGCTTTAGCATCAGTCCTTCCAATGAATATTCAGGACTGGTTTCTTTTAAGTTGGACTGGTTGGATCTCCGTGCAGTCCAAGGGACTTTCAAGAGTCTTCTCCAACACCACAGTTCAAAAGCATCAATTCTTCAGCACTCAGCTTTCTTTATGGTCCAACTCTCACATCCACACATGACTACTGGAAAAACCATAGCCTTGACTAGATGGACCTTTGTTGGTAAAGTAATGTCTCTGCTTTTCAACATGCTGTCTAGGTTGGTCATAGCTTTTCTTCCAAGGAGCAAGCATCTTGTAATTTCATGGCTGCAGTCACCATGTGCAGTGATTTTGGAGCCCAAGAGAATAAATTGTCACTGTTTCCATTGTTTCCCGATCTATTTGTCAAGAAGTGATGCCAGGACAGGCCTCTTGTCTAGCCCTGACTTATTAAAGGCATCAGTCTTCTCTAAAAAGCCCAATAGGTGATTGTCCAGAATCTGCTTAATTTTCTGATTGACAAATCATTTTCCCTAATGCATCCCATTCTATTTAAGAACATTCTAAATTATAAAAATATCCCCTTTATATTGATCTCAGATTCTCCTCCATTTCCACATGTATATAATCCTGTATATAAACTTAATTTCTCCTTCTGTGTGACAAAACTTTGGATATTTTAAGATACTAATTTTGGCTTTCTTCCATCCTGACTATGAATTCCTTTAATCATTCCCCATATAGTATGGTTCCAGGTTCCTCCCCTACCTGAAAACTCCCCAGAATCTAATCCAACACTCCAGGTGTGGTCTCAGAATGGAGTGGAAAGATTGCCTCTTGTTCTGAAAAGTGGATTCTATTTCTGTTCTTGTTGCCCAAAGTTGCATTAGCATTTTGGCAACTACATCACGCAGTCGACTCATACTGAGCTTAGAGTCAATTAAAACCTCTGTCTTTTTCACATGTGTTATTGATAAACCCCCCTCCCAATTACTCATGTGTGGATGGTTTTTATTTTTAAGCTTACATTTGTGCCTGATACATTTCATGATGCTCTGTTCAGTCTGTTGCTGAAGCTTTTGAAACCTTTTTTGGATGCCTTTTTAGCTCTCCTTCCTGGCCCTGTGCTCACATATGGGTTGATTTAGCCACAGGCATTCTCATTTCTAAGTTAAGGCCAATTAGACGTAGGTCAAAGCCATGACTTGGGATTCCCAGGTAGCTCCAAAGGAAAGAACCGCCTGCAATGCAGGAGACGCCAGAGACGTGGGTTCGGTCCTTTGGTCAGGAAGATCCCCTGAAGGAAGAAATTGCAACCCAGTCTAGTATTCTTGCCTGGAGAATCCCATGGACAGAGGAACCTGGTAGGCTACAGTCCATGGGGTCGCAGAGACAGACACAACTGAAACACATTCACGCAAAGCCACAATTGAAGAGTGACGTTCTTTTAAGGTAAAACCTGTTCATTTGTTATCTGTCTTTGGGTCTTGTCATAGTAAAGGCAGACTTGAACGTGAAGCATTCCATGATTGGAGAGTAGTGTGAAGACATTCATTTAGGAGGGACACAAACATTTGGTGCATACGAATAAACACTTGCCTGCCATTGCAGGCATGGGTTTGATCCCTGGGTCTAGAAAATCCCGGAGAAGGAAATGGCAACCCACTCCAGTATTCTTTCCTGGAGAATCCTATGGAGAGAGGAGCCTGGTGGGCTGCAGTCCATAGGGTTGCAAAAGAGTCAGACACAACTTAGTGACTAAACAACAGAAAACCCATATGTATTCTACTTAAACCAGCATAGCCCTGATCTACAAACTTAACAGTTCTATTAAGGAGGGAAAACAGTGTGGCATGAAGTTGGATTTACCTTACATTTTTTTTTAATTGAAGTAAATTAAATTTAAAAAATTTTTTTTTTTTTTACTTTATTTTACTTTACAATACTGTATTGGTTTTGCCATACATTGACATGAATCCACCACAGGTGTATACAAGCTCCCAATTCTGAATCCCCCTCCCACCTCTCACCCCATACCATCTCTCTGGATCATCCCTATGTACCAGCCCCAAGCATCCTGTTTCCTGTATTGAACATAGACTGGCACTTCATTTCTTACGTGATAGTATACATGTTTCAATGCCATTCTCCCAAAGCAAATTTACTTCAATTAAAGTTGATTTATAATATTGTACTTGTTTCAGGTATACAACAAACTGATTCAGGTATATATAATTTTTCAGATTATCTTTCCATTATACATTATTTCAAGTTATTTTATATAGTTCCTTGTGCTATACAGTAAATCCTTGTTCCTTATCTATTTACTGTTTAGGAATTTATATGTGATAATCCCATACTCCTCATTCATCCCTCTCCAACCCCCTTGGTAACCATGTTTGTTTCTTATGTCTGTGAGTCTGCTTCTGTTTTGCGTGTAGATTCATTTGTGTTATTTTTTAGCCTACATATAAGTGATAGCATATGATATTTGTCTTTTTCTGACTTACTTTCATGCTGATGCTACCTTACTTATTTTTAATGAACTTTGTGACCTCAAACAAATGATCTAATCTCTCTGCACTGTAATTTTTCTATCTGCTAAATGGCCTTTGCCAAGTTGCTTCAGTTGTTTCCCTTTGTGACCCCATGGACTGTAGTCCACCAGGCTCCTATATCTGTGGGATTCTCCAGGCAAGAATACTGGAGTGGGTTGCCATTTCTTCCTCCAAAGGATCTTCCTGACCAGGGATGGAAATCATGGCTCTTACATCTCTTGCATTGCAGGTTCTTTATGACTAGCACCCCCTTGGAAGGTTCTACATGGGTCTACTATTACCTAATTTGCAAAATTTAGTAGAGATGAAAATGACCAATAATACTCTCTTGGCACATCACAGCCATTAAACTAAGATTAGTCCTTACACACACCCATACAAACAAATGGCAAAAAGATAAATAAATTAAAAAAAATGAAATCAAAGATCACCGTAATGCCAAACCAGATTGACTAGAATAACAGATAAAAATTATATAAAGAAGTATTTTCAAAAGCCATTCTTTAGCCAAGTTTTCACCAGTCATCAATATGTAAACAGTAAGCTTCTAAAAAATAACATTCACTAGTTCTTTCACAGGCCTCCTTTCTGGCAACACTTCATTTGTTGAAAGTGTATGTTAAAAGAGGTATAGATAGATTTCTTTAAAAATGTTCTGAGCTTGGATTTTCCCTCATCCACACTCACTTTCACCGCTTGATTCCAAGTCAGTGAGGCTTGAGTTTCCCCACATCGCACGTTCCCTTCCTTTATTTTGCGCTAGAGGCAGAGAGAGTGCCGCAGTCCCTGTGGGTCCCAGGGAAAAGGAGCCAGTGACAAGGCGAAGAGATCTTGGGTGGTTCCCCAATCATTTTTTATCTACTCTTTTAGCATTGAGAGATGCGTGGTAAAAGATGAAGTCTTGTGGCCCGTGCCCGCGGCTGCCTTCCTGATGATTAATAACCTGGTGTAGATTAATATTTAAAAGGGCACCGGCAGTGGGTGGCAGGGGGCGGGGGGAGTAATTCATGAGATGAGATGGAGATCGCCTCTTCCCCGTCACGAGCCTCTCAAAACGCTATTCAGAGCTAAGTTGTGTAAACGACGAAAAATAAAAAAAGAGAGAGAAAAGGAAGAAAGCATACTCTGGAGTAGTAAAATTGAGCTTGTGCGCAAGGGCAAGTCCTGGATACTTTCCCACCAGGATGATTTTATCTGGCATCTTTCTCTATCAGGCGGGAATAAGACCATGCTCCCCACTCTTGCCCCAACCCTTCCTCCCCACCCCGCCAAGCTCTACAGATTTTAAAATTAAATTAAGAAACTCTACACCAATAGGACTGAATGATAAGTACTCGGCACTGCTTGTGCTGTTGCTGAATGCTCACAGTAATGTGTTATAAGATTGCAAAAATTAGTGAAGATGTCCTGTTTCTTGTGATCCTGTGGTCCATGCCAGTTGCCCAGATGCCTGGCTTCCCAGCCTCGGGGAGGAAGCGGTCCTAAGTATCTGGCTGCTTTTCGGCCCCAGCATCTTTCATCCAGCCTGGAATTAAGACATGTCAGGCAGGCAGTGCAGGAGTCCTCAGCTGCTTTAGCCGTGTCTGCCTCTTTGCAACCCCATGGACTGTATAGCCCGCCAGTCTCCTCCATCCGTGGGATTCTCCAGGCAAGAATGCTGGAGTGGGTTGCCACTCCCTTCTCCAGGGGATCTTCCCGACCCAGGGATCGAACCCACATCTCTTACCTCTCCTGCACTGGCAGGTGTGTTCTTTACCCCTAGTGCCACCAGCCTGATAAATTTATTTGAGAGTCAGGATTGTGGGGAGGTCACAGATGTCAGGAAGGGCAACATTCACTTGGAAATATGTTGGAAAGGAAGTGGATGGTGTTTGGGGTGGAGGGAAGGCAGCCCAGAGGAGGCTGAGTCCTTCTGAGGGCTGGAAGGATCCGGCTCTCTCCTTTCTGTGGTGTTTGGGGAAGTGCTACCATGGCCAGAGGGATACAGCTTGGGGACCGAGGCGGAGCCAGAGCTCTGTCTTCCTCCAGCTGGTTCCCGGTACCATCCCTGAAAGCAAGAGCTGCTGAAGAGAAAATCATTAGCAGCCTTCCCTTGGAGCGCTGAGGGCAGGAGCAGCCCTGTTAATCCCTGGTTCCCATACACTTCATGCCAGTGCTCACTGAGGCAGCCAAATGGAGCTGCCCACTTTGCGGTACCCACTCATTTGACTTATTAGTAAGATGGTAATTATGTTGGAAAGGGATGAAGGGCAACGAGGGGGAGGTGATGGAAGCAATTGTCCGAGATGGGATGACAGCCCAGCACCTCCGCCTCAGTGCCCAGGAGAGAGGGTGGGGCAGAGAGGAGGGAAAAGGTGGCTCTAATCATAGCTGAGCCGTCTTGTGTGCCTTTTTAGAAACTTGCTTGTGGGGAGTAGCCTCTATAATCAGGCCAGTCACCCACTGGTCCTTATGAAATAACTACCCACAGCAAAGCTGAAAGAGGGCCTTTGGAGGGTGCACTGCTGATGGGTATTTCTCGGAGACAGTTATAGCTGCCTATTGTTTTAAACTAGCTTAATGATACCTCTTTCAAGAGAGTTAAGCTGAATTTAGATAAGCTAGTATGAAGTTTTGCCCAGCAGCTGGGATTTTCAAGATGGGAAGCATCCTTTATGTGACCCTTCAATGAATGTTTGTTGAGGACATACTATGTCCTTGGCACAAATGCTGGGGACATAGTAAAGCATCAGACAGACAGATTTTGGTTGTTGACATAGAGCTTACAGTTTTATAGTGGGGCAGAAAATAAATCATCAAATAAATAAGTACTTTCAGATTGTACAAAATGTTGCTGTGATAAAGAATGGGAATGTTTTTGATTGAGTAGTAAGCGGATGTTCTGTGAGTGGTGGTGTTTTTGCTATGTAAAAGACAGAAATCTGGGGGAAAATAGTATCTCTAGCAGATGGCTGAGCAATGTAAAGATCTTAAGTAGGAAGTGAACTGACATTCTGAAGGCTGGCGCCAAGACAGGAGGGCTAGAAGCAAAGGAAACAAAAGGTGTCAAGGTCAGGAAAGAGGCGAGAGATGCGGCCAGGGGAGTCGGTCACATGCCATGATGAACTATTGCAATATTATTCCAAGAAAATGGGAACCTGTTGAAGGATTTCCATCGAAAAGTTGGCATGATCGAGTTCACATTTTCAAAACATCTTTCCAATTGCTGAATGATTAATCAGTCACGTGGAAGCAAGAGAAACTAAGAAAAGTGGGGGTCTATTGAGCCAGACAACAGATTATAAAAATGCCAACATTCAAAGGAAACAAGTGGATTCCAAGGATGTGGTGTCACAGTGCCAAAGAAAGGAGGTGCTGGAATTCAGCAGCTATCCTGTGTACTTATTATATTGTCCACTGGCTTGACAATCTTGCAATGGATTTTCCTCGTTGCCTATTATACTCCTGATGGTTAAGTATCCCCATTAAACAGATGATAACACAGAGATTTAAAGTGATATTTAAAATATAACTGATTCATTTTGCTATTAAGCAGAAAGTAACACAACATTGTAAATGAGCTATACACGGATAAATTTTTTTAAAAATAAAGTGACTTGTCCTTCATTCCACATAATGCTAGATGGTTAAAAACAGACCTTTATTTACTGGAATGTCCTTGCTTTCCACTGTTCTGTCCGTTTCTGCTGTGCAATACAGTGAATCATCTGTATATGCCCCTCCCTCTTGGATCTCCTTCCCAAGCTCACCCCATCCCACCTCTCTTGGACATCACAGAGCACTGAGCTGAGTTCCCTGTGCTTTACAGCACATTTCTATTAGCTAGCTGTTTCACACATGGTAGTGTGGCCAGTTACTCAGTCACCTGCAATTCTTTCTGACCACATGGACTGCAGCCTGCCAGGCTCCTCTGTCCATGGGATTTCCCAGGCAGAGATACTGGACTGTGTTACCATTTCCTCCTTCAGGGGATTTTCCTGACCCAGGGGTCAAACCGGTGTCTCCTACATTGACAGGCAGATTCTTTACCGCTGAACCACTTGGGAAGCCCACATACAGTAGTGGTTAAGTGTGTGTGTGTGTGTATATATAATATATATATATCATCATGTTATATTAGATATAGCCTTTATATATAAGCTATAGTGAAAGTGAAAGTGAAGTCACTTAGTCATGTCTGACTCTTTGTGACCCCATGGACTGTAGCCTACCAAGCTCCTCTGTCCATGGGATTCTCCAGGCAAGAATACTAGAGTGGGTTGCCATTTCCTTCTCCAGGGGATCTTCCTGACCCAGGGATCGAATCCAGGTTTCCCGCACTGGAGGCAGACTCTAACCTCTGAGCCACTGGGGAAGCCTATATATATATATATATATATATATATATATATATATAGCTTATATATGGGCTTCCCCGGTGGCTCAGCAGTAGAGAATCTGCCTGCCAATACAAGGTAACAAGGCAAAAAGACAATCTTCAGAATAGGATAAAATATTTGCAAACAAAACAACAGACAAAGGATTAACCTCCAGAATATATAAACAGCTCGTGGAGCTTAATATATTAAAACAAACAAACAAACACTCAAACAAACATGTGGAAGACCTAAACAGATATCTCTCCAAAGAAGACATACAGATGGCCAAGAATCACATGAAAAGATTACTAGAGAAATGCAAATCAAAACTACAATGAGTTATCACTTTACACAGGTCAGACTGGCCATCATCAAAAAAATCTATAAACAATAAATGCTGGAGAAGGTGTGGAGAAAAGGGAACCCTCTTGCACTGTTGGTGGGAATGTAAATTGAAAGAGAATTTGAACCCGGATGAATCCTGAAATATGTGTTGCCCCCAATATACTACACTGCCTGTCTTTTGGGGAGACACTCTCCCAGGCACCAGGGTAGATCTCAAACATGGGACTCTAGTCTGGATTACTGCTCTACCTCTCAACACTTGGAACAATGCCTGGCAAATAGTGGGTGCTCAGAAATATATCTGCATAAATGAATGGCTGAGTAAACTGATACAGGAATGCTGGATAATAAATTAGACTATTTTCGCTCCTTCTGCATGGGGTGTAGATTGGTCCTATGCACCAGGTTGTCTAAAATGAAGGACAAGCAGTGCCAGATATGTAGGAGATGGGATGCTGAGATGAGGAAGTGGGGAAGGATTGTATCGATTAGGGAAATGACTTGCCTAAGTTATAGGTCAATCAGTGAGGCATGGTCTCAGGACTCACCTCTCACTCTCAGTCCCAAGAGGCTGCATGGACCCCATGAAGATGTCAAAGAACCTGGATATAAAATCTGGATATGATTACCCATAGACCTCAGCCTTCTCCTCGGAAAAGAGGAATAATGTTGCCCATCCTTCAGCAGTGTGGTGAGAAATACATGAATTAATTAAATAAGAAATGCCTAAAAACAAATCTAGGTATAATAAAAATTCTGATGAGCTCATCAAACATCAGTTTCAGGGCTGATGCACTCTGATCATATACTCTTGAATATTAGTAGCCAGTCCATGCAGAAGTATTAGAAATTACTCAGATTTCTTAATCTGCTAAAAACATGTGCACCAATGAGGAACATATCCTGGGAAATTTCTTGGGAAAATTTGCTATTTATCAACTCACAGAAATTCCTAATACACTAATTAATTCAACCAAGATTTTCTTAAAACTATAAAAATGCAAGATTGATATTTTGGAGAAAATCTGGGGAACCAGAGAATAGCACTGACGATTCCGAGGGATATTTACCCACATGACTATTCCATATCTTGCAGTGTAGTGGAAGAGAGAGAAAATATGTATGGGCTGATAGAGGGAATTGTCAAAAGTAGTCTGGAAATATAAGAAACCTTCATTAGTCGGTGGCTGGTTTTTAGCTTGTTAAGACTACCCAAAGTCTACACATCTATACCTTATTCTACACTTACCAAATAGTTCTCAGGTGGCCCTGCTAAGCTTCGCTGGTAGCGTAGCGCTAAAGAATCTGCCTGCCAAGGCAAGAGATGAAGGAAATACCAGTTTGATTCCTGGGTAAGGAAGATCCTCTGGAGAAAGGCATGACAACCCAGTCCAGTATTCTTGCCTAGAGAATCCAAAGGACAGAGGAGCCTGGGGGGCTACAGACCAGGGGGTTGCAGAGAGTCAGACATGACTGAGAGACTGAGCGCTGCTCAGGATGAATGTTGTTACCTGGTTCATTAACTTCGTGCATACACGACTGTCTCCTCAAATTGACTATGAGTTACATAGTCAAAGGACCTCCTAGATTTATTCTTAACTATTCCCTCATAGCTCAGTCAGTAAAGAATCTACCTGCAATGCAGAAGACCCAGGTTCAATTCCTGGGTCGGGAAGATCCCCTGGAGAAGGAAATGACAACCCTCTCCAATATTCTTGCCTGGAGAATCCCATGGACAGAGGAGTCTGTCAGGCTATAGTCCATGGGGTCACAAAAGTCGGACATGACTTAGCAACTAAACCACCACCATCATTATCACGGTTAAATCTTTCCTGACACAGCTTTAATGTCAGCCAAGGTGCTCCCTCAGACTTAAAATCTAGTGAGATTGACTTGAGACCTCATTTTTGCATTTTCCATGTGAAAATTCAAAGCAAATTGATCCCATGATTTTTCTTTAAATTACTTGAAGGCTTGAACTGGATCCTGTTTTCTTTTCTATGGTATCTCCATACTGCTTCAATAAAGTGACTACATCTTTTTACTACCTTTTCCAACAGAAGATCAAACCCACCATTAAAATAACTAAGATCACAGAAAACTTCATAAAGGAGCTGACAGGAGAGTTGGGGAAAGAGTAGGGGACGTGGAGAGAAAATATTGCATGCTAGAAAAGCAAGCAAAACAATTATGTATTATACAGATTTTTTTTCTCCTAAAGTCCTTTCTGTTCTCTCTGATGCCTACCATTTCTGTCTTTGCTATTTATTTTTGAAGTCCCCTATTCTTTCATTCCCTGTTCTTTCCGTCTTCTTCCTCTTTCTTCTCTTTCACGTATTTGCAAGAGTGAAGCATTTACTTATTCTTCATGCCTTCCTTAAAGTAGCTTTGCTTGTGTCTCTGAGATTGGTCACTGACAGGCAAGACCTTGAATTTGTCTCTATACCACGTTCATCAAGATACAATTTCAACCAAAGACAGTTTGCCTTCCTGTTGTAGCCACGTGTTCAGGAAACAAACTCACTCAGAAGGACAATGCAGACAGTGGAGTGCAGCTTATTACACCAGCAGGTCCAAGGCAGAGTCTCCTCTTAGCCAAGGACCCCGACCAGTTTTTGTGAAAACCTTATATACTCTAAGTGTATGTGCCCAAACCCACCTCCCCAAATTCCCTGAAACTAGTCTGAACAACGGGAAAGAAAGATACAACCAAAGTTAACCCATGATTCATATGCCTTACACCTAGGTAGTTAACAGTGGACAATTATCAATATGCCTGTGGTCATACTCCATTAAGCATAATATAATTTATGATTCTATTTGGTTACACAGATAATTAGGGTATTCTTTTATGCGACCGAGAGTCTAGGTACGAGCCCTTGGGCTCTTCCATCCGAGGGGTCTGGTTTTCCAGTTGGCATGTCATTTCCATAGATACTGGGCATATAGATGAAAGTCCACAGTCCAGCCCAAGATGGAGTCCTGCTTTCAAGATGGAGCCTGTTCTGTTTCCTCCTTCAGTCCTAGTAGGAATTCAGGTGTCCATTGCTCAAATACTTGTTGGTTTTCAATAGACTTGGGCTCTTGAGGAGTTACAACCACTCTCTCTGCATCTCTTGTATCTCTGCTCCTGTAGATTTCAGCCAGAATGAATTCTTTGTAGCCAGGGCTTATGGACGCAGGGTAGCTCCTCCCAGCCGCCGCCCTGACCTCGGACGCAGGGTACAGTTAGAACTGGACATGGAACAACAGACTGGTTCCAAATAGGAAAAAGAGTATGTTAAGGCTGTATATTGCCACCCTGCTTATTTAACTTATATGCAGAGTACATCATGAGAAATGCTGGACTGGAAGAAACACAAGCTGGAATCAAGATTGCCAGGAGAAATATCAATAACCTAAGATATGCAGATGACACCACCTTTATGGCAGAAAGTGAAGAGGAGCTAAAAAGCCTCTTGATGAAAGTGAAAGAGGAGAGCGAAAAAGTTGGCTTAAAGCTCAACATTCAGAAAACGAAGATCATGGCATCTGGTCCCATCACTTCATGGGAAATAGATAGGGAAACAGTGGAAACAGTGTCAGACTTTATTTTTCGGGCTCCAGAATCACTGCAGATGGTGACTGAAGCCATGTAATTAAAAGACGCTTACTCCTTGGAAGAAAAGTTATGATGAACCTAGATAGCATATTCAAAAGCAGAGACATTACTTTGCTGACTAAGGTCCATCTAGTCAAGGCTATGGTTTTTCCTGTGGTCATGTATGGATGTGAGAGTTGGACTGTGAAGAAGGCTGAGCGCCAAAGAATTGATGCTTTTGAAGTGTGGTGTTGGAGAAGACTCTTGCAAGTCCCTTGGACTGCAAGGAGATCCAACCAGTCCATTTTAAAGGAGATCAGCCCTGGGATTTCTTTGGAGGGAATGATGCTAAAGCTGAAACTCTGGTACTTTGGCCACCTCATGAGAAGAGTTGACTCATTGGAAAAAACTCTGATGCTGGGAGGGATTAGGGACAGGAGGAGAAGGGGACGACCTAGGATGAGATGGCTGGATGGCATCACTGACTCGATGGACATGAGTCTGAGTGAACTCCAGGAGATGGTGATGGACATGGAGGCCTGGTGTGCTGCAATTCATGGGGTCACAAAGAGTCGGACACGACTGAGTGACTGAACTGACTGACTGAACTAACTGAGGGCTTATGGACACTTCTTTATATTTGCATATTCTAATTTCAAAGCCTTGAAAAGTCAATTTCCCCCTTGCACAGATGAAAGGGAAAGTGTTAGTTGCTCAGTCATGACCAACTCTTTGCAACCCCATAGACTATATATAGCCTTCCAGGCTCCTCTGTCTGTGGAATTCTCCAGGCAAGAATACTAGAGTGGGTTGCCATTTCCTCCTCCAGGGGATCTTCCTGACCTAAGGATTGAACCCAAGTCTCCTGATTGGAAGCAGATTCTTTGCCATTTGAAATCCCAACCTATTTTACAAACCAGCTTAAAAAGTAGCCTTTGTTAAGAAGAATGAATTCCCTATTACTGAGCAAGTTCACCACTTCTTCCCCCAAATGTGGGGAATATTCCTGGCACATCCCCCTGTGAACTTCTACAGTTGGCCTCATCATTCACATTTTAAGTCCATTCATTCTCTTATCATCTCCTTTCATCTCTGATTAAGTGAAAACAAAGTTAATTTCATCTCTTTATCCTTATCTCCACACATCATATGTTATTTATAAAATACATTAACTAGTTGCTAAATGAAAGCATTAATAATGAATCAATTCATGATCAATGAATGATGTTGTAAATGATGATCTCTATCACTGTCTGTAATAAATATTATAAATAGTAATAATTCTGTAATAAATATTACTGTATGTATGTGGAATCTAGAAAAATGATACATATGAAACTATTTGCAAACTAGATGTTATAGACAGAGATATAGAGAACTAACGTATGGATACCAGGGGGAAACAGGGTCTGGTAGGAGGAACTGAGAGGTTGGGATTGACATATATACACTATTGATGGGCTTCCCAGGTGGCCCTACTGGTAAGGAAGCCATCAGCCAATTCAGGAGACATAAGACACTCAGGTTTGATCCCTGCATTGGGAACATACCCCTGGAGAAGAGAACACAACCCACTGAAGTATTCTTGTCTGGGAAATCTCATAACAGAGGAGCTTGGTGAGGTACAGTCCATGGGGTTGCAAAGAGTTGGACACCACTGAGCACACACGATTGATACTATGTATTAATTAGACAACTAAAGAGAAACTACTGGGTAGCATAGGGAACTATACTCAGTGCTCCATGGTGATATAAATGAGAAGGAAATCCAAAAAAGAGGGGGTATATGTAAGCATATAGCTGATTCACTTTGCTATACAGCAGAAACTAACCAATATTGTAAAGCAACTATACTCCAATAAAAATTATATAAAACAAGTGTCTCTTTTTCAAAGAGAAGTAAAAATGAAAATGCAACAACATTCTCGCTCTCTCTCTCTCTCTCTTTTTTTCCCCCTTTTCTCTTTGTGGAATTGCCACAGGATTGGCAGCAACTGGACTGGTTGGTTGCAAACACTATGATGTGTTTTGGCCCTTGAATCCTATACATTATGGCATAAAAAAAAAAACCATATAATTTCAAGATGATAATTTGAATGGAAACAGATGGTATTTCAGTAGGGATGCTCATAGACTCTTCCATCTTGCAGGTCATATTCCCTGCTCCCTTCCCTTGGGAAAATATTACATTTGCCACATTTCTTTCTCCACCTCCCTATTCCCACCCCTCTGGCCATATGTTTCATCACGAGGGCACTTAAAATATCATAGAATTGGCCTAGCCTCACGATATTTAAAAATGAGATGTGGCAATGTATTAAACATATTTCACACACATGGGCTACATAGGAGGAGAGAAAAGACACCACAAGAAGTTCACACCATGTTATTTTGAGTGGAGGTCAGCAAGAAAGTAGGGGACATAATATAAGGAATTTCAGATAACAGAAAAACTGGCTACTCTGGCATCATGTCTGAAAGATGGTGTTTGGCAAATGTGTGATCAATGTTTTCGAGAAACAGACCATCAATCTGAAAATGTACATTTAAATTTATAGAAGCAAAAATACTGGACCACTCAGAGAGCTTAACTGTCTGTCTTCTGGTCTGGAGAACAGGAAAGGGAAAGGTCACCCATCTGGTTCCCTGGACCTGGGGCTGCTGCTTTGCTGGGATCATCTGCCTCTTGGCCTACCATGCAGGGAACTTGGCTGGACTTAGCTGTGTTGGCAGCAGGTGAAATATCAAATAGGAAGATGATAAATAATAAATGGACCCATATTTCATACTTGGATGGAGGGAAATGTTAGTGGAGTTAGGGAAAGTTTGGCTCCCTCGTTTCAAACAGCCAGGCTTTGATTAATTCAAGATTGACCATTCAATCTCCAGAGGCCTTTGGATGGTATTTCTCTCTTCCAGAATGGGTAGAAAAGCTGACCGTGTTGGAGGGTCTGCATGATTCAGCTCCTTCTAGAGGTTCAGCAATTAGAAGTCCAGCTGGCTTTTGATTTCCTACTTGCCCTTAAGACAAGCTTGGTTTCAACGTATGGCAAAAACACTACAATATTTTAAAGTAATTAGCCTCAACTTAAAATAAATAGATTAATTTTAAAAATAAGAGATGCTATGCACCCCTCCCCCCCCCAAAAAAAAAGACAAGCTTGGTAAATGTGAGAACTACCCTCTTCCTATGCTGCCTGCTTGTGGGGAAAAAAAAAAATTATCCTTCTTATACTTATTATACAGGGCTATGAGTACCCCAGGGGGAACAGGGATCTGCAGCGAGTATTCAACACCTTTGGGTTATCATGGCATATCTTCTAGTGCAGAAGCTTTACTCTAATGATCAGAAAGAATATATCACTTTTGTATCAAAGTAAACATAGATATGAAACCGAACATAAGACAAAAGCCCATCAGAATTCTAGCGATAAAAAAAAACATAAGGTTAGGAAATAAAACCTTTAAAGAAGAGCCTGGGCTTCCAGCAGACCTCTTTTTTACATCTTCCTGTCCCTACTAACATCTTCTCACTCCCCTCAGCTACTAGTTCCCAGCAGGGAGTTGTGGCGGAGGGCTGCACCAAGCCTCTTCCTGCAAAAACACTGGCTGTTCTGTCAGAAACATAAGAGCAAATCACTTCTCACTTTTCAATTCGTTGCTTTCCCTCTAAGGATCTGTAGGACAGAAATCACACGACTCTCCCTGTCTTCAAGGAACCGATATTCATTTGGGTTCCAGACTAGGTAATGTGGAGTTCAGATTCACAGTGGAATCAGCAGAGTATCTCTTGGGCTTCCTGTTTCAGTTCAGCTAAGTTCAGTCGCTCAGTCGTGTCTGACTCTTTGAAGCCCCATGAATCACAGCACGCCAGGCCTCCCTGTCCACCACCAACTCCCGAAGTTCACTCAGACTCATGTCCATTGAGTTGGTGATGCCATCCAGCCATCTCATCCTCTGTCTTCCCCTTCTCCTCCTGCCCCCAATCCCTCCCAGCATCAGTCTTTTCCAATGAGTCAATTCTTCGCATGAGGTGGCCAAAGTATTGGAGTTTCAGCTTTAGCATCAGTCCTTCCAAAGAACACCCAGGACTGATCTCATTTAGAATGGACTGGTTGGATCTCCTTGCAGTCCAAGGGACTCGCAAGAGTCTTCTCCAACACCACACTTCAAAAGCATCAATTCTTCGGCACTCAGCTTTCTTAACAGTCCAACTTTCACATCCATACGTTACCACTGGAAAAACCATAGCCTTGGCTAGATGGATCTTTGTTGGCAAAGTGATCTCTGCTTTTGAATATGCTATCTAGGTTAGTCAAAACTTTCCTTCCAAGGAGTAAGCATCTTTTAATTTCATGGGTGCAGTCACCATCTGCAGTGATTTTGGAGCCCCAAAAAATAAAGTCTGATACTGTTTCCACTGTTTCCCCATCTTTTTCCCATGAAGTGATGGGACCAGATGCCATGATCTTTGTTTTCTAAATGTTGAGCTTTAAGCCAACTTTTTCACTCTCCTCTTTCACTTTCATCAAGAGGCTTTTTGGTTCCTCTTCACATTCTGCCATAAGGGTGGTGTCATCTGCATATCTGAGGTTATTGATATTTCTCCCGGCAATCTTGATTCCAGCTTGTGTTTCTTCCAGCCCTATGTTTCTTATGATGTACTCTGCATAGAAGTTGAATAAGCAGGGTGGCAATATACAGCCCTGACATACTCCTTTTCGTATTTGGAACCAGTCTGTTGTTCCATGTCCAGTTCTAACTGCTGCTTCCTGACCTGCATATAGGTTTCTCAAGAGGCAGGTCAGGTGGTCTAGTATTCCCATCTCTTTCAGCATTTTCCACAGTTTATTGTAATACACACAGTCAAAGGCTTTGACATAGTCAATAAAGCAGAAATAGATGTTTTTCTGGAACTCTCTTGCTTTATCCATGATCCAGCAGATGTTGGCAATTTGATCTCTGCTTCCTCTGCCTTTTCTAAAAGCAGCTTGAACATCTGGAAGTTCACGATTCACGTATTGCTGAAGCCTGGCTTGGAGAATTTTGAGCATTACTTTACTAGCATGTGAGATGAGTGCAATTGTGCGGTAGTTTGAGCATTCTTTGGCATTGCCTTTCTTTGGGATTGGACTTCCTGTTTACTAATAAATAACTGGAGGAACTGGCGCTAGCTCCTGTGTTCAGGCAAATGAGCTACTTTAGTGGTAATGGAGATGCTCAATAAGATAAGACAGTTGTCATCATCACTGATGGCAATTGTGGAGACAGAAAAGAAATACAGAATATTGACTCTTTGAGACCCATGAACTGTAGCCCACCAGGCTCCTCTGTTTGTGGAATTCTCTGCAGTAATTATCCTGTAAATGTAAAACTACTGTAGTGGCATGCCATTCCTTTCTCCAGGGGATCTTCCCCACCCAGGCATCAAACCTGGGTCTTCTGCATTGCAGGCAGATTCTTTACCATCTGAGCCACTAAGGAAATCCCATAGAATATTGAATATTGTTCAGCTCAACTAATGTGCCTCCTTTGGAAGTTAATTAGGAAGAGATAGCTGAGAAGGATGATCATTATGGTGTCAGTCTCAGGACCTTCCTGCAGAAACCCTGCTCCTGTTCTCTTTTCCCCTGCAGACCAAACTTTCTTCCCTCAGGCTTGAAACAACATTTTTAATTGCTTCGTATCTCCTATACTAGTTCCTTCCTTTCTAATTCCATAATTAGATCTACTTTCCAGGATCCACTTTTGCAGTTCTGGGATCTGCTTTCGTTCAGGCTCTCACTTTACACTTAAGGTGTGCTACCAACTCGATTCTCTTTCCATCCCTCCTCTACAAGCTGCCTGAATGGTTTTTAACTACCACTCTGATCTTGGCACTTTTGTAATCAGAAACAGCTCCTTCCAATGGTCCCACATTGCCTGTGAAGCAAAGTTTAAGCTCTTTCAATTTGTACATAAAGGGCCCAATCTATGTCACGCCGCCTTCCCTCCTCACTCCCTCCATAAGTCTATTCAGAGAAGATAGCTCCAGTTTTCATCCTTTGATATGCATGTCCTGTTTTGTCACCTGCCTTTTCCATTTATTCTTCCTGTACTGCTGGCTTCTACCAGTGCTAGTTAACATCATCTTGAAACTGTCAAAGAAGTCTTTCCTGATAATCTCAGCTTACAACATCCTGGTCTACGTAGGAAGCTTATAATGTAGGCAGAGTAACCACTATACACAGTCCTAAATTAGAAACATGGATCCCAATGTTCAAAGAAGCACTATTTATAATAGCCAGGACATGGAATCAACCTAAATATCTATCAGTGGAGGAATCGATAAAGAAAGATTTCACTCTCATATATGATGATATATTACTCAGTCATAAAAAGGAACAAAGCTGAGTTGTGTTTTGTAGAGATGTGGATGGACCTAGAGATTGTCATACAGGATGAAGTAAATCAGGAAGAGAAAAACAAATGTCAGAAGTGAAGAATCCACCTGGCAAGCAGGAGACACAGGTTCAACCCCTGGATTGGAGAGATCCCCTAGAGAAGAAAATGGCAACTCACTCCATTATTCTTACCTGAGAAATCCCATGGACAGAAGAGCATGGCAACTATAGTCCATTGGATTATAAAGAGAAATCCCATGGACAAAGGAGCCTGGCGTAGCAGAGTCAGACATGACCTAGTGGCTGAACAGCCACAGCAAACTTACTTACAAAGCAGAAATAGAGACACTGGACATAGAGAACAAACATATGGGTACCAGGGGAGAAAGGGGAGAGTGGGATGAATTAGGAGATTGATACTCACACACAACTGATACTATTTATAAAATAGATAACTAATGAGAACCTTCTGTAGAACACCGGGAAGTCTACTCACTGTTCCATGGGGACTACTTGGGAAGGAAATCCAAAAAAATAAGGGATATATGTATATGTGTGACTGATTCCCTTTGCTGTACAGCAGAAACTAAAACAACATTGTAAAGCAACTATACTCCAGTAGAAATGAAACAAACAAACAAAAAGAAACAGAGAAACATTCTGTCAGTCCTTTCCTCTTCCCACTATAAGAAAGACTGGAAGGGCAGGGAGCTTTAGCTGTGAATGATCCTGATGCTTAGTGGAGTGCTTTAAGAGTACGTCAAGGCTGTATATTGTCACCCTGCTTATTTAACTTATATGCAGAGTACATCATGAGAAACATAGGGCTGGAAGAAACACAAGCTGGAATCAAGATTGCTAGGAGAAATATCAATAACCTCAGATATGCAGATGACACCACCCTTAAGGCAGAAAGTGAAGAGGAGCTAAAAAGCCTCTTGATGAAAGTGAAAAAGGAGAGTGATAAAGTTGGCTTAAAGCCCAACATTCAGAAAACGAAGATCATGGCATCTGGTCCCATCACTTCATGGGAAATAGATGGAGAAACAGTAGAAACAGTGTCAGACTTTATTTTTTTGGGCTCCAAAATCACCGCAGATGGTGACTCCAGCCATGAAATTAAAAGACGCTTACCCCTTAGAAGGAAAGTTATGACCAACCTCGATAGTATATTCAAAAGCAGAGACATCACTTTGCCGACTAAGGTCCCTCTAGTCAAGGCTATGGTTTTTCCAGTAGTCATGTATGGATGTGAGAGTTGGACTGTGAAGAAGGCTGAGTGCCAAAGAATTGATGCTTTTGAAGTGTGGTGTTGGAGAAGACTCTTGAGAGTCCCTTGGACTGCAAGGAGATCCAACCAGTCCATTCTGAAGGAGATCAGCCATGGGTGTTCTTTGGAAGGAATGATGCTAAAGCTGAAACTCCAATACTTTGGCCACCTCATGCGAAGAATTGACTCATTGGAAAAGACTCTGATGCTGGGAGAGATTGGGGGCAGGAGGAGAAGGGGATGACAGAGGATGAGATGGCTGGATGGCATCACGGACTCGATGGATGTGAGTCTGAGTGAATTCCAGGAGTCGGTGATGGACAGGGAGGCCTGGCATGCTGCAATTCATGGGGTCGCAAACAGTTGGACATGACTGAGTGATTGAACTTGAATACAGTAGATACTCAATAAATATGTGTTGAGTGAATGATTGAATTTTAATTTTCTAAGTATGATAATGTAACTTAAACCCTTTAAAATGTAAATATTCCAAGCAACATATTGTCACTTACAGAATGAATTGTTTGCTTATAAATGCTGCCTGGAATAGAGATTAATCACACTGTGGAAATTACCCTGCATAAGTAGAGGTGAGGCTTCAGACATAGGATGGAGAACTAGTTTAAATTTATAAATTAAATTTCTGGAAAAAAAAATCACTGCTTTCCGTAAGAGATACATCAGCTTAGAGACAAGTTCAAGTCCACTGCATTTTCTAGCTATCTTTCAGGAGCAAGTTTGTTTCCACCATAACAGCTATAGAAGTCAGCCAATGGGGTGGATTAAGCTCTAGTTTCCATGAGCATCAAATATAAAATGTAGTTAGATTGATAGATTTCAACTGGCAGGTTGAGAAGGCTTGGTTTACCTGTATGGAAATAGTGTCATGTGCAGGGCAGCAAAGGACACAGAGACATACAGAACCGACTTTTGGACTCAGTAGGAGAGGGAGAGGGTAGGATGATTTGAGAGAATAGTACTAGAATATATACATTGCCATATGTAAAATAGATAACAGTGCAAGTTTGATGTGAGACCCTGGGCACCCAGAGCCCTTGCTCTGTGACAACCTGGAGGGATGGGGTGGGAGGGAGGTGGGTGGGGACTTCGGTGGGGAGGGGACACATGGATGCCTATGGCTGATTCATACTGATGTATGGCAGAAACCATCACAATATTGTAAAGTAATTATCCTTCAATTAAAACAAAACAGAACAGTAAAGACAGGGTATTCCATTTCTAGTAGTCCAAGACAGAGGAAGTGGTATGGCAGAGGTTAATGCAGAGCTGATGATACAAATAAACATTAATAGAAGACTTAATGCATGACTCTTGGTTGAAAGCTGTTTTTTAAAGAACTCAATTGAAGTTCCTATATATTTGCATTAGATTTTACCTAATCTGCTATTTGTGTCCATCCAGGATACCACAAGAAATGTCATTTATTCTTTGTCCAGACTTAACTGTGATGGTTTCTCAGATATTTCTTGCTTTTGACCATCTTGACAATTTTGAGGATTAATTGTCAGATATTTTGTAGAATGGGCTTCCCTGATGGCACAGTTTTAAAGAGTCCGTATACCAATGCAGGAGACACAGGTTTGATCCCTAGGTTGGGAAGATCCCCTGGAGGAGGAAATGGTAATTCACTGCAGTATTCTTGCCTGGGAAATTCCATGGACAGAGGAGCCTGGCGGGCAGCAGTCCATGGGGTCTCAAACAGTTGGACATGACTTAGGGGCTAAACAACAACTAAATCTATAGTGGCATCTTACTGTCGTTTTTGCATATTCCTGATGACAAATGATATTTGTCATTAGGAATATGACATATTTGCATATGTTTATTTTTCATCTGTATATTTTATCTGTGCAAATGTCTATTTAAATATTTTGCTCATTTTTGGTTGGAATATTTTTATTCTTGAGTCTTGCCTTTTTTTTGTATATTTTGAATATAGATTCTTTATCAGATAAGTATTTTGCAAATATTCCCTCCCAATCTAGTGCTTGTCTTCTGATTCTATTAAGAGTGTCATTCCCAGAGCAGAAGTTTTTAATTTTCATAAAATCCAAAGTATCAGTTTTTTCCTTCAGGAGTCACACCATTGCCTTATATTTGAAAACTTATCACAAAACTCAAAATTCGGTAGATTTGTCTCCTATGTTTTCTTTAAGCTATTCTACATTTTACATTTAAGTCTACAATCCATTCTGGCTTAATTTTTTATTGAGGTATAATTGGCATATAACATTACATTAGTTTCAGGAATAGAACATATTTGTATATCCCAGAATCCTCCATGGATGCATTGTTCTCGATCTGTCTCCTTCAATCTCTGAACCCTATTGGATATTTTCCCCTCTTAGGAGAGATGGGAAACCTGAAGGGGACTGGAGTTAAAGGAAGGTTCTTCCTGGTATAAGCCTTTGGCAAAGACTTTCTCCCTGGAGAGTGGGATTTGGTTAAGTAGAAGTCTCTGAGCTTATTTCACAATGAGTATGCTTCCCCTTTCTCTGCCAGAACAAGGAACGAGTCTTTGTTAAAACTTCACCATGAGAACTGGATAGAGTTCAGGAGATAAAAGCCCATGAATGTACGAGACCCCTCCTAACACAATGGTCTTCAGGATCTTTCCCCTTTCAAGCTTATCCATAATCAGCCTCCTGCAATTTATCAAATTTGCTGCCTAAATGTTTCTGTCAGGGATCCCACAACTACCCTAGGTTCAGTAATTTAGAAGAAATGCTCATAGGATTCAGAATATCATCATACAGCTAGGATTTCTGACAGCAAAGTGACACATAGCAAAATCCTCCAAGGAAAAATGCATATGGGTGAAATATGGAGAAAACCGGCCACAAGCTTCCCCCAGTCTGGTCTCAGAGGAGGCACCGAGGATGCTCTTAATTCCTACAGCTAGGAGTTGTGACAATGCATTTTCAATGTTGCCTGTCAGGGAAGCTCATAGAGACTCAGTGCTCAAGGTTTCCATAGGGGTCACCTTCAGCCTGGCACATACCAAGCTTTCAGCCTCCCAGATGGGAAACAGGTGTGTCAGCTAAACCACATGGTTTATATAAACAACCTGGGCACCGTGAGTGAACACGGTTCTCTGAACGGTGAGAACCCTTCCAAAATTTGAGTTACCAGGAACCCGCTGACTTGCAAGGAGACATCTCCGAGATGTCTCAGGCCTGCTATGTAACTCTTACTGGTTTATGATCCCAGTGGCGACCGTTTCCAGGAAGTAGATCTTAAGTGGCTCTATCTCTCTGGATGTGTCTGTGCTGTGCTTAGTCACTCAATTGTGTCTGACTCTTTGTGACCCCATGGACTGCAGCCCGCCAGGCTCCTCTGTCCATGGGGATTCTCCAGGCAAAAATACTGGAGTGGGTTGCCATGCCTTCCTCCAGGGGATCTTCTCAACCCAGGGATCGAACCCAGCTCTCCTGCACTGCAGGTGAATTCTTTACCAGCTGAACCACCAGGGAAGCTCCCTGGATGTGTCTGTCTCTCTGAATTTCAGGGTAGAGGTTTATCCTGCAACCTCAGTTCTCTGAGAGGTCTAAGAGTAGTCATTGCTTTGCAGTTTTTCCAGCTTTTTATTTTCTTTTTAAAAAAATTAGTTTGTCCATAACAGATCTTAACTGCAGCATGCCAGATCTTTAGCTGCAGCATGTGAACTCTCCTAGCTGCAGCATGGGAGCTTTATTTGTGGCATGTGGGATCTAGTTCCCTGGCCAGGGATTGAACCCAGGCCCCTTGCACTGGGAGCATGAAGTCTTAACCACTGGACTACCAGGGAAGTCCCTACAGCTTTGTCTTATTGGAAGAATGGGAATGATAACTTTTAAGCCATTTAAATAGCAGAGCTGAAATCAGACGCTCCAAGGTGAAATTTAAGTATCACAAATTCTCCCTCAGAAAAATTCTTGCACAATTCTGTAGTTAACAACAGATAGGACTTTCTCTTCTTGGAGAAAAGAAGATTTTAAAAAAATGAAAAATTCAAAAAAGGATGTCCATAGGATACATGTGTGAACATCTATGTACGTCTATGACTGGCTGAAGAGCGATATCCAAAATTAACTGCTGAGGGACTGAAGCAGTAATTCTTACTGACTACATATCAAAATCCCATGGGGGGACATACTGGAGGATACTATTGCTCCAGACCCATCCAAAACCAAGAAAATAAAATTTTTTTAAAGTACATAGAATTCAGGCAAGAAATTTTTTTCTGACTCATGAATTAATTTTTTTCACATATAAAAAGTGTGCAGTCAGATTAAATGCAATAGCAACAATAACTCTGTCTTGGACAAGTTTTTAAAGATGTGATTTGAGTTGTACTGCTTCAAAAGACCTCATTAAACCGACAATCCTGGATATTTCTTAGACTACTAAACCATGATTTGGGGAGTAGGAATGAAAAGCCAAGTTTAAGAACCCATGATATTAAGAACCCTCCAGGGTATTATCATGTATGTTCAATTTGAGAATCATTAACCTAATATTTTAAAGACATAGGTAGAAAATATTTTAAGTGACCCGTCATTATCTCTTCCATAGAGATTGTAAAGATTTAACCAGGTTACCAAGGCTTCCCTTGTGGTTCATACAGAAAAGAATCTGCCTGCAATTCAGGAAATCTGGGTTTGATCCCTGGGTCAGGAAGATCCTCTGGAAAAGGGAATGGCTACCTACTCCAGTATTCTTGCCTGGGAAATCGCATGGACAGAGGAGTCTGGTGGGCTATAGTCCATGGGGTCACAAAGAGTCAGATACAACTGAAGCCACTTAGCACATACACACCTATTTAAAGGCTTTTGAAGAACCTACCCATACTGTAAAAAGATGGAAACATCCAAGAGTTGTCACAACAACTGACAAAATAGTCAGGGAAGCCAAGTCTTAATAAGGAAGGGAGGAAATTTTCTCAAGAATGAAACCATTGGTCTAAGATTGATTTCCTTCAAGCTCAAGTTAGACTAGGAGCTGGCAAGGTCTGCCAGTTGAGCAAGGCTGGAGAGGGTGTGCTGGCAATGACCTCCCCAACCAGGACCACCTGGCTAGGTGCAGAACACAGACATCAAGCCTGTGTCCGAAATAATAATGATGTTAATCAGGGAAGAAAAGCAAGATCACCAGAGGCCATTAATCATCAAGAAGCAAGATGGTACCTGAGATGCAGCACCTACCAGGAGATCAAGAAGAAAGAAACAAATGTCATCAAGTCTGAGATGGCCTGAGTCAAATCCTAGAGAGGAACTTAATTTACAGCAGATTGTTATACCTAAAGCACATGCTATGGGTAGATTAGGCACATGCATGTAGAACACATATTGTCTAACCTTACTTACATAAAATAATCTTAAACAAACATTTCAAGATTATCCTCTAGGGACTTCCCTGGCAGTCCAGTGGTTATGACTGCCTTCCAATGCTGGGAGTGTGGGTTCGATCTCGGGTCAGGAAGCTAAGATCCCACATGCCTCACAGCCAAAAATCCAACACAGAAAACAAAAGAAATCTTACAACAAATTCAATAAAGACTTTAAAATGATCCACATCAAAAATTTTTTTTTTAATTTTTAACTGTGTTTTTTTAAACTGTGGTTTTGCATTGTTGAACTTTGCTGTTTGATACTGGAATACATTCTTAAATAAATGTGGTTATGTAATATATCATTTTAATGCACATTTCTCACTTTATTTTTTTGCTAATGACATAGTACTTGCTGTGTATTTTATATTTATTTTAGACTGGGGAAATGTTAGACAGAAAGCAAATTTGAGCTATTTTCTTATTCAAGTTCGAAACAGGTCATAAAGCAGTGGAGACTACTCACAATGTCAACAACACATTTGGCCCTGGAAATGCTAACGCATGTACAGTTCAGTGGCAGGTCAAGAAAGTTTGCAAAGGAGATGAGAGCCTTGAAGGGGAGGCGCATGGTGGTTAGCCATCAGAAGTTAACAACGACCAGTTGAGAGGTTCGTTGAAGCTGATCCTCTTGCAACTACGTGGGAAGCTGCTGAAGAACTCAACATTGACCATCTTACAGTCATTGGACTGTGACGTGCAATGAGAAGTGGATTGTAAAGACAACCTGCTGCAGTCAGCTCAGTGGCTGGATTGAGAAGAAGCTTCAAAGCACTTCCCAAACCAAACTGGCACCCAAAGAAAGGTCACGGTCACTGTGTAGTGGTCTGCTGCCCTTCTGATCTGCTACAGTTTTCTGAATCCCAGTGAAACCATTACATCTGAGAAGTATGCTCAGCAAATCGATGAGAGGCACCGAAAACTGCAACTCCTGCAGCTGGCATTGGTCAACAGAACGGACCCAATTCTCCTCCAGGACAACGCCTGACTGCATGTCCCACCACCACCGCTTCAAAAGTTGAACGATTTGGGCTATGAAGTTTTGCCTCATCCGCCATATTCACCTGACTTCTTGCCAACTAGCTACCACTTCTTCAAGCACTCCACAACTTTTTAGGGGAAATGCTTTCACAGCCAGCAGGAGACAGAAAATGCCTTCCAAGAGTATGTCAAATCTCTCAGCATGGCTTTTTATGCTACAGGAATAAACAAACTTATTTCTCATTGGCAAAAATGTATTGATTATAATGGTTCCTATTTTGATTAAAAAAGATTTGTTCAAGCCTAGTTATAGTGATTTAAAATTCACAGTCTGCAAGCACAGTCACTTTTCCACCTGCCTAAATGGTTTCCACTGTAAACAGAGTGAATCAGCCATATGTGTACATATATCCCCTCCCTTCCGGATTTCCTCCCCGTGAAGGTCACCCCAGTAGAGCCCCCTATGCTATATAATATGTTCTCATTAGTTACCTATTTTATACATAGTGTCAATAGTGTATATGTTTCAATCCCAGTCTCCCAATTTCTCCCACTCCTTCCTGTTCCCTTAAGGAAAGATGAAATACATTGATTTCTTTGGACCTGACTATGTGATCTGTTTTGAACACTTGTTTATAGGCAGATATAATGTCAACAAGATTTTGGAATATGTTTGCAAAGTGGGGCTTCCCTCTAATATTGCCATGGACATCACGTGCCCCAGTTAGCCTGATAGTCTGAGAGGAGACTCACACGGAGAAGATACTGAATTGTAGATTTGAAAAGAGAGCCAGAGCTGCTGCTATGGCCAATAAGTAGATCTATGAATATAAAGATTATTTTAAGCCACCGAGTTTTGCAGTGGTTTGTTATCCAGCATTATTTTAATAATAACTGACTGACTTAATAGTATAACTTACAATTAAAAAATGTAAAATCAAATTAAATATTCAAGTGTTGTTGTTTAGTCACTAAGTCATGTCTGACTCTTTTGTGACCTCATGGACTATAGCCCACCGGGTTCCTCTGTCAATGTAATTTCACAGGCAAGAATATTGGAGTGGGTTTCCATTTCCTTCTCCAAGAAATCTTTCTGACCCAGGGATGGAAGCTGCATCTCCTTCACTGCAGGTGGCTTCTTTACCACTGTGCCACTAGGGAAACTGTCTAAGTAAATGATGGCATATTCATGAAATGAATGTGTAATCACTAAAAATAATATTATATTAAAATATTCATTGGCATATAAAATGCTCATAATAAGCTTTCTAAGTGAATATATGGCTATAAAGTGAATATGTGTCTATAACATACTGTGCTTAGTATTTTTTTGGTATAAAATATGTGTGTAGATTTCTACCTGTATGCATCAATACATTTATATATAAATTCAAATTTTTGCACAAGAAAGATTTAAAAGTTAAAGATTATAATATTGACAGTGGTTATTTAAGAATGTTGAAATTAGAGATTTTCCCACCTTACAAAGTTTCCCATGTTTTCCAAATTTCAGAATTATAAGGGAAAGAGGGAGATTTTATAAAAAAAAAAAACAACTAAATATTCCTTGCAGACAGCTGTAGATTTCTCTCCAGTATTTCAGATATTGAGTCAGTCCTCTGCATGCTAATGCTGATTGGAAACATCTGAGAGCATGTCTGAACATCTCAGTATTTGTAAAATCTGAATGGATAAATATCGGAAGAAGAATGAAGATTTTATTGGTGTCATTAAGTGTTTTTGTCAGCCTAGTGTGTCCTTTGCAATTTGTTATCAACTCTTCTTTCTTGATTTAGGGTGGAACTTCCTGCAAAACAAAAATGTTGACACAATAGGCACTTAGTGTCTCTTTGCTGATTGTGTGAGTATGTGGTTGAAAGGCTGAGTCACTGATGGAATGAATGTCAGATGGGTCAGAGATTTTCTAACAACATACAATAGCTTTAATCCAGTCCCACTTGTCTGCAAGGGGAGCAGGTGGGAGGCTGGCTCAGATAATGGTGGAGCTGGATCCATGTTCCAGAGGATAAGAGATGGCTCTGTACAATCTATCATGCGAATGTTATCGTGATAGTGTTCCTGTAATAATGAAGAGTCTCTTTTAGAAACTTGTTAAGCCTGTGTTGCAACAATATATTAACATAGGTAAATGGCTTGAATGATACATCTAAAGGCAAGATTTAGAGGCAAGATCCTCTAAATCTTTGTACCACTAGAATACTTCCCTCAGAATAGTGTCTTCTTTTGGGAATTCCTTGGTGGTCTAGTGGTTAAGACTCTGTGCTTCCAATGCTAGGGATATGGGTTCGATCCCTGGTTGGAGAGAGAAGATCCCACATGTTCTGGGGCAAATAAGCCCACACACCACAACTGGAGAAAGCCCACATGCCACAACAGAGAGCATGGACAGCCCCCCCAAAAAAAGTGCTTTCTTTAAGTGGATGCCTGAGTATGAAAAAGTTTGGAAAAATACTTGGGATTGGATCAATACTATATGTTATCTAAAATAAACCAAATAATCTGAGAATTAAGAGAATCTTCCTATCTCCAACAAACTTGCCCACATTTTTACTAGAAGTGACCTGAGTTTGCAAGATCAGCTGGTCTCAGGACTTCAAAACAAACACAATCTTACAAACAACTCCTAGTAATGAAAATGCTGTCTAATGCTGACCAAAGAAACAACTTCATGGTGACAGGGATCTGTAGTCCACAGAGCATTTAGGTTTTTCTGTATATATTTAATTTCCAAACCATACCAACTCTTCCTTGCTCTGTGATGTGGAAGGCTAGCTGAATTTTCTGGAGTTACCTAAGCACAGTGCTGGGGAAATGCTGAGTGAGATGAAGCTGGAAGAGCTACCTTGTACTCCTTAAGTGAGAGAATTAACTCAAGGTTCCTGGTAAGTCAGATAATTTATGTAGTCTCCTTTAAAAAGGGCTTCCAAGGTGGCCCTAGTGGTAAAGAATCTCTGCCTGTTAATGTGGAAGACCCAAGAGATATGGGTTTGATCCCTAGGTCAGGAAGATCCCCTAGAGTAGGAAGTGGTAACTCATTCCACGATTCTTACCTGGAAAATTCCATGGACAAAGAAGCATAGTACAGAATCAAACAATAATGATGCCTGGCCACTGTGAAAATGAATGAGATTAGTCACATAAAATGCCTGGCATGGATGTCTATTGCAGGTGGATTCTTTACCAGCTGAGCCACCAGGAAAGCCCTGTCTGTGACATAGTAAACACTAAATAAGTATTAGCGTTCTCCATGACTTTTTTCCCCACCTTTTCTCTGTCTCTACTCTGTCCCTCCCTCTTCTCTCCTTATTTCTGTCACCTCATAAACTAGGAATTACAGAAGAATATGTATTTGATAAGGGAAAGTCACATGTCTGGTGACAGAGATCCACATGAATCACAATAGGATAAACAGAACTTGAAGACTTGTTGCAAGTGGATTGAATAGATGCTGACATGCTTAAATGAACACATTTCATTTGCACATAATTTCCTTCTACTACCAGCCTCAGAAACTTCCCATTCGTGCAGCCACAACTTGTTAGGTAATATAAAGAAGGCATGAATTTGAGCAAACTGTGGGAGATAGTTGGAGAAGGAAATGGCAACCCACTCCAGTGTTCTTGCTTGGAGAATCCCAGGGACGGAGGAGCCTGGTGGGCTGCCGTCTACTGGGTCGCACAGAGTCGGACACGACTGAAGCGACTTAGTGGCAGTGGCTGGGAGATAGTGAAGGACAGGGAAGCCTGGTATGCTGCAGTCCATGGGATCGCAAAGAGTTGGACACGACTTAGTGACTGAACAACAACAATAAAGAGAAGGCATGGAATGGTTTAGATGGCAAGATTACAGGAGCATTTTTAGCCTTAAGATACAAATCTATGAGTTCTCCTTTTTCACAAAGGAAAATTTCCACAAAGTTTTATACAAGAAGTAGTATGCAATATTACAATTTCTTCTCTAATCTTTTCCTAACTTAACTCTTGAAAATGAAAGAGAAGTCGTTCAGTCATGTCCAAATCTTTGTGACCCCATGGGCTGCCAGGATTCTTGGTCCATGGGATTTTCCAGCCAAGAACACTGGAGTGATTTGCCATTTTCTTCTCCAGGGGATCTTCCCAAGCCAGGGATCAAACCCAGGTCTCCTGCGCTGAAGGCAGGCTCTTTACCATCTGAGCCATGAGGGAAACCCTACTTAACTATTCAGTTCAGTTCAGTTCATTCACTCAGTCATGTCTGACTCTTTGAAACCCCATGAACCACAGCATGCCAGGCCTCCCTGTTCATCACCAAGTCCTGAGTCCACCCAAACTCATGTCCCTTGAGTCAGTGATGCCGTCCAACCATTTCATCCTCTGTCATCCCCTTCTCCTCCTACCTTCACTCCTTCCCAGCATCAAAGTTTTTTCAAATGAGTCAGCTCTTCACATGATGTGGCCAAAGTATTGGAGCTTCAGCTTCAACATCAGTCCATCCAATGAACACCTAGGGCTGATCTCCTTTAGGATGGACTAGTTGGATCTCCTTTAGGATGGACTAGTTGGATCTCCTTGCCGTCCAAGGGACTCTCAGGAGTCTTCTCCAATACCACAGTTCAAAAGCATAAATTCTTCAGTGCTCACTTTCTTTATAGTCCAACTCTCTCACCCATACATCACTACTGGAAAAGCCATAGCCTTGACTAGACAGACCTTTGTTGGCAAAGTAATGTCTCTGCTTTTTAATATACTGTCCAGGTTGGTCATAACTTTCCTTCCAAGCAGTTAGCATCTTTTAATTTCATGGCTGCAATCACCATCTGCAATGATTTTGGAGCCCCCTAAAATAAAGTCAGCCACTGTTTCCACTGTTTCCCCATCTATTTTCCATGAAGTGATGGGACCAGATGCCATGATCTTTGTTTTGTGAATGTTGAGCTTTAAGCCAACTTTTTCACTGTCCTCTTTCACTTTCATCAAGAGGCTCTTAACTCTTACTTACTGTCTAAATAATGCAACCATTTCACAACTGATAAAGGATACTAGAAAAGAGACTTCTTTTCTGTGTGTCTTCTTCTTTAACATTCCAACATCCACATCATCATCAATTTGAGCCTGAGTTCCAGCTCCTGAAGAATACTTGGTGCCAATGTTGTGTATTTTCTGTGTCCAAATGTCCTTCTTATGACTCATGGTATCCATCCAGCATTTCAAATCACATATATTTTTTCCCCAGGAAAGAGACATAAAATCGTGTAGATAAGGAATGTGGAAGAACATACACTCACATTATCATATGGTGACAGAGACATCAACTCTAGGGGAAAAATGGCACTTTCTACAGATTCCTGGATAGAACCCACATTAAAAGGAAGAAAATGAACAGTTTATAACAGAATGTAAAACCTCTTCCAAGCACTTCCCTCCAGTTTCATTTAATCTTCAACGTCAACAAGGCATTCCCCCAAGCACCATTATGTAGGAGACCCACCTATCCCGGCTGTTCAGATATGCTAGCAGGCTTTGAGCTGTTCAATGTCTATTTCACCAAGATTCATTAAGGACTCAGCAGAGTCGGTCTTTATTTGCAGTGTGGACATACATCAGCCTTGCAACACACACACACACACATAAACATATACAACTAAAACAAATTCACTTGTGCGAAACTTTATTTTTTATGAAATACTGCCTATATCTCATTGATTCTATTAATTCCATCTCAAAATCAATTCATTGTGTTTAAAAAGAGCTAGCCATGAAATTGCCTGAACCTTTTATTGGGCTTTTTCACTGGTGTGATGACTGTATACTAAAGAACACATACCATAAGTACATCCTTCTGGGGCCTCAAAACTCAGCAGAAATGAGAAAGAAAGGCAAAGAAGAAAATTAAAAATTAGACAAAAGACAACCCTGAGGAATGAGTCAGGAAGGGGAGCAGAGAGAGATGACAAATTACAAAGGAGACTGCATAGCAGCCATCCTGAACTGAGGTCCATTGAGCTTCCCGGGTGGCACTAGTGGTAAAGCAGCTGCCCGCCAACGCAGGAGACGTAAGAGACGTGAGTTTGATCCCTGAGTTGGAAAGATCCCCTGGAGGAGGAAATGGGAACCTGCTCCAGTATTCTTTCTGGAGAGTATCATGGACAGAGGAGCCTAGAGGACTACAGTCCATAGGGTCGCACAGAGTAAGACACAACTGGAGTGACTCAGCACAAGAGAAGGGCGTTAGAGTAGGTCAATGGGCCAGCCTTGTTGGTGCTCTTACCATGAGCCCAGAATTGATGAAGAAGTGGAAACTGAGCCATGGTTGGGTTACACATCTTGCCCCCAGCCATAAAATAATAAAAAGAGGCTGTGATCTCAGGTAGTGTGTGGCCCCAACCACCCCTTCTTCACGGTGGCTTCGAAAGAACCCAGAGAGGTAGCTGGTTGACATAGGATCACGTGGGCCTGGGAATGAGAACAGTGCTAGGCACCAAGCAGGTGGCCGATGCTTATTATGTATTTCATGTGTCCTGAGGGGATTCAGGTAGTGAAAACCAGGAGGGAAAAATGTCTAAGTACCTGGAAAAGGACCCATTATAAAATAAGGGTGGACAATAGGGACGTCGGGAGTCAGGAGAGAAGAGAAACAGAGATGATTAATTCAAGTAACAGAAGCCTTGAGGGTTTGTGGTTTGTTTTTTTTTTTTTTCAGTATAATTACTTTACAATGTTGTGTTAGTTTCTGCCTTACAACAAAGTGAGTCAGCCATACATATATACATATCCCCCCTTCTCGAGCCCCCCTCCCATTCCACCCTCTACCACAGGCCTCTAGGTCATCACAGAGCACCAAGCTGACCTCCCTGTTAAACAGCGTCTTCCCACCAGCTACCTGCTCTACACACGGTAGTGTGTGTGTGTGTGTGTGTCAGCGCTCTTCTCTGAAGCTGTCTCACCCTCCCGCCCCCCAGCAGACTCCAGGCTCATTCACATCACTGCACATGGCCCAGTGTTGTCCCTTTTTGTGGCTGAGTGACGTCCCACTGCATATATGTGTTGCATCTTCTTTATCCATTCCTCTGCTGATGGACATTAAGGTCGTTCCACGTCCTGGCTATTGTACATAATGCTGCAATGAACACTGGCTTACATGCGCCTTTTTGAATTATGCTTTTCTCAGGGTATATGTCCACTACTGGGATTCCTGGGTCATGGGCTGAGTTGCTTGATTCATGTCCGACTCTTTGAGACCCAATGGACTGTAGCCCGCCAGGCTCCTCTATCCATGGGATTCTCCAGGCAAGAATACTGGAGGGGGTTGTTGTGCCTTCCTGCAGGGGATCTTCCCAAGCCAGGGATCAAACCTGCTTTGCGTATATCTTCTACACTGGCAGAAGCGCTTTACCAAAAACATCACCTGGGGAGCCCCAAAGCTGTGCTGAACATGGGGCTTAAACCAAAGATCCTGTGACTAAGACTCTCATGCTCTACTGACTGGGCTGGCCTGGCTGCTGCTTTCAATTTTATAGAAACGTGAGCCATTCCATGGGGGTCAGAGCCAGTCTCCCCACAGTTATCAAGTGGCCTCCATCTTCACAGGCAATTCCCATGTGAAGTAAGGTGGTTAGATTCGGGCATTGATCGCTTTTGCGACTAGGTGAACTCAATATCCAGAAGAGAGTGGCTTGTCAATAATGCAATGTGTTTAAAACCTACCACGTCCCTACTCCAGGTCAGATACAAAAATGTGATTCTTCAGTCTTTGGAGTCAGTTTAGAATCAGAACCCCAGGATCTGCCACTTACTGTGCAATGACTCTTTGGCAAATTTCTTTCTTTCTTTCTTTCTTTTTTTTTCTCTTTTGGCCATGATGGATCCTTGCTATGGTGCACCAGTAGGTGGGTAGAGGGGTGCTTAGTTGTCCAGCAGCATGTGGGATCTTAGTTCCCCAACCAGGGATTGAACCCGGGTCCCATGCATTAGAAGGTGGATTCTTAACCACACTGAACCACCAGGGAAGTCCCTCTTTGGCAAGTATCTTTACCTTCTTCCTTCACATTCTCTTGTCCCTGAGATGTGACTATAGTTGCTAATATAGCACCTGGGGCATCCTAGAGGCTCGAAAGTGGGTAGTTGTTGAAGATGTTCTGTCCTGATTTTCAGAGTATTCCTGCACAGCCCATGACACTGATGGAGTTCACAGCTTTATAAGGATGAGAAACGCATAAGCCGACAATCACCAGGGAGCATGCAGGACGCCCTGGCGGACACGGGCGTGAGCTCTAGAGGCAGGTTGCATTTCTCCCACCTGCAGGTTCAACATTCTGCCTCCTCATTTTCAGGAAGCTCTCCTTGAGGCTATCAACAAGGTTGAGGTGACAATTCAGCCTTCAGCTGCCTCAGCAAAGCCTGAGGAAGGATACAAAGATGCCACAAGAGAGTTCAAACTTGACTCAAAAAATATCTGAGAAAATGGCAGGGTTGTATTGTATGTTTAAATATAAAGTTCATCAGAAGCCTGGGAAATAATTCTGAAGCTGGCAATTTAGCCTGCACACCTGAAAACAAGCCTTTGTCAAACTAAGAACTCTCTCACAAAGCAGTTCCTTGTGTTAGTTGGCATTCATTTGTCACACGGTAATTATCCTATTAATCCAAATTAGACCCTTATCTTGGGCTCTTCATCCAATATGTGAATATAACAATTACTGTGTGTCAGGGGGAGTGAGAAGAAAGGTGATTTCAGAAACATGCCTTGTCATGAGAGCAATTTTTTTTTTTTTTTGCAGTAGAAAGAAATACAACTTTAACATTTATAAGAACTCAGATACATGCATGTATCTAAGAAATAAAATAAATTTTAGGTTTGTAAAGATCTTTGCAGTTCTTACAGTGTTGTTTTCTTGTTGCTTAGTTGCTAAGTGGTGTCTGACTCTGCAACCTGATGGCTCCTCTGTCCATGGAATTTCCCAGGCAAGAATACTGGAGTGGGTTGCCAGTCCCTTCTCCAGGGGATTTTCCCGACCCAGGGATTGAACCTGCATCTCCTGAACTGCAGGTGGATTCTTTACTGTTGAGGCACCAGAGAAACCCCAGAGTAATCTACAGGGAGATTCAAAACAGGCAAGGAGATCAGTTACTGGGGATATCATGCCCTCTGGCACCTCATTCCAGAGGCTTCTATTCAATTAACCAGAGACATCTATAAAGGACCTTCTTAATACAGGGTTGTATGACATAGACCCAAAAGACAATAGCAGTGACATTCATGTGTGTGGGATTTTCCAGATGCCACTGAGGGGCTCTGTGCATCTACTTGGCTGAATACACTGGGCAGGGGAGTAATAAGGCAGATACATGAGCTCCATTAGAAGAGATTTTATTCAGTAGGTTTACAATAGGGTGCCAAGTTCTGCAGGTTTTTACAAAGCTCTATAGGTGATTCTGAGAGTTAAGAGTAGAAACGACTGTATGTGTGTGGCGGGGAGGGGATGGGTGTGTGCTCAGGCGCATGTACCCAGTCGCTTAGTCAGGTCCGACTCTTTGTGACTGCCTGGACTCTAGCCCGTCAGGCTCCTCTGTCCATGAGATTTCCCAGGCAAGAATACTGAACTGGTTTGCCATTTCCTGATCCAGGGGACCTTCCTGATTCAGGGATCAAACCTCATCTCCTTTACTGCAGGGAGTCTGGTGAATTGCAAGTGGATTCTCTACTACTGAGATACCCAAACTACTGCCAAATACAGATCTTGCCCTAATGATGAAAATCACCTGGGATATTAATATAATATGCCAATTTCCTGGTCACACTGCAGACCCACTGTATTTGGAATCTCTGAGTTCTGGGCCCAGATACTATATTTTAACTACTAACAGGTCAGTTTCAGCTTCTGGCCTGTTGCAAACCTATGCATCAATGCTTTGTTGTCTACAAATCAATTTTCTAGCATTATCAGTCAGTTCCTAAAGGGAGACATTTCTGAGTTTTATTTCCGCTCTTTGACCTACTAGACTTATAATTCTTGGCAATACCTTAAGCACACAAAATCTCAGGTGACTGATTTGTGAAATGATCAGAGTTTATCGAAAAGACTAAAAAGTAACAAATGTAAAATCTTTAGCAAGGGGGCAGAGAGTGAGGATTGAATATTTATTTTTCCTTGCCATGACTTTATCTACCTCTTTGTTTTGTTCATTTTAGCTTGTGGGATCATAGTTCCTGGACCAGGGATTGAACCCACACCCCCTACAGTGGAAGCTTGAAGTCTTATTGGACCCACCAGAGAAGTCCCTATACCTTGTAATATGAATGATAATTCACAAATTAGAGGGGATATAAAATATAAAATTCTGATAAAAGAATCATGATCAAAACAAATGTGAGGTCATATTTCATTTTCACTAAAAAATAATGATAACACCGGATTGAGGTGAAGTTGAAATGAAAGCGGTACACTCATACATTGCTACAGCAATGCAAATCTCAGGTTCTTTTGAAGATTTGATATGCTTTTAAAATTATAATAAAATACCCAAGATTTTTTTCACTTGGTCATTTCCTATGGAAAGTAACCCTAAGGATGGAAAGTAACCCTAAGGATGGAAAGCACTGTTTTAATCAGGATGTTTGTTCTGGCATTTTTCAAAATAGGAGAGATTTTAAAGCAGCCTGAATGTCCAGCAATATTTAAGACAAGGTATGTGCTTGCATGCTCAGTCGTGTCTGACTCTCTGCGACCATATGGACTGTAGCCTGCCAGGCTCCTCTGTCCATAGGATTTTCCAAGAAAATCTTCTGGAGTATGTTGCTAGTTCCTCCTCCAGGGGATCTTCGTGACCCAGGGATTGAACCCACGTCTCCTGTATTACACCCAGATTCTTTACTGCTGGGCCACTGGGGAAGCCTTTAAGAAAAGGTACATTCTTTTACATGTAATACTATGAAGCCACTAAGAGTAATTATTAAGATCACTGAGTAATAAAGAAAAGCTTCTGTCCTGTGATGTGAGAAAGGAAGAGTGAAAATATATGTCTTATATGATTACAAGAGTGAAATACTTGGGTAAAATACAAGGGTAAAATATTGATGTACAGAAGATATGGGAAATTAATAATTAAGTTGCTATGGGATGAAGAACTTGAGTTTTTTTTTAATTTTTATTTCATACCACATTACCATTATAGTGCTGCTGTATGTTCTGTGACTACTTTAAAATATTGCCTGTCCTTTCTATTATTTGAAAGAAGACAGCTCATAGGAATTGTTCCATCCACAGAAAGTCCTAATATAAAACCACTTTGATGATCTCTGACCATTAAAGAAAAATCTAATTTGTATTACAGGGTCATCCTGGCTAGTCAAGAGATCTTAGGCAGGAAATCCTAATCCAGCGAAAGGAAACCACAAAAGGCAATATGACAAGGGACATTCCAAGCTGGATGCAAGAAAGCGAGCTAAGTCCAGAATGAATGGCCAAATGCAGGATGGGAAGAGGGTGTTGGCTTATAAGACAGCTACACCTGGAGAGGCTCAGAGCTATGAACACTGACAGGTTTGTTAGCTCATGAAGAATGATGAGATTAATCTGGCTCAAGGGTCCAGAGTGGAGTCACAGACATACATTTTCATGTATGTTAGAAAGAGTCTGGGTTCCTATTATACAGAGTGAAGTAAGTCAGAAAGAGAAAAACAAATATTGTATATTAAGGCATCTATATGGAATCTAGAAAAATGGTACTGATGAACCTATCTGCAGGGCAGGAATAGAGATGTAGCATAGAAAATGGACATGGCTGGGATGGGGGGTAAGCGTGGGATGAATTGGGAGACTGACATTTGCATATATACACTACTGGGTTTCCCAAGAGGCTCAGTGGGAAAGAAGCCACTTGCCACTGCAGGAGATGCAGAAGATGAGGGTTTGATCCCTGGGTCAGAAGGTCCCCAGGAGAAAAGAATGGCAACCCACTCCAGTATTCTTGCCTGGAGAATCCCCTGGACAGAGGAGCCTGGTGGGCTACAGTCCAGGTGGTCATAAAGATTCAGACATGCCTGAGTGGCTGAGCATGCATGCACCCATATACTCTACCACATGAAAAACAGATAGCTGGTGGGAACCTGCTGTTTAACACAGGGAGCTCAGCTTGGTGCTCTGTGATGACCTAGAGGGGTGGGATGAGGGGTGGAAGGGAGGCTCGAGAGAGAGGAGATATATGTATGCAAATATCTGATTCACTTCATTGTATAGCAGAAACTAACACAACACTGTAAAGCAATTATCTTCCAATTAAAATAAATTTTAATAAATAAATACAGTCTGAATCAAGCACTGACCCAAGCATTCGCTGAGCTGCCCCAGAGAAGGCACTGATCCAATCTTCCTGCTCATTCTCTCATCCCTATTCCCAATATGCTCTAAAGCTATGCCCGGTTCCATGCGCAGAGTTTTGACCCCATTACATAATTGCTGTATGAACTGGCTAGTGCCACCATAAGAGTACATCATGAGAAACGCAGGGCTGGAAGAAGCACAAGCTGGAATCAAGATTTCCAGGAAGAATATCAATAACCGCAGATATGCAGATGACACCACCCTTATGGCAGAAAGTGAAGAGGAACTCAAAAGCCTCTTGATGAAAGTGAAAGAGGAGAGTGAAAAAGTTGGCTTAAAGCTCAGCATTCAGAAAACGAAGATCATGGCATCTGGTCCCATCACTTCATGGGAAATAGATGGGGAAACAGTGGAAACAGTGTCAGACTTTATTTTTTGGGCCTCCAAAATCACCACAGATGGTGACTGCAGCCATGAAATTAAAAGATGCTTACTCCTTGGAAGGAAAGTTATGACCAACCTAGATAGCATATTCAAAAGCAGAGACATCATTTTGCCAACCAAGGTCCGTCTAGTCAAGGCTATGGTTTTTCCTGTGGTGATGTATGGATGTGAGAGTTGGACTGTGAAGAAAGCTGAATGCTGAATAATTGATGCTTTTGAACTGTGGTGTTGAAGAAGACTCTTGAGAGTCCCTTGGACTGCAAGGAGATCCAACCAGTCCATTCTGAAGGAGATCAGCCCTGGGATTTCTTTGGAAGGAATGATGCTAAAGCTGAAACTCCAGTACTTTGGTCACCTCATGCAAAGAGTTGACTCATTGGAAAAGATTCTGATGCTGGGAGGGATTGGAGGCAGGAGGAGAAGGGGATGACAGAGGATGAGATGGCTGGATGGCCTCACTGAGTCGATGGATGTGAGTCTGAGTGAACTCTGGGAGTTGGTGATGGACAGGGAGGCCTGGCGTGCTGCGATACATGGGGTTGCAAAGAGTCGGACATGACTGAGCGACTGAACTGACTGACTGACTGACTGACCATAATAAAGTAGCATAGACTGGGTGGCTTAACCCACAGAACCAGTCTTCCCAGCTCTGGAGGTTAGATGTGCACAGTCAAGAGCTGGCAGAGTTGGTTTCTTCTGAGGTGTCTCTTCTTGGCTTGTAGACAGCTGTCATCACGCTGTATTTTCACATGGTCTGTCCTGTGTGTCTGTGTCCAAATGTCCTCTTCTTAGAAGGACACTAATCATTTTATATTAGGACCCACCTAAACGACCTCATTTTAACTTGATCACATCTTCACAGACCTTACCTCCAAATACAGTCACCCTGTCAGGTACTAGGGACCGGAACTTCAACATAAGAATTTTGTAGAGACACAATTAAGCTCATAATGGTTGTCACGCTTTGTTGTTCGGTTACCAAGGCATGTCTGACCCTTTGTGAACCCATGGACTACAGCATATCAGGCTTCCCTGTCCTTCACTATCTCCTGGACTTCGCTCAAACTCATGTCTATTGAGTCAGTGATGTCATCAAACCATCTCATCTTCTGTTACTCCTTTCTCTTGCTATCCTCAATCTTTCCTAGCATCAGGGTCTTTTCCATTGAGTAGGCTCTTCCCATCTGATAGCCAAAGTATTGGAGTTTCAGCTTCAGCCTCAGTCCTTGCCATGAATATTCAGGGTTGATTTCCTTTAGGATTGACTGGTTTGATCTCCTTGTTGTCCAGGGGACTCTCAGGAGTCTTCTCCAGCACCACAGTTCAAAAGCATCATTTCTTCGATATTCAGCCTTCTATATGATCCAACTCTCACATGCGTGCATGACTACTGGAAAAGCCTCACTCCAAATCCCTGAATAAACCAAGGGAATGAACCACACAGGAGAATGTTCATCATCTTGTGGGTCTGTTCAGCCAGTGGGCAGATAATAGGAGATTCGTGGGGCATGCAGGGTAATCCTGATTCTGTTCTTGAGTCACAAGTGTCTGCAGCAAGTATGAGTATTCACATCACATACACAGAATGGTAGAGAAGTATTTTCTTTTTAAAGTAGGATTTAATATCTAGTTTCAGTACCCATTTTGACAGACACAAACATTTACTCTCAATAGACTGAGAAGCATCTTTGTCAGTTGGGTCATGTCACTCTTGTGTCAGGGAACAGTCAGAAGATGCCAAGCTTTGCTGGGGAAGGAGGTGAAAACAATCTATCATCATCCAATCTTCACAGATTGTTGCTTCTCATTCTGGAAACTGGAGGCCAAGTCACTGCCTTCCTCAGCCATGTTGCCATCATGTCTTCATGGCATCCTGAAGAACATCCTAGGATCATCCTAGGATTCTTCTGGAATCCTAGAACATCCTATAGACCCTGTGTGCTTGGAGACATCAAGAACTCACACTTTTCCATTAGGGACTCTTGGAACTCTGAGGCCCCCAGTAGGGGCAGGGGCAGAACCCAGGTCTTCTCTTTCAAGCCTATGGAATCCTAAGACCCAGTCTAGACTCCAGGATACACGGCACCATATTTAGGGCTCCCAAGCAGCTGAGTTCTCCCTTGCATCTCCTGACTGTCTCTTCTCCACACAGTCCATAAACTTTCTACCTAATCTGACGGCAAGTTTGCCTGACTCTTTATCTCTTCACAATAGCCTGAGGTTTATTGAAGGGTTAATAGGGTAGCAGAGATGTGCCTGCAAACGGGTCTCTCTGCTCAGGCTGAGCGTCCTTGCATACGAGGCATTCTGCCAAAGAGTCTGGACACAGCCTTGAGTTTAATGGTCCCTTGCAAACGAGGGAGCATTCCCTTCTTGAGATAAGAGGGAGATGAGGGCTTTGGGCAGACTCTGCAGTAGACAGAGATTTCACTCCCCTTTGCTGTACGATAACATGTATGCACCTGCACTGTACTGAAAAGGCTTATTCTTACAGTCTAAAATTCTGCCTAAGGAGGGCTTTATAATAATAAACGGCAATTAGTTTGCCCAGTTGTTCCTCTGGCCAGAGTGGTGTCCTGTCTGTCTTTTGTATGTCTTGTATGTTTTATGTCGTTTCACTCGTAATCTCCAGAAATCTCCTACAGTTTATGCCCTCAATTCTTTGTGTTTTAGGATTTTGAAGATAAACTCTTATGTTTTCCAGTTCCCAAAGTATTCCTCCTTAAAATCCATTTCGAAACTCAAAAGCCTGAAATTGATTTCTTTTCTGGGCTCTGCAGTAACAACTCCAACCCAAGGCAGTGGGTCCTTTGGAGTCCATTTTGAGTGGAGAAGAGCCATAAGCCTAAGAAAAAAAAAAGATATGAAGGAAAATACACCATTAAAATAATGTCCTACTAGCTACCTTAGCAGAGGAGCCTGGTGGGCTGCAGTCCATGGGGTCGCGAAGAGTCTGACACGACTGAGCAACTTCACTTTCACTTTTCACTTTCATGCATTGGAGAAGGAAATAGCAACCCACTCCAATGTTCTTGCCTGGAGAATCCCAGGGAAGGGGCAGCCTGGTAGGCTGCCGTCTATGGGGTCACACAGAGTCAGATACGACTGAAGTGACTTAGCAGCAGCAGCAGCAGCTACCTTAACCAGTGAGGAAAACATGTGGTCAAATTCATCTAAAACCCAACAATGTTGCTAACTATGAGTTCTTAGGCATGATCTCTACTGTGGAGAGCAGAGAAATAAAAAAGAATCTTGAGGCTTTACAGATGCAATTCAATTGCTCACCCTCTTACTTCCTGGCAAGGTTGTGTCTGTCAATGGCTGGAAGCTCTATTTTTATTTTTGTTACCTTTCCAACTAACCCATCAGCTGTTGCATGTCCTAGCCCAGGGCTTCTCAAACTCTAATATGCATGCAAGTAACTTGGAGGACTTGTCAAAATGCAGATTTGAGTTTAGCAGATCTACAGTGAAGCCTGAGATTCATTATCTGTAAAGCACTCCAAAGACAGGAATTATATACTTCCTATTACTTATGTTGTCAAAGGGTCCCTGAGGATGGAGACTTAGATACTACCACGAGTTTCAGCACAGAGTCAGAGCAGGCGGTTCCAAACTGGAGCCTGTCCTCAAACTTCCAGTCTATAGATGGTGAATAGCACCAAGGTCATCTAAAGAGGTTCCAAAGTCTTCTAGAACAAGAGGCCATGTCTTTGAACATGGACATAGCTCCCAGGATGTTGAATATAATACTCACCTTTAGCTCACTCAGAAGCAATCTGCCAGATTGTTCATATTCAGAGAGGTATCCCTATAGTTATTTGCTGCTCTCCCTAAAGTTACTCTGAGAGGTGACAGTCGGGACAGCAACAACATACCCAAGAATTTGATCTAAAAATGAATTCTCAGAATATATATAGGGCTTCCCAGGTGACACCAGTGGTAAAGAACCTGCCTGCCAGTGCAGGAGACCTAAGAGATGTGGGTTCAGTCCCTGGGTCAGGAAGATCCCCTGGAGGAGGGCATGGCAACAGACTCCATAGAGTGGAAGTGGAATAGAATCCAGTGAACAGAGGAGCCTGGCAGGCCACAGTCCATAGGGTTTCAAAGAGGCAGACAAAACTGAAGTGACTTGGTACACATGCATATATGTGTACTTAGTACACATAGGCTTCCCTGGGGGCTCAGACAGTAAAGAAACTGCTTGTGACGCAGGAGACCCGGGTTCGATGCCTGGCTTGGGAAGATCCCCTGAGGAAGGAAACAGCAACCACTCCAGTATTCTTGCCTGGAAAACTCCATGGACAGAGTAGCCTGGTGGGCTACAGTCCATAGGGTTGCAAAGAGTCAGATGTGACTGTAAGACTAACAGAGACAGGTATATGTGTACATACACACATACACACATAGATATATATACACATTGGAGTATTGCTCAGCAATAAAAAATGAAATAATTTTTTCAATAATTCATGTTGTCATTTGCAACAACATGGATGGACCTAGAGATGATCATACTATGTGAAGTAAGCCAAAGACAAATGTCATGTAATATCACTTACATGAGGACTCTGAAAAATGATATTAATGAACTTATTTACAAGAGAGAAATAGACACACAGAGATAGAAAACAAATTTATGGTTACCAAAGGTGAAACGGGGGGAAAGAGGGATAAATTAGAAATTTAGGATTAATATATACACACTACTATACTCCAGTACTCTTGCCTGGAAAAGCCCATGGACGGAGGATGGGGTTGCAGAGTCGGACAAGACTGAATGACTTCACTTTCACTTTTCACTTTCATGCATTGAAGAAGGAAATGGCAACCCACTCCCGTGTTCTTGCCTGGAGAATCCCAGGGACGGGGGAGCCTGGTAGGCTGCCGTCTATGGGGTCGCACAGAGTCAGACACGACTGAAGCGACTTAGCAGCAGCAGCAGCATACGTAAAATAGATAAACAACAAGGACCTACTGTATAGTATAGGAAACTATACTCAATGTTTTTAAATAACTATAATGAATAAAAACATGAAAAAATGTGTGTATATATGTGTGTATATGCATGTATATACATATATGTGTGTCTATACATATACGTGTGTGTGTGTGTGTGTGTGTGTGTGTGTGTGTATGGGCTTCTCTGATGGCTCAAAGAGTAAAGAGTCTGCCTGCAATGAAGGAGAACTGGGTTTAATCCCTGGGTCAGAAAGCTCCCCTGGAGAAGGGAATGGCAACCCACAGCAGTATTCTTGCCTGAACAATTCCATGCCCAGACAAGCCTGGTGGGCTAGTCATTTATATACACAAACTGAATATATAAACTTTTCTGTACACTTGAAACTAACACAACATTGTAAATTAACTATACATCAATTTAAAAATTAAAATTAAACAAATAGTTCAAAATATAGAGTACCAGGGGCCACTGCCTATACTCTGAGCACAGATATTACAGTAGCTTTATTTCAACTGCCATTTCTCCATATGCAGCTTACCCTGCCAGCATGTAAAAGATATGTAATTTTTATTTTTCTGTTTTGTTCATGCTGTTTGTCCTCTGTTTGCAAGAACCACCCAGACTCTCTGTTTGCTTAGTTCTTTGTGGTTTTTAATCTTCAGGTCCAGCCCCCCATCCCCTGAGTTGTGTCTCTTGCCAAGGGAGTTTCGATACAGGTGCCGTGTTGTAATTTTTGTTGGTTTGTTTTCTTTTACATCATATTAGGAGCTCTTTACATAAATCATTTTTCTCCTTTCTCACCATCTATTACAGTGCATCGTCTAAGGTAGATAACAGTAACCACTTGAATGAATGAGTGACTTCCAATTTCAAATCCTGTCAAGAACAGATCAAGGATCTGTTCCTCCACCAGGTTCCTCCATCGGGGTCTGAAGAAGAGTCAGAGATCATCATGAAATTGGGTTTTGTCACTAATGAGAGTAATTAAGCACTAGAACTATCTACCTAGAACGATGCACTTTGTACCTCCAGTGCTCAGAGTCCGGCAACTACAGAGAAGTAAAGACAAACATATCTCTGCTGCCCAAGGCTTCCGGGGGAAACTCACTGCATCCTACAGATCACAAAGGGAGGCCCAGGGTGATTATTACCTTTTGAGGATGGTGGATTCATCTCTGCAAAAGCCAGTTCCAGGTTTGTTCCTATTAATCCCCTGCTTGATGAGAACGGCGGGGTGCACTGCTAATGGTTTTTGGTTGCTTGTGGGCTGATGTGAAACGCATGTGATAATTAGCTAACTAAATTACTTCTGTTCTCATTATTTTTTATATAAAGCAGTTTTGTAAGGATGGCTTTTTACAGTGATTTCTGGTCTAATTTCTCATTATCGCCATTGGAAAAAATAGATAATATTTTCTCCCCATTCTCTGCAATATCTCTCCCACTCACCACTCTTGATACCTTCCATATTCACCCATATATAACCTACTGCATGTTAAGCATGAAACCCTGGGGTTGCCTCAGTCTTCTCTTTTGGATCACTGCACTATCATCACTGTTGGATTTCCTCCTGGGTATCAGATGAGTGCAGGTTTGTTTTTTTTTTTTTTTTTATGACTCTAAATGTGGAGAGGAACAGGAGTGATTTACCCAGAGCTTTCTGCTACTATAAACACTAAGACTTCCACCCCACAGCATGTTAACATCCCAGATGTATGACATGAGTCGCTCTCTGGGAATTGGCCCATCTGTTCTAAGTCTCAGCCACCTGGTGATTATACAGAAGGAGCAGCATGGAGCCTTTGTCCCGGAATGGCCATTAGGTTTTAGGGCTTTACAGATCCCTGCGTATGCAACCTGCTCTGGAGAACTCCCTGTAGGGTTTTCATAGAGTTTTGTGTTGTGTTCAATGAGCTTCCTCAGTAAAGAATCCACCTGCAATGCAGGAGACCTGGGTTCAGTCCCTGGATTGGAAAGATCCCCTGGAGAAGGGAATGGCAATACATTCCAGTGTTCTTTCCTGGAGAGTTCCATGGAGAGGACTGAGCAGCTAACACTTTCATTTTCTTTTCTTTTCAATGGGTTGAATTTTTACCTCCTTTCTAGAAGCAGTTTCTTATTTTTGAACAAATCAATGGGCAGCCTTATATATGAAAGTTCCTAGAGAATGCTGTGAATTTGATTATAGGACTTTATCTGTCTGTAGCTCAGCTACTTCATCAACAAAATAAAACATTCTCTTGGGTTCATTTACCTGAAATGTGATCAAATAGATACTGCTATATGGTAGATCAAGATTCAACTGTCATCCTCAGTTACCATGGTATAACTTTTTAAAGATGATCAGAGATCTTTTGGGCTTCCCTCGTAGCTCAGCTGGTAAAGAACCTGCCTGCAATACAGGAGACTCTGCTTTGATTCCTGGGTTGGGAAGATCTGCTAGAGAAGGGATAGGCTACTAACTCCAGTATTCTTGGGCTTCCCTGGTGGCTCAGTTTGTAAAGAATTCGCCTGCAATATGGGAGCCCTGGGTTTGATCCCTGGGTTGGAAAGATCCCCGGGAGAAGGGAATGGCTATCCCTCCAGTATTTCTGCCTGGAGAATCCCTTAGACTGTATAGTCCATGGGGTCACAAAGAGTCGTGGACATGACTGAATGACTTTCACTTTCAGAGATCCTTTGACACTTCTTCCCATGACAGGTAGGGGTCAAATTCTCCATTCTTTCATTTGAGTTGGGCTCAGTGACCTACTTTACCAAAAAAGAATTGTACTTTTGAAACTTCTGAGGGCAAGATATAAAACACCTTTCAGCTTAGGCCTCTTGGCTTGCTCCCTATCCTTCCTGGAGGATGCCAACCATCACGTAAAGAGTCTGACATTCTCACACCATCATGCATTCAAGAAGCTCATGCTCACCATTTGGAAGGTCATATGGGAGGAAAGAGAGAGATGCTTAGCTGGCCCCTCATGACCAAGCTATCTCAGTTCAGACACCAGACATGTGACTAAAGGTGTACCATCTTGGATGTTCAGCTCAGAGTTTTCAGATGACTTTAGGTCCAGTCTAGCATTAGATAGCCAAAGCAAGAACCATCCAGCTGAGTCCTATTACTCTATGAAGCCATGGGAAATCAGTAGAGTATTTGTATAGGCCACTAAGTTTCAGATGATTTGATTTGTTCCAAGAGGTAGCTAGAATATATGAGAAAACAACTCTGTTTCCTTATGTATTAAACAGAAATATCTATGCCGAACTGCTGTGATTATCGAGAAAGTTTTAAGTATAAACTGGTAAATCCTTAGCACATTACTTGGCAAGAGTAATATCTTTAGATCAGATATTCATCCCTGGTCTTGTCAGCTGGGTTAGGTTCGGGTGGCATAATATAAATCATAATGACCTACTGGAGCTTCCCATGTAGCTCAATGGTAAAGAGTCTGCCTCCCAATGCAGGAGACAGTGGTTCCAACCCTGGGTTGGGAAGATCCTCTGGAGAAGGAAATGGCAACCCATTCCAGTATTCTTGCCTGAGAAATTCCATGGACAGAGGAGCCTGGTGGGCTACAGTCCATGGGGTCACAAAGAGTCGGACATGACTTAGTGAGTAAACAACAATATTGGGGAGGGATTCTCCTGAATAGCAGGACAGTCATCTGAAAGTCCGAGGAGGCACACAGCAGTATCTAGACTACCTGAGGCTGAGTTCAAGTCCAGCTAATGTCTAGTAAGCTGCTGCTGTTCCCACCAACATTACTATTCCCGTTCCTGTATTAAGCCAGCCTATAGAACGTAATTTCCTGATTTGCAGTCTGCTTTCTCATGACATGATGAACAGTCTTCCTAGAATCCCAAACCATTTGATTGGGGCTTTGAAAATATTCCAAACCCTTGCCAATCCCAGTTCCTTTTCTCTGGAGCCTGGACTTTGTCCAAGCAGCTGCTGTCCAGAGTCTTAATTCACGTCAGAAACAGTGGCTAGAACCAAAACATCACTAACATTGAATATCACCACTCCCTTTAAACTAATAAGGAAAAAGGAACAAAACCAAATCTTGTATATGAGGGCAATTCAGAATGAGCCAAAGGCCATCTCCCTCTGGGCAGCACTGAACATTTATTAGCATTACCCCAATAACTCTAATAATGATTTCTAATATTCAGAGGATAACTCAACATGATCTATGTGCAACTTAATCTTATGAGCTACATGCTAGTCGTACACATATTGCATATGGAAGAAATGGGGCTTGAGAGAAGGTGCCAAGACACAGGAGTGAGGAGACAGGATTCAAACTCCTTTAGGCACTGGACTCCAGAGCTTCAAAAAGCGCTAGCCCCACACCTGGTCTTGCCGGTCCTCCTCCTCTCTCTTTGTTTTCCTTGCAGTTCAAGGATGACAGCTGAAATGCGTCCTGACCCATGCTGTATGTGTTGTCATGGAGTTGTAGCAGAGAAAGCGAAGCAAGAGAGGATGATCAAGTCCCAGGTCTCAGGCAAGTGTGAGTTCTTAGTTTCACCAAGGAAAGAATTCAAGAGCAAGACATAGTAAAATGAAGGAAGGTGTATTCAGAAAGAAACACATCCCATAGATACAGTGTGGGTCCTCTTGGAAAGCACCAGAGTATATGGGCTTATGAGTTCCTACGTGTCTACATGCTCATTTCTGTCCAACTTTTTGTGACCCCCATGGACTGTAGTCCACCAGGCTCCTCTGTCCATGGGATTCTTCAGGCAAGAGTACTGGAGTGGGTTGCCATGCTCTCCTCTAGCGGATCTTCCCGACTCAAGGATTGACTCAGGCCTCTTGAATTGCAGGTGGATTCTTTACAGTCTGAGCCACCAGGAAAGCCTTAACTGTACCTTGGTACCATCCAAATGGAGATGGTTTTACTTAACATTTTTTTTTAACTATAATATAGAGAGCCATGTAAGTTTAGACTACACCCCATCCATTAATTAACTCCATCCTAACTGACTGCTGCCTTGGAATCAGGTCCAATGAGACTCTTTCAGTTCAGTTCAGTTCAGTCGCTCAGTCATGTCCGACTCTTTGTGACCCCATGAATCGCAGCACACCAGGCCTCCCTGTCTATCACCAACTCCCGCAGTTCACTCAGATTCACGTCCATCGAGTCAGTGATGCCATCCAGCCATCTCATCCTCTGTCATCCCCTTCTCCTCCTGTCCCCAATCCCTCCCAGCATCAGAGTCTTTTCCAATGAGTCAACTCTTCTCATGAGGTGGCCAAAGTACTGGAGCTTCAGCTTTAGCATCATTCCCTCCAAAGAAATCCCAGGGCTGATCTCCTTCAGAATGGACTGGTTGAATCTCCTTGCACTCCAAGGGACTCTCAAGAGTCTTCTCCAACACCACACTTCAAAAGCATTAATTCTTCAGCGCTCAGCCTTCTTCACAGTCCAACTCTCACATCCATACATGACCACTGGAAAAACCATAGCCTTGACTGGACGGACCTTTGTTGGCAAAGTAATGTCTCTGCTTTTGAATATGCTATCTAGGTTGGTCATAACTTTTCTTCCAAGGAGTAAGCATCTTTTAATTTCATGGTTGCAGTCACCATCTGCAGTGATTTTGGAGCCCCCCAAAATAAAGTCTGACACTGTTTCCACTGTTTCCCCATCTATTTCCCATGAAGTGATGGGACCGGATGCCATGATCTTCATTTTCTGAATGTTGAGCTTTAAGCCAACTTTTTCACTCTCCTCTTTCACTTTCATCAAGAGGCTTTTTAGTTCCTCTTCACTTTCTGCCATCAGGGTGGTGTCATCTGCATATCTGAGGTTATTGATATTTCTCCCGGCAATCTTGATTTCAGCTTGTATTTCTTCCAGTCCAGCGTTTCTCATGATGTACTCTGCATAGAAGTTAAATAAGCAGGGACTTTTTAGCACCACCTAACAATCTTTTCTCTACTTCCTCAATTAGAGAGGTATAGCCTGACTCCTTCCGTTTGTTTCTGTTGGATCTGTTATATTCTGTATATTTGTGTACCTCTCAGTAGCACTCCAGGCTGATTACACTTGACCTCTCCATAAGCCAGGACAGCTCATGGCCATCCTTTACTTTAACCCTCAGTGTTCCTGTGTTCCCAGTGTTTGGTCTGAATTAGCTCCTTCAGCCTTGGGTAAGAAAAACTAGATGACTTCAGAACAATCTTCTTCCTAGGCTAGCTTGTCCAGCAGGTACTTAGCCCATCCTTCTACATGACGTTCTAGTCTCTCAAATCACCAGGAGCTTATCCTTCAAAACACTTAGAAGAGTTGCTATTTTCCAAGTATAGTTTTACTTATTTGATTAAAAATTCTTTCCCCTCTTAAATTCCATAAGGGCAGAGTTCAAGCACAATTTTATATCTCATGCCTAGAATGACGTGTGGGATGAAGCAAAGATGCAATAATAATTTTTTCAGTGGATGAATACTGCATGCAGCTGGAGTCATACGACCTTTGTTCATACCCTAGTTCTCCACTTACCAGCAATGCAATTTTAAGTAAGCAATTTGCTCTTTTAGAGTAGAATTTATCTATAAAAATAAATGAAAGAAGGAAAGAAAACAAGGAAGAAATAAGGATAATGAAATTCCTAATCGCACAGTTTTTCTGTAAGGATTAAAGGGGAAGATATAATTAAAGTACTTTGAGAACAGTGCCTGTTGTTACGGTTTAGCCGATTTGTGTCCCACTCTTTTGCGACCCCATGGACTCTAGCCAACCAGGCTCCTCTATCCATGGGGTTTCCCAGGCAAGAATACTGGAGGGGGTTGCCAGTTCCTTCTCCAGGGGATCTTCCCGACCCAGAGAGAGAACCTGCGTCTCCTGCATTGCAGGTCGGTTCTTTATCACTGAGCCACAGGGGAAGCCATGGAGCCCAGGGCCTGGAAGACAGTCATTGCTCAGTGTCCTCGCGTCATCTAGTGTGAATGTTTCATCTTAGGAGGAAAATCTAGAGAACATGATATTCCTAGCATCACACAGTTTATGGCAGAGACTGCCTTGTATTTTTGCCTTATCAGAACCTTCTTTTCCTCATTGCTTTTCTAAATAACATACTCAAACTCCTATTTGAACAAGATTCCTCTGACTGCAATGTGTGTGTGTGTGTGTGTGTGTGTGTGTGTGTGTGTGCGCGCGCGCTGGGTACAGCCCTCTCAAATCCCTTTATCAAACCACACCCTGAACAATACTTTCTCACCTTAGTGGAATCTGATGTCCAGTGATCCCACAACCTATAAATGGAAGCTAGGAAAACATGATACAATTTACATATTTATTTATAAGGTTGGGTGGGGGAAGGTTATTATAATTCCAACTCACTGTTTTGCTCCATAAATTAAGTCAGACAGTACCCATGGATTTGCTTTGACATATTATAAAACACTATCTCTGTGTTTGTATTATTGTATTAATAATACAAGCTTGTCAAGCCTGGATGTGCCGCATACATGCCTTAGGGTGCAGGCTGTTTAGTAAAAGACATCGCTTTTGCATGACACCTGTGTGCAGTGCCTCAATCACCCGCGTGTTTTCTCTCCCTTCACAACAAGGGCTTCTGAACTTGGGCTTGTTTTACAGAAATCTGAAATAATCAGAAAGCAGCAAGAGAGAGGTCCATGGGGGGCAGCTGTGGCTGGGAGGCTGCGAGTCTGTAATTCACAACTCCTTTTCCTGTGACGAAAGCAGCTGACTGACTGATAGCCTGGGGAGGGAGCCTTTTTCTGGCTGGTTCCCTGGGCTTCATTTACTTCTGTACTCTCCCTGTAAAGTATTCTTGCCTGGAAAATTCCATGGACAGAGGAGCCTGGCGGACTACAGTCCATGGAGTCTCAAAGAGTCGGACATGACTGAGTGACTAACATTTTCATTTTCTCCATAAAAGAAGGGAGAAGAATATTTGGTCTGAGATGCAGAAGAGGTTTTGGAAAGCTTTTCTCCCCAATGCTGATAGCTGCCTACAATTATTATTCATCATGGTCTGAGTGGAACTAGAGACCTGACTAATTTCTTGGCTTAAGCAGAATTTTCTCTCCCAAGCCTGACTTATTGTCTTGTATTTTTAAAGGGGAAGAGAGCATCCTTGCATAATTGAATCAAGGCTCAGTGTTACAGACTGTATGTTTGGGACCCCAAGAACTCATATGTTGCAGCCTTAACTTCTAAGGTAACGGTATTTGGAGTTGGAGCCTTCGGGAGTTACAGTCTGATGAGGTCATGAAGATAAGTGTCACATGATGACATTACTACTCTTATAGAAAAGACAGCAGATGAAATAAACAGAGAGAGAGAGAAAGAAAGCTCTTTCTCTTCAAAAGGCACAGACAGGGGAAAAGCCATGTGAAGACACAGTGAGATGGTGGTTGTTTATTGCAGAGAAGAGCCTCAGAATGAAACCCACCTTGCTGACAACTTGATGCTGGACTTCCGGCCTCTAGAATTGTGAGAAATCTCTGCTATTCAAGTCACCCAATCGATGGTATTTTGTTATGGCAGCCCAAACTCCCCCAAGATAGTAAGTTAAAGGCCACCATCCAATGAAAGAGCTTAAAATGGTGTCACTTTGGTGACTTCAGAGGAAACTGGCTACTTGGTGAATCTGGAAAAATATCCTTTTGTTTATCAGCTACAGAGAGCTAGGCCAGGGCCAGAGGGGTAGGATTTTTTGTTTGCTTTTCATTAGCTCTTCTCTCAGCTGCCTTACTGTCAAGCTCCTCCAGATTCAAAGCTGTGAGATGAAAATATCTCCTGCTGTATCAATAAACAAGAAATGTCACAACCATCAAAGATTTCTGGCCTCCAAATGTGAATGAGGGCTCCCAAAACTGATCCAGCGGATGCTGCCACTCCCCGAAGTGATTGCTGAGGAGCAAGGGGAATGCAAGAAGCAACCATCTGCCGCTCCTTAAGGTGAACAAGGAAACAGGGTTTGGATAGTTGAGGTTCAGGAAAGGAATGAATTCAGTGATCCTAGAGGCTTGCATCTTCCCATACATAGAATGCTAAATTCCTTAGCTTGATATTTGACCTTTGATGTTCAGACTGCTTGCTCCCTTTGTTGCAAACTTGCATATGGCCTTTCTCAGAGCTACTGAGATGCCGTCTCCTGGGCTCAGAGTCCAAAACATTCCCACTAAATAAAATAACTCTCTACTTTCAGGTTGTGACTAGTTTTTAGTCAACAAAGCTCTCTTAATGACATCAGACTCCAGCAGTGGCCAGTACAGTCTCACATTAATTTTTGCCATTTTTAAACCCCTGTGGGTGGTAACTTTCATTATCATATTAGTCTCCATGTCCTTCAGATCACCTTGGAATCTGAAACTGAGCATGAGGACAAATGAACTGATCATTTCCTTAGATCCTTGCAGTTAATCTTTCAGTCCATGTTTGACTCAGTTCTCCAAGAGTATGGATCCAACTGGAGTTATAAGCCCCTCAGTCTGCACTTTGGTGCTTTTATTTTCCAGAAATGATCAGGGACTTTCTTCTTTCCTTAGACTTGGGACTTTGGCAAAACCTCAAGTGCTAATATTTGCCCAGCAAGAAGAATGAAGGATCCATGTCTACAATTAGAGAAGTCATGAGAGGGAAGAGCCTTGGGTTCTGGGAAGACTGAGCGATGGCTGAGCTACATTTAAGCTTTTTAAAAACATTTTATTTTGTATTGGAGTATAGCCAATTAACAACGTTGTGATAGTTTCAGGTGGGCAGCAAAGGGCCTCAGGCATACACATACCTGTGTCCATTCTCCTCCAAACTCCCCTCTCGTCCAGGCTGCCACAGAACATCAAGCGGTGTTCCCTGTGCTGAACAGTAGGATCTTGTTGGTTACCCATTTTAATGTATATAATATACATATTATAAGATATAATTATTACACTCATGTTATTATTATGATATATATATTAACACATATATATGGAATCTAGAAAGTTGGTACTGATGAACCTATTTGCAGGGCAGCAGTGGAGATGCAGACATAGAGAACAGATTTATTGATAAGCACCAGGAGGAGGAAGAAGAGGGCGGGATGAATGGAGAGAGTAGCAGGGAAGCATATACAGTACCGTATGTAAAATAGATAGCCAGTGGAAATTTGCTGTATGACTCAGGGAACTCAAACTGGAGCTCGGTAACAACCTAGAGGGTTGGGAAAGGGTAGGAGGTACAGAGGGAGGGGACACATGTACACCTATGGCTAATTTGTTGATGTATGGCAGAAATCAAACCAATACAGTAAAGCAATCATCCTTCAACTAAGAATAAATACATTTTAAAAAGATATGGAAAAACTCAGGTCTCATCCGAAACCTATTATGTCAGAAATTCTGCCGGAGAAACCCAGTGATCCATGGTTTACAAGACCTCCTGGAGAATCTAACGCACATTCAACTCTGAGAACTATTCAACTTTTTATTCACCCTATTTGTAAGCATCTCTACTGAAACAAGCCATGTAGGATCATTATCACAGTCTTCCTGCCCAGGTGATGGGCTCTGGTTGGGTCAACTCTTTTCAAGCTTGGGGCTGCTGATTCCTATTTGATGAACAAGATGTCATTTCTCTCTGCTTGAATGTTAATGAGGAAAGCTGAGGTCTGGATCATTGTTGACAGTCTTACATGAGGAGGAAAACCAGTGGGAAGACAAACTCCACCATGAAGGAGCATACAGTAAAATAATGGAAGTGAGAAAGATGGTACTGATGACCCTATTTGCAGGGCAGCAGTGGAGATGAAGACAGAATAGACTTGTAGAAACAGTGGGGGAAGGAGAGGGTGGGACAAATTGAAGAATAGCAAGGAAACATATGCACTATCATATATACAATAGATAGCAAGCAGGAATTTGCTGTGTGACATAGGGAGCTCAGCCCAGTGCTCTGTGACAATCTACAGGGTTGTGGTGGGGTGGGAGGTGGGAGGGGGGTTCAAGAGGGAGGGGATATACGTATACCTGTGACTGATTCATGTTAATGTGGGGCTGAAACCAGCACAGTATTGTAAAGCAATTATCTACCAATAAAAAAATAAAATAAAATAATAGTACCAAAATGGACCTAGATTCCTGATACATTCATGCTTGAAGTCTGAATTGCTGCTAGAATTTCTAATTAAATAATACAGTAAATTCTCCTTATTCCTTTGCCAGTTAGACTTGGCTAAGAGTTAGAGTTTTCTCTTATTTGCACCCCCCAAAGCACCCTGACTAATAGTGATAACAGAGTCCAATTAGGAGGCCGTTGTAGAACCCAGGGAATATGCAGTGTTGGCTTAGAGCAAGGAGGTAGTAGAAGTGGGAAGAAAGATAAGTGAAGAGTTCCTACATATTTGGAAATAAGAAGCTAAGGAACTTAATTTTGAGTGGGAAAAGCTGTAGACTAGTATAAGAATCAGAAATAGAAATAAACCCCAGGTTTTTTGGTGATTTATTTATTTGTCTGCATCAGGTCTTAGTTCCAGCATGCAAGATCTTTCTTTGTGGTATGGCGTGGGCTTAGTTGCCCCACAGCATGTGGGGTTTTAATTCCCTGACCAGGGATTGAACCTGCGTTCCTTGCATTGGAAGGTGGATTCTTAATTACCAGACCACCACAGAAGTCCTATCTACAGATCTTTTGATCTGGGGAGACTTTACTAGGGTCACCCCCTCCCCGCCTCCATCATGTACCTTACCCCCATGCCCCACTTTTCATCTCTACTATAATCCTCTCTCTTAATTTGTCTTTAATCATTTCTTTATATCTCAACCTCACCTTTTATCCATTTCTAGCTCACATTATTTTGCTACCCTTCTCAGATTTACCCCCATATCATCTTCGATTAAAAATATTCAAGCAAATACACATAAAAAATCAAACCTTAATAATCTAAACAAAGAATTCAAGGAATATCCCTTCTTTTAATTCACTAATGAAAACATAGTTTTTAAGCAACACTTATGACTGAAGTCTGCATATGCTGAGATAAGAAAGAAATGAGCTTATCCTCTATATTTTGATGATCAAGAACACGAACACGTGTCAGCAACCTTTGCTTCTAAAGTTTCATATTGTAAATGTCTCTGTGTGTCATAATATCTCTGTTCCAACTATTCAACTCCATCATTGTGGAGTAAAAGGAGCCATAGACCACATGTAAATGAGTGGGTGTGGCTGTGTTCCAATAAAATTTTATTTATAAAAACAGACTGCAGGACAGATTTGACCATGACTAGACAGATTGCTGGAAGAAATATCAATAACCTCAGATACGCAGATGACACCACCATTATGGCAGCAAGTAAAGAACTAAAAAGCCTCTTGATGAAAGTGAAAGAGTAGAGTGAAAAAGTTGGCTTAAAGCTCAACATTCAGAAAATGAAGATCATGGCATCTGGTCCCATCACTTCATGGGAAATAGATGGAGAAAAAGTAGAAACAGTGTCAGACTTTATTTTTTTGGGCTCCAAAATCACTGCAGATGGTGACTGCAGCCATGAAATGAAAAGACACTTACTCCTTGGAAGAAAAGTTATGACCAACCTAGATAGCATATTCAAAAGCAGAGACATTACTTTGCCAACAATGGTCCGTCTAGTCAAGGCTATGGTTTTTCCTGTGGTCATGTATGGATGTGAAAGTTGGACTGTGAAGAAAGCTGAGTGCTGAAGAATTGATGCTTTTGAAGTGTGGTGTTGGAGAAGACTCTTGCAAGTCCCTTGGACTGCAAGGAGATCCAACCAGTCCATTCTGAAGGAGATCAGCCCTGGGTGTTCTTTGGAAGGAATGATGCTAAAGCTGAAACTCCAGTACTTTGGCCACCTCGTGTGAAGAGCTGACTCATTGGAAAAGACTTTGATGCTGGGAGGGATTGGGGGCATGAGGAGAAGGGGAACAACAGGTGATGAGATGGCTGGATGGCATCACTGACTCTCGATGGACATGAGTCTGAGTGAACTCCGGGAGTTTGTGATGGACAGGAAGGCCTGGAGTGCTGCGATTCATGGGGTAGCAAAGAGTCTAACATGACTGAGCGACTGAACTGAGCTGAACTAAACTGAGACAGATAGCTAGCCCCTGATTTAGACAGGTAGTAATAAGAATGTGAGGATGCAATATAGAGGAGACATTAATAGAGTATTTCTAAAGTGAACTGAGTACTTGCCCAGAACCTCTTTACTGACCTTGAGATACCCAAACCCTATAATGAATTTTTAGTAAATTTACAAAGAATTGACTTTCACAATGTTGACTTTTTATTATCTACAAGAAATGTGCCTTTCCTTTGTCTCAATTCTTCTTTTATGTCTCTCAGTAGGGTTTTACTATTTTCTTCCAAAAGACACTGAACATTTTTCCAGCTTCTTTCCAGATTGTTTATCTTTATGTTGCTCTTGTAAATAGGATTTTTCCTGAATTTGACTTTTTGACTTTACTGTTTGTGTCTAGGAAGCAATTGATTTTGTATATCAATTTTTTAACTGGACAACTTATACACTCTCTTACTGTCAAAATAGTTTATCAGCTGATTCTCATCCCAAATAGAAAATCATATCATGTCAAATATTAATAAATTTGCCTCCATTTTTTAATACTCAATACTTTGCTCCTTTTCTTATTGTTCTGACTAACATTTCAAGATAATTTAAACAAAAGGTGGTTTGTTTCCTTACTCTAATGATAAGACTTCTTACATTTCACTTTTCTGTCATGATAAGTGATTTGCCTTTGATTTCATGTATATGTATCAGATTAAAGATTTATAAATATATTTCAAATTTACTGGTTTCATTGGTAAAATAAATAAATATTCCAGAAGTAGATCCTTGTATAAGTGTGAATTAATATAGATACATGTATTCACAAAATCAATGGAAAATGATGGATTATTTACTAATTGATACTAGTGGAATATTATCCATCACTAGAACATGTATTTGGACCTCCATCTTACACCATTCCCCAAAGAAATTCCCAGTGAAATAAATATTCCAATGTACAGGTACCATAGTATTGCTAGTAAAATATGTTATTCATAAATTCAATATATAATTAAATATATTTATACCAAAGTTTTTTCTTTCAGTGCAGATACTAGAGATAACAGATGAAGGATTCATGTCTTTAATGCCCAAAGGACATTTGCAAATTTAACAGAACATACATAGAACCCAATAAAAATTTTGAGCTTCCTGCTGCAGTATTCAGAAACTCTGTCAGAATCCATTTCCCAGGAAACTCTACCCACAACAGTGAAATACAGATATTTTACGATGCATCATTTGTAGTGACAAAATGTGGAAACAATGTGCATTCCAATTATAGGTTGAATATTTTTATCTTATATCCATAGCATAGAATATTATACCAGAAATAAAATGCCTAGAGCTGCAGAAATTTATGTGGATAACTTTGCACTAGGTATTTTGCTGAAGGAGATAAGTAATATATAGAAAATAATGTATATTATAAAGATATTTTGATTAAATAATGTCAAAACTCATAAACAATATTTGTGCATACAAATTTATGTATATGTCCTGGGTCTGTATGTGTATATGTTTATACACATATGGTTGTATGTAATTACATAAGCATGAGCAAAAATTAGAAAGACCCTGTGGTAGGTTACTTTGTGGGAAAGATAAATGTGGAAGGGGATGGAAGAAGAAAGAAGCAAGGAAAAAATAAATATTAAAAATAAATCATAGTTCATTTGTACTATTTTTTAGATTCCACATAAAAGCAATAATATATGATGTTTGTCTTTCGCTATCTTTACAAAAGAGATATAGAAAACAAACTTATGGTTACCAAGGGGGAAGTAGGGATGGGGGAAATTGGGAAATTGCAATTGATGTATACACAACACTATATATAAATAGATAACACGTGCTAGTAAAGTAAGGCTCAAAATTCTCCAAGCCAAGCTTCAGCAATACGTGAACCGTAAACTTCCTGATGTTCAAACTGGTTTTAGAAAAGGCAGAGGAACCAGAGATCAAACATCCGCTGGATCATGGAAAAAGCAAGAGAGTTCCAGAAAAACATCTATTTCTGCTTTATTGACTATGCCAAAGCCTTTGACTGTGTGGATCACAATAAACTGTGGAAAATTTTGAGAGAGATGGGAATACCAGACCACCTGACCTGCCTCTTGAGAAATCTGTATGCAGGTCAGGAAGCAACAGTTAGAACTGGACATGGAACAACAGACTGGTTCCAAACAGGAAAAGGAGTATGTCGAGGCTGTATATTGTCACCCTGCTTATCTAACTTATATGCAGAGTACATCATGAGAAACGCTGGACTGGAAGAAACACAAGCTGGAATCAATATTGCCAGGAGAAATATCAGTAACTTCAGATATGCAGATGACACCACCCTTATGGCAGAAAGTGAAGAACTAAAAGCCTCTTGATGAAAGTGAAAGAGGAGAGTGAAAAAGTTGTCTTAAAGCTCAACATTCAGAAAACGAAGATCATGGCATCTGGTCCCATCACTTCATGGGAAATAGATGGGGAAACAGTGGAAACAGTGTCAGATTTTATTTTTTGGGGCTCCAAAATCACTGCAGATGGTGATTGCAGCCATGAAATGAAAAGACGCTTACTCTTTGGAAGAAAAGTTATGACCAACCTAGATAGCATATTCAAAAGCAGAGACATTTCTTTGCCGACTAAGGTCCGTCTAGTCAAGGCTATGGTTTTTCCTGTGGTCATGAATGGATGTGAGAGTTGGACTGTGAAGAAGGCTGAGCACCGAAGAATTGATGCTTTTGAACTGTGGTGTTGGAGAAGACTCTTGAGAGTCCCTTGGACTACAAGGAGATCCAACCAGTCCATTCTGAAGGAGATCAGCCCTGGGATTTCTTTGGAAGGAATGATGCTAAAGGTGAAACTCCAGTACTTTGGCCACCTCATGTGAAGAGTTGATTCTTGGAAAACAGTTTGATGCTGGGAGGGATTGGGGGCAGGAGGAGAAGGGGACGACAGAGGATGCGATGGCTGGATGGCATCACTGACTCTCGATGGACATGAGTCTGAGTGAACTCCAGGATATGGTGATGGACAGGGAGGCCTGGCGTGCTGCGATTCATGGGGTCGCAAAGAGTCGGACATGACTGAGCGACTGAACTGAACCGAACCGAACTGAATGAGAACCTACTACATACAGAACTCTATTCTCTCTGTAGTCACTTTTATGGGGTAAGAATCTAAAAAAAGTTGTTCATTGTTCAGTAGCTAAGTCGTGTCTGACTCTTTGTAACTCCATGAATCACACCAGGCTTCCCTGTCCCTCACTATCTCCCCGAGTTTGCTCAAACTCATGTCCATTGAGTCAGTGATATCATCCAGCCACCTCATCCTCTGTTGTCCCCTTCTCCTCCTGCTCTCAGTCTTTCCCAGCATCAGGGTTTCTCCAATGAGTCAGTTCTTTTCATCAGGTGGCCAAACTGTTGGAGTTTCAGCTTCTGCATCAGTCCTTCCAATGAACATTCAGGACTGATTTCCTTTAGGATGGACTGGTTGGATCTCCTTGCAGTCCAAGGAGCGCTCAAGAGTCTTCTCCAACATCACAGTTCAAAAGCATCAATTCTTCTGCGCTCAGCATTCTTTATAGTCCAACTCTCACATCCATACATGACTACTGGAAAAACCATAGCCTTGATTAGACAGACCTTTGTTGGCAAAGTAATGTCTCTGCTTTTCAAAATATTTATGTTTACATATATGTTTATCATTACTTTTCTTCCAAGAAACAAGTGTCTTTTAATTTCATGGCTACAGTCACCATCTGCAGTGATTTTGGAGCCCAAGAAAATAAAGTCTGTCACTGTTTCCATTGCTGCTGCTGCTGCTGCTAAGTCACTTCAGTTGTGTCCGACTCTGTGTGACTCCATAGACAACAGCCCACCAGGATTCTCTGTCCCTGGGATTCTCTGGGCAAGAACACTGGAGTGGGTTGCCATTTCCTTCTCCAATGCATGCATGCATGCTAAGTTGCTTCACTCCTGTCCCACTCTGTGTGACCCTATGGACAGCAGCCCACCAGGCTCCTCTGTCCACAGGATTCCCTAGGTTTCCATTGTTTCCCCATCTATTTGCCATGAAGTGATGGGACCGGATGCCATGATCTTAGTTTTCTGAATGTTGATTTTTTAAGCCAACATTTTCACTCTCTTCCTTGACCTTCATCAAGAAGCTGTTTACTTCTTCTTCGCTTTCTGCCATAAGGGTGGTGTCATCTGCATATCTGAGGTTATTGATATTTCTCCAGGCAATCTTGATTCCAGCTTGTCCTTCATCCAGCTGGACATTTTACATGATGTACTCTGCATATAAGTTAAATAAGCAGGGTGACAATATACGACCTTGACGTACTCCTTCCCAGATTTGGAACCAGTCTGTTGTGCCATGTCCAGTTCTAACTGTTGCTTTTTGACCTGAATACAGATTTCTCAGGAGGTAGGTCAGGTGGCTGTTGTGGTCTGCTCAGTCAAAGGCTTTGGCACAGTCAATAAAGCAGAAGTAGATGTTTTTCTGGAACTCTCTTGCTTTTTATACAATCCAGTGGATGTTGGCAATTTGATATCTGGTTCTTCTATCTTTTCTAAATCCAGCTTGAACATCTGGAAGTTCATGGTTCAGGTACTGTTGAAAAATGAATTGGAGAATTTTGAGCATTACTTTGCTAGCGTGTGAGATGAGTGCAATTGTGGCATAGTCTGAACATTCTTTGGCATTGCCTTTCTTTGGGATTGGAGTGAAAACTGACCTTTTTCAGTATTGTGGCCACTGCTGAGTGGTATGAAAATGGAGGTAGAAATATGAGAAATATGGTAGTACTAACCAAAGGATTTACCTAGTGTGGATAATGTTTGTAAACACAGATACCTGAAAATAAATTGTCCTCTAGTATACAGTACAGGGGGTGCTTCCCAGGTGGCACTAGTAATGAACCCACCTGCTAATGCAGGAGACATAAGAGACGTGATTTAGATCCCTGAGTTGGGAAGATCCCTGTGGAGGAAGTCATGGCAGCCCGCTCCATTATTGATGCCTGGAGAATCCCATGAACAGAGGAGCTTGGTGGACTACGGTCCATAGGGTCACAGTCAGACACAACTGAAGTGACTTAGCACATACAGTAGAGAAGATACTTTTTTTCTAGGTTTACCTTTTAAATTGCATTTTAAATCCTCTGTGACATGGATTAGTCACGAGACAAGAGAGAAGCTAAACTCTGCTAATTAATATTTTTTTATTCTTTTTCCTTTTATTGCCTGCAATTCTTGGTTACACATTTAAATTATTTTGTTATCTGATGCATGAAGACTCATGGTAATTTGATCTTCTTTGCATTTGTGCTCTTTATCATGCTAAAGATTTTTTGTCATTTATTTTTGTGTCTTGGATTTAACTTCGATTGATACTCATTTGGCAGTGCCAGGAGACATGCGGGATCTGAGATCCAAGACCAGAGATGAACCCATGCCCCTTGCATTGGAAGCTGTGGAGTCTTAACCACTAAACCACCAGGGACATTCTTGCTTCCCATTTTCTACATCTTATAAGCCACGGTTCTTAGTATTATATTCAAGTCTTTCCATCTATTTTTCCCTCCCTGCTTTTTAGCTTTATCTCCATCACTTCCTGCCGCAAAGTTTCTGTTTCACTTATGGAGTTACTATAGCTTACACATTTATCATACTGTTTTATGCTCCTGAACCTATACTCACATTTCAAATACTTAACTCTCCTTGCTTGTTTTCTGATAAATCTAATTTGTTCATAAAAACTCAGATCAGAATTTATATTCCAAGAACACTTTTATTAAAGTATAACTTACATGTAGAAAACTACAAATAGTGAGGGTACAGCATGGTAATATTCACTCACAGATTGAAAAAAAAAATCATCACATAATTCAGTAATTCACTGTAGACAAGGTAGAAATTTATTTGCTTGCAAGATTGCCCCTTTCTGCACTCTTAATCTCTATCTTGCTCCCTTAAGGCTCCACTCTCCTAACTTACCACCACTAGTTGGTTGAATTATTTTTTTGCAAATTTTTACCATTTATATGCATGAAAAGATATTCTATAGGACTGTACTCAATATTATGTAATAATCTATAAGGGAAAGGAATCTGAAAAATAAATCTATCTATACACACACATATATATACACATATATGTCTGTTATATAAAACTGAATTGCTGTACTGTACTCCTGATATTATTAAATTTACATTATATTGTAAATCAACTATACTTCAATTGAAATTTTTTAAAAATTACAGAAACTTAATGATAAAAAAAGAAGGACTTTCTATAGTGTTGAACACTGTAGATCCTGTTCTCTGAAATCTTAACATTTGAGATCTGAATATTGTAGATCATTATAATTGGGAACCAAATGGAAAGAAAGCTTGTCCCATGTGTCCACTTGTGCAAGAGCAGAGTCTGTAAGTTTGAACTAAGAAGATGTGGAGTGTATAATCATGAATATCCAATAAAATCCATTATATTTGGTGGTAAGAACATGATTTGAGGGTGGCCTGGGGCTTCCCAGATGGCTCAGTGGTAAAAGAATCCCCCTGCCAATGCAGGAGCTGCAGGAGACGTGGGTTTGATCCCTGGGTTGGGAAAATACTCTGGAGAAGGAAATGACAACCCACTGCAGTATTCTCGCCTGGAGAATCCCATGGACAGAGGAGCCTGGCAAGCTACAGTCCATGAGATCACAAAGAGTTGGACACAACTGAGAGTGAATTCTGTGATGAAATGAGGGTACACATTTGGATTTTTCCAACACCCCAGTTCAACAAAATTACATTTGTTGCATATCTGTGTCCCTCACTAAAGTGTAAGATTCATGAGGGCACAAATTGCATCTTAAAAAAAATCAAAGTCAAGTTTTAAAATATATATATATATATATGCATATATATATCAGTCAGTCAGTTCAATCATTCAGTCACGTCCAACTCTTTGTGAACCCATGGACTGCAGCACGCCAGGCCTTCCTGTCCATCATCAACTCCTGGAGCTTGCTCAAACTCATGTCCATTGAGTCGGTAATGCCATCCAACCATCTCATCCTCTGTCATCCCCTTCTCCTCCTGCCTTCAATTTTTCACAGCATTAGGGATTTTTCAAATGAGTCTGCTCTTTGGATCAGGTGTCCAAAGTTTTGGAGTTTCAGCTTCAGCATCAGTCCTTCCAATGAACACCGAGCACTGATCTCCTTTAGGATAGACTGGTTGGATCTCCTTGCAGTCCAAAGGACTCTCAAGAGTCTTCTCTAACACCACAGTTCAAAAGCATCAATTCTTCAGCACTCAGCTTTCTTTATAGTCCGACACTCATACATGACAACTGGAAAAACCATACCCTTGACTAGATGGACCTTTGCTGGCAAAGTAATGTCTCTGCTTTTTAATGTGCTGTCTAGTTGGGCATAACTCTTCTTTCAAGGAGTAAGCATCTTTTAATTTCATAACCACAGTCACCATCTGCAGTGATTTTGAAGCCCCCCTAAAATAAAGTCTGCCACTGTTTCCACTGTTTCCCCATCTATTTCCCATGAAGTCATGGGACTGGATGCCATGATCTTCGTTTTCTGAATGTTGAGCTTTAAGCCAACTTTTTCACCCTTCTCCTTCACTTTCATCAAGAAGCTCTTTAGTTCTTCCTCACTTTCTGCCATAAGGGTGGTGTCATCTGCATATCTGTGGTTACTGATATTTCTCCCAGCAGTCTTGATTTCAGCTTGTGCTTCTTCTGGCCCAGCATTTCTCATGATGTACTCTGCATATAAGTTGAATAAGCAAGGTGACAATATATAACCTTGACATACTTCTTTTCTAATTTGGAACCAGTGTGATGTTCCATGTTCAGTTCTATCTGTTGCTTCCTGATCTACATACAGATTTCTCAGGAGGCAGGTCAGATGGTCTGGTATTCCCATCTCTTTCAGAATTTTCCGCAGTTTTTTGCGAACCACACAGTCAAATGCTTTGGCATAGTCAGTAAGCAGAAATAGATGTTTTTCTGGAATTCTCTTGCTTTTTTGATGATCCACTAGATGTTGGCAATTTGATGTCTGCTTCCTCTGCTTTTTCTAAAACCAGCTTAATTAAACATATGGAAGTTCATGGTTCACGTACTATTGAAGTCTGGCTTGAAGAATTTTGAGCATTACTTTACTCAGACATGACTGAAGCTACTTCACTTACCAGCGTGTGAGATGAGTGCGATTGTATGGTAGTTTGAGCATTCTTTGGCATTGCCTTTCTTAGGGATTGGGATGAAAACTGACCTTTTCCAGTCCTGTGGCCACTGATGTGTTTTCCAAATTTTCTGGCATATTGAGTGCAGCACTTTCACAGCATCATCTCTCAGTATTTGAAATAGCTCAACTGGAATTCCATCACCTCCACTAGCTTTATTCTTAGTGATGCTTCCTAAGGCCCACTTCACTTCACACACCAGGAGTCTGGTTCATGAAGATTTTTTTTTGTACAGTTCATCTGTGTATTCTTGCCACCTCTTCTCAATATCTTCTGCTTCTGCTAGGTCCATAGCTTTTCTGTCCTTTATTGTGCCCATCTTTGCATGAAATGTTCCCTTGATATCTCTAATTTTCTTGAAGAGATCTCTAGTCTTTCCCATTTTATTGTTTTCCTCTTTCTTTGCATTGGTCACTGAGGAAGGCTTTCTTATCTCTCCTTGCTATTCTTTGGAACTCTGCATTCAAATGGGTATATCTTTCCTTTTCTTTGCTTCTTGCTTCTCTTCTTTTCACAGCTATTTGTAAGGCCTCCTCAGACAACCATTTTGCTTTTTTTGCATTTCCTTTTCTTGGGGATTGCCTTGCTCCCTGTCTCCTATATAATGTCATGAACCTCTGTCCATAGTTCATCGGATCTGTCTATCAGATCTAATCCCTTAAATCTATTTCTTATTTACCCTGTATAATTGTAAGGGATTTAATTTAGGTCATACTTTAATGGTCTAGTGGTGTTCTCTACTTTTTTCAATTTAAGTCTGAATTTGGCAATAAGAAGCTCATGATCTGAGCCACAGTGAGCTCCTGGTCTTGTTTTTGCTGACTCTATAGAGCTTCTCCATCTTTGGCTGCAAAGAATACAATCAATCTGATTTCGGTGTTGACTATCTGGTGATGTCCATGAGTAGGGTCTTCTCTTGTGCTGTTGGAAGAGGGTGTTTGCCATGACCAGTGCATTCTCTTGGCAAAACTCTATTAGCCTTTGCTGTGCTTCATTCTGTATTTCATGGCGAAATTTTTCTGTTACTCCAGGAGTTTCTTGACTTCCTACTTTTGCATTCCAGTCCCTTACAATGAATAGAACATCTTTTTTGGGTGTTTGTTTTAAAAGGTCTTGTAGGTCTTCATAGATCCATTCAACTTCAGCTTCTTCAGCATTACTGGTTGGGACATAGACTTGGATTACCATGATATTGAATGGGTTGCCTTGGAAACGAACAGAGATCATTCTGTCATTTTTGAGATGCATCCAAGTACTACATTTCGGACTCTTTTGTTGACCATGATGGACACTCCGTTTCTTCTAAGGGATTCTTGCCCACAGTAGTAGATAATGGTCATCTGAGTTAAATTCACCCATTCCAGTCCTTTTTAGTTAGCTGATTCCTAGAATGTCGATGTTCACTCTTGCCATCTCTTGTTAGACCACTTTCAATTTGCCTTGATTCATGGACCTAGCATTCCAGATTCCTATGCAGTATTGCTCTTGACAGCATCAGACCTTGCTTCCATCACCCATCCCATCCACAGCTGGGTGTTGTTTGTGCTTTGGCTCTGTCTCTTCATTCTTCCTGGAGTTATTTGTCCACTGATCTCCAGCAGCATATTGGACACCTGGGGAGTTCATCTTTCAGTGTCCAACTTTTTGCATTTTCATGCTGTTCATGGGGTTCTCAAGGCAAGAATACTGAAGTGGTTTGCCATTCCCTTCTCCAGTGGACCGCATTTTGTCAGAACTCTTCACCATGACCTGTCTGTCTCAGGTGGCCCTACACGGCATGACTCATAGTTTCATTATTGTTTAAATTGTGTGCCTACGAACTTCTTCAGTGCTTAATTGAGCATTTACTTTGTCAGTGTTTTATTTCTTTCTTTTTTTTCTTCTTTTTGTCCATTAACCTCATACACATTGAGAATGAGTGCACTTCTCTAAGGAAATAGCTGGGAACAAAGTAGGTCCAGTCTAAGCTCTCATTGGTGTACTGTTTGATAGCATCTTCACTCAAATACTGCTTGTTTTGACACATTAGCACCTATCTCCTAATAGTCCCCTAAAACCCACAAATCTAAATACAGGGAAATCAGAAAGTATAGAAAAATTAATATTAATATAATATCTGCCTTCTATTAGGGGCCTTTCCATTTTCTCTTTAAGTTTGGGCTAATTTTTTTTTTTTATTATTCTTTAAGCTTGCTTCTGATACATTTGTGATGCATGGTGATTTGATTTCATGTGTGTTTCTTTCTCTTTCTTTCTAGTTTCTGTTTTCATTTGCTGAAACTGTTTTTTTGAGAAAAATTATATGGGAAATAATTTTTTGAGTTCTTCATATTTCAACATGTTAAATTTGTATCACATTTGACTTCTTTTGATATGTGTAAAATTCTAAGGACAAAATTATTTTTGCTCAAAGCTTTGAAAACATTAATTTGTTGTTTTCTGGTGTAGAGTGCTGCTGAAGAGAAGGCTAAAAAGTCTTGACTGGCTTTTTTTCCCCCTTTGGGGAACAATATTTTTTTTCTTTTTCTTTCTGCTTGTTTGTGTGTTTTATTGTGCTCTGACACTTTGGAGCACTCTTTTCTTCATTTGTAGTATAGATGTGGCTTCTCTCATTCACATGACTTGGCACATGTTGGGTTCCTAAAAACTGAAAACCTTTTCCTTTCTTAAATTCTGGTAATATTTTTTTCTTTTAGTTTATTGAATACATACTCTATTCATGCTTATTTTCTTTCCTGTAAACTCCTATTATAAAATTGTCATATTCCTGGTTAATTCTCTCTCTTAGTTTTTTCTCAAATAATACATCTTTTTTCTCTTGCCAAACTATCTAGACTTAAATTCTTTTTTACCCATCTTCCCAAATAACTTTAAGCCTAAAAGATATATTTTTATTTTTATCCTCATGATTACCTTTTGTGACAGTGCTAAATCATATTTTATATGTAACTTATTATTTAATCTCCATAATGAAAAAAATCCTTTAAAGATTTTTTTCTGTTAATGGTATGCTTTACTTTCAGTTTCAAATAGTCCATTTCTTTTTTTTTTTTGTCAAAAACTGATTATGAGATTTTTAATGATTTAAATCACATTACAGAAAATGCCCACCTCTTCCTTCCCTTTTCTGATTTTTACTGGTAGGACTTCTGAAGTAAGCATTATTTTTTTTTAATATTTTAGGATATTTTATTTTATTTTTATTTATTTTTTTTTAGTTTTTTATTTTTTAAATTTTAAAATCTTTAATTCTTACATGCATTCCCAAACATGAACCCCCCTCCCACCTCCCTCCCCATAACATCTTTCTGGGTCATCTAATGAGTCTGTGTGTGTGTTTGTGTGCAATTGGATTTCTTTGTGCACTTGATATCTGGCTTGTTACTGCAATTATATTGGAAAATAGCATACTTTTATAAATTCTCCATGTAGGTAACTCGATTAGTTACTAAATTGTCATACTTATTTTTTAATTCCCCCTCTTCTAAATAATATTCTTATTTCTTCTTTTTCTAAATGTATTGGTTGGAATTTCCAGGAAAACTTTAAATATAGCATGATGAGTTTAAGGATGCCTACTATATAGAGAATACATGCAATAAAATATTATATATGTTATAGCATGTATAAAATAAAATTTTATATCATTTAATCATATTGATATAATCAACTTCGAAGTATTCATCATGTAATGTTAGTATTTTCCTATTTATAGTTTGCTCAAAGCTTATTTTGTGTGGCCACACCCCTTGGCTTGCTGGATCTTAGTTCGCAGGGCAGGGACCTAACCCCTGCCCTCTCCAGTGGAGGTGCAGGCTCCTAACCACTGGACTGCCTGGGAAATCTCTGCTCTAAGTTTTTTAAAAAATGTTTTTGAATGTAAAGAGATAATATAAAATTTATTCCAATTATTTTTCACATCTACTAATATCTTCTCTGGAGCTTCCCATGTGGTGCAGTGGTAAAGAATCCACCTGCCAATGCAGGAGCTTCAAGAGATGTGGATTTGATCCCTGCGTCAGGAAGATCCCCTGGAGGAGGAAATGGCAATCCACTCCAGTATTCTTGCTTGGAGAATCCCATGGATAGAGGAGCCTGGTGGGCTACAGTCCAAGAGGTTGCAAAGAGTTTGAAACAACTGAGCAACTAAGCATGCACACATACACGCGCACACGCGCACACGCACACACACACACACACACAAAATATCTTCTCTGCTTATTAAACTGCATTTTAATATATTAATATATATCTTAATTTGGAATAGCCTCACATTCCTGTAAAGACTTTATTAAACTATATGTTATTATTTTAACAGGTTATTTTATATTTTTGTTTTATTAATAAATTTATATTCTTAAAAATTAGCCTGCAGGTTTTTTATTGAATAATCTTCATGGTTTATTATGAGAACTATATTAATACTTGATTTATAAATTTAATTGAGAAAAAATATATTGCTTTCTACAACACAGAAAAATTTGGAAAACATAAGCATCATTTGTTTTTTGTTTTTAAGAACTTAAAACTCTTTGGACCCATCATTTTGGAAAAAGTGAAAGTTGCTGAGTCATGTCTGACTCTGTGTGACCCCATGGAATATACAGTCCATGGAACTCTTCAGGCCAGAATACTGGAGAGGGTAGCCTTTCCCTTCTCTAGGGGATCTTCCCAATCCAGGGATCTATCCTAGGTCTCCCGCATTTCAGGTGGATTCTTTACCACCTGAACCACAAGGGAAGCCCTCATTTTGGAGAAGGCCTTTAATAACATGTTAAATTTCTTCCTTTTAATAAATGTATCATGTCACATCTTATGTTTTGAAACGAAGTATAGACAGTATCTTATTTTATATAGCTTTTCAATGTTATTCATATAATTTTATAGTACTATTTCTTTTAAGTGTTTAATCTCTTCCACACTATAGCCCCTTGTTGGCATATAACTTTATTTTTAATTTCCTAAAATTTGTTTGATTTATAAAAGTTTTAACTATTATTAAAATTACTCAAAACACTAGCCTTATGTAAAAAAGCCTTAGGAAAAAAATGTAAAAAGCCTTACATTTGGCTTTTTAATTTTAAAAATTTTCTAATATGTTGATTCAGACTTTTTGCTTAAAACTTATTATATTTTTATCAAGGTTTTATTTTATTAATTATTTATTTATTTTTCATTTAAGAGGATTGGAGGAGGGAAAATGAGTTATCACTTGAGTTAATTCTCATTTTCCCAGTTCAATAAGTAATGAGTGTGCTTCTAAAAATATTTTTTTGCCTCCCTTAAGTTTTAATGGATATTAATTATTCTAATTGGCATTAATATCTAAGACTATACTTGACATAATATATTGCCTTTGATCCTAGAGCTATCTAATAGACTATTTTCATTGTTCTGTGGCCAAAGTCATGTTTTGAAACTCATCCACTGACATACCTTCCCACAGTGGTGATGCTTTAGGAAATAAGGACAATTTTGCACTTGTGTTTTATAATATCAAAAGCAACAACAGCTTCTCTTTAGAATGCATTGTTCCAAAAAAAAAATGAATATCTTCTCAGAATATCTTTTCAAGAGACATGGCTCTATTTTCTATTTTCTCTATTTTCCATTTCAATTTCAAGTAGTTCTCTATTTTCTATTTCAAGTAGGTATGTATTTTGTAAACATTCTCTAATGATCATACATTGTTAGTATTGAAGTACTTGAGTCTCATTTTTAAACAATATTTCATCTTCTTCTTTGCTATTATTAGGTCAAGTCTTACCCAGCTACTATTATGATGTTCAACAATCAGTTATGCCCCCAGTCTTAAAAGTTGTTTCTAATGTAACATAATCTGAGAAGTCTGTATTAGTACCTAAATCAAAAAAAGTTAGGAGATTTAGAATTTTTCATGAGCCAAGGCTCATGAAAAATTTGGGAGTCAAGGCTAAGTAATATTCTGTAAGGTATCACTTTTTTAAACAAACTTTTGTATCCCTCAGTTCAAAAGCAAGCCATAATCAAAAAATCTTCTGAAAATGAGAGCAACTGGGGCCATTTGCAGCAATATGGATGGGCCTAAAGAGTGTCATACTGAGTAAAGCCACATAGAGAAGTAGAAAGATCTCATGATGCCCCTTACATGTGGAATCTAAAAAGAAATGATACAAATGAATTTACTTACAAAACAGAAAGAGACCCACAGACTTAGAGAACAAATTTATGGTTGCCTGGGGGAATGATGAGGCGAAGGGATAATTAAGGAGTTTGGGATGAAAATGTACACACTACTATATTTTAAATGGATAACCAACAAGGACCTATGGTTTAGTGCAGGGAACACTGCTCAATGCTATGTGGCAGCCTGGATGAGAGGAGAGTTTGGGGGACAATGGATACACATACATGTATCACTGAGTACCTTTAGCTGTTCATCTGAAACTATCACAACATTGATGGTTAATCAGCTATACCCCAAGAAAAAATAAAAAGTTTAAAAAAAATCAGAGCATTTGGGCCAGAATTAATAATGTGGTATAATGATAAATTAGTTCTGATTAGAGCTGTGTCCTTTAGTCCTTAGAAATGACTAAATGATCAAAGAGGGGAAATGAAGCTTAGCAGAATCTGATGGACAGGAATTGTTTCAACACATCACACATGTATGGAAAGTCTATACTGTTTCAAGGTACTTACTCTGCCATTGATTTCCCTTTTGACCTTTTGGTAAGAGCAGGCTCATATTCACCAGGAAGCACTCTCAGGACTTGGGAATATGACAGCTGATATCAAGAATCCTGTGGGTGTGTCAGAAGATATTCTTTTGGAAAAATGCATTCTAAAGAGAAGCTGCTGTTGCTTTTGATATTATAAAACACAAGTGCAAAATGGTCCTTATTTCCTAAAGCATCACCACTTTGGGATGATGGGAAGGTATGTCAATGCATGAGTTTCAAAGCATGACTTTGGTAAGAGAACAATATTTTAGCCTTCAACAGATGAATCACTGAAAAAAGTGTGTTAGTTGCTCAGTCATGTCCAGCTATTTGTGACCCCATGGACTGTAGCCCGTCAGGCTCCTCTGTCCATGGGATTCTCTAGGCAAGAATACTGGAGTGGGTTGCCAGGTACTCTTCCCAGGGATCGTCATGACCCAGGGATTGAACTTATATCTTTGCATCTCCTGCATTGGCAGGTGGATTCTTTACCACTGAGCCACCTGAGAAGCCCCATATTGTCTATAAAATGACAGAAAGTGAAGGCATTCAGTCGTGTCCGACTCTTTGCGACCCCATAGACTGTAGCCTACCATAGACTGTAGCCTACAGGCTTCTCCATCCATGGGATTGTCCAGGCCAGAATACTGGAGTGGGTTGCCATTTTCTTCTCCAGGGTATCTCCCCAACCCAGGGATCGAACCTGGGTCTTCCACATTGCAGGCAGACACTTTACCCTCAAAGCTGACCCCGCTTCTCACCTTTTGTCATCTAGCCTGTTTCCTATTTCCTATTACTTACATTTTTCAGCACCTGGTTCCAATGTAAAACATCACCTCTTTGATTTATTAATGCATCTCCTCACACCCAGTTAACATCAATTTCTGTTCTTGTCTCTGTCTCATAATAACAACAGGTTTCACGAGAAGTCCTTTATTTGTTCTGCAACAGCAGGGAGTATGTATGTTTAGCTATTCAGAATCACAGAAACATTCCTTTTGAGTAGGACCAAGAGATTATTCCTGGTGGCTCCATGGTAAAGAATCTGCCTGCAATGCAGGAGACACAGGAGATGCAGCTTAGATCCCTGGATTGGAAAGGTCCTCTGAAGGAGGATGTGGCATCCCACTCCAATATTCTTGGGCTTCCCAGGTGGTGCTAGCATAAAGAATCTTCCTGCCAATGCAGGAGAGAAAGGAGATGCAGGTTCTATCCCTGGGTTGTGAAGATCCCCTGATGAAGGAAATGGCAACCTACTCCAGTATTCTTGCCTGGAAAATTCCATGGACAGAGGAACTTGGCAGGCTATAGTCCAAGATGTTGCAAAGTGTTGGGCATGACTGAGCACAAACGCACACACAGGAGATTATTACTTTGTTAACCGTCTTACAAGTACAAAGTAGGACATGACATTCCTAAGTTTATACACAGTGGGCTACAGGTGATGTAGGGCTTGAACCTAACTTTTCAGAATCTAGTTCTGTGTGTTTTCTCCTCTATCAGTTATTTTCCGACTTTGCAACTCCCCAATGTGCTTTAACCCACTGCAGTGTTCTTGCCTGAAGAATCCCAGGGACAGCGGAGCCTGGTGGGCTGCCGTCTATGGGGTGGCACAGAGTCAAACACGACTGAAGTGACTTAGCAGCAGTAGCAGCAGCAGCATAGTTTAAATGATGTATTCTGTTGAGTCAAAGAATAGAAAACTTATTGAAGAGAACTAAATTAAAATAAATGCTGGAAAATGAGACCTTGTCTGTGCAACTTCCCCAATGCTTATCTTTAGCAGACCCAGAAGCAAGCCTGCAAACATGTAATTTGAAAACCACTGCTGTAGAAAGAATTAAACAACAGAAAGCGCAATCGGCAGTGCCACGGGCTGAGGAAGTAGGCAGTGGGATAAGGGTGTGGGGAAGAAATTGCAATTTTAAATATGATGCTCAAGGCAAATCTCATTGAGAAAGTGACACTTGAGCAATGATTGAAAACAAGTGAGGGAGTGATCCATGTGGCCATCTGGCAGACGAACATTCCCAGTAATGGAAAGGACCATTGGAAACTCCTGAGTATGTCCAAACCACAGTAAGAAAGTGCATTTGAAAATATGAGAGAAAAAGGTTTAGTCTTCTAGCTATCCAGGTCACATCAGGGAGCGCTGGTCATAACTGTTTTGACAAATGCAGCTAAATCACTTTTCATATCATTTTTATTGATAAGCCAAGTACTTTTCTCTCTCTTATCAGGCAAAGACTTTTCCAACCATAATTTCTTTATAAATCTATTAGCAAGGAGTTTGTCAGTGGGTTGGTTCTAGATGATACCATTTACTGCTATGGTTTTAAACACCTAGTTACATGCGTTAGCACGATTAAACTGAGAATATGAAACATCTTGGACACAATCATTATGTGCATATGAAAGTGAAAGTGAAAGTGAAATTCGCTAGGGATGTCTGACTCTTTGAGACCTCACTGACTATATAGTCCATGAATTTCTCCAGTCCAGAATATTGAAGTGGGTAGCCTTTCCCTTCTCCAGTGGACCTTCCCAGCCCAAAGATCAAACCCAGGTCTCCTGCATGGCAGGCAGATTCTTAACCAACTGAGCTCTCAGGGAACCCCTTATGCACATATAAGATATATCGTAGACACAGCCTTGTCTAACTCAATGAAACTATGAGCCATGGCATATAGGGCCATTCAGAAGGATGGGTCATGGTGGAGATTTCTGACAAAATATGGTCCACTGAAGAAGGGAATGGCAAAACACTTCAGTATTCTTGCCTTGAGAACCCCATGAACAATATGAAAAAGCAAAAAGATAGGACACTGAAAGATGAACTCCCCAGGTTGGTAGGTGCCCAGTATGCTACTGGAGATCAGTGGAGAAATAACTCCAGAAAGAATGAAGGGATGGAGCCAAAACAAAAACAATACCCGGTTGTGGATGTGACTGGTGATGGAAGCAAGGTCCGATGCTGTCAAGAGCAGTACTGCATAGGAACCTGGAATGTTAGGCCCATGAATCAAGGCAAACTGGAAATAGTCAAACAGGAGATGGCAAGTGTGAACATCAACATTTTAGGAATCATTGAACTAAAATGGACTGGAATGGGTGAATTTAACTCAGATGACCATTATATCTACTACTGTGGGCAGAAATCGCTCAGAAGAAATGGAGTAGCCATCATAGTCAACAAAAGAGTCTGAAATGCAGTACTTGGATGCAATCTCAAAAATGACACAATGATCTCTGCTTCCAAGGCAAACCATTCACTATCACAGTTATCCAAGTCTATGCCCCGACCAGTAACGCTGAAGAAGCTGATGTTGAACAGATCTATGAAGATCTACAAGACCTTCTAGAACTAACACTCAAAAAAGATGTCCTTTTCATAATAGGGGACTGGAATGCAAAAGTAGGAAGTCAAGAAACACCTGGAGTAACAGGCAAATTTGGCCTTGGAGTACAGAATGAAGCAGGGCAAAGGCTAATAGAGTTTTGCCAAGAGAACTCACTGGTCATAGCAAACACCCTCTTCCAACAACACGAGAGAAGACTCTACACATGGACATCACCAGATGGTCAACACTGAAATCAGATTGATTATATTCTTTGCAGCCAAAGATAGAGAAGCTCTATATAGTCAGCAAAAACAAGACTGGGAGCTGACTATGTCTCAGATCACGAACTCCTTATTGCCAAATTCAGACTTAAGTTGAAGAAAGTAGGGAAAACCACTCAAACATTAAGGTATGGCCTAAATTAAATCCTTTACGATTATACAGGGGAAATGAGAAATAGATTTAAGGGACTAGATCTGATAGACAGATCTGATGAACTATGGACGAAGGTTCATGACATTGTACAGGAGACAGGGAACAAGGCCATCCCCAAGAAAAAGAAATGGAAAAAAGGCAAAATGGTTGTCTGAGGAGGCCTTACTAATAGCTGTGAAAAGAAGAGAAGTGAAAGCAAAAGGAGAAAAGGAAAGATATACCCATTTGAATGCAGAGTTCCAAAGAATAACAAGGGAAGATAAGAAAGCCTTCTTCAGAGATCAGTGCAAAGAAATAGAGGAAAACAATAAAATGGGAAAGACTAGAGATCTCTTCAAGAAAATTAGAGATACCAAGGGAACATTTCATGCAAAGATGGGCACAATAAAGGACAGACGTGGTATGGACCTAACAGAAGCAGAAGATATTCTGAAGAGGTGGTAAGAATACACAGAAGAACTATACAAAAAAAGATCTTCATTAACCAGATAATCACGATGGTGTGATCTCTCACCAAGAACCAGACATCCTGAAATGTGAAGTCAAGTGGGCCATAGGAAGCATCACTATGAACAAAGCTAGTGGAGGTGATGGATTTCAGTTGAGCTATTTCAAATCCTTAAAGGTGATGCTGTGAAAGTGCTGCACTCAATATGCCAGCAAATTTGGAAAACTCAGCAGTGGCCACAGGTCTGGAAAAGGTCAGTTTTCATCCCAATCCCTAAGAAAGGCAATGCCAAAGAATGCTCAAACTACTGCACAGTTGCACTCATCTCACATGCTAGTAAAGTAATGCTCCGAATTCTCCAAGCCAGGCTTCAGCAAGACATGAACTGTGAACTTCAAGATGTTCAGTCTGGTTTTATAAAAGGCAGAGGAACCAGAGATCAAATTACCAACATGTTTTGGATCATAGAAAAGGCAAGCGAGTTCCAGAAAAACATCTACTTCTGCTTTATTGACTATGCCAAAGCTCTTGACTGTGTAGATCACCACAAACTGTGGGAAATTCTGAAAGAAATGGGGATATCAGACCACCTGACATGCCTCTTGAAAAATCTGTATGCAGATCAGGAAGCAACAGTTAGAACTGGACATGGAACAACACACTGGTTCCAAATAGGAAAAGGAGACGTCAATGTTGTATATTGTCACCTTGCTTATTCAACTTATATGCAGAGTATATCATGAGAAATGCTGGGCTGGATTAAGCAAAAGCTAGAATCAAACTATTGGGAGAAATATCAATAACCTCAGATATGCAGATGATACCACCCTTAAGACAGAAAGCAAAGAGGTTCTAAAGAGCCTCTTGATTAAAGTGAAAGAGGAGCATGAAAAAGTTGGCTTAAAACTCAACATTCAGAAAACTAAATCATGGCATCCAGCCCCATCACTTCATGGCAAATAGATGGGGAAACAGTGGAAACAGTGGCAGACTTTATTTTGGGGGGCTCCAAAATCACTGCAGATGGTGACTGTAGTCATGAAATTAAAAGACTCTTACTCCTTGGAGGAAAAGCTATGACCAAACTGGACAGCATATTAAAAATCAGAGACATTACTTTGCCAACAAAGGCCCATCTCGTCAAGGCTATGGTTTTCCCAGTAGTCATGTATGGATGTGAGAGTTGAAGTATAAAGAAAGCTGAGCACTGAAGAAATGAACTGATGCTTTTGAACTGTGGTGTTGAAGACTCTTGAGAGTCCCTTGGACTGCAAGGAGATCCAACCAGTCCATCCAAAAGGAGATCAGTCCTGAATATTCATTGGAAAGACTGATATTGAAGCTGAAACTCCAATACTTTGGCCACCTGATGTGAAGAGCTGACTCATTTGAAAACACCCTGATGCTGGGAAAGATTGAAGGCGAGAGGAGAATGGGATGACAGAGGATGAGATGGTTGGATGCTGTCACCGACTGAGTGGACATGAGTTAGAGTAAACTACGGGGGTTGATGACGGACAGGGAAGCCTGCAGTGGTGCAGTCCGTGGAGTCTGCACGACACGACTGAGTGACTGAACTGAACTGAACTGAACGACATCTAGATATGTGGTCTTCAAAGATGCTGTCTCCTCATGTATATGAATAAAACTATAATTCAAAAAGATATATGCACCCTTATATTCATAGCAGCACTATTTGCAATAGACAAGGAAACAACCCAAATGTCCAATGACAGATAAATGAATAAAGAAAATGTGGAATATCACTCAGCCATAAAAATAAAAGAATAAAGAGGATATGATAGATAAACTAAGAAGAAGATATGGAATATTACTCAGCCACGAAAAGAATGAAATAAAGCCATTTGCAACAGCAACAATGTACCCAGAAATTATCATGGTGAGTCAGAAAGAGAAAGATAAATACCATAGAATAACACTTATATGTGGGATCTGAAATATAACACAAATGAACTTATCCAAGAAACAGACTCACAACATAGAGAGCACTTATGGTTGCTAAAGCGGGGAGAAGGGGGCAGGAGAGGGCTGGACTAGGAGTTTGGGATTAGCAGATGCAAACTATTATATATAGGATAGATACAAAACAAGGCCCTATTTAATAACACCAGGAACTTTATTCAGTGTCTATAATAAACCATAAAGGAAAACAATAGGAAAAGAATATTTTATATATATATATATATATATATATATATATATATATATATATATATATTCTTTAGTCAGTCGTGTCTGACTCTGCATGACCCTATGGACTGTAGTCTGCCAGGCTCCTCTATCCATGGGATTATCTAGGCAGGAGTACTGGAGTGGGTTGCCAGGCCCTCCTCCAGGGGATCTTCCCAACCCAGGGATCAAACCTGGGTCTCCTGCATTGCCTGCATTGCAGACAGATTCTTTACCTCTGAGCCACCAGGGAAGCATATATATATATATATGCAACTAAGTGATTCAGTTTATATATATATATATATATATATATATATATATATATGCATATACATATGTATACGTGTATATATATATGCATATGTATATGTGTATATGTGTATATATATATATAACTGAATCACTTAGTTGTATTCCAGGAACTAACACAACATTGTAAATAAATTATATTTCAATTTAAAAACTAAATATAAAGTAAAGATGCTGCCTCCATAGTAGAATGAGTTGGTTTTTGGCCTCTAAGAAGCTGTGTCATGTCTTTGACCAAAGATTCAGGGAGGCCATTCCCAAGAACTGAGTTTAATCAAGGTGTCCAGTATTCCACAAAACACTGACCCACTCTGAACTCCCCAGGTGCCTGGACCACACCGTTCCTTTCCCCGTTGGTTTTCCCTGCCCTAATTCCTTCCTCTGACCTTCCCTCCTTCATCATCCAGTCCACCTGGACAACTTCTGTTCTTCCGCCAAGATCCAGTTCTTTGACCACCTCTTCCATGGCAGGCAGAGTGAGAGACTCTCTTCTCCGTGCTTCTTCAACATCTGCGCTTCCCGTCTTTGCAGAGCAGTCTGCATCCTACCATTGCCATAGAAATGTTCATGTCTTCATCTTATAGCAGATGGTGAGCTCCTGTGGTCACGTGCTGCACTGATTCATTTCTGCATCCACCGGCCAAGTTCAGCTGATACACAGTAGGCTCTTAATACATGTCTGTCTAACAAATGTTTGAATGCCTCACGCTAGTTCAACCCTATTATACAGGTCCATGCTGTGGAAACTAACAGTTTGGACATCCATGGAGACAACTTCTGCATTGAAAACCAAACACTGATATCTCCTGATATTGCTTGTCACTGGGATGATTAAAAAAAAAAAAAAGCAGACCTCCTTCGGTCTCACCCCATATGAAGCAGACTTGCATGGAACCAGGTTTGATTATACAGCTTATAGGTCCTGGAAACTAGAACAATTACTCTCATTCAGAAGATGACATTTATAGTTCAGGGGAATAAAATGCCTTACCGGAGCTGCATTCATTTATTTATTTATTCCGTGCATGCTTATTGAGCTGCAGAAACTATGCTAGACACTTGAATATATCAGAGGAGGCCAAAAAAAAAAAAGACCAAGACTTTTGTTCTTAAAAAAGTTGCATTTCATCTGCAGTTAACAGAAATAAGTTACAGACTTCTTTTTAAATAGAGTAGAATAAGGGAGATCGGTAAATGGAAGGAGTCAGGCAGCAGGTTTTAGTATTAATAGAGCAGTGAGCCTAATCAAGAAACGTGACCTTTGGATGGATATTTAAAGGAATAGAGACCTCATGAGAAATTTCAGCTCAGCAGGGTGTTCTATGGATTAGAACCTCCTGTAGCAAGGAGCCCAGAAAAGCAATTGAAATAGCTGAGCAAATCCAGCAAACATTCCTGGCACCATTTGCTACATATCCAAGTACTGGTAGCCTGCAGAAACGACATCCATCAAATATTCTAATAGCATAGCCATCTTTCAAGATCAATCCGGTCTATGCATTTTAAAGATAGAAAAATGTTTCCGTCACCACAGTGCTTTGCAAATATTTTTAAAGATCAAGGAAATTGGCCAATTTGAAAATGCTTAAAATGGAACATTTTTTACATCACCTCCTATACTACCCATCCCTTAGTAATACATTTTATGAAGCCTGCACAAGGGGTACAGTTATGCTCCTCCATCACTTCATGGGATGAACGTGCTGAATAAATACTGTTGGTAAAAGATTCCATGATGATAGATTCATGATGAGTTCCCTGGTGGTAGCTATGCTTCAGGTAGCCTGGTATCCTTTCACTTTGTGAGTTCCTATCATGGTTTGCCACATGGAGAAAATTGACTCGGACAGAGCTACCATGATTATTGCTATTCTTTTATTCTTGTCAGAAGCTGTCATTTCAAAGTTCTTTCCTCTCTGGATTGAAAAACAAAATAATGAGCTCAGGTTTTATCTCCTGGGAGGCCACATTCATTTACGTTCACTCATTGTTTACATTCTGCTGGTCTGTAATTTGAATGATGCTTGTGGATTGGCCTTACCAAGATAACTAGGGCAAAGTGAGTTCCTAAAGCCTGGATATTGCAAGATGTGTAGGTTGTGCTTATGTTAGCTCGGAGCTCAAGTTCTTTCAGCACCATATCCAGATGCATGTGCTGAGACGTTTGATGGGAAGCACTTTGGGGCCTTGCTTGTTCTGGTAAATTTCTGATGGGTGCATGCCTGTCTGCTCTTACGTCTGTCTTCCTAGATCAAGCTCCATAGTGCTCTCTGCAGGCCGAAACCTATCAGACCCCTGACCTGTCAGACTTTTGAGTTGTTTTTATTTTATGATAACTCACATTTATATAGCTTTCTCAGATGAAGAGTCTCTTTGTTCAAGACTAAACCAAATTATAGTAAGTCCCCTACATACGAACCTTCAAGTTGTGAACTTTTGAACAATCTGTGTTTGAATGTCCAACCAAGTAAAGTTAGTTCATGTGTCTGGCATATATTGCCACATGAGTGCATCCTCTACAAATGGTTGAACTTTTGTTTGCGTCACTATACAGCACTATGTACAGGACAGTAGTACAGTATCTTAATTTCAAGGCCAGGATGTCAGGGAGCAGGTGTAAAAGCAGTGGTGATATAGCTGGTATTACTGTACTTTTCAAGGTATTGTACTGTTAAGATTCAGTTCAGTCGCTCAGTCATCTCTGACTCTTTGCAACCCCATGAATCGCAGCACGCCAGGCCTCCCTGTCCATCACCAACTCCCGGAGTTCACCCAAACTCATGTCCATTGAGTCGGTGATGCCATCCAACCATCTCATCCTCTGTCGTCCCCTTCTCCTCCTGCCTGCAATCCCTCCCAGCATCAGGGTCTTTTCCAATGAGTCAACTCTTTGCATCAGGTGACCAAAGTACTGGAGTTTCAGCTTTAGCATCATTCCTTCCAAAGAAATCCCAGGGCTGATCTCCTTCAGAATGGACTGGTTGGATCTCCTTGCACTCCAAGGGACTCTCAAGAGTCTTCTCCAACACCATAGTTCAAAAGCATCAATTCTTCGGTGCTCAGCTTTCTTCACAGTCCAACTCTCACATCCATACATGATCACTGGAAAAACCCTAGCCTTCACTAGATGGACCTTTGTTGGCAAAGTAATATCTCTGCTTTTTAATATGCTATCTAGGTTGGTCATAACTTTCCTTCCAAGGAGTAAGCGTCTTTTAATTTCATGGTTGCAGTCACCATCTGCAGTGATTTTGGAGCCCCCCAAAATAAAGTGTATATTTTGTGTTTGTTTGCTATGTATTGTTTGTGTAAAAATTATTATAAACCTGTTACAGTACAATATTAGATAGCTGACTGTGATAGGTGGGTACCTAGGCTAACTTTGTTGGAGTGAAGAACAAATTGTCCTTTTGAAGCCCTCTTGGACTATAACTTGTTCATGTGTAAGGAATTTACTGTAGTGATAAGGTGACTTAGTAACAAGATACTTCTAGTTTTTCTCTGACCCCATCTAGTCTGAGCATTCAGGCCTTCAGCCCATCACCCTCTGAAAACTCACAAGGAAATCTCAAAGATGCTTCTTGCCTACCAGCTGCTGTCCTCCTCTGCTTTATCCTGTGGGCATTTTTTATCAGCTACTCAAATCATCAGAGCATCTAAAGTAGACAAGGATGGTTTCTGTTCTGGTTTCCTTTGTATTGTTTTTGTTGTTCAGTCACTAACTCATGTCTGACTCTTTGAGACTTTATGGACTACAGCATGCCAGATTCTTCTGGCCTGCACTATCTTCCAATGTTTGCTCAGATTCATGTCCATTGAGTCGGTGATGCTATCTAATCATCTCATCCTCTTTCATCCCCTTCTTTTGTCTTCAGTCTTTCCCAGCTTCAGGGTCTTTCCAATGAGTCATCTCTTCCCATCAGGAGACCAAAGTATTAGAGCTTCAGCAACACTCCTTGCAGTGAATATTCAGAGTTGATTTCCTTTAGGATTGACTGGTTTGATCTCCTTACACTCCAAGGAACTCTGCAAGGTTACCTATTGCTTCCTAACAAACACACTGAAACTTCAGTTCTGTTCAGTCATTTGGTTGTGTCCAACTGTCTGCCACCCCATGGACTGCAGCACGCCGGGCTTCCCTGTCCATCACCAACTCCGGAAATTTGCTCAAACTCATGTCAATCAATTTGATGATGCCATCCAACCATCTCTTCCTCTGTCGTCCCCTTCTCCTCCTGCCTTCAGTCTTTCCCAGCATCAGGGTCTTTTCCAATGAGTCAGCTCTTCGCATCAGGTGGCCAAAGTATTGGAGTTTCAGCTTCAACATCAGTCCTTCCAATGAATATTCAGGACTGATTTCCTTTAGGATTGACTGGTTTGAGCTCCTTGCAGTTCAAGGGGCTCTCAAAAGTCTTTTCCAACACCACAGTTCCAAACCATCAATTCTTCAGCACTCAACTTTCTTTATAGTCCAACTCTCACACCCATACATGACTATTGGGAAAACCATAGCTTTGACTAGATACCTTTGTTGACAAAGTAATGTCTCTGCTTTTTAATATGCTGTTTAGGTTGGTCATAGCTTTTCTTCCAAGGAGTAAGCGTCTCTCAATTTCATGGCTGCAGTCACTATGTGCAGTGATTTGGGAGCCCCCCAAAATAATGTGTCATGTCAATATGAAAAGGCAAAAAGATATGACAGTGAAACATCGTGGCTTAAAACAAGCACTCTTTTACTTGCCCGTGAGTCTATTCCATGGGCTGGGCTCAGCTGACCTTGCCAGTGCTCACTCCTGGGATTCCATTCAGCGGGCAGGTCAGTTGGGCTCTGGGCTCAGCTGGAATGCTGGCACATGGGCCTCCTGGCCCGTGTGGTCTCAAGCTCCTCCCATTCCATGGGAGCCTCCACTTTGTCTCTCCACGTGTTCTTGGCAGTGGTGTGACTGGTCTTGCATGGAGACTCAAGGCTCCCAAGAGCACAAAAGCAGTAGTTTCCAAACACTGATAATGAGTCACATTCTTTCCACTCGCAAAATATACTCTCCTTCTACCCTACTGGAGCCCAGAGTCAGACCCATTTTAACATCATGGTTGGACTGAAAGTCCAGAGTATTGTCTTCTAAATCAGACCCAGGTGTAGGGGGTTTTCATTTGTGACTTCCTCAGGGTCAGTTCAATACACACAAATCCACTCAATCTGAAGACCTGAAAACTCATCCCATCCATCCAAAGATATGACACAGAATTAGATACAGAAGCAGGATAACAAGAGTAAAAGAAGTTGCCTATCAACCACTCGTTCATGGAATTTCTGAAAATCTACCTTGGCATGCATCTCCAATTCTTCTACCCCAGGAACAGAAAATATGCTTGTATAAGGGCCCAGTGGATTCAGTTCTGGGCTTCCCAGGTGACCCAGTGGTAAAGAACCCACTTGCTAATACAGGAGGCACAAGAGACAGGTGTTTGATCCCTGGTTGGGACGATCCCCTGCAGAAGAATATGGCAACCCACTCTAGTATTCTTGCCTGGAGAATGTAATGGGCAGACAAGCCTGGCGGGCTACAATCCATGGGGTTGTGGGGTTGTGGGGTTGTGGGGTTGCAAAGAGTCAGACACAACTGAGCACACACACCCAGATTCAGTTCTACTCCTTAGAATGTGTGTGTGTGTGTGTGTGTGTGTGTGTTGTGTGTCTTGGCTCTGCTCTCTGAGCTACTAGTCCTGACCTCTGCATCATCCTTCATTTTTCCTTTCAAAAATTAAGTAACCCATTTGTAGCTAAAGACATTCTCATCTTACTACTCTCTGTCTCCATAAGTTCAGATGTCCAAAAATCTCTTGCCATTTTGAACTCTGTTTTTTTTTTTAGTGCAAGCTGCCTTTAATTATGTTTAAAAACTCTGTAGGTTTTCTACAATCATGTCAGTGTTTGCTTTGTCCCTCATCCCCCTCACCCCAAATATCTTCAAGACAAGTCATACCCTACTTTGAGCTGCTGTGACAAAATACCTTTAACATTCTTAGCAATTTTTTTTTTCATCTAGTTGAATCTATAAGACACCGCATTAAATCCTTCCAAAGTTTTAACAAAGGACTTTACACTTGCATTCTCAATTTACTCTTGACCCTAAGGAAAAATTTTACTGCAGAAGGCCTGGATTTGATTCTTGTCCTGAAGCCATTTCTTTTTTTTTTTTTTCCGATTCATTCATTCATTTATTTTTGATTGCACTGGGTCTTTGTCGCTGCTTGCAGGATTTCTCTAGTTGCCAAAAGCGGGGCTACTCTTCATTGGGGCACATGAGCTTCTCATTCCATGGCTTCTCTTGTTGTGGAGCACACACTCCAGGGCACGTGGGTTCAGCAGTTGTGAGATCGTCCCGGACAAGGGATTGAATTGGTATCTCATGTATTGGCAGGCAGACTCTTAACCGCTGGACCACGAGGAAGTTCCCTGTGGCCATTTCTTACTTTGTTCAAACTAGGATCTGGAAATGAGAAACAGTGTTGCTTTCCAAGTTCAGATTTAATTTCTTAAAAATTTAGATTCTGCTCCAAAACTGAACAGTTTATTCCTTACTTTACCCACCTCTAATATAACTACCAAAAGTCAGCTGGCATTTTTAGCTTTTGATATAGACATTTCCTCAGCTAGATGCACAAATTCATTGAATATATTTTCTGTATTCCAAGTTACATAGGTGAGAGTGTTGCCAAATGTTTTGCTATTGATTAGCATGACTCTCCTTCCAACTTCCACTTAGAAATTTTTCCGTTGCCTTTCTAGCCTCTGGCATGTGTATTACATATTTCTTATGGTGGCACCCCATTTAAAGTCACCAATGTCAGTTTTAGATATTTATTATTGCATAACAAGGGATTCTCTGGTGGCTCAGTGGTGAAGAATTCACCTACAATTCAGGAGACACAGAAGATGCCTATTTGACTGTTCAATCCCCGGGTCGGGAAGATTCCCTGGATTAGGAAATGGCAATCTACTCCAGTATTCTTGTCTGAAGAATCCTATGGACAGAGGAGCCTGGTGGGCCTACAGTCCATAGGGTTGCAAAGAGTTGGGCATGACTGAAGCGGCTGAGCACACACATGTACCCAAGGCCCAGAGAACCCTGGTGGTGGTGGTTTAGTCACTACGTTATTTCTGACTCTTGTGACCCCATGGACTGTAGCCCACCGGGATCCTCTGTCCATGGGATTCTCAAAGCAAGAATGCTGGAATGGGTTGCCAATTCCTCCTCCAAACAAAGAATGCTAGAACATAGAGAATTCAAACAATATCATCGTGTTTGTGTGCTTAGTTGCTCAGTCCAGTCCGACTCTGCGACCCCATGGACCGTAGTCAGCCAGGCTCTTCTGTCCATAGGATTCTTCAGGCAAGAATACTGGAGTGGGTTGCCATTTCCTAATCCAGGGGATCTTCCCGCCCCAGGAACCTGGGTCTCTTTCATTACAGAGAGATGCTTTACTGTCTGAGCCACCATAGATACTTGGTCTTTGCAGGTTGGCAATCTGCTGGGGCACTTCTCCAGCCCTTAGGCCATTTACAACTCTTTGTTAGTTTTCACTTTCTACTTGCTATGAATCTTGAGATTAGGCAGAGGTGACAGCTTAGGAAATTCTCAGGTCTTTTTAAATGTACTTCCTGTCCTGGATATTTCCAGGACTCTCCCAATTTTCCAGCATATACAGGTGATTTTGAGGGATCTAATTTCCCAAAGAATTTCTCTTCCAAGATTGCTTTTCCCAGACTTTGGATGCTCCATTGTTGCTTCAACCATTATTTTTTGCCCCAGGTGACTGTGGTTTGTTGAATTGCTTTACACTGCTTTTGAGGAAAGCTTACTGCTTTTGAGGAAAGCTTGCTGCTTCAACCCTACTTGACATCTGAGCTGGGTAAAACAAAGGCAAGTAACTTGTGTCAGGCTTTGAGGCAGCCTCCAGGCAGATTGGAACAGACAAACACAATTCTTTTGCAAATAAGATCTATTCTGCTCCCTCCAAAATCAGTGACTAGGATCCCACAAAAAGAATCTAAACCTTGAACTGTCTTCAAGACCACTTCCAATGGTAAACTGGAGGGGCAAAAAAAAAGAAAAAATGAAACATAGCTTTTCTTTTTAACTTGCCTTTTTGTTGGTTCAGCAATCAGTTGGTTGCTATAAACCTTTATTATTTTCCAGAGTTCTGACTGACTTGATTCTGACAACTTTGCTCAATTTTTCTATGTTTCTTTTGGGAAAACAGGCTATTGGAACTGTCTACTCTCCCATGTTTGCTGACATCATCTCTATTTTTATTTGCTTGTTGTTTTTTTTTTTTTTTGTCTAAAATGTCACCAGTAGACATTGAGAAAGAAATAGAGATGTAACAGAGAAAGAAACCTCTACTGCATTGCTGTTCTACCCATGGAATTCACTTTGAAACGAAGGTCAACCTGGACTTGCAGAATTCAGTGGCAAAAGGCAGGTAGAGGTGTCCTGAAAGGACTTGTGACCAAGCTATCATTCTCTCTGTTTCCTTCTAGACATCTCCATTCTAGCTGACATGATTCAACACTTTCACAGTCACCATACTGATCTCAGCAACGTAAAGAAGTCTAAAAAATAATATTTCTCCTGCAGCGTAGCAGGGCTCTCATTTTTTTTATTTGGGACCTCAGGTAATTTATTTTGGCAGCATATGCTCATTATCCAACAAATATATAAGAAGTTCCTAATACATATAATGCCTGGTTCAAATGCATATTAGTTTACATATTAGAGGTACAGCGGAAAAAAAAAATCTCTGACCTTATGGAAGTAATTTTTTTTAGTGCAACAGTAGGAAAAAGTAAACAACATTAATGTATGCATTATGTGGTATATTGGTTTAAAAAAAATAGAGTAGGGTAAAGATAGTAGTGATTGGGGTGATGATTCTAATGGAACAGGGTTATAATTTTAAGAGAATGGTCAGAGTAGACCTACTTCAGAGTCATATTTCAACCAAACTGAGGACTGAATAGAAGCCAACTCTCAGAGATACTGGAATCAGGACCTGGAAAGTCAGTGGGTACACAGGTAATCCTCAAAAAGGTGGATGGGATTGGGCCATCTGTATATGTCATCAGATACAAAGATGACGCCACCCTTACAGCAGAAAGCAAAGAAGAACTAAAGAGCCTCATGATGAAAGTGAAAGAGAAGAGTGAAAAGTTGGCTTAAAACTCAACAGAGAGATGTTATGGGGAGGGAGGTGGGAGGGGGGTTCATGTTTGGGAACGCATGTAAGAATTAAAGATTTTAAAATTTCAAAAATAAAAAACTAAAAGCTAAAAAAAATTAAAAAAAACACAAAAAACTCAACATTCAAAAAACTAAGATCTTAGCGTACAGTCTCATCACTTCATGGCAAATAGATGGGGAAACAATGGAAATAGTGACAGACTTTATTTTTTAGGCTCCAAAATCACTGCACATGGTGATTTCAGCCATAAAATTAAAAGACTCTTGTTCCTTGGAAGAAAAGCTACGACCAACCTAGACAGCATATTAAAAAGCAGAGACATTACTTTGCTGACAAAAGTCTATCTAATCAAAGCTATGGTTTTTCCAGCAGTCATGTATGAGTATGAGAGTTGGTCTATAAAGAAAGTTGAGCACCAAAGAATTGATGCTTTTGAATTGTGGTGTTGGAGAAGACTTTTGAGATTCCTTGGACTGCAAGGAGATCCAACCAGTTCATCCTAAAGGAGACCAGTCCTGGGTGTTCACTGGAAGGACTGATGCTGAAGCTGAAACTCCAATACTTTGGCCACCTGATATGAAGAATTGACTCATTGGAAGAGACCCTGATGCTGGGAAAGATTGAAGTCAGGAAGAGAAGGGAATGACAGAGGATGAGATGGTTATATGGCATCACCAACACGATGAGCATGAGTTTGAGCAAGCTTCAGGAGCTGGTAATGGACAGGGAAGACTGGCATGCTGCAGTCAATGGGGTCACAAAGATTTGGACACAACTGAGTTACTGAACTGAACTGAACTGGGTCAAATTACCAGAATCTAAACAATTATGTGCAATTAGACAGTCACATTATACAAAGGTAGCCACAGGGCCCAGTTATAGAAGGAATGGGGTATTTTCATGAAAGCAAAGGTGATTGAAGAATTTTACTATTCTTATAGTAGAGAGTATATTATGAGTAGTATGGCACAGAAACAACTTATTTCAAGTTTAACATATTATTTTCTCTGACTGTATCAGTCAGTAATGGCCCCAAAGATCAGCTCAAGAAACCAGCTACATCTGTGTTGTGTAGCCCTTAGCCATATGTGGCTATCAAACACCTTAAATGAATCTAGTCCAAAGCGAGATGTACCGTAAGCACAAAATACACAATGGATTTTGAAGACCAAGTACAAAAAAGAATGTAAAATAGCTCATTGACATTTTTTATTATTACATGTGTGGAAATACTGCATTGAGTAAAATATATGATTGAAATTAATTTTATTTTTTTTTACTTTCTTTAATGTGAATATTAGAAAATCTTAAGTTATTTAGTCACATATTTCTATTGGATAGCACTGGACTAGACTCAGAGTACATTTTTACTCTGAATGAACAGCATTAAACATATGCGCAAACATTGGGAGGAGAACACATGGTTTAGCAAACGCTGTCAATTCTCTTCCAAGTTCTTGGATCTCTGAATTTATCTCCACCTTCTTTGCACTTTGCTATAAGTGGCTTGTGTGTGTGTGTGTGTGTGTTTATGTGTGTGTGTGCATGCTCAATCATGCCCAACTCTTTGAGATTATAGATTATAGCCTACCAGGCTCCTCTGTCCATGGGATTCTCCAGGCAAGAATACTGGAGTGAGTTGCCATTTCCTCCTTCAGGGGATCTTCCTGACCCAGAGATCATGTCCGTGTCTCCTGAGGTTCCTGCACGGGCAGGCAGTTTCTTTACCCCCTGAGCTATCAGGGTAGTCATAAGTGGCATGTGCTTCTGGATAAATGTCTTTTGCCTACTGTAACCACCTTACCCTGTATGCCTGGGAGCTTCTATCCCTTCAGGAGAGCTTATAACTAAAGGCTGGCTATTACAGGATTAAGAAAGCCTAGCTCCACTGCTTTGAGTTTTGATAAACTGAGATGCAAACTGCAAACACTCCAGGGCCCTCATGGAATCAGGCTGAGATTAGACTTTGCCTGAAATCACCCGTGACTAACTTCTTCCCCTTCCCTCTCCCATTTCGCCCAATCTTTTATCAGTTTACCTGGGGAGCACTACCTTCATAAATCACTTGCAAGTGAGTCCTCATCTCAGGCTCTGCAGCTGGGGAGTTTAACTAAAACACATGGTGACTTTTCTAAAGGGTGGTTGGACAGAATTTAGTAATCAGGGTATAATTCCCAATGAACCACACTGCTTCCTATGCTCCAGAGAGTATTTTGCTCAGAGGCATGAAGTCTACAGAAGTCTACAACTGCAGGGTCTTAATCGCTATCTCTGCTCTCCACCCTGCTGTATTTAAAATGGATAACCAATAAGGACCTACTATATAGCACGTGGAACTCTGCTCAATGTTACGTGGCAGCCTGGATTGGAGGGGAGTTTGGGGGAGAATGGATACACATATATGCATGTCTGAGTCTCTTTACTGTTTACCTGAAACTTTCACAATATTGTTAATCAGCTATACCTCAATACACAATAAAAAAAAATTTTTTTTAAAAAGGTATCTTGTTCTCAAATGTTAGACAAGTAGCAGTTAAGTGCACACAACTCTGAAGGATGATGTTTAATTGGGAACTGCCTTTTCTTTGCCTACTGAGAAAACTAACTTTATTCTAAAGAAGTCCAAATTGATCTGAAAAATAATCCTCTGTCTTAGGAGAAAAGTGTGTTTGGACTATTCTTCTTCCAATGCCATGTGTAGATGTGTGCAGGGCAGGCACGGCATGCCGTGAGACATCTTTGACTAATTATATAAGTGCCCCAGGGCTTGCCAGCTCCATTTGTCAAATTAAATATGGATCCATTCACAAGTTCAACTCTGGCAAAAGCAAAACAGTGACAAAACAACAGCAGCAGCAACAGTAACAAATAAAGTCAAAATAATGTAATAAACCGTGCTGAAGGAAGTACGGAAATTAGGAGGTATTGAAAAAGAGTGGAGCTTTAGTGAAAATCCTGAGAGGCAAGAAACGTAGCAAATAATAAAATCCGCTTATTTTCCCATGTTAAAAATGACGTGATTTGAAATAAAGATCTAAATTTTTACCTTCTCTCAAGACTCTTCTGTAGTCTTAGTCTAAGAGGTGAGCCATGGATCCCCTTTTGGTGCAAATGTATATTTTCTATAAGAAATGTCTCTCTAGCCTATTACTACATCTCCTGTCTCCAATTTTCTCACTGACTAATCCCTCACTTTGTAATTATGGTTATATCAAGGCACTGTAGATATTATCTAAAAAATATACTGAGAAGCAAATGATGCAAAATATCAGCAATATCAGGAAATGTTTAGAAAGTTACTTCCTTTAACACACAAAGCTGACATATAGAATGATAAGGGGAGGTTGAATTTTTTCTGGCTTTTAGAAAGTCCAAGGTGTTTTAGTGGGAACCAAAGAAGTAGGCAAATATGTTTGCCTGGAAATGAAAAACCCCTTTTTTAACAACAGCAAATATTTGCCTTCAGTGGAGAGCAAATCAGTGTCACTCTTCTGGGAAGGAGTGCTGGTTATATAAAAAAGGCGACCCTGAGATGCCATCCTCTGCCATTCCTCATCTCTATAGTAACGCATCATGCGGGAGCAACGCTTCTAACTGTGGGAGGTGTTTGTACATGAGTGAGAGGCTGTGGCTGTGGACAAGCAGAATGAAAGAGCTCAAGTAAACTGACAATAGAGAAATACATACCAGTGGAGGAACTGGGAGATTTTCCCAAGGAGAAAAAGAGTAAATTCTGTTCGTGAGGCCACAGCACATTGGTGAATTTACCCCACATAGTTAACAATGCCATTACACAGATACACTGATTTAAAATAAGGAAAAATGAATATGTTCAAAACAGCCAGGCTCCTCTGTCCATGAGAGTCTCCAGGGAAGAATACTGGAGTGGGTTGCCATACCCTTCTCCAGGGAATGTTCTCAACCCAGGGACTGAACCCATAACTCTTGTGTCTCCGGCACTGGCAAGCAGGTTCTTTACCATTAGCACCACCTGGAAAGCCCATTACACAGATAAATTTATTTAACCTAAGGAAAAATGAAGAAGCTCAAAGCAGCTTGCTGCATATCTGGAATCTACCAGTGGAAATTTCTGCTGAACTTACTGGCAACACCATTGCTTTCTCTGCTCATTCCTCAGGTGTTGACCTTGATGGCAAAAGTGTCTTTGATTATTCTTAAATGCCAAACATCAGCGATTTTGTTAGTGATGTTCTATATATCCATGCACAGAATTTTACATACGATGAAGGGGAAGGAAGAACAACTAACTTTATTGCTAATTTTTGATAAGAAATATTTCTCTGAGACTCTTCGCTGGAAATAAAAACAGTATCTGGATATTAGGTTCTTAAAACCAGTTAACTATCTGGACATTGATATTCATAGTTGAGCTTCCAGGGTGGCTCAGTGGTAAAGAATCCACCCACCAGTGCAGGAACCGCAGGAGATGCAGGTTCAGTCCCTGAGTAGGGAAGATCCCCTGGAGGAGGAAATAGCAATCCACTCCAGTATTCTTGCCTGGAGAACCCCATGGGTAGAGGAGCCTGGGAGGCTATGGTACATAGGGTCCCTTACGAGTTGGCCATGACTGAAGTGACTTAGCACAGCATATACAGATACAGCCATCATAATCATACTTTGCTTTATAGAGTTTGGGAGAAAATGAAATAAGGAGTATATGAGTATATGCTCCCAAAGGGGTAGCTCTCTTCACTGTTCCTGTTTTTGTTGCAATTATTATTGTTATTTTTGTTGCTATTATACAGCTACTTTAAGGGAGGATCAAAGAACAATACAAAAAGTATTAGAGAGTCAGATCGTGCAGGAACTCAGCCCTTCTCTTTTTGCTACTCAGACTGACTTGATTCTAGATTCTTCATTTCTGCCTATGTTTCAGTTAGTGGATGCTCCGGGAAAGTGATCTCCAGATACTTGAGTTGTTTCTGTACTCTGCAAAGGACATTTGGTCCTAATGTTAGGGAAATGACTCATGGCCCTTTGATACAAGAAGAGAGACACTGTTTCATACTGGATGAAGCCTTAGAAGGAGAGCTTTTCTTTTTTTTTTTTTTTAATTCATGAGTAGAAAATAGCCTGTGCATTGTGTAGCTTCTGGTTTTTCTTACAAGTGTGACAAAATGAGTACCCTAATCAAGATATGAAATCCCTTTCACTCATCTATGAATTATAGATAATTATAACTGAATTTAGTTTAGAAATGGAATGATCTCTCCATTCTTCTATCAGAACATAAGCCTATGAGGGCATGAATTTTTGTGTTTTGTTGATTGCTCCATCCCCAGTGCCAAGAATAGTGATTTACAGCTAGAAAATATTCAATAGATATTTGTTGAATGAGTGGGTGATCTAAAAATATGCAGTGGCTAGGCATATTCCAAATATTTACATTTTTGATATTATAATTATTATAATTAAAATATTATTTTACATATGAAACTAACCTTTAACAGGTCTACTGAAAGTGAACACATGAATACAATTAATTCAATTCAGTTATATAATAAGCACATTTGAGTGCAAACGGACCAGGTAATTTGAAAGATAATCTGGATACAAAAGTGAATAAGAAAGATGACCCCTGCCTGCTTGACAGTTGGCGCTAGCTGTAAATAACCCACCTGTCAATGCAGGAGACCTAAGAGATGCAAGTTCAAACCCTGGGTTGGAAAGATCCCCTGGAGAAGGGAATGGCAACCCACTCCAGTATTCTCGCCTGGAAAATCCCATGGGCGGAGGAGCCTGGCGGGCTATAGTCCATAGGGTCACAAAGAGACAGACTTGACTGAAGTGACTTAGCAAGCATGCAAGATAGTTATATTATAATAGAGCTTACAAAATATTTTCACTTTTTCCAGTAGAGAGAAGTTCTTACAAAGAAAATCTGACAAGTTACTACATTGAACTTTTTGAGGTGAATTGAGAAGCAAATAACATTGAAATTGCCCAGTTTCCAAAGTTATCACTGAAACAGAAGGCATCAGATGAGAAGGCATGCTTTTTAGTGTTTTCATTCCATAGATGAGGCAACATCTTGAAGATATGGATTTTGTTAAGATACAGTTTTCTGGGACCCTTTGCCCACCTTTGCTCAGCCTAGTAAGTCCCCATTCATTATTCAAGGCACAAATCAAATGTTCCTGCAAGAAACCATTCCTAACTCCCTCAGGCTGAGTTGGTTGCTAAGCCTGCACTTAATTTTTGCTTCTATTACAGCAACTAGAACAATCATCTGAAATTTGCCTGAACATAAGAATCATCTGATGCACTTATTAAAAACCCAGATCCATGGGACCCATTTCGGTACAAATAGATCAGAGATTCTGATTCTTTGTATGTATTACCTGACAGTCCCTCTGTGTTTTGTTTTGTTTTGTTTTAATTTTTATTTAATATGGGAATATAGGTGGCTCAGATGGTAAAATAATCTTCCTGCAATGTGGGAAACCTGGGTTTGATCCCTGGGTTGAGAAGATCCCCTGGAAATTGGGATGGCTACCCACTCCAGTATTCTTGCCTGGAGAGTCCCATTAAGAGAGGAGCCTGGAGGGCTGCAGTCCTCGGGGTCACAAAGAGTTGGACATGACTGAGCACACACACACACACACACATACACACACACAAATCACATAAATAGGTAGGGGCTGAGCTGGTAGACTCAGGTGGTTTGACTCATATCACAGTGCTCACCTGTACACTGCAGTAGAGGGAAGCTCCTTTAAGCAGACTCCTGATATGTGATACAAGGGAAATGGGAAGGTGGAAATGATATTCAGGGCTGGTCTCCTTGTTCAGCTATTTCCCACTGAGTCTGGCAATGCCAGTGATAAAATAATTTCTCTGTGTAAAATGTTCAGGACTGAGACACACTGAAATATCAGGGTGCTTTTCTGCACCTCTTCCTGATTCTGCCTTTGTAATGGACTTTATAATCACATATCCATTAATCTGAACACTTCTTAAGAGGTAATCATAATAACTCGCCTAGATCTAATGTTGTAGAGAAACATTTTATGGCCCTAGGATACATTTTCATCCAAGTTATTAAAGTCCAATTACATCATGTTTTCTTCCAAGGAATGCCAAGTACTTGAGGGACAATACTGCAGTCACTCTTGTTCGCATATTGGAAATAATTTACACAGAGATAGCCTTGATATTGCAGACAAAGCCCTCTGCTCTTCCTCCCCAAAGAGATGGAAAAATGCACTTGCTTGACTAAGATCACACAACAGAATTAGACAGGGAATATTGGAAGGAGAATGCAAATTCTCTCTTTTTCATTCGTTATTACATGTAGCCTTCCTTTATGAAAATATCAGATCTGTATATTGTGCTTTTGCTGAATGAGAATCTACCACATTGAGTGGTCTAGTAAATTTCCAGTAAAAGGAATAAAACTTAAGCTTTTCTAAATATAATTTCTGTACTATGACTATATTATGACTCATCGCACAAGTGCCAGCCTTAAACCAAGCAGCCCACTGGAAATAATAATGAGAGAAATATTGATAAGACTATTTGCTATTTACTACTGTGTCTCACATTTAGAGCAGACTAAAGGCATTTTTAAAGACTGACAATAACCTCTGTAAGGTACACTTTATTTTTCTATCTAGGGCTGTGAGGCTCAGATGCCATTTTTATATGGAAGTTCATACAGCTAGTAAGGGGTGGTTACCAGAATTTAAATCGTATCTCTATGTCTAAATATCAAGACCTTGTGCTACTCTATGCTGTTCTAGTATACATGACCTGGGAATTAAGGATAACTTTATTTTGCTGAATTTGAACAAGTAGCTTCATATCTCATTGAGTGATTTTTTAACTAAATATAATATCTTCCCCTCCAAATTCTGCAGGAAACTTCATGCAACTGCTTTAGAATAGAAATACTCCTAGAATGTGGGGCAAGCCCTTGTTAGCCACAAGAACCAGATAAAGTATACAATTATCATCACAAGACAATGCATGTGCCTTGGGACTTTGCTTACCTAGTTCTTCAATCAAAATAAACCCTCAGAAAACTTGTGCAAAATTCCTCCAACACAAAAGAAAAAGCAGTTTAAAGTGAAAGTGTTAGTCACACAGCCATGTCCAACTCTTTGCAACCCCTGGACTGTAGCCCACCAAGCTTCTCTGTCCATGGAATTCTCCAGGCAAGAATACTGGAGTGGGTACCCATTCCCTTCTCCAGGGGATCTTCCTGGCCCAGGGATCAAACCCAAGTCTCTGGCATTTCCTGCAGATTCTTTATCATCTGAACCATCAGGGAAGCATTTCTTTACTATACTGGGTTGCAGCACTTTTCATGTTGTTGAAAGGTTCAAGCCACCTCTCAGTTCAGTTCAGTTCAGTCACTCAGTTTTGTCTGACTCTTTGCGACCCCATGAATCGCAGCACGCCAGGCCTCCCTGTCCATCACCAACCCCCGGAGTTCACTCAGACTCACATCCATCAAGTCCGTGATGCCATCCAGCCATCTCATCCTCTGTCATCCCCTTCTCTTCCTGCCCCCAATCCCTCCCAGCGTCAAAGTCTTTTCCAATGAGTCAACTCTTCGCATGAGGTGGCCAAAGTACTGGAGTTTCAGCTTTAGCATCATTCCTTCCAAAGAAATCCCAGGGATGATCTCCTTCAGAATGGACTGGTTGGATGTCCTTGCAGTCCAAGGGACTCTCAGGAGTCTTCTCCAACACCACACTTCAAAAGCATCAATTCTTCGGCACTCAGCCTCCTTCACAGTCCAACTCTCACATCCATACGTGACCACAGGAAAAACCACAGTCTTCCTTTAAATAGTAGCAATTTCTGCTATAGTTGTTCGCAGTTAAAGCAGGATCCTAGCAGGTACATCTCTGTTGGCTCAGATGGTAAGGAATCCATCTGATTCCTTAGGATGGATCTAACAACCCTAAGGAGGCAGGAGACCAGGATTCTATCACTGAGTCAGGCAGACCCCCTGGAGGAGGAAATGGCAACCCATTCCAGTGTTCTTGCTGGGAAATCCCATGGACAGAGGAGTCTGGTGGGCTACTGTCCATGGAGTTGCAAAGAGTTGGACACCACTGAGCGACTTTCACTCCCTCACTCCAGCAGGGACAGAACAGTATCTTATAGCAAATTAGAATACACTACACACCAATGGAAAATTCATGGAGGAAGCATGAAGAGAGCATGGGGTTGGCTCAGTTTGACCCAGACTCTCCAACATGCCAAACCTTCCAAATAATAGAGCATGCAATGTTGTTCAGTCTTTAAGTTGCATCCAACTCTTAGTAATTCCAGAAAAGACTCACATCCAAATCTTGTCAAGCTCCAGCAGATGGTGGTGGACAGGGAAGCCTGGCATGCTGCTGTCCATGGGGTCTCAAAGAGTTGGACACGACTGAGCGACTGAACTGTACTGGAACTCTATGTGACCCCATGAACAGCAGCACGCTAAGCTTCCCTGTCCTTCACTATGTCCCAATTTGCTCAAATTCGTGTCCATTGAGTCAGTGATGCCATCCAACCATCTGATCCTCTGTCACCCCTTTCTCCTCCTGCCTTCAGACTTTCCCAGCATCAGAGTCTTTTCCAGTGAGTCAGCTCTTTGCATCAGGTAGCCAAAGTATTGGAGCTTCAAATTCAACGACAGTCCCTCCAATGAATATTCAGGGTTGATTTCCTTTAGAATTGACAGGTTTGATCTCCTTGGGGCATGGATATTTCAATTTGAAAGGATTTTTTAAAAATGATTATTTAATAAAATGAGGATGAAGTCAGCAAATAACTGGTGAGAATTAACATTTAATTTCCAAGTGTGCCCTGGGACAGAGATCAGGACTGAAGCCATTGCAATTACTTGGGAATTCATTGTCAGAAACATTAAATTGATTCAGGCTACAGAGAAGTACCCATCAGTAATAGGAAGAAGGTCTAAGTGGCCTGGTCAGAAAATAAACAGTATAGCAACACTATACAGGACCAAGGTGGAAGATTAGAAATTTCAAAACCAAAGGCAAAATATTCAGCCAATTACCTTCCAGCTCAGCATCTTATAGCATCAAAGTGCAGGGCCGGAAAGAGATTTGAGACGTCCTCAAGGGTAATCAACTCCCTCTAGGTAAGAATATTTTTCAGCCCACACTGAACTGATGGATTTTGACGTGTTTTTAATTTCAGGTTTCACTTTTATTTAGAGTCTAGCTTTCCATCTGGTCTTGTCCTGCTCCCAATGCCAAAAATAATTTTTTTTTTTTCATTGACCACACTGGACATGTTTGGGTTGGGATTTTAACGTGACTCCTCCCATTTCAATACTAATATTGTAAAAGAGGAAATGGCAGGATACAGCCCCATTTCACATTCAGCGTTGCCCCCGCCCTTGCTTCTTAACCCCTCATCCTTCCCTTGTGCATCATATTTGTACATAAATGCTTCTTACTTGCAGACTGTAAAACAAATTTCCTTCAAGCTAAGCCACTATGTCTTATTCAACCTCTACCCCACTAAGCATATATTCAGTATTGAAATTACACACATTTTACTAAACAATTTTCACACATACAATCACTTTTTCTCCCACCTCCCATGGGAAGAAAGTACCCCAGAAAAACAATTGATATGGAAATGAGAAAAATCAGGAAATTGGTTTTATGTTACCACATTCTTGTTGGATTTTTTTTTTAACCTTGCTTGGGTTGAATACTGAGGCAGTCATACAAGTATCTGTACATATATATGTGTACAACACACACACACAATGTAAGAAACTAATTTAAAGGGTCACCCTGATTTGAAACAGCATTTCTGAGCCTGTTCTCTTTCTCAGCATTTATATTTCTAAATAGAGTTATCTCTATAAAAATTAGAGATAGTAGCTTCTATTGGGTCTTTTATAAACCTCAATAGAAGAAAATTAAATTGGCCATTGTTGTTTTTTTTTTTTCCAAGCTTCATGGTGAGATAGTTCTATGGAAAATAAATGGAATATGTACCAGCTTGTTCTCATCTCGAAAACTTTGATGACTCTTTTATAGATTTTCTGCAAAGTAATTAAAGTCCAATTAATTGGGAAAATGTACACAATGGGTATTCCAAATATATCTCCAACAAAAGCAACTTTCATTACCTTAAACGAAGTGGCTAAGCCAATGTTGCAAGTTTAAATTCTGAGCTGCTAAGCAAATACCTCAGATATTTGCACTCTTGCACAGTGCTGGCTCCAAAATAAATGCCTCTGCAGTAGGCAGGTCTCTTCCCTCCTCTGGGAGTCGATTACAGTTCAAGCAGCATACTGATACCTCTTTCACAGCCAATGGCTATACACACAAAATTATGCCATAAACACAATCACTATGAATGGTCAGGAGAATCTGGCCACTGATAGGAATCTAAAGGGAATATTTCTTTGATGCAAAGAATGAGCAAGTCATTTGTCTGTTCTCTAAATCTCAACTTTCGCTTCCTAAACATACATAGTCAGCTACATAATGTCCTCTTTTGCTTCCATTTAGGCTCTATTTGTAAATAATACTAGCTACAGTCCCAATTCAGTATTCTCATTGGAATAACATGGTAAAGGGGTTTTTAGTGCATATTTTCTCTTTTTTATTGAAATATAATTCATATACTATAATACTGACCCTTGAAAGTGTACAATTCAGTGGTTTTTCTGATATTCACGAAATTGTACAACTCTCACCATTATCTAATTACAGAAAATTTTCACTAACACAGAAGGAAACCTTTTCCCATTAGCACTCTTTCCTCATCTACCACCTACCACTCCCCTAGAAGCAGCCACTGGTGGTAAAGAACCTGCTTCCAATGCAGGAGACATTAAGAGATAGAGTTTTGACCCCTGGGTGGAGAAGATCCCAAAGATCCCCTGGAGAAGGGAATGGCAACCCACTCCAGTATTCTTGCCTGGAGATTCCCATGGACAGAGGAGCCTGAGGGCCACATTCCGGAGGGTTGCTGTCATTCGGACATGACTGAGCGACTCGGCTGGCATGCAGGCAATCTATCAATATTTCTATCTCTATGTATTTGCCTTCTTTGGACATTTCACATCAGTGGAATCATTATATGTGGATTTGTTTTCTGGTTTTACTTGGCATAATAGTTTCAGGATTCATTCATCTTGTAGCTTGAATCACTACTCCATTCCTTTTCACAGCTGAATAATACTTCATTGCTTAGGTATACCACATTTTTTTTTTTTTTTACTGGATTACAGTTGCTTTATACTGCTGTACCAGTTTCTGCTCTTCAGCAAAGGGAATCAGCCCTTTGTATACATGTATCACCTGTTTTGGCTCTTCCTCCCATTTAGGCCACCACAGACCAGCCAGTAGAGTTCCTTGGTCTATACAGCAGGTTTTCATTATCATTTTATACATAGGAGAAGGAAATGGCACCCTACTCTGGTACCCTTGCCTGGAAAATCCCATGGACAGAGAAGCCTGGTAGGCTACAGTCCATGGGGTCGTAAAGAGTCTGACACGACTAACTTCACTTCACTTAATGTACATATGAGATTATTCAGTCTCCCAGTTCACTCCACCCCTTCTCCTCTCATCTTGGTGTCCGTGTGTTTGTTCTCTATGTCTTCTTTGCAAATAAGATCATCTCTACCATTTTTCTGGATTCCAAATATATGAATTAGTATGATATTTGTTTTTCTCTTTCTGAGTTACTTCACTTTGTATGACAGTCTCTAGGTCTGTTCATTCATTTCCAGTTCAACATAAGCAATGTGGGGGTGAACCTCTGTGTTATTCAATTGCTCAGGGATTCAGGTCCTACTATGTGATGGCTTTTCTTCAGTATATAGTTCAGGGCTGCCCTGGCATAATCCAGCTAGCAGGCAGGAGGGAGGGAAGGGGGGAAAGCGCATTTATTTATGCATAACTTCTGTTACTTATCTATAAACAAGTTACTTCCTCTCTCTATCCATCAGCAAGAACTTTCCACACTTCTCTCGTGTGCAAAGGGGTCAGAAAACCCTCTTACAGGAAGATAAAAGGAGTTTGGTAGGCATCTAGCCAGCCTTTAAACTTTTTTCTAGGCTTTGCCTCTGTTTGACCTTTTCTTCCTCCCTTCCTGGCTCTCCTTCTTTTGCCAAACTCATCTATCCTGGGGATGTGATATTCTAAATTTTCTTCTTTATGACTTTCATTCTTTCCCCGTAGGAAGGTAACACATTCAGTTTCAGATTCAACAAACATCATTCAGCATCTACTACATGGCAGGCGTGATGCAAGGAATTGCCATCTGTGTTAGGCCATTTGATATAGAAAGAACATTATCATTTGTTTTAAGATGAGAAATCTAAGACCCGGGAATTGACTAAGCATACATAAGAAGTAATTTGTCATGTCAGCATTTCTATTTGCTCCTGGGATGCATTTACTTATATATCTAACTGAGCTGATTCTCTTACCAGTAAACATTTTACATACTTTTTTTTTTTGTATCCAGTAATTTCTTAATTCCTTTGTTGGTTATACTCACCTTTCCAACTTATCTGGTTTTTTCTAAACAAATCACCTCACTCTCTCTGTGTCCCTATTCATGCTTATTATGAACAACACTTGTGATGACAATAATTTTATATCAAGAAAAAGCATGATGTTTTGTGAAGAAATCAGAAGCAACAATATAGAGCTAGTAGTATCAATTTTTAAAACTCTTACAAAAGCTCAGAGTCCTCAAAAAGTTTCCATTAAAACTGTTTTCTTGCGGAAATACTTCAGCTAAGTAATTTATTTTTCTACTTTATTGGGGTTCATTTGGCTGTTGTTGTTGAACACGTTATTTCCAGAGTCTGGCATCCTGTGCTTTCGTTACAAATGTGTAGTGTTTCAGCTGCATTATGGTCATAGATATTTCTAGCTAGGCTTAGAACCTGGTGGCAATGTAAAACATGACTTTCCTGGAAAAATTTGGTATGTGTTTCAGATGACTACAAAAATCATTTTTCACATTAAATATTTTTGTTTCTCTGTTTTTAAATGGGCATCATCTTCATGGCTCTTTTTTGAAATATTCTTTCTGTAATTTCATTGGTCAACTGATTCCTATCCAATTCAAGAAAATTTAAACTAATTTTCTACCCTCCCTAGGGTTTTATGTATCTAGATCATGACTCAGTTCTCCCTTACCTTGTGGCATATTTTCTGGTACTTTGGGGCCACCCACATACACTCTAGCTAAAGCTCAGTCCCCTGTCTCATTCCTGACCCATGAAACCAAGATTCATATCTGGCCCTTTCTTTTTTTTTTTTCTTCCTGTTCTCATTCTTGACAAGATCTAGTCTGGGTTTTGGAACCTTGGCTCGGTGTGATATTTGGTAGGTTGGAATAAATCATCTGAACTTTTTCTTGACCCCTAACCTAGCAGTTTAAAGTCATTGCTGTGTGTGTGTGTGCTTAGTTGCTTCAGTCACGTCTGACTCTTTGCAACCCTATGGACTGCAGCCTGCCAAGCTCCTCTGTCCATGGGATTCTCCAGGCAAGAATGCTGAAGTGGGTTGCTATGCCCTTCTCCAGATCTTCTCCACCCAGAGATCGAACCCAGGTCTGCTGCATTGCAGGCAGATTCTTTACCACTGAGCCACCGGGGAAACCCAAAAGTCATCTCTATGTGCCAGCTAATGACACACCTTGCAAAAAGGTTGCTGAGACCAAATGAGGTTCTTTGCTTCAGGTCCCTCTCTTCCAATGTCTAGCACAGAGTTGGTACTCTTAACTCCAAAGATAAGATCTTCCTATGTAAATTGTCTATTGCTACATGATGAACTATAGTGAACAATGACTTAATGCAGATTTATTAATTTATAGTTTCTGTGAATCAGAATCTGGGTGTGGCTTAATTGCACTGGTCCTTTATCAGGGTCTCTAGAAGGCCATACTTAAAGTGCTAGTCAGGGCTGGAATCTCATCGGAAGGTAGAACTGTGCTTAGACGCTCAATTGTGTCTGACTCTTTGCAACTCCATGGACTGTAGCCCACAAGGCTTCTCTGTCCATGGGGGTTCTACAGGCAAGAATACTAGTGTGGGTTGCCATGCCCTTCTCCAAGGGATCTTCCTAACTCAGGGATCAAACCCAGGTCTCCCTTATTGTGGGCAGATTCTTTACCATCTGAGCCACCAGGGAAGCCCAAATGTACAACCGAGGAGGATCTATTTCCAAGTTGACATAGTTACTGGCAGAATTCAGGTCTCCAAAGCCTGTTGGCCTGATTGCCTCAGTTCCTAGCTGGCTTTTAGAGGCTGCCCTTGATTTCTTCTCTCCTCAAGAAGAAAACTTTTTTGTCAAAGTCAGCATACGTCAAAGAGAATCTGTTAGAAATATGGAGGTTGGGAGAGAGGCATTTGATCCCTTGGTTGGGAAGATCCCCTGCAGAAGGAAATGGCAAACCACTTCAGTATTCTTGCCTGAAAAATCCCATGGACAGAGGAGCTTGGTGGGCTACAGTCCATAGGGGTGCACAGAGTCAGATATGACTGAGCATTCACACACTCTCTCTAATTGCTCATAACCAATCACTAAGGCAGCATCTCACCATCTTTGCTATATTATGTTACTTAAAAGCGAGTCACTAGACTAGCCCATCCTCAAAGGCAGAGGATTATACTTAGTATGGATATCAGGAAGTAGAGATCATTGAGGATCATTAAAGATGCTGCTTGACATACTTCCCAATCACATTTCCCCCTACATCATAGTAAGAGAGCTCCATATTGGTATTATACTATGCCTTAGCCAATATACTGAGAATTTAGTACATAGAGAAATATGAAGCACATTTCCTTGTCACTAAAGAACTCATAGTCCAGGGGTTTAGGTTTTTTGTTTTTGTTTCTTTCATTAAAATCCTTTTACAAAAGGAACAGAGATATTAAGTGTGTAGGATTTATAAACACGGTTGGTGGCTCTCTCTGTGTAATTTACTAATCAGGTTTCAAGAACCCATGAGAAAAAAAAAAATCCATCAATCATAAAATCATAGACCCCAGGCTTGAAGGAGACAGTCTATTAACTGATCAATCAATATCTACTGTGTGCTTTCTTTTTTCAAAGCTTTTCCTAGTTGCCAAAGTCCAGATTCTGAAGGGGGTTGAAAAAGTTATAGCAATTGAAAAGAAGCTTGAGAAATTGAAGCTGAGAATTAATTTAGCTTTCAATTATTTTGATATATAAACAAATGTTGAAGCAGGCTCCTTAGGGATCAGGGAAATAGAAGGAGGGGATACTTCAGGGAGAGAGAGAGAGAAAAAATAAATAAATAAAAGAATGAAAGGAAGAGAAGGCACTGCTGGGAGGTCTCCAGGACACAACGAATCTAATTAGGGAAGTTGGCCATGCATTTGGTTATCTCTGAGATACAATGTATGGAAATCAGAGATAGGTATGCACAGCAAGACTCTAGAGTGGCAAGGGACCAGGAAATATGATTAGATCACATACAAATCATTTATGTTCAGAATAAGGTGAGTGGATAAGGGACTAGTTCATTCAGAGATGTGTAATTGAACAAGTAAGAATAAGGACAGCAAGTAAAAAGAAATGGCTATGGAATTCTTTTATCCTTCTTTTTATTTTTGCTTTCAATTGCAGCCTTATACAGGTGATAAGATTGGGATTTTAGAAAAGCATATTTAATAATGAATATTTTATATACCTGACTTTTTTTTTAATTAAAGGATTATTGCTTTACAGAATTTTGTTGTTTTCTGTCAAACCTCAACATGAATCAGCCATTGGTGTACATGTATCCCCTCCCTTTTGGACTTTTCTCCCATCTCCCTGCCCATCCCACCCCTCTAGGTTGATACAGAGCTGCTGTTTGAGTTTCCTGAGCCATACAGCAAATTTTCATTGGCTATCTATTTTACATATGGCAATGTAAGTTTTCATGTTACTCTTTCCATACATCTCACCCTCTCCTCCCCTCTCCTTGAGTCCATAAGTCTATTCTCTCTGTCTGTTTCTTCATTGCTGCCCTGTAAATAAATTCTTCAGTACCATTTTTCTAGATTCTGTATATATGCATTAGAATACATATATCTTTTTCTTTCTGACTCACTTTACCCTGTATAATAGGTTCTAGATTCATCCATCTCATCAGAACTGACTCAAAAATGCATTCCTTTTTATAACTGAGTTGTATTCCATTGTGTGTATGTACCACATCTATATCCATTAATCTGTCGATGGACAACTAGGTTGCTTCCATGTTCTGGCTACTGTAGATAGTGCTGCAGTGACCAATGGGAGACATGTGTCTTTTTCAATTTTGATTTCCTCAGGGTATATGCCTAGGAGTGGGATTGCTGGGTCATGAGATGGTCTTATTCCTAGTGTTTTAAGGAATCTCCATACCATCTTCCATAGTGTCTGTATCAATTTACATTCCCACCAACAGTGCACGAGTGTTTCCTCTTCTCTACACCCTCTCCAGCCTTTACTGTTTGTAGACTTTTTGATGATGGCCATTCTGACTGGTGTGAGGTGATATCTTATTGTGATTTTGATTTGCATTTCTCTAATAATGAGTGATCTTGAGCATCTTTTCATGTGTTTGTTAGCCATCTCTATGTCTTCTTTGGAGAAATGTCTGTTTAAGTCTTTTTCCCACGTTTTGATTGGCTTGTTTGTTTCTCTGGCATTGAGTTGTATGAGCTGCTTGTATATTTTGGAAATTAACCCTTTGTCAGTTGTTTCATTTGCTATTATTTTCTCCCATTATGAGGGTTGTCTTTTCACCTTGCTTATAGTTTCCTTTGCTGTACAACAGCTTTTAAGTTTAATCAGGTCCCACTCATTTACTTCTGCTTTTATTTCTGTTACTCTAGGAGGTGGGTCATAGAGGATCTTGCTTTGATTTATGTCATCGAGCAATCTGCCTGTGTTTTCCTCTAAGAGTTTTATAGTTTCTGGCCTTACATTTAGGTCTTTAATCCATTTTGAGTTTACCTCTGTATGTGGTGTTAGGAAGTGTTCTAATTTCATTCTTTTACAGGGAGCTGTCCAGTTTTTCCAGCACCATTTATTGAAGAAGCTGTCTTTGCCCTGTTGTATATTCTTGCCTCCTTTGTCAAAAATAAGGTACCCATAGGTGCCTGGGTTTATTTCTGGGCTTTCTATCTTGTTTCATTGGTCTATATTTCTGTTTTTGTGCCAGTACCATACTATTTTGATGACCGTAGCTTTGTAGTATAATCTGAAGTCAGGAAGGTTGATGCCTCCAGCTCCATTCTTCTTTCTCAGAACTGCTTTGGCTATTTGGGGTCTTTTGTGTTTCCATATGAATTGTGAAATTTTTTGTTCTAGTTCTGTGAAAAATGTCATTAGTAATTTGATTAGGATCACATTGAATTTGTAGATTGCATTTGGTAGTATAGTCATTTTCACAATATTGATTCTTTCTACCCAGGAACACGGAATATCTCTCCCTCTGTTTATGTCATCTTTGATTTCTTTCATTAGTGTCTTATAATTTTCTGCGTACAGTTCTTTTGTCTCCTTAGGTAAGTTTATCCCTAGATATTTAATTCTTTTTTTAACACTGGTGAATGGGATTGATTCCTTAATTTCTCTTTCTGATTTTTAATTGTTAATATATAGAAATGCAAGTGATTTCTGTGTATTGATTTTGTATCCTGCAATTTTGCTAAATTCACTGATAAGCATTAGTAATTTTCTGATACTATCTTTATGGTTTTCTATGTACAGTATCATGTCATCTGCAAACAGTGAGAGCTTTACTTCTTGTTTTCCAATCTGAATTCCTTTTATTTTTTTTCTTCTCTGATTGCTGTAGCTAGGACTTCCAGAAATATGTTGAATAACAGTCATGAAAGTGGACACTCTTGTCTTGTTCCTGATCTTAAAGGGAATGTTTTCATATTTTTGGCATTGAGAATAATGTTGCTGTCAGCTGATTATATATGGTCTTTACTATGTTGAGGTAGGCTCCTTCTATGTCCATTTGTTTTGAAAAGTTTTAATCATAAATGGGTGCTGAATTTCGTCAAAGGCTTTTTCTGCATCTATTGAGATGATCATATGGTTTTTATCTTTCAATTTGTTAATATGGTGTATCACATTGATTGATTTGCATATATTGAAGAATCCTTGCATTCCTGGAATAAACCCAACTTGATCATGGTGTATGAGCTTTTTGATGTGGTGCTGAATTCTGTTTGCTAAAATTTTATTAAGCATTTTTGCATCTATGTTCATCAGTGATATTGGCCTGTAGTTTTCTTTTTGTGTGTGTTGTCTTTGTCTGGTTTTGGTTTCAGGGTGATGGTGGCCTCATAGAATGAGTTTGGAAGTGTTCCTTCCTCTGCAATTTTTTGAAAGAGTTTTGGAAGGATAGGCATTAGCTATTCTCTAAATGTTTGATAGAATTCTCCTGTGAAGCCAGCTGGTCCTGGGCTTTTGTCTTTTGGGAGATTTCTGATCACAGCTTCAATTTCAGTGATTGTAATTGGGTTGTTCATAATTTCTATTTCTTCCTGGTTCAGTCTGGAAGATTGAATTTTCTTAAGAATCTGTCCATTTCTTCCATGTTGTCTATTTTATTGCCATATAGTTGTTCATAATGGTCTCTTATAATCCTTTGTGGTTTTGCATTGTCTGTTATAAACTCTTTTCATGTCTAATTTTGTTGATTTGATTCTTCTCTCTTTTTTTCTTGATGAGTCTGGCTAAGGGTTTGTCAATTTTGTTTATCTTCTCAAAGACCAGCTTTTCATTTTATTAATCTTTACTATTGTTTCTTTCATTTATTTTTCATTTATTTCTGCTCAGATCTTTATGATTTCTTTCCTTCTACTAAATTTGGGGGTTTTTGTTCTTCTTTTTCCAGTTGCTTTAGATGTAAAGTGGGGTTATCTATCTGATGTTTTTCTTATTTCTTGAGGTAGGATTGTATTGCTGTAAACTTCCCTCTTAGAGCTGCTTTTGCTGCATCCCATAGGTTTTAAGTTGTTGTGTTCTCATTGTCATTTGTTTCTAGAAATTTTTTGAATTCCCTTTTGATTTCTTCAGTAACCTTTTGGTTATTTAGAAATGCGATGTTTAACCTCCATGTATTTGTGTTTCTTGCAGTTTTTTTCTTCTAATTGGTATCTAGTCTCATAGTGTTGTGGTTGGAGAAGATGCTTGATATGATTTCAATTTCCTTAAATTTACTGAGGTTTGATTTGTGACCCAAGATGTGGTCTATCCTGGAGAATTTTCCATGTGCACTTGAGAAGGTGTATTCTTCTGCGTTTGGATGGAATGTCCTGAAGATATCCATGAGATCCATCTCATCTAACATACCATTTAAGACTGTCTTTCCTTTTAATTTACTGTTTTGATGATCTGTCCATTGGTGTGAGTGGGGTGTTAAAGTCTCCCACTATTATTGTGTTACTGTCAATTTCTCCTTTTATGTCTGTTAGTGTTTGTCTTATGTATTGAGGTGCTCCTATGTTGGGTGCATAGATATTTACAATTGTTATGTCTTCCTCTTGGATTGATCCCTTGATCATTATGTAGTGTCCTTCCTTATCTCTTGTAATCTTTATTTTAAGGTCTATTTTGTCTGATATGAGGATCGCTACTGCACCAGTGTCCAGCCCCCGCAGGATCCATGGAAACCCAAAGGAGAAACGGCATCGGCAATTGCGATTGCTTTAGAGAGAGAGATAGTTAAGAATGTTGTAGATAAGAAAATAGAGGAGAGAAAGAGGCTGATATTCCTTGGTTTACATAGAGAACAAATAAAACTTTAAGACAAGAAGTTTGCCCTGTTCACGGAGGCCACAGGTGCCCTCCCGGTCTCCTGAGGGAGTGAAGACGCAGAACGTCTTCACCTTCAGGTCTTAGACACCAGGGCAGATAAGTGAACGCAGGGAGCCCCCATGCTCCAAGGGATCAGCCTGAAAAAGAGAGGGAGAGAGAGAGGGAGAGAGAGAGAGAGAGAAAGACAGAAGAAAAAACACGGGGTGACCAAGCTTCTGTGAGGCCCAAAAGCTTTATTTTTCAAAAGGTACTTTTATACCTTGCCTTATGCATAGAGGGAAATGAAAGATGCAAGGTCATACAGAGTCAGCACAAACATTCCAGCAGTATTGCCCTTATCGAAACCAGGATTTTTCTGCCTACCTTTTCCACCAAAGATGTTGTGTACAGTATCTTCTGGCCTTGGAGGCCTGTGAACATTTTATGACCCTCTTTTGATAAAGGCTGCTCAACCAGAAAACCTATTTTCCCTCAAAGTGTTTTTTCTTTATATTTCTAATCTGTGTCAGCCTCAGAAAATGCCAAACAGAGTTAAAACGTTTTCACAGAGCAAAGGTGCAGTGAGTTACAAGATAGAACCAATTAGCTCAAAAGTCTGATATGGTTAAATTCAAGGCTACACATGTTTTTCTTGCATTCTCACTATATTAACTAATGCATTCCCAGGTGCACAGTGGATAAGAGATATGGGAACTTAGCAACAAGCATTGGCCCAGTAATGAAATCCTACATCAGCACTAGCACCACTCTAATAACTTTTAACTCTTTCAAAGGCTCTATGTTTTAGGCTTTCTGTGCCTCTCACAGTTGGGAGGCTGTAAATAATCACATGCGTAGCTGTAAGAGTCTGGATATACCTGCTGAGCAAGCTAGAATGCTAACAGAGGGGGGTTGATTTGAAATATTCCTCTCATGTCCAGGAGACTTATTAGCTATAGCCCTAAGTTGATTTTCTCCAGAGAAAAGTGGTCAGGGTTAGCCCCCTGTTAATGTCAGAGGAGTTGGGGAAAGTCATGAAACAGTAAAACAGACAGATTCTGGTTTGGGGGTAGATGCTTGAGAAAGCCTAGGGAGCCCCTTGAGTTCTGAAGCCTTGCTTAACAGTTCTCTTCCACATGACCCTGTCATGGGGGGGGGGGGGGGATCTCCCGTGGTGGCTCCCAGCACTACTGCAGCTTTCTTTTGCTTCCCATTTGCATGGAATGTGTTTTTCCATCCTCTAACTTTCAGTCTACATGTGTCTTGAGGTCTAAAGTGGGTTTCTTGTAGACAGCGTATATACAGGTCTTGTTTTTGTAGGCATTCAGCCAGTCTGTGTCTTTTGGTTGGAGCATTTGATCCATTTACATTTAAAGTAATTATTGATATATATGTTCCTATTGCTATTTTCTTAACTGTTTGGGGTTGATTTTGTAGATCTTTTTCCTTCTCTTGTATTTCTTGACTATATAAATCCCTTGAATATTTGTTGTAAAACTTGTTTGGTAGTACTGAATTCTCTTAACTTTTGCTTGTCTGAAAACCTTTTTATTTATTTACTTGAATGAGATCTTTGCCAGGTACAGTAATTTTTTTTTTGTAGATTTTTCCATTTCAGTACTTTAGATATATCCTGCCATTCCCTTCTGGCCTGCAGAGTTTCTGCTGAAAGATCAGCTGTTAAGGATATGGGGTTTCCCTTGTATATTACTTGTTGCTTCTCCCTTGCTGTTTTTAATATTCTTTCTTTGTGTTTAGTCTTTGCTAGTTTGATTAGTATGTGTCTTGGCATGTTTCTCCTGAGTTTATCCTGTATGGGACTCTTTGTGCCTCTTGGACTTGATTGACTATTTTCTTTTCCATGTTGGGGAAAATTTCAACTATAATCTCTTCAAAAATTTTCTCATAACCTTTCTTTTTCTCTTCTTCTGGGACCCCTATTATTTGAATGTTGGTGTGTTTGATATTGTCCCAGAAGTCTCTGAGATTATCCTCAGTTCTTTTCATTTCTTTTAGTTAATTCTGGTCTTCAGAAGTTATTTCCACCATTTTATCTTCCAGCTCACTGATTCATTCTTCTGCTTCGGATATTCTGCTATTGATTCCTTCTAGAGTATTTTTAATTCAATAGTTGTGTTATTTTATCTCTGCATGTTTATTCTTTAATTCTTCTAGGTCTTTGTTAATTGATTCTTGCATTTTCTCCATTTTGTTTGCAAGATTTTTGATCATCTTTACTATCATTATTCTGAATTCTTTTTCAGGTAGTTTGCCTATTTCCTCTTCATTTATTAGGACTTCTGTGTTTCTAGTTTGTCCCTTCATTTATGCACTGTTTCTCTGCCTTTTCATTATTTTTCTTTTTAAACTTATCGTGTTTGAGGTCTCCTTTTCCCAGGCTTCAAGGTTGAATTCTTTCTTCCTTTTGGTTTCTGCCCTCCTAGGATTGTTCCAGTGGTTTGTGTAAGCTTTGTATAGGGTGAGATTTGTGCTGAGTTTTGTTTGTTTGTTTTTCTTTTTAGGCTGAGTGAGGTGGTAATCATGTCTGTTCATGATTGATTTTGTATTTTTGTTTTGTTTCTTGCTGAGATGAGGTGTCCTGCACAAGGCGCTACTGGTAGTTGGGTGATACCAGGCCTTGTATTCAAGTGGTTTCCTTTGTGTGGGTTCTCACTATTTGATACTCCCTAGGGTTAGTTCTTTGGTAGTCTAGGGTCTTGGAGTCAGTGCTCCCACTCCAAAGGCTCAGGGCTTGATCTCTGGAAGGAACATGAATATTACCCAGTTCATTGGTTCTCATCTGGAGGTGTTGGTTGGCTGCTGCGGAGACAATGCTACTGGTGTCTTGTTGGACCAGAAATGCCCAGTCAGGCACGATAGTGGCCATTTGCCTGAGCTGTCTCTCACCAGGAGGTCCCAGTAAGGAGCACAGTGCAGACAAGCTGCAGCCAGGCCAGTGTACCTGATTCTTTTAAATAATGTTAAAAGGTGAATGGACACTAAAGTCTTGGGAAAGAATAAACAAGATTTTCAGTGTTCACAAGTTTTTGTGCCTTTTTTTTTTTTTTTTTTTTAGTGTTCAACTCAAAGTTTTCTCATTCTGGTTTATATAAATTCAAAAAAAGTGTAAACAAATATAACTAATTGTGGATTGTAAATGAGTCTATCCGTCAAAACCTTGCATTCATTTTTCGAGCAAAAGATGGAAGACTGATCCAGTGAATTTATTTTCATTTGTTTTAAAATCTATCTCTACAACAACATATAAAGAAATCAAAACCAACAATTTGATTCCTAAGTATACACCTAACAAATATATATATATATATATATATATATATATATATATATATATATATATATATATATATATTTCCCACAGTAATAGAGGAGGAAATAGAAACCCACTTCAGTATTCTTGTCTGGAAAATTCCATGGATAAAGAAACCTGGTGGGCTACAGTCCATGGGCTGCAGAGTCGGAGATGACTGAAGTGACTTAGCACTCACACACACACGTTCGCAGTAAGTTCATAGCAGCCCTATTTATAATAGTTAAACTGTTACTATCCAAATGTCCAGTAGCAATACAAAATATAGATGAATTGGGTAACAGTTGAATCTTGATGTTATGTACAAATGAGAACAAATAAAGCACAAATGCTTGCAAAATTTGCACAGATTGTGTTTGAATTTCAAAACACAATTGAATAAAAGTCAGACCCCAAACTAGAAATCTGCTTATATAAAGCACAGAAACAGACAAAACATATGTTGTAAGAGGTCAGTATAGCAGATTGTTTTGGGGAGGGGGTTTAATGATGGGAAAGGTACAGAAGGTGGGTTTCTGAGATATTTAATATTATCTACTTTTTGGCTCAGACGGTAAAGCATCTGCCTACAATGCTGGAGACCGGCTTCAATTCCTGGGTCGGGGAGATCTCCTGGAGAAGGGAATGGCAACCACTCCAATATTCTTGCCTCCAACCCCCGCCAAAAAAAAGTGGCTCAAAGAAATATGTGGACTTCCCTGGTGGCTCAGACGGTAAAGCGTCTGTCTACCATGCGGGAGACTCGGGTTCGATCCCTGGGTCGGGAAGATCCCCTGGAAAAGGAAATGGCAATCCACTCCAGTACTATTGCCTGGAAAATCCCATGGACAGAGGAGCGTGGAGGGCTACAGTCCATGGGGTCGTAAAGAGTGGGACACGACTGAGCGACTTCACTTTCACTTTTATTTTTTGCTCTTGGTGCTGATTATACAAGTACACTCCATGAATGCATATATACAGAATCTAGAAAAATGGTACTGATGAACCTATTTGCAGGGCAAGACAAGAGATGCAGACATGGAGAGCAGGCATGAGGACGCAGTGGGGCGGGGCTGGGAGGGGCGGAGAGTAGCAGTGAGGCATGCATGCAAGCCAAGCTGCTTCAATCCTGGTCGACTCTGCGACTCTGTGGACTGTAGCCTTCCAGGCCACCAAGTGTAAAATAGATGGCTAATGGGAAGCTGTTGTTTAGCACAGGGAGCTCAGTTTGGTGCTCTTTGATGACCTGGAAGACTGGGATTGGAGGTGGAGGAGGGGAGGCGGGGGGGGGGGGGGGGGGGGGAGGTTCAAGAGGGAGGGGATATATGTATACATACAACTGATTCACTTAGTTCTGCAGCAGAAACTTACACCACACTGTAAAGTAATTACACTCCAATAATAAACTTTAAAAAATAAAAAAGGGAATGCATTTGAGTCAGTTCTAATGAGGTGCATGAACCTAGATCTTATTATACAGAATGAAGTAAGTCAGAAAGAGAAAACCAAATATCGTATATTAAGGCATATATATGGAATCTAGGAAAATGGTACTGTTGAACCTGTATGCAGGGCAACAATGGAGACACTTTAAATTAAAGATGCTTGCTCCTTGGAAGAAAAGCTGTGATGAGTCTAGACAGCATATTAAAAAGTAGCGGTATCACTTTGCCAACAAGGGTCTGTATAGTCAAAGCTATGGTTTTTTCACTAGCCATGTATGTATGTGAGAGCTGAGCCATAAAGAAATGCCAAGAGCTGAAGAATTGATGCTTTCAAGCTGTGGTGTTGGAAAAGACTCTTGAGAGTCCCTTGGACTGCACGAAGATCAACCCAGTCAATTACAAAGGAAACTTTTAGATTCAGAAAACTCTGTGTCTCCCCTCTCCACACACACACCCAAGGTTTCATTGAAAAATAACATACATAGAGAAAAGTGTGGATAGCACATATCATAATTGTAAAGCTTCCCAAAGTTTCACAAATTGAACATACCCACGTAATGAGCACCTAGATAAAAAACAGAACACCAACTCTGTCTTTTGACCTTCCCCTGCCAGGCTTCCTTTAAATGACTACAATGCCTCAACTACAACAGTTCTCCTGCTTGCTGCAGCAGAAATAACAGGTTGATTTGCTTTGAGACTTCGTTTCATTATGTCCCAATAATTAGGCTTAGGAATATTTAGCTAACATGTTGGTTTCCTTATCTGCTGTGGGTAAGGGGGTAATGTATATTTTATTGCCTAGCATAGTGGCTGGTGCTAGTTGGTGCTCAGTAACAATCTGGAATAAAGATTTAAAAGGAAAACAAGACTTGATAAACAAAACATCTTAGGAATAAACAGTGATTTGGAGAAGAGAAAATAGACACCAGGCTACTGAAGACAGTTTGCATTCAGGGAACTGTGTCTGACCATTAACACTGCTAATTAATATCAGTTTAATATCCCTCTGCTTGATATTACAGTTAGGGTTATAATGTTGATATTTTGAAACTAACTGTGTAGGATGTTACATCACCTTTGCTTTTCATTTCAGGATAATAAAGAAGATGTTACAAATAATTATCATTAAAATGGTTGCTTATTCTCAGTGAGTTGAGGGCCTCTGCTCTATGCAAATTTCTCCACCCACTCACTTTTCTTGGAACACTTTTGGAATGTTCATGCCTCTTTGCATCCTTCAAGCCATTACTTCCTTTTGGAAGGGCCAGAAAGGAAAAACTATGACTCAATAATAACATGTTTGAAAAACCAAGACAGGAGAGAGGTGGTCCTGAAATGTGTGTTGCTGCTGCTGCTGCCAAGTCACTTCAGTCGTGTCCGATTCTCTGTGACCCCATAGACAGCAGCCCACCAGGCTCCCCCGTCCCTGGGACTCTCCAGGCAAGAACACTGGAGTGGGTTGCCATTTCCTTCCCCAATGCATGAAAGTGAAAAGTGAAAGGGAAGTCCTCAGTCATGTCCAACTCTTAGCGACCCTATGGACTGCAGCTTACCAGGCTCCTCCACCCATGGGATTTTCCAGGCAAGAGTACTGGAGTGGGGTGCCATTGTTTGCAGGCATTTTACAACATCTAGAAGTTTAGGCATGGTTCAAGCTGTCATATACAACAGACAAGCTTAGAATTAGGGATGGCAGTGAAAATCACTACACAGATCACAAAAGAAGGCAAGAATGGTTGGCAAGGAATATTCAGACTGAGACAGGCAGCAATCTTGTCCCCATGGTTATTTGGCCATTCGCTGAAGACTCTGGATGAGGGAGATGAACTTAAGCTAAGTGTACTACCCATACCTGCCCAATAGGCTGGACTTTAGTAAAAGACTATTTCCAGCAGGTTGTTGGTCAATGGGAAGTAAATATATTTAGTACTGCGTTTAACATAATGGATCAAACAGTGCTTTTCTGGGAGATGGGGAGTGGAATTCAAAAGATTTAAAGTAAAATAGGAAACTATTTTTACATTAATCAAACATTTGCTGAGTGTCTAATACAGGCCTGGTATAGTAAAATGCAGAGAAAACAAAGTTGATAGTCTTAAGCCTTTGTATACTCAGCTCCCAAGAATTTTTTCAGTTGATTCTAAGTCCCTGGAACAAGTGAAACTGAGATTTGGATTCTGGATCTCCTTGATAATTGCTGAGGGACTGCGAGGGACCAGGATATGTGGGGGAATGATAAGCAGATAAGTTGTGAGCTAACGGTAAAGAACTGTGGGCATGTGTGAGCGCTAAGTCGTTCCAGTCACGTCCAACTCTTTGGGACCCTATGGACTGTAGCCCGCCAGGCTCCTCTGACCATGGGATTCTCCAGGCAAGATTACTGGAGTCGGTTGCCATGCCCTCCTCCAGGAGATCTTCCCCACCCAGGAATCAAGCCCACATTTCTTATGCCTCCTGCATTGGCAAGCAGGTTCTTTACTGCTGAGCCACCGGGGAAGCCCCAAGGATAAAGAACTGATACAGATCTAAACAGCTATGCCCCTTCATCCCTGTCCATAAATACTGTATAAAACATACACCAAATAAAGTCAGACAAAGAAAAATAGCACATGATATCACTGATATGTGGAATCTAAAACATGACACAAAGGAACTTATCTACAAAACAGAAACAGACTCATAAACATAGAGAACAGACTTAAGGCTACCAAAGCGAAGAGATGCAGGAAGGAACAAATGAGGAGTTGGAGATTAGCAGATGCACACTGCTATACGTAAACCAGACAAACAACAAGGTCCTGCTGTATGGGACAAGGAACTAGATTCCATATCTTGCAGTAAAGGACAATGGGAAAAATATGAAATATTCTGAATATTTTAGAATAAATCAGTCATCTTGCTGTACACCAGAAACTAACCCAACATTGTAAATTAACTGTGTGTGTGTGTATGCAGTAGCTCAGTCATCACCGATTCTTTGCAACCCCATGGACTGTAGCCCGCCAGGCTCCTATGTCCATGGAATTTCCCAGGCAAGAATACTGGAGTCAGTTGCCATTTTCTTCTCCAGGGAATCTCCCTGACCCAGGGGCTGAATCTGTGTCTCCCGTGTCTTCTGGATTGGCAGGTGCATTCTTTACCACTGAGCCAGCAGGGAAGCCTCACTTACATGTATGTGCACACACATATATGAAAACACTAGTGTATACATATATTTTGTGTACATATGCATTATTTTTATACACATGTAATTTCATATATATGCAATGTTGTCTTCTCTACTTCTGTTCTGTCTTTTCTTCTCATAAACTTTGGTTTCCTAAGCATGCGGAAAACCAGTTTTCAAAAAACTAACAAAAGATATGTCTGAGATGAACAAAAAGTACCTAAGGGGCTTGAAAGATTTCGCCCTTAGGAAAAGATGGAAATGACCGAGCATGTGTAAGCAGCTGGGATGCTGAGGGATTCTCAGGTATATGATTGACAGTTTTCTGCAAGGATAATAGCTTGGTCTCCTGTGCCATCACACTAACAATGCAGGGAGCTTTATTTAGGAAAAGAAAAAGAAAAAACAAGACAAGAAGAAAAGGACTTTTCTATCTTTCAGCCAAGAAAATTCCAATTTAGCTCTTGAGTATTACGGAATGGACATTCAGGGTAAGCAGGATAGGCAACGACAGCAAGGATCTCAGACCCTCTACTTCTTTGTCCTTTTGTCTGTTAACACTAGAGTTTCCAGAGGCTCTCAGATTCATGGAAACTAAGTATCCTTTGGGGAATTTGGGGGAGAATGAATACATGCCTATGTATGACTGAGTCCCATCACTGTTCACCTAGAACAATCACAACATTGTTTGTTAATCAGCTACACCCCAATACAAAATAAAATGTTTTAAAAAATAAAGCTTAAATAAAAATAAAGTAGCAATAGTAACACAAAAGTTATGTAAGTCTTCTCCTCCTGCACTAGTTAGTAAGGGGATCCTCTTGTATATTTCCGAAGAATTGAGATTTCTGGCTTAAGCAACAAACACACCCTAGAATCATAGATGATTATTAAAGTGTCTCTGGAATTCTCTAGTGGGCTCTCAGGCAGCCTGTAAACCTGCCTCTACTGACTTACCATTTGTCAAGGAACTCCCTTGCCCTTGCTCTTGGGCACTTTGGATACCTACCCGGTGCCATCTTTAGAAGCAGATTTCATTGTACCAGGGCTCCCAGTCAATCCTCTGACCCTTTTAAAACAACCTCGGGGACAGGGAAGCCTAACGTATGTGGTTCATGGGGCCACAAAGGGTTGGACATTACTTGGTTACTGAACAACAAACAGAGATATTTCACCTCTTGGCATCTCCGTTTCCTTGTGTGAAATGAAAGTAAGAATAGTATTTATCTTCTTATGAGTGAATGAAACAAGTACATATTGACACATCCCTTGGAGTGCCTGGCAAATTATGCTATAAATAATAGTATTTGCTATCATGGATATTCAGTATATGCACTGAATCATAATCTTTTTCACTCCCTCAAGCCACCATTTTCTCTAATCTGGAGTTTTGCCTCATCCTTCTAATCACCTACTTGCTTTTACAATACCTTTTTCTCTCTTGCTTTCTCACTGTCTTCCCCAAAGGAGCTGGAGTATTCTATTTAAAAGGAAGTCACACTCAAAGTTTCCAGGATCTTATCCACTTCAGAAGAGAAGTCAGGTTCTGGCCATGTTCATCAAGACCCCATTATAAAATCTGATTATTTGGAACCTGCACAATCCAACATGCAGCTGCCTCTTCGTCTGCTTATTATGGAGCACTGCCACTTGCTCCTCCCCAGTCACGCCTCCCAACTAGTTCTCTGTGGTTCTGCCACAGGGCCTTTGCACATGTCATTTACTTCACCTGGAAAGCTCTTCCTTCGTGTATCCACATAGTTCCTTTTCTCCCTTCCTTGTGGTCTCTGCTTACATGTCATTTTTTAATCACTTTTTTAATCAGATAGAATATTCTTAAATGTTTTCTTAAAGATGGGGAGTCAGGGTGAAATCCTATGGTCTGAATTCCTCAGAATTCATATGTTGAAATCCCAGCTGGCAAAGATGATGGCATTAGGAAGTGGGATCTTTAGGAGGTGCTAAAGTTATGAGGGTGGGGCATTCGTGAATGGATTAATGCCCTTAGAAAAGTGATCCCACAGAGCAAAGTGTTAGTCCCTACCACCATTTGAGGACATAGCAAGAAGGTCCCAGCTATGAACCAATAAGAAGGCCGGCACCATGCTGGCACCTTGAGCTTGAACTGCTGATCTGTGAGAATTAAAAAGCTGCTGTTTATAAGCTAAGAGGCTCATACTTTGTTATACCTGAATGAAGAAAAGCACTATGCAATCTCTATCTCGTTTTATTTGTGTATAAAACACTATTGCTGTGCCATATTGTATATTTATTTGTTTCTTAAAAATATAATTAAGGCTTTAATTATTATTCTGTCTTTCTTCATTGTTATAAACTTATCTCTAAATCCTAGCAAAATACCAGACACAAAGTAAGACTTAACGAATATCTGTGAGTGGAGAAGCAAATTCAACATTTTTGCTTAATTTTAGAAAATATTTTAATAGTTTTCCTATGTGGACAGATTAAAAGGGAAAGCCTTTACAGTCTCTTCAATAGAAGGGGGGAGTTGATAAAATTTAGCTTCTATATAAAATAATAGTTAAAACTCTCTTCAGACTTAAAGCAAAAGGAAACACTCTTATCTTAATAAAAGTATCAACCAAAATCCCATCAGACTCTACAGTAAATGCTTAGGGACACTGTTTTTAAATCAGCAACAAACAAAAATGATGCTAACAATCACCACTTCTATTCAAAATTTAATTGGCAGCCTTCACCCATAAAGAAAGAAAAAAAAGCAAATAAGTATTGGTCATAAAGGAGATTAAAAGAAGCAAGGGAATCCACAGCCAATTTATTAAAATTGATAATTTTAAAACTATAGCTAGGTGCTTAAATATAATACCAAAATTAAAACTAAAGTGAATTCTTATATGCTAGCAATACAGAGCAATAAAGTATAATTTTAATGTAGTAATTGCATTGCCAAAATATTAAAAACTCAACTGTCAGATAAATCTAACAAAAAAGATACATGGAGAAAATGGCAAATCTTTATTTGATGGCACTAAGAAAGGTAAAAGTAAAGAACTTTTAGTAGGTATAGTCAATATTTTAAATAATTTTCTCCAATTCATCCATAAACAATGCTTTTACAGTCTACATTAAACAAATATGAACAGGTAATTCAAAGAGAAACAAGAATGAAAAGTAAGCAAAACAAAAACAAAACCAAATCTGTATCCAGGAGATGTTAGTGTTTATTTACCAACAAATAAAACCACAAAGAGATACCAATGTGCACAGACCACACTGAAAACAAGGAAGGCAGACACCACTGGAAGCTTCTATGCATAAGGAGCAGCTAGCCATGTCATGCATTTGTGAAAATGTAAAACTGCTGCAACTACTTTGGAAAAGAAGTTGGCATTGTCTTGTAAAGCTGAAGGAATATATTGTTTGTTTAAATATGTAATATTTACATAAGTGAATGGTACAGATGAGCGACAATACATACGCCATAGTGAGTGGCAACCCACTCTAGTATTCTTTCCTGGAGAACCCCATGGACAGAGGAGCCTGTCAGGCTGCAGTCTATGGGGTGGCAATGAGCCGGAGAAGGCTGAGCGACTATACTACTACTGCTATCACATACACACAGCTTCCCAGCTGGCTCAGTGGGCAAAGAACCTGCCCGGGGCGCAGGAGACATAGGAGACGTGGCTTTGATCCCTGGGTCCGGAGGATCCTCTGGAGAAGGAAATGGGAATCCACTCCAGGATTCTGGACTGAAAAATGCCATGCACAGAGCAGCCTGGCAGACTACAGTCCCAAGGAGTGTAAAGAGTTGGGCATGACGGAGTGAGTACACGCAACTCATAAGCACAGCATATCTAAATAGAGACAGATCACAAAACACATCGTGGACTGGAAAAACAGATTTCAATAAAGTAACTATGGTTTGACACCCATAATATGAAGTCAGACACACATACTCACAATATATGGTTTATGGAAATATAAAAATATATGATGAAAGCATAATGGTTGAAGAACATGATACAAATAAAAAATAGAATGGTTATCATTGGCAGAAATGTATCTCACCATATTTACAAGAGAAAGAGGGGAAATATGATCATATCAATAGATGCAGAAAACCATCTGATAAATTTTAACTCTCATTCATGATGAAATCTGTCAATAAACTAGAAATAAAAGGGGAACTTTCTCAACCTAATAAAAGGCAATGATGAAAATCTAACCAAATCCTACCATTTCTATTGAACAGTATTTATAGAGAATTCAACAAGTGTAATAAAGCAAGAAAAAGTTAAATAAATTACAAGTAAATTGGAAAATGTTAAACTGTCTTATTTACAGAGAATAAAATCATAAATATAGAAAATTTCTAAGAAATCTACAAAAAAATTGCTGTAACTAATAAGTGAATTTATCTGTGTGATTAAGATGGAAAACTTGACATATAAAATCAATTGCATTCTATATACTAGCAACAATAATTGAAAATATAATGTAAGTAATATTATCATCAACTACAACTCAGCACTCGCCATTGGAACTTGCCAACTACCTCTGCAAGGATTAAATAATGTTCGGCCTCAGCTGTTGATTTTCCATAACTTTTGAAAGGAATTCAGGGTGGAGAGCAGAAATGAGGCACTCTGTGCTCTGGGAAAAGCTGGCAGGACAGGTCTTCAGACAGTTAGATATTTTCAGGAGGCAATGTTATGAGCACAATTCTTGTATCTGCTCATATCTAGAAAAGCACTAAAATCTTTCATGATGACAATTGCTCCTCGTGATTAGTAGGAGGAGCAGTTGTGTCCGACTTTTTGCGACCCCGTGGAAAATAGCCCGCCAGACTCCTTTGTCCATGGAATTCTCTAGGCAAGAATACTGGAGTGGATTGCCATTTCCTTCTCCAAAGGATCTTCCTGACCCAAGGTTTGAACCTGAGTTTCCTGCATTGCAGGCAGATTCTTTACCATCTGAGCCACAAGGGAAGCCCAGCAATAATGTTCTGCAAAAATATATGTGGTTGACTGTATGGACTCCCCCTTTACCAAAATCACATAAATATTGACCTTCCACCCTATCTCTTTGGAGAAGTTTTTCAGTTATCTGAAATGCTGTCTCCAGGGCTGTAGTCCTCATTTTGCCACAAATAAAATTTAACTCCTAACTCTCGTATTGTTCATGTTTCTTTAAGTCAGTACTATTGGTAGTTCCATCAAGAAAATATAAAGCATTTAGGGATAAACTTGCTATAAAGTAATCAAGATAGTTAAGTGAAGTGAAGTCGCTCAGTCGTGTCCAACTCTTTGGGACCCCGTGGACTATAGCCCACCAGGCTCCTCTGTCCATGGGATTCTCCAGGCAAGAATACTGGAGTGGGGTGCCATTTCCTTCTCCAGGGGATCTTCCCAACCCAGGGATCGAACCCAGGTCTCTTGCATTGCAGGCAGATGCTTTAACCTCTGAGCCATCAGGGAAGCCTCAAGATAGTAAGGCATTAGCAAAAGTATAGACATACAGATCAATGGATTTGAATAGTAAGTCCAGAAATATATCCAAACATATATGGTCAACTGATTCTCATAAAATGTACCTGGGTAAATAGAGGAAATTATGTTTTTATTGTGGTTGTTTTTAAGCAAATGATGCTGGAACCATTGGTGTGTCTGTGTGCTCAGTCATGTTCAACTCTTGGCGACCCTATGTACCGCAGGTCACCAGGCTCCTCTGTCCATGGGTTTTCCAAGCAAGAATCATTGCAATGGATTGCCATTTCCTCCTCCAGGGGATCTTCCTGACCCAGGGATCAAATCCAGGTCTCCTGTGGCTTCTGCGTTGGTAAGCGGATTTTTTTTTTTTTTTTTTTTTTTACTGCTGAGCCACCAGGGAACCATTGATATCCACATGGAAAAATCTGAATCTCAGCATATAACTTTCATACAGTAATGAACTCAAAATGAAACACAGGACTAAAAGTAAAAACTAAAATTATAAAGTTCTAGATGCAAACATAGGAAATTTTTAAAGCCTACACCATCAACAAAATTAACCATAATAGAAAAAGTTGTTAGACCTCATTTAAATTAAAACCTTTTCCTCTTTGAAAGACACCACTTGAAACACTAAAAAGAAAGCTATAGAAGAAGAGCAATTACTGACAAAAGATATATCTGATAAAGAATTATATCCAAAATAAAGAAAAAAACTTCCAAACCCACAATAAAAACACAATTGACTAATAAATGGGGCAAACTCTTGAAAAGAAACCCCACCAAAAAGTTTTAGAGATGGCAAATAGCATATGAAAAGATGCTCAGTAGCCTCAGTCATCAGGGAAAAGCTGATTATAAACATAATAAGATGTCACAGTATACACATTAGCAAGAAAATTAAAAAGGCTGATGATGGTAAATGCTGGTGAGATAAAGGATAACTTAAATTTTCACATCATTGCCGGTGGGAGTGCAAAATGATCCAGTCATTAGAAAATCATTAGGCAGTTTAGGGGTTAAACATAAATGACCATACAAACCTCAACCATTCCATTCCTAGATACTTACCCAAGCAGAATGAAAATAGTTGTCCACATGAAAACTGGTACCACAACAGCTTTATACGGATGCAATTCAAATGCTCAGCAACCAGAGGATGGATAAACGCAATGTAGCCTATCTATGCAATAGAATACTATTTCATAATAAAAAGCAGCAAGCTACTAAAACATGTAACAGCTGGATCAATCTCCACGGATGAAGCATGATGCTGAATGAAAGCGGTCAGATAAAAACACTGCATGTTTTCATTAGTATAAAATTTAGAAAATGCAAACTATCCTCTTTGGCAGAAGGCAGATTAGCAGTTGTCTGTCAACAGCCAGGAGTGGAGGCAAAGATAGATTTGAAAGAGGAAGAGAAAAAAAGTATAATGTAAATGTATTGTTGTATGCATCTTACTCATCACATGTGCACTTAAAATGGATACTCTTTATTGTATACATATTATAGTATAGTAAATTTGACAAAAAGGGCATCGTTAAGAAAATGAAAAGGCACCCACTGACTGGTAAAAATATTTCTAATATATAAAGGTAATTGTAATTTATTTATATATAAATATTATAGAATATCTAAGCATATATGTTAGAAATACATAATACATATATATAATAAGTATATGTATTTCTAATATACATTATATATAAACATATTATAGGAATGGGATATACATATGTATACATAAATATATAATGTGATATATAAATATATATGCACATCTGTCTATATTATTTATATTTATATATGCTATAGAAAATATATATTATAGGAATGATTTACCACATATATATACACAAAAATCTTGTATCTGAAATATACGAAGGAAACTTTAAATTCCATGATAAAAAGACAAGCTAATTTGAAAATCGAATGGACAAAAGATGTCAACAGATGAGTTACAAAGAGTATATAGGAATGAATGACCAATAAGTACGAGAAAAGATGATCAACAGCATTGATCCTTCTGGAATACATTTTAAAATCACAGTAGCTAAAATGAAACAATCAAAAACAAAACCACTAAACTAAACCTACCTAGTGGATATGCATTAAATAAAACATTCATGCATTTCTGGTATGAATGTAACATAGTACAAATTGCTTTGGAATGCTAAGAATTTAGACCTGTATACAACAATTTTTACATACAATGCAACAACTTCTTGTCTACTTATACAAGAGAAATAACAGCAAACATCCACATGAAGTCTATGCTCATACTTGTACATAAATATATTTTTAGTAGTTATATTAACAACTAAATATAATGGAAGCAATTCAACTGTCTCTCAACACGAGAGTGGGTATGCAAATTGTGGTAAACGATGCAATACTGCTCAGAGCTAAACAGTAACTTCCTACAGATACATGATACAACATGGATAAATCTCAAAATTATTGCTGTGCAAAAAAGTCAGAGACACCAAGTACATATACAATGCAGGATTATATTTATATGACATTTTAGAACATTTAAGACTAATCTTTAGTGACAGCTTATATTGGTTATTTGGGGCATAGGATGAAGAGGATGGCCATTGATTGCAAAAGAGCACATGGGAACATTTTGGAAGTAATGAACATGATCTTTATCTAGATTATAGACATATATACTTGTCAATATATACTCTTGGAGGGCACAAATGGAACCTTGTGTGCACCAGGACCCAGGAGAAAGGAGCAGTGACCCCACAAGAGACTGACCCAGACTTGCCCGTGAGTGTCCAGGAATGTCAGGGACCTTGTGAAGGAGCTCTCCATTCTCTTCATTACCTCCGCCAGAGTTTGGCCTCAGGTCAAACAACAGGGAGGGAACACAGCCCTGCCCATCAAAAGAAATTGGATTAAAGATTTACTGAGCATGGCCCTGCCTATCAGAACAAGACTCAGTTTCCCCCTCAGTCATCTCTCCCATCAGGAAGGTTCCATAAGCCTCTTATCCTTCTCCATCAGAGGTCAGACAGACTGAAAACCACGATCACAGAAAACTAACCAACCTGATTACATGGACCACAGCCTTGTCTAACTCAATGAAATGATGAGCTATGTAAGGCCACCCAAGACAGATGGGTCATGGTGGAGATTTCTGACAAAATATGGTCCACTTGAGAAGGGAATGGCAAACCACTTCAGAATTCTTGCCTTGAGAACCCCATGAACAGTATGAAAAGATGAAAAGATTTAACACTGAAAGGGGAACTCCTCAGGTCGGCAGGTGTCCAATATGCTACTGGAGATCAGTGGAGAAATAACTCCAGAAAGAATGAAGAGATGGAGCCAAAGCAAAAGGAACAAACAGTTGTTGATGTGACTCGTGATGGAAGTAAAGTCACATGCTGTAAAGACCAGTATTACATGGGAATCTGAAATGTTCAGGTCCATGAATCAAGGCAAATTGGTAGTTGTCAAACAGAAGATGGCAGGAGTGAACACTGACATCTTAGGAATCAGTGAACTAAAATGGACTGGAATGGGAGAATTTAACTCAGATGACCATTATATCTACTACTGTGGGAAAGAATCCCTTAGAAGAAATGGAGTAGCCATCATGGTCAACAAAAGAGTCCTAAATGCAGTACTTGGATGCAATCTTAAAAATGACACAATGATCTTTATTCATTTCCAAGGGAAACCATTCAATATCACAGTAATCCAAGCCTATGCCCCAACCAGTAATGCTAAAGAAGCTGACGTTGAACAGACCTATGAAGACCTACAAGGCCTTCAAGAACTAACACCCCCAAAAGATATCCTTTTCATTATAGTGGACTGGAATTGAAGAAAGTAGGGAAAACCGCTAGACCATTCAGGTATGACCTAAATCTAATCCCTCATGGTTATACAGTGGAAGTGAGAAATAGATTTAAGGGCCTAGATCTGACAGATAGAGTGCCTGATGAACTATGGAAGAAGGTTCATGACACTGTACAGGAAACAGGGATCAAGACCATCCCCATGGAAAAGAAATGCAAAAAAGCAAAATGGCTGTTTGGGGAGGCTTTACAAATAGCTGTGAAAAGAAGAGAAGCGAAAAGCAAAGGAGAAAAGGAAAGATATAAACATCTGCATGCAAAGTTCCAAAGAACAGTAAGAAGAGATAAGAAAGCCTTCAGCGATCAATGCAAAGAAATAGAGGGAAACAACAGAATGGGAAAGACTAGAGATCTTTTCATGAAAATTAGAGATACCAAGGGAACATTTCATGCAAAGATGGGCTCGATAAAGGACAGAAATGGTATGGACCTAACAGAAGCAGAAGATACTAAGAAGAGGTGGCAAGAATACACAGAAGAACTGTACAAAAAAGATCTTCACAACCCGGATAATCACGATGGTGTGATCACTCATCTAGAGCCAGACATCTGGAATGTGAAGTCAAGTGGGCCGTAGAAAGTATCACTACGAACAAAGCTAGCGGAGGTGATGGCATTCCAGGTGAGCTATTTCAAATCGTGAGAGATGATGCTGTGAAAGTGCTGCACTCAATATGCCAGCAAATTTGGAAAACTCAGCAGTGGCCACAGAACTGGAAAAGGTCAGTTTTCATTCCAATCCCAAAGAAAGGCAATGCCTAAGAATGCTCAAACTACTGCACAATTGCACTCATCTCACATGCTAGTTAAGTAATGCTCAAAATTCTCCAAGCCAGGCTTCAGCAATATGTGAACCATGAACTTCCTGATGTTCAAGCTGATTTTAGAAAAGGCAGAGGAACCAGAGATCAAACTGCCAACATCCACTGGATCATGGAAAAAGCAAGAGAGTTCCAGAAAAAAACATCTATTTCTGCTTTATTGACTATGCCAAAGCCTTTGACTGTATGGGTCACAATAAACTGTGGAAAATTCTGAGAGCGATGGGAATACCAGACCACCTGACCTGCCTCTTGAGAAGTCTGTATGTAGGTCAGGAAACAACAGTTAGAACTGGACATGGAACAACAGACTGGTTCCAAATAGGAAAAGGAGTACGTCAAGGCTGTATATTGTCACCCTGCTTATTTAACTTATATGCAGAGTACATCATGAGAAATGCTGGACTGGAAGAAATACAAGCTGGAATCAAGATTGCCGGGAGAAATATTAATAACCTCAGATATGCAGATGACATCACCCTATGGCAGAAAGTGAAGAGGAACTCAAAAGCCTCTTGATGAAAGTGAAAGAGGAGAGTGAAAAAGTTGGCTTAAACTCAACATTCAGAAAATGAAGATCATGGCATCTGGTCCCATCACTTCATGGGAAATAGATGGGGAAACAGGGGAAACAGTGTCAGACTTTATTTTGGGGGGGCTCCAAATTCACTGCAGATGGTGATTGCAGCCATGAAATTAAAAGACGCTTACTCCTTGGAAGAAAAGTTATGACCAACCTAGATTGCATATTGAAAAGCAGAGACATCACTTTGCCGACTAAGGTCCATCTAGTCAAGGCTATGGTTTTTCCAGTAGTCATGTACGGATGTGAGAGTTGGACTGTGAAGAAGGCTGAGCACAGAAGAATTGATGCTTTTGAACTGTGGTGTTGGAGAAGACTCTTGAGAGTCCCTTGGACTTCAAGGAGATCCAACCAGTCCATTCTGAGGGAGATCAACCCTGGGATTTCTTTGGAAGGAATGATGCTAAAGCTGAAACTCCAGTACTTTGGCCACCTCAAGCGAAGAGTTGACTCATTGGAAAAGACTCTGGTGCTGGGAGGGATTGGGGGCAGGAGGAGAAGGGGACGACCCAGGATGAGATGGCTGGATGGCATCACTGACTCGATGGACGTGAATCTGAGTGAACTCTGGGAGTTGGTGATGGACAGGGGGGCCTTGCGTGCTGCAATTCATGGGTCGCAAGGAGTCGGACATGACTGAGCGACTGAACTGAACTGGAATGCAAACTTAGGAAGTCAAGAAACACCTGGAGTAACAGGCAAATTTGGCCTTTGAGTACGGAATGAAGCAGAGCAAAGGCTAACAGAGTTCTGCCAAGAGAATGCACTGGTCATAGCAAACACGCTCTTCCAGAAACACAGGAGAAAATTCTACACATGGACATCACCAGATGGTCAATACTGAAATCAGATTGATTATATTCTTTCCAGTCAAAGATGGAGATGCTGTATACAGCCAGCAAAAACAAGACTGGGAGCTGATTGTGTCTCAGATCATGAACTCCTTATTGCCAAATTCAGATTTAAATTGAAGAAAGTAGGGAAAATCACTAGACCATTCAGATATGACCTAAATCAAATCCTTTAAGATTATACAGTGGAAGCAACAAATAGATTCAAGGGATTAGATCTGATAGACAGAGTGCCTGAAGAACTATGGATGGAAGTTCACGAAATTGTACAGGAGGCAGTGACTGAGACCATCTCCAAGAAAAAGAAATGCAAAAAGGCAAAATGGCTGTCTAAGGAGGCCTTAAAAATAGCTGTGAGAAGAAGAGAAGCTAAAGGCAAAGGAGAAAAGGAAAGATATACCCATTCGAATGCAGAGTTCCAAAGAATAGCAAGGAGAGATAAGAAATACTTCCTCAGTGATCAATGCAAAGAAATAGAGGAAAACAATATAATGGGAAAGGCTGGAGATCTCTTCAAGAAAATCTGAGATACCAAGGGAACATTTCATGCAAAGATGGGCTCAATAAAAGACAAAAATGGTATGGACCTAACAAAAGCAGAACATATTAAAAAGGGGTGGAAAGAACACACAGAAGAACTATACAAAAAAGATCTTCATGACCCAGATAATCACAGTGCTGTGATCACTCACCTAGAGCCAGACATTCTGGAATGCAAAGTCAAGTGGGCCTTAGGAAGCATCACTATGAACAAAGCTAGAGGAGATGATGTAATTCCATTTAGCTCTTTCAATCCTTAAAGATGATGCTGTGAAAGTGCTACACTCAATATGCCAGCAAATTTGGATGATTCAGTGGCCACAGGACAGAAAAAGGTCAGTTTTCATTCAAATCCCAAAGAAAGGTAATGCCAAACAATGTTCAAACTGCTGTACAGTTGCACTCATCTCACATGCCAGCAAAGTAATGCTCAAAATTCTCCAAGCCAGGCTTCAACAGCATGTGAACCATGAACTTCCAGATGTTCAGGCTGGATTTAGAAAGGCAGAGGAACCAGAGATCAAATTGTCAACATCCATTGGATCATAGAAAAAGCAAGAGAGTTTCAGAAAAAAACATCTACTTCTGCTTTACTGACTATGTCAAATCATTTGACTGTGTGTATCACAACAAACTGTGGAAAATTCTTCAAAAATGTGAATATCAGATCACCGGACCTGCCTCCTGAGAAATCTGTATGTAGATCAAGAAGTTATAACTGGACGTGGAACAACAGGTTCCAAATCAAGAAAGGAGTACATCAAGGTTGTATATTATCACCATGCTTATTTAACTTATATGCAGAGTACAACATAAGAAATGCTGGACTGGATGAAGTACAAGCTGGAAACAAGATTGCTGGGAGAAATATCAACAACCTTAGATATGCAGATGAGACCACACTTCTGACAGAAAGTGAAGAACTAAAGAGCCTCTTGATGAAAGTCAAAGAAGAGAGTGGAAAAGTTGGCTTAAAACTCAACATTCCAAAAACTAAACTATGGCATCTGGTCCCATCACTTCATGGCAATAGATAGGGAAACAATAGAAGCAGTGAAAGACTATTTTGGGGGGCTCCAAGATCACTGCAGATGGTGACTGCAGGCATGAAATTAAAAGAAGATTCCTTCTTGGAAGAAAAGTTATGACCAATTGAGACAGCATATTAAAAAGCAGAGACATTACTTTGCCAACAAGTGTCCGTCTAGTCAAAGCTATGGTTATTCCAATAGTCATGTACGGATGTGAGAGTCAGACTGAAAGAAAGCTGAGCACTGAAGAGTTGATGCTTTTGGACTGCGGTCTTGGAGAAGACTCTTGAGAGTCCCTTGAGAGCTAGGAGATCCAACCAGTCCATCCTAGAGGAAATCAGTCCTGAATATTCTTTGGAAGGACTGATGCTGAAGCTGAAACTCCAATACTTTGGCCACCTGATATGAAGAACTGACTCATATGAAAAGACCCTGAAGCTGGGAAAGATTGAAGGTTGGAGGAGAAGGGGAGGATGGAGAACAAGATGGTTGGATGGCATCATGGACTCAATGGAGATGAGTTTGAGTAAACTCTGGGAGTTGGTGATAGACAGGAAAGCCTGGCATGCTGCAGTCCATAGTTCTCAGAGTCACACACAACTGAGGGACTCAACAGAACTGAACTGATACTTGTCAAAGAATGTCAAATAATAGACTTAAAATGTGTGCCTTTTGTATTATGTAACTGTGACTCAATAAAATTGAGTTTAAAAAATTCAGAAGTGGGGCTACCATAGGGCATCCAGAGGGCTGGTAGTAACGATATTTTGCTTACCAGGTGATATGATGTGTGCGTGCAGGACAAGAGCATTTTTTAAATTGTATTTTAAGCCTTCTATATGTATACAGTACATGAGTGTTTATTGTGAAAGACACGGAAAATGTGGGGAACTGTCTGGACCCAGGAAGCAGAATTTTGGTGAATAAGATGTTTAAACTAGGCCTCCCCTTAATATAACTCAGCTCATCTAACTCTATGGGACCGATGGTTTGAAATGGTGATAGATCCTGTTTTGTTCCAAAAAAGCTTCAGTTGTCCTGGGCACAGAAGCTGGTGTTCATATGAAGCAGGAATATTATATGGGATTCAAATTAAAAGCAGTTAAATCACATGAGGACAATTCTATGAAATTCACAAAAATATAACTCTCCTGGAAGTTTGAGCTTCCCAGGCGGCTCTAGTGGTAAAGAACCCATCAGCCAGTTCAGGAGATATGACAGACATGGGTTTGATCCCTGAGTCGGGAGGATCCCCTAGAGGAGGGCATGGCAACCTACTCCCGTATTCTTCAGCCTGGAGAATCCCACATAAAGAGGAGTCTGGAGGGCTGTGGTCCATGGGATCACAAAGAGTCAGACAGGACAGAGCAATTTATCATACACACACATATGTAAAGAACCTTACAAGTCACAGAGAGAGAACTAATGCCAAGAAGACAGAAAAAAAAAAAATCATGAACAAAATACTCATAAAACAGACTCAAAGAGCTGAGAAACATAAAAACATTTATTATAAGTAATTAATGAATTGCAAATAAAATAAAAGTCAGTTTTTCTGCATAATCAAACAATCAGAGTGCACTTAGAATGACACTGTCCAATGAAGTTAAGGAAAAATATATATATAAAATTTTTCTGGAAGCACTTTGTTAAAATATATTAATAATTTTAAATTTTCCATGGGTTCTGTTTAAGCAATTAGTACTGTGGAATATTTCCTAAGGAGATAGTAAGAACTGTGAATAAAGGTTTATTTACTGTTGAGTCTAACTTGCATGTTATACACTTTAAAATATATTGGATATATTTGAAGGAAATGTTTAGGGAGATGAGAAAAGGGCTAGGTGGGGAGGAACAAAGATTTTCAAAAGGAGCTCCCCCTTTGCGGGTTAATATTAAAAAGAAATGGAGAATATATATTTATGAAGACATTTTCAAGCATGATTTATATTTAATCATTAGAGAAAGCTTACATGTTCATCAGAAAAATAAATTATGCTTATGCAGTCATAGAGCAAACCCATAATGTAAAATTAAAAAGGATCAACTGATTGAGAAAATGTAATGTACTGCAAATGCAGTATAATAAATTTGAAAAAAAAATAGAGATTTATACATGTCTGAGAAAGATAAGCATCTTGAGTGTGAAAATCAACAGATATGTACAAAGTAAGAACAAAATAAGATATTTAGAAAATGATATATGTATGTAAAATGTATATGTATAAATTCAACAGATGCTTATAAAATGAATAAAATATGATATTTATAAATGACAAATATCATATATATGCATGTATGCATGTGTTTATGAATAAATTCAATCTTATTTGTAATCAAAGAGATACAAATTAAAATAAAATACAAATGTTGTCTGTCAACTTGGAAGAGTTTAAGAGAAGAGAAATCATATTGTTGAGATGAGTATGACTAGATATTCTTACATCCCACTAGTGTGAGAGAGCTCTGCTTTTCCTTTTAAAACAGTCTGGTAGTATGCATCAAAATATGAGATGGAGTAATTCCATACTTAGAAACTTACCCTAGAAATAGGCATGAAAAAATTGGTGAAACAACTGTTTATTCCATCACTGTTTATAATAAAATATTTAAATAGTCTAAATGCCAACAATAAGCTATTAGTTAAATTCTTGACAAAAGGCCATGATGCTACTTAGCTATTTAAAATGATTTTGGTGGAGAATGTTTAATTGTTTTGAAATTTTGTCATGGTATTGTTAAATTATAAACAATGTATGCCCAGTAATCTGAAACTGCATCTATCTGTCTGTCTCCCAAGTTGCCTGGTGTCTCTAACAGTAAAGAATCTGTCTGCAATGCCACAGACCCAGGTTCAGTCCCTTCCTCAGGAAGATTCCCTGGAGAAAGGAATGGCTACCCACTTCAGCATTCTTGCCTGGACAATTCCATAGACAGAGGAACCTGGAGGGATATAATCCATGGGGTCATAAAGAGTCGGACATGACTGAATGATTAACACTTTCACTTTCATATATATCCACACAATATACATTACATAAATGCATTCATATTTAACTGGAAGGATTATAATAAATAACTTACTGGTACATGAATGCTGCTGCTGCTGCTAAGTCGCTTCAGTCATGTCCAACTCTGTGTGACCCCAGAGACGGCAGCCCACCAGGCTCCCCCGTCCCTGGGATTCTCCAGGCAAGAACACTGGAGTGGGTTGCCATTTCCTTCTCCAACGCATGAAAGTGAAAAGTGAAAGTGAAGTTGCTCAGTCGTGTCCGACTCCTAGCGACACCATGAACTCCAGCCTACCGGGCTCATCCATCCATGGGATGCTAGGTAAAATAATAAACGAATATAATTTTAAGAAATTACCAGTCCTATGTGACAGAAATAAAATATTTTATCCTATTTATAACAGTATTTTTTGAAATTTTCTACATTGAATATGTATAAACAATAGAATAATAAAATATATTTTATAATTTTAAAGTGTTCCATTTCTTTCTTCATTTATTCAGTTATTCATAAGCACATTTAGCAATTATTATTGAACAGCTGCAAACCTTTTATTAGGTACCAATAGCACTGAGTAAAATTCCCTCTTTTGTGGGGCTTGCACAGTTATGTAAGTAATTCAAGTATAGTGAAGCCCTGCAAGATAATACAGAAATTGCCAACATTTTAAACACTTTGGCCATACAGGATAAGAACTGACTTGGAACACTTGAGAACTTGTAACAGGGATCCAAATTAGGCTAAGATACTCAGAGGATGTTTTCCTGAGGCTGAAGGTTAAAGGCTGAGGATGGGTTAACTAAACAAACAGATAGAGAAAGAAGATCATTTGCAACAGTCCCTTGTGGCAGGAAGAAGTCTTGTCCATTAGAAAACTTACAAAAATCTTGTGATTGAGTCTGGAACATTGAGAGCCATGGGGATATTTGCAGATAGAGTTTCAAGTTATAAAACAAGATAGAATGAGATTGTTTCTTAAGAGCAATCAGAAGCCATTGGGGATTTTTATCTTAATGCTCCTGTCAAAGGCTCTTTGGGAGAGGAGGCAGTATATACTTGGTCCTGCCTCCAGACCCTCAGAGCATCATGATGAGAAATGTGTATCTGGAATCTTCCAAGAACCACTTCTAGAGACCACTTAATCCTTTGCCTAAGCTCCCTAACACCACGAATAGTCCCATATTCCCATAAAAAATTCTTTTATTTCAGATCCCTGCTCAGCTGATACAAAACAACTACCTAGAAGTCTGATTTCTCAGTCTTCAACTCACTAGATGATTCCTGCTAACCAACGTGAAGTAATTTCCACCCCACTTCCCAGCTAACTTGCTTGAGATTGTGTTTTTGTTCTGGGCCAGAGTTGAAATTAAAATAACGGTACCTGTAATTATCTGCTGTTGCTCATCTCCTCTCTGTTCTGATCAGCTTGTTATTATTATTTTTATTTTTGCAGAAAAGTGTTATATAAATATTCATGGCACATCGCAGATGTTTTCACAGCATTTAGAACCCTGGGAGGTGGGTGGATTTATAATTCCACTTTTCAGAGAGGAAACAGACTCAGAGATGTAAAAGGAATTGGGAAAGTACAAACCTGGGAAAGGTAGGCTTCTAGACACTGCAATGAAAACCCTCTCCAGTACAACACACCCTTTCTTGTTATGAGTCAAGTTGCTGCTATTCCGTCTCAAGATGTGTCCAACTCTTTGCAACCCCATGAACTACAGCACACCATGCTTCCCTGTCCTTCACTATCTCTTGGAGTTTGCTCAAACTCATGTCCATTGAGTTGGTGATGTCATCCAACCATCTCATCCTCTGTGGTCCCATTCTTCCCCTGCCCTCAATCTTCCCCAGCATCAGGGTCTTTGCCAGTGAGTCGGCTCTTCACATCAGGTGGCCGAAGTATTGGAACTTCAGCTTCAGTATCAGTCCTTCCAGTGAATATTCAGGACTGATTTCCTTTATGGCTGACTGGCTTGATCTTGCTGTCCAAGCCCTCTCTCATTCTCTCCAGAAAAGGGCTTTGTTCAATACGAGGTCCTAGATTGCTGCGGCTGCATCTGTGTGATTCACTCTGCACAGTAGTTATCAGAGCATGTGCTTTTTAGGTGCCTGAAATGCCTTTGAATGATGTGATATTTTTGCTATATTGTGGTAGACCAACATGACATGAAAAAGCTTGGGAGACACTAGTTCCCTAAAGAGCAGTTGGGCTTTCTGACACTGAGTGACTAAGAAATGACATGAAGCCAGTTGAAATTGCTACTGCAGTTAAAATGTCCTTTTAAGTAATTATATGGAAAATAGATTTCTCACCATCAAGAAGCTTCCACTGTTGATGGGATAGCAAAGAACAATGGTTGATTAAGTTCAAAAAGTAAGTTTAGGTCTCACGGGTATAAAATTAGTAGGGACCTGATGCTATGAACATGTCATCAAATTCCTCATGTGGTAATTTAATGCCATTGAAATTAGAAAGAAGAAATCATGACAATAGCTAATATACACTGAGTACTAACTAATGGGACTGCTAAGTGCATCTCTTCAACATTTTATTTAATCTCTATAAGAAGCTTACAGCACTAATAAATCCTATTATTACTATTTCACAAGCACAAACTGTTTTAGAAAGATTTTGAAGTTCACTGAAGGTCACACAACAAAAAAGTTGTAATTCTGACTTGTCTGATCCAAATTCTTTGTTTAATCACTCAGCTATTCTGTTTACTTGAATTATAATGAAAGGGACAGATGACTACTCCAGAAAGCTGGTTCCTTTTCTTGAGACACTACATCTACCATTATCGGAGGTTGGTGGGGGGAGAATCGGGGAAATTACTTGCAGGACTGTGCAAAATTTAGTTTTAAGGGAATGAAGAGAATTAGAATTTCAATATATTCCTATAGAATACAAGTGAGAAGCCTAGCCTTTTGTAAATCAGCATGCTTACATTAGCAAGATCAGGACATTTTTTTTTTTTTTCCATAGGGAAAGGGGAACCAAGCATATGCAAATGTTTGGTTATCACTGAATCAAAGAAATGTAAATGAGCCTTATGAATGGCATGTGTCCTAAAGCTCCATGTTTCCATGTATAAAACAAGGATATACGTGGACAATAACGTGATATAGCAAAAGTAAAGTGGACAAAGCTCCCTATTTCAAATCAGTGCATGCGTGCTTGGTCATGTCCGACTCTTTGCGACACCGTGGACTATAGCCCACTAGGCTCCTCTGTCCATGGGATTTGCCAGGCAAGAACGCTGGAGTGGGTTGCCATTTTCTACTTCAGGGGATCTTCCTGGCCCGGAGTCTGTGCCTCTTGTATCTCCTGCATTGGCAAGTGGATTATTTACCATTGGTGCCACCTGGGAAGCATTTAATAATGTAAAACGCATTAATTAAAATAAGCATCTTCATTTCTGATAGACCATTAATCACCTAAGTCTAGTTGACTCTAAGTCTAGCTCTGGAACTACACCCCACCCCCCAAAATGTCACTACTTTGTGGGAGTTGCCAGATTTTCACCTTTTCACCAGGTCGTAAGCCACGTTCAAGGATGCCAACTATTGCGCCTGTGAAACTGCTGTCTTCTTCTCTCCTCAGCATGGCAGAGCTGATAAGTAGAGTTCATACAGTGATAACCATCTATCACTAGCAGCTTCATGATATACTGTGCTAAGAAGGATTCTGAGGTCTGATCCAAGATGAATAGAAAACTGTTACGGTCAGCTGGTGCAACTGGCCAGGCTGCGAAGGGAGAGGACTGGCAAGGTTCTAGATATTTGTCGTCTCTGAATTGAAAGACAGAAGTTTAACTTTTACAGATTTAAGAAACTTCCATGATTTTGCAACCAAATTAAATGAATAGTATTTGACTGGATTCTTGTTTTTAAAAACTATCTGTAAAAGATATTTGGGAAGAAGTAAGGCAATTTGACATGGACTGGCTATTAAAAGATTTTAGGGAACTATTACCTTCTTGTGGAAAGTGGTATTATGGCTATATGTTTTAAAATTAAAATACTTTAAGAATGTTTTAAGTATTTTAAAATACTTTTAAATAAGTATTAAAGTATTTTTAAATGTTTTTTTAAAAGTATTCGTTTCAAAAAATGCATGCTAAAGTGTTTAGAAATAAATTGTCACGGTGCTTACAATTTACTTTTAAATACTTCACCAAAATAAATAGCAAATATGACAAAAACAAATAAAAAAAGATAGAGTTTTAATAACCTAAGTAATTTAGGAAGATAAGAAGACCATGTATTTTACTTTCTTAGAATCATTAGATGCTGGGAAGCCAACAATTTCTTTTTCCATTTTCCTTTTTAACTAATCCAGGAGCTTAGTCAGGTGTTCTGTTTTGTTTTGTTTGGCTTGAGCCTATTCAGTTCAAACCACAGACCTCTCCCCTACTTCTACATGCCTGGTTTAGTAAGAATAGCAAGTGAGGCAGGATCCAGTATTTATGTCAAATGGTGAGGTTGAGGTTATTCCTCTTATCAGGGTTTTAACTTGATTGCAGGTGACCTTGGAAACAATTTGTCTAAGAAAATCTTTTTGTTGTTACTGCTGCCTTGTTATAGGAAAGCAGTCCTTCTCATGTTGGTATTCTTGGGTTCCCAATAAAAAGTGAAAATGAAGTCACTCAGTCGTTTCCGGCTCTTTGCGACCCCATGGACTGTAGCCCACCAGGCTCCTCAGTCCATGGAATTTTCCAGGCAAGATTACTGGAGTGGGTTGCCATTTCCTTCTCCAGCTGATCTTCCCAACCCAGGGATAGAACCCAGGTCTCCCACACGGCAGGCAGACGCTTTACCATCTGAGCCACCAGGGAGATCCTGGGTCCCCATTGGTGAGTTTCAATAGAAGGATCTGGGACTTCCCTGGTGGCCCAGTGATTAAGAAGGATCTGGGACTTCCCTGGTGGCCCAGTGAATAAGACTCTGAGCTTCCAATCCAATCTGGAATCTAGATTCCCGGATTCCAGCCTGGGATCACAGGTTTGATCCCTCATAAGGGAACTAATAAATGATAAACTGATAAGGTCAGTTTTCATTCCAATCCTAAAGAAAGGCAATGCCAAAGAATGCTCAAACTACCACACAATTCCACTCATCTCACATGCTAGTAAAGTAATGCTCAAAATTCTCCAAGCCAGGCTTCAGCAATATGTGAACTGTGAAGTTCCAGATGTTTAAGCTGGTTTTAGAAAAGGCAGAGGAACCAGAGATCAAATTGCCAACATCCGCTGGATCATGGAAAAAGCAAGAGAGTTCCAGAAAAACATCTATTTCTGCTTTATTGACTATGCCAAAGCCTTTGACTGTGTGGATCACAATAAACTGTGGAAAATTCTGAGAGAGATGGGAATACCAGACCACCTGACCTGCCTCTTGAGAAACCTATATACAGGTCAGGAAGCAACAGTTAGAACTGGACATGGAACAACAGACTGGCTCCAAATAGGACAAAGAGTACGTCAAGGCTGTATATTGTCACCCTGCTTATTTAACTTCTATGCAGAGTACACCTTGAGAAATGCTGGACTGGAAGAAACACAAGCTGGAATCAAGATTGCCGGGAGAAATATCAGTAACCTCAGATATGCAGATGACACCACCCTTATGGCAGAAAGTGAAGAGGAACTAAAAACCCTCTTGATGAAAGTGAAAGAGGAGAGTGAAAAGGTTGGCTTAAAGCTCAACATTCAGAAAACGAAGATCATGGCATCTGGTCCCATCACTTCATGGGAAATAGATGGGGAAACAGTGTCAGACTTTATTTTTGGGGGCTCCAAAATCACTTCAGTACTCTTGCCTGGAAAATCCCATGGACAGAGGAGCCTGGTGGGTTGCAGTCCATGGGGTCGCTAAGAGTCAGACACGACTGAGCGACTTCACTTTCACTTTTCACTTTTATGCATTGGAGAAGGAAATGGCAACCCACTCCAGCATTCTTGCCTGGAGAATCCCAGGGACGGGGGAGCCTGGTGTGCTGCCATCTATGGGGTTGCACAGAGTCGGACACGACTGAAGTGACTTAGCAGCAGCAGCAAAATCATTGCAGATGGTGACTGCAGCCATGAAATTAAAAGACGCTTACTTCTTGGAAGAAAAGTTATGACCAACCTAGATAGCATATTCAAAAGCAGAGACATTACTTTGCCAACAAAGGTCTGTCTAGTCAAGGCTATGGCTTTTCCAGTGGTCATGTATGGATGTGAGAGTTGGACTGTGAAGAAGGCTGAGTGCCGAAGAATTGATGCTCTTGAACTGTGGTGTTGGAGAAGACTCTTGAGAGTCCCCTGGACTGCAAGGAGATCCAACCAGTCCATTCTGAAGGAGATCAGCCCTGGGTGTTCTTTGGAAGGAATGATGCTAACACTGAAACTCCAGTACTTTGGCCACCTCATGCAAAGAGTTGACTCATTGGAAAAGACTGTGATGCTGGGAGGGATTGGGGGCAGGAGGAGAAGGGGACGACAGAGGATGAGATGGCTGGATGGCATCACTGACTTGATGGACATGAGTTTGGCTGAATCCGGGAGATGGTGATGGACAGGGGGGCCTGGCGTGCTGTGATTCATGGCATTGCAAAGAGTCGGACATGACTAAGCGACTGAACTGAACTGAAGGGAACTGAGATCCCACATGCCTACCTCGTGCCGCAGCCAAAAAATTGAAAAAAAAAAAAAAAAAAGTAAGGTTCAGATCCATACCAGATGAGGTCCATAATAGAAAGGCAATCGGAATTAGTTTGCTTAAATAAGGAGCATCTACACCCAAACTCAAATGGCCCTGTATTTCCAGTGTAGAACTCAGCTGCTAGATTCCAAGGAAAGGACAAGCTTAATTTGATCTTTAATATCTTTTAGGATGGGAGCAGGAAGGGAGGAAGGGTTTTTATTCAATGAAATGAAGAATGAGATTGTATCCTAGAGCATAGACAGGAAAAAGTTGAAGCTGAGAGGTAAGGAAAAGTATGTTGACATTTCAAGAAAAAAAAAAAAAAAAACTCCATCATAGTCCCTTGGCCTGGCTTCACAGATGATGGGAACTGCCCATTTCTTCTTCTGTCTCCTTTTCCCTTTTGTCTTGTCTTTTTTCTTTTTCTTTCTATTCCTCTTTACCTTCTTCTCCACCCCCCTCCCCTTTCTCCTTATTTACTCTTTCAATCATGCCTTGGTTCTAATGAGATATAATACTGAAATTTCTCATACAAAATGTTATTCCTGCTCAGCCTGGCTTGATTTCCTGCCTGTTCCTGTAAATAAAGCTGCACCATGTAAAAAGAAAATTGAGAATCCTTATACTTTTTTTTTTTTAATCATGAACTTCAAGAAGGCAAAATAATTGTTCTCCTGGCTCCTTTTTGAAGGGGTTATGTTTAGAATACACTCTTGATTTTCCAGAATTAAGGTTTTTTTCCAACACAGAATCATGTCAAACCCTTAAAATGAATATGACAAAACAGTTCACTTTCTAACTTCCCCCTGCAAAGCTTAAGAAAATTCTCCTATACACCATTATAGCCACCTTGTATTTATAACTACTTCCCTGCACTTCCGCTCCAGCAGGGGTCATTCATTCCATTCCATGACACCTTTTATCACCATGTACTTAAATATTGTCTTTCACATCACCCTGCTACTTTATCTCCATAGAAAGTGCCTTGATTTATAACCTAATCATCTCCTACTGGGTTATTGACACGGTCTGTTCTCCGTGTGTCAGACATCACATTCTGTACCTTTGGGGCCATTCTTGAGTGAATCATTTGTTATTTTTTTTTAAATCCTAACAAATATGATTATAATACTAGTAATATTTTTATAAATAAATAGATCTTTTCTACACTTAACACAGATATCCATCAAATTTATCTTAAATGACCCTTTCCTTATATTTTTGTTACCTTCAGTCTAGGGAGCAACTCTTAAACCAAAACTGGGGGACCTTGCAAGACTTCCTTGCGTAATATGGGATCATTTTTAAAGTAGGAAAGGGCTGACTGTTAGTCGGTTTTCTGGTCTAAGTGTTTATATTGGATGGGGAAGGCAGTTGAGGTGGGATTTGAGGATAGGAGCATGTTTGTTCCTTAAAGTTATGGCATTTAGAGTCCCTTGTCTATTCAATTCTGTTAGCAAGGATTCTTTGGTTATAAGTGACAGAAAGCAAACCCAAACTAGTTTAAGTATAAATAAAGTTTTATTGAAAAAAAACGTGAATAGCCTACAGAGTCAAGGTGGAGATAAACCACAAAGCCACAGGATATTAAGTAGAAGGATGGTAGACCCTGGGATATGAAAGCCATAAGTTCTTACTTCTGCCCACTGACATCATTCTTGAGGCAAATCTTTCCCAGGCTGATCCTTAGCTCTCACACAAACCATCTTCACCAAGGAGGAAAGGAACCGGAAAAGACCCTGATTCTCCCTTTGGTAATATTTCGGTCATGAGACTTGGAGATGGCAGGGGAAAAATATAATTATTTGTCTTCACCAGAACTACATGGCTAAAAATGAGGACAAATAAGTTTCCTAAAACAAAATGAAAGCAACCATAGGCAACCTGCTAAACCATCAACATTAGTGAAGCTGTTTAACAGTGGCCCATGTTCATTAGATGACTTATCATAAAATGCTTACACATTCAGGATCCCAGGACTTACTATGAATAGGACAGTCATTTTTAAGTGGGATAATTTTCCTCCGGAGGACATCTGGCAATGTCTGGAGATATTTCTGGCTACCACAACTGGGGGATAAACGGAAGGGGATAGATGTGTACTGGTATTCAGTAGGTAGAGGGACAAATGTTTCTAAATGTTCTCCAATGCACAGAATTATCCCCCACAATGAAGAGTCATCCTGCCCCAAACGGTGGTGGTGCTGAGGTTAAGAAACTTTGGAATAAAGGTTAAGAGCCTAGCTTTACATTTTGCTTTCTTATTCTGCTGCTACTGGCTCTGGGCTTAACCTCTCTGGGCATATCTTTTCTCAACTGTAAAATTAATAAAATGATACTGAGTCTTCCAAGTTGTTTGAAGTAACATACATACACACACATGCATACACACTCATCTGCACACACACGTTTTCTGGCTCAAATATTTCCATTAGCTTGACTGCTTGCAAAGATGCCTTTCTCTTCTTAAATTGTGATATTTTTTACCCTTAAATCACTCATAACTATTTCTGCAAGATCTCTTATTCCTGACATCAGAGGTAAGAACTCTGAGCCCTTTCACTGGGAAGCTATCGTTTTCAGAGAGCTATTGTTCAGAAAAATCATTGAACAGTAATTTAATGAGGAAAGCAGTAAGTCAAAAAGGACTAACAACAGAGACGTGGCAATCTTAGTCCATCCTCTAACCTATATAGTATATTAATTCTCCACTAACTCCCAAGGATATGAAAATGCACAGATAAACAATGAGGTGGAGGCTTTTTCCAAATCCTTAATCCAAATCCCAAATCCTCTGGTACCTAACATTTGCCATGTATGTTTCTGATTAATGAAACTCCTTGCTCTAACCTTATAATATGCATGTATTCAAAATGGTAGATGATTTCTAATACATCTAGTATGCTGGATTATGTGCCCATCTACAGTATTCTTTCCTAGTAAATCCCACGGAGAGAAGCCTGGCAGGCTGCACAGTTCATGGGGTTGCAGAGTCGGACACAGCGAAGCATGAGCATGAAAGAGAGAGAGGAAATTTCTCATCGGTCAGAGGACAGTATACTACTCAAGGAGCATGTGTGCAAAATGAATCAATGAGTCAGTGAATGAGTAAATGAATAAATGCTGCAATAGTCGTTTCAATTCAAATATTTCCAAACTTGGTGTTAGGTCCTCTTACAAGAATGTGAATGAAATGAAGATTCTGCAACCTGGAGATCATCATGCTAAACTGAAGTAAGTCAGACAAAGACAAATATGTGATATTGCTGATACATGAAATCTAAAAACAAATGATACACTTGAGCTTATTAAAAAAAAAAACAGAAATAGACTCATAGACATAGAAAACGAGCTTACAGTTACCAAAGGGGAAGGGGAGAGGGGTAAATTCGGAGTTTGGCATTAAAATGTATACACTGCTATATATCAAATAGTTAACCAACAAGGACCTACTGTATAGCACAGGGAACTCTACTCAATATCTTAAAATAATCTTTCATGGAAAAGAATCTAAAAAAGAATATATAGAGAGAGCCATGAAGTTAAAAGATGATTGCCCATTGGAAGAAAAGCTATAACAAGCCTAGACAGCATATTAAAAAGCAGAGATATCACTTTGCCAACAAATGTCTGTCTAGTCAAAACTATGGCTTTTCCAGTAGTCATGTACAGATGTGACAGCTGGACCACAAAGAAGGCTGAGTGTCGAAGAATTTATGCCTTTGAACTGTGGTATTGGAGAAGACTCTTGAGAGTCCTTGGGACAGCAAGGAGATCAAATCAGTCAATCCTAAAGGAAATCAACCCTGAATATTTATTGGAAGGACTGATACCAAAGGTGACTCTCCAATACTTTGGCCACCTGATATGAAGAGCTGACTCTTTGCAAAAGACCCTGATGCTGGGAAAGACTGAAGAGGGGAGGAGAAGGGGATGACAGAGAATGAGATGGTTGGATGGCATCACCGACTCAATGGACATGAGTTTGAGCAAGCTCCAGGAGATGGTGAAGGACAGGGAAGCCTGGCGGCTGCAGATCATAAAGTCACGAGTCAGACATGACTTATGGACTAAACAATAGGAAAGAATCTGCCTGCCTATGCAGGAGACATAAGTTAGATACCTGGGTTGGGAAGATTCCCTGGAGAAAGAAATGGCAACCCACTCCAGTATTCTTGCCTGGGTAAGCCCATGGACAGAGGAGGCTGGCAAGCTATAGTTCATAAGGTTGCAAAAGAGTTGGCTATGACTTAGCAACTAAACAAGAGCAACAACGAAAGCAATATATAGATATACACACACACACACACACACACACATGTATATATATATATATATATATATATATATATATATATATATATATATATAACTTTTCTGTATACCTGAAACTAACACAATATTGCAAACCAACTATGTTCCAAGAAAAATTAAAAAATCATGTAGATTCTGCATATAATGTGTCAATATGACCATATTGCATATATGCTATTAAATACCTTTCCTTTCTCACAAGTAAATTGCTTTAAGTCCTAAATAGGTGAGAGTTGAATCTTTGCTCTGGTTTTGTGGTGCCTCCTGCTATCCCCATGTTTCATAATACATACCAACCTAGTTATTTTGATTCAAATTCAATCCTAATATGTGTTCATTCAAATCGCCACCTATTCAAGGTTGACATGATATTTTAACACCTTTTTCTCTCTAAAATTGTTCAGTGTTCAACTTGAAAAATATAAATGTCATGAACCTTGATGTTCATTCTAGTTCGTTTTCCGATCTTTATGCAGAAAGGGATAGAATTCGTGTATTTTAGAATGAATGTCTCCTAAAACAGTTTTCCTCCAACTTTTTTTGTGTGTGTGTGAACAGGAATCAACTGGGGCTCCCGTATATGATGCAAGATTTTGATTCAATAGCTCTGAGGCAGGGCCAGAGTTCTGCATTTCTAACAAGCTTAATGGGTGGAGGGGGTGGGGGAGGGTGCCATGGTGCTGTTCTAAGCAGCATATATGGAATACCAAGGTTCTAAATAGGCTGACTACAAAACATGTTTTGTAAATGTCTGTGGATGTTCATGGGAAGAGGTTATCTTGAGGTATGAGTCATATTGTCAATGGTATGCTCTCCACAATTTGAAGTATGTTTATTTTGCATCATTGTTTTGCAAAGTGAATATGTGAAATGAAAGTTCCAAGCACTGTTAATAAGGATTCTTAAGGAAAGCGTTTTGTGGTCAAAGCTGAGGAGTGCTAACTAAATAAAGTAAACAATTTCTTTATTTCTGGAATCTTAGATGTGCCAGTATGCCTCAAAAATCTGTAGGCATGAGGAGAATTATGCAGTTTTTCCCAAGTCCCCTGAGTGCTAAGTCACGGCAGTCATGTCTGACTCTGTGACCCTATGCCCACCAGGCTCCACTGTCCATGGGATTCTTCAAGTAAGAATACTGGAGTGGGTGGCCATACCTTCCTCCAGGGAATCTTTCCGACCCAGGGATCCAACATGCATCTCTTATGCCTCCTGTATTGGCCGGCAGCTTCTTTAAAAACATCCATTTCTTATGTCTCCTGCATTGGCAGGCAGGTTCTTTACAACTAGGGCCATCTGGGAAGCCCTTTCCCAAGTCTAATTGTTTACCCACACAAAGAAGTGTCCCTCATAGAGGATCATTTTGGAATACTGTTCCAGAGAACACACAAATCCAAGTCTGTCTTATGTCTTTTCACCCAAAACCTTCTCCCTGACTCTTACCCCAGTCCAGAGCTGGAATTGACTATTTTCAATTTTTGCCAAGGCTAAAATACTTGGTATCTATATATGTTTTTATAAACCTGGGTGTTACTTGTCTTTCTTTTCAAACACTATGAAGTTGTTTGGTGAGCTGTTTCTGTGGTAATTGAATTTGAAAACTGAATCTGCAATTTGTGATATAAAATGCTATGGCTTTCCTGGTGGCTGAGTGGTAAAGAATCTGGCTGCAGCGCAGGAAAATCAGGAGATGCAGGTTCAATCTTTGGTTTGGGAAGATCCCTTAAAGGAGGAAAGGGCAACCCACTCCAGTATTCTTGCCTGAAAAATCCCATGGATAGAGGAGCCTGGTGGGCTATAGTCTATAGAGTCTCAAAGAGTTGGACATGACTGAGCTTAACAGAGAGAGAGAGAATCAAAAAAGGTAACATCCTCTGACTGCAGATAAGGACTCACCAGCATATCACAAAAGGTTTATTCAGTGTTTTATGGGGGAGAAATGAAACACATGATGGATTTAGCCTCACTTCCAGGCTTTCTGTAAGTTTGGCATCAGATCTTTCTCAACGGCCATGATTCTTCTACTGCTTCTGCTACTGTCTGTAGGAACACTGAGTAGAGGCCTTGGTCTCCATAGCGATAGAGCTCTGTTGGGCAGGAATCCTATCATAAAGTTGCAGCATGAACACTCATTGGCTGCATTTGCTTCTCAGAGAGACAAAGACAATTCAGACTCTGGGTGAATTACAAGTACTTTCACAGAGGCTGTGGCAATGACTCTCTCATTGTCAGACCCCACTCAAACCTGATCTGTACCCAATGGAGACAGAGCATCTCCTAAGAGAGTGGTGAATTGGGTTCATTTCAGTCAGACATTTCATACTTGTAAATGGTACGGCATTGCCTACTGTTTATAGATCTGAGTTGGAAAATAATATAAAGAAAGAGAAGCTCCAAAACAGAGTGACAACAATTTGAGTGGATATGAGATTTAGAAGAGGAGCCTGAATAGAAAAAAAAAAAAAAAACAACCCACAAACAGGAGACATCAACTAGAGTCTGTGTCTGCATCTACTTAATGAATAAGGAGGTGTTAACTCAGACTGTGGAAAGCAAGATAAACAGTACTCTGTTTTTTCTTATTTTATTTTGTTTTTGATTCAATATAAAAAAATGTTAAGGAAGTTGGAGGCCTCCTGTTGCAATATTTTTAAAACTATTTTCAAATATTATCCATGATCCACTATATATTTTCCCCAAACCTTAAAAGAGTTCTTGTTATCTTTAGAGATGACACAATTAAAGTAGAACTAATCCCATTTCCTCTGAATAAGATAAATGAACAGAGCAATAAAGATCCAGTATGGCTGCGTAAACAGCTAATCAATGACCCACTGGTTAAAGTTAAATCTGTTCTGGAAATAGAGACATGGGGAGAGACCCAGATGAGAATAATATGCTTCATTATTTTGGCTTTGAAAGAGAGAGACAAGGCTGGTGAAAGGATGTGAAAGCGAATGAGAACAGAGAGGAATGGGTTGAGGTGAGAAAAGGGAAGAGTGAAGAGAGAAGAAGAGAGGGAAAGCTCATTAAATAACAGGAAGTAAAATAGCATTGACTTATCCATTATCTGTAACATAGAAATTAAATTTTAATTCATCCTAGCTTAAAAGTCACACAACAAAACAGAAAAAGGCTTTGAGTGCATGTGTTGTAATAATGATCTTGCAAGCAAATCTCTTCAAAACAAGAAAAGGCAAATCCACATGTCATCAGTTCATATTGAGGCATGTGGAAATTCTATTAGTAAAACCAGAGAACATCCTGCCTTCGTGCAAGGACAGTTTTATAGGGGGAAGAATGCAGATGGCAAGACATCACTGGAGGTTATGAATGGCCTTTCAGTTACTCATTTTAATTACTTTTTTATTTCTATAGATAGATTTAATTTTATCCCTTTGTTGTTGTTCAGTCACTAAGCCATGTCCACCTCTTTGCGGCCCCATGAACTGCAGTACGCCAGGCTTCCCTGCCTTTCACCATCTCCTCAAGTTTGCTCAGACTCACGCCCACTGAGTCCATCTCATCCTCTGTCATGCCCTTCTCCTCCTACCCTCAACCTTTCCCAGAATCAAGGTCTTTCCCAGCGAGCCAGCCCTTCACATCAGGTAGCCAAAGTATTAGAGTTTCAGTTTTAGCAACAGTCCTTCCAATGAATATTCAGGGTTGACTTCCTTTAGGATGGACTGGTTTGATCTCTTTACTGTCCAAGAGACTCTCAAGAGTCTTCTCCAGCACAATTGGAAAGCATGAATTCTTTGGTGCTCAGCCTTCTTAATGGTCCAGCTCTCACATCTATACATGACTACTGGAAAAAAAATAGCTTTGACTACATGGACATTTATTGGCATAGTGATGTCTCTGCGTTTTAATATGCTGTCTAGGTTTGTCATAGCTTTCCTTCCATTAGACATTAAAAATAAATTTGATCAATATGACAGACAGAACCAGTAATTCTTTTTTATTTTTAACAGCACATTTTCATATATAGAAATATAAATTTTAGTGTTTGATGTCAAGTACTAACATCTATCAAAATGTTGCCACCTTTTATTCAGGACTTTTTTTAAAATTATAGACTTACATAAGCATGTAATTAAAATCCCATATCATCTCAATTGCCTTCCCTCCCTTCTCAGAAAGGTAAGAAATTTCCCTTTAGGGTTCTATATATTTAATACATTTGTTGGCAACTAAATACAATATACATTATTGTTTGGAAGGTTTTAACATTTTAAATATAAAATATCTTAATCTATGAAGTATATCACTTTTCAACTTGCTTTCTGTTCTTGGTATTATATGCTTGAGGTTTATTCATGGTGATAATTTCAGATCCAGTCACTTCATTTTAACAGATATATAGTATTGAATGATATATGAAGTTTATTTCTCTTAATGATGGAGAGTAAAACCGTTTGCATATTTTTGCAATGACAGACTGTGCCAAAGTAAATATATTTTTAAATGTCTTCTTAAATATATGTCTGAAGTGTTGCTTTATAGAAATGAAAATACTGGTTAATGTTTGTGTACTGCTTTAATTTTATATTCAAATCTTTACATATTTTTTTTAAACAACCAAGGATTTAGAAGTCAGAAATCTATGTGATTTATCATTTTCTATAAATTTCTAATTGTTGCAGTATTCTCTCTAAATTTTCCCCATTAACTTGTAATAACACTTCTATATATCCCAAATTCCTCTGCAGGTTGGTCTGATTCTTCTTTCCTCTTTGTAATGATAATTAATTTGCTTGTCCACACTTACGTTAGTATTAAATGGTCTTAATTATTTCCCAGGTTGTGCTCATGAAAATCCCATGGGTGGAGGAGCCTGGTGGGCTGCGGTCCATGGGGTTGCAAAGAGTCAGACAGGAATGAGCAACTTCCCTTTCACGTTTCACTTTCCTGTGTTGGAGAAGGAAATGGCAACCCACTCCAGTGTTCTTGCCTGGAGACTCCCATGGACGGGGGAGCCTGGTGGGCTGCCGTCTAAGGGGTCGCACAGAGTCGGACACGACTGAAGCGACTTAGCAGCAGCAGCAGCAGCTCATGGTAAAGAATCCTCCAGTGCAGGAGGCTTAAGAGACTAGCATTTGATCCCTGAGTTGGAAAGATCCTCTGGAGGAGGGCATGACAATCCACTCCACTATTCTTGCCTGGGGAATCCCAAGGACAGGGGAGCCTGGCAGGCTACAGTCATGGGGTTATAAAGAGTTGGTCACAACTGTAGAGACTTAGTGCAGCCCCACAGCACAGTGATGCTGTGATTTCCCCCTCTCAGGGAGCATTTGGCAATGTTTGGAGACATTTTTGGTTGTCATTACTGCAGAAGTAGAAGCCAAGGATACTACCTAACATTCTATAATGCATAGGACACTTTGCCCCCAACAAGGAATTATCTGGTCCAAAATGTTACAAGTATCAATGTTGAAAAATCCTGATGTAACATGATAAATTGAGAGATTGAGCATCATACACATTTAACATATTTAACCTTTTCACTGTTTTAAGAGCATATTAGGTGCTTGTTTTTTTAGGTGCTTCTTTATATGAATTTTAGGAATAGATTCTTAAATCCTAAGAAAAACCCTTTTGACATTTAACAGTAATTAAGTTTGCTTTTAACTTTTGGAATAATATAGTAAGAATTGACTGTTTTATTATATTGATTCTTCCAATTTACTATGGTATAGATCTATGTTTGTTTTGGTCTTTTTAAAAGCCCTTTAGTTAAATTTTATATTTTTACTCTGAAAGGTCATTCATAGTTTTGTTAAATATATTACAAGGTCATTACCTGATTTATTTTTGATGTTTAATATGTAATCTTTGTTTTTCCCCTGTGCTATACAATAGGTCCTTGTTGGTTTTCCATTTTGAAAATAACAGTGTATACATGACCATCCCAAACTCCCAAAATATCCCTCCCACTCCCAGCAACCATAAGATGTAATCTTTCTAATTGCATAACTTATTGTTGTCACTGATCTATAGGACTCTGATTATTTTCAAAGATTATTTTATATTATATTATATACTAATCTAATATTCTTGCTGAGCTTGTTCATCCTCGTAAATAATCTTCTGTAGAGATTTCATCTATCATCTGAGAAAAACAAGGAGCTTTGAACTTTTTTCAGTCATTACATATTATAAATAATCTTGTTCTTCAAGGCAGTATATTGTCTTGTTGCTTATTTAACTTATATGCAGAGTACATTATGTGAAATGCCAGGATGGATGACTCTTAAGCTGGAATCAGGATTGCTGGGAGAAATCTCAATAACCTCAGATATGCCAATGAAACCACTCTAATGGCAGAAAGCAAAGAGGAACTAAACAGCCTCTTGATGAGGGTGAAAGAGGAGAATGAAAAAGCTGCCTTAAAACTTATCATTCAAAAAACTAAGATTATGGCATCTGGCCCCATCACTTTATGGCAAATAGATGGGAAAAAATGGAAACAGTGACAGATTTTATCTTCTTGGGCTTCAGAATCACTGTGGACGGTGACTGCAGCCATGAAATTAAAAGACGCTTGCTCCTTGGAAGAAAAGCTATGACCAACCTAGATATTATGACCAAAAGATATGACCGACCAGCGTATTAAAAAGCAAAGACATTGCTTTGCCGACAAAGGTCCATACAGACAAAGCTATGGTTTTTCCAGTAGTCATGTATGGATGTATGAATATTGAAATGGGTTGCTGTGCCCTCCTCCAGGGGGTTGTCCAAATCCAGGGATCAAAACTGCGTGTCCTGCATCTCTCCAGTAAAGCGGATTCTTTACTGCTAAGCCAGGGGGGAAGCCTTCCATATTTTTATATACAATGCCATTTAAGTATATGTGTATTTGATTTTATTTCAAATAACAGATTATTTTCTAAAACCATGACTTCCAACTCTCACTTCCACCATAAATACATGAAGTTACCTGTTACTCCACAGCCACAATAACATCTATCTTGTTGAATTTAAAATTTTTTACTTTTTTTGTCATGTTGGTGGGGGGTAAGGCTTGGGATTCCATTTCAATATATTAAAAATATAATCTAATGGATTTTTAAATTTTCCTCATCAAAATCTAGTGTTTAATATATTTTGAAAATTAGTTCATTTGATCAAGTTTTTTGGATTTAATCATGTATATTTCATCATACCCTTTCAAAACTTTTATAACCTGTTAAATTTATCGGTTTACCTACCTTACATTCAGTGTTTTTTTCATCTTTCTTTTTCTTTATCATACTTCTCAGATTTTGTCTATAGTGTTCTTTTAGAAACTAGTCTTTAGTTTTATGTTCAAATCTTCTCTTTCAATTGGTTTTTACTTTTTCTCATTGTTTTTATCAACTATTTTTGCTGCTTTATTTGGGTTTACTAACTTCTATTTCTTACTCCTTAAACTGAATTCCTAGTTCCTTTGTTTCTGACTAGTACTTTGTTTTCTGATATGTGTAGTTGGGCTTCTGTTAGAATTGTAGCTGTTTTGTTAGCAAACTATCTGTTTTCACATGTAGGGTTTTCATTTGATTATGTGATTCAGTTTTAAGTATTTGCTGATTTTTCTAAGCTTTCCTGGTGGCTCAGTGGTAAAGCACCTACCTGTCAAACAGGAGACATGGGTTCAATCCCTGGGTCTGTCAGGAAGATCCCCTGGAGAAGGAAATGAGAACCAGTCCAGTATTCTTGCCTGAAAAAAATACCACGGACAGAGGAGCCTGGAGGGCTACAATCCATGGGCTCACAAAAGAGTGGAACATGAATTAGCAACTAAACAACAGGTTTTCTTAGAATTTTAAAATATTTTAACCACAATGGATATTTAATAAAATTGATTTTAACTTTAGATATATGTAATATTAAAGCTTTCTCTCATTTTAGCAAACATTTTACCAGAGTAAATATATTTATAAAATTTGCATGAATCTTAAGGCAAAAATAGGGTTGTGGGGTTTATAATATATGTAGCAATAAAATGCATGACAGCAAAAGCACAAAGACCAGGAGAGGAAATTTATAGTATATTTCTGTTTGAGTTTTCTATTACATGAGAAATAATTTTAGTAGGGTTTAGACTCAACTGATCAGTTAAACATATGTAAATAAAGATGTATAAACCCTAATAAACCCTAAAAGTGCCTCTGATATACTAACAGGAATAAGTACTATGTTGATATTGGTTAAGTAGTGAGTAAATAAAGATATAATAAAAACACAATATTCAATTAATCCATAAAAGTGCAACAAACAGGGAAAGTAGAATAAAGAACATAATGAGACAGGTAGAAAAATAATAGCAAGATGGTAAACACAATCATATAAATGATCATATTAAATGTAAATCATCTAAAAATTCCATTAAAAAGGCAGAAATTGTTAAATTAACAACACATCAAGAACTTACTATAGATTCCTTGCAAGAAACACACTTTAAAGAAGCAAACAGGTTAAAAATAAAATGATGGAAAAGATGTATCATGCTCATAACAGCCAAAAGAAATCAAGGTTGTCTATTTTTAATATTAAAGTAAATAGCATTACTGAAAATAATGAGCATCATTTCATGATGGTTACAGGCCATAAAAAGGGCATACAAATCCTAAACTCCCATGCACCTAATGACGGAGTTTCAAGTATAAGAAGCCAGAATCGATAGACCTGCAAGGAACAATAACAAAAATTGTCCCAATAATAAGTGCACAGCTGACTAAATGTTCACAGTTTTCATTATCTTCAGGTCAATTTATATGATATCACTTGCATTTCAGAAGTACCTTTTGTGCCTCTTCTCAGTAAATTATTTTCCCAAAGTGGTCACTTTTCTGAATTCTAATCCTACCAATATATTGCACCTTCTTTTAAAATTAGTCTAAATCAACAAATATGATCCATTGTGTTTGACTGTTTTCACTCAACATTGTATTTGTGAGACTGATTACATATGATGCCACGTCTAGTTGCATTTTGTTTGTTTTTCATCATTGAATATTATTCCACTGAACTATCACACAAAAGAGTATTTACATATTCTTCTCTTGATCAATATTACATTTGTTTTTTGGAAACATTACATTTTGTTTTAGAAATTTTGCTGTCATGAGAATCCTCACACTTGACGTTTGAGAAACACGAATTAGTTTGTCTTGAATATAATAACAAAAGGTAGGCTAGCTCTCTGGAGGAGGGCATAGGAACTCACTCCAGTATTCTTGCCTGGAGAATCCCCGTGGACAGAGGAGCCTGGAGGGCTACATTCCGTGGGGTCGCAAAGAGCTGGACACATCTGAGTGACTGAGCACAGCACAGACTAGCTATGTCACAGGTATGCAGACATGTATCTTTAGCAAATATGTCAACAATTCTATCAAGGTGGTTGTGCCAATGAAATACTTCCACTGATTCCTATCCTCACAGTGCTCAGCATCAGGGTCACCAGCGGGTAGAGGCAAGTAGGGTTGAAAACTGAAGAAAGTGCTCACTCTTATTGAGCTCTATTGAGCTCTCTACTCAACCTATTGCATGAACCTAAGAGGGTTTCTCCTTAAGATTTAGATGCCAAGAGCACAAAAGGGAAGGAGGCACTCATCTTCAGATCTGTGCAGACTGTGCATTGATCAAATATAAAAGTATGCTCTTCCTTAAAATTTGCACCTTAGATGTCTCACCTCACCCTCAGCCCTGCTTGATATCAGTTTGTCATTTGTTCCGTGCATGGGCAGTAGTCTTGTGTTATAGTTTTATTTACATTTCCCTGATGATTAATGACGTCGAGTACATTTCCATATGTTTACATACAATTTTGATGTACTCTTTTGTGAACTATCTGTTCAAGTCTTTTTTCCAGTTTAAACTTAATTAGCTTTCTCCTGTTATTGATTATTTTTATATATTCCGCCTGGGTCATTTGTCGTTGTGGTTTTTTCCTATTGTAGATATCTTCCCTTACTCCGAATTTTTACTCTTGAATAGTTTCTTCTAATAAACACTGCTTCTAAATTTTAATTGAGATTAATTTATTAATATTTTTCCTTTCTTGGCTACTGCTTTTCTGTCCTAGTTCAAGGTCACTAATGCATTTCTTTTCCTTTTGAAAGCTTTATTGTTCTGCGTTTCAAATGTAGATCTACAATTTACTGGGAACTGATGTTAGCACTTAATGTGAGATAAAGTCAACATTACATTTTTTGTATATGGGTATCAGTTAACTGAGCATCATTTATTAAAATTATCATTCTCTCCCTATTAGCTATAGTGTTATCTTGTTTCATATGAGATAAACTTATGACTATGATCTCTCTAATCTGTTCCAGTGGTCTGTTTTTAAAAGCTCTATATGAATTTCTATGACATTGTAATGTCTTGCTTTCTGGTTTTGCGATTTCTTTAACTCTGTTTTTCCTCAAGATTGTTTTGGATATTCTTGTCTCTTTTTATTTCTGTATACATTTTAAAACATAAACTTTCTTCACTCTTCCCTAACACACAAAAAATTGTATAATAATATAATGAATCTTTTCTAATTGGAAATGTATTTAACACATAAATCGATTTAGAGAGAATTAGTACCTATGTAAAGAAAGAAAGAAAGAAAGTGAAGTTGCTCAGTTGTATCCAATTCTTTGCGACCTCATGGACTGTAGCCTACCAGGCTCCTCTGTCCATGCTATTTTCCAGGCAAGAATACTGGACTGGGTTGCCATTTCCTTCTCCAGGAAACCTTCCCTACCCAGGGATTGAAACCAGACCTCCTCCATTGTAGGCAGATGCTTTACCATCTGAGCCACCAGAGAAGCCCATTATTATAATTTATAAACATAATGTGGCTCTGTTTGTTTAATTCTTTAAAATTTTTCCATAGTTTTGTAGATTTCAGAGTAGGCGTCTTGAAATCTTTTATTAGAGTTATTACTAAGGATTGGATGTTTAGCAGCCAGCATAAAAAGTATCATTATTCAAATTTTATTTCCTTTTCTTTTGTTACTGGTACAGAGAAATACAATTAATGTTTTATAAGACCCCTCTACCAAGCAACTTTGATATATTTATTTATTAGTTTTAATATTTTGTAGATTTTTTGAATTACAATTATGTAATTGTAAACAATTATGTCAACTGTAAATAAAATTGTAATTTCCCTCCAATCCTTACATTTGAATTCCTTTCCCTTTACTTCATTGCACTGGCAAGTAATTTCAGTAGTGATGATAGTAAGTCTGCTTTGCTGACCCAGTCTCTGGGGTGGAAGCTTTTAAGATTTTACTATTAAGTATATTTCCTACAGATCTTTTTAAGATATTGTTTAACAAAGATTACCATTTGTTTGTTTACTTGTTCTATCACTTATTCAATAAAGTGTACTAATACTCTTCTACCACAGAGTATTTTTCTGTTTTTTTTTTAGTTCTTACAAATTCATTTTATGTATTTCAAAGCAATATTTTTATAGAAGTTTAACATGATAAACCCTCTTATTATTGTGTAAGCCACTTCCTTGTTTCTAGCAGAACTTTTCTCTTAGACTGTAATATATTAATATGGGCTTCTCAGGTGCCACTATTGATCAAGAATCTGCCTACCAATGTAGGAGATGCAAGAGACACAGGTTTGATACCTGGGTTGAGAAGATTCCCTGGAGAAGGAAATGGCAACTCACTCCAGTATTCTTGCCAGAGGAGCCTGGCAGGCTACAGTTCGTGGGTCTGCAATGAGTTGGACATGACTGAGCAACCGAACACACACAAAACTATTAATATATTTAAGCCAACTCTCTTTTAGTTCAGTACAGTTACTCAGTCATGTCTGACTCTTTGCGACCACATGGACTGCAGCACACCAGGCTTCCCTGTCCATCACCAACACCCGTAGCTTGCTCAAACTCATGTCCATAGAGTTGGTGATGCCATCCAACCATCTCATCCTCTGTTGTCCCCTTCTCCTCCTGCCTTCAATCCTTCCCAGCATTAGGGTCTTTTCCAATAACTTCATTCTTCATATCAGGTGGCCAAAGTATTGGGAGTTTCAGCTTCAGCATCAGTCCTTCCAGTGAATATTCGGGACCGATTTCCTTTAGGATGGACTGGTTGGATCTCCTTGCAGTCCAAGGGATTCTCAAGAGTCTTCCCCAATACCATAGTTCAAAAGCATCAATTCTTTGGTGCTTAGCTTTCTTTATAGTCCAAGAAAGTCTCACATCCATACAAGATTAATGGAAAAACCATAGCTTTGACTAGATGGACTTTGTCAGCAAAAGAATGTCTCTGCTTTTTAATATGCTATCGAGGTTGGTCATAGCTTTTCTTCTAAGGAGGATGTGTCTTTTAATCTCATGGCTGCAGTCACCACCTGTAATGATTTTGGAGCACTAAAAAACAAAGTCTCTTACTGTTTCCAATATTTCCCCATCTATTTGCCATGAAGTGATGGGACCGGATGCCATAATCTTAGTTTTTGGAATGTTGAGTTTTAAGCCAACTTTTTCAGTCTCCTCTTTCAATTTTATCAAGAAGCTCTTAAGTTCTTCTTTGCTTTCTGCCATAAGGGTGGTATCATCTGGGTATTTGAGATTATTGATATTTTTCCAGGGAATCTTGATTCCAGTTTGTGCCTCATCCAGCTTAGCATTTCTCATGATATACTCTGCATGTAAGTTAAATAAGTGAGTGACAATATACAGCCTTGACTTATTCCTTTCCCAACTTGGAACCAATCCATTGTTCCATGTCCAGTTCAAACTGTTCCTTCTTGACCTGCATATAGATTTCCCAGGAGGCAGGTCAGGTGGTCTGGTATTCTCATTTTTTTAAGAATTTTCGACAGTTTGTTGTGATCCACACAGTCAAAGGCTTTGGCATAGTCAATAAAGCAGAAGTAGATGCTTTTCTGGACTCTTGCTTTTTCTATGATCCAACGGATGTTGACAATTTGATCTCTGGCTCCTTTGCCTTTTCTAAAACCAGCTTGAACATCTGGAAGTTCACGGTTCACGTACTGTTGAAGCCTGGCTTGGAAAATTTTGAGCATTATTTTGCTACTGTGTGAAATGAGTACAATTGTGTGGTAGTTTGAACATTATTTGGCATTGCCTTTCTTTGGGATTGGAATGAAAACTAACTTTTTCCAGTCCTGTGGCCACAGCTGAGTTTTCCAAATTTGCTGGCATATTGAGTGCAGCACCCTAACAGCATCATCTTTTAGGATTTGAAATAGCACAACTGTAATCCCATCACCTCCACTAACCATCACTTAGGAAGTGGTGCTTCCTAAGGCCCACTTGACTTCGCATTCCCAGGATGTCTGAATCGTGGTGAGTGATCACATCATTGTGGTTATCTGAGTCATGAAGATCTTTTTGCGCAGTTCTTCTGTGTATTCTTGCCACATCGTCTTCATATCTACAGCTTCATTAGGTCCATACCATTTCTGTCCTTTATTGTGCCCATCTTTGCATGAAATGTTCCCTTGGTATCTCTAATTTTCTTGAAGAGATCTCTAGTCTTTCCCATTCTATCATTTTCCTCTATTTCTTTGCATTGATCTCTGAAGAAGGCTTTCTAATCTCTCCTTGCTAGTCTTTGGAACTCTTCATTCAAATGCATATATCCTTCCTTTTCTCCTTTGCCTTTAGCTTCTCTTCTCTTTTCAGCTATTTGTAAGGCCTCCTTAGACAACCATTTTGCCTTTTTGTATTTCTTTTTCTTGGAGATGGTCTTGATCACTGCTTCCTGTACAATGTCTCAAACCTCCGGCTGTAGTTTCTCAGGCACTCTGTCTATCAGATCTAATTTCTTGAATCTATTTGTCACTTCCACTGTATAATCATAAGGGATTTTATTTAGGTCATTCCTGAATGGTCTACTGAATTTCCCTACTTTCTCCAATTTAAGTCTGAATTTTGCAATAAGGTGTTCTTGATCCAGCTCCCTATAATAAAGAGGACATCTTTTGGGGGTGTAAGTTTTAGAAGGTCTTGTAGGTCTTCATAGAATCATTCAACTTCAGGTTTTTCAGCATTACTGGTTGGGGCATAGGCTTGGATTACCGTGATATTGAATGGTTTGCCTTGGAAACAGAGACCATTCTGTCATTTTTGAGATTGCACCCAAGTACTTCATTTTGGACTATTTTGTTGACTATGAGGGCTACTCCATGTCGTCTAAGAGATTCTTCCCACAGTAGTAGGTATAATGGTCATCTGAGTTACATTTGCCCATTCCAGTCCAGTTTAGTTTGCTGATTCCTAGAATGTCAATGGTCACTTTCAGTTAGTTCCTGGCATGTTGTTTTTCATCCATTAAATTGCCATTTTTTACGCTCTCACATTTAAAATGCATGTCTGGTAAGCAGCATGTGTTCCTTTTTTCTTTAATCCAATTTTATTATTTTTTGTATTTTAATTGGAGTATTTGGACCATTTATTGCACTACAAGAATCAATACAATTTAGTGTACAGCTAGTATATGATTTAATTTTATTTTAGTTTCTCTTGCTTTATATTCCCTTTTTTTTCTCCTTGTTTTATAATTTTATGTTAACCACTAGACATTCTTATAATAAATATTACAACTTCTGTCTAGTCTATCTTTCTGCATTGTAGGTTTCTCTTCTATTAAGCATAGTATCAGCAGATAAAATTATTTCAATCAGAAAGGGAGCTTTTAAAAATCTGGGTTGCAAGTATTATGAGTCTTTTTTATTGTATATTTCACCCACAATTGGTGTTTACCTTTCTAGATCTTAGGGTGTCAGCCTAGAGGTGTTAAGGTGTCAGTCCATGTCAGACTGTTTGCAACCCAAAGAAATGTATCCCACGAGGCTTCTATGTCCATGGGATCTTTCTGGCAAAAATACTGGAATGGGTTGTCGTTTCCTTCTCCCAAGGATCTTCCTAGCACAGGGGCTGAGACTGCATCTCCTGTGAATCCTGCATTGCAGGCAGTTTCTTGACTGCTGAGCCTCTGGAAGAAGCCTCTGCTACAATGTACTCTATCATAAAGGAAACATAATTCTTGTTACTATTATCTTTTTATTTTTAAATTTAATAAAATTATCTTCTATTATTTCTATGCTTTTGATTTCTTGAAAATCATTACCTGTTGGAAATTTTACAAGATTTTTGATAGTTTTTGTTCTATTTTTTTAATCAGTGAGTTTAGGCTGATCGGTTCAGTTCAGTCATTCAGTCATGTCTGACTTTTTGTGATCCCATGGACTGCAGCATGCCAGGCTTCAGAGGTGAGCAAACCTTTCTTTCTTATCGAAGTATAATTGACATACAATGTTACATTAGTTTCATAGTACAACATAGTGTACTATGGTGTGCAATATAGTGATTCAACATTTATATATTTTTTTTCATAAAGGAACAGGCATATTAGTGTTTGTGGGCCATATAATACCTCTTGCAACTCTTACACTCTGCTGTTGTAGCATAATAGAAGCCGTTTGTTGCTCATCAGTAGCTAAGTCATGTCTGACTCGTTGCAACCCAGTGGACTGCAATCCACCAGACTCATCTGTTCATGGAATTCTCCAGGCAAGAATACTGGAGTGGGTTGCTATGCCCTCCTCCAGGGGATCTTCCCAATCCAGGGATTGAACCCGTGTCTCTTATGTCTCCTGCACTGACAGGCAGGACCTTTACTGCTAGCGCCACATGGGAAAAACAGCTTCACAAACTAGGTCTTTTTAAAATTAGGAAATCAAAGCAGAAATGTAAGTCTAATTTGCCCTAATTCATTCATTTGCTAATTGGGGAAGCTGAGATTTGAACCACGGTGCTCAGTCAAGATTTATACACTTGTGTCTATTGCATCTACATATCTTTGCTTCATGTTGTAAAACAAAATATGATTTTATTTGTTTACTATTGGCAAATGAAAAGACAACAAAATATCAAAAATAAGTACATAAATTAATAGAAAAACTTCCCTGGAATTAGCTCACAATGTCCTCTCCCTTCCCACCTGAATCCGTGGTCAGACAACCATTTAAAATGCCATCTGCAAATTATAAGGTCTCAGAACAACATAAACTATTAAGTACATGACATAAGGTCTACTGAGAATAATTTATTAAATAATTGCTATAAATTTCAAAGGAATACTAAATATTAAACATCAACAATATAAATTGAAGCCAGGTCTCTGAGACTAGGTTGTCAGATTTCAAGACTAGAAATTATGCAGATGTGAGTGACTGTCCTTTAATTCTGTGATTATTCAAAGCAATTATTTAAATATGAAATTAATTGTCTGCTCTAACTCAAAAATATGCATAATCAACAGGAGTCAGGAAGCTTTATATTCATTAGAATAAGCATCAGGAAACATATATTAGGAATTTATCCCATAACTCTTTTCCATCACTCACAAATTTAACATTTAACTTTCAAAGAAACAACAGTGGCCGATCTTTATGTTTCTAACCGATTAATTAAATACTCCTGGCTAGATCTGAGCTCTGACAAGCAGTATTGCTCACAAACCCAAATGAGAAGATGCACATTTCTGAGTCATAAGCAGAGGGCGTGCAAAGGCTAAATTAATGCTTACGTGTGCGCCTGCCTGTTCAGTCGTTCAGTCGTGTCCGACTCTTTGTGACCTCGTGGACTGTAGCCGGCCAGTTTCCTCTGTCCATGGAGTTTCTCAGGCAAGAGTACTGGCGTGGCTGGACATTTCCTCTTCCAGGGGATCTCCCCTACCCAGGGGTCGAACTGGCATCTCCTGTGCCTCCTGCACTGAAGGCCAGGTCTTCACAGCTGAGCCATCAAGCAAGCCAAACTGACGCTTAACCCCTTTCAGCCACCCATACACTCTTTATGGACATCTCCTAAGATACGTGAATAGATGGAAAGTTCATTATAAATGAACAGAAGGCTTGTGACCCTGTGCTTTTGTTTATGGGGGAAAAGCTAAGCTAATACTTTAAACTATATAAGATAGAATTGGAGTAAATTCTACCAGGAAGAAAAATAAATCTTAAACGTTACATCCTTCAGACACAATCAAGACTTCAGATTATGTGACTAGCGTTTGAATTTTTATTAAATTCAGTGTTTTACTTTTCTGGTGATCAGGCAAGACACAATCTGCTAAGTACATCAGTAGTGCATATGAAATTTCAAGATTTTCCAGAGACCCTCTCTAACCCAATAGCAGCCCCTCAGCACTGTCTGTAATAAAATTTCAGGTCACAACCAGTGAGCCAGGAGGTTGCCAAGAATCTACCTTTGAAAGAAATTTGGACTCAGTATTGAGAGACAGGAACTATATTCTCACCTTACCTCCAAACATCTTTTTGACTTTGGGCAATTAAGTTAATCTTTCAGAAATTCCAAATCTGAAACTGTAAAATGAGAATTATAATACCTGTCTGCTGTTGAGTAGATCAAATCAGATAACGCACATGAAAGCACTTTAAAGTGAAAGTGCTATACGTTAGGGAAGAATTATTATTCTTTGACTCTGAGCTGCCCTTCAGCTGAATCCACTAGTTAAAAACCTTGATCAAGTCCACAAGTAACTTTTTAAGATTTTTTACAGGACTCTCTAAACTGCTGACTAGTAAGAACAAATCAAGCTGGAAAATATGATTAAGTAAAGGAAAAGTACACACCACCACCACCACACACACACCATTCTGCCATTCAGCATCTCAAGTTAAACAATGTTAATAAGCTGTAAAAGTCTACACTGTGTTTTCCTCCACACTATAAATAGAAATAAAATTTTAACCTTTCTCATATCTTAATGTATTGTGAACTCTTTCCATGGTATCAAATGTTTTATTTATAACTTCATTTATCAACTGTGCATTAGATCATTTTACGAGAATTAGAATACCTATTTGTTTATTAATATCATATTTTTTTTTACTTTTACATTATAAATATGGACGTGACACATTTCACGATTTTTATAGAAATTCCATGACACCATATATCCCTGTTTTCCCAGGATACGATTGGTTCACACTTGTTGCCCTACTGTATTTACAGCATAGCCTTTGACTCACAAAAGTGTCCAAGTTTGGTCAATAAATTATATTGTCATTCTATCTTGGTGATCCATAATGATTGCCCTTTTAGCACCTCCTGAAGGCAGAACTAAGTGAAAGATAATGATTAATTAAAATTGCTTAGTAATGTGAAACACATATATTCATCTCTGAAAGTGAAGGCCTTTAAAGTATTCTAGTTCTAATAAATGCTGGAGAGGGTGTGGAGAAAAGGGAACCCATTTACATTGTTGGTGGGAATGCAAATTGACAAAGCCACTATGGATAACAGTATGGAGATTTCTTAAAAATAACTAGGAATAAAACTAACATATGACCCAAGAATCCCTGGGTATATACACTTAGGAAAACTTAATCGAAAGATATACACATACCCCAATGTTCACTGCAGCAGTGTTTACAATGGCTAGGACATGGATATAACCTAGATGTCCACTGACAGATGAATGGATGAAAAAATTTTGGTAAATATATATATATATATATATATATGCAATGGAACATTACTCGGCCATGAAGAAGAACACATTTGATTCAGTTCTCATGAGGTGGATGAACCAAGAGCCTATTACACAGAGTGAAGTAAATCAGAGAGAGAAAGACAAATGTTATATATTAGCACATATATATGGAATCTAGCAAGATGGTTCTGATGAACCTATCTGTAAGGCAGCAATGGAGATGTAGACACAGAAAATGGACTTGTGAACATGGGGGCAGGGCGTCGGGGGAGGAAAGGGTGGGAAGAATTGAAAGAGCAGCCCTGAAGCATAACCATTACCATGTGTAAAATTAGATGGCCAGTGGAAATTTGCTGCATGATGCAGGCAATTCAAACTTGATGCTCTGTGACCTCCAGAGATGGGATGGGGTGGGAGGTGAGAGAGAGGTTCAAGAGGGAGGGGACATGTGTATACCTACAGCTGATTTATGCCTATATAGGGCAGAAACCAACACAATATTGTAAAGCAATTATCTTCCAATTTAAAATAAATAAAGAAAATTAAAACTAAAAAGCAAAAGTTAGACAAAAAATATTCTGTTCCTGTCTGTAGGTACTACATGTTCTTGTAATATTTCAAATACTGTATTTCTGTCCCTCCCTATACCATTCCTCGCATGAATTCTATATGTCCTCAAAATTGCTAAAAGCCAGAACAAAAAGAAGTCCAGCATAATGATATCTTGGAATGCATCTTTTCATCATCAGAAACAATTTTGAGTTAGTCTCTTGACTCAACCTAAAATTCGCTTTCTCTGCACATGTTGATCCTTCAATCTGAAACATACTTGCCCTGACTCTATCTGAAGAAGACAATTTTTGTGAGTTTTTGTGTTCTTGTTACACAAAATGTCTTCTCAAGATAGAGTCAGGGCAAGTATGTTTCAGATTGAAGGATCAACATGTGCAAAAAAAGCAAATTTTAGGTTGAGTCAAGAGACTAATTCAAAATTGTTTCTGTAAAAAAAAAAATTGTTTCTGTAGTGTGTTAGTTTCTGGAGTACAGTAAAGTAATTCAGTTCTATATATAAAATATGTAGTACATACATTGGAGAAGGCAAAGGCACTCCACTCCAGTACTCTTGCCTGGAAAATCCCATGGATGGAGGAGCCTGGAAGGCTGCAGTCCATGGGGTCGCTGAGGGTCAGACACAACTGAGCGACTTCACTTTCACTTTTCACCTTCATGCATTGGAGAAGGAAATGGCAGCCCACTCCAGTGTTCTTGCCTGGAGAATCCCAGGGACGGGGAAGCCTGGTGGGCTGCCGTCTATGGGGTCACACAGAGTCGGACACGACTGAAGTGGCTTAGCAGTAGCAGTAGCAGTAGCAGCAGCAGTACATACATATATATTGTATATATAATAGATATAAATTTCAGATTATTGTCATTATAGTTTAAGATATTGAATATAGTTACATACATATATATTGTATATATAATAGATATAAATTTCAGATTATTGTCATTATAGTTTAAGATATTGAATATAGTTTCCTGTGAAATATGGTAAGATCTTGTTATAAAATCTACTTTCCTCATAGTAGTTTGTATCTGCTAATCCCAAACTCCTGATTTATCCCTCCCTTTGCCCCTTTCCCCTTTGGTAACCTTAAGTTTGTTTCCTAAGGTGGTGAGTCTATTTCTGTTTGGTAAATAAACTTATGTGTATCACTTTTTAGTTTCCACATAATATTATATGATGTTTGTCTTCCTCTGCCTGGATTAGTTGACCTAGTATGACAGTCTCTCGGTTAATCTATATTCTGCAAACGGCATCATTTGTTTCTTTTAAATGGCTGAGTAATATTTCATTGTGTTATCATATCTTCTTTAGCCCTTCCTCTGTTGACAGACACTTAGGTTGTCCCCATGCCTTGCCTATTGTAAATGGTGCTGCTTTGAACACTGGGGTGCATGTATCTTTTCAAATTATAATTTTCTTCCTATATATGCCTAGAAGTGGGATTGAAGGATTGTATGGTAACTCTGTTTTTAGTTTTTAAGGAACCTCAACACTGTCTCCTCAACACTGTCTCCAACCCACTCCAGTGTCCTTGCCTGGAGAATCCCAGGGATGGGGGAGCCTGGTGGGCTGCCATCTCTGGGGTCACACAGAGTCGGACACCACTGAAGTGACGTAGCGGCAGCAACACTGTCTCCATAGTGGCTGTACCAATTTATGTTCCCACTGACAGTGTGGGTGGGGTTCCCTTTTCAAGAAACTAGACAAAATGTCTCTTCTCCTCCTTTGCCATGCTGATCTTGAAGACTGTGTGTTTCAGATGTGTAACTTGGGGAAGAAAGAAGGTTGTTTCATCTGTATCTTACCTGAATTAAATGAGAAATAATCCTTTATTCTGTTAAGTCATGGCGATTTGAAGGTTGGTATGCTTTAACAGCAAAACTTACTTATCCTAATTAAAATGAATATCATTTCCAAAAATAAGGTATCACATGACAGAAGCTTGATGTATGTGGTATTGGTAAGGGCATAAAATGAAGAACATGGTTCAGCAGGCTGAAAAGATGATCCATGCTTAACAATGAAAACACTGAGAACAGAACATTTCCCCTAGTTTGCAATGCTAGGGACATTTTTTCAAATAACTGTTATTGATGATATATTAGCTACTACTATGAATTTAGGAAGGTTGTTATAAGAAAGACATGAGCTGAATAAATTAACCTGTGTACAAGCAGAAATGAGTTGGAATGAAACAGAGTCTGGAGATGTGGAGCCTTGTAGGGTTGGAAAACTATTTATGAAGCTCAAACTGTAAGAGAAGAAATTGGAAAAGACTTTGAATGACAAATGTCCAGACTAACCTTGTAGAGGGATAAAATGATAAAATGAGGGGCAAAGATCAGATGAAATCTGAGAGCTTTAAGGTAATTTTAATTAAGTTGAGAGAGAGGTATGAGAGCAAAATTAAGTAGGCTGATGACTCTAATATATAATATCTCTGAAGCTATCCAGGCCCAATTACTAGCACATGGAGCTGGGTGAAAGTCCAGCTACATTTTCAAAGGAATGAATCTAAGAAGATACAAGTTTGCAAAAATGGCTCTGCCTGAAACTTGAGACAATTCTAAGACCTCTGATGAACCCCTCCTACAGCCAGGAGGGAATAGAGAGGAAATGGACATATGAAACTTTCTAGAGAGATGTGTAAGACTTGATTAGAACTCCACTGCACCAGGGGTTAAAAATCTTCACAGTTTTCAAGCAGAATCACTATGATCAGTATCTGCTGCCTCCCTCACCTTCCTTTTTCCAAATATGTTCACTATTGTTATCTTATTCTGGTTACACCATTGTGTACTGAGTGAGAGAGGAGTGTGTGTGTGTGAGTGTGTGTGTGAGTGTGTGTGTATATGTGTGAGTGTGTGTGTGAGTGTGTGTGTGTGAGTGAGTATGTGTGTGTATGTGTGAGTGTGTGTGTGTTTAGTGGGGAGCAGCTTAAAGAGGAGAGCAGCGTTTGAGTTCCCAGTTCTCTGGGTTCAGAGTTGACACTGCTATCTTAATGAAGAGAATAGGGTACACGGCCTAGTTTGAGATCAAGGCTTGTGCTGTTTATTACCCATGCACCATGACTACTGAGCCTGTGCTCTGGAGCCCGAGTGCCGCAACTGCTGAAGCCTGTGCGCCTTAGAGCCCTTGCTCTGCAGCAAGAGAAGCCGCCACCATGAGAAACCCGAGTACCACACCTAAAGAGTAGCCCCCACCTACCCCAACTAGAGAAAGGCCCATGAAGCAGCAAAGATCCAGCACAGCCAACAAATAAACAAAGGTTTAAAAGAAATGCTGCACCTCCTGGGCATCCAGATCCAGCCTGAATGAAGGCCAGCACATCTGGTTGGCTTCCCTCATTGTTGTGGGATTCAGTATTCCCAACTCGGGCAGAGTAAAGGCTTCCCAGTGGTGGTAGTGGTAAAGATCCCGCCTGCCGGATGCAGCAGACGTCAGAAATGCGGGTTCCATCCCTGGGTCAGGAAGATCCGTTGGAGGGCATGGCGACCCACTCCAGTATTCTTTCCTGGAGGATGCCATGGACAGAGGAATCTAGTGGGCTACAATCCACGGGGGTCACACAGAGTCAGACATGACTGAAGTGACTTAGCAGGCAAAGCATTGAGGCAGTACTTCTGGAGGGAGGCACTATACTAGGCTTGAGGAGAGAAATACGTTCCTAGAAAGGCTATGTAGAAGTGCAAACAGGAGAATGTGGAAATGTTAAAAGTGGCAAAAAGCAAGAGCCAGGTGCAGAGAGAGGGAAGTATGAGGGATGGCATGAGAAGCAGGCTTTACACTTGGGCTCTTTATAGCAGGACGATGCTGGCGTTCCCCTTTTGCCTGAAAATGACTCGTGCCCTGAGGTCCTGAGATAAGACTTTTTTTTTTTTTTCCAGTTTGTCTTTGTTTTGTTTTAGTGCAGTCCCCCAGAAAAATGAAGCCAAATTAGCATAGAAGCTCAGTCTTCTTTTGTCAGTAAGATCATCTACACCGTTTTCCTGCTTCTGCTGCTGCTAAGTCGCTTCAGTCGTGTCCGACTCTGTGCAACCCCATAGATTGCAGGCAGCCCATGAGGCTCCCCTGTCCCTGGGATTCTCCAGGCAAGAACACTGGAGTGGGTTGCCATTTCCTTCTCCAATGCATGAAAGTGAAAAGTGAAAGTGAAGTCGCTCAGTCGTGTCCAACTCTTAGCGACCCCACGGACTGCAGCGCACCAGGCTCCTCCATCCATGGGATTTTCCAGGCAACAGTGCTGGAGTGGGGTGCCATTGCCTTCTCCAACACCATTTTCCTAGATTCCACATATATGTGTTAATATACAATATATTTTTTTCTCTTTCTGACTTACTTCATTCTGTATGACAGACTTCCTGGCAAAGCAGAAATAAAGACACAGACATAAAGAACTAGTGTATGGAGACCAAGAGGGGAACGGGGGGTGGGATGAATTGGGATTGACATACATACACTATGATGCATAAAACAGACAACTAATGAGGACCTGGGTTTCCAGGTGGCACTAGCAGTAAGGAACCCGCCTGCCAAAGCAGGAGATGTAAGAGATGCAGGTTCAGTCCCTGGGTCGAGAAGATCTCCTGGAGGAGGTCATGGCAGCCCACTCCAGTATTCTTGCCTGGAGAATCCCATGGACAGAGGAAGCCCTACAGTCCATGGGACCGCAAAGAGTCAGACAAGACTGAAGCGATGTGGCACGCACACAATGAGAACCTAACATACAGCGTGGGGAGTGTTCTGTGTTGACCTGAATGAGAAATCCAAAAAATAAGAGAAGGTATTTGCATAGGTATGGCTGAGTCACTTTTCTGTCCAGTATAAAATAAGTCAGCATTGTAGAGTAACTGCAAAATGAAGACTTTTTGTAAAATCCAATTTTTTTTCTTAAAGATCAGTCTTCCTTCTTGGATCTGTTAATCTCTACCAAGACAGAGTCTGCTTTTATATACCCTGACCTAAATAGCCAGAGTATCCATCTCTAAAAGACTTTGTGGTGCTTCAACTTTGATCTCCACCCATTCGGAGAACTCCACCATCTGCTTCAAGACTTTACATCTGCTTTGCCCAAATCCCCACAAAGTGATAATTACTTGGGTCAATCTCAATTTGGTTATACATCTTAGACTAGGTACTTGCAATTGCCGAATCTCCCTCCAGTGATAAAGAACAGTTCCATCCTTTTCCACCATATGAGTAGGAAATGTTTAGCTTTCTATGATATAAAACCTGATTACACAGGCTTTAAAAAACAAGACTTTGCTTTTCTCCCACAACAACAGGAGAAGTAGGCAATTACTGTCGTTTCAGCGAGTCAGCTCTAGCAGGTCTACTGTGTCTGCCACTCAAAAAGCCTTTATCTTCTGATCACAGAAAGGTTGCTGCAGCTCCAGCCATTGTATCTGAGTACAAGACAGGGAGACTATGAAAGGAGTAAAAGTTGTTGGAAACCACATCCATTTTTGTTCATCAGAAAAGCAAGCATTTTAAAGATTACTTCTTCCCACCCCTTTCCCAGCAGACTTCCATTTCAATTTTATTTACCAGATTTGGGTTACAAATCTTCCCATAGATGCTGGGAAACTGGGAGTCAGGTTTATTGGGATTGTCTTTGAATAACCTTGTCTTTGGCTGGGATCCCTAAAAGTTTAATTTCTCACAACAAGGAGTGCTAGGAGACGAAATGGTCCAACCCCCGCCCTGCCCGCTACGGAGCTGTGTAACAAATAGAAATAATGGGGGCTTCCCTGGTGGCTCCGCAGTGAAGGATCCACCTGCCAGTGCAACAGATGTGGGCTCAACCCCTGGGTTGGGAAGATCCTCTGAGAATGAAATGGCAACCCACTCCAGTATTACTGCTTGGGAAATGGCAGGGACAGAGTAGCCCATGGGGCCGCGAGAGACAGGGCTTAGCGATGAAACAGTGACAACAGGTAATGGACGGCATATGATACTTCACAGGTTGAAAGAAAAGAAAATGTTAATAGTCTTGCTAACAGTCTTCCTATACTTAAGTGAAAGTGCTGGCCTAAAGCCTAGTATATAGCATGATGCTGAGTCTGGATTCCTTGGAGCTGTCCAGCTCAGAGAACGTGCCAGAATGCACCAGATAATAGCCAGTTTGCCACAAGAATAAAGACGTCTAGAATTCCCACCTGCTACTACAAGGCTTGCCACAGAGTGAGAGCTTTGCTGCTGCTTCTTACATTTTTCTATCTTTTCTCTTTTCTTCCTTTTTTTTTTTTTTTTTGTCATTTTTTAAAACAAGTTGTTCTGTTTACAGTTTGGAATCTGTCCTTTCAGAAGCACTTGTTGACAGAGAGGGGCTGCAGCGAGGGTGGCTGACACTCTCTGGATTAATCAGCGCTACAGGAGCCGGAGCCGGAGCACCTGCTTAGCGGATGCACCGCGCGTCAGACACATCCATCACCATCTGTCTCGCCTCCCGCCGGCTCAGCAGCTTTCCACCGCCTTCGGTCCCCCCTGGTGGCCAGGGCTCTTCAAATGCCAAGAAGGACAGGACATGCGGCTGCTTTCGTCCGAGCTCTTTCGGAGCTTCCCACCGCTGAAATTAAGACTCTTTTGCTTGTATTTGTAAACTAAGTGGATGTGACGCGAGAGTCGCGGAAGGGAAATAAGTCTGGAGCTTTGAAATGCCTTTTTAGAGTCCAATTTCTAATCATACCTGCCCTTTAAAACCCACGTACAATCATTACGGTAAGTTTCTCTGTTTACCAGTCTCCGATTGCTCTCTGCAATCCCCCAGCGTGACAGGAACGAGATTTCATTATCACTCAGACCTGGCGCGGGGCTAAACGCAAACATAGGGCTCTCCGTGTTTCCATAAACTCTCTCCTTAACAGAGCTGAGACAGAGCGTGGGCGACTCGGAAACACGAGGTTAGAGACGTGGTGAGGTTAGAGACCACCGTGCTGCTGCCGCGGGGTGGTGTGGTCCCAGAGATTTTCGAGAAGGCAGGGTAACCTCAGGAGTGGACCCTAGCTTGCCCCTGGAGGAGTTCAGCATCTCTGCCACCACCCTGATTGTAGCAGCGGGGAAGCTTCTGCCATCAGCTACTTGTTTCCAGGCCTAGAACCGGCCTTGTCCTCCCTGCCTTCTCCCTGGCCATGCCTTTCTGAGTAGAACAGCTGCCTTACAGTGCAGCCCCTGGATTCAAGCATACACTTATTTTCTTTTCCTACCATAAGTGTTTAAAGAATGACTAAATAAGGTCCCCATCGGAAAGGCCCCCATCCCAAGTAAAGGCCAACTGCAGTAATATTTCAGAGTTGACACCATGCTTCCTTCGTGCTAGGAGGTGCCACGTCATTTATTGAAACAAAACAAAAACCAAATGGGGCCACCGCATTTGTGAATTACTACAGTTTGTTAAAGTTCCCTTAAAACATATGGGTAGGGGGAAGTAAAGATAATCAGAGGATCACTGTAAGAAAAATCTTTATGCCTGGCACCTGGGAGACCCCTGGAGAGGAAAAGAAAAACAAATATAGTATATTAACCTATACATGTGGAATCTAGGAGACCAGTGCAGGTAAACCTAGAATGAACGGGTGAGCATGGACACCAAGACAGGGAGATGAACTGGAAGACTGAGATTGTATATGTACTATTATTATAAAATAGATAACTAACCAGAACCTATGACAAACCTAGACAGCACATTCAAAAGCAGAGACATTACTTTGCTGACAAAGGTCTGTAAAGTCAAAGCTATGGTTTTTCCAGTAGTCATGTATGGATAAAGAAGGATGGATGCTGAAGAATTGATGCTTTTGAACTGTGATGTTGGAGAAGAATCTTGAGTCTCTTGGACTGCAAGAGTAAGAGGAGAAGGGGTTGACAGGATATGATGGTTGGATGGCATCACTGACTCAATGAACATGAATTTGAGCAAACTCCAGGAGATAGGCAAGGACAAGGAAGCCTCACGTGCTGCAGTTCATGGGGCCACAAAGCATTGCACACAACTTAGCCATTGAACAATAACAACTATATAGGACAAGGGAGAAAAAGAAAGTACAATGTGTTTGTAGCACATACATTAAGCATACACTTAATTTTAATGTCATGTATAAAACCACTTTCTTCCCCAAGGTAACGCACAGCACCCACATTATCGTCTAAGCCAGCTAACTTTTAAAACACTGCAAGGCCCTCTAATTCCTCTCTGCTTGTCACACAAGACATGAGGAGAGGGCTCAATAGTCAAAAGGATAGGATGGAGGCATCTAGAAGGTAGGAAGGTTGAGGAGTCAGGAGAAAACTAGCTGAGTTCATTTCCATGCCCATGATAAAAAGAAGTCTCTTTCGGCTTGGAGGACCGATGCTACCCAGGTTACAGTGTAACTGTATTATATGCCTTTTACATTTTAATGTAAGGCCAATGTTTGTTCAATTCATAATTACATAAGCTTGGGAAATGTGGTGGGCGGTACCAAGGGAAGAACAGTCCAGAATGTTGAACTACATTTTATCCTTTTAACCACAATTTTTTTTTCCAAACACGGTGTTTTTGAAGTATTTATTAATGTAGGTAGGGTTTACTTTGGTTGTCTATGAAGGCAGAAACCTTATTTTCTCCTTCAATTTGTATCTGTGCCCAGCAAGGATCAACAGCAACTATTAATCCTATTAAACATTTACTGTTAGCTACCTATGAGACACATAGTATTTACTGTATTAACTGGTGCCTAGGGCTGTAATCTTAACCACCACACTATACTGACCCCATAACACATAGATAAAACATAGTAGCACTCAACAAATACTTTTTTAGCTATGCATGACTTGAGGGAGAGCTTTCGGGGGAGTTTGCTGTCTGGTTACTCCCTTTTTACCTGTGTATAGCTTAACATGGAGGGACATGTAAGAAAAGAGAAGAAAACCCCTCACAAGCACAAACATACCAGCAGATTCAGTCTCCCTTCCCTCGTCCGTTTGATGATTCAAGCACTCTGGTCCATTGGCCTAAATGGATGACCCCCTAAAACTAACTTACTTGTTCTTGGCCAATGATGATTTATGAGAGTGTTTCTTATTTTAACTGCTTTCTGGATACTTAAAGAAAGATAATAAAAAATACATTATGTGATATCTCCACTTTGCCAGTGGTAACTTGTGGTTAACAGCACTCTCAGCCTGCAGACTCATTCTGCAAGTTTATCAGAACAGGCATCTTCTCAGAGAGGTGAATTCACTTCTTCCTCTCATTAGCTCCCAGAACCTTTTGGTTATATTTCATATTTCTGAACTTGAAGCACACGTTTGAAAAGACAGTGAATGAAAACCATTCTATTAAAAAGATGGAGCAAGAAAACAGTGCTCTGATGACTGTATTATTTTGTTTCTATGACCGAGATTCATCATAAAATCTACAGACGAAGGACACTGGAAATGATCTGGCCCAACTTTCTGGACTTTAAGACAGAGAAACTTAAATAAAGCCATAGAACATGTTTTGACAGTTAAAACTGAGGTCTCTTGATATTCAAAACAGAATTCTTTCCAGTGTATTGATTCCTAGGGCAAGGGAGCCTATGTTTCGTGAATTGCATAAAATAAGAAGGATTACAATGGGATAGATTTAAGGAAAAGACCCAGGAGGGGGTGGACTAGAGCTGTTCTTTAAAGAACCAGATATATAGTGCGGTGAAAGAAAGCGCAACTGCTTGGCTAGAACAACATGATTGAGGAAGGGCAACCTTTAAGGTCATGCTGAGAAACCAATTTGAAGGTGAGTTATGAACAAGTCTGCAGAAAGTCTCAAACACCAGAATTAAAGGTAATGCTGTATTGTTGATGATTCTATTATTATTCATTCAATTGCATTCACAAAATATGCCTCAATATTTAGAAGATTGATTCAAACTTGGCCTTAAAAAAATCACCATGGAGACCATAGCTAACAATTTTGTTTCCACCAGGAAGTCTCTCATAGACAGTCAAGTCCAGAGCACTTAAATACTGGCTAAAAAAAAACAAACAAAAAAAAAAAAAAAGAAAGAAAAAGAAAAAACAACTTCCCATCTGAAAGAAAATCAGTCCAGATTCATGTAACTAAACTTAATGGAAGGAAATTTCTCCAAAAGGTTAATTTCTGCCTTCAGCAAAGCCTTCATAATGGGCCATTATATGGTAAACAGTGGAACAGAAGAATGGGGAGTGCATATTTGATGTCTTTGCAAAGCAATTTGGAGATAAAATACAACACAGAGGTCCAGTCCCTGAGAAGCAACCCTATCCTTGCCACATGAGGTGATCTATATGTGACCTAATTGATTGTTTTTCTCTAAAGACTTGTGATTTGATTTACTCTCAGGATTCTCTTTCCTAACAATTTTCTGGCCTCTGTTGCTGCTGCTGCTGCTGCTGCTAAGTCGCTGCAAATCTACACAGCACGAAGAAAAGGAATGCATTTCCATTTCCATATACCCTTTGTACATAGGCCCAACACACTGTCCAATCAGCTCCCTGTCCATACAGTCATCCATTTCAGAACCTGAAAGATCTGGACTATTGACATTAATCAAATGATTTAGTAATGGCCCAAAGTCTCCTACCCATTGTTAAAGGTGTTGACAAAGCTGTAACACTGGGTTTAGACAATTGCTTGGTTGTTTATAAACACGTTAGGGAAATTCACAAGATACATAAGCAATAGTGGTTATAAGAGGGCTCTTAAAGTGAGTGTGTTGGAAGGAGCTTTGAACTAGGTCTTGAGAATCCTGGGTATGAGCCCTATTTCTAGCTTAGTGACCTCAGGACTCATCATCTTTTACTTCAGAGTCTTCATCAGTAAAGTGTACAAGCTACATAAGACTCACTTTATATTTTTTTAATTTTTATTTTTACTTTATTTTACTTTACAATACTGTATTGGTTTTGCCATACATTGACATGAATCCACCACGGGTGTACATGCATTCCCAAACATGAACCCCCCTCCCACCTCCCTCCCCATAACATCCCTCTGGGTCATCCCCGTGCACCAGCCCCAAGCATGCTGTATCCTGCATCGGACATAGACTGGCAATTTGATTCTTACATGATAGTACACATGTTTCAATGCCATTCTCACTTTAAATTCCTTCCATCTTTATAGTTCTGTGATTTCACAGTTACATTCATTGTGTCCCTTAGAATGTCAAACACAACCACAAATAGGCATTTAATAAACATTCCTAGATAGCATCACATATGATTTTTTTTTACTTGTACGTATTCCCCCAAACCACTCCATATTTTAAAGTACTCAGCTATACTCTCTGCAAATTGCACATTTCATTTCATTTATATATTTAGGCAACTATGATGCCTTCAGGGTTATGGTTATAAATGATGGTATTGACTTGTTTTAAGAAGCAAATAACTCCAGGAAAATGTGTCCCAATAGAATTCAAAGCATTTCCACCCAAAGTCCTCCTCCTCAATCACAACCACACACACACACACACACACACACACACACACACACACTTAATGTAGTTTTAAAATGTGCAAAATTTTTAAAATTCATGTTAGCATGAGAAAATACAACAAACCAACAACATCATCAGAAAACACTGTCAGTCATTTTGTTGGTGTATTTTTTCTATTAAAGTAATTAACACTTTTTTATGTGGATGCCTATAAAAATAGTGTTGAATTATCATGGACAATTCCTCTGTTATCATTTTAGTTCCTAGATTCCAAAATCCTAGAATGCAAACACCAGTTTGATATCATAGCAGGTGGATGTGTTCCTTTATGATGCCAAAAATTACACTGTAATAACTGCTTATTTTTTGAAGAGATTTTTCTATAAGAGAAAAATTTTTTTAAACAAAAGGATCAAACCAAACTGATTATTTCTAAGTAAACATCAGATGCCCACCTTGCTTTTTGGCAAATATAAAATAAACTTATCTCTTAAAATAGAACCCCCTCTTCAATGGGTCTCCTCTCAATGCTAATTGCCAACCTGACACTCTTCTTTCATTCATAGCCAGACCCCTTCTACTTATTTAAGTGTTAAGTATGTTGCTACATGCATCATCCCATCTGCTCAGAGTTGTCTGAACTGAAAGGCATGACAGGGTTTTTATTTTCACTCTGGAAGGTTTTTCAGAGATTAAATTACTTGTCTAAAGTCACACTCTCAGCAATTAAACTGGAACAAGAAACCGCATCTCCTAATTCACGTCTCAGCAATATTTTCACTGTATTTGGCATGACGGAAAGGAGTGAGCCACACTGATTGTATTATTCTTTGTCATTTACTCATGATCTTTTTATTAGATTTGAGGGCAAGATAAATATAAGTTTGATGGTATGTTTCCTTGTAAGCATAGTACAAAAGTGAAAAGGGAAATGCATAATAGATTGTTCAGATTCGAGAAAGCCAAATTACACATACACATACCTTTGCCTATCTGCTTACCAAAGTATCATTCAGCTAAAGGCTGTATATTGGGGAACTGGGGAAAGGCATGTAGGTGGTCTCAAGGCAGAGGCATCTCGTGGTTTACAGAGTCCAGAGACAATGCTCTGTGTATCTGTGAATATGATATATAAGGCTTCAACTGAACATCAGAAATGAATGTTGATGGCCATGAAGCAGGGCAAAGACTAATCGAGTTTTGCCAAGAAAATGCACTGGTCATAGCAAACACCCTCTTCCAACAACACAAGAGAAGACTCTACACATGGACATCACCAGATGGTCAACACCGAAATCAGATTGATTATATTCTTTGCAACCAAAGATGGAGAAGCTCTATACACTCAACAAAAACAAGACCAGGAGCTGACTGTGGCTCAGATCATGAACTCCTTATTACCAAATTCAGACTGAAATTGAAGAAAGCAGGGAAAACTGCTAGACCATTCAGGTATGACCTAAATCAAATCCCTTATGATTATGCAGTGGAAGTGAGAAATAGATTTAAGGGTCTAAATCTGATAGATAGAGTGCCTGATGAACTATGGAATGAGGTTCGTGACATTGTACAGGAGACAGGGATCAAGACCATCCCCATGGAAAAGAAATGCAAAAAAGCACAATGGCTGTCTGGGGAGGCCTTACAAATAGCTGTGAAAAGAAGAGAGGCGAAAAGCAAAGGAGAAAAGGAAAGATATAAGCATCTGAATGCAGAGTTCCAAAGAATCGCAAGAAGAGATAAGAAAGCCTTTTTCAGCAATCAATGCAAAGAAACAGAGGAAAACAACAGAAAGGGAAAAACTAGAGACCTCTTTAAGAAAATTAGAGATACCAAGGGAACATTTCATGCAAAGATGGGCTCAATAAAGGACAGAAATGGTCCGGACCTAACAGAAGCAGAAGATATTAAGAAGAGGTGGCAAGAATACACAGAACTGTACAAAAAAGATCTTCACGACACAGATAATCATGATGGTGTGATCACTCATCTAGAGCCAGACATCTTGGAAAGTGAAGTCAAGTGGGCCTTAGAAAGCATCACTACGAACAAAGCTAGTGGAGGTGATGGAATTCCAGTGGAGCTCTTTCAAATCCTGAAAGATGATGCTGTGAAAGTGTTGCACTCAATATGCCAGCAAATTTGGAAAACTCAGCAGTGGCCACAGGACTGGAAAAGGTCAGTAAAAGGTCAGTTTTCATTCCAATCCCAAAGAAAGGCACTGCCAAAGAATGCTCTAACTACCGCACAATTGCACTCATCTCACATGCTAGTAAAGTAATGCTCAAAATTCTCCAAGCCAGGCTTCAGCAATACATGAACCGTGAACTCCCTGATGTTCAAGCTGGTTTTAGAAAAGGCAGAGGAACCAGAGATCAAATTGCGAACATCTGCTGGGTCATGGAAAAAGCAAGAGAGTTCCAGAAAAAACATCTATTTCTGCTTTATTGACTATGCCAAAGCCTTTGATTGTGTGGATCACAATAAACTGTGGAAAATTCTGAAAGAGATGGGAATACCAGACCACCTAACCTGACTCTTGAGAAATCTGTATGCAGGTCAGGAAGCAACAGTTAGAACTGGACATGGAACAACAGACTGGTTCCAAATAGGAAAAGGAGTACATCAAGGCTGTATATTGTCACCCTGCTTATTTAACTTATATGCAGAGTACATCACGAGAAACGCTGGACTGGAAGAAACACAAGCTGGAATCAAGATTGCCGGGAGAAAAATCAATAACCTCAGATATGCAGATGACACCACCCTTATGGCAGAAAGTGAAGAGGAGCTAAAAAGCCTCTTGATGAAAGTGAAAGAGGAGAGTGAAAAAGTTGGCTTAAAGCTCAACATTCAAAAAACGAAAATCATGGCACCTGGTCCCATCACTTCATGGGAAATAGATGGGGAAACAGTAGAAACAGTGTCAGACTTTATTTTTGGGGGCTCCAAAATCACTGCAGATGGTGACTGCAGCCATGAAATTAAAAGACGCTTACTCCTTGGAAGAAAAGTTATGACCAACCTAGATAATATATTCAAAAGCAGAGACATTACTTTGCCGACTAAGGTCTGTCTAGTCAAGGCTAAGCTTTTTCCATTGGTCATGTATGGATGTGAGAGTTGGACTGTGAAGAAGGCTGAGCACCGAAGAATTGATGCTTTTGAACTGTGGTGTTAGAGAAGACCCCGAGAGTCCCTTGGACTGCAAGGAGATCCAACCAGTCCATTCTGAAGGAGATCAACCCTGGGATTTCTTTGGAAGGAATGATGCTAAAGCTGAAGCTCCAGTACTTTGGCCACCTGATGCAAAGAGTTGACTCATTGGAAAAGACTCTGATGCTGGGAGGGATTGGGGGCAGAAGGAGAAGGGGACGACCGAGGATGAGATGGCTGGATGGCATCATGGACTCGATGAACATGAGTCTGAGTCAAATCTGGGAGATGGTAATGGACAGGGAGTCCTGGCGTGCTGCGATTTATGGGGTCGCAAAGGGTCAGACACAACTGAGCGACTGAACTGAACTGAACTGATGAGTATGGATATTTTTGGAAGTTTGCCAGTTATAATTAAAGCTGAAAAAATGGCTGTCCGGACACCTGAATTCCTTCAAAGAGCACCAAGCTGACTGGTAATACCAAGCAGTTCTTGGATTTTAGAAACTCCTGAGTGGTTAACTGGTTATCTGAAAGGGATTCTGGACTCTCATGTAATTTTGTAACTTTTTAGTCTGGGAATCTCTTATAAAATATAAGTAAAAATTTTAAGTTTGTTTATTCCAGTAAAATACTCAATTGCCAGAAACTCTGTGATTGAAAAAGTTTGTGATAGATGAGACAGAGGAGCACTTTCTAAATCATCAAAAGGAAGCCTTGGGCTTCCCTGGTGGATAAGAATCCAAGCACCAGAGCAGGGGACACGAGTTCAATCCTTGGTCCAGGAAGATCCCACGTGCTGCAGAACAACTCAGCCTGTGTGCCTTAACTACTGAGCCTGCGCCTGAGAGCCCGTGCTCCACGGCAAGAGAAGCCACCACAATGAGAAGCTCCTGGGAAGCAAGGAAGGGTAGTCCCTTCTCACTACAACTAGAGAGAGCTGGCACGCAGCAATGAAGACCCAATGCAGCTGAAACGTTTTAAAAAGGAGCCTATAATCCACAAATGCAAACACATGCATGTGGGAAAAAATGACTGAGCGATAGCTCACACATACACACACACACACACACACACACACACTCACACACACACACATACACACACACACATACTCACACACACACACATACACACACACACACACACACACACGCTGATCTTTAAGACTCGTACCTTCTTCCACGTATGTAAAGGCTCCACTACACAATACCACGTTCTGGAAAAACCAAAAGCAGTGGGTCAAGCCAGTCCGGATTGAAATACCCACTCCCTTCTGTGTTCACTGAATAATCTCAAGCAAGTGGCTCGACATATCTGAGTCTCAAGGAAAATCAGAGTTATTGTCAAGTTCGACACACTCTACAACTGGGTCAGATTTTTTTTTTTTTTCAATCAAGGCATCTCTTGGACCAGAAGCTTTCTCATCCTCCTTTGTGAGCTGTGTGCTTTCTCTGCCTTTGGTTCTCTCTGTCTCTTCTCTGCCTATGATTCCTCATCATTGCACTTTCTGCCAATACAGGGGCTCAGCGTCTTGACATCTTCAATTTTCATACCGTTCTTCTTGGGCTCAACTTTGCCTTGTGATTTTTCAGACTGCTGTTCCCTGCGCTAAATAAATCATTATCTCAATTCTCTTAGTTTAAATGGCCCATAAAGGGGTCTGATTGGCCTAGCTCATTTTTGAAAGGTTTATTTTTATTTCATAAGCTATAATTACATGAAATAAAAATATAAAGTTCTTAAAATTTTATATATGTGTGTGTGTGTTAGTCACTCAGCCACGTGTGATTCTTTGCGACCCCAAGGACTGTAGCAGACCAGGCTCCTCCGTCTATGGGATTCTCCAGGCAAGAATACTGGAGTGAGTAGCCATTCTCTTCTCCAGGGGATCTTCCTGATCCAGGGCTCAAACCTGGGTGTGTACACACACACACACACACACACACACACACACACACACACACATCTGCTGCTTTTGAAGTATTTGTTCACCTTTGGTCTAATAATGTCAATGGAAGCCTTAAGTGAGGTTGTACAATATTCAGTTAGAGTTCTCTTTCCATCAGTGGCTTTGAGAGGAGTGAGGGCCCCAGGGGTCTGTCATAGGCAGACAGACACAATGACTGAAACTTCTAGTACCCTGGAGCTTTGAAATTTTCTTATCAGTGACTGCTACTGATTATGATGATCAATCCTGGATTCTACTATTGACCTCTAATCTATGTCCTATGCACCTCTCATCGATGCCTTAGTCTTAAAATAACTTTCTCTGTTGTTTGTAAATTCAGCTTCTGTAAGGCAAAAGGAATAGAGAGTCTTAGCTTATCTCAAACAATTTGTTAAAATGATATCCAACCAGGCTTCCTAGAGATTGAAACTTTGTTCAGGTCTTGACAATAGTTCAAAGAATGATGATGCAGAGACATTTTAGTGGCTGTCCCAGGGCTTACCATCCTTCAGACTATTGCTTTGGTGCCTTGGAAATTCTTTACTTCCACTCCTGTTGTTAGCACTGTTTTTATATGTGTCTCAAAGTCAGACTCTTCAGCAAAGAAAAATCTGGTTAGCTTGGAAAGTCACCGTCAGGCAAAGGGCACTCTTGTTGGTATTGGCTAGAGCTTATACACCAGGTCACTTCATGAGGCTAAGGACTGCCTATAAACAGGCTGTTTGGGGTCAGGAGTCCATTGTATTCAGGACCATGATGTTACTGCACAAAAATATAGCAATCTACACATTATTGAGTCTCTTGGAAAGAGGTTATGTACGTGGCGGGTGCCCTGATGTTCAGAAGAGGTCATTATAACCACCAAACATCTTGCTTGGCCTGAAAGTTTCAAAGACTGGACATGCTTCAGGGTTCAGAAGTAGTTGTATTCATTTTGCTCAGAAAAAGACTTACTTATTGAGGATAAAGTAAGAAGAAATAAAGTCATGGAGATGGAAGTTGGCAGGGCCGATCATAATGAACTCATTCAACTAACTTCCATAGGAGAAAGGGGATAGAGAAAGACTTACAAACCTAGAGAAAATGGAAGGGGATAGATTAACAGAAAAGAAGCATGAGAAGAAAGTGAGGGCAAGGGAAACAGAAAAAAAGAAAAATAGGAAGAAAAGAGGGGAGAAGAAGCAGATATTAGTGTTTCCTTCCCTTAGAGATTAGAGTCTTTCTGTTCACCTTGGTCCCAAGAAAAGAAACTCTTTTCTCAAGAAAAGAAGAAAATCTCCCATCAGTGACAACAAGCCTGTCAGCACCGGTTTGGTGGAGAGCAACTTAGCTTTGGTAAGAACAAGGCATGAGATAGCATGAACATAAGTATAATGTAGCAAACATGCTCTGAGAAAATATTTAGGTTTGGTTTTAGGAAACGTTTCTAACTAGTAGCATTAAAATACATTTTCTTAAAGGGACCAGATGTTCCTATGATCACCTGGTGAGTCTTATGGTCACGTGTCATGCCTGTTAGGACAGTGGTTCTCAAAACCTGTTCCATGGACTAGCAGTGTCATTATCACCTGGGAACTTGGAATTAAAAGTTTTCCATGTCCTTGAGGATCATTCATTTCGCCACTGAGAAAGCAATGTCCTTTCAGGGAAATCTGTGTGCAGCACTGATCAGCTGATTCATTATGGTGCAAACATCTGTGTATGTGTATGCACGTGTTTGTATGTACATGTTACACGTGAATAGGCATTCTGTCTAGGCAGACAGAATGATTTAATTTTCTAGATTTAATTATTTTCTAGATCGAGTCTAAAAATCCTATGTCCCTGCTACAAATGTACGAACTGCATGCAAATCACCTACAGTAACTGAAATACTCTTATGGAAAAAATCTCCTTTGTATATGTAAATGTTATAAGTATTTTAGTGTGAAGTACTATCTGGGCTGATAACTCCCGGAAGGCATAATGACATCACGGCCTTGTTGGGGAAAGTAGAAGGTCTTTGTTCAATTCACATGGATTTAAATTTTGATTCTGCCACTTAACTAGTTACATGATGTAGGGCAGGTTTTTGAACTTCTCTGAGTTTCCATGACCTAGTCTGTACAATGAAGAAAGTAATAGTTAACCTTAAATTTTATAGTGAGCATTTTTGTGAGATAATATTGATAAACAAATTGAAATTAGAGAGTGGTAAATGATGAATGCTATGATAGAAAGACATGGCCTGGCTCTTAGGAATCAAATAGTGTACTTGTAGAGAAATGACAGACACATGTGAAGCATCAAACCTCCATAAAAGAGATAAACGGCTAATCAGTGGAGCATGAAATGATATGGATAATTATGTAATAAATGGTTTAAGGGGTCATAGATGGAGGAACAGAGCGAACAGGAGTTATAGGAGAAGATATTCAGATGAGGGGCAATTTAAACTGGCCCTTGAAGGGAAAGAGGAAGAGCAAGACAAGGTGATAACACGCAGGATAAACTTAGGAGTGGTGAATAGCCCACTTTGGCTGAAAAGCTGGCTCTGGGGCCATGTGTATTTGACGATAAGCCTAGAAAGGCAGTCTGGAGTGGACTAAGAAACCTCTGAATGTCAAGCTAATGCATCATATGGACAACTGAAGGAGACTGTCGTTTCAATTCATTTTAATCTGTCCTAAACCCACATAATTCAATAGATCTAGTTATCCCTTCTCCCTATTTATCATGTTTTCAAAGTTACCTTGTATAAGAGGGAAACAGGGGCAGGAGATAAGATATGGCCACATCACCGTATGACTGATGCTGAGCTCTGCTGATCCTGTGGCGTTCTTCCTCACCCCTCAGGCCTGAAGCCTGTGGCTCCCTTCTGCTGCAATGTTCTGGGGAGGAATCCTTTTGCATTTTCTGTGTTTTCACTTTTCATATGCTTTGGTCACGTTTCCCCAGTGAGATCAGAAAGGCTCTTTTTCACCCAGGTCTTTTATCATAGCTCTAATAATAAACTCGGTCATATTTCTCGGGTTCCTCTGGTGGGTCAGATGGTAAAGAATCTGCCTGCAACACAGGGGGCCCAGGTTCAGTCCCTGGGGGGAATGGCAGCCCACTCCAGTATTCTTGCCTAGAGAATTCCATGGACAGAAGAGCCTGGCAGGCTTCTTACCATTCCTAAATCAGTCCTCTATCTCAACTCTTTATTCCGAACTTCAGCTTTTGCATTTATAATTCTTCTCATTGGTAATGACTACCGAGAAATTTTTACTCATTACCTCTTTTCCACACTAGATGGTTTCATTATGAATATTTTTATTTAGTTTTATATAATGAATAAAAATAGCTAGATTCCCTTTTTGATCCTAGTAGATATTCTGTGTCACTTGGTGGCATAATTTATAGCATTTACATTTATGACTACAATGATTAAATATTGCCAGTCTTGTTTCTGTTTAGTTCCTTTTACTGTTTAATTTCTTGGCTTTGTTTTCTTGTTATGCCTTTTGTTATATGAACTGAACACTTTTACTGTAGTTTTATTGGTGGATTTCCAATGTTAATACTATTACTTATGATATTAAGGCATTCTAAAATAACATACTATTATTAAAATAAGCATTATTTTATATTTATTAAACTTTGTCTTTACTAAGTTTCTGATTATAAGCTAATTTTGTCTTTAAGGATTTATCTTATTTCCTAACTAATCAAAATATGTAATCCAATCAGTGAAAGGTTGAAAACTATAAAATTAGCTTAATCCCTCCTTGTGACTGAGTATAGGTGCTTTCAAATAAGCCTATATGGAGACTTCACTGAAGAGCCTCTTGATGAAAGTGAAAGAGGAGAGTGAAAAACGTTGGTAAAGCTCAACATTCAGAAAACTAAGGTCATGGCATCTGGTCCCATCACCTCATGGCAAATAGATGGAGAAACAATGGAAACAGTGAGAGACTTGATTGTTTGGGGCTCAAAATCACTGCAGATGGTGACTTCAGCCATGGAATTAAAAGACACCTGCTCCTTGGAAGAAAAGCTATGACCAACCTAGACAGCATATTAAAAAGCAAAGATATTGCTTTGCCAACAAAGGTCTGTCTGGTCAAAGCTATGGTTTTTCCAGTAGTCATGTGTGGATGTGAGAGTTGGACCATAAAGAAAGCTGAGCGCCGAAGAATTGATGATTTTGAACTGTGATGCTAGAAAGCCTCTTGAGAGTCCCTTGAATTGCAGGGAGACCCAACCAATCAATCCTTAAGGAAATCAGTCCTGAATATTCATGGGAAGGATTGCTGCTAAAGCTGAAACTCCAATACTTCGGCCACCTGATGCGAAGAACGGACTCATTGGAAAAGACCCTGATGCTGGGAAAGATCGAAGGCAGGAGGAGAAGGGGACAACAGAGGATGAGATGGTTGGATGACATCACTGACTCAATGGACATGAGTTTGAGCAAGCTCCAGGAGTTGGTGGTGGACAGGGAATCCTGGTATGCTTCAGTCCATGGGGTCGCAAAGAGGCAGACACAACTGAGCGACTGGACTGAACTGGAGACTCCACTGGTGGTCCATGGTTAAGACTCTGCACTTGCGATGCAGAGGGCACAGGTTTGATCCCTGGTCAGGGAACTAAGGATTTTGAGCTCAGAAGGTAAATAGTCTGCCTGCAGTGTGGAAGACCCAGGTTTGACCCCTTGGTCATGAAGATCCCTTGAAGAAGGAAACAACAACCTACCCCAGTATTTTTGTCTAGAAAATCCCATGGATGGAGGAGCCTGGCAGGCTAGAGTCCAAGGGGTCACAAAGAGTTGGACACAATTGAGTGACTTTCACATTCAGGGAACTAAGATCCCATATGCCACATGATGGGGCCAAAAAAGCCCCAAATAAGCCTATATGGATAAGCATTGGTTTATTAAGTTAATTTTTCGTATAGACCTGAGCACTAGCACAGTACAGCCTTCAATTCAGGTGGAAAAAAGATGCCCAGGGACACGGGAGTGGAAGTCTATTTCATGAAAATTTTGTTGTGTCTCAAATCCATCAGCACACATTGCTAGATCCACTGCTGTTGATGGGTACATGGAGAGGGAACACTCTGAGAGTGGGGGAGGTGGCCCCTATCTGCTTCTCCTTTGTCCCACTCTGAGCTCACTGGTACCTCTGACAGTGAAGCTACTTCTTAAGCTAGAGGTAATCTTATTGCACCATCTTTGCCCTATTATGTGGAATAAGGTGTCATGACATCAATTACAAAGCACTGGGAGAGAAGTAGCTCCACTTACTTCTATTTATAAACTTCTTCCTATTACCGTGAAAACTCTGCTCTCTGCAATGGCTACCAAATCAGTGTCCTTGAAGGCTCCATCCATCCTGTCCTTTTTAAAAATTTTATCATAGGAGTTTAATTGCTTCACAATGTTGTGTCAGTTTCTGCTGTACAACGCGTCAGTCATATGCATGCACATATTCCCTCCTTCTTGAGCCTCCCTTGATCCATATAAGAGTTTTTCCTTAGGAACTAATGTGCACTTGTATGTGAATGTGCGTGTGTGTGTGTGTGTGTGTGTGTGTGAACATGGGTTAGGCAGACAATCAGTAACCATCTTAGGGTTTGAGTGTGGACTTTAACTTTTAGTATCTTAATTTTCCTTGCTAAGTGTCTCTGGTCCTGCCATCCTCTAGTCACTGAACATGAGAAAAATATCAACCACCTGACAAGCAAAAATAAAAAGCATTCAAAAGAAGATCAGGAAGACTGATCAACTTTCTTCGTGGAAGAAACTTTGACTTATACCAAATGACATGGAAATCCATTCCCAACAGAGGGAAGAGAAGATAAGAGGGCAAAAAGTGTTTCTCCTGTTGCTGTTTGCTGAGTCACCTTGTTGAGGTGATTGGCTCCCTGAAAGCCCTGGTAAATAGAAGTTAAGTGAAGTTGAGAGGCAGTGAGAGTTAAGATTTGGAAAATAGAGAGTCTGACCTAATAAAGTAAATTAAGTATCTCTTAAAATGAGGCCATGGTTATATGGTGCTCCTATATATCTGGGGGCTTCCCAGGTGGCTCAGTGGTAAAGAATCCGCCTGCCAGTGCAGGAGACACAGGAGACGAAGGCTAGATCCCTGGGTTGGGAAGATCACCTGGAGGAGGAAATGGCAACCCTCTACAGTATTTTTGCCTGGAAAATCCCATGGATGGAGAAGCCTGTTGGACTATGGTTCATAGTGTCACAAAGAGTTGGACACAACTGAGTGATTGAGCACCATAGGTCTCGAAATAAAAGCTCACAATGAACCCTGAACACTGTATTCCAGGGTGGCTGCAAAATAAACTCTAACCAAAAAATAATATAGTCACTGTGAATCCCTCACATTGTTCAGAATATTCATAGACATGGTAGAAACCTGAGTAACCATTTCCTGGCTCACAGCAGACACTTTTAGGAAAATTCTGCTGATGGGCACCCCAACCTAATTTTGTTTGGATGGGACCATATCCATCCATGAATATGTAATTTACCTTTAAAAACATTTCTCTCAAGATTTCAGTGTGCTTTATGTATTCCACACGACATCACCACCCATCACCATCAACCCACTGAGAGATTCCTTCAGACGATAACATGGCATTTTAACTGAGAACAATGGAAGGGAGATGGAGCAACAGTAAGGTCCATGGGTGCACTGAGACACGGTAAGTCTTGAAGAAGTTTGAAAATAAGATGCTGAAGATGAATTTGAGGAAGAAAGCATGAAGACAGGTTTGTCTCAAGATGATAAAAGAAAGGAGCCGCATTGCTGAGGAGGACCACTTACTTTATGGAAGCTTTCTACCACAAAGACCATGGAGGGAAGGGGACACACAGTTCACATCCAAACCTGGCCTCTGTCCTAGGTACTTACTTTGCACACACTCCTAGGACTTGCTGTCCTCATTCACAAAATAGAGATCATGGCAGTTACTTACCTAGCAAGGATCTCATGAAGAGTAAACACTCAGCCTAAGAAATGGTGCATGGAATAGGACCATGGTCGCTTGTTGTTGTTTAATGATCATTATTATCATCACCATTTTCACAGACAGATAAAATGGCTGAAACTTCCAAGCTGGAGTGTGGGAACTGTTATGCCGTAGAAACAAATTTTTCCAGATTGCGTGCTTCCGCTGAATTCTCCTTGACAACCTCTACTCACAGTCTTTTTATCCAAAACGAGCAAACCTCATCTTCCATTTACTCAAAATATTGCTACTTGAGATGGTCTTCTTTTGCTAAAGATTTGAGGGCATAGGTATGGGGTCCAATGAGACCCCCAGAACAAGAAATGAGTTAAAATCAAACATTCCATGTGATTTTTTTTTTGTTTTAATAAATCAGGATTTCTCACAACCTCCCTTTTCTCCATGGGGCTGAGCCTTTGCCCATGTTGGAAAGTCCTCTCCCTCCTTCTTCTTTCCTGCTAGAGCCCCAAATCTCTGTTTCTATATATGCACAGAGAAACGGCTCTTAGTCCTTTTACCCTCACATATATCCCCAATTCACTGAGCAACCTTTAAAAAAAAACAAAACACAGGAGTATAGTTGCTTTACAATGTTTTTAGTTTCTGCTGTATGTATACATATATCCCCTCCCTCTTGGACCTCCCCTGCCCCACCCCACCCTCTAGGTCATCACAGGGCACTGAGATGACCAGCCTGTGCTATGCAGCATCTTCCCACTAGCTATCTGTTTTGCACGTGGTTCTGTATATATGCCAGCTCTAGTCGCCCAGTTTGTCCCACACTCCCCTTCCCCCCACTGTGTCCCAGCATCCACTCTCTACACCTGCATCTCTATTTCTGCCCTGCAAATAGGTTCATCTGTACCATCTTTCTAGATTCCATACATATGCATTAATATACGATATTTGTTTTCCCTCTTTCTGACTTACCTCACTTTGTATGACGGACTCTAGGTCCATCTGCATCACTATAAATGACCCAATTTCATTCCTTTTTATGGCTGAGTAATATGAAACCACTTCCCTTGATAAAAATTCCCTCTGCTCTGGATCTCTACCCTTAGCATCTGCGAGAACTAGAAGCAGCCAGATAAAGTGAGCAGAGGTAGCTTTCACGTGCTGACTTGCGCTGTCGTTATCCAGAGACGCCTGTCTCCTTGTATGTGGTATGAATGAGCCTATCCCAGAGGCTGGAAAGTGAGATGCACTTAATAACTAGTAGCATCCTTTCCCTACCTAGCCCTCTTGCACACACATCACCCTGAATCACCAGACTGGAACGCCATTTCATTTGAAATCCAGAGTGTGTGCAAAGAGGAAGCAGAGTTCCGAAGCTGAGAGACAAGGTCAATGAGGGCAGCTGGCCCTGGCCCACGCAGAGGTCCAGGGACAGCAAGGGCACTGTTAGAAAGCTCTTTCTCTGAACAGCCAACAAAGAGCAGGGACGAGTGGGCGGATCGAGTGTGTGGCAGAGAGGAAATGAGCCGGAGAAGGGGGTCACACCTCTGCTCCATGGCCTGCCTCCTCTCCCAGGTGGCATCACACCCCCGTTTGCAAGCGCACTGGCACCTCCGGAGCCTCCTGCAGCCCCATCCTCGCGGAAGAGAATACATGAGACTCTTCCCCACGCCGCCCCTAGTTTGCTGACTCAATTCATCCCCCACCACTTTTAGGTCTTCCTGTTTATGTTGTCACTTGGTTTCATTATTTATTTTTAGCCCTGATTTCGGAAGCTTTTATTCTGCTGGGCTTTGGCAGGGTATCAACAGCATCATTCTGGGCTCTGAAAAGATCATTGTACAAGCCTGGCCTCAGGCCTTCCGGGGACAGAGCGCTAGTGTGGGCCACCTCACGCCGCCTCTTCATCCTCCTGGCCAGCCCAGGGATGCTGGCGTTCCCCACAGGCTGGCCTGCTCAGTGGCCACGAATATGAGAAAGAGACATGACCTTAGATTTCACCTGGCCCAGCCCGCACTCTCCAGTGGAGAAACGGAGACCCAGAGAACCGAACCACGAGCCCCAAGGTTATCCATGAAAGTGATAGTGTCAGACCCCAGCCCGTGGGCTGTGTTAAGTCTCATGTCCTGTCCCATACACTAGGCAACAATTTACAGAACAAAATCAGTGTTTCCTAAATGACAGGAGCACCAGCATGCCTTCTCCATTCATATATATATATATATATCAAAATATAATATATAATATATGGAAGTATATTTTCTTCTGGACTCTGAATGCACGTACATTCATGAAAAGCAAAAAGCTAGAACATCAGTAGGAGTTCCTCTCATGGTATCCACATGCCCTTCTATCTGTTATTGTTTTGCTTTAAGAAATACAAAAACTTTTTTTTTTTTTTTTTGCTGCGAGCCGGGAGCAGTAAGCTGGTATGGCCTGCCTCTTTGGACGGCCTGCGTTAGCAATGAAGAAGGGACACGCTTCAGTTCCCAGGACAATGGTCTCTTTGACTGGGAATATACCAAAGCAGAATTACAAGTGTGCAAGAATAAACAAGGCTGGAGTCAATCTAAAGTTGTCTTACACTCTGTTTTATTAAACTCAATGCATTTCCGTTCCTATGTGCAGCGCCTAGGTTTGCTTAATTATAGATACCCGGGGTGAATGCTAATGGACACAGAGGACAGTCCTCGATTGGAAACCAAGGCCCTTTTCTGACCTCTACAGGCCATTCGGAGGAAAAAAGGAAGCTGCATCTGGAAAACTACAGAGCAAGAGGCCCCACAGACCAGGGTCTGAGGGAGAGTTTTCCTGAATGCTTCACTGATGCTGCTCTGAGTTGGCTGGACACATGTGTGCCCTACTTTCCTGCAAGCTCTGCTATCCATGTCTAATAGGTTACTGAGGCAACGAGTAGGAGAATGCATGTGTGCATTCTCGCGAGACATGCAGGCTGGAGACGGAGATCTTGATCATTCAATGTTTATGTATTTAACGAAGGCCTGCCATTCTTTGAGCAGCATGCTAGGCCCTCAGGATACTGCAGTGAACAAAATCATTTCTGTCCTCCAAAAAGGTACAGTCTGGTGGGGGCAACAGAAGAGTCCCCAGGGAAAATCTTGCAACCAAAGCTATGATAGGGTTCCTACAAGGTGCTATGAGAACCCAGAATCAGATCATGGGAAGAATACCATGAACTACCTGGACAAGAATAGAACTGAAGCACACCGTAACGAAATTTGGCTCACAAGAGGAAGCAGAGAGAATAAAAGGGTAGAGTTGAGTTCTGGAAACCGAAAGTGACTTTTAGGACCTCCGTATGGGTTTGTGTTAAGAGTGGAGACGAGGTAGTTAGCCAGTGGCTGGGTCAAGAAGGACTCAAGGGGCTTCCCTAGTGGTCCAGTGGTTAAGACTTCACCTTCCAATGCAGGGGATGCAGGTTTGAACCCTGGTCAGGGAGGTAAGCTCACACATGCCTTGTGGCCCAAAACCCAAGACATAAAACAGAAGCAGTATCGTAACAAACTCAACAAAGGCTTTACGAATGGTCCACATCAAAAAAAATCTTTTAAAAAAGAGACGGACTCAAATGCCAAATCACATTAGCATGTTAACCTTAGGACAATGGGAGCCCATTGAAAGAATGTAAAGGGCAGAAATAGAAACAGATTTTCCTTCCAAATCTCCTGTCTATAAGGGAATAAAGGGCTGGAGAGGAGGCAAAGCCAGAGATGAGGACAGTAGTCAGGAAGCCATTGCTGAAACCCAGGTGAGGAATGGACCAAGGAGAAAGAGGAGCGGATTCTAAGCAGAGCTAGGAGGAGGCTTGAATTCATCCACTGAGTGAATCCAAAAGTCCCTGACTTGGTCAGACATTGGGCCATATGTCAGGCACACATAGATTGCCATTGAGATGGTCAAGTTCAAGAACCAGGATATAGAGACTTTGCTGGAAGGAGGCTCTGACATTGAACTTGTTCAGTTTGAGGTTAAAGTAGAGATTATACAGGGATGTCCTGGAGGAAGAAATGCCAAACCACTCTAATATTCTTGCCTGGGAAGTCCCATGGACAGAGGAGTCTGGCGAGCTACAGTCCATGGGGCTGCAAAGAGTCAGACATGACTTAGCAACTGAGCATGCACACGTTTAGTGATGTCTGGTACAAGCTGTTTGTATTTGAGTCAAATATTGAAACCAACACTAATACATCTTCCTTAGTGACAGAGGAAGATGGCCCTCTCCATGGCCCCTGAGAGGCCTTTAGGGTTCTTGGAAGAGGCACTCTTCCCTGGAGTGCAGGCTCTGGGTTAAAATCATCATTCTGCTACTTAACAGCCAATTAATCTTAGGCACATATTCTCAGACAGCAAGGGGATTAAACCGGTCAATCCTAAAAGAAATCAACCCTGAATATTCATTGGAAGGACCGATGCCAAAGCTAAAGCTCCAATACTTTGGCCACCTGATGCAAAGAGCTGACTCATTGGAAAAGACTCTGATCCTGGAAAAGACTGAAGGCAGGAGAAAAGGGACAACAGAGGATGAGATAGTTGGATGGCATCACCAACTCAATGTACATGAGTTTCAACAACCTCCGTGAAATGGTAAAGGACAGGGAAGCCTGGAATGCTGCAGACCATGAGGTCACAAAGTGCTGGACATGACTGAGTGACTGAACAACAAATCTTAGGCAAGTCCTGACCATTTTTCTCCAGCATCATCACCTGTGGACTGAGCATAGAAAGAGGGTTTATCTTGTAGGGTTGGGGTGTGTGGCTTAAACATGATAACAAATGCTATGGACTCAGACTGTGGTATGAGGCGAGTATGCACATCCATCCCACTTTGGCAGCATTTGTTGGTTGTTATGTATTCTTACTGCCCAACCCTTTAAGGAAGTAAAAAGGATCATGGGTTGGAAAGTCAGACTTCTCTGGGGGTTGATCCCAGTTCCATACTCAGTAAAAGTGTCCTTCTGTATAGGGCCAAACCTCTTTTTGAAAATGACATCAGTAATGCCCCTTTATCACATAAAGTAGTCATGAGAATTTAAATGAATGACGATGTGCAGAGTAGGAGCACAGGATAGCTTTTCCTCCCTGATACCTTCTAAAGTAACTTCTTCTTCAGAATGAAATGTGTGTGTGTGTGTGTGGCGGTGGAGGGTGGGGCTGGTTGATATAATTCTATCCAACATTATTCACTGAACCCCCACACCCTCAAGGTCACACTGCTGGCCTCTGTGCTTCCTCACTGTGCCCCACGGCCAGTCCAGAATGGACCTCAGGGTCCCTCTGGCCCTGACCTCCAAAGTCAGGTCCACATTCAGACGCTTCAACTGAACTGCTCTGAAGAATGGTGCTCAATGCTGATTATTTTGTCAGAGGGATGCTCATGATACATATCTGCTCTCAAGAAATCATTTTAACCCTGTAAGCCCCTAGAAAACACTGTAAAAGATCAATAAAAGCTCCTCATCAGAAAAACTAGTTTTGCTCCACGCATTTTAATAGTCTGTTGCTCTGCTCTGTTTGGCTACTTGTCATAAGAGGCAATGTGATTAAATCGGTAATTTTCTCAAAACCATGCATTCTCTTCCAAACAGAACTGGATCTTTTTCTTCATGACCTGAACAGGCTCAAAATATACACAGACGAGAAGACCAGCCTATGTTAAATGCTGATGAGAGAGCCTCACGTCCCACTCCCAGTTCTATGTGATAGAGCACAGGAAAATCATCATTTAGTTACTCCTTGCCTTTAAAAACAGGAACATAATGATAAACCTTTCCTCACTTACTTTGTTTTCTTTCCAAAAACATTGAACCTGTGTGTATATATATATATATATATATATATATATAGTGAGTGTGTGTGTGTGAGGGAATCAACATCAATTTCAGCTCTCTTGTGTTGGAACGTGTGTAACTGATAATTTTAAGCTATATACAGTTGAATCTTTTTTATTATTAGGTGCATACTGACTGCAGTATGATCCTTTTTTTTCTAAAAATTTCCTTTAAGCAGTTCCTTTTTTTTTTTCCTAAACAGCACTTTTAATCCAGAATCAGCTGGGCAAGCAGCACACATGGAACCAAACCACCGCACAAACAGAAGAGGACGTCTGTTGCAAAGACAGCAGCAGACTGCAAACCTCATGGATCATTTTTGCCCCAAAAGGCCTGCAGGGTTAGTACCCAGGCTACACTGTCATGTGTTTTTCCAAGACCAGAGCCTTTAGAGGGCAGGGGTGGTTTGTACCAACAGGGCCAAACGAATCCATCCCTCTGATGAGGGTGTAAGTGTTCAGCTCCACCATGCAGGTCTCTTTCCTGAGCAAGGATGACTCATGTCAGGCATTTATTTCATGGAAATTTCTTATTTTGGCAGAGGGTACAGGCTCCCCTTGGACTATGAAATTGACTCTCCAGCTCCCTTACTCAGGGTGGATCACGGAAGCCATGAGTGAGAACTCCTCCCCTTCGGGTGTAATGTGACCTTACTTATGTTGGCAAGGCTCAATGCAAGCTTGAATTCACAGTCTAGGTTATGTTCAAATGTTCTCTGTAGCTCTGGATCCCTTTACTGGAAACCCAAGAGAAACTGGAGCCAATGGATGGGATTGAAAGAAGCGCCCAGGCAGCCGAGCTAGCACAGCACACCTGGAGTCACGCGCCAGTTCGCAAGAGAGTGAGCCTGTGTGTTCAGAGCACCTGGACGATGACTGCAGCAGGAGGCTCTCGGAGATTCTGCACCTCTGCTCTCACTGCTGTATCTAAATATTTGCATAATTTCGGAAAGGACAAGGCCACCCTGCTCCTTGGGAATGTAGCCTCACATGGGAACAGTCTTCCATGGCAACCAATGGCTTGAGAGGCTGGACTATACTTGGGCGAGATGTCAGCTGTAATGAAACCGATTTCCCTTCCTATAACACACACTCTGATTTGAGAGGGGAAATGGAAGAAAGTCCATAAATTTCCTAAATTTATGGAATTTCATTGAGATGTTGGATGTCTAGGTTTGAGGCCAGGGGGAAGATACATTTTTGAGAAACTTGAATATTTCAGGTACAGGGAGACTGAGAAATAATAGGCAGGTCCGGTACATTAGAGTTCTCAATTCATTGGCCAGTGAGGATGGAGCTGTAAAAAAACACACAAATAAAGCTGCAAATGGCAAGCAGGCTATAATAGGAATTTATAAATGGTACATTAGGGTCACAGAAGAGAAATTATATAACTTGACTTGGGGTGATTAGGAAAGGTTTTATGTAAGAAAAATGATATTTGAAGCAGGTCTTGCTACCCCAAATGAGATAAAGGGATAAGCTTGTCAGAGACAGACTGAAAATGTGAGCAGTTTTTAAAAACATCATGAAGGGCCTTATGGTAGCCCAGGTAGCCCTAGTGGTAAAGAACCCACCTGCCAATGCAGGAGACTCCAGAGACCTGAGTTCCATCCTTGGGTCCAGGAGATCCCCTGGAGGAGGAAGCGGCAACCCATTCCACTAACCTTGGTTGGAAAATCCCGTGGACAGTGGAGCCTGGAGCTGCAGTCCATGGGGCCAAGAGTTGGACACGACTAAGTGACTGACCACACAGAGCACAGTGACCCAAGAAGTGTGTGTGTGTGTGCGCGTGTGTATGTGTGTGTGTATGTGTGCACGTGTGTGTGTGTTTATGTGCATGTTCATGCACAGGCACCAAAATGATGGAATAAAATGACGTGTTGTGATCCATGGAAAACTGAAGAGAGTGGACATGGGTAGAACTTGAATCTAGAAAGAAGCTGAAAAGTCTCCTGCACAGGGAAGTGTCAGGAAGAGACAGCAGGTCCCACCCTTAGAGAAGCCTGTGCTTCTCTACACATGATGATTGTCCTGGGGGTGTAAAGGGCCCCCATCCCGTTCCAACCCTGCCACGCGGAGCACCAGATGACAGCTGGCACAGGACAGCCACGTATGTGGCCTGGACCCCACTTCACCTCTCCAGACGCACTTCTTCGCACAATCTGAACCACATGTGCTTCCCATTAGCACTTACAATTCCCTGGAATTCCTGAATAATCACAGTTGGCTCCGCATTTGGTAGAACACTTTTCAGGACAATTGGCTATTGTGGTTTGGCCAGCAAGAGACACGTCTGGCTGAACTGGAAGATCCACAGGTGACCTGTGATGAGCCTCCCCTCCCCTCACTCTGCTCCCAAAGTGAACATCAGTGAAGTGTAACACACAACGGCCTCCTGCCCTAGCAGGAAGGGAAGAAAGTCTGCTCTCCCCGACTCTCCTGCTCCCTCCAAGCTAACTTCTTCCCAGTTGATTTGAGTCTGGGTTCAATGGCTCAGGACTTCCACCTGGGTCCCCAAGCTCATGGAGTGACTTCTACTTTTTTTTCCTTGTGTACTTCTGGATTCTAGGAGTTCTTTATTTCCAATGGGACATCTCATAGATCCCAGTATTCAACATGGCCCCAACTGCATTTCTTATCTTGCACCTTACCCCAAACCTGTGAAGTGCTATTCACTCAGTTGTGTCTGACTCTGAGACCCCATGGACTATAGATAACCAGGCTCCTCTGTCCATGAGATTCTCCAGGCAAGAATACTAGAGTGGGTAGCCATTCCCCTCTTCAGGGGATCTTCCCAAACCAGGGATCAAACCCGAGTCTCCTGTACTACAGGTGGATTCTTTACCATCTGAGCCACCAGGGAATCCCTGTGGTCTAATGATACACCCAGCCTGCTCCTGAGACCATCGAACAACCAGCATAGCGAGGGTGCTGATCAATCAGTCATAAACACGTGGTACAGCAGGAATGATACATACATGCCGACATCAGTTCCGATCAAACCTTTGCTGAAAATCTTGGTCTCCACTCAGCATGTTCAGAACAAAGGCCAGCCTTTCCATTGGGCAGGATAAGTGTTGCTGATCTGATAGATGTCTAGTTTGTCAATTTCATCTTCTGTGCCTCCCCTCCTTTCCTCACATACAAGCACGCCTTCTCCATCAGTCACGCTGAACATTTTATTCCAACTCTCTCTCCACCACAGGGTCTTTGCACAAACTCTTCCCACTTCTTGAGATGTCTTTCCTCCTCTTTCTAACCAGGAAACTTACATATCCTTCCAACATCATCTAAACTAGCATCTTTTGGAGTAGACTTCGCCCACCACTACTGCCTTCACTGGATGTGGTGTTTCTGTATCATCCTCTGCAGCCCATAATTCTGCTCTATTGCAACGAAATGTTTGTTGTCCATCTTTGTCCCTGAACTTTGAGCAACTTCAGGACACAGTGAGTCTTTCTTTCTCTGCAGCTTTAGAGCCTAATGAAGAGCCTGACAGTCTTCCCAGGTGGCTCACGTGGTACAGAATCTGCCTGCCAATGCAGAAGACATGGGTTTGGTCCCTAGATCAGGAAGACACCCTGGAGAAGGAAATGACAACTCACTCCAGTATTCTTGCCTGAGAGACCCCATGGACAGACGAGCCTGATGGGCAAGAGTTCCATGTGGTCCCAGGGAGCTGGACATGACTTAGCAACTGAGTACACACAAAAAGAGCATGACGCATAGCAGGTACTTAATATATATTTGTTACAATAGATGGATCAACAAACAGTCTGTATTCTTGGCTTTTCCTGAGCACATCACGTAGAAATGTACCTGCCCTAGGCCCATTCTCAAAAGCATGCTAAATAAACTATCTTGAGCTGAGATGCAAATTGATGACGTGTTAGGATTATTTCCTTTCCTCTCACCATTTACATAGTCAACAATGTCATCTTCTTGACCCTCAAAGCAATGAAAAACAAACAAACAAAAAAATGGAAACAAACAGAAGCATTATGCCATCCTCTATTTAAGAGTGGAAACATTGAATACGGGAGAAGTTAAGAGATGCTTTCAACTTGGATTTGAATTCAGTGTCTTTGTTATTTCCCTCAAACTTCTCGTGTATGTTACAGAAATCTGAGTGCCTTAATATAAAGAATGAATTATGATTTCTGAATGATGGTAAAGAAATTTGAAAAAGAGTCAGAAAATAAGGGACTATTTATAATAATAATAATAATAATAATAATAATGTAATAATAATGTCTACTTCCTAAATCACAGCACACATAACTTTGTCACATTCTTTGGGGCTAAATTATAGCAAAACGTTTTTATTTTTCTATGGCTTTCTGCTGTTCTAGAAGTGTGGACTGTTAGTTTTCTCTGAAAGTATTCTGTTTCCAAAATCTCTTAGCAGTGCTAGGTATACTAGGAAAAGTTTCTTTGGCATGTTTCTGATCCTCAATATGCATCGTTTTCACTTCAGATTAAATTTCCAATTTTTAACATTGCCTGCCTCAAATAAAGACTGCATTTTCCAACCTCCCTTTCAGCTACTTCTGTTCCTAGGACAACTTTCTGGATAGTGAGGTTAAGCAGAAGTAGTATGCATAGTTTGGGAAATATGAAGAAGATGATATCCTATTTCTGTCCTTCCTAATGCTGACTGGGACGGAGATGCAAAGTGTGATGCTTCAGCAGCTGTCTGAGACCAAGAGGAGAAGCAACACACCATGTGGGCTAGGAGGCTGCTGAAGCTCAGTGCCTGGCACCAGGCACTCATGGTGCTTGCTCTGGTCTGCCTATATCTGGAATTCCACATGACAGACAAGTGGACTTCAATCTTAAAAAAGCTACTATGCTGTTTTGGATTTTCCATCTCCTGCAGCCAAACCTAATCATCACGAAATATGAATGGCATCTGGACAAACATACACTTGCTCTAACATGTTATCTCTGCTTTATCTTCCCTTTTAATCTGCCTGTCCAGTCTCTTCTCATCCTTTATGCTTTGGCCCTATACATCACACCATTTCCATTTTCAAACTGTTTCCATCTTTCTGTTGCAGGGCCTTGCTGCATTTTCACTTGCCCTAAGCTACGGCAGCCTCCTAGGCTCTGCTCCAACAGAGACTCCTGCCCTGAACCCCTCCAGGAAGAGAGAGTATTTCCCAACCAAGTGACTCCATAGGCTGTTTTACTAACTGAGAATACTTCCATAGCATGTTCTGCCTATGCTATGGTGGAAAATAAACCAACTTTATTGTCTACAACGCGCCAAACTCTGTACTTTTACATATGATTTCATTTCATCTTCACAATAACTCTGTAATATAGACACACTCATCTCCACTGAACTGTAGTTTAGGGAGATTTGATTACTTGCCTCGGTTCTCATAACAAGCAAGTGCCAGATCTCAGATATGAGCCACATATATCTGAGTCTGAAATGAATGAAGTGTCCACTGTGCCTTGCTGCCTCCTAGGATAACGGTAAGTGGCCTGAATTTCATAGGATTTTCAAATTTATAAAGACTTTGGCCGTGTTTTATTCATGTAAAGACTCTGGTCATGTCTTATTCACTATTATGCCCCTTCCAATAGGACAGCTCCTGGCCTTTACTGGATCTGCAAAATAGATACTATTAAAAGACACCAAGGACAGTTACTCAGTGGTACAGTCTTCCATGTTCAATCACCCAACAAGGGAAGACCCTGCCAGGACCCTCAGTTTCAAGGGGGCTCCTGCTGTGGGTTGAGGAGCTCAGATGCTATAACAGGAAGATAGCAGGAGGCGATAACCCTCATATAGAGAACAATGTGAATGATCACTTAGAATTTGGGTTGATAAGACATGGAGAAAGTTGAACTCCTACTACTTCTAGTCCATTCTGGTTTTAAGCAGGGATGGAAAAGAGCTCAGAACAGTCTTTAGAGGACCCATGGAAATCTTGAGAGTCTCCCATTCTAGCATAATGACAGCGTACATCTAGCCATCTAGCTACTGGGTTGGCCAAAACATTTGTTTGGGTTTTTCCATAACATCTGAATGAATGTTTTGACCAACCCGATACGTAAAATGCTGTGATTAAGAAGTAGCCACCCTCAACGAATAGTGAAACTAGAATGAAATTTGGATGTAGGGATGGTGACCTCACTCGGGCTTTCTGTGCTGAAGTTGCGTGTGTCTGATGGCAAAGCAGCAGCATGGCAGCTAGTCCAGTGGCCAGAGGCACAGAACTTGCAATAAGCCTCAGGGTTAAGGGATGGCTTTTCTTCCCTGCCCTGTCCCCTCCTCTTCTTCCTCTCCCTCATCCTTGTGGAAAGCGCACTCTTGGATCTGCTGGTCCAGCTCTGAGAAGCTCCCTTCCTGGTCCGAGCTGCTGTCGGTACCGTACTCAATCTCTTCCAGGCAGGGAGGCTCGTCATCCAGTTCGGAAGCGGTGCTGCTGTTGCTGCTGCCTCTGCCGCGAGTTCCCAGAAAACATGGAGAAGAAAGGAAGGAGAGAAAAGGAGGGAAGGAAAAGGGAGGAAAAAAAAAGAGGGGAAGGGGAATAGAAATGGAGGTGGAGAGGAAGGAGGGGAAGACGAAAAGAGAAGTTACCCAAAGAAAAGAACATTTATAATTGGTTGGAAAAGAGAGGGTGGGGATTATCTTCACTGAGTTCTAATCTCAAGAGCCCCCTACTCCTTTCAACCTGTTGCGTATAGCACCCTGTGCTCTCAACCACTACCTTGCAACAGGGGAAGAAAATCTGTAAAACCTACAGGCACCCTTCTTCGTTAGCCAGCAGAGTCTGCATGTCTAAGTCCAATCAGAAGATTTCCAGTCACAAGTTAGAGATGGTCTCATCTATCTAACATCGTCAGGGTCCTTGAGGCTCAAAGTGAAAAATCAGAGGTGGCTGTGATATTGACTCTCTGTGAATGTCATGTTAGTTATGCCCAGGGAAGAGTGGCACTGGAATTCTGATAGGTAGGATGCAAAAATCTTTAATGTTTCCCACTATAATGAACAGCACTATAGGTCATATTGCACAGCTAGCCCTTCATCATGGTGAATGCCTGATTGAAATTAAAAAAAAATTAATCCAGGTGGACATTAAAGGAGAGAATAAGTGGAGGAATAGCACTCTCTCTCTACTATGTTTGAACTCCCTCATCATCTCCCAGATCTCCCTCCAGTTTATTCACAAGTGGAAGATCACAGATACTGACCAACAGGAGACAGAAGGGAGTGGCAGGAGTGAACAAACCTGGACCGTATATTATGAGCAGGAGAAATTTCCTCCCAAGGAACTGTATTATCTTCCTCATTTGCATGAGGTACCTTCTTTCCTGAAGACTTCTTAATCACTCCCTACTTAGGATTTAACCAATTAGGATTAGCAGCAGGCTGGGTTTCCACTCTGTGATTTATAGAAGGCGAGCTCTTCATAAATCAGGCAGAGATGTTCATCCACCTGCCTCGCCATAAACAATGAAAATGGGGAATCAGCAGCATGGTTACATTTCAGCTTGGGAAATGAATCAGAGGCCAGTTTCTTAATTGTTCACTAACTGTTAGGAGCCAGTGCATGCTCTCTAGGTACTCAGTACCCTAAGCTGAAGGCCTGGGGGTACATTTCATGAATGGAGAGGAAAGAGAAGAAGTCTGAATCTTGATTCCCCTGTATCACAGCGTTAGTTGGTATCCTATCTCACAGGCTGAATGGTGGGTGATAAAGCAGTTGGGTAAAGGAAGGTAAGACCCATCCAGTCGTAACACAAGCTCAGGTTGGCAAGGACACCAAGTGCCTTTGACACACCCATCACCATGATCAGTGTTGAGGGGACAATGCCACAGAAGGTCAAGAACCTGACCAGGGGACCTTGGAAAAATCCCTTTCACCTCACAGAAGGGCAATAACAATAACTCAAAATTTTTTGTGAATACCAAATAAGAGGACACATGGATGCAATCTAGCAGAGTGCTCTGCAAAATAAAACTGATCAACAAATTGTAACTCCCCTCTATTGTGGATACTGAAAAAGATGGTGAAACAGGGTGGGGAAGATGAGCAGGAACTGAGCTATGCTGCTTCACTCCTTCATTGCTGCGATTACTATTACAAAACCTTCCCAATTGGCAACACTAATAGTTTCTCTAAAACATAACTTTTATGATGCCATTTCAAATTAGCACTATTTATAACAACTTGCAAGAACTCAGCCTTGCTTACTACCGCAATATGAGTATCAGTGGATGGGATGTTCTTAAAGGGTCCAGTTGGCAGGTGTCCATGAGTTAACAGCAGAGTCATTCATCCCCTCATAAAGCCCTGCCTTCCCTCCACTGTGGAGTCTGCTCCAGGCTCCCATAGACTTTCCTGCGACAGCCAAGTTAGCAGACCGTTCCTATTGTGATCATTCAAACATATCAGGCTCAATGTGTTTTCAAGTCTTGATTATTCACACAATTTCCTATATCGAAAGTAATCTTCCAGTTCCTCAACATCCAGCCAAATAAGACAGATCAACTGTAAAAGCTCATCTTAATTTTCGTTGAATGATTGTTTTGACGACTCTCTTATTGAAATGTCTTCCTCTAAATATAAATTTTCATATATTCACTTAATTTGTTTTGATATTTAATACTGTTTATATAGTCTTATATTGTGAATAAAGCCCCTGCCTCTGATTCATGTTTATATTATTCTATAGAACACCTAGAATGTGCTGAAAATGTAGTAGAAACTCTTTGTGCCTCCATGGACTATAGCCCACGTGGGTCCTCTGTCCATGGGATTTCCCAGGCAAAAATACTGGGGTGGGTTGCCATACCCTCCTCCAGGGATCTTCCCAACCCATGGACTGAACCTGTGTCTCCGACATCTCCTGCATTGGCAGGGATGTTCTTTACACTAGCATTACCTGGGATGCCCAGATTGGTGATAGGTAGATAGACAGATACCTGAAATAGATAGTAGATATATGAGATAGATAGATAACTAGTTCCCTGTGTATATTACACACACCTACTGCCATTAGCAAGGCAACTGGAGAGGGCGGGAAGCAGGGCTCCTTCACTGGCTTCAGAAAGGTGGCAGAAAAATTCCTTGACCGTGCACATCCGTGAGTTTCAGCAATGAAGTGGGAAAGTGTGTTCCCTGCGTGCACGTGCTGAAGTTAGTCTGGGAGTGGACGAGTGCCATGACCACTCTCTCATGCCAGCCCCAGCCAGGGAGGAGGCAGGCACTGCAGCCACCTGGGCTCTCTGGCTTCAGCAGGGCAGTGGTATAGTACCATGACCACGGGCCCCTGTCCATTTTAGCAAGGCAGCAGGAGGGTGCTCTCTCCAGCTTACTTGCCTATGCCAGCAGAGTATGTGGAGAGGTCACCTGTCAATACCGCCATCTCTGGGGAAAATTTTCACAGATCCCTGCCCCTCCAGCACATGTGTTTTAGATTAGCAAATGAGTCTCTCTCACATACACTCCAGGCACTTTTCAAGCTGCTATTTTTCTTTTTTTTTCCCTCTGTGTCTCAGGGTGGGTAAGACAACAGGTGAGTCATTTAGAAGGGAAGTCTAAGATTCTAACAGCACTTTGGACACCAGCCTGGTTGGATCCCTTAGCCAGATATTTTAGCAGTTCATCCCTCTGGTGCAGACCCCAGGCATTGAGTAGGACACCAGCCCCTCGCTCCTTTGATAGAAGCACTAGCTTGATGAGATCTCTCCATGTCTTCTGTTCCATGCTGGTTTTCAGGCACAGTTCTTGCCAGGGCTCTGTCTCAAACTTTCCTGCCGTCAGTGTGGTCCTTTAATTCTTTGTAGCAGAAAAGCAGGTCATTGAATTTTCAGATCTTTTTCAGAGGGAAACAGTTTGTATGCAGCTGTAGAAGTGTGGCCATGAACAGAGGGAGGGTCAGAGTCACCCTGTCCTGTCATCTTGGCCCCACATTCGTGAGTTTTATGTATGAATTAAGCCATTAATTAATGAGCCAGTAATTAATTGTCAGTACATTTTAGTAATTTTAAATTAATATAGTTTCCTTTGTCATTCATATTTATAAACAAGTATAATCAGTTCAGTTCAGTTCAGTCACTCAGTCGTGTCTGACTCTTTGTGACCCCATGACTGCAGCACACCAGGCCTCCCTGTCCATCACCAACTCCTGGACTTTAGTCAAACCCATGTCCATTGAGTCGGTGATGCCATCCGACCATCTCATCCTCTGTAGCCCCCTTCTCCTCCCACCTTCAATCTTTCCCAGCATCAGGGTCTTTTCAAATGAGAAAGCTCTTTGCATCAGGTGGCCAAAGTATTGGCATAATATATAGCTTAAATATATAAAATATTGTGTAATACATAGCTTAAATATATATTGAGGTGTCAAAAAGATCCTTCATGTTTTTCTGCATGATGCTACTGAAAAAACAGGATAAACTCTCTGGCTCATCCAATAATTAGTATATAATGAACAATGTATAATATATTATAAAATTACATATCATTAATATATTTATATATTATATATCGTGCATATTAATGTTATATATTTATATGTTAAATGCATTTATATATGTATATGGTTTATATATTTATAAATTAAGAAGGCTGTGCTTATGTGCTCAGTCATGCCTAACTCTTTGTGACTCCATGGACTGTAGCCCACCAGGCTCCTCTGTCTTTGGGAGTTCCAGGCAAGAATACTGGAACAGGTTGCCATTTCCTCCTCCAAGGGATCTTCCTGACCCAGGGCTCAAATCTGCATCTCTTGTGTCTCCTGCATTGGCAAGGAGGCATTTTACCACTAGTGCACCTGGGGATCCTTCAGTAGTTTAATTATCTCTCACTTATTTGCCAAAATGTGCGAATATCCTGATGAGTTAGGGAACCACAATGCATATGCAGGGACTCTCACTTCTGGATAAACAGAAGGTTCTCCCTTCTCCTCTTCATAGCCCTCTCTGGATATTATATATTAAAGGAACTGAAACGTGGATGGAATGTGGAGAGAAGAGACCAGACTAGATGGGGGCCTACTGGTCAAAGTGGTGGCATGTTCCCTGGATTTCCTTTTGGCCTCACATACTCTAGTCTTGGAGCTAGAGAAGCTGACAGCCTGGCAATGCTGGAGTGACCTCACACACACACACACACACACACACACACACACACACACACACACAAAAGTTTTAAATTATAAAAGCTCTATTCCAATCAGACACCACGGAGGAAAAAAAAACAAAAAAAAACAAAACAGCAGTCCTGTCCTTATTCTGCCGATAGAGGTGTGGTGAGCCTAGATTTCTGCTCTCATCAGACTGCGTTGTAATGTCCAAAATTACAAGGAAGCTAAGGAAGCATCAGAGAAGGTAGAAAAGAGCCAAAACTTTCATCTCCAATGGGCACTAATGTGGTTTCTTACCCATTGATACAAGTGGGGGCCCTGTAGGGGAGCATGAACTTCCAAACACAACTATTGACAAGACCATTCACTACCATTTTAAGGCAGACCAATAGCACAAGGTACTCACACTGCTTCCACCCAGAACAATACTAGTGAAGGCCTGGTTGAAGGAAAAGCATTTATTAGTGCCCAGTAGTAGCAAGGAGTTCCATGGGTGTCCATGGAGCCTAAGGGAAAACTAGAGTTTCACCTTCATGTGGTAATAACAAGATTCCTTCCTTCCCTGTCTGAGTGGTGTTGTAGGAGCCCAGTCCAAGCAGGAGAGTTTAATAAGACCTATATTCTCATAGGTCTTATTTTCATATACAAAAAAGATCTTCATGACCCAGAAAACCACAATGGTGTGATCATTCACCTAGAGCCAGACATCCTGGAATGTGGAGTCAAGTGGACTTTAGAAAGCATCACCATGAACAAAGCCAGTAGACGTGACGGAATACCAGTTGAGCTATTTCAAATCCTAAAAGATGATGTTGTGAAAGTGCTGCACTCAATATGCCAGCAAATGTGGAAAACTCAGCAGTGGCCACAGGACTGGAAAAGGTCAGTTTCCATTACAATCCCAAAGAAGGGCAATGCCAAAGAATGTTCAGACTATCGCACAATAGCACTTATATGACATGCTAGCAAAGTAATGCTCAAAAATTTACAAGCCAGGCTTCAACAGCACATGAACCATGAACTTCAGATGTTCAAGCTAGATTTAACAAAGCCAGAAAAAACAGATATTAAATTGCCAACATCTGTTGGATCATAGAAAAAGCAAGAGAGTTCCAGAAAAAAATCTACTTCTGGTTTATTGATTATGCCAAAGCCTTTGACTGTGTAGATCACAACAAACTGAGGAAAATTATTCAACAGATAGGAATACCAGACCCTCTTACTCGACTCCTGAGAAATCTGTATGCAGATCAAGAAGCAACAGTTAGAACTGGACATGGAACAACGCACTGGTTCCAAATAGGAAAAGGAGTATATCAAGGCTGTATATTGTCACCCTGTTTATTTAACTTATATGCAGAGTTCGGTTCAGTTCAGTCCCTTGGTTGTGCCTGACTCTTTGCAACCCCATGGACTGCAGCATGCCAGGCCTCCCTGTCTATCACCAACCCCCTGGAGTTTACTCAAACTCATGTCCATTGAGTTGGTGATGCCATCCAACCATCTCATCCTCTGTCATCCCCTTCTCCTCCTGCCTTCAATCTTTCCCAGCATCAGGGTCTTTTCAAATGAGTTAGCTCTTCACAGAGTACATCATGTGAAATGCTGGGCTGGATGAAGCATAAGCTAGAATCAAGATTGCCAGGAGAAATATCAATAACCTCAGTTTTGCAGATAACACCACCCTTATGGCAGAAAGTGAAGAGGAACTAAAGAGCATCTTGATGAAGGTGAAAGATGAGAGTGAAAAAGCTGGCTTAAAATTCAACATTCAAAAAGCTAAGATCATGGCATCTGGTCCAGTAATTTCACAGCAAATAGATCGGGAAACAATGGAAAAAGTGACAGACTTTATTTTGGGGGGCTCCAAAATCACTGCAGATGGTGATTGCAGCCATGAAATTAAAAGACGTTTGCTCCTTGGAAGAAAAGCTATGACCAACCTAGACAGCATATTAAAAATCCGAGACATTACTTAGTCAACAAAGTCCCTCTAATCAAAGCTATGGTTTTTCCAGTAGTCATGTATGGATGTGAGAGCTGGACTGTAAAGAAAGCTGAGCACTGAAGAATTGTCACTTTTAAACTGTGGTGTTGGAGAAGACTCTTGAGAGTCTCTTGGACTGCAAGATCAAACCAGTCAATCCTATAGAAAATCAGTCCTGAATATTCATTGGAATGACTGATGCTGAATCTGAAGCTCCAATACTTTGGCCACCCGATTAGAAGAGCTGACTCATTGGAAAAGACCCCGATGCTGGGAAAGACTAAAGGCAGGAGGAGAAGGGGACAGCAGAGGATGAGATGGTTGGATGGTATCACCAACTCGATGGGCAAGAGTTTGAGCAAGCTCCAGGAGTTGGTGATGGACAGGGAAGCCTGGTGTTCCACAGTCCATGGGGTTTCAAAGAGTCAGACACTACTGAGTGACTGAACTGAACTGATATTCTTATAGAGTAATACCCAAATTGTTCAGATTTCACTCATTACGTCAACCAAGACAACCAATAGATGCCAACCACAATATGACACAGATGTCAGAATTATCTGACAAGGATTTGAAAGCGGACATCATATAAGTATTCCACTGAGTCATTGTGACAGACTGGAAAAAGTAACTGAATGTCTTAATTAAGAAATCGAAAATATCATAGAAAAATAAGGAGCATAAAGAAGAATTGAAGGAAATTGTAGAAGTGAGAAATACAATAACAGAAATGTAAAACTTGACAAAGAAACAGAAAGTTCCAATAAGGAAACAGAACATATAAAGAAGAACCAAACGGAAATTTTAAAACCAATAAATATAGATATTTTAAGAATACATTAAAAAATTCAATGGTTAGGCTCAACAACAGAATGGAAGGAACATAGGAAAGAATCAGCGAACTTGAAAATAGAACAATAGAAATTATTCAATGTGAATAACAGAGTGAAAATAGATTAAAACAATGAAGAGAATATCAAGACAAGATCTATAATATTCATTTCAGCAGTCCCAAAAGAAGAGAGCTAAAAAAAAAAAAAAAAAATTCAAAACAGTAATGGCTGAAAACTTTTAAACTTTGCAAAAGACATTAACCTACAAACACAATACTGAGCAAATAGATACACCCAAGGAGACCTGATAAGACAGGTAACAAGTTGTCTGAAAATTAAAGACAAACTAAAAATCTTAAAACTAAAAAAAAAGAAAGAAAGAAAGAAAATCTTGAAACCAGTATGAGAGAAAGTGTAGGGTCACAGCACTATAGTGGAAAAATAATTTGAATGGCAGCAGAGATCTCATCAGAAACCATAGGGGGAATGATAAAACACAACACCGTTTTTCAAATTTGGAAAAAAAAAAAAATCTACCAACCTAGTACTCTTAAGTACTATATATATACATAGCCTTCAAGAAATGAACAGAAAATAAAGACATCTTCATACAAAGTAAACTTTTGAGGATTTGTTGCCACCCTACCTTAAAAGGATGGCTAAAGGAAACCCCCTAAACAGAAATGAATGAATAAGATTATAATGTTGGAATATGAGAAAGGGAGAAAGAACAACAAAAGAGTAAAAATATAAATGTAGCCAATAGATTTTTTTCCCTCTTGAACTATTAAAATTATGTTTGACGGTTGGATCTAAAATTATACAGTTTGTTATACAAAATTATACAGTGTGTTACAGTTCATATAAATATTTAAGGTAATTATATAATAAATGGGAAGGTAAAAGGATGTACAAGGAGGGAAGTTTTCTACACTTGAACTGGTAAAAATGTGACACCACTAGGTTTTAAGTTATAAAATGTAATAGCTACAACACAAAAATATGTATGTGGAGATAACACTCAAGATCTTATAAAGAAATAAAAACAAAATTGTTTAAAAATCCCACTAATAAGGAACCAGGAAAACACAAAACTAGAGACTAAAAGGGAGAGAGGACAGAGAATAAAATGGAAGAATTAGCTACAACTTATCAATAACATTAAATGCTATATAATTGTCTATATTACTAATTAAAAGAAAGATTGGCACAGTAGATTTTTTAAAATGTGACCCAACTGTATGCTGTTCATAATAATTCACTTAAAGTATCATGAAATAGATACAAACCCAAAGGATGGAAAAGATACACCATGCAAACATTAATCAAAAGAAACCAGGAATGTCTATATTCAACAACATCAAATAAAATAGTCATCGGAGCAAAGAAAATAACAAGGGAGGTAAAGGGAAATTATAATAAAAATGTCAATACATCAGAAAGTCAGAGTATTTTTGTATGCGTATGTACCAAACAATAGAAGTGAAAATTATATGAAGCAAAACCTAATAGATTGGAAAGGAGAATTAGACAAAACTATCATTATCATTCAAGACTTCACTCCTTTCTCAACAAGCGATTAAATAACTAGAGAGGAAATCAGTCAAGGCATAGAAGAGTTCAACAACACCATTAACCAACAACCTAGAACTGACATTTATAGCATACTTTCCACCAAACAACAGCAGAATACCTATTATCTTCCAATGCCGATAAAATATGTATCAAGACAGACCACATCTTGAGCCATAAACACATTTGAACAAATCTAAAAGATCTGAAATAGTGTAGTCTGGGTTCTCTGACCAAAGGAATCAAGCTGGAAATAAAAAACAAAAAGATGAAAAGAACATTTCCAAACATTTGGAAAGTAGATAAGAAAATTCAGGAGGTCAAAGCATCTGCATATATATTCATATATATGAATGACTATATCAATATATCAAATTTTGAGGCACACAGAGAGAGCCATGGTGAGAGGAAAAGCTATAGGAATAAATGCGGACCTTAGAAAAGTCTAAGTCGTAAATCTAAGCTGCACCTCAAGAAAGTGGGAAAATAAGAGCAAAATAATCGTTTCATGACAAATATATGAGGAAACAATGAAAACTATGACAGATTTTATTTTCTTGGGCTCCAAAATCACTGCAGATGGTGACTGCAGCCATGAAATTAAAAGACACTTGCTCCTTGGAAGAAAAGCTATGACAGACCCAGACAGCATATTAAAAAGTGGAGAGATTACTTTGCCAACAAGATCTGTCTAGTCAAAACTATGGTTTTTCCAGTACTCATGTATGCATGTGAGAGTTGGACTATAAAGAAGACTGAGCACCAAAGAATTAATGTTTTTGAACTGTGGTGCTGGAGAAAACGTTTGAGAGTCCCTTGGACAGCAAGAAGATCAAACCAGTCAATCCTAAAGGAAATCAACCCTGAATATTCATTGAAGTACTGATGCTGAACCTGAAGCTCCAATAGTCTGGCCACCTGATGCAAAGAACTGACTCATTGGAAAAGACCCTGATGCTGGGAAAGAGTGAAGGCAGGAGGAGAAGGGGACAGCAGAGGATGAGATGGTTGGATGGCATCACTGACTCAATGGATATGAGTTTGAGAAAGCTCTGGGAGAGGGTTAAGGACAGGGAGGCCTGGAGTGCTGCAGTCCATGGAGCTGCGAAGAGCTGGACACGACTGAGTGTCTGAACAACAACAATAAATACTAAAGTAAACATAAGAAATAAACAATAAAGATAAGGGCAGAAATCAATGTATTTGAAAGAGAAAAACAATAGAGAAAATCAATGAAATGAAGATCTGACTGTTTGAAAAGATATATACAACTACCAACCTCTAACTATACTGAGAAAGAAGAAAAGAAGAAAGAAAGAAGCAAAACTTTATTTTTCTTGAATGAGGGTAACATAAATATTTTCCCACGCATGGGCCATCAAGAAAAGACTACTAAAATATATACTTCAGTAAGGAAAACACTGAATTGATAAAAGTAACAGGCTCACAAGACATGATTCTGCTACAAATACTAAGCATTTGCACAATTTGGAAAATATACTTGTATAGACTGAGAGGAGTCATATATAGGCAGCAAGAATAGTGATTTAAAATAGTCACTGACCAAAAGAATGTGAGCAGAAGTGATGTTTGTCACTTTCCTCCAGAAGTGCCCTAAGCAATCTTCAATGGGCTCTCTAAAAGACATTTACATACATATCATATACATCATAATATTAATATCACCTGTAATATGTAAATGCATGCAAATACCATAAAATAACTGCTTTAATGGGAAAATAAAACTGAAATGTTTTAAATTTGAAATGGTAAAAGAAAGGCTGGAAGGACAAAAGAAGGAGAAGAGGAAGAGAAAAAAGGAAAACAAAAACAAAAAGAAGAGGGAGGGAGGAAGAAGGGAGAAAAGGGGATGGACAGAAAAGACAAACTGCCTGTTGCAGGTTGCTATGTGTATCTCCTGCCACCACTCGGTCCATTATCTTATTTCCTTTGAACAAAATTGCTCAAGTCTAAAAAAATGCACTCAGATTGTCCTTGACACTCCTGCCAGTCTACCCCATGTTGAAGGTAAAGCCTGCATCGCACCTCTTCTTCTAAGTCTTCCCCCAAGCTGCCTTCCTTGTCTTTTGTTTTTCTTCTTTTTTAACTTGCCCAAGCGCTTAGCTGGACCACCCTCTTTGACATTTCGCTTATGCTGTTGTCTCATATTACTGTCAGTGTTAATAAGCAGTTCCGTGTGTGCTGACCTTCTGCCAGTTGCGAGACTTCTGGTTGCACTGCCCTTGAGACCAGGCAATGAGGATACCAGGCTGGTCCCATCTCATTAGCTGTTTGCTCATTCCAGGCAACTCCCCGTCCTCATAAAGACCTCACCCAGCAGATAAGAATAGCACATATATTGCTTGGGACCAGGGAGAGCCTTCTTCTAAGTGCAGCATTCTACATGGCAGAGGGCAGGCTCAAGTGATCAAAGCAAACCTGCCAATATCATTGAGAGATGCTCTCTCTGCAGCTTACAGATTCAGCTTTCACAGGACCAAGTCCATTTGGTAAGGAAAAAGAATGGTACTGTCAGCAATATTGTGGTGTCCGTGATTCTCCCTTTCACTCTTTCTCTGTTTCAAAGATGATAAATTCAAGAAGAAGCTATCACATATGCAAATTCAATCAAATATAAATTAAAGGAAATCACATGATACAGAAATCAAACTGTGCCTCCAACAATAAGGTGGTCCTTAATACACAGATGTGGAAAATATATGGAGAAAATATCTGAAAACTGTTTTCATTTCCTTCCAAATGCTTTGCTATCCTGTGTGGGCATGCATGCTTAGTCGCTCAGCTGTGTCCAACTCTTTACGACCCCATGGACTGCAGTTTGCCAGGCTCCTCTGTCCATGGGGTTTCTCCAGGCAAGAATACTGGAGTGGGTTGCCATGCCTTCCTCCAGGGGATCTTCCCGACCCAGGGATCAAACCCAGGCCTCCTCTTTGCAGGTGGATTCTTTACCATCTGAGACACCAGAGAAGCCCTTGCTATCCTGTAAAAACACATTAAAAAGTCACCTTGGGTAGTGCTGGAGAATTATGTGGTGCAGCAAGAAAAATGTAAAAGAAGAAGAAAACATTATGTCATACAAATGATTGGAGGTAGGAATCCTGGTTTCAAAGACCTAGTGAGAAGCAGGAACTTATCTTCTCTGAGCTTTACTGTCTTCATCTATAAATCGGGTATCTCATTGGCTTTCTTCTTGAAGCGATATACAAAGAGCAAATTTCATAGCGCAACACCTGACACATAGTTACTTAACAGAATCTGTAGTCCCCTATTCTTCCCACAGTGTTGGGAGATAAGGCATGAAAATATTTTTATTTTGGTGAGTTCATCACCTTCATCTTCAAGTATAAACCCATCAGTGCAGCTTTGAACACACTTTCTGGGCAAAGCCATTAAAAAGATTCCATCCCTTGCAATTCTTCCAAGCCAGCCTGTACAGCAATTTGCAACTTTATGATGTGATAAATAGAATTTCTTTGTTTTGATTTTTCATTTGCATATTTATTGAGATATGACGATCTTAATTAGTTCTGCTTTTTGTGTGTTTGTTTGTTTTCTCGGTTAGGAAAAGACAGCTTTCTGTAGAGCAAAATGATTCTGTATGCTAACAGGGTGAACAAAACTTAGCCTGTGGTGTTCCTTGATGTGAATGCTCCTTAGAACAGAGCTTTGTGGATTCCCTTTTTCCTTGTTTTCTCTTTAAATGCCGAGGTGATGTTCAAGACTTGGGTGAGGGCCAGATCTCAAGAGGCAGCTGTCTACTGAGAAGCAGTAGAACACTCTTTAAATTCTAGACACTTAGCTTCATCCAACACTTTCTCCCCAGCCTACAGATCGCCTGTCTGCTTCCTGGAAAAGCTGAGCCCCATCAAATGCCTCTTCCCAATGAAACACAGCCCTGTTGCCTCTTGGCTTCTGTAGAAGAGAAAGAGGAAGTCTGAATCCCCTTGTTAACTGCATCCCAGGGAAGTATTTGGACATGTTGTTCACATCATGCTGTTTCAATCTGACCTTTGGGAGCATAGCTCTGTGAATGCTGTGTCCCATTGAGGAGGTATCAGCAGCCTATTAGACAACTCATAAACATCTAAAGACAAACAAATTATTCCCACTATGCATATCTCACCATCATCACCCAAAACAATTAGCATGGTTCCCTAGTGTTTCCTATTTGCCAAGTTCTTCACATCATCACAAAGTCTGTCATTGATTCAACACTTGTAAGGGGAAGGGCATAATTTATTATTTCACCTTTTTTTTTTTTTGGTCTTGTTATTGTTAACTTCAGTAATGGAGCATTTCAAGTATACGGAAAGCAGCACTAGGCAGTATTAGTAAAGGAAAGATAAATAAATCAATAACATTGTTATCACCTACTGTTTATTTGCATTTGCTCTCATTTCATTGAAATTAAAAAAAAGAAAACAAGCAAAAATATAGGGTGATATTATCATTTCTGTTTCAGTTGGGAAAAGAGAGACGTTGGGTATTTAAATAATTTTCTCACTATTTTAAATTTATACATGGCATAGAAGATATATAATCAGATAAGATGAAGGACTTCTGTAACCCAAATGAGCTGAATGGCTTAATTCATTCAACAAATGTTGCTGTATAAAACCTACTTTATCTCAGGAAGAACTGTAATGAAATAGCAATTCAGCCCAAATCAAAGTCATGAACTCTGCATATGGTTTAGAGGTCTAGAAAATGTCATTTTCACTCAAAAAAAAAAAGAAAGAAAGAAAGAAAGAAAACAAATGTCTTCTTTTTAAAATTGATTTATAAATTATTTTTAATTGGAGTATAGTTGCTTTACAATGTTGGGGTAATTTCTGCTGTGAACAAAGGGGACCAGCCATACATGTACACGCGCACTCTTCTAGGTTTCATTCCCGCACAGGCCACTCCAGAGCGCCAAATAGAGTACGCTGCGCTATACAGTAAGTTCTTATTAGTTATATTTTATATATATTAACGTGTGTGTGTGTGTGTGTTCGGTCATGTCCGACTCTTTGTGACCCCATGGACTGCAACCCAACAGGCTCCTCTGTCCACAGGGTTTCCCAGGCAAGAATTCTGGGGTCAGTTGCCATTTCCTTCTTCAGGGGATCTTCCTGATCCAGGGATTGAATTCATGTCTCTTGCATCTCCTGCTTTAGCAGGTGGATTCTTTACCACTGTGCCACCTGGGAAGCCCATATATATATATTAATAGTAACATATATATATATATATATATATATATATATGTCGACCCCAATATATATATATATGTGTGTGTGTGTCTCTCTCTGTATATATATATGTATATGTCAACCCTAATCTCCCAAGACCCCCTTTCCTCCTTAGCAACCATAAGTTTGGGGACTTCCCAGGTGGTGCTAGTGCTAAAGAATCTGCCTGCCAATGCAGGAGACCTGGGTTCAATCCCTGGGTCAGGAAGATCCCCTGGAGAAGAAAATGGCAACCCACTCCAGTGTTCTTGCCTGGTGAATCCCATGGACAGAGGAGCCTGGCGGGCTGCAGCCATGGGGCCGCCAAGAGCCGGACACGACTGAAGCAACTTGGTACAGCAACCATAAGTTAGCTTTCTACATCTGTGATTCAATTTCTGTTTTGTAAATAGGCTCATATATAAGCAATATCATATGATATTTGTCTTTATTTGCCTGACTTATTTCATTCAGTATGACAATCTCTAAGTCCATCTATGTTGATGTGAATGACATTATTTCATTCTTTTTATGGCTGAGTAAAATTCCATGGTATGTATATATACATATTCTTTATCCATTCCTCCTGGACATTTACATTGCTTCCATGTCCTGGATATTATAAGAAGTGCTGCAATAAACTTTGAGGGTGCATGTATCCTTTTGAATTATGGTTTTCTCTGGATATTTGCCCAGGAGTGGGAATTCTGCATTATATGGCAGCTCTATTTTTAGTTTTTAAGGAATCTCCATACAGTTCTCCATAGTGGCTGTACCAATTTATATTGCCACCAACAGTGTAACAGGGTTCCCTTTTCTCCATACCTTCCCTAGCATTGGTTTGTAGGCGTTTTGGTGATGGTTATTATGATCAGTGTGAGGTGGTAACTCATTGTAGTTTTGATTTGCACTTTTCTGATAATTAGAGATGCATACCATTTTTCATGTACCTCTTGGCTATTGTCCAACTTCTTATCGGATAAGTTAATCCATGATGGTGTCAGGATGCAGACCAAATTCTTCACAAAATTAGAAATACAGAATAGAAGAGGGTGAGAGTGGGAGAGAAGGCATTAATGTAAATGAAGGACAGCAAAATAGATGGGAAGGGGAGAGAGAGAGAGAAAGAAAGAGGAAGAGGACAGTCTAGTAAAACTTGTTCAACCAACTTGTCAACAAGAATTTACCCCTAAGTTCTCATCCCTGATATGATAAATGAATTGATGTAAGTAAGTGGCTTGAAGGAAAAGGTATGTAAATGTAAGATGCTGGTTCATTGTAGAGGACAGTCAATGACTAAAATGGCAATTATATGAAAGAAGATCTTTGAGTGGCCCGCTGATGTTTCAGACATGTACTGTGAATTGTGTATTATTATTTTCTGAGTTCTTCTCTTTGGAAACTCACTGGGTGATTATAGAATTGGAGCTGGGGTACAAGGCTGTCTATGTGTGTGCGTGCGCTCAGTTGCTTCAGTCGTGTCCGACTCTAGGCAACCCCATGGACTGCATGCAGTCTATCAGACTTCTGTGTTCATGGGAATCTCCAGGCAAGAATACTGGAGTGGGCTGCCATGCCCATACTCTGTGGCTCAGGGACCCAGAGAAGCTAACTAATTCATACAAGGTCCAAATAAGGATAGGGTGATCTGCTGCTGCTGCTGCTGAAGTCACTTCAGTCGTGTCTGACTCTGTGTGACCCCATAGACGGCAGCCCACCAGGCTCCCCTGTCCCTGGGATTCTCCAGGCAAGAACACTGGAGTGGGTTGCCATTTCCTTCTGCAATGCGTGAAAGTGAAAAGTGAAAGTGAAGTCGTTCAGTCGTGTCCAACTCATAGCGACCTCATGGACTGCAGCCTACCAGGCTCCTCCACCCATGAGATTTTCCAGGCAAGAGTACTGGAGTGGGTTGCCATTACCTTCTGCTGCTGCTGCTAAGTCGCTTCAGTCGTGTCCGACTCTGTGCGACCCCATAGACGGCAGCCCACCAGGCTCCACTGTCCTTGGGATTCTCCAGGCAAGAACACTGGAGTGGGCTGCCATTTCCTTCTCCAATGCAGGAAAGTGAAAAGTGAAAGTGAAGTCATTGAGTCATGTCCAACTCTCAGCGACCCCATGGGCTGCAGCCTACCAGGCTCCTCCATCCGTGGGATTTTCCAGGCCATTGCCTTCTACTTGATGTCAATTGACCAGACAGGATATTTTAGGGCTAGACAGTTTGCCACTTTAGAAATGAATGATGATGGTTTTGTTCAGACTACTACTGTTAAAGTGTCCAAAAGATAACCCATGCTTATGTCTGCTTTCCATCATTCTCACCATGTTTTCACAATAAACGGCTCCAATGGTCCTTTGAAAGTCCATTCTATTAAACCAGCAAGTCATCACTTTTAGCTACAGTATAACTGGGTATAGCTAACATATTTTACCATTTGATACATTCTCCTGAACATTGGAATACATGGTACAATATAAATTTCAAAGTATCAGAAACTAAAATATCTTACTTTGACACTAGACAAGCTGTGGTTCTGTCTCACTCAGCTACAATGTTGTAAAACTCATCTTCATCTTTCAAAAACTTGTAAAAGAACACTTTCTCATTTTCCCAAAAGAAATCAGAAAATTTGAAAGAAATACATGTTTGTTGAAAACACTTAAATTTTTGGTTAGCTTTGGTCCACCTTTCCATGCTAAGTGGTATCACCACTTCCGTTTTATATTAGAAGGACTTGCATTTCTTATACACTTCAAAGCCACAAAGACATAAATTTGGTTACTGTATGTATAGTAATCAACATAAAGAGCACTATGTGTGATGGGAAAGGTCATGACAACACAACAAATTAGGACAATTTAAAATATGGACATAAGTTTTGATCCTTCAAAAAGTTAAAAGATAATTAATGTATGCATTTACTTTCTGACCCACAGTTTATAGATGTATGTCCCTTAAGTACCACTCTGCACTGACTTGTTATAGAACTCTTTATGTTATAAATGTTTATATATCAGTCTCACTCCAGGAATGAAAACCATTGATTGCTCAGCCAGTGAATATAGTTTGACATTCTGAGCTTTCCTTACTTCGGAAAGTATCCATGTTTTAACTCCTCCACAGTTTTCTCTTTCTGACATGATTTTATGTTCTGGTGAACAGGTTTGACTTCGAATAGCTCACAAAAGATATGCAAATAATAGCGCTGGAGGTGCACACAGCAAACGCTAGTTCTAAAGCAGCTTGAGGCCAGGAGCACACTGAAGGACCTGGAGGCTAAGGAAACAGATGATTAATGTCCAGCGCTATTTGGTGTCCCCAGAGAAGTCACTGGACAAATCTCCTGTTACTAAAATTTAGGACCACCCCGCCGCCTCCCATCCCCAGAAAATTCATTTTGTATCTAGATCTTCTTGGGTTGCCGTCCTCTCTCCTCAAATCACTGTCATCTAAAAGTCGATGGAACTTATAAAAAGCCAATAACTTTGAATTTCAGCATTACTATTATCTTTAAAATGTAAATACAAGCTTAAATTCTAGTGGGAGTTCTGCTTGTCCTGTGATAAAGCAAAAGTGATGAGACAGCTGGTTAGAAGTTCTACCCTACCTCAAAAAAAAAAAAAAAAAGTAAATACACAATCAATTTTAGCTCTGTATTTTACATGGGCTGGTTTTATTGGGTTTTGTTTATTTATATATTTATTTTGGCATCCAGTAGGTTCTCATGAGTTATCCTTATTATGCATATTTTTGTATATATGTCAATTCCAATCTCCCAGTCCATCCCACCCTCCTTTCCCCCCTTGCTGTCCGCACGTTTGTTCTTTATGTCTGTGTCTCTATCTCTGCTTTGCTTTGACAGACAGTCTCAATCTCCTGAGCATTCAGTTTTGCCTGGACAGCCCAGTCCTTGTTCATGAAGTATCCCCAAGCGGGCTGGCCACTGGCAGTAGAATGGTTCATGGATCATGATACTTCCTTCCCCAGCTGGTCCCAGGAATTGAAGTTCTGTACCTCCCTGGGCCCAGAGAAAACAATTCCACTTTTCTGAACCTGGAGAGGGGCATGGCAACTCTCTCCAGCATTCTTGTCTGGAGAATCCCATGGACTGAGGCGCCTGGCAGGCTACAGTCCATAGAGTCACAGAGTCAGACAGGACTGAAGTGACTTAGCAAGCATGCAGCACAGACCTGGAGGTTCTCCCAAAGATGTGTCCAGCCTTTGTCATGCAGAGGCCGTAAGGGTGGAGAAAGGTTGTAACCCTAGGTCTTCTTTCATTGTTTTCCCATTCTTCCCCTGAGATTTTAGAGTAAATGGGAGGAAAATGAACGCTTGCTGAGGTTCGCATACATCCTTGTAAACCTATGTCTCTCTGTTGAGACCCCTTTATCCTGAAAAGAGAAATCTTTTCTTTCTTTGTTTTCCCCATTCATGCTAACTCAACTGGAGATTTATGAAAGTCCTTTGATATTATAAAAAGCTGACTAAAACTCACTGTATCTTATGAGGTCCCTAGTCTGAATTTTTGAGCTCTAGCTAGAAGAATTTGCAGTGGTAGCCTGGAACAAAGTCAGGGAATTCAAAGTGAAGGAAAGAGCAGCTGTAAAGTCCAATGTCAAGAACTGGTGTTCATAGGAACTGTGTTGAAAGGGATGTGTATAGCTGTGATTCATGCTGTACTCTCATTTCTACAAACACTTCCTTCTCTCCAGATGCAGAATGACTAGACACTTTAGGAATTAAAAATCTAATATAAGGACACAGCAGAATGGAATGCTCGAAGGAGATAGTGGCTTTAAATGATTAAGTAGGAAAGCATTGAAGGAGGTGTTTGAATCACATGACAATATATAAATGTATCAAATTAACATGTTCTACACCTTAAATTTGCACATCATATGTCAAAGATATTGCAATAAAGCTGAGATTTACTGTGGTTTGAATAATGAAAATATTTAAAAGTAAGAAACAAGTTAGATAGAAAGATACGTAGATATATATACTTTCCATAGATGAAACTTATTATTTATATTTATTTTAATAAATAGCTTTTAGGCAGCAAGATCTTCACATAAAGTTTAAATTTACTGGTAACTGGTATTTTTTCTTTTCAGTTTGCATTGGAATATAGTTGCTTTACAATGTTGTGCTATTTTCTGCTGTACAGCAAAGTGAATAAGCTATACACACACACACACACACACACACAGATATACACACACACACACATATATACATATATTTGCTATTGTTGTTTAGTCACAAGTTGTGTCCAACAGTTTTGTGACCTCATGGACTGTAGCCCACCAGGCTCCTCTGTCCATGGGATTTTCCAGGCAAGAATACTGGAGTGGGGAGCCATTTCCTTCTCCAGAGGATCTTCCTAGGGATTGAACTTGTGTCTCCTGCACTGGGAGGCAGATTCTTTACTGCTAGCACCGCCAGGGAAGTCTTTATATATATACAACATGCACACATACACACACACATATATATACACACATATGCATACATATAGCGCCTCTTGTTTGGATTTCCCTCCCGTTTAGGTCACTGCAGAGCACTGAGTAGAGTTCCCTGTGCCATCCAGTGGGTTCTCATGAGTTATCTGTTTTATACATAGTAGGATATGTATGTCAATCTCCACTTCCCAATTCCTCCCACTCCCCCTCCCCCTTGGAATCCAAATGTTTGCTCTCTCTGTGTGTCTATTTCTGCTTTGCAAATAGGTTCATCTTAAGGACTTCCCTGGTGATCCAGTGGTTAAGACTCTGCCTTCCAATGCAAATAGATTCATCTGTATCATTCTTTCTAGATCCCACCATACTTAAACACATATTTTAAGCACAACATTTGGTTTTCAGCAAACCTGGTTGCTTTCCCCACCCCTTCACTTAATAGAGTTTTGGTCTATGCCATTTTCTATCACAGAAGCTTGATATCACATATCTAGGGAGAAAAAGGAGCTTCCACAGTCTCAGTTCTACTTATTTCTTCATCCACGTTTTTCAACCATATTCTCCTACATGATCCCTCCATTCAAGGTCACTTGGCCTTTCACCTCTCTTCACGTACTCAGGACTTTGCTGTTTCTCTGACTTGACTCATCCTGACTCTGCCTGCAATGCTCTCCTTCTCACTGCTGGTAACTGAAACCCCCACTTGTCTTAAGACCAAGCCCACATGTTCTTTCTTTCATTAAAACAAAAAAAAAAAGTCCATGATTATGCAGGGTAGAAATAATTACCTGGTCAGTTTGAATGCATTTATTCACTGTATTTTCCCTTACAGATCAGAAACATGTTCCAGATTACCTTGTAACTCTCGTCATTATTAGCCCTTACCTCATACATAAAAAATGCTCAAATCATACACTAAATTAAGAAATGACAGAAACTCTCACTTTTTTAATGTAAGAAAAACATACTCTGCCTGCAGATTAGGATTATTCCCATGTCTCTGCTGATTTTTACTGGCCACACACAGAAATTGAAGAGGTGAGGTGTTCAAGAGAATTCATACTTTAAACATTGAAACTACAAAAGACACAGTGCTAGAACGGGCCGTTCCTTTACAAGAACATTTGCTAAAACTTCAAGCTAATCAGTGTTCTTAGGTGAGATTCTAGTTCGCTTGCCATAGGCAGATCCTGGTGTTCTCTGTCTTAGGAAAATAAGAAGCTAGAATAAGATGCTTACAGCTAAGATGAAAAAGGCAAAAATGGCTGGATGTTGAAAATTTGCAGGATGCGGGGGGCGGTAAGAAGTTGGAGAGATTATTAAGAAACAAAATCAGTATTGCTATTTAAAGATTCTGCTTTGTTATCTTGGAAACCTTCTCCCAAATTCTATGTTTCTATCAGACTCTCGGGTTTCAGATAAAAGGATTTTGTGTTGCTATTGTTACACAGACTAAAAGAATTCTTTACACAGGCCTTTTTGTTGTAAGAACAAAATTGAATCTCCTTGCTTTCTGAAACACCCAGGGATTCCAAGGAGTTTAGAGAGCAATGAATTCCTATCTCAGTTGTGGAGAGAAAACCAGTTGGCTCTTGATTTCAGGACTTAAATCTATATCCAACACCACCTACCACCAAATTGAGGGCAAAACCTGCCATTTTGTGGATGTTATTTTCTTTTTGGTTAAGAGTAGTAGATTTAATCTATGGATTATCACTTTTATCACGCATGTTTTCATGACATTTAGGTTCCATGGTAGCCAGGCATAACGGCCATGAGGGCACCATTGACTCGACAGACATGAGTTGGAGGAGACAGTGGAGGACAGGGAACCGTGGCGTGCTGCAGTCCACGGGGCTGCAGAGAGTCACACACGGCTGAGTGACTGAACAGCGACAAACACCTCTGGGAGAAAACTCTGGTTAAGTATGGTTCTTATAAGAATGAAGTATTAGGTTTATCAGCTACTAAATGTCGTAGGGAGTGGTGATACTTTCTGCCATGAAGTAGATAAATAATCTGGCTTCCCAGGTGGCTCACTGGTAAAGAATTCGCCAGCCAGTGCAGGGGACCTGGGTTTAATCCCTGGGTCAGGAAGATCCCCTGGAGTAAGAGATGGTAACTTACTACAGTATTCTTACCTGGAAAATCCCATGGACAGAGGAGCCTGGTGGGCTACAGTCCATGGGGTCACAGAAGAGTTGGATACAACTTAGCAACTAAACAATAACAGATAAATAATCAGCACATGACATTTGAAGAGATGTGAAGTATTGAGAATAGATAGACTCTCATATTGTACAGACTATGGAGAAATCAGTCTTTTCACAAAATGTGGGAGAGAAAACTGTTCGGTACCTTCCAAGGGAGGTTACCCTAACCCCAAGAAGTCAATTTTAATTTATCCCACACTCAGTTCTAAGGGAACTTAATTAATAGGGTATTAACAGTAGAATCAATTTTGCTATAAACATGACTGTTGACCTTCAAGGAAATATTTTGATTTAAACAGCTAACTAGACACAGCTTGAGTTGGGCTCATGAAAAAAAAAAAAAATTCTAAGTGACAATTATGGCCTTTTAAAAAAAATAAAAATCTGAACTCAGTAAAGACAGCCTCTGAGGATCATAACTGAGGAGGGAATTCCCTTGTCAGGGAAGCTTCCCAACACCGGGATCGAACCCACATCTCCTGCATTGTAGGCAGATTCTTTATCATCTGAGCCACCAGGGAAGACTGACAGGATGTAAAAGACTGCAAATATCCTGTCCAAGGTGGATTAGGAGAGTTTGTTACAAAGTATCAAAAAATAAATATCCTTTTAGGAGGGGCTGGGATAGTTTGTTACAAGCATCATGATAAAACATATCATGCAATGTACTATAATACCATTTGATATGATATAAAGATGCAGCAGCAATTTGACCTAAGGCAGACGTAAATAAGTACCACTTAACAAAGGCATGGCACTGTATTATAAGAATTAAAACAAATGATAGTTTTTATATACATGTAAAGTTAGCTTGCAGATTATATAACACTATATATTTAGTTCATATATTTTAATAGAAACTATTATACATTAAACGCTGTTTTTATCACTGTAAATTTTTTAAAAGTGTCTTTAATATAAATGAAAATAGCAGAAAATAGGTGCTTTAGCATCAGCCAGTAGCATCTGCTATATTAGGTAGCTTTTTCCATTTACTAATTACTGAGTAACATAGCAGTAACAATAAGAAGCACAATAAAATGCATCTGCTGTAGAAAGCTTACTGAGAATTGTGTGGTTAGAGACTTAAAATAAATTACCTCATTTAACACCACAGTATTGCTTTATACTGTGTTTTTCACTTCTGATTTCAAAATATAAATATTCTGTCTCGATCTTTCTTGTGCCTTAAGCCATGCACATCCCAGACTCATGAAGATTCTTACTAACTCATTTAATCCACTCATTCGTTCAATAATCATTTATTGATCATCATATTCATATTGATTATGAATGTTCTTTTCTTCATTTATCTATTTACTGATTTAGGGGAGAAAAGTAAAGAAAAGCTAGCTTTCATCCACTTTCCATGTGCTGAGGGCTGTTGATGTAGAAGGGAATACAGAAGAGCCAGGGAGGGGAATGGGGGACAGACATACTCAGAGATCAATCACAGTATTGTTCACTGAACATTCTATCAGAAGAGTGGACAGGGCAGACTGGGAGCTCAGAATGAAAAAAGTGATTCAGTTGGAGGGGCTGGGGAGGTGTCCTCAAACAGGGAATGTATGAGCTTTGATCTGGGCTAAGACTAGCGGAAAGGACACCCCAGGATGAGCAGTAACAGATAAAAAATCCTGGAAGAACATAGTCCACATAGCAACAGTGAGCCTTTTTGAGTCGGAAGCATAAACTGTGCATAGTGCTAATAGCAAAGAATTGGCCTGCTAATACAGGAGACACAGGTTCAATTCCTGGGTTAGGAAGATCCCTGGAGAAGGAAATAGCAATGGACTCCAGTGTCCTTGCCTGGAGAATCTCAAGGACAGAGAAGCCTGGCAGGCTATAGTTCATGGGGTGAAGAGTCGGACATGACTGAAACAACTAAAGAGCCTCTTGGTGAAAGTGAAAGAGGAGAGTGAAAAAGCTGGCCTAAAGCTCAACATTCAGAAAACGAAGATCATGGCTTCGGGTCCCATCACTTCATGGGTAGATGGGGAAACAGTGGAAACAGTGTCAGACTTTATTTTGGGGGGCTCCAAAATCCCTTCAGATGGTGACTGCAGCCATGAAATTAAAAGACTCTTACTCCTTGGAAGGAAAGTTATGACCAGCCTAGACAGCATATTAAAAAGCAAAGACATTACTTTGCCAACCAAGGTCCGTCTAGTCAAGGCTATGGTTTTTCCAGTGGTCACGTATGGATGTGAGAGTTGGACTATAAAGAAAGCTGAGTGCCAAAGAACAGATGCTTTTGAACTGTGGTGTTAGAGAAGACTCTTGAGAGTCCCTTGGACTGCAAGGAGATCCAACCAGTCCATCCTAAAGGAGATCAGTCCTGGGTGTCCATTGGAAGGACTGATGTTGAAGCTGAAACTCCAATACTTTGGCCACCTGATGTGAAGAGCTGACTTATTTGAAAAGCCCCTGATGCTGGGAAAGATTGAGGGCAGGAGGAAAAGGGGACGACAGAGGATGAGATGGTTGGATGGCATCAACAACTCAATGGATGTGGGTTTGGGTGGACCCTGGGAGTTGGTGATGGACAGGGAGGCCTGGGATGCTGTGATACATAGGGTTGCAAAGAGTCGGACATGACTGAGCGACTGAACTGAACTGAACTGAAGCAACTTATCATGCCCACGTGCATGGAAGCATAAACTGTGTACAGCTAATTGCGGGACATGAAGTTAGTTGCTGCTCAGTGAAGGCAACCAAACCAGCCTTAATTTCATTTTGTGTTTATAAAGAAGATGCTGGAATGACTCCCTATCCCATTAGCATTAGATATAATTATTTAAACATATCTTGTTAGAGATTAGCTGTTTAATTTTAAAAAACATAATTAATTGGAGCAATGTGTTAAATAATAATATTTGACATCATTAATGAGGGGATAATTATGTGTGCTATTTAAAAACAGCACAATACTAATATTTTCTTGTCAAGTGAAGCAAAAGCTAACTATAAAGCACCTTAACTCTTTGACTTAATTCATTTTGGAATTCACATTCCTGGCAATAATCACTCAAATTTAAAAAAAAAAAAACTTATTTTAAATTTATCCATGCAAACTCAAGTAAATATAAGAAAAATGGAGGCACATTTTCATAAAGAATAGGTAAGAAAAGGGGGCTAAAGGGGGTTTCCATTGGGTACACGTAAATTACATGAACTCAGACTTAGCAAGACTTGGAGAAAATGCCCCCACAGAGTTGCTATTTAGCTGTAGAATATCATTAGGGTCCAAGAGAAGCCTGATTCTAAAAGAACTTGTTTTGCATTGATGGGGAGAAGTAATGATGGGTCAATATTATAGATCACTTAGTAGGTGCTAACATCATGGACCGCTTCATAGGTAACATTTAACACAGTATATACACTGTTTCTCTAAGTTTCACAAAAGTCCAGTGGGCTAAGTGCTATTCATATGCTTAATTTTTCTGAGAAGGATGAACAGGTCAGGGGATTTGCCTAAGGTCACTTAGCTAATAATCAGTAGTGTCAGGGTGCATCCTGAGGTTTTGCTGAAAGCTTTACACCAGAAGACATTGCACACTGACATAAGAAAGTTATAGTTCAGATGCTAATACAGCAAGTCATTAAAAATGGATATGGGTATATTTTATGATTTGACTTGAACATTGTAACTGAATAGTATACGGCTGTTCTTTGCTGTCTGTTATCCAGCAAAGAGTATCTTTGGAAAATGAGGTTCTGGGGTATCACTCTGGCTTATTTACTTCTGGGAGAGTGATTAACAAATGAAGTATAGCCAGTTCCTCTCAATAAAGCTCCTGTTCACAGGATGCCCACAAATATTTGTGAGCTAGATAATGACATCTGGTTGAATTGTATTAAAGTGTTATTTTTTGAAGGTCAAGAGAGGTCCAGTATTGGCCAGTTCATAAGTTTGAACTTAATGCTATTAGATGATTCTATTGAAAGGTCACCTTGAAGAGGTGAATAGCATGGAGTTGGGGAAATGACACAAGAAGATGATTTGAGTATTCTTGCAGTGATCCAGGGGAAAAAGAATGACTGCTTCAGTAAAAGTGGTGTCTGGATCTGTGTCTCTATTTCTGCTTTACAAGGAAGATCATTGACACTCTTTTTTTTTTTTTCTAGTTTCCACATATATGTGTTAATAAAAGAAACATATGGATACTAAAGGAGAAAGGGAAGGTGGGATGAATTGGGAGATTGAGATTGACATATTTACGTTATTGATACCATGTATAAAATAGATAGCTAATGAGAACCTACTGTATAGCACAGGGAACTCTGTGGTGACCCAAATGGGAAGGAAGTTCAAAAAAGAGGGGATATATGTATGCATACAGCTGATTCACTCCACTGTACAGAAGAAACTAACACAACCTTGTAAAGAAACGATCAAAAGTAGTTTCAAAAAAACTAAGGAAGCATGTCTAAGGAAGCATTTAGAAAACTCTGCAAACTGAACTAGCAAGATGATCAAGTAGAGACGAGAAGAAAGAGTGAGAATTATCAGGCCAATGCTGAGATTTTTAATCAAACAAGCTGGGAACATCATCTGAGCTAAGGTTCCTCCCAACAGAGTTATCTGACAAGACAAGAGATTCGCTTCCTCTTTCTAGAGAGTTTATCCTATATTCCATGTTTGAGTCCATGTTAATTCAAGAAATACCTTTCTGTCTTAAAAGTAAACAGGCAAAGAAAAAGTGACAAAACCCAGATTCCTGAATTTGTGAAATTGAAGGCGGCCCTGCTGGTGAGGAAGGGACCCCAGGAGCCTGCCTGCCACACACCCTCGGGGTCCGCATGCTCAGCAGCGTGGTGTGTAGTCCGTCCACTCAGCAGATCTTAATCGGCTCCTACCAGGAGCCAGGCTCAGTGCCAGCTGCCAGGTCTGGGTTGAAGCACACACCGTCTCTCTCCGCTTCTGTCCTGCCCCTTGTAGGGGAGACTGTAGTTCACTGTGCAAATGTAGCGAGAAGCATGCGGACCCTGATGAGCAAGGGGCAGCATAGGCTGGGGGAGAAATGTAACAGGGGTCTTACCTGCTCTAATGGCTGTTGATGTTCCCTGCGCACACACACACACACACACACACACACACACGCCACACTTGTGGACTCAGAAACAAAAACAACCAACCACCATCCCTAGGGTACCCTGAAGGGGAACCTCTCGCTACGGCTCAGAGTCCGAGAACTTTGGCCTCCCATCAGCCATCTTTGGGCCTCCCAGGTAGCTCAGCTGGTTAAGAATCCGCCTGCAATGCAGGAGACCCTGGTTCGATTCCTGGGTCAGGAAGATCCACTGGAGTAGGGATAGGCTACCCACTCCAGTATTCTTGGGCTTCCCTTGTGGCTCAGCTGGTAAAGAATCCGCCTGCAATATGGGAGACCTGGGTTTGATCCCTGAGTTGGGAAGATCCCCTGGAGAAGGGAAAGGCTATCCACTCCAGTATCCTGGCCTGGAGAATTCCATGGACTGTATAGTCCGTGGGGTTCCAAAGAGTCAGACATGACTGAGCGACTCTCACTTTCACCCATCCTTAATCCTCCCAACACACCAAAATCATTCCTAGAGTTCTCTATCTTCTGATTCCCTGCTTGGAATGGTTAAAAATTTGCGTTCCCATTTCTTCTTTTATCCACATATTTATACTAATAGTTTTGAGTAACAGTTCCCATGAATAGCATTTCTAGGTGAAGGATCTTTTGCCGGGAGGATATGAGTGCTATAAATGGACTGATTTCTGGTTTTATTATTGATATACTCCTATTAGTCACTCAGTTGAGTCCGACTCTTTGTGACCCCATGGACTGTAATCCACCAGGCTCCAATATTCATGGAATTGTCCAGGCAAGAATACTACAATGGGTAACCATTCCCTTCTCCAGAGGATCTTCCCAATCCAGGGATCAAACCCAGGTTTCCTGCTGCATTGCAGGCAGATTCTTTATGTCTGAGCCACCAAGAAAGGTCTTCTAGAGTCTGCTTTCCCATATTCCTTCAATAAGAAAAGCCTTTATTGATATCTAACGCTGAGATTCAGGAAACGCTGAGATTCCTTTGCCTGTTGTTACTGGGGGAAAAAAAAAATTATGTTTTGAATTTCTCTGATAAGCTCCCTTGCTGAAGGAGATTGACCACTGCCAGGACCAAGTAAACGATGCTGCTCTGCTTTTCCTTCTAGAATCCCCCTGCATCTGATGTTTGCTTTCTGTTGCCTCCTCTCCAGATTTTCCCCCAAGTGAGTTGAAGTTCCTCCCTGAGGTGGAAGGACAGCCTAGGCTCACGGATCATGTGGTAACTTCCCCCAAAGTGTAAAAGGTGACATGGCCACCACACAGAGCCACTCCTGGGACCACCTCTGACAAACACCCGAAAAGACACGTGTGTACTCAGCCGCTAAGTCATGTCCTCTCTTTGCAATTCGATGGACTGCAGCTAGCCAGGCTCTTCTGTCCATGGAATTTCCCAGGCAACAATACTGGAGTGGGTTGCCATTTCCTCCTCCAGGGGATCCTCCTGACCCAGGGATTGAACCTGCGTGCCCTGCATCTTCTGCACTGGCAAGCAGATTCTTTGCCATGGAGTCACCTGGAAAGCCCTGAAAACACACAGCAGAGCCAAATAAAGAACATTTTCACAATTATTCCTGGCAGAGCTGAAAAAAGCTCCTTCTAGGCATTCTCAGAAAAGTGTTTTCTGGAACATAAGGCCAAAGGAAAGGAGTAATTTATTGTGGGGATTGCATATTAATTAGTTTTCTGGAGTTCCTTGGGTAATTACAACCTGTAACATTTGTAATTGATTTGATGAGATTAAAAGCGGATGCTTTGGTTCATCAGTGAAATTAGCAAGTAGCCAAGGAGAAGTTGGAGGAGAGCTTGTCTCACCTGAGAGATGAGGAGCCAATTGGTCTCAGTACAAGCCCCAGACAGCACCTTCCCTGGAGCCAAAACTGCAGCAGGCATCTAAGACTGTACACTCAGCAGGTAAGTCCTCTCCACAAAAGACTATATGGGGTGGGCGGCCAAATGACCCCTGAGTGGCTCTTTAAAACTTAGAGGAGAGCATGTCCGTGTCTGATGAAGTCAGACCTACCTCAAGCCCACCTTGATACTGGTCAGGGCAACAAGACTGACATCATTTAAAAAATCACTCATTTTTTAAAACAAGAGGAAGGGGCCCTTCTCCAGGAAGGGATAAGATAGGATGAATGGGGCCAGGATGGACAAGGAAGCTGTCTCCTGCCAGACATACTCTCTGGCTGAATCCTCCCCCTTGAGCCCTGCAGATAGTCTTCTGTTCTTCATGACGCTGGACGAAAGACTCTTGACCTCTCTCTGCCTCACTCATGTCTCTGCTTCCTTGTCCACCTGTCACAACCTGTGGGACTGCTGTGAACTGGAGCAGCAAGTTGGCTCTTTGGGGGTTCAGGGGAATGCCTGCTGAAGGTCCTGGGACTCAAACATCCCATCTCAGAGGCTGCCCCCAAACTGAGAGGTCCCGTGGGTGGATAACGCCTTGTTACAGAGGTGATGAGGTTCTCCTGATAAACAGACCTATGGAGGTTGTTGATAGGAGACCAAGGATGGAGAGTCAGGAAAAGAATGAGTAGGATATCCCCCCAAAATGGGCTTATTAGTTAATGTTTATGGAGCACTTTCTATGTATTAGGCATTGTCTGTGATTGCTTGTTGGTCTTAACAACAGAGTTGAATAGTTCTGAGAGAGCTTATGCAAAGCAATGCATTAAAAAAATAATGTAGTTGCTCGACAATGTTGTATTAGTTTCGACAATACAGGACAGTGGTGAATCCACTGTCCATGTACATATATCACCTATTTCTTGGATTTCTTTCCCATTTTGGTCACCACAGAGTGCTGAGGAGAGTTCCCTGTGCTGCACAGTAGGTTCTCATCGTGAATGTAAATACGTTAGTTGCTCAGTCATGTCCGACTCTGCGACCCTGGGGACTGTAGCCCACCAGGCTCCTCTGTCCATCAGATTCTTCAGGCAAGAATACTAGAGTGGGTTGTCATTCCCTTCTCCAGATCTTCCCAACCCAGGCATAAAAGCTGGGTCTCCTGCACTGCAGACAGATTCTTCACTGTCTGAGCCACCAAGTCCCCATTAGTTATCTACTATATACGTAGAACCAATAGTGTATATGCTGCTGCTGGTTCTAAATCCTTCAGTCGTGTTTGACTCTGTGCAACCCCATAGACGGCAGCCCGCCAGGCTCCCCCATCCTTGGGATTCTCCAGGCAAGAACACTGGAGTGGGTTGCCAGTTCCTTCTCCAGTGAATGAAAGTGAAAGTGAAATTGAAGCCACTCAGTTGTGTCTGACTCTTCATGACCCCATGGACTGCAGCGCCCCCCAGGCTCCTCCGTCCATGGGATTGTCCAGGCAAGAGCACTGGAGTGGGGTGCCATTGTCTTAGTTGCTCAGTCACGTCTGACTCTTTGCGACCTCATGGACTATAGCCTACCAGGCTCCTCTGTCCATGGGGTTTTCCAGGCAAGAGTTCTGGAGTGGTTTGCCATTTCCTTCTCCAGAGGATCTTCCCATCCCAGGGATCAATCCCAGGTCTCCCGAATTGTAGGCAGATGCTTTTCCATCTGAGCCACCAGGGAAGAGCCCATAGGGTATATATGTCAATCCAAAGAAAGATGTGGTATATATACAATGGAATACTACCCAGCTGTAAAAAAGAATATGTTGCCATTTTCGCAATATGGATGGACCTAGAGGATATCATATGTAGTGAAGTAGGTCACAGAGAGAAAGAGAAATGCTATATGCCACCGCTTATATGTGGAATCTAGAAAATAAAATAAATGAATCTATAGGCAAAACCGAAACAGATTCAGAGACATAGAAAAGAAATTGGTGGCTGCCAGCGAGGAAAGGGAGGGGAGAAGAGACAACAAATTAAGCGTATGGCATTAGTAGATATCAATATTATGCATAACATAGATCAACAATAATGATTTCCTGTATAGTATAGGAAATTATACAGACTATCTTGCAGCAACCTATAATCAAATATAATCTGCAAAAATACACAAATCGCTATGCTGAATATCTGAAACTGGCACAATAGCTTGGTTGTACCATAAACCAACACAGAAGTGTAGCTTTTGTAAATCAGCTGATTTTGTAAATCAGTAAAAAAATTTTGATTCAAAGTAAGCTGGAGATACTGACCTACAGAACACGTTTGCCAAGCTCTGCTCTAGAATAAAACCCTAATCACAAGAGCACACCCTGTACACAAGAGCCCATACTCATTCTTTCTCCAGGGTTTCATGAACATGATAATTTGTGGGCTGAGATACAGAGCTCCATGTTGAAATCTGGGGACTATTTTCTGCTCCAGGAGAGAGACAGTTTGCCCTTTCTAGTGTTCTTTACTTTTCGCCATTGACATGGAGGAAAAGTGGAAGAAAGGCTCGCCAAGATGGGGATGGCTCCACCTAAAATACAGATGCACGTCATTAGGAATGTCACCTTTTTCCGCTTTGAAAGATTGTGAGAAGAGGGTTGGTAACCACATGACCTGCAATGCAAGGGTAGGTTATAGGTTATTATGAAATAAATATTGCTTAATAAGTAATCCAAAGAAGTGACCAGAGAAAAGTTGCTAAACTGTAGAGCACGAAGCTGGCCTCAAGTCTCTTTGCTTGGGTTTTTCTGTAATAGCTGACACTTATAGATGGCAGATAAATGCTCACAGTCTTCTGGGTTCAGAGCATATGGCTGCCCAGTAAGGATGGGCCATGTCTAATTGGACTCAGAGATGCAGAGAGTCACGTGGTCCTGCCATGGGTGGGGCTCATGTCTTATCACTTTTTACTTATTTCTTCCCCAATACTGACAGGAAGGAGAGTTTGCAAGTACCTTTCAATAATATGGTGCGTCATCAGAGGTCACTGGTTTTATCCCACATCTCCAAGAAGAACACTAATTTCCTACAGAAGACATGGCTATCTTCCTAGTCTTTTCCTCACAGAAGAGTGTGCTAGCCAGGTCTGGTGCACATTTTTAGCACCTACTTTCCTCCAAGAAATGTGACTCAGGTTTTCTTAGCTTGTCCACTGTTGGGTGGCACTCAGGATGATGGCAGTGCAGTAGGGAGCCCTCAGTGGGCACAGGGACATATGGGTGAAGGCTGGTTATGGGATTTCATGCACTTGAACCCAGTTAAAAGTTTGAGATTTGATTAATTGATCCACGTACACTGCTCATATGGACCTGGGAAGATTTTCTTAAGCAGAGTGAGTGAGATAAGTGGACGGAATCAGATCTTAAATGCCTCTTCATACCCTAGAAACTGAAAAGTAATATTAAATAATGATAATAAAAAGTATATCACTATTGCTATTGCTATCATTGTGCCTGGTCCTACATGCCGATTAGTATCCATCTGCTCATTCAAACCTCTCAAAAACCCAAACCCTAGAGACAGGTGTTATCACTGCCTTTTAGAAAGGAGGAAACTGAAGCTCAGGGAGTCCAAAGCATGCTCATAGGGAGTATCGGATGAAACCTGGTCAGCTACAGATGTAATCTCTCTTTCACCCATAACCGACAGCAACTATTCCCATGAAGGACTCTCTCCTACAAGAAAGGAGGTTCCGGGGATTAGTGTTCTTACATCCAGAGCACCAGATCTGAATATTGCTCTGGGACCCCAGGGCAGCAGCATCTCCACTCTGATTCCGTTATGTCTGAAGTTCTGCCCTGAACCATGGACCAGGTTACTAGATACGATCTTCCCACCTCCTTCCCACGGGACCTTCCTTGCGGGTGAGCCCCGCCTCTCTCACTGCTCCCACCTTCTTGGATGGGCCTCCTGAGTCATAACTGGAATCCAAAGGACAGCTCCCTAGTAACTGAAACTTCATGTTTCCATTTTCAATTCTTGAGTATAAATCCTGTCCTGGATCAAACTGGAGTTCACTATACTCTCTTATACCTGGTGACAGAAGGGTCTCCAGGACTGAGGCAGAAAAAATTCTGTATTCTGTCTGACAAAGCTGCTTGGATGATTGAGCTACCCAGGGATGACTTGGTTTCCTTCTTAACCAGTTGTCTGACGGTGGAAGGTGAGTGACGAAGAGGAAGTCCGATCTCACACAGAAATAAGATGATATCTCACTCCTGATCCTCCAGCCTAGATTTCTCTGATCTCCACTGAGTTTTTAGTGATAACCCCTTCAGGAGCCCCTTTCTCTGTCTTTAATCCAGCCTTCGAACATAGAGGCCAGAAAGTTGGAGGAAAGCCAGGGGTTCAATATCCTATGTGATCGTTAATTTCTTGCCCATAGAAGACAAATCTGTATGTCATTGCTGTGCTAACACAGCATCTTCAACATCATGGCAGTAGCTTTAGGCCAGTAAGCGTTAATAAAACAAACTGACTTGCACAGAGGCAAGTCAGACACTAAAGAGAAAGCTACGAGGCTCACTGCTAACCCCAACCACTAATTCATTCCCTCCTCTTTTTTAGAATCTTCTATTAAAAAGTAAATAAAATAGTAAGCTCCAATTAAGCCATGCCAGAGGGTCTGCTATGTGTCTAAGGGACACTGGCATATTTGTCAACCATGATCTGGATACAGAGATGTTATCTGGCTCTGGGCTTGTCCCATGAGGCAGGCGTGCTTGTAAGACCTAGATCTTATTGATGGCTGCAGAAGCAGAATCTGATGGAGTGGATGCCCTGAGCAGGGAATGGGGAGGCCCAAGATTGATTTCATGCTTTATTGCTATTAAAAGATTCTTAGCATTTAGGTTGAGAGAAACCGTGGGGCTTTTTCTCTGGAAGTTATGAACAAAAAGTCCAAGAAAGAATAAAGCATTTCTCTCTCTCTCTAAGGGTGTGTGTGTGTTAAGTTGCTTCAGTCGTGTCTGACTCTTTGTGACCATGTGGACTGTAGCTGGCCAGGCTCCTCTGGCCATGGGATTCTCCAGGCAAGAACACTGGAGTGAGTTGCCATTTCCTTCTCCAGGGGATCTTCCCGACCCAGGGATAAAACCCATGGCCCCTGCACTGTAGGCAGATTCTTTACTCTAGAGCCACCGGGGAAGTCCCCTTGCCCCTTTCTCTCTATATATATATTACATATACTTAAATATATAGAATATAGGTATAGATTTTGGGTTGGCCAAATGAACTTTTGTGATATTTTATGTAAAATATTACATAAAAATACAATAAAAATACATAAAAACACAAATTTGTAATATTTTATGGAAAAAACTTTTTGGGCAACTCAATATATATATATATATATATGTATGTTTCATGTTTTTAAAACATTTATTTATTTATTTTTGCATTTATTTTTGTCTGGGCTGGGTCTTCATTGCTGTGCGAGCTTTTTCGCTAGTTGCAGCGAGCAGAGGCTACTCTCTAATTGCAGTGTGTGGTCTTTTCATTGCAGTGGCTTCTCTTGTTGCAGAGCCCAGGCTTTAGGCACACCAGCTTCAGCAGTTGCAGCTTCCAGGCTCTAGAGTGCTGGCTCATAGTTGTGACCCTTGGGATTAATTGCCCTGTGGCATGTGGGATCTTCACAGATAAGGATCAAACCCAAGTCTCCTGCATTGGCAGGTGGATTCTTTACCACTGAGACACCAGGGGAGCCCCGGTTTTGTACTTTTGATCTGTTTTAAATTCAAAGTTCTAGTCGTGATCTCTTAGTTTTCTGATTTGCAAAAGAGTAACAGCTGGCTTTGTTACTTATCAGACAGGGACATCATAGGGAATGACAAATGAAGTTATGATGTTGGAGGTCATACTTGGGGATACTCTGAAAAGCATTTTTAAACTGTGGGATTGCTAACAATGAGGGTGTCCATAAAATTACTTTTTAAAGACCATGGAGTGAATAGACCAGAAAGTAACATATATTGCCAACAAAAGTAAAAATAGGGATCTTTATTAAATTTTGTCTGTGACTATGTATGTACATTTGTGTATACTCGGTCCCTGCATAAGAAGTACTACACCATGTGAGTTGCATTAACGAGAAGCATTTAGAAAACTCTGTTGTAAAGATTGACCTTAGATCAGTGAAAGCGTGGAGGGGAATGTCCCATTCCTTCTCCCCATGGCTTATCCCACACAGAGCGATTCTTCTGATTCTGGGTCATTTAACTCTTAACTGGCAGATGGTATTTCCAGCCCCTCTAACTGGAACACATTCATCCACTTTGATTCCCCCTCAATCAGAACCAGGAGATTTTCTCAAATCAGGCAGGAGGTGGATTGAATGAGGAAGTGTAGGAAGAAGGAACTAACCTTAATTTAGTACTTATTATGTGCTCCCCAGTGGCTCAGTGGTAAAGAATCTACCTGTCAATGCTGGAGACGTGAGTTCAGTCTCTGGGTCGAGAAGATCCTTTGGAGAAGGAAATGGCAACCCACTCCAGTGTTCTGGGAAATGCCATGGGCAGAGGAGCCTGGAGGGCTACAGTCCATGAGGTCGCAAAAGAGTCAGACATGATGTAGCAACTAAGCAACAACATGGGTTGGTTACTGGCCCCAAAATATTAAAAATAAAATGAAATAAACTTTATGGCAGTTCTAGTGTGGATACCGTACCTGCTTACTTTCACACAGAAAGAAGTAGAAATTGAGAGACACAGCACCATGATTTTTCCAAAAGACTTCACCATTTAAAATCACTTTTTACCTGTTTTTATTTGAGTATAGTTGCTCTACCATGCTGTGACAGTTTCTCTTCAGCAAAGTGAGGCACCATATGTATACATATATCCCCTCTCTTTTTGGATTTTCTTCCTATTTGGGTCATCGCAGAGTAGTGAGTGGAGTTCCCTATGCTATATTAATGCATATATGTAGAATCTAGAAAAACCAGTAAAGGTGATTTTATTTGCAAAGCAAAAATAAAGATGTAGACTTAGAGAACATGGATACCGTTGAGGGAAGGGGTGGGGTGGGATGAATGGGAGATTGGGATTGATATATATACATTACTGATATACTCATAAAATGCCCCTGGTGGTTTAGATGGTAAATAATCTGCCTACACTTTAGGAGAGCTAGGTTCGATTCCTGAGTCAGGAAGACCCCCTGGAGAAGGGAATGGCTACCCTTTCCATGTTCTTGCCTGGAGAATTCTAGGAAGAAGAACCCGGCAGGCTGTAGTCCATGGGATAGCCTGGAGAGTTGGACATGACTGAGCAACTAACACTTTCACTTCCTTTTAGAAAACATCTAAATCATTTTTAATTGAAGGCATTGTGTTACGTGAAATAGGTCAGAGAGAGAAAGACAAATATTTTGTGACATTATTTATGTGTGGCCTCTAAAAAAATATAACAAAAGTAGTCGATACAACAACAGCAAGAAAGCAGACTCACAGATATAGAGAAAACCCTAGTGGTCATGGGCGTAGGGGGAGGGACACGGAAGAGTGGGAGGCACAAACTATTGGGTGTAAGATGGGCTACGGGATGTAATGTACAACACAGGGAATGCAGTCAATGTTTTGTAATAACTAGATGGAAAGCAACCTTTAAAAATTATATAAAAATAAAAAAGATAAATTATTTAAAATCATTTTTCCTCTTATTTAAATAATTTCTTGGACTGTTACTTTGGCCTGCAAAAAGGATTGGGACACACTGGCAAAACTGTGACTCTCCATAAGGGCACTTTATGTCATTTTATAGGAAATAATACATGTAGGTACATCAGGTTTCACAATAAACCAAGTCCTTCCATAGTTTTGTCTGACTTGACCCTCACCATATATTCATCAGATGGGCAGGGGAGTAATGTTCCCATTATAGAGGCTTGGGAATGAAAACTCAGATGGCAAATGAGCCATATGCTTAGTAAGAGATGGATTCAAATCTTGAACTAAGTTCTGGCTTTTAATTCCACTGTTCTTTGAAGCATAACTACTATTATTACATGATCATAGAGACCCTTGAGTCTTGAGTCACATCCAATATTTTTTATTATGCTGGAGGCTAAAAAACAACATTACAAAAAAAGAGTGGAAAACTCACATTATTATAAATCTGGAGTGGACAGTTTTAAGACATCTTTAAACACACTCAAAACAAGTACATATTTCAAATTTGTATTTTCATTATGAATATCTCCCGGTACTCAGTGAAAACTAACCAGATTACTAAATCCTTATTTAATATTGAGAATATTGTTCAGAAATCAATGCATCTGATCCAGCAGGGCAACGTGAAAGACCAATATGCATTTGCCCCTACGTTGCATCCACCAAGCTCTTACAATGAAAAGCCAAAGATAAGGCTTTTCTCTGTCTTTTTAAACGGGGAAAATTAATTGCTCCTGCAGAGATGAAAACTTTACGCTGGAACGGAAACCAGTGCAAAATGCTTTTTTCTCCTGTTCCCACCTGTGGAGAATGAGGATTTGGCAGCAAATTGGAGCTTACACAGAATAAGTCACAAAGACAAATACCAGATCCCTTCCTAATTAGGAAGTGGATGGTCTGTTAGACACTGTGCTCAAAGGATGACTATAGGTAGAGTGGAAATGAGATGAAGTGTTTTAGAATATTTGCATGTTTGATGGCGATTATCTTCACATGGCCTCCATTTATATAACTAGACCAGTCTCGGGAACTACTAAGGGAATATTGAGAATTAAATAAACAAGAATGTTGATCATAGTGTTTGAGATTTGCAGCTGGCATAGGAAGCGCATCTATGATCTTTCTGTTTTGAATGCAATCTTTGTAGATAAGCTCACAATACCACTCGTGGTAGAAGTCAATACATTAATTTATGAATGAGGTCAGCTTGGCCTGGTGGTTATTGTTGACCAGGATTCAGATCTTGGGTCTTTGATTTTCACTTCTCCAATTGAGTGGTTTTAGTCAAATCAGGCCATCAGTGTCTCAGTTTTCTCTATCTGAAAAAGTGGGAAATTGAAATGTTTCCCTCTTTGACTGCAGAAAATATATTATAAAGAGGCATGCAGAGTTGGGGATGGACATGCACATGCTGCTATATTTAAAATGGATAACCAACAGGACCTCCTGTGTAGCACAGGAAATTTTGCTCAATGTTATGTGGAAGCCTGGATGGGAGGTGAGTTTGGGGGAGCATGGCTGAATGCATACACATGGCTGAGTCCCTTTGCTGTCCACCTGAAACTATTACAACATTGTTAATCGGCTATATTCCAAAAAAATAAAAAGTTAACAAAAAGGGGCATGCAGGGGGACTTCATAGGAATTCATAGACACTGTTTGTGATTCAAATCAGCAGCTCTTCTGTCCTAGGAATTTAATTATTGCAATTGTCCTGATAGAGTGCCTGAGTGAGCTTTGGACGGAGTTTGGAATCTGCTCTTTGAGTTCTAGATATGCTTCTGTTGATCAATATTAATTTGAGAAATCCATTTCAATATCACTTAAACCATTTTCTCATCTGAATGAGAACATTGGGACATAAGCATCACAAGGTTATTGGTTGTATCAGATGTGAAAAATATGTACCATAGTGCTTAATAACTGTAGTTGCATTTGAAAACTAAATGTGACATGTGGCAAGCGTTCAGATAATCTGACCAATCATTTCCCATAGACAAAAGAAAGTCTTTCCAGAAAGATAAAGTACAAGGTGATCAAACTCCCTTTTAACACAAGCAGATGGCAGGGGATCTGGAGCTCAATTTGGGGAATGAGTTCTGGGAGCTAGGATCTTAGGCCTGGGAGGAAGTCAGGGCTGATCATTATTTTGAAAAGCATGAAGATAACTGCCCTAAGAGTGATCACTGAGAAAGTATAAGATCACATAGAAGGATAGGAGTCACTGAGGAATCAGATCACAGGCATTTCACCCTCTTTGCAAGGAGCCTGTGGGAAGTAAGAAATAATTGTGGGGAGTCAGTTTGCTGCATCTACAGAGACTTAATAATTCCACTGATACGGCCAGCCAAGGAGCTCATGAAGGCTTGTTTTATTAATGTGCAACATCCCAGTCGGAGGACTGATGTTGAAGCTGAAGCTCCAACACTTTGTCCACCTGATGCAAAGAGCCGGCTCATTGGAAAAGACACTGATGCTGGGAAAGATTGAAGGCAAGAGGAGAAGAGGGTGGTGGAGGATGAGATGGTTAGATAGCATCACCAACTCAATGGACGTGATTTTGAGCAAGCTCTGGGAGATAGCGGAGGACAGAGGAATCTGGTGTGCTGCAGTCCATGGAGTCATAAAGAGTTGGGCATGCCTTAGTGACTGAAAAATAACAACAGACCTCCCCAGAGGGGAATTGTTCAGTTGACAGACTGAGGTTCAACTGGACACTTTTGAGTGTCTCAGTACATACTCTTTGGAGCTGCCGACCACACACCCGAGAGGTGGGTGCCCATAGGGGTCATGGACATTTGGTGACACTTTACTTTCATGATTCCTATTCACAGGTCACGGGAAAAAAGCAGAGGACAATGGCTGTTCTTGGTTTCGTTTCTTGAGCTGATTTCCTGATTAAGTCAGTCAAAGATGTTTGTCCGATTTAATGAAATGACTCCTATAGGAAAACATCACATGGGTTGTTGGGTGTCAGATATAAATCACTTGCTGTTGCTTAGTTGCTAAGTTGTGTCTGACTTTTGTGACCCCGAAATTCTGACTCTTTTGTAGCCCACCAGGCTCCTCTGTCCATGGGATTTCCCAGGCAAGAATATTGGAGTGGGTTGGCATTTCCTTCTCCAGGGGAATTTCCCAACCCATGGATCAAACTGCATTTCCTGCTGGGAAGGCAGATTCTTTATCACTGAACCACCTGGGAAACCCTTATAAATACTACACCTACCCAATTAGCTGCTTATCCAAAGGCAACTTATCCAGTCTCTCAGTCAAGGCAATTAAGGGAGCCCATATTTAAACATTCACTTGAGCCAAAAACTTTGAAAACTTCCAATGTTGTTTTTGCAGCCAACTGGCCAAATTGAAGGATCAAATCCAATATCAGTTGTGATGAAATAGCAATCTAAGTATGCTGATATATTCCCTACAGTACAGACAGCACCAACATGCTAGTTTATCCCAGAAGGAATCAGGCTAGGATTACACTGCATCTTTATTCCTCATGGTTTCTCCCACTTGCTTATTCATCAGATGCTTTTTTTTTTCACCTCCTCTTCCTTCTTGCTTTCAATATATCCATTCAAAACATGTCTGAAATAAATCCCAAGGCTCCCAAGAATATTTCTGCTCATGTAAGCGTGTGTGCAACTTCCTTCCTCATGCCTTCACACAAGGCTTTCCTTTAAATGCCAAAGGAAAAGAAGACTTGCATTGTGTTTTGTTTTCTTCTCTCTTTTTGGCAGATATGCTTTACTTGTTTCTTGCTTGAGTTAAACACAGGCTATGGATCCTCTTTTCCCAGGCAGAAAAAGCTAATGGAAAAGCTTAAATCCTGGCTTTGCCTATTTGAACCTTCAACATGAGGCTTCAATTTTATTACCCTCTGATTTCTTTTCTGGAAACTGAGGATGAACAATAAGATAGAACAAGAGTATCACATGTAGTCCATAAAAACACTGGATATAAGTGCCTATAAATTGATTTCCTTTCCCTTCCTTTTCTTATTAGACTCTTTTAAGATAATGTAAGCTTATTTTTTTGAAATTATAAATAGGAATCTCTTAATGATCAAAGATATCTTTGTGCTAGGATGTCTCTAAAGCACTTGCAGTCTGAACAGGAGTGGGCAGGCACAGTAGAATGACAGCGGGAAATGTCACTTTGCTGCCTTCATTTCAAAGCAGAAACTTGTGGGCAGTGGAATGGCCTGTTTACCAGTTCTTCTAGATATAAGCCGAGAGAAGCATCCAGGAACTGCCAAGTCAAGAAATGATGCTGGTATCTTCTTTACAAATTCCCTGAGAAAGTGGAAAATCAATTTCAATAGTGGTCTAGAGCCAGGAAGGATCTAAAGATGGCTCAGCTTAGACTTTGACCAGCTGAGATAAAACATGAAGACTGCTTGGCACATGGCATTTCCAGTCAGCATCTCTAATAATTGAGGCAGAAGAGGAGGTTGTTAATGTTAGAAATATTCTTCTGGAATCAAATCAGGGCAAGATTCGGTAGCACTTACTTCTGTCTCCAGGCTCTACTTATGTATCAGATATCAAGGTCTTGATAGGAAGTGTGTCTCTTGTGGTTTTCGGTCTGTGCCCCAATTCCTTCTCTAAAATAGAGGAACTCTGCCACAGCACATCCCATTCAACATTGCTGTATCTTAGAGGAAATGTCTACCAATTCATTTCTAAAGAAGGAAATTAAAGCCCAGAAAATGGCCATGATTGCTGATCAAGGCCATTCAGAGGCTGTGAAACAGGAGAGGAAGATGCCTGATGCTGGAATCTCAGTGATGAGCAGATGCAGGGACATTGTCATGGCCTTGGGGGTGACGATCACCGTGACCACTTTGAAGATGCCATGGGCGGCTTTTTGTGCCCTGATGCCCCAATTCTGCTGTGTTTTCCCCTGGCACACATGGGAGTTTAGGGAATTATTAGAAAGTCCAACAGTCTTTTAAGTACAGTTTCATAGGATTTACTCTGTTTAAGTCAAATTCAGAAGCATTTATTACCTTGCCACCAAGGCAGTTGAGAGCTAGGATACAAATGCTATTCCAAAAATTCTTTCAAAATTATACCTTCACTTGGTCTTTGAGACTGTATGATTTTAAAGACTTTGCATTTGGAACACTCTAAACTGTGGGCTAAGGGAGGTATGCCACTTTCTTTCATTAAAAGAAAAATGGCCTCTCTTAAAAGCACAGGCCATTTAATTAATAAGTGAAGGTGAAAGTGTTAGTTGCTCAGTTGTGCCTGACTCCTTGTGACCCCATGGAATGCAGCCCACCAGGCTCTTCTGTCCATGGAATTTTTCAGGCAAGAATACTAGAGTGGGCTACCATTTCCTTCTCTAGGAACCTCCCTGACCCAGGGATCAAACCCAGGTCTCCTACACTATGGGCAGATTCTTTACTGATTGAGCTATAAGGGAAGCCCCAATTAATAAGTACTTTTTTCCCCCCTATTCTTCTTCCTTTATGAAATTGCTTATTTTTCAATATCTGTTTCCTGTCACCATGGTGTGTTTCCAGACCATGAATTTGGATCACCCACTCATATCTACTAATGACTCACAGGTCCCACTCTTTAGTAGTCCTATTGGATAGAAACTCAGATACAAACCAAACCAGGTGATGTCACAGAATGAAACTTGTCTCTGAACTCCAAGGGTGAGTAGAAACCAATTTAGTATTGGCCTAGATCACTGTATTTCCTTACAGCATCGTCTTCGTGATTCCTTTACACATCGGTACTTCTTAAGCATTAATGTTAACTAGATCTTTTTTGAAGTTATGCTTAAAGTCATTGTGCTTTAGTTTTTTCCTTTTGAAATTTTTAATTCTTTAAAACATATTAAGAATCTTTATTTTTTGCATAGGTTCCTATTCATGCATAGGAACCTGGAATGTTAGGTCCATGAATCAAGGCAAATTAGAAGTGGTCAAACAGGAGATGGCAAGAGTGAACATTGACATTCTAGGAATCAGCAAACTAAAATGGACCAGAATGGGTGAATCGAACTCAGATTACCATTATATTTACTACTGTGGGCAGGAATCCTTTAGAAAAAATGGAGTAGCCATCATAGTAGAAATGCAGTAGTTGGATGCAATCTCAAAAATGACAAAATGATCTCTGTTCATTTCCAAGGCAAACCATTCAATATCATAGTAATCCGTCTATGCCCAACCAGTAATGCCGAAGAAGCGGAAGTTGAACAGTTCTATGAAGACCTACAAGACCTTTTAGAACTAACATTCCAAAAAGATATCCTTTTCATTATAGGGGACTGGAATGCAAAAGTAGGAACTCAAGAAACACCTGGAGTAACAGGCAAATTTGGCCTTGGAATCCGGAATGAAGCAGGGCAAAGGCTAATAGAGTTTTGCCAAGAAAATGCACTGGTCATAGCAAACATCCTCTTCCAACAACACAAGACAAGACTCTACACATGGACATCACCAGATGGCCAACACTGAAATCAGATTGATTATATTCTTTGCAACCAAAGATGTAGAAGTTCTATACAGTCAGCAAAAACAAGACCAGGAGCTGACTGTGGCTCAGATCATGAACTACTTATTACCAAATTCAGACATAATTAAAGAAAGTGTGGAAAACCACTAGACCATTCAGGTAAGACCTAAATCAAATCCCTTATGATTATACAGTGGAAGTGAGAAATAGATTTAAGGGACTAGATCTGATGGAGTGCCTGATAAACTATGGACGGAGGTTCATGACATTGTACAGGCGACAGGGATCAAGACCATCCCCAAGAAAAAGAAATGCAAAAAAAACAAAACGGCTGTCTGAGGAAGTGTTACAAATAGCTATGGAAAGAAGAGAAGCAAAAAGCAAAGGAGAAAAGGAGAGATATACCCATGTGAATGCAGAGTTCCAAAGTTTTGCAAGGAGAGATAAGAAAGCCTTCCTCAGTGATCAATGCAAAGAAATAGAGGAAAACAATAGAATGGGAAAGACTAGAGATATCTTCAAGAAAATTAGAGATACCAAGGGAACATTTCATGCAAAGATTGGCTCAATAAAGGACAGAAATGGTATGGACCTAACAGAAGCAGAAGATATTAAGAAGAGGTGCAAGAATATACAGAAGAAGTGTACGAAAATGAAGCTCATGACCCAGATAATCACGATGGTGTGATCACTCACCTAGAGCCAGACATCTGGAATGTGAAGTCAAGTGGGCCTTAGAAAGCATCACTACAAACAAAGCTAGTGGAGATGATGGAATTCCAGTTGAGCTATTTCAAATCCTAAAAGATGATGCTATGAAAGTGCTGCACTCAGTATATCAGCAAATTTGGAAAACTCAGCAGTGGCCACAGGACTGGAAAAGGTCAGTTTTCATTCCAATTCCAAAGAAGGGCAATGCCAAAGAATGCTCAAACTACCACACAATTGCATTCATCTCACATGCTAGTAAAGTAATGCTCAAAATTCTATACTCCAGACATCACCAATATGTGAACCATGAACTTCAAGATGTTCAAGCTGGTTTTGGAAAAGGCAAAATAACCAGAGATCAACATCTCTTTGGTTATCATAAAAGCAAAAGAGTTCCAGAAAAACATCTATTTCTGCTTTATTGACTATGCCAAAGCCTTTGTCTGTGTGGACCACAATAAACTGTGGAAAATTCTGAAAGAGATGGGAATACCAGACCACCTGACCTGCCTCTTGAGAAACCTGTATGCTGGTCAGGAAGCAACAGTTAGAACTAGACATGGAACAACACAGACTGGTTCCAAATAGGAAAAGGAGTACGTCAAGGTTGTATATTGTCACCCTGATTATTAACTTATATGCAGAGTACATCATGAGACACGCTGGGCTGGAAGAAGCACGAGCTGGAATCAAGATTGCCGGGAGAAATATTAATAACCTCAGATATGCAGATGACACCACCCTTATTGCATAAAGTGAAAGAACTATAGAGCCTCTTGATGAAAGTGAAAGAGGAGAGTGAAAAAGTTGGCTTAAAGCTCAACATTCAGAAAACTAAGATCATGGCTTCGGGTCCCATCACTTCATGGCAAATAGATGCGGAAACAGTGGAAACAGTGGCTGACTTTATTTTGGGGGGCTCCAAAATCCCTGCAGATGGTGACTGCAGCCATGAAATTAAGATGCTTGCTCCTTGGAAGGAAAGTTATGACCAACCTATACAATATATTTAAAAGGAGAGACATTACTTTGCCAACAAAAGTCCTTCTAGTCAAGCCTATGGCTTTTCCAGTAGTCATGTATGGATGTGAGAGTTGAACTATAAAGAAAGCTGAACGCCAAAGAGTTGATGCTTTTGAACCGTGGTGTTGGAGAAGACTCTTGAGAGTCCCTTGGACTTCAAGGAGATCCAACCAGTCCACCTAAAGGAGACCAGTCCTGGGTGTTCATTGGAAGGACTGATGTTGAAGCTGAAACTCCAATCCTTTGGCCACCTGATGTAAAGATCTGAGTCATTTGAAAAGACTTTTATGCTGGGAAAGATTGATGACAGGAGGAGAAGGGGACAACGAGGATGAGATGATTGGATGGCATCACCGACTCAGTGGACATGAGTTTGGGTAAACTCCGAGAGTTGGTGATGGACAGGGTGGCCTGGCATGCTGTAGTTCATGGGGTCACAAAGAGTTGGACACGATGGAGCAACTGAACTGAATTGAACTGAAGAATCTTTATACAGTTTTTAAAGGTTACTTTCCATTTGCAGTTATTTTAATTATTTGCAGTTTTCCTGGGTTGTACAACATATCTTTAAGCCTATCTTACATCCAGTAGTTTGTATCTTCCCCTCCCCAGCCCCAATATTTCCCTCCTGCCTCCCTACTGGAATGCACTAGTTTCTTCTCTATATCTGTGAGTCTGCTTCTTTTTTTTTTATTATATTCATTCAGTTCAGTTCAGTCGCTTAGTCATGTCTGACTCTTTGCGACCCCATGAACCACAGCACACCAGGCCTCCCTGTCCATTACCAACTCCTTGAGTCCACCCAAACCCATGTCGATTGAATCAGTGATGTCATCCAACCATCTCATCCTCTATCATCTGCTTCTCCTCCTGCCCTTAATCTTTCCCAGAATCAGGGGCTTTTCAAATGAGTCAGCTCTTCACATCAGGTGGCCAAACTATCGTAGTTTAAGCTTCAGCATCAATCCTTCCAAAGAACACCCAGGACTGGTCTCCTTTAGAATGGACTGGTTGGATCTCTTTGCAGTCCAAGGGACTCACAAGAGTCTTCTCCAACACCACAGTTCAAAAGCATCAATTCTTCAGCACTCAGCTTTCTTCACAGTCCAACTCTCACATCCATACATGACCACTGGAAAAATCATAGCCTTGACAAGACGGACCTTTGTTGACAAAGTAATGTCTCTCCTTTTTAATATGCTATCTAGGTTGGTCATAACTTTCCTTCCAAGGAGTAAGCATCTTTTAATTTCATGGCTGCAATCACCATCTGTAGTGATTTTGGAGCCCTCCAAAATAAACTCAGCCACTGTTTCCCCATCTATTTGCCATGAGGTGATGAATATCTATATTTCTTAGATCCAACATATAAGTGGGATACAGTATTTGCCTTTCTCTGGCTTGTTTCACTTAATGCTAACTAGATCTTAGAGTATGTATAATTCTGACATAGTTGAATGTGTACCATGTGTAATACATTTTGGGGAAACTGGACTCATCTTCCATGGCTTCTAGCTACTAAATCTGAAAGACTTCCCTTGGCTCAGTGCTATGAATGAAGAATGTCATTAAAGGTCTGCTAATTGCTTTATTAACACAACATCACATCTGGAAATGCCTGAGAGGTTGCAGCCTTCTGTGGCTTGGCGAGATGTTTGAGAGTCTTGCAACATGACAAGGGAAGCTGTATGAGCGTCTTGCAGCATGAAGTTGTTGCCACATGAAGTCTTCTGGTGACTTCAGAGTGCTTTCAGCTGCTCTTATGACCTACTGAACAAAATTGCCTCCACTCTACTTCTGTACCTGCTCCTTGGGTTCTTAACTGTATGTGTGTGTGTGTGTGTGTGTGTGTGTGTGTGTTTATTTTTTCAGCCTAACCTGATGCCTGATGTTCTTTAACCTCGTCGGGTATTACATCCCGACTTCCCTCTTTGATCATTTGCTGGACTAGGCACATTGACAATTCATAATTCGGACAAGCTGTTAACCCATGCACTATCTTACATCTCTTGAATAGCATCCTACAGTGTGCTCTAGATTCAGACATTGTGAAATACCAAGATACTCAGTGCTTACATTTCTGTGACTTTCCCCTTCCGTCATTACAAATGGCTCTAGATTCATTGGGATCTGTGTACTTGGCATTTGTATCAAAGCTTAGAAATTTGCTTGTAAGAGATAGATCAGTGATTCAGACCTTTAAACTCAATCCTACCCATTTCCTTGTTTTAACTTACATCTGATCATTTATTTTCCTCTCCTTCTATTCAATGTACATCGTATATTCGAACATCTATTTATCTTTGTTCAACACCATAAATAATAAAATTGAGCCAAAAATACCTGACACCAAAGCACCACGTAGTCCACACATTTTTCCATTTTACTGTTCTGGTTTTTAGAATCTGGCTTCCCCTCATAAGTTTTTTTCACATGAAAGGGAGTCCTATCTCAAGTAAAGCACTATGTACCTTCACTAATATATTAAAATCCATTACTGGTAATAAAAATAAAAGTGTCAAATGAAGTTACATTTTTAAACTAGGTTTCCCTGATGTCTCAGTCAGTAAGGACTCTGCCTGCCAATGCAGGAGAGATGCCAGAGATGTGGGGTCAGTCCCTGGGTTGGGAAGAGCCCCTGGGGGAGGAAATGGCAACCCATTCCAGTATTCTTACCTGGGAAATCTCATGGACAGAGGAACCTGGCAGGCTACAGTCCATGGGGTCACGAAGAGTCAGACACAACTTAGTGACTAAGCCACCACTTTTTAAATTTTTGTTTTTACTATGGCCACAGACAGAATTCTTCATTCCTGGGGCGGCCAGCACATTGAAATGCATACCATAAAATTCAGGAAGTTACTGTCACCTACCTGATAGGAGAGCTGATCTGTAAAATGTAGTGATAGCAGACTGCCAAGTCTGGGTGAGAGGAAAATTGAAGTGCCAGCACTTTCAGCACAGCCCTGAAAGAAGTGCTAGGCTAGGAGTATTCATCCTCAGACCAACATAAGCAAAGAAAAATGAAGGGCCGAGTGAAGCTTCATTTCACTCTATAATGTTAACGACCATTTGTGATTTTGAAATAGGATTTGTCCAATCCTAAGAAATGGACAAAACTGAAATCTTTAGAGCATGAGATGGAAAAGTTTTTATAAGAGGACCCTTCTCTCTTGCTATCACTCCACCCACTCCCAAAGTCCACATCATAGCCACACTGATATAGCAGATGTCTCCTGAGAGGGCTTTGCCTTCTTATCTCACACCTTTGCTTTTGAAGGCATTCTTATATTTGAACATTATGAATATATATTCACATCCTCACTCAGTGTGTATGTGTGCAAAGTTGCTTCAGTTGTGTCTGACTCTTTGTGACCCTATGGACTGTACCCCGCCAGGCTCCTCTGTCCATGGGACTTCCCAGGCAAGAATACTGGAATGGGTTGCCATGCCCTTTTTCAGGGGATCTTCCTGGCCCAGGGATCGAACACACATCTCCTATGTCTCCTGCATTGGCAGGCGGGCTCTTTACCGCTAGTTCTACCTGGGAAGCCCATATATTCATAAATTTAGATGTTATTTCACCAAATGATAGCTCTGTTCTCCATCTTGCCAAACTTCTACTTCATCCTTTCAAATTATCTTCTGATATCCCTTCTCTGAGAAGCTTTTCTAATTCTGCAGCCCAAGCTTCACGGGAACATCCTGGATCAAGAATGAGCCTATACAAAACTTTTGCCGTATATAATTCTCTGCATGTTTTTTCTCTGCAACAAATCCTTTCTTCATGAATTCCTTGATATCAGCTCTAGCATCCGATTTATTGTTGATTCACCAGTTTGAGCACAGAACCTTCTTTGGCAAACAGTAAGTACTCAATCATTGTTTGCTAAAAGATTCATGAAAGACGTAGATGAAGGTCGGATTAACCACCATTTCCTCTACCTGGTTTTGCTTGCAGAAACAAGAGCCCAGTTTACACACCTCTTTTTCTTAAGTGTATGATCGATGCCATATTGACATGAAATAAGCATTGCTTGGGCCACGAGGGGATGGCATTTGGTACTGAGGTTCAACAAACAAATCAGGAATAGTACACAAGGAAGTGATAGATAGGCATTGATCACTATCACTGTAAGAAAAATCTATTGTCCTTCGATTGATGACTCTTCTAATTCATTCAATGGAATGTTTATTTTGAGCCATATTCCGGCTCTCAGAAGGTAAATGGTCTTGTTCATATATTTAGAGGTATAATAAAAGGAAACTGTGGTTTGAAAGCTTAGAAGGAAGGTAAAGAGAATGACACAGTAGGAAGAGATGTTTCTTGTAGCAAAACCCTGGGAGAGGAAAAGCTGGCTGAGGCAAGGTCATCGGAATGCACAAAAGCAATGAAAATATAAATGGTAATGGCCCAGTTCCCAAATACTTGGTTACATACTAGGCCTAGAACTAAGTACTTCATATATATCAATTAATTTAATCTTCATTTAACCATGGAAATTTTGAAGCGCAGAGAAGCTACTTACCCCAAAGTAACCCCAGTAACCAAAGTAACTCAGTGACCCAAAGAACTCATCCCAAAGCTGCACAGAAAGAAACAGGCAAACCTAGGGTTTCAACTTAGACAGGCTAACTACAGACTCCAGATATTTCACATCACAGACTGGGGAAAAGCGAGGTACTGATGTACAGAGCATAGGACTCTGATGAGTATGACTTGGTATGACGTAAGTTTGTAAGGGATGAAGCTAAAATTTTGCTTTGGGAAAGTAATGCCATAATTAGCTGTGAGTACATGGGATATTTCTCTTGGTTATATTAAGTCAAGTAAACTAAATACAATTTATCTAACCTTGTTCATCCACCTCAGCGCATTTGCGCTCTTCATTTTCTTTAAGACTATTGTGAAACTGAGAAGATAGAAGCTGATTCCATTTGCCTGTATTCATGTCTCTGGTCTAATTATATTGCGTGTCTATTGGTGAAATGCTCAATTTTGTGTCATACTACCTCCAAAATGATAGCATAGCTTCATCTGCAAAGTAGTGTAATAAAAAATGTGGAGCTTGGACTCAAAGGAGTTGGAGTCTTCCATGTTGTAGGACTTTGGACAATTCAAATAGCTCTTCTGAATCTCTAATTTCTCTCTGGTAAAAGAAGTGAAATTTTAGCTCTCTCCTGGGGAAGTTGATGAATATCAAATGAAATATTACATCGTCAAGCAGTTCCTGAACTTCAGGGGGAGGAGGTGAAGTGTTATGCCAGGATCTGTCATTGTTGTGCTCATTCACGATTCACTCAGCAGCTGGGTGCGTAACTCCCACAGTGCATCAAATCTGTTAGGTGTGCTGGGGATTGTATAGTGAACAAGTCCTCTGCTGCAGGGAGAGCAAATGTTTGCATGGGGTGATAAAGGGGAGAACAGCAAGAAACAAGTAAATACATGTAATCATTTGGGAGTCCAAGTGTTATTAAAACATCAACATATGGATATATTTTCAGTTGTTTTTGCTCTACCATATTCTAACCACCAGCATGGATTGACTGCAGAATATTAGTATGGGGAAGTGTCTTTTTTAAACATCCCGACCACCGTGGTATGGAATTCTGGGTGGTCTGCAGCACTGTCGAGCCCATATAACCCCTGACGGCACGTGGAGGCCCACTAAACACATGCTTGCTGAATGCTCCACTAAGAGCACGGCAGTGACTGGTGCTTTCCTGATGTCCCCTTGGCGTGAAATAGTTATAAAGGAGTTATGACGCAGAATTAAAAGGTAACTCACAGTTTTAGAGAGTTCACTATCGCGAGGTTAGTGGAGGTAGGTTAGCACAGTAGCGTGAGGGCAAACCCTTGAGTGGGATGGCCTAGGGCTTACTCTCAGTTCACACCAATGATTGTGGCCAAGTTACTTAAGCTCTGTGCATATCCACTTTCTCATCTATAAAATGGGAGTAGTAAAAGTACCATAGGCCATAGGGTGGTTGATGATGTTCTATAAACCAGCAATCCCCAACTTTTTTGGTGCCGGGGACTGGTAGACAGTCCTTGTTTACCTGGAAGACAGTTTTTCCATAAATGGGGGTGAGGGATGGTTTGGGGATGATTAGAGCACGTTACATTTATCGTGCACTTTATTTCTATTTTTATTACATCAGCTCGACCTCAGATCATCAGGCATTAGATCCCAGAGGTTAGGGAGCCCTGATATAAACTAATACAAAATGTATTTAGAATGGTTCCTGAGTGCATTGAACCTTCAATGCATGTGTGTTCACACACACACACACACACACACACACACACACACACACACACACACATGCATTGAAGTCTCAATATACTCAATATATTTTTGGTTATTATTGTTTTCCTTCCTCCCTCCCTTCTTTCCTTCCTGCGTTTCTTCCTTTTGTCAATTGGAAAATTAGTCTTCCAGTTCCTTTGCCATAAGTCAAAGCAAATAGCAGAAAAACAACTAGAAATCAAGGGGCTATTTGGTTTTTCCTCCTATTACAGCTTGCAACTGTAGACTCAGGTGGCCCCTCTGGGGTTGGATTATTTTTTTTTGAATGGGTCAAGCTAGAAAGCAAGTTGATCTTCCCTACAGAATTTGAAATGAAAGAAACTCTGAGCCTCTGGCAGCTGTTTATCTCATGGATACTCTGGTTTCTGTCTTTATGCAAAGCTATGTCATCTAACTAGTGAGAAATCCTCTAGATCCAAGATGCCCACATTGAGGACAAACAGGTGACATTTTTCTGTTTTGATTATTAGGAATTAATCATAAAAATTACCTTTGGTAGAAACCCTATCATAGACCAAATTCTAGGCTAAGTAGCTTACATATAACATTTAATTATCAAGGCAAATATATGAAATAGTTATCATCCAGCTTTTATGTTTGAGAAGAAGCAGTTACATAACTTGTTTAGTATCACACAGTGGATTCTGGATCTATCTGATCTCAAAGCCCATGTAATTTCCTCTAGAAAGCATCCCACAGACAGCATCACCTTTCTTAGATTATGACCTTGCCATTCCTATGATATATACAGAGCTTTTTAAAATTTAAAATCCCAAAGTCTTGCCATTCATAAGGGGCACCATGATTCACAAACAACATGAACACTTCCCAGCACATACACACACCAAACCCTCTGCCTTGAGTAAGGGATGGTGACTTTCCTTGCTTATCACAGGAAGGGAAAATATGGACATTTTCAGTAAAGGCACTGGTGGTGAGCTTTCCCCAGCAACAATGACTATGGCTTCCTTGTCTTCTCATAAATGAGACATCTGTTTTATTCCCCAGAGCTTGGAGCTGGAGCCTGAGCCATGGTTGCAGCAGCTAGCATGGTGCAAATGTTTAAAGCTCTAATCAGATATCCAGTCATTGGTTACACAGTCGCTTTTCCTTTTGATGAGGAAATATGCAATTCCTTAGGGATGAATGTCAAATGTTCATAAATAGAAAAGCATCTGAAATATCCATAAGCGATACTTATTTATAGGGACCATTTATCCAGACTCTCTACGTGCATTTCCAGCTCCACTATTTATCTGTGGCATTATCCATCACCGTGTAGCACTCATATATCCACATGCTGTTTCTATTTATATGCATGGAATCTATCTCGCTAATTGTTCTCAAATCTCTAACTAGTGAGTACCGTAATTCACCTCCTGCCAGATGGCAGCACGTGCTTTTCCATGACTTCTAATTCTGTCCACAGTAAACCTATCGGCAAATCATTTGTCTGTTCATTCATGGTTTCTTGCTACATCAATCAGCAACTTCATTTGTTTCTATCTACAACATCAATGTGGGGTTCTTTTCCATATACAATGCATTTTCCCCATTCAACTTTCCCCATACTTCATCTGACCCTTTCGTGAGTGTCTGCCTGTATGTACATTCTCAGCAAAACCAATTATTGTTACTTAATGCTTGTGACCAAAATGGTGAAAAGAACATCTGTTTTGGATTATGGTGATGTGAATTCAAACCAAGCTTTCACTTTAAGCTAATTTCATAAACAAAGCCACTTCATTAGCAGGACCTGATTAGTACTACAAATCTCATAGGATTTTTTGTTTTTTGTTGTAAGGGAGAGCTAAGCTGTAAGTTACAATATCTGCCTATAAATGTGCACTAGACCTTCCTAAGAACTTATCTGCTTAATTAACATTTGCTTAGCACTTATTCTGTGCAATGACTATGCTTTGTATTTTTCAAGTCACTTAATCTTCAAATAATTCTAAGAGGTAGCTACTGTTGTTATTTTGATTTAATAAAATGAGAAAACTAAACGCTATCAAGGTTGGTAATTTGCACAAGAATGCACAACAAGGAGAAACAAGGAAGAAGTGAAGTGAAATTAAAGTCACTCAGTCGTGTCCAACTCTTAGCAACCCCACGGACTATACAGTCCATGGAATTCTCCAGGCCAGAGTACTGGAGTGGGTAGCCTTTCCCTTCTCCAGGGGATCTTCCCAACCCAGGGATTGAACCCAGCTTTCCCACATTGCAGGCAGATTCTTTGCCAGCTGAACCAAAAGGGAAGCCCGAGAACAATGGAGTGGGTAGCCTATCCCTTCCCCAGCAGATCTTGACCCAGGAATCAAACCGGGGTCTCCTGCATTGCAGGAGGATTCTTTACGAACAGAGCTATGAGAGATGCTCAAGGAAGCAAGGTTCTAATCCTTGTTTTTCTGAATCCAAAGTGCCAGATACACTTTTAATTGCTGAATTCTCAGCACTTAGGACAGTGCCCAGGGTTTCCCTGATGGCTCAGTTGGTAAAGAATCTGCCTACAACACAGGAGACTGCCTGCAACGCAGGAGATCAGAGTTCAATCCCTGGGTCGGGAAGATCCCCTGGAAAATAAAATGGCAGCCCACTCCAGTATTCTTGCACAGAGAATTCCATAGACAGAGGATTCTGCTGGGCTACAGTCCATGGGGTCGCAAAGAGTTGAACAGGACTGAGTGACTAAACCACCACCAGGACAGCGCCAGGCTCTGTAGCTTTCAATTGACATCTACAAGCTATTGCCATCATTGGAATTAAATTACATCTCTGTTCTTGTGATATTTAATGACCGTATAGTTGGTTTGACCCTATGGATAAATCTGACAGTTAACTCATAAATGCAGATGAGTGCTTTAGAGTTTCAAACACATCTGTCTCTTCCCAGAAATTCTGATGGCATATCGAGGACATTGATGAAACTATAGCTAAAAATAGCTCACATTTTGGTGTGCTTGCTATATACCAACAGACAATGCTAAATACTCAGTACACATTACCTTATTTTATTTTTACAATAACTCTATAAGGTAGATAACAGTGTCGTCCCAATTGTATAAATGGGGATGCTAAGTAACAGGGAAATTTAAGTAATTTGCCCAAAATTATAATTGTGGTAACTATTCAAGCTAAGGTTTGAATCCCAGCATTCTGTCTCCAACCTCCTTATAGTTGAGCTAGTCACTAAACATCCTTTACCTACATTTAGGGTACTAATATGATGGGGATGATAATATTGGCTAACACACAGGATTTTGAAAATTAAGTGGGATACTGTGTTCTTGAGCCAGTCCTTGCCACTTTGAAGACTGAGCTCAGTGTATATTAGTCAGTACCATTAGTAGCTACTAGATTTCAAACTCCCTGAGTACAAATATCATGTCTAGTTCATTTCCATTTCCCCCACAGCACCCGGACACTGTTTGTTGTCTATTATTGGTGCATAACAAATGCCTTTGAATGAGACTGAACAGAGAATAGGACTCAATCAGTAAGGATCAAATCTCCTATGAGGAATTTAAGAGCAGTGGCCTTCAGGCATTTCTGGGGGCTCAGGGAAAGGTAGGGTTACTTTTAAGTCCCTCTCCATCCATGCGACAACATATTGGGTTGGCCAAAAAGTTTGTTTTGGTTTATCCACACCATCTTATGGAGAATCGGAATGAACTTTTTGGCCAACCCAATAAATAAGCCCCCTTATCATAACCTTCTTAATATCTGGCTTCCCAGATGGATTGGTGATAAAGAATCCACCTGCCAAAGCAGGAGATGCAGGCTTGATTTCTGGCTTGGGAAGATCCCCTGGAGGAGGAAACGGCAACCTGCTTCAGTATTCCTGCCAGGGAAAACCCTTGGACAGAGGAGCCTGACAGGCAACAGGTCACGGGGTTGCAAAGGAGTTGGACACGGCTTAGTGAGTCAGTTCAATTCAGTTCAGTCACTCAGTCATGTCCGACTCTTTGCGACCCCATGGACTGCAGCGCGCCAGGCTTCCCTATCCATCACCAGCTCCCAGAGCTTACTCAAACTCACATCCATCGAGTTGGTGATGCCATCCAACCAGCTCATCCTCTGTCATCACCTTCTCCTTCTGCCTTCAATCATTCCCATCATCAGGATCTTTTCAAGTGAGTCAGTTCTTCGCATCAGGTGGCCAAAGTATTGGAGTTTCAGCTTCAGCATCAGTCCTTTCAATGAATATTCAGGATTGATTTCCTTTAGGATTGACTGGTTTGATCTCCTTGCAGTCCAAGGGATTCTCAAGAGTCTTCTCCAGCACCACAGTTCAAAAGCATCAATTCTTTGGCACTCAGCTTTCTTTACCGTCCAACTCTCACATCCATACATGACTACTGGAAAAACCATAGCTTTAACTAGACAGACCTTTGTTGGTAAAGTAATGTCTCTGCTTTTTAATATGCTGTCTATGTTGGTCATAGCTTTTCTTCCAAGGAGCAAGCATCTTTTAGTTTCATGGCTACAGTCACCATCTGCAGTCATTTTGGAGCCCAAGAAAATAAAGTCTAGCACTGTTTCCATTGTTCCCCCATCTATTTGCCATGAAGTGATGGGACTGGATGTCATGGTCTTAGTTTTTGAATGATGAGTTTTAAGCCAGCTTTTTTACTCTCCTCTTTCACTTCCAGCAAGAGGCTCTTTAGTTCCTCTTTACTTGCTGCCATAAGGGTGGAATCATCTGTGTATCTGAGGTTATTGATATTTCTCCCAGCTTAGTGAGTAAGCAACAACAAAAACATTCTGAGGAAGCCCTACCTCTTGGAATTCCACTGAGTTCCTAAGGACAGAAACAACCCAACCCTCCCACTGCCCACACTCCCCCTCCAAAGGATGGGCTCGCTAGAGGGACAAGCACAGCTAATATCAAGGAAGTGGTGATCAAAGAGCCCCTTAATCACAACCTCTAGCTTAATTTTGCCTTCTACTCACCAGAGACATAAGCAAGAGTCTCAGTTTACCTATGGCAGGCGGTAGGCCTATGGAGATATTCAGAAGCAAAAGAGAGTGTTCATCCAAACACGTGGATATCTTCATACACAAACGAAAACACATTCATAGAGGTAAAGAACAATCAGTGATGGCGGAGGCTACCAAAACTCAAACTCCCTGGGACTGGCTGTTGAACAGCAACTCCTGCTGCAGATCCAAGTTCCAAAGCATAATTTGTAGTCATGTAGCATGAATACCCGCGGATGACAGTGTAACACATTTATAGATCAGACCCTAATGGACAGCGTCTGTGCTTTATAACTGCATTTAACTGTTTCTCACTTCTCTGCTGGTAGAAAACAGGAATGCATAAAAATATACTAAGAAGAAAGAGGAAAATCCTATTCCTAACATAATTTCACTTGCAAAAAGGGAATGAGGGAGAAGCACTCCTCTCGCTATGTTGTGATAATTAATAGTAATAATGTTTCTACTGCCTTGAGAACTCATCATGTTTTGGGTAGTCACCTCAGGGCTATACATGCATCATCTGTAGTTCCAAAATATGGTGCAAAGGCGGGCATCATTTTCCTTTTAAGGATCCCAAACTGAAGTTCAGAGAGGTTTAGTAATCTGCCCAGAGTTCAAGCTGAGCTTGAACTTTGAGCTAGGACTTTCGATGTTCAGCCCCCAAATCAATCATGAAGGTACAGCAAAAAGACCAGGCTGAGGCAAAACTCAGAAACAGACATATGATCATGTTCCACTAGTCTCTGCTCCAGGTTTAATTTTCTCTCTGACAATCCTGGATGTAAGGTCTCATCATCTCAGCAAAACTGAGCTCAGAGTACGTCTGTAACTCTTGCAAGGTCACATCGGTTAAACGCTGGAGTGGAATTCGGAATCAAGTGTGTTGTCTCCAAATACTTATCAGCCCTAGAACATCAAGAAGGTGGAGGTGTGAGTGAGTTTTCTTCTATACTTGCTACCATGCCTTCAAATGCTCGTGAATATCTGGGTATCCCTTCTTGTAGATTTTTTGCTAAATATCCTTTCTGCTTCTAAGTTGACTTTCTCAATACCTGAAAGGGTTGGTTGACCTGCTTAGGACAAATATTATGCACTTAGCACCCTCACAGAATAGAACTTGTCAAGATCTCAGAATATTTAACCAAAATCAAACAGCTTTGGTAGCAGCAACATTTGACCTTAAAGGGCTGCTTCTCAAGTAGTATGGATTTATGACCTAATAGCTGTTCATAGCTCAAGGAGATCAAACCAGTCAATCCTAAAGGAAATCAATCCTGAATATTCATTGGAAGGACTGATGCTGAAGCTAAAGCTCCAGTATTTGGCTACCTGATACAAAGAGCCGACTCATTAGAAAAGACCCTGATGCTGGGAAAGGTTGAAAGCAGGAGGAGAAGGGGACACCAGAGGATGAGATGGTTGGATGGCGTCACTGTCTCAATTGGCATGAGTTTGAGAAAGCTCAGGGAGATGGTGAAGGACACGGAAGCCTGTCATACTGCAGTTCATGGGATTTCAGACTAGGATGTGACTGAGAGACTAAACAATAACAGCAAGCTGTTCATAGGAGATGGATTTGGAGGGGAGGGGCTAAAGGTCCCTCTCGTTTGAATACCACCTCTGCATGAGGACAACTCTCTTTTATAAAAAGAAAGATTTGGTAAAAATAGATACCTAGTGAGGAGATGCTAGATAGCATGGAGACCTCTCAGCTCAGTGCTCTGTGATGGCCTAGATAAGTGGGATGTGGGGAGTGAGCTCAGGAGGGAGGGGATCTTTGTAGAGTTGTAGCTTACTCACTTCATTGTACAGAAGAAACTAATACAATATTGTAAAGCAATCCTACTCATATATATGTATTATATATATATGTATATATATAAATCAGTAAATTAAATACTGGCAAACAAATTAAAAATAAATTAAGATTAAAAAAAGAGTTGCTTTTATTGTGGAGTTCATGTCCTATTCATTTTTGTACCCTAGTATCTGGCACACGAATGCTACATTAATAGCCATGGATGTTCTTTGCATATGTAGAGTGTCTGGACCACCACTTGTCTATAAAGGACCTCCCTGGGGTGTGAGCAGAGCTGCTACAGGCATCCAAGGTGACTGGCAAGGCTGGAAACATATGCATGGATTTTTCCAAAGCTAAACCCATTCATCACCTCTATAATGTCTCAGAAGGCAAGAAGGTTGTCCTTTTTTTTTTTTTTTAACCATTGGATCCCAAAAGCCTAGAACTGTGTCCATATATTATAGGTTCTCAGTGAATGTTTGGTGAATAAATAATAGCCAGAAAGTGGAAGCAACCAGCATGGCCTTCAACAGACGATTAGATAAAAAGATGTAGCACACATATCAGTTCAGTTCAGTCGCTCAGTCGTGTCTGACTCTCTGCGACCTTATGAATCGCAGCACGCCAGGCCTCCCTGTGCATCACCAACTCCCAGAGTTCACTCAGACTCACATCCATCGAGTTGGTGATGCCATCCAGCTATCTCATCCTCTGTCATCCGCTTTTCCTCCTGCCCCCAATCCCTCCCAGCATCAGTCTTTTCCAATGAGTCAACTCTTTGCATAAGGTGGCCAAAGTACTGGAGTTTCACACATATACTCAGGCATTAAAAGGAATGAAATTGTCATTTCATTTGCAGAGTGCCATTTGCAGAGATGCGGATGGACCTAGAGACAGTCAGACAGAGTGAAGTAAGTCAGGAAGAGAAAAATAAATATTGTATATTAGCCCATATATATGGAATATAGAAAGCTGATACAGATGAATTTATTTGTAAAGCAGAGATAGAGACACAGGGGTAGAGAACACATGTATGGATACCAAGACCGGGATGAGGGTGGGATGAATCAGAACACTGAGATTGATGTATATACACTATTGATACTATGCATAAAATAGATAACTATTTTATAATAAATATATGAGAACCTAGTGTACAGGTTCTCATATAGGGAACCCTACTCAATGCTCTGTGATGAATGGGAAGGAAATTCCGAAAAGATGGGATAGATGTATATATATGGCTGATTCACTTTGCTATACAGAGGAAACTGACACAATATTATAAAGCAACTAAACTCTGATAATTTTTTAAAAAGTGATTCTTGTCACATTGTAATTTAGTCAGCCCCAACTTCCTTTACACACACATAACTGCATGTACACACACCCACACCCCCATAACATGCATGAAAATCCATGAATTTGCACACTGGTAGGCTTTGACCCGAGAAGAATGCCTTGAGGTCAGAAATTGTTTTGTGTTTCTGTCTGGCCCCAGGACTTAGAATGGTGACTGGTACAGCGCTTAAGGGAACATTTGTTTGGGCTGGTAAACCATCTCCCAAGGATGTTTTCCAGGGCTCCATCCTACTGAGTTTTAAGAGGCTCTGTTATATCTAATTTTTCAAAGCTTTTCTTCATGCTAGTATTACCTTCTCATCAATTATTTCTCCATTTTCATTCTGAATTTTTGCCTTTTTCCTTGTTATACCTTCATCTACCACTACACAACACATCGCTCCTGGGGATTCATGTTGAAATCTCTGCTACAGAGAGTATATCACCAGCATGGGCTTCTATAACACTTCCAAAGTAGCACCAAGGGAGCCCACCCTTTGTACAATGACTATAAGGTGTTACTTGTACAACATGGAAAGGGATGAACGGCAAAGATTATTCTGGAAAGAAAGAGGAATTCTGGCTAGGGCTCACAGTAAAGGCAAGAGCCCAAGACTACAGCGTCCCCTCCCCACACACACGAAACTGTGAAAGAAGAGACTCAGCTGTGGGATGCAGTAAAGAAATTGTAAAATAAAGAGGAAGCCAGATACACACAAAGAAAGAAGTGGATTTAAGGTTGAATTGAGTATGCATGCGTGATATGTCGCTGCAGTCGTGTCTGACTCCTTGCAACCACAGACTGCAGCCTGCCAGGCTCGTCTGTCAGTGGGATTCTCCAGACAACAATATACTGGAGTAGGCTGCCATGCTCTCCTCCAGAGTCTTCCTAAGCCAGGGATTTCATCCATGTCTCTTATGTCCTCTGCATTGGCGAGTGGGTTCTTTAACACCAGAGCCTTATTCAGTCTTTATTTCAATCTATACTTATTGGGTTCCTTCTAGACATCTGTCCCCAGGATATTGGGTGCCAGGACACACACAGTCCCTGCCCTGTTATGCCTTAGGCCCTAGTGGGGAGTGAGGCATGGCTAAGATAGTTACATAAGTATATAATAAAAAGCTGATGAGTCCTGTAAATATGTAAAGAGGCTCTGATCTATTTGGAAGAGTCTGCAAAGCTTTTGCCAAAGAGGTTATGTATTTATTTATTTTTGTGACTCACAGCAGGTGGGATCTTAGCTCCAGACAAGGTATTGAACCTATGCCCCCTCTGGTGGAAGTGTGGAGTCTAAGGAAGCATAGACCACCAAGGAAGTCCCCAAAGAGATAATTTTTGAGTTCAGATTCAGAGATGGGGAAGAGTTAGCTAGGCAAAGGAAGGTAACGGGAGTTGGAGGGAATTTAAAACAGAGAGGACAATATGTACAGAGATTGTATTTGGGGAAAGAACACATAAGAGGAAATGTAAAGAGACCAAGTGTCCAGAGCATGGAGGTAGGACAGCTGCCTGAGAAGAGGTCAGAGGGAAGGTAGAGATCCCTTACTGACCAGGAACAAAGGCCACAGAGTGGACAGTGACGTTCACCATGAGAAGGATTGCTGTTGTTCAGCTGCTTCAGTTGTGTCCAACTCTTCACACCACTATGGACTATAGCCAGCCAGGTTCCTCTGTCCATGGTCTCTCCCAGCAAGAATACTGGAGTGGGTTGCCATTTCCTTCTCCAGGGATCTCAACCCAGAGATCGAGCCCGCCTCCCTTGCTTGACAGGCAGATTCTTTACCACTGAGCCACTTGGGAAGCCCCGTAAGAAGGATAGGAAACTGTTACTGTATTTAAGTCAATGAGTGATAGGAGACATTTGCACTTTTCAAGTTGACTCTGGCTAATATGTAGGAAATGGTCTGTTTGGAATAAACAATAGAATCAGGATGCCCAGCTGGATAGTAACTGCAGAAATCCAAATAAAAGATGATGGCTTGGACTAGCATGGCAACGGGTTGAGGAGGAATGGGGTATGTTCGAGACATACCAAGATATAAAACTGGCAGGATTGCCGATGGATACGGTGTGGTGGTGGGGCAAGTTTCCGGTGTGGTTTCTGGATTATGCACCTAGATGCCTGGGGGTGTCACCTGTTGGGGCTTCCCAGGTGGAGCTAGTGGTAAAGAACCCACCTGCCAGTGCAGGAGACACCAGAGACACAGGTTTGATCCCTGGGCCAAGAAGATCCCCTGAGAGGAAAGGGCAACCCATGCTGCGTGAGGACTGAGTGGGCATGGAGAAGAGCATGCAGTTGTTTGGGTCCAACGCTTCACTTCCTCACCCTCTAGTCATGAAAATTAACACATTAGATTCACCTCCCAGAGGTCAGTTTCCTTATTTGCTATGCTAGAATACTGCCTTGTCTGTAGAGCTGTAAGAATCAGATGAGACAAAATTACAAAAATTGCGCAATGCAATGCTGGTTCTAACCTCGTGTCCCACAGATAACAGCAGTCACTGCATTACCAACTTTGTGATCTCAAGTCAGAAAATTGACCTCTTTTCTCATCTGTGGAATGGAATTAATCATAGTGGCTTCCTTGCACTTTGCTGTGAAAGACAATGCAGAAACTGTGCCTGTTCCAGAGTGGCTGCTCAGTACACATTACACATTAACATTAAAGTTCCAGAAATGTACTTGATTTCTGTTTGGCTGGATGAGTAAGAAATAAGCGCATGAAATGAGGGGGAAAAAAAGTAGCCAGGAGCAAACATGAAGACATTTGTCTGTTTTTGTTAGTGTCTGTCTTTGCTAGCGCTGTCTTTTTCAACTAGACCTTCACTTTACAAACTATGGGATGGAGATGAAGCTTATTTCTACTTCCTCTGCTGGTCACCAGGAGAAGGTCACTGAAGAAAGGATCCTTTTGAGACTTCCCTGGTGGTCCAGTGGTTGGGAGTCTGCCTGTCAATGCAGGGAACAAGGGTTCAGTCTCTGGTCCAGGAAGATCCCATATGCCATGGAGCAACATGCATCAAAACTACTGACGCCTGTGTGCCTAGAGCCCGTACTCCACAACAAGAGATGCCATCGCAATGAGAAGTCTGCACAGCACAACTAGAGCGTGGCTCTCGCTCGATGCAACCAGAGAAAGCCCGCATGCAGCAACGAAGACCTAGTACGGCCATGAATAAATAGATAAAAATTTTAAAAAACAGTCCAAATTTTAAAAAAAATCTTAAAGAAAAGACGCTTTGTCCACCTGGAAATTCTTGTGCTGGGAAGGGTACAACAGATGGCTGCTTTTCAGCACACTCACAGAAAGAGGGCATTCTTCTTTAGAAACCTTAAAGACAGTGTCTCAGCCTCCAGGGAGCCAGGGACAGCAAAGCCAAGAGATAATGAAAGAGGGAGGGAGGTGGACAAAGACACGGCCTGGAGCTAACCGTGAAAGACAGGCTGCCTGCCTGCTGTCCACCCCTCTGCAGCAATGTCAAATCAGGGCCCATCAACGCTGATGAGAAATCAGATAGAGGGACTACAGGAGGGTACATTCCAAGGAGTCATTCATCTCTGGAGGCTAAACCTATGTAATGTCCTTGCTAATCTTGGGCTCCTGGGTTATGAAGCCTGCCATGAGGGATGAGTTATATTTTCAATAAGTCATTCTAGCTAATCAGGCCCTCTCATGGTGAGCTGCTCAAGAAGAGACAAGATGAACCACTCTGAGCTTCTGAGCAGGGGGCTCAGATAAGGAGAGAAAACTCAGTGGGGGCCTCCTGACCCCAAAGGGCACTGCCATCCCCACTCCCCTTGCCAGTTGGCACAAAGGGAAACACAGACCACGCAAGCACAGGAAGATGACGGGATCGGTGTTTGATAAGGTTATGATTAAATCAGGGCTTTTGCTCTAATTATACTGCATTTAAATAAATGCAGCCTAGTAATTGTAATTGATGTGCAATTAAACGTGTATTTATATCACCATTGCCTTTCCCTGTGCAGCTGTCTGTTCCTGCTTCTCATTGAGTCTGGGGACACTGAAATCTGCCTGATGCTCAGGAGGAAGCCCTGCTTCTCTCACGTGGATTCCTGGTCCAGGAAGTATAGCAGGAGCCCTGGGGCATGCTTAGAAACATTCCAACATTCCAGGGCCTGAATGATATTTGCAGGTCTTTTCAATCAGCCTTTCCAGGAGAGGGCAGAGGCTGAGGGTCCTTCTTCCCCCCAGAAGGTTTTCATCTTCTCATCTATGTGCCGATTCTTGTGCAGCCCCTCAGTTGTATCTGACCCTTTTGAACCTGTGGACTGCAATACACCAGGCTTCCCTGCCTTTCACCATCTCCCGGAGTTTGCTCAAACTCATGTCCACTGGGTCGGTGATGTCATCCAATCATCCTCTGTCACCCCCTTCTCCTCCTGCCTTCAATCTTTCCCAGCATCAGGGTCTTTTCCAATGAGTCAGTTATTTGCATCAAGTGGCCAAAGTATTGGAGTTTCAGCTTCAACATCAGTCCTTCCAATGAATATTCAGGACTGATTTCATTTAGGATGGACTGGTTTGATTTCTTTGCTGTCCAAGGGACTCTCAAGAGTCTTCTCCATCACCAGAGCTGGAAGGCATCAATTCTTCAGTGTACAGGCTTCCTTCTAGTCCAACTCTCACATCTGCACATGACTACTGGAAAAACCATATAAGTGCCGGATGGGTCATTAAACAATGACAGAGTTAGGGAGAGATGAATGGAACATCACAGCTATGGAAAATATCATTGGTGTTATCAAAAAGCCGTGAGGGAGATCTCTGAGATCCTAGGTAGAACCTCTGTGAATTTCTAGGTGTTTCAGCTATATGGAAGGTAAGACCCAAATATGGCAAGGTGGAGGAAAAGGGACAGATAAGAAATTACATGAAGATTCAAGCTCGATTTACATTTCAGTGAACTTATCAACGCTGGTAGCTAGGATATATCATAAGGCTGAAGAAGATATGCCCTCAGGATGTGCATCATCTAAGCTACATGAAAGTAGGAAAACAGCTCAGGCAAAGAATTAAAGCAATGTAAATCAAGAAGGTTAGGGGCATTAATGCTGAGCTCACTGCTGATTGCATATTTGAGACTTAGATGAATATCGTAAACCTTTAGCCTCTTTCCCCAGAAGTCATGATGCCAGGGCTTCTCTTCACCCATCAGAGTGCTAATTAAGAGGCCAGAGAAATACCACCATCCACCTCATCTGTTTTTGTCCTCCTGTTAAAGGACATCATGCATCTCCCTGACAGCTAGTCATTACAGGAACGTATGGGCACCCAGACTTCTGCCAGAGACAGTGAAGACCCCTAAAGATCCCAAGCAGAACCCTCAGCCATGCTGATGCTAAGGAGGGGTGCATCCTCTCACCAGCTACTATGGCTGATGCAGATTTTAACTCCCAAAGGGGTTCAGTGAGGCAGACCTCAGTGGAATGAGGGTGTTGGCAGACATAACAATGGGGAAGAGGGAAAAACAACTGATCTTGAATTACTGCAACTCTCTGAGGTCACTTTCAAATCTAAGGCACTTGAAAGGTGAAAAATGGTTTTCAGCATATTAAAAAAGCGCAGTACTTTCCACTTTCTTTCACTCTTCCTTGTTACCAGGCACTTCTCTATGTGATATTTAATTGATCTTTATCCTATAGCATGGATTATTATCTCTAAGTGACTCATTTAAAAAATGGAGACTTAGAGGGGTTAAGAGCCTCTTCAAGGTCAGAGGACTGTGCAAATGATAATGCTGGGACTAAAGCCCAAATATGCACCTACCAATCCAATGTTCTTTAAAAGTCAGTCAGGTAAATGGGCACAAAGGATCTTTAAGGATGATGGAAACGTTTTAAAGCTAGAAATGGTGATATTTGCACAGCTCTGTAAATTTTCTAGAAACCATTTCACACTTAAAATAATGACCTTTATGGCATGTAAATTATATTACAATCAGCTCTTAAAAGGCAACCAAGTATAGTAAGCAGGGCCTGAGCTTTGGTGTTATTATACCATGGTTCAGATCTTAATTCCAGCTCCTAAATTCTGGGCAACCTTGCACAAGTTCCTTAATCTCTGTCCACATCCATTTCTTCTTCTCTACAGTTGGAGTATTATTACCCACTTCTCAAGACTGCTGTGAGGGTCTGGCACTAAAACAATAGCAGCTAATTTTATTTCTGTTATTTCTGATGCCTAGGAATCCTGACATAATAAAGTCAGTAGCCATTCACTGCTTGCCTAATCAATAATCATACTCATATCAAGGTGAAACTTGGATGAGCAAGAGACATATGGTATTGTTTTGATCAAAGTCCCAAATCAGTACATTTCACCATTACTCAATTAGCAACTAAGTAGCTCAGCAGACCAAGGGCATCTGCATATTCACCTTCTCCTGAACTCAAACTCAAACTAAACTCCTTCTCAAACTTGACTACTCATAGGTATAGACTGGAGAGCTGTAAGAATTGGATGCCCAGGTCCCACCCTAGATCCAGCTAGTGTGTGCTCAGTCGTGTCTGACTCTTTGTGACCCTCTATCCATGGGAATATCCAGGCAAGAATACTGGAGTGGGTTGACATTTCCTTCTCTAGGGGATTTTCTCAACCCAGGGACTGAACCTGAGTCCCCTGTGACTCTTGCATTAGCAGGTGGATTCTTTACTACTGAGCCCCCCTGAGAAGACCCCCAACCCAGAGAACCTGATTTAAATCTGGTATGGAGTATAGACTGGGCGTTGAGATTACTGAAATCTTCCCATGTTTCTAATTGCTGCAAAGTTAGGAACCATAGATCATTGGCTTTCAATTCTGACTATAAAACAATTCTCTTGAGAAGCTTAAAAAAAACCCAAGCCTGAGCCTCACATGCTAAGATTCTAAAATAATAGATCCAGGGTGGAGTGTGGACATGCTAAACATTCCCCAGGTGGTTCTAAAGTGCAGCTTGGGTTGAGAACCATTGCTTCCTACCTTGATAAGCAAAATGCTGTATGGGTGAAGGATTTATTCCACGGCCCTTCCCTTCATTCCTCTCCCTTGTATCCTGGACAAGAGTTCACAGGATGGTATGTCGGGTACTTCCTGTTATTGCCTATGAAACTGTGACCTCAGATCTTAGGCCTGTTTCAGTGAAGCAGACCCTGGAGTTTCCAGTAATCCCAAGAACATAGGAGGAATATTATTAAGGAGAATGAGTCCATGTGCACGTGAACTCAGTTTTATCCAACTCTTTGAAACCCCGTGAACTGAAGCCTGCAAGGCTCCTCTGCTCATGGGGTTTCCTGGATGGGTTGCCATTTCCTCCTTTGGGGGATTTCCCCGACCCAGGGATCGAACCTCCGTCTTTTGCTTTGGCAGGCGGATTCTGTATTGCTGAGCCGCTGGAGAAGCCCATTAAGGAAGATAACTGATGCCAATTCAAAAGGAGCATGGGCAGAGTAGCTGAGTGTTCTTCAAGTCACGTGGTCCACATAGTGCATGGAGATTGGAAGCCCATAAGAATAGAGTTTCCAGGAAGTGCAAGAGGTCATGGGGTGCTGAGGAGATGCTCAGCAAAAGGTCAACCACCCATTCATCCTTGCAACAGATGGGAATGGAGTTGCTCCTCTACGGTAGGAGCTGTGACGATGGGGAGCCAGGGAGGCCTGACAACCTATTCGGAACTTAACAATGAAACTACAAACCTGCCTCTGCTGTAGTCAAACCATTCACTAAATGGAATCTCAGCTGACCACCATCCCTGTCATCTTGTGTTATACCCAGACCTCTGTTATTTACTTCTTTGGCTGTGTTGGATCTTAGCTGTAGCACACAGGACCTTCGCTGAGTCATGTGGGATCTTTCCTTTTGGCCCATGGACCCTCGAATTGTGGCATGCTGGCTCAGTAGTTGTGATGCATGGGCTTAGCTGATTGTGGGCATGTGGGATGTTAGTTCCCTGACCAGGGATACAACCCACATCCCTTGCATTGCAAGGCATATTCTTAAATACTGGACCACCAGGGAAGTCCCTCAGATCTCCATTGGCCACTCTTTCATTCGTCCAGAATGGTCCCCACATCCCTTGTTGCCTAGTCCACTAATCACTATTCTTATTCCTTCCTGTCTTGGGCTCAGATCGATGCCTTGACTTTCTTTCCGGTAACTGCTCCTGTGCAGACCCAGATTCTTTCTTTATCAAATGAGTTATCATCCTAGAGACCTTGAGGATGGGAGAATCAGGGGGTTCTATGGGTCAGGTAGAACTAACATGGGCAGATCTGGTCAGAAACACTTGCTCTTATAAAGGAGTTCTCAGAAAACTCTGGGAAGACAGCAAGCTTCATTCACTGGACAGGTGAAGTATGTACTCTGTCACTTCAACCACATTTCCAGCTCCCAAGGATTATGACTGAGCCGTCATGTCCCATCCTTGACCAAGTGATGGACCTGCCTTCGCTGTTTGCCCCCATCAGAATCCTTTGTGGCCCCATCCCACAGGGTCAGGTAGGCAGGATGAGCCGACGTAGAGCTGAGATAAGATCAACATATACTCCAAATCCTGGTGATTTGTATTCTCAGGAAGTAAAGAACCTACAGGTCCAGCTCCCAATTTTCTCTCCGGGCTTTATATCCATGCTTCTTTCCTCCACTTCTTGCCCTCTCTCCAAAAACAGTAAATGAGAGTGATGCTATCAGGAAAGCACTTAGGAAGGATAAGAGTGGGTGATGATCCTTCCACTGCTGTGATGTGTGACATCACTCACCCTTAATCAGATGGCCTGAAGTGCATTATCTCTCCAGTCCACTCAACAATGGATCAGAAAGCCCCTCTAAACACACTTTAGAGGGGCTTTCAGAGGACTATTATTAATTTTCTACACTCTGATACCCTTATCAATAAAATGGACATGGCAATAATTAATGTGAGAAGTTGCTTCACATGGTCTCTAATTTACAAATGTTACCTATTATTTATGTTGTTGATGAACAGAAGGGTGTTTTTGTGAAAATTTTGTAAAGGTTTTGGAATGACCACATGATATGAAGAGGAATGAATGAGCATCCGCCGTGTGGTATGTATTATCGTAAGCATGCTACTTATTATCTCATGTAAGCCTTACAACAATATATCATATAGATACTCTTACCCTTCCCACTTTATGGATGAAGGGGATTATCACAGAGAATTTAAATGACCATACCGATAAATATTCTCTGTGTTAATAAAAAATATATTTGGAAGATTCCAATGAACGTGTCCTCTGCATATTGGTAATTTCTCTGATACTTAATCCATGCCATGTACGGACACTATTTAATAAAGTTATGGATGAAGGAATGAATAAGTAATGCCCATAGCCTAAGGCACCAAGTAGGGTGACATCTTCCTACTTCCCAGGCCTTGAAAGTGACTGTCTTTCTTAATCCAGTGATCAGAACATTTCAGCCTGTGCTAAATAGATGTTGGGATATAGACTAATAAAGTCTTATCCTTCCCACTGTGCTCAACTGGGTTGAGAGAAACAGAATCACAACACCAAGTAGGTGGATAACTTTATGCTATGAAACCCACAAAGCAATAGCACTGAAGTCTCCCAGGCCAAGGTGATTGGCTGGCGAAGCAATGGAAAGAATGACAAATCCTTCTTTATTTTCAGAACTGTAAAATGATCAAAATGTCCATCAAAGAAGAATGGTTAAGGAAGCTATGGTACATATATACAGTAGAATATTACTATAAAAAGGAATGAATTTGGGTCATTTGTAATGATGTGGATGGACCTAGAATCTGTCATACAAACTGAAGTAACTCAGAAACAGAAAAGCAAATAATGTACATTAATATATACATAAATGGAATCTGGAAAAATGGTGCAGCTGAACCTACTTGCAGGGCAGGGATAGAGGCACAGAGAATGGAAAAGTGGGCACAGGGAAGGACGAGGAGGGTGGGATGGATTGGGAGAGTAGCCCTGGCATGTAAAAAACAGTGAGTGGGAAGCTGCTGCACAGCTCAGAGACTTCATCTCTGTGATGACCTAGAAGGGCAGGATGTGGCGTGAGAGGGAGGTCTAAGAGGGAAGGAATAAATGTATACATATGGCCCATTCTCTTCATTGTATGGCAGAAACTAGCACGATATTGTAAAGCAATTAGACTTTCATTTACAAATAAAAGATCAAAAATAGCAGCTCCTTCTATGACCTCCCATTAAAATTCAATCATGTCGCTGACTTACTACTCCACTTGTAAGGCAGACATGGTCCTGTTAAAGTAGTGGAAGCTTTGCTTTCCTGGGATGAGGATTTGGCCTTGGAGTTATTGGGGGGTCCTAGACACTAAGCCTGACATAACCTGTGCCATTTCTGACACTTCCGGAATTTGGGGATAAAATTGCTTCCTCTGTTCCAGACATGATTCCATTTTCATCCATTATTAGGTCTATCAGGATTTCAGCAACATTATTTTCATGTGACTTGCTATTCTGATGCTTTCCTTGTGGTTTGCATGAGATTGCCACCCCTCAATCCATTAGAAAGTGCCACCTTATTTTCAGAATGCATTGTTGTGTTTATCTAATGTCCTCAGACTCAGTGGCTGCCGGCAACCGTGATTTCAATTCCCCAGTTCCGTCCTGATTTGTGTTGATTGTTCCACTGGGAAGCATGGCTACTTATCACGCACAATGTACTCCTGATGTGCATAGAGGTCTGTAGATTTCAGCAGCCAGAGGACAGACTTCTTAGCCACTTTTCCTGCGGACTTGCGATTTTGGGAGGCAGAGCAGACTTTGGCTTAAACTGGAACCTGGCACCACTATAATGTGCTGTAAGATTGACGCCTTCAAAATTTTACACCGGTAGTCTTCTCTCCATCTGCTTAAGAGCTGGCAGTGGTAAAGCAAGGCATTCCCAGGCTAGCTTCCAATGAGAAAGCTCCCTTCACTGAGTAGTGAGCCTCACTTCATACTCAACAAGTGCCCAGGTCTGAACCCAGAGTATCCACACTCAAACTGGACTAGGTCTGTGATCTCAGCCAGGTTGATTACTTCAGCTGATTTCTGTTTTCTCATCAGTAGGGCTGCAAAGATCAAAAAAAGCAATAACCTGCAAAACACCTAAAATCATGCCTAGAACATGAAAGATTTTCAGGAAATGTTGACTTTTCTCTATATTACTACACTCTCCTTTGTCCCCATGGATGTTTCCATTGCCACCATTAAAGACTGAAGGATAAAGACAGTTAAACTAACCATCCCAAACTTCTCTTGTGGAAACTTCATCTAGCGTGGAACTACTTTTCCATCATGGATTCTCTGCCTGAGCCCAAACAAATCTATTGAAAAAATCAAGTTGGTTTTTTTTTCTTGTTTACTGGTATTAAATGATAGACTCTCAGGGAATCCATTCTATGATAGATTAAGCTACAACTACCTGAATGAATGAGACCATGCCTGTATTAGTGCATCCAGCTCTGGGGACTAAATAGTAAAAGAGGTGTTACATGCACCCAATGTTCATTGCAGCGCTATTTACAACAGCCAAGACATGGAAGCAACCTAGGTCCATTGACAGATGAATGGATAAAGAAGATATGGTACATGGAGAGAATGAAATATTACTCGCCCACAAAAGGGATTGAGATTGGGTCATTTGTAGAGATGTGCTTGGACCCAGAGTCCGTCATACAGAGTGAAGTAAGTCAGAACAAGAAAAATAAATATTGAGTGTTAATGCATATATAAGGAATCTAGAAAAATGGTACCGATGAACCTATTTGCAGGGCAGGAACTGAGGTACAGATGTAGAGAATGGACTTGCGTACACAGCAGGGGAAGGAGAGGGTGGAAGAGACTGAGAGGGTAGTATTGACATATACACAGATAACACATACACGTACATGTGTGTATGACCTAGAGGGGCGGGGTCAGAGGAGAGGCTCAAGAGGGGTGGAATATATGCATAGTTTTAGCTGATTCACTTTGCTGTACAGTGGAAACCATCACATTGTAAAGCAATTATTCATCAGCTAAAAAAATGAAAAGGGGTGTTAGTACTCCAAATCATGAATTATAATCATGAAGAGGCTTGATACCACATAATTAAAAGGAGGAGCATGGGATAGTGCATCTTAATTTTTCGTGTGTTCTCTTTATTTATTTATTTTTTTTGCTTACAATACTGTATTGGTTTTGCCATACATTGACATGAATCTGCCACAGGCGTACATGAGTTCCCAATCCTGAACCCCCCTCCCACCACCCTCCCCATATCATCTCTCTGGGTCATCCCAGGGCACCAGCCCCAAGCATCCTGTATAGGGCATCTTAATTTTTTTTTAATGGGGTATACATGATAGCTACATTTTCATTGATTGCTTCATGCTTGTCTTCTTTCAAAAACAAGGTTTTGGGATAAGACTTCTAATATGGCAAATCCTCTCAACAAATCTTCCCCAACATAAGCTACGAGACTGGACAAAGTTGTTAAAAACACATACACAATTTTAGGACTTTGGAAATTAACCAAATGCCTATATTGACTTTGGAAACAATTATTCATAGACAAAGTACTGAATTTGGGGTACAAAACCTGAAAGCCTGTGTCATTCTTTCTATAAGAATGTGCCAGTTCATAAAAACCAGAAGCTTCACTGATGGTGAGGGCCAATTTTATCTGCAACAAGCAGACAAGGGAGAAACCCTGTAATAGCTTTGTCAGTCGTGTTAGCTATCTCTGTAACAAATGAAAGAAAGACCACTTGCTCACTGAGAGGTGTGGACTTAGCTAGGCAAGTAAGAAACTGGCGGCACAGACAGAAATTTAGCAGAGAAATTTGATAAAAGACACAGCAAAAAGGGGTCTTGATCTTTCCCACTGGTCTCTAGTTGACTAGAAAGTTGTGCACACATGCAAAGTGGACCAAAGAGAATCTAGCTTGTTTATATACTGATGTCTGACTCTGTCCTTGCATATGTGCAATAGGACCTGTGGAAAGTAAAAACTGGAGCTGGCTTAAAAACTTTAGGAGGGACTTCTCTGGTGCTCCAGTGGCTAGGACTCTGCATTCCCAATTCAGGGGCTCAAGTTCAATCCCTGGTCAGAGAACTAGATCCCACAATACTATATCTAAGACCTGGCACAGCCAAAGAAAATAAATGAATAAAACAAAAATAAATATTTTAGGAAATTGTATGAATTTGAATGTGTGCCCCAACATATACACAAATCCATTGGTAGAGGGTAGAGACTTTCTGAATTGAGGTATTTAGCACAGATTTTCAAGTATCACTGTTTGATCATTAAGTTATGCAGAAAAAAATGACTCCTAGGAAATCGTGAGTAAAATAAAAATTTTTAAACAACAACACTCTCCGACATAAATCACAGCAGGATCCTCTATGACCCACCTCCCAGAATACTGGAAATAAAAGCAAAAATAAACAAATGGGACCTAATTAAAGTTAAAAGCTTCTGCACAACAAAGGAAACTATAAGCAAGGTGAAAAGACAGCCTTCTGAATGGGAGAAAATAATAGCAAATGAAGCAACTGACAAACAACTAATCTCAAAAATATACAAGCAACTTATGTAGCTCAATTCCAGAAAAATAAATGACCCAATCAAAAAATGGACCAAAGAACTAAATAGACATTTCTCCGAAGAAGACATACAGATGGCTAACAAACGCATGAAAAGATGCTCAACACCACTCATTATCAGAGAAATGCAAATCAAAACCACAATGAGGTACCATTTCATGCCAGTCAGAATGGCTGTGATCCAAAAGTCTACAAGCAATAAATGCTGGAGAGGGTGTGGAGAAAAGGGAACCCTCTTACACTGTTGGTGGGAATGCAAACTAGTACAGCCACTATGGAGAACAGTGTGGAGATTCCTTAAAAAACTGGAAATAGAACTGCCTTATGACCCAGCAATCCCACTGCTGGGCATACACACAGAGGAAACCAGAATTGAAACAGACACGTGTACCCCAATGTTCATCACAGCACTGTTTATAATAGCCAGGACATGGAAGCAACCTAGATGTCCATCAGCAGATGAATGGATAAGAAAGCCGTGGTACATATACACCATGGAGTATTACTCAGCCATTAAAAAGAATACATTTGAATCAGTTCTAATGAGGTGGATGAAACTGGAGCCGATTATACAGAGTGAAGTAAGCCAGAAAGAAGAACACCAAGACAGTATACTAATGCATATATATGGAATTTAGAAAGATGGTAACGATAACTCTGTATGCGAGACAGCAAAAGAGACACAGATGTATAGAACAGTCTTTTGGACTCAGAGGGAGAGGGAGAGGGTGGGATGATTTGGGAGAATGGCATTGAAACATGCATACTATCATATAAGAAATGAATCACCAGTCCAGGTTCAATGCAAGATACAGGATGCTTGGGGCTGGTGCACTGGGATGACCCAGAGGGATGGTACGGGGAGGGTGGTGGGACGGGGGTTCAGGATGGGGAACATGTGTATACCCATGGCAGATTCATGTTGATGTATGGCAAAACCAATACAATATTGTAAAGTAAATAAATAAAATAAAATCTGAAAAATAAATAAAAATGCCTTAGATAAAAAAAAAAATAAATAAACAAATCAGTAGAAACAGTAGCAGTCACATACCACAAGTGAAATATATTTCATAGGTTTATTCATAGCAAGTTACTAAGAAAACAACAAAATTTTTTTAAAAAGACTATAGAAACAAAAATTTCTGCATAGATAGGACATATCAGAATTCAGTTACTGTCATCCATTATCTAAAATATTCCCATTTTTAATGGGCCAAAGAACTAAATAGACATTTCTCCAAAGAAGACATACGGATGGCTAACAAACACATGAAAAGATGCTCAACATCACTCATTATTAGAGAAATGCAAATCAAAACCACAATGAGGTACCACTTCACACCAGTCAGAATGGCTGCGATCCAAAAATCTGCAAGCAATAAATGCTGGAGAGGGTGTGGAGAAAAGGGAACCCTCCTACACTGTTGTTGGGAATGCAAACTAGTACAGCCACTATGGAGAACAGTGTGGAGATTCCTTAAAAAATTGCGCATAGAACTACCTTATGACCCAGCAATTCCACTGCTGGGCATACACACCGAGAAAACCAGAATTGAAAGAGACACATGTACCCCAATGTTCATCGCAGCACTGTTTATAATAGCCAGGACATGGAAACAACCTAGATGTCCATCAGCAGATGAATGGATAAGAAAGCTGTGGTACATATACACAATGGAGTATTACTCAGCCGTAAAAAAGAATTCATATGAATCAGTTCTGATGAGATGGATGAAACTGGAGCCGATTATACAGAGTGAAGTAAGCCAGAAAGAAAAACACCAGTACAGTATACTAACACATATATATGGAATTTAGGAAGATGGCAATGACGACCCTGTATGCAAGACAGGGAAAGAGACACAGATGTGAATAATGGACCTTTGGACTCAGAGGGAGAGGGAGAGGGTGGGATGATTTGGGAGAATGACATTCTAACATGTATACTATCATGTAAGAATTGAATCGCCAGTGTATGTCTGACGCAGGATGCAGCATGCTTGGGGCTGGTGCATGGGGATGACCCAGAGAGATGTTATGGGGAAGGAGGTGGGAGGGGGGTTCATGTTTGGGAACGCATGTAAGAATTAAAGATATTAAAATTTAAAAAATCAAAAAAAATAAAAATTAAATAAAATAAATAAATAAATAAATAAATAATAAAATAAAATATTCCCATTTTTAATAAAAATTATGAGACATGCAAGTAAAGGGAAAATGTAAGGCATAGAGAAGGGGGCGCCAGAGAATAAGATGGTTGGTTAGCATCGCCACTCAGTGGACATAAGTTTGATCAAACAGCCGGAGATGGTGGAGGACAGGGAAGGTCTGGCATGCTGCAGACCATGGGGTCGCAAAGCGTCGGACTTGACTTAACAACAGAACAAGAGCAACAAAGGCACACTCAGAAAAGTGTTAAAAAGAAGTCAGTAAGGCAGTGTTTTTGAGTGGGGCCATATATTGGATTTAGCAGACAAAGATTTCAGAGTAAACATTACGAAGTATGCTCCAAGGACTAAAGAAAACTGTGTTTAACGTATGATGACAGTGATCAACAAACAGAAAATTTCAACAAACCAACAGAATTGTGAAAAGTGCCAACTGTAAATTCTGGAGTTGGAAGATATACTAATGAACCACGTGGCAAGAAACGGTGGGCAGTCTCTAGGAACCGCAGATCTGAAGGTGGCAGCATTACACACAAAAATGCCAAACTGGAAACAATCGTAATGTCCATCAGCTGGTGAACAGATAGACAAAGTTGTGTACCAACACAACAGAACACTTATCCACCACAAGAAAAGAAAAATTACTAACATGAGCTATTCACGTAAGAAGAGTAAATCTCAGAAACACTACACTAACTGAAATAAGCTAGACGGGGAAGACTACATACGGCATGATACTATCTATATGACTTGTCCAGAAAAAAATACATCTATAAAATAAGAAAGATTAGCAGTTGCCTGGGTTGGGGCTGCGAGGACATTGATTTTAGGTGGAAACTTGGGCTAATGGGGTGAGAAGATTAATTCTTGGTGGAAATTTGGGATGATGGTAATATTCTACAGCTGGATTGTGGTGATGATTACACAAAGTTTACTAAAAATCATTGAATCTTATACTCACCAGGAGTGAAACTCATTGGATTTAAATTATATCTCAATAAAGCTGTTAAGAAAGCTCTTTTGTATAAGCTTCTTGAGGTCAAGGGTTCACACACAGAGCTCAGTTAAGAGACTTTAATTCACTCAAATAATTAGGGTTGAAAAGCAAAAACTAAACACTTCATCGTTCCAGGTTGCCTTATTCTCTTGCCTTGAGGACTATGTTTGAGATCCCTCCTTCCCAGCTTAGCTTCTTTGTAGATCATTTCATAAATGGGAACAAATAAACCCCTAGTTGGTCAGTTAGTTAATTTAGTTTGGTTAATTTTCCACTGCTAAATGCCCAACAAATTTTTTTTTTTTCACCATAGAAACTCTCCAAATCTTCAAATCTAACCCTACCTCTTTTTCTCATACCCATCCCTCTCTCTTTGGCCTTAGGGTTTGCAACTTGATGTTTTTAAGAGAAGAAAAAAGTCGCAGCCCACGTTGCCTGCACTTAGAGTATACCGCTCCTGCTGCTGTGACATCTGTCACTCTCTCCATAGCTAGGGCCATCAAACTGTCAGGGCTAAGTGAAGTTTGGCTGATTCAGTGTACTCCTCCTTCGGAGATCCCTGTCAGAAGCACTGGGCTGTGGTGGATACAGATGTATGCTCTTTGGGTGACTTGCCTTTGTAGTTGTTGCCTATTAAAGACCCTGTTACTGTTTGTCCATCTATAGCATTGAGTCAGAGGCACACAGTCAATACTTGTTCGTTGCTTGGAAAACTGCCTCCAAATGCACTCTCCCTATCTCTCTTCCAGTCACAGTGCCCTCTCAGCCCCAAGGTGTGAGGTCTGACCTGTTGGCAGGAGCCCTGAACCCTATCTTGGGTACAATTGGGGGAAAAGTTATGAGCAACCTAGACAGCTTATTAAAAAGCCGGGACATTACTTTGCCAACAAAGGTCCATCTAGTCAAAGCTTTGGTTTTTCCAGTAGTCATGTATGGATGTGAGAGCTGGACTATAAAGAAAGCTGAGTGCTAAAGAATTGATGCTTTTGAACTGTGGTGCTGGAGAAGACTCTTGAGAGTCCCTTGGACTGTGAGGAGATCCAACCAGTCCATCCTAAAGGAAATCAGTCCTGAATATTTATTCATTGGAAGGACAGATGCTGAAGCTGAAACTCCAATACTTTGGCCACCTGATGTGAAGAACTGACTCATTTGAAAAGACCCTGAGGTTGGGAATGATTTAAGGTGGGAGAAGGGGACAACAGAGGATGAGAATGGTTGGATAGCATCACCGATACAATGGACATGAGTTTGAGTAAACTCCAGGAGTTGGTGATGGACAGGGAGCCCTGGTGTCCTGCAGTCCATGGGGTTGCTAAGAGTCAGACACAACTGAGTGACTGAACTGAACTGAACTGGCCTTCCCAGGTGGCACTAATGGTAAAGAATGTACCTGTCAGTCCATGAGATGCAAAAGATGTGGGCTTGATCTCTGGGTTGGAAAGATCCCCCGGAGTAGGAACTGGGAACTCACTCCAGTATTTTTGCCTGGAAAATCCCATAGACCGAGGAGCCTGGCGGGTTATAGTTCAGGGGGTTACAAAAAGTCGGACGCAACTGAGCACACAGCACAGGGGACTTGAAAGCATCTTCCAGATGGGATTCACTGAGTGTGAGGTCATTAAGGAAGGACAAAAAGGGGAGTGCAGCCCTCTAATTAATGATACTGATGGGCAATCGCATGCTGGCAAAAAAAAAGGTGACGCTTTGAGCAGAGTTGCAGGCAGTGTTCATCTGGTAGCACTAATCAACAGACCTCATATTAGTGAGGAATTCTGCACTTCCATTTGGAAAGAAAGAATGCATCCTCCCATTGAGGACTGGGATAATTGGTAGAATTAAGGAAAACTACATCATTCCATTTGGATCCAGTACTAATTGGAGTGAACAGAATGATCAGCTCAGCAGCATGAAGCACAATTCCTTACATTCCCACTGCAGAAAGTTCCCTACACAATGAGCCGCTGTGGTCCCTTCATCAGTAGTTAGACCACCTGCTCATCCAAAGTGCCCTGCGGGAGGTCCCTGAGCCATGTTTTCTGCCGGCCAGTTACTGATTCAGAAAAGCAAGCCTTCTAATTTGTTGCAGTGGAACTGGAAGGCCAGCCCACAGCGAGACTGGGCTCTGCCTGGCTGCTGAGCTCAGGCAGAGGTGTCTGCAATATCACAGAGCAGGTTTCAAGGGCTTGATTCATTAGAGAGAAATCAATCTATCTGAGGAACTCAGAGTCCAAAGCAAAGTTCTTAGGCAATTCCCGAGCCACCACTTCAATAAAAGCCTTCCGCTTCCTAAAAGCAAAAACACTCAAGACAGGTGAAGTTGTACTTTCTTCAATATTGATAGCTGAGGTCTCATGCCCTTCCTGAAGAATGAACACTGAATCTTTTCTCACTGCCGACAAGAGCAGATAAAACAAAGCTGTTTTCTTTTTCTAAGAATTCAGCTGATACTGTTTTTCTCCTGATGGATTCAGAGTTTCTGATTTTTCAACCCACCCACCCCCAAATCCATTCACCCATCACCCTTGCCTTTACTGAACCTCTGAGCCAGACTCTACTAACTGATTGGTTCCATTTTATAGATGAGGAAATGCAATTTTAGAATAATTAGAGAACTTGTTTCAATCCCATATGTAATAAGGAGTGGAGCTGGTATTTTATAAATGTGATTTTTGTGACTCTAGAGCCCAAATCCTGGTATAAATAGTGAAAATGCCAAGTTTTTCTTACACTGTCGGTGGGAATACAATCTAGTACAGCCACTATGGAGAACAGTGTGGAGATTCCTTAAAAAACTGGAAATAGAACTGCCTTATGACCCAGCAATCCCACTGTTGGGCATACACACCGAGGAAACCAGAACTGAAACAGACACGTGTACCCCAATGTTCATTGCAGCACTGTTTATAATAACCAGGACATGGAAGCAACCTAGATGTCCATCAGCAGATGAATGGATAAGAAAGCCGTGGTACATATACATAATGGAGTATTACTCAGCCTTTAAAAAGAATGCATTTGAATCAGTCTAATGAGGTGGATGAAACTGGAGCCGATTATACAGAGTGAAGTAAGCCAGAAAGAAAAACACCAATACAGTATACAAATGCATATATATGGAATTTAGAAAGATGGTAATGATAACCCTGTATGCAAGACAGCAAAAGAGACACAGATGTATAGAACAGTCTTTTGGACTCTGTGGGAGAGGGAGAGGGTGGGATGATTTGGGAGAATGCCATTGAAACATGTATAATATCATATAAGAAACGAATCACCAGTCCAGGTTCGATGCATGATACTGGATGCTTGGGGCTGGTGCACTGGGACGACCCAGAGAGATGGTACGGGGAGGGAGGAGGGATGGAGGTTCAGGATGGGGAACATGTGTATACCTGTGGTGGATTCATGTTGATGTATGGAAAAACCAATACAATATTGTAAAGTAGTTAACCTCCAATTAAATAAATTTACATTAAAAAATTAAAAAAATAAACTTAAAAAGAGCATTCATAGGCCCTTCAAAATGCTAACATTACAGCAAAACATTCTCTGATATTCTCTCCTGAATTCATATGTGCTTGCATTTTTACACACAGAATTTTCCACATACAATATTTTCCCTTTCTGACCTAACTCCTTATAGTCCTTCCATTTTCTCACTTTTCCTAACAAAATCTTTCTGGAAATGATCTCATTAGCTCAAAACGAATGATATGCACTTCAGCAATAATTATATTTTATTTGGCCGATTGCCCTCTTCCTTCTTGTAAAAGGGGAACAGCCACAGAAATGCAGAAATGCTCCTAGGGCTTGAATACAGACAGCAACCATCCCCCATTCAGGCTGATCCACTCTCCCCAACTATAAGCATCACCAGGCTTGTTTTAGAACTTTATGATTGGTAGAGAAAAATTTAATTATTTCTGGGGGAAAAAGTGACCTTCAAGTTCTACTTTCAGAAGATAGCTCTTTTGGCAAAGGGCTTTTGGCTGCTGATGGCAAACTGCAGGGAAACTAATGTATACCTTCCGTTAAAGGGTTGGGCTATATCCTAGAGAAAAAAAGGACAGCGACATCGATGATTCAGATCTGATGAGAGAGGGACTTCTCTAGTGGTCCAGGAGTTAAGAATTTGCCTGCCTAAGCAGGGAACACAGGTTCGATCTCTGGTCTGGAAAGATTCCACATGTCACAGAGCAACTAAGGCCATGCCCCACAACAAGAGAAGCCACCTCATTGAGAGGTCCCCTAGCCACAACTAGAGAGTGGCCCCACTCACCACAACTAGAGAAAGCCTGTGCACAGCAATGAAGACCCAGTGCAGCCAAAAATAAATGAATAAACACCATTTTTTTAAAATGATGAGAGGAAAGATGGGGAGATATACTTTAAAAGAGACGATAAGCATGGATAACAGCTTTGTCTAAGAGTAGATAATGCATTTGGGTAGGATATTTGGGGATGTATTTTTTAGGAACTTAAGCTTTGTTGACCAGGGACATTCATAAGAAATAGTTCCCATTTGAACAAATTGCAAAGACACAAGCCAAAGGAATACTTTCTTAACGGAGAGGGTAGAATTCCCATAAATTGATGGATGGAGTAGTTTTCTTGATTTAAGATGACAATACTTGCCAGTTGGACCAGAAAACTTTAAGGTCCTGATCCAAACCCAATGCACTACATGCCCTTAGCAGATACAGCCATGGGATGGATCATGGGTGGGAGAAATGCATTGAAATATGTTATAAAAGCACAACCAGCTACGGTTAGGGTGCAGAGGAGTGGGAGACTTATGTGTAATATACGAATGATTGTGTTTATTTTGCTTGAGGTTGAAACATCAAAATATATCCTACGCACATATATGGAAGTGTGGAATTACGTAGTATAAAACCATACCCGTGTTGTCAGAAAACCTGAGCTCAAATCATTCTTTTATTATTGTTTTGAGGCACATCAGTTCACTTCTCTGAGATTTATTTTCCTTATCTGAAAATGAAGTTGTTAGACTAGAAGTTCTCTTCTTTCCCAAGCTCTATGACCCAGCTTTTCAATAAAAGGAAATGAAAATGTACATTAGTTAGGTTTCAGAATTAATTCAGTTGTGGTTTTTTTGATAGATAGTGTACAGATCTTAAATTTTGAAATCTTGTTCTCTCCCAATAAAAATATGATGATCTGTATAACTGAGCAAAAGTCTACTATAAATTTTCTTCCCAGGAAGATGTGAGAAAATTGTGACTTACTTGGAAAGACAGTTTAACATAGTAATTTTATGGAAAAAGAGTCTGAGTTAAGATTTGCTTTTTATAAACACCTTGAATTACAGTAAGGCAATCTCAGAAATAAAGTTGAATGATTAACTGTATAACTTTGGAATCTGGCTTGACTGGGTTGAACGCTTCTTGCCCTAAAAGAATTAGGAGCAAATTTCTTTTCTTTTCATCCTTCTATCCTATATACCAGCAGTTCTCAGGCAGGAGCAACTTGAGCCCCAAGAAACATATTAAAATGTCTAGGAATGGAGGGTAGAGGCATTCTTGGATATGGGGGAAGCAGAAAGGGGAGCAAACATGGGAGAAGCTGATGACTTGGCGTTGAACACAGCACATGGGAGCTGTTTCTGGGACAAACCTATGGAGGTGTCCAGCTGATGGCTGGAAGAGATGGAAGAAATTCCCACCTGCCTGGAGTTGGGGAAGGGTGGGGAAAAAGCTTCAGATAGTGTTGACATTTGCATTAAGGCCACTAGGTATTCGCTAAAGAGATTTTTGGAGAGGGGAAGAGAACAACACTCCAGGCAATTAGAACAACACTCCATACAATTAGAAAGCCAAAGGGTAAATCAGGGAAGAGCAAGCTTTCAAATACAGTTGAAGGAAGGGGAGTCAGTGTGATGGCTTCCTTTTGTGACATCCCACAGTCCATGGGACTTGTCCTGGAGTGATCCTTTCTATGAGTGAAGGAGTGGCTGTGTGAGTGATGTAGTATGACTTTGTAAATAAATCTGCAGACTCTGAAGAAAAAAATCTCTAGGAACAATTTTGGTGTCATGACTGAGGGAGGGAGCTTGTTACTGATCACTACTTGGTAGAGGACACAGAGGTTACTAAACGTCCTGTAAGGAGCAGAAGAGCCCCTCACAACAAAATATTACCCAGCCTAAAATATCAGTAGTGCTAAAGTTGAAGGACATGAATTTGAGCAAATTCTGGGAGATAGTGGAGGACAGAGGAGCCTGACGTGTTACAGTCCAAGGGGTCGTGAAGAGTAGGAGATGGCTTAGCAACTGAACAACAGTAACAAGTCTGTGGGAGGTATCCAGAAACCTGAGTCCCCAGCCATAGACCATGGTGACCTTCCTAAGATAACATCATCATGGAGAGCCAGCCATATGCCATCCCTCAGCAATATTGCTTTCATAGCCTAAAAATTACAGCAAAGAAGAGGAAAGGGTTGAAAAAAAAAATGAACGTAATATCCGGGATCTTCCACACTGGTTTCCCTCTAATTGATCTAAAGAGAAGCTAAGGGAAATAACAAAGGTTAGCTTTGCAACAACTATAGCCTCTTATATAAAAAGCTCTGTGAATACTACACTACTTATAGACTTGTGATTTGTCTTTTTATATGAAGAGTATCTTGTTCAAAGTAGGAAAAAATGCAAAGAAATGTTTCAAAGGGGAAATATGAAACTATTTTTTAGGTTTGAACATGGAAATTAGGGCTCAGTTGGTCAATCAGCCAAAAAGATTCCCAAGGCAAGGTAAGATCTTATGGGACTGCCTTGAGGCAAAGCCAATTCAATTATTTTCTGCAGCCTAACTGTCAGGACCCAAAAACTAGGTGGAATAATGAACTGATTAAAACCTGTAATTGCAATTCAATGGGGGAAACCATTCATCATGAAGATGGCAATATTTTTACACTCCAGACTGCACAGAAAAGACACAAACAAAGGTAGAACCCGGGGGCATGATGAAAACCTGAGGGAAGTGCATCTCTTAATAAGAGAATATAGAACCAGCCTGAGTGAGGAGCTAGGTCTTCATCCAGTGATGTTCTGTTTTCTGATTTAATGACTGAAACCCAGGCTTCTCTTTCTTGCTCTAACCTGAGACCCTGTTGAGGATACACTTCTAGTGAGATCACTATCAAATTTCCTGGATTTTACCCAAACCAAACACTAGTCAGTGCACTCAGTTATCCCTTGATATTTTGCAAGTTTTTTTCTCATACCATTTCTATCTTTGAACCCATATTGATTTGTGAAAGAGCTGGGAGTCGCTCAGTCATGTCCGATTCTTTACAACACTGTAGACCGCAACCCACCAAGTTCCTGTCCATAGGATTCTCCAGACAAGAATCCTGGAGTGGGTTGTCATTTCCTTCTCCAGGGGATCTTCCTGACCCAGGGATCAAACCCAGGTCTCCTATATTGCAGCAGATTCTTTACCATCTGAACTACCAGGGAAGCCCATATTGATTGATTTGTTTCAAGGGTTAATCAATGAATACTTTGAGCTTTAAGGATTAGACTGCCTTTTGCAGCTCTTCAAGTCTGCTGTTGCATCTCAAAATCAGTCACAGAAAATGTGTAATCAAATTAATGTGGTTGTGTTCCAATAAGACTTTATTTACAAAAAATAGGTTGTGGGTTAAATATAGCCTGGAGGCTGTAGTTTGCTGACCCTTGTTCCACATACACAATAGTTACTAAAATAACATGTTAAGCAAAGTAAGAATTAAAAATAAATGACCAGTATACAATAACTTCCTTCATTTTTAAAAAGATTTTTTGATGTGGACCATTTATAAAGTCCTTATTGAATTTGTTACAAGATTCCTTCTATGTTTTGATTTTTTGGCCATAAGGCATGTGAGATTTTAGCTCCCAGACCAGAGATTGAGCCCACACTCCCGTGCATCAGAAGGTAAATTCTTAACCACTGGACAATCAAAGAAGTCTTTCCTTCATTTCTTGAAAGATATGGTGGTCATTCTGTACTAAATGGAACTTTCTTCCAATAGCTAAGAAGACTTTTGGACCAGCTGGTAATAAAATGTACTAAGGAGTATAGGAATCCTGGGGGTAGCTGCGACTGCTAAGTCGCTTCAGTCGTGTCCAACTCTGTGCGACCCCATAGATGGCAGCCCAGCAGGCTCCTCCGTCCCTGGGATTCTCCAGGCAAGAACACTGGAGTGGGTTGCCATTTCCTTCTCCTCCTGGGAGTAGAGTGTCTGGAAAGTGTATAAAGCACACTTCATTTTATTAATTTGTTCATCCTTTCACTCACTCCAAACAAGATCTGTGTGGCTGTCTGTTTCAAACGCTTTCCTAGGTTCTAGGAATACAATGTTGAATAAGAACAAAATTACTCTTGCTCTTTTGGAGATCATATTCTAGCATGAGGAGGCAGACAATGAACAGATGAATACATAAGCAAGATAATTTCTAATAAAGAAAATTTCAGTAAGGAATGGAACGGTGGTGTTGTATGGACCAGATGTAGGTGGAATAGTTACTACTACTGTTTGGGAAGCTAGACAACGCTTCTCTGAGATGATTCTTTCAGCTAATGGTGATAAATTTCATTAAAAGAAGAATTAGAAAAGAAATAGGAAAGGAGACATTGGTATGGTTGGAGCATATAATTGAAGTGAATGGGAGGGTACCAAATAAGAGGTGAGAGAGAGAGGCTGGAGCCAGGTCACGCCTTGGGACCAGGTTTGAGAGTCTGAACTCTATTTCTTTCTTTCTTTCTTTCTTTCTTTTTTTTTTTTTTTTGAACTCTTTTTCTAATGTGAGGGGAAGGTACTGCAGGATTCGAAGGTGGAGATACACAGCCTAACTAGATTCTTCAAGGATAGCTCTGACTAGCGTGTGCGAGTACACTCTAGAATGGTAACAGGGAAATTCTTGCATGATAGTGGCTTGTTTTGAAGCGTTTTCATTGCATTTCCATTTGGTTAATTTATGCATGATTAAGATCTTGATGGAAACTGGTATTTTAAGCTCTATTACCTTTTAAGAAATTACTTCTACCAAAAGAACCAAGGTCTAGTTCTGTTGAGAGCAGGTCTTTTGTTACGTTCTACATAAACCTCCTGGATTTCATCAGTTTCCACTTTAAGGATCAACTATGTGACCTATTGTACAAATTAGCTGTAGGATTTCAGAACACAGTCTCCAATATTTTCATTCTTGAATGTGTTTTTAATCTGGTACCACACTGTAGATTTTAAATAGGCAATCTCTGTTTAGAAGCACAAACTTGAACTTCTGTTTCTCAGATACATAAGGGTATAAGTGGTTTCTTCTAGAAGACAGCAGAATAAAATGAAAAAAAAGCTTGGCTGAGAAACAAGCTAGAAACAGCAGGTTTCTGCTCAATAGCAGACTCAAAGGTAAGGAATCATTTTTCTTTCACTTTGTGGGTGGGATCTGATCATATGCCTGTGTGAGAAAAAGTGGGCTTTTCTTGATATAACTCGGATATCAGTTGGATAAGATATATGTCTATGTATGAACTGGGTCCAGCTTCTGATACCAGCTCTGCATCTATCTCTTTGCAAGCTAATGCTCCATAGCTGCTTGCAATGACATTGAAGGGTCCTTACTCATGCGAAATAATTTGTCCTTTAATCAAAAAAGCCCCACGATCTTTTAGCCATTGCTACAAACCACTGCAGGTCAAGGCATCCTGATTGCCACTCCAGCCTTCCTACCCCTTATAGTAATTACATCAGGCACATCTTCCTTGCCTCTGATGGTTAAGTGCTGCCATCTAGCCTCAGTCATTCTGGCATCTCATGATCAGCACTGATACCACGGAGCTTTTTTCTATGTTAACATCTCCCACTGTCAAACCCAGTCTAGAGAGGGCAACACACCACTGAACTTCTCAAAGATCCTGGAGCTGCCCGCTCTTCAGTGCATTTCTTATCGCCTTATTGTACAGTTCTCTCAAAGGGTAAACCTCAGAACAGTCACACTGACATCATGTGGGAGTCTTTTTAGAAATATAAATTTTAGATCCCCAAATCTAATGGCATACTTAATTAGACTTTGGGGATGAGGTCCAGAAATTGATGTTTAACAAGTCTTTCTAAAGATTCTGTGCAGGGTTAAGTTTGAAAACCACCGACTTCATGAAAGGTGTGTCCTCTGGGATATAACCTATTCTAATATTTCCACTGTTCTGAGTCTTCTGATTTTATCCTCAATATTCAGCAAAGGCAATTCGATCTCATTAGTGTGAGCCTTTGATGTGCACAAGCTTTGAGGAGGTGCACTGAAGATTTTTACTTTTGTTTGCACAGACACACGCACACATTAATAAACTGAAGAAATCTGAGATCAACGTGTTACAGAAATGCTAATGTTCTAATTGTGATACTGGATTATTGTTTTGCAAGAAGTTACCACAAGGGGGAACTGAGAAAAGTGTATTTGGAATCTCTCTGTATTGTTTCTTGCAGCTACAAGCGTCTACTACAATGATCTGCCTTCTGTCTGTCTGTCTATCTATGTATCTATCCATCTGTTTGTATTTTGGGTTCCTACCAGCATTGAATACGTGATTCAGTTTCTTCTCAGCTTCATCAGCATTTGGTGTTAAACTATTTTTTTTTTTTTAGCCATTTAGTATATAGAGATATCCCATTTTGGGTTTTGCTTTTTTTTTTAAGCATTTATCTGAAGAATAATAATCCTGAAAATATTTTCATGTCCTTATTTACCATACGCACATCCCTTTCAGCAAAGTGTCTTTTGACCACTTTCTAATTGACTAGTTTAATTTTTTTTTTTTACTGTTGTTTTGAGTGTTCTTCTAGATACAAGTCCTTTGCCAGATACGTAGCTTGCAAATATTTTCTCCCAGTTTGTACCTTGTCTTGTCATCCCCTTCATATAGTCTTTTACAGAGCAGAAGTTTTTAATTTTAATGCAGTATAGCTCATCTTTTTTTTTCTTTTTATGGATCACGCTTTTGGTGTCAAGTCAAAAAACAGTACATTTTTTAAAGAGTGTGAGGTGTAGGTTAAAGTTCATTTTCTTGCCTATGGATGTCCAATCATTCAGGCATCAGTTGTTAAAAAGTTTTCCTACACTGAATTTCTTTGGTACCTTGTTGAAATCAGTCAAGCATATTTACGTGGGTCTATTTCTGGGTTCTTTATTCTGTTCCATTGATCTATGCATCTATCCCTCTGCCAATATCACACTGTCTTGGTTATTGTAACTATAATTCTTAAAGTGGGTAGAGTGATTCCTCTTATTTTATTCTTTTCATCAAGATTGTGTCAGCTATTGTAGGACCTATGCCTTTCCATATAAATTTTACAATAGGCTTTTTCAATAACTACAAAAAACCTTCACTAAGATTTTGATGGGTGTTTTATCAAACCTATAGATCAATTTAGGGAGAATTGTCATCTTTACAATTGGAATTGTTTTGCAATCCATGAACACAGTATGTCTCTTCACTTTAGATCTTCTTTGATTTCTATCATCAGCATCTTGTCATCTTCACTATTCAGGTCTTGTATGTGTTGTGTTAAGTGTCTTCCCAGGGGTTTTGTTTTCTTTGGAGTAATTATAAATGATACTACATTTTAATCTCAGTTTCAGCATGTCATTTTTAGTATATAGAAATGTTTTTTTCTCTTCATGTATTAATCTTATATTCAACAATCTTATTAATTCCTTTGTTCTCGGCGGATTCACTGGGGAAGCAGAGAGGGGGAATATTGTATAGAATTTTTCTAGTCCTTCCAGTCCTGTGTTGAACAGAAATGGTAAAAGTAGACATTCTTTCCTTATTCCCAGTCCTAGGCAAAAGCATTGAGTCTTTTGTCATTAAGTATGATATTAGCTATACTTTAAAAAAGGGGGATCAAACCCACATCCCCTTCATTGGAAGGTGGATTCTTGACCACTGGACCACCAGAGAAGTCCCCTGAGCTATAAATTTTTGGCAGATGCTCTTGATCAAGTCACACTAGTTCTCCATTTCTAACTACCTGAGAGTTTTTATCATGAGTAGGTGTTGGTTTGTGCCGAATGCTTTTTCTGCATCAATTCTATCTGTCCATGTGACGTTTCATTTTTGGTCTGTTGACAGGGGGCACGCAGCAAACTTCTAGAATCTGCTCTAGGTGTTTTGAACAGACCATTGAACTCAGAGTCTCGTGGGAGTGTCTCTATGTCAATACATCCTCCCCTACCCAGTATTAAACATCTGTCCCTACCCCAGTCTCACCTACTCAGGATGCACTCCCATACAGAGTCTCCTGGTTCTCACTCATACACGTTAGGAAGGTCCTGCAAATCCTTCCACATACTGGCTCTGAAGGCAATGGCACCCCACTCCAGTACTCTTGCCTGGAAAATCCCATGGATGGAGGAGCCTGGTGGGCTGTAGTCTATGGGGTCACTAACAGTCGGACACGACTGAGCAACTTCCCTTTCACTTTTCACTTTCATGCATTGGAGAAGGAAATGGCAACTCACTCCAGTGTTCTTGCCTGGAGAATCCCAGGGACGGGGGAGCTTGGCGGGCTTCCATCTATGGGGTCGCACAGAGTTGGACACGACTGAAGCGACTTAGCAGCAGCAGCAGTCCTGGAGCACGGCTGTTCTTCCCTAATCCAGCTGCACTAAACCCTAATTCTGATTATTGCCCTGGAGGCAGTTGAGGAAAGGGGGAAGCTCTAAATGAGGATAAGCCTTATCTTATAAGACTTGCTCTTCAGGGGACAAGATTGCAAGCTTCTAAGCAAGAAGAGTCTGTTTTCCTGCAACATATGGAAGGCGTTGCCTCTGCTAGCCTCAAGAATCCAGGAGAATTTAAAGATTAAAGACTTTCAGGCATGTCCATCCAAATGCCCATATCCTAGGTTTCATGGTTGACTCTTCCTGTGTCAAGACCCTAATTCTCAAAGGTGATTCATTGAAAGGGAACATTCAGGTTCATTTACAGCTCAGCTATCCTTTTAGTAGCCTCTGCGATTTTCAGTGGCATAGTTACAGAAGGTGAGAGTCTCCTTAAAATCTGTTATAAAGGCATTCCAGGGTTCATAGCATGACTTTAGCAAGCAGTAGAGTGCCCTCAACCTATCATTTTCTGTTGTCAAGGCTACCAGCATTGTTAACAGAGGTCATACTACTCCACAATCCTTATAACTGGCATTGCGTCCATTCTGTTCCATCACACAGCCACTGCATAATCCATGTGTCACCTTCCACCTACAGCTCGTCCTAATCATACACATGTAAAGGCCATAGGAAGGGATGCCCCTAAACAAGACATTATCATCATCCCATTCTGGTACCATTATCTTAGCCTGGGTTCTAGAAAGGTTAATACCTATGCACTGCTATTCGCTGGGAATATAAATATCAGGAGAGCATGAGAAAAGTGAGGGAAAAGGGTGTGGGATAGAAAAGGATAGGGAAACACTATGATGGTGTGTCACTGGCCACTACTTGTGATCAAGAGCAAACAATTTCTCTAAGCTGGCAGATTGTTATTTCCCAAAAAGATGACTGGGAAGTCTTTATGAAGTAATTGGTTCACAGGAAAATCAATAAGAGATAGAAAGGGAGGCAAATACATTCACTGACTCCCATTCCCAAATGGTAATCAGTTCACTCTTCAGATCGGTTCAGTTCAGTTTAGTCACTCAGTCATGTCCAACTCTTTGCAACACTATGGACTACAGCACACCAGGCCTCCCTGTCAATCACCAAGTCCTGGAGTTTACTCAAACTCATGTCCATTGAGTCAGTGAGGCCATCTCAAACTCTGTCGTCCCCTTCTCCCCCTGCCTTCAATCTTTCCCAGCATCAGGGTCTTTTCCAATGAGTCAGTTCTTCACATCAGGTGGCCTAAGTATTGGAGTTTCAGCTTCAGCATCAGTCCTTCCAATGAATAAATATTCAGGACTGATTTCCTTTAGGATGAACTGGTTGGATCTCCTTGCAGTCCAAGGGACTCTCAAGAGTCTTCTCCAACACCACAGTTCAAAAGCATCAGTTCTTCGATGCTCAGCTTTCTTTATAGTCCAACTCTCACATCTATACATGACTACTGGAAAAACCATAGCTTTGACTAGATGGACTTTTGTTGGCAAAGTAATGTCTTTGCTTTTGATAGGATTTCTAGGTTGCTCATAATTTTTCTTCCAAAGAGCAAGTGTCTTTTAATTTCATGGCTGCAGTCACCATCTGCAGTGATTTTGGAGCCCCTCGAAAATAAAAAGTCTGCCACTGTTTCATTGTTTCCCCATCAATTTGCCATGAAAAGACGGGACCAGATGCCATGATCTTCGTTTTCTGAATGTTGAGTTTTAAGCCAACTTTTTCACTCTCCTCTTTCACTGTCATCAAGAGGCTCTTTAGTTCTTCTTCACTTTCTGCCATAAAGGTGGTGTCACCTACATATCTGAGGTTATTGATATTTCTCCTGGCAATCTTGATTCCAGCTTGTGCTTCCTCCAGCCCAGCGTTTCTCATGATGCACCCTGCATATAAGTTAAATAAGCAGGGTGACAATATACAACCTTGACATACTCCTTTACCGATTTGGAACCAGTCTTTTGTTCCATGTCCAGTTCTAACTGTTGCTTTTTGACCTTCATATAGATTTCTCAGGAGGCAGGTCAGGTGGTCTGGTATTCTCATTTCGTGAAGAATTTTCCACTTTGTGGTGATCCACACAGTCAAAGGCTTTGGCATAGTCAATAAAGCAGAAGTAGTTGTTTTTCTGGAATTCTTTTGCTTTTTCGATGATACAACAGATGTTGGCAATTTGATCTCTGGTTCCTCTGCCTTTCTTAAATCCAGCTTGAACATCTGGATGTTCATGGTTCACATATTATTGAAGCCTGACTTGGAGAATTTTGAGCATTACTTTACTAGCATGTGAAATGAGTGCAATTGTGTGGTAGTTTGAGCATTTGGGGGCATTGCCTTTCTTTAGGATTGAAATAAAAATGGACCTTTTCCAGTCCTGTGCCCACTGCTGCATTTCCCAAATTTGCTGACGTATTGAGTGCAGCACTTTCACAGCATCATCTTTTAGGATTTGAAATAGCTCAACTGGAATTCCATTACTTCCACTAGCTTTGTTCATAGTAATGCTTCCTAAGGCCCATTTGACTTCACACTCCAGGATGTCTGGCTTTAGATAAGTGATTACACCATCATGATTATCTGGGTTGTGAAGATCTTTTTTGTACAGTTCTTCTGTGTATTTTTGATACCTTTTTAAAATATCTTCTGCTTCTGTTAGGTCCATACCGTTTCTATCCTTTATTGTGCCCATCTTTGCATGAAAATTTCCCTTGGTAGCTCTAATTTTTTGAAAAGATCTCTAGTCTTTCCCATTCTATTGTTTTCTTCTATTTCTTTGCACTGATCACTGAGGAAGGCTTTCTATCTCTCCTTTCTATTCTTTGGAACTCTGCATTCAAATGTGTATATCTTTCCTTTTCTCCTTTGCCTTTAGCTTCTCTTCTTTTCTCAGCTATTTTTAAGGCCTCCTCAGACAACCATTTTGCCTTTTTGCATTTCTTTTTTTTGTGTGGATGGTCTTGATCCCTGCCTACTGTACAATGTCATGAACCTTCATCCAAAGTTCTTCAGATCAGATCTAATCCCTTGAATGTATTTGTCACTTCCACTGTATAATCATATGGGATTTGATTTAGCTCATACCTAAATGCTCTAGTGGTGTTCCCTACTTTTTTCAATTTAAGTCTGAATTTGGCAATAAGGAATTCATGATCTGAGCCACAGTCAGCTTCTGGTCTTGTCTTTGCTGACTGTATAGAGCTTCTCCATCTTTGGCTGCAAAGAATGTCATCAGTCTGATTTCGGTGTTGACGATCTGGTGGTGTCCATGGGTAGAATCTTCTCTTGTGTTGTTGGAAGAGGGTGTTTGCTATGACCAGTGGATTCTCTTGGCAAAACTCTGTTAGCCTTTGCCCTGCTTCATTCTGTACTCCAAGGCCAAATTTTCCCATTACTCAAGGTATTTCTTTGACTTCCTACTTTTGCATTCCTGCCCCCTAAAATGATGGTATTAAATCCTCTAGACTTCAGGACTGTCACACATGGACATCAATCAGGTCCTATGATCCTACATATCTCAGAGATGATTAGCAAGTTGTAGCATAGAAGGTGAAAGTGAGCAGCACAGGTAGGAGGTCAGGTGCTATTGGGCTGTGCCATTGTGATACTGGCTGGAGTCCATGGATAATTACTGCAGAGGCAATCAGGGAATAATCAGTAACCCCAAGGGCTCTGGAGCTTAGTGACACTGAGAAGATCTGAGGCAGCAGCTTAGAGGCACAAAGCAATAGTTCACAGGATTGATTTAGGAATTGCATGAAATAATACTCATAATATTCTTATTACTACAAGAAGAAAATAGTCAATGCTCAATAAGTAGCACCTACTACTATTATCAGTAGTAATAATAATTTTTACACCATCCACAGGCATCCATAGCCATCTCATAAGAGGAAAAATAACCATCAGCATAATATACTACTATGTAACACAAATGATTCATTTTGTGTGTCTTATCTTCAACGATTACCTTTTAAATCCCTTACACTTTTTTTTTTTTAAACATTTCATCTTGCTTTCTCTTCCCATCTCCATTACCTGGAATTACTTTCGGTTTTTCTACTAAAACGTTGTCCTTTGTTTCAATCGAATTTATTCTCAATCTTGGGATTCCAGATGTCAACATTACCCTCTCTCCTACATCTCACATTCTTGCTAAAATATGCAAAGCACACAATAAATGTTTAGAACCTATTAATCTAAAACCCCTATTCTACTTCCTCTTCTTCTTTGTATTACTATTGCTACTGCTGTTACTCTTACTACTGCCAACACCACCCACTATCCTTAGCATCATGGTGCCTTAAATGGACAAATATACTTCAAAGCTGTATTTTTGTCTTCATCCTTTTCTGCCTCAACTCTCTGTAATTCCACATAAAAATGCTGCTAGAAAAAGGCACGCAATGGTAACAACATAAACAAAAACTCTATTACAAAAACTACCAATTCTCCAAATTTATTGAGCACTAAAGGCACTGTGGTGAGTGCTTTATGTGTCACGCGCCCTTTATTCTTCATAATAATCCCATGGTGAAGGGATTATTATATCTATTTTGCAAATAAGTGAACAGAACCTTAAAAACTTTAAATAACATGTCTCCCAGCTTAAGAGAGGCAGAATAACAAACAACAACAGCAAAAGAGAGCGACAGGACCCATTTGCGTCCATTTATAAAATCACTGTGCTCAGACACAGGCCGGCCTGCCAGTCCTGTGTGCAGTCATTCAATTGTGTCTGACTTTGCTACGCCATAGACTGCAGGCCTCCAGGATCCCCCGTCCATTGAATTTTCCAGGCAAGGATACTGGAGCAAGTTGCCATTTTCCTACTCCAGGGGATCTTCCCGACCCAGGGATAGAACCTGCGTCTTTTGCATCTCCTGCAGTAGCAGGAGGATTCACCGCTGAGCCTCCAGGGAGGCCCACAAACTTCCATGCTTGGCCCCTAGGAAACGCTCACACCAGAACTGTCTTTACTCGCCTGCAAACTTCCACACTCAACCTCCATTCAGTCACTCACACAGTCTCTGTTCTGCTCAAGTTCTCACCACCCCCATCTATGTCATATCCCTCCATGATAGCTCCCTAGGGGTATGATAACAAAGTCTCATAAACTAGGAGCTGAAAACAACAGAAATGTCTGGTCTCACCCTTCTGGAGCCAAGAAGTCTGAAATTAAAGTGCCAGCAGGGCTATGGTCCCTCAGAAACCGAGGGAATTATGACTGCTTGCTTCTTGTAGCTTCCAGGGTTTGCTCTAAATCCTTGGCATTCTTTGGCCTGGAGATGAGTCATTCTGACCTCTGCTTCCATCACCACATGGCTGTCTTCTACCTGCGTGCATCTCTGCTCCTCTCATAAGGACTCCATTCAGACCAGATTAGGGGCCTACTTTATTCCACGATGACGCATTTAATTTACATATTTGTTATATATACATAGATCTATTTCCAAACAAGATCACATTCCAGGTAGCCAGAAGTTAGGGCCTCAGCATGTCATTTTGAGGAGGGGACACCATTCCAATCTACATAATCTTCCGATTAGAGTGCACGCGTACATGTACACACAGGTGCTCACACACACACCGTCTTATTTAACAGTTCAAGTTCATCTGACTGCATCACTCACATCTTAGATGCACATTTCAGCCTAAGTGCAGACGTGTGTCAGGAGCAAGGAAATGACCTGGCTCTTGCCCTCCATCTTAGATGAGGAGATCTGGAATTTTTGACCTACCCTGCCACTTTGCAAGTACCTGATCTTGATTAATTTATGTACCTGATTCAAGACTTTGTTTCTGCAATGTAGGATGAAAATAATGCTTTCTTTTTCCTTTTTTTTTTACAAAGTCCCTAGGAAGGTCTAACAACCTAAGGAAAAATATTTAAATGAAAAACTGTATGTGTGTGTGTACCTGGAAATTTGTAGGGTTAGGTCAAATATTTCAACTCTCATCATATAGATGTATACACACCTGGAAAAATATTCAATATTTTCAAAGGTAAAATTATATAAATTTTACCCTTTCTGATCATTGATCTCTAGGAGGGGGCCAGTTTTCCTCTTCCTGGAGTCAATTGCCTGGCTCTTGCAGGTTTTTATTTTTTATTTTTTGACACTTTTCCATTTTAGTATCTCCAGATTTTCTCCTCAACTGAATTGGCATCAAATATGCTCCTTTTTCTAATCCCGAAATGATTTTTAAGCGGCCCTAGTCATTACTTTTGCTTTTCTCCTTCCCTTCATAGTGAAACTTCTTAAGGAATGTTTTTACCTGTGTTCCCATTTCCTTTTAACTGATTCTCCTGATATTTCTTTGACACCCATTGTCACATGTCAACTGAGCTGCCTTTATGAAAGTCACACACCATTAAGCGACCTTGGCATTGAAAGCAACTAGCTGGGTGCCAATGTATCTCTTGTTGGATTCCAAGCCTCTTGACAGTTCCGTTGTGTATCCCAACTGGCCACCCCTCCTTCTGGACTTTATCTTGATTTCTGTGTTATGATAGAAGACTTGGTCTTCTTGCCTCTGTGAATAAGATCACTCAATCTTATTTGCTTCTGCACAGAGAACTTTTCCTCTCTGCCCTGTAGATGGGCGTCCCTCAGTTCTCAGACTTTCATAATGCATCCTTTATTTAATTTCTCTGGAAGATTTTTCTGTGGCTTTGACTAACACCTACTATTCATCTTCCTACTGTTCCTTCTTCTTGTGTGCCCATCCCATATTTCTGGCTAAAAGCAGAAACTACTCTCCAGCATCTGAAATACTGGTATGGTGCTCCAGGAGCCATCTCAGATTCTATGGATATAAAACCTAAATGGCATGCTTCTTCTTTGCTTCTCCTTCATTCTCTTCACCAAAGCATCCTTGACTGAACTCCTCAATGCTATAGATATTGTTTTCTTTGTCTCTTTAATTCTTTATTCAACATCACAGAGTGCTTACTGTGCACCAGGCCCTGTACTGGGCTCTGCAGCCAATACAGATACAAATATGACAGTGCTTATGCCTTACGGAGTTCATTGTCTTGAAAGCTACATCACAGAGTGCCCTGAGAATTTTGACACTTTGGGAGATGCTGAAAAAAATCCCTAATTCAGTTCTGTCTTTTTGCTCCTCTCCACCCCCACCATGCTATACAGTAGGTTCTCATTAGTTATCTATTTTACTGGCCAATGCAGGACACAGCTCTTTTGGGTTTCCCTGGTGGCTCAGCAGGTAAAGAAACTGCCTGCAATGCAGGAGACATGGGTTCAATTTTGAGTGGAGAAGATTCCTTGGAGGAGGAAATGGCAACCCACTCCAGTATTCTTACCAGAAAAATCACATGGACAGAGGAGCCTGATAGGTTACAACAGTCCATGGAGTAGCAAAGCGTCAGACGACTGAGTGAGCACACACACATAATATATAGACTTGTCAATGCCAGTCTCCCAGTTCATCCCACTCCACCCCACTTGGTGTCTGTACATTTGTTCTCTACATGTGTGTCTATTTCTGCTTGGCAAATAGGTTCATCTGTACCATTTTGCTAGATTCCATATATCAGTTAGCTCAGTTCAGTTGCTTGGTTGTGTCTGACTCTTTGCAGCCCCATGGGCTGCAACGTGCCACGCTTCCCTATCTATCACCAACTCCCAGAAATTGCTCAAACTCATGTCCGTTGAGCTGGTGATCCCATCCAACCATCTCATCCTCTGCCATCCCTTCTCCTCCTGCCTTCAGTCTTTCCCAGAATCAGGGTGTTATGCAATGAGTCAGTTCTCTGCATCAGGTGGCCAAAGTATTGGAGTTTCAGCGTTAGTCCTTCCAATGAATATTCATGACTGATTTCCTTTACGACTGACTGGTTTGATCTCCTTAGCTGTTTGTTTAACATCATGTCTCTGGATTCATCTCTATCTACTCCATCCTCTTTGCTTCCCTCTCAAACCCTCCCAGACCTTTGAGATTTATTATCCCCTCTTCTGTCCACAAGTTGGACCCACCAAAGCCTGATTTATAACACATCACCTGGGGGATTGTTTTCCCTCTTTGCTGCAACTATTCTTCCTAAAAGTGCAATAAGCACCTCTCTTCTTCTTGATAACTAGCAGTTTTCGTCAATGGGTAATCTTGACTCATTTCTAAAGTTTTTTTCTTGACTATATAAACAGGCACACCTTGCCAGAAACAATTAGTCTGTTTAGTCTGTCTTACAATTGAAGTTTTCCCCAAGTCCTTACAGGTCAGAAATAATACCTTACAATGTTTTTCAAAAAAAAGGAATATCAACACCATGCTAGAAACTGGGAATGGGTCCTATTAATTTCTTCCACTGACCTAGCCCAGCTCACCTAACACTTGCAAACTCATCCACTCATATATGCCCAATTTAAATAAAAAGTTAAAAGATCTCCTAAACCATTCAATCCATAAAAATTTATTGAGTCTCTGCTAAGTGCAAACTATTTAGATCATTACTGTGTAGATATTAAAGTATAAGGCAGTTTCTCAGTCAACTACCTCACAAATAAATGTCAGTTATCTACCAGTACACAATATATTATATTATATTGTCACAAAATAATTCCCAGGGGATACACTTATGATCAACTGGCATATAACAGGCCGCCTTATTTTCTGATTAGTCTATGTAACTTAATGTAGGAACACAAGAAGCTGAAAGAGAGAGGTCAAACAACATTTGTTTGCAAATGATTACTACTAAGAACCTACGATATAGCACAGGGGACTATATTCATTATCTTCTAATAACCAATAATGGCAAAGAATCTAAAAAAGAATAGGTATATATGTATGTATAACTGAATCATTTTGCTGCACACTTGAAACTAACATTGCGAATCAACTATATTTCAATAAAAAATAAATCAAAATAAAGTAAGTCAATGAAACTTGATCGAGTGTGTCTGTGATTGTTGCTGGGATATTAGGATAATTAAGATATAGAAAGCTTTTGCCTTGAGGGGGCATATATATATATATATATATATATATATATATATATATATATGGATAATTTCCTAAAGGAAATTGGTCTTGAATATTCATTGGAAGGACTGATGATGAAGTTGAAATTCCAGTATTTTGGCCACCTGATGCTAAGAACTGACTCATTGGAAAAGACCCTGATGCTGGGAAAGATTGAGGGCAGGAGGAGGAGGAGATGACAGAAGATGAGATGGTTGGAGGGCATCACAACTCGATGGACATGAGTTTGAGCAAGCTCCAGGAGTTGGTGATGGACAGGGAGGCCTGGTGTGCTGCAGTCCATGGGGTCTCAAAGAGTCAGACACCACTGAGCCACTGAACTGAACTGAACTGAACAGGGATATAGATATGAACAGTGATAACAAAATCAGGTTTGCATCAGATCATCCAGACACCACAGTCCCAGCCCCTACTCTAAGTAATATTTCCTCCTTTTCCACTTTTCTTTCACCTCCTGGAATATGAAGTGTCTCCTCTGAACTCCAGAGAACATAGTTCTGGGGCTTGGATCCTTCTTGGGTGAGGACTTGTGTGTATCTGTAGGATATTAACAGTCCAAGTTCACTTTTATCTTCCTGTGCAGGTCCAGTCCCTGTCTATCTACCCATCCCTTCCCATAAATCTACAGCCTGAGTCTTCCCAGGCCTTAAGCCAAGGCAGGCTGGAGTCATTGGCAGGTCAGACAGAGATCCAGACTCAGTTCCACAATCCTGCATTCACTCCCTTTCAGTCAGGGTCCACGGCCAATCACAGGCAAAAAGGGAGATTGTTTCTGCCCTTCTCTTCCAGTAGGTGCCTGGCTCAGATGGTTGGACTGGGTTGATCATCTCAACTCAGACCATTAGTTTTCTCTGGAACTGGAGATCAGACCTGAGTCTTCTGGGGTTTGACTAACCCTGAAATCTCATTTTATTTATTCCCTGCCCCCTCTCTTTCTCTGCAATGTTGCCCCTTGTCCAATAACTGGTGTAGGGCTTGTTTCAATCTCAACAGATCTCCTTGGAAACAAAGAGGCTGCCAGCCACAAGAAATGAGAGCTGGGCGAGGATTCTGGAGGCCTTGTGTGTTGGTGTGGAAGGGATGGAGGCCAGAGGGGCCATTAGAATAAGGTGCTTTGGTATTGACATGCCTTGGAAGACAGCAGAGAAATGGACAAAGGTTCCAAAAAATATGTGTTATTCCTTTACTGAAAGGAGATAAAAAGATAGAACCGATTTTATCAGAACATCTTTTCTGATTCAGAAATATTATTAAGGATAACTTGGTTGTTGAATTTACATCATTAGAAAAATTAATGTAGAGAGCCATGTGTTTTGAGAAGAGCAGACTAGAGCTTCATAGCAAAGCATCTAAACCCCCCTCCTTATTAATTTTTATTCAGGTATGGTTGCTTTACACTAGTGTGTTCATTTCTACTCTACAGAAAAATGAATCAGCTATGTGTTGCTCTTTTTTGAATTTCCTTCCCATCTAGGTCACCATAGAGCATTGAGTAGAGTTCCCTGCACAATAGGTTCTCAATAGTAATCTATTTCTAAGGCCCTTTTTGACGACTCTCTAAAGACCTCTCCAGCCTCATCCATTGAGGCTGCCCACCTCCTTGGACTTGACTAACCACCAAGCCTATCTTTCTGAAGACACCATGTCCTCAAGACAGTTTATGACTCCCTGAACAAGGGATTCCCAGGTGGCACTGGTGGTAAAGCATCCGCCTGCCAATGCAGGAAACTTAAGAGATGCGAGTTCCATCTCTGGGCCAGGAAGATCCCCTGGAGAAGGAAATGGCTGTCCACTCTAGTACTCCTGCCTGGAGAATCCCATGGACAGAGGAGCCTGGCGGGCTACAGTCCATAGGGTCACAAAGAGTCAGATAAAACTGAAGGGACTTTGCACAAACATGCCCCCCTACCTTCTTTCAAGAATATCTTCCTTCCTTCTCCACTCTCCTACCAGCTCCCTGCTCTTTGTTTCCACTAGTTCAATTTATTGGAAAGTTCTCTTAGCCTTCAAACCCTGCCCAAAATTTGCCTCCCCTGTGAAGCTGTTTCTTTCTGATCTCCCTGTCCAGTAAAGTACTCCCTGCTTTTTAATACTTCTGGATTTTTGCAACCTAGATGTCCATTGACAGATGAATGGATTAGGAAGTTTTGGTACATATACACAATGGAATATTACTCAACTATGAAAGGAATCCACTTGACACAGTTCTAATGAGGTGGATGTACTTAGAGCCTATAATACAGAGTGAAATAAGTCAGAAAGAGAAAGACAAATGTCGTATATTAACACATATATATATGGAATCTAGAAAGGTTACTGATGATCCTGCCTGCAGGGCAGCAAAGGAGACAGGACCATAAAGAGCAGACCTTTAGACACAGTGGGAGGAGAGGGTGGGATGATTTGAGAGAACAGCATTGAAACCTATACACTACCACCTGTAGAACAGATAGCCAATGGAAGCTTGATGTATGGTGCAGGGAACCCAAAGCCAATGCCTTGTGACAACCTAGAGGGTGGGATGAGGAGAGAGGTGGGAGAGGGGTTCAAGAGGGAGGGGATATACGTATACCTATGGCTGATTCATGTTGACGTATGGCAAAAACCTTCACAATATTGTAGAGTAAGTATCCTCCAATTAAAAATGTAAAAAATATATATATACTATTGGGCTTTCAGATACATATGTCACTGTAGAGGTCACACTCTTATTAGGCTCACTTTTTTAGGGGCCAGGCATGCATACACCTGGAATGCTTTGTGGGCAGCAATTACATTCATTCATTAGTATACCCAGCATAGCGCCTGGACTCAGTGTGAATCCAAACTGGTTTGCATAGTGAGTACATCCAACAATACAGAGAGGAGTAGCTGAGAGGCAAAGGCGAGTTAGGGCATGTATTTACTTATGAAGGTTGGCTATGATGAATAAACTTATACATCTGAGACTGTGGGAACCCAGTGACTGAGGCGCATATGAGAATCACCTCTGGCTGTTTAGCTAGATCTGTGGGTTTGGGTTCAGTTACTCAGGGGAAATTCAGGACACCCTGACTTCAGAGGTCCTCAGTGGCTTGAACACCACAAATTATTTCAGAATTCCAAGGATGTTTCCAACACCAAGACACAGTTGAGGATTCTATTCATCATTTTAAAGAAGCAGCTTAACAACCCCCTTTTCTCTTTGTGGCTTCTTCTACCGTAAGTTTCAGTGCACTGATGGAGCGGATTGTTCTAAGCACTAAAGAGAGTGGTTAGAGTTAGGAAGAGACGGCAATGGCTGCTGTGTGTGTACATGCGTGTGTGGGGGGGGAGGGGTGTGGGTACATGAGTGAGTGTTTTATTTATGACAAAGTTAGTCTGCTATGGGAAAAGAAAGCATCTGGACTACATTCTTTGTGAAACTGAGTGAGGTGTGCAGAGAAAAATAATTCAATATGAAAGTAAACAAATTGTCATATGGTTAGGCTAGAAATCAAGAGACCCAAGTATTCATCTTGGCTCTGTCACTAATTAGCTATTTGCCCTTAGACATTACAATCAAAAGCCATTTATTCTGAAAGTACATTAAAGTTTACAAAGTGTTTTTCCATACGTTGATTGATCTGAGAAGCAAGCAAGAGAGCTATTTTCCCATGCTTTCAGAGCTAAAAAATAATAAGCTTTGGAGTAGATAAGTATCTTGAAAATGGGTATAGCCAATTAATATGAATTAGTACACATGCCAGAGATGGAATTGATTCCAAGTCAGAAATTTAAACTATATGTTTTCTGTAACTCTTTCCAAACCCAATGATAGGTATTACAGTGTTAGTTTTAAAAGACTCACTTAAAATTGTTGTCACATGTTACACTTGCCTCTAACTTTCTTTTTGCTATTGTGTTCCCAACAGGTATTTCCAACATCATGTAATTTGGAACTCACCCCATTAAAATTATTGGAGTCTAAGATTATTCTGTGATCGCTGGCTGACAGAAGGGCCATGCATATAAATATTCAACTATATTTAAATACAATAAGAAACGAATCTGGAGAGATTTTTATACAGAGAAATAACAAAGAAACAAAGAAAATGTTACAGGGCCATGAAAGAGAAGTCTGGAGAAGGACTCACACTCACATTTAGAGCCCCAAATCCTGTTCCTCCAGTTGTTACATATCTAAACTTTCCAATAGCCTCCTGACTGTTCTCCCCATAAAAGATGGGGAGAGCCTCCTCTGGGTCCATACTTTTATTCTACTGGGTAACTTAAAAGCTCACATCTGCTAAAACATCTTCAATTGTCCCTCATTACCTGTAGGACAAGGACCATGTTCCTGGGCAGAATTCATATGACATTTCTTTTCCTAGCTACTTTTTGAAAAAAATATTTATGCATTCATTCATTTGGCTCTGCAGGTCTCAGTTGCAGCTTGCAAATCCTTAAGTGTGGCATGTGGGCTCTAAATCCATGACCAGGGGTTGAACCCAGGCCCCCTGAATTGGGAGTGCAGAGTCTTAGCCACTGGACCACCAAGGACGCCCCTTCCTGGCTACTTTTGATGCTCACCCTTTTTTATCACTCCACCTGACCCTTCTCCTCTAGACAGATTGGATAACCTCAGCTTTGGTTAATACTTCAAGAGTTATCCATATATTTGCACATTATCTTCCCCTTTTGCTTGTAATAACCCTCCTTGGTCCATCTGCTTGGCAGAAAACAGCCAGCCCCTTAGGGCTTGGTTCATATGTTGCCTTCTCTGGTACTGTAGACGAAGTTAAGCATTTTCTCCTCCGTATGTCCTAGAAGCCCCATTCCCATTAATTTCCCCTTTGAAACTGACAGCCTCTTGCAGTGAGATTCAGGCATCACTCAACTTGGTCACTACCATCCCTACATGCCATGTTTAGCACATATCAGAAGTATAATCACATCTACTGATCAAATGAACACTTTAGAGACAAGCTGGAATTTTAAGAGTAAAGACATTTCTCCACAAAGAAAGAAACCCAGTGAGAGGGGGGAATAAAAGAAACCTTCTCTGAGCTGGCTCCTCACAGTATAGAGAAGCTTGGATTCTTAAGGATTCTGAGAAATGGGGCTAATTAATCAAAGCAGCACTAGAGAGTGAGGTGACTTTAAGTCATTTAGTCCTGCCAAGACTATAATATTCCCCACAGTATATCTCCTAGTGTATTATCCTGTCATACATTAAATATTCTTGGTAATGGGGCCTTTCAGAGGTGGTGATTAATAGGGTTTAAAGAAAGACTGAAGACGAGAACTACACGACAAGGAGAGAGCAATGGACATTGTGATGTCTTTGAGTCTAGAAGGTAGAACTGGCATCCCCTCTAGGCAGTGTGCTGGACACTGGTGAGAAAAACTTTGGTTGTATTGTAGCTAAACGGCAGATGAGAAAACCCCTACTCACTCAGAAGGACTAACTGAGCCAAACAGTCAGGAGATTGTATTACAGACAATGCGTGTGTTTCTCTCTTTTTCTATCTCATTGCAGAACTGAAAATCTACTTAGTCCTAAAGAAAGGAGAACTAGTGTGTTTTTATAATAGCTTCCCGGGTTTGAACTCATTGGAGACATGATCAGCAGGACTGCCAAATCTCTCACTTCAAGATGGAGCAAACCCAGAGCTAAATTAATGTGATATTTTCATAGGTTTTAAAAAGATTAAAAAAAAAATACTGGAACCCAATATTTCCATGCCAAGTATTTTTGTTAGAGGTGATCATTTATTTATCTTGTTAAAAATCTACTGATCCAACAGAGACTTGACCAATTAAACAATACGCAAGACTCATACCAAGGAAACACAAAGCTAGATTCATCATTCTTTGTCCTCTTAGAAATTTTCCAGCCTGGGTGGTCTGAATTTTAATATTACAGTGAGACTGTGTGGTCTATCAAACTGTTGTAAATTACTGAGCCTAAGTACTTTTAATTTAAGTAAAGGAGACCTAAATGCTTTTAGAAAATGATCTGGCATGACTGGAAGTTCCCCAAGTCCACACACTCTTTTCTTAATGCCCGGGGAGTGCCTGGATTTCTCAGTTACTAATCTCATGGGTTAGAGAAATGTCCCCGGAATTGTCCAACCAAATGGAGCTGTGTTGACGCTAGGCCTACTCCCAAGTTGGCACACAGCGTTAGTGTATCAGATTAGCTGGTTTCTGAGTAAGAACACAAATGAATGGGACAAACACCAAACGCACTTCGATAGGAAAAAAAAATAAATCTTGGTGATGGTATAGCTCCAAGAATGTATATGTGCGGGAGAGGGTGGATTTAAAGGTGTTATCCTTGGATATGATAAAGACAGGAACTGCTGGGGTAGAAGGAAATCACTGAAGTAAAACTCTCTCTGTCTCATATTTTGTCTGGGAAAGACCTTAGTAGTAAAAACTTTCAAGTCACCAGTTCTAAAAGGAGAAAAATGAGAAGACCAACATGAATTATTTCACACACACCCAAATTAGAATGAGGCATTGTTCTTCAGTGAAACAGATCTTGGATTGAATCATGAATCTATTACTTTCTAGCTAGTGACCTTAGGCAAGTTAATTATTTCCCCTAATCCTTACATGATGAGAATAAAATGAGACGATGAATGTAATAAGCTTCTTCTTCTCTATGTATTCATGTGTAATTTGTTGAGTAGAAAAGAGCGACTCATTAAAGAAACCATAACATTGCAACTTTGTTTGCCTTATTGGTGTCTCATACAGTGTTTGGCCCAGCTGAATGTGATCGATAAATATTCACTGTGCATATAATTGAATGAATTGTCTAAATGAAAAGAGAAGATTCATCCATGATCACTGACAATAAAGAAATTATACAGACAGCTAAAATTGAAGTCAAGAGAGGTAAATGAAAATGGAAGTAGCTAAAGAAGCAGTGGGGGGCTTCTCTGCTGATTCAGTGGTAAAGAATCTACCTGGCAATGCAGGGGTCGTGGGTCCGATCCCTGGTCTGGGAAAATTCCACATGCTTGGAGACAACTGGGCCCACAAGCCACAGCTGCTGAAACCCCCTCACCCTAGAGCCCATGTTCTACAATGAAAGAAGCCCACACACCCCAACTAGAGGAGCCCCTGTTCGCCACAACTAGAAAAAGCCCGTGTGAAGCAGAAAAGACTCAGGGCCACCAAAAATAAATAAATAAATAAAATTTAGAAAATAAAACTATGAAATGGCCAATTAATAGCTTATGAAAAAGAAACATTGGAAAAGTTGGAAAGAAAGAAGGAAGAAAAAAGGAAGAAAGAAAGCAAATCACAAAATTGTGTATAAACACTCCGTTTTTCATATTAGCAGATGTGGAATAGATTTAAATCATTTTTTATTCCTCTTTCAATTTCTATGGGGCATTATTAAGGATGAAAGAAGATCAATGGGATTTAGAAACAAGAACTTGTCTGCTACACTGAATCAATGCCTTACTGTTAGAATCTTGGCCAGCTCATGAGTGTTTCTAAAAGCTATTCTGTGCTTTTAACACCTCATGCAGGCCCTTCACAGAGAACACCATCTTCTCCATGGCAAGGGCATGGGTGGCACAGAGAAGCATCACTCCTGGAATTCTCTCAACTGAGACATGCAGATCACACCATGGGTCAACCAGTGTCTGGGAGTCCTATTTCTCAAGACGGTTGTTTTGCATAAGAGCTATAGATTGAAAACCTACTAAAAGAAAGAAAAAGAAGGAACTAAGAAGGGAAATACCACATAATAATTGTTTCCTTGGAGTAATTATTTTTTTTCCATTTAATCTCCCTGTAATCTATCAAGGTCAAGGTTTTTATATAACAATAATAATTATTATTATAGATATGATAAAATTGAGGCTCTGAAAATTTACACAGCTTGCCCAGCTTTATACAGTTGCCAGTTATGGAGCCTATATCCACACTCTGACAGTTCTCTCTCCCTTTAAAAAAATATTGGAGCAATAGTTGTTTTATGATGTTGAATTAGTTTCTGCTGTACAGCAAAGTAAATCATCTATAGCGTTTCTGGATTTCATTCTCATTTAGGTCGCCACAGAGCGTGAGTAGAGTTCCCTGTGGAAACAGTAGGTTCTCATTAGTTACCCATTTCACACGTAGCAGTGTGTATCTGTCAGTCCCAGCCCCTCAGTCTAGCCCCTGCCGCTCTCCCCTGCCTTGGTGTCCGTCTGTTTGTTCTCTATGGCTGTGTCTCTGTTTCTGCTTTGCACATTGGTTCATCAGCACCATCTTTCTAGATTCTACACACATGCCTTAATGCGATATTTGCTTATTTCTTCCAGACTTACTTTGCTCTGTGTAACCGTCTCTAGATCCATCTGCATCTCTGCAAGTGGAAGGATTTCATTGTTTCTTACTGGAGGGTGGAAGGCTTGGAACAGAACAGGTACAATGTTTGCCTTACTTCTGCTCTGCGGCACATGCTTTATGCACCGTTTCTCATTTGACACCCAAAGTCCTCTAGTCAGGCTTTTTTTCACCCAGGTGTCAATAAGAAAAAGTGATTCAGAAAACCCAACTTACATATTCAAGCTGAGAATTCACTTATAAGCATGAAAGCCCCATATCCTGGACACTCTCTCATTCCAGCCAAACTGAGACAGTTGGTCACCCTATCATCCATGCTCCAATGTCAACACACATTCACAATATTCAGGATTTCTAAGGTGTATAGGAGCTTCCCAGGTGTACTGTAAAGAACCTGCCTGCCAACGCAGGAGATGTAAGAGATGCAGGTTTGATCCCTGGGTCAGGAAGATCCCCTGGAGAAGGGCATGGCAACCCACTCCAGTATTCTTGCCTGGAGAGTCCCATGGACAGAGGAGCCTGGCGGGCTACAGTTCATAGGGTCACAGAGAGTCGGACACAACCGAAGTGACTTGGCATGCATGCCCACAAGGTACACAGACAACACTGGTAGGCTGTGGCCTCTAGGCTTGAAGTATAAGATAATGGGATGCTCCAATCCATTCTTCAAAGGAACACCAAGCCACAACAGCAAACACAATCACTTTTCCTCCTTTACAGTCACCATTGCTATCAGCATCAGCACAGGCGTTACCACTGGCGGGTCACCCGCTCTGCACCAGCCTGGCACTCAGCACTTCAAATGCTGCATCTTTCTCAGGGCGCTCCGACAGGTTTGTCTGTTATGAAGTAAAACGATGATATGCGTAGGGCATACGGGGATAAAAGCACGCACTGTCAGAGACAACCAGCCAAGGCTCTCGTTTTCCCAGAACTCGCTGCCCATCTGCAAGCCTGACGTGCCCACTGTTTAATCCCCATGTTAACTGTGCAGAGGACTCCGACTGGACTTCATTCTCCTAATTTCTTTAAAGTCTCACCAAGATCAATTTTCAAGATCAAGAAACTGGGTGAGACTAGGGAAGGACTATTGGCGTTCCACAGCTAGTATGTGTTCGAGCTAGCTTTGAGCCAGATTACGTGGAATTTTTCTCAGAAAATATAGAAAGCAATTACAAATTTTAGGAAAAAAACGGACCTCGATGTATCCTCAGAAATTCCATGCTGATTGAGATACTAATAAAGAATAGTATGTAATATATGATATATGCTATATAACATACAGTATGTAATAAACATATTATATAATGTATTATATTATTAGTATACTAATTATATATTATAATATATAGTATTATTATAACATAGAATTATAGACACATAATTATAATACTGTAATATTGTTATAATTATATTAATAATGATGTATAGTATTATAAGTGTGTTATATGATTTTATAATAAATATTATTATATTATAATGCAATGAAATCTATGCATGCATGCTCAGTCATGTCTTGAGTCTTTGTGACCCCATGTACTGTAGCCCACCAGGTTCCTCTGTCCATCAGAGTCTCCAGGCAAGAATACTAGAGTGGGTTGTCATTTCGTCCTCCAGGGGATCTTCATGACCCAGAGATTGAACCTGTACCCTCTGTGTCTCCTGCATTGGCAAGCACATTCTTTACCACTGGTGCCTGCTGGGAATCTACTGCTATATATAATAACCTGTAACTATAATGTGTTATAAATTGTAATTCATATAGTAATATGTAAATCATGTATAATAAATATAGAATAGTATCAATGCAACAATACAAGCATTTATATATTATTTTCCATGTATCAGCACTATCCTAAGTGCTCTAAATGTAATTTAACTCAATTTATTCTCACAACAATCCTAGAAATAGATGGTGTCACTCCCATTTTACAAATAGGGAAGGGGAGACTCAGAGAGGTTATGTGACTTGCTTAAGTCCACAGAGCTAGCAAACGTTAGAATCAGAATCTGGACATAGCCAGCTCCAGCATCCTTATCTTGGCACACCATCATGGCCTGGGGCACTAATCTGAGGTGTATCCCTTGGGATTTCCAGAACCAGGGCATATATGTTATACAGTATTAACAGCTTGATTCTTCCTCAGGGAGCTTCAGTTTTGCTCAGCCACTGTGTAAGTGAAATCTCTCTCTAATTTTTCACTCCCAGGTAACATTTAGAGCCCTGTGTGCCTCCCCGCACCCCCCCCACCCCCCCACCAGCTGAGCTTGCTTGAGATTGATCTGGTGGGTCCATCTGGAGTGGTCAAGATGGCTCCAGGCTCCAGTCTGACCCCCAGTGACCTAGAACGTACTACATTCTCATTGTCAGAGTCAATGGTGCTACAACGGTCGGACAATTTCTCATTGTCAGAAACCAAATGGTATTACAACGTGTTCTCTCTGGAGGAAGAGCTGGTTCCAAGTCTTAGCATGTATCTCTGTGTTTCCAGAAGCCACCCACTCTTCCATCTAATCCTTAATCCCCAACAGATTCCCTCAATCAGTCGAGCCAAGGTATGGATATCCAGGCTTTGAGCTCTCCTGAGCTCTTGGCAGAAAGAATCCTCTGGGAAGGAGGCCCTGAGGTCAGTGTAGACCTTAGTAGTGTTTCCCAGAGTCTGAGATGTTGCAGAGCCCCGACTCCAGCATTGCAGGCTGTTTTGATTTTCTCAGCCGATGTGCGTCAAAAACTAATTAGGACAAGGATAGTGTGAATGGACTTTGGGGAATTGCAAATGAGTTATAAAGGGCTCAGTGCTGTAGCTGGTTACGGAAAGTCTTTCCGTGCTTCTCCTCTGCATTTAGAGCAAAATTAGCATTTCATTTAATACTTCTCTCCTTTGAAACGCTGTGCATGTTGAGGCCACAGGGTGGCGTAGAACGGGGTAAGAATTTCAGAGAACAGTGGGAAAACCAATGACCATGTCATACCAACCTCAAGGGCCCATATTGGGTTCTTGATGTCTTCATAGCAACTAGAAGTCATTCCAAGCAATTCTTGATTCTGTCTTCTATGAGGCACATGACCAGCCTGCTTCTAATGAGCACATGTCCACATCTGAGTCTAATCTGTTCTCACCAACTCATCGGCAGGGTCATGTCATCGGCAGAGAATGTCAGATGCTGAGCGGCCCTCAGCCTGAGGACCTCTCTGCTCATGCTGAGCTCTGTCGTGCAGGGGGTGAGGTGCACAGAGCAACCAGTCTCCTGAAGGAGGTTTGAGGGATGCTGGGAGGATTCAGAGAGGAGGTTCATGTGCTGCTTTGTTCAATTAAGTCACTATCCTGTGAGTTAATAGAAAACTTCAGCCGCTGGGGTCTATTTGCCAGGTTCTCCTTACAGACATAAAATTCATTTTGAGAAAGCGGGAGGGAAAAAGTTCTTTTTCCCTTTTTCTTATAAAAATAATGGATTGTTATAATTTGTCATTGGCCCACGGGTGAGACAGCTCTGCTCAGTTCACCAATTATTTCCTGGGGCCAGAAAAGGCCATCTGAGTCTTCACAACCATTTCATCTAGCGTGCTCTAGAAGCTTGGCACTGGGCATCCCTTGGCCTGCCTGTGGGACTCTGCCTGCTCCCCAATGGTTCCGTCTCAATGGTATTTCCCTTGTTGGCTAATCCAAACTTTTACTGTGTCAGCTTTGAGCCCTTCTCATAGTCCATGGTTTCTGGCTGCTAATGCTTCTGTTCTCTGTGGATAGTGAGCTTAGAAAATAATCCTTTCAACTGGCATTTGTCCTTAGATACTAAGATCCCTTCTAAGTTATGTCTCCTTCTAACGAACACATGTCCACATCCGAGTCCTACCCGATCCTGCCATGTGGGCTTAAAAACTCAGGATCTGCCCTCTACCCAACTCTTTCACGTTGCCTTATGTCCCTGTGTTGCCTCCCCCAGGAACAGTGGGGAGCTATTTCTGTGCAAGAGAGAACAGCATGACCTAGGTTGTTTGAGGTGTGTCTTGGGCCAGAGCCTAGAGAACTGGCATTGCATGTATTCCAGTTTAAAATCACATTAAATTGCAATCAGGACACATGGACAGCCTTCCCATTTGGCTTGGCTTTCTACAATTTTGCATCTTTCTCGACGCCAGATCTGTGGTGGTGGTGGTGGTGGTTGTTATTACTTTTCACTTGGGTTTTTTGTTGTGTGTCTGCCTCCATCATGGGCTTGATGCAGGAAACTAGCAAAAGGGGAAACATGGTGATTTAGAAAAGGATCAGACTGTTCTGTATTACGTTTTGATTCTCTCATTAGCCAGTTGTGTATCTGTGGGCCCAATTGCTAAATCCTAGGTAATGCCATTTACTGGAAGTTGTTTTTTTTTTTTTTTTTTTAATGACAGCAAATGTAAGATATACTTAAAGCTTGTTATAGAATATAGTGGTCTTAAAAGATAGTGGTCTGCTTGCCTCTTTCTCAGATTCTCCAATATATAAATAATTGATATTGGAAAGTATTGTGATTCTTTTAACTCTGTTAACATTTCTTTTTAATTTTAAACACACAAAATTAAAAATTTATAATGCTGAATTTTCTGTCCCTTCCCTTTGTCTTCTAGCCCACAATTGACATTATTTTTTTGAAGCTTCTTTCTTGTCTCTCTTCCTGAGATGTCTTCAACAAACCACTGATGATGGACAAATACTAAACCAAACTCTCTTTCCCTATACCTGTGGTCCTCAACTGCAGAACTGTTGGCATGCGAGGTCAGGTAAGTCTTTGTTGAGAAGGATGTCCTGTGCATTATAAGATCTGTGCATCCCTGAGTCTACTCACTAGATACCAGTAACCCTCCCTCTGCAGATGTGGCAATCCCAAAGGTTCCCACCCACTGCCAAGTGTCTCTTGGAGGGGGTAACCTCCCCAGGTTGAGACCCAGTACACCACGACCTTCTCATTCTTGTCCTTTAAGAATTCCAAAATAAATATGCTTCTTACCAAGAAGCAGAAGCAATATCACCACACTGTTTATAAAATCCCAAAGAGCTAGAAGATGAATGAAAACTCACAAGAGAGACACAAATGGCCATGCACAGTTCAAATGGATCACCCATGAGAAGTCAGAGTTGCCTCTAAATTTTCTGAAATGACACAGAATAAATATTCATTCACGTACATATTAGTGCCACATAAGATGCTTTGGGGGCTTCCTTGGTGGCTTAGTGGTAGAAGAATCTACCTGCAGTGCAGGAGATGCTGGTCTGTAGGTTCAATGCCTAGGTTGGGAAGATCCCATGGAGGAGGAAATAGCCACTCACTGTAGTATCCTTGCCTGGGAAATGCCATGGACAAAGGAGCCTGGTGGGCTGCAGTCTATGGGGTCACAAAGAAGCAGACACATCTTAGCAACTAAACCACCGCCACCACCATGATGTTCATTATAGTAAAAAAATCTGAATTCCTTTCCATAGTATTGCCCTTCATATGGCTGGAGTTTCCTACACACACACACACACACACACACACACACACACTCACAATACAGAAGAATATCCACTTCTCTAGGGAAACTTTCCCTGATTTTGGAGCAAAAATTAATAACAAGTCAAATGAATGCTAAATGTAGTGCTAAGTACCTTATACATCTTATATCACCAAAACTTTACAATAGCTCTATGATAAGTGCTTTATTAAATCCTTTTTACAGATGAAAAAATCAGAGCTCAGAAAGGTTAAGGACAGTGGTAATGTTTCATAATTATTGAATGACTGAGTTACATTTGAAACCCAGGCTTGTCTTGCTACAAATCCCATGCTAATAGTCACCCAGCCTGTGTATCTGTCTGATCGCTCCATGAATTACATTTATAGCATGATATTGAGATAATCTGCTTATTTACCTCTCCCTCCCATTAGACTGTAAGCAACTTAAGGCCAGGAACCATAATATGTATAGTCCCAGTTCCTACCTAAGACAAAGAAACTGAATCTCTTGATGAGTTTACAAGCGCTAAGTTGACATTTTTTGTTGCTGTTTGGTTGCTAAATTATATCCAACTCTTTGCAATCCCATGGATGCCAGGTTCCTCTGTCCTCCACTACCTCCTGGAGTTTGCTCAGATTCATGTCCATTGAGTTAGTAATGATATCTAACCATCTCATCCTCTGCCACCCCCTTCTCTTTCTGCCTTCAATCTTTCTCAGCATCAGAGTCATATTAAGTGCTACTTATATGTTAAACTTGAGGTAATGCAGGTAGAATTATATCACTACATTGTATTCTCTAACACTGAAATGTGGCTTTAATTTGCAGTTTAAGGAATGGATGCTACAGATCTGTGACTGAGCCTAGGCATTTACTCACTGAAGTTTCATGAGGCAAGAGATATTACTGAGGCCCTGCCAAGTGGCAGGCTCTCTGCTAGAAACCAGGATACAATGGTGAAATGGCAGACGCAGCCTTTGCCATCATGAATTTCTGTCTATTAAACACTGAAGGAGCAATTTTTGAAACTGTGAGATGGTCACTTGGAGGGTGATCACCATCACACATAAAAATTCTAGTTTTCCCTTTTTTTGTCTGAAGACAAGGAGGTACCAAGAAGAGACATCTCAATGGCCCTTCACAGGAGAAATTGGCTTTTTTTCTTAAAAAAAAAAAAGCTCCCCAACACTAATCTTTAGTGGATATTTCACTTATCTCACCCCTTAAAGTGTCACCTAGTATAACCTAATTCAGCAACCGCTGCTTCTGATAAAAAATAATTGTCTCCTATCAGGTCCTTCAGTCCTTCAGACCCGTCTTTGCCCTCCATTCCCTGATATTCCACTTCCTTCTTTGAAAGTGACCTCCATCAGCCAGGTAACTGTAGAGCAAATATTTTCAAATGGGAAAAACAGTATGCCAAACATGTTCTGAAACTAACTTGCCAGGAGGCGGTTGCTAGCATATGGCTCCCGCTTGAGCCTGGAACAGCTTGCCAAATTCCATGTTTAAATTATGTCTCACATCTTAAAATCCCCTAAAAACCTAAGTGGCCAGTTTTCTAAGCCAAACTGTTACATTAGGTTAAGTGGAGTAAGAAAGGTATAGTCTGACACATGAGAGAAATCTCTGAATACCAAACATAGATATGGGAGGCTGAATTCCAGATTTCAGGTTTCTGTCCTAGAAGCTCTTAAAGGAAATATTGACCCTATCAAATCAATACTCTTCAAGGGTGTACTATTTGCAAAGACATAGAAAGGATAGAAAATAAAATTAAAATAAGTTTAAAAATCCTTGATTCAAATGATACACCAATAAACACAAAAGTCTCTCTACGTGGTTTCAAACATTTTGTAGCTCTGTGGCATATGCTTTGCTACCTAAGGCCCATTAAAAATGTCCCCAAATAGTATTTGTAGATAACATATGCCTATTAATTGCCAAGATTCATAGCAAAAACAATAATATTCTATCAAATGATATTAATCCAATTATTTCCTGGTGGTGCAGCTATTTGCTAAAGAGAAACTGTCCTTAAGAAACAAATTAGTAAACAAGTGTGATATTGGGTGCTATATGAAAAGAAATTAAAGTAATGAAAACTTACTTGATGATCTCAAGAGGAATCTGCTATTTTGAGATGCCCATATACATGAAGGTATTAATACTAAGCTGTATTTTATACCTTGTAATTATGTGGATATTTTTCTGTTCTTCACTGGAACCTTAATTTTCTGATCTAAGCACTGCCAGTTACATGGTAATTAATCTTTGAGCTTTTTGATGACTTCAAGTATTATTAAGCAGTAATCTGCAGAACCATTTCATTATAAGGTAGTGATTAATTTTGTATACAATTCCCTAGCACTTTTCAGCTAAGAATTCCATAATGGCTTACAGATTCAAGATTAAGATGTTGGGGCTTTTTTTTTTTTTCAGTTCAAAGTCAACAAAAAAACAGAAGTGAAGGTCAAAGTGCTTATTCCATTTCCTCAACTGCCTTACGCCTATAGAATTCCCCTAGAGCATGAATTCTAGAATCTAGCTAACTCAATCACAATCTCTGAGGATTGTTTTTAATCAAATGAGCTACTCTGAAAACAAGTGAAAGCATTCAGAAATTTGTGTTCATGGGATGATTAAGCACATGAACTATCCTGATGTAAAGAGAAGAGAACCTTACTTTTTTGTGCAGTTGCTTAGTCTGGGTTACTCTCTTAGCACTCATCCTTTGGACTGACCCATTTCCATGTGCTTATGCATTTTTGAAGAAAACAGAGTTAGATTTACTTAGTACAGAAGAAAAAAAAAATGTCTAAGATGTCTGCCCATAGCAAGAGGCCCTAAATTGTTATAATTGCATTCAGATGCAAATAAAAGGAACCAGAGATGATTCCTATTCAAACTAGACAGAACTCTGAATCTACAGTCTGGCGACTACCCAGACACTGAGTGCTAGGAGTGAACCCTAGTGTATAAGAAAGAGTTCCCACAACGAAGACTCACCCCAGGTAAATGCATTTAGTTATTTATCTTTTTTACTTTTCCCAGATGCCCATCCAAAGGAAAACTGCCAAGCAAAAGAACTTCTTGCAAAACTCCTCATAAATTCTTAAAAGTCTCCTCCTAGTCAGGAGGTCTACCTAAAACAACAATAAAAAAAGATGGTAACAATAACCCTGTATGCGAGACAGCAAAAGAGACACAGATGTATAGAACAGTCTTTTGGACTCTGTGGGAGAGGGAGAGGGTGGGATGATTTGGGAGAATGGCTTGAAACATGTATAATATCATATATGAAATGAATTGCCAGTCTAGGTTTGAGGCATGATACCGGATGCTTGGGGCTGGTGCACTGGGACGACCCAGAGGGATGGTACGGAGAGGGAGGAGGGAGGGGGCTTCAGGATGGGGAACACCTGTATACCTGTGGTGGATTCATGTTGATGTATGGCAAAACCAATACAATATCGTAATTAACCTCCAATTAAAATAAATAAATTTATAGTTAAAAAAAGAATAAAATAACAATCAAAAAAGTATCATCAATAATAATGGAATATCTGGTCTCTGGTTTTTTTTATTATTATTATTTCAACTCATCAATAAATATGAGACTCTGGGCTTTACAACCTAAGAATCTAAGTACATTCCTTAGATATCTGGTCATATTACCTACCATATATGTGGTGTAAATAGAACAAGTTACTTAAATTGGCTAGCCTTCAATTTTCCAAAAGTTAAATGGGAAAAATAATATTTACACCTATTGTTGTGATAGCACTGAAGTACGGCATGTAAAGCGCCTTTATTGTTCTTCACTTGCCAAGTCATGTCCAACTCTGCAACCCCATGGACTTCAGCATGCCAGGTTTCTCTGTCCCTTCCCATCTCCTGGAGTTTGCCCAAGTTCATGTCTATTGAATCAGCGATGCCATCCAACCATCTCATCTTCTGCCATCCTCTTCTCCTTCTGCCTTCAATCTTTCCCAGCATCAGGGTCTTTTCCAATGACTCAGCTGTTTGCATCTGGTGGCCAAAATACTGGAGCTTCAGCTTCAGCATCAGCCCTTTCAAAGTGTAAAGCTTCTAACTTACTGCTATTACAGAGTAGTGGTCTATCTAGTGGGTGGTAACTAAGCTTAGTAACAGAGGATAGCAGAGTCTTCTTGATTCAAAGTTTTAAGAATGTCCAGGGATTAAAAATTCTCCTGAGATTTTTTAAAAAAGTGTGCATTCTGTGTATTTTTATGCAATCTTTAAAATATAATTCAGATTGTATAGACGTTATAGATTGACTTACTGGACTCTATTCCAACTTCTTTGTAGCATGCACTACAAGTTTACCTAATGCTGGGAAGCTAAAGTCTAAATTTCCCTGACTCCCTTGCAGTTAGGATTCCAGAAGTAATCTGGCTTCTAAGAGCAAAGAATCTCACTCAGGACTTTGAAGGAAGAAGGAAGCATGGTGAAGCAGTGGCTGTCTGGCTCTTCTGACAAGCATGTTGTTGAGTGAGTTATTTTGTTGTGTTTCTGTAGAAATAGTGAAAGTTTGATTTTGTGATTGGCAGTCTAACAGCTACCAAAGGTCTGCAGTGACAGCCTCAGGATTTCACTTGGGACAGGTTCACAAAGGGGTTGGGAGAAGGAAATGGCAACCCACTCCAGTGTTCTTGCCTGGAGAATCCCAGGGACAGAGAAGCCTAGTGGGCTGCCGTCTATGGGGTTGCACAGAGTCAGACACGACTGAATCGACTTAGCAGCAGCAGCAGCACACAGGGCTTGGGCATTTCTTCTGGCCGCATTGCTTATGGCTTTATACCACCTAAGCGTAGCTATGTGAACTACCAGGAAATTCCATAAATTAATTATCCCTAACAAATCCTTCTCTGTCTATGTGAAAACCATGACTAATATCTTAGCAGAGTATCTTTTGACAACAAGGTCATTAAAAAAAAAAAAAAGCTTTCTCAGAAATTCAACTTCTTATATTACTCTGAGCCCTCCACATCTACTAGGTACCTTCTTTCCATCATAGTTTGGTTCAGGTTTGGTCTCAATCTATTTTCTAATGGAGTTTTCCCCTTCCTCTGCTTAGATATGTGACACTTTAACCTGAAGATCCTTGCCTCTAAAACCACACCTGCACTGGCTTTGTGTGTGTGTGTCCTGCAGACAGACACTGTGCCATTCTGCCATAGACATATTTAAATGAGATTTCTTTGTCCTGACCCGTCTCAATCATAATTAGCTAGAACAGTCACTCAAAAATCTGAGAGAGTCGCGCCAAAGAAAGAGATCAATAGGGAGGGAACTATCAGCAATTAGCCACCGCCTGATGCATTTTTTATTCATCAAAGTGGGCAAGTTGAGATGTCTGCAGGATAACAGGTCCCTGGCAAGAGAAAGACAAAAGAAGGAAGGGAGAGGAGAGACAGGTCTGTACTTTTTCTGAAATGACTCTGCTTTTGCATTCCATTTTAGAGCTTCAAGGCACTTAGCCTCCTGTAGGCCACACACCATTGGGATGTCCAAAGCAATCTGCTATCTTAGAGCAGCTCAGGGATTGTTGTTGTTGTTGTTTAGTCACCAAGTTGTGTCTAGCTCTTTGTGACCCCATGGACTGTAGCCCAGAAAGCTCCTCTGTCCATGGATTTCCCAGGCACGAATACTGGAATGGGTCGCCATGCCCTCCTCCGGGGGATCTTCCCAACCCAGGGATCAAACCTGCAGACCCTCATCTCCTACATTGGCAGATGGATTCTTTACCACTGAGCCACCAGAATAGTAGGAGCTAGCGTGAGTCCTCCAAAACGCCAATTTAACTGAGACCTTCATGAGGTATGGCCGTCAAAGAATCATGTCGGAAATATCATTCAATGAGGTGCTTGTGCCTGGCACTAGGCTAGGTTCTACAAACACCCCAATCTGACTAAATCTTCAAATGGTCCACAAGGTCAGAATGATAACGTGCATTTCACAGATGAGGGAGTTCAGCAGTTAAGTGACTACCCTAAGAGCACAGCCAAAAAGTTTTCTCAGTTTCAACCCAAGGTCTCCTGATTTCCGGAGTCCATGCTTTAGACCATTGTAGCACCTCTCAGCCCTGTACAATTCACTTTCATTAGCACCAGGAAATAGACTTTGTAGTGAGAAAATACCAGAAAGCCCTTCCCTCTGAACCATAAAACCGGATTTGAAAACTTTTCTTTCACTGTAAAGTGCCATATAGTGAATATTTTAGGCTTTGTGGATCACACAATCTCTGACACAACTACTCAACTCAGTCTTGTAGCACAAACACCCATAAACAACTGGCAAATGAATGGGCGTGGTTGGGTTTTTAAATAAAACTTTATTTACAAAAAAAAGCTGTTGGAGGTCTGGATTTTGCCCTTGAGTCATAGATTGCTGGCCTTTGCTTAAAAACCAGGCGAAGTCTTTCAGTGTTACAGGATCTGCTAAGTGGGATGAAGCAGGTGACTTGATACTTCTGAAGCCATATCTAAATCCTTGGCCATCCTTAAAGATGCTTATCACATTGTGGGTGAGTTGCAAGTGGTCAGAAGCCTTTTGGATGGTGCTGCACCTGAGTCAAGCAGTATGACATTTATCTTTGACCCTTACACTTATTTGATGACAAAGGATATATTGAGACCAACACCTTCAGGTTTTAGAGAGCTCACTTAAGTGCTTTGGGGAGCTTAGAGAGGAGCCTTTACGACAGAAATGAAAGGATAGGGTGTATTATATTCAAAGTCCAGTGACATTTACTTTTCTTACAGACCACATGTCCACTCGGCCAACTTGTCTCTTCTCTTCTCCTAATGTGAGGTAGAACAAACGTGACCTTTCAGATCAGAGAGAGTGAGAAGAGAATGCCAGTTCCAGCAGTTACTCTTTTTGGTATGACTTTGGGCAAATCATTTTCTTCCTCTGAGCCTGAGAATAGACTTCTTTCCTTGGAAAAGACGAAGCCAGTGGGTGCCTTGTAAAGTCAATGTGAAAAGTTTAGTTGGTTGACACACTGACGAAGACTGCCATACCATTAAGTCTGCACAGTGAACACGGGACATTTTCCTATGCTGGGGAAAAGGAGGGACCATGTCTTCAGGGAAGGAGTCCACTGCTTCCTCTCCATGTACCCCTGTGCTTCCCTTTGGGGCTGTAAGACCAGGAAGGAAATAGGCTGGTGACCAGTCTGATGACTGTGCTGGAGCATGGGTGGAGGGAGACAGTGCCTTTCAGACAAGAAAGATGACCTTCTACTCATCACGTTGATGCTATGTCTCCAACAAGCAGTTGCAGGGTCATGTTCCCCAGTCTAGGTACTAGCTGTTGCTATTCAGTTGCTTAGTTGTATCAACTCTGCAACCCCATGGACTGAAGCATGCCAGGCTTCCCTGTCCTTCACTATCTACCGGAGCTTGCTCAAACTCATGTTCATCGAGTCGGTGATGCTATCCAACCATCTCATCCTCTGTCATCCCCTTCTCCTCCTGCCTTCAGTCTTCCGCAGCATCAGGGTCTTTTCCAACGACTCAGCTCTTTCCATCAGGTGGCCAAAATATTGGAGCTTCAGCTTCAGCATCAGTCCTTCCAATGAATATTTCCAGCAAATGTTTACAAAGTCTTTATTTCAAAGAGGAGCATCTCTGTGTATGCCCTGCCAAAACACCCTCCAGTCCCTCTTCTAAAGCTTAGCAGACTTTATAAAAGATTAGCTGTCAGATATCATAACAGAACTCTAGCAATCCTTTTTCTGAGCAACAATTTGCTCCCCACTCCCTGCTTATTCCTCCTTTTTACCACTCAGGGATCCAGGCCAGAGTAGGTAGTCAATGCGAATTGATGAGCTGGCAATTAAGCTGAGCCTTCCAACTGAGCTGAACTGCTAGAGCTGGACCCTGCAGCCATCAGCGCACTGGAGACTAAATTGCCAATTTTGATAGCCTTCGTCTTCAGCTGCCATTTAGCAGATGACTCTCAGCACCAGAACCCCAAACTGATAAATTGATTGCCCCTAGGTCATGAAGTCTGCCATTTTCCGCCCTCCTGTGTCAATTTTCTTGCTTTGAGGCAGGTGCTGGCCCACAAGTGGCGCTCTGATTAGGAACTTTCTGTGATGTGATGACATAGTGCCATCCTGTCTCCTTTGGGACTTTCTCTTCACAGAACTAGCAAAACTACAAAATTACCTGCTCAAACACCTATGTACAGCTCTGTGTTAAGAATTGAAAGACAAGTGCTCATCCGCTCAAAGGGCAAGAAAAAATGATTCTGTTATATATAAACTCATCAGGTCTGTATCTAAGGGCTGTCCAATTAAAAAAAAAATCATTGAATCCGGGGTTGGGGGAAAGTTCACTGATATGAAGGTAATCAACATGAGAACCCCACTTGTATTTCTCCATTGAGGTAAAATCCATAAAAATTTAAATTCTCCGTTTAACCACTGTAAAGTATACAACACCAGAAACTAATGCAACACTGTAAACTATGCTTCAAAAAGATTAAAGTTACCATACAATTCCATGGCTTTTTAGGACATTCACAATGATATACAAGCATTTTCATCATCTAATTCCAGAATGTCACCCTAAAAAGAAACTTCGTACCCATCAAGCAGTCACTCCCTATTCCCTTTTTCCCCAGCAATCAACAATCTAATTTTTATCTCTATAGATTTGCCTATTCTGAGCATTTCTTGAAAATGGAATCATATGATATGTGATTTTTTTGTGACTGCTTTCATTTGACATAAATGTTTCAAGATTTGCCCATGTTGTAACACGTATCAGTCCCTTATTCCTCTTCATGTGCATGCATGCTCCGTCCCTCAGTCGTATCAGACTCTTGGCAGCCCTATGGACTGTAGCCCACCAGGCTCCTCTGGCCAAGGGATTTCCCAGGCAAGAATACTGGAGTGGGTTGCCATTTCCTTCTCTAGGAGATCTTCTTCCCAACCCAGTGATCAAATCCCTATTTTCCGCATTATCAGGAGGATTCTTTGCCACTGAGCCATGTGGTAAGACTATTTCTCTTTTTGACTGAATAATGCCCCATTGTATGGCTATACTATGTGTTTTCTATCGTATGGATACACTGTGTGTTGGTTTTCTGTTCTTAGTTAATGAACAATTAGGATGACATCACTGTTTTGCTACTGCAAATAGTATTGATATGAGCATTCATCTGCATGTTTCTGTTTGGACACATGTTTTTAATTCTTTAGGTATATGTCTGCTATAATTTCTATGCCATATGGTGATATTATGTTAACTGAAGAACCAGCAAACTTCCTTCTACCTATATGTATATTTTAGAGATGAGTATATAAATTAGAAAGAGAGAAGTATATTCAAGTCTTTTATCATTTTTAAAAAATTGTTGCTGAGTTGTTACATATTCTGGTTGCTAGACCATTATCAGATATATGATAGGAAAATATTTTCTCCTATTTCTTTCTTCATGGTATCTTTTAAAACACAAAATCTTTTAATTTTTATGAAGTCTAATTTATCTTTTTTTTTTCTTTTGTCACTTGGGATTTTGGTGCCATGTTAAAGAAACTATATTCAAACTAAGATTTTGAAGGTTGACACCTATGTATTCATCTAAGATTTTTATAATTTTAACTCCTACATTTAGATATAATGTTCATTTTGTATTAATTTTTGTATATGATGTGAGGAGGGGACCAAACTTCATTCTTTTTCATGTGAATATAAACCTATATGTAGATATACCCATATATAGGTATAGATACATATCCATATATATGTCATATATAGAGAGATTATCATAAGTATATATCATATATATGGATATATATCCATATATCTAACTGAATCACTTCATTGTGCACCAGAAACTAACACGACATTGTAAATCAACTATACTTCAATTTAAAAAAGAAAAAAGAACACGTTAGCATTTACTGAGTACCAGCCATGGGCGAGGTGTTTAACATGAATTACTTATTTTAACTTTTGAAATAACCTTATGAATTAAAAGCATCCTTAACCACCAAATGTGGAAAATCAGGAAGTTTACCCCAAATCATACAAATAATCAATAGAGAACTGAGATTCATATGCTAAACTATTCAGAAATGTTAGCTTCAGCCTCAGTAGTTCACTAACCAGGTAATCCAGTCACAAGGCAGCTGAGGAGGGCTTCATTCTTAGCAGATGTTTGTGTTGGGTTCACGTATTTTCCAGACTAGGGTGGTGATCTAAATCTAAAGGCTGGGTCTTTGCATATTTCCAAATTTTCCTTATATTTCATGACTATGTCTCTCTTGATGATTACTGACGATCTGAAAATTCTGATGGAGACTTCATCAGAAGACATTAAGAGATATTTTTTCCTCTTGTTACCTTGTAACATGGATTGTTTAATTATTTTGTCTACAGATTTTGAATTTTACTTATTTTTTTCACTATTTTTTAAGCATTTGGGAATTACTACAGTTCTTTCATGAAATTGCTTCCTGTGGGTTACAGAAATTATAGTATGTTGTAGGAGCTGTCAGCACATGGAATAGATATACGTTTCCTGAATACTCACTGAATTAAATTGGAAGCATGTTGGATCTTTATAGCAGGAGAGACTTTTAGCTGTTTAAGAGGAAGAAATCATGAAAGTGAATTGATAAATCCCTAGGTTCTGTCATCTATTTCTTGCTGCCCTCTCCCCATTGGCATTCCAATGAAAATCATTTATTAAAGCTATACAATAAAAATAACAGGACCAAAAAAAAAATGAGGCCAAGTAGTCATCTTTTATGACTTAATAGTCTAGGAAAAAGGCAAGTTTGCCCTAGGGCACTAGTTTGCAGACCCTTCACTTGTCCACCAAGTGCTGAGAAAAATTGAGAGAGCAGAGGCTGAAGAAATGTAGGGATTAACAAACATTTGCACAAAATACAACACTCTCTCAATCTCTTTCTCTGGGGGACTGGCTCCTTTTCTACTCAGCTGGTGAAATTCCTACACCATGTGATCTTTCCTAGGCTGACAGTGTTACCCAGATGCCTCAATGGGATAACATCTATAGCATCTTTCTTCTAAAGAAGCAGTGTCACCTGCCCCCCACTGAAGCTTTTTTGAGCCTTGTGATTAGAAAATAATTGCCAAGTACAAAATGAAGGCTCTTTGCTTTCTCCAGAATGTTTTGCATTCCCTAGGAATGCTTATTCTTAATAATAATGCATCAGTATGTACTGAAAATAATAACAACAAAAACAGCCTTATTTTTAACTCATGTCTAACTTTAAGAAATCAGATATAAGATGAAGTGAAAATAGTGAAAATCAGGAATGGTTCTGATTAAAAAGTGTGGTATCTCCAAGTCTCCCAGTGACTATTTTTATAACCAGGGACTATTTAAGTGATTGGAATCATTTATGCAGAACGAAGAGCCATAGAGATAGATTTGAGGAGAATTTGCAGAGCTATCTCCAGGGAAGGATGAGCTCTCTGATGTGCCCTTTTCTCAAACAGCATTTACTTGGTCAAGTGAATATCTCTATTCTTTAAAAACAAAAAGCAGGGTGTCATTAAGTTTTATGAAAACTGCTAAACCTTGCATGTGTTTTAAAAGAATGCCCTTCAGTGAGTGATGCTGAGAGCTACTGAGATGGGCACCGTGGAAATTTAGATGGTAGGGGCTAGATTAGTTTTGTATAGACCTGGATCATTGGCCAGGGGATCTGATTTAAATGCTGATTGCTTGGACTCCACTAGCTTTCTGAGAGGATGGAGTCAGGTCCATTTGTATTCAGATGTCGGTCCCAAACAATGGGATCATTTATATACCCTCATGACATATTTGGCTACAAAACTTTCAGCAACCCAGTAGCAATGAGCAAATTCAAAGTAGAAGCTTTGCTGATGGGAATTTGACTGAAACTTGCCTTAGATGACCCCAACCTAATCCTCCCACTTCTAGTTAAAAATCATAATCTGGGACTTCCTTGGCGGTACAGTGGGTAAAAATCCACCTGCCAATGCAGGGGACACAGATTCCATCCCTGGCCCAGGAAGATTAGACAGGCTGTGAAACAACTAGGCCCATGCACCACAACTACTGAACCAGCATGCTGCAAATACTGAAGTGCACGTGCCCAGAGCCTGTGCTCCACAACAAGAGAAGCCACGGCAATGATAAGCCTGTGCAATGCAGAGAAGAGTAGCCCCCACTCGCCCCAACTAGAGAAAGCCCGCATATCGTGACAAAAAAACAGTGCAACCAAAAATAAGCTTAGTGAATTAACTAAAAATGCTTTTTAAAAACATCATAATGGCAACCCACTCCAGGATTCTTGCCTGGAAAATCCCACAAACAGAGGAGCATGGTAGGCTGCAGTCTATGGGGTCGCTAAGAATCGGACACAACTGAGTAACTTCATTTTGACTTTTCACTTTCATGCATTTGAGAAGGAAATGGCAACCCACTCCAGTGTTCTTGCCTGGAGAATCCCAGGGACAGGGGAGCCTGGTGGGCTGCCTTCTATGGGGTTGCACAGAGATGGACTGAAGCGACTTGGCAGCAGCAGCAGCAATCAGAGTTCTATTACATTCACATCTCTGGGAAAAAATACCCCTTTACTGGATCATCTCCAGGTTTTTGCCTAAAGATGGAGCCTATAGTAGTTCTAGGATGCTAGGTTAGGAGACACAGGTGTGTCAACAATTGGGCTGAGCCTGGGTCTAGGAAGAGCCGCATGCAGCCGCCCATTGGACCTTGTGCCTGACGCTATGATTGCACAGGTTAATGGATTTAGATGCTGAAACTCGGACTTGCACAGCACATTAACTCTCCTAATCCTTGATCATGTTATGTCACATGGCCAGAATGTCCTTTACCTTATTCTCTATCCTTCCAGACTTTGCCTTATGTGACCTCTTCTGCAAAACTTGACATCAACCTCAAAGTTCCCTGCCTGTCAGCAGATTCCACTACTCCTTTTCCTGTGATTTCTGTTTATTTGTGAACCCCAAGCTCATTCTTGCCCTGCAGACTTTCACTTTCTCTATTCTTGCTCCTCCCATATTTCATATGGCTAACTCCTGCTCATCTCTTTATGATCTAAAGAATGTACCCATGAAATAAAAAACTCTTTCTCCTTGGAAGGAAAGCTATGACAAATTTAGACAGCATATTAAAAAGCAAAGACATCACTTTGGTGACAAAGGTCTGTCTAGTCAAAGCTATGGTTTTTCCAATAGTCACATATGGATTTGAGAGTTGGACCATAAAGAAGACTGAGCACAGAAGAATTGATGCTTTCAAACTGCGGTTCTGGGAGAAGACTCTTCCGAGCCTCTTGGACTGCAAAGAGATCAAACCAGTCAATCCTAAAGGAGATCAACACTGAATAATATTCATTGGGAAGACTGATGCTGAAGCTGATGCTCCAACACTTTGGCCACCTGATGCAAAGAGCCAACTTCCTGGAAAATACTCTGATGCTGGGAAAGACTTAAGGCAAAAAGAGAAGAGGGTAGCAGAGGATGGGATGGTTGGATGACATCCCCAACTCAATAGACATGAATTTGAGCAAATTCCAGGAGAGAGTGATGGACGGGGAAGCCAGGTGTGCTTCAGTCCATGGAGTCATAAAGAATTGGACACAACTGAGCGACTGAACAGCAACAAAACTCCTGATTATCACATACCTCTCAACTCAAATGTTTGCTCCTCATAAGGCCTTTTCTGGCCAGACCAGATCCAGTAGACCCATGTTATGGGGAGGGAGGTGGGAGGGGGGTTCATGTTTGGGAATGCATGTAAGAATTAAAGATTTTAAAATTTAAAAAATAAAAAACTAAAAAACAAAAAAACAAAAAACTTCATGTTATCAAATGTGTCTGGCATGATATGTATCATTGCCTGAATTCCTTGCTTATTCAATGATGACTTATCTATGGGGTTGATTTGTTCATTTATATGTTGATTGCTAATTGATCATCTCACACCTTTAACAAATACATGTTTTATGAGTTCTTGCCTCCCTTGTTTCACAGCTGCATCCCTAGTCCCCAGAGTAGATGCTCCATAAATATTCCACCAGCGAGTGAAGAAATCATTGGCTCCTGTCCTTATCTCTGTGAGGCTCTTGTCACATTGTTATTTAAAGGCTTCCTTAGGGGTGGGTCTCTCTGACAACATGGAGTGCTCCTGAAGAGCAAGTTCTCTCTCCTCTTCACACATTGTATTAATACATATGATAATGATGTGCAGCGTAGCACATGTTATGAGTTCATTAAGTGTTTGTTGGATAAGGAACAACTGAGAGTAGCCTTGAAACATCTTCATTACCATATGTAAAATAGATAGCCAGTAGGAATTTGCTGTATGATGCAGGGAGCTCAAATTAGGTGCTCTGTGACAACCTAGAGGGGTGGGGTGGGGTGGGAGGTGGGAGGAAGGTACAAGGGGGAGGGGCCATATGTATACCTATGGCTAATTCATCTTGATATGGGCAGAAACCAACACAATATTATAAAGCAATTTTCTTTGAATTAAAAATAAATTATTTTTTTAAACTCCCACAAAAAATAACAACTGAGTTATTTATTCTTCCCTCAACTCATACTTGCTTATCTGATGGTAAAGCTACTTGAGACCACAGAAAGAGAAAAAAAAATTCCAGGTTCTTTCAAAATCTCAGCCTCATGTGAGGGTCAGGTAGAGCCACTGGCTCAGACTCCATAACTTCTGAATCCTGAGCCCTTCCTCCTGGCTTCAGTAACTTATTCCCGCAACGATTACTTTCCAAAGTGATGTATGCTCCCCTTTCCCTCTACTTGACCTTTTACATTCAAAAAGGTAACCCCACTCAAATTATATCCCACAATTCAAGGGGATTTTCAATACAGTTATATATATCAAGAAATTAGTGTCCAAATTATGTAAACACTCCTTGAAAGCAACATTTTAACAAAGAAACTAAGTATAAAATACGGATAGGAAGTTCTTGGAAGAGAAAACCTGAGTGGTCCAATCTCAATAGGAATTAAGAAAATGCAAACTAAAACCAACATAAGATAACATCAACCAAATATTCAGTGGGCAAAAATGAAAAAGACAGGCAATATCAAGTATCAGCAAAAAGGAGGCACATTGGGAACTCTCATACTGGTATAACCAGCAAGTCCTCATAATCATTATGACCCTTAAAATCTGCAGACTTCTGTACACTGTCCTAGAGCTTTCATGTGTGGTTTTTTTGTTTGTTTGTTTTTTTTTTGAAAGAACAGCATTTTAGGTAACATTTATCGAGCATTTGAGTACTGCTTTTTTCATGTATGCATTGATTCATTTAACCAATATTTTGTAATGAATTAATGCATACATAAAAAAATCAGTATTTTGTAATAACTGTAAATGGAAAGTAACCTTTTAAAAGTATATGTAAATATGTGTGCATATATATATATATATATATATATATATGTATGTATATATCCAGGTGGCCTTAGTGGTAAATAGCCTTCCTACCAATGCAGGTAGATGTAAGAGACTCAGGTTCAATCCCTGGGTCAGGAAGATCCCCTGGAGGAGCGCATGGCAACCCACTCCAGTATTCCCGCCTGGAGAATCCCATGGACAGAGGAGCCTGGCGGGCTACAGTACATAGGGCTGCACAGAGTTGGACACAATAGAAATGACTTAGCATGCATGTACATACATATATTTTTTTTTAATTAAAAAAGAAACTTTCTGGCATTATAAGCAAAACAAGACATAATAGTGTCATGGCTCTGTTCATATCCAGCCTGAGTTCCAGTCTCAACTCTCCTAGCTATTACTACTTAATATTTGCATTTTGCAAAGGTTACCAAACCTCTTTATGCATCATGTCTCTACTCTGTAAAGTGAAGGTAATGGTAATATCCATCTAACTCACAGGTTTACTGTAAAATTTAAATGAATTAATGTCCTAGAGCTTTTAAATCAGTAAGATTCCTAGGGGATTCTGCTGGGCAGCCTGCCAAACACTGACCTGGATGATACTTCTTCCTAATCCATTCCATCTCTCACCCAACTGCCCAGTTCCCTTGCTGAGAGTATCCTGTGTGTGCTTGCCTACAACTAGGCCCTGGCTATCCTCCTCTGTGGGCCTCAGGAATGCAAAAGGGCTGCTAGTGCCCCTTACTCATCTACTCTTTTCCTAAGAATAAGGTGAAAAAACCTTATTCTTCCACCCAGAATAATACCGATTCCTCTCTACTGTGGGACTTTATCTGAAAAACCACACCAATCTCTTAATGTAAGACAATGACATATTACTATTACTTGTGAGACCGGGAGTTAAAAAGGTACTTGGGAAACTAAGAAAAATTCATATGTATTAGATGACATTGACTAAAACATTGAGTATGCATCCGTCAATGGAAACATCCTAGGTTAAACCTCTGCTCTTTTATTTTTCTAATAAGTGGTTTGTAGTGAGTCTCTCTTTTATTTTTATTTATTTACTTGTGATTCACCCAGGGGGCATGTGGGATATTAATTCCATGACTAGCGATCCAGCTCACGTCCCATGCAGTGGGAGGGTAGAGTCATAGCCGCTGGACCACCAGGGAAGTTTAGGCTACTCCTTTTCTAAAATTTATATATTTATTTTAATTGGAGGCTAATCTAAACAAAATCTCTAAGGGTAGAACCTGGGCTTCTGCATTTGCAACAAACTTCCCAGGGATTTTTATTCACAGTAAGATTTGAAAACCACTGGGGCAGTGAATATACTCTGGCAGGCTGTAATAAATGTTAGCTATTATTTCTAGAATTTGCATAACCACATCTCCTATTTGCAGTCAACCCGTTCACAAAGTGAATTAACTTTCTGACTATATTTTTTCCTGAATTCCATCAGTGGGTTGCTTCTGTGGGAAATAGTACTCTCTGCTCCACCATTATTAATATCATTATTAATATTTAACATGGCATGTAGGAGCTTATAATGTGCCTTCTCCATCCCAAACATTTTAAATAAGTTATCTCACTAAAAATTAACAACATCCCTTTATGGAAAGTGGTAGTGTTATTCACTGGAGAAGGCAATGGCACCCCACTCCAGTACTCTTGCCTGGAAAATCCCGCGGACAGAGGAGCCTGGTGGGCTGCTGCTTCTGGGATCACACAGAATTGGACACGACTGAAGCAACTTAGTAGCAGTAGCAGCAGCAATGTTATTCACAAGTTACAGATGGAAAACCCAGGTTAAGAGGTAGGTAAAGGCTCACAGCAAGTAAAGCCTGAGTGAGGTTTAAACACATGCCACTCACTGCAAAATCTATATTCTCATCTCTAGCCCAACACTGTCCTTGCCCCAAACCAGAAGTCTAATTTTCTTAGTGAATGTGTCAGAACCCCATAGAACCTCAGAGTGGCTCTTCTCATATAATTTTTTCAGCCTTAAGAAAAAGCCTTAATGAGGTGTAATGAACACATAAAAATTGTATATATTGAAGGTATACAAGGTGATTTTTTCAGTTTTTAAAAATTTATTTTTAATTGAAGGCTAGTTAGGGCATTTGAGATGGACATTTACACACTGCTATATTTAACATGTGTAACCAACAAGGACCTACTGTATAGCACATGGAACTCTGCTCAATGTTGTGTGGCAGCCTGGATGAGAGGAGAGTTCGGGGGAGAATGGATATTGTATACATATGACTGAGTCTCTTTGCTGTCCACCTGAAACTATCACAACATTGTTAATCAGCTATAAGCCAATATAACATAAAATGTTCAAAAACATAAACAAATATTTTTTTCAAAAGCTTAAAAGTCCCAGAGATGCTAAGAAAGCTGTTGGTAGGGAGTCTTGAACCTTGGAGACAGGACTAGGCTTCCATGGATGGAGACTCCATTACTCACAAGAATGACACAGTCTGTTCACATGCTGCAAAGGAAAGAGAGACAATTCTAACTCCAAAAGGGAAAGAGAAGGTAAAAATAAATAGAGACCCTTTGTTTCAAATAATGGAATTTATGTCCAGAGAACTCCAGACATTAGAAAATCCCATAGTACCTGACTGACATGAACACAAAGCAGGGGCACACCTTTGAAGATGATGAGAAAGAAAACAGAATGGAGGACCAGAACTTTGTCAACAGAGTCATGGTGTGAGAGTGTACATCCAACCAAATGGATTAAGGAGAGAAGGGAGCAATGAGGACGTGGGTGGGGGAGTGCTATTACAAATTAAATAATTTCATTCAGTGGAAGAACTTCCTTAAAACAACTGGAAAGCATAAGCAATTTGGAAGGAATGAAGCAATTTCATGGATGTACTTTCCCCAGAGATTCAGCTGTTTTTCTCAGCCTTTTAACTTATTATGCATGCCATTGGAGAGACAAAGCATCACTTACATGAAACAAACAAGCAAAAAGTGGCCAAAGAGTTGGTTACTGCAAGTTGAAACCGATTCCACTTCAATGGAAAGCAGACATGGAAAGCAGTTAGCTTTGGGGCTTTTTGCAAATTTAGCCAAGATATCCCCACTGTCTTTAATTCTTAAAACATTTCAAGGATGATCCTCATGAGAATGAAATGCCTGCTTTACTGTTGTGAGACACAGTTTTGGGGGATTTCAACATGCACAGAAACACATTCTAGGAATCCAGGTTGGCCCTACTTCCTTCCCCACTGCCCGTCTCCCTGTTGATCAATCTTGAGTTCCCTTGATACACTCAGACTATAAGGTCAACTTGAAGAAGAGATTCATGTAAGTGTTGATGTATGATACAAGATTGGCTTCACTCACAAATCACTTTCTACATACCAGTCTTATCCTATCCTTCAAAAACCCACACCAAAGTAGGAAATGATTCTTTCTAGATCTTGTTTCTAACTCCCCCAATAAGATCAGTATGGACTGGGCAGTATTTCTTTATTTTTTTAACTTTTTATTTTATTTTGGAGTACAGCAGATCAACAATAATGATAGTTTCAGGAGGACAGCAAAAGGATTCAGCCATACATATAAATGTGTCCATTTTCCCCCAAACTCCCCTCCCATCCAGGCTGCCGCATAACATTGAACAGAGTTCCCTGTGCTACACAGCAGGTCCTTGCTGGCTATCCATTTTCAGTAGAGAAGTGTGTACACGTCCATCTCAAATTATTTAACTGTCCTTTCCCCTATCCTTCCCCACCTTTGGCCTCTAAGACTGTGAGTCTGTTTCCATTTTGTAGATGAATTTGTTTTTAGATTCTGTATATAAAGGATGACATTGGATATTTCTCCTTCTCTTTTGGACTTATACTTCACTCACTATGACACTTTCTAGGTCCATCCATGTTACTGCAAATAGCATTACTTTGTTCCCTTTAATGGCTGAATAATATTCCAGTGTACATATGTATTTCAAACATTTTTAACAGAAAGCAATAAAATCCTACTGTCTCTCCTATAAAGGTTAACCTCCATTGTTCTGTCTGCCTTTGCAGGAAAAAGATAAATATTTTGGAGTGAGAGATCATATCTACCAGTTAGCAGATCATATCATACCAGTTAGCACTCCAATAATGAGTCAGATGTTACATCCAAAAGATATATAAGTGCTACTGTCAGATAATCCACAAGTTATAAAAAAAATTATAATGATTTTAAACGAGCCAAGGCCCTTTGATAGATGTCAGTCAGTTCAGCTCAGTCATGTTCAACTCTTTGCGACCCCATGGACTGTGGTATGCCAGGCTTCCCTGTCTATCACCAACTCCCGGTACCTACTCAAACTCATGTCCATTGAGTCAGTGATGCCATCCAACCATCTCATCCATTGTCGTCCCCTTCTCCTCCTGCTCTCAATCTTTCCCAGCATCAAGGTTTTTTCAAATGAGTCAGCTCTTCATATGAGGTGGCCTAAGTATTTGGCCACTTCATGCAAAGAGGTGACTCATTGGAAAAGACTCTGATGCTGGGAGGGATTGGGGTCAGGAGAAGGGGATGACAGAGGATGAGATGGTTGGATGGCATCACTGACTCAATGGACATGAGTTTGAGTGAACTCTGGGAGATGGTGATGGACAGGGAGGCCTGGCGTGCTGCGATTCATGGGGTCACAAAGAGTCAGACATGACTGAGTGACTGAACTGAACTGACTGAAGTATTGGAGCTTCAGCTTGAGCATCAGTCCTTCCAATGAATAGTCAGGACTGATTGCCTTTAGGATGGACTGGTTGGATCTCCTTGCAGTCCAAGTGACTCTCAACAGTCTTCTCCAACACCACGGGTCAAAAGCATTAATCCTTCAGTGCTCAGCTTTCTTTATAGTCCAGCTCTCACATCTATACACAACTCCTGGAGAAACCATTGCTTTGACTAGATCGACCTTTGTTGGCAAAGTAATGTCTCTACTTTTTAATGTGCTGTCTAAGTTGATCATAACTTTTCTTCCAAGAAAGTAAGCATCTTTTAATTTCATGGCTGCAGTCACCATCTGCAGTAATTTTGGAGCCCAAGAAAATAGTCTGTCACTGTTTCCGTTGTTTCCCCATCTATTTGCCATGAAATGATGGGACCAGATTTCATGATCTTAGTATTCTGAATGTTGAGTTTTAAGCCACCTTTTTCATTCTCTTCTTTCACTTCATCAAGAGGCTCTTTAGTTCTTCACTTTCTACCATAAGGGTGGTGTCATCTGCATATCTGAGGTTATTGCTATTTCTCCCGGCAGTCTTGATTCCAGCATTTCATATGATGTACTCTGCATATAAGTTAAGTAAGCAGGGTGACAATATACACCCTTAACGTAGTTCTTTCCAGATTTGAAACCGGTCTGTTGTTTCATGTCCAGTTCTAACTGTTGCTTCTTGACCTGCATACAGATTTCTCAGGAGGCAGGTAAGGTAGTCTGGTATTCCAAACTCTTAAAGAATTTTTCACAGTTTGTCAAAGGCTTTGGCATAGTCATAAAGTAAAAGTAGATGTTTTTCTGATCTTACTTTTTTGATGATCCAACAGATGTTGGCAATTTGATCTCCGGTTCCTCTGTCTTTTCTAAATCCAGCTTGAACATCTGGAAGTTCACAGTTCACATACTGTTGAAGCCTGGCTTGGAGAACTTTGGGCATTACTTCACTACCGTGTGAGATGAGCACATCTGTGCGGTAGTTTGAGCATTCTTTGGCATTGTCTTTCTTTGGGATTGGAATAAAAACTGACCTTTTCCAGTCCTGTGGCCACTGCTGAGTTTTCCAAATTTGCTGTCATATTGAGGGCATCACTTTCACAGCATCGTCTTTCAGGATTTGAAATAGCTCAACTGGAATTCCATTACCTCCAGTAGCTTTGTTTGTAGTGATGCTTTCTAAGGCCCACTTGACTTTGCATTCTGGCTCTAGGTGAATGATCACACCATCATGATTATCTGGTCATGAAGATCTTTTTTGTATAGATGTAGTCCCAGATTATGTCAGGATTGGTATTTGAATGAATGAGGTTGTGAGATGGTGACTTTACAGTCAAAATTTTTGCATGTTATGAAGGTCCATAACGTGGTCTCAGAGCCTGAAGACCCATGAGGTGTGATGGAGGCAGATCCTGAAGACCCAGGAGAAACTCTTTAGTGGAAATGAAAAAGCACAATTCTGTTAATTAATGCAGAGTGAAAGTCACTCAGTCATGTATGACTCTTTCCAACCCCATGGACTATCAAGTCCGTGGAATTTTCCAGGCCAGAATATGGGAGTGGGTAGCCTTTCCCTTTTCTAGGGGATCGTCCCGACCCAGGAATCCAAACGGAGTCTTCTGCATTGCAGGTTAATTCTTTACTAACTAGCTATCAGGGAAGCCCAAATTAATGCAAGCACCCCAATTAAAAACATTTTTTGTTCTTTAGGGCAGAAACTCTTTGTGTTTGCTCCTCCAACAGATGATCAGAGTGTCACCATATCTAGGTTTAACAAGCCACATGAGGCTGGATGCATAAAGCAGGTGTCACCTTCCCATCTCAGAAGTCTTAAGACCCCTACTAAGACTTCTACTGCCTTTGGAAACCTATCTGTGTAGAAACATCCTTGGTAATTTTAGTGACTTGATTTTGTTCTTATGATAAAATAACTCAGACATCAAAGTCTGTTAGTTATCATAGGTTTAATGTCCAGTCCTGGAAAGATATATGAAGATTGATTTTAAAAAGATACATAAAAGGAGAGAGAATGAGGGAAGATGATGATTTTTGTGTTTTGATAATATTGCTAAGAGTCAGAGGAATACTCATAATGATTATTACCATTTTTGAGCACATAACATAGGCCATGCGCTCTGAATACATTACCTCATTATTGCTGCTAAATTCTCATATCAACTCCCACAAAGGAGGTATTATATTGAAATATTAAGGGAAACCAGTAAAAGAATAAAAGTATAATGTGCATCTTCCAGAACAGTAAAGAGGAAGCTGGGAATAAATAAAATTGATCAATCCTATGGAAGACAGAAAATATAGAGATAAAAGTAAAGACAAACATGGTACATAGAAAATTCAAAATAGATGAGGAAATAAATTAATATGTATCATTAATTTATCATTAGTTTAAGTGAAGTAAGCTTGTAAGTAAATACAGAAATGGTCAGCTTGGAGAAAATCAGCTTTATGCTATTTAAAACAGATGTGAAACATAATTCAGCATTAACAAACAAGTATATTTTAAAGGATACTATTTATTGTAAAATGTACAATACTTAAGAAAAATTAAATTATGAAAATTATATAAGACTTCTAAAACAAGACATTTCAAAAAAGCATTTAGAGGAGCTTAAGAAGAATCAATTAATTGGAAAGACAGTCCAGAGAATGGAAAATTTCATGTTGTTAGGTTGCAAACATACTCTGTGTGGAAGTGTGTAAGCTGATTCTAAAACTTTACAGTAAAACACAAATGTCTAAGAACAGGCAAGATAATCTTGAAGAAGAAAAGAAAATTGAAGAACATACTTAAAAGAAAGCAAGATCTATCATAAAGCTGTAATAATTAAGAGAGTGTGATTCTGGTCTAGTGATAGACGAGCAGATCCGCGGAACACACTGTAGTCTGGAGATGGCTTATATACAGTTACCTGACTGATGACAAAGGTGGCTGCAGTGTAGGGCGGACAAAGCGGTCTTTTCGATAAATGCACTCTGTCAAATGGATATCAACATCATGGCACCTGAAAGTACCCTGATCACTGTATCATGCTATCTACAAAAATTAACTAAATGTGGAACATAGACCTATACATGCAAGTTAATATAATACAACTTTAAGAAGAACACAGAAAAGAATATTTTATGACCTGGAGGAAGGCAAAGATTTCTTCAATAGGACACAAACAAGAATATCTATAAAGGGAAAGCTAACTCAGATTGCACTAGACTAAGAATACCTATCGTCCAAAAATACCCTGGAAAAGAAGTAAAAAGTGTGTTGTGTTTTTGTGTCCAAATTAATCAGAAAAAAATATAACCAACTCAACAGGACAATGAGCAAAAATTGGAACAGCCTCCTCACAAATGAGCATACTCAAATGGTTCATAAAATACAAAAATTAAAGGCTCCATTTCATTAGTCATCTGAAAAAAAAGTAAATTAAAACCACAAGTAGACATCACTATTTTCCATTAGAATGAATCGATAATAAGGAAAGGCAGTTCCCATAAGTGGCAATATGGAGCTTCAGAATTCTTCATAAATGCCGAAAAAATCTGTCAGTACTTACTATAAGCTGAATATATGGGTACCAATGACTCATAAGAGAAACATCCTTGCAGCTTATTTAGTTTATATATTTTATACAGTAGTTTATATTTTAATCTGGGTGATACAGGGTACAAGAAGAGAAAACAGTCCAAGGGTTATAGAACAAAGAAACAAACCTTGGCCTATATGAGAGCTTGGCACATGATAGAGATGACATTACTTTGATGATGTTGCTGAGACTGTTAATTGGCTGCCTATATAGGAAGAGATGAATTAGAACTTTCTCTGTATGAATAACTGAAGTTCAGGTGGGATAAAACATATGTGAGAAGCAATCCTATAAAACTTTAAGAAGAAAATTTGGAAAAAAAAATCTTCATCATGAGGTTAGGCAACAAATCCTAAACAGTACAAAATACACCTCAATCCTAAAGGGAAAAAAATCATGTAATTATTTCAAAACATATTAAATAAAACACAGAAATGAAAAACACAGAGAAATTTCCATAAAAGAAATTTAAAAAGCAGGAAAATGAAAAGACAAAGCCACAGACCGGGTGAAAACAATTTTAATCCCTGGACCAAACAAAGGACCAAGTATTCGGGATATAGAATAAATTTCTCCAAATCAATAACAAAAAGAATATAACAGAAGGAGAAACAACAAATGGAAAAATGGACAAAGTATATTAATAAGTTATTCATAGTAGAGGAAAATTAAGTGGCTAATAAATTGTGAGAGAAAAAGTTCAAACCCACTAATACTTAAGAAAATGGATATTAAAACAATAGTGAGATATCCTTTCACATCCAGATTGTCCAAAAGCAACTACATGGATCACCAAGTATTGATGAGGATGTAGACCAACAATTCTGACTCACAATAGCTAACACAGAGAAACTTTCATGCAAGTGAAAGAACAAAGAGAAAGTTACTGTGTCCCAGTAAAAGAAATGGATCTATAAATTACGGATGGCTAACAAACACATAAAAAGACGCTCAACATCACTCATTATTAGAGAAATGCAAATGAAAACCACAATGAGGTACCACTTCACACCAGTCAGAATGTCTGCGATCCAAAAATCTACAAGCAATAAATGCTGGAGAGGGTGTGGAGAAAAAGGAACCCTCTTACACTGTTGGTGGGAATGCAAACTAGTACAGCCACTATGGAGAACAGTGTGGAGATTCCTTAAAAAATTGCAAATAGAACTGCCATATGACCCAGCAATCCCACTGCTGGGCATACACACCGAGGAAATCAGAATTGAAAGAGACACATGCACCCCAATGTTCATCGCAGCACTGTTTATAATAGCCAGGACATGAAAACAACCTAGATGTCTATCAGCAGATGAATGGATAAGAAAGCTGTGGTACATATACACAATGGAGTATTACTCAGCCGTTAAAAAGAATACATTTGAATCAGTTCTGATGAGATGGATGAAACTGGAGCTGATTATACAGAGTGAAGTAAGCCAGAAAGAAAAACACCAATACAGTATACTAACACATATATATAGAATTTAGAAAGATGGCAATGATGACCCTGTATGTAAGACAGCAAAAAAGACATAGATGCGTATAGCGGACTTTTGGACTCAGAGGGAGAGGGAGAGGGTGGGATGATTTGGGAGAATGGCATTGAAACATGTATACTATCATGTAAGAATCGAATCGCCAGTCTATGTCCAATGCAGGATACAGCATGCTTGGGGCTGGTGCACGGGGATGACCCAGAGGGATGTTGTGGGGAGGGAGGTGGGAGGGGGGTTCATGTTTGGGATCGCATGTACACCCGTGGTGGATTCATGTCAATGTATGGCAAAACCAATACAGTACTGTAAAGTAAAATAAAGTAAAACTAAAAATTGAAAAAAAAAAAAAGAAAAAAAATGCAATGGGATATATATCACCTCAACCCAGGGATTGAACCTGGGTCTCCCAAACTGCAAGTGGATTTTTTACCAACTGACACAGGGTAGTCCATATTGTTCTTAGAATAAATGAATGAGATCCACTTTCATCACAGACAAATCTCAAGCACAGCATTTTGATTGAAGAAGACAAGAGAGAGAATGATCAAATACGATACAACCTGTGCAAGATTTTAAAATACACCGTGTGTTGTTTGTGGATACATACATGTTAAATAAATGCAGAAATATACAGAATGACCTTCACCAACTTGCAGCGATGGTTTCCTCTGAGATGTTCAGGATATTGAAGAGAGAGAAAGCATGATTTAATTACATCTTCTAAAGGAAATCAGTCCTGGGTGTTCATTGGAAGGACTGATGCTAAAGCTGAAACTCCAATTCTTTGGCCACCTCATGCAAAGAGTTGACTCATTGGAAAAGACTCTGATGCTGGGAGGGATTGGGGGCAGGAGGAGAAGGGGACGACAGAGGATGAGATGGCTGGATGGCATCACTGACTCGATGGACGTGAGTCTGAGTGAACTCTGGGAGTTGGTGATGGACAGGGAGGCCTGGCATGCTGCGATTCATGGGATCACAAAGAGTCGGACACGACTGAGCAACTGAACCAACTATCTGCCTAAGAAAGCTACCTAAAGCAAATCTGATACAAAGTTAACTTTCTAAAATGTTAGTGCTAGCCACATAGGTGTCTGTTACATTATTTTCTGTACATTTTTATGTGTGTGAAATTTCATGATTAAATATTTAGTTTAAAATATAGCTCTATCTTGGAGGAAAAAAGTCTGCCATGAGTTAAAAATAGAAGAAAAACCTGCCACTGCAAGAGCCCTGGCCCATGAAGGGACCTAAGTATGAAATTTTAAATAGATTTTTGCATCTCAACCTGTACTAATCCCTTTTCATGTTAGCTGCCCAGAAATTGGCTATGCCAAGTGATCTATCTTCTGCTGAGAGTATGACATATTGACAGCTCTCTCAGAACTGATTTGCAAAATTTGAATAGGTTCCTTTTTCTCCATGGAACAGGCTGAGCTCTGTCATGTCATTCCATCAGAGGATGTTTATGGTCACCAGGAGATCCCAGTTACACAGCATCTTGTCGCTTCTACCCCTACATAATCTCTGGAATCCATTCATCCCTCCCAACTCCACTCTCTGCCTTGGGGGTAAGCCATCACTTTCTAATGGCTGGTTTACTACCATGGAACCCTTAAAAGCCACCACTATCTTCTCGTTGGTTTACTACCATTGGACCTTTAAGATGCCTCTCTACCTTCATCTTCCATCTCCTCATATCTCAAGTTTATCCCATCAACACTAAATCAACTGTGTAATGTCTGTCTTATTTATAAGCTTTGGGTTTCCCAGGTGGTGCTATTGGTAAAGAACTCACTTGCCAATGCAGGAGACATAAGAGATGTGGGTTTGATCCCTGGGTCAGGAAGACCCCTGCAGGAGGGCATGGCAACCCCCTGCAGTATTCTTGCCTGAAGAATCACATGGACAGAGGAGCCTGGCAGGCTACAGTCCATAGGGTTGCAAAGAGTCAGACACGACTGAAGCGACTTAACACACACACACACACATATTTATAAACTTCACAAAGGCAAGGACCATGCCTGCTGTGTACACCACTGTAGTCCCAGAGCTTAGCACAACACCTGGTATAAACAGAGCCTTCATATGTTTTTTTAATATGAATGAATTAGTTATTGGTGAATATTTTCCAGAGTACCAGAGTACACACGTGGAAAGCGTCTGCTTTCCAGTTAAAACGGCTATAAGGACCCGGAGATTATCATACTAAGTGAAGTAAGCCAGGTAAAGACAAAAATCATGTGATATGGCTTATAAGTGGAATCAGAACAAAAAAAAGAAGCAGATAAAAAAATGAAACTATTTACAAAACAGAAATAGACCCACAGACATAGAAAACAAGCTGTGGGTACCAAAGTGGCAAGTGTGGGCATGCTTAGTTGCTCAGTCAGTCTGTGGACTGTAGTAGCAGATGATAAATTAGGAGTTTGGAATGAAGATACACACTATACATAAAACAGATAAACAACAAGGACCCACTGTATAGTGCAGGGAACTGTACTAAATATTTTATAATAGCCTATAAGGGAAAAGAACCTGAAATATGACATATAGATATATATACACACATATATATATGGATTAATGTGTTGTACACCTGAAACCAGCATCACAATGTAAATCAACTATACTTCCATAAAATAATTAAAAGAAACAAAGCTGTTGTGTGACGACGCGAAGGATAACATTATATCTCCTCAGACTGGCATTTGAGACCCTACATGATCTAACCCCAGTTTATCTCTCCATTTCAGTTATTGTACAGTAAGTCCCCTACATATGAGTTCCTATATGAGAACACATTCACAAATCAGATTTGTTTGTAAGTCCAACAAATTTAACCTAGGTGCCCAACTAACAGAATCAGCTATATAGTACTGCACTCATTATAATAATTACGCATTATAGGCTTAGAATAGGCTTCCCTGGTAGCTCAGATGGTAAAGAATCTGCCTGCAATGCAGGAAACCCAGGTTTGATCCCTGGGTCCAGAAGATCGCCTGGAGAAGATAATGACAACCCACTCCAGTACTCTTGCTTGGGAAACCCCATAGACAGAGGAGCCTGGTGGGCTACAGTCCATGGGGTCACAAAGAATCGGATGTAACTGAGCAACTAACACAAACTTATAATAGGATTATAATACATTTTACACAAATAATATATAAAAAACAAACACAAAAATAGCACAGTACCTTGAAAAGTACAGGAGTACAGTGTAACAGCTGACACTCAGGGGCTGGCATCAAGTGAACAGGCAAGAAGAGTTGGTGATGGAGGAGGGAGGGGAGGTGGGAGAGGGCAGAGATGAAAGGGCCTCAGCAACAGGAGACGGAGGGCACGCTGCCACGTCACTCACTCCTGACGTCGACAGAACACAAGTTCGCATCTTTGAAATTGCACAACTTGAAGGTTCACGTGTACGGGACTTAATGTACTCCTATTTCATCCTTCTCAATGTCCAGCCATTGGTCATTCAACAAATATGCCTTGCTAACATTTCCTGCTTTGATACATTGTTAGCACTTCATAGAACACCACCATCTCCTTTTTCATCGATGCAAAAATCTTCATTTCCCTTTCAGTTAACTCCCACAACAGCCTTCCAGGATTCTTCAAATACTGGGTTCCTACCTCTTCCCAGGTCCCCCTGAACTTAGAGCTCTCTAAACTCCCCTTGTTGTAGCAACTGTCTCACTGCACTGAAATGACTGCAGGTCTCCTCCCATAGATGTGATGCATTTATAGTAGAGCACAGTCATTTCACATTGTTACGTTAGTTTCTGCTGTACAGTGAAGTGAATTAGCTGTATGTATGCATATACCCTCTCCCTCCTGGAGCTCACTTCTGCCTCCCCCATCCCACCCCTCCAGGTCATCACAGAGCAGCACACTCAGCTCCCTGTGCTGCACAGCAGCTTCCCACTAGATCGCTGTCTTGCCCACGGTAGTATATGTGCATCAATCCCACTCTCCTAATTCGCCCCACTCTCTTTGCTGCCCCCAGTGTCTACATGCCTGTTCTCTCCATCTGCGTGTCTATTCCTGCCCTGCAAAGAGGCTCATCTGTAACATCTTTCTAGATTTCATATATATGCATTAATATATGATATTTGTTTCTCTTTCTGATTTACTTCACTCTATTTGGAAGACTCTAGATCCATCGGCATAACTACAAATGACTCAGCGTTGTTCCTTTTTATGGCTGAGTAATATTCCATTGTATACACGTACCAAATCTTCTTTATCCAATCATCTGTTGATGGACATTTAGGTCGCTTCTATGTCCTGGCTATTGTAAACATCACTGCAATAAACATTGGTACATGTACCTTTCCGAATTATGGTTTTTAAAACCACAGTGACATATAATGTCATGCTGGTCAGAAAGGCCATAATTTAAAAATCTACAAACAATAAATGCTGGAGAAAAGTGAATCCTCTTACACTGTTAGTGGGAATGTAACTTGATACAATCACTTGATACAGAACAGTATGGAGGCTCCTTAAAAAAAATCTTGGAATACAACTACCATATGACCCAGCAATCCCAATATCCCAATATGAGGTGTATATTCTGAGATTTTAAGGTTTTGAGTGCAAATACTCTGTTTTGTTCAATAGTGTGTCCCTTATCTATGAAAAATGTGAAATAAATATTTGTTCCATGAATGAATGAATCAAACCTAGAAGGCATGAAAAACACTGTTTTTCCTGGTCCATCTCTCAGCTATCCCATTCTTGTAGTTCAGTCACTAAGTCATGGCTGACTCTTGTGACCCCATAGACTGCAGCAGGCAAGGCTTCCCTGTCCTTCACTGTCTCCCAGAGTTTGCTCAAATTCATGCCCATAGAATCAGTGATACTATCTAACCATCTTATCCTCTGCCATCCTCTTCTTTTGCCTTCAATCTTTGCCAGTATCAGGGTTTTTTCCAATGAGTTGGCTCTTCGAATCAGGTGTGAACCATCCTGTACTGACCCTCAAACATAGTTTTAATATCCCTATTTGAAACCATCCATCACTGGGATTAATGGGCAAGATGCAAAGACCACACAGAGCTTAAGTTTTTTGCAGGGAGAGTGACTCTGTTTTGGGGATCTGTTGGCCTGTCAGAAATAACTCATCTGGAGCAAGCAAAAATAGGAGCACAGATAAAGCAGTCAGGTTCAAGCTCAGAGACTTCTCTTATTACTATCCATGCTACTCCGATTTCTCACACTGAAGTTCTTTCACAGGACTGAAGTTGCAGAAACTCTTGGTTACAGTTGCTAGGCAGAGCCTTCTGGGATGGAACCACCTGCCCTAATTAATAGACAAATTTTTCTGAATGTGGGTCATTGGGTCCTGCCAACACCCATAACTCTGAGAATAGATTTTTCTGTGACTGTGTGGTCCCTTTCAGAGCCAAACTATTCATTTTCCATGGTTTGTTAAATAGGTTCCCATCTGTCAGGGGCTTCCCTGTGGAGCTGATATATTTCATTCTGAAACCCCACAGAGATAAGAAGTCTAGGAGCGATTCTTTCGATAGATACCTGAAAGCTCTGCTTTTTCCTTTTTTCAGTGCATATAGAGCCAACTAGTGGTGCTTAGGCCCTGTGATGAGTGTAAGTAAACTGACTTCTGGTTTTCTATACATTTATTCTATTGGGTTATTGATGTCCATATTTTATAGTTCCAATTCATGCATGAAAGAGTTATCTTTCCACAAGGATAAACGTAAATCCCACATACACTTCAAGACTTGGCTCAGCTGTCACATTCTTCAGGAGGCCTTTGCTGATCCGTTTAGGAATATCCCCTCGGTATTCCTTCACTGTATTACCACGTGAAACTAGACCGCTGTCTTTTTAAAGCTATGTCGCATCTAGATGACAGCTCCTTAGAATCAAGACCCAAAGTCAGTAATAACCCAGAGCCTAACACAGGGTATATATGTAATAAATGCTGATTGAGTGTAGGTGTACCATGGACAGAGAAGCATGCACGCTTGCCCGCTTCCTTCTGGATGTGTGTGCTTAGTCGCTGAGTGGTGACTCCATGGACTGTAGCCCGCCAGGCTCCTCTGGCAATGGGACTTTCCAGGTGAGAATACTGGAGTAGGTTGCCATTCCCTTCTCCAGGGGATCTTTCTCACCCAGGGATCAAACCTGCTTCTCCTGTGTTTCCTACATTGAAAGGTGAATTCTTGACTGCTGAGCCACCTGGGATTATTCTGGGAGATCTAGGCAAATCTAACAGCAAATCTCAACTTTTCAAGTATGTATTAGGTTGGCCAGAAGGTTCCTGTGTTTTCCTGTATTTGACTGGCTAGAAAGTTCATTCAGATTTTTAAATGGAAAAATCTGACTGACCTTTCTGGCCAACCCAGTATTTAGCTGCTGGTAGTTTGCTACTGCATTTGAAGGGCTTAATGGCTTGGAAGCATTAGTTATGATAAGCCGTCTCCATTTTCTCATGCCTCACTCACTCCTCAACCCGCTGCATCTGACTCTAGCCCTAATAACAGTATTGAAATGAGTCCTAAGGTCACCAGTGGCATGTACATTGCTAAATCTGATCAGTATTTCTCAGTGCTCAGTTTATTGGACTTGTCAACAGCAAACAGAAATTGTGACCACAAGATCCTAAACATTTTTCTCCCTCCTTGGTTGGCACAAAAAAATCTCCTTCACTGTGATGACCTAAAGGGGTGGGATAGGGGGGTTGGGAGGGAGGCTCAAGAGGGAGGAGATATATATACATATACATATACATATACATATATATATATACATACATATAGCTGATTCATGTTGTTGTACAGCAGAAACTAACACAATGTTATTAAGCAATTGTACTTCAATAAAAAATAAGTTGATTAATTTTAAAAAGGCCTCCTTGATTTTCCACTACCTCTCTGGTCGCCGTTTCTCTGCCTTCATCTGCAGACTCATTCTTGTTTATTTAGCTATTAAATGTTGGGCTCAATATATCCCCCAAGGCCCAGCCCCAGGGCTTTTCTCTATTGACTATTAACCTTTTATTTTGTGATTTTATACGTGCCCATAAACTTAATTATCATCAGTTCATAGATGACTTGCGAATGTATATCTCCTCTCCAGAGCTCTTCTCTGAAACTCGAGTCCCATGTTCTAGCTATGTAACTGACATTTCCACGTGAACGTGATAAAGGTGTATCACCTACAAAGTGCACTTGTGATCTTTACACCCCTTCTACATTTGCTGTTCCTGTAGGTTTCTCTGTTTTTCCCTGGGTGACCCTCTAATTCAATCACTTTTCCAATCTGGAAACTCAGGAGTGGTTTTTAACAACTCCCTCCTTCTTAATTTCCATACTTAGTTGATTCATGCATTAATTTAATATCCTAAATATCTCCCTAATGTGTGTTATTTTCTCCATTCTGAGTTTCACTACTTAGGGCTATGCAATTCATCTCTCTTATCTGGATCACCATAATCACCTCCATATACATCACTGCTGTCCCTCTGACATATACCCTCCACAGTGCAGTCAGTGTGATCTCTCTGAAACACAGACTTAAGCATGTCTCTAGCTTAAATCCTTTAATTACTTCTCATTGTTTTTGAGGGAAAAAAGGTTCAAATTCTTATCTTGGCCTAGAGGAACATGCCCTGTAAATGTTCCTTTAGGTTGCAGATGAGAACAAGTCCAATTCAAATTAACTTAGACACAAACAAGAAAATGCAGTTTCCCTCAAACTGAAATCTTAGAGCATTTGGTTTATTTCATTGATGACTATATTTCTAGATATAATCTCAAATAATATGATCTGAGTATTTTTTTTCCTCAAATCTTCTAAGACTGCTTTCTTCTGTGAGTTTCCATTTTTAAGCTCTCTTTGCTTTTTCTTTTCAAGGTTTTTTAAAGTTTATTTTTAATTGGATAATTGCTTTACAATGTTGTGCTAGTTTCTGCTGTATAACATAAATCAACCATAAGAATACATATGTCCTCTCCCTCTTGAACCTCCCTTCCCCAGCTCAGCCCTCTAGGTCATCACAGAGCACCAAACTGAGCTCCCTGTTAAGTTCTACTTAAGGACTATCCCCAATGCCCCAAGGATTACCTGGCCCAGCTAATTAGATATATCTATAATCAGAGAGAACTTTGGCCCTAAGGATAATTCCTACCGATGTTGCTTGGGCAGTATGGCTGTTCTTATAACAGTGTGTGTCTGGGATCAGAGGTGGGAGATGGAGATAGAAATAAATAACGGGTCAAGTCTAGACCAGTTACCCAGTTCTGGAAGTAGAAGGTCATGCTCAGTCCCAGGTAATTTTCAAGGACTAAGAACGGAGGACCAATAGTTTCCCACTGGGCAGACTGGAAAGCCAAGCCCACGTGTTTTCCTGGCCCTGTTTCCTGCACTCTGAGACCCAGTGGTGCTGGTCTTTTTTTTTCTTTTTTAAATGAGTCATATCAGAGATATGAAGGCTGCTCCTCTCAGGCCCTGGTCGCACCTCTGACCACAGAAGAGCTCCTGGGCTTACCCAGAGCTCATTCATGGAAACATCTGTCTCCTTTATGACACTATCTGATTACTGGTAACTCCTCCTTCCAGCAGCCTTGGGGACCCATAAACTCTCCTACTGGGAAATGTGACTTCCAGCAGCTGGGAGACATAGCAGGCCCTTTGCTTCATGTACACTTTCAATTCATTGAAGGAAAAGACATAAGGAAAATGATAAGCAACAGTATTTGTGAAGGTTCTGTATTCATCCCTTTGTATCTGACAAGAAAGGTACCATTTATGCAAGAATGGTTTCTATTCACCAATCACGTTACCTCTTGTGCTGAGTCAAATATTTCAGACAATGAGAACACTGCACTGGTGTCCTACACCAGACATGACGAGTTGGAAGAAAGCTACTTGTTCATCCTCCAAAACAGAAGAAAAAGGGAAGACAAGGAAAGACGCAAACCAGTTTAGAGAAGCTCTCCCTCCATAAAGTTATACAGTCATTCAAAGCTGCTTCTTGCACAAGGACAACGTATAGCTACTTAGCATGTTGGAAAGACCGTACATTCAATTACTAATTCTCTCCAGTTACTAAGTGAACTGAAGTGAAGTCGCTCAGTCATGTCTGACTCTTTGCGACCCCGTGGACTGTAGTCCATCAGGTTCCTCCATCCATGGGATTCTCCAGGCAACAATACTGGAGTGGGTTGCCATTTCCTTCTCCAGGGGAATCTTCCCAACCCAGGGATCGAACTGAGGTCTCCTGTATTGCGGGCAGAAGCTTTAACCTCTGAGCCACCAGGGAAGCCCTCTCCAGTTACTAGTATCTGTTATTTAATCCCTTGGAGCCCTTTCTCATATGTTTAAAATATGAGTAATAGCAACCGTATTGCAAAGTCATTGAAAGGATTAGGAATAGTGAACCTAAAATACTTAGCACTATCTATACTAATTATAGTATCACTTCCTTATGTTTTTAAACTGCAATAATTGCTTTACAATGTTGTGTTAGAGTCTGCTGTACAGCAAAGTGAACCAGCTATATGTATGCATATGTCCCCTCCAACGCCCACCCCATCCCACCCCTCTAGGTCATCACAGAGCACCAAACTGAGCTCCTTGTGCTCTACAGCAGCTTCCCACTAGCTGTCTATTTTATACAAGGGAGAGTATATATGCCAATGTCACTCTCTTAATTCATCCCACCCTCTCCTTCCCCTGCCACCACGCCTACCAGTCCATTCACCATGTCTGTGTCTCTGTTCCTACCCTACAATAAGTCCATCAGTGCCATTTTCCCTAAATTCCATATATATGCACCAATATATGCTATCTTGCTGCTGCTGCTAAGTCACTTCAGTCGTGTCCGACTCTGTGCGACCCCATAGACGGCAGCCCACTAGGCTCTGCCGTCCCTGAGATTCTCTAGGCAAGAACACTGAGGTGGGTTGCCATTTCCTTCTCCAATGCATGAAAGTGAAAAGTGAAAATGAAGTCACTGAGTCATGTCCAACTCTCAGCGACCCCATTGACTTCAGCCTACCAGGCTCCTCCATCCATGGGATTTTCCAGGCAAGAGTACTGGAGTGGGGTGCCATTGCCTTCTCCGTGCTATCTTGCTATCAAGCCTGAAATCCCAGGGGCCTAGTACCATACAAGCTTGGCTTTTGTTCAAGTAGGTTCCAGCACAGTGTTTTTCATGCAGTGATGTATGGTATAGCCTCCTGCCATCATTCGAGACCTCCATTCTTGGGGGCTTAGTCCTTTCCTTCCACCCACTGGCTGGGGAAAAAGAGTGAGGACCACGTGTAGGAGGCTTTATGAGTAGGGCCTGGAGGTCGACACCTCCCTGCTCACAGCTGTACCCAGTCACATGGCTGTCTCTTCCTGAGAGTGGAGGTGAGATCAGTAATTTAGGTGTGTGCCTGAGATGAACAGAAAACTGATTTGAGAAGAGCTGGCCAGTCTGCCCCCTTGTCCCTAACACGAGAGATGCTTGAATGTGGTAGGTATGTTATGTGCTTATGTCTCTAAGTCATGTACGATACTTTCGTGACCCCATGGACTGTAGCCTGCCAGGCTCCCCTGTCCATGGGATTTCCCAGGCAAGAATACTGGAGTGGGTTGCCATTTCCTCCTCCAGGGGATCTTCTGAACCCAGGTCTCCTGCACTGGCAGGTGGATTATTTACCAGTGAGGCACCTGGGAAGCTCAGGTATGTTATGGCTCTGTGTAAACATACACCCAGAGTTGATTCCAGATCAAGCGCTTTTAAAATTTCCAGTGGAAACAGAGACCTGTCCTTACCTGGCTTACTTCTCATGTCCTACCATAATGGGGTCCCCAGTATCCTTGGGGATTGGGAAGTTGTCTGGTAGGAAAACTGTGCCATATACCCCGGCCATTCAGAGAGTCTGCTCCTATAAATACGTCCCTCATTTCTACCTGGAAAACTCCTAACTATCTCTATGAATCAGCTCAAAGGACAGTCCTTACTCAGCGCTTCTCTGGCGGCTCTGCCACTCTTCAGCTAAGATATTATCTCCCCAAATACGCAATCACAGTGTCTTTTTACATCTGACTCAGTGCTGTGACCCTTTCACGGGGTTTCTAAGTCTCATCCCTATGCTCATTTTGGATCTGGTAGTTCTTTGTTGTGGAAGAGTCTTAGGAACTGTAGAATGTTCAGCAGCAGCCCTGGCCTCTGGCCAGTAGATGCTGGTAGTAATTCCACCTTCCCTCATTCATGACAATCACAAGTGTGTGCAGACATTGCCATATATCTCCTCTGAGGACAGAATCAACCTTATATAAGAACCATGGGTAGTGAAGGACAGGGAAGCCTGGCGTGCTACAGTTTATGGGTCCACAAAGGGTCAGACATGACTTAGCGACTGAACAACACAACAGGAACTACCGTCTTACTGTGACTTTCTCAACAGTCTAAAGATTCTTCCCTTGTGGCTCAGCTGGTAAAGAATCTGCTGCAACATGGAGACCTGGATTCACTCCCTGGGTTGGGAAGATCCCTTGGAGAAGGGAAAAGCTACCCACTCTAGTATTCTGACCTGGAGAATTCCATAGACTGTACAGTCCATGGGGTCACAAAGAGCTGGACATGACTGAGCGACTTTCAATATACAGAGAGGTCATATCTGTCCTGGCTAGACTAGCCTCTATCCCAAATCAAGTCACTCACTATCCCAAGGTTTACTGTTAGATTCCCTTCATGGAAGCTATCATCAGATAAAAATTATCTGTTTAACTTGTTGTTTACTCACACCCTGGAATGTAAGCCCCACAGGTCAGGAGCCTTTTCTATGGAACTTACTGCTGTGTCCCAAGGGGCTTAGAGAAATCTCTCATGTATAGTAATTGCTCTTTCAAAAAGCCATTGGAGATGAAACATTAAAAATATAGTACTATGCTAGACATTGTGGACAGTATGGAGTTATAAACTGGTCTTCCCAGGTGGCACACTGGTAAAAAATCCACCTGCCAATGCAGGAGACACGAGAGACATGGGTTCAGTCCTTGAGTCAAGAAGATCTCCAGGAAGAGGAAATGGCAACCCACTCCAGTATTCTTACATGGGAAATACCATGGACAAAGGAGCTTGGAGGGCTACAGTTCATGGGGTTGCAAATAGTAGCTATGATTGAGTGACTGAGCACACACATGGGATTGTAACCTACTTGCCAGTTAACATGATACCTCCTGGTCAAAGATAAAGACAGATTATTACTCACAGCAAAAGCAGCTTCCAGATCCCAGTGCCCAATCCCCAGATCTAGCGAGGGCTTGGTTCCAGCACATGCAGTGGGTATACTGTAGCTGAGCACCCTGAAAGTAGCACTGTTCATAGATCATCTACCCTAAACTCCAGAGAGAAAGACAAGGTTGGAGTTGGGCAGGGGTAGGGGGAAGGGTTAAATTGAATTTTCACTCTAGAATATAAGTAAATATTCCCTGGCAAGGGCAAGAAGAGGTCTGTACGTTTCCTACCGTTGAGTTGATTTCTGCAAGATCTCACATTTGAATGGAACACAAGTCTGCCTGACTTCTCAACTTTGGCCTCTTATGTCATCAGAGTGATAGTGGAAGATTTTTCAGAAAACTACTAGTAAGTACATCAAGATTAAGAAATAGCCCCCAGTTGTACATCAGAGAATCTTACTCTAAAACTTCTATTCTTACTTCTGATGGACTGTGTGAACTTGGGGAGAAACCTGAGGCAAGACTCAATTTTCTCAACTCTAAAATGGGAACGTTAATAAGTTCATGACAAGTCAATGAGAACTGTAAGCCAAATGAGCCACAAAACACTGTGAGCTCAACAGTGAAAGTCACTCACTCATGTCCAACTCTTTGCGACCCCATAGACTATACAGTCCATGGAATTCTCCAGGTTAGAATACTGGAGTGGGTAGCCTTCTTCAGGGGATCTTCCCAAACCCAGGGATTAAACCCAGGTCTCCTGCATTGCAGGCAGATTCTTTACCAGCTGAGCCACGAGGGAAACCCATTTGGAGCTCAACAAATGCTCTATTATTTCTTTCAAGATAGGGATTTTGTATCCATTTAACTCTGGAATATTTGCTACGCTCTGAACTTCAAATCATACTTTTGGCAAGAAGTCTCCTCTGCATTTGTTTAGGTAATCTAATAATAGCAAAAAGCATGCTAAGGTTCTTATAGTATGAGGAATGTGTGTGGATGTGTGTGTGTGTGTGTGTGTGTTAGTTGCTCAGACTTGTCTGACTCTTAGCAAACCCATGAACTGTACCTCACTAGGCCCTGCTATCTATGGAATTCTCCAGGCAAGAATATTGGAGTGGGTTACCATTCCCTTCTCCAGGGGGATCTTCCTGACCCAGGGATTGAACCTGGGTCTTCCACATTTCAAGCACATTCTTTACCATCTGAGCCACAGTAAGAGGAATACAAAGAAGCAAAGAGGGGGTGGAAGCTATCTTTCCCTAGTGTAGCTTTACTTGATTCAGGATAGTATATAATCACATAAGACAAAGGCTGAACAGTCCATGTGTCTCCTCTCTGCATCGTCAGAATGCTTGTCTTGCTGAAGCGTTTGATGGCCAGAGGTTAAACTGCAGCTATCTATTTCCCTTGATTTTGCAGGGCTCATCTCTGCACAGTAAAGCACTCTTACAAAACATATTTAGCAACTGGAACTTCACCTATTGCTAATAATGTTTAAAAAATAATACTTCAAACAATTGCTCAGGGAAGTAAGCATTAGACACAACTGGATACTTTTTCATTAATTCTTAAATACAATTACTTTTTAATGCAGCATAAATTTTCTAGTTAAATTTTAATATAGACCTTTTTACTAATTTACCCCAAATCATAATGTCTGGGTTATCCTTTTTTGCTTTTCCTCTTGTCTATCCAGCTAGATTTTTTAAAGGGGCTCTTTGGTTTGGCAGTAGATTCTCAGAGCAGTTTTGTGTGTGTGTGCATGTATGTGTTGAGATACTCTTGCTAGGATTTTTCTTTAAAAAGAAAAAAAGATTACTATCACTTCCCCCGGATCCAGTGGTTAAGACTTCACATTTCAACGCCAGAGGTGCGGGTTCCACCCCTGGTTTGGGAGCTAAGATTCCACATGCCTTGTGGCCAAAAACCAAAAAGGAAAACACACACAATACTTTAATAAATTCCATACAGATTCTTAATATGGTCCACATCTGTAAAAAATCTTAAGAAAAAAAGATTATTTTTTAAAATTCTAATCATCTCTGATATTTGACTTAATTTTATTTCTTGACTTCACTAAATAGAACTTTTGCTGTGAAGGCTTCCTTATTCTCATTGCCATCTCACTTTATAGACAGCAGCAGAAATAGGAATTTGATTAGGCCCGGCTGACTGAGACATCTTGGAGGGTTAGGACCATGTCTCTTTTACTTTATATCCCTAGTACATTAGCCACATCCAGCACAGAGTTAGCACTCAATAGATATTTGACAAATGAATGGATGGATGGATGAATAAGAGAATCTCCACACTGAAATATAAATCACTATGACTTCTTCTTCTATATTAGAAACATTTTATATGCCCATCAATCTTTTCATATAAATTTTGTATCCCTTATAATTGATGGGTCTAGAATGAAATAAAAATGTTAAATGAAATAATTTCATTACCAATGAGTTTAATGATGACATCAATTATCAACTTGTCAAGGAGTCAGCGTTAAATGTACAAAATCATCAGGTTATATCATCTTCATCAAAAGATCAGTGTCTGGTCTAAAGAAAACATATTTCAAGTAACATATAAACAATCAAACAAGCGAAAATAGTGGAATTACTTTGAAAGTGGAAACACAAAATTGTTTTGATTATAGAAAGTGGGATAGCATGGGAGTAAGAGTAGGGTTTCTGGGGTCAGACTGCCTGGGTTTGACCCCTGGCTACACTCATCAGCTAGCCTTGTGATCCTGGGAAAATCATTTAATCTCTCTGGGCTTTGTCTCTTAAATGAGAGAACTGCAAGCTATTTTATTGGGTTGTCGTGAGAGTTAAGTGAGAAAAAAACACATGAACTCTTAGACTAATGCCTGGCACATAGAAAGAACTCAGTACGTATTGGTTGTGGTTGTTATTATTACTATTATGAGATATTATAACAAACCTGGGTATTAAAGAGCTAGAAGTTGTTCAGCCACTAAGTGGTGTCCAAATCTTTACGATCTCATGTGCCAGGCTTGTCTGTCCTCTATTATCTCCTGGAGTTTGCTCAGATTTATGTCCATTGAGTCAGTGATGGTATCTAACCTTAGCCTCTGATGCCCCTTTCTCCTTAGAAATGACTCTTTGGAAAAGACCCTGACGAAGGGGGAGTGCTAGAACTACCTTAACCTAGGTTGTGGGCTTGCCAGGTTTGATCCCTAGTATGGGAAGATCCCCTGGAGAAGGAAATGGCAACCCACTCCTGTATTCTTGCCTGGAGAACTCCACAGACAGAGGGGCCTGGCAGGCTACATGGTGCATGGGGTCACAAAGAGTTGGACACAACTTGCAACTGAACAACAGCAACGATAACAAGCTAGGTTGCACTCTTCCTTTCTTCCAAACAACCTAGTGACTCTATCTGGTTCAGTCTACTGAGAGCACTCTGAAGCCAGAAGGTCTTGTAAGATCCCTATAATTCTGGTTAATTTATGTTTTATTGCTCCCTTGGTTATAATTTACCTCCTAGCCACAAGTATATTTTTGTCTTCAGCCTCACCCTCCAATAGGGAAGCATCTATACTATAAGAAGGATTCTATTTTTAAAGCAGAGGTCTAGTCATTACCACCTCAAAATGTTTCAACATCATGCCACGACTATATTCTGTACTTCAATATTTTCTGCCAAACCTCAAAAGTTGGACATGACTTAATGACTTAACATTATCAACCATACCTCAGCCCCTTACAGCCCTAGGTATTTGAACCTACGGGTCCATATATGTGAAATATGCTCCATTTGGGCTAATTTTGTATGTCAAGTAGGCTAGGCTAAGGGATGCCCAGATGGCTGCACGCATGTATGCTCAGTTGTGTCTGACTCTTTGTGACCCCATGGACTGTAGCCCACCAGGCTCCTCTGTCCATGGGATTTCCCAGGCAAGAATATTGGAGTGGATTGCGATTTCCTCCTCCAGGGGATCTTTGTGACCCAGGGATTGAACCCAAGTCTCCTGCATCTCCTGCATTGCAAGGTGGATTCTTTATCATTAAGCCATCTAGGAAGCCTGCCCACATAGCTGGTAAAAAACATCATTTCTGGGTGTGCCTATAAGGGTGTTTCCCAAAGAGCATAGCATTTGAATGGGGGAGCAAGTGAAGTTCATCCTTACCAGTGCAGGTGGGGTGCCCTCCAATCCTTTGAGGGTTGGAAGAACAAGAAGATGAAGGAAGAGTGAATTTGTCCTTTTTGCTTGAGGTAAGACATCATCTCGTCTTGCCATCAGGCATCAGCACTCCTGACTCTCAGGCCCTTGGACTCAGACCAAATTATACCACCAGCTTTCCTGGGTCTCCAGCTTGGAGTTGGTGGGATATCTTGGCTTCCATAATGGCTTGAGCCAAATACTTAACTAACACCGCCAGCTATATAGTACTGTGCCGTAATCGGTTTATAATACTGTTCACATAAATAATACATAAACACAAAAAATAAAGTATTCTTCATCTGGCAGTACAGTACCTTGAAAAGTATAGTAGTACAGTACAACAGATGGCACACAGGGGCTGGCATTGAGTGAACAGGCCAGAAGAGTTCCTGCCTGACAGAGGAGGGAGAGGAGGTGGGACATGGTAGAGCTAAAGGGTCATCAGCAATAGGAGACAGAGGGCAAGCTGTGATTTGCCCTCCTGATAGAACTCACATCTGATAGAGCATACATTGGCACCTTTGAAAGTTCGAAACTTGAGTGAACATTCATATGTATGGGACTTAACTGTATGCCATATGTTATGGAAAAACTCAAACTTTTTGGCCAACCCAATAGACTTCTAGGTGGTGCAGTGGTAAAGATTCTGCCTGCCAGTGCAGGGGACTCAAGAGATGTGGGCTCAAGCCCTGGGTTGGAAAGATTCTCTGAAATAGAAAAGGGCAACCAATTCCAGTATTCTTGCCTGGAAAATTCCATGGACAGAGGAGCCTGATGAGTTACAGTCCACAGGGTCGTAAAGAGTTGGACATGGCTGAGTGAGCACACTCACACACACTAGATCTCTGTATATCCTATTGATTCAAATTTTGGAGAGCCCTAACCTTCACACTCCATCATCTTTCTTATTTAGCCAATAAAATAAAAGGTGCTACTTTTTCCAGGATGTTTTCTCTGACCCACCAGGTGTAACCTGGGTACCCTTCCTGCCCCACCCTAGCACACTGAGTGTCTTCAACAACAGAGCTCACCAAGTTGGGACCGCAGTTGTCTGTCACCTGCTTCTCTTTCTCACATGACTGTGAGGGCCCCGATGAAACTGCCTGGATTGACTGTGTCCCTGTGTCTGTCACAGTGCATGGTCACTAACTAAGAACACAGTAATCATGTGTTTACAAAAAAAGATTTATGTTAAGGACAATCATGAAAGGGAACAGGAGAGAGTCCCAAATATCAGTAAAACCAGCAAGGGACTTCCCTAGCAGTCTAGTGGTTAAAACATTCAATGAAGGGGGTGAGAGTTTGATCCCTGGGCAGGGATTAAGGTTCCATATGTCTTGTGGCCAAAAACAACAACAACAAAATATTACACGGAAGAAATATTGTAGCAAATTCAATGAAGAATTTAAAAATTTTCCACATCAGAAAAAAATCCTTAAAGGAAAAAAAAGGGAAAAATAACACATGTCAAGTGCTTTCCTGCTCTGGACCTGTGTCATTTTCAAAGATAGAATACCACACATGTCATCCTAATGTGGATCCACATCATGGTATGGGCAGAACAGACTCAAGGCCATTCCCATCAAAACACACACCCTGTGGGTCTCTCCACATTTCTTAGCACTCTAGTTTTTCCTAACAACACAAGTCCACCATCTTCCCACCTTCCCACCTGTAATTGGAGCAGCTCTTGGGGAACCAAAGCCATCTAGAGGAACTGATTACAGATGTTCTGTGCTCTTCCTCATTGTCTGGAAATAAGTTCATCAGAGTGCAGATTGAACAATCAGGTGCTTTCTGTATAACCTACATCTACACAGCTCAAAGTTGGCCCAAGTTAACATTAAAAAGACACTCTGCTCTTCACCTGCAAGATCTGAAAAAGAAAACTTCCTGATCAAAACGAATTAGAAATTTCATTTTTTCTTAATGACCTCAGCCACTGAGGCAAAGTGACCTTAATAAAATTATGTTAGAAAATGAAGTATCCGTAGATTATCGAATCTATAACACTAGTATCAGCATTCTTGCTAATTATAAAAAATATGTTTATTTTTAATTTTTTAATACCAAAAGGTAACGTAAATATACAAAAAGTATGAAGAATTAATAACAGGGACCCATGTACTTTCTCATTTTATAAATTTAATACATGTTAACAGTTTACATACTTGTCTCAGATCCTTGTTACACAAATACACACACACAAACAGAGCATTAGACACACTCAGTTAAATATTTCAGCCAATGACCACATTCTATCTCTATCTTACTCCTTGGGTAACCCCACATGCAACAACATGTTTCTGTATTATGGTGTTTTTATTTTATTTTTACATTTCAAGAGATATATATTTCTTAAGGGAATGTTTTTTTAAAAGTAAGGTGATCGATGGGTTTCCCAGGTGGCACCAGTGGTAAAGAATCTACCAGCCAATGCAGGAGATGCAGGTTCGATCCCTGAGTGGGGAAGATCCCCTGGAAAGGGAAATGGCTACCCACTCCAGGAGCCTGGCGCCCTTGGGGTCATAAGGAGTTGGACATGACTGAAGTGACTTAGCATGCATGCACGATGTGATCAACACAGAATGTTTGAGAAACCGAATAAAAAAGAAGAAAGGTAATGCCCTCCCTCAAACCCACCACCAGAGATTTTCATTTTTTAATTGCAATATAACTGCTTTACAATGTTGTATTAGTTTCTGCTGTACAGTGAAGTGAATCAGCTGTATTTATACATATATCCCCTCCTCTCGTACTTCCCTCCCACCTGTACCCCATCCCACTCATCCGGGTCATCACAGGGCATAGAGCTGGGCTCCCTACACAGCAGCTTCCCTCTAGCTTTCTGTTTACTCATGGTAGTGTATTCACGTCAGTGCCATTCTCCCAGTTTGTCCCACTCTCCTCTTCATCTGCTGTGTCCACACAAGCCCATCCTCTATATCTGTGTCTTTATTCCCGCCCTGCAAATGCGCTCATCAGCACCATATTTCCAGATTCCGTATATATGCATTAATAAACTTTTACTACATATGACTGCACCCATATATAGCTCATATTTTATCATCCTCTACCTACTTGTACAGCTATTCTGTTTCTTTCTGCCTTTATCTCCCTCCATTTCAACCCTTGGTTTGTTTCTGGAAGCGGGTCTATTGCAAGGCTCAATAGCCCCAAGCAGTGGGATTAACTTTCTAATCGAACCCACTTTCTTGTTCCTCAGAGAGACCATCTAAGCACGCCAGCTCCTCTGTTTCCCTCTGCCTCTCTCCATCAGACACGCTCTGTCACATGTGTTCACATTCACACCCCCCAACCTTTGCCTGTTCATTTCCTACCCATGGAAAGTAATCTTTCCCTCACTTCATTCCATTTCTGATCCATCTCCTGACAAGTGACAAAAATCCTGGTCTATAAAGCTAAGAGTTGCATTGGGCATTTACCTCCATCAGCAAAAAAGGAACCCTGTGGCCTTAGAAATAACATAATCTGAAGCAGCAGGGACTATAATCTCTAAAGTCCTATAGGAGAGGGGAGGGAGGAGGGAGGGAAGTCGCTCAGTCGTGTCCAACTCTTTGCGACCCCATGGGCTGTAGCCTACCAGGCTCCTCCATCCATGGAATTTTCCAGGCAAGACTACTGGAGTGGGTTGCCATTTCCTCTTCCAGGGGATCTTCCTGACCCAGGGATCGAACCTGGTTCTCCCACATTGCAGGCAGACGCTTAACCATCTGAGCAACCAGGGAAGCCCAAATTCCTATAGACTTCCTAGAAATTGCTCTTAGACTTCCATTTCATCTATTTTCCCATCTTCTTTAAATATGTACTTTTCAATAAAATGAGCATTTTTATATTTGTTTAATATCTCTGATTTGTTGAGCACAAATTATTAGCAACATTTCCTGCTTCTATTTATCTAGGATAAAAAATTCTCATTACTCTCAATGGATACGAGTTTCAACAAAGTCCAGGAGATGGTAAAGGGCAGGGAACCCTGGTGAACTGCAGCCCACGGTGTTGTAAACAGTCAGACACAACATAGCGAGTATGTCAGCACAGTCAACAACAACAGCTTCTTCAGTTATGACTCTCTCTAGGCTGGGGGAAGCAAATTTAGGGGGATCCAATTAATTGCCCAAGCTGGCACTCCTCTACCACCCAGTTAATCTCTTCATTTGCCTTGACCATCATGAGGTTATGGTAACAAAGAAAAGACAGAGCTGTCTTCCACAAAGCCAAAGGAACAGCGTCTGGGTTATTTATTTGTACAGAGGGAAGAGGCAGACAGGAGGCAAAATCTTCCTTAGCTCTTGCGGCAGCATCTGGCTGGCCAAGGTATCGATCATTTTGCTCTTACATTGGTCTATTTACATTCACGGGAGCAGGAGGCAAGCAGCAGAGACATCTCTCAGTTGTGTGTTTCCATAATGTCCCCCCATCCTTCACCCCTTCTGCGGTTTTTCTCTGCATTTAGAAAGTCGTTGAGAAATGTTAATGGTCTGGGGGAAAACTAGCGATTGGTGAATGATGAATGGGTAAGTAGCGGAATGAGGGTGTGCAGCTAATGATTTCCTACAAGTGATGATTAAACATCGTTCCTCCATCTCTCAGCACCTAATTCTCCCCAAGGCTGATTTATGGAAGACATCCTAATGTACAGCTCCTGTAGTTTTATTAGCAGGAACAATTTAGCCATGAGAGTAACCTGCCCCTTCCCTGCTTCTCATTTTCTTCTAGTTGAAGAAGAAAAAATGATCAAATGTGAAGAACAACTGGGGCCTCCTGATCTTAATACTAAAAAGACAAAATAGCATAATACAAAGACCACTAAGGAGGTAGGTAGTCATCGGTGGGATAAAGTTTATGAATGGCAAAGCCATTACTCCACTGAAGTCATTACCTTGTCCCAGACATAAGGGAGGGAGGGTTCCTACAGTTCCTAAAGATGGAAACCTGCTGCTGCTATTTGAGTCTAAAAATAACCATGAACCTCATTTTTCCAAATGTCAGAATACCTGCCTGCACCACTTTAAGAAAAGGTATAAGGTTTCCATAAGAACCCAGACAAGATGTGGGAGTGTTTGTGATTTTAAAAAGTGATGAGGAAAAATGTTCCCATGGTGGGCAAAGAGAAATTAGAAGCATGTGAGGATCATCAAAAAGAAAGCGGAGTCATCAAGATCTTTTCTTCCCTAAAAGAACTGACTTCCTTGTTTTCTGTCAAAGATGTTAACGTCTTTCCAGGTTCTGTACGGATATTTTCAATGAATGTCTAGAAGTCATCGAAAATCATGACTTTCTACTGGAAGTATTGCAAAAATATAGGGCCTCTGGTTTTCAAAAAATGCCAAAGCACATCAATGAATATTTATTATTTCCTTAATAATTTAATAATATACTACATTAATCCCTTAATTATGTAAGACCTAATACTCACTGGATCCTTACTTTATGTCCAGGGCTATGCTATGCAGTTTGCAAAAATTATTTTTTATTTTATTCTTATCAATTTTAGATGGACGTTGCTATTTTTTTTTGTATTTTACAAGTAAGAAAACAGAAGGAAACTAAATAATTTACACAAGGTCACCTATGACTATGCAGTATTTGATCTGAAGAGGTCTGATGCTAGAACCTAGACTTATAGCCACCATAGTAAACTAACCCTACATTCTCCTGTAATGTTCACTTTCCACTAGCCAACTGACTTTAATAGACATAAACCAAACCTATAGTATTTAGAAAGCATGAACTAAACAAGAATTCTGCAATAGTTTGGATTAAATACAGAGTTTTGAATTAATCTGAACCGAAACATACAATTTAAAACTCCCTTACTTCATAGAACTCTATATAAAATCTGACCATACTCTCTGGTCTTATGAAGTATTAGTTTAAATTCTAATAAAAGTGGGTCCTTGATTCCATGTGTGCCCTGTGACATAGGGCAGACAGAGAGAATGGGTGTGTAGACACAGTAGGGGACATAGGGGTGGAGTGAATTGGGAGATTGAGTGACATATGTACATTACCATGTGTAAAATAGATAACTAGCAGGAAGCTGCTGTGTAGCACAGGTTAAGCTCGGTGCTCTGTGATGATCCAGATGGGTAGAATTGTGGGGGGAGCAGCAAGGGGGTTCAAGAGGGAGGGGACATACATATATGTACATAGCTGATACACTTTGTTGTACAGCAGAAATTAACACATTATTGAGCAACATTTCAATAAAAAAACCACAACAAAAACAAGACAAAAAAAGTGGATCCTTGATGGCAGGACCAGGACAATTCAAGGGCAACTGAATCGCCCATACTATAGTTCAGAGCACTCATTCCAACTTCAGCAGGTACCACTGAGCACCTAAGTGCCAGTTACTGAGATTACAAGAATTCACAAAAGCAGATTTGGTCTCCATCATCGGGTTTATGATCCAGTGAATGAGATAGACATCAATCAGTTAATCACAACGCTAAATGCAAATAACTATGGCCACTGTTAGGGCTTCCCAGGCGGCACTAGTGGTAAAGACTCCGCCTCCCAATGCAGAATATGTAAGAGACATGGGTTCGATCCCTGGGTTGGGAAGATCTCCTGGAGGAGGGCATGGCAACACACTCCAGCATTCTTGCCTGGAGAATCCCATGGACAGAGGATCCTGGTGGGCTATGGTCCATAGAGTTGCAAAGAGTTGGACACAAGTGAAGCAACTTAGCAGGCACGACTGACCACTGTTACAGAGGAATGATACATGGTACTATGAGAGCACACAGTAGCCAAGGCTACTCTAGGGGCGAGGAAGTGCTCCCTTGAGGAAGTGCTCACTTGAGGAAGTGCTCATTGGTTGCGACAAGAGGAATGAGTAGATGTTAACTAGAGGGTGGTAAGAGGTATCAGGGCAAAGAGAGACTATGAGAAAAACCTTTCAGCAGGAGGAAGCTTGCAGTATTTTAAGAAACAAACGGAAGCCAGTAGAAATGGGGCACAAGAAATAAACGGTCTAGGGATATCAAATGGGGATGTGCAGGGGTGTGGACCGTGAAGGGCCTTCAAGGCCATAGCTTAGTTTTTGTTTTTAATCATAAGAACACTTGGAAGTCATGAGGATACTGACTTGAAGTCAAAATAAATACTGAAATAGTACTTCAAAAGCCCTGATGGCTGCCTGTCTTAAGATCTCCCTTCATTTTAAGTAAAGAAGTAGAATGCTAATCTCTGCATCAGAGGTGGGGCCATGAAAGCCTCTCAAAGTGGAATGAAATGCCCAGAATCACTCATCTCACATTGTGCAAGGTCGGAGTCAGGAAGAGAACACAGGTTTCTGAAATTCAGATCTGCATTTATTTCCTGCTACACTATCGTATAAGAGCAAAGAGCCCTCAATGGAAGCACTAGTGGCCCAAGACTAGAAACTACAAATGAGTTTATCGAGGCATGATGGACCAGATAAGGAGACTGGAGGGAAAAAAATAGAAAGCCCAAGGGACCAGAGGGACATCACCAAGACAACTTTCAGGAATGGTGATAATGACCCAAATAAGTGTGGAGAGACAAGATCATTTGTCATTGAGACCAAACACATCCATTTTATTTTCGGTTTTCTGAGGGCATTTCAGAGCTATGATGTTAGGGTACTGACCAAAACCGCCCGCTCCGGCCAGGTACCACAGGAACCATTTGCACCAGCTGGATTATGACAGGAGGTCCTGGTAAGGAACACGGAACTAATGGGCCACCACCAACCAGAAGTAAACACCAGTCCACATGTCCTCCCAGAATCCTTCTCGATGGAACCATCTTGGCTGAGCAATGCGTGCATGACCAGGAAGGACCCTGAGTCAGAGTGATTGGACAAAGACAATCTGCAAACTAAACCCATCACCGTAAAACCTGAGACTGTGAGCCACAGGGCAGAGCAGTTCTCCAGGGTTTCTTTACCTTCCTACTCTCCACCCAGGGGGCCTTTCTTAATAAAGTTTCTTTCTTTGTTAGCATGTGTGTCTCCTTGGACAATTCATTTCTGAGTGTTAGACAAGAGCCCACTCTCAGGCCCCTTCCTGCAGCAGTGTGAACACTGGACAGTCGCTTAACCCCACAGAGCCTTGGTTTCGTCTTCATAAAATCAGAGCTGGCAAATTCTTCCAAAGGGTGTCATTGAGGTGAATCAAAAGAAATGGCCATGGAAACCACATTTCACTTTAATAGTGGTTCACTATTAAATAGGTCACTCTTCTAGCTCATAGCGTAGGCTTCCCTGGTGGCTCAATGGTATAGCGCTTGCCTGCCAAAGCAGGAGATGCAGGTTCCATCCCTGGGTTGGGAAGATGCCCTGGAGAAGAGAATGGCGACCCACTCCAGTATTCTTGCCTGGAAAATCCCATGGACAGAGGAGCCTAGCGGCTACAGTGTGTGGGGTCACAAAGAGTCAGACAGGACTTAACTAAACAACAAACAACTAGTCCATAGTAGAGCCTTTAAGCTGATAGCTAAGGAAATGATCTATTCCCTTAACTGTGGGAAAGAAAATACCAATCCTACCCATTCATCTCACCTGTAGCCCTGCTACAAGAATAAAGTGAAAGAACATGGAGAAACCCTGGTTGCTGAGATTGAGTAAGAACTGCACCATCAAGCTTACATGAGAAATCTGAAAATAACATGATGCTTTCTCTATGCAGTCTCAGGAGACAGCATCTAAGGTTATTCATGAATAAATTTGCCTAGGCATCCAGAGAGGATCTGAATTTATAAACGCAGGGCAAATCTTATGCTGTTAATAGTTATCAATAAATTCTTGGCCTAATGAACAAATTTCAAAACCCAAGATAAGGCACAGCACTCTGGAAGCTGCTGTGGCATAATTAGCTCCATGTGGAATGAGTGGAGGATGGGGAGAAAAAAGATAGGAGAACTGAACTGGATTCAACTTTAATCCACTCATTATGGGCCAAACTATGAACAGAGGATGTATCTGAATTGCCAGTGTCCTTGTTTTTAAAGCCCTAAGGACTTCCAATTGCCCTCTTTATAAAGTCTGAACTCATTATTTATAAGATAGGCTGAGCCTATTTGTCCCGCATTGCCTTCCTCTGTCTACCCGCCAAGACCTAGCCATATGGAGTAGCTCTTCCTGAAGGCTTCTTGGATCAATCAGCATCACATGTTCAAGTGTGTTGCTTCAGCTGCCCCCTTCAGGGCTCTTCCATGTGCAGACCCCACCCTATGCCCTCCCTCTCTCACTTCTGATCTCCTGCTCATCCTCACATCTCCATTTAGGAAGTACTTCTTCAGGAAAGTCTTCCCTGACTACCCTAATCCAGCTCAAATCCTTTCCACACATTCCCAGAGTCCCACACTTCCTTTCTTAAAACACTCATAACATGGAAAAGCAGGATCTCTGTCTAGTTCACATCTCTCACCTGGACAAAAGTCTAGAGGGCCAGGGGCTTTATCCATCTTACTAACAACCAAATCGCCTATGGTCACACATAAGGGTTGCCCAAAAAAGTACATGGGAGAATGAATGGACTCTGGAAAAGGGATTAGAAGATTTCAGAGCAACACTTACCTGGAGCCTGGGGCTTCCAAGGGGGTGCTAGTGGTAAAGAATCTGCCTGCCAATGCAGGAGATACAAGAGACTCAGTTTCGATCTCTGCATTGGGAAGATTTCCTGGAGGAGGAAATGGCAACCCACTCTAGTATTCTTGACTGGAGAATCCCATGGACAGAGGAGCCTGATGGGCTACTGTCCATGGGATCACAAAGAGTTGGACACGACTGAACATCTGAGCACTACCTGGAGCCTGGAAATTTTGTGAGAAAATGGCTATGCAGCCTTCTTTTATGTGCGTGCATTTTTAAAATGGGGAATTAATGGAATTTTGTGGGGGACATATCTCATTGTATGAGATGAAATATACTTTTAATTGTATATTTCAGGGCATCCATCATTCCCAGAATCAGGCATTGAAAGCTAATTTTACCCATTCAGCCCTCCAGTCTTCATGAAAATTTACAATTGACCCTATCATCATCAGTATGTGTCCAGGTGCCCTTGGAGGATATGTTGCTCCCAAGAGAAACAACAACATAATATCCAAAGCAGCTGGACTCTGGGCTAAACAGTGTAGGAAATCCCAGTCTCTGGGCGTCTTTCATTGTCACTTTAATGGACATCTTATTTTAGGGGACATCGCTTAGGAAACAAGTCCGTGTGTGTGAGGACTGCCTGATAGTCTTGGTACATTCTTCTCTCCCTTACCGCCTCTCGTCTCCTTAGTTTGGGTGAAGCAAGAAGTTCCATGCTGGACAGAAGTCAATCAACAGTGAAAAGCCAGCACATACCACACGGAGTCCAGCAGTGGCTGTGTGGAGATGAGAGCTAGAAAGGTAAAATCAAGCAAAGCTCGTTCACCTGCAACAGCCAGGTGGGAAAGCGTGAAAAGCAACAGAGGCTTGAGAGAAGAAGTTGACTTGCACACAAAACTAAGACAAACGAGCAAGTAAGTATATCTGGGTACAGAGGGGAGGACAGCCAATCTGGGAAGAACACCCAAAGAGGGCAATTTGGGAGCCAATACAAAATGAACGGTAGTTTACTGCTGAAAAATAGAAAAGATATTTAAGAAATGGCATTGGTGCCTCCTGCCCCTTGAAGAAGGCATGCATACATGTTCAGTCACTCACTTCTGTCCAGCTCTTCATGACCTCATGGACAGTAACCCACCAGATTCATCTATCCATGGAATTTTCCAGGCAAGAGTACTGGAGTGGGTTGCCATTTCCTATTCCCGGGGATCTTCCTGGCTCAAGGATCAGATTCGCATCTCCTGCATTGGCAGGCAGATTCTTTACTACTGAGCCACCTAGGAATTGAAGAAGGCAGGAAACTCTGTTTGTTCCAGGATTGTAACCTTTCTTGCATCATTTTCCTATAATCCTTGCTCACTCCAGACCCCAAAGATGGACTTCCCTGCTGATTTGGTGGTTAAGACTATGTGCTTCCAATGCAAGGGGCTTAATCCCTGGTCAAGTAAGGCCCACATAACATGTGTCCAAAAGCAAAAAATAATGAAAGAAAGCAAAAAATAAACCCAAAAGAAAAGGCTTGTTTTCTCAGAGATTCTCTGTGCTACCAGTTTGCTGATCCTCAGCCATAATGATGATCTGGACTTGAAAGGAAACACAGGATAGAATTTTCTGCGTTTCTCACTTTATGGTTTATTGAATGTTTTCATTCCATTTTGCACAGGGACAGGAAGAAGCAGCTTCTAAATTTCCTAGAGAGACAGCCTAAAACCTTAGGTTATCCATCCTTACTTTCATTCGCCTTTCCTTATCTTTCTCCCTCCTTTTATTTTTCACTTTTATCTTCTTATAGCAGACACGAGTATGAAAATCCATCCACACATAAGTATTCTCCCAGTCCTCTGTCTCTTCCTCAAGTACATGGATGATACAATTTCCCATGCCATCATTTTGCAGTGAAAGGTTTCTGATAAATCTCAAACTTAGTGTCCTAGGCTTCTTCTCTTTGTGCTAGGAAGGCTCCAAATGAGCCATGGCAAAGAAAATAAAATCAAAAGGCTGAAAGAGGGACAAAAAGGATCTAAGAAAGAGGGGAGAGAAGAAGGGGAAGGAGGGAGGGTCATCACGGCCAGGCAAAAACAAGGATGGATTGGATTTTTTGATGGAACTTGCAAAATGGGCAAACGGAAAGGTCAGCACTGCTGGGAGGATAAAAGGATGAGAACAAAGAAACCACTTTATGCAGCGATATTAGTGCTATCAGGAGCAATAAAACTGCACGGCCGCAATCGAACATCGGAGCGGAGGATGACGCTGGGGCGAGGCCCGGCTGATGCCTTCAGGATGCACGGGGCATTCATTGGGAGGGGTGTGGACATCAAAGCCCTGCAGGAAGCTCAAGGAGGAGCCCTTTGGACCCAGGAACAGACACGAGAGAGTTGAAATGCGTGCCTTCTTTCTGCCACTGCCCACAGAGACCCCTCCATCCTTGAGCCACTACAGAGTAAAGAGGAAACCGAGACCTCAGCACACACCCGGCGACAGTACCATTAACCGATAGATACTGTCTGAGCATCACTTACATTCCTTGGAGCCCTGGACTTCAAAAAACATGTGATTCGTGGGATTTTTCCCCCAAGGATCTTGCAATCTAACTGTGGAAGCTAGCATTTGCTGCTGTTGAGTCACTAAGTCATGTCTGACTCTGCGACTCCATGAACTATACAGCACGCCAGGTTTCCCTGTCCTTCACGATCTCCCAGAGCTTGCTCAAACTCATGTCCGTAGTGTCAATGATGCCACACATATGTGAAAAAAATATATATATGGGATTATTAATTAAGGTGGCTTCTCTAAATTGAAATAAACACAAATTCCCCTCAAAGACAAATGTCCTCTTCAAGCCGTTGAACTCATTTTAAAAATAATAGTGCTTAAATCTGCACAGACATGAAACATTATATTATATTTAAAGATAGCTAATAAAATTTGAATGCATCATAATTTAGTGTGATAGATATTGCTCTGCTAAAGGTAAAGTTGTGATGCCGTTTTTATGATGAAGTCTCCCTTGTGTTGAAGTGAACAACAGCATGCTTAGTAAGATTCCAAGAAGATTTTAGTAAGAACTTCCAGCGTAGGGCACAGGAGCAGGAGGAAGACAGAAGTCCTTTCTCTCAAGTTGTTTACATCTGCCTGGTCACAGAGAACAAGTAAACCCCTTGACAAGACCAAGATGCAGGGAGACCTGAGTCTAAGCAAGAGACACACATGGCGCAGGAAAAAACTTTAATTAAAAATTTTTTTTAAATACAAGGAAGGAGTTGTCAGGGAGAAGCAGATAGGATAGATAGTCTCTTGTAAACAGTGCCTTGATTTTGGAAGGGCTGAAGGAAACAAAGGAAGGAAGAAGAAGGGGAGAGAGAGAGGAAAGAAGGAAAGATAGATTGGTTATTCCATGCTTAGGAGATTTTATGTGTGAATGCTGCAAAATTTTGTATGGAATATTGCAATATTCTGGTCCATTAATTCTGCCAATTTACTGTCCCTTATCTAAATCATTTGTCCTTGATGTTCGGTTGAGAAATGCAGTCACTGAAGAAAATAGCCCCAAAATAGCCACTCCTCATAAAACACAGAGGGGTTGGACTACAGAGTTTGGGTTCATCTCATTTCCTTTCTCTCTGAATATAGTTCCCAGTGTGTCTATTCCTTGGAGGGTGGATAAAGCTGTCACCCTTAATGTCAGAGTCTGTGTGTGTGTGTGTGTGTGTGTGTGTGTATGTGTGTGTGTGCGTGCTAAGTCAGTTCAGTTGTGTCCGACTCTTCATGACCCTATGAACGGTAGCCCACCAGGCTTCTCTGTTCATGGGATTCTCCAGGCAAGAATACTGGAGTGGGTTGCCATGCCCTCCTGCAGGGGATCTTCGCAACCCAGGGACTGAGCCCAAGTTTCTTATGTCTCCTGCATTGGCAGGAGGGCTCTTTATCCCCAGTGCCACATGGGAAGTTATGACAGTAAAGAGGGCATAGGGACACTTTATGCCCGGTCTCTGAGTCCTGAAACTGGGAGGAGGACTTAGGGTGCCTAACTCTTCCTTCTCCCTAGACCATGGGCTCTTGCAGGGTAGTGACAAGTGAAGAATCCATCTACCCCTCCTTTCATCACATCATGTGAATCAGACCCATTACCCGGGGAAATGCCTAGAGATCCTTCTTACCAGACACAAGATGAATGATCTTGTCCTAAAAACCTAGACAGATGAAGATATATCTCAGAAACACATCTGTTTTGCTTCAGCAGCCAGCAAACCACAAATCCACAGGCTACACATACTGGTTCCAATGAGACTGGAAAGATGGATAAGCAGAAACCCAGGAAAACTGAAATAGATGAGTTGATGGGACCAGAGGTCTGAGTTAATGCAATAACTACTTAAAACTCTGAAGGCTTCATTCAGCTTTTTGGTTTCCATCATGGCAATGCCATACACAGAGATTAGAGAAGGTTCCAGAATGCCCACCTATGGTACATTAACTCCTCACTAAGTCGGGCCACGGGGATGGAAGTGTGATTCACAGAATAGGATGAGATGAAAGTTAATTTATTCCACATATCACACATTGAACCAAGGTAATAATGTGTTGCTTAAGGAAGATTATTACAGATAAATATGTAAGAGTGGTCCATAAATCGAATATCAGTTTTTAATGTGAAATAAGCATGTGCAAAATTATAGGACCTGTAATTAAAACAACAGTTTTATTTGAAGAAATCTGTGTAAGCCTCTGTTTATGATTTGTTTTTTTTAAGCTATTGTTTCTAACTGATTTTAAGGCAGCATTCCAAGATATATGTCTACCATATTAACAAGAAAAGATGTGTAATCTCACTTATAAAAATAATATTTAAATACAAGCCTGGAGGGGATGGGATGCACTGGGAGGTTAGGACTGGCATATATACTCTACCAGATATAAAAATGGGCTTCCCAGGTGGTGCTAGTGGTAAGAATCCACCTGGTAGTGAAGGGGAGATATAAGAGATGTGCGTTTGATCTTTGGGCCAGGAAGATCCCCTGGAGAAGGAAATGGCAACCCACTCCAGTATTCTTGCCTGGGAAATCCCATGGACGGGGGGTATGGTGAGCTACAGTCCATGGGGTTGCAGAGTTGAACGTGACTAAAGTGACTTAGCTTGCATGCAGGCATGTGTAAAATAGAAAACTCAACAATGACCTCCTGTATAGCAGAGGGAACTCTACTCAATGCTCTGTGGTGACCTTAATGGGAAGGAAGTCCAAAAATAGGGATATATGTATACATACAATTTTTGCTAAGATAAAATGGGTAGAAGAGAAGGGGAATCAAGTACAATTTCTTAAATCTGACAAGGACCATAGTATTTACATGAAAATACTAAGCTTTCTGTGCCCTCTCACTTGGAACAAGTTATCCATCCAAATGGTCATCTACAAAAGGTCCAGAAATGGCTGAGCTTCCTCGGAGGGATAGTTTCTGATTCTCCAAAGCTCCTTCTATAGACCATTTATTGATGTCTCTTCCTGTGCAGAGAACAATGCTTAAAAGAATAGACTTTGGGTCATACAGCCCTAAATAAAATATGCTTCACTTAATATCTTCCATTTGTGTTACCCAGTTCAGGTCATTGAAACGTACAGAGCCTCTATAACGCCATTTGTATGATGGGTCCAATAACAAACCCTCCTTAAGGGTTCATATATTTAGAAAGATGTTTCATTGCTGTTCAATTGCTAAAAAGTGTTAGTCACTCAGTCGTGTCCAACTCTTTGTGACCCCATGGACGGTAGTCGGACTCCTCTGTTCATGGAATTCTCCTGGCAAGAATATTGGAGTGGGTAGCCATTCCCTTCTTCAGGGGATCTACCTAACTCAGGGATTGAACCCTGGTCTCATTCTTTAATGTCTGAGCCACCAGGGAAACCCTGTTCAGTTGCTAAGTAGTGTCTAACTCTTTGCAACCCCATAGACTGTAAAAACCAGGTTTTTTGTTACAGTCCCTCACTGCTCTGTCCCTCACTGTCTCCCAGAGTTTGCTCGAATTCATGTCCATTGAGTTGGTGATACTATGTCTAACACCTACATATCAGTAAACAGCAGTTGTAGTATCAAAATTATCTATGTGATGATTCTTAAAACACCAGACATCGTTCCTAAACTGAACATAGATCATCCTTTGTTCTTGTTGGCATATTATGATACTATGCAAATAACAACCATTTGCTACCATGTGTGTAGTGATAGTTCTAGGACAGAGATGCCCCCAATGACCTACAAGGCCCTTGACACTTGGTAGCTCTGTCCCTAAACATGCCTCTGCAGAGGAACCAACGGTTGCAGGCGAAAACCTGGAGCAGAGGAGAAGAGCTCTACAGATCAACAGGAAGATATGCCTCTGTGTCTAAAGAAGAATTCATAGCAAAACACTAAAAATAAGCTAAAGGAAACAGGACTTCCCTGATGGCTCTGATGGTAAAGAATCTGCCTGCAGTGTGTGCAACCCATCTCTCAAAACTATGTTTTAGCTCAATCAACAGAAAATAACAGCTAGAGAAATGTTCTGCGGTGGTGTAAGTTTTCTCCCAGGGCAGGGGAGGAGGAGGAAGAGGCTCTCTTTTAGCCCCTCCCTGGCTCTGGGGAGTGTCTACTGCCTTGTTGTAGTCTAACACTGATCTACAGGGAAAAGTGCCTCTGCCCTTTGCTTTTGCGATTGATGGTCTTGGACTCCACTGTTATGGCCCCGGCTCCCTGAAAGGTCTATTGATTTATTTCTTTTATATTAGAAAACCATATCTGCTCATTATCTCAGAAGGTCACTGGAAGGGAGATATTTCTTCCAGCTTCAACATCAGATCACTTGGCCTTTTTCATATCTCTCTTGGCACGGCAGGAGCTCTGTGAGAAAAGGGGAGGCTGGGACAAAAAAATAAAAGCACATTTTTCCTAGGCAGAAAGTTCAATGCAAAGACCCGGCAGAATACATAAATACACAAAGCAGGCTCATCAGCTAGTGGTCTTCAACTTCTATTTCAATTGTTTTTTTCAAACCTAATTATTCCTAGGAAGTCCTGCCTTAACTAAGGGAGCTGGAGACTCTCAGTCACTGGATTTTTTTTTTAATTTATTTCAGAGGCTTGAATTTCCCTTCTATTCATTTCCTAGCAGGGACCTACACTCAGCTAATATTTTCAAGACACACTTGAATAAGATATGGCATCATTCTAAAAAAATTATTTTCACAAGAAAACTATATGTATTTAAATTACTTTTCCTTAGGTATCCATGTTTAGCTTGACTTTTCTTTCATGCCTGTGTGTAAATGTGTATTTAATTAGATGCCCAGAAGGGCCATGTTAGGTAGATAAAATTAGATCTGCTTAGATCAATGGAATAAACATTTTCAACACATAACGATTCTGATGTTGCTATAAATTCATTCAGTGTCTCTCAAAATAGTCTCAGAATAAAATAGTCTCTGTTGTTGTTGTTGAGTTGCTAAATCATGTCCAACTTTTTGCAACCCTATGCACCCTAGCAAACCAGGCTCCTCTATCCTCCATTATCTCCCTGAGTTTGCTTAAATTCATGTCCACTGAGTCAGTGATAGTATCTAACCATCTCACCCTCTGCTGCCCTCTTCTCTTCTTGCCCTCAATCTTTCCCAGCAACAGGGTCTTTTCCAATGAGTTGGCTCTTCACATCAGGTGGCCAAAGTATTGGAGCTTCAGCATTAGTTCTTCCAATGAATATTCACAGTTGATTTCCCTTAGGATTGACTGGTTTGATTTCCTTGCTGTCCAAGGGACACTCAGGATTCTCTGGGACCACCAATACTTGAATCCTCTTGGGATCTTGTTTAAAATACAGTCTCTTACCAGTGTTTTATAGTTTTCTATATATAGGTCTTTAGTTTCTTTAGGTAGATATATTCCTAAGTATTTTATTCTTTTCGTTGCAATGGTGAATGGAATTGTTTCCTTAATTTCTAATTCTATTTTCTCATTATTAGTGTATAAGAATGCAAGGGATTTCTGTGTGTTGATTTTATATCCTGCGACTTTACTATATTCATTGATTAGCTCTAGTAATTTTCTGGTGGAGTCTTTAGGGTTTTCTATGTAGAGGATCATGTCATCTGCAAACAGTGAGAGTTTTACTTCTTCTTTTCCAATTTGCATTCTTTTTATTTCTTTTTCTGCTCTGATTGCTGTGGCCAGAACTTCCAGAACTATGTTGAATAGTAGTGGTGAAAGTGGGCACCCTTGTCTTGTTCCTGACTTTAGGGGAAATGCTTTCAATTTTTCACCATTGAGGATAATGTTTGCTGAGGGCTTGTCATATATAGCTTTATTATGTTGAGGTATGTTCCTTCTTTTCTTGCTTTCTGGAGAGTTTTTATCATAAATGGGTGTTGAATTTTGTCAAAGACTTTCTCTGCATCTATGGAGATAATCATATGGCTTTTATTTTTCAATTTGTTAATGTGGTGAATTACATTGATTGATTTGCGGATATTGAAGAATCCTTGCATCCCTGGGATAAAGCTCACTTGGTCATGGTGTATGATCTTTTTAATGTGTTGTTGGATTCTGATTGTTAGAATTTTGCTAAGGATTTTTGCATTTATGTTCATCAGTGATCTTGGCCTGTAGTTTTCTTTTTTTTGTGGCGTCTTTGTCAGGTTTTGGTATTAAGGTGATGGTGGCCTCATAGAATGAGTTTGGAAGTTTACTTTCCTCTGCAATTTTCTGGAAGAGTTTGAGTAGGATAGGTGTTAGCTCTTCTCGAAATTTTTGGTAGAATTCAGCTGTGAAGCCGTCTGGACCTGGGCTTTTGTTTGCTGGAAGATTTCTGATTATAGTTTCAATTTCCGTGCTTGTGATGGGTCTGTTAAGATCTTCTATTTCTTCCTGGTTCAGTTTTGGAAAGTTTTACTTTTCTAAGAATTTGTCCATTTCTACCACATTGTCCATTTTATTGGCGTATAATTGCTGATAGTAGTCTCTTATGATCCTTTGTATTTCTGTGTTGTCTGTTGTGATCTCTCCATTTTCATTTCTAATTTTATTGATTTGATTTTTCTCCTTTGTTTCTTGATGAGTCTGGCTAATTGTTTGTCAATTTTATTTATCCTTTCAAAGAACCAGCTTTTGGCTTTGTTGATTTTTGCTATGGTCTCTTTTGTTTCTTTTTTATTTTTCTCTTTTGTTTCTTTTGGATTTATTTCTGCCCTAATTTTTAAGATTTCTTTCCTTCTACTAACTCTGGGGTTCTCCATTTCTTCCTTTTCTAGTTGCTTTAGGTGTAGAGTTAGGTGATTTATTTGACTTTTTTCTTGTTTCTTGAGGTATGCCTGTATTGCTATGAACTTTCCCCTTAGCACTGCTTTTACAGTGTCCCACAGGTTTTGAGTTGTTGTATTTTCATTTTCATTCGTTTCTATGCATATTTTGATTTCTTTTTTTATTTCTTCTGTGATTTGTTGGTTATTCAGCAGTGTGTTGTTCAGCCTCCATATGTTGGAATTTTTAATAGTTTTTCTCCTATAATTGAAATCTAATCTTACTGCACTGTGGTCACTAATAGATGGAGAAATATATCATGTTCATGGATTGGAAGAATCAATATAGTGAAAATGAGTATACTACCCAAAGCAATCTGTAGACTCAATGCAATCCCTACCAAGATACCAACGGTACTTTTCACAGAGCTAGAACAAATAATTTCAAGATTTGTATGGAAATACAAAAAACCTTGAATAGCCAAAGCAATCTTGAGAAAGAAGAATGGAACTGGAGGAATCAACCTGCCTGACTTCAGGCTCTACTAAAAAGCCACAGCCATCAAGACAGTATGGTACTGGCACAAAGACAGAAATATAGACCAATGGAACAAAATAGAAAACCCAGAGATAAATCCACACACCTATGGACACCTTATCTTTGACAAAGGAGGCAAGAATACACAATAGATTAAAGACGATCTCTTTTACAAGTGGTACTGGGAAAACTGGTTAACCACTTGTAAAAGAATGAAAATAGAACACTTTCTAACACCATACACAAAAATAAACTCAAAATGGATTAAAGATCTAAACATAAGACCAGAAACTATAAAACTCCTAGAGGAGAACATAGGCAAAACACTCTCTGACATAAATCACAGCAGGATCCTCTATGATCCACCTCCCAGAATACTGGAAATAAAAGCAAAAATGAAGAAATGGGATCTAATTAAAATTAAAAGCTTCTGCACAACAAAGGAAACTATAAGCAAGGTGGAAAGACAGCCTTCAGAATGGGAGAAAATAATAGCAAATGAAGCAACTGACAAACAACTAATCTCAAAAATATACAAGCAACTTATGCAGCTCAATTCCAGAAAAATAAATGACCCCATCAAAAAATGGGCCAAAGAACTAAATAGACATTTCTCCAAAGAAGACATACAGATGGCTAACAAACACATGAAAAGATGCTCAACATCACTCATTATCAGAGAAATGCAAATGAAAACCACAATGAGGTGCCACTTCACGCCAGTCAGAATGGCTGTGATCCAAAAGTCTACAAGCAATAAATGCTGGAGAGGGTGTGGAGAAAAGGGAACCCTCTTACAGTGTTGGTGGGAATGCAAACTAGTACAGCTACTATGGACAACAGTGTGGAGATTCCTTAAAAAACTGGAAATAGAACTGCCATATGACCCAGCAATCCCACTGCTGGGCATACACACTGAGGAAACCAGAATTGAGAGACACATGTACCCCAATGTTCATCGCAGCACTGTTTATAATAGCCAGGACATGGAAGCAACCTAGATGTCCATCAGCAGATGAATGGATAAGAAAGCTGTGGTACATATACACCATGGAGTATTACTCAGCCATTATAAAGAATACATTTGAATCAGTTCTAATGAGGTGGATGAAACTGGAGCCGATTATACAGAGTGAAGTAAGCCAGAAAGAAGAACACCAATACAGTATACTAACACATATATATGGAATTTAGAAAGATGGTAACAATAAACCTGCATGCGAGACAGCAAAAGAGACACAGATGTATAAAACAGACTTTTGGACTCTGTGGCAGAGGGCGAGGGTGGGATGATCTGGGAGAATGGCATTGAAACATGTATAATATTATATATGAAATGAATCACCAGTCCAGTTTTGATGCATGATACTGGATGCTTGGGGCTGGTGTACTGGGACGACCCAGAGGGATGGTACAAGGAGGGAGGAGGGAGGGGAGTTCAGGATGGGGAACACGTGTATACCTGTGGTGGATTCATGTTGATGTATGGCAAAACCAATACAATATTGTAAAGTAATTAACCTCCCATTAAAATAAATAAATTTGTGTTAATAAATAAATAAAATACAGTCTCCTTGGGCCCAAGTCAGCCATCTTGAGCCAGGAATTTAGAGGTGGAACCCAGGAATCTACACTTTAAACACTCCTGATTGCGATCCTTTAGGCTCTTCAGATAAAAACTCTCAAGTGTGTCTGTAGGTATAGGGCCTCCATTCACTAAGACCACAGCCAATCTTTCATCCCACAGCCTGAGAGTAGGGGGAGCTCTCCTGCCAGAGGCCCAGGTTTCCAAGAGGGAAAAATAGCCCAGGGGGTTCTGAGACAAAAGGGATTTGCCAGAAAGTACTGTGCTCTGGGATCCTAGTGGATTACAGCTTTGATAGTAATCTTTTTAAATATAATTGTATTTATTTTTGGCTGTGCTGGGTCTTCCTTGCATCATGCGGTAAGCAGGGGCTACGCTTCCTTGTGGTGCTTGGGCTTCTCATTGCAGTGGCTTCTCTTGCTGTGCAGCATGGGCTTTAGGTGCTAGGGCTTCAGTAGTGTGGCTCCCAGGCTCCAGAGTACAGGCTCAGCAGTTGCCGTGCAGGGGCTCAGTTGCTCTGTGGCATATGGAATCTTACCTGTCCAGGGATCAAACACATGTCTTCTGCACTGGCAGGCAGATTCTTTACCACTGAGCCATCAGGGAAGCCCTTGATAATGATCTTGAACCTCCTTAGTTTCCCCTACAGATCAGTCAGAGAAACACTGATCCTTCCTTTCATTATAACAAAAGTTGGGTCAAGAATAAATGCTACATCAGTGATAATGTACTTATATGGGTGAATATTATGATATGTAAATTATAGCTCCATAAAGCTGTTAAAGAAACATTTTAAGACTTTTTTTTTTAATGAATGTAACTTCAGTGTGAGTGTCTTCAGGAGGTAAAGTATGCAAGCCTTTAAGATCTCCATGGCAAAATTCTTTGGGGCTCTTCAGAATTCATCTGTTCATCCAGCTTATAATTACTGAGACCTGCTCTAGGCACAGTTTAAGACCAGGTACTACAAACTGAAACTTAAAAATCTTTGAATAAATTGTATATGCTAACTCTTGCCCCATAGCTTCCAGGGAATGAGTTCATATAACAAGCACTGAAGTATGTTGATTTTCAGTTTGATTTCCTTATTATTTGCTGAACCAAGCTACCTGTAGGCTTCTGAATCTTTCCAACATAGGAATTTAATTTGGTGACTAACAGACCAAAGCAGAGAGAGCAGCAGGGACCATTTAATCTGCGTAAGGAGAGTTGTATTTACTGTGATTCTACCAACCGGAGGAACAAAGGGGGCCTGGCAGGGAGGGCTTCTTTTTATGACACTGCCCATGTCCTAAATCTCAGGAGTCACTGCTCTCTGTGATAATCTGGGGAAAATCCTGGAAATGCCACAGCTCCAGGAGTGACCTCCAGAGAGAGGACTTGGACAGCCAGGAGCTCTGGCTATACCGAGGGCTTCCCAGATGTCGCCGCCGCTGCTGCTGGTAAGTTGCTTCAGTCATGTCCGACTCTATGTGGCCCCATAGATGGCCTCCTACCAGGCTCCTCTGTCCTGGGATTCTCCAGGCAAGAACACTGGAGTGGGTTGCCATTTCCTTCTCCAAGGCATGAAAGTGAAAGTGAACGTGAAGTCGCTCAGTCTTGTCTGACTCTTAGCGACCTCATGGACTGCAGCCTACCAGGCTCCTCCATCCATGGGATTTTCCAGGCAAGAGTACTAGTGGTTAAAAAAAAAAAAAAATCTGCCTGCTAATGCAGGAGAAGAAAGAGACATGGGTTCGATCTCTGGGTCTGGAAGATCACTTGGAGGAGGAGATGGCAACGTACTCCAGGATTCTTGTCTGGAGAATGCTATGGACAGAGGTGCCTGGCAGGATACAGTCCACGAGGTCACAAAAAGTCACACATGACTGAGTATGAACACGTCAGCATCAGGAACAAACAGAAGATGAGGGGTAGGCTTTTCCCCTTCCTTCTCTGCACCCCATAATTAGATCTTATAATCCTGTATAGCCCATAGAAACAAGCCAAAGAAAACATCTTTCGCAAATAGGTATAGGTATTAATATAAGGTTAGATGATGGAAGTGACAACTTCAGGCTCTTGCAAAAGTTCAAGAAAGGTCTAGTCACTTTTGTCATTTCTTTCTTTAAAAAAAAAAATCATTGATTTGGCTGCGCTGGGTCATAGTTGCCACATGAGGAAATTTTGGTTGTGACGTATGGTATCTAGTGCCCTGACCAGGGATTGAACCCAGGACCCCCTGCATTGGGAGCACAGATTTTTAGCCACTGGACCACCAGGAAGCACTTCTGCTGCTGCTAAGTCACTTCAGTAGTGTCAGGAAGCACTGCTACCATACATTTCTTTACCAACAAACTCCACAAAGGCAGAGGGCATTGCTTCATTTGTAACTAATTTTAATTAATCTTCCCTTTTGCAGTGCCAGAAGAGCTGTGAAGTCTGATTCCATTTGCAGGGGCTCATAACAAGTGCAGAGTGAAAATCCTCGAGGAACAGAACTCTGACAATTGATGCTCTGCAGTCTGGGTCACTTCTCTTTATTTCTACCCAATAAAAAGAATGCCAGAGTCATCAACGAGCATAGACGGCTCAATGTTTTACTGTCAGTTTTAAGTTATCACCAGCCTCTCAGCCTTCCTCTCCACTCAAAGAGCCTTAATTTTTCCTTTCATCATGTTTAGCCTGACATGAGTTTTAAACCACCCACAGGTTAAAAAATTTCCGGTAGATAAGGAGAATTAGTAGGGACCTAGATCTAAAGAATATTAGGGGGAAAGGGGGAATTAACATATATAAAACATCTACTATATGCTGAATATTAGCCTACATGCTTTGTGTTAACCCTAAAACCAAATCTTCAATGTAAGCATTGCTCTTCTGTTCTACAGACTGAATAACTAAAGCAAGAAGTTAAACAAAATGCCTTCTGGCAAACATTAAAGCCAAATTTGAAAGTTGAGCCTGACCTCTTCCATCAAACTGTGGTGTTTCAAAATTCAATAAAGAATTGGACTCTTTTCTTGAAGGTCAATTAGCACAATGCACAATGTGTCTTTCCTATTTCTGCTTGGTTGCCTGCTGATCTAAAATTTAAGAAGTTCCATCAGCAAGCAGAATTGTGATGTCTTTATTACACTTCAAGACTTAAACATGGTCCCCATCACCATAGTCCATAATCCACTGTCCTTTTTCTTTTATATTTTTGATGCTTATTTTCTTTCATGTCATTTTCTTGATTGCAAGCCATGTCTACTCTGGTTGAATTCTTCCTTTCTAGTTTTACCTCAGACCACCTGTCCACTCTAGTTAGGCAGCTCTCTTCACAATCTCAAGGTTTCTGCCCCTCTTTTCCCTTAACTTGGCATGACATCTTGCAGTAGCAGTGTCCCTTAGCTTCCCTGTTAGAAAACCTTTCCCTGTGGGTATAAACAGTCTGTTCTCAAACCCCTGGAACAAAGCATTCCCTCTACTTTGTGACCCAGTCCCTGGGCATGGCTGACTTGGATACAGTGGCTTGGTGGTAAAGAATCTGCCTGCAATGCAATCGACTTGCAGGAGACATGCGTTTGATTCCTGAGTTGGGAATGTCCCCTGGAGTAGGAAATGGCAACCAACTCCAGTATCCTTGCCTGGGAAATCCCATGGACAGAGGACCCTGGCAGACTACAGTCCATGGGGTCACAACAGTTGGACATGACTGAGCAAACGGAGGAGCGATCAATAGGCTGGCTAGTTGCAAATGATGTATAGGGTCCTTCCCACACAGAAAGAAGTTCTGCCGATGGAAAGCAGAAGCTATAACTGGGTGGAGCTTAGGCAAGATAAAAAATAAACTTCTGTCCTGTAAGAGGAAAGAGATTAAGCAGTCTTTTTTTTTTTTTTTTTTTTAATGATGGTGGGAATGGTAAGTATAAAATCACAAATAGTATTTAGGCTCCATTGGTCATACCTTGGACCAATAGACCAGGGGTCTACTCAAGACGGTGGATTCGAAGGAGGTGTGCTCATCTTCTGCGAGAACTCCAAAACTGCAACTCCCTGCTGAACAACCATCGACAGGAGAACGTTGGATCCCACCAAAAAAAAGATACCTCACATCCAAGGGCAAAGGAGAAGCCCCAACAAGATGGTAGGAGGAGCAAAATCACGTTTAGAATCAAGCCCCATACCCGCCAGAGACGCTCGGAGGGTTCAAACAAAATAGTGCACACCAGGACGCAGAGGCCCCACAGAGACTGAGCCAGACCTGCCTTTGAGCGTTTGAGTGTCTCCTGTGGAGGAACGGGTCAGCAGTGGCCTGCCACAGGGACAGGCACTCTGACTGCAGCAGACTGAGGTCATGGAGCATGTGGCATAAACCCTCTTGGAGGAGGTCGCCATTAGCCCCACCATAGAGCCACCGAGCAGACGAGAACCCTTAGGGAATTTGACTTTGGAGACCAGTGGGACTTGATTACAGAACTTTCATAGGACTGGGGAAGCAGACTCTGGGAGGGCACAAACTTGGAGTTAGTGCACTGGGATGACCCAGAGGGGTGGTACAGGGAGGGAGGTGGGAGGGGTGTTCAGGATGCCGAACACGTGTATACCCGTGGCGGATTCGTGTTGGTGTATGGCAAAACCAATACAATATCGTAAAGTAATTAACCTCCAATTAAAATAAATAAATTTTTAAAAATAAATAAATAAAAACAAAAAATAAACCTCGTGTGTGCCAGGAGACATGAGAAAGGAGAAGTATTCCCACGAGAGATTGAGTCAGACTTGCCTATGAGTGTCCAGGAGTGGAGAGGGGAATACCAGACCACCTTACATGCCTCCAGGAGTTGGTGATAGCTAGGGAAGCCTTGTGTGATGCAGTCTGTGGGGACTGCAAAGAGTTGGACATGATTGAGCCACTGAACTGAACTGAACTGGTATGTGGAACTCCCCAGTTCAGTTCAGTCGCTCAGTCGTGTCCGACTCTTTGCTACCCCATGAATTGCAGCACGCCAGGCCTCCCTGTCCATCACCAACTCCCGGAGTTCACTCAGACTCACGTCCAGTGGAACTCCCCAACTGAGGATCAAAGCTGTGACCCCTGCAGTGGAAGCACAGAGTCTTAACCATTGCACCACCAGGCAAGTCCTGAGCCAGAATTCTTCACAGGACTTTGAGTGTACTTTGAAGTTTGGAGAAAGAGTCACCTCAGGATCCTAAAGCACTTTATTTCTCAAATTCTAGTCACCTAAAATGTGTTGAATTTTCTTTCCTAACTGAAATTTATAAAATAACCTCACCATTGTGAAGTCCATTCCTTTTTCCTTGAAAATCAAAGAACCCTGGTAGAATACTTTCCTTTTGTTGACCAACCCAACACTCACCTATCTTTCTACCCACTTCCCCATGAAACCATTCCTAAATGAATGAAGTCTGTCTACTAATCTTAAAGCACATGTGATATGTGTTCCATAATTACTGTTCAGCTTCACACTGGCTGTTTTCTATTTTTTTCTTATGTCTCCAGTTAGACAGCAGCCCCCTAATATTTAGGGACAATTTTGGCTCAACCTGAATGTTAACAAAACCCTCAGTCTTATTCCTTCCATCAAATCTTCAGAGTAAAAGAAAATAATAGTGTGGATTATACCTAGCAGCACTTTTGCACAGAGTCCTAGAACTTCCTGGTGGGTGGGCTGCATTGTTACTGCATTAGCCTCTTTAATTTGCATATGTGAATACTCAGACCAGTTAATGGTCAGTCAGCTAATAAGATTCAGCATGAACTCTCTCATCTTGGAAGGTCTGGGGTGACCCAAATACGGATGAGCCAGATGGAGAATTTTACTCTATAACAAAGGATCAGCTTTCCACTGATAGGAGACCACCTAGGTCATAGTGACACACACCAATAGGGCTTCTAGTCTCTAAATTATGAAGGCTCTAGCCAGGGCACTTTTATTCTCTTAAAAAAAAAAATAGTAGTGACTTTCTAAAGCTGGTTTATTTTTATAGTAAGAGAACTCCTGGAACAGTAAACAGGAGGTAAGTGTATCAGGCTTAAAGGAGAAAGGGGTTATTTAAAAGTGTTATCAGAGCTAGCCAGTTGCAAACATACAGAGTATCAGAAAACTATAAAGTTTTCCCTTCCTAGCAGGGCTCAATTATTCATCAGACCACCCTGCTGCAGGGGGAGGATCCTTATAAACTTGGTGTCATAGAACTCTTGAGGTGTCCACAGCTCTGGGCAATCTGCTGTACAGATGATCAGTTTAAAGAGTGAACATTATGCCTCTGTCCTTCCTTATCCCCAGTGCATTAGGGTTTTGAAAGTTATCAGGATAAAAATAATTTGTTGTTCAGTCACTCAGTTGTGTCCCACTCTCTGTGACCCCATGGACTGTAGCACACCAGGCTTCCATTCTTCACTGTCTCCCGGAGATTGCTCAGACTGAGGTCCATTGAGTTCGTGATGCCATCCAACCATTTCATCCTCTGTCACCCCCTTCTCCTCCGGCCCTCCATCTGCCCAGCATCAGGGTCTTTTCCAATGAATCAGCTCTTTGCCTCAGGTGGCCAAACTACTGGAGTTTCAGCTTCAACGTCAGTCCTTCCAATGAATATTCAGGGTTGATTTCCTTTAGGATGGACTGGTTTAATCTCCTTGCTCTCCAAAGGACTCTCAAGAATCTACTCAGGCACCACAGTTCAAAAGCATTAATTTCTTCAGTGCTCAGCCTTCTTTATGGTCCAGCTCTCACATCCACACATGACTACTAGAAAAACCATAGCTTTCCATTTCCTGCCACTTTCCAAGTGCAAAGGTGAGTCTATTTTCCTAAGAGTGGAAAAATTACTCATGGGAAATGACACAGCAAGTTAGTGGCAGGGCTAGAATTGAACCTAAATCTTTGGAAGCTTGCAAACCATGATTTTGACCCGTTACTCTGACATTTCTTATCTCTCCTACCCAAGGAACACTAATCTTGATTGATCTTGTAAGAAATCATAAAATACAGGAAAGGAGGGGCTTCATGGTCAAATTATCCGCCTGCAGCATCTGCATTTGGGAGCTGCACAGTACGTTGTAGCGCGTTGAAGGCACAGAGAAAGTCAGCAGCAGTGACTCTTGCTTTTCTTGTTTAACTCAGATTCCCAAATTAATCTGACTGCAGAACCCTATTTCACAGCATTCTATTGCCAGGGACACATCTTGGACAGCAACGCACACCAAGTCCAGCCTTGGTGAGCAGAGCCAGAAAACCCCATGCAGTTAAAAACGAAATGATACTTTCCCTTATGGAGAAAGATAAAATGGACAGAAAGATGTATAATATATTAGATGAAAATGTATACTATAGTGTCCTAAATACTTTCAGTATACATTTCATTATTATATTTTTTTCTTATTATTTGCTCACTCACCACTAATTTTTTTAAAGTCATATGTTTGAAACAGCTTTTTAAACCAAGGAACACTGTCATAATTTTACACTGAATGTGCTGACTGTAGACACGGCAAAGCACGAGTGCAAAAAAAAAAAAAGGAAAGCTGGATGGAAACACACCCTGAGCCTGGGACAAGGAGGTGGGGGCCAAGAAGTCTCTTCATCTTCCCTGGGGGTTTGCTTCACCCATGTGGAGGGAAGCCCCCATTAGCTCTCAATGAACAACGGCAGGAGTAGGAGGGAAGTCTTGCTCTGGGGTCTTCATTTTTGTCCACAGAGGACCATGTAAGAGCAACAGAGAGCCAAGGAAGGATGCACCCAGTGGGAAGGAGTCATCAGCCCCATCACGGAGGGAGCCAGTGTTATCCCAGTTCCCTTTTCTCCTGACATGACACCCTCACTTTTTTGCAAAGAAAGAAAGTGAAAACATTAGTAGCTCAGTCGTGTCTGACTCTCTGTGACCCCATGGACTGTAGCCCCATCAGGCTTCTCTGTCCATGGGGATTCTCCAGGCAAGAACACTGGAGTGGGTTGTCATTCCCTTCTGCAGGGGATCTTCCTGACCCAGTGATCGAACCCAGGTCTCCTGCATTGCAGGCAGATTCTTTACCATCTGAGCCACAGGGAAGTTCCAACTTTGTTGCAATGGGGAAGCAAAGAGCCCAGCAGTGACACTGACCTCTCACCAGGAAGGGGCTAGTCATGGTTCTGAGTCAGCATCAAGGTGTGACCTCTGCAAAACCAGAGGTGCCTATTTTTTTTTTAATTATTTTTACTGCAGTATAGTTGCTTTACAATGTCGTGTTAGTTTCTACTCTACAGCCACTACTCCAAAAGACACACACATCCCAGTGTTCATTGCAGATTTATTCATAATAGCCAGGAAATGGAAGCAACCCAAATGTCCACCAACAGGGGGATGGATAAAGAAGACGTGGTACATATGTACAGTGAAATATTACTCCGCCATAAAAAGGAATGAAATTGGGTCATTTGTAGAGACATGAATAGACCTGGACACTGTCATACAGAGTGAAGTAAGTCAGAAGGAAAAAAACCTAGGTGTCTATTTCCACAAAGTTTTCCTTCCATCTTTCAGACCCCACCCCTTGTGGACTTAGACATGGTTCACACTTCTCTGCCTAAATTGTCTTACTCTTCACTTCTTTTCCTGTAACAGTTCCTAGGCTCTGCATCTTTTCTAGCTACAGACCTCCTGACACTCTCTTCCATAATCTACGCAAAACTCATCAAGCCAGACTTCTCACTAAAAACTGAATTATGATTTTACTCCCATCCTAGTCATCTTTTTTTATGGAGAACTGGGTCATGGTCATATTATATCAGCAATATTTATTTTGGATCAAACAGTCCTAGTTTTCAATTCTAACTATACTTCAAGATAACTGTGTGACTGTGAGGAAGTTTCTTAACCTCTAAGAAGCTAAGTCTCTTGCATCAAAAAGGAATATGCCATATGGATGTTCCAGGGTTGCTTATAGCCTAGGGATTTGACAAATGAAAAAGAGTAATAATATGCTAACTGCTTAGAGCAGTGTCCTGCATAAAGGTTTGATTTTAGTGAAAGTCACCTCCCTTCTTACCATGACACTGGAAAGGATCAAACTCAGCCCGTGTGAGGGGTCACTGTTACAGACTGATGGTAGGTGGGAAGAGTTTAGTTCCAGATGGTGAGAAGTAGCTATTCTCAATAGTAAGTGTATGAGTGGGGAATGCTCTAGATATATGTGCCCCAAGCAAAAAAAAACCCTGTCTTCTTCCCAAATGAGATCTCACAGACAAGAATAAAGAGCCTTGCAATTAGATACAGATAAACCAGTTAAAGGGCTTCCCAGGTGGATCAGTGGTAAAGAATCCACTTTCCAATCCAGGAGATGTGGGTTCAGTCCCAGGGTCAAGAAGATCTCCTGGAATAGAAAATGGCAACCCGCCCTAGTATTCTTACCTAGAAAATTACATGGACAGAGGAGCCTGGCTGGCTACATTCCACAGTTACAAAGAATCAGATACCACTCAGTGGCTAGAAAATGTCTTTGACCTTTCTGAGCATCAGTTTCTTCACCTATAAAATTCTGCTTTGGAGAAATTTCTATTTAGTTCTTCCACCTATTTCTTTTTTTCCAATAGTAAGTACTATAGTACTATATGATCCAGAATTGGTTGAATGCATGGATAAGAAGGAATTATGCATACAGAGGAACTCAGTATAGGGAGGAACTGTATATATTTAGCTGCTGCTGCTGCTAAGTCACTTCAGTCATGTCCACTCTGTGCGACCCCATAGACAGCAGCCCACCAGGCTCCCCCATCCCTGGGATTCTCCAGGCAAGAACACTGGAGTAGGTTGCCATTTCCTTCTCCAATGCATGAAAGTGAAAAGTGAAAGTGAAGTCTCTCAGTCATCTCTGACTCTTTACGACCCTGTGAACTGCAGCCTCCTCCGTCTAGGGGATTTTCCAGGCAAGATTACTGGAGTGGGGTGCCATCGCCTTCTCCGATATATATTTAGAGAGGCAACTATAAGTTATATGTGGATTTTTACCTGCATGGAGAGTCAGTGACCCCTAATCCCAACACTGTTCAAGGATCAACTGTGAACTATCATTTTTCTATGTTAAGATGAGGAAACTGACACAGATACATCCCCCTGACTTGCCTAAGGTACCCATCTAGTACTTGGCAAATCCTGGAATCCAAATGTTAGTCATTCAGTCGTGATCAGCTCTTTGCGACACCATGGACTGTAGTCAGCCAGGCTTCTGTGTCAGTGGAATTCACCGGGTAAGAATAACGAAGCGGGTAGCAATTCCCTTCTCTGGGGCGTTTTCCCAGCCCAGGGATGGAACCCTTGTCTCCTGCACTGCAGGCAGATTCGTATCACCTGAGGCACCAGGCCGTCTATTTGAGGCAGTCTAGCCTCAGAGCATTTCCACTAAGGGCTCCATTCTACTCTCTCAAAATTCAGAAAAATGAACTCCTGGCTGATACCCTGTATTTGAGAACATGATTTTTGAAAGAGTACCATATATCATAATCTTCATAATATTTGGCATCAATCATGATTTTTCAGTGCCAGGAACTAAAAACAAATCAGTCTGACTTAGGAATACATAGAAGAAATATTGAGAAGCTCACAGCATGAACAGGAATGCTAGAGAACTGGGATCAGAAAAGAGGTATTGAGAGCAGCGCCTACACAGATAAGACACCTGAAAATCACGTCATATGATTGTATCAAGCCAGCTTCTTACTGAGAACAACTATGTTGTTGCTCAGTTGCTAAGTTGTGTCCAACTGTTTGCAACAACTATACACCCAGATAAACTCACACACACACACACACACACACGCACACACACGCACACACCCCTATGCACATCATATATTTCAATAAACTAGATTAAATGCATAGACTTTGGAATCCCACTGCCTGAATTCAAAACTTGACACCAGCTTTATAGGCTGCATGGTTTTAAACAAGCATTTACTCTTGTTGTGCTTCAGTTGTTGCATCTGTAAAATGGGGGTTTTAATAAAATCCATCTCATAAGACTCTTGCACCAACCTTCTTGTTAATCTTTACATGGTAATCATGCAAGCAGAGTGACTGCAAACCAATTCCTAGAGGAATGCCACTTGAATAAATATGGGAGGGAGAATGAGCTAGAAATAAGATGGTAATGGGCAAAGTCATTTTGCAAACCTGAAGTCAGTCTGGTTGGGGTGAGGGACATTTTTTTTATGTGACATTGATAACATCCTCCTCTATCTCTTTGCTTTCCAGTTTTTCCTCACTCAGTTCCAAAGGCTAAGCTAATGTCCTGCACGCATTTCTAAGCCTCCTGCTCTCAAAGATTCTCAGGTCCCAGATTTCTAAACCTGCTGCCTTACCCACAGGCATGCATGCATGCTAAGGTGCTGCAGTTGTGTCCAACTCTTTGTGACCCTATGGACTGTAGCTTGCCAGGCTCCTCTGTCCTTGGAATTCTCCTTGCAAGAGTACTGGAGGGGGTTGCCATTTTCTTCTCTAGAGGACCCTTCTGACCCAGGGATCAAATTCTCGTCTCCTCTGAGTCATTGGGGAGGCCCGCCTTACCCGCAAGCAACCTTTATTTCAAAAGCATCCAGAAAACCTCTGGCTCCTCTAGGCTTCCTCCGGCCCAGTGACTTACCCTGCAGTCCCATCATCAGTCTGGTCAGGGGAGAGAGACATTTTTTATGTGACATTGATAATGTCTTCCTCTATCTCTTTGCTTCTTGCTTGTTTCAAGTTTCATCTGCCCTCATGACAGAAGGGAGAATGAAAACCAATACGATTTGCTTCCTGTGAGCGCTGCAGGATCTGATAGAACCCCAGAAGAACAAAGCTGGAGTCTTCACTGCTTGGTACATCATCACCTGAGCCGTCAGCTCAAATCTCGCTGCAGAATATTTATTGCTGGTGATAATGTAAGAGGCAGAAAGATCGCAGCGTGATTTGGGAATGCGTGGTGGCATTCGATCCTCTCAGCCATGGGAGGGAAATCTCCAGCCTTGGGTTCTGAGAAAGCTGACTGCGAAGGTCAGAAAGAGAGAATCAGACACCGCCTCCACACCCTCACCCATGAAACAATTCCTTGGGCATGTGAAATCTTCTTTCTAGGTCAGCGAACTGTAGAAAAGAAAAACCCAACTGAACCCAGGCCAAAAAGGCCAGGAGCCTTCAACAATGTGGGACATATAACCCTGTCTTTTCTCTCTTTGTTGGTTATATCGGTGTGATGTTGTTTATATACAAATCTAAATCCAAAGATGTTTGCTTTGGCAAGGAATTAGTAATTATGCATCCTTAAATTCACATTATCTTTACCACTTGTAAAACCCACTGTCATCTGTTCTTATTTAATCTTACCAAACTGTTTGTGATAATTTTTTATCACATAAAATCAAGTGACAAATTTTATGTCCAGAAACATCGGGGAATGTGGTTAAGGCTACCAAATTAGCAAGTGGTAGCTTGTGAGCTACTCTAGTGGCTAGCCAAGACAGAGAACCCAAGTCTCAAAGAATTGCCAGAACTTGGTTATGGGCCTCTAAGACTCTGTCAGGTGTAACTTAGAAAAAATACTAGTCGATTATAAACTAAGAACTATACAGTTTCACTGCATTTATTTATCTGATCATGCTTGCTAACTTACTTCATTAGTCACCAACTCTTTGTGACCCCATGGACTATAGCCCACCAGGCTCTTCTGTCCGAGGAATTTTCCAGGCAAGAATACTGGGGCATGTTGCCATTTCCTACCGTAGGGGTTCTTCCTGACCTAGGGATCGAACCTGTATCTCCTGCATTTCTTAATTGGCAGGTAGGTTTTTTACCACTATTAACTGGGCTCCTGAATTTTGCTAAGTGATGTGCTAAGTTTCGTGGATACATCACAGAACAAAATACATAAACCTATTGCTTCCCTGGAGCTTATTCTATGACTTCATCAGTTAACTTCTTAATTCAAACTAAATCTGAGTGTGTGTTAGAAGCCTCTGAAAAATGGGTGGAATCTGTCCACATTGATCTTAATTTTGAGATGGGGAACCCAAAGCCTACAGTAAATCAAGAGAGTGTAGACATCTATCCACTTTCCTGGTGGCTTCCCTGGGGGCTCAGATGGTAAAGTGTCTGCCTGCAATGCGGGAGACCTGGGTTCTATTCCTGGAGCAGGAAGATCCCCTGGAGAAGGAAATGGCAATCCACTCCAGCACTCTTGCCTGGAAAATCCCATGGATGGAGGAGCCTGGTAGACTACAGTCCATGAGGTCACAGAGTCTGCCACGACTGAGTGACTTCACTTTCACTTTCATTTTCAGAGGTCTATCCAGTGGAAAACCCCAGGTGCAAAATTCAAGGAGGGAGTGGTGGGTTAAAAAAAAAAAAACTCAGTAATTAAGATAAATTATATTTCAATGCAGTGCTTTTAAAAATCAAAATTAATGTAAAAATCCATTATGACTACAGTGTCAAAGTTATAAATAAAGTCAAGGTTTTTGCCTTTAGCTTCCTTTGCCTTGACAGGACTCTGAAAACCAGAATCAAGCTCCTGCCTCATGGAAAATAAACTATTTTATTATTAAATAAGTTATTTTTATATACGTTCTTTAATTTCAGTTGTTCTTGGTTCTGAAGATCTTTTCTTATAGTTTAGTCTGGAAAGACAATAAATCTAAAGAAAGCTAGCTTTCGTTGTGATAAAAAAATAAAAATAAGGTCTTAGGATGTACCATCCCCATGCTTTTCTCGTATCCAATAAAGACCCTTCTCCTAATGGAGAATCTATTTTCAGGGCCTTAACACATGGAGAATGAACTGGAATTCAAAACATTTTAAAAAATGACCTCATCTTCCCAAGATACCTTATGCAGAGCAGCACAGTATTTGCAAGCCCGTGTGTTACTGCAGGACACCTCAGCCAGCAGTTCTGAATTGGCAAGTTCAGTTAGCCTCAAGGCCATGAGAACCTTCAAGTCTTAATCTGTGTCCCCGCTGTGATGCGGAAGGTCCCCGAGTATGGCAGGCTGTCTCACCCTTCACCATGTTTTCATTTGGTAAATATTTGAACAGTGCAATCACACTCCCTCTCAGGCCACTTGTATCATCAATGTTGTGCCTTTTGAATTGGTGTCCTTATCATTAGCATCCCCAGCATTCCAAATCCTGCCTGATTCTTGCTCTTCCTTCTCTTTGACTCAACAGAGTCTAGAAGGGGGGAAAACATGGTCTACATTTTCATATCCTTTTCTCCAAAACTGTGCCAAAGCATAGAAAGTAAAAAGTGTCACTAAACATGGTGCATCTAAGGTCATAATACTACGCATTATCCAGCAACTCTGACTAACTACCATTGCGCCAAGGCTTCTGTGATGGCTCAGTGGTAAATATCTGCCTGCTGATGCAGGAGATACAGGTTTGATCCCTGGGTTGAGTGAGAAGATCCCCTGGAGAAGGAAATAGAAATCTACTCCAGTATTCTTGCCTGGAAATTCCCATGGACAGAGGAGCCTGGTGGGCTACAGTCCGTGGAGTCACAAAGGAGTCAGACATGACTTAGCAATTAAACAACAATACCCATTGTGCCTAGCTCTATACGTGTTCATCTTGCATGACCCTAAGTTAAAGTTTCATCACACATTGGTTATAATTGTCCTCTTGATACAGATGGAGGAAATGTGCTAACTTGTTCAAGGTCACACAACTCAAGTGACTAAAGCTGAGGTTTAGATCCAATACCCACTCTTCTCTAACTGTTCCCTGTTAGGAACCCAACTCTATAATACAGCCCAAATCAACCCTGGCTTGGTTATGGCTGAAGCACAATGCATTTCCAGATCTTACATATAGTACTGAACAATGGTTCAGAAAACCAGATATCTAGTTTCAGCTACTACAAGTATTTGCTTATGGCCTTGTCTCTCTCACATATTAATGGAGACACTGTTCTTCACTATGTCAAATAGAAGTTGATAAGCATGCCATATAACTCAGTACATCGTTTATGGATCCAATAAGCCAGTGTATATTTAAATGTCTTAAAACTTACAAGTCACAATGTACTCTTAAACTAATACTATTATATTCCATTACAGTATTGCTGAATGATTTATTTTGCATATTCCTCTGCTCTTTGACTTCAATAGTGAAGGTTAAACAAAATACCATCAAATGGTTTTTCAGTTTATGCTTTATGCCAGATGCTGAGCTAGATGCAGGGGCCCCCAGTGATGAGTAAGATATGAATCAGGCCCTTTCAGATTTCTCAGGCTAGAGGATGGTTCCTAAAACCACAGTTCGACTTAGAAGGGTTTTAGTGAAATCTTCAAGTATATATGTGTGTGCCTTGGTTTTTAGGACTGTTTCATCCATGAATGCATGTGGTGCTCACTAGCCCTGTCTCTGCCACTCCATGAACTATAGCCCGCCAGGCTTCTCTGTCCATGGGATTCTCCAGGCAAGAATACTGGAGTGAGTTGCCATTTCCTCCTCCAGGAGATCTTCCTGACTCCTGCCTCTCTTGTTTGGCAGTCTCTTCTTTACCACTGCACCACCTGGGAAGCCCATACCTCTTGCTGACATCAGACCCCAGTTCAACAGGCCACCTTGGTCTTTGACTTAGTGGCGCACATATACTCTATACCCTGGCAGAAGAGGCAAAATTCACTCTACAGTAAGACCTTTCTGAAACAGTGTATCAGTGTATCAGAGGAGAAAGGATCCCACCAGAAAAACTGTCCCAGCTGCTCACACAGGCACCTGAGCAGATACAAGCATATAAAGATGATGCACACCAAGGCTTACCTAGAGACTCACCCAGGCCTCTGTTTGTTTGTTTTTTAAATTTTTAATGTGGACCATATTTTTTAAGTCTTTACTGAATTTGTTAAAATATCACTCTTTTTAATGTTTTGGTTTCTTTGTCTGCAAAGCATGTGGGAGCTTAGCTCCCTGACCAGAGATCAAGCCCAATCTCCTGCATTGGAAGGCGACGTCTTAACCACTGGACCACCAGGGAAGCCCCAGCCTTTGCCTCTTAATAGAGGACTGGAAAAAGAGGCAGCCATTACTCTCAGGCTGGACCTAGCATTGTTTGATGCCCTCATGCCTTTTGACCTTTTCCCAGGCTGTTTCCTCTCCTAACCTAACCTCCCAACAATTACTTAATTATCCTTGAAGCACCTCTTTCTTTAAGAAACCTTCTCTGACCAATCACAAGGCTCTACACCACCCTGGAAGAGTCACTTGATCTTTTGTGTGTTTCCAAAACAGCTAAAAGATGTTTCTGGGCTCCTCTCTGTTCCTGTGAGCTCCTTGAATGAAATTATTTATTTTGCCCCCTTATATATGAAAAGTGAAAGTGCCAGTGGCTTATTTGTGTCTGACTATTTGTGAGTCCATGGACTGTAGCCCCCCAGGCTCCTCTGTCCATGGAATTTTCCAATCAAGTATACTGGAGTGGGTTGCCATTCCCTTCTCCAAGGGATCCTCCCAACCCAGGGGTCGGATCAGGGTCTCCAGCAACGCAAGCAGATTCTTCACTGTCTGAGCCCCAGGGAAGCCCTTAATCTATGTATAGTGGCAACATAAAAGAAATAATCACCTCTCTGCATTCATTCATTTATTCAACGTACAGTTAACTTTCAGCTCTATTGACAATCTTTCAAGGATATTATCTCTGCTGCAGCACTCTCAAATGTTGCCTGTTTTTTTCTCTCTCTCATATCTCATATATCACTGATCATAAATATCCTCCTTGCTCCTCGTTTTTACCCGCAGGTCACTGTGTCTTCTTCTTCTGTAAACTCCACCCCACCTCCAGCTCCTTTGATGTCTGTGCCAAAAGACTATACTTTTGCTACTGATCATCATTCCCATGGAGTCACCTACATGCTTCAGATCACTTGTCTTCATTCCTTGAATATTTTAGCACTAAATTGACCCAAATTTTTCTGTAATTCTTGAAGACGTCAACATCCAAGCAGATGACCCCTCCAAAATTCTAGCCCCTTTATTTCTTGGTCTCTTTGCCTCCAATGGCTTTTTCTTTGATCTCATCTACTTATTCCCAAAGGTCATACCCAAGAAATCTTTCAAAGTTTTTTGTTTGTTTGTTTTTTAAAATTTTATAGTGTGCTATAATTCAAACAGCAATGTGAATCAGCCATAATTATACCTATAGCCTCCTCTTGAGCCCTCTTGAGTCTCCCTCCCTTCCTCCCATCCCATCACAGAGGGCCAGACTGGGCTCCTTGTGTTATTCAGCAACTTCTCAATAACTGTCTGTTTTACACCCAATAGTGTATATATGTTGATGCTACTTTCTCCCTTCATCCCACTCACTCCTTCCCTCACTGTGTCAACAAGTCCATTCTTTTCAGTCGCATTTCCATTCCTTCCATGCAAATAGGTTCATCAGTGCCTTTTTTCTATATTCCATACATGTGTGTTAATACAGGATATTTGTCTTTCTCTTTCTGACTTGCTTCACTCTGTATAACAGACTCTAGGTTCATCCATCTCACTAGAAGTGACTCAACTTCATTTTTTTTATGGCTAAAGTGTTCATCACTCAGTCATGTCTGACTCTTCGTGACTCCATAGACTTTAGCCACCAGGCTCCTCTATCCATGGAATTCTTCAGGCAAGAATAATGGAGTGGGTTGCCACTTCCTTCTCCTTTTATGGCTAAGATACCACTGTCTGTATGTAGCACATTTTCTTTATACATTCATCTGTCGAAGGACTTTTTTTTTTATTTAATCGCCTCACCCCTTCTTTAATTTCATTTTCAAGCATCTTTTATCTTTCTAGAAACTGTTATCTAGAACCTGACTCTTGGATTTCTCAACTCTGCCGAGACCTGCATTCATGGGCCCTGCTGTCTCTTCAGGCCCCATGGCTCCTTAGCATCCCCACTTCCCTTCTCACCGGCTTATTCTCCATGGTTTATCATTAATCACTCCTGATATTCACTCTTAACCACTTTGCTGTCTTTACCGCCATCATTCTTGTCTGGCAAAACCCATGGTTACAGGCAAATATTGCCCATTGCAGGTTTGATCAGAGCAAGGATACACAGCTGAGGAACCAGTCCCATGTTTATATTCATGGGCATATATTGCAGATTGGACTTTGAGCAGGAAAGTAAACTCTTCTCATAGGAAATCCTACAGGCTCCATGGCAAAGAACATGCATAGTCAACCCTTTGTAGAACAATGAGAGAATAAATACTTGGAAGCATTAATACAATCTTCAGTGTTAGCAATATAAATAAGCAAGTTCACTTAATATCTATTTCAAAGACAAAGAGCAGAAAGGAAACATAAAAGAGGAGAAAAAAATTTTTAAAAATGATTCTCAGGTTTTGAAAATGATAATTGTGTAAATGTTAGTGTTAGTTTTCCCCCTTTAAAAAAAATTAATGAGGAATAAGTACAGTGTTGCAAAATGGACAAAAAGCTCTTTATCACCATTGGTTGGGCTAAATGAAAACGAAAGTGTTAGTCGCTCAGTCACGTCCAACTCTTTGTGACTGTAGCCTGCCAGGCTCCTCTGTCCCCGGAATTCTTCTGGCAAGAATACTGTAGTAGGTTGCCATTCCTTTCTCCAGGGGATCTTCCTGACCCAGGGCTCAAACTCAAGTCTCCTGCATTGCAGGCAGATTCTCTACCATGTGAGCCACCTGGGTCATCCAAGGGAAGCTATCACAGAGGTGGCTGGCCATGTAAGTATGGGGCTCTGGGGAGAAGTCAGGGCTAGAGATAGTAATTTGAACATTATCTATACATATTTGTTATTTGAACATAATAGGGTCCATTGAGGATAGAAGATAAACATGCAAGAGCTGAGGGCCAAGAATTAAGCTATAAGGCAACTGGATGAGAAAGTCAAGACATCAACAATTTGAGAATTGGTGAGTAGACACACTGGGGAGGGGCGTCATGGAAACCAAGAGGACACTAGTGTGTGCCAGACACTTGACATATACTTTCCATCCTCACACCTTGCTGGACAGGTATTAGTATTTCCATTCAACGAGTGAATATATATCAAAAATTAGAAAGACTGATGACCACATCTAAGTTCACACAAGTATTATATTTTAAGATTGGTGATCAAGCTGAAGTCCTGTGACTTCAAAATTCCTGTGTCCCTATACTACAAAGCTACAGTCTTCAAGTAGTGGCACAAAAATAGAAATATAGACCAATGGAACAGATAGAAAGCCCAGAAATAAACCCAGGCACCTATGGGTACCTTATTTTTGACAAAGGAGGCAATAATAAATGAGGCAAAGAAAGCATCTTCAATAAATGGTGCTGGGAAAACTGGACAGCTACATGTAAAAGAATGACATTAGAACACTTCCTAACACCATACACAAAGATAAACTCAAAATGGATTAAAGACCTTAATGTAAGACCAAAGACTATGAAACCCTTAGAGGGAAACATAGGCAGAACACCCTAAGACACAAACCATAGCAGGACCCTCTATGACCCGCCTACTACGCTTAGCTGTTCACTACTGTCTGACTCTTTCTGACCCCATGGACTCCTCCATCCATGGGGATTCTCCAGGCAAGGACACTGGAATTGATTGCCATGCTCTCCTCCAGGGGATCTTCCCAACCCAGGGATCAAACCCAAGTATCCCACATTGAAGGCAGACTCCTCACTGTCTGAGCCACCAGGGAAGCGTGACCCACCTGCTAGAGTCATGCAATAAAAACAAAAATAAACAAGTAGGACCTAATTAAACTTAAAAGTCTTTACACAGCAGAGGAAACTATAAACAAGACGAAAAGACAACCTTCAGAATGGGAGAAAATAATAGCAAATAGTGGCTTATTTGTGTCTGACTGTGATTCCATGGACTGTAGCCCACCAGGCTCCTCTGGCCATGGGATTCTCCAGGCAAGAATACTGGAGTGGGTTGCCATTTCCTCCTCCAGGGGATCTTCCTGAGCCAGGGATTGAACCAATGTCTCTTGTGCCTCCTGCATTGGAAGGTGGACTCTCAACCACTGAGCCACCAGGTAAGAGTGAATAAATGAATTCTAGTTCAAGGCAAAAAGGTTCAGGATTTACTCTAAAATGTATCAATCTCTATGGCACTGAAAAGAAGAAAAAGAAGACATTTGGCCCCCATTGTAAAGATGACTTGCATTTTTTTTAAGATTGCTGGATTTTTCCCTATCCCATCTTCAGTATATATGCCCACTCAGGACTGTTATCAATTAACTTTTAACTTTAATTGATACATAAAGTGCTTGCAGTGTAGCAGAGAACTGGGACTGTATAGGTCTAAAAATAAGATTTGTTTTCTAGCTAACTGCTGCTGACTTTCCCACACCACTGTTCTTTGCCATTTGATTAAGAGAAGCAAAAGCGGTTACATACATAGGGCCTGACTTCTCCCTTACAGATCTGCAGTTCGACTGGCTGATCATTACTCCTCTTTGTCTAATACTTAGAGATTTCTTCTCATTATATTGATATTTGTGCCATTATTTACTAAACATTGATGCTAGGTTTCCCAGCAATTCATTCCCATTATTTTTTTTTTTTTTCTCTTTGGAGAGAAAAGGGAAACTATTGGTAGAGAAAGGAAGTATTTGGGGATAGATTGTTTAATTCTTTAGGCAATTAGCCTAGAAGTCAAGATTAATAAGAGTACCAGATGCAAGGACTCTAGTTCTACCTATTCAGAAATGCTTAGATTTAACGGGGTCAGGGATAATGTTTTGTTGTTTTGTTTTGATGGGATCATCATGTTTCCACTGCTTTTCTCCCAGAGTTTTACTTTATTTATTTTCCTGTTCAAAAGACAGGCTTACAAAATACAGTTTGCAAAGAAAAAATAAATTCCTCATTCCCTAGCCTCCCGCAGCTCCGTGGCCCCCTGCCCCTTGTCTAGCCATTAACATCACTGCCTATTTGTCAAGCTCTGTTTCCTTTCACAACTCTAACTAGCCAAGCGTTTTCTCATCTTTTTCCTCATCTGCCCTTGGTTCTGGGGTAGTCTGTTCTTCTGAGTGCCCTTTGTTAAGCTATACTGTTTGCCTGCCTTTGCGTGATGGCAGGGTGGTTTCTAGATGATTTTTTGTTCTTGTTGTTGTTATTTTTTGGTGGTACCACGTGGTGTCTTAGTTCCCTGACCAGGGATCGAATCCATGCCCCTCTACATTTAGAAGCACGGAGTCTTAACCACTAGATTACCAGGGAAGTCCCTCTAGCTGAACTTTTATCAGCTGTATTTCAATAATAGCGTGTCTGGTTGTGTTGTTGACACACAGACAATCGAACTCTCCTTCTAGGGTTTTTGTCATGAGTGGGTTTCTTAATTTTCCCAATGTATGATGCTGTAATTTCTCAGGGTGAGGATGGGGATGTCATCCTGGAAAGAGGAATAAGATCCTCGAAGCACAGATTGATGACTGGAAGTTCAGACACGCTTCTCAAGGAGCCAAGACTCTGTTTTGCAAAGTGGCTGAGGTCACCATAGTTCTCTAAGGCAACTGGTGAGTTAATGGAATAGGAGGGTTGTGGGAAAAGCCTACAAAACAGGATGAGCACCTAAAATGGGGGGATACCCAAGGATACACGAGGATTGGCACTGAGGAACAACAGGCGGTCTTTATGTTTACAATGACTATAACATCATGGCTCCTGGTCTTGCTGGAGTCCTTACTATTGAATCATATGTTTCCTTTTTGCTTACCCAACCGAATCCCTTTCTTTTTATATGCATTCTTCCCTGGGATTAGTGAGTGAAAGAGAAGAATTTTTCAGGTTCTCCATTGCCCATGTTAACCCATCACTTTGGCCTTGACATATTAACTTGCAGAAATGGAGATTATGAGCTAGAAACTAGTTGCTTTAATTATGAGGTGCTCTCTCATTCCCATTGTTCTTCTGTTCTTCTCACATTTCCTCTCAAATTCTCCATGCTCCACCCTCCTCTTCCTTTGTGATTTCTTTAATCTTGCCTTCTGAACCATTTTATCACCTCAGACATTTTCTCATCTTGCCTTAATACTAATAATTAATATGTGGGCACTTGCTCTACAAAAAGAAACTGCCTAAAGAATTCACATGGATTACTCCACAAAGTATTTTTTGAGGTAGGTTATATTATTATCTCTGTCTTACAAGTCAATACAAAACAAATAAACAAAAAGCCCCCAGAAAAACTGAATGTAAACCAACTTACCCAAATTGACACATCTTCTAAATGGCATAACTAGAATGCCAACCCAGGCCCTCTGATTCAGAGTCTGAGCTCTTAAGCCACCTAGTTCAACTGGATTCCTATTCTATTCATAAGGTCTTGATATTTTGTCTAAAGTTTAACACAGTGTAGCCAGAAATAAATTTGGTTCATGCATCTACCCCAAATATTAGCAATAATGGCTTTGGAATGATTGCGATCTGAGGTTTGATCCCTGGAGAAGGAATGGCTACCCACTCCAGTATTCTGACCTGGAGAATTCCATGGACTGTATGCTCCATGGAGTCACAAAGAGTTGAATATGACTGAGTGACTTTCACTTTCACTATGAATTCCTTGATCAAAGTCCTTGCATATTTCAAGGCTAGGAGCTCTTCCTACTCGTTTATCTGAGTGCTATACATTTTCTGGGGATATCCATGGATATTTGTATCTACCACCTTTCCCATCCATTTGCCCTTTCCCAAGTCTTCTTAAATACAGTTTTGCATGATAAGTTGCTTCAGTTATGTCCAACTCTCTGTAACCCTATGGACTGTAGCCTGCCAGGCTCCTCTACCCATGAGATTCTCCAGGCGAGAATACTGGGGTGGGTTGTCATGACCTCCCCCAGGGGATCTTCCTGACCCAGGGACAGAACCCACATCTTCTGCACTGGCAGGTGGGTTATTTACCACTAGTGCCACCTGGGAAGCTCAAATGTAGTTTTACTGAGATACAGTTTAAATATTAAAAACTGCACCAGTTTCATATGTACAATTTGAGTGCATATCCACACACTCATGACACCACCACCACAGTCACGATAATAAACATATGCATCACTGCCAAAACTTCCACTGTGCCCCTTTTGTTTTTGTATTTTTGTTTGTATGACTCAATGGACATGAGTCTGAGCAAACTCCAGGAGTCTGAAAAACAGGGAAGCCTTGGCATGCTGTACTTCACAGGGTCGCAAAGAGTCGGACAGGACTTAGTGACTGGACAGCAACAAGAGCACCTAACATGAGATCTAAGCTCTTAACACCTAAGTGCCCAATATAATATTGTTAACTATAAGCCCTATGCCATAGAACAGATTTCAAGAAATTATTCATCCTGCACAACTGAAACTTTTCCAAGTCTTGATGTGCTGTTTATTAATTTTTAATCTTTGTCTAGTATCTTCCAAGCTACAGAAAATACAAACAGTGATTTTTCAATGATGTATTTAGCTCAACTATAAATCAGACTGGACAGAAAGTCACACAGAATAGAAGTGACATGAACTCTACCTAGTCCTGGAGGAGATTTTAATCTACACGCCAGCAACCTAAGCCCCCTGCGGGACCCCACTACACCTGAGCAGCCTTTCAGGCTTCTCTTGCACAGCAATGCTTACTAGAAATTGGAATCAGGCTGTGTGCTTGGCAATCCTTAGAGTAACTCCAATTCAATCCTCCTGAGAAAGATTGGGACTGAAAATGCCAGGGAGGTTCCAGACATAGAGAGCTGATCCCCAAAAGACCTGTAGAGAGGAAACACCACCTTCTATCCCATTCATACCATTGAGGTATAGAATAGCTCTCATGGGTATGATGTTTATGGACATAGCCATTGGGGAAAATATTTTAAAAGAGCGTATTTCAGAAGAATGTTAAATTGCTTTTATTATTTAAAAAATTTTTTAAAATTATTTCTGGCTGCTCTGGATCGTTATTACCGCACTTTGGTTTTCCCTAGTTTCAGCCACCGGAGGCTACTCTTCATTGCGGCACTAGGGATTCTCATTGCAGCGGCGTCTTTTGTTGCAGAGCATAGGTTCTAGGCCTGTGGGCTTCCGTAGCTGTGGCTCGCAGGCTTAGTTGCCCACAGCATGTGGAATCTCCCCGGACCAGGGATCGAATCCATGCCCCCTGCATTGGCAGGTGGATTCTTTACCACTGCACCACCAGGAAAGTCCCAAATTATTCTTAAATTATATGTTAAGTAGTAAAAGCCTCAGAGCATAGATGATTATTGTACCATCAAACTAGCAATCTAGGATGCAATAGAGAAAATAACTCATATTGTCCTATTTAAAGAACCACAAACTGCTTGCTGAAAACTTACCAAATGATCTTTTCCCTGTGCTTTGCTTTTCTCTTCCTTTCTGTTCTCTTAAATTCTTACCATCACTCCTTCTTACTGATTCAATCTTGCAAATAATACCACAGATTCACGAAGCCATTTTCTCTCCCCAAAGACATCTGAGAACACAACCAACACAGTTTTCATTCTTCATAATCAGCTTCACGTCAACCAGGAACGATGCTGATTGCTGAAGACCCGAAGAAGGATACAATGAGAACAAACTGTGAAGAAAATGACATCAACTTGTTTGGGAGGTAGAAAACTGGGAATTTCCATTTCTCGGGATTAGATTATCCGGTATAAGCACTTCTTCTAGGGGGAGACCTCAGATGGGATCTGTGAGGAATGCGAGCTGCAAAAAGTGGTTTATCAGATTTGTTTCCCTCGTGGCTTGTTTGTTGTATGTGCGATAAGGCTGATGACCATTATAGGCACAGTGAACAGTAATAGTAACAGGGGCATAGGGCTCTGCCACTAATTCGCTGTGCAGGAGTTAGGTTATTTCCCCCATTTCTCTTGATTTCAGAGATTTGGCGAGAACTCCCTGAACACTTGACTTTGCAAGCTTAAATCAGTCAAGTTGCTGGGTCAGGCCAATTTGCTACGTCTCCTTTCCTAGAAGCAAATTAAGTTTCCAATTCTGGATGAGCAGAAGCACTGTGGGGAGTGCAGATGCGGGGCAGGACCTGGCGGCAAGGCCATAGGGAAGATCATTAAAGCACTTCACTTTCTTTGAGGGACGCTAAATTTCAATAATCCAAGTGTTAAGTGGTGAGCGCACAGCTTCAAACACTCAGGGTGCAGGCTGATTGCATGCCTGCTGGGAAGCCTTAGACAAGACATGAATGCTCCCTAAGAGGAAGGATGTTGAGGGGTCCCCATTCAAAGGTGCTCACTTACTTCCCTCCAGAGGATCCTTTCTGTCTTGGTAGACTGGGGAGGCAGGCAATTTTAAACCTCAGAAATGCCAGTCGGTAAGCATCCTTTTATACTTTTGTAAACAGTAGTGACTTTCAGGAGGTTTCCCTGGTGGTTCAGTGGTAAAGAATCTGCCTATTAAAAGAGGTGGGTTTGATCCCTGAGTCAGGAAGATTCCCTGGAGAAGGAAATGGCAACCCATTTCAGTATTCTTCCCTGGGAAATCCCTTGAACAGAGGATCTTGATGGGCTACAGTCCATGGGGTCACAAAAAAGTCAGAACATGACTTAGTGACTAAACACAACTGACTTTTAGAGTGTCTTTAATGACAAGGTCATGACCTGTGTCCACAGTAAACTGAACTTTGTGAACTGAACCACGCCTGCTCTGGGGGTTACCATGGGCATTCAGAGTCTGCACACCATTTAAAAAAAAAAAACAAACAAACTGAATCTTAGTAGTTTTAGTTTCTGACAGACCCTGCCAATCCCTACTGCTTCACACTGATCCAGACCCTCTGTTTGTGTTAATGCTCAAGCCCCTGGTTATCTAGACCCTCTGACGACTTTCATGAGGCGGGCTTTGCCCCAAACTCCCCAGAGCTTAAGCGACTTTCACTTTTCTTCTTCTAGTCTAATCCCCCGCTTCTGACTCACTTGTATTGCGGGTTGGAATCTGTGCTGTGCTCCCATCTTGTCTTCAGCTTACACTGCTTCTCCCTCGGCCAGTCCACTGACCTTTAACTACCCTCCAGGGTGTGATTCAAATATCACCTAAGGCTTGAACTCCTTTATCCCCATCACCAGTGAAATGTGTCTTTACCTTCTGCTGAAACTCAGTGGCACAGGCATTTTATTTCTTGGGTCCCTTTCCATATTCTCATAATTAACATGCTGTTTGCATACGCTCCTCCCCTACAATATATGTGCCTTTGAGGAGATCACAGCCTTGTTTATAACTCTCATGCCTTCTAATCAGTGTTCAATAGACATTTATGACCAGAAAGAGTAAAAATCCAGCTATTGGTATAGGTTATTCTTCCTTCCTGTTGCCCATGCCTCCCGCTTTTGTGTGTGTGTGTTTAAGGAGAGACGTGGCATACAGACATTACATAATTTTCTCTAACAAGGGCATGCTGAACTGGGCAAATGTTAATTAATCAGTAAACTCTCCAGTAATCTGGGTCTACTTTATAGTGCTTTTGTGATTGATTTAAATCTAGTGCCTTTCTTTTAGTAGTTTTATTGAAAGAAAGACAAAATGAAAGAGAGAGGAAAAGAAAGGAAGAAAGAGAAAGAGAGGAAGGGAGGGAGGAAGGAAGGGAAAAAAAGAAAAATTCAGTCTCTGTTCGCCTTAGTGACTGTCCTGTTCTAAGACAATATAAGACATCCTAAGACTGGATTAGCTTCCAGATCATGTCCAGGTGTGCTACGTACCCTGAAGGTGCTTTAGGTGTCCACAGCTAAATTATAATGTTGACCTGAAACACACAGAAGGGTATCAGAGCATAGTTCCATCTCCGATCAGATCCCTCTGCAGCTGACATGACCCCCTCTCCTTCTTATTATTTTGCTTTTTCAAAATATAATTTAATCTCCACAATCTGCCTAGCACCTTACTGGGCACCAAGGATACCAATGAAATGTTTCTGATTCTAATCATCCATGCATCCAGATCCAGAGTGGGATGACATTTAAAGAAATGCAATGCAACAGCCACTAATCAGGAAAAAAGCAACTTAACCTCTGTGTATATAAACTTGAGAAATTCAGATGGCCCCATTCATAACCCACCACTGTGCTTGATCACATACATCATTGGCCATTGCAGGGCATTCTTCCACTCCTCCCCCATCACATTTTCCCCAATAAAACCTCTCTATCAACATGCTGCCTGGATTTTTCTATCTTTGTCCTTCCTCGATCTCTTTCATAATTAATGATGAAGCTATACTTAGCCTCCCTCCCTCCCAAAGAGAGAGAAAAGGAGAAAGCAGAGGGCAAAAAAAGATTCTGTGTAGGAAGAGGGAAGGTGTAAGGTCTAGGAGTGCCCCAGTAAATAAGATAAAAGACCCTGATCCCAACAAGTTGACTTTCTCATGGACAGACAGAAACTCAAGCACCACCGTCCCTTCTGTAGATGGGCTATAATGCCTTGATTACACTGGAGGGTAGAATCCTACAGATGTGGTTGAACTCATGTGATGAGAGCAGGGCTGCCGCATGGGAGGAGGGTGGGGAGGGCAGGAGGGACTCCATCCCACTGGGTCTTTGAGGCTTTGATCCAAGAGGTTCACCTTCAGGTCTCCCCCTTGTTACATTCTTTGCTACCAAACAGTCTTCAAGCTCTTGGCAGTCATTTCTAGTTCCTGGAAATAGACTTTCCATCGCTTTTGCTATCTAATGAGTCCAGAATTAGACTAGATGCCTTGGTGTGTTCTAATCAGTGCCTTATAGAAGCCTAGGTGCACATGTATGTGCTAAATTGCTTCAGTCGTGTCTGACTCTTTGCAGCCCTATGGACTGTAGCCCACCAGGTACTTCTCTCCATGGGATTCTCCAGGCAAGAATAGTGAAGTGGGTTTCTGTGCTCATCTCCAGGAGATCTTCCCAACCCAGGGACTGAACTCGCATCTCTTACATCTCCTGCACTGGGAGGTAGGTTCTTCACCACTAACACCCGGGAAGCCTAAAAGGGCAGGTATCCCAGGACTAACAGAATGGCCCTCTGCACTCCAGTTGACAGCACATTAGCTTCCCCCACCCCTGCTCACACTGAACCCAGAATGTAAATGCTCATCCTCTGAGTACACGTGGATCTTTTTTCTCTGCCATATTAACTAATTAAGCACCATTTAAACTGTACTTAGCCTAGGCATTATTTCTACTGAAGTGCATCACTTAGCCACATTAAATTTCATATTCCACTTTGAAACCCATTTGCCTAATCTCTCAGAGTTTATCCTGTGAAATGGTTCTATCTTGGTTTCTTAAACATTCCCTCCATTTCAGTGTCAGCAGTGAGTGTCAAAAATGAGCACAGCCCCTCTCTAATCCCTTCAATTAAAAACAAGCAAACCAAGAAAGAAATAGAATAAAGAGAAAGGGACAATTCATGGCAACCAAACTTGGAAAACAAGGCTCAGGCACTTTCGATTTTGGTTTTGCTTTGTGTTTTTAAACAGATCATTTTTACCCTAAACCCATGAAAGAAAAGGAAATGGAGACACTGAGAATTTAACTGACTTGCTCATGGTCACTTAAAATGCCTATGGTAAACATAAGAGTAGCTTAGTATAGTGTGAAAATCAAAGGCATTGGAGTCATAGGTTGGGGAAGGGTGAATCTGAGCTCAGACACTGCTGAGCTCCGTATTCTGAGGGCAGTGACTTCTCTGCATGCCAGTTTCCTCATTTGCAAGATAAGAGGAAATAAGAGCCGCCTTGCAAGGGCTGTTAAAAGACCAAACAAAGGTAGTCCTCTGGTCTAATTAAAATGCTTTTGAGAGCCACAATGTTGAAGATAATGGTTGCGAAGAGATCACATTGTGGATTCTTAACTTCTAAAGCAGGTGTAGACAGACTTTTTCTCTCAAGTTCCAGATAGCAACTATTTAGACTTTGTAGGTCACCTGGCCCCACATTATGCCATGATAGCATAAAAGCAGACATAGGCAACATAGAAATTATAAATACAGTTGTGGTTTTTGTAGGCTGTTCAAAGCAGGTGGCAGACTGGATCTGACTGATGGGCCATAGTTTGCTGCTTCCTGTTCTCACCGTCAGCTATTAATTCATTTAAATATATTTATCTGGGAACCTACAATGGATTAGCAACTGCAACATGACTAGCAATTCAAAGGACTTACAACTCACAGAACAGAGCAATAAACCGTATAGAAAAAATGTTATTTTCATATGATCTACCTACATTCCTAGGAGGGGAGGTAATGAATAAGCAAGAACAGAAAGAAAAAAAATGATAAACACTCCAGTAGCATGTAGAGACCAGGCAGAGAATTCTTAACAGAAGGGAGTGGCAGAGTGTATACATGAGGCTTCTTGCCACATCTCACCATGGAGCATAAAGTACTAAGATGGCCTTTCCTGAAAGACTTTCATTGATTTTTGTTGAAGCTTTTCTCTTACAATTTTTGCAAAGGTTTTTGAGTTTCTTGTTTTCAAAGAACTAAGCTGGATTTTGCAGTACTGATCTCTTCAGTAGGTGTTTTCAGAGAAATACTTGAAACATTATAGGGTACCAGGAGATCAAGGGCGCATAGAGATTGGCCCTTAATGTTACCCAGACTCTCGACTGAAGTTTGAAGCAGTTGTTGTTGTTTGGTCATATCTGACTCTTTGCAACCCCATGGACTGTAGCCCGCCAGGCTCCTCTGTCCATGGGATTTCCCAGGCAAGAATGCTGGAGAGGGTTGCCATTTCCTTCTCTAGGAGTTCTTCCCGACCCAGGGACTGAACTCTTGTCTCCTGAATTGGTAGGTGGATTCTTTACCACTGAGCCACCAGGAAAGCCCACGAATATTGAAGCAATCCCCTCCCTAAACTTCTTAGAGTTCTGTGTGATTAGGGGAAGCTGCCGAGGCATCAGGGTTCTAAAGTGAGGAAGAAACATTACATGAATACCTGCTACATGCCAGGTCCTGAGTTCCACTCTTTAAAACCTTCTATGCTCTTCTCAACAGACTCTGGGTAATTACCTAGAAAGTAACTATTAATATTATGAGATGAGAAAATTGAAGTTCAGAAAGGTTATGACTTATCACAAAGCCAGTAATTAGTGCTGCCAATCTTTGACCACAAATCTATCTGCCTCTGAAGCCCTCCACTTTTGGCATTTTGTGATTTTCCAGCCATTCCAAAGAATAGCTATGCTTCTTTCTATTCAGTTAGCCAAAAAGTTCATTCATCTTACAGAACACCCAAATGAATTTTTTGGCCAGCCCAATAACTCTTCAATCCCAGCATCCACTGTCTATTACCTCTTAACTATTTTATCATAAACCTACCTGGAACTAATGTGTTGTGTTTAACACTAATAAAGAATGCTGTCAAGCGGCTTTTTAAAAAAGTCCAGTTGTACTGAATTTACTTGATTCCTGTTCTATCTAGTTCAATAGCAATTTAATTTTAAGAAGTAATCAAATATGTTTGACATGATTTATTTTCACAAACCTATACTGTCTCCTACCAATTAAATTGCACTTTTCCAAATTTAATGCTGAGCAGAGCCTTAAATATCAGCCCAAACTCTCCTCCCAATGAAAACAACAGAATTACCTTGGTCTACAGTCATTCATTCTTTATTAAAAAATAATGGGATGTTATTTTCAGGTTTATAATCATTCATTAAATCTTCCAATTCACTCCTAAAAGCAGATGCAATAAATGTTACCAAGTGAAATGATAGATTCTCTAATCAGGCTCATCCCCACCCCAGAGGCAGTCCATTAATACAAGGTGTTTTGTCTAATTATATCCTCTCTAAAGCATTGTAATACATCTGTAGGATTGGCTGTCTCATGGTTTCTTTTTAAGGTGAGCAAATATATTGCTTCCTGTTGTGAAAGAAGATTATGATGGAAAGGGATTATGCATAACCACTTCTCTTCACTAATTAATACCTTGGCTATAGTACGTCTTCTGTAAAACTTGAATCTCTTTGCCCTCATTCAAAGCCAGTTCCGGAATCTGGCTGTGTTTCAGATCTAGTTACACATGTTGCTCATCTTTGTATCAGGGAAAAGTTGGAGAAGCAGTTTTGGCATGAAAGAGTATGGATGAAGGATTCACAAAGCTCTCTACGTGGTGATTTTTCAACTGCCACAAAAAGAAATCAGGAGATTCTGCCTGCAGCATTTACTGTGAGCCAGGGTCTATGATGGGGGCTTTAAATAGGGAAAGTATCGCTGAGAAAAGTTAAGTAATTTCCTTAGTAATAAAATGAAGAAGCAGATAGACACCGGATTCAAACAAGGTTCTGTTCAAAGTTTATAAGGCTTCCATCACACCATACTGTTCTTTCTGTGCCACTCTCTTCATGATCCCTTTTAGTATTCAGTTCAGTTCAGTTCAGTCGCTCAGTCGCGTCCAACTCTTTGCAACCCCATGAATCGCAGCACTCCAGGCCTCCCTGTCCATCACCAACTCCCAGAGTTAACTCAAACTCATGTCCATAGAGTCAGTGATGCCATCCAGCCATCTCATCCTCTGTCGTCCCCTTCTCCTGCCCCCAATCCCTCCCAGCATCAGAGTCTTTTCCAAAGAGTCAACTCTTCGCATGATGTGGCCAAAGTACTGGAGTTTCAGCTTTAGCATCAGTCCTTCCAAAGAACACCCAGGACTGACCTCCTTTAGAATGGACTGGTTGGATCTCCTTGCAGTCCCAGGGACTCTCGAGAGTCTTCTCCAACACCATAGTTCAAAAGCATCAATCCTTCAACACTCAGCCTTCTTCATAGTCCAACTCTCACATCCATACATGACCCCTGGAAAAACCATAGCCTTGACTAGACAGATCTTTGTTGGCAAAGTAATGTCTCAGCTTTTGAATATGCTATCTAGGTTGGTCATAACTTTCCTTCCAAGGAGTGAAAGTGAAGTGAAGTAGCTCATTCATGTCCGGACTCTTTGCGACCCTGTGGACTGTTGCCTACCAGGCTCTTCCACCCATGGGATTTTCCAGGCAAGCATACTGGGGTGGGTTGCCATTTCCTTCTCCAGGAGATCTTCCCAACCCAGGGATTGAACCTGGGTCTCCTGCATTGTAGGCAGACGCTTTACCATCTGAGCCACCAGGGAAGTCCCTTCTAAGGAGTAAGTATCTTTTAATTTCATGGCTGAAATCACCATCTGCAGTGATTTTAGAGCCCCCAAAAATAAAGTCTGACACTTTTTCTACTGTTTCCCCATCTATTTCCCATGAAGTGATGAGACCAGATGCCATGATCTTCATTTTCTGAATGTTGAGCATTAAGCCAACTTTTTCTCTCTCCTATTTCACTTTCATCAAGAGGCTTTTTAGTTCCTCTTCACTTTCTGCCATAAGGGTGGTGTCATCTGCATATCTGAGGTTATTGATATTTCTCCCAGCAATCTTGATTCCAGCTTGTGCTTCTTCCAGCCCAGCATTTCTCATGATGTTCTCTGCATATAAGTTAAATAAGCAGGGTGACAATATACAGCCTTGGTGTACTCCTTTTCCTATTTGGAACCAGTCTGTTGTTCCATGTCCAGTTCTAACAGAAGCGTGCTGGCTGCGATGGACTGGGCAGAAGCACAGATGAGAGGAGCTACCCCACGCCCGAGGTCAGGGGCAGTGGCCGGGAGGAGCAACCCCACACCCAAGGAGCGGTGGCTGTGCAGGTGCAGGAGGGCCGAGAGGAGCTACTCCACATTCAAGGTCAGGAGTGGTGGCCATGAGGAGATACCCCTCCTCCAAGGTAAGGAGCAGTGGCTGCACTTTGCTGGAGCAGCTGTCAAGAGCTACTCCACGTTCAAGGTAAGAGAAACCCAAGTAACACAGTAGGTTTGCGAGAGGGCATCAGAGGGCAGACACACTGAAACCATAATCACAGAAAACTAGTCAGTCTAATCACACAGACCACAGCCTGGTCTAACTCAGTGAAACCAAGCCATGCTGTGTGGGGCCACCAAGATGGGTGGGTCATGGTGGAGAGGTCTAACAGAATGTAGTCCACTGGAGAAGGGAATGGCAAACCACTTCAGTATTCTTGCCTTGAGAATCCCATGAACAGTAGGAAAAGGCAAAAAGATAGGATATTGAAAGAGGAACTCCCCAGGTCAGTAGGTGCACAATATGCTACTGGAGATCAGTGGAGAAATAACTCCAGAAAGAATGAAGGGATGGAGCCAAAGCAAAAACAACACCCAGTTGTGGATGTGACTGGTGATAGAAGCAAGGTCCGATGCTGTAAAGAGCAATATTGCATAGGAACCTGGAATGTCAGGTCCATGAATCAAGGCAAATTGGAAGTGGTCAAACAGGAGATGGCAAGAGTGAATGTCAACATTCTAGGAATCTGCGAACTAAAATGGACTAGAATTGGTGAATTTAACTCAGATGACCATTATGTCTACTACTGTGGGCAGGAATCCCTCAGAAGAAATGGAGTAGCCATCATGGTCAACAAAAGAGTCCGAAATGCAGTACTTGGATGCAGTCTCAAAAACGACAGAATGATCTCTGTTCATTTCCAAGGCAAACCATTCAATACCATGGTTAATCCAAGTCTATGCCCCAACCTGTAACGCTGAAGAAGCTGAAGTTGAACGGTTCTCTGAAGCCCTACAAGACCTTTTAGAACTAACACCCAAAAAATATGTCCTTTTAGTACTGCTGGTGAGCAAAGATGAGATTGCGTTGGATAATCCTTGACATTTGGAGCACAAGCAGCAGTAATACCATCACTCATCCAGTCAACTGATCTACTATTCATACAGTGTCTTTGGGTTCAGCTAAGAAATCCAAAATCACTGCAGATGGTGACTGCAGCCATGAAATTAAAAGATGCTTGCTCCTTGGAAGAAAAGTTATGACCAACCTAGACAGCATATTAAAAAGCAGAGACATTACTTTGCCAACAAAGGACCATCTAATCAAGCCTATGGTTTTTCCAGTGGTCACGTATGGATGTGAGAGTTGGACTATGAAGAAAGCTGAGCACTGAAGAATTGATGCTTTGAACTGTGGTGTAGGAGAAGACTCTTGAGAGTCCTTTGGACTGCAAGGAGATTCAACCAGTCCATCCTAAAGGAGACCAGTCCTGAGTGTTCATTGGAAGGACTGATGTTGAAATTGAAACTCCAATACTTTGGCCACCTGATGCAAAGAGCTGACTCATTTGGAAAGACCCTGATGCTGGGAAGGACTGAAGGCAGGAAGAGAAGGGGACAACAGAGGATGAGATGTTTGGATGGCATCACCGACACAATGGACATGGGTTTGGATGGACTCTGAAGATGGAGATGAGTCTGGGTAAACTCTGGGAGTTGGTGATGGACAGGGAGGCCTGGCATGCTGCGTTCAAGGGCTTGCAAAGAGTTGGACACGACTGAGTGACTGAACTGAACTGAATTGAAGAAATATACTAAAGAGGAAGAATATTCTTATCCAATGCCATTGTAGTTTTTGCAAAGCCTAGATCGTATAGTAACTGATTAGTAACCACTTCTTAGTGAGTAGATTTGTTGGTTACTTTGTTAAAGATTTGAACCATGCATTTGCGGAATTTTTTCTTTTTTTGGAAAAGTTTTCTCATAAATATAAGACAGCACTGGAAGATACATAACCAAATACTAAAAGAAAAAAGAAAATACATTGCAAACCAAACACACACACACACACACACACACACACACACACACACAAAACTAGAAGACTTCCAAGCAGGGGGATCAATATAGACTGACATAAAATATATACAAGTAGTTGGATTGAGTTTAGCTTCAGATGATGAGTAGAATTTTTGTATATGGATGGGAGAGGAAACTGTTTTCCAGGAGCAGGAAGGCCATAGACTATAAGATCATAAAGACAAAATTGAATGTGTTGTATTCCAGTATAGCATGGTGGATCAGAGACTGGACATGAGACCTTGAAAGGGGTGATGCACTTTAATTAAGTGGGCTCAGATTTTGAACACACCTTAGAAGAAGATGGGTTAAGGATTGGGGACATGTCCTGGCAAGTCTTACAGGTGCATTAAATGAGCATGAGGTGAAAGTGAAGTAACAAACGAGATGCTCTTGTCTTGATAAGCATACAAAATTAACACAGATGCTGGATAACTCTGGGAAATGCTGGAAAGCTAAACATGGTGGCCTAGGGAAATGGTACTGGTGCATGGAAGAGACACACTATTAAAATAAAGGTGTACTGTCATCGTGAGCTGTCATCTTTTGCCCTGTGTGCTGGGGGAAATAATCTAACCTCCTAGGAAACTGAAGCACTCATCTGTATAAAACCTCAATCATAAGGTTTTCATGAGGACTTATTTAAACCTGGGACGACATATAACAGGCCCGATTCTGGAGTGATGTAATCAGCCTATGTCTTAATTTGGGATGCCACAACAAACCCCATAGACTAGATGGCTTAAGCAACTGCGCTTTATGTCATCACAGTTCCAGAAGCTGGGAGTCCAAGACCAAGGAGCGACAGTGTTCAGCTTCTGCGGAGGGCCGTCTTTCTGGTTTGTAAACATCTTCTTTCTGTGTCTGCACACTGGCTTTCCTAGGCGTATGTGTGAGAGAGAATGCGTTCTCTCTTATAAGGATATGAATCCTAGCAAGTCAGGGTCCAATCTTCATGGATCTCATTCAACCTTAATAACTTTCATAAAGTCCCTGTCTCCAAATAAAATCACATTGGAGATTAGGGCTCCAGTATATGAATTGTGGAGGAAGACAGTTCAATCCAGAGCAACCTCTATGTGTTTGTATCCATGACATTGAGACAACTGGCATGAGTCCACCTACATGTGTTAATACACAACATTTGCTTTTTCTCTTTCTGACTAGTCACTCCTTATGATTGTCTCTAGGTCCACTACAATAAAAATTAATTTTAAAATGTTAAAATGAAAAGAAAAAAAAATTGGCATGGAATGTTAAGAATGGAAATTGGCCAGATGTAGCCACTAACCAGAGAAGGAAAATGAAGAAATGGAACAAAGTAAATGGCATGTCAACATTTGAGGAATCATGGTCCGTATTGGAATAATGCTTCCTATCTGTGTCTATTAACCCTCTTCTTCTAACTTCACTTTCCAAAGGAAAAATCATTCATGCTCTCATCAAGTATGACCCTTTAAAAATTGATCACACATTACTAGCTCTTCATTTCCATTAAAATAGAAAACTCAATTTTGGTTCCTACTTCCAGGAAAATTCTCAGAGGAACCCATGATATTCTTTTGGGTAATATTTTTTGTCATGGAAGTAATTTGACATGCTTCTTATTTTCTAATTCAATATTTCTTCAACATTTTATACAAAAAGTCCAGAAAAGAGATTTCATTGACCCCTTGGGACTATCTTTTCTTTAGTGAGCTTTCTACAAATTCTACCCATGTGGCTTTGCATCATTTCCAAATTCTGAAACAGTTATTGGAGGAAGGTATATAATATCCTATTACACTTCTGCAATGTATTATGTTTAGAGTTTACCAGGGGTGTGATGTGTATATGTGCATGTATACGCATTTTGTCTGATGATTTCTCCAAAAAGAGCAGCGTTATGTGATTTCATGAAAACCTAGCCTTTTTTCTTTGCTTAACTGGGAAGTAATCATTTGAAGGGTACTGCCAACTTAGATGGGCCTCCCAGGTGGCACAGTGGTAAGGAATGAATCTGTCTGCCATTGAAGGAGACGCAAGAGATGCAGGTTGAATCTCTGGGTTGGGAAGATACCCTGGAGTAGGAAATAGCAACCAGCTCCCCTATTCTTGCTGGACAATTCCATGGACAGAGGAGTCATAGCCACAGGCCATGGGGTCACAAATAGTTGGACATGACTGAGTGAGCACGCACCCTTTACTACAGAACAGATGAAACTTTAGGAATTGTGATTAACAGCATGTGATCGTCAATTGCATTGAATACATAATAAACTTGAGGTTTTCCTCAAGAGGATATTATCTAGAAGATGAGCGTGGGATGGACGGAGAGTTTTAGTGGTGATTTTCATAATTAAGTGCTATAATCAAACTCATAACAAGTATATTACAAATTTCCCCCCAAGTTTAGCAGCCCAGGTCTAAGAACCTAGTTCTTCTGCTATAGTTATTGATTAATAAAGTTTCTTTCCCTCATAAGCATTTTATAAGTACATACCATTTTGTAAAAACTCAAGATTTTTCAAAATATTTTATACATTGTTGTTGTGGCAACAAAAAGTATATTGAGGTTAAAAAAACATTATTTTATATTTTATCATTTTATGGTATACGGTAATATAAAGTTAACTTATTATAGCCTCCAAGAATACTCATAAACCTTGTAGACAAATTTCACTCTCATTTAATAATGGACAAGGGTTATTTAATATTTGATTTTAGATTGAAAGAAAGTCAGGAAATTAAACATTGATTTTCAGACCTAATGTGTGGAATGATTGCATTTCATACTTATAAAACGATTTGTTTACTTATTTTTAAATTTGTTTCTGAAATATGAGGTGAGAGAAGTGGTTTCTGTATTCCAAGTGCAAGCATTTCACATATAACATGTTGTTTGTGAGGATGCTGTTTACTTCCTCAAGACAAAAGTCAAATTGGATTTAATCATCACTAAATTTTCACTTTTTAGCACTGGTTTTCAAAGCGCTAGAGACACCTTGATGTGCTCTGAGAATCTGGATCAGATGAACGCACCTTTAAGATCCCGTGAAACTGCGTGCGCATCAGTGCTTCTTACGCTTCCTGTCTGCAGCCAACAGTGCTTTATGAGCATGGATTCAATAATATGACTGAGAATAAAATGATTTAAAGCTGTGTCATGCTTCCAGCCCCAGAACCACTAGCAACGCTCAAGTGAGGGATAAACTGTATGGCTGGGTCATTCAATTCACCCCAAACGATGAATATATTCAGCAGTGATTCCATCAACATGTATGGAGAACTTACAATGTACAAAACATTTTACATGGATATTCATTCTATTTGACTTTCACAATAATTTTAGAAACTTGGAACTCTGCATGATGTACGTTCAATGGGCTAGGAAACGCAAGCTCATGGAATAATAGCCAGTGAGTGTTCTTTTTTTTTTTTTTTTCCCTGTGTGGTACTCAGATTAAGGGGGCAGCAGAGGATGAGATGGTTAGATAACATCACCAACTCAATGGACATGAATTTGAGTAAACCCTCTGAGATAGTGGAGGAGAGAGGAGCCTGGTATCCTATAGTCTATGGGGTAACAAAGAATCAGACACAGATTAGCTACTGAACAGTAACCAGATTCTAAGTTCTTGAAATATGTTTTCTCATTTAATCCTTAGAGAAAACTAATGAAAGAGGTATTATTACTATTTCCATTTAATGAATAAAGGAATTGAGACTTATTTAGTGGACTCATCAAATAGCACACCATCTGCTGATAAAAAGAGCCAACGTCAGGTCATCTAACCTCAGAGCCCAAGTTCTCACCACCATGGTTCATAAAAGGCAGAACCAATATTCAAACCAGGTTTACCCGAACCTTAGTTTACTTGATATCTATCCATTTATCTATGCATGTAAAAAGTAACAAACATGGTATTGTCATTTATACTAGTGTGAACTTACCAGAACACTCCACCTATGGTGGAAACACTGACTGATTGTCACTGCTCTATGCAGCTGGCAAGAGCCTTTCAATGTTCCTGCTCAAGATGCTTATATCTCTTGGCTTCTGGGACAATAAACATATCTGATTTTCCTCTAAAACCTCTGGCCACAGATTCTCATTTTCCTTTGCTAATTGCTCCCTGCCTTTTAAAACTTGGAGTGTGCTAGGACTCTGCCTTGAGTTACATTTTTTCATTTCTTTTCTGCATTCACTTTTTTTTTTAAAGGTTTTCTTTCTTTTTTATTATTTGAGCATGGTGGTCACAGTCCAAGTCATGGAGCTTGATCCTATTACTTCAGAAGAATGGGCAGAAAAAAGGATAAGAAAAGGCAGTGAAGGGACTCCTGGAAAAATCAGCAGATGCAGAGCAAACTGTGTGTGTGCGTGGGTACATGTGGGTGGGTGTGAGCAGGCGCCTGAAATCGGTGTTACTTAGTTGACTATAAAAATCATTTCATGATGTATATGTATATCAAATCATGATATTGTACATCTCAGATATCCACAAATCTTACTTAAAAGCTAAAATTAAAAAAAAAGAAGACCAAATGAATGATGCTACTGACTACCCAGACTGATAGGAGGAAAGCTAGAGGAGATGGAAAAAAAAACAAAAAACAAAACTGAACTGTGGGGGAAAAGTGTGAAGAGAGTTTAAAAGCAGAAGAAGCAAGAAGCCCCTGCACTTAATGCAAAGCAGAAATTGCAAGGAGGACTTAAAAGGAGAAAGCGGATTGGGCAGCAGTGCGGCAAAGTGAGCTCAGACGTTTATGGAAGGAGGGGGAAGTGGAATCCATTGTAATTTTATAAAAGAGAGGAGAAGGGAATAAATGATGATAAAAGGTATGAACATTTCCACTCATCTACCACTCAGGATTTATTGAGCATGTACTTTACTCCTAGAACTATTCGAGGAACTGGGTACACACAGTGAACAGAAAAATAAACCCTGTCTTCCTAGAGTTGCATTCTGATGGACAGATGAAAGCAAATATTGCTATTAATGTACATATAGTATTATATGTAAAATACATACAACTTGTTAATTCCTACTTCTATAATACTAGTTTTGTATCTGTGCTAGCTTATTTACTATGTTAAGCTCCTCAAATTTAAAAACCCTCTATTTATTTTATTCATTGCTTTATCTCTTTCTAATACACTCTGTTTTACTTCATCCAATATAAAATATGTATTGGAGGGGACTCTCCTGGTGGTCCAGTGTTAAAACTTCACCTTTCAATACAGAGGGTGCTGGTTTGACCTCTAGCTGTGGAGCTAGGATCCCACATGACTTGTGGCCAACAGAGTAAAACCCTGAAACAGAAGCAATATTGAAACAAATTCAATAAAGACTAAAAAATGGTCCATATCAAGAAAAAAACTTTGAAAAAATTAAATTAAATGAAATATGGATTGGAAAAAGAAATAATAGGATTTGCTGGTCATTTGCTGTGGCAGACCAAAAAGAAAAAATAAATAAATAAAAGGAAAGGGAAAGAGGGGAGGGGAGAAGAGATTTGTGTTTTATCAAATTCTGTCTGATTCTCTTCACCTGCTTTCTTCCTCCTTCTCATCTTTGAACCATTCATGAGACCAGGTAAATTTCAACCCTTGAGTCTAAGCTTCTTTTTTCATGATCTAAGCTTGGTTTACCCAGAATTCTGATGACATATATCTTAACACATGCTCAGCAGAATTCTGCTTGATCATTCTTAACAACAAATTGGATGCCCTCTTATTTACAAGGGTTTTCAGAATTACTGACAATTCTTGGTTCACTATTGTGCTAGTACAGGGAACCAGAATCACTATTTCCCCATCCTCCACCTCGCCTCCCCAGTAGAACCTCCCAATACACGCACAGCAAACACATGCCACATTCTCTGAAACCACCAAATGTGAAAAACATATTCTTTCCCCCCATACCAGTGAATGTTATGCCACTTCCTTACTTTATAAAGAGCACACAGGGGCTGATATTTTCCCAGCAGAATGTCATCATTTGCTTTTCAAAGCAAGCACCAAATTTAAAAGTATTGTGGGAAGGAAATGCAAATGATGTAAGGCTGATATCTTCTTAACAAGTTAAACTGTTACTAGGCACCTGGAATCATCTAGGGAAGGAGCATGGGACCAGTCACAGAGCAACTCTTCTAGTACCTTAGACCCTTGGTGGGGGGGTGGGGGCGGTGGGGGCGGGTGCTCAGCATCACAGTATCCTACCTGATTCATAAACCTTGCTGACTCTTACCTTCCTTGCTGACATTGTCTCTCTGGGTTTTATCTGGAGGCTGATAAACACTACCCCAAACACTAATGGGTTCACTTGGAAAAATCCATTTAATCTAAACCTAGTAGGAAGTTTGTTGACATCAAACAACATCAAGTTTCTTGATGATGAGCTAGACCCCATGGAGAAACTTATCTGTAAACAATGAATCAGGACAGAAGGAAAGTTAGGAGTACTTGAAAGACAATGAAATAGCAAGGTGGCCAAAACCATTGCCTGTACCTGTGGTGTGTAATTTGTTTGTTCTTGATCTTAAATTCCCCCAGCTGAAAATTGCCAGTTCTGATAATAACTCAAAGAGCATTAATGCCAAAAGTCCATGCTTTTCCTTAAGAAAGGCTCCATATAATTGTTTAAACTCTTCCTTTTCAACATTAAGACCATCTTGAGAAAGAGGTGTGTGTGTGTGTTGAGGGGGCTGTATTAGTTCAGTCTGCTAAAAAAATAATACAAACTGACACTTAGATCTTAGTTGCTAAATAGCACCTTAAAATGAGATCAGATCTTTCTGGAAAACAAAGAATGCTTCAGAGAGGAATCAGGGACAGTACAAAATGAACTTAAAACATAAATCTGTACTCTAAATAAAGACATACTCAAAGAATGATGGGGATGTGCCAGGTGGCTATAGGGGCCAGTAAGAAGGAATTTCCTTTATCCAAATTAAGGACAGTTTGAGCATCAAAATAAATAACTATTAGCAATTAATTATGACCATTGAAAAAATCAGTAAATACATAGAGATGTAAATCACTCAGAAAGAATAGTTATTCCTTACAATGGAGTGCTAACCAATAAATGTAGAAAAAATAGCGGAATTGAGAAATAATCACCTGGTTATACTACAATAATTATACCAAAATAATATAGGCAATTAATGGATGCTAATACCAATAGGGGAATGCTTGATGAAAAATGGAATACTTATATAGTCTCCAGAAATTTTCCCACTAGATGCTTATTAAATAAAAAGGAAAAAAGTAACTTTATAGTGGAGAAGCTTGGCAGTTTAAACAAGTAATCAAAGTGTAACATCATCAGTAATGGAACAAATATATATTATGTGGTTCTTAACATGAAGCACTGAGAAAGATAAGACACTATTTCTGTGGTATTCTTGCCAAAAGTACACAACCTGATTTTAATCACAATAAGACATCAGGCAAACTAAGATTGAGAGAGAAATTCTCCAAAGTAACTGGCCTGAATATTTTTAATGTAAAGGTCATGAAATGTAAAGTAAGTCCAAGAAATTGTTTTACATTAAAGGAGACTCAAGAGATTTGACAGCTAAATGAAACTTATTATTCTGAATTGGATCCTATAGTCTTTTTTTTTTTCCTTTGGTTATAAAGTGCATTACTGAAACAAACATTTTTGAATAAGATTTATAGATTATTTTCACAGTGTCAATTATTATTCATTTTTATAATAGTTCAGTTCAGTTCAGTCACTCAGCCATGTCCGACTCTTTGCGATCCCATGAACCGCAGCACGCCAGGCCTCCCTGTCCATCACCAACACCCAGAGTCCACCCAAAACCATGTCCATTGAGTCAGTGATGCCATTCAAACATCTCATCCTCTGTTGTCCCCTTCTCCTCCTGCCCTCAATCTTTCCCAGCATCAGGGTCTTTTCAAATGAGTCAGCTCTTCACATCAGGTGGCCAAAGTATTGGAGTTTCAGCTTTAGCAACAGTCCTTCCAATGAACATCCAGGGCTGATCTCCTTTAGGATGGACTGGTTGGATCTCCTTGCGGTTCAAGGGACTCACAAGAGTCTTCTCCAACACCACAGTTCAAAAGCATCAATTCTTCGGCGCTCAGCTTTCTTTATAGTCCAACTGTCACATCCATACATGACCACTGGAAAAACCATAGCCTTCACTACACGAACCTTTGTTGGCAAAGTAATGTCTCTGCTTTTTAATAAGTTGTCTAGGTTGGTCATATCTTTCCTTCCAAGGAATAAGTGCCTTTTAATTTCATGGCTGCAATCACCATCTGCAGTGATTTTGGAGCCCAGAAAAATAAAGTCAGCCACTGTTTCCACTGTTTCCCCATCTATTTCCCATGAAGTGACGGGACTAGATGCATTGATCTTAGTTTTCTGAATGTTGAGTTTTAAGCCAACTTTTTCACTCTCCCCTTTCACTTTCATCAAGAGGATCTTTAGTTCTTCACTTTCTGCCATAAGGATGGTGTCTTGATTCCAGCTTGTGCTTCCTCCAGCCCAGCGTTTCTCTTGATGTACTCTGCATATAAATTAAATAAGCAGGGTGACAATATACAGCCTTAACGTACTCCTTTTCCTATTTGGAACCAGTCTGTTGTTCCATGTCCAGTTCTAAATGTTACTTCCTGACTTGCATACAGGTTTCTCAAGAGGCAGGTCAGGTACTGTGCTATTCCCACCTCTTTCAGAATTTTCCACAGTTTATTGTGATCCACACAGTCAAAGATTTTGGCATAGTCAAAAAAGTAGAAATAGATGTTTTTCTGGAACTCTCTTGCTTTTTCCATGATCCAGTGGATGTTGGCAATTTGATCTCTGGTTCCTCTGCCTTTTCTAAAACCAGCTTGAACATCTGAAAGTTCACAGTTCACGTATTGCTGAAGCCTGGCTTGGAGAATTTTGAGCATTAATTTACTAGCGTGTGAGATGAGTGCAATTGTGTGGTAGTTTGAGCATTCTTTGGCATTGCCTTTCTTTGGGATTGGAATGAAAACTGACTTTTTTCCAGACCTGTGGCCACTGCTGAGTCTTCCAGATTTGTGTCCTATAGTTATATACAGGAACATCATTGTTTTTAGGAAATGTACACTGAGGTATTTAAAGATAAGTTTGCATGATGTTTACAGCTTGTTCTCTAATAGCTCAGAAAAAAATACTGCTGTGTTTCTGTGCACACGTGTGTGTGAGAGAGGGAAGGAAAAAGTGAGAGCAGATGTACAAAATATTGACATCTGAGGAATTTTATTGAAGGTATTTGGATGGTTCTTTCAACTTTTTAATCAAGCTGAAATTGCTGCTGTTGCTTAGTTGCTAAGTCGTGTCTAATCTTTTGCGATGCCATGGACTACATGTAGCCCACCAGAGTCTCATGTTGCCATTTCCTTCTCCAGGGGATCTTCCTGACCCAGGCTCAAACCTGCATCTCCCACATTGCCAGGGAGATTCGTTGTCACTGAGTCACCAGGAAAGCTCAAACCATAAATTATTTAAAGAAGATACAGGAAGCTCAAACCTCCGTGACAATCCAGATGGGTGGGAAGGGGTGGGAAGTGGGAGAGAGGTTCAAGAGGGAGGGGTCATGTGTACACCTATGCCTGATTCATGCTGATATATGGAAGAAACCAACACAATATTGTAAAGCAATTATCCTTCAATTAAAATTAAATAATTTTTTTAAAGGTTAAACATTTTAAAGTTAAAAACTATATATAATATATATTGAAAGGCATGTCACATGAGATTGATGATAATGTATTTTCCTGCTTTTAAAGATTCAATTAGTTTACCTCCCCAACTTTATTATTTTAAAAGAAAATTTTACAGTCCTCTGGTGAAGTCTTAAAAACTGAGGTTCTGTCTCATCTTACTAGGAGTCCATAAGATCTTTAAATTACATACACAACAAAACAAACATATCATTTGTCTGTAATTTTCAGGCAGTGGTCTGTCTTCAAACTTTACAAATGCCTTTGAGATTCATTTTACTAATGGCAGCGAGTTCCCAGACTGGCACTTCAGGGCTTGCCCAGAACACTTGGCTCAAAATTTCCCTTAGGCATCCCAGAAGATCCACAATCAAGGATAAAGGAGCAGGATGGGGAACACCAGGGTTGAGACTCCTTGCCTGAGAAATTCTGATTAGTTACTTTTGTTAATCCTGCTTGTCTCCTTGGAAAACAAGGATCAGCACTTAGACCTACTAGAATTACAGTAGGGAGGAAAGGTGATATAATAATCTTTTTTTCTCCTTTTGTGGATTATCTTCCCCAAAGATGCTCTTTGGAAACAAAGGAAAAGCAGCAGGAGATGAAGAATTTGAAGTCAGATAGATGCTTGTTTAAAACTGGGCAAATCGTTTATTTTATTTATTTTCATTAATTAATTTGTATTGCTGTATAGTTGCTTTGCAACATTCTGCTGGTTTCTGCTGTACAGCAAAGTGAGTCAGCTATACGCGCACATATATATCCCCTCCCTTGTGGACTGCCTTCCCATTTAGGGCACCACAGAGCACTGAATCTACCCTGTGCTACAGGGTAGATTCTCATTAGTTATCTATGTTGTACTTAGTATCAGTAGTGTGTACGTGTGAATCCCAATCTCCCAATTCCTCTCATCTTCCCTTTTCTCTCTTGGCATCCTTAAGTTTTTCTATATCTGTGACTCTATTTCTGCTTTGTAAATACGTTCACCAATACCATTTTTCTAGATTCCACATAGATGCACTAATAGATGGTATTTATTTTTCTCTTTCAGACTTACTTCTGACACTTCCAGGTCCATCTACATCTCTACATATGACCCATTTTCATTCCTTGTTATGGCTGAGTAATATTCCATTGTATATATGTACTGCTGCTGCTGCTGCCAAGTCACTTCAGTCGTGTCTGACCCTGTGCGACCCCATAGATGCAGCCCACCAGGCTCCCCCATCCCTGGGATTCTCCAGGCAAGAACACTGGAGTGGGTTACCATTTCTTTCTCCAGTGCATGAAAGTGAAAAGTGAAAGTGAAGTTGCTCAGTCATGTCCGACTCTTCGCGACCCCATGCACTGAGGCCTACCAGGCTCCTCCGCCCATGGGATTTTCCAGGCAAGAGTACTGGAGTGGGGTGCCATTGCCTTCTTCTTTATTCATTCTTGTGTTGATAGATGTTTAGGTTATTGCTATGCCCTGGTTATTGTGAATAGTGCTACTCTGAACATTGGGATGCATGTATCTTTTTGAACTATAGCTTCCTCTGGGAATATGCCCAAGAGTAGGACTGTTGGGTCACATGGTAGCTTTATTTTTAACTTTTTTTAAGGAACCTGGGCAAATTATATTAAAGACTTTAAACTTGGTATACTTACTTATCTATGAAAACATGGAAGCTAATCATGCTGGGGTGTATTTCCAAAAATAAATAAGCTAAAATGTGGAACATGCTATATATTCCCCATTTACCCCACCAGGTCTTCTCTTCATCTTTCTCCATCCTATTCTGTGTCCTAGGAAACTGACCTAGAAGACTGGCCTCACCATGCTTCATTGGCCTGGAGCAGTTTGGACAAACTATGGCATAATGAGGAGATCAGGAGTTAGCAAGAGAAAAAGGTACGGCATTTATTCCCCCACGTCCCTCCCTGTAAAGACACTGTTTGGCAGTGGCTGCCATATTTTTCTCTCTTGGACTCTCCTTCTCCTGCAAGGACACCTCTCACAGGTAAGGGTGACTCTTCCTTGGTTCTATCTGTCTACTTCACTAGGGTGATACTACCTTCCCACCATCACTCTTCCTAGAGTGCTTCACCATCCTCTCACGGTTCCCTTAATCTTGCCTTCAAAAATAGTGCCTTCATTTATCTCTCCTCAATGATCCCGTTGCCATCTTCCAGCTGTTTGCTACTGGGACATAGACTGACTCAAGAACACTTCCTGGCATTCAAAGGAAGCCAGTGTTACAATCCTTACTTCAACCGGCTCTGCCATAGTCAAGTTTAAGAACCTCACGCTAATGAAGGACACGTTCTCCTTTGCTCTTTGAGGTTGGAAGGAGACTCTCGTTATGATACTTCAACTTTTTCATAACAAAATCCTTACCAGGAATGGCCTTACCGAGCTTTAAATAAAAAGCAATCTCATTTGCAAAGCAGAGAAAGAGACACAGACATAAAGAGCAAATGTACGGACACCAAGAGGGGAAAGCTGAGGGGCAAGGGGCGGCGGGATGAACTGGGAGGTTGGGATGGACAATATATGCATTACTGTTACTATATATAAAATGATAAATAATGAGAACATCCGGGAACTGTACTCAATCCTGTGTGGTGACCTAAATGGGAAGGAAACTCAAAAGAGAGGGGATATGTGTATATGTATAGCTGATTCATTTTAGTGTACAGTAGAAGCTAACACAACATTGCAAAGCAACTACACACTAATAAATATTATTAATATTATTTTATTTTTGAAAAAGGCAACCTCAATGATTAGCTATCAGGTCATGTCCCTGAAAAAAAAAGTCCAGACTTTGCTTCTTTGCTGTCCTGTGGCCCATGTGCTAAAAAGATGAGGTGATTCATGTTGAATGTACTGTTTATTAAGCATTAGCAATAATGTCCCTTAATATTTTCTATAATAGCATCAGCCAAAGGGGGAGAAAGGAAAGGAGCAAACGAGCTTAATATAGTAAAACTCTATGATTACTGACCTTGCAGAGCCGTTTCATGCCTATGATCTTATTTATTTTCTTAGCTATTACTTCAATAGGTTGTGTAATATCTGAAACCCACCTCAATTTGCTCCTTGTTCTTGGCGTTATTCCCTCTCTAGCACCAAACATCTGGGAGCATTTTACAAGGCTTTCCTGTAATCTGGCAAACTATGCTCACATGTGTCTTTCAGGAGTCCAGTTTTCTCCACCCAGTAATTGGCCAATGCAGAGAAACAAAGTATCATTTTATTTTACATAACAGCACTATGTAAAATGATTCACTAATTCAGTGCTGAAAAATAATAATCACAAGTTGGAAGATTGAAAAACACATGTGAGAAGACAGCACCCAGGAAAATCTAGGTTCCTAGTGCTTACACAAGCTCACTCTTGCCCCCTGCAGTTTGCCGAGAGACAGAGAAAGAGTTTGTAATTAGCCTTGTGTTTTGCTTGCAAACTTCAGCTGAAATGTTCATTTGCCTTATAAGAAGCTGTCAGGACCTCCAGGAATACACCACACAACAGTGTTATTTAGAAACAATTTTGATTCCACAGCACATAACAAATATCTTTGTTCTTCCTTTGTCTCCACTTCTTGTTAATAGAGAAAATTGTCCAGGAAAACTGCAACCCTCAACTTAACATGGATTACTATGCGTTGCACTTCTTACAATTTGAAATAAATGTCTACATAAAAGAAAGATACAGCAATAGCTAATGCTTCTCCCTGGGTAATAATACAATTTTGAAGAATAGAATGCTTAAGTAAATAAATTGGACAAGCTTATCTTATCGCCTGCAGTTTCATTTTACTAATGAGATTGCTGAGAAAATTTCCCCTTGAGAGCCCTGCAATTCAGCACCCATGCCTCTGGACAGTACCATCTCAGCAAGTATCTATGCAAAACCACCCAACTGAATGGAAATTGAGGAATATAAAATGATTTTCTGTGGTGAGTAAGACCTACAAGCCAAATCCTTTAATATCCCCCCTCTAGCTGGTGATGGACAAGGAGTCCTGGTGTGCTGCGCTTCATGGGGTCGCAAAGAGTCGGACACGACTGAGCGACTGAACTGAACTGAACTGAACTGATACTCTACTAAAAACTGCTATTCTCTGGTTTAAGAAAAATGCAAAAACAAACCAAACACTTTTTTGGCCTCTAATAGCACAAGATAAAATTCAAACAAGACTGCCAAGCAGTCACTCCTCAAACTTACTTTCACAGTCGATTATTCAATATCAATTGGAATTTAGGGAAGAATTCATGGTTTCATCTTTTTCTTTTTTTTTTAAGTGACTGGACCACATGTCATACCAAATAAATGAAAATGAATACCTTTCTTTATTAGTAGTATGATACATTTTAATTTATAAGGCAGTGCTAGTATAGATTCTAAATATACTGTTTTTCAAGTAAGAATTCATAAACCTTAAGTCTGCCCTACAAAGCCTTTGTCAAATGCTATAAGATTCTGAAGTCATTCTATCTGTTGGCATCTCTAACTAAGCAAACCAGATTGTATCAGATATTAATATATATTAGTTCATTGCTTTTGTCAAACCAAGACTAGCTTTAATTTCTTTTCATTATGGAAATATCTGAAGACAGCTGACAAAATAACCACTGCCCATTTCCTCTACTTTTCATTATATGCACTATTTTCATATGACTCTTCTTACTATGATATAAGCAATCCCTTGCAGCCATTTCCTTTTTTTGTGGTTCAGGAACAAACTAAAATACTTTAGGCTTTGTGTTTCCACGAGCAAAGCAGAAGGAAACTTGTACATCTCCAATTCTGTTTTATAAATCTATCAAAGCTACTCTTTTGTCATCAGAACTTTGACAGGCTTCTCGCACTGAGATTTCTTAAGCTCACTGTCAATTACAGCCCCACGGAGACAACTGCATACTCTTCCAAGAGGCTGTGTCATCAGCTGGAAACAGAATTTATCCTTATCTAGCTTTATGTTTTCAGTGCTATCTATCAGTTCCACCTGTAAATATATTTTATAATATCAATTACATCTTTATTATGTGTGGTAGATTCACATTATACAGAAAGAAATATCATTGTTTCTACAGTTACAGCTATTTCTTTACATTTTTTTAATGTCTGAAAATTGTGGAATAGGACAGGACTGAAGGTAAAGCTGTGGATATAAATCTTGAGACAGAAAAATATCCATTAGTCAACAGACATAGAACATATTACTTCAACTAATAACAATTGCATTGAATTATGCCATTATTCAGCCCATAGGTCTCCCTAATTTCCCATAAACATAAGATGAAAGGCTTTGGCAAAGATTTATTTGTTCATGTATTTATTTATTACCTCCTATGCATCAGGCATTGTTCTGGGTGCTGGGAATACCTCTTTATACAAGACAGAGAAAGTTCTTTTTCTCATGAGTTGCACATTCTAGCTGGGAAAGACAGATGATATTGAATTAAAGGTGTCATAGTAGCAGTGATGAGGAATGCTACTCTAGGCAAGGCGGCCATGACAAATCTTGCTGAGATGATGAAATTTAAGCTGAGATTATGACATTTAAGGCACGACTTGAATGTCAAGAAGGGGCCAACTGTGCAATGATCTGAAGGAAATGTGTACCAGTGTGAAGGGACAACCAGTGAAAAAAATTTAAATTAGGACTGATCCATCTCAGACTGTTAGAGAAACAAACATCTGTGGCTGAAGCCCACATTTATTTGATCAACTAGCTGGTAACTTTATGAAAATGAAATATAATCAGATTAGGATATAGATAAATCACAAGATAATTATTCTGAGTGAAAATGCCAAATGGGGAAAAGGAGTACCTACTATATGATTTCATTTACATAAAATTCTCAAAGTACAGACTAAAATTTAGGGACAGAAAGCAAATCAGTGGTTGTCTCTGAGAGTTATGATTACAAAGGGACTCAAGGATATTTGGGGGAATGATGGAAATAGTTGTAATTTTTATTGTGAAAATGGTACCATGAATGTATGTATAAATGTCAAAGCCAGTCAAAACTGCATATTTTAAATATGTGCAGTTTATTGTACACCAATAATGTCTCAATTAAGCTATCATAAAATCAGATTTGTTTGAGTATCTTTCTTTTACAGAGAGTATTTGGTAGTTTTCAGTCATACCCAGCTCATTTTCTAAATACTTAATAAAACTTCCTCAATAATTCAACCTGTGCTTTCCTGATATCTACATCATATTAACTTGCCCAAGTTTGAGAGACTATATCTCTTTGTAGGGTTTGGAGAGTAAAAGAACATATTTTCCAACTTCAGTTTGTAAACATGCCACCTCAAAGATATTGAACAGCAGTTAGATAATATAATATGCATATTATTTCAGAATTGCATTTTAATACAGCTAATCCAAAAACCCTGAACTCTTATTGTTGTTGTTGTCTAGGTGCTGAGTCGTGTCCAACCCTTTTGAGACCCTACAGACTGTAGCCCACCAGGCTCCTCTGTCCATGGGATTCTCTAGGCAGGAATACTAGCGTGGGTTGCCATTTCCTTCTTCAGGGGATCTCCCCAAAGCAGGGATCAAACCTGCATCTCCTGCTTTGGCAGGCAGATTCTTCACTGCTAAACTACCAGGAAAGCCCCTGAACTCGTTTAGACTCATACATACACTGGTAAACTTCCTCTCCCACCTTTGACATGTGCTCCTTCCTGGAAAGCTTCATTCTCTTTTCTCTCTCCTCCTCCCTCTCTTCCTCTCCCTTTCTGCTCTTCATCCTTCTCAGTCTGAATATCATTCTCTACTAGGTGAGAACAAAACACACCATAGGTCAAAGATGTCGCTCCCTTGGGCTTTAAGTCACTTGCAGCTCCAAGGAATCCCTGAAATGTAACTAATGGTGTGTTTTTGTTTGTTTCTCTTTTGGTTTTATACATTCCAATTTCTTTAGGAAATTTAGTGTTCCTAACTATACTTATTTACGCTTCTAAAACAAAACAAACAAACAAACAAAAAAAAACCACCGAGGTCTCAAGGAAGACACAAACTCTGTGTTGCTGACGGAGTTAATAACAAAAATGCCATTCGACAGAACAGAATGCTTTCTGGAACATCTGTTATAAATCCCAAGAAGTGATTTTGCAGACCTGGCTGCCTGCATCACTCACCGTCTCACCATTCCAGTGTTTACCTAGGGCTCTTCATAGAGCTGTCATAAACATAAATAGAAACACCTAAAATAATGAAGAATTTTACAAATCAAAATTATCATAATTGCTATGCACACATTGGGAAGTCAAGAAAAATTTCAGATTTAAGAATTACCATCATTTTACTCTATGGGAACTAGTGAAACTAACATAGCTTATGCTTAATTCTGTTGTAACTCATACATCTGCTCTGAAGCCATAGATTTGTCTATTTGTAAGCCATGGTTTTTCAAAGTCACTCATGATTATATTAAAAATATTGATTGTTGTTATTTAGTTGCTAAGTTGTGGCTGACTCTGCAACCCCATAGACTATAGCCCGCCAGACTCCTCTGTCTATGGAATTTTATAGGCAAGAATACTGGAGTGGGTTGCTGTTTCCTTCTGCAGGGGATCTTCCTGACCCAGGGTGGAATCCACGTGTCCTGCATTGCTAGGAAGATTCTTTACTGCTGAGCCACTATGGAAGCCTTTAGTATTCAGCAACATATTGGTTCCATTGCTTCTCTTTGATTCTTATTAAGGTTCTGAATTAGAGCCTGCCAATCTATTTATCAGATTTGGAGGCAGAAGGGGAGAGTCCATTATTCCTGGGGAGGGGGCGCATTTGTGGTAGAAGACTCGGGGGACGACAGACATGAGGGTCTTATCAGCTTTCAGGGAAGCCTGAGCCAGCTGCCTTCCTCGGGGCTATAGACACAGTGGTAGGTAAGGACAGTTCCTTTCGGAGGACTCCAGGAGATGACGATGCAGATGGGGAGGGGTCCTGAAAGACTTCGAGAGTCAAAGCAGCTCCCGAGTGGCTCTAAGAAACCGCTAACTTTCGCACTATTAAGTGACCACAGAGTCCTTGCCTATATCCCCACCATTTTCCTAATGGTTTAATAAGCCTCCCCTTCCTTTACAGGGAAGGGGAGGCTTCCTTTACATTCCTTACATTTCCATTCCAACCTGCAGTTCATAAAGGGCAACTTGTTTTCCTAACAAGGTAAACAAGTACAGACACACACACAATCCAGTTAGAAAGAAAAGATTTGCGATTTTACAAAAACTACCTCTGTTGTTTAAGCTGGTATCATGGCTGAATGTGCTGGTCCTGGAGACGACCTCTGGGGTTCAAATTCCTGCTCCATCACTTGTGAGTAACTTTAGTCAAGTTATTTAAACTCCCTGTATCTTGGTTTCATCTCTTTAAAATGGGGGCAAAATACTTTCTTTTACCTCTTAGGACTATTTGAGGGAATTTTAAAAGCTTATATGAATGAAAACTTAGAATGGTGCTTGGCACTTGTTAAATCAATATGCGTCAGTTATTATCATCAGTAGTGCCATTAACTCCTGCTTTTCTGATGAGTATATTCAATTCCCCGGGGTCTACTTTCCTACAGTACTAATGGCTGAGTGGTAAACTAGGGCTCAGCTGCAATGCAAATCATCTCTAGGTCCTCAGTGCCTCAATGATAAAAGACAGTCAATTCAACCTCTTCAGACCCTGTGTCCAAAAGCTAAGTCCATCCTTTCTAAGGCAAACCTTGAATAACTGATATTAGGTAGCCCTACAAGAAAATTGCACATCTTTTCCTTAGAATGTGGAGGAGACTATTCCTAGGTTATTTCTAGGTAATGAAATATATGAACAAAAAGAGCAACCCCAAAGTTAGGTTGGCTGGTTTTGCCTTATGGCCATGAACTTCAGTCGGTGAAAAGTTTAGAATGCTGATGCTCATTTGCATGTATATTTCCTATCTCTAATGTAGGATGTTGCTATCTTCATATCTAATGCAGACGAGCCAGTTCTTTAGTCAAGAACACCAATTAAAATGGATTATATTTCATGGCCTAAGTTTGTAACCCCTTTGTCTTGGAAACTACTTTATAAATATATTTTTTAAAGAATTATTTTCAATACATTTCAGGAGAGAAATTTGGAATTAGGGATCAGTATTTGTCACAGATCAGCCATGTAGTAGTGGCTTGGCTTTTATCAAACATTTAGCATCAAAAGCCTCCATTTATTCATCTATAAGGTAAAAATGAATAATAATTATAATTTCCTAGTGCTTGTTCCATTTAAGATAACATACACATGCTATAAATATGCAAATATTATATATATATATATATATATATATATATATATATATATACATGGAGAGAGTGAAAAGGCTGGCTTAAAACTCAGCATTCAAAAAACTAAGATCAGTGATCCAATACCACTGCTTCATGGCAAATAGAAGGGGAAAAAGTGGAAGCAGTGACCAATTTTATTTTCTTGGGCTCCAAGATCACTGTGGATGGTGACTTCAGCCATGAAAGTAGAAGATGCTTGCTCTTGGAAAGAAACCTATGACAAACCTAGAGAGCATATTAAATAGAAAAGACATCAGTTTGCCTACAAGAGTCCATGTAGTCAAAGCTATGGTTTTCCCAGTAGTCATGTATAGATGTGAGAGCTTGACCATAAGGAAGGCTGAGTGCCAAAGAAGTGAAATGCTTTTGAATTGTGATGCTGAAGAAGACTTTTGAGAGTCTGTTGGACTACAAGGAAATCAAACCATCAATCCTAAAGAAAATCAACCCTGAAAATTCATTGGAAAAACTGATGCTGAAGATGAAGCTCCAATACTTTGGCAACCTAATATGAAGAATTGACTCATTGGAAAAGACCCAAATGCTGGGAAAGACTGAAGGCAAAAGGAAAAGAGGGTGGCAGAGAATGAGATAATTAGCTAGCATCACTGATTCAATGGACATGAATTTGAGCAAACTCCTGGAAACAGTGAAGGACAGGGGAGCCTGGCATGCTGTAGTCCATGGGGTTATGAAGTGTACAACAGGAATTAGTGACTGAACAACAAAATATATGCATTAGATAGACTTATCAAAGCTTTATCACAGTTCCATCGCTATGACAAGTTACCACTCTACTCTTCATTTTATTTATTATGCCACACTCTGGCCAAAGAGAAGGAGCTAGCCAGCTTCCCTGACTGGACACCACCACGTAACAAAATGATGAGTACCAAGTCATCATAAACACAACAGCTTTAATTTAGTTTCCATTTTCATTGTACTGAAACAATATTGACTTATGCTAAGTTGCCTCCAGTTTTCTTATAGACTCACCTCTCACCACAACAGAATCAGTAAGTCTATGGCGAGTTATCACACACCTGAAGATAGTCTTTGTCTTACTAGGACATTTTCTGGGTCTGAGTTGGACAAAATCATCTAAAGATATTAAAATGACCAAGCAGAAGTGAATCACAACTCCTTGCCCCTCGAAGTCTTCACCTTTAGGAAGAGGATACAGTATACATTAACATTTGGATTAAGAATATTAAGATCCTTTTTAAAGAATCATCTTGTACCAGATTCTACTTCTAATGTTGCACGCTTGGTTTAACATTCTTCTTCACCATGTTGCTGCCTCTCAGTTTGTGACATCCACTCATCAACACACTTCTTTGTTTTACTCTCTCCTTTGCTCATTTATTTATAACTCCTTTCTGTAACCTAAGGACTGTTAAGCTTTTGTCCCTGTATTATCTACTCAGTAGGCATGGAGATAAAATTTAATTTTCATTCAACTAAATACAAGCTTTGCAACACTTAGCATAATCCAACAGCTCTGCCTTTTATGTCTTAAAGGTAGGGTTGCAACCTCATAGCCTATGTTGAAATGAGGGGATGTCAGTGGCCATAGCCTTGAAAATAAAAATAAGGTATTCAAGAGGAAAGGAATTTAAAGATCTTGAATTTGAAAGCTAAAAAATTCTGAGAGTAAACAGGTTAAGCCACCTCCCCGAAGTCACAGAGCCAGTTGAGAGCATTAATATTTTGAACCAGAGCTGAGCTTCAGTGAAACTAAGCCACATGTCCTTGATAAAAACTATGTTGGGTACTAAAGTGAGGGCTTCATGAAAAGCTGTGAGACAAAGAAAACCATGATAGATTATTTCATCTCAGATGCAATAGATTTGTCTGGATTACTTGATTTCCTTCTTAGAGGGGGAGATTGGACGATGACCAAAGTGTGTGTGAACCGCTCAGTTATGTCTGATTCTTTGCGACCCCATGGATTGTAGCCCACCAGGCTCCTCTGTCCATGGAATTCTCCAGGAAAGAACACTGGAGGGGGTTGTCATTTCCTTCTCCAAGGGATCTTTCTTAACCAGGGATTGAACTCGTGTCTCCTGTGTCTCCTGCACTGACAGGCAGATTTGTTTACCATTTAAGTTACGAGGGAGGGTAAAGAAAAATAATATAACCTGGAAATGTTCACAGAAACTTAAAATTAGTGTTTCTCTCCAACAGTATAGTCATCTAAATTCAGGATCTTACAAGCCAAAAATGTAAATTTCTGATTCCTTTTATTCACATAAGGATATTGTGGATTGAATATCATGGCCTTGAGTTCTTCTCTTGTAAAGAGCTTCCCATCCTTTCTCCCTTCTCTCTCAGAACTTTGTAGTCACATCCATAGTTTTGCTATCTCTATAAATCTGGTAAACTTACAGGTGAAATGATTTGAACCCTTATACTAAATGGCTAACTCTTTGTAAGAGCCATAGGTTCTCATGGGGTTTCAAAAAGCGTAATCCAATACTAAGAAATAAAGAGAAAAAGGCAGTACTCTAAAAATTAATGAAAAGCCACTGAATAAACTTAGGCCATCCACATGCAAAGAAAACCATCCATAGGCTGCAAAGAGTCAGACACGCTATGGATAAAGAGTGGGATGAATGAGTTTTCTTGACTGAAATTCTTTTCCAGGGGCTGCTAGCCTATTCTGTTATCAGGTGTTCATAGATTCATAGGCAGGAGACCAGTCTCATTCGGATGAGCCTGAGGCAGAAGCAAATGCAACCCCCAATGTTGACTGGCAATGGGTAAATCACTTCACTATACCTAGCGGTACCTTGGCCTTCCCGGGTGATGCTAGTGGTCAAGAACCCTTCCGCCAATGCAGGAAACATAAGAGACGCAGGTTTGATCCTTGAGTCAGGAAGATCCCCTCAAGGAGCTCATGGCAACCCACTCCAGTATTCTTGCCTGAGAATCCCATGGACGGAGGAGCCTGGCAGGCTACAGTCCATAGGGTCACAGAGTCAGACACGACTGAAGTAACTCAGTATGCACGCACACATTGGTCACTCAGGATTCCCTGGGCCCCCACGGAACCATCTGTAAAATAGGAATTCTTTTAAGTCAGATAATATGCATGGCTGTTATCAGGTGGTAATGTTTTGCAAATAACAACTGCACTGTGCAGAAAACTCACTTTAACTCTTCTCTGTCTGCAATCACTACCAGCTTTCTTTTCTGAATTCTTCTCGGCAGGAGTGGCTAAGCATTTAATCCATGGTGACATACAGTCCACCTATGATGATATATAGTCATCTTCCCTAAGTGGTGTTCAAATAATCAAGGGGGTATTTCTGGGTCAAAATGAGCCCGGGACATTAAGGTTTTAAAACTTACACATAAACACACTCAGACTTACATTCATCTAACACGTACTTTTAGAGAATAAAGAGAAAAAGAAACCAGTAAGATTAAATTAGTTTTAGATTATGTATTTAATGGCCCTCATCTCTGTCAGTGGTTCTGTATGTTGCTGAAGACACAATCAGCATGTGTAGAGTGTTAATTAATTTTTCCTTTTTCCATTTATTATTTGAAACTCTGAATATCATAAAGGGTAAGAACTTGAGCCTTGTCATGAAACAGAACTGAATTCAAAAGCTAGTGGCTCTTTTACAAGATTCCTGACATTTGGCGGACATCTCAACCTCAGTAGAACAATGTCTTTGTAAAAGGAGCCATTAATAACAGGATCTATCACACAAATTATTTATATGATGAAATAAAATACTACTAATAAAATGCTTAGTATAACATCGAGTTCATGGTGAGGTTTTTATTCTTATTATCATCTTACATATGCATTGACACACTCAGGATCCTCATGGTTTTGTGGTATTCTAGAAAATAATCAACTATGTTCTTTTTCTTTTCTTTTCACTGCTAGGAATTTGGATTAAATTTATTTGGGAATATAAGTCTCATTGCTATAAATATCTATGTAGTAAATACTGTTTTCTGATAAGTTTATTTCTTGAGGGATAGTCAGGCTGGAAACAAGATTAAATGAGAGGTTTTTAAGGACCTTCTTGAAAGTTGCCAAATTCTTCTCCAGAGGAAAGTAAACCAATTTACAGATAGCTGTATGATATTATTAAAGCTCTTTCTTCATAGATGCACCAACACTGAGTCTTCATTTTTTTGTTTATTGTAGAAGGATCAGCATAGAATCATACCAAAAATACTTGAATTAGCCTTTCTTTAACTACTAATGAAGCTGGGGAGTTTTGTTATTGTTTCCTGCTAAGATGGATACTTCTTCCTGGCTAAATGATTCATTTTCCCTGACTAGTTAGAGAACGATTTAATGTTTTAAAGCAATATGTGGTAACTCATAGTCTCAAAAAATCCCCAGACTGACTTCCATTCCAACATTCCTCCTTGTAGTCATTGGATATTTGTTTGCCTGCAATTATGGAATGAAGCTAAGACTATTCTCAGATATTAAATATTATGGGCTATTATTTTTTATTTTCAATAAAATTAGGATGAGCAACAACAAGGAAAAATAAAAACCATTATAATTGCTATGTAGCAACAATTGGAATTGATGGAAACAGAGTAATTTACAATCAGAAGCATTGAGTTCCCATGTACCTTTGAGGGGAACCTTTCTCCCCAACACTATACATCCCATTTTGGCCCCTAGACATTGGCACTCCACTTCCAGCCCTCACTGGTACCTGCCTAAGAGAGGAAGAGGGCCATAAAGTTGATGAGTACTGAATTAGCATGAGCTGCTGGTGACCCACACAATCATTCTCTCCCTGAGCTCAATATGCTTCGTTGCTCCTCTATGTGATGAGGTTAGCAAGGCCAGCCCCGCTCCTATGGCTAGATAAGGAAGTTCAGTTCTGGTGGGGCCATGCTCTCTAATTCTTTATTACCAGTAATAAATCAGGTTATTTTCATACAACTTATCTAGCTCCTGGGTTCTATTTCTTATTTGCTTTAGAATTTATGAGAGTAGAAAAGGTGTCATTCATTGCTCATCAAAAACCCCACATGGTTTAGTACTGACATCACTAAGCATCAAAGACACTAGGGCTTCCCAGCTGGCACTAGTGGTCAAGAATCTGCCCGCCAATGCAGGAGATGCAGGAGGCCAGGCTTCAATTCCTGGGTTGGGAAGATCCCCTGGGGAGGAGGAAATGGCAACCCACTCCTGTATTCTTCCCTGGAGAATCCCATGGATGGAGAAGCTTGGTGGGCTACAATCCATGGCGTTGCAAAGAGTCGGACGTGACTGAGTGACTGAGTACACACAAGCCTTAAGGATACAGAGTCATACTGCCTGATTCAACCCCTGTGCTTGTTCAGCTCCTATCTGATTCTTATAATCAGGTGAGAGATAAGTTATATGGCTTCTCTAACCTCCAGTTTCCCCATCTGTGTATGGGATATAATAATAGTAGAAGCCTCAAAGAATTGTTCAAAACAGGACAGTTGGCAAACTGTGGCTCACTGGGACAAATCCAGTCCGTTGTTTATTTTTGTAAATAAAATTGTATTGAAATCTACCCATGCCCATGTATTTCCATATTGGCTACGGCTACTTCCACATTGCAACAGCAGAGCTAAGTAGCTGCAAAAGAGACCATATGGACCACTAAGACTAAAATATTTTCCATCTATCCCTTTGCAGAAAAAGTCTGTTGACTCCTGGTTTGAAAGATAAAGCAAGAAGTGAAGTATGTATACAAAACACATACCCTGGACATACAAAGAGTAAATGCTTAACATGCATTAGTTATCATTATTGTTGTCCTTATTACCTACTAAGAGGTTGTGCATCATAGTCATTAAAGAATACTGATTCTTTAGCAAAATGGTATAGATTGAAATCTCAGCTCTACGACTTATCAACACTCATTTAGGCAAGCAACATATATTTTCTGAATCACAATGTACTCATCTGTAATAAGAAGATAATAACATTTAGTGCATAGAGCTATTGAGAGGCTTAAATGAGATTATACAAGTGCTCAGTTCAGTCGCTCAGTTGTATTTGACTGTTTGCAACCCCATGGACAGCAGAATACCAGGCCTCCCTGTCCATCACCAACTCCTGGAGCCTACTTAAACTCATGACCACTGAGTCTGTGATGCCTTTCAACCATCTCATCCTCTGTCGTCCCCTTCTCCTCCTGCCTTCAATCTTTCACAGCATTAGGGTCTTTTCCAATGAGTCAGTTCTTTGCATCAGGTGGCCAAAGTATTGGAGTTTCAGCTTTAGCATCAGTATTTCCAATGAATATTTAGGACTGATTTCCTTTAGGATGGACTGGTTAGATCTCCTTGCTGTTCAAGGGACTCTCAAGAGTCTTCTCCAACACCACAGTTCAAAAGCATCAATTCTTCACCACTCAGCGTTCTTTATAGTCCAACTCTCACATCCACACATGACTACTGGAAAAACCATAGCTTTGACTAGATGAACCTTTGTTGGCAAAGTGATGTCTTTGTTTTTTAGTATACTGTCTAGGTTGGTCATAACTTTCCTTCCAAGGAGCAAGCATTTAATTTCATTTTCATTAATTATCATTTAATTTCATGGCTGCAGTCACCATCTGCAGTAATTTGAGAGCCCAAGAAAATAAAGTCTGTCACTGTTTCCACTGTTTCCCCATCTATTTGCCATGAAGTGATGGGACTGGATGCCATGATCTTCGTTTTCTGAATATTGAGTTTTAAGCCAACTTTTTCACTCTCCTCTTTCACTTTCATCAGGAAGCTCTTTAGTTCTTCTTCACTTTCTGCCATAAGGGTGGTGTTATCTGCATATCTGAGGTTATTGATATTTCTCCTGGCAATCTTGATTCCATCTTGTGTATCTTCCAGTCCAGCGTTTCTCATGATGTACTCTGCACATAAGTTAAATAAGCAGGGTGACAATATACAGCCTTGACGTACTCCTTTTGCTATTTGGAACCAAGTAAATTACTAAGGAGATTTCATGTCACTGACATGAATATTTGCTGTCATCACTATCGCCATCATCATCATGACTGCTATTAGTTTCCCTCCATAGGATTCTAAAATATAAACACATTTTGAACAGAAGTTTGTTAATAATATTAAATATCAATTAGCTCACATATTTATTCAGTAAATATTAACCAACCATCTTGAGGGAATCAGAGAGCCTCTGGAGATACAGATATAACATTTCCTTTCTCCTTAACTTCTGCAATGAAATCACCCCAAATCTACATTTTCAGGTCAAAGCCAAAAATATGACATATTATTGAAGAAAAATCATCACCTATATCAAGACTCTTGAGAGTCCCTTGGACAGCAAGATCAAACTAGTCAATCCTAAAGGAAATAAACCCTGAATATTCATTGGAAGGACTGATGCTGAAGCTGAAGCTCCAATACTTTGGCCACCTGATGTGAAGAGTTGACTCACTGGAAAAGACCCTGATGCTGGGAAAGATTGAAGGCAAAAGAAGAAGGGGGTGCAGAGGATAATACGGTTATATAGCATCACTGATTCAATGGACATGAATCCAAGCAAACTCTGGAAGGACAGGGAAGCCTGGCACGCTGCAGTCCATGGGGTCACCATGAATTGACCATGACTTAGCGACTGAACAGCAACAAATCAAGCTGCTGCTGCTAAGTTGCTCAGTCGTGTCTGACTCTGTGCGACCCCATAGACGGCAGCCCACCAGGCTCCCTGGTCCCTGGGATTCTCTAGGCAAGAACACTGGAGTGGGTTGCCATTTCCTTCTCCAATGCATGAGAGTGAAAAGTGAAAGTGAAGTCGCTCAGTCGTGTCTGACTCTTCACGACCCCATGGACTGCAGCCCACCAGGCTCCTCTGTCCATGGGATTTTCCAGGCCAGAGTACTGGAGTGGGGTGCCATTGCCTTCTCTGAACAAATCAAGCTACTTCACACTAAAACAGGAGAAGCTGCCTGCATGCAGCTAGACTACAAATTGTTTTAAAGAACATTTGAACCCTGGTCTATTGAGTAATTTAAAGATAATAGAGCTCTCACGATTTAAAGATGAATAAACAAAAATAATGAAATAAAAGTTGAAAGAGGAGGACGTAACAACCCAGTGGGTGATATGCTCTGCAATGTATAAGAACCCACAGAGCAATGGTGCTCCCTGGGAAATGAATAGCCACAGGAAACAGACACTAGCATTAGGTAGCCCCTATTCAGGTTTCAGGAAAATTCACGGAAAATGACAGCCATGAAACATTAAATAAAAAGATAACAGATCCAAATGGAAAGAAAACTCTCCATATTGTAAGCGTGAATAAAAGAAAAAACTGGCAAAGATAAAGAAATAGGTGCAATGAAACCTAAATGCAATGTGGCTGAAAATAAAACACATCAACAGAGGAGAGTCCATGAAGCAGAAAAGAGAATCTGTGAGGGCAAACCTTAGAAGCACTTCCAGAATCTGGCATTAAAAGTTATAAGATCTTATAGAATATTGAGCAGCGTCCCCTTGATATACAGTAGACCCTTGTTGGCTATCTACTTTAAATATAGCTGTGTGTACATATCAATCCCAGACTCCCAATCTATCCCTCTCCTCCCCCATCCTTTCCCGCTGGTAACCATCAATTTGTTCTCTAAGTCCTGTGAGTCTGTTTCTGCTCTGTAAATTAGCTCATTGTATCATCTTTATGGAAACACAATGTTGCTAATCAACCACACTATTATAAAATAAAAATTTGTTAAAATATGAAAAAAATAGTTACAAAGTAGAAGTGATAAGAGGAAAGGAGATGACAGATATCAAACACATATATATGGAATTTAGAAAGATGGCAATGATGACCCTGTATGCAAGACAGCAAAAAAGACACAGATGTGTATAGTAGACTTTTGGACTCAGAGGGAGAGGGAGAGGGTGGGATGATTTGGGAGAATAGCATTGAAACATGTATACTATCATGTAAGAATCGAATCACCAGTCTATGTCCAATGCAGGATACAGCATGCTTGGGGCTGGTGCACGGGGATGACCCAGAGGGATGTTGTGGGGAGGGAGGTGGGAGGGGGGTTCATGTTTGGGATCGCATGTACACCCGTGGTGGATTCATGTCAATGTATGGCAAAACCAATACAGTATTGTAAAGTAAAATAAAGTAAAACTAAAAATTAAAAAAAAAAACACCATTAGTAAAAGGAAATGACATAATGGAAACACTGCTATCTTATAACTGAAAGACTAGTCAGAAAAGGACAGAGTATTCAAAACCAAGATAAATCAAAAGGACCTAAATCTAAAAATTAAAAAGTAAAGAAATATTTTTGATGCAGTAGAGGAAGGATATTTGTGTTAACGAACAAGGAAAAACTAGTAAGGCAGAAATACATAAGATACATGCAAAGAAAGAAAAATTAGGCTGATTACTACTGCCTAAATATCAGAGTAAATTGAACCAAGCCTATACTGCTTTAATGAAATCTCTTGGTACGTAAAGTGGAACTGTGATGTAAAGTAAATAGGAAAATATTCAGATGTATACTAATATATCAAAAGTATCCATTGATTTACTTTACAAAAAAAAATAGTTGTTCTCTAGCAAATAAGTGAGATGAATCAATATAAAAACAAGAAGGAGGACGTGACTGCACAGAATGAACAGAGATTAACAAATAACTTAAAAAACTGAATTTCAAAATGATCTGACTATGACTATTAGACAAGCCAAATGCCACAGATACATCTTATGTGAGAAATTAAGAAGTGGAAAAATAATGCTTTTGTTTAAAATAAATGAGACACAGATGGTTGGATTGGCAATATGTGTATGTTCAACACATATATATTCCAGATAATATCCTAGGAATGCAAACTGTTTCTGATGATTGAACAAAACAAACAAAGTACACACTTTATTCCCAAACAAAGGGAAAAAAGAATTCCTCTACTCCCAGTAAATAACATCAATATCTAGGATAAAATAATATTTTAGATCTTCAGCCAAATATATTTTCCTTTGATTTTTAAGAATGGGTGAACATTATAAAATCTATTAACATAATTTAAGACTATTAATTCATAGTCATTTTTCTAGATACACCAAAAAAATTCATCATCCAATCTTGATATTTTAAATTAATATGCTAAGGAAAAGTAATAATTAAAAAAGAAGACATTGAACATTAATACCAACCATCAACATCTTACTTAACTCTTAAGAGTTATTCTCATTTTCAAATGAGGTTCACAGTGAATTTGACTATAGACTCATCATCGTCTTTATACTACATTCTCAAAACCGAGTAAGTTTATAGATAAAAGTAAAAAGCAAGCAGAGACTTCTATGGTGATCTAGTAGTCAAGACTTGACCTTTCAAAGCAGGAGGTGTGGGTTCAATCCCTGGTCTAGGAACTAGGATTTCACATGTTTCATGGCCAAAAAAACAATATTGTAACAGAAGCAATATTGTAACACACTCAATAAAGACTTTAAAAACATGGTCCACATAAAAAAAAAATCTTTAAAATAAATAAATAAAATGAAGTATTTTTTTGAAACAAGTAAACAAAGCTAATTGTTAACATTTAGAAGTGATGCTATGCTTTATCTAGAAAAAAAAGAAAAATCTAGGGAAATACATTTAGGTATAACTACAGAGTGTAGTGAAATTACTAATAAACACATCAATAAGTAAGAATCTTCACGTGTAACTAAGACCCACTATTTACCAATCTATGATGAAAAAAGACACTTTTTAGTATAATAAGAACATTAAAAGCTGGTGATAATTATCAGGTAAGTATATGAAAAAGATGTACAGAAAGAACCCCTACAATATTTTGCTGAAAATCAAAGACTATGGCAAAACCAATATAATATTGTAAAGTAAATAAATAAATAAATAAAATAAAATCTAAAAAAAAGAAAATCAAAGACCTGAATAAGTGGGATAAAATGTCAGATTTTGAAAAAATAATATAGGTAGATAGTCAATAGATGAAAAAGACTATAATTTTAATGCACCTTAAGTTAAAATTCCAGTGCTTTCACTTTTGGCTTGTAACAATTCATAAATAAATTAGGTAAAAAATGTGAAAGGTTAATGGGAAAATATTTGAAGCATCCATGATGAACAGAGGTTGAATACCTTTAACATAGAAATTGAAATTAAATTTAAAAATAATTTTTAAAATGTTTATTAAAAGAATAAAGAATACAATATATTATTTGGAAATTCATTTTTAAAAAGAAACTAATGAAATAGAAGCATGTAATTCATATTAAAAAAGATCAAACTATAGATTAAAATAGAACCCAATTTTCACCTATAAATTACAAAGATTTTAATGCAAAAACAATCACTATATTTAGAAGATGAGGTAGGAGAAAACATAGATGACCTAGGTTTTGGCAATCATTTTTTTTAGATACAACACCAAAGGCATAATCCCTGAAAGAAAGAATTGTTAAGGAGGACTTCATTAAAATTAAAGATTTCTGCTCTGTGATAGATGGTGTGAAGAGCATGAAAAGACAAGCTACAGACTGGGAGAGAATATCTGAAAAAGACCATTATCCAAAATATACAAAGAATTCTTCAAATTCAAAATAAGAAAACAATGTGATTAAAAATGGGTCAACAACCTTAAAAGACACTTCACTAAATAAGATATGCAGATGGAAAACAGAGCATATGAAAAGATGCTCCACATTCTATGTCAACTGGGAAATGCAAGTTAAAACAACAATGAGATACCACTATGCACCTATTAGAATAGCCAAAATATAGAACACTGACTATACCAAATACTGACAAGGATGCAAAGCAATGACACCTCTCTTTCACGGCCAGTAGGAACGGAAGATAATGCAGCCACTTGGCAAGATCTTTGGTAGTTTCTTACAAAACTAAACATACTTTTACCATACAATCCAGCAATAACACTCTCGGTATTTACTCATAGTTGAACACATTTCCACACAAAATCCTGCACACAGATCTTTACAGCAGGTGTATTCACAATTGCCCACACCTGGAGGAAACCAAGATGTCCTTCAGTAGTGGATGGATAAATAAACTGTTAATATTGTACATCCAGACAATGGAGTGTTATCAAGTGCTAAAAAAAAGAAATGAGCTATAACGCTATGAAAAGACATGGAAGAAACTCAAATATATGTATTTCTAAGAGATAAACAGACAATCTGTGAAGGCTAAATACTGTATGATTCCAACTATAGGATATTTTGGAAAAAGCAAAATTATGGAGACAATCAAAAGGTCAGTGGTTGACAGAGGCTGGTGAAGAGGAAGTGATGAGCAGAGGGAGCACAGAGGATGTTTTAGGGCAGTACAACTACTCTGTATGATATATAATGATGGATACAGGTCATTTTACATTTGTCCAAATGCATTAGATGTGTAACATAATGCGTGAACCCTAATGTAAACTCTGGACTTTGGGTAGTAATGATGTGTCAATGTTAGCTCATTGGTTGTCAAACATTTACCACTGTAGTGGGGGATGTTGATAACAGGGAAGGCTATAGCTGTCAAGGGGTAGGGTGCCTATGGGAAATCTCTGTACCTTCCTCTCAATCTTGTTGTGAATTAAAGTTTCTCTAAAATGTAATACCTAGGGACTTCTCTGGTGGTCCATTGGCTAAGAATCCTCAGTCCCAATGCAGGGAGTAAGTTCAATCCCTGGTCAGGGAACTAAGATCCTGCATGCTGCAAGGGATGGCAAATAGATAAATAAATGTAATTTCTTTTTTTTTTTTAAGAAGTGTTTATCAAGTTGCAAGGAAAGGAAGTCTTATACATTGTTGTTGAGTGCGTTTTTGGATCAGTTTATTCACATGTAAAAAATGTCATTTAATATGGCAACCCACTCCAGTACTCTTGCCTGGAAAATCCCATGGATGGAGAAGCCTGGAAGGCTGCAGTCCATGGGGTCGCTAAGTCAGACATGACTGAGCGACTTCCCTTTCACTTTTCACTTTCATGCATTGGAGAAGGAAATGGCAACCCACTCCAGTGTTCTTGCCTGGAGAATCCCAGGGACGGGGGAACCTGGTGGGCTGCTGTCTATGGGGTCGCACAGAGTCAGACACGACTGAAGTGACTAAGCAATAGCAAATTTCACCAAAATGTTGACAATGATTGTCTAGAGGTAGTTGGATAATGGGTGATTGAAGGCAGAAGTAGGGTTGTATTTTTGTTGTTTGATTTCCAAATTATATTTTCTTAAATATTCAGAAAAACAAAACTGCATTTGTCTTAAACCAAGTATCTATAAGTATTTTTAAAAGTATAGTTAGGTTTTTTAAAGTCTATGAAAGATTTTTATTTTTTCTGTGTTGTTTCATCAAATTAAAGAGAAGATTAAATGAGTTTATATGGATGCCAAGGGGTGCCCTGGTTAATGCAACAGGACTGTAGTTTCAGAAAATAAATGAGATATTAAGCCATTGCTAAGGTTCAGCTTGGAGACTGCACATTCTGTCGTTATTAATGGAAGAACAAATGGAGAGAGGGTAGCTGAACTGAAGAGTGAGAGGCAATGGAGGGATACAAATCGAGATGAACAGTGGCTGACTCCGCAAAACTATTAAATGATTTTGCAAAAGACCTGTCACAATGGATAAACGGTCCCTCCGGAAGAAACAGCTTAGCATTCCTGCAGTGCACACATGATAATTTCCAGGGATGAACCTGAGAGGAACGAGACAGAATGAAGAAAGGCAAGAAGTTCCAAGATGCCTTAACGAGTCTGCAGACATCTCTTGAATGAGCAACTGGGAAGAGAGCTAAAGAAGAAAAACCAAAAACAAAGCGTGCGTGTACTTCATTTTCAGCTTCAGTCACTGGGCAAACATCCACCTTTCTGCCCTTTATCCGCTCATGAAAAATGGTGAGTTGTTCTGTGAATGTTGACTACATTCTAATTATTTCTGTGGTAAATGAGGCATGAAACCTATTGTCAAAAAACACGATGCCCACCAGCATACAGCCAGGCTTTATCTTCCCAGTAGATCACTCCTGGGCCTTGTCTAAAGGACCCTCAAAATAACACATGCTCACATATTTTTAAGGCAGCTTTTCAGGTAAATGATTGCCTTTTTTTTTCCTAGCATTTCCTTCTGTGCAAGAAGAATCTTTCTGAGATATATAATCCTATTATATCAAACAAAGGTAACACACCCAAGGAAAAAAGGCAGGAATGGGCCAGGGGGTAGGAAGAGGGCAGCAGAAGTCTCCTGTTTAAAGCATATATAACAAACAGTTACACCCTTTTGTATGATAATAAGAGTCCTGTTACTAACACAATTCCTAGGATTCACTCTGCTGATTATTAAATGTCATGATTTAGTTCTATTCATCGGAAACGAATCAAAGGTACTCAAACAGCTTGCTTCTGGTTTCAAACCAACAAGTATCATTTTTATTATGTCTCCTCTGCCATCCCTTAATGAATACACACTTACTGGAAGGGATATTTTCTGGGTCAAGACATTCTCACGGTGATTTCGCTCTCAACCAAGTAGTTTTTAGGTCCTCTGTGTAGGAACCATGATTTGCTTTGATCAACCATCTCCATGAGTAGACATACGATACAAATGTTAGGGTGAAATAGGCAGCTTTCATTCTGTTGCTCTCCACCAGATTCCATGCCTCTCAAATTTAATTGAAATCTTTTCAAAACACACAGCTGAATCACATACTATGTGTGGGTATCGTGCCCCGTAAGAAGTTGCCCCAGCCCAAGAAGGGTCAGACTTCAACCTTCAGTATCCTTGGATAGGTTGCAACTGAAAAGTTACTAGTTTGTTGTGTGGAATTACTAGTTAGTTATAAGGGATGGCATGGAGGTAAGGTAATGCTCTGCTCTTATGATCACCCATAGAGAAACCACTGCATGTGGAGCCTGACACCAAATTCTTTAGACTTGAATTAGAAAAGGCATTTCTCTGATAGATTTCTTCTTGTTCCAGTTTACAGGCAACTAATCCTCACTGCATTGGATCAAACAGACGGGCACAATCAATTCAGGGAAAGCAAGCAATGCCAGGTCCGCTCAGTCTTTCCTCAGAGAACAGTAGAGGAGACGGGAGGTGGGTGGGGGGAGCCGCCAAGATGGAAAGAAAGAAAGAAAACGCATGCATGTCTGCACCCAAGATAGCTCAGCAAAGGCGAAGACGAAAAGACACGTTGAAATATACATCCTGGCAGATGGAAGCACTCGCTGTCAGAGAAAGAAGCTAAAATACCACCACGATGCCAAACACACCAAGCCTTTGGGCGCTGAGGGGCGTGGAAGGAGCAGGGGCAGACAGAAGCGGTTGTGATGTCAAAACGAAGTCAGTGCAGTGTCTCTGGGGAGGGAAGAGGTCTGGATTTACTTAAGTCTCCAGAGTCTATGATCTATAGCATCATGTGATAAGCAAGTTAATTACTGCACTTAGGTAATTAAATCTCACAGAAAACCAGTGCCTTCTGAAGCATTATGAATTTAAGCTATTAGATCTTTCTAGGCTTGACTGGCCATTTAGTGAGCAGTCACACTGGAATGGCTGCCTAACAGTGGCAGGATGAAAATTCATGAAAATGAGCTGGAAATAAGAGACCTTAATATAAACTGTTTTCTCTCTGCCTTTGGCTGTGAGGATGCGTCCTCAACTATTGGTAGCCACTTCATTCCCCAATGGCTCAATTCCCCTCTACCTCCCTTTGCTTAAAATGTGGGCAATGACTTATTCCTCCCATCCTCTGATGTCTGTTGATACTCTTTTCTCTCTCTTGGCCATTATATCTCTCTTTCTTCCACCTAAATCCAATTTGCCTACAGTGCAGGGCATCAAAGGGGCTCATGTGGATAACAGTTATCCATCTCCTGACTCATTAACAATCCTCACCATTCTCAGAGACCCATCCTTTCCCTGCCATAGCTGTGAGTCAGGTTCTCGGGCCAGTGTATTCATCAGCATCATGTATTCTGAGACAGAACGTTGCTATTTAAGAATGGGAAGATTAAATCATTTCTTGTCTCCCAGGTGTGCAGATATTAATGATAAGATTGCCTTTTCTGAGCTGACTAATGACTCCAAAATGATACCTGTACACATATAAACATATAACTGTCAAACCATGCATAAGTAAGTGTGTATGTGTGTTGCTAAGCTGCATCTTCTTTGTCATAAGCAAAATTTTATAAAAATACATATTTATAAATATACATAGCTTTCTATGTGCATTTATGTACAAGTAAGCATCCTCCTCCCTGTCTTCATCAAGAACTCAGGATGTCCCGAGCCTGGTTCCAATAGAACTCTACTGTCTTACCTTCATTTGGCAGTTTCTCCATGTTTTTTTCTTTATCAAACAGTCATAGATCCATGTGACTTTCACTTCTGAGATATTCTCCGATGGATACACAAAGCTTCAAACTGTGAGCAACTTACCTCTGCAGGTAGAAGTCCAGAGACTCTTCCTCAGCACTCAGCAGAGCTGCTGCACGGGTCAGGAGTTGATGGCTGCAGCTTCCAGATTTGAGTTCCAAGACGAGGAGCCCCAAGCAGAACATGGCTCCCATCTCCTCCAGCTCACCGGTACCAAACTGTAGACCCTGCCAGTTAAAGAGAGCAGTCAACAGTGAGAACAGAGCGGAAATGCAGTGAAGACAATCTGTGATTAGGAGGAAGGATTCCTGGATGTACGTCTATCACAGAAATGATGAATTAACAGTATTTGTCAGCCACTGCCCAGTGAGTTTTCTCATGTGCCTTGTGGATCAGTGGTTCTCATCCTGCATAACATCAACCTTAGGGGAGAACCCCCAAGACAATAATGAGTGGTTAGGGGTACTGAAAGGCAGGAGGGTGCTTGAAGATCCAGGAGCCACCCCCCCACACCGACTTCTGATAAAGCAGTAATGGTTCTATCTATATTTTACAAAAGGATTTCACAGCAGAAACAAAAGTTTGTAAACAATCTTACTAAGAGAGACTAAAAGTCTGCTTATGCCAAAATATAAAAGAAAGCAATAATAAAAGAGTTTCTTGTAGAAAAAGAATGAGATATCCTTTCTCTCCCATAAATTTACCAACCAATGGAGAATGAAGGAGATCTTTCATGTAAAAACACTAAAACTCAAAAAATAAATAAAAACCATGCACCATTTATTTAGAACCTCATATTCAGCTGCACTAAGATAACACATGAAAGCAGAGCTGTGACATATACTCTATGATATTATTAACAATTAGCAAGCAACTTGAATGTTGACCATATGTCATTCTGTTCTGAGCTCTTTTACATGCATTGACTCAGTGAATCTTTACCAAAGTCCTATGAGTTCATCATAGGGTACTGAGCTGAGCTTCCGTGCTTTATAGCAGGTTCCTGCTAGTTATCTGTTTTAAACATGGTAGTGTACATGTGATGAGCTAGATAGGTGAGATGGTTGAGGGGGATCCAAGAGGGACAGGATATACGTATACAGATAACTGAACTGGAAAAGGTCAGTTTTCATTCCAATCGCAAAGAAAGGGCAATGCCAAAGAATGCTCAAACGACTGTACAGTTGCCTTGAGTTCACACGCTAGCAATGCAGGGTTCAAAATCCTCCAGTCTAGGTTTCAGCAGTGTGTGAACCGAGAACTTCCAGATGCACAAGCTGAGTTTAGAAAAGGCAGAGGAACCAAAGATCAAATTGCCAACATTCTTTGAATCATAGAGAAAACAAGGGGATTCCAGAAAAATCATGTACTTCTGTGTGATTGACTACACAGAAACCTTTGACTGTGTGGATCACAACACACTGTGGAAAATTCTGAAGGAGATGGGGATACAAGACCACCTTCCTGGCCTCCTAAGAAACCTGTATGCAGGTCAAGAAGCAACAGTTAGAACCAGGCATGGAACAATGGACTGGTTCAAAATTGGGGAAAGGGTACATCAAGTCTCTGTATTACCATCCTGCTTATTTAACTTCTATGCAGAGTACATCATGCAAAATGCCAGGCTGAATGAATCACAAGCTGGAATCAAGATTGCCAGGAGAAATGTCAACAACCCCAGATATGTGGATAATACCACTCAAATGGCAGAAAGCAAAAATGAAATAAAAAGCCTCTTGACGAAGGTGAAATAGAAGAGTGAAAATCTGGCTTAAAACTCAACATTCAGAAACCTAAGATCATGGCAACCAGTCCCACCACTTCAAGGCAAATAGAAAATGAAAAAGTGGAAACAGTGACAGATTTTACTTTCTTGGGCCGCAAAATCACTTCAGACAGTGACTGCAGTCACAAAATTAAAAGACGCTGGCTCCATAGAAGAAAAGCTATGACAACCCTAAACGGCATATTAAAAAGCACATATGTCACTTTTCCAACAGAGGTCTGTGTCATCAAAGCTATGGTTTTTCAAGTATGTGCCGATGTGTGACTTGGACAATAATGAAGGCTTAGTGCCAAAGAATTGATGCTTTCAAATTGTGGTGTTGGAGAAGACTCTTGAGAGAGACTTCAAGGAGATCAAATTGGTCAATTCTAAAGAAAATCAACTCTGAATATTCATTAGAAAGAAAGATGCTAAAGCTGACGTTACAATACTTTGGCCACTTGATGTAAGAGCCAACTCATTGGAAAAGATCCTCATGCTGGGAAAGATTGAGGGCAGGAGGAGAAAGGGAGGACAGAGGATGAGATGGTTGGATGGCATCATTGACTCAATGGACATGAGTCTGAGCAAACTGTGGGAGACAGTGAAGGATAGGGAAGCCCAGCGTGCTTACAATTCATGGGGTCTCAAAGAGTCAGACACAACTTGGTGACTAAACAACAGCAACAAAAAGCTGATTCATTTTGTTGTACAGCAGAAACTAACACAACATTGTAAAGCAATTATATATATACTTTTTAAAAAGCCCTATGAGGAGTGTGTGTGTGTGTGTCTGTTACTTCAGTCGTGTCTGACTCTTTGCAACCCTATGGACTGTATATAGTCCACATGCGGAGCTCTTCTGTCCATGGGATTTTCCAGGCAAGAATACTGGAGTGGGTTTCCACACCTGCCTCCTGGGGATCTTCCCCACCCTGCGGTCAGTCCTGCTTGTCTTATTTCTCTTGCTTTGGCAGGTGGGTTTTCTACCATTAGCGCCACCTGGAGACTCATAAATTAATTCTGACTTAACAACTCAACAAAGTGCTATATGTAGACTGGGAGGAACTCTGTATTACTTGATGAGTAATTACTACTTTATATTAGTACAAAGTGCATGCTTTTTGAAGTTAGATTAAAAAATTCAATTTGAATCCTAATTTATTTTATGAACGTATTATCTTAGAATTGTGAACTTTATTCACCTTGATTTTCTCATCCATAAAAGAGATTATAATTCCTCCCTCCACACACTTAGATGTACCGTGATAAAGAATGTTTCAAAGTCCCCACAATATTGATCAATTTTATCTCAATTTTTCTTTTCTTCTTCCTATAAAGATATTTAATACAATGGAATTCAATGTAGTTCTGAGGTCTTCATGTTTATAAAACACATTTCACTTACATGAAAAAAAATCAATAATTGAATATTATGTTTTTAAAAAAATAGATTTTCCATCCAAAGAATAGTAATCCAGAAGACAGGGATGTGATAGTAAAAATTCTAAAAGATTGGGCTAAGTGTCCCAAGGAAAAATGAAGTTCCAAGTTAGGAAACTATTTCATGAAAGAATTTCTAGGTAAAATAATAAAGAAATGTGTAAAGTCCTCAACTTCATTTCAGCTGTTTAAAAATGTGGATCACTGCATGTTTGGACATCTGTTTACCTAAAGAAAGGAGACATTACTTCAGAGTTAAGGGAAGTCTGTTCCTCCATAAACAATAGCAGCAGGAGGGGAAAGACAGAAGTTTAACAGGTGATTTTCCTTAGGTCAATCGAGAAGATCCCTTTTCACAAAAAGAGAAAAGATCTCAGTCTCTTTCCAGCTACGGCAGCTCTGCGGTCCAATGCTTTTCCTCCTCCCATTTTCCTGACTGCTCTGCTTCACTCTATAATGGCTGGCTGGGTCAGGAACAGTGAAGTGGAGGTCAGACCATCCTCCTCCACCCTCCTGCCTTGCTGGTGGCAAAGGGGAATAAACAAGGAGGCTATGAACAAGAATCCAGGCTCTAGGGATAGGCAGCATAACTGATCCACGTGTGTTAGCCCAGCATCGTGTCCAACATATAACAGGTCAGAAGAAAGAAGAGTCCTGGGAGAAATAAATCTCATAGCAGGCACAATATTGGCAGATGAGAGGAAATTTCTACATACAAGTCAAATTCTGCACAACAAGTCAAAAGCATTTTTTTTTTACTACCATATCACCTTACTTTTTAGATTAATTTATTTTTAATTGGAGGATAATTGCTTTATAATATTGTGTTGGTTTCTGCCATACATCAGTATGAATCAGGCATAGGTATAGATATATCCCCTCCCTCTTGAACCTTCCTCCCATCTCTCAGCCCTTTAAACCCCTCTGGGTTTTTACAGAGCCCTAGTTTGAGTTCCCTGAGTCATACAGCAAATTCCCATTGGCTATCTATTTTACGCATGGTATTGTATATGTTTCCAGGATACTCTCGCCATTCTTTCCAACCTCTAAAATTAAAAAAAAAAAAAGAAAGAAAGAAAAAAAAAAGAATAGCATCTTTATAATGCGAAAAGAGTCTCAGAATAGATATCAGTTCACTTATTTCAGTTAATGGTTAGTAAAATAAAATGACTAGACAAGAAGACATCAAATAAAGTAACTTACAGCATTTATTGACTGTGGGGCCTTGAGGAACACCTGTTCCATTTCACTCTCTACTATGAATCTCACTTTAGTAACCTATGCTTTTTACTCTCAAACAGTATGAAGACCATTTGTTTATCCAAATGGCCTCGTCTTCCATCCTACATTCAGCCTGGAGTGAAAATCTCAGAGGCAAGGACTAAGCCATATATGTTTTTTATATCCCTGGCATGGAACACACAGTTCAGCATATGGTATATCCTCCATATATTATAAATGGGTAAGTGATGGCTATAAATGTGTGGATATGCAGAGGCATGGGTGTGCATCCCTTGGATACTGTTGTATTTGCTGAGTGGAACAGTATTTCTCTGGATAGCAGATATAGGAATGCCTTTAAATTCTGTTCTCCTGTTGTTAAATGCCATGAGCAATTTTTAAAATTTTTTATTTTATTTTTGCTCCAGGAGGTGCATTTACTTCCTGGATACATTTGGGGAAACGGGTAAACAAAATTTAAACATTCTCTTATCTACATCGGTCAGTTACTGCGTACTCACAGCAGTAGTTTTATAGATAAATCTGGCTTTGGGTTAGTTTAAAAGTGTATCTTAGTAAAACAGAGAACCAATTTTCCTCTCCCTAAGCTTAGTTCAATTAATTAGGATTTGTTTTTCAGCAATGACCAAAAGTCTGACTAAAGTGACTTAATCATAAATGGAACTTTAGTTTTAGCATATCATAAGTTTTGGTGGGTATTAAGTTTCTGGCCTTATTTCAGTTGCTTAGCAAAATCAGGGTCATTATATCTGCTATTCTTCTGATTTTCTCATCATGACTGCAAGGTGGCTGCAGTAGCGGCAGCCAGCACATCACCATGCAAGGAAGGAGAAAGAGAAAGTGGTAGGGGAGGGGGAAATGACAGCATATTCTTGCTTATACTTTATTGGTCAGAATTATGTAACAAAGCAAACATTAGCTTTATAATTGTCTGGTAACTAAATAGTTTAGATTGCTCATCCTTTTTAATAAAGATATGTAAGACAGGAGAGTGTTAGAAACACGACTGGGAGAGTCCAGCAATGACACACCAATATCCATATAGCAATGCTGCTAGAAAGTATAGGTCCTTCTTTTTTCAACACATTGGTAAGCAAAACTCACTGGACAGTTCTTTACATATACATATATTTTTAAACTTTTCTTGACAATCTACCCCAAAATAAGTGAAATTCATAACTATATTTGATCCCCAAATTGGCTAGTAGCCTCACCCTCATATAATTTTTCAATATCAACATGGGAAGAATATTTGTATTACTGTAGAAAATTACTTATTTTAATATTTTAAAATAAGTTTTAAAACAACTTTAAAGTCTAAAATTTAATTTTTTATTTTAATATTTGTGTTACTGCAGAAAATTATATATTGGTAAGACAAATACAGAATCCACGGAAGATAAGTTTATAAAGCATGAATACTGATAAGCAAGATACTTATCAAGATACTGGTGAGCACAGAGAAAAACCAATTAAAAATCAAATATGGGGAAATATTCTATTTCATTACTTAAAAATACTTCTTACACCCTGCAAATTAGTAGATAAACACACTCAAATTGAAAATATTTAGTGCTGACTCTTATGATAAAAGCTGGCACATATCAAAATACAATGACTATTTGATATGATAATATTACTTCTGGGAATTTTTCCTAAGGAACCAATTCTAATAAAAGTGAAGCCATATGCACAAAGTGTGTATCATGTCAAAGTTATTCATAATAATTAAAAATTTTTGAGAGAAAAGTCTAAATATCTAATAAGGAAAAACGACTAATGAAATTATAGTGGAATAGATTTTATGAGATATAATGAAGTCACTGAAATAATAATTATAACAATTTGACAATAAGCAATAATGTTTATGATTCAATGATAAGTGTGAAAAGCAAAACACAAAGCACATAATGATGTGATTTCTGGTGAAGATTTAGAAATGAAAACCCCTCACATATACTTTCAGACACTATTGATATGATTTGCCTACAATACACAAACACATAGAGAGGGGTAATATTAATAAAACATCCATGTACAAAATACTTTTAAAAATTATCACTCCCTAGAAAAATGTTTTAAAAGTTATGTAGGACTTCCCTGATGATCCGATCATTAAGAATCTGCCTTCCAATACAGGGTGTGCTCATTAGATCCCTGCTCCCTGAGGATCCCACATGTCACTAAGCAGCTTAGCCCACGCACCACAACTACTGAGCCCCAGAGCCGAAACTACTGACGTACGTGCACCCTAGAGCTGCTTTTCCACAACAAGCGAAGCCACTGCAATGATAAGCCCGCGCACCGCAGCTAGAAAGTAGCGCCCGTTTGCTGCAGCTAGAGAAAGCCCACACGCAACATGAAGACCTGGTGCAGCCAGAAAAAAACAAAAAACTATACATAGCATGTCAGTAAACGAGTGTAATTACGTTTAGAAATTGTAAGACCTCCTTTCTTTAATATTCTGAAGTACATCAAGATTTATTTCTTTTATGTGTAATTCAGTGACAGTAAAGATTGGTGTCTTTCACTAGTTCTAGAAAAATGTCACCCATTATTTCTTAGAATAATTTACTCCCCCATTCCCTATCTCCTCCAAAACTCTTAACTCTACTTTCATATTTTTTATTTCTTTCTATCTCTGTGATTCTGAATATTTTATATAAATATTCCATTTTCATAATTCTCTCTCCAGCTTTATTGAATCATTTTTCTAACATACTCATCTCAAAACCTGTCTCTGAAACACTATAAACATAGTTATTTATATGCTCTACCTGATTAGTCCTAAATATAGTCTTTGTGTGAATCATTTATTGGTTTGATTTTTCTGTTTAATGTCAATAACATAGGCTTGTTTGCTCATTTTATGATTTTCTAAGAATTCTAAATTTGCATATGATTTAATTCAAAGAAAGTCTTTGTGGATTTATTTTTCATGTTCTTGCCTCCAGAAAGATCTTATGCTTGTCTCCCCTAGGCACTTAGGAACAGCCATTAAAGGACCAGTATAGGCTGAAGTTTTGGCTTGAAGCCTTTTGGGCTTTACTGTACAACTGAATTATGCTCCCAGATCTGCTTAAAGAAGGGTTTGTGTTGAGAAATTATGAATAAAAACGTTTCCATTTCTTTCCTGCTCTACCCAAAGCCATGGCCAAAAGACATTCAGGCAAACCTACTTTCTTGCTTTTCACAGATTGTGGTTTCACTAGCTTACTGACTGCAGTTGTCGTTTTTGGAGGACCTAACTTTGTGTGGTTAAGTCTTCAATCAGTCCTCAGATCTTGCATGGGCCTCTCTCTGTGTCCAAAACCCAAGTCATAAGTGAATAGGGATTAATATCTGCCCCCAAAGACCAACAACAATGTCTGGCAAAACCTATCTTTATTTTTAATAAAACTAGACTTCATTAAACACCCTCTATAAGCAAAGAGGGAAGATGTTACATGCTTCATGCTGCCGTGTGTAAAGATACTACAGTTAAAAACAGTAGCACTCAAAAGACACTACACAAGCTTCATTTTTAAAAATACGATTACTTCCCAAAATGAGAAAAAAATATGGGAGATTTCTTATTTATATCTTGGAAATAATCAAGAGATATCACTACCTTGGTGCAAGGATAGCAAAAAGGAATGATGGGAGAATACGAGGTCAGAAGAAATTGCACGACTGAGATGGAAAATGGCATTTCTACATGACAATCCACATGGAAAAATTTAACACACTATTCAACGCAGAAAATGAAATTAACTTTGTATAAGATAACCTTGAGAAATTTTCCAGCATCTCAAGGGAAAGCTGGATAAACCTGATGAGTTAAATATGTAAACAAGAATCATGGAACAGATTCAGGAAAAGTGATCTTATATTTCGAGACTAGATAGTATGGAAGTCATAACACACATCAAGAAAAAGAAAAAGAGAAAAAAGGGATGAGGAGAAAGAAGAAAGAACTTCCTTACATTAAAAAAAAAAAAAACTGAGTCTGCAGATCAAACAAGTTCACCAAATATAGGTGCTGTAATTAATTAAAAGAAACCAAAAAAGTATGTGGATCCTTATAAATAAAAATGAAATGGTAAAATTTGCTCACACCAACAGACACAAAAAATAGTAAGGCAATGACATATAGAACTGAGGAGAAAATATTGTGTCTTGAAAAATGTTGTTTACATGTGAGGGCCTTGCAGGAAGATAACCCAAGGAAGAGAAAGAGTTAAATACAGACCACATATTGATAAGGAAAATTGCAGGGACTTCTGTGAGGGTCCAATGGTTAGGACTCCGTGGTCCCAGTGCAGGGGGCGCCGTTCTGATCGTTGGTCAGGGAACTGAGATCCTACATGCCTCCCAGCGTGGCCATACAAATAATCAGAGCTCAAAAATTTCAGAATTTCTTTTAAAATAGTATTATAACTGTATTGTTTACAATAACCAATACATGGGATGAACCTAAGAATCCATCAGTCAATAACTTGATGAAGAAAATAGGACACAGACATATAGATATGGATCCATCAGAATATTAGTCTCAATAAAATAGAAGGAAATCTTGCCATTTGCAGCAACATGTACAGACATTGAGGGCATTACATTAAGTGAAATACGTTAAGGGAAGGCAAACACTGTATGCTCTCACTTACATGTGGAATCTACAAAAAAAAAAAACAGACTGGTGATCACTAAAGGTAAAGAGTGGAAGGTGGGCAACATGGGTGAAGGTGATCAAAAGTTAAAAATGTCCAATAGTAAAACTGTAAAACGCCCTCATAGTCAACAAAAGAGTCCGTACTTGGGTGCAGTCTCCAAAATGACAGAATGATCTCTGTTCGTTTTCAAGGCAAGCCATTCAATATCACAGTAATCCAAGGCTATGCCCCAACCAGCATTGTTAAAGAAGCTGAAGTTGAATGGTTCTATGAAGATTTACAAGACATTCTAGAACTAACAACCCAAAAGTATGTATTTTTCATCACAGGGGACTGGAATGCAAAAGTAGGAAGTCAAGACATACCTGGAGTAACAGGCAGATTTGGCCTTGGAGTACAGAATGAAGCAGGGCAAAAGCTAGCAGGGTTTTGCCAAGAGAACACACCAGTCATAGCAAAAACCCTAATCCAACAACACAAGAGAAGACTCTATGCATGGACATCACCACATAGTGAGTAGTGAAATCAGATTGACTATATTCTTTGCAGCCAAAAATGGAAAAGCTCTATACAGTCAGGAAAGACCAGGAGCTGACTGTGGCTCAGATCATGAACTCCTTATTGCCGAATTCAGACTTAAAATGAAGAAAGCAGGGAAAGTCACTAGACCATTCAGGTATGACCTGAATCAAATCCCTTACGATTATACAGTGGAAGTGACAAATAGATTCAAGGGATTAGCTCTGATGGAGTTCCTGAAGAACAATGGATGGAGGCTCGTGACACTGTACAGGAGGCATTGATCAAGCCATCCCCTAAAAGAAGAAAGGCAAAATGGTTGCCTGAGGAGGCCTTACAAATAGCTGTGAAAAGAAGGGAAGTGAAAGGCAAAGGAGAAAAGGAAAGATATACCCAACTTGAGTGCCAAAGACTTGATGCTTTTGAACTGTGGTATTGGAGAAGAATCTTGAGAGTCCCTTGGACTGCAAGGAGATCCAACCAGTCCATCCTATAGGAGATCAGTTCTGGGTGTTCACTGGAAGGACTGAAGCTGAACTCCAATACTTTGGCCACCTGATGCAAAGAGCTGACTAACTTGAAAAGACCCTAATGTTGGGAAACATTGAAGGTGGGAGAAGAAGGGACGACAGAGGATGAGATGGTTTGATGGCATCATCAACTCAATGGACATGAGTTTGTGTGAACTCCGGGAGTTGGTGATGGACAGGGAGATCTGGCGTGCTGCAGTCCATGGGGTCGCAAAAAGTCAGACACGACTGAGTGACTGAACTGAACCGAACTGAACCCATTTGAATTCAGAGTTTCAAAGAACAAGGAGAGACAAGAAAGCTTCCCTCAGTGATCAATGCAAAGAAATAGAGGAAAATAATAGAATGGGAAAGACTAGAGATCTCTTCAAGAAGATTAGAGATACCAAGGGAACATTTCATGTGAAGATGGACAAAATAAAGGACTGAAATGGTATGGAACTAACAGAAGTAGAAGATATTAAGAACAGGTGGCAAGAATACACAGAAGAACTATACAAAACAGATCTTAATGACCCAGATAACCACGATGGTGTGATCACTTACCTAGAGTCAGACATCCTGGAGTGTGAAGTCAAGTGGGGCTTAGGAAGCATCACTGCAAACAAAGCTAATGGAAGTGATGGAATTCCAGCTATGCTATTTAAAGTCCTAAAAGATGATGCAGTGAAAGTGCTGCACCCAATATGCCTGCCACTTTGGACATTTTAGCAGGGCCCACAGGACTGGAAAAGGTCAGTTTTCATTCCAATCCCAAAGAAAGGCAATGCCAAAGAATGTTCATACTACTGCACAATTGCACTCATCCCACACGCTAGCAAAGCAATGCTCAAAATTCTCAAAGTCAAGCTTCAACAGTACGTGAACCGAGAACTTTCAGATGTTCAAGCTGAATTCAGGAAAGGCAGAGGAACCAGAGATCAAATTGCCAACATTCGTTGGATTATCAAAAAAGAAATAGAATTTCAGAAAAAAAAACATCTACTTCTGCTTTATTGATTACACCAAAGCCTTTGACTGTGTGGATCAAGACATACTGTGAAAAACTCTTCAAGAGATGGGAATATCAAACCACCTTATCTTCCTCCTGGGAAATCTGTATGCAGGTCAGGAAGCAAATGTTAAAACTGGACATGGAACAACATACTGGGCCCGAATTGGGAAAGGAGTATGTCGAGGCTGTGTATTGTCACCCTGCTTATTTAACTTATATGCAGAGTACATCATGAGAAACACTGGGCTGGAGGAAGCACAAGCTGGAATCAAGATTGCCGGGAGAAATATCAATAACCTCAGAAAAGCAGATGATACCACGATTGTGGCAGAAAGTGAAGAGGAACCAAAGAACCTCTTGATGAAAGTGAAAGAGGAGAGTGAAAAATGTTGGCTTATAGTTCAGCATTCAGAAAACGAAGATCATGGCATCTGGTCCCATCACTTCATGGGAAATAGATGAGGAAACAATGGAAACAATGACACACTTTATTTTCTTGGGCTCCAAAATCACTGCAGATGGTGACTGCAGCCATGCAATTAAAAGATGCTTGCTCCTTGGAAGAAAAGTTACGACCAACCTGGACAGCATATTAAAAAGCAGAGACATTACTTTGCCAACAAAGGTCCATTTAGTCAAAGCTATGGTTTTCCCAATAGTCATGTATGGATGTGAGAACAGGACTATAAAGAAAGCTGAGTGCTGAAGAATTGATGCTTTTGAACTGTAGTGTTGGAGAAGACTCCTGAGAGTCCCTTGGACTTCAAGGAGATCAAACCAGTCAGTCCTCAAGGAAATCAGTCATGAAAATTCATTGGAAGCACTGATGCTGAAGATGAAACTCCAATACTTTGGCCACCTAATGTGAAGAACTGACTCATTTTAGAAGACCCTGATGCTGGGAAGGATTGAAGGCAGGATGAGAAGGGGATGAGAGAGGATTAGATGGTTAGTTGGCATCACCAATTCAGTGGACGAGTTTGAGCAAGCTCCCAGAGTTGATGATGGACAGGGAAGCCTGGTGTGCTGCAGTTTATGGGATCACAAAGATTCAGACACAAATGAGCCACTGAACTGAACTGAACTGAATTGTAAAATAAATGTTATAAGGATGTTTTGTACAACGTGGTGATTATAGTTAATACTGTATCGTGTATTTGAAAGTTGCTAATAAACCAAAGCATAAAAGTTCTCATCATTTATACACACAATAAAATTGTATGTGTGTTTGGTGACGAATATTAATGAAAGGTGATGATCATTTCTCGGTCTGTACATATATCAAATCACTATGTTGTTCTGCTGAAAGTGATATAATGTTATATGCCAATTATAACTCAATAAAAAGTTGGAAAATATTAGCATAACCCTAAATTCAAGAAACTGATCTTTATAGCATGTAAGTAATGCAGTAAGACAAATAATTAATTATGTAGCCTAATCTAGAAAGTATTTTTCTGAGAATGACATGTGGTTGGTGTTATTTGAAAATCTACTAACATAAATGTTAATGAATAGAGATCAAAAAGCAGAGGAGAATAGAAAAAAAATAAACAGGACTTTTGGATATATGTATCCATTTCAGATACAAATCTCAGTTTACGAGCTAACAGTACTTACTAAATATGAGAGGGCAGCATGGTGGGTATTAACACAGGCCCTGGGGCTCACATTGCTAGTGTCTTAGTCTAGTGCTGCCCTATGCTAACTGTATGACCATTAAGAAAATCAATCTCAGTGCCTCAATTTTCTAATCTGTAGAATGGGAATAATAATAACAATCATTAATGATAATAATAATAATATCACTATCTACCTCATGGAACTCCTGAGATAATTCAAGGAGTTAATATATATTTTAAAAACTTGATTTAATAGATGGCCCATGTCTCATTATACAAGTATTTATAACAGCAAATTCATACATGAAAGTGTAGTTGCTCAGTCATGTCTGACTCTTTGCAACCCCACAGACTGTAGCCTACCAGGCTCCTCTGTCCATGGGATTTTCCAGGCAGTAGTACTGGAGTGGACTGCCATTTCCTTCTCCAGGGGATCTTCCCAACCCAGGGCTCAAACCCGGATCTCCTGTATTGTAAACAGACGCTTTACCATCTGAGCCACCAGGGAAGTCTTTCTAACATGAAACCAATAGTCAAAATTATACTTGGCATACACAGTCCTTCTTAAAACTATTGCATACTCTCACTACTGTTATTTACCAATATTCAACATGTTCCAAACAATTCAGTAAGATAAGAAAAATTGAATCATACATTTTAGAAAGGAAGAAAGCACATTATCATTATTTGAAGACTGATTAGGTACTAAAACAAACAAAAGGAATCAACTGAAACAGAAAATCTATTAGATAGAAGGCAAGAAATGAGTAAGTAGACAGGTAACAAATTAAATATACAAAAATCAATTTTCTTTCTATGAACCAGCAAAATAAATTATTAAGTATAATAAAAATTCTATCACAATAGCAACACAACTATAAAATATCTAGGGATGAAATTAATAATAAACACCCTAAGGATTATATGATAAATCTCAGGAATTTACCAACAGATAAAAAAGAAAAATTTAAAGAAATGAAGGAATATACTGAATTCTGGGAAAGCAGGGCCCAATAGCATGCAATATCAATTCTCCTCATATTAGTCTATAAAAGCATAGAAAATCAAAACAGCAATGGGGATTTTCAGACTTGGCAAACTAATTCCACTTTAGAAGAATACATGGCAAAAATATCCAAGAATCATTTTGGAATAAAGAGTGAAAATAATAATGAGGGTTTTCCTTTACAGATAAGCAAAAGATCTTACATATTTACAATAATTTACTGTTATGGCTCAGGCGGTAAAGCGTCTGTCTACAATGCGGGAGACCCAGGTTTGATCCCTGGGTTGGGAAGATCACCTGGAGAAGGAAATAGTAATCCACTCCAGTACTATTGCCTGGAAAATCCCACGGACAGAGGAGCCTGTAGGCTACAGTCCGTGGGGTTGCAGAGAGTCAAACACGACTGAGCCGCTTCACTTCACTGTTATGATATTGATGCAGAATATGGCAGTAGATCAAGGGAAGAATGCAGAAAGCCCCCAAACCTTGGAATATGTGAAAATTTGCACATGATAAGAAGCTTTCCAAGTCACAAGAAAATGTACTATTTGGAGCTAAAACAAAGACAACTGATTAATATTTCAGGCAAAACTTTTCCCACAAATATAAAATTTTTATTTTGATTAAAAGGCTAAATATTTAAAAATCAAACAACAATACAGAAAAAAATACACATTTTATGTTTATCACCTCCAGACCCGGAGAAGGTCTTTTAATATATATCTGCAAAGAAGAAACCATAAAGGAAAATATTAGTGATTGAACAAATAAAATATAAAAATATGTAAATTGCCAAAAATATTACAAAAGAAACATGATTTTAATAAAGGGAAAAATTAGCTCTCTTGATACAAAATACAAATTACTATACTATACTATACTATAACATAGCATGATTTGATTTTCATTTCAGGTTTAGCCTTGATCCCAAAATTGTACTGATTTGCTGGTACAGATCTATAAATTGGCAATGTCATTGCTAGTTACCAGCGGAAGTGCATATAGCTGCAGTATTTCCAAAGGACAATTTGAAAATGCATCCTTAAGAATGCTTAAGCTCTTGGAGTTAATTCAAATCCCAGAAATCAATATTAAGAAAACAATCATAAGACAAACAATAAGAAATTCCTAAATAAGCATTAATATATCACTAGTCAAATAAGCTTGTGTATATTCATATCATGGAATATTAACATTATGTGTTTTGAATAGGCAACTTCATGGGGATAATTTCACAATTTAGTTTAAGCATCTCTGGAATGTTTAAATTTCCTTCTTTAAAAAATTTTTATTTTATTTTTGACTATAGCTGATTAGAACAACAGACTGCTTCCAAATCGGGAAATGAGTACATCAACACTGTATATTGTCACCCTGCTTATTTAACTTATGTGCAGAGTGTATCATGAGAAACACTGGGCTGGATGAAGCATAACCTGGAATCAAGATTGCTGGGAGAAATATCAATAACCTCAGATATGTAGATAACACCACCCTTATGGCAGAAAGTGAAGAACTAAATAGCCTCTTGATAAAAGTGGAAGAGCAGAGTGAAAAAACAGGCTTAAAACTCAACATTCAGAAAAACAAGATTATGGCATCTGGTCCCATCACTTCATGGCAAATAGATTGGGAAACAATGGAAACAGTGACAGACTTTATTTTGGGGGGTTCCAAAATCACTGCAGAGAAGGCAATGGCAGCCCACTCCAGTATTCTTGCCTGGAAAATCCCATGGGCAGAGGAGCCTGGTAGGCTGCAGTCCATGGGGTCGCTAAGAGTCGGACACGACTGAGCGACTTCACTTTCACTTATCACTTTCATGCGTTGGAGAAGGAAATGGTAACCCACTCCAGTGTTCTTGCCTGGAGAATCCCAGGGATGGCGGAGCCTGGTGGGCTGCCATCTATGGGGTTGCACAGAGTCAAACATGACTGAAGTCACTTAGCACCAAATCACTGCAGATGGTGACTGCAGCCAAGAAATTAAAAGATGCTTGCTCCTTGGAAGAAAAGATATGACCAACCTAGACAGCATATTAAAAAGCAGAGACATTACTTTGCCAACAAACATCCATCTAGTCAAGGCTATGGTTTTTCCAGCAGTCATGTATGGATGTAAGAGCTAGACTATAAAGAAAGCTGAGTGCCGAAGAATTGATGCTTTTGAACTGTGGTGTTGGAGAAGATCCTTGAGAGCCTCTTGGACTGCAAGGAGATCCAACCAGTCCATCCTAAAGGAGATCAGTCATGAATATTCACTGGAAGCACTGATGCTGAAGCTGAAACTCCAAGACTTTGGCCACCTGATGAGAAGAGCTGACTCACTTAAAAAGATGCTGGAAAAGATTGAAGGTGTGAGGAGAAGGGGACAACAGAGAATGAGATTGTTGGATGGTATCACCAATTCAATGGACATGAGTTTGAGTAAATTCTGGGAGTTGGTGATGGACAGGGAGGCTTGGTGTGCTACAGTCCATAGGGTCGCAAAGAGTCATATATGACTGAGTGACTGAACTGAACTGAACTGATAGCTGATTTCCAATGTTGTATTAGTTTCAGATGTCCAGCAAAGTGATTTAGTTATGCATATACTATATCTATTCTTTTCCAGAGTCTTTTCCCATTTGGTTATTACAGAGTATTTGGTAGTGTTCTCTGTGTTGTATAGTAGGTACTTGTTGATTATTTTACGTATAATAGCGTGTGTATGTTAATCCTAAACTCCTAATTTATTCCCTTTCCCCTGTGTTTCCCATTTCATAATCACAAGTCTGTTTTCTAAATCTCTGAGTTGATTTCTTTTTTGTAAATAAATTCATTTGTATCATTGTTTAGATCCACCCATAATGATAGCCTGATGTTTGTCTTTGTCTGACTTACTTCACTTAGTATCATCATCTCCAGGTCCATCTATATTGCTGCAAAAGCCATTATTTCATTCAATAGAATATTAAAAGCTAAAGTTGGCTACAGGGCAGTGTATCTTGCAATCCTAATTCCTAATTTTATTTAAAAATTGTAAATGATTCATATGTCCTAAAATGTTCAAAGTAGTTAGAAATGCATAATGATGACAGTACCCACTTTATTTATTTTCCTTTGCTCGATTTTCCTTATTTTTAGTCATGAAAAATAAGTAATTGCTTTTTCGCTCATATTTTCTTAAGCAATGCATGTAAGCTTGAAAAGAGTACTATATGAATGAATGTGTTATTTTATATAATATGTGATTTAAATTTTATAAGTAAAATTAAATTTAAAATTCATTCTAATAAATCATTAGTTAAATTTAAATTAAATTAAATACTTGAATTTAAATATTTCAAAAGGACAAAAAGCAAAGAATAAAGCTGGCTAGGCATACTGACTTATCTTGAGTACCTCTTTCTTCCTTCACATATATTACCTAGTACCCTCTGAAGGTGAAAGCGTTCGTTGCTCGGTAATGTCTGATTTTGGGACCCCATGGACTGTATGTAGCCAGCCAGGCTGTTCTGTCCACGGAATTCTCCAGGCAAGAATACTGGAGTGGGTGGCCGTTTCCTTCTCCAGGGCATATTCCTGACCCAGGGATCAAGCCCAGATCTCCCGCACTGCAGGCAGGTTACTTACTATCTGAGCCACCAGTACCCTCTAGATTCTCTTTAACTCCTTTGGGTCACTGAGCCTGTGCTTGTTTTCATTTGGGGGTTAAACATCTTAAGGTCTAGTAAAGATATAACAACAAGAAGTCTACTCCCTTATTGTCCCCAGAAATGTTCTCAGAATCTTTGGAAACTACTAGCGTGAGTCGAGAGACAGTGAGTTTGAGAGTTTTAAATGAGTTTGGAGAGGCTCTGAGCTGAATTAAGTACGTACAGCCTTTGTCCTGACATGCACCCAGCAGAGAAGTTAAAACCAAGCCAATCCAACCATGCAGATCCATGAAATCTAATAGGTGGAAGAGGAGAAAGCGAGAGAGTTGGTGGATAGGTTCCTTGGGTTCCTTGTTTATCGACCCCATCAAATGGACTCTAATGCTTTCACACTGAGGACCAAATCAATCGTGAAACATGTTGGTGTCTCTGCCATACTCCATCTGATGGGTTCCTGTGTATAAAGCCCCTCTGTATCCATCCTTTCAGCCCAGGCTTCCTAATCCATTACTGACAAGCATTTCCTTAGTAACTGCAAAAAGGCCCTATATTCATGGAAACAGCAGGGCTGAAGGTGAGGGCTGTATTTCAAATGTATCCTTTATTTCTAGGCTGGACCTTCCCTGGATCTTTTATTGGTGAATTTGTGCTTAAGCCATGAATGACACAGCAGACAGCTAAGTCCTCTGTGATTGCCTTTCTATGTCTTTCTGGACCATACACCCGAGAGTAAATATGAATCAGATACTGTATTTTAGACAGCCTACAATTTGAGCAGAGTCAGGAACGTTACCGAGTTTAACTTTCCGTTTTATAGATGCATAAACTGACAATGCCTTATACAAGGTTATACAGCTAAGTGCTGGAAAAAACTGGGTTACAATAAATGTTCCCCTGACACTAATCAAATGTCTCTGTCAATACATATGGCTTTTAACATCACAAACCTGTTTAATAATAGCCTTTGGAGATTTGGAGTCCATCTTTTCTTACAGGTTATGTGCTGCCATAAATCGCACATTTCCAAATTCCTCATCACCCCAAGAAACAAAAAGCCTCAACCAGAATGGCAGTGGGCACACGCACAAGCCCAATCTTAAACAACTGGGCTGTCACCTTCCTTCTCCATCCCACCCACTGTCCCTGTCACTCATCTTCCCTGGCCCTTGGATCCCTTATCCTGCCCTTGGTTCCTGAAGCCTTCATAGCCTACCTTAAGATGGCTAGCCAGAGCAATCTCTCTAGCTCTGAGTCCCTAGGGCCATTCTCAGACCTAGTTTTGAACTTTCCTTGTAGTGTCACAGATTGGGGGTTGGAGGGAGGGAGAAGGTACCCTGCCACTGCCTATGAGTTTTATATAACATTTTGAGAAATTCACCTGAAAAAGACAATGACCAATTAGAACTGCTATGGTTTTTCCAGTGAGAGTTGGACTATAAAGAAGGCTAAGCACCAAAGAATTGATGCTTTTGAATTGTGGTGTTGGAGAAGACTCTTGAGAGTCCCTTGCACTGCAAGGAGATCCAACCAGTCCATCCTAAAGGAAATCAGTCCTGAATATTCATTGGAAGGACAGATGCTAAAGCTGAAGTTCCAATACTTTGGCCACCTGATGCAAAGAGTTGACTCAATGGAAAAGACCCTGATGCTGGGAAAGATTGAGGGCAGGAGCAAAAGAGGGCAACAGAGGATGAGATGGTGAGATAGCATCACCAACTCAATGGACATAAATTTAAGCAAATTCTGGGAGGCAGTGAAGGCAGGGAAGCCTGGCAGGCTGCAGTCCATGAGGTCCCAAAGAGTTGGACACAACTTAGCGACTGAACAGCAACGACAACAAATTAGAACAAGTGCTGGTCATAGCAATGGAGCAGGGTTCTGCTTGGCCAGATCCTGTAGCTTCTGAACCTTGATGTGGTCCTGGAGGAATCTGGAAGAAGAGTGAGCAAGAACAGTATAGTGAAGGGGTGGATGGGGTTCCCCTGGAGGGCATCAGCAGTGGCTATTAACGTGCAGAAGTGAAAGTATTTTAATGCACTAACAGTGGACATAGTCATACTGGTGCACCCAGTGGAATATCAACCCTAATCTTTATCCAAGCCTCCAGCTTTCACTCCAGTCCATCCAAGTGCACCTGGGAGCTGTCTCTTTGTCTGATGAGAGGGATGGGACATAAACAAAAACTATTTTCAAAAGGTGGAACATTAACATGAAGCTGAATACCCCAACTTTCCCATATGACTTCTCCCAGGAGAGGGACCCACCAGACAGGCCTTCACCAGACACTCTGGATGGCGCCTGCGTTGGGAGGGTAAGAGCACCATAACAATGCTGAAGCCAGTGCTTCTCAAGACATGATCCTCAGATTAGCGTTTGCCTCTGAAATGTTTGTGAACACTTAAAGAAATAGAAGACCTGAGTCTGAATATAAATCAATCATGTGACCAAGCACACATTTAGTTAATCTGATTTTTTTTCCCAAGGAAGGAGCATGTGATTGTGTTTATTTATATCTCTGGTACAAGTTACTTAGATCTTTGTAGTAACAGATGAATCGATAGTTCAGGAACCAGTTTGAGTCGTACTGCTCCAGAATAGGCCCCCAAAAGGCCTCTGCGTTGAATAGTGCAAAATAATATGTTTGGAGTCAGTTCTGTAGGCTCTGAATCTCAACACTGCCACTTCATATCCCAGTGGCTATTCAATTTATATAACCTATATGAAATCAAGGCCTTTTTCCTTAAAATGGGAAAATATTCTCTATCACTCAAATGTTTCTATGAATACTGAATGAAATAAAAGGTGCACCTGTACCACACAGCTGCACAGAGTAGCTGCTCCATTAATGGGGATTCCGGGTGCTTTTACCTCATGTACTATTATACACAGGAGTGTGGCCATTTGTACAGATGAGAGATATATCTACACACACACACATACACATATATACATGAAACATACAAATATACGTACCTCCTTAAAAAGCTAAAAAGAGAGTCACCCATGATCCCTGAATCCCATTCCTAGGCATATATCTGGAGAAAACTCTAATTCAAAAAGACACCTGCAGCCCCGAGTTCATGGAAGCATTATTCACAGTAGCCAAGGCTATTGTATTGCTGTGGAAGCAACTATCGCTCTCTCTCGCTATATATATATATATGTGTGTGTGTGTGTGTGTATATATATACATATATATGTGTATATATATATATATGTATGTATATGCACACACATTTATTGGAATATTACTCAGCCTTTAAAAAGAATGAAATAACGCCATTTACAGTAACACAAATAGGTCTAGAAACTGTCAGGCTACATGAAATGAGGCAGAAAGAGACAGACAAAAGCCATGTGATATCACTTATATGTGAGATTTTAAAAAATGATACAAATGAACTTATTTACAGAAGTGAAATGGACTCGCAGACACAAGTTACAAACTCATGGTTAACATGGGGGGAAAAGGAGAAAGGAATGAATTGGGTGTTTGAGTTAACAGATACACACACTACTATATATGAAATAGATACCCAACAAGGACTCATTGTATAGGTAAGTATAGCATAAACTATACTCAATATCTCATAATAATCTGTAAGGGAAAAGAATTTTAAAAAGAATGATACACATGGATGTGTGCTAAGTTGCTTCAGTCGTGTCCGACTCTGTGTGACCCCGTGGACTATATAGCCTTCCAGGCTTCTCTGTCCATGGCATTCTCCAGGCAAGAATACTGGAGTGGGTTGCTGTTTCCTTTTCCAATATGTACGTATGTATATAAAATGATTCACATTGCTGCACACCTGAAACAAACACAACACTGTGAATAAACGAATACTTCAGTTTTAAAAGTGTATCTATGTATGTATAAATAAATGCCACTCATCTATGATCAGATTTCGCTTTCTTCTTTATTTTCTTCCATTGTTAAATTTGATGTGGATAAACACAATGAGGCAAAGTACTGAGGGCAGGCATTCAAGAGAAGCTAGAGCTTTTAATTACCTAGATAAGTAAAGTTTTAGATGAGCTGAGGGAGAAGAATCATATTCCTGGTATACAGAGACACCCTAAAGGTATGTCAAGTCCAGTTCCAGACCACCAGAATAAAGTGAATATTAGCGTGTACTCTAGTCTATCAAATGTTTCAAGTTAGGAGGAATTTCCTCCTTAACCTTCTGGAATTCTTCTGGTGGGTCTAATGATTAAACTGATACAAGATAGATTAATAGGAGAAAAAAAAATGGAACCCCTGAAAGTGACCAGAGCAGGCTATTTGTATATATTGTTTTTAGACAAAGAAACAACTATTTGTGAAGATTAAGAAAAACTATGGTGTTGGAGGAGACACTTGAGAGTCCCCTGGACTGCAAGGAGATCCAACCAGTCCATCCTAAAGGAGACCAGTCCTGGGTGTTCATTGGAAGGACTGATGCTAAAGCTGAAACTCCAATACTTTGGCCACCTCATGCAAAGAGTTGACTCATTGGAAAAGACCCTGATGCTGGGAGGGATTGGGGGCAGGAGGAGAAGGGGATGACAGAGGATGAGATGGCTGGATGGCATCACCGACTCAATGGACATGAGTTTGGGTGAACTCTGGGAGTTGGTGATGGACAGGGAGGCCTGACGTGCTGCGATTCATGGGGTCGCAAAGAGTCGGACACAATTGAGCGACTGAACTGAACTGAAGAAAACAAAGGGATTTGTGCGTTGGGGTGTGAATTCCCTATCTCTGGAAATAAGGATGCTTTCCGTCCTCCTACTATAGGGAGAATACCTTCACATGGTTCATATGGTAGGTTTATTTTCTGTTTCACGGAGAAAGATGGGAATACGAGTTGTTTTGTTTTGTTTTTTTCCTGTGCCATGAAGCATGTGAGAGCTTGTTCCCAAACTGCGTGTTGAACCTGAGCCCCCTGCAGTAGAAGCATGGAGTCTTCACCACTGGACTACCAGGGAAGTATCCAAGTGTTTGCTCAATATATTTTCCCCTCCACAGGCCATTTCTAAAATGGATTTTATTCAAGATAATCAATGTGCCATTGAGTCATATTTTGGGGTGGTCTTCCCTCAGCCCCAACAGTGTGCAATAGAATTATGTCTAAAAACATAAAACCAATGTGCATACCTTAATAAAGAATACTTTGTGCTAAAAAATCCTTACCTATGATACAAGGATGATAACTTCAGGCACAACAAAACTGAGATCAAACTACAGACTGATACTCAGCTCTCTACATTAATGGCCTGACAGGAAAAGGGACATAAATATTTCTGGCCATCAATTTTATTTATCTCAAGTCTCTACTGTTTTGTTGCACAAACTATCCAATATTCAAACAAAATTACAATGAACACAAGAAAGCCAAAAAAACAAATCTATTATTAAGGCATAAAATAATCAACAGAATTGAACCCAGACACACTGAAACTATCAAATAGGCACTCGAAAATAACATGATTAATAAGCTGAAGGAACTCGTGGAAAAAGTGGAGAATATGTACAAATAGGAAATTTCAACAAAAAGGTGGGGATTACAAAGGGGAGTGAAATGGAAATGCTAGAAGTGAAAACTGCAATATCAGAAAGAATACCTCTGATGAGCTTATCAGCAAGAACGGGGCCAATTATTTAATACTTTTGTTATCACAATCTCAGTTAGGGGTTTTAGGCTTTGTTTTACTTCTCTACTTTATGCTTGGAGGTTACAGGACTTTTAAGAGACTATAAAACTTAAGAAAATAGTGTATAAGTAAATTATCTATGATTCTAACAGTAATTTCAACTTGGAGCCTCCATGTTCATATGCAAAATACAATGCATTATGTTCAAGGTTGCAAAAAAAAAAAAATCCTTACCATCATCTGAGCCTATAGTGCATCACAATCTTTCTGCTATAGTAATATCCAATACCTCTGATTGCATACATAACAAATATAATAATGAAAAAGTGTGAAATATTTTGAGAATGACCCAAATGTGACAGAGATGCACAAAGTGAGCAAATGCTACAGGGAGGAAAATGCCGCTAACTGACTTATTCAACACAGGGTTGCCAGAAACCTTCCATTTGGAAAAAAAAAAGAAAGCAGTATCAGCCAAGTACCATAAAATGAGACATGCTTGTATACAATTCTTATAGAAGGTAGAAGTTGAGAAGAAAGAAATTCAGAGCTTGAGCAGAAAAGGAAAAATTATCCCCAAAGAAACCTACATTTGACAAATCAAGCAAGTTGATCGGAAAGTGGCCAGGAACAGTGTGACAGTGTGGGGGACAAGAATGACTTCTTAGGGAGCCCTACACCCTGATGAGACCTTGACACCATCACCATTCTTAACACCGTCTTCCAGAACCCTAGACCACAGTTTATGCGGGGACCAGCTGCTTGTTCCAGCCAAGAGGATTCTAACTGGGTTTCACTGAACAACAGAAATGCAGGGATGGTTGATTATTACCCTCAATTTGAATGCAGATTTGTGTGGAGGGGTCTTTTAGGAGGTGTCCTTGACTTCATGAAGAATTACAGGTTTTTCTGAAGGTTGACAGCTGGGCTGGGTCAGCATTCATCACCAGTAAACAATTGGCATTGACGCCCCTCACACACACACATAAATGGAAATTTATTTAGCTCTCACTACATGTACGTGATACTATGCTGAGAAGAAAGAAGCACCATGCCAACACTCAACCATGACTTATGTGCCCATCACCTCCAAAAGACCACCTCCATCTCGACATCTCCAGCAGAGTGTGATGCAGTGTATAATTTTAGAGGGCGGGGTTAGGCACTCAGAACATCATCAAAGGAGTTCAAAGAGGATGTCAACCTTCAAGGATCCAATCGCCTACTAGAAAAGTACAACTCACAGTAAAATGAGAAACATTTTGGATGTTCAGAGGGAAAATAACTGCTCTGGCTAAGCTCAGACTTTGCATGTCCCTGTACACCATTTTTGTTGTTCTTGATATTTATTTAACTATGTATTTATTCACTTCGCTGCACCAGGTCTTAGATGTGGCATGCAGGGTCTTTTAGTTTTGGCATGTGGGATCTAGTACCACCACAAGGGATTGAACCCAGGCCCCACGAACTGGGAGTGTGGAGGCTTAGCCCCTAGACCACCAAGGAAGTCCCAATACAGCATTTTAAAGAAGTCTAACAAAACAAGAGAAGCAACATAAGCAGCTAAATACACAGTTTTACACTTTCCTAGCCCTGTGCATTTATGCTATCTGCTTGGCCCCTGTAACACTCAATTCTGAGCAATTCTAGTTACTAACATTCTTTCTTTGATATTCTTTTCTTATTCCCCTTCAAGTTTTGCCTGACTGAATGCTTCAGAGAGAGACAGAATAGGGAAAAAATCAATACAAACAGGAACAGGGGCTAATAATATCCATTAGGGCCTGAAGATTTATGTGTGGCTAGAAGTTGATATTATGATCCAAAAGATACCATCTGATCAAAAGTAATACAGCAATTTTATATTCAGTTCAGCAAATGGAGCCTGACCAAATAAGGAGAAAAATCATCATTCAGAATTTAAAAGCAGTGAGATTGCTGTACAAAACTTTCATATTGAGCCTATAAGTAAATTAAGAAATAATGGTTAATTTTAGAATATTTTAACCAAAAAATCAGTAAGAAAATTTTACTGATAGCATTAATGGGAAATAGATGGGGAAACAGTATAAACAGTGTCAGACTTTATTTTGGGGGGCTCCAAAATCACTGCAGATGGTGACTACAGCCATGAAATTAAAAGACACTTACTCCTTGGAAGGAAAGTCATGACCAACCTAGATAGCATACTAAAAAGCAGAGATACTACTTTGACAGCAAAGGTCCGCCTAGTCAAGGCTATTGTTTTTCCAGTGGTCATGTATGGATGTGACAGTTGGACTGTGAAGAAAGCTGAGCACCAAAGAATTGATGCTTTTGAACTGTGGTGCTGGAGAAGACTCTTGATAGTCCCTTGGACTGCAAGGAGATCCAACCAGTCCATCCTAAAGGAGACCAGTCCTGGGTGTTCATTGGAAAGACTGATGCTGAGGCTGAAACTCCAATACTTTGGCCACCTCATGCAAAGAGTTGACTCATTGGGAAAGACCCTGATGTCGGGAGGGATTGGTGGCAGGAGGAGAAGGGGACGACAGAGGATGAGATGGCTGGATGGCATCACCGACTCTATGGACATGAGTTTGGGTGAACTCCAGGAGTTGGTGATGGACAGGGAGGCCTGGCGTGCTGCGATTCATGGGATCGCAAAGAGTCAGACACGACTGAGGGACTGAACTGAACTGAACTTATTAATAAAATTAACCCTAAGGGGATAAAAAATAAGATTTTGTTTTCATCTTCTAGAGTTCTGCTCTGTTTTTCATGAAATGACACCCACCCAGCTGCAAATAGTTTTGAAAAGTTGATTTGCACAAATGTTGTGTTTTAAAACATGCGCATAATGAGAATGTAAGGAGAGATTTGTTTGATAAATTTATTCAAGAAAATTATTTTTTCCTGTGTGCAGAGACCCTTGGACTACAAGGAGATCAAACCACTCAGTTCTAAAGAATTTAACCCTGAATATTCATTGGAAGGACCCATGCGGAAGCCCCAATATGTTGGGCTCTAGATGCGAAGAGCCAACTAATTGGAAAAGTCCCTGATGCTGGGAAAGATTGAAGGCAAAAGGAGAAGAAGCAGGAAGAGTAGGTGGTTAGATAGCATCACCAACTCAATAGCCATAGTGAAGTGAAAGTGAAGTCGTGAAGTCGTGTCCGACTCTTTGCGACTCCATGCACTATAGCCCACCAGGCTTCTCCATCCATGGGGTTTTCCAGGCAAGAATACTGGAGTGGGTTGCCATTTCATGAATTTGAGCAAATGCCCGAAAGTAGCAGAGGACAGAGGGGCCTGGTGTGCTGCAGTCCATGGGGTTGCAGAGAATTGGACACGGCTTAGCGACTGAACAACGACAACAAAGGCCTCAGCAGGATGCATTGTCCCAAACTTCAGGTCTAGGTCCCAAACAGTTTGGCCTTGAATATGCCTCTTGGCCCAGAGTTGGCAGGGAGATCTTGACACTTGGAGATCTTTTTAGATGAAAATGAAGAGGCTGCTCTCCTCTATTTTGCTTGCTGCCAACAGTAAAAACCAACATTTTCTGCTGGGAATCCTCTCTTTCCTGTGAGTGGAAGTCTAAACATCACTGGTTCTGCTTACCAGATAAAGGGAGATGCTAAAACCACATCAATCCAAGAGCTGCTGAGCAGTGACTGCAAATGGTGAGCCTGTGGCTTTGTGATTCCCCAGGGTTCACGTTTGTGTAGAGAGGCCTTCAGAATCCATGAGCAGAGAAGTAATAATAAGAGTAATAAAAACAGTAACAGAGCTGAACACCGTCAGGCTATAATTGCTCCGGCATCAGAGCAAACAGTCCTCCCGTCGGGCCATGCGGCTTTGATACCCAACTGCTCAGGAGGGAACAGCTGGAGAATCCAGCAAGCAGGTTACATGTTAGCAGGTTTTGTTCACTTCAAATGAGGAGAGATGTTTTATTTTTTTAATGGAACTCTTCCCAATCAGTCCTATCTTTTTCCTTCCTGCCTCCAACCTCCTATAAGGGGGAGTGTTCAGGTTATAGCCTGTTGATGGCAGATGAAAAGGGATGTGATATCAGTGAGAGATACTTAGAAGTTCAAGATGCACCAGCAGATAGCAGGAGATAGGGGCGTGCTGCTAAAATCACACAAACAAGGTTTCTGTTGTTTAGTCAATAAGTTGTGTCTGACTCTTGGCAAAACCATGGACTGCAGCATGTCAGGCTTCCCTGTCTTTCATTATCTCCCAAAGTTTGCTCAAACTAGCGTCCATAGAGTCCATGAGGCCATCCAACCATCTCATCCTCTGTTGCCCTCTCCTGTTCCTGCCATCAATCTTTCCCAGCGTCAGGGTCTTCTCCAAGCAGTCAGCTTTTCACATCAGCTGGTCAAAGTATTGGAGCTTCAGCTTTAGTATCAATCCTTCCAGTAAATATTCAGTGTTTATTTCCTCTAGGATTGACTGGTTTGATCTCCTTGCAGTTCAAGGGACTTTCAAGAGCCTTCTCCAGCACCACAATTCAAAAGCATCAATTCTTTAGCACTCAGACTTCTTTATGGTCCAACTCTCACATCCATACATGATTACTGGAAAACCATAGCTTTGACCATACAGACCTTTGTCGGCAAAGCGATGTCTTTGCTTTTTAATACAATGTATTGGTTTGTCAAAGCTTTTCTTCCAAGAAACAAGCATCCATTTTCTTTACATTCCAGATATCTCAGCTGGATGCAGCCTGAGATGGTTCTTTACTATCTCCCTTTTGCACAAGCCACTCATCTCTGGGCTACAGGAAGCACATACGCACCTTTTACCTGGGGAACTGCTCTCAATCCAACTGGGCCTCTAATTCACCATCAGTAAGGTGATAAGGATAAAACCATGCTGTGAAGTCCATGCTATTTCCCTTTCCCTGCCTCAAGCCAGGAAGAGGAGTGTAAGTAAAACCATGGGGATAGTCTGATACGTGAATGTAAAGTCTGGGACCCATAATGCATTGGGATTGGGTTTCCATTAAGACAGTCTACAAGAAATGGGGTGGAGTCCACAACATGATTTTATCCTTATCAGCCCTTCCTCTACTTTGACCTCTTTCTACATTCTTTTATTTATTTTAATGTATTTTTTTGTTGGAGTATAATTGCTTCACCGTGTTATGTTAGTTTCTGCTGTACAACACTGTGAAGCAGCTATACGTATACATATATCCCCTCCCACTTGAGCCTCCCTCCCACCCTCCTCGCCATCCCATCCTTCTAGGTGTCACAGAGCCCTGAGCTCAGCTCCCCGGGCTATACAGAAGCTATGGCTAAAGACGGTGTGATACATATATGCAGTGGAATACGATATGCTCAGACACATTTGATTTTCCATGAGGAGAAAGACTCAGATAGAAAGTGGAAAACTTCCTGAAGGTAGTTGTAAATCTTCTTTTAGCTGTGAGACTCTCTGGTAGCCTCCACTAACTAACCACATATGTGGGTTTGGCATTGCAGTGATCTACCACATTCATTAGAGTTAGACTTGAATTAATACCTAGATTTAAATGTATGTGTTATGTTGACTCTAGTGCCAAACATGGTTGCTTTAGAAGTAGACTTGGGATTAAATAGGATGGAGGACAGAAGTGGAGGGAAAACCTCCAAGGAGATGAGAAACTCTTAAGCTCAAGTACAGCGGTAAAGGTCTGGGTGTTCATCTTCCCTCAAGAGATAATCAGCCCTTAATACTGAAATGATGCTCTTAAAATATGTCCATCTCAGTGTCTGAACAAGTTGAGATAACCATTTGTGAATAGCATTTCTTACCCTTTTCTTTACCTTTCTCTAGCCAAAGACAATGGAGAAGGCAATGATGCCCCACTCCAGTACTCTTGCCTGGAACATCCCATGGACGGAGGAGCCTGGTGGGCTGCAGTCCATGGGGTCGCGAAGAGCTGGACACGACTGAGCGACTTCACTTTCACTTTTCACTTTCAGGCACTTGCGTCATCACAGAGCCCTGAGCTGAGCTTCCCGTGCTATACACTAGCTATGAATGTGTACATATATACAGTGGAGCATCAATCAGCCATGAAAAGAATGAGAGTGGGTCATTCGTAGTGACTTGGATCTTTCTACATTTTTGATCTGGTTAAAGGGGTCAAATTCATGGACTAAATGGCAAATATTTCCTCTGAAAATTCCAATCTTTTTAGCCATCCTTTTTAGTATTGGGCAGTATATACACATGGAAATTTCAGAAGTAATTTTCATACCAAGTTACACAGTGGATCTACTCTAGCCCTTTGTATTTTCTATATACGACTTAAGGGCTTTGCACGGATATTACCAGTCTTTTGCATAAATCTATTTATAAAATATGTAGCAATTAATGATATCAAGGACCACAGTCTCTTATCAAATGGAAGAAATATTCTGATTTTTCAGGACAAACCATTGCTTATCTCTGTTCCTCGAGCCATTTAGTGATTGTGTAGACAAACCCCAGTCCACAAAGCACTTGTAGATACCAATTTAGTTCAGTTCAGTCACTCAACCATGTCTGACTCTTTGTGACCCCATGGACTGCAGCACTCCAGGCTTCCTTGTCCATCACCAACTCCCAGAACTTGCTCAAACTCACGTCCATCGAGTCGGTGATGCCATCCAACCATCTCATCCTCTGTCATCTCTTCTCCTCCTGCCTTCAATCTGCCCCAGCATCAGGGTCTTTTCCAATGAGTCAGTTCTTCGAATTGGGTGGCCAAAGTACTGGAGCTTCAGCTTCAGCACCAGTCTTTCCAATGAATATTCAGGACTGATTTCCTTTAGGATTGACTGGTTTGATCTTGCAGTCTAAGGGATTCTCAAGAGTCTCTTCCAACACTACAGTTCAAAAGCATCAGTTCTTCAGAGCTCAGCTTTCTTTATGGTCCAACTCTCACATCCATACATGACTACTGGAAAAACTATGGCTTTGACTAGAGAAACCTTTGTCGGCAAAGTGATGTCTCTGCTTTCAAGGTTTATCATATGCAGTCAAGATTTGTCATAGCTTTTCTTCCAAGGAGTGAGTATCTTTTAATTTCATGGCTGCTGTCACCATCTGCAGTGATTTTGGAGCCCAAGAAAATAAAGTCTGTCACTGTTTCCATTGTTTCCCCATCTATTTGCCATGAAGTGATGGGACTGGATGCCATGATCTTATTTTTTTTAATGTTGAGTTTTAAGCTAGTTTTTTCACTCTCCTCTTTCACTTTCATCAAGAAGCAAGTAAAGTGGTCTGATATTCCCATTTCTTTAAGAATTTTCCACAGTTTGTTGTGATCCACAAACATGTAGATATAATTCATCTTAATTCTCATGCAACTCTATCTCATACAATAAAAGGCTGAGTTTTTTTTTAAAACAATGGTAATTATGTAGACAAATATATGTGCAAATCTTACAGTTTAAACCTAAGTGCAATGACACTGGAAATCACTTTGATTATCCCAAAAGAGGAGCTTTAGTAATCATTCCCTTGGTTTCCGAACTGAATTCATTAGGTAGGACCAGCTGTAACCGAGTTCAGTAACAGGATGTGCTCCTGTCAGGGCACATTCCTTTGTTCACTCCAGCCTGTGAACCCTAACTATGGAGCCTCTGTCTCTGGGCTTCCCTGGTGGTTCAGTGGGGAAGAATCTGCCTGCAATGCAGGAGACCTATGTTAGATCCCCGGGCAGGAAAGAGCCCCTGGAGAAGCTACAGACCACATACACTTCAGATTAGAGAATCCTGGACAAGATTGAGGCTCATGCTTCAAGTTTAGATAACTCTACACGTTAGAAACACTCACCAGGACCAAATTCCAGGAGGCCTCAGAGTTACAATTATAAAATGAGACTCATAATCTCATTTTGTGAGACAGTTGTAAAAACGCAAACAAGGTAAGAATAATTAGTAATATAAGCCACTGGGATATTATTGAACCATATTATTTAGTCCAGGATCACAATAGACCAGTAGGGATGTCAGTGTCCATTAGTCACAACAAAACAAGTCAAAACATATGGTTCATTCACCCAGAGATTTCAGAAAGACTAAGATTTAATAATCATTCATTCAAAAATATATAGTAAATTCCTTCCAAGTGCCAGATGCCATTACATTGTTCTCAGGCTGAGGACACAGGCCCTCCCCCTTCACGTGACCTAGTGTAGAGAAATTATGATAATCATTGCTTTACTGGGGCTTCCCTTGTGGTCCAGTTGTTAAGACTCTGTGCTCCCAATGCAGGGGGCCTGGGTTCGATTTCCTGGTTAGAGAGTTAGATCCTGCATGCCTCAACTAAGAGTTTGCATGCTGTAACTAAAGTCTGCACCTGCCACAACTAAGACCTGGAACAGCCAAATAAAAAAAAAAAAGGAAAAAGATAATAATTGCTTATTGTAATTTTGAAAGTGCTGTGACCCCAAAACGTGGAATGCTATGAGCATATGTTAAAGGGACTCTAACTCAAGCTGAACAACTATATTGATCATGGTCTCTTGTTACACATATACTGTAGACATATATATACTATTTATATTTATAAACTAGATAGAAAGAATACATAGAATATGTAGATGGATGATTGTGGATGGATAGATTAGATAGGTAAATATACAGATAGATAGAGATGACACAAAGATAGAAATAGAGTATAATCCTAAACAGTCCTAAAGAGCGGGTTGAAAGAAGGTGAAGATAAGATTACCTCTGAACCATCAATAACCATATCCCCTGACCATTAGTCCAGGGGTCTTCCCTCCAGGACATCACAGCTGCTAGCCCACCAGAGACCTTTGCTATTTCCCTTTGTGATATATGCCTGCAGCCACTGGCCCATTTTACCAGATGTAAGAGATTTAACAAAGAGGTGCATTTTTCTATGATGGGAGGACCAGGTCACCATGTCAAGTTTGGGCACAACAAGTCCACATATGGATGGCACTGTGATTATCCATACAGAACAGAGCGTTTCTGGAGGAAACTATCAACCATGAATTTGGAAAAGTGACCTCCGTTTAGCAATAACACCAAGTCTTTCTTTGGCATTTTTATATCCTACTGTTAGTCACTTTTCCAATCCATGGGGCAATGGATTTCCACTCTAAACATCACCTCTAGTCAATATGTATATATATACACATACGCTCTATTTTATGCACGTTGCGGTAGCTTTACACAGGCACAGTAGTTCTGTCCTGAGGCTGGATATAAATAAATTGACAGTCCGATTTCCCACGGATGCTGCCAGAGAATGCTCTTGTTGAATACGAACCACAGAGTCTTTTGTGAAATAAGAAAACTGTGTCAAAAAGCAGCAGGAAACCAGCACGTACTAGGGCCAGAAAGCCAACTGGCCAGTAGGAATCAGGTGACCTTTGGGGCTTGTGCATTTGGCTATGTCCTGGCTCAGCTTCCCATTCTGGAAATACTTCTGGGGACCAGAGGAAAGGCTTCCAAGACCTTAGTGGAAGGGCTAAGAGGGATTGTTGTTGCTATTTAGTCGCTAAGTCCTGCACGATTCTTTTGCAACGCCATGGACTGTAGCCCAGCAGGCTCCTCTGTCCATGGGATTTCCCAAGCAAGACTACTGGAGTGGGTTGCCACTTCCTTCTCCAGGGGATCTAAGGAGCTCAGGGATCGAAACTGTACCTCTTGCATTGGAAGGTGGATTCTCTGAACCACCAGGGACACCCCCTAGAATAGAGAAGACATAAAACTGATAAATGAGGAAAGTGAGGGTCTCAGAAGCAGCAACAGTTAGTTGCTGAGAGGATCTTCAAAAGAAGTTAATTACCAGGAGGGAAGCAGGGGGAGAAAGGGTAGTTAGGTAGTTTGGGATGCTCATGTCCCCACTGCTATATTTAAAATGGGTAACTAACAAAGGCCTCCTGTCTAGCAGAGGGAACTCTGCTCACTGTTATGTGACAGCCTGGATGGGAGGCGAGTTTGGAGCAGAATGGATACATGCACATCTATGGCTAACTCCCTTTGCTGTCCACCTGAAATTATCACAACTGTGTTAATTGGCTACACTTCAATATAAAATAAAAAGTTTAAAAAAGGGAGAAAGAAGATGAGGGTCAGGGAACCGAAATGGACTAGCAGAAAAATGCCCAAGCTCATCAAGCTACTGCTGCTGCTAAGTCGCTTCAGTCGTGCCCGACTCTGTGTGACCCCATAGACGGCAGCTCGCCAGGCTCCCCCGTCCCTGGGATTCTCCGGGCAAGAACACTGGAGTGGGTTGCCATTTCCTTCTCCAATGCATGAAAGGGAAAAGTGAAAGTGAAAGTGAAATCGTGTCTAACGCTGTGTGACCCCAGACCTCCACAGTTTTCTCTAATACACTTGCGAGTATAAAAACCACCCAGGAACCCTGCTTCATGCTGTGGCTCTGTATATTATTTCATTAGATATCTGAATTATATCTATAATATATAACATGATATATATGGCATATGATACATTATACTATGTAATATCTAATATAATATCTAATATTTATATTTCTAGCAACTCAATGGAGATAAGCATTATCATCCCCATTTTATAAATTCTCAAGAAGGTGAATTAACTTTCCAAAATTTGAATTGTCTGCTAGTCTTTATGTCAATTCACACTTAGGATCTAGCCAAACCACACCTAAGCCCACAGCCAGAGGTTTCTCACAATACACAGAAGAACTGTACAAAAAAGATCTTCCGACCAAGATAATCACGATGGCATGATCACTCACCTAGAGCCAGATATCCTGGAATGTGAAGTCAAGTGGGCCTTAGAAAGCATCACTACGAACAAAGCTAGTGGAGGTGATGGAATTCCAGTGGAGCTATTTCAAATCCTGGAAGATGATGCTGTGAAAGTGTTGCACTCAATATGCCAGCAAATTTGGAAAACTCAGCAGTGGCCACAGGACTGGAAAAGGTCAGTTTTCATTCCAATCCCTAAGAAAGGCAATGCCAAAGAATGCTCAAACTACTGCACAATGGCACTCATCTCACATGCTAGTAAAGTAATGTTCAAAATTCTCCAAGCCAGGCTTCAGCAATATATGAACTTCCAGATGGTCAATCTGGTTTTAGAAAAGACAGAAGAACCAGAGATCAAATTGCCAACATCCGCTGGATCATGGAAAAAGCAAGAGAGTTTCGGAAAAATATCTACTTCTGCTTTATTGACTATGCCAAAGCCTTTGACTGTGTGGATCACAATAAACTGTGGAAAATTCTGAAAGAGATGGGAATACCAGACCACCTGACCTGCCTCTTGAGAAACCTATATGCAGGTCAGGAAGCAACAGTTAGAACTGGATATGGAACAACAGACTGGTTCCAAATAGGAAAAGGAGTACGTCAAAGCTGTATATTGTCACCCTGCTTATTTAACTTATATGCAGAGTACATCATGAGAAACGCTGGGCTGGAAGAAGCACAAGCTGGAATCAAGATTGCCGGGAGAAATATCAATAACCTCAGATATGCAGATGACACCACCCTTATGGCAGAAAGGGAAGAGGACTAAAAAGCCTCTTGATGCAAGTGAAAGAGGAGAGTGAAAAAGCTGGCTTAAAGCTCAACATTCAGAAAATGAAGATCATGGCATCTGGTCCCATCACTTCATGGGAAATAGATGGGGAAACAGTGGAAACAGTGTCAGACTTTATTTCGGGGGGCTCCAAAATCACTGCAGATGGTGACTGCAGCCATGAAATTAAAAGACGCTTACTCCTTGAAAGAAAAGTTATGACCAACCTAGATAGCATATTCAAAAGCAGAGACATTACTCTGCTAACAAAGGTCCGTCTAGTTAAGGCTATGGTTTTTCCAGTGGTCATGTAAGGATGTGAGAGTTGGACTGTGAAGAAAGCTGAGCGCCAAAGAATTGATGCTTTTGAACTGTGGTGTTGGGGAAGACTCCTGAGAGTCCCTTGGAGTGCAAGGAGATCCACCCAGTCCATTCTGAAGGAGATCATCCCTGGGATTTCTTTGGAAGGAATGATGCTAAAGCTGAAACTCCAGTACTTTGGCCACCTGATGCGAAGAGTTGACTCATTGGAAAAGACTTTGATGCTGGGAGGGACTGGGGGCAGGAGGAAAAGGGGATGACAGAGGATGAGATAGCTGGATGGCATCACCGACTCAATGGAAATGAATTTGAGTGAACTCCGGGAGTTGGTGATGGACAGGGAGGCCTGGCGTGCTGCAATTCATGGGGTCGCAAAGAGTCAGACACGACTGAGCGGCTGAACTGAACTGAGCTGAACAGCCTCAACTCTCGACTCAATTACCTCTCCTCTTAACTCTCCAAACTACACCATTTTGCAGCATTTCCTGGTCACTGCAAGGTCATGACGTCCTCTCCCCCCAGGAACAAGACGGACCACAATATCAGCAGCAACAGCGTTTTTTTTTTTTTTAAATATCTAATAACACAAGTATCATTTCTAATTTTTCAAATGGTGTATTTTCTTTTTTCCTCAGGTAAGTCTTTACTGGGGCCCTTGCTGCAGCAGGGGGCAGTGAGAACAAGTAGCAGTGTCTCTGGCTTGCTGGATCCTGGAGGGGCTAGCTTATTCCTCAAATGGGGTCAGCTATAGTGGTGCCCAAAGATTGGGCTTAGGTGGTTTGCCTGCCCTTTTGGTGGTGTTGAGCGCAGGGAGCATACAGACTGCCCTGCTTTTGCTCCCAACACCCCGTTTTTGCTCTTGGCTCTTCTGAAGTGGTCGCTGGGGTCTTCTGGTGTATGTTCTTGTCAATATATAATGTACTTGAAGGGCTCAGTGGTAAAGAATCCGACTGTCAATGCGGGAGAGGTTCTGGAAGAGCCCCAAGAGAAGGGCATGGCAACCCACTCCAATATTCTTGCCTGGAGCATCCAACGGGCAGAGGAGCCTAGGGGCTACAGTCCATGGCGCCGCGAAGAGTCAGACACGACTGAGCGACTAAACAGCAAAGCAATGGACGTGATGGTAAGAGAGCGCCCCCTAAAGGTGAGCTGTGTCCTGATTGGTAGGGAGCAGAAGATGCTTAACAAGCATGGGGGAAGAAGGGCGGGGGGGTAAGGAAAGTAAAATTAAGGGGAAATATTAATTTCACCGTTTCTCAATGTTAGTTTGGAGAATTTATACATCATTTATTTATATGTTCATATATTTTCCACTGACTACTTACTAGTGAAGATACAACATAACTGCCTCTATGGGTACTTAGAAACCAGAGTTAGCTGGCTAGTGTCGTTGCTATCTTCCGACTGTGTGCTCAGTTATGGTCCAACTGTTGGGAAAAGGTGGGAAGGCAAGTTGCTAATAGGTGTTCACAATCCAAAGAAATATGAGAGGAAGATTTGTTTGCATTCTCTGAACACCTGTACGTCTTGGCTCCTGATTCTTCCAGGGAAGAAGGCATTTTGGAGTTTGGGATCAGCCCCAGATTGGTGCCACTGGATGCATTCGGAATGACTGCGCCAGTGAATCCAATAAGCCCTTGCCTCACCACCTTTCTGGCACCAGCCCTTATGGATGAAGGCATCACCTCTCCTGGCAGGCTGTTAGTGTGCATTTGGGTTAACACAAGCCGTCCTCAGCTGTTTTACCATAACGCAGCTATGAAAAGAAGGAGCTGTTGAAAAGATGTTACATTCCAACAGAGCAAAACCAGATGAAAGAGATTCCAGAGAGGCAAGCTTTTGGTGCCTGTGGCTATATGAAGCTGCTGTCTGATTTTGATGGTTCCTGGCATCTTTAGCCAAGGGGAGGCTGTGTGTAATCTTTATTTCTCCATGGCTGGCTGACTTGGCAGGGCCAGGTCATCAGGAAAGCCTTACAGTGAAGGGGAGCAGGAGGTTAGACCACGACCTGCCCACAAGGAGAGCTGCAGTGACACCTAGAGGAGAAGGCTTGAAGTGCAAGGGGGCCCCCCAAAGTTGCCCAGACTCATGCCATCTATAACAAACCTAGACAGTGTATCAGAAAGCAGAACCATCCCTTTGTTGACAAAGGTCTATCTAGTCAAAGCTATGGTTTTTCCAGTAGCCAAGTATGGATGTGAGAGTTGGACTATAAAGAAGGCTGAGCTCTGAAGAATTGATGCTTTCAAATTGTGGTGCTGAAAAAAACTCTTAAGAGTCCCTTGGACAACAAGGAGATCAAATCGTCAGTCCTAAAGGAAATAAACTCTGAATATTCATTGGAAGGAGGAATGCTCAAGCTGAAGCACCAATACTTTGGCCATTTGATGTGAAGAGCTGACTCAATGGAAAAGACCCTGATGCTACAAAAGAGGAGGGCAGGAGGAGAAAGGAATGCCACAAGATGAGTTGGTTGGATGGCATCACTGACTCAGCTAACATGAGTCTGAGCAAACTCCAGGAGATACTGAAGGACAGGGAAACCTGGTGTGCTGCAGTCCATAGGGTCTCAAAGAGTCCAAATGGCCGAGTGACTAAACAACAACTCTCCAAGCCTTTGAGTTGCAAACAGTCAGACACAACTGAGCAACTTTCCCAGCATCAGGGTCTTTTACACATGTCTACTTGTCAACAATTTGGTTGAACTGTTGAGAGGGGGTGGGGTGCCACAACAAAAGCATATTTCTAGATGACAAAGATGCCCCTCCACAACATCTGTGCTTATCCCCTCCTTTCCACTCATCTATGTCTTCTGCTTGGCCCCTAGAGACATCTGAGCTGTGACTTAGAAGAAAACATCGATGTTTTGATTATCAGCAAAAGCCTGCAGTCTTTCTGCCAAAGATAATGTTTTCCCTCTGAAAAGACTAACATTCTAACTGTGGTTTTCTCTTACCTCTGCTTTGGGGCAAGTATTTGTTTTCTGTTTTGTTTTTTTGTTTTGTTTTGTTTTGTTTTATCATACAGCTCACATTTATCAGTTCTAATCTGTTTTCATCTATAGCATAGATTAATTGTAGTTCCCTGGTAAAGTTAGAGATGGGAAACGCAGCTGAGAAAAAAATACGAGCTCCAGGATTTCATTGTGTTTCTGGGAACCTGAGATGTTGGCTGGTTACCCTGATGACCACCAAAAGGGAAAATCATCATGATGAAAAAGAAGTGTTTGAAATTAGTTCTCCCTTGAACCTGGTATGCCAGCTTGCGTCTCTTCCATCTAGAAGCCCAGACAGCCTGTGGTCACTAGGGGAATAGCACAGGTAGGGTGAATCAACCCATTAGGAACAATAAGGATAAAACCTTGGCGCTTTTATGAGCTTTGATTTGTATTGCATTCGGGGCTCAAGTGCAAGGTTTATAAAAAAGAAGCCAGCGGTTATAGATTGCACACTGCTCCTCGCTATGGTTTATATCCCATGTCTGTAAAGGTTTTATTGGATTATTGGTAGCGTGTTTATTTGCCTGAACACAAAAAGTCCTGCTAGGCCTTGAGAATAATAGAGAGAGAAGGGGCTTTGTGGTTTTATGGAACTAGGGAACAAGAGGTGGGTGGTGACGCTCTGGGTGGCAGAGAAAGGGGAAATGAGCAGGCACTAAAGTGCGCTGTGCACGGACCATAATTTATGTTGAGGTCACTGAATGGATGTGGAGGGAGCCTGCCAAGCCAGAGCTAACTATTCCTTATTTGTGAATCATGACCCCCTGAGATATTTGTGCTGATTTCACTCATTTTGGTTTGCAATTGAGGGGATTATAGAAGGAGCATGCGAAAAGGCCACTTGGCAGTATTCCAGTTGGTTGATGGGTGAACTAGCTTTTCACAAAAATAAAATGAAAATACATTCTCATGGATAAACTTATGTAGGTGCTACACCAAGGATTCTCTGCCTTGGCACTTTCGACATGTGGGCTAGAAAATTCTTTGTTGTGGGGACTGACCATCCTGTGCACTGCAAGGCAAACGGATTAGCAGCACCTCTGGCCTCTACCCACTAGATGTCCGGAATATGTCTATCTAGTTAGGGTAACCCCTAACGTCTCTAGATATGGCCAAATGTCCTTGATATTGAGGAGTGGGAGTGAGGGGTGAAATTTCCCCATTCAGACTTCAGCTTTACACAAAACAAGAGTTTCCCTGGTGGCTCAGACGGTAGAGTCTGCCTGCAGTGTGGGAGACCCAGGTTCCATCCCTGGGTCAGGAAGATCCCCTGGAGAAGGAAACAGCAACCCACTCTAGTATTCTTGCCTGGAAAATCCCATGAATGGAGAAGCCTGGCAGCCTACAGTCCACAGGGTTGCAAAGATTCTGACATGACTAAACAACTTCACTTTCACTTACACAAAATCAAGTATGCGTGTGTGTGTCTGTGTGTGTGTTTGTGTGAGCACATGTTGGGGAGATTTAATGCACTCACTCATAAAGTTAAGAGAGAAAACTCCAAAAAGAATAATTACAATTAATTGAATTTCATCAAAGTGAATCTCAGAATGGGAACCCAGAAATTATATCTGGGAGATTTTTAAGAAAGAAAAGCAAATAAAGTCAGCAGAGCACTAGTTTTAATTAAATCTAGCCCCCAAAAGGGCTTCCATCTACAACCCGATCTTTAAAATATGAAGCACTTATACTGCATCTTGGTGTGCTTATATTGAGCCTGAGACAACATCTTTCTAGAAGTTCTAAGTTAAGAAGGATAAAAACCTCCAGTAGCCAGAAAAAAAACAGGTTTTGTTTTCATTCCACTTTCCAACATCAAAGCTTGGTTCTGATCTTTAGATCTTCAACAACAACAGCAAAATTAAGAGGCAGAGGTGTTTCTGTTTCTCTATAAAAGCCACAGAAACAGGCATTGATTTTGCCCCCTTTTTCACTAAGTGGGAGTCATATCACAGTACTGAAGTCTTCTGTATCTCTTGAGTTGAACATGTGAAGGGGGGAAACTGGTTTCTTCTTACTATTTGCCGCCAAACTTCTGACCCCAAAATAACATTTAAATTGAAAGTGCACTTGGGTTTAAGCACAGATGTCCAAGTCACTTTTATGGTCGAGGTTTTCCATTTATTGTATCTAGGGGAAGAAAAAAAAAAAACGAGGAAAGATGGTGAACATCAGCCACTTTTTAGACTATCTCACACAGTGAAACTGTTCTGAGCAACTAGAATTCAACTGAGTCAAAGAGGTCAGTTTCCATGAAGACTTCTACAAAATTCTCAAAATAGGATCACATGGAGTGCCCACACGTGAGCCATGGGACGATACTAGTTAAAAGTAACTAATCCTGTATTTCACGCCCAGATCCACCAAATCAGGAACTCCAAGGCTATCATTTGATGAAATGCATTTTGATCATTTTATGCTTATTAAAATCTGAAAGCTACTTCACTGGGTTGTATGTTGGAGGGACACAGGAAAAGATATGAAAGGGAGTCCTAAAGATCCTTGAGTGAAAAATATCAGAATTTCCTTCTCAGAAGCAAGTTGATTTAAGGACTTGAACCAAGAAGTGCTAGGGGATTCACTAACTACAGGTTTTTCAAGATTCACTGCTCTGCCAATGAACTGTGAAGTTTACGAAATCCCCAAATCAGACTTGTTTGGGATTTGTCCTTGGCAGAAGAGCAGTGTGGATAAGACTAGCTGTAGGGCACCGAAAATTACACGACACCTATATTCAAAGTCCACAGGTCTGAAAGATGAAGGAGCTTGGAGAAGAAGCCAGAGCGTGTGCTGATCGGCACTCCTGACAACGTGCAAGTCAGTGTTCACTATCGGCAGGTCACAGATCTGAACTCTATAGGCATCTTGACTTAGTTTTTAAATGCAGGTGTTTTCTTTTCTTTGTCCTTTATAAGTGATGCCTGTTCCTTTTGCTTTTATTTTCAGATGATCTGATGTGAAATAAAGAGAAACAAGAAATAGAATGCTTGACCTGGGAAAAATGGTTTGTTGTGCTTTCATGCTCTGGGAAGGCTACAATTCATCTGAGTTATCAAATATCTCACAATGACACTGGCTGGGTCTCCTGCATTGCAGGCAGATTCTTTACCATCTGAGCCACAAGGGAAGCCCTATGAAAAGTTAATTCTTTTTCACAATTATTTTGGCTAAAGGTATTGCCTCCATGGTATCAGAAACCCAGGCTCTTTTTTTTTTTTTTGGAATAGAATTGTTTTACAATGTTGTGTTAGTTTCTGCTGTGCATCAAAGTGAATGAGCTATAAGCATACATATATCCTGGGCCTCCTCCCTCTTGCACCTCCTGCCAAACCCTCATTCCGTCCCTCTAAGTCATCACAGAGCACCGAGCTGAGCTCCCTTTGCCATACAACAGCTTCCCAGTAGTCAGGACTGGGGGCAGGAGGAGAAGGGGCAACAGAGGATGAGATAGTTGGATGGCATCACCCCCTTGATGGACCTGAGCCTGAGCAAACTCCGGGAGAGCGTGAAGGACAGGGAAGCCTGATGTGCTGCAGACCATAAAGTCACAAAGAGTCAGGCACGAGTTAGCAGCTGAACACTGAGCAAGGAAAGCCTAATTTCTCACCTCCTACAAATCACACATCAAAGTAGAGTTTTTTTCATTTTTTTTTCATTGTTACCTATTTAGTGATGAAAAACGGTATGATCAGGTGGGAGCACTAACTAATCGCAAAACTGAGTGGGTGAAGAATCCCTAATTCTCAGTTCAGAGCTGTTCTTATAACATCATACAGGCTCCTCTGAGGGGAATCTCCCTTCACCGAGATTTCACAGAAGGTCCCTATTATGTATAACACAGATAACTAATGAGAACCAACTGTATATCACAGAGAACTCTACTCAGTGCCTATGGTGACGTCAAATGAGAAGGAGATCCAAAAGGAAGGAGATATATGTACGTGGATAGCTGATTTATTTTGCTGCACAACAGGAACTAATACACCACCACAAAGCAATGATACTCCAATTTAGAAAAATAAGGAAATAAAACAAACTGACAACAACAGCAACAAATCAAACAAGTAACTCAGATTCAGGGCTCAGAGTCTGAATATAGGAAGGAGGCACCAGACACGTCTCCTTACTCCTCGGGAAGACTGCGGCCAAGGAAAGGAAACAGAAAGATGTGGATAATGGAAACAAAGGCACTGAAAACAAAACTTTTTTTCCGTAAGACAAGAATAAATGAGATTGGATAGGGCTCTCAAGTTCAAGAGGACTGTCAAGGGTCCAACATACCTATTTCCAAGACACCTGTCTTTAGCCACTCAACTGAAATTAACAAAACCAGACAGAAGGAAGCCTTCCTTTTGGAGTCTTTACTGGCTCCAGGCAAGTCTGCATGGCTCTCGGCAGAACTATTTACATGGAATTACCCATAATGCCTGACACCACAATAATTCCCTTCTGCCCTGATGCAAATTCTACTGACAGCATTGAAACTCTGTCAAAGGGAAAAAGTAAATGATTCAGCAAATTGTTGACTTAAGACAGGGAAATAAACATTCAGAAGTTCTGCTGCATGCCAAGATACACTCCCAACCTGGCCAGGGAAAGCAAGCAAGGATCTTACCCATTCAGAGGAGTTATACAAAATGTTCCTGAGTCAAGCAATCAGCAACGCCTGATTGACCTGTGGTCAGATGTCAAACATAAACCCAAAACATATATAGAGGAATTTGAGGGTTTTTGTCTTCTTTGTAACTTTGTTGTTCTAATGTATCATGGCCCAGAATTCTTCCTGCAAAGAACCTTCAGATCTTTGGTGGTGCAGTGAAAATAATACCAATCTAAAAAATCAGAAAACCAAGATTGTAACACGGGTTCTGACATCCTTTGTTCACTGAACCTGAGCCAAACACTCAACCCTCTTGACATCATTTCTAAGATTAGAGTATCTGATTGACTTGGTCCATATCTACTATAAAATCCCAGAATGTTTTGGAACTTTAACCTTTTGGAACTGTCAGTCAACAGTATCCATGCAGCTTTTGTGGAAGGAGCATACTCTAGACAATTCACTGAATCCCACTGAGCCTCAGTTTTCCCCATATGAGAAATGGAATCACAATGGAAAAGGTATTTCTCAGATTTTAAAAGTCAGGATTAAATCACCAGGCAGGATTGTTTTTCACTTTCTTTAGTTTTGAAAAATTCAACTCCATAGAAGAGTTGAAACAATAAGACACTAACACATCCATCACCAATGTTTAACATTTTGCCACATGTCCTTGCTATTTTTATACACAGACACAAATATACGTGTATGTATATTTCTTTGACTGAGCCTTTTTTTTAAAATATTTGTTTTATTTATTTATTTGGCTGTATCAGTTCTATTTATGTGACTATATCAGGGAAGCCTGGCAAGCTGCAGCCTGTGGTGTCCCAAATTGTTGGACACAACTGAGCAACTGAATGGAACTGATAATGTCTATAGGATCTAATTTCCTGACTAGGGATTGAACCTGGACTTCTAGCATTTGGAGGGCAGACACTTAGCCACGGGACCACCAGGGAATCCATTACTGAACCATTATTAAACTAACTTGCAGACCCTATAATATTTGACTCTTAACTATATCATCGTCATCTCTGAAGAGCAATGAGACATTCTCCTCTACAACAATAAGATCATTAAACACTCAAAAAGTTTAACATTAATCAAATCATATTAACTGATACACAGTGCATATTCACAATTCTCCAATTTAATCATGCATTTGGTTGCCATAGCTGCTTATTTTCTTTTACCCTAAATTAAGCCCTCAGCTTCGTGTTTGTTTCTCTCTGGCACCTCACAATATTGACTGTTTTTTTGGTTTCTTTCTAATTTTTAAGCATTCAAGCTCCTGGATTTATAAAACATTCCACACAAAAAATATGAACAAATCTCCCCAATACAATGTTAAGACGCTAGGAAAGCAGACAAAATCTATCTATCTCTACTGTTAGCATTAAGGACAGCAGCTACCTGTAGGGGTTAGTGACTAAAAGGGAACTGAGTTATCGACTTTCAATTTCTTAACCCAGGTGCTAATTATAGCGTGTGTTCACATATTATTTAGGAAATCAATTATTCAACTAAGCAGTTATTTGTCAAAATTAATTAAGAAATTGAAAGAAATATAATGGAGTTGCTTTAATTCCCTACCTTCACTGGATAATGAATGAAGTAGTCAAAACATATATGAATAGTGATGATTGGATTAACATAATTAACAGAAGTATGTGAACAGACATATATTTAATTTTAATAACAAATTTAAAAATCATTCTTTTTTTAAGCCTTAAAGGTATGGCTTAAAAATTGTGTCTATTGGGATGCAAATCTTCATTAAGTTCTGCAAATTAGTCACTGTACAGACCAACTTTTTTTTTTTTTTTTTAAGACTCAGCAAGAGCAGAAATTTCAAAAATAACTTTACAAGGTCCTAACCATAGAAGTAGAAAGCGGTTATTCTAAGAGCACTCTAAGTTAAAGATTAAATACATAATAAAATACTATTTAGGAACTATCTTTGGAAGCCCATGAAACTCAGTGGGCTTGTTTGAATCTGTCTGCCAATGCAGGAGATATAGGAGATGTGGGTTTGATTCCTGGGTCCGAAAGATCCCCTGGAGGAGGAAATGGCAACCCATCCCAGTATTCTCCCTAGAGAATCCTATGGACAAAGGAGCCTGTCCGGCTTCAGTCCATGGGGTCCCAAAGAGTTGGACGTGACTGAACACGAGAAGAAGAAAGACGGAACTATCTTAAGTAAAAATATTATAAATCCACATAATAAATATAAGCATATATAAATCTGGATCCTTAATACTTTTAAATTAAATGCTGAATAATAATTTTTAACTATCAAGAATTCAAAAAAGAATATAGAGGTAGCTTTAAGGAAAATAGGAGGAAATGATAAAATGTAGCAAAAATTAATTACTGAAAAGAATGTCAGAACCAGCAGACATAGGCAAATTTAAGAGCTAATTCTTTAAAAAGAAATAGATGAAAACAAAAATATTGTAATAAGTCTTATAAGAGAGTGATTGGAATTAAAGATAACATATGCAAAGATGTTGCACAGTACCTAAGCTCTCAACACTATTATTATTATTCAAAAAGAAAATCAAAGCTATGGTAATAGCTATAGCAGCATATGTGAAAGAAATCAAAAAAGATTTAGAACCTTTGTGGGTTGGAACACTGTCTCAGAAGATGCTGGGAAGCCCACAAAGGCATATCATGCAGAGCTGGCCCAGCTCCTGGTCAGTGGAGGGCTATGGCAAAGGCACCCCACTCCAGCACTCTTGCCTGGAAAATCCTATGGATGGAGGAGCCTGGTAGGCTACAGTCCAGGGGGTCGCGAAGAGTCTGACTTGACTAAGAGACTTCACTTTCGCTTTTCGCTATCACGCACTGGAGAAGGAAATGGCAGCCCACTCCAGTGTTCTTTCCTGGAGAATCCCAGGGATGGCGGAGCCTGGTGGGCTTCCGTCTATGGGGTCGCACAGAGTCGGACACGACTGAAGTGACTTAGCAGCAGCAGCATGGTCCCTGTGGGTCTCTGAACACAGAAGAGCAGTCTGCAACCGGTGTATTGAGGAATCGGTCACTGGGGTTTAACCATGAAGTGAATTTTTCAGTAACTGCCCTCAACTGTGGTACGTTGACCCCCATCTTTCCTGCTGGATTGAGACTCACTTTATGATATCTGGGCCAGAACCCATTTCTCTTCAGTCTCACAGTTATTACAACAGACTTGTATCAATAAAAGCAAAATATGACAATACCATACAAAATATCAGTTAACATATTTTTGAAATAGAACAAACTGAAGGATACACTTAGAATAAATTACAAAATGGACTCAATAAGACATAGGAAACCAAAATAGATCAATAGAGACATAGGAAAAAACATGTTTGAAATATAGTATCACCCTAAATGCTTTCAAAGGTAGATACTTTCAATTATTAAAGGACATCTTTTAGTAACTATTGAGGTTGTCTCACCAATATCTCACTCTTCCCTCCCTCACTATTAACAGCCCTGAGGAGTGACCTCGCCAGTGCCTGTCTTGTTCTAATTAATCAAGGCAAATACACCTTGCATGTGGGCTCAGTTATGTCCAATTCATTGTGACCCCATGGACTGCAGCATGCCAGACCTCCCTGTCTATCACTGACTCCCGGAGTTTACTCAAACTCATGAGTTTACTCAAACATCATGTTGGTGATGCCTTCCAACCATTTCATCCTCTGTCGTCCCCTTCTCCTCCTGCCTTCACTCTTTCCCAGCATCAGGGTCTTTTCAAATGAGTCAGTTCTTCGCATCAGGTAGCCAAAGTATTGGAGTTTCAGCTTCATCATCAGTCCTTCCATGAATATTCAGTCCTTCTGAATATTCAGGACTGATTTCCTTTAGGATGGACTGGTTGGATCTCCTTGCAGTCCAAAGAGTGCATCAAGGCTGTATATTGTCACCCTGCTTATTTAACTTATATGCAGAGTACATCATAAGAAATGCTGGGTTGGATGAAGCACCAGCTGGAATCAAGACTGCCGGGAGACATCGAGGCAAAAGTTCCTTTATTATCATGGCTGGATCAGTTGACCCATCTCTAATGTCACCAATTCATGGCATTTGATGGTTACAAAGTACAATGGACTCAATTCAAGACAATGAAACACAAAGCAGAAGCTCTTTTCCCTATGAATGTCTCAAAATAAGATACCTCCATCTTATGAGAGCTTATAGAAGCCAGCCCTCTCTCTTCTGAACAATGTGATATCTCAAATTGCCACACTTTGCCTCAGTGAAGGGAGCCAATTTGAAAAGTTTTTTCAACCAGAATGCAGAGTGGAGAAGTAAAAAGAAACCATATCATTGATATGAGAGGATCGCTGAATCAAACCAATGTCCAAACCCACCCAACCTCTTTATCATCTTTCCTAGTGGCTCAGATGGTGAAGAGACTGCCTGCAATGCAGGAGGCCTGGGTTTGATCCCTAGGTCAGGAAGAGCCACTGGGAAAGGAAATGGCTATCTACTCCAGTATTCTTCCCTGGAGAATTCCATAAACAGAGGAGACTGGTGGGCAAACACATCTATTAAAAAAATAAAACATTGTGAGTTAGTTTTCTTCTAAAACAAAAATCATTTTTCTAGAGCATAGAGGAAGATGGTATCTAACTCGGCATTTCTGGTTAAGGTAGTATAATATTTATTATAAAACAGAATGAAGAAAACAAAATTGCTAATGTAAAATACAAAACCCCAAATAAAATATTAGTAAATAGATTTCAATATGGTGTAAGGGATACTTCACTAAAGCTAAACAGGATTGCTGCTAAGATGATAAAGATGGTTTGATTTTAGTAGTGTTTGAAGATAATATTTCATGGCAGTAGTGACTTTTCAAAATAATCACCATAGTAATTTTATAGACAAAAACTTGAATGCTGGTTAAACCTCTTTTTCACTGGTAAATACTTGTACATGCAAGGAGATTGGCACACCCCACCCCACAGGGACAGGACCCTCCTAGAACTCATCATGTGTATCTCCTCATGTGGCTGGTCATCTATTTGAATCATTTATTATATGCCTTTACTGTTGTTATTTAGTTACTAAATGGTATCCAACTCTTAGCTCCCCCATGCACTGTAGTCTACCAGGCTCCTCTGTCCGTGGCATTTCCCCGGCAAGGATACTGGAGTGGGTTGCCATTTCCTTCTCCAGGGGATCTTCCTGACCTAGGGATCGAACTTGTGTATCCTGCTTGGCAGGCTGATTCTTTACCACTGAGCCACTAGGGAAGCTCATATTTGCTTTATTATGTAATAAACTAGTAAACGTAAGTAGTTTCTTAAGATTTGTGTGCCATTTATTATTATTTATTTATGTGCCATTTATTATTTGCCATCATAGCAAATAACCAAACTTGAGGAGGCCACTGTGGGATTTATGGCCAGTCATTTAGAAGTAATGGAGGCCCAGACTTACAATTAGCATCTGGAGCTAGGGGCAGTCTCCTGGGCCTGAGCCCTTAACCTGTGGGATGTGATGCTTTCTCTAGGTAGCCAGTGTCAGAATTGAATTAAATCGTAGGACATCCAGCTGGTGTCAGAGAATTGATCCATATGAGAAAAAAACCTGTGTCTAATGTCAGAAGTGAAGTGGTGTCATTGTGTAAAAGAAATAGAGATTTTCCTTTCAGAAGGTAATGAAAGATTTTTTAAAATAAAACATAAAAAGAATGGAACATAAAGGCAAAGACTGATAAACCTATGCATGGAAAATTAAGAATTTGAGTTCATCAATCAAAATACATCATAAAGAGAGAGAAAAGTCATGCCATAAATAGGAAGAATATATTGCAACACTTATAATGACAAAAAAATAGAATAAAAAAAGAGCACCTGTGATTCAATTAGAAAGAGCTTTTCTAAAAAAGAGAAAAATAAGCAAAGAATCTAAATGTTGATCAGAAAACATGAATAACCTCTAAACATGTGAAAAGTGCTTTAACTCACTGAGTAATGAGCAAAATTATGATTAAAATAATCTTGAAATAACCTTTCATATTCATCCTATAAGAAAACCTTAAAAGCTCAGAAATCTTAAATGCTGTCCAAGGTAAAAAGTAGAAAACTTTGTTAACTGCTGGAATAAAAGAAAGCTAGAATAACTACTTTGGGAAATATTTTGGTGTTTATCCAGTAAAACTGAACATATTCCTATCCCAATACCCAACAACTTGATTCCTCAACATATTCCCTAGAGATAATTTGCAGATTTGCTCTAGGAAACTTGTCATCTACAAGAATGTCCAAAGCAATATTGTGCGTAATTGCAAAATGACAACAAAAAACTCTGAAAATAATCCAAAGGGTCATTAAGATTATAAAATAGATGAAGTATGGACAACTTACTATATTGCAGAGCAAATTAATTATGATATGCATCCACATGTCATTATAATTTAAAACTACACATTGTTGAATGAAAAACTTGTGACCAAAAAAAGGCACAATGTGGTTTTACACCTATATAAAGATCAAGTATGAGAAAAGCTGAACAATGTATTAAGTAGGAATACACAGATATTTGCAAACTTGCAAAGAAGAGGAAGAAAGTGATCATCACCAAAGTCAAAAGTCTGATTACCTTGGGGAATTGGGGAAAGTTGTGTGACTAGGGGACAGCCAATTATTAGCATTGGTTTTATGTGGATGGAAAATATTTTAAAACAAAAGTAAGTGACATGATTCATAATTTGGGGTGAAATCATACATAAAATCATAATACCAAATGATATCTTCAAAATTATTACAATAGTCAAAAGGTTAAAATAAGCTATCAAAGAAACTTTATCAATCAAGAAAGAAAACATTAAGACTCATCAAATTAAGTGGGCAAAGGGGATGACTAAACCATTCCCAGAAGAATAAATGCAAAACACAAGGAAAAAATCAACCTCAGTAATTAAAAAATACAATTAAAGCAAAGTACAAGGATATTTCTATCAAATCAGCAGAAATTTTAAGATGATAAGTGATGCATTTGAGGGTGGGAATGTCTTAGACTCCTGGAGAAATATAAACTGGCAAATTCTTTCCAGAAGAAATAAATTTTAAAAATATTGCAAAAGGCCGTGCAATTGACTTGTAATTCAACTTTTAAGACTCCAAAGGTTGCAACTAATATGTATAACTGAATCACTTTGCTGTCCACCTGAAACTATCACAACATTGTTAACTGGCTATGCATGCTCAGCAGATCAGTCATGTCTGACTCTGTGACCCCGCGTACTGCAGCCCTCCAGGCTCCTCTGTCCATGGGATTTCCTAGGCAAGAATACTGGAGTGGGTTGCCATTTTTTCCTCCAGGGGATCTTCCCAACCCAGGCATCAAACAAATGCATCAATTGTTTGTATATGTATATACACACACATATATAGCACATATATCTAGGTGTGTAGCATATATATGATATATGTGAATGTAATTATGTACATATATACACATTTATATGAGAGGCTAAGAAATACGGTAAACTGCCCAAGGTGGGGTCTTTTATTTTGTTCTCACTTTATTTCTATAGCTTTTATAGTCAGAAAAATAAAGTATTTAGAAACCCAATTGACATTATATGTGACAGTCTCACTCCATAGTATTTATAATTTAAGGCAAATCGATGCACAAGTATACCTTTGGAAAGGATTCGTTTATTCTGCTGCACTTAAATTCTAAGGATCAAGATTGAGTTTCGACCCAGGAGAGGGTCCATCTTTGAAGGTGGTACATAAAGACATGCTAGAGGGTGATGGTGATGATAGTAACAGTAATAACTGTACCATGTATACAGAGTGTTACCATTTACATAGCACTTTCAGGCACAATATAGCTTCTAATCACTAGTCTAATGGAAAAATACTCACAGCCCAGCACACATGCCATCTGTCTATACCACTCCAGCCCAGCATTTGCTATGGTGGAATACAAGAAAGTAGAAGATAAGAATGTGCTTTCAAGGAGTTTGCAGTCTGGTTAAGGAGATAAAACTTGCACACAATAAATGCTATGTGATGAGACTGAAAACATTAATATAAGTGGGCTTTCCAGCTTTCCTCCTTTCCTGCCTGCAAAAGAGAACTTGCTTTGCTTGCTCTGTGTCTTTCCCTTCTCCACTCTCCAAAGAGAATTCAGCAACTGCCAGGCCATTTCTGTTCTGTAGCTGAAAGGTTTCTCTGAACTTTAGTAATCTAGAACTGGAAGATAGGATTAGCCATCGAGGAGGTTGTTTTCAGAGACAGGAAGAGAGAAGTTTAACATAATCATGGGGCTGTATATGAGTTAAGTGGGTGGAAGGGGAAAAAAAATGAGATTTTCAGAGGAGATGGCATAGTGTAGAAGACGCCTGTCTTCTGGGATGTTGGAGAAACAGTTGAAACTAACTTGAGTCAAGAGAAAACGTTTTTGGTTACTAGACTCTCTTTGGCCATGACATTAACCTGAGCCTAGATTTGAGCTCAATGCCAAGAGTCATAATTTGGAGTCCCTTCTATGTAGAGGGAAATGGACATAACCAATGAAGCATCTCTTCTTTTCCTGTGTCATGGCAGTTTCAACTTGTGTCACCAGATGTAACATGAGGTCAGAGAGGTTGGTGGACGTCTAAGGTAACCTGCAATGAGCGCCATCTCCTGTATTTGTGCCCTTATATATTAATAAATGCACTGGTCATAGCAAACACCTTCTTCCAACAACACAAGAGAAGACTCTACACATGCACATCACCAGATGGTCAACACCAAAATCAGATTAATTATATTCTTTGCAGCCAAAGATACAGAAGTTATATACAGTCAGCAAAAACAAGACCGGGAGCTGACTGTGGCTCAGATCATGAACTCCTTATTGCCAAATTCAGACTTAAATTGAAGAAAGTAGGGAAAACCGCTAGACCATTCAGGTATGACCTAAATCAAATCCCTTATGATTATACAGTGGAAGTGAGAAATAGATTTTAAGGGCCTAGATCTGATAGAGTGCCTGATGAACTATGGAATGAGGTTCGTGACATTGTACAGGAGATAGGGATCAAGACCATCGCCATGGAAAAGAAATGCAAAAAAGCAAAATGGCTGTCTGGGGAGGCCTTACAAATAGCTGTGTAAAGAAGAGAGGTGGAGAGCAAGGGAGAAAAGGAAAGATATAAGCATCTGAATGCAGAGTTCCAAAGAATAGCAAGAAGAGATAAGAAAGCCTTCTTCAGCAATCAATGCAAAGAACTAGAGGAAAAGAACAGAATGGGAAAGACTAGAGATTTCTTCAAGAAAATTAGAGATACCAAGGGAACATTTCATGCAAAGATGGGCTCGATAAAGGACAGAAATGGTATGGACCTAACAGAAGCAGAAGATATTAAGAAGACGTGGCAAGAATACATGGAAGAACTGTACAAAAAAGATCTTCATGACCCGGATATTCACGATGGTGTGGTCACTCATCTAGAGCCAGACATCCTGAAATGTGAAGTCAAGTGGGCCTTAGAAAGCATCACTATGAACAAAGCTAGTGGAGGTGATGGAATTCCAGTTGAGCTATTTCGAATCCTGAAAGATGATGCTGTGAAAGTCCTGCACTCAACATGTGAGCAAATTTGGAAAACTCAGCAGTGGCCACAGGACTGGAAAAGGTCAGTTTTCATTCCAGTCCCAAAGAAAGGCAATGCCAAAGAATGCTCCAACTACCACACAATTGCACTCATCTCACAAGCTAGTAAAGTAATGCTCAAAATTCTCCAAGCCAGGCTTCAACAATACATGAACCGTGAACTCCCTGATGTTCAAGCTGGTTTTAGAAAAGGCACAGGAACCAGAGATCAAATTGCCAACATCTGCTGGATCATGGAAAAAGCAAGAGAGTTCCAGAAAAACATCTACTTCTGCTTTATTGACTATGCCAAAGCCTTTGACTGTGAGGATCACAATAAACTGTGGAAAATTCTGAGAGAGGTGGGAATACCAGGCCACCTGACCTGCCTCTTGAGAAATCTGTATGCAGGTCAGGAAGCAACAGTTAGAACTGGACATGGAGCAACAGACTGGTTCCAAATAGGAAAAGGGGTGCATCAAGGCTGTATATTGTCACCCTGCTTATTTAACTTATATGCAGGGTACATCATGAGAAACTCTGGACTGGAAGAAACATAAGCTGGAATCAAGAAGGCCAGGAGAAATATCAATAACCTCAGATATGCAGATGATACCACCCTTATGGCAGAAAGTGAAGAGGACCTAAAAAGCCTCTTGATGAAAGTGAAAGAGGAGAGTGAAAAAGCTGGCTTAAAGCTCAACATTCAGAAAATGAAGATCATGGCATCCAGTCCTGTCACTTCATGGGAAATAGATGGGGAAACAAGGGAAACAGTGTCAGACTTTATTTTTGGGAGCTCCAAAATCACTGCAGATGGTGACTGCAGCCATGAAATTAAAAGACGCTTACTCCTTGGAAGAAAAGTTATGACCGAGCTAGATAGCATATTCAAAAGCAGAGACATTACTTTGCTGACTAAGATCCGTCTAGTCAAGGCTATGGTTTTTCCTGTGGTCATGTATGGATGTGAGAGTTGGACGGTGAAGAAGGCTGAGTGCCAAAGAATTCATCCTTTTGAAGTGTGGTGTTGGAGAAGACTCTTGAGCATCCCTTGGACTGCAAGGAGATCCAACCAGTCCATTCTGAAGGAGTTCAGCCCTGAGATTTCTTTGGAAGGAATGATGCTAAGGCTGAAGCTCCAGTACTTTGGCCACCTCATGCAAAGATTTGACTCATTGGAAAAGACTCTGATGCTGTGAGGGATCGGGGGCAGGAGGAGAAGAGGACGACAGATGGATGGCATCACTGAGTCGATGGACGTGAGTCTGAGTGAACTCCAGTAGTTGTTGATGGACAGGGAGGCCAGGCGTGCTGCAATTCATGGGGTCGCAAAGAGTCGGACATGACTGAGCGACTGAACTGAACTGAACTTCTTGAGTATAAGCTGGAACTAGTGACTTGATCCTCATTGACAGTAAAGGTGATGAGATAACAATCCTATAACTAGATTACAACAGCTGGAACTCCTATATTGCTTGCATTCTGTTGGCTTATCACAAAGTTGTAGACATATAGTACAGCTGCAACATCAATAAAGCAAGAGACCCATATGGCAAGGAACGCAGGGCAGGCAAAAGTAGTAAGAAATCAAGACCTCCTGAATGAGCCTAGAGGTATCTCCTTACCAAGTTGAGCCTTGCAATGTCTATAGACCAACTGACCCCTTGATTGTGCCCTGTGAGTGATCCCTGGAGCACTGGACCTAGTCCAGCAATGCCCAGACTCTGACCCACATAAGCTAAGGTAATATATGTGTGTAGTTTAAAGCGCTATTTGATGGTCATTTGTAACTTAGCAATAGATGATTAATGCAGTTATATATACCTCTTCCTTCATTTTGCTCTTTCTCTCGACATTTCTCAATTCTACTCCAAATCAAATCTCCTTTAAACCCTCACCCTCTTTCTAATGCAAGTTTCCCATTTGGATTACTTAGACCCTAAACCTGAACGTGAGGAACAACGTGTCAGGCTGAAATAAGTCTCCAAGGTGGAAGAAAATGCAGTGTCAATCATGGCCATCCACCTGGTCCATGAACCCACCAGAGCCAATGCTCTTCCCTCAGAGCTCCTTATCCACACCTGCTTCCCCGCCAGATGAAGAAACAGAATGATTGCAGCTCTAACACAGATGTATAGAACAAAATTATGGACACCAGTTGGGGAAGAAAAGGGTGGGAAGAATTGGAAGATTGCAATTGACATATATACACTATGATACAATGTACAAAACAGACAGCTAATGAGAACCTACTGTGTAACTCAGGGAACTCTACTCAGGGCTCTGTGGTGACCTAAATGGGAAGGGAGTCAAAAAAGAGGGGATATATGTATACATATATCTGATTCACTTTGCTATACGGTACAAATGAATACAACATTGTAAAGCAACTATACTCCGATAAAAATTAATTTTTAAAAATCACTGCTGCTCTATTGAGATCTTCCACATTCCAAGACAGGCCAGGAGATGCAGATCATAGCAAAAACCCCAAGCATCATTGTCTTTGAAGATCATTAATACGAGACAGATCCTACACCATTTTCACTGAAGTATTCATGGAAATGATCAAGATGCATCTACGGATCAAACTGCCAGCATCTGTCGGATCATCAAAAAAGTAAGAGAGTTCCAGAAAAAATATCTACTTCTGTTTTATTGACTATGCCAAAGCTTTTGACTGTGTGGATCAAAACAAACTGTGGAAAATTCTTCAACAGATGGGAATACCAGACCACCTGACCTGTTTTTAAGAAATCTGTATGTAGGTCAGGAAGCAACAGTTAGAACTGGACATGGAACAACAGACTGGTTCCAAATAGGGAAGGAGTATGTAAATGCTGTATATTGTCACCCTGCTTATTTAACTTTTATGCAGAGGATATCATGAGAAACACGGAGCTAGAAGAAGCACAAGCTGGAATCAAGATTGCTGGGAGAAACATCAATAACCTCAGATATGAAGATGACACCACCCTTATGGCAGAAAGTGAAGAAGAACTAAAGAGCCTTTTGATGAAAGTGAAAGAGGAGAGTGAAAAAGTTGGCTTAAAACTCAACATTCAGAAAACTAAGATCATGACATCTGGTCCCATCACTTCATGACAAATAGATGGGGAAACAGTGACACACTTTATTGGGGGGGGGCCTCCAAAATCACTCCAGATGGTGACTGCAGCCATGAAATTAAAACATGCTTGCTCCTTGGAAGGAAAGTTATAACCAACCTAGACAGCACATTAAAAAGCAGAGACATTACATGGTCAACAAAGGTCCATCTAGTCAAAGTTATGGTTTTTCCAGTAGTCATGTATGGATGTGAGAGCTGGACTACAAAGGAAGCTGAGCGCTGAAGAAGTGATGCTTTCAAACTGGTGTTGGAGAACTCTTGAGAGTCCCTTGAACCGCAAGGAGATCCAAGCAGTCCATCCTAAAGGAGATCAGTCCTGAATATTCATTGGAAGGACTGATACTGAAGTTGACACTCCAGTACTCTGGCCACCTTATGTGAAGAACTGACTCATTTGAAAAGACCTTGATCCTGGGAAAGATTGAAGGCAGGAGGAGAAGGGGACAACAGAGGATGAGATGGTTGGATGGCATCACCAACTGAATGGACATGTGTTTGAGTAAACTCCAGGAGTTGATGATGGACAGGGAGGCCTAGCATGCTGCAGTCCATGGGGTCGCAAAGAGTCGGACACAACTAAGCAACTGAACTGAACTGAACTGAATGGGCTGTGTACTAAATCATATCCAACTCTGCAAAGCTGTGGACTGCAGCCTGTCAAGCTCATCTGTCCATGGGATTCTCTACAAAAGAATATTGGAATAGGCTGCCGTGCCCTTCTCCAATGGATATTCCCAACCCAAATATTGAACCCCTGTCTCCTGAATTGGCAGATGGGTTCTTTGCCACTAGCTCCACCTAGGAAGCCCAGGGTGTATATAAGGACAGCTTAAAACCGTGTTCTCTGGTATCAGTATCCGTTCAGTTCAGTCAGTCGTGTCCGACGCTTTGCGACCCCATGAACCGAGCACGTCAGGCCTCCCTGTCCATCACCAACTCCCGGAGTCCACCCAAACCCATGTCCATTGAGTCAGTGATGCCGTCCCACCATCTCATCCTCTGTCGTCCCCTTCTCTTCCTGCCCCCAATCTTTCCCAGCATCAGGGTCTTTTCAAATGAGTCAGCTCTTCACATCAGGTGGCCAAAGGACTGGCATTTCAGCTTCAACATCTGTCCTTCCAATGAACACCCAGGACTGATCTCCTTTAGGATAGACTGGTTGGATATCCTTGCAGTCCAAGGGACTCTCAAGAGTCTTCTCCAACATCACAGTTCAAAAGCATCACTTCTTTGATGCTCAGCTTTCTTTATAGTCCAACTCTCACATCCATACATGACCACTGGAAAAACCATAGCCTTGACTAGACAGATCTTTGTTGACAATGTAATGTCTCTGCTTTTTAATATGCTGTCTAGGTACTTTGGCCACCTGACGCAAAGAGCTGATTCATTTGAAAAGACCGTGATGCTGGTAAAGATTGAGAGCAGGAGAAGGGGACGACAGAGGATGAGATGGTTGGACGGCATCACTGACTCAATGGACGTAGGTTTGGGTGAAGTCCAGGAGTTGGTGATGGACAGGGAGGCCTGGCATGCTGTGGTTCATGGGGTCACAAAGAGTTGGATACGACTGAGTGACTGAACTGAACTGAACTAGGTTGGTCATAACTTTCCTTCCAAGAAGTAAGCATCTTTTAATTTCATGGCTGCAATCACCATCTGTAGTGATTTTGGAGACCCCTGAGATTAAGTCAGCCACTGTTTCCCCATCTATTTCCCATGAAGTGATGGGAATGGATGCCATGATCTTAGTTTTCTGAATGTTGAGCTTTAAGCCAACATTTTCACTCTCCTCTTTCACTTTCATCAAGAGGCTCTTTAGTTCCTCTTCACTTTCTGCCATAAGGGTGATGTCATCTGTATATCTGAGGTTATTGATATTTCTTCCAGCAATCTTGATTCCAGCTTGTGCTTCATCCACCCCAGCATTTCTCATGATGTACTCCTTATATAAGCTAAATGTTCTCTGGAAATTATGCAAAATAGAATAGGCATTGACTGATGCATCACATGTCTTTATCTCAGCTGGGCCACCAACTGCTACCATGTTAGATAGCCCTTCCAGGGTGGCCACCCCAGTAGGATTTGTCCAAAAGAACAAGAATAACTGTGTGTCTCTAGCTTGTGCTACCTTGAGCAGATGGTAAGTAGCTCTGAAATGTGAAGTATGAAGGATGTTTTCCTTTTCTTCCTCCAAAGTCATGATCAGGAAGCAAATACACAGGGATGGAAAGAAGACAAAAAAAAGAAAAAAAAAAACAACTAAGGAGCAGAAAGCAGGGGAGACCAGATACCAGATGCTCTATCTAGTACAACAAATTGCAAATCCATATTTCTCCATTACCTTCTATAAACATGTTGCTGTAGAAATACAAACCAGCAGAAAACATGTCTAATGCTTGAAAGAACTCAGTCTTGGCACAAAGTTAAGATCACACTAAATACTATATGATCCTGCAATCTCACTTCTGGGCATATATCTGAGGAAACTCTAATTTGAAAAGATACATGCACCCCAATGTTCATCACAGCACTACTTACAATTGCCAACCTAAAATCTATCAACAGATAAATGGATAAGGAAGAGGTGGTACGTATGTGCAATGGAATATTACTCAGCCATAAAAAGAATGAAGTAATCCCATTTGTAGCCACATGGATGGACCTAGAGACTTTCATACTAAGTGAAATAAGTCAGACAGAGAAACAAATATCATGTACCATTTATATGTGGGAATCTTAGAAAAATTATACAAATGAATTTATTTACAAAACAAATAGACTCACAGACATAGGGAAAAAAAGTGTACAGTTACCAAAGGGGGGTGGAGGGTGGGAGAAGAAGACATAATTAGAAGTTTGGGATTATCGTATACACACTACTATACACAAAACAGGTAATCAACAAGGATCCACTATATAACACAGGGAAATATACTCAGTGCTTCGTAAAAACCTGCAATAGAAATGAATTTGAAAAAGAATAGATAGATAGATAGATAGATAGATAGATAGATAGATATGGGTTTCCCTGGTAGGTGAGATGGTAAAGAACCTGCCTGCTAGGCAGGAGAACTGGGTTTGATCCCTGGGTCAGGCAGATCCCCTGGAGAAGGAAATGGCTATCCAATCCAGTATCCTTGCTTGGAGAATTCCATGGACAGAGAAGTCTGGTGGGCTACAGTCCATGGAGCTGCAGAGTCAGACACGGCTGAGCAACTAACACACACACACACACACACACACACACACACATAGACACGTACATGTGTGTAGGTATGAATTGCTTTGCTGTACATCTGAAACTAATACAACACAGTAAATTAACTAGGCTTCAGTAACTGTTTAATTTTTTTAAAGAAAAGATTATAATAGAAAACAAGTAGTCCAGCATTGTCCTTTCTTTCACCCCCCTCCAACCCGTACACAGGTCCTGTCAATTCCATGTGCAAAACTGATGACCCACCCCCCCGCGACTCTCACTGCTTCTGCACGAGCCCAGGTTACGATCTGTCCCTAAGTGACTCCAGGAGCCTCTTACCAGTACTTTCTTTCTGCTTCCCATCCACACTCTACATCATATGAGAGCCATTTTTTTTTTTTTTTTTTTAGTATCTCCAAAGTATTGCCACAGCACAGAATTGCTAACATGTCTCTAAGTCCCTTTAGAATGTAGCTTCTATCTCTGCTCTCTGGACCACCTCATGCCCCTATCATGGATGAACTGTAATCTAGCCCCATTCATTTTCTTTCAATACATTAAATGAGCCAAGCTCTCCTTGCCTTAGAGGCTTTCATACTTATACATCTCTCTGCCTAAAACATTCGACCCCTCTACTGGACTCACTCACACTTACTACTCAGTTTAACCCATGTGTCACCTTCTCAGACTTTAAGACTCTCCAGTCTTAACCAGGATTTTCTTTCACTGGCTCTCAAATCTATTTTTTCATAACGCATTGCAATTTACAGTGAAATAGCCAAGAATGCATGGAATTATTTCATGCATGTCTCCCTCACTAGATTATAAACTCTGTGAGCACAGGACCCAAATATATTCTGTTCACCCCTCTATCTTCAAATAAATGGATGATAATCTCCCTCTTAGGAATTTCCATAGTTTTTTCCCCTCCATATCTACCTGCTACCCAGTATTTGTATTATATATACCCAGTATTTGTATAGCTACCTGGATATATGCCTTGTTCTGATAAAAAAAAAAAAAAATGAGCTCCTTAAGGTACTGAGTCTGTGTCTTATAAATCTCTATATTCACCTTAGGTCTAGCAAAGCCCTCTGTGGAGCTGACACTGATATATATGATGGAACAACTGAATTGTGCCTTGTGAGTCATTAGAGATGGTTTTACAGTGTTCTGGTTAAATACATTCAAGAATGTGATCTTTTCCTACCTTTTTATGTTTATAATAGTGATGGCTCATGAGATGCTTGAAGCCAATATGATAAGATTTAGATATGCTGACTCACAATGACTCAGTAAGCTAATAATACACCCATACAGAGAGCATTACAATGGATTTGGGATTTTTTTTAAATGCCTTTTATGAGCGGGAAAAACTTTTCATCTCCGTGCTACAAATGGGAGATATTTTAGGAAAATGTATCTTGATAAGTGAGAGAATACTTTTTAATGCTGCTTCTTCTTCCGTAGTTCCTCTATTTTAAACTGGAAGCTTTCAAAATGTCCTAGGAACTTGTTATTCCTATGACTTTGTCCAAAAGATATGGGTGAAACAATTTAAATAAATGTCTGCAAATGTCTCTGAAAAGGAGAAGTCAGCAAAGATATATTTACCATGAAGTTAAAAAAGCTTAAGCTTCAAATTACATACAATAGACTCCTTCCTGTTGTCATAAAATGTACAGAATTGGGAATTTTAATAGCCGTAGGTTAACCTTCTGCCTTCTCTCTGACAACACAACTTTCCACTCTCCTCCATCAGGTTTCCTTTCCTGTGATGTGGTAGCATGGTGCCCACGGCCTTTCGGACATCACGCTCAGGAGGAGTTGACTTGGGGTACACTTAGTTTCTGATTAGTGGTACGTATAGATAAGGTTCATAGTGAGTCCATGCGTAGTTACATCATAGCTACCATCCCGGTGTAGAAAGAGCTCCCAATAATCCAGCTGTGCTGACTCGCCCAGTGATGTGATAAAGAAAGTCGGGCCTGGAATTCTCCTGCGCTCCAAACCATCCTAGGGCACCCAGCTGTGAAAGTAGGTCTGGAAGCAGGGGAGAGACAGAAAGTTTGAAATGAGCTTTTTTATTTTTATGCTGGTGGGGATTGGCAGCATTTTACCTGTATGTGTTATGTCTTCTGTCTAAACAGATACTCACTTTTGTAAGTATTTTTATATTTACAATTTGTAAGATTTTTCTTATAAAGCAGTGGTCCCCAAGTACCTTTTAGGTCCCCTAGTACCTTTCAGGCACTAGGAACCAATTTTGTGGAAGACAATTTTTCCATGGACTGGGGTGGAGGGGGAAAGGTTTTGGGATGATTCAAGTGCATTACATTTATTGTGCACTTTATTTCTATTATTTTTACATCAGCTCCACCTCAGATCATCAGGCGTTAGATCCTTGAGGTCATGGACCCCTGTTATAGAGGATCTCCAAATTCAAGTGAAGTCCCCACAAAGGCTGGATTTACTTCCATCCCCTGAGCGCATCTACAAAACAGCTTTACCCAGAGTAAGAACTCAGGGAACTATCACACACATCAGGCTCCTTAAAAAATCTCTCTGGAAAGAACACCAGATCTTAGACTGGATGCATTGAATTAGCCTCTAACCAGGGAGCTAAGACAGTGCCATCTACCTATTGTTCCTTTAAGTTACCCCCACAATGACCTGACCTGAATGACTATTCAAGTCAGCAGTCCTTGAGTGAGTGACTGCTTCAGTTGTGTCTGACTCTTTTCAACCCCATGGACTGTAGCCCACCAGGCTCCTCTGTCCAGGGGATTCTTCACGCAAGAATACTGGAGTGGGTGGCTATGCCCTCCCCCAGGGAATCTTCCCGACCCAGAGACTGAACCCAGGTCTCTTATATCTCCAGCATTGGCAGGCAGGTTCTTTACCATTCTCCTGTGTCTCCCGCATTAAGAGGCAGATGCTTTATCACTGAGCCACCTTGGAAGCCCCACAACAGTTCTTTGCCCTTGGTAATTACTCAGAAATGAGGAAAATGGAGGGGGGGGGGTCCCTGTCCTTCTAAAACATAGCCAGAAGAGGAATAATGGTGAACTCTGAGCCTTGCAGGCTTACACAGAAGGAAATATGAAGAAGGCAGTCCTTCTCTGTTCTCCACAGTCCCTTCCATGTGAACAAATTACAAACTTAATCAAATTGTTTTCCTTCTAATTCACAGAAGAATTTTATGCAGCAGTAGTTCCTCAGTGCATCTCCAGTGGGTCCCATTTAGACCGCTGAGCCCATACACAAATCGGAGCATGACAGCTCTTATTAAATCCATGGTTACAGGTATTTGTTGTTGCCATTTAGTCGCTAAGTCTTGTCTGACTCTTTTGCGACCCCATGGACTGCAGCCACCAAGGCTCCTCTGTCCATGAGATTTCTGAGGCAAGAACACTACAGTGGGTTGCCACATCCTTCTCCAGCTTATAAGAATAATTTAAAGAAAAACTTCTTTTAGAGACTGTGCTATCTAAAGAGAGAAAAAATGTGGCAACTTCATGTAAATAGAATTGAATAGCTTTACTCACGTGATCTTCTAACTTCTACTGCCTTCGATCAGTTTGTGTGAGTTTATCTTCAGCAGTAGTTTACAAACATATTTTTTTTCTTTTCTTTTTCGAAATACTGTTTTTTAGCTTTTTTTTTCCCCCACAGAGTGGTACAACTGCCATCATTATCTAATGTGAAAACACTTTTGTCGCCCCAAAACAGACACTTCATACCCATAAGCAGCTGGTTCCCATCTTCTGTTCCCCCCAGCTCCAGGCAACAACTAATCTATTGATACTTTCTGTCTCTATGGAGTTGACTGTTCTGGACATAATCAGTAAATGGAATCATAAAATATGTGCCCTGTGGTGTCTCTGGCTTCTTTGCTTTCGCATAATGTTTTCAAGGTTTATCTAGGTTGTACCATGTGTCAGTACTATATTCCTTGTCATATCCACTGTATGGATGGATATACCATATTTTGTTTATTTTTTGATCAGCTGTTGGGCTTTTAGTTTATTTCTACTTGTGGGCTCTTATGAATAAGGCTATCATTAATATCCATGTACAAGTTTTTGTGTGGGTATATGTTTTCATTTCTTTAGCAGGTATCCCTAGGGGTAGAATCATTGTGTCACATGGTAACTCTATTTTTTTTTTAATTTAGGGGCTTCCTTTGTGGCTCAGGGGTAAAGAATCTGCCTGCCAGTGCAGGGACGTGGGTTCAATCCCTGATCTGGGAAGGTCCCACATTAATTAAGCCCGTGAGCCAAAGCTACTGAGCCTGTGCTCTAGAGCCTGGGAGCCGTAACTGCTGAGCCCAGATTCCGCAGCTAGAGAAACCTGTGTCACACACCCTAGAGCCAATGGTCCTCAATAAGAGAAGCCACTGCAGTGAGCAGCCAAGCATCACAACTAGAGAGCAGCCCCCTCTTGCTCCAGCTAGAGAAAAACCCATGCAGCATCAAAGACCCAGCTCAGTAACAAATTAAATACGAACATAAATAAAAATGTAAAGAATTGTCAGATTGCTTTCTAAAGAGGCTGTGTCATTTTATATTCTCAACAACAGTATACCAGGGGTCCAATTTCGCCACATCCTTGTCAACATTTGCTATTGGCTGTCTTTTTTAATTTTACTTATATTAATGAGTGGAAGTGAGAAATAGATTTAGGGGACTAGATCCGATAGATAGAGTGCCTGATGAACTATGGACGGAGGTCCATGACATTATACAAGACACAGGGATCAAGACCATCCCCAAGAAAAAGAAATTCAGAAAAGCAAAATGGTTGTCTGAGAAGGCCTTAAAATAGCTGTGAAAGGAAGGGAGGTGGAAAGCAAAGGAGAAAAGGAAAGATATACCCATTTGAATGCAGAGTTCCAAAGAATACCAAGGAGAGATAAAAAAAGCCTTCCTCAGTGATCAGTCCAAAGAAATAGAGGAAAACAATAGAATGGGAAAGACTAGAGATCTCTTCAAGAAAACTAGGGATACCAAGGGAATTTCTTGTGCAAAGATGGGCTCAATAAAGGACAAAAATGGTATGGACCTAACAGAAGCAGAAGATATTAAGAAGAGGTGGCAAGGACACACAGAAGAACTGTGCAAAAAAGATTTTCATGACCCAAATAATCATGGTGGTTTGATCACTCACCTAGAGCCAGACAACCTGGAGTGTGAAGTCAAGTGGGCCTTAGGAAGTATCACTATGAACAAAGCTAGTGGAGGTGATGGAATTCTATGTGAGCTATTTCAAATCCTAAAAGATGATACTGTGAAAGCGCTGCACTCAATATGCCAGCAAATTGGGAAGACTCAGCAGTGGCCACGGGACTGGAAAAGGTCAGTTTTCATTCCAATCCCAAAGAAAGGCAATGCCAAAGAATGCTCAAACTACTGCACAATTGCACTCATCTCACACGCTAATAAAGTAATGCTCAAAATTCTCCAAGCCAGGCTTCAGCAATACGTGAACCATGAACTTCCAGATGTTCAAGCTGGTTTTAGAAAAGGTAGAGGAACCAGAGATCAACTTTCCAGCATCCACTGGATCATTGAAAAAGCAAGAGAGTTCGTAAAAACATCTATTTCTGCTTTCTTGACTATGCCAAAGCCTTTGACTGTGTGGATCTCAATATAAGAGATGGGAATACTAGACCACCTGACCTGCCTCTTGAGAAACCTGTATGCAGGTCAGGAAGCAACAGTTAGAACTGGACATGGAACAACAGACTGGTTTCAAATAGGAAAAGGAGTACATCAAGGCTGTATATTGTCACCCTGCTTATTTAACTTATGTGCAGAGTACATCATGAGAAATGCTAGGGTGGATGAATCTTGGAATCAAGATTGCTGGGAGAAATACCAATAACCTCAGATATGCAGATGACACCACCCTTATGGCAGAAACTGAAGAAGAATTAAAGAGCCACTTGATGAAAGTGAGAGAAGAGAGGGGAAAAGTTGATTTAAAGCTCAACATTCAGAAATGAAGATCATGGCATCTGGCCCCATCACTTCATGGCAAATAGACATATAAAGCCCTAGAAATAGTGTCAGATTTTAGTTTTGGGGGCTCCAAAATCACTGAAGATGGTGACTGCAGCCTTGAAATTAAAAGACTCTTACTCCTTGGAAAGAAAGTTATGACCAACCTAGATAACATATTAAAAAGCAAAGACATTACTTTGCCAACAAAGATATGTCTTGCTAAGGCTATGGTTTTTCCAGTAGTCATGTATGGATGTGAGAGTTGGACTATAAAGAAAGTTGAGCAGCAAAGAATTGATGCTTTTCAACTGCGGTATTGGAGAAGACTCTTGAGAGTCCCTTGGACTGCAAGGAGATCCAACCAGTCCATTCTAAAGGAGATCAGTCCAGGGTGTTCATTGGAAGTACTCATGTTGAAGCTGAAACTCCAATACTTTGGCCACCTGATGTGAAGAACTGACTCACTGGAAAAGACCCTGACACTGGGAAAGATTGACGGCAGGAGGAGAAGGGAACAACAGAGGATGAGATGGTTGGATGGCATCACCAACTCAATGGACATGAGTTAGAGTAAACTCCGGGAGTTGATGATGGACAGGGAGGCCTAGTGTGCTTTGGTCCATGGGATCGATTTTGCATATATGCTAACATTTGAACTTTCACCTATTTTATGCCTGATGGATTGTTTATGAATGTGTTTACATACAGTACAGTACAAATGTAGGATATGTTGTATAAAACATCCACTAAAATTGTTTTAAATTCAAGAAAGAAGGGCTAAGACTTTCTTCTAAGATGTCACAGAACGATTCTTTTTACTCTCTTGGAGTTCATAACCCTACTAGGAAACTAAAAGATGAAGAAAATTTAAAATAATAATTCTACTGAAGATCAAGGATTCTAATATCCTTTCAACAGCATTTATTTATTGAGAGCTCACTATCCGTGAAGCATTCTACTAAGTACTTTCCAGAACATAAATACATAAAAGAATGTCCATAAAGTCAGATGTCATAGTCTAATTTATGTCATAACCAAGGTTCTCTTGATATATATTTCTTTCCTTTAAATTTGGAGCATGTGACCAGATTACATGAACAATAATTCATGGTGCGATCAAACACAGCAAAATTAATCTGGCATATCTTAATAATATAGACAATAATTAGTGGGTATGTAAGGAGCCATGAAAGGTAATAATTCACTTAGTATCACACAACTTAGTATCACACAGCTCAGCTTTCCTTTTGTACATATGTACCTCTTCTTTATAAGTATTAACTGGTGTTTGTCATTTTTTCTATCTAGTTGTCCTCCAGATATTTTTTTCAACTCATCTAAAATTTTAGTGCAATGTATTTAAATGTAGATTTATTTTTTACTGTGTGAAGAATTGATTTTGCCTACCTACTGAGAAGGGATAGGCAACCCCCTCCAGTGTTCTCAGGCTTCCCTTGTGGCTCAGCTGGTAAAGAATCTGCCTGCAATGCGGAAGACCTGGGTTCAGTCCCTAGGTTGGGAAGATCCCCTGGAGAAGGGAAAGGCTACCCACTCCAGTATTCTGGCCTAGAGAATTCCATGGACTGTATAGTCCATGGGGTCCCAAAGAGTTGGACATGACGGAGCAACGTTCACTTTCACCTTCACCTACTGTTGATAAGGCTTCCCTGGTAGCTCAGATGGTAAAGAATCCACCTGCAGTGCAAGAGACCCCAGTTTGATCCCTCAATCAGGAAGAACCGACAGTTATGTTTCACAATGTTCATCAAATCTGAAAAGTTCTCATTCATTTTGTCTTCAAATATTGCTTTTGGGTTTTCTGTAAGCTCCTGGGTTAATAATTGAACAATGCAAGTGAGCAAAGAATGATTGGCTTGAAACAAAAAAAATAAATAAATCTGCATAATGATGAGAAAAAATCGGTAATAATGTTAGCAAGAAATAAAATAAAAGTAACTGCGAAAACAAAATGATGTTGGTATAAAACATCCCCAATTTTATGCATGCTTCTTAGGAACAGTGGTAATTAATATACTTGTTCAGATTCCTTTACCTCTAGGTAACCTCACTTAAAGAATAACATGGGCTAGTTGAACTCCCAATGAAGTCAGCCCTTGTGCAAACAAATATGATGAGACCTAGTTACTGCCACAGTTATGAGGATGGACGGGGGGGGGGGGGGGGGGGGGGGCGGGAATCTTGATATACAGGAGCAAGATCTGACCAGTATGAATGATTTGTGAGGTCCACATAAATTCCTTTCTTTGTCCTGAGTGGCAACTCTAAAATTCAAATGGATTTCATTAACTTTCAAAACTAGAGTAAGCCCCTACCTGCAAACTTTCAAGTTGTGAACTTTCGAAGATGCGAATATGCATTCACAAGCCCAGTCACGCAAGTTAGTGTGTTTGGTGCACACTGGCACGTACACTCGTCATCCACAAGTGGTTGTGCTTGTGTACTTTAGTGCACAGCACTGTATAGAGTACAGCAGCATTGTTGCTCAGTCGCTCAGTCATGTCTGAGTCTGTGTCCCCAAGGTTTGCAGGCTTCCTTGTCCTCCACCATCTCCCATAGTTTGCTCACTCATATCTGTTGAGTGGATGATGCTATCCAACCATCTTATCCTCTGTCGTCCCCTTCTCCTCCTGCCCTCAATCTTTCCCAGCATCAGGGTCTTTTCCAATGAGTCAGCTCTTCCCATCAGGTGGCCAAAGTATTGGAGCTTCAGCTTCAGCATCAGTCCTTCCCAGTGAATATTCAGGGTTGATTTCCTTTGGGATTGACTGGTTTGATCTCCTTGCAGTCCAAGGGACTCTTAAGAGTCTTCTCCAGCACCACAGCTTGAAAGCCTAAATTCTACAGCGCTTAGCCTTTTTATGGCCCAACTCTCACATCCATATACGACTACTGGATAAAAACATAGTTTTGACTCTATGGACCTTTGTCAGCAAAGTGATGTCTCTGCTTTTGAATACACTATCTAGGTTTGTTTATAGCTTTCTTTCTAAGGAGCAAGTAGGGGACTGACTATAGTAGAAAAGCAAGGAACCCAATGGAAACAAGGGAAGGCTGCCAATTTTTAGAAATCCTCAGCAAAAGAAGGAACAGGGTCGGTGCAGGTCAAGGCAGTAGGAGGAGCCCATCAGCTCATGGAAGAACAGCGATTCAGAGAGAAAGAGATCCAGGGCCTGGGGGCATAGCGGGAAGAGTCACCTAACCCCTAGATCCCCTAACAGCCTTTTTGCACATCTTCCTGGGGACTCTCATGAGACCAGGAAGCCTCCAAGCCTCCTATGAAGGATGTGAGTTCATCCTTCCAGAAAGTTTTGGCACTCAGGTTGCCATGCATATCTCATGGGAAATGATGCAAGCAATAAATAAAAGATACTAGTCGGTCTCAAATCAAACCACAGGTTTCAAAGAATGGGTAAATCAGAAGCAGTATTTTTTATAAATCAAGGGACTTGGGCTATAGCTCTTCCTAGTAACTTGGCTCTGGGCAAGTCACTCAATATCTCTGAATCTGTAGTAAGCTCTTCTGAGTTCCTTTATCTTTGATGTATGACATTACTGACCCATTAAGATTTAAACCTGAAATGTTTGTTAAGATTAGCACAAAGAGTGCTGATAAAAGTGATTTTTTTTTTCTTCTCCAAAATCCAATTCTCCCCCTGACTTCCTTTTGGAAATCTGTGACATAAGGACACCCTTCCTAACAATTAATAACTAGGGTTAGAATGAAAAATGAGGCAGGACTGCCCTGGTGGTTTAGTGATTAAGATTCTGAGCTCCCAAGGCAGGGTTTGATCCCTGGTCAGGGAATTATTTCCCACATGCCACAACTAAGAGTTCAGATGCTGCAAGTAAAGATTCCACATGCAACAATTAAAGAACCTGCAGGTAGAAACTGAAGATCTCCCACACTACAACAAAGATTACAGATCCCACGTGCCTGCTGCAGCCAAATAAATAAATATACGTGATAAAAAATTTAAAGATGAAGCAAACTCCACTGTGATATCTACCGTCCTCACTGCCTCACGCTGTCACCTGCCTCTACATCTTGGGGGAAAACTATCAAGGGGGTTTTCCTATATGATTCCATCCCTGTTGATTCATTTTCTTTTACTTTGAAAGAAAAACTACACAGCGCTGTGGAGCTAGCTGAGCAAAACGCTAGTTGTTTTTGTCACAGAAGACAGAGGGTTAAATTGAAGAAGCTGAAATCCACCACTGATCAGGGCAACTCCAAGCACTTCATGGACCAATAGCATCTGTACCCACAGGAGGCCGTGGAATCAGCTCTGCTTTGTAACAAAACCCCAGATGCCTGTACAGTAATGTTTGAGACAGACAGCACAACCTCTCTTCCACCTTGGCACTGTTGCTCCTAATGTCCCTTGTCTAAGTTAGGGACAGTGTGTGGGGAGGTGTTGCTTTGCCCTTGGTCTCCGTTTCAATCCATCATCCATGTCAGAGTCACTTAGGAGTCCCTCGTAGTTCACAGGCACACTCCATCAGAGCTGAATTCCACCAAAACAATCATGGGGGACTTCCCTAGTGGTCCAGTGGTTAAGACTTTGATTTTCAGTGCACGGGATGCAGCTTCAATCTCTGCTTAGGAAGCTAAGGTCCCATATGCCTCAATGGTCAAAAAACCAAAACATAAACGGAAGCAACACTGCAACAAATTCAAAAAACAATCTTAAAAAAAAGGTCTACATCAAAAAAAAAAAAATCACTATCATGGAACAGGCTAGTTCTCTCTGCCAGCGCTTGGGCCACTGTCTTGTGACCAGCCAAGAGAAGAACAGGAAAGGGTGGGAGGCATCGGGATTCGTAATGCTCAAGGTGCCCAATCAAGTTCGGGATACACCTTATACACAAAGGCCGGTAGACAGACGTATAGCTACTCTCACCCTGGGATCTGCATCCTGACCGCACGGAAGAAGATCCACCAAAGGAGAAACGTTCAGTCTCCTAGAAGCACTAAACTAAAAAGACTGAAAGATGCTGAATTTAACAAGCAAATGGTACCAATGAATCTGCAATCGGAATAAGCATCTGCTTTGGGGGCAGCATCCTTTATCCCTGTGTGTATTAATGTACTGTTAATTCATTCTACTAATGAGAGTTATAACAGGAGGGTAATGACCAGAAGCCCCATACAAATTATTCTTCATCTATTTTCTTTTCGCTCTCTCTCTCTCTTTTTTTTCCTTTTAGCAATGAATTGATGAGGGCCTGGAATGAAAGAAATGCAATATCTGTCAACTCACTATAAATATGGTCGGGAAATTCTAAGAGGGTTTTTTTTTTTTTCTTCTGTTTCTTTGGCATCTGTTTCAATGCTGCATGGATTTATTCAGAAATGAGCTGGGAAGTCAGTACCATAAAAATGACTAAATACAAACATAAAAAAATTAAACCTTTGTACCTTGGACCAGGCTGATGGTTATCCAGCTCCAGCCTCATCTCTATTTTTATTGGGAACGCATTACACATCTATGCATGATTCAAAGGGTGCTTCCTTTCACTCCTCCCCTTCTGAATGTGTGTGGTTCCAGCGCTTCGGTTACCTTTGTACCAGCAAAATGAGAAAACTTGCCTTCAGGCCTACATGTCCCTGCTGAAATAGGCAGACAGACTGATGGATATGCAAGATTCATGCCAGCTCTGAAATCATCTGTGACTTCACAGAGACGGAAAAACCCTGATGCTGGGAAAGACTGAGGGCAAGAGGAGAAAGAGGCAACAGAGGATGAGATGGTTGGATGGCATCATTGACTCAATAGACATGAGTTTCAGGAGTTGGTGAAGGACAGGGAAGCCTGGCGAATTGCAGTCCATGGCGTTGCAAAGAGCTGGACATGACAGAGTGATTGAACAACAGCAACAGCAGCAGCTGATTCAGATCAAATCTTTTGCCCACAATCTGTTTGCCCACAAACATGCAGAGATCTCTCAGTTTCTCAAATGAACAAAATGAAACGTATTTTTTTCTCCTCCATGCTACTTCCTTAAGTTCCAGCCAGTTGCTATCTTTTTAAAAATGTCTAACAATTTGAATTCAGCAAATCTGTTTTAAATACATACTGTGAGACAGATCTCACTTACCTACCTACACTGCAGGTAAGAGCCTTACGTGGCATAGGAAGAAATCAGCAGAGATGCGCCTGACATCAAACAGCAAATAATGGAAAGACTTGGGATTTACCCTAGGTCTTGTAATTAAATATCCAGGGATCTTTTCAGTAGCTCAGCACTTCTTAAAGTGTGGTCACAGGTCTAGCAGCAGCATCCGCATCATCCAGGAATTTGTGAGAATGAAAATTTGGGTGACTCATCCCAGAACTACTGAATCAGTAACTCCAGAGGTGGAACCCAGCACTCCATGTAACCTAACCACCCTACAGGTGATCTGCTACCAGAGAAAATGGTAATGGTGCTTGGACAGCTCCCATCAAAGGCCATCCTGATTTTTCTCATGAGCACATCCTAGGGCTTCGCCTCGACCCCACTTAATCCCCAAGGCAGCTGACACTACTGACATTGGTTCTTCTTAGGGACCATCTACGTTGGTAACCCTGTGTCTTCACCGGTGGTTTCTGCCTTTCCATTAGCTTTACTGTCTCACATTCATTCCCTCATAGGCCTCCCCTAGCGTTTCACTTGTATTGATCTTCTCTTTATATACTTCCTCTTGTTAGCTTTCTCGAAGCTTCTTTTTCCTCCTGACTTTTCTGCCTCTCTTAAGAGCACCTTCATTTTCCACGGGAGCTCAAAACCTCAGCCTCCTTTTACCCTTTCCTCCAACCTGTATTAAATCAGAGGCCACATCCTCAAGTTCATACCTTGGTGTCTCTCACATCTTGTTTTCACTCCCACTGCCACCAAATTAGTTCAACTCCTGCTTATCTCTAACAACAATTATTTCACTGAACATTTATCTGGCCTCTTCATCTCCTGCCTCCAGAATAAATCTAATATTGCACAACAGGCAAAGAAGTTTCTATAGAAATTACATCACCAGCTTGCTTCAAAATTCTGTTTGGCTCCTCCTCGCTCACCAAGCTCCAAATTGTCTTTTAAGAAGACCATCCACAAAATGATTACAAATTACCTCTCCCTATGCACCCTATTCAGTTTAGTTCAGTCACTCAGTCGTGTCTGACTCTTTGCGACCCCATGAATCACAGCACACCAGGCCTCCCTGTCCATCACCAATTCCCAGAGTTCACTCAGACTTGTGTCCATGGAGTCAGTGACGCCATTCAGCCATCTCATCCTCTGTCATCCCCTTCTTCTCCTGCCCCTAAACCCTCCCAGCATCAAAGTCTTTTCCAATGAGTCAACTCTTCTCATGAGGTGGCCAAAGTACTGGAGTTTCAACTTTAGCATCATTCCTTCCAAAGAAATTGTAGGGCTGATCTCCTTCAGAATGGACTGGTTGGATCTCCTTGCAGTCCAAGGGACTCTCAAGAGTCTTCTCCAACACCACAGTTCAAAAGCATCAATTCTTCGGCTCTCAGCCTTCTTCACAGTGCAACTCTCACATCCATACATGCGCCCCATAACTTCAGTAAAAAAGACCACCAATAAACTTTCCCAAATGAAAGCTTTTCTTAAACTTCTGTTCGTGGATTTCTTTGTTTCAATTAGCTGAAACCTGCTCTGTCTTGATGTCTGCTCAATCTTGTGCACGTGTGTGTGTGCGTGCTCAGTCGTGTGTGACCCCACAGACTCTAGCCCACCAGGCTCCTCTGTCCCTGGGATACTCCCAGCATGAATACTGAAGTGGATTGCCATTTCCTTCTCCAGAGGATCTTCCAAACCCAGGGATTAAACTCAAGTCTCCTGCACTGCAGGCAGATTCTTTTACTGCTAAGCCACTGGGAAAGCCCTACTCTACTGTACTCTTCTTTCAAATCCAACTGAAATAACACCTTCTGCATGGCTCGGACTGAGTTCTGCCAATGGATGAGGTTTCCTTCTTGGTAAACTTCCCCAGCCCTGTTACTCTCCTTTGTGTCTGGACATTGATGTGCCTGGAGTCACTTGCCCTCGAGAGATGCCTGTCTTCTGCCACCCTAACCAGCCACTTTCTCAGGAGAGAAATTCATGAAATATTGATGGAATGTAATTGAAATTAGTTTCCTTTCTGTCTTCTTTACACACATGGATGCATAATTCTGTTTTGTCCTTAACATTTGATTCGTAAATCAAATTTAGCTTCTACTCCAAAGATCCAGAATTTACCTTCTACAGAGCCTAATTCAAATTTATCCTCTGTGTCATTTATCTGATCGTGTGTTACACTGGTTTCCCAGAATTTATGAGAGGTTTTGGCATGGCTTGTCAATTAACATCTCAATGATGATGGGATTAGTCTGAGCTTCCCTGGTGGCTCCGACAGTAAAGTGTCTGCCTGCAAAGCAAGAGACCCGGGTTCAATCCCTGGGTCGGGAAGATCCCCTGGAGAAGGAAGTGGCAACCTTCTCCAGCATTGTTGCCTGGAAAATCCCATGGACAGAGGAGCCTGGTGGGTGACAGTCTATGCGGTCACAAAGAGTCAGACACCACTGAGTGACTAACCCTTTAATCTGCATAAAATGTCTCTATTACCTGACCTTTCCATTACCTTTTACTAGCCTCTCAGAAATTCAGTTTCTGTGTCTGTACACAGGGGGTAGGCTAATTCTTCTTACTTTAAAGGCTCTCCAGGCCAAATAAGGGACTTCCATTGGTGGTCCAGTGGTTAAGAAGAATCCACCTGTCACTGCTCGGGACATGGGTTTGATCCCCGGTCCAGGAGGATCCCACATGCCAGGGAGCAACTAAGACATTCAGCCACAATTACTGAGCCCACATGCCCTAGAGACTGTGCTCTGCACCAAGAGAGACCATGGCAGTGAGAAGCCCTTACACCGCAACCAGACAGGAGACCCCACTCACCACGAGCAGGGGAAACCTGCACGCAGCAACAGAGACCCAACACAGCCAGAAATAACTTTTTTAAAGGCCAAACAAGATAACAAAATCGAAATATCTAACGATAGGACAAATGCCAGATCATTCTCTAATGCTTCGGAAGTGAAAAGATGTGCTTTCGTTCTCCAGATAAAGAAACGAAGGCCTAGCTCGGTGATCATCAGGTTGAAGGAAATTGAGCAACACCAGAATCGTTATCTTTTGACTCCCTGGCAAGCTCTTCTCCAGGTAAATCATGAATATCCCTCCCAGGGGCAAACTGGGTCTGATTAACTGAAAGCCTAAGAGGGAGCCAGTCTTAAGCAGGGCTACGTCTGCTTCCAGTCCCTCACTGCACCCATGGGGGCAGCCGGAATTTAGATCCCCTCCTCTTGTTACACAGGGGCCCTCTCAAGGTCTGGGGAGAAATTCTGGAGGCATTCTGGCAGGGCCCTGGCAGATACGGCCTGATTTCTGCAGCAGCAGCCAGCTGACTCAGGGCTGACTCACGTAGCCACGTGCCCCCACCAGCAGCTGCTGCCTGACCTTTCAGGCCTTCTCTCCTGAGTGTGCCTGGGAGTCTCTGGGGCAGTTGTGACACCCTGTGGCCAGCTTGGCTCATCACAGCAGAATGCCCCTGAGTAAAACCAAGAGGAACAGGTGGGAACAGGTCCAGGCGGAAAGAGAGGTGTTTGCCTGAGTTTGTGGGACATTCCCAGTGGCTCAGTGATAAAGAATTCACCTTCAATGCTGGGGACACAGGACACCCAGGTTTGAGCCCTGGGTTGAGACGATTCCCTGAAGGTGGGCATTGCAACCCACTTGAGCATTCTTGCCTGGAAAATCCCACGGACAGAGGAGGCTGGCAGGCTACGGTCCATGGAGTCACAAAGAGTCGCGACTGGCGTATGCGTGCGGGATGTTTGGCATCCTGCCTGCAGCTCGTGCCCAGTCTTTCTCCAACGCCCACACCCACTTACACTCCAAATAAATTTTTTGGCCTTTTAGAGTTAATCCTGAATGCCTCCGAGAGAGAGGCGGTTAATAGAACCAAAGAGATGAAAACCACAGGAAATGACTCAGGATCGGCACTTAATACCTAAGAGGGCTGGGACCATGTCTTTCTCTTTGTAGCTCTCTACCCACTCTAGCAAGCTCAGTGTATACTGCAGGTGCTCTATAAATGTTACTGAATGTTGAATGTGTCCTTGCCCACAGCTTGATCAAAGGCTGATAAATGCCACATACTGTTGCATTAAATCTGATCGATCACTATAAATTAATCTCATAATTTTAACATACAATTTCAGTTTGACTTGCTTTCCTCTATATTCAGTCTCCAACAGCAGGAAGAAGGAACCTCACCTCTCACTGCCTTCCTAGACAAGTTTAGAAGACAGGATTGCACCAGTGTGCACTGATGTAGGAAAATCCATCAGACCACAAGTAGACAATGCTCTTCACTGTTTCAGCACAGTACCTGTGTGCTTTGCTTCACTTGCCCTGCCTTTGTTCAGCTTTCCTTCACTCTCTCTCCTTCCTCCCAATACTCATAGCCTCTTTTCTTTCCCTTTTGGAAAGGCCCCGACTTCGCCTTTTATCTTCATGCATGCTTTTATCTTTTGAGAAAGTGTTTTTTATTACATAATTGAGCACCACAGGACATGAAACAGGAATGGGGTTAAATCTAACTCTGGCCTCATCTAGGTGAAGCTACATGACAGATCACAAGAGAGTGTAGCTTTAGGCGAAGAAGCACAACAGCTCCCAGCATAGGAAAACTCACATACCAGGATTTGTAATTTTGCGAAATTATTTAGAAAGGTACTATCATGTTACTTGCACTGGAGGAACTAACCATCTGAAAAGCATCTTTGGTTTCTCAAAGTGTCTCATAGTAATATCATCTACTTCTATCCGGTTAAAATACAATGAAAAGGACTTTCTTGGAGGTCCAGTGGTAAAGAATCCACCTGCCAATGCAAGGGACACAGGTCCAATCCTAGGCAGGGGAAGATCCCACATGCCTTGGGACAGCTAAGTCTATACCCCACAGCTACTGAAACTCCTGCCCTAGAACCCATGCTCTGCAACAAGAGAAGTCACTGCAACGAGGAGGACGTGAACTGCAATGAGAGAGTAGCCCCCACCCATTGCAACCAGAGAAAGCCCATGCACAGCAATGAAGACCCAGCACAGCCAGAAATAAATAAGTATCAAAAAAAAAAAAAAAAAGAAAGAAAAGAAAAGAGTGAGAACAAGTATCCAGAGATGTCGGGAGAACTGGCTCCATCGGTTTCTGTCCACACTGCTGGCGGCCTTTCCAAACTGTAGACGGTGGTTGTGGTTGTCCTTGGACACTGCTGTCACCAGTCACACTGTCTCACCCAGCACCTGTGACAGGTCCAATCTCCAAAGAATTTCACAAAATCTCAACCGTGGTCCACTGGGCTCTATACAATGTGCCTCCTCCAAATCTATCCCGCGTCCCACTCTGTTAGATGTCCTGGCTTTCTGCTTCCTCCATCTGTCTCGGGGCCTTTGCACTTGCTGTCCCCTCTGCCAGAATGTGTGTCCTTCAGCCGCTTGCATTGACTGGCCCCTTGCTTCATTCAGAACTTGCCTTCACTATTACCTTTTCAAAATGCACCCTCCCCGTGGCCCTCTATCATGCTCCATCCCACTGTCCTGCTTAATTGTGCCTATTTTTTTATAGTGACCTATTAAAAAGTATGTATTTAGTGTGTTATTCTTAATTATCTTTCCTTCCATGATGCCTGGACTCTGATCTCCTTTAATCAGTGCTTAATACTTAATAAAAGTTCAAGTGTTAGTCACTCAGTCCTGTCCCACTCTCTCTGACCCCATGGACTATAGCCCACCAGCTTCCTCTGTCCATGGAATTCTCTAGGCAGGAATAGTAGAGTGGATTGCCATTTCCTCCTCCAGGGGATCTTCCCAAACTAAGGGATTAAACTCTGGTCTCCTGCATTACAGGCAGATTTTTTTACCATCTGAGCCACCAGGGAATCCCTTAGTATTTAATAGGTGGTCAATAAATACATATTCTGAAAGAATTAGGCCTGCCTGGCTTTCGGCTGCACCCCTTCTTCTCCAAAATTTCCAACTTTGTCTTGCAGTTGAATTATTCGAGGGAAAACTTATTTCTCAATTTTGTATAGAAATACAGCACTGGGTATGACACAACTAACTTTCCAATCTGTAAATTATATCACATATGTTTTCCAATGTGCCATACCAAAAGAGCCATCGGACTTTTGGAGAAGGGAATTGATATTTACTGTTGACTTAGTATATGCCCTTGTCCACTGCAAATTGGCGCTTGCCATCTACCTCTACAAGGATTAAATCATGTGCTGCTGTAGCTGCTGATTTTCAACACCTCCTGAGAGCAGTTCAGGGCGGAGAGCAGAAATGAGGCACTCTGTGCCCAGGGAAAACCTGGCAGGACAGGTCTTCAGACAGATATTCTGAGGAGCTGTTTTATGAGCCCAAATATTACATCCCCCCCCATACCTACAAGGGGAAAAGGAACTGGCAACCCACTCTGGTATTCTTGCCTAGAGAATCCGTGGACAGAGGAGCCTGGCGGGCTTCTGTCCACAGGGTCGCAGAGTCGGACATGACTGAAGCGACTTAGCATGCCTGCATGCATTAGAGAAGGAAATGGCAACCTGCTCCAGTATTCTTGCCTAAGAGAATCCCAGGGACAGAGGAGCCTGGTGGGCTGCAGTCTTTGGGGTCACACAGAGTCGGACACGACTGAAGCAACTTGGCAGCAGCAGCAGCATACCTACAAAAGCACTAAATCCTTCATGGTGGCCACTGTTCCTTGTGACTAGAAAGGCTTCGTGAGACTAGTAGAAAACTTCTGGAAAAATATGTGCTTGATTGCATGTAGTCTTCCTTCAACAAAATCACATGAACGCCGACCTTTTTGCCTTGCCTCTTTGGAGCAGTTTCTCAGGGCTACCTGAGATGCTGTCTCCCAGGCTGCAGTCCTCATTCTGCCCCAAATAAAATTTAACTTATCACTCTCACATTGTGCATTTTTTAAGTCAACATCCTCTACAATGTTAGAGGATTTCCAAACATTTTATTTCCCTCAACAAGTACTCTCGCCGGCAATATTATCCAAATTTTATAGCTGAGGATACAGACTTAAAACTGTTTGAGATTTAAAATGTTGACTAAGATTATAGTGGGGTGAATAGTGTCCCCTAAAATGATATCCCTAAGTTCTAACCACAGGTACCTGTGAGCGTAATCTTATTTGGAAGTAGAGTCCTGCCAGATGTAATTAAGGCAATCTTTTTATTATTATTTTTGACCACACCGTGTGGCATGTGGGACCTTAGTTCCCTGACTGGGGATTGAACACATAGCCCCTGCATTGGAAGCATAGTATCTTAACCACTGGACTCTCAGGGAAGTCCCTTAAGTGGATCTCAAGATGCTCTCATACTGGATTTAGGGTGGGCTCTAAATCCAATGACTGACATTCTTATGATAAGAAGAGAGGACACAGAGAAACAGCCACGGAAAGATGAGGGTAGAGACTGGAGTGATACTACTACCAGCCAAAAAGTCTAAGGATTGCTGGCCACCACCAGAAGCTGGAAGAGAATCTTGTCACAGGTTTCCCCTCCGGACTTCAGAAGGAACCAGTCCTTGACATTGAACTGTAGTCCAGAACCATCAGAGAATACATCGCTGTCATCTTGTGACCAGACAGGACCCTATGCAGCCTTGTGGGGGCTGGGCTTGGACATGCCTTTCCCCATATCCTCTGTTTTAGCTCCTCCCTGAAGTACCTAGATAACAGTATTTGATGCAAATTTTCAGAGTAGTTTCCCAGATGTGAAAAGCCCCTACCACATGGAATATTAACTATTTGAGGACCACACGCACACAGTCCCAGGCCTCCTGGAGCCTAAGGACTGATCGTGTTCACCCACTTGTGTTCACCTCACCATCAGCCAGTCAGACACTTGTGCACAACCCCCTCTCCCCCACCTAGCTTTTAAACATGCTTTACTAAAACCCTTCGGGGACCTCAGGGTCTTGGGTCCTGAGCCATCTGTGTCCTTGCATGGCCCTGCAAAAAAAACTTCCTCAGCTGCAATCTGAGACATTTTGGTCTCACTGTGTGTTGAGCACACAAACTTGTACGAACAGTTGTAAGCCATCCTGTTTGTGGCCGTTTGTAACCTTCTTAACTAACACATCTGGGCTTCCCAGGTGGCCTAGAGCTAAAGAATCTGCCTGCCAAGATATAGGTCTGATCCCTGGGTTGGGAAGATGTCCTGGAGAAGGAAATGGCAACCCATTCCAGGATTCTTGCCTGGGAAATCCCATGGACAGAGGAGCCTGTCAGGCTACAGTCCATGGGTTCACAAAGAGTCAGACACAGCAACTGAATACGAAATCAATAGCTAATACAAACCCCTGGGTAGTAAGTGGTAGAGCCAGGATTTGAACCTAGTTTCAAATCCAAGCACTGCACTTGCCCCACCATCCCAGGTGACTTCCCCAGTTCTTACAGCAGAGAGTCATCCTAGTTCAACACTATATTAGAATACAGAAAGATTTAACAGCAGAGCTGCATAACCAAATAAAATCTGCAAGGATGGTTGTTACCTTTGGTTGTATTGTCATTTATACTCATGCCCCAATGTGCAAAGGAAGACCTCACACGAAGGGAAAAGTCTCAGGTGATTCCAAACGGAAAGGGTTGCAAATGTCAGGGAAAGAAGAGACAGGCAGGAGAACATAGCAGCCATAGCAATGAGAGAGCAGAGTATAATAAAGGGAGTCTTAACTGGAGGGAAAGAGCAGCCCTTCCCTTTGAAGAGAAATATTCAAAGCACAGAGCAAACTTGAAAAAGAATGGTGAGAAGTGACATGCAGGCAGCAACTGGGATTTAGACCAGTCATGCGATGCTGTAGCAGGGAGGGGAAAAAAAGAGCCAACATTTCGAAGTTCACTTTCAGAGGTGGAAAAATCACACAGCTGGTAGGTTGCAAAGTCCCTTTTTATGAGGATCTAGTGAGAGGATAGATTATTTTCTAGGATGTGGAAATGCACCAGCTCTGGGTAGGAAACCAATGAAAGGGTTAAACAGCAGGGGTGCCTGCAGAGGATGGATCAGTTTCTGGGGACAGATGAAAAGCAACGAATATGTGCGCTTGAGGAGGTGATAATTAAGGTCACTGGGCAAGCCCTGGGAGGAGGGCTGGGGTTGGGTGAGGCAGGGTTGGCCGCCTAGAGGCAAGGGTGGAATTGCTTAGAGCATCAAAAGAGAATAAGTTAGTGAGAAGAAAACACAGAGGGACCTCAAGGCAAACTTCCTGACAGCCTGAACTTTATTGTGTCTCCCCTTAAGTCAGATTTCAAGTGACCTTTAGCCTTTTCCCAAATGATGTCATTGCCTTTTTGGAGAGGTGCTCTACAAATGTAAACATGTAAATCTGAGTCCTAACAGAGTGTGAGAAAATAAACACACCCCATCATTGTCCTGCCCTGATGCTCAAGAGACAGACTGTATGTGACCTCATGGACCTTTCTCTTCATCTTCTATTGATGGGAATTGCACCTAACACCACCAATTTGGTGTCCCTTTTCCATCGAAGAAACTCACAAATAAGGGATATTACTGGAGACTGCACTGTTTTAATCAAAACATGTTCTTCCAGCTTGTCTGGAAGAACAGTTATGTGGCCAGGACAGGTGGTGAGCCTGGAAAACCATCGATCGTGAAAGACTAGGTTCTGATCAAAGAAATGTGACTTAACTCTATAGGGAAAAATATCGAGGAGAAGACCCTTGCAGAAACCAAGAGTTTTCACATTTTCTCTCTATGTGCATCTGTTCCTCCGTCTCAGTTGCTTTACACGTGTGGCAACTGCCATCTGAACTGGCCTCCCTGCTCCACTTGTCAAAGTCCTGATCACATATAATATAAGGCTTAATCCAAATGTCCCTTCTGCTGAGAAATCTTCCTTGATTTTCAGGTCAGCAGTAAGCTCTCTCTCCTCTCGGTACTATACTGGTACTTGTCACAGTCTGATCTCATTCTTCTAGCTGCTGTGGCCCAGGATCTGGGAGTCAGAAGCCAAAAGAATGGCTCCATCTCTCCATCTCTGTTCACCCCCATAGCACAGCCCACCCCATAGGACCATGCTTTACCAGCAGAGTCTAATTACCTATAAATAGAAAAGATACTGACAATGATTTTCTCCCGGCTGTGAATTAGCTAAAAAGGTCACCCAAAAATGTGACTTTTCTCCCCAAGGACCAGTGATATCAAAAGCTAATGAAATCTCAACTTTATCATTTTCCACTGAACTTTTCATTCTGTGGTAGGATATTAAAAGTGAAGCATGGAGAAAGGGAAAAACTGGAAGTCACAAGTTAGATCTTAAGAGGCTCTTCTCTTCGCAGGTGATCTTTGATTTTTGGCCAGACACAAAATACAGTGGGGTCTCTATAAATGGAAGACATTGTAGGTTTGGTGAAGATAGATGTCACATCTATTTTAAAAGATGTCTTGAGCACCTCTTATGCGCCTGACAATACACACGTGTGCATGCTAAGTCACTTCAGTCATGTCCACCCTGTGTGACCCTATGGACTGTAGCCCACCAGGCTCCTCTGTCCATGGAATTCTCTAGGCAATGATACTGGAGTGGGTTGCCACGCCCTCCTCCAGGGAATCTTCCCAACCCAGAGAACGAAATAACATTTCCTGCAGCTTCTGCATCGCAGGCAGATTCTTTACTGTTGAGCCACAGGTAAGCCCACCTGACACTATAGTTGAAATAAGTATCTCCTGGTTGTAGGGTAGGCTCCGCACTCCAGTATTCTTGGGCTTCCTTGGTGGCTCAGACGGTAAAGAATTTGCCGGCAGTGTGGGAGACCTGGGTTTGATCCCTGGATTGGGAAGATCTCTTGGAGGACAGCATGGCAACTCACTCCAGCATTCTTGCCTGGAGAATCCCCATGGACAGAGGAGAGTGGGGGGCCCCAGTCCATGGAGTCGCGTAGTGTCGGACGCAACTGAGCAACTGCACTTGGCCATAGCATGGTTTCTTGTTTATGTTGGCATTCAATGTATATTAGCCTCACAATGAATTAATTAATAAATGAAGAGGTCTGAACCAGATCATCATTTCCCCTGGCCACAGATACCTGGGTATTCAGGTATGTATACAGAACCAGATACCACAGTCACAGAAAGGCCTGCAAAACTTTTTACTCTTAAAGTCATATTGTTATTCTTCTAGGCTCTAAATGGTTACTACCGACATTTACTGTAGCCATTTGCTCTTAGGTCTGAGGGAAGGAGCAATTATAAAATAAAAGCAACGGTTGCAAAAAAGGCTGTAGCCCAGGGGAGAGGGTTAATGTTAGAGGTTAGTGAGGGCTTCCCTGGTGGCTCAGATGGTAAAGAATTCTCCTGCAATGCAGGAGACCAGGGTTCAGTCCCTGGGTTGGGAAGATCCCCTGGAGGAGGAAATGGCAACCCACTCCAGTATTCTTGCCTGGAGAATTCCATGGACAGAGGAGCCTGGAGGGCTGTAGTCTGTGGCATTGCAGAAAGTCAGACATGGTCGAGCAATTAACACTTTCACGTTTTTCTTAGCGCAGGCCACAATAGGATCCATGGAGAACAAAATAAAAACTCAGAATAAACTCCAAACTTTTTGCCAGATGTTATAGTAGGTCAAGATGGGATCCACTTTCTGATCAAGGATGGGTATTCAATATCCAGTACACCTGAATGTATTCTTATACCATACTCTTTGGCTTTAGCGGTTCTCAAATGTCAGGTATGTAAGAATAATTAGTAGTATTCATGTTACAGAATTACCATTCATTTACATAGCAGTTACTCAATGCCAGGCTTTTGGAAAAGACAGTTAAAATATAGATTCCCTGGCTCTATCCCCAAGGACTTACAAAACACTCTGTAGTTCTGGAGCTCAGAAATCTATATTTTTAATAAAAGGTGCAAGTGATTCTGATGAGGGTGGTCCTGGAACCACACCTGGAGGAAGATGTTTCAGCTCCATTTGTTTCTTGACCTTAATCGATCTGTCCATGTCATTTTCAATTCAATGACTCATATTCCCACAGTGGGAAAGGGTCTTTTAAATCACCATAGCCTAATCCTAATGCTTTACAAATGAGAAAACCGTGGTGCAGTTTGTTGCTCTTAACCAAAATTGCAGTTATTTAAAGGCAAGACTATGCAATATGTATATATATAATGTATGTGTGTGTACATATGTATTTTTAATTCGGGGCTTTTTAAATTTAAATTCTCTTCTCTGGCATCAAAATTAGCCTCCTACACTGTTTGGAATTTAAGAGTAATTTTGTGGTTCATAATTTGCTCCCCTGATTGAATATTCTATCAGGACTTTAGTTTCCAAAATATGCATGAGGGAAGCTAAGTCTTGGGTGGGAATATCCTGTAGGGTGAGCCCGGTTTCATCAATTTGTAGCTTTGTGATACTTGTTCCCTCTCTTTGAATTGCATCTTCAGAATGAGGATTAAAAAGGCCTACTTCTCAGAAATATTATGATTAAAAAATTTTTTTTTAATATTTGACTCATAGGAAAGTGAAAATGTCAGTTTCTCAGTCGTGTCCAACTCTTTGTGGCCTCATGTATTGGAGCCCACCAGGCTCCTCTGTCCGTGGAATTCTCCAGGCAAGAATACTGAATTTCGTTGCCATTCCTTTCTCCAAGATATTGTCCTGACCCAAGGATAGAACCTCAACAAATATAAGATCCACTACTCCTGTATCATCATGGAGCCGCAGCAATAACATGATTAGCACTGGAGTGGGGTGCCATTGCCTTCTCTGAATAACATGATTTAGTAAGTGGCAAAACAACACTTCACTATCAAAGTTCTATTGCCAAGCACTTGTGTTGAGACAATGAATCAATTTCTTCCACAATCTTTCCTTCCCTCCTTCTCTCTCCTCCCACCCTACCCCATGCTCATCTGTGTGTGATATAAAGCTGAACCATGCACAACTGATGCTATCAATTATTTTCAATGTATGACAAAAGCATAGATTTCATACAGTTTCACCTTATCTATAAGTGAAATACATATATTTCACTTTAATATATAGAGTATAGAAGCTAGATACAGTTTCACTTAATATATAAAATATGTATGGCTATGATTTCAATGACATCATATTCTCATCCACCCCACTAAAATTTTACAATACTAGTTGAAGCTCCAATTGTCAGACTTTGTCATAAATTACAAGGTGTTATCACTTATACAATTAATTAGTAGATGACAACTCAATACAGTTCCTCATCCTCGACTGTCTTCTAGACAGTTTTAGATTTTGAACTCAAAGTCCTTCGTGCTTTAGTCAGAAGCATCATGTTTCCAGCTGTCAAAGTCAGTTTGGGCAGTTCTTTCAAATCTCTTCTGTCTGGTCCTTAAAGCAAAAGAAAACAGTGACTCTAAAGGTCGCAAGAATATCATCCTCAGCTGTGGACTCTGAAATCCAAACAGCTGTCAGATTGCAAGAGACATCAATTCTCTCAAATGGCACTAGCCAAAATTCCCGTCACAGGGTCAATAAGTTGTGTAGAAGCAGGAACCCTTATGAAATGTAATTCGAAATCACAGATCAAAGGGCAAGGCAGGCCAAAGGTGGCTTGCCAAGGCTAAGAAGCACTGAGCTAATTCTCACATTTGAGCAGAGAGAGACTGAAGGAAGCAACACTTAGACTGGAAGGTGATTATAATGTTTATTAATAGTAAAGTATTACAACACACACTCACACCAGCGCGCAATGGCTCCTGGTGACGGAGGAGGCAGAAGAGATGGTCCTTTTTCACAATGTTCACCAAGAACTAAGATATAGGACTAGCCCTTCAGATTTCTTTCTTTTTCTCCTTCTTAAATCAACTTGAAGTATCAATGATAAAAAGATAGGAAAGCTGGTGCAATGGTAGATAGCCAATGTAAAATGCCTAAAATCTGACACATTTATGATAAATGGCAAAAATTCCTGAACATTTGTGTTTATAAAAGTCAAGTATGATCATACTCTCAAACCTATGAATTTGGAGAAATAATAAATGACTTGGCTTTATGGAAACATACAATATAGCTTTGGCAGGGTCAAGAGCAAGTCAAGTCCATAACAAAATGAGACAGGAAGTATGGAATTCTGTGTTCACTCACAAGTCAGGAGATTTTGAGACAGTGTCATCTACATGCCCTCTCCAGTCTCATGAACCGTTTATCACTCACCCTACTGTGGGCTTCCCTGGTGGCTCAGACCAGTACTCTTGCCTAGAGAATTCCATGGACAGAGGAACCCGGTGGGCTACCATGCATGGGGTTGCAAAGAGTCAGACAGGACTTAGGGACTAAACAACAGTGTAAATACATATCTTATTCGATTTAGTGCAAACCAGAAACTAATATAATATTGTAAAGCAACTATACTCCAATAAACAAATACATTTAAGTAAAGGGGGGTATAGTGTAGGGGGAGGGAATGCTCTCTTAAACCAGATCTGGGAAGACCTTCTGGGGAGAGATGTTTGGGCAGTGACTTAAGCAAAGACTATTTCAGCTCTCAGACCCAATTCTGGGGGCTTCTATTTGTATATTCAAAGATGCTTCACCTGGGTGATTCTGTCTTCTTCTGGTCAAGATAGTCTCTTCAGAATACCTTCTCCCCTCCCTACACAACTTTCCAAGAGGTAAAGGACAGAGCAGCAAGAGTCTAATCTGGGTTTTAGATCTGGGGCTTATTTGGTATATTCCTTTAAAGGATGAGGCTCACAACCAGATGACAATACTCCAGGTGTGTTCTGATCCCTGCATAAAGGTGCATCATCCATCCACCACTTATTTTAAATACTGGCTTCTAAGGCAGCACAGATCAAATTAAACTTCTTGGCAATCTTGCCCTGTTGATTCACCTTGGGTTTACAGTAAACTGCCTTGAGCCTTTTCTTGCATGAAGCCACTGCTTTCGCAGCATCTCACAAATGGGCTTCCTGTCTTAATCAGAGCCACTTCTCTGGCCACTGGAGCCTGTTGGATATCATGCTTTAAAAAACAATGTGATGATAATAAAAATCCCACAGAAATGTACATTACTTTTCTACTTTCTGATTGGATTACAGGATAGGGGTGGGGTGGGGAGAAAAAAATCCTTGGCTGAAGGGGCTGCAACAGATCTGTAGAAACCTCCACATTCTCTAGTTCACTGGAATTGTACCTTGTAGCATTTGCAGTTAGCTTTGTCCCCCATGCTGCTGAATATGCTTCTTTCTATCTCTCTTTCTATTTTTTAAAATTTATTAATTTCTTTGTCCTTTTTTTGGCTGTGTTGGGTCTTCATTGCTGTGCACAGGATTTCTCTCCTTGCGGTGTGCGGGCTTCTCATTGCAGTGGCTTCCCTTGTTGCCGAGCATGGGCTCTAGAGCTTGTGGGCTCGGTAGTTGTGGCAACTGGGCTTGGTAGTTGCGACTGGAGTGCTCTAGAGCACAAGCGCTACAGTTGCGGCCCACAGGCTCAATTGCCCCAGGTCACGTGGGATCTTCCCTGACCGAGGACGGATCCTGGATCCCCTGCATTGGCAGGTGGATTCTTAACCACCGGACACCAGGGAAGTCCCCTCTTTAGATTTTTAGCTGGGTTCAAATTCTCTGCCCTAGACAAACTGAATAGCTTCCAAATGGATACAGATAACCAACACTATATTTTGTACTCTCCCTATTGAAAAATTCTCAAAAGAGATTTAGGATTTTCTCCTGGTTTGGTGTTACAGAGAAGCAATGGCTGGGTGCCTGCTGATTTAGAAGGAACCACATACTGCAAACATGTGAATGTAAAGACAACCATCCTTGGACAACACACAAAGAGAGTGCCTTTCAAGTGTTTTGGAGGTTCTTCCAGGGGCTTCCCTGGGTGTCTTAGAGGTAAAGAATTCACCTGCCAATGCAGGAGATGCAGGACCACCCCCTGAAGAAAGAAATGGCAGCCCACTCCAGGGTTCTTGCCTGGGAAATCCAATGTCCAGAGGAGAATGGCGGGCTGGAGTCCATGTTTTCGTGAAGAGTTGGACACAACGCAGCAACTGAACATGCACACACAGAGGATCTTCCAAATGATGATCTCGATCTTGTCCTCCCTTCTTTCTCCCACACACTCTATGCACACCTATATCATATAAATCATCATATCATTAGTTTTCAAGCTGTTCCCATCACCAAATTGTAAGCTGAAAAGGGCAGCTACTGGTCCCATTCAATTTTGTAGCATGGACTAGAAGCTTGAGCGGCTGCATGTCAGCATCTCCCAAGGGCCCCTTAGATCACAGATTGCTGGACCCCACCCCGGAGGTTCTAATTCAGCCAGTCTGGGGTGGGCCTGAGAAACTGTATATCTAACAATGTCTCAGTTTCCCTCAAAGTCAGTCTCTCCCATCAGGAAGCTTCCATAAGCCTCTAATCTTTATCTATCAGAGGACAGACAGAATGAAAACCATAATCACAGAAAACTAACCAAACTGATCACATGGACAGAGCCTTGTCTAACTCAATGAAACTATGAGCCATGCGGTGTAGGGCCACCCAAGACAGTCGGGTCATAGTGGAGAGTTCTAACAAAACGAGGACCACTGGAGAAGGGAATGGCAAACCGCTTCAGTATTCTTGTCTTGAGAACCCCACGAACAGTATGAAAAGGCGAAGAGATAGGACACTGACAGATGAGCTCTCCAGGCAGGTAGGTACCATATTAATGCTACTGGAGATCAGTGGAGAAATAACTCCAGAAAGAATAAAGAGATGGAGCCAAAGCAAAAACAACGCCCAATTGCGCATGAGTCTGGTGATGAAAGTAAAGTCCCATGCTGTAAAGAAAAATATTGCATAGGAACATGGAATGTCAGGTCCATGAATCATGGCAAATTGGAAGTGATCAAACAGGAGATGGCAAGAGTAAACATTGACATTGTAGGAATCAGTGAACTAAAATGGATTGGCATGGGCAAATGTAATTCAGATGACCATTATATCTACTACTGTGGGCAAGAATCCCTTAGAAGAAATGGAGCAGCCCTCATAATCAACAAAAGTGTCTGAAATGCAGCACTTGGATGCAATCTCAAAAACAACAGAATGATCTCTGTTTGTTTTCAAGGCAAATCATTCAGTATCACAGTAATCCAAGGCTATGCCCCAACTACTGATGCTGAAGAAGCTGAAGTTGAATGGTTCTGTGAAGACCTACAAGACCTTCTAAAACTAACACCCAAAAAAGATGTCTTTTTCATTATAGGGGACTGGAATGCAAAAGTAGGAAGTCAAGAAATACCTGGAGTAAAAGGCAAATTTGGCCTTGGAGTACAGAATGAAGCAAGGCAAAGGCTAATAGAGTTTTGCCAAGAGAATGAACTGGTCATAGCAAACACCCTCTTCCAACAACACAAGAGAAGACTCTACACATGGACATCACCAGATGGTCAATACCAAAATCAAGTTGATTATATTTTTTGCAGCTGAAGATGGAGAAGCTGTATACAGTCAGCAAAAACAAGACCAGGAGCTGACTGTGGCTCAGACCGTGCTCATGCGCGTTCAGTCCTTTCAGCCGTGTCCAACTATTTGGGACCTTATGGACTGTAGCCTGCCAGGCTCCTCTATCCATTGGATTCTCCTGATAAGAATACTGGAGTGGGTGGCCATTTCCTCTTGCAGAGGATCTTCCCAACCCAGGGATCAAATCCATGTCTCCTGTATTGCAGGCAGATTCTTTGCCACTGAACCAGTGGGGAAGCCCAGATCATAGACTCCTTATTGCACAATTCAGACGATTGAGGTAAGACCTAAATCAAATTCCTTGTGATTATACACTGAAAGTGACAAATAGATTCAAGGGATTAGATTTGATAGACAGAGTGCCTGAAGAAATATGGACAGAGGTTCCTGACATTGAACAGCAGGCAGTGATCAAGACCATCACCAACACAAAGAAATGAAAAACGACAAAATGGTTGTCTGAGGAGGACTTATAAACAGCTGAGAAAAGAAGAGAAGTGAAAGGCAAAGGAGAAAAGGAAAGATATACCCATATGAATGCACAATTCCGAAGAATATAAAGGAGAGAAAAGAAAGCCTTTCTCAGTGATCACTGAAAAGAAAGAGGAAAACAATAGAATGGGAAAGACTAGAGATCTTTTCAAGAAAATGAGAGATACCAAGGGAACTTTTCAAGTGAATATGGGCACAGTAAAGGACAGAAATAGTATGAACCTAACAGAAACAGAAGATATTAAGAAGAGGTGGCAAGAATACACAGAAGTATACAAAACAGAGTTTAATGACCCAGATAACCACGATTGTGTGATCACTCATCTAGAGTCAGACATCCTGGAGTGTGAAGTCAAGGAGGCTTTAGGAAGCATCACTAAAAACAAAGCTAGTGGAGGTGATGGAATTCCAGCTAAACTATTTAAAGTCCTGAAAGATGATGCTGTTAAAGTGCTTCACTTAATATGCCAGCAACTTTGAAAACTCAGCAGTGGCCACAGGACTGGAAAAGGTCAGTTTTCATTCCAATCCCAAAGAAAGACAATGCCAAAGAATGTTCAAACTACAGCACAATTGCACTCATCTCACATGCTAGCAAAGCAATGCTCAAAATTCTCCAAGCCAGGCTTCAACAGTATGTGAGCCATGAACTTCCAGATGTCCAAGTTGGGTTTATAAAAGGCAGAGGAACCAGAGATCAAATTTTTAACATCTGTTGGATCCTAGAAAAAGCAATAGAGTTTCAGAAAAATATCTACTTCTGCTTTATTGAGTACTCCAAAGCCTTTGACTATGTGGATAATGACAAACTGAAAAATTCTTCAAGAGATGGGAATACCAGACCACTTCATCTGTCTCCTGAGAAATCTGTATGTAGGTCAAGAAGTAACAGTTAGAACTGGACCTGGAACAACAGACTGGTTCCAAATTGTGAAAGGTGTACTTCAAGGCTGTCTATTGTCACACTGCTTATTTAACTTAAATGCAGAGCACATCATGGGAAATGCCAGGCTGGATGAAGCACAAGCTGGAATCAAGATTGCTGGGAGAAATATCAATAACCTGAGAAATACAGATGACACCACCCTAATGGCAGAAAGTTAAGAAGAACTGAAGAGCCTCCTGAAGAAAGTGAAAGAAGAGAGTGAAAAACACTAGCTTAAAACTCAACATTCAAAAAATGAAGAACATGGTATCCAGTGCTATCACTTCATTGTAAGTAAATGGAAACAGTGACAGATCTTATGTTCTTAAACTCCAAAATCACTGCAGATAGTGACTGCAGCTATGAAATTAAAATACTTGCTCTTAAGAAGAAAGAAAAGCTTCCCTTATGGCTCAGGTGGTAAAGAATCCACCTGCAATGCAGGAGACCCCAGTTCAATTCCTGGGTTGGGAAGATTCTCTGGAGAAAAGACAGGCTACCCACTTCAGTAGTCTTGGGCTTCCCTTGTGGCTCAGCTGGCAAAGAATCTGCCTGCAATGTGGGAGAGCTGGCTTCGATCCCTGGAGGAGTAGGAAGATCCCCTGGAGAAGAAAAAGGCTACTCAATCCAGTATTATGGCCTGGAGAATTTCACGGACTGTGTAGACCATAGGGTCGCAAAGAGCTGGACACAACTAAGTGACTTTCGCTGGAAATATAAATGAGAACCCAGAACTGCAATCTCTGAAATCTCACCCACAGAGTGGACACCCTGCCTGACACCTTTTCCCAACTGGGACTCTAGACGTACTGTGATATGGGACTTCCCAGAACTGTTTAAGTCAGGATGTTGGTCAAAACCCAGTTTGGTGGTGTGTCCTCTACTGTTTCTCTTTCTCTCTTCCTTTAATGTTAGTATGTTGATAGTAAGCTCTACAATTCTCTAATAAATAACTATTATTTATTTCTACATAACGAGTGGCTAAAATTGTTAACAAAGCCTTCGAACCTGAGAAGAACATGAAAACTTTCAAAAAACACTAGAGCATAGCACAGAGTCTCTTAGATATCATGTACCCTACAAATATGTAATGTAAGGAAAAGCAAGAGACTGGAGGGAAGAGAAGAAAGAAGAAAAGTGAAAACACGTGCTTATGGAAATGAGGGAAGAGCTGATTTTGGAGGCCTCCTGGAATATCTCAAAAGAGTGTGAAATGGAGCTTTATAGTCCAAGTCTAAATCAGAGGTCCTTTTCTTTCCCTCACAGATTTGCTGGAAATGGTTTAGGAACCAGATTCGAGAGTTTCCCATTTTAAACACTGACTGACAGTAAGTGGCGGTGGGGTGGACGGGGGTGGAGGCGGGGGGCCGAGGAATGGGCAGGGAGGTGGTGTTGTGGTTGGAAAGACCAGGATTCACTCTGGGAGGCAGAAGTCTCCAAGAACAGCATTATGTAGCCTAGGAAACTTTGTTAGTTTATCTATTTCTCTCTGGGGCAGAATAAACTAATTTTCTTAGCTATCACCAAGCTACATGCTTCATTCCCATCCAAGAAAGTGTCTCTTCATAACTAAGGACCCAGAGGTAGATCTTTCAAATCCATCTGCTACACAGTGAATATGTTTTTTAAGCATTCAAGTTTGCTTGATCTTAAACTTTCGTGTAGTATCCCACGGACAAAAAAAAAAAAAAAAAAACAGTTGGTTGACTAAGTTTTTCTCTTTCTGGACGGTTGTACTGGATCTTTTTTCACATAGTGTTAATCTGACAGCGTGACTCTGGTGAAACCCAGTTACCGGCACTTTTCACAGCCACCGTTCTCTCATGACAAAGATATGCAATGACTGTCTTCACCTAATTGACTGAGCTGTGCATGCTAAGTCACTTCAAATGTGTCCAACTCCTTGTGTTCCCATGGACTGTAGCCCTCCAGGCTCCACTGTCCACGGAATTCTCTAGGCAAGAATACTGGAGTGGGTTGCTATGTCCTCTTCCAGTGGATCTTCTCAACCCAGGGATTGAATCCAGGTCTCCTGCATTGCAGGCAGATCCTTTAACATCTGAGCCACCAGGGAAGACCAAGCCCAAGAGTAAATAAATACAAATCAAGCCCTAGAACACCACATCACCCTTCATTGGTATCTCTATTTCCTACCACATCTACTTACATATAAATGAAGTTTGTGTAAGCCCAGATATAAGGTTTTTCTGACCAGGGGGTGTTTTCCAGGTGACTATGTTCATCTTCCACAGAGCTTCAAAGACCTATAACATTATGTGATGGCTAACTTCCAGGCCTCTGCAACCTAGCAACTCTGCCTCCTGAGACTTCTGTTCTGAGTCTCTCCTCCATCCTGCTCCCTTTATAATCCTCCTTTTATCAGGGCCTGGTGCACAGGTCTTGAAATCTAGTCACCCACACTCAGAAGGCCAGTCTTATAAATCCTTACCTGGGTAAAACTGCAATGCCTTCAAGAATGGATCTCTTTTTGTGGGTAAGTGTTAGATAGATTAGGTAGCATGCAGAAAGGGAGTGTCATCTCCCATTTTCAGGAGAGCCAACCAAGATGTTTTGGCATGAATATTTTCAAAATCAAGATGCATGTGCTTATGAAATTAAACTAAAGGTGCTACCTGTGTATGTTTTTAAATAGCTACCTTGTGTTTGTCAAAGTGCAATTTCTCATCAGCAAATCATCAGCAAAATGAACCCACATAGAGTGGACGTCACCAGCTGGAAGCCCTGTAGCAGGCCAGATCTCATCCACAGATACATTTTATTAAGGTCACAGGGCTATGAACAAGATATGAACTCACTGCCAATATTTGAAAATTAGGAGATTTCACGTGAAAATCAGATTCACAACTTCCCTTGAAAAATCAGATGGGACTCAGGTCTCCATTCTAGCACGCAATGACCAAGCCACCCTTTCCAGTGGATAATGCTATCCATTTTCCTACCAACAGCTGCTTGGGTACCTAACAGGTACCCACTGTGAATCCTGCAGTATATCCCAAGGTCACATAATACAGACTCTTGGGGAAGGAGGCCATTGAAGGTCTTTTTTGCTTTTCCTCCATCTCCTTTGTATTTCTCAGGACCCAAGCATTTTACTTCCCAATGAGAAGTTACAGTCTTAAGCCCCATTTGTAGGTCATCCTGTCAATAGGGAAAAAGACAAGGATGTGTTTGGACACACAGTTTTCCCTGCTTTTGCATCCCTGGTTTGAAAAAGAAAAAAATTTGCAATTCAGAAATGAATTAGTGAGAAAGGACAAGAAACTGGCCCAAGCCTGTCTCTAGCCAAAGCAAAGAAAGTCTCTGATAGCACTGTGGAAATTATTGTAGTTTGAGATCAAAGACACATATTTCTGGTGCTTCTCATTATTGAATAAAGGGACAAAACTTTTTTGGATTTCAAACAATATATCCACAGATTAGCAGGCATCTATTGAACTTGGTTTGAAAAGTACTGCATTAAAAATGAATTATGTCACTTCAGTGTCATTGATGTCAAAGCAATTGTAAATACCAATGCAAATGCAGGTACCAAATGTGGATAATAGTACTTGGTTATAAATTGGTCCTCTGGCTTATCCAGTGCACGCTGTCATGTACTTGATAAGCCCCACCATAAAGGTTATGCCCTTTATAGGCATAACCTCAAATATCATAATTTGCAAATGTCTGACAATGTATCCATTCACTGCCAAGATTTTTCTTATATCTCAGTTGGAGAAAAACACAATGTGCATAATACAACTATTTCTTCATAGGACTTTCCCTTTGAGACACCAGAAATCAAAAGCAAAGCATAGTTTAAAACTCATCAATAAGAAAACAACTCAATTAGAAAAAGGGGTGAAGGGGGAGATCTAAACAGTCACCACACCAAAGAATACATAGAGATGGCAAATAAGATATGAAAAGATGCTCCTTACCCTATGTCATGAGGAACTTATGATCAAAACAATGAGATACTACTCCTCACCTATAAAAATGGCCCAAATTCAAGGTACAGACAACACCAAGTGCAGGTAAGGATGTGGAGCAACATGAACTCTCACTCATTGCTGCTGCTAATGCAAAATGGGACAGTCATTTCGGAAGACATTTGGGCAATTTCTTACAACATTAGAAATAGCCTTACCATACAATCCAGCAGTCACAGTCTCAGTATCTACTCAAAGGAGGTGAACGTCATATACACACAAGAGCCTGCACAAGGATGTTTTATAGTAGCTTTAGTTGTAGTTGCCCAAGCTTGGAAGCAATCAAGACATTCTTCAGTAGGTGAATGAATAATGAACTGCAGTAAATCCCGACAATGGGATATTATTCCACACTAAAAAGACATGAGCTTTCAAGCCATGAAAAGACATGGAGGCAGCTTAATGCATATTTCTAAGTGAAAGAAGCCACCCTGAAAAGAATATACACTGTATGATTCCAACTATATAACACTCTGAAAAAGGCAAAACTATGGAAACAGTAAAAGATCTGTGGTTGCTGGGGAAGGATGAAGAGACATAGCACAGAGGATTTTTAGGGTAGTGAAACTATCCTGTTCAGTTCAGTTCAGTCGCTCAGTCATGTCCGACTCTTTGCGACCCCATGAATTGCAGCACGCCAGGCCTCCCTGTCCATCACCATCTCCCGGAGTTCACTCAGACTCATGTCCATCGAGTCAGTGATGCCATCCAGCCATCTCATCCTCTGTCGCCCCCTTCTCCTCCTGCCCCCAATCCCTCCCAGCATCAGAGTCTTTTCCAATAAGCCAACTCTGCACATGAGGTGGCCAAAGTACTGGAGTTTCAGCGTTAGCATCATTCCTTCCAAAGAAATCCCAGGGCTGATCTCCTTCAGAATGGACTGGTTGGATCTCCTTGCAGTCCAAGGGACCCTCAAGAGTCTTCTCCAACACCACAGTTCAAAAGCATCAATTCTTCGGCGCTCAGCTGTCTTCACAGTCCAACTCTCATATCCATACATGACCACGGGAAAAACCATAGCCTTGACTAGACAGACCTTAGTCGGCAAAGTAATGTCTCTACTTTTGAATATACTATCTAGGTTGGTCATAACTTTTCTTCCAAGGAGTAAGCGTCTTTTAATTTCATGCTGCAGTCACCATCAACAGTGATTTTGGAGCCCAAAAACACAAAGTCTGACACTGTTTCCACTGTTTCCCCATCTATTTCCCATGAAGTGATGGGACCGGATGGCATTATCTTTGTTTTCTGAATATTGAACTTTAAGTCAACTTTTTCACTCTCAACTTTACTTTCATCAAGAGAATTTTGAGTTCCTCTTCACTTTCTGCCATAAGGGTGGTGTCATCTGCATATCTGAGGTTATTGATATTTCTCCTGGCAATCTTGATTTCAGCATGTGCTTCTTCCAGCCCAGCGTTTCTCATGATGTACTCTGCATATAAGTTAAATAAGCAGGGTGACAATATACAGCCTTGATGTACTCCTTTTCCTATTTGGAACCAGTCTATTGTTCCATATCCAGTTCTAGCTGTTGCTTCGTGACCTGCATATAGGTTTCTCAAGAGGCAGGTCAGGTGGTCTGGTATTCCCATCTCTTTCAGAAGATATTAAGAAGAGGTGGCAAGAATACACAGAAGAACTGTACAAAAAAGATCTTCAAAACCAAGATAATCTTGATGGTGTGATGACTCACCTAGAGCCAGACATCCTGGAATGTGAAGTCAAGTGGGCCTTAGAAAGCATCACTATGAACAAAGCTAGTGGAGGTGATGGAATTCCAGTTGAGCTATTTCGAATCCTGAAAGATGATGCTGTGAAACTATCCTATATGATACCCTAATGTTGCATATATTTATCCAAACCCAAGACATTTTATAAGGGCTTCTCTGATGGCTCAGTGGTAACTAATCTGCCTGCAATGCAGCAGGTTCGATCCTTGGGTGGGGAAGATGCCCTGGAGAAGCAAATGACAACCCACTCCAGTATTCTTGCCAGGAGAATCCTATGGACAGAGGAGTCAGGCTGGCTACAGTATGTGGAGTTGTGGGGTCTCAAAGAGTTAGACTCAGCTGAGCACAGCATCGCACCATTAGCAAGAAATATTATAATTAAAATGTCAAAAGTTAAAGAGAGGATTCTAAAGTCAGCAAGAGAAAAACAAAGAAACAAAGAGTGAACTATAAGGGAACACCCTTAAGACTCTCAGCTGATTTTTTTTTTCTCAAATTCTTACCATTCATGTTGTCTCTCTATTCCCAGTCATCATACATGTAACCTCTGAGCCCAATTCAGTTCAAAATGAATTATTTGACAAATGTTGAAAAATTAAAACCTGAGCCTCAACTAGAGGCTAATACTGAACTAGCAAAACCAATGTCTTAACTTCTAAGGGCAATTTCTATATTCCATGTGATGTTAGGGAAGGATCAGGTGCATCAAAGATTTGAAAAGAAAAAAGGACTTGAAATTGAAATTCCCCAGTTGCACCATCATCTTCTATACACATTTCCTCCAATGTAGAAGTTAATGTTTGGTGCCTATATTGTATTAAAGGATAATTTTTAGCTGCTACACAGACTTGTGTGATAAATCCACAATGAAAAAGATTTATAAGAAAGAGATAGAAGAAATCAAAAAGCAAATCACACTGATTTCACAGGAAACATAAGAAAGACGTGTGGCTCTTGAATGGGTCACCAACAAGACAGAAACACCACAATGTCCCTTTGGTAATGAAAAAGACTCCTTTGTAAGAAAAGACTTGCTGCTAAGTGTGGAAAGAACATTAGGTTTATTTCTTTCAAGCAATGCTGTTTAGAGTCTTCAACTTCCAAATTTGCTCTTTGGAATAAACTTATTCTCTAAATGTCACCAGTTTCAACTTCTTGATATAAAAGTTAGAAAATAGCAATCACTGTGATTCACTGATGATTTTTACATAATTTTAATTACTTGATACTCTCAGCTACCCCTCAACCTACTCATCAGCAGCAGAGAGAATTTTGCTTCGCCTGTCTTCGGGTTGGTAAATATCAGTCCAAGTGTACAGGTATTGCTGCTGCTGCCGCTGCTGCTGCTAAGTTGCTTCAGTTGTGTCTGACTCTGTGTGACCCCACAGACGGCCTCCTACCAGGCTCCTCTGTCCCTGGGATTCTCGAGGCTAGAACACTGGAGTGGGTTGCCATTTCCTTCTCCAATGCATGAAAGTGAAAAGTGAAAGTGAAGTCGCTCAGTCGTGTCCGACTCTTAGCAACTTTATGAACTGCAGCCTACCAGGCCCCTCCATCCATGGGATTTTCCAGGCAAGAGTACTGGAGTGGGGTGCCATTGCCTTCTCAGACAGGTATTGCTAAAATGTACCAAAAATATGCCACAGGGAGAGAAAAGACAGATAAATCAAGTGTAGGCAATCTGCAAGCCTGATCAGCCTTCACCTAATTAAGTCTTCACTGAGGCCTGATCCCCTGGTCTTGGGAAGACAAGACATGAATTGAGATTACAGCCCTGTCCCTTAGCTGGGTGACTCTGGTCAGGTTCTTTATCTCCACTGAAAATGTAGCTTTCTTTGAATCTATTAAGTGACAATATTAGCTTTTTTTTCACAGAGTTGTCATGAGGAATAATTATAACACCCATGAAAGTCTATAGATTTGACATATGGTAAACACTTGATAATGGTTGTTTAATGAGAATGTTAATTATCATCTAATTGCCTACACTTTCATATTACAATTTTCTAATTGTTGTTCCTATGTTGTCTAAGTCTTTGTTGCCCCTCTTCCCAGACAAAAATTAAAAATCACCCATTTTAATATCTGCTGACATGGCCCCCTATGGATTAGTCAGAGATGGGCTCTATTTTAATACAAGGTGTCTGGACGGATAGTTGACACAATGAGCTGATGGTGTGAGTACACGCTCTCTTGAAGTTTCAGGTTGTGCGGATATTAATGCAGAAGTATTTGAGGATGTCTCAACAGTTCTAACTGAGGTGACAGAATCCAAAACACCCCTTTGAAGTCTCTAAGGGACAATCTGTCCTCTTGCTTCTTGGAAAGGAAAAATGGAAATTTGCTACTTGGGGGACTAAAGAAGAAAAGAGAGAGAGGAAAAAAAAAAGACAAACAGACTGCTGCAAATGTCCACAAGGCCCTCTGGGTTCTTTTCACTAAAGGATAAGTTTTCACGGTTTTTGGCACTTTCAGTAGAAGTAATTAAACTTTGGCAACTTCCACATCTCTGTGTTTCTCTTCTCTTCCAGATGGAGGGGGTGGGAAGAGAAGGAAGGGGTCAGCCTCCCCTTCTGAGAGATGTGGTTCAATGCTTCCCTCTGAAAGCAAGGATTCCTCCTCCTCTGGTAGGTACTGTGCCAGCCTGATCCTGTTCTTAGGCACATTGCCCATCTTGGAAGTAAAATGGTTGGGTATGAGAAACTGGGGGCTGAGGGAGGGAGGGTTCACGCATCACTGTAATACTACACTAAGCTTTTAGCCAAGTGCCCAGATTCTGGAGGCGGGGGGGATGACAACGTTAAGAGAAACTTTAAATGGATTTTGTATCCCTATGCCTAAGTCAGCTTCCAACTATTTCTTAAATAAAATAATTAACATATAGAAGTGAGATGTTAAAATGCGCATCAGATGTTGGATCTTTCAGAGGGGAGAGTTTCTGCTGTAACTTAGGAAACCTGTATTTGGAAGGAAATAAATAAAAGAAAGTCTATAATGCAATGCGGGGAAATGGGGAAATGCCGAGGGGTAAGAGAACTTCTGGTTCTGAGAATCAGCTGAAATCAACTCCTCTGAGTCAGTGGTGCCAGACATGGCTGCACTTTCCCAACAGAGGCTGACCTCTCCTGCACTAACCCTGTCATTGCTTTCTACTGATCTGAATGGAGCCATTTGGCATGGGGCTTCATATTCAATTACTCAGCTGGTCCCCACCCAGCTATGTATCAACAGCCAGGGTGAGAGGCCTGATTTAAGACGTGACACTGCTATGGATGGGGCCTCCACTGGTCCACTGCTGGAGAAGCTGAGCTCCTAGAATTCCTCTTGGAAGGAACCCTTTTGATGTTGATTGATTCCAAGAGACCAAACCATGACTGAAGTCTCCCTTCCCCTCTGGACCTTATTCATTTTCCCTACTAATGTATTTAACTTAGCACTCTCTCTGTCAAATTCTGAAGATGTTTCTCCCAAGGCCTGATCTTTAAATAACTTCTCACCTCACTGACAAATCAGAGGCTGCCCATTCTGATAAATCCTGATTATGATTCCACAGACATATTATGAATTCCATCATCCATTCATTCCCCACTAGCTGTGCTTTTTTTCAACCCAATGTGAATCTTTCATATGCAAGGAAAACTAGGAAATTTGATGGGATTTCACCAGAAAGGGCATTAAGCCAACTAATAACAATGCTTGGAACTGATCTCAAATCAGTGCTGTGTATTCTGTGACTCCATCCTCATTCTTTGAAATGAAGATGGATTTTTGTCTTCTTTTAAATTTCAGTTTCATTGTTGCTTCATGATTAAACAATCCAACAGCAATAGTTACCATTTATTGAGTACACACATCTCAGTATTGCAGAAGTTCAGATACATCCATCACATAACGATCAAGCTTAATCCTCAGAATCGTTCTATAAAGGAGTTATTTTATAATAACTCCCACCGTACTTCAGATGAGGAATTAAGAATGTAAACCTCGGGGTTACTATGAGTAAGCGAGTTTAAGAGCTTGGTATTCAAAGCCAAATATATGCGTGTGTGTATATATACATAAATAATCCCTTCAAAGCACATGCTAAGTAGCTATGGTACCTTTCAGAATGAGGAAGGAGGGATGAAAAGGTTTTATAAGTCCGAAACAAAGAGATTGCTGATGTCGACTAATGTCACAGTGCCGCAAAGAAAGAAAAATAGAAAACAAGGAAGGGAAGGAAAGAAGGGGAAAGGGAGGAAAAGAAAAAGGAAGAAGGAAGAGAGGAGGGGGGAAGGAATGGCGTGGAGAAGACTGTGAGAAAAGGAAGGGGGTGGGACAGAAGGAAGGAAGTAATTAAGGTATATTTAGCCACTAGAGGTTTAAATCAGATGGAGATCATTAGTAAATTTTGAGGGGTGACATGATCTAGTGGAAAGAGGAAATGGCTAAGCTAAGAGACCTGAACCCTGGATTCAATCCACTTATTAATCAGCTGTGTAACTTTAAGCACATTATTTACCCTGCCTGTCTCCATTTCTTTATCTATTGAATGGGATAATAATGATAATTTGCCTAAATCACCTCAAAATAAAATGATATGGTTAATGTAGAGGACTTTGGGAAATTAAAACTGTTATTAAGTAGAATATGTTATTACTGACGATTCTGCTTAAAATACCAGTTAAAATGCCTCTTTCTTTCCTTTTGTTCCCATAGAAGACCACTCAAGACTTCTTCCTAATTGCCCCAGTAAAAAAACTGTCTAACTTTCCAGAGATGGAAATCACCTTAATCATATCTTTAAAAAAATAAAAATATTATTTGATCATTTGTTTACTCTTTCTTTCATTGGATTAAATAACTCACTTATGCCTAACTAAACCATGATTGGTGCTCAATTTTACAGCCAAATTTTTGTCCAATGTGCTTCATGTTTTCAATACCTCAACTCCTATTCAAGTAATGCAAATGTCAAGAAATGCAAATTAATGTATTATTCGCATAAGCAATGCATAATTGGAAAGCTACATATGCTAAAAACAAAATCAAATAACGTCCTGTCCAATTTACTTTCACAATACTTGACTTAAGGATTCGAGAGACCTCAGCTGGCTGTCTATAGAAGAGTATGTTCATTCTTTTTTTTTTTTTTTTTTAAATTTATTTATTTTTTTTTAATTTTTTTTTTTAATTTTAAAATCTTTAATTCTTACATGCATTCCCAAACATGAACCCCCCTCCCACCTCCCTCCCCATAACATCTTTCTGGGTCATCCCCATGCACCATCCCCAAGCATGCTGCATCCTGCGTCAGACATAGACTGGCGATTCAATTCACATGATAGTATACATGTTAGAATGTCATTCTCCCAAATCATCCCACCCTCTCCCTCTCCCTCTGAGTCCAAAAGTCCGTTATACACATCTGTGTCTCTTTCCCTGTCTTGCATACAGGGTCGTCATTGCCATCTTCCTAAATTCCATATATATGTGTTAGTATACTGTATTGGTGTTTTTCTTTCTGGCTTACTTCACTCTGTATAATCTGCTCCAGTTTCATCCATCTCATCAGAACTGATTCAAATGAATTCTTTTTAACGGCTGAGTAATACTCCATTGTGTATATGTACCACAGCTTTCTTATCCATTCATCTGCTGATGGACATCTAGGTTGTTTCCATGTCCTGGCTATTATAAACAGTGCTGCAATTAAACCTACACAACCTCTTTTTTAACCAAATGCCTGTCAGTGATCAGACCTGGTCCCATATTATCACCATGACCTCCTTTGACAATGGGCCTGCTAAGCTATTTGTTTCACGGGGTCTGTCTGAAGGTTAAGGCAAATAGGTAGATGGGGGAAGATGGCTTCAGTTACCACCAGTCCTAGGATATTTTAATAGCCAGTAGATTTTCACTAAAGGAGAAGTCTGCAGCCATTACAAATGAAGTCAAGCAGGCTGTGGACACTTGGCGAGTATCAGAGTTGGCAGGGAATACTGTTAGAGATTTCCTCGTCTGCCTTGAGTAAATCAGCATCATCAGCTGGCCCTGCTCTACTACAGGAGTGTCCAGAATGTCTAAGCTATAAAATTCCTTGAGACTATGCCACTGAAAGAGCAAGTCAGCCAATTTATGTCTCCTTTACGTTCGCTCATCAGGATAGTGCTTAGGGATAAATGTAGATTCAAGAGTTATTTTAGGGGTAAAGGCAGGGGTAGGAAAAGCAGTGTTCCCTACCAAGGCTCTTTTTTATATTAATTAACTAATTTGCCTGCATCGAGTCTTAGTTGCAGCACACAGGACCTTTTGTCATGGTACGAGGGCTTAGTTGCCCAGAGGCATGTGGGATCTTACTTCCCCAACCAGACATCAAACCCATGTTCCCTTTCCTGCTTTATATTTAGAAGGCAGATTCTTAACCACTGGACCATCAGGGAAGTCCCATCAAGGCTCTTTTGGATTCAGCTTCCTGTCCTAGGAACCAGTTATCAGACTGCAGGCATCCATCTCTCCGCACCTACCCATCTAAGATGCCTTCAGCAAGAAAACAAAAGGCAAGGTGAGTAACAGGCGAAATCTACTCTGATCTTCCCCAGAACACGGTCTAGGAGGTGTATACAAAGGGGTCTTGACATATTTCCAGCAGGCAGTAAACATAAAACTACATCTTATAGACCTTTTGCAAGAGCTTTTAGGATCTTTCAGGAACTTCATAGGCAACTTCCCAGGTGGAGCTAGTGGAAAAGAATTCACCTGCGAATGCAGGAGACATAAGAGATGCAGGTTTGATCCCTAGGTCGTGAAGAGTCCATGGAGGAGGGCATGGCAACACACTCTAGTATTCTTGCCTAGAAAAATCCCATGGACAGAGGAGCCTGGTAAGCTACAGTCCATTGGGTCCCAAAAGAGTCAGATACAACTGAGGCAACTTAGCACCCATGCAGGAACTTCACAAATTACATTATGGTACAACAAACATATGCCATATGCATAGGGGTATCTGTATTTTTGGAAGACTTCCATTTATGCACAGAGATTAGTAAACAGTGGACAAATTTAAGTCTGATATGAGAAAGAAAGAACCTTATCAATTTAGAGCCATCACTTTTCCAGGTTAAGCATTCACAGTTCCTGCAAGTGACACCTGAGCTACTTCCAAACCCCTCATCAATTTGTGAACTTCCTCTGAATCCATTTTTGGTTTTCAGTGTCCTTCCCAAGGAAGTGATCCAGAACTGAACACAACATCTCAGATCAGTAATAATAATAGAGAAGCAGTCACGTTTTACTACTGCAGAAGTAATTCCAAGTTCAATCTAACAAAGATGGCGGATCAAGTGTACCACCATTTTGGGACCCAAAGTTTAGCTATTGTAAATAGCTTGTATAAAACTCAGCTGTTATTTTATAAGTTTTATGTTCAACATGGAACTTACATTGTGAGAAACCTTCTCATACGTATCTAATATGTACTGAACACTACTAATATTATGCAAGACAAATCCAAGAACATTGTTGGCCAACTGGATTCCGCCATTTATCATCATTATTCCAAATGAATTTTGGATTAGGGCTGATAGTTATTAAAATGGGAACCCATTGGCAAAAAAATAAAAATAAAAATTTAGATGTTGGGTAATGGATTAAATTACTGGCAATAATAGTGATTGACAAATTATTCCATCTTCATGGAGCATGATGACATCACACTTACTGGTGCTTACCAAAAAGAACACCGATTTGCCAAGTTGTTACCCTTCCATCCACTTATCCAACCTCTCATTGATTTTTTATTTCACTTCACAAAGGGTTTGTGGTGTTCAGAAGTGTGCATAATGTACATAAATGCCAAACATAAAAATAAAGAGTCAACACACTGTCATTTAGAATAGGAGACTGAGAACAGGAAGAAAAACCATAAATAGAGAGGCAGTTTGAATGTATGCAGTTAAAACGTTTAACTGAAAATGTGCCCCTTGGTTTCATATCGCTAAAATAAAAATAGGAACATCTTCAGTTATATGATCTACATAGTCTTTAAGGAGAAAGTATACCAAATTATTAGGGGGAGAACAGATGACTAATAGAGTCCTCTATGTGGCAGATGAAATGACATAAGGCTAGTCAATTTCCCTTTATAACTCTGGCTCAGAAACTAAGCAAAACTCAGTTCACTGGGAAGCCAATCCCTATTTCTTCTATGTGATTACCCTAAAATCAGCCATTCTCTTTTCCTTAGAGTAGTTAGTCATCAATCAGCATCTCTCAAGAATCATTCTGAGTCACAGTGTCCTAGCATTGAAAGGGACATTAAAGTTAATCTATTTCAACCTCCCATTCAAAGCTAGAACCAGTGCCTGAAAGCATTAAATAACAAGAAGTCCACTACATTCTCAAGGCAGTGCCTGCTCCATTTCCATAGTTCTTATTAATGCCAAATCATCCTTATATTGACTTCCAACAATGGACCATAGTTCTACTGCCAAAAGAGCAACAAAGCCTAAGCTGAATTTTTACATTTAAATATCATTAACATGCTTAAATAGGTTATCTCAATATAATATCCTTAGAATAGATGCTGCCATATTTTAAATGGACTGATCATTTATGAGAACATTCAGAGCAAACAGTGGAAATAAAAATACTTATCACGGACTCTGGCATAAGTCGTTAAGGATACTACTCTGCCTTAGGTGAAATATAGACCAGTTTCACTCATTGACATGAATAGTGCTGTACAATCGCCTTGCTCTACATTTCTTGCACACTCATTATGGTGGCATCTCTGTCATTGCTAATACTTTTTTGTACTTGGATCTAACAGACAAGGTAGGGCAGGCTATACCTTGCATTATGAAAAAGATACTTAGATATGCAAGGGTGATTCTCAGAACCTCTGGGATTTGTACTCTTGGCAATTGAGGTTCTTAGGTCCAAAGCATCTTACAGAAACCAGCAACTGTTGTTTTATCACAGTAGTAATAACATTGGTCCAGGGTATTCTGTCCAGATACACAGAACAGTATGTCTGTTTAACAGAACAGTGTATTCTGTTAAATGCAGGGACACTCTCTCACCCAGTGATCTTCACCATGAAATAATGACAACATCAAGGAGATCTCACAATGCAATTGACATTGTTGACAATCACTGAGCAGTAAAGATCTGGAATTTGAGCCTTCTCTGAATGGATTAATCTCTTACAAGCAAGAGAATGACCAAAATAGACACCAAGCACACTGAATATACAGACAATGACCAGACCATATATGACAATAGGACTCTCTAATCCACACGTGAACCCCAGAAAACCCAACTGCAACCTCTGCTGCAAACAGCCAGAATGGTCAGGCCTGGGTTAAGGATGACCAGCTCCCCCAACTGTCACCCCAACTCTCATCCAACTCAGGACAAACTAGAGAAAGCCACATATTCTTACCAAAACAATCACACAAGGTGCCCCTCTGATATTTATCCACTTTCCCCAAGCCAACAGCCTCCAACCTGATGCTTTCCCCTTTTCTCACTATAAAGCTTTTTTAACTACCTGATTGCCACTGAGTCTCTGCCAGACAAGTGATGGTGCCTGACTCCCTTACTATGTCAATTTCTGAATAAATCATCTCTCTGTTCTCATTTATTTCCACAAAACACAAGTATAGTAAGAGTTAATTTGAAGCATCCTGCTATGTTCTATTATGGGCTTCCCTCGTAGTTCAGCTGGTAAAGAATCCACCTGCCAACACAGGAGACCCTAGTTTGATTCCTGGGTCATGAAGATCTGCTGGAGAAGGGAAAGGCTACCCACTTCAGTATTCTTGGGCTTCCCTGGTGGCTCAGCTGGTAAAGAATCCGCCTGCAATGTGCGAGACCTGAGTTCAGTTCCTGGGTTGGGAAGATCCCCTGGAGAAGGGAACAGCTACCCACTTCAATATTCTGGCCTGGATAATTCCATGGGTTGTATAGTCAGTCCATGGAGCCGCAAAGAGTCGGACAGGACTGAACGGCTTTCACTTTCAAGTTCTATTATATATTATAGTTCAGAATCCTATGCTTAGAAGTTTAACTGCTTGATGACAAAGAATAAGTCTTGTACTTCTAATGACACTGATAAATTGGCTCTGGGGTTAAGCGGGGATGAGAAAAGCCCTTGTTTGTGGCATTTTCCAATTTATATAATGTAAAAGTTCTTACCAAGGCCAATTTTAGGCTACTACTGATTTAACAACTGGGTTTTAAATTCCTGAATATTTAACAATCAGTGCTAGCAACCTGAGTGATCCCAGTCATCACTCTATATTTGTCTACTTTTTTCTCGCACTATCTAACACTGTCCAACACAAGTAAATATCCAAAAAAAAAAAACCCACACAAATGGATAGAATACAGTAGATATATCAATAGATATGGATGTGCTAATAGATATAGATATGGGAATATATAAATGATAGATGAATTACTAATTTAATGGGCAGCAGACAAATAAATATGTTTTAGATAGATACACCTTGTTTTAGAAGACCTGCCTACATCATGATACATGCATGATATACTGGTATAAAAGAAAAAAAAAGATCTCTGCTTTTAAGAAGATTAAATTTTAACAGAGTACATACAATGAAGAGTAAATATAACAAATAAGTAAATTATATATACATAAATTATATATATAATAAAGAGTAAATATAACAAATAAGTAAATTATATATATATATATATATATAAAATTATATATATAGTTTAAGTTATGGTTTTCCAGTAGTCATGTATGGATGTGAGAATTAGATCATAAAGAAGGCTAAGTCCCAAAGAATTGATGCTTTCAAACAGTGGTGCTGGAGAAGACTCTTGAGAGTCCCTTGGACTGCAAGGAGATCAAATCAGTCAGTCCTAAAGGAAATCACCCCTGGATATTCATTGGAAGGACTGATGCTATAGCTAAAACTCCAACACTTTGGCCACCTGATGTGAAGAGCCTACTCATTGGAAAAGACCCTGATGCTGAGAAAGATTCAAGACAAAAGGAGAAGGGAGCAGCAGAGGATGAGATGGTTAGATAGTATTACCAACTCAGTGGACATAAATTTGAACAAACTCCAGGAGATAGTGGAGGACAGAGGAGCCTAGCACACTGCAGTCCATGGAGTCACATAGTCAGATAAGACTTAGCAACTGAACAACAAAATTTTGTATTAAAAGGTGGCAAGTTATATAGAAATAAGAAAAGGGAAAACTGGGCAAGTGGAACTGGGAGCTCTGAGGGTGAGGATGGTCAAAGTAGGCAGCTTTAGGTAGATGAGAATTGAGTGCTGATTTCAAGGTAATGGTTAGCTATGTAGAACTCCAGAAAAAGAGGGAGTGGTTAGGGCAAAGCCCTTGGACAGATATCCACCAGGAATTTTCATAGAATTGTAAGGAAAACAGTTTTTTGAGCAAGGAGTAAGAAGGAGACACACCAGGGATCAGGCTATGTAGAAAACTATAAACTGTTATAAGGGCTTTAGATTGTATAAGGAGTAAACTGGGGAAACATTGAAGTATTTTGAGTAGAGGAATGATGTAATTAAAATTTAAAAATTCAATTATTAATGTGATCCAATATGAATGCATTGAAAACAGCTTTAGAATTAGAAGATTTTTTTTTTTTTATGAGTAATCCAGGGAAGAAATGATGGTGGCTTAGATTGAAAGGGGCAGGAGAGGAAGGAGTCATAAAAAAGTGAAGTTGCTCGGTCATGTCTGACTCTGCAACCCCATGGACTGTAACCTACCAGGCTCCTCCGTCCATGGGATTTTCCAGGCAAGAGTACTGGAGTGTGTTGCCATTTCCTTCTCCAGGGGATCTTCCCGACTCAGGGATGGAACCCAGGTCTCCCACATTGCAGGCAGATGCTTTACCGTCTGAGCCACCAGGTAAGCCCATGAAGAGGCATAAAGGGTGATAATAATTGACAGTGCAATGACATGATGAAAAGTAATAAGATTCTGGATGTATTAGAAAAGTAAAGCCAAGAGAATTTGGATTTTGATCAACTATAAGAGAAAGATGAGTCACAGTTGAATCCAAGTATTTAGAACTGAATAAAGACAGACAGAATCGACATCAACCAAAGTAACAAAGTTCATGGAGGAGAATTTATTGTAGAACATGAGTTTGAAATGCCTATCAGACTTCTGAGTCTGGAACTATAAGATGGATCTGAGCTAAAGGTATAAATTTGAAATAATCAGCAGAAATGATACTTAAAGTTGTAAGTCTGGTTGAGATTATCAAGGGACTGAGGGAATAGAAGGATGAGAAGATGACTTAGAACAGAGTCTTGAATCATTTCAACATTAAGAGTTCAGGAAGCGGACAGGAAGTCCCACAGGAAGTGAAACCTTTAAAACACAACAATCGGTGAGTTAAGGGAAAACCAAGAAACACTGGTATCCTGGAAGCCAAGTGAAGGAAGTATGTTGAGGAAAGAGTGAATAACTTAGTCAAGTACTGCTCATGGGTGGCGTGACATGACACAGAGACTAAAAACTTACCACTGGGCTTAGCAATGTGGAGGCAGTTCATTAGCCTGACATTAGCAACGTCACTGGAGTAAAAAGGCTTCAAGAGTCGGTTTAAAGAAAGTAGTGTGAATACACAAGGGGAGAAATCGGGTAAATAAACTGTCATACCTGCATGAAATGAAATGCTCCACAGTACTTGCATGTATTTGTTGATGGAGAAATATACCATAATATATCACTGAGTTTAAAATATTAGACTTTGGGACCTCTCTGGTGGTCCAGTTAGGAATATGCCTGACAATGCAAGGGACACTAGTGAAGCCACCACAGTGAGAAGCTGAGCAGTGCAATTAGAGAGTAGCCCTCACTGGCTGCAACTAGAGAAAGCCTGTGCAGCAATGAAGAACCAGCACAGCCAAAGCTAAAATGGTATTTTAATTAAAAATAAACAATTATATTTTATTCCATTATATTATACTTCTGGTAATGAACAAGCAATATGTGTCATGCTAACCTGCCCCAAGGTTATACATCTCAATATTGGACTCAATTAAATATATACATATTTTAAGTTACTAGAGGGTGACTGAACCTTTATATCATTATTAAAATTCTTTCCCACAAAGAAAATCCCAGGCCCAGATGATTTCACTGGTGAATTCTATCAAATATTTGATGAATGAATAACACCAATATTCTCCAGGCTATTTAATACAGTATAGAAAGAAAGAACATTCTCTACCACATTCTAGGAGACCAACATTACCTTGTGCACAAAACTTAACAAAAACAACCTAAGACATAAAATTCAAAACAAATATATTTTAAAAGCAAAACAAAATCAGTTCTAATGAGGTGGATGAAACTGGAGCCTATTATACAGAGTGAAGTAAGCCAGAAAGAAAAACACCAATACAGTATACTAACACATATATATGGAATTTAGAAAGATGGTAATGATAACCCTGTATGCAAGACAGCAAAAGAGACACAGATGTTTAGAATGGACTTTTGGACTCTGTGGGAGAGGGAGAGGGTGGGATGATTTGGGAGAATGGCATTGAAACATGTACACTATCATGGAAGAAATGAATCACCAGTCTATATTCCATACAGGATACAGGATGCTTGGGGCTGGTGCACAGGGATGATCCAGAGAGATGATATGGAGTGGGAGGTGGGAGGGGGGTTCAGGATTGGGAACTCATGTACACCCGTGGCTGATTCATGTCAATGTATGGCAAAACCAATACAGTATTGTAAAGCAAAAAAAGAATTTTGAAACCAAATAAATAAATAAATGTTATCAATAAAAAAATACTTACAAAATAACTGTTAAAGCATATAGAAAGATAACAAATTATGAACAAATACGGGTTTATTCTAGGAATGCAAGGTTGGTTTATCATTCAAAAATCAATCAGAATCATATAGATGAAGAATCACAAAAATATCATACTGAGTAAAATAAGCAGAAACAGGGGGACTTATTTTATGATTCCATTTATATCAAATTTTAGAAGTGGGAATATGATTTTCAGTGACCAAAAGCAACTCAGTGGCTACCTTATAGTTGATCCCTATAGTGGAGGGTGAGAAAGAAGTAGGAGGAAATGGGGAGAGGTGTTAGAAGCATTCTGTATTCTGACTGTGGTTGGTTTCAGTGGTACACACATTGACAAAACTCTTCAAATAGGACAGGTAAAATGGGTGCATTTTATTATATATAAATTAAAATCAATAAAATATATTTTAAAATTAGTCAGTGCAATTAACCTATTAGCTGAAATATGCACACATTTCTTCAGTTATCTCACCAGGTTTCTCATTATTGGAAAAGACAGCTAAAATATGAAAAAGAGAAAGGTGAGACCGTACTGTTTGGTCTTGAACTGGAGAAATCAGCATGTTGTCTTGTTTTTGTATACATGTGGGATATTTCTCTTAGCTCCTGGGTCTGTCCCATGAGAAAAACCAGTAGCAATGAGCGCACATAGTTTTTAAAGACTTTTCTTCAATGAAAGTAGCCATTGTTTCTTGAAGGAAAATCTGATTCCACAGCAGAATGAAGGAAGTATAAAATTAGCTGGGAATATTTTGTGTTGCCAGAAACTAAAAAAGTGCCCAGAGAATGATGAGAACATGACTAAAAAAAAACAAAGAAGAAGAAGAAGAAGACGGCATGAAGTGGTTCCCTTTGCAGAAATTTGAGCAATAAAATAAAATGACATTGATGGCCTATAAAATTCATTGAATAATCCATGAGTCCTTACCAATTTGATAGCTAGAAAGGTAGATACACAGATAGATAGAAAGGGAAAGTTCTGTCTTGTCGTACAAAGCTAACTAGTAAACAAAAAATAACGATAGAGTGGGGGGGGGGGAACCTAAGTAGATGTTAAGCTAGTGGTTTGATGAAAAATATTCTATTTTTAGGGCATTTCCCTGGCCCTAAAATATCTCCCCATGGGAAAACTGTTTATTATAAGGCAGAAAACTATAAGTTTATAGTGGATAAACCTGGAAGACAGCATTTTGATCAAGTGATCAAATTTAGCATCGATACTGGGACAAACAAACTCTTTGTACCTCCTGTCAAGCCCCAAAAAGGTTGCAGCAAGATTTTTGTGATATATCTGCCAAGGATGCAAACACTGAACCTGACAATGGGAGAACAATCAGACAGATCCACATGAGGGACATTTTCTTCAAAACTGTCAAGGTTATGAGAGAGAAAAGATGAGAAACTGTTCTAGATTAAAGTAAATGAAAGAGCCATGAGAGCTAAATGTAATATGGAATCCTGGATTGGATCCAAAACAAGGGGGAAAGAGCTATAAAACACATTACTGGGATAATTGATGAGATTTGAAGATGGACTCTGGTTAGACAGAGTACTGCATCAAGGTTTATTGTTTGATTTCATAATTTTATGAGCATATGTAAGAGAATATTTTATTGTAGCTATACAAGAGAATGTCCTTTTTTGTAGGAAACACACACTAGAAGGGTATGATGTCTCCAATTACTCTCAAATGATTCAGAATAATAGGTGGACAGATACACAGAGGATAGATTAGAGAAATAAAGATGTAGATTGATGGATGATGGGAATGAAGAGGGAGGAAGGAGAGGATCAGGTAAGGAAGGGAAGATGGAAGGAAAGACAGAAGGAGAATTATAAAGCAAATTGGGCAAAATGCAAACTGTTGATAAATCTGTATGATCAGAACTATATACTGATCCTGCAAAATTTCTCTAAGTGAAATAATTTAAAAATTTAAAAAAAAATACCCCAAAATGATAGATTTCAAAACAATTGCAGGTCACTCTCATACTCTTAAAACTACTTGTTTATATGTACTTATTTACTTAGCACCAAAGAATTGATGCTTTCAAATCGTGGTGCTGGAAAGTACTCGAAGAGTCCCTTGGACTGCGAGGAGATCAAACCAGTCAATCCTAAAGTTATTCAACCCTGAATATTCATTGGAAGGACTGATACTGAAACTGAAGCTCCAATACTTTGGCCACCAGATGCAAAGAGCTGACTCACTGGAAAAGACCCTGATGCTGGGAAAGACTGAAGGTAGAAGGAGAAGGGGGTGACAGAGGGTGAGACGATTGGATGGCATCCTGACTCAATGGACATGAAGTTTTAGCAAACTTTGGGAGACAGCGAAGGACAGGGAAGCCTGGCGTGCTGTAGTCCATAGGGTTGCAAAGAGTCAGACACAATTTAGTGATTGACCAGCAAATGTACTTAGTATACAAATATATGCATGAAGATTCTGGAAAGACATATGTGAAAATGGTAAAAGTGCATGAGGGATGTTTAATATTTTTGCATTGCTCCCCAATCAGTATTTTCTCAGTTACCTCAGTGAACACTGATTACATATATTATTTGCAATCAAAATTTAACAAAAGTTTAACAAAAAAAATCAAAAGACATTTGCTCTAGTTTTTCCTAAGGAAGGGTCAGTCACTCTCAACAACTATGGGTGTTTCTTCAGTTTCCATGCCTCCTCCTAAGGGCAGGTTACATTTTTGTCTGAGAAGGAGAACAAATAAAAAAGTTTATTTGGACTGCAAACAGAATATTACAGGAAGAATATTTCTCTGCTTTGGAGGTGAGCCTACTGTGTTCCCTCTCAGCTGGCCTGACACACACTGCAAGGGCTGAATTTGATCAGATTATCTGGCTGTGGTGCCTGACCCCAGGCAAATGAGATGTAGGTTTACCTGAGCTTCAGCCTCATCAAAAATGTTGAAAAGCCAAACCTGACAGATCTCAGCACTCCCTGCAGGAACTCCCCCCATGCAGGGCACAGAATACAGAATCTCCTCAATAGCTACTGCTGTTGATGGTTTTCTATCCGGACCGCCCCATTGTTTGGGCAGGCAGAATTTCTATTGGCTGCATCCTCTTTACACAGCGATCACTGGAGGGGACCAACTGCATCAGAGTCTTTGATAACAGAGTTAAGAGATGGAGGCCCCAAAGCTGAGGTTCTTTACACATCTTCATTGAAGAGACTGTATTCCTTGTCAGTAGAGTAGTCAGTAGAGGAAGGTTTCCCTGGTGGTTCTGATGGTAAAGAATCTGCCTGCAATGTGAGAGACCTGAGTTTGATCCCTGGACTGGGAAGATCCCCTGGAGAAGGGAATGGCTACCCACTCCAGTATTCTTGCCTGGAGAATTCCATGGACAGAGGAGCCTGTGGGCTACAGTCAATGAGGTCACAAGAGTCAACACAACTGAGCAACAAACACTAATGTATAATGTGTGATGAGAACAGTCAATCCAGACTCAGGCTCTGATTTCGAACATCACAATATTCTATTAATGAAAGTATAATTCAGATTGTAAAATTCTTGTCATACACATTATCCTTATCTGTAAGTGTAATTTGCTAATTGTGCAATTAAACATTCAGTTCAGCTCAGTTCAGTTGCTCAGTCATGTCCGACTCTTTGAGACCCCATGAATCACAGCATGCCAGGCCTCCCTGTCCATCACCAATTCCCGGAGTTCACTCAAACTCCTGTCCATAGAGTCGGTGACGCCATCCAGCCATCTCATCCTCTGTCGTCCTCTTCTCCTCCTGCACCCAATCCCTCCCAGCATCAGGGTCTTTTTCAATGAGTCAACTCTTTGCATGAGGTAGCCAAAGTATTGGAGTTTCAGCTTCAGCATCAGTCCTTCCAATGAGTAGTCAGGACTGATTTCCTTTAGGATGGACTAGTTGGATCTCCTTGCAGTCCAAGGGACTCTAAAGAGTCTTCTCCAACACCACAGTTCAAAAGTATCAATTCTTCCGCGCTCAGCTTTCTTCACAGTCTCTCGCATCCATACGTGACCACTGGAAAAAAACATAGCCTGACTAGACGGACCTTTGTTGACAAGGTAATATTTCTGCTTTTCAATATGCTACCTAGGTTGATCATAACTTTCCGTCCAAGGAGTAAGTGTCTTTTAATTTCATGGCTGCAGTCACCATCTGCAGTGATTTTGGAGCCCCCCAAAATCAGGTCTAACACTGTTTCCACTGTTTCCCCATCTATTTCCCATGAAGTGATGGGACCAGATGCCATGATCTTCGTTTTCTGAATGTTGAGCTTTAGGCCAACTTTTTCACTCTCCTCATTATTGATATATTTAAATGAGTTAATATTTAAAGTCACTGACAGTAGTGCACAGCATACATAAATTAGTTAATAATAATACTTTCCCTATGAATACATTTACATACTAGCTATGTGTTTCAGAAAAAGGGTCAGGTTGAAAGATAACTGGCTTTCTAGTGAGTCCTCAGGGACTGTGGGAGGGTAAAAGGTTTCCTCCCAGCCTGTGACTCTTATCTTGTGAGTTTTATCTTAATGATCCCCACTTCTGGAGGCGACAGGCATTCCTGCCTGATTAACATACATGTCCCCATGGCAGTATCTGCCTTATTCTTGGTCACTTTCTAAGGCTGTCCATTGATACTAGCTTTGGCCAGTGTGCCCAAATCTCTTTCTAATCCAAATCCTCCCCACCCCCCCCACCCCCGCTCCCGAATTCTTAGTTTCCCTAAATTGCTGTACTTTCAAGAAAATTTTCCAGGAAGGCATAGCTTATGTGCTTCAGGAAAGGCTAGCCCCTTTTCACTGCCCTAAACTTCTCCATGACCAACTGAACATTTTCATGCCCATCCTGCAAAACTCAACCTCTATGCCTTTGCTTATGTTGTTTAATCTTCCTGAAATCCCTCCCTTCAATTTCTGCCTATGAAATTAGCTCATTCCCCGAAGTTCTAGTGAATACTGTTCCTTCCAGGAAGCCTTCTTGAACAACCCCTTACAAGCAGCCAAATGTAACATCCTTCTTCTCTGAACCAGAGAGGCACACCACCCTGTGCCTTACTCCAGGGACGTCCTCTGCGCTGGGCAGTGGCGTGGCACACGTCCTTGTGGCTGACCCGCAGTGGGCAGAGAGCACGTGCCACAGAGACGAACTGCTGGCCACCTGGGCTGGAATCCTCACTCCTGACTTGATTTCTACGTGACTTTTGAAAAATGATTCAACCTCCCTGTACCTCGATTTCCTCATCTGTGGGGAAAAAGATAAAACTAATATCTATGTATCAGGCGGTGGTGAGAATGAAGATGGACCATGCTATAGCATGCTCAAGGAAGTGGTGGGACAGACATAGCTATACGGAGCAGAGGATCAAGGAGAAAGTCTGACTGAGCCACATCACAGCTCTTTCAACTTACTCTCTGTATGACTTTGGACATATTACCTAACTACCCGCTGATCAAGTTTCCTTATTCAAAGAGGTGGTAAAGAATCCACCTGCCAGTGCCAGAGACACAGGAGATGTGGGTTCAGTCCCTGGGTTGGGAAGATCCCCTGGAGAAGGAAATGGCAACACACCACAGTATTCTTGCCTAGAGAATTCCATGGACAGAGGAGCCTAGTGGGCTATAGTCTGTGGGGTCGAAAAGAGTTGGGTATGACTCTGTGACTAAACAACAACCTTAAAGATTTATATTGGCAGTTAATCTAACACATGCAAGCATAAGAGCACAGAGTAAGCTCTAATAGTATTCTATTATAATATATCATGAGGTCAAAGCCAAGCCAGGTTTCAAGATCATGGTAAGCACTTAAATAATGTTATAGTTATCCTTCACAGTCATGATTGCTCAGAGTATGACTATGAAATTTGCCCTGCTGGATGGTTTAGAAGGGTTAGCAGAGAAAGAGAGGGTGAGAGAGACCAAGCAAAAGAAAGACAGATTTAATATCCCTTCTTCTTTCTGATTGAATTTTGGCAAGCATTATCTTGCAGATGAGAGTGGCCGTGTCTGTGAAGCCAGACCCAAATCCATTGGCTCTATTGGGCGCATAGGGTATACTGATAGGCAGCACGCCTGTGTGTCCAAAGAGACTGACCATCACAAAAGCTCTTTGCACAGTGATGGCAGCAGAAAGTGGAGCGTGGCTCGCTATCCCTAATCACCTTTTTCCCGCTCCACCCTCTTGGCCGTGCTAGAACTCCTGAGCTTCTGTTTCTCAGCAGTGTTCTAAATGTATTAGCCATTCCTTTCGATGTACTCCGAAAGCAATTCGTGGATTTCACGCCTAGCTAGTCTCTCGTCCTTGTGCAACTTAAGCAACCGAGTGATGAAAGAATACACCTTCCAACGGACACGTGCGCTCTTAGGAAATCAGTTCCTGAATTCCTTGAACCTTTTCTTTACTCCTGTCATCTGATTATTTTACATTTAAAAGGAATGATGTGGGTATTTTCAGACTGGACATCTATTGGTTTTGTCTTCACTCCTATTTTCTTCTCAGGGTTGGCTACTTTTCTGCATCTTCGACTCTATCATACTCCAGCTTGCTTCCAACCTGGGATACTTTAGGGCATTAGCACAAATACAATTTCGAGTTCTGGTCTCTAACAATTATTGTTATTTTTTCCTAGAGGAAACAGTAGCCCATCTTGTTTACATTCCCCAACTGACAACACCATGGTGTTTCTTTTAAAAAAGTTTCATAACACCATAGCATTTTTTTCAAACATTTAGGATTTGTTTGGCTGCGTTGGATCTTAGCTATGTCATGTGGGATCTTGCATTGTAGCACGCAGGCTCTCTAGTTGTGGCATGCGGGCCCAGTTGTTGAGGCTCACAGACTTAACTGCCCGGTGGCATGTGGGATCTTAGTTCCCTACACAGATCAAACCCACACCCTCTGCTTTGGAAGGCAGGTTCTTAATACTGGGCCACCAGGGAAGTCCCCCACTGTAGCAATTTTTAAACTTTAGGAGTCACAAAAGTCTACGGTTTGAAAGATCGTATAGAACAAAGAATCTGCCTGCAATGCAGGGGACCCGGGTTTGACCTGGGAGAAGGAAATAGCAACCCACTCCAGTATTCCTGCCTTGGAAATCCCATGGACAGAGTAGTCTGCTGGGCTACAGTCCATGTGGTTGCAAGAGTTGGACACAACTTTGCGATTAAACCAACACCACCAAAGACAAGAAATCTGTTTCTCTGGCCTCTGCATGTTCAGATGTCTTTAGAGCTAGAGGCTAAGTATCATCCAATTCAGTCTTCTAATTTTGTAGGTAAGGAATCCAAGCAAGATTCAGAGAGGACTTGGAAAACTAAGCAACTGCAGGTAATCAGTAGTTCTTAACTGTGGGTGGTTTTAACCCACAAGGGGACAGCTGGTAATGTCTGGACACATTTTTGGTCGTCACAACTAGCACTTACTACTGGCATCTAGTGGTTAAGGTCAGGGATGCTACTAAACATCCTACAATGCACAGGAGAGCCCCTCGAAAAGAATTACCCAGCCCAAAATGTCAACAGCACAGAACTGAAACCTCTGAGATAGATTCCTCTTTCGGTAATCCATTTAATGTCTCCTGCCAACATATATCCATACTCATTGCCCAAGAAACTCATAATCCAAATTAAACTCATATCTCGTGTCCTTGATGAAGAGAAGGCTGCTGGTCTCCATTTCACCACTTTGCTTGGCAATCTCTTTAATGGTTCCTAACAGAGACTACAAATGATCTTATTTCTCTGCCAATGTTGAGCCAGTGAAGAAGTATCTATGTCAGGGAGATTTGGGGGTGAAAGATTTCATTTCTGGGTTATATTTAGGGGTTGATCATGAACAGCTGTACTCAACCCATTCATGGGTGACTGAGGAGAGTCTGAGGAGCATTAGGACACAAAAATTGATTTGTTATGGGAACTGGCAATGCTTTTTAGGGGTAAATGAGATTTCAAATGAATGATAAAATGATGATCCAGTTTGGAAGTCAATCCAATGGTTGTTTCAATGGTCTCTTTTCGGACATCATTTCACAAAATTTAAAAAGTAAATTGACAAACAAATCCATAATTCCTTTCTATGACAATATAGCTGAGTGAAAAAATAAATTTTGCCACTCTATCTTGCCATTACCAGATCTGGGAGTAAAAAGAAAGTAAGAAGGAACCTATCAAAATTATGAGATGCCAGAATGTAAGAATTATTTTTTAAAACAAAAATGGCCATTATATTTCTGTGCTGCCTTCCTTCCTATGCTTAGCTGTCCATTCATTCACTTTAAATGTGCTATGAAAAGTAAAAGTGTCAGTCACTCAGTCATGTCTGACCTGTTGTGACCCCATGGATTGTAGCCCACCAGCATCCTCTTGTCCTGGAATTATCCAGGCAAGAATACTGGAGTGGGTAGCTGTTCCCTTCTCCAGGGGATCTTCCCTACCCAGGGATCGAACAGGGGTCTCCTGAATTGCAGGCACATTCTTTACCATCTGAGCAACCAGGGAAGCCCAAATTTGTTATATACACAAATCAAAAAGCCCAAGTGAAAATGCAACTGCTCATACTAACCATAAGCAAAGAATCAAGGCCAAAGCAGGTTTTAATTTGGTAAATGATATTTTGCAATATTTAGTTCCACATTTTTTTAAAGCACTTAGACTAGAAATTCCACTTTGGATCTCAAATCTATTAGTTGAAAATATGGTGGTGAGTAGGGAAAAGTTTATAGGTTAAGATCTTTTTCCTGAGAGTTGCATAAAACAGCCAAAAATTTGGAAGCAAACTCAATGTATAACAATTCAAGTAACCTACAGTGTAATAAAGGCAATGTTGGGGGGAAATGCAGTTGTCAGAAGCCTGATGTTTTCAGAGAAAAGTGGAAACTCTTATGATACAATGTTAATTAAAAACAATTAAAGAAAAACAATTCACAGGTCGACTTGCCTTCTGAGATGGCTCACATTCTATGGCGTGTGTTTCTCTCTAAATAAATCCATTTTTCATCTGTCACTTTGTCTCTCACTGAATTCTTTCTGTGATGAGACATCAAGAACTGAGGTTCGTTAAGTTCTGAGACCAGGTGTGTGATCTCAGTTAAAAGATCATGGGTTCAGGGGACTTCCTGGTGGTTCAGTAACTAAGACATATGCTTCCGAAGCAGGGGACCTGGTTTCAATCCCTGGTAAGGGAACTAGATCCATCATACTGCAACTAAAGATCCCATGTCCTGCAACTAAGACCCACTGCAGTCAAATAAATAAATAAAAATAAATATTAAAAATAGACTGTGGGTTCAAGTCCCAATTTGCACAACATGGTTTTACATTCCTCCATTGACTTCCCTTCTCTGGACCTCCCTAGTGTCAACACTGGCCTGAGAGCTTTCTCTTTTCTTTTCTTTCTTTCTGGCCACACAATTTGGCTTGTAGAATAAAGTTTAAAAAAAAAAAAAGTAAATAAATGATTCGCAAGTGTATGTACTGATTGACAAATCTGTAAACATGTGCATATGATAAAAGTCTAGAAAGTAATATCAAAATGACAAAAGAAATGGTAGCCGTAGAGACAAGTTCATACATTTATGAGCCATACTGTTTTTCTATAATAACGGTTAGGGGAAAAAAAAGGCATATAGTCAAATTTGACCCAAGGCCTTTTTCTCCAGTCAAAATAATACCAAACTTATAGATTTGCATTTAGGAAGCTAGTAGCAATAAGGAAACATATAATAAGAATCTTGGAGGATGTAGAATAATAAGCATTAGAATTTAAATTAAGCTGCAATGAGGATAAGGTCAGTGGTGTTGCAGCAGTAATGAGTATATGTTCAAAAGTTTCTCATAAGGTTAATATAGCAATTTCACATTCTTTTCCATTAGTGGTCTGATCACAAAATCACAAACTTCTCCAAGGGAATTGGCCACAGAGCTTATCCATCAAGCTAGACTCTGCTTCTTTAGTTTCTTGTGCAATATTCAAAGTACTACTGAGTTGCCTTGCCTATGCTTTGCTGCCTGATGCATTTCATCATCCTTCCTCTCTCATGCATGCCCACAATGGTTCTACTTCTTACACGCCCAACCTTGAATCTAATTCAGAAGCCTGAATCATCCTAGTCCCTTCCCATTTCTTCACCCCTCACTACCTCATTCAGCCCATTACCAGCTCTGGTCAAGTCCACCTCCTGAATACACGTACGTACATATATATATATATATATATATATATATATATATATATATATATATATATGGCTGCTCTAGGTCTTCATTGCAGCACACGTGCTTTCTCTAGTTGCAACACACCAATTTGTCTTGTGGCACGCAGGCTTCTCTAGTTGTAGCCTGTGGGCTTAGTTGTCCCACAGCATGTGGGATCTTAGGTTGCCTACTAGGGATTGAATCCATGTCCCCTGAATTGGAAGGCAGATTCTTAACCACTGAATCATGAGGGAAGCCCCCTGAATATTCCTTGAATTTGTCTCTCCTGTTTGTTTTCAAGACCTCTGCCCTCCTTCCAACCAGGGACTGTTGTCCCCAGTCCCAGTCAGCACACAGCTGTTAAACTACAAGTAGAGTCTCATTACTTCTCTTTTTAAATCTTATTGATGGACACAGTTTATCTTTAAAAAAAATGTTTTTATTGAATGATAATTGCTTTACAGAGTTTTGTTGTTTTCTATCAAATCTCAGTGTGAATCAGCCATAGATATACATATATTCCAGCTCTGTTTTGAAACTGCCTCCCATCTCCTTCCCTCATCCCACCCCTCTAGGTTGATACAGAGCCCCTGTTTGACTTTCCTGAGCCTTGAAAGTAAACACCATCATCCTTATGATGGCTCCAAAGGTTCTTTCTACCTGACCATTGCATACTTCTATTGCAATTCTCCCTTATCCCTTAAGTGTCTGAAAATCAAGTCATATTACTGAATGGAACACATTTTTCTCAGTGCAATTAGACTGAGCTGGAGAAAGCAGAAATATCAGCATTCTCATTCTAAGCATTATGATAATTTTAATGCAATTGACTATCATATTCACATTTCCAACAGTCATAATTCACAATTTAATCACATTACATTACCAGTAAGTAAAATCCCTAAATATTTTTTATCAAATTTCTTGTACTGGAGTGATTTCTTTTGGTTTTAACCAAATGCTGGACTTCGCAATTATTCATATTAAATTCCTTCTTTGATATTATGCCCATGATTCTATTTTGCTACAATCTTTTTAGACACAAATTTTTATCTGTAATTCAATAACTGCTTGTCCCAGATTTGTGACACCAGAAAATTTCATCAACATGAGGCCAGGTGGTATCGAGTAACACAAGATTTAGTGTGTTTTAATTCTAATTACAACACAGCTGAAATTCTAATTCTACCACTGACAAATTACCAAACATTTTGAATGCCTCATAAATTTTCTTTATCTTGGTATTGATGTCTGTAGCTTGAGTCTAACAATATATAAGGGAGATGCCCTCATTCTCCCCTTAAAAATTTAACTGAGATCCACCCAAAAGAATTCAAGTCTTTTGAGCATAAGCTACCCATTCTTCTTGCCTGGTTCCTGCAATACATTTTTCTCTGAACTACATGTAAATATGCATGAAACACTCATATATATTACTTATGTTTATGGGAGATTATAGGAGGAGATATGGAAAAAGCAAGAGATTCACAGAAAAAAAAATCTATTTCTGCTTTATTGACTGTGCCAAAACCTTTGACTGTGTGGATCACAATAAACTGTGGAAAATTCTGAAAGAGATGAGAATACCAGACCACCTGACCTACCTTTTGAGAAATCTGTATGCAGGTCAGGAAGCAACAGTTTGAACTGCACATGGAACAACAGACTGGTTTCAAATAGGAAAAGGAGTACATCAAGGCTGTATATTGTCACCCTGCTTATTTAACTTATATGCAGAATACATCATGAGAAACGCTGGACTGGAAGAAACACAAGCTGGAATCAAGATTGCCAGGAGAAATATCAATAACCTCAGATATGCAGATGACACCACCCTTATGGCAGAAAGTGAAGAGGAACTAAAAAGCTTCTTGATGAAAGTGAAAGAGGAGAGTGAAAAAGTTGGCTTAAAGCTCAATATTCAGAAAACGAAGATCATGGCATCCGGTCCCATCACTTCATGGGAAATAGATGGGGAAACAGTGGAAACAGTGTCAGACTTTATTTTTGGGGGGCTCCAAAATCACTGCATATGGTGACTGCAGCCATGAAATTAAAAGATGCTTACTCCTTGGAAGGAAAGTTATGACCAAGCTAGATAGTATATTCAAAAGCGGAGACATTACTTTGCTGACTAAGGTCCGTCTAGTCAAGGCTATGGTTTTTCCTGTGGTCATGTATGGATGTGAGAGTTGGACTGTGAAGAAGGCTGAGTGCTGAAGAACTGATACTTTTGAACTGTGGTATTGGAAAAGACTCTTGAGAGTCCCTTGGACTGCAAGGAGATCCAACCAGTCCATTCTGAAGGAGATCAGCCCTGGGATTTCTTTGGAAGGAATGATGCTAAAGCTGAAACTCCAGTGCTTTGGCCACCTCATGAGAAGAGTTGACTCACTGGAAAAGACTCTGATGCTGGGAGGGATTGGGGGCAGGAGAAGAAGGGGACGACCAAGGATGAGATGGCTGGATGGCATCACTGACTCGATGGACGTGAGTCTGAGTGAACTCCGGGAGTTGGTGATGGACAGGGAGGACTGGTGTGCTGTGATTCATGGGGTCGCAAAGAGTCGGACAGGACTGAGCGACTGAAGTGAACTGAACTGATAGGAGGAGGAGGATGGTAAAGACAAAGATTAGTTAGCATTCTGTGTCTACTAAATGCTTCACATACAAATATGCTGAAGAAAGTACAATCATTATCCTCATTTTTTTCTGATGAGTAGAATAAAGATTAAAAGGAACAGATCATTTACCCAAAATACAGCCAATACATAATGGAGCTAGTGTATAGAAATGCTAAAGACCATGTGAATTTAGTTATCTTCTTGCTTTAGCCCAAGTCACCCATCATTAAACAGCCGATGTTTATTTCACCAATCCTCTACCAGTGGGAATTCAGGTCCTTTCCATTTCTTCACTACTAACAAGTAATGATATCCTTGTGTATTGTACTTCTGTGCATTTGGGGGATTAAATTTCTGGAAGTGAAACTTTAGGATCAAACGTTCTGAATATTGTTATTGAGTATTGTCAACTTGTGTTTTATTATGTTTATAATTAACAATAGAGAAAAGATTTGGGGGGGAATTGTGTAGGACATATGTTAGGTGCCTTCTCAGATTTCAGTGGTGACATCAGCCGTGGGACCCTCAGTGGTGGGAGGACTTTGCCTTGGTGGTCGTGGTTTCAGTCACTAAGTTGCGTCCCACTCTTGTGACCCAATGGATTGTAGCCTGCCAGGCTCCTCTGTCCACAGGATTTCCTGGGAAAGAATCCTGGGATGAGTTGCCACTTCCTTCCTCAGGGGATCTTTCCCACTCAGGGATTGAATCCAAGTCTCCTGCATTAGCAGGTGGATTCTTTACCAGCTGAGCCACCAAAGAAGCCTTTAGGAAACCCCAGTTCTGCTTGGGCTCTCACACTCTGGGGCAGACCAGTTACTGTCTGAAGAGAACTTCCTCCATTCTGGCTACCATACCAGGCCAACCAGCCTCACGCCCTGAGTTTCTAGCTCCTCTCAGCATCTCTGGACTTAGATGAATGGCTATAAAAGAGGCCAGATAGTTCAACTCTCTGGGGACACACTTGGTCTACTGGGAGACAGGAGGGGGAGCTGCCTGATAAGTCTCTCCTTCTTCCTTCCCTACAACCCCTCGGGAAATGGTTCCACACAGCCTGTCTGGACACACCCCAGGGAGATGAGCAAACCTCCCTGCTGGATTTGGCCAGCAATACACTTTACATTACTTTCCATCTCATTCCTGCCTCACTTTTCTTATCTCTCACTTTCATTTTCTCTCATGCTTGGTCTATGGTCGTTTCTTGTCTCATCTGAGATAATAAAGTTTACGAAAGCATGTTCCAAATTATAAACCACTCTGCAAAGGGAAGGTATTTTTTATTGCTGTGATTGCTGCTGCTTTCAGGAATACTTGGGGGTATACAGAAATTCATTTCATAAAGTAATCAAGATTACCCTTATTTATATTTCATCATTCATTATCAGCCTACGAAGGATTTTGAGACATTTTTGATCTTTCTGATTTGACCATGTGTCTTCAGGGAGCTATAGTCAACTATAAGCCTCATAGAAACACCTGCAAAACATTTCTGTATCTTCCCAAGGAAGGCACGGTAGAATAAGGAGCAGGATATTATATTAATACTTGAGTGCTCCAGTGGACCAAGATGCAGCCCAACACATGCCACCATCATGGAATTCCATGGTGAGATTTAGAAAGAGGCAATGAGAAGAAAGTAGCATGAAAGGAAGCTGGGATGAAATGAAAGTCAAGAACTTCCTGAGCCTATCCTACTTTCCATCAATTATATTCTATTTCATTATAAAAGTTACCTCCCCCAATTTTGCAAAACAAAAATAACTTATGGATAATTTATATTCTGCTCAAAAACATTTAAGGAAGGTCTAAATGATCTCCTTCTGTGTTTCCTGCAGCACCCAGTTGTTTTATATGACTCTCTGTTGCTATTGCTTACTTAATTAACTTCCTTTCTGTCTGAACCATAAACTGCGGGAGAGTAAGAAGCTGTCAGTTCCACTCTCTGTCATATTCTTGGCACCTAACTTATTGTCTGGATTTTTTAAAAATGTTTATTGAATGATGAATGAAAGAAAGAATGGATGCAGAATGAAGATGCATTGACCATGTATCTGACTTTAGCCAAGTGTTTTCAGCTTTCCCTATAAATCCTAAAGTCCCTAGCTTCAGCTTAAAACAGATACCTAATAAACATGTGCCAACTAACTGATAAAACAATTATAAATCTATATAAAATGTCTACTGCCTACCTTCTGACAACAAGGTTCAAAGTATTCTCTTTTTTTTTGCTGCTAAGTTGCTTCAGTCATGTCCAACTCTTTAGGATCCCATGAACTGTAGCCTGTCAGGCCCCCCTGGCCATGGGATGTTCTCTTCTCATTTATATTCAATGGAAAATAGATGGATAAAGAGAATCACTGCTCAGTTTTATAAAGAGAAATTTCCAAGTCTACTCCACTGATGTGAAAATATGATAAATAATATGGAAAGAATAGCTGGAAAAATAGAACTATTACCTGCCCCTCCACGCCCACCCCCCCCCCACCCCAGTTAATGATGGTATTGTGGTCCAGGGTCCACTCCGTGTTGTAGAGGAGACAGCTCCACAGATAATACTTCCAAAACCGGAATCCTCCCTTCTCCGCACATTTGTAAGGAGATGCTACCCCAAGGAACTCAATCATGCACCAAGACCAGAGAAATGAATCTCGGGCTGGGCCAATCCATGTTCTCTGTGCAAAATGTTTAATGGATTCGGGAGCTCCCAGGCAGTCCAGTGGTTAGCGCTCCTCACTTCCACTGCAAGGGGCATAGGTTTGATCCCTGATCAGGTAACTAAGATCCCACATGCTGTGCAATGGGGTAAAAAAAAAAAAAAAAAAAAAACCTATATCAAATGAATTCTTTCTTTGTTTTTATATCTACTCCCTTAGGGCATCTGGGTTCTTGCACTTACATTAATCACATGAGGAGAGAAAGATTTACAGAGATAAACCATCTTTTCTTCTTCCTGGTCTTTTGAAGCCAAATTATTTTTAACCTATCAGAGGTCATCAGAGGCTCATTGGATTATCCTGTGCTGCCTGATTCTGACCTTATTTTTGATACAATGAACCATTTTCTACAATGGGCATTTAAAACTCACAGCTCCCAGGGCTTTAGAAATCCCGGGCAAGGCCCCTGCTGGCAACCTTATTAGCATCTCTGCCTCTTGATTTTTATTTAATTCCTTTTAACAGTCTAATCATAAGGCTGACAGACTTTATGGAATGGGGGGATACAGAATGAGGAACATATTTCACTATATCATTAAGCCTGCAGTGAGTTAATAAATAGCTCATTATGTGTTTTGAGATATACAAAGAGGTTAAGAAACCAAAACAAAAGCAGAATATTAACGCAATACTTGTTGAATCACTGTTCGTAAAAAAAAAAGAGAGAGAGAGAAAGGGGATTGACATGAAAGATTTAAATAGAGTTTCATACTAAAATGATAGATTAGCATTTCGATTTCATATTTTTCTCTACAAAGGAATGGAGTGTCATTCCAATGACAAAGCAGATGTTTGGGAAATGGTCCTCTGTTCTGGAAGGCTGATAAAGAATAGAAAGTACAGCAGGGAAAAAACAACAACAAACTCATCTAGCATTAAAACACTTGCACATATCAACAAAAGGTCTCCTGTTGAAGATGGTACTGATAAACCCATTTGCAAGGCGAGAAGACAGACACAGACTTGGAGAATGGACTTGTGGACACAGCAGGGGAAGCAGAGGAGGGGGATGATTGGGAGGGTGGCACTGATATATATACACTGCCACGTGTGGGAGCTGGTGGGAAGCTGCTGGACAGCACAAGGAGCTCAGCCCAGGGCTCTGTGATGACCTAGAGGGGTGAGATGGGGGTGGGAGGGAGGCTCAGGAGGGAGTGGGTATATGTATACATATAGCTGATTCACTTCATTGTACAGCAGAGACTAACAAAACATGGTAAAGCAATTATACTCTGTCTTTTTAAAGGTCTCATATTAGGGATTATGTTAACTTTTAAACCACATTCACATACAGCACCTCATTCCAGCTCACAAAAATTCTGGGAACAATGTCCTTGTCTAACAGAAAAGTTAGAGCTCCCTAAGTTTTCCCTTTCTGGACCTCTAATCCTTTCTCAAGGCCCTGCCAACCAATCGTCTGTATGCATGCATGCTCAGTCATATCTGACTCTTTGCAACACCATGGACTGCAATCCACGAGGCTCCTCTGTCCATGGAATTTTCCAGGCAAGAATACTGGAGTGGGTTGCCATTTCCTCCTCCAGGGGATCTTCTCGACCCAGAAACCAAACCTGAGTCTCCTGGATTACAGGCAGATTCTTTACCAACTGAGCCACCTGGGAAGCCCTCTCAGCAAACCAAGGATGCTCTAAATCAGGGCTTTCCTGGGAACATGGATCACCTGGGGATCTTATTACAAGGCAGATCCTAAAGCAGTAGGTGGGGCCTGAGACTCTGCATTCATCCCAGGTGAAGCTTGGGAGCTGCTTCTCATTCTAAATGACCACCTGCACAAAGCAGAAAACATTATTGTCCTACAGGTAATTACAGAAGATTTAGATTGAAGTTACTCTAATACACACTTAATACGATGCATCATTGTTCTTGTGCTAATTGATAAGTAGACAGATAGTCAGCGATTTACAGACCCCATTTGATTTTCACAAAGTCACGTCAAACACTTCTGAGCTGATTTAAAAGCAGACACTGGGAAGCTGTGAGGGGCTCCCTGGAAATCTTGGATTCAATAAACTAAAGCACGAGCTCTTAATCTTTCTGTGTGTGTGTGTGTGTGTGTGTGTGTGTGTGTGTGTTGGGGGGTGGGGTGCTTGCTCTCCCTTTAAAAATATCTAAAAAAAAAAAAACTGTAGACACTTTCCCCAAAAAAGTGTACACAAAGGCAAACAATTTGGTGTATAATTATATCAGTTCCTAGACACTTTTGTTCTACAAGCAATTTAAGAAACTTTAACCTCATGCTATCCAAAAAAACTAGAAAAATAAATAAAATGAAAAATGTCTTTCAACTCACTGGGATATTAGGTAGTTTTTAAATACAACTTTTCTGGGAGAACTAAGCCAGTTACCTAAAAGCACAGATGAAACACAACATACAGACAAAAAAAAATTTTTAAGGTGGGGGGAGGCAGAAAATTTGAGACTTTACAATAACAGCCACGAGAAAGTCTCCACAGCCCAGAGCTGCTGCTGCTGCTGCTAAGTCACTTCAGCCTTGTCCGACCCCACGCGACCCCATAGATGGCAACCCACCAGGCTCCCCCGTCCCTGGGATTCTCCAGACAAGAACACTGGAGTGGGTTGCCATTTCCTTCTCCAATGCATGAAAGGGAAAAGTCAAAGTGAAGCTGCTCAGTCGTGTCTGACTCTTAGTGACCCCATGGACTGCAGCCTACCAGGCTCCTCCGCCCATGGGATTTTCCAGGCAAGAGTGCTAGAGTGGGGTGCCACAGCCCAGAGCAAATCAGGAGAAATAGAACAAAACCAGAAACTACAGAAACCAGCTTCAAAACCATCTCTCCTTTCACCTCTGGGTGGCCCACTTTATCTCTCAGTGACTAAGAATCACAGTTCCCAGGAGTGCTTGATGAAATGCAGATTCCTGGGCCAAACCCCAGGTCTAACAGAGATGTGCTTCCGAAACCCGCACTATACACAATCCTGAGGTTATTTTTATGCACGATAAAGGTGTAAGTGATACTGTTTTCCCCGCAGTCATGTATGGGTGTGAGAGTTGAACCATAAAGAAAGCTGAGTGCTGAAGAATTGATGCTTTTGAATTGTGGTGCTAGAAAAGACTCTTGAGAGTCCCTTGGAGAGCAAGGAAATCAAATCAGTCCATCCTAAAGGAGATCAACTCTGAACATTCATTAGAAAGACTGATGCTGAAGATGAAGCTCCAATACTTTGGCCACCTGATGCGAAGAGTCGATTCATTGGAAAAGACTGATGTTGGGAAAGATTGAAGGCAAAAGGAGAAAAGGGTGGCAGAGGATGAGATGATTAGATAGCATCACTGTCTCAATGGACATGAATTTGAGCAAACTCCGGGAGATAATGGAGGTCAGAGAAGCCTGGCATGAAACAGTCCATGGGGTCACAAAGAGTCTGAGATGACTTAATGACGGAACAACAACAACAATTCTCAAATTACATTAATGAAATTAAGATACCCCTCGACTCTCATTCAGAGCTCAGAAAGAGTTATAGTCTATAAGAGGTTGCCCATAGGGCAGAAAAATTACTTCCAAGAGAACAGTGATCCAAAATATTTTCTTGAGTTGTGCTCATGATCAGAATAGGCTTTAAAAAAATAGCCTTTGTTGAGTTTGTTACACTTTTTCTGTTTTATGTTTGGCTGTTTGACCATGAGTCATGTGGGAACTCAGCTCCCTGACCAGGATCAATCCTGCACCTCCAGCCTTGAAAGGTGAATCTTAACCATTGGAGAACCAGGGAAGTCCCAGAGTAGGCTTTTAAATTCAGAAATTTTGGAGGAATTTAAATCTGTTTCCTTGCCCTGCCCTCTACTCCTCACTCTTCCCCTAAGAACAGACTCACAAGTTTCCCTCCCCTTTCCTAGAACTTCATCTATAAACTATTATGTAGGTTATATTATTATATAGAATAATAATATTGTATATTATTCTATTGATAGAATAAAAGGTGGATAGTAGAGGAAATGTCTAAATAATACATATAGAAGCTGTTTTGATATACCTAAATCTATAAATGTAGATATATGGATATTAGCCTCAGTAAAAGTCAAAATCTATGATTCTCAACCATGGCTTCATAGCAAAGTTAATAAAATCACAGATACCTAATCTCCAACCCCAGAGGTTCTAATCAAGATCTGAGTAAGACAATTATGGATAAAAGTTAGAGCCAAAGTGTCTTCATTTAAAATTAAAAGAGAAAGTAATCATTAAAATTTCTTACTTACCATCAATAATAGTACAGATGATTAAAAAAAAAATGAATGTCTACTAGAAAAATAAAGATCTGTGTTTTACAGCCATTTGTTCATTCAGCATCTGCATAGGGAGGAATAGGGAGGAAACCATTTTTACAACTAAACCCCGTAGAGGTCAGGTAATTGTCTCAAAGTTACGACTGCATAGTGCAGAGGTCTCCTTGGAACTCAGTGTCTAACAGTGTGTTAGTCGCTCAGTCATGTCTGACTCTGCAACTCCATGGACTGCAGCCCGCCAGGCTCCTCTGTCCATGGAATTCTCCAGGCAAGAATACTGGAGTGGGTAGCCATTCCTTTGGCCATGGGATCTTCCTGACAGAAGAATTGAACCCAGGTCTCCCACACAGCAGGTAAATTCTTTACTGTCTGAGCTGCCAGGGAAGCCCATGTCTAACACAGACATCCACACTAAAGGATAAGCTGAGACTTCCCTGGTGGTCCAGCATTTAAAATTCCGCTCTTCCAATGAAGCAGAAGCAGGTTTCTTCCTTGGTTGGGGAACCAAGATCCTACATGCCGCTTGGCACAGTCAAAAAATAAAAATTAAAAAAAAAAAACAAGATAAATAATGTTTGTTTTCAAAAAAAAAAAAAAATCAGCCATACTTCCTGTATGAATTTACGGAGAACCACTGATGGGTTATATGTGCATACATGTATGATAGGCACACATAAATGTGTTTGGTCGAGAGAGAAAGAACATACGTGTATTCCCTGGCAGGGGGGCAATTTTTCAGTTTAGGACAATTGAGGAAGAAAAGTGTCCTCAAACAAAGACTAGTCAAGTGCAAAGAGCTGTGTGAGAACCCTAGATCTCTAACAGGACAAGAAAAGCAGTCATCAGGAAGGGAAATGAGTCCAGAAGAAAGGCAGGGATTTGTCTGATACAAACTTCAATATCTGGTTTCACTGAACACTAGCTCTGCTCCGCTCATTTTCCCTGCTGGTAGAAAGCTGTCAGTTCATAGTGTTACAGTCCTCCAGAGTCTTTTTGTTTACTCAGGAAAGGCCAACAAAGAAACAGGTCAAGATGAATAAAGGGGTGTGAAAGGACGGGATGGATGAACAAAGGCTCCTGACAAGCAGCTGCTGCTTCTTACTTCCGTCGTGTCTGACTCTGTGACCCCATGGACCGTAGCCCACCAGGCTTCTCTGTCTATGGGATTCTTCAAGCAAGAATACTGGAGTGGGCTGCCATTTCCTCCTCACAAATAGCTAATTGGTGCTTATAAAAGCACAGCAGTTTCCCATTAGAAAAATCACATGCCCAGCAGTGGTTACCGAAGATTTTTAGGGCTTTCAGAATCATGCCAGGTTATCCTGGTCTAGGTAACCCAAAAGCCCCATGGATAATCATCAAAGGCTGCCTATTTCAAACACAATTTACCAGCGACCATGCCCACGTCTTTGGTCTTCCCTGGAGGAGACCCAGGTTCAATCCTTGGTTCGGGAAGATCCCCTGGAGAAAGAAAAGGCAACCTCCTCCAGTATTTTTGCCTAGAAAATCCCATGGACAGAGAAGCCTGGTGGGCTACAGTCCATGGGGTCACAAAGAGTCAGACTCGACTTAGAGACCAAACCACCACCACATGCCCGTGTCTTAGTTCTAATTATATCTTCTTATTATAGACAAGAAACCCATACCCACTGTTGCAGATTTCCTTGAAAGTGAAAGTGTTAGCCGCCCAGTCGAGTCTGACTCTGTGTGACCCCAAGGACTGTATCCCTCCAGGCTGCTTTGTCCATGGAATTCTCCTAGCAAGAGTACTAGAGTGGGTTGCCATTTCCTTCCTCAGGGGATCTTCCCAACCCAGGGATTGAACCCACGTCGTTTACACTTCCTGCATTGGCAGGTCGGTTCTTTACCACTAGCGCTACCTGGGAAGGGCAGATTTCCTTAGTGACAGCCAAAAGCAGAAGCTGGGTCACCTGTTTCCCAAGCCCAGGATTCCTTTCACCAATGTCACTCAGCAAGGCAGAAAGTAGGGTGGGTAAAAGCAAAGATTCCAGGGCCACATGTATCTGCAGTCAAATCTTGATTCTAAAATTTATTAACTGCATGTCATTGAATAAGTTACTTAACCACTCTACCTAAGCATACCAATTAGTAAAATAAGGATGATAGTGCTGATGATGATAAAACAAAATTGACAGTATTTTACCCTGCAGTATCAAAAAAATGGATTAACTTTTAGCTACAAAAGATTTTGGTGGAGTGTGTTAGTTGCTCAGTCATGTTCAACTATTTGTGACCCCATGGACTGTACCCAGCCAGGGTCCTCTGTCCATGGAGCTCTCCAGGCAAGACTACTGGAGTAGGTAGCCTTTCCAGGTTTTACACACAGTAAATAATAGATTGTTCGTTATTATTGCTTCCTTAAGGGCATTGTATGTTATAATATTCAAGCAGCACAAAACAGAATTCATTATCTAAAAGAAAAATAAAAATATTTTGGGCTTCCCAGGTGACTCAGACACTTAAAAATAAATAAAAATGTTTTTTTTAAAAGAATTCATTATCTATGGCATGGCTCTCAAATTTGTCTTCCAAGAAATTCCAAGAAAATCTAAAACTTCTCATGTTCTTGATCGTGAAAACAAGACTGGTGATCATCTGTTTGGGCTTCACAGCAGAGCAATATGAAGACAAATAAAAGCTCTTTTCGGTTCTTAGATCTAACTATTCTGTACCTTCTTGTCTGACCCAGTGCACTAGATTAAATAATGTCTCCCCCAAGTCAGTGTCATTCCAAGAACTGCACAATGTGACCTGATCCAGAAATAGGGTTGTTGGAAACATAATTGGTTTAGATGTGGTCATACTGGAGGAGTGTGGGTCCCAGATGCAATATAACCGGTGTTCCTATAAGAAAAGGAGAGACGACATGGAGACAGAGTCAGACAAGTGGAGAAGATGGGAATGAGATTGGAGTGATGCACCTACAGGCCAGGAAACATCAGAAGTGAAAAGAAAGCCATCAGCCCGATTCTTCCCTAGGGCTTTCAGAGAAAACATGGTGTTTCTAACCACCTAATGGACTTCTCGCCTCCAGAAGTGTTACAGAACAAATATGTGCTGTTTTAAGCCCCTGAAAGTGTAAGTCACTCAGTTATGTCCAACTCCTTGTGACCCCATGGACCACAGCCCTCCAGGCTCCTCTTTCCAGGCAAGAATGCTCCAGGCAAGAATGCTCCAGGCAAGAATACTGGAGTGGGCTCCATTCCCTTCTCCAGAGGATCTTTCCACCCCAGGGATCGAACCCATGTCTCCTGAATTGCAGGCAGATTCTTTACCGCCTGAGCTACCTGGGAAGCCCTGTTCATTTTTGGTAATTCATAAGGTAGCCATGGGAAACCAATATACTCAACCTCCCTTCTGGACCACATAGCAGTAGACCACCAGTGTGAGGGGCTTCCCTGTTGGCTCCACAGTAAAGAACCCACCTACCAATGTGGGAGATGCGAGTTCTATCCCAGGGTCACTAAGATTCCATGGAGAAGTAAATGGCTACCCCACTCCAGTATTCTTGGCTGGGAAACCCCACGGACAGAGCAGGCTGTTGAATAAGAGCACTGGGAGCCTTGAAAGCCAAGTTGAGATGATTTAATTTTTATATGAAATTCATCCATATCAACCTATCTTCAACAGCCCAGGTGCTTCATTCCAACATTTATGTTTCCTAATTTAAGCCTTTGTGAAATACTGTTATAAGCTGTTTTGCAGAAGGATTGCAGGGGAAGGGGGACACATGACATAATCCCACCTGTGAGTGGTGAGAAGAGCAGGCTTGGGCTGAGGAGGAGGCTGAACTCCAACACAATTGCAACTGAGGCCCAGATGACCCTACATGGACTTCTGGAGCTGGAATGCCCCTCCCTTTGGGGTTTTCCCAACTGGGCCAGGCACTGGACCCCCACATAGACCAGCTGTCGGATGCAGGCTCACACAGAGAAGCCAGGGCTTTGGTCAAAGCAACTTCTACCAGCTCTAGGCAATTTCTGGTGATGGACACAGCTGTGAGCCAATGGGGAATCAGCATCTCTCCAGGGGGATTTAGGAGGTGCCTCACAGCATCTCCCACATGCACAGGTGGATGTCTCCCTGTCTAATCTTCATCTGTTATTAGAATGTGGCCATGTGAAATTCCACACCTGGACTCGGAGAACGAATCCATTAGATGCTCTTAAATCAAGTACATAGTGACAGGCCTGAGAAGTCTGAGTTGCATTCTTATTCATTTCCCTCTCTCCCCCACACACTTTCCATTTCCATGAATTACAACTCTTAAAGTCAAATTTTAGAATGGCTTCTAATCACATTTAGACCGTGGTGGGGATTTCGTCTCCTTTTTCTAGTTATCCATGGACAAAGGAAAATCACCTGACCCTACCTGGAAATCACCATTTATTCATTCACTTACCCATTTATTGGTGAGACAACATACATACATAACACCTATTCCATACTAAAGAAGACACTGGGTATAAAAAAGTGAATGAGGAGGGATGGAACTGATTAAGACTTTACCTTCCAATGCAGGGGGTCCAGGTTCAATCCCTGATTGAGGAGCTAAGTAAGATCCCACCTGCCTCACGGCCAAAAAACCAAAAAGCCTAAACCAGAAGCAATACTGTAACAAATTCAATAAAGCCTTTAAAAATGATCCACATCCAAAAAAATCTTTAAAAAAAAAAAAGAGTAGCATGGAAACATAGATTCTAAGCATATATATAGATAGCTAGTGGGAACTTGCGGCATGACTCAAGGAACTGAAACTGGGATTCTCTGACAATCTAGAGGTGTGGGAGGGAGTGGGAAGTGGGAAAGAGGCCCGAGGGAGGGGACATATGTGTACCCAAGACTGATCCATGTTGATGTATGTCAGAAACCAACACAATATTGTAACTATTCTTCAGTTAAAAATAAATGTTAAAAAGGCGTTAAAAAATCTTTAAAAATAATGAATGAGGAGGCTGTCAAAGGCTTACACTGATGGTGAGGAGTCGGCCTCCCTTATGATGAGGAGTTTAGATTTTTTTAAAACATGATGATGGGTAATGGGCAGATGATTTGAATAGGCTGGGGTTATCTGAAATATCTCTCTGTGAGTGGTAAAGAGGATGGATAGCTGGGGAGTCCACAATACAGGGCGAGCGGCTGGCAGGCAGCGCTTGTCAACACACAGTTGAGTCACTCTTCAAACCTCAGCTGAGTCACCCATCTTCTGTCCTACCTCTGACTAAGACCCTCCTGGCCATCCCAGGAGTCAGCAACACTGCCAAGGAGCCTGTCAACAGCCTGTTTGGGTGGGAGTGTTCACATTAGCCTCCTAAGCCATAAGCAGCCCCCAGGGACCCAGTCATAAGCTTTAGCATATGCAAATACATCATGCATGTGACCCCCAAGTCATAAACTCTCAGTGTAAAGCACACAGCTGTCCACGTAGGCTGAGTGACTTAAAAAAGAAGCCTACAAAGGATGCCTCATTCCACTTTGGCTTTTCCTCTCAACAGTCTCCACAGCTTTGGGCCAGTCCAAAGACGTTAAGTAAATCTCTCAGTGGGTGAGACCTCCACATTAAATACAAATTATGGATCAGAGCATATAACCTAGCAGTAGAGGCTATGTTTCGAAAGAAAAAAAATAAATCAGGAGAATTTTTTTTTCAACATTAGTCAACTATAGACCGGAAAATAGAAGGGAAAATATCATAGTATTAATAATTATTAGAAGGTGAGAGTTTATATGCTTCAATGTTGTTCCAACATAAATGTCACTGTAAGAAATGATATTTCATTTCAATACTAACAAATCAGATACTTAGTGTGCTGAGAGAAATGATTGGAACTATTTTAAAGCTGCATTAACCAGAGAAACTGCAAAAATATTTATATTCTGATGAAGGAAGAATGGAATGCCCCTCATGGGGATATTTAAGCACCCTCCATCTTTGGATAAATGGTAATGCTAAACAAAAAAAAAAAAAATGGAAAGATGACCTTAGAATAATAACCTCGGGACTCAACTGGGATTCAGCTTCTCAAAGTACAAAAATCATTTGCAGTATGCTCAGGATGGAAATTTCTATACAGCTTTATAGCTCATAGATTTCATTATATACCTCAGACAAAAATCACTGAAACACCCAACTCTGAGCTAACTTCCTCTCCCCAGGGTGCCCCCCCCCCAATGTGTAAAATTACTCACCGTCCTCTTGTGCAGTCTGCAATTCTGCTCGGTTACACAACAACATTTGTAAGAACAGAAAAACAAAGGGAAAGGGAAAACCAACCCTTTCAGAGAGGTGTTTCATATGCAGAATAGGATCTTGAAAGCAAAGCCAGGTCTGGCACTGTTAGGACTTTTCTCTAAGCCAATTCCTTTTCCATCCTTCCTTATAGAGACTCCATGCAAAGGCCATGTGGAAAATTTCACAGGACAAATGCTGAGTCCATATCTGAAAGCCATCCCACTGGGCAAGCTTCTTTCACTGTTTGTCATTTCCAACCGCCACCGTGTATGTTGCCTGAAAGATGGAGTGTTGGTGAGGGCCTGAACCTATGAGTCATTTAGTTTTCAAACAACAGCTCCAAGGGCCTTTGAGTGTCTGGTTGATTTATTGTGAATGGCACTGATACTTATGTGACTAGAAGCTGTTAGCCTGAATTGGTGCTTGGAGAAACAAAGTCAATGAAAGTCACCAATCCAATAAATCTGTGAGGGATGCATGGAGTTGTCTTTTAAACAAGTGGCTGGCCCATTTCCATCGAGAAGCATTCAGCAAGAGAGGCACAAGTCTAATAAGCATAACATCTTGAGTCACAATAGTCCAGGCTTTTTTTTCCCAATCCTATGGGTTTTGAATGTCAAGAGAGTGAACATAATCCAAATGCAATAACCCCCCAAGTACATTTGTTTATGTATTTTCTTTTGACCTTTACAAAAATGTTGCCTAGCAGGAAGGAGCATGAGGGTATTCTCAGTCACTCAGCCGTGTCTGACTCTTAGTGACCCCACACACTGGAGCCTGCCAGGCTCCTGTGTCCATGGGATTCTCCAGGCAAGAATACTGCAGTGGGCTGCCATTTCCTCCTCCAGGGTTATCAGGAAGGAGAAGAATCTTTTATAGTATCTGCATTTCATACATGAAACATAGAGGTTTATAGAGGCAAGCACTGTTCAACACTGCCATTAGCTGGAAGAGTGAGGTCTTTACTCTGAATTGGATTGATGTTTATAAATAAAGATTAACTCATTCTCATCGTTTATTAATTCAGTAATAACAACAATTCTTTCAGGCCACTGTTTATAGACAAACTGACGATTTAACAGAATTGATAGGTCAAACTGGTTGGTCAGGAGCCCTATGTTGAAAAATATCTCTGAGCAGATGGGAAGTTAGATAATGTTCATCACCCACCTGTCACTCCCTGAACTGCCTTTGATGGCTAACAGATTTCTACAAGCACCGGATCGTGGAGACGCCAAGTGCTTCCTAATGGTTCCAGGAGAGGATCAAAGCCAACGTGGTGGGCTTTAACACTGGCAAGGTCCAGGAATCCTTAGGGTTCAATAGAAGTTACCCAGGAGTAGTCTGTCATCTTGCCTAACACATAAAAAAAAGAGCCCTGGCACTGTCACCATGCCCCTTTTTTATGCTCCTCTAGCAGGGACGGGGGAGCCTGGTGAGCTGCCGTCTATGGGGTCGCAGAGTCAGACACGACTGAAGCGACTTTGCAGCAGCAGCAGCAGCAGCAGCGGGGCAGTGGGACAGGCAGCTCTCAGAGCTACCCAGCTGCTCATACAGACAATACAGCTGCAGGAAGAGTATGATTCATTCCAGCCCTTTCCTTCACTGTCGAGACACGAGTCCCAGGCCCACTCATCTCGGGGAGACCCGCACTGGGCACACACTTCTGTCTGCTCTGCGACAGCAGGATAGCAGAGAGCCGCTGAACACAAAAGACAGAGAAACACCAGCCACATATGTTCGACAACATCGACGCCCTGAGCTGTGCCTTTTTTTGATGATGCATCGGGAACTGGTCTGTGTGTTGCAAAAGGAAAGAAAATGTTCTCATACATAAAACAGGGCCAAGAAGAGGTTCCATGAAAGGCAGGGGTGCCTGTCTGAGGTGGCTCCCTACCACTTGCCAGAGAGGGCAGATGATTGAAATACCAAATCAGCAGGCAGCCACAGATTGCTTCCAGGATCAACACAGATTGTGCTGCCAGGGAAAGCATTCATTGAACTAGTTCTTCTGCAAGATCAAGGGTGCTAGGCCAGACTTTCTGGAGACTTCTTCCTCTTTCAGACTAGACAGAAGGATCAATGGGTATGCAATAGCTCTCCATCACAGTGCATTGCTGCTAGACAGAAAGCAGAGGTATCCTACAGCCTCACATACCTGATAGGGACCCTGGTTGCAACCACAGTAGCTGCTCTCCATGGTGTAGCTTCTGGACACGCCCATCTCTCTCCACACCACTACCCGGGCTGTGGAGGCCCGAGATTTCTCCACAAGGAAGCTGCAACTGCTCATGGTAAACGCTGGTGCGAGTTTATCAAGGATTTTGGGAAGAGTCTACAATTAAGAAAATCAAATTATGGGGAGTTGTAGAGGATTGTATCTAGGCATCATTTAAAAAAAATAATAACTTCTTAGTATTAAGCATTTGAATATATCAAGCACTTAATATATGCAACTATAAATCTTATATCAGTCCTAAGTATTGAGTACCAATTTTTAAATCCTTTTCTGTAGTTATTGTTACTGTTTAGTTGCTAAGTCATGTCTGACTCTTTGTGACCCCACTGACTATATAGCTCACCAGGCTCCTCTGTCCATGGGATTCTCCAGGCAAGAATACTGGAGTGGGTTTCCATATCTTTCTCCAGGAGATCTTCCTAACCCAGGGATCGAACCCAGGTCTCCAGCACTGGCAGGCAGATTCTTAACCACTGTGCCACTTGGGAAGCCCCTTTTTTTTTCATTTTAAAGATGAGGAAATTAAGCCTCTAAAAACTCAGAAAGAATTAGCTTAAGTTCAACTACAAAGTGGGTGGGATTGGATCCAAATGCCAACATGGCCAACTCCAAAAACTATGATCTTTCAACCTCATCTTCCTGCATCGCTATGAACCAATGTTGCAACATGTACGCAGCCTCATACATTATGGTGCTGAGCCCCATGGGAAGCCACAGACTTCACAGGGACCTGAAATTTAGAGAGTGGCTCAACCCAGACTCCTGTTTTCTGGCTGGATTTTCACTTATCTCAGACATACGGACCACTGGTGCTTCTTAAGCAGGAGCACATATAAAGTTACTTTGTTTCCTGAAAGAGTATAACTGCCAAAATGAACTTTTCAATCTCATCCTCTGATCTATAAATCTGAAGTCGGGGCAATTATAAAACTTATAAAAATCCATACTCCTTGGATTTGTACATACCATGTGAGATCACTTAATTTCCATTTAAAGGTAACCGTATGTCCTGTGCATGTGTGCAGTTGTGTTAGTCACGTCCGACTCTCTGCAACCCCATGGACTGTACCCACCAGATTACTCTGTCAATGGGATTTTCCAGGCAAGAATACCGAAGCAGGTTGCCCTTTCCAATTTCAGGGGACCTTCCTGACCCAGAGATCGAACCTGCGCCTCTTGCCTCTCCTGCATTGGGAGGCAGGTTCTTTACCACCATACCGCCAGGGAAGCCAGAAGGCATCGATAGACCCTAGTCTGTCTAAAGAGAGGGGACGACTAGTCCCTGGACCTTCCCAGACCCCAAGGATGGTGTCCAGAGTTGATAGTATACCAATAATACACTTGGACAGTTCAGAACTTTTGTGATATGAACACAGAGGGTTCTCTCACTTCGGTGTTAGCAAAATCTCCAAAAATTAGCACATAGTAAAAAAAGTATATAGATTAGATAAGAAATGGTATAATGTCAGTCTTTGGACAAATTCCTGGGAGAAGGCGGAGAAGCAGAACAAATGGATAAGAATGTGAATTAAGGAACTATTTTTCAAGAAATGCAGTTTTTGTTTGTTTCTAGAACATTGAGCAAATCTCTTAGTATCTCTGGTTCTTACTGTCCCCATGCTTAACATAGGTATTATATTAATATAAGGATTAATATAACTAATTATAAAAACATTTGACATCAGTATTATTAATGTGTTTATTAATGTAATCTACTATGATCTCTAAGTTCCTACATAGGCTCCAGACCTATAGCATTATAATTTTAAGAGAAATGACGTGTTAATGTTATCCTCAGAGTTTCTCCAGTTCCTCCTAATTGATTTCATCTATCCACTCTCGGGGGCTTCCCTGGTAGTTCAGCTGGTAAAGAATCCTCCTGCAATTCAGGAGACTACAGTTCAATCCCTCGGTCAGGAAGATGCACTGGAGAAGGGATAGGTTACCCACTCCAGTATTTCTGGGCTTCCCTAGTGGCTCAGATGGTAAGAATCCACTTGTAATGAGGGAGACTTGGGTCCAATCCCTGGATTGGGAAGATCCCTTAGAGGAGGGAATGGCTACCCACTTCAGTATTCTGGCCTGGAGAATTCCGTGAACAAAGGAGCCTGACAGGCTCCAATCCATGCAGTCACAGGGTTGGGCACAACGGGGAGACTTTCTCGTGCTCATTCATCTACTCCTGCGGCTTCCCAGGTGGCAGTAGTAGTAAAGACTCCTCCTGCGAAAGTTGGAGACACAGGAGACGTGGGCTCGATCTTGGGTTGGAAGATCACCTGGAGCAGGAAATACCTGCTCACTCCTGCATTCTTGCCTGAAAATTCCATGGACAGAGGAGCTTGGTGGGCTACAGTCCACGTGGCTGAAAGTCATACACGACTTAGTACCCATTATTCTTGTCCCTCTTTTCCCATGATCCCTCACACTGTTTTTTTCCTTCAAAGTGTTCATCATAATTTTCTGTATATAACTAGTTGCTTATTTTCAATCTCTCCTGAAGCCTAGAAGTTCCATGAGAGCAGGTCTGTATCTTCTCTGCACATGGATCAGTGCTGCTTATAGGGAGTACTTCATAAACTATTCACTGGAAAAAAATAGAATCTGCTTATCTAAGCTTTTTAATGACTGCTTAAATAGACATAAAGAGAACATTTCTAGTTTTGAGTCTGTACAATACTGTATTGAAAACTATAGCTTGGTATAGTCTGAAGTCAGGGAGTCTGATCCCTCTAGCTATGTTTTTCTTTCTCAAGATTGCTTTGGCTATTTGTGGTCATTTTTGTTTCCATCAGTTCAGTTCAGTTCATTTCAGTTGCTCAGTCGTGTCCAACTCTTTGTGAGCCCATGAATCGCAGCACGCCAAGCCTCCCTGTCCATCACCAACTCACGGAGTCTACCCAAACCCATGTCCATCAAGTCAGTAATGCCATCCAACCATTCTCATCCTCTGTTGTCCCCTTCTCCTCCTGCCCTCAATCTTTCCCAGCATCAGGGTCTTTTCAAATGAGTCAGCTCTTTGCATCAGGTGGCCAAAGTATTGGAGTTTCAGCTTCAGCATCAGTCCTTCCAATGAACACCCAGACTGATCTCCTTTAGGATGGACTGGTTGGATCTCCTTGCAGTCCAAGGGACTCTCAAGAGTCTTCTCCAACACCACAGTTCAAAAGCATCACTTCTTCAGCACTCAGCTTTCTTTATAGTCCAACTCTCACATCCATACATGACCACTGGAAAAACCATAGCCTTGACTAGACAAATTTTGTTGACAAAGTAAGGCCTCTGCTTTTTAATATAGTGTCTAGGTAGGTCATAACTTTCCTTCCAAGGAGTAAGCGTCTTTTAATTCCATGGCTGCAATCACCATCTGCAGTGATTTTGGAGCCCAGAAAAATAAAGTCAGCTACTGTTTCCATACAAATTATAAAATGTTTTGTTCTAGTTCTGTGAAAAAAGCCATTGGTAATTTGATAGGGATTGCATTGAATCTGTAGATTGCTTTTGAGTAGTATAGTCATTTTCACAATATTGATTCTTCCAATCCTAGAACATGGTATATCACCCCATCTTTTTGTGTCATCATTGATTTCTTTTATCAGTGTCTTTTAGTTTCCTGCATACAGCTGTTTTGCCTCCTTAGGTAGGTTTATTCTATCAACTAAAGTGATTGAGAATACTTGAATATAATTTCAATTTATCAGTGCTTTGCCTTGTTGCAAAAAGTTTAATCTGACATCATTTAAATGATCTCTCCTTTCTTAAATTAAGTGACTCTTCTTATCTTAGCTAGTATAATCTCTCTCCAAAAAATCACATACTCTATTAATGGCATGAATTTGGAAAACTCCATAATCTATGATCCCTTTACTGGAGCCTTGGAGCCTGGAAGATGTGAAATTTTTATGAAGTTCAATGGGAACATCCTTTTACACCTCTACAGTGGCAATTTATCCATTCATTAAATAATGGGTGCCACACCATCTCATTCACAGTAAAGTCTTTCTATTTCCCTTTTGATTTTATGCAGATGGATCTAGGTCAGGGTGAGCAATGAAGATGATGATAGCTAGGATAGCTGGAGGTGGTTTGATATGTTTTGTTTTAAAATGATTAGGAAATTGATGAACTCTACACATGAACTGACCCACTGGAGACTTACTGCAGTGATTCCTAGGATCCCCCAGCTTGAGTGAGGAAAGAAGGCTTGGAACATTCAACTCTTCCCCTGACACTTTCTGTGTCTTAAACCTAATTTCAGTTTCCAAAACATTGATATTGTAATAGCTTTTCACTGAATGCTTACTATACATTCTGCATTCATTAATTCATTTAATCATCACAAGTATTGGGGGTAAGTTTTATTGTGTGTGTGTTCTCAGTCATGTCTGACTCTTCGACCCATGGCCTGTAGCCCACCAGAATCCTCTGTCCATGGAATTTTTCCAGGCAAGAATACTGAAGTGGGTTGCCATTTCCTCCTCTAGGGCATCTTCCTGGCACAAGGATAGAACCTGCATCTCTTATGTCTCCTGCATTGGCAGATGGATTCTTTACCACTGTGCCACCTAGGAAATGATGCAAGTTTTATCATTATCTATGAATATTGTTAACTTTTTCTTGGAAAAAGAGAGCAAAAATTTGTGGTGACTCTATATTTAAGGTTAGATAGTATAGATTCTTTAATTTAAGATGTACTACTCATAGGAGATAATTTTATATAGGTCAGCATGACCTGATAAGATGAAATGTTTTAATCCAAGCTAGTTTCCTAAGTAAGATTATGCAGTTAAGCTTCTTGAGGTTTATCACAAGTACTCTGGTTGAGCCTTAGAGCAAATAGGACATGGAAGATAAGCTGCTGTTTCTGCATTAACAGCCTTAGGGGAATTCTAGTGATCAATAGCAGTTATGCTTCTATAGGCACAAATGAAAAGGGGGGAACAATTCAGGACACAGGGGAAGTATTTTCAGGTGAGACAGAAGCTTGGTGGGTTTTTTCCCCCTTTTCATACTCACTAACTCTGAAGGTATTTCATATTCAGTAAATTCATATATCTAGAATAATAAGTGGTTGAAAGTGAAAGTGTAGTCTCTCAGTTGTGAAAGACTCTCTGCGGCACCATGGACTGTAGCCCGCCAGGCTCCTCTGTCAATGGAATTTTCCAGGCAAGAATACTGGAGTGGGGCTTGAACCTGGGTCTCCTGTATGGCAAGCAGATTCTTTACTATCTAAGCCACAAGGGACGCCCCTAAGAAGAGGTTGGTACCATCATAATTGTGATATCATAATTGCAGTAAGAACTATATATATTGGTTCTTCATTCCCAGTTCTGACATGAGATTCCTAAAACATTTGTAAATTCCTATGTGATAAGAATAGTAGGAGCATATTTTCTTCTAATAAGGTGACTCTGGGTGAGTTCCTGAATCGCTCCTGGATCAGGGCTGATCACTACTTCTCTGTGAAAGAGAGAAAGGTTAGAGATGGAGTTAATAAATGATCAAGCCCATGTGAAGAAGTTTCCATAAAATCCAAATAGAATGCAAGTTGGGGAGCTTCCAGGTTGGTGAACTCTTCCATACACTGGAAAGTAATGCATCCCCAGTGCAGTTCCACACTTACAGAAACTTGGGACCCTCTCATATCTATATATCTTTTTAAATGGCTGTTTATCTTGTTAGTGACAGTTTGCCACTTGCCATCCAATTCTACAGGGATTAAATCATGAGCTACTGCAATTTTATGAACTCAATTCTTGTATCTCTTCATATCTACAAAAGCACTAAAATTCTTCATGGTGACGATTCTTCTCATGACTAGCAGAAAACTTCTTTAAAAAAATAAAAGATGTTTGATTGTATGTATGAAATATCAGTAACCTCAGATATGCGAATGACACCACCCTTATGGCAGAAAGTGAAGAGGAGCTAAAAAGCCTCTTGATGAAAGTGAAAGTGGAGAGTGAAAAAGTTGGCTTAAAGCTCAATATTCAGAAAACGAAGATCATGGTATCCGGTCCCATCGCTCCATGGGAAATAGATGGGGAAACAGTGGAAGCAGTGTCAGACCTTATTTTGGGGGGTTCCAAAATCACTGCAGATGGTGACTGCAGCCATGAAATTAAAAGATGCTTACTCCTTGGAAGAAAAGTTATGAGCAACCTAGATAGCATATTCAAAAGCAGAGACATTACTTTTCCAACAAAGGTCAGTCTAGTCAAGGCTATGGTTTCTCCAGTGGTCAAGTATGGATGCGAGATTGGACTGGGAAGAAGGCTGAGCGCCGAAGAATTGATGCTTTTGAACTGTGGTGTTGGGGAAGACTCTTGAGAGTCCCTTGGACTGCAAGGAGATCCAACCAGTCCATTCTGAAGGAGATCAACCCTGGGATTTCTTTGGAAGGAATGATGCTAAAGCTGAAACTCCAGTACTTTGGCCACCTCATGTGAAGAGTTGACTCATTGGAAAAGACTTTGATGCCGGGAGGGATTGAGGGCAGGAGGAGAAGGGGACGACAGAGGATGAAATGGCTGGATGGCATCACTGACTCAATGAACGCAAGTCTGAGTGAACTCCGGGAGTTGGTGATGGACAGGGAGGCTTGGCTTGCTGCAATTCATGGGGTCGCAAAGAGTCAGACACGACTGAGTGACTGAACTGAAATGAACTGAAAATCACATATATAATGACCTTCCCTCTTGCCTCTCTGGAGCAGTTTGGCAGAATTATCTGGGTTGCTATCTCCCAAGCTATAGTCCTCATTTTGTCCTCAATGAAACTTAACTGGAAACTCTCACTTTGTGCACTGTTCTAAGTCAAAAATCTGTGTCCTTTAGCATATCCTTAACTAAACTGGGAAATGTAAGTAAGTGTTCCTTTGAATACTATGAACTATTCTAGGAAATAATCAGACCCAAAGGGGAGGAGATCATGGAAACCCTTGATTTGTAGCTGAGTCAGACAGGAGTTGTGGATAACCTGGGGACCTACCACTTGCAATTGGCATCTGAAGTGAGGGGATGTCTCCTGGAACTGAGCCCTTAACCTGGGAGATCTGATGTTATCTCCAGGTAGACAGTGTTAGCACCCAGTGAAACTGTAAGACACTCAGGTCTTGTCACAGAACTGCCTGGTGGAGGGGAAAATGCAAATATCTGATCCTCAGCAGTGTCAGAAATGGGCTTCCCAGGTGGCACAGTGGTAAAGAATCTGCCTGTCAGTGCAGGAGATGCGGGAGACATGGGTTCTATCCCTGGGTCAGGAAGATTCCACGGAGAAGGAAATGGCAACCCACTCCAGTATTCTTGCCTGGGAAATCCCATGGACAGAGGAGCCTGGCAGGCTACAGACCGTGGGGTCACAAAGAGTTGGACATGACTTAGCAACTAAGCAACAGTGTGAGAAATGAAGCGTTCTGTGTAAAAGGAAAGGAGAAAGACAGAGGAGGAGAACCAGGTTTTTCCAACACAGTCATGTTTTCCTTTTCCTGTATAAATTTGAAAGAAAGGTCAATTTTTATTTTATTTTTTTCGATAACTTGACCTCTTCTACATCTTCCTAATACCCAGTAAGCAGCAGCTTGTCCACTTTATCCCAACAAGAAGATGTCCTTCCTTCCCGCCTCCTTAACCTCATCTGGCTTCAGTGTGGGGATAGCTGATCTCTAGCTACTGGAACCCAGAAAAAAAGAGAATTAGGTTCAGTGGATCACTGTCTACTTTTTATAGTATGCTCACACAAAGGAATGCGGATGGTGAAATGCCTTAATTTTTTTCATCCCTTCATATTTATTTAAGATCCTTTCCACTTTAGTGTCATTTTGTTCCTTCCTAAATACATAACAGGGGCAGTATTTTCATTATCCACAGGTGACAGAATGGTGGTTCAGAGAGGTGATGTTAATGGATCATAGTCACACAGTAATAGTTACAAAGTCAGGAACTAAAATGAGGTTTCCTATCTCCAATTCTGTGCACTATATCACATCATACAGAAAAAAAAAATAATAATTGAGAGTAGCCAGGCAGGAAGACATTATTCATCAAAAGTGAGGAAAAGCTACACATGCCTTCAACCTGCTTGTACTATAATCCTATAGTTAAAATAATAAAAATTCTTATTCAGGAAAATAATGGTTGCGACATGTCTCAAAGGCGAGAATCTGGACATAAAATTTTTGATGTCATCCCCCTAATGACTTACCCGGTAGCTGACATCTTCCGAGAGATTTGATGTGCCTACAGTAGCCTCTGCTTGCCACAAGGTCTCTTTGATGCTACAGCCGTAAAGGAACACATTCTTCTTTTGGGAGTGGCCATGGAAATCACAGAAGACCTGCAATGACCAAACAAAGGAGAAACTAAATCTGCTAGTTTCTTATATGCTTAAAATGTCAACTTTCTTAGGTAGATACTGTTTACTTAGCAGAACCAGACACATGGGGACCACTTTTGACTTCAGCAAGAGTTCAGTAGGTAGAGTTATCAAGGAGGAAGTTAGGCTGGAAGGACCTCAGGGTCGAACAGGATGTAAAGAAATATAATTCATGTAAAGGTCTTCTGAAAAGTTTTCTTATGATGAGGGAGGAGACAGGGTCCAAACTGGAAGAGGAAATAAGAAATAACCTTTAAGAAATATCTATTTATACCTTCCATTCAGTTTTTGATTGATTTTTTTTGACATTGAGTTTCATAAGCAGTTTGTATAGTTTGGAAATAAATCCTTTGTCAGTTGCTTTGTTTGCAAGTATTTTCTCCCATTCTGAGGGTTGTCTTTTCATCTCATTTATGGTTTTCTTTGCTGTGCAAAAGCTTTTACGTTTAATTAGGTCCCATTTGTTTCTTTTTCTTTCTATTTTTGTTACTCTAGGAGGTGGGTCAAAAAAGATCTTGCTGTGATTTATGTCCAAGGGTGTACTGTCTATGTTTTCCTCTAAGAGCTTTACAGTGTCAGGTTTTACATTTAGCTTTAATCCATTTCGAGCTTATTTTTGTGTATGGCGTTAGGAAGTGTTTTAAATGAGAACTTTTTTATGTAGCTGGACCAATAATCTATTACGCAGAATGAAAATCAGAAAAACAAATACCATATATTAACACTTATTTGTGGCATCTAGGAAAATGTACAGATGAACCTATCTGCAGGGCAGGTATAGAGATTCAGAGGTAAGGAATGGGTGGGTGGACACAGGGGAATTGAGGGAGTGGAATGAACTGGGAGGTTGGATTTAACATCTATACACTGCCATGTGTAAAACAGAGTCAGTGGGAACCTGCTCTATAGCACACGGAGCTCAGCTCGGTGCTCTGTGATGACCTATATGGATGGGGGGAGGCTTGGAGGGACTCTCAAGGGGGAGGGGACATAACATTGAAAAGCAACTGTACCTCAGTTAAAAAAAAAAAGAAATCAGCTTTAGTAGTTTTTCCACACAAACTCTAATTAATAAATATAGAAGAAATGAAGTAAATAGAAAATCACCATTAGAACCCCTGTAATGATTGCTGGCAAGATGGATGCCAAAATTAATGAGAAAGATTTGTGGAGCAAAGGGATTATTTGCATAGTGTCAAAATCTCTCCTCCAAGATGTTAACTGCAGAAGGAAAAACAATAACTTTACCATGGAGAAATCTGGCCGACATTGCCTTCACCAAGTAACCAAGGTAAACACCACCAATAACAGATGTGCTGACAAAATTCATGTTGAAGAAAAGTTTAAAAATGACTAGCACTCTTTAAAACCATTGAGGTCATGAAAGACAAAGAATGTGTAAGGGATTCTCACAGAGGAGAAACTAAGGAAATATGAAATCTAAGTACGAAGAGGATTGTGGATTAATCTTGAAACAAACGAAAAAACTGGTCTGCAAAGCTTGTAAAATCCATATGAACTCTGTCATTTCATTTATAGTAGTGTTCCAATATTAAGCTTCAGTTTTGACAATTGTACTGTAATTGTGCCAAACATTAGCATTAGGAGAAAGTGGATGAATTAGGTATGTGTGTGCTCAGTCACTCAGTTGTGTCAGACTCTTTGCAACCCCATGGACTGCAGCCTGCCAGGCTCCTCTGTCCATGCAATTCTCCAGGCCAGAATACTGGAGTGGGTAGCCTTTCCCTTCTCCAGGGGATCTTCCGCACCCAGCGATCGGACTCAGGTCTTCCACACTGCAGGCAGATTCTTTACCATCTGATCCACAAGGGAAGTATATATGGGTATTGCCTATTTTGGGAACGTTTCTAAAATTATTTCAAAACAAAAATGAAAAAATTATACAGCATAATATTTAGTTAAAATCTAGAATGCAAAGTTAGTTTGTTTCAACATCAAAAATAATTAAATGTGATTCACTACATTTATAGACTAAAGAAAGAACTAATATGATAATCGTAATAGATGGAAAAAAATGTTTGATACAATTCAATACCCACACAGGATCAAAAAGTAACAAACAATCTTATAAGATAGGCTCAAGGATATATTGTACAACACAGGGAATATAGCCAATATTTTGTAATAACAGTATGTGGAAAGTAATCTATAAAATTGTATAAAAATAAAAAATGTAAAAAAATATGAATTTATAGACAGAATTTCCTTAACCTAAGAACCATTACTTAAAAAACAGTTAATAGTATAATTTTTGATGAAATATTATGCTTAATCCCTGTATTCGGGAAAAGACCTGGCACTAAGATTCAATTGTAATTGATGGTATAATTGAAGAAAAATAAAAATAAACACAAGAGAAAAAAAATAGTATAAGATTTTAAAATAGTAAAGAAAATTGTCTTTTATCTTCCTATATAAAGATTGCTAAATGCAGAATATAAAAAATCTATACATACAAACTATTGCAAAATTGCAGGGAAGAATGTCAACATATAAAAATCAAGTTCATTTATAAATACTATAAATGTACCTAAAAAGTCTGAAGTTTAAAACAGCATTTTATATGCCATGAAATATGAAATGACCAAATAGTCAACATTTGCTGGATCATAAAAAAACCAAGGGAATTCCAGAAAATTACTTAACTTCTATTTCATTGACTACACGAAAACCTTTGACTCTGTGAATGACAAAAAAACCTCGGAAACAGTATTTAAAATAGCATAAAAGCATGAAACTCATAAGAATAACAGACATTATTATTGGTAAAATAATACATAAATTGATCAATAGAGAAAAGTAGATATTCCAAGGAGAGTCTCACGTCACTTGATTCATGACAGAGTTCACACACTGATACAGTGGGAAAGGACGGTTTTAGGAGGCTTGAATTCCCATGTAAAATATATAGAAAAATAGAAGTAAATATTTATCCTCATAAGTATCCACATAAATTATTATAGATTCTAACATGGAAGATAAAATAATAAAGTCACTTGAGGGAAACATAGGTTACTATGTATGACCTTGGAGTTGGGAAAGAGTTCTTAATGAGGACGAAAATAAGAACTAAAAATAAATAAAAACATTTAAAAAACTAGATACATTCATTGAGAATTTCTTCTGAAGCAAAAACACCAGGAGAAATGTGAAAAGGCAAACCAAAGAGTGAAACAATATATGTGCAGTGTATATATCCAACAAATGATTCATCGAGAATGTATACACGTATCAATAAGAAAAAAGCAACTCAAATTTTAAACGGACAAAAAAAGAAGTTCCAAATGGCTGTTAAGCAAATGAAAATGTAATCAGCCTCAGTCAATATCAAGGAAATATAAAACCACAGTGAGATGCGACTGCATCTAATGTGTTATTAGACTCCTAACATCATGAAAAGAAAACAGTGGAAGTGGAACTCTTGAACCCAGCCTGTGGGACTATGTTGCCATATCACTACTATAGAAAACAATTTGGCAATGTCTTCTAAAGCTGAATATACACTTATTCTAGAACCTGCCCAACAGAAATGCATGCATTGGGCATGAGAAGATAGCAAGAATATATTGGGTTGAACAAAAAGTTCGTTCGGGTTTTTCTGTACCATCTTAAGGAAAAAACCTAAACAGAAATTTTGGCCAACCTATACACAGCAGCACTATTTTTCATAGCCTAAATCTGTAAGCAGTAGAACTGATTAATAAATTGTGCTATAATCATTGAACAAAATAGCATCCAGGACTGAGAATGGAACAACAAGCTAGATATGAAAGAGCACAACCGTATGATTTCCTTTATATGACATTCAAAAATCATTCAGCAAAACTATTACGCTGAAAGAAGTGAGAATAATGTCTGTACTTGAGGGCAGGAGGACATTACATTATGGCCTCGTGTCTGGGTTGTGTGTGGTGTTCCGTCTCTTGGTTTGCTTGACAGTTACATGCTATGTTCATTTTGTGAGAATTTATCAAGCTGTAGAGGTGTATTCTGTGTACTTAACATTAAAATAGGATGCATACACACGTCTGTGTTTCAAAGAGACAGAAGTTCCAGAATTTCATTGAGGTATTTCCTCACATTTGTTCCTTAGTTTCTAGAAATGTAGTCTTTATGTAATAAGTTAAGTACGCAGGGTAGGTAACTGAAGGTGCTTGTCAAATTTGCTAATGATACAGAATTGAGACCTCAGATATGCAGATGACATTACCCTTATGGCAGAAACTGAAGAGGAACTAAAAAGCCTCTTGATGAAAGTGAAAGTGGAGAGTGAAAAAGTTGGCTTAAAGCTCAACATTCAGAAAACGAAGATCATGGCATCTGGTCCCATCACTCCATGGGAAATAGATGGGGAAACAGTGGAAACAGAGTCAGACTTTATTTTGGGGGGCTCCAAAATCACTGCAGATGGTGACTGCAGCCATGAAATTAAAAGACTCTTACTCCTTGGAAGAAAAGTTATGACCAACCTAGATAGCATATTCAAAAGCAGAGACATTACTTTTCCAACAAAGGTCCATCTAGTCAAGGCTATGGTTTTTCCTGTGGGCATGTATGGATGTGAGAGTTGGACTGTGGAGAAGGCTGAGCGCTGAAGAATTGATGCTTTTGAACTGTGGTGCTGGAGATGACTCTTGAGAGTCCCTTGGACTGCAAGGAGATCCAACCAGTCCATTCTGAAGGAGATCAGCCCGGATTTCTTTGGAAGGAATGATGCTTAAGCTGAAGCTCCAGTACTTTGGCCACCTCATGGGAAGAGTTGACTCATTGGAAAAGTCTCTGATGCTGGGAGGGATTGGGGGCAGGAGGAGAAGGGGACGACAGAGGATGAGATGGCTGGATGGCATCACGGACTCGATGGACGTGAGTCTGAGTGAACTCTGGGAGATGGTGATGGACAGGGAGGCCTGGAGTGCTGCGATTCATGGGGTCGCAGAGAGTCGGACACGACTGAGCAACTGAACTGAACTGAACTGAACTGAGGGAAGAATGGGATTCTTAGTTGGTGCTAGTGGTAAAGAACCTGCCTGCAAATGAAGGAGACATAAGAGACATGGGTTCAATCCCTGGGTCAGGAAGATCCCCTGGAGGAGGGCATGGCAACCCACTCCAGTATTCTTGCCTGGAGAATCCCATGGACAGAGCAGCCTGGAGGGCTATAGTCCACGGGGTCACAAAGGGTTGGACACAACTGAAGCTGCTACACACACATGCACAGAGAGTAATAATGACCTTGGATCAATGAAAGCACAGTAAACAAGGAAGAGCGGAAATTATAAGTGGCAAAAGGAGCCGAATTCGTAGAAATTGAAATGCTTAAAGTAGAATAAATGCATCTCCTACAGTTAGATGCAAACAGCGGCAAAAGGAAAGAGACATTCAGCTTAGCAGTAGGTTTTAAATGACAGTTTGCTCAAAATGAACCAGTAGCCATGGATGTCAAAATTAATCATAAATTGCTTCTGGAGAAGTTAAAGTGGTCATACATTAGGAGAGCAATCAGTCTGATGTACCTCACTACTGGTCAATTTATATCTAATACAGTGTTTTTCACTTCTGAGTGTAGCATTTTAAAATAAGCTAGGATGCCTCAGTAAATTGAAATCAGAAAGTCAGGGAAATGGGAATGTTTATAAACACAGATCAGGCTTCCCAGGTGGTACTAGCAGTAAAGAATCCACCTGCCAATCCATGAGACATAAGAGACCTGGGTTTCAGTTCCTGGGTCAGGAAGATGCCCTGGAGGAGGGCATAGCAACCCATTCCAGTATTCTTGCCTGGACAGTCCCATGGACAGAGAGCCTGGTGGGCTACGACTGAAGGGACTTAGCATTAATGCACACATAAACACAGATCAACTAACAACACTGGAGATGCTTACTTACCCTAGGGGGAAAAAAGGTCAGTAGGGTCTAGAGTAGCCCTCCAAATTTATAAATTCTCCCATCTGGAGCATGAATAAATATGCTTGCTATCATTTCAAATGGCAGAGGAAGGCAAAAGGAAGGAGAATATGTACCAAGGAACTAGATTTCAGTTGCTGAATATTTAGTATCAGCAAGAAATAACTTTCAGTGGCTATAGATGTCCTGCAATGCAGTGTCACACTTTTAAAAACTTCTGTTCTCTGGAAATATTTTAGCTAAGGCCAGATAAATTGCTATCAACAATGTTGTTGGTTGAGAAGTTAGATGAGATGAGCCTGTTTTCTGGTATCTGATCAAGTGCTTTATTTTACTGATTGAGTAAGAAGCTGTTGATACCAGGAATGACCCGGAACATGCAGGGTGCATGCAGGGAGCCATAAATAAACACACATATGCAAGAAAGATAAAAAGGGCAAATAGGTAGATGGTCTCAGTCATAATGGGAGAAGATGAAAGCTAATTCTTGAAGAGTAGGTCAAAACTGATAAGGTGTGGTAGTTGATGGGCTATGTAAGCAGGGAAGAATGCAGAGATGTCAGGACCGATATCTGGAGTCAAGGTGGTTGGGGTCATCCGTGAGGTGAGAGTTTTAAGAACTAAAGGACTTGAAGATATTCTTGATAAATTTACCTTCTTTCTCTTCTCCCCCCTCTCTCTTAATTGTAAATAAGAGGAAGCTACTGGGCTTCCCTGGTAGCTCAGAAGGTGAAGAATCTCCCTGCCTTGCGGGAGATCTGGATTTGACCCCTGGGTGGGGAAGACTGCCCTGGAAAAAGGGAATGGCTGCCCAGCCCAGTATTCTTGCCTGGAGAACTGCGTGGACAGAGGAGCCTGGTAGGCTACAGTCCACGGAGTCAAAAAGAGTTGGGATCAACTGAGAGACTAGCGCTTTAACTTTTACTTTTTCTTCAAAAAGCTACTATTTTATTGGGGGAAATTTTTTTATTGCATTGTGAATTTCCTGTTAGCAGAGAAGTATTTTAGGTTTTTTTTTTTTTTCCTCTTCAAAAAAAAAAAAAAGGAATTTTATTATTGGGGGGAGGGAGGAATCCTTGACTCATAGTTTCAAGTTAAAATCTTAGGAGAAAATAAAATCTCTCCAGCTTCTAGACATCATTGAGCTGTGGGTGTTCCATACAGAGTTGCGAGGAGGGGAGTTGGTCCAATGACAAGACAAAAATAACGAAAAAGCAGCGGAGAAACAGTGAATGAGCAGAATAAGTTGGGTTGTAAAGGCTGAGATGATTAGGCAAATGTGCAGAGAAAAGCAGAAACCAGAAAATGTGCCCGCAGAAGGGGAAAATGAGAGACTCACAGAAGTGTCTAGGGTTTGGGTATTTTCCAGCTCTGGTTAGCCCTTATTCGACTTGTTTAAAATTGCCACCTTGGTTTACTTAAGCAGGTTTCCATTGTTTGCAAAAAAAAAAAAAAAAAAAAAAATCCCCTAGGCCAGTGCTTCCCCATCCTGTCTGTGCACTGGAATCTCCTAAGGAGATTGTAAAAATATCAATGCCTGGAGCCCACCTCCAGAGATTTTGATTTAATTGGTCTGCAGTGACACCAAGGTGATGGGATTGTTAAAAGTTTCCCAGGTTTTTCTAAATGTGCAGCCAGGGTTTAGACCCACTGCATGGATCTCGAGTCTAGAGCAGAGGGTCTGACATGCCACGAAGCAACAGAATAATCTGGAGGACTGGTTGCATCATAGACGGTGGTCCACTCCCCAGCAATGTGGCTACTGAAGCAAGCCTGGGTGGGACCCAGGTGTTCCTAACATATCTAACAACCCCAGGTGACACTAATGCCACTGGACCTGGGGCCATGCTTTGAAAGCCTCTAGAGGAACCAATCAAATAATTGTTCAAGGTTTAATCCTCTGCCATCATGAACTTCCCACCAAGTTTTATCTCTCACGCCTCAGTTTCTCCCTGTGAATAAACACCCACCATTCCCATGAAAAGTGTGCAAACAGATTAGGACTGTGTCTTAGCAACAGATTTCTCAGTTGAACCAGAAGCTATGCCTCTGTGGTGACAGGTGCTCCTTAGCTGCTGAACTCAACTGGAAAAAAATAATTATATTTTTTTCTGATCCTTCAGATTCTGAAAGCTGACATAAATGATAAATTATAGACCTCTTCACCTGTTGGAATGAGCTCTGCTCTGCCCTAGGAGTTCTAGTGGCCCCTCAAGATTGAAAATAAAGGAGATGGAGACATTGATCTACTTATTGCTCAAATGACATCCCTAAAAATAAAGGCACATTAGTTATAGGAAACATGTGTTGCTCTACATTGCAGGGGGGCAATTACAAGACAAATTATCAAGTTATTTCAGTTAAGGAAGCTTTTTTCTTTCCGATTGGATGACTTAATACTCGTCTACTTCCTTTCAGTAAAAATCTGTAATAGGTAAGTGGGAAATGTGCCCAGTCATGACACTCTAATATCCATGCATTAATAAATGGCCCTATCTTGCTTATTCATCAACTGGATTCAACAAATATTTGCTGGATGCCTGCACTGTGGCAGGAGAAATTAAAATTTTAATATAAGGCAATACTGCCCTCAATAACAATGACAAGAACAACAGTAGTTTATTGGAGACTTACAATGATTCAGATACTGTGCTAAACATTTAATATAGATTATCTCATGATGAAGTAGGTGCTATAATTATCTCCTATTTTGTAGCTGAAAACTTAATTGCAGGGGAAAAAAGTAACTTGCCTAGGCTTGCTCAAGTTCACACTGCTGTTAAGTATGTGAGCAAATAATCGAACCCGGGTTTGCTCTCATCCAGACTTAATGTTTTAAAACACTTTTTAGGTCGATATTGCCTTTTCCAGGAGCTGTTTTACTGGGATGATCCCACAAGTGAATGTTGCTGTTAAGTTGCTAAGTCGTATCCTACTCTTTGCGACCCCAGGGACTGCAGCATGCCAGGCTTCTCTCTCCTTCACTATCTCCTAGAGTTTGCTCAAATTCATGTCCATTGAATCAATTATACCATCCAACCATCTGTCGCCCCCTTCTCCTCCTGCCCTCAATCTTTTCCAGCATCAGGTTATTTTCCAATGAGTTGGCTCTTTGCGTCAGGTGTCCAAAGTACTGGAGTTTCAGCTTTAGCATCAGTCCTTCCAGTGAATATTCAGGGTTGATTTCTGTAGAATTGACTGATTTGATCTCCTTAGTCCAAGGGACTCACAAGAGTCTTCTCCAGCACCACAATAGGTGAACATATTACTGTCAGAGGAGAAAGACACACAGTTCCTGTGGGAACCCAAATAAGGACAAGCTGTACAACTCCTGGGATGTCTCCCACCATGCACTCTAAGGAATGGCACCCCTAAAGTGCATGATGTGGTGGGATTCTTTAGGGGGTGATACCTAAGATGAGCTCCACTGAATGAGAGCTGTCCAGGCAAATGGGAAAATGAGAAATGGCTATGCACATGAAGAACTGCAATCACTAAGAAGAAGGCTATAGAGTGAAACAGAGTGGACCCTGGGGACAGGCAGAGGTGGGCAGTGATCACATCCCTGATGTGCACACTTATCATTGCAGGATGTTTGGGCATTTTCCCAAAGGTGGGGAAGGAGCCATACAAGCATCGTGAAAGAGGAGTCATGCGCTCAGGTCACCAGAACTGGAGTAAGAAGGAACTGCAGGAGGACTTCCCTGGCAGGGGGCATCCCTAGTGGCTCAGATGGTAAAGAACCTGCCTGCAATGCAGAAGACCCAGGTCCAATCCCTAATCCAGGAAGATCCCCTAGAGAAGGGACTGGCTACTCACTCCAGTACTCTTGCCTGGAGAATTCCATGGACAGAGGAGCCTGGCGGGCTAGTTTCATGGGGTCACAAAGAATGGGATGCGACTGAGCAAAGTGACTTTCCCTGGTGGCCTGGTAGTTAAGATTTCACCTTCTGATGCAGGGTGTGTGAGTTCAATCCCTGGATGGGGAGCTAGGATCCCACATGCCTGAGGGCCGTGAAACCAAAACATTTTTTTTAAATGAAAAAAAAAAAAAAAAGAAGCACTATTGTAACAAATTCAATACAGACTTTATAAATCATCCACTTCAAAACAACTAACAGAAAACAACAAAGAATGAATTGCAGGGCCTGAGACCAGGCACAAGAGATGGCAAACACTTACTTTACGGGAGAAAATGTAAGTATGGATAGAAAGGATGTTTGGTGAGAGAGTAAGAAAGTAAAATCTATAGGAATTAGAGACTAAATGGATTCACAGGCTCAGTGAGGAAGAGGTTAAGAATGATACCTAAATTTTCAGATTACGTAAATAGGCAATATGATGTGCTTTTCCCCAAGGCAAGGAACTTGGGAGAGATGTGGATTTGAAGCTCTCGTTTAGTTAAGTTTTGTTTTCTTTGAGCCAGTGTGGTTAGTTTTACACTTGTTCACCCTGAGCTAAACTGATTCCCTTGTGCCTCACTTCCTTCATCAGCAAAGTGTATACTGTGGATTGGATTACGATTTTGAAATCAGACTCCCATGCGTCTCCCTAGTACCTTTTCCAATGAATTCCTGTCTGAGCTAAATTGCAAGGTTAATTTAATTCATGCAAACGTGTGTTCCATCATTTCTTGCTCAGCAAAGAGGCTGTTGAGGGCCCCATTACTATGCTGCTCACACACCTCCACCATCTCGCCCTCCATTCCTTCGTCCCACCCTGGGTCCTCTATAAGCTAATTGGGCACCTTGTTCCAGGGGTTACTCTCCTGTCATCTCGAGCCCATCTCTCCTAGCCATTCCCCAACCCCCATGGCTCCGCTGTTCCTGACTGTTTACTGCTCTGTCTGCCAGCTTTAAGCTGCTGTGTTTTCCATTCCTGACATCTGGGTCTTGTTCCTGCTTCCTGGCAGCAAGACCTCCACATAATTTATACCCTTGCCACAAGAAAATGAAGGTGAGGCTGAAGCTCGAAGGAGGCTAATGCTGGGGAATGTGATGGAAATCCAAAACCACGATGCTTCCAATTAAACCAAACAAGTCTCACTGTAGCCCTGGAGATTCCAGCCCGAGTACAATGCTTTGCAGACAACATTCAGCCCAGGTTCTTCAGTGGAGTAAACCTCTCTAGGAGAGAAATGCTATCAGTGGCATGCTTAGTTATCCAAGAACCCTGTTTGCAAGACCAGATTTCCCAGTCCTTTTACTGACAGGCATGATCTCTTCTTAGCAAGGGATTCATCTGAGTTGTCAGCAACACCATTCATGTCTGAGGCTAACCGCAGGGGGCATGTGCAGAATTTATTCCTATCAATACCTAAAAGAGGCAAGGTGAGGGTGAGGGTTGGCTTCCCCAGTGACTCAGCTGGTAATGAACCTGCATGCCAATGCAAAAGACGCAAGAGATGCAGGGTTGATCGCTGGGTCGGAAAGATCCCCTGGAAGAGGAAATGGCAGCCCACTCCGGTATTCTTGTCTGGAGAACTCCAGGGACAGAGAAAGAAGCCTGGTGGGCTACAGTCCACGAGGTCACAAAGTGTTGGATAGGACTGAGCAAATACACAAACACAGCTGAAAGAGCATCTGATGCTCTTTTCTCTTTCCTAGAGTGAGAGATTTTCACTTAAATTGGGCCGTTATGGGTCAAAGTTCCAACACGATCTTAGAAAAGCAGCCTTACTTACACATCAGCTTTGTCCACCTCCAGTGGCTAATTTGGGGTGAAATTTTTCCCATTTAACTCAGCAGAAGGCATCAGTAACTAATGGGTTATGAGATTTCTCACAGCGGGACCCTTTATTAAATATTATAAAATGCTGCTGGAAGTTTTCTGCCATTCCAGAGTTATGTATTATAATGTCCTTCTTTCTAAAATAGCTCAATTACATTGACAAAGCCCATGCACATTATTGCAACATCACGCAGTCTAAAATGTGGCTTTGTTTGGATGTAGCACCATTCTAGGAACTAATAATGATTTTAATCTCTGCGGTTTATTTAAATGTTTGATATGTGCCGGTCACACTGTTAAGGTTCATGACATACATGTTTAATCAGTATAAAATTCCTGAAAGGAGGCTTTCATTCAAATTTACAAATGAGGTTCAACTTAGTATTGCTAAAGTTAAAGGAGGTTAAATGACTAGCACACAGCCACTCAATACTTAATCTTTATTCTGGTAGCGCGGGAACAATTTTAAATAAAAAAATATGGGATCAAATTATTATTATTATTTTTTTTTTTTTTACCCAGGACCTCCATATTTTCTGTTGCTTGTTTCCTTTTTGGTATGGGGATTTTTTTCCCCCCTACTTTATCCTCGAATACAAAAACAGGAGAATTCTAGATTCAGTACCTTAGCCTGAGTCAAAGAAAATAAGTAACTGTAACACATGTTCCTCTGCTACTTCTGAAGAATAAAGTGGAGATAAAATAAATTGTGTGTACAGCGTACCTTTAGGTCCTTGGAGACAAGGATTTAGAAAGGGACATGCCATTTCTTCTTTTCCTCTACTTTCGTGCCTTTTTTAAAAAGAAGCTGATGAACTAAAAACATATGCCAGAGGGACAGAATAAGACCAGCAAAATAATGTTAGTAGCTGAAAGTTCTGTTTCATTGGGCCCCAGAGAAGGATAAACCCCAAATACGCCCTCCCTATCCCCTGGTAGAAGGCAGCCTATTTTGTGTGAGTGGTAAATGGAAATCAATGAGCTGCTCACGGAGCACTGCAATCTCTTTACCAACACGCATTCAAATTCTTGTCTGAGAAGTCCCATGGATGGAGGAGCATGGCGGGCTACAGCGCATGGGATCTCAAAGAGTCAGACATGACTGCGCACGCACGCACGCACACAGCAAGCGCCAAGGGGATAGAAACTGATACCTCTCCTAATTCTGAAGCCCAGATGCTTTGCAGCAGGACAGAGACCAGGCAGCTACAACACAGCCCTTCAGGAGACACTGCTGGCCTAGGTTCCTCGGAGCTTGCTGGAGCCTGAGCTTTCCTCTTCTCCCCCAAGCCATGTCCTACTGCCCCAGGGCGACATGTTTCCTGACCCCTGTGTGGAGCTCCTGAAGATGAACATTTCAATGCCTCCTATTAGTTGATTGTAAAGGCTGTCTGCTCTTCTGGGCTTCTCCACTTACATACCTTTTCTCTGACTGGAGCCTTCTGATTTCTAACAAATCTTCTCAGCCCCTCTACTCTGTTCTGGCAAAGATAATCTTCTCTAGATTGACTCACATGCCTTTGTGCTGGTCAATTTTACTTTGAACATCCTCCTTTATCTCCTAGCTACATTTCAAAGCTCTGTGACTTTGCTTTGATTTTGTTAATTCTAAAATAAATGGAAATGGCAGTATGTACAAGCACAGAACTTGAAAGAGTTTTGAGTCAAAGTTCCCTCCTGGCCCTCTGATTTAATCCCCTTCTAGAGGAAACCACTGTTCTGGTCTACTCATCTTAAACTTTGTATAAATAGAAGCATGGAATATGTACTTCTTAATGTCTAACTTATTTCACTAAACATGTTCCTGAAATTGGTCTGTGTTGTTGAGTATATCTGTAGTTATTGCTACTGTCTTTAAGTTTTTATTGTTGAATTGTATTCCAGTGTATGAATATGCCAATAGTGTGTGTTTCTGGGCTTTTGGATCCAACATCTGCAGCATATTTCCTTATCTTCTAACAAACAAGAGAGACATAAAATGGAAGTTCAGGACAATAGGAAAGGGAACATAAGATAAGTGTGATGTGAGAGCTATGCCATTAGTTAATAAGAACTTCCTTTCTTTTGCTCCGTCTAGTGACCTTCAAACACAGAAAACCCACCAAGTCTTCAATTTCGCAAGGAAGAATATAAAAGAGTCCATAATCAGTCCTGTAGACCTTGAAAGAAAGAATGTTTCTCTACTAGTTTATTGTTAGTGCAAGAAAAACCTTTAGTCATCATTCAAGTACAACTCAAATGGTATCTTCAGTCTCTAGCATTTTCATAACCTTAAGGGAGAAGACTCTTGAGAGTCCCTTGGACTGCAAGGAGATCCAACCAGTCCATTCTGAAGGAGATCAGCCCTGGGATTTCTTTGGAAGGAATGATGCTAAAGCTGAAACTCCAGTACTTTGGCCACCTCACTGGAAGAGTTGACTCATTGGAAAAGATTCTGATGCTGGGAGAGATTGGGAGCAGGAGGAGAAGGGGACGACCGAGGATGAGATGGCTGGATGGCATCACTGACTCGATGGACATGAGTCTGAGTGAACTCCAGGAGTTGGTGATGGACAGGGAGGCCTGGAGTGCTGCGATTCATGGGGTCGCAAAGAGTCGGACACGACTGAGTGACTGAACTGAACTGAACTGAAGGGAAAGTTACTCAAGCCCTCATTTGTGTTCCTACAACTCACAGGAACCTTGGTTTCAGTTTTTACTGAAAAACTTTGTTTCATTCTCTACTACATGGGTTTCTTCACAGACTGGACTTCACTTTCTGCCAAAGAAATTATACAACTCCTTAAAGAAAAGGTACCTTCTGGCACCTGGCACAATTATTACACCCATGATGTAAATGAGTATACAAGTGGATGACTGCCTGGATGGATGGATGGATGGGTGGATGGATGGATAGATGGATGGATGGATGGATAAAAAGTTGGGTGGATGGATAGATGGATGAAGGAATGGATGGAAGGGTAGATGGATGAATCGGTGAATGGATGAAACAATATGTGTAGAGGGATGTATTGCTTATAAACTGAATGAAGTGTCTGGTCTTTTGCAAGCTCCAGAAGTATCATGACATTGCTTTCTCCACCTCTCCTGCATTCTCATTAGTCCCAGGAGTTTATATCATTCTACCTGCCAATATGCAAATGTCTCAGTACCATCTAGAGCAGGTAGAACCTGCTAACCACCAGAAATGGGCTTCCTAATGCTTTGAGAAATATTTCCATAAGAGTCAGTGCTTGTGTGGAGTTACTGTTAATCTACAACCATGTAGCTCAGGAGACAATCTTGGCTCAGTGGAAGACTTCCAAGTAAAGGACAGGCCTGAGTACTGAGTGAGTGACAGTGCTTCTGCCCTCAGCAGGAGGCTGCTTAAATATAGCCACACAGGTAACTGAAAGGTGATGTTGGGCCTAAGGGGGAGCTTTGTAATGCTTCAAGCGGCATCTAGTGCTCAGCTGTTTCTCACCCACCTCTCAGATGGTCCCAGCAGGAAACGAATCTGTGACTGTCATGTTTACAGTTAATTAATGTTTATTTATATTTTTAAACAAGGCTTTCACCTACCATGCTTTAAAATAAATGTTCTGCTCTTCAATTAGAGGTTGTCAGAGCGGAGAGGAATCCTGTTTGTTACGGATGGAATGTGTGTATGCTTAAAATGCGTATCAGGGTGGAAACTCTTTTTCTGTACGTCTCTCTCTCTCTCTCCTCCCAGAGGCTGAGGCTTCCTACTTAGAGAGACATACTTTTCAAGATCTTGACTTCAAGACTGGGGCTCTGCTGTGCATGAGGCCCCGGGTAGGGACTTTCCAAGTGGTGCTAGTGGGAAAGAATCCAAGCCAATGCAGGAGATACAGGTTCAATACCTGGGTTGGGTAGATCCCCTGGAGTAGAAAATGGCAACCCACTCAAGTATTCTTGCCTGGAAAAGTCCATGGGCAGAGGCGCCTGGCAGGCTGCAGCTCATGGGGCAGAGTTGGACAGGACTGAGCACACACATGCAGGCCATGAAGTTACTTCCAGAGGGTAGACAGCAGGTTACAGTGTCTCCTTGGATGGAGAATTAGCATGAAAACATGGCACATTTTGACCAGTGTAGAATAAGTGTTCTTAAGGGAAAAGCATGTGCTTTGTCCTTTCGCAATAAAGCACTGACTCAACAAGCCTGAAGCATGTAAACCCTATATTCTCCAAAGAAAGGTCTGACCCTGGACTGGCTCTTGGGAGCTCACCTTGACATCTGCGGAATATCCTGATAGATAAGAGTGTCTTTCTTTACCTGGGACCTTGGGCCACGTTAGAAGGTTTATGCCACGTGAAATATGGTGGGGTTCTTGAGCCACAAAGTGTCAGCTTGACCTCTGAAGAGCCTGGAGACTAACTAAGATTAGCCACGTGGACACCAAGGCTACAAAATGACTCCTGAGGACTTCCCTGGTGGCTCAGTGGTTGAGAACCCACCTGCCAATGCAGGGGATAAGGGATTGATCCCTTGTCTAGGAAGATCCCAATATGTCTCGGAGGAGCTAAGCTCACGTGCCACAACCACTGAAGCACATGCAGCTAGGGCCCATGCTCTGCAACGAGAGAAGCCGCCACCGTGAGAAGCCCGAACTCTGCAATTAGAGGGTAGCCCTCACTTGCCGAAACTAGAGAAAGCCTTCGCAGCAGGAACAAAGACCCAGCGCAGCCAATCTATAACGACCCTTGATAAAAACCCCAGTGGCTCAGGGGAGCGTCCTTGTCTGGCAACATTCTCCCTGTGATCACACGTCATAGATGGAGAATTAAGCATTGTCCACGCAACTGCCCTGGGAGCAGACACTGGACTTAACATATCCCTCAAAGAGTAAGTGATGAAGAGAGAAGGGGTTCCCGGGTAGAAAGCCAGATCAAGTCTACTTCCTGGTGATGCCAGGGAAATCATCTGACCTGTTAATGTTTTTGAGGTTCAAGTCAGCTTCTAAATTAGACATTCATCCATTGTTTCACCAGATACTCATTGAATGTGCCACTGTTTTAATCATATAGTGTATGGTCAAAAAGTGGTTAATGGTGGAGATGATTGTTTGAATTGGTCCATGTGTGAGCTTCTGCAAATTAGTTTTAAGCTCCTTCCATGAGGTAAGCACTCTAAATCTGTACAATATGCCCTCTGCACTTTTGCAGATAGATATGTTCATAGTTTGTAGCCCATAAATGATTATTTTCATACAGTTACATGGCTAGTATTACCTCCTATCTTATCTTGAGCCTAAGCCTCTGAATGTTGTTTTTCATTGGTTGCTCATTTACTGTAAGCTCGAGAGGAAAGCCTACGTATGAAAGTGCCTAGAACGGTGATAGAATCATCTTTGGAACTTAATAAGTACTAGTTGAATATGAATCTGAACATCTAGAGAATATTTTACTATATCATAAGACATATACATTTTCTTTATTGATGAATAACTGGAAAAAAAAAAAAACTAAAGACCCAGGAAATGGGATGAAATACAATTATTTGCCCAGTTTTCAGCAATGAATATTGAACTCCTGGTTTGCTCTTGTTGTCAGTTAAATGGTTTCCCAAAAAGATACACTCAATCTGTAATTCCCAGTACCTATGTATGTGACTTTATTTGGAAAAAGATTCTTTGCAGATGTAACCAAGTTAAGAGGAGCCCATACTGAATTAGGTGGGCCCTGCTTCACTGTGGGCTTCCCAGGTGGCTCAGTGGTAAAGAATCTGCCAGCCGATATAGGAGATACAGCTTTGATTCCTGTGTTGGGAAGGTCCCCTAGAGAAGGAAAGAGGAACCCACTCCAGTGTTCTTCCCTGGGAAATCCCACAGACAGAGGAACCTGGTGGTCTACAGTCCACGGGGTCACAAAGAGTGAGACATGCCTGAGCATGTACACATTAGTCCAGGGACTGCTATGCTAAGAAAAGAGAAATTTGAACACAGACACACAGAGAGTGAAGATGGCCCTCTGAAGACAGAGGCTTGTGCTCCCACACGCCAAGGATGCTAAGGACTGCTGGCAATCACCAGAAGCTAGGACGAGGCAATGAAGGCTTCTTTCCCAGAGTCTTTGGAGACATTAGGGGCTGCTGACATCTTAATTTCCAGACTTCTAGACTCCAGAAATGTGAAACATAGACTGCTGTTGTTGTTGTCTTTAATCTATACAGTTGTGGTGTTCTGCTATGTCAGCCTCAGGAAATGAATATGCCCCCTCACAGCTTGGCATACACAGGTCTTGGGCTTGTGTCTGGTTTTCTCCCTGGCTTCTGTCCCCGGAAGGTGGAAGGAGCCAGCCAAGAGTGTGGACGCAGAAGGAAGTGACTCACCGTGGGTCTCCGACCGATGCTGCCCAGGTAGTGGAGGAGTCCTTTGGCATGGTAGATTGTGGGCTGCAGATGAGCGCTGGGAGACAGCCATTGTCTGTTCAAGTCCTCCCCTCTCAGTGAGCATCTGTGACTGCGGGAACAAACAACAAGCAAATAAATACACATTTAGAGGAAAATAACTTGAGAAAATAAAGCTTGAAAAGACAAACAATTAAACTAATGAATCCGACTTCCTTCTGACTTCTGCTCAATTGGCATCCTTTGAAGATGCCCAGAAAGATGCAGATCCCACTGTGTCGTGATTATTCACAGCTCCCCAAAGAACTGGAAACCGCATTTAACTTGAGTCAGGGTCACCAGAGTTTGAAGATGAAGTTTGGGAAATATTGTTCTCTGCTACCTACTTCCGAGGAGAACAAATTCAATAAATTTCTCTAGACTCTTCAGTGCCACAAATAATCATTATTAATAATAAGTTGAGATCAATATATCATGCTGGGCATGTTACATATGATCTTTCTAGCTGGCCCAATAATTCTGCCAAGTGGATATTATGGCACCCCAGTGAAGACAATGACACTTATAGAAATGGTTAAATAAATGTCGCCAAATCACATAACGTAGAGTTAGGCTTTCCATCCACGTCTGTTTCCGTCTGAGAAACAGCATAGGGTCTTTCCCCTATCACTTTAACTCCACCCTATCCATATAGATGCCGCAGAAAGCTTGACATTTACTCAGAGAGCTGCAGGGTCATTTTCAGAGACATCATCATGGATTATTAGCTCTAGAAATGAGTTCAAAAATCATACTTGTCCTTATTGGGGAAAAGAGGATGTTCACATTTGAAAGTATCAAGTCTCTCTACAAAGGTGATGCAGCTGGTTAGCAAGAACAGTGACTGCCATTCAGAGGGAAGGAAGCTGAGATGCTGGGTGGGGGGTAAAGGGAACCTTAAAAGCCCAGGTCCACCAGCGACTACCAATGGCCGCCCCTTCTCTAGGGAGGCAGCCAGAAGTCCTGCTGAGATGTTATTTATTCAATAGGCTGACAATCAAGGTACCAGAGATTAAGAGGAAGAAGAGCAGCATCTCCGTCGGCTAGTCCTCCCAAGCTCCCTACCCCAATCCCTACTACCACCTCCTGCTGCCCTTGTCCTTCTCTTTTTCCAAACATACTTTTATTTAATTATTTATTTTTGGCCGCCCTGAGTCTTTGCTGCTTTGCAGGGAGAGGGTGCTGTTCTTCACTGCTGTGCGAGAGCTTCTCGTGACCTGGTGGCTTCTCTGCAGGGAACAGGCTCTATGTGTCCTGGCTTCAGTACCTGCAGCACGTGGGCCCAGCAGTTGTGGGGCGTGGACTTAGCTGCTCAATAGTATGGAACCCACGTCCCCTGGATTGGCAGACAGATTCTTTACCACTGGGCCACCAGTGATGTCCTACCCTTGTCCTTCTGTGCTTCAACTTAATCAAACTGCACACCACTCTCCCTGAAAAATTGTGCCTGCTGGTCTCATTGCCAGGACTCCCCAGAGCTTCATCCCTTACCTCTTCAACATTCAGGGGTCAGTTTTTCAGGGAAACTTTCCCTGATCCCCAGACCCTTATGTTCTGCTGCTACTAAATATATTGCAACACCATCCTCAGAGTTCTCATAGAATCTTTTTCAACAGTTTTTATTCAACTTATTTTTGTTTCTTTCACCTTTGTTGTTAAACTGTAAGCTTCCTGGGGACAGAAACAGTTTCTTTGTTACCATCTAGACCCAAATATAGAAACTGTGTCAGAGCTGGTATTAGTAAATACTTTGGAGTGAAAAATGTACTAACATTTAAATGTAGAATCAGATAATTTTTATGTTCAAAGAAAAACACTATTTTCAATAAATCTTGGAGGTGGAAGGAAAAAGGTTCAGCCTCCTCCTTTCAGCACTTTTTAATCTCATGTTTCTGAAATTATCTTAAATATTAGTTTCCAGCTGCTTGTCAGCCCCTGTTACAGCTTGCTGGAAATGGAAAATCTTTAGATTAATCATTTATCCCGATTTCACCACTAAAATATTTTGACTTGAGAAATGGTAGGTTTGTTGCATCTTCCTCTATGACTTTTTATTCTTTTCTTGCTTTACACCCCCCAAACGTCCTCTTTTTAATAGCAATGACATTTAGAAATAGGGTTTCTGCCTGGTGACCAAGGACGAAGATAAAACACAAAGCAGATCTTTCGAAAGAAGCAAATAGCAATGGAAAGAAGCTGGTGTCTCAGACTTTCTCCTAAGCCTATCTGCTGTGTTGAAATGAATTTCTTTTCTCAAATCAAGGTACTTGCCAGCACAACATCCCAGAGCCTCAGAATTTTCTCTAACTGCTCTGTGATTCTGCCTTGACCTGGATTCTCATCAACACTGTTTTTTCCTTTTTTTTCTTTGTAACATCAAAAGTAATGAAATCAGTGGAGGCCCCTTAAAAGTATTGCTGTTTGTAGCAATAAAAATGCAAGCTTTCTCTGTGACCAGTAGCCAGCAATTCCATGCAACTCTCTCTGCCTCTGCTTTCCTTCTGCGCCACAGAGATCAAGTTTCAGAGCAATGTCCACAAGGAAAAGCCTCAGAGGTTTACAGTGGCAGATATACTGTTCTAGACAACAGTTCTTCAAAATGTAGGGGCGGGTGGAGCTTTGTGCTGCAATCAGAATAAGCCTGAGTGTTGGTTAAAAAGATCGAGTCTCTTCTCAGCTTTGTCACCAGATAAGGGGATTGATCTTCTGAGAGTCAATACTGTCATATGCAAAAGAATATAGATATTCCTACCCTACCTCTCAGGATTATTCTGACGGGTAATGAAACGATCTCTGTTTTAGATATCTCCATGGAGAAACTATGTAACTCTTTCTCCACCACTGTCTACATCCAGGCCATGTATACATCTATATCCGCATGCATAATCTCTCTTTCTATCTGTATCTGCAGCTTCATCTTCAACTATAATGCTCAGGGATGCGAAGCACCACTTGGGTTATGTTCATTCATCCTTTATCTCATCCTTACACTTTTCCTTATGAATAATCATCAGAGAACTGTATGCACTTCAATTGGAAGGGAGAAGAATCTTGACTGGGAACCTCACACAAGAGGCAGTGGTTAGTTTTTAAATTCAAACCGACTTGAACACTTTTAAGAGTGGAAAGCATCAGACTGAAGAGAAAGAGAGTTATCTAAGGAATGGTACAGACAAGGCTGTTTGCAGGGCAAGAATAGAGACAGACTCAGAGAACGAATGTGTGGACACGGTGGGAAGGGGAGGGTGAGACAAACGTGGAGAGTAGGATTGACGTATATGCAGTACCATGTGTTAAACAGAAAGCTAGAGGGAAGCTGCCATAAAGAACAAGGAGCTCAGCTCAGTGCTCTGCGATGACCTAGACGGGCAGGATGGTGGGGGAGGCTGAAAGGGGAGGGACATGTGTATGTGTATAGATGATTCACTTTGTTGAATAGCAGAAACTAACACAATGTCGTAAAGCAATTTCCAATAAAAAAAATAAAATGTTGTCTAAGGAAAAAAAAATGCAAGGATATAACAATATAAATTGCTGAACAGACTATTGAATAGTCCCAAGCAGGCCATTAAATTGTACCAAGGGAAAGATGGCTTCTGAGATCAACTAGGTGTGCAGATTTGGGGAGAAACACTCATTTGAGACTTAAGCAAGTATTTTCTCCTATTAGTTGGGGAAAAAATTTGCTGGTTTTTCAGGGGAGGAGACAGTAATGCATTCCTTAGGTCTATCTAGGTGGCATGAACTTGGGAAACCCATATGTATTTGTATTCAGTGTTCTCTGTGTGGCTGTGGTTTTGAGAGTATCTCTGTGTGTGCTTATGGCTTCAGCAGTTCCTAGATTTCCGCAATTTCACATTATTACAACAAGTACTACACCTAACTTGAGTGCTGCTCCTTTTAAAGCAAATCCATTTTCTTCCAATCTTCAAATCCATTTAGCATTTTGCGTTAATGACATCAGCGATTCATGCAGTCGGAGGAACTGCTGTCACTCTTCCTAGGGATTTGTTTTAAGCATTTGAAGATGAAATGCACCCCATCTTATTATCTACTGTAGCATTTCTGAAATGACAGCTGCTGCCTCTATGTGGAGAAAATTAGCAGATGGACAGCTATGACTGGCTGGCAATAAATTCAGCGCCTCTAATTTCTGAAAAGGGGTCATCCCTCAAATAGAGTTTGAAGTCCTGCTTTGCTTCTAACGAGTGGAAAATGGTCAGCATTGCTATCTTTTTTCCCCACTGAAAAACTGCAGATTTACAGAGGGGGAAAGAAATACTTCCTTTTGATTTTCACAGAGGAAGTCATTTAACTCAAATAGTCCTCCCCGTTTTTTATTTTTTTAAAGCAAAAGCATTGGTTTAAGAGAGTGTCAAACAGAGTGAAGTAAATCAGAAAAAGAAAAACTTCATATATGAATGCATATATGTGGAATCTACGAAAATGTTATAGATCAACTTATTTGCAAACCAGAAATAGGGACAGATGCAGAGAACAAGCATGGATACCAAAGGGGATAAAACGGGGAGACAGGAAGAGGTGGGAGATTCGGATGGACACGTACACTCCACTGTGTATAAAATAGACAGCTACTGCATCACACCGGGAGCGCTGTTCAGTTCTCTGTGGGCACCTGGGAAGGAGTCCAGAAGGAAGGAGCTATGTGTGCACACGCAGCTGATGCACTGTGCTCTACAGTCAACACTAACACAACGTTGTAATGCAACTTTCTTGTTCAGTCACTAAGCCGTGTCTGACTCTTTTGTGACCCCACAGACGACCTGCCAGGCTCCTCTGATCATGGGATTTTCCAGGTAAGAATACTGGAGTGGGTTGCCATTTCCTTCTCAGGGGATCTTCCCAACTCATGTATCGAACCTGCACCTCTTGAGTCTCCTGCATTGGCAGGCAGATTCTTTACCACCAAAGAATATGCGCCACCTGGGAAGCCTCTCTGAGTACTTTACATGTATATTATGAGTCCGCTCTTTTTAGGTTATTTGCAGCACATGTCTAGGATATCTCTCTAATTAAACCTGCAGTCTTTTGTAGGTCAAATTACTTCCCTTAAAAAAAAAAAAAGGCTTTTGGTCTCCTGAAAATATGGTCATTTTATGACCCCCCTCCAAAATAAAACCCCACATATCAGCCGAAATTATCAAACAATGAATCAGAAAGGACGGTTCTAAGAGTTCACTGATTAAAAGTCATCATCTTCATGGTAATCTAAGCATACCTTAAAAGCCAGACAGTCTAAAGGGAAATAATGTCACTCGAAACCACTTTTTAACATCGGTTGTGGATTTTATAGTGGACTTCCCAGGTGGCACTAGCAGTAAAAAAAAACTTCACCTGCCAACACAGGAGACATAGAGACAGAGGTCCAAGCCCTGGGTCGGGAAGAGCCCCTGGAGGAGGGCATGGCACCCCACTCCAGTATTCTTGTCTGGAGCATCCCATGGACAGAGGAGCCTGATGGGCTGCAGTCCATGGGGTCTCACAGAGTCAGACAAGATTGAAGTGACTTAGCATGCAGACATATGGGTTTGTTGCTGCTGCTGCTAAGTCGCTTCAGTCATGTCCGACTCTGTGCGACCCCACAGATGGCAGCCCACCAGGCTCCCCCGTCCCTGGGATTCTCCAGGCAAGAATACTGAAGCGGGTTGCCATTTCCTTCTCCAATACATAAAAGTGAAAAGTGAAAGTGAAGTCACTCAGTCGTGTCCAACTCAGTGACCCCATGGACTGCAGTGCACCAGGCTCCTCCATCCATGGGATTTTCCAGGCAAGAGTACTGGAGTGCGGTGCCATTGCCTTCTCTGACATATGGGTTTATGTGTTTGCTAAGAACAAGGATTATCCTAACCAGAGAATGGGAAATAAATAATCTAACCAAAGGCCTTGACACATAGACCCTGAACTACCAGGACCCCTGAAGCAAAGAAAGAATTAGAGGGCAGAGGAAGAAAGAGGAAAAGTGAGCTGCTTCCTGAAAGAGAATCTATAAAGCTGCAGTCAAACAATAAAATGATTCAAAAATCTCCCATCCAGCCGTGACTGATCAAAGGAAAGATGGGGCCCTTCAGACTGAATGAGTGATGCCAGGCTTGATAATATTAGTGCCCGCGGCACAGCAAGCTCTGTAGTCTAAAGAGAGGCAGCATGTTTGAGATTTAGCAAGTGCTTTACCATTCACTGCACATCTTAGTAACAGGAGACAGCGTGGGTGCAGGAGAATATTTATCAAGGTAAATAGATGGACGAGAGAACACGACAGAACAGCACGGGCCACTGTGGGCCACACACTGTACCCAGAGCTTTCCAAATAAAGACCGCCTGCATCAGGAAAAGGAGGAAAGAGAAAAAACACAGCAAAACACAGTGTCCTCTCAAGGCCATCGTCACTCTACAGCTCAGACAATCAGGGCTGTGAGGACATATTACGTTCAAAATAGTTTTGCCATACAAAGAGGTCAGACAGGCAGCAGTCTAGCGTGAAGGAGAAAGAAGCAATCAAACCCAAGGGTCCCTCAACATATCCAAGTACCCAGCCACATGGTGCCAGAAGACTGGTCACTCCAGAGCCCAGGCAGAGGTAAGCTGAGGTCCTTAAATGATAGACCAATCCGCACATGGCTATGGGGCTTCTCGGATGGCTCCGTGGTAAGGAACCTGCCTGCCAATGCAGGAGGTTCAATCCCCGGGTCAGGAAAATCCCCTGGAGAAGGAAATGACAACCCCCTCCAGTGGTCTTGCCTGGGAAATCCTATGGATAGAGGAGCCTGGTGGGCTGCAGTCCATGGGGTTGCAAAAGAATCGGACACAACTTAGCCACTAAACAATAGCAACAACAACAAAGAAATGACCAGGGTGGAAATCTCAACTTTGTTAAATAAATCACCCAGAGTTGACGCTTGAACCTAGGTTAGTCCAAACCTAACCTGCTCATTTTCCTCCAAGTGTGGTCACAGTAGCATCATGTGAGAGCTTGTTAGGTATGTAGAAACCTGGGTCCCATTTCTGTATCTTCATTTTAACAAGAGTTCCAAAGAATCTGTATACACATTTAGAGAATACCTTTAAAGGAATGGAATGTAAACTGGTATCAACACTATGGAGAACAGTTTGGGGTTCCTTAAAAAACTAAAAATAGAGCTATCAAACAATTCAGAAAAAAATCTGGTCCTGGAGCAAACCATAATTTAAAAACCATAATTTAAAAAGATACACTCACCCCTGTGTTCATAGCAGCACTGTCTGCAATAGCCAAGACATGGAAACAACCTAACTGTCCACCAACAGGTGGATGAGATGTGATGTGTGTGCATGTGATGTATGTATAATGGAATATTACTCAGCCATAAAAAAGGAAATAATGCCATTTGAAGCACCATGGATGGAGCTAGAGATTATCAAACTAAGTGATGTAACTCAAAGACAAATATTTGATTTACATGCGGAGTCTAAAAAACGATACAAATTAACTTATTTATGAGACAGACACCATACACAGACTTAGAAAACAAATTTACATTTACCAAAGGGAAAGGTGGGGGAAAGGGATAAATTAGGAGTTTAGGATCAATGTATACATAATACTATATATAAAATGGATAATCAACAAGGACCTATTGTATATGACAAGGAGCTCTACTCAATACTCTGTAACAACCTCCATGGGAAAAGAATCTGAAAAAAAATATATATATATGTATATGCATAACTGAATCGCTTTGCTGTACACCTGAAACTATTACATTATAAATCGACTATACTCCAATATACTTTTTTTCAAAAAGCCAAAGGCAATAAGCAAAAGAGGCATTGCCTTATACTTTACAGAAACAAAGAAAATTAACACGTACATAGAAACGTGGACTTTATAAAGGACTTTATTGCCAAAAACCTTGCAGGAATCTAGAACATTTGCTATTTAGAATCAGTGGCATCTGACTCCGAGCAGCACCAACTCCAAAAGCTTTAAGATGTATCTTTCCTACTTTCCCACCTAATTTCCCCCAGGATTGAATTAGCCTATTGCATGTTTTAATTTGAAACCAGTGTAGACTTAAGATGTGTATTTTCTCTGAGTTATTTTGACAAGTCTGGTTTCATAATATCATTCAGACATCCAATGTAACAAAAGATAACAAGCAAAGGACAAGGTGAAATCACGTCAGACCATATTATGGGGTGGAAAATGTAGGAGAGCCCTACAATATTATGAATATCAGTCAGGAATATGTAACATGTTAATTCAAATTTCCCCTTAGAACTGAGTCATATACAACTGACTCAGTAAAAGTAACAAAGAGATTCAAGGGGTTAGATCTGATAGGCAGACTGCCTGAAGAACTATGGATGGAGGTTCGTGACTTTTTACAGGAGACCATCCCCAAGAAAAAGAAATGCAAAAAGGCAAATGGTTGTTTGAGGAGTACTTACAAACAGCTGAGAAAAGAAGATAAAGTGAAAGGCAAAGGAGAAAAGGAAAGGTATACCCACTGGAATGCAGAGTTCTAAATAATAGCTAGGAGAAATAAGAAAGCCCTTCTCAATGATCAATGCAAAGAAATAGAGGAAAACAATCAAATGGGAAAGACTAGAGATCTCTTCAAGAAAAATACAGATACCAAGGGAACATTTCATGCAAAGATGGGCACAATAAAGGACAGAAGTGGTACTGACCTAGCAGAAGCAGAAGATATGAAGAAGAGGTGGCAAGAAAGATCTTCATGATGCAGATAACCATGATGGTGTGATCACTTACCTAGAGCCTGGCATCCTGGAATGTGTCAAGTGGGCCTCAGGAAATACCACTACAAACAAAGTTAGTGGAGGTTGATGGAATTCCAGTTGAGCTATTTCAAATCCTAAAAGATGATGCTGTGAAAGTGCTGCACTCAATATGTCAGCAAATTTGGAAAACTCAGAAGTGGCCACAGGCCTGGAAAAGGTCAGTTTTCATTCCAACCCCAAAGAAAAGCAATGCCAAAGAATGTTCAAACTACTGCACAATTGTACTCATCCCACACACTAGCAAAGTAATGCTAAAAATTCTCCAAGGAAGACTTCAACAGTATGTGAACCATGAAATTCCAAATGTTCAAGCTGGATTTAGAAAAGGCAGAGGAACCAGAGATGAAATTGCCAACATCCACTGGACCATAGAAAAAGCAAGAGAGTTCCAGAAAAACATCTGTTTCTGCTTTATTGATTACACCAAAGCCTTTGACTGTGTAGATAACAACAAACTGTGGAAAATTCTTCAAGTGATGGGAATACCAGACCACCTTACCTGCCTCCTGAGAAATCCGTATGCAAATCAAGAAGCAACAGTTAGAACTGGACATGGAACAGCAGGCTGGTTCCAAATTGGGAAAGGAGTACATTAAGCCTATATATTTTCACCTTGCTTATTTAACTTATATGCAGAGTACATCATGTAAAATGCTGGGCAGGATGAAGCACAAACTAGAAACAAGACTGCCAGGAGAAATATCAATAACCTCTGATACACAGATGATACCACCCTTATGGCAGAAAGTGAAGAGGAACTAAAGAGTCTCTTGATGAAAGTGAAGGAGGAGAGTGAAAAAGTTGTCTTAAAGCTCAACATTCAAAATACTAAGATCATGGCATCCATTCCCATCACTTCATGACAAATAGATGGGGAAACAGTGACAGACTTTATTTTTGCGGGCTCCAAAATCACTGCAGATGGTGACTGCAGCTATGAAATTAAAAGATGCTTGCTCCTTGGAAGAATATCTATGACCAACCTAGACAGCATGTTAAAAAACAGACATTACTTTGCCAACAAAGGTCCATCCAGTCAAAGCTATGGTTTTTCCAGTAGTCATGTATGGATGTGAGAGTTGGACTATATAGAAAGATGAGTGTGAAAGAACTGATGCTTTTGAACTGTGGTGTTGGAGAAGACTCTTCACAGTCCCTTGGACAGCAAGGAGATCCAACCACTCCAACCTAAAGGAGATCAGTCCTGGGTATTCATCTGAAGGACTGATATTGAAGCTGAAACTCTAACACTTTGGCCACCTGATGCAAAGAGCTGACTCATTTGAAAAGACCTTGATGATGGGAAAAATTGAAGGCAGGAAGCGAAGGGGATGATAGAGGATGAACTGGTTGGATAGCATCACCAGTTTGATGTACTTGAGTTTGAGCAATCTCCGGGAGTAGGTGATGGAAAGAGAGGCCTGGTGTGCTGCAGTCCATGGGGTCACAAAGAGTTAGACACGACTGAGAAGCTGAACTGACTGAGGTAGAATAATGTATTTAATTTCTGAAATTTTAAACCTATTAATAATCTTTGCAAAATGTTGCCAGAACGGGAAATTATAAAAGAGTTTTTCAAAAATTGAAAACTAAGGATTACCTCCATAATGTTAAAAAAAAAAAAAGAAATACTGTCTTGAAAAAAGTCAACACTCATTCCTAAGAAGGACAGTCAAGAAAATAAGAATTGTTGGATACTTTCTGTGTCATAGTATGTGTATAAATGTGTCCATCAATTCTGATTCTACATAAGTATATATATATATATATATATATACATATATATATATACACACATATTTATATATATTTATTATGACCTAGAAAATCACTGTTTAACTCGTACAATAAATAATTCAGGAAGTTAACATGATATAATATTACAATAAAGAAGAAAATTATCTTATACAAGAGCTGTTAAATATTTTGGTGCATTTAAAAAATGGAGTATTGTGCAATTGTTAAGAAAAAAGAGGAAAATATCTATTTACTAATATGGAATGGTGATTTTCATGATATAAAGCTAAGTGCTAAAACTTATATAAAATATAAAAAGCATATTTTATATGCTTTTTACATGATAATACATATATATATTGATCTATGCAAATAACATAAGATAAATAAAAAACTAATAAGACTGATTAGGCTTCCCCAGTGGCCCAGTGGTAAAGAATCCACCTGCCACAATACAGAAGACACCAGGTCCACACCTGGGTGGGAAGATCCCCTAGAGAAGGAGATGGCAATCCACCACAGTACTCTTGCCTGGGAAATCCCATGGACAAAGGACCTGGGCAGGCTATAGTCGATGGGGTCAGGAAAGAGTCGGATGTGACTCAGAGATTAAAACATAAAGATTGATTACTTTCAGAAGGCAGATGGAAATAGGATATAAAACGTGGATGAATGGGAATTTCGTAGGAGGAATCAAGGGCAAATGACACTTCTCTAATCATACCTTTCTGTATTGTTCCAACCTTTAGAATCATGTTAATGTCTCACATACTGATAAGAGTAAATAAATATGAGAAAACTATGAATAGAACTCCAAATAGATTAGTTACAAATAAACTCCATGGCAAATAAATTACACTTATGGAAGTGAAGAAGGAAATAATTGACTCAAGTAACTTTATAAAACAATGTTACTACCTATTCTAACTGCTGCTGCTGCTAACTCACTTCAGTCATGTCCGACTCTGTGCGACCCCATAGACGGCAGCCCACCAGGCTCCCCCATCCCTGGGATTCTCTAGGCAAGAATACTGAAGTGGGTTGCCAGTTCCTTCTCCAATGCATGAAAGTGAAAAGTGAAAGTGAAGTCGCACAGTCGTGTCCGATTCTGAGCAACCCCATGGACCACAGCCTACCAAGGCTTCTCTGTCCATGGGATTTTCCAGGCAAGAGTACTGGAGTGGGGTGCCATTGCCTTCTCTAGAATTGACTAAATAAGTAAATCAATTATACATAATAACAACCAGGTATCTCACAGTTACAAAAAGAATTATAAATAAAGAATTAACTCTGATGTACTGGAATCAAAAGCATCATCATGAATTCATGATTTCATATAGAAAGTTCGATTAAATAGATACAAGTGCATCTGTAGTGGTGTATGTATTCATGCATTTATTTCCTAGTTCTGTCTACTGGAAGGACCTAGAAATAATAACTCCCGAGTAGTATGAACATATAAAATGCTCAGATCAAAGTTTCCAAGTAACATTATTTAATCAAAGAAATCAGGGCTTCTTGAAGAAACGCCTAGCTTCAGAGGTGGGGTGAGGAAAGAATATCAATCTAGAATATATTATGATGCCAGAATTTTTAAAGCACTCAGAAATAATGGGAACATGTTGAAATGACAGAAGAATCAATTTCAAGGGAATCTCAATGACCAAATAGGGTAAGACTTGAACACTAAATCAAGTAATTATTAATAAGTAATTACTCATAAGTTTGTACTGATATAAGTAAATAAAGGAAGAGCTCTTCATTTGAATAGAATTCCAGTCAGTTAAAACAGAAAGAGTGAAGGAAAATAAAGTTATCATTTGGCAAATATAATAGTAATTGTTATAAGCCAGAATCACCAATGGACGCTAAAATTGTGGGTTATGATGAGGAATAGAATATTTACATAGACTTGTGTTCCCATAATATACTTATTAATTTCAAAGGGAAATTATTAGTAAATTTATGGTGAAGAAACCCAGCAGATACAACCTTAATCAACAGATCAAAGATAACATTACCATTAGAAATATGTATGCACTGAGAAGGACATGGCATCACCTATATGATGCTTTTGCCAAAAATACAGAATATAAATTTAATCATTAGAAAAACTCAAATCAATGTGTACACTCCAAATAACAGACCAGTACTCATGAAACATGTCCAGATCAAAAAAAATAAAAAAGGATGACAAGTTGTTGTAGACTGGAGGAGATTAAGAAGACATGGACATGGGACTTCCCTGGTGCTCCAGGGGTTAACACTTTGCCTTCCAAAGAATAGGGTACAGGTTTGATCCCTGGTGGGGGAGCTAATATCTCTCAGGCCTCACAGTCAAACACCCAAAATATAAAACAGAAGCAATATTCTATAAAGGCTTTAAAATTGGTCCACATCAAAAAAAGTCTTTTAAAAACCTTTTTTAAAAAGAAGACACGAATACCACATACATTGGGAAAATGATCTTTATTGGCGCAGTTGATGAAATCTGAACCAATAAATACAAGTGCCTTGATATTATTTTCTAAGTTTCCTCATTATACTGCGGATAGGCAAGATGCTACAAAATGGGTTAAATATATATATATATATATATATATATATACACACACACACACACACACACAGGGCTTTTTGTACAATTATTACAATTTTTACTTTTCTGACAGATGCTTATTATTTCAAAATAAATGCTTAAAGAATTTTTTAAAATTTAAATTTAAAAAAGGAACATATCCTTTTAATTCACGAAAAGGAATTAAAGGAACATATTCATATAATTCACAATAAAAATAACAGATAATTTTAAAAACTCAGAAAAAACTCAATAAATGGTTAGAAAAAGAAATTATAATTTTGAAAATGAAACCTAGAGTGGAAAGAATGAGTGAATCGATGCAAATAATGCCTTATAAGAAAAATGTGAAAAAAAAAGTAAACCTAAGGAAAGCGAAAGTGAAAGACGTTCAGTCCTATCCACCTCGTTGCTGCCCTGTGGACTATATAGTCCATGGGATTCTCCAGGCCAGAATACTGGAGTGGGTAGCCTTTCCCTTCTCCAGGGAATCTTCCCAACCCAGGTTGCAGATGGATTCCTTACCAGCTGCACCACACAAGGGAAGCCCAATGCTTAGGAATCATACAGGTAAAAAGGATTTAAGAGAAACTGACACCTGGTAAGTGACACATTGAAGACAGGCAAACAATGACCCATGTAACAAGGGCGTGTGAGAAAGAAAATAAGCCAAGGATCAGGACAAATGCTTTACTAACAGTACTAAGAAACCTATATTGAGAAAACTCACATAAAATAATAAAAAAATTAAAATCACATTGCAATAATTTATTATGTATCTAAGATAAATAATCCAGAACCAACATCAAGACATAATCTAGTAATATTACTGGATTTTAAAGAAAAAAAAAAAACTCATTGGGGAGCAAGGCAATAAAAACACTACTTAAAAGGGAAAAATTAGATTATCTCTTTTGGCAGCAATGCTTCAGAAGAAAATTGAATAGTGATATTCAAGAAATTAAATAAGACATTTAAAGAAAGAAAATATGAGACAAATTTGTTTGTATCCAACAAAAGTGATCCTCAGATACAAAGAGGAACAGACACATTGTTATTAATATTCAAGAACCCAAGGAGTATTATTCCCATGACCCTAGCCTAAGAAATACATTAGAGAGCAAACTCAGATACGTAAAATGATCAGAGAGCTATGGATATTTTCAATTTTTATAAAAGTAACCTGTAGATATCGATGCCACAGAACTCATTTCACATTCATATTATAGTTCCCTCCACCAGAAGTTGAGCCCTTTGAAGGTAAAAAATAGTATCCTGTCACATCTCTAAATCCCAGAACCTGGTACGGCACCTGACCCACTGAAATTACTCACTGAACGTATATGAATGTGAGTAAGACAGCATTGAATTTAAACTTCTAATTTAAATGTCGTAAATGAAGTGTGCTTAAATAAATGCTTAATAAAGCAAAATCAATTAAGAAGCAAAACAGTTTTGACATTCAAATGTTCTCTGACATCACAAAAGCAAAAGCAGATTATTCCCAGCATTTATTTTTACCTTAGTTGTCATGTTTGCGATGTAAAACAAATACTTTTATTTTTTTAATAGTGAAAGATCCCATCACTACAAGAAAAACAATAAGGTACGCCCCATCTTTTTATATCAGGCCAGAGGATTATAACAGCTGGTTTTCCTCCTCATCGCCATCATAACTAACATTTATTGAATACCAGTCTTTTGTTAAGGGGTTCTATGCATTATCTCCGCTGATCTTCATGATAATCCTATAGGCATTGTTATTATAATTGCCACTTTGCAGATGAGGAAATAGAGGTTTGTGACAGTTAAGTAATTCGCCTAAATTAGCAAAAGTACAATAGTTTCTAGTTTCAGAGTAAAAGGCATAATACAGAAGGTTATTTTATAAAAGTCTTAACCACCCTATCCTGTGGACAGATCAACTCAATGTCCTCAAGGGATGAAAGGTGGGAAAGAAACCTACAGAAATGGACCATCTTTGCCTTCCATACCTACATATCTCAGCTTGTGTCTAACTTGCACATTGAAATTTAGAGGCAAACTTTGTTTGAAGAAAGGATTAAGGTGTTTAATACGTTAATAATTGATGGCTTGTGAGTCAAGTGTCATTACTCGATTCAGCCTTAGAAATCTGTTGACAATTTAGTATCCAGTTTTCTCATATGTAAAATTAATACTCCCCTTCATGCTTGACAAGTTGGTGTAAGGTATAAAATTTTATTCAAAAGACAAAAGCGTTGTTTTATACCATGTATTATTCATTAATTCACCGTATATTTATTGTTACAACATCTACAGTGCATCAGATGCTATTCTTATCCTGAGGAATACAGTAATAAACAAGCCCAACTAGGAATTTGCATTTTGGGGACTATGATTAAGTGGTAATTAAAGACAGGCAGATGTCCGTCATATTTGTTAATTTTTCAGCACAGTGACCAGCATGTGGTAGGCAACCAATTCATCATGATTGAAGGAACTCCCCATTCTACTGCTGAAGAATATTTCTTCTCTGGGAAGCCAATATCTAAATTAAAACCACAACTTAAAAAAAAAACAAAACTGTTAATTCAACAGATTTAATTATGGGGTATTGATTTTCTTCCTGATCATCTCTGTCTTGGCAGGCTCTCTGTACTGCTACAGTCTGAAAATCTCTATGCCTTCCTTGTTAGAGACAAACTCTTGGTGAAAAAATTCCATGTAAAGACCAAAACCATTAACACTGAGAAAAATAAAAATTGTCCTTTCTAAAACTACAATTTGTTTCATTCTCTTAACCTTAATGCAAGTGCTGATATTACAGCTGAGATATCCCCCCAAAATCCAGAAATTAGGGTCCTTTAATTAGACCAAATAACACCCCATGTTTTTCTTCCTGAATGGAAAAAAAAAAAAAACCATAGCTCTTTACTTGTTCTCTTTTTCTATGCCTCTGAGGCTTCTTTCACATTAAGGCAATTTTTTCGTTATGGACCAGAAGGTATACAGGACATTTACAACTCCCTGATGAGCTGTAAGCCAAAAGATATCTCAAGAGAGTAAAACTCTTCCCTCTCCAGCTAACTAGTAGAGGTAGCAAGGAAAGTGATTCTCTGCTTTCTCCAGAGAATGTCAATGTGTTTAACTCTGGTGTATAATAAAATCCAGATAAGTCTCTTGGGGGAAGAAGCAGAGATGCGGAAAAATAATTTCTGCTGATTGGGAGTTTCAGTAGCTAGCAACATTCACCTCATCCCCTGAAAGCAACGTTGACTGTCAGTACCATCCTAGGCAAAGGAACAAAGAAAGTCATCTAGGAAGTCTGGTGTTTCTTCTTCTTCAAGTCCTGGCAGGAGAAAGTTGAAAGACTGGGAGGATACTACTTACAGTGCTAAAGAGAAAGTCAGAAAACAAACTGGGATTCAGTCTTGGTTTGGACACTTGCTTCTATGGGATCTTAAACATGTTCCTTAATATTGCTTGACTCAGAGTTGTTATTTGTTTAAAAAAATTAGGATATAGGATCTTTAGCCTAGGTAACTCTTCTTTAAAAATTGACTCTTCTCAGAAAAGAGAAAGAGAGAAAAAGAGATACACAAGGGGAGAGGAGTGTAGAGAGGTGGGCTATACAGTTTTACTCTTTGGAACACAGATTCCTAAACAGAAAAATTGCCCAAGATTTATCACCTCATAGGTGAACTGTAAAAATCTCCTCCATAACGGCTTTCTCATCTTCTGTTGCTCATAATGTTTCTCTCCCAAATTGACATAATTCTATAATTCTTGGAGCATAAAACTGACACTTAAATTCTTCCAATGACTTACCATTACCTACAGGAGGACATGTAAACTACTTTGATTGCCATTCAAGACCTTCTACAGACTGGGCTTGGTTCACCAACCCAACTCTTGGTGAGCATTCTTATTTTCAGCAGCAGCAAATACTGTCCTGAACTTTTGATAAACTAAACTACATCCAGTCCCACCACCTTCTGGCAAATAGAAGGGAGACAAGTGGAAGGAAGCAGTGACATTTTCTTTTCTTGGGCTCCAAAATCACTGAGGACTGCAACCATGAAATTAAAAGACACATTCTCCTTGGAAAGAAAGTTGTGACAAACCTAGACGAGCAGAGACATCAATTTGCCAACAAAGGTCCATAGAGTCAAAACCACAGCTTTTCAAGTAGTCATGTATGGATGTGAGAGTTGGATCATAAAGAAGGCTGAGAGCCGAATAATTGATGCTTTTGAACTGTGGTGCTGGAGAATACTCTTGAGAATCCCTTGGGTGGCAAGAAAATCAAACCAGTCAATCCTAAAAGAATTCAACCCTGAATATCCATGGGAAAGACTGATGCTGAAGCTCCAATGCTTTGGCCACCTGATGTGAAGATCCAACTCATTGGAAAAGATACTGATGCTGGGAAAGACTGAGGGTAAGAGAAGGGGGTGGCAGAGGATAAGATGGTTAGATGGCATCACTGACTCAATGGACATGAGTTCGAGCAAGCTCCAGGAGATGTTGAAGGATAAGGGAGCCTGGCATGCTACAGTCCACACAGTTTGAAAATAGTCAGACACAGCTGGGCAGCTGAACAACAACAACAACAAACTGCATATTTAGATTATAAGTCTGAGAAATACAGTGTTTCCTGCCATCTCAGTAAACAAAGGCTGTCACAGTCATCAATGACTGCAGCCCTCCAAGGTGAACATGTGAGCTCTGAGGAAACTCAGGGCCGAAAATAATATCCGCCAACTGGCATCCAGCAGACTGTAGCCATTCCCCAAGGAAGGAGCCCTGAGAAAACTCAGGATGTGAAAACATAGGATACTGATCCCAGACAGCTGAGGTGCATATCAAAGGAATGATTTCAGTGAGCCCAGACTCTTGCATCTTCCCAAACATAGAAAAGTGATAAATAACCTTAACTTGGGATATCTGGGTTTCTTTAATTAACAGTAATTTTTGATATTCAGTTTCCCTGCCCTTTGTTGAAAAATTCCTATATATCTTACCTCCCTGCTTGCCTTCTTGGAGCAGTTTCTCACAGCTATCGGAAAAGCTGTCTCCTAGGCTCCAGTCCTAATTTTGTCCCAAATAAAACCTAACTCACAACTCTCACAGTGTGCAAATTTTTTTCCACAAGTCATTGGAGGATAAACTGTTCTTTTTTTTAATTTGCTTCCACACTTATTCTTAGTAATCTTACTACTGCCTAACACAAACCCAGTCCTATAAGCAAGACAGATGTCCTGGTTGTTTCCAAAACAGTCTGTGCTCTCCCGAGGATCAAATGTTCTCTCCTGATGGAATCATGTCTGAAATCTGATCCTTTTCTTTTCTTTTCTTAGTCTACCCACCTTTCAAAAACCTTCTAACACGGCCATGTTCAAGAGACTTTCTTTGACTACTCCCATGTACAGCATCAATTTCTCCACCTTCTGAACTCCTTCAGTTCAGTTCAGTTCAGTTCAGTTCATTCGCTCAGTCATGTCCGACTCTTTGCGACCCCATGAATCACAGCACACCAGGCCTCCCTGTCCATCACCACCTCCCGGAGTTCACTCAGACTCATGTCCATCGAGTCAGTGGTGCAATCCAGCCATCTCATCCTCTGTCGTCCCCTTCTCCTCCTGCCCCCAGTCCCTCCCAGCATCAGAATCTTTTCCAATGAGTCAACTCTTCGCATGAGGTGGCCAAAGCACTGGAGTTTCAGTTTTAGCATCATTCCTTCCAACGAACACCCAGAACTGATCTTCTTTAGAATGGACTGGTTGAATCTCCTTGCAGTCCAAGGGACTCTCAAGAGTCTTCTCCAACACTACAGTTCAAAAGCATCAACTCTTCGGTGCTCAGCTTTCTTAGGAAAACAAAATGTTGAAAAACTTGTGTATAGTCAGCCTTCCCTGGTGGCTCAGATGGTAAAGAATCTGCCTGCAATGCAGGAGACCTGGGTTCAATCCCTGGGTTGGGAAGATCCCCTGAAGGGGGAAATGGCAACCCACTCCAGTAGTCTGACCAGGATAATCCCTTGGAAGAGGTGCCTGGTAGGCTACATACAGTACATACTTCATGACTCCATGGGGTCATGAAGAGTCAGACATGACTGAGCAACTAACACTTTCACTGTATAGTCAGTAGAGTCAGGTCTGGTGCTGGAACTTGCCATGTATATTTGGCTAAATTATTTAACCTTGCTAAATTTAAGAATCCTTAATATCAGATAAGAATGATTCCTATCCCTCAATCTCTACCCAAAGGAAATATTAGTATCCAACTCACAGATTTTTGTTTGTTCGTTTCTTAGAATCAAGTGACGTACCATACTGAAAGTGAGACAGGCTGGGATCTGGGATTCTTTGCTTCAGGGTTGCAATGCTCGTACCTGGACAAACCTCTCCTCTAGCAACAAAATAAAAATAAATTGTATAAGACTAAACATAACAGTGTGCCTGCACATTTGGGGCAATTTCTGGGCAAAAGATACAAAGAGACCAAAAAATAACAACCACCACTCCTAAAGAAAGTGAAAGTTGCTCATTCATGTCCCCTTTGTAACCCCATGGGCTGTAGCCCACCAGGCTCTTCTGCCCATGGAATTCTCTAGGCCAGAATACTGGAGGGGGTAGCCATTCCCTTCTCCAGGGGATCTTCCCAATCCAGGGATAAAACCCAGGTCTCCCACATTGCAGATGGATTCTTTACCATCTTAGCCATCAGGGAGCAAAAACTGGGTATTGAGAGCAAAAGCAGGGTGCCATGTATGCACACACCATCACCAGAGGGGTGGGCAGAACATCTAAGTCACCTCTTCTCTGACCCCTGGAAACACCCTTACCCTCATCCCAAGTAAGGATCCAGCCTGCCCCTCCTTCAGGAAGGAGCAAGCAAAGGAAGCCTGTTTGTTCTCACCCCCACCACTGCAGCAGGGGTCAAAACATAGCCTTGCCTGAATTTCTTGTCTGGCCTCTTGTCAGCTTCTGTTGATTGGGGAAGGCCAAGCACTCGGTTGGTAATAGGCACTTAACAAAATGCTTAGTAAATTCCCAGTGACAAAGAATAAATATTTGGCTTTACTAAAACAATTACTTATAGCATTCACATTTGCATCACCCTCAAATACTGTCCTGAACTTTCATTTAACTAAGCTATATGTGCTTGTACTTACATTATAAGTCATTGGAGGATAAACTATATTTTGTCTGTTTATTAAATCTGCTTCAGTCCTTATCATCATGTCCTACATTCAATGGATCTCAATAACTACTTATTACAGAGATGCTTAGAGATAAATATGACTATAAATATAGGACTGTTCTCTTTCCTTTTTCTTTTAGAGTTTCAGTAAAGCATGAGAAGTAAATAAAAATAACAGGAGAAAAACTATTTTTCATTTAATCCTCATAACAGTCTTCATTTCGTATCTGGAAAAAACTATACTTCAGAAGGTTTACATAACTATCCACAGTCACACATTTCAAGGATGAATGTGAACCCAGGTTTTTCACCAAACTGAAAAATAGGTGGCCTGAAGGAAGTTTGGAAATTCATTTCCCTAAAAAATAATCTTCTGGTATCTCCTTTATTGTTTGTCCTCATTTTCTCTTGACATACTCCACAATAGTTTCATACAGAAAGGTGTGGTGTTGGCTTCAGTCTTACCCTGGCCCTCTGTAGCCCATTTATTCTAGATTCCCTCATACTCACAGGGGATATGTTATGCACCTCAGTGGATGTCCGAAACCAACATATACTATGTTTTTCCTAGCATCACTGCTTTGAAGCAATTATTAAGTAAAGGCTTATTCAAACAGAGCACTGTGATATTGTGATGGTTTATCTGATAACCAATATGGCTACTAAATGACTAATAGGCTGATATCATATTCAATGTGGAGCGCTGGACAAAGGAATGATTCATGACCCAAGAGGGCAGAGTGTGATGGCTTGAAATTTCATCACACTTGCTCAGAAAGGCATGCAATTGAAATTGTATGAATTGTTTATTTCTGGAATTTTCAATTTAATATTTTCCAGCCATATTTAAACTCAGGTAACTGAAACTCTGGGGGAGGGGGTGGACAGACAGCAGAGGACTGCTTATATTGTTCGGCTGAATTACACACACATACAGCTCCAGGAAGTTAAAAAGGCAAAGGAACTAGTCATTAGATTTTATTAAAAAAAAAAAAAAAGGCGGTAACACTAATGACTTTCTCATTATTCTCAGCAAATGTCTCCCCCATTTCTTTGGCTCCTCAACCAAATATCTTATAGTCACTTTGGATGCCTCCTTATTCCATACCCCTAATCTCACTTTCCAGTGGTCATGTATGGATGTGAGAGTTGGACTGTGAAGAAGGATGAGCGCTGAAGAATTGATGCTTTTGAACTGTGATGTTGGAGAAGACTCTTGAGATTCCCTTGGACTGCAAGGAGATCCAACCAGTCCATTCTGAAGCTAAAGCTGAAACTCCAATACTTTGGCCACCTCATGCAAAGAGTTGACTCATTGGAAAAGATTCTGATGCTGGGAGGGATTGGGGGCAGGAGGAGAAGGGGATGACAGAGGATGAGATGGCTGTATGGCATCACTGACTCAATGGACGTGAGTCTGAGTAAACTCCGGGAGTTGGTGATGGACAGGGAGGCCTGGCGTGCTGCGATTCATGGGGTTGCAAAGAGTCGGACACGACTGAGCGACTGAACTGAACTGAACTGAATCCAACTTATCAGCAAATTGTACAGACTCTGACTTAAAATATATATACAGACTGACTATGACTCACCACTAGCTTCCTCAAAGACATTTCCTAAAAAATTTGAAATTACTTTACTTTGGATCTTATTTCCTTTAAGACCCAGAATTAAATCAGACAAGTTTCTCATTGCAGCTTGACTTCATCCTTTTATTCTGGGAGTTATTTTAGTAATATGAGAATTCAAAATATCTTCATAGCTAGGTCTCATGGGCCAGAAAAAAAAAATGCTACCTTTGATCTACTGTATATTTTAAATGAAAAATATACACTTCAAGCTAAACATAGTTAATATAACTTTTACATCTCTTTTACATAACTTTTACATCTCTTGTCAAAATTATATTTTATAGGAATAATTCTCCTATATAAGATAATATCTGTTCTCCTTCTTTCTCACCCCTCTTCCAAGGTAAGAAAACATAAATAAGTATATAAAACATAAAAAAATAAAATTTTATTTCTTTATTTATTTCTTTTATTCATTCAATGCCAATTCTTTTAGCCTATGGCAAGAAGCAATCCTTTAGATAACATTGCATTGCTTCCCCAGCATCCAGATTGGGTAATCACAATCAACAGGAAGGTGTTGTTTTCTCCTTTCATTCTGTCATCTGTTCTTAATTTACATTTTACTAGTCTCTAACAAGGATAGTGTAGCAGATGGCAAGTGAAATCTAATTAGTGATGTCTTGCAAGTTGTGTCAAGACTCTTCAATAAGGTTGTTTTGTTGAAAAGCCATTGGAGGAGTGTTAGCTCTGTTCCCTGATGACAGGCAAAAGGAATCAGCAGCACCGGTCTTTATTTTACCTACTTCAGAGGTCGCCACATGAAAACAGCCTTTCTCCCAGGGGCATTTTTAAAAGACAATCAGAGGCAATTGCTGAATATCATGGCTGTCCATGGCAGAGAACTGCAGCTGGACAAACAATGAACTAACCACAAAATTCAAAACTAAAATCTGGGGACAGAAATGCCCATAGAGGAATTTGAAAAAAAATCTCAAACTATTCTGAGAATATATTTGCAGAGGATTATGTGAATATACAGATCTATGTGCATGCCTGTGTTCATGGCTCAGAAAACACCTAAAAAGGCCCTAGGCTCTCACTTGTGACTAACCTTGAGTTTCTGTACCAGTAGGTAGTAAAGAAAAAAGCAGAGTTGTTACCTTGTACTATTGATGATATGTCCCCAGCTTGCTTGCAGGCCCCTCATCAGAGGCTATGAACTATCAACAGACACCTAAGAACATCACTAATAATTAAATGACCACTAAGCTAGCCAAGCAGGGACTTCAGTGACCATATATGACAAATAATATAGGCTTCAGAAAATTAACTCAAAAAATTTGCTAAACAAATGACACTAAATCCTGGCATAAATGATAAACCTAATTTCCAGAACTGAAGCATTATATTATTTAAAATTTCTACTTGTTATGAGTCATGCAAAAAAGAGAGAGAGAGAGTAAAGAAGAAAGTAACAAAATATGGCTCATACATAAGAAAGTAAGCAGTTAATAGAAATTGTCCATGTAGAAGCCCAGATAGTATATTACTGAGAAAGATTCAAAACAGCTATTATTGGTATGTCTGTACGTTCAAAGGAATAGGAAAACTGGATCTGAAGAACTAAAGGGAAGTTTGAGATCCCTGTCTCAACCAATAAATATTATCAATGAAGAGATATAAATTATAAAAAAGAACCAAACAAAATGTCCTGAGTTGAAATGTACAATAACTGAAATGAAAAATTCACTAATGGTGTTCAATAGAAAATTTGAGCAAACAGAAGAAATATTCAATGAAACTGAAGATAGTTCAGTTGAAATTGTCCAGTCTCAGGAACAAAGTTAGCAAAATAATGCTCAAAATTCACCAAGCCAGGCTTCAACAGTACAAGAATCGTGAACTTCTAGATGTTCAAGCTGGATTTAGAAAAGGCAGAGGAGCCAGAGATCAAATTGCCAATATTCACTGGATCATGGAAAAAGCAAGAGAGTTCCAGAAAAACACCTACTTCTGCTTTATTGACTATGCCAAAGCCTTTGACTGTGTGGAACACAACAAACTGTGGAAAATTCTTCAAGAAATGGGAATACCAGACCACCTGACCTACCTCCTGAGAAATCTGTATGCAGGTCAAGAAGCAACAGTTAGAACTGGACATGGAACAGCAGACTGGGAAAAGGAGTACTTAAGTGCTGTAGACTGTCCCCCTGCTTATTTAACTTATATGCAGAGTACATCATGGAAATGCTGGCTGGATGAAGCACAAGCTGGAATCAGGATTGCCGGGAGAAATATCAATAATTTCACATATGCAGATGACACCACCCTTTAGACAGAAAGCAAAGAACTAAAGAGCCTCTTGATGAAAGTGAAAGAAGAGAGTGAAAAAGTTGACTTAAAACTCAACATTCAGAAAACTAAGATCATGGCATCCAGGAAAGATCATCCCATCACTTCATGGCAAATAGCTGAGGAAACAATGGAAACAGTGACAGACTTTATTTGGGAGGGCTCCAAAATCACTGCAGATGGTGACTGCAGCCATGAAATTAAAAAACACTTGCTCCTTGGAAGAAAAGTTATGACCAACCTAGACAGCATATTAAAAAGCAAAGACATTACTTTGCCAACAAAGGTCCATCTAGTCAAAGCTATAGTTTTTCCAGTAGTCATATATGGATGTGAGAGTTGGACTATAAAGAAACCTGAGTGATGAAGAATTGATGCTTTTGAACTGTGGTGTTGGAGAGGACTCTTGAGAGTCCCTTGGACTGCAAGGAGATCAAACCAGTCAATCCTAAAGGAAATCAGTCCTGAATATTCATTGGAAGGACTGATGCTGAAGCTGAAGCTCCAATACTCTGGCCACCTGATGCAAAAAACTGACTCATTTGAAAAGATCCTGATGCTGGGAAACACTGAAGACAGGAGGAGAGGGGAAGACAGAGGATGAGATGGGGATTTCATCACTGACTTGATGGACATGAGTTTGAGTAAGCTCCAGGAGTTGGTGATGGACAGGGAAGCCTGTCCTACCGCAGTCCATGGGGTCACGAAGAGTCAGACACAACTGAGCAACTGAACCGAACTGAACTGAACTGAATCTCAGGAACAAACATATGAAAAAAAAATTTTTAATGAACAGTCTCAGAAACCATCAGGGCACTACAAGCATACCAATATACACATAACAGAAGTCCCAGAAAGGAGAAAAGAGAAAGACAAACCATAAAGAATAGTTAAATAATGACCAAAAATGTCCCAATTTAATGAAAAGTATTTATTTACATATTCAAAAAACTCATCAAACTCTATGACCTATAACTCAAAGGCCACACTTAGACAGCTATAATCAAACGAAAAAAGTTTTGAAAGCAGTAGTATAGAAGTGACTAATCCTATAGAAGAAATAAACAGTAATATTAGAAGTTGATTACTCTTTTCAGAAACAATGAAGGCCTGAAGGCCATGAGATAACATACTTACACTGAAAGAGCCTGACACCTAGAATGCTAAAAGTAACAAACCTATCTTTTTTGAAGGAAAAATGAAGAAGAAATTAAGATAATACTAGATAAACAAAAATTGAGAGAAGTAATTGCTAACTGATGTGCCCTATAAGAAATTATGGACTTTCCTCCTGGCTCAAATGGTACAGAATCTGCCTGCAACGTGGGAGACCCAGATTCGATCCCTGGGTTGGGTAGATCCCCTGGAGAAGGAAATGGCAATCCACTCCAGTATTCTTGCCTGGAAAATCCCATGGACAGAAGAGCCTGGTGGGCTACAGTCCATGGGGTTGCAGAGAGTCAGACACAACTGAGCAATGAACACATACACACACACACACACATACACACACGAAATTCTAAAATTCTAAAGGAAGATCTTCAGGCTGAAATGGAAGATTAGATAATAACAAGAATACACATGAAAAATGTACTGTTAAAGATAACAAAATAGGTAAATATAAAAGACAGTATAAACATATTTTTAGTTTAACATTTTTCTCCTATCTAAAACACAATGGCAGAAGTAATAATTATAAACTGTGTTGATGTGCAAACAACGTATAAAGGTATGATGTGTATAATCATAACACAAAGGAACAGGGGATGAAATGAAATTGCATATAAACAAAAATTTATATACTGGTATAATTCAGTTTGTATTAATCTGAACCAGATGTATAAATATCAAGATATTAATTATAACCCCCAAGGCAAAAACAGAAAAGAACAAAAAAATTTACAAAAGCAATGTCAGAATAAGTCTAACAGGAGATAGCATTTATTTAACCCAAAAGGTGATAGTAATGGGAGAATGGGAAAACTAAAAGATTGAGGGCAGGAGGAGAAGAAAGTGACAGAAGATGAGATGGTCGGATGTCATCACTCTCAATGGACATGAATCTGAACAAACTCCAGGAGATAGTGAAGGACCAAGAACCCTGGCATGCTGTAGTTCATGAGATCACAAAGAGTCAGACAGGACTTAGTGACTGAACAACAACAATGAAAACAATGACATAGAAAACAAATAGCAACAGGACATATATACATTTTCCATATCAGTAATTACATTGACTATAAATTGATTAAACTGTTCAGTCTAACAGTTTGAGATGAATAGAGTGGATTGTTTTTAAAGTAAATGTTATAGCTATAAATTGCCTACTAGAGACACACTTTAGATTCAAAACCATGATGGGTTAAAAGTAAAAGGATGGGAAAAGATACTCCATGAAACCAGTAATCAAAAGAAAAAGACTGAGTGACTATACTAATATTAAAAAAAATAGACTTTAACTCAAAAATTATTATAAGAGACAAGAAGGAATAGTATATAATGATAAAGAATCAATTCATCAATAAGATATAACAATGTAAATATCCATGCACAAAATAAAGGAGTAGCATGATGTATGAAAATACCTGAACTATACTATCATGTAAGAATTGAATCGCCAGTCCATGTCTGACGTAGGGTGCAGCATGCTTGGGGCTGGTGCATGGGGATGACCCAGAGAGATGTTGTGGGGAGGGAGGTGGGAGGGGGGGTCATGTTTGGGAACACATGTAAGAATTAAAGATTTTAAAATTTAAAAAAAAAAATTAAATGAGAATATTTCAAAGTCAAAAAAAAATAAAAATAAAATAAAATTTAAAAAAAATTAAAAAAAAGAGTATAAAGCAATTATCCTATATTTTTAGCAACTTACAAGGAGACATTCTCTAATCATATTATGATGGTCTGGGCTACATTACAGAGCTCTCGGAGCGACCCTCTTGTATATGAATCCCTCTTAGTAAGTCTTTCCTGTTATCTAAGGTTCTATCCTCCACAAAGTCAAAAATGCAGATTGCCTCCATCTACATGCCTTTTGGAATAAATATTAATAGCTTTAAAAAAAACTGAACTAATCAAAATGAGAAACAGTTCAATAATAACACTTGGAGATTTCAATTCCTCACTTCCAGTAATGGATAGACAACTACACAGAAGATCAACCAGGAAACATAAGATGTACATAAAACTGTAAACCAACTCCAGAACACCTGGAACAACACAGCAAAACGATACAACTGGTAAAAACTATAAACCAATACCAGAATACTTGGTACAATATAGCAAAATGCACGCTTTCTGCTGAAATGCACATGGAAATACGGGCCAAGGTAGATCCATGATAGGCCATAAAATAAGTCTCAACAAATTTAAAAGATTCAAATCATACAAAGTATGTTCCAGGATCAAAAGTAGACCAAGTTAGAAATCAATAGCAAAGGGAAATTTGAGAAAACTCACAACTGGGTGGAAATTAAATAATTAATGGTCAAACCAGAAGAAACAAGGGAAACCAGAAAAATCACTAAGAGAAATGAAAAGAAAACAAAATGCACCAAAAGTATGGGATAAGATGAAAGCATTGCTCAGAGGCATATAGTTGCAAGTGCTTACCCTAAAAAAAAAATTAAAAAAAATCAAGTCAGTAACCCAGCATCCTACCTTTAGAAACAGAAAAGAAAAGAAAATCAGGCTCAAAGCAAAAAGAAGGAAGGAAATAATAACAATTACAACATAAATCAATGAAACAAAGAATGGAAAAACAATAGAGAACTCAATGAATTAAAAGTTGGTTCTTGGAAAATGTATAAACCTGTAGCTAAGCAGACACAGTAAAGAAAGAGAGAAAGTAAATTATTAAGATAAAAAATGGAAGAGAGAACATTATTATTAACCTTATAGAAATTAAAAGGTTTATAAGGAAATAATACAAGCAAGGCTTTCCAGGTGACGCTAAGTAAGTAAAGAATCTGCCTGCCAATGCAGGAGACACGAGTTCAATTCCTGGATTAGGAAGATACCCTGGAGGAGGGCATGGCAACCCACTCCAGTGCATAGCAACCCTGGAGAATCCCATGGACAAAGGAGCCTGGCAGGTTACAGTCCATAGCGTCACAAAGAGTCGGACGTGACTGAAGCAACTTAGCAGAGCACACATTACATAAGGAATTATATACCAACAAATTAAAATATATAGAGGAAATGAACAAATGTTGGGAAAGATAAATCTGCCAAATCTAAATCAAGGAGATATATAAAATTTGAATATTTTATAATAAAGACATTGAATTAATAGCTTAAAAATTCCCCACAAAGGAAAGCCCCAGACCATATGACTTCACTGGTAAATTCTACTATACATTTAAAGAATTAGCATCAATTATTCACAAATTCTTCTAAAACATAAAAGAGGCAGAAACACTTCTTTTCTTTGACTGTGTATTACCCTGATACCAAAGCCATAGACATTACAGAAAATTTGATATCAATACCCCTTATAAATACAAGTACATCTAAAAATTCTTCAAAAAATACTATCAAACCAAATGAAACAATATATAAAAATGATTATATATGTTGTTCACAAACAAGTGGAATTTATTCCAGGATTTGAAGGTTTGTTCAATATGCAAATCAATGTTAAAAATCAATCAATGTAATATACTATATTAATAAAACAAAGGACAAAAAAATATATTATCAACTCAGTAGATGTACAAAATTATTTTACAAATTCAATTCCTTTTCATGACAGAAAACACTCAAAAAAAAAAAAGCAACTAAGAATAGGAGGGAATTCTTCAACATAATAAAGTATATCTATTAAAATCCACATCTGTTATCATACTTAATGGTGAAAGACTGAAATCTTTCCCCAAAGATCTATAATGAACCAAGGAAGTCTGTTCTTATCACATGTTCTCAAAATTGTATTGGGAATGCTAGCCAGAGAAATTAGGCAAGAAGATGAAATAAAAAGCACCAAGATTGGAAAAGAAGTAAAATTATCCTTATCGGCAGATAAAATAATTCTGTATATAGAAAATCTATCAATAAAACCAAAATAGACCTAATAAACAAGCTCAGCAAGAACACAAGTTGCAAAAACAATGTGCTAACATCAACTGTATTTCTGTATACTAGCAATGACTGATCTGAAAATAAAATATTAAAACAATTCCATATATCATGGAATAGCATCATTAAGAATGAAATACTTAGGGACAAATGTAACCAAAGAAGTGCAAGACATACACTTCAAACTATAAAACATTAGTGAAAGAAATTAAAGAAACCTAAATACATGAAACAATATCCTTTGTTCATGGATTTGAAGACTTAATATTGTCAACATGACAATATCCATCAGATTGATCCAAAGATTCAATAAAATATCTATCGAAATTCTACCTGAATTTTTTCTTTCTTTCATAATTTGACAACCTGCACTTAAAATTCAGAATACATAAGACAATCTTGAAAGACAAGAATCAAGTTGAAGGACTCCCATGTTCAAAACAACTACAAATGAGGGAGAAAAAATAATCTTTTCCAGAAATAGTGCTAGGGAAACTGAATACCTAAATAAAAGAATGTCTTTGGACCCCTATCTCATATCATACACAAAAATTAACTCACAATGGATTAAAGGCCTAAATACTAGAACCGAACTACAAAACTAGAAAGAAACATTGGATTATATCTTTATGACCTTGGGTTAGGCAATGGTTTCATATTATCAAAAGCAAAAGTGACAAAACAGAATAGATAAATTATATTTCATAAAAAAAAATAAAATTCTTGAGTATCAAAGGACACCCTCAAGAAAGTAAAAATCAACCAATAGAATAGGAGAAAATATTCACAAATCACATATCTGATAAGAAAAAACAATTAAAAACTGGACAAAGTATTTAAATAAACCTTTCTCCAAAACAGATATACAAATGACCAATAAGTACATGAAAATATAACCACCATCATGAGTTATCAGGTGAAGCTAATTCAAAATGAAAACTAGATATCATTTCACACCCTAAATTAAAAAGCATACCTAAAATTAAAAAGATTAAAATGTTAGAGAATGTATACAAATTGAAAATCTTACACATTCTAGTGGAATAAAAATTTTTGCCTATTTTGCAGTAATCTTGCAGTTCCTTAAAACATAATAGATTCCCCACATGACCCCACAGTGTCACTCCTGGGTATATGTCCAAGAGAACTGAAAAAATATCTCCATGTAAAATATTGTACATGGATATTCATATCAGTGTTATTAATAATGACCAAAAAGTGGAAACAAGACAACTGACTATCAGTGAATGAACTGATAAATAAATGTGATATATCCATACAATGGAAAAAATACTGAGCCAGAAAAAAAAAAAGAAGTGTTAAAAAACAATGAGTGAATGAACCATAACACTATGTATGGAGAGCCATATATAAGAGCCATATATAAAGATTTTAAAATTTAAAAAATAAAAAACTAAAAAAAAAAAAAGACTCCATATTACACAACACTGTTTTCATGAAAAGTCTAGAATCAGCAAATTCATTGATACAGCAGGTACATTAGTGATTTCCAGGGACCATAGGGAGAGAAGAATGGGGAATGACAGCTAATGTGTATGGGGTTTCTATTGGGGTAACAAAAATATACTAGAATCAGATAGTGGTGCTGGGTTGTACCACTGTGAATATATTAAAATCTCCTTGATTGTACACTTGCTATGGCTGAATTGCATGATATGTGAATTATATCCCAATTTTAAAAATGCAATTATAAAAACTGTGAAAAACTATTACATATTGTAGACACTCCATTAATTCGTTCCTTAATCACTGAGGTTTAACTCTATCAGCATATGCCTATATATTTGCATATAGAAACTTGGAATAGCCTGTCCTCAACTTTTAAAATTTATTAATAATCTGTTTGAAAATTGAATGTAAAGGAGTCTTATGTATAATACTAGAAATTCTTAACTCCAGCTTGCTTTCCAAATTTTCTCATACATGATGATGCTTTTAAAAACATCTAACTTATTGAGTGCAGGTTTTTTCAAAATAACTTTATTTATTTATTTATTTGGCTTTGCTTTTTCTCCAGTTGCGGCGAGCAGGAGAAACTCTCTAGGTGCAGTGCACAGGCTTTTCCTTGCAGTGGCTTCTCTTGTGGAGCACAGGCTCTAGAGCATCTGGGCTCCAGCACATGGGCTCAGCAGTTGTAGCTCCAGGGCTCTAGGGCACTGGCTCAGTAGCTGTGGCACATGACTTAGTTGCCCTGAGGTATGTGAGATCTTCCTGGACCAGGAATTGAAACTATGTCTCCTGAATTGGCAGCCAAATTCTTCACCACTGAGCCACCAGGGAAGTACCCGAATACAGTTATTTTAAGAATGACATCAATTTTGGATATCTTATTTCTGCTTGTTTATTATTAAAGTTCTTGCTTAAATTATATCAGGTGTTTCAACGTGTCCTCAAATTCCTTACCTGTTATATGACTCTTCAACGTCCATTTTCAGAGATCAATCACAGTGTGCAGGTAAGTTTTTCAAAACCTAATGACCAAAGATGGTGGAGGAATAGGACAGGGAGACCACTTTCTCCCCTACAAATTCATCAAAAGAACATTTCAACACTGAACAAATTCTACAAAACAACTTCTGAATGCTGGCAGAGGACATCAGGCACCCAGAAAAGCAGATCATTGTTTTCAAAAACAGGTAGGAAAAAATGAAAGACAAAAAAAGAGACAGAGGAGGTAGGGAGGGAGCTCCGTCCCAGGAAGGGAGTCCTGGCCCGGGAAAGGAGTCTTAAAAAGAGAGAAGTTTCCAAACACCAGGAAACACTCTCACTGCCGAGTCTGTGGCGAGCCTTGGAAGCACAGAGGGCAACATAACAGGGAAGAAAAATAAATAATTAAAACCAACAGATTACGAGCCCAGTGGTAACTCCCCAGGGAGAAACAGTGCAAATGCCTGCATCCGCCACTAGCAAGCGGGGGCTGGGCAGGGAGGCGCGGGCTGCAGTGCTTTTTAAGAATCGGGCCGGAATGCTGCCAGTGTAACCAGAGCGAACAAACTTGGGCTAGCAAACCAGACTGTGGGATAGCTACCATGCGAAAAGCTCTAACATAATACACTGCCAGGACCGCACACAGAACAAAAAATGGAACAGAATTAGCCAGCTACAGACCATCCCCCTCCGGTGACAGGCAGCCAGAGCTGTAAGGGCTGGAAGGGGGCAATCACAGCCCCTGAGAGACCCTACCTACCAAACTGCAAGCAGGCTTCTTTGCTAAGACTTCTTGGGGTCCTGGACAGTCACCATCCATCTCACAAGGGGCGCCAGCGGTACACCCAGAAAACTGAGCAGCAGGGAAGGGAAAAGTGATAAGTCACAGCGACTGCACTCGCCAAACACCTGAGCTACTCAGACCTGGGAAGGGCATAAAACGCAGGCCCAACCGAATCTGCACCTCTGAGCACTACCTGAGAGCTGAGCCTGAGCAGCTTAAACCAGGGAGGTGCATGCAGCCTAGGGCCGGCCTCAGATGGTTCCCGGCAGAGCAACATAGAGCCTGAGCGGTGTGCGCCGTGTGCAGGGGCATGCCCAGCGTGGCTGAGACACTGCGAGCACATGCCAGTGTTATTTGTTTGCAGCATCCTTCCCTCCCCACAACGTGACTGAACAAGTGAGCCTAAAAAAAAAAGTGTCTACCACCGCCCCCCTTGTGTCAGGGCAGAAATCAGACACTGCAGAGACCAGCAAACAGAAGAAGCTAAACAGAGGGAACCGCCTTGGAAGTGACCCCACACTGCCCACAACACCAGAGAAAGTCACAGAAATATCATTACTATTTTTACGACCGTTCTCTTTCTTTTATTTTTTTTTTTTGTTGATCTTGTTGTTTGACTGTTTTCTCTTCTTTTCTTTTTCTTTTTTTTAACATTTTTAAATTTTTAAGTCCTCTATTTCTCCTTTAATTTTAATTTTTATAACCTACTATTACTTTTAAAAAAAAACCACCCTATTTTTAAAGCAAATGCTGTATATATATTTTTTGTGGTTGTTGTTGTTGAGTCCTGTGACTTTTTTTTTCTTTTCTTTAATATTGTATTGATGAAAATCCAACCTCTACTCTAGATTTTTAATCTTTGCTTTTTGGTGTTTGTTGTCAATTTTGTACATTTAAAAACCCAATCTTCAGTACCCAACTTTACCTGAGAGTGAGATTACTGGCTTGACCACTCTCTCATCCTTTAGACTCTCCTTTTTCTCCACCAGGTTGTCTCTGCCTCCTCTCTCCCCCTTCTCTTCTCTACCCAACTCTGTGAATCTCTGTGTGTTCCAGACGGTGGAGAACACTTAGGGAACTGGTTACTGGCTGGATCTGTCTCTCTCTTTTTCATTTCCCTCTTTTATCCTCTGGGCCACCTCTGTCTACTTCCTTCCTCACCTCTACCCTGTATAACTCCGTGAACACCTCTGAGCAGTCCAGACTGTGGAGCGCACATAAGGAAGTGATTACTGGCTAGCGTGCTCTCTCCTCTTTTGATCCCACCTCATCTCATTTCAGTCACCTCTAACTACCCCCTCCCTCTTCTCTTCTCCATGTAACTCAGTGAACCTCTCCAGGTGTCCCTCAATGTGGAGAAACTTTTCATCTTTAACCTAGATGTTTTATCATCGGTGCTGTATAGATGGAGAAGTCTTGAGGCTACTGTAAAAATAAAACTGAAAACCAGAAGCAGGAGGCTTTAGTCCAAATCCTGAGAACATCAGAGAACTTCTGAATCCAGGGAACATTAATCAATAGGAGCTCATCAAATGCCTCCATACCTACACTGAAACCAAGCACCACCCAAGGGCCAACAAGTTCCAGAGCAAGACATACCACACAAATTCTCCAGCAACACAGGAACACACCCCTGAGCTTCAATATACAGGCAGCTCAAAGTTACTCCAAAACCATAGACATCTCATAACTCATTAGTGGACACTTCATTGCACTCCAGAGAGAAGAAATCCAGCTCCACCCACCAGAACTCCGACACAAGCTTCCCTAACCAAGAAATCTTGACAAGCCACTGGTACAACCCCACCCACAGCGAGGAAACTCCATAATAAAGAGAACTCCACAAATTCCCAGAATACAGAAAGGCCACCCCAAATGCAGCAATATAACCAAGATGAAGAGACAGAGGAATACCCAGCAGGTAAAGGAACAGGAGAAATGCCCACCAAACCAAACAAAAGAGGAAGAGATATGGAATCTACCTGAGAAAGAATTCTGAATAATGATAGTGAAAATGATCCAAAATCTTGAAATAAAAATGGAATCACAGAGGTTTAACAAGGACCTAGAAGAAAAAAAAAAGAGTCAATATATAATGAATAATGCAATAAATGAGATCAGAAACACTTTGGAGGCAACAAATAGTAGAATATCGGAGGCAGAAGATAGGATTAGTGAAGTAGAAGATAGAATGGTAGAAATAAATGAATCAGAGAGGAAAAAAGAAAAATGAATTAAAAGAAATGAGGACAATCTCAGAGACCTCCAGGACAATATGAATTGCTCCAACATTCAAATTATAGGAGTCCCAGAAGAAAAACACAAAAAGAAAGACTATGAGAAAATACTTGAGGAGGTAATAGTTGAAAACTTCCCTAAAATGGGGAAGGAAATAATCACCCAAGTCCAAGAAACACAGAGAGTTCCAAATAGGATAAACCCAAGGTGAAACACCCCAAGACACATATTAATCAAATTAACAAAGATCAAACACAAAGAACAAATATTAAAAGCAGCAAGGGAAAAACAACAAATAACACACAAGGGGATTCCCATAAGGATAACTGCAGATCTTTCAACAGAAACACTTCAGGCCAGGAGGGAATGGCAAGACATACTTAAAGTGATGAAAGAAAATAACCTACAGCTCAGATTACTGTACCCAGCAAGGATTTCATTCAAATATGAAGGAGAACTCAAAAGCTTTACAGACAAGCAAAAGCTGAAAGAATTCAGCACCACCAAACCAGCTCTCCAACGAATGCTAAAAGATATTCTCTAGACAGGAAACATGAAAAGGGCATATAAACCCAAACCCCAAACAGTAAAGTAAATGGCAACGGGATCATACTTATTAATAATTACCTTAAATGCAAATGGGTTGAATGCCCCAACCAAAAGGCAAAGACTGGCTGAATGGATACAAAAACAAGACCCCTATATATGCTGCCTACAAGAGACCCACCTCAAAACAAGGGACACATACAGACTGAAAGTGAAGGGCTGGAAAAAGATATTCCACGCAAATAGAGACCAAAAGAAAGCAGGAGTAGCAATAATCATATCCGATAAAATAGACTTTAAAACAAAGGCTATGAAAAGAGACAAAGAAGGCCACTACATAATGATCAAAGGAACAATCCAAGAAGAAGATATAACAATTATAAATATATATGCACCCAACATAGGAGCACCGCAATATGTAAGACAAATGCTAACAAGTATGAAAGGGGAAATTAACAATAACACAATAATAGTGGGAGACTTTAATACCCCACTCACATCTATGGACAGATCAACTAAACAGAAAATTAATAAAGAAATGCAAACTTTAAATGATACGGTAGACCAGTTAGACCTAATTGATATCTATAGGACATTTCACCCCCAAACAATGAATTTCACCCTTTTCTCAAGTGCTCACAGAACCTTCTCCAGGATAGATCACATCCTGGGCCATAAATCTAACCTTGATAAATTTAAAAAAAAAATTGAAATCATTCCAAGCATCTTTTCTGACCGTAATGCATTAAGATTAGATCTCAATTACAGGAGAAAAACTATTAAAAATTCCAACATATGGAGGCTGAACAACACACTTCTGAATAACCAACAAATCACAGAAGAAATCAAAAAAGAAATCAAAATATGCATAGAAACTAATGAAAATGAAAACACAACAACCCAAAACCTGTGGGACACTATAAAAGCAGTGCTAAGAGGAAAGTTCATAGCAATACAGGCATACCTCAAGAAACAAGAAAAAAGTCAAATAAATAACCTAACTCTACAACTAAAGCAACTAGAAAAGGAAGAATTGGAGAACCCCAGAGTTAGCAGAAGGAAAGAAATCTTAAAAATTAGGGCAGAAATAAATGCAAAAGAAACAAAAGAGACCATAGCAAAAATCAACAAAGCCAAAAGCTGGTTCTTTGAAAGGATAAATAAAATTGACAAACCATTAGCCAGACTCATCAAGAAACAAAAGGAGAAAAATCAAATCAATAAAATTAGAAATGATAATGGAGAGATCACAACAGACAACACAGAAATACAAAGGATCATAAGAGACTACTATCAGCAATTATATGCCAATAAAATGAACAACGTGGAAGAAATGGACAAATTCTTAGAAAAGTACAACTTTCCAAAACTGAACCAGGAAGAAATAGAAAACCTTAACAGACCCATCACAAGCACGGAAATTGAAACTATAATCAGAAATCTTCCAACAAACAAAAGCCCAGGTCCAGACGGCTTCATAGCTGAATTCTACCAAAAATTTAGAGAAGAGCTAACACCTCGCCTACTCAAACTCTTTCAGAAAATTGCAGAGGGAGGTAAACTTCCAAACTCATTCTATGAGGCCACCATCACCCTAATACCAAAACCTGACAAAGATGCCATAAAAAAAGAAAACTACAGGCCAATATCACTGATGAACATAGATGCAAAAATCCTTAACAAAATCCTAGCAATCAGAATCCAACAACACATTATAAAGATCATACACCATGACCAAGTGGGCTTTATCCCAGGGATGCAAGGATTCTTCCGTATCTGCAAATCAATCAATGTAATTCACCACATTAACAAATTAAAAAACAAAAGCTATATGATTATCTCAGTAGATGCAGAGAAGGCCTTTGACAAAATTCAACATCCATTTATGATTAAAACTCTCCAGAAAGCAGGAATAGAAGGAACATACCTCAACATAATAAAAGCTATATATGACAAACCACAGCAAACATTATCCTCAATGGTGAAAACTTGAAAGCATTTCCCCTAAACAAGACAAGGGTGCCCACTTTCACTACTACTATTCAACATAGTTTTGGAAGTTTTGGCCACAGCAATCAGAGCAGAAAAAGAAATAAAAGGAATCCAAATTGGAAAAGAAGAAGTAAACCTCTCACTGTTTGCAGATGACATGATCCTCTACATAGAAAACCCAAAGACTCCACCAGAAAATTACTAGAGCTAATCAATGAATATAGTAAAGTTGCAGGATATAAAATCAACACACAGAAATCCCTTGCATTCCTATACACGAATAATGAGAAAGTAGAAAAAGAAATTAAGGAAACAATTCCATTCACCATTGCAACGAAAAGAATAAAATACTTAGGAATATATCTACCTAAAGAAACTAAAGACCTATATATAGAAAATTATAAAACACTGATGAAAGAAATCAAAGAGGACACTAATAGATGGAGAAATATACCATGTTCATGGATCAGAAGAATCAATATAGTGAAAATGAATATACTACCCAAAGCAATCTACAGACTCAGTGTAATCCCTATCAAGCTACCAGCGGTATTTTTCACAGAGCTAGAACAAATAATTTCACAATTTGTATGGAAATACAAAAAACCTTGAATAGCCAAAGCAATCTTGAGAAAGAAGAATGGAACTGGAGGAATCAACCTGCCTGACTTCAGGCTCTACTACAAAACCACAGTCATCAAGACAGTATGGTACTGGCACAAAGACAGAAATATAGATCAATGGAACAAAATAGAAAGCCCAGAGATAAATCCACACACCTATGGACACCTTATCTTCGACAAAGGAGGCAAGAATATACAATGGATTAAAGACAATCTCTTTAACAAGTGGTGCTGGGAAAACTGGTCAACCACTTGTAAAAGAATGAAACTAGATCACTTTCTAACACCACACACAAAAATAAACTCAAAATGGATTAAAGATCTAAACATAAGACCAGAAACTATAAAATTACTAGAGGAGAACACAGGCAAAACACTCTCCGACAAAAATCACAGCAGGATCCTCTATGATCCACCTCCCAGAATTCTGGAAATAAAAGCAAAAATAAACAAATGGGATCTAATTAAAATTAAAAGCTTCTGCACAACAAAGGAAACTGTAAGCAAGGTGAAAAGACAGCCTTCTGAATGGGAGAAAATAATAGCAAAAGAAGCAACTGACAAACAACTAATCTCAAAAATATACAAGCAACTTATGTAGCTCAATTCCAGAAAAATAAACGACCCAATCAAAAAATGGGCCAAAGAACTAAATAGACATTTCTCCAAAGAAGACATACGGATGGCTAACAAACACATGAAAAGATGCTCAACACAACTCATTATCAGAGAAATGCAAATCAAAAGCACAATGAGGTACCATTTCACGCCAGTCAGAATGGCAGTGATCCAAAAGTCTACAAGCAATAAATGCTGGAGAGGGTGTGGAGAAAAGGGAACCCTCTTACACTCTTGGTGGGAACGCAAACTAGTACAGCACTATGGAGAACAGTGTGGAGATTCCTTAAAAAATTGCAAATAGAACTGCCTTATGACCCAGCAATCCCACTGCTGGGCATACACACCGAGGAAACCAGAATTGAAAGAGACACATGTACCCCAATGTTCATTGCAGCACTGTTTATAATAGCCAGGACATGGAAACAACCTAGATGTCCATCAGCAGATGAATGGATAAGCAAGCCGTGGTACATATACACAATGGAGTATTACTCAGCCATTAAAAAGAATACATTTGAATCAGTTCTAATGAGGTGGATGAAACTGGAGCCGATTATACAGAGTGAAGTAAGCCAGAAAGAAAAACACCAATACAATACACTAACACATATATATGGAATTTAGAAAGATGGTAATGATAACCCTGTATGCGAGACAGCAAAAGAAACACAGATGTGTAGAACAGACTTTTGGACTCTGTGGGAGAGGGAGAGGGTGGGATGATTTGGGAGAATGGGAATTCTAACATGTATACTATCATGTAAGAAATGAATCTCCAGTCTATGTTCGATACAGGATACAGGATGCTTGGGGCTGGTGCACAGGGATGATCCAGAGAGATGATATGGGAAGGGAGGTGGGAGGGGGGTTTAGGATTGGGAGCTCATTTACACCCGTGACTGATTCATGTCAATGTATGGCAAAACCAATACAGTATTGTAAAGCAAAATAAAGTAAAAATAAACCTAAAAAACAAAAAAAAACTAATGACCATCAGGAAGCCATGAGACAAAGCTTTCCTCCACAAACATATGCATCAGAAAAGGATTTTCTGTTAGCCAGCTCCATAAGGCTCTTGAAAGTATTGGTCACTCAGTCATGTCCAACTCTGTGACCCCATGAACTATAGCCCACAAGCTCCTCTGTCCATGGAATTCTCCAGGCAAGAATAATGGAGTAAGTACTCATTCCCTTCTCCAGGGGATCTCACTGACCTAGGGATGGAACCTGGGTCTCCTGCATTGCAGGCAGATTCTTTACCATCTGGGCCACCAGGGAAGCCCATATAATGTTCTCAAGTTCCACCTGCGTGATGGATGTTTATTTGTTTATTCTTCAGAAGAAAACAGTAGCACTGTCTTCAGTTGTTCATTTTGCCTTGCAAGTCTACATAGCCACAAACACCTTAATTATCCAGCTTTCCCACAACTAACAGGAAGACTGCTCAAAGCTACAACTGACAAGCTCTTGAAATAACCATGGGAGTTACACCTGAAAAGCTGCTAGGTATTAGCAGAAGACATCCCTGCTGCTGTGAAAATGTTAATTAATTTGATCTCTCAGAGGAGCAAGGAACATTCCCCTGCTTCCCACCATTTACATAACAATTAAATGTTTCTGTGCTAACTCGGACCCTGACTGCTAAGCAGGTCACTACTTTCACTGAACACCTTGTTGTCAGTTTAAGATGGCAGAGTGATTCATTTAAAATTTTAGCTTCTTTCAATGCATTTAAAATGCACACTTCCTGCCAGCTAAATCCAAGCTCAAAACCTCAAGTATGAGACTAGTACTGAAAAGAACTACAATACTAATTAATGGAGCTTGCATTTTTTGTCTGACATGTCACAATAAATGGGTTTCCAAACACTGAATCACAACTGTTTAAAGTTGGGATTTTTTTACTCTGAATCCCAACTGTTTAAAGCTCTGACCCAGAAATCTTGATTGGGGAACTTTTCCTCAATTCTTAAAACATTCCCTTATTTAATCTCAGCTTCACTGCTTCCATTTCATTTTGTTCTAAACTGTGTAGTCATAGACCTCAATTTGGGGCTTCCTAGTGGTAAAGAATCCACCTGCCAAGGCAGGAGATATGGATTTGATCCATGTGTTGGGAAAATCCCTGGGGGGAGGAAATGACAACCCAATCTAATATTCTTGCCTGGAGAATTCCATGGACAGAGGAGCCTGGCAGGCTACAGTCCATGGGGTTGCAGAGTCAGATACAGTTTAGTGACTTAACAGCAGCAGTAGCAGGCCTCAGTCTTTCTCAAACTCACACATTCCCCCCTCCTGGAATTTCAGTGTATCCAAAATCCCCAGACTTCCTGCTTCTTTTGGAATAGATTAGACGCTTCTCAGAACTAACAACGGTAGGTCTTTCTACTCTAAGCAAAAATGATCATTACTGCTTTTTTGCTGTCAACTATTCTGTGAGCAAAAATTTCTAGGATACCTATCAGTGTGTTTACCCATTTGTAGTAAATAAGAACTTCATTTACTGTTTATAAAAGTAGTGGTCCCTTTACCTCCTCTGCTTAAAAAAATTAGAGAAGAGAAGCTCAAAGTAGGAGTCATTTTCTGTTGGGAATGAGGGGCTTGGCTGAAGAGGTGTGTCTGTTTGGGCAAGGGTTCTAGGAGACAAGCCATTTCTGAGAATTTTGGCCCAAGTCCTTTCCTATTTCCAATCAAAAAACTGAGGGTGTGAGCTGTCTCATGGTGGTGTGATGAAAGGAAAATCAACATGGAGTCAATATCGTTAAGAGAGTTCTCTAATATGAAGCCATCACAGAAGTGTGACTTCTGCACATCTCAGTCCAGATAGAATCTGACCTTTTGAGCCCTTATTGTCTTAACTGATGCAGGCATCAGAACATGTATCTACCCAATGGACCCTTAGGCTAAAGTAATTCATGACAGCTTAACCCTTAAGGACAAATATTTCCTTCCTTTTTTTTAAAATAAGAAAAGTTTTAATTATTATTATTATTATTGTTTTTTATTGAGGTATAGTTGCTTCATGGGCTTCTCTGGTGGCTCAGATGGTAAAGAATCCGCCTGCAGTGCAGGAGACCTGGGTTCGATACTGGGTTGAAAAGACCCCTTGGAGGAAAGCACGCAACCCACTCCAGTATTCCTGCATGGAGAATCCCCATGGACAGAGGAGCCTGGCGGGCTACAGTCCATGGGGTCGCAAAGAGTCAGACACAACTGAGCCACTAAGCACAGCACATAGTTGCTTCACAATGTTGTGCTAGTCTCTGCTGTACATTGAAGTGAATCAGTTATCTGTACATATAAATGCCCTCCTTTTTGGATTCCCTTCCCATTTAGGTCACCACAGAGCAATGAGTAGAGTTCCCTGTGTATACAGCAGGCTCTCACTAGTTATCTGTTTCATGCATAGCAGTTTTTACATGTCAGTGCCAATCTCCCAATCCATTCTATCCCCCTGTTCCTGCCTTGGCATCCATATTTTTGTTCTCTACATTTCTGTTTCTATCTCTTCTTTGTAAATAGGTTCATCTGTACCATTTTTCTAGATTACAGTGCCGGAGAGGGTATGGAGAAAAGGGAACTCTCTTGCACTGTTGGTGGGAATGTAAACTGATACAGCCGCTATGAAGAATAGTATGAAATTTCTTCAAAAAACTAAAAATAGAACTACCATATGACCCAGGAATCCCACTATTCAGCATGTGCCCAGAAAAGAAATAATCATTCAGGAAGAAACATGTACCCCAAGGTTTACTGCAACACTATCTGCATGGAAGCAAACAAAATGTCCATTAACTGAAGATGTGGTACCTATACACAATGGACTATCACTTAGCCATAAACAGGAACAAAACTGGGTCATTTGTAGCGATGTGTATGGACCTAGAAACAGTCGTACAGAGTGAAATATTTCTTTTCTTATGCCAGAGTACAACCTTGTGATTTTTGCTTTTATAAAACCCTGAGTCTTTCTCTTCCCTGGAATACACTTTCAGTTTTACATGAATCTATGTCTCCTGAATTGCAGGTCTTAAGACCTCCAATAAAGTCTTTGTTCTTTGCAGCCTTTGTACTGATTATTGCTCAACAGCATTGCTTAAGGGCAGAGTAAAAAGGAAAGAAGTCTTCCTTTTGGTGGCTCAATGGTAAAGAATTCACCTGCCATTGCAGGAGACATGAGTTCAACCCCTGGTCGGGAGGTCCCATGACAAAGATGTCAACCCACTCCAGTATTCTTGCCTGGGAAATCCCATGGACAGAGGAACCTGGCAGGCGACAGTCTATGGGGTTGAAAGAGCTGGATACAAGTTAGTGACTAAACACCACCAACAACAAAATGGAAAGAAAAAGTTCAAGTTCTACTTTGGCACTGACATTTGCTCCATGTTTTATTATCCCTTTAACAAATTCTTCTGGTCCCAGCCTTGGTTTCTCATAGTTTTACAGAAAAATGATGTTAAATTAGGAAATATTCTTGAATTTTCCCAAATTATCAATGATTATCCCTGCCAGTATCATGCATTCTTTAGAAGAATAAATAAAAATAAAATAAAATAAACCTTGCAATTCTCCAATATTGCAGGGATGTGTGAGGATTAGAAAAAACATATATGGTATGGAAACAACATAAACAATAAATAAATTATATAAATATAAGCAAATGCTGTTATTTTATCATTATTTGAAGATTTAGTCTCCTCACAATGCCAGTTTCTAAAACACACAAACAGTGAAATCATGAGACAAACCTGAGAGAAAAGTCTGCGAACATCTGGCTCAAATTTCTCAATGATGGATGAAAAACACTTGCTGGAGCTAAAGGTTTTTTGTGTTAATTCTGATTCTAAATTATTTAATGTTATTGAAGAATTTATGAGGCAATCTCTTTGCACAAAGCACTGTGATAGATACTAATGATCCTCAAATGCAAAAGTGCCTTAAACATAATCCTAACTAGTTCACAGTCTAGTTACTGAGGGCTGCCCACCAAAAACCATAAATATGTGAAGGAGATATAATAAGGATATAGAAGCAATTAATTCTGAATTGGGGGGTCAATTATAAAGAGGAAAGCATAACAGCCATTTATAATTTATAAGTTAATGTGCTATGTCTCCCTGGGATTTTTCTAATTATGAAATGAAGGACTCTATCATCTGTTAATAGAATTTCCAGTGTCTGCAAAATCTTAATGGAAAGCATTTTTGTTTAAACACAGAAGACTGAATATACGCATCCACCCGTTATATCTTCAAGAATACCCCCCCTAAAATTACTGTAAGGATTTAAAAATAGCTATAAATCTTCAAACCTACAGAAAGTAGGAGAGGAGATGACAACAGGCAAGAAATATCTAAATATTGGGAGATGGAAAGCAGATGGTCTGGTGGTATGTGATTTAACAGATCAGAGATTTCTCAAACTTATATACCAAAAGGAAGTAAGCCAAATTACAACAGAAAAAAAAAATCAGAAATTGAGTGTAAAACGTGTCTCTGAGATGCAGAACAGACTTGTGGACACAGTGACGGAAGGAAAGAGTGGGACTAGTTGAGAGAGTAGCATTGAAACATATACATTACCACATGTGAAATATACAGCCATTGGGAATTTGCTGTATGAAGCAAGGAGCTCAACCCAGTGCTCTGTGACAACCTAGATAGGTGGGATAGGGTTAGGAGTGGGAGAGTGGTTCAAAAGAGAGGTGACGTATGTATACCTATTACTGATTCATGTTGATGTATGGCAGAAAGCAATACAACATTGTAAAGCAATTATCCTCCAATTAATTTTTTTTTAAGTGTCTCTGACTGTGAGACATAGAGACATTGTCGACACATGGTATTGGTTGAAAGTTTTTACAAAAAGAAATCAGGTCCTCAGATCCATGTCCAAGGTTGTATAACTAAGCAGTCTTCCTTCCTTCTTTATGTCTGAAGGCTAAAGATTGATTCTCAATGATTAAACTATTCAGCAGTCAAACATAGGGACATCAGGCACAGCCAGGGTTAGCGTGCAATGTGATGCTAAAGATCAGATGACACTGCTACTTCATGCAGTGAAAATAAAAGGAAATGGTCTTAAAAGTATCAAATGAAAAAGATAAATTTCCTTCAAAGGAATAGTAATTATGTTATGAATAATGTTAATTTTATTAATAATGAAAACCTGAAGCCAACAGAGAAAACATTTCAAAAAGGTGAGGGAACACAATAGTCAAACTAGAATTTTATATCTGGATAAAGTGTCATTCAAATGAAAATGAAGTGAAGCCATTTGCAGACATAAAATGAAGCTTACAGTTTAGTAAGCTGATTTAAGCTGCATTTTAGTACAAAACAAACAATAATAATAACAGCAACAACAGCAAAAACAAATACACAGTAAGATACAATTGGCAAATTTATGCAACTTGCCAAATTCAAATAGCTGAATTTCACTGTCACAAATAAGTAAAATTAAAATTAAAACAACATCAAAGAAAGTGGGAAAGAGTTTAATGACTAGTTAGGCTTGCGAATGTCCTCATCTCACTAGAGAAAGTATAGAAATACTGCATAAGTTTAGCTAATGTAAGAAACTTAATTAATTCTAAAGATTTACCTTTAAAAATACAGTAATACTTCATGATTTTGAAATATTGCAAATGTTTTATTTCTTGTATGGCAGTCACATGAATGCTAATTTTGTGATAAACTAACTTTTATTCTGTGCAATTTCCGGTATGCCAATTGTATATCTATTGATCTATCTGTCTGTCTACATATTTGTCAATAGCCTGGTGTGATGATGTACTAGAGTTTTCCAAGATGTTACCACTGGGGGAGGCTGGATGAAGGGTACCTGGGACTTATCTGTATCAGTTTGTTTAGTCACTAAGTCATGTCCAACCTTTGCGATACCCCATGGACTATAGCCTGCCAGACTTCTCTGTTCATGGGATTTCCCAGGCAAGAATACTGGCTGCTGCTGCTGCTGCTGCTAAGTCACTTCAGTTGTGTCCAACTCTGTGCAACCCCATAGACGCCAGCTCACCAGGCTCCCACATCCCTGGGATTCTTCTGGCAAGAACACTGGAGTGGGTTGCCATTTCCTTCTCCAATGCATGAAAGTGAAAAGTGAAAGTGAAGTAGCTCAGTCGTGTCCGACCCTCAAGAGTACTGGAGAGGATTGCTATTTCCTTCTCCATGTCATCCAAGTGAAAGTCACTCAGTGGTGTCCAACTTTTTGTGACACCATGGACTATAAGGTCCATGGAATTCTCCAAGCTAGAATACTGGAATGGGTAACCATTCCCTTCTCCAGGGAATCTTCCCAATCCAGGTCCAAATCCAGTTCTCCTGCATTGCAGACACATTCTTTACCAGCTGAGCCACCAGGGAAGCCCCCCTTCTCCATGCACATCAATATTTTTTTTTAACTAGCAGAGATTTAAAAACACAATAAAAATATAAATAGTAGTTTACAGTCTGGCAAAGGGGAAAAACAAAGGAATATTTTAAATTTTATAAGCTAACAGAAGTAGGAAATGTGAGATTTTTAAAAGTAAGTAAATAAAAAATGTTCAATAGATAATTCAAGGTAAGATGGAAGGAATTAATTGAAACTGATCAGTGCTCAGATTAAATAAAAAATTAAATAACCTATCAAAAGGCAGTACTATGTATTGAATTTTCTAAAACCAAACAACCCAAAGAAAAAAATCTGCTATATAATCTTTAGCAGATGAACACTTAAAAGACATTACCAGAGAAAGATTAAAAATAAAAATTATGTGAAAAAAAAGGATCTCTATTTTTATCTGACTTAGCAATACTAATATTGTGATGGGGGACAGTGTTTGAGGCAAAAACATTGAATAGGATAAAATAGGTCCAAGGACAACTAATATTTTTTAAATAAACTTAAAAAAAAGCAGATCAAATGGAAGAAGAGAAAATAGAAAGGTGGATAAAATTAAAATAGCATGATAAAAAAGCTTGTTCTTAATAATTATGTTTCCAACAGAGACTATGCCCATTTTTATACAAAATGTTGAATATCTATAAAAATTTGTCAGGAACTATGTCACAAAGAAATCTCAATAAATATTAAAAAGTTACCTTCACAGAGTCCAGTTTCCCTGACCATAATGGAACTAAGTCACAATGGAATGGAAAACAAACATCAAATTATAATATACAAGACAAATTATTCCAAAAGTGATAACCACCTCTAATATCTGGCAATTAAAAACAGAATCTAATCAATTCATGGGTTAAATACATGATTATGTAAATTATAAACTATATACAAATATAATAATGCTTGCCAAAAATCTTTTGTAAAGTTATACTTTAAAAAACAAGGTGAATTAAAATAAAAACAGGTTTGTTGAAATCATGGGTCAAAAGAGTAGGAAGAGGATGGAGTAAGTTCAGAGAAAAATGAATGGAATACACAAAGAAGGGAGTTAAAAAAAATAATGAAACGGGTAAAGAAAAATGATCAGCAAGTCCCAAACTACATAGAAAAAAAGACTAGTAAATTAGACAAGTCTCTAATAACTACTACTACACAATAATTATTCAAAGCAAAATTATTAATGTGGATGAAGAGAAACACAATATAATCATTAAAGGAACACTGCACTAAGATATTCTCACCACCATGAATGTTTGTACCCTTAACAGCATCACTTCAAAATACAAAAGCAAAAATATTTAAAAGCAGAAACTGACAGATCACAATCACAGTGGGAATTTTTTTTTAAAATAAACATCTTACAAAAGCTATGGCTCACTAAAAAAGGTTATATTACAGGTGCCATTTTTGTTTTTAATGTTTTAAAATTTTAGGGTAGTTTTTCTATCTGCGTGTGTGTTTGCTTTTAATTAATGGGGAACTTTAATTATCACTTTCTATAAACACATTGTAAATTAGCCATGCAATGAAAGTGATAGTGTTAGTCACTGAGTCAAGTCTGATTCTTTTTAACTCCCACAAGGCTCTTCTGTCTATGGAATTCTCCAGGCAAGAATACTAGAGTGGGTAGCCATTCCCTTCTCCAGGGATCTTCCAGACCCAAGTATTGAACCTGGGGTCTCCAACGCTGCAGGCAGACTCTTTACTGTCTGAGTCACCAGGAAGCCCAAATTAGCCATACACAGGCATAGAAAAATTACCCAACGAAATCAAAGAGAAAACCTTAAAGCAAAATAGATAGATGATAGACAGATATATAGATGATACACCAACATTAGATTTGGGATAGTCATAACTTTGGAGAGGAAAGGATAGAAATTAAATTTGACTGGATACAAGAGGGCTTTAACCCTTATCCAAAATATCGTTTTTGTTTAAACATAAACTCTGAGGCAAATATAAAAAAGTGTTAAAATTCGTTAAATAGCATTACATTAGCTTTACGTTTGGCCCTTACATTGTTCTCTATGCGTTATTTATGTCTGAATTATTTCCTAAAACAAGTAAAACAGACACATGAGTAATTCTGCTATATTTACATGAAATGAGAATTACTATGACTTATTTTTTTAAATATCAGTGCTCCAGAGTAAAGAACAAACTATGTATTGTGAAAAAGCAAGAACAGTTCCAAATAAAATAATTAACTGAGGAAGATGATGAGACCCTACAGCCACAGCCATGCAGTGTTGACGTCTATACTCAGGTAGTTATGACACTGTAGTATTTGTAAAGAGTCTCACTGCTGGATCCCATTAAGCTGCTTGGGGATATGATCTGGTGCCTAAGACAAGATTTTACAGATGCTGCTGCTGCTGCTAAGTCGCTTCAGTCATGTCCGACTCTGTGTGACCCCAGAGACGGCAGCCCACTAGGCGACTGTCCCTGGGATTCTCCAGGCAAGAATATTGGAGTGGGTTGCCATTTCCTTCTCCAATGCATGAAAGTGAAAAGGGAAAGTGAAGTCGCTCTGTCATGCCCGACTCTTAGCGACCCCATGGACTGCAGCCTACCAGGCTCCTCCGTCCATGGGATTTTCCAGGCAAGAGTACTGGAGTGGGGTACCATTACCTTCTCCGAGTTATCAGACTACCAAGCATAAATCCCATATGTGTTGGGTAAACCATTATTTCTTCAAGGTCAGTGAAGAAATGACCTGGGTATAACCAATCAGAATGTCACGTCCCCTCTCATTCATTTATGGAAATGATTTATTTATGGAAATGCAAATGACTCAAGCTGTGTGCATCAAAGCTTTCCCCAGGACTACTGTTGAAACTGTCATGGAATAAGAACCCTATCTGGAAACACTGAGTACCAAAAGTCTATATAAAGTTGATGCTTGTGGTAATCATCTTTTACCATCTAGGAAGCATAACTGAAAACAGAGGGAAGGGAGAGTAATATAAAGTCTAATTTCCCCTTGTATTTTTCTGATAAATAAGCATTGAGTCTCATTTTGACTTGAACTAGCTTTCATGAGTTGTATTATTATTTTTTTTTTACTCCCCCAAGTAAAAGGTTCCTGACCCTATTACCCCAGCCATAAGAATCAGGCCAACACTCAAGAATTTTCACGGCTAACGAGTGTACTAATGCAGTGGCAGGCTGACATTCCCATGGTGGTGATAGATTTTTGGGGGTCATACCTGTTTAACTTTGTGATCAGTAGCATAAACCTTTGAGACAGCTAGCAGGATAAAAGTGCAACCTGTGACAATAGAACTGGGGTTTTTAATTGTGTAAACTACCTACCCTGCATTAGAACCTCAGTCTCCTTCTCACTAACAGTCCACCAGGACACACTGAGATCCTCAACCCCAAACTGACACATAAATCCTCCAGCATAGTATTATCCTGAAGAATCTATAAAATCAGCCTGGGAAAAACAAATGGAGGAGGGGGAATAACCATACAGTGACAGTCAACAGTCACATTCCTTTAGGTGTGACTATAAACTCTACACTTCATAGTTTTGCCAGGAGAACACACTGGTCATAGCAAACACCCTCTTCCAACAACACAAGAGAAGACTCTACACATGGGCATCACCAGATGGTCAACATCGAAATCAGATTGATTATATTCTTTGCAGCCAAAGATGGAGAAGCTCTATACAGTCAGCAAAAACAAGACCGGGAGCTGACTGTGGCTCAGATCATGAACTCCTTATTGCCAAATTCAGACTTAAATGGAAGAAAGTTGGGAAAACCACTAGACCATTCAGGTATGACCTAAATCAAATCCCTTATGATTACACAGTGGAAGAGAGAAATAGATTTAAGGGACTAGATCTGATAGAGTGCCTGATGAACTATGGATGGAGGTTCATGACGTTGTACAGGAGACAGGGATCAAGACCATCCCCATGGAAAAGAAATGCAAAAAAGCAAAATGGCTGTCTGGGGAGGCCTTACAAATAGATGGGAAAAGAAGAGAGGCAAAAAGCAAAGGAGAAAAAGAAAGATATTCCCATCTGAATGCAGAGTTCCAAAGAATAGCAAGGAGAGGTAAGAAAGGCTTCCTCAGAGATCAATGCAAAGAAATAGAGGAAAAGAACAGAATGGGAAAGACTAGCGATCTCTTCAAGAAAATTAGAGATACCAAGGGAACATTTCATGCAAAGATGGGCTCAACAAAGAACAGAAATGGTAGGGACCTAACAGAAGCAGAAGATATTAAGAAGAGGTGGCAAGAATACACAGAACTGGACAAAAAAGATCTTCTTGACCCAGATAATAACAATGGTGTGATCACTCATCTAGAGCCAGATATCCTGGAATATGAAGTCAAGTGGGCCTTAGGAAGCATCACTACAAACAAAGCTAGTGGAGGTGATGGAATTCCAGTTGAGCTATTTCAAATCTTAAAAGATGATGCTGTGAAAATGCTGCACTTAATATGCCAGCAAATTTGGAAAACTCAGCAGTGGCCACAGGACCAGAAAAGGTCAGTTTTCATTCCAATCCCTAAGAAAGGCAATGCCAAAGAATGTTCAAACTACTGCACAATTGTACTCATCTCACATGCTAGTAAAGTAGTTCTCAAAATTCTACAAGGCAGACTTCAATAATACGTGAACTGTGAAACTGCAGATGTTCAAGCTGCCTTTCAAAAAGTCAGAGGAACCAGAAATTAAATTTCCAAAATCCTCTGGATCATCAAAAAATCAAGAGAGTTCCAGAAAAACATCTATTTCTGCTTTATTGACTATGCCAAAGCTTTTGACTGTGTGGATCACAACAAGCTGGAAAATTCTTCAACAGATGGGAATACCAGACCACGTGACCTGCCTCTTGAGAAATCTATATGCAGGTCCGGAAGCAATAGTTGGAGCTGGACATGGAACAACAGACTGTTTTGGTTCCAAATAGGAAAAGGAGTGCATCAAGGCTATATATCATCACCCTGCTTATTTAACTTATATGCAGAGTACATCATGGGAAATGTTGGGCTGGATGAAGCACAAGCTGTACTCAAGATTGCTGAGAGAAATATAAATAACCTCAGATATGCTGATGACACCACCCTCATGGCAGAAAGTGAAGAAGAACTAAAGAGCCTCTTGGTGAAAGTGAAAGAGGAGAGTGAAAAAGTTGGCTTAAAACTCAACATTCAGAAAACAAAGATGATGGCATCTGGTCCCATCACTTCATGGCAAATAGATGGGGAAACAGTGGCTTACTTTATTTTGGGGGGCTCCAAAATCTCTGCAGATGGTGATTGCAGCCATGAAATTAAAATTGGCAGGAAAGTTATGACTAGCCTAGACAATATATTAAAAAACAGAGCCATTACTTTGCCAACAAAGGTCCATCTAGTCAAGGCTATGGTTTTCCCAGTGGTCATGTATGGATGTCAGAGCTGGACTAAAAGAAAGCTAAATGCCAAAGAATTGATGCTTTTGAACTGTGTTGTTGGAGAAGACCTTGAAAGTCCCTTGGACCGCAAGAAGAGCAAACCAGTCCATCCTAAAGGAGATCAGTCCTGAGTGTTCATTGGAAGGACTGATGTTGAGGCTGAAACTCCAATACTTTTGCCACTTGATGTGAACAGCTGACTCATTTGAAAAGACCCTGATGCTGGGAAAGATTGAAGGTGGGAGGAGAAGGGGATGACAGAGGATCAGATGGTTGGATGGCATCACCGATTCTGTGGACATGAGTTTGAGTAAACTCTGGGATTTGGTGACGGACAGGGAGGACTGGTGTGCTGCCGTCCATGGGGTCGTAAAAGTCAGACACGACTGAGTGAATTCATCTTCTGGGAGGAGTGAGATTACCTGTCACTACAGGAATGACCTTGATGTCCCATAGGCATGTCAAATGAAACTGACTTATAATAAAACCAGTCCTCCTCTGCTATTAACATGATCCCTGCACCAACCCCGTCCTGTATTTACCACACAGTGGTCAATTATAATTCATCTATGTGCATGCTAATTTGCTCCAGATGTGTCCGACTCTTCATGAACCTATGAACCATAGCCTGCCGGGGTCTCTGTCCATGGGATTCTCCAGGCAAGAATACTGTGGCTTGTCATGCCCTCCTTCAGGGAATCTTTCCAACCCAGAGATCAAACCTGTATCTCTTATGTCTCCTGCATTGGTAGGAGGGTTCTTTACCACTAGTGCCACCTGGGATGTCCATACGCCTTCTGCTGCTGCTGCTGCTGCTGCTGCTAAGTCACTCAGTCGTGTACGACTCTTCGCGACGCCAGGGACTGCAGCACACCGGGCTTCTCTGTCCATGCGATTTTCCAGGCAAGAGTACTAGAGTGGGGTGCCATTGCCTTCTCCAGTGCTTCTACAGCCAGTAACTGATATATTTTGTATAAGAAATACTTGATAAATGCTTGGAGTAAAAAGTGATACTTCCCCACCCCTCACCTCCTGCCCCAAGGTCACAAGGGCTGGGGTGTCAGTGAGCAACTACTCTGCCTGTAAGTGTGTGTGTGTGTGTGTGTGTGTATGTGTGTGAGAGGGAAAGTGTGTTTTTACAAGAATAAGTGCAAGGAATAGTTTCACATGTGGCTAAATACTGTGTAAAAATTCAGTCCTGCAGAACAAAGTGTGTAGACTCAAGAAATCCTGAGAACTGAAGCAGCATGAAATCTTGGAAATATTGGGGAACTTCCAAACTTCTATAAATTAGGAAGGTGGGTTCAAGGCACTCTCCTGATTCTCAAGGAGCCATGAGACTCCACCTGATGAAAGGTTATCCTGCTTTAAGAATGATGCCATCATCCTTTCGAATATTCAAGGCATCCTCAGTTTCTCTCCCTTGCCCACCATTCACATTCTACCCATGTATCTTGTTCCACATGCCTTCTAAATGTCTCTCCAGGCCCTTCCCTCAGGCTCTTTTTTCCTAACTCCTCTACGTATAGTCTCCATCTTTAGTTCGGCTCCCTCTACCATGGCCAGACAGAAACGAAGTGATTCCTCATACCCTTCTCTCCCTACAATCCCTGATCAGCTTGTTATCTTTACTCTCTTAAATGTTAGTCCTGCTTCATCTCCACGCCTACACACTAGTCCATGCTCCTACTATCCCTTACCTAGAAACTGCCTTCTTCCAATCTTTTTCTTTTCAATTGTACTTATTTATTTTTAATTTGTTGATGAGTGCTTTACAATATTGGCTTGATTTCTTTCATACAACAACAGGAATTATCCATGTGCTGTGCTTATTCACTCAGTCGTGTCTGACTCTTTGCTACTGTATGGACTGCAGCCTGCCAGGCTCCTCTCTGTCCATGGGGATTCTCCAGGCAGGAATACCGGAGTGGGTTTCCATGCTCTCCTCCAGGGGATCTTCCCAACCCAGGGATCGAACCCAGGTCTCTCACGCTGCAGGCAGATTTTTTACTGAATGAGCCACCAGGGAAGCCCAAATTAGCCATAGGTGTACATATGTCCCCTCCCTCTTCTTTCATCTTCATCCTCTCCATAGTGTCATCAAAATGATTTTTCTAAAATACAGAGTTTTATCTTAACCCATACTTGCTTAAAAGCTCATTTGGATAGTTTCTCATTGCTTTTATCAAAGTCCAGATTTAGCATGTGATACAGTCTCATTGTGCTTCCCGGGTGGCCCAGTGGTAAAGAATTCACCTGCCAGTGCAGATGTGGGCTCAATGGCTGTGTTGGGAAGATCCCTTGGAGGAGGAAATGGCAATCCACTCCAGTACTCATGCCTGGAGAACCCCATGGACAGAGGAGCCTGGCAGGCTGCAGGCCATAGCGCCACACAGAATCAGACATCACTGAAGAGACTTAGCATTCACGCGTGTGATTCATAGTTTGCACAATGCTTTCACTCACGTCAGTTGAGCTTTTGACCAGTATAGATATACCCTTCTTCTTCACTGACCACACCCAGTCAACTTCTCTCCCCCTAATGATTATATTGATGACTTCTGGAAACTACCCCCCTTCTCTCTGATTCATGTCACAGATCTGCTATAACCCTTTCACTGGAAGCTGAAAACATTATCATATAGCTTTAAAACTGGCCGTCCTTGAGGAAGGACCCCCACAAATAATGTGTAATCAGATATGCACCATTGTGTTACCTCCTTGCCTGGAAACATCACTGGTTCCCCAGAGCTCTTTGGATTAAGTTCGGACTTTTTGACAAATCTTAAAAGGTCCTTCATGTCCTGGTTCCTAAATGTACCTCCAACCATATACCCTGCCACATACTACTGAAACAAGAGGGAAAGGGGCAGGGCACAACCTTTAAAGAACGAAATGGCCAAAGGACAGAGCAAAAACTGATTGGGACCAAGTGGATCCAAAATGGTAGAAAATTTGACTTCTACTAGGCTTTGAATCTCATTATACACTCATTATAATACATTAGCATGCTAAATGGCACACTCTCCAGCACCATGACAGTTCTGAGGTAAACCATAAAAGGTCAAAAAGTGAGCAGTGGCCCAATTCCTGGAAATCTCTGCCCCTTTCCCCAAATAATTGGAATAATCTTCTTACTTATTAACCTATAAAATACCCAGCCCATCAAAACTAACCACGCCACACTTTGAGAGATCTCACCTCCTGAGAATGCACACATTATCTGTGGAGTATATTTCTCTCTACTTAAATCTACTTCTTACCTTTCACTTTGTCTCTAAATTCTTCCACAATGAAACTTAAAACCTCAAAATTATGGGGACAACTAATATACCTCTTGCAGTTTTCTACATAAACAAGGTGGTTTCATGCTACCCCACTTTCTCTCATGCTAGTGTTGCCATCTAAATAATCTTTCTTTTCTATCTTAGCATGATGACATTAATTCAATCACAGCTCTGGTACCATGTCTCAGAGGATGTTTTCCTGGATACTCGGACAGAGCAAAATATCCCTATACAACCCAGACTATATCTCATATGATTCATACCAAATTATATTAAAACCATCTTTATATGTATCTGAATCTCCAGTACACATTAAACTGGTAAAGAGACATGATTATATTGATTCATGAAAGGTTGTTGCCGAGCTGTGAAAGACACCGGGATTCTTGGCCTCCAGAGGAGAGGAATTCAATCTGGGGCCAGTGACAAGGCTTGATTGCTCAGAGCTTTTCTGCAATAAAGTTTTGTTAAATTTTAAAAGAGAAATCTTCTGATATAGACATCAGAATGGGGCAGAAAAAGTGCCCCCCTCCTAATCTTTAGCTGCATGTTATATAGCTACCAGCAGGCTGTTAATTAAAGGGACTGTCTCAAAACACAGAGACTGATACCAAGTCCGTCACCCACAACATGCATTTTGAGATAACACTGGCACAAGGTGAGTCATCCCAGGCCATAAAATTATTGACATGAATCTTGAAGAAAGGCAGGTTTCCAAGGAAATATATAGTTTCATTAACATAGATAAAGTCCAGTTCAGTCTATCAGTCATGTCCGATTCTGTGACCCCATGGACTGCAGCACACCAGGCATCCCTGTTCATCACCAACTACCAGAGTTTACTCCAGGAGTAAACTCATGTCCATTGAGTCGGCAATGCCATCCAACCATCTCATCCTCTGTCATCCCTTTCCCCTCCTGCCGTCAATCTTTCCCAGCATAAGGGTATTTTCAAATGAGTCAGTTCTTCACATCAGGTGGCCAAAGTATTGGAGTTTCAGCTCAGCATCAGTCCTTCCAATGAATAGTCAGGACTGATTTCCTTTAGGATGGACTGGTTAGATCTCCTTGCAGTCCAAGGGACTCTCAAGAGTCTTCTCCAACACCAAAGTTCAAAAGCATCAATTCTTCAGCACTCAACTTTCCTTATAGTTCAACTCTCACATCCATACACGACTATTGGAAAAACCATAGCTTTGACTAGATGGACCTTTGTTGGCAAAGTAATGTCTCTGCTTTTTAACATGCTGTCTAGGTTGGTCATAAATTTTCTTCCAAGGAGTATGTGTCTTTTAATTTCATGGCTGCAATCACCATCTGCAGAGATTTTGGAGCCCCCAAAAATAAAGTCTGTCACTGTTTCCACTGTTTCCCCATCTATTTCCCATGAAGTGATGGGACCAGATGCCATCATCTTTGTTTTCTGAATGTTGAGTTTTAAGCCAACTTTTTCATTCTCCTCTTTCACTTTCATCAAGAGGCTCTTTAGTTCTTCTTCACTTTCTGCCATAAGGGTGGTGTCATCTGCATATCTCAGGTTATTGATATTTCTCCCAGCAATCTTGATTCCAGCTTGTGCTTCAACCAGCCCAGCATTTCCCATGATGTACACTGCATAGAAGTTAAATAAGCAGGATGACAATATACAGCCTTGACGTACTCCTTTTCCTATTTGGAACCAGTCTGTTGTTCCATGTCCAGTTCTAACTGTTGCTTCCTGACCTGCATACAGATTTCTCAAGAGGCAGGTCAGGTGGTCTGGTATTCCCATCTGTTGAAGAATTTTCCAGCTTGTTGTGATCCACACAGTCAAAAGCTTTGGCATAGTCACTAAAGCAGAAGTTGATGTTTTTCTGGAACTCTCTTGCTTTTTTGATGATCCAGTGGATGTTGGCAATTTGATCTCTGGTTCCTCTGCCTTTTCTAAATCCAGCTTGAACATCTGGAAGTTCATGGTTCCCGTACTGTTGAAGCCTGGCTTGCAGATTTTTGAGAATTACTTCACTAGCATGTGAGATGAGTACAATCGTGTGGTAGTTTGAGCATTCTTTAGCATTGCCTTTCTTTGGGATTGGAATGAAAACTGACATTTTCCAGTCCTGTGGCCACTGCTGAGTTTTCCAAATTTGCTGGCATGTTGAGTGCAGCACTTTCACAGCATCATCTTTTAAGATTTGAAATAGCTCAACTGGAATTCCATCACCTCCACTAGCTTTGTTCATAGTGATGCTAACATAGATGATGTAAAGTAGAGTAGGAGAACAATGTATGAGTAAAACATACTGGTTTGTTAAGCCCTTATAGGTTCTGAGTCTTAAGCAGAACCAACTTGAAGAAAGACAGAGTCCAGGGTAAATACATAGTTCATTGTCATAGCTTAAGAAAAACATTTCCATAAGAAGAATGCATTGGTTAGCTCAAGGTTTGTGAAAAGTTAAGTTCAGGTGGAACCAGGTGTCATCATGGCAACATGGAATTTTAAAAGAAACCTCTTTTTAAATTTGTATAGAGAAGGGGAAAGTATCTGATACTTAAAGTTTGTTTCCTCCTGCCACTTAAGAGAGAGATAAAAAAAACATCTGATACTTGCAGTCTATTTCCTCCATTTGGAGACCCCTAGCCTTTCTGCCTGTTACCCTCTCATGCATAACTACAGTGCTAGGCAAAGAGCCTAGAAGGAGTATATGCTCAATGAAATGTTGTCACATTGAATAGAACAGAATTAAATTCAGTGAGAGCTTCCAAGGTGACTCAGTGGTAAAGCATTTTCCTGCTAGGAGCTGCAGGTTCAATCCCTGGTCAGGAAGATATCCTGGAGAAGGAAATGCCAACCCATATCAGTATTCTTGCCTGGGAAAATCCCATCGACAGAGGAGCCTGGTGGGCTACAGTCCATGGGGTCACAAAGAGCCAGCCGTGTCTGAGTGACTGAGCATGTGTGCTCAAACTCACCGAGAAGCGCAGCACTGTGAGCACCTGGATTTCATACAAGAGGAAACTGAGGCCCAGAGAAGTTATGGAGCAACTCAGCCACAGCCTTGGAGTTTGCCATTGATGAAGCTGTGCTGAGAACCCAGGTCCTCTCATCCCAAAGTCTGTGCAATTTTAATATAGCAGATGCCTCTGAGAAAGGATATTTCAGTATTCTATTTGCAAGATTTCACTCTGATCTGAAAGTCACTTAATCACTTTGCAGTCAGTTTCTTTATCTATAACCCAGTAATTAACTCAGTGATTAAAAACACACACACACACACAGTAAAGCTAAATGAAGCTGCCAGGATAAAGAGGTAAATTGCAAATTCTCACACTGGACTTTTTCCAGAATATTAGCATTGTCATGCAGATAAATAAAAAGCAGCTGCCTTTAGAAAAATTCATTGAGATTTATCAAAGTCAAAAAAGTTGTCCACATGCAAAAGTTTCCCCGCAGCTAGCCACATAGCTCATGACTTCTTAGCCCTGCAAGTGGCAAAATCTTTCAGAGATTACAAAAGAAGAAACAAGGGAGAGAGAAAGAAAAGAGGAACCCTTTGGTGTAAGTGAGCAGAGGGTTACAAATGGACTCATCAGAGGAAAATTGTTAAAATGCTTACAGGTGTGAGAGGTCCCATATGTTCAGTCTACTGAGGAGAAAAAAAAAAAAAAAATTAAGTTCTCAAGAGTGAAGGCAGCTTGCACCCACTCCACAGGCGATGCAAGGGGAAGAGAGGCACCCATATCTAATTAGGTTACTTTCAGCAGGCATCTGACTGCTGTGACTGCTCAAGGGTAAAGATAACAGAAAGTATGAGATAAGAAGGGGACTGGGATGGCTCACTGGGATGTCACAGCTGCCTTGTGGAACAGCAGAAGTACCTTACACTGAGCTTTTTGAGATATCACAACAGGACTGAGGGAAAAACCCTGTATATCCCAGAGTGTCGTTGCCCAAAAATGGACTGAAAAAGATAATTTCTTGCTGTTCATTCTTTACTTTCTCGTGCTTACTTCCTGACTTTTCTTTTTAAGTGTATTATTCAATCATAGGTCAGAAATATCACTCAACAATTCAGAGGGGTTCCAAAGGTGGATAGAATTCCCCCTATCTTCTTTGACATCCTTCAAAGTGACTCATGTATCCTGCAATTATTAAAATCTAGACCAGAAATCAACAACATTTTTCTGCCAAGTCTCAGAGAGTAAATAGCATAGACCTGGAGGGCCTGACCATCTCTCACACTCTCCACCTCTGTCTGGTAGTCAGAAAGCTGTCAAAGACATGAGGTAATGAGTGATCATGGCTGCTGTTCTGATAAAACTTTATTTACAAAAGTGGACCACGGGCCAGATTTGGCTCACAGGTTGTGTTTTGTTGACCTCTGATCTAGACCCCCCCAGGGCCAGCAAAGAGGTATGCTATCCAGTCTTGCATGCCATGGCCTCTTCTGGTTAAATTCTTAGTTTAAAATAGGTTGTTTATTTGTAGACTTTCTGGCTCATTCACAAAAGTGCAGAAAAAGGGGACAACTTGCTAGTAGTCACATCAAGGAAATGAAATATGTGGAAACACTTTGAAAAATCTTGCAAATGTACAAATGTAGGGCATTAGCACAAATGTATTCAGCCAGATTTGACTGGAGTTCATTCATTCACTGTTCAATCCACAAACACTCTTTCTACGTGTATTTCAAAGACCAGGTACTGTGCAAGACCTCAAAGATACAAAGGAAAAGACAAGATGTCTTCTTTTTTGTTGCTCTAGTACAATACATGGCTTTCCAGGTGGCTCAGTGGTAAAGAATCCACCTGCCAATGCTGAAGATTCAGGAGACACAGGTTCAATCCCTGGGTCAGGAAGATCCCCTGGAGAAGGGAATGGCAACCCACTCCAGTATTCTTGCCTGGAAAATCCCATGGACAGAGGAGCCTGATGGGCTACAGTCCATGGGATTGCAAAGAGTCAGACATGACTGGGCACACACGCACTGATCGACTGTACAAAACGCACACAAGCCAGGACAATGTAGTGCCATGGGCCCAAGAACACAGCCAGATAATGTTCCAAAGTGGCTCAGATTCACTTTCCTTTATTGGCCTCTTTGTCACACATCCTCTCCCCATTGCCCTTCAGCCTTTCTGCTATTAAGACTAGTTATTTTTTTTTTTAATTTTTTTTTGAATATTTTATTTTATTTTATTTTATTTTTTTAGTTTTTTATTTTTTAAATTTTAAAATCTTTAATTCTTACATGCATTCCCAAACATGAATCCCCCTCCCACCTCCCTCCCCATAACATCTTTCTGGGTCATCCCCATGCACCAGCCCCAAGCATGCTGCATCCTGTGTCAGACATAGACTGGCGATTCAATTCACATGATAGTATACATGTTAGAATACCATTCTCCCAAATCATCCCACCCTCTCCCTCTCCCTCTGAGTCCAAAAGTCCGTTATACACATCTGTGTCTCTTTCCCTGTCTTGCATACAGGGTCGTCATTGCCATCTTCCTAAATTCCATATATATGTGTTAGTATACTGTATTGGTGTTTTTCTTTCTGGCTTACTTCACTCTGTATAATCGGCTCCAGTTTCATCCATCTCATCAGAACTGATTCAAATGAATAGTTAGTCCAGGACTTCCCTGGTGGTCCAGTGGCTAAGGCTCCATGCTCCCAAGGTGGGGGGCTCAGGTTTGATCCCTGGCCCGGGAACTAGATTCCCCCATGCTGCTACTGAGAGTTTGCATGCCACAACTAAAGATCTGAGTGGCACAACTAAGACCTGGTGAGCCAAATAAATAAATACCAAAAAAAAAAAAAAAGACTAGTTAGTCCAACAGGTTGGAGATCCATACTCCAGGAAGGAGAAATCAAAGAAATTGCTCAGTTTTCCTAAATCCACAGGGAAATAACCATCTTGAAAGATAAATTTCAAGCAGAAGAAAACTATGAAAGTTTGGTTACTTTTTCCTCCAATCAAGGTAATACAATGCCAGAAAGAAAATTATGCATTGAAAGAATGACTAATGATCCAGCCTTTAATGAAGAATGGAAAATGGAATATCTAAAGGAAAGGGAAGAATTCAGTAAAACTGGATTCCTACCAAGAAAAGTCTATAGCAAAAAGTGAAACTGTTAGTCACTCAGTCATGTCCAATTCTTTGTGACCCCATGGACTGTAGCGCATCGGCTCCTCTGTCCATAGTATTCTCTATCACATAGAAAATTCTCCAGGCAAGAATACTGGAGAGGGTTGCAATTTCTTTCTCCTGAGGATCTTCCTGACCCAGGGATCAAACCTGGGTCTCCTGCATTGCAGGCAAATTCTTTACCATCTGAGCCACCAGGGAAGCTTCCCACAAGTACATAAGCAAATATTCAAATAATACTCAAGAACACTAATGTGCATGGAAATCACAATCACCTGAAATAATGGACTCAAGAAAGTGGGTTTGCTTTATCCTTATTTATGGAAATAATTTTAATCTTAAAAAAAAAGATTTTTTTAAACTTCGAAATAAAGAACAAATGTTTGGAAAATTAACTTTAGATGAAAGCATGAATACTTGACATAAGGGAAACGGTTGCCTTCTTGATGCTTGGAGAGAAGCTCAAGAAAGATGAATGTCCCCCTATCATTGGAACAGGCCTTACAGACAAGAGTGATGAGTTATAGCAGTTGTTTGAAGAAAGGAGGGCATGTATCTGGAGGGCAGAGGGAAGGAGGAAAAGGGGAGGAAAGGAGACAGGACTGAAGGAGATGACATGGAAAGTCAAAGAAAAGAAACAGGAGGCTGCGCTCTGAATCCTTCATACGCTTTTTGTTGCACTGGGGGGCTACCTTTGTGACCCCCATAGATCTCATCATAGACGTGCATCTGAGTCTTATTTTCCAGCATCAGCTTATCATCATTTCCCCCTCAAATTTCAACTGGTGCATCACCCTGGCTCCTTCTTTGACTGGATTTACAAGCCTGGAGCTGGGTCAGTTCCTCAATAAGTAGCGAACATTGTCTGAAACTGGAACTAGACTTCGCATTTTGGCTGAATCTTGGGGGTGGGGAAAGGGAAGTGCTTTTCAATTGGGGTGGAGTGCATGATTGCTGGATGACAGCACAGAATATATTTCTCCTGGTGACTTCCCAGCTGCAGACTGCTGGGTGCAATTAGAAGCCTATATGTCTAGTCATTTTATCATTTTTATACATTTAGGAGCTCAAGTGTTTGCTCTAGCAGGCTGCAGCTGGCTTGCTGTCAACTCCCAGCTGTTGTTTAGCTGAAACCCCACAGCTAAAATTGTGGGCCAATATGACCGGAAACCAAATTGGGACCTGAATAAAAATGTTCAGGATTAGTGAACGATGTTTAGTGTTTATTTGCTCCAACCAGGTGAAACCTACTCATTTAGGAAAAAGAATAGGAGGGGAACCTGAAACCCATCCAGATACTTTTGTGAAGGCCAGACTTGCCCGCAAACCAGTGTTCTCTCAGTGATGAGTCAAATTCAACAAATGCCACCCCATTAGGCACTTTTCTGGTTTTTCTTACTTTCCTAGGATTTAAATCCAAATAAAGTTTGGATGCTCAGAGAAAGAATGCATTCAATGTATGACATTTGGGTAGTGTTGGACTCATCCACAATGAGTCTTTGTACAACTGCAGGAAAAATCCTGCCTCTGGGTCCTTTACAGATGAGAGGGAGGGGCTACCTGAATGCACTGGCCTTGTTCTCTGGCATGGCTCTGGGCTTCCTTGCCAACTCAGCCTTCATCTCCTTTTAGACTGAAGCCACTTCCCTTTAAATGGAGACAAAGGGCCTTTGCTTTTTGAATGTTTAGCTGATGTCATTACCACGGCTGTCCGGGTTTCTAAGAGGTCTTTAAGGGACCCATATTCTTCATCTGTCCAGCTTAGTAATACACAGTGTCCCTGGTGAGTCCATAATGTCATATCATGTATTAATTATTATTTCCATCATCGTTCTGTTCCCTGGCAATGGTGTCAAGCGCACTGCCAGAATCAGAAAACTGGGACTTCACTTTAGCTGTCCCAAGGCTGAGGAGCAGCTGGCTTGAGAGGACAGGAGCTCCTTTTGCAAGCAAAGAGCTACAATAGGAAGAAAGGATATTTCAGGTGGAGTAAATGTGTTTCTGGGTAAATGTTGCACCTTGCTGCCATTTCCTTGCAACCTGACATTTTTACCTTTTCATATCTGATTATAGAATACTTTCTGGGGACAGTTCTGAAAGGTCAGGGAGGATGGGACAGATCAGAGCAAGAAAGAACAGGTGGTCACAAGGGCTAGTGGAGTGGCTAAAACCACAAAGCATTGGATATCTACAGATTCCAGCTGGTTCCATGAAAGGATGTACAGGAATACTTGAGTCCTATGAGCTGAAGTGAAGATAAACTTCTAGCAGTTAATGTGGAGAGAAAATATGGAAATTTATCAAGGTCAGCTTTCTAGACTTGAACTGGGAACTCAGCCACCCAGTAAACATGTTGTCAAAGCTCACCAGCACTATGTGTAGTATTCGAGCTCAATAAAATTATGCAGACAGGAATAGGATCAATAGAGACAGGCAGAGCTAAGACTCAAGTATCCACAAGCCTCAAGACGGAAGGAAGGAGAAAGAACGTTTGAGTCCCAAATGACACATGGAGATTAACTGTACTGAAAAACATCTCACTTATAGGAATGAGACTGAGAAAAAATTATAATAAAGATTTTCAAATAATATTAAAAATGTATTTTCATAGCTATTCTCAATTTCTTTATCCATAACAGTAATGCAGGTGTTCTATACAATCACCCTTGAACATCTCTGGTCAAAAGGTCTGAACTTTAGAATCACACCCAAAGCTCACCACATATTTATCACCTTCATTCATGCAGCCAACTGTTGTTGCGAGCCCACTCTGGGAAACAGACTATGCCAGACGCCTGGATGACAAAGTTGAATGAGAAAGTGTTCAGGTCCAGGGGTCTTATCGCCCTGCCAGGGAGGCAAGCATACACAGGACTGCAAGGAAAGGTGACAGCAATTATGATGATGCGATTAACAAAACCCAAGTAGGGAAGGGGGTTGGAGAAGTAGAATGGGTTAAGAAAGATGTTAGAAGAGGTGTAACGAGTATCCTGGGCCTAGAAGAACATAGAGATAGAAGGGGAAAAGTGAAGAGAAGGCAAACTGGTCAGAAGAGTATAAACAAAGAAGCACGTGTGTATGCTCAGTCATGTCAGGTTCCTATGTCTACTGGATTTCCCAGGCAAGAACACTGGGGTAGCTTGCCATTCCCTACTCTAGGGGATCTCCCCACTCAGGGATGGAACCCAAGTCTACTAAGGCTCTTGCACTGGCAGGCAGATTTTTTATCACCGCACCACCTGGGAAGCCCAAGCAAAGAAGTCAGACATCCAAATCCACAGTGTAGATCAGGAGTGGCAAATAATAATAGATGTCCTTATGCAGGAGGTATCATATGCACTACATTATATGAAGAACTCTGCATATTTTATCTTTATTTAACATTTGGCACAAAACTGACAGGCAACCACTGAAGAACTGATACTTTTGAATTGTAGTGCTGAAGACTCTTGAGAATCCCTTGGACAGCAAGGAGATCAAACCAATCAATGGTAAAGGAAATCAACCCTGACTGTTTATTGGCAGGACAGATGCTGAGGCTGAAGCTCCTGATTCTAAGCCAACTCATCAGAAAAGACCCTGATGCTGGCAAAGATTGAGGGTAGCAGGAGAAGGGGATGACAGAGGCTGAGATGGTTGGATGGCATCACCAGCTCAATGGACATGAGTTTGAGCAAACTCTGGGAAATAGTGATGGACAGGAAAGCCTGGAGTGCTATAGTCCATGGGGTCACAACGAGTCAGTGAGCAATTGAACAGCAATTGTGTAATTATCTCTAAATTAAAGATGAGGAGGCTAAGGTGTATACAGGTAAGTACTTAATTAGCTCACATACCTGGTAAACAGAAAAGCCTAGATTTGAACCCAGAGAAGTATGAGGCTTGTGCTCAGCCTCTTAGCTGCTATTCTGCCTTCCTGAGGGTCTAATGTATGGCAAGGAGGAGGAAATGAAGTCAAAGTTTGTGAAGAGCTCTAGGTGTGATTCCAAAGCTTAGACCTTTTGTTCAGGGCTGCTTAAGAGTGATTCTATAAACCAGGAGTTCCCAACCTCCAAGACCTAATGTCTGATGATCTGAGGTAAAGCTGGTGTAATAATAATACATATAAATTGCAAAATAAATGTAATGTGCTTGAATCACCCTGAAACCATCACCCCTACCCTGGTCCAGGGAAAAGCTGTCTACCATGAAACTTGTCCCTGGTGCCAAAAAGGCTGGAGACCATTACCACCTGCATCAGAGACACTTGGACAAGGAGTTACTATGCAGGCCCCAAAACCTGTCTCAAATCTCCTGAATCCTGCCTTTGGGAGGAAGCCCAGGAATTTACATTTGAAGAAATGCTACTGAGGAATCTGAGGGAAAGTCAGAAACACTGGATTAGGACAGAACTTCCCAATCTGAGGATATATGAAACTACCTAGGAACCTTGTTAATTATACAGAGTTCTGGGATTCAGATTCTTTCAACAGGTCTGAGTTGGGCTCATGAATATTTATACTAAACCTAGGGCTTGATGACCATTAAACAAGGGAGTAATGCATTCATATCTATGCTTTAGGATCAAAGGAAAATAACTTCTGGTAGAAAGACAGAATGGGAAACCAGAACCCAGCTGATTAGTAGACTGGAATTAAAATTTAAGCAAGAGATGGTGAAAATTTAAACTAGGCCAGAGGGAAATGAAACAAAGGGTATTAAAGAGGTAAAAACACTAAGATCTGATAATTAATTAAAATAAGGGTAGTGGAGAGAAGGAGTTGAAAAATGATACAAAGGTTTCCAGCTTAGATCCATGGATACAGGCTCATCCCAGCAGGAGAGGTGACCGGATTCTGTAGTGGCCGTGTGGGACAAGGCGGTTTACAAGAGCTGTCTTATGTTTGCTCTTGTTTTTGTTTAGTCGCTCAGTCTTGTCCAACTCTTTGTGACCCCGTGGACTGTAGCCCGCCAGGCTCCTCTGTCCATGGGACTTCCCAGGCAAGAGTACTGGAGTGGGTTGCCATTGCCTTCTCCAGGGGATCTTCCTTACCCGAGGATTGAACGCACGTCTCCTGTATTGCATGCAGATTCTTTACTGCTGAGCCAGCAGGGAAGCCCTCAGCTGAGTTAGGTGGATTGATTTTTGTCTCCAAATCCATACCCTCGCAGAGAAAGCTGATTGACATTTTAGCTATTCTGAGGTAGAGAACTGGGTGGAGGAGGAAAGACAGTCGGGTATATGTATCTGGCACTTAAGATAAAGCCCCTGGCTGAAGACAAACCTTTGAAGTCACCTTCATAGAAGTCAAGTTCAAATAGATAAGCATCAATCAGGTATCTATGTGCCAGGCACTGTAGAGCTGTGATAGGTGTATACAGATAAGATCTAATCTCTACTGGAGAAAAATGGCATGTCACGAGTTCTTAACTTGAGCTTCATGGACCCTCCATGTTGGGTAATAGACACCAGAATTTTTGTACAGAAATGCTTCTATATATGTGTTTTTCTTGGGTGATACAGTTGATTTCATCAGACCATCAAAGAAGTCCAAGATCCAAAAGAAATTAAGGACCACTTATTTAAGACCTGGCAGTGTAAAAAAGTAATAATATGTTTCTTGTTCATGCATTGTAATAGGTTATTAAAAATGGCACATATATTTGTGAATTGCTTGTGTGATCCTGCATGAAAATGAATGTCAAGTATTAAAGAACAAAATCCGTGACTTCAGGAAGATGACTGAAAGGACACCATATCATCTTGATGGTTACTCAAAGACATACTCTTGTACTTTACTTTCGTTCGCACCTGAAAGTTGGGAACATCTTCATTCAAAATAGCAAATTACAGACCATGTTTGACAAAGCAGTACAGAAGAGATGAAACAGAGAAGCAAGAACCAAGACAAAGTTACATAGAAATGATGGAAAAATAGATGATTCCATAAAAAATGTGATGGAAATTTTACAGAGCAGATGGGCAGAAAAAAATTGTACTTGGATATAAAATTAAAATTTAAACTTAAAAATCAGATTTCTTAGCACTTGAACATTAAGAGAGTAGGAATTATATTTTTTAAGTATCAATTGTTCAAAAACAATGAACAGTAATTGAATACTTCTTATGTGTCTAGCACTATTTTTAGAGAACTGGCTTCTATTACCCAGCATGAAGGGTCCATGAACCTCAAGTTAAGAACTCCTGACTTGTCACTTTACACAGATAGAGATTAGATCTTGTCTCTATACTTATATCACAGCTCTACAGTGCCTCGCACACACATACCTGATTGATGCTTTTTTAACAGTTCAGGTTACATGGATTTCTCTCTCTCTCTTCTTTTGTTGCTGTTGTTGCTTTTTCTTTTGTTTTGTTTTGCCACATAACACAGCTTGTGGGATCCTAGGTCCCTGACCAGGGATCAAACCTGGGACCCTTATGAAGAAAGCACCGAATCCTAGCCACTGGACTGCCAGGGAATTCCCATGGGTTTTCCTCTTTAAATCCTCACAACTATGCTTGAAAATAACTTAATTTTTTTCAATATTCTCAAAAAGAACACTGAGGCACAGATGGTTTAAACAACATGTCCAAAGTTACCCAGCTAAGTGGTGATACAACCAGAATTTATTAACCTATTTGCAGAGCAGAAACAGAGATACGGACATACAGAACAGACTTGGGGACACAGCAGGGGGAGGAGAGGGTGGGACGGATTGAGAGAGTGGCACTGACATATACTTACCATGTATAAAGCAGACAGCTAGAGGGAGGTTGCTGAATAACACGGGGAGCCTGCCTGGTGCTCAGGAATGACATAGGGGTGAGACAGAGGGGAGGCAGGGAGGGGGAATGTGGATACTCATAGCTGATTCACAGTGTTGTAACCAATACAGCATTGTGAAGCAACTATCCCCCAATTAAAAACAATCTTTTTAAAATGTACCATGAGACTCCCCAGGTGGTCCAGTGGCTAAGACTGCACTCCCAATGCAGGGGACCCTGGTTCAATATAGATCCTGCAAGACGCAACTAAAGAACCCACATGTCACAATGATCAAAGATGACAGGTGCTGCAACTAAGATCTGGCACAGCCAAATAAATAAATATTTTTTTAAAATGTACCATGAAATGCTAAACTATAATCTCAGTTTTCTAGATAAGATTGTTTTCTTGTCCTTATCCTGTGCATGCTCTCATCAGGCCCAATCAAGATTTTGGCAGGATCACCAATAGATTAGCCAACACCTCACTCAGGACACTTTGACTGTTGTACTTGGCACAGCCCGCTTTGCCTGTGACTCTACACGTGGCCTCACCTGTGCTCTGCTCTCTGCCAGGAGCTCTCAGAAATCCCTGAGGTTCAAAGTTTGTTGCCCGAGAGCTTACAAGCCATAAGCAGGAGGAAACACACAGGCACACTGGTTCTAAAAGACGTGTAGGGGTGCAGAGAAGCAAAGGTAGATTAGAACAACCTAGGAAACATCTCAAACTTTTTCAATTACCTCCAGTGATTCTTATCTGATCTCATGGGAAGCTTTGAAAATGTTCTTGGAGCAATTTTATAGCATACTTTTGACTGAGTAGCACAGTCATAGTGTCTGTAGGAAATGACCCCAAAAGAAGCCGAGTAAAGCTTAGGAAGTGCTTGACAAGATACAGGATAAATTGATAATAGGCTACTTTTTCAATGTGTCTCCCACTCAGGCAATAGCATATCACTATGCCATGGGGAGGCAGCTTTCCCAGAAATGCAGAAGCAAATCAGTTTCCATCCTAACTTGCCACACGCCTCCTTAAGAATACGTTTGGACTCAGAGGACACTTAGTGCCTCCAAGATCCGTGAATGATTCCTTGCAATTTCAATTTGGGAAAATATCATTTCCTAACTTTTATCTAATCAGAAAGTGGCTCTATTAATGTCTATGTGTGAAATCTAGAAAGATGGTAGTGCTAAACACACTTGCAGGCCAGTAATGGAGATGCCCCCTTCATGGATCACTGCCTTGTCATGGCGAAGGGGCTTGCACAACTCAGTAACGCCAGCTTAAAACTAAATATTAAGAAAAACTAAGATCATGGCATCCGGCCCCATTATTTCATGCAAACAGAAGGGGGAAAGTGGAAGCAGTGACAGATTTCCTCTTCTTGTGCTCTAAAATCACTGCGGATGGGACTGCAGCCATGAAATCAGGAGACGATTGCTTCTTGGCAGGAAAGCTATGACAAAGTTAAACAGTGTGTTAAAAAGCAAAGTCATCACTTTACAGATAAAGTCTGTATAGTCAAGACTATGGTCTTCCCAGTAGTCAAATATGACTGTGAGAGCTGGACCGTAAAGAAGGAAGAGCACTGAAGAATTGACAATTTAGAACTGTGGTGCTGGAGAAGACTCCTGAGAGTCCTTTGGATGGCAAGGAGATCATACCAGTCAATCTTAAAGGAAATCAACCCTTAATACTTAATGGAAGGACCGATGCTGAAGCTCCAATACTTTGGCCACCTGAGGCAAACAGTCAACACATTGGAAAAGATGCTGATGCTGAGAAAGACCGAAGGCAGAAGAGGGTGACAGAGGTTGAGATGGTTGGATGGCATCACTGATGCAATGGACATGAACTTGGGCAAACTCTGGAGATGGTGAGGGATAGGGAAGCCTGGCATGCTGCAGTCCATGGGGTCGCAAAGAGTTGGGCACGACTTGGCGATTGAACAACAATCTTAGTGGAGATGCAGACATAGGGAACAGACTTGTGGACACAGTGGGGGACGGGGAGAGTGGTACAATTGAGAGAATAGCATACAGATAAATACATTACCATATGTAAAATAGATAACCAGTGGGAATTTGCTGTTATGATGCAAGGAGCTCAAATCCGGTGCTCTGTGACAACCTAGATGGATGGAATGAGGTAGGAAGAAGGTTCAAGAGGGAGGGGACATACGTGTATAACTATGGGTGATTCATGGTGAAACATGGTAGAGACCAACGTAATATTGTAAAACAATTATCCTCTAATTAAAGATGAGTTTAAAAAATGCTAATATAAAAAAAAAAAGAATGTGGCACAGGCATCATTGGATACACATTAACAATAACTTCTGTAGAGATGCACAGATTAAAATGAATCACGACTTTCCCCTGTGTGGTTCTTTCCACCTCGGGCTCCCTTGGAAGTTACACAGAGGCTCCTCCTGCAGTTCCATCTCCTCTGTCTTCTCACCTTCATGATTTCTGCCAAAGTCTGTGCACTCTTGAAATTACAGGTTCTCAATTACACACCCTTGCTACTTGCTGAAGGGGACAGAGAGGGTGCTTCCTCTCCCGGCAGCTGCTTGAGCCAGATGTTACAGTGGCAGGCTGTGATTGGCTGGCAGATAAAGGAGACTGGCTTTCCAAGGGTTGAAGTGAAAAGATGTAGACCAACCCATTTCAGCCCTGAATCAGCAGGTCCTCGTTAACCTGATTGGAAATGTCCTTCAAACTTCTACCGGAAAGCGAGGACGTTGTCACAAGAATGTTCAGCTGAATGCCTACTGCTCCTTCTCTGGCTAAAATAGCAAGAAGCTTCATTTGGAGACATCATCACAGCATTCGAGATGAGCTGGGATTCATTTAAGCTGCATCTGCAGGGGTAAGCGATAATTGTAGGGATGCAGAAGTTTGTTTATTTTAACAGCTAAATGTTTGTATCTGGAAAACCAATGAAACTTTGCTGTAATCACTTTGGAAATGCACTGGAACCATTCCATCTGCCCAAATCTTTCCATTGTGCTTCTGGATCAGTGACAATAGACAGTGATTGAGGCAGAATTAGTCAGCCACCAACTTCTCCCCCTGTGCCTCCTTGGGGCAAGCATGAAACTAAGGAAACAAATTTTAGCTTGGCTGCTGAAGCTTTGTGGATTGGTTAAGACCAGATCACTGATTAAAAAAAAAAAAAAATCTGGTCAAGGTGAACTGATTAACAGACCAACAAATGTCCTGGGTGGCGAGAGGCGGTCCATATGACACAAGGTACAAAAACTATTCCTTAGATAAAACTCTTTCACCCTTTTCACTCTTCTCACATTACAGAACTAATAAAGATCCATGGAGTTTCTTTGTACTGCTACCCGACACAAAACACAAAGGGTCCAGCCTGGATTTTAGTGTAGTTTCTTTCCACTATAAATACCAAGAATCACCAGATGAAATAGCAAGGGGAAGAAGTAATTCATTCAGAATAGATTGTGGATAATAATATATTTTTAAAAATCCTTCTAAGGGATTAAATATTCATTGTGCCCTGGACTGACATCTGCAACCATACTCCTGGGGATAAAACATGGCAGGGATCATCAATCTCCATGACTCTGGGCAGGAGTTGATAATAATAATAATTAATAACCACTTGTGTTCTCAAGTTCCCCTCAACCGAGATCTCAGAATATTTTACTAACACAAATTCATTAAGCTTCAAACCACACCTGGGCATTCAGGAAGTGCTTGAAGGTTAGTTCTGTTATTATTTTATATTCATATTTCATCTTTCCTCCCAGGAGCTCAAAAAGATTATAAATATATTACCAAAGTAGGTTAACTCATCACAGTTATGGGTCAGGAAGACATCTCTTCTTTCTTGTTAGCATGGAATTTCTGTACTATGAAAGGCAGGTAAGACTGAAGTCAACAGAGAAGACTCTGGGACATATCTCTGCTGCTGCTAAGTCGCTTCAGTCATGTCTGACTCTGTGCGGCCCCATAGATGGCAGCCCACCAGGCTCCCTTGTCCCTGGGATTCTCCAGGCAAGAACACTGGAGTGGGTTGCCATTTCCTTCTCCAATGCATGAAAGTGGAAAGTGAAAGGGAAGTCGCTCAGTCGTGTCTGACCCTCAGCGACCCCATGGACTGCAGCCTTCCAGGCTCCTCCATCCATGGGATTTTCCAGGCAAGAGGACTGGAGTGGGGTGCCATTGCCTTTTCCAGGACATATCTCTAGCAGCATCCAAACATTACTTTTTCTATTCAATGTTTAATCTCTCTAGAAGGAAACGTGACTTTACATCTTTCATTCCACTTCTCAACTACATTAAATGTCATTCCAGTGTCATGCAGCAAAGTTTTGAAGCAGAAAATACCTATCTGAGATACTCAATGGGAACTTCAGTAGAGTGGGCATTGAACCAGATGGCCACTGAATTTCCATCTACAAGCGGTCCCCAATTTAACGATAATTCAGCTTATGATATTTTGACTTTATGATGGTATGAAAGCAATATACATTCAGTAGGAAAGGCATTTCAAATTTCAAAATGTAATCTTTTCTTGCAGTATGATGCTCTCTCAAGGCTGGTCAGTGGCAATGAGCTACAGCCCCCAGTCAACCAGGTGATCACGAGGATAAACAACTGATACACTTACAACCACGCTTCACAAATACAACCAGTACAGTTGTAGAGTATCCAATTAATTACATGATATCCAACACTTTATTGTAAAATAGTCTTCGTGTTAAATGATTTTGCCCAAATGTATGCTAATGTAAGTGTTCTGAGCACTTTGGAAGTTAGGCTATGCTAAGCTGTGATGTTCAGTAACTCAGGGGTGTAAAGTCCTTTTTTTCTTTTTTTTTTTTGCTGCATGAATATCATTCATTTATTAACATTAGCATTGTGAACACATAATGGAAAAATGCTCCCCAAAAGAGGAAGGTGAATGTTGACCATCAATAGGACAAAGCTATCTTCAAAAGACAGAGATATGGAAATGAGGTTCACAGTTGGGTTGTGGAGCCCATGAGGACGGAACTCATCTATGTATGTGTGTCCATAGGGGCCAGGTGTTGGAGGAGGAGGCTCAGGAATGTCTCCAGCGGCTGCTTTGATCTGTACGTGATGAGTCCTTCCTTGTTGGCCCACTGATCCACTCCAGCAGCGTCTTCATTTCCCGCGTGATACACCAGCTGCGGCAAGTCAAGCCCCATGTCAGTGCTCCTTTCCAGGCATTCTTTTAAGTCCACCATTCCCCCACCCCTGAGGATGGCATGGGCAGCACGAGAGTGCCACCTGGACATGGCATCTTCTGCAAAGATGTAAATATCAACAAGGCTAAGGAACACACAGAGGTTCTTGTAACCAGCCCCAGCTGCCCAGAAGATGCACTTTCCACACACACGTGACAGTGCTCACCCTTGATGGTCTCCTTCTCACTGGTACTAATGAGAGCTGAGAACAGGAGGGAGCATTCAGAGCTGGGGTTTTGGGTCACTTGGCTCTGCCTTTCACTGCTGTAGAGATGGGAAGCAGAGGGAAGGGATTTTGGTCCCCATGTACGAAAGGCCTTCCACCTGAGGGTGTTTAGGTCTTGTGATACAAAAGGTTGGTTGATGACTCCCATGAGAGGCACCCCTGTCTGTATGTCATAGACACCAATTAAAATAGTGACACATTGAAGTCCACTGGGGGAGATTCCTTGGTTGGGTTTAATGCCAGCAGAACCTTTTATATACTGAAAAGTTGAATCTATAGGATCCACCCAGATTCCCAAGATGTCCTGCGGAATGTTGATCTCTCCTGAATCCAAAGCTGGGTCACTGAAGACAAATGTTCTGGTGCACAGTCTCGGCTAAGGCCTCAGATTGTCACCATTAAGGACTTTGCTGAGAAGATCTGCTGGTTCCTCCTCTGTTGGATACAGTCTCATGATAATCTTTTCCCCAAAATCATTCGCAAATTAATTGGATTCTTCTCCAAAAAAAGTTTTTACCCAAGCCTGGAAACTTGTTCTCCATATTCTGTTTGATAACTTCCTGTACCAGTACATCAGCCAGGGTTTAGAAATCAACTGCAAATCTTGTTCTTTTCTGCCTCTTTCTTTTCTTCAATCAGCAGATGAAAAAGGGCTTCCTGCTGCCAGCACACCCAGGCAATGTTGGCAGCTCTCTCAGAAACTCGGAGCAGCTCCCAGAGGATATCTGACATTTTTGAACCTAGTTTTTTAGTTGCAGTAGCTGGTGGAACCAGCACCCAGCCTCTGGACTGTCAGAGTTCTGGAGACTGGAAATCCAATACCAATATGTCAGCAGGGTTGTTTTCTCCTGAAGCCTCTCTCCTAAGCCTGCCGATGGCCTTTCCTCTGTGGAAAGTCCATTTTTGAATAAACAATACTTTCAACTAAGATGGGTTTATCAGGATGTAACCCCATCATAAGATCTGTAGTTTTGATGTGGTTTGACAGGATCTAGAGAAAATAATATGAAAACAGATAATCCACTGGACATTCATTGCATATGATAACCTAAGTTCTCCATCCCCAGGGATGCAGTGATATGAGTTAATAGGAGAACCAAGAAAGTCCTGCCCATGGAGTCCTATACACACAGTGTAGGGCAGTACTAAGACCATGGGATCTGGAAATGATGGACGTAAGTTTGGTTCCCAGAGCTGTAATTTACGGATGGCATGATCTTGGACTAGGCACATGACCTTACCAGACTTTGGCTTTCTTACACATAAATGTGGTTTAAAATATCTGCCTCACTTGCTATAGACATTCAGTTAATGGCTAAAAATGTGTCAACGGCATAGTAAGTACTTGATAATCATGATATTGGTTATTGTCACAAAACCATCAAAAAGTTTTCTAAATGTGTCAAAGGACCAAGATAGGAGAATGGCTTTTTCTTTCTTCCTTTTTCTTTGAGCTGTTATGTCCATTTCATTTCAATTAAAAAAAATCATACTTGTCTTTCTTCCTGTTCATATTCCATAATTTCCCTCCCTTTGGGCTGATAAATCCTATCCATTGAAAACAGTCCCCAGGACTATTAATGGCAGGGGAAAAAACAAACAAGAATACCCAGACAGTAATTTTGCCAATAGAATAAGTTTCAAAATTGGTTTCAATGTTGGTCAAAGTCCTTCACATTCTTTCTAGGCTCCAACTAGGCTGGACTATTTACCATTCCTTAAAAATCCCTAGCCTTTTACGACTTTTGTTCATGCTGTTCTTATGGCCTTATAATCTCCATCTTTTAAAATCCTGCCTTGCTTTGGTGGCTCATCTCCATGTCATATCTTCCAAGAAAATTTGACTCCATCACCCCTTTTGCTTGAGTCCATATGAGTGTATATACTGCCTTCTTCCTTGCCATATATTCATAGGCCATATATGTCTTCATAGGTATGCATAGGTTTTATCCTGCTATAATACTATGTGCTCTTTCAATAAATCACATCTCATTTATCTTTGCACAGTACCAGACATAACAAAAGTCTCATGCTTATCATAGGCGCTTAATGATTGTTTAACAAAATTTAACTAATCATTTCTGCCGCAAGTTCTGTTAATGAGATTTTTCTTTTTAAATGTACATTAGCCTGATAATGAGGACCACCAACCTGAAGTCTGACATAAACACTCAAAGAGGAGAGTAACTTTGAATGTTGGCAACACACAACCTTCCTTATGACTTTCAGAACAGACGCTCAGGACATGGGCACTGTCACAAACGTCACGTAAAAGGGCAAGTTGGGACATGTCTCTAAGCATAATTTGGCACAACATGGTACAAGAGAGAAAAACGTTAAGAGGCTTGACCTAGCAGTTCCATTATAGGAGTTAATACTTAGGTAATAATCAATGATATGAGCAAAGATTGACAACAATAGCATTCATGGAAATAACTGAAATTCCAACAATAGCAAATAAATTATTTTCCATCTTTGTGACAAAAAATTTACTATTGAGTCACTAAAAATGATGTCTCTGAAGAACAGTTTTAGCATGAGGAAAAGAAACAGTAACACAAATTATATACATGTTCTTTTATTTAAAAAAAAACTGAGGAAGCAAATCTATATATCACTATTACAAAATTCAATATTATATATATTTGCTTCCAGTGGTAAAGAATCAACCTGCCAGTGCAGGAGACATAAGAGACGGGTTCGATTGCTGAGTCGGGAAGATCCCCTGAAGGAGGGCATGGCAACCCACTCCAGTATTCTTCCTGGGGAATCGCATAGACAGAGGAGCCTGGTGGGCTACTGTCCATAGGGTCACAAAGAGTCAGACACGACTGAAGTGACCTAGCATGCACACATTCGTAAAACGGGTGTAAGTAAATCTATTAAAATATTAACTATGATTAATCCCTTGGTGTTGAAATAATGGGTGACTTTTATTATTTTTGCCCATCTATATTTTCTAAACATTCTCCAGTTAGCATTTTCTCCCATTAGAATATTTATAATCAGATAAAGAAAATTTAACAAACACATACTGTAATAACTGGTCTCTTTTGATTAAGTGTAATTTTTTTTAATGATTGGAAATACATTTAGTCATCAAAATGTCTACCACAGTGGTTGGAGCACGAAAGAAAGTCAGAATGTATTTACTGAAAAGATTACTAAGTACATGATGATGAATGAATGAACCTATCAATGAACCAACCAATCAGATATTGGAGAATATCTTTGTCCAATGCCATACAACCTAATAAGCAGTAAGAGAACTTACACCTTGACTAGGCCTTTTAATCTACCTCCCTGATATAAATCCTAAGCTTCTCAGGTGGAGCTAGTGGTAAAGAACCTACCTACCAGTGCAAGAGACTTAAGAGATGCAGGTTCGATCCCTGGGTTGGGAATAATCCCCTGGAGTAGAAAGTGGCAACCCACACCAATATTCTTGCCTGGGAAATTCTGTGGTCAAAGGAGCCTGATGGGCTACAGTCCATGAGGCTGCAGAGTCAGACACAACTGAGCAACTGAGCACAAACACTGATATAAATCCTAGTCAACTGTATTCATCTCCTGGGGCTGCCATTAAAAATTACAAACTCGGTCACTTAAAACAACAGTTTATTCTCTTGCCATTCTGGAGGCCATGATGCCAAAACTGAGGCCGGCAGAGCTGTGTTCCTTTAAAAGCCCTCCTTGCCTCTTCCAGCTTCTGGTAACTCCTGGCTCTCCTTGAGATCATAATCAATCCAATATGATCTCATCTCCAGATTCTTACTTGTATCTACAAAGACCCTCTTTCCAAACATTCACAAGTTCTGAAGGTTAAGACATACACACATCTCTTTTTGGGGGGATCACCATTCAACACAATATATGCATGCTAAGTTGCTTCAGTTATGTCTGACTGTTTGTGACCCTATGGACTGTAGCCCACCAGGTTCCTCTGTCCCTGATATGATTCTCCAGACAAGAATGCCAGAGTGGATTACCATGCCCTCCTTCAGGGGATCTTCCTGACCCAGGGATTGAACCTGTGTCTCTTACATCTACTCCACTGGCGGTGGTTTCTTTACCACTAGCACCACCTAGGAAGCTCTCAACACATTATATTACTCTTCAAATGCTCCTTAATTCCCTCCAGATTCTACTTATTAAAATAGAAGCAATAGGATGCCCTGAAGATGCAAAGCTTATGCCGACAAGCCACCATCACTGTAACCCTCTGACCTCATCAAAGATTGGAAACGGGATTTTAAAATATCAATCACAATCCACTTGACTTTCCCTGCTTCATTTAGGCAAATTACATTCACAGAGGGGAAACAAAAAATTCTGTTCCCATTCAGTGTCAAGACTGATCATTCATCTCTCTTAATTCTCCCATGTCACTCTCACATCCATTGAACATAACACTCTTTTAATAACCCTAATCACTGAAATATTAGTAAGGAATTTGCAGACCCTGCTCATGATTCCTTGGTGATGACAGAAACAGCCATAAACATGAACCTGCAATTTAGAAGAAATAAGAACAGGAGTCTTACTGGTGACAGTTTCAGCCCAATTCAGACCCAATCACAATGGAAGCTGTGCCATTAAAGGGCTTGCAAAGACTGATAATGAGATGGTTTAAAACTTTTCACCAGCACATGAAATGATTGTCTCCTTAGCAGAGAAAAAAAAAAAAAAAAAAAAACAGGCAAACCTACAGTGCTGTCCATACAAGGTTTCAAGTTCCTCCATGGGCAAGTGACCTGCCCTTGAAATTAACCTGAACTGAAGCAGAGAAGCCACGTGACTGGAGTGCCGATTCTAGCAATGGAATTTGAGAAATGGCACCCTCTGCTTAATGTGTTCCTTATCATCTAGAGGAAATCAGCAGCTTGAGCTTTAGCTGGTCAAAACCTTTGCAAAAAACAGAGTTTCTAGATTTCCATTCAAAAAGCCATAAATAGCCAGGTTCATGTAAAGGTTCCCTTGAGGACTAGTTAGAAAAAGGTGACTGAGGCCTTGAATGCCTTGTCTAGTGCTTTCTTCCCACACAGCCAGTGAAGAAACTCACAAGCAGTTTTTAATCAAACTATTTGTAGGTAGCAATTTCCCTGCCTGTCCCCATATGCTCATACACTTGTGTGTCTGGCTGTAGAGATACAATGATTTAAGTCACATCTTTTACTCTCAAGAGTTTACAGTCTAGGCGGGAAGAGAAATGCTAGCAAAAAAAAAAAAAAAGGAATATTCATAAAGGGGTATAAACAAGTGAAAATGATGCAACAAGGAGACAAGTCAAGAAGTTTCCCTGTGCAGTCAAAGAAGGTCTTAAAAAAGAGGAAAACTTTGATCTGAAACTTGAAGGCTTGGCAGAATCAATGATGATAATAAGAATGTCAACATCTATTGATCGCCTATCATGCATCAGGCACATTGCGTGATGATCTGACTCAGCCTCATAGCCATCCAACAGAAGGGGTTCAGGATGACCATACACTTAGAAAATGGTAGAAGTTGAACCCAGATCGGTCTGACCCCTTGTTATATTCTATCTTCTCAACTCTTATGCGGCACTGCCTTTTGAAATAGAAGCTGGCAATGAGGTTTACCAATATTTATTTTTCAACTAATGGAGCAGCTCAGGTTTTGCAGGCAATTGACTAAAGAAAAGGAATCCCACTCCTGGGCATAACATTATCGGAAAGGATACATCCACCCCAATGTTCATTCCAGCACTGTTTAGAATAGCCAAGACTTGGAAGCAACCTAAGTGTCCTCTGACAGAGGAATGCATAAAGAACATGCTGTACACATATACAGTAGAATATCACTCATCCGTGAAAAGGAATGAAGCAATGCCATTTGCAGCAACATGGATGGGCCTAAAGATTTTCATATTGAGTGAAGTAAGTCACACAGACAAAGAGAAATACTGTATGACATCACTTGCAAGCAGAATCTAAAAGGAAATGATACAAATGAACTTACAAAACAGAAATGGGCTCACAGACTTAGAGAACAAACTTATGGTTGCTGAGAGGAAGGATGGGGGAAGGGATAGTTAGGGAGTTCAGGATGGACATGTGTGAAGTAAAGTGTTAGTTGCTTCAGTCATGTCTGACTCTTTGTGACTCCATGGACTGGAGCTTGCCAGGCTCCTCTGTCCATGGAATTCTCCAGGCAAGAATACTGGAGTGGGTAGCCATTCCCTTCTCTAAGGATCTTCCCAACCCAGGGTTCAAACCCACATCTCCTGCACTGCAGGCAGATTCTTTACCATCTGAGCCAGCTGGGCAGCCCATGGACACGCATGTACTGCTGTCAATATATTTTAAATGGATAATCAACAAGGACTTACTGTCTAGCACAGGGAACTCTGCTCAGTGTTATGTGAAAGCCTGGATAGGAGGGGAGTTTGGGGGAGAATGGATACATGTATGTGAATGGCGGAGTGACTCTGCTGTGTACCTGAAACGATCACAACAAGGTTAATCGGCTATTCTCTAACATAGAATAAAAAGTTTTTCCCCCAAAAAAGGAATCCCAGACAGGAAAGATTTTGTATGGACTGAACAAAGCAGGGAGGGACTGGATGTGAAATTTCAAGCAATGGATGCTGCAACCGTTTGATCACTATGCGACAACTTTGCCACCAGGAACATATGAGAAATAAGCAATCACCGTGAGTGAGCTACCCAGAAGTGTCACCAGGGGAATTTCGGTAATAAAGAGAGATGAAAACGCCTGCAAAGGGAAAGGGAAAGAAAAAATGGGGCACTAAAGATTAAAAGAAGGCTTTGAAAAGCACTGTTGATAAATACAAGCACACTGGCAGTGGGGGGAGGGGTGTTTAATATATGTCATGTATAGCTTATGCTTGTATATACATAAAGACAAGCATGTATGCATGAGTGGTTATGTGATGTAAATATTAAGTTAAAAAATCATATGGCCCATACATATATATTTGAAATAATGTTTCGACATTTATATATTGGTGTGATACTCCTGTGAAATCCTAAACAAAAAACTCTGTGAGAACTAATGAGATCTTAAAACAAATGTGCATGGTACCTCTGCTCCAGGAAGACAAGTACTATATAAACACCAAATATTGTAACAAGTCCTTCTCAAATGGGACTTGGGGGAGGAATGTGGCTAGGCATAAACAGAGTTCATTGCAAATTCCTCTCTTCTAGAAAAGAGAGTTTGGGGGGCTTACTTTGTGGCCCAGTGGCCAAGACAGCATTCTCAATGCAGGGTGCCCACAGTTCAACTCCTGGTCAGCATAGATCCCCCATGCTGCAACTAAGGATCCCGCATGCCACAGCTAAGACCTGCTGCAGCCAAATAAATGAATGTTTTTAAAAAAGAAAAGAGAAACTCTATGGGAGAAGGTGAGGGTGGGATGATTTGAGAGAAGAGCATTAAAACATGTTTATTACCATATGTGAAACATATCACCAGTCCAGGTTCGATGCATGAGACAGGGTGCTCAGGGCTGGTGCACTGGGCTGACCCTGAGGGATGGGATGGGGAGGGAGGTGGGAGGGGGGTTCAGGATGGGGAACACATGTACACCCATGGATGACTTATGTCAATGTATGACAAAAACCACTACAATACTGTAAAGTAATTAGCCTCCAATTAAAATAAATGAATTAAAAAAATAATAAAAAGAAAAGAGAGTTTGAGCAAGATGCTACTGTGGTTGATTCCTTTAGAATCTCCTACCGTGAAAGTGAAGTTCATTATAAATCCAGTTCCACTGCCCTATGGACCAGTGCAGGGGTCACAAGACTTCCTAGGGGAGTGGGTTTCTACTCTGGGGACACATTAAAGGTTCCCAGAGCCTTTCAAAAGAGGAGGGGTGTGATCTGTAAAATTCTCCAGGGAACTCCATGTAAGACTGAGGTCCTCTGACCTAGAATGCATTTATGTAGAATAATTATCCAAAAACCAACAAATGAGAAAATAAGATCATAACATCCTTTAACCTTTGGGGCAGAAAATGGTTTGTTTGGACACTAAACCACCAAATTTCTCACACGGGTCACAATGACAGAGACAAAGCTCAGGGTTAGCAGGAGAAATAGCAAAGGGCTATGACATAAGAGACAGGATGGTGGGCTCCAGGACATGCTAGGAGCCCAGTGAAGGGTGCTCAGTCACTCAGTCACTTCGGACTCTTTGTGACCCCATGGACTATAAGCAGAGACATTACTTTACTAACAAAGGTCCATCTCATCAAGCCTATGGTTTTTCCTGTGGTCATGTATGGATGTGAGAGTTGGACTATAAAGAAAGCTGAGCACCGAAGAATTGATGCTTTTGAACTGTGGTGGTGGAGAAGACTCTTGAGAGTCCCTTGGACTGCAAGGAGATCCAACCAGTCCATCCTAGAGAAGATCAGTCCTGTGAAGGGTTAATAGGGTAGCAGAGATGTGCCTGCAAACGGGTCTCTCTGCTCAGGCTGAGCGTCCTTGCATACGAGGCGTTCTGCCAAAGAGTCTGGATACAGCCTTGAGTTTAATGGTCCCTTGCAAACGAGGGAGCATTCCCTTCTTGAGATAAGAGGGAGATGAGGGCTTTGGGCAGACTCTGCAGTAGACAGAGATTTCACTCCCCTTTGCTGTACGATAACATGTATGCACCTGCACTGTGCTGAAAAGGCTTATTCTTACAGTCTAAAATTCTGCCTAAGGAGGGCTTTATAGTAATAAACGGCAATTAGTTTGCCCAGTTCTGTTCCTCTGGCCAGAGTGGTATCCTGTCTGTCTCTTGTGTGTCTTGTATGTTCTGTGTCATTTCACTCGTAGTAACCAACAGTCCTGGGTTTTCGTTGGAAGGACAGATGTTGAAGTTGAAACTCCAATCCTTTGGCCACCTGATGCAAAGAGCTGACTCATTTGAAAAGACCCTGATGCTGGGAAAGATTGAAGACAGGAGGAGAAGGGGGCGACAGAGGATGAGATGGTTGGATGGCCTCACCAAGTCAATGGAGGCGAGTTTGAGTAGACTCTGGGAGTTGGTCATGGACAGGGAGGCCTGGCGTGCTGTGGTCCATGTGGTTGTGAAGAGTCGGACACGACTGAGCAACTGAACTGAACTGGACTATAAGCCCACTGTCCATGGTTCCTCTGTCCATGGGATTTTCTAGGCAAGAATGCTGGAGTGGATTGCCATTTCCTCCTCCAGGGTATCTTCCTGACCCAGGGATCGAACCTGTGTCTCCTGCATCTCCTGCATTAGCAGGCAGATTCTTTACCACTGAGCCGCCTGGGAAACCTTCCTTTAGATCACCGGCTTTCAATGCTGCTACCAGAAAAGCTGCCTTCCATTTCGCATTTCCTTGCTTCTGTCATTGTTCCCTGTTGTTGAATACCTACAATATTGAGTCCAGTGAAGGCAGAGCTGAGCTAAAGAGTCAATGATGCAGAACTAATAGTAAGGAACCAAGAAATCTGGGGGAAGTAGCAAGGAAAAACTGCAGGGTAGTCCAATTAATTCTGACAGCCTACAAATTCCCTCTCTCGGCAGAACATCTCAAACTTCTCTAATAGTAAGACTCTGCTAGGATTTTTTTTTTTTTTTATGCAAAGGCAAGAAGGGAATTTTTTATTTAAAAAAAATTTTTTTTCATTTATTTGGCTGCATCAGGTCTTACTTGTGGCACATGGCACTTTACAAGATCTTCCATTGGAGCTTATGGACTCTCTAGTTGTAGCACATGGGCTCATAGTTATGGTGGCTGGGCTCAGTCGCTCAGCAGCATGTGGGATCTTACTTTTCCGACCAGAGATCAAACCTGTATCCCCTGCATTGCAAGGTGGATGCTTAACCACTGGACGACCAGAGAAGACCCAGGGTATTTGTTAAACATGGTAATTCCCAAATGACATCTCAGAGTTTCTGGATCCTAGTCTCCAAGGAAGATAGCTGGGAAGCTCTATGTTCAATGAGCACCCATTTACAGTTCTTAATGTGCAACTTGTCAACTTATATCTAAGCAGCTGCATCTGACACCCAAGGCAAGGACACCAAGTTGAACCGAGTGCCCAGTAAGCACTCCTCTATTTCTGAGTTGATCAGACCTGGCATTGACACACAAAAGATAGTCCACCTATTGAGTTCTTTCCTCCACCTTCTTCAGAAGGAGGAATCTTTAGTCATCAATTTATGCTCAAACTTTGATTCTAAATTCTTTCCTCATTTTGAAATCCTCCAGGATTTTAAACATGTAGTAAGTTACCAGGTAATATAGCTAGGTAAGCTGATTCCAGCATAAGGATTGCTTTCCTAAGGAAGCAAACAAAATTATATACTAGAATCAAGGCTTAAATTGGTGCAGAATTTCATAGGATCTCAATTTTAAATCCCCACGTCTGTATTCTCACCCCAGTTAGGTATAAGAATGAGAATTGAGAAATGTACTTTCAAGGTTTGCTATAAGCATGGTGAATGAAGACTTCATTGCTACTTACTTTCAGGCAAACTAGCACCAAAGAGAGTAGATCTTAGAGTCAAATGAACACAGATACTGACTATGGCTTCTGTTTCCTTCATGTATTTGAGCACATACACCCTAGTCAAGATGAAATGAGACCAGAGGAAAATCAGAAGAAACGCAATTTCTAGTCATCTTGCTGAATTGGCAGCAAGTTCCAAAAATGTGAACCTTCTGGGAAAATAGTAGCAATAGATCTGATCTTCTTCAGAACACCTCCCCAAAGCAGGCACTATTAGAGGGTCCTATTACGCTCACACGGTTATTGTATGTAAGTAGGCTAAAAGGTAAAGCTAGAGCTTTCCAGGTGGCTCAGTGGTAAAGGATTCGATTGCCAATGCCGGAGATGCAGGTTTGATCCCTGCATGGAGAAGATCCCCTGGAGGAGGAAATGACAACTCACTCCAGTTTTCTTGCCTAGATAATCCCATGGAGCCTGGTGGGCTACAGTCCATGGGCTAGCAAAGAGTCAGACCTGACTGAAGGACTGAACATGCATTCATGTAAGAAGGTAAAGCTACACGCCAAAATAAACAAATAAGACTCAGAAAGCTTTATTCAACTTTTAAGGCAAGGAGGAAAAAAGTTATAAGCTCATGGTCAACTAATTCTGTAACACATAATTAATTCATACAGATTTTGGCTGAAAGTGCTCAGTGGTACCCCGAGATGTCTATTTGCCTCTAGCGCAAATCAGCTGCAATTTCCCATCTATTTTCTCATCAACTTCACTTTCCTTGTAATACCTACCCTACATATGATATCTGCTATCCACCTAAAAACTCTCCTATGGTCTGCAACCTAGGATAGTCGATCTATAACAGGACTGTCGTGCTAGCATGCCCTTAGGTGGACTCTTCAACCTCTTTCTGTTCAATGTTTTCATTTCTTAAAAGAGACAATGAGGCTGTGGCTCATGTAAAATTCCTGGGGAAAATAGGACACTGATGCAAATGAATAGTGCAACACTGGCAAGTGCAACTTATTACCACACAGAATAATATGGGATATTAGATCCCTAGAGAAGAGAATGGCAACCCATCCCAGTATTCCTGCCTAGAGATTCCCATGGACAGAGGAGCCTGGTGGGCTACACTCCAAGGGGTCACAAAGAGTCAGACACAACTGAGCGACATATATATAAAGGTAATTATAATTATTTTTATTTTGTCATCTTCTTCTCGAAGTTTTACTTTCTTTTAAAAAAGAAATCCATCCTTTAAATGTTAGAGAAAACTGACTTGATCTTCATGTTTCTTCAAGTTGGTATCTAGTCGTACTAGTTTACCTGACCTGGTTTCAGCCAGGCTGTGAGCCTTCTTGCTGGGTTGATTTAACTCTTTTTTTTTTTTTTTTTTTGCAGGGTGGGCTGGGGGGTGGTTCTCTCTCTCTCTCTCTCTCTCTTTTTTTTGTCTGCACCCCGTGGCATGTGGGATCTTAGTTCCCTGCCGTTGCTGCTGCTGCTGCTGCTGCTACTAAGTCACTTCAGTCGTGTCCGACTCTGTGCGACCCCATAGATGGCAGCCCACCAGGCTCCCCCGTCCCTGGGATTCTCCCTGACCGGGGATCAAACCTGCACCCCCTGCAATAGAAATACAAACTCTTAACCACTGGACCCCCAGGGAGGTCCTGAACTCACTTTTTAAAGTGGTAAAGAAGGAGGCAGTCAATCTGCTTTCCAACAAGAAAAGCAGTACTATTTTTTTCTACTATTCACCAGTCATTCTTTCCACTTTTATTCCATTAGTTTTCCCTTTATACCAGACTACTCATGGGACTGAAGGCACTGCAGATGGACAGAGGCCAAGGATCTTACATGGAAGAATCTGAGATTCCTACTCATCTCAGGCTCAGAAAATCTCAAAGAAATTAAGAGACCAGATGAGTGTGGTGTGTGTTTCTAACATCCATTTTCTACTCTACTAGCAGAAAATAAATTTTTATTTTGAACTCAATGAAAGATGATGACTTATATAACTCTTTGACACCCTTTAAGCCAATAATCCTGCATAATCCTGGACAATATGACTGCCAGGCAGATGTATTCTGCAAGTGGTCTCCAAAAGACTTCTAATCTTGTTTAGCTTCAAAACTGGTCTCAAGTCTTTCTTTAAGATATGAAGTTTGAAGCATAGTAGAGATGCTTTCCCTTAGACATGATACCCTAATCACACATTCCTGACTCTACTATTCTCCTGGATGAGTTAAGACAGATCTTTATAATGATCCCCTTTATGCTGAGTATGCCTTGGGTGCACTGTCCTCTTCAGAAAGCAATGATGTCAGCTATTGGAATTGCTCCCAGAGGATCTTAAGCAAGGCATACGTGCATGCACAGTCATGTCCGACTGTCTGTGCCCCCAGGGACTGTAACTGCCAGGCTCCTCTGTCCACGTAATTTTCCAGGCAAGAATACTGAATGGGCTGTTGTTTCCTTCTCCAGAGGATCTTCCCGACCCAGGGGTTGAACCCACGTCTCTTGCATCTCCTGCATTAGCAGGTGGATCCCCTACCAGTGCACCACCTGGGAAGGCCTCTTAGGTAAGGAAATGGCCACGAACCTATCGAGTAAGCCTCCTCTTCACCTGATGGAATCAAAAAACTTCACATGCCAAGGATAGCCCCATTGCAAATAAAAAGCTCTCCATGTACATCCACAAAAGATCAAAGTTTGTTGCATATCTAACAAATCAAGTGATTATTCTGGTTTCTAGCCTTTAAGGAAGAAATTATTGCTTTACTTTGTTTTTGGCCTCACAGCATGGTGTGTGTAACCCAAGTTCCCCGACCAGGAATCAAACCCACGCCTCCTTCACTGGAATACCAGGGAAGTCCCAGAAGGTACTTTCAAAGTGGAAAACAAATAGCAAAGTATATTTATTTAAGTAAAAATAAATAATGAAAAATAGAGAGACTTTTCATTCTGTTCCTTGCACAGCATTCCAGCGGGGGTTGGCGGGGGGCGGGGGGGGAGTAATTTTTTTCTAGGTCCACGATGAAAAGGATTCTGTCCATTTAGTTTGCTAACTTGTTCAGTAGCTCAGTCATGTCTGACTCACTGCGACCCCATGGACTGCAATACTCTAGGCCCTGTCCTTCAGTATCTCACAGAGTTTGCCCAAATTCATATTCATTAATATTAGATATGTGTAGTGATGTTTCAGAATGTTTGTTTATGCACTAGTTCAGACAACTTTCCCTGTTACTTGTTCTTGATAAGTGAAAATTGCAGGGAAATAAAAATACATATCAAAACATGGAAAAAAATTCATATTCATTGAGCTGGTGGTGCTATCTGACCATCTCATTCCTTGCCACCCTCTTCTCTTTTTGCTATCAATTTTTCCCATCATCAGGGTCTCTTCCAATGAGTCAGTTCTTTACATCATGTGGCCAAAGTATTGCAGCTTCGGCTTCAGTATCGTAGCACTAGTTTATAACATGCCCTGCTCTGTCCTTCTCTCTCTCATATGAATATCTAAGTGTATATGAATACACACATATACGTATATTCTTTACTGATTCACTAAATCAGTAAAGAATAGCTAATAAACATATCAGTCTCCAGAGTGCAGGGATGCTTTTTTGAGATGTTCAAATGTTGGCCATACCATCTCAGCCAACAAAACAGCAAAGGTTCTAAAGCCTGAACTTGAAAGCATTTCAGATAGACTCTGTTTTATGAAACCAATCAGATAAAACTGACATCCATTTAATAATGCGACAACTCCTTTCTTAAACTGAAGCATCCAAACTGTCATGAAACAGATTAAATTTTATTTGCTCTAGAGGCATGGTTAATCAGAGTTCCCTCCCTGAAATATCTTAATCAAGCTGTGGCTCTGACCAGAACTTCTCTGAATTTATTCTGATCTAGGACTCTTGTCCCACCTGAGATTCAGCCTGTAGACATGGATGGCAAACTGAAGAATAAACCACTCAGGTTTTATGAGGGCTTCTCCTCTGAATACCACACTGGTCAGAGTTTCTTCTTGTCAGTTGCTCTGAAGGCATCATCGCCACCACCTACCATGCCCAGCCCTGTACGGTCTTTGGGAAGAATATTAATGAGCATCTGGACATGAGTCCTTTCACCATCCACTGCACAGTCAAAATCCAGCCGTCCCAGGCTGGACCTGGCCCAGAATATTTTTAATAGCAAGATAAAAAGACATTATAGATGGAGCAAGCAGGCCAGCTTTACGGGGAAGTTAGCCCTTTGTTAAGTTTCTCAACTTAAGAGGACATTATCCTGATAAATGTGTTATGAATTACTAATGTTGAATTTATCCCAATTCCGGTTAGCAATCACGAAACCATGCTACTGTTTTGTCTGCCTGATTGTTTTTGTTGTTGTTTAAATCTGGAGTATCAGCTTTCATCTTGGATAAGAAAAAGGTGACATTTCGAACAGAAAATGCAAATTCACAGAAAAAAAATCGCATAACTTGCAGTCTGCCAATCTAGTAGTCAACTGACATGAATGACAATGATGGGAGAATATCTGTGAATGAACATTAATTGTCAGATATATTTCAAGGGAAAATGCTGAGGCTCATTGATTTGGATATGGATGGATAGATGGGCGGATGAGAGTATAAGGTAATGACTATGAGATTTCCATATAGACTATTTGGATTCAAATCCTAACTTTGCCACTTACTGAGACTGAGAAAATCTGCATGAACCTCAGTCTTTCCTGTAAAATGAAGACAATGATGATGGTTCTATCTACCCCACAGAGTTCTGGTGAGAACTGAAGATTAAATATATTTTACAGCACTTAAAATAACATGTGGTAACTTGTAAGCCCTCAAAAACTGTTAGCTTTTCTAATGATAGTTAAAAAAGAAAGCCACATTTTACATAAAATCATGTTTCTTATTTCTTATATTTCTACAAAGCTTTAGAGTTTATAAAAATTGTTCACATATTTTAAATCATCTGATCATCAGCACAGGCATGTGACTTAGATGTCAGACATAGTTATAATAACAATTTTACATAGGAGCAACCAACTGGGAGATAATACACTTTGCATTAACTCAAATTAATTTAATGGAAAAACAAATACTACAGATCAGGACTCAAAACCTGGCTTTGCCAATTAATTAACTCAGAGATTTTGGAAAAGTCACTTAACCTGTCTAACCTCAGTTTCCTTATCTATAGAATATGATAAAATGAGGACATATTTATAACACTGCTCTAAGCTTTGTCCTGTTATTCAATCAATATTTATGGTGTGCTTCTTATGCCCCAGGCACTGTGCTAAAAATTGATATGATGAAGTAAAGCATTGCAAATTCCAGGCATTTCAAGCAATTGATACATTTTAATCACATTCATTGTTTTTATCATTGGTTGCTGTCCCAGAGATTTCATAGGAAGAGGACAGCATAACCAGATATTGAACTCAGAACTTGGTTTTTATTCATATAAAAACTTAACAATGTTTTCTAAAGGTCTCCTAATGGGTGAATGGTCACTAGAGTTTCAGGGAGGCAAGAGTTCTTTCTGGACAGAGCGTTTGGCAGGTGAAAGATGTGGATGAGTACAGACTTCAAACCTGAGTTCATTTGTTTTCATTTTGTTTCGTTTTCACTTTAACTCAACAAGAAGCACCCATTTGAAGGGAACAGTTTGATGCCTTTTCACAAGTATGTACACCCACATAATCACCACTTCAGTCAAGATATAACATTTTCATCACCTAAAAGATTCCCTCATGCCTGCTTGCCGTCAATACCTCCAGCACTGTCCCCAGGCGACTATCAGCCTACTTTCTCTCACTTTAAATTAGTTTTGCCTGTTCGATAATTTCGTAAAATAGAATCACACAGTGTGCAGTCTTCCTGTGTCTGAACTCCTTCACTAAGAATATTTTTCAGATTCATCCATATTACAGCACAGATCAGATTTTTTTCCCTTTGTGTGTTAACTAATAGCCCATTGTATGGATATGCCTTCGTTTCCTTTTCTATTCATCTGTTGATACACATTTGGATGATTTTCAGTTTGGGGCAATTACGACTAGAACTGCTGTGAGCAATCGCTTTCATATGTGTTTTCATTTCTCTGGGGTAAATACCCAGGAATGGGGTTCCTGAATCATAGACGTGTGTGTTTGTGTGTGTGTTTAATTTAAAGAAAGTTCAAAAATGTCTTCCAAAGTGGCACTCCCACCAGATGCATAGCAGAATCCGAATTTTTCCACATTCTTGCCCACTCTTGGGTTCACTTTATTTTACTTTTTAAATGTATTTTATTATTGCAGTAGAATTGAGTTATAATGTTGTGTTAGTTTCCGCGGTACAATGAAGTGATTCCACTATGTGTATACATACATCCCCACCTTCCTGAGCCGCTCTCCCACGCGCCGACCCCGTCTATCTAGGTCACCGCTGCGCTGTGCTCCCTGCAGCATCCAGCAGGCTTCCCCCTAGCTGTTTATTTCTCTCGTGGCAGTGTATATATGTCAGCCCCACGCTCCCCTCCTCTCCTCCATGTCCACAGGGACGTTCTCTATGTCTGTGTCTCTATCCTGCCCTGCAAACAGGTTCATCTGCACCATCTTTTCTAGATTCCATATATAGGCATTAATATATGACATTGCTTTCTCTCTTTCTGACTTCCTTCGCTCTGTATGACAGACTGTGACTCCATCCACATCACTACGAATGACGCGACTGCATTCGGTTTCGTGGCTGAATATACTCCCCTGTGTATACGTACACATCTTCTTCATCTATTCATCTGTCAGAGGGTGTTCAGCTTCCTTCCTTATCTCTTACAAAAGAGGCAAGAGTAAACAATGAAGAATATATGACGGGTTTACTGTTCTTTAATGTTTTTTGTTTACTGAATGATAATTGATTTAGAGAATTTTGCTGCTTTCTGTCAAACCTCACCATGAATCAGCCATAGGTATACATATATCCTCTCCCTTTTGAACCTGACTCCCATCTCCTTCCCCATCCCACCCCTCTAAGTTGATACAGAGCCCCTGTTTGAGTTTCCTGAGCCATACAGCAAATTCCCATTGGTTATCTATTTTACATGTGGTAATGTAAGTTTCCATGTTACTCTCTCCATACATCTCACCCTCTCCTCCCCTCTCCCCATGTCCATAAGTCTGTTCTCTTTGTCTATTTCTCTATTGCTGCTCTGTAAATAAATTCTTCAGTGCCATTTTTATAGATTCTGTATATGTGTGTTAGAATATGATATTTATCTTCCTCTTTCTGACTTACTTTACTCTGTATAATAGGTTCTAGGTTCATCCATCTCATTAGAACTGACTCAAATGCATTCCTTTTTATGGCTGAGTAATATTCCATTGTGTATATATACCACTACTTCTTTATCCATTAATGTATCGATGGACATCTAGGTTGCCTGCGTGTTCTAGCCATTGTAAATAGTGCTGCGATGAACAATGGGGTACATATTTAATTTCTAAAATATACAAGCAGCTCATACAGCACAATAACAGAAAAATAGACAATTCAATCAAAAAGTGGGAAAAAGACCTAAACAGACTTTTCTCCAAAGAAGACATATAGATGGCTAACAGATGAAAAGATGCTCAATATCGCTCATTATTAAAGATAATAATCAAAACCAAATGAGCTATCACCTCACACTGGTCATAATGGCCATCATCAAAAAGTCTACAAACAATAAATGCTGGAGAGGGTATGGAGAAAAGGGAACACTCTCGCACTGTTGGTGGGAATGTAAATTGATACAGCCACTATGGAAGACGGTATGGAGATTCCTTAAAAAACTAGGAATAAAACCACCATATGACCCAGCAATCCCACTCCTAGGCATATACCCTAAGGAAACCAAAATTGAAAGTGGGTTGACTTTTAATGGGCAGAACTATTGGTGCCAAAGCCGAAGGGATCTTCGTGGGTACAAACAAAGGACTCTCAAAAGCCCCCAGGATCCCTTTTCTGTGTGTGCCTATGAGGGAACTTTTCTAAGGTCTTCCCCATCAACTCACAAATCTCAGAAACCTTTCAGCACTAAATGAAGAAAGCAAGCAAATGGCACATAGATGACAAGGAGAAACTGAGGACAAGAAGATTGAAAAATAGACTATCCTAAAAAGAGACAAGTTGTAGCTACCATGGACCCATGTGAAGCAGAGGGTGGAAAGCAAAGCTCCACATTTCACAATTATTTTCATTAAATATTTATTCACAAAACAATAAGATGCCACAAAAAAAAATTCTAGATAAGAGATCTTTTTCCAGTGGATTCCATGGGGAGGGTTTTGTTACCGTTATGATTAGGTTTTGCTCACACATTGAGGACTTGGCTGTAGCCGACAAGGGCTCTTCATTAGCTTGCCACTAAGAATGTAAACACTGAAATCGGTTATTTTAGGGTCAGGCACTGGAAAAGATTCTAATAAAATAAATTGACCAGCTTCCCACGGATGAGAAAACTCTAAAACCTGATGGCTTTTTGCTGGTAACTGCAGCTGTAAATTCAGGCAATCCAGGATAAATGTCTGCCTCCTTTCTGGGATAAAATGCCTCTATCAAGCTACCAAAATATCATTAAGAGAGGTATGGAATTGCTGCAGGGAGAAGCATGCAGGCCTTCTCCTCTCCTCTCCTGATCTCCTTAAAGCAATGCCAGACATGATGGATTTTGTATTATTAATACCATTGTGCCCACATCGGATTTGAAGATGCAGGGACATGCATCTATATTTAATTTAGGTGTCTGTCTGTTGATGTGGAAAGGGGGATACGAATGGCCTGTGGGAACGGTTCCCTTTATTCAATCATCCCTGACACAGTCATTTTACACGCTTTGTGCTCCTTTACGTCTTTTCACGTCTTTAGCACATATTCATTTATTTAACAAATCGTAATTGAGTACCTAGGTGCCCTTCCAGAAGCTGGGGACAGAAAGAAAACAAGACAAAGTTTCCATACTCATGCAATAATCATATACACGGGAAGACATGTCATGAACACACCACTGAACATGTAGAAACTATTGAAAAGGACAAGAGAGGGACTTCCCTGGTGATCCAGTAGTTATGACTTTACCTTCCAATGCAGGTGGTGTGGGTTCCATCCTTTGTTGGGGACCTAAGAACCCATACGCTTTGGGGCCAAAACTCCAAAACATTAAAAAAAGAAGCAATATTACAGCAAATTCAGTAGACACTTTAAAAATGGTCCACACCTTCAAAAAAATAAGAAAAGAAAAGATGGGTAAGGCAGATAGAAAGTGCCTTGAGGAGCATGCTTCACAATAGCTATTGGTCAGGGAAACTCTTTCCAATAAGAGGACGTCCAAGTAGAAACATGTGAGCAGAAGAAGTCATGTCGATGTTAGGGAAATGACATTCCAGGTAGAGGCAACAGCCAGGACAACATGGTCAGCCCAGAGCCCTGCAAGATTTTTAGTACGATAGATGTATAGAGTGGGAGACAGAGTAAGAGAGAATCCCAGGAATGACAGGAGATGAGTCTGGAGAAGATGCTCACATGATTCTTACAAAGTCTAATGAATCTATATGAGGTCTTCAGAAAAGCCACCCTAGCTGGGACAGGGTGCCTCCATCAGTAGACACAGGCCACCTTCAAGATAAAAGGGTGAATTCACTGAGAGTCTAGCTCAGGTGTGTGCACGCCAAGTTGCTTCAGTCATTTCAGTCCTTGTGACACTGTGGACTGTAGCCTACCAGGCCCCTCGCTCTGAGAGGCTTCTCCAGGCAAGAATACTGTGGTTGGTTGCCATGCCCTCCTCCAGGGAATCTTCCTGACCCAGGGATGGAAACCACATCTACTGTGTCTTCTGTACCGCAGGTGGATTCTTTAACACTGACCCACTGGGGAAGCCCCTCGTCAGTGAGAGATTTCTAAATAATAAAGTCATAAATATCAATAGGACACAGATTTTGTAGGGCCTTGGATGGCAGGCAGAGGAGTTCAAATTTTATAAAATGAGGATCAGAAGTCATTGAAGGTTTTGATATATGGTAAAGGTGTTTAATCTTATAGACATATCCAAAACATATTAAAATTGGGAGACAAGAGAAGTAGTTACCAGGCTATAGGAGAACAGAGACCAAAGCATAGGGACAATGGGAGACATGAAAGACATCAAGAAGGCAATTCTTGGGAAACTTCCTGGTGGTCCAGTGAGTTAAGAATCTGATCTTCCAGTGCTGGGGGCATGGATTTGATCCTTGATGGAGGAACTACAATCACACACGCCACATGCCAGGGGTGTGGCCAAAAAAGAAGGCAATTCTTGGTAAGTAATGGAAGATGAAGAAGAGACATGAATTATTTAGCTTCTACTAATGCATCTACTAAGGACAGAAATGGTATGGACCTAACAGAAGCAGAAGATACTAAGAAGACGTGGCAAGAATACACAGAAGAGCTATACAAAAAAGATCTTCATGACCCAGATAAGCATGATGGTGTGATCGCTCACCTAGAGCCAGACATCCTGGAGTGTGAAGTCAAGTGGGTGAAGACATCCTGAGAAATATGTATGCAGGTCAAGAAGCAACAGTTAGAACTGGAGATGGAAAAACAAACTGGTTCAAAATTGGGAATGGAGTATGTCAAGGCTGTATACTGTCACCCTGCTTATTTAACTTATATGCAGAGAACATCATGCAAAATGCTACACTGGGTAAAGCACAAGCTGGAGTCAAGATTGCCAGGAGAAATATCAATAACCTTAGATATGCAGATGACACCATCCTTATGGCAGAAAGAGAAGAACTAAAGAGCCTCTTGATGAAAGTGAAAGAGGAGAGTGAAAAAGGTGGCTTAAAACTCAACATTTAGAAAACTAAGATCATGGCATCTGGTCCCATCACTTCATGTCAAATAGATGGGGAAACAATGGAAACAGTGACAGGTTTTATTTTCTGTCACTGGGCTCCAAAATCACTGCAGATGGTGGGTACAGCCATGAAATTAAAAGACGCTTGCTCCTCAGAAGAAAAGCTATGACCAACCTAGACAGCATGTTAAAAAGCAAAGACATTACTTTGCCAACAAAGGTCCATCTAGTCAAAGCTACGGTTTTTCCAGTGGTCATATATGGATGTGAGAGTTGGACCATAAAGAAAGCTGAGTGCTGAAGAATTGATGCTGTTGAACTGTGGTGTTGGAGAAGACTCTTCAGTGCCCCTTGGACTATAACGAGATCAAACCAGTCATTCCTAAAGGAAATCAGTCCTGAATATTCATTGGAAGGACTGATGCTGAAGCTGAAACTCCAATATTTTGGCCACCTGGTGTGAAGAACTGACTCACTGGAAAAGACCCTAATGATGGGAAAAATTGAAGGCAGGAAGAGAAGGAGATGACAGAGGATTAGATGGTTAGATGGCATCACCGGCTCAATGGACATGAGTTTGAGCAAGCCCTGGGGACTGGTGATGGACAGGGAAGTCTGGCATCTTGCAGTCCATGGTATCACAAAGAGTCAGACACAACTCAGCAACTAAACTGAACTGAATGCATCTGGATCCTCCTTTGGAGGAATTAATTCTACTGCTTGGTGTGAAATCTTAATACAATTCTTAAACTTCCAAGTTCCTTCCTGGCCAAAGGTTGACATAACCACATGTGTGACCAAGGATCAACTAATTAAGGTTCAAAAACCTAAGAAGACTGTTTTTCAAGGGATTTTGGTAAAAGGAAAGTCTAACACAATTTCAATCCAACAACTAATTTGTAAAAGCGAAACAATGAAAAAGTGCTGAGAAAGTCAAACATCCCAAAACTTTAATGGGTACAAAAGAAAGCATTCAACCAGTTGAGTTATAACAGAAACACAATCTCAAAAGAAGTAAAATATTCAGTGATGAGTCTCTACATGTTTAATCACTAATAGCTGTGAGTACATCTGTGCATACATATGCATGTCTGTAAATATTTTCAAAGAAATGATGGCTATTTATTAAAACATAGCCTAAAAGGTCTTGTTACATTCTGACATGTCTCAGGTGAAAAATATCAATTTGAGTTTACAAATATTTGGAATATAAAGAAGATAAAGCAATAAGAATATCTATTAATTAATCAGTAACTAAGATAATTAAATTATTAAGAGTAATAGCTACTGTTTAAAGTATATCCCATGTTCAGGTACTGAGCTGGGTAAACTGTGCACAGTATCTTCTTTAAACCTAAACTGTGAAGTGGGCATTGCCTACATTTTATTGATAAGGATCAAAGACATGATATAACATTCCCAAAGTCAGTTAGTGCAAAGCTGAACCGATTTTTTCTTCTTTAGCTGCGTTGCACAGCATGTGGGATCTTAATTCCCTGACCAGGGACTGGACCTATGCAGCCTGCATTGTTAGCACAGAGTCAACCACTGGCCCACCAAGGAAGTCCCAGCAGAACTAAAATTTGAACTCAATTGTCCCTAAAAATCTGTCACTTTGAGTCTATTCTAAAACAACTGTAATCAAAAAGTTAACTTTTGAATAAGCAAGGAGTCATCCTCCAGTCTTAATAAACAGAGCACAATAATGTCTAAAATTAATGTTAATTTAATCTAGGAGACAGGAAACATGTTTCCCCAACATTTCATTCCAGAGCAAATGACAAAAAAAAAAAAAAAAAACCTGTTCAATTTTTCAAAGATTTCTTGTCTCAAATTTGTAATTTCACTGTATAAACATGCAAGGAGCATTGTAAAAATACACATGACCCAACCCCATCCTTAGACATTCAAACTAGCTGGGTCTAGGGTAGGAATTTAGTAAAGAGGAAAAATTATGGAGTTATAAAACAAACCAGGATTAAAGATCTAAATGTAAGATCAGAAACTATAAAGCTCCTAGAGGAGAATATAGGCAAAACACTCTCAGAAATAAATCACAGCAGGATCCTCTATGATCCACCTCCCAGAATTCTGGAAATAAAAGCAAAAATAAACAAATGGGATCTAATTAAAATTAAAAGCTTCTGCACAACAAAGGAAAATATAAGCAAGGTGAAAAGACAGCCTTCTGAATGGGAGAAAATAATAGCAAATGAAGCAACTGACAAACAACTAATCTCAAAAATATACAAGCAACTTATGCAGCTCAATTCCAGAAAAATAAACGACCCAATCAAAAAATGGGCCAAAGAACTAAATAGACATTCCTCCAAAGAAGACATATGGATGGCTAACAAACACATGAAAAGATGCTCAACATCACTCATTATTAGAGAAATGCAAATCAAAACCACAATGAGGTACCACTTCACACCAGTCAGAATGTCTGCGATCCAAAAATCTGCAAGCAATAAATGCTGGAGAGGGTGTGGAGAAAAGGGAACTCCTACACTGTTGGTGGGAATGCAAACTAGTACAGCCACTTTGGAGAACAGTGTGGAGATTCCTTTAAAAATTGCAAATAGAACTACCTTATGACCCAGCAATCCCACTGCTGGGCATACACACCGAGGAAACCAGAATTGAAAGAGACACATGTACCCCAATGTTCATCGCAGCACTGTTTATAATAGCCAGGACATGGAAACAACCTAGATGTCCATCAGCAGATGAATGGATAAGCAAGCTGTGGTACATATACACAATGGAGTATTACTCAGCCATTAAAAAGAATTCATTTGAATCAGTTCTGATGAGATGGATGAAACTGGAGCCAATTATACAGAGTGAAGTAAGCCAGAAAGAAAAACACCAATACAGTATACTAACACATATATATGGAATTTAGGAAGATGGCAATGACGACCCTGTATGCAAGACAGGAAAAAAGACACAGATGTGTATAACGGACTTTTGGACTCAGAGGGAGAGGGAGAGGGTGGGATGATTTGGGAGAATGGGAATTCTAACATGTATACTATCATGTAAGAATTGAATTGCCAGTCCATGTCTGACGTAGGGTGCAGCATGCTTGGGGCTGGTGCATGGTGATGACCCAGAGAGATGTTGTGGGGAGGGAGGTGGGAGGGGGGGTCATGTTTGGGAACGCATGTAAGAATTAAAGATTTTAAAATTAAAAAAAAAAAAAAACAACAAAAAAAGTCTTCTCCAACAACAACAACAACAACAACAAAAAAAAAACACAAAATAAATAAATAAATAAATAAAACCAGGAAGTTTCCTGAGCAAAGATGAGCACTGTTGACTTAGACAACAGTCAAATCGAGCATGAAAATGGGCCCCAGCTATCAAGGGGTGACTGGACCGAGTAGCTATCATGCCACAATCCATGTGTGGAGCCTGGGAGAAAAGCTGACTTTGATCAGACTGACGTTCACAGCATCAGAGGCGTGCTAAGGATCCATGGCCACAGGATCTGTGAGCTGCTGGAGTAAGCTTGCATGGAGGGTCATAGGTAGGTGAGGAAAAAGTATGCCAAGTTTCCTCTGGATAGCTTTTGCTTGTTTGTTTGTGTTTTGGAATAGGCCAATGGAACAGAAGGGGAGTTATTTGCAGTTTAGAATTCTGCAAGTGAAGCCATCGGTGTCCCTGACCACGGCAGCAGACCAAAGGGTGGCTCTCCCACGTGTGAGGACCAGGCATGTCACATGTCAGCAGGCATTTTTACAGCATCCTGGAATCTGCCTCTCTGAGGTTCAGGAGGCTGCCCTAGCTGGATGAACAGCATAGCTACTCTGCCTGCTCTGAGCTGAGGTCTCCCACCTTACTCCACACTCTGAACAGACATCTCATATTGAGCACTATATCAAGTATTCATTATTTAATCTTTGCATGGTGGATAAGTGGCTGAGATAAATACACAGAGGGAAATCTGAGTATGAGTAACAGGAAAAGGGGAAATTGATATTTAGATTACAACTGATTTATTCACTATATTGATCATCAGAATCAAGTGGATAAACTTTTTAAATTTCAGATTTATGGGCCTTATCTAAAGACTTCCAAAGGAGAATCTCATTCTAAAGTCTGGAAAATGCATTTCGTAAGACTTCCTCCTCTGGCCCGAGGTGAGGGGGATCAAAGCCTCTGACTCCTGTTTGTGCCTTCCTTTACTTCTATCACATGGGAAAGTAATGCAGATACATATTTTAAAAGTTATGAAGCAATATTAAAAAGAAATATGGGCACCAAGGAAAGTGACTCTGTAAATATGAAAGTGTAAATATTCTCAATAAGCATTTCTACCTTCAATCTCATCTAAAACAAAAGCAGATGAGCCCCGGGGGTGTCTGGTTCTGGTCTATCAGAATCACTAAAACAGATTTATTCTTTTAGATAACATGATGAGTGGTTACATCTTTGAAGGGAGCGAGAAATCCATTTCTTCTCCTGGGTGCCCCTGGACTCATCCTGGAAAAGTTGCATTCATAACATCACAAAGAGAAATCCAAAACAAACGGAAGTTTTCTCTCCCTGGACACAAAACAATCAGAAAAGTTTGCATCCAGATAGAAAAGACAGGTATTTACATGACTATGATAGGATGAAAGGCGAAGAAATCCAAAATGAAAGATCCCTCCTGGCACAAAACCTGCTATCACACGCGGGGCTTCAGCGTGTTCGCCTGGACAATTCAAATACAGCTTGTCATGCCAATGAAGCCACAGAATGCCTGATTCAGCCTGTCTGTCCCCAGAGAGACCCGGCGCACCTCCAGGGCGGTGCGTCTGGAGAACGAAAGGAGCAGAACAGCGGGGCAGCCAGCTCCAATCCCTCACCTGCCTGCATGATGGTTTAATACACTCAACCCTCGACTACATTATTTTAAAAATAAAATCAAGGGAAAGGAGATGAAAAGATCCAGGAGAGTGGCAGGTTGCTGGAGAGACTCGCTGGCTTGTTCGTCTTCTTGCTTCACTTTTGCTCTCTCAAGGGTAGGGCCTCCTTTCCTATTTTCTCCCAGCTATATTGAGTCTTGCTTCCTCCTAACTCACCCACCTCTCAGCCCCCTCCCCAGAAGCGCTCCCCCCCACACACACCATCCAAGTGTCCCAAGGAAGCCGGCATGATGGATAACAGATGTTCTTTGACATATTGTGTCATTTATCACACAACAGCCCCAATCCCGCTACCAGGGCCTTCCCCATATGTCACTGTCGGCTCTTGAGCAGCCCCAATGCATCAAGAAGAAATGGTTTAATACAATGTGCTGTAATTCCTGAGTCACAGCTCAATGGAGGGCTTTGGGATGCTGAGGTCCTTTTCCTTTCTAACTTATTTATTTGTATCAACTGGCACCTATTCCTGATAAATGGATGAGTGGACTCAACTGAGACCAAGTGGAGGGGAAACTGACCACCAAATTATGTGCCAGGTTGGAAGGAAAAGGGAGATCAGTCTAGAGCAGGAAGCAGAAAATGAACCCTGCAGTCTATCACCATGCTCCTTGTAAGGCTCTTGCTTCTTTCTATGGAGTGGTTTGTCTGCCATGCTTGATGAGGAGCTTGCAGTGGTGAAAGTAAAAGTCCCTCAGTGGTGCCTGACTCTTTGCGGACAGTCTGTGAAATTCTCCAGGCCAGAATATTGGAGTGATAGCCATTCCCTTCTCCAGGGGATCTTCCCAACCCAAGGATCAAACCCAGGTCTCCTGCATTGCAGGCGAATTCTTTACCAGCTGAGCCACAAGGGAAGACCAAGAATACTGGAGTGAGTAGCCTATCCCTTCTCCAGTGGATCTTCCTGACCCAGGAACTCAACCGGGGTCTCCTGCACTGCAGGCAGATCCTTTACCAACTGAACTACCAGGGAAGCCTGCTTGTGGTGGTGACGATAAAGCCAACTGGCACAGGAGTGCCCTACTGTGTCCCTGAAGGGAAGAGATTTCATTGCATCAGCCAGAGGGAAGTTTCCTTGACCAAGCCTCCACTTATAGATGCTCCTCGTTTGACTGAAGCCAAGGTTGGAAAGACTGATGCTGAAGCTGAAGCTCCAATACTTTGGCCACCTGATGCGAAGGGTAGACTCATTGGAAAAGACCCTGATGCTGGGAGAGATTGAGGGAAGGAGGCAAGGGGGTGACAGGGGATGAGATGGTCGGATGGCATCATCGACTCAAAGGACACGAGTTTGAGCAAACTCTGGGAGATAGTGAAGGACAGGGAAGCCTGGCGTGCTGCAGGCCATGGGGTCACAAAGAGTTGGACATGGATACGACTGAATGACTGAATGGCAACAAAGGGTTGCGAGGCATTTCCTGTTATGACCCATTCATCTCAGAAGTGTTGCCATAGCAACAAGTCACACCTTTGCAAGCACCAAAAGCTATCACACGTCCACACACTTCATGGGTTTCTTTCTCTCCAGATCCGCTTGGTGGACTTGCTACTCTGTTGGTGTGCCAGGGGTCACATGCTACCCGAGTGATGGGCTTCAGATCAGGAGGAGCACCAGTGTGACTGTTCTTGATCTCGCAGGTTTCGTTCACACCCACTTCTCTGGGAAGCAGAAAGGAGGCTACTCGCAATAACACACACAGAGCAGGGTCACAGATCTATTCACCCTTCAGCTCAGACAGTGCTCCTAGAAAGATATCTGCCCCCCTTCTACTCGCCACCATACCACTGGATAAGGAAAATCTTATATTTTTTGAATTTTTCTGGTTTAAAAATTTTTTAGGGGTTGGTTACAAACAACTCTGTTGGGGAAAAAGCTCAGTTAATTCAGAATTTAACTCTCTATTAGAGCTCTTTCCCCCGTCTCTCCTTGCCCCCAACATGACAGCTGGTTATGGGAAGATCCTATAGGTGGCTCAGATGGTAAAGAATCTGCCTTCAATGTGGGATACCCAGTTTCGATCCCTGGGTTGGGAAGATCCCCTGGAGAAGGGAATGACTACCCACTTCAGTATTCTTGCCTGGGAAACCTCATGGACAGAGGAACCTGGCTACAGTCCATGGGGTCACAAAGAACCAAGCACGACTGAGCAACTAACACTTTCGTTTTCATGAAGGTATGGGCAGCAAGTGCTCTTTCATCTTGCTTCAATCCTTGGGCTGCAGAGGGCTGGCTTGGTCCACAGGCTGTTTGTGTGTGTTATATTAAAGCACGGTGGCTCTGTTGCTGGCCCAGTCTGCTCCTGCCTATTCAATGATGGATTGTGTTTTTTTTTTTTTCATTCTTGACCTAACCACATGCTTTTAAATCCAGCTGAGTATCACACACTGCATAACTGGTACCCAATTAAAACCAGGCACAGCCTCCTGGCTTCATGCAAACAATTGTCTTAAAGCAGGTTTTGCTCCCTCCTTTGTTCCCTTCTCAGTTCCTGAGGCTACTGGAATGTTCCAAGCCTCATCTGTCATGTTATCATCTGCCCCTGCTCCTACGGATTTCACTGTTTTCCTTTTGATGCTCAGGGCTCTTCAGAACATGACCTGAGCTTTTGCTTAACCTCTTCTCCTGACCTCTCCAAGAACTGATCTCACCACTGTCTGCTGGACATGTCTCTCCACAGGCAGAAGAGGCTGGCTTGACCCCCTGCCAATTCCACCATGATTACCTTCAACCCAGGGTGCTGACCCTTTGGTTGGACAACTGCCGTGTTTATATCCTGGGGAAGGGGAGCTGCCTGATCTCTCCCAGTGACAGAGATACAGTGCCCTTCTAACAAGTGTACACCCTGCCAGTTAGTTGTTTAGTGACTTCAGGGGTTGCGCTGGGGCCTTGGCATGGGCCTATTGGCACAGGTACCTGGATAGCCTTCTAGAAGCAAAGATATATTATTGGCACATGTACCCTCCTATCATCTTCTATGGTTCTCAAAAGTCATTAATTAAACAGAATTAGCCAGTCTACTCTATGTGCTCATCTCTGCTTCAAAGGCCATAAACCTTAGTTGAGCAGGAATTGGAGAGAGTCGTTGAAATTATTTTTCCCTTTGGTGGCTCAGACTGTAAGGAATTTGCCTGAAGTGCAGGAGACTAGGTTCAGTCCCTGGGTCTGGAAGATTCCCTGGAGACAGGAATGGCAACCCACTCCAGTATTCTTCCCTGGAAAATTCCAGGGACAGAGGCATGCGGTGGGTTAGAGTCCACAGGGTCACAAGGAGTTGGGTATGACTGAGCAACTTTCACTTCTGTAGTATGAGATGTTGAAGATTTTAGTTCCAAAGACAAAATACTAGATCAATATGAAAAAAAGTCAGATTTTTGACTTCAGAAGTTTAGAGGATTGATGATCAGTGACATCCATATTCAAATATCCCAATTACCTATATAAACAAGCATCAGTCTCACAGCTATTTAATACGACAGTCACAGGACACAGGGCCACACTGATGGCCCTTCACAAAACGAGTCTACGCCAGCAAGCCTCCATCTGCTGGATTTGAGCACAGCATCTTTCTTGAGTTCATGTAGTCAGATGGTTGCTGGCATTGGTCATCAATTACACCTCTAATTGAAAAAGTTAGGGCTTTACTCCATCTGTTCCTGACCCCCACTCTAATGTATGTCTCTGACTCTGTTGTCCGTTCATTCCCATAACTATGTTGATCATGATGTTTCTTGAGCTTGTTTATCATACCCAACTATTCCACTTAACTCTTGGCACCTCATGCCCTAATGACAGATACTTTATTCCAAAACCCCTCGGTTTCACTCTCACGTATGAGAGTGTCTTAGAGGTTGGTTGCTGCTCCCTGGCTCAATTCCTAAGGCATCCATGATACAGTTTTACAGCAAGAGGCCATGGTAAATGCACGGAGAGTAGCTTCTTCATCTTGGATTAGAACATTAATAACACTGTTCGCTAGTTATGTGGCTTGGGGCAATGCACTGGACCCATTTCCTCATCTAATGAGAAAGCCAATTTTATAGGGTGGTCATGAGGAATAAATGAGATCATGGTCTATAAAATGCTTTACAGAGTGACAGAAACAAAGTAAATGCTTAACTCTCATTCACTATTATGAGTCTTATTATCATTATTATTATAATTCTCTATCCCACAGCAGGGATAGGACAATCACACATGTCAATTTAGCCCTTGATGACAGGTTATTGACCGTAATCTCAACTTCTCCTCTCCTGATGCTCAAGAAGACTTTTACAAAAGGATCTACTTTTGTGCATAACCAAGTAATATATGAACCAGTCATGAGTGTATTATGGGCTTCTTAGCATTTCCCCAGTTGGGTAAACTCCCTTATTATTATTTTTTAAATTACTCTAGGCATCCCCCATGAAAATAGGATTAAATTTCCTCACCCAAAATGCCTCAGATCCTGATGAAGGATTTTCAGAGTATCTTTTGCTCTTTTATTGTCATTATCGTGCAGCCTAGGAACACAGTGTTTCCATTTCATAAAAATATAATATGGCTGCACAGGAATCACAAAGAAATTATGGCAGAAAATTAGTCAATAAACTTTTATTATACAAGCCCTTAATGCTTTTATTAATATTGAGGAACTTAAAATTAAGTTCTTTCCAGAGCAAGATTTACTGCTTCAACTCCAGAGATAAAGCTGGCTAGGACACCTAGTCCTAGACACCGAGAGGCCCCTTCTGTGTCTCGGGTTTGTTCCCTCCTGGACTGTGTGCAATGATATAAAAATCCTCCCCAAGAAAATGGGTTGTGCTTCTATTTACACAACCCCTCTGCTCTGACTCCTTGAGTGGATAAGGCATGAGAAACACAACTGTTGTCAAGAGGAGGAATTCACTAATCACAATGACTGGAAAGAATGTGTATGAGGTCAAGTCTGGTCATACTCTGAAAATCTATAGATTTCTGTGCTTTGTTCAGCGCTGCCCTTTTAAAACTCTGATTCTCAGTCCTGTGGATAATCTTGGTTGAATCTCGCTAAATAAAAACTTGTTCATTTATGTATTCATTCATTTATTCTTTCAATTTGATAATGTTTTAAATATTAAGCCCTGGAGAAGCAAAGATGAATTGACCCTACTCTCTTGAAGTTGATGACCTTAGAAAAATATACCATGCAGGTGCCTGAACACTGACCATCAGAATGGAGTTCAACTGAAAGAGACACCGTCTCTACTGTGGGTTACCAGAGAAAGTCTACATGGGGGAAAAAAGACATAATTATCCTGAGCAGATTTTTGAAATTTGTGACCCATGGATAATTACTATAGCATTTGACTAGTTCCAACATTTAAATACTAACAGATCACACATACTTTATATTTTAAATTACCAACTACTGTCAGTTAAGTTCTACTTTTACACAAATAGATAAAAATTTTAGAAGTATTATATCTTATTAAATATTGCATGGGAAATATTTATCCTAAAACATTATCTTTGCTTTTCTGAAATTCAAATTTAACTGGGTATCCTGTATTTTAACTTGCTAAATCTGATTATGCTGCATGATTTCAGTGAAGAGAGGAAGGGGATATGGAAGTGAGGCTTGATAAAGTGAATGGTATAAAAAATTTAGAAAAGGGGGTAAAGCAAGTTCGTGAGTGAAGGAATATTCCAATCTGCTTAGAATATGAGATTGGGGAATAGAAAATCCACCTGCCAAACAGAAAATGTGGGTTCAACCCCTGGGCCAGGAAGATCCCCTGGAGAAGGAAATGGCAACCCAGCCCAGTATGCTTGCCTGGAGAATCCCATGGACAGAGGAGCCTGGTGGGCTCCAAACCAGGTTTCAAAGACTCGGACACGACTTAGCAACTAAAAAACAACAACAGCAAGTTAGTTAATAAAAATAAGATATCTGTTAAACTGAGCATTTTGGGCTAGGTCCCAAGCTGTTTACCTAGACTAGCTTACTTTTTTTCTCAAAACCCACCTATTATTATATTCGCCATTTAATCAGTGATACTTGGCTGGATTAAATACTTTGTCTGGTGATATTTGGTAATCAGGGAAGGCTGGATCTGACCACAGATATCTCTAGTTTCTACTCTGATTCTTCACTCTACACAGCCACCCATGATAAGAACAGAAAAGTAGAAGGAGAAAGACACAGAGACTGGGAGTTCGGAAGAGTAGGATTTGCATTTTTTCAACTTTCCACCACCTGATCCCTAAGCTCCATCCCATGGGCTTAGTAATACTTGAGGTTAATATGGCTGGAAGTAACAGCCACATTAGTTACTTAACAGAACTGAGCCATCTACTCTCAAGCCAGAATAGGTCTTGCTGCTGCTGCTGCTAAGTCGCTTCAGTCGTGTCCGACTCTGTGCGACCCCATAGACAGCAGCCTACCAGGCTCCCCTTTCCCTGGGATTCTCCAGGCAAGAATACTGGAGTGGGTTGCCATTTCCTTCTCCAATGCATGAAAGTGAAAAGTGAAAGCGAAGTTGCTCAGTCGTGTCCGACTCTTAGCAACCCCATGGACTGCAGCCCACCAGGCTCCTCCGTCCATGGGATTTTCCAGGCAAGAGTACTGGAGTGGGGTGCCATTGCCTTCTCCAGAATAGGTCTTAGGACCCAGCTAAGTTGGCAGAATCACCTGAGCATCAGGAGAAAAAGGAATTCAAAGGACAGGATAAGATGGTTCCATGGAGACAAGAACTTGGGAGGACAAACTGGATCTCACTGTTGCTTGAAATGATGATGCTCAGTCAGTGTCTCACAATGATAACCCAAGGGGGCCCTGGAGTAGGAACAAGGGTGCAGCCATCTTACTTAGAGCCCCCTCTCCTGCCTCTGTTGGAGAAGGGAAGTAGCAGAACACTGGGCTCCTGCTTCACCAAAAGCCAACACTGTGTCTGTCAATACCAGGCCTTTGAGAGGAGAGCTTGTGCCAAAGCATCAAGGTACTTAGAACTCTATGCATGTTTCTCATTTCTCCTCTCTAGAACATATCTTAATACACATACTCAGTGCCCTCAAATTGAGATAATCAATAAAATTCTGAAAACAACAGCTCATTCAGAATCCCCCTCTCTTTTCTTTCTTTTTTGGCATACAATTACTCTACAGTATTGTTTTAGTTTCGGCTGTACAATGAAATGAATCAGCTATATGTATACATATCTCCCCTCATTTGGCAGGAAAAGAGATGCAGACATAGAGAATGGACCTGTGGACCCAGAGAGGGAAAACGGGAGGGTGGGACGAATTGAGATCTGCTTTTTGGCGAGAGTTCAGTTCAGTCTCTCAGTCGTGTCCAACTCTTTGCGACCCCATGAACCACAGCACGCCAGGCCTCCCTGTCCATCACCAACTCCCGGAGTCCACCCAAACCCATGTCCATTGAGTCAGTGATGCCATCCAGCCATCTCATCCTCTGTCGTCCCCTTCTCCTCCTGCCCTCAATCTTTCCCAGCATCAGGGTCTTTTCAAAAGAGTCAGCTCTCCCCATCAGGTGGCCAAAGTATTGGAGCTTCAGCTTCAACATCAGTCCTTCCAATGAACACCCAAGACTGATCTCTTTTAGGATGGACTGGTTGGATCTCCTTGCAGTCCAAGGGACTCTCAAGAGTCTTCTCCAACACCATAGTTCAAAAGCATCAATTCTTTGGTGCTCAGCTTTCTTTATAGTCCAACTGTCACATCCATACATGACGACTGGAAAAACCATAGCCTTGACTAGATGGACCTTTCTTGGCAAAGTAATGTCTCTGCTTTTTAATATACTGCCTAGTTTGGTCATAACTTTCCTTCCAAAGAGTAAGCGTCTTTTAATTTATTGGCTGCAATCACCATCTACAGTGACTTTGGAGCCCCAAAAAATAAAATCTGACACTGTTTCCCCATCTATTTGCCATGAAGTGATGGGACTGGATGCCATGATCTTCGTTTTCTGAATGTTGAGCTTTAAGCCAACTTTTTCACTCTCCTCTTTCACTTTCATCAAGAGGCTCTTTAGTTCTTCTTCACTTTCTGCCATAAGGGTGGTGTCATCTGCATATCTGAGGTTATTGATATTTCTCCCAGCAATCTTGATTCCAGCTTATGCTTCCTCCAGCCCAGCGTTTCTCATGATGTACTCTGCATATAAGTTAAATAAGCAGGGTGACAATATACAGCCTTGACGTACTAAAAAAAAAAAGTGGTTTTGATGGAAAATTCCTGAGAAGTCCAGAGTCATTTGATGTAAACAATATAAAAACTCATTTAGATCTCTTTGCGATTGATGGTTTTGCAAGATTTGACAAAGCCAGTTTGTTTTATTATGGCGGAGTTGCAGAATCTTAAAAAAGATTTGGAAAAGTATGAAATTCGGTGATTCTTTATTTATTCCTGCATAGTTTTTTCTAGAACCATAAGCAGATCCTCATCGTATCTGAAAATTATTCATACCTTCCTCCCTCAATCTTTCTTTAGCTTATTCATTAACAATAATCAACTTTGGGTACCTACTCCTTATTAACACAGCTGATCTGCTTTATTTATAAATAATAATTTTGAGATCATGGTTGTCAACTAATATTAATTTACTAAAATAATTCTTCCTATTAACTTAGTGTAACTGCCATTGGAGCAAAGACCATGCCTCTGGTGTTTATCACTCTATACAAGGCTTAGTGCAGTGCCTGTCACTTAGTGGTAGTACGTTAATTATCTACTGAATGGATGGAAAATAGTTACAATTTCCCTACTTCCAAACTTTTCTTGCACAAAAAGCCAGCTCTGGGCAAGACCATCTTTACCACCAAGAAACTTGCTCCCACAAGCCCACAGGACACATTGATCCTATTTCATATCTACGTTTTCATTAATTTTATGATATGCCATATTTGCCTATTTTATTACTTATTTTGGATCTCTTTGGCTTGGCCTAAGTGGCAGCTTTCCCCTTTCTCCTACACACCATCTGATTCTTAGCTATGCATAGTTTGGGCCGGAGATGGAACCTTTACCAAGCTGATTCACAATAGGATGAAAATGAATGCCTCCCCCATTCTTCCTACCACCACAGGGAGGGATAAGTTAATGGCCATCTGTATGCATGCATGGCTCAGAATTAAGGAGTTCAGTAAGAAACGGATGAGCAAAGGGGAGAGAGGAAAGGGTTGAAAGAAAAAAAATTAAGAAACTTTCATTGCAGTCACTCCAGGGAAACATTCAAAATACCATCTTAAGAGAAAGGAACTGAATTCAGATGATTCCTCAGACCGTGATGAATGTCATGAGAGTAACTTGCAGCTAAAATAAGAAGCCAATAGAGCTGCTAAAATTCATATGCATTGTTATGATATTGATAATTAACTGTAATAACAATAGCTGAAGACTGAGCAGTTAGTATTTGCCACAGATCTAGTTAAGCAATTTATTTGATTATCTCATTTAATGGATAGGTTTCATAATCTACTTCACTTTACTGGTAAGGAATCTGAGCCTCAGAGGGGTTAGCTATGTGTCCAGCTAGGCCAGAAATTTCAGAAGTCGGGCCCCAAACCCCATATGTTCTTTCTCTAGTCTCCACTAGATTAGCGACCAACCTGAAAATTAACTCTAGATGTCCTAATTCTAAAGAAGCCCACTGAGAATAAAGTATCACAGGAAGATAAATCTGTAATTTGGTTAAAACTTCTGATTCACATGGAAATGATTACTGAAAAGTTAGCCTAATGATAGTCCATGGCTTAAAATAAGGACTCGTTAAACATACAAATTTACCTGGTCTGACTAAAGTAAAAATGCTACTTCTTAAGTGGTGATAAGTTAAACTTCAAGCAAGATTAAGCCTTCCCACCAAACCTAGTGGAAGACCTTCAAAGTTCACAGTTTATCCCCCTCTGCCTGGTCTTGACCTTTCCTAATTACTTTCAGTATAAGAACAACTCAGAACTGTAATAGTAGGTGGAAATCAAGAATATAAATAGAAAACAGGGATGAAAATTTTAACATAGATATATTTTTAATGTAGGACTCATATGTGCTTATATAGAGATTTACTTGGGTAAGTTAATGACCGACCAAGAAAAAAAAGAAAAACAAAAAAGCAAGAATTTTCTTCCCTTTCTCTTCCCCTTTAGAAGTTACAAGAATAACCAAGGTGTCCAATCAGTACTTCTCCCTGTCCTTCTTATGCTTCAATTGAATGGATTTACAGTAGCTCAAGGGTCTTTCACCGTACATATTCAATCAAGAAGACTTACTGTTGGACATACACCTAATTTATAAGCTTCAGTAATTGTTGTGGCTGCATGAGCAAGACAAGTCCAGAATAAAAGGACATATAAACCCTGGGTTTACAAGTTCATTACTTCTGTATCAATTATAGCTGGACTATAAACCACTTCTGGGAGGAAGCCTTGTCCATTTAATCAAACTTTGCATACTACCTTGTATGAGCCCAGAAACACATCAGATATTAATTGTCACAGAGGTAACAATATAGTTCCCCTGTTCAATTCCGACATTCTCTGGTGACAGATATTTTGGCAGCAGGTTGAAAAGTAGAGGAGAGGGAACCAACTAATGGATTCTATTTAAGGACATTTGATGAAAATGTTGACTGGGCCATGACTGATTTTATTCTTAGCGCTTAAATGTTAGTTAGTTAGTCAATTTGAATGTTAATTAGCCATAATGACAAGGAGTGTCTCTTTTTATGATCCTCTTAAAACGTATCCAGGGGCTAATAAGCAATGGGTGCATCCCATAAATATAATAAGTAAATAAATTAGCATCAGTTAATTTAAATGTAAGCAAACTGCACTGTGAGGTCTTTCCTGGCCCTACTGCACTTGGCTGATTTCCCTCTCAGCATCACTTCTCCTCGCCTCACCAATTTCATGATCTAAACAATACACTCTACAGCGGAGGAGCAAGGTCAGACATTGAATTTAGAGTAAACCACGTGGACCTTGCTCACTTTTTAGACACATGTTGTCAGATAACTTGGCAGTTAGAATAAAGGTCAAAGGAAATAAGACTCATAAAACTCTGCTTTTGTGGACAGCTGATTTCACAAGGGTGATTAACCCAGATGGTTAGTACTGTCATCAAAAAGGTTAATTTGTTCAGGTAACTACCTAGATTCCATTTTGTTTAAAAGCTGAAATGACTAGGTAAATGACAGATCAAGTGTTTCAGCTACAATAAAAGGACTGGTTGGACATGCTGTTGTTGAGTCGCTAAATTGTGTCTGACTGTTTGTGACCCCATGGACTGTAGCCCTCCAGACCACTGTGTCCATGGGATTTCCCAGGAAAGAGTACTGGAGTGGGATGCCATTTTTCTCTCCAGGGGATCTTCCTGACCCAGGGATTGAACCTGCATCTCTTGCATTGGCAAGTGGATTCTTTACCACTGAGCCACCTGCGAAGACCAGCTGGACATGAAGACAGGTCTTAAGATGCCTGTAGATCCCTCCACTGTCTGGATCAACTAGAATTATTTGTATCTGCCCAACTTCGGATAATGGAAGAGTTGGCAAAATCTTCCAAACTGGGTCCCATAGCTTAGGCTCCAGTAAGTCAGTGTCTCCAGGTGGAAGGTCTGCAGAAAGAAATTCAAGGTAGCAGAAAGGGAAGGAAGAGAGTTATCCAGGAAAGATGCTCTGTATATCCCCCTGTTTCCCCACTCCCTCAATACTGCTTTCTGGATTGTTCTGGTAGATATGTTAGTGAATTCATAAAATGTAAGAGAGAAAGGCTGAAACTCAGAGACAGAGCATGTATGGCTCCTGGTAGCTCAGGCTAAGGAATGCCCTCCTAGAGATGTCAGTGAAGCGCAGGCCAGGTTCTCCTAGGACAGACCCCTTCACACAGGGACACGTCCCTCCCCGGGAAAAGTGCGTCACACACGGGAAAATTGACACACAAATTGTATCAAGGGGAGGACTTTGCAGCAAACAGGTTTCTCAGTTAAACACATTCTGTTTAATATTTCCCTGGGACTCTCTCCCACTCTAACACTGACATAATTCCATGGAACATTCCTGAGCAGGATCTGCCACCATCCCCTTCCAGAAGGAACTGTTGTTGTTTCTCAGTCGCTCAGTTGGGTCAGACCCTCTGCAATCCCGTGGAGTCCTGCACTTCAGGCTTCCCTGTCCTTCACTATCTCCCAGAGTTTGTTCAAACTCATGTCCATTGAGTCAGTGATGGCATCCCACCATCTCATCCTCTGTTGTCCCCTTCACCTCCTCCCCTCAATCTTTCCCAGCATCAGGGTCTTTCCCAGTGAGTCAGTTCTTCCCATCAGGTGGCCAAAATATTTGGAGCTTCACCATCAGAACTTCCAATGAATATTCAGGGTTTATTTCTTTTAGGATTGACTGGTTCGATGTCCTTGCTGTCCAAGGGACTCTTAAGCGTCTTCTCCAGCACCACATAGGGCCATTTGGGATGATGCCTACCATCCTGACTGCATCTAAAATTCCTCCACCCATCCATTGAAAATGTGGCCAATGGCTGAAAAAAGAGCTAAAGGAACTGCAACTTCTGTCTAGGAATTCACTCAGAATCCTCATCTCTTCAAGGCCAGCTGGGTCACTCCTCCTTGAACTACCAGGTTGCTGTCCATCAGCTTTAGTTGCTCCTCTCAGACTTGCCCTGGCTTGAGCCACAGCCGAGCCACCCTTGGCCATTTTGTTCTGCACATCACGGAGTGATGCCAGCCTTGATGAGAGCCCCAGGACTGACCTGCGACCTCCACTCTGACCTCGCTCTGGTGGCCATGCAGCCTGGGCCCCGGCAGCGCCTGAGGGAGGTGAGGACAGAGCTCACTCCCCATGGCCAGCGGGGCCTGTCCCTCTGCCGGAATACTGGCTTACAGCCGCGCAACAGCGGCCCGCTCCCCATTGTTCTCAAGGAAAATTCTTTCCATTTTTCCTGCCGTCAGATCCAGGAACAAATTAAATCCCAAACAGAATAGTCTCAGGCTTTAGATCTCCTGACCTTGTTCAGGCTTTTATCTAAGCTCCTCTTTATCTCTGCACTCCTTGGTGGTGACCTGATGTTATTCGAGAGAAAAGCATTGGTCAGAAAGAGTACAGTATAGAAACGGGGGGAAAAAAGAGAGTAACTCTACACTGGAAGAACCCGACAATACCAGCTCAGTCGGGTCAACATCACTAGCGGGAAGTCGCATTAATAGAATTACCTTTAATATGATGTGATTAAAATGACTCTTTACCTCTGTGATAAATAAAACCTATAACCCTAATCTAATCATGAGAAAAATACCAGACAAATTCCCAATAAGGGACCTTCTACAAACTACCTGACCAGTACTCCTCACAACTATAAAGGCATCAAAAACAAAGCCCAAGAATCTCATAGGAGATATGACACCTAAATGTAATGTGACATCATGGATGGGGTCCTGGGACCACCACCACCACCAACAAAAATACATTAAGTAAAAGCTAAAGACATCTGAATAAAGTAGGTTTTAGTGAATAATCATGTATTATTATAAGGTTATATTAACTGCAGTTTGACACACACATAATCGCTTATCTTGAGAATGGATACCAGGACAGGCTATATACAAGCACCTCAGCTGGGTCCTGGACATACAGAATTTAGAGCCACAAATTGGAGCTCAGTCTGGGAGCTGAGCAGCACTGAAGACCCCAGCTTGGGGGAAGGTAGGACAGACAGGAGGCGAGTCCCTGGGCTCCGGGACTGCACGACAGGAAAAGAGATTCAGAACTTTTATGGATTTTCAGTGCACAGTCCTAGAGCCCCAGGATATTCAGATCTGCTGGAGAGAGGGGAAGCCTTTGAAGTTATTATAAACCACCTGCCCCATGTCAGGGCAACCAGGAGTCTCAGCTGAAGACATATTAGGAGGTAGGCTCCAGGAAGTCAAAGAAGGAGATGACACAGACCAGCACTACAGTCGGGTTCTGATGCAATTGTTACAATTCAGTCCCCAAGCTGATACAGTCTATTAAGTAAGCACTCACATTTTTCAATGAACATGGAAGGTGATTTGGAAGGAAAGAAATAGAACTGTCACTATTTGCAGACGACATGACATTGTGTATAGAAAACCTTAAAGACTCCATCAAGAAACTGTTAAAACTAATAAACAAATTTGGTAAAGTTGCAGGATACAAATCAGTAGACAATCTGTTGTGTTTCTTTACAGAAATAACAAACTATCAAAAAAAGAAATTATGAAAAAACAATTCCATTTGCAACTACATCAAAAAGAATAAAATACCTAGGAATAAATGTCACCAAGGAGGTGAAAGATTTGTGAATTGAAATTACAACATATTAATGAAAGAAACTGAAGAACATAAATAAATGGACAGTCCATGCTCATTGATTATAGGAAGTAATATTGTTAAAATGTTCAAAACAATATACAGATTCAAGACAATCCCTATCAAAATTCTAATGGCATTTTTCATAGTAGTAGAACAATCTTGAAACTTGGATGGAACCACAAAAGCAATCTTGAGAAAGATGAACAAAGCTAAAGGCATCAAGTTCCCTGATTTCAAACTATATCACAAAACTTTGGTAATTAAAACAGATGTAGAATTGACACATAAAACAATGAAATAGTACAGAGAGTCCAGAAAGCAACCCATGCATATATGGTCAATTAATTTTTGAAAAAGGAGGCAAGAATATACAATTGGGAAAGAATAGTCTCTTCAGTAAATGATGTTGTGAAAATTGGGCACAAGCAAAAGAATGAAGCTGGACTGTACATCTTACATCATTCACACAAATTAGCTCAGAATGGATTATAGATCTAAATGTAAGACTTGAAACAACAAAACTTCTAGAAGGAAACAAAGGCAATAAGCTCCTTACCACAGGTGTTGACAAAGATGTTCTTTTAATCTGACACCAAAATCAAAGGCAACAAGAACAAAAATAAACAATCTAAAACAGAAGTGCTTCTGCACAGCAACGAAAACTATCAACAAAATCAAAAGGCTACTGACTGAATAGGAGAAAATAATCCTAAATCATATGTCTGAAAATGGGCAAATCACCAAAACATACAAAGGACTCACACAACTTAGTAGGAAAAAAAAACAAGCAAAAAATGGTTCAGAAACAGGCAGAAGATGTGGACAGACATTTGTCCAAAAAGAATACACAGATGGCGCATAGAGAGATGAAAAGATACTCACCATATTAATTCCCAGGGAAATGTGAATCGAAATCACAGTGAGATAACACTTCACACCTGCTAGAATGGCTATAATCAAAAAGACATGAGATAATAATAACAAGTGTTGGTGAGGACTGTGCAGAAAAGGAGTGCAGAAAACGGCACTGTTGGTGAGAACATAAATTGGTGCAGCCACTATGGAAAATACTACGCTGGTTCATCAAAAAACTATATAAAAACAGAACTCCCATATGACCCAGTAATCCATCTCTTGGTATTTATTCAAAGAAAATACAAACCAATTCTAAAAGATATACGCACCACATATTCTTTGCAGCATTATTTATAAGGCAAGATATGAAAACAACCTAAGTATGTTCATGAACAAAAGAATAAGGATGTTATTAAAATGTATAATAGAATATTATTGAGCCACAAGAGTGAATTCTTTCCATTTGCAATGCCATGTGTGGACCTGAAGGGCATTACGCTAAATGAAACAGGTCAGACAGAAAAAATATATATCGTGTGGTCTCTCTCATATTTAGAATCTAAAAGAACAAGCAAAACAAAACAAAAAAGCAAACTCGCAGACACAGACAAAAGATTGATGGTTGAAAGAGACAAGGGGTGGGGTGGGAGAAATGTGTTATGCTTTTCTTTTTTAGTTTAAACATGTTAATGCATATATATGGAATCTAGAAATGATACTGATGAACCTATTTGCGGGGTAGCAAAGGAGACGCAGACAGACTTGTGAACACAGTAGGGGAAGCAGAGAGCGGAGCTAAATGAGAGAGCAGAATGGAAACATATATATTACCATGTATAAAACACACAGTCAGTGGGAATTTGCTGTATGAGGCAAGGAGCTAAACCCAGTGCTCTGTGACAACCTAGAGATGTGGGATGGGAGATGGGAGGGAGGTTCAAGGGGGAAGGGAGGCTGATTCTAAGAGATCAAACGAATCAGTCTTAAGGGAAATCAACCCTGAATACTTGTTGGAAAGACTGAGGCTGAAGCTGAAACTCTGGTACTTTGGCTAACTGATGTAAACAGCAGAGTCACTGGAAAAGTCCCTGATGCTGGGAAAGATTGACGGCAGAAAGAGAAGAGGACATCAAAGGATGAGATGGCTGGATGGCATCACCAATGCAATGGACATGAACTTGGGCAAACTTCAGGAGATGGTGAGGGACAGAGAGGCCTGGCGGGCTGCAGTCCATGGGGTCACAGAGTCAGACACGACTGCGTGACTGAACAACAACAAAGGCTGGTTTATGTTGACGTGTGGCAGAAACTAACACAGCAATGTAAAGCAGTTCAGCTCAGCGGTTATCCACCAGTTAAAATTCCTAAATGGAAAAAGACTGAGCAAAAAATACCACTCTGCTGTACAGTAGAATCTAACACCACATCGTAAAGAATCTATCCTTCAATAAAAATTTAAAAAGCACATTCAATAAAAAATAAAATGCAGGTGGATTCCTATGGCTTGTCAGACACCACATAAACACGTAGGATTTGCAATAAAGTAAAACAAAATCTTATTAGCTAATATTAATGAAGGTGAAAGTCACTGTGGGTTATAGAAAAGCTTTACATGTAATTGTATTACTGTCTAGTTCCTGAGGGAAAAGCAAACTTTGAGCATGGCTTTAACATCAAGTTTGGGAGAGCTGGAACTGATAGATGGCAAATTACTCAGAGGGCTTCCACAGTGGCTCAGTGGTAAAGAATCTGCCTGCAATGCAGGAGTTGCACAAGACTCCAGTTCCATGCCTGAGTTGGGAAGATCCCCTGGAGGAGGACATGGCAACCCACTCCAGTATACCTGGCTGGAGAATCCCATGGACAGAGGAGCCTGGCGGGCTATAGTTCATGGGGTTGCAAAGAGTTGGACACAATCGAAATGACTTAGCTTACATGCATGCAAATTACTCAGAAATTTATGTGGTAATCAATACTTTGATGAACTTATTATGTGCTAGGCACTCTGCTGAGCCATTCACATGTGTCATTTCCTTTCATCCTACCAAATACTGAGTAATGGGGGAATTGTTATATTTATTTTACAGGAGAGAGGACTACCTATAAAAGATTTTATGTAACTTTTCCAAGATCACTTGAGTAGTGAAGCTGACATTGAAACTGACAGTCCCAGAGTGAAACCCAACCATGGGGCAGTGACTCTTGACACTGGGTCAGGCTGAGCGCTGAAGAACTGATGGTTTCCAACTGTGGTGCTGGAGAAGACTCTTGAGAGTCCCTTGGACACCAAGGAGATCAAACCAGTCAACCCTGAATGTTCATTGGAAGGACTGATGCAGAAGCTGAAGCTCCAATCCTTTGATGCAAAGAGCCAACTCATTGGAAAAGACCCTGATGCTGGGAAAGATTGAAGGCATGAGGAGAAGGGGATGAAAGAGGATGAGTTGGTTGGACGGCATCATTGACTCAATGGACATGAGTTTGAGCAAGCTCTGGGAGATGGTGAAGGACAGGGAAGCCTGCTGCACAGCAGTCCATAGAGTCCCAAAGAGTTGGACACAAGTGAGCAACTGAACAACAACCACAGGCCATTCTGGCAAATGGGTTCATAGCAGGGTCTCAAAGTCTGTAAGCAATCAGCTCCCATTAAAATGCTGACAGTTTAAACACCATGAGGGAAATAATTATGTCTTCACTGCACAGCTGTCATTACATAGTGGCATGCTGGAGTCAGAGCAGGTTCAAACCCCAGTGTCACCACTTGGTGGCTGAGTGACACAGAGTACATTACTCAGCCTCTCTGGGCCTGCATTTTCTTACCTGCATAGAGGGTTTTAATACCATCACTCCCAGTGGGTGGTCACAACAACTAAATAGGCTTTTGTAATATAAATTACTAGCACTGTTACGGTCACATAATAAACACTGACTTTAAGAATTCTTTTTTAACACAAACAGACTCAAATATAGAAAACAAACTTACTGTTACCAAAGGGGTAACTTGGAGGGGATGAGTTAAGAGTTTAAGATTAACACATATACATTACTATATAAATAAACAGATAAATGGCTAGGACTTACTCTACCTTGTGATAACCCATTAGGGAAAACAATCTGCAAAAGAATACATATATATATATATATATATATATATATATATATATATATATAGAGAGAGAGAGAGAGAGAGAGAGAGAGAGAGAGAGAGAGAGAAAGAGCTTTCATGGTGGCTCACACGTCCCCCTGAAATGCAGAAGACGCCAACTCCATCCCTGGATAGGGACGATCCCCTGGAGAAGAGACTGGCGACCCACTCCAGTATTCTTGCCCGGATAATTCCATGGACAGACGAGCCTGGTGGGCTACAGTCCCCGGGGCCTCAAAGAGTAGGACACAACTGAGCGACAAACACACTATATAAATATATATATATATATATGAGTCATTTTGCTGTATACCTGAAACTAACACAACATTGTACATCAACTACACTTCAATAATAAAATTTAAAAAACAAAAAATAATCCTTTTTTATCTTGACTCAGGCAAATCCAATATAGCACAACTAAAACGTATGCACTAAAAGAATGACTTTTTGGGAGCTGTTGCTGTTGTTTAGTGGCTAAGTCGTGTCCGACTCTCTTGAAATCCCATGGACTACCCTTCCAGGCTCCTCTGTCCATGGAATTCTCCAGGCAAGAATGCTGGAGCGGGTTGCCATTTCCTTCTACAGAGACTCTTCCCAACCCAGGGATTAAATCCATGTCTCCTGCACCAGCAAACAAGACTCTTTACCACTGAGCCACCAAGGAAGCCCCATTTTTTTGAGTACTCTCTCAATATATAATAACATTAATATTATGCTTTAGTGTTCAGAGTCTTAGAAATTCGAAGATTGGATAAGACAAAGCATGATATTCTATTTGCAAGAAAAGAAATACTGAAATCATAACAGGCTAGATTTCATGGTACTAGTCTCCCAAAAGAACTCCAAACTCAGTCATCAAAAGCTACAGAGCTGTCTGAACTCCAGGCCAGCACAGGCAACAGTAAAGAATATTCATCAAAGTCAATCTATTGTGGCCATTTGTTGCAACATGCGTTTCTCTTAGGTTTCAGTTTATTTATGTCTCTGGCTATCTTGGCATTATTTGCAGCAAAGCTCGAAGGCAATGATAAGAAGGATGCCTGATTGCACAAATAACATGCCCTGTGAGAAATTCATTTGCCTGAAATAAAATGAAAAATGTAGACATAGTTCAAGGTTGTATTCACCCACATGGGGAGAACAGAGCCTGAAATTATAGGGCTTATGAGCATCCGGGAGAGGAGGCCCTTCATGTTGATTCCTCAGAGATGAATTGAAGTTACGATCCCAGGCAGCATTTGTGCCATACTTGTCTGTTCCCCTCTTTGTCAGATTTACACTGGAAGTCTGCAGGGCCTGGCTATAATTTTCAGCTTGATAGTGTGGCTGACAGTCTATTATGCTCAATGCATTTTTTTAAACTTTTACTTTCAAAGAAAAATCACAGCTATCCTTTTCTTTTCTATTTACCATGTATGTGTTACAAAGGTGAAGTTTTAGATTTTTTTTTTCCAATTCCAATAGTATAGAGTAGACCCAGCCCATGCAGCTCTGTGGGCTTCCCTGGTGGCTCACACGGTAAAAGAATCCACCTGCCATGCAGGAGACCTGGGTTCGATTCCTGGGTCGGGAAGATCCCCTGGAGGAGGCCATGGCAACCCACTCCAGTATTCTTGCCTGGAGCATCCCATGGACAGAGGAGCCTGGAGGGTTATAGTCAATGCGGGTCACAAAGAGTTGGACACGACTGAGTGACTAATACGATGCAGCTCTGTTACAAGGCTGGCCCTGGAGGAAAGCCGAGACAAAGCTCACATGTATTAGGCCAGCGTGCTAGACACAAATGGGACTTCCCCAGTGGCTCAGCAACAAAGAATTGACCTGAAGTGCAGAGGACCAGGTTTGATCCTTGGGTCAAGAAAATACCCCAGAGAAGGAAATGGCAGCCCACTCCAATATTCTTGCCTGGGAAATCCCACAGACAGAGGAGCCTGTCAGGCTACAGCCTGTGGGGTCACAAAGAGTCTGACACCACTGAGTGGCTAAACAGCAACAACAAGAGAGATACAAGCGCATGTCTGTCTCCCAGGGCTCTGGAGTAAGACAGACACCTGCCAACAGAGAGATGACTCTGCTTTCCATTCCAGACCGAAGGGGCATGGGGAATGAGTGCCCTTGGCCGTTCCTTGGTGAGAAGACACAGTGAAGGAGGACAGGTAACCCTCTGTGAAGCCAGCAGCCACAGCTCCACTCCTCGATCCGCTCCGTCTCTGTCTTCATTTGTCCACGGCTTCAGTCTTTGAGACTTCCTGCTCCAGAACACACCAAGAAATCCAGAAGATAAACCTTTCAATCATGCTTTTTCACTTTCAGTGATCACTGAGACCGTGAGTCAACAAACGTGCAAAGGCATTTAATTCCAAGGCAGGACAGGCCTGCGTGTGTGCGTGCTTAGTCGTTCAGTCACGGCCAACACTTTGAAACCCCATGGACTGTAGCCCACCAGGCTCTTCTGTCGATGGGATTTCCCCGGCAAGAAACTGGAGTGGGTTGCCCTTTCCTTCTCCAGGAGTCCAGGAGATCTTCTCATACACACACACACACACACACACACACACACACACACATGCACACACACACACATATATATTCAACCATGAAAAAAGAATGAAATAATGCCATTTGCAGCAACATGGATGAACCTAGAGATGATCATACTAAGTGAAGTCAGACAAAAACAAATATCATATGACATCATTTAGAAGCGGAATCTAAAAAAATGATACAAATGAACTTATATACAAAACAGGAATAGACTCACAGATATAGAGGAGGAAAAAAAAAGCAATGGTTACAAAAGGGGAAAGTGGGGAGAGGAATAAATTAGAAATTCTGGATTCACCAATATACACTACTATATGTAACATAGATAAATAACAAGGATCAATTCTATAGCACAGGTAACTATATTCTGTATCTTCTAATAAGCTATAATGGAAAAGAATATGAAAAAGTATCAGTTCAGTTCAGTTCAGTCACTCAATCATGTCCAACTCTTTGTGATCCCGTGAATCACAGCACGTCAGGCCTCCCTGTCCATCACCAACTCCCAGAGTTCACTCAGAGTCACGTCCATCGAGTTGGTGATGCCATCCAGCCATCTCATTCTCTGTCATCCCCTTCTCCTCCTGCCCCCAATCCCTCCCAGCTGCTGTTGCTGCTGCTAAGTCACTTCATTCATGTCCGACTCTGTGCGACCCCATAGACAGCAGCCCACCAGGCTCCACCGTCCCTGGGATTCTCCAGGCAAGAACACTGGAGTGGGTTGCCATTTCCTTCTCCAGCATCAGAGTCTTTTCCAATGAGTCAGCTCTTCGCATGAGGTGGCCAAAGTACTGGAGTTTCAGCTTTAGCATCATTCCTTCAAAACAACACCCAGGGCTGATCTCCTTCAGAATGGACTGGTTGGATCTCCTTGCAGTCCAAGGGACTCTCAAGAGTCTTCTCCAACACCACAGTTCAAAACCATCAATTCTTCGGCACTCAGCTTTCTTTACAGTCCAACTCTCACAACCATACATGACCACAGGAAAAAACATAGCCTTGACTAGACGGACATTTGTTGGCAGAGTAATGTCTCTGCTTTTGAATATGCTGTCTAGGTTGGTCATAACTTTTCTTCCAAGGAGTAAGCATCTTTTAATTTCATGGCTTCAGTCACCATCTGCAGTGATTTTAGAGCCCAGAAAATAAAGTCTGACACTGTTTCCACTGTTTCCCCATCTATTTCCCATGAAGTGATGGGACCAGATGCCATGATCTTCATTTCCTGAATATAGAGATTTAAGCCAACTTTTTCACTCTCCTCTTTCACTTTCATCAAGAGGCTTTTGAGTTCCTCTTCACTTTCTGCCATAAGGGTGGTGTCATCTGCATATCTGAGGTTGTTGAGATTTCTCCCGGCAACCTTGATTCCAGCTTGTGTTTCTTCCAGTCCAGCGTTTCTCATGATGTACTCTGCATAGAAGTTAAATAAGCAGGGTGACAATATACAGCCTTGAAGTATTTCTATTCCTATTTGGAACCAGTCTGTTGTTCCATGTCCAGTTCTAACTGTTGCTTTCTGACCTGCATATAGGTTTCTCAAGGGGCAGGTCAGGTGGTCTGGTATTCCCATCTCTCTCAGAATTTTCCACAGTTTATTGTGATCCACACAGTCAAAGGCTTTGGCGTCAATAAAGCAGAAATAGATGTTTTTCTGGAACTCTCTTGCTTTTTCCATGATCCAGCAATGTTGGCAATTTGATCTCTGGTTCCTCTGCCTTTTGTAAATCCAGCTTGAAAATCTGGAATTTCATGGTTCACATATTGCTGAAGCCTGGCTTAAAGAATTTTGAGCATTACTTTACTAGTGTGTGAGATGAGTGTGATTGTGTGGTAGTTTGAACATTCTTTGGCATTGCCTTTCTTTGGGACTGGAATGAAAACTGACCTTTTTCAGTCATGTGGCCACTGCTGAGTTTCCCAAATTTGCTGGCATATTGAGTGCAGCACTTTTACAGCATCATCTTTTAGGATTTGAAACAGCTCAACTGGAATTCTATCACCTCCACTAGCTTTGTTCATAGTGATGCTTTCTAAGGCCCACTTGACTTCACATTCCAGGATGTCTGGCTCTAGGGAAATGATCATACCATCGTGATTATCTTGGTCATGAAGATCTTTTCTGTACAGTTCTTCTGTGTATTCTTGCCACCTCTTCTTAATATTTTCTGCTTCTGTTAGGTCCATACCATTTCTGTCCTTTATCGAGCCCGTCTTTGGATGAAATGTTCCCATGGTATCTCTAATTCTAATCTCTAGTCTTTCCCATTCTGTTCTTTTCCTCTATTTCTTTGCATTGATTGCTAAGAAGGCTTTTTTATCTCTTCTTGCTATTCTTTGGAACTCTGCATCCAGATGCTTATATCTTTCCTTTGCTCCTTTGCTTTTTGCTTCTCTTCTTTTCACAGCTATTTGTAAGGCCTCCCCAGATAGCCATTTTGCATTTCTTTTCCATGGGGATGGTCTTGATCCCTGTCTCCTGTACAATGTCACAAACCTCATTCCATAGTTCATCAGGTACTCTATCTATCAGATCTAGTCCCTTAAATCTATTTCTCACTTCCACTGTATAATCATAAGGGATTTGATTTAGGTCATAGCTGAATGGTCTAGTGGTTTTCCCTACTTTCTTCAATTTAAGTCTGAATTTGGCAATAAGGAGCCCATGATCTGAGCCACAGTCAGCTCCCAGTCTTGTTTTTGCTGACTGTATAGAGCTTCTCCATCTTAGGCTGCAAAGAATATAATCAATCTGATTTCGTTGTTGACCATCTGGTGATGTCCGTGTGTAGAGTCTTCTCTTGTGTTGTTGGAAGAGGGTGTTTGCTATGACCAGTGTGTTCTCTTGACAAAACTCTATTAGCCTTTGCCCTGCTTCATTCCATATTCCAAGGCCAAATTTGCCTGTTACTCCAGGTGTTTCTTGACTTCCTACTTTTGCATTCCAGTGCCCTATAATGAAAAGGACATCTTTTTTGGGTGTTAGTTCTAAAAGGTCTTGTAGGTCTTCACTGAACCATTGAACTTCAGCTTCTTCAGCATTACTGGTTGGGGCATAGACTTGAATTACTGTGATATTGAATAGTTTGCCTTGGAAATGAACAGAGATCATTCTGTTATTTTTGAGATTGCATCCAAGTACTGCATTTCGGGCTCTTTTGTTGACCATGATGGCTACTCCATTTTTTCTAAGGGATTCCTCCCTGCAGTAAAAGATATAATGGTCATCTGAGTTAAATTCACCCATTCCAGCCCATTTTAGTTCCCTGATTCCTAGAATGTCGATGTTCACTCTTGCCATCTCCTGTTTGACCGCTTCCAATTTGCCTTGATTCATGGACCAGACATTCCAGGTTCCTATGCAATATTGCTCTTTACAGCATCGGACCTTGCTTCTATCACCAGTCACATCCACAGCTGGGTATTGTTTTTGCTTTGCCTCCATCCCTTCATTCTTTCTGGAGTTATTTCTCCACTGATCTCCAGTAGCATATTGGGCACCTACTGACCTGGGGAGTTCCTCTTTTGGTATCCTATTATTTTGCCTTTTCATACTATTCATGGGGTTCTCAAGGCAAGAATACTGAAGTGGTTTGCCATTCCCTTCTCCAGTGGACCACATTCTGTCAGATATGAAAAAGTATATATATGTATGTATATATATATATATGTATGTATATGTACATACGTATAACTGAATCACTTTGCTGTATACCTGAAACATTGTAAATCTACTATACTTCAACAAGAAAGAAAAAAGTTAAAAAATTTAAAAAAAGAAAGTGTTTCGTGCTACTTGCTGCTTTTGGAAAGACTTAGTTCATCAACATCCCAGGCAGGTAGGAATCCAAAGACCTGTTAAAGACCTCCAGATTTTATTCTGTGAACTCTGCTGTGAATGCATCCTCATGACTGGCAATACCTATGGTGAATTTAGTTATAGTCATAATCTGCCCCATTTCAGATTTTCTCTTGCTTGGTTTTCTCAGAGAAAACATAGAACTCAAGTCAACTCATAAAATTCAGCACATATTAAAGACACTAAGTGTATCCTCTTCCCAATATTGTCCCTAAACAAGACACTAAGAAGTAGATTATCCTTAATGTCCTAGTGTCTTGGTGTATATAGAGAAAAAGATGAGAAGAAAAGCGAAGAATGTCCAAAGCAAGAGGTGGATCTTACTTTCCCTTAGCTTTACAGTTTTTGCCCTACTTGAGCATACTGAATAGTAAATGATATGGTTCCTCAAGCCAAGGTTGGCACCTAGAGACTGCTGTTGGCTCCTAGGGACACTAAAATCTTCCTCTTTGTCCAATGCTTTGTTGTACAGTTTTCAACCCAAAGCTGTCCTAGATGAGCGTTCCAAATTCCCAGAGTTTCATTTGCATCTGTGGACAATTCTACCTTCACGTTGGCCCAGTTTTTCAGGTCACTCCCTTTTAATGGGGCTTAACTGGTAAAGAATCCGCCTGCCAATGCAGGTGATGCAGGAGACTCGGGTTCGATGCCTGGGTTGGGAAGATCCCCTAGAGGAGAGCATGACAACCCACTACAGCATTCCTGCCTGGAGAACCCCCATGGACAGAGGAAACTGGCAGGCTACAGTTCATGGGGTCACAAAGAGTTGGACACAACTGAAGCAGCATAACGTGCACACACACATGGATCTAAATACTTAAAATGAACTGAAAAAAAAAAGAAAAAGAAAACAACCTAAAAGACACTCAATGGCAGTATAAAGCTGGAAATGTCATATTGGACTCTGGAGATGTCCTAGTTTGAAGCTCACAGAAATATTGCCTAATTAATGACATCCAGCATGTACTAAAACACCTCATGAAAGACACTAATATTCATCCCTATGCAATTCCTGTTTCTTGGTTATGGATATTACAGAAAGGTCTAGCACATTTGTCATCACCCTTATAAAATGAAGCTTTTATAATTTCATCTCATGAACTGTTCCTCGTTTTCCTTCTTACCATGAAAAAGTTTTCTTCAGTATCTTTCCCAGGAAGGATTTATTAATTCAGTAGAAAACAGAGTAATACAGTGACAAAGAAAATATGAAGTATGTTTCTTTAAACAATCACCATTTGACCTGAGGTAAATAAAATAAATACAAAGCACATAACAAAACAGACAAAATAAATATCTCAGGAGCCCCATTTGGGCAGCTTTAGTACAAGATCCATAGAAGATGTCAAGTGATGCGTGCATTTATACTGCATTGCACTCTCAGAGCAGAACAGACCTCCATCAGGTCGCATTTACCAGGGACATTGCTCATTTCCACTGCTCACTCTGGCTACCTGTAGCGGAGGCACCAGTTTGTCAGCTGGTCTAGCTGGCTAAGGTTGAAATTACTGGAAGCAATCCTTTCAATGAGGGGCAAAGGAAGTTAGACGTGTATGGATGAACCCACACTATGGAACCACACGCAATATCCTTTTGGGCTTACTTAAACAAATGGCTGGTATCTTATACGTATGGCAGCCAAACACTGCCTCAGATACACAGGACATAATGTTCATAATGCATCACTGTCAAAAATGCTCAGACATCCTTTATGATCTATGATCTAATGCATACACACAGACACACACACATATACATGTATATATAACACACACGATGATACAATTCTCCAATAAAGATGACTTCCACGCAGTTTTTTAAAAGGACTAAGCAAAATTCTTTGGCAGATCTGGCTAAGGAGATCTCCTTTGTCCTGGATCTCTAGAAGCTGAAGTTGGTTTTAGATTGTCCACTAAATTTTTCTGATCCCATGCGGATTTCTTCCCCATCTGCCTTTGGCAAAATGGATATTCCCCTGTGTGCGATCTTTGACATTAACTTCAGAGATTCGCAGTGTTTCTGTTTATAAGCCTTCAGTGTTCAGGCTCTAAGTACGAAGTCTGAGCTTTATTTCCGCGCTGGTTCCTCTATTTTCTGCTACATGTGCTTCTTGTTGCTCTCGGTCATGTCTGACTCTTTCCAATCCCATGGGCTGAAGACCACCAGGCTCCTCTGTCCATGGAATTTTCCAGGCAAGCACACTGGAGCAGGTTGATATTTCCTATTCCAGGGGATCTTCCTGATCCAGGGAGCCAAACCCGTGTCTCTTGCCTCTCCTGTGTTTTGGCAGGCAGATTCTTTAGTCCTGAGCCACCTGGGATGTCCCCGTGGACAGCAGAGATGTGGCCAGCCTCATCTCTAGAGGATACCTCGAAAAAAATGCTTTCCGCCTCTCACATGGAGGTGGCTTCTTCTTGTTCCTTTTGGTGAATTTTCTTCATATGTATAGTTTTTTATGTTTTTGTTCTTTTTCTCTCTCACTCACACACACACACACATACACACACACACATACACATATATACTTATAACCTCTCTCCACAATTCTCTGACAATGTGACTGTCACAAGGCTTTAAAGACCATTGCTCTGTTTTCAGAATTTAGCATACCAAAACACAGATTCCTAGATTCCTCCTTCCCTTCCTGAATCAGAAATCGGAAACTCTGAGGAGGTGACCCTGAACTCTGTGCTTTTAGAAAGCTCCTCAAGGCATTCTAATGATCAACCACATTTTCAAATCACTGGTGTAAATTACCAGAATTTTAACTGGAGAAAGAAACACTTTTTAGTAGGAAAAAAAAAATCTTCTCACAACTATGAATTTAATCATTGATTTTAAGTTGTTTCCCAAGTTATATTAATAGTCTGGAATTTTGCTGTTTAACTCCATCAGATTTATCAAAGGTGGGCAACATTTTCATGTTAAAAATGCCTATAATAGGTAAGACATATATTTTATAATGTGTCACACATCAAAAAATGTGCTGATAAACTTTACAATCTAGGATCTAATCATATCCAAGAATCTATTGGTATAAAGAGCATTAAATAAATAGAAGTAAATAAAAAATATTTGGTATTTATATACAATGGAATATTACACAACCATAAAAAGGAACAAAACTGGAGCATTTGTAGAGAGGTGGAGGGACATAGAGACTGCATACAGAGTGAAGTAAGTCAGACAGAGAAAAACAAATACCATATATTGATGCATATATATGGACTCTGAAAAAATGGTACAGATGATCCTATTTGCAAACAGAAATAGAGACACAGACATAGAGGACAAATATATAAATACAACAGAGGGAAAGGGAAGTATGGGATGAATTGGGAGACTGGGATTCACATACATATACAACTGATACTATGTATCAAATAGATAACTAATGAGGACTACTATATGGCCCAGGGAACTCTCTCAGCGTTCTGTGGTGACCTGAATGGAAAGGAAATCCAAACAGGAGGGGATACGTGTATATGTATGGCTGATTCACTTTGCTGTATAGTAGAAACTAACGCTGAAAAATACTCAGATATTTTTCTGTAAGAGCTTCCCTGGTGGCTCAAACAGTAAAGAATCTGCTTGCAATGAAGGAGACCTGGGTTCAATCCCTGGGTCAGGAAGATCCTCTGGAGAAGGGAATGGCTACCCGCTCTAGTATTCTTGCCTGGGGAATTCCATGGACAGAAGAGCCTGGCAGGCTACATGGGGCTGCAAAGAGTTGGACATGACTGAGCAGCTTCACTTCTTCAGAAATTAGCACAATGTTGTAAAGCAACTATATTCCAATAAAAATTAACAGCATATATAATAAATTTTAATAATTAATAAATAAATCAATATAAGTTAAATAAAGACTTTTCTAGATTAAAATACCTGAAATCCCAATGATTTAGACCCATGCGTATGATTTAGTTCAGTGACGTAAGGTCAAGAGAACTGCAGCTCTCATGCCCTTAGAATAAATCATCCTGACAAGCACTGTGCATGGTCTGTTCTGGGGAGAGGGAAAATAAAATAACACATCACCTAGAGATGACTCTGGGATGTTTGAGCCGCCCTCAGTCAGGAGCTGAGGTCTCCTTTTCGCTTTTCAGAGGTTCTGACTGACTCCACCTGTAGCCTGAATTCTCTGTGGAGAATTTGCAACAACTGAAGATGCACGCGTGCCTCTCCATTTGTGAAAAGGAGAAAACAGCAGATGAAATCAGTGAGCTTGACACTGACATTCAGCAACATTCTTAAATCTATTAACAAGGAAGTGTGGAGCTGCCCAGAAAAAAGAAGCAGAAATCATAGAAACCAGCGCCTATCACCAAGAATAACTTAAGGAGTTATTCCAGCTGTACCAGCCCAACTTCATTTCACACTTTGACAGGTTATTAGATAAGGAGACAGAGTTTAACAGGCCTTCAGTGAGGAGTTTGCAAGAGTCTCTCAAGATACTCCTGCACATTATATGAAGAGAGATAGGTTCAATGGCAGCACTCAAATAGATTAGAATGTGCTTGAATGATCGTAACTAAATGGATCTGTTTTGGGTGATACGTATTCTAGTCTATGTACTTGATTCACTCAAGTTCAACAAATCAATCAACGACAGAGTAAAAAGATAAAAGAAATTCCTGTCAGCACTGAAGTCTCCTTGCAAATGAGAAGAGGGCCAAGTGAAATGGATGGCAAGTTCAAAATCCAAAGTGGTCTCGTAAGAATGGAATCTAATCAGATGAAATTGGAGTAAGTTTAAATTCAAGGATGTGGTCCTTCCAGATCCACTACCCAGGGATGTAGCTGGAAACATTCATGCTAATGGCCATTCTTAGAAAAAAGGAGTTCAGGACTTTACTTGACACTAAATTGAAAATGAGTTAGCCATGTGATTAGGCCATCCAAAGACCTTAAGGCTTCATGCTTCAGATGTCATGAAGAGCAATTTGATTTTCAGAATGATAATGCTGGTCATCTGAGAATCCTACTATAATAGCTCAATATTTCTAGACTTAGAAGCATTCTGGCTTCTCTTATAGACAGTTCTAATATCTCCCTACTTCTATGGTCCTATACATGCTTTGCTCCTGGCTAACTCTTCCTCCAGCTCTCAATGTAGACACCAAAGGAAGTTGCTCCTGATCTCAAGATTAAGCCAGGTGTCCTTCCTCTGAGCATCCCTACAGTTCACAGTTATCAGATCGCTTCAAACACTGAATTATATTGTCTTTGTCCACCTCTGTACTGCGAACTGATTACTGAATTCATTGTTGCACCCATAAGTTTACCAGATGATCAACAAACTTTCAGTGAATTAATGAGTGAGGTAAATCAGAGAGTAATCAGGAGAGTAGAAGAATGAAAAAACATCACAAGAGAACTCGAAGGAACTAGAGATGCTTACTCTGGAGGAAGGACGCCTCATGGGAGTGATGTGAGGGTGGTTTTCAATTAGGTAAATGTCTGAAGAGGATTGATTTAGCTTATTCTACATGACATCAAGGACAGAATTTTCAAGGAGAGATATTTTAGCATGGTTCAAGAGAAGACACCTCTTCAAGAGAAGACTTTCTGATAGGAGTACCAGTAATGATATAAATTCCCATGAGATAAAACAAGTTTATACAGTATGGATATGCCAAAGCACACAATGTTTGGCTACATGATGGCAGGAAAGCCATCAAGGAATATCAAATACAAGAAGAAAAGCTGGACTAAATGCTAAATTCTCTATTATTATATGGCTGAATGATTAAGTCACAGAAATATCAGTCAGTTCAGTTCAGTCGCTCAGTGGTGTCCAACTCTTTGCGACCCCATGGACTGCAGCAGGCCAGGCCTCCCTGTCCATCACCAACTCCGAGTTTATTGAAACTCATGTCCATTGAGTCGGTGATGCCATTCAACAATCTCATCCTCTGTGGTCCCCTTCTCCTCTCACCTTCAATCTTTCCCAGCATCAGGGTCTTTTCAAATGAGTCAGTTCTTCATATCAGGTGGCCAAAGTATTGGAGTTTCAGCTTCAGCATCAGGCCTTCCAGTGAATATTCAGGACTGATTTCCTTTAGGATGGACTGGTTAGATCTCCTTACAGTCCAAGGGACTCTGAAGAGTCTTCTCCAACACCACAGTTCAACAGCATCAATTCTTCAGCACTCAGCTTTCTTTATAGTCCAACTCTCACATCCATACATGACCACTGGAAAAAGCATAGCTTTGACTAGACAGACCTTTGTCAGCAAAGTAATGTATCTGCTTTTTAATATGCTGTCTAGGTTGGTCATAACTTTTCCTCCAAAGCTTCTTTTAATTTCATGGCTGCAGTCACCATCTGCAGTGATTCTGGAGCCCAAGAAAATAGTTTGATTCTGTTTCCACTGTTTGCTTCCCCATCTATTTCCCATGAAGTGATGGGACCAGATGCCATGATCTTAGTTTTGTGAATGTTGAGCTTTAAGGCAACATATTCTCTCTCCTCTTTCACTTTCATCAAGAGGCTGTTTAGTTCTTCTTCGCTTTCTGCCATAAGGGTGGTGTCATCTGCATATCTGAGGTTACTGATATTTCTCCCAGCAATCTTGATTCCAGCTTGTGCTTCATCCAGCCCAGTGTTTCTCATGATGTACTCTGCATAGAAGTTAAATAAGCAGGGTGACAATATACAACCTTGATGTACTCCTTTCCCGATTTGGAATCAGTCTGTTGTTCCATATCCAATTCTAACTGTTTCTTCCTGACCTTCATACAGATTTCTTAAGAGGAAGGTCAGGTGGTCTGGTATTCCCATCTCTTTCAGAATTTTCCACAGTTTATTGTAATCCACACAGTCAAAGGCTTTGGCATAGTCAATAAAGCAAAAGTAGATGTTTTTCTAGAATTCTCATGTTTTTTCAATCCAATAAATGTTGGCAATTTGATCTCTGGTTCCTCTGCCTTTTCGAAATCCAACTTGAACACCTGGAAGCTCACAGTTCATGTAATGTTGAAGCCTGGCTTGGAGAATTTTTAGCTTTACTTTACTAACATATGAGATGAGTGCAATTGTGCAGTAGTTTGAACATTCTTTGGCATTGCCTTTCTTTGGGATTGAAATGAAAACTGACCTTTTCCATTCCTGCAGTCACTTCCAAAGTTTTTCAAATTTGCTGACATATTGAGTGCAGCACTTTCACAGCATCATCTTTTAGAATTTGAGGTAGCTCAACTGGAATTCTATCACCTCCACTAGCTTTGTTCATAGTGATGCTTCCTAAGGCCCATTTGACTTTGCATTCCAGGATGTCTGGCTTTAGGTAAGTGATCACACCATCATGATTATCTGGGTCATGAAGATCTTTTTTGTATAGTTCTTATGTGTATTCTTGACATCTCTTCTTAATATCTTCTACTTCTGTTAGGTCCATATCATTTCTGTCCTTTATTGTGCCTATCTTTGCATGAAATGTTCCCTTGGAACATTTCTAATTTTCTTGAAGAGATCTCTAGTCTTTCCCATTCTATTGTTTTCCTCTATTTCTTTGCATTGATCACTGCGAAAGGCTTTCTTATCTCTCCTTGCTATTCTTCAGAACTCTGCATTCAAATATATTCACAGAACTATATTCATCTATAATTCACACCATCTTACTCTTTGAATTAATCCATGAGGAATAAGATGTATGTCCGAGAAAATTACATTCATGGAAATAGCAGAACGGGAGAGTCATTTGTCTTTTGACTTGATCTTACCTATTCTGGAGAACTGAATAAAAGTTTATAAGCAGCATCAAATCTCTAAGTTTTTTTTTTTTAATCGATAGAATGGAATATCTAACCTGAACAAAGTAATTCTGAATAATTTTCCAGATTCATGTATACATACACTCTCTCTCTCTCTCTCTCTCTCACACACACACACACACACACACATATATATATATAAATCTGGGAAACTATATATTTATACATAGTGTGTGTGTGGTATATATATATATACCACATACTTAGTTGTTCAGTTATGTCTGACCCTTTGAGACCCCATGGACTGTATTCTGCCAGGCTCCTCTGTCCATGGAATTCTCCTAGCAAGAACACTTGAGTGGGTTGCAATTTCCTCCTCCAGGGGATTTTCCCTACCCAGGGATCGAAACGCAGGGCTCCTGCATTACAGGCAGATTCTTTTCCATCTAAGCCACCAGGGAAGCCCATACACACACACACACACACACACACACACACACACACACACACACACACACACATACACACACATATGAGTTTGTATATAAAAACACTATATATACACTTTCCCAGGTGTATATGTATGTACATATATCTATATATATCCCCATATATGTATCCCCAACTATCCAAGGAAATGCCTTCTGAAGGAGTAGACTGCTCTCATCACAGAGCCCTACATTAGCAGGGAAAGAGCACATCAGATGGTAGAGTACTTGCTTTATTGTCTCACAGAGAACCACTGGTGTGAACATATGATAACATAGAGAGACTAAAATTGTTTTCAGTTTACTAGGAGTGAAAAATATCTTTGTTCTTCCAATTTTCATGGGCTTAAATCTAACTATGAATTCCATGATAGCTTATTTTAAATATTATTTGTTATCTTAATTATTCTTATCTATTGTATTATCTAAATTATTATCTATGCTATCACCTTAATTATCTTAATACTTATTCACCTCTAGTAAATAGTAAGCACATTGTACAATAACTCATTTAACCCATATCAATTTTATATTATGCCCACTTTACAGATGAGAAAACTGAAGCACAGAAGAAACTGTGGCATTTCACTCAGAGTATCCCTCTAGGACTGAAGAACTCAGCCTTAAGCTGCTGTTGGCCACTGAGGCTCTTGGTTGTGTACCTCTTTGAGGAACTGAGGAGTTGTCAAAAGGCTTTGTAGCCAAGGTTGCACTCTCTCCCCACATTTAATGGTTGGTCATTAGTCAGATTCACAAAGGAAAGGTGCAGTCCAGATGGTTTAACTCAGGATATCCTGCTCCAGCTGCAGAATTTCCCACTCATCATCTGAGGCTTCTGCAATACCTCCATCAACAATTCAACTCTACCCTAGTCCTGGTTCAGCTAACTCCATTCCCTCACAGGCGTTATTCTCAGGAGCATGCTACAGTAAACATCCTATAGCAAATCTCCCTCTCAGAATGTTTCCCACATAATCCAAACTATGAAAGCTTCTTGTCCAAGATCACACAGCCAGTAAGTAGCAAGACTAAGAAGTTCAACTCTAGAATGCGTGTTCTCAGCCACTATGCAAATACGCTTCTTTAGAAGTAACGTGTTTCATTTTACGTTTGCATCTCAGTTAAAAGTCTTGAGCCACACTTTCCACGTTGTTGCTCAGTCGCTCAGTCATGTCCAACTCTTTGTGACTCCATGGACCGCAGCATGTCAAGCTTCCCTATCCTTCGCCATCTCCCAGAGCTTGCTCAAACTCATGTCCATTGAGTCGGTGATGCCATCCAACCATCTCATTCTCTATCATCCCCTTCTCCTGCCTTCAATCTTTCCCAGCATCAGTCTTTTCCAGTGAGGCAGCTCTTCGCATCAGGTGGCCAGAGTATTGGACCTTTAGCTTCAGGATCAGTCCTTCCAATGAATATTCAGGGTTGATTTCCTTTAGGATTGACTGGTTTGATCTCCTTGCTGTCCAAAGGACTCTTAAGAGTCTTCTCCAACACCCAAGTTGAAGGATCACTAGCATTCCTTTAAAGAAGCTTCCCTGGTGGTTCAGTGGTAAAGAACCCACCTGCCAAGCAGGAAACATGGATTCCTTCCCTGGGTGGGAGGATCCCCTGGAGGAGGAAATAGAAATCCACTCCAGTATTCTTTATTGTTTGTTTGCTTTCTCTCGCTTTTTTATTGGAGGATAATTACTTTACAATATTACATTGGCCTCTGCCATACGTCAACATGAATCAGCCATAGGTATAGCATTCTTTCCTGAGAAATCCCATGGACAGAGAAGCCTCGCTGACTACAGTCCATAGGGTTGCAAAAGAGTTGGACACAAATTAGTGATGATACAGCAACAACAATATTCCTCTAGATCTTCTAGGTCTATATCAACAAATATGATCCTGTTTAAGTAAGTTCAGTAAATACCATGCATTTTATCCCCTATTGGACAGTCTCCATGCAAGTTGATATTCCAATAGGACTAGTAGGTTGTGAACAAAGAAATCTTTTTCCATGAAATTTGTAATGTGTCTTCCAACCAGAGCACCAATTTTAAGAAACATCTATTAGCACCAATCTGCTAGTGTCCTTCAGAACCAGTTTGGGAAACGTTGGCTTAAAGAAATCTTAACCATTCTTCCAAGAATACTCTGCTTACATTTTCGATATTTTGGAATATTTCTTTTCATTTATTTATTTGGCTGCATCGAGTCTTAGTTGTAACATGCAGGCTCAGGAGTTGAGGAATGAGGACTCAGTTGTCCGGTGGCATTTGGGACCTTAGCTTTCCAAACAGGAATCGAACCCACATCCCCTGCAATGGAAGGTGGATTCTCAACCACCGGATCACCAGGGAGGTCCCTGTTTCCCCTTTTTAATCTCTCTTTGCTCTCTCACCATTCCTGGGATGCCATCTTAGACTAGAGAGGGACTGCAGTTTTGCACAGAGAAGTACAAAATGTAGAAAGTACTTAGCTTTGTGTTACATGCCTAAATGTCACCAGATTATGCATAAAGTTATTAACAAATGTCTACCTTGGTTGCAAATGCATTATCCTCACATGAAATGGCCATTCAGTGGGGAAAATTTTAGACTTAGCCTCTAAACTCAGTTCCAAAATTCTAAGGATTTAAAAACCTATTGAACCTGACTAGGCATCTTTTTTATCTTCTGTAAAGAGAGAGAGCAGGGCTCGATTTGTGGAAATGCACAGAGCCTTTCCAATGCCAACATTATAGGATTCTCTTAACTTTTGATATCATGTATAATGTATTGGTAAAGGGGACAGGTTCTAGAAACCCACACACAAACACAAACATACGTGCACACACACATACACACATTCACACACAAACTTTGATTCTATACCCTCTTCACTCATTATCTGTGTTCTATCTCCTTTTGCTCCTAAAATAATTTGTTGTTGTTGTTGAGTCACTAAGTTGTGTCCGACTCTTTATAACCTCGAAACTGCAGCATGTCAGGCTCCTCTGTCCTCCATCATCTTCTGCAGTTTGCTCAAATTCATGTCCTCATGATAAAGTCATATTAGGGGCTTATCACAGAGGGCTGTTATGAAGATGAAAATAGATAATGCATTTACAATGTTTAGCGTTATCAAACAATTGTTAAATGCTCAATTAATATTTGCCACTTTATCAATGATGTTGGCTGTGTTTTTCAGAGATGGTTGCAGGAGTGATGGTTGAGAAACGAGGTGGCATATTATGTGTTTAAACTGTGCATTTTTCCTGGATTTCAACTGTGTTAGATGACTAAGACCAATTGGCCAGAGTAAGTTAGATCACATGAGCACATAATAGATTAACAAATGTGATTGTGTTTCTGTGATGCTGATGTTGAAGAATGATGCTCAAAGACATGATCAAACTGTTATGCCAGGCCTGAAGTGCCTTCCATAGCCAGAGCAACTTGAAGAAGGCTAAAGAAACCAAACAGGGATAATTACATTGTAGCTAAAAAAATGCTAAATGCAGACCATACAAGGACATAGTTTAAAGAAAAGAAATGATTCCAATACTAAAAGGACTTGGAAACATGGCTATCATAAATGAGATAATAGCCATAAATAATGAAGAAAAATAACTATTCCACATTTCCACTCTGGACCACACAGGAACAAAGAGACATAAATTGCTTTCAGATAAAATTAGATTGGCTTCAAGGAAAAACACTGTAACAAAAGGAATTGGTCAGCACCAGCATGTTTTACTAAGGGGTGCTCTGTGACTCCTACTTAGAAATTCACAAATGACAGGATAAATACCCAACTATTTAGATGATGAAGGAGGAGATTATCTATGATCAGAGGGAAGGATGCCATGCAGTTCTTTGCAGTTCCCACGTTTTGACGATTATACAGCTTAGCATGCAAAGTGTAGCTGTTGTCAACACAGGGCTGCTGACAAGGAAATTTCTCCAGGGATTCCTTGAGCCAAATTTTCCCTTCAAAGACCCAAGGTACAAGTCAGCTAAGGGCGGGTGTATGCAATGAGTGATAACAACACTCCCTAATTAGACACAATCTCCTAAACGAGGCATCCACAGAACAGTGAGACTGGTGCTAGTAAATTAGATTTTTAAAATCCTGTTGCAATCACTCCCCTGACATGCCCCCTTCCTTAAGCTCCACACTCGGTTATTTTTTATTTATTGTAATTACTTTAGTAATAAGATTTGTTTTCTTGTTATTATATATATTACTGTGCAGGGTAAGAAAAAAAAATAATAGCCAAAAAGAGTTATGTTTCTTATTTATCTCCTTGGCTGTTATTGGGCCAGGGGGAGGGGTAAGGAGCAGAGAGAAGCTGTAAATAGAAAAGAGTTTCCTACGCAGTGAAGATGTATAGGAACATATTTGCAAGAAGGAAGCGGGGCAATAAGGGAATAAGACTAATAACTCAAAAGGGCTTGGTGGCTCAGGGAGAGAAATAACCTTTCCCAAGAAAAAGACAACCTGGAAGCCAGGGTAGGGAGGGTGGAGCCACATTACCAAGGTTTATGTGCTGTCTTTTTTTTTTTTTTTACTTTACAATACTGTATTGGTTTTGCCATACATTGACATGAATCCGCCACGGGTGTACATGAGTTCCCAATCCTGAACCCCACTCCCACCACCCTCCCCATATCATCTCTCTGGGTCATCCCAGTGCACCAGCCCCAAGCATCCTGTATCCTGTATCGAACCTAGACTGGCGATTCGTTTCTTACATGATAGTATACATGTTTCAATGCCATTCTCCCAAATCATCCCACCCTCTCCCTCTCCCACAGAGTCCAAAATGATAACCCTGTATGCGAGACAGCAAAACAGACACAGATGTATGTGCTGTCTTTGACTTTCCTGTTACCGCCAGCCAGGCAGCAGGACCCAGAATTGGAAAGAAAAAGGCTCCCAGCAGCTGCCCAATGCCAGGCTTAGAGGTGCATTTCCTTCTGGTTCCTCATGGGGCGCACTTTCATAGGAATCCAGACTGTGGGTGCTGGGCAACGAGGCTGGCTCAGATGCTGAGACTGACTACAGCAAGGAGGCAGTCCCTAGGCTGGGGGAGACAGATTCCACCATAGACACAGCTCATTACAAATACCCTGAAACACTCTTGGAGATGCCCTGATGGAGGTTGAGGCTGAAAAGGCTGTGTTCTAAAACATAAGAGGCCAGATTTTCATCCATTCAAACAGAACAACTAAATTTATTTAAAATGGAAGCAGTGACAGATTTTTCCCCCCTTGGGCTCCAAAAATCACTGCAGATGGTGCCTATAGCCATGAAATTAAAAGATGCTTGCTCCTTGGAAGGAAAGCTATAAAAAACCTAGACAGTGTTAAAAAGCAGAGACATTACTTTGCCAACAAAGGTCCTTATAGTCAAAGCTATGGTTTTTGCAGCTACCATGTACAGATGTGAGAGTTGGACCATAAAGAAAGCTGACCACCGAAGAACTGATGATTCTGAATTGTGGTGCTAGAGAAGACTCTTAACAGTCCCTTGGACTGCAAACCAGTCAATCCTAAAGGAAATCAACCCTGAATATTCATTGGAAGCACTGATGCTGAAGCTGAAGCTCCAATACTTTGGCCACTTGATGCGAAGAACTGACTCATTGGGAAAAACTGAGGGCAAAAGGAGAAGGAGGAGGCAGAGGTGAGATGGTGAAATAGCCTCACTGACTCAGTGGACATGAATTTGAGCGAACTCCAGGAGACAATGAAAGACAGGAGACCCTGGTATGCTGCAGTCCATGGGGTCGAAAAGAGTCAGACATGAATTAGCAACTGAACAACAACAACTGATATTTATTCGGAAAGTAAGCATGAAAAGAAAAGAGGCATTAACTGAATTCTTCCACTTCCAGGCCTCCCTACTGCTGTATACTTTATACAGTTTATTCAGTTCTCAACCCAATCCATAATTTTAAATCATATCACAAGTCAATCAAAGCTCTTACTAAAGAGGTTGTTGTCCTTGTGATTGTTATTTTAAAATTAGAGTGGATGTAAGATTGACAAATTATATGCATATACATGTAATTATATATATATACACCATGTATAGACATATATATCAGATATATAAAGGAGACTTTCTCACCTTTGACCTTATCTCAACCTCTGAAGAATATCTGTCTCATCTATTCTTGCCACACTTTATCCTAATATCTTTGAAACACTAGAAAATGGAACCAGGAAAGAGCCTGCTTGGCTTGGTGACTGAGAAGAACTTTGCACGTCCCACAGTTATAGTTCAGGCAACAGAAAAACTGGAAACCATCAGGATGCAGATGGCAGAGTAGGAAGCTCCTGAGTTTACATCCTCTCACAGATACACCTGAACTACCACTACATATGAGCAATTGTGTCAGAATGACCTGAGGACTGCTGCTGCTACTGCTGCTAAGTCGCTGCAGTCATGTCCGACTCTGTGCAACCCCATAGACAGCAGCCCACCAGGCTCCCCCGTCCCTGGGATTCTCCAGGCAAGCACACTGGAGTGGGTTGCCATTTCCTCCTCCAATGCATGAAAATGAAAAGTGAAAGTGACGTCGCTCAGTCGTGTCCAATTCTTAGCGACCCCATGGACTACAGCCTACCAGGCTCCTCCGTCCATGGGATTTTCCAGGCAAGAGTACTGGAGTGGGGTGCCATTGCCTTCTCCGGACCTGAAGACTAGCATATAGATTTTCTGAGTTTTTTTTTTTAAGTTTTTATTTTTCTTTTCTTTATTTTTTAATATAAATTTATTTATTTTAATTGGAGGTTAATTACTTTACAATATTGCATTGGTTTTGCCATACATCAACATAAATCCGCCACAGGTATACACATGTTCCCCATTCTGAACCCCCCTCCCTCCTCCCATCCCATACCATCCCTCTGGGTCATCCCAGTAGCATACAGATTTTCTACAACTAAGAGCATAAAGAAAAGACCACATCAAGACAGGTAGGAGTAGCAGAGATGCTGCCAGTCACAGAGCTCACCCCACCATGGGATAACCGACAACCAGGGGCAGAAGGTGGGTATCACAACTATGGAGATGCCCCCTGAGAAGCGAACAGTCTGAGTCCAGTGTTGTGTTTTCCAGCCTGTGGGACCTGCACCAGGAAGAAAACACTTTGAGCCCCTAAAGTGTTTGCTTTTGAAAACCAGATTGGCTTACATTTAGGAGCGCCAGAGGATTTTGGCTAACCAAGACCCACTCTTGAAGAGCTTGTAAAAACGCACCCACTGAGTTCCAATGCAAAGGCAGAGCTTGGAAAGTGTTTGCATCATACAAGGAGATTTTACAATTTTCTGTTCAAAGAGGTTAAGAAGTTGATGCTCAAAGGAGTTAAGTAACCAACCCAAGATCACAGCACAGGTGAGACGTGGAAAGGCTGTTGAGCCCTCATCAATCTGACCCTAGAGTTCTGGTGCTGTGTGCTGTGCTTAGTCACTCAGTCGTGTCCGACTCTTGCCCACCCCACGACTGTAGCCCACCAGGCTCCTCTGTCCATGGAATTCTCCAGGTAAGAAAACTGGAATGGGTTGTCATTCCCTTCCCCAGGGGACCTTCCTGACCCAGGGATTGAACCTGGGTCTCCTCCATTGCAGGCAGACTCTTTACCATGAAGCCACCAGGGAGATCTGGCTTATAACTTTATAGTGTGTACTAAACAGGCTAAGACCTAGTGGGAATTTCTCTGGGGAAATAAGTGCTGGTGGACACCATTTATTTTACTCTCCTTTCCCTGGCTTCTAGTTGGCCTAGTGCTAGTGAGCACTATGTCTGTCCCTCTCCATCAAACTAGCTAACACCATGCATCCCACCCTAGCATTCCCCTGAGGACCCTCCACACCTGATCCACCCACTCAAGCAGCCCCTCCAAAGTGACTCCCACTCTGGGGGGCCAGACCTGTTCACCAGCACACTTGCAGTAATCTCAGCTGGGCCTTAGAAACAGCCTTGCCAAGGAGCAGCCCTACCCAGCAGGGCACCTGCAACAGTCACAGCCGGGCCTCGCAGTCAGCTGGACTAGGGACCTGCCCCCACCAGTTTGCTCACAGTCCAACCATAAGAGGAGGACCTTTGCCACCCACAGAGGAGCACCTGTGTGGTGATCACATCTACATAAGTCACTCTTTCAAGGCCCAGAGATGTAGCTGACATACCTAATATGTAGAAACATACACAGGGAGGTAGGGAAAGTGACGAGACAAAGGAATACCTTCCAATGATCCAGAGAGATGATATGGGGTGGGAGGGGGGTTCAGGATTGGGAACTCTTGTACCCTTGTGGCTGATTCATGTCAATGTATGGCAAAACCAATACAGTATTGCAAAGCAAAACAAAGTAAAAATAAAAAAATTTTTTTATGTATGGCAAAACCAATACAGTATTGTAAAGTAAAATAAAGTAAAAATAAAAATTTTAAAAAAATAAATAAATAAAAATAAATTTAAAAAGTTTTAAGGAAGATTTCAAAATCTTCTACCTATTTGATTTAAATCTATAATAAAAAGTATGTTTTCCTTTTTTTAAAAAAAAAAAAGAAAGAAAGAAAGAACAAGACAAAACCTCAGGAAAAGAACTAAATGAAAAAGAGAAAAGCAACTTACCAAGTGAAGAGTTTAAAGAAATAATCAGAAAGTGGCTCACTAACCTGGGAGAATAATAGATGAACTCAATAAGAACTTCAGCAAAGAGTAAGAAATTGTAAGTATAAGAAAGAATGAATCATAACTAAAGAGAAGGAGAGAAAGAGGAGGTTGAGGAGTTTGGCAAAACAGGGAAGGGGAATTAGGCACAAATTTGTAGTTATTTTATAAAATAAATCACAGCTTAGGGAATGTAAAACTTAGGGAATAAAATCAATAACATTGTAATAACTTCATATGTTGACAAATGCTCACTAGACCTATCATGGTGATAAATGAGTAATGTATATAAATGTCAAATCACTATGTGTGACCTAGTAGTATCATATGTCAACTATACCTCAGTAAAAATTCAAATATAAAACATATTCCTTCCTCTAGTTAAAAAAGAAAGAACACCATCCAAGGAACCCCTCCATCATAATTCCATTCAGTGCTTAACAGTTTCAAAGTGCTGTGGTATTTGACCATGATGATACCTAGGGAAAGTGTCTTCATACACTGAAGAAACAGGAATGGAGAGCTTAAGTAACTTGTTCAAAGCCACATCGATGGAAAGAATACAACTCTGACCTAAATCAGTCTTTGGATCACGTGATGGAAAGTTTCTTTACTACACCTCCATCACAGTCATCCCAGATGGGAACAAAAAAGAGCGATCCAGGAAGAAGGCAGGAAAAGTTCAAACAGCTTCCTTTGAGAAAAGCAGTGAGGTCTTACTACAGTTCTCATAACAAGGGGACACAGGCCTACGTCCTCCCTCATAAAAGCAGAGCCTCCCCGAGGGTAAACGGCAAAAGAAATCACACCCTCAGTATTGGCAGAGCTGTCAGAGCTGTGCTTCCTATTTTCCAGTGATGGAAATTGATGGATGTTAGGAAGCCACATGGCATACATCATTAAAAACATGGTGGACGTGATGGGAATTGAGAAATAACACATCCAAATTATACTCAAGGGTTTGCTTTATAAAGACTGCTCAGTATGCTGAAAGAAGGTGTTGAGAGTGGTAATCCTATAAAGAGAGCTGTCTAAAGGGGAAATCTAGAAAGAAGAACAACTGATCAACCACCTCCCTCCTTGCCTGCATCCCTGCTCCTCCTATAGGGGGAAGAACAGAGAAAAACTGGAGTGCAGGCAGATAACAAAAGTTGCCCAGCAAACGAGGGAGAAAAGCATTTAACAAAACAAGCCCATTTCCCCAAGAGCCTCAGCTCCAGTGTGATCAATGATTCTGCAACACTGAATCATTTTTAATTTAATGCTTCTGGGAAGAGAGGGGGGAACCCATCAACCACAGGCACAGTTGGCAAGAGCTGAGTATTAGCATTTGGCAGCATTTATTATCGCTGTTTATGATGGCATAAATTAGGTTTATGCTGATATAATTAATAATCCTAAATTTAGGAATAATAAATAGTAATGTTTATTCGGCACTGCAATATCTGAGGAAGGCAAATGGAATAGTCAAACTGCTGACCCCCCTCTCGGTGTGCAGGCTGTAGTAGGAAGGGGTGGGAGCAAGGAAGCCCTTGGGAGCACCCTCCCAGAACTATCCACCCAGAACTATGCATCATTTAACACTATGCAAATGACTTAGCAGCAGGACTTTCACAGTTCCCAGAGCAAATAATTTTCATTTTGATCTCTAAGAACAAGTTCATCAACAAGACTGTATCAGATCTCTCTCTAGAAGCAGTTCAGTTCAGTTGCTTAGTCATGTCGAACTTTGCAACCCCATGAACTGCACCACACCAGGCTTTCCTGTCCCTCACCAGCTCCTGAAGCTTGCTCAAGCTTATGTCGGTGATGCCATCCAACCATCTCATCCTCTGTCGTCCCCTTCTTGTCCTGCCTTCAATCTTTCCCAGCATCAGGGTCTTTTCCAATGAGTCAGTTCTTCGCATCAGGATGCGGAAGTATTGGAACTTCAGCTTTAACATTAGTCCTTCCAATGAATATTCAGGAATGATTTCCTTTAGGACTGACTGGTTTGATCCCCCTGCTGTCCAAGGGACTCTCAAGCGCCTTCTCCAATACCACAGTTAAAAAGCATCCAGAACCACAGCCCTCAAATGTTCCCTTAACTCACACTGTTCCTAAGAGCTATGCACAGAGGTTCAGACAGTGCCACCAAATGCCACGTTCTTCATGGATCTCTTTACCTCCTTTTGTCTCTTGGAAGGAACATAACGGATGTCCGGCAAAATCTCTGTAGACCATGATTTGAGACTTACTGGCAGACATTTGCAAGTTAAGTATTTAAGATAGAAAACAGTTATGCTTTGCAACTTTTAAAATAATCTCAAATGCATTTTTGTCTTTCATTTTGTAGTTATTTGATGCAGGTGCAGAAAAGGCACATGAACTTGGAGGGGGAAGGGGCTGGGATGATTTGGGAGAATGGAATTGACATATATACCCTCCCCTGTGTAAAACAGATAACCAGTGGGAACCTGCTGTGTAACACAGGGAGCCCAGCGCCAAGCTCTGTGATGACCCAGAGGGGTGAGATGCAGGAGCTGGGAGGGAGGTCCCAGAGGGAGGGGATATACGTATACATACAGTTGACTGACTTCATTATACAACAGAAATTAACACAACATTGTAGAGCAACTATTCTCCGATGTTTAAAAAAATTTTTGAAACTTTACCTTTTAATTTAAAAAAGAGTCTGTGAGATTAACATATTCCTGTAAGTGTTCCCTTTCTGTGCCTAGGAGAACATCTCAGCATTCAAACTGGACTGAGACTTCCATTGTTTCTTTATGGGTAAATGGAGAAAACTATAGTTCCTCCATCCAAATAATCCCTTATGGATCAAAATAACATCCCCCCCCATTATCTATATAAAGAAAGTAAAGCAAAGAGAAAGAGGTTAAATACATTTTGCCCACCTCTTCTCAGAGCTCCTAACACAGAGACCAGCAAACAAAGCAGAAACAGAGTCAGACTGCTATTTCCATCCAAAGAACCAACCCTTCACTCCATGTCCAAAGAAATTAAAATTTTCTTAAAAACAAATATCCATCCACTGATGACTCTGGTCCAGAGACTACAAAAGAGCAAAACAATCCGAATTTTCAGAGTCCCTGATTGCAAGTTTAAGAACCTTTTTTGGCTCCCAGGCAGAGCAATTGCATTCTACAGTAAAGGAAAGGTGACTGGCGTGGCTAAGCTCTAACTAAGAAATATGACCTTTGGCCAGCAAATATTTCCCAGGGAGATTCCGTAGCAGGGGTGGTGGATTTCCTGGGCCTCACTGAAAGGAGAATTTGGAGCTGAAACTTTGGAACGAGAGTTCAACGTGGAGTATCATTCTCCTGTCATGTCACGGCATGGCATGGTATAACGACCATCACCACTATCTCTCCAGACATTTACTCGATCATTCACCTTCCCAAAGGCCACAGAGAATGTAGAGCTTTCTTCTGTTAGGCTCTTCGGCTTGCAATCATTTTGGCCTTTGGACAGGATGACAGAGTGCCTCGCTGAGAGAGAGAAAGAGATGCAGGTAGAGGCTGACCGTCTACAGACAGTAAGCCTCTGCCTTTGCTGGTCTCCCCTGCATTCTCCTGCTTCTCCTTCTCCCCTCTGCAAGGGAGTGTCATCTGCCATCCTTGCTTTTGAGGGCAGAGGGCAGAACTCACAAGGGCACAAATCTTCCCAGCGTGGAAGATGCTGATTAAACCTTAGCCTGTTGGAGACTGTCCAGACATAAAACCAGGCTCCCGGATGTGTCATTCTCTCAAAACAGTGACTGGGGACTAAAAGGATGAGCAGGGCATAGAGAAGGTTAAGTGTCATACCCCCAGGTTCAACCAAAATCATACCCCAAATGGGTAGGTCACGAATCTAATCTTCCGATTTTCTTGGTGTTGTTCAGTCACTAAGTCATGTCCAACTTTTCAAGATCCCGTGGACTGCTGAAAGCCTGGCTTCCCTCTCCTTTGCTATCTCCCAGAGCTTGCTCAAACTCATGTCCACTGAGTCGATGAGGTCATCTAATCATCTCATCCTCTGTCGCCCCATTCTCTTGTCTTCAATCTTTCCTAGCATCAGCGTCTTTTTCAATGAACTGGTTCTCATATCAGGTGGCAAAAGTATTGGAGTTTCAGCTTCAGCATCAGTCCTTCCTATGAATATTCAGGGTTGATTCCCTTGAGGACTGACTGGTTTGACATCCTTGCAGTCCAAGGGACTCTTGAGAGTCTTCTCCAGCACCACAATTCAAAAGCATAAATTCTCAAAGCTCTCTAAAGCAAGGGTCCTCGACCTCCAGAATCTAATGCCTGATGCTCTGAGGTGGAGCTGATATAAGAGTAATAGAAATAAAGTGCACAATAAACATAATGCACTTGAACCATCCTGAAACCATCTTCATGCAGTCTGTGGAAAAACTGTGTTTCATGAAAAGGGTCCCTGGTGTCAAAAAGCTTGTGGACCACCGCTTTAGAGCTCTTACTCTGGTCCGAAGATGAACCATCTGGAGGGCCATATGTTAAAACACTTTAGAAAGGTCAGGTGCACCCTGAGTTAGACTTAACAGGTATGTATTAGACGCTTACACCTCCCAAGTTCTATGCTGACAGCATTCAAAAGAAGAGTCACCCTATGACGGTATGGAAGCTTTGACATAAGTGGGACTGCAGAGCCAAGTGGAAAGAACGGGAGGTTTGCAACCTGACAAACCTGGGTTTACTTCCTGACTGTGAAACATCAACCGCGTGGCTGACCTTGCATATGTCACCTGATTTTTGCATCAGACTTTTTTTTTTTTCATCTGCAAAATGGGATAAGATATTTACTTTTCCATAAGTATAAAAAATTAAATTTAAAATCGTATTTTTATCTTATAAAATTGACAAAGAATAAAAAGAATGATAATGTTCAGTGTTAAAAAGGTATGGAGACCAGGCCCTTTCATCCATCAGTGGTAGGAATACACGTCTGCATATCTTCTATAGAGAGAAATCTGGCAACAATATGCATTAAATATAAAATACGCAGAACATTTGACTAAAAATATGACTTTTAAGAATTTATCTCAAGGAAACAACCTGAGAAATTTGTCAAGAGACTGACAAGACTCTTCACCTGTCTGTTGTTTATAAGGAGACCTGTTTGTATTAATTATGGCCCAACAATACAGTAAAATCGCTGTTTTAAAAACTAATAACAACATTTGTATTCTTTGCCATTAGGAAGATGCTGTTTGTTTTTAAACTCTACTACAAAATACATTATCTTGTAAAAGTTAAAATGAGTTTGGATATAGAAATACATGTAAAGAAATAACTGATATACCCGAAGCTGTAGATTTACGAACAAACACTAATGCATCTTCTTCATCTTCCTAATAGTGTTTCTCTCTGAGCAGCCTGATTCAGGGAGGGACTCCATGTTACAAAATTCCACAGGCACAATGTAATTATCACAGATGATAATGTGAGCAGTACCCCTTGGAGTAATGCAATGTGTTAGCCTGAAATTTGGGTGCTTTTTAATTTCTTCCTTAAGGTTTTTCTCCACAATGGGACTTTCTACAATAATGATGCTTCATTTTCCCCCCATTGGAAACAATAAAACCACTTTATTTTTTGAAAACAGAGAAGTCACATATAAACAGTAATAAGCCCAATGCAATTGCATAATGGGCACTCTGTAGATGGATGCTTTGTGCTTGCTTTTCACCAGTTGTCTCTGAGCTCTCAGCCCATAATTCTTTCTTCTTCTCTGTCACACTGCAGCTAAAACTGAAGATTGCAATGCTCAGACTACCTTGCCAGTTGACTTCCGGCTAGGTTCTGCAATGAGAGGCACTAGAGAGTGATAAGAAGGCAGGAGGAGGAAGTAAAGGGTACGCTCTATGCTTCCCAGTTCCACTTAGTGAGGCTAGAGCAGCAGCAGGTGATTGGCTCAACCCCTGCATCTTAAGATGCACACCAATAGCATCACTGCATCCTCTCATGGGTGCCAGCAGCAGGTGGGATGTGTCCCCTTGCTATTTGGATATTACTCTCTTTCACCCTTTTACCTGTGACCTTTAGTCTACTGAAGCCCATGACAAGTCACATTTCCTTCTCAGAGTTCCAAACACCAGTGTTTTGGAGCCTTTCAGCCCCTGGGTTTCAGTAACTCCACAGCTTCCCTTTGCTTCCCCAGGCTTGTAGGCAGTGCCTGCCTCTGCAAATATTAATCACCTGGTTTCTTCTGCATTCCTCTTTTGAACTTTCAGATTTCTTATCACTGTGTGAATTAAATCCCATCTTCTTCAACACCTATTATCTTGATTGTATCATGTATCCTTTCATAATTAAACAACAATAAAGCTATTTTATTTTTAAATGTCTCAGTTATACTGAGTATGATTTTAAAAACATACTCGCCATTGTACTTATTATTCCCTGTCTCCTCAAGAGTTTCTCTAAGTATGACTGCCACTGCTCTTCTTCACCAATCTGAGGCATAGATACTCTCTTTCAATCTCAATAACACAGCTGAAACAAGATGGAAAGGCTTATTAGCACTTTACTAAGAATAAATGTGAAGAGCTGTCTCTTTGGAAAAGACCTTGATGCTGGGAAAGATTGAAGGAAAGAGAAGAAGGGGGTGACAGAGGATGAGATGGTCGGATGGCATCAGTGACTCAGTGGACATGAGTTTGAGCAAATTCATGGAGATAATGAAGGACAGGGAAGCCAGCGTGCTGCGGTTCCTGGGTTTGCAAAGAGTAGGATACAACTTAGTGACTCAGTAACAATAATAAGAATAAAGGATATAACAGATGATAACTACTCACAGAAAATTTAAAATTGATCATTGGTGATAGCTGTTCTCATTCTTAGGCAGCAAGTTGAGCAATCGCTTCTTCAGACCTCCTTGACATCCTAGGTGCCATCATTCTAAAATGACCCTCAATGATGTAAGGGGGACCAGAGTTTCTCCAATTTCAAGATCATCAGAATTATCTCTTCCCCCTAAAAGGTCCATTTATCAGACATGTTTTCCTGTTCCAGGATTTACTCCTTTCTGGGAAGATTGATGCTGGGAATAGCCAATTCATTCAATGACTACACTGCTCTCTACCTACAAGGAAGTCTTCATGACCAGCAGCAAGTGTATCGTGGCATGAAAAGTAAGAATGCTCACTTCCATGATCTAAAGATCCGGCAGCACAAACCTCTGAGTTACTTGTAGGATTTTGTGTAAGTGAGGAGGCAGCCCAGGAAACATCTGATGCTGAATTTCTCACGAGTCTGTTGGTCAGCAGCTCAGAGAGTATCTTCCATTCTTACTTGTGCAAATTTTTAAAAGATTATATACTCACTACCGTCCTTTTTTTCAAATGTAACTGATCTGTGAAATTTGAAATCTGAGAATCAGTGCTATGTGTTTTTATCTTGAAGAGATTTGAAATACATTCAAAGAACTGAGGTCATGTAAAAGGGAAGCTGGTAGCATATCAAAAAAAGGAAGGAAGAGGCTTAGCCAAGACCAAACGTGCAGTGAGCCCAAAGGGGATCACCATCATCGCTTTGTGATCCTGAATTGTCACCTGAATGAAAATGTACTAGAGAGGACAGTGGAAGAGGAGCCCAGTGACCAAAACGATTCAAAGTCAGACGAGTGCTGTTTACAGCCAGAAAGTTGGTGGCAATAGGAAGGATGTCTTCTACAATGGAAAAAGCTGGCAGGATATGGTAGAGTGTCCAGGCTTAAGCCAAGCTGGGAATTCAAATTCTATGAAGGGAAACCAAGGATAAACTGATTCATTTATCATGGATCAATACTGTGGAAAGCTGGGAAGGCTATGCCTTCTTTCATCCCAGTCACACTGGATGTGAAGATCAAGGTCAACAATTTGAGATCAACATGTACACACTGCTATATTTTAAATGGATAACCAACAAGGATCTACTGTCCAGCAGAGGGAACTCTGCTCAGTGTTATGTGGCAGCCTGGATCAGAGGGGAGAATGGATCCATGCACATGTATGGCTGAGTCCCTTTGCTATCCACTTGAAACTATGACAACATTGTTAATAGCTATACTCCAGTATAAAATATAAAGCCTAACAACAACAAAGACTAACTTTAGAAACCGTTTCTGCTGATGGGGCTGAGGCATTGCTTCCATCTCCAAGTGGTACCTCAGCTGGTAAAGAATCTGCCTGCAATACAAGAGACCCCCATTTCAATTCCTGGGTTAGGAAGAGCCCCTGGAGAAGGGATAGGCTACCCACTCCAGCATTCTCAGGCTTCCCTGGTGGCTCAGATAGTAAAGAATCTGCCTGCAATACAGAAGACCCCCATTTCAATTCCTGGGTTAGGAAGATCCCCTGGAGAAGGGATAGGCTATCCACTCCAGCATTCTCAGGCTTCCCTGGTGGCTCAGATGGTAAAGAATCTGCCTGCAATACAGGAGACCCCCATTTCAATTCCTGGGTTAGGAAGATCCCCTGGAGAAGGGATAGGCTATCCACTCCAGCATTCTCAGGCTTCCCTGGTGGCTCAGATGGTAAAGAATCTGCCTGCAATGATGGAGACTCCAGTTCAATCCCCAGGTCAGGAAGCTCCCCTGGAGAAAAAAATGCCAACCCGCTCCAGTATTCTTGCCTGGAGAATCCCCATGGAGAGAGGAGCCTGGCAGGCTATAGTCCACAGGGTCGCAAACAGTCAGACATGACTGAGTGACTAAGTACACCATCTAAGTCTGGGAAGAGTTGATAGATTAAAATCAATATGGGCTCTGGAGGGAGACTGGGTCCAAACCCCAACCCTGTCACAAGCTAGCTATACAACCTGGGCGTGTGTGTGTGTGTGTGTGTGTGTGTGTGTGTGTGTTTGCCTGAGTGTTTTAATTATCTAGACAATTTTTAGTGCCATTTTTCAACTAGGCTATGTGATAACTTATTTTTATCTCTTTAGTCTCAATTACCTTATCATTTGATGGACAGAGACTAAATAATATACAAGAATCTGCTCAGCTAGAACATTTTAAGTATCTTTTATTTTAATGCTTTTAAATCTCTGTACAGAATAGATGGTAGTTATAGTCCTGCCTCTGTAATATCAGCTACTTAAACTGAACTGAATAGACAGCTAATGGGAAGCTGCTGTGTAGCACAGGGAACTCAGCTCAGTGCTGTGTGATAACCTACATGGGTGGGCTGGTGGCGTGGGAGGGAGGCTTAAGAGGGAAGGGATATATGTATACTTACAGCTGATTCATTGTGCCATACAGCAGAAACTAATATTGTAAAGCAATTATACTCCAATTAAAAAATAAATAAACTGCTCTGAAGACTTCACCCCTGTATACGTATTTAAATTTGTTTTCATAAATGAAAATTATACAGAAGATCTATTGATACTCTGGTTGGGCCATAATTATTACTGGATAATAAAATACATGTAAAAGAGCAAGATTCTTTCTTGACTTATAAAAGGTGCTAAATATTTCCTTAGATAAAGTCTGTGAGGGCTTTTAATGTAGTAAAATAAAGCCTTCCCAACTCACAAATAAAAGGCTATCCATACTAAGTTTAAATGGTCCTAGATAGTTAAAATCATCAACATTTTTATCTGATCTTTATAGTTTCATATGTTTCCTCTAGAGCAGAGAGCCCCAACCTTTTTTGGCAGCAGGAACTGGTTTCATGGAAGACAATTTTTCCATGAACTGGCAGGAGGGGTGGTTTTGGGATGATTCAGGCAATACATTTATTGCGCACATTATTGCTATCATTATTACATCAGCTCCACCGAAGATCATCAGGCGTTAGAATCCAGATATTGGGGACCCCTGTCCTAAAGTAGTCAGCTATTACTTACAGCATGACCTTTGTTCTTTTTTTAATATTGCGGTAGAGTTGGCTTTATAATATTGTATTAGTTTCTGCTGGATTCAAGATGGAAAAATGCCATCTTTACTGTTTTCTTTACTGTTATTTACTCATTTTCCACTACGGTCTTGGAAGAGGTAATCACGTTTGTAGACTTGTACATATACTAAGGACAAATATACTTCGATTCTACTGGTAACAAAATGTTGGCCTGTGTATTGATTCTATAAAAATTCTTTGTCACTACCATCCACCCAGCAACCAAAGTCCAAAAATTGAGACTCACATTAGATCTCTTCCTCTCCTTCACTTACTTACCATGATGACCTTTTAAGGTATCACCAGTCTTCCCCCTCTCCCGCTTTAATCAAGCCACCATTATCACCTCTGCTTTAACCCAACCGGTCGTCTCCTACCTCTATTGCATGTTGGAAAGAATTATAAGAATCAAGGGATCACTGTGTCAGGCCTCCCAGATTACTCAGAACTCAGCCCAGTTCAATAGAAATGACCAGGCCAACAAGATGGTAGGATGTTTCTTTTGGAACCCGTCTTTGTAGTTTGTTTTCCTGTTACAGACATATGTTGCTAAGATACCTTTGGCTTGGCAAGACCCTCTCTATTTCTGCTAGAAAATCCTGACTTTGTCTCCCTGACCACTGCTATTAAAACCTCTCAGCCATCCTCAGAGTCTCCATTAGCATCACGGAAACTACTCCACCTTTACACGGTTTTTCAAACTCCATTGGGGCCCATAATTTCTTGTAAAAGAAAAGCTTCATGTGGTAGATTAAGTGCCAAGTTCAAGTTCAAGCTCTTTAATCTTTAGGCAAATCTTGCCTCTTTGCTGTTCAGACCACACACAGGGAAGTTTTGTTAATGTTAAGAAGCCGATGAACAGGAATGTGTCCCAAGAAAACCAATGAAAGTCAGAACCTCAGAAACAATATCACATAAGCAATGTTCAGGTGAACTGCATCAAACTTGGAGGGGATTTCAGCTGGGGAAGTTAAGACATGTAAAATGAAGGTAATTATCTTATCCTTATTTTTACACATTTTAGGCAAAATGTGTAAAATTCATAAGATAAAAACAGAGAAAAACAAATCCACCGAATTATATACTATGGAATGTGTACATCCTTAAATGGAATGTCAATGAAGTATTCAAGTGGCTATTAGATAAACCATGGGCTTCCCTGGTCGCTCAGTGGTAAAGAATCCACCTACCAATACAGGAGATATGGGTACAATCCCTGGGTCAAGAAAATCTCCTGGAGAAGGAAACGGCAACCCACTCTAGTATTCTTGCCTAGAAAATCCCATGGACAGAGGAGCCTGGCAGGCTAAGTCCATGGGGTCGCAGAGTTGGACACGACTTAGGGACTCAACAAAAACTAGGTAAACCATATGTTAGGTATGTTCTGAGAAGGGTCCACGAGCTGAGGATTTTAAGCGTATTTATCATGTGATGTTATGATTCCATGGCAGCCTCAAGTCTTTCGGTAATGATGTGCAATGACCTGGGAATTTTCCTTTCAGTAAAATAAGGGTATGATTCCCAAATCCAACTCAGCCAAAACGGTTTGAGTGATCCAAAGTAACCTACAAAGTGCTTTGAGCTGCATGATGAAAGATGCTATATAAATAAAAAGGGTAAGTTAGTCATAATAAATAACGGTAATGATGATGAATGGTGGTGTCATAAAGAAGAAGCTGGCCTGCCATTAGGGAACCCAAAGCAACCAGCTGGAAATAAAGCATGTCCAGACCAGAAGGATATTCACTGATGAGACCACATTAACCTTTCAAACTAAGACCTGGATCAAGCCTCTGATTCAGAGGTGTGAGCATCTGAAATAGAAGAAACCATAGTATTTGTTCCAAAGCTTGAATATTACCTTAGGCTTTTAAGACCTTTACCCAGATGGGTCAACAGGGAGCTTCCTGTTTCAACAGAAGAGAAAACTAAGTAGGTCAGGCAAGAGCCAGAATTCCCAAGTAGAATTATGACTCTGAACCCGGTGCTCTTTTCACTCTCAGCCAGACTCCAGATAATTCAAGGGAACGCATAACTTCAGAAAAGAGCCAATTTGGATGAGAAAATGTTTGAAACGAGGTCATGTCCCTCAAGACGGCTTGCAGAGTTGTTTTCCATCCATTTAGGCTCAGTAAGCATGCTAATAAAATCCTTAGCCCCTCAAGCAGGGAGGAGTCATTCAATGAGACTCTAGAGCTGATTTCTAGAGCTCAGTGAACACATGGTAGGAGCCAGCTGAGTGCTGCTGGACCAGGAATGGACACTGTGCCTCAGGGCTTTGTCCCACTTGAGATCTAAGAAGCCTGATTGCTGCCAAAGGTCTGATTGATGGTGCCTGCTAAAGGACTTGTCCTCTCATGCCTCGCATGTGCCAACCAGTCACCATATGCAAAGAGTGCCAGACTGTGCCAACCAGTCACCATATACAAAAAGTAAGGACCCTGTTCTTTGCCCACCAAAAAAATTCCATCAAAAAAAAAAATTGGGGAGCTACAAAACTAGGAAACTTGTTAAGTATGTGGTTGCTTTCTTTACTTACTTATCTACTTTCCTGTTGTTGTTTTTTTTCTTTTAATAGGCTTTAGCTTTCATTCCCTTGCATTTTAGTGTAATTTAACATATTTTATCCTTTGGGAATTATTCTGATCCTCTGTTACTATTTTACCATCTTTATATCTTTAACCTTTGTAACTTCTCAATATTCTTTTTTTATGCTTACCCTTTGAAACTAGTCTATTCTCAGCATTTCAACATTTGTTAATATTTAGGATTTTTTTCCTGAAAGAAATTATTTTATATTTCTTAAAACATTTTCTTATTTATTTTAAGTCATTTTATCTCTGAAATCTGCTTTTTCATATTTTTTATAATTCTCATTTTATCTCTTTATTTTCACATTTTCAATATTGCTCTATTTTCTGTTTCTAAAAGCATGTGTTTGCCTCTTTAATATGGATATTTTAAATTACAACTTCTTTTGCATCTTTAGCTCTTGAAATTATGTTTCCTTTCAATATTTCTATTTATCTTGAATTCTGGTTTTTCCATAGGATATCACTGTCTAATCCTATAGTAAAAATAATCATTTATTACCAAAGGAAGGAATGTTAAGTTTTTTTCCACAGCTTGAGGCAGGTATGTATGAATATTCACCCTGTCACCCCCATCCACTGGCTGTGAGATATTGAGAACCTACTCTGCTTTCTGGGCCTCAGCCCACAAACTCTAAAAATGCTGACTCTTTCTAACACTGGAATTCATCTTTCCCAATATACATTCTGAAATGCATGTAGGAGTGGGCCAGGAAAAGCACCACCCCAGTCTTCTCTCTTTCAGCCAACCATTTTTCAGTCATTTCATTTTTAGCCATCCTATGGCCATTCTTCAACCATTTCAGCCATTCCGTTTAAATAAAGTGACACCCTTATTATAGCTGTATCCAGAATTCAGTAAAAACACTGCTGCTGCTAAGTCACTTCGGTCATGTCCGACTCTGTGTGACCCCATAGATAGCAGCCCACCAGGCTCCTCCGTCCCTGGAATTCTCCAGGCAAGAACACTGGAGTGGGTTGCCATTTCCTTCTCAATGCATGAAAGTGAAAAGTGAAAGTGAAGTCGCTCAGTCGTGTCCGACTCTTCGCGACCTCACGGACTGTAGCCCACCAGGCTCCTCCATCCATGGGATTTTCCAGGCAAGAGTACTGGAGTGGGGTGCCATTTCCTGCTCCAAGTAAAAACACAACTGAGAATAAAGACTGATCTGCAGTGCGTGCTCAGTCACTTCAGTCGTGCCCGACCCTCTGCGACCCAGTGGGCCAAGGCCCACCAGGCTCAGGAGCAAAGAAAAGCACCAGTCTTAACTTCATCAGATCACAGTTTGAGCCCTGGCTTTGTCATTAGTCCAGCCCAGGTGGCAGGGGGTAGTGCGCGGGGAGTCATCTGATTATCATGGACATCAATTCCTTCCTTTTTAAAAGGAGAGTGTTAGATTCAATTCTTTCTAAGGATTCTTCTGTTACTAATTGCCTATGAGTCTATACTTTTCTATTAAAAGAAACTATGAGATTGATACCAATGTTTATAGAGAACATCCTGATATTTGTGCGAGGTAACAGAACTCAAGAGAAGTTATTCCTGCCAGAGTACCAAGACCTCTCAAGTCAAACCCATTGAGCAGAACAACAATCCATTATCATGGTAACATAAATGCGACCTAAGTCAGGCCCGGTGCCTGACTTACTTGCCATTGATGACACCATCTGGGTTGAGCATGGGGATTATCTTGAAAATGAAGTTTTCCCTCAAGAGCCTAGCCACGGGGTCACTGCTGACCAGGAACTCCAAGGTCCCCTTCATCACCCAGCTAGCATTGCTCTCTCCTGGGTGAACTCGAGCCGTAATCACTTGGTATGGGCGCTGCCCTGCAGAGAGAAAGAAAACACACACACAAGAAAATTAAACCTAAATACAGTTTCCATATCCATCAAGACAATCTCCAGGAAGCCAGTTTTACACCTGACTGGCATAAAGCCTTAAATAGGTTGATCGTTTCTAATACACACCTAATGTGTATTTATCCATTTTCCATCTGCCTCTATAGTCTCTAAGACTCGGGAGAGTATAAAGTTAAAGCTCAAGGCTGTTATCCAAACTGTAAGTACTTCGTGGCATCAAAACAAGCCATGAATCCGATTTTAGAAGACCACCAAAGAAACAGTTTTCTCTTCGGTATCCAATAGCATGGTGCTGGATGTCCCAGATCTGAGATTGAATCTTATCTTCATCATTTACCAGTTGTAAGATCTCAGCCGCAGGATTTAATTTCTCCAAGGCTGCTGTCCCACATGTAAAATGAGGACAATGATACTGACCTCCTGTAGCTGTTATAAAAACTAAACGATGTAATTATAAAGCACTTGGCACATTGCTTGCCATTAGGTGTGTACCTCTTAGCTCTCTCCCTTCTCAGTTATAAAATCTGTGGCTAGGATGTTCCCTCTCATTTCACAGCAGTAAGAGAGTCAAGTACAGAAACTGAACTGGGAAACTTATGATTGACTTTATGACACTGAAGCCAATCCTGGAGAGATTTCACAGAAGGAAGTGCCTAGAAGTTCAGTCTTGGAGTTGCAATACACCCTTCACTTTGCGAAAGAAATCAGGAACACACTCTCTGCCAATCACAAGTAGTGTGTTAACACAGCATACCTCTATGCAGAATGCATTGAGAAAAGATGGACTTATCTTTTCTTTGTTGACAGAAGATGCACATAGCTTTGAGACCTATTCTCAGACCACATCTGGGCTCAGGTGGAAAACGTCTTTGATTGATTAGTGATGTCTGTCCTCACATACTTGAGGAAGTGGGAGGTTAGGAACGTGTGGAATCAGACAAGCGATTCACCATGTCTGCTCTAACCTCCTGTTTGATTTTGTGAGGGTTTTTTGGACTCTCACTTCCTTCTGTATCCTCACCCAATTCCTTACTGCTCCTAAACTCATTTTAAAGACGAGAACAAAATTTTTGCCAGATATAAATACGTTAGCCACTAAACAGTCTAAAAGTTAAACAAGTCATTTTCTTCCTGATTATTCAAATCATGAGTTAAGTATTTAACTGTGAGTTTATGGCTTTTCTCCCCTTAAAGAGTATAAACTATATCTCTAATTCTATACAAAGAAAGACAAAACTGAATAACCTCAAGAACCCCTAAATAACAAGGAATAAAAGATATGGAGAAATAAACTATTAATTATCCAATCATATTACTAGTATCATCAGTTAAAACAAACAAAACGCCCTCTGTCAATAGCCAACAAGATGCAGGTTTAAGGGGCATATATATTCGTGCACTTTTATTGCCTGTGGTGAGAGCACATTGCTTCACTTTGCAGATCCTTTATATTTGGGGGATAACATTCAGCTTTTTTTTTTTTTAATTTAAGCAGGTATCTTGAACATATTCCAGGAACTGCAGGAGGCATTGAGTAGAAAAAGCTGAATCTATTATAGTTCTTGTTCTGTAAAAGACCAAAGCACTTGTCGGTGGTGACAAACATTCAAGCAAATAACGACAAGCGAGCTAATGGAGGTGTAAATAAAGCACCAAAAATAGATCTGTCTGAGAGAGGGAAAGACATTTCCAGAGATGTGATGCCATTTATTTAGACTCAGTCCTGCAGAATAATTATCATCTAACTTGAGAGAAATGGCATGGCAACCCACTCCAGTATTCTTGCCTGGAGAATCCCATGAGCAGAGGAGCCTGGTGCTCAATAGTCCATGGGGTCACAAAGAGCCAGACACAACTGGGCAACCAAGCACAGCTTGAGAGAGAAGGTGAGGAAGGGTCTTTTCTAAGCAAAGAAAAAGATACATGCAAAGAACACAGAGGAAACACAACCAGTTTCCTGTTGTGTTTTCATTGTTTTTACCAGTCTGTGAAAACAATCAGTTTTTACAAACCGGTGCTTTCAAGAATCAAGAAGAGCCACGAGTGGCTGAAGCAAAGGACTGGAAATGGTAGCTCATGAATTTAGAAATTAGACTGGTGTCAAACTAGTAATATCCCTCCTCATACATTTTGTTTTGGGTTTGGAGTTTATACTGTTAATCAGAAGTTCTCAGTCATGAAGTCAGTGTCTCACTGGTATGCTATGATCTGTGATGAGATCTATTGAAGAATCACTGGTTATTAATAAAAGTGCAAATGTTTGCTTCTTTTATATATAGATATCGGAGAAGGCATTGGCACCCCACTCCAGTACTCTTGCCTGGAAAATCCCACGGACGGAGGAGCCTGGAGGCTACAGTCCATGGGGTAGCTAAGAGTCGGACACAGGTGAGCGACTTCACTTTCACTTTTCACTTTCATGCATTGGAGAAGGAAATGGCAACCCACTCCAGTGTTCTTGCCTGGAGAATCCCAGGGACAGGGGAGCCTGGTGGGCTGCCATCTATGGCGTCACACAGAGTTGGACACGACTGAAGCGACTTAGCAGCAGCAGCATAGATAATATAGAGAAATAGATACAGATACAGATATATTCACATTATATATGTATATGTGCGTGTGTGTACACATGTGCTCAGTTATGTCCAACTCTTTGCGACCCTGTGGACTATAGCCCATCCTGCTCCTCTGTACATGAAATTTTCCAGGCAAGTATACTGGAAGTTGCCATTTCCTACTCCAGGGAATCTTCTCAACACAAGAACCAAAACTGTATCTATTGAGTTTCCTGCATTAGCAGGCAGATTCTATACTGCTGTGCCACCTGGGAAGCCCTGTATGTATACATGCTGCTGCTGCTGCTAAGTCGCTTCAGTCATGTCCGACTCTGTAGGATCCCATAGGTGGCAGCCCACCAGGCTCCCCCTGTCCCTGGGATTCTCCAGGCAAGAACACTGGAGTGGGTTGCCATTTCCTTCTCCAATGCATGCATGCATGTTAAGTTGCTTCAGTCGTGTCCGACTCTGGGTGACCCTATGGACAGCAGCCGACCAGGCTCCTCTGTCCACAGGATTCTCTAGCCAAGATTACCAGAGTGGGTTGCCATTTTCTTCTCCATACATAGATATATATACATATGTTCACAATGTATATATCACACAAAATGTTGGTTCCTTGTCCAATATGCTTTAGTCCCCTTCTTTCCTACTACAAGACCCCTGATTTCGGGGGAGGTTAAAAAAGTGCCCAGATTAAAACACCCAGCTTCATGAATCCTCTTAGAGGGAGGAAAGGCCATGTGACAGGAGTAAGACCACTGAGATGTGAATAGCAGCCAGAGGGTAAGTCTGTCGGAAAAAGGATTAGAGAGCATGGTTTCACCTGGCAAATGCCTTCTAAGATTTCTGTCTCTTGTATCTGCCTCTTCTTCCTTCCTTGAACATAGATCTGACACTTTAAGGTGAGGAAGCCAATTCGAGAATCCAAGTCACATGAGAAGATGGTAACATAAAGGTAGAAAGAGCCTGGGTTCTTGGAAAAAAACCCTTAAACAGCTATCCTGCACCTTCACTAGCTTCCTCAATGCTTCTAGATGTTTGAGACCAATAAACCACTATTTGACTGGGCAAGTGTAATCACATATTTGTTCTATTTTGTTAGACTCTAGTTCAACTTATATGAATAAAAGAACAGTTTAAGATCATCTTTATAATATGGTTACCTTGAATAGCCTGCACCCAAGTGTGCTTTCTGGACTGGGGAGAAAAGAGGGACACAAAGAGTTGTCATGAGAATATTTGCTAGGTGTGTCCCAGAAATAAACAGTTGAGAATTTCTGCTTTAAGAAATAGAGAGTATATGATGGCTTTTAAACAGGAGCAAGACATACCAAAGATTGTGCTTCAAAAAAATCCTGACATTTCTATAGACAGTACATACGTTTCGTCACAGACAGTAGAGCCTACTGGGGTAGAGCACAACTTTTATTTTTTCAGCTTTCTATTTTATATTGGACTATAGCTGATTACCAATGCTTTGATAGTTTCAGGCGCACGGCAGAGTGACTCAGCCACACATATACATGTAACTATATATACACACGTACCCCAAACTCCCCTCCCATCCAGGCTGCCGCATAACACTGAGCAGAGTTCTCAGTGATTCCTTGTTGGTTATCCATTTTATGTGGAGCAGTGTGTACATATCAATCCCAAACTCCATAACTATCCATTCCCCCCATCCTTCCCTGCTGGCAACCATAAGTTCAGAGAACAACTTCAAGAGCTGTATTTCCAGAGTTCAAATTCCAGCCCCACCGTGTTCTAAGTTGAATTACGTAAGTTTCTGAAGAAACTGAGTTTTGGACTGGAGTTTCTGCATGTTAGACTAACAATTTGCTAACTGGAACTTACTAAGTAAGAAGAGTACGGGGTGGGCGTGGTATGCAATCAGCTGGTTAGCACAGTTGAAGTTAGTTGAAGGTCAGCTTTCCCACTATATCATCTGATCACAATTACTTCCAAAGCAAGCTGTATTGACATGCCAATAAAAAGCTTATTGAGAAATAAAGAGGCTTGATGAATCTGGACCCAATCAGTGGCCTGTTTTCAGTTCTATAATTCCACATCACTCTCTGTGGTTTTTGAACTATGCTCATTTACAGTATATTAAACAATAGTAAGTGTTCTCAGTCCATCACGAAGAAGTAAAAAAAAAGCTTAAGCTCTTGTAAATTTTCAGCATCAATTGGATCCTCTCATTGTCTGGGCCAGTTGAGTCCCATTGCCGGATAACTGGTGCAATTAGTGCATTATAGTCAGTAAGTCAAATGTAGCTCTTGCAAGGAAATATCAGTGATGTTTCTCTTCTTTGGAAAGTCAAGTTTACAGTTCACTGGATTGTCATATGCCACAAAACCTAAGAGGCTCTCCTAAAGAAGCAAACAGGGAAACTGTGGCTTCTCACAAAGACATTAGCATAAGCAGCAGTTTAGCCATTTCTAGTAGATTCTCCTCTCTTCTTCTCTGTGATTTAAGGCAATTTTGCATTCATATGGGTGAGTTCAACCTATGGGGCCATTCAGTTGTAGCCCCAAATGGTGCTCCAGAGAACCCGTAATAGACAACAGCTGTAAACAGTAGGCAATACACATACTATGTGTTTTTTCCTGTAGTTGAAAATTTAAGATTCAATAACTCATCTCTGCTTAGGGGAGGGCAAAGAGTGTAGGGTATACATCTTTTTTTTTTTCTCTGCGATTTATAAAATCTATTCTGGAGTCCATGAAGATCTATGGCGGAGTCATGGTTTGGCATACTGTAATTCTTAAAGTCACATATTAAATTTATGTCAGTGGCAATGACATCTGTTAGAAACAAGCAGAGAACTGTACAGTCCTAAGAGGTATCAGGCTCACGGCCAGTGAGAAACTGAGAAAGAACTAAAGACATGTGCAATGTGCACCCAACTCTATAAATATCCATTCGTTTATCCCTTCTTTCTTTTAGAGGTATTATTAAGCTCCTGCTGGCACTCTATAAAGGTCTTGAGATTCCAAAAGAAATGATTTTTGCCCTCAGGGAACTAATAATAGTCTGGTGAGAAAGACAGGAAAACAGATAATCAAGATCTTATGTGATCAGGGGAAACTGTCAAAACAATCCCAAAGCACAGTGGAATGCTCATTATGACATTATTTACCGTAATACGAGCACCTGGAAGTGACTTAATGTGCATCCACAGGAAATTAGCTAAGGAAATGATATATAAAAAAGAATACTATGTAGCCATTAAAAACGACACATAGATCTCTTTCTGTTGATATTAGAGGGTACCTGTCACATAATGATGAGTGAAAGCAATATAGGTGAGATACCTGAATTGTAATGGATCCGATCTGTGTTTAATTGTATTAATAGATACTTAAAGGCATCTGTACACAGAGACAAATCTGTGAGTGGAGGCCATCTGAGTCACTCTTATGTCCTCTTTATCCTGACCTAATGTGTCTGTCTCTCCAGAAAATAACAATCATATGTCAGTTTTCATAGATACAAAATATTTGTCAATATTTCCAATTTTTCAATATATTCTAAATATTGTCCAATAGTAAAACACAGAAGATAAAATTTTTAAAAAAATGATTAAATTTTCACAGAAGAGGTGACGTTTGATCTGGTTCACCCCATTTTAATTGGAGTTTGCAAGATGAAGAAAAGAAAGGAAGGAGATTGGGGACTTTCCTGGTGATCCAGAGGCTGGGACACCATACTTGTACCACAAGGGGGTTTCCCAGGTGGCTCAGTGGGTAAAGAAACAACCTGCGATGCAGAAGACTTTGGTTTCACCCCTTGGTCCGGTAGGTCCCCTGGGGGAGGGCTTGGCAATCCACCCCAGTATTCTTGCCTGGAGAATCCCATGGACAGAGAAGCCTCGCAGGCGACAGTCAATGAGGTCACAAAGAGTCAGACAGGACTAAAGCAACTGAGCACCCGTACATGCATGCAGGGAACTAAGATTCCCCATTCTTCATGGTGTGGTCAAAAAAAAAAAAATCAGTAAAATACTTCAAAAAGAAAAAAGGAAAGGAAGGTGGGAGATGATAGGAAAGGGATAAGTTGATATATTTGCAAAATAACTATGTCATAAAGCACATAGTGTCTGAAGAAAAGCGATGTCATTTTATGTGATTGAAGCAATAGCTATATGGAAGATAAGAATGATACTATAAGCTAAATCTGTACCCAATTCTTTTAAACAGGTCTTTTAGCCAGGCTAAGGAGTAATTTTATAGGCTATGGAAGCACCATAAAAAATCATTCTACAATGGTGTGATGAGATGGGGACTTTTCTTGGAACTAAAGATGCCAGGAGAAATGGCAAAAAAGTGCATATTGTGATATTAAGGTCAAGTCAGCTAATATGACATTAACTCTGGAAGAGAGTGGATAAAAATGGCCTGACTGAAGGGCAAGGGGGTGAAGAAAGAGACCAGGAAACAAATGGAAGAGAAAATGATATCATTTATATGCATAATCTTTTAAAAATGATATAAATGGACTTATTTACAAAAAAAGAGACTCACAGACTTAGAAAACAAACTTATGGTTTCCAAAGGGGAAAGGTAGGAGAGGGGAGGGATAAATGGGAATTTGGGATTGACATGTACACATCACCACATTTAAAACAGTTAATGAACAAGGACCTACTGTATAGCACGGAAATCTGCTCAATATTCTGCAATAACTTAAATGGGAAAAGAATTTGAAAAAGAATAGATACATGGGTATGTACACCTGAAACACTGCTGTACACCTGAAACCAGCATGGCATTGTTAACCAACCATCAGTTCAGCTCAGTCGCTCAGTCGTGTCCGACTCTTTGCGACCCCATGAATCGCAGCACGCCAGGCCTCCCTGTCCATCACCAACTCTCGGAGTCTACCCAAACCCATGTCCATTGAGTCAGTGATGCCATCCAACCATCTCATCCTCTGTCGTCCCCTTCTCCTCCTAACCTCAGTCTTTCCCAACAGCAGGATCTTTTCAAATGAGTCAACTCTCCACATCAGGTGGCCAAAATATTGGAGTTCCAGCTTCAGCATCTGTCTTTCCAATGAATATTCAGGACTGATTTCCTTTAGGATGGACTGGTTGGATCTCCTTACAGTCCAAGGGACTCTCAAGAGTCTTCTCCAACACCACAGTTCAAAAGCAGCAATTCTTTGTTGTTTAGCTTTCTTCACAGTCCAACTCTCATATCCATACATAACTACTGGAAAAACCACAGCCTTGACTAGATGGACCTTTGCTGACACAGCAATGTCTCTGCTTTTCAATATGCTATCTAGGTTGGTCATAACTTACCTTCCAAGGAGTAAGCGTCTTTTAATTTCATGGCTGCACTCACCATCTGCAGTGATTTTTGACCCCCAAAAAACAAAGTCAGCCACTGTTTCCACTGTTTCCCCATCTATTTGCCATGAAGTGATGAGACCGGATGCCATGATCTTAGTTTTCTGAATGTTGAGCTTTAAGCCAACTTTTTCACTCTCCTCTTTCACTTTCATCAAGAGAGTCTCCTTAGTTCTTCTTCACTTTCTGCCATAAGGGTGGTGTCATCTGCATACCTGAGGTTATTGACTATACTTCAATATAAAATAAAAATTAAAGAAGAAAATCTCAATGAAAGAATATTGTGAGAAAGAAAATTTGAAAAGAGTTTGATCGAAAAAATTATATACTATATAGAATATACATGATACTAAAGTTTGCCACCAAAGATAGCATGCTATGAACATTTTCTGTGTTGTCTACTTTTCACTAATATATATTGGAGGTCTTTCTAGATCAATATATAAAGATTTTTCTACCTCCCTTTTTTAATTAGCTGCATATAGGGTATTGTTCTTTACAGCATCGAACTTTACTTTCAAAACCAGATTGCATCCACAGATGAGCATGGTTTTCACTTTGGTCCAGCCTCTTCATTCTTTCTAGAGTTATTTTCCCACTCTTTCTCAGTAGCATACTGGACATATTGGACCGTACCATACTGGACACATACCAACCTGGGGTAGGTGTCCAATGTCATGTATTTTTGCCTTTTCATACTCTTCATGGGATTCTCAAGGCAAGAATTCCGAAACGACTTGCCATTTCCTTCTCCAGTAGACCACATTTTGTCAGAACTCTCCATCATGACCGGACCATCTTAGGTAGCCCTGCAGGGCATGACTCATACCTTCATTGAGTTACACGAGGCTATAAATCCATGTGATCATTGTGGTTAGCTTTCTGTAATTGTAGCTTTCATTCTGGAGGCCATGGGATTATAGTTCTTGCTTCTTCTGTCTGCCCTCTGATGGATGAGAAAGAGGCTTGTGAAAGCTTCCTAATAGAGGGGACTGGCTCTGGGGAAAACCTGGGTCTTGCTCTGGTGGGCAGAGCAATGCTCAAAAATCTTTAATCCAGGGGGTAGAGAAAGATGGCGGAGGAATAGGACGGGAAGATCACGTTCTCCCTCACAAATTCCTCAAAAGAACATTTCAACGCCGAGCAAACTCCACAAAACAACTTCTGTAGGCTGGCAGAGGACATCAGGCAACCAGAAAAGCAGACCATTGTCTTCAAAAACAGGTAGGAAAAAATATAAAAGACGAAAAAGGAGACAAAGGAGGTGGGGAGGGAGCTCCGTCCTGAGAAGGGAAGCCCGTCCCGGGAAGGGAATTTTAAGAAGAGAGGTTTCCAAACACCAGGAAACACTCTCCCTGCCAGGTCTGTGGCGAGCCTTGGAAACACAGAGGGCAACATAACAGGAAGGAAAAATAGATAAATAATTAAAACCAACAGATTACAAGCCCACCAGTAACTCCCCCAGCGGAAAAGCAGCACAGACGCCTGCATCCGCCATTGGGAAGTGGGGGCAGGGCAGGGACGCGCGGGAGGCGCGGGCTGCAGCGCTTTGCAAGAATCCGGCAGGAACGCTCCACGCGCAACCAGAACGATCTAACTTGGGCTAGCAAACCAGACTGTGGGATAGCTACCACGCGAAAAGCTCGAAAATAAGACACCGCCAGGACCGAGCACAGAACAAAGGACGGAGCGGAAAAAGCCGGCTGCAGACCATTCCCCACCGGGGACAGGCAGCCAGAGCCGTAAGGACTGGAAAGGGGCAATTGCAGACCTGGAGAGACTTTACTTACCTAACTGCAAGCAGGCTCCTTTGCTAAGATTTCTGGGGGTGCTGGACAGTCACAGTCTGCCTCACGGGGTGCGCCAGCGGTCCACCCAGAGAGCTGAGCAGCAGCGGCGGAAAAGGTGACAAGCCGCGGCGATCGTGCTCGCCAAACTCCTGAGCTACTCGGACCTGGGAAGGGCACAAAGCGCAGTCCCAGCCGCATCTGTGCCTCTGAGGGCTGCCTGAGGGCCGAACCTGAGCGGCTTGGACCGGGGAAGTGCACGCAGCCTAGGGCCGGCCCCAGGTGGTTCCCGGCTGAGCATCATAGAGCCGGAGCGGTTTGTGCGCCGCGAGAAAGGACAGGTCAAGCGGGGCAGAGATACTGTGTACACACGACAGTGCTATTTGTTTGCAGCATTCCCCCTCCCCACAGCGCGACTGAACTAGTGAGCCTAAAAACCAGCAAACAGAAGAAGTTAAACAGAGGGAACCACCTTGGAAGTGAGCCCACATGGCCCATAACATCAGAGAAGAGCCAGATATATTTTTAATTTTTTAATATTTTTAAAAACATTCTTTTTTTTTTTTTGCTTTTTGCTTTTTTTTTTCCTTTTTTTTCCGAGCTTTTTTTTTAATTGTTAAGTCTTCTATTTCTCCTCTAATTTTTATTTCTATAACCTAGTATTACTATTTTTTAAAAAAAAGACTTTTTTTTTTTTAAGGCAAACACCATATATACTCTTTGGATGGTTGTTGGTGTTTTGTTTCGTTTTTTTGTTTGTTTGTTTGTTTTTTAATAATTCTTTTTTTTTCTTTCTTCCTTTTTCCTTCTGCTTTTCTTTAATATTGTATCTTTGAAAATCCGACCTCTACTCCAGATTTTTAATCTTTGCTCTTAGGTTTTTGTTGTCAATTTTGTACATTTAAAAACCCAAACTTCACTACCCAAGTTTACCTGAGAGCGAGATTACTGGCTTGACCACTCTCTCCTCCTCTGGACTCTCCTTTTTCTCCACCAGGTGGCCTCTGTCTCTTTTCTCCCCCATCTCTTCTCTATCCAACTCTGTGAATCTCTGTGTGTTCCAGACGGTAGAGAACACCTAAGGAACTGGTTACTGGCAGGATTTGTCTCTCTCCTACTCATTCCTCTCTCTTATCCTCCTGGTCACCTCTGTCTACTTCCTCCCTCTCCTCTTCCCCGTATAACTCTGTAAATACCTCTGAGCCGTCCAGACTATAGAGCGCACATAAGGAAGTGACTACTGGCTAGCTTGCTCTCTCCTCTCTTGATCTCACCGCATCTCATTCCAGTTACCTCTAACTACCCCCTCCATCTGCTCTTCTCCTTGTAACTCAGTGAACCTCTCTGAGTGTCCCTCAATGTGGAGAAACTTTTCATCTTTAACCTAGATGTTTTATCATCGGTGCTGTATAGATGGAGAAGTCTAGAGGCTACTGTAAAAATAAAACTGAAAACCAGAAGCAGGAAGCTTAAACCCAAAGCCTGAAAACATTAGAGAACTCTTGAATTCAGGGAACATTAAGCAATAGGAGCTCATCAAATGCCTTCATACCTACACCGAAACCAAGCTCCACCCAAGGGCCAACAAGTTCCAAAACAAGACATACCACCCAAATTCTCCAGCAACACAGGAACACTCCCCTGAGCCTCAATATACAGGCAGCTCAAAATTATCCCAAAACCTTTGATGTCTCATAACCCATTACGGGTCACTTCACTGCACTCCAGAGAGAAGAAACCCAGCTCCACCCACCAAAACTCCAACACAAGCCTCCCTAACCAGGAAACCTTGACAAGCCACTGATAGAACCCCACCCAAAGTGAGGAAGCTCCATAATAAAGAGAACTCCACAAATTATCAGAATATAAAAAGGCCACCCCAAACGCAGCAATATAACCAAGATGAAGAGACAGAGGAATACTCAGCAGGTAAAGGAACAGGAGAGTTGCCCACCAAACCAAACAAAAGAGGAAGAAGTAGGGAATCTACCGGAGAAGGAATTCCGAATATTGATAGTGAAAATGATCCAAAATCTTGAAATCAAAATTGAAACACAGATAAATAGCCTAGAGACAAGTATTGAGAAGATGCAAGAAAGGTTTAACAAGGACCTAGAAGAAATAAAAAAGAGTCAAAATATAATGAATAACACAGTAAATGAGATCAGAAACTCTCTGGAGGCAACAAATAGTAGAATAACGGAGGCAGAAGATAGGATTAGTGAAATAGAAGATAGAATGGTAGAAATAAATGAATCAGAGAGGAAACAAGAAAAACGAATTAAAAGAAACGAGGACAATCTCAGAGACCTCCAGGACAATATGAAACGCTCCAACATTTGAATTATAGGAGTCCCAGAAGAAGAAGACAGAAAGAAAGATCATGAGAAAATCCTTGAGGAGATAATAGTTGAAAACTTCCCTAAAATGGGGAAGGAAATAATCACCCAAGTCCAAGAAACACAGAGAGTCCCAAATAGGATAAACCCAAGGCGAAACACCCCAAGACACATATTAATCAAATTAACAAAGATCAAACACAAAGAACAAATATTAAAAGCAGCAAGGGAAAAACAACAAATAACACACCAGGGGATTCCCATAAGGATAACAGCTGATCTGTCAATAGAAACTCTTCAGGCCAGGAGGGAATGGCAAGACATACTTAAAGTGATGAAAGACAATAACCTACAGCCCAGATTACTGTACCCAGCAAGGATCTCATTCAAATACGAAGGAGAAATCAAAAGCTTTACAGACAAGCAAAAGCTGAGAGAATTCAGCACCACCAAACCAGCTCTCCAACAAATTCTAAAGGATATCCTCTAGACAGGAAACACGAAAAGGGTGTATAAACCCGAACCCAAAACAATAAAGTAAATGGCAACGGGATCATACTTATCAATAATTACCTTAAACGTAAATGGGTTGAACGCCCCAACCAAAAGACAAAGACTGGCCGAATGGATACAAAAACAAGACCCCTCTATATGCTGCTTACAAGAGACCCACCTCAAAACAAGGGACACATACAGACTGAAAGTGAAGGGCTGGAAAAAGATATACCACGCGAATAGAGACCAAAAGAAAGCAGGAGTGGCAATACTCATATCCGATAAAATAGACTTTAAAACAAAGGCTGTGAAAAGAGACAAAGAAGGCCACTACATAATGATCAAAGGAACAATCCAAGAAGAAGATATAACAATTATAAATATATATGCACCCAATATAGGAGCACCACAATATGTAAGACAAATGCTAACAAGTATGAAAGGGGAAATCAACAATAACACAATAATAGTGGGAGACTTTAATACCCCACTCACACCTATGGACAGATCAACTAAACAGAAAATTAACAAAGAAACGCAAACTTTAAATGATACATTAGATCAGTTAGACCTAATTGATATCTATAGGACATTTCACCCCAAAACAACGAATTTCACCTTTTTTTCAAGTGCTCATGGAACCTTCTCCAGGATAGATCACATCCTGGGCCATAAATCTAAACTTGATAAATTCAAGAAAATCGAAATCATTCCAAGCATCTTTTCTGACCATAATGCATTAAGATTAGATCTCAATTACAGGAGAAAAACTATTAAAAATGCCAACATATGGAGGTTGAACAACACACTTCTGAATAACCAACAAATCACAGAAGAAATCAAAAAAGAAATCAAAATATGCATAGAAACTAATGAAAATGAAAACACAACAACCCAAAACCTGTGGGACACTATAAAAGCAGTGCTAAGAGGAAAGTTCATAGCAATACAGGCATACCTCAAGAAACAAGAAAAAAGTCAAATAAATAACCTAACTCTACAACTAAAGCAACTAGAAAAGGAAGAGTTGGAGAACCCCAGAGTTAGTAGAAGGAAAGAAATCTTAAAAATTAGGGCAGAAATCAATGCAAAAGAAACAAAAGAGACCATAGCAAAAATCAACAAAGCCAAAAGCTGGTTCTTTGAAAGGATAAATAAAATTGACAAACCATTAGCCAGACTCATCAAGAAGCAAAGAGAGAAAAATCAAATCAATAAAATTAGAAATGAAAATGGAGAGATCACAACAGACAACACAGAAATACAAAGGATCATAAGAGACTACTATCAGCAGTTGTATGCCAATAAAATGGACAACGTGGAAGAAATGGACAAATTCTTAGAAAAGTACAATTTTCCAAAACTGAACCAGGAAGAAATAGAAAATCTTAACAGACCCATCACAAGCACGGAAATTGATACTGTAATCAGAAATCTTCCAGCAAACAAAAGCCCAGGTCCAGATGGCTTCACAGCTGAATTCTACCAAAAATTTCGAGAAGAGCTAACACCTATCCTCCTCAAACTCTTCCAGAAAATTGCAGAGGAAGGTAAACTTCCAAACTCATTCTATGAGGCCACCATCACCCTAATACCAAAACCTGACAAAGATGTCACAAAAAAAGAAAACTACAGGCCAATATCTGATGAACATAGATGCAAAAATCCTCAACAAAATTCTAGCAATCAGAATCCAACAACACATTAAAAAGATCATACACCATGACCAAGTGGGCTTTATCCCAGGGATGCAAGGATTCTTCAATATCCGCAAATCAATCAATGTAATTCACCACATTAACAAATTGAAAAATAAAAACCATATGATTATCTCAATAGATGCAGAGAAGGCCTTTGACAAAATTCAACATCCATTTATGATAAAAACTCTCCAGAAAGCAGGAATAGAAGGAACATACCTCAACATAATAAAAGCTATCTATGACAAACCCACAGCAAACATTATCCTCAATGGTGAAAAATTGAAAGCATTTCCCCTAAAGTCAGGAACAAGACAAGGGTGTCCACTTTCACCGCTACTATTCAACATAGTTCTGGAAGTTTTGGCCACAGCAATCAGAGCAGAAAAAGAAATAAAAGGAATCCAAATTGGAAAAGAAGAAGTAAAACTCTCACTGTTTGCAGATGACATGATCCTCTACATCGAAAACCCTAAAGACTCCACCAGAAAATTACTAGAGCTAATCAATGAATATAGTAAAGTTGCAGGATATAAAATCAACACACAGAAATCCCTTGCATTCCTATACACGAATAATGAGAAAGTAGAAAAAGAAATTAAGGAAACAATTCCATTCACCATTGCAACGAAAAGAATAAAATACTTAGGAATATATCTACCTAAAGAAACTAAAGACCTATATATAGAAAACTATAAAACACTGATGAAAGAAATCAAAGAGGACACTAATAGATGGAGAAATATACCATGTTCATGGATTGGAAGAATCAATATAGTGAAAATGAGTATACTACCCAAAGCAATTTACAAATTCAATGCAATCCCTATCAAGCTACCAGCCACATTTTTCACAGAACTAGAACAAATAATTTCAAGATTTGTATGGAAATACAAAAAACCTCGAATAGCCAAAGCAATCTTGAGAAAGAAGAATGGAACTGGAGGAATCAACTTGCCTGACTTCAGGCTCTACTACAAAGCCACAGTCATCAAGACAGTATGGTACTGGCACAAAGACAGACATATAGATCAATGGAACAAAATAGAAAGCCCAGAGATAAATCCACACACATATGGACACCTTATCTTTGACAAAGGAGGCAAGAATATACAATGGAGTAAAGACAACCTCTTTAACAAGTGGTGCTGGGAAAACTGGTCAACCACTTGTAAAAGAATGACACTAGATCACTTTCTAACACCGTACACAAAAATAAACTCAAAATGGATTAAAGATCTAAATGTAAGATCAGAAACTATAAAACTCCTAGAGGAGAACATAGGCAAAACACTCTCAGACATAAATCACAGCAGGATCCTCTATGATCCACCTCCCAGAATTCTGGAAATAAAAGCAAAAATAAACAAATGGGATCTAATTAAAATTAAAAGCTTCTGCACAACAAAGGAAAATATAAGCAAGGTGAAAAGACAGCCATCTGAATGGGAGAAAATAATAGCAAATGAAGCAACTGACAAACAACTAATCTCAAAAATATACAAGCAACTTATGCAGCTCAATTCCAGAAAAATAAACGACCCAATCAAAAAATGGGCCAAAGAACTAAATAGACATTTCTCCAAAGAAGACATACGGATGGCTAACAAACACATGAAAAGATGCTCAACATCACTCATTATTAGAGAAATGCAAATCAAAACCACAATGAGGTACCACTTCACACCAGTCAGAATGGCTGCGATCCAAAAATCTGCAAGCAATAAATGCTGGAGAGGGTGTGGAGAAAAGGGAACCCTCCTACACTGTTGGTGGGAATGCAAACTAGTACAGCCACTATGGAGAACAGTGTGGAGATTCCTTAAAAAATTGCAAATAGAACTACCTTATGACCCAGCAATCCCACTGCTGGGCATACACACCGAGGAAACCAGAATTGAAAGAGACACATGTACCCCAATGTTCATCGCAGCACTGTTTATAATAGCCAGGACATGGAAACAACCTAGATGTCCATCAGCAGATGAATGGATAAGCAAGCGGTGGTACATATACACAATGGAGTATTACTCAGCAGTTAAAAAGAATTCATTTGAGTCAGTTCTGATGAGATGGATGAAACTGGAGCCGATTATACAGAGTGAAGTAAGCCAGAAAGAAAAACACCAATACAGTATACTAACACATATATGTGGAATTTAGGAAGATGGCAATGACGACCCTGTATGCAAGACAGGGAAAGAGACACAGATGTGTATAACGGACTTTTGGACTCAGAGGGAGAGGGAGAGGGTGGGATGATTTGGGAGAATGACATTCTAACATGTATACTATCATGTGAATTGAATCGCCAGTCTATGTCTGACGCAGGATGCAGCATGCTTGGGGCTGGTGCATGGGGATGACCCAGAAAGATGTTATGGGGAGGGAGGTGGGAGGGGGGTTCATGTTTGGGAATGCATGTAAGAATTAAAGATTTTAAAATTTAAAAAATAAAAAACTAAAATTAAAAAAAAAAATCTTTAATCCAATTATCTGCTGATGAGTGGGGCTATGGCTCCATCCCTGTTTGTCGTTTGGCCTGAGGTGAACCAGTCCTGGAGGTTACAAGCTCCATGGTCTATTGGAAACCTTCAAAAAGGGCTTATGCCACCATGCCCTTCCCTGGTAGCTCAGCTGGTAAAGAATCCACCTGCAATGCAGGAGAACCCAGTTCAATACCTGGGTCAGGAAAATCCTCTGGAGATGAAATAGGCTACCCACTCCAGTATTCTTGGCCTTCCCTGGAGGCTCAGACAGTAAAGAATCCAACTACAATTCAGGAGACCTGTGTTTGGTCCCTGATCTTCCTGCCCTAGAGGAGGACATGGAAACCTGCTCCAGCGTTCTTTCCTGGAGAAGCCCAAGGACAGAGGAGCCTGGGGGGCTACAGTCCACAGGGCCACAAAGAGCCAGACACGACTGAAAGACTAAGCACATGCCGACAAGCACCTCCCAGGATTGCTGGTGCCAGCAGCCCTGACCCTGCGGCAGGCCACTCCTGACCCACACCTCTGCAGAAGACGCTTAATATTCACAGGCAGTGGAGCAGTTTTCGGTGGGGTTTCCCCTGGGTTCTGGTGGACACAAGATTCTGTTCATGCCTTCCAAGAGTCTTGGTTTCTCTCAGTCCTGTGGAAGTCCTATAATCAAATCCCAATGTCATTCAAAGTCAGATTCCCTGGGGATTCCCTTTGCCAGATCCCAGGTTAGGAAGTCCGACGTGGGGCCTAAAACTGTCACAGCAGTGCAAGGACTTCCTTGGTATTCTTCAGTCTGTGGGTCACCCAGCCTGCAGGTATGGGATTTGATTATAACGTGATTATGCCCCTCCTACATTCTCCTTGCAGGTTCCCCTTTGTCCATGGACAGGCTTATTTAACTTTTATACAGAGTAGCAAGATGCTGGGCTGAAAGACTCACAGATGGAATCAAGATTGCCAGGAGAAATCAACAACCTCATATGTGAAGATAATACAGCTCTAATGGCAGAAAGCAAAGACGGACTAAAGAGCCTCTTGATAAGGGTAAAAGAGGAGAATGGAAGAGCTGGCTTAAAACTCAGCATTAAAAATAACTAAGATCATGGCATCCGATCCCATCAATTCATGGCAGGTAGATGGGAGAAAAATGGAAACACTGACAGATTTTCTATTCTTGAGCTCCTAAATCACTGCAGACAGTGTGACTGCAGCCACAAAATTAAAAGACACTTGCTCCTTGAAATAAAAGCTATGACAAACCTGGACAGCATATTAAAAAGCAGAGACATCACTTTGTCAAAAAAGGTCCATATAGTTAAATCTATGGTTTTTCCAGTTCTCATGTACGGACGTGAGAGTTGGACCATACAGAAGACTGAGCATCAAAGAATTGATGCTTTTGAACTGTGATGCTGGAGAAGACTCTTGAGAGTCCCTTGGACTGCAAAGAGATCAAACCAGTCAGTCCTAAAAGAAATCAACCCTGAATATTCATTGGAAGGACTGATGCTGAAGCTGAAGCTCCAATAATCTGGCCACCTGATGTGAAGAGCTGACTCATTGGAAAAGACCCTGATGCTGGGAAAGATTGAGGGCAGGAGGAGAAGGGGACGACAGAGGATGAGTTGGTTGGATGGAATCACTGAGTTGATGGACGTGAGTTTGAGCAACCTCTGGGAGATAGTGAAGGACAGGGAGGCCTGGCATACTGCAATCCATGGGGTTGCAAAGAGTCGGACATGACTCAGAGATTGAGCAACAAGACATCACGTTGTATTAAACTGACTGGTTTTTTTCAAGTCGTATCAACTTTACTCTCCTGAGAACCAATCAGTTTGATTACAGTATATGTCATTTCTGTAATTCTAGATTTGTTCTTTTTTCCCTCCGGATTTGTGCATCTATGTCCCACAAGAGCCCGTAGTTTTTCTTTCTTGTAATGTCCTTTACAGACTTAGAGATGAATGTATGATGACTTGGAAGCCATTACCACTTTTTCATGTCTGTGGAAGATTTTTGAAGTTTAGAAGTATTTCTTTCTTAATTTTATTTCAGAATTTTTCAGTGAAGCCATGAGCCTAGATCTTTTTTCCCCTCTGAAGATTTAAATAACAACTCGAATTATACAATAACAAAACCAAATCATTAAAAATCATTGGAGGAAAATGTAGGTGTTCTGAAACAAAATCCAATGTTCTTTTCATTTGACCATATATTATTCTGTTTGTATACTCAAGAGGAACGCTTAAATTAATCCTCTTGAGATAAAACACAATGATATATTGACGTGACAGCAAGCACCATGTCCATTTTGAGTCGAACGAGCTGGGTTTGAGGCCCCGTCTGCATCCTACCAATTGAACGTATTAGGAAAGATTGAACTGTTCTGAAATCTAAGTCCCTGACCTATAAAATCAGGCTCTCTCAGGTCTTTGCAACACTAAATTCATTGATTATCAATGGCAATGTGAAACACTATAGATAAAAAAAAAATAAACCTTTTTGGCCAGTGGTTTCAATCCCCTTTGATTCTACTATATTCTCCTGTATTCTTTTAAGAGAGTGCCTAATAAGAAGTGAAATTACAGGGAACTTCATCTCTTTTTTTTTTTTCTCTCTTTCTCTAATATTCAGATGCAAGTGCTAATTAGTAGAGAAGTCAAAAGTCAGGTATCAGCAGAAAAATAGAGAGCAGGTAATCAGTGCTAATAATAAGTTTCTGAACAATCAAGTGTGAACTGCATCTCCCTCGCTGCTCCTGATTACTGGGGTACAATTCCTTCCCAGATGAGCAGGGCCTACTTTTCACATGCCTTCTTTTACAAACACTTTGGGGGGCAGGAGGGGAGGTGGGCATGGGGCATGCAGGATCTTGGTTATGCACCCAGGGATTGAAGCCGTGCTCCCTCCACCAGAAGCACAGAGTCCTGATCACTGAACACTAGGAAAGTCCATACAAACTCATAAGCTACTGGTTTTCTGGCCCATATGCCATGAGAACACACAACTGACCAGACTTCTGTTTCCAAACTAGCCTCATTCGGGGTTGCTCCAAATGGTGAGGTTAAAAACTTCAGTTCATCCCCAACCAATCATCTTCATCCCCACCCTCCTCTAGGGGCAAGAAAGTGAAAAGTGAAAGTCGCTCAGGTCGTGTCTCCTACTCTTTGTGACCCCATGGACTATAGAGTCCATGGAATTCTCCAGGCCCGAATACTGGAGTGGCCTCAGATCTTATCCCTCACAGAACTCTGCACTCTGTCTTCCTCTCAAAGCTTGAGAAATGATCTCCTGACCACAGAATGAAAGGTAAACAGCTTGAGACACTGGCTTCTTTCTGTAAAGAGATTTCTAATTTCTTGACAGAAATACAAGGGCTCCTGTACTGACAGAAGGAGGAGAGAGGATGCCCATGCCCCGCCCCCTCAACTGCCGCACTGAGGATCTGGGGGAGCAGCAGGGAGGAAGCTGTGGAGCAAAGGCTGACCTCAGGAAAGGTCTGCTCCGCGCACATGCGTGCAGTCACTTCAGTCACGTCCAACTCTGTGACCCTGTGGATGGTAGCCCACCAGGCTCCCCTGTCCATTGGATTCCCCAGCCAAGAATACTGAAGTGGGTCGCCATGCCCTCCTCCAGGGGACTCTTCCCAACTGAGCCATCAAACCCATGTCTCTTATTTCTTCTGCTAGCAGGCAAGTTCTTTACCACTAGCACCACCTGGGAAGCCCCATTGTGGTTTAGTTGCTAAGTCAGGTCGGACTCTTTGCAACCCATGGATGGTAGCCTGCCAAGTTCCTCTGTCCTTGGGATTTCCCAAGCAAGAAAACTAGAGTGGATTGTCATCTCCTCCAGGGCATTGTCCCGACCCAGGGACTGAACCTGTGTTTCCTGTGTCTCCTGCATTGGGAGGCAGGTTCTTTACCACTGAGCCACCAGGGAAGCCTATAATTAACAGTAATTAACCTTTAATTAACCTCTCCATGCCCAGTTGTTTCACAACATATTTCACTAATTCTTGCAGAATCCATTCATTCAACAAGTATTTTATTAAGCCCTTATGATGCACCAGGCATTATAATACAAATTGGAGCTATAACAAGGCAGCAGTCAAAGTTCAGTCATCAGGAGCTTACTTTCTAGTAGGGAAGACAAACAGCAACATCCTCTAAGTAATATGAAGAAAATTAAGGCAAATGGAGGCAACAGAGAATTTAGAGGAGGGGTGGAGGTCATTCATATGTAGAGGGCTTATTGTATTAACTTGAACAATACAGTCCTGGACCCTCTTTCAAGTCTCTAACTGATACTGTTCACCATACTCAGTGGTAAAAGTAAATACATTCCAATGTAATATAGTTGAGACATTAATACAATGAATAAAAGAATAAGCCCCACACACACACACACACACAAAACATTGTTTCATTGCCTTCTTTCTCATGAAACAAATCCAATCTTGAACTATTACAAACCCATATTTCTTTGCAAAGGGCAATCTCACTTTCTTATTTTGACTATATCTAGTCTTGCCTATCGCTGACTATAAGAAAGCGGGTTTGGATAATGTATAAATGAAAAGAAAATCAGGAAATCTATTCCTGGGCAATTTTCAGATAACCAAGAGGAAGTGGTGTAATGGAGGCTGAGATAACAATTTTAGACTCTGCATAAATAAGAGCAAATATCTGCATTTCCTCATATGTGTCAAATGGTACAGATTTTTTTCTACGGATTTTGTTATACTATAATATGCTGGAAATAAAAATGATACATCTGTGCTCTAATGATGCATAATATATACAGTATCATAATACAGTATTTAGATTGGGTTTAAGAAATTTACTACCCACAGAAGCAACAGTCACTTGGGAGAAGTGAGTAATCGCATCAGGAAAATTGCAGACAGATGCTACTGCACCTCCAAACCCCCACCAACCCATCAGCTGATCTCAGTTAGGGATGCTAACATTTCTGCCTGGTATGTACTGGCTCACTGGTACCCCAGGACACAGGCTCCTTTGCCTCTGGCCTCCTTAATAGAATTAATTCTGTCCAGAGGAAAGCTTTATAATTCCTTCAAGCACCAGAAGGTCCCAGGAGGGCTGTGTCACCTACAGACTACTGATGGTGAGGTCAAATCCCTACCAGCTGTTTCTGAAAGGATGGTTTTAAAGATACAGCCAAAATTTCAGCAATCTTCAGCCAGAGCTCTCAGCCTAGGCGCAACAGTGACACAGCTGAGCATCCCAATAACCTCGAGAAGCCTAAATAAACGAACTGAATTGGAAGGAGTCCTTTTCCAGCTCAGTAAAGATACATCCAACACAGCTCACCTTGTTACACTAGATTACATCTCATCAGGTTGAGGCATATTATAAAGCACTGAAAGATACAGATACAAATCTTGAAGAAAGAGATTAAAGAGCTATTGCTTTGCTCAGAAAACATTGAAATATCCTAGTGAATAATTCTGCTCCCAGATCACATACAATGGGTCTCTCACTTTGCTCTTACCCATATTATTTGTCTGATCGTATTTGAAAGAGAAAAGAATTCAAAGTCCCTGAGGGTGCAGGTACTCTGTTCCAAAGACAGTTTTTTCCGTACGCACAGCATCTGCCCGTGTTACCATGGACTGTTAGGAAATCTTATTGTGAGATACTATTAGGCGTCTGTGAAGAGGGGAAGGGAAGTGAAAAAAGGAGTATTCCCTGCCATATCAATAAACAAGGATGTCACAGTCATCAGCTATTCTAATCCTCCAGGGTGCTCAGGAAGAATACCTGCAAAATCTAGCAGCCAAAGGGCCACAGCCACTCCCTACAGTGAGCCCTGAGGAACTCAGGATGTGAAAATACAGGATACTGGCCCAGAGAGCGGAGATACATAGTAAAGGAATGATTTCAGTGAGCTCAGACTCTCGCCTTTTCCCTCACATAGAAAAATGCATGTTGTTTTGTTATTTAGTCCCTAAGTGGTATCCAACTTTTGTGACCCCATGAACTGTAGCCCACCAGGCTTCTCTGTCCATGGAATTTTCCAGGCAAGAATACTGGAGCAGTTTGCCATTTCCTTCTCCATGGGATCTTCCCAACCCAGGGATCGAACTCCCTTCTCTTGTATCACCTGCATTAGCAGGGAGATTCTTTACTGCTGAGTCACCAGGAAAGAAATTCCTCAATTTGAGATATCTGGTTTCTTTTCATAAACAATAATCTCTTGATGTTCAAGCTAACTGTCCTTTTTTGTAAAACTTCTGTATAACCTGGCTCCTCCCCTCGCCTCCTCTGAGCAGTTCCCTCAGGGTTACTTGAGATGTCACCTCCTGGGTTTAAGTCCTAAAAATTTCCACTGAACAAAGCATAGCTCTCAACTTTGGGGTTGTGGCTATGTTTTTAAGTCGACAGAAGTGATAAGGGTAGGGGGGAAATGCAATCTCCTGTGCAAGGGACATTTTTAAATAGGCAAATAGGATGATTCTCTCTTTTTTAAAATAATTTATTTCTGGCTGTGCTGGGTCTTCACTCTGCCTAGGCTTTTTCTCTAGTTTTGGCGAGTGGCTGCTCCTCTCTGTTGCAGAGTGCAGGCGTGACTGCAAACGGATTTCAGTAGTGGCAGCACATGGGCTCAGGAGGTGAGACTGAGGACCTCTAGAGCACAGGCTTTGCACTTGCAGCGCACGGGCTTAGTTATTCCACTACATGTGGGATCTTCCTGGATTGGGGATCAAACCTGTATCTCCTGCATTGGCAGGAAGATTCTTTACCACTGAGCCACCAGGGAAATGCAGATGATTCTCCTTTTTTTTTTTTTATTGTGTTGTTGTGTTTTGTTTTGTTTTGTTTTTTTATTTTTATTTTTTTATTTTTTTAGTTTTTAAATTTTAAAATCTTTAATTCTTACATGCGTTCCCAAATTTGCCAACTGAAAGCCTGCTCTCTTCCCTGCGTTATCCTTCAGGAATTTTCAACCTCCCTCTTGCCAAAGCCTTTTTAGTTTCCGCTATTGAAGAACAGAAAAACCACCAAGTGAAAACCACACGATGAATAAATTATGGGCCTGAGTCACAAGGACCAAGAAGGTAGGAGAAAATTTAAGTCTTAAGCCCAAAACATATGTCACCACCCGACACTGGAGCAGAGTGCTTTAAAACTCAAATCGTGCCAGGAAATTTCAATAGCCGCATTGCTTGCCTTGAGATGCGGGCCTTTTTACTCCTGCAAGGGTTGGCATGGTACAGGTTGTTTCAAGAACCTGAAGGTGTTTAAGGAGCAGGGAGAAGTCAGGAATAGAGAAAGTAACTTTCCTGCTTAGTTACTCCCCAAGCAGAACCCAGAGCTATTCCGGCCACACTTGGGTTGAAATAGAGATATTATGTTTTAAAATTAAGGCTGAGCTGCTGATTTACAGGAAGAGATGAAAGGAGGGAGTGAGAGAAGATACAAGAGAAAAAGAAAGAGAAAGAGGATTATTACTGATGCTGTTCCAATAAAAACAACTACAGCAGTGACCTGCTAGCTCTTCCCTTGCATACCCTGACAAGGGTATTTCAGTTTCCCGGTTGCTTGGCAACATGCCTTTCATGTTTAAGCCATTTAAATGTATTCACCTTCTGAATTAGGTATATTCACAGATGACTGGGCAACAAGAAAGAGCTCCTGGCAGGCCAAGGGCTCCTAGGATGTGTGGAATCAACAGAGTGTGTGTGTGGAGGGGAGGGGGACTGGGTCTGGCCAGGGAGCCTCGCAGAGAATTTTAGTGACACATTTAGGCCTGAATTGAGAAAGTGAGATCAGCATGTAAAGTCTTCCACTGCTCCCAAACCGGTCTTCTATCAGGATCAAAGACTTATTTCTGGCCCCTCTTCCTGATGTTTTCTTCTGCCTTTCCTGACATTTCCTAACACCCTCCTGCTGGTTTCTGTGGCCTGGGCTGACAGAGACAGCTGTCCAGAGACAAGCCCCATGGCCTCGGACCTTCAAGCTCAGGGCCCGGCGTGGCCTGTGCTGGTGAAAGTGTAGAGCATCATTGTGCCTCCACGCAACTCACCAGAAGCAGGGAGGTCTCACATCTCACCAGACCCCTCACAACAGAAAGCGACCCCACACATACAGAGTTACTGAGTCCTGTCATTTCTGCCTCCAAAATACCTTTCTGAGTATTTCACATCCCCCCGTCCCTGTTCATACAAAATATTCATCTCCCCCATCCCACTGCCCTTAGGATAAAACTAAGACTTTCTTTTCATTGAAGTCTAATTGCTTTCAAAGGTTGCGTTAGTTTCTGTTGTATAACAAAGTGAATCAGCCATATGTATACATGCATTTCCTTTCTCTTGAGCTTCCCTCCCACCCCCTCCATCCCACCCCCTAGGCCCCCACAGAGCACAGAGCTGAGCCCCCTGGGCTATACAGCAGGTTCCCACTGTGCTGAGTGCTGAGTCGCTTCGGTCATGTCCAACTCTTTGAGACCCCATGGACAGCTGTCCACCAGGCTCTTCTGCCCATGGGATTCTCCAGGCAAGAATCCTGGAGTGGGTTGTCATGCCCTTCTCCAGGGGATCTTCTCAACCTGCGTCTCAAGTCTCCTGCATTGGCAGGTGGGTTCTTTACCACTAGCGCCACCTGGGAAGCCTGGGCTATACAGCCGGTCCTCACTGTGTATTTTACAGCTGGTAGTGTCAATATCCTCATCTCCCAATTCATCCCACCCTCCGCTTCCCTCCCTGTGTCTACATACCCATTCCCTACTTCTGCGTCTCTGTTCCTGCCCTGCAAATAGGTTCATCTGTACCATTTTTCTAGGTTCCAAGTATATGCATTAATATACAATATTTGTTTTTCTCTTTCTTACTTCACTCTGTATGACCATCTCTAGGTCCATCCATGTCTCTACAAGTGACCCAAACAGCAAGCATTTACTGTACAGAACAGAGAACTACATTCACTATCTTGTGATAAGCTGTAATAGAAAATAATCAGAGAGAAAGCAAATATGGATACGCACACACACACACACACGTATACATGCATACATATGGGGTTTCCCAGGTGGTGCTAGAGGTAAAGAATCTGCTGCCAATGCAGGACACACAGACACAGGTTCCATCCCTGGGTCTGGAAGGTATATATATATATATATCTTGAGAGTCTCTTGGACTGAAAGGAGATCCACCTAATCCTAAAGGAAATCAACCCTGAATGTTCATTGGAAGGACTGATGCTGAAGCTGAAGCTCCAATACTTTGGCCACCTGATGCAAAAAGCCAACTCTTTAGAAAAGACCCTGATGCTAGGAAAGACTGAGGGTAGAAAGAAAAGGGGGTGACAGAGGATGAGATGGTTGGATGGCATCACAGACTCATTGAACATGAGTTTGAACAGACTCTAGCAGATAGTAATGGACAGGGAAGCCTGTGTGCTGTAGTCCACGGGATCACAAAGAGTTGGACATGACCGAGTAACTGAGTTGACAACAACCTGTGGATATATATATATATATATATAGCCAAATCCCTCTGCTATATAACTGAAATTAGCACAACATTGTAAATCAATTATACTTCAGTAAAAATAAACAAATAATAAACAGCCAAACTAAAACTCTAAGGCTTCTTTCTGGGGCATAGGCCCTCCACGATGGGCCACCCCCCTCTTGGGAAGGCCACAGCTGTGCTGACACTCCCCGCGTACCCCCGCAGCACAGTGTGCAACCCGCTGGCTCAACAGGCTCGGTTCTGCCCCCCAGCATCGGCTCTTCTTCTGACGGCACACCCTCTCTGCTTGACCGGCTCCAATGGACTTCAAGCTCAGCTCGAGTTTCACTCGTTTCAGGGTAACCTCCCTGTTTACTTCCTTCTGAGTTTGAATTAAATACCCCAGAGCCTGTGCTCCTTGACCATCTGGCTCACAATTCTACTGTGGCATCAGCACCTTGAGTCCACCCCGCCTCACACGTCTTGCTTTTTTTCCCTGTCTTGAGCTGGAACACACGTCAGGGCACAAAAGACATCCAGAGTCCTTCACTCCTCAGGCCCCAAGACACAGTGCCTGGAGCCAACGGGCTTGGTAAAACTCAGCAAAGTGTTTGAGACCTGAAATGTATATGTTGGCTCTAAAATATGAAGTATTATTTGATGGCAATAGGTGTTTAATTGCCTCAAAATTAGAATATTATGTCAACTTCATTAATGAGTGAATTTAGTACTCATAAAAACTTTATTATCTTTGAAAGTCAGCGGTAGGTAAGATTTCCTCACTTCACAGAAATTCTTGAGTGCGGACAATGTTGGCTAAGGAATCACAGCCAACCATAAACTGAGTATCAGCCATAGCCCAATAATTATAAAACAAACATGAAATTATTTCAAATTCAGTTTAAAAAGAGAAATGTGGGATATGAGGGCATTTATTATGTTTAATATGATATATGATGATGGGGGCTCAAATTCTTAAAATGCTTTGAGCCTAAGAAGATCTCAAAATGTCCCTAAGGATATCTATTTCATTCAATTTTGTTTCCAAAGAAACTAGGAATCAGCATAGTAACTGGGGCATGCACGAGCAAACACACACACACAAATACTACACAGATAAACACACACACAACCATACATTAAAAAACAATGCCAGCTAGAATGATGAAGGGAAGGGATAGGTAGGGAGTTTGAGATGGACATGTACACATTTTTATATTTAAAATGGATAGCCAACAAAGGCCTACTGTCTAGCAGAGGGAACTCTGCTCAGTGTTATATGGCAGCCTGGATGGGAGGGGAGTTTCGGGAAGATGGATTCATATGTATGTATGGCTGAGTCCCTTTGCTGTCCACCTTAAATTATCACAACATTGTTGATCAGCTATATGCCAATACAAAATAAAAAGTTTTTTAAAAATATGGGTTAGAAGAACAAAGCCTAGTGAGAGGAATGTCAGTGTCTGAAAACCACATGTGCGCATACTTCCATGCTCAGCCATGTCCAGCTCTTTGTGACCCCATGGACAGTATCCTGCCAGGCTCCTCTGTCCATGGAATTTTCCAGGCAAGAGTACTGGAGTGGGTAGCCATGTTCTACTCCAGGGGATCTTCCCGTCCCAGGTATCAGATCTGTGTCTCCTGTGTCTCCTGCATTGGCAGATGGATTCTTTACCACTGAGACACCTGAAAATCACATAAGCACTAATAGCAAGACTTCTTAAAAGTTCTACGGGGCATCCTTTGAGACGCAGCTTTAAAGTAGAATTAGATGAGGATGAGTAGCCTTAAATGGGCACAGAAAATTGGGACTTATAAATAGATTTCTAAACCGTGCATGTCCATGGATGAACTTGTAAATTAAGAGGAAGTTAATGAAATACTTCTTTTCCTCTTTCGGGCTTTAGAGACAGAAAGAGCAACGGACACTAACAGAAACAGAATGACCTAGACAAACGGATAGGAGGGAGGGAGGTGACTCTGTGCTCATAGTGTGAAGATTCTATCATGTGAGAATTTCTGGCCATCAGTTATTCCTGAGCAGTGTATAGATTTGAAGTTCCCCAGAAAGCCATTTAATACAGGCCAAATGTCATCTCACTAGTGCTTTGCTTTCAAACAATTCCTTAGGCCAAGCCAAGGAATTGTGTCAGAGGTGGGCCCTGCCGATTGCATGTAAATGGATATTTTAAAAATCAAGCCATCATTTAAATTTATTGGAGAGCTCTCAATTTTGAAACCCCCTGCTATGAATCTTTCTGAAAAGTTAGAATTCCTGCAGTTACGTTTTGAAGCGAGACACGGCTCCACAGGTAAGATTGGGTTGCTGCAAGGCACTTGCAGACAGCCCTGAGGCTGCGAGGACGAGGGCGCATCAACAGTGTTCCCATATGTCCTGAGCCAGCCAGTCTCTGGTCTCAGACCTCGGTTATCATCTCAGCCCTGCATGCACACTGTGGTCAGTCACTTAAGTTCTCTGAGGCTTATTTGCAAAACTGGGGGTGAAATAGTACTGCGTGATGGATGTGTTAACTAGCCTCACCATGGTAATCATTTTGCAAAATGGTTCAAAGCATAACATTGCACACCTTAAACTCACACAATGTCATATGTCAATTATATCTCAGTAAAGCCAGAAAAAAAATAGTATTTCATAAAATTGTTGTCCAAATTAAATAGGATAAACAAGTAAAGCCTGTTTGCAAAGAAAAAAGCACACATTAAACTGTTCAATAAATGTAACTAATTTAATTGCATAATTATTAATTAAGGAGGATTATATTACTATTATTATTATTATTATTATTATTTGGGCTTCCCAGGTGGTGCTAGTGGTAAAGAACCTGCCTGCCAATGCAGGAGATACAGGAGATGAGGGCTCCATCCCTGGGTTGGGAAGATACCCTAGAGGAAGGAATGGCAACCCACTCCAGTATTCTTGCCTGGAGAATCCCATGGACAGAGGAGCCTGGCAGGCAACAATCCATAGGGTCACAAAGAGTCAGACATAACTGAAGCTATATAGCATGCACACACACATATTATTATTCATGCTGCTGCTGCTAAGTCACTTCAGTCGTGTTTGACTCTGTGTGACCCCATAGACGGCAGCCCACCAGGCTCCCCCGTCCCTGGGATCCTCCAGGCAAGAACACTGGAGTGGGTTGCCATTTCCTTCTCCAATGCATGAACGCGAAAAGTGAAAGTGAACTCGCTCAGTCGTATCCAACTCTTAGCGATCCCATGGACTGCAGCCCACCAGGCTCCTCCATCCATGGGATTTTCCAGGCAAGAGTACAGTAAATTAAATGAATGAACTAATTATTGAAAAGGCTGCATCAAGTTTGAATGAGAACCATTCAGATTCAACTTCAAAAACTTTCTCTAAAACACAATATAAAAAGATAGGAATAGAGAAGAGTGAGTTTTGTATTAATTCAATGTGATACTATTATATTATATTCTGCTCCACACAGGTGGGGTAGTGTCCATAATAGTCAGCTAGTCAAATGGACTGGGATCTGAGATAGGTGACCAACCATCCTAATTTGCCCAGGATGGTCCCTTTTTTTTCAGCACTGAAAATCCCAGCATCCTTCAGTCTTGGGCAAACCAGGACAACTGGCCACCCTAAATTTTAATCTTGCTATTTCACCTCTAACTTGACCTTGTGTAAGTTATTTACAGCCAGTTTCAATTTTTTCAGTGGCCAAATAGGGAGAATAATAATAATCCCACCTCATTAAGTTCTTGTGAAAATGAGCGGAGGTGACTTGAATGGCTTAGCGTGATCCAGATCCCTAGGAAGTCCTTGAGAAATGATAACTCTTTGTAAGGCCCTTTGAAATCAGAGTGTCTCTCAACACAGCCCAGAAGAGATCAAAGCTGCTCACAGCTAATGAGAAACCCACCACTGGGTCACCAGGTTGCCTTTCCCTCCATTCTGGAGAAGCAAAGGTACCCTAGGAGACCACATCCTGGAGATGCCCCCCAAAAGAACAAGGCAAGAGAAGGAGGCTGATGGGAAAAGATGAGAATTTCCACTGACACAGAAATATCTTCCATGGTAATCAGCACCGACGGGAAAAGGAAATAAGGGGAATTTATGTGACAGTTTAATAGGGTTTTGTGAAATATGATATTATTTTAAAGTTTGCCTGAGTGAGGCAGACAGCACATTAAGGTGACTCCAGCTCTAAAAATATGACAATACTGTATTTTAAACTCTGAAATCTGCCCCACTGTTTCTTTGCTGTATTAGGAAGAGCATTATGTATTTATATTATGTATTTATATTATCCATACATAGGTACACATCGCCGTGTGAGTCCCATTTACATGCAAAGTCTGTCTGTAGGCAAAGTGAAGCGTGAGCCTCGGTATATAAAGTCTGGATATTACATGAGAACTTTAAATTCTTATCCACAAATAACCATCTTATTTTTTTTTCCTACCATTACTATTTTTTTCATGGTCTCTTTTCTACCATACAAAGGAAGAGAGGGGTTTTGAGTGTGAGTTTCTCTCCCAGGTAATTTTACAAAGCACCCGCCAACAGCCTGGTGGGGTGACAAGTTCCTTCTTGAAGGAGTGTTCATACTGAGCACCTGCCTGGTCATAACAACACTGAGCAACACCCCTTCCATTGATGCGTGTATGCATGCTCGTTTCTAAGTTCTGTCCAACTCTTTGTGGCGCATGCACTACGGCCCACCAGGGTTCTCTGTCCATAGGATTCTCCAGGCAAGAACACTGGAGTGGGTTGCCATTCCCTTCTCCAGAGGCTCTTCCCGACCCAGGGATCAAATCCACCTCTCCTGCATCTCCTGCACTGGCAGGCAGAGTCTTTACCGTTGAGCTACCTGGAAAGCCCTCTTCCACTGAGGCAGTCTGCCTTTTATTTTTAATTATTTTCATTTTAAGATATTGCACATTAAAAATACAGAAAAAGAAAAAGCATTCATCTGACAGGGTAACTAAGGAGGGTGAGGATGGGGGGCTCAGAGGTAGACCCCAAATCACTGAGTGCTGAAATCTCTGGGGAGTGAGGGAAGAGCTCCTTGGAAACAGCAAGTATGGCAGCCCCCACAGTGGATGAGAGGCAGTACTAACCCACAGCACAGGGTGATTTAGAGACAGCTCATCTGTGAGATTAACATGCCAGGAACCAGTTACTCTGAAATGTCACTTGTATAAAATGAGCTTGCAAATTGTAATATAAAATAATGTAATGAGAGGAACCTTTGGGACCCGATAAGAAATAATGAAAATGGAGACGTGGAAATTCAGGACTTGTCAGCACTGACCACGAGAAATTTCCCTCGCATTTTAGGAGTCTGGTACAGTTATTTAGGCCAGTCAACCAGGCTGTGAGAACCTCCGTATCTTTAAAGCCAGCTCTCCTTGCTCCAAGTCTCTGCTGACCAAGCCCCCTTCTCGGGTATATTTTGGTGTCCTGAGTGGATAACTTATCAGCTCTGGGAGCCCCCCAGGGGAGTGACCTCATCCCGTTCTATGTAAAAGTATGCGCAAACACATGGGTGTGTGTATTTAATTATAAATTAATAAACTTGATACTGATTTCTTAAATCCATTTCTTGGGACTTTGGTCCATATAATCCAATCCACCTGGAAGAATGGATAGAGTTGAGTTTCCCAGACTGGAAAACAAAGAAAGGCTGGGGCTGAACTCATGGTAGGTCTGGTCCCGTTGCTGCTGCTGCTGCTGCTAAGTCGCTTCAGTCGTGTCCGACTCTGTGCGTTAGGCTCAACCAGAAAAACCAAGCCAGCACAACTCTCGTAACATGATAATTGTGATTCCTTCTCTGAGTATTAGGCCCGCACTGCCTGACTTTCCCACACTGAGAGGACTGCAAGCTTCTACGGTCTAGCTCTTGCATCCTCTATAACCTACGCCTCTCCTTCTGTCACCACCCGCAGGATGAGCTCAGCCTTCCCCAGTGGCTCAGCGGCAAAGAATCCACCTGCCGCACAGGAGACACAGGAGCTGCAGGCTTGATCCGTGGGTCGGGAAGATGCCCTGGGGGAGGAAATGGCGACCCACTCCAGTATTCTTGCCTGGAAAATCCCATGGACAGAGGAGCCTGGTGGGCTAGTCTATGGGGTTGCAAAGAGCCAAACATGACTGAGCATGCGGGCACACACACACACACACACACACACACACACACACACAGGATGAGTTCATCAAAGGGCAAAGGAGACTTCCCTGGTCCAGTGGTAAAGACTCCATGCATCCAGTTCAGGGTACACAAGTTTGATTCCTGGTCAGGGAACTAAGATCCCCCAAACTATGTTGTGCAGCATTAAAAAAAAGAAAAAGAGGGAGGGTGACACCTCAAGACTTGGTAACTATGAAATGAAAAATAACTGTTCATGAAGAGACTGCAGTCTTTCTCCTTGACTACATGGAGGTCTTCCCTAGGCTCCAGGAACGTACTTCCTAATAAGAGTGACTTTGTTTGCCTGGGGATTTTGCCCTTTGGACAGTCTAACAGTGAGATTTATGACAAGGAAAAAGCTGTGGGCCAGACAGTACCACTTCTGACTTTCAGAGGATCTGAGATAACAGGTCAGCCACATGTACAGTAAGTGATCAAACCCCAGTAAAAGCTCAGGACACCAAGGTCTCGGGTGGGCTTCCCAGGTGTGCAGTACTTCCTGCGTATTGTCACACATCTTGGCAGGGAGTATGTACTGTTGCCCAGACTCCACTGACTCCACGGGGCTAAGACTAGCCAACTGTCTGCATATGGACCCCTCCTGGGTGGGTCCTTTCCCTGTAATAAACTATCAGAGTAAGTATAATAGCTTTGAGTGAGTTCTTTGATTCCTCCAATAAATTATCAAAATGGAGGTAGCTTTGGGAAACCCCTAAACTTGCAGTTGGTATCAGAAGGGAGAGCAGCCTGCTGAGGCTGTTTCCCCAGACTTGGAAGTTGCATCTGAGTGATGGCATTCACCAAACACTGACCCCCTTCTCATCCTGCTTATAACCCTCCCTGATTCTGATCTCCATCCTTCTTCTCCTTTGTCCCATCGAGTGCCTAGCTCAGCATCCAAGTTCAAAACACATACCGTATCCTCAGCTAAAACTGTGGCACCTCTATAGCATAATTCTATTCTCTATCTGCTCATGGAGCCATTGGTTACCGTAGATGAAAACCTGCTCAAATCCAACCCTAATGAAGGACCCACCAGCCTGTCTCAGGCAGTGTGGCCACCTGGTGTGATCAGACTCAGAATGTGTCCAGCCTTCTCTCAATAGAGAAGACTCCGCCCTTCTATTTCCAGCATGCACTTGACCTTACCACTGATCAGGGCTCAAACAAGCACCCTTCCTTGTTGACTTTGGTGTTGTTCCATTTCCCCTTCACCCATGAGCCCTAAACTTAAGTCTTATACCCTTTTCTGTCACATAGTAAGCTATGATATAGGGGGTGGGGGCAGGTAATACAGAGAAAAAGCCAGAATGCTGAGTATACTGTCCTAGGACCAGCCTAGGGCTGCACATGGGACTGTATTTCTTCACTGAATACTGACAAATACATACCACTTCCTGCACACACTACCCACATTCCCTGCATCATGGCCTGGAACAGGAGGGTTCAGGGAACTCAACATGATTCTATAAATTGTCATCAAAAGTTCCATACCTTTCAAGGCAAACTGCTTCCCAACTTCAGTCTCACCAGGAATCAGACAGGCCTCCTTAGATTTGGCCAAAGACAAGGGCAAGCATTGCATCCCAAGTGGCTGAGTAGCAAGAGGGTGTGGCTGATTCCCCAAAGGGAAACGAAGAATAAGTGGCTTTAGAACCAGAAAATAACAGTAGATTAAGGAGCATTTGGGCTTCCCAAGTGGCTCAGATGGTAAAGAATCTACCTGTAATGGAGACCTGGGTCCAATCTCCGGGTAGGGAAGATCCCCTGGAGGAGGGATGGGCAACCCTCTCCAGTATTCTAGCCTGGAGAATCCCATGGACAGAAGAGCCTGGAGGGCTACAGTCCATGCGATCGCAAGAGTCAAATACGACTGAGCAACTACCACTTTCACTTTCAAGGAGCATTTAACGTGGGTCCACGATTGACTATGCACTTCGTTTCTTTTAACACACTTTGCCCTCAGAAAGCATCTCAGAATAGAGGCGCTATTGTCACCGCCATCCTACAGATCATGACAGATAAGTGACTGGCCCAAGGTCACTCAGAAAATGAGTAAGAGAAGCAGGATTTTGACTCGGGCAGACTGGCTCCTGAGTCCACATTCTTAATTAAGCTCTGCAACATATTGGGTTTGGATTCCCAAACCCACTTGCCATTGCAGGAGATGCAAGAGATTCAGGTTCAATCCTTGGGTCAGGAAGATCCCCTGGAGGAGGAAATGACAATGTGCTCCAGTATTCTTGCCTGGAAAATTCCACAGACGGAAGAGTCTGGTGGGCTACAGTCCACGGAGTCTCAAAGAATCGGACAAAACCGAGGCACTGAGCACACACACTGGGTTGGCCAAAAAATGCGTTTGAGTTTTTCCATAACATGTTACAGAAGAACCTGGGTACACTTTTTGGCCAACCGAATGTTAGAAGCAAGTCAGTTCCAAATAAAGTCTCGTGAGAGGAATACCCATGATTGAGGGCACTCTGACAAAGGAACAAATAAGAAATTAAAAGAGAGTCAAGGAAACTGAGGGGTTCTTTGTTGACAAGACAGATGTGCGCAGCCACTGATTGTGAGTGGTGACCCCAGCTTACAGGTTTAGGACCTGACTCACTCCATTCCACAGTCAGATTGTTCTGTAACTCCAATCATTACCGGCATTGCCCGAGAGACTAGGATGGAAAAGTGGATAAATCAGAACAATCCATCACCAACAGTGTATAAACAAGACACATCACATGCCCGGAGTAGGGGCTGCCTGGATCACACACAGTCTCCGTCATATGTTCTTGCTATTACTTTTAGGATATTTAGATAAATGCAAGCATTACAGTCAAATATGCAGGCCTCTAGGGTATTCATAAAAATGAATCCATGAAACACAAAATTACACTTATCTTCACAGGCTTTGTCATAAATCAACAAAGTTTCCTCGCCAAGAAGCAAACCTTACTTCAGCCTGAATTCCTATTGATACAGTAAGTGTTTACATGCTTAATTGGAGATGCCTGTGGGTTAGAATTGAGAAAAGCTGGAGTTACATTTCTGGCTTTGCTTCAAACAACTGTTGGGATCTTTACCAAGACAAGGAACCATTCTGGACCATAGGCTCTGTTCTAATTGGAAATCAAGTCAAGCTTGAATAGGAGACCCTTCTCCTACTCCCTTGAAAGCCTCCGAAGTGGAATCAAGTTCCATTCTAATGACCTGTGCCAGGAGGCCTTGCCTCAGGCAGGAAGGAGGTTAAGTTCATTACTCGGAGCTTCTCTGCTCGGAGAAGCCCTGTACTGAGTGCTTTGCACACATAATTTCACTTAATTCTCACCATAACAAATCAAAAGAGTTTTATTGGCTCCACTTTAAGTAAAATAAATGGCTGACAGATGTTAATTATGCTCATGGGCAGACTTCTCGTAAATAGAACAACAAAAACTTCACTCTGGGCTTCCCCGGTAGTCCAGCGGTTAAGAATCTGCCTTGAAAAGGCGGGGAGACGGGTCTGATCCCTGGTGTGGCAAGATCGCACATGCTGTGGAGCAGCTAAGCCTGCATGTCACGACTGCCAAGCCGGTGCTCTGGAGCTGGGAGCCACAGCCACTGAGCCACGTGCCACAACTACTGGAGCCCGTGCACCCTACAGCTTGCGCCCCACAACAAGAGAAGACACCACAAGGAAAAGCCCACACACCGCAACCGGAGAAAGCCCCCATGCAGCAGCAAAGACCCAGCACAGCCAAAAACTAAACACAAATACAGAAAAAAGCCAGACCTGAATGTGCGGCCTAGCAGCCTCTGGTCTTTCCATGACGTGCTGTGTCTCACCTAGGGCTTCTCTGATACTAACGTGTTTGACCAAAGGCTCCTGACCCTGTGATGCTCAGAGTCCCCACCTAGGTCTTGAATTTTTGCGCCTGGCCTTCTGGCCTGAAATCCCATTCTTCTTCCTGTAATCTTTGGATTACTGTCAACCTGCCTGCATTCACTCCCTTCTTCTCAGCACTGCTAAGTGTCTTATATTTAATCTCTGACTTACAGAACTTCCTGACACCACCATTCATAAAGCCAAACCACTGGTCTTGGCCTTCAAGGGCAAGTCCAGAGCCATCTCCACCCCAACCCTGGACTATTTTGGCCCCATTGCTGCTTGTGACCCAGCTTATCAAGGCTACTTTCTCTGTCCATGGAAACAGGGTTTCCAAATGCTGGAAGGGTCTCACAGCCTTTCTGGGGAAAGTAAGTCTTCATGTTATAAGAGACACATAGACGCAAAGCAAAGTACACGTGGAAATTCAGCCTAGAGAATTTTAAGCAGAATTATTACCAAACTTTTCAGGCTGTATGGATTAAACCACAATGAATTAATTAGAGGAGGGTTGATGAGGTCTATTTATGAAGCCTTTGGGCTTCCCTGGTGGCTCAGTGGTAAAGAATCTCCTGCCAGTGTAGGAGACGCAAGTTTGATCTCTGGGTCGGGAAGATCCCCTGGGAAAGGAAATGGCAACCCACTCCAGTATTCTTGCCTGGGAAATCCCATGGACAGAGGAACCTGACGGGCTATAGTCCACAGAGTCACAAAAGTTAGACATAACTTAACAACTAAATAACAGCATATATATATGCGTGCATGCCCAGTCATTTTGAATTATACATACGAGTGTACACACACACACACACACACACACACACACACACGCATATATATAATATAAATATTTAGTGTATGAAGTCCATACAGAGAATGGACTACTGCGAGCCAGATCTTGAGGGTGGGGGAAAAATCACTCCAGATTGAGAGGACCCCAGGTGGAAGTCATGCAGACAGCTCACTCCAATCAAGCATCCTGTTTCTTACCACTTTCGGAAAACTGACTTTGCTAAGGTTCCCAGTGACACTCACTGTTTTACTCTAGTGGAATCCTTTAAGTCCTCATTGTTCTCTGCCTGCCAGCAGCATCTAGCACAATTCACGTCTCCTTAAAGCATGCTCCTTCCTGACTTGCAGCCAGGCTCATGTTTTTGAGCCCCCTTATTCCTGCTGCACCATATGCCATCTCTAGCTCTCTCCTCTGCCCACAGTAGTCAGTACCACAGTGATCTTACCCCATCCCCAGGCTTTCAATACCATCTGAATGCTGATGACACTCAAGATCATGTCTTCAGTCTTGACCTCTTCTCTGAACTCCAGACCAACAGATCCCAGCATCTTCACTCTAGTGAAGACAATGTATATATGCCTCCCACATTCAACTTGGCACTCAGCCTGTACCCTACTATGTGCACACCACCACAGGCAAGTCCCTGATATGGGCATGGTGGGGGCTGTAAAGATCTCTTCCCCTAAAGACCTTCTACTTAGTGGAGAGAGGAGTTAGGTTAAGCAGAGTCACTGATTACTCAGCACTAAACCTAACTGAGATGAGCCCTGGGAGCAGAGAGGCAGAGACAGAGAGCATAAATCAGCTTGCGTTGGAACCCAGAGGGTGTATTCTGGGCAGCTGTCACTTATCTTGGCCTTAAAAAGCAGAAGTGATAGGAAGATGAGGAGTCTGAGAAATAGAATGTGCTGATTCAGCAGACCTACCGGGTAACTACAGAGTGAATCTCCAGCCCAGGCCACAGGGAAGAGTCACCCATGGTGTTCAATACCAGCTTGAAAGTGAAAAGTGAAAGTGAAGTTGCTTAGTCGTGTCCGACTCTTTGCCATCCCATGGACTATAGCCTACCAGGTTCCTCTGTCCATGGGATTTTCCAGGCAATAGTACTGGAGTGGATTGCCATTTCCTTCTCCAGGGGATCTTCCCAACCCAGGGACTGAACCCAGGTCTCCCACATTGTAGACAGACGCTTTACCATCTGAGCCACCAGGGAAGTCAATATCAGCTTAATGGGCAGAAAATATTATTCTAATTAACACATTAGCTGCGCCCCATATGTTTTGAAGTGTTATATTTTCATTATTCTTCTTTTCAAGACATTTTGAAATTTCAGGGTGATTTTCTTAATGAAGAATTAAGTTTCTAAATATTTTTATGATTGATATGGAATTAAATTGCCCTCCACTCATAAAACCTGGCCTGTTTGTAATTGATTCTATGAAATTGCCTGAGAATTTTTCTTTTCTGATCTACAGTATGGTTGGATTTTGCAAGCCTATTTGTTGGGGGTGGAGTTCTATATATATCAATCAGACAAATTTGGTGAAATCACCCACAATATAAATTGATCCATGTCTCCTAATAATTCTATTTCTCTCTATTGATAGACACAGTAATAAGTAATAGTTATATTTAGGTACCAAATATAAAGAGGTAGCCCTCTTTATCCATATTAATAATTCATTTAAATTTTCTCTCATCTGATATTGATATTATAACTCAAGTTTATTCTTGGTTTATATTTTCAGCCTTTCTCTGAGGGTCACCTTAAGTATATGTCTTGTTAACAGGATAAAAATCAACTTCCCTTTTATCAATCTAATACTTACAGTCAAAAGTATATAACTTTAATCTGATTACATTTATTGGTATTACTGATATATATATACACTCTTTTTAGCCAACTTATTTTGTGTCCACCTCTTTTTTTTTTTCTTTTCTTTTCTTTGCTGCTTTTTTACATCTACTTTCTGGATTCTGCTTTGATTGATGAAATTTAATATATTCTGCTCTTTTCATTCTCTGTTAGTTTCAAAATTATAGATTTTTATGTCTGTGTTTTAGTTATCTCTGTACTATAAATCTTCTAAACAAAATGTAATTATTCACAATATATCCCCTACAAAGATGACAGGAAATTTTGCATATTTTAAGTACCCTTTAAATACTGTCTCCCTTCTTGTTATTGCTATCTAGGGTTTATTTTTACCATGTTAAACAATAAATTATTTTTTGTGACCAATGCTTGTGATAGTTTTCTTATCAAATGTATCAATTTCTATGCTCACCATCATTTCTCCTACCCCATGCCTCCAATCCCTTGTTTACCATTCTTACTGCAGTAGACTTGTTAACTGTCCTCTTTTTGAGGGTCTTATTGGAAAATTCCCCTCATCTTTCATGATTTAAAAATCTGCATTTAGTTCATCCTCTTGTGTCTTGTTGCTGATCAGTTTCCTTCAGTCTAATTGTTGTCTTTTTGAAGGTTATCTGTTGTTTTCTTTGGCTATTTAAAAGTTCTCTTTATCCTGTTGTTCTGCTGTAGGAAGATGGTGTTTCTAGGTGTTGATTTATTTCTGTTTCTCCTTTTTTAGTATTTAGAATGCAGTTTTGAAAGATTCAAGTCTTTCTCCTGTTCTTCAAACTCCTAACCCATTATTTCTCCAAATATCATTTCTCCACCATTCTTTCCACTCTCTCCTTGAAGTTCTTTAGGTGAATGCTGGGGTCCCTCAGCATGCACTCTGTGTCTCTACCTAGTCTTTAGTGGGGATATGTTATCTCTTTCTCAGTACTTTGCACTGAGTGAATTTCTTCAAACTCATTAACTTTCTCTCCATCTGTCTCTAGGATTGAACTAGTCCCACTCACTTTCTTTGAACAACTTATATGTCCTTCATGGAGAAGGCAATGGCAACCCACTCCAGTACTCTTGCCTGGAAAATCCCATGGACAGAAGAGGCTGGTGGGCTGCAATCCATGGGGTCGCTGAGGGTCGGACATGACTGAGCGACTTCACTTTCACTTTTCACTTTCCTGCATTGGAGAAGGAAATGGCAACCCACTGCAGTGTTCTTGCCTGGAGACTCCCAGGGACGGGGGAGCCTGATGGGCTGCCGTCCATGGGGTCGCCCAGAGTCGGACACGACTGAAGCGACTTAGCAGCAGTATACGTCCTTCATGTACAAGGTTTCTAATTAGTTATTTTCACACCTCCCTATTCTTGTTTCATGTCTGCCTCTTCTTGTTTCGTGTGTTCTTGTTCTCACCTGGGAGTATTCCTTCATTTATCATTTTATGCATGTGGAATATAGTAAGTTTAAAATCAGTAAGATATTTTCATATACTTGATATGATTTAAGTGAATCCGTTGCTGTTGCTTAGTCACTAAGTCATGTCTGACTCTTTCGTGACCCCATGGACTGTAGCCTGCCAGGCTCCTCTGTCCTTCAGTATCTCCTGGAGTTTGCTCAGATTCGTGTCCACTGAGTCACTGATTCTATATATCCATCTCATTATCTGCTGCCCCCTTCTCCTTTTGCCTTCAGTCTTTCCCAGCATCAGAGTCTTTTCCAGTGAGTTGTCTCTTTGCATCAGTTCAGTTCAATTCAGTTCACTTCAGTTCAGTCGCTCAGTCATGTCCGACTCTCTGCAACCCCATGTATCACAGCATGCCAGGCCTCCCTGTCCATCACCATATCCCAGAGTTCACTCAGACTCACATCCATTGAGTCCGTGATGCCATCCAGCCATCTCATCCTCGGTCGTCCCCTTCTTTTCCTGCCCCCAATACCTCCCATCATCATAGTCTTCTCCAATGAGTCAACTCTTCACATCAAGTGGCCAAAGTACTGGAGCTTCAGCTTCAGCATCATTCCTTCCAAAGAAATCCCAGGCTGATATCCTTCAGAATGGACTGGTTGGATCTCCTTGCAATCCAAGGGACTCTCAAGAGTCTTCTCCAACACCACAGTTCAAAAGCATCAATTCTTCAGCGCTCAACCTTCTTCATAGTCCAACTCTCACATCCATACATGACCACAGGAAAAACCATAGCCTTGACTAGAGGGACCTTAGTTGGCAAAGTAATGTCTCTGCTTTTGAATATGCTATCTAGGTTGGTCATAACTTTTCTTCCAAGGAGTAAGCATCTTTTAATTGCATGGCTGCAGTCACTATCCGCAGTGCTTTTGGAGTCCCCCAAAAATAAAGTCTGCCACTGTTTCCACTGTTTCCCCATCTATTTGCCATGAAGTGATGGGACCAGATGCCATGATCTTTGTTTTCTGAATATTGAGCTTTAAGCCAACTTTTTCACTCTCCTCTTTCACTTTCATCAAGAGGCTTTTTAGCTCCTCTTCACTTTCTGCCATAAGGGTGGTGTCATCTGCATATCTCAGGTTATTGATATTTCTCCCAGCAATCTTGATTCCAGCTTGTGTTTCTTCCAGTCCAGCATTTCTCATGATGTACTCTGCATAGAAGTTAAATAAGCAGGGTGACAATATGCAGCCTTGATGTACTCCTTTTCCTATTTGGAACCAGTCTGTTGTTCCATGTCCAGTTCGAACTGTTGCTTTCTGACCTGCATACAGATTTCTCAAGAGGCAGGTTAGGCGGTCTGGTATTCCCATCTCTCTCAGAATTTTCCACAGTTTATTGTGATCCACACAGTCAAAGGCTTTGGCATAGTCAATAAAGCAGAAAGAGATGTTTTTCTGGAACTCTCTTGCTTTCCCCATGATCCAGAGGATATTGGCAATTTGATCTCTGGTTCCTTTGCCTTTTCTAAAATCAGCTTGAACATCAGGGAGTTCATGGTTCATGTATTGCTGAAGCCTGGCTTGGAGAATTTTGAGCATTACTTTACTAGCATGTGAGATGAGTGCAATTGTGCGGTAGTTTGAGCATTCTTTGACATTGCCTTTCTTTGGAACTGGAATGAAAACTGACCTTTTCCAGTCTTGTGGCCACTGCTGAGTTTTCCAAATTTGCTGGCATATTGAGTGTAGCACTTTCACAGCATCGTCTTTCATGATTGCATCAAGTGGCCAAAATATTGGAGCTTCAGCTACATTATCAGTCTTTCCAATGAATATTCAGGACTAATTTCCTTCAGGGTTGACTGGTTTGATCTCTTTGTGATCAAGGGACTCTCAAGAGTCTTCTCCAGCACCACAATTCAAAAGCATCAATTCTTCAGCACAAAAGGCACATAGTCACACATATATACACTTTTTATGTACATAATTTCAGGCTCTCACAGATGAAAGAAATCCAACCATGGGCCCCATTGATCTAAAATCTCTAGCATAAGGACCTTTAGATCTATGAGAGTATAACAGAAGAATCAGAAATGAGGAGTCATGAGACTTAAGAACATATTTCCCCTTCACTGATCCTCCTCCATATGATAAAGCCTATAAAAACCAAGTTATTAGTGTGGGGATGCTTCAGAAAATGCCACCAGGGGGCGTAAGCATCAGTTGTATGCTATGAGCCTTAAACCAACATAGTTCTCACACAAAAAATGCTTTGTTAGAATTAATCTCAAAAATATACAAGCAGCTTATGCAGCTCAATCCCAGAAAAATAAACGACCCAATCAAAAAATAGGCCAAAAAACTAAACAGATATTTCTCCAAATAAGACATATAGATGGCTAACAAACACATGAAAAAACATTCAACAACACTCATTAGCAGAGAAATGCACAAATGAGGTACCATCTCACGCTGGTCAGAATGGCTGCCATCAAAAAGTCTACAAGCAATAAATGCTGGAGAGGGTGTGGAGAAAAGGGAACCCTCTCACACTGTTGGCGGGAATGCAAACTAGTACAGCCACTATGGAGAACAGTGTGGAGATTCCTTAAAAAACTGGAAATAGAACTGCCTTATGACCCAGCAATCCCACTTCTGGGCATACACACCAAGGAAACCAGAATTGAAAGAGACACGTGTACCCCAGTGTTCATCGCAGCACTGTTTATAATAGCCAGGACATGGAAGCAACCTAGATGTCCATCAGCAGATGAATAGCTAAGAAAGCCGTTGTACATATGCGTGATGGAATATTACTCAGCCATTAAAAAGAATGCATTTGAATCAGTTCTAATGAGGTGGATGAAACTGGAGCCTATTATACAGAGTGAATTAAGTCAGAAAGAAAAACACCAATATATTAACACATATATATGGAATTTAGAAAGACTGTAATGATGACCCTATATGCGAGACAGCAAAAGAGACACAGATGTAAAGAACAGACTTTTGGACTCTGTTGGAGAAGGTGAGAGTGGGACAATTTGGGAGAATAGCTAGCATTGAAACATGTATATTACCATAAGTGAAACAGATCGCTAGTCCAGGTTCAGTGCATGAGACAGGGCACTCAGGGCCAGTGCACTGGGATGACCCTGAGGGATGGGATGGGGAGGGAGGTGGGAGGGGGGTTCAGGATGGGGGACACATGGACACCCATGGCTGATTCATATGAATATGGAAAAAGCCACTACAATATTGTGAAGTAATTAGCCTCCAATTAAAATAAATTAATTAATTCAGAAGAAAAAAAATGCTCGGTTGAGTACCCATTCAGGGTGCTCTGTTTCAGGACCACGCTTCATACCATGTATTTTGTCCAGTTTAGGAAATAAAACGGGGCTTCCCAGGTGGTACAGCAGTAAAGAGTCTGCCTGCCAGTGCAGGAGCTGCCAGAGATGCAGGTTCAATCCCTGAGGCGGGAAGATACCCTGGAGAGGGAAATGGCAACTCGCTACAGTATTCTTGCCAGGAGAATACCATGGACAGAGGATACTGGTTGGCTAGAGTTCACAGGGTCACAGAGAGTTAGACAAAAATGAGCAACTAAGCACACATGAAGGAAATAACTTATTCGCTTCCCCCAGAAGACTTCTGAGTCTTGCAATAATATTAGTCTCTCTTTGTCCTCATGGAATAGGCTATCATTTATACCTATACCATAACAGAGGCTGTCAAAAGGACCTAAGGAATGGTCTAATATGCCACAAAATCAAGGCAGTCAGTGTAGTAATATTAATAGATTCTATAGACCAGCCTTGGGACAAAGTTTTCAACCTGATTCTAGCCCCCTAGAAGATACATTCTGAATCTAGATAGATTCCTAAGCACAGTCCACACAGCCTGGATGTCCCCAAAGAACATGGGTCATGTTTAGGATCGTAACACTGAACTGTTAGAACAGAAACAATCAAGTAGCCCAGCCTCACCTTATTTTACAGATGGATGGGACAGTAGACATTTCCCCCTGAGACCGTATAATTAGCTTCTGACAGAGCTGGCACTGCACCCCTCAGAAGAAGGTATTCTAGGACTTGGGAAACAAGACATTTCATGAATGCTGCTGGCAGAGTCTGGAGAATGTGAAGAAACATGGTTTGCAACATTATTCTAAAGAGTAGTCCTAAGAACTGGAAGGGTGTCCATGAGGGAAGGATGGTGCTAGGAAAGACACGAAGCAAATTGAACAATCGAATGTGGTGTCAGCACTGTAACATGATTAAAAGCATGGATCTAGGCAGCCTGCCACACTTGAGTTTCCTGGCTCCACTGCTTGCCAGCAATTCGTTCTCACTTGTCTGTGCCTTAGTTTTCCCATCTGTAAAATGGGTATAAAAATCGGATGGTCATCGTAGGGTTGTTACCACCATTAAATGTATGAATATTTAAAGATCCCTTGAAATGTCATCTGACCCAGACATACAAGTATTTGTTAAATAAGTACTTATTTGTCTCACTCCAGCCTTAAACAACTTCTACTGCCTTAAGTAGAAAGACAGGTCTCAGACATATCGTCAGAATCCTCAGGTCTTCCTAAATTTATGAAGTGGGGCTGGATGAAGAAAGTGGAGGAGGCCTGTATCCCTGCCATGGTGAGATAAATTTCTTGAGAAGAACTGGAGAGAAAACCTGAAAGCAACACATTAAATCAAGAACTTGAGCAACTTTACAGAAATAATTGCTGCCAGGCTAGGGGACACAAAAGGCTGAAGGAATATAAGGTGACTTTCTTCACAATGAGCAAGGAATCTGCTCAGCTTTGATTCAAGCTTCTCTAGGGGAAGAAAAACGTTTTTTTCTTAAATTATGAAAAGGCCCTGCAATCAGAGTCTCCCATTATCACAGGGATAAAATATCAATTTTTGTCAGGATAAAACGAAGCACAGATTGGCCCTGATAGGGAAAATTAAATTTCTGGCCTCCACTTGATTTGATATTTATCACTCCCTTACTCCAGAAATGTTCTGTCACAAAACATTAAAAAAATTTATTCATCACACACCAAACAAACTTAAAGGCTCTTGGAAAGCAGAACTGACAAATAACAGGTGTGACTGAGAGAAAATCAAAGGGTTGAGTGAGAAAAGGGATAAAGGAAAAAAAATTAAAAAATATTAATCATCTCAGGGAGTTCTGCAAAGAGAAAAATGGGTGCAGAGAGAAACTGCACAGATGAGTTTCACATGTGAGAGGCAAAAATTCCATCACCCGCTCTCTGACGCAAGGCTACCCAAATGGTTACTTTCAGTTCCCTCTTGCAGACGGTTGCTGAGACAACCACATCCTTCCATCCCAGATTACGCAGATCTACCACAAGTACAATATCCTCATCACATCCTCCTTCCCAGCTTTCCCCCCTCAAGGGTATCAGAATTCAGGGAACTCAAAATCAGTTCCTCAAAATGAACTCTTCTGTCAAAAAGTTCAGACTATTATATGTCACCTAGAATAGCTTAGATAAATCTCTTCCATCTGTTCTAAGAAATCAGAATCAGGCTCTTAATTCTAATTAATGAACTTTTTCCATCAATTTGGACAGTGACATGGCCCTTGTTTCAGGTATTATCACTTGTCTTTTGTAGAAATGAGACTTTACTTTCTTCCACTTAGAAGGGCAGCTCCTGAAGTGTAAATAAATCAATGCTGTGAAGAAGGCTGAGCACCGAAGAATTGATGCTTTTGAACTGTGATGCTGGAGAAGACTCTTGAGAGTCCCTTGGACTGCAAGGAGATCCAACCAGTCTATTCTGAAGGAGATCAGCCCTGGGATTTCTTTGGAAGGAATGATGCTAAGCCTGAAACTCCAGCACTTTGGCCACCTCATGTGAAGAGTTGACTCATTGGAAAAGACTCTGATGCTGGGAGGGATTGGGGGCAGGAGGAGAAGGGGACGACCGAGGATGAGATGGCTGGATGGCATCACTGACTCGATGGACGTGAGTCTGAGTGAACTCCGGGGGTTGGTGATAGACAGGGAGGCCTGGCGTGCTGCGATTCATGGGGTCGCAAAGAGTCGGACACGACTGAGCGACTGAACTGAACTGATATATATATATATAAATCAAACGAGGCTACTTCAGGTTATCTAGCACTAGAACCAAGAGTACTAATCATAAAGGCATGAAAGGGGCCACTGTCCTGAATTAGGACAAGCGCTCACATCGAGTTAATGTGCTACAAGTCAGTTCCATTTCAGTAAAGACACTGTGGCCTTCCCAGGTGGCTCAGCGGCAAAGAATCTGCCTGCCAACGCAGGAGGCACAGGGGACACCGACTTGATCCCTCGTTTGGGAAGATCCCCTGGAGTAGGAAATGGCAACCCATTCTAGTATGCATAGCCCCATAGGCTACAGTTCATGAGGTCCCAAAGTGTTGATATGACTGAGCATACACGCGTGATACTATGTTATAGAGAAGATGTGCCCTGTTAAATAACTTAAAGAATAAAAAAGGTGGTGGACAAATGCTCCTTGTCTGTAAGGAGATGATAAATATCAGAACTAAGAAACTAGGGATATGCATTGCTATATAAAACGTTTAAAGAAGTTATACATAAAAGTACAAAATAATGCGTGATTTCAAGTAGGGAGCAGGAATCAGTAGAGTCCTTAGGAGAATAAATAGTTTCTAAAATAAAATATGTAGAAAATCATTCAATCAGAATGAGATAGGGAAGATGCATTAAGATGTCAGATTAAAGTTGCATATGGTATTTGCAGCATACATGCTAAGTTGATTCAGTCATGCCCAACTCTTTGTGACCCCATGGACTGTAGCCCACCAGGCTCCTCTGTCGATGGGATTCTCCAGGCAAGAATACTGGAGTGGGTTGCCATGCCCTCCTCTGGGGGCTCCTCCCAACCCAGGGATAAAACCTATTCTGTCACGTCTCCTGCATTTGCAGGCAGGTTTTTTTTAATCACAAATTCCACCTGGCAAGCCCAGTATATGTACAGGACAAGCCAATAGGACCTCAGAATGGTTAAAGTTTCTTTGAGCTCCTAGACTCAAAGTCTTACCAACTATGAACATGGGCAAATTACTTAAACTGGGAGTACCTACTTCATAGAGTTATTAAAGTCACTTAACACAATGCCTAACCCAGAGTAAACAATCATCCATATTAGCTATTTTATGGCTAAGATACATAGAGTTGGTTCTAACATCATGGAGAAACTCAAATTTCAGACTGTTATGAAGTCTGTCACTGAGAAAAAGCCAAGAGTGGGGTTTGAAGAGAAAGATAATTTCTGAGTATGTAGGTTTTAACTGGAGATCACAGAGACTGCAGGTGTGGGATGAGTTAAGATGAAAAGGACTAAGCGCCACACGAAAGCAGGGGCGGTGGGGATAGAAATGGGGGAGGCTCACTTGAACGGAATCTTAGGTAGGATATATAGACTAGGCACTGACTGTGGAGTAAGAGGAAGGATAGTCCACTCTGATTACAAAACTGTGGGCCTGAGTAGCTTGGATAATGGTGGTATCACAGTCAAGGAATGAGCGTGAGGAGCTAATGGGATGGGGGAGGTTACCAATCTGATTTTCACCATGCTGCCTCTGGGGTACATAGAAGAACCAGGGGGAGCTTAAGTTGGTGGATTTGAGGGGCATTTGTGTGCACGGCTACGGCTGACCCTAAGTGAGCCCATGATACAGCTGAGGGGAAAAATACAGGGGGAAAAATACAGAGGGAAAAATGGGAGAAGACTGCTCCCTGGGGAGTCCCGGGACAGGGTAGCAATAGCAGAAAGGGAATTAGCATGAGACTGCACAGAAGTCAAGAGAAGAGAGGCTTCCAGGAGGTGAGGGACTGTGTCCAGGGCCACAGGGTCATGGAGAAATCAGAAGGACAAAGACCGGGAAGATGCTTCCACATCTGGCAATTAGGATGTCCAGGGCAGAGAGCTTTTCATGATTTTGTTAATTTTTAAAAAGCAAGAAGTCAAAAAAGAATATTAGAACAAACACGTCCATGCCCATCAGTAAGTAGAGTGATGAGATAAGAGCTGTAGAACAAATAATTTCAAGCTTTGTATGGAAATACAAAAAACCTCGAATAGCCAAAGCAATCTTGAGAAAGAAGAATGGAACTGGAGGAATCAACTTGCCTGACTTCAGGCTCTACTACAAAGCCACAGTCATCAAGACAGTATGGTACTGGCACAAAGACAGACATATAGATCAATGGAACAAAATAGAAAGCCCAGAGATAAATCCACACACATATGGACACCTTATCTTTGACAAAGGAGGCAAGAATATACAATGGAGTAAAGACAATCTCTTTAACAAGTGGTGCTGGGAAAACTGGTCAACCACTTGTAAAAGAATGAAACTAGATCACTTTCTAACACCGCACACAAAAATAAACTCAAAATGGATTAAAGATCTAAATGTAAGATCAGAAACTATAAAACTCCTAGAGGAGAACATAGGCAAAACACTCTCAGACATAAATCACAGCAGGATCCTCTATGATCCACCTCCCAGAATGCTGGAAATAAAAGCAAAAATAAACAAATGGGATCTAATTAAAATTAAAAGCTTCTGCACAACAAAGGAAAATATAAGCAAGGTGAAAAGACAGCCATCTGAATGGGAGAAAATAATAGCAAATGAAGCAACTGACAAACAACTAATCTCAAAAATATACAAGCAACTTATGCAGCTCAACTCCAGAAAAATAAACGACCCAATCAAAAAATGGGCCAAAGAACTAAATAGACATTTCTCCAAAGAAGACATACGGATGGCTAACAAACACATGAAAAGATGCTCAACATCACTCATTATTAGAGAAATGCAAATCAAAACCACAATGAGGTACCACTTCACACCAGTCAGAATGGCTGCGATCCAAAAATCTGCAAGCAATAAATGCTGGAGAGGGTGTGGAGAAAAGGGAACCCTCCTACACTGTTGGTGGGAATGCAAACTAGTACAGCCACTATGGAGAACAGTGTGGAGATTCCTTAAAAAATTGCAAATAGAACTACCTTATGACCCAGCAATCCCACTTCTGGGCATACACACCGAGGAAACCAGAATTGAAAGAGACACATGTACCCCAATGTTCATCGCAGCACTGTTTATAATAGCCAGGACATGGAAACAACCTAGATGTCCATCAGCAGATGAATGGATAAGCAAGCGGTGGTACATATACACAATGGAGTATTACTCAGCCGTTAAAAAGAATTCATTTGAATCAGTCCTGATGAGATGGATGAAACTGGAGCCGATTATACAGAGTGAAGTAAGCCAGAAAGAAAAACACCAATACAGTATACTAACACATATATATGGAATTTAGGAAGATGGCAATGACGACCCTGTATGCAAGACAGGGAAAGAGACACAGATGTGTATAACAGACTTTTGGACTCAGAGGGAGAGGGAGAGGGTGGGATGATTTGGGAGAATGACATTCTAACATGTATACTATCATGTGAATTGAATCGCCAGTCTATGTCTGACGCAGGATGCAGCATGCTTGGGGCTGGTGCATGGGGATGACCCAGAAAGATGTTCTGGGGAGGGAGGTGGGAGGGGGGTTCATGTTTGGGAATGCATGTAAGAATTAAAGATTTTAAAATTTAAAAAATAAAAAACTAAAAATTTAAAAAAAAAAAAGAAAAGCATCAAAAAAAAAAAAAAAGAGTCTATGGAGTGAGCATGAATCAGCACCAAGTGCAAACAAAGTCTTGCTTCATGAGAAGTTTCAGAATGGAAATGTGAGGGGTACGGAAAGTCAATACCGTTTTAGGGTAAAGAAGAATGCGGTACATATAAACAAAGAAAGTGCCCCTGGGGAAGAAGACACACAACTGAAATAGAGAGAGGGGTAAATTTTGACAAGTACACTGAGAAGGAAATGGGAGAAAGGAAGACAGCCCAGAAAGGTGCGGTGGTCTCTGCTAAACCCCCAGAAGTTTGGATGAAGAGTAGAAATCAAGACCAAATTTAAGTGGAATAAAATCTTTAAAAATTGTGAATCACTGTGTTGTACACCTGAAATCATATAATACTGTACATCAACTGTACCTCAGTGAAAATAAAAATAACAATTTAGAAATATATATAAAGGAGTATGGCACTTCCCAGATGGTCCAGTGTTGAAGACTTCACCCTCCAATGTAGGGGCGACAGGCCTGATCCCTGGGTGGGGAGCTAAGCTCCCACGTGTCTTCGAGGCCAAAACATTACAAAGAAGCAATATAGCAACAAATTCAGTGGAGACTTTTAAAAATGAGCCACATCAAAAAATCTTTGAAAAAATTAAAATAAAAAAATAAAAATTTTAATTAAAAAAATTAACATAAACTTTGAAAAATAGAGAAAGGGAAGTAAAAAGCTCAGGTAGGGTCATTTTAATTTTGATGGAAGCAATGAAGTTCAAGATTTGAACTATCAAGCCTTTAATTACCTTAAGAGGCAGAGAACTCATTATCACATAAAAGAGTTAATTCTGTTTTTGAACAGTTCACATTGGAAGGAACTTCTTCCCTTCACGGGCTGAAATCTGTTTTCTTGTAACTACTACATCACACTCCTGCGTCTGCCCTCTGGGACTGTAGGAGTTTAGATACATCCCTCTTTTACATGACTCCTTGACAAATATCTGAAGATAACAAACATGCCCCAGCTGAGTTACTCGGTTCTAGCTAAAATATTTCCTGAGTTCTCAAATGTTCTCTCAGCCATGATTAAGCTCTGCATGGATAGTTTCTTGTTTGCAGAGAAACAAGAAACACGTTTATCCTCAGGGAATGCCAGAGTAGGAATAGGGTTTTAGTAATCAAGAAAAATTAAGAGTATTTGGATGAGTTCGTGTGGATGCTGCAGTGTGGAAAAAGTGAAAATGTTAGTCGCTTGGTTGTGTCTGACTCTCTGCAACCCCATGAACTGTAGCCTACCAGGCTCCGCTGTCCATGGAATTCTCAAGGCAAGAATACTGGACTGAATTTAGGTTTCCTGCACTGCAGGCAGATTCTTTACCATCTGAGCCACCAGGGAAGCCCAGATGCTGCTGTGTGGTGCTGGGCAAACAGTGCCCATCTGGGACCCAGCCGCATCAAATGTAAGGTGAGAATCTATTTCACCTTACCTCTCCATTATTCTCCACAAAAAGGATGCAAAACAAAACGCCAGCGAGATCAACAAAAGGAACAGCTCCTTAAGTGACCTGGGGTAAAGTCAGCCCTAACTCCTGCTCCAGCTGAAAACCTTGCTCAGGAGAACTGTAGCCCTAACTCTCACATCCTGCCAGTGAAACTCCCAGAGGAAAAAGTCTCTGCAGGGGCTTCCCTGGTGGTCTAGTGGTTAAGAATCTGCTTGCCAATGCAGGGGACACACGTTCGATTCTTGGTCTGGGAAGATCTTACATGCTACAGAGAAACTAAGCCTGTGCATCCCAACTACCAACCCAACACTCTAGAGACCTCAAGCTGCAACTACTGAGAAACCACCTTGAGAAACCATGCAATGAGAAGCCCACACACCGCAGTTTGGGAATACCCACCTCTTGTTGCAACTGGAGAAAGCCCTTGAGCAGCAAGGAAGACCCAATGCAGCCAAAATTAAATAAATAAATCTTGTTTAAAAAAAGTCTCTGCAGATCATCAAAATCATGGGGCATAGTATAGCATCTCTGCTGAGTCCCTCTAATTCACCCTGTGAGTGAAAAACCTGCCTGCCAGTGAAGAACCTGCCTGCCGATGCAGGAGACATAGGAAGTGGGGATTCAGTCCTTGGGTCAGGAAGATCCCCTGGAGGAGGAATGGCAACCCACTCCAGTATTTTTGCCTGGAGAACCCCATGGACAGAGGAGCTTGACAGGCTACATGTAGCTCATAGGGTCACCCAGAGTTGGACACGACTGAAGCAACTTAGCATGCATGAGATAGCTTGGGTTCAGCTTTTTAGTTCCACCTATCTTCCAGCCTACAACCAGCAACTTGGCCTTTTGTTGTTAATCACCTTCAAAAACTCAGCAGCTACCTTTACTATTTCTAAAGACATAAACCCAAGGCTTGGAAATTAATTGATCTTCCAAGAAGGTGTATAACTCCCTAAACTGATGTATATTTTTTTATCACTATTGCCTGACTAAGAAAAATATACTTGGTATATTTCCCTATATATAAATATACATGATTTTCCTAAGTTACTCTATCGCAGCCCCTCTCTGGGTTAACTCTAAAAAACTTCTGCTTTAACCTCTTTGGTTTTATTCCCAGTCAGTCTCTGTAATATTTTCACTCCCTTCCCAGTCTCACCAAACATCCTCTCCCTCCCTCCGCTATTGTTCTTCCTGTCAATCCAGCTCTTGCTTATCATAAATTAGCATTTTTCAGTATCCACATTTAGATTTAAAACACAGAGGACAGTTCTGTTGACTGTGTAAGAAGTGCACACAAACCACCCAGAGAAAGCTGTCCATCCAGGCTGGTGCTGAAGAGAGACAGGCAAGCAGAGTGCTTGCTCTAGGAAGCATTCCATTAAATCCTTGCGATCTGGGTGTTTCAGCAGAAAGAAACAGAAGATGTTTTTCTTTGCATAAACTTATCAGTGAGTTTGCAAAACACAGGGAATCACAACTAAAGGGATCCTGTGAGAGATGTCAGTCTGAGAAAAGGGCAGATTCAGTGTTGACAAAAATCAAATCTCCCCATCATCCCTCACCAGCTCTGCCCTGGTCCACAGGAAGTGAAGACTTATGTGTTTCAGCAAGGCTATTCTTAACACATTAGAAAACTGTTTTGGAAATGAGAGCTCTATATCTGTGTACATATAGTAGGCACATACTCTAGACGCACAGACCCATACACATACATGTATATTGGCTGGAGAAGTTATCAAATTTGGCAAAAGTGTTGGGGAAGCCTGGAGCTGAGTTTGAATTTCTGACAACTTTTGTGAATCAGCAGCTCTTAAAAGCATAGAATACAATAATCTCACCCGTGGAGTCTCTTTCTTTAATCACTGAAGAAGTTAAAAATAGTTGCACTCATATATACGGAATCTAGAAAGCTAAATTGATGAACCTGTTTGCAGGGAAGGAATGGAGACTCAGCTGTAGCAAATGGCCTTGCGGACACAGTGAGGGAGGGAGAGTGTGGGACAAATGAAGAAACTAGCATCAACATATACACACTGTCAGGTGTGGGATGGATGGCTGGTGAGAAGTTGCCACATAGCGCAGGGAGCCCAGTCTGATGCACGGTGATGACTCAGATGGGTGGGATGGGGGGAGGAGACCAAGGGAGGAATGAGATGCATGTATAATTGCGACTGATATGCACTGTCGTATGGCAGAAACCTGAAAGGTCAGGAAGATATCTTGGAGAAGGGCATGGCAACCCACTCCAGTATTCTTGCCTCGAGAATTCCACGGACAGAGGAGTCTAGTGGGCTACGGTCCATGGGGTTACGAAGAGTCAGATATAACTGAGAGACTAACACTCTTTCTTCATGGCAGAAACTAACACAACATTGTAAAAAAAAAAATTCTTTTAAATGTAAGTAAAAGTAAAACCAAAAAAAAAAAAAAAAAACCTAAAAAAAAAGTTGCATGCAACGCGCTCTTAGACCAGCCCTCAGCGGTCAGAGCCAGACGCATTGACCATAAGGCTGCATATTCCCATGAAATCGACTCATTTCAGGATGCTGTATAGTATGTGGTACTTTTGCTCAGATATGTGTGTGTTCACACATTAAAATAACGATACATATATCTATGGAAAGATAGATATGAGAATATACTACTTTTCTTTTTTGACCATAACAAATTACAACAAACTTAGATGTTTCAAGCAAAACCAATTACTCTTACAGTTCCATAGGTTAGAAACTCAGCAAAACCTCACCAGGCAGGGGACTGACCTAAATGGGAAGGAAATCCAAAAAAAGAACAGATATATATGTACCTATAGCCAAAGCCTTTGACTGTGTGGATCACAACAAACTATGGAAAATTCTGAAAGAGATGGGAATACCAGACCACTTGACCTGCCTCTTGAGAAACCTATATGCAGGTCAGGAAACAACAGATAGAACTGGACATGGAACAACAGACTAGTTCCAAATAGGAAAGGAGTACATCAGGGCTGTATATTGTCACCCTGCTTCAACTTATATGCAGAGTACATCATGAGAAATGCTGGGCTGGAGGAAGCACAAGCTGGAATCAAGATTGCCAGGAGAAATATCAATAACCTCAGATGTGCAGATGACACCACCCTTGTTGCAGAAAGTGAAGAGGAACTAAAAAGCCTCTTGATGAAAGTGAAAGAGGAGAGTGAAAAAGTTGGCTTAAAGCTCAACATTCAGAAAACGAAGATCATGGCATCTGGGCCCATCACTTCATGGCAAATAGATGGGGAAACAGTGGAAACACTGTCAGACTTTATTTTGGGGGGCTCCAAATCACTGCAGATGGTGATTGCAGCCATGAAATTAAAAGACGCTTACCCCTTGGAAGGAAAGTTTGACCAACCTGGATGCCATATTAAAAAGCAGAGACATTACTTTGCCAACAAAGGTCCATCTAGTCAAGGCTATGGTTTTTCCAGTGGTCATTTATGGATGTGAGAGTTGGACTGTGAAGGAAGCTGAGCGCCAAAGAACTGATGCTTTTGAACTGTGGTGTTGGAGAAGACTCTTGAGAGTCCCTTGGACTGCAAGGAGATCCAACCAGTCCATCCTAAAGGAGACCAGTCCTGGGTGTTCATTGAAAAGACTGATGCTGAGGCTGAAATTCCAATACTTTGGCCACCTCATGTGAAGAGTTGACTCATTGGAAAAGACTCTGATGCTGGGAAAGACTGGGGGCAGGAGGAGAAGGGGACGATAGAGGATGAGATGGTTGGATGGCATCACCAACTTGATGCACATGAGTTTGGGTAAACCCAGGAGTTGGTGATGGACAGGGAGGCCTGGTGTGCTGTGGTTCATGGGGTCACAAAGAGTCGGCCATGACTGAGTGACTGAACTGAACTGAACTGATAGCTGATTCACATAGTAGAAACTAACACAGCAGTGTAAAGCACCTAAACGCCAATAAAAATCCATTTTTAAAAGAGTCTCACTGGTTAAAAATCAAGGTGTCACCTGTTCAGGCCTCTTATTTGGAGGCTAGGGGAAAGAATCCGCTTCTAGGTTCACTCAAGTTGTCAGCAGAAGTCAGTTCCTTGTTACTTTAGGGCCAGGGTCCCCATCTCCTCTCTGTCTGTTATCTTGGAGTTGCTCTCAACTTCCTTCCTCCATCCTCAAAGTCAGCAACAGTCCATCAAGTTCTGTTCCTGTTTTTTGTGTTTCTGATTTCCCCACCTGACATATCTCTTCTGCCTCCTTTTCTACCACATCCAACTTCAGGCACTGAAAGTTCTCAGTGTTGAACAGACTACATTGCGCTCACTCCAGTACTCCAGGATAATCTTCCCTAGTTTAAGGTCTATAATGTAAATTACTTCTGCAGGGTTCCTTTGCCATATAAAGCAACCGATTCACAGAATCAAGAGACTGGGGCAAGGACATCTTGGAGGATCCATTTTGTGACCTACCACAGTGAATTCCATGACCTAAATTCCTATTTATACTAAACTTCAACTGACATTTCAGGAATATTGGCTGCTTGTCCAGAACTATATATTTATTGGGTTGGCCAAAAAGTTCATCTTTTGGAATATCATATGGAAAGACCCAAATGCATTTTTTGGCCAACCCAATACAACACTCTTAAACATGTCTCTTCTCTGTTAGCATCTTTCACGTTTCTAAATCCACTTAATCCTGATCATCCTACCGAGTGATGACTTCCCCTCCAATTCCTAAACCATTTCTGACAGTGGCAGAGACCACAGACCTGTGCTACAATCTAACCAAAGTGAGTGGTCTCAGGCCATTGGTCTACCTCTCATCCAGGATGTTGAAAACATATCCTGGTAACTCATGCACTATGAAGGATACAACCATGAATTATCCAATACCTCAAAATCATTATACTAGCAATCAGATGGCTATATGGCCCTGCCATGGGCACTCTCTACATTTTTCCAAATCACCAAATGATCCTCCTTCTTACTTAGGCCTCCCTGAACTGCTCCTTAGAAAGTGTTAGTCACTCAGTTGTATCTGACTCTTGTGACCCCATGGAATATAGCCCACCAGGCTCCTCTGTCCATGGGATTCTATAGGCAAGAATACTGGAGTGGGTTACCACACCCTTCTCCAGGGGGATCTTCCCAACTCGGGAATCGATCCCAGGTCTCCTGCATTGTAGGCAGATTCTTTACACTCTGAGCCACCAGGGCACCTCAGAATATTTTTATTTTAATATTAAAGCTTGGGGGCTCGGTAGTTGTGGTCAGGCTTAGTTGTCCTGAGCCATGTGAAATCTTAGTTCCCTGACCAGGGATCAAACCCATGTCTCGTGCACTGGAAGGCAGATTCTTAACCACTGGACTACCAGGGAAGTCTCCACCCTAGAATAATTTTACCTTAACTCTCAGTCTACTTGAATGCCCCTCAGGGACAAGCTGCCCCTCAGGGACAAGCTGCTAGAGCTAGACAGACTTGGTTGGTCCATGGATTGGCTCTGGGCATATCCCTTACTCAAGCATATGGACATTGTGACATTCACCCTCTTGAGCATCTGCTTCTATGGAGAAGTCAAGTGTAGATCACCTGCCTCATGAGAGGGCGATTCCACAGAGCTACACTCTCTGGAATTCGAGTATTATTCTGCGCTATAATCAGCACACTCTGTCTTGAGCCATGCATAGAAGAAAAAAGAAGAAGCAACTGTTTTTGTCAAGTTTATTACAACCACCACCATGACTGCTGTGTCTCCTCGCCCTACAGCTTCACGCTCCGGCTCTCACATGACTCTCATCTTTCACGTGTGGGACATCTGGTCTCTGACTTCTCATTTGACTCCCATACTTCCCTAAACAAAAATTCTGGTCTCAGTTGTTGAATATTCCACCAAATCTTTCCTCTGTGGCTATTTGTATATTTCTCCCTCTCACTCAAAATGAAACTCCAAGGGCTTTCATCCAAAGGATTTGTCATTTCCAAGATAAACCTCTCTCCTACCTGCACGTCTCTGCCACTTCCATTATTTCAGTTATCCTTCAAATGATTTTATCATAAAATCTCATACACTGCACAATAATTGGCAAAGCTTGCTAAATGGGAAGAAATAAGAGTGACATTTATTTCCTTTTCCTGGTGTGGCAGGGCCTTCCTTTAGAACCAGCATAAGTTTCATTAATGTTCTCCACAGTGCTCACTTTTTCTTTCACTAGTAAAGGAAGCTTGACCTAGAGCTGACCTCAGTAGCAGCCCATTAGATAAGTCCTCACAAGGAAGAACACTGCTTTGTACTGATGGTCTCTGTTTAGAGGCGTGCGACCAGATTGAAGCTGTAGGACTGTCCTGATCCTGGTCAATTTAATGTCACAAATAGAGTTCTATGAAACTGTCTTACTATTTTCCTGGCAACAGCCTGAATATTTTCAAACAGCCCCCTACAAAGCCAACTGATTTCCCCACTCAACTCTTCTGCAAAACGTGCTAGAAAAGCTACAGTGGATAACATGTTGCTGGACCAAGGAGCAGCAACTGAAAAGTCATATCTGAACCTTTTTGGCCAACCATCTCTCTGTCTCCCAGAGTTTCTTTCAACTGACGTGTACTACAACAGATGCTTCTTTAAAAGAATGACACAGTCCCCAGGAGAAGATTTTTAGCGTCTCCTTCTTACAATTAAAACTTTACATTTTTTCTGACATATTTCTAGAACAGAGTTCAATGCATCATCTTCTAATTAAGGCACTTTTCCCCCAAGGTAAGATATTCGTCTTAGCCTGGGGCCAAGAAAACAGAACCTTGGTGTGAGTAATCAGAACACAGCATCACCATTGTATTAGCCTGCTTTGGGCTACCATAACAAAATACCCAAGATTGGCTGAATTGAACAAGACATGTCTTTTCTTATTATTCTGCAGACTCACAGTTTCTGATCACGTACTTCCTAATTCATTTTCTGATGAGAGCTTGCTTACTTGCTTATAGACGGTCGACCTCTCGCTGTGGCCACACACAGCCTCTCCTCTGCACTCACACAGAGAGCAAGAGCCATCTGGTGCCTCTTTCTCTTCCTATTAGAACATAAGTGCTACTGGACTGGAACCCCACACCATGACCTTTTCTTTCCTTCCTTTTCTCTTGAGGGAATATGGAACATTTTATTTAAAGATTTTTATGTTGACTGGACAGGTTTAGATCTCATACTCATTCTTAAAAAAATAAAATAAAAACTTTTGTAAACCTTTTATTTCAGATTGAGATGTAGCCAGTTAACAATTTTGTGCAGTTTCAGGTGGACAGCAAAGGGACTCAGCCATACATATACATGTATCCATTCTCCCCCAAACTCTCCTCCCATCCAGACTGACATATAACATTGAACAGAGTTCCATCTGCTATACAGTAAGTCCTTGTTGGTTATCCATTTTATTTATTCAACAAAATATTTTTAATCATTTATTTAGACTTCACTGCACAGCATGTGGGATCTTAGTTCCCTGACCAGAAAGGGAACCTCTGCCTCCTGCAGTGGAAGCACAGTCTTAACTACTGGACCCCCAGGCAAGCCCCTGCTTATCCATTTCAAACACAGCAGTGTGGACATGTCCCTTCCAAGCTTCCCAACCATAACTTTCTCCCCAGCAACCATAAGTTCTTTCTCTAAGTCTGTGAGTCTGTTTCTGTTTAGTAAATAATTTCATTTGTATCATTCCTTTTTAGATTCTGCATATAAGCCTACCCTCATGATGTTATTTAATCTTAACTACTTTCTGAAAGAATCTTCTGCAGTGTAAGAGACCTGGGTTTGATCCCTGGAGAAGGGAATGGCAATTGGCTCCAGTATTCCTGCCTAGAAAATTATATGGATAGAGGAGCCTGGTGGGCTACAGTCCATGGGGTCGCAAGAGTTGGACATGACTTAGCGACCAACCACCACCACTTCCTGAAAAGATCTATTTCCAAATACAGTCACATATTAGGGTTTTAACATATGAATTACGGTGGTGGAGGATGGAGAACAGAAGTTAGTTCATAATCACCACGTTGACTCACAGCCTTCCATGAAGAGACAGACCGGGTTACTCAGCATGCGAGTAAACTAGACAAGCTGTAAAGAGAAATTCTACACCCAAGTAGTCAAAGAAAGGGAAGAACAGGTGATAATTTGCCCACACCCCTCCTGTCTCCTGTTTCTAGCTGGTGAGAGTTCACTTCACGAGGTATTAAAACTTTCTTCTTATCTTGGTTACTTTCATGACTTAAAATGCCACAACATATATCTTCATTGTGAGTTTTCATCCAAGTCCAGAAATTGCTGGAAGAACTAGAAACTGCAGGCTTGCTACTAGTCTAGTTTCTTAGGAGCAGTAAGAGGGGGGCTTGGCCTTCCCAGAGTCTTTGGGGACTGCAGTGTTGTGCAGGAGGTGGGCAGCTCCTCCCAAGGAAGAAAGGAGAACGTCTGAGAAGACGAAAAGTCTTGTGTCTAATATAATGGAATGTACTTCGGTGTGTGTGCGTGCTCAGTCACGTCCGACTCCCTGCAGCTCTATGGACTGCAGCCCGCTAGGCTCCTCTGTCCAGGGAATTTTCCAGACAAGAATACTGGAGCAGGTTTCCATTTCCTTCTCCAGGGGATCTTCCCAACCCAAAGGTGTAGGCAGATTTTTTTGACCACTTAGCCACCTGGGAAGCACCAGAATTTACTTCTAATATGAGTTAAAAGACTTAAAGAATACCTTTGGTGTGTGCGTTCTCAGAACCAGATGACCCAAAAAGAGAGAGAATGAAAATATTTCTGATGTCACCATTCATATAGAAGTCAATGGCCGCAGTTTAGATAGAAGGCAGCACATATACGAGAAATGGAGGAGAAACCAAAAGCTACTTATCCCTAATGGAAGGACGTTTCGAAATATGTTTCATTTTTCACTGTTTTGGATATAAACTTCTAAAAATAAAGAAATTGAAAAATTTAGAGTAGACATCAATGGCTAAGTTAATTTGATTAACAGGATAGTAGAAAGTTAACTTTTTTTCTCTCGTGATCAAATATCTGCTCTTGTAGCATCTTGGCAAAAGAAAAACACTACTAAAATCTCTCAGTGATTACCATCACAAAAGGAGCCCGTTCTTGGTCAGTTTGCTAGTATCATCCTCCATATCCACACATATTCAGATCACGGGCTGAGTGATGAAAGCTGGATCTTCCAAAGGCAAGATTTACAGCACCTTGTGAGCCCACAGTGACCTTCAACCATTGGTATCCCTGCCATTCTATCAATGGTACAGGAAAAGCATGCTTTCTAGCAACATGGGATTCCAATATGAATTTCCTAAATAGCAGATCTGGCATAACTATGCAGAATATGCTTAACACAGATAATTAAAATATTGGGTTCACCAAAAAAGTTCATAAGATGTTATGAAAAAAACCAACTGAACCTTATGGCCAACCCAAGATAAGACTAGCTTTCCTGTGATTCTGGTCTCATACACCAAAATTATTCACTTAGATATCACTTAAATGCACTTATTAAACTTGTTTTTTTCTTTCAAATGTCCCCCTGAAAACTTGCCCATGGATCTACATATTTTTCTATCAGGACATAGCCCGTAGGACATGGACATTTTCTCAGAGGAGTTACCAAGTATAAATTCCTAATATGAACCTAACTTGAAGGTTTAAAATCTTATATGGATTGCTACTTCTTACTCAGTATTTCTTCCCAGGACTTTAACCCTAATCATGTTCTACCTCTGATGGCCACACTTCTGAGACCAACCAACTCAACAGAGTGCCTTGTAGAGCTCCTGAGGCCATTACTCATCATTTTCTCTTTATCCCATGTTTATAGACAATGCTATTAACCTTTACCCAACATATTGTGGGAACATGCTGGAGACCAAGCTGTAGTCATCACTAAGTACAGAAAACCAGCCCAGATACACCACCAGGCAAGACTGGCCACACAGAGACAATACCCTATAAATATGTGTTCACTTCATGTCACAGTAAGTCCCCTCCATACAAATGAGTTCTGTTCTTTCTGTTCCAGTTTGTTCATAAGTCCAAAAAGTTAGCCTACTTACCCAACTAACACAATCAGCTATAGAGCTGTACTTTAATAGGTTTATAAAACTTTTTATACAAACAATACATAGAAAACAAACAGAAAATAAAACATTTTCAATCTTATAATACAGTACCTTGAAAAGTATAGAGGTACCAGTTACATCACTGCTGCTTTTACACTTTCTTCCAGACGTCCTGGGCTTGAAATAAAGATACTGTACTTCTGTGCTCTATACAGTACTGCACAGTAAAGCGCAAAAAAGCAAAGCTGCTTGTAGCGGATAAATGCGTATGACAACGTACGCCAGACATGTGAACTAACTTACATGCATGGACACGCGAACACAGGTTCGCGTCTTTGAAAGGTCATATGTAAGGGACTTACTGTATTTACAAGATCTCTTCTGTTCCAGCGCTACATGAGTTCATCACCTTCCTTTGATTTACCGAACACCTGCTCAGGACTTTTCCTGTAAGCTTGGCCGGGGGCAAGTGCAGTAGAACATTGTGGACTTTATGATCAAATCTGAGTCTGTCCCTACTGGCTTCGGCTCTTTGTGAGTTTCATTTCCCTCTCTCCAGACTTTGAAGAGCAATGGCTACCTTAGAGAGTTGTCATGAGAAAGCATGAACATGCCTGGCACACAGGAGGCATGTTCACACAACATAAGCATTATTCTCTTCCTTGTTTTCTGCTTCTGAGACATGACTCACAGCCCCATCGTGCATGTATTAATATTTATATCTCGCAGTCATGCCATTTTCCTGAAACAAGAAAAACCTTTGTCCCAGTTTTTACATGGACAAAAGATAAAATATTTATTTAGCACCTTTTTCAGACTCTTTATGTTGTTACCTGCTTGATTTTCTATATACCAGATGTGGCTAGTCTCATTTTTTAGGTGGACAAAACTTAAGTTTAGAAAGAAACGTGAGATACCCACAGGGTTGGAAATTGAACCCATCTCCTGACTTTCATCCTGGAGTTCTTTGCGAAAGACCAGGCTTCCTCATCCACACAGGCCTTCCTTATGGGGTTGAATGGTTCTACCCAGAGGCTTCAGACTTAAGAAACATTAGTCACAACTTAGTAAAGCACAGCCTCAAGACGTCAGAAAATGTTCAGTTAACATGACTGGGGACAGGTGCCACTGAGCTCGATCAAGGACTGGATCACCTTTGTTCATTTACTCAAGTAGCATTTATTGAGCTCCTACAGTATGCATGTCAATTAAGCAAAGAAAGAAATCAAAGAAGCAAATACAAACCCTGTGCCATCCAAGAGTTTACTTAGTGGATGTGCCGACATACAAAGGCACAAAAAAGTAAATGATATATAGGAATCAGGTTAAAAAAAAATGAATTGATAGCGTAGAAACTGCCTCAAAGCTTTGTAATAAAGTGTTCAATGAGAGTTATAGACCTAAGCTCTTTGGCAGGTTTTCTCAATCCTGACACTACCAACAATTGGACCATGCAATTCATTCTCACAGTGGGCTGCCCTGTGTGTTATAGGACATTTAAGGGCAAACCCCACACAGCTTCTATCACCAAGTGCTGCAAACTGGATGGATTAAAGCAACAGAAATGTATTAGCTCGTAGTTCTAGAGGCTAGACATCTGAAACCAAGATGTTGGCAGTCCATGCTCCCTCCAAAATTTCTAGAGAAGAATACCTCCTTGCCTCTTCCTGCTTCTGGTGGTTGCCAGCAGTCTGGGCTTAACTTGATTTGTGGCAGTGTAACTCCGGTCTCTGCCTCCATCATCCCACAGCTGTCTTTCCTCTGTGTCTGTGTCCCCACCTCCCAATTTCCCTCTTCTTATTAAGACACCAATCATTGGAACAGAGCCCAGTCTAATCCAGTGTAACCTCCTGCTAACTCAATTACATCCTCAAAGGTCTTGTTTCCCGTAAGGTCACATTTACACTTTCCAGGTGGACATGAATTTTCAAGAATGGGATTCAAGCCAGCACACCTGTACTGTCCCCACTATGTTGTCCCGCCCCTCCCCTCCACAAGTCATGGCAATTAAAAATCTCTCCAGACATTGCCAAATGTCCTCTTGGGGGAAAAATGATCACTTGGAGTTGAGAACTGCTACTTCACAAGATCAGAAAAGGGAAAATGCAAGTCCTTTTGTTGACAACTTTATTCAAAAAACCACCTTCCCTGGAGACTTTTTTTCAACTTTAGCCTAATCTTCTTGAGACTTGCTTAAGACTCTTTGTTACGATTTCCAAGGGGGCGCTTCTTTCACTAACTGGATTGTCAAAATACCTTACAACTCCGTCCCAGCCAGATTTTAGGACTGAGCTGCTGGTTAGAATTAAATTTCAGGCTGGCTCCTTCTATGGAACCCTATTGTCTGTGAGGATAGCAAAAGTGATGAAGAATCTCAGCTCCGATTTGATGGCAGGGATACTGAGTAGATAGATAAGAGCAAAGGATTCCAAAGTTGTAACTCAAGTCTTGCTGCACCATCAGACACCCATGAATGTGTGCATGCACGTAAACCTCAAACAAAATGGGAGATCTGTCTCGGCGGGAAAAGAAAAGAAAATGGAAAAATAAATGTGAGCTGCGTACTCAGTAAAGCTTTCAACAGGACAGGAAAGGGTCAAGGGAACCTGGCTTCTCTGCCTTTGCAGTGTTGCCCCTCCCTCTTTTTTTTAATACATGATTATTTATCTGTGTATTCAGCTTCACCGAGTCTTAGTTGCAGCACTCTGGATTTCGATCTTCATTGCAGCCTGCAGGATCTTTAATTGTTGCACGCAAACTCGGTCATGGCATGCGGGGTCTAGTTCTCTCACCAGAGATTGAACCTGGGCCCCCTGCTTTGGGAGCACCGAGTCTTAGTCACTGGACCACGAGGGAAGTCCCTGTTTCTCCTTGCTTTCTCTCCCAATATCATTGCCATTTCCTTCCTCCTCTTTCTTTCCTCCTTTCATTTTCTCACCTTCCTTGCCTCTCCTTTTCTCCATTTCCCCTCCTTCCTCCCATTCCCTGTCAGTACATTTCTTCCCCCCTTCCTTAAGGGGACACTGCTTAGGCTAGCGTCAGGAGGAAAGATGTCATTAAAAGTATGCAATGCCAGCTAGTAGGGGTGACTTGGAAATAAAGTGGCCACTACAGGCTCACAGCCCCTGTCACCTTGGGAAGAATGGCTCTTATCCAGTCTTTTCTCTTTCAAGAGTTTATTAAATTCATTCAGTGAGAAGAAGGAGAAATGTAAAAGGAATTATGAAGTCTTGAGGAAAATTACTTTTTTTAAGGTTAAGTAGCATGACAATGGCAGCTGACAGGGCAAATTAAATTCTAACTGCACCAGTGATTTGATAGATATCATTTTGCTAAGTGTTACTGAGAAAATGCCGGCTTGGGGAAACGAAGCTGAAATTCAGAATGAGCGCTTGTCAGTTGTGGCATCTGATTCAATTAGGTGAAGTTCATTAATACAAAGAGGAAAAGGGTCATATGGAAAATGGAAATTTGTAAAACAGATCCAGAGCATTTTTATGGCAAACATACATGCAACATCTTTAGGCAAGCAAGTATTTATTTAATTCAGGGTCTAAAAGGAAAGAAAACATTTCACTTCCACATCAGTGAGCAATCATAGTTGTAGCTTGCAATGGTTCATTTCTTATGACATTTGAAAAACACGCATAAACTATGCTTTGTCTTTGCAAATCCAATACAAAGCTTGCCAAGAACTTACTCATCCCAGGAAAACACTCTCAGCCACTTGGACTTCGCTCTGTCGCCACAGATAGCAAGAGAAAGTCAGTAATGACTGCAATTACTCAGTGCCAGTCCTGTACATCAAGAATTTTTGCACACCAAAGGCAACTGCCAATAGGGACTTTTCAGTAGCCATCTAGTTAAAAAAATTTAGTAAAATAGGTGCTATAAAATGTCCACCATGAAATATTTATCACCCATTTAGTAGATTGCTGCTCCTAAGGCACTCAAGCAGGGTTTGCTAAAACAGTTTCAAAATCTTATTTTGCCTAGATGCAAGCAAGTAAGCCTCATTAGTGATCAATTACCAGCCAAGTCCACCCTAATAAGTCATTAATATATACCATGTACTGTCAAATCCCTTAATTGGGCACCACATGTCCAATAAACCATCAGCTGCTATTATTAATAAAGTTCTCAAAGCTCCACCAAGATCCATATTGTGAGAACAAGGTACCAAACAGGGTAATTTTTCATCACTTTCTAACTTGACCTACTATAGTGCAGACCAAATCAGTAAGAGCTCAGACCCAAAGGCAGAGTTTCCTTGTATGGCCGATTGTTAGCTTCGATTCTCAAAGCTTCCACTAGTAGTGTCATTTACACAAGAATCTTGTTGGCTGGTGAGCCCCAACTAACTTACAGAGGTCCATTTTTCACAAGTACCTGCTTCCTCCTTTTCAACAAAAGATTGTCAGGTCAGTGATGTTGCTATTCACTAGATCTTAAAGAACAACATCACATCCTTCATCAACTTGTTGCTGTTATTGTTTAACCGCTAAGTCATGTCTGACTCTTGCAACCCCATGGACTGTAGCCCACCAAGTTCCTCTGTCCATGGGTTTCTCAAGGCAAGAATAGTGGAGTGGGTTGCCCTTTCCTTCTCCAGGGGATCTTCGCGACCCAGGGATGGAAACCTGTGTCTCTTATGTCTCCTGCATTAGGAGGTGGGTTCTTTACTACTAGTGTATTTGTATTCATTACTAAACTGTACATTTATGATCTGTTCATTGCAGTAAGCCCAATGCCTAGCACAATGCCTGGTGCGTAGTGGGTATGCAATTACTGTGGCTGATTGCTGGAGCCACCAACCACAGGAAACAACTACAAATGGGATGGCTTGTCAGCAGCAGACAGGGAGCAGGGCAAGGCCTTCGACTAATAGTTCTGGCTTTACTATCCACAGAAAGTCTTCTCTAAATGTCACTCCCCACCTCCTCCATGTCCTTTTTCTTCTTTTCCTCTCCCTCACTCTCTCTCCTAATCAGCTGTCTCCCTGCAGGTAAAAATGAGAACAGAGCCATCCAAGGGAGACAGTTAATAAGATGCTCAGGCAGACCAGCAGAAGCTGTGTCAAGGGCTTTGGACATGACGTGTGTATCATCTTCTCTGCTCACTGCGGCTCCCCAGAGCCTAAGACAGTGCTAAGAAGGAGGAGGCGCTCAACTAATTTACCATGAACAAACGGATGCCTAGATCGATTAAATAATTTTGACTGTGGAAAAGTCATGCTCCTCTCTGCTCACCAATGACGTATGTGACTGAGGGATGAAAAGGAGTCAGGTAGGAACCGAGGACTCTGAACAGGACAGATCAGAATCCCTTCTGTGTCCTTCGAGTAATCATCATTTCTTGCTATATTGGGATCTGGGCTCCCACTCAGGGCCTATGTATTAAATGATAAGAACAGTAATAGCTAACATTTAAGAACTGCTTATCGTGCTGAGCAAAGTGCCTTACTTACATTATCTGATTCCATAATCAAAACCACACAGGGAGGTGTTGTTATTAAAGCCATTGTATTTAAAGCCAAGACCCTGAGGCTTAGAAAATGTAAAAGACATGCTTCTGACCACACAGTTAGCAAGTAAAAGATCAGTGCTTCTATCCAGGTCTTGGGTCTCCCTGGTGGCTCAGATGCTAAAGAATCTGCTGGCTATGCAGGAGACCTGGGTTCATTCCCTGGGTGGAGAAGATCCCCTGGAGAAGGGAATGGCTACCCACTCCAGCATTCTTGCCTAGAGAATCCCACGGACAGAGGAGCCTGGTAGGTTACAGTCCATGGAATCTCAAAGAGTCTTAGCCTCTGGACTATGCTGCCTCCTTCTAGACCTAAAATGTTATAAACCCCGGTTCGCCCCGTCTGGATACACAGGCTGTACACTGAACAACACCAGGGTGCTCTATTCACATGGATCACAATGTGACCGGTGCCCACTGGATTTGTACAACACAACAGCAGTGCTCACGTTCAAGTTGCTGAGGCCCGCAGGACACCAAGCGATCATCTCAACCCTTGGCTTAAGTCCAACACTCACTTCCCTAAGCAAGCTGCGGAAAGAGTCGCCCTGCCTTGTGTCACCACTCCATTTCAATGGTTACTCAGCGTGACAGTAACAATGATTCTGAGGCCCATGTGACAATTCTGCCTTTTGGTCTGAATCACTCTGGCACTAGAGCCATGCCCCCCAGCCCATGTTATGCCCATCAATACACATTGACAATAGATTTCATTCAACTCCAATGGTTCTCTGGTTAATTTACACAGTGCCAAACTGACCTTTCCAAATATGTCCCACAGCACGGTGAAAGGGAGAGAAATTTACTGCCAGGAACCAAAAATATGTTACCTTGTGAAATATGGGTTTTTTCATGGCTTGATTTGAACTTTATATCAGAAACTGTGGAGCGGTTCAATGATTATTCACCATTTGAGGAAGGGAAAAGGCAGTGCGGAGGCCTTCAGGGTCCATATTTCATAGTCCTATTAGACATGCACACAGGTGATTAAAGGTCCTGCTAGCAGCAGCCACTGCAGGGCCCGGTGGTCACATTCTAGAAAAGGAGATGGATTTCTTTGAAAGGGAAGAAACTTAAGAACCCACAGGCACTGGAAAAGTTGGTACCAATTTCTCCAGTGAATGCACCGGAGAAAAAAATTAAAAGTTTGCTGACTTTTCCTTCTTTTTCTAATCTTTTGTTCTGCCATGAAATCCACTGCATGCATGCTCAGTCCCTCAGTCAGATACGACTCTTGCAACCCTGTAGCCCACCAGGCTCCTCTGTCCATGGGATTCTCTAGACAAGAATACTGGAGTGGGTTGTCATTCCCTACTCCGGGGGATCTTCCCAATCTACAGGTGGAACCTGCATCTCCTGCACATCCTCCTTAGCAGGTGGATTCTTAACCACTGAGCCATCTTGGAAGCCCGCAAAATCTATGAAAGCCTTTAACCCATGCTTTTCTGAGCTCAGATATGACTTCGATGATATTTGGATTCAGCCTCCATGAGGCATCCTGTGAGTAGATGTAGAGGCGAGAATAATTTCTGAGAAGACCAGGGTACTGGGGCACAGGCAAAAGCAGTGCAAGAATCCATGGGAATTAGCCTGGCCTGATCCAGGACCCTGAGGCTTGCTGTGACCACTGGTAGGCCTGAAGGCAAAAAGGAGAGGGAGCCATTGCTGGTACCTAGAATGGGAAATGGGTTTCCCAGGTGACTCAGTGGGAAAACCTGCCTGCTAATGTAGGAGATGTAGGTTTGATCCCTGGGTAGGGACAATCCCCTAGAGGAGGGCATGCCAACACACTCCAGCATTCTTTCCTGGAGTATTCAATGGACAGAGGAGCCTGGCAGGCTACAGTCAATGGGTCACAAAGAGTCAGACACGACTGAAGTGACTGCGCACACGCATGCACAAAGGGCAGCGGTTTGGAGAGAGGTGCCTCTAAGAAGTGGTGACTTTCAGGAGAGATACAGCCAACCCACAACCAAGAAGGAAGCTGGGAGAATAAATAAATCTCACTCTTCTCCCTTTTACAATCCTTTATACTGCCTCCTACTGGTCAATCCAATTCAAAGCCACTCCAACAAATGACCACCCCCACAACCCCCACCACCATTGGTACAGACTATAAAGATCACCCTCCCAATTCATAAAGTCACTCTCTAGAGTTAGAGAGTAGATATAGGGTATTAGGGGGGATAACTGGAAAATGTCTGGCACAGCAAGAAAATTCTGAAAACACACTTTTATCCTTGATCCCCCAGGACTCCCCCTAATTAAATGAAGACTAAGGAAAGTTATGACCAACCTAGATAGCATATTCAAAAGCAGAGACATTACTTTGCCAACAAAGGTCTATCTAGTCAAGGCTATGGTTTTTCCAGTGGTCATGTATGGATGTGAGAGTTGGACTGTGAAAAAAGCTGAGCGCCGAAGAATTGATGCTTTTGAACTGTGGTGTTGGAGAAGACTCTTGAAAGTCCCTTGGACTACAAGGAGATCCAACCAGTCCATTCTAAAGGAGATCAGCCCTGGGTGTTCTTTGGAAGGAATGATGATAAAACTGAAACTCCAGTACTTTGGCCACCTCATGCGAAGAGTTGACTCATTGGAAAAGACTGATGCTGGGAGGGATTGGGGGCAGGAGGAAAAGGTGACGACAGAGGATGAGATGGCTGGATGGCATCACTGACTCGATGGATATAAGTTTGAGTGAACTCTGGGAGTTGGTGATAGACAGGGAGGCCTGGTGTGCTGCAGTTCACGGGGTTGCAAAGAGTCGGACACGACTGAGCGACTGAACTGAACTAAACTGAACTGATAGGTCTGGTACTCCAGTCTGGATGGTGTACAGAGTATACTATTGAGCTCTGAGACTTCCCTGGTGGTCCAATGGATAGGACTCCATGCTTCCACTGCAGGGAGCATGGGTTCAATCCCTGGTCAGGGAACTAAAAGCCCACATGCTGCATGGTGTGGCCAAAAACTAAAATAATAATAATTATTAATTACATTTAAGTTCTTCACCCATTTCCAGTTTAAAGTGAGCTTTCTCCTTTGACTTCACAATATGCTGCTCTTGGTGCAAATTCTAAAAATGTTCTTATTTCTTTGAGTCTGTGCTTCCTTCTCTATTATAATATAAGTTCCTTTGAGGGAGACAGACATGATTTCCCAATAAACAAGATAAATTGAGTACCTGCTTACAGTGAGTATTTGCTACATTTACTGTTTCATTTAATTATCATAATAAACACATAGAGGAGAGAATAAAGCTCAGAGGAACGGAGTTTCACAAGGTGAAGCAGCCAACATGGGAAAGATCAGAGAACTGAACTCAATTCTTTCTGACACTACCATTCAGGGTCTTAGTGACCCTGTCACTCTGCCTCTTACTTACTTTATGAAATTCCTATGATCCTTAGTAAGGCGCCCATACACAGTAGAATTGGACGAATGAGTGAACGTAGTCTAACAGAATAAAAACATAGCTGTGAGTCTCCATCATTATCCTCTAAGCCAGATCCTCCTGGTCGCCTTCATCAGTTCATTTCGCAATCAGTTACTGAGCCTGCACTTTCTCAATCATCCCAAAAGGTAAAAAAGGAAACAAGAAACACAGTCCTGAGTCTCACACTGTGTATTTCTCAGAAAAGCAACATATACAAGTCAAGAGACATAACTGAGTTCATAATCTAACAACTCTGTACAACATACAAAGAATGGCTGAATTCACCTATTTCCCACATGCTTATGCTGAGAAAAACTTAAGCAATGTTTAAGAGCATAGTAAGTGCTAGGCAAGTTAGAGACCCGGCAATAAAGAAAGGCTATGTCACTATCGACCGAGGGAATTTTGCAGAAGCTAATGTCTGTGGCCATGATTTTTATTTTGGCCGGTCAAAAATGAATTCTGTTATTTCACTAACACTTTGCGAGTTATTACATTCAATAGTCACACCTGACACGTGTGTAAAGCCATCTCCAGCACTGAGAGTTTCATTTTCACTTTCTGTATGATGATCAATCACAAAGGTGTTGTTTTTGTTTTTGTTTTTTTTTCCTGTCTTCTTGTTGGCCTGATACACTGTCTGAATGAGAACTATATTCTGAAGAAATATCTTCTGAGGCAGTAGTATGTACGTCGCTTGGATAATCAGAAAGCACCTGCATAAAATATGCCAAAAAATTCTTCTTTACTCAAAATGTCATGGTGCATCATTTTTTTAAATTTTATATGAATAAGGTTGTGTTTATAATACACACAGGTTGGAACAAAAACCTAATAGAGGAGAATATGAAAGAAAACAACAATCACAAATTGTATAATAAACCCTTGATCAATTTTAGGCTCTAACAACTTTGCACGGTAATGTTAATTGTATCACCTTCCAAAAACCTATTGATGGTCAATAAGACAAATTAATACATCTCTGGTCAATAATGTGAAATTAGATAACAAGGTGAGAATAAAGTTGAGAAAAGGGCCATTTGAAGGTGGCAGCCTTTATTACTATGAGAAATGCACACAGGAGGAAGGTGCTGGCCCACTGCCTTTTACAAGCCAGGACTTCAATAAGCCATCACTGATTTGAACATTTGTGTTCATGAAAACATTCATGTTAGCTGAGTACTATTTAATTCACCCTTGAAAGACTAGCTCTTCTGAGAAATCCTATGGTTAAAAAAATTCTCAAGTGAAGACTCTCCTTAGAAAGAAATGAGTTACAGTTTCCATTCCTCCTTAAAGCAATGACTCAAGTGGCTAGCTCACAAGTAAAAGCAAGGGGCAAAGGAAATTTCTGACCAAAATTCTATTAAGGTTCATGGGCCTCCTAAGTAGGGGACATGATCAGTCTACGGGCTCATACTTAAAGCCATGACCTAGAAGAGTCCACTAGATCTTGGTAGGGTCTGAGGACTATACTCACCCAGAAAAAGCATCAAAGATAAATTCTACAATCTGACAAGGGTAAAGATATGAAAAATATTTAGGGACGTCCCTGGTGGCTCAGAGGGTAAAGCATCTGCCTACAATTCGGGAGACCTAGGTTCGGGAGACCTGGGAAGATCCCCTGGAAAAGGAAATGGCAACCCACTCCAGTACTCTTGCCTGGAAAATCCCATGGTCTTTGAAGCCTTGTAGGCTACAGTCCACGGCATCGCAAAGAGTTGGACACAACTGAGCGACTTCACTGGTGGTCCAGAGGTTAGGACTCCCTGCTTCCAAGGCAGGCGGCACAGATTCAATCCCTGGTCAGGGAACTAAGATCTTACACGCCATGTGGCATGGCCAAAAAAAAAAATAGCTTTACAGGCAAATAAGGATTTCTACTTCTGGAAGTACAGTATTCAGTAGGTATATCTTTCTTTATTCTTTCCATATGATCATGATGTTTAAAACAAATAAAAGATGGCTCTAAGAAAGGATGAGAGGATGTTGAACCATCAGAACCCAAAGAGTGACAAAGGAGTCATCACTTTGAGTTTTTTTGCGTGGCTTTTTGTCTCATGCGTCCCACTTCTAGAATGAATAAAGTCAGTAATTCAGAAACCCAACAGGCATAGATGAAAAAAGCCCAAACAAAACACTGCTTTGTTTAGTCAAAGGATCAGAAAAGAGAGGAGCTTAGAAAATCAGAAAACTTTTAGATAATACTCTCCTACAGCCAACAGAAACAAACTGTTTCAAAACAACCCCACAGAAACAAACTGAGGTCTCACCCCTACCAGCAAATGCCCAGTGGGGACACTAGGTTTCCACCTTGGACAGGTGTCATGGAGGCATCCTAACCCCGCTATCTTTACCCCCACAGTGGTGCATCAGAGAGGGCCATTAGGAAGCCTGCAGAGCTGGGGAGACCACACAGGGAGTCTGGACATGTACTCCACCCTAGCAGTAATGAGGTGTCATGTTCCTGCCCCCACCAGGGTAGCATTAGGGGAGGACTAACAGGAGTCAGGACTTTCAACACTTCCCAGGAGTAACTAGGCCGCCTTCCCCCACAGTATCGGAAGCAGCCATGTCAGGAGCAGTAGTAAAGCACTCTGGCCCCTCCCAGCCCAGCTGGAATCAATGGATGCTTAAGGTCATCAGAACTCCTGTCCACAATCAGCAGGAATGCAGAGGGTTTCTGCAAACAAAGGCCAGGTGGGAAACTAGGACTTCACTCCTTTAGCAGCTACAAAGTGGTACCCCCACCCCTTCCCCTGCCAGAGCATTTCATTTACTTCCTAAGATGACCATAACAAATGATTACAAATTTGATGGCCTAAAATGACAGGAACTTATTCTCTTACACTTTGGGAGGCCAGAAATCTGAAACCCAGTGGCCTGCAGAGCTATACTCACTATGGTGGCTCTAGAAAGTCAGTCTTCACCTCTTCCAGCTTCTGGTGGCTTCAAGAGTTTTTCGGCTTGCTGTTGTTCCGTTGCTAAAGTTGTGCCTGACTCTTTGCGACCCCATGGCCTGTAGCCCACCAGGCTCCTCTGTCCATGGGATTTCCCAGGCAAGAATACTGGTGTGGGTTGCCATTTCCTTCTCTAGGAGATCTTCCCGACCAAGGGATTGACCCATTTGACCTGTATTGGCAGGTGGGTTCTTTGCCACCGAGGCACCTGGGAAATGGTGTCATTCTTTGGCATATGACAACATAACCCCAATATCCAGCTCTGTCTTCACGTGGTTTTTTGTTTGTGTCTCTTTGTGTCCTCTCCTCTATGGATAAGGACAGCATCATTGGATTCAGGGCCCATCCTAAGCGCAGGATGATTTAATCTAAATATTCTTGACTAGTTAATTATATCTGCAAAGACCATTTCCAAATAAGGTCACATTCTGCGTTCCCAGGTAGACATGAACTTGGGGGGCACTATTCAACCCATTATACCAGCTAAAACAGGAGATCTAAATAAGATCCACGGTCTTACAGCATGATACCTCAAATGCCAGGTTTCAGTCAAAAACTAACCATCATAAAAAGGAAAGGAAGGTTGTCCTGAAAATGGGCAGCCAATAGATAACAATGTCAATGAAGAGGAGGGAACCTCCTGCACTGTTGGAGGGACTGTAAAGTGGTACAGCCACTATGGAACGTACTATGGAGATTCCTTAAAAAAACTAAAAAGAGCTACCACATGACCCTGCAATCCCACTCCTGGGCATATATCCAAAGAAAAGCATGGTCTGAAAGGATACGTAATGCCCAGTATTCATTGCAGCACTATTTACAGTAGCCAAGACATGGGAGCAACCTAAATGTCCATCACCAGAGGAAGGGGTAAAGAAGACGCAGTGTGCATATATAAGGGGTATTCCTCAGTCACGAAGGAGAATGAAATCATGCCACTTGCAGCAACATGGATGGACCTAGAGACTGTCACGCTGGGAGAAGTAAGTCAGACAGAGAAGGAGAAATAGCATATGACAGCCCTTACAAGAAGCAATACAAATGAACTTATTTACAACAAAAAAGAGACTCACAGACTTAGAAAAAAAAAAAAACTTATTACCAGTGGTGCAGTGTGGAGTTTAGGATCAACATATACACACTGCTGTATTTAAAATGGACAAATCAACAAGGACCTACTGTATAGTACAGGGGAATACACTCAACGTTATGTAGCAGCCAGGATGGAAGGGGAATTTGGAGGGAGACTGGATTCATGTATATGTATGGCTGGGTCGCTTTCTGTGCTCCTGAAATTATCACAACATTTTTAATCAACTACTCCAATATAAAATAACAAGTTAAAAAAAAAGACAATAACACACAAGAAAAGGTATTAGAATTTTATGACAAAGTTTTAAAGAAGTCATCGTAAAATTCCTTCAGCAAGCAATTATGAACATACTCAAAACAATGAAAAATTAAAAGCCTCAACAAATAAGATATAAAATAAAAACTGTAGAACTGAAAAATGCAATTTCTGAAATAAAAAAGTAATTACTGGATGAGTGAAACAGCAGAATGGAGGAGATGGGGAAAGAATCAATGAAGATGATAGCAGAACGATATAAATTACCCAATTTAAACAACAGAGATAAATTAGGCTTAAAAAAATGAACATATCCTTAAAGACATATAAGACAATAATATAAGATGTAACAAATCCCAGAACTAGAAGAGAAAGAATGCAGGGCTGGAAAAATATTAGAAGAAATAATAGCTAAAAAGTTCCTAAATTTGGCAACCTACAGCAACCTACAGATTTAAGAAACTGAGCAAACGTCAAACAGGACAAACCAAAAAATCCATAGCAAGACACTTCATAGTCAAACTTCGAAAACTGAAGGGAAAAAAAAAAAAGCTCTTGGCAACATGAGAAGGAAACCCCTTACTTTACCTTATCTTACCTTACCTAAAGGGGAAAAACATTTTCAATGACAGTGGATCTATTTAAAAACTACAGTAGCCAGGGAATGCCCTGGTAGTCCAGTGGCTAAGACTCTGCACTCCCAATGTAGGGGGCCCAGGTTCAATCCTTGGTCAGGGAACTAGATCCCACATGCCTCAAATAAAAGATCAAAGATCCCACGTACAGCAACTAAAATCCAATATAGTCAAATAAACAAAAACCACAGAAGCCAAAAGGAAGTAGGGCACTATTTTCCAAGTGTTAAAAGAAATGACTGTTAAAATGGAATCCTATAAGAACGATAACTTTCAAAAAGACTTATTAAGTGACATAATTTGTTGTTATTAATAGGATAAATAAGGAAAATACAGAAATGTAGAAGAAAGGATTTGATGAAATTCAACATCCAATCATGATGAAAAAAGAAAACTCTCAGAAAAATAGTAACAGAAGGTCACATCCTCAACTTGACAGTAATCTACAAAAAACTCACAGCTGACACTGTCCATGATGGTGAGAGGCCAAGTGCTTTCTTCCTGAGACTAGGAACAAGGTAAGGATATCCACTACATCATTCTCATTCAACACTGAGCTGGAAACGCCAGCTTTACCTCAATGACTGAGAGCAGCCTCCATCCTGCTCTTGTTGGCTCCAGTCTTGGCAGCCTGTCCACACTGTTTATCTGGAGGAGCATCCTTGATGACTGCTTTTTTGCACATCCCTTATCCAATTCAGCAGCAAAATCTGTTGCTCTGCCTTCAAAATGGCTTCAAAACACAACCATCTCCCCTGCCTGTGCAAAGTCACTACTATTTCTTGCTGGATCAAAGCAATGGATCACCCAGGGTGGTACTGCTTCACCTTTATCCCTTAGAAGCTGAAGTGATTCTTTCCACGTATAAATCACACCATATAAGCTCTCCAGTGGTGCCACATCACTAAATGGAAAAGCCAGAATCCTTAGGACTACTACAGGAACCTGCAGGAACTGGCCCCGATCACCTCTTAGACCTTGTCCACTTCACTCAGCCACATGGATCATCCTTAGTAGAACCCACCAAGCATAATCCTGTGGGGCTTTAAAACATGCTTTTATTAAGAAAAGAGTAAACCTCTCTAATTTATTTTTGCTTTTTAAATATCTATTTATTTAGCTTCATCTGGTCTTTAGTTGTGATCCACAGACTCCAGTTGTTGCACAAGGGTGCTGTAGTTGCGGTGCACAGGCTTAGTTGCTCCACAGCATGTGGGATCTTCGTTATCCAATCAGGGATGGACCCAAGTCCCCTGCACTGCAACGTAGATTCTTAACCACTGAACTACCAGGGAAGCCCCTAAAACATGCTTTTACTGAGGCTCTTTTGTATTTGCTATTTTCTCATGGGCAGAAGGGCCTGGTAGGCTACAGTCCCTAGAGTCGCCAAGAGTCGGACACGACTGAAGCAGCTGAGCACAGACTGCCAGGAATGGGTCTGCAAGCCTCCAGCTGGCCCCTTCTCAAAGAGCCTTCTCTGATCACCTCTGACAACCCAGAGGCCACATCCACCTGGCATGCCCATCCCACACTCCGTTTTTCTTCCCTCCATATCCCTTAGAGCCACTGACACATCATTTATCCCAGGCTACATAGTGATCATCTGTGTCCCCTCTTTAAAATGTAAACTCTCAGGGGTTTCCCTGGGGGTCCAGCGGTTAAGACTTCATCTTCAAATCCAGGGGGTTCAGGTTCAGTCCCTGGTTGGGGAGTTAAGATCCTACATTCTTCAGGCCAAAAAGAAACAAAGCATAAAGCAGAAGCAATATTGCAACAAATGCAATAAAGACTTTAAAAAGGGTCTACATTAAGAAATAGCTTTAAAAGTTTAAAAGATAAATCAATAAAATGTAAATTCTCAGAGGGCAGGACCTTACCTATTTTGTTTTCTAATCAGTACCTAGAAATGCATCTGGTACACACCAAATGCTTGTAAATATCTGTTACATAAATGAACAAGCTAAAACAATACCCTATATATGTCTTTCTACCCCATCCTTTCCTTCCTTCTCTTTTTCTGAACTCTTTTTCTTTCCTTCCTTAAACAAATGTCTACTGGTTGTGCAAGACAACAGATTGGATTCATGCAAATTATGCATGAATATGCCTACCTGTTTTCTGCAAATATCCAGGCATGTAAACAAAATCTCACATGAGACACAGATGGCAACTCAGTTGCCAAAAGTTTCACTAGTGGAAACCTGTGCAAATTTCTGTAGGAACGAGCTGCAGAAAGAAACAGATCGCTGTCAGGAACACAAAAGCTGATGATTTTGCACATTCCTAAACTAATGATTTTGCATGTCCACCTAATGCTTCACTCTTGAGAGTGATGCTAATTCTTGACAGCCAGAGTCCTTAGGAGTGCCTCCTGACATCCTAGAAATAGAGTATGTATGTGGATCCCCATGCCATGCCTGCTCAGTAGCTCAATCGTGTCTGACTCTTTGTGATCTCTTGGACTGTAGCTCACCAGGTGCCTCTACCCATGGGATTTTCCAGGCCAAAAATACTGGAGTGGGTTGCCATCTCCTCCTCCAGGGGATCCTCCTCCAGGGGATCCTCCCGACCCAGGAATCGAACTCTCATCTCTTGCATCTCCTGCATTGGCAGGCAGATTCTTTACCAGCGCTCCACCTGGGAAGCCCCATATGCAGACAATTTCTCTGTGCTAGAAGGACTATTCATACAGGACAGGTAGGTGGAAGGATAATTGTTACTGATACTATGGATTTGCACAGATTATGGGTCAAAATTGGAGCTTTTCTTAGGCCCCTCTTTCACCTGTCTCTCTCTAAAGGCAGAGAGCAATCTGATGTTTGATTTCGGAGTATGAGAAGTTCCCGTTAAGTTTCTGCCTCACGGGGTATAAAGGATAGGCTTTCACCCATCTACAGTGACGGTCTTGCCGGCTGCTCCCGTGTTGGTATACATCATGGATCAGAGCTAAAGCAGGTCCAGCCAATGCAGCAACCCTGTGCTAAGTAAATACTCCTCACTTCTCTTCATGCTGAAGCCAGACCACTGGGTAATAAAAGCACAATCAAATGCCAGCTCACACGCAAGACTTGTTATTCCAAGCAGGTACTTTGTTCCAGTCGGCCCAAGAAGAGGGAGAGATTATTCATTTAGCTCTAAATTCAATTTATTTTCTGAACTTGTTTCAGTTTGATTCTCTCGTGTTTTAGGCTCCATAATAAGTTTATCCTCTGTTCTACTTGAGTCGGCGAAACCTCAGGGGGGTCTCTTTGCAAGTTACAGAGCGTGATGATTAGCAACTCAAAAACAGAAGCATGTTCTTTCGAAACGTCCAGAAACAGAATCCAAACCCACAAGGCAAAAGGCAGCTCTGAGGTTAGAGCCCGGGGCAGATGGAGCACAAGTCTTAGGAGTGAGAGATGCCCTGGGCACTGCTACTCCGCGCAGACTTCTCCTCTGACTCCACAACCTCAGCTGGTCTGAAGATCTGGGCTGCCCAGGAGCAGCAGGTGGACCATGTGCTTTTACCTCGTCCTTGGCTCCTGGACTTTTCCACCCTTTCTCCTCCTTACTGTAGCAAGCTGGCCTCACACTTTGCCACCTCTCTGTGTCAACACATTCACAACAAGTACACTGGGCTCTGCGGTGGAAAATAACAGACACTGGGAAAATGAGTTGGGGGCTCATTTGGCCGAGTCTTCCTAAAAACAAAACCAGAAAACATCCCATGCAAGTTCTTCATCAGAGAATTTGGGTAGCTTAGCTAAATTCTCACTGCAACAGACCTGGAATGCCTGTGTGCATGCTAAGTTGCCTCAACAGGGTCCAGCTCTGCAACCCCATGGACTGTATAGCGACAGGCTTCTCTGTCTATGGGATTTCCCAGGCAAGAATACTGGAGAGAGTTGCCACTTCCTCCCCCAGGGGATCATCTCGACCCAGGGATCAAACCTGTGTCTCTTGTGTCTCCTGCACTGGCAGGGGGATTCTTTACCACTAGCGCCACCTGGGAAGCCCATACTCTTGCCCTTACTGCACCCAGACACTGCACGCATTGTCCATCTCCACTTGTAAACCCAGCTCTGTTCTTTTACCCATATGTCTCTTATAAGCCATCTCTGAGACAGTCAAACAGGCCAACTATTGCTTCTTTATTTCTGGAACATGTGTGGATGTGTTTTCTCTCTAAATCATGGGGTTTTGTTTTTGTTTTTTTAGTTTTACTTTGAAACAATATCAGACTTACAGAAAAGTTGCCGAAATAGTTGAAAAGATTCCTGTGTACTCTTCACCAAGATTCCCCTAATTTTTAATGTTTACCACACTTGTTTTAATACTCTCTATCTATATATGATTATTAAAATACTGACACTTTGATTCCACTGTTTTAGTTCTTATTCTGGAGAAGAACCACAATAAGCACAAGTTGATCTCCCATACATACGGCTAGAAGTTCTACGGGTAGGTGTCAGAGGTGAACAGATATCCACAGGCCAGGAACTCAGCTGAGAGCTTCTAATAGTTGGTCCACACATTGTGTATTGTGAACTTCACTGGGCTTCCCCAGTGGCTTAGCCATAAAGAACCGCCTGCATTGCCGGAGATGCAGAAGACATGGGTTCCGTCCCTGGGTTGGGAAGATTCCCCTGGAGGGGGGGCATAGCAATCCACTCCAGTATCCTTGTCTGGAGAATCCCCATAGACAGAGGAGCCTGGCGGTCTATAGTCCATAGGGTCGCAGACAGTCAGACATGACTGAAGTGACTTAGCATACATGCACAAGCTTCATTTTTAAAATGATTTATTTATTTTGCCAGGGGTTTGCACTGGGCGTTCATTATTGCACAGGCTTCTCTAGATGCAGCCAGTGGGGCCTACTCTTTATTGTGGTGCATGGGTTTCTCATTGCGGTGGTTTCTCTAGTGGTGGAGCAGGGGCTCCAAGACACGTGGCCTTCAGCCATTGCGGTTCCCGGGGTTAGTTGCCCTGTGGCATGTAGAATCTTCCCAGACCAGGGACTGAACCCATACCTCCTGCACTGGCAGGCAGATTCTTTTCCACTCTGCCATCAGGGAAGTCTGAGCATCATTTTTAAGAAAAAGAAAAATGGAGGCTTAAAGGCAAGGACGTGCTCAAGTTGCCATAGCTATGAAGTCCAGATAACTATGAAGTCAAGATTCTAACCAGATCCTTATTCCCTTTAAAACACATTACCTGAATACTCAAGGAGCCAGATCACAACACACTCTATTTGAAACCCACCCAGTCTGAAACACACCCTATCTGCCAGCTGCCAAGACTTTTCCTATCATATGACCGGAGGGTACATAAATCACAATAGGAGAGCTTTTTCCATCAGCAAGTAATTAGACAAGTCACACCTGCTTGGAGTTCATTCGTAGATACATTCTGGCTCCTTTCTGGATTTATACCTGTCTCTTTTAGCAATTAAGAGACTCAGCTGAATTTTCTATGATTCACCTCAAGACGCCATATGTTCAATAAAGGTACTGGTATAGAAAAAGCAGCTGATGCCTCTAGGAAAACATAAGCAAACACTAAGTATACAAACATTTCTGCTGGGTACATATGCCTAAGATTTATCTTCTCTTATGTGGATTTTATCACTTCTCAGAGTAAGCAAAACGAAACTAATTTCCGGTGACATTTGTATTCAGACCAGAATTTCGGCATCCAAAAAGTAAAATTTATCATCAGAGAATGAGTCAGAGGTGTTGTAAACTTCAGCTTTCTGAGTAAAGGAAAACATCATGTCTAGCTATCACAGCAGCAGCTATCACATATTAAGGGCAAATCTAGTGTTTAAAGTGAAAGTAGTGAAAGTGTTAGTCACTCAGTCATGTCAACCTTTGCGACCCATGGACTGCTGTAGCCTGCCAGGCCCCTCTGTCCATGGAATTCTCCAGGCAAGAATACTGGACTGGGTTGTCATTCCCTTTTGGGGATCTTCCCAACCCAGGGGTCGAACTTGGGTCTCCTGCATCACAGGCTGTTTCTTTACCATCTAAGCCACCAGGAAATCTAGCGTTTGGACCATCCCAAATTTATTAGATAAGAACTTAGTTGGTTCTAGCCCCACCAAACAAAGGGTTTATGACCTAAGTCTCCTTTTATCCCCTAGTCTTTCCACTCCCTTGTCTCCCACCCTCAGTGTTGGGTCAGGCCGTCCACTGACTTTCTCAGTTCCAGGAGACCTGCTGAGCACTGCTGGAAAAAGTACTTGCCCACAGAGACAGAAACCCACAAACCCATGATCTACCTTCACACTTGTCTTTAAGCCCTGCTCTGTCATCCATCTCCCATTCTTTGGGCAGCTTTTCCTCCCATTCCCTTGAATGACTGTTTCTACTTTGACCAATCTCCTCAAGTTATCCTCCCATCCTACCCATCAGTGGATGGTCTCATATTACTCCCCACAAACCATCAAGGCTAGGGGAGTGACCTCCTTCAATTTCCAGCTTCCTGTATCCATAAACTTATCTTCTAAAAGCCACCTTCTTCCTTTCAGTCTAAAGGCAGAGGCTCCTTTCCCATTGTTCATGATTGACCTATGCTAAACCTCTTCTGACTTTGCTAGACCATTTCATTCCCCATTTAGGCTGTGCTTTAAATCTTGTCTCAAAACTGGCTTCTGCTCTACCCAGAAGATATTTTTTGGAAGTTTCTCAAGTTTCTTCTTTAAATGAAACAAGCAAAAAGAAAAATCAAGTAACAAAAAGCCAAAATATACCACTCCTCTTTAATTATTGTCGTTATAGTCTCTTTTCTTTAACAATCACATTTCTCAAATGAAGATTATCTTCATTCTCTTCTCTCCTACCAGCCAAACATCCCTAGCCAAGGAAAGGAATCTTTTCTTCTCTTGCATTTTCAACTTAAGTTGGCTCACTGCAATATTTGAAAAAATTATTTATGTGCAAAGTAAACAAACAAACAAACAAAAAATTCTCTATACCCCTCTCCATTCTATTCGGAAGCAAATACATAAATAAAATACAATTTCATGGTATGTTTTTCATTAGCTTTAAATGTCTAGGACAGAGACATTCATGGCTGGTGTAGCCCAATCCAGTGAATCCCCTACATACAAACCTTCAAGTCTCAGACTTTCAAAGATGCGAACACGAGTTCCATCAACATCAGGCATGAGTGAAATTCCATTGCCTCTGTCTCTTATTGATGATGGTCCTTTTCTCTACCATCTCCCACCTCTGCTCCCTCCTCCACTCGGTAACTCTTCTTGCCTGTTAACTGGATGCTAGTCCCTGTATGCAAGCTGTTGTACTATACTATTGTACTTTTCAAAGTACTGTACTGGAAGATTTAAAATGTTTTCTTTACTCTCTGTTATTTTTTACGTATTATTTGTGTGCAAAGTATGATTAAATATATTACAGTACAGTACTATACAGCCAATTGTTAGCTGGGTACCTAGGCTAATTTTGTTGGACTTATGAACAACTTGGACTTATGAATGTGCTCTCAGAATGGAACTCGTTTGTATGTAGGAGACTTACTGTAATTCTTTGTTTCTTGCTTCACAGGCAGGTAGAAAACTATCTTCTCAGTGTTAGTGCTAAGTTGCTATAATCGTGTCTGATTCTTTGCGACCCTATGGACTATGCCCTGCCAGGCTCTTCTGTCCAAGGAATTCTCTAGGTAAGAATACTGGAGGGGGTTGGCCACACCCTCTTCCAGGAGATTGTCCCAACCCAGGGATCAAACCCACGCCTCATGTTTCCAGCATTGGCAGGTGGATTCTTTCCCACTAGCGCCACCTAGGAAATCTGATAAAAGGGATTTCCATTGTCCATATAAGACTGAACTGTGTTGCCCTGACCAAAAATAGAAAGAAAGAGAAAAAATGCTCATCTTGACAAAGTGTGCTAGCTTTCTCGGCAACAGTAAGGAAATTAACTATAACACTTGCTGATGGAGGGGATGAATGAGAGTTGGAGCACCTAGCTGCTTTCACCCGTGAGACTGCACTTTTCTCATCTGGATTTAAGACAAGCTCTTTCCCATCTATCTGATGCTGTATGTGATCAAGTTTGGAAGTCATAGGAGTTCAAGGAGCAGAACCGCATCCTCAGGTGGGGAGGCCTGGAATTTTCTCAAGGAGCGAGTGCGATACTGCCTCTGTGGACTTGAGTGTAAAAGATTCGGGAGAAAAATGGAGGAAATTAAGACGTGATATTTGAAGAAAGAAGTTATCCTTGTGAGGTACCATCCATTCAAAGACATAAGTCTATATCAGGTACTTCCCATCCAGATGCAGGTAAGCAACTAAACCAATGAAACAGTAATATCTCCTCCTTCCCCTGAACACACACCTTATAACTGTGAGATATGTATCATCCACTAGAAAAATAGCACCCTACATTTCCACTATGAACCAGTGTTTTGCCTGGTGAAATTACTAAGGAGGTACTAAGGAAAAGGACATTTACTGGTCTGTGTTCATCTTGCTAAGAGATCAAGAGATGGCTGTTCAGTAGAGATTGGACTGTGGGGCTCAACTCAGCAACAAAACAATGCCAGGCTGGCCACAGAGGTGAGGACTGACTCATCATGTGTGGAACCTGTCTCCCCTCCAGGGTAGGCTGGCAAGTTACAGAAAAGGAGGGCCCTTCCAAACCTGTGTCCTTCTCTCATACAAGCCCTGGCTGCTGTCTCAAGCTCCAAACAGGTCTGCAAGTCCACCAAATGTTATTCTCTTCCTGGACACTCTCAGGACCTCAGGTTACCCATCTATAGTAACTTGTTTGCCTTGCCCCAGAGACTTGTTACTCTTGCTGAATTGAGAGGTTTAAAAGCTGACACCACCATCTACTCATGGATGCCACTTGTCACCTGTCTTCTTCCCCTACCCAAACATTTCTTACAAGTTTCTTTCTCTCTGTTCCCATTTACACTCATTAGTTCCTGGCCATACTTTCCAAAGAAAATCATTGAGTGATTTTCCTACTTCTCTCTCTGGTGAACTAGCCCTTCAACCATCCTGCCCTCTAGTGTCAGTGGCATTTTTTAAATCCCAGATGTCAATATATTTTTTAATCCAAAACCCTTCAAAGGCTCTCTATTAAAACTTTTCTTTCAAAACCTTTTTATTTTGTATTGGGGTATAGCTGATTAACAATGTTGTGATAGTTTCAGCTGAACAGCTAAGGGACTCAGCCATGTATACACATGTATCCATTCTCCCCCAAACTCCCCTCCCATTCAGGCTTCCACATAACATTGAGCAGAGTTCCCTGTGCTAGACAGAGGGACCTTGCTGGTTATCCATTTCAAATATAGCAGTGTGTACATGTCCATCCCAAATTCCCTAACTATCCCTTCCTCCTTCTTTCCCCCCAGCAACTATAAATTCATTCTCTAAGTCTGTAAGTTTCTATTTGTTTGTTAAATAACTTCATTTGTATCATTTCTTTTTAGATTCCACATATAGGGAATGTCATATGGTATTTCTCCTTTTCTGACTTACTTCACTCAGTATAACAATATCTATGTCCATCCAGGTTGTTGCAAATGGCATTATTTCATTCTTCTTAATGATTGAGTGATAATCCGCTCTATATATGTACTTCATCTTCTTTATCCATTCTTTCCCAATGGACATTGAGTTTGCTGACACCAATACTTCTTAGCCTGGTCTACAGCGCCCTCCAAGATCTGTCACATGCCTGCTTGTCCAATGTCATTTACTGCATCTCTTCTCCTTTCTCCCCCTCTATACCCTGGCTTCCTTTTCATTCCTGCAACACATTAAGCTCATTCCTGCTACCTGGCTTCTCACAGGCTGTTCCCTCTTCCTAAAACCTTCTAAACCATTCTCCAGATTCCATCCTCAGCATGTGTTGTGAAGTGCAAAGTTATTAGGGCATTGACTTAAATGCTGTCCCTTCAAAGAGGCCATTCTTATCTAAATTACAATGGCACCCCACTCCAGTACTCTTGCCTGGAAAATCCCATGGACAGAGGAGCCTAGTAGGCTGCAGTCCATGGGGTCACTAACAGTCGGACACGGCTGAGCGACTTCTCTTTCATGCACTGGAGAAGGAAATGGCAACCCGCTCCAGTTTTCTTGCCTGGAGAATCCCAGGGACGGGGAGCCTGGTGGGCTGCCGTCTCTGGGGTCATACAGAGTCGGACACAACTGAAGCAACTTAGCAGCAGCAACCACATCCCAACCTTATTTTATTTATCACTATAAACTACTTATTTTCCTTATGGCTATTACTACATTATGTGACTATTCTCTTATTGGCTTCCTGGTTTACTGACTGTCTCACCTTAATCTGAAAGCTCCAAAAGGTCAGAGACAACATTTATATGTTTAACATCTGATACAGTCTCTGGCACGGGCTCCCCTGGTAGTTCAGCTGGTAAAGAATCTGCCTGCAATGCGGGAGACCCTGGTTCAATTCCTGGGTCGGGAAGATCTTCCAGAGAAGGGATAGGTTACCCAATCCAATATTCTTGGGCTTTCCTGGTGGCTCATATGGTAAAGAATTAACCTGCAATGCGGGAGACCTGGGTTCAATCCCTGGGTTAGGAAGATCCCCTGGAAGAGGTCATGGCAACCCACTCTAGCATTCTTGCCTGGAGAATCTCATGGAAAGAAGAGCCTGGTGGGCTACAGTTCATGGGGTCACAAAGAGTCAGACTCAACTGGGTGACTACGCACAGCACAGTCCCTGGCACCTAGCAGATGCCCAGTACAAACTGGCTGAATGAATGACTGATGAATTAATAAATGAATGCAGCCCATGAGAGCTCATGGCTGCCTCATGCCAGTGGGCCTTTACGACAATGACCCCTCATCCTAGAGAGACCTTTGTCCCCTCCCACATCCTGCCGAATACCCATGTCTTTACTACTGGCATCATTAGCTCCTTCAAATTTTCTCTGACTTCTCTTCCCTCCCAGTTATAGTTTTCAGCTTCCTCCTTTATACCTTACCTCAAATTTGTATTAACTTCTAGCAAAGCTCCTGTAACACTTAAATGTTCCATTTTGGTGTTTCTTTGTTGTGTTGCATATTTGCTCAGTCATGGCTGACTCTTTGCAACCCCATGGACTATAGCCCGCCGGGCTCCTCTGTCGATGGGATTTCCCTGTCAAGAATACTGGAGTGGGTTGCCATTTCCTTCAGGGGATCCTTCAGGGATCTTTCCAACCCAAGGTCCTCTTAGGAAAACCCATTAATTTCTGAAGGATAGAGACTATGCTTTAATCACGCTTGCATACTCAATACGCAGCCCAGTGTCTGACAGTAAACAAGCTCTCTTGAAATTATTTTTGAATTAGGAATTAATGACAAAATGAGGCATGCTATGATTCTACTTTTTAACCCATGGAACATCCCACTATAGGAATTTTCAGAAAATCTTCTCTGTGCATTTCACCATCCATCACCTGGAGCACTAAAATATACAACAGCACAACACTTAGGAAATTGCAAACTTTCCAAAGAGCAAGACTTGCCAGATTGTGCAAAAAAAGGAGAAACACTGTGAAGAGAGGTCACTAGTAAGTCCACTTAGTTTTCAAACTACTGTGCAAATCTGAGCACCAATGGTTCGTGAACCTAGTCAAATAAAAGAAATAATTTCAGAAGTCACACTGACAGCATTGAATATAGAGACTGCCAAGCAAGGCAGAGTCAGGGGCATTAGCCTTTTAGAGATTAATTCTGTACCTGAATAAGGAGTATCGCTAATAAATCAAGAGACCAAACACATTTAGCACAAACATCCAAACATGATTTTACACTGACAGTTATTTAACTTCTGATGACCTTGCCTATAGTCAGACTATCTTTTGCATCATCTGCCAATCAAGTGGTTCTCTATCCTGACAGTGGGTGGAGCTTTAACATACGGCTCTTTAACATAGCCAATATGCAATACCAAGGCTCATACAACCACCTTACAAGGAAGTGAACTTATCTCATTTTTATGCCAAGCATGATGTCTTTTACATGTTTTACATCAATTGCTAACGTTATTCACTGTTACCTAACTAAGGAAAAGCAAATTTAAATAAGCAATGTATTAAAGAGGCAATGTATTATGACAAGTGGGTTTATCTCAGGACTGCAAGTTTAGCTTAATATTAGAAAATTAATTAGTGTGTTTAACTCAGTAACAGATTAAAAGGGAAAAATTATCTGATAATCATAATAAATGTGGAAAGAAGCATCTAATACAATTCAACATCCATTTGTATTTAAAATATTTTAGTTAATGTGGAATAAAAAGATACTTCCTTAAACTCATAAATGAAATGCACACAAATATGACCATGCACACACAAACACACACACACACACCTTTCATTAAATATCATACTAAATGGTGAAATGTTGAAAGCATTTCTTTAAAATCGAGAACAATACAAAGATATTCACTATCACCATTTATACAATGTTGTTAAAGTTCAAGCCAATGTGTTAAAAACAAGAGAAAATTTTTAAAGATACAACACTTTGGTTTTTTTTTCTGTAGTAATTTATTTTATTTTATCTTATTCTTAAATTTTTTTTAATTTAAAATTATTTATTTTAATTGGAGGCTAATTACTTTACAATATTGTATTGGTTTTGCCACACATCAACATGAATCCACCACAGAATTCAATCTTTTACAAATGATATGATTATCCATATAGAAAATCCTAAATAGTGTGCATAAAAAATATTAAAATTTAAAAAAATTCCATTTTCTAAATAAAAAATGGTATAGAAAAGTCAAACTCATCTCTCTTTACCAGTAATAATCATTTTGAAAAGTAATTTTTAAAGAATATATCATTTACAGTAACCCACAAGTAAAAAAATTCAAGAATAAAATTATGATGTGGAAGCAAGCTCTTAATAAAAATAAATTATGAGAATTACTGAAGAACCTTACCTAAATGGAGAAATATACAAGCTTTTGGAACCATCTTAGATAGAAGCATTTGCTATCATTTTTTATATCATTTTCCCTGGTTCAGTTCAGTTAAGTCACTCAGTCGTGTCCGACTCTCTGCAACCCAGGGAAGGCAAGCCTCCCTGTCCATCACTAACTCCCAGAGTCTGCCTAAGATCATGTCCATTAAGTCGGTGATGCCATCCAACCATCTCATCCTCTGTCGTCCCCTTCTCCTCCTGCCCTCAATCTTTCCCAACATCAGGGTCTTTTCAAATGAGTCAGTTCTTCACATCACGTGGCCAAAGTATTGGAGTTTCAGCTTCAACATCAGTCCTTCCAATGAACACCCAGGACTGGTCTCCTTTAGGATGGACGGGTTGGATCTCCTTGCAGTCCAAAGGACTCGCAAGAGTCTTCTCCAATACCATAGTTCAAAAGCATCAAATCTTCGGCACTCAGCTTTCTTTATAGTCCAACTCTCACATCCATACATGACCACTGGAAAAACCATAGCCTTGACTAGACGGACCTTAGTCGGCAAAGTAATGTTTCTGCTTTTGAATATGCTATCTAGGTTGGTCATAACTTTCCTTCCAAGGAGTAAGCATCTTTTAATTTCATGGCTGCAATCACCATCTGCAGTGATTTTGGAGCCCCAAAAAATAAAGTCTGACACTGTTTCCCCTGTTTCCCCATCGATTTGCCATGAAGTGATGGGACCAGATGCCATGATCTTCGTTTTCTGAATGTTGAGCTTTAAGCCAACTTTTTCACTCTCTTCTTTCACTTTCATCAAGAGGCTCTTTAGTTCCTCTTCACTTTCTGCCATAAGGGTGGTGTCCTCTGCATATCTGAGGTTATTGATATTTCTCCCGGCAATCTTGATTCCAGCTTGTGCTTCCTCCATCCCAGCGTTTCTCATGATGTGCTCTGCATAGAAGTTAAATAAACAGGGTGACAATATACAGCCTTGATGTACTCCTTTCCTATTTGGAACCAGTCTGTTGTTCCATGTCCAGTTCTAACTGTTGCTTCCTGAACTGCATACACATTTCTCAAGAAGCAGGTCAGATGGTCTGGTATTCCCATCTCTCTCAGAATTTTCCACAGTTTATTGTGATCCACACAGTCAAAGGCTTTGGCATAGTCAATAAAGCAGAAATAGATGTTTTTCTGGAACTCTCTTGCTTTTTCCATGATCCAGCAGATGTTGGCAATTTGATCTCTGGTTCCTCTGCCTTTTCTAAAACCAGCTTGAACATCAAGAAGTTCACGGTTCATGTATTGCTGAAGCCTGGCTTGGAGAATTTTAAGCATTACTTTACTAGCATGTGAGATGAGTGCAATTCTGTGGTAGTTTGAGCATTCTTTGGCATTGCCTTTCTTTGGGATTGGAATGAAAACTGACCTTTTCCAGTCCTGTGGCCACTGCTGAGTTTTCCAAATTTGCTGGCATATTGAGTGCAGCACTTTCACAGCATCATCTTTTAGGATTTGAAATAGCTCAACTGGAATTCCATCACCTCCACTAGCTTTGTTCATAGTGACACTTTCTAAGGCCCAGTTGACTTCACATTCCAGGATGTCTGGCTCTAGGTGAGTGATCACACCATCACGATTATCTGGGTCATGAAGATCTTTTTTGTACAGTTCTTCTGTGTATTCTTGCCACCTCTTCTTAATATCTTCTGCTTCTGTTAGGTCCATACCATTTCTGTCCTTTATCGAGCCCATCTTTGCCTGAAATGTTCCCTTGGTATCTCTAATTTCCTTGAAGAGATCTCTAGTCTTTCCCATTCTATTGTTTTCCTCTATTTCTTTGCACTGATCACTGAGGAAGGCTTTCTTATCTCTCCTTGCTATTCTTCGGAACTCTGCATTCAAATGGATATATCTTTCCTTTTCTCCTTTGCTTTTCAATTCTCTTCTTTTCACAGCTATTTGTAAAGCCTCCTCAGACAGCCCTGGCACATAAGTAATTTTATAAAATTCCAATAAAAACCCCAGTAAGTACTTTTATACTGTTCTTTTTTAAATATAAATTTATTTATTTTAATTGGAGGCTAATTACTTTACAATATTGTATTGGTTTTGCCATACATCAGCATGAATCCACCACAGGTATACATGTGTTCCCCATCCTGAAACCCCCTCCCTCCTCCCTTCCCGTACCATCCCTCTGGGTCGTCTCAGTCAATTTCACACTAAAATTTATTTAGACACAAAAAAGGCTCAGAAGAGCTAAAATACTCTTGAAGAAACAAAATAAAGTACAGGACTTCCCTATTGTATACAAAGATATATTTAAAATAGGATTCCATACAGATGTGGGATAAAGACAAACCGATAGCAAAATGGAGAGAAAAATGAACATACACATCACAATGGAAGGAATCTAAAAGACCTAAGGATCATTTGAAAAAATGATTCATCTTGTTTGTAATCAAAGAAATACCAATTAAGACTACAATGAGATATCATCACATACTCATCAGACTGACAAAAAATAAAAAGTTTTAACAACTCCCAAGTATTAGCCAGAATGTATATACAGCTACAGTAACTCTCACCTACAACCGGCTGTGTAGCCACTTCAGAAAACTGCTTTCTGTTTCCTACAAAAGTTAAATGTCCATGTATGGATGCACCAAATGATTCCTTTTCTGGGTATATACCCAGCCTGGGGAAATTTCTATACACATCCGGAATGTCTATTTAGGTTGCTTGCGTGCCTCAACTATTGTAAACAGTGCTGCAATGAACACTGGGGTGCATTATCCTTTCAGATCATGTTTTGCTCCAGCTATATGCCCAGGAGTGGGATTGTTGTTTTTATTTTTTAAGGAACCTCCATACTGCTCTCCATAGGGCTTCCCAGGTGGCAAAGAATCCACCTGCCAAGCCGGAGATGTGGCTTTGATCCCTGGGTCTGGAAGATATCCTGGGAAGGAAATGGCAACCCACTCCAGTATTCTTGCCTGGTAAATCCCATGGACTGAGGAGCCTGGCAGGTTTACAGCCCAGCGGTTGCAGAGTCAGACACGAACTAGCAACTAAGCAGCAGCAGCATACTGTCCTCCGCAGAGGCTGGACCAATTTACATTCCCATCGACAGTGTAAGAGGGCTCCCTTTTCTCCACATCCTCTCCAGTACTTATTGTTTGTGGATTATATAATGATAACCATTCTGGCTGGTGTGAGGTGACATCTCATTGTAGTTTTGGTTTGTATTTTTCTAATAACTGGTAGTGATGTTGAACATCTTTTCATGTACCTGTTTTCCATCTGTAGTATTCTTTGCAGAAATGTCTATTTAGGTCTTCTGCCCATTTTTTCAGTGGGTTGTTTGTTTTGATGCTGTTAAGCATCATGAACTGTTTGTAAATTTTGGAGACTAATCTCTTAAACGTCATTGACAATGGAATGGATAAAGAAGATGGGCTACATATATACAATGGAATATTACTCAGCTGTTGAAAAGAATGAAATAATGCCATTTGTAGCAATATGGATGGACCTAGAGAGTGTCACACTGAGTGAAGTAAGTCAAACAGAGAAGGACAAATATCATATGACATGACTTATGGTGGAATCTAAAAAGAAATGATACAAATGAACTTATTTACAAGACAGAAAGAGACCCAAAAACTTAGAGAATGAACTTACGGCTGCCAGGCGGGAGTCAGGGGGAAGGATGGGAAGAAGGGATAATTACGGATGGACATGTACACACCGCTGTATTTAAAATGGATAACCAACAAGGATCTGCTGTATAGCGCAGGGAACTCTGCTTAAAGTTTTGTGGCAGGCTGGATGGGAGAGGAGTTTAGAGGAGAATGGATACATGTGTATGTATGGATGAGTCCCTTCGCTGTTCATTTGAAAATACCACACCATTGTTTGTTAATTGGCTATACCCCAATACAAAATAAACAGTTCAAACATTTTAAAAGAGAATGTTCACAGCAGCATGGCTTGTACCAGTAAATGCCCAGGAACAATCCAAATATATCAAGATAGGACTGATAAGTAAACGTGGCTATACTCATACAATGGACTATTGCATTGCAATAAAAATAAACTGCAGTGATAAAGTTTTTTAATGCCTTTTCTGGCATCAAGGTTGCAAGGGGAAAACTGATCATTCAGAAACCATGTCTGGCAGAATGCCCCCAGAACCAAGTGACAGATAAACTGTGCCCAACTGAGTCCTGATATGCATCACAGCTCACAGAAGCTCAAACTCTTAAAACCTATTTATCTAGATCCATACATTACAAGATAAAACCACAAACAAACTGATCTAACAGAGTCACTACATGAACTCACACTCTACAGATACAAACACTGACTATTCTAGCAACATGGCTTACAAATTCTGAGAAATCCCTACCAAGAAAATCGATGACCAACACTAGCCAAAATCTATAAATAGCCTCTTATAAATCCCCTTTTGAAATGCCTAGTGATTCTCCATTTTTCTTAGTTATAGCATGTTCATAAATCTAGCTTGGTTTGACTACAGGTCTGACTCTACTGTTCTTTGGGCCCCAGGTTTTATCAATTGCTAAATACATTCGTGTGGATAAATTGCCCCTTCAAAAAACAAATTCCTAATTTTAAAACTCAAATCAAAGGAGGGTACATACAACAGGATGGTTCCAATAATTTTAAAAAGCAAAGAGGCAAAAAATTAAGCTACATAATTTTAAACGAAACATGTATGTGGCAAAATATGAAGAAAGTCAAGGAAATAACTAGCACAAAATTTGGGTTAATGAGAAGCATGATGAGTCTTGGGAAAGACACAAAAATCTTAGGTACTAATAGCATCTTATTTTTCGGTTAACATGGGTGGTGCAAAAATATAAGTTTGCTTTATTTCTTATACTCTACATATAGGTATTATAGATTGTATTGTACATATAATAGGGCCTGTGATTTTTAAAAATTAGATTTCTAAATGAGAAAACCAGGGTTGATGTTGCTTCAGTGATTTCCCCATGCTAGCACAGCTAATTAGAACATAAAATCTTTCAAGGACAGAGATCCATGCACTGCTGTATTCCCAATGCCCAGCACAGAATATTTCACGAAGCAGAGCCACAACAAATGTTTATGGAATAAACAGAGGAACTGGGATCCATCTATTCAGTACTGATCTTTTCTTTCTACCCACGATACCATGATGCATGAACCAGTACATTTCAGGAGGAAGTCTGGTATCAATGCTACCATCAAGGCCCTTTCCATTTAAATGCAGTACTCAATTCTATAATCCTCTATTTCAAGAGTTTCTCAGACTAAATGCAGCCCACATCCTGTTTTTATGAAGTTTTATTGGAACACAACTTTCTTGTTTATGTATTGGCTATAACTACTTTTGCTTCACAAAATCAGAGTAGTTAAGACACAGACCACTGGCTCGCAAAGCCTAAAATAAGTACTGTCTGACCCTTTGTTAGAAAATGTGTTTCTATCTCTGCTTCAGTTCATTCTGAGTACCAACGCAACCCTCCTCTCAAAGCTTGTCCCCGTGTTTCACAGTCTCTGGCAAATTCCTTAGCCTCTCAAAGTTTTAATGTCCCCATCTTGTGTGGAATTCATCATCCCATGAGAGCTGTGCCGATTCAACATTCATAGTGCCTGAAAGGAAACCAAACACTGTTCATGAGTGTTGCTAATTTCCACCCCCTAATTTCTCTGACAGTGTTTGGAAATGATTCTTCTTCTCTCTCATTGCTTTTTGATTTATCTCCACCCTGTTCTTTATTATCAAGGAGAACTCTGTATGAAGGCGATATTGCTTTCTTTTTCCTGTTTCCAAAAATCTATCTGCAGTCCCACCCCCTAAGTCCTCATTCAGGCCATCCCCTACTGTTTGTGACATCATGATCAGTGGTCATGAGAACAGATGGGCTAGAAACTAAGTTGGTTTAACAAGGTATAGGCACACTTCTTTAAGTACTGAGAGCCTAAATTGATGCCTAGCTCCTTGGAAAAAAAGAACTGAGAGGAAGGAGAAACAGGAAACAGATGAGAGGCAGTTCAGTTCAGTTCAGTCGCTCAGTCGTGTCCAACTCTTTGCAACCCAAGGGACTGTAGTACGCCAGGCCTCGCTGTCTATCAGCAACTCCCAGAGTTTACGCAAACTCATGTCCATTGAGTTGGTGATGCCATCCAGCCATCTCATCCTCTGTCATCTCCTTCTCTTCCTGCCTTCAATCTTTCCCAGCATCAGGGTCTTTTCCAGTGAGTCAGCTCTTCACATCAGGTAGCCAAAGTATTGGAGTTTCAGCTTCAGCATCAGTCCTTCCAATAAATATTCAGGCCTGATCTCCTTTAGGATGGACTGGTTGGATCTCCTTGCAGTTCAAGGGACTCTCAAGAGTCTTCTCCAACACCACAGTTCAAAAGCATCACTTCTTCAGCACTCAGCTTTCCTTATAGTCCAACTCTCACATCCATACATGACCACTGGAAAAACCATAGCTTTGACCCAATTGTCCGCTTATAGATGTTGTAAACAAACATGGCAACAGTGAAGGATGCCAGACTGGCAGGTGTGGAGGCTGACACTTTCTGTCTGTCCACAGGACAGCTAATAGCCCTACAAGTCCCAGTATAAGCTTCTGCCATCATCCTACAGGAGAGCGCTGCTTCTCTCAGAACCATATCATCACAGCAAGGATCAGTTGCTTCCTCCAAGGAAAGAATATAAAGCCAGAGATCAAGAGCTAGTATACAACTGAGATCAGAGAGGACACAGTGACTGGGCCAGATGGAGATTCATAAAATAGAGCTGCGCTACCAGCAGAGTAAAGAAAGATGAGAATCAGGACATGACGGACAACGTGATGTCCTCATCTCTACATCCTCTGATCTCCTACCTGCTTTCCAGGACCCAGCTCCCAACTTCACAGATAGATCTCTATCTAGGCAGCCAGGAGGAGGATATTGCCCTGCACAAAGTAAGGGACCCATTGAGCTTCCAGGTTATCCAGTAGTAAAGAATCTGCTTTGCAATGCAAGGGACACAGGTTCAATCCCTGGTCCAGGAAGATCCCCCATGTGATGGAGCAACAAAGCCCCTGCACCACAACTGAAGCCCACGCACCACAACTACTGAAGCCCGCGTGTCTAAAGCCCATGTGTCTAGAGCCTGCACTCTGCAACAAGAGAAGCCACAGCAGTGAGAAGCCCGTTCACCACAACGAAGAGTAACCCCACTTGCTACAACAAGAGAAAGCCTCCACAAAGGAACAAAGACCCAGCACAGCCATAAATAAATACAAATCTTTAAAATAAAGAAAGTGTAACAGACCCACTGATTCCCAAATCCTCTGAATCGGGGTCACCTCTGATAGATGCTCAAATTACAAAGTCTCAGAGCTGTGTGAGAAAGAGGGCAGTCATTTTACTCCTTGGGTCTGCATGTGGAGACAAATGAATGGAAAGTGAAAGTGAAGGTTGCTCAGTTGTGTCTCGTTGTGAACCCATGGACTATATAGTCCATGGAATTCTCCAAGCCAGAATATTGGAGTGGGTTGCTGTTCCTTTCTCCAGAGGATCTTCCCAACCCAGGGATCAAACCCAGGTCTCCCACACTGCAGATGGATTCTTTACCAGCTGAGCCACCAGGGAAGGCCAAAAATACTGGAATGGGTAGCCGATCCCTTCTCCAGTAGATATTCCCAACCCAGGAATCAAACCAGGGTCTCCTGCGTTGCAGGCAAATTCTTTACCGACTGAGCTTGAAGAGGAAAAGTTAAAATTTTGCCTCCTTCTGCCTCTGTAACTCACCTTGCCCCTTGCAAAGTCTGGATCACATAGGTCTGTAGTCTCAGAAAGTGGGGACTCACAATACTAGGAACTGGAGTTTATCTCACTCACCCTTGTCCTGCTCTTTGCAATCACCCAGCCCCTGCAAACCTGCTTAATCATGCCTGTCCTGGTCAGGCATCCCCCTCCCTGTCTTGACCACTGTTCCCACATGTGTGAAACCCCTTAGTCTAAACCAGCCTATTAACAGCTAGTGTTGCCCACTGCAGTGTGTCTATAAAAACTCTGTAACCCCTTTGTTTGAGGCTCAGAGCTTGGAGTGTTAACTCCTCTGGGCCCACCAGCGTAATAAACCTGAGTTCTCCAACTCTGCAAGCGTGGTGCTTGGTTTCTCGAGTACTGGTTTCAGCAACATTTCTGGAGGCCTCAGTGAGATTCCAACCATGACAGTCCCCTGAGCTGCAAGACTAGTGGCTTGGCTGGGTCAGAGAGGATGAGCCCTGAGACGAACAAGGAGGAGTGCCACCTGATGGTATTCTGGGCCAGCGTTCCAACTCTCTGGATGGCCAAGCCCTGATCGAATTCATTGGAAGGACATACCAACTTACCAGGAATGGCCACAGGATAAGGTAAGGCCCCAGGGCTGGCCCCAGGCAGGAACCTACCCCAGTGGGTAGGAGAAGAGACTGACCACCTCCTTGGGCTCCCAGGAAGGGAGCATCAGATAGGGAGGCCTGGGGACTTGGGAAAAGGGAGGCACTGTGATAACCTTTGATTGTGTATGCATGATTGCTAACTGAAGGAAGTGAAAGTGAGCTCCACAGTCCTCAGACTATGGAGCTTGAGAGGGTCTAAAACCTGCAGTTCCGTAGCAACCTCATAAGGCTGAAAGGCAGTGCCAGTCTCTGCGGGATTTGATCCCTCCCTGCAAGGCTGGTCCGGGTCGGGGGTTTATATTGACCTACCAATGCTAAGAGGCATCTTAAATTTCCCTTAGGAGAGCGGCCAGGTGGACAAAAACTGAATGTGAACTAGCGTGCAGCCTGATCCGCTTGTGCGTCAGGCTCAGTTGTGTGGCTTTCTGGCCTCTGCAGCTACGGAGTTGGAGAGGGCCCTAACTTGCAGTTTTGTGGTGACCTCATATGGCCCAAGGGGACCCAGTCCCTCCCTGCAAGACAGATCGGAATCAGGGGTTTATACTGCTCCGCCAATGCTAAGAGGCACCTAAGATCCCCCTGGAGACAAGGCCAAGCAGGCACCTGAATTGTCTCCTCTTTTAGGGGGCCCCCACCCTTGTTTGTCTTTGCGCCACCGACTCAGGGCGGGATACACAGGGAGGGAGAAGTTATTGGTGACTGGTTATTCTTCTGTTGACTGACTCCTTGAGCCAACATCTAAGAGATTAGGTTTTCCTCAAAACCCTGCCAGGTAGATTACATTTGTCAACATAAGGGTAAGTTCCTCTAAGCCAACAGTTTTAGATTGCATGATAAAGAACTTTAAGAAGGGCTTTGTAGGAGATTATGGAGTCAAGACGACCCCCAGGAAGCTTCATAACTTATGTGAGCTCGATTGGCCATCGTTGGACATTGGATGGATGTGAGAGGGCACGCTTGACCTGCCCACTGTCCAAACAGTACACCAGGTCACCACTGGGACTCCAGGACATCCAGATCAGTTTCAATGCATAGACTCCTGGCTTCTAATGGCACAGACCCTACCCCCATGGGCAAGATTTTGCACAGACAGGGACAGAGTAGGGTATTTGTGGCCCAACCACTCAGAAAAAAAGAAAGAAGGAAAAAAACCTATATTCCAGGGAGATCCAGTGGAAGACCCACTACTGCCCCCACAATACATTCCCCTGACTCCACAAGCCCCAGCACAGCCAGCAATGGACCCATTGGCAGGCAGCCCAGGTCCCTCCGTGTCCCCCCACCACCTCATGAGCAAGACTCCAGCCTCAAGCCAGTAGGGAGGTGGCTCCGCTCAGCCAAACAATCTAACCAGCTGGCCGCGGCCCATCAGATGCCACTGTGAGAAACTCATGGTCCTCAACAAGTAAACGAGGATGGCCCAGTCCAGCCTGGTCACTCCATCCTCTATTACCAGCCCTTCAGAACTACTGATCTAAACTGGAAACACCGCAACCCAACTTACTCTGATAAGCCACAGGCTATGATTGACCTGCTAGAGTCCATTTTCCACACCCATCAGCCTACATGGGATGACTGTTGCCAGCTCCTTATGTCTCTCTTCATCACTGAGGAAAGCTGATGCATCTCAACTGAAGCCGAAAAATGGCTCTGAGGACAAGCCCTCGCAGAGGTCTTAGATGCGGAAGGATGGGCACGAGGAGCAATGCCAGAGACGAGACCTAGTTGGGATTTCAATTCTTGTCCTTTAGCCAGAGAAGGACATGAATCCCTGGCCTGATACCATGATGCCCTTCTCCATGGACTTTGAGCGGGAGCCAAAACGCTCACCAAAATGTCCAAAATTACAACGATAATCCAAAACGCGGATGAGAACCCCACCAATTTTTATGAGAGACTGTGTGAAGCATTCCGGACAGACACCCCTTTCGACCCTGAGTCAGCCGAGAATCAAAGGATGATTAACGCAGCCTTTGCAGCTCAATCCTGTGCAGACATCCAATGAAAGCTCTGAAAGCTGGAAGGCTTTACTGGGATGAATGCCACACAGCTCCTGGAGGTAGCAAATAAAGTCTTTGTGAACCGAGACCATGAAGCTCAACGAGAAGCAGATAGAAAAATGAAACAGAAAGCAGCTCTGCTAGCAGCAGCATTAAGGAGCTCAGATCCAGTGAAACAGACCGTTCCCTCGTGGAAAGGGGAAACTAAGAAGAGATCATCACTCTCCTATGACCAAGGTGCCCATTGCAAAGAGACCAGACCTGGGGGAATGAGTGCCCCCAACACAGAGGGCCATCTAAAGGGTCAAAGAAGTTCACTCAACCCAACAGGGAAATGTACCAGCCTGAGCCGGCTGTCCAAAACCGTATTGGCCTAGACGGAGCAGAACCAGACTAGGGAAGACCGGGCTCCCTGATCCTGGGTCCCCGGGAGCCCACGGTCACGATGAAGGTAGGGGGCCAATCAATGACTTTTATGGTGGATACCGGAGCTGAACACTCCGTGGTAACCACACCTGTGGCTCTCCTCACAGGCCAAATAGCAACTATAGTTGGGGCCACAGAGACACAGCAGCCCGCTCATTTTGCAAGGCCCGTTCGTGTCAGCTAGGGGCCCATCTGGTGACTCATGATTTTCTGTACTTACCAGACTGCCCCATTCCCCTGCTGGGTAGAGATTTACGGACAAAACTGGGGGCACAAATCACCTTTGCCCCTGGAAAGTCTGCAAGCCTCTACGTTAGGGAGCCAGTCGGCTCTGATGATGGCCGTGACTGTGCCCAGGGAAGGTGAATGGCATCTCTATTCCTCAGGGAGAGAACAAATAAATCCCCCCAGCCTGCTAAAACAATTCCCTGATGTCTGGGCAGAGGAGGGGCCCCCAGGTTTGGCCAAAAACCATGCTCCCATCGTAGTAGACCTGAGGCCAGGAGCCACTCCTGTTGGACAGAAACAATACCCAGTACTGCGGGAGGCACGCCTGGGAATTCAGGACCATATCCGGTGCCTACAAGATGCCGAGATCCTAATTGAATGTCAGTCTCCCTGGAACACTCTGCTCTTGCCAGTCAAAAAGTCTGGAGGGAACGACTACCGCCCCGTCCAGGACCTCTGTGCCGTCAACAGTGCAGTGATCAGTTGGTCCAGTGGTCCCAAATCCCTACACTCTCCTGAGTCTCTTACCCACTCAGCCAAGCTGGTTCACCTGCCTCGACCTCAAGGACACATTCTTCTGACTCCAGCTGTCACCAACCAGCCAGCCTTTGTTTGTCATTGAATGGGAAGACCAACACACCAGGAGAAAGACACAGCTGACTTGGACTCAACTGCCACAAGGCTTCAAAAACTCACCTATCCTGTTTGGTGAAGCCCTGGCTCTGATCTTGCTGCCTTTCCCAGGGAACCTTTAAACTGCACCCTACTCCAGTACGTGGAGGACCTGTTGCTAGCCAGTCCCACCCAAGGGGACTTCTGGAGAGGCACCGAAGCCCTGTTGGCTCTACTGTCCACCACAGGGTACAAGGTGTCTTGGAAAAAGGCTCAGATCTGCAGACAGGAGGTCAAGTACCTGGGGTTTGTCATCTCAAAAGGGCATCAGGCGCTTGTACATGAGAGGAAGCAAGCCATCTGTTTAATACCTCAGCCAAACACCAACAAAGAAGCCATGAGTTCCTCGGGGCTGCTGGATTCTGCCAGATCTGGATACGGGGTTTCTCTGAAATTGCCAAGCCTTTGTTTAAAGCCACAGCAGGGTCTGGAAAGGACCCCCTAGAGTGTGGACCCGAACAGGAAAAGGCCTTTGAGGAGATAAAGAGACTCGTGACCAGTGCTCCAGCATTAGGGCTGCCAGATGTGATGTGGGACTTCAACCTCTTTGTACATGAGAAAAATCACACTGCACTGGGGGTCCTCACACAAACAACTCGGCCATGGCAGTGCCCAGTCACATATCTGTCCAAGCAGCTGGGTCCAGTGGCCGCAGGACGGCCGCCACACATCCGGGCAGTAGCTGCCACTGTGGTTTTGGTCAGAGAAGCAGATAAGCTTACTCTAGGACAAAATATAAATGTAAAGGTTCCCCATGCTGTTACTGCTCTGATGAACAGCCAGGGGCATAAGTGACTGACCAGCTCCAGGATGACTCACCATCAAGGACTGCTTTGCGAAAACCCACATGTCCAACTCGAGACTGTACGGCTGCTGAACCCCATCACCTTTTTACTTACGGAAGCAGGAACCCGTGATCATAACTGTAAAGAGGTCATAGACGAAACTTACTCAAGCAGGCCGGACCTGACGGACATTCCCCTCCGGAACCCAGAACTGGAACTGTTCACTGACAGAAGCAGTTTCATCCAAGAAGGGCAGCCTAAAGCAAGCTCTGCCATAACAACAGCTGATGAGATAGTGAAGCCTGAGGCTTTGCCACAAAGGCAGTCAGCACAATAGGCTGAGCTATGGGCACTCACCCAGGTGCTAAGGCACGCCGAAGGGAAACGGGTCAACATCTATACTGGTTCAAGGTATGCCTTTGCTACTCTACGTGTACATGGAGCCATTTCTAAAGAAAGGAGATTAGTGACAGTGGGGTGGGAGGGAAACGAGATTAAAAACAAAAAAGAAATCCTTCAGCTGTTAGAAGCAGTCTGGAAGCCTTCCCAAGTGGCAGTCATCCATTGTAAAGGCCATCAGCGAGGAACTGATCCAATCAGCCAAGGAAATCGGTTGGCTGACCAGGCAGCCAAGAAGGCAGTGACCCAACTGAGTCCCACAGTGGGCCCTGAGTCAATACTTAAGGTCCTCTTGGCACCAGAATCACGTCCATCCCCAAGATACACCAAGGAAGAAGATCAGTGGGCTCTAAATGATGGAGGAATAAAAGAAAAAGAGAGCTGGTGGAAGCTTCCAGGCCAAAGACTCTTTGTTCCCAGCAATATAGCAATCCAGCTGGTAAAACAACATCGTGAGACAACTCATTTAGCAAAAACTGTGCTGGAGAGTTTATTGAGCAGCTGCTATTTCAATATTCCTAAGCTCCCAACCCTGTGTGCCCAGATCAGTGCTAGATGTGTGACTTGTGCACAAAACAACACCAGCCAAGGACCAAGACCCAGTCCAGGGGTGCAGGCAGCTGGGACACTGCCCTCTGAAGATCTACAAGTAGAGTTTACTGAAGTCAAGCCCTATAAGGGTGATAAGTGTTTACTTGTGGTAGTCTGTGCCTATTCCCAATGCATCTACTGAAGCCTACCCTACACGCACTGAACGGGCACAAGAAGTGGCCAAGGCCTTCAGTTCAGCTCAGGTCAGTCGCTCAGTCGCGTCCGACTCTTTGCGACCCCATGAATCGCAGCACTCCAGGCCTCCCTGTCCATCACCATCTCCCAGAGTTCACTCAGACTCACGTCCATTGAGTCAGTGATGCCATCCAGCCATCTCATCCTCAGTCGTCCCCTTCTCCTCCTGCCCCCAATCCCTCCCAGCATCAGAGTCTTTTCCAATGAGTCAACTCTTCTCATGAGGTGGCCAAAGTACTGGAGTTTCAGCTTCAGCATCAGTCCTTCCAAAGAAATCCCAGGGCTGATCTCCTTCAGAATGGACTGGTTGGATCTCCTTGCATCCAAGGGACTCTCAAGAGTCTTCTCCAACACCACAGTTCAAAAGCATCAATTCTTTGGCGCCCTGCCTTCTTCACAGTCCAACTCTCACATCTATACATGACCACTGGAAAAACCATAGCCTTGACTAGATGGACCTTAGTCGGCAAAGTAATGTCTCTGCTTTTGAATATGCTATCTAGGTTGGTCATAACTTTTCTTCCAAGGAGTAAGCGTCTTTTAATTCCATGGCTGCAATCGCCATCTGCATAATCCCGAGATATGGGCTGCCTCTCTCCGTAGGGTCTGACAATGAGCCAGCTTTTGTGTCTGAGATAATCCAAACTTTATGCAGGATGCTGGGTATCAAATGGAAGCTTTACACTGCTTACAGACCAGAGCTCAGGGAAAGTTTTATGCATAAATTGGACCCTCAAGACTACCTTAGCTAAACTCTGTCAGGAGATCCAGTTATCTTGGGTCGACATGTAACCCTTAGCCTTATTCTGAGCCCAGTGCACCCAAGGTCCTCAGACTATTCTCCCTTTGAGATTTTATATGGGAGAACACCCCCAGTGATAGGAAACCTCAAGGGAAACCCCCAAACAATAGCTGACCTGGAGATGTCCCAACACCTCCAGGCCCTGGGAAAAGTTTTCTGCCATATCACCTGATAAAGCTTAGAAAGGACACCCATTCTCTTGTGCAATTGGGTTCATCCCTATCAGCCAGGAGATGAGGTATGGGTTAAGGACTGGAAAAAGGAACCACTTCAGCCAGTTTGGACAGGCCCTCACATGGCTATCCTGGCAACCCCTACTGCTGTTAAAGTTACAGGCATCATCCCTTGGATCCACCACACCAGAGTCAAGAAGACAGCAGCCTGTGATGAGGACACCTGGAAAACAGTTTGGGACCCTGAAAAGCCCCTCAGGGTCTGGTTCCAAAAACAATGGCCCTCACCCACGAAGGATGCTGAGCCCTGCTCTAGTCGCTCTGGGAGCTGACTAGACAACACACTGCAGAAACTTGAGGATTCTTCAGCCTTGTTCCAGCCACAGTCCAGCAGCTGGCTAGTAAACGCACTGTGGAAGCTTGAGGATCTGGCTATCAAAATACCAATGGATTTCCATTGTCAACCCTGGACTGTACCCCTGATTGGTATTACTGCTGTGCTCTTTGCTATAAGACTAGCTTCAGTCACACCCCAGGACTGGGATTTGGGTCAGAAGCTATGGTCAGCTGTCTGCTATCTCACTGTAGTGGGAAGCCTCATTCTTATTAGATGTCTCTTATGATCAATTCTCCCTATGAACTAAAGTGCCCCCCAGTATAACTGACCCCTCCTTCGTGATAAGCTCAGTTGCTATAGCCATGACAACCCAAAGATGGGGAGAAAACCTTTTGCTCGTGTTCAGTTATCTGATATGTGCAGGCTGCTTCGCAGACTTTTGGTGTCCCTTGCTGTAACAGATGGTGCCTTTGCTTATCCATCATGCACCTGTCAACGTTACAGTCAACCCTTGGAAAATCGCTTGCTCAGCCAGCAGCTAGAACAATGTATAGATAGCCAATGCTATAGGCTGATCACCTACTGCCTTTGTAACATATGATGTATATCCAGGGGCCTGGGTGCCAAAGATGTTTCCCAGTTATTCCCCCACTGCCGCTCCCTCTCCCCCACCAGAAGATCCAAAGCCCGGGCGGTATCCCGACACCATGGCATTGTCATCATGCCCCTGTGCCTCTGTCTACTCTTAAATGCCATGCAGATGTTACAACCCAGAAAAGGTGTCTGTCTGTCAAACAAATGGAAAGACCTACTGGACAGGGACAATAATGCAGACAAAGAAAATCACGGACCAACTTTGCCCTAAAAAATCAGGCTCTGCCTGTTGGCGGCATGACCCAGGCTACAGGTTCTCAACACAACTCCTTGCCTTCTTAATGACACCACCCCCAGCTGGCCAGGAACTGCTGGCTCTGCTCATCCTTAGGAGCTCCAAGGTATTTAGCCACACCAGTACCATTAAATAATGCAACAGCCATGGGAACTCCTATAGATCCACCCTTACAAGGGCCAGTCTTAAAGGCAACTGAGTTAACTCAAAAGGCTCCCGAATGCTTTACAAATGATGGCGGAACTGAACCTGTAGGCAATTTAGCCAGGGACCACTGTAATCAAACTATAAAAGGTGAGTGGCCCACTCATCCTCCCACAAACACAATATGGCACTGCCCCCATCAAGGCCTTTTCTTTGTGTATGGGGCAGATGTTTACTTGTGTCTACCAGTCAACTGGATGGGTATCTGCACCTTAGCTTTCCTCACCCCCCAGATGAACATTGTCCCTAACAACCAGACACTTACCATACCTCTGGCAGCATATACATGGTCAAAAAGAGCCATCCAGCTTATATCGCTACTAGATGGTCTAGGAATCATGGCTGGGGTAGTTATGGGAATAAGAGGAATTGCTTCATCAGCCACCTTTTACCATACACTATCCAAAGGCTTTACAGACAACATTGAGAGAGTAGCCATATCTTTAGTGGCCTTACAGGACCAACTAGACTCCCTGGCTGAGGGGGTTTTACAGAACAGGAGAGGGCTAGACCTACTGACAGCTGAAAAGGACTCTGCCTCTTCTTGAACAAAGAATGCTGCTTTTATGCAAACCAATCAGGAGTATTCAGGGACATGGCCCAACAGCTAAGGGAATGAATCATGAAAAGGAGAGAGGAACTAGCAAATTCCTGGGGTAACTGGCACACTATCTGGAGCTGGGCATCGTGGCTTCTCCCTTTAACCGGTCCTCTCTTCATGTTCTTTGTGGCGCTCTTGTTTAGCCCTTGTATTCTCAATGCAGTTACCCAGTTCATAACCTCTTGGATTGAATCCATAAAGTTTCAAATGGTAATAGCTCAATATAGCCCCCCAAACAATGGGGAGCTCTGAATGTCTTACCAAAACATGAGATGATGTGATAGAAGTGATAGAAGCATCAAGAGGGGGGAATGAAGAGGAAAAGTTAAAATTTTACCTCCTTCTGCCTCTGTAACTCGCCCCTTGCAAAGTCTGAATCACGTAGGTCACATAGTCTCAGAAAATGGGGACTTTCAATAGGAACTGGAGTTTATCTCACTCACCCTTGTCCTGCTCTTTGCAATCACCCAGCCCCTGCAAACCTGCTTAATCATGCCTGTCCTGGTCAGGCATCCCCCTCCCTGTCTTGACCACTGTTCCCACATGTGTGAAACCCCTTAGTTTAAACCAGCCTATTAACAGCTAGTATTGCCCACTGCAGTGTGTCTATAAAAACTCTGTAACCCCTTTGTTCGGGACTCAGAGCTTAGAGTGTTAACTCCTCTGGGCCCACCAGCATAATATACCTGAGTTCTCCAACTCTGCAAGCGTGGTGCTTGGTTTCTTGAGTACTGATTTCTGCAACAAGCTATCAGGGAAGCCCAAATGAATGGAGAGGTGTGGTTAGTCAACAAAAGCTAAGAGGTAAAAATGGAGAATCTCATCAAAATAAATCAAGCAAGACTCAAAAAAAAAAAAAAATGTCTAGTGAATTATCTGGGATCTGAAGGAGCACTTCACTTCAAGGTGAGCTGGGATTTATTTCAACACAGGAAGAGCAGCTGAATCTAGTAAGAGATTGCTTCCACACAATCAATATTCTTAGAACACTTCTGCAATTTTGTCTAAACCCCTTTATGCCAACATAATGGGGCTTCTTCGGGCACTCTCCACGGGTCTACCCATAGTAAACAAGCTGAGTGTAAAGAAAAGGGGTACAAGACAGAAGGACTGCTTTGGCTATGTTAAAACTGGTCATTTAGGGGTTCATTCAGAAAATAGGAGTTACACAGTGCTTCAGTCTCTGCCAAAAGGTATCCTTAACTTGGTGTATCAAAAACAGACAAGATCTGGGACTTTCCTGGTGGTCCATTGGCTAAGACTGCATTCCCAAAGCAGGGGGCCCGAGTCTGATCCCCAGTTGGCAAACTGGATCCCACATGCCACAATTAAAGACTCCACATGCCACAACTAGGACCCTGTGCACCCAAATAAATAAGTAAATAAATAGATAAAATAGACAAGCTTCCCCCACCCCCATTCCAGGAGCTTTAGGCTATTTGAGACAGGATGTTTTGTCATACTGACGACTTCCTGCCTGCTGGTTATAGTCTCCTCTTTGAGCAATCCCTCTCTGAAGTAAACATTAGCTACCGTAATGCCTATAAAAGATGAGTATGGGAGAAGGGAGCACTACTGAGCCCTTAGCTAACACCTGGCTTTGTGCTTTATACACTAACGCTTTCCAACTTTATTACAGTCATATGAAAAAATATTACTGGTGTCATTTTACAGATGAAGAAACTGAGGCTGGTTCACTTCAGAGGTTGCCCAACTCTCAGTGGTTTACAACAGTCTACCAAGCTCAAAGTTGAATGCTGATCAGAAAGGTTCCAACAGCTGTGCTTGGTCTGTGCTCTTGACATGACATTTGGGTAATTTGCCTCTCTGCTGAGTCTCACCCGCTGCTCCTCAATTCAGAAGGCTGTGTGCTAACCTGAGAGTTAAAATGGCACCAGGTAAGATGAGTGAGGCATCAGCTTACAATAGCCAAGGATGGCAGAGAGAGAATGTGCACATGAGAATTTAACAAACACCTTCCTGAAGATATTGGTGCTTCCCAGGTAGCTCAGTGGTAGAAGAATTTTGCCTGTCAACACAGGAGATGAAGGAGACGCAGAGACACAGGTTCAATCCCTGGGTCGGGAAGATCCCCTGGAGTAGGAAAAGGCAACCCATGCCAGTAGTCTTGCATGGAAAATTCCATGGACAGAGGAGCCTGGTGGGCGACAGTCCATGGGGTCACAAAGAGTTAGACACAACTGAGCGTGCATGTACTTTCTTAGACATTATGTTAGGAAAATATACCTTACTGCATTAACCTCACCACTCTTATGAGGGCAATAATATCATCCCCATTCTATAGATAAGGAACTGAAACCCAGAGAATTTAAGCCACTTTCCAAACTTCACACAGAAAATCCAGGATGCCAGCCCAGGCCTGACGATGAACCTATGCTTTCCCACTCTACCAAAATCTTTCCTGGGGCTTCCCTGGTGGCTCAGTGGTAAAGAATGTGCCTGCCAGTGCAGGAGACACGGGTCGCATCATTGATCCAGGAAGAGCCCACATGCCACAGAGCAACTAAGCCCGTTCATTTTAACTACTGAGTCTGTGTTCTAGAGCCCGGGAGCCGCGACTGTGGAATCTCATATGCCCTAGAGCCTGTGCTCCGCAACAAGAGAAGCTGTTGCAATGAGAAGCCTGCACACCACAACTAGAGAGAAGCCTGTGTAGCAACGAAGACTTAGCACAGCCATAAATAAATAAAGTTATTAAAAATATATCTTTCACTTGAAAATATTCAATCTCTTAAAGGCATTCACAAAAAGAAAAAAAATATATAGCCTTAAGATAAAATCTTATTTCTTACTCTACTGATTTCTGGGCAAGGTTTTGGAGATTAAAGAGGGATCTCACTGGAGAAGGAACATCTTAGGAGAGCCAGAATCTTTCATCCTTGAAGGGTTTCTTAAGAGCTAAGAACCAGAGGGGGCAACAGTAATGCCTCCCAGGGTGTTGTCAATAAAATCAAGCCCAGGTCCTTCAAGGAAGGCCATGGAAAGAGACTCACAGCGTAGGAAGGGCCATGGGACTTTGCAAAAATGGGACTCCTCATGCCCCAAAATTTTACTTTCCCCTTGAGCATCAAACACAAATGCATTCTGCAGCCATAACCAGGTTAACCTTGTCCTCTCCTTTTATGTTCAGCCTCAAGTGTGGGTTCATTCTCAACTCCTGTTTCTATTCATCTGGCATAGCTGAGGCCAGACTGGGGCTCTGAAGCAGGATTTTGCTAACCAGCTGCCCCTCAGAAAAAAAAAAAAAGAGAGAGAGAGAAAGAAAGAAAGAGAGAGAGAATGTAGCTAGAAGTAGGGAGAAATAGGACGCAAAGGACTAATCTGGTTAAACCTGGTTTAAGTGGGATCACTCCTCTTCTTCAGTCTAAGGTCCTTCTAAAGGGCATTTTCCCAAACAGCTCCCATGCTTCCCATCTCTTGGAGAAGGGCATAGCAGCCCACTTCAATATTCTTGCCTGGAGAAATCTGCAGACATGGATCTTTGAGGGCTAGAGCCCATGGAGTCACAAAGAGTTGGACACGACTGAGCAACTAACACTTTCCTATCTCTAGCCAGGAAAGGTCTAATCTTTCCTCTAGAATCCCCAAATAACCTTAGGCAAATCCAACCCTCAAAGACAATCAGTAAACTCCAGAACAGAAATGACGTCTCTATATCCAGGGTCTGTCTCACTCAGCAGCATGTAATAGATGTCTTTGGGGGGAATAACTTTTTCAGTATGATCTCAGTTGAAACAGAAGGTTGCTCCCAATGTCAACTGATAATTGACAAGGTAATATATTTCCTTGATGTTAGAAGTTCCAAGGAGTTCTTCTTCTCCCATAGTCTAAGGATAATCCTTCACATTGCCAATTCCATTTTCCTCTCTGAGGCCCTCTCTTTCCTCCCAGACCGCTGAAGAAGGAAGCACCCATCTCTTACGGATGAAAGCCACTCCCTACTGAGTAAGGCAAGCTCTTTCTCAGTAAGTAGAATCCACTGGCTTAGGAGGCTGACATCACCTACCTCATTCAGAAGGGCTCACCGTCCAACTTGAGCATGAGGTCTGCCAACTCCATCTTTAATTCTTAGAGCCTGGCTTTTAAAAGGCAAATATCTGCTCCCTTTTATTAAACAACACAGGGTTGAGAAAGGCCAGCTCTGAACCAAAGATAATCTTACTTCATTAAAAACCCCATCAGCTTTATCTCTAAAGTTATTCCAAGAAAAGTGCTTGAGCATTTCATAATTTCCATGTGGGCAGCAGATGCAGTGAAAAAAGCAGGTGCAATTATAATAACTTGAAGTCAATAATTCATAAATGATAATGTATTATTAATCAATTATTGGGGCCTGAACAACATTTAATGAGATTAAGCTGATTGCCAGGCTGAACTGTTGGGTACATATTGATTCAATCAGAGTGCTTAATTAAACTATGTAAGTTGCCCACCAAATCATTACATCACAGCTTCCTTCAAAGGAGTACCATTTCTACTTTTCTCCTCTTCCTTCTTAATTAGGAATTGTTATTGACTGAGAAGAAATTAAGATAAGGACTCTTGCTTTCCATAACAGCTTGAGAAACTACCATATGATCTAGCAATGTATCTTTTCAACTGTATGAATAAAGGCTGTTTGCACAAGCGTATTCAGAGTGCAGTAAGGTATATAGGTTTGCTTTTTTTTTTTCCAAAGAATTCAGAATCTTAATTAACAGGGCTACATTTTAAGCATAAACAAAGAGTTGCTTACAACCCTCCATTGCAAAGACCAAGAAATAGAGCTTCAAAGAAATGAAAAAGTCCTACAAAATACTGACATGAATCAGGCTTCAAAGTCAAGTCCCTCCACAGCAGCCCTTTCCCAGCCTACAGTGTTTCCAAAACCTCAAATTAAGCTTCATTCTGCTAAAAATCAGAGAGGCATACCCATTTGGGTTCACTAGTTTCTAGTAGCATCTCTCAGAAGGTAAAATCTACTTCCCCAGCAGCTAAAAGTTTTCAGAATCACCCCTTACAACCACCATACAAAAACCTTTGTCTCTTGACATGCAGGTCGTCTTTTCACTTGTCACGTTGCTAATGATGGGAGTTATTTATGGTGAACATTGAACAAAATGTTTTTTGCTCAGTGTTCTAGCCCAATGATCCTGCCTGAGGGAAGACAGTGACAGCTCTGTTAAAGCATCCCGGGGTACAGGGCGCCTGCGGGTCTTTCTAATTAGGGTTTTACTCTGTCAGTTTCATGAATAGCCACTTCCAACCCAGATGCACATCAGTACATGTTGAGGATGCCCTTGCCCTATAAAATTTTGGGATGTCAAAACCCACAGCTGCACCTGGGCTCCAATTCAATGAGCCACAGAAAATCAGCTACAGGGAGGGTGCACAGAGAACACTGGGGCATCACCAATTGCTTCTGAGTTGCGGCATGGAAGCTCCTACCGCATTCATCCGTTGCTTCAGAAAAGCAGCAACGCACATACCAGCTTACGGTCAGAACTCCATCAGGAGATCATTGCCAAGGTGGCTTTGGACATAAATTTCAATGATCACATTTCAGGCAGTTAATATGCCCAGTGACTCAGCCCATAGTCTGTGTTCCTGAATCTTCTCCTTCGACTGGAATCAGCGTAGTGATATCCCTGCTATGGCCTCGAGAGATTCTTGTTTACAAAAGCCTGTGTAACCAAACTACTTTTTTCCCTCCAACTTGGTTTGCACAATGGGAGTAGGAAACCACTACAAACAAATTGGATAATGTCATATCACTCAAATAGTTATTCCATTAAATTCAATTCTTATTTTTAAGAAAAGAGAAAGAGCATTACAACACAGTCTCAGCATTTTGTAAGTCAGACTTGCAATGTGACCATGTATGTTTTGTTTTAGGGTGGAAGGGAATGGCTACACACTCCAGTATTCTTGCCTGGAAAATTCCATGGATGGGGTCGCAAAGAGTCAGACATGACTGAGCAACTAACAAAAGTTAGTTTCACAGAGCAGACAGATGGGATGAAATAAATAACTTGTCTTTTGGAGGTTTCTGGTGTTGATGATGGTGTTGGTATGGGTGACTGAAATCAGAAGGAGGTACCTCTAGGTGAACAAGTCATCTTAAAGGCAAAGAACAAAGCCAAACAAAAGTCACTCTTCTGATAATATTCATGATGTCAAAGAAAAGAAGCAAAAGGCACTGGAGCAAACCTGGTCCTTAGTTGGAGTCTCAATTTAAAATTTTCAAATTATTTCTTCATTAAAATCCTTACTTTCTGCTAGGAGAGGAAAAAAAAAAAGAGTATTTCAAGAACCATAAAAGAAAGAATATTCTTTCAGCAAGACTAATGTCAATTCTAAATATAGAAGAGCAGATATACTATTTCAGATTCACAAACAGACTTTCAAATTCATATCATCCATTATAGTAAACAAAAAATAATTTCATTTTTTCCTTCTAATGGAAAGAAGCAGCATGTAAAGTGGAAAGATCAAGGAGTGAAAACCTCCATTTCCAACAGAATAATAGACTAAATATTCTGAACAATCCCCCAAATGAAACAACCATCATACTAAAATAAACTCTCTTTTTCTAAAATCACTTTCAATGCATTGCTGAGCTGATCTGAAATAAAGAAATCTATAGATGCCAAAAACAAAGTGAGACCAAAGAAGTCTTGAAAGGTAAGCAAGCATCAAAGCATACTTTTCACCCAAGGATTTCTACCAAGCCTTGGAGACCATGAGTTTTTGCTTTGAAAGCTGCAGGAGATGCAGGAAAGTGAAGCATGTGGCTTATCCTTGGTGGGGCATCAAACAGAGATTCTTGCATAAAGCTGAGACATCCCCCCCCGCAAAAGTCTTCAATTTTGATTCACAAAAAGGCAGAGCAAGCAAAGCTTATTTTAAAATTTCCCTAGGAGTCTATAACTATAAGAAAACTTTCACATTCATTTGAATTCATGATCCATATGTGGTCCCTAAATTTCAGAAAGGTAATACAGTTATCTGAATTTGTTAGCATCCTCAGATAACTAGCAAAAGCAAATACAAATGCTTTCTTAAGTAAAGCAGCCTCAATTTTGACCTCAAAGACCTCCAGGAGGTAAAATTCCAAGAAAAATGAGTGATTTGGTGTCAACAATTATGAAACACACCAGGAAACAAGGCCCCATGAGAGATAGGCAGCAGAAACAAGAAGGAGTACCAAACTTGCAGAGACACAAGATACTAGATTGATGGGGAACAACATAAAAAAAAAAAAAAAAACCATAATGTTGAAAGAAATGAAAGAGAAGTTTGAGATATGAACAAGGAATGAGACTCTAAAAGCAAAATGCTGATGTGGATAAGGATGGAATAAATTTCTAGAAGTGAAAAATCTAATAATTGAAACTAAAAAGTCAATAGAGGAACGGATATTAATGGAATTTGAAGGGGTGAGGATTCCCATTAAGAGAAGAATAATAGACTAAATACTTTTAACAGCTTTCTCGAAGAAAACATGTAGAAAGCCACTGGACAATGTTTCTCTCATCCTAATGGAGAAAAAAAAAAAAAAAGCTGAATAATAATCTATCCAAGACAGGAAGCAGACAGGGCATTCTTTAAAAGAATGGCATAGCCATGTGGCTGTACTGTGTTAGTTGCTCATTCATGTCTGACTCTGACACCATGGACACAGAAGAAAAGGAAAACTTATTAGAACTAACTAGGTTCAAGATAGCAGATCTGACTTCTTCGAGCCTCACTGAGCTTGTAATATATTAGCATAAGCTAAATGACACACCCACAAGTACCACAATTGTTTCAAAGCCAACCACCAAAGATCAAAGAGTGAGGGTGGCCCAATTCCTAGAAATCTCTATGCCTGCCCCAAGATAGTTGGAACAATCCTCTGCCTTATCAGCCTATGAAATTACTCGGCCAATAAAAACTCACCATATCATATTTCAAGGTCCTCTCTTACCTTCTGAGATAGGCCACAGTCTGTTTGTGAAGTGTATTTCTTTCTAAATAAATCCACTTCTCACCTATGACTTTGTTTCTCATTAAATTCTTTCTGCAATGAGACTTCAAGAACCTGAGCTTCATTAAGTCCCGAGACCAGATGTTTGTTCTCAATGAACAGATAATAGGTTAAAGCCCCAATCTGAGTTGCATGATTTCATATCCATCCTAACTTTTCTTGAATCTATCAGAGATTAATATCATAAAGCAGCTGAATGCACTGAATTTCAGAGTACAAAGAGCGGTATATCCCAACAAGGGAGTACTTTTTCTGCTTTGGTGTCATATAAGAGAGGAAGAAAGGCTGCTTGTAGAAGAGGTAAAATTTTAAGAAATCCCTGAAAGCTCTGGACACAAAAGCCTTTCAAGTTTCCTATTTGCAGGATAAAGGCTTCAGTCTCCTAGACCTTCTCAGTTAGAGCAGATTCAAACAGTTGCTAATCAGGGAAATACGGAATGCAGAAACAAAGAGGAACAATCAGAAAACTATAGTGCATCAGTTAAAGCAGGAAAAGAACTGGATGCTGGGAAAGATTGAAGGCAAGAGAAGGGGACGACAGAGGATGAGATGGTTGGATGGCATCACCGACTCAATGGACGTGAGTTTGAGTAAACTCCGGGAGTTGGTGATGGACAGGGAGGCCTGGCATGCTGCAGTCCATGGGGTCGCAAAGAGTCAGACACGACTGAGTGGCCGAACTGAACTGAACTGTTCTTCCTCCTCAAGGAATATACATAACAATATCTTTGAGTTCTGTAGGAACTAAGGCCTCCAGGAGATAGTCGATCTGTAGAAAACAATATAAAATAACAATATAATATAAAAAACTATGTTTAAAGAAATGAAAGAAATTTGAGATGTGAGTAACATGCTCACGAGCTGCTGATGAACAGGCAAAAAACAGCACCTCCTTCTTTGAACCCTCTCATACAAAATAAAACTTAAACTGCTGTGAGAGGAGAACCAAACCCTCTCAATCTCAGGACCCAGGCTAATATATCATGTTTTGGGGGCGGAAGGAAATGAAAAGTTGTTTGCTCCAGCTGGAGGAAATGGGCACGGAGACATAGGCTCTCTGTATTGCAAACGTGCTATTCAAAGCTGATGGTGGGAGAAAAAGATGGTGGAGGAAGAGGTGGACATGGAGTACAACTCTCTCCACGGATACATCAGGAATACCCCTTCAGACACAGAAGTGCATGCAGAACACCAGCTGAGAGCGGACAGGAGTCCCTGCCCAGTGTTGAAGAATATATAGAACCATGCAAAACTCGGGGGAAAAACAGAAGCTTTAGTAGGACTGAACCTGCCCTCGGTGGGTGGGGGAACTGAACCAGGGGGTCCGATCCCCACATCGGGACAATTGTCTGAGTCAGAGGAGAAACATTTAAGGCTGAGAGTGAAACAGCTGATGTGTGGCAGCCTAAATGGAATGAGAATCAGACAGTCCTTGCCGCAGCCATACATACACCGCGCAGGGACACGGGTATCCTGGAAGGTGCAGCGGCTCGGAGCTGGAGTTTAGGGATTGTGGAGCAATCGCAATGCGAGGGCTGCTGTTGACTGCAGAGAGACAGATCGAGGGGATGTGAGGGAGGAGATTGTGGTGGGAAATGCCTGTGGAGAAAAGCCAGGCAGCCATGGAAACAAGGTGATACTGCTGAGTCATGCAAAGAGCATGGAACCATCACCATAGCCTCTCTCTCTCCACAAGCCAGCATCAGCAGCTGAACAACAGAGAGGCTGGCGGGTCAAATGCGCCTGACGCACTGAACTACACAGTAGGACCCCACCCAGTTGCCCCTTTCAGTGCCTGATACACTGATCTACAGAGTAGGACTCCAGCCAGGGGTCCCTCTAAGTGCCTGAATGGGTGGAGCTACGGAGAAAGACTGGCCAAAGAGGCCTCCTGGTCACCAGCTACAAAAGGCTCAAAAAAAAAAAAAAGACTCTGATAAGGTCATAACTTCTGCTACAGAGGCAGTCCGTGTCCCTGCACACTTGGCACCACCAGCGTCCCTGCAAGCCAAGCATCTGTGCCACATTCACACTCAGCTCTCACTGGGGCAGAGCTGCCACGGGCGAAAAAAAAAAAAAAAAAGTCTTGTGTTTATGCGTGCAGGGTCGCTTCAGTCCTGTACCTTGTGACCCTGTACTTCGTGACCCTGTAGACTGTGGTCTGCCGGGCTTCTCTGTCAGGGAGAGGGGGGCAGTTCTCCAGGCAAGAATACTGGACTACATTGGTCCAGTACTGGTTGCCATCCCTTCTAGAGCACTGGTTTTCCCGCTGCCCTAGCCACCAGCTGAGTACCTGGTTCTGCCAGAACTCCTGTGACCCAAGCAGCTGCACCACCTCCAGGCCTGGCTCTCCCAGGGGCAAGCCCAAGCCCTCCAGGGCAGCCTCAGGAGCAAACCCCAGTGGACGACCCACATGTAGAGGTGGAAATAAAACCACAATTGAAACCCAGGGGCAGTGTGGCTAAGGAAGAAGACCCAAACCCTTCCCACCAGCTATACAGATGCCAATTAAATCCACACGATCAACTAAGCAGGCTCTGTGTCTATGGAATATATAAAAGCTCACTGAGAGCTCCCACAAAAGAAAACACATTAGCTCTGATAGCTGTGGACATTGGAGGCAAGAACGCACAGGAGTAGGGCCAGATTAGAATCTGAGCTGCCCCCACAGCAGGTCCAGAAATCAGCACAGTGTTGGAGGGCATCCTAGGGAGGTGAGATGGACTGTGACTCCCAGCAAGGGAAAGGACTCTGACAGCAGTGACTCAAGAAAAACATATATTATTCTTATTTTTTGACTTGTTCTGTAGATTCTTTTGGATTTTTTTTTTCTTTTTCCTTTTCCCCTCCTCTGTTGTAGTTGTTGATTTTATTGACACTAAGAAATCCAATTAAGCTTTCGAACTTTTTTTTTTCTTTTTCCTCAGTCACATTTTTTATGGTTGTCATAAACCTCTGCTTCTATGTTGGGCTTTTGCTGTTCTGAGGAGTTTTCCTCTTTTTTCCTTTTCTCTTTTTTTAATTTTAATTTTTAATTTTTTAAACCTATTATTATTTTGTCTACATTTATTCCTTTGTTTGCTTTTCCTACTGTTCTTTTCCCCTTGCAGTTAATCTTTAATGTATATAAATCTTCTTTATCTACCTCTATTTAACTTTGCAATCTATATTTCTTTTCTTTCCCTCCTTTCCTCTCAACATATTTGTCAGTTTTATTTTCATTGCTTTATTCCCCAATTGGCACCTTGCTTTAGTTTTGTTTTCCAGTTTTTACTTTAATTAGTTTTATTCTGGAGATAACAATTTTGTTTCCTTTGTTTGCCGGGTTAATCTATTGTACTTACATTTTGTTGGATTGCTTTGATTTTGCTTATGAGTGTATATGTATACATTCAGTCACACTTTCTATTGTTACAAAAAACCTCTGCCTCTATTTTGGGCTTTTGCAGTTCTGTGGAGTTTTCCTTTCTTCCCCTTTTTTCTTTCTTCCATTTTTTCTCTTTCTTTTGTTTTAATTTTAATTTTTTAAACCTATTATATTTTTTCTACATTTATACCTTCGTTTGCTTTTCCTACTGTCCTTTTCCCCTTGCAGTTAATCTTTAATGTATATAAATCTTCTTCATCTACCGCTGTTTAACTTTGCATATCTATTCTTTCTTTCTTTCCTTTCCTCTCAATGTATTTATTAGTTTTGTTTTCATTGCTTTATTCCCCAGTTGACACCTCCCTTTAGTCTTGTTTTTCAGTTTGTGCTTAAGTTAATTTTGTTCCTAACTGGTAAATATAATATTTGATTTCCTTTGTTTGCCAGATCAATCTACTGTGCTTTATTTTTGTTGGACTGTTTTTACTTTGCTCATGGGTGTATATGTATATGTGTATATTCCACTTTTAATTATTATTTGTCTGATTTTGTAACTGCCATTTGTCTGGGGTTCATCTTTGGTTTCTCGTTTTTGGATATTTGTTTTACTCTCCCTTAATGCCATAACAAACCACTTGTGAAATATTTGTTCCTGGCCAGAGATAAAACCCTGCACCTTTGGAGTGGGAGTACTGACTCCAAGACCCAAGACTACCAGAGAACTAACCCTAGGGAGTATCAAACAATGAGAACTCACACAAAGGAACCCACTTGAATACAAGACCCAGCATCACCCAACCACCAGTAGCACCCTGTGCAGGACGTCTCACCTAAACAACAAACAAACAAAAATACAAACCCAATCATCAGCAGACAGGATTACCACCCCACTCAGCCTTGTGCTAAGTAAGGAAAAACAAAGAAAACAAAGAAACAAACAAAAACTCAGCACAAATCTCACCCTATGCAAAGCTCACACAAACCACTGGACCAACCTTAGGAGGGCTGAAACAAAAAGGAAGAAAGAATTCAATCTTCTTCAAGGAAAGAATTCAACTTTCCTTGAAGCCTGGGAAAAAAAGAGACTTCAAACATGATAACTTTTTAAAAAATGAAAAGGCAGAGAAATACTGCACAAATAAAGGAACAAACTAGAAACACAGAAGTCCAAATAAATGAAGAGGAAACAGGAAAATTACCTGAAAAGGAATTCAGAATAATGATAGTAAAGATGATCAAAAACCTTGAAAACAAAATGGAGAAAATGAAAGAGTCACTTAATAAAGACCTAGAAGTAAAGAATAAGCATACAGAGACAAACAGCACAATTACTGAAATTAAAAATACTCTAGAAGGAATCAATAGCAGAATATCTGAAGCAGAAGAATGAATCAGTGAGCTGGAAGATAAAATGGTGGAAATAACTTCTGAAGAGCAAAATAAAATAAAAAGGATGAAAAGAGCTGAGGACAGCCTCAGAGACCTCTGGGACCATATCAGATACACCAACATTTGAATTATAGGGGTCCCAGAAGAAGAAGAGAAAAAGAAAGGGTATGAGAAACTTTTTGAAGAGATTATAGTTGAAAATTTCCCCAACATGGAAAAGGAAATAGCCAATAAAGTCCAAGAGGCACAAAGAGTCCCATACAGGATAAACCCAAGCAGAAACATGCCAACACACATACTAATCAAACTATAAAGACTAAACAAAGAAATAATATTAAAAGCAGCAAGGGAGAAGCAACAAGTAACATACAAGGGAAACCCCATTTGCTTAACAGCTGATCTTTCAGCAGAAACTCTGCAGGCTGGAAGGGAATGGCAGGATATATTTAAAGTACTGAAAGGGGAAAATCTACAACCAAGATTATCGTACCCAGCAAGTATCTCATTCAAAACTGATGGAGAAATAAAAAACTTTTCAGACAAGCAAAAGTTAAGAGAATTCAGTACCACCAAACCAGCTTTACAACAAATGTTAAACAGACTTCTATAGTCAAGAAATACAACGGAAGCAAAAGGATCTACGAAATCAACCCCAAACAATTAGAAAATGACAATAGGAACATACATATCACTAATTACTTTAAATGTAAATGGATTAAATGCTCCAAACAAAAGACACAGACTAGCTGAATGGATACAAAAACAAGACCCATATATATGCTGTCTGCCAGAAACCCACTTCAGACCTCAAGACACATACAGACTGAAAGTGAGAGAATGGAAAAATATATTCCATGCAAATAGGAAGCAAAAGGAAGCTGGAGTAGCAATTCTCATATCAGACAAAACTGACCTTAAAATAAAGAAGATTACAAGAGATAAGGAAGGACACTACATAATGATCAAGGGATCAATCCAAGAGGAAGACATGACAATTGTAAATATCTATGCACCCATCATAGGAGCACCTCAATACATAAGACAAACACTAACAGACGTAAAAGGAGAAATGACAGTACACAATAATAGTAGGAGACTTTAACACCCCATTCAACCAAAAGACAGATCATCAAAACAGAAAATTAACAAGGAAACACAAGGCTTATATGATACATTAGATGAGATCGATCTCATTGATATCTTCAGTATATTCCATCTAAATGCAGAAGAATACACCTTCTTTTCAAGCACACATGAGACATTCTCCAGAATAGACCACATCTTGGGTCACAAATCAAACCTCAGTAAATTTAAGAAAAGTGAAATCATACCAAGCATCTTCTCCAACCGTAAAGCTATGAGACTAGATACCAATTAGGAGAAAAAAGCTGTAAGAAACACAAACATATGGAGATTAAGCAACACGTTTCTAAATAACCAACAGGTTACTGAAGAAATCAAAAGGGAAATCAAAAAAATTCTAGAAACAAATGAGAATGAGAACACAACAACTCAAAACCTGTGGGACACAGCAAAAGCAGTTCTAAGAGGGAAGACTATTGCAATACAATCCTATCTCAAGAAACAAGGAAAACATCAAATAGACAACCTAACTTTACACCTAAAGCAGTGGTGTACAGGAAGAAGAAGAACAACAACAACAACAAAAAAAAAAATTAGTAGAAGGAAAAAGCTCATAAACATCGGAGCAGAAATAAATGAAAAAGAAATCAAACAAAGATTCATTTATTAATCAAAGTAAAGATTAATAAAACTGAAAGCTGGTTCTTGAGAAGATAAAATTGACAGACTCTTAGCCAGACCCATCAAGAAAAAAAATAAGAATCAAATTAACAAAACTAGAAATGAAAAAGGAAAGGTTACAACAGACAATGCAGAAATATAAAGGATTATAAGAGACTATCATGAACAATTATATGGCAATAGAATATATAACCTGGAAGTGCCGGGGGCCAGCGTGAGGAACTCCGCCCATACCAAAGGCGTGATCAAGCCTCAGGAAACCCCCTGTTCCCGAGCATCTACCCCCAAACCAGAGTCTGTTTTATGCTCTCACCTACACCTCTGACTTTACGGGGGGCTCTCCCCCATAACCATTTCTCTTGGAGAAGGAGTAAACATGCAGCTCCAAGACAATAAAAACTCTTGGGCGTGACAAGAGTGTTTCAGCTTATGGACTGCTCTGAAGGTTATCTAGCCTGCCTGTATAGGTTCGTCCGGCCACGTGTGATTGTTTACAGCCTCCCAACCTGAGAGGCACGAGATGTTTTAGACTTACTAAAAGCGAATTCTTTCAGGGAGTTAGAAATTATTAGTATAGTGAGTTGGTTAGGAATTATATTGGTGAAGGGTTTCTTCATTTGTTGTGTCAATAATTGCTGCTAATTCCCTCCCCTGGGTGGGACAAGGATGTTTCAGGTCAAACCTCTCTGCTGACAGACTAGCTTGTGTGACAGGATTATCCATACTGCTGCCACTACGCACATGATTGTTTACTACCTCTCAACCATAAACAGCACAGAGAGTTTTGGAGTATTTTGAGAGTCTTAATTAGCATAGGGCTTTTTCTTCTTGTTGAGTCAATGATTGCCGCCAGGTCTCCATATCCTTAGGCACCTGGGAATATATTAATCGATGTATTTGGAATATAGAAAAGGAAATATAGTAGTTTTTAAGGTTAGCAATACTAGACTTTTTGAGTTAATGAATTTTCTCTTTTGTAATAGATCACTGTACTTTGTTATAAATCACTGTGTCCTTGCTATGTAAAAATGTAACTTTGTCACTATCTTAAGACTAAATAGATCTTAAGGGAAACATTGGTGAAAGGATTTTCATTTGTTGGGCTGATGTTTGCTGCTAAATCTCCATATTCCCTGCCCTTATAATGAATATAACTAGCATATAGGAGAAATAAGCATTAACCTTTAAGTATATAGGAGAAATAAGTATTAACCTTTAAGATTAATCATGTTAACCTTGGGTTAAATAAATTCCTTTCTTGATTGTAACTCACTACACCCTCACCCTATAGGAATGTAGCTTTATTTGGAGGGTGGTGCCTGGTTTAAGAAAAAACACCCTTGGAAAAAATAAGTTTTCGGTTATCAGAAAGAAAGTATCATAAAATCCCTAAGACCTTTTTATGTGAAGCACCTGATTTTGATAAGGATCAGGACTGCTGACCCCCGTGTGGCTCTGTATTCATCCCTATGTGTAACAAAAGGTATATAAGCAAACCCAAAAATAAAGAAATCGGATCAGTTTCCGGAAAGACTGATTCCCCCATGTCGCTTCCTTCTTGCTCCCGTTTCTCTGGCTGAATTCCCATCTGGATTCAGCCTTCTTTTCTCCACTACACTATCTCCTACTACACTATCTGTTTCTAATCTCTCTATATATCTGTAATTAAATATGTATTTTCCCAAAGACACTGACGCTGTCCCCACCTTCGAATTCCCTGGATCCACTGGGGCTGGACCCTGGCAAGGAAGAAATGGACAGATTCTTAGAAAAGCTCAATCTTCCAAGACTGAACTAGGAAGAAATAAAAATTATAAACAACCCAATTACAAGCACTGAAATTGAAACTGTGATCAAAAATCTCCCAAAAATCAAAAGCCCAGGACCAGATGGCTTCACAGGAGAATTCTATCAAGTATTTAGAGAAGAGCTAATGCCTATCCTTCTAAAACTCTTTCAAAAAAGTTGCAGAGGAAGGAACAATTCCAAATTCATTCTACAAGGCCACCATCACCCTGATACCAAAACCATACAAAGAAAACACACAAAAAGAAAACTACAGGCCAATATCACTGATGAACAACAAAATTTTAGCAAACAGAATTCAGCAACACATCAAAAAGCTTATACACCATGATCAAGTTGGGTTTATTCCAGGGATGCAAGGATTCTTCAATATATGCAAATCAATCAATGTGATACACCATATTAACAAATCAGAAGATAAAAACCTTATGATCATCTCAATAGATGCGGAAAAAGCCTTTGACAAAATTCAGCACCTATTTATCATTAAAACTCCAAAAAATAGACATAGAAGGAACCTACCTCAACATAGTAAAGGCCATATATGATAAGCCTACAGCAAACATTATTCTCAATGGTGAAAAACTGAAAGATCAGGAATAAGACAAGGGTGTCTACTTTCGGCACTATTATTCAACATAGTTCTGGGAGTCATAGCTATCAGAGAAGAAAAAGAATAAAAGGAATCTGGATAGGAAAAGAAGTAAAGCTCTCACTGTTTGCAGATGACACGATACTGTACATAGAAAACCGTAAAGAGTATCAGAAAATTACTAGAGCGAATCAGTGACTTTAGCAAAGTTGCAGGATACAAAATCAATACACAGGAATCACTTGCATTTCTATATACTAGACAGAGTAATCAAGGAATAAATCCTTAACACAAGGAGCTCACAGACTTCTAAGCAGAATAAATGATACCAGCATATCTACACACATCTCACCTATATAGATGATAGTCAAACTGCTGAAAACCTAAGTTAGTGAGAATATCTTAAGGGCAATCAGAAACAAAACCCTAAATTGTTGCTATTGTTGTTCAGTCACTAAGTTGTGTCCCACTCTGTGCAATCCCATGAACTGCAGCATGCCAGGCTTCCTTGTCCTTCAATATCTTCCAGAGTTTGCTCAAATTCATATCCATTGACTTGGTGATGCCATCCAACCATCTCATTCTCTGTCAACCCCTTCTCCTCTTGCCCTCAACCTTTCCCAGCATCAGGGTCTTTTTCAATGAACTGGCTCTTCACATCAGGTGGCCAAAGTATTAGAACTTCAGCTTCAGCATCAGTCCTCCCAGTGAATATCCAGGGTTGATTTCCTTTAGGATTGACTGGTTTGATCTCCTTGCTGTCCAAGGGACTCTCAAGAGTCTTCTCCAGCACCATAATTTGAAAGCATCAATTCTTTGGCTCTCAGCCTTCTTTACGATCCAACTCTCACATCTGTACATGACTACTGGAAAAACCATAGCTTTGACTATTCAGACATTTGTCAGCAAAGTGATGTCTCTGCTTTGTAAATTTCATATGCTGCCTAGATTTATCATGGGTTTCCCAGTGGCTCAGCAGTAAAAATCTGTCTGCAGTGAAGGAGCCACAGGAGACGTGGGTTTGATCCCCGGGTCAGGAATATCCCCTGGAGGAAGGCATGGCAGCCTATTCCAGTATTCCTGCCTGGAGAATCCCATAGAGAGAGGATCCTGGTGGGCTACAATCCATAGGGGCACAAAGAGTTGGACAGGACTGAAGCAATTTAGCAGGCGTGCACTATGTTTGTCATAGCTAACCTTCCACGGAGCAAGTGTCTTTTAATTCTATGGCTGCTGTCACCGTCCACAGTGATTTTGCGGCCCAAGAAAATGAAATCTGTCACTGCTTTCACTTTTTCCCCTTCTATTAGCCAGGAAGAGATAAGATTGGATGCCATGATCTTGGTTTATTTAATAGTGAGTTTTAACCAGATTTTTCACTCTCCTCTTTCACCCTCATCAAGAGGCTCTATTTGTATACATATTCTGTATGTAATAGCAAACAAAACAAAATTGTAAATATTTCATTAGCCATCAACAATAAAATGGATGAATAGATGTAAACTGATACCTGGGAGTATTATACAGTAGTGAAAATGAATGGCTCAGATGCAGTTCCAACATGTTATATGGTTCAGTCTCAAGTGTTATTAACAAAATAAGCCCATTATAACACAAGATATGCATACACAGTATGTTCCCATTTACCTAAAGCCCCAAATACCAGACTTGACAGTAGGTTGTTTCAGTTCAGTTCAGCTCAATCGCTCAGTCATGTCTGACTCTTTGCGACCCCATGAACTGCAGCACGCCAGGCCTCCCTGTCCATCACCAACTCCCGGAGTTTACTCAAACTCACGTCCATCGAGTCAGTGATGCCATCCAACCATCTCATCCTCTGTCATCCCCTTCTCCTCCTGCCCCCAATCCCTCCCAGCATCAGAGTCTTTTCCAATGAGTCAACTCTTTGCATGAGGTGGCCAAAGTACTGGAGTCTCAGCTTTAGCATCATTCCTTCCAAAGAAATCCCAGGGTTGATCTTCTTCAGAATGGACTGGTTGTATCTCCTTGCAGTCCAAGGGACTCTCAAGAGTCTTCTCCAACACCACAGTTCAAAAGCATCAATTCTTTGGTGCTCGGCTTTCTTCACAGTCCAACTCTCACATCCATACATGACCACTGGAAAAACCATAGCCTTGACTAGATGGACCTTTGTTGGCAAAGTAATGTCTCTGCTTTTGAATATGCTATCTAGGTTGGTCATAACTTTTCTTCCAAGGAGTAAGCATCTTTGAATTTCATGGCTGCAGTCACCATCTGCAGTGATTTTGGAGCCCCCCAAAATAAAGTCTGACACTGTTCCCACTGTTTCCCCATCTGTTTCCCATGAAGTGATGGGACCGGATGCCATGATCTTCGTTTTCTGAATGTTGAGCTTTAAGCCAACTTTTTCACTCTCCTCTTTCACTTTCATCAAGAGGCTTTTTAGTTCCTCTTCACTTTCTGCCATAAGGGTGGAGTCATCTGCATATCTGAGGTTATTGATATTTCTCCCAGTAGGTTGTTTATAGATATCTAAATGTGATTTTCATATATAAAGAAGAGCAAGAGACCATTTAACACACAAATCCAGGATGATAGTTACTCAAATGAAGAAATTGTGAGGTCATAGGAACAAGGGGCTTCCCTGGTGTCACACTATTAAAGAATTCATCTGACAATGAAGGAGAAGCAAATTCAATTCCCGGGTCAAGAAGATCCCCTGGGGAAAGGGATGGCACCTCACTCCAGTGTTTCTGGCCTGGGAAATCACATGGACAGAGGAGCCTGGTGGGCTATAGTCCATGGGTCACAAATAGTCAGACATGGCTGAGCACACACATAGAAACAAGGATTACAGGGATTAAAATATGGAGTAATGTTCCATTTCTTAAAATGGGTAGTATATCCCTGGGTATCCATTTTATTGTTCTTAACCTAGACCTTTATGTTACATGAATTCTTTTATAAGTGTTGCATTTAAAATAAAGCAATTTTTGTTATTATAAAAGACCCAGTTTCCTATTTCTGGCTTTATACTTAATAGCTATGCAACCATGCACAAGTTGCTTTTCACTCACTGGGTCTTACTTCCATAGTCTTTAAAAATCATATTTTTTCCCTAACACATTACTTTCATAAGTATAAGGAAAAGATGATTATACTAGACTCTATGAAAACTAACCAAGGATGTTAACAAATTTGAAAAGCAGTGACAGACTAGGAGAAAACATCAACCACTTGATGCCCTATCTTAAAACAATGATCAATACTTAATAAATTTTGCTAAATAAATCAATGTTTAACAAAGAAGAATATTTCTAATATACAAAGAGCTCCTATTACATCATTTAGGAAAAGACAAAGCATCTAATAAAACAATAGACAAATGACTCTTAAAATTGAGTAATTTAATAGGAAGATACATAAATAACATTTAAAAATATGGATCACTTGAATAATGCACAAAGAGATTCAAATGAAAAAAAAAACCAAACACTGAAACGGTATTTTGAGAGAAGGGGATTAATTTTTTTAACCAACAGGAAAATGTAGAAGACTGGTAAACCCATTGTTGGCTGGGCCCTGGAGGAAAATAATCTCCTACATTTTTGTGGGAGTATAATTGGTAATACAGAATTTAGTGAGGTTGTCAATCCTGGAATGCATGGGGAAGAGATTTGGACTTTCACAGGACAGAATTGTCAGGAAGGCTAATTTAAAGTTCATTCAGTCTAAATTTCAGGAATCAGTATGCATGAGTTCATATGTTTATGTGTGAGTGTATATGTATGTATGTGTGTGTGTTTGTTTGTGTGCACTGAAGAAAAACATGAACCTGTTAAAAGCAATTGCTTAGGGAATAATAAGATGAGAAATATGTGATTAATTTCATATTTTATACTAGTTCATCTATTTTTTGATTAAGGATGACATGTTGACATTTTAAATTTTAATTTAAATTTTAAATATGAAATACAAATATAGTTGGAGATACAAAAGAACAATAGGACAGACACTCATGTGCCTGCCCCTCTAGATTTAAAAGCTCACACTTTCTGTCATATCTTCTTTAAAATTCTTTTCCTTTAAGAAATTCAAACTCCCCAATAAATATTCATTTTTTTCCTCTTTATGCTCCACCTTCTTCAGATAGAATCACTATTTTATCTTTTTTCAGCATGGTTTTATACTTTTTCTATATATATATCAGTTCAGTTCAGTTGAGTCGCTCAGCCATGTCCGACTCTTTGAGACCCCATGAATTGCAGCACGCCAGGCCTCCCTGTCCATCACCAACTGCCAGAGTTCACCCAAACTCACGTCCATCGAGTCAGTGATGCCATCCAGCCATCTCATCCTCAGTCGTCCCCTTCTCCTCCTACCCTCAATCCCTCCCAGCATCAGAGTCTTTTCCAATGAGTCAACTTTTCACATAAGGTGGCCAAAGTACTGGAGTCTCAGCTTTACCATCATTCCTTCCAAAGAAGTCCCAGGGTTGATCTCCTTCAGAATGGACTGGTTGGATCTCCTTGCAGTCCAAGGGACACTCAAGAGTCTTCAACACCACAGTTCAAAAGCATCAAATTCTTTGGTGCTCAGCCTTCTTCACAGTCCAACTCTCACATCCATACATGACCACAGGAAAAACCATAGCCTTGCCTAGACGGACCTTAGTTGGCAAAGTAATATCTCTGCTTTTGAATATGCTATCTAGGTTGGTCATAACTTTTCTTCCAAGGAGTAAGCGTCTTTTAATTTCATGGCTGCAGTCACCATCTGCAGTGATTTGGAGCCCAAAAAAATAAAGTCTGACACTGTTTCCACTGTTTCCCCATCTATTTCCCATAAAGTGATGGGACCAGATGCCATGATCTTCGTTTTCTGAATGTTGAGCTTTAAGCCAACTTTTTCACTCTCCTCTTTCACTTTCATCAAAAGGCTCTTTAGCTCCTCTTCGCTTTCTGCTATAAGGGTGGTGTCATCTGCATATCTCAGGTTATTGATATTTCTCCCGGCAATCTTGATTCCAGCTTGTGTTTCTTCCAGTCCAGCGTTTCTCATGATGTACTCTGCATAGAAGTTAAATAAGCAGGGTGACAATATACAGCCTTGACGTACTCCTTTTCCTATTTGGAACCAGTCTGTTGTTCCATGTCCAGTTCTAACTGTTGCTTCCTGAACTGCATACAGATTTCTCAAGAGGCAGGTCAGGTGGTCTGTTATTCCCATCTCTCTCAGAATTTTCCACAGTTTATTGTGATCCGCACAGTCAAAGGTTTTGGCATAGTCAATAAAGCAGAAATAGATGTTTTCTGGAACTCTCTTGCTTTTTCCATGATCCAGCAGATGTTGGCAATTTGATCTCTGGTTCCTCTGCCTTTTCTAAAACCAGCTTGAACATCAGGAGGTTCACGGTTCACGTATTGCTGAAGCCTGGCTTGGAGAATTTTGAGCATTACTTTACGAGCATGTAAGATGAGCGCAATTGTCCATAAATAATAAACTGCATTGTCCTTTTATATTAAAATAAAGGATTTTAATAACAAACTCATGGTCACGTTGTACATATGTGCTCAGTCATCCAGCTGTTTGCAACCCCATGGACTGTAACCCGTCAGGCTCTTCTGTCCATGGAATTTTCCAGGCAAGAATACTGAAGTGGGTTGCCATTTCCTACTCCAGGGGATCTTCCTGACCAGGGGATCGAACTCAGGTTTCTTGCATCTCCTGCATTGGCAGTGGATTCTTTACCCACTAGCACCACCTGGGAAGCCAGTCATGTTATAAGACATCCATGAAATATATGAATCAGAGTGGTTAGTGCAGCCTGGTAAACTGAGTTTGATTATTTGGGGAACTGGAAGGTTGGTCACGACCCACCCTTGAGAATATGTGCTTGCAGGCAGGGAAGCCTCAGGATGTGAGGCTGGAGGACAAGCGAGGAGTATGAGTTTCCAAGTCTTAGGTGAGGGACTCTGAGAAAGAGAAACATCTCAATAATGGAGACATGGGTTGCCAGCTTGTCCCTGTCCAATGTATGAAGAAGGAGCTTCTTTCAGAGGAAACTTAAGGTGCTTTGGTGCCAAGCAACATTGTTTTGGGGAGTTTTAGAGGGTGCTAATCCCCCCAACTTTACACAGAATTAAGCAACTCTCTGAAAACCCAGCAATGGCAGTAGCAAGAATCCTTTCAGCAGCTTTGACGACAGCTGACAACTAACAAAACAAGCCCGAGCATCAGGGAAGAATGGAGTGGCCACAAGGATGACTATATCCAACGGCTACTTTATGAGTGCAGCTGAGGCTACCTGAGAGTAACCCATGAAATACCTAAGGAAAAAGTTAACTTTTCAAGAGGTGTCCCTGCATTGTGGGTGGAAGGAAAATTAGATGCAAAGATTTCATGTATTTGTTCAATAAATATTGAGTGTGCACCAGCTTTCTGCAGGAATTGTTAGACCCTAGAGATACAACAGTGAAAAAATACAGCGTGTAATCTGTGTCCATGTGGAGTTCAGCCATAGGGGCTGTGAGGAGGATAGAACAAGGTCATGTAATAATGAGGTTCTGAGTGAAAGAACATTACATATGGTGACCCAGGAAGGTTTCCTCAACCTGAGCAAGGATAATATAGGACAAGAAGAAATCAATCTTGCCAAGCTACAGAGGTAAAGGTTTCCACTCAGAGGGAGCAGCAAATCCAGAGGCCTGGGGAAGATAATTTAGTCGTGGTGTTTGAGGAATAGAAAGAAGATGAGTGTGGCTGAAGGGTATGGAGTGCTTAAGGGGTAAGATACAGGTGAGAAGGGTTTTGCGGAGGCAGAAAGATTTAGATTTTACTTAAGTTACAAGGGCTATTCTATTCTAACATGGAATTTCATGGTATCGATGGCAGAAAATAAAAATAAATTCTAGTGCTCACTTCAGCAGCACATATACTAAAACTGAAACAGTACCGAGGAGATTAGCATGGCCCCTGTGCAAGGCTGACACACAAATTCGTGAAGCGTTCCTTATTTTGGAAAGGAGAGAGTAGCATGGAAACATATACACTACCATATGTCAAAAGACAGCCAGTGGGAATGTGCTGTATGACGCAGGGAAGTCAAACCAGGCCTCTGGGCCAACCTAGGGCGTTGAGATGGGGTGGGAGAGGGGAGGGAGGGAGCCGAGGGAGGGGACATAGGTATGTCTACGGCTGATGCCTACTGGCAGAAGCCAACACAGTATTGTAAAGCGATGATCCTTCAATTAGTTTTAAAAAAAGTTTACAGAAAAAAAGACAAAATAAATAAATCAATGATTAATTAAAGGACTTGTGGTACAGATTTTTTTTTTTAATTACAAGGGTTATTGATGTTAATGGGACTACATAGGTACTAGGCACATTGGAGAAGCCTGGAATGTATTACCTGCTGTATAAACAAGTGTTTTTACATGCAGGGAACTGTGCTCAGTGATAAAGGATTTTCTCTCATGACTGAGGAGCTGAAAGGTCATAGAATATGGTATTAGGGTTATGGAGCTAGAGCATTTGGGGATAAATTTGAGCTCCATCTCTTACTAACCACATGACTTTTTAGGGCCTCAATATTATCAGCTAAAAATGGGAAAAAAAATGTAATTTTTTTTCTTTGCCTCACAGAGCTATTGTGAGGAACAGTTAATCACATATAAACAATCTGTAAACAGTTAACTACCTTGAAAATATATAAATTGTTAAATCCTATGAACATATTTACAGGATCTAACAGTTTTGGCATGGATTCTGATGAGATACATCATGTGCTTCTGCTTCAGAAGCCACATAGAGTCAACTTATAGTATCCTTGCTACTTGAGAAAATTATTCAGGTAATGCAAACTTTGTTTTACTTCCCTCTGAAATAGACTATATCTTATAGCATGGCTTTATAATCATGTTTAACCTGAGTTAAATAATTTGCAGGCGTCTGGAAATGAATATTTCCAAAACTGAACTCAATATCCATTCACAACAGTCTTACTCTCTCAAGCATTCTTCTATTGGTAGTAAACTGCACCCATCACCCAAAGGAGAAATAGTTCAACTCCTTCTTTATCCCTATTCTCTGTTAATCACCAAGATCTCTCACTCCTAACTTAGACATATCTCCTAAATTCAGTCCCTCCCCTCCCATCTCCATAGACTTATCTTCCTTGGGAATCTCATCAACCAGGTAGAAGACTAACAGTTGTTATTTTTTCCTGAATACTGTGTACCATGTTCTAAGTCCTTTCACAAGCTTTAGATTACCCGTGAAGAAGGTACTGTTGTCATCTGCAATTTATAAGTGGAGAAACCTCGGCATGAAGTGTTGAAACCTATTTTCCAAGCTCATGACGCTAATAAATGGCAGAGTCAAGACTAGGACCCCAGTGAGTCTCAATCTAGGGTCTAAACGCTCACGAACTTCTCTGTGCTGGGTGTCATGTCCCCATGGCCACACTCCAGACTTCCCCTGCATTGCGTGTGCTCAGTCGGGTCTGACTCTTTGCGACCCAGGGACTGTAGCCCTCTAGGGTCCTCTGTCTGTGGAATTTTCCAGGCAAGAATCCTGGAGTAGGTTGCCATTTCCTTCTGCACCCCCTACATTACTGCCACAAGACCTTCCTCCAAAACAAATCTGATCTTGTCTTTTCTCTGCTTTTAACAGCATCCTATTAGTTCATCATTGCCTTCAGGAGAAACTAATATGAAAATAAGGTATATGTTTAAACTCAGCCCAATTTACCTTTCCCACCTTATTTTCTGATCCCATACTCAATCCACCATCCCTGTAGTTCTGGCACCCTGAGATGTTCACAGCGATTATTTCTAGACCTCCGTGTCTCTACAAAAGCTATTTTCCTGCTTGAGAAGACACATCTCCATGTCACTGCATGCAATAGTCTGAATTCAAGACACAGATCCAGTGGCACTGATACTGAATCTCAGTTTATCATTATAGAACAAAGGAACTATACGGACAAAATGATATACTATGCAAAAACTCTGTAAGAATAAACTATGGGATTGGGTATAGTAAGAAAAACTATTCAATTGTGAGATTTTGTAGTTTTCCCCACTGCCTCCAACCAGCCTTGGAAGGAGAAAGAATTCTTCATCTTCCTTTTCTTAGAGTGACTGGGCCAAAATGGGAAGTAGAAAGGAGATACTTCACTGGTCTAAATGTCATAGTTTTAAAGCTTTGTATTGAAAAACAGTGGGATTATTGTGAACCTCTATTTGTATGTGTAGATCGGTAACAGTAAGAAAGATGAAAAAAGATGAATTTACGATGGTTTGCATGCATTTTATATATTCCCCTTTTCATGTCTTCTCAAGAAAGATTTAAACAGTTCTTTAAATAGTTTTGGGATTGCCCACTGAGATTTCTTTAAAAACAAAGGTGTGTCAATAAAGGATCGTCATGCCCGTGAGATGTACAAAGCTTTCCCTCCTGGGTACCAGTCCCCCTTTGATTCCACCAAGAAGAAAAAGGCTCTCTGTTCAGTGTTTCCACTGAAAAGCACTGTATAACTTCTGTATCATAATGACTTGTTTACATAAGCCACACACATACACACAAACACAATGCTTATCAAGAGTGTCTCAAAGACTAGAATCACGTGCTATTCATCTCTATCTTCCTAATATCTACCATGGTTCCTAGCCCTGGTTGCCTGAAAAGATGGAAGCTATAAGACAAGAAAAGTTTACAATTTCGTATTTCTTTTTTTTAATTAAAAACTTCTATACAGAGAAGTTTTTCATACTCTTGTAGTTCATTTGTTTAGTTCTAATATTTGTCAACAGCAATGCATTACCCACCCCCCACCCCCCCCGCCAAAAAAAGGAGAGCAAGAAAAGCACTTAATTTAATCAGGAGACGAGAGGTCTGAAGTTTCAAACCCCATCTGCCATCAACTAGCTGGGAGAACAACATGGTCAGTTCATGTATCTGACCTCTAATCCCTCACTAGCAATGGAGGAATCTGGACTCCACGGTCTGCCGAAACTCTAAAATTCAGTGATCTCTTAGCAATGCTCAGCCTCACGTGCCTCCAGGAGGGGTGGGGGTCAAAACCGAAACAGACTTCAGGCTTCTGTTTTCCTTGGACTGTTACTGTCACTTCACACTCCCCTCATTGGAAAGTTCTGTTCTTCATACCTGATCAGGTGTCTCAGGAAGAGACAAAGGCCAGAGAGGATGGAAAATGATTTGCAAAGAAGCCGAAAGGGGAATTCTGTAACTGTGTATTTTTCCACTCCGTTCTAATTTAAAACCACTTATAAGTGACAACTCCCAACCCGAGGCAGGTGCTGTGTGGTAGCTCATTACACCCTGGGGACCTCGTGTAAATCTTTTTTTTCCTGAGAACAGCTATTGTCTTCCAAGGAAAAGCTTTTAGCATAATGGCAGGCTGAATAGAACATTGCTCTTGTATGAATATTTTTAAGAGAAAGAACAAGAAAAAGGTATTCTTTAACAGCGGCAAACACAGCCTCTTGTTCCCTACCTCAGGCCCCCTGGAAAGAAGAGCATGTGAGCCATCAGAGGCGATGGCAGACCTGTGAGATTACCTCACCTCCAGACACAGAAGGGTAAACTCTGCTCTTTCAGGTTATAATAAATGCCAGGTAGAGGTGTCGCCAAGGGCAGAAATAGCAGATCTGCCCCCTCCATTCACCTCTGTTGTTTCTCGTCTTCTCACCAGTCTGAGTCAGGCAATCACTGTTCACTTGGAGAATGACAGCTCCTAACAAGAGAATGTCATTCTGCCTTGGGAAATTCTCACAGACTTGTTCCCCCTCTCAGGTTCTTCTTGAGGATAGTCAAGACAATACGGCTCGGGGGCGTGGATGGAGAGATATCCAAAGAGGAAAAGAATCATCAAGAGAATTCCTGAGAAAACCATGAAGCTTCCATCACAGAGATGTAACCCCAGACTAAAAAGGAACCCAACTTTCCCTGGACTGAAATGGTCATTGAAAACATGAGGGATTTCCCTAGTGGTCCAGTGGTTAAGACGCCACTGCAGAGGAGGGCACATGTTCAGTCCCTGATGAGGGAACCAAGATCCCACACGCCTCACAGCCAAAAAAGCAAAACATAAATCAGAAGCAATGTCGTAACAAATTCAGTAAAGATTTTTAAAAATGGTCCACATCATAAAAATCTTTAAAAAAGAAAAAAATAATGTGAGGGGATGGGGGAAGTGTGGAGAAAATAGAAAAGTTAACAGAATGATGATGGTCTTCAATAAGCAGTGTGTGTGGATTGTGTGCATTTCTGGGAAATTTCTCACTGAGGGCAGACCCTAAAGAGGGGGATATTCTGGAACTGTGGGGTAGAGACCTGGCGTCTCCTCTCTGAGAAACCTCTTAACATGGGGCTTCAGGCTGGTTGCATACCCTTAGTGAGGCTTAACTTGGCCATCTGCAAAAGGGAGATAGTGACAGCCCTTCTGCAAGAGTAGGAAGCCAGGCAGGGGAGTGACCAAGCCCTCGAAAAGGCAGACCAACTGCCCTTCCTGGTTTTTCATCCACTTTCAATGGGGTTTCAGGAAACAACACTCCCCTCCCCCGAGACTTTTTTTTAACCTTCTGAATTGTTCTCTAGTTTTCTTAAATGCAGTATCTTCTCTCAGTTCCAATTCAAAAAGCACACATATGCACACACACAAACACACACCGCTCCTGAAGAGCACAGTCAAGTCCCCTACATATGAACTCAAGTTGCGAACTTTGAAAAGATGCGAGCGTGGGTTCACATGTCCAATCACACAAGTCAGTCCAGGCGTCTGGCGTACGTCGTCACCTGCGTGCCTCCTTTACCAGGGTTTGTGTTTTTGTGTGCTTTACTGTGCTGTACTGTGTAGAGAACAGTACTGCAGTGCTGTGCCAAGGCCCTTCAGTCGTGTCTGACTCTTTGTGACCCTGTGGACCTTCGCGTGCCAGGCTCCTCTGCCCTGCAATTCTCCAGGCAAGTATTCCCGGGGAGGCGGGGTGGGGGGGGGGTGTCATGCTCTCCTCCAGGGGATCTGGCAACCCACCTCTCGAACCAGTGTCTCTTATGTCTCCTCGCTAGCAGGCAGGTTCTTCACCACTAGCGCCACCTGGGAGGCTCCTGGAGGAGACTAGTACAGTGTCTGTATGTCAAGCCCAGGACGTCTGGAAGCAAAAAAGTAATGCTTATGCAGCTGGTACTCCTGTACTTTTCAAGATTAAAACTGTTAATCGGTTATGTTTGTATTCTATGTATTATTCGTACAGCATTTTTAATGTGTTATAGTGCAGTACTCTATGGGCTTCCCTGGTGGCTCAGATTGTAAAGAATCTGCCTGCAATGCAGGAGACCTGAGTCTGAGAAGATCCCTGGAGGAGAGAATGGCTACTCACTCCAGTATCTTTGGACTTTCCTGGTGGCTCAGATGGTAAAGGATCTGCCTGCCAATGCAGGAGATGCGGGAGATCTGGATTCAATCCTTGGGTCAGGAAGATCCCCCAAAGTAGGAAACGGCAACCCACTCCACTATTCTTACCTGGGGAATCCCATGGACAGAGGAGCCCGGTGGCTATAGTCCATGGGGGTCACAAAGAGCGACTGAGCGACCAACACTGTCACTTTCACGGTACTATTTAGCTGACTATGTTAGCTGGGTACCTAGGCTAACTTTGTTGGACTTATGAACACGCTCTTAGAATGGAACTCATTCATATGTAGGGGACTTACCATACAAAACTAAAAAAAAATATGACTTCTCAACTTTTGGAATATCTGCTAACACACAACGTGTAGAAGGATCTGAACTGAACTGAAGTGTAATTCTGCCAGAAGATCACTAACCAATGGAGAGTAGTATCAGAAAGCACCCAAATCCATGTCTGGGATAGATCTTACCTACCAAACCTACCTCCAGACCAGCTCATCCAAAGCCTTCTATTTCAGCCTGTCAGAGCCTTTAACCCACCCTCTTAGACTCTGTTCACTCTTCACTGACTCTCTGCTCTACACATCCCAAACATCCAGGCTTCCTTTGACCTCTGGAATCCTACCAGTTAAGAAGAGCCCAGACTGTCTAATTCCTCTATACCTTATCCGCTGAGTCTCTGATGCTAGAATGAGTCATTTATCCTTTTTGTAACAGCTCCCTTTTATTCTCCATTTCTTTTCAAGTTAGTCTCTTCCATACGGCCTCAACGAGAATTTCTCGGAGAACTTCCCTGTTCACTGTCCCACTGAAAGGGTGGACAGTGACTCTGCTCTTGCGAACTTGCCAGCATTTTGGCTCTGAGGCTTAGATCTCCAGGTCTAAAATGAGCCTCTCTTGGGACCATTGTGAGAAGTCACTCACCCTCAATTCTCAGGAGAGAGATAAAACATACACCAGGCAAATCCAGCTATTTGTTCAGTTACTAAGTTGCGTCTGACTCTTTCTGACCCCATGGACTGTAGCCCACCAGGCTCCTCTGTCCATAGGACTTCTCAGATAAAAATACTGGAGTGGGTTGCCATTTCCATCTCCAGGAGATCTTCTTGACCCAGGGATTGAACTTAGGTCTCCTAAATCTGGCTACTACTGACCAAAACTATATTTATCAGGAAAGTAAGGCTAAATGTTTCCAGGAAAATGTCTTTTTTTAAAAAATGCTTTTGAAAAATAAATCAAAGAAAATGAATCCTTCCAGGAAAGACTCTCTGGAGGCCCAGAGTCAAGAAAGAATTAAAAACAACCAATAAATTGCTCTCAACAAGCCCCTGGTCTAGGGCTTTAGGTCAGACTGTCAGGGAACAAGTCTCCAGTGGAGGGGTGTTTGCTCCCTGGGCCCCCATGCTCTCATTTCTTGAACTTCTAAAATAAGACTGAAGTGATAATCCTGCTCAGTGGAAAGAAAGTCTTTTAGTGCCCCAAATCTCCTGATGAGGGATGAGAGGCCACCACTGAATCTGAAACCAGCCACATCACATTTAAATCCAACTGCAGACTGAAGCTGGTGACCCAGGGAGGGAGGAAGCAGATAAGAATATTGGAGCCTGCAGGCAGGAAGAGTCTAGAGCTACTGGCTCATTGGCTACTTTCTTGTCCTAAAACAATGCGACACACTGCAGTTCAAAGGAAGTTGTTTTATTTCTGATTTACAGGCATGGTATTGTGTTTTGGAGAGTAGGTGATGTCCATATTTTTCTCTTTACAGTAAAGACCTGTGCTCATGTATATATTGAAGGCTGCTAAACAAATTGTTTCTGAAACCCATCTGAGACTATGAATCCAGCACTGAGGCTCAGGTCATGCAATCTCACCTCTGTGCTGGGATCTGAAGGGTCTGGAGGGTTCTGAATCTTCCTTCCTTCTTTCCTTCCTGCCACAGTGCCTGAAACATGCACCATGAAAATGTTTACATTGGGTGAGGAGAGGAAAATAAAATTCACTGTGAGCAGGAAGAGGATAATGCATTTACCTGTGGTCAATTTAGTGTAAGTTGCTTTAACAACTAAATTAGCTTCCAGTAGTGTAAGGACATAGAAGAGGGGAAAGAGGAAGTTCTGGATCAGAGTGGAGCCTGAATGGTGACGTTGAACACCGGTTCTGATGACTATGTTAGCGCATTTATTGTGCATATGCACCCAGGAGTCAGAAAAAGAAAATCAGAAATCAGGCACCACCATTGACTGACATTTAACTTCCCTGAGCCCCACTTACCTCATTTGTACACTAGCCTTTTCATTTTTCAGCTATATGAACTTAGATTAGGCCTGGGACCAACTGCTCAACACGAGGGTCCATTGCACAATGAAAATACAGGGACTCCCCTGCTGGTCCAGTCATTAAGAATCTGCATTCTAGTGCCAGGGACGTGGGTTCGGTCCCTGGTCAAGTAACTAAAATCCCACATCGCATGGGACAACTAAGCCCACATGCCACAACCACTGAGCACAAGCACCACAACAAAATGCAACAAAGACCCTGCGAGATGCAATGAAGACCCTGCAAGAGGCAACGAAGACCCTGCAAGATGCAACGACCCAACATAGCTAAATAAATAAATTCAAATAAACTCAGAGAAAATGCAAAGCCCCTTTCAGAACTTTTTTCTTGGGATTTTCAAGTTGGTGACTGAAGAGCATTAAACAAAGTTCGAGGCCCTTCTAAGCATGGGATCTGTGCAAATGCCCACTTGACACGCCTGTAAAGACAGCCCCCGTGGGTCTTTTCTCTCAGGACTCAGCTCAGTGATTGTCACTTCCAAGTCAATGATGCCCCAAAGAAGATGAACATCATTCATTTCTGGGTCTTCTCACCACCTGCCCATCTTGAGATGAACAACAGCTGACATGCTAGCACATGTTTAAGAGAGAAAACTATAAAGATACATGAGAGTGATGCAGGAGATATTTGGGCACCAGGCTGAGCAGCTGCATCCAGTCTCCTGTGGACACTTTGAGACAAAATAGCAACAGGAGCATCGGCCCTGATTGGGTGAAAGACAAAGTGACCATATTTTTTTCATATGTCTTGCCAAGTTCCCCAGAAACTTTCACGCTGGAATCCATCTTGGTTGAGAGATGCATGTGCCACCAGGAAGGACCCTGAGTCAGGCCAAATATTACAAGCAAGATTACCGGCTAGAGACCAACACAGAAGACTGCCCCCATGTAAGCGAACTAAGCCATTCTTATTGGGAGCAGTTCACTCTGAGAATTCACCCGTGTGCTCTTCCATGCGTGCTATGTACTTGATCATTCAACTGTGTCCAGCTCTTTGTGACCCCATGAGGAGCCCCACCAGGCTCCTCTGTCCATGGGATTTCCCAGGCAAGAATATTGGAGCACTTGTATATTTTGGAAATTAATCCCTTGTCAGTTATTTCATTTGCTAGTATCTTCTCCCATTCTGAAGGCTGTCTTTTCACCTTGCTTGTAGTTTCCTTTGATGTACAAAAGCACATGAAATGATGCTCAGCATCACTCATTATTAGAGAAATGCAAATCAAAACCACAATGAGATATCACCTCCCGTGGGTCAGAATGGCCATCATCAAAAAGTCCACAAACAATAAAAGCTGTAGAGGGTGTGGAGAAAAGGGAACGCTCTTGCACTGTTGGTGGGAATGTAAATTGATAGAGCCACTGTGGGAGATAGTATGGAGATTCCTTAAAAAACTAGGAATAAAACCACCATATGACCCAGGAATCCCATTCCTAGTCATATACCCTAAGGAAACCAAAATTGAAGAAGACACATGGATCCCACTGTTCACTGCAGCACTAGTCACAAAAGCTAGAACATGGAAGCAGCCTAGATGTCCATCGACGGATGGATAAAGAAGCTGCGGTACATATGCACAATGGAATATTACTGAGCCACGAAAAGGAATGCATTTGAGTCAGTTCTGATGAGGCAGATGAACTTAGAACCTATTATACAAAGTGAAGTGAGCCAGAAAGAGAAAAATAAATAAATATCATATTCTAATATACATATGCAGAATCTAGAAAAATGGTACTGAAGAATTTATTTACAGGGCAGCAATGAAGAAACAGACAGAGAAAATAGCCTTATGGACACGGGGAGAGGGGAGGAGAGGGTGAGATGTATGGAGAGAGTAACACGGAAACTTACATTACCATATGTAATATAGATAGCCAACAGGAATTTGCTGTATGGCTCAGGAAACTCAAACAACAACCTGTATCAACCTAGAGGCTCTGTATCAACCTAGAGGGGATGGGATGGGGAGGGATATGGGAGGGGTTTTCAAAAGGGAGGGGGAATATATGTACACCTATGGCTGATTCACATTGAGGTTTGACAGAAAACAACAAACTTCTGTAAAACAATTATCCTTCAATAAAAAAAATTTAATAATTATGCAAGACAGCAAAAAAGACACAGATGTGTATAGCGGACTTTTGGACTCAGAGGGAGAGGGAGCGGGTGGGATGATTTGGGAGAATGTCATTGAAACATGTATACTATCATGTAAGAATCGAATCACCAGTCTATGTCAGATGCAGGATACAGCATGCTTGGGGCTGGTGCACGGGGATGACCCAGAGGGATGTTGTGGGGAGGGAGGTGGGAGAGGGGTTCATGTTTGGGATCGCATGTACACCCGTGGTGGATTCATGTCAATGTATGGCAAAACCAATACAGTATTATAAAGTAAAATAAACTAAAAATAAAAAGTTTAAAAAAAAAAAGAATACTGGAGTGGGTTGCCATTTCCTCCATGTGTACTTTGATTTTGATAAACAATTTATCTGTTTCACAATATCACTCTCTATTGAATCATTTCTTTAAAGAAGCTGAGGACCAAGGTCCTGCTTCCAGCCATCCCCACCCCCCAACAATAGTATACATGTATTATTACCAACCTTAGATCCCAAGCAGAAATGAGCCTCCATTGATTCATATGAACGTGCGATAAGAAATATTTTCTCTTTTTTTTCACTGAACTATTTGGAAGTGTCAAATTTTTTAGGAGCTTTCACTGTGTGTCAGTGGCATAAATGGTAAAGAACCAGCCTGCCAATGCAGGAGGCATAAGAGACACGGGTTTGGTCCCTGGGTCAGGAAGATCCCCTGGAGCAGGAAACAGCAACCCACTCCAGTATTCTTGCCTGGAGAATTCCATAGACAGAAGAGCCTGGTGGGCTCTAGTCCATAGCGTCTCAAGGAGTTGGACATAATTGCAGCGACTGAGCAAGCAAGTACTGTGTTTCAAGTCCTTTCCTTAAAGGGAGAATGATCTCTGTGGTTATAATATCAACGAAAGTACCATTGTCAGTGTAAATAAAGATGCAAGAGCAGAGGCAACTCTATGTTATAATTACACATTGGGTACCGCTCAGCTCCTATTTAGAAACTGAGCCTGCAAAATGCAGGCATGCATAGATCCACTTTCTTAAATAAATAATTGCTCTCTGAAGGTTGCCTGGAAGGATTACTGTCTCTAACTTCCACGAACTGCTCATCTGCAAGGGAAGAAGGTGGTAACTGTTAGAGAAACCGCTCTTAAATGCATGAACCACATCCGAGAACTTTTAGAAAATCCCTTATTATTCATTAAAGCATGTTATGGCCTTATTAATTCAGATGGGATAATCGGTTGTTGATTAGCCAGACAGTTAGGCATTCATTGTCAGATGCTGATGGGGTGTGAGAAATTACATTTCCTATTCACCAAAGATTCACCTGAATGCAGTTAGCACTTCATCAGCTAAGGCTGCCTCTTTAGGGGATAAATTAGCTAGATTTTTATTCCCCAGCCTTTTCTTTCATTTCCCAAACTTTTCCATATTGCAAAGCATGCCTCATTCTGCTTGATTTTCCTTGCCTTTGTCTGAGGTTGAAAACTATGCCAGGAGGAGCCAACTTTAAAAGCTGGTGGGTTACAAAGAAAATCACATTTGTGCTCAGGATTCTAGCATGAAATGGGTGCTGTGTGTGTCTGCTCATGTACATCTCTGTGTGTGTCTGTGTGCTTTGGTTTGGTTTTACAACTCGTGGCTAGAGCCTCCTCCACACTTTTAGTTCTTCAGATCCAAACTGTATCCAGGTCATTCAGGGACTTATTCAGCCAGCTCTCCAAGACTCAGCTTCTTTAATTTCCGAACTGTGACTGACCATGAGGGTAGTATAACAGCTGAGCATGGTGAGAAAAGTCCCTGGATTAGAGGTCAGAAAATGTTGATTCATTTTCCGGTTCCAGTTCTGTTTTAGGAGAACTGACTGTCAGTTTTAAACTGCTCTCAATTTCAATAAGTCATTTCATCTCTCTGACAATATGCAATTAATTTTCTTCTCCCTGTGATAACAGAGCAACACTGATATTTAAGCTCCAATACTTTGGCCACCTGATGTGAAGAGCTGACTTATTGGAAAAGACCCTGATGCTGAGAAAGACTGAGGGCAGAAGGAAACGGGATGACAGAGGACGAGATGGTTGGATGGCATCTCAGACTCAGTGGACAAGAGTTTGAGCAAACTCTAGGGGATAGTGAAGGACAGGAAACCTGGTGTGTTGCAGTCCAAGGGGTCACAAAGAGTTGGACACGACTTAGCAACTGACCAACAAAACAAAGCAAGAAGAGTTGGGGTGTATTTCTACAAATGTACACCAGTACCCAACCCTTTATGGAATTTCTGACCTCAAAGGGACAGAGGGCTTCCAAGACTAAGAGGACCTCCCAGACCACCATCACCAGCAAATCTTCAAAGAAGGTATGTGATTACTCACGGAACTGCTCCAGGTGGTCAGGACGGTCAGACTCCGGCATGGCCGTGATGGTCACCAAAGGACAGGAATTCCCTCCTAGTGTCTGGCAGAGAACCTCCTGTCGGAAGTAGACCTGCTTGCGGTTCACACTTTTTCCCAGAATGTCAAGGTGAGTCTGGGGCATAAATGAAAGAAAAGTGTATTTTAAGATTTTTGATAATAACAATAGGTGAAAGCAGCAACAAAACTTATATTCCTCGAACTCCTGGTAGTTTAGAAATATTTTTGTTAACCTAATCTGTCCGACAGGCTCAGAGGTAAAGAATCTGCCTCCCAATGCAGGAGATGTAGGTTCAGTCTCTGGGTTGGGAAAATCCCCTGGAGAAGGCAATGGCAACCCACTTCAGTATTCCAGGCTGGGAAATCCCATGGACAGAGGAGCCTGGCAGGCTATGGTCCATGGAGTCACAAAAAAGTTGGAGAGGACTTAGCAACTAAAACCAACAGACCTGCCTGACACAGGGCATTAAGTCATTTAGAAGCAGGACTGTTCCTGCTCCCTGGAAGAAGTTCACTGAGGCTGAACAGGATACATCATTCCTGCCTGTGTCTGCACAACAGAGTATCTGATTTCAAGCTGCACTGCAGCAAAAGAGGAGGGGCATACAGCACTCTTCCCCTGAGAGTGACATGCAAAGAACGCGGTTATCACAAAGACTAAGTACACGCAAAATGCTTGGGAACATGAGACTGAGCTTCAGTGGTGCACATGACTAGATTTAAGCAATACAAGGAGGGCTGGGAGCATATGGAAGGAAAATAGAAAGCAACCAATCCAGGGAAAATGTTAAGTGAAGAAAACTAACTGGTAACAAATGATTTTCCCTACCATACCCTACATCTGGGCTTCCCTGGTGTCTCAGTGGTAAAGAATCCACATGCCAATGCAGGAGATGTGGGTTCAATCTCTAGGCTGTGAAAATTCCCTGGAGAAAGAAATGGCAACCCACTCCAGTATTCTTGCCTGGGAAATCCCAAGGACAGAGGAGCCTGGCGGACTACAGACCACAGGGTCATGAAGAGTCAGACACAACCTAGCGATGAAACGACAAAGGATGTCCATGCCCCAAACTGCAGACCCTGACAATATGTTACCTTACATGGCAAAAGGGACTTTGCAGATATATTTAAGATTTAAGTCTATTTGAGATGGGTAGATGATCCTGCATTAACCAGTTGGGGCCAAACTATTAATATATAAATCACAAATGCTTAAAAGCAGAGAACTTTCCCCAGCCACAAAGGACCAGTACCACATGCAAAGAACTCAGGCTTCCATGCTGGCTTTGAAGATGGAGGAAAGAGGTCAAAAGCTGAAGAATGTGGTGTCTTCTAAAAGCCAGCAAAGGGAAGGAAATGGATTCTCTTCCACTATCCTCCAGAAGGAATACAGATCCAATACATTGATTTTTTTCATCTCTGGTTCCTCTGGCTTTTCTAAAACCAACTTGAGCATCTGGAAGTGAACTTCGTATTGCTGAAGCCTGGCTTGGAGAATTTTGAGCATTACTTTACTAGCGTGTGAGATGAGTGCAATTGTGCGGTAGTTGGAGCATTCTTTGGCATTGCCTTTCTTTGGGATTGGAATGAAAATTGATCTTTTCCAGTCCTGTGGCCACTGCTGAGTTTTCCAAATTTGCTGGCATATTGAGTGCAGCATCATCTTTTAGGATTTGAAACAGCTCAACTGGAATTCTATCACCTCCACTAGCTTTGTTCATAGTGATGCTTTCTAAGGTCCACCTGACTTCACATTCCAGGATATCTGGCTCTAGGTGAGTGATCATACTATCATGATTATCTGGGTCATGAAGATCTTTTTTGTACAGTTCTCCTGTGTATTCTTGCCACCTCTTCTTAATATCTTCTGCTTCTGTTAGGTCCATACCATTTCTGTCCTTTACCGAGCCCATCTTTGCATGAAATGTTCCCTTGGTATCTCTAATTTTCTTGAAGAGATCTCTAGTCTCTCCCATTCTATTGTTTTCCTCTATTTCTTTGCACTGATCGCTGAGGAACGCTTTCTCATCTCTCCTTGCTACTCTTTGGAACTCTGCATTCAAATGGGTATATCTTTCCTTTTCTCCTTTGCTTTTCACTTCTCTTCTTTTCACAGCTATTTGTAAGGCCTCCTCAGACATCCATTTTGCTTTTTTGCATTTCTTTTTCTTGGGGATGGTCTTGATCCCTGTCTCCTGTACAATGTCACAAACCTCCGCCCATAGTTCATCAGGCACTCTGTCTATCAGATCTAGTTCCATAAATCTATTTCTCACTTCCACTGTATAGTCATAAGGGATTTGATTTAGGTCATACCTGAATTGTCTAGTGGTTTTCTCCACTTTCTTCAATTTAAGTCTGAATTTGGCTTTAAGGAGTTCATGATCTGAGCCACAGTCAGCTCCTGGTCTTGTTTTTGCTGACTGTACAGAGCTTCTTCACCTTTGGCTGCAAAGAATATAATCAATCTGATTTTGGTGTTGACCATCTGGTGATGTCCGTGTGTAGAGTCTTCTCTTGTGTTGTTAGAAGAGGGCATTTGCTATGACCAGTGTGTTCTCTCGGCAGAACTCTATTAGCCTTTTCCCTGCTTCATTCTATACTCCAAGGCCAAATTTGCCTGTTACTCTGTGGGGCCCTAAATGGGAAACCTTAAAAAGAAGGGCTAGCTTTGCGGTTTAGAGCTAAGATGGTGCCTGGCGGAAGAGATGAGGGCGCAGCTAAAGTTGTTTGTCAAAATTTTTGATTGGCTCTCTTGATTTCCATGCTCGTGGACAACACGTGATCACCATAGACCCCTGTCATGATGTAAGCACGTGGTAATCTGACCTTTAACTTGATTGGTAGAACTATGGAAAGTCCCTCGCAAAACCCCCCTGCTTGCCTATATAAACCAGGAGCTTACGACAATAAAGCGGAACTGCTTAGACAGAACCCCTGTCGCGTCTTATTGTCTCTCGCTCGCTGAGGGGCTGGGTTGGCAGACAGCAGGCTCACTTTTCCTTGGGACCCCTCAGCTCTGCTGAGGGAAGTTCCACTGCCTCTCTCTTTCTGTGGAGTGGCCCCTGCATTACTCCAGGTGTTTCTTGACTTCCTACTTTTGCATTCCAGTCCGCTATAATGAAAAGGACATCTTTTTTGGGTGTTAGTTCTAGAAGGTCTTGTAGCTCTTCATAGAACTGTTCAACTTCAGCTTCTTCAGTGTTACTGGTTGGGGCATAGACTTGGATTACCGTGATATTGAATGGTTTGCCTTGGAAATGAATAGAGATCATTCTGTCACTTTTGAGACTGCATCCAAGTACTGCATTTCAAACTCTTTTGTTGACTATGATGGCTACTCCATTTCTCCTAAGGGATTCCTGCCCACAGTATTAGATATAATGGTCATCTGAGTTAAATTCACCCATTCCAGGTGAATTTATTGAAATTCACTGGATCATCGAAAAAGCAGGAGAGTTCCAGAAAAACATCTATTTCTGCTTTATTGACTAAGCCTTTGACTGTGTGGATCACAATAAACTGTGGAAAATTCTGAAAGAGATGGGAATACCAGACCACCTGAACTGCCTCTTGAGAAACCTATATGCAGGTCAGGAATCAACTGGACATGGAACAACAGACTGGTTCCAAATAGGAAAAGGAGTACGTCAATGCTGTATATTGTCACCCTGCTTATTTAACTTCTATGCAGAGTACATCATGAGAAACGCTAGGCTGGAAGAAGCACTAGCTGGAATCAAGATTGCCGGGAGAAACATCAGTAACCTCAGATATGCAGATGACACCACCTTTATGGCAGAAAGTGAAGAACTAAAGAGCCTCTTGATGAAAGTGAAAGAGGAGAGTGAAAAAGTTGGCTTAAAACTCAACATTCAGAAAACTAAGATCATAGCATCTGGTCCCATCACTTCATGGGAAATAGATGGGGAAACAGTGGAAACATTAGTGTCAGACAATTTTGGGGGGCTCCAAAATCACTGCAAATGGTGACTGCAGCCATGAAATTAAAAGACACTTACTCCTTGGAAGGAAAGTTATGACCAACCTAGACAGCACAGTAAAAAGCTTTGCCAACAAAGATCCGTCTAGTCAAGGCTATGGTTTTTCCAGTAGTCATGGATGGATGTGAGAGTTGGACTATAAAGAAAGCTGAGTGCTGAAGAATAGATGCTTTTGAACTGTGGTGTTGGAGAAGACTCTTGAGAGTCCCTTGTACTGCAAGGAGATTCAGCCAATGCATCCTAAAGGAGACCAGTCCATCCTAAAGGACATCAGTCCTGAGTGTTCATTGGAAGGACTGATGTTACAGCTGAAACTCCAATGCTTTGGCCACGTGATGTGAAGAGCTGACTCATTTGAAAAGACTCTGATGCTGCAAAAGGTTGAGGGCAGGAGGAGAAGGGGACGATAGAGGATGAGATGGTTGGATGGCATCACCGACTCAGTGGACATGGGTTTGGGTAGACTTCGGCAGTTGGTGATGAACAGGGAGACCTGGGGTCACAAAGAATCGGACATGACTGAGTGACTGAGCTGAACTGAACATTGATTATTTAAAAAAAGCTTTTTATTTTGCATTGCAGTATAGCCAATTAACAATGTTGTGATAGTTTCAGCAAAGGTTGTGAACACTAGAGAGACTCAGCCATACACAGACATGTGTCCTTTCTCCCTCAAACGCCCCTCCCATCCAGGTTGGCACATAACACTGGTCAGAGTTCCTTGTGCTAGACAATAGGTCCTTGCTGGTTATCCATTTTAAATTCAGCAGTGTGTAGGTGTCCATCCCAAATGCCCTAATCATCCCTTCTGCCTGGCAACCATAAGTTCATTCTCTAAGTCTATGAGTTTGTTTCTGTCCTCTATGTTCATTTGTATCATTTCTTTTTAGATTCCACATATAAGTGAGGTCATACAATGGTTGTCCTTCTCTGACTTCGCTCAGTATGACAGTCTCTAAGTCCATCCATGTTGCTGCTAATGGCATTATTTATTCTTTTTAATGGCTGAGTAGTATTCCATTGTGTATATGTATCACATATTCTTTATCTGTTCCTCTGTTGATTGCCATTTAGGTTGCTTCCATGTCTTTGCTATTATAAACAATGCTGCAATGAACATTGGGATGCATGTATCTTTTCACGTTGATTTTTGCCCAGTGATTTTTACCCATATTGAACTTCTCACCATAAGAGCTGTAAGATTTTTTTTTAATTGTTCAAGCTACAAAATTTGTGATAATTTGTTATGGCAGCAATACAAAACCAATAAGTAAGAAACAGAATTTTCTAAATTAGGTAGAAATCCTAGCATCTGGGCAGGAAGGGACTAACTTCCACTTGTACTCTATTGAATAAATGTCAGACTTACAAGGAAAAAGAAAAAGTCCCAAGAAAAGAAAAGATGACCAATGATTCTGTGGCCTTTCCTCTAGCTTCACGGATACCTGAAAATTTGACCCTGAATCGCATCCTCCTTGCAACTGGGATCCTGAATCATCTGCCTCCACACAGACTACTGCCTGGATTAATATGAATTTATTACTCTCTGTCTGCATCAACTGAAGTTTACTGCCTTAGGAAACACTACCCTGGGAAAATAGAAATTACAAATTAATTTACTTTTCATAAATTGATCATTTTTCAGGAACATCTCAACAACTCTTCAATAGAAAATATCAACTGGGGACTTCCCTGGTGGTCCAGTGGTTAAGAATCTGCCTGGCAAGGCAGACGACACAGGCCCTCTCCCTGGTCTGGGAGCTAAGACCCTACATGCTTTAGAGCAGCTAAGCCTGTGGGCCATGACTAGAGAATCCATGAGCCACAACAAAAATGATGCCCGACACAGTGAAGACCCAGAATACCGCAACTAAGACTCGACAATCCCTCTCCTCAAGGTTCTTGCCTTACAGCATCCACCAGTCTAAAAGCATTTTATCATGATCTTTACCCAGTGTTAATCAAGCCCTACATTAACATACCAGAACTTAACAAAACTGTAAAATCTTAATAAATACCTCAGGTTTGCCCTTCCTCCTTTGAGACACTATCAAGACTCTTGCCACATTCTGCCTTATCAAATATGTTAATTTCCTATCACTTCTGTAACACATTGCCACACATTTCCTGGTTGGAAATAATACAAATGTATTGTATTACAGTTCTGGAGGTCAAAAGCCCAAAATGGGTTTTACTGTGCAAAAATCAAGGTGTTGGCAGGACTGCACCTCCCATGGAAGTTCTAGAAAGTAACTTCCTTGCCTTTTCTAGCTTCTCGAGGGCAGCTACATTCTTTGTCCCATGGTGTTCTCCTCTTACATTCAAAGGAAGCAACCACAACATTCCTACCTCAGTTTCCACGGTCAAATCTCCTTCCCTGACTCGGACCCTTCTGCCTCAGTGGTCCATGTTTAAGGACCCTCTTCCAGACCCAGGAATCGAACCTAGGTCTCCCGCATTGCAGGCAGACGCTTTACCGTCTGAGCCACCAGGGAAACCTGGTGATTACATTGGACCCAATCTAATTGTCTGACATAATCTCCCCATCTCCAGAGGTTTAACTTAATCACATCTACAAAGTCCTTTGTGCCATATAAAGCAGCTTCGTTGAAGATTTCAGGGATTAGCAAATGAACATCTTGGGCTGGGGGCATTATTCTGTCTACCACACCAAGGTAAGCAATATCTTCGGTCTGTCTTAGAAACAGGTGGTATTTCTGAGAGCCAGCATTTGACACAATACTAAGAAAAGGAATTATAAGGACCATGGCTACCTCAGGTTCAAAAGAATTCACCTAAGGCCCATATATCTGACCAAACCTTTGTGCTTCATCTTCCTATCATTGTCAAGTGATGATGAATACCAGGTATTGTTGTGAAGCACCTGCAGTGGGGATTGGGAGGTAGTCTCATACCCCAAAGAAGACAAGGAGGCTAGCTGATTGTGCACGCACACACACTGTGCACACACTAGTTACAAAGGCTCTATGTAAATAGCTAAGTGTGAAAGCTCAGGAAAACCCGGAACCGATGGCTCTTCTAAGCTGAGCTCAGCTTCATCTCCCATGACCACACACTTCCCTGCCAAAGACTGACTCAGGCCAAGAAAGCTGTGCCTGAGAGTCCAGACTTTCACGGAGGCCCTCCCACGCATGCTGAGCTATTGCCTGCCTTTCTCAAGGATGCGTTCATTTTGTTCCAGGTAAAGCCTAAGCTTATGTGTTCAATCACCAATCTACACCCAACATCACTGCTCCTTGTTGAGCAGAATGGGGGTTTCATCATACAATTGAAGTTATTTTTAAAAGTAAGTGTGTGTGTGTGTGTAGAGATAAACCTATTCATGTAAATATATATATATATATATATATATATATATACATATACAGATGCAAAAAGTTATTCTTGGGTCACAGTTCCTCTGCAGTGCTAAATGTCAGAGGAAATGGAGTACTGCTTAGTGCTTGAAAGTACAACGTATAGCAAACCTATAACCAGCCAAGTTTTTACTCACAAATTTCTTCTCATATAAGCTTAGCTATGCAAGAGCTCAGAAAACACATCACCTCACCCTTATAATAACTTGAAGACAAATTTTAGCTGCCCAAATTCAAACTAAAGAGTGATATAAAAGGACAGTCCAGTTAAACAAGGTTCATTTAGATGATCATTGGAAAACACAGTTACTATATAATACAAACATAAAAAATAGTTCTTTAGGGAGAAAACATATCATCAAATGTTAATCTCATCATGTGGTTCTAAAATGAAATTAAAAAGAAATGTGTAAGTGAAGTATAAAGTAAAACAAAATGTTCACTTTTCAGCTTACATGGACATGGTATTATTATTTAATTCTTAAAAATGGAAAGGCAGTATAGCAAGATGACTAACCATGCAGGCTCTGAGTCAACCAGCCTGGGTTCTAAATTTGGTTGTGGATTCTAGATAAATCGTGTAAATTCTATACTAAACCTCTTTGCGACTCAGTTTTCTCTGTAAAGTGTATATAAAATGGCATTACCTATGACATTCAGTGGTCGCTATAATTTGGTCATTTACTGTGCGTGAGAAGTGTCTGTCATACAGGAAACACTCAATTTCAGCTGTTATTATTCATGGATACATGTATATTTAATTTTTTTAAGGACTGAAAGGGAAACACTAGTAGAATTTTAAACACTGTAGGAAAAAATATCAAAGAAAATGTGGTCACTTCATGTTGCATAAAACAGAAAGAAAGAAAGGAAGGAAGAAATGAGGAAAAGAAGGGAGGGAGAGAGGGAAGGAAAAAAGAAAGGAAGAGGGAGGGAGGAAGGGATGGATAGGGGAAGAGGTGGAGAGAGAGAAAGAAAGAAAAGCAATGAAGCATAGAAAGTACAAAACCAAAATGACAGACGCAACACCAAAAATTGTTTAAAGTATAAATAGGCTAAACAGCATTATTAAATGACAGAAACTTTCAGATTAGCTTTTCAAAATCCTGCTGCCTATTGTATATAAAAGGAACTTTAAAAGAGAAGGGAAAAAAAGACCCATGATGTGTATGAAAAACATTCCTAAATTATCTTTTATTCTATTTGACTCAACTAAAATATTTTAAAAGAGAAATATGGAAACTAAATGGATAAGCAAACATAAATTAAAGTGGGCCTGGCAACAGTAATATATGACAAAGTCATATTCGAGAAAAGTGCATTAAATGGGATTTAAAAATCTTATTTTGATAAAGGGCATGATTCACAAAGAACATATAAGACTCATAAATCTCAAGAATCAAATAATGCAGAACTGAAATATACAACGGCAAAATGGCAGAAGGGGAAAATTCTGTACTAGGAGCGGGAGACTATATAACAATACATCAGCCTTGATATATCAATTGCAAAATAATGATAGAGCATTTGAACAATATTGTTTTTCATAGACATATGTCAAACTGTCTTTACAGACAGCGTCCTTTACTTTTTTCTCAAATGTTCATGGAAGTGTAATAAAATTAATCATATGCAAGACAATAAAAATTTCACTAAATTTTTTTAAAAGCAGAAGTTGTACAAACCACATGTTCTAACAATTAGATGAAATGAGACTTGAGTAAAAATGGTTTTAAAAACAGCAAAAATAAAATGATTAAGGAATTCCCTGATGGTTCAGACAGTAAAGAATCTGCCTGCAATGCAGGAGACCCAGGTTCTACCCCTGGGTTGGGAAGCTCCCCCAGAGAAGGGAATGGCTACCCACTCCAGTATTCTTGCCTGGAATCCCATGGACAGAGGAGCCTGGCGGGCTACAGTCCATAGGGTTGCAAAGAGTCGGACACATCTGAGCAACTAAGCCTTTCAGGAATAAAAAAATATCCTCTTAAAGAAGAAATTCATATATTAAAAAGAAAGTCAATATTAAATCAGTGTAATTAAAGCCCTGATCAAAGAAGTGTCCATTTTCCATCCCAGAAGAAAAGCTACAGACAGGAACAAAAACGACCCCATCAGAATGTCAGTCACACCTCAGCCACCTGGTAAAAGGACATTTCAGCACCTTCCTAGAGAGCCTGTCACTCTGGATTTAGTGACAGTCTGTGATCATAAACAAATTATTTTAATCACTTTCACACATATCTGGGTGAAAGTTGTCCCAATATTTTTATTGAAATCTCAACTGAGTTGAAATCTGCCTCAAAACTACCATCAAGATTCCAGGCCCTCAAACTTGGAAATCTATACCTTTTCCTGAAGCATTTTCCAAAATGTAACTAGCAGCATTTTACTAAACACTGGGGTGTGGAGAAGGGGAGATCCAAAGCACCTGGGGCACAGTGAGTTAAACTAAATGAAGACATTTTCACGACTGCAGAACTGTTCAGACTCTTGTGCAAATGTGCACTATATGCAAATACGCATTACAAACTCTTGGAGCCTTTTCCTCTAAAGATCTTGGGACCCTGGAGTGTTGTAGCATGCGTTTTGGGAAACACTGCTGAATTGCTTCTATGAGGGTTTTTGCTTTGTTTTGTCTGTTGTCTTGTTCTTACCATCAAGGCTATTTGTTTCACACTTATTATGGCTACAAGGATTCTTGACGTGGGGGTGATGGGGGAGAAATAGAGACCCTTCTCCAGAAAAGTACTGGCCATCATTTCTGTGATATCACAGAGTCATTAGGCTGGCCAAAAACTTCTTTCAGGTTTTCCGTAAGATCTTACAGAACAACCTGAACGAGCCTTTTGGCCAACTCAATATAAACAGGCCGTAGCTCTTCTTGCCAAATCTTGGGGTTGATGTTTTTCAGTCACTCAGTCATGTCTGACTCTTTGTGAACCCATGGACTACAGCACTCCAGGCTTCCCTGTCCTTCACTATCTTTCAGAGTTTGCTCAAACTCACGTCCGTTGAATCTATGATCTCATCCAATCATCTCATCCTCTGTTGCCCCCTTCTTCTGCCCTCAAACTTGGGGAAACAAAATAAAATCTAGATTTTATAAATTAGATACTCAAAGAAGGTTTGGAAGCAGGTTTGCCTAACAGAAGTCATCAAATACAATTAGATACAGGAGAAAAAATGATTTAAAAAAAGGAAAGTATCTTGTGTTCATGTACACTATCCTTTAAAACACTGTCACCTTAATGAAAGAAGCAAAGTTTAAAAGTTTTCTTCTTCTATGAGCTCTTTGTTAATTTTTTCACTATAACATTTTTCATGATTACTAATATTACAACTCAACAAATGCCTGACAACTTTTAGCTTAAGCCCATTTTCTGCAATTGCTCATGCAGTCATCTCCCTGTGTCCATCAATGAACCCTCTGTCCTTTTGACCATTCCACCTGCCATGGAACGCGTAACACCTCTGTGCTCAGTGTATTATTCAAGCTCCAGTCACACAGAAGTCTTCCAGAAGTAAACCAATTATACACTTCTGTTGGTTTTCCTTCTCAAAAAATGGCTTTGTATCAGTCTCCTGGAAATGAGTCTTAGGTAAATGTTCCCATCTCAGGTCCAGCGAAGCCATGCCTAATTAACTATTGTTGGCATCACTGATGAGAGAAGCACGGCTTTGGAATCCATGTGCCAACAAACAACTGTAATACAGCCCCATGGAAGCCACAGGAGTGGGCTTCTTTGTGAAAATGGGAAGGCATTCAAGGCAATTATGGAAACCTCCAGAGAGGTTGTCTTCTTAAAACCCTCCCTACCCAGGAAAGACATCAGGCTGATAACTTAGTCTGCAGCCTCATGGTTGCCTCTCGGCAGGCGTCTTCTGCCCACTTTGTTTTACCAGCTACTCCCTTAAAACTTCCATAAAAGACTTCACTCAACCTCAGCAGGCTACCCTGCTGATGGCTACTAACGAAGTAAGAACCGCTACGCTCTCAAATATCATTCATATCGCCTTGTTAGCCCCTAAACAGCTGTACCTCCTGTCCCCCTAATTCAGAATAAAGCTCACCCCTAAAAAGACAGCCTATTTCACTTGTGTACTGACTAGCTCTCAAGTGTCACCTAGAAACATCCATCAGGGAATCGAATCCTTCTCATCACAAGAGAAGAGCAAAAGACACCTTTAAGTTAAATACAAAGCAACAGAACATGCTGTAACTAGGTTCTAATGAGCTTTCTCAAACTGCCCCAGTCTGCCAATACCACTTTCCCTAACTGAAACCGATTCACTTTGAGACTGATGGGAGTGATTCATCTCTAGATGCGTATTCACAGATTTGCTGATTATAAAGGTGATTTTAATATCCTTTTTCTGTTAAAAATAGATAAAGTTATATTGCTGATGATTTGGATAAGAGCTGCTGCTGTGCTGGGCTCAGCTGTGTTCAACTCTTTGCGACCCCATGGACTGTAGCCCACTAGGCTCCTCTGTCCATGGAATTTTCCAGGCAAGAATACTGGAGTGGGTTGCCATTTCCTACTCCAGATTGAATAAGAGAGTAAATAAAAAATAATTATAATCCACTACCCTAAGAAAACTATCAGTAGAATCTGTATTTATTTCTTTTTGGTCCTTTACTGGGATTTTGTTACAACATAATTTTAATTTTATTATATATTGTGTATATATATACAATCAGTTCAACAGAAAAAATGATCACCCATCATCATTAAAAAAAGAGAGAATAAAAGCTCTAAGGTCACTATCTAATACTGCTTACTAGTTGTAGACATTTGGCTAACACTTGCCATGAATCAAGTCATGTAATCTTGATAACCCATAGAAGAACCACTTCAATGGTTCCAATCCACAGGTGAGAAGACTGAGGCTGAGAAAAGCTGAATAGCTTGCCCATGACTACACTGCAAAACACAGAGCTCAGACCCCAATCCAGGTCACTCTGACTCCAAACCTTGCTCTTCCATTGTGCTCAAAACCCTGGAATTCAGGGGTCCCTGTCGTCAATGACTTCCCCACCCATGCACACCTCAGCTCCTTCAGAATGGCCTTTCGTGTTCAACTCCTCAACATCAGGACCCTTTACTGATATCTGTCCTTTCTTTTGGCCCATACAAAGACAGGTGTCTGTCGATTGATTAAACGACAACACTGATTTATGACTTGCTCACCGCATCTTTGATCTATCACGTGTAAGTCAATACTTCCCATTTGACATGTTTTAAATGGGAGCTCTTTATAAGATGTTGTGAATATGACATTCTAATTCTCAACACTTTCTTTCTTCCCCTTCCCCTCTCCCTGTCCCTTCCCTTTCACTTCCTACACTACCCTCCATTTTATCTCTAAAAATAAAGCTTCATCAGCTACTCCCTTAAAATTCCCATAAAAGACTTCATTTGACCTCAGCAGGTTACCCTGCTAATGGTTACTAGCACAGGGACTATATATGTCTGGCGAAAAACCCTACTCTACTCTTTAAAAGCCACAAGCTCTCCCAACACATCCATCCTATTTCTGATCACTTTTTTTTTTTTTTGCTCTCTTGCCAACTCATGTCATTTTAAGTTTTCAGTGAGCTTCCACTTTCTTACTCTCTAAAATGTCCATCAGAAACTCTCTTGGGATGCCAATACTCCTGGCTACCTACGGGCAATCCAGAACATGAACCAAATACTTTAACAAGCATTGCAATCAACACATTAACAATCATTGCAATTATTGAGGAAGCTTGAGATGGATGATTAAACAGGTCTTTTGTTGGCTTTGCAATGGCAATAATATTGTATTTCTTTCTTTTAGCATTATTTTAATACTATAATTGGGATGATTATCCAACAGAATTCCTGGCAAGCATCTGGAAGACATCAGTTTGAAAGAACTCAATAAATACTAATTCTCTCATTATAAGAGAATAATAAAATTTTTAAGGCTCATGTTGAAAAACACTCAACATACATGTACCCTGCTTTAAAAATGTCTATAATTGTTAAACATAATCCATATTACAAGAGATTTACCAGTTATGAATTCCACATAGAAATACATTTTTCACCCATCAGCATAACCCCCAAGTAAAATACAGCTAATTCCACCCTTGGGGTATCATCCACATTTAATTTATCACTGATCTGTTGGAAGAAAACTGTTTCTCCTTAGGGCTTGTCCAAAAGTAAAAATGACTAGTGTGCATTACAGAATGAACTCATTCTGTCCATGATGGGAGAAAGAGCTTTTCCAAAGAAGTCACAGAGTCAATTACTCTCTTAAACCTAAAGAGGACAAAGCCCATGCATTATTGGAAATGTAAAACCTAAAATCGAGTATATACGTTTTTCACTTCAAGTAACAAATTGTCTTTCTTACTCTGTTCTACTCATTTAAAAGGAATGAAAAGCTATCCCTTTTCCTGTCTCTTCTTCTCATTAACTCTCCTCAAACTTCCCTAATGCGAAGAGATTCAGTTGGTAGGCTAAGTAACAAGGCAATAAACATCAGTGAATAAGATCTTTCTCTTTTTCTCACAGAGATCGGTTGATGGAAGATGAGACCATCTTCCAAGATCTTCTTTTCTTGAGTTTTTGTCCCCCATCAATATGAAATTATCCCCAACTTGACCTCAATGGCTCCTAAACTATTAACAATTGTTGACTGTAAACTTAAGACTTTGTGCTTCGGTATGACAAAAGTACTGTTCCCAGAGACAAAAGCTATGACATACAGCAGCTGCTACAATGGCAGCCCACTTTTATAGGTGCACATAGTCATCAAGCTGCGTGATTATACAATATCCAGTGGTTGAGTTCAAGTCATCAACCCACCATTTTTGTCTGTAACACAGAGTGCTATGGATGTGATTCAGCTGAGAACAGTGTTGTTTCCCAAACATGATCCCATTCTTATTCCAAGAAGCTTTGATGGGTCTTTGCTAAGTGCACACAAGCTGATTCAGATCTAAAATTCAAATTAAGAAGCCAGATGCAGCCAAGGTCAGCTGAAGGACTCCCAGAGTCTCCATCAGATAGGAATAGACCTCAAAGGCCAATAATTGATGGTTCTCTGGCCACCAGCTAAATGTGGGACTTCTAGGCTTTGGTTTTTGCGTTTTTGAATGATAGATGTGAGCTACACAATTTCCCAAACCCTTTTGAATTCTAAAGTTTTATACTAGCTGCCACTGAGCTTCTCCACAGGGCCAAAGATAATCTTTTTTTTTCCTTAATTGGACTATAATTGCTTTACTATTTTGTGTTATTTTCTGTTGTTTAACAATGTGAATCAATCAGCTCTCTCTCTCTCTCTCTCTCTCTCTCTCTCTCTATATATATATATATATATATATATATACACACACATACACATATGAGGAGAGTGAAAAGTTGGCTTAAAGCTCAACATTCAGAAAACTAAGTTCATGGCATCCAGTCCCATCACTTCATGGCAAATAGATAAGCAGTGGAAACAGTGGCTGACTTTATTTTTCTGGGCTCCAAAATCACTGCAGATGGTAACTGCAGACATGAAATTAAAATAGGCTTACTTTGTCAACAAAGATCCATCTAGTCAAGGCTATGGTTCTTCCGGTGGTCATGTATGGATGTGAGAGTTGGACTATAAAGAAAGCTGAGCACTGAAGAATTGATGCTTTTGAACTGTGGTGTTGGAGAAGACTCTTGAGAGTCCCTTGGACTGCAAGTCCAACCAGTCCATCCTAAAGGAAATCAGTCCTAGGTGTTCACTGGAGGACTGATGTTGAAGCTGAAACTCCAATACTTTGGCCACCTTATGCGAAGAGCTGACTCATTTGAAAAGACCCTGATGCTGGAAAAGATTGAAGGTGGGAGGAGAAGGGGATGACAGAGGATGAGACAGTTGGATGACATCACCGACTCAATGGACATGAGTTTGGGTGAACTCTGGGAGTTGGTGATGGACAGGGAGGCCTGGCATGCTGCAGTCCATGGGGTCACAAAGAGTTGGGCTCGGCTGAGCAACTGAACTGAACTGAACTGAACACATATATGTTCAGTTCACACACACACACACACACACACACACACACACACATATCCCCTCCCTCCTGAGCCTCCCTCCCACTCCATCATCCCAACCCTCTAGGTCATCACAGAGCACCAAGCCGAGCTCTCTGTGCTATACAGCAGCTTCTCATGAGCTACCTATTTTATACATGGTGGTATATATATCAATACCACTCTCTCAAACCATCCCACCCGCTCCTTCCCCCTGAGTTCACAAGTCTGTTCTCTAAGTCCGTAGGACAAAGATATCCTAACAAGTGAAAAGAACAGTGACCTGGACCCATGGACAATTACTCTGACAGAAAAATCAAACCTGTCTTTAAAAAGGAACCCCTTTCTCCAGTAGACTTTTCAACATGCAGGGTTTCATAGATGAGACAGTATGAACAGCTGTCGAAGGAGATCATGGATCTTGCCTGCTCTGAGGCCCTCAAGGCAACAAGCATGTTTTAAAACAAACATGCCTTGTTACAGCAAAGCTGGTGATGCACATTTCTTGGATTAAATTCTTGAGATCTCTAAGTATGATCCACAAATAATACTAATTGTCTATCTTTTACAATCTGGGAAACAGTAAAAAAAAAAAAATATCTCTTTAGGTAAGCCAACATATGGAGAGAAGGGCAGATGTACTTTTATGAAGCAGTTAGCTGAGTGGTTTAAGGTATGCCTTCTCAATGGAGAAAAAACATTGCATTTACGCTTGAATATTTCTTTGGAGGGAAAGGTGTTCTCAGTTATCATCTTTTCCAAATCCTTATCACAGGCTTGCAATGAAAATGCTTATCCTTCAGGCTAAGTGATATATATTTGCATACACACATATTATTATAAATATGCTAATAACATTTTGTATTAACACAGAGGATGGAAGTACTTTATTAGATACTTTAGCTCATGACTCCACAGGACATCCATGAAATAGCTCGGGGAGAGGGACGGTTTGCCAGCTTTTTCAAATGGCAAGAAATGGCCTGATAAGATATCTGAATGATGACTTCAAGTTTGGACTGGTTGACACTACACTCCTCTTGTAAAAAGATCATGACCCTTATTTGCAGTGATTCAATGTTTTATTCTTCTACCCTTCTTGTCCACCCTGGATCCTTCTAGTCCATGGCCGAAGAAACCACTGGAAATGGGAAAGTGGCTGCAAGGTGACCTCAGGGCATTTTTCCAGGCTTCACCCCCTCAATCTCTGCTTCACTCCTCTCAATGCATCCCTGTCCTTTAAACTGGCATCTCAGCTGACCTGCATGGTGTTACCCCATTTCAGCTTAATAATCTCACTCCAATCTCATTCTTCTCTTTTAACTTGAGGGCTTTTGTTATTTTTTTTTTAGGGTAAACTAATAGATATTTATTAAATCATGATCCTAACCCTCTTATATTTACTTAGTGTGCTTGCATTTCTAAAATAAAAGGAAATAACCTTTCAGCATTGCAATGAAATTTTAGTTAATTTTATTTAGACTGGGAGTACTTTTTAAAGTTATATTTGTGGACTTTTTACTTCTGTTAAGCATGAAACAAAAGTAGAATATCAGTTTTGCTGCCTCAAAATATGACAAGACGAAAAAAATCACAGGAGGATATACAACACCCATGATCAAATTTGTTTAGCTGAGAAAACTTTCAAACTTTTTCTTTGCTTTGGTTTTGGCCTTGGTAAAATATGAATTTTAATCTTCAGCCATTTGTCCTCCTGCAACAACATATATTGAGGGCTATTTAAAGATACAGCCCCTAAAAAGTGTCCCCTGCCCCTCACATCCACACTCACCCTGCAGATGAAGAGCACAGTATACCACTGGGGTCATTAGAATGCCGCTGGTCATGACCTCAGCCCTGTGCTCTGTCCAAGGAAGGAAACGGGACAGAGAGAAAGCCCCCAAGTCAGAAACAACCAACCCTGGCTTCCTCGGACACCTGAAGTTCCCCAGCAGGATGTCAGGGTTTCCTGAAGGTTTCCAGGAAAGCCTCAAAGAGCCCCTTCAGTCCAACGCGGTAGGGCTGACGGAGGAACTTACCATGAGGGCACTGTAGGTGTAGGGATAGTGGTAAGCCAGATAGCAGGCATCTTCGGCGTGCGGGAAGGTGACGGCAAAGGTCAGCGTGTAATAGCACTTCCCAGAAGCTGCCCCCGCCCCGGCTGTTCTCTGGCGATAATGATTTCTAGAAGAGAAGGGAGAGAGAGGCGAGTGAGTGAAAGGTGGGAAGAACTGTCATTTAGATGCCATAGACCCAAAATCACTGGAGCCATGAAATTCAAAGACACTCGCTTCTTGGAAGAAAAGCTATGACAAACCTAGACAGTATACCAAAAAGCAGAGACCTAACTTTGCCGACAAAGGTCCATCTAGTCAAAGCTATGGTTTTTCCAGCAGTCATGTACAGATGTGAGAGTGGGACCATAATGAAGGCTGAGTGCTGAAGAAATGATGCTTTCAAATTGTGGTGCTAGACAAGACGCTTGAGAGTCCCTTGGACAGCAAGGAGATCAAACCAGTCAATCCTATTTCCAATTTCCCAAAGGAAATCAACCCTGAATATCTACTGGAAGGACTGACGCTGAAGCTGAAGCTGAAGCTCCAATCCTTTGACCCCCTGATGCAAAAAGCCAACTCATTAGAAAAGACTCTGATGCTGGAAAAGACTGAAGGGAAAAGTAGCAGGTGGAAGAGGATGAGATGGTTTAGATAGCATCACTGAGCCAATGGACATGAGTCTGAGCAAACTCAGGGAGATAGTGAAACACGGGAAAGCCTGATGTGCTGCTGTTCATGGGTTTGCAAAGAGTCGGACATGAGTTAGTGACTGAACAACAATGAAGATCAAAAGCTAGTGAGTGCCTTGGACCCAGATCTGCCTGCAAAGCCTCTGTTCTTTCCACAACAGCACTTTCTTCCCAAAGGCATACATTTGTTACCCCCAACATGGTTCAGCTTCTTGCAGCTTGAGAATGTATGCTTTCCTTTGTCAAAGATGAAGACCCAATTTTGATACTTCAGAGAACGGTACCAAAGTAAATTGCCCCCAGAAGTACATTCCCAGCAATATTTTCCCCACACACTGCCAGTTACATTCCCTTTTTGCCTCTTGATCCTGAGACAGGCTGGCAGGCTTTCCTGAGAAATGCTATCATCAAGGCTGTATTACAATGGAAAATACACACAGACCCAGAAAGATGCAATTCCACATCTGAACATTAACAACATTGGCTTTCTTGTCCATTATGTTTTGGGGTTTCACTGGGGAGAAGGGTGGGGAGAGGGAAGAAATAGCAGATAATTATTCTGTGTGTTCTTGCAAGTATAAAAAATACAGACTATTCTCTTCTGCCATTTTATCACTTTCATGACACCTCCGCCAAAAGAATCAAGCAATCGAGAAAGGAAGAAATAGAAAATCTACTCTCTTGTTTCTAGTGGTTTGGTGGTTTTTCAACACAGGAAGTCCTCTATAGACAGACAAGTTCTGTTCTGAGCGCGTTCGTAAGTCCAATTTATTGTTAAGTCCAACAAAGCCGGTCTAGGTATCCAACTAACACAATTGGGTATATAGGACTGTACTGTAAAAGGTCTATAATTCTTTTCACACAAATAATACATTACAAACACAAAAAGATAAAGAAAGCATTTTTCATTTTATAATACAGGACTTATAAAAGTACAGTACAGTGGTACAGTACAACAGCTGGCATGCAGGGGCTGGCATCGAGTGAACAGGCAAGAAGAGTACTGATGGAGGTGGGAGATGGTAGAGCTGAAGGGTCATCAGCGACAGGAGACGGAGGCTAAGCTGCAATTTGACTTACACCTGATATGCCATCACTCACACGGATGGCACAGGTTCTGGTTCCTGGCTGGATTCAATTCTATCTCCCTCTTGAAAAAAGCGATTCAGTGATACATGTTCACATCTCTGAGAGTTCAAAACTTGAAGGTTCATATATAGGAGGCTTACTGGACTCATACAACTAAGAATGGGAGAAAGAGAAATTCACAGTTCCATGGACTATGACCTGCATTTCTCTCGCCTCAGCTTCTGCCAACATGGCACTCTGGGTCCCTGATCATTCTAGGGAAAGAAAGAAGTTTCCACTGATGTAAGTGTCAAGTGATGATCCCGCCCAGCTTCTCAGCTGCCTATTAATAGGAGCCATAGCCTTTGTGACTACAGGATTAGAAACTTCAAAAAGGCATCTTCAAACATGGTGTTCTCTGGTCCTTGATACCTAACTGGTCTACTCTCTCCAGATTTCCCTAAAGTTCTATAGTTTCTGCAGGGCTAAGGTTCTGATTACTAGCAAGTATGTAAAGAAGCAGATGGTAACTCAGAAAGCATGCAGACCACATATGCTCTACCTCTTATTCTCTCTGACTTCACTCGTAAAGGCTCTACTGCAAACACACATTCCGTTTACACTAGTAATTATACCTCTCTTCGAAGTGAAATGAGCCAGTCGTCATTTTGGTCAAATGGTCAACATTTTGACAACTAATCAAAATGTGGAAGAGAATTTTACATGCACGAGTGTGAAAGCACACGTACACCACACATTTATACTCGTGAAGGTAAAGGCATTACCAAAAGAGGGGTCTAGCTACTCGCCATTCAGAAGCCATTAAAGAGGCCAAGTTGGTGGAAAAGAAAGTTTGCTTTATTTAGATGCTTAGAAGCCAACAACTAGGGGGAGGGTGGACTCCTGTCCAAAGGCCAATGCCCCCTCACTCCTGACAATCAAGGGGCAAGGGCTTTTCTAGACAAAGGGAGGGGGCTTCGTGCAGATACAACACACACACAACCCAGCTGACAGTCATCTTGAAACTGGTCATCAGCGGTCTGACCAGCATCATCTTGATGGTTTTAGGTACAGCTCATCCTCAGTTCCAGGGTCAGCTTGCTTCCACGCCTTTGAGGCCAGTTCTTGGAATCGTGGCAGCTTACTTCATGGCCACAGTTGGGTCATCGTGTAGCTAACTTGTTTCACCTGGTGGGAGTTTCAGTCTCTATGAGACAACTCACAGGATGTGGCTCAGAATATCATCTACAGCCCTTGAGCAGGAACTGTCACTGACTATGCTTAAGGACTACCTTATCGCTGTTATTTGGTCTCGTTTGTCTGTTTTCCTTCGTTTCTACATGATCTCACTTCTCTAACTAAATTTGTTCTTTGGCTAAAGTTTTTCTACAGGCAAAATGCAGGCTGAGAACATGGGGTACAAGGACCATAGGGTCCTGCTCTCTTTCAAAGGCAGGTAAAAATACACAACTAGTGCACTGGGCCTCCCTCATAGCTCAGTCAGTAAATCATCTGTCTGCAATGCAAGAGATCTGGGTTTGACGCCTGGATCGGGAAGATCCTCTGGAAAAGGAAATGGCAAGTTACTCCGGTATTCTTGCCTGGAGAATCCCATGGACAAAGGAGCCTGGCAGGCTCCTTTGGGGTCGCAAGAGTCAGACACGACTTAGCAACTAAAACCAAACCAGTGCCTTGTCATCCCCAAGTTTTTCACCTACATGGAGTAGAACCAGAGCCTGCATCTTTACTCAAGGTTAATAAGATGCCCCCAGGGTGATTGGGGGTGGTCTCATCTCACATGAGTCTTGTTTCTTTTTAGGTTTCCTACTGCATAATTAGGGATAACCAGGTGGCTCAGTGGCAAAGAAACTGCCTGCTGATGCAGGAGATGTAAGTTCGATCCCTGGGTCAAAAAGATGCCCTGGAGGAGGGCATGGCAACCCACTCTAGTATCCTTGCCTGGAGAATCCCATGGACAGAGCAGCCTGGTGGGCTCCACGGTCCATAGAGTCACAAAGAGTCGGACACGACTGAAGGGACTAAGCATGCATTCGGGCATACAACAAGCACAGTTAACAGGATTCAACCGCAAATGGGCCTGAATGGGATTGTGGGCTAACTCCAAAACCAAGTTTTTGTGGTTTGTTTTTTTTTTTTCATTCTATCCTCTGTCTCATAAGAATGGATAAAAAGACAAGTCATCTTTTGGTTTAATACAGCAAGAATTTGAAGTTTTGGCTTTCATAAATCAGGGCTACCTATAAACTTAAAGTCTAAAATAACTGAACGATAAATAATTCAGAGGAGAGCTAGTGAACGTTATTTATTCACTATCATTCTTTATGTCATCAGTATTTGATGCCACCAAGATGCTTCTATTAATTATTAATCATTGCTAACATTCACGGAACATCTAGTATGCACCAGACACTGTTTTAAGAGTTCCATGGACTTTATCTTATTTCATTTCATCTTCAGCACAGATCTATCAAGTGGATACCATTAACATCCCCCTTTACTGATGAGGAATCTGAAGTTGAGAGAGGCTGGAATAATTTTACCCAAGATCATATCATTAATGGGTGGTAGAACTTTGACTCCCAGATCTTTCTCTCCTTGATCTGTTCTTCTAGTGGGAAAAGAAGCCTGGGGAAACTCAAGTGTGCTCTCGAATTAGACCCTAGATGCGTTATGCATGCATGCTAAGTTGCTTCACTTCAGTTCAGTCACTGAGTCATGTCCAATTCTTTGTGACCCCATGAATTGCAGCACGCCAGGCCTCCCTGTCCCTCCTGGAGTTCACGCAAACTCATGTCCATCGAGTCAGTGATGCCATCCAGCCATCTCATCCTCTGTCATCCCCTTCTCCTCCTGCCCCCAATCCCTCCCAGCATCAGAGTCTTTTCCAATGAGTCAACTCTTTGCATGAGGTGGCCAAAGTATTGGAGTTTTGGCTTCAGCATCAGTCCTTTCAGTGATCACCCAGGAATGATCTCCTTTAGAATGGACTGGTTGGATCTCCTTGCAGTCCAAGGGACTCTCAAGAGTCTTCTCCAACTCCACAGTTCAAAAGCATCAATTCTTCGGCACTCAGCTTTCTTCCCAGTCCAACTCTCACATCCATGCATGACCAGTGGAAAAACCATAGCCTTGACTAGACGGACCTTTGTTGGCAAAGTAATGTCTCTGCTTCTGAATATGCTATCTAGGTTGGTCATAACTTTCCTTCCAAGGAGTAAGTATCTTTTAATTTCATGGCTGCAATCACCATCTGCAGTCATGTCCAACTCTATGCGACCCAATGGACTGTAGCCTGCCAGGCTTCTCTGTCCAAGGGATTCTTCAGGCAAGAATATTGGAGTGAGTTGCCATGCTCTCCTCCAGGGGATCTTCCCAACCCAGGGATCACACCTGCATCTTTTATGTCTCCTGCACTGGCAGGCGAGTTCTTTACCACTAGTGTCATCTGGGAAAGTGAAAGTCACTCAGTCGTATCTGACTGTTTGCAACTCCATGGACTATACAGTCCATGGCATTTTCCAGGCCAGAATACTGGAGTGGGTTCCCTTTCCCTTCTCCAGGGGATCTTTCCAGCCCAGGGATCGAACCCAGGTCTCCTGCATTGCAGGCGGATTCTTTACCAGCTGAGCCACCAGGGAAGGCTAAAAATAATGAAGTGGGTAGCCTATCCCTTCTCCAGTGGATCTTCCTGACCCAGGAATCAAACTGGAGTCTCCTGCAGTGCAGGAGATTTCTTTACCAACTGAGCTATCATCTGAGAAGCCCCCTGGATATGTCATCTTGGGTCAAGGATAATATGGAAAGATCAGTTATTCCACAGTTAAAAGGCTCCCCTCTGCTTTTTCATTCCCTGAACCATTTATCTTTGGAAGGATCTGCACTTTTATAATCATAAAGCCTTCAATGAAGCAAGGAGCAAAGTACACAAATGCATAGTTATGAACTCCATCTATTTCCATTTGTACTTTAAAACAGGACGGGAAGTCATATTTTTTATTTTATTTTGGAGAAGCCTATTTTTTTTTCTGTGCGTGTGCATGAAAGAAGTAAATGCCAAGACAGAAGGGGAATTAGATAATTTCATAATGACGATGACTCTGTTTAACATGGGTGTATCATTTCACTTAACAGGATCTAACAAGGCAGAGCTGCCAAGTCACCAGGCTGCCATGTGTCTGTGGTATTTCTAATATTCTGGAGAGCACCAAATCTCTCTCCTGAGATCCCCGGCAAGAATGCGCGACGGCAGAGCTCTTGTATGACATTCATCTTCATGAGTGAGCTGTTCCGTCCCCTCTCACGAGCAGAGATAAATGTCAGAAGAGATCAGCCGTGGTGTATTACATGGCCACTCTGAATGGGCAGCTTCTCTCCCTCTGCCCTTCAGCAAAAAAAAAAAAAAAAAAATTGCTTCAGACCAGAGCTGAGAGAGAATTCAAAAAGGTGTGTAACTGTGTACATTCGAGAAGAAGCAGACCTCAGGGAAGTAAATAAAGCAGAAACTAAAACTGCCCTGTCCTACTTTTATGAGAAGTGTGGAAAAACAAGCCTGCCCATTTCTTTCTTCCCTCAGAGGATCCCTTTTGGTTTTCTGGCTTAGTGGTCTGTAAGGTGGGTGGGCAAGGGGGTGGGTGGAGGTACTCCAGGGAAGGGGCAAGAAGATCAAATCAACTGAACATGGGGAGAAGATGTGAGACTTCCCCTTTAAATATATCACGGTCTTAGAAGAAAGAAACAAAGTGGTTTAACATAAGGGTTGACACTGATGCTGGTATGCTGTGCAAATCGACCTACTGGGATGAATAATTGTGAAACAAGTTAGATTCCAGAGTTAGGAAAAACACTGACTGAAACTACCCACCCTGACTAGGCACCACAGCAACCACTTGCATGAGTTATTTTACAACAGGAGGTCCTGGTAAGGAATAATGGAACTAACAAGCCATCATCAACCAGAAGAATTCAGGGAAGGTCAAAAAGAGACACCGCATGTCCAGTCAACCTCCCAGAATCCTTCTCGCTGGACTCCATATTGGTTGAGCAATGCACACACCACCAGGAAGGAACCCAAGTCAGAATGATTGGCCAGAGACAACCCAGAAACTAATCCCATCACCGTAAAAACTGAGACGTCGAACCACATGTCAAAGCAGTCCTCCTGGGTTCCCTTACCCTGCTCTCCACCTGGGCCCCACCTTAACAACAAACTCTCCTGATTTGTCAATGTCTCCTTGGACAACTCACTTCCCAGTGTTAGACAAGAACCCACTCTCGGGTCCTGGAAGAGGTCCCCCTTGCTCCAACAATAGAGTAACAGTGTTATCCATTCTTCTCTGTTGTTTCCCAGGGCTGGAATATAAGAAATATATTACATTGCATATTGATGGTTTTCATATGTCAGATAGTTAAGTATGGATTGCTACACAGGAGCCTTCCCGAGGGAGGGATGGGAATAGCTCACCATCTCTAATGGCAACCCACTCCAGTATTCTTGCCTGGAGAATTCCATGGACAGAGGAGCCTGGTGGGCTATACAGTCCACGGGGTCGCAAAGAGTCAGACACGACTGAGTGACTTCACTTTCACTTTCTGGCAAGGTACTTAAATTTGCAGAAGACTTCTCAAGTGGATTTACAGATTATATTATCTAAATTAAACCCTACAATACAGACAATTCATTTTTTTCTAAATTCAGCTTGGAATTCAGAGATTGATAATAATATTACATTTTAAGCACGAATGACAAAGAAAATGGAAGAACTGACATGATCTACCTCCTACCCTTAATACTAGCTCTCAAGAATTCTTATTTGTGTAAAAATTCACTAACTAGATCTGGGGAGTTAACCACAATTTTTCAAAATTATCCACCAGACACTTTACAACTATATATTTCATGGTCAACTTTAAGGGTACAGATGCCCCGAGTTATCAATAGTATAAAAATATAATAATTTTACATTTAAAATTTCAAGATTTAAATTTTAAATTATTTTTCTCATCTTTTCCCCATGATTTAAAATTCTAAACTTTTTGCATGTTTTCTAAGGGTACATAATATACTAGTACAGCAAGACTTATATAATTGAATTTTTTAAGTTTTGAACAAGTTATCAAAGTCCATCATGGATTGGGGCTTCTCTGCTGGTCCAGTGGTTAAGAATCCACCTGCAAATGCACAGGACACAGGTTCAATCCCTAATCTGGGAGGATCCCACATGCCATTGAGCAACTAAGCCCGTGTGCCACAGCTGCTGAGCCTGCATGCCTAGGGGCCGTGCTCTGCAACAAGAGAAGCCACGGCAATGAGAAGCCTGCACACCAAAACTAGAGAGGAGCCCCCAGTCACCTCTACTAGAGAAAGCCCGTGCTCAGCAGCGAAGACTCGGCCCAGCCACAAATAAATAGATAAATCATTTTTTAAAATCCATGGATTACTGTATGTTATCAAAATACTTTGGAGATCACTTTTTAAGTGATAATGCTCAGACCCCAAAAGCAGTCAGCCCATTTCCTTAATTGATCATTATTGCTATCACTTTTTAAGGGAAATGAATATCCCATTCTTTCTGAGTGCTCTGTTTTTTCCTTTCACCCTCCCATAGATATACTCAGGTACCATGGCTCCTGGTTCTTTCCACAATAAGCACCCAGCCAATCCTTTAGAACGTGGTGCTAAATCTAAGAATGTAAACAGTCAAAGGACTTCTGAGTGCCTGATGACACATTGGAGACAAAGAAATAAAGAGGCAAAGTTCTCCCAAATAAATATATTAGAATAATACAGTATACTAATGCATATATATGGAATTTAGAAAGATGGTAACAATAACCCTGTATGAGAGACAGCAAAAGAGACACAGATGTATAGCACAGTCTTTTGGACTCTGTGGGAGAAGGAGAAGGTGGGATGATTTGGGAGAATGGCATGGAAACATGTATAATATCATATATGAAATGAATCGCCAGTCCAGGTTCAATGCATGACACTGGATGCTTGGGGCTGGTGCCCTGAGATGACCCAGAAGGATGGTACAGGGAGGAAGGAGGGAGGGGGGTTCAGGATGGGGAACACGTGTATACCTGTGGCAGATTCATGTTGATGTATTGTGAAGTAATTAACCTCTAATTAAAATAAATAAATTTATATTTTTTAAAAAGCAAGGATGAAGAAAAAAATAATCTTCTAGAGCAGAGTGAAAAATTAACATCATATATTAATGCATATGGCAGCTCAGATGGTAAAGCATCTGCCTGCAATGCAGGAGACCTGGGTTCGATCCCTGGGTCAGGAAGATCCCCTGGAGAAGGAAATGGCAACCCACTCCAGCATTCTTGCCTGGAAAATCCCATGGTTGGAGGAGCCTGATAGGTTACAGTCCATGGGGTCACAAAGAGTTGGACATGACTAAGCGTCTTTGCTTTCACTTTTTCATGGAATGTAGAGAGAGAGTACAGATGAGCCTGTTTGTGGGGCAGGAATTAGAGAACAGACATAGGAGAACAGACCTAGGGACACAGGAGGGAAAGGGGAGGGTGAGACAAATAGCAAGATTAAGTCTGACATATATGCATTCCCATGTGTAAACAGACAGCTGGTGGGAAGCTGCTGTATAACACAGGAAGCTCAGCTCAGTGCCCTGTGATGACCTACAGGGGTGGGATGGGGAGGGTGGAAGGGGAGTGGGAGTCTCAAAAGGGAGGAGATATATATATACGTATAGCTGATTCACTTCACGGTACAGTAGACACAAACACAACATTGGAAAGGAATTATACTCCAGTAAAACAATTAAAAGTCAATGACGCACTCTAATAGAAAGAAGATGCAATTAATTGCAATAAAATACCATATATTTTAAAAAAGATTGTGATAAGTGAAAGAGGAAAACAAATACATTTTCTAATCTAAGGCATTTTACCTTAGGGAAAATTACTCTGATTTGTGGTTGAATAGAGATGCACATATCTATCCTGTTGTTAGATCACATTATTGGAAATATGTTAACACAATGTGGCCAATCATTGTAAAACAAGCTACGTGACTGTGTAGCAATCTTATCCATTCATCTGCTTGGATTCATGATTGGAAGATGAAAAATGAATTACATTACACATGCATGGTTTTCATGTTACCCCTCTGTTGCTCTTTAATCACATAACAATTGTCTTGTTAATGAATCTAAAAGCTATTAACATTAACACAGGCATTCTTTAGGCCAAGGCTCTGCTTTGGGATGTCTGATTTCTTCCTTCTCTTCTGGGCAAATACTTAGTCCCTTAAGCTGATGCTTTATCCTCCAGCCCAAGGAACCAGCCTCTAGGGGGAGCTATTCCCTCTCCACCCCTACTCCCCAGAGGATGCTGAAAGTTAATGCTTGTCCAGTCTCCTACTAAGCTACAGATCCGAGCCTGCTGCAAGCTGGGTCTTTCATGCTTATTTAGGATTACTATTTAAGGACACTTAAAAGTTATTCCTTCCTAAAACTTTTCATATATTTATGTATTTTATTGGCTTTTTATTTTTCAGACCCCTGTGCTGGGTCTTCATTGCTGCCTGGGTTTTCTCTAGTTGCGGCAAGCAAAGGCTATTCTCTAGTTGCGCTGTGCAGGCTTCTCATTGCGGTGGCTTTTCCTGTGGCAGAGTACAGGCTCTACGGCACGTAGGCCTCAGTCATTGTGGCACACAGTCTCAGTCGCCCCGTGGCATGTGGGATCTTCTTGGACAAGGGATTGAACCCGTGTTCCTTGCATTGGCAGGTGGACTCTTAACCACTGGACCACCAGCGCAGTCCTAAAAGTTATTCTTGATACACCAACATCCAAATTCATCTTTCATTATTTTCCACTGCAGCTATGGCTGCTATCACTGTAAGGTGATTTTAGTCTCAGTCTCTATAGACCGTAAAAATATCCTAAGAGTCTGTAGCTAGGTGGGCAAGCAAGTAACTGCTATGGAAAATAAATAAAAGCAAATGATTTTGCTATTGTTCTGAAGAATATAAGGAAAATACTAGCCTACCCAGGTCCATATTCTAATACATGCAAGACTGAAGGCTGTCGACTCTTATTATTAATATAAACAGTTAGCCCAGCTCTGTGCTGTATAGACTGTCCTTGCTTTGTGGTGATGTTTGCCCTTATGTCTGATAGAGCAATACGGCTCTAGACCTTTCTCTCTGACAATGCTCCTGTCCTCACAGTCTCAAAACCCAAGAGGCATAAGCATTTTTCATTCTCTTTCTTTTTGATATTTGTAACAATCCTAAACTTTCCAATGCCTGATAATATTCTCCAGGGCCCCTTGTCATCTCAGAAAGAGATACAACTTACTTTATCCCAGAAAATAGGTAGTAGCCTATCAATTTTTACAAGAAACTAGCAATGAGCTAATAATTAATTACATCACTTCTACCTGTCCACAATTCCTATCTCTCTCTCTCTTTTATTATTTTTTTTGTCTTATGAATTTCTATTTTATTTTCTATCAAAGGAAACTGCACAAATAAGCAATTCATGGGCCTGGAATGAATTTGTTTTATCAAAATACATGGATAATTCAAATTTCATTACACCTTTACAGGATAAATTGATGAAACTGGCTACTGATCAAGAGTTGAAGATGAATTCTGAAAATACTTTTGTCTTTTACTTTTTTCCAAAGTGCTATCTTGTGCGGAGGAATAGTTACTTAAGTGTACTTGTCAAAATTCACACTTACCTACTTTGGAAAACTGAAGTGCAGGATGGATAAGAATAAGCCAGAATATCTGAGACATTTTTGTTCACTGAGACAAATGGAAATAGGAAGGAAACTGAAGGCTGATGCAGTCGTCATAGGTTGAGCCTGTATCCAACAAAAGGTCTAAAGGTGTTGATGTGTTTAAATAAGAATAGATGACTTTTCACAGAACCAAAAGATATTTCTTGTGGTCTACTGTGGGTGTCATTTAACATGCTTATGCTTCTGAAAGACACAGCATTTGTCATTGAGAGGGTGATGAGTAAACCAGAAAAGCACAGATTGATCAGGTTTATAAGATTAAAATGGAGAAGCAGGAAGGACTTCCCTGGTGGTCCAGTGGCTAAGACTCCATGCTCCCAACGTAGGGAGCCCAGTTTCAATCCCTGGTCAGGGAACTAGATCCTGCATGCCACAACTAAGACCTGTCACGGAGAAATAAATAAATAGCAAATAAATATTTTTAAAGACAGTTTTTAGAATGGAGAAGTAAGAAGTTGAGGGAGAATGAAAGAGCAAGGGGAGCTAACAGTCTAACTTACTTGTAATAACAGATGTCGTAGCCTGTCCGTACCCAGGTGGGCCTGCCAAGAAGAGCCTCCTTCACGGAATACAGAGTCAGCTGCATCCCTACAAAAAATAAAGGCAGGATTAATCCATGAGGGGGGTAAAAAGGAAAGGAGAGTTGTGGTAGGCTGAATAACAGCCCTCTGACATACCCAGATCTTGGGCCTTCCCTAGCAGTCCAGTAGTTAAGACTCTGAACTTCCAGTCCAGGGGGTATAAGCTTGATCCTGGGCTTCCCTGGTGGCTCAGACAATAAAGAATATGCTTGCAATGCAGGAGAGCAGGGTTCTATCCCTGAGTCAGAAAGATCCCCTGGAAAAGGGAATGGCAACCTACTCCAGTATTCTTGCCTGGAGAATTCCATAGACAGGGGAGCCTGACAGGCTAACCACACGGGTTTGCAAAGAGTCAGACATGACTGAGCGACTAACACTTTTGGGAACTAAGATCTCTCATGTCACACTGCGTGGCCAAAAATAAATAAATAAATAAAATAAAATTAGGAATATCTGAAAAATAAAAAAGATACCCAGGTCTTAACCCTTGGGAGCTGTGTGTTAACCTTCTATGACAAAAGAGACTTTGTGGATATGATTACATTAAGTATCTTGAGAGGAGGAGATCCTGGTTGTCCCTAAATTCAATCACACGTGTCTTTCCAAGAGAGAGGCTGGGAGAGGTTTGAGCTTAGAGGAGAAGCAACGTGACTGAATCAGAGAGATTTGAGGATGCTCTGACGCTGAAGATGGAGGAAGGGACCATGAGCCAAGGACTGTGAAGAATACAGCTCTAAAAGTTGGAAAACAGAAATAAATAATCTGCTAGCCTGTCCAGAGGAAGCCTTCCAACACCTTGACTTAAGCCCAGGGAAACTGACTTGTGGGACTTGAGACTTGTGGACTTCGGAACGGTAAAAAAATACATTTGTCTTCTTCAAAACCACAAAATATGAGACAATTTGTTTCAACAGCTACAGCAAGTGAATTCAAGAGTTCATGATTCCCTTTTCTCTTTCTATACCAGCAAAAGTCTATTTCATCACTGCAAAACAGACGCAATGTCCTAGGATCGAGCCTGGAGATGCGGGAATACTTTTTCTTTGCTCAGAGCCACTCAGGGCATTAGCATACGAGCCAACAGCAACAGGCAGAACTTCCAGGTTCTAGAAACATTCAAGATAAATATGGGGGAAAAAAAAAGATAAATATGGGCTCCTAATCACTCTTTATCCCTTGAATGTCTCCTCTAAAAGGGCCACAGGTGTTAGGGAGAATTTAAACGTTCACCACTCTTTTCTGAGAGTGTGAATGAGCGTTGTTCCGCTGAATCGTGCTGTGCGCCTGTCTATCACAAACAGCAACGCGTGTGCTCCTGGGGGAGTCACGAGATGGAGAGAAGGAATAAGTGAGAGGGCTCACTGACTTCGAAAAGTTCAAGCTGAGACGGGGAGGCAGGTAGTTGTGAAAAGTTACATGAAGTACAGTAAGTCCCCTACATATAAACGAGTTCTATTCCGAGAGTGCATTCCTAAGTCCAATTTGCTCATAAGTCCAATAAGTTAGCCTCGGTACCCAACTACCATAATCAATTATATAGTACTGTACTGTAATGATACTTTGCACACAAATTACACATAGCAAAGACAAATCTTTTTTTTTTTTAATCTCATAGAATAGTACCTTGAAAAGTACAGTAAGCACAGTACAATAGCTGGCGTACAGGGGCTGGAATCAAGCGAACAGGCCAGAGGAGTTACTGATGGAGGAGGGAGAGGAGGTGGGAGATGGTAGAGCTGAAGGATCGTCAGCAATAGGAGACGGAGGGCACGCTGCAAGGTCACTCACGCTTAACATTGATGGCAGAGGCTCTGACTCCTTGCTAGATTCAGTTCTATCTACTCTCTTGAAAAAAAAGAAAAAAATGATCCAGTGATTCCTGGATTGTAATGTGGCAGCTATATCACCACTGTTTTACACTTGCTTCCAAACATCATGGGCTTGAGATAAAGATACTGTACTACTGTGCTCTATACATTACTGGACAGTACACAAAAGAACAACTATTTATAGAGGATGCATGGGGGTGACAATGTACACCACACACGTGAACTAACTTAAGTGACTCAATCTGCAAATGCACGTTTACATCTTGGAAAGTTTGCAACTTGAAGGTTCATATGCCGAGGACTTCCTTCAGTTACATTGCATGGCAATAGAAATTTGCTCTAGGTTGGCAGCTTTCTCGCCATTTAGGTTAACCAAAACCTACCATCCCAACTTCAAACCCTATGCAACCCAAGCAGAGCTTGGTCCAACACTCAAAAGTGACATCATTCTTGGTATTGTTGTGAAAGCCTCTCTCCCCTGAGTGCACATACCGTAATTGAACTGGCTGTTGGGCTTCTCACAGTTGATGATGTTGAAGCGGTAGGGGACAGCGGCCCTCGTGCCGCTCACCTTGAAGTAGAACCACTGCTGGTGCTGCGTGCTGTTCACATCAGCATTGACCAGTAAGTCGTACTCAAACCTGCAAAGGCAGAAGCAAAACGGGTGGGTTAAAAGACTTCAAGAGAACTGCCGACAATGAGAAGTCCACACATCTCAGGTTCTGGATGACAGATCTAAGACCCAGGATCTCAGTTGGCTGGTAAGCTTTGGTTTTCATCCTTGTCTTACAATTTTGGACACAGGCTCTAGAAATTTAAGGAGAGGGAAGCAGTATTAAAAGTCAGTTATACAATTAGAGCACATCTTTTTATTACACAGTAAGAAAGCTTCAAGTAGTGATGTACGGATGTCAGACTTGGACCATAAAGAAGGCTGAGTGCCAAAGAATTGATGCTTTTGAATTGTGGTGATGGAGAAAACTCTTGAGAATCCCTTGGACTGCAAGAAGATCAAACAAACCCTACAGACATGAATTTGAACAAACTCTGGGAGATAGTGGAGGACAGAGGAGCCTAGCGTGCTGTGGTCCATGGGGTCACGAAGACCCAGACATGACTTAGCAACTGAACGATGACAGTAACAATGAAGTGTCTATCCAGGTCGAAAAACATAAGTGTGCTATATTCCAGAGAAAAATGTGATCACATCTGGCTGGATATGCCATTACTATCTGATGGCATTACATGATTTTGAGCATCAGTCTCCTCATATGAAAATTATAAATAGTGTCTAAACTTGCAGTACTGTTTGTAAAGATTAAGTAGAATAGCATATGTAAATCCCCATCAGGGCAACAAACATGAATTAGACTAGTAATGAGGGATTTGTTTGTTTGTCCCCCCCCCCCTTTTTAATTGATTTAGCTTACATGCACTAAAGTGTACAAATCTTAAATGTACAATTCAGCGAGTTTAAACAAATTCATCTGGACACACCTGTCTGACAGTTCACTGGATCAATATGTAGAACAGTTCCTACACCCCAGAAAGTCCTTATGTGTCTCCACCCTGTCACTATGTCTCCAAAAAATTATCTTTTGAGCTTTAGCAACAAAATTGGCAATGCAGTTTTGACTTAATATTATCATCAGGATACTTTGTTTTCAAAAAAGTCTTATCCCAGGCCCTTGACACACTCTTTTTCATAAAATTGAGCTTTATTCTAAGATAAAGTCACAACAGGGTTTGAAGCACGGGGAGGACTTAAATCAGATTTTTTTTTTCTTTCAAGCACCCAGTCTTGTTAAGCAAGTAATCAAAGTCAGTATCACCAACAGTAAAACAAAATAACATTGAGTCCTTGCCATTTTATGACATCAAGAAAAGGCAATGTAAAATCATCACCAATGTGAAATTGGTGCCAAAATAAATGTTTCTCTAGAATCTAATCATGAAGCAGGAAACAGATTCCGGTTGTGGGTTGTTCTACAATAACCCACTCTGAATTTTTAAAAACATCAGTGTCAATGTCATGAAAGGCCATGAAAAGATGATGAAGTGAATAGTTCTCGATTAATGTGTGCCAAGTATGTGGTCTTTGACAGAGTTCTGGAATTTAAAAAAAAAAGCCATAAAGGTATTTGTGACCTTTGGGGAAATTTGTGTATAGACACTATCATTACATGATCTTTGAGTTGCATGTGGGATCTTCCAAGACCAGGGATCAAACCCACAGTCCCTGCATTGGTAGGCGGATTCTTAATCACCAGACCACCTGGGAAGTCAAAGTCTCCACTTTCTTGACATCAGCTAATGAGTTCCCCGGTGGTGTGCTGGTAAACATTTATCAACTCTTAGGAAAATAAAAAACCTTCACATGCTGGCCGGTTTGTATGTTGTAAATGCTCCCACCATAATAGATTTCAAACTATCGATGTGAGGTTCCTGAAAACAGAGGACGGGACAGATAGTCACAAAATGCTGGCTTGAGCTGCCAGGACCTACCCCTGCAGCTTTCCTTACTTACTCACGCACTTGGATGGCTTTGCGAAGATTTCCTGACTCAAACGCGGAGAAGAACTGCAAGCAGTCAGAAGCAGTATCTTGCAAAGGCCTGAAATGAATTTAAGAACCTGTTATTATAGGAGTGACTGCTATTCTTAGACACGGATTGACATTTCTTAGAGATAAGCTTTATCTTACAGATCTTTAACACGAATTTTCACCATGCTGTTTTTAGGAGAAGGAATGGATTACTAACCTAAAATATTCTTATTCACATGCCATTAAAAGGTTATTCAATATGCCCACCACCCCTCACCCTCGCTCCACTGATGTTCAGGACCACCTACCAAGGCTCATCTAAACTGAAGACAACCTTATTTATAATATCACTTGGCTGGATGAGTCTCCGGACATCCTCAAGTATCTTGATCCTGGAAATGAAAATTGGAAACATTTTAAGGGTTGGCCCTCACTTCTTACTCCATCCATCCTATGTCGTGTGGAAAGCACTTTGGGAGTCATCAGTGATTTATAAAAGAAAAATGCAATAGTCTCCCCACCTTGAGCTGAATGAGTAGAAAAAGCAGCATGCCTCCTTCCTCTACTTCATTATCAAACAATAAAACTGCACTGAGCAGTGGGAATGTACGAAGCTGTGATGCCAAACTGTAGTTTTAGGAGAATTGTCTACTTGAAGGAGAGTTTTGTCAAGAGCGTTTGGGCTGAAGCACTCTGAGAGCATCTGGCTGTGGGAATAAGAGGGTCCTTTGCACTAAGACAGGAGACATCAGGGTTGCTGACTGTTAGCCTCCTCAAGGTCTCGGAGGTGCCAGTAAGACCTTAAACTTTTGTGTCATTTATACTCCTCAGTTTTGTTTGCTCCAAAAGATTATGTCTAAGAAACATCTTTTGTCTAAGAAACAGCAAAGTGTGCTCAGTCAAATCTGACTCTTTGCAGCCCACCAGGCTCCTCTTTCCATAGAAGTCTCCAGGCAAAAATACTGAAATAGGTTACCATTTCCTCCTCCAGGGAATCTTCCCGATCTAGGGATCAAACCCACATCTCCTGTGTCTCCTGCATTGGCAGGTGGATTTTTACCACTTTGCCACCTGAGAAGCCCAAGAAACAGCAATATCCAGGAGATTGCAGTACAAGAGAGGAAGGCTACCTAAGGATCTTTCAGATTCCCTCCCTAAATTTCCATTCCAGGTCTCTGTGGTAGGGAGTGGTAGGAGAAGAGGAAGGATAGGTCAACATGAGGCTTGAATTCAGGGGAAAGTGTCCTGGCCAGGGGTGGGTGGAGGTGAGCCAGCCCCTACAATGGGTCTCTCAGGAAACAGAGCATTAAGATAAGGTCAGAGATGTGAGGTCAGAGATGTCAGAGGTCAGAGACGTCAGCCAAAAGACCAAGCAGGAGCACTTTTTTCTTGGGGTCCACCATAAATTTGCCAATGAACTTGAATATAAGTTAATGAAACTTTCTGCTATGCACACTTTATTGCATAGACTTAATGCGTATATACTCAATTTTTTTCCATGAAGATAGGTTTTTTCCCCTTGGCTTTAGTAATTTTCTTTTTAATCTCACTAGGCCATTCCCAAGACAAACTCCCTTCCATGTATGCTGGGAATAATCCATTACCCAAAGTTTCTTCCCTGGAAGATGCATTTTTTTCCTTACAATCCTCAGTGATGCAGCCAAACTATTCCCCAAGGCACGTCAGGTTCTGTAAGGTTGGGGCTGTTGCACGGAGGTCCACCACATTCTCGCACCGAGAGATCAGACTCCAATTTGCAGTGGATGAGAAAAGTGATCCCAAATAATCCACACTTGTTTGTTTGTTTGTTTTCCTGAGGAACTTCCTTTAAGGAATGAGCCCAGTGTTTGGTGGAACTAGTAATCTTTTCCTTTTGTAGGATTTGCAATGGACAGGAGCTAAGCAGTTGCATTTGAATCATCTAAGAAACTCATTTTGCAGACACACATCTGCTACCTGGAGGAGGGCACGGCAACCAACTCCAGTATTATTGCCTGGAGAACCCCATGGAGAGAGGAGCCTGGTGGATTATAGTCCATGGGATCACAAAGAGTCGGACACAACTGAATAACCAACACTTTTCACTTTTCACTTTAAGGTCTACCACTCTATATATGGTTCTGAAATGTCCCAGTAGAGAGACAAGCTTGTATATTTGGCAAAATGTTCTTAAGGGTCATGGGGTTTTTTAATTTTTTTTTTTTTTGATGTGGACCATTTTTAAAGTCTTTATTGAATTTGTTACAATATTGCTCTGTCTTTATGCTTTAGTGTTTTGGCATGCAGGAGCTTAGCTCCCTGACCAGGGATTGAATCAGCACCCCCTGCATTGGAAGGTAAAGTCCTAAGCACTGGACCATCAAGGAAGCTTGTCCTTAAGGGTTTTCAGATGCTCCTGACTAATGTTCACTGTCTTGAGGATAACAGAACTATCTGCACCAACCATTCCACCTACAAAAATATTTACTAAAGAAGAAAAAGAAAGAAAAACCGCATAGCTCCCAAGTTAGTAACACCATCACCTTTGGACTCCACATTTACGTTGCAACATAGGCTGGGCAGAGAGAGGTGGACAATGTCCCCAGAAATCAGGAAATGCCATCATGGTGAAGTCAGCCACAGATCTGGTTCTCCTGGCTTTGGCCATGTAAAGATAGGGGTCATGGAAGACCATAGGCTTCAGATGTGTCTGCAGGAGCTGATCTATGAATTCGGCAGTTTCTCTAGTCTTAGTGGAATTGGAAAAGGAAGCACTTATCCTTGGGCAGGAAATCGCATCCATGTCCCAGGCATCCTCTAGGAAGGATGCCTGAATGTCCGAGACATCACTTCCAGAAGAACCTATCCCAGGATCATTAGAGTGTACATTTCTGTATGAATTCATCCCAGGTCCTCTTTTGGAAGTTAGATGTATGCTGGACCTCCCCATCTTCACCCTGCTCAGAAGAGAGGTTTGGACCGAGACTTCTTTTTCTTGTCCCCCAGAGATTTGGTCCTTATTCAAGAAAAGCCCCTTTGGGGAGGCAGCAGTCGGAATGTGATGGTGATTGGCATACTCAGTCTCATCAGAATTCAGATCATCTCCAGGCTTGGACTCCAGTTCCTTCAGGTTAAAAGGGGAAAGGAATATGTCATTGTTTCCTTCCAATAGAGAATGCAATCCGATCCCTGTCCTTACTTTCTGGGCACAGAGCTAAGCATAAATCCTGTCAACTGGAAAGCTTTTTCCAAGGTCAGTCAACGAAAGTCTAAGTTTCAAGAGTCAAAGAAATGGTAGAATCCTAGCAACTCGCATTTTGAAGGGGCATTCAGTGGGTGTAGTACAGGTCTACATGAATGCCTCCTGTGACACCTCAAGCATTTACAGTCTAGGCAAACAACTCACTTAACGGAAGTTTCCTTGCATCCCGAGGTGCTTCTTTGCATTTGTGGGTGATTTTGATTATTTTTAAGATATTCTTTTTTACATTTAATTAAAATTTCCTTCCCTGAAACTTTTACCCACTGATCCCCTTCTGCTTTCTAGAGCAAAATACAATATGTTAACTCTCTTCTATAAGTGACTTAGCTTATACTCTTAGAAGCGGCTAAATTCATGCTTTATTAAGAATCATAAGAAAAGAATGGAGGTCCAAAAGTAGGTCTAAAATTAGGTGGGAGCAGCAGTAGCAGCAGCAACTAGTCACTGAACTGACATCACTAGGTATAAGGTTCTTGATTTGTATCCACTAACAAAGAAACCCTAGAACCAGGCTGGTCACCTTCAGAAAGCCAAGGAGTACAACCTTTCCATTTTGACAAGGGGACAATTAAGTCACCAAGATTTTCACTTGCTTATCAGTGTGTGGGGGTAGGCACCTTGCCCACCAGACAACAGGCTGCAATGTGAGCCTTCATCCTAAGTCCTTCCTAGGTCCCGGTGTCACACTGTAGAACCCTTGCATGCATTTGTGGCTCAGCCGCCTTCTCACATTTGTGTTTAGCCTTACGCTTCTCTTTCAGAAAGATCCCAGAAGCAGACTGCTAAAAATGAGTGATGCTTTCCTTGTGGAAACCTGTCTGGCCTCCCAGCACCTGCAAAGAACCCATGGGCATCACCAAGGAGCAGAACCACAGCAGACATCCTACCTCAAAGCTGCAGGAGAGCTCAAGACACATGGCCTTGTATTGCATTAGTTCTTCTTCAGGTCGGTCAAGACCAGGTTTGGAGCTCAGCTTGTTCACATCTGTTTCCAAGTCATCATCCTGCAATGGAATATTCAAAACATATGTTACCAACAGGCATATGTTTATTCAAAACATATGCCATCCTGAGAAATATCAAGACAAGCTACAGATGTGATTCTTCAGAATCATGGGCACAGTTCTCTTGCCTCCAAATTATAGGGCTGGCCTAATCAAGGATAATTTAATATGTAAGATTGTATTTCTTAAATAAAAAGAAAGAAGATAATTTTTCTCAGCACTCATGTCAGTATTTATCAACATTCATCACAAATAAATAATTTATGCAAAATGAGATGAACTGGGTAAACAATATAAAAGAATTGCTTTGATCTCATCACCACTTTCTTCAACATAATTGTAATTGTCATATTTATTCATCTATCTACCCATTTAAATAATTCTTTTTGCAAATATTTAATGAGCATCAACTATGAAAGGGAACTAGCCTAGGTACTGAGACCCAGAGATAATGGAACAGACCAAGGTCCATGATTCCATAAAACTTGCCTTCTAGTGAGAGAAGGGAGACAGGAATTAAGAAAGCAAATGCATGAACAAGGTGACTTCAAACAGTGATAAATGTCATGAGGAGAATGAAAGGGGGTAGTGCCAGGGTCCAGCCCTGGTGGATCCAGGGAATTTCAAGCGGGGGCGGAGTCGGAGTCTGGGAAAGGACTATTTAATTCGAAATATAAAGAGATTAGGAAAGAATAGTGTAGTAGGAAAATTAGTGGAGAAAAGATGCTGAATAACTTGGTTTACGCAGAAAACTAATAAAACCTCGAGACAAGAGGTTTGCACCATCTACATTAGGCCACTGGCACCCACTTGAATAGTGGAGGGTGCCCCGCCTTGGGCTCCCTCTTGCGTGGATCTTAGAAGCCAGGGCAAATAAGTAGACTTGGCGAGCCTCCAAGCTCCAGATGGGAATTCAGCTGGAAAAGGGGAGAAAAGAACGACATGGGGGAGCCCAGCATCGGTGCAAAACTCACAACTTTATTTTCAAAATCAGCGTATATACCCCAAGTTGTACATAAAGAAATAGTGGAATATGCAGAGTTATGCAGGGGCAGCAGTCCTGACCCTCATTGAAACCAGGCTTTCTTTTGCATACCTTCCCATATACAAAAGGTCTCAGGTGGTTTACATTATCTTCTGGCCAAGAGTTCTGTTAACATTTTTATGGCTCTCTTCCTAGATAAATGTCTATCAATCAGAAAAACACTTTTCCCTAGAAGAGTTTTTTCTTTACTCTGCCTCACCCTCAAAGTACTAAATAAAGTTACATTCCTGTAGAACAAAGGTGCAGTGGGTTATAACAAAGAAAGTACTTAACTCAAAGATCTAATGTTGCTAATACCAGGTCTACTACCTGTTTTTTCTATATACCAACTATATCTACAAATAAAAGATATGAAAATTTGGCAGCAAGTATTGGCTCAACAAATGAAACCTTTAATCAGTCCTATTCTAATGATTTTGACTCCTTGGAAGCCACTACATTCCTAGGATGTTTTAAGTTTCCTGTGCCTCTCGCGGTCAGGAGGCCACAAACAATCACATGCATGGCTGTAAGAGTCCAGCAGGCAGGCTAGAAAGCCATCAGAGGGGTGTTTGGATTGAAACAGTCTTATTATGCCCAGGAGATTTATTATCTAAAAGCTCTAAATTAACTTTTTCCAGAAAAAGGTGGTGGGGGGAAAGCGCCCTGTTAATGTCAGAAGAGTAGGTGGAAAGCATAACCCAGTAAAGCAGGCAGACTCTGGTCTTGGGGGGTGGATGCTCAGGAAATTCCAGGGGAACCCCTGAAGCCTGATCATGCCCTTGCATTTTGTCAGGCTTCCTTCTTCATGACCTTTGCCACGGGCGGGATTCCTCATGCTGGCTCCCAGCAGGGTAGAGTGATTATGAGTGAGGCTGGGGTACAAGAAGCTGAGGAAGTCACATTTTAACTAGACCTAAATGATCATAAGAGCTAACTAGGCAAAGACTTGAGGAAAGGAATTACTAACAACAACAACAAAAACAAAAACAGCTTAAATTTGCTTACAGAAAGAAGGTGGCTGAACGTATACACTCACATACAGAACAAGAATGTTTATGAATGTATAACTGAATCACTTTGCTGTATACAAGAAATTAACACCACATGATAAATCAACTATAGTTCAATCAAATAGCTTTAAAAAAAAACTTTTACATAGAAAGAAGGTGGTTAAAGCATAAAGTGTAAGAGGAAGACTGGAGGAGTCAAGATGATGCTGGAACTCCCAGGCTCTGAGGAGGTGGTTGTAACCTCTGCCTTCACCTTTATCTCTTTGTACATCTAAAAGTTTACCAAGTCATCAGCAGCCATTTCTTCACTGGACTGAATAATCCCAGACCCTTTATCTTTCTTCTTCTATATCATCATTTCATAAGAGTTTCATAGCGATGGTGACTCTCCTCCCAACACCTCTCTATTTTCCAAAGGTTATAGATTTATACAGAGAAAGAACATCAAGAATCAAACAGTGTAATCTCTTCATCTCTCGGTGCTTCTCCTAGATCAAGTTTCCCTAATAAAATGGGACAGAAGGGAGGAATGCAGATTCTACCCTATAGTTTAGGAGTCTATTTTGTTAGTTAAGGAAAAACCTGAGAGTCCTGAGAGTCTGGATTAGTCTTCCCTAAATCAAATAAATTGTAAAAAATAAATGTTTCTATTCCTGATTCAGGGGATAAAAATGCAATATTTCATCCATCTTCTGCAAGTTCCCTGCAAACTTTAAATTAAAGGAAATACAGATTTCCACGAGGTTGATATAATGATATTTTCAGACCCAAATTCCTTAGCCTGGTATTAGAGATCCCAAGCCTTATCCTTTCCAGCTTCTTCTGTCAGATCCTCCTTGCTTCCACCATCTCTGCTCCAGCCTCAGCCATGCCCTGAGCTGGCACCAATAGAAATGCAATCTGGCAAGCACTGAGAAGCATCTCCCCACCAGCAAGTAAGGCCAGCATGTTCGGTAGCCCATGAGTTTCAGCCTAACTAGGCGATCTACTTAGCATTAGAGCAGAAGTTAGAAATCTATGGATTTCCCAGATGGTGCTAGTGGTAAAGAACCCACCTGCCAATGCAGGAGACATAAGAGACACAGGTTCAATTCCCTGAGACAGGAAGATCCCCTGGAAGAGGGCATGGGAACCAACTCCAGCATTCTTGCCTGGAGAAATCCATGGAGAGAGGAGCCTGGCGGGCTATGGTACATAGGGTCACAACTGATGACCACAACTAATCACAACCATGTACATAGGTCACGACTGATGACCCACTGCTTGTTTGTGTAAATAAAGTAACACAACCATGCCCATGCATTTGTATATTGTCTATGATGCCTTTCTCAGTGTCATAGTAAAGTGGAGTGCTTGTAAGAGACCATTACTTTTTTAAAAATATTTATTTATTTATTTGGCTGCACCAGCTCTTAGTTGCAGCATGTGGGATCTAGTTCCCTGATCAACCAAGGATCAAACCTTGGCCCGCTGCATTGGGAGCTCGGAGTCTTAGCTACTGGACCACCAGGGAATTCCCCCAGAGATCCCTTCTGGTCTTTAAAAATTGAATCTTGACCTCTGAATCTCCAGGTATTCAGGCAGGTTGTCAACTCCTTCCATATTTTGTAAATACCATTTATATTTATTTATCAGTAGACCAACTTTTCTGCACTCACAGCAACCCAGACAAGCTTCATCATTTAGGGATTCTGGAACCCATACAACCCAGATAAGGTCCTTCTTCTTCAGATTGGACCTTTCTAATACTGACTTTGGCCAGTATTAGATTTGAGTTCAACACCCTTTTGAAGGGACTAATTTGAACTCTGGCAGAGACAATCCCCACGTTGACCAGACTGATTTCGTTGAAGGTAAAAACTGTCTCATTTGTTTTTGTATAATATCATCCCTAAGAACTTAGCATGCTGCTGCACACATGAATCATATCCAAGAAAATATCTGAAAGAAATAAAAAGTTTAAGAGGAGGGAAAAAAGGAAGGAAGAGCCTGAATTCACTCTGTTCATCTTCTTCTCCAGGGTCTATCTAAATCTAATGTTTATTTTCATGAAGAAAAAATCATGGCCAACTCCCAGTTGATATTCATTGTAAGTTTCTCCTTTCTTATGATGACACTTTTCCAACCAAAGAATAGCATCTGACTATCCACACTCAAGACCCTTTACAGATATAAGAAGTTCCTTTTAATAATTCTTTCTAACAGACTTCTCCCGATTAGCAACTAAGATTTTTCAAATGAGAAGGCCATAAATTAAAGGTCTGGGTTACTTCTCTGACCAGAAATAAATACTCTTGGTTTCTTGCCCATATGCTGCTGCTGCTGTGTCCCTTCACTCATGTTTGACTCTTTTCGACCCTATGGACCATAGCCCACCAGGCTCTTCTGTCCAAGGGATCCTCCAGACAAGAATACTGGAGTGGGTTGCCATTTCCTCCTCTAGGAGATCTTCCTGACCCAGGGATCAAACCCGCATCTCTTAACGTCTCCTGCATTGGCAGGCAGGTTCTTTACCACTAGCATCACCTGGGAAGTCTTGGCCACATATCTAGGAGAAAATGCTGCTGGCTTCTCCTGGGGAAAACAAGTTTGCTGGGGCACCAGTTCTTGCAACACCCCCAGAATCAAGCCCTTACTCCACTGTCCCTCTGTTTCTCTACAATGCATGCTCACACACTAACTTCTCACCTTCTCCTTGGCTTGAAGGATCTCGATGAATTATTTCCAGGGCCTCACTCATTTGTCTTATGCTTCCTTTCCAGCTGGATTTATTTATTTGTTTAGATTCCACTCCATCCCAACCATCATCTGCAGAGCCAGGGGTGGGGGCAAGGAGACAGTCTGAGAGTTCCCCACCCCACAACCCCACGCTGTGTGAAGTCAGGCACCAGCCTGCAACTTGTCCATTCATATCAGACACAAGAGATTACCGACACTCCACATCAACCATTCAGTTATCAAAGAGCCCGCAAGAGGGGAGGGAAAGTGGCATTGATGAATGACTGCAGCAGCACAGTATTATTCAAAATAACTCAGCAAGTTCTCCATAGGCCTGCACTGGCAAGCCACAGCAAAGAGCCAATTTGCTTCTGATGACTTCAAAAATGATTCTGTTCATCAGCAAAACCCTGAGCACACCGCAATATCAGTAACAGCCTTAACCTAGAGACCTCGCTAAGAGGTAGACCCTCTATGTCTTGTACTACTAATAGCAAGGTGGGTGATTCTTATGATAGAGAATGCAAAAAGTCCCTTTCTCTCTAGATATGTAGGTGGAAGAGAAGCGAGAGAGGAGGATGGAATGATGGATGGCTAGATAGATGAACAGATAGATACAGGTGAGCTAGATAGACAGATATAGATAGGTAGGTAGATGTGAGATATATAAACTGACATATAGATGATAGGTAGATAGATAAATATATAGATAGATAAAGGTGAAATACATAGAACTACAGATAGAGATGATAGGTAGATAGGTAGGTTGATAGATACATATGAGACAGGTAAATAGACATATACATAATAGAAAGGTAGGTAAATGATAGATACATCAACAAATATAGATGACAGACATACAGGTAGGTACATAAATAGATATGAGATAGATAGACATACAGATGATAGGTGATAAATAGACAGATAGACAGATTTTCAAACTCAGACTTCATCTCCAGGAAGGTCATAAAAGCTAGAGCATGCTTTTCAGTCTTACTTCCCCGGTGTCAAAATTAAGGAACTGTAACTTGAAGGAACTTGTTCACAGCCGCCAACAGAAATGGAGATATGATTATAACTCATAGATGAATTATCATTTTTCTAGAGCAGTAGTTCTCAACCACAGTGATCCCCACCCCCGCCCAGAGATAGGTGGCAAGTCCTAGAGATAGTTTTGGGCTTCTCGGGAGACTCAAGAATACAGGAGACTCAGGTTTGATCCTGATCCCTAGGTCAGGAAGATCCCCTGGAGAAGGAAATGACAACTCATTCCAGTGTTCTCGCCTGGAGAATCCCAGAGGAGCTCTGAGGGCCACAGTCCATGGAGTCACCAAGAGTCGGACACGATCTAGTGAGTAAACCACAAGGGACAGTTTTGTTCATGACTGAGGGGTCAAAGTGGTGGGTGTCACCAGCAGCTTGTGCACTGAGGGATCCTACTAAACACCCTAAATGTACAAGACAAGCCACCACAGCTAAGAATTATCTGGTCGAATGCCCACAGTGCCAGCGTTCAGAAAGTCTTTTCTAGAAATGCAGTCAGTAGACTGTGCCCCACTGTCCCTATTGTTTGCACCTCTGTCTACATTTGCCTTTGTGCTATAACAGCAAAGCTGAGTACTTGCAACAGAGACTGAACGGTCCACGGAGCCTAGAGCAACGATCATTTGGCCTCTCATAGAAAGTTTGCTGGCCTCCACCCTATAGCACAGGTTAGCAGTAATAGAGACAGACAGGCATTACTCTCCTGCTGGTTAGGATGTTCACAATACAACCCAAAGGACAGTTCACATCGACTCCAAGGTGAATGGGGCTGCACAACACAGTGGTCCTGTGTGTACAGAGTGAGTAGGAAAGGCTAGCTTACAAAGATACTGGAGAGAAAGTTTCCAGAAAAAGTTTCCTAGGAAATCTTTCCGTGGTCTCTGCCTGAATGCCGTTCACACTTATTAAATACACCAACCAGGAGTGTCTACCTGAGGCTCATCCTGATGGAATACTGGTGCCTTCATAATGGATAGCCTCTGGTGTGACAATAAGATTGTACAGGACCTACCAAGATGAAAATGACAACAGTCTCAGTCATTAACGGAGCATCGGTATCTTCGGGGCCCCGGAGTGGAAGAGCGAAGTGAAAGTTTCTCAGTCGTGTCGACGCTTTGCGACCCTCTGGACTACCCAGTCTGTGGAATTCTTCAGGCCAGAATACTGGAGTGGGTAGCCGTTTCCCTCTCCAGGGGATCTTCCCAACCCAGGGATTGAACTCAGGTCTCCCACTTTGCAGGTGGATTCTGTACCAGCTGAGCCACCAGGCATGCCCCAAAATACTGGAGTGGGTAGCCTATCCCTTCTCCCAGGGGATCTTCCCGACCCAGGAATCAAACCGGGATCTCCTGCATTGCAGGCAGATTCTTCACCAGCTGAGCTACCAGGGAAGCATTAAGTGTGTCCTTAAAATTTACTCTGGGCTCAGCTGAACATAGAAAAGGGCATTTTCCTTTGAGAATTGTGGATGTGGAGAGCATCTGAATCAGGGGCAAGTGCACCTACTTCCTCTTTCACATCTTCAGAGTCTGAGTCTTTGTCCTCCTCTTCCTCACTGTCATCTTCATAATCTTCTGAGTGGGGGGAAAAAAAAAGCAGAGGTGGGTTGCAATTCTTAGAACACAATGGTTAGTACTTTTTCTTACAACTAGGAGGCTATTAAGTGCACAAGACCTCAACACAGGCTAGCGATTATTGAATGTGTAATTAATGCAAATATGGGCACACAAGAGCACTATCTCATGAGGTCTGAAGTGCTGCCCCACACTGAATGCAAAACGAGTGCAGAATAAAATGACACGTGGCTTCCCAGATGGCTCAAGCAGTACAGTATGTGCCTGCAAAGCAGGAGACGCAGGTTCAGTCCCAGAGTTGGGAAGATCCCCTGGAGGAGGAAATGGCAGCCCACTCCAGTATTCTTGCATGGAGAACCCCATGGGAAAAGGAGCTTTGCAGGCTACAGTTCATGGAGTCACAAAGATCGGGACACGATTGAGCGACTTAGCAGGCACGTGGACCATTCTGGCTTCCTCCACCTGATATAGAAGTAGTTATGCAACTAACATTGCCGGAGTTTAGTGATCACATACGTGTCAAAGCTGCTGTAATGTCGACAGCACTTTGATTGACTCCCTAATTTTAGTACGAAGGAACTTGTTTAAAACAGAAGTCCAAAGCAAGCATCCAGTGTCATTGCAACAAGATGATGCCTACCGAAAATCTGCTCCCTGCAAAGAGGACAAAGTTGAAAACCACTAGAATCTTCTGACAACAAAATCTTCTTGGACTTGGACAATCACACTGTCAAGTATTCTAACATGACTACTGTGGGGTGGTAAATAGCAAAAGTGGTAAACAGCAAAAGTTTGCTTTCAATTCCATCCTCAGGGAAAATTCATTCCAGAGCCAGTCTGTACGATGGAGGGACTCCATCATGGGACTGGAAATAGATTTTTTTTTTTAATCAGCTGAGATGACTATACAGTCATTCCATCAGTTCAGTTCAGTTCAGTCACTCAGTCGTGTCCGACTCTTTGTGACCCCATGGACCGCAGCATGCCAGGCTTCCCTGTTCATCACCAACTCCTGGAGCCTACTCAAACTCATGTCCATCGAGTCAGTGATACAAACTGGCAACAATTAATAATAAAGGACAAAATTAATGAGCTTGGTATTATGAAAAATTTGCCTTTTCATTCATCTCTCTGATTAGCTTATTAGATAATCATGGTTAATCTGTAAAAAGCAAAAAAAAAAAAAAACCTGATTCTACTTTCATCCACATTCCTCTGAATGAGTACAGAGTAACTACCCACACATTGCGTATGTGCTTAGTCACTCAGCTGTGTCTGACTCTTTGTGACCCTATGGACCGCAGTCTGCCAGACTTCTCTGTCCATGGGATTCTCCAGGCAATACTGGAGTGGGTTGCCATTTCCTCCTTCAGGGGATCTTCCCAGCCCTAGAATCAAACCCGCCTCTCCTGCATTGGCAGGTAGACTTTTCACCACTGAGCCACAGGAAGATCTGTATATCCACATATTTACCTTCAGTTAGAACACGTGGCGCTTCAGAGGTGACGATCCCAGGGACTGGAAAAGAGTAAGCACTGCTGGTTGTGAGCAAGGGAAGTGGACTCTTAGGGTAGCATTGTCTCAGGATCTGAAGAACAATGGAGATGACAGGCTCCAGACTTTGGTCATCCAGGCAGTTCTAAACAAAGAGAATATCCTATCAGACACCACCACCTTGTGCAGAGTCCCTTTGCTACAATGGTGTTTTAGGTAATGAATGCACAGTAAATACCCTTAAGGTAGGCCATCTAACCTGAACATTCTAACGTAGCATTTTGTCTAGCGTAGAATCTGCTTTGGTCCGGCCTATCATCTACAGTTTTATTTCTCTTTTACAGCTCATATATTACTGGAGTGAATTAGGTCTGAAAATACACCTGAAAGATTTTCAAGGGAGGCTGCACCTAAGGTAAGACATTGTCTAGAAGAGCTGAGGGAAGGAAAGGAAATGGCATCTTCCGTCAACCATCCATGTGTCACTGTGAATTATCCCCTAGATTAGAAAATGAGCAGCTGAACTGAGAGAAGTCTTACTGTTCTCTTTCAGCTATTATCTGAGGGGGAAATATCAAGGCAAATGTAAAATATGAAATCGGAAGAAAGAGTAATAGAATCCCAAGCGCCTAAATTAAATAGCATGCCTCTTCTCAAAGCACTTCCACAGTGTCGGTTCCTCTTGGTAGCAAGACAAAGCAAAGAAAAATTGAGTTTGCAAGAGGTAACATTTTGATACTGATGGAACATGACAAGATCCTGCTTTTCAGGCACCGTGGAAAATGTAAGAACAAGTATTCCAAACTGAGACAGAGAGAAAGCTGGGAGTGGTCAGGATCTCTGTGGCAAAAGCATGGCCATTTTCTTCAGTCTTTTAGTAAACATTTTGTCTCCTGAATTTGGTACAAAGAGTTGATTAGCGAAAGCCTCCAGCGTGATATTCCTAAAGGGCTTCCAGTAAGCTCTGAGGCCAATAAGTCATAGCAGGAGATATGGAGGATGCTTTAGAACATGCCACAGAGCAGGGACTGTCTACAATGATGCCCTGCCTGGCACCTACAGGCCCACATTACAGGCAGCCCCGCAGGAAGGAACATGGAGGGAAAAAAATTTAATAAAATGTAAGCCTTGAATTCAAGCTACCCAAATGACTCTAGAGTGAAATAAAAGTAAGCCAACTTTCAAAACAGACAGTTCTTAATACAATCAAGAATGCCTGGGACTTCCCTAGTGGTCCAATGGGTAAGATTTTACCTTCCAGTGCAGAAGGTGTGGGTTCAGTCCCTGGTCAGAGAGCTAAGATCCCACATGCCTTGCAATCAAAAAACCAAAACATAAAAGCAACAAAATCATATTGTAACAAACTCAATAAAGACTTTAAAATTGGTCCACATCATAAAGAAAACAACAATGCTATCTCTCTTCAGTGTGCTCAGATAATACCAATCAGGTAACCTGAACCAACAGTAGGAAACACTTTCCATGGAAAATAAATTAGTTGAGGCTATTTCATCACCGAAAGTAAGACTTAGTCACTCAGTCAAGTGCAACTCTTTGCGACTGTAGCCCACCAGTCTCCTCTGTCCATGGAATTCTCCAGGCCAGAATGCTGGAGTGGGTACCCTTCCCCTTCTCCAGGGGATCTTCCCAACCCAGGGATCGATGCCAGGTCTCCTGCATTGCAGGTGCATCCTTTACCATCTGAGTTACCCAAGAAGCCCACTTCATCGCTGGGACTGCTCAAGTAGTTTCAAGTGCTTAGTGAGAGCTATGAGGATTGGAAAGAGAGAGAACTGAATGTGGACGATAAAGAGAGGTGAGTGTGGTGGATGACTGATCAGAGGCAATGCTCTGAGTTACACCCTTAGGAGATATGGAGCCAAGTCCAGGCCAGGAAACTTGCTCAAACCTGGCAGTACTCTGGAAGCCAGGTCTATGACTGTCACTGGTATTATTGCTGAAGGTGGAAACAATGTTTTACTTGGTGTGGGATGGTGCAGGTGAAAAGCAAGTGAAAGGATGGAGCCAAGTCCAAGTGCCCTCTTGGACTAGGCTATGCCACGAACGGACTTTGGGCGATGGTGTCTACAGAAACCTAGACATTAGGGATAATGTCATATTGGGTGTCTGCTCTACTCTGGAGAAAACATTTATGAATTTGAAGGTGATCCTAGGACTGATATGATGTATAAGACAGACCACCAATGAGAACCTACTGTGAAGCTAAGGAAGCTCTACTCAGTGCTCCAGGCGACCTAAATGAGGAGGACACCAGAAAAGAAGGGATGTGTGTGTGGCTGGCTCACTTTGCTGCACAGCAGAAAGGAACACAAGACTGTAAAGGAACTGTGCGCACGCGTGCTCAGTTGTGCCCAACTCTTCGCGACCTCATGGACTGTAACCAGCCAGGCTCCTCCATCCATGGTGTTTTCCGGGCAAGAACCCTGCAGTGGGTTGCCATTTCCTACTCCAAATGCAACCATATTCCAATAAAAATTAATTTAAGAGAATAAAGATGATCCTTGAGTCCAAGTTGTTGGAACAGAAATGCCTAGATCTCTTGCCAACATTTTCCTAGTCTTAATGCATCATGACCAAGACCCAGGTGAGGCAAGAAGGGGCTCAGGACACAAAATTTAAGCAGGCATGCACCCTCTGGCTCCTGCAAATGCAGGGTAGCCACTTGTGTTGTATATCATCAAATGATAAGACTCCAAGATACAGGATTTCTGTGGACAAATATCTCAGAATTGGGGCAAAGGTAACATCTATAAGCACACTCTTCTCATAACTCCAAATCATCCACCTGCTACTTGAAAAAGATGACGAAATACAAGAGTGCTTAAAATATTCAACTCACGTTTAATATCATTGAGTCAGCTGTGGGATGGTAAATATCCTACTTTCAAAATACGTAAGTGAAAGAGAGGGTAGCACACAGCTCAGATGAGAGCAAGGCCGTCTGAATTCAAATCCTTGACTGCACCCTTATGTTCACTGCAGCACTGTTCACAATAGCCCAGACATGGAGGCAACCTAAATGTCCATCGACAGAAGAACGGATAAAGATGTGGTTCGTGTACACAATGGAGTACTTCTCAGCCATAAAAAGAATGAAATAATGCCGCCTGCAGCCTCATGGATGGACCTAGAGAGTGCCATACTGAGTGAAGTCAGACAGAGGAGAAATATTGTATGACACCCCTTATATGTGGAATCTAAAAAGAAATGATACAAATGAACATATTTACCAACCAGAAAGAGACTCACAGACTTAGAGAATGAACTTATAGTGGCCGGGGGAGAAGGGATAGTTAGGGAGTTTGGAAAGACCATGTACACTGCTATATTCAAAATGGATAACCTACTGCAGAGAACAGGGAACTCTGCTCAATGTTACGTGACAACCTGGATGGAACAGGAATTTGGGGGGAATGGATACATGTATATGTATGGCTGAGTCCCTTTGCTATTCACCTAAAACTACCACAACATTGTTAACTGGCTATACCCTAACATTAAAAATGTTTAATGTTGAAACAAAAAACAAACAAATAAAAATTTAAAAATCCTGGGCTGACAAGGACTAACTGTACAACTCGGAACCCTGGTGAGTTACTATACCTCTCTTTTCAGCTTCCTTCCCTATAAAGAAAAGATGCTATCAGAACCTCTCTAATAAAGACTGTGTCTGAATTAAATGAGTTATACGTAAGATGAGTGCCTAATAGTAAACACTCGGTAAGTGAGCTAGGAGGATGCCAGGAGGCATCATTAGGATCATAAAATCTCATAAGAATCTGGAAAGATCTTAGGAGACCCGTGCTAACTCACGGCAGAGTCTTAGAAACAATTCTCACAATAACCAAATGAGATGTTCTAGCGGAAGAGGCACTCAAGGAAGAAGCGGTCCTGGCTTTAAGCTCCAGATCTGCTTCTCACTGGGCTTCCCTGGTGGGTCAGTGGTAAGGAACCCGCCTGCAATGCAGGAGACGCGGGTTCCATCCCTGGGCTGGGAAGATGCCCTGGAGAAGGAGATGGCAACCTACTCCAGTATTCTTGCCTGTTGGAAATCCCATGGACAGAGGAGCCTGGTGGGCTATGGTTCATGGGGTCGCAAGCGGACTGAGTGGATAAACAGCAAGTGCTTCTCACCAGCCAAAGCCATCAGCATCTCCTGCCTCGACTCTCACGGTCTGACTTCTCCCCTTGCCCTCCTAACTCCTCCTCCTCTCATGCCCTGGGGTACTCCCCTCCAGTGGCAGCCAGCATGATCCTTGACAAGTTGAAATCTACCTTGCAAATAATCATCTCTACCATGTGGGCATGAGTGTTAAGCCCCTTCAGTCGTGTCTGACTCTTTGCAATCTCATGGACTGTAACCCACTAGGCTCCTCTGTCCATGGGGATTCTCAAGGCAAGAATATTGGAGTGGGTTGCCATGCCCTCCTCCAAGGGGTCTTCCCAGCCCAGGGATCAAATTCACATCTCTCGCGTCTCCTGCATTGGCAGGCAGGTTCTTTACCACTAGTGCCGCCTGGGAAGCCTCATCTCTACTATACCTGCTGCCTGTATTACAGTGATCCTGATTTCCCCTGTAAGACAGTAGGTTTCCTGAGGAGGATGGAAACTCTAATCACCTCCTTGAACATGTACCCTAACCCCAGTGCCTTTCACAAAGTAGGAGTTTAGGAAACATTTACTGAATAAAGAGCTCCAATCACCCTGACCTCCAGCATATTAAGCTCCCGATCCCAAGTGGCTAACACTCCCTTGAGAGACCCACAGTGCTGGGAAATCAATCCTGTGGACAAACAGGGTCCTGATGAATTAAGACTTGGCCTCTCACCTTTCTTGAGCACATGACCGTGACTGCAGCTTTTTATTTTTTGTAAATAATTTTTATTGGGGTTCAGTTGCCTTACAATGTTATGCTAGCTTCTGCTGTGCAGAAAAGTGTGTACACATGTGTACATATATCCTCTCTTTTTGGCTTTCCTTCCCACTCTGGTCGTCACAGAGCATTGAGTAGAGTTCCCTGTGCTGACAGTAGGTTCTCAGCAGCTATTCTAACACAGTAGTGTATATATGTGAGTCCCAGTCTCCCAATTCATCCTAGCCCCCCTCTTCCCCATCTTGGAATTCATATATTTGTTCTCTGTGTCTGTGTCTCTATTTCTGCTTTGCAAAGAAGTTCATCTATAACATTTTTTTTGGCTTCCCAGGTGGTGCGGTGGTAAAGTTTCCATCTGCCAAGGAGAAGACTTGGGTTCGATCCCTGGGTCAGGAAGATGCCATGGAGTAGGAAATGGCAACCAGACCCATTAATCTTGTCTGGAAAACTCTGTGGACAGAGGAGACTGGCAGCAACGTTCCATGTGGCCACAAAGACTTGGACATAAATGAGTGACTAAGGACACAGACATAACATTTTTTCTAGATTCCACATGTATGTGTTATTATATGGTATTTGTTTTCCCCTTTCTGACTTACTTCACTCTGTATAACAGGTTCTAGGTCCACCCATGTTTCCACAAATGAACAATTTCATTTCTTTTCATGGCTGAGTAAAGCAGAGACATTACTCTGTCAACAAAGGTCCGTGTAGTCAAGCTTATCGTCTCCCCAGTATTCATGTACAGTTGTGAGAGCTGGACCATAAAGAAGGCAGAACATCAAAGAACTGATTCCTTTGAACTGTGGTGCTGGGGAAGACTCCTGAAAGTTCTTTGGACAGCAAGGAGATCAAACCAGTCGATGGTAAGAAAGTTCAACCCTGAATATTCACTGGAAGGACTAATGCTGAAGCTTAAGCTCCAGTATTTCGGTCATCTGATGTGAACAGACGACTTATTGGGAAAGTCCCTGATGCTGGGAAAGATTGAGGGCAGAAGGAGAAGAGAGGCTCAGAGGATGAGATGGCTGGATGGCATCACCTACGCAATGAACATGAACTTGGGAAATCTCCAGGAGATGGTGAGGGTCAGGGAGGTGTGGCATGCCGCAGTCGAGAGTAGCGAAAAGTCAGACATGACTTGGCAACTGAACAACAACAACAATATCCCACTGTAAACACGTACCGCACCTTCTTTATCCATTTCCCTCTGGATGGACATTTAGTCCTGGCTATTGTAGAGAGTGCTGCAGCTTTTAAAAAGGCTATCATGGCTTACTCTTGCGGTTCTCAAAGTGAGGGTTCCAGACCAGCAGCATTAACATCACCTGAATACTTATGAGAAATGCAGAATCTTGTCCCTTAGCTCAGATCTAATGATGAGACACTCTGGGAGTGGCGTCCAGTTATCTGTGTATAAGTGAGTGCTCTGGGTGATTATGACATATAATTAAGCTTCCAAACAACCAATTGTAGCAAAGTTTTAGGTCTCAGAAGCTGTTCTGGCTCCAGAGACTGAGTGGCCCCTGAATCTGATTATCTCATACAAGTTTATTCCATCTGCAATTACCCATTTCTCAAAATCGGTAACTGTCTCAAGCTATTTCAGGGCATCCTAGCAGGGGTTCTTTTTTAACCTTACATACAAATTGTCAGCATTCTTTCTCCTTCCTCATGCAAAGCTCCAGCAAGATCCCAGTTTGTTACACACAGCCTCACTGCATTATGGGCAGTGTGATCCTCTGAACATTTAAAGGATGCTCAAAGAATCTGTGCAGGGATGCAGGACCCAAGAAACAAAGAGGTGGGGTTATTGAGAGAGAAACATGGCGAACAGTGACCTCAGCAGCAAAGTGAAGAACACTATGATGGGCAGGAGCTGTGGGAAGGACTCAAAAACAGTTCTTTATAAGTCATTTTCATGCCTAGTAGACTTGTAATACCACCACAAACACCAATAAAAATGGCACAGGGCAGCGGTTCTCCAAGTGCGATCCCCAGCCCAGAAGCAGCAGCATCACGTAGGAACTTGTTAAAAACACAAATTCTAGGCTCCATCGCAGACCGACTGAATCAGAAACTCTGAGGATAGGGACCTTGCCACCATGTAGCAGCTTTGATCACACTCAATTTGGAGAACCTCTGGTGCATTGGACAGAAGCTTGGACTCTTGAGCAAGACCATCATATATACACTTAGATGCACAAAACAGATAGCTAGTGGGAAGTTACTGTATGGCCCAAGGAGCTCATCTCAGTCTCTGCGATGACCTAGAGGGGTGGGATGGGAAGGGTGGGAGGGAGGCTCAAGAGAGAGGGGAAAACACAACATTGTACAGCAAGTATAACCCAATTTAAAAAAGATCATCAGTTTCAAATCTTTTAGGTAGGTAGTGTTAGTCGCTCGGTCATGTCTGAGTCTTTATGATCCCATGGACTGCAGCCCATCAGGCTCCTCTGTTCACGGAATTCTCCAGGCAAGAATACTGGAGTAGGTTAACTCTCCTTTCTCCAGGGGATCTTCCCGACCCAGGGATCGAACACGGGTCTCCCACATTGCAGGCAGATTCTGTACTATCTGAGCCACCAAATCCTTTAAAAATACTGAAATCAGAAAGTCTGCATAAGCTGTTATGCCAGTCTTGGGCTATAGTGAGCATTCAACACAAATTTCCTCCACAGCCCACCACGCCCACCCCCCCATGCCCCGCCTGCCTCTTCCATCTCTTCCTTCATTTTCTTCTTCTTCCTCTTCGTCTCCTGCATTTTCAGTATTATTACCATCAGCTGCAGCAGCATAATATGCAATCGTGGCCAGAATGACATCCCCAGATCCAAGGTTTCCAGGTTGGCCATCCTGCAGCTCCCATTCCTTCTCTGGCAGGAGAGGGGAGAGGATAGATGTGAAGCCCCAACTCCGGCACAGCTGCAGCAGCATCTGTGCTCAGAGCCCAGAGTCCAGGTGCTGGGAGGCTCTGCAGGCAAGAGAAACCTGGCCACCAAGTGCGGAGTCTGCCTCGCTCACATCCTGCTTCCAGTCCCAACAGTAACTGGAGGCTGGGAGCTTGTTGTAAATTTGCTTAATTGAGCAGTTGAGGTCTTTATCGACCTGCTGAGGAACTGCTCCTAGAAGCCTGCTCCTAGGCTCACAGCCACTTTTATGCCTGGGCTTCACTTTGCATCTTCTCCACCCTCTCTGTGTCAAAGACCTCTGCAATCAACAACTCTCTTTTCTGCTCTTTTGCTTTTTAAAAAAAAAAACACAGATCTGAGAAACAGTCCAAAATGCAGAGGGCAGGGGCAGAGGAGCTGGCTGCAGTACATGAGCCAGAGCAGGGGGCTGTGAGAGATCAGCAAAGCAGGGGGCAGTTTCACAAGGGCTGGGAGAAATTCAAGATTTGGGGAACACAAGCTTACAAAGTACGGTGCAACCTGGAAAAATTCAAGCATTTCCTCATCCAGAGGGACAGAATGGAAAAGGTAGCTATTTCATGACCGAGAAGCTCTGAAAACTGTAATGATGGAGAGAAACCCAGAGGTGAGAGCAGACAGAAAATTAGATATTGGCTTGCAGTGCAATAGTATGTTATTGTTTAGAGGGGAAAAGCTTTTTAAAAATGGTTAGAGTCTACAGATAGCGTGATTGGAAAACGGCACTCTGGTTGACTGCTTCATTACCCCAGATGTACTCAGGTGGAGAGAAATTGGAAGGTGTCCAGAGAGAAGCAATGAGACAGATGAAGGGAGTACAGAGAATAATATGAAGACATTAAGCATTGTTTGGGCTTCCCTGGTAGCTTAGCTGGTAAAGAATCGCCTGCAACACAGGAGAACCCAGGTTGGATTCCTGGGTTGGGAAGATCCGCTGGAGAAGGGATATGCTACCCACTCCAGTATTTGTGGAGTTCCCTGGTGGCTCAGCTGGTAAAGAATCTGCCTGCAATGAGGAAGGCCCAGGTTCAATCCCTGGGTTGGGAAGATCCCCTGGAGAAGGGAACAGCTACCCACTCCAGTATTCTGGCCTAGAGCAATTCCATACAGTCCATAGGGTTGCAAAGAGTTTGACATCACTGAATGACTTTCATTTTCACTTTTCAAGCATTGTCTAGTCACTAAGTCATGTCAGACTCTTTTGTGACACCATGGACGGTGGCCTGCCATGGACTGACTCCTCTGCCCATAGAATTTCCCAGGCAAAAATATTGGAGCAGGGAATTGTCCCTACTCCAGCGAATTGTCCAGATACAGGGATTGAACCCCATTTCTCCTGCATTGGCAGGCAGACTCTTTACCACTGAGTCACCAGGGAAGTCCAAATAAGAACACAGAAAGGAATATAATGTGTGTGAAACATGGCTGCTTTGGCCCCAACAGAGGGTGGGTGAGCAGATGACGGGTACCTGGGAGACACTCACATTATTCATGGAGAACGTATAGGCAGCCTTGCACGATGGTGCCTGCCTGTGTGTGTTAGTCACTGGGTCCTGTCTGACTCTTTGCAACCCCATGGACTGCAGGCCACCAAGCAAGAATATTGGAGTGGGTTGACAGTCCCTTCTCAAGGGCTCTTTCTGACCTAGGGATCAAACCCAGGTCTCCTGCATTTCAGGCAGATAGATTCTTTACCATCTGAGTCACCAGGGAAGCCCACAGTGGAGCTTACATTAGCCCTAATCAAGTGAAATCAAGGAATATGTTATTTGGTTGAAATCCAGGAAACCCTAGACACATATTCCACTGGGGCAGAGATCAGCGACAGCGTTCGTAAGTGCTACTCCCTTTGCTTGGGATGTTCTTCCTCTTAAATTTGGCATGACAGGCTCCCTCAATAATTCAAGTCTCAGCTTAGGTGTCACCCACTCAAAGACCTGACGTCTCTAGGAGAAGACCTCTCTGCCCATGCAGGGGTCACTGCAGACCTCTGCCCTTCCTCTATTGACCCCATAGAGCAAGATGAAATTATCTTGCAGACTGAACTATTTGCTTCCTTAGTGTCTGACCCTCTGCTGGAACATTTGCCCCCAAAGGTCAGGGATCTTGTCTATCACATTCACCGTGAGGTCCCAATAACTAATCGCTATTCCAATAAACACTCGCCCTCATAAAGCAGTGAAGTCACGGCAGTACCCTGCTAAACGAGACATCTCTATGTTAACTTATCCAGGCCATGTAGAAACTTAGATTTTATCACTTTCATCTTTTTTTTTAAGAGGAAGAAGGTTGAAACCCAGAGAGATTGAGTCACTGCACAGCAGTAGGCGCGAGGTCTGAGATCTGAAGCCAGGTTCTCTAGCTTTAAAATCAGCACTAACACACGTACGTGGAATCTATAAAAATGGTACGGATGAATCTATTTTCGGGGCAGGAATAGAGATGCAGATGTAGAGAGCAGACGTGCAGACACGGGATGGGGATGAATTGGGAGATTGGGATTGAAGCATGTGCTTGCCATGCGTAGAAAATCCCTCTAGATTGCTAGAGGGAATCTGCTGAATAGCAAAGGGGGCTTGGCTCGGTGCTCTGTAATAATCTAAGTGAATGGAACGTGGGGATGAGAGGGAGGCTCAGGAGGAAGGGGACACATGTACACATATGGCTGATTCGCTGTCGTACAGCAGAAGCTAACGCTGTAAAGCAACTATACCCCAGGAACAAACAAGCAATGCTCTTGATCCCGGCACCGCTCAGCATGTACCCACTGTGCGTGCACGCTCAGTCACTTCAGTCGTGTCCAATTCTGTGTGATCCTATGGACTGCAGCCTGTCGGGCTCCTCTGTCCATGGGATTCTCCAGGCAAGAACACTGGAGTGGGTTGCCACACCCTCTTCCAGGGGATCTTCCCGACCCAGGTGTACCCAACTAATATGTAATAAATAAGTGAGTCAATCAATACATGAGTGAGTGAAAGAACGAGGATTTGAGTCCAGAACATCTACCCAGAGCAAGAAGCAAAATACATACTGAGATTCCCCAACTCTGTGAAGGGTGAATCCTAAATGACATCCTTCAGATGCCATCCAACTACAGAGGCAGTCCCCGTGCAGATTACCTGTATGATGCTGAACAGGATCTCCATGCCCTGAGCTGCCAGGAAGGCCTCCCTGCCTGACCGGAGCTTGGCAATATGCTTGAGGCAGAGCAGAAGCGCCCGGCGGATGGGAACGAAGGAATGGGCCGTGTCGTGGCTGTGCCAATCCTGATGCAGCCTGAGCAAACGGGGGACGTAGCTTCTGTTCACTGCCCTGCGGCTGTTAGACTCTGAAACCAATGGGAAAAGGCAACATCAGTCAAAGGCTCTCCTGGCCACACCCCCCTGAGGATGTCCAGTGTCCGTGCATGCTAAATCCTCTTAGTCATGTCAGACTCTTTGCAACCCTGTGGACTCTAGCACACCAGGCTCCTCTGTCCATGGGATTCTCCAGGCAAGAACACTGGTGTGAGTTGCCATATCCTCCTCTAAGAGATCTTCCCCTCCCACAAAATACTAATTAATCATAAAAGGATGATATTAATTTTCCAGTGTAGAAACTGGTATCCAGTGGCAGATATCAGCTTAATCAAGTGACCGGGGTCAACATCAGACAAGATGTCCTGAGAAAGACACAGCATCACTTGAGTATCACTACTATGGTATTCCTGAACCAAAATGCATAACCTGAACGTAACCATGAGGAAAATCAACAAACCCAAAATGAGGGATATGCTGTAAATACCTGATCTACACTTTTCAAAAATGTCAAAGCAGTAAAAGGCCAAAAAAAAAAAAAAAGACCAAGGAATTCAGCTAAGAAAGACCAAAAAGACATGACACAGGGATATATGTATACGTGTAGCAGAATAAAACTCAACATTCAAAAAACTGAGATCATGGCATCCAGTCCCATCACTTCATGGCAAATAGATGGGGAAACAATGGAAACAGTGATAGACTTCATTTTCTTGGGCTCCAAAATCACTGCAGATGGTGACTGCAGCCATTAAATTAAAAAAGGCTTGCTCCTTGGAAGGAAAGCTATGATCAACAGAGACAGCATATTTAAAAGCAGAGATATTATTTTGCCAACAAAGGTCCACTTACTCAAAGCTATGGTTTTTCCAGTAGTCATGTATGGATGTGAGAGTTGGACTATAAAGAAATCTGAGCACGTTAGAATTGATGCTTTTGAACTGTGGTGTTGGAGAAGACTCTTGACAGTCCCTTGGACAGCAAGGAGATCCAACCAGTCCATCCTAAAGAAAATCAGTCCTGAATATTCATTGGAAGGACTGATGCTGAAGCTGAAACTCCAACACTTTGGCCACCTGATGCAAAGAACTGACTCGCTGGGAAGAAACCCAGATGCTGGGAAAGATCAAAGGCAAGAGGAGAAGGGGACGACAGAGGATGGGTTGGTTGGATGGCATCACCGACTCGATAGACATGAGTTTGAGCGAACTCCGGGAGATGGTGAAGGACAGGGAGGCCTGGTGTGCTGCAGTCCATGGGTTCACAAATAGGATGGGACTGAGCAACTGAACAACAATAGGCGATTCATATTACTGAACAGCAGCAACTAACACCATACAACACAGTAGCAAAGCAACTCTACTTCAATAACTTTTTTTAAAATATATGGCATGTAAGCATATAATGATAATTTAACCCCTGGACCAAAAATATTTTTTTCTTTTCCTACATAAGGCATCAGTGAAGCAGTTGGTAAAATCTGAATAAGGTGTTTAGATTAACCCAGTGCTGCTTTCCTGCTGGCTCAACGGTAAAGAATCTGCCTGCAATAAAGGAGACCTGGGTTCAGTTCTCGGTCAGAAAGATGCCCTGGAGAAGGGGATGGCCATCCACTGCAGTCTTCCTTTCTGGAGAATCTCATGGACAGAAGAGCCTGTGGGGAGTCCATGAGGCCACAAAGGCTGAGCGACTAGCACACTTAATTACACACTGTTTCTTCCCAGGTGGTTCAGTGGTAACGAATTCACCTGCAGTGCAGGAGACCTGGGTTTGATCCCTGGTCGGGAAGATCCCCTGGAGAAGGATACCTGGGGATGCAGAAAGCAACGCATTCCAATATTCTTGATGGGAAAATCCCATGGACAGAGGAGCTTGGTTGGCTATAATCCATGGGATTGCAAAGAATGGGGCACAACTGAGTGACTGAGCATGCAACCACGCACAGCATTATGTAAGTGGATATTGCTGGATTTTGATAAGCTATGCTTAGGTAAGTGAATATTCTTGTTTCTAGGGAATCCACAATTATGAATGTCTATAACTTATTCTCAAATAGTTCAGAAAAAGGAAAATTGAGTGTGGAGGAGAGAGAAGAAGGGAAGAGAGAGATTCACCAGATTTCCATTCCTTTTTCTTCAATCTCAGTCGGCTTGGGATATGGTCATTTGAGCAAACTACAAGGCTCGATCCAAATGGAAAGGAAAGGACCCTGAGTGAGAGATAGAATGTCGGGAAGGCTGTCGTGTGTAACAGATGTGTTGTGTGTTTTCCCGAAAGAGACTGGAAGCCCATTTATATATCGTCAGGGAGCTGGCTACATCTGGGAAAGGAATTCCTTGGAGTCAAGCCACCCAACAAGAGACTGGACTCTTATGTGGTGACGAGCAAGCTGGCACCAAAAATACCCAGGCAGAGGCTGGAAGTCCACCCAGCAGGGATGTGAGGATGGGGCTTCCTTATGTCCTTCAGGGAGCTGGAATAGCAAGATCTTACAGGGCCTTTCCCCTCTCCCACACCGCAACTGAAGTTTCTTTAAGTTTTTACACTGGAGTATAGAAAGTTACCAATGTTAGCAATGTTGTGACAGCTTTAGGTACATGGCAAAGAGACTCAGCCATGCATATAGGTGTGTCCACTCTCCCCAAACTCCCTGCCCATCCAGGCTGCCACATCACACTGAGCAGAGTTCCCTGTGCTCTACAGTATCGCTGTATAACAGAGTGATTCAGCGGACATGCCTGCTATATTTAAAGTGGATGGATAGCAAGTGTGTACGTGTTGTTAGTTGAATGACTCTGCATGAGACCTCCCATAAGACGCCTCTGATTGATGTATGGTTTCTGCCTTTTCCCAAGATACAGTCTCTCTCTCTCTTTTTTTTAAATATTATTTATGTATGTATTTATTTGGCTTCCCAGGTGACACTAGTGGTAAAGATCTTGCCTGCCAATGCAGGAGATGGAAGAGACACAGGTTCAATCCCTGGGTTGGGAAGATCCCCTGGAGAAGGGCGTGGAAGTCCACTCCAATACTCTTGCCTGGAGAATTCCATGGACAGAGGAGCCTGGAGGGCTATAGTTCATAGGATCGCAAAGAGTAGGATCGGAGAAGGCAAAGGCAACCCACTCCAGTACTCTTGCCTGGAAAATCCCATGGACGGAGGAGCCTGGTAGGCTGCAGTCCATGGGGTCTCGAAGACTTGGGCACGACTGAAGCGACTTAGCAGCAGCAGCAGCAGCAAAGAACAGGATACAACTGAAGTGACTTAGCATTTATTTATTTGGCGAAGGTCTTAGTAGTGGCACTTTGGATCAATTGTTGCAGCAGAAAAGCTCAGTAGTTGAGGCTTAGTTGCCCTGTAGCGTGTGGGATCTTAGTTCCTCAACCAGAGATCGAACCCATGCCCCATGCATCACAAGGCAGTTTCTTAATCACTGAACCACCAAGGAAGTCTCCTCAAGATACAGCTTAAATTCTCTTTGAAGAAACAAAGGGGGAAGAATGGTCTAAGATACTTCTCTCAACAGCACACATACTCCAGTTTTCATGTTAAACTCCTCACCCTACAGGGTTGGCAGGCAACCAACTACTTGTGGATTAGTGCAGACCTGCTTAGTAGATGGATAGGTCCTCTCTGGATTGTGGTTCTCTCTGCCCTTGCCAACTAGGTGCCCTGTAGAACTCTAACCAGCTGACTCTCAGGCATAAAGGGCCATATCTTGCAGCTCTGCACTCTGACACTACATTTCTGCATTATCCAGACTGTTCACACCAGTTCATAGACAATCTATGATTTTTGGCTGAGTGTGAGAGGGAGAGCTCCCTTGTACTGTAATTGGATAAGCAAAGTTTCAGCCCCAAGTCAGATTTTTCCCTAAGACCATGTAAATGCCCATGAGTAAAAAAAAAATGACATGGAAATTGTGTTTTATTCCAGAAGGGTTTTCTCATAATGTTAATAGAATTCTCCTTTTATCCCGCTTGTTTGTCAAATTCTAAACTGTCAGGCTTGACTGAGCCCCACTGAGATTTTTTGACCCATTTGTGCAGTTGCTTTCTTTTTTTTCACTTTTCACAACATTTCATTTAGCCATGACCCTGAACTGAGAGCGATGAGCTTTATTCACTCTGTGATATATTTGTGGTGGACAGTTTAAATCGCCTTCATTACCTCCTTTAATGAATTATTCTTTTGTATCAAAAATATTTCTCTTCTCGGCTGGTCGTGGACACAGAGCACTGGAGTTCTTTGCTGCCTAAATGAGGTTCCAGCCTAGCCAATATCTGATGTTTAAAAGAAAATTGAGGATTAAGTAGGAGGCATTAAAGGAAAGTATCACCTGCTAAAAAGATGACAGAATGGCAAAAAACACTGCACAGAGGCCCCGCGGGCAGTGGGAGGTTAAGCATTTTTGTCTTTCATCTGTTTTAAAAGTATGAGACAAATAATGTGTTATCTTCATGACCTTCATCTCCCGTTTTGTGGGGAGGGGGAGGGAGATACAGAGGGAAAAAATCTTTAATTATCTGCGAGAAAAATCCCTTATCAAATCCCGATGATTTTATTCATGGTTTCCTGCTAATCTTCTGCAAGCTGTCATGTTTACTAACATCGAAAACAGCTACACCTCTCCCCCATTCTCTACCCTAAATCAGTCAGTCTTTCTCTGGGGATGGCTTGGGAGCTTTGCAAAAGTCAATATGCTTCTAAAACCCGACAAGAGGAGAGTCATCAAGCTGAACCAATTCAGAGAGGACCCAAAGAATGAAATGAGGGTGGCTGGGATCAGCAGTTTCCAGGAGTTCCAAAAGGTTTGGGGGGAAGACAGTGCTTCTCCTGGGGAGGCCAGATAGCAAGGAGAAGACGTGGGCTTTCATACGCTGTTTTGGGTGAGCTCAGGGTTTGGGGGTGAGCAGGTGAGGATCCCCCAAACCCCTTTAAAACTGACAAGCTGCACTTTAGCCTGTTTACATAAATGGCTTCCTCCTAAGATTTTCTTGGGGGAAAAAGTTCCTGTTCTGTATTTTTTTTTCTAATTTCTGAAATGGATTGGTTTATTTTAAGCTGATGGGAGGATGGAGTGGAGAGGGCAGAGAGGACTTCTGAGAACCTTTAATTTAACAGCTCATCCTCCATCCCTGCTGGCTCAGAGGTAAAGAATCTGCCTGCCAGTACAGGAGATGTGGGCTTGATCCCCTGAGTCAGGAGGATCCCCTGAAGGAGGGAATGGCAACCCACTCCAATATTCGTGCCTGGAGAATCCCCAGAGAAGACCGAGGAGCCTGGCAGACTACAATCCATGGGGTCACAAAGAGTCAGACACAATTGAGCAACAGAGCGCCCCAACTCCCACTCCATCCAAAGGTGCACGTCCCGTCTCCATCAGCCCCCCCTTGGAGGCCTACGGCTGAGAGCCTTCTCTGGCCAGTTTCCCTGTGGCAAGCCCACCTCCTGGTCCCCACCTCCCGTTAACTCTCTTAAGCTTTACTATTTCTACCTACCTCTCCAGGTTTTATCCCCCTGAAGTCTTCTTTGTAGCTAATTCTCAGTCTAAAATGTGGTCTCACAGTCTTATTTTTGCTCCTCATTTTTTCATAGAAGTTCAAATGTTTTCTTTAGTACAGACCCTGATGATGTAGCAGATTTTTATACTCAGGAAAAAAACAAACAAAAAAAAAAAAGAAAGGGAATATGCCAAGATATCCATAGTACTTATGAGGGAGGACAATATTGATGATTCAATTTGCTGTGGATTTTTTAGCCTCAACTTACACTTCTCTGTAGCTTTTATTCTCCACGTCATCTACAATGAGCCTTAACAAGAGGAAAAAGGTAGGTTACTCTTTGACAGGAAGTCCACAGACTATATGCCACGTCGTAAATGTTTGTGGGCAGGACAGGCAGTCCCCGGGTTGCCATAGCAACCAGTGCACCTTTTCGGTCTTACCCCATCCCTTTCAAACGTGAATTATCTACCTCGCCCTTGAAGGTATTTGCGATCATGATCGTCTCTATAAAGATGTTTGTCTTTTAACAAGAAAGCTCAGAAACCTTTAAGACTCAAAACCTGGATTTCTCATGGGGAATTTCTGGGCCAGGACAGGCTGGTAGAGAAGTAAGTGCCTGACGAGCCAGATTATTATGCCTGCAAGCAGCCCAGCACTCTGCTACTGTTATTTGGCAAAACCAGAGGGGATTGCCACGGATGCTCTTTGTTCACCGTATCTGAGAATTTTATCACCACTTTAGGGAAAAGTGATGACTCGAAGCGGAGGAAAGCTGGGAACCCGCAGCAGAGGAATGGGTGCCCGCTTTCGCAGCCACAGTTCTAGGAATGAGACACACGGGTCAGCGCAGAACTCCAAACTCACCTTAACCACCGCTGTATACTCCTCACTGCCTTGTCGGGCAGACCCTTCAGCTTTCTTTATGGATGCTATGCGCAAGGCCATGACCTCCACTGCTTTCTAACTTTGTGACCTTGAGCATGTTACTTGACAGCTCTCTTCACTAAGACTTGAAAAAAAAAAGAACCAAACAAACCTAATAACAATCTCCTTGAGAACTGTTGAGAAAATTAAATGAGGTAATATATATAAAGTAGATAGATCAATGCCTGGAATGTAATAAGCACTCAGTGTGCTAAATTGCTTCAGTCATTTCCTGTTCTTTGGACTGTATCCCGCCAGGCTCCTCTGTCCATGGGATTCTTCAGGCAAGAATACTGGAGTGGGTTGCCATGCCTCCTTCCAGAGGATCTTCCTGACCCAGGGATCTGACCCAGGTCTCCTGTATGGCAGATGGGTTCTTTACCATCTGAGCCCACCAGGGAAGCACATAATCATGATAAGCATTATCTATTTAAAATTCCAACACTTTGCTCCACCTGAGGTGAAGAGCTAACTCATTGGAAAAGACCCCAATGCTGGGAAAGAGTGAAGGCAGGAGGAGAAGGGGACAACAGACGATGAGATGGTTGGATGGCATCACCGACTCAAAAGACATGAGTTTGAGCAAGCTCCAGGAGATGGTGAAGGGCAGGAAAGCCTGGCATGCTGCAGTCTGTGGGGTCACAAAGAGTTGGACACAACTGAGCAACTGAACTACAACAACAATTTACTATTTCAACTGGCCCTCTGTAATCTTGGACAACAAACTGCCAAATGCTCAGGACATGAACACATTCCTCTGGACAGCCTCATGCAAGAATAGGAGCACCAGGGTCACATAGCTGCTGATCTACATTTTGACTGTAACTTGTACCAGATGCATAACGTTGGGTAAGTTACTGAGCCACTCTGAACTACATTTCCACTATCTGCAAACATTAAAGCAAGATAAAAAGGAAACAATGACCGCATCAACCTTACATGTCCATTGTAAAGAATGACTACAGAGTGCAGCCCTGGAACCAAGTATGTGTTCAATAAAAGCTCAAGAGGATGTGCTCAAACAAAAACCCTTTCCCCATATGGATTCCATTCAACCTTCACATACATTTCACCAGTGAGAATAGCCCAAGCAAAAGTATCAAAAGAAGTAAAATTGATAAACAGACTCCTTCAATCCCCATGTAATGTAATTGACTTCTCACCCCAAATGGCCATCCCTTTTACATAGCTGCCTTAGACTCCCCCAAACACACGCTGAGGATCATTTCCCAGTGTTATCCCAGGACCCCCTACAGACAATGTCCTTAATGTAGACCTTCAGTTCAGTTCAGTTGCTCAGTCGTGTCCGACTCTTTGCGACCCCATGAACCACAGCACGCCAGGCCTCCTTGTCCATCACCAACTCCCGGAGTTCACTCAGATTCACATTCACCGAGTCAGTGATGCCATCCAGCCATCTCATCCTCTGTTGTCCCCTTCTCCTCCTGCCCCCAGTCCCTCCCAGCATCAGAGTCTTTTCCAATGAGTCAACTCTTCACATCAGGTGGCCAAAGTACTGGAGCTTCAGCTTTAGCATCATTCCTTCCAAAGAAATCCCAGGGCTGATCTCCTTCAGAATGGACTGGTTGGATCTCCTTGCAGTCCAAGGGACCCTCAAGAGTCTTCTCCAACACTACAGTTCAAAAGCATCAATTCTTCGGTGCTCAGCTTTCTTCACAGTCCAACTCTTACATCCATACATGACCACAGGAAAAACCATAGCCTTGACTAGACGGACCTTAGTCGGCAAAGTAATGTCTCTGCTTTTGAATATACTATCTAGGTTGGTCATAACTTTTCTTCCAAGGAGTAAGCATCTTTTAATATCATGGCAGCAACCACCATCTGCAGTGATTTTGGAGCCCACAAAAATAAAGTCTGACACTGTTTCCACTGTTTCCCCATCTATTTGCCATGAAGTGATAGGACCAGATGCCATGATCTTCGTTTTCTGAATGTTGAGCTTTAAGCCAACTTTTTCACTCTCCTCTTTCACTTTCATCAAGAGGCTTTTTAGCTCCTCTTCACTTTCTGCCATAAGGGTGGTGTCATCTGCATATCTGAGGTTATTGATATTTCTTCCAGCAATCTTGATGCCAGCTTGTGCTTCTCCCAGTCCAGCGTTTCTCATGATGTACTCTGCATAGAAGTTAAATAAGCAGGGTGACAATATACAGCCTTGACGTACTCCTTTTCCTATTTGGAACCAGTCTGTTGTTGAGAAATACAGATTTCTCAAAAGGCAGGTCAGGTGGTCTTGTATTCCTATCTCTCTCAGAATTTTCCATAGTTTATTGTGATCCACACAGTCAAAGGCTTTGGAACTATAAATAGTTCCGTCTCTGGCAAAATTTACCCCAGTTGGGTCCCATTACTAAAGCTTTTTTAGAAGACTGGTTAGTGCTCTGAGATCTTCTTGATTGATAATGGTTAACTATTTAATAACTCATCCTTGCTTTTGATATGCACATATATGAGTACGAATATATACCAGGATTCCAGGCCCCCATCATTCTTGAGAACGGAAATCATTTTCAACCATACAGCATAGTAGGACATCACGCTCGCAAGAAATTCTTGCCCAGGAAGACTAAATAGCTTTATTAAACAGCTTGATTTCCTTTTGTTTCAGGAGCTTCATGAAAATTCATTCATATGAACTATTGGCAATTCAGCTAGCCCTTTTCAGGACAGTGGTCCTCTTCTCAGAAGAGAAGACCGCTCGCTGGGCTCATCAAACAAACCTTCCTTCCCAAGGTTTGCTTCCAAACTCTCTTGTCCCTGGATCCCCCCGACCAGAGCAATTACATCACAAACACTGCCTGATCTTCATCAAGAACCCGTAGGGAAAGATCTAGTTGGAGCCAGAGAACCCACACTGTGTAATATCTCACCCTAGATCTCCCCCTTTCGAGATATTACTACAACCCAAGAATAACAGTGACGTTAACCACAGCCAACAGAGGCTTTTAGCGGTCTTTTCATGGAGCCAATTTAGAAGATGTTTCTAGACAAAGCAGGCTTTTACCAAGACTTCTAAGTCCTGTACATGAACAAAAGCTGCCTCTTTGCCACTTTAACACCAGTTAAAATTACTGAGTATTTACTGAATGTTTCCTATGTGCTCAGCATTGAGCACATAGGAGCTAATCAGCCTACAACGATCATCTCATTTGTCTCATGGAAATGCTTGAAGATAAGCATTATTTGCCTCCTCTTACAAATGAAGACACAGAGGCTGAGAGAAGTTAAATAACTTATTTAAGTCCTGAGAGCTTGTAAATGGCATATGGAGAATTCAGATGGAATCCCCCATCTGCCTCCAAAGCTGACAACCCACATTGTTATCCCCAAGGCTCTGATGCTGGTTTGCAGAGATTACACTGTTTTGCACTCAGATAAAGACCCTTCATGGTTACCAGGAGAAGCAGCTTCCTGTAGAAGGTTTCTCAAAGTCCAAAGGAGATAAAGTCAGCAGAACACCTGAGGTGCCTGAGGGGCGTGGCTATCCGCCAAATCTAACCTGGCTCAGCCCCTCCACCCAATCACCCTCCAGCATCTTCTCTGCTACCTCCCAGGCCCCTAAATAGTGATGAGAATTGATTTTTTTTTTTTTCAAACTGGAATATAATTGCTTTGAGCTTCCCAGGTGGCGCAAGTGGTACAGAACCTGCCTGCAATGCAGAAGGCATTAGAGATGGGGGTTCCATCCCTGGGTTGGGAAGATCCCCTGGAGGAGGGCATGGCAACCCACTCCAGTATTCTTGCCTGGAGAATCCCATGGACAGAGGAGCTTGTCAGGCTGCAGTTCATAGGGTCACAAAGAGTCAGACGCGACCGCAGCAACTTAGCACACACACACACATAATTGCTTTACAACGTTGCGCTAGTTTATGCTGTACAACAACGTGAATCAGCTACAGGCATGCATATATCCTCTCCTTCTTGAACCTCCCTCCTGCTCCTCCATCCCACCCCCTAAGATCATCACAGAGCATCCGGCTGAGCTCCCTGTCCTATGCAGCAGCTTCCCACTAGTCATCTGTTTTAAACACGGGAATATACAGATGTCAGCACTACTCTCTCAGTTTACCCCACTCTCTCCCCCACTCCCCGTGCCCCCGTGCCCACATGCCTGTTCTGTGTGTCTGCATCTTTATTCCTGCCCTGGAAAAAGGCTCGTCAATACCATTTTTCTAGATTCCCTATGTGTGTGTTAATATATGATGTTTGTTTCTCTCTCTCTGACATACTTCAGAGAGCTGATTTTTTTTCTTTTACTAATTTTATTTAATTTTTTTTAAATAGGAAACTCCAGAAGGTTTGTGCACTCACTGTGCTAAGTGGCTTCAGTCGTGTCCGTCTCTATGCGACGCTATGGACTGTAGCCCCCCAGGCTCCTCTGTCCATGGGATTCTCCGGGCAAGAATTCTGCAGCATGTTGTCATTGCCTTCCTCCAGGGGATCTTCCTGACCAAGGTATGGAACCTGGGTCTCCAGCATTGCAGGCAGATTCTTTACCACATGAGCCACCAGGGAAGCCCAAGAAGGTTTAAGGAGCCAAACAAACAGCCGATGGTTCTTGGGGTCACTGCAGGGGCTGTTCAAGAGCCGTCCTGCCGCCTAGCAGGGATGCCCGGAGGCCAGCCCCTATGTCAGGCCCAGGAGGTGAGTGTAGGGCTTCTGAGGAGAGGAAGAGTCAGCTTTCAGCCTTCGCTGGCAGCTGCATAGATGCTCCTCACAAAGGAGAAGCTATGATATATGTATTGAAACATAACTAATCTCAATGCCAGCAGTAATGGAAATTATACTCCATTATCTTTAGCTCAAATAAGAATAATGATATTGAATTAGCTTGCAGGTATTTTCTTTTTATCTTTGTAAAATAGATACATTTCAGTAAACCTGGCTATAAAGTAAATTTGGATTTTAAGCAAATCTTGTTTTGCCATTGACTGCCTTTTGAAAATTAAAGATGCTTTTCCTAAGCTTCAGTAAGAATGGCTGAAAAGGGTAAAAAACATCCTTCATAGTATTGTTTTAAATCTAGACTCACTGACTGTTGGTTAGGTTGTTGTGTTTGTTTTTATCACCAACTCCTTCTGATGCCTTTCTGATACATTCCCAAGCTGGAGAACTTTCTCCACTCTTGAGAAAGCCTCAGAAGTTATATCTGCCTCTTCCTGTACACACCCAGTGCTTCCTCTGGTCCATCAAGCATGCCATGTCCAAGTGTTACGGTGCACTGCTACAGAGGATGGGACCACTAATAAGGACATACTCCAGACCCTAAACTGCCCCACCACTTCCCTGAACTCCATACGATGAAGCCATCTCATCTTATACTTTATCAATTCTCAGGCATTTTTTTTTTCACACTTTAAGCCGTTCCAAATTTAAGGTGCTTCTAACCAATGATGGTATTTCAATGGCAACTGGCAGCATTGTTTTTCTCTCAGTGGCATGTACAAATGGTGCTTCTTATAATCAACGACATCTTTGATTTGAGGAAGCAGGATTAATTCTTCAGTATCTAGTTTGAAAATTTTCTAAAAGAAGCTGGTTCCCAGCAAGCGGTGATCACTTGAGGGCTTTGCTCAACAAATGCAAACAATCGGAGACAACTTGTCCCGAAAGCCAGACCTTGCTGGGATGAGGCAGGCAGTAAATTATCAGCTAAAACCACACTCCTACCCCTAAACCCCAGACACCACTCCTCATTCATTCAACAAACACTGCTAACAACTACTGCGTGCCAGTATACGCCAGACACCACCGCAGGCTTTGGTGATATCACAGCAGGAAATGAGATGGACCAAGTCTCTGTTCTAAGGGGTTTCTATTCCCGTGGGGGTATTGGGAGTATAGATTCCAATGGGCAAGAGCTGTGCTGTGCTTACTCACTCAGTCGTGTTTGACCCTTTGTGACCCCCTGGACTGTAGCCGCCAGGCTCCTCTGTCCATGGGATTCTCCAGCCAAGGATACTGGAGTGGGTTGCCATGCCCTCCTCCAGGGGATCTTCCCAACCCAGGGATTAAACCCAGGTCTCCCACATTGCAGGTGGATTCTTTACTGTCTGAGCCACCAGGGAAACCCAAGAATTCTAGAGTGGGTAAGCGTATCCCTTCTCCAGGGGATCTTCCTCAGCCAAGAATCAAGTCAGGGTCTCCTGCATTGCATACAGATTCTTTACCAGTTGAGTACTAGCAGGGAAGCCCTCAGATGGGCATAAGTAGGCATACGCAGACACAAATTAGGTAAATTCAGATAATGACAGTGAAAATTACACAATGAGGAACTTCCCTGGATGGTCCAGTTGCTAAGACTCCCCACTCCTAGGTCTGGGTTCAGTCCCTGCTCAGGGTACTAGATCCCACAAGCTGCAACTAAGAGTTCACATGCCCCAAAGAATATTGAAGATCCTGCATGCTGCAACTAAGACTCAGCATAGTCAAAAAAATTAAAATTAAAAAAATAATAAAAATAATAAAATAATGATTCTAGAGGGACTGGGTAGGGTAGCTATTTTAGATCGGGGGTCAGGGCAGCTCTTTGAGGGGGACATTAGCACTGAGACCGGAATGTAGGAAGGAGTCAGGATGCAGACATCCAAGAACAGAAAATTCTAGCAATCTTGAGATCAGAGCAAGTGGCTAAGCCCAAATTTGGTGAGTGCAAATAACAAAAAGCCTAGAAGCTAAAGGCAGGTGAACAAAGTGAGGGGAGGGCAGTCGGAGATGACTGAAGAGAAGGGCGGGTGTCAGAAGGCAGGGGCCCCACCACTTGACATTCCTCACAGAAGGTTGTGCAAGACCAGGTCCGGGGAGGACGGATATGTCAGGTAGATTTTCTCACTCTCCTTTCTATTATTTGTTTTTGACATCTCTGCAAGAAAGCCCTTAGGAATGAACATCTTTGTTCAGACCTAGAATTTACCAGTTTTCCTATCCATCCAGAGTTTTCTTCTGAATTTGGATTCTTGTTACCTGCTAAGTCCTAAGACAAGCCACTATCTCTTCTGGGTCGTTGTTAGTAACCTTCCTCCTAGTTTCATTTTGCTGTTTCCATGTTCAGCTCATCAGAAGCTGACACTTAAAGAAGAAAGCCAGGACAGTACCTGGAAAGAGAAGCACAGAGCACCCGCCTTTCTCTGTCAATGGATGCAGGAGACACCTGTCTGCCATGGCCTTGCCAGCTTTCAACCAGAGTAAAAAGCAGCACTGTGGATGGCAAGAAAACAAATCTGCACGGTGGTGCAAAGGTCACATGCAAATTGGGTCACACAGCATCTGCCTCCATGCCTCCAGCATGCGCAGAAGACAACAGCTAAAAGCTGAGTCTCCCTGCTCCTGGTGTGCCACCCTTCGGCCTGATGACACCCAATAGCACAACGCTGTAAAATCCCACAGCACGCCTGAGCCTCCTGCTTCCTCGTTTAAACTCTTACCCTATTGCCTGTAAACTACAGATGTGAGAATTGGGCCATAAGGAAGGCTGAGCACGGAAGAATTGATGCTTTTGAACTGTGGTGCTGGAGAAGACTCTTGAGAGTCCCTTGGACTGCAAGCAGGTCACATCAGTCCATCCTAAAAGTAATCAACCCTGAATGTTCATTGGAAAGACTGATGCTGAACTTGAAGCTGCGGAACTCTGGCCACCTGATGAGAACAGCTGACTCATTGGAAAAGACCCTGATGCTGGGAAATATTGAGGGTAGGATGAGAAGGGGACGACAGAGGATGAGATGGCTGGATGGCATCACCGACTCAATGGACATGAGTTTGAGCAAACTCCAGGAAATGGTGAAGGACAGAGGAGCCTGGCGTGCCACAGTCCCTGGGGTCACAAAGAGTCGGACATGACTGAGCGACTGAAGAGCTATCATCTAACACCTGCGCTCCTTCCAGTCCCCTCTCCTACCACCTGGAAGGCACCAGCTGCAGCCTTCTCCCTGGCCCCCATGCTTCCTTCTCCCCGCCAGTGCTCAGCACATCTTACTAAAATGCACACTCAGATGCTCTCATCCTCTGCCAGGACAATGTAACAGCTCAGGGAAATCCAGAAGGTCTGTGGATGCCAACAGGGTCCTGATGTTCTCCAGGTCCCCTTGAATGGATAGGAGAGGTTGCCAGGCTGTACGTCCCTGGAATTCGGGGGTGTGTGTTAGTCCCTCAGTCGTGCCCAACTCTTTGCAACCCCATGGACTGGAGCCCACCTGGATACTCTGTCCATGGAGTTCTCCAGGCAAGAATACCAGAGTGGGTTAGCATTCCCTTCTCCAGGGGATCTTCCCAACCCACGGATCAAACCTGGGTCTCCCGCATTACAGGCAGACTCTTTACTGTTTGAGCTACCTGGGAAGCCCCAGAATTAAGGGGAGAGGCTGAGAAAGAGGCTGAGTGGGGCCTCTGACCCCCACTCCACCAGGGCAGCTCCGCTCTCAGCTGCTTACATGCAATGGTTCTGTATTTCATTTTTATTAAGATTTGTTTCTTGATGTGGACCATCTTTAAAGCCTTGTTGAATTTGTGATGATGTTACTTCTACTGTGTTTTTTGTTTTTTCTTGTTTTTGCATTTGTTTTGGCACCGGCGCATGTGGGATCTTAGCTCACTGACCAGGGATCAAACCTGCACCCCCTGCACTGGAGGGCAAAGTCTTAACCACTGGACCCCCAGGGAAGTCCCTAAAACAGTTTTATTTCTTCAAAAGGTTTGAACTCCTCTGGGAGTGAAACAGAGGGATGGATTTCAGTCCCAGTGTACCGAGGGCACACCACACAGTCTTAGGCAAATCAGCAATCCTCTTTCAACCTCAATGCTTTGTCTATAGAATAGTTTTCCAGCCTCGACTATTGATATTTGGGTCCAGAGAAGACCATGATGCTGGAAAAGATTGAAGGCAGAAGGAGAAGAGGGAGACAAAGAATGAGATGGTTGGATGGCATCAACAATTCAAGGGACATGAACCTGGGCAAACTCTGGGAGATAGTGAGACCTGGCATGCTGCAGTCCATGGGGTCCCAAACAGTTGGGCATGACTTGGTGACTGAACAACAGTATGTCTTAGGAAAGGGTGGGGGAGAGCTGCCCTGTGCATTGCAGGATATTTAGTAGCATCCCAATCTCTACTCACGTGAAGCCAGGAACACCCCCACTCCCTGCAGATGTAACAACTAAAAATGTCTCCAGACCTTATTATTAATAAATGTTCCCTTGGGACAAATCACTCACATTGAGAGTTGCTGCCCTAGAAGACTTAAATATTTACCTGTCTTGCAGGACTACGGTAAGCATTAAATGAGATAATACACGAAGAAGGGCTTGGCAAACTGCTCTTGTTAGACATCTGTAGGAAGCAGCTGACTTACAACCTGACAAACGCAAATAATTGTACACTCAATCCTGAATGTGATGAGAAAGATACCGCGCACCTTCAGAGCCCTGAGATGTTTATCTTTTTGTCTATCTCTTTAAATCTTTGTGATACTTTATCTCTGTCAATCCATAGCCAGTCATTCATTATGTCAGGGTGACACGAATTCTAAAATCCAGAATATTTAGAGCTCAGCAATCCTGGATGTTAACCCCTGCTTCCCCGGAATGAAAATAAAGTACATTTAAGGGCATGTGGACCAACTCAGAAGGCCAGTTCTTCTGTGTTCATCTATCTACTTACTTCTTTTATTGAAAAAAAAATCTTACAGAAAGAAGACAGTAAAAACAACACTGTATCATTCAACGCTCAGGTAGACATTGGGAGACAGGAAGACATTGCAACAGGAGTTATGCTCATGTATGACCCATTTCTGAAACTCAGTATTCCTCAGGTGGTACTGACAATAAAATGAGAGCTGATCTTTAGAGACAGACTAAGATCTAGCCCTATGCTCCCACAATGAGCACGTCAACTTGCTTGTTGTTGTTGTTATTGGTTAGTCGCTAAGTCGTGTTTGACTCTTTGCAACCCCGTGGGCTGTAGCCTGTCAGGTTCCTCTGTCCGTGGGATGCTCTAGACAAGAATACTGGAGTAGGTTGCCACGCCCTGCTCCAGGGCAGCTTCCCAATCCAAGGATTAAACCAGGGTTCCCTGCATTTCAGATTCTTTACCACTGAGCCAGCAGGGAAGCCCCATCACCTTGTTGACATCTTACTAATTATCCTTGGGGGGTATCATCTTCCCTGCTTTACCAGTGGGGAAACTGCAACACAGAATCTTGGCGGAACCCACCCAGTGTGGCCACGATTTGAGCTCAGTCTGTTGAGAGCCAGCACTGAGACCATCGCGCAAACACTCTTCTCCATCATGTTTCATCCTTCTAGCAAGTAAGAGGTCTGAGCTTTCAGCAAACACAGGCTACCTGCACACATGACCCTGAGCCTCCCTGAACACATTTGCACTGTTGTCAAAGCAACATCATGGCTCAAATTTACAGTCAGATAATCAGGCCAGAGGGAAAGCGCTAGAGAGAAAACCAGGTCTTTAATGCTAGAGAAAAGGATCATCTGAAAACACAGCCAGTCTCCTTCTTGGGTGTGAGAACCAGAATGGTTGCAGTCTTATTAAAACAATATATTCTGCAGACAACAGTTTTATGTCAAGCAGAGAAAATACACGACCATAGTCCACAGTTCTGTTATACCCCCATGCGGGTCCCTGGAACACCCAGGCCATCTCGGGAAGGTGGTTTACCATCCTGCCCATACCAACAGGGCTTCCCGGGTAAGGCTAGAAGTAAAGAGTCCTCCTGCCAATGAGGGGGTGCAAGAGATGAGGGTTCAATCCCTAGACCAGAAAGATCCCCTTTAAGAGGGCATGGAAACCCACTCTAGAATTCTTTCTTGGAGAATCCAATGCACAGAGGAGCCTGGTGGGCTACAGTCCATGGGGCCATAGTCAGACACAACTGAAGCGACTTAGCACACACCATACTAACATTCTAATTTCCAATGAAAGCTGACCCTCCTCACTTAATTAGGTTAAGTTTAATTGCGTCATTAGTCCTCTTAGTCCCAACAGCCTCAAAAGTTACTTGACTAGGGCTAAGGGTGAAGATAACAATTTTGCATCTCTCGGCCAAACTGGAGGAGCTCTTCCTTAGGACCAGCACACAGTAAAAACGAGAGTAGTTTTCCAACCCTCCTAAAGGATGCATCTGTCCAACTTTAAATTATAATCTCTGACAATTTACTGAGTTCTGAAAGTGCCTCATGAGAATATTTACTTCGGAGGTTCACAAGCTTCATTCCTTCAAACCCTAAGGAATGTCCGTGGAAGCTTCTCAGTGTCAATCAAACGGGCCAGGGAAAGGAGGGGTGACAAGGGCGAGGCCAGGCTGTGATTCGCTGGGATCTCCCACTTCTGTTCCTATTTCATCTGCTTTAGATGTGTCTTCTCAGAAGAGGGCTTCCCAGGTGGTGCAATGGTGAAGAATCCGTCTGCCAATGCAGGAGACGCAGGAGATGTGAGTTTGATCCCTGGGTCGGGAAGTTCCCAGGGAGAAGGGCATGGCTACCCACTCGAGTATGCTTGCCTAGAGCATCCCACGGACAGAGGAGCCTGGCGGGCTGCAGTCCACAGGGTCGCAAGGAGTCAGACATGACTGAGCACACAGCAGGCACGCTCCTCAAAGACTTCCCTTAAAAAAAATTGTTTCTTCTACTAAAGCACTCTCAAACCACTCAATCTGTATAACCCGCCCATTTCTGGAAAATAAAACTGAGTCAAATACAGTGACAAAGAGCTGATTAAAGGTCATCTGCCCATCAGCCCAGTCCAGGCTTCCTTGGCTCCATGTGGAAGGCGGGACTCATCCTTGAAATGGGAAGAGTTTCCGCTCTGAAGGTAGGCACAACTGAGGTCAAATCTTAGTTTCCCACTCACTGCTTATGGGATCTTGGGGGAAAGCATTAACCTCTTCTAAGGACAACTTCCTCATAGGTAAACTGGAAATATAAAATATGCGACAAGGGCCAGTGCTCTGTAAATAATAGTTACCATCATTATTCATTGAAGGTACTCTAACAATAATTCCCTTCCCACTGCCCACCTTCCTGCCCCCTTCCTCGAAGGCTGGCAGTGAACAGCTCATGAAACATATCGTCAAATGGGATGTGGGATGCCTGTGAACCACGGGAAGGCAGGTGGACATCTTCCTTAAGTGAGTAAGATAAGGGAAATACAGGTCATCACGGGGGTTCAAGGGAGGTGGGGAAAGTAACTTCCAGAAGTTGCTGCCCTTGACCAGAGGCGCCCCTCAAAAGGGCTGCCTGAGATGCCAGATGCCCCCGCCCGCAGTAGGTCTCTCTCAATCGCGCTGACCTCACCTCCAGAGCAACAAATTCCCGCAGCTTTTTCAACCTCAGGTTCCGCTCACCCTGCCTTATTTCTCCCAGCTCCCCTTAAATGATGGCTGAGCAAATGCCTCCGAGACCATCTTCAGCTAATTTCCTTCAAGACATGCAAGCTGCTAACGCTGGGAAGCACAGATAGTGTGCAATAGCAAATATGGCCAAAATTAGATTAAAATAACCTCCTGATAAACAAATTACTCTCTGAAAATAAATATTGGACGAGCGCGACCGAGATAACTAAAAGAACAGCACCACCACATGGCAGGAAGAGGAACTACAGGAGCTGCCTTTTGTGGCCAGCGCCGATCAGCTAGCTCCCCCAACTAGGGGGGAAATTTTCCCCAAACTAGGGAGAGAAAATTACTCAAAAAAAAAAAAAAAAGAGCCAAGGGGTTAAAAAAAAAAAAAAAAACTGGTTGAATGCGGCACGACGTAATAGAGGTATGGAAGCCCTCCTGGTCTTGTCCCCTTCTCGTCTCGCTCACTGCATCGTTCACCAGCCTCAGCAGATTCTGGCCGCTAGTGCAGCCACGTGTACGTGTCGGGCACCTCTCACTGGGGCCCCTTCAGATGCTTGTATGGGATGGACCAGGGACTTTCTCAACTAAATGCCAGATGCGACCACCAAAAAAACGAAGAAAAAATCCTAATACGTAGCATTTAACTTCCTTTCAGCTTTTGATTTTATCTTCTTTGAGTTAAATAAACCTACCCTCTTTGGTATCTATCCTTGGTATGCACAGCGCTTAGGTTTCAGAGGTCTACAGCAGATAAGCTCTGCAGTCCACAAGCTGTGTGCATTACTTAAGCTCTCCAGGCCTCAGTTTCTATACCTGTGAAATGGGTATGAGGAGAGCGCCTTGCTAGGCGACATGTATATACATAGTTGATGCCACTCAAGCCAGTCAATGAATGGCAGATATCTGTGTTATCACATCCATCCCACTCTGTGCTGGCTGTGGCCTGCTAGTCCAGATCCACGCAAAGTCCATCACAGCCGTCCATCCCAGTGTGACAAATGCAAAAATCTATCCATATTATCTGAAGTCCATTTCCGGATCATCACAGAAATGACACGGCTCGCGGCTGCAGCAGTTACGGTGGCAGAGAGCACATCCGGTCTGTAATCACACCTCAGCGCGATCCTTTCCAGGGATAGGAATTGGGCTGGTCTCTTCATTAAGGTATATTGAAAGCAGGTATATGAGGCTTAAGTCAGGAAATAAGAATTCTTCCTCATTTAACACTGTGTTACAGCAGCGGTCCCCAACATTTTTGGCATCAGGGACTGGTTTCAGGGGTGGGGGGGATGGTTTCTGGATGATTCAAGGGCATTACATTTATTGTGAATCTTATTTCTAGTATTATTATGTCAGCTCCACGTCAGATCTTCAAGCGTTAGGCCCCAGAGGTTGGGGACCCCTGTGCTAGAGTTTCTCTGGGCACAGCTCAGTGAGAGGTGTGGGGCTATAGTAGGGACCCCAGCCCCCATGGAGGCGTACCCTGCAGGAAAAACGCATGCATACATACACAGAAATACAGACACACATCAGTTCAGTTCAGTTCAGTTCAGTCGCTCAGTCGTGTCCCACTCTTTGCGACCCCATGAATCGCAGCACGCCGGGCCTCCCTGTCCACACATACTCACATGCAAAAATACAGGAATCTTTGATTGCGGGAGAGTTGGTTCTCAGAAGTATGCATGCATGTGTGGCTTCAGTCGTGTCTGACTCTTTTCAACCCCACCGGGCTCCACTGTCCATGGGACTGTCCAGGCAGGAATACTGGAATGGGTTGCCATGCCCTCCTCCAGGGGATCTTTGCACCCCAGGGATCGAACCCGAGTCTGTTGCATCTCCTGCCCTGGCAGGTGGGGTCTCTACCACTGGCACCACCTGGGAAACCCGAAAATGAGGAGGGGGTGAATAAAACCAATAGTTTTGGGGGGGAATCTAGACAACAAATTGTATCATAATCACCCGATTCATTAAGAGACTGGATCGTATTCCAACCACTAAAAAGAAATAATTATGTGAAGTGACAGACATGCAAATTATTGCTCTAGTGGCCGCCGTAATATACAGAGGTAGCAAACCAACACGCGTTACATGTACACAATGTTAAGTGTCAAACACATTTCAATTTTAGAAAAGACTGATAGTATCCTAGATTCTCAGGGAGCCCTATATTTTCATGAATGCGTCTCAGAGGCCACCTTAAGGCAAGAATCATTGGGAAATGGACAGAGAGCGCTCTCAGCTCTCTACTCAAAAAAAAAAAAAAAAAAAAAAAGATTGAACACCACTGCACTCAGTAACCCAGAAAGTCTTTTCCAGCTCTAATGGTCTGACTCCATGGCCCTCACCTGGAAACTAAAGGGAAAACACTCCTTAGGTAGAACCCAGGGGTACCTGGCTTGTCCAGAAAGCCCAGGAAGCCAGGAGGACAGATTCCAGGCCCCGTGGTGACCCAGACTGTACCTGTGTACCCCAAGAAGGCTATACTGCCCCACGGCTACTGGTGTGCATCAGAAGTTCAAAGGAATTGGCATGCCTACCATCCTAAAACACTGATGCCCTACTGAGATCTAAGAGCTCCTAGAATTCCCACAAAAGCCTCAGTCGGGACATTTCTTACATGGCTAGTTCTTTGACATTTTGCCACAGAGCATCTCTCTGACCATCACGGCCTCGGGTCCCTGCACAGCTGATTGACAGGCCACAGGAGAGGACCGCTGAGAGCCTGAGAGGCACCAAGAGGCCCCTCCCCTAGCAACCGGATGCACTATCCTCCGGCCCCCGCTGGACAGGCTTCCCTAGGGAGACCACAGAGAACCCCTCTTCCTGCCCGAATTGCCCCAACTACCCTGCATTTGCCTTCCCTCTACTAACTCACTTTCCCATTTCAAGCACCCTCCCCATTGCCCCAACTTATGCAAACTCCCAGACTCCTCTAAATGAAAACTCTGAAGCTGGAAAGTGGTCTGAAGCAGACCCATCACCCTCTTATCAAGACGTAGAACCTGGGACCTCCCTGGTAGTCCACTGGTTAAAACTCCATGCTTCTACTGCAGAGGGCATGAGTTCGATCCCTGTTAGGGAACTAAGATCCTGCATGCTACATGGCCCATTAAGAATTTTAAAATAAATAAATAAGATGTACGGCCTGAGCCAGAAAGTGCTTCAAGTGTTTCCTTGTTGTGAGAATGTGACCTTTAAAGCTGGGCAGCAAGGTGACTGCCAAGGCATCACATGACGATTCACCACTGGAGCTGGTACAGATCAGAAGGAATCCCGCAGTGCATGCTCATTCCAAGCATCCCTGCCAGGGCCTGCACTTCTCCGAACTCCATTTATACCTAATGCTCATGGAAGGATGTCAGGGAACATACTACCTGGAAGCTTCCCTGGTGACTCAGTGGTAAAGAATCTGGCTGTCAATCCAGGAGACTCAGGTTTGATCCCTGGGTTTTGGAAGATCCCCTTGAGAAGGAAACAGCAGCCCTCTCCAGTATTCTGGAAAATCCCACGGACAGAGGAGCCTGGCAGACTACTGCCCATGGGGTCACAAAAGAATCAGACATGACTGAGCGCACACACAAACACACACACACACGCGGACATAGAGAACAGAGCAGTTGCCAAAGAGGAGAGAAGATGGGAGAGGCGTGGAGCGGGAGTCAGGTTAGGAGACGTAAACTATGTTGGATGAACCACAAGGTCCTACTGTTTAGCACAGGGAACTATACTCAGTATTCTGAGATAAACCAGAATGGAAAATAATATAAAAAAAGAATATATATAAGTGAGACACCTTGCCGTACAGTAGCAAGTAACACATTGTAAGCCAACTATACTTCAATAAATTAATAAAAATTTTAAAAGGGATAGGGCAAAGGACCGTCCATTGTTTTGACTTACTGGAGGAAAATAATTGCCTGCCATAGAAGCCTTATTTCTTAATTAAACCTTTATTAAGTTTTGGGGATAAAAAGCTAAATGTTTTTGCCTGGATGAAGCATAAAAGGGTAAAACTTTCACTATAGGAAGATGTAGCATTTGCACGTGTGTGGGTAGAAAGAGAGAAGCTGATAGAATAAAGGCATGGACTCTGGATTAGATCATTCTGTGTACACACAAAAAGGACCCTTGGATGAGCAATGACCTTAATTATTAGGATTCTAAATTTCAGAAGTTATTGGGGAAAATGCCTAGAACTTCCAAGTTTATTTTGCCTGCTGTTGCTTAGAAAGAGAAAGAGATGAGAGCTGTCTTTTGGTTCGTTTCTCTCTGCCTACCATCTACCCGCCCTTCTTTGGCTGCTCATGCAGAAGCTACTTGATGGGAAAAAGAGCTGAAATAAAATAACAAAACTGTCCTAATGCAGACTGGTGTTCTCTGCCTTTCTTTGTTACAGTGGGTGGCTCCAAGGCTCCCAGATCCCCGAGCCCTACTCTGTTATTGGTGGAGGTTACCTCCCGTCACCTACTACTGATAAGACTTTTTGACCTCAGATTCCCAAGCCCACCTGTGTTCACTGTCCGCAAGGTAGTAGACATGTCCTTCGGGCTCTGTTTTGACTGGGAATATTCTCCGTTTGTGACACAATTATGTTGTTGTTGTTGTTGTTGTTGTTGTTGTTCAGTCGCTAAGTCCTATCTGACTCTGCGACCCACATGGTCGCAAAGGAGGATTCTTTATCACTGAGCCACTAGGGAAGCCCCATGATGAAATTATAGAGATATACTAAGAGGGACAACTTTTATACTGATAGGTATAAGTATGAAAGCCAGAATAACCACAAGCTAAAAAGAGTGTGCTTTCAAGAGATAAATGTTCATGGAAATATTCCAGATATCAGTGTCACACGGTGAGGATTTGAATTTTAGACCTTAATTAGCTTCCTGCATTTAGGTTCAGTGGAAACAATCTCATCTGGGATCCAAACCGACATTCCATGTCAAATCTTAACTATGCAAGAAGGCATTTGAAGACAAGTGCAGAATTCCATGACAACCATCTCCCCTGCAGTACCCTAGCCAGCACACACATTCAGACCTCACATGCCACACCATACCACTTAGGCCGGCAGAAGAAAGATGGCAACCGCTCCTGCCCAAATCCATGAGAGACCTTGCTGTTGAAACACAGCGCTCTCGAACCTTCCTACATTGTTGGTGGGAATGTGAACTGGTGCAGCCGCAGTGGAAAGCAGTATGGAGGCTTCTCAGAAACTAAAAATAGAACTGCCCTATGACCTACCAATTCAACTCCTAGGTGTGTATCTGAAAACAACAAACAAAACGAATTCTAAAAGATACATACATCCCAATGTTCCTAGCAGCATTACGAGCTATTGCTAAGATATGGAAGAAATCTAATTGTCTGTCAACAGATAAATGGGTAAAGATGAGTAGGGTGTGCACATATGATGGAATACTATGCAGCCGTTAAAAAGGAATGAAATTTTGCTATTTGCCACGTCATCTATAGACTTAGGGGGCATTATGCTAAGTGAATAAGTCACAGAAAGACAAATGCTATATGATATCACTTATGGGGAATCAAAAAATACAGCTAACCAGTGAATATAACAACAAAGAAGCAGATTCACAGATAGAACAAACCAGCATTTAACAGTGGGGAGAGGGAAGTGGATAGGCACAACACAGGGGTACAGGATGAAGAGATAAAAATGATTAGGTATGAAATAAGCTACGAGGATATACTGTACAACACAGGGAATATAGCCAATATTTTATAATAATTATAAATGGAATATAACCTCTAAAAATTGTGAATCACTACATTGTAACCTATAATCTGTATGATATTGTACACCAACTATACTTCAATTAAAAAAAAAAAAGGTGAAAACACAGTCCGCTTTCCTGCTGAGCTCAACTATGATCTCAGAATCCTTCTACCCACACATGGGAGTTGGCACTTGTAGTCGAACTTTCTGCCCTCCTTGTGCTGAGATTCTCTAAAGCTCTAGAACATGCTCCCTCCCAAGTAACTTCTGCATGTTCATAACGACTTTCTGCCGTTTGAATTCCTACGTCATTCGAATCCACAGGAATGATGCCAGCGCGGGGGAGTTTAAGATCAATAATGGAAGGCCTTCCCTGGTGGTAAAGAATCTGCCTGCCAATGCAGAAAATGCAGTTTGATTCCTGGGTCGGGAAGATCCCCTGGCGAAGGGAATGGCAGCCCACTCCAGTATTCTCGCCTGGGAAATCCCATGGACAGAGGGGCCTGGCGGGCTACAGTCCATGGGGTCACAAAGAGTTGGACATGCCTGAGCAACTAAACAGCAACCCTGAAAGACAAAATAAGCACATCCATGAAATACCGATAAAGGTATTTAGGAGAGACCATGCTCCTAAAGGAGCTCCAGCTCCTGCACAGTCACGTACACACCAGCGATTCTCATAGGGAGGCAGTTTTGACATGCTAGGGGATATCACCATTGTGTAAAGACAGTTTTGTTCATTACAACTGGGAGTGCTCCTGGCATCTGGTGAGTTGAGGCCAGGGATGCTGCCAAACATTCTGAAATACACAGGAGAAGCCTCAAGAACTCAGAATTATCCAATTCAAAATGCCAAGACTGTCAAGGCTGAAAAACCTTGGTAAACAGTAAGGCTGATTAATGGCAGCAAGAACTTTAGAGAAGTTCTCATCCAACTGTGATAGGATGGACGTAAGATTCAGACAAAATGTATGTGGACAGCTCAAAAGAATTAGCAAATAGCCCTATACATCCTTCTAATGGGGAAAAAAAAAAACCACACCTGTTTTATATGTAGAAGCGGGCAGGCTATCACTTCCCTGACAGTTTATCCTTATAGTTAAACAGACATTAGAACTAAGATCATTGGTTCTGTGCATTGGTTGTTGGATTCAGTAAAAGAGGGTCGTAGAGGAAGGTATTCCCATTTTTATACATGTAAATATCAGAATTCATTCACTCATTTCAACATTTGGTACACAAATACTTGGGGCCTCCCAGGTGGCTCAGTGGTAAAGAATTCACCAGCCAATGGAGGAGACGGAGGAGACATGGGTTGTGAAGATCCATGGGTCAGGAAGATCCCCTGGAGGAGAGCATGGCAACCCACTCCAGTATTCTTGCCTGGACAGAAGATCCTGGTGGGCTACAGTCCATGAGGTGGCAAAGAGTCCAACATGACTGAGCAACTGAGTGTGCGCACACACACACACACACACACACAAATATTTATTTTAGCCTTTATGTTGTGCTGATGCAAGTGAAACAACATCCAGCGCAGATCACCCTTGCCATACAAAGCTTGCAATCAGCTGGGAGAGGCGGGCAAACAGCAAATTCAATGCCGTGCAATCGATGCTGAGTTGAGAGAGCCTATGTGTGCGTAGAGGAGGGGCATCTATCCAGCCTGGTCTTGGTAGTTAGGGAAAATGTTTTCAGAGGGACTGATGGCTGAGCTGAGCTCTGGAGAGAGAGTAGACATTAGAAACTCCTAAAACTGAGCCCCTAGGACAGCCCAGTCCATTTGCTAAGCTCGACTAGTGTCTTGAAACCCAGTTAATCTCCAAATTTGTATCAGTCAGTATTTGCACTGATACAGTGGCAGATTTTATTTTCTTGGGCTTCAAAATCAACTGCAGACTGACTGTGACTGCAGCCGTGAAATCAAGAGACACTTGCTCCTTGGAAGAAAAGCTATGACAAATCTAGACAGCATATTAAAAAGTAGAGACATCACTTTCCAGTAATCATGCATAGATGTGAGAGGTGGACCATAAAGAAGGCTGAGTGCTGAAAAACTGAGGCTTTCAAATTGTGCTGGAAAAGACTCTTGAGAGACCCTTGGACTGTAAGAAGATCAAACCAGTCCATCCTCAAGGAAATCAGTCCTGAATTTCATTGGAAGGACTGATGCTGAGGTTGAAGCTGCAGTACTTTGGCCATCCGATGTGAAGAGTCTATTCACTGGAAAAGACCCTGATGCTGGGAGAGATTAGGGCAGGAGGAGAAGGGGGTGACAGAGGATGAGATGATTGGATGACATCACTGACTCAATGGACGTGAGTTTGAGCAAACTCCAGGAGATGACAGAGGAGCCTGGCGTGCTGCAGTCCCTGGGGTCACAAAGCGTCGGACATGCCTGAGTGACTGAACAACAACATAATAACAAAAACAATGAAAAGCAAGTCAAAGAAACATATTCCAATATGGAGATAGAATTGGCTTCTTCTCTGCAATATCCCCATAGCCTGCAGGTAACACTTTCTCATCCCCTCCCGCCTGGAGGGCTGTCTAACCGCTCACTCTTCACTCCCTCAGCTGCTCTGACCACCTCCCCTCTCCCTTCAGGTCAGGCACCTGTGGATAGACCTGAACACTGTATCAAGTTCCAATAAACCAAATGAATCCAAGATTCAATGCCTTTTTCAGTCTACAAAGGGAAGCATTATGTGATAAGACTCTTTCTCTGCACTTGGAGCTGAGACAGATGTGTGGTGGGCGGGGGCAGGGAGGTGATTTTTATTTATTTATTTATAGGTTTTATTAAAACTCACCTATTACCCACAGGCCTCGGGCTCCCTACAGAGAAACAACTATCACAATTGAAGCAGTTGGTTTCCAAGGTACCAAATTAAAATAGATGAAGAGGTAAGGGGGAGGGGGAGTACAAACATTAAGCTGAGACTTCTTCCCTCCCAAGCGCATGGTGCCTTCTACCATATCGCTCACAGGAAACTGACTCCCAGTGTAATTAGACCAGAGCTACGAGGCAAAAAAAAAAAAAAAAAGAAAGAAAAATTTCAAATTATTCAGACCCCCAGAGCTATGCTTTTGCAATCACTCAAGTAACTGAGAAAGGAGCCAACTTTTTAATATAAATTTGTTATCAGTATCTATACTGGCCAAGCTATTACAATACCCCATCTGCCTAAGAATATGGTCACAAGCTAAGTCGTGAATCAAAGGGAAGAGTCAGGCTTCCCACTCTCTCTCATAAACTTTTCATACATAGGACAATCCGACTGGAAACTGCATTTTATTCCAACAGTTCTTAAAGGCTGCTGGTCCCATTAGGAGCTGGAGAGTTCCTCGGGTCTGTGGCAGGCACCGTGTCCCCATTAGAGTGGCTCGTGCCGGCAGTATTATGTACGGGCACATCCACATGCATCTCTCTTTGCAGCCCCGAGCTTGGAACTGCCATAGTACCCCCTCTCCTCGCCCCAAAGAGCCAGGAATGGCTCAACTGCCTTCCAGGTCAAAAATGAGCCGTGGAGACAGAAGCATCTTTCACTGAACTCAGAGGGGAAAGAAAGCACATGTTCCAAAAGAGGCACCTACTGGATTTCAGCAACGCTGCCAGAACTTCAGCGGCTGTCCTGGGGAAAGAGAAAGAAGAGTGGTCAGATCAGGGCTCCGTGGTCTTTCTGTCAGCCCAGGGATCCCACAGCCAGCCTGCTCATTGCTGCCACCTAACTGCCCCATTAGGAACCAGGTAGCAGGCATTCCACAGATTCCACTGCTGGCCATTAAAGGGCCAGGAATGTAGAAATCGTGCTGAGTGAAGCGTCTGTCTTGCAAATGGGTCTCAAGAGTCCCTTCTGCTGCTGGGAGTCTCTCCATCTCCCCCACACCACCTTCCTCACACTTCGCTCCTTTCAACCAGAGCTCTTACAGGCCCTTGATTTATACCTGGAAACCCTGGGGACTCTATGGAACGAGTTGGGAGGGGGTGAGCCTTGGAGGCCGGGTGAGTACAACAGTTCACTGCAAACTTCTTGCAATACTTAGGGCCCAGGGAACACACAGGAAAACATCCACACATTGGAAAATGAAGCTGGTTCCTTGGGGTAGAAAATGGCCATATTGCATTTTTCTTCCAAATTCATTGTTTTCTTCCATAAAGGAATTTGACAGCCTTTGTAACAGCAAGAGGAGGCCCAGAGGATGAAAATGCCTTTGGCCCAAGGCTGAGTAACTTCCGTCTGCTCCCTGTGCCTGAGAAGGTCACACAAAGACCCACTCATATGGCAGAGGGAAACTTCGTGGCACTGGGGACTCTGTGGTGTGATTCTGGGAGGGAGAGTGGGTTTGCTTCTAAAAAAAGAAAGTGTTCTGCACAGCCCTACTAACTTATCCTTAAAGCCTACTCAACAGTAATGCTCTCAAATTGTGAGGCTGGAAAAGACACTTGAGAGTCCCTTGATCAGCAAGGAGATCAAACTAGTCAAACCTAAAGGAAATTAAGCCTGAATAACCATTGGAAGGACTGATGCTGAAGCTAAAGCTCTAATTCTTTGGCCACCTGATGCAAAAAGCCAACTCACTGAAAAAGACCCTGATGCTGGGAAAGATTGAGGGCAGGAGGAGAAGGGCAGGACAGAGGGTGAGATGGTTGGATGGCATCGCCAACTCAGTGGACATGAGTTTGAGCGAACCCCAGGAGATAGTGAAGGACAGGAGAGCCTAGGATGCTATGGTCCATGGGGTCACAAAGAGTTGGACACAACTTAACAAGTGAACAACAACAACAAAAAAAACCCAGTGATACGTTCCCAGCACCCTTCTGAGAACTGGGGGAACGAGCCAAAGAAAATATATCACTATTCCAAGATTTCATAGACACGGGAGCAGAACTGACCCCCCAAATCCAGAAATCTCTCTTTCCATCTTTGCTTCCTACACATCCATTGGTCTTCAGAGCTTATCTTGCACTTCCTTTGCTCTGGTCTCTGCATAGTTGATAAAGAACAATTCTCTTTGCAATATATTATGTATTATTTCCCTGGTGACTCAGATGGTAAAGAATCTACCTGCAATGCAGGAGACCCAGATTCAATCCCTGGGTCAGGAAGATCCCCTAGAGAAGGGAATGGCTACCCACTTCAGTATTCTTGCCTGGAGAATTTCATGGACAGAAGCCACAGTCTGTGTGGTCACAAAGAGTCACACATGACCGAGCAACTAACACTTTCACACTGAGCAATAGAGCCGACAGTGAAAAATAATAATAACAAAGCAATGAACAAAGTAAACTAAACTAAAATAGAAATTAGGTGCTTGAAACATGATTGCTCCCCATAACCTGTGAGAGAATCCTGTAAAGCAGTGGTCTGATACCCAAAGGCACAAATCCATGGTTGGGATGACCCCAGCCCAGTGAGACCCACCCAGCTTCAAGATACTTGTAAAGAAAGCAAGGCTAGTTTTCACCAACGGACTACGTCATTTCTCCTTCCTAACCACAGTTTCCTTGAATCAACTTGCAGCTTCCTCAGTCACCCTCTTTTTAACTCTACATAGTGGTGTTGCAGGAAGGGGAACACCTTCTTATCTAACATTTGGAAACGAACTGTCCAAGGAGACACATGTACTGACAAAACAAAAGGCATTATTGGGAAGGGGTGCCTGGTGGAGAGCAGGGGGCCCAGGGAACTGCTCTGCCATGAGGCTTGCTGTCTTGGGTTTTATGGTGATGGGATTAGTTTCTAGGCTGTCTCTGGCCAATCATCTCATTTAACTCATATCCAGTCTGCCTCAGGGTCCTTCCTGGTGGTGTGTGCATCTCTCAGCCAAGATGTATTCTGTCTAGAAAGATTCTGGGATGTCGGCAGGGCACGTGGACTGGCATCTCCGCCCTCCTTCCAGCCCCTCCCAAAGTCTCCTGGTTACTTTTTGGCGTAATGAACTGTGTTCACTATCAGGACCTCTTATTTCAAGATAACTCATGCAAGTGCCTGGCCAAGGCGGGCAGTTTCAGCTAATGGTTCCCTAACCTTAGGGATTCTAAAAAGAGGCACTTTGCAGGCATTGCTGAGATCCCAAGCCAGTGTGGAAACTCTATGAGCCACAGTACAGAAGGCCTGGCTTGGGCTGAGACAAAATGAAAGTCAGTATTTGGGAGTTCAAAAGAAGAGTAGCCACATTGAGTTCATCAAAGGGGGTTAGCAGAGAAGAAGGGAACTGTTGAAACAGGAAAAGAAACAATGGGGGCGTCCCAAGCAAGAAGTCTAGCCTAGTCTTAGATCTGGAGAAGGCAATGGCACCCCACTCCAGTACTCTTGCCTGGAAAATCCTCTAGACAGAGGAGCCTGGTAGGCTGCAGTCCATGGGGTCGCTGAGGGTCAGACATGACTGAGTGACTTCACTTTCACCTTTCACTTTCATGCATTGGAGAAGGAAATGGCATCCCACTCCAGTGTTCTTGCCTGGAGAATCCCAGGGACAGGGGAGCCTGGTGGGCTGCCGTCTATGGGGTCGCACAAAGTTGGACACAACTGAAGCGACTTAGCAGCAGCAGCAGCAGCAGTCTTAGATCATGACCAGGTCTTGGGGCAACTCTGCATTTCTGATTTGCATGGCATGTTTGTTTGGGGGATCACCTATCGGGTACTGCTCCGTTGAAAAGTGAAAGTGTTAGTTGCTCAGTCATGTTCAACTCTTTGCGACCCCCACAGACTGTAGCCTGCCAGACTCCTCTGCCCATGGGATTCTCCAGGCAAGAATACTGGAGTGGTTGCCATTTCCTTCTTCAGGGGATCTTCCTGATCCAGCGATTGAACCCGGGTCTCCTGCATTGCAGGCAGATTCTTCACCATCTGAGCCACCAGGGAAGCCAGTCATGTGATAACACAATAAATAAACATGAATCCAAACAGGGACGGATACAGCAGAAAACACAGGGTAAGTGTTGCATTAGTCGAAGATGGGAGATTGATTCCTGAGGAACCAGAAAATATTTCTTTCTTTACAAATACTTTGTCCTTCTAATTGGGCGAGCAATCTGTGATACAGCAAAGGGCACATTTAGAGCAACGAAGCACATCGGTTTGAGACCAAAATCCAGTATAAGTTTAGATACAATTTCAGAGATAATAAGAAGCCATTCCATTTCTTCGATCAAGAGGGTATGGTGTCAAGGATGGAAAAGCGAGAGGAAGAATTTGAGCACAGAATTGAAACAGGAGGAGAGGGGGCAGAGCACAACTTTTAAGGGAATGGCACAGCCACCAGACACGCAGAGACTGGTGAGAACCAACTAGATCCAAGGCGGCAGGCGATTCAACTTCCGATAGACTTTGAGCCTCATTAGCTAAGTGACACGCCCGCCAGTGCCATGACAGGCTTCTCTGTCAATGGAATTCTCCAGGCAAGAATGCTGGAGTGGATAGCCATTCTTTTCTCCAAGGGATCTTCCTGACCCAGGAATCGAACCTCGGTTTCTGCCACATTGCAGGCAGATTCTTTACAATCTGAGCCACCAGGGAAGCTGTAGGTTGTGGCCCAATAGAAACTGTAAAATCAGTTCAGCAGTTAACTAACTAGCTTCATTAATGAAAATGAATACATTGAAATGGAATAAAATATGTATCAGAGATATCTCATGCAGCAAAGCTTAGCAGTTATCTGGGAAACCTTATTTCAAGGCCCATATACACATCGTGTGCCTACTGGGAAGATAATATAAATAATTTCCTCTAAAAAAATTAAGCTTGTAAAGATGCAGGTTAAGGTATAGGATCCATATGAGATCTAAACAAGAGCAAACAACTGGAATCAGCTAATGAACTAATGAGCAAACAGAAAGCGTTTGGTCCCCCACGTGGCGCTGAGATCCAGGCATCCATGTGAATGTCACCGAAAGCCTCTGTGTGTTCACTCTGTCTGGTGGATAAATGTCTGAACACTGTGCTCTGCTTCTCTCCTGATCCCCTGGTGTAACACTAAGAACATAAACCCAGCTATTTTGTCAACCAATGGTTAAACAAACAATAAAGCAAAAATGCAAGCAGCTAAAGTTTAAACAAGTAAGAAAATGAGTGAAAGTGAGTTACTTCCATGCTAAGAAATCAAGCCCACAGCACTGAATGAATGACTTGGTGTTCTAGACTGCCCCCTGCTGGACATGGACATTCAGCGCCCATGGTTCTGATAGTTTCACTGGTTCTATAAAGATTTTTGAGATGCCACTATTCTGTTTAAACCCATATCATCATCCCATGTGGTTTGAACTCAGTCCTCATGGGATTAAAACTAGAAATGCCAAAATTTCCTCCTCTGCCGACTCTCCCTGAGTGTAATCACTGAATGGGTCATTTAATAAATGTTTGCAGAATATCCTGCTCCCAGAGAACTACAACAGGCAAAGGAGAAACGGGATGGCTTCCACCCTATCCATTTCACAATGCGGAGGGTAACTCAGTCCAGATTCTAGAGGCCTCGTGTGTGCGGGTGTGCTGTTGCTTCAGTCGTGTCCAGCTCTTTGCGACCCTATGGACCACAGCCTACCAGGTTCCTCTGTTCATGGGATTTTCCGGGCAATAACACTGGGGAGGGTTGCCATCCCCTTCTCCAGGGGATCTTCCTGACCCAGGAATCTAACTCACATCTCTTATGTCTCCTGAATTTGCAGGCCAGTTCTTTACCACTAGCGCCATTTGGGAAGCCCTCTCGAGGTCACAGGTCACTTCAGTTCTCCTCCTCAGAAAAAGCTCAGTTTAAGCCTTTGCAAAATTTGTATATATTCCCTTGCCAAGAGTTAGCAGAAGCCACAGAACTGCAACAATTTAATTTATGTCTTCAAAATGAAATAAATTTTAAGAGCTTTTACAATAGTCTTTAATAATTACCACCATAATTTGGGGAGTCCCCATAAATGTCCAGTGCTATGCTAAGTGTCCTACACCCATCATGTGTAACCTCCCCAGGAATACTGGAGGGTTAAATGACTAGTTCTAATCGTACACATGCAGCAGGGAGGTTCACAGAAGTAAATAACCTGCCCAAGTTCCAGCAGCTAGTAAGAGGCAGCATTGAAATAGTAGTCCACATCTCTCCAGATCTAATCACATACAGCTCTTTCTACTTTTAAAATCATACCAGAAGGGCCTTCCCCGGTGTTCCAGTGGTTAAGAATCCACCTCGCAATCCAGGAGGTGGGGATTTAATCGCCAGTTGGGGAACTAAGATCCCACATGCCACAGGGCAGCTAATCTTGGGCACTGCAAAGCAAGGTGCTAGAAGAAATCTAAAACATCTCTCCGTGAAGGTGACTAGCACAAGGTCAGACGATTAATCTGTCACAGAGCCAATACAGCTTCTTTGCATTGAGTCCGGGGCTTAATTCATGGCTCTGCATTTTACAGTTTAGCTGAAGCTTGAGTGGATGTAGATGTTCAAACGTAGTCATGGAGACAAGGATGGAGAAGTTATCGGGTACCAACCCACAGAGGTTTTGAATGCTGGGTCTAAGTCATTGAATTAGGAGTTAGAGGGCTAGGGTTTGAAGCTTGCATCTGCCGGTTTTGTGGTCTTGTGTCCTGGGGTTTACTGGATCACTCCAAATCTCACAGCATCCTCACCAGCAAAGTAGATTTAATAGGGTCTAACTGATAACCGTAGTGTGAAGAAGGAGATCAAGGAAAAAATAAATTAAAATCCAGCACAGTCCCTGGAACATACCATGAACTTGCATGTATCTCTAATAGAACCACTACCAAGCAAGGAAGTGAGGGTTCATCCCTGCATGTGTTCACAGATGATGCGCTGGCAGGATTGCCACAAGCTAGTCAGGAGAGGCCCCTGGAGAAAAAATGGGTTTCTCCCTCTTGGAGAAAAATAAAATAGTCAAACTATTTCAGGGAGGTCAAATATTCTATAATTCCAAAGGTCTAGATATAATGATCATGATCTATATTAGTTATCTATGTCTATGTGAAAAATTAGCACAAACTTAGCAGCTTAAAACAACACTTTCTATCTCACAGTTTTTCTGGGGCAGGAACTTCATGGCTTACTAGATCCTCTGTTTATGGTCTTTCAAGGCTGCAACCAAGGTGTCAGCCAGAAATGCATCCTTGTCATCTGAAAGCTCAGCTGCAGAAGGGTCTGCTTCCTAGCTCCAGCAGATCGTGGACAGAATCCATTTCCTTGCAACAGTGAGGCTAAGGACCCTGGTGTCTTTGCTATTAGTCAGCTGAAGACCATCCTCAGCTCCTAGATGCTATGCCAAAAAACCTGTCTACCAACTTCATCAATCATGAAATTTTTATAGGCAGTATGTAAACAAGATAAAGTCTTCCAGAACACAGTGCAATCATGGGGATAACTCTCACTTTGGCCAAACTCTATTGTCTAGAAGCAAGCCTTGGATCTTACCCATTCTTCAGGAGAGCTGTGCTCAGTCACTCAGTCCTGTCTAATTCTCCACAGTCCCATGGGCTGTAGCCCGCCAGCCTCCTCTGTCCATGGAATTTTCCAGTCAAGAACACTGGAGTGGATTGCCATTTCCTTCTTCAGGGGATCATCCCAATTCAGGGATCCAACCCACATCTCTTGCACCTCCTACATTGGCAGGCAGATTCCTTACCACTAGCATCACCTGGGAAGGCCCTCAAGGGGAGGGGGTTATTCAAATGCATAAACACCAGGAGACAGAGGTGACGGGCTGGGGGGCTACATTAGAGTCTATACACCACCCAAAGCTTCTTGCAACCTTTGATATTTAGATGCTGCTGCTGCTGCTGCTAAGTCACTTCAGTCGTGTCCGACTCTGTGCGATCCCATAGATGGCAGCCCACCAGGCTCCCCATCCCTGGGATTCTCCAGGCAAGAACACTGGAGTGGGTTGCCATTTCCTTCTCCAATGCATGAAAGTGAAAAGTGAAAGTGAAGTCGCTCAATGGTGCCTGACTCTTAGCGACCCCATGGACTGCAGCCTACCAGGCTCCTCCATCCATGGGATTTTCCAGGCAAGAGTACTGGAGTGGGGTGCCATTGTCTAGGACCCTGATATTCTCCTAGCCAAGACATGACCCTCTCTGGTCTTCCCCTTGCCACGGAATAGAACTACTGCTGTCTCAGAAACTGAGCGTCCGTCCTTCTCTCTGTATGCCCTTATCATCCAGATCACCCCACGTGCTCACACTCCCCCATTTTAACTTCTAGAATGGTCTTAATTTGCCCCTTCCTCTGTTGTTTCCACCCTAGTTCAAGCACATGGGGGTTTGGTACTTCACGGAAAAATGTAATTTCTAGAGTCATTGGTCCTTGGTTGAAATTTACATTTTATTTTCTGTATAATAAATGTATATGAACTGCAGAATCGCGTTAGATATATCAGAAAATAGAGTTGTGCATGAGTAAATGGAAGAAATTTAAATCACCCAAATATCTCTCACCTACCTACTATGATAACCCCAGAATGAATCTAACCATATCAACTCTAACATGTGTGTGTGTTCAGTCACAACCAACTCCTTGCAACCCAGGAACTGTAGCCCACCAAGCTTCTGTGTCCAGGGAATTTCCCAGGAAATATCTACTCCAGGTCCCCTTCAAACTGGTCTTCAGGCTGCAACTGAAATGATCTTCTCAAGATCATCTGATTAGAAAACCCTCACATTGCAACTCCCACAACTACTTTCACTCTTGCAAAAACACCCAAATCTGAAACATGCTCCTGGAGACCCCACCAAGCCTGGGAGCTGCCACCCGCTCCAGCCCAGCCCCAGCCCAGCCTCTCATGCTCTGTAATTCTGTCCCTCTGACCTTCTGCCAGGCTTTGAAACATGTCCTGTAACTTGTCTTCCGTCCTTGCCAATGACACAGCCTAAAATGCCGTGGCCTTCCCCTCCTTCTTCACCTCCCATTTCAGGAGTCACTCCTGCAGGAAAGACTTTCAGGACCCCTAGCTTAGGCCTCGGAGAAGGCAATGGCACCCCACTCCAGTACTCTCGCCTGGAAAATCCCATGGACGGAGGAGCCTGGTAGGCTGCAGTCCACTGGTGTCGTGAAGAGTCGGACACGACTGAGCGACTTCCCTTTCACTTTTCACTTTCATGCATTGGAGAAGGAAATGGCAACCCACACTAGTGCTCTTGCCTGGAGAATCCCAGGGACGGGGGAGCCTGGTGGGCTGCCGCCTATGGGGACGCACAGAGTCGGACACGACTGAAGCGACTTGGCGGCAGCAGCAGCAGCAGCAGCCGAGGTCCAGGTCCTCTTTTGGTATATTCATCCTTCACCCCTCCCCACTTTTAAATTTCTCAGTTCAGTTTGTAATTTTTCACTCCTTTCATGGTTATTTTACTAATGTCTGTCTTCCCTTCCAGTCTGCAAACTCCAAAACACCCTCTACCCTGTGTGTGACTGTATGCTCAGTTGCTTCACTCCTGTCTGACTCATTGAGACCTCATGGCTTATAGCCTGCCAGGCTCCTCTGTCCATGGGATTCTCCAGGCGAGAATACTGGAGTGGGTTGCCATGCCCTCCAGCGGATCTTCCTGACCCGGGGATCGAACCCACATCTCTTATGTCTCCTGCATTGGCAGATGGGTTCTTTACCACTAGATCCATATTCTACCCCCACCATTTAATAGTGCTTGATTACAGAACACCATCAAATATTCACTGAACCTTTTCCAAAACTCAGGCACTGGTCTAGGAGCTTTATTTACACTGTCCATTCAGTCCACAAATATTTATTGAGAATTTACTGTGTGCTGAGATAAACTGATAAAACAAAGATTCTTACACTCCAAAGGGATAAGGTTAAGGAAATAATTAATAGACAATAATTATTTTTGAAGAATATATTAAATTAGTATTCTCAATTGTGATCAGTGCCATGGAGAAAAAAAAAAAAGAAAAATTAAAAATAGAGTAAAGAGATCAGATGCTCAGGGCCAGTTTGCAAAATTTTAAAGTTTGACTAGTATAGGCTTCATGGAGAAGGCAACCCCTGAACAAAGAAGGGATGGAAGTTGTCCTCTGCATGTCAGAAGGAAGCATGCCCAGACCCTCTATAATGACAATAGGCCTGATCTGTTCAAGGAACAGAAAGTTGGACAGGGCTGCTGAAGCCAAAATGGATGGGGAAAGAAGAGTAGGAGCTGGAGTAAGGAGTAACAGAGGGCCTGGTAGGCACTGTAAAGGCTTCACCTACATTCTAAGTGAGGAATTCACTAGAGAATTTTGAGCAATGATATAACGTATTTTAAGATTTCTCTGGCTGCTCTATTTTCAAAAAGAAAAAAGGACTCTAGGGAAGCCAGAGTAGAAACCAGAGACCAACCAGAGTAGAAAGCAGTAGAGAACTGTGTGGAGCAAACCAAATACAGCAATCACTAACAGGTATTATAGACAATGCTCAAGGGGGATTTCTCTTGACCCACTTGCAGGAATGCAGGGTTGGCTGAACCTCTGAAAATCAACCAATTAATCCATCATAATAACAAAATACAATACAAAAATCATATTATCATTTTAATAGACACAGGAAGACCATTTGATAAAATTCATTACACTTTCATGATAAAAATGCTCAACACACTAGGAATAGAAGATAACTTACTAATATCTGATAAAGGGATCTTCTTATCTCTGATAAAGCGATCTCTTAAAACCCACAGTTAACATGACACTTCATGGAGAAACAAGACTGGGTGCTTGCCTTCTCTGATCAGGAACAAGATTCAGATATTCATTTTTACCACCTCTGTTCAACACTGTACTGGGAAGTTCTACCCAGAGCATTTAGTAGGAAGGGAAGGAAGGAGGGAAATGCTAACTGGAAAAGAGGAAGTAAAACTATCCTATCTATAGATGGTTGGGTCTTATATATAGTAAGTAAATTAATCCACAGAAAAACTATTAGAACTAAAAAGTTCTGCAATCAATACTCAAAACTCAATTGCATTTCTGTAAACTAGCAACAAACAGTTCAAAAATGAAGTTTAAAATAGGAATCTCATTGATAATGGCTACAAAAAGAATTAGATTCTGGGTAATAAATTTAAGAAAGAAACCCAAGGTCTTTACACGGAAAGCTAGAAAACATTGTTTGAAGAAAAAAAAATTAAAGAATATCTAAAGTCCATTCTAACGAGGTGGATGAAACTGGAGCCGATTATACAGAGTGAAGTAAGCCAGAAAGAAAAACACCAATACAGTACACTAACATATATATATGGAATTTAGAAAGATGGTAATGATAACCCTGTATGTAAGACAGCAAAAGAGACACAGATGTATAGAACAGACTTTTGGACTCTGTGGGAGAGGGAGAGGGTGGGATGATTTGGGAGAATGGTATTGAAACATGTATAATATCATATAAGAAACGAATTGCCAGTCTAGGTTTGATACAGGATACAGGATGCTTGGGGCTGGTGCACTGGGATGACCCAGAGAGATGATATGGGGAGACAGGTGGGAGAGGGGTTCAAGATTGGGAACTCACGTACACCCGTGGCGGATTCATGTCAATGTATGGCAAAACCAATACAGTATTGTAAAATAAATAAATAAATGAAATAAAAACAGAGAGTAAATAAATATATAAAAATTTTTTTAAAAAAAGAAGAAACTACCTAAATGTCAGCTGTCTCTTAACTACTGCTGTAGCCCCAGCATTGATGTATCCATAGTCACTGTTCAGTTCAGTTCAGCTCAGTCACTCAGTCGTGTCCAACTCTTTGCAACCCCATGAATCGCAGCACGCCAGGCCTCCCTGTTCATCACCAACTCCCGGAGTTCACCCAAACTCATGTCCATTGAGTCAGTGATGCCATCCAGCCATCTCATCCTCGGTCATCCCCTTCTCCTCCTGCCCCCAATCCCTCCCAACACCAGAGACTTTTCCAATGAGTCAACTCTTCACATCAGGTGGGCAAAATATTGGAGTTTCAGCTTCAACATCAGTCCTTTCAATGAACACCCAGGACTAATCTCCTTTAGGATGGACTGGTTGAATCTCCTTGCAGTCCAAGGGACTCTCAAGAGTCTTCTCCAACATCACAGTTCAAAAGCATCAATTCTTTGGCACTCAGCTTTCTTCACAGTCCAACTCTCACATCCATATATGACCACTGGAAAAACCATAGCCTTGACTAGATGGACCTTTGTTGGCAAAGTAGTGTCTCTGCTTTTGAATATGCTATCTAGGCTGGTGGTCCCCTTTAAAATGTTCAGGGTATAACTACGGCAGGGGTCCCCAAGCTGTGGACCGCAGACTGGTACCTCCTATCAGATGAGCAGTGGCATTAGATTAGAAATAAAATGCACAACAAATGGAATGCACTTGAATCATCCCAAAACCATCCCTGCCCTGATCCATGGAAAAATTATCTTCCATGAAACCAGTCGCTGGTGCCAAAAAGCCTGGGGACCACTGAGCTAGAGGGATCTTCTCAGGAAGAACACGGATATGTTTTGAATTTGGAGCTAACAGAATTTCTTGGCCACGACTAGGAAAAGTAACATTAACTTATTTCTCATGCATGGGTGTGTCCTCAATTGCCTCAGTCATTTCCGACTCTTTGCGACTCCATGGACTGCAGCCCTCCAGGCTCATCTGTCCATGGGATTCTCCAGGCAAGAGTACTGGAATGAGTTGCCATTTCCTCTTCCAGGGGATCTTCCTGACCCAGGGATCAAACCCATGTCTCCAGCGGCTCCTGCATCGCAGGCGGATTCTTTACTACTGAGCCACTAGGGAAGCCCTGACGTATATCCCATAACAATTCCCACTTAACAGATGAAGGGACTATTCACAGTCAATTAACCCACCAGCAGTAACATTAGAAAGCACCAGAGCAGGAACTTGGCCTCGAGTCTGTATGACCCCAACATCTGGCACTTACCCCAGACACCTAGCAACACCAGCAGCCCTGGGGTCAGAAATACTGTATTTCAGTAAACTAGCAATGAACAAGGATGATATTTTTGAATATTGATCTTTGAATATTAATCAATATTTTTGAATACTGACCTTTTATTGTGGCCACATTGCAGAATCTGTTTATTTGTTTTGATAGCTTTTTTTTAATGGATTCATTGTGACTTTCTATATACAAGACCAAACCATCTATAAATCAGATAGCTTTCAGAAAGAAAAAAGTAGGCAGCCCTAGAACTTAATGTTAGATTCTCTCAAGAGCTGGCCATGGGATGCGGGGTTGTAGCAACAGAAACAGAAGGTGGTGGGGAAAAAAGAATTATTTAAAATAACAGGTGGATAAAGCAGGAGGACCTTTACAAGAGACAGAACATGTTGCCTGCAGAACACAGACATCCAGAACACCATCTGGTACCATCCCAGCCTCCTGCCTGGCTGGAGAAGGAAGAGCATGATGGGTAAAAGCTCACACACACACACACACACACGGCCAGTTACCAAGGAAAACAGATGACAAGTGGATCTTTCTCATCACTATTTTCAGAAAGAGAGGAGAAAAAAGAAATGGAAACTGAGATAACTCCTACACGGTGAAAGAAAAGAAAAACCATGGACATACGGTGCAAAGGTCTAACCAGATCCTGTGCCCAGTGTGGAACTTGTCCATTTCGTTCTGGAGAAAGAAAAAGAAAAAGTACCTCCCCAACACTATCCAGATGCTGTCAAAGACACCTTGTGGGAACCATCATCTGTCATGGAAATTTTTACAAGAGAAACTAAAACCCTAATCTCAGACAGGTTTGTTAGAACATCAGTAGGGGATGTGGTCATGTATGGATGTGAGAGTTGGGCTATAAAGAAAAGCTGAGCGCCAAAGAATTGATGCTTTTGAACTGTGGTGTTGGAGAAGACTCTTGAGAATCCCTTGGACTGCAAGGAGATCCAACCAGTCCATCCTAAAGGAGATCAGTCCTGGGTGTCCAGAAAGAACTGATGTTGAAGCTGAAACTCCAATACTTTGGCCACCTGATGCAAAGAACTGACTCATTGGAAAAGACCCTGATGCTGGGAAAGATTGAAGCCAGGAGGAGAAGGGGATGACAGAAGATGAGATGGTTGGATGGCATCACCGACTCAATGGACAAGGGTTGGGTGGACTCTGGGAGTTGGTGATGGACAGGGAGGCCTGGCGTGCTGCAGTCCATGGGGTCACAAAGAGTTGGACATGACTGAGCAACTGAACTGAACTGAGGGGATGTGACCGAGGAGGGTCTATGGCCTGAGCCGGGGAACCAGGAGCACAGCACCACAGTCCAGGCTGGGAGGACCCTGCCCGGCTGGTCCCAAGCAGCAGCTCTGCAAAGGGGAACTGGTTTGGAAGTACTTCCAAATCCACGGGCAATGGCATCAGGACCTAGGGTTCAGATAAAAATTTTTGAGAATCCCCACAACCAGGATAGGAAAGGTTAACTCAGGGGAGGGAGGAGCAGAGTGTGGATTCTAATAAGCTCTCATAAACAGGGGGGTCTCTTTGACTCTTGAGTTAGAACTCAGTGTGACAGTAATGTTTGAGTTTCCTTAAATTATTCATAAAGTATAATATATATGGATGAGTGACTGTGACCCTGTATATAAATGTATGTATAATAAATGTATAATATGCATGTGTATATAAAATATACATATAAATATATGTGTGTAGGCATATAAATTTCTATGTATGTATATATAAATACATAATGAGAACAGCATATAATTATGCATATATATGCAAAATAAAGTGTTACAGAATGTTTTCTGTATTACTGTAGTAGAATAATTGCTGTATTTAGTTGAAATCTTCTAAGACAAATGCGTGTATGAGACCATCCTTTCTTGAATATCTGGAAGCACAAAAAGCTATGCAAACCACAGAACAGGCACCTGGTGGATATTTGCTGATTTGATGAATGAACAGAAATGTATCTGATCTTACTCTTGCTGAACAGCAAAGAAGAGACAGGCCTGATCCTTACGTGACCTATTTGTTTAGATGTAACAGAGCAACACACTTGGTACCAAGGCTTAAAGCTCCCATCACTAACGCAACCAACACAACCAGCGCTTCCAAAAGTTGTCATTTACAAAAGACCAATACGGTAAGACTCTTCCCACTGATACGAGACAGCTAGAGTAGGCAGATGCACAGGAATACAGGCAGATTAGAAGTACCAGGGGCTGAGGGGAAGGGGAATGGGGAGTTATTACTTAATCATCACAGAGTTTTTGCTTAGAGTAATGAAAATGTCAGTTTATGACAAGAGTTTTTACTTGTTTAAAAGTTTTCAAATGTTTAAATGAAACAAATGAAAACTTTTGCTTAAAATAATGCAATAGTGGTGACTGTTGCCTAACAGTGAAAATGTAATTAACATCACTGAATTGCACACTTAAGGACAGTTAAAATGGTACATTTCAAAAATTGAAATATAGCTGATTTACAATGCTTTAGGTGTACAGCAAAGTGATTCAGTTTTATATATATATACATATTCAGTTACATATATATAGTCGGTTTTATATATACATATATTATTTTTCAGATTCTTTTCCACTATAGGTTAATACGAGATTTGAGTACAATTATCCAGTTAAGAGTCCCTTGAACTGCAAGGAGAGCCAACCAGTCTATCCTAAAGGAAATCAGTCCTGAATATTCATTGGAAAGACTGATGAAGCTGAAACGCCAATACTTTGGCCACCTGATGCAAAGAACTGACTCATTTGAAAAGACCCTGATGCTAGGAAAGATTGAAGGCAGGAGGAGAATGGGATGATAGAGGATGAGATGGTCGGATGGCTTTACTAACTCAATGGACATGAGTTTGAGTAAACTCCAGGAGTTGGTGATGGACAGGGAGGCCTGGAGTGCTACAGTCCACGTGGTCGCAAAGAGTCAGACACAACTGAGCAACTGAACTGAACTGAACTAACCTCCCATTAGCTCCAGAAACCACAAAGAAACTGTCACCCAAAAAAAGGGGCTTTTGTTTTTTTTTTTAAAGATTACCAGAAGTGGACTTTCCTGGTGGTCCAGTGGTTAAGAATCCATGTGCCAGTGTAGGGGACATGGGTTCAATCCCCATTCCAAGAAGATCCCACATGCTAGTTGGGGCAACTAGAAAGTCCATGCACCACAGCTGCTGAGCCCATGCACTGCGACTGATGAAGCCTGCACACCCTTCTCCACAAGAAAAGCCATCGCCATACAAAGCCCACTGCAACTAGAGCAGCCCCCACTAGCCCAGTGCACAGCAACAAAGACCAGCACAGCCCAAAACAAACTAATCCATTAAACAAACAGACAAAAAGATCACCAGGAGTGAACTGCTGTGGTGGGAGGAAGGCAGGGGGCAAGCAGCGCACTGAGGGCATAAGGGAATGCGGCACAGGGCACCCTGCTCAGCTTCACCCCGAGTGGCGGACAGCACAGGGACTCCTCGCGGCGGGTCAGCAAGCCCAGAGCAGAGCTGCCAGAGCTACCAGCAGAGGCCACCTGCTTCTTTCATCTCCCTTACAGAGACACTGGCTCTCTTCCCAGACCCCTCATGTTCTATGACTCTCGCCCTTCAATCTCAATCCAGAAGTGCCATGAAGAGGTTAATGGCTTGCGTAGATTGCAAGGTGAAGAAGTTCTTCTGTTTGCACAGCCTTTTTTTTTTTTTGCCTTTAGATTTACTGAATCATTCCTATTCCTATCTATGCTGAACACATCTTTGCAGATAGGATAGATGCATGGATGGATGGATGGATGAATACAATATCACATACAAGTATTCATATATGCTATATAATTGAAAATATACTTTTTTAACATGCTTTTGATTATTTGTAGTATTGTAATTATACTTCTTAAACCAGCATTAGACGTCACATGCTTTAAAGATATGAAAGTGTATGCCCCACCATGTGTAAAATAGATAGCTAGTGGGATGCTGCTATGTAAAGCAAGGAACCCAGACTGGCACTCTGTGACGACCTAGAGGGGTAGGATGGGGTGGTGGTGGGAGGGAGGCTCAAGAAGGAGGGGATATATATAGTTAAGGCTAATTTGAATCGCTGCATGACAGAAATTAACATAACAGTGTAAAGCAATTATCTTCCAGTTAAAAAATGTTTTTAAAGTATATGCATGGGAGTTTGAATAAGAATATGATTTTTTTTTTCTAATTTAAAGAATCCATGATTCTTTGAAGCAATATTGTGATGGAAACCAACCAGTGGTTGCTTGGGTAGACCAGCTGGATGAGCGTCAGACTTTTACTCTGGAGGCCCAGGGTTCAAGTACCTGTCTAGGAGCCAAAAAGTAAATAAATAAACAAATTTTTTTTTAAAAAGAAAAATATTTTAAAACACTTTTAAAGTTAAAAAATGGTGGCCACTACTCTAAAAAGATAATATAATGAAACAAAAAAGTGCTGTAAAATAAATACTTTTAAATAATTAAACATGGGAACTCTCTTAGCCACCACAGTCTGAAATCTGGATGAACTGTAAGTCACCCTTGTCTAGAAAAACATCGCAGATGACAAAACTGAGGTACTAAAGATTAAGTGGATTTGGGAAAGATTTTTTTCTTATAATTCCTTTGAAATCAAGAGAGAAAGTTCATTAAAAAAATTTAAGTTTCTGATCCATCAATTTAATGACTCTAGTTCTTTCTCGTTTCCTCTACTTAAATGTGCTGTCACCTAAAATAGATCCAAGCCAAGACGAGCCTGTATAAAGGAAGAAATGAAAAATTACGTTGTTAGACAAATCTTCCAAAACACTGCATCTAGACCTTCCAACAACTGAGTCAACAAACTGAGATATGTGTTTAATAATTACCCACATTCATTTGGGGATTAGGTTTACAGAATAATCTTTCTGTTGGAACTCAATCCAATCCCCAAGTGAAGGTCATCTTTTGTCTATGATAAACACAATAATATCTTGGCTCTTGCAAACAGGGCGGTTGTGTAAACTCCCAGGCATGTTAGAATCACCCATGTTTATTTTAACAATCCCATTGGTAGGATTAAATGGGCTTAAAGACTAAATGACTTTACTAGGGTGGGTTTCCTATATTTATAGAGTGTCTTTTGACCATTAAAATTAGATTCAAATAACCTACATAACAAGAAATGATTTTCCTCATAAACATTAGACCAATTGTTTAAACTTTTCTAAGGAGGCCAGAACCTTATATATGTTGCCAAAATCCTGCCTGTAAATTTATTAGTCATATTTACTCTCTTGAAGCTACATGACCTGAGGAAGAGTTCATCCAAGATGGAATAAGTCAGTGGTTGAGTCATGTCACAATTTCTAAGTACAATGTCATGCATGAGAGAACAAAGTGTCTGGTGCCCTAAAGAATGAGAAGTTAGCATTTTTAGAAGCACAGGGGCCAAAAAAGAGAACTATCCAACATGCAGTCATTCATTAGTGCCCTGTGCCATCAAGTCCTTTGAGTACCATCAGCCAACTACATTCTTCCATGGTTAAACATCATAAAAGCCTCAAGACATCGTCTTCTTTTAGGACAAGAAAGAGAGAGAACCTGTAATTCTGGAGCAGCAGATCCACAAATGTGCTGAACACAAATCTCAGGAGATATTCCATGTTCAGATACATGTGGGACCCACTTCATACAGCATCCTTCCATACTGAAATAGTTGAAGAAATTATGATTCATCTGCACAGAATTATCTATGCAACCCTCATGAGGAATGACATTGGGCTATATATTTTGTTGAGAATGAAAATAAATGAATAAATAAATTTGCATAACTGTAAGTGAACTGTCAATGTTAAAAAATAAAGTCAACAACAAAAATGTATGTGTGTACAAGGATATGTGTGTTTATAGCCCATGAAGATATATGTACAACTGATCAACCTCAAAAAGACTAGAAAAGCATATTGCAAATCATTTTTAGCAGCAATCGCTAGCAAGGAATGGAGTTGGCATAGAGGAGGAGTATCTCACCATTTTTCTAGAAATTTCTGTACTATTTTAGGCTCTTGTCACACTGAGGTGTGTATCGGTCAGTGCAGGCTGCCATTAACAAAACCCCACAGACTGAGTGGCTTAACAGCAAAAAAAAATGTATTTTCTTCCAGTTACAGGGACTGGGAGTCCCAAATGCAGGTCTGACAGGGTTGGTTTCTGGTGACAGCGCCCTCCCTGGCTTGCAGACAGCCTCCTTCTTGCAATGTCCTCACCTCCTTGGTGCTTGTACTTTCTCTCTCTCTCCCTTTTCTTATAAACCCACCAGTCTTACCACTTTAGAGCTCTACCCGTATGACCTCAGATGTTGTTCAGTCATGAAGTCATGTCCAACTCTTTGCAGCAAGACAGGCTCCTCCGTCAAATTCCCGTCCATTGAGTCCATGATGCTCATTTAACCTTAATTACTCATAAAGACCTTATCCTCAAATCTAATCAGTCAAAAGGGGGGTTAGGCCTTCAATTACGACTTTTAGGGGGGACAAAATTCAGTCCATAGCAATGTGTTTCTTTAATGGACATTATTAGTGGCTTGATCGCACTTATTCCCACCTAACACCTTCCAAAAAGAACCTCAGTTGTGTGCGGGAGCTATCCCATGCGAAGCCAGATGCTTAAGGGAAGCTCAGCCATCCTCCTTGCTATGAATTAGTTTAGGAATAAGGCTAAGAACCAATCCAGCCAAAGACCTGTGGGAGAGAGTCTATAGGTAGATTTTGAAACAAGTCGATTCTCTCGAAGAAAAAGCTCTAGGAAGAAATGGCCACTCCTTTTCTTAAGGATACTGCCACTATAGACGTAAAGCCTGTACCTGCTGCAGCCTGGAGAAGGAAATGGCAACCCACTCAGCATTCTTGCCTGAAAATTCCCATGGGCAGAGGAGCCTGATGGGTTACAATTCAAGGGGTCCCAGAGAATCAGACATGACTGAGCAACTGGGCGCACTGAGCATGCTTGCAGCAGCCATTCTGCTGCTAGTCTGAATACAGAGTCAACTCTGACGATGGCAAAAGCCAACAGGGGAAAAGCCTGAGCCCTTGGCATCATCACTGACCCACAGAACCAACCATCCAATATCTGTACTTCCAGCCACATGAAAACATCACATTTCTTGTTGCTCAAATCATTATAAGTCATAGATCTTGTACTACGTGGAGCCTAAATTATCAAAAACGATGCAGTTTCTGAGAAATAATAAAAATATATCCTGTGAAAGACTTTCAAAAATCTCTCTTAGCAATTTACAACATATATTAGTGAATTAAAGACGCTGATAAATCCCAGAGTTAAAAAGCTCCTATTGTATTTCAACTGGAGCTCCCCAAATTTATTTGATAATGGGATCCTTTTATATTCTTTTCAGTAAATCCTATTGCCCTCAACAAAAGAAGATAGCTGTTGAAAGATACCCCTAGGGTTTTGCTAGGATAAACTTAGAAATGTGAAAAAATGACAGAGCTGAGCTCAAGAAAAAAAGGGGCAAAAATCCCCTAAGGAAGGAAATGCTTGAGGGACTTTTAAAATCTGGAACATCCAAAATTCAGGGTTTTTCTGTTGTGCTGCTGTGTGGTTTCATTACCATCACAACCACATTATGCCCTAAATCTCCAGTAAATCTTGCGAGGTGAGCATTTATAGGTGAATGCTGGGAGTAAAATGCTACTGGATTTCCCACCAGATTTGGAGTTGAATTTCACTTTAATCTGAAGAACATGTGATCCCAGCAAGCCAGATGATTTCCAGGTCAATATGTAAAATTTTTTTCTAGGTATCCTTTTTGTGATGGAATTATGTTTGGAGACATTTTGTCTGATGAATCTGATGAACTAAGTGATACTAACTAGGTATGAAGTGCAAATAAAAACTATCAAATCCTCTGAAACAAAGAAATAGACAATGCCACATGACCTCACCTTCAGAGTACTCATAGGAAAGGGTGTGTCTGTAGATGTGTGTCTCATTAGTTCCAGGATGACCACAAGCAAATTCAACCAATCAGAACTCCAGAACATCCTATCCCCATATGCCTTTCACTGAGATACCCTCCAATGATCAATTATCACTTCAGGGATTTTACAAGTATTTTTGTGCTATAATGGTTAACATTTGTCTTTCCCTATTACTTTATAAAACCCATCAGGACAGAGGCCTATCTATTCCGACTCACCATCCCATTCCAGGTGCCTACACGGTATTCAGTCTATAGTAAACTCCCAGTAACTGTGTGAAGAAAGAATGAATCCATCAGAGATACTTAAAGACCTTCATAGATCAGCTGAAGAAGCGAATCCTTTCAACACTTCATGCTTAGTGACTCTCATAAAAAACATATTCATTCCCATCGTAAAACAATGTCTCCTAGTGGAAGAGAACACATCAAAGACAGTATATCCATATCAGGTTCTGCAGAAAAAACCCCAGTGACAAATAAGAGAAATATGTATCTTGCCTGAGACCTTGCTAGCTTGTTCCTTTCATGTCTATTTGGACAGACAGGATTAAATTGCCATAGAGTAACTTTTCAGGCTGTGATACTCCTGATGAAACAGGATTGCCTGTTCTTTGCCCACATATTGCCAACATACTCCCTTTGTACTATCTACCCAATATGAGATTAGGAACTCATACGATAATTCGTCCTGCCTCTTGGGTTATCACCAAGGTTATCAGAGATTAATTAGCTATAAAGCTGGTTAGTGCTTTAGGAAGTCAGATCTCCCAGTACAAAAGGACATAAACAGGAAGCCTCGATTTCCAGAGTGCTCTGCTTCTAAAAGCATTTTTGCAGAAACCCAAAAGCTCACTAAATGGACAGATCTTCTCTTCTGGATACGGGAAACAATGCTATCATCTGGCAGGGCAAATGGGGAGCAGAAGGGGGAAAACGTGGGAGAAAGATCCCAAGACCACAGCCAAGTAGACATCGCACCCAAGTTGCGGGTGTCACTCCTTTTTCTGTAAATGCCGAAGCCCTGTAGACCCAGACAGTTTGACAAATGAGTAGGCTCATGGAGAACTAAGGAGGATGATTAAGGAAGCAGAATCATTGATATATGAGGAGAGCGGCTTTTGAAAAACCTAATTATGAAGCGACCCAGCCAAACGATGAGTTTGCTGAGAAAGTACAGATGTACTTCTGGTTTGTACTTAGAAGCCAATCCCAGAGCAGGTTAGGAACAAAATGAATTTTTCTCATAGGATGTACGTAGGAGTAAAAGGAAGAAATTTAAAAGATGGGGAAATCAAGACCCAGTGTCAGGACAAAAATCCCTCACAAGAGAATGTGTTATTCTCTCAAGATCTCCCCCTGCGCCCAGAGGTCTCACCTCCAGATAGAAGACTTGGAAGCAGATGTCAGCTCCTCTCTACTGTGTCGCTCCCTGGGCCTGATGGACTTGTCAGAAGGACCCTGTCATTGCCAATTCGTGCAAGTGTTTAATGCAAACAGCTTTTGTGTTTACAATAGGACTGTGGTTAGAATAAACAGAGAAAATATTCCAAAATGAACAGGTCTTGAACAACCTTCAAAATCTAGCTAAAAGCCTGGATTAAGAGTATGTCAAGGATCATCTATTTTTTAAAAAATATTTTTGTAGTCTTTTTTCTTAGATAGACCATTTTTAAAGTCTTTATTAAATCTGTTACAATATTGTTTCTGGGATTTCTTATGTTTTAGTTTTTTGGCATGTGGGACCTTAGCTTCCCAACCAGAGATAGAACCCACAGCCCTGTGCACTGGAAGGCAAAGCCTTAACCACTGGACTGCCAGACAAGTTCCAGGCACCATTCTTTACACACTGGTCTTCCCATTGTGTTGAAACACACAGTCCGTGATTTATTCTGACGTTACTACTCCTCCTCTGTGTTGTCAAGCTTTTCCCCCAGAGAGATCCATGGAGCCAGGCCCCCTTTCTGTGCCTGCATGCAGGCCTTGAGCACCTCAACTGTGCCATAAAGCAAAAGCAGCTCAGAATGAAGGGATGGTCCCACCTCCAGCGAGCTGTGGGTTGAGATCAGAAAACGCCACGAGAGGCCAGAGTGACACCTACAGTTTGCCACTTTCTGATGCGGACACGTGGTTCAGTGGCTCTGTTGCATCATTCAGAACTCCAGTGAAATGAAAAAAGTCAAATCACAATGGATTAAGGACTTAAATGTAAGACCTAAAACTATTAGGCTAGTAGAAGAAAACAAACAGCGTAACTTCTTGACATTGGTCCTGGCCATGATTTTTCGGTCATGAGACCAAAAGCACAAGCCACAAAACCAAAACCAGACAAACAGGAGTGCATCAAACCAAAAAGCTTCTAGACAGAAAAGGAAACAATTGACAGAGTGATGGGAGAAAATATTTGCAAACCATTTGTCTGATAAGGGGTTAATATCCAAAATTTTAAAGGGACTCCTACAACCCAAGAGAAAAAATAACATAAAATTTAAAAAGCTGCTTAAAAAGTGGACAAAGGACTTGAGTAGACATTTATCAAAGAAAACATACAAATGGCCGATAGGTACTTTTGGTGGGGTGGGGAGGGAAATCATTTTGTTTTTTGTGGTTGCTGTTGATGCTACTGTGCCTATAGTCATCATCATTAGGATCCGATCTACCCGTATTCGTGTGTTTATTTTTAGGTTACAGACATCATTTTGTATTCAGAACATCTCCTGTCAATATCACATAGCTGGATCTTAATCTCTGTTGCCCTTGTTGAGCTCATTCAGATTTGTCGTAATATAGATGGACTTCTGCTGCCTTATTTTGTATTTCCCACTTATATTCTTTCTCCTTGATTCCTTTTCATTTTCTTTCCTGCCTTTCATTTGATTGATTAAAATTTCTTTGCTTCCTTTTTTTCCCTCTATGGACTAAAATTTTGTCTTCTCCCCCTTACTTTCCTTGAACTTTAAATATACACAATTATATATTAATTATGTATTTAGTAAGAATTTTACTTATAAACACTTTTTCTCTTTGTAATTTTTCTGTACATGTACCTTGTATTTTCTGGTGGTAAGAGATGGGGAGTTGAACAGGGAAGTCACCTAATGATTTTCTCTATTTTCCTTTTTTCCCTATATTTTCCCCAAAGATACTTGCATTTTTAAATACAAATATATGGTTATAATTCAGGTAAAATTAAAGGGCTTATGTGAAAAAAGCTATACAGCACCACACTTCTCTGTATATTTACATTTTGCTCCCTGAAGCAAACTCTTCAAATATCTCTGCAGTTTATTCCAGTAATTACCACCAATCTTCTAAAAAATACACTGACATTGCTGCTTATTGAGTTATCTAATTTAGACAATGCCTATGGACTTGCTGTTTTGGGAGATGGCTCTGGCTTGGGTTCCCAGACACCACAGTTAACCCCTTGCCTTCCTCCACTATAGAGGAAGAATATAGAATACCTTCCCAGATGCCCTTGACGTGGGGTGTGGTCATGTGACACAGTTTCACCAATGAGATACAGTCAGATGTCCCTGGGAGAGCTTATTCTGTCTTAAAAACACAAACTCTCACTAGCAGAAGCAACTGGCCCCCTGTCCTTCATCCATGCTCCTGCCCGGAATGTGGAAACAGTGCACGAAGGGAGAGTGGCCACACACTAAAGAGGGCTTCCCAGAGGGCTCTAGCGGTTAAAAAAAAAAAAAAAAAAAAAAACAACGAAAACTGCCTGTCAATGCAGCTAGATGCAAAAGACGCAGGTTTGATCCCTAGGTTGGAAAGATGTCCTGGAAGAGGGCACGGCAACCCACTCCAGCATTCTTGCCTGGAGAATCCTGTGGACAGAGGAGCCTGGTGAGCTACAGTCCATAGGGTCACAGAGCTGGACACGACTGAAGCAACTCTGCATGCACTCAAAGACAGTGGAGCAGAAAGAAAGCCCGATTCCCAAAGACATGGGTTGTCATTCTACCAGGATTTCTGAGACCACTCTGATAAGGTTTTCTTTCATTCATAACAATTCTATTTATTTCACTTTCTACTTCAAGAAGACCAATTATTCTTAGTTTAAAATATCATCTCTTACCTTTTTATCTATCACTGCCATTTTAATTCCATTAATCCCTTTGATTTTTTCCAGCATTCAGGGTAATTATCACAAGCCTTTGCTCTGTCATGCATTCACTTTTCTGCTGGGTCTTCTCTATTCCTATTCAGTTTCTTCCACTTAAAAGAGAGTTTGTACCTTAAATTATTTTCCTCCTTCGGTAATCTTCCTTTTCAGCTCACTCCGTTGTTTTAGCAATTTATCTTTGAGCTCTTGAGTCACCAAATTCTTGTTCACTTTAAGTTCTACTCTGAAAAGTACTTACAGGAAATTTTTATTTCTTGGGTTGGGTTTTCTTGAGCTTAGACTCTTTCTGTTTGTTTGTTTTAATATCTGCTTTCTTGCACCTTTTAGATGGGTCTTCCTCCACAATGTTGCTTTTCATATTACCTAGAGTGTGTGTGTGCTCATTTGCTTCAGTCGTGTCTGACTCTCTGCAACCACATAGACCACAGTCCACCAGGATCCTCTGTCCATGGGATTTTCCCGGCAGGAATACTGGGGTAGGTAACCATTTCCTACTGAAGGGAATCTCCCCAACTCAAGGACTAAGCCCGTGTCTCCCACATCTCCTGCACTGCAGGCTGATGCTTTGCCTGCTGAACCATCAAGGAAGCCCATTAACTAGGAGAGTCCTTTTTTTATACATTTTATTTGCTCTGTAAAAATGAGGTTGAATTACCCATTAGTCCACCCTCACACCATTTGGCACCTCACTATCTTCCTTTCAGCGTTTCACTTGGAGGTCTGAATGTTGTCAGTCGGCTATGTTTTTGCACAGCCTCAGTAAGCCACATCTGTTTTTGTGTATCCTACAGGAAGAGGATGGGGGAGCCCCAGCTGGACCAGAGTCAGTGTCCTGCATTTATCTGGGTAGAATTAACAACCGTTTAGAAAGCCAAGCCAGGACATGGCCACATCAAACAAACAAACAAAAATCATAATAAAATACAACAATTAATTTACATATCTCTTGGGCCTCCCTGGTGGCTCAGACAGTAAAGAATCTGCCTGCAATGTAGGAGACCTGGGTTTGAATTCTCAATGGGGAAGATCCCCTGGAGGAGGCAACCCACTCCAGTATTCTTGCCTGGAGAATCCCATGGACAAGAAGCCTGGTGGGCTATAGACCATGGGCTTGCAAAGACTCGGACACAACTAAGTGACTAACACTTCTCATCAATATAAAATATGAAAAGTAGATGTTTATTTGAAATCATAATTCTGTATTCTATACAAATGTTAATATTTAAACAAAAATAAGACAAGGTAGTACTTAGTAGTATTTACTAATCAGTTCAGTTCAGTTCATTTCAATTGCTCAGTTGTGTCCAACCCTTTGCAACCCCATGAATCACAGCACGCCAGGCCTCCCTGTCCATCACCAACTCCTGGAGTTTACCCAAAGTCACGTCCATCGAGTTGGTGATGCCATCCAGCCGTCTCATCCTCTGTCATCCCCTTCTCCTCCTGCCCCCAGTCCCTCCCAGCATCAGGGTCTTTTCCAATGTTCTCATGAGATAGCCAAAGTATTGGAGTTTCAGCTTCAGCATCAGTCCTTCCAACTAGATCTAAGCAAATTATATGTGTGAGAAATGTTTAATATTTTTATAATATTTCTTTCTGCCCTCTGATAGAGCAATTATTTAAACCTTTTAAACACATTGAATATAACAGTTATGTTCTGTTACATTATGCTATATTAATATCTATTCTTAACATATTTGAATATAATGCATTGTGAAAAAAGAGAACATAGGACTAGTCAAGCAGGTATTATCCATATTTAATTTAAAATAAAATATGTTTCTTTTGGTCCCATGACACAGTAAGCTACTTGTAATCTTTCTAAATCCTTCTCAAACAATACTTCTCTGAATTTCCTGCAGCCTTGAGGACATCCTTTTTAATGTAGTAGTGATGCTGACAACAGGCAAATATAAAATTCATTTTGTGTTGCCAGCTCTGCCCTTATTAAGCCCACATCACACTGATTTCTGGTTTTGATGATGTCTAAACGTCCTCTCCACAAAGCATTCATACATAGAATACTTACAATTTTATTTACTAGCAATGCCAGGTTTTTAGACTTCTAGGAATTAGTTTCCAGTTCTTTACAAATGCTCAACCACGTCACATCTACTGGTTTGTTATGGTAGATCAGTCGTCTGTCCATCAGTTCCTTTGCATCTCTAAATTTATCAAATACATTTTCTGTGTCTACAATGTCCATAATCTTGAAAAAAATCCAAAGTTAAACCTCATTCACAGAAAATGGCTTTAAAGCCAAGAAGCAGTTTGAATTTGTGGAATTGAAGTTGCATTCCAAATACATTACAGTTTTAGTAAATAAATTGAGAAAGTCCTGTTTAATTTGGCTGCCCACTCTGTTGGCATTTTTATGAATTCTGAAACAGTTTTATTTCTTTCCAAAAATAAGGCTTCTTTTTTTCCATATAAGTGTTTTCCACAACCTAAAATATTTCAAGTGCAGGCGGTTCATCCTTTTCTAAAACTCCTTAATATCTCTTTAAAAATCACCAAAAAGCTTTGAAGAAACATTATATAAATCTCTCTTTTAAAGTAATCCTTTTCCCCATTTTTATCCTCAAGGTATTTCCAAATTAGTGAAGGAGATTCTTCTTATCTCACATTTGAAAATATTTTATAGCAGGCCAACATTTTAAAACCTTTTCTTTTTAATGGCCAAGAAAAATGTGTCAAGATATACCATGCAGTAGGACGCTATTTCCTTTCATTTCTATAAAGTCAAAATTTTATTAATTGCTTCTGATTGTTTTGAGGAACTTGAAAGTGACAGAAAATTCACTGTGAATAACACTGATAAGCAAATCACATCCTTTTTTAGCAATGTTGTGTACGAGGTGTACAGAACACTTAAAAGGTAAGATCTTACCCTTTTCTTTGGCAAAAAGTTTAGAGATTAAATAGAACTTGTCAGAATTTATATTAGCATCATCTAACAAATAAGCAGACCGATGAGCAAAATATAATTTGTCTAATTTGCATTTAGACAAGATTACCAACAACCTTTTGTTTTATATCGTCTGCAACTTCATTAGAATCTTCTTCGAAATCATGAAGATAGTTTGATGCTTCATTTTCTCAACACAAATTACCTATAACCTAAGGAGAACTGGTTTTTGTTTTTTTTTTTTTAATTTCTGTTACTTCCCCTCTTAATCAATGTTACAGAAAACTTGATCGTCAATAACAGCTAACAGAATGAACTCTACAGTGGGAAGGGCCAACAGGTCAACTATCAAATTTTCCCCTTAATTTAACTACAGAACATTTTAATTGCAATATCTGAATCAAGAAAAGTAATAGTTTCACAGACGCTCAAGAAGACAATAATGTGTCTCCATTCATCAAGTATGTTGAAGCCAATTCATAAACCACTATTTTCTTTACTTTTTTTTGAGATTGGAGTTTAACTGTTTTACAGTGTTGTAGTAGTCTCTGTCATACATCAACGAGAGGCCACTATTTTCAACTGAGCCCTAGTGCCTTTCAGTAGAGGAAAAGCACTTAAATTGGCATAGAATTACTTGACTGTCCCATTACAGATTTGTGAGATTCAGTCTCCATATGTGCTTTCACATCCCTTGTTCAACATGCAAGATCCCAATTTTTTTCTGCATGTTGTACAGTATATTTGGCTTGATTATCAATCTCCCTAATCCAGTTACAGGTACCCCTCCGTCTGTTGTTAATATTATACTGGACATTCAAAAGTGAAGTGAAGTCGCTCAGTCATGTCCGACTCTTTGCGACCCCATGGACTGTAGCCTACAACGCTCCTCCGTCCATGAGATTTTCCAGGCAAGAGTACTAGAGTGGGTTGCCATTTCCTTCTCCAGAGGATCTTCCCAACCCAGGGATTGAACCTGGGTCTCCCGCATTGTAGGCAGATGCTTGATCATCTGAGCCACCAGGGAAGTCTATAATTATAGCAAACTATAATTCAAAAAGATACATGCCCTCTTGTGTTTATAGCAGCACTATTCACAACAGCCAAGATACGGAAACAACTTAAATGTCCATCGACAGATGAGTACTTAAAGAAGATGGGGTGTATAAAGATATATACACCACACACAATGGAGTACTACTTGGCTATAAAGCAGAATGAAATAATGCCATTTGCAGCAACATGGATGCAATTAGGCACCATCATACTAAGTGAAGGAAGTCAGAAAGAGCACGATAAATACCATAGGATATTACTTATACACGGAACCTAAAATGTGACACAAAGGAAACCGTCTATGAGACAGAAACAGACTCAATAGACATAGAGAAGACACCTGCGGCTGTCAAGCGGGAGAGGAGGTTGGAAAAGGGATGGAGCAGGAAGTTGGGGTTAGCAGATACAAGCTGTTATATATAGAAGATAAACAACAAAGTCCTACTGTATAGCACAGGGAACTACATTCACTATCCCATGATAAACGGTAAGGGAAAAGAATATTTAAAAAGAATGCATATATATGTATAACTGAATCACCTTGCTGTACAGCACAAATTAACATAATGTTGTAAACCAACTATACTTAAAAAAATTGCAGGGTCATTTAACTTTCTTCTTCAGTGATACCTAGGTCATGCTGAAGCTGGTAAAGTATTGTGATCATTCTCATTTTGTTATCCAAACTCTCAGAAAATCTGGTCACAGTGTTCACAATGTTTAAATTAAACACAGACTGTTAACGTTCACAATTACAATGTCCTTATATTCACACTTAAGTCTCATCACCCAAAATAGTCCAATAAATAGTCCTTTATTATGAACCACGACTCATGACTGTTAATATCAGTGGTCAGAGAAAATGATGGTGACTACAGAAGATACCCATTTATCCATCTATGCCATATCTATGCATGTGCCTGGTAGGCTGCAGTCCATGGGGTCACGAAGAGTCGGACACGACTGAGCTACTTCACTTTCACTTTTCACTTTCATGCATTGGAGAAGGAAATGGCAACCCATTCCAGTGTTCTTGCCTGGAGAATCCCAAGGATGGGGGAGCCTGGTGGGCTGCCATCCATGGGGTCACACAGTCGGGCATGACTTAAGTGACTTAGCAGCAGCAGCAGCATGTGAATTTTGTACTTTTCCCTCAACTTTCCATACCCATCACCAGAAATCAAGACCTTTCCTATCTCACTGAGGGGTTTCCCAGGACACAAGATTTTTAGATTTTCATGCAAAGTTTGAGATGGTCACAAACAGACTAGAATGGTTGTTCACCTTTCTTATGAAATTTCTTAGAACTCTGGTGACAGAGTTCATCTCCCTTGACTAAAGGCATATATTAATCACATGGAAAGAATATTTGGGCTTTCAATTATCCCTGACAGAAGGTGGAACCTCACAGACATCATCAACTCCAGGATTTCATTTCTCCCACCTCACCTACTTCTCCCCAGCAGCCGATGTAATGACGTCACAGCCAGAAAAAAGAAAAGCATTAAGTAAAACTGACGAGTTTGGGTTACAGAGTTACTACTGTGCAAGGTTATGGGAAGTCTTCTAGGGTTCGTCAGAGAAATTGCCTGGTGTAATTTTCTTAATATGGCAGAGATTTGTTGCTGTTTCTACCCAGTATCTACTTCTCCTTTTCATGGCAACAATGCACTAATTTTAACAAAGGTGGGGTGGAGTCCATCACTGAATACTCTGCGCACACTTTAAAAGTCTGGCAAGATCAACGACAAAAAGACAACTCAGTTACAGAATAGGTTTTAAAAAAAACTGGAATAGACCTTTCTCCAAAAAAGATATATAAATGGCTGATAAGCACATAAAAAAAGATGCTTGATATCATTAGCCATTAGAAAAATGTAACTCAAAAGCACAAATGCATACCACTTCCCACAGACTAAGATGGCTAAAATAACAATTTTTTAAGTGAAAAATAATGTGTTGGATACCACCCTATGGCAGAAAGTGAAGAGGAACTAAAAAGCCTCTTGATGAAAGTGAAAGTGGAGAGTGAAAAAGTTGGCCTAAAGCTCAACATTCAGAAAACGAAGATCATGGCATCCGGTCCCATCACTTCATGGGAAATAGATGGGGAAACAGTGGAAACTGTGTCAGACTTTATTTTGGGGGGCTTCAAAATCACTGCAGATGGTGATTGCAGCCATGAAATTAAAAGACGCTTACTCCTTGGAAGAAAAGTTATGACCAACCTAGATAGCATATTCAAAAGCAGAGACATTACTTTGCCGACTAAGGTCCATCTAGTCAAAGCTATGGTTTTTCCAGTGGTCATGTATGGATGTGAGAGTTGGACTGTGAAGAAGGCTGAGTGCCAAAGAATTGATGCTTTTGAAGTGTGGTGTTGGAGAAGAAGCCTGATAGTCCCTTGGACTGCAAGGAGATCCAACCAGTCCATTCTGAAGGAGATCAGCCCTGGGATTTCTTTGGAAGGACTGATGCTGAAGCTGAAACTCCAATATTTTGACCACCTCATGTAAAGAGTTGACTCATTGGAAAAGACTCTGATGCTGGGAGGGATCGGGGGCAGGAGGAGAAGGGGATGACAGAGGATGAGATGGCTGGATGGCACATCACTGACTCGATGGACATGAGTCTGAGTAAACTCTGGGAGTTGGTGATGGACAGGGAGGCCTGGCGTGCTGCGATTCATGGGGTTGTAAAGAGTCGGACACGACTGAGCGACTGAACTGAACTGAAGGATAAAGAGAAATTTTTGGAACCCTAATGCATGGCTGGTGGGCATATAAAAGGGTACAGCTGCTGCAGAAAAGAGTTTAGTGGTTCCTTAAAAAGTTAAACATGGAATTACTTATAATCAAGTGATTCCACTTCTAGGTATATACCCAAAAGAATGGAAGACAGTCACTCAAACAGAAACACATGCATTTATAGAAGCATTATTCACAATAGCCAAAAGGCAAAAACAACCAACTGTCCATCATGTGATGAATAAATACACAAAAGTAGTATATCCATACAATGGAATATTACTCAGCCACAGAATGGAAACACTGATACATACTATAGCACAGATGAACCTTGAAAATATTATGCTAATTTAAAAAAACAGACACAAAAGGTCACTTATTATATGATACCATTTATATGAAATCTCCTGAATAGGTAAATCCATAGAGGTAGAAAGTAGACTAGTAATGAGTAAGTGCAATACCATTAACAATTATTCACTAAGGAAGGCTGGAAGTCACGGGAGATAGAGCAGTCTACAATGAAGTCACTTTGGGTAAATGCTTAGAGAGGATGGTGAATCCAAATGACAGTACGGACAGCTGTACTGTAAACAAAAGACAGGATTGGATACACTTTGAAGTAGTGCATTTGTTGAGCAGTGAAGCTCTTAGTCACATGTGCCCTGCATATAATCTTGATAGTTACAAAGAAGGACTTTTGAGGGACTGGGAATAAGCAGTGATGGGAACTGTCCTTCGTGCTGTAGCCATTGTTCCGGGCCCTTTTGTATATTATCCCATTTAAATCTCTCAACGTGCATATGTGAATTCATTTTGCTGCGCAGTAGAAACTAGCACAACATCGTAAAGCAAATATACTCCGATAAAAGCCAATTTTTAAAACCTTTCAACAGCCTCCTGAGACAAAGCCCTATGATACTCATTCTTAAAGACTGCAAATTGAGACTCAATTGAAATGAGAAACTTGCTTAAGCAAGTTTAAGTGACTTTAAAGTCACTTATAAAGAGGAAAGTCAACCTTTGAATCCTAATCCATGATTGCTGACATATTGTTAATTTCAATAGTTTGGCAAGTTTATACTATATGTTCTTTCAAGTCCTGGCATCCCAGGAGCATGATGAGGGAAAGAAGTTGAAGGTACAAAGAGCAGGCAGAATTCGAGGTTTTCAAACTCTGCGAAGAAGGTAGCTATTATCGGCATCGTATTTTGAAGTTCCACATAAGCATCCACTTGGAAAGGGGGCTGGAATCTTCCACTTATAAAAGGAAAAATCTCATAAGAAATCAGACTTTAAAAATGTAAAACTGTCTGTTTCCTTTCCCCATATCCTTTCTTATAACAGATCCACTGTAAGACCACAATAATTAATCTGTAGACATGGGTAGGTATTGGTTTTCATAGGAAAGTGTGAGTTTACAGCACAGTTTAGATATTTTTGTTGAGAAGCAAAAAGGTAGATGCAGACATAAATGCTTTAGCTTTAGTTAATATAGATTTAATATCAATGATGGCCCAGAGAACCTCAGATTATAGATAGAAATAAGCATAGACTTATGGGCTTCCCAGGTGGCACTAGTGGTAAAGAACCCACCTGCCAAAGCAGGAGGCATACGAGATGAGGGTTTGATTCCTGAGTTGGAAGATCCTCTGGAGTAGGATGGCAACCCACTCCAGTATTCTTGCCTGGATAATTCCATGGACAGAGGAGACTGGAAGGCTATGGTCCATGGATCATAAAGAGTCAGACACGACTGAGCAACTTAGCATGCAGACAGGGCTCAAAGAATTTAAACAGCGAGACCTGGGTTCGATCCCCTGGAGATTGAAAGAAGATCCCCTGGAGATCAAAGGAAGATCCCCTGGAGAAAGGAATGGCTACCCACTCCAGTATTCTGGCCTGGAGAATTCCATGGACTGCATAGTTCATGAGGTTGCAAAGAGTCAGACACCACTGAGAGGCTTTCACTTCCATGCATTCTATGATGAAAACAGATTGGGATTTAAAGTCAGATTGAATCTGACTCTGACCTGAATGCTCAATCTGGTATAACCTTGGATATGTTGCTAAACATCTCTCAGACTCTGTTTCCTTCTTTGTAAAATGGAGGCAAAAATGCCAACTTCACAGTGATTTTGTATATTGTGAAAACATCAGACATGTATTAGGTTCCCAATTAATGCTTCATTTTTATTAATACTAATAATTCAAATTCTTGACAGACTATAGTAATGATACACTCTGTGACATTTACTTTGCTGAGGACTTTGTGGAGGCCACATGGTTCCACGTCAGACTGGCTCTTGAGATTAAAATTCTGCTCCACAGCAAACATTTTGACAAGTCTGCACAGCCATTTGCCTTCACATTTAGCCTTACACTTGAAGTGGTGGATTGGAAGGCCTTGGAACACCCACAGCAAAAAGAGTAATCTTTACTCTGCAATTAATTTACCTGTTTTTCCCTTTTAGTGGTCATGATATGCAGTTGATATTTGTGTTGGAATAAATACTTTCATATCCATCTTAAGATGTGTCAAATGCACCATCCTCTCACTAAACAAATTGTCCAAGATCTGAGTCAATTGGGTTGCCCAAGCCATGAACAGCCATAAACCAGTTCCAGCTATGAAATTCCACCTGATGGGAACTTCTCAAAGGGTAATTTTCAGGGATAGAAGCTGACCCTGAGTGAATAGAAAACATAGTTATTTTCAAAACTCTTTTCTAAGACACCAAAAATTACTTTATAACTCCTTTTTAAGCTGCTTGCCTTTATGAAACCAAAAATACAAAAACAGAATATATACAAAATTTCATGAAAATCAAAAGCCATTCAACAGTTGGCTTCCAAAATATGCTCTTATACTTCTGCTTCAAAACACAGTCTCATATTGATCCAGTGACTAACTGTTTGATGAACTCATTTCAGCCTTCACTGTCAACTCTGACCAGAAAAAAAATAAAATAAAAAACTAACTTGTGATGAACATTTATTGCCATCACAAACAAAATTCAGGAAGCCAATATTTGGGTTTTCCAAACAGCACAAAAAATAAAATAATAAATTGAATTTCTCAAAAAACTATTTTCTTTGAGAGACTTGGAAATAACATGTCTATAAATATAAAGTCATTTCATTGCAACACTTTATACTAACATCTTAATATGCCAGCTTGTATATGAGGTAATTTGGAAATGTAATACCCATGACTAACAAGGGATGGCAGTGGTCTATATACGTGCTCAGGGTTGGTGGGTTGCTGACGTCTGGAACTGCCTTTCCTGTTTCTCTGCCTTGTGACTTTTTTTAAAATTGTTATCTGTTTTATACACAGTAGTATATATATGTCAATCCCAATCTCCCAATTCATCCCACCTCCCCTTTCCCCCCTTGGTATCTAAACATTTGTTCTCTCTGCCTGTGTCTCTATTTCTGTTTTGCAAATAGGTTCATCCATACCATTTTCTAGATTCTACATATATGCATTAATGTAGGATACTTGTTTTTCTCTTTCTGACTCACTTCACTCTGTACAACCACATTAGAGCCTCCTATGTCTCTGCAAATGGCACGGTTTCATTCCTTCGTATGACAGAGTAATAGTCCACTGTGTGTGCGTACCACGTCTTCTTTATCCATCTCTCTGTGGGTGGACATTCAGGCTGCTTCCAAGTCCTGGCTATTGTAAATAGTGCTGCTATGAATACTGTTGGGGTGGCGGGCCCTCTCTGCCTCATTGATTCTTGATATTGTTTCAGAAAAACTCCCTTCCACTGTTATGGCCTGGTCATTTCCCACTTTCCTTCTTACCCCTTATAATCATAATTCTGCGGGTGTCAGGCTTCCTGGGTGGCTCAATAGTTTAAAAAAAAAAAAATCCTCCTGCCAATGCAAGAGACATGGGTTCAATCCTTGATCCAGGAATATCCCACATGCCACAGAGCAACTAAGCCTGTGGGCCACAATTACTGAGCCTGTGCTCTAGAGTCCAGGAGCCACAACTACTGTGCCCATGTGCCACCACTACTGAAGCCCAAGCGCCCTACAGCCCCTGCTCCACAACGAGAGAGGCCAGCCCACTGAGAAGCCCACACTCCGCAACAGAGTAGCCCCCGCTCGCAGCAGCTAGAGAAAAAGCCTGCCCAGCAACGAAGAGCCAGCACAGCCAGAAATAACTATTTAAAAAATAACTCTGCTAGTGCGTTATTTAATTTCATAAGAGCATCCTATAACTGGCAGACCTTGGTACTAAATCTGAAAAGCATTTTGTGGGGGTTCATTTGACCCCAAACATGCTATATAACAAGGGCCAAAACATGCTATATAACACAAGCCACAGTATGGTATATAATATAGGATTTTATCGTGTGGATGATGATCACTATAATTAGTGTGGGCCCTTTTCAGAGACAAATTATTTCAGTCATAGGAAACAGAGATGCGAGGTTCCCTCTTTCCTTTTCAGAGTCCTCAGGCTCTAGTCAAACAGTACACCACCTGTGTTTACTGTTTCAAGTCATTTAATATTCGAATGACTTTTATATATCAAGGGAAAAGGTCATCGTGTTACAGCAAGGTAGGGCAAAACTACGCTTGGATATTCCTGTCAAAAGAACTGGGATCTTACCTTACTTCTTCTACCCACGACCTGTATAAACTACAGGAAAATCACCTATTTTGAACTCAGTCTTTATTTATCAAGCCGGGGGTACTGAAATGATTACCCTCTACTTTCCCTTCTGCATACAATATTTCAAGAGTCTATGAAAATTAAAAGCACTGCTGTCAGAAAGTCTAAAATTGTTTCATCCTTTTAAAAAATATTGTAGAAATATTTAGGTTGCAAAAATCTTAGCAGTTCTGAGAAACAGGAATGAGATGCTCCCAAAGTATAATATTTGGAAAAGTTCTCATAATTGTGAAAGAAGAAAATGGACAGAGGCTCTGCTAAACACTTAGAGAAAGACCCCACCCAGAGAGTACGAACTGGAGGTGATAGCAGCGTGGGAATCTCTGGGAAGGTGTGGTCGCCTTCCTCCTAAACACCTGCACGTGAGAAGCCACCAAGGTTTGCTTTTGATCAAACACGTTGGAAAGTTAACCATGGTGCAGAGCATTATCTCAGTGATACTGAAATAAGAGCAAGACCTGTGGCTCTATTCCACTATATTCCTTCTTTAGGCTGCCAGATCTCTAAATTGGCAAAATAGTAACTATTAACACTCGGATTTCCTTCTCTCTTTCCTCCTTCCTCTCCCTCCTTCCCTCCCTCCCTTTCTTTCTTTCTCTTTAATCTGACTTTGAAGATCCTGCTCTGAAATATTTGAGTAGAGACCTATACCAAATTCCACCTTAGTCCCCACTCAACAACTGTTACTGATTACAAACAAATACTGAGACAAAGTATCTCTGTAAGACTGAAATTATAAATTAAAAAAAAGACAAACTGGGTATGTATATTAAATACATGGTTACGAATGCAAAACTTTGTCAGAAGCAGTGAAGAGAAGACAGACTATAGCAGAAAACTGAATTAGTCAAGTTCAATGCAAACACAAAGAATTTCCCTAAAATGCAAAAAAAAAAAAAAAAACTCATATGAACAAACTAAGGTAACAAAAGGAAGGAGAAGGCGAAGGAGAGAAGAATGAGAGAAGCCAAGATATAAAGATCCTTCCCTGGTTCATATTTTCTTTTCTTTTCTTTTCTTTTTACTTTATTTTACTTTACAATACTGTATTGGTTTTGCCATACATTGACATGAATCCACCACGGGTGTACATGCGTTCCCAAACATGAACCCCTCTCCCACATCCCTCCCCATAATATCTCTCTGGGTCATCCCCGTGCACCGGCCCCAAGCATGCTGTATCCTGCATTGAACATAGACTGGCGATTCGATTCTTACATGATAGTATACATGTTTCAATGCCATTCTCCCAAATCATCCCACCCTCTCCCTCTCCCTCTGAGTCCAAAAGTCCACTATACACATCTGTGTCTTTTTTGCTGTCTTGTATACAGGGTCATCATTGCCATCTTTCTAAATTCCATATATATGTGTTAGTATACTGTATTGGTATTTTTCTTTCTGGCTTACTTCACTCCATATAATCGGCTCCAGTTTCATCCATCTCATCAGAACTGATTCAAATGTATTCTTTTTAACAGCTGAGTAATACTCCATTGTGTATATGTACCACAGCTTTCTTATCCATTCATCTGCTGATGGACATCTAGGTTCATATCTTTCTTTCCCAGGATCACCCATCTCAAACTTCACCTACATTAATATCCAACTACTTGTTCACTCCACCCAAACTAGTCTGTTTCTTGATTCTATGCATCCTCTTGTGCTTTTCTCTCCACCTACAAAAACACGTTGCTTTTGTTCCCTCCATTCCCCATTCCCAATGCTAATGGGCTAAATCCTCCCCATTAATCAAAACTCTTCAAAGTCCTTTTTGAATGAATGAATAAATGAACATTTTAATGATCAATAATGGTTTTGTTAGTTTCAATGCATGTATCCATAGCCAGACAATCCAATACAACATTTTGCAGACTAAACATTACTGTAACTATTTTCATTTAGCTTTAATTTTCATCATTACAAAAGCAATGCCTAATAATTACAGAAAACACTTTTAAAGTTAACATTTAGCCCTGGTGGCTCAAACAGTAAAGAATCTGCCTGCCATGCAGGAGATGCGGGTTTGATCCCTGGGTGGGGAAGATCCCCTGAAGAAGGGAATGGCAACCCACTCCAGTATTCTTGCCTGGAGAAACCCATGGACCGAGGAGCCTGGCAGGCTATAGTCCATGGGGTCACAAAGAGTCAGACGCGACTGAGCGACTGAACAACTCCCATGGATCACTGTTCTTCATTACCTGATGTCAATTAAATCTTCTAAAATAATTTTTAAATATATTTTATCTGTAGTTTTTTTCAGATGGGAAGATTAATCTGATCCCAGTTCTTCCATCTTGGGAACAGAAATCGTCTGCATGTTCTTATACATAGTTGAGATCATTCTGGATTTTGACGTTACTTGTTGTGGTCAATATTTTATCTTAAGCTCATACTACTGACTAACAGCATTCTTAATGTATTTGTTGAGTGTTGCTACATGATATGATGATGTATAAATATATCCATTTTACAATGCATCCCATGCAAAGAGTCAGACATGACTGAGCGATTAACTTTCACCCATGTTATCACATTTTTTGCTTATAATATTCCCAGTTCTAAATAATATCATGATTGATATTTTTGTACACAAATATTCATCTGCCTGTCTCAGTGATATTCTGGACAAATTTCAAGAAGTGAAAAAATTAGTTTAAGGGATGGGAACGTGACCAAAAAAAAAAAAAAAAAACCTGATGTACATCATCCCATTGTCTTCAGGAAGATTTTATCAATCTACACTCCTAACAGAGTATATGTGAGTGCATCTTTTGAATCCTCACCAACAATATTACTTTTCTAAATATTTGCCACTCTGATTTATGGAATTGGCATCCTGATATAAATTGTGTGCCCGTGATTATTGGCAAATTGAATATTTTCATGGGATTATTGGTTTTTCTATTTCCTCTTGGTGAATTATGTATTTCCATTCTTTATTGCTATTAAGATATTGGAGTGCTCCAAAACAACCGAGCTAGGCTCCCTGGCCTTATTCTCTTGCAATATACCCCAGTCACATATGAACCCACCATCCTTTCTTGTTTTTCCTTTTGTTGTTGCTGTTGTTTTTGCACTTGCCTCTGCCTAGAGGGTTCTTCTTTTATAACCTTAACGACTTTGAAAACCCTTTCCTATTTGAAATCAAAAGCTGCCTTTTTTAGTGAATTCTTCCTTGACAGTTCCTGGGTAGACTAAGATCCTCCTTCTTTAAACATCCTGCCATTATATTACCATATTGTGCATGTCATGCATTGGAGAAGGAAATGGCAACCCACTCCCGTGTTCTTGCCTGGAGAATCCCAGGGACGGGGGAGCCTGGTGGGCTGCCGTCTATGGGGTTGCACAGAGTCGGACACGACTGAAGCAACTTAGCAGCAGCAGCAAAGCACAAGGGCTGTATATTTTCATCTCAAAGTCCACACATCTCCACAGATAATAAATGGTTAAAAGAGTGCATCGCAAACAACAATGTTCATTTTTTCAGACGATAGTTATTGAATACCTGCTATCTGCCACTTGAAATTAAAACCTAATTTTTTAATAATTAACTTCTTTGAAACGGCAAATGATTGTTTTCTAGCCATTCTTCTCATTGGCTCTTTTAAATATAATTAACGATCACATGTGATCTAATATTAAAATGGCAATATAACTGAACTTAGAACGTTTCCAATCTGTTCCCATCCTGCAATCTCTGTGTAAATTCTTTAAAGAAGCTAGCTATAGAAGGCTATACATCTGCTTAATAGATTCCTTTTGACCTTCACTTTCTAGCTGATTGAGTTGGCCTGTCTCTGCTTAATGAACATATCTCAGACCCAGCACCCACTCACAGCCCCATAGGGAAAGCGGAATGTGCTCCCTTCACCCATATGCTTCATAATTTGCCTGAGTGTGGAATCAACCTCTGAAGAATTTGGTAATGGCCTATTAGAAGCATCTCTTCCTTTGGGACTTCCCTGGTGGTCCAGTGGCTAAGCCTCTGCGCTCCTAATGCAGGGGACCCAGGTTCAGTCCCCAGTCAGGGAGCTAGATTCCCACATGCCACAACTAAAGACCTCACACTCTGCCAACAAGACTGGGCATGGCCAAGCCAATAATACTTAAAATAAAAGCAACTCTTCCTCAAAGCAAAAGGCAAAGGTCAAAAGAGTCTTTCCTGATACAGGTCTTTCTGAACCTCCCATCAGCTCTTCAAAACCCCTCACCCACATATTTGAAAGCAGTTATAGTATTGCGAGGAAGGCATGATTTACAGGAAGAAACAAATTTCTTTGCAAAAGTTTCTTGCTCATTCAGCCTGGGCTAGAAGATTAATAATCTATTGAAAGTGGAAATTCCTAAGAGCCTGCCTCCAAACTCCAGAGGGGAAATGGGAGCAAATCCATGAAACACACGTGCTTCATCATTCAGTCCTGTCTGACTCTTTGTGACCCTGAGGATGGTAGCCCGCCAGGCTCCTCTGTCCATGGGATTCTCCAGGCGAGAATACAGGGGTGGGTTGCCATTTCCTCCTTCAGGGGATCTTCTCAGGGATGGAACCCACACCTCTTACGTCTCCTGCATTGGCTAGTGGGTTCTTTACCATTAGAGCCACCTGGGAAGCCCAAATCTATGAAGAGGTATGGGCAGAACAGGTTTCAGCACATAAAGATGGGAATGGAGTGTCGGTAGAGAACACTCACAGAGTCAAGGGGCCATGTAGGACCGTCCCAGGTACACAGGTCCACCAAGTTTTATTCTGTTTTGCTTTGGAGCCTCTGTCTATACAAACAGCTGGACATACCCAAAATCAGCATGTTACCAATATTCCATCTGCCCCATCTCATGTCATGCTGAGGACAAAATACCATACCACAGGAGAGATCTCATTGCCAGATCATCTTCTTTGAATCAAGGACTGGCCATGGGGTCCCCGGACAACCCCATATGCATGTATTTTAGAGCTCCTCCTCCTCCTCAAGGTATCCAATTCACCTCACTCGAGTATCAGGGTGTCTAGGAGCAAGAAAGAGACTAGGAGCCCTGTGGATGCACAGCCAACCAAAACCCACCTCAGGCCCAGAGCAGGACCCACACATTTCTAGGCAGGCTCTCCAAAGTCCTGAGCCTCCTGAGAATCCAGGTCCACACAAGGAGGGCTTTCTGGCTCAGCTCTAAAGATAAAGGCGTGATGAGGACATTTCCACAAAACAGGAAATCTGTCCATTTCACAAGCCCAGCACTGGGGTCAGGAAGTGCCTTCCACCCTGTACTTTTATGGTTGCCATAATCTGAAGACAGGGTTCACCTTCTGCTATTTTCAAACCCTCCTGCCTAGAATCAAGATAGACACTTACAACGTTCTCAGATAAATATCAGAAGTCCTAGTTCAGGGCAGGTTTGATCTGTATCACACAGTAGAGGATCTAAGGGAAACAGTCTTGACATCAGGATGGAAGGCTGAGTTTGACCTCTTTGGGTTTTAACTGCCTCATTTTAAAACAAAGGAATTGGACCAGCAGGTCCTCAAGGCACTTCCAACTTCAGATCCTATGACTTGAATGTCTACAACTGGCCCTAATCAGGGAGAGATCACTGGCTTCCCAAAAAGATGACAGGGATTTCAACCAGCAAACCTAGTCACCAAGGCTTTAATACATGTAGGAAACTATTCATTCCATGATCAGCTACAGGCTTGGAGTCAAGTGGCAAAGACACTAATCACTCTGTCAGTAAGTTGAGCCTGTGTGGCCCACTCCCAAAAGAAGCACTTGTAGGGCTGGGGTGGAATTTTTTTTGTTCCTGTTCCAGGGTATTTGAGTCCAAGTGATCTGGAGCAAACATTTTTTTAAACCGGCCATGTGAGCCCAAACCCTGGAGACCACAGGGTCTTAATTACACTAAACCGAGACCAGCAAAAGCCACAAAGCCATTCATGGGAGAGTAAGGGGGAAAGAACACCCAGGGAGAGATTCGGTAGCTATTTTGAAAACCAGGAAAATTTGCTGCTCTGTCTCAGTGACAAAGTAGCTGAGTCACCGAATCGCTCATGATCTCAGGGAACCCAAGAGCTTTGGTGGAGTCTCCACTCATCTGTCAGCTACTCTGAAAAGCGGAATGGTAGGATACTTGGGGAAATTCCAGAAGGTCTGGGTCTGCAAAAAAAGAAAAATGTAGGGAGTTTTGCAAGGAGGGAAAGGAGGAGAGGGACATGTTTTAGAGCTTGTAGACTGAAGATGAAATCATCGTAAAGAACTGCCCGTGAAACAATGCCTAGTAATCCTGCACTCAGGCAAAGCCCAAATGCCAGCGATGCTGCGAGATCAGGCCTTTGAAGGGAGAAGATCACCTAAAACTATTCTAAGCACAGACAACAGGAGGCTAAGCTGGAGAATTTGCTTATGAGGCTTGCTAAAGACCCGACACATTCATCTCCTCCTCTTGTCAAAGTGTTGGCGCCCGGGTGAAGCACATGGTCTCTGAACACCATGGCCCCATAGAATGCTAGGCCCCCAGGAACTCCTGAGCCTGAAGAGCATCAATTATAGCATGAGAATCCTGCTGAAAGCCTGAGAGGTCATGGATGGGATGGGAATATTGAAAATGTCCTCAATGAGGGTTAGACCAGCAGAGTCCTGAACAACACATTTCCTGACCTCCTGACTTCTTGGAAAAGCTCCAGAGAAATTTCAAGTGAAGGATTTTGGCATTTTCTTTTTTTTTTTTTTTTTTTGGCCACAAGACATGTGGGATCTCTCGACCAGGGATCAAACCTGCAATCCTTGCATGGCAAGGCAAATTCTTAACACACTGGGAAGTCCCGGGAAGTCCCAGGGAAGTGCCAGGGAAGTGACAAGGAAGTCCCATACACTGATGTTTTTAAGGCAAGAGAGGTCAACAGAGTTTAAAGTCCTGAAAAATAAACTGATGCTAACAGCAGAAATTGCCATTCTTTTTACAGAACCATAGGTCCACCCTGGAAATGAGGGCACAAAGTTACCGGACGAGTTGAGACATGGAACAAACACAGGCTCTTCTAAAGTCATAAGATGAGCCAGACCAGCAGTCCATCTTTGCCTCAATAAATTTTCCTACTTAGCAAACTTGGAAAGCTCAAGGAGAGCTTTGGTGCAGATAAACAAACTTGTTCACAGGGGAACCAGCTAGTGAGAGTGAGCTCACCCGGGCCTTGGGTCATTCCTTCCCCCGCCCAACCCACCACCATTCTATAAAAAGCTGCCCCATAAATTCCAAAGCCCCATAAATTCCAGCTGAATGGATTATCAAACCAAATACTGGAAGCCTAGCTCCATCTCAAATAGGAAGCAGAGCCTGAATGTGAATGCTGCCTGTCACGTCCCCTCACACTCAGATCTTTCTCTTCTGCCAACCTCAGGCAATCCTCTAGACAAATCTGAGGAAGAGATAAAAGAGGCCATGTGCGCCTCCCCTCCAGTGAGACTCTCTTCTCTCTCAAGCTGACGGTTGCTGCCTTCACTCTCTTAGCACGATTCCTCTCCCTCCAGGCACCTCAGTCTTTCACGCAAGAGACTTCAGGGAGATCTACCACATCATTTCCCAGACATGTTTAGACATGATAGAACCTCACATGTGAAGTTCTTGGTATCAAGGAGTAAGATAATAAATAGGAAGTACCTACAATGGCATCCGGGCTTTCCCAGGTGCCCCAGTGATAAAGAATCCATCTGCCAATGCAAGAGATGCAGGTTTGATCCTTGGGTCAGGAAGATCCCCTGAAGGAGGAAATGGCAACCTGCTCCAGTATTCTTGCATGAAAATTCCACAGAAAGAGGAGCCTTGTGGGCTATCCAGTCCAGAGGGTCACAAAGAGTCAGACACGACTGAACACACACACACGAAATAGCACCCACTCAGTAAATGTTGGCTTTTATTAATCATCAGATAGGTTATTCAAACAAAATTTTTTTATGAAGTTCTTTTCAGTTAAGAGTATACCATGGTCTGGGCACTTGGGCCAATGGAGAACAGCAAAATAAATATAATTTGACTTCTACCTTCAGAAGGTTGAGAATTTCGAGGAGAGAAAAGACAACACAAACCAACGTGTGTGTGTGTATGCTCAGTCACTTCAGTTGCGTCCAACTCTTTGCGCCCCTGCAGACTGCAGCCCTCCAGGCTCCTCTGTCCCTGGGATTTCCCAAGCAAGAACACTGGAGTGGGTTGCCATTTCCTTCACCAGGGGAACTTCCCCATCCAGGGATTGAACCCACCTCTCCTGCCTCTCCTGCACTGCAGGGGGATTCTTTACAACTGAGCCACCGGAAAAGCCAACACGGGAGTCAAATCTGATATGTGTTTAAGGAAAATGTGAACAAAGCGCTGGAGGAAGGAAAATTCCTTCCTGTGAGGTGCCTGAAAAGTGGGGGGAGTTTCTCCCATCCAATAAGACAGCGATGCCCTTCCAGAGGGAGGGAAGCACCTGAGGAAAAGGTCTGGAGCAGGACAGGGAATCCCACGTGCAGGGGCAGCTGACTAGAGGGATGAGAGGAGGGCAAGGTAAGGAAGGAGACGGAGATCAGGATATGTTGGGGTTTTTTAATATATACATATATATATATTTCTTAACACACACGCACACATATATATGGGCTTCTCAGGTGGCTCAGCAGTAAAGAATCCGCCTCCAGTTCAGGAGATGCAGATTCAATCCCTGGATCAGGAAGATCCCCTGGAGAAGAAAACGGCAACCCACTCTAGTATTCTTGCCTGGAGAATCCCAGGGACAGAGGAGTCTGGTGGGCTACAGTCCATGGGGTCACAAAGAGTCGGGCATGATTTAGCAACTAAACACACACACACACACACACACACACGCATTGGCTACACTTCATGGCATGTGCAATCTTAGTTCCCTGACCAAGGATTAAAGCCACAGCCCCTGCATTGGAAGCATGCAGTCTTAACCACTGGACCACCAGAGAAATCTCCCAGGACACATTCTTAATTGCTTTGAAGTTAGGGAAGGCCAACTGGAAGGCTAGAGGAGCCATCTAAGTCTGATTAAAAATGGCTCAGAGTAAAGCGACGGTCAGGAGGAAACAGGTTCAAGCTGACACAAATCTATGGCCCTCAGACTCTGCCAGCACGGAGGGTATTTGGGAAGTGAGGGAGGCCTGGAGCAGCCACCTTCCCTGGGAGTGAGGGCTGGCAAGAGGCCACAGAGGGTGAGTGACATTGCTCGGCTTGCCCCTTCTCTCTAGAAGGTGTGCAGTTTGTGTCTCTGTCGTAAATCTCACCCTGAGTACTATCTGGAGACAGGGTTTTATTGGAGGACAGCTGCATAACTAATTTTAGGTTTGCACTGGATAAATAGGGCAGGTTTAATCTCCAGGGCAGGGAGGAGTCACAGAAACAACGCTGAGCATCTGTTCTCACTGAGGCATCTGAGAATAACTCTCCCAGAGCTTGCCAGCACTTGCGAGATGACCCTCAGTAGAGCTATTCAGACCCCCTGACATGTTCCCGCATCCCTGGAAGACCCTTTCAAAGCCCCAGGTTCTGGCATCCCAGTGGACTAGAGTCGAACCCACTGGGGCATGCCTTAGTTACTTTTTGGGACACGGAGTTCATGGGAGAAGGTGAGTGATGGCAGAGACCTCCCGCCTGCGCGTTTGCCTCTAGCTTTGCTGACTGATCTGAAGCAGGCGGCCAAGTATCCAATAGCATTTATATTCCTAACGAGGAACAACATTAAAGCCCAGCAAAGCTTCTGAGATTTTTGGCACCTTCTTTCTTAATGCCCACAACAAACCTAGGAGGTAGGACTTGATATTCACACTTTGAGAAATGTGAGAGTTGAGTTGAGAAAGGATAAAGGACCTGCCAAGGAATCAGCTAGAAGGAAGGCTAAAAGGCAGGTCTTCTGATTTTAGCACCTTTCTTCTCATTATGCTGCTGGAGGCTGGAGGCAAGGCAGAAAATGAGGTAGCCTTAAGAAAGAATTCAAAAGCAGAGAGAACAGACCTTTTAGCCTTTGAGAGGAAATAGTCACTCAGCTGAAGAGAAAGGCAAATTAAGCAAATTGGTCCATGAGTTTAGAGGGTCACTGAAATTTAAACAAACTTTAAATGCTTATGATTGTCTTACCTATGGTGGTTTTAGAAATCAAATGCTGGACAATGGTGGTTTAAGAGCAAAGGCTCATGTATCAGACAGGGTTTAAATTCCAGCTCTTTCACTTAAATCCCAGCATGTTACTTAATTTCTTTCAGCTTCCTTTTTATTTTTTTCTCCCTGTTAGAACTGGGGACAGTAATAGCACCTGCCTCTAAGGGGAAAGGATCAAGTGAGATAATGCATGCTAAGAGTTTAGCACAGGGCAGAGCACATAATAAACGCACGGCAATGACAGCTCTATTGAAATAGCTGGTGGAAAAGCCTCTCCTCTGTGGAGGTTCAGTTTTAATTTGGCATTTGGATCAAGAAGAGAAATCATTTTGTCTTTTACGGAACAGATCAGAAATGCAAGAATATGCCAAGGTCCCCGAAAAGTCTGTGTCATTGGAAACATCCATGACTGTTAATCCCTGGGGTTACTTTCCCATTTTTCTATACACCTTGATTGGATCTGTGCTTGAATTCTACTCCTTTTCCAGGAGAAAAAGAGCAATAGCGAGGGCAACTAGCATGAGTCTCTGAGAAGGGGGCTTTGGTGCTTTGTTGTTTACTCTCCATCCCCCAGTTTGATATAAAACTATCAGGATCCCATAAAGGAGGGGCCTAGGGCCAAGAGAAGCCAGGGAGGACTCACCTAGAGAAGCTCTCTAAACAACATGGTACCCGAGTGAGCACTGAGGGATACTGGTATGTGGGTGGGCCCAAGAGATGCTGCTAGGTTTTCACATGATATAGGATAAGTACCAAATATCTTTGAGCTGTCAAAGAGATGCATGGAGACAACAGCAGTTTAGAAGAGTCCTGGAGGGGCCTTCCTTGGTTGTCCAATGGTTAAACCTTCACCTCCAAGTGCAGGGAAGGAAGCTTGATCCCTGATCAGGGAGCCAAGATCCCATATGTCACCCAGCCAAAAAATCAAAACAAAACAGAAGCAGTATAGCAACGATTTCAATAAAGACTTTAAAAATGGTCCACATCAAAAGAAAAAAAATAAGGCAATCTTTAAAAAGAAGGGGGGGAAATAGAAGAGTTCTGGTGAATAGTGCAAAAAGATACAGCTCATGGATTATTGACCAAAGGCCACATTAAGACTGCATATGTCAGCAGCAAAGGCCTACAAAACCATGATAAAAACCGAAATATCCAAATCAAACATATTCAAATTGAATAATGAAGTTTAAGAGGGAAATAAAATGTATTCAATAATTACAGAGAAATCAAGAAAGTTAATTTTTTGTCACTGAGCTTGTGACTCTGAAGTTTCATACTTAACTAAACGAGGATCCTTTGATAGAATTTAGTTGAATTTCATTTTGCAATACATTTGCACTTCAGAGAGTTTTCAAATGAGGTACATGTAACACAGACTCCCAAAAAAGAGGTGGTCTCCAAACAAAAATGGATCCCTAGCCAAATCAGTTTTGGAAAAGGGTATATATTACCTGGAAGCTTCCCTGGTGACTCAGTGGTAAAGAATCTGCCTGCCAATACAGGAGACTCGGGTTTGATCCCTGGGTTGGGAAGATCCCCTGGAGAAGGAAATGGCACCCCTCTCCAGTATTCTTGCCTGGGAAATCCCATGGACAGAGGAGTGTGGGGGGCTACAATCCATGGGTTCACAAAGTCAGACATGACTGAGCAACTAAGAACAATGAATACACTACATACCCATCTTGAATATTCTGAATTATGTGTTGGCTTTACAAAAGCTCTGAGAAGTCTTAGAGTAAGGAAATGTACCTAGCTTGGTTTAACCCAGTACTTCTCAATATATTTGATGAGTAATTTTTTCTGACTGAGATATCATGCTTTTCACTCTAGGAATTGCTGGTGAAGAGAGATGCAGGTGAGAATGGATGATAATGGCATTAGTCTGGTGACCCAAGAGAAAAATAATCAGGTGGAAGATGAGCCGAAGATTGATGCTGGGATGCGGAAAATATCATGGCTGGGCATGGAAATGCTCCTTTGCCAAACGACCCCATATATCTTGGAAATTGGCTGAATTTTTTCTAATATTCTTTCAAGGTCCTTGCTGAGTCACTCCCATAAATGATGGATCTTAATAGTTCTGAATATCTCTAAAGCCGGCGTGTCTGGCCATCTCCCTTTTTTTAGTTTGTGATTCACTTCACTCCAGCAGGCAGGACCAGGGAGAACAGGCAGAGTTTCACTTTCCAATCATAAAAGCACATCTCAAAGCTAGCACGCAACCAGAATTTCATATCGGAGATTTAACTGGCCATCTTTTCAGAGACCCTGAGAACATCTCATTTCCCTGTCTTTTCCGGACTGTCTTTAGAGGGCTGTACTCATTATGGTAGAGTTGCTGTGATTAAAAGAGATACCTGAAGGCTTCAGGTTAAAAAAAAAAAAAAAAAGGACTTTTGAGTCAGACAGATCAGGCTGAATTCAAATCCCAACTCTGCCTTTTCCTGGCATTGTGATCTTAGGGACTCTCTCACATTTGAGTTTCCTCATCTGAGAATGAGGATGGTGTTATACCCATTATATCATATCTATTCAGGTTTGTTGTGACAATCAGAGGAAGTGGTGCATGGGTGGATGGGAGTTGACACAGGATAAGGTCACTGTACCATATCTAAGGCGGACATAATAGCTATGTCAACCAGTCACCATGAGAATATCTTTGGGACCATCCCCATCTCTATATCTACTCAAAGAGGGAAAAAGTACTAAAAAGTGCTCAGTACCTGATTACTTGGGTGTGCTTCTGGGTGTAAGGGGTGATGACCTTGAGAAGCAGTTCCATCGCTCCGTTAATTCCCAACATGGCTCCTGTGGTGACTGAGAAAAACAAAAGCACACTAGTTATTGACCCATCTGAACCAAGCATTATTTTCAGCATCACAGACTGAGCCTAAAAGAAAGATGAGGTCCATTACCTTTCCTGCCAAAGGCAACGTAAAGTAGAGAAAGTCTATGGTCTTTCATCCCTGGCTTGGAAGTTAAAGATACCTGAAAAGCACACATTATCTTCTCATACTATCTTTTTCTCAAAGGGGGCCCAAGCCATGAAATTATGTTTTTCATTTTCTGGTGGCCCATTGCCCTACACCATTGTATTCAGAGGGGCGGGCAGTATAGTTACCTTACAATGTTGTGTTGGTTTCTACCATACAGCAAAGTGACTGAGCCACACGTATACATATATCCCCCGTTCCCTGGACTTCCTTCCCATCTAGGTTATCACAGACTATTGAGCAGAGTTCCCTGTGCTGTACTGTCACTTTTCATTAGTTATCTGTCTTATACATAGTAGTGTATATATGCCATCCCCTTTTCCTCCTTGGTATCCAGACTAAAGTAAGTCAAAATGAGAAAAAACAAATATTGTGTATTAATGCACATATGTGAAATCCATTGTATTTTTAATCAGAATAGTCAAGGTAATTGCTGAGCAGAAGATTTCTCCTTAAGTAGACCTTTGGCTTTCTGGCAACTTCAGATCAAGCTGTTTCACCCACTACCAACTTCCCATATGACACATATATGCATGCACACACAGACAAAATGACATTCACACATGCGTGCACACACACACACACACACAGCCAGCATCTTAAGAAACAGTTTCTTGGATACATTTTACTGTTTGGAGAATTTACAATGAAGAAAAGTCATAAGTGGATGGGTTAAGGGTGAGTACAACGTGGATTCACTTCTTTAAAACTTTAAGGAACAACTTACTAAAAAAGATAGCAGCCTTTCTGTTCCATGCCAAATCCAAGTTCTCCTACTTTTGCATTTGGATCTCCGAACACTGAGGCTGTGGCTTGACTATGCTTCTATCCATTAGTTGGTCCTGCTTAGAGGTAATTACCAGAAATCTTTGCCTTTTTGTCCAAGTGGATGGTTGGAGAAACATAGTAAGAGATCTGAATAACAGAAAGAGACTCAAAGGGGCATCTGGTCAACCTGGCAGCTTCAGGTAAGTATTTTGGATACAAAACCTCTGGATGCCACTCTCATCTCCAATGCTGCTCCAGCTTCTCCACAATATCCCCAGCACCCGACTCCACTCAGCTCACTTTAGGAAGAGCTCTGGTCACATCAAAAAATAAGAGGAATCCACAGGATACAAAATGGAATCAGTTTGGCTGGGGGCAAAATGTTCAGTTAGGAGAAGGAAAGAAGGTTATCTTCCAAGGTGTGACTTTTTTTTTTTCCTTTTACTGCACTGTTGTAGTGAAACAGAGCAGGATCCTATGGTCCTTGCCGTGCCCCCTCCGACCACCACTCTTCTGTCTATGGAAAAACTTTAACCAAAAATAATTTAATCAGAAATGTGAGAAAATGCAGAAGCAAAGTAAAGCTATCAAAAGAAACCAAATAATAGTTCAGTCCATAAGCAAAGTCAAGGACTTTTCGTTCCTTCTCAAGAGCTAGTGATAATATACTGAGCCATATCCTGTAAGCTGTCTTGCAGATGCTGAAATTCCCACCAGGTGGAAGAAGTTAAGTACATGGTGAACAGACTGTAACCATGACATGAGCTGCCACAATTCCAGGAGCTGGCCTCAAAGAAATGGAACTGCAACTCAACCCGGAACTGAGACTGAACCTGCGACGAAAGATTAGCTGCACTTAATCAAGGTGACGCTGGTGAGACCACTGATGACCAGTTTCAAGAGGGCTGTCAGAGCCTACCATGCTGTTTCTGCATGTAGCCCCCTCCCTCAGCCTATAAAAGCTCTTGACCCCTGATTGTCAGGGTGCTAGGTGTGGAGGAGGGCACGGAGTTGATCGTTGGACTGGCATCTACCCTCCCCCTCTGCTTGCCAGCATCCAAAATGAAGCAAACTTTCCTTTCCCCCAACCCGGTCTCTTATGGCTTTCGAGTGGCAAGCAGCTGGACCCCATTTTCAGTAACATACTGAAACAGAGACCTTGGAATGCCTTGTGCTTGGGGCCAGCTTTGTTCCAGGAAATATGAATGGTAGCAAGGGGGTCATGGAGAAGCAGAGAGAGAGAATCAAGGGAGGCTTATCCTGGCTTGCTCCAAGCCTCAGGAAAGGAGAAAAAATGGAAAACTGGAGTCTCTTATATAGTTCATCCCAGTACAGTCCACCAGAGAGAGACTGAGGCTGATGTCTCAGTTACCACGAGAAGTGTGTATTCCTGGAACATCCACTATGCATCCATTCCTCCTGAGGCTAGTACAGGCAGCCATTGCCTGGATCAAAATTCAAGAATTTGGCGTCCAAGTTCTGTCCATCAATCTTCCGCTCCCATGGCTACTCAGCCTTTCCTTCTAAATTGGGAAAACATGCTGGAATAAACTCCTGGCAAATAATTCAGCAAAACTCTAGTATTAAGTACAGTTAGGGAAGTAGTTTTAAGAGCGTGAATTCTAGCATGGAAGGCTTTCAACTTGGAATTGGGAGAGAATAACAATAAAAAATCCTCACTAATTTCTTCCATGCTGGATGACTGCCCAAGGTTAGACCTCTGGCAGGTCTATAAACATCCACATTGGCCACGTGAAAGATGCTGAAGGGTTTGTTGGCTGTCAGAGAGCCATTCTGGTTCCAGCCAACTTCTTTTGCAGATAGGAACTGTTTAGAAAACTTGCTGGAACGTTTGATAGTGGCTAACAATTCACCAAAGAGACAGAAATCCATGGGCTTCATGAACTCTGCTTGCCTCTCATCAGTAAAGTTAATGTGTAGAGACTGATCATATATTTTTAAAATATCTTATGAAATAGTTTGTATAATAAATGTTGTCTTGGAATAGGAGACAAATGGCCACTTCTTCGTATCCATAGGCAAATCTCTGCATTTTTCAGAGCTCCCTGCTGAAGGAATTCTTCAAGATCTCTATAATCAATGTATATAATGAGAGTACGCTGTTCAGTTTAACTATTCTTTACAACAGTGGTCCCCAAACTTTTCAGCACCAGGTACCAATTTTGTGGAAGATAATTTTTCCACAGACTGGAGTGGGGGATGGTTTGGGGATGATTCAAGCACATTACATTTATTGCGCACTTTATTTCTATTATTATTACATCAGCTCCACCTCAGATCATCAGGCGTTAGATCCCAGAGGTTGGGAACCCCTGCTACAAAACCAAAATAAGGTATCTCAAATCTCATGCTGCTGGCAAGCTCAAAATGGGAATGGCATACCTTCTGCCTACTCATCAGTAAGAGTTGTCCTTTATGCAAAGCCACAGCCTCTCACTTAGAATTTCCTTTTTTAAGAAATTGATTCGGATATATTCTTTTAACCTCTCTGAAATATTGTCTGATTATCTGGTCAACATATATGCGTGTGAATGGAGAGTCTGCCTGTGAACATGGCGTCAAGCATCTATCTCATTTTTCCCCAGAAATATTGTCTTTTGATGGGTCCTCCATGCTTATTCACTTCCAAGGTGTTTCAGTGGTAAGATGAGAGTTCAATCCCTGGGTCAGGAAGATCTTCTGGAGTAGGAAATAGCAATGCACTCTGGTATTCTTGCCTGGAGAATTCCATGGACAGAGGAGCCTGGTGGGTCACAGTCCAAAGAGTCGGACATAACTGAGCGACTGAGCACACACACAAGTAGACATATGCACACAAGTACACACACACACACATAAGTACACACACACACCATGCTTATTCATGAAATTAACCAATAAAACATGTCCCTACTATTTTGGCAGTTCGGAGGATAGTTACAGAAAAGGTTACCTATTAATTCCCTGTATGGGCCTGCTTCCTATTATCTCATAGGACTGAGGGAAAACAGGAAAGCAGAGAAGAAAAACACTTACTTAGCAACGGTTATGTGATGAGCTTACCCACGAACATGATCTTACTCACTCATCCACCAAGTCTATGAGGTCTTATTACAACTCTGACATTACAAAGGAAGAAACGGAGGTTAAACAAGTTAAGTGCCCATGTCATCTGACTCTTAAGAAATGAAATCAGAGTCAAGCTCAGGTCTTCTTGGCTCTAAGCTCACATTCTTTTCTCTAGAGAGTATTACATCTAAATAATTGCCACTTTCTTTCTGCAGGAAAGGAGCTTAGAAAAGAGAAATAAAAGTCTATGTTCATTATCCTGAAATAGGTGGTACAGAATATAATCTATTATTAAGAACTGTCTCCGTGAGGAGAGTAGAATAAACATGACTTTTACAGTTAGAAACTCAGCCCTCATGACTTATCTGTATGAACTCAAGCAATTTCTTCACTCTCCTAAGCCTCCTTTTCTTCTTCTTAGCTATCAAACGCTAAGTCTACATACAGGATTGTTACGATACTCAGGAATAATCCAAATTAGGAGATGGCAAATAACATCAACACTTCTGCTATGATATATCAAATTACCTGAAGGACCATTTTAAGACACATTGGGAGATAAACTTGGGTAAAGGATGTCATGATCCATGCGTGACTTCAGGGACATAGTAGAGAGATTTGTGATGTGAGGGCTGCTCTTGACAGCTGTAACACATTGCACTGTGCCTTGGATATAAGGACTCAATAAAGTCTGCCTTCCCCTGGAATAGGTCTTTTTCACCTTGTAGTACTGACAGAGAGATGTAGAGTGCTAAAATGAGTAGCTCCCAAGGGAAAGCATTATGGACCTCTCATTTCAAGAACTGATTCAAGAGTTCTCCATGGACACTGACATAGAGAACAAATTTATGGACACGGGGTGCGGGGTACAGGGGAGGAGAGGGTGGCATGTATGCAGAGAGTAACATAGAAACATATATCACCATATGTAAAATAGATAGCCAATGGAATTTGCTGTGTGTCTCAGGGAACTCAAACCAGGGCTCTAAAACAGCCTAGAGGGGTGGGATGGAAGGGAAGTGGGAGGGAGGTTCAAGAGGGAGGGGACATATGTATACCTAATGACTGACTCACGCTGATGTTTGGCAGAAACCAACACACTACTGTAAAGCAATTATCCTTGAATTAAAAGTGAATAAAAGGGGGAAAAAAGAGTTTTCCACAACTGAGGAGGAGACAAAGAAATCACTTCTCACCTCTACAGTCTCTAGAATGTGAGGCTCCTCACGGTTTATTTGTCTTGTTGGGATTACATCTGTCCTCCCCCCAAGCCCTCCTTTCAACCATGCTCCCAAATGGCTTCCAGGTGCTCCGGCCCAGATCTGGAAGCCACCCCAGAGAGCCACAGTTGAGTTGCTTACCGCTAGAGGCGAACACACGCAGAGCCCAGAGACAGTGGAGGAGGTTCTGGCTGTGGCACAGGTTTTTCCTGGCCAGAATCAATGTCACATCAAGTGCTTCCAATTCCAGTGCCTTCTGTCCAAACTTTTTATCTGTGAACACATATCAATCCATCTTAGTTGTGTTGCACATCAATTCTGACAGTTGTATACCACGTGGGGGAGAAGACAGCAAAGATGGTGGAGGGAAGAGGATTGGCATGGCAACAAGACTTTTCAGATCTAGTAGAAAATGCTAATAAATACGTCTCCGTTAGAACCAGATGGCTCAAAAGAGCCCATCAAGGGCACTCATACGGTCCATTATTCTTCAAGTATTATTTACATGCAGCCTTGTGGGTTGTATGACTCTTATCCCCTGTATGTAAGAATACTTCTGGTTGTTCTCAAACATGAGCTAGATGTTAGTTGGGTATAAATTTATTTCTCTAAGACAGTTTTAGAATCAAGGATACTTAAGCGACATAACTTGGGTTTCCCTGGTGGCTCAGTGGTGAAGAATCCGCCTGCGTTGCAGAAGATGTGGGTTTGAGCCCCAGGTTGGGAAGATTCCCTGGAGAAGGAAATGGCACCCCACTCCAGTATTCTTGCCTGGAGAATCCCCATGGACAGAGGAGCCTGGCAGGCTACAGTCCAGGGAGTTGCAAAGAGTCGGACACAACTTAGCAACTAAACAACAAGTTACGTAAATTCAAATGTAGTATGTGGACCTTGATTGGATCCTTCCCTGAGCATGTCTGTAAAAGGCACGCTGAGAACATTTTAGAGAAACTGGAATGAATATAAATGTGCATGTCTTGTTAATTTGCTAGATTTGTGATTACGGTATTGTGATTATATAAGAAAATGTCTCTCTTCAAAAAATTCACTCAAAAGTGTTTAGGAGTAAAATGCTATCTCTAATTTTCCTTAGAACATTCCAAACAAAAATAAATATGTTAAGGAAATATGATAAAATGTTAACAATGGTTCAATCTGAGTGATAGGTATATAAGAGGTCTTCATTCTATATGATAAAGGACTTTAAAATAAAAAGTGAAAACATAATTTTGGAAAATAAAATTTTCTCCCCAGATTTCTTGAAAATATTGATCAAAATAAACCTGATATTCAGACTTGTGGGTGAGTCATCATTATTTTAATAATAATGAATAAGGATAAGAAATAAATAGAAAGTACTTTTTATTCTATGCTCTTGGTTTTCACAGGATAACAAATGACTATGCCACCTGTCACATTTATCTCTGTCCTTTCCAAAGTGCAATGCCCAAATCATGTTTATGTTAGCAAGAATACAGTCACTATCAGATTCATCACAGGTAGAAATGAGTAAAACAGGTAACATCCTACGCCTCAATTACCAGTATTTATCTCTGGACCAAAGGACACCAGGCAAAGAGACTGTGACTGAGCTCATATGACCCATCCCCTTTATCAGAAGAGAAAGATATCTGTCCAGCTCCATTCATGAGCAGCGAACCTCATTGCTGTTCTGTTCAGCTCAGCCCCTGACAGCTTGAATGCTAACATCTAGGATTACAGTCTTTGATGGCAGAAGGTGTGGTAATGTAATTATGGCAATGGTAGTATTGGGGTCTATAACTTGAAAATCACTTCCCTGGTTCATCTCTTTCTCCTATAAAACCTACATGACTCTTATTTGTCAAGTCTCTGACCCTACAGTCTAAGCAGGCGACATACAACCTTGCTTAATCCTTACAGCAAGTGACCCAAGAATTATATACTGAGACCCATTTTGTCGATGAGAGCCCAATGGCAACTTGCCCAAGGTCACACTGCTAATAAGCATCAAGCCAGGGCTTCCCTGGTGGTTTAGATGGTAAAGAATCCACTTCAAAGGCAGGAGATCCAGTTCAATCCCTGGATCAGAAAGGTTCCCAGGAGAAGAGAGTGGCAACTCACTCCAGTATTCTTTCCTGGAGGATTCCACAGACAGAGGAACCTGGCGGGCTATAACCCATGGGGTCACAAGAGGCAGACCCAACAAACAACTAACGCTTTCACTTTCAAGCCTAAAACCCAAGTCTGAGTCCCCAGCCTCTGCCATTTAGGGTGTACATCATATTAATTCTGTCTTCCTGTAGTTCACTTAGCGCACTCTTGGTTTCATTCACTTCCTCTCATCCTTTAAGATTAGGCTCAAATGTCCCCTCTCTCTGTCTACACCATCTTAGAGGAATATCACCCTTTCTTTTCCTTCCAGTTACTACCTAGTTAATTATCACCATCTGCTATTATCTAGCTAATTAGGTACTTTCTGCCCTTCCCCTCTTGAATGTAAATCCCACAAGAGCAGACTCCCTTATCTGTCTTGGTGACAGTGGGATTCCCGTGTGCCTAGAACAGTGCACAGCCCTGGGAGATATGCAGTAAATATCTGCTGAGTCATCAGTGGGTGAATTCTATGTGTTTTGTCTGGAACATGATCCTGCAGGTGCTGGCTGATGCCTGGGTCTCAGTCATTGTTTGTGAAATGTTGAAGGGACTCAAAGCAGAGTTCGAAACGTTGAAAGGAAAGAGTACCCCTAGAGCCCTGTGCCTTCAGCAGCTGCTGCCTTCACAACATTCAGAGGAGCTGAGCTTCTCGATTATGGTCTGTGTAAAGTGTTGTGTTAGTCACTCAGTCGTGTCTGACTCTTTGTGACCCCACAGACTGTAGCCCGCCAGGCTCCTCCGTCCATGGAATTCTCTAGGCAAGAATACTGGAGTGGATAGCCATTCCCTTCTCCGGGGGATCTTCCTGACCCAACCCACAGATCGAACCCGTCTCCTGCATTGCAGGCAGATTCTTTACCATCTGAGCCACCAGGGATGCCCTGTGGTCTAAGACTGCACACATAGATCCTAACTGTTATGACTAATTTGTAACATTTACATGCAGCCTGGATGCCCAGGCTTTTTCAACTGTGCTCCAAAAGGTCCTAGGGTTTTAGGGAGGTGTTTCAGGGTCTTCCATGTGGAAATAGAAATGGGTGTGGAGCATAAGTGAAAAGAATTCTAAACCCCCATCTCGTCTTTAACCAGGGAAGCACCACTTCTATATGACTTATTTGGGTTTCTCTAGTAGCTCAGTTGGTAAAGAATCTGCCTGCAGCGCAGGAGACCTGGGTTCAATCCCTGGGTTGGGAAGATCCCCTGGAGAAGGAAATGGAAAACCACTTCAGAATCCTTGCCTGGAAAATCCCATGGACAGAGGACCCTGGTGGGCTGCAGTCCATAGGGTCACAAAGAGTTGGGCACGACTGAGCAACTAACAGTATACACTATATCACTAGTGAGTTGAAAACTGTCCTTCCAGGAAAGGAGGGGTGGGATGAATTGGGAGATTGGGATTAATGTATATATGCTATTGATGCTATGTATAAAATAGATTATAATGAGAACCTACTGTGCAACACAGGGAACTCTACTCAATGCTCTGTGGTGACCTAAATGGGAAGGGAAGCCAGAAAAGAGGTGATATCTATATAGCTAATTCACTTTGCTACAGAGCAGAAACTAACACAACATTGTAAAACAACTATATTCCAATAAAAAATTGTTTTAAGCAATGACTTAGTTGTGTCCAACTATTTGCCACCCCATGGACTGTCGCCCACCAGGCTCCTCTGTCTATGGAATTCTCTAGGCAAGAATGCTGGAGCAGGTTCCTTCTTCAGGGGATCTTCTCAACCCAGGGATTGAACACCAATATCCTGGATTGCAGGCAGATTCTTTACTGTCTGAGGCACCAGGGAAGTCCTTAATAAACTTAACAAATGATTTTAAAAAATTAATGAAAAAAAAAAACTGGCTCCCCAAAAGTCATGTCTGCCTGGAACTTCAGAATGTTATGTTATTTGGAAACAGTCTCCACAGACTTAATTACCTAAGTAAGGTCATATATATTTGAGCATGCCCTAAACACAGTGAGGATTTAGGGAGGGCTTCTTTGGCGGTCCAGCGGTTAAGAATCCGCCTGCCAATGTGAGAGGCATGGGTTTGATCCCTGCTGCAGGAAGATTCCACATACCACGGAGCAACTAAGCCCATGCCCCACAACCACTGAGCCCAAGCACCTAGCGCCCATGCTCTGCAACAAGAAAAGCCGCCGCAAGGAGAAGCCCAAAAGCCCATGCACTGTAGCTGCTGAATAGCCCCCTCTTGCTGCAACTAGAGAAAAAAACCTGCACAGCACAAAGACCCAGAGCAGCCAAAAATAAATAAATAAAGTTTTTAAATACAGTGACTGAAAACCTCCATGGAATAGGTCCCCTCCATCCTCCATACGTCTCATGCCCCAAGCAGTCCACTCCTGCTCTGGGTCCAGTCTTGAGCCCCCAAGCACCTGGGATGTGCTCGCCTGCGGGGCTGGTCCTGCCATCATCACCGAGGCTCTAGAACTGCCTCCTCTCTGTTCTCCCATAAAAGCTTCCCCAGTCATCCCCATGATAACATCCCCAGATACCCTTCCAGCCATCCTTGGGTCTGGGGGCGTGGGTACCTCGGAGGCCAACTTTGGCCAGCAGCCGGAAGAGTGGCAGGAGGATGACATAGTCCGGAGAGGCCGTCCTGGCCGTGTCCACCAGGGTCCGCAGAAGGGCTTCACTCCCACCCTTGCTGATCATGTAGCGGATCCTCCGGTCTGTGCCTGCGGGGGTGAGCAGAGGGGCCCTGAGTCTCACGTAACTACCCTCCTGTCCTTGGAGCAGGAAGCAGATCTCACAGCTAGAGAATGAGCAAGCGTTGATTCATCTCATCTCAGAGACAGTAAGTGTACAGTTCATGAAGCATCTTGTGTAAAGTTGTGCTATTAGGTAAGGGGCCAGGGGTAGGGGGGAGGGGGGAGAAACGGAGAAATAATAAAATATTTGAGAACTTGCAGCAGATATAATAAACAGAGCCTAAACTCTACTTTCCTAAGACTCTATGAAGTCTCAGTGTATGTGGGTACTGGTGTTTCATGCATTTGTTGATGTTGTTTAGTCACTAAGTTGTGTCCGACTCTTTGCAACCTCATGGACAATAGCCTCCGAGGCTCCTCTGCCTGTGGGGATTCTCCATGCAAGAATACTGGAGTGGGTTGCCATTTCCTTCTCCAGAGCATCTTCCCAACCCAGGAATCAAACTCATGTCTCATGCGTCTCCTGCATTGGCAGACAAATTGTTTACCTCTGAGCCACCTGGAAAGCCTCGTATCACATGCAAAGAAATATGCATGTAGGCTGATGTATAAAGTTATGGCCAACCTAGACAGCATATTAAAAAGCAGAGACATTACTTTGCCAACAAAGGTCCATTTAATCAAGGTATGGTTTTTCCAGTAGTCATGTATGGATATGAGTTGGACTATAAAGAAAGCTGAGCACCAAAGAATTGATGCTTTTGAACTGTGGTGTTGGAAAAGACTCTTGAGAGTCCCTTGGGCTGCAAGGAGATCCAACCAGTCCATTCTAAAGATCAGTCCTGGGTGTTCATTGGAAGGACTGATGTTGAAGCTGAAACTCCAGTACTTTGACCACCTGATGCGGAGAGCTGACTCATTTGAAAAGACCCTGATGCTGGGAAAGATTGAGGGCAGGAGGAGAAGGGGACAACAGAGCATGGGATGGTTGGATGGCATCACCGACACAATGGACATGGGTTTGGGTGAACTCTGGGAGTTGGTGATGGACAGGGAGGCCTGGAGTGCTGCAGTTCATGGGGTCGCAAAGAGTTGGACACGACTGAGCAATTGAGCTGAACTGATAATCATATACTTGATTAAAGTGAGAATATCAGTATCCCTCAGCTACTAGGTTTAAATCATCTCTTAATATAAGAAGGTTTAGTTTGATGGCCTATCTAGAATAATTTCATGAGTGGTATTAATGATTATTTTGTGCTGGCCTTCAGTCACTGATGTGAGGTACATATGGAAACAAGCAAAGTAATCCTTTGAGAAACAAACACCTAATCATATATCTAGGGAGTTTTGAAGAAGGTCTGGACTAAGGTAAAATATGTTGGTCTTTCTACCTTAGAGTAGTTTTAAAGAGGGACCTCCCCCATCTTACCCCAGGATAAGCCCAAAGGCAGCGGTTACGTTTCAACTTGGAAGGGGACTCACATGATTCTCTACACACTTGAACCAATGTGGTCAACAGGGTGGGAGATTATAATCAAAGAAGACTCTGATTTTTCATCCTCTACTAAAGGAGCAATAATCAGTAACTATTTCAGAAGGAGAACTCTGGTTTCATTCTAAGAGTTCCAGACACCACTGGACAAACCGAAGGCAGAATTATCCCAGAGAACAAATGGGCTTCACCTCCAGAGGGCACCTGATGCAGAAGAAATGTCACCCTGCCACTGGAGCACAGCACAGCCTGAGGGTAAACCTCGATATGAGCGGGGCACTTCCTTCTGAAGCTGTAGCCTGAGGGTCTTGGGCTTTGGAGCGACATTCTTTGTGGCATTTCTGTTTGGTATGAATATGTCTTTCTAATGCAATGTGGCTGGCTTCATAGGAGAGAAAGCTAAGTGAATGCTGGAATGCTCAAGAAGCTGTGTTTTCCAAGAACTTCAGGTGGAAAAGAGCTGATAGAGGTGGGACCCAGTTAACTCAGTTGATGCCACCTTAGTGACTTCTGCCCACTTATCCCTCAAAATGTAATGGCTGACCACACTGCTAAGCCTAGCTCCTGCCTCGCCTTCCTGTCTCCACTTGACTTACATAAGAGAGCTGCCGACACCTGGCTCTCTAAATGCGCCATGATGAGGGAAGATGGGGAGGCGAGAGGTCAAACCACTGAGGACTGGAGGTCCTTGGCCCCAGAGATGAGATGTCACAGAATAGCCACCCAGAGTCTAAATGCCTCCTAAATTTGGGCCACTGCAGGGCAGGTGACTTGATTGAAAAGCCCAAAGTACATCCATCTTATGGCGATTTTGTCTTGCACAGCAAACTTGGATCAAACCCCAGGCCACACAGTTTCCTGGGAGACACGGCATCTGCATGCCCCCATGTCCGCCACGGGAGGAGTGAGGTCAGGACCTACTCACCGACCGAAAGCAGATCTCCGAGGAGCTGGAGGATAGCCAGGATGGACTCCCGGTCTAAGGAGCTCTGCAATGAAAGCAGATAGCCGTCTTTAAGAAGAAAGGCGAGGGTACAGCCAACTGTGGAGAACCGTATGGAGGGTCTCCATACGGTAGAACTACCATAAAACCCAGAAATCCTACTCCTGGGCATATATGCAGAAAAGATGAAAACCCTAATTTGAAATGATAAATGCATCCCAATGTTCATTGCAGCACTATTTATAAAAGACAGAAGCAACCTGAATGTCCATTGACAGATGAATCGCTAAATAAGATGTGGTGTATGCCTGCGTGCTCAGCCGCTTCAGTCGTGGCTGACCCTTTGCGACCCTATGGACTTTAGTCTGCCAGGCTTCTCTGTCCATGGGATTCTCCAGGCAAGAATACTGGAATGGGTTGCTATGCCCTCCTCCAGGGGATTTTCCCGACCCAGGGGTCAAACCTGCATCTCCCAAGTTGCCTCCATTGCAGGCAGATTCTTTACCACTCAGCCACAGGGGAAGCCCAAAGATGCGATACATATATACAGTGGAATATCACTCAATCATTAAAAATAAAGAAATAAGGACATTTGTAGCGACATGGATGGACCTAGAGATTGTCATACTGAGTAAAATATGTCAGAGGAAAACAAAGACCATATAATATCACTTACATGTAGAAGCTTTAAAAATGACACAGATAAACTTATTGACAAGACAGAAACAGAGTCACAGATGTGGAAGACAAACTCATGATTACCAAAGGGGAAAGGTGGGTGGGGAGAGGGAAACGGGAGTTTGGGGTTGACATGTGCATACCACTATATATAAAACAGGTAATCAGCAAGGGCCTACTGTAGAGCACAGGGAACTCTACTCAATATTCTCTAATAACCTAAATGGGAAAACAACTTGAAAAAGAATAATGCACATGTATGTGTAACTGAATCACTTTGCCATATACCTAAAACTAACAGGACATTATAAACCAACTATGCATGCTAAATAGCTTCAGCCATGTCTGACTCTGTGCAGCTCTATGGACTGTAACTCACTAGGTTCCTCTGTCCATGGGATTCTCCAGGCAAGAATACTGGAGTGGGTTGCCATTCCCTCCTCTAGGGGATCTTCCCGACCCAGGGATCAAACCCATATCTCTTAAATCTCCCACACTGGCAGTTGAGTTCTTTACCACTAGCACCACCTGAGAAGCTCATACATCAACTATACTCTAAGCAGAAAATAAAACTTTTAAAAAGAAAGAAGGCAAAAGAAGGGAGGCGGCATGGTCAAGGGTATGCATGGGAACGGCAGCTTCCTTCTGCTGAGAAAGACTTTCTACAATAAGGAATGGCTGAAGGGAGACTCCCCTGGTGGTCTGATGGTTATGAACTCACCTTCCAGTGCCAGGGACTTGAATTAGATTCCTGGCCTGGGAACTAAGATCCCGCATGCCTCAGGGCAACCACACCCATGCACCACAACTAGAGAGAGGACCACCTGCCACAAGTAAGACCCACAGCCGAACAGATAAATATTTTTTAAGGAAGAAATCATGGCATGGTTGCTCCTTAAATAATAACTGGAAAGGACTCACTGAGTGAAGCATCTCAGGGGCTCTTCCTCCATATTTAGCCTTCAGAAACTAGCAACATCAGCAAAATGGGCAAAAGAAAACATTGATAGTTTAGGCAGAAAGGGCAAATGAAAAGGGGCTTTGTGGGACAAGGTAGCAAAGCCTTCACTAATTTCAGGAGACTTAGATTATTGTTCAATCCAGGGCAGAGAGCAGAAACTAAAATCCAGTAACATGTTCAGATGGAAAGACTTCCCTGACTCACAAGGATGAAGTTTTGTTTTCTTAAGAGACACCTGGTGTAACAACACATCTCATGATATAGCTCTACGGGATATTTGCAATCCTTGACACGCTCCCCTTTGTTACACAGGAGAGAACACCAAGACTCAGAGGGAGGGAGGATTTAATCAAGACCTCTGTGGTGATCCACAAAGCCAAACCCAGAGCACAGCCCAGGCCAGGCTCCCAAAAACAGGGGAAGTGTCATTGCACGGTAATATGTTAATTTTCTAGCTCTTATGATTTTCTTTACCTATAAGTTGCAAGTTTGCACCCATAAGTAGCACCTTTCCAAAGCCCCCGCTCTCCAACCCCGGTAAGCATCACTCTATCACGCTCTCTGTTACTGCAAGTTCGGCTTTTTAGATTCCATGTGTCAGTGGTATCACACAGTACTCATCTTTCTCTGACTTATCTCACTGCACCTAATGCCTTCAAGGTCCATCTGTGTTGCCGCAAATGGCAGGATATTCTTTTTCTCGTGACTGAATAATATTCCACTGTATGTATATACATCTTCTTTATCCATTCATCTGTTGAAGGACACTTAGGTTGCTTCCATATCTTGGCTGTTATGAAAAATGCTACAGTGAATATGGGTGTGCAGATGTCTCTTCCAGATACTGCTTTCAAATATTTCTTTGAATATAAAGATTTCTTTGATATTTCTTTTGAATATAAAGCCAGGAGTCTTATCTTGCACCACTCAGAAAAATTAACTCAAAATAGGTCAAAGACTTAAATCTAGGACTTGAAATCATGAAGCTCCCAAAGAAATAACAGGAGAAAAAAAAAATCTCTGACATTAGTGTTGGCAATGTTTTCTTTGGTAAGACACCAAAAGCACCTGCAATGAGATTAAAATAAACAAGTGAGGCTCCATTAAACTGAAGAGCTTTTGCACAACCAGGGAAACAATCAACAAAGAAAAGTCAACAGAATGGGAGGAAATACTCACACACAAGGGGCTTCCCTGGTGGCTCAGTGGTAAAGAACCCGCCTGCCAATGCAGGAGACACTGGGTCGATCCCTGGGTTGGGAAGATCCCCTGGAGGAGGGCATAGCAACCCACTCCAGTATTCTTACCTGAGAAATCCCATGGACAGAGAAGCCTGGTGGGCTATAGTCCATGGGGTCGTAAAGAGTTGGACATGACTTAATGGCTAAATAACAACAATTAAGCTTTTTTTTTTTAATTTATTGGGGTATAGTTGCTTTACAATGTTAGTTTCTGCTGTACAGCAACGTGAATTAGCCATGCTGCTAAGTCGCTTCAGTCGTGTCCAACTCTGTGAGACCCCATAGATGGCAGCCCACCAGGCTTCCCGTCCCTGGGATTCTCCAGGCAAGAACACTGCAGTGGGTTGCCATTTCCTTCTCCATTGCATGAAAGTGAAAAGTGCAAGTGAAGTTGCTCAGTCGTGTCCGACTCTTAGTGACCCCATGGACTGCAGCCCACCAGGCTCCTCCGTCCATGGGATTTTCCAGGCAAGAGTACTGGAGTGGATTGCCATTGCCTTCTCTGTATACATATATCCTCTCTTTTTTGGATTTCCTTCCCATTTAAGTCATCATTGAACACTGATAAGATACTATTGTAAAGGTATGCTTTTACACACCAACAAGACAAAAAAAAAAAAAAAAAAGGCCCATTATGGACAAAATACCAAAACTTAATACTTTAACTCATCTTCCAGGTGTGATGAGACACCTGGGGTTCCCTGGGCATTTGAGGTTTATACACTTACCAAGGAAAAGACTTGGATTTGCTCTGGGAGCTTCTCCACAGGGAGCTGAGCCTAAAGAAGGCAGCCTCAGCATCACTTTTCTGATGCCTCCCATCACAGCTGCCCTGGACGCTGACAGAAGGCGTCACTCTGAGTCCTCTCCAACAGATGTCATGCCCAGCTGTGCTCCCTGTCAGTTCTCCCTGCCCCCTCCCACCCTTTGGTCTTCCAAAATCTGGGAACAAGAACCAGGCATCAGGGAAGCCAGCGACACATCATCCCAGGGAATTTGCCAGTCTTAGTAGGAGAGGTTCCCCCACATCCACGAACAGTACTCTGGACACCATCAGGTTACCCTACAGTTCATCTCCATCCTGACACTATCTACCCAGAGATAACATCAGATTCCAGAGGTTGAGGGGCCAGTCCTAAAAGATCGCCCACCCCCACTTCAGACTCCAGTGGCAAGTCCAGGTTGTGACCCTTCCTTCTGGCCAACATACGTTATAAATCAGAGGTTCCAATGAGCGCCTCTGACTCAGGGTGTCAATCACAAATCTAGGTTGTTAATCTGTCCTTCCAGTTCACTGGCGATAAATTAAAGATTCCCATAATCGATCTCCTCCCTGGGTGTGATTAATTGGTTAAATCTTCTCCCTGAACTCAGAGAAACATTTCACTTTCTGGATTGCTAGTTTATTGTAAAACAATATAACTCAGGAACAGCCAGATGTAAGAGGTGCCCAGGGCAAGGTCTGGGGAACTGGCACAGAGCTCACATGCCTTCTCCGGGAGCATCACTCTCCCAGCTTCTCCCCCTGTTCACCAACCTGGAAGCTCTCTAAACTTCATCTCTCAAGTTTCCTATTTTCTTTCTTTTTTAATTTTGGCGGCAAGGGCACACCCATAGTATGTGGGGTCTTAGTTTTCTGAACCCACGCCCCTGCCTTGAAACGTGGAGTCTTAACCCCTGGACTGCTAAGGTAGTTCCCCTGTCCTTACACAGTCTATAGATTCACCTTCTGGCTCTTCTACCTTCCCTGGAGGTAAAGGGCACTCGAGGTGTGCTGGGGAGCCAGGAGGTCAGACTGAAAGTCCCAACCCTCCAATCACATGGTCGGTTCTCCTGAGAGTCAGCTTTCCATCTGTAGCTGTGGTCCAAAAGTCAACCCATTAACTTAACAAAAGACAATTTTATTGCTCTCATCACTGAGGATATTCCAAGGGTTTGGGGAGCTCTGTGCCAGAAACAGGAGGAAGACCAAATATCTACTTCTTACTATAAATCACAAAATATCCAGCCCTTTGAAAATGGACCCCCCCCAAAAAAAAAAGAAAAAAGAAAATGGGCCCAAAGATGGCTCATGGTAAAAGAAAAAAAAAACAAATTCTCTTCTCCGCAATGATGTGTCTGGATCCACCAGCAGAAACCCCCGTAACTGCTCTTCTTTCTGAAAAGAGGGAGGGGGATAAGCCATAAAAGCAAGGCTGGGCAATATCGTGTGACTTGGTATAAATGCAGGATTCATCAGTTAACTGTGAATCATGAGCAAAAAGGAAAATAAGAGAGGGAACAGGGTGATGAGAAAGAGCGAAGAGAAAAGGGAGAGAGGAAAACCAATAAAGTGGAAACTGATTGAAGAGGGATAAAAAGATCCATGTTTAATTTCCTTTCATTCAATTATTCATGCATTCGCCCCACAAATGCTCCCTGGAAATCATGTATGTTCCAGTCACTGGGCTGGGATACAAACAGATGGGAACACATTCAGCCTTCACAGGGCTCCGGGCCTGGCTGAGACGAACAGCTGGCAAACAGTTAGGACCCAAGATGGTTAAGGACTGTGACAAAGGTAAACAGGGATGCTAGAAGAATCCAGGGATGGGGTGTGCAACCCAGCCAGGTCCATGAGTGATGCATCTGGGAAATTGGGCAGAAGTGGGGCAGGAGTGATGCTGAAAGCTCAGCTTCTCTGCACACCGGTGCTGAATCATATCTCAGAGACAAGTTTTGAGTGAAGTAGAAGAGGATAGATTTACTGCTTTGCCAGGCAAAGGGGGACACAGCGAGCTAATGCCCTCAAAACCATGTGTCCCCAGCTTGGGGAAGATAATGAGGCATTTTATAACGGTTGTTCATAAAGGGTGTGATCAGCTCACGGGCATTCTTCTGATGGGCTGACAGTGAGGTAAGCAGGAGTCAGCATCAGCAGCCTTCGGGTCTAACCAGTCTGGGGTCTACACGCTTGTGGGCCACCTGTCATCACCAATCATTAGCTTCTCCCACCTGGAGAGGGTTTCAGTATCTGCGTGTGTGCTAAGTCACTCAGTTATGTTCGACTCTCTGTGACCCTATGGACTGTAGCCTGCCATGTTCCTCCATCCATGGGATTCTCCAGGCAAGAATACTGGAGTGGGTTGCCATTTCCTCCTCCAGGGGATCTTGCTGACTTAGGGATAGAACCCGCATCTCTTACATCTCTTGCATCAGCAGGCAGGTTCTTTACCACGAGCGCCACTTGGGAAGCTCTTCAGTATCTGCAAACAGCTCAAAGATATTGTGTGTATCCCTTGATGGGGTAACAGGGCCTTGCCCCAAGGTGGCTCTTGACTGTTTGTTTCTCCCTGGTCTCGCATCCCCTCCTTTCCCTCATTAACAACTGCTTGAATCTGTCCCTTGGAACTCAGGGAAGGTCATGGAGGATAAATGAAGGCTGTTTCCTGTAATCAAAGAAATGGGAGACACAGTAAGGCCTTGTGCCTGGGAGCCCCACAGGGCCCTGCACCGTATCAAGGGGAATGTTCCAGCTGTGCCACAGCCCTACTTACTAGAGGGAAGCATGACAGAGTGTGGCAACCTTGGGGGATGAAGCTGCTTCCGGGATGAAGCTGCTTCCGGGATGAAGCAGATGGTGAAGGGAATTGTGAAAGTCTGTGGACAAGAACTAGGCCTCACTCATTTCTGCATTCCTGTGTCCTGAGGTGCAATAGATAATCGGTATATTTTATTGGATCCATTTATCCAGCTAAGAGATTGCCCGCTTTTAGTTCAATGCCCACTAATGCTCCCTGAGAATAAGCATCCTCTCCTAGGCTTCTGCGGCACCTTCCAGCAGGGAGATAGATCTGGGCACACAGAATCTACTAAATCACCACCCCTAAATTGGTTTGACCCGTGGCCAGCACAGTTGGCTGCACACACTCCAGTCGCTCTGCTATAATTGCTTCCCAGAAAATCCCATTTGTTTCAAACCCGGGGTAGCAGCCTGCTGATGAAAGATACACACTCTACTTGTCCCCTGCCTGGGGAATGGGCCACAGTTCACCTCCTCTGTCTTTCTCCTTTTCCTATGATTGGTTGAGATGTGAGTATGATCCCAGATAGGGGCTTCCCCTGGTGGCTCAGCGGCAAAGAACCTGCCTGCAACTGCATGAGAATTTCTGCAATACAAGAGACGTGGGTTCAATCCCCGGGTGGGGAAGATCCCATGGAGCAGGAAATAGCAACCCACTCCAGTATTCTTGCCTGGGAAATCCCTTGGACAGAGGAGTCTCGTGGGCTACAGTCCATGGGGTCGAAAAGAGTCAGACATGATTTAGGGACTAAACCACCACACCACCATGAACCCAGATCTGGGTAAGGAAACTCAAATAGAAGTCGACTGAGAGATTCCAGAAAAGATTTTTCTCCAAGATTTAAAAAGAGAAACCACGAAAAACCAAAACAAAGCAAAAAGACAAACACTCTGTTTCTTATTTGGGCCACTGTTGTCTGAGGACACAACCCGGGGTCACTGGTGACATTGCTAAGCTGTGAACCAGCTCTATGAAACCACCTACCTATACACTTTCGTTGTTGTTCAGCTGCTCGGCTGTGTCCGACTCCACGACCCCATGGACTGCAGCACGCCAGGTTTCCCTGTCCTTCATAGACTTTCAGGCATATGAAATGGTAAGCATCCTCACTTATAAAAGTTATTTTCAATCAGGTAGTTTGTTATGAAGAGGGAGAGAAGAAAATTTTTACACCTCTGCTTGTCCTCTTCCAAATCATGAGTTAATAAACAGGAAAGAAATTGATTTCACAAACTATGGCCAGCCCCAGAGAATCCTGCTATTCCACTGACACTAAGACAGTGCTGTCATAGACATGTTTAGTTCATAATGTTCTTGCTCAGCTCTGAGCTAGAATGAATCAGCACAATGTTGTTTTTCTTTAAGTAAAAATTATGGCTATCAGTGGAGGGAAAAAACACTCCACCAAATCTCCACTGGCATTAATATATGCACTGCTATATTTACCAATAAATATTTTACACTCTTTAGAAGAATAACACAAAACCATTATCTCACCCACAGTAATAATAAATGAGCAATTAAAGAAGGCAGGATGCGACATGCCTCCATTTTCCTTTAATGATCCTTTTAAATGAATCATTGAGTAATTCCCTGTTGTTTAAGACTTTCCCATTAAAAAAAAAAGAAAAAGGATTTGCCAAGCTTTCTAGTAGAGGCAGGCAGCTGAAAGAACAAACAGTGTCTTTCAGTCTGTGGGGTTTTGAACTACATTTTTCTGAAATACTGTTTTGAATTTGTTGCTCACTTGCTTTGAAATCTTTGTCTCCCTGTTGCCTTCCTCCTCCTGACTCTCCATGAAGATATAAGACCCTTCACATCACTCAGCTTCAGGGGTTCATCTCCATCTACCCCCCGCCAACCCCAGTACCAAGTATGTTGGCCACAAAGGACCAGTCCCTGTGCCCCAAGCCCATCACAGGCTCCTATGCCTTCAAAGTTTTGCTCACATTGCTTCCACTGATGGAGTATTATTTCTCCTTGTGAAGAGCATGAAACCTACTTGTACTTAGCCCATGAAACCTACTTGTATTTCAATTCCAAGCTCAAGTTCCCTTTCTACAGTTTTTCCATATTACCTACCTTCCTGGCACTCATTACCCAAAACTGCCACGTATGCATACGTTGGGCACTGTACAACTACCAGGCATGCCATTCGCAAGGACTACCACATAATCAGTGCCCTCTACAGTGGGATGGTGCAGTGGCCCAGCCCGTCCAAGAACAGAATTATTTGCTCTAAGTGCTTGATTTCTCACAATCCACTTTGCCCCTCCTTTGATTAGAATTCTTACTAAATCCTGGGTATTTTCTTGCCTCTGTGTTTTGGTTGTCTATTGCAGGGGTGACAAACCACCCTGCCGCCTTTGGATTAAAGCAATAGCCTTTTTATTTTCTCTCTTGATTTTGTGGACAGGGAATTTGGGCAGGGCTTAACTGGGAGAGTCTTCTGCTTGCTGTGGTGTTAACTAAGGCCACTGGGTGGCATTCAGCTGCAAATGAAGTGGCTGGTCTGGAGGATCTATGATGGCCTCATTTGTATGTCTGATACCTTGGCACAGATGGGTTTCTGTTTGGCAGGCTGAAGGACTGGGCTTATCGTGGACTATGAACCAGAATGCCTCCATGTGGCCTTTCCAACATGTTAGTCTTAAGGAACTTGGACTTCTTACACAGCGGATCAAGCATCCCAAGAGAACTGAGTAGACGTTGCAAGGCCTCTTTTGGCTTAGCCTCAGTTTAACCATCACCTCCACTGCATCCTATTGGCCAGTCAGGTTACTGATGATAGCCCAGATTTGCGTGGATGGAATTACTCTCTACCTCTCAACTGGAGGAGTAGAAAAAAGTTGCAGCCATTTTTAATCTCCCGCCCTCTCCTCAGACTTTGAGCTTCTCCAGAACAAGTATTTTATCTCATTCCCCATGTGGCATCTTACATAAAGTAGATATTCAGTAAACATCCCACATGTTATAAAATGGGATGAGATAGGATGGAAAATAATAGAATGGAATGGCTTGGGAAGGGATGGGATGGATGGGATAAAATGGAATGGAATGGGATACAATGGAATGGAATGGAATGGAAATAATATGAAATCTGCCAGAGCCTTGCTACCCTATTCTCTTTGACGACAGGATTCACCTCAAAGCATATTCCAGTGAAAACATCCTTACACAAATTTATGACAAGGTATACAGATCAACTTTTCTATGAATCCAGCAACCGAACAAACAATTATAGGGTGCCTACTATAGGATGCCTGTTATGGCGCTAGTGGTTAAGAACCCACCTGCCAATGCAAGATTCACACACACACCCTAGGATCCCCTGGAGGAGGGCATGGCAACCCACTCTAGTATTCTTGCCTGGAGAATCCCATGGACAGAGAAAGGATCACAAAGAGTAGGACATGACTGACGTGATGTAGTATCATGTGCCAAGACCTGTGTTAATGAATAGGGAACATCAATATCACCCCAGACAATGTGGAGGGAAAAGAAGTATCCTGTGCCCCTCTCTGAAATTTTCTCAAGTCTACACCCAACTTTACTGAACAGGGGGAAAAAAAGGCCATCCCAATCCCATTTTCTGTAACACCCCTGATATCACAGAAATAGAGTGCTTACACTCTGCTCCTCTGTTCCCACAGATGGAAAGAATAAGCCCATGAAATTTTAATTCTTCATCTCTAAAGAATAAGACAGAACCTCTTCCAAATTCATGAGCCAAGAGCACAGGACACAGCTCGTAGCCCAAGAAAACCATATTGCCAAAAATAAATTTGCTCTTCAGTCATGCAGTTTGAACACTCACTAGAAATGGTCCATTGGCTAAAGAAAAGACATTATTAAATTTGGAGCTGGTAATGAGTGATGAAAGAGGGTACTGATCACAAACTTCAATGACTGAAAATGGTTATTATACCAGAAATGGTGACCAATAGCTCTCTGTCTTCACAGAAGAAGAAACAGGAAGAAGCTGCATAGTTAGAAGTTTAGTTGGGGCAGAAGGGAAAACTTCCTGTCAAGGCTGAGACGAGTTAAAAAGAGGGAGAGTTGTTTTAAATGAGTATGGACTGAAATATCTACAAAAGTGTGAAAGAGTTAGTGGCTCAATCATGTCCGACTCTTTGTGACCCCATGGACTGTAGCCCCAGGGATTGAACACGGGTCTCTGGCATTGCAGGTAGATTCTTTACTGTCTGAGCCACGAGATGGTTATGAAATAGTTTGTTTTTAATTTATTTATTTTAATTGGAGGATAATTATCAATTGTGATGGTTTTGCCATAAATCAACATGAATCGGCCATAGGCATACACCTGTCCCCTCCATCCTGAGCCCCCCACCCACCCTCTCCCTCCCCGCCCCATCCCTCCAGGCTGCCACACAGCACTGCTTTGGGTACCCTGCTTCATGCATGAAACTCCCACTGGTTATTTATTTTACACATAATAATGTATACATGTAGCTTCATATATATACACATATATGTAGCTTCAGTGCTATTCTCTCAAATCATCCCACCCTCTCCTTAGTTCGAATGAGGTGGATGAACCTAGAACCTATTATATGGAGTGAATTAAATCACAAAGAGAAAGAGAAATCACAAAGAGAAAGATAAATATCATATACCGACACATATGTATGGAATCTAGAAAGATGGAACCGATGATCCCACATGCAGGGCAACAAAGGAGACACAGATGTAGAGAAATAAGAGTTTTCTCAATACAATGGATGTTGGGCTGGAAATAGGAAAGAAACAAGAAGCTTGCCATAATTACAGAAGCTGGGTGATGTGGTTTTATAATATTAAAAAATAAACACCATGACACAATAGAATAAAGTGAAATGGTATGTAATGTTTTCTGTCTTAGGTGGACTCTTTAGAATGAAAAAGCCATACAGAGGGCAGTAAGTCCAAAAGAGAAAAACAAATATACTATATTAAATTCATATATGTGGAATCTAGAAAAACTGTGTATATGATCTTATGTGCAAAGCAGAATCATAGGCACAGGTGTAGAGAACAAATGTATGGATGCCAAGGGAGAAAGGAGGGGAAGGAAAGAATCAGGAGATTGGGGCTGACAGATATAAACTATTGACACGATGTATAAAAGAGATAACTAGTGAGAATCTACTGTGTAGCACAGGAAACTGTGTTTAATGTACTGTGGTGACCTGAATGGGAAGGAAGTCCAAAAGGGAGGGACTTATACACGTATGTATATGTATATATATACGTACATGTATACATAGTAGCTGATTCACTTTGCTGGACAGTAGGAACTAACACACCATTGTAAAGCAACTATACTCCATTTTAAATTAATTTTATAATTTTTTTTTACTTTACAATATTGTATTGGTTTTGCCACACATCAACATAAAAATTTAAACATACTTCACTACCGATAAAAGAATGAACAATCCCACTAGGATCTTTCCTCATAATTCTTGGGCTCCAGAATTTGACAAATGCTCTAGTCATATGTTGGGTCTTACATAATTAATTGTCTAGAATACAGTGAAGAGGAACTAAAGGGCCTCTTGATGAAAATGAAAAAGGAGAGTGAAAAAGCTGGCTGGAAACTCAACATTGAAAAAATGAAGATCATGGCATCTAGTCCCATCACTTCATAGCAAATAGAAGGGGAAACAATGGAAACAGTGACAGATTTTATGTTCTCCGCCTTCAAAATCACTGCAGATGGTAAGTGCAGCCATGAAATTAAAAGACGCTTGCTCCTTGGAAGAAAAGCTATGACCAACCTAGACAGCATATTAAAAAGAAGAGAAATTACTTTCCCAACAAAGCTATGGCTTTTCCAGTAGTCATGTAAAATGTGAGAGTTGGACCATAAAGAAGGCTAAGCATCAAAGAATTGATGCTTTTGAACAGTGGTGCTGGAGAAGACTCTTGAGAGTCTTTTGGACTGCAAGGAGATCCAACCAGTCAATCCTAAAGGAAATCAGTCCTGAATATTCATTGGAAGGACTGATGCTGAAGCTGAAGCTCCAATACTTTGGCCACCTGATTTGAAGAACTGACTCACTGGAAAAGACCCTGACGCTGGGAAAGACTGAAGGCAGGAGGAGAAGGGGATGGCAGAGAATGAGATAGTTAGATGAGATCACCAACTCAATGGACATAAGTTTGAGCAAGCGCCAGGAAATGATAGACAGGGAAGTCTGGCATGCTGCAGTCCATGGGGTTGCAAAGAGTTGGACATGACTAAGCAACTGACCAACAACAAAGAATACCAATGCTTTCCCTTCAAATAAAGGGGCATACATGGTTCAGCCTCGGGTAAAGTTGGAGTGCAGTCTATTTTTTATTTGGCAAATATTGTCAGGTACCTACTTTGTACCAGGTACTGTGTTAGGTGCCAGGAATAACACTGATAGCATAAATATACACAGTCCCTGCCCTCATCAAACTTTCAAGCCAGTTAGAAAGGCAGATAGCTAAATAGTCACCCAAAGAAATGTAGAATTGCAACTGAGGATAAGTACCCAAGTTTATTTTGTCATGTGACCATAAAATAAGGTTATTTAATGTGAATCAGCAAAGGATTTCCTTAAGAAATAACATACTTATTTGCAAAGTGGAAATAGCAACACAGATGTATGGATACTAAGGGGAGAAAGAGGGTGGTGGGATGAATTGGGAGATTGGGATTGACATATATACACTATAGATACTACCTATAAAATAGATAACTAAAGGGGGCTTCCCAGGTGGTGCTAGTGGTAAAGAACCACTTTACCTGCCAATGCAGGTAGACATAAGAGATGCGGGTTCGATCCCTGTGTCGGGAAGGTCCCCTGGAGGAGGGCACAGCAACCCATCCCAATATTCTTGCCTGGAGAATCCCATGGACAGAGGAGCTTGGCAGGCTGTAGTCCATAGGGTTGCAAAAAGTTGGACACAACTGAAGGGACTTAGGATGCACATGCAATGAGAACCCACTGTGTAGAACAGGGAATCCTGCTCATTGCTCTGTGGTGACCTAAATGGGAAGGAAATCAAAAAAGAGGAAATATATGGATAGGTATAGCTGACTCTCTTTGCTGTATAGTAGAGACAACATTGTAAAGCAACTATGCTCCAATAAAAAAAAAGAATAATAAAATTTTCCTTTTCTTTTTAAAAAAAACTAGTAGCACAAGCTGAGAGTGAAAGAATAAGCTAATTTTAACTAGGAGAAGATTGGAGGGCAGAATGCACATACAGAATGCTCAGGATGAAACCAGGCAAATAGGGGTAGTGTACAGTTTCATAGCTGGTAGAAACACGCAGAGATAAGGGAGATAAACAAGGCCAGTGAAGTTAGGGTAGAGAAAGGGACAGGGGTGTTTGAAGAACGTACTTCTAATTCAAATAGACCTTGGTCACCAAAACCGTTGCACAACTTACTTTCTTTCCTACATTATTAGACTAATCACTGAACCCAGCTGAAGGATACAATTGGGTTAGAAATACCAGAATGGATGCTAAACGCTTAGCCGTCTGCCTAAGTCACAATAGATGTTCGATTGGCTGTTGGGGAATAAACATTGCCATGAGCATGCCTAACAAAATGTGAGTCATCTAAAAACAGATCTGAAGATCTTTAGAAAGGCATCTCCCTGGATCAATTTTACACCCAGATCACGATGTTTTCAATTTAGCAGGATACTCTTCAGGAGGAGAGAAAAATAACCAAAACAAGTGAAAATGGTGAGGTTGTGTCCTCTGAAAAGAGACAGTTTATAATCCTATGCTTTGTCTATGTCCAGCACACTTGTTGGGTTTGGCAAACAGTAAAGACTCGGAGTCACAATCATTACAACAGCAATCAACAGCATCCCATCCTCGAGATGTTCTCTGATCTCTTTTGAGTGACAGTCAGCGGAGAGCAGACTTGTTTCCATTTCCAGGAAGGCTGTGAAGTCGCTCCAGAGCACAGCTGACAAACAAGAGCACGAAACTTGCAAGTTAGAATTAAGGATTGCTGAAAAGAAGCGCCAAACTGTTTTCAGCTTTTCTGAATGGATTCTAAACAGAGCTAGTAGGTAACATGTCCAGGTGCCTGTCACCCAGTGTTCAGCACCACAGTGGACGAAGCAAGTGCTCCTTCCTGTTCAGCCAGCAGCTGCCACCCACCACCTTGATCCTCTCTGAATCCATCAACCTCCCAAGCACACAGGGAAGATTAAAAGCACAGGGACAGGGAGGCTCCATTCTGCCACTGAAAGGCCACAGAACCAAGCAGTTTCCAAAAACACAAAGAAGAAGCCCTTTTCTGGGTCCTTCCACCCAGCTAGTTCTTAGCCAGCTGATCTAAAGCACAGTCATGAAGCAACAGAAGTTTGACTCTGGGGTCCTCATGTCTCCCATTTCAGGGACCCCATCATTTTGTAGTCTTGCTCCACCACTTGGCTATTCTCTAACCTAGTAGATGATGACCTTCCCCAACCCACTCTGAAAAGCTGCTTTTCAGAGGTATTCTGTAGTTTGAGAGTTCAGAACTAGGCATCAGGTTATGAACTGACATCCCATATAGCCCATAATGGGGCTTCCCAGGTGGCGCAAGGGGTAAAGAATCCACCTGCCAGACTCAGGTTCAGGGCCAGGGTCAGGGAGATCCCCTGGAGTAGGATATGGAACCCACTCCAGTACTTTTGCCTGGAAACTTCCATGGACAGAGGAGCCTGGCAACTACAGTCCATAGGGTCGCAAAGAGTCAGGCACAACTGAGCACACGCACAGCCCGCAATGCTGTGAATATTGCCACTGAGGGCCCACTTCGCTTCGGATATCACTTACTCCTTAATCCTGAAAACCATCTTGCAACTTGCATGCAGGATCTTAGTCCCCTGACCAGGGACCAAACCCATGGTCCCTGCAGGTCTGCAGTGCTACCTCTGAGTCCTAATCACTGGACCACCAGGGAATTGCCTGAAATCATCTTGTAATTTTGATATTTTTATTCCTACTGTACTAGTGAGGAGACTGCGGCCAAAGGAATAATTTCCTTGATAGCAAGAGTAACCTTTCTTCTTATTTTCTGAGTTGAGTTTTGAAAGCTACTAAATTTGAAAAATAAATCACTTTCAAAGTAACTAAATTAATGTTTCTTTAGTGGAAACTCTCTGATTCTAGAGAACAAACTGACAATTTTAAAACATGCTGTAAGTGGTTTATCACACCTACGACCAAGAGGTGGGCTTCCCTCATAGCTCAGTTGGTAAAGCATCTGCCTGCAATGCAGGAGACCCAGGTTCAACCCCTGGGTCAGGAAGATCCCCTGGAGAAGGAAATGGCAACCCACTCCAGTATTCTTGCCTGGAGAATCCCATGGACAGAGGCGCCTGGCAGGCTACAGTCAATGGGGGTCACAAGAGTTATATGCAACTTAGCAACTAAAGAGAGAGAAAGACTAACAAGTAGAATCTATGGCCCATATTCTTGAATCTTGGCCAAGTGACTCCCTTATTACCAAGTAGATTGTAGCAGAAGTGACACTGCTTAACTTCCAAGGCTAAGCCATAAAAAGTGATGAAATACTACTTAGGTCACTGGGATCTTGGCATCTGGAGCCCTCACCCACCATGTGCAAGCACTGAATCCCCTAAAGCAGCCATGATGTAAGGATGCCCACACTACATGGAATGATCCACCTCCCATTGTTGTTGTTGTTATTTAGTCACCAAATTGTGTCTGACCCTTTGCAACCCCATGGACTGTAGCCCATCAGTTTCCTCTGTCCATGGGATTTCCCTGGCAAGAATAAAGGAGTCGGTTGTCATTTTGTTCCCCAGAGGAATCTTCCCAATCCAGGGATCAAACCCCTGTGTCTCTTGCATTGGCAGATGGATTCTTTACAACTGGGCCACCAGGGAAGCTGTGATAGACAGCCCCAATTTAAACAGCTTCATAGGGATCACTCAGCATCAGCTGTGGCCTGTAGCAGCAAGAAATCTTGGCTATCTAGATCAGTTGAACCTTCAGATAATTGCATCCCCAGACAGCTTCCAATACAACACACAATAGACACCAAGCAAGAACTACCCTGCCGAGTCCCTTCCAAACTGTGAGAAAAATGAAATGTTTGCTTCAAGCCACTGATATTGGGATCATTCGTTATGCAGTAATAGTAACTGAAACATAAACCCATCTGAAAAGTAGATCAATTAAAAAATGCGATGAAAGTTTGATTTCTAAAAGCCAGGATTTGGAATGCATGACAGTAAAAGAAAATGAGAAGGACCTAGACCTTTTAAACTGTGAAATATCACCAAGATTTTACAAGATCTCATTGGTTTTTGTGAGAGACCACGTGACAGCACAGAAAACGTCAGACGTGGAGACAGTAGAGCTACTTCTCACCCAACTCTTCCTCTAAGACATTAGAGACATTGTTTACCTTCTCTGGCCTTTACTTGCTTTCCTCATCCTTCAACTAAGAGAACAAGAGGAAGTGACTTCTCAGGTCCCTCCCTCCCAACATTATGACCCTGTGGCATTCAATGATGTCAGACTGGGCCAAAGAGAAGATCTTCAGGCTAACAGGTAAACTTTCCAGTTTTGGTGCTGTGGGCCAAGAGTGGCTGCTTATACGTGGATCGGACTGAAAATGAGAGATGAGAGAGCGAGAGATGGCATCTGTTCATTCTCTGGAAGCACGCTCAAGGGTCTCAGAGGACAGATATGCCCTGGGAGGCCTCAAGCAGTGCATGATGCACTCTCAGAGACATCCCTCCAGGTCCAGAATAATCTAGAAAGAGGCCAGTATTAACTTCAGGTCCAGGATCCCTGCTCTTGCCACTCCTGTGTGTGCCCTCCCTCCCAAGACCTCTCCTCACCTTTGTGAACTTAAGACAGCACTCTGCCATTTAAAAAAAAAAAAAATCTCTTACATTTGGCATTTTTCCCAGGGAGAGATTCTTTCCCTCTCGGTTCACAGATGCCGACATCTGGGTGATGATGAATCCCAACATTACCTCCCATTTTCACACTTTTCTTTTAATGTACACTCTGCCCATTCTGCCTCAAAACCTTCCACTCTGCCAACTATCTTCTCTAAAGGATTTGCCAATGAATTAGCTTACACTAAGGTCAGGTTTCTCAAACTCGAAACTATTGATACTTGGGGCCAGATAATTATTTGTTGAGGTGAAGATGGAGTGCCGACTTATGCTGTAGGATTTTTTTTTAGATTTATTTATGTATCTACGGCTGCTCTGGGTCTTTGTTGCTGTACGTGGGCTTTCTCTAGTTGCAGCAGGTGGGGACTCCTCTCTAGTTGCGGTGTGCAGGCTTCTTAAGGCGGTGGTTTCTCTTGCTGCACAGCATGGGCTCCAGGGTGCACGGGTTCAATAGCTGTGGTGCATGGGTTTAGCCATCTCTTGGCATGTGGGATCTCCCTGGACCAGGGATCAAACCCATGTCCCCTGCATTGGCAGGTAGATTCTTTAACACTGAGCCACCAGGGAAGCCCCCTTTTTTTTCAGTTTTAAGTGGGTTTCATAACAACAAGAGATAAAGAGTTTTTAACAAACACAGTAATAAACGGACATCTAATTGGTAGGAAACATTATCCTGTACACAGCATAATTTTTTGTGTATTCTCAAAATACATAGCATTTACAGAGAGAACCATTGCTGCACAGCTCAAGAGTACCTGAAGAGGCTAAATCAGAGTCAGGCTGTTTAACAGACAAATTTTTAATGTATATACTCTAAATGAAAACAGATAAAAGAGACACCTCAAGGCTGAGGGAGTTTCACCAGACCCCTCTCCCACAGTATGCATTTCTGAGATAGGATGGCACAAGGTGTGTCATCCCTGGCCATAAAACAATTGACACAAATACTGGTTTGTTGATCCATTATTAGCCCAACGTTTGAGAAAAGAAAAAAGTTAGTTGGAGGCAGAACTGGTTCCATCAACAGTAAAGGGAAAAAAACACAAACTCGGCCAATTGCAGTTTATCTCCTCCTGCCGCCTGGGGGTGTCTGGCCTTCCCACCTGTTACCCTCTCACTTCTCGGCACGTGGAATTTCCCCAGACCAGGGATCAAACCTGTGTCTGCTGCACTGGCAGGCAGACTGCTCACCACTCAGCCACCAGAGAACTCTCATTTACTTTTCAGTTCAGTTTAGTTCAGTTCAGTCACTCAGTCGTGTCCGACTCTTTGCGACCCCATGAATCACAGCACGCCAGGCCTCCCTGTCCATCACCATCTCCTGGAGTTCACTCAAACTCACATCCATCGAGTCCATGATGCCATCCAGCCATCTCATCCTCGGTCGTCCCCTTCTCCTCCTGCCCCCAACACCTCCCAGCATCAGAGTCTTTTCCAATGAGTTAACTCTTCACATGAGGGGGCCAAAGTACTGGAGTTTCAGCTTTAGGATAATTCCTTCCAGAGAACACCCAGGGCTGATCTCCTTCAGAATGGACTGGTTGGATCTCCCTACAGTCCAAGGGACTCTCAAGAGTCTTCTCCAACACCACAGTTCAAAAGCATCAATTCTTCGGTGCTCAGCCTTCTTCACAGTCCAACTCTCACATCCATACATGACCACCGGAAAAACCACAGCCTTGACCAGGTCCTGTTAATGTGCCATGCGTGCAAATGGGACAGTGGGAATGTGCACTAAAGTGGGGGCTTTAACTGCCCTGTTGGCAGAGTTGCCTTCTACCCTACCAGCTCAAAAGTTCAATCTGTCTTCATTTAGAGTATATATATTAAAAATTTGTCTGTTAAACTCATTGCAGCAAGGGGGCACTCTTTCTGTCCCCTTCTGATGTCTATGTCAAAAAGCTTTCCCTAGCTCTATTATAATTTAACAAAACTTGGCTGCACAAAAAGCTCCAAGTAGTCAAGCCTCATCTCTGACCCCAGATGGAAATCCTCCCCTCTAGAGGTCACGAATCCCAGTGTGACACACGGCTCACAGAAGCAACTGAGGCCATGTGCCACAACCACTGAGCCCATGTGCCCCAGAGCCCGTGCTCCACAACAAGGGAAATCACCGCAATAAGAAGCCCTCTCACTGCAAAGAAGAGGAGCCGCCGCTCGCTGCGACCAGAGAAGCATAAAGGACACACTTTCTGGCAACCACAGCTGTTGTTACGAACACGTCGCACAAATTTCTAGAACTAAACAGTCACTTGTACTCTCCTTTTACTTTTTTAAAGTTGAAACATTCGGTGGTGCAGGTAAACTCCATTTAAGTTTATAACCTGTGCCACAGCAAGGAATGGTGATGTCACTTACTCAGCTTTAAGAACTGAAAGTTGAATAATTGAGAAAAGAAAAAAATTTTTAATTTAAATATTCAATTTTAATAATCATAAAAATATGAATACTTTAATAATTATGGACAAAAGTTGTTCAAGAGGAGCTACGGAGGATGTGGGACGGTACAGGGCCCAATTGTAAACTTTCTTAAAAGTGCATCATCGGATGTTCAGCAGCATCCCTGGTTTGTACCCACTGGATGCCAGTGAGTAGCCCACCCAACTCCCCCTCCTCCTAGTCGTGAAAACTGAACAACACTGCCAAATTCAAAACTGGCCCTGGTCAAGAACCACTCTACTAATGAATTAGTGGCTAAGTCCTATGTAACACAATATCCCTCCCAGTATATCTAACGAGAATAACATAAACCAAAGAAATAAAGCTTTTCTTGTTTCAAGGATCAGTGAAAAGCCAAGTCACCAAGATACATAGGGTCCTGGATCCTTTTGGTCACCCCACAAATTACTTCTCCCAGACAGCTATCTGCTTTCTTCTTGCATTCACAGCCAGCACTAGCGTTCTGGATCACAGGTAAGATCAATCAACACACACGTACACACACTTGGTTAAATTGCAAGCTAGTTGAATTTAGCAGATTTCATTCTATAGTGGATGCCACCAGCTACTCACCTGCTGGAAACTAAGACAATCAACCAAGAATTAAAACAAAGGCATGGCTTTGCTCTCACATGGGACATTACATCTATTTTTGAATGATTAATAATTATCCTCTGTGTAAAATGGTTGATTCTGTTATACTGAAAGAGAACACCTAGTACATTCTAATAGGTAAAAAGTAAGATTTCTTCTTTATTTCCAATATTTTTCCTGATTTGCCCATGGTTGGCTCAAAGCAGCAAACTAACATAATCAGAAGACATGTACTGGGTTGTAAACATGCCAGGGAGGCCAATAAGGTCTCAGCTCTCATAGCTCCCTCAGTCTATGAAAAGTTTGCTTAACTAAAGTTTTGTAAGAGTAAAATTAGTACTCCTTTCATTCTGCTGTATAAGTATAAATTGCTTCCTCATCTCTAGTAGATGAACTCTTTGGCTTAAAGAGATAAGAAAAAGGTATATGGATGAATTAGCATAAATTATATAAAAACACCCTGCCCCCATTAATAAAAGTAAGGCACAAATCTGTAAGTTCAGCTTGTAAGGAGGGGTTGGGGACCATCACGTGGAGAGGGGCAACTGCAACTCTAAGAGTAATTCTCCTGCTCATGGGTATTCACCTCCCTCCCAAGCTGCTAGGATAGCATATTCCAGAATCAGGACCTAAACTGTGCACACAACTCCAGCAGTTGTATTAAAGGAAGAGGAAGTAGATTTGGTAGATGGCTAGCTGGGCTCTGGCACAGTGCAGTCTCCTCATCCTCCTCTATGGTTTCCCAACAGGTATGATCTCCCATCATGCCCTTGGCTGGCCTCCTGCTAGTGGACGCCATCTTTCCCTCCACTCTGTCTAAACTTGCTAACTATAGACCAAAATAAGCAAGATCAGGAGACACTGGATATTCCATCCTGCATCAAAGGCAATTTTCCAATTCTTACTTCCTGTGTGAGGACCCACCCCACTCAAGAAAGGTTGACTCTGGTTTCCAATACACCTTTCACAAAGAACCAAAAGGTCAAACTCAATGATAAGCACATTTTTTATAAGAAAAAATAGAAACAGTAACAACAAAAAGGAGTCAGTATATCAAATAACCTATGACCAAAGTTGAAATCACAAAGTCCTTACACTTCTGGGTGAGTTACAACATAGAAAATAGTCATCAACAGCTAAAAGCAAAAATACCAAAGGCTGAACATTAAGAATTCCAGTAGGGATTTCACTGGTGGTCCAGTAATTAAGACTCCGCCCTGCAAGGCAGGGAACTTGGGTTCAATCCCTGATCAGGGAATTAAGACCCCACATGCCGAGAGGCAACTAAGCCCATGTATCATAACTAAAGAGTCCCTGAGTAGCAAGGAAAGATCCTGCATGACACAGCGAACATCCCACATGCCACAACTAAGACTCAATGCAGCCAAATAAACTAATAAATATATTTTTTTAAAAAGAATTCCAGTAGTTGTTTCCTTATTTGGAGGCCAGAGTGCTGGTGAGCACCTCAGAAAATGCCTGTCAATACTCAGCTTTAACTTTCTATGAAAAGCGATTACTCATCCTATCTAAATAGCATACCCTCTTCATCACAGGAGGCACTTCTCAGAAGGATTTCAAGCCACATCATGATGAGCCTGTTGGACCAGCTGCCCCAGGCCAAACACCTCTGAGGAACCTCAACTGTGGTTTCCATTCTAGTCATTCTCATCTTCAAAGCAAAATGCTTCCAACCAAATATATCCAGGAATCTCAGTGCTATGTGGGCAGCTGCAATGGAGTTTGTTTCAAGATTTGTTATATTAATTATAGCCACAAATGTGTGTGTGCTCAGTAGTGTCTGACTCCTCACAACTCCATGGACTATAGCCTGCCAGGCTCCCTGGTCCATGGAATTTTCCAGGCAAGAATACTGGATTGGGTTGCCGTTTTCTTCCCCAGGTGATCTTCCCAACCCAGGGGTCAAAGCTGGGTCTGCTCTGTTGGCAGGGGGATTCTCTACCACCATGCTACCTGGGAAGTACCCCCCTCACCCCAATGCAACTACTCAACAAAAAGCAGTTTTGAAATAAATCAGTAATCCTATTTATCTTTCCAAATATTCTATAGCTTCATTTTCAGGACACCCAAAGACTACTTAGGTTTCCCTCATAGCTCAGTTGGTAAAGAATCCGCCTGCAATGCAGGAGACTCTGGTTCACTTCCTGGGTCAGGAAGACCTGCTGGCGAAGGGATAGGCTACCCACTCCAGTATTCTTGGGCTTCCTTTGTGGCTCACCTGGTAAAGAATTCGCCTGCAATGTGGGAGACCTGGGCCCGATCCCTGGGTTGGGAAGATCCCCTGGAGAAGGGAAGGCTACCCACTCTAGCATTCTGGCCTAGAGAATTCCAGTCCATGGAGTCACAAAGAGTCAGACACAACTAAGTGACCTTCACTTTCACTTTAAAGATCACTTAGTTAATAATGTATTTTTCATCTGTATCTCTATCACAGATCTTGTTGATCTCTTTGGTGAGTGAAGAGGTTCAAAATGTAATCATTAGGTAACATGTGTCAGTGACAGTATGTTGCAAACCATTCTCCCAGAGATGGTTCATTCCCTACCAATAGAAATTTCTCCTTAACACATGATTAAATTCACACAGACTCTCCCATCTATTTGTGGAATATCTTGGAGGCCTCTTTAGAAATGTGAAATCACACTGAAGTTATTAAGATGCACTGACGTCACCCGAGAACTCTACCGGGGACACGGTGCCCACTTGGAGGACGCGCCTCTCGGTTATTCATAATTTCGCAAGAGATTCTTCAAGCACTCAAACCTCATGAACCTCACTTACATTTCATGAAGTCAAGGGAGCAGGTCAGAGGTAAGGTGAGATGAAGATATTGATACAAACTGACATCTTATTTTTTTCACATTCATGTCCAAGCAACCAGAAGATTCTGGAAAAACAATGTTAGCAGGCTGGGTTATAAAAACTGATGAGAGTTGAGAGGTTAAATAAGTGGGAAAGATAATTTTAAAAAGAGCTACAAAGGGTAGAGGTGATGGTTCCACCTTCAAGACTTCAAGGGTCAGAGACTGTAAAAGGCCAGTGGGAGAAAAATGGTCTATCAAAAGATTCAGCAAACAGGCCCTGAATATTTGGCAAGTAGTCAGTTAAGTCACAATTTTAATAGTCCAGAAAAGTGTCTGCAGCTGTGTAGAATCACATAAACCACAAAGAGGACATCAGGCAACCCTCTTGTAATTGCCAGGGCTGAATTCCAAGAACTAAGGAGATACTCAGCAAGCTCTTAGCTAAATGCTCCCTCTTAAGGAGGGCACATTTGTTTCAATTCGCCTTTCTCGAACTCAGCTTTATGTTGAATTACCAAATATCGTGATGATGGAAGTTGCTTTTGACTGCATCCTTTCAAGGAATCTGAGAGACAAAGCTGGTACAGTTTCACAGAGATGAAGTGGCATCTTCCTGCCTTCCAGAGAAGGTTCATTTCCCACCAGTAGGAATTTCTCTTTGACACATTACTAAATGAAGCTATAGGTTGAAGAGAAATGAAAGGAAAATTACTGCTTGAAAGTCACCAAGAAGTACAGTCACAGAGAGACATGACTTCCTACATAAGCAGTAACTAGAAAAAAAATCTCCATTTATCTGTCCTTCCATCCATCCATTCAATTGTTTATTCAATTTATTGGGTATACATTAATACATTAAGCCATGGATGAGGAGGATTCAAGGATGCCACCAGTGCAGGAGTTCTCAACCCAACTGCAAAACAAGCCCAAAATGACACAAAAATACTGACATTTTGTCCACGTCCATACTGAATTCAATATATGAGAATGACTAACAGGAGTTCTGGGAAAAGTGTGTGAGAAGGGGAGAAAAGGTAATTGTGGAAATTTTCATTATGAAAATAAAATGGGGGCTTCTCTGGTGGTCCAGTAGTTAGGAATCCACCTGCCAATGCAAGCAACATGAGTTCGATCCCCGGTCCGGGAAGATCCCACAAGCCCTGGAGTAACTCAGCCCATGTGCCACAGCTACTGAGCCTGTGCTCTAGAGCCCTTGAGCCCCAGTTACCGAGACCACAGACCGCAACTACTGAAGCCCGCACACCCAGAGCCCATGCTCCACGACAGGAGAAGCCAACACGGCGAGAAGCCCGTGCTCCGCAGCTAGAGAGCAGCCCCACTCTCTGCAGCTAGAGAAAGCCTGCGTGCAGCAACACAGACCCAGCACAGCCAGCTACCAATAAATCAATACATCTGCTAAAAAGAGAAATGATAGAGATGTACACTGAGGAGGTAAGAAGTTCTTTCTAAATAGAAGCAACATTTATTTTGGTTAGCCATGACTATCGCAATTTCAAGGTGGAAATCTCTTCTTAAAACCTGATGAATTATTTCTAACTCTGTCTCAAGTTTTGGCTTTAATCTTCTTGAAGGAAGTCATCCAATTGTGCAAATAAAGCACCAGATTTGCCATGATTAAAAATCAAAGTTTTTTTTTTCTCTCCCATCAGGAAGACATGAATTCACTGGATAAGCAAAATCAAGGAGTCTTCAATCAATCAGTTTATATAAAGGGATCATTGCACTTTGGAGGGATGTTTGATCAAATTAGTTCCAAAGTCTCTTTTAGTCTCTATAAAATAAAGTCTATCATTTGAACATCAACCAGTTTTATGCCCATTTACCAAGGGTAGTTATAACTGTGTCTTGTCATTATAGACTGTTTTAAGTTTATATATAATTAGATTAAGCATTAATGACCTTCTTCTGCGCGATTTTCAGAGTTTCCATGGTCAATTGTCAAGCATTAGATGCTGAATGATCAGTCTAATCTTTTACTCATAAGAAATTCATTTCAGAAGTCTGGTGTTTGAGCCATAGGATTAGAAATGCAGACATCCTTTGTGAGGAATACATTGATTTCCTGAAAACAATCTGATGAGCCAGTATCAAAGGCATGGACGAAGTCCACTAATGAAATGGAAGCGAAATCTTCACAGAGAATAAAATCCTTGAAAATTTTTCATAAACCTGTTAAATTTAGAATAATTTTGAGGTTTTTTGTTTTGGGTTTTTTTCTTTTTATGTTTTGGCCATAACACAGGGCATCTGGATATCTTAGTTCCCTGACCAGGGATTGAACCTGCGCCCCTAGCATTGGAAGCACAGTCTTAACCATTAGACTGCCAGGGAAGTCCCCCTAGAATAATTTTGATTGGCAGAAAAGTTGCAGAGATACCTGTCACCTTCTTTGCCCATTGCTGACATCGTATAATAATGTGGCACATTTGTCAAAACTAAGACACTGGCATTGGTACATTATCAACTAGCCTCTAGATCTTCTTGGACTTGGCCCATTTTTATACCAATGTCTTCATGCTGTGCCAAGTCCCTAACTAGGTTATCACTTGCATTTAGTCGTCATTTCTCCATCCTCTTTTGGTCTGTGACAGTCTCTCAAACTTTCCTTTTTTTCCCCATGACCTTGACAGTTTTGAGAAGTACTGAAAGGCTGTCCTCTAGAATGGCCCCCAATCTTTTGTTGTTTTTCAGTCACTAAGTTGTGTCTGACTCTCTGGGACTCCATGGACTGCAGGACACCAGGCTCCTCTGCCCTTTACTATCTCCTGGAGTTTGCTCAAGCTCATGTCCATTGAGTCGGTGATGCCATCCAACTAGATCATCCTCTGTCGCCTCCTTCTCCTCCCGTCTTCAAATCTTTCCCAGCACTGGGGTCTTCTCCAATGGGTCCGTTCTTCGCAGCAAGTGGCCAAAGTATTGGAGCTTCAACTTCAGCATCAGTCCTTCCAATGAACATTCAGTGTTGATTTCCTTTAAGATTGACTGTTTTGAGCTCCTTACAGTCCAAAAGACTCTCAAGAATCTTCTTCAGAACCACAATTTGAAAGCATCAATTCTTCAGCCCCCAGGCTGGGTTTGTTCCATTTTTCTCCCCTTCATTAGCCGGGTTTATGAGTCTTCAGAGGGGAACTGCCCTTCCCATCATCTATCAGAGGTGTATGATAACCACATGATTCAACACTTGGATAAACTGACACTTGTCAGTTTTCTCCAATCAGAAGTTACTAAGGTTCCCTTTCTAACTACCTTTTGGAAAAGCAAGTCACTGTCTAACCTACACAAGCTGAGAGGGTAAAATTAAGCTCCATTTCCTGGAAGGGGTAGTATCTACAAAAACTGAATCCTTGACCTTGAGGGAGAAATCCATTCAATGCATTCAGCTTTCATGGGAATATCTACATTCTGTCCCATCCTATTTTTCATCATCACAGGCCCATTACTTCACTTAGATCAAGACTTTCTACAGCACTCGGTCAGCACCTCCTTCGACCATGTCAGGAAATGGGCAAGATCGTGTTGCTCCAATGACTGTTTTGCCATCAGCAGTGGATTCTGGCTGCTGAGAGAAGTGTAAGGAACTCAGAGACCATTCCTTGGAGAGACAGCTCGCATTCAAGCACAAATGTGTCCAGTAATTAGGTACGATTGGCTGCAATTTTCCTACTTCCTTTTGTAAGTAAATTGCTTTTTGAGTTGAAATGGTCTCTGGCTTTCTTTCTCTCAAGTTAGACCTTGTAGGAAAATCCCCCTTTTTAAAAAGCCAAATTTGTTTCATTTCATCCTATAACTAATTTAATGCTGATTGTGCAGTGATTACATTAGGCATCGCTGGATACATTGTGGAACGAAAACTCATCTGTCAACCTGAAAAGTGTAAGCAAGCCTAACAATGTATTCAAAGATTAACCTCTGAAAGGCTGCCTTTGAGGTTTAGGCTGGCTGAAACAGGGATGCAGAAAAGTGCATTCTGGCTTTCAACATAGCAGATGCTTTTAGAAAAGTGGGTTCCCCCTGAAATCCATGAGAATTCTACCATCAGATTAGAATCTCAGACTTCAAAAGCTCTCTAATCTGACTATTGTCAAATCCATGAAACAGCCTATGTGCTGTGCTGTGCTAAGTCTCTTCAGTCGGGTCTGACTCTTCACGACCCTATGGGCAATAGCCCACCAGGCTCCTCTGTCCATGGGGATTCTCCTGGTAAGAATACTGGAATAGGTTGCCATGCCCTCCTCCAGCGATCTTCCCAACCCAGGGATCAAACCTGCATCTCTAAAGTCTCCTCCATTGGCAGGCAGCCTCTTTACCATTAGTACCATGTGGGAAGCCCAAAATAACCCATACAACACACAAATGAGAAATTTCCTCATCTTTTTTTTTTTGTTTTTTAATACATCCAAAGATAAGGAATCCAGCATCTCCCAAAGCAGCTTACACCACTGTTTGAAATTCTAATTCTAAAGAAGGTCATCCTTAGGGTCAGGCTTTCCTGCTGACTCAGTGGTAAAGAACCCACCTGTCAATGCAGGGAGATGCAGGTTTGATCCCTGAGTCAGGAAGATCCCCTGGAGAAGGAAATGACAACCCACTCCAGTATTCTTCCCTGGGAAATCCCACAGACAGTGGAGCCTGACAGGCTATATATAGTCCAAGGGGTCACAAAGAGTCAGACACAAATTAGTGACTGAAAAACAACAAATCCTTAGACTGGGGGTATTTCTTTGTGACTGACAAATTTATATGTCTCCCGAATCTCTACTTAAAAGGAATGATTAAATTTGTTTTCAAAATATTCCACACCAGTGTACTTTTTTTTCTTTTGTGTAGACTAAAATAACAAAGAACAACCGAAAGCAAAGGTTAAAGTCAAAGAAACAGATCCAACTTGGGGTGAAAATTGGCTTTTTCCTGCTGCTTTCTGAAGACTTAAGCCCATAATACTTAGGCCACTAAGTAGTATGGAAACATCACTTAGCTTAACTTTAGGAGTAACAGAGGCTGTTACAGAGAAGAATTTAGGGAGATGATGCTAGAACTTTGCCTTGAAGCCAATTGATGTAGAAGATAGATGGGCTCCAAGTTAGACATTTACAGCTGGCCTCCTGTTTGTATTTCACAGGCCGTGAAGAAATGGGCTTCGGGCTGGATATTTACAAATGTTAGCATTTTCTGAGACAAGAGATACGTGGGCTCCAGTTAAGACATTTACAATCAGCCTCCTGTTTGCCCTCCGAAATGGAAGTAACAACACAAACAGGGTAAACAGCCAGTATTTGTCTCTTGTGAACACCTTAAGGTAACAGTCAGTCATAGCAGGGACAAAGTGGGGTAAAACCCTGTTTGAGTAAAAGATTAAGGGATCTCCGTTTCCCCCTTTTGGGACAAAGGAGACACTACACAGGCACAGAAAGGCTCCTTGTGGGTCAAAAGTCAAGGGATAACACCAGGCCATAATGAGTCTTGCTCCTCCCAGAAGCCTTCACTTCCAGACCCATGTTGGCTGAGGGGAGTGTGCACACCCAGGGGAGGGTCCCAGGGTAGGTCGGTTGTGGAAAAAGCAAGCAGGTAGTTGGCCTGAAAGAAGGCAAAGAACCAGAAGGACTGATCTACATAAATGACTTAAGCACCTCTTCACTATTCTCCTCCTCACTAGGAGGACACCCGCAGCCTTTTATTCTGGGTGTGAGTCTCTGCCTTGCTTCTACCTCCGCTAATGAAACCATTTCTCTGTGTGCTGTCCCACTTGTTGTTGGGCTCTGCCCCTAATAATAAACCTTGTACCTGCATTTACAGTTTCTGCCTCCGTGAGAAATGCATTTTCACTGGGGACAATGATCCAGGGAAAAATAGCTTCTAGCCTCTAGCCCTTGCTGGTCTGGTGGCTAGGATTCCTGGTTCTCAGCCAGGCTACCTAGGTTCAATTCCTGGGCAGGGAATTAAGATCTCACTTCACACCACTGCTCACTGCTGTCTTGCTGAGATCAAAATGGAGTTCATTTATCATACGAATGGACACTTATCATATGAACGTTCATTTATCATATGAAGGGCAAAAGGACACTGGAACTTGTACTAGAGTTCCAACGATACACGAGGGAAGGTAAACGATGATGCGCAAAAGTAGGCTTTGGTTTTTCAACAGTTAGAGGATGTTCAGAATTGATGCTGAGAACAGGTCATGAACAAACTCTTCTCTTCCGTGGCTTTCCTTCAACTATTGCCAAAACCCTTACTCTCTTATCTCTTGTGGGGAGCCAGCCTTGGTGAGAGGATTAAAAGTGGTATTGTGAGGGGCTTCCCCCACAATGGTTAAGACTTCACCTTCCAATGTAGGGGGTGTGTGTTCCATCCCTGGTTGGGGAAGGAAGAGCCCACATGCCTGGTGGCCGAAAAACCAAAACGTGAAACAGAAGCAATATTGTAACTAATTCAATAAAGTTTTATAAAATGCTCACATCAAAAAAAAGAAAAAATCCTTCCAAAAGGTGGTCATGCGGCAAACTTCTGCCCCTTCCAGGATCCGCACAATCAGAAGACCCCTGCAGCCTGTCCGGATGCACCTCTGCCTGCATCTCTTGTCTGCCCAGCTTCTACATACAGACACCCACGCACTGTGCACTCAAATATACATGCTCACACATGCCACAGTCCTCACAGGCCTCCTCTACCCTATTCCAATTTTCCGTGGGATTCCTAACCCCTGGCCACTGTGGATTCAGCCATATATTTATACAACGTAACCTTCCTGCTGGCTCAGCTGGACCAGTCAATCTGTTTTTCTGGGCTGTCAAAGCTGGTATCTCTCTCTGGTGTCATGACTTTTTCGTGTTAAACTCCAGAACTCCTGGCAGTATGTGAGGAGAGTCAGCAGGAAAGAGCCAGGAGAGACCCACCCATCACAGGAAGGAAGAGTGAACTGAAGTGTTGCTGTTGCTGTGCGGCCTCGAAGTCCTGGCTGACTCTTTTGCGACCCCATGGACTGTAGGCCTCCAGGCTCCTCTGTCCGTGGGATTCTCCAGGCAAGAATACTGGTGTGGGTTTCCATTTCCTCCTCCAGGGGATCTTCCTGAGCCAGGGATTGAACCCACATCTCCTGCTTTGACAGGCGGACTCTGCCACATGTTAAACAGATAGCTAGTGGGAAGCTGCTGTATGGCACTGGTAGCTCAGCTCAGTGCCCTGTAATGACCTAGAGGGGAGGGATGTGGGGGTGGGGTGAGATGGGAGCCTGGGGTGGGAGGGAGATCCAGAAGGGAGAGGGTGTATGTACGCACAAGGCTGTTTCCAGCTTCCCAGCTGGCACTAGCGGTAAAGCACCCGCCCACCAATACAGGAGACATAAGAGATGAGAGTTCGATCCCTGGATCAGGAAGATCCCCTGGAGGAGGAAATGGAAACCCACTCCAGTATTCTTGCCTGGAGAATCCCACGGACAGAGGAGCCTGGCGGACTATGGCCCACAGGGACGCAAAGAGTTGGACACGACCGAAGTGACTTAGCATGTATGCATGGCTGATTCACTTCACTGTACAACAGAAACTAACACATCTTTATACAGCAGTCATACTCCAATTTTAAGAAATGAACCCTCATCAAGTCAGAGGTGAGATGCCACCTAGAGCAACTAGCGAAGACTTCAGAGCCTACAGGTTTGGATCTCGGTCCTGCCACTTACTGGCTGTGCACGGCTCCCCTGTGTGTGCCCTCTCAGAGACTCCCAGAGTATGACACGGTATTCTCGCAGCATCTTCGTGTGGGAATGAGAAACCATGGCAATAAACTACCTGGAAGCCTGCCTGCAAATAGTGGATGCTAAAGTGGGGGTTGCTATGATTATGCCTTCGGAAAGATCCCCTGGAGGAGGAAATGGCAACCCACTCCAGTATTCCTGCCTGGGAAGTTCCATGGACAGAGGACCCTGGCGGGCTCTAGTCAACAGGGTTGCAAAGAGTTGGACACAACTGAGCGACTGAGCACACACACCATTGTGCCTACCCTGGAAGACCCTTTCTACACAGCTGCTTAGCGCTCTGAGTACATGAGAAATCGGTCATTGGTTATTAGAACAAATTTGCTTTCTAGCTCCACCCCTCCCCCAAAAGCTTTAGTCTTCCTCGTCCTTGGTTTATTGTGCTATTACAGAACCCAAAAGAAGAGGAATTCTCGTGTCCTACCTCATCACCCCTCCTTAATGTCTAGGCCTCCAGGAAACCATTAATGTTCAAGATGGATATGACAGAAAGCAAGGCCCTGGGTTCTAGATTTTTTTTTTGAGCGAATACATTTTTTAAAATATTTTCTTGGCCGCATTGCACAGCAGGTGGAATCTGAGTTCCCAGACCAGGGATTGAACACATGTCCCCTGCATTGGAAGCACAGAGTCTGAACCACATCAGACTGCTCGGATATTCCCCTGAGTGTATTTTTAATCTCTGAACCTGCTCTCTAGCACTGAATTTACACAAACACTCCCAGAGCAACCAAATAAAGGATACTTAAAATGCAGTTTCTCGCTGCCTTTGTTTTTGAAACGTAATTATAATGTTGTCATTGGTGCTGATTTGCAGAGGGCCAACAGTGTGTGTGATGCCACAGAGTTCTTACAAAGACAGCCTTTTGTCAGCATAAACAGAGGGGAGAGATGCCTCGAATATTATTTTTGTTCTTTGAAATCCAACCTTCCAATCTGGAGTGTTTAGACTTTCTTCTCATTCTCCCCTGCCAGACTTCACCCCATAAAGAAGACAAGAGGGAGGGGCAAGATGAACAGGGGGTCCCCAACACCTCAGTTAAGAGCAGCTCTTATACAGCCTAAGCAGCACCCCTAGATAGAGAACTGAGCCCACCCCAAACAAGGTGAGAGCCCGCTTCTAAAAGAATTCCTGTGGGTAAATATGAGAAGAAAGATTGCATTGACACTCCTGAGGACGGTGGTAACAATGTCAATGTGATAAGAAATTTAGAGATGGCTGTTTAATATGACAGCACAAACACTGGAACAGGCAAAGATTTTTCTATCCAAAAAGATACCAAATTAAGGCCAGCAGCACATTTCCAGAAAGCTATTCTTCTTGTGTCAGAAGCTCACCCATGGATACACATCAAACATGTCTGTTTTTAAACAACAGACATCTCAAGCCCATCCAGACCTACTGAATCAGAAGTCCCTAGAGTTGGATTTCAGACGTACGAATTTTTATAGAGCTCTATGACACAGACTTCCCTTGTGGTCCAGAGGTTAAGAATCATCCTTGCAAAGCAGGAGACACAGGTTTGATCCCCAGTCAGAAAACTGAGACCCAATATGCCACGGTACAACTAGGTCCACACACTGCAACTACTGAGCCCGTATGCAGAGCCTGTGGCTTCCCACTCCAGAACTCTTGCCTGGAGGATCCCATGGATGGAGGAGCCTGGTAGGCTGCAGTCCATGGGGTCACTAGGAGTCGGACGTGATTGGGCAAATTCACTTTCACTTTTCACTGTCATGCAATGGAGAAGAAAATGGCAACCTACTCCAGTGTTCTTGCCTGGAGAGTCCCAGGGACAGCGGAGCCTGGTGGGCTGCCGTCTATGGGGTCGCAAAGAGTCGGACACAACTGAAGTGACTTGGCAGCAGCAGCAGTAGAGAGTCTGTGCGCTGAAACAAAAGATCCTACATGCTGCAACTAAGACCTAAGGCAGTCGAATAAACAAATACATTTTTTTAAAGCCCTATGAAAGGCCCTGATGCTGGGAAAGACTGAGGGCAGGAGGAGAAGGGGCAACAGTGGATGGGATGGTTGGATGGCATCATCGGCTCAATGGATGTGAGTCTGAGCAAACTGTGGGAGACAGTGAAGGATAGGGAAGCCTGGCGTGCTGCAGTCCATGGGATCGCAAGGAGTCAGACACAACTGAGCAACTGGACAATAACAATGACATTCTCCTATCATCTCTGATCACATTAAACTTGAGGTGGGTTTTTTATTTTTTTTTTCTGTGAAAACCTTAATAAATTGAAAACGACGAAGGGTCCTATTTGATAGTCAAGAGGAAAACTTCGGGTTAAAACAAGGTAAATAAGTGTTTTGGATACCTTTTGTGCCATGTGAAATGTTAATCATTGCCTATTGATCATTATTGGATGTGCACTAACACATTCTGAGTCTTGGTGTTCTCATCTGTAAAACAGAGATAGTGGGGGCTTTCAGTTCAGTTCAGTTCAGTTCAGTCGCTCAGTTGTGTCTGACTCTTTGCAACCCCATGAATCACAGCACGCCAGGCCTCCCTGTCCGTCACCAACTCCGGGAGTTCACTCAGATTCATATCCATCGAGCCAGTGATGCCATCCAGCCATCTCATCCTCTGTCGTCCCCTTCTCCTCCTGCCCCCAATTCCTCCCAGCATCAGAGTCTTTTCCAATGAGTCAACTCTTCGCATGAGGTGGCCAAAGTACTGGAGTTTCAGCTTTAGCATCATTCCTTCCAAAGAAATCCCAGGGCTGAGCTCCTTCAGAATGGACTGGTTGGATCTCCTTGCAGTCCAAGGGACTCTCAAGAGTCTTCTCCAACACCACAGTTCAAAAGCATGAGACGATTGTGTAAAACGTCTCACTTAGAGAAGTTGCATAGCTTGCCCAATTAGCAAAGTTAGTCCCAGGGAAAGCTGAAAATTGTAGCCAGGTGAATCTGATGCCAAATCAACTTTACTCCACACTTTATTTTTTATACATTTGGACGATTTGCCAAATATTGAGAATAAAAGAAAGCAAAGTCAGTCACTACAGCAGAGACGGCTGACTTCTATTCTTCCTCCTTAGTAACAGAGCAAATATTAGTAGGGCTTCCCAGCCACAGTTTTCGATCATAGGGTGATCTTAAGGAAAGTAATCATGCTTTGCAATAGTAGGGCAGAAAAAAAGTCAGGGCCATGATGAGAATGGAACCCCATAACAGTTAGGGCTGCTTTTTACTTTCAGACTTCTTTAATGTGAAATAGGATAAAACAGTGATTTTTAGTTTTTTATTATCCATAGCCTAATCTTAATCAATACAGTAACCAAGGGGTAATCTTCAATAAGACTGTAACGATGGCAGTTGATAAATCATCAAGCAAATGGCCCAAGTAATAGAAAAACTTCTCAGAAAGCATTATTGAGGCCAGAGGAAGAAAGATGACTAGTTGCCAACAAAGTGACTAGAAAAAACAAACAGGTAATCCCTGGCTCAGCACTGGAGAGAACCAAGATTCAAATCCAGCTTTAACTTAGCAGTTGTGTGATGTTCAGCAAGTTATTTTTGTCTTCCTGAGCCTCACTTTTCTTTTTCGTTACTTTGCTTGTTTTATTTTGCTTTGTTTTGGCTGAAATAAACTAGAATAATACCCACGAAACAGAGATGAGATGAGAGAATAAAGGCAAATAAACCAGCACAATGATGCTAAATAAAATCTAGGCTCCCTGCTTGTTTTAGTGGCATCATAAATTCTATTATTGTTCCCAATTAGTTACTTCCCATCTTCCAAGAGGATTTTAGGCAAGAAAACATGGTCTTATTTAGATGCCAGACTGGTTACCATATGGAGAATGGATTTTAAGATCCATCCAAGTAAGAGATGATTGTGGATGGACTCAAATTGAAGTAGAGAGGATAGGATTGGGTAGGTCTGGAATGTGTTATAAATGGAGAGCCTGCAGAATTTATTGACTAATTGGATCAGAGAAATTAAACAATCAGTGAAAAGTACTAGATAACAAGCCTAAACAACTGGTAGATGTTGATTCCATTAACTGGGAATATATGGGAATTAGATAGAAATTTAAGAGCCTAGTTTCAGACATGGTAATGGAGATGCCTATAAGAGATTCTGGCTCAGCACTAGAGAATCCACCTACAATGCAGGAGACCTGGGTTTGATCCCTGAATCAGGAAGACCTCTTGCAGAAGGAAATGGCAACCCACTCCAGTATTCTTGCCTCAGAAATCCCATGGACAGAAGAGCCTGGAGGACTACAGTCCATGGGGTCACAAGAGTCAGACACAACTTAGCGACTAAATCACCACCACCAAAAGATATTCAAGTTCAGTTCAGTTCAGTTGCTCAATCGTGTCCAACTCTTTGTGACCCCATGAATCACAGCACGCCAGGCCTACCTGTCCATCACCAATTCCTGGAGTTCATTCAAACCCATGTCCATCTAGCTGGTGATGCCATACAGCCATCTCATCCTCTGTCATCCCCTTCCCCTCCTGCCCCCAATCCCTCCCAGCATCAGAGTCTTTTCCAATGAGTCAACTCTTCACATGAGGTGGCCAAAGTATTGGAGTTTCAGCTTTAGCATCAGTCCTTCCAATGAACACACAGGACTGATTTCCTTTAGAATGGACTGGTTGGATCTCCTTACAGTCCAAGGGACTCTCAAGAGTCTTCTCCAACACCACAGTTCAAAAGCAGCAATTCTTCAGCGCTCATCTTTCTTCACAGTCAAATTCTCACATCCATACATGACCACTGGAAAAACCATAGCCTTGACTAGATGGACCTTTGTTGGCAAAGTAGTGTCTCTATTTCTGAATATGCTGTCTAGGTTGGTGATAACTGTCCTTCCAAGGAGTAAGCGTCTTTTAATTCCATGGCTGCAATCACCATCTGCAGTGATTTTGGAGCCCCCCAAAATAAAGTCTGACACTGTTTCCACTGTTTTCCCATCTAAAGGCAGAGGAACCAGAGATCAAATTGCCAATATCTGCTGGATCATTGAAAAAGCAGGAGAGTTCCAGAAAAACATCTATTTCTGTTTTATTGACTATGCCAAAGCCTTTGACTGTGTGGATCACAATAAGCTGTGGAAAATTCTGAAAGAGATGGGAATACCAGACCACCTGACCTGCCTCTTGAGAAACCTATATGCAGGTCAGGAAGCAACAGTTAAAACTGGACATGGAACAACAGACTGGTTCCAAATAGGAACAGGAGTACATCAAGGCTGTATATTGTCACCCTGCTTATTTAACTTATATGCAGAGTACATCATGAGAAACGCTGGGCTGGAGGAAGCACAAGCTGGAATCAAGGTTGCCGGGAGAAATATTAATAACCTCAGATATGCAAATGACACCACCCTTATGGCAGAAAGTGAAGAGGAACTAAAGAGCCTCTTGATGCAAGTGAAAGAGGAGAGTGAAAAAGTTGGCTTAAAGCTCAACATTCAACATGTGTGCTGCTACTGCTAAGTCGCTTCAGTCGTGTCTGACTCTGTGCAACCCCATAGATGGCAGCCCAGCAGGCTCCGCCATCCCTGGGATTCTCCAGGCAAGAACACTGGAGCGGGTTGCCATTTCCTTCTCCAATGCATGAAAGTGAAAAGTGAAAGTGAAGTCGCTCAGTCACGTCCGACTCTTCATGACCCCATGGACTGTAGCCTACCATGCTCCTCTGTCCATGGGATTTTCCAAGCAAGAGTACTGGAGTGGGGTGCCATTGCCTTCTCCAAGAGACGTGTAGGATGACATAAATGGTAGCTTTTGAGAGAGATGGGATTTACTAATAAGAGGAAAACAAGTATAAACCAGTACTGTTCCAGAAAGCTGGAATGTTTGGTCGTCCTGTATGGAAGAGAAAGAATTTTGGTATATGACTAAGGAAGAAAATCTAGGTGAGTATACAGAGAAAAGAACATCGAGGAACCTAGCTAGAGCCTTGAGCTTTCTAGCACTGATAAGTCAGGTAGAAAATGAGCAGCTGGTAAGCAACTGAGGAGGAGCGCCAATGTGGGCAAGTGGCTAGGTGGAATCTTAGCTCCCCCCCGGGGGCTCAGAGGGTAAAGAATTCACCTTCGATGTAGGAGCTGCAGGAGAGGTGGGTTCGATCCCTGGGTCACTGAGATCCCCTGGAGAAAGAAACGGCAACCCACTCCAGTATTCTTGCCTGGAAAATCCTATGGACAGAGGAGCCTGGCGGGCTACAGTCCAAAGGTTCGCAAAGAGTTGGACACGACTGAGCGTGCCCACATTCATTCATTCACTCAAGTGGTATCTAGGCTTACGAGCATAAATAATTCTGAGCATCTCACTGCCTCAGGTTTTTATAAAATCACAGCACAGTCACTCAAAGGTCCTTCATTTCAAACAAAAGTGATCACAATGATGTTTCTGACATATTTCCTGAGCCATTAAGAACAGAAGGAATTTTTTGTTAACGGAAGAAGTAGCCGGTGAAGAAAAGATTTACCAGGACATGCACGTCAGTGCTGTGTTTATACTCTAGCACAACCTAGTGGTGGTGTGTTTCACAGGCAGGTCTAGGCAAGGGCAGAGTGGATGCCACTGTAATCTTCATAGTCCCCGTCCCCTGCTGTGACGTCATAGGGCTCACCTGGATCACGAGATCAGCAGTAACCACCTAGAGAATGGCTTAAGCATCCTTCACGAAAGGCATTTTCAGGAAAGCAAAAAATAGCCTCATTGTGTCATTTTGGGAGAGCAATAGCTATTTTTTAGAAGTCAAGACTAATACCTCAGTTCTTTCTCATCCCCCAAGCCAGCCAGGAGTTTACCCATCACCCAACGGTGAAGAGTGAGCGGAAAGTGGCGCAATTTGTCCTGCCCTTTTCGCAGTGTGATAGGGGCGGGGCAGGTGCATGCCTGTTAGCGAGTGGCCAATAGGGGTCCTGCTCAGCCGTTAGCTGCAGTGGACCCTCCCCCTTCCTTTGCATAAAAGGAGCCTGAATTCAGACTGAGGGATGATGATTTGGTTTTTTAGGGGGAGGGGGGCGCCACACCACACAGCACATGGCCTCCCCAGTCAGGTACCAAATCCATGTCCCTTGCATGGGCAGCATGGAGTCCTAACTACTGGGCCACCAGGAAAAATCCCTGGGAAGATGGTTTTTTGAGACACTCATCTGACAACTTCCCAGTCTGCTAGCTTTCCAATTAAAGTCTTTGCCCCAACAACTCATCTCCCAGTTTAGTAGCATGTTGGGATGTGAGTTCAGCTTGGTAACAACATTGGAGACTATCATGGAGCTCAGCAAAAAAGCTAATGGAGGTGATGGAATTCCAGTTGAGATATTTCAAATCCTAAAAGTTGATGCTGGGAAAGCACTGCACTCAATATGTCAGCAAATTTGGAAAACTTAGCAGTGGCCACAGGACTGGAAAAGGTCAGTTTTCATTCCAATCCCAAAGAAAGGTAATGCCAAAGAATGTTCAAACTACTGCACAATTGCACTCATCTCACACACTAGTAAAGTAATGCTCAAAATTCTTCAACCCAGACTTCAGCAATATGAGAACAGTAAACTTCCAGATGTTCAAGCTGGTTTTAGAAAAGGCAGAGGAACCAGAGATCAAATTGCAAACATCCGCTGGATCACCCAAAAAGCAAGAGGATTCCAGAAAAACATCTATTTCTGCTTTATCGACTATGCCAAAGCCTTCGACTGTGTGGATCACAATAATCTGTGGAAAATTCTAAAAGAAATGGAAATACCAAACCAATTGACCTGCTTCTTGAGAAACCTGTATGCAGGTCAGGAAGCAACAGTTAGAACTGGACATGGAACAACAGACTGGTTCCAAATAGGAAAAGGAGTACGTCACGGCTGTATATTGTCGCCCTGCATACAGGGTGACATATTTAACTTATATGCAGAGTACATCATGAGAAACACTGGACTGGAGGAAGCACGAGGTGGAATCAAGATTGCCGGAAGAAATATTAATAACCTCAGATATGCAGATGACACCACCCTTATGGCAGAAAGTGAAGAGGAACTAAAGAGCCTCTTGATGCAAGTGAAAGAGGAGAATGAAAAATTTGACTTAAAGCTCAACATTCAGAAAACTAAGATCATGGCATCTGGTCCCATCACTTCATGGCAAATAGATAAGGAAACAGTGGAAACTGGCTGACTTTATTTTTCTGGGGTCCAAAATCACAGCAGATGGTGATTGCAGCCATGAAATTAAAAGATGCTCACCCTTGGAAGGAAAGTTATGACCAACCTAGACAGCATATTAAAAAGCAGAGACATTACTTTGTCAACAAAGGTCCATCTAGTCAAGGCTATCATTTTTCTAGTAGTCATGTATGGATGTGAGAGTTGGACCATAAAAAAAGCTGAGCGCTGAAGAATTGATGCTTTTGAACTGTGGTGTTGGAGAAGACTCTTAAGAGTCCCTTGGACTGCAAGGAGATCCAACCAGTCCATCCTAAAGTAGATCAGTCCTGGGTGTTCATTGGAGGGACTGATGTTGAAGCTGAAGCTCCAGTATTTTGGCCACCTGATGCAGAGAGCTGACTCATTTGAAAAGACTCTGATGCTGGGAAAGATTGAGGGCAGGAGGAGAAGGGGATGACAGAGGATGAGATGATTGGATGGCATCACCGACGCAATGGACATGAGTTTAAGTGGACTCCGGGAGTTGGTGATGGACAGGAAGGCCTGGCTGCAGCTCATGGGGTCGCAAAGAGTCGGACATGACTGAGCAACTGAACTGAACTGAACTGAACAACAAAAAAGACAAATTCATGGAAACCTCTGACCACTCTTTCTATATTTCACATGAATTCGCTGAGGAAGGACTTCTTGAAGGATCCCAGCATTGGTATGGACTGCTGACAGAATAAACTGGCAGGCCTAACTCATCCTAAAGCGGGCATGCTAGACACAAGCTGCCATTTATACCAAACTCAACTGGGACACGGTATCTTACTGACCATATCTCCGTATGTGCAATCCCTCAACCAGCAAAATCAGTAAGATTTCAGATGCATCAGTGAAAAGAACAGCCCCGTCCTGGAATTTTCCAATCTTCTCTTTGTTTCAAAGGTTGAGCTCATATAAAGGAACGCTCATCATGGAAGAAAGATATCTCTGCCACACTGAGGTCAAGTCAACATTTGGGCTATGAAATCTAAAAAAGTAATCCAAATGAAATTAAATGCAAAACAGAAGCAAATTGACAGATATAGAAAACAAACATGGGCGCCAAAGCGGGTATCGGGGGTAAATTAGGATTTGGGGACTAACAGATATACTACATAGAAAAGGCATAGCCAGCAAGGACCTGTATGACACAGGAGCTGTACTTAATATTCTGTAATAACCTATAAGGGAAAAGGATCAGAATATGTATATAATATACGTGTGTGCATAAATGAATCATTTTGCCGTACACTTGAGATCAACACAACATTGAAAATCAACTAGACTTCAATTAAAAAAAAAAAATGTGATCCATAAGGAACTAAGTTCCTATCACTCGTCACCAAAGCTGGGCTCCAGGAATCCCACTGGATCATCAGTAAGGAGTGTCTGCTGCAGACCAAGCACATACAAGCAGACAGGGGTGGAGGATGGGGGCCAGTCCCTCCAGGTTCAACTGAAACTGGTGCCTCTGAGCTCTTTCTTCTGAACCAGAAGAAAAGCAAGTGGCCAAGATTAAGTGTGAACCTGCTCCCCCTTCTCCCCACCCCTCACCTCCCCTGACCCCTCCAAGTTCAAGTTCAAAGAGACCAAACCACTGTCTAAAAACCAGTTTCTGACTTCAAATATAACATCATCATAACATTTCAAATAAAAAATGGCATGCATGTTCTATATAGAGTCCCTTAATTGGATTGTTCAACAAGACTAGAGGCAGTATTGGATTCCCATTTCAGCCAAGTTTGTAAATAATTTCAATTTGTCAAGGCTCAGTTATTAGCAAATATAGTCCATGAAATGTCAGTGGTAACTCACATATCTTATTTCAAGTATAGTTAATGACTTATGTGTAGAATTCTCTTAATTGTTTTTTACCACTCTAATAATTCTCAGCATTTTCAAAGAACCAATATAACACAGAGAACCTTATAAACAAAATTACCAGTCTTCCTTTGGGTTATGGAGAATGAGAAGTTCTATAAACTCAGCTCATTTTTCTAAGACTACATGCCAAGTTTGCAAAAGGACCAGAAAACTCAAAATCTGCTAGAATTAAAATGGTATTACTGGGATATGGCATTATCCATAGGCATCCCACAAGAGAGAGCAGCTTTTATGGACAAGCCACTGTGTCAGAAAGATGAAGAAGAAACTGCCCATGTCTTTTAGGAGCTTATAACCTAGCATAGGGCAGGGTAATCCCTCATCTATTATCAGTTTAATAATGAAACATAACAACATAATATAAATTCAGTCACTTTAGTCATGCCCGACTCTTTGCAAGTCCATGGACTGTAGCCTGCCAGGCTCCTCTATCAGCAAGAATACTGGAATGGGTTGCCCTGCCTTCTTCCAGGGAATCTTCTCGACTCAGGGATCGAACCCACATCTCCTGCATTGCAGGCAGATTCTTTACTGCTGAGCCACGGGGGAAGCCCCATAACATAAACTACCTAATATAAACTATACTATATAATACATCATAGTATATATCTATTTGATATAGATACTCAAATATCTAGACCAGGGGTACCCAACCTCTAGCACTGAATGCCTGATGATCTGAGGTGGAGGTTATGTAATCATAATGGAAATAAAGTTCACAATAAACGTAATGTGCTTGAATCATCCTGAAACCATCCTCCTGCCACTGGTCCATGGAAAAATTGTCTTCCATGAAACTGGTCCCTGGTGCTGAAAAGGTTGGGGAATACTGATCTAGACTACCAGAAATCCTTTGGTTACCCCCTAAAAAAGATGCAATATATAGCCATGAATAGAATTCAACTAACGGAAAAGGTAACTCTGAGGCAAGAGCTAGGAGTTGAAGCAACAAGCCTAAATTCTGCCCCTGACCCCCATGGCTAGACTCATCATTTGCTAACAGGGACACCATTTCCTTCTTTAGACTGTCTCTTCCTTTTTCCAACAGGAGGCATGTTTTTGAAGTATGAGAACAAAAGATGATGTTTTTTAATATAATTGATCCTAGTATTTTAGGGCAGAAAAGGCAATGGCACCCCACTCCAGTACTCTTGCCTGGGAAATCTCATGGACAGAGGAGCCTGGCAGGCTGCAGTCCATGGGTCACGAAGAGTTGGACACGACTGAGCGACTTTCCTTTCACTTTTCACTTTAGTGCACTGGAGAAGGAAATGGCAACCCACTCCAGTGTTCTTGCCTGGAGAATCCCAGGGACGGGGGAGCCTGGTGGGCTACCGTCTGTGGGGTCGCACAGAGTTGGACATGACTGATGCGACTTAGCAGCAGCAGCAGCAGTATCTTAGAGATAATTTCCTAAAGGAAAAGATTCTCTTGCCTGAAAGAAATAAACTGGCAATTTACAAAAGCAGAAATGCAAATGGCTAATAAACTTATTTTTTAAAACTGCTCAATCACATTAGTAATCAAACAAATGCAAATTAAAATAAATTACCATCTTTCTCCTCTCAAATGGGCAAAGATTTAAAAGCATGATAAAATTCTAGTCCTAGCGAGGGTGAGAAGGAAATGGGCATTCTTCTAAAGTAATGAAGAGACTTAAATTGCTCCAACCTTCCTGGATGGGCAATTTAGAAATACTTAATCAAAAGCCTTTAAAACGTACAGACCCTTTGACCCAACAATTCTACTGCAGTTATTTCTAAGGAATGGAGACAAACATCTATGTGCAAAGATCTTCATCATTTCATCACTGTTGGTAATCACGAAAAACACTCTGAATGTCTAACATTAAATGAATTACCATAATACAATGGAATAATATTCCACCATTGATAATGATGTTGTTGTAGGACACTTGTATTAATGCAAAAAGATATTCATGTTATATCAATAAATGCACAGAATACTTTTGTAGCATGTCTGGTTTTTGTTTAAACACACACACATATATGTGGATAAATGATCTGGAAAGATATACACACCCATACATTGTTCTCAACCTTTTCATCCACGGACAGTGTTTATTTGCCTATGACAATTCAATGCATGCCTTCTGCCCTTCAACAGTGTCTTGATCTCCTAGGAAACGTCTCTGAGTCTTCAAAATGTAACTTGTTAAAAACAAGACAACAGGCCCAAAATGGAGTTGCTTTTGCTAAGCCTCATGTCACGAAACCAAGATTCAATTATAGTTTTAGCTCTCGCAAAAATGGAAGCTTAAGCTGGTCAGTAAGGAATGCTCTGATCAGCATGAGTGGGGTCATCTGCCTGATAGACCCCTGCCATCCCCTAAAGGAAAGTAACTTTGCAATAACCAACCAGCTTTTTCGCCTAGAATGGCTTCCTTGTTTCTGCTTCCTTCTGCCTACTCAAATCTTTCATTTTATACAGCTCCTCAGAAGCTCCTTTCTATCTGCTGGATTGGATACTGATGAATGGGAATCAATTTTTGTTCAAATAAACTCATTTTTAACCCAGCTCAATTTATCTTTTGACAGTTTTGGTGTCAAAAGTGGGAATCAAAGGTGATGTCCAACAGCTTCCAAGAGCAACAAAGAAGCAGGGGTTAGTACCTGCTGAGCCTCTTAGGACTGCTGATTTCTCTCTGCCTCTGGAAGTAATGGGTAAGCCCCTCTCAGATTCCAGCCCCACAGCTTTTGTGTTATGAGCCTTCAGACATTATCTGAGCACTTCTTTTCGCTGGATTCAGAAACTGGCCAGAGTTGGGCTGGGTCTGACCTTAAAGCCAACTGGACCAGGTCAGACTGAGTGTGAGCTGAGCCAGATTTGACTTAAGCTGGGCTGGGCTGAGTGTGAGGTCTCAAGTAGATAAAATTTTGTTTTGAGGCTAAGCAAGCAGTTTAACCTTCCAAAGTTAATCTTTAGTTACAGTGGCCACAGTGGAAAATGTAACTTAGATAAGCTTATCCACATAGGAGGTATAGCCTAGAGAAAAAGTCTTCTCAGCCAGTCACTCACCATAAAGTATAGAGAAGAAATTGTTTCTCCTCCTCTAGAGTGTCTGATAACCAGGATGAGACCTGCTGGGACACCCCCCACTAGCTTCAAAAGCCATAGATGGCATCTTGGGAAAACTACCAGATGCCAACAGAGGGTAAGAATCCTTAACAAAGTCAGATCACCATGTGTGATGCCTGGTCAAAAGAGGAAGAAACATTTTGCATTGTCTCTTCCTTTCCAAAATCAGATTGGCAGACTAAAAAAACACAGGTAAGAACTAGGTCTTTCAACTGTGGCCTGTGAATTTGCTTTCCGGTATCCATGGATGGCTGATTCTTTCTCTTCTGGGGACATTATTGCTTTCTTGTTTGTCTCACTTTATGTATTTTTGTGTCTTTGCTGCTGTGCTGGGCTTTCTCTAGTTGCAGGGGATGGAGGCACTCTTCGCTGTGGGGCACAGGCTTCTCACTGAAGTGGCTTCTCTCGTTGCGGAGCACAGGCTGTAGGTGCATGGGCTTAGCAGTTGCAGCAAACACACTTAGTTGCTCTGCAGCATATAGGATCTTAGCTCCTGGACCAGGGAGGGATCGAACCCGTGTAGTCTGCATCGGCAAGCAGATTCTTAACCACTGGACACCCTCATTTGTCTCATTTTGTGTCCTGAGAACTTGACTTGGAAACTGTCAGGTTGGGATCCCCCAAAATATGGCCAAACAAAAATGCGGGTTGTGCCCCATTTGCAGCTAACTGGGGCCCTATCAGCTGTTGTCAGTTCTCAGGGGAGTTTTCTTTCTTTCTTTTGGTTATACTGTGGCATAGCTCTGGATATTGGGCTGATAGTATCCTTAGAGCCCTCTTTGGGGATGCCTCTTGCATTCACAGTGTTGCTCAGTATTGACAAAAATACTCAGTGTTTGTTCTGGTCAAAATCTGATAAGATATTTGGAAGAAACTGTTTTAAGGAGCTCTATGGACAAGTGTTTACCAGATTGAAAGCTGATACTCAGAGTCAGATTGGAATATTTCTTTAGGCTTCCTTCCCTAAGCCAAAATGAAACAATGTACCCAAAGGGAAAGAAAAGTATTCTGCAGGCTTTGTGGAAGGATTTGGGGAAAACATTCCAAAGATACACAATTCTAAACCTGGAACATAAAAATTTTTTATTTCAACTCAGTCAAAGATCTTCTCCCTAATATAAAATGCAAATAGAAAAAAATATAGTTGTATGGGTGGATCAGCTTCTGATATTATTCAAGAATTGCAGCTCAATTATCTAAGGAATTTAAAACAACTTACAGAAGGAGTTTTACAAGAACAGAAATGTGACCTTAGAAAAATTGAAAGCCCACGGATCCTTCTACTAATGCCCAAACCTCCCCTATTTCTTTCAAAAGGCTTGCACATACTGTAAAAAATCTGAAGTTAGGGAATAAAAATCCTTCTTGGTAAAACTTGTCTTCTTTCTCTGTGCCTTTTGAAATCCAAGTATCTACTTGGTCTTCTCCAGGAACTAAGGTAATTCTTATCAGAAGGAGGGAAAAAAAGGAAAGCCAATTTTGAAAATTAGGCCTATGAAGAATTTAAAATTCTCTTTCATAAATATTAGTAAAAAGCTTTAGCCATCTGAGTAGGTAACCTTAACTTATTCCATCTGCCAGAAAAATAGTTTGGATCTCTCTGTTCTTTCGTAAACCAGTGAGTTTTGCATTATCACACCTGTCTCAGAAAAGACGTAAGATCTCTGTTTGCAACTGCCCAGATGTCCAAGGATGTATGTCACAGGCGTGTTATTTTGTTTCTGCCTCCAGAATATATCACCAAAATTAACTTTTAAAGAGCTCTACTTAATATGCTTAAAGATAAGCAAATTTAAAATTTGTTTTAATTTGCGTAAAAACAAAGAATCAGACACAACTGAGCAAATAACACTTTCACACTTTCAAAGACAAACAAGCACTATAAATTAAAAAATGCGTATTCTCAGAAACACAGAAACTAACCCAAATGTGGCTCAGATTCACTTGGTGTAGGATTGTGTATGCGTGTTCAGTTGCTCAGTTGTGCCAAACTCTTTGCGACCCCAAGGACAGTAGCCCTCCAGACTCCTCTGTCCATGGAATTTTTCAGGCAAGAATACTGGAGTGGGTTGCCTCTCACACCTCCAGGGGATCTTCCCGACCTAGGGATTGAACCCACGTCTCCTGTAGCTCCTGCACTGACAGGTGAATTCTTTACCACTGAGCCACTGGGAAGCTTTTGGTAAATAAAAGCTAGTTTAAGCTTGTTGGTTTAATTAAAACAGGTATATCTGTAGAATTATCAGCATTAAATATAAATGTTTTATTCTACCTAGCTTTACTAAAATCAAACAAGCTCACGTTTTTTGTGTTATAGAATTTGTCAGCAAAAAAGATAAAGGTGATGGTTAGCTCTTTCATGTCTCATGAAATTTTTATAATAATATAAATATAATTGTTAGAAACAAGTAAATAGATCATGGATAAAAGTTTATAATTTAACTTTTCAACAATAATTATGTTTTATGGTATGTCTACTTAAAAATAACTTGAAAGTTATACTGATATAAGTTAAATATTAAATGTCCATTGAATTTCTAGTTCATTTCCAAACAAGCTGAAATTCTGAAACATTAATTATTGACCATAAGTTTATCCACTTCTGGCTTCCTTTTACAGAGTAACAAAAATGGGTCTTTAAGTAAACACATATTGTGCTGTATTGAAAATTTCACTATGAGGAAGAATATACAAGTATCAGAAATTATGAAACATGTTTATACATTTGCCAGTGCATAGAATGCTATGTAACAGACAGTCTGTATGGCTTACTTCTTAGTTTTCACTAGGAATACAGGATTCTAAGGGTTAAGAAGTTTCATCAATGTACATAAGCAAAACCACTTAGAAAAGAAAGGGTGAAAAGGAACAAGTGAGCACCAAAAGCGTGTAAAGGGACTGGCTGTTCCAGAATGAGAAAACATACAGGACAAGAACTAAACATATATCAAAAAGTTGCAGCCTTGTGGAAAAGGAATCTTGGAAAAAGAATTTTATGTATGTTCAAGCTGGCTAAGATCAGAATGAATTTAAGTTTTTTTAAAAAAAATGAGTTTTAATACCAAAAGTACATTCAAAATGTATATTGTCCAGGCAAGACTAGTCATCACCCTCTTTTCTCTCACTCCCAGTCCATTCATCAAATGAGAGGAATTAAAGATCAAGAGGCGAAGCAAGAAAGCACTGGAACCCTCCCAAACTCACAGTCTGATCTGACTCCTAGGCACTGTCAGAAACCAGAATTTCTCAGGACCACCCAGGGAACTGGCCTGAGCCCTGCTGCCTCCAAGACAATTCTCCTCCTGCCCTGATGACTTTCAAAGGAGGGATGTCCGGGTAAGTCATTCTGACAGCTCAGTTCATTCCTTACATCTCACTCCCACGGAAATAAAAGATAGGTCTGTCACAGCCAGTAATCGTAGCAATACTCAGTGGCACAGAGTTTTCATAGCTCTGCTGTGCTGGGGAAACTCAGGATTCCTTTGCTAAGCAAACCTTTGCTGCAGGAGAGAGGGAGGAAGGGACAGTCTTAATGTGGTGACTATTTCTTCTTGCTCTTTCACAATCCTCCCTGGCCCCTCTAGGCTTGCTCCAAAACAGTTCTCAGAGTCGCCCACTGCTATGGGTATCTGAGACCTTACAACATCACCATCTTCACTTTAAAAATGGGGGGGAAAGCTCATAAAAAAATGAAGTGATTTTACCCAAGTTTGCAGAGCTAGTTCCCAAGTCCACTCATTCCCTTCTCAGAGTTATTTATTATTATCAGTGGTAGATTAACCATGAACTTCATGGAGTTTAAGCTTCAGAGTCCCTCACTTCCATGGAATTCTTTCAAGAACTGGGAGGGGTCCTAGCTACATGTTTACATTGTCATATGTTTTTGTATAATTTGCAGATGGAAAATATTTTGACTACAATTAAGACCCCTATTTGTTTCTTCTTCAGCCTCCTATTAACATGAGTACTTTGCCTGCAAATTGAGTGACACTGGAATTGAGCTGAGAACCTAGGTAACCTGGGTTTAGCTGGATTTATCCCTATGATTTACAGTAACTCTTGTGTACACTTAAGTTGGGCTTCCCTGGTGGCTCAGTAGTAAAGAGTCTGCCTCCAATACAGGAACTGCAGGAGATGCAGTTTCAATCCCTGGGTCGGGAAGATCCCCTGGAGGAGGAAATGGCAACCCAGGCCAGTATTCTTGCCTGGAGAATCCAACAGACAGAGGAGCCTGGGCGGCTGCAGTCCATGGGGTCACAGAGAGTCAGACGTGGCTGAAGTGACTTCGCACGCACACTTGCATACTTAAGTTGCTGTTAGTCATCTTGGCACAACAAGGGCTTCCAGAAATGTTCCCACATATGCAGATTCCCCACCATCATGACATGAAGTCCTCATCATTATGGAGATGTCGCCCACAGCATCCAGCCCTGGATGTCAGGGATGGAGGAGCAACAAGACACAGGGGTGCACAGCCAGAATTTGGTCTAGAACTTGTCCTTTCAGAACTTACAGCTCTGTTAAAACAAACTCAATGGAAGCTTTCCCCAATTTGACAATAATTCTAAAAATTTACCTGACATGACCCCAAAACAAAGTTAGGACACGGAAAGAAAATTTTCTTTGATTATCAACAGTGAAAAATAAATTTTGACCGGCCATGCCAGGAAGAGGTTGAACTGTCCTTATTCTCTATGGAAGAGGATAGAGTAAAATGTCCTGTGAATATGGCAAAGAACAGTCAGCCCCAAAAAGTTATGATTAAAAGGATTATAAAGAAATGCCAGAAAGTCAATTAAAAAATACATTATTTTTCTGGATTTCATGAGGCCTGCATTATTTGTCAGCTTTCTAAAAAGTCATTACTTTGTAAAGGTTTCTTATTCTAAATAAATATTCTCATTCGTGTTTAATTTTGTATTTGTAATTTTGTTCTCTTCCTTGTGGCTCAGTGATTTAAAAAAAAAAAAAAAACATGCCCACAATGCAGGAGACAAGGCAGAAGCCACAGCTTCAGTTCCTGGGTCTATAAGATCCCCTGGAGAAGGAAATGGTAACCCACTCCAGTATTCTTGCCAGGGCAGTCCCATGGACAGCCCATCGGGTTGCAAAAGAGTCGGACACAACTTAGTAACTAAACAATAAACAACAACTCTTTTTTTTTTAATGAGGAACCCCAAGTTATATAAGCTTCAAGCCCCACAAAATCTGGGTTCTCTCCTGATTATCATATTTGTTGCTGTTGTTCAGCAGCTAAGTCATGTCCGACTCTTGGAGACCCCATGGACTGCAGCGCGCCAGGCTCCTCTGTCCTTCACCATCTCCTGGAGTTTGCGTCAAACTCCATAGCTTAGCCTCGCCTCCCTTCAACATGCTCAGAACACTTGCATTAGCCTACACTTGGGCAAAATCATAGAAAGCTTATTTTATAATAAATTGTTTAACAGCTCATGTAATTTATTGAATATTTTATTGAAAGCGTAAACAGCATGGTTATCTGGGCTCAGAATGGTCGTCAGTATACCTGGTGTTACCTCCTCAATGATGATGTGGCTGACAAGGAGACTGGGAGCTGAGGTGCATGCGTGCTGTCCAGCATCAAGAGAGAGTATCATATCACACATCACTAGGCAGGAAAAGATCCAGATTCAAGGTGGGGTTTCTACTAAATGCATATTGCTTTCACACCATCATAACACTGAAAAATCACAAATCGAATCCCTGTAAGTCAGGGGCCACTTGTTATATGTGCCAAAATTGTGCTAGTAGGTTTACAATAGATATCACCTTTCATTTTCACAGCAGATAGAAAGCATTTTCTGCATCACATGGAAGGGAGAACTGAGGTTTAAGGAAGCTAGACAACTTGCGTAGGAGCACACAGCTTATGAGTAGTAGAACTAGAATGGAAATTCAACTCTCTCTGGAGTTAAACTCAACATCTGGCCTCACTGGCAGATCAAAATTAAGCTCTACAATCTAACCATCATGCAGAAAAAGTAAGAACAGGATAAAAATCACAGAGGACCACAGTTCTTTGTAAAACCTTTCTATTTTATCTTCTCCTGTGAGCTCCTACCCACAGGAAGCAGTAGGGGAAGATGGATGAATATTCATCAGACATCTACAGATCATTCTCAACTTAAATGGGGTTACATCCTGGAATTCTAAGTTGAAAACATCAGAAGTGCAAAATGCATTAAATACACCTAACCTACCAAACATCATAGCTGAGCATAGCCTATCTTCAGCAAGCTCAGAACACTTATATTAGCCTATAGTTGCACGAAATCATCAAAAGCCTATTTTATAATAAACTGTAAACCATAGGGGGCTTCCCAGGTGCCTACTTGCTAATGCAGGAGACCTACAAGACGCGAGTTCGACCCCTGGGTCGGGAAGATTCCCTGGAGGAAGGCATGGCAACCCACTCCAGTACTCTTGCCTGGAGTATCCCATGGACGAGGGGCCTGGTGGACTACAGTCCATAAGGTCGCAAACAGCTGGACACGAATGAACTTACTTAACATGCACACGCATAAATCATAGGGCAGCCTGGCCATCTTCATTTTTGGCACAGCTAGATCTTGGCGAGCATACCTTTGCTTCCTGAATGATTTTGGACCCCACATGTTTCCCACAGTGTGTTCTATTTTTAATCAACTCTAATTGGTCTCCTTCTCCCATTTGTGAATTATAATACACTTTGCCTCCAGGCATGTGTCACTCACAGAGTTCAACAGTTCCTCCAGCCTCAGGAAGACATCAAAGCAAGTTGCACTGATCACTGCCACCTGGTTCTCAGGGCTCAGAAGCACACTGCCCGTGGGAGTGAGGAGGAGGTGGGTCTGGAGAGAAAATGCCTGTCCTGAGATTCACTAGCAGGATTCTTCCATAAGCAAATTCAAGAATTAACAAGGAGAGCATCACTACCCTTCTCAGAGAAAGTATTATTTGGACCAAATTACACCGTGCTCTCTGGTATTGCGCTATCTTCACTTTCAGCCTCAATTAGTAAAATGAATAAAGGGCTGATTGAATAGAGCAAGGCTATAATCTTGGCATTGTTGACATTTTTAGACTGGGAAACTCTTTGGATGGGGCTGGATCCTGTGTGTTGTAGGCCATTTAACAGCATTAGGAGGCAAAGCATTATAGGATGTTTAACCAGTAAAATCTTCCACAACTGTGACAATCAAAGTTGTCTCCAGATATTGCCAAATGTCCCCTCTGGGGCAAAATTATTCCTAGTTGACAATCACTGGAGTCAACCAAAAAGATAGTTGTTATCCCAGATCAACTGGAGGTTTCCTAGCGCTGATCAGGGCTCAAGACAGGACCAGAGGTCATCTGCACTGAATCAGTGTTTCATCTCCATGCACCCCTAACATGCCATGCATGAAAACTGCTCTAACCATGGGTGGCTTGGAATGCATCCAAGCACGTTTTTGTCCTGAGTAATGGGAAATTAGCTTTCCTGAAAACATCTCACTGAACCAAATCTCACAAAGGCCAAGTACATGTAACATAAGCACCAAATTCACTGCAGAGGGAACTATCCCGTTCTCTCTGCAGATTCCAGCAATTGACAAACACAGCAATGTCCCAGGGAAGTTATCCATACATCGGGTCAAAGACATATTTATTTGTACATTATTATCATTTAAATTTGGTTCCTGTGCCGTTTCCAGAATTAAATAACAGCATGGGGAGCAAGACATTTAGAAGCAAAGAACAAAGGGATTCTCAGAAGAGAACTGAAGAGACAGAGGGCTGAGTTGGCAGGCCACTCTGTAAATACTAGCGTTAACTTCAGACACTCCGAGTGACTCATAGTCACACCAAATAAAACTGTATATATACAACTAACTCACTTCAACAGACCTCCCTGAATGGGGTCTGAGGACTGACTCTCTACCAAGAAGAGATAGAAAGAGCCATAAAAAGAGCAAAGATGGGGTTGGTCCAGAAGAGAATAAGACATACTAGTTTGTTCAATCGCACTTGAGCTATAAAACGTAAGAGATAAATTCATCACATGGAAGCATTTGTATTCAAAAGCTGAAAGGTTGTAGAAAGCTATAGGGCCTCTCCCCTCTGCTTCCCTCCTCTTCTTGCATCTCCTCCTCTTCCAACTTGTCTTCTTCCTCCTCTGATATTAAGATAATGTCATCATCATCATCATTATTTATAGATGTATATATGGATACACATTTGTTTTATGATACAAGCAAAAAAGGCCTGATAGTCTCAATTCTTTGGGAATATATTCAGAATGTAGAACTAACTGAGTGAAGGAGATGGTCCCAGTAAAGTGAATGCCTTCAGATAATTTTCCTCACTTGTTTATGGAGGAAATGGGTACAGACATAGAATTCTGGCCATCCTCTTGTTGGCCAGTATAGTTGAATTCAAACTGTGTTGTGTTCAATCGCTAAGTCGTATTTGACTCTGTGACCCTGTGGACTGCAGCATGCTAGGCTTCCCTGTCCTTCACTATCTCCTGGAGTTTGCTCAAAGTCACATCCATTGAGTGGATGATGCCCTCCAACCATCTTATCCTCTGCCACTTCCTTCTCCCTTTGCCTTCAATTTTTCCCAGCATCAGGGTCTTTTCCAGTGAGTTGGCTCTTTGCAAAAGGTGAAGTCAATAAGAGATGCCAAATCCTGACATCTGGGGGTGAACAGATGCCAAGATTAGGAGGAACTATCTATCACCATAGCTGAATAAAGAATGGTGAGTAGTAACCCTAGGTAAGCTTAGAATACAGCTGAAATGCAGAGAAAGCCCCCATCTCTACTCCTGATGGTGAACAGCATGTGCAGAGGTGGCAGGACCCTGAAAGCAGGCCAGTAGGCTTGGTCAACCCGGTATAGGGCCTGATATCTGGAAGATATCACAGGTAGAATTTTCTAGGCCCCTCCTATTAATGTGTCAATGTCCGGGGATAAACTGGCTAACTCCTCGTCAGCAGGGAAACAGCAACTGAATGAGAAAATGGTGATCTCCAGATAAGGGGACCATGTGCTGTGATACTTCAGATCAGCCTCTCCTGAGGAGAGGAACTAGGTGTAGGGTAGCTCCCCCCTCCCTGGAGGCTCAGGTGGTAAAGAACCCACCTGCGGTGCGGGAACCACAGGAGAGGCAGGTTCGATCCCTGGGTCAGGAAGATCCCCTTAGGAGGGCATGGCAACCCACTCCAGTGTTCTTTCCTGGGAAATCCCATGGACAGAGGAGCCTGATGGGCTATGGTCTATAGCATCGCGAAGAGTCAGACATGACTGAAGCAAGTTAGCACACAGAGCTGTGCTAAGCTACTCGAGAAAGGAGTGTCTACCATTTACAAGAGGCTCTTTCTCCCAGGGGTATCAGGAGAGCTGAAGCATTGCATTCTGATTGGAGATCATCATGCCTACATTTCAGATACGGTGTGCTCATAATTTTAGGAACCCTAGCCAATAAATTTAATTCCTCAAGCTTCCACTTGGTATTCAATCTAATAGATGTATGACCTTAAGAAAAGTATAACTCATAAATATCTTCTCTTTTAATATTCCTTTCCCACAAGAAGAGAATCATGGAATAATACAATTTCACCCTAAAGGCTACCTAATTCAGTATTTTCTTGGAAGGTCACAAATCTTCTGCTGAGAGTATATGACCTGGATTTAGGCATCACAAGAGACAGAGCGTTGAATTTCACTGAATCACTCAGAGAAAAATGTTTATTTCCAGTAAAATGCTTATTGTTCTTTGGAGAAATGTCTGTTAAAGTCTTAGTTATTAGTATATTTCCCATTCTTCTCCAACAGTTGCTAATATTTTTAGAAAGTAGTGGCTTCCCTGTTGTCTCAGTTGATAAAGAATCTGCCTGCAATGCAAGAGACCCAGGTTCAATCCCTGAGTCAACAAGGTCCCCTGAAGAAGTGAATGATGACCCACTTCAGTATTCTTGCCTGAAGAACTCCATGGACAGAGAAGCCTGACAGGCTACAGTCCATGGGGTCACAAACAGTCTAACACAACTGAGCAACTAACACTTACATGTTAGAGAGCAGAGAGAAGGCCTCAGCTCAGAGACTCCACAGGCAAGAGTCTAGCTGGATTTTAACAGCACCACATTGCTTATATTAAATATATGTTTACATATGGCAGTTATACATCTTGCATGTATAAAATATATAGTAGGAAGAGCTATATAACAGGGAGTCTATACACAGCCTGATGTGCTGATGACCTGGAGGGGTGCGATGGAGGTGGGGAGTGGGAGGGAGGCTCAGGAGAGAGGCAAAATACGTATACTTATAGTTGATTCACATTGTTGTACGGAAGAAACCAACCAAAATTGTAAAGTGCAATTATCCTCCAATCCAAAACAATTTTTAAAGAAAAAGATTCAATATATTTATTTTTGTGGCTACTTTCTATTTTTACTGAATATGATAGCTTCCCTGGTAGCTCAGTTGGTAAAGAATCCGCTTACAGTGCAGGAGACCCCAGTTCAGTTCCTGGGTCAGGAAGATCCGCTGGAGAGGGGATAGGCTACCCACTCCAGTATTCTTGGGCTTCCCTTGTGGCTCAGCTGGCAAAGAATCTGCCTGCAAGGCAGGAGACCCCGGTTCAATTCCTGGGTTGGGAAGATCCCCTGGAGAAGAGCCTGGAGAATTTCATGGACTGTATAGTCCATGGGGTCACAAAGAGTCGGACAGGACTGGGTGACTTTCACTTCACTTCACTCCACTACTGCTATATTTATGGTCCTATATAAAGTGTCACCTTAAGTAACATTAATTTAAAATGAATAAATTTACTGAAATAAATCATGCCAAGTAAACAATAGTATCGTTGATTCAAAATATGAAACAGAACTCATGAAAGTAACATTCAAACTACTGTTTTGTGAGGAAAATATGATCTCATTCCTACTCCTTTAGAAAGGAAAAGATGAGGAAACTGTGACCCAGAGGGTTAGTTATATGGCTTGCCCAAGACCGCATGGTTCCAAATTCCAAAGCCAAGATTTGAACCTAAGCTTTTTGATACCCAGTGTTATCAGTTATCACCTGTAGTGGATGCTACAGGTGTGCCTCTTGGGTCTCCCCTTCGGGACTGAGACACTCACGCACCCAACCACAGGAAATCGCAGATAATGACGACAGTGACTGACAGCTCTCACCTGGGCCCCACTTTGGGAACTACTGTCAAGTAGAGCTCTCTAAGGTCATGCCCCCTTAGAAGCAGCCTATCACGAATGACTGGTCAGTGGTGTGGGGCAGGAGGCATAAAGGGCCAGTCCCCTGCTCACGGGAGGAGACAACTGCTAAAGGACCATCTGAGTTCTGGGACCCCTGCTGGGATCAGCTTGAGTCTTTGTTGAGACCACTTTGCACTTCATCCCCTCCCCCTGCCCAAACTTTCTTCCTTCCTTCACGTGTGGAGCTGAGGCCCTCCCTGGTACATTTCCAGAATGCAAATTTGTTTCCCAGAGAACCTATAAGACATCATCTTTCTTCTCTATTTTAAAGGGAATAAATGAAGTTTCTTATCAGAATACTATATCATTAAAGAGAATACTATGGTTTTTCCAGGGGTCATGTACAGATGTGAGAGTTGGACCATCAAGAAGACTGAGCACTGAAAAATTGATGCTTTTCAACTGTGGTGCTGGAGTAGACTCCTGAGAGTCCCTTGGACAGCAAGGAGATCAAACCAGTCAATTCTAAAGAAAGTCAACCCTGAATATTCACTGGAAGGACTGATGCTGAAGTTGAAGCTCCAATACTTTGGCCACCTGATGCCAAGGGCCAACTCATTGGCAAGGACCCTGATGCTGGAAAAGATTGAAGGCAGGAGGTGAAGGAGACAACAGAGGATAAGATGGTTGGATAGCATCACTGACTCAACTGATATGAGTCTGAGCAAATTCCAGGAGATAGTAAAGGACAGGGAGCCTGGTGTGCTGTAGTCCATGGGGTCGCAAATAATCAGACATGACTTAGCTACTGAACAACAACAAGTGAATGTAATATACTAACTGGTGTGACCAGATTATGATTTTATAACTCATTTCTAAAGGCTGCTGTCAAACTTAAAAAGCAAGAAGGGAAATGGAGTATAATCATAGGAGTATAATCATAGTATGATCATCATATATGAGTCTGAGGCTTCCCTGGCAGCTCAGACAGTAAAGAATCTGCCTACAATGCGGCCAGTGTGGGAGACCTGGGTTCGATCCCTGGGTTGGGAAGATCCCCTGAAGGAGGGCATGGCAACCCACTCCAGTATTCTTGCCTGGATGTCCCCATGGACCAAGGAGCCTAGCAGGCTACAGTCCATGGGGTCGCAAAGAGTCAGACATGACTGGGTGACTAAGCACAGCACAACCTGAGTCTGAGAGGATTCGGAGGGTCAAAAATGAATCATCAGTTTGCAAATGAGAGTTTAATCTTCAACTGGCATGTCAATCATAAATTTAGTTCTCAATTTTAAAGTGACAACTGCAAATACGGGAATTTCAATATTTGGATGTATATCCACAACAGACAGTAATTTTATAGAATTGTTTTAAAGAGTATACTATTTTAAAAGAACTTCTGACATAATTTCAAAAATACAAAATGAAATAGAAAATGATAGGGACATTTCCTCACCTAACAAACTCAACAAACATTTAATAAAGTCATGCTAAGTACTTACAGGAATACAGACTTGAGAAAGAATACTCCTATTGTCAAGGAATAAGCAGTATATTAAATGGTTGGGACTCTATCATGATTTCTTGAAAAACTGTTGTTGTCTCATTCTCTTCTGTCCTTCCAAAACTCCAATTTTAATACATGCTAAACCTTCTCTATCTCTTACCTGCCCTTCAGCATAGCATATTTAATCTTTTGCCTTTTATGCTTCAGTCTAGATAGCTTCTTATGACCTGGTCTTCAATTTTTTCTTCAGCCCAGTGTAATCTACAGTTAAATCTATCAAGTTCTTAGTTTTGGTTATTTATTTTTTCAGTTCAAGAATTTCTATATGGTTCCTTTTAAATCTGCTGTGTGACATTATATTGATTATAGTTCATGGGCAAATTTTTCAAACTTGACTTCAATCTCTTTGAACATAATAACCAAAGCTTTCTCACATTCTGTGTCTGATAATTCTAATTTCTGCAGTGCAACAGAAACCCTGTATTCCTTTTCTAAATTTTTTTTTAATTTAAGTACAGTTGATTTACAATGCTGTACCAATCTCTGCTCTACAGCAAAGCGATTCAGTTATACACATATATACATTCTTTTTAAATTTTTTTCCCATTATGGTCTGTCACAGGATGTTGAATACAATTCCCTGTTTCTGCTGGTGGTTACTCACATTGATTTATCTTCCCTTGTCCCTGGCTTCCAAATTATTTGTAGAATTAATGTAAAGCCCAGTATGATATTTTCTTCCACTGATGGGGATTTTAATTTGCTACACCCAGGCACCTGGAAGCTCCAGGAATCTGAGACTGCCTGTTCAAGTCTTAGGATTTTCTGGACCACCCAGGTGGGTTGAGGAATGGCTCAATGTGAAGGTTAGTTTATGTATGACTCCCCTTTATTTCTAGTGAGCATCCCTTCAGGTCTCAGCCCAAAAGCAGAGAGTAGTTTACCAGAATGCCTCTTCTTGGTAAGCCCTATATTCCAACTCCTGTTCTAGACATGCAAGACTATAGAACATACAGCTTAATTTTCCAAGCCATGCCTTCAAAATAGTAAATGCCTCGAGGGCAGACATGCCAGAGTTTCGCTCATCTCTCTGGATTTCCCACCTCTTCTGACTCCAGATCATTAAATGTTCATTATTTTATTAGAACATGGATGCTTTTTATTTAAAAATTATTTATATTTTATATGTCTTTTTAACTGTCTCCAACTCAAGGGTTGGTCTGAATTATCTAATCAATCTATTACTCAGGAAGAGAAGGTCGCAGGAGACTGGAGATTGTTTGAAATTTCTTTTCTTCCAGAATAACACACTTCATATGTTGTTTTTGTGTGTTTGTGATTTTTTGGTTTGGTATTGTTTGTTTGTTTTTTGGATGCAATGCTCTGTTTGTGTTCCCTGACCTGGTATTCAATCCAGGCCCTTGGCAGTGAGAGCAGAGTCCTGACAACTGGACTGCCTGGGAATTCCCTGGGCATGTTGCTATATCTTCATTTATAATAGTACTTTGTAATTATTTGCTGATATGTCGAACTGAGCAATCACATGGCATAGATTCATAATCAAACTGCGGGCAAATCTAAGATTTAAATGCTTAGTTAAATTGCATATGTATGATTATCTAAAGAAAGGGTCTGTAATTTTCAGGAGAATCTCGGTGTCTGTCTAGTTCCTCTTGATACAGTGAGTTCTGGGAGGACAAGGACCATGTCATATTTATTTTGGGATTCTCCCTACCCAGTAAAAGTCTATTGAAAAATAAAGAACAACTCATGACAAAGCAAAGCATGGATGATTTAAGAGAGAGGTACAAATTCTTAGATACTACTTCAGAAGAGAAAGGGAAGTATCATCTATACAATTTATCAAAAGAAGCTTTCTTTGAAAAATAACAGTTGATCCATCAAAAGTACTTACAATTTTCACAAGTATAGATCAGATATGAAAGATGTTCAAGACAAAGTTGGAATGTGGAGATAAAAATACTTCATTAGCTCATGCAGCTCAATATAAGAAAAACAAACAATCCAAACAAAAACTGGGCAGAAGACCTAAACAGACATTTCTCCAAAGAAGAAAGATGGTCAGTAAACACAAGAAGATGCTCAACATCAGTCATTATTAGAGAAATGCAAATCAGAACTACAATGAGATATCATTTCACACCAATCAGAATAGTCATCATCAGAAATCCACAAGCAATAATTGCTGAAGCGGATGTGGAGAAAACGTGTGCTGTTGGTGGGAATCTAAATTGATACAGCCACTATGCAGCACAGTGTGGAGAGGCCTTTAAAAACTAGGAATAAAACTACCACTTTGTTGTTGCTGTTTTTAGTCACTCAGTCATGTCTGACCCTTTGTGACCCCATGGACTGTAGCCCACCAGGTTCTTCTGTCTATGGAATTCCCCAGGCAAGAATACTGGAGTGGGTAGCCATTTCCTTCTCCCAGGGGATTCTCCTGACCCAGGGATTGAACTCAGGTCTCCCGCATTGCAGGCAGTTTTCTTTATCGCCTGATTCCTTACTGTATATCCCACTACTGGGCATACACCTGAGAAAACCAAAAAGCACACGTACCCCAGTGTTCATTGCAGTGCTACTTAGAATAGTCAGAACATGGAAGCAACCTAGACATCCATCAACAGACGAATAGATAAAGAAGTCATGGTGCATATATACAATGGAATATTACTCAGCCGCAAAAAGGAATGAATTTGAGTCAGTTTGAACTGAGGTAGATGAACCTAGAGACTGTTACACAAGGTGAAGTAAGTCAGAAAGATAAACACAAATATCATATATTTGTGCATATATATGGACTCTAGAAAATGGTACTGATGAACCTTTTTGCAGGGCAGGAATAAAGAAAGACACAGACATAGAGAATAGACTTGTAAACACAGCAGGGGAAGGAGAGGGTGGGATGAATTGGGAGAGTAGCATTGGAACATATGCATTACCACACGTAAAACAGATAGCCAGTGGCAAGCTGATACGTAACACAGGAGTTCAGCCCAGCCCAGTGCCCTGTGACAACCTAGAGGTGGTGGGACGGGGCTGGGGGAGCAGGAAGATTCAAGAGGGAGGGGACATATGTATACTTATAGCTGGTTCATGTTGCTCTACAGCAGAAGCTAACACAACATTGCAAAGCAATTATCCTCTAGTTAAAAATAAATAAAATAAAATAAATTCAGTCAAGTCCAAAGAGGGAAAACAAAGAGTACATTCTTCTCTTCTGAATAGAAACTTGGTAAGCAAAACTGAATCTGATTCAAAGTCTAGAAAACATACATTAGAGTCTTTTTCCCTGCCCGCAAATCAATGCATACATTATTTCATACAGTAAACAGGTATAATATGTGGCTTGCAAAGTATGGTAATTTATTATTTCACAGAAAAAGAATTTATTGTGCCCAGGTTAGAGGCATAAAAGATAAGTTACAACTGGACAGATATGTGGGGTTTGCCTTATGTGACAAGAACTGACTTCTACTATTCCAGCCTTAAAAAGCTCCATTCCATGCAAAAAAAAAAAAAAAAAAAAGTAAATACCCTGAGACAGTGAAACTTTATGGTGTAGCTTATTACACTGAAATTGTTCACAAAAATTGGTGTGTGCATTTAGCTGGGGAAAGTGTCCTTTAGCTTTCATGGCACCAAAAAGGAAACTATGGAACCCCCCTGGTGGTCCAGAGACTGAGACTCCACTGCAGGAAGCACGGGTTCAACCCCTGGCCAGGGAACTAAGATCCTAGATTCTGTGGGGAGCAGCCAAAACAAAGGGGGGGCATCTGTGACACCCTACTCACTGGAAGAGAAAAAAAAGGAATGAAAGGGTTTAGAATTATCACCCCACAGTTGGTTTTTTTTTTAATGACCACATACGAATTAACATTAGTACATAGGCGTAGCTAAACATGTTACAGCTGCTGAACCTTCAGCTCCTCCCCCAGGGACTCGGGGTAATGATAATACTGTGTTCTCAGCCAGTCACCACAGAATAAAATGGTCCATGGAGGAAAGGAGGGCAGGTGTGACTGCAGTATTCCGGATCTCTTTCTTCGTGACATTAGTCATTAACATTTGGAAGAATTTCAGTAGGAAAGTGTCTGACTAATAACATTCTTGAACCTTGCCACCCACTACCTAGCACAGCCTCTGGCACAAGGGAAGCATTTAATACACGAATGAACCATTAACAAGAGAGCCGTAAAATACCAAGGAAACAGATGATATTTTCTGGGCACGTCTCCTAGCACTTAAGTCTGAAAACAAAACAGAGGATGCTGGCCCAGGGACTCTAGGCAAACAGAAAGACAGTGGCTGGGTCCAAAATCAACTCTGGCCACCTGAAGCCCAGCCAAGGAACCTACACATGTTTATCTTAGATAAACATTTATGTCAAATGCAAAATTTTCAAATATTATCAAGCAGAACTCTATCAGATGTTACAGAACTGGCATCTTCCAGTAAAAGAAATTTTAAGGAGATAAATTTGTTTACTGTTGCCACATCCTGGTGAAGTGTGGTATGGCAGAGAAGCCCTGTGAAAGCAACGAGACCTACAAGAAAGGGAATGGCATGGCGTTAAAGTCAAACATCACTAAGTATAACAGATCCTGGGGGAAATGTTTCATGGCCAAAAAAATTCATGAAAGGAAAGTTTGAAAAGTTTGATAAAGTTGATGATTTAAATGTAACACAACATCAAAAATAAAAGCAAAACAGAAAGCAAGTCAAATTTAAGTGAAACACTAGAAGAAAATGTTCTTCTATTTAAGCTATAGTATATCCATATAATGAAGTTCTATGCAACTATCACAAAAGATTGAGTTGCGTCATACATGCTGACTTGAAAGATGTACAGTTATGCTGATATGTAGGAAAAGCAAATTAAATAACAGTGTGCTAAAATGATCCACACCCGTAGACATAGTTATACAAATACGCATATCGCTACGTGTATGCAAACACAGAAAGAATACACAGCAGACCCTTGTGTGGCTGGCTTAGACAGCAGGATTTGAGGGGATGATTTTTACTCCCTAAAATTTATATCTGTATTTTAATTAAAATTTTATAATCATGAGCTTTTATTACTTTCTTTAATCAGGGAAAAAAAACATTTAGTGGTGAAAAGGGCAGGTAAGAGGGGAAGAAACTCTGCAGCCTGATGCCTAATAGCAACGAGCAGTAAGCAAACTAAAGTCAGACTGTGCCTGAGTTCACATCCTGACCCTCTACTTAAAGGCTGTGTGACCTTGAGCACCTTGGGTTCCTCATCTATAAACGGAGATAACAGTCAGACCTACCACATAGGATCACTGTGACGACTACATGAGATAACACATGTCAAATGCTTAGACTGGCACATAGTAAGTGCTCAACAAGTGTGAGCAGCTCATGGCAAAAACACTTCTTGAATTTTAATGTCCATTTTCAAATAATACCTTTTCAAATATCATTTTAGCCTCTTCCTTCATCTAAAATTTTAGCTATCATTTGGGGAATTTCTTTTCCTTTAGGACATATAATATATATTTTATGATTTAATAATGAAGGTAAAGGAGAAAACAGGATGTTCTTATAGCCTCTTCTTAATCTACCTATTGTGATATGTAAAAAAATATCTGCATTGTCACGGGGTTTGGGGATTAATTTGAGTTTTAAGAGGGGTAGGATAAGGGTGCTTATGGGCTAGATATGTAGGGCATTGAGCTGTACTGATGGGTGGGATCCGAAGATAAAGATGTTAACACACATTGGGTTCGGGATTTTTTAAGGTTAGAGGGAAAATTCATTACTGACCATTTATTGAAGAAGCTGCTGTCTCTCCAAGTGCCCTAGGGAAAGTTTCATCAGATAGCCTGACTCTGAAATCTGACCCTGCCTTTCATCTGAAACCTAATGCCATACTTATCACCATTTGGCCTCCTGATCAGAAGCAGAATGGCTCTCATGAGCTTCTGGGAAGAACCTTTTTTCTGAACCTCCACATCTGTCACTTATATTCTCCTTCCCAATCAAGTAAGGATTAGAAGTCATGTCCACTCAAGGCCTACAGACAGGTTGGATAGCCATCAGCTAGTAGAATTCACCAAGTAGAGGAATGACCCTAGGTCTCCAACAGTACTAACTTCATATCAACTTGGGTTAAAAATGTTTCAACATGCCAGAAGTCAGCTTCCAGCTTTGGAGAAATTCAACCCTCAAAGACCTCAAAGCAGTGATATAACATGGCCTGGGTCTACAGCCATTGTTTCCCAAACGTGTTCCATGGATTCGTAATGTCCTGTGAGGGACTTCCCTGGTGGCCAGTCATTAAGACTGGGCTTTCACCACAGGGAAACTGAAAGAAAAGTGAAAATGTTAGTTGTTCAGTCATGTCTGACTCTGTGAGACCTCATGGCTCCTCTGTCCATGGAATTCTCCAGGTGAGAAGACCGGAGTGGGTTGCCATTCCCTTCTCCAGGAGATCTTCCCGACCCAGGGATCAAACCTGGGTCTCCCTCACTGCAGGAAGATTCAGGTTTGACCCGTGGTCAGGGAACTAAGATTTCACATGCCAGGTGGTTCAGCCAGAAAGAAAGAAAGAAACATCTAATGTTCTGTGGGATGGAATACTGGTGGGCATTTGCTATAAAAAAATTATTGCATCTCTGGGGGAAGGGAAAATTAGGGAGTTTGGGGTCAATAGGTACACATTGCTATGTTTAAAATGGATAACCAGCAAGGACCTATTGCATAGCACATGGAACTCTGCTCAATGTTATGCAGCAGCCTGAAAATGGCAGGGGAGTTTGGGGGAGAATGGATACATGTATATATACAGCAGAGTCCCTTTGCGGTCCACCTGAAACTCACAATACTGTTAATTGGCTATACTCCAATACAAAATAAAAGTTTTTTAAAATCCCATCTCTAAGATGATTTTTGAACTGTGGTGTTGGAGAAGACTCTTGAGAGTCCCTTGGACTGCAAGGAGATCCAACCAGTCCATCCTGAAGGTGTTCATTGGAAGGACTGACGTTGAAGCTGAAACCAATACTTTGGCCACCTGATGTGAAGCACTGACTCATTTGTAAAGACTCTGATGCTGGGAAAGATTGGGGGCAGGAGGAGAAGGGAACAACAGAGGATGAGATGGTTGGATGGCATCACCAACTCAAGGCACATGGGTTTAGGTGGACTCTGGGAGTTGGTGATGGACAGGAAGGCCTGGTGTGCTGCAATTCATGGGGTCTCAAAGAGTCGGACACAACTGAGCAACTGAACTGAACTGAAGATAATATAGAAATGCTATATATTATATCCCCAACTTGATAATTTATCACACACATTCATCTTATTATTCAATCAATAAAGATTTATTGAGTGCCTACTATGTCCTAGAGAGTGCTTTAGGTAGTAGGGATAAAGGTGAACAAGACAGATGACATCTCCACTCTGGTGGAGGAAGGGAGAGAAGGCACAGACAAGCATCAGGAAGTGGCAAGTTCTACGCAAAGTCAAACTAGGGACTCAGAGCCCAGTTCACTGGGCTGTCAGGAACACTGGGGTGTCAGAGTATTCCTCTCCAAGGAAAAGGCATTTAAACTGAGAGCTGTAGGACACAAGTGTTTGAAAAGCTTTCAAAAGATTGATTATCTTCCAGTAAGCAATTCTAATAGGTTTATTTACCCCGACACTTCCAATCCATCTGTCAACAAGAACTTTTGTGAATGGAACACTCATTGGCATCCCATCTCATTGGTGTTCTGTAGAAACCAGTCTAAGAAGTGCTTAACTGAACATGTCTTGTGCTGGAAGTGCTGTTGAATGCAAACAATATCTGCAAGACAATCACCTATTACACCGGTGCAATGTGCTGAGTCAGCTTCAGTCATGTCCAACTCTGTGTGACTCCATGGACTGTAGCCCGCCAGGCTCTTCTGTCCAAGGGATTCTCCAGGCAAGAATACTGGAGTGGGCTGCCATGCCCTCCTCCAAGGGATGTTCCTGACCCAGGGATCAAACCAGCAGCATTTATGTTACGTGCTGCTAAAATGCCCTGAAAGCTCTCCTTGGAGGATTAATAGACACAATGACTGTCTCCACTGGTACTTAAAAAACTGGAGGCAGCAGCAGCAGGAAATGACATTCTGAAGTGTGTGTTTCAGGTTCTGTAAGACTTGCCCCCAGAGGAACTCAGAGCATCATTTTCTGTGCTGCCTTTGCAAGGAGGGCGGCCTGGAAGTTGAGGAGGAGGTTCCACGCACATAAAGGAAGTTCCCACTTGGCAGCAGACAGTCCAACAGGCCCCTGATGCTCCACCTCTCGCTGTCTGTCCCCTCTCCCACCCTCACCTCCACCCTGCTTGGGCCCAAAGGACCTCCAGCCAGGGGTCCACCGTCTATCACAACAGCCAAGGCCAGCCCATTCCCTGGTTTTTGTACACAAATCTTACTGCAAGAGCGCCCATGCTTTCCGATGCCGTCCACAGCTACAGCGGCAGGGCTGAACAACTGTGACGAAGATCGTGTGGCCTGAGAAGCCTAAAAGCTTTGTATTAGACCCTTCGAAGTTTGCAAACACCCACTCTAGGCACCTGTTCTCCGCCCTCTCGGCCAGTCCTGCCAGGACTGTGGGCACAGCTGCTGTTTTGCCAAAGGGGGGGGGGGCGTCTCCTTTCTCCTCTGCAGATACCTACCACCTGGGAAAATCTGTTCTGAATCTTCACAATGGGCCTGTTTCTCCTCAGGGAGCTAATACACCTGGCAAGGACACATCCACTCGTGTCAGATTCCCTCTGCTTAGATTCCAGCTCTGCCACTCACTCACTGTGTGACTATGAGAAGTGTACTAACATCTCCAACCTTCCCTTTGAGAGCTCTACAATGCAGACACTAATGCCACCCAACTCACAGGGTTGTTGTAAGGATTAAATGAGGCGGTGCCTGCGAAGGACTTTGCACAGCTTCTTACATGTAGAAACTGTTTAATAAGTGTTCATTATTATTTTAACTATTATGATTCAAGAGACCAAATAGAGGAAATTAGACACATAAAAACCTGAATTTGACAACATCTCTCCATGCAAGAGTCTTCTCCAGCACCACAATTCAAAAGCACTGAACAGCCAGGAGATCAAACCTGTCAATCCTAAACGAAATCAACCATGGATATCCATTGAAAGGACTGATGCTGAAGCTCCAATACTTTGTCATCTGATGCAAAGGACCGACTCATTTCAAAAGACCCTGATGCTGGGAAAGATTGAAGGCAGAAGGAGAAGGGGGCAACAGGATGAGATGGTTGGATGGCATCACTGACGTAACATGAGTTTGAGCAAACTCTGGGAGATAGTGAAGGACAGGGATGCCTGGCGTGCTGCAGTCCATGGGGTCACAAAGAGTTGGACACAACTTAGCAACTGAACAACAACTACAGCGCAAAGCATCTCAAACCATTTTCAACTAACAAATATGAATGAAGCAAGTTAGGGCAAGGTGTAGAGGACCCAGAATGCTCTGTCTTCTTCCACACCGTTTGTTCTCCTCATTCTTGTACTCCTGGCATCTCTGAAATCGATTTCTCCTTCACCCTACACATCCTTTTCTCTCTCAAGAACCTGATTTGCAGAACCCTTGCTTTGAAGGAACCATGCAGTATTCTCTTTGTGAAAAAGCACAGATCCCACATACCTTCAACTTCCTTCATTTCAGGTCTGGCAAAAGGATATGGAGCTCACATCCAAGAAGATGCATTTCCAAGTGCCTATTTCTGAAATATGAAGAAGCACCTTGTCTGTTTGATTCATAGCTGCCTTCCCCCACACTTCCAGGTGTGGTACAGTGATCAGTCACCCAGACCAGCTTCTCTTCCCTGGTTGCAGGCTTTCCGAGCTCCCAGAACTCAAACCCAGACTGTGTTTGACTTTCATAAGAGGGGTTCCAATTTCCGTAACTGAGTAAATTGTGGAGCGATGTTGCCAGTAAAAGTTGTCAGCTGTGGAGTAAACGTGGGTCTCTCTGTTAGCCATTACCTTCAACATGTCAGCAGCAAGGGCAAATTTTCAATTACACCTCAAAGCCATGCAGGCCTTCTGTCCCTCGCCTGCTGCCTTGGGGAGGTAGATGCTCAGGGAGGAAGTTGGATCCAGAGTCTGGGTTCAGTGGGAGTGCAGCGGGGAGCTCTCAATTACAAAAGTGAGGATGGGACTTTTGGACTCAACTCACTGGTGGTAACAAACCTGCCTGCCAATGAAAGAGAGGTAAGAGATGCACATTCGATCCCTGGGTTGGGAAAATCCCCTGGAGGAGGCCATGGCAACCCACTCCAGTGTTCTTGCCTGGAGAATCCCATGGACTGCAGCCTACCAGGCTCCTCTGTCCGTGGGATACAAAGAGGTGGACACGACTGAGTGACTTAGTATGCACTGATCCTTTTAATGCCGTGTTATCAGAACTGTTTTGACACAAGGACATTGAACTCTGCCTCTAAAATAACTTTTGTTCCTTTCAAATTTAAAAAAAAAAAAAAGTTTAAACAGTGCAACTTCACCAATCCCTGAGCCATAATCCATCTCTGACCTTCCCCCTGGAGGGGGATTAGAGATAGATGCACAGTGGCTCAGGATGGGGTGAGATGCAAGTTTGAGTTAAGTGACAAGAAAGAGCTAAAGGGGAGGGATGGATAAGAAGAGGACCAGGATAAAAGCCAGGTCAGTAACGGGGAGGTTGTGTGTAACACATCACAGGGCGTGCATGCACGCGTGCTTGCATACCTAGTCATATCCAACTCTTCACGATCCCGTGGACTGTAGCCTGCCAGACTCCTATGTCCATGGGATTCTCCAGGCAAGAATACTGGAGTGGGTTGCCATGCCCTCCTCCAGATCTTCCAGACCCGGAGATCAAACCTGAGTCTCTTGCATCTCCTGTTGGCAGGAGGACTCTTTACCTGTTGAGACACCAGGGAAGCCTACACATCATATTACTTGGCAGTAAAAAGCAGAGGTACAGTCATGGCTAATGTCCCCATCCAAAGATCTGTACCACTGTTACCTTGGCTGAATGTCCTGGAGTCCCCATCATCTACCTTTATGGATAAGCAGCCATTGCCAAGGGCATGATTAGATCTGAAGCTTGCCATTCAAGACTCAAGCATTTGAGCAAACTCCCATGTCAGTCTCCTCTCTTCCCCTTCTCAGATGTTCCGCTTTAATCAAATTCAGTGTCATAGCAAATACTGAATACTCTCCACATTTCGCTGCCATGAGAAAGATCCCTGGGGACCCTCATCACCCTCTTAACTGCACCAATTTCTTCTGCTGAAAGTTGACCCATTTTTCAATGAAAATACAATGTTCTAGATGAACAATGGGAAGATAAAAATACTTGTAGAGCAAGTTTGTATGTAATGAATGCCATGGTAAGGAATTTGGGAGAAGAGACTCCTCCTGACTGGATATTCAGGGAAGACACAATGCTTACTATCTAAAAGGAAACTTCATCTCATGATTTTTCCAAACCCTTCTGTTGATGTCCAAGGGGAAAGCTCAGTTTCCGCCACACCTGGTCCTATGGATGTACGATAGATGGAAATTTCTACATCCTCTGTGGAGAATTCTAGAATTTTTTAAACATATGTTTTAGAAACAAAACCCCCAAGTGCTATGAATGAAACATATCAGTCATCATTTTTCCATCCATCCCCTCTTTGCAGCCCAGAGGCTGAAATCACCTGTTGTCTCAGAAATAATCCTCAAAGGAAGAAGTCCAAGGGAAAAGTTCAGTTGCCACCTCCTCCAGGCTTTCTATTATCTGAGCCTGATGCTCACCCAAGACCAGAAACCACACATGCAGCAACCTCATTCGCAGTCCATAATAGATAAAGTTCCAGAGCCCAAGTCAAGCAAAGGAGCTTCACTACGCACCTTTCGGCCAAGATGCAGACCTGGCATTCGGTCTGAGCAGCTATAATATCAAATAATAAAGTGCAAATGCAAATAGCAAAAAACGTGCCCATATCACAGCTCAAAGTGTGTCAGAGCTGGCATCCTGTGGGACATCGCCGGGTGAGGGCTCCCAGCTTTGGGGCTGGCCTGGCGCCCACATCCTGTTACCGCGGCAGCTCCCATCTTCCCCATTAGCTCAAACCACACAGAGAAACGAGAGCAGGATGGACGAGACACCTTCCTTTTTTTCCAAGGGTTCTGGAGCCCATCCAGGAAATAAGCAGAGCGGGATGATGAAAAGCCTAGGCAAATGTTCCCAGCCTCTCCACTGTGTCCTCAGCTGGGGAAATTATAAAAACCAGAGCCACTTGAACTGCTGATTATAGCTTATAAGCACTTTTCAAATGGGTTCTCTTAATCCTGGCACAAAGGGCTGAGGAAAGTTTTATTGCCCCCCCCCCCACTTTTACAGATCTAGAAATGAAGGCTCAGAGAGGTTGAGGGGCTTGCCTAAGGGTGTACAGCTGGTAAGTGCCAGGAACGGGGCAGAAGCCAGTTCTTCCTGTCTCTCGCACCTGCGTTCTGTGGCGCCTCCCCTTCACCCAGGCCCTCATGAGTCAATCTCGTGATTTTCTGTCTCAACTCATACGGTAAAAGTTAGGCACTTGGAAAATGTCTGGGTAGAAATCCGATTCTCAGCCTTTCAGGGCAGAGATAAATCTGTGTTGACACTGGGGTAGGAAAAAAAGCACTTAGCCCTTTCCCAACTGTAGAGGGAAAGGTAACAGGTAGAACACTGATATTTCTTTGATATGTATTTATTTGGCTGTGCTAGGTCTTCACTGCAACATGCAGGATCCAGTTCCCTGACTAGGGATCAAACGGGTCCCCTGCATTGGGAGCCTGGAGTCTTAGCTACTGAACTACCAAGGCAGTCCCTGGAGAACCAGTATTTCTTAATGATCTAGTTGATTTTGTCATAGTTGCCCGAGGAGGCAGAAGTCCCCATCATATCATGGGGACATGGTCACCCCTGTGCTTTGTCTTTCTGGCCATCTGGTCTCTCTTTCTTCTTCCCTTGGCAATGTTCTGGGTGCTTCTGAAAGACTTGGAGAACTCACATTCTACTCAGACATAACCGCTGTTTTCTGCAGAGGTTTGAGAAGTGGTACAAACCCTTCGGTCTCTCACTTTTGTGCACAAGGAGGACTGGCTTGAACCCCTAAGACCTCTGAGACCCTCCATCAAAAACACACCAGCTAAGCTCTTTTCAGAAACTGTTCAGGGTCTAGTCCATGGGGATGAGAATGAGGAGGGCAGGAGACTCATCAGGAAACATTATTCCACGGGATATCTATTCTGGATTCTCATTCTCCTTTTTTTTTTTTTTTAATATGCCAGAGTTCCAACTTCTACCCTCAAAACTGAAACCAGACTCTGGCAGACACCTGGAGAGAGGGCTGACTCAGGGCTCTGCCAGGAACCCAAGTCAATTCCACCACCAGATTCTGAGATCAACTGGAGTGCACAGGGCAAACATGTTCTGGTTATTTTAGTGTTTTGGTTAATTGGGAATAAGTAGTGCATACTGAGTCCCCAGTGGCTCAGTGGTAAAGAATCCACCTGCAATGCAAGGGATACAGGTTGGATCCCTGGGTAGGGAAGAACCCCTGGAGGATAGCATGGCCCCACTCCAGTATTCTTGCCTGGAGAAATCCCATGGACAGAGGAGCCTGGCGGGCTATAGTCCATAGGGTCATGAAGGGTTGGACACAACTAAAGTGACTTAGCACACATGGGGTATAATGAATTTAATTCAGTCTATCTTTGATGATTGAGAATCCAGAACAATCATTCTAAATATCAATCAGAAATCCCCACAGTAGAAAGACAGGAGATTGAGTTTATCCTGCAGTGATTTCCAGGCCAACTGCAAATTTATTTTCAGGCCCACTCCACTGCCAACACTCCTAACCCAGATGCATTCTTGCCTTTGTTGCACCGGATAGAATGAGTCAAAGACACTTGGTCCACGGGATACTGAAGTTCTCTGGTGCTAGTCCCAGCTCCCCTATTAAGTGGTTACATGACCTTGGGAAGCTATTTCTCTTCTGAAACTCAGTTGCTTTAACTGTGCACTGGAAGGTTGGATTTCCCGGTTCTTCAAATTTCTGGGGATATTTTGTTCAGTCGCTAAGTCATGTCCGACTCTTTGAGAGCCCCAAGAACTGCAGCACACCAGGCTTCCCTGGCCCTCACTATCTCCCAGAGTTTGCTCAAACTCTAAATCTATATTTAGGAATATAGCTTTTCTCAAGAATCCAAGGAAAACGAAACTTTTCAAAGCTGGGAAGAAATAAGTGCAAAATATTTACATTCTAAATCCGTGGGTGGGGGTCATGGAGTCCCTGAAGCCCATTCTCTTGTGCCACCTGTCCATAAAGTTCAGGTTTAAAATTCTGGAATAGAAGATCTCTTGGGCCCCTTTGAGGTCTGCCGTTCCCTGCATCCAGTTAAGTGCAAGCATCTACCCAAGTCTACAGAGCAGTGATTCATTGACTTTAGTTGCACTTTGAGACCACCTGGGAGGGGAGGGTTTCAAAGATCCAATACTCAGTTTACTCCCCAGATCAATTAAATCTGAATTTGGGTGGGTGGGTATCCGCATTTTTTTAACACCCTCTGGGAGTTTCTAGTCTGCAGACAAGATAGCAAAACCATGCCCTGGGAGAAGTCTCAAAAATAGGAGAGAATAGAATCACATAGGAGGAAAGGCAGATTCCCAGGCCCCCGCCCCTGATGACAGTAATTCCTTCTGGCAGATCCCACTGAGAAGATGCGCTGTGAGCAGGCATCCTAGGTGATTCTGATGAGGACCACTCTCTGGGAACCTGGTAATGGCCATTCAACAGAAGCCCAGAGGAGTGGTCTTCCCTGATGCCCCCCTTCCTCCTTCTCTATACACCCGCCCCCACCCCGGGGTCTACTGTCCTGCTCAGGGAGAAGTTAAACAGGCGTGCATTTGCCAAACAGCCTTTTTTTCCATCTTTCTCATCTCGAGCAAACCTGGATCCTTTAGCCCGAGCCTCTAATCCCACCAGGTTCAATAATTTAAGCAGCACACTCATCAACACAGTCAGGTTTAATATTTAAACACCAGAGCATCATTTAGGTCAGCCTCAAGGTGAGAGCTGCTGCTGACTCGGGTGTTACTGCTGGTTAGCAAACCAGGCCACTAGGGCCAGAACAGACTGCGGGGAGAGCCCCGGCTCCCAAGCAGGCCCGGCGCTGCTAAGATCCGGCTGGCTAGCTTGGGCGGCCCTCGGCCTCTTGCCTACCTGGAGCGTGTGCAGTAGGACCTGCAGCCCACTGGCTTCTTGTTCGGCCATCACCTCGTCGGGTCCGGGGGAATCGGCTGCCTGCGGCCAGATTCAGATCAGGGCTGGAGAGGCAATGTCTGCCAAGCTGACCTCGCTGCCCGGGGAGAGGGCCTCAGCTGCACGCTGCCGAGTGTGAAGTGAGCACACTGCAACCCTAGCCCTCGGCCCAGGTGCGGGTGCCCCCCGACACCCACTGCGGGGATTAGGTGAGCCCCGGCCCGGGAGGGGAGGAGCACTTGGGCATGGGGGTAGAGAGGGCCCCCGGCGTGAGTCACTCACCCACCTCCAGGCCCACGCAGGAGCCACCCTGGACGGCTGACAGGCATTCCCAGCTGACCTGGTCAGACTCCCTACAGAGGCTCGCTCGGCCCTCCCCGCCGGTCCCCCCCTCAACTTTATTTTGGTCTGTTGCCGGCTCCTGGGTAACAAGAGACCCGAGAACGCTTGCACAACTGTGGCCTTGCAGGGCACAGAAGCCCAGGGCCCCCTGAGGTCCCAGGCTGAGGGACTGGAGCTCTGGCTGAGAAGGAAAAGAACTACTCCGGGTCGTTTTTTATCAACCGAGTCCCTTATATAATCTGCAGCCTTCACAGTGACCCTACAGTGACAGCGCATGCTCAGTCATGTCCGACTCTTTCCAACCCCATGGACTGTAGCCCTCCAGGCTCCTCTGTCCATGGATGTTTCTAAGCAAGCATACTTGAGCGGGTTGCCATTTCCTACTCCAGGGGATCTTCCCAACCCAAGGATCAAAACCGTGTCTCCTGCACTGGCAGGCACATTCTTTAGCACTAGCACTGGGCAATACTATGATTGCACCTCCCTTTTACAAATGAGAAAACTCGGGCACAGAGAAAACTCTGGGCCACAGGAACAAAGCTTAGGAGTGTTTGCCCAACCTGCCAAGGTGAACTGGCACCAAACCACGAGCAGGAGCCATTACACCATCCTGCCTCTTGCTTCTGCAAATGCATTGATCAAAGTCATACAGTGTGGGCTGGGAGCCCTGTCCCCTGCCTCAGGGAGAGTAGATGCCCTGGTGGCTGGTTTCCTCCAGACCAACGCAGGATCCATCACTTCTCTCTCTGTCTTCTGCTCAGAATGTGTCATGAGTTTTAGTGGCTAGTTGGCCACATAAACCCCGCCCCACCATGTCAACACCCACGTGTCTTATGGTCCATTGGATATTGACTTCTCAGAGTGTGGTCGGGTCATCACTTGGTGGCTTGTTAGACCCCACCCCAGAGCTCCTGAATCAGAAGCTGCATTTTCACAAGATCCCCAGGGGATCCGCAGCTGATTGACAACATTACTAGAGGAGTAAACGTTCAGGAAGCCCCATTTCTGACCCCGTTGACGACATGGCCACAGAGAGCCCGTGGGTTTGATGCCTGACAGCTTTTGTCTCCAATCTCCATCCAGCAAGCTCCAAGCACAATTTGCACGTGTGAAATTGGAGAGTGAACTCACTGAACTTCATGACTGACCAAGAGCCCAGCTAGGCAGGAGGGCCTGGGCTCACAGCCAACAGCCCCGTGCAGAGCTCAGGGAGCTCTCATGAGCATCAGCGCAGCCAGCTGGCAGCTGCCCAAGCCCGTTGTGGTGACCAAGGAAAGGGACTCTGTATTTCCTAATCCTACTTGGCTGAAACGTTCTCAAGTTAGGAGACAGACAGCATGTCAGTTACTCCCCTCCATGCTAGGCCAGGCCACACCCTCAGATTCAAGGATGAAATTCATGTGGTTTCTGCCCTCCAGAAACTCCCACTCTTGTTGCTGTTCAGTCGCTCAGTTGTATCCAACTCTGCAATCCCATGGACTGCAGCACCAGGCTTCCCTGCCCTTCACTGTCTCCCAGAGTTTGCTCAAACTCATGTCCATTGAGCCGGTGATGCCATCCAACCATCTCATCCCCTGTTGTCACCTTCTCTTCCTGCCCTCATTCTTTCCTAGCAATAGGATGTTTTCCAATGAGTCAGCTCTTTGCATCAGGTGGCCAAAGTATTGGAGCTTCAGCTTCAGCATCAATCCTTCCAAAGAATATTCAGGACTGATTTCTCTTAGGATTGACTGGTTTGATTTCCTTGCAGTCCAAGGGACTCTCAAGAGTCTCCTCCAGTACCACAGTTTGAAAGCATCAATTCTTCAGTGCTCAGCCTTCTTTATGGTTCAACTCTCACATCTGTACATGACTACTGGAAAAACCATAGCCTTGACTATACACACCTTTGTTTGTAAAATGACATCTCTGCTTTTTAATTCACTGTTTAGGTTTGTCATAGCTTTTCTCCCAAGGAGCAAGTGTCTTTTAACTTCATGGCTGCAGTCACCGTCCAAAGTGATTTTGGAGCCCAGAAGCCATTCTTAATGGCTTTAAATATAAAGACCTTCCATGTAGGAACTGGACTATAACATCTCACATTAATCAAGCATGGGGGTAGGGGGACAGTTTATCCCTCTACTTACCCCACCTCTGATGACAGGAGAGAAGAAATAAAGGCCCCCTGCTTCCCACGTGGCTCAGTGATAAAGAATCTTGCCTGCCAAGCAGGAGATGTGGGTTTGATCCCTAGGCTGAGAAGATCCCCTGGAGAAGGAAATGGCAACCCACTCCAATATTCTTGCCCAGATAATTCCATGGACAGAGGAGCATGGCGAGTTATAGTCCAAGGGGTCACAAAGAGTCAGACATGACTTAGTAACTAAACAACAGCAAGGATTTCCATCTTCTATAAGGAGTGGAGCTTTTCAAGGCACACATTCTATGGTCCCTTAAAGGTCCAGGGATGCAGAAAGGACTGCACTGTCCCATGCCATTACCTTAAAGGCAGATATTCATGCCCCTTGGTTGTAGGATAAAGCAAAGGGGTGGAGGAAAAATAAGTCCTCCCTACCAACATATATCTCAAAAATAAAGAAAAAAGCCAAACTCTCCTGGTAGTTCTGTGGTAAAGGATCCACCTGCCAATATAGGGACACAGGTCTGACCCATGGTCTAGAAAGATCCCATTTGCCTCGGGGTCAACTAAGCCCATGCACCACAACTACTGATCCCTCGTGCCTCGAGCCTATGCTCGGCAACAAGACAAGCCACCACAGTGAGAAGCCCGCACTCTGCAAGGAAAGAATAGCCCCCGCTCACTGCGACTGGAGAAAGCCCATGCGCAGCTTTAGCGACACAGTGCAGCCAAAACTGAGTGAATGAAGAAGAGGTTGGGAGATTGGGATTGACATATACACACTATATATAACACAGATAACTCATAAGAACCTGCTGTGTAGCACAGGGAACTCTAGTCAATGCTCTGTAATAGCCTAAATGGGAAAAAAATCTTTAAAAAAAAAAAAAAGGAGTGGATATACGTGTAGGAGTGATTCACTTTGCTGTCCACCTGAAACTGACCCAACATTGTAAATCAACTAGACTCCAATAAAACATTTTTAAATAAAAGAGAAAAAGCCACTTTGTACTGAGAATTCACACAAACAACCCTGAGGACCTGAACTGAAGGTATTTTTGTGCTCGTGGGCCCTTATGTTCGCACTGACATAAAATTGACCCCCTTTTGAATCCCTCTCCTGGATTCTGTCCAAATGAGGCTCTAGTTCCATGAGCGGGCTGATTAGTTTCGGCTGGAGTATAAATGGGTGACAGCAGCTTAGTGTGCATGCCCCCATTAGTATTTGAGTTTCAGCAGAGACTTTCCTAAAAGGCAGGAGGAGATACCCAAGCTTGAAGTCCTCCTGGGCAAAGTAGCAACCAGAGAAGATTGACATGAGTGCTCGTTGCCCACACAGGGCAGTCAGACCCCGGCGAAGGCTAGCAAGGGTGCTACTGTGCGCGGAGGAGAAAGGCCTTCCTTCATTACTTCGTACCTCTTGCAGAAGGCATTTAGAGAAACCTGGATAGAACTCAGTCCACTGGCTTCAAAGAAAGATACATTTAATGTGATCCAGAGATTGCTGTTGTAGTTTCCAGAGGTGTCCAACCCCACCTCCTGGTCCCGTGATTCCCAAGAAGTATTCACAGAACTCAGCAACGTTGTTATGCTCACGTGCTCAGTCACGTCCCACTCTTTGCAACTCATGGACTGGAGTCCACCAGGCTCCTCTGTCTGTGGGGTTTCCCAAGAATACCGGCAGGGGTTACCATTTCCTACTCCAGGGGATCTTCCTGACCCAGGGATCAAACCCAAGCCTCTTGCACCTCCTGCATTGGCAGGAGGATTCTTTACCACTAGTGCCACCTGGAAAGCCCTGTTACAGTTATGATTTATTATAGCAGAAGGAGACAGATCAAAATCAGCAAAAGGAAGAGGCACACACAGCAGGGTCCCAGAGACACCAGGCATGCCCACTCGGGCCACTGTGTGGGCAGTGCTTACTTCTCCCAGCAACAGTGGGTTACAGCCTGCGCAGAGTGTTGCCAGCTCTGTTACCAACCAAATACCGGGGTTTGGTCACGTAGACACAGCTGACTTTAGTCTCCAGCCCCTCCAGAGGTCAAGATCACACCATGATCCAAGGTCCCCCCCTAAATGATATTGTTTGCATAGTTCTGGAAGAGGGCATGGCAACCTACTCCAAATTCTTGCCTGGAGAATCCCCATGGACAGAGGAGCCTGGCAGGCTACAGTCCATGGGATTGCAAAGAGTCAGACACAACCAAGCGCACACATCTTCATGGCCCAAGGTCCCCAGGTAAGCAGACACTCTCAGACAGCATATTCAAAGGACTTAGAAATCACCTCTCTGGAGCCGAGCAAGAGTCAGAACTTTATTTGGACAAGGTTAACCCTTTACTGCACACCTTCCCTCTTATCCCATAATCTCAGCGCCAAGAATCTCATGATAGTTTGTGAATAAGCTGGAGAAATAAGCACAGGTCTGTATAAACAGGAGGATCCAATAGCTAGTATACTGCCAGTATTCAAAGAGCGATAAATTAATAAATTGCTGATTCAGAGGGAATTTCCTAACGGCATTCTGAGAATTCCCCTGGCTTTTCCTATTCAACATTTTTATCAATGACTTGGGATGAAAATAAAGACTACAAGCTTACCAAATTTTCTGATGACACCCGATTGAGAAAGACAGAAATATGTCAGCTGACATAGTTGGGATCCAAATAGATTTCAGCAGCCTTGAGTAAGTGGACCGGATCCCACAGGATGAAATATAACAGAGCCAGATGGACACTCCTGCCCCTGGATCCTCCACACCAGTTCTGCAAGAGTAAGGTAAGAGACGTGGCAAAACAATGTTGACCATGGAAAGGTTCGGGAGGTTAGCCAGAGGGGAGAACCACATGCGTGTCAGCCTGACCTCAGATTCCCAAAGTGTCTTTTCAGTCCAATGCATCATCTTTGAGCGGCGTGAAAGTTGTCCCTGTAACCAGGATGGCAGTGAGGCTACACTGAGGTCCCACCTGTGCAGGAGCTCAGAAAGGCACCTGGCACAGAGGACGTGCCCATCAGTGAGAGCTGGATATTACGTTATGGACATCACCAACGGATGACTCCTAACCGCAACACAGGAGACCCTGGTCCTGCTCAACACTACTTGGCCTCTAGATGCACGACAACTGCCACCCAGGCTGGAAAGGATGTGAAGAGGAAGGCAGGAAACAGAAGTGAAGTGGGGAGCTCCCAGGAGCTCCCAGGAGCCCAGTGTAGGGCAGATGCAGAACTGTCCCGAGAGGGTTCAAACCACCACAAGGGGTTATTTCCCTGCCCAGCAGGGACCAAAAGAGCATTTGGTCAGAAGGTTCCAGAGGACATTCCAGGACTGCGTGACCTTAACAGGCTTTATGTTCAGTGACTTGATGAGGTAGGGAGAAAGAGAGGTACTCCCTGGCTCCAAGTCACACTGCCAGGAGATGTCAGAGCTGGAACAAACTCCCCCTTTGAATCTTCCCTTTAGAGTGTGGCCCACTCTCCCAGGTGGCCATGTGATGGTCTGGGTGGAACTTGGATAAACAGTTTATGTTTTGTTGGATAGGTTGTATCTCAGCCTGTATGAGAAAAAAATACCTAATTAGCACAATAAAACGGTTTTCTCAGGTATTCATTCATTCCTTCTTCAAAAGAAGAACAGTGTGGAGGTTCCTCAAAAAAACGAAAAATAGATCTACCATCCTGGGTCTCCCACGTTGCAGGCAGATTATTTACCAACTGAGCCACCAGGGAAGCCCCAGAGCTACTGTATGACCCAGCGATCCCACTCCTGGGCAAACCATTAATTCAAAAAGCTATATGCGCCTGATGTTCATAGCAGCGCTATTTACAGTAGGCAGGCATGGAAACAACCTCGACGCCCATCAACAGATGAATGGATAAAGAAGACGTGGTGCACACAGACAGTGCAATGCTGCTCAGCCATTAGACAAGGACAAAATAAGGCAATGCAGCAGCACGGATGGGCTTAGAGACTACCACACTAAGGGACATAGGCCAGACAGAGTAAGTCTGAAGGAAGACAAATACCACATGATATTACTTACATGCGGAATCTAAAATATGACACAAAGTAACTTATCTATGAAACAGAAAGAGACTCACAGTCATAGCAAAAACTTGTGTTTGCCAAGGAGAAGGGGGCTAGGGGAGGAATGGATTGGGCCATGTATTGGGATTAGCAGATGCAAACTACTATATATGGAATGAATAAACAATAAGGTCCTACTGTATAGAACAGAAGTTATATTCAATATCCTAGGATAAACCATAATGGAAAAGAATATGTGTGTATGTGTGTGTGTGTGTGTGAACAACTGAATCACTGCTGTACAGAAGAAATTAACACACCATTGTAAATCAACTATCAATAAAATAAAGTTTTTTAAAAAATGAGTCAATGTTAAGAAAAACATTAAGGGAATAATAGTACATGTGACTCTCAGACACAGCAAAAATCTAGACGGAGGTTAATAGCTAAAATTATGGAAGGATCACACTGCTCCATGCTTCCTGTCTAATACTCAGCTCAGATTATCTTTTCTCTCATCTTATTGTGGGACTAAATCTCTCTCAAATACTAGCTAACACCCTTCTTCTTCGGACACATAATAAGCTGATTAATAAGAAGATTTACCCAAGCCCACACATGTGACCAGTCTGTCTATCATGATTTGCATATAATGTTACTGTCTTAAAACTTTCCATTTCATGCTCTGGTTTTCTTCATTTTTGCTTTCTTTCCCCATTTCCAGAACACACTTGTGCATACATAGCAGTGCCTGCACACACAGACACACACTGTCCACAACCTTCTGCCAATCAGAACAAGGCTGCCTTCTTTTCAGCCAGTTCAGTTCAGTTCAGTCGCTCAGTTGTGTCCGACTTTTTGCAACTACATGAATCGCAGCACGCCAGGCCTCCCTGTCCATCACCAATTCCTGCAGTTCACTCAAACTCACATCCTTCAAGTCGGTGATGCCATCCAGCCATCTCATCCTCTGTCGTCCCCTTCTCCTCCTGCCCCCAATCCCTCCCAGCATCAGAGTCTTTTCTAATGAGTCAACTCTTGGCATGAGGTGGCCAAAGTACTGGAGTTTCAGCTTTAGCATCATTCCTACCAAAGAACACCCAGGACTGATCTCCTTTAGAATGGACCAGTTGGATCTCCTTGCAGTCCAAGGGACTCTCAAGAGTCTTCTCCAGCCTCACAGTTCAAAAGCATCAGTTCTTCGGTGCTCAGCTTTCTTCACAGTCCAACTCTCACATCCATACATGACCACTGGAAAAACCATAGCCTTGATTAGACGGACCTTTGTTGGCAAAGTAATGTCTCTGCTTTTGAATATGCTACAAATAACATTACTAAACTGTGGACTTAAAAGTTGGTGTATAAATATCAGTGTTACTTGGAAAATAAAATATAACAACTACAGAAAGAAAAAAAAAGCCTGCCTTTACAGTACATCATAGTTGACTGGCTGTCCCTATGCTTCTCAGAAGATTTCCCCCACCTTCTCCTGATGCATGAAATTCCTAATGGGAGTGGGTGGGAGCAGAGGAGTAGAGGAAAAGAAATCTGGGCCCAAGAGCTGGTGTTGTGTGTACCTGATTTAATGGAACCCTGTCCTAGCCCTCTGAGTCAGACATTACTCCCACTTCCAGTTGAGAACATTAATGTTAAACTACATGAGGGTGTTGAGCAGGGATTTAATCCTGGATCTGTCAGCCCTCATGGTCCTGCCCACCAGTGAGAAGAGAGGGGGCAAGTGCAGAAGCCCCTGGAAGGGAAATTCTCAAGAAGATTTTAGCCAACCCAATACATTCATAAATGACAAATGTGGGTTCTTTCCTGAAGATAGAGGCAACTGAAGGGAACAGGAGGGCATACCCTGCAATGAGGCTGTGAGTGCCACCTGCAGGAGTCTAGAAAGACATAGTGACTTAGATGCACACAAAGGCATGTACCTCCAGTAGAAGAGCAGGTCTGAAAACAGACTTCCTCCATCACTCAGCCTGGGACCAGCCCTCTGAAAAGCCTCTCTCCAATCTAAACATGGAACCCCTGAGATCAAGCTTTTGCTCCCTTGCCTATTAGCTCTGTGACTATAGGAAAGAGACCTAAACTCACCGTACCTCAGTTTTCTCATCTGTTTAATGGGGTGATGATAATGCCCAACTCATCAGTTGCTGGGCAGAGTCATTGAAATAGCACGATGTTCTTAGGACAGTGTTTGTCATCTAGTAAGCCCTCTGCACATGCAGATGTTACTGATACTATTGTGATTGCCTTTGTTAAAGATTCAAGAATTCCTACCTCAAGTAATTGGTGGGAGGATTAAATGAGCAAAAATATGTGCAAGTGACTAATGTAAGGTGATGAGTGGTGGAAATTATTAAGTACCGATGCCTTGGACTTCTGCTAAATTAGAAGGGACTAAGTAGAGGAAATGCTGGGCTGGAAGAAACACAAGCTAGAATCAAGATTGCCGGGAGAAATATCAATGACCTCAGATATGCAGATGACACCACCCTTATGGCAGAAAGTGAAGAGGAACTAAAAAGCCTCTTGATGAAAGTGAAAGAAGAGAGTGAAAAAGTTGGCTTAAAGCTCAACATTCAGAAAACGAAGATCATGGCATCTGGTCCCATCACTCAATGGGAAATAGATGGGGAAACAGTGGAAACAGTGTCAGACTTTATTTTGGGGGGCTCCAAAATCACTGCAGATGGTGATTGCAGCCATGAAATTAAAAGACGCTTACTCCTTGGAAGAAAAGTTATGACCAACCTAGATAGCATATTCAAAAGCAGAGACATTACTTTGCCAACAAAGGTCCGTCTAATCAAGGCTATGGTTTTTCCAGTGGTCATGTATGGATGTGAGAGTTGGACTGTGAAGAAGGCTGAGCGCTGAAGAATTGATGCTTTTGAACTGTGGGGCTCGAGAAGACTCTTGAGAGTCCCTTGAACTGCAAGGAGATCCAACCAGTCCATTCTAAAGGAGATCAGTCCTGGGTGTTCTTTGGAAGGAATGATGCTAAAGCTGAAACTCCAGTACTTTGGCCACCTCATGCCAAGAGTTGACCCATTGGAAAAGACTGATGCTGGGAGGGATTGGGGGCAGGAGGAGAAGGGGACGACAGAGGATGAGATGGCTGGATGGCATCACCGACTTGATGGATGTGAATTTGAGTGAACTGCGGGAGTTGCTGATGGACAGAGAGGCCTGGTGTGCTGCGATTCATGGGGCTGCAAAAAGTCGGACACGACTGAGTGACTGAACTGAACTGAACTGACACATTTAAAGGACATAGCAATGTCCTTCAGATAAATGGACCCTTTTATCATACTGAAATGTCTCTGTCTTTGAAAATACTGTTTGTCTTAAAGTCTATTTTGTTTGATACTAATAAAATTATTCCAGTTTTGTTATGCTATAGTTTACTTGATATAGCTTTTTTCATCCCTTATTTTCAATCTAACTCTATTGGCTCATCCCACTACTACTTAGCATATTACTAATGAGAATTTATTGCAATGTATTACTATCATTAAATAATAAAGGTTAAGTAGGAAGAAGAGAGGGCTTCCTAGGTGGCTCAGTGGATAAAGAACCTGCCTGCAACGCAGGAGCATGCCCTAGATATGGGTTCAATTTCTGGGTTGGGAAGATCCCCTGGAGGAGGGCACAGCAACCCACTCCAGTATTCTTGCCTGGAGAATCCCATGGGCAGTGGAGCCTGGCAGGCTATAGTCCATAGGTCGCAAAGAGTCAGACACGACTGAAGTGACTGAGCGCAGCACATCTGTATTTTATACACAACATCATTTCTTGTACAAAAAAAATATACAGTGGGGTCTCGACTTTTTTATTTATTCTGACAATCCCTGCCTTTTAACTGGAGCGTTCCATTTACTTACATTTAGTTTAATTTTTATATAGTTGGTTTTATCATAATGCCATTGTTTTTCTCTTTGCCATCTTTTTTTTGTTTCATCCTGGGATTCCCTGGTGGCTCAGACAGTAAAGCGTCTGCCCACAATGCAGGAGACCCGGGTTCGATCCCTGTGTGGGGAAGATCCCCTGGAGAAGGAAATGGCAACCCACTCCAGTACTCTTGCCTAGAAAATTCCATGGATGGAGGAGCCTGGTGGGCTACAGTTCATGGGGTCGCAAAGAGTTGGACACGACTGAGCGACTTCACTTCCTTTGTTTCATCCACCTCTCCTCCGTTTTGCCTTCTTTGGGGTCAATCAAATATTTTATAGTGTTTAATTCTATGATTGACTTTTCAGCTCTGCCTCTATGCATTGTATTTTAGTGCTCGTTCAAAGGACTACTTTACGCATCCTTAACCGTTGCCCACAGTCTGGCTGGAGTTTTCATAGTACCTCTTCATGTAATATATGATAACTATGTAACAGATATCTCCACTTGCCTTTACTTCTCATCCTTTTGATATTGTTGTCATAAATAGTAACTCTATATTTGTTACAAATCCTACGCAATATTTCTTTTGCTTAAGATAGTCATATGTCTATTAAAGAAATTATGAAAAGAAAAAATACAGTCTTTTATAGTTATTCACAGACTTACTATTCCCTGTTTATTATTCACAGACTTACTATTCCCTGCTTGTTATTCCTTCTTGTAGATATGATTTTCTTTCAGGAACCATTTTCCTTCAGCTTGGCAATTTTTCTTCAGCATTTCTGAAGTTATAATCTACTGGCAACAAGTACTCTCCATTTTTATTTTTTAGAAAACGCATTTATTTGCTATTGTTTTTAAAGAATATAGAATTCTGCAATACTGGACTGACTGTTTTCTTTTCAGCACCTTAAAGACATCATTCGGTTATCTTCTTGTCTTCACTCAGATATATGCGGAGAAGGCAATGGCACCCCGCTCCAGTACTCTTGCCTGGAAAATCCCATGGATGGAGGAGCCTGGTGGGCTGCCGTCTATGGGGTCGCTAAGAGTCGGACACAACTGAGCAACTTCACTCTTGCTTTTCACTTTCATGCATTGGAGAAGGCAATGGCAACCCACTCCAGTGTTCTTGCCTGGAGAATCCCAGGGACAGGGGAGTCTGGTGGGCTGCCGTCTATGGAGTCGCACAGAGTCGGGCACGACTGAAGCGACTTAGCAGCAGCAGCAGCAGCCATCATATGCGTATCAGTGTTCCCAGTATGTTTTGTGTCATATCTCTTTGTCTGTTTTAAACAATTCTTTCTCTTTGACTTTTGGCAGATTTAACATGTAATACCTAAATGTGGCTTCTTTTACACATATTCTGCTTGATTTCTTTGAGTTCCTTGGATTTGTAGTTTTTGCTTTCTACCAAACTTGGACACTTTAAGCATTCCTTTTTAAAAAATATTTTTTCCTTCTCCTTTCTATTCCCCTTATTCAACTCCAATTAAATATATGTTAGATAAACTGACTAGGTACAACTGGTTCCTGGGGCTCTTTTCATTTTGTCAAGCCTCTGCCCTTTGGATTAAATGGTTTCTATTAATTTTCCAAGTTCATTTACTTGGAAATCATTTTAAAATTTCAAGTAGTTTAGTTTTACACTGTAAAGGATTCATCAAGTTCTTTATTACACTTTTCATTTCTCTGTTATTACCCATCTGTTTGTTCATTATGACCATGTTTTTCTTTAATTTCTTGAACATGTTTAAAATAGGTGCTCTAAAGTCCTAGTCCACTCATTCCAATATCTCAGAGTTACTTTCTATTAACCACTCTTTCTCTTGCCTATAGAATACATCTTTCAGTTTCTATAAGTGTCTCAGTTCAGTTCAGTCACTCAGTCGTGTCCAACTCTTTGCGACCCATGAATCGCAGCATGCCAGGCCTCCCTGTCCCTCACCATTTCCTGGAATTCACTCAAACTCACATCCATCAAGTCAGTGATGCCATCCAGTCATCTCATCCTCTGTCGTCCCCTTCTCCTCCTGCCCTCAAGCCCTCCCAGCATCAGAGTCTTTTTCAATGAGTCAACTCTTCGCATGAGGTGGCCAAAGTACTGGAGCTTCGGCTTTAGCATCATTCCTTCCAAAGAACACCCAGGGCTGATCTCCTTCAGAATGGACTGGTTGGATCTCCTTGCAGTTCAAGGGACTCACAAGAGTCTTCTCCAACACCACAGTTCAAAAGCATCAATTCTTCAGTGTTCAGCCTTCTTCACAGTCCAACTCTCACATCCATACATGACCACAGGAAAAACCATAGCCTTGACTACATGGACCTTAGTCAGCAAAGTAATGTCTCTGCTTTTGAATATGCTATCTAGGTTGGTCATAACTTTTCTTCCAAGGAGTAAGCGTCTTTTAATTTCATGGCTGCAATCACCATCTGCAGTGATTTTGGAGCCCCCAAAAATAAAGTCTGACACTGTTTCCACTGTTTCCCCATCCATTTCCCATGAAATGATGGGACTGGATGCCATGATCTTCGTTTTCTGAATGTTGAGCTTTAAGCCAACTTTTTCACTCTCCTCTTTCACCTTCATCAAGGGGCTTTTTAGTTCCTCTTCACTTTCTGCCATAAGGGTGCATATCTGCATATCTGAGGTTATTGATATTTTTCCTGGCAATCTTGATTCTAGCTTGTGTTTCTTCCAGTCCAGCGTTTCTCATGATGTACTCTGCATAGAAGTTAAATAAGCAGGGTGACAATATACAGCCTTGACGTATTCCTTTTCCTATTTGGAACCAGTCTGTATAAGTGTCTAGTAATATTTTATTGATTGCAAGACATTGTCCTTGAGATCTTGTGGAGATTGTAGACTCTGCTATTAGAAGGACTCTTGGATAACCTAACCCATTTTTATGCATTTACAAATTATAAAAAGGAACCCATGGGGAAAATGATTTGCCCAATGCACACAGATAGTCATGGCCAATTGAAACTACATCACCCAAGCTGAGACTCAGTGTCTTCCCAGTTTTCAACCTGAAAATATGCTGCCTTTTCAATGTTTTAAGAATTTATTCTTGGGAATAACATTTTCTCCTCTTACAGTTTTGCTAGCTCTTTCCTGATTTCTGTGCCTAAAGATCAATCACCTGTTTTCTAGATCTAAGGATGCTACTGCTATTGCTGCTGATAATGATATTTGATATCCTTGAGCATCTCAAGGATAGATTTGTCAAGTACTGCGCTTACACTACTGTGTACTAGCTACTGTGCAAGAGCTTTACTTAATTTCACCCTATACTATCCCTTCCTTTGGCAGCTTATCCTAATACCACTCTTCCTGTTAAATGCTCCAGTTTCTGTATCTCCAAAGTACATGCACACATAACATAGCATTGATGATAGTGAAAGTGAAAGTCTCTCATTTGTGTCCAACTCTTTGCAACCCCATGGACTATACAGTCCATGGGATTCTCCAGGCCAGAATACTGGAGTGGGTAGCCTTTCCCTTCTCCAGGGGATCTTCCCAACCCAGGGATCGAACCCAGGTCTGCATTGCAGGCAGATGTGTTACAGTAATTAGTTTCTATGGACAGCTGTGCTGTTAGGCTTGTAGTCTTTCAGTGGCCAAGGAAGCTGTCTATATTCATAACACCCAACACAATGCCAGGCACATAGTAGCTGGCAAGAAACTGCCAGGCTCCAGTGGCCTCCAGTGAAGGACAGAGTTACTAGTCCACCTTTGGACTAGCTACATGCCAGTATCCCAGCCCTGTCAGTAAGTGGCAGTTCAAAGGACACTGTATCCTTGGTTCTGTGAAGCTGAGATCCAGCTCTGCTCAGCATCCACCCGAGGTGATGTTGCCATGTACATCTTACAGATGAGGGCCAAGGGAGGGCCAAGATAATCTCTACCCTTGCGCCCAGTCTAGTCCCATCAGTGACCGGACCTGGAGTGCTGACAGGTGTGGAATGTTCATCAGGCTCTTGCCTTGGGGCCAGTCCAGAGGCTTGTGGCCTCTGGGTCTCAGGCTGAAGTATCAGGTCACAAGCAAGCTGGAACCAAGGGCTCCTAAGGTCAGCCTGCCCAGAGTGAGGTGGGGGAGAAATAGAGATATCAGCCATCAATGCCACCAGTCAAGATGCTTCCTTTTGCTTCAGTGAAGGCTAGAGAGACTGCAAGCCAGGACTAGAGGAATCCAATGCCAAACTGGGCAGGGGCATGGCTTCACTGGGAGGGGCCTTGTGAAGGAGGCCACATTCCAGCTTGTGACACATTCATTCAGCCATTTACTCCACAAACATGTATTCATCGGATTTCTACAGTGAGGAGTATACCATCACATGATAACTAAAAGCAAAATCTTTGGAATCAGTTTTGATTTACCTATAGGTTCTGCCAAATCTAGTTACATGATTTTTAATGAGTTATATACATTTTCTCTACCTCAGTTTCCCATCATTAAAACAGTGATAGTAACACAAAGGGTTGTGAGCACTAAATGAGTAACACATTTAAAATTTGCTGGTCAGTGTCTGACATATAATAAAGCTTGATAGGTATTAATTGTTATCATCAGGTCCTGGGATGGCATCAGAGAGATTAAGGTGAAAAAGTATCTTAAAGATGTTTAAATTCCTGCCTTCAAAGAGCTCTTTGGGTAGTGGGAGAGATTAACCTTCACATAACCTTTTCCAGTGTGATTTGACCAAGCAGATGCTTAATGGAAGCTCCAAGTCTCCTCCTTGAAGAAGTTGGGAAATTTTCCCAAGGAACATAGCCCTAGCACTGGACCTCTGAGGGCTTCCAGGTGGAAGAAAGCAAAGGGAAATTCTCGATAGAAGAGCATGTAAAGGGAATACCTGTGTAAGAGAGTTATAAAACTGATAGAGCCCTCACAGTGAAGCTATGGAGGTAACTTAGACCAGATAAAATAGCTTTGCTTTCCATAGTGTGGGGTAGGATCCCAGTGAAAATTTGTAAGCAAGATGAGTGAAGTTCATTTTCATGTTTACATTTCTTCTCCTTCCGTGGAAATGTGAGCTTTCTCCTGCTCCATGTGAAGTGAAGGATGTAGCAAATTCAATTTTCTTTGTTATCATTCGCATTAGATTGTGAATGACTGATAAGGCATGATGCAATGCTTCCTCAGGAGTACTTACAGTTTACTAAGGGACAATTATAAGCCAGGTCACTAACTGGAAGATGAAATAAGTCTTTTGTGATTCAGGAGACCTTCCCAAATCCCCTCTCTCATCTTTACAGGATAGTATCCTATAAGCTCATGAAATTAAAAGACGCTTACTCCTTGGAGAAGGTTTCCCTGGTGGCTCAGAGGTTAAAGCGTCTGCCTCCAATGTGGGAGACCTGGGTTCGATCCCTGGGTCAGGAAGATCCCCTGGAGAAGGAAATGGCAACCCACTCCAGTATTCTTGCCTGGAGAATCCCATGGATGGAGGAGCCTGGTAGGCTACAGTCCACGGGGTCACAAAGAGTCGAACACGACTGAGCGACTTCCCCTTTCACCTTACTCCTTGGAAGGAAAGTTATGACCAACCCAGACAGTATATTAAAAAGCAGAGACATTACTTTGCCAACAAAGGTCTGTCTAGTCAAGGCTACAGTTTTTCTCGCAGTCATGTATGGATGTGAGAGTTGGACTATAAAGAAGGCTGAGCACCAAAGAATTGATGCTTTTGAACTGTGGTGTTGGAGACAACTCTTGAGAGTCCCTTGGACTGCAAGGAGATCCAACCAGTCCATCCTAAAGAAGATTTGTCCTGAGTGTTCATTGGAAGGACTGATGTTGAAGCTGAAACTCCAATACTTTGGCCACCTGATGCAAAGAGCTGACTCATTGGAAAAGACCCTGATGCTGGGAAAGATTGAAGGCAGGAGGAGGAGGGGACAACAGTGGAAGAAATGGTTGGATGGCATCACCGACTCAATGGACATGGGTTTGAGTAAACTCCAGGAGTTAGTGACGGACAGGGAGGCCTGGAGTGCTGCATTCCATGGGGTCACAAAACGTTGGACACGACTGACTAACTGAACTGAACTGAACTGAAGCTCGTTACAATGAAAGGCTCTCTTTATCAGTTAACAATTGATTAACAACTTCTGAGAGAATTATCTTGGGATACCCATCACTTTGTGAACAGAGCAGAGACTCTAGATTTTCCTTTTGCGTCATTATCCAAGGCTTTCACTGAGCCATCTGTACTTGCAGAAATTCAGAGCTGAAACCCCATTATCACAGCCTGACTGTCTGTAAGAAGGGAGCAAAAGCCATGGAAATGATAAAGTCCCTTGTCCCCCTTATTACTTTTTATCCCATCCCTCTTTCAGCAGAAACTTTCCTTGACTATATTTCCTTTCTCATACTAATAAGTGATGATCTGATGTCAGCCACAATGGCCACGGTACCCAGGCACGAGTAACCTCAGAGGAGCATCTGAGATTAAGTCTTCCACCTTCCATCAGCTTAGAGCCACAGAAGACATCGGCTTGCTGCCAGTGAATCTGAGGTTCCTGCTTCATCACAAAAGAATATGGAGGAAAAGTGATTTGTAAGAAGTAAGATTTATTTAGAAAGAAACATACTCCAGACATAATGTCAGCCAGGAAAGAGCAAAGTGTTTAAAAATATAGCTTTTATGGACGGGGTAATTTCATAGGCTACTAAGTGGGAGGATTATTCCAATTATTTGGGGGAAAGAGTGAAGATTTCCAGAAACTGGGCCACCACCCACTTCTTACCCTTTATTGTTGACCTTGGAACTGCCATGACGCTGGTGGGTGTGACATTTAGCTTACGCTAATGTATTAAAATGAGCATATAATGAGGCTCAGGACCTACTAGAAGTCAAATCTTCTGCCACCTTGGACCTAATTGGTTCTAACCAGTTTTCATCATGTCCTATGGCTATGTCATTCTTTTAAAGGTTGTGCCCTTCTTTTCTGTTTCAAGCTCATTTTCAAGAATTATTAAACATCTGAAACCTAGACAGTGTATTAAAAAACAAAGACATTACTTTGCCAACAAAGTCTGTATAGTCAAAGCTATGGTTTTTCCAGTAGTCATGTATGGATGTCAAAGTTGGGATCATAAAGAAAGCTGAGCACTGAAGAACTGATGCTTTTGAACTGTGGTGTTGGAGAAGACTCTTGAGAGTCCTTTGGACTGCAAGGGAGATCCAACCAGTCAATCCTAAAGGAGATCAGTTCTGAATATTCATTGGAAGGACTGATGCTGAAGCTGAAGCTCCAATACTTTGGCCACCTGATGTGAAGAGCTGACTCATTGGAAAAGACCCTGATGCTGGGAAAGATTGAAGGCAGGAGGAGAAGGGGATGGCAGAGGATGAGATGGTTGGATGGAATCACCAACTCGATGGACATGAGTTTGAACAAACTCAAGGAGTTGGTGATGGACAGCAAAGCCTGGTGTACTGTAGTCCATGGGGTCACAAAGAGTCAGACATGACTTAGTGACTGAGCAACACCATTTTAGGATACTTGAAGTAGAATTCTTAAAGAAATGAATGGACAGACTCTAGGGTGCCACATCCCATTCCACGACCCCCACCTCCTGAAGGTCACACTTCTGTGTAACAAATCCCTTTCCCTTGAGTGTGGAAGGGACCCTGAACATGACAAAGGTGGTAAGAGGGTGTTCCCACAATCATGTTTCATTGTATGACTCCACCTTGCTGGCAGACTCACTGCAGAGTCTCTCCTTGCTGGCTTTGATGACATAAACGGCCAAGCTGGAGAAGCCTGTATTACAAGGAACCGTGGGCAGTCTCCAGCAGACTCCAGCAAGAGGCCAAAGCTCTGACACGCGGCCACAAGCCTGACTGCAGCCCCCGCACTCTTCACCATTATGCTGGCAGCCTGAGGATTAAACTGAAGCCTCGGAGAGGAAGCCACGGTAGTGAACAGACCCTCCAGCCCAGCTGGTCTCCCATCTGTCCTTCAGCCCCACCCCTCCAGCAGTCTTCTCCCACCACACAGGAATCCCAGGGAAATCGCACGCCTGCACATCACTCACACTGAGACACGCAAGGAAGCAAGAAGAGAAAAATTGATCTGGCTGCTTGAAACCAATTCTCATTACCAGTGATTTACATGAATAGGAGCTCAAATTTGCATACCATTAAGTGTTTGAGATTAACTTGTGCAAGTTTTCATTTGATTTCAGCCTTAAATTCTTCACTGATTTAAGCTGAGCCTCCACTGTTTTCTGCCCCCAAGTAACAGAGCTTTAAAACAAAACTGCAAAGACCTGCCTCATCCAGTGTATTTCACTAAGTTCACTAACTCTGGAGAAGGGGCCTGCCCAGTGACACTTGGGATGCTATCTAGACACAAAAATGGCAGCATCAATACTCATAGATGCCTATATGAATACACATAGATGCCCAGATGAATAAGAAATCATGGGCTTCCCTGGTGGTGCAATGGTAAAGAATCCACCTGCCAATGCAGGGGACATGGATTCCATCCATGATCCAGGAAGATCCCACATATCATGGAGCAACTAACCCTCTGTGCCACAACTACTGAGCCTGTACTCAAGAGTATGGAAGCCGCAACTACTGAACCCAGGTGCCTAGAGCCTGTGCTCCGCAGCAAGAGAAGCCACCGCTATGAGAATCCTGTGCACCGCAATTAGAGAAAAGCCCCCGCAGCAACAAAGACCCCACACAGCCAGAAATAAATAAAGACAATTATTAAAAAAAAAAAGAAGAAGAAGGATAAGAGTGCATTTTAATGGTAAGCTCTGCAGATCCCAGGGCTAGAGCTTGCATAAGACCCATACGCCCCTGCCAGGACTGGCAGAATGGTGGTTTTGGAGTCTGTCATTTTCCACAAGCAGAAGGAATCTGATGTGATCTTCAAGATGGCAAGAAAGCCTCCTCTGGGATTAGGCCACACCTGTCCCCTGGACTTGGAGTGCCAGAACCTGAATGGGCGTTTCCATTGACTAGCCCCTATAAAATCTAATAACAGGTCTTGACATAAGGACCAAGAGTGGCACAGAACACCGCCTCACCCTGGAAAACGATCGAGAAAAACAGGGTTTATGAGTTGCGCAAGCACATGGTGTCTTGGTGTGATTAATCCATCTCAGGGAAATGACTGTAAGAGCCAATTAAATGCAGCTTAGAGGAGCTATTTTGCATTGTCTCTTTATTCCGTTTCTGGCGACAATTGTACCTGTCAGGAAAGCTGTGGGAAACTATCAATTTCTGCAGCTTGAGCTTTCAGAGGAAAATAAAACCCGCCGCCCTGGGAGAGATGGGCTGTCCCTTTCAGAGTGTGAATCCCCACTGAGAGATGGAGACCTTTGAGTCTGTGTGGCTTCCAGCTCCAGGCGATGGGTTCCTGGGTCTTACCCTCCCCTCCCTTCCCCTCCCAGGGACCTTCTGCTTGGGAACATAAAAGCCACGACCTCTAAGTGCAGATGAAGCAAATACTTTCCATCTTGGAGAAGAATCTCCTTTCATCATGAAGAAGAAGAAAGAGGAGGAAGAGGAGAAATGTTCCTACATATGAAATAAAACTACTGTCCAGGTTTAAAATGACAAACATGTAGATGAGCAGAATAGGGGGTGGCTTCAAGGCAATGATTCTTGCTTGCTTTCATCAACTCTGATATGCAAGTAGATAACAGAGCATATTCGTAGCAACAAAAACCAAAATCCATTAACCCTCCCACTTAATGCTACATCCCCCCCAAAGCAGGGACTGCCCCAGTGTACATCATTAAGGAAAAGAGTTAATTAAACCAGGGGAAAAGAATAGCTCCCAGCACCCAGCCCCAAGACAGGGGAGATTGTCAGCAGAAGAAAGTAAACACTTGGACCAGGTGCATCCTCCCGGGTCCTTAGGTTACTACTATTTAGCAGTGAGCCAGGGGCTCAGATGTCACACAAAAGGGAAAGGGCTGGCTCAGCTGGGGGCTCAGGTTCTGTCACCCCAGTCCTGGGTAGGGTTACAAGTCTGTTGCGATGCCTCTTGACCTCCACTGGGGACACACACCATCAGTTCACCTCTCCAAGTGCTCAAGGCTAGGCATGGTGGCCAGGGCTAGGCAGAGGCAAAGTTGAGATGCCAAGACAATAGATTCCCCTAAATTACCCTGCTCGGAGAAGGCAATGGCACCCCACTCCAGTACTCTTGCCTGGAAAATCCCGTGGATGGAGGAGCCTGGTGGGCCGCAGTCCATGGGGTCATGAAGAGTCGGACATGACTGAGCGACTTCACTTTCACTTTTCACTTTCATGCATTGGAGAAGGAAATGGCAACCCACTCCAGTGTTCTTGCCAGGAGAATCACAGAGATGGGGAGCTTGCTGGGCTTCCGTCTATAGGGTCACACAGAGTCGGACGTGACTGAAGCGACTTAGCAGCAGCAGCAGCAAATTACCCTGCTAGGAATGACCAGCATTTTCCAAACCAAATATGCTGCTACTGACAACATGGTCCGATTTGGGATTCCCGGGGTCCCACGTAGCCCCACCTGGACTAGCTATTGTTGTTACTGTTTAGTTGCTAAGTCGTGTCTAATCCCCATGGACTGCAGCATGCCAGGCTTCCTTGTCCTTTGCTGTCTCCCAGAGTCTGCTCAAACTCATGTCCGTTGAGTAAGTGATGCCATCCAGCCATCTCATCCTCTGTCACCCCCTTCTCCTTTTGCCTTCAGTCTTTCCCAGCATCAGGGTCTTTTCCAATGAGTCAGCTCTTCGCATCAGGGAACCAAAGTATTAGAGCTTCAACTTCAGCATCTGTCCTTTCAATGAATATTCAAGGTTGATTTCCTTTAGGATGGACTGGTTTGATCTCCCTGCAGTCCAAGGGACTCTCATGAGTCTTCTCCAACACCACAGTACAAAAGCATCAATTCTTCAGTGCTCAGCCTTCTTTATGATCCTACTCTCACATCTGTACATGACTACTGGAAAAACCACAGCTTTGACCCGTGTTGACAAAGTGACATCTCTGCTTTTTAACACACTGTCTGAACCCGGATCTCCAGCATTGCAGACAGACGCTTTACCCTCTGAGTCACCAGGGAAGCCCAGTATTCTGTGCTATATATAGATTAGATATTGTGCCTTGTTTTATAATATTATGACCAGCTATGCTGAGACATTAATCTATGAGCATGCAGCCCCATTGCCCTCCCTGAGAAACGTGAACATGAACTGAGCATCAAGAGCAAGCAAGTGACGCACCCCGAGCTGGACAGGCTTCGGAAGCTGGCAGGCTCTGTATGTCTTCTTACGTATGAGGAAAGAGACCCCTGGCCAAAGAAAGGCTCAGCAATGAGGAAGAGATGGATGATGGGCTCCGATTTACCTCTTCCCAAAAATTCCTCAGCATCTCTCCCATTGTACTATACCTTCTGGTCAGCTTCTACAAGAAGTTATGATGCTGCTCACTTCCTCATCAGCACAGCCTCACTGCTTACCATACTGCTACCCAAGTTCCATGGAGTTCATTCATTTCTTTGGCATCAGCAAACACTGAGAGATGGGGCTGGGACATTGGAATAAAGGGCTGTAACATCCCTCCTTTCTCTATACTTTCATATCTTAAAAGCCTGAGAACTATACAACCTTTCCCAAATTCCCACTGGAAACCCAAACTTTCCCAAATTTTCATTGGAAAATGGGGTTCCCTGGGCCCAGCCCTGCTAGGAACAGGTTTCTTTGAATCAGGAAAGACAGGTGAGGTAAGGGACAAGTCACTCTCCTCCACAGCAGGAAGTCACATTTGGGCAGCTTTTTTGGTTGACTAAGTTTTTCCTTATCATCCACTCCCACCACCTTCCAGCCCTGTTTTACTGCATAAGTGCGTGCTAAGTCTCTTCAGTCCTGACTCTTTGTGACCCTATGGACTGTAGCGCGCCAGGCTCCTCTGTCCATGAGATTCTTCAGGCAAGAATACTGGAGTGGGCAGCCATTTCCTTCTCCAGGGGAGTTTCCCAACCCAGGGATTGAACCCGTGTCTCTTAACTATCTCCTGCATCAGCAGGCAGGTTCTTAACGTGGGTTCTTTACCACTAGCACCACCTAGGAAGCCCATTTTACTGTATATTTTCCTTTTAATAAAGATAGTTAAAAAAAACAAAAACAAAAAGGAGAAGGTCATGTGTTAACTTCAGCCTGGTCTCGCCAGCTCTTTCTGCAAAGCCTTTGGCAGAACAGACCTGCCTGTTCTCATTCCTCTAATCCCTTGCCCAAAGCCCCATCACAAATGCCCCCCATCTCCAAGACTTCCCCCAGTGGTCCAGTGGCTACGACTCTGAGCTCCCAACCTGGTCAGGGAACTAGATCCTAGATGCTGCAAGAAGGATCCTTCATGCCACAGAGAAGGTGCAGCAACTAAGGCCCAACACAGCCGATAAATAACTAAATAAAATAAAAAACAAACTCCCCACTTCCACTTGCACACATGTCCAGGCACACATACTCTGTTCCTTCTGCCTTCACAAAGTTCCATCAGAAACCAGCCAAAGAGTCAACGCCTATGCAAAGCATTCCCAGAGGTAAAAGAGACCTTTGCTTCCCCTCTGCAGCTTCAGAAGCGTGTCCTCTCTGCATTGTATAATTTACCACAATCTCCAACACCGCTCTGTACCATGCTTAGCATCCCAGACCAGATCACACTCATCTGTCTATCTCCAGTGCCTAACTCAGGACCTGGAACAACGGAGATGCTCAAGAAGCAGATGTAGAAGAAAAGGAGAAAGGATGGAAGCGGGAAGAGAGACAGGAAGACTTACCTGAAGATGCACTGGCTTCCTTAGGTTGCAAGAGATAAAGGAGAAAGGAAAGAAAGGAACCAACATTTATTAAATACACATATCTACCTGGCATTGGGCTTCCCAGGTGGCTCAGTGGTAAAGCATCCACCTGCTAAGCAGGAGACCCTGGTTCAACCCCTGGTTTGGGAAGGTCCCCTGGAGAAAGAAATGACAACCCACTCCAGTATTCTTGCCTGGGAAATCCCATGGACAGAGGAGCCTGCTGGGATGGGGTCACAAAAGAGTTGGACACGACTTAGTGACTAAACAACAACAACAACAAAAAAAAAAAACAGCATTATTCTAAGCACTTTCTTGTATTTCGTATTTTATATATGAAAACACTGAGGCTCAGAATGGCTAAATAACTTTCCAAAGGGCACACAGCTGATATAGCTCAAGCTGTAACTCTGTATCCAGCCCATCTGACTGTGAAACGTGAACTTTTTTCTCTTAACAATATTGTCTTCTTAGATCCATAAAATATTAGGATCAAAATAGACCTTAGCGATAATTTACTCAGAACTGTCTGAGGCCCAAAGAGGGTAAGTCATTTGCCACAAGTCACTCAGCTGGTCCACTGTAGACTAAGAATCTCTTCTAACTCCCATTCCAGCCCTTTTGTCATCTAGAAGAGCCATAACTATGTGTGATATTACCTTATCAAATCAACTCATTAAGAATCAGAATGAAATATTTGGCAAACAAGGGTAGCACACTTTGTCTTCCCAGGACAGCTGAGGTTGCATGCGTGTGTGTGTGCTAAGTCACTTCAGTGATGTCTGACTCTTTGTGACCCCATGGACTATAGCCCACAGACTCCTCTGTCCATGGGATCCTCCAGACAAGAATACTGGAGTGGGTTGCCATACCCTCCTCCAAGGGATCTCCCAGTGATCGAACCCGTGTCTCTTATGTTTTCTGCGTTGGCAGGCGGGTTCTTTACCACTAGCACCACTGGGAAGCCAAGAAGTTATGGTACATATATGCAATGGCGAATTACTCAGCCATAAAAAGGAACACATGTGAGTCAGTTCTAATGAGGTGGATGAACCTAGAGCCTATTATACAGAGTGAAGTAAGTCAGAAAGGGAAAGACAACTATTGTATTCTAATGCATATATATGGAATATAGAAAAATGGTACTGAAGAATTTATTTTCAGGGCAGTAATGGAAAAGCAGACATAAAGAACAGACTTATGGACATGGGGAGCAGGGAGGAGAGGGTGAGATGTATGGAGAGAGTAACACGGAAACTTATATTACCATCGGTAAAATAGATAGCCAATGGAAACTTGCTGTATGGCTAAGAAACTCAAACAGGGGCTCTGTATCAACCTAGGAGGGGTGGAATGGGAAGGGAGATGGGAGGCAGGTTCAAAAGGGAGGGGATATATGTATACCTGTGGCTGATTCAGGTTGAGGTTTGACAGAAAACAGCAAAAGTCTGTAAAGCAATTATCCTTCAATTAAAAAATAAATAATTTTTTAAAAGAATGGAAATAAACAGGCACTCATTAGAACATTAAAAAAAAAAAAAGTATGCTCTGAAACCACACAAAAGAGGCAGCCAACTCCATGGACTCCCAGATGCTGGAGACATCCCTCAGAGGAAGCCCGTTTCAAGAGGAGCAGGAACACTTGGGAGAGAGTCTAGGAAGCCCGTCAAAACCTGCCCTCCAGATGGGAGGATTAAAGGGTGCCAGTAACAGGACTTTCACTGTCTTCTCTGTGAAATTACCCATCCGCTGACTCTGAGGTGATGTTTCCACACCCCAGCAGCTTTATTGCCCATAAGCATCTCTCCATCATCCCATGAAGTGGGCTATTCGGCTGTCAGCATCTTCAGGATAGGAAAATGGACACTCTAAGAAGGTAAGATACTTGCTGAGTTAACAACAGTACTTCAACAGCCAGACAGGGGTCTCCATCCCAGCCTCCAAGCCCCTGGGCTTGACCAAGAGTGGGTAGCCTGGCTCATGTCTCTTGAATGGATTTGCCTTTTTCTCCTCTTCATCTTTGTCCTGGTTATAGCAAGTCTCTTACATATGAATGAGTTCTGTCCCAAGAGCATGTTCGTAAATCCAACAAAGTTAGCCTAGGTACCCAACTAACACAATCAGCTATATAGGACTGTACTGTAATAGGTTTATAATACTTTTCACACAAATAATACATAAAAATAAAAAAAAAAATAAAGAAAACATTTGTAATCTTACAGTATGATACCTTGAAAAGTCCAGAAGCACAGTACAACAGCTGGCACACAGGGGCTGGCATCAAGAGAGAACAGGCAAGAGTTCCTGATGCAGGAGGGAGAGGAGGCAGAGATGGTAGAGCTGAAGGGTCGCCAGTGATAGGAGAAGGAGGACAAGCTGCAATTTCACTCACGCCTGATGTTGATGGCACAGGTCCTGGTTCCTTGCTGGATCCAGATGTCTGGGTAGTAGCTCTCACTTTCTCATCATAGATGACGTAGTACAATTGGATTGCATTCTGAATGGCTGCTGCCATCTTCCTGTAGCATTCAATGTTCAAGTCCTGAGCCTCAAAAACGAAGTGCCTCCTCAAATACAGAAAATCCCATTGCTATTTCCTGTGTTGTGAATCTCTTCGGTTCCTCAGTTACTTCTTCCTCTCATCTCTTTCTCTGGGCCTCCAATTCCATCAGGTTTTCATTAGCTCTTCCATGTTGCACAGCAAGGGGTTCAATGAAGCCATCCTCTTGCAGATCTAACTCCAGCTTCTCAAGGAGGGTCACTAAGTTGCTAAAGACCTCTTTGGATTCATCCACTTGCTCAAATCGCCAGCAAAGTTTCTTCAAAACCCCTTTCATGGGGATGGTGGTAACCTCATGCCAAGCAAAGCCAAAGCCTTTTATGGCCTTGAAGATGTTATAGTCCTTCCAAAATTGTCACCAGGTTGTTCCTGATTTCCTGATTTGTACAGACACCTCTACGGCCTGACAAAAAGTGCGACATCAACACTTCTTGAAAGCTGATCTAACTCCCTGGTCCATAGCCTGGATGAGTGATGCAGTATTCAGTGGCAGATCCCATACTTTATTTATTTATGTATTTACTTTTGGCTGCACTGGGTCTTCGTTGCTGTTAGGGGTTTCCTACAGTTGTGGAGAGCAGGGGCTAGACTCTAGCTGTGGAAGTAATTTGATGTTGAGGTGAAAGTCATCCATGAATGGCGAGTGGCCTGGAGCATTGTCTAGCAGCAGAAGAATGTTGAATGGGACATCCTTCTCCAAGCAATATTTCTCTACCTCTAGGATAAAGTGGTGGAAAAACCAGTCCTAGAAGATCACCCATGTAACCCAGGCTTGGGGTTACTCTTCCACACAATAGGAAGAGAGCCCTTGGCTATGTTTTTAAGGGGATTCTGTGAATGATAAACTAAGAGAAGCTTCAGCTTCCTCTCATCAGAATCATTGCCATCAAACAACAGAGTCAGCTTTATAGCCTAGCATCAACTTTTCATCCTTACTGGTAGAACTTTGGTCTGGCATCCTCTTTTAGAATAGTCCCGTCTCTTGGGTAAATACATGCCTTCATCAATAATTTCCTGAAGCATTTCAGGAAGCTCCCGGGCAGTTACCATATCTGCACCCACAGTGGTGCCACTTCCTTTTATGTTGTGCATGTTAGCTCTAGCCTGAACCAATGAAACCAGCCATCAGTGAAAGTGAAAGCTGCTCCGTCATGTCTGACTCTTTGCAACCCCTTGGACTATAGTCCACCAGGCTCCTCTGTCCATGAAATTCTCCAGGCCAGAATAATGGAGTGGGTATACTATCCCTTCTCCAGGGGATCTTCCCAACCCAGGGATTGAACCCAGGTCTCCTGCATTGCAGGCAGATTCTTTACCATCTGAGCCACCAGGGAAGAGCAAACGGCTGGCATTAAAAGATGAACCCTCTGATTCTTTACTGTGTTTCTTCTTCAAGTCTTTGTAAAGGCTTTTAGCTTTCTCTTGCATCAGAATTAAGCTGAGTGGGACTTGACCCTGATGCTGATCCTGCATCCACACACTGAGAATTTCTCCATCTCCTCCATCATCTGTCCACACTTCTTTGATATTATTGTCAACATCATTGGTACAATGGACTTCACATGTCCCATGATCTTGTCACTGTTCTTTTGTGCCAATGGTTGAATGATTCACTTTATAAGAATGAGCGACCTCTACCATCTTTTCATCTTGCTCCACTCTCTCAATTATGTTCCTTTTGTTTCCACCATTGTCACTTGCTGCTTCTTGGCAGCACCAGCTACGTCACTGCTGCTTTTATGCTTTCCTTCCAGACATCCTGGGCTTGAAATAAACTGCTGCACTGCTGTACTCTACACAGTATTGTAAAGTGCACAAAAGCACAGCCACTTGTAGAGGATGCATGCACATGACAACGTACACTAGACACATGAACTAACGTATGTGACTGGACAGGCAAACGCACGTTCACATCTCTGAAAGTTTGCGACTTGATTCGTATGTAGGGACTTCACTCTTTCCTTTACTGCGTCCTCTTCTACAAACTTCTCCTCACTTATGGAGCTCCTTCTAACAGAAGGGCCTCTCAAGCTCTCTTTCTCTTCCCCAGGATCCTCCCAAGAGAAGGTATCTCAATCCAGTGATGGAAACAAACTCATACTGGTGCCAAATCTTTGGGTAGAGAGTCAGCAGGGAGGAAATGGGAAGACTGCCTAGCATAGGAGCAAGGCATAAAGAGCTTGGCAAAGAATCCAGCAAAGGAGATTAACAGAGAATCTGAAAATGAGAGAGTTAAAGAAAGTGTAGAGGAAAAGATCTGGAGAAAGAGAAGCATCGTGCAGTTATAACAAGAACCTCCCTAGTGGCTCAGATGGTAAAGAATCTGCCTGTAGTGTGGAAGACCTGGGTTCAGTCCCTGGGTTGGGAAGGTCCCTTGGAGGAGAGCATAGCAACCCACTCCAGTATTCTTTCCTGGAGAGTTCCCATGGACAGAGGAGCCTGGCAGGCTACTGTCCATGGAGTTGCAAAGAGTTGGACATGACTGAGAACCTAAGCACAGCACAAGGTGTAGGGTGATGCTTTGGAGAAGGAAGGCTGAAACCGTAAGTAGGTTGGAGCCAGATCATAATGACCAGATAAAGAAATCTGAACCTTACTCTGTAGACCTCAAGTTGACATTGTGGTCAAAAAGGTGTGTGTGTGTGTGTGTGTGTGTGTGTGTGTGTGTGTGTGTGTGCGCGCGCGCGCGCACGCGTGCGCATGCCCACTCAGTAGTATCCAACTCTTTGCTACTCCATGGACTGCAGCCTTCCAGGCTCCTTTGTCCATGGATTTCCCAGGCAAGAATATTGGAGTGGGTTGCTTGGGTTGCCATTTCCTTCTCCAGGGGATCTTCCCAGCCCAGGGATCAAACCTGTGTCTCCTGCATCTCCTGCACTGGCAGGCAGGTCCTTTACCTGCTGAGCCACTAGGAATGATGCAAAATGTCTGGTCATTCGTCTCTAAATGAGCTGTCTATTCACAGACTCCTCCCACCATATTACAAAACTGCACACGCACGTACTTTGGTGACAGGGAGCTTTGCTTCCTTCCCTGATTCACCTGTGCCATCTCTTGCCTGCACCAACACTTCTATCCATTGAAAGTATACAATGGAGCTCCTCCAGGAAGCAGGTCTTCTCCACAAATCCACAAATCCAATTAAAGACCACACAAGTAGAAATTAGGAAGCCCTCGTGTGCAGCAAAAGTAAACTCCCGGCTCCCATATCTAAGTTGTCTTGGCGACATGGTAAGGAATACACAGATGGAATTGTTGACCACCTAGTCACAAAGAACATAATCAGGAAATGGACCATGCAATTCAGACCCTTCTATTTCAGTAGTCCTCAAACTGGGGTGCACACTTCAGTCACCTGCATAACACCTGGGCCCCATCCATGGAAATTCTGGTTGAGTTGCTTGGCCATAGGATACAGACATGAGAATTTTTAAAATGTCAACCCAAACATGTATCCAGAGTTGAGAACTACTGTAGCAATAGAAGATGTGAGAAGGAAAGGGTTTTTATGGACAGGTGGGGTTGAGCAGGTCTTTAAAGGACAAGTAAAGGGGCTGAGGTCCTACTAGGTGAGAAAGCCACGTGGGCAGAGGAGCCATGCACATGGCTTGACAATGTATATTACATGCTGGGACAAGATTGAAGGCGCTCTTATCTAATGACCGAGACAAGACGTGATGTGCTGTCCAAACACCTGGCCCAGGTGATTCCGTCTACGCTGGATTGGGTTTTTATGGCTTAGGTAGGAGTCCCAGTTTCCCCTCTTGGTGATTTCAGATACTCAGAAACTTGTCTGCATCTCGGTGCTGTTTCTAAATTTCACAGATAAAATAGACTGAGCCATCACATCAGGTTGTATTCTACATAAAGATTTTTGACTGAGGGAAGGAGCAAGGGCTGAAATTCTGCCTGAGATCCATTCATCACGCCTTACACATGGCAGGATACTTCACTGTACAGAAACAGGTGTCCATGGGCTAGCCACCATGGAGGGTGGAAGGTCTTAAAATCATTTTTTGGATTAAGTGATGTTCTCCATTTCCTCTGCTAAATGCCCATCCTGAGCCTACAGTCCCACTGAATCACGCAGATGGTATGCCTACTCACTGCTGTGGTCACCAAATGTCAGGCACAGTTGTTCACAAGACTGGTTTGCCAGTGACTGTAACTGTGTCATTTTATTAAATAGGATCTAAACCAATGAAATACGAGTGCAAAAAGGTTTTATTTCTACGGAAACTAAGTTGAATGCCTCCGAAAATTATAACAAAAGTAATAATCTTAAAAATTTTGTTCAGAATGTGAATTGGTATAAACATTATGGAAAACAATATGGAGGTTTCTAGAAAAATTAAAAGTAGAAATATCACATGATCCAGTGATCCTTCTTCTGGGTATTGATCAAAAGAATTAAAAATCAGAATCTCAAAGAGATACCTGCACTCCTAAATCCTATGTTCACAGTAGCACTGTTTACAACAGCCAAAACAAGGAAGCAACTTGAGTGTCCATCCACAGGTAATCTAAGAAATGTGAGGCAGACACTTAGACAGATAGATGAATGGACAGAAAGACAGATAGGATTGATAAACAGATAGATATAAAGATAAATAGATAAGATAGATGAATGGATGGATAGATAGGATGGATGGATAAATAGATAGATGAATATACGGTAGAAATTATTCAGTCTTTAAAAAGAAGGAAATCCTACCATTTGCAACAACATGGATGAAACTTAAGGATATTATGCTAAGTGACCAGACACAGAAAGTTACTGTATAATCTCACACAGAATACGTGGAATCTAACATAGTCACATTCACAGAAGCAGAGAGTGGAATGGTGGTTTCCAGGGACTAGGGAGAGGGGGAAAGGGGAGGTGATGGTTAAAGGGTATAAAATCTCAATAATACAAGATAATTCTGTTCTGTAAATCTACTATACAGCACAGTACCTGTAGCCGGCAATACTGTGTTGTATACTCAAAATTAGCTAACAAGGTAGATCTTATTTTAAGTGTTCTTACCACACACACCAAAAAAATGTTACTAGGGGTGGGAGAAATCTTTGTGAGGTGATAGATATGTTTATAGGTTTGACATGGCAGTGGTTTCAAGGATTCAGTTATCCTCAAACTCACTGAGTCATTTACCTTAAATTATTGCTGCTCAGTCACTTAGTCATGTCCAGTTTTTTTGCAACCCTATGGACAGTAGCCTGCCAGGCTTCTCTGTTCATGGAATTTCCCAGGCAAGAATACCAGAGTAGGTTGCCATTTCCTTCTCCAGGGGATCTTCCTGGAACTGGGATTGAACTCGAGTCTCCTGCATTGGCAGGTGGATTCCTTACCACTGAGCAACCTGGGCAATAATTCCCGATGGACCCATGCCTTGATGGGTAATTTAGAAACACAAGTCCTGCCAACCAGTAAGGCATCAGAGTCCTCTGCAGCCAGTCTTCAGGTGAAAAAAGAGAGCGGAGAGCTTCCAAACGTATCATGCCAGCCCCTCACCATTGGTTCTGATGTGGCTAGACCTGGATGCAAGCAGTTCTGGAAAATGTAGTGTGGGCTGCATTCCTGCCTATCAGCAACTCCTACTAAGCTATCTCAGCTTCAGAGGGCTTCTTTCAAGAATGTTTGACCATTGAAAGTGGGGAGTGTCCCCCTCAGGGCAATCTAAATGGGACCTGGCAAAATTTCAACACACAGACTGGTGTTCCACGGGACAACCCTTGAAGAATATGTAGGTTGATGTTAATAGAAAAACCATTCCCTCCATCAGTGAGGCCAAAAGCACTGGCTCCCCAACACAGGCAGGAGGCATTGTTCCCTTGAAACGTGACAAATAGTTTTGCACGCATGGACTCTGCTTCTACATGTTAGCATGGTACACAAAAAAACCAGATGAGCAAAGAAAGTCAGTTTATTTCAGACACAATTGATCTGATTTATTCTCATCAGCCCCCTGCACTGGGCAGGAACTCTATACAGTAAGTCCCCTACATACAAACGAGTTCCATTTCAAGAGAGCTTCATAAGTCCAATTTATTCCAAGTCCAACACATTTAGCCTAGGTACCCAACTGACACAACCAGCTACATACCACAGCTTTTATACTTGCTTCCAGACATCCTGGGCTTGAAATAAAGATACCGTACTACTATTGTACTGGACAGGGGTGCAATCCCTGGGTCAGAAACATCCCCTGGAGGAGGAAATGGCAACCCACTCCAGTACTTTTGCCTGGGAAATCCCATGGACAGAGGAGCCTGGCAGACTACAGTCCACAGGGTCTCAAAGAGTCTGACAAGACTGAGCACGCACTACTGTACTCTATACAGCACTGTATAGTAAATTACACAAAAACACAGCCACTTAAATAGGATGCAAACACATGACAATGTACGCCAGACACGTGAACTAGCTTACCTGACTGGACACGCGAACGCACAGCCGCATCTTTGAAAGTTTGCAACTTGAAGGTTCATATGTAAGGAACTAGCGTGCACAGGGCTCCCTGCCCCTCTCAGCCTCTCCTCAGTTCTTGATGCCTCCCTCCATCTCTCTGAGTCTCTGCCACATCCGCCATCTGTCCCAGCCTCGCTTGGTCCAGGTGCCTCTGCTCACTCTTCACCATGAGCGGATGGAGGTCAAGCTGTGGCCAACACAATTACTTTCTCCAGCTCCCACACTCCATAGCACATATGGCAACTTGGGGATCCACCAATGGCACGTGGGACAGCTCAAGAAAACTCTAGGTAGGAAATTTCCCTGGTGGTCCAGTGGCTAAGACACCATGCTCCCAGTGCAGGGGGGCTGGGTTCGATCCCTGATCGAGGAACTAGATCCCACGTGCTACAACTAAGAGTTTGCATGCCACAACTAAAGATCCCATGTGCCGCAACTAAGACCCAATGCAGCCAAATAAAGAAATTAATATATATTTTTAATTTATAAAAAAGTCTAGCCACACAGGACCAGCGAGTTTCCTTTACAGAGTCTGGCAGGGCAACCTGGGAGGCAAAGCCCTTTCAGACTCCCAAAGGTGAAGTGCAGCAAACCTACCCTCAGAGCTCCCCTTCCAATCCGAACTCATCCCCACTAAGGCGATCCAAATCCAAGGTTACAACCCCTGCTTTCCCTACTGTCTCTCTATTTCCATAATCCCTTATACTAGGAAGATGCATCTCCCTTCTTCCCTCGCCTCGTTAAGAGTCTTCTTACATATAACTCACTGCAACCAGGACTGGCTCATGCTTGCTAAAACTGCCAGCACTGCAACAGCAGGATGGAGCTTATTTCCTTGATTCTAATTAAAACAGAAATCTAATCTGACAGGTGAAGTTGAGCAAAGGCTTCTCTACTCCAGGGGTTATCTGTTCTCTCTGAGGCACCAAAGCTTGTTGCTTCCAAAATGGAAAGCCTTAGGGCAGCAAGAGTTGCAGGGTATGGAAATCTATGAGAAGTTTCCAAATGAGCCATTCCCATTAGAGATGTAAAGTGAAGTCACATGACTGGAGCAGAGGATTTGTTCTGGAGAGGCTGGCAGAAGGCAGAATTGACTAAAAAAATGTTGAGGACAAACTGTGACAAAGCTATCAGCCTCCCTAGAGAAGGGTAAGACTTAATTTCCCAGACAATGTAAGACTTAGAGTTGGACAGACCTAAGGGCCAATACTTTCTTCTACTTACTAGCTTGGAAAAATGACTTAATCTGTGTGTCTCTGATTGTCTAGTTTCCCCTGGGGGTGATTAGGTTGGCTTCCTTATAGGCTTCTTGTGAACTTGAACTCCAGCCCCACCTCTTGCCAACCGTGTGATGTTGAGCCAGTTACTTAATCCTTCCACACAACATCCCATGGGACCTGGTACCCAAAGAGAGTGTGGCATTGCCTGCTTAGCTTCCTTCCCTTCCACTAAAGAGGAAAATATATCAAAGCTTTTGGACAAATTCTCAAGAGTAAAGCCATCAGAACCCCCCAGGGCTGAACACGGCGGGAGAATGTGACAAGGGGTTGTATCATGTGTAGTGATGCTCAGACAGGGGAGGAGAGCTTTCAAGAACTCAAACATAGAGGACACTGCAGAGCAGGCTGAGGCTTCTGGGACCTCAAGCATCCCAAGAAGAGGACTGGTTGGGATACTGCAAGATGAGTTGCTGTGGATTATGTACTCAGATGCCTTTCATGCCTACAGGGCACAAGTGAAGATAAGACTCACTCTTTAGCTCTGTGCCTTTGAATGCAGAATGACTTAAGCCCCAAGACACTTGGATTCCTCCTTTATGAACATTAAAGTTAATAAGTCAAGGTGAACGCTTCTGCTGATTAACTTGCCTCATAAGAAGGGTAAAGGCTGGTAAAAGAACAGGAGAGGGCCCTTGGGTGTCCTGAAATCGGATCTGGAATTGAAAGGTTTCTGCTGTGCAGTGTTCCCCCACAAACACTTGGGGTCTCAGGGGAAGATGAAGAGAGAGAATGTCTTGATCTTAATTAAAATTCCCTCTGTAAAGCCTAACACTCCACACTTCTTAACCTTCCCCCACACCCAGGGCTGTTCTGAGTCTTTTAGAAGCAGCAGCACAGTCTCATGGAAAGAAATCATCGGCATCTGTTCTCCTTAATGCACATGTAGGAAATGGCACTTCACTGCTCCTTAGTTAGGTGAGGCCCTATGACTAGTTGCAGACAAGGGGATGTGCGTAGAAGTGACATGCAATCCTCCCGGCTAGAGCAATGAAAATTCTCTATGTAATTCCCTGTCCTCCTGCCACTGTGAGCATGAAGGTCTCACAATGAGATGGCAAAACTCTACAGATCACAGTGGCCTGACTTGGCTGAGACACCATATGAATGACGCTGTTACAGAGAGGAGCCAGTTTTGATTCCAAGTTGAATCTGTTTCTTTTACTTAACCTTCACTTCCCCTTACTTTTATTCACCAAAAGGACACTGTTTATAAATAATGGCCTCCCTCAGGGAACCCTGCTCCTCTGCCTGGATCTTAAACCAAAGCGCTTTTGTTCAGGACCCTGTCCACCTGTGGACATCTATAGGAAGGAAGAAATTAACACATTCCCTCCGTGATACTGGTCATTCCAGGAGATATTTGCAAGACTAATGGCCTTTTTACTTCAGTTTTTCATCTCCTCACATCTCTGTTATAAAAGAACCTGATATCCAGACCCCAATATAAGGGTTATTTTGAGACATTAGTCGGCCATCTTCTCAGTCTGCCTGTTTTCCAAATAAAGTCATATTCCTTGCCTCAACACTCACCTCTCAGATTGATTGGGCTTTCATGTGGCGAACAGAGCAAGCTTGCACTCGGTAACAACACTGTTCTGAGGACTCACAGATCACAAAGGATTTAACATAAGTAAGAAATAAAACTCTGTTGTGCTAATCCTCTAAGACTTTGGAATAAGTTGTTACTGCAGCATAACCTAGCCTAGCCTAACAAGCCAAGTTTGGGATCCGACAGACAAAGCCCAAAGCCTTGCTTCACCCCTTACTAGCTCTATGGTCTTAGTCAAGTTGCTTAACCACTCTGAGTCTTATTATACTCTTTTAGACAGGATACCCCAGATGTGACTGGAATAGTAAACAACCCCTGTGCTTAGTTTGTTCAATCACAAAGGTCTATTTCTTGCTCACACAATGTATTTTTTTTACTATAGTAAGCACTTACTAACTGGTGGTTATTTTATGATTTTACAATTTATTTTATTTTAAAAATCCTTTAAAAATATGCCAACTTGAAGAAATAGTAACTTTCCAGCAGAGAAATCTGGCAAATACTATCTTAACCAAGTAGACACAGTGAATATCATCAGTGATGTCACATGGGTATCAGATACTCCCTGATATGATGTGATGTGATAAGGACACTTCACCTCTGCAGGATTCTTTTTAAAAATTCATAACCCTAGTCTAATCATTAGGAAAACATAAGGAAAAAATAAGTAAGTGTCCTCCTGCAGGAAAAAGAATTCCTCACTCTGAGGAAGGAGGCTTTAGTCTGTTTCTGATCTCTTACTATGAACTATATCATATGCAAAATTTATATTGTAATATTGTGAAAGGGTTTTTAATATAAAACCATAATCATATAGAAGTAATCAAAAAATAAAGGGACATATTACAAAATATTTGATTCCTCAAAACACTCATGAAAAACAGACTGAAAAGCTGTCACAAATCTGAGAATATTGGACAGTTACAACAACTAAATGCAACATGAAACCTTCAACTGGGTACTAGAACATACAGAGGACATTCGTGGAAAAGTGAGTGAAATCTAAATAAAATCTGGAATTTAGTTAAAAATAACTGTATGTGCTTTCTTCAAGCAACAACCAATTCTCCAACACCAAGTAGGTGTCTTGTAATTCAGTTCACTTCAGTTTACCCAGAGTTAGCACAGACTCCATGAATTTAATATTTAATCCTAAAAGATAGCCCCCAATTCAGATGCCAGCTCCAAATGGGGTCCCCAGGATACACATACTTCATCCAACCAATAAAAAATTCAAGGATTCTAAAACACCCACCTTCAGGCTTGAAATTCACTAGAATAACTCACAGAACTCAGGAAAGCACTCTACTTACAAACACTAGTTTATGATAAAGGACGGAACTCAGAAACAGCCAAGTGGAAGAATGTCACTGGGCAAATATTGGGCAGGGGTAGACTGCTCAGAACTACCAGGCAAGTCCCTCTCCCCGCACATCGTTTCTCTCCTCCAATCCAGAAGCTCTCCATCTGTGTTGCTCAAGAGCTGCACCAACGTGGATGGGCCTAGAGGGCTCCCCAGGTGGCAGTAGTGGCAAACAACCTGCCTGCCAGTGCAGGAGACACAGCAGACTTGGGTTCGTTCTCTGGGTCAGGAAGATCCCCTGGAGGAGGAAATGGCAACCCACTCCAGTATTCTTGCCTGGAGAATTCCACAGACAGAAGAGCCTGGTGGACTTCAGTCCATGGGACCACAAAGAATTGGACGCGACTGAGCACACAGGCACACACATAGGACGGACTTAGAGAATGTCATACGGAGTGAAGTCAGACAGAAAAAGAAGAATATTGCACAATATCCCTTACATGGGGAAGCTGAAATGAAATGATACAAATGAATTTATTTCTGAAACAGACTCACAGACTTAGAGCATGAACTTATGGTTGCCAGGGGGAGGGGAAGAGGAAAGGGATAGTCAGGGAGTTTGGGACTGACATATACACACTGCCATATTTAAAATGGATAACCAACAAGGACCTATTGTATAGCACAGGGAACTCTGCTCAGTGTTGTGTGACAGCCTGGATGGGAAGGGAATCTAGGGGAGAATGGATCCATATATATGTATGGCTGAGTTACTTAGCTGTCCACCTAAAACTATCACAACATTGTTAATCAGCTATACTTTGATATAAAAAGTTTTTTTAAGTATTATGAAAGGGTATCTAATGCCAGAATGAGAAATTTTTAAAAGAGTTTTTATCCAAGTTTTACAATGTAAGCATGATTGATTAAATCACTGGTCATTGGTGACTGAATTCAATCTCTAGCTCCTTCTCAGGGGAGGGGTCAGGGAGCAGGGGATGGGAGAGATGGAAAGTTCCAGCTCTTTAATCATTTGCTTAGTTCTTCTGGCAACCAGGTTCCATCTTAAACTACCAAGTCCCAGTCACCAACCACCACTACCACCAATTAGCCACCTTATCTGCATAAACCTCAGTACAGCTCATAAAGGGACTCTGAATTACAAATGACAGTCCTTTCACTCAAGAAATTCTTAGGGACTCTGTACCAGAAACTAAAGACAAAAACCATACACTTTATAACATCACTAAAAATGTGCCCGTGGGCTTCTCCGGTGGCTCAGTGGTAAAGAAACCACCTTGTGAATGCAGGAGACACAGGTTTGATCCCTGGTCCCAGAAGACCCCACATGCCACGGAGCAGCTAAGCTTGTGCACCACAGCTGCTGAGCCTGTGCCCTAGAGCCCGGGACCCACAGCTGCTGAGCCTGTGCCCTAGAGCCCGGGACCCACAGCTGCTGAGCCTGTGCCCTAGAGCCCGGGACCCACAGCTGCTGAGCCTGTGCCCTAGAGCCCGGGACCCACAGCTGCTGAGCCTGTGCCCTAGAGCCCGGGACCCACAGCTGCTGAGCCTGTGCCCTAGAGCCCGGGACCCACAGCTGCTGAGCCTGTGCCCTAGAGCCCGGGACCCACAGCTGCTGAGCCTGTGCCCTACAGCCCGGGACCCACAGCTGCTGAGCCTGTGCCCTAGAGCCCGGGACCCACAGCTGCTGAGCCTGTGCCCTAGAGCCCGGGACCCACAGCTGCTGAGCCTGTGCCCTAGAGCCCGGGACCCACAGCTGCTGAGCCTGTGCCCTAGAGCCCGGGACCCACAGCTGCTGAGCCTGTACCCTAGAGCCCGGGACCCACAGCTGCTGAGCCTGTGCCCTAGAGCCTGGGACCCACAACTGCTGAGCCTGTGCCCTAGAGCCCAAGCTCCCCAGCAAGAGGAGCCGCTGCAGTGGGAAGCCCGAGCACCGCAACTGCAGAGTAGCCCCAGCTCGCCACAACAAGGGAAAAGCCTGAGCAGCAACGGAGATGCAGCACCGCCTAAATAAATAAATAATAAAAAATTTTTTTTTAATGTACTGATTTAATTTTCTTAGATTTAACAAACATGCCTTGGAAATGCAACATATTAACATTATGGGAAAACTAGAGAAACACATGCAAAAGAGTGAAACTGGACTGCTATCTCAGACCCTGCACAGAAACCAACTCAAAATGGATAAACATTTTAACAGAAGACCTGACACCATAAAATGCCTAGAGGAAAACTTAGGGAAGACGCTCATGGATATTGGTCTCGGCAATGATTTTCTGGACATGACACCAAAACCACAAGCAACAAAAGCAAAAATCAGCAAACAGGACAATATCAAACTCAAAAGAAAGTTTTGCACAGCAAAAGAAAAAATGAACAAGATAAAGTGACAGCCTAAATAAGGAGAGTACCTTTTTGTAAGTCATATGTCAGATAAGGGGTGAAAGTCCAAAATGCACAAAGAATTAACACAACCTAATGACAGGGGGAAAAAGACACAAACAATCCAGTTTTAAAACTGGACAGAACTAAGTAGACCTTTATCCAAAGAAGACATCAAAATGTCCAACAGATACATGAAAAGATGCTCAACACCACTATCACAGTAAGGTATCACCTCACTCCAATAAGAACAGCTATCATGAAGATAAGGGACAACAGGTGCCAGCAAAAATGAGGTGAAAAGGAACTTTTATCCACAGTAGGACTGCAGATTGGTACAACCACTATGGAAAACAACGTGGAGGCTACTCAAAAAATTCAAAATAGAACTACCGTGCCCTCCCGCAATTCCACTTCTCAGTATATACCCAAAGGAAATGAAAAAAGGACTGATGTTTATACCACAACCATGTTTATAGCAGCATTATTCACAATAGCCAAGATATGGAAACCATATGGTTAAAAAGGATGCAGTGTACATACAAAATAGGATATAATTTGGCCATCAGAAAAAAGAATATCTTGCCACCTGCAGTAACATGGATGGACCTTAAGCATATTAGGCTAAGTGAGATGAACCAGAGAAAGACGATATTGTTTATTATTACTTAAATGTAGAATCTAAAAAAAGTCCAATCTGTGAAAAAAGAAAAAAAAGTGGTTCCCAGGGGAGCGTGGTGGGGTATAAGATTGATGGTGTTTAAGCATACAAATTTGCTGGGAGCAGTAAATAAGTCATAGAGATCATACACACTTTAATGAATATGGGCAACAATACTGTACCCAAAATGCCAGTAAATTTGGAAAACTCAGCAGCAGCTACGGGATTGGAAAAGATCAGTTCTCATTCCATTTCCAAACATTTTTGGCAATGCCAAAAAATGTTCAAACTACCACACAATTGCACTCATTTCACCTGCTAGCAAGGTAACTGGAGAAGGCAATGGCAACCCACTCCAGTACTCTTGCCAGGAAAATCCTACGGCCGGAGGAGCCTGGTAGGCTACAGTCCATGGGGTCGCTAAGAGTCGGACATGACTGAGCAACTTCACTTTCACTTTTCACTTTCATGCATTGAAGGAAATGGCAACCCACTCCAGTATTCTTGCCTGGAGAATCCTAGGGACAGAGGAGCCTGGTAGGAGGTCGTCTATGGGGTTGCACAGAGTCAGACACGACTGAAGCGACTTAGCAGCAGCAGCAAGGTAATGCCCAAAATCCTTCAAGCTAATTTCAACAGTACATGAACAGAGAAATTCCAGATGTACAAGCTGGATTTAGCAAAGGCAGAGGAACCAGAGATCAATTGCCAACATCTGCTGGATCATAGAAAAAGCAAAAGAATTCTGGAAAAAAATATCTGCTTCATTGACTATGCTAAAACCTTTGACTGTGTGGATCACAACAAACTGTGGAAAATTCTTCAACAGATGGGAATACCAGATCACCTTACGTGCCTCCTGAAAAACCTGGATGCAGGTCAAGAACCAACAGTTAGAACCAGACATGGAACAACAGACTGGTTCAAAATTGGGAAAGGAGTATGTCAAGGCTGTGTATTGTCATTCTGCTTATTTAACATCTATACAGAGTATATCATGCAAAATGCCAGGTTGGATGAAGCATAAGCTGGAATCAAGATTGCCAGGAGAATTATCAATAACCCCAGGTATGCAGATGATACCACCCTAATGGCAGAAAGCAAAGAGGAGGAACTAAAGAGCCTCTTAATGAAGGTGAAAGAGGAGAGTGAAAAATCTGGCTTAAAATTCAACATTCACAAAACTAAATTTATGGCATCAGATCCCATCACTTCATGGCAAATAGATGGGGAAACAATGGGAACAGTGTCAGATTTTATTTTCTTGAGCTCCAAAATCACTGCAGACATTGACTACAGCCATGAAATTAAAAGATGCTTGCTCCTTGAAAGAAAAGCTGTGACAAACCTAGACAGCATATTATAAAACAGAGATATCACTTTGCTGACAAAGGTCCACATAATCAATGATATGGTTTTTCCAGTAGTCGTGTACGGATGTGAGGGTTCAACCATAAAGAAGGCTGAGCACTGAATAATTGATGCTTTTGAACTCTAGTGCTGGAGAAGACTATGGGAGTCCCTTGGACAGCGAGGAGATCAAATCAGTCAATCTTAAAGGAAATCAGTCCTGAATATTCATTGGAAGGACTGATGCTGAAGCTCCAATAGTTTGGCCACCTGATGTGAAGAGCCGACTCATTGGAAAAGAACCTGCTGCTGGGAAAGACTGAGGGTAGGAGGAGAAGGGGACGACAGAGAATGAGATGATTGGATGGCATCACTGACTCAACAGACATGAGTTTGAGCAAACTCTGGGAGATAATGAAGGACAGGGGAGCCTGGTGTGCTGCAATCCATGGGGTTGCAAAGAGTCGGACCCAACTGAGTGACTCAACAGTAACATCATACTATAATGATGTAGTGGGATAAATACTGCTTCAATGGCAATCATACTATTACACAACATATAGATATATCAAAGCACCATGCTACATGCCTTAAATTATGATGTGTCATATTTATCAAACAATAACTGAAAATAAAAATAAAATGCTTAAATCAAAGGTATCCAAGGAAAGTGGGTACAGGTATAAGGGAACTCTCTGCACCATCTGTGTAATGTTTCAGTAAATCTAAAATTATTTCAAAATAAAAAATTGTTTATATACCCATATCTTCCCTAACTCTGTCCAAAACCCATGTATAAAAGCAAGTGATACCTTCACTTCCCTGTATATGGCTAATTCCAGGTACTCAAGAAATAAAACTTAACCCCCTATATCACATTCATCTTCCCACTATCACTCTTCTTGAGTCACCACTGCATGAAGCTCTGGATCCTTCTTCCCCAATTCCTGACAGGCCTGGAGCTGAAGAATCTAAAGTAGGGATCAGCAAATGAGGGCCTATGGGTAAATCTGGCCCACTGTCTGTGTTTATAAATAAAGTTTTATTGGAATACAGTCATGCTCATTCATTGACATATTGTCTATGGCTGCTTTTACAGTACAATGGCAGAGTTGAGTAGTTGCAACAGAGACTGTAAGACCTGCAAAGCCTAACATACTTAGCATCTGATTCTTTAAAAAGTGATGTGTGAACCTCTACCCTAATAAGCCACTTTCTTATGGCAGAAAGTGAAGAGGAACTAAAAAGTCTCTTGATGAAAGTGAAAGTGGAGAGTGAAAAACTTGGCTTAAAGCTCAACATTCAGAAAACGAAGATCATGGCATCCGGTCCCATCACTTCATGGGAAATAGATGGGGAAACAGTGTCAAACTTTATTTTGGGGGGCTCCAAAATCACTGCAGGTGGTGACTGCAGCCATGAAATTAAAAGACGCTTGTTTCTTGGAAGAAAAGTCATGACCAACCTAGACAGCATATTCAAAAGCAGAGACATTACTTTGCCGACTAAGGTCCGTCTAGTCAAGGCTATGGTTTTTCCTGTGGTCATGTATGGTTGTGAGAGTTGGACGGTGAAGAAGGCTGAGCGCTGAAGAATTGATGCTTTTGAACTCCCTTGGACTGCAAGGAGATCCAACCAGTCCATTCTGAAGGAGATCAGCCCTGGGATTTCTTTGGAGGGAATGATGGTGAAGCTGAAACTCCAGTACTTTTGCCACCTCATGCGAAGAGTTGACTCATTGAAAAAGACTCTGATGCTGGGAGGGATTGGGGGCAGGAGGAGAAGGGGACAACAGAGGATGAGATGGCTGGATGGCATCACTGACTCGATGGACGCAAGTCTGAGTGAACTCCAGGAGTTGGTGATGGACAGGGAGGCCTGGCGTGCTGCAATTCATGGGGTCGCAAAGAGTCGGACACGACTGAGCAACTGAACTGAACTGACCCTAATAAGCTGGATCTTCACCATGAAACCAGGCACTACTTCAGGAAGCTAAGCTACATTGTTTCCAGAAGATGCAGGTGAGAGAGTGCTGCCCTAGGAAGGTGACTCTGTGTCTATCTCTCACTCTGGTTCACACACACACACACACACAGCTATGGACTGGATAGTTGTGTCTCCCTGATAGGGACAGAGTAAAGGGACAAAGTAAGTGATTAATAATCATTTAGTTAATGCCACTAGAACATTATAAATTTAAAAAAAAGGGAGACCCCTGTAAGTTAATAATTACCCCAAAGACCATGTTTGCTTAACCTCAAAACCCAACAGGCTCGTTTAGCAACAAAACCATGCAACAGAAGCACGACACGTGCCCCCAAAACAATAGAACAACGGTGGCAGGAGACCCACCTCCTTCCCAGTGAGCTCAGCAAGTTAGACACGCTCTCCGTGCACATGAAAAACAGCCATCTGCGTGTGCTCAGTCACTCAGGCATGTCTGACTCTCTGTGACCCCCATAGACTGCAGCCCACTAGGCTCCTCTGTCCATGGGATTCCCCAGGCAAGAACACTGGAGTGGGCTGCCATTCCCTTCTCCAGAGGATCTTCCCAACCCAGGGATGGAACCCCCATCTCTTGCGTCTCCTGCATCGGCAGGCAGATTCTTTTACCACTGAGCCACCTCGGAAGCCCTGCTGACTTCTTAGGCTGAACCATATAAAAATGATCTTTTACCCTCATCAGTGATACTTCTTAAATTATTTGAACTGGTTATTGCCATAAACAAGAATTAGATCTATTCCAATGTTTTATTTCAACCACATAGGGACAAGAAAACTCCCCTGCTCAGTCTGGAGAAGGAGTTGATGATGGAAGCATGACATCCTCTCAAGAAAGACAATTCTTCTCCCCCTCCCCACTTTTTGATTATAAAACTGTAAGCCAGTAAGTTCTAGGAGCACAGCATCCTCTTGCCCACCTGCTTATAAGCCTTACAAGCATCCTATTCCAAAACATCACATCTTCTATCACTTTGCTTCTCACTGAATTCTTTCTGTGTTATCCCTGTGGTACTGGAGCTCCTCAAAGCCCACCGAAGTAACACCAAATGTTTCACCTGCTCACCAAAATTCATATGGTGAACCCTAACCCCAAGGTGATAGCTTTGGGAGGTGAGGTCTTTGGAAGCCAGTGAGGCCACAAGGTTGGAGCTCTCGTGAATGGGATTAGTGCCCTTGTAAAAGAGACTCCAGAGAGCTCCCTCACCCCTTCCGCCATGTGAGGACAAAGTGAAAAGACAGCTGTCTGCTCACCAGGGAGTGGGTCCTCACCAGACACCAAATCTACTCACAGCTTGATCTTGAGCTTACCAGGCTTCCCGGTTACAGAGAAGGAAATGAACAAAGTCTGTTGTTTATTAGCCACCAGTCTCTGATATTCTGTCAGAGCAGACCAAGCAAATTAAAGACACATATATACTTACTACTCCATAAAGATAGCAAATCAGCCTGATTTTCCTGAGCACCCACTTAGCATCAAGGAAGAATTCTGAGCTGCAGGAGAGCTCTCAGCAGTGGTCACAGTTTGAAAACACCTTAATGAGGGAGCTTTTAAACATGCGCCTGCAGAGCGCTCCCTGGCAGCGGTGCCTGGCCCTACCCTGTCATATGCTTCCTTTTATGCAGGTGCCTGTCAGCAGTAAGGTTGTTACTTGTTTTCTTATGTGGGAGGCATCATAAGGGCTGTTCTTTTTTTTTTTTTTAACGCAATTTTTTTTTTAAATAAGGGGCTTCCCAGGTGGTTCGGTGGTAAAGAATCCGCCTGCCAATGCAGGAGACACAAGAGACTCAGGTTGGATCCCTAGATCGGGAAGATCCCCTGGAGGGCATAGCAACCTACTCCAGTATTTGCGCCTGAAAAATCTTATGGACTGAGAAGCCTGGCAGACTACAGTCCGTGGGGTCACAAAGAATCGGACACAACTGAACACACAGAATATAGTACTTCCTTAAATAAGAGCAGTTTTCCCACCAGTTTCAGATTGCTGTCTAAACAAAGCCTAAAACTGCTTTTGGCCAAAAACAAAAGGGTGTAGTTTGTTCTTTGAATCCCTAAGTCATTGTAATAACAGAAAAAGAGTTGCTGCTCAGTATAAATTTGTTCATTGGATTGGATTGGATTGAGCTGAATCATTGAATTGCATTTCACATTTAATGTAACCCACATGACCCTTTTCATTAGTTTCAGAGACAGACATGGCTACTTTTATTTTCCCAGTTAATGCCCAGATTTGAAGGCTTGTGCAAAAGAAATTTACCAACTGTGTGACTTTGGGCAAGTTATTTAACCTTTCTGTACCTCCAGTTCCTCATCTGTTAAATAAGAATTATGACAGTACCTCCCTTATAGAATTATGATAAGAAATACATGTTGTTCTTATTGTTTAGACACTAAGTCATGTCTGTCTCTTTGCGACCCCATGGACTGTAGCCCCCAGGCTCCTCTGTCCATGGGATTTCCCAGGCAAGAATACTGGAGTGGGTTGCCATGCCCTCCTCCAGGGGATCTTCCCACCCAAGGATCAAACCCACATCTGTGTTGCATCTCGTGCGTTGCAGGCAGATTCTTTACCACTAAACCACCTGGGAAGCCCAAGAATTACATGAAACGTGTCTGGAATCATGTCTGGCAAATATTAACAAGAAAATCAATGTCTTATCATACACCCACATCACTTCCCATGAAATAGCTGAGAACTAGGAGGGTATTCAGTCCAGAAAGTTCAATCAACCCTTGTTCCAAATGCCAGGTGGAGGAAGTAGATAATCAGTGGTCAATTCTCTGCTACTGCTGCTAAGTCACTTCAGTCATGTCCGACTCTGTGTGACCCATAGACAGCAGCCCACCAGGCTCCCCCGTCCCTGGGATTCTCCAGGCAAGAACACTGGAGTGGGTTGCCATTTCCTTCTCCAATGCATGAAAGTGAAGTCACTCAGTCGTGTCCAACTCTTAGTGACCCCATGGACTGTAGCCCTCCAGGCTCCTCCGTCCATGGGATTTTCCAGGCAAGAGTACTGAAGTGGGGTGCCATTGCCTTCTGTAGCAGGTGTTAATAAGGGGTGGTCATTTTTTCCTACAGTTTCTGAACAGTGTCACTAGTGAAAACGGGTTCTCTCCAGAAGATGCGTTCTTATCCATTGCTGCAATGATGTCCTTGGGTCAATCCAGGGACTCTGCAATAGTCCCAGATTTGTATATCCAAGATTACAGCTTTTTTAAGAACACCCTGAGCCATGGAGCTCAAAACAATATCACTTCATCTGGGTGGCTAAGCCCAGAAGAGCTTCAGGCTTCAGAGACCCACCCTCCTGGAATAAACATCTAGGCCCTGGTTATTGGCTCCAGCCCTCATGATAAGCTATACTATGGGGCCCCTACGTGTTTTCCTTCCAATAATCTCTGTAGAAACTTTCTCAAGTCAAGAGAGATGTTCCAGGGAATTCCCTGGAAGTCCAGTGGGTAGGACTTCACGCTTCCACTGCTAGGGTCCTGGATTCACTCCCTGGTCTGCAAACTAAAATGCTGCAAGTCTAACAGTGTAGCCAAAATTAAAATGATAATAATAATTTTAAAAAGAGAGATTCTAAGATTGCAGAACCTCCCAGGAGAAGAATCACACATCTTGTTCCCTTTTGTCCCTAGAAGACCCCTGTGGTTCCTACGTACATCTGTCCACCCCTCCCCAGGACCAGCTCTGCTTACTAAAGGCACTGGAAGGGGCAGCCTTAATCAGACCAAGAAAGGTCCCACCTGCCTGCCTAACAGAGACATTCAAGAGTTCAGGATGGAAGCCAAGTGTGCGTGTGCACGCCCAGTTGCTTAGCTGTGTCTGACTTACTGCGGCCCCTTGGACTGTAGCCCGCAGGTTCCTCTGTCCGTGGAATTTTCCAGGCAAGAATATTGGAGTGAGTTGCCGTTTCCTACTCCAGTGGAAGCCAGAAGAGCTACCTAGTTTAAGAAGTGTCTTAAACCATTCCTTTGGGGTATCTGCTTCTCACACGTAAATTATTTTTCATTTTGCCTCACAAGTCACTGGCTTACCCTTATTCCTGTCCTGAAAAGTAAGACTCTTTATGAACATATGATATTTCTCCCACTTATGAGATCTATTCATTATGATCCTTTGTGTGAACTTCTGAAGGGGCATAAAAGCCATGTTATCTTTGAGGGAGGAAGTAGATGGGCCCCCACCAGGGAAAGCATCTGAAGTTGATTCCCTGTGGAGAGAAACTCCAAAGTATCACTAGCAGAACAGTCAAGAGAGGAGACTGGGCCCTGCTCAGATAAGAGAAGAGAGACCACATATTTCTCATTTTCGAGGTTAAGGACATCTTCCTGACTAGAAAGCTTGGAAGTCCAAAGGGGAGTGATGTCAAGTTTACCCACAAGCCTCTTCCCTGGAATCCATCTGGGCTGAGAGATGCATGCACACATACAGGAGGATTCTGAGGTAAACCGAATATGGACTCAGAACGGGCAAAGCAAGATGGCTGTCCCAAGGAAACCCTGAAGAAACACCCCGAATAAGTGATTTAAACTACCATGACGACGCGACTCCCTCTCTCTGTCCACCCACGTGTCTGTCCACACGCACTGTACTCTCCTCCTGCCGCGCACTTTACATCTTTCACCACTTTGCATCTTTGTGGGAAATCTTTTCTGCAGAGCCAAAGGGCCAGGGCCTTGTCACTGACCTCTGGTCTGGTGGCTCGGATTCAGCTCTCTCAATGCAATCTCTGGCTGGGAACTGAAACCCTGCTTCAAGCTGCTGCAGGCCAAGGGAGATAATATTGGTCTATGCACTTCAAACTTTTAGAATACTTCTGCACCCCGTTTGAATTAAAATTCTAACTACTCTCCTAACATGTGTCTGGGTTGACCTAAAGTTCTATTCTTGCAAAGCCTAAGAACATTTCAGACTCCTTTTGAAGATTTGGTATAAGCTATTATACTCAGGAATATATGCAGTTATGGTGAGAACCCTGATAGACACACTGGTCCTTTCTCTGCTTCTTGGGAAACTTTCATTCACTCACTTAACACTGTTGGGGGTCAGCAGTAAACAAGACCAGCACAGATCCTGCCCTCAAAGAACTCACAGTTCTAGCGGGGGAAGATAGACCAAAAAAAGGGAAAAAGGAAAAACTATAATTACAATCATGAGTCATAAGAGATACGAAATATGAACAGTGTGTTCTGCAAGTAAGTGCAAGGGGAATAATTCTACCAAAGAATAGGGTGAAGTAAGGGCAAGACAGTGGATTCAAAGAGGGTAGAAATCGAGCTGCATCTTAAAGGTGAGGATTTAGCCAAAAAGAAGGAGGATAATTGGGACAAAGACTGCAGCATGTGCACGCATATGCAAAACACCCATGGTGCAAAGTGACCTGTAAGGAATGCTGACAGCTAGTGCAGGGCCAAGGTCAAGGCAGCTGAGCCTGCCGAGCTAGGAAACGGCTCCACATGTCATGATCATAAAGTATACTTTGTCCTGTAAAGCACAGGTTGAAAATTGATGACATAGATTTATAGTCGTTAGTTCTCACCAGGCTTTCAAAATAGTTTTTCAGTTAGTCAAGGCATCACTTAGTGTGCGTTCAGTAACAAAGGACCCAGAATCTCAGTGACTTTCAACAACATTGCACTTTCTTTCTTGCTCATGACCATGTCTGTTGAAGGGTGACGCCAGCTTAACTCCACAGACTGTTATTCTGACACACAGGCCGGGGGAGCAGAGCCTGTCTGGGTGGGGTGTGCATTCTTGGAGCACAGGACAAAGAATGATGGAACAATCCCGGCAACGGTTCTTAAAGCTGCTGCTCAGCCACACACATCAATTTCACTCTCATTTCATTGGCCAACAATGACATATGTCTAATTCACCCTCATTTCACTGGGCAGCCATGGCATGTAACAAAGTCCCATGTCAATGGGCTTGTTAATATAGCTCTTCCTGGTAAGAAGGGATAGTGAATATTTTGAACAAATTATTCTATTTAACATAGTAGACAATATTTAAAACTTGACAGATTTCACAGAAAAGTCAAAATTTCTAGGCTTTGTTGGGGGAAAAAAAAATAGCTGGCAACATAAGGCTGTTTCCACAGGGCAGCTTAGCTGCCTAGTGGGAGCTTAACTAGCAAAGTAATGCTCACACGCTAGCAAAGTAATGCTCAAAATTCTCCAAGCTAGGCTTCAACAGTACATGAACCGCGAACCTCCAGATGTTCAAGCTGGATTTAGAAAAGGCAGAGGAACCAGATCAAATTGCCTGGATCATAGGAAAAGCAAGAGAATTACAGAAAAACATCTACTTCTGCTTCATTGACTATGCCAAAGCCTCTGACTGTGTGGATCACAACAAATTGTGGAAAATTCTTAAAGAGATGGGAATACCTACCTCCTGAGAAACCTGTATGCAGGTCAAGTAGCAACCGTTAGCATCAGACATGGTAACAACTGACTGGTTCCAAATTGGAAAAGGAGTACAGTCAAGGCTGTATATTGTCACCTTGCTTATTTAATTTATATGCAGAATACATCATGTGAAATGCCAAACTTGATGAAGTGCAAGCTGGAATCAAGATTGCTGGGAGAAATATCAATAACCTCAGAGATGCAGATGACACCACCCTTATGACAGAAAGTGAAGAGGAACTAAAGAGCCTCTTGATGAAGATGAAAGAGGAGAGTGAAAAAGCTGGCTTAAAACTCAACATTCAAAAAACAAAGATCATGACATCCAGTCCCATTGCTTCATGACAAATAGATGGGGAAACAATGGAAACAGTAACAGACTTTATTTTCTTGGGCTCCAAAATCATTGTAGATGGTGACTGCAGCCATGAAATTAAAAGATGCTTGCTCCTTGAAAGAAAAGCTATGACAAACTTAGACAGCATATTAAAAAGCAGAGACATTACTGACAAAAGTCCATCTAGTCAAAGCTATGGCTTTTCCAGTAGTCATGTATGGATGCGAGAGTTGGACTATAAAGAAAGCTTGAGTGCCAGAGAATTGATGCTTTTGAACTGTGGTGTTGGAGAAGACTCTTGAGAGTCCCTTCGACTACAAGGAGATCACACAAGTCCATCCTAAAGGAAATCAGTCCTGAATATTCATTGGAAGGACTGATGCTGAAGTTGAAGCTCCAATACTTTGGCCACGTGTTTCAAAGAGCTAATTCATTGGAAAAGACCCTGATGCTGGGAAAGATCGAAGGCGGGAGGAGAAGGGGATGACAGAGGATGAGATGGTTGGCATCACTGACCCAATGGACATGAGTTTGAGCAAGCTCCAGGAACTGGTGATGGACAGGGAAACCCAGTATGCTGAAGTCCATGGGGTCACAAAGAGTTGGGCACGACTGCACAACTGAACTGTCTGACCTTCGGCCACACCTTTGGACAAAGGAATGCTTCTCTCCAGTTTGCCACAGACCCCATGCTGCCTGCTCATTCATTTATGTTACCTGCCCAGCTTGGATTAAGCAAATGAGTTTGTGCGGGGGACGACCCGTGAAGGGTTAAGTCTTGGGAGCTGCTCAGCAGGTATGCAGAGCCCTAGGACATGCACCTAAGCTCCCTGTCCCGCCACCCTCAAGAATTTTTATAGCCCTTAAGGCTCCAAGATGTTTGGTTTCGGCAACATTTCATAGAAGATAGATTATCTTATTGTGTATACTTCATAGAAGATAGATTATCTGATTGTGTTCTGTATACAATGGTAAGGGTCTGGTGATTGTATCCTGAGATTAAAAACAATCTTGTAAGTGCCTTAAGTCACGTACTTTACCCTATATATACTGCAGCACAATAAAGCAAGGTATCAGCCATTTTGGTCTGATCCTCTCAACCCCATCTTTTGTCTCTCTCTTATTTTCTTAGCGGGGACGCTCCGTTCTCTCCCTGTGCAGGTGCGACTCTTGTTTGTGCTGGCCGCGGCAAGTTTGTAACCTAGAACAACGGGCAGTCACAGAAGAGATGACAAACGAAAATGAAAAACGTTGCCTGCCACTCCAGTAACCAAAGGATTTGCAGCCATCAAGCCATTGTGTTACAGCCACCCTGATGGTGAGCCCTGATGGAATCCATAGGCAGGATGCCTGTTGATTCCCTCCCCATCTAGCAGTCAGCTGCTGCAGCCACCCCCACAACAGTGCACACTGAGGAAACTCAGGATGAGGAAACACTGGACACTGGCCCAGAGAGCTGAGGTGCATATCAAAGGAATGATTTCAGGGAGCCCAGACTCTTCTGTGTTTCTATGTGCTCAATCACACAGTCATTTCCAACTCTTTGCAGCCTCAAAGACTGTAGCCCACGAGTCTCCTCTGTCCATGGGATTTCCCAGGCAAGAACACTGGAGTGGGTTGCCATTTCCTTCTCCAAGCAATCTTCCCAACCCAGGGATCAAACTCCAGGGATCAAACCCAAGTCTCCTGCATCTCCTGCACTGCAGGCAGATTCTTCACTGCTGAGCTACCAGGGAAGCCCCTCCATCTTCCTACAGAAAAGCACTAAATTCATTAACTTGAGCCGTCTAGTTTTCTTTGTCAGCAATCTTTTGATGTTCCCAACTACCTGGTCTTCGTTCCAAAATCTCCTATATATCCTGGCTCCCCCCTTGCCTCTTTGGAGCAGTCCCTTAGAGTGATATGAGAGTCTAGTTTTTCCAAGCTTGAAGTTTTCAAAATGTCCACTAAATAAGACGTTAACTCTTAACTTTTGCATTGTGCAGTTTTGGGGGAGGCGGGTTGCAGTCGACAAGGAGAAAGTTGATGGGATCAGATCTACTTTTCAGACAGCTTAACTCGAGAGTCTGAAGTTAAGGGAGATACCAGGACACAGGGAAGACACTCCAGTTAGGAGGCTACTGCAATAATCCCTGTGCAAAGTCACTTCAGTCGTGTCTGTCTCTCTGCGACCCTACGGACTGTAGCCCACCAGGCTCCTTTCTGTCCATGGAATTTCCCATGCAAGAATACTGGAGTGGGTTGCCATGCCCTCCTCTAGGGGATCTTCCCGACTCAGGGATTGAACCTGAGTCTCTTCAATCTCCTGCATTGGCAGGAGGGTTCTTTACCGCTAGTGCCACCCTAACCTAGCCTAAACGTGTAGGTTAAAAAAAAAAAAAAAAACAGGCACCAAAAGCTCTACCCATTATTAAATGTGGCAAAATAAGCTAGAGGCAGCCTTCAGCTAGAAGCCGCCAGCAAGAGCGAAGACGGAAGACCGGAACACTTCTGCTAGCTGTCTCAAGGCCATGAAATCTACCTCCTTCTTGGATGAACCGAAAGGGGACTCCCATGGGTGCCTTTCTCAACTGCTGGTTGAGTAAATCAGAGGGGGAAGGGAGTGGGGTCGGGGGAAGTGGAAGGGTACATTGTAACAGATAAAGGAAAGAGTCCCTTTCTGCTCCTATTCTCTCCCCCAACCCCTCCCTCCCCAGTCACCCTCCCTCCAGCAAGCCACTACTGGCCTAAATTAAGTTTTCAAAAAGCAAGAGGCTCTGTGCTGATTTTTTTGTGGAAGAGCACTGAATTCAATAAAACATAATTATTGATTTAATTAAAACAGTTGCTCTGTGAGAAGTGAAGCTTTTTTAATAGCCAGCAGAGAGGCAAGAGCCCTCATTCATTTCTAGTGGAGCTTCTGAAATAAATTGGACTGCTTTTTTTTTTTTTTTTTAAATAGGCACATTCTAAGCAGCGGCTTTGAAATGGATCCCCTAGCCATTCAGATGCAGCAATTCACCCAGTGAATAAGGCGCCTTTCCCACTGGCTGCCTTTCAGGATAGAAAAGAGGAGGCGCTGTGAGCCCAGACTGAGAGATGCATAATTCATGGCCCTTCTTCTGGGCCCCTCTGTGCTCCTTTCGGCTCCCTTGTACTTACATTGGAAAGGAAACGTGGGGCTGGGGACTGTCCCGCTGTGGGGCTTCCACACCCTCTCTCGAGCTAGTGGAGAGATGCTGTTCGTAAGGACCCAGGGCGTCAGAGGCGACGGGACCCTGACTCCCCACCACGGGGGCCAGGGTCTGACCCTTACAAGGCTGAGCTCGGAAAATAAATCGAACAGGGAGAGTGGAGGGGAAGGTAGTCCTCCTTGGCACACTGGAGTAGAACCTACCGGGGCCAGTAGACAGCAGCCCCTCCCCACTCTCAGGCCGCCCCCACCTTTCGCACCTGCAGCCACAGGCGAGCGTGTGGCTGCGTGGGCGGGCGGGCTCATCACTTGTATTAGCGAAAGAGAATAATGATGCATCCTCGGAGAAGACATTAATGAGGTGATGACTTATTTTTAATTAAATGCCTTACGTAAATTATTAATCCATTCCTCCTGGAAAGACAGACGGTGGCACATTATAAACGTGAGCCGGCCAGTGTGTATCCCAGCGCGCGCACACACTCCCACTCCTCCCTGGGATGCGCGTTAAGGCTGCCTCTGTCACAGCGTGCGAGCTGCTCTCACAGTCTGTGCAGGCTCTGGCCTCAAGCCCGCGCCCCCGGGGGCCGGTGGGGCTTGTGAACATGACCTTGGCACCTACGCACCTACGGGGCTCACGTTTCAACCTGGAACTGTGCAGTGGAGGTCGATGATTAGCTGTGGTTTTCAGACGTCCCTGAGCTAGAAGTGGCGCACACAGGGCGCCTGTTTGCAGACATTCTGGCGGCAGCTTCCCCAGATACTGCTCAGCTCGGTGATCGCTGCCCCTCCCCTTCTCCCTGCGTCCCCTCCCCTGTTTTCCCCAAAGGCCAGCAGCCCCTCTATTTGACTGAAGTTAGTGGATCTTCCACCACTAAGCTCCCTGGTGTCAAATTGGATGCCACCACCATGCTAGTGGGTTTCCCTGGTGCCTCAGACTGTAAAGAATCTGCCTGCAACGCAGGAGACTTGGGTTCAATCCCCTAGTCCAGAAGATACCCTGGAGAAAGAAATGACAACCCACTCCAGTATTCTTGCCTGGAAAATTCCATGGACAAAGGAGCCTGGCAGGCTACAGTCCATGGGATCCCAAGAGTCAGACACGCCTTAGTGACTAAACCACCGCCACCATGCTCTTAGATTAAATAAATAAATAAACTAACAACGATTATATTGATCATTAAATGAAATTTCCATTTGAGAATTCCCTGGTGGTCCAGTGGCTAGGACTCAGTGGGCCCAGGTTCCATCCCTGCTCAGGGAACTGAGATTCCCTAAGCCATGCAGTAAGGCCAAAAAGAAAGAAAAAATTATCATCTGTTGAGTGACAGACCGAACTTAAGGTTGTTGTAGGGGAAGACTGAGGGGGAGGGATAGTTAGGGAGTTTAGGTGGACATGTACACACTGCTGTATTTAAAATGGATAACCAACAAGGACCTACTGTCTAGCATAGGGAACTCTGCTCAGTGTGATGTGGTAGCCTGGATGGGAGGGGAGTTTGGGGGAGAATGGACACATATGTATATGTATGACTGAGTTTCTTTGATGTTCACCTGAAACTATCACAACATTGTTAACCAGCTATACTCCAATAAAAATAAAAAGTTATATATATATATATTACTATTTGTTGAGTATCCATATGCTAAGCACTGTCCTAAGTACAGAGCATAGATAATCTTCATCAATCCTCAACCCAAATCCTATAGAATCGATAATATTGTCATTAATACATTATTAATTAATATTAATATTATTAATATTTTACAGACTCAGTATATTCAAGGTTAGAAAATTAGTAACTGGCAGTGATAAAGTTCAAATTCTGGTCTGTCTGGTTTCACGGCACTACTGGCTTAGAACTTTCTAACACTAGACCTATTACTGCTATTTTGTGAATGAAGGAATCCAGGAATAGAGAGGTTACGGTGAGGAGACTGAAGTGCGACAATAGGAAGTAGAAGAAGGGATTCGAACCTGAACCATCAGAGTCCGGGGTCCCTGCACACAGCCACCACGTTAAGATGAGAGCAGGGAATCAGAGACTTAGGTCCCATGCACATCGTTGGAGGGGGACAGGAAGGCCATGGCTTCTCAGTGGTTTTCACCATGGAAGTAAGAGTGGATGGAGGGACTTCCCTGGTGGTCCAGTGGTTAAGTTGAAGCCGCCTGCCAATGCAGGGGACACGGGTTCAATCCCCGGTCCAGGAAGTTCCCCCATGCAGAGAAACAGCTAAGCTCGAGAGCCACAGCTCCTGAAGCCCAAGCACCATGTGGCCCGTACTCCGCAGCAGGAGAAGCCACCACCACCAGAAGCCGACGCGCCGCAACTAGAGCTCGCCCCACTCCCGGCAACTAGGTGCACAGCATCGAAGATCCAGCCCAACCAAGAATTAATTAATGAATTTTTTAAAAAGAGTGGATGGAGCAGGAGAATTCAGGTTCTCGCTAGAGCAACTCTGTCCTGTTTTTCCTGCAGAATCACAGTGAGACCCAATCAGATTCCACTTCTCTCCAGCGCCTGAACTTTACTCTGGGCCCTCTGCCTTCATCCCAGATCTCCTAGGGAAACAAACACAAACTGCTTTTTGACAAGGAGTCACCAGTGATCACAGGGAACAAGAAGGACACAAGAGCTCAAAGGAATACCATGCTTTGCTGGCCCATAAAAGACAGTGCTCACCCGTCCTCTCACACTTCGCAAGAAGTGTGAACAAGCAGATGGAAAACGGTTAACAGGACGTTCTGGAAATGTAACTGGAAAATCACAATGGCCAAGAGAAGGAGGCGCCATGGAGACTCTCCCCAGATCACATCACCTGTACACATACTAGGTGTATAATCACTGTCTATAGGAAACTATATGCAATGACATTTCAAGAGCAAGTACTATTAGTTCCATAAAAAAAAAGCTACGTCAACGCTTTAAATGGTTTCTGGCCTTTCCTCCTTGAGCCAAGTTGTCAATGTGTGGGAAAGAATCCCTCCAAATGGTTCTCCATTAGGGCCACAAGGCAGTATAAAAGGCGTCTCCCACAGGAAATTCACTGGAAGCATTTACAACTGACGAGCCCACTGAAGCCTCAGCAGATATTTATGAAAGGTGTTTGAAAATGTACTTCTGAAAGAATCACTTCACGTTTCACTAACAGTCTGCCCGGCCACATCCTCTAAGGCAGTTGACAAAATTGGTCACTACCTTATTTAAGAAATACACGGGATATTAAAAAAAAAAAAAAATCAATGGCCTTTCCATGTTCCTTTATAAGACTGAGACTCTGCCCAGATTTCCTGAATTTGTGCCTCAAAAGAAAACTTTTTAATGAGGTGACAAAATAAGTCTTATAAAGTTAGATTGCTAATATTTTCCTTAGTCGGCGCCCCCTTCCACTTCTTTCCCTATAATTTTTTAAACAGCTAATAATGTTTCTCCCTGGTGACTCAGTGGTAGAGAATCTGCCTGCCAATGCAAGAGACCTGGGTTCCATCCCTGGGTGGGGAAGATCCCCTGAAGAAGGAAATGGCCACCCACTCCTATATTCTTATCTGGGAAATCGCATGGACAGAGGAGCCCGGGGGCTATAGTCCATGGGGTTGCAAAGAACTGGACATGACTGAGCAACTAAACAACAACAATAATGCTTATTCTGGGACTTTAGTTGAGGGGGGCAGTAGTGTTCATAATGGTCTGGAGTGTAGGATGGATCTCAGTCAGGAAACAGAAAGTTATGGGGTTGCAGGGGACAGACAGACATAAATCCCTAACCTGTGCTCCTCTCCAGGCTTTTCTGCTGAGAGTGTGAGTTTTTGGAGAAGTACAGTTTCTCTCGGGACTTCCCTGACCAGTCTAACGGATAAGACTTTACCTTCCAATGCAGAGGGTGCAGGTTCGATCCCTGGTCAGGGAGCTAAGATCACATATGCCTCCTGGTCAAAATGCCAAAATATAAAACAGAAGCAATATTGTAGCAAATTCAACAAAGACTTTAAAAATGGTCCACATCAAAAAAGGTTCTCTTTGTTCCCTGCTCAAGTTCAGAACCAACTGGGTGATAAGCTCAGACACCAGACAGAGTGAAGAGCGAACAGTCACGTTATTCTTAAAGCTCACTGCCAGGGCTCACTTGCTGGCCATCCCTCCAAAGAGATGTGTGACCTTGGGCAAGAGACTCAGTCATTTTATCTCCCTCCTCTGGGCTGTCCTGAGGATGAAAGAAGAAAATATCTGTATCAGGTTCTGCACAGTTACTGCCACACAGGAAGTCCCAGACACTCGTTAGCTCTTGTTACGATCTTCCTGCAAACAGATGCAGTACAGCTGGTCCCAAATAATGCTAGAATTCTGCATAGCCCCCTCCAAAAATTCACTCAGACGCCAAAAACACTGCAATTTTAATTTAGGTGCACAAAGATAACCACACCCTTTGCCAAGGCAAAATAAATAAATAAAACAGAATCCATAATGGTTTTATGATGCTAATTTCATTTTATAGACATGTTGCGAGCTCTCCTTTTCAGAGTCTGTTATTGATTGTTCTTGTATTGTTAACTCATAACCAGACCATATTTGAAGACATAAACTTTAAGAGAGATAATAAAGTAGAAACACGCTCTCTCATGAGCCTCTTTTATCCTGGTTGAGTAGAATTCTTAAACACTTAAGAGATCTGTGGAGTTATGTGTCCAAACATAAAACCTGAATTGTGGGGATTTGGAATTCAGCGGGCTTTAGTTAAACTACTCTGCTCTGATCAGATCACATCCAGATTATCTTAAGTTCCAGAACATTTTGTTTGTTTGTGGGCTCCAACAACAGACTTTTTAATTTTTTAATTAATTGATATTAGAGAACAGTTGCTTTACATCGCTATGTTAGTTTCTGCTGTACAACAAAGTGATTCTGCCATATGTATACATGTATCTCCTCTTTTGGGATTTCCTTCCCATTTAGGTCACCACAGAGAATTGAGCAGAGTTCCCTGTGCTATACAATATGTTGTCATCAGTTATCTCTTTTATACGTAGTATCAATAGTGTATATACCTCAGTCCCAATCTCCCTATCAGTTTATTCCACCCCACCACTTCCTCCCTTGAGATGCATATGTTTGTCCTCCACGTCTATCTCTCTATTTCTGCTTTGCAAATAAGATCATCTGTACTATTTTTCTGGATTCCACAGATTATATAGGTTGATATATGATATTTGCTTTTCTCTTGCTGAGTTACTTCACTCTGTATAACAGTCTCTAGGTCCATCCATGTCTCTACGAATGACCCAATTTTGTTCCTTTTTAGGGTTGAGTCTAGAATCATCTTTAAGAGCATTATTACCAAACTGGAGTTTATTTCCAGCTGCCACTAGTGGTAAAGAACCTGCCTGCCAATTCAGAAGACTTAAGAGCTGCTGGTTCGATCCCTTTGTCAGGAAGATTCCCTGGAGGAGGGCATGGCAACCCACTCCAGTATTCTTGCCAGGAGAATCCCATGGACAAAGGAGCCCATAGGGTTGCACAGAATTCAGACACAACTGAAGTGACGCAGCACACATGCATGGAGTCCATCCACGGTATGATGCTGACTTTATTCTAACTTGAGGGGATTCTTCCCCCACCACCACACACTTCTCCAACACCAGCTGGACATCTGACTGCTGCTAAGTCGCTTTGGTCGTGTCTGACTCTTTGCAACCCCATAGATGGAAGCCCACGAGGCTCCCCCATCCCTAGGATTCTCCAGGCAAGAACACTGGAGTGTGTTGCCATTTCCTTCTCCAATTCAGCTCAATTCTGACACTATCTACCTGGAAATAGTATCAGATCCCACAGGGCTCTGTCCCACAAGCCTGTCCCAACTCATCCCCAGTCCAGATGTCAATCCCAAGTGCAGTTTGTTACCTGTGCTTCTGACCAACTGGCTTAAAGACAGAGTTACCAACACCACTCCTCCCCACCTTGGGTTCAACTTGTTTGCAAGATCAAACCAGTCAGTCCTAAAGGAAATCAACCCTGAATATTCACTGGTAGGACTGATGCCAAAGCTGAAGCTCCAATACTTTAACCACCTGATGCGAAGGACTGACTCATTGGAAACGACCCTGATGCTGGGAAAGATGGAAGGCAGAAGGAGAAGGGGGTGGCAGAGGATGAGATTGTTGGATGGCATCACCAACTCAATGGACAAGAGTTTGAGCAAATTCCAGGAGACAGTGAAGGACCAGGAAGCCTGGTGTGCTGCAGTCCATGGGGTTGCAAAGAGCTAGACATGACTGAGCGACTGAACAGCAGCAATAGCAGTTCACGGAATTCAGAGAAACATTTTAATGTACTCACTAGATTAGTGGTTTGTTATAAGAAAAATGTAACCCAGAAACAGACAAGTGAGAGAGAGGCAGAGGGTATCTGCTGGGGGGAGGTAGGGTGAGGGGAGAAAGTAGAGATCTTGCATGCTCTCTGCAGTCTCCCCTCTTCAACAATCTCCTTGTGTCCATCAAGCAAGAAGCTCTCTGAACCCTGTCCTTCAGGTTTTCTTGGAGGCCTTATTACAAAGACATGATTGATTATATCACTGGCCATTGGCAGTGGACTTTACCTCCATCCCATCATTCCTCCCCCTTGAGGAAATTCCAATCGTCTAATCACAGAGTTTGTCCTCCTGGCAACCAGGTGTGGTCCAAAAGTACCTCATTAACATAACAAAAGACACCTTTATTGTTCTCATCACTTAAGAAATCTTGAAGGTTTGAGGAACTCTGTGCCAGAAAGGAAACAAAGACCAAATACACATTGCTTTTTATAAATCACAGCATTACACACAACCGGAAAGAATGATAGAAGGATTGGAAAGTGTAACCTGGGGAAAGAAGTTGCAGGGGACAGGTGTTCTGGAATAAATAACAGGTTATCACGTAAGGTAGATATTTTGACTCATGGCGTGACCTAGATATAGGGCAGAGTTAAGAATTAAAAAACAAACCGCATGTGAGAAATGGAATATTTCCTTCCATATCAGTAAACAAGAGATTGTCCCCGCTCCAGCACTAGCTGTTGAGCCTGAGGGAAGTTGGGAAGGAAAGAACACTTGCCGTCTAGCAGCCGTCAACGGCAGCTGCTCCCTACAGTGAGCCCAAGGGCACTCAGGATGTGAAAAACACTGGAAACTGGCCCAGATAGGTGAGGTGCATATGAAAGGAATGGTTTCAGTGAGTCCAGACTCTTGCATCTTATCATATGTAGAAAAGCACTAAATCCCTTAACTTGGGATATCTGGTTTTCCCTAATTCACAGTAATCTTTTGATGTTCAGACTTCCTCCCCGTTGTTACAAAACCTCTGTCTAACCTGGTTCCTCCCTTCATCTCCTCCCCACCTCCTCTGGGCATTTCTCTCAGGGTTATTTGAGGCTGTCTCCCGGGCTTCCAGTGTTAAAAATCCCCACAGAATACAACATAACTCTCAACTTTTAGGCTGTGGATATTTTTTAGGTCCACGCATGGTATACCAGAATACCCAAGGACTCCAAAGTAAGCATGTTTCTACCATTTATGAGTTGTCCTGAAGTCAAATTGTCTCCTGGGGCCAGAAAAGTGACTGAAAAGTGTGAAGCGATCCATTGAAAATAAAATAAAAGGATACAGTGACATGATAAAGAAGACTAAAGTTATCCAAACTCAGTTTTCTTAAACACTCATTAGCCCCTATATATATATATATATATATATATATATATATATATATATATATATATATATAAAATCACTGGGCCAATTCAGTGATATATATCTCTAATTTCAATTTTTTAAGTAATCTTGGGCGAGTTGCTTAATTCCTTTGATTTTCTTGGAGTTGTTCTTCTATAAAAGGGGGATGTTAATAAGATTTGCCTTAGCAAGATTTTGCGGGGCTCAGGAGAAATAAGATCTATAGATATACTCTGTAAAGAATAAAGAGCTACATAAATGTTGGGTATTATTTTTTAAAGCTTTCTAATTATTAGAACTGTCTGCAAAGGCTTTTGGATCTTATAGATGGTAGAGAGAGTTCCTTGTCTCATGAGGGTTTGGAAATTGGTTTGTTCTGTTGAAAAGAAGATTCAGATGTGAATGGAAGAAGTCTTGAGGGGGAAAAAGATCCTGAGATTCTGATATTTTCATACAAAAGCCTTACTGGAGGTACGCTAGAGAATGGTACTATTAAGGACAAATAATTCATGACATTGCTGGTGGTTTAGTTGTTAAGTAGTGTCTGACTCTTGCGACCCCATGGACTATAGCCTGCCAGGCTCCTCAGTCCATGGGATTCTCCAGGCAAGAATACTGGAGTGGGTTGCCATTTCCTTCTCCAGGGGATCTTCCCAATCCAGGGATTGAACCCAGGTCTCTCGCATTTCAGGCGGATTCTTTTCCAGCTGAGCTATCAGGGACACCCTGAAAACAGTAAGACAGGAACTTCCCTGGTGGTCCAGTGGTTAATATTTCATCTTCCAACATAAGGTGGCAGGAGAGGGGCTGCAGGTTGGATCTCTGGTCAGGGAGCTAAGATCTCACATACCTTGCAGCCAAAAAACCAAAACATAAAAAAAAAAAAAAAAAAAAACAAATTCAATGAAGACTCTAAAAACACTCCACATCAAAAAAAATCTTAAGAAAAAAAAAACACTAAGATTTGATGTAAGGGGGACTATTACAATACAATGGGGCTTTGTAGAAGATGAGAGATGAGGCTCAGCTCCTAATTCGAGCAGGGAAAGTGGGAACTGTGGAGGAGTAGAATGGAGGGTGGGTGGATGGAAAATCATTCAGGGGAAACCTGAGGGTTAAGGAAGGATTCTGAAGGCAGGCCAGGAAGTTCAGACATCACTTGGAGGGATGGTACAGGCTGAGGGACCTAAGCAGATATCAAAGGTGATCAGCTATGAGGGACATGGGGGTTCTGACTAAACCGACGTAGCAGGACTCTTGCCCAAGTTGAACAAACACAGAGATGAGCACAGAAGTCCAAAAGTCGAAGTCTATGAGGCAAGAGGATTCAGAAGAGCCTGACTGGAAAGAACTGTCAGTGCTTGTCAAGAGTGAGGTAAGCAGCACTGGGCAGGGAGGGAAGTTAAGCTGCAGTCATAGCCAAGGACCCAGCCACAGGGCTGTGGAGCTCCGAGGGCCCCACAGAGCTGTCTCACACTGAGACGAGGTGGCTGAGTTTTGTATCCTCATGGATCAGTCACTGATTGCCAGGTGCTTCAGGGAGGAGGACTCACCTTGGGCGACTCAGCTCCCTTCCGAGACCAGCAGGAGCTTCTGTGAGCTCTCTGTAGCCCAGAGTCTTGGCAGCGGAGGGCTGAGACCCTCATTCCTAAATGAGGAGTGGGCAGCAGGGCATCGTTACGAAAGCTACTGGTTGGAGAAGGAAACAGCAACCCACTCCAGTATCCTTGCGTGCAGAATCCCATGGACGGGAGAGCCTGGTGGGCTATGGAGTCGCAAAGGGTCCAGGACATGGCTTAGCGACTGAACGACACTGTCGACAGCCCTAGCCAATATGTGAGAACAAAAAGTTGTTAGGGATTGAGGGTTGAGGCCAAAACAAAATCCTATTGTTTACAGATGTGATAGCATATTTAGAAACACCAAAATAAACTACAGGCGAATACTTAAACTACGAAAAACAAACTTTACAAGACCGCAACAATACTTGCAATAGTGTAATATCTAATGAATGAAAAATTATGACTCCCCTCCACGTGTATTAAGTTCCCAACATATGAATGAGTTCCATTTCGAGGGAGCACTTGTAAGTCCAACTTGTTCTAAGTCCAACAAAGTTAGCCTAGGTACCCAACTAACACAATCGGCCATATAGTATTGTCCTATAACAGGTTTGTAATACCTTTCACACAAATAATACATTAAAAACAAACACAAAATATTAAAGGAGACATTTTTAATCTTACAGAACACTACCTTGAAAGGTACAGGAGTACAATCCAACAGCTGGCACACAGGGGCTGGCATCAAGTGAACAGACAAGAGTTCCTAATGCAGGAGGGAGAGGAGGTGGGAGCTGATAGAGCTGAAGGGTCATCAGCAACAAGAGACGGAGGGCACGCTGCAGTGTTACTCATGTCCGATGTCGATGGAAGTCATGTTCACATCTTTGTAAGTTTGCAACTGAAAGGTTCTTATGTAGGAGACTTACTGTATCCAAGTTCTGCACTAACTCCTCTCACAGGTCATTTCATTTAATCTTCACATAGACCCTAGAAGATAGGTGTTATAGGTAGATGAGTAGTTATTACCACATTACAGGTAAGAAATCTGAGAGTCAGAGCGGTTAAGACACTTATGCAAGCTTGCACAGCTGGTTAGTAACAGATTCGGAATGGGAAGGTCCATCTGACCTCAGAGCCTGGGCTTTTAGTCTTTCAGAAATCATCATATTGACCAAGGGCCTTCCGTGGTGCTAGAAGTTGTATACACATGGCATCGCTACTCTGCTGAGTAGGACTCAAGCTCCCTGCTTCCTAGATGAGAAAGCTGACACGGACACTTCAGGTCACTGTAAAATGTGATCTAGGTTAGATTCAAACCCAGGTTTGTCTGACCCCAAAGTCCATGCACTTCCCCATGAACCACACTATCTCTTCTAAAAGACAGTGATCACTCTCGTGGGACCAAATTTCAGACCCAGAAAGCTACAGATGGTCCAGGTCTGATGTTACGTTAATGACCCAGAGAAGGTTGACGGAATCCCAAGAAAGACCACTGCAGGTTACATGAGTTCTTGTGAAAGGACTGTCAGAACCTCTGGTCAAGAGGATTGGAGGAACTCACAAGAACAGAAGTGGGTGCTCTATTCTCAAAGTGCTTGGGGAGCTTAAGCCCGAGGCTGTATTGGGTCATTTGTAGTGATGTAGATGAACCTAGAGTCTGCCTATACAAAGTGAAGTAGGTCAGAAAGAAAAAATCAAATACCATATATTAGTGCATATATTATATATGGACTCTAGAAAAATGGTTCTGACGAAGCTATTTGCAGGACAGGAATAGAGACACAGACTTAAAGAAGAGGCTTGTGGAGAATATTCGCGACCGTGTGTAAACTAGACGCCTAGTGGGGAGCTGCTGCTTAACACAGGGAGCTCAGCTGGGTTCTCTGCATTGACCTAGAGGAGTGGGATGGGGGAAGCCTGGAGGGAGGTGCAATAGGGAGGGGATATATATACACAGAGATTCACACTCTTGTACAGCAGAAACCAACAATAATTATAGGGCAATTATCCTCCAATTTAAAAATAAATTTTAAAAAGCAAGACAAAGAGAATCAGCACCACCACTTCTGGTCTCGAAGAAACTAAGGGGGAGAGGAATCTAAACCTCTTGCCTCCTTCATCCTAATAGAATTTCCCTGACCTCCTAAGCCCTGGGTCTCTAAGCGTGAGGGGAGCAGTCACTAGGTCCATCCATGTTCTAGGCTAAGGCAGCTCTCTTGGGGATTTTAAAAGCTAAACTCTCCCAGCACCTTCCATGACATCACCTGGAATGTGAATCCTGGAGGCTGCTGGAAGAAGACAGGGAGGAGAGAGAGAAGCATCCATTAATGACAGCTCGAGAGATTTCCACACTCTTTGAGCCAGGTGGCATGCAGGATCTGAGCAGTTGGTACCCCAGTTACCATCACTTCCTGCCATCCCCTTCCTGCCTCAACCTTTCTGGATTTAGTGAAGACAGCATCAGCTTTTGAAAGAGGTAACCATAGGTCTAATACTGGCTCAGATGTGTGAACTTGACATATTTCTTAACCTCTCTGGGCCTCGTTTTTCACATCTATACATGAGAATAACCAGAGCAACATTTGTGAAAATGTCTGGCAAAGTGGGCCAGCTTCCAGTAGGCACTCCAAAAAAATCAAAACAAAAAAGAAAACATGAGTCTTCTTCCCCCTTCTCCATCTCTCTCAATAATACAATCTAGGTACACTCAGCACAGAAAAGGAGAGGAGAGATTTGGACATAAACCAAGACATAAAGAAAATATATGTAATATGTTATCCAATGGTTTTTCCCGTAGTCATGTATGGATGTGAGAGTTGGACCATAAAAAAGGCTGAGCACCGAAGAATTGATGCTTTCGAACTGTGGTGCTGGATAAGACTCTTGAGAGTCCCTTGGACAGCAAGGAGATCAAACCAGTCAATCCTAAAGGAAATCAACTCTGAATATTCACTGGAAGACTGGTGCTGAAGTTGAAGCTCCAATACTTTGGCCACCTGATGCCAAAAGCAGACTCATTGGAAAAGACCCTGATGCTGGGAAAGATTGAAGGCAGGAGGAGAAGGACGGAGGATGAGGTGGTTAGATGCATCACTGACTCGATGGACATGAGTTTGAGAAAACTCCAGGAGATGGTGAAGGACAGGGAAGCCTGGCCTGCTGCAGTCCATGGGGTCGCAAAGAGTCAGACACGACTGAGTGACTGAACAACAATGTTAACCAAGCTGTATTGTTGACATCAAGCAGCCCTTTCTCATCTTAAATAATGCCCTGAGAATTTTTTCACTGAATTTCAACAAATGCGTTTTGGGCATCTATTATTGGGTTGACTAAAAGTTTCCTTCAGGTTTTTCCAGAAGATGTTATGAACAAAACCTGAACAAAGTTTCTGGTTCACCCAAAACACAATAGGCAGCTCCATAAGGTAGAGGTAAAAAGGACATCAGCCCAGGGACTTCCCTAGGGGTCCAACGGCTGAGACTCCAAGCTCCCAATTCAGGGGGCCCAGGTTTGGCTCCTGGTCAGGGAACTAGATCCCACATGCTGTAATTAAAGATTTAGCATGCCACAACTAAAAAATAAACAAAACAAACCTAACCAAAATATCTTGCACATCACAACTAAAAGATGCATGCCACAGCTAAGATCAGGCACAGCCAAAAAAAAAAAAAAAGACTGTCCTGAAGATGCTTACATGAGAATCAATACTCATGTTTGTGTCCCTTCAGATATTCAGGAAGCAGGAAATCCTCTAAGTCACTCCCCAAAGTGTTGTATATGATCATCTTTTTACTACTCACTGAAATCAAGCTATAGTAATCAGATTAAAATTTTTAATCTTATCTGTATAGTATTTATATTTTCCAAAGAGCCACTCTGTCATGGACACCTAACGAAGAATTATCAGTGGCTCAACTGAAAGAGTCTGTCTCAAGATCAGATTCGATGTTCAGCAGGCACGTGGAGAATTCTGTGTCCCTGCTTGTGGGCAAGAGCAGAGAGGCCTGTGTTTGTCCTAGAAAGACATTTCATGTTCAGTCTAGCTGAAGCAGAATTCAATGGTTACTCTAATCATAGGTCCTACTGAGAATTCAAGGAAATCACGTTCCTTGGTGGCTCAGATGGTAACGAATCCTCCTGCAATGCAGGAGACACAGGAGATCTGGTTCAATCCCTGGGTCAGGAAGATCCCCTGGAGAAGAGAATGGCTACCCAGTCCACTATTCTTGCCTGGAGAATCCCAAGGACAGAAGAGCCTGGTGGGCTGTAGTCGACGGGGTTGAAAAGAGTGGAGCACTACTGAGCAAATAACAGTTTCACTTTTCATGTTCCCATAGCCCCCAGAAGAGGGAAAACTAATGAAACCACAAGTCATTATTTCATTCTAAATATGGGCCAAATTGGGTCCCTTGAAAACTATTAACTCCATGTGTTGGAAAGTTGGTCAGTACTGGAAGGGCAGCCCAGCAAGGCTATGCCAGAGTCCTGGGGGGTGGGGAGGGGTCTGTGGGCTTTGATCCATGGAGAGAAGCAAATGAAAGCAACTAGATACTCATGCAAGTCCCTCGACATGAAAACAATACGGAGGAAGAAGAAAAAGATAAAGCAGAGGAAAAAGGAAGAGGAAGGGGAGGTGGAAGAGGAGAACATACTGAGTTCCTAGTACAGGTCAGGTGTTACCCCACTGCTTCATAAAGGGGATTGCATCAGCATCTTTATGCCCATTGTACTCAAAACTGCAAGAAGTGAAGTGAAGTCAGTCGCTCAGTCGTGTCCGACTCTTTGCAACCCCGTGGACTGTAGCCCACCAGGCTCCTCCATCCATGGGATTTTCCAGGCAAGAGTACTGGAGTGGGTTACCATTTCCTTCTCAAAAAAACCGCAACCAAGGAAGTAATTTCCTGAGGTCACATGAGCTAAAAAGTAGCTAGACTCCAAAATCTCCTCCATTTCCCTTTTGACCACTCAGGACAGAGTTCATTACAGGTCATTTTTACAGAGCAGACCGTGTATTTACTTTGCATCCAGGATGAAGCTGATCCTTTGACATCTCCACCACCTCATCCCCACCCCATGTTAATTGTTCTTTAAACCCAGTAGAAGATGGAAGATCCTTCTTTGAGATTCATCCCTGTGAAGGAGGGTGGATTGTCAGGTTGCCCACCAAAGAAAACAGTTGCTGACTCCAAGGACTGAACTTCAAGAGGCACCCAGAGCAGCCACCGGTCTATTGCAAAAATGGGAGTGCACTCCTGGAACAAATAACCTATAGGAGGTAAATGATAATATAACTACAGTGAATACTGTGTCGCAAAGACATCAAAGGGAAAGATTCCACCCAGAGGGAACAGCAAAAGAGGAAATTCACTTGGCAAAAGAAAATCCAGAAAGCCAGTGTGTCTGAGTGTGATGGATAGGTGGAGAGTGTCTGGATATGAACTGGAGGTCTTTGTGTTTCTTGAAACTGGCTATGTGGGCACCAAACTTCATTTCCTCTGGGTGCACAGCTAAACTGTAGATCCCAGCCTCTCTTGCAATCATGTCTGGCCAAATGACTGAGAATGTGAACCAAAGTGATATGGACTTGTCCCTCCCTTCCACCATCCCCCTAACCGTTCCCCCCGCCCCAACACCACCATCACCTAGCAATCCTCCAGGGTCTTTCCCATCAGGTAGGAAATGTCAAGTCAGATGACATTGGAAGCTAGGTGTTAAAAATTATGGAACCACCAAGACAGAAGGAGCTTGGCTGACCGAGGTCCACCACTCTGAATAATAAGGTTATTTTAAGATTTTTAGCTGAACAGTACTTCAGACATAATACCCAATACATTTCTTCTAAATTCTCCCATACCTAGTTCAGTTACATTGACAGTGCCCTATATTTGTTACCAAATTCATATGAAAGAAATATTTGCACTTTCTATTTACACTTTCCATGTGCAAGGCAATGTGAGACACTGAAGTCACAAAAATCTTCAGATCCAAAGTTCCTGCCCTTAAAGTTCTCACAATGGGACTCACAGAAATAAAGATGAGAAGTTACACTGAAGAGTGTGTGTGATCTTCACTGTTACTGGAAAGTGGAAAAGCAGTGTGGGAGCACAGAATATATAGTCATGGACTCTGCCTGGGGGCTCAAGGAAGTCTCACAGAGGAGGGTCCATTTGGTTTGGGTCTTGAAGGATGAGTAGGAGTTTTCTTTGTGATGAAGGAAAGGGAAGAAATTCTGGTAAAGGAAATAGCACATAGAATGAATTAGAAATCCCTGTCCTTTAAAAATCAGGGAGCCAGTGAAAAATTGTATTTTATGTATAGTCAATAATTAATTTCCTAATGATACATTAAACCCTAGAAAGCAAAGGTTGCCTATAATTTCTTTTATATTCCTCAATTTCTACACATATGCAAAGGACAAAGGAGAGAGATGGAAGGAGTAAAGGAGGGAAAGAGAGACAAAGGGAAGGAGTAAAGCAGGGAAAGAGAGACAGAGGGAAGAAGGGTGAATGACACGCACTCAGCCTCAGTTACCCAGGGTTGGTGACTGATGAGAAAGAACATTCAGGGTTCATTTGAGTTTCATTTACCCTATATCCATGTTCATTTAACAGCATCTGGCAGCTGTTTTAGGCCATTTCATCCTCCGTTGGAAGCATGATCGGGCCTGAAATGCAAGTTGTAAATAGTGTGTGTTGCATAGTAAAGCTGGGTTTAATGCATAGTATGGTTTATTAATGTTACAGCATTTACTGTGTATTTAGAGTTGTCATTGATTTTTATTCAAAAGGGCATTTTTATTACAACTACATGATGCCAGCAAAATAAAACCCACCCCCTGCCAAAGCAACTTCAGGTTAAACTGCTCTAAGTGCTTGCGAAAAGCCCAGCTAAATTTGGCTGATTTGGATCATTCCTCCCCTGGGATCACCTCATCCCCAAGCCTCTGCATGAAGGATGCAGAGGGGAAATGGACAGTATCCTCACCTGACCCAGGATGGATGCCAAAGAAGCAGAGCATTTGTGGTACCTTATATTGGTATTGACCCTAAAGCTAATGGTCACCTGCCAATGCAGGAGATACGGGAGACCCAGATTCGATCCCTGGGTCAGGAAGATCCCCTGAAGGAGGGCATGGCCACCCACTCCAGTATTCTTGCCTGGATAATCCCCTGGACAGAGGAGCCTGGTGGGCTACAGTCCGTGGGGTTGTGAGGAGTTCGACATGACTCAGCCACTAAGCATGCACACACGCATAAAGCTCACTCCATCTGTGAGTCAGTTAATATGTCAAGGATGTCAGAGGCCATCTTTGGGATATTCTAATTTTATTTCTTGTCCATCAAGTTTGCACCTACAATGAACAGTCCAAACCTGGGATTTCACAGAAGAAGTTTCTGCTATTACAGCTGTCTTCAAAACTGCCACTTGGCAAAGCAAAGATTCTTCCCTCCAATTTCTCCCCCATTTTTTTCCTGGACCCACAAAACCTTTCCTTGTGATTTGGAGATAAAAGAGTGTATTGCCTGGCATGATAGCTACTGGCCACACTGCTGCCGTCGTTTAGTCACTAAGTCGTGTCTGATTCTTTGCAGTCCCATGGACTGTAAACTGCCAGGCTCCTCTGTCCCTGGGATTTCCCAGGCAAGAACACCAGAGTGGATGGCCTTTTTCTTCACTAGGGAATCTTCCCAACCCAGGGATTGAACCCTCGTCTTCTGCATAGGTAGATAGGATTCTTTACCACCAAGCCACCTGGGAAGCCCACTGGTCACATGTGGCTATTTAAATGTAATCATCATTTTTTTTTTAAACTAAAAGTTCAGTTCCTCAGTCACTTTAGACACATTTCAAGTGCCCAGTAGCCATATCTGGCTAATGGCTACCATATTAGACAATGTAAATATGGGACATTTCCATCCCTATTTTGCGATTAACATCAATTCACTGCTATACGTAAGACAGATAATAAACAAGAACCTTCTGTATAGCACAAAGAACTCTACTCACTACTGTATAATAACCTATAAGGGAAAAGACTCTGAAAAACAGCTATATGTTTACATATAACTGAATCACTTTGCTGTGTATCTGAAACTAACAAAACATTGTAAATCAACTATACTTCAATTTTTAAAAAGATAAATATGTATTTGCAAATATATGTATATATATAAAAAATCATTGCAAAAGCTAAATGGCTTTAAAATTTTTTAAAAGAATACACAACTGAATCACTTTGTTTTACAGCAGATACTAACGCAACATTATAAATCAACTGTACTTCAATAAAATAAATTTTGTAAAAAAGAAAGTTCTATTGGACAGCACTGAGCTGCACCATAGGTCCCTCAAGACCATAGAAATAAGCACCCATGTTGCTTGCACAATACAGTCCCCATCCACCCCTTCTTCTCCCTTCCCACAGCCCCTTTCTATAACACACACTCCCAACCTTGTGTCTGAGGTCTTCTGGCCTCTCCCCCTGACTCTAGCCCCTTCCAGCTTCTAAATCACAACCTCTAATTCCAACCTTACCCCTGCCAACACTTGGAAATACTTTCCTTCACGTTCATTCATTCAGTCAAGATTTATTGAGTAGCAAGGAAGTATATGGCACTTGTTTGATGCTTGGGATGCAAAAGCAAAGCAGGCCTCATTTCTCATCCTCAAGGACACCGCAATCAAGCAGAAAGCACTCATTATAACCCTCAGTTGTTGAACAAAGAATTCACAAATCAAGTCATATCATTATCCTGTTTACACACCTTCAGTAGATCACCACAGAAAGGACACGCTGCAGATATTTGCTGTAAATGACTCAATCCGTGTACACACTTTCAGGGACTAATCTTTTGCACACATCACATATGAGTAGAAAAATATTTCTGCCATATTCCCCTTTCCATTGGGGGTGATATCATTTCTTTTACACTCTTCTAAGGTAACACTTTTGACAGACATGTTGGCTTTCTGATACACAATGGGATGCCCACAGACAGAACTTGGAAGGAATAAGCATGAAATTCTTCCCAGAAAGATCTCAGGGATGCAAGGAAAGGCCAATAATTGGGCCTCTCCCAGTGGTAGCCCCATTGGGTGTTCGGCTTGATGGCTCTGCTGTTCATTTGCACCCCATTGGGCCCACTCACCCAGTGCCACAACTCTGTCCCAGGCCACATCTGGCCAGAGAAAGGGAGAAGCTTGCCTGACCCTATTCAGGCCAACAAAGGAAACTTCCATTGTTCCTTGATATGGTGGTGGCGCTTGTAATAGCTCTGTGTCTATGCAGGTTCTGGCCCCTAGTTGACATTTTAGAAAGGTGGGCAAAGAGATGAAGTAGCTGCCCTCCAGAGGAACATGACCTCATCAAAAACAGGTTGTCAGCTCCAGCCCCACTCAGCAGTCTACAGTATTGTCCACCCCAAGTGGTCAACCACTTTCTGTCGTTCCCAGCCCACAGGACCTGGATCTCCAACTGGATGCTTCTTCTCTACCAGGGAACAAGATCTGAAAATAACTTGCAGAGTGCAAGCCAAACAAGCTGGCGGAAAGTCGGGCCCTGGCCAAGGTTTTGGGGGGTTTTAGTTCGTTTTTTGGGGTGGGCACTCCGAAGAAAGAGAGAGGCAGTGGAACTTCCCTCAGCAAAAGCGAGGGGTCCTGAGGAGAGGTGAGCCTGCTGTCCACCAACCCAGCCCCTCGGCGAGTGAGAGAAAAACACACCCGGCATGGGTTCTGTCTAAGCAGTTCCGCTTTATTGCCACACACTCTTGGTTTATATAGGCAAGCAGGGGGGTTTCGCAAGGGACTTTCTATAGTTGCACCAATCACGTTAAAGGTCAAATCATAATATGCCATAGTTGCACCAATCACGTTAAAGGTGAAATCATAATATGCCATAGTTGCACCAATCTCATTAAAGGTGAAATCGTCACGTGCCTTCATTATAACAGGAGTCTATGGTGATCACACGCTGTCCACATCCACGGAAATCAAGAGAGTCAATCAAAAACTGTAACAGACCACGCCCCTCTCTCTTCCACCAGGCGCCATCTTAGTTTCCAACCACAAAGCTAACCCATCTTTAAGGTTTCCCATTTAGGGCCCCACAGTATTTTAGCTATCAGAATCCAAAAATGTATTTACTCTTCAGCCAAACACAACAACTGATTTCCATCTACAATTATTTCTTAAGAAGTAGTAAGGCAACTGCAGGAAGAGCTGTGGCCTTGAGCTCTGGAACATTATTATGCTTTAACACATCCCCTAAGAAACCCAGGGCTCGTGGGACTAACTTTATTGGCTATAGCAGGGCATGGATGTAAGACACCTGAGCATGACCTGCACCTCACTGGTTGCTGCCCAGACCATCTCTCCATGGGTTGTGATGTTTCTGCTTTCCCTTGCATCAACTCAGACCTCTCAGATGTACCTATTCTAATAGCCACTTTTTATCTAATGTAACAGCCACCTAGAAGCCTTTTCTCTTCATGCTGCCCTCTGCACAGGAGCCTGAAGCCAGCCAGCAATGGACTATGGAAGCAGTAGGCTGCACAGTGGCTGAGCATGCCAATGATGGCAGGGGGCTGGGGTCTGCTACTCAGTCACGGACTGTAGAACATTGGGCAAGGTAATCCTCCTCCTCTCCAATCTTCAACTCTCTAAAGTGAGGACAGTTCTCGTGCCTCATCTCCAAGGTAGCAGAGAGGATTCAATGAGATAATCCAGCTGACAACTGGACACGCAGCTCAGTGACCCCTCGTATGTACACAGTAATTGTTAACTACTTCTTTTATTAGACTAGAATTCTTCACTCTGTTGGACATGGACATATTGATAGTTGGAACCTGGAAGGCAAAGCCCTTCTGTTTCTTGGTGTGTGTCAGTCACTCAGTCATGTCCGACTCTTTGCAACCCCATGGACTCTAGCCCTCCAGGCTCCTCTGTCCATGGGGATTCTCCAGGCAAGAAAACTGGACTGGATTCTCATTCCCTTCTCCAGGGGAATCTTCCCAACCTAGGGATCGAACCTGTCTCCTGCATTGCAGACAGGTTCTTTACCATCTAAGGCACCAGGGAAGCCAACTCTCCTCAGTTTCTGCCTTCCATGGCAGGGCATACTGATGACAGCTTCGCTCCCCACCCGGAAAGAACTCAAAGCCCCCTGTGACCTCAGGAGAATCAGAAGGGAGTATACTTAGGTGGTAGGGTGCTCCCTGTCTGTTTGCAATTATGTCTTAAGCTTGATGGAGAAGGAAATGGCAACCCACTCCATTATTCTTGCCTGGAAAATCCTATGGACAGAGGAGCCTGGCAACCTATAGTCTGTGGGGTCCCAAAGAGTCAAATATAGCTGAATGGCTAAACATACACACACAGCCCTTAAGACAGGTAAAATTTTCCAGTGGGTGACAGTCAAAACCTGAAAAATTTCCCTGGGAAGTCAATCACTCCTCAGTAACTTGATAGAACAGAATGACTTTCCATGGAAGCTGCTCCAGAAAAACTGGGGACCCTCTGAGTCAGAATAAATCCTCCTACTGCCTTTCTAATAGTTTTAATGCAACTTAAGTTGGGTTTTTTTCTTTTTTTTAATCATTTTCAGATGGTGAATACTTAAAACTCTGATGAAGGAGTGGATGCGCTCCCCAGACAAGTACTCACAGTTCAGTTCAGTTCAGTCGCTCAGTCATGTCTGACTCTTTCCGACCCCATGAACTGAAGCACACCAGGCTTCCCTGTCCATCACCAACTCCCAGAGTCCACCCAAACTCATCCATTGAGTCAGTGATGCCATCCAACCATCTCATCCTCTGTTGTCCCCTTCTCCTCTCGCCTTCAATCTTTCCCAGCATCAGAGACTTTTCCAGTGTGTCAGCTTTTCACATCAGGTGGCCAGAGTATTGGAGTTTCAGCTTCAACATCAGTCCTTCCAATGAACACCCAGAACTGATCTCCTTTAGGATAGACTGGTTGGACCTCCTTGCAGTCCAAGGGACTCTCAAGAGACTTCTCCAGCACCACAGGTCAAAAGCATCAATTCTTCGGTGCTCAGCTTTCTTTATTGTCCAACTCTCACATCCATACATGACTACTGGAAAAACCATAGCCTTGACTAGATGGACATTTTTTGGCAAAGTAATGGCTCTGCTTTTAAACATGCTGTCTAGGTTGGTCATAACTTTCCTTCCAAGGAGTAAGTGTCTTTTAATTTCACGGCTGAGATCAGTCCTGGGTGTTCATTGGAAGGACTGATGTTGGGGCTGAAACTCCAATACTTTGGCCACTTCATGCAAAGAGTTGACTCATTGGAAAAGACACTGATGCTGGGAAGGATTGGGGGCAGGAGGAGAAGGGGACGACAGAGGATGAGATGGCTGGATGGCATCACTGACTCAATGGACATGAGTTTGGGTAAACTCCAGGAGTTGGTGATGAACAGGGAGGCCTGGCGTGCTGTGGTTCATGGGGGTCACAAAGAGTTGGACACAACTGAGCAACTGAACTGAACTGAACTGAATCACCATCTGCAGTGATTTTGGAGCCCACAAAAATAAAGTCAGCCACGGCTGCACATAAATTTTCAAGCACCCGGGGACCTCCCGAGTTCATCTGTGGACCTTTGCGAAGTCCTCCTCTTGTTTCTCTCAATCACTTGCTATCAGTAACATCTATGTCAGGCAGAATAGGTTGTGTGATGGGCTCTCCCCTTCTATCTGCTTTGAAAATGAGGGTGCTACAGAAGCAGGGGGACAGTGAGCAGAGCCCACCTTGGCTCCAGGTGAGACAAGAAGTGTCTCCTGGCCCACATGTCCCTTGGACAGTTCCTCACACTCAGAAACCCTTCTCAGCTCTTTTTAACTCATAACATTTCTGATGCCAAACATGTGGAGTTTTCATCTCAGACCAACCAATCCTCCAGCAGTCTGTACACTGAGTATCCTACAACTCATTTCATTTCTGACACTAATGACTCAGAGTTGACGGAGACCCCAGAGGCTTCAACTTAGCATGCCAGAGGCTTTCCAGGTGACTCAGGGGTAAAGAATCTGCCTGCCAATGCAGGAGATGCGGGTTTGCTCCCTGGGTCGGGAAGATCCACTGGAGAAGGAAATGGCAACCCACTCCAGTGTCCTTGCCTGAAAAAAATCCCATGGACAGAGGAGGCTGGCAGGCTACAGTCCAGGGTTGCAAAAGAGTCAGACACAACAAGAACAACAACCAGAGGTTTAGGAGCTCCACCCCTCAAGACAGCCCTCACTTCAGATGCCAGTTATAAGTCTCGGGGCCCCAGGTGACCCACGTTTCTGTGGCTACGGTTTCTTTAAAAAAAAAACAAAAACAAAAAACAAACCTTTTCTAGGTTTGATCATTTCCTAGAATGGTTCAGAAAATTCTGGAAAACACTGACCCATTCATTATCTATCTGTATCAGTCCTGGGGAAAAAAGCTGCACACAGCGATGTCAATGTGACTTTTCTGGTTGATGGAAGTTACCAAGTGGTCCAGACCTGGAGAGCGGGAGGCTGTGTAACAAGGTTCTAACGTAAAGCACAGAGCAATTAGCAACGAGATTTACCTCCCTGTCTTAAAAGCATTTTTATTACTTAATCAATCACAAGCAATTTCTAAACAAGGCTGGGGTTTTACTAGGAGCCATAAATCTTTACCATTTGCTTCCTGGAGGAAGAGCAGAAGAAACAGACATGACATTCCAAGAGGGACTTTGTATCAAATAAAACCAAAGGGAACCCAAGCCACTTAGGAAACAGAGAGTGGACAGGAAGTAGCCGCAGGGCCTCAGAGGGTCCAAGGAAGGACGGGCCGGTCGGGGTCAGGTATCTAGTCCGGATGGCAGGTGCCCATTCAATTCCTTCTCATATATTCAGAGGGAGGAAGATGAAGAATGCAAAATGAAAGAAGTGTGCTGTTAACCAAGCAGATTTTCTGCAGTTCCGCTCTTGGCAGAAGGCTTTCTATAGCCAGCCTGTCTCTGGGCCTCAGTTTCCTCATATGCAAATTAGGAGAATTCAGACTCGATTACAACCCAGATTCTCACTACTGACAGCGTTTCAAAATCACTTCAGGAGTGTTTTAAAAAACACTATTGCCAGGACTTCTCTGGCAGTCTAGTGATTAAGATTCCACCCTCCAATGCAGGGAAAGCAGGTTCCATCCCTGGGAACTAAGCTTCTACATGACTCTCAGCCAAAAAGCCAGAACGTAAAGCAGAATGGTCTGACTGAGATGTGATGGGACATTTCCCCCTGAGCATCATGACAGATGCTGAGAGGCAGGTCCAAGGGCCCAGCCCAGTTTTAAATAGTCGGCATAAAAAAAAAAAATGTTTATTTTAAAGAAACTCAAAAAACACTATTGCCAGGCTCCTTCCCAGACCAATAAAATCAGACTCTCTGAGGCTGAGCTGAAGGGTGTTCAATCATCTAGTTCCAGTTGGAACACCCAAGCAGAGAATCTTAATTTGAAAATGCATGCCTGCTCAGTCATGTCTGACTCTTTGTGACCCCATGGAACTGAAGCCCACCAGGCTCCTCTGTCCATGAGATTTCCCAGGCAAGAAGACTGGAGTGGGTTTCCATTTCCTTTTCCAGGGGATCTTCCTGACCAAGGGCTCAAACTGGAGTCTCCTGTGTCTCCCACAGGCGGATTCTTTACCACTGAACCACCTGGGAAATCCATGCTCCAAACCTGCACAGGAGTGAGCTCATCCAGTAAGGACAGAGAGGCTCAGCTGTGTTCACAACTTCACTCTGCTTCCTCGGACAGATCCTCCCTCAGCTCCTCCACACTACCTCCTGGGCTGGGCCCTTGGACCTGCCTCTCAGCATCTGTCATGATGCTCAGGGGGAAATGTCCCATCACATCTGAGTCAGACCAGAGGAGTGGGTCCAGGAAGCCTGGGTTAATAAACACTGCTCTACTTAAAGTGGATAACCAACAAGGACCTACTGTCTAGCACAGGGAACTCTGCTCAATGTTATGTGGCAGCCTGGATGTGAGCGGAGTTTGGGGAAGAGTGGATACATGTTTATGTATGGCTGAGTCCCTTCACTGTCCACCTGAAATTGTCAGAACATTGTTCATTGGCTATACTCCAATACAAAATAAAAAGTTTAAAAAAAAAAAAAAAACAGGTGTGGAAGTTAGGAACCACTGTCTACAGACAATTTGTAACCATGTCAGTACTGTTGACCCTGGTTGTGAAACCCTCTTGGGAGTGGTGCAGAGTAACAGTTCTTCTCTTACAAGACTGATCAGGGCAGAGGGGCCCCCAACACCCAACCATGCTATTTCGACTGGTTCCATCATGAGCAAATAAAGAGAGACTGGGTCAATATAAGGAACCAAGGAAAAGGACCCGATTAACGTGATGCTGCATCTTCCTGAAACATTTTCTTGGGCCCAGGATGGACCTGTTCCAAAGGTGACCTCCTAAGACATGTGGGCCCTTCCAGAGAGGAGTCCTGCAGCAAAGATCATACTTGGCCAACCCCTTACTTACCTCAAAAATCAATTTCTTTTCTGTAGGTAAGTAAAGACTGTCAATTACCTCCCAAATCTTGACCCAGTACAAATTCTTTTTTCCCCTAATTCTACCTGGGATTTGAAGGGAAAACATTTTTTTTTCTTAGTCATATGGAATTATAATCTAGTTCAAAGTCTTCCTTCTATAGAATATTTCCCTTTTTTCTTCTGAACCCTTATAGCATTGATATACCTCTTATATGGAATATAAACAGGTAGGTCAATGCCTGTATGGAATATGGGTTTCCCAGGTGGCACTAGGGATGAAGAACCTGCCTGCCAATGTAGGAGGTATAAGAGACACAGGTTCAATCCCTGAATCAGGAAGACCCCCTAGAGAAAAAAATGGTAACCCACTCCAGTATTCTTGCCTGGAGAATCCCATGGACAGAGGAGCCTGGTAGGCTATGATCAGTAGATCACAAAGAGTCAGACATGAGTGAAAGTAGTTAGCACTACTAGCACTATATGGAATATATCTCATCCTGACTTTATTATAATATTTGTACCATTACATCTTTTCTGCTAGACTGTTGACTCCCTAGTGCAGTAGAAAGAACAAGCTTTTGGAGTCACGTTGGTCAAGTCCCAGCTCCTGTCCTTACATGGTTGTGTGGCTTTATGAAAATTGTTTGAACTTTCTGAGCCTCTGGGTCTGAATCTATAAACAGAAGATAAAAAGACCGGCTAGACAGTGTTGGTGTAGGGATGAAAGGAGATATCATGCCTTGAATCTCTAAGTTTAGCCGTGCTCAGCTTAGAATGTAGTGCTGAGAACCTACCAACTATCCCTGCTATGGTCCGTGGTCAGGAGATTCCTCTCAGGCAGTGATGAGTGCAGAAGAAAGATCCGTTCCAGCATCTGGAGTGGGGAGACGGCAGTGGAGCTGTCTGCTGCGAGGGACCTGGACCAACAGAGAGGACCAGCACTGCTGGCTGTAGGCTCGTTGGAGGACTCCTGCCAATGATAACCCTCTTTATATCTTTCCCATGTCAGGCTTTCACACCGCTTCTCCTGGCAGCTTTCAACAACGCTCAGCAACAGCCCTGTCAACAGCACTACAGCAAATCCCCTACATACAGAGCTTCAAGTTGCAAACTTTCAAAGACCCAATCACATCAGTTGGGTCACGTGTCTGGCATACATTGTCACGTGTGTGTAGCCTGTACAAGAGGTTGTGTTTTTGTGTACTTTACTGTACAGTGCAGTAGAGAGGACAGCAGTACAACATCTTTATTTCAAGTCCAGGATATTTGGAAGCCAGATCAAAAGCAGCAGTGTATAGCCCATTGTATGCGTTGGGTACCTAGCCTAACTTCGCTGGACCCAGAAACAAATTGGACTTGAATTCAATTTTGGAATGGAACTCGTCCGTACAGTAAATAGGGGACTTACTGTATTAAAAATGCAGAAAACTGGGACTTCCCTGGTAGTCCAGTGGATAAGAATCCACCTTCCAATACAGGGGACACAGGTTTGATTTCTGGTCAGGGAACTAAGATCCCACATGGCGCAGGACAGCTAAGCCTGGGTGCTGTAACTACTGAGCCCGTGCTCTGCAACAAAAGATCCTGCACGCCACAGCTAAGACTCAATGCAGCCAAGTAAATAAATATTGCTAAAATGCCTAAAACTTTCTAAACTGCTCATGAAGAATGACCACTCCCTTGGTTCCCTGGCTAAACACATATATACACACTTATATATACATACACACACATGTATATGTATATATTTACATGCATATACATACCCATGAATACACACATATGCAGACAGACATCCACACAGAGGCACTCACATACTCTTACACATACACACGTGCACACATAAGGCATTGTAGTTAAGTAGCTGCAACTCTATGGAGCCCTTTCATTGGATGTAGATAAAGTGGTGTCAACTGCCTCCTTGCCCAGAAACCACTATATTTGTAGAAGGTAAAAATTAAAGTGTTATCCTTCACTAAGCATAATGCTACCAACACAGAGGGTGCAGGGAAGCGGGTGGATTCCTGCCCAGACCTCTCTTACTCCAAGTCACAGGTTGGAAAACTTTCTATAAAGAGTCAAATAGTAAATCTCTGTTGTGCTGTGGGCCACTTAATGTCTGCCGCACTTCTCAAGTCTAGTTCAAAAACAATGATAGATGTTATATAAACAAAAAGGCATAGTTGCATTCCAGTAAAATCTTTCTTACAGAAACAAGGTTTCTGCATCCTAAAGTCTTATGTCTTAATCACTAGGCTGTAGAACTTGGACTTGTTTTTCCTAATTCAAAACACAGTTCTTTTAATTTATTAGCATATAGTAAATCTCTACACCTCTTGACCAAATAATTTCACTCCTAGGAATTTCTCTGATTAAGATTGACCAACAGTTCTGGATCATTTTGTATTCAGAATCTACTTAACTTCCCAGTAAGAGGTGCATGTACATATGTGTCCAATTGCCATGTCTGAGTCTTTGGGACCCCATGGACTGTAGCCCACCAGGCTCTTCGGTCCATGGGATCCTCCAGACAAGAATACTGGAGTGTGTTTCCATTTCCTTTTCCGGGGATTCTTCCCAAGCCAGGGATCAAACCTGCGTCTCCTGCATCTCCTCCATAGAAGGCAGATTCTTTACCACAGCAACACCTGGGACCCCCCAGTAAGAGGTAAGATGAGTCATATTTTTGTCTCCATTTTTCAGATAAAGAAAATGAGTGACAAAGATGCTAAGTGATTTTCCCCTGGACACAGAGCTGGTAAGTGGTAAAGCAGTTATTTCTAACTCTTAAATGAAAACGGTATACAAACTTGGACAAATTGCACAAAAATCTTTGTTTTTTGCAACAAAGTTCATGACAGCATAAAAAGAAATCATCTAAATATCGAGTATGGACCATGGGTAAAAATTATTGTTACAACAGAATAAAAGGCAGTGTTTTCAATTGACAGAGAAGAATGTTGACTCTCTGGTTGCCAAAGAGGCTGCAGCAATTCCTCTCCTCCCTGGATGCATGCCCCTTTGCCATGTTGCTGGTCCTTCCATCAAAAATCAGAGCCTGTTTCCTGGCTGTTGAATGTGAGCTGGCCCTGGGACTTGCTTGACCAATAGAATGAAGAGGAAGTGATGTCATAAGGTGCCCAACACCAGGTCCCAGAAGACCTTGTGGCTTCCACCTTTGCCCTTTTGAGATGCTGTTCTGTGCCCACCATGTGAAGAAGTCACATCCAGCTTACTGGGGCATAAGAGTCTCATGGAGGATAATCAATGCTCTTTTTACTGCCAAACAAGTGACCCCAGGGGAGTAAGGTTACAAACTAAATCACAGAACACCCTGTTAAAATATTCTTTCCAGATAAACAAAGAGTAATGTTTTTACATAATTGCATCTCAAATATCTCATGGACGTGTTTATACTACAAAATTATTCTTTGTGTATCTGAAATTCAAATTTAACTTGGTGTCTTGTATTTTTATTTGCAAAATCTGACAACCCTGCAGGTGCTTAGCAGAAGGACCCAGGCTGAATTGCTGATCTAAAGAACCATGAGAAATGAGAAATGGTTATTTTAAGCTACCAAGTTTTGCAGAGGTTTGTTGCTCAGTGACATGTAGCAAAAACACTTTCCTATTTATTGGCATGGAATATGTTACTGTAGGATTAGGGGGTAGTCATACAGGCAGAGAAGTGGGGCATAAAGAAAAGAAAGACTGCTCACTCTGAGCCGAGAGATGATGCAAAGTACATGTCTGTATGTATATATACATGAGTCTACATGTAAAGTACATACAATCTCTGTGTTCAAATTAAATATTTAATTTTTAATGATGTGTTTTGAGGATGTGTACCAATGTACATAAATGTCAAATATATATTCGGAGGGGAAAAGCCCAAATTTCTCAGTTTGGATTCCAAGAGCTCATCTTTGAGATACTTTTGATAATGATTTCCTAATGAAATCTTTGCTTAGGACGTAATGCTACATTAATATTTTTAAAAGAATAAAATTTACTGATGACATCCAGTTATATTTCAAAACACAGTTATAAAAGAACACAAAGATATGATTCTGCTTTTTTTTTTGCTTTTTTTTTAAATTGGGGTATATTTGCTTTACAGGCTTCCCAGGTTGCACAGTGGTAAAGAATCTGCCTGCCAACACAAGAGACTCAAGAGACTTGGGTTCGACCCCTGGGTTGGGAAGATCCCCTGGAGGAGGAAATGGGAACTAGTCCCAGTATTCTTGCCTGGAAAATCCTATGGACAGAGGAGCCTGGCAGGCTACTGTGCATGAGGTCACAAAGAGCTGGACATGACTGAGCATGCACGCGTAGTTGCTTTGCAATGTTGTGAATTAGCTATATACAAACCCATATCCCTTCCCTCGCCGCCCTCCCTCCCACCCATCTAGGTGGCCACAGAGCACGATTCTGAGTTCCCTGTGCTATGCAGGAGGCTCCCCGCTAGCTGTCTGTTTCACCCATGACATGATCACCCATGACAGCACACGTACATCAGTCTCAATCTCCCAGTTCATCCTGTTTCCTCCCCGCGCCCACACATCCGTTCTCTACAACTGCATTTATATTCCTGCCCTGCAAAAAGGTTCATTTGTACCATTTTCCTAGATTCCACATAAATGCATTCATATACAATATTTTTTTTTCTCTTTCTGACTGACTTCACTCTGTATGACAGAGTCCAGGTCCATGCACATCACTGCAAATGACCCAGTTTCATTCCTTTTAGTGGCTGAGTAGTATTTCATTGTCTCTATGTACCACATCTTCTCCATCCATTCATCTCTTGATGGACATGTGCACACACACACACACAATATACACACAACTGGAACTGACAGTTTTTGATGGTAAGGAGTGGATATAAGTGTTTTTCATTTTGTTTTTCCTCTTCTTGGCACTTTCTCATTTTCCAACAATGTACACTTCTCTCTTGTATAACAAAGGACGTGTGAGCATCTGTGCATCTGGGTGTGTATTTACTGTGGCCTTTAATCCCCTGGCCTTGCATCAGTTATTAAGTATTTTCAGAGTTCTTGGGCTTTCCCCAACACTGTGTGTGAAAGCAAGCATGTGTATGTGTGTGTTAGTCACTCAGTCCTGTCTAACTCTTTGTGATCCTACGGACTGTAGCCTGGCTCCTATGTCCATGAGATTTCCCAGGCAAGAATACTGGAGCAGGCTGCCATTCTCTTCTCCAGGGGCTCTTCCCAACCCAAGGATCGAACCCATGTCTCAATCCCTTACATCTCCTGCATTGAAGGCAGATTCTTTACCATCAGAGCTACCAGGGAAGCCCAAAAGCGAGTACTGGAAGCTATAAGTGAATAAAGGATGACGCATGCTCCTCTGGCCCAGGGGAGAGTGAAAGAAGAGAAGACCTAGGTAGTTATTTAGAGTATGTGGTGCTCAGGATGTACAGCATTCAGTGGCCCATCTATCTGTCTAACCTAAATGTAAGAGGGATCAGTGTCTACTTACAAGTCAGCCTGACTCACTCCCCATCACCCCACTTCCAGCTGAGAAGTGAGGACCCCTGCCTTCTTGACAGGCTCACACAGCTGCTGCGTGAAGCTAGATTTTGCTTGAGCAGCCTCAGTAGATCAGGAATGCCAACATCTGGTTAATTCCATCCTAGCTGTGTAATCCAAACCATCAGGGACATTAATAATGACACCACACCAATGCTTTATAAAACTGTCTCTCTGATGGGGGTCACATTCAGTGCCAGCTTTCAATTATCCACACAAGGGAGGAAAAGGGGCCTGCTTAGGGCCAGAAAAAGAGCAAATTCAAGACAATAAATAAAACCCAGTCTGCAGATAATAGGCTAGGAGGATCATCTGTATTTAGATAATTGAGTTATGACCATAAGCAAGCCATTTATTCCACAAACTTTGTATGTGTAAACCAGGACTCCAATTTATTAATTTACTGCTAGAAATGAATGCACTGTCATGTGGCCCAGACACTCACATCCATCTGACGGAACATGCATTTGCTCCATCAGCGGCAGCTACCAGGGAAGCCAGATTATCAAAAGGTTGCTTGGTGAGTATGGAATCCATACAAGAGGAGCTTGCTTTGTAATTTAAATTAAGCAAACATTTATTGTGCTTTATATGTCAGGATCGTGCTAGGTAATGAGGACCCAAAGATGTGAGGCCCAGCTTTGAAATTTGCCGTCAAATAGAGAAGCATGGTTGGATAGTCATTTAATGTGATCAGTATCACACCAGAGATGTCACACATATGGGCAGGGACTCTGGAAGCCTGGAAAAGCGTCTCCCTAACAGGAGCTAAGTTAAGATGTGGGTGCATAATAAGTCATTTCAGTTGTGTCCGACTCTGTGCAACCCTATGGACCATAGCCCGCCAGGCTCCTCTGTCCACGGGATTCTCCAGAGAAGACTACTGGAGTGGGTTGCCATGCCCTCCTCCAGGGGATCTTCCTCACCCGGAGATCAAAGCCGTATCTCTTACATCTACCTTCATTGGCGGGCAGGTTCTTTGCCACTAGCGCCACCTGGGAAGCCCCTAAGTTAAGGACTTAAGCCTTAACTGAGGTTGCATTTACGGCAGGGTAGATTTCAGGCAGATGAAAGAGTGTGTGCAAAAATACCTAGAGAGGGTCGTCCCTGGGGGTCCAGTGGTTAACAGTTCGTCTTCCAAAGCAGGTAGGGCAGATTCAATCCCTGATCTCAGGGCCAAAAAACCAAAACATAAAACAGAAGTGATATTGTAACAAATTCAATAAAGACTTTAGAAATGGTCCACATCAAAAAATCTTTTTAAAAATAATACCAGGAGAAGATGTGAAGGGTCCTTTTGTATGAAGGGGTAAGAAATGGTGAAAGTTATCAGATTGTGACAATATTTGAATGCTAAGGAGGTTGGGTGTTATCACCACGCCAATGGTGCTCAACTTCAGGTACATCAGACTGACCTGGGATACATTTTAAAGACTGTGAATCTTCTACTGACCCAGAATCTCAGGAGAAGGGGCTCAGGCATTCATATTATTGAGAGAATACAAAGCTAATTCTGAAGTGCAGCCTGGGAAGAGATTCTAACACAGGAGATAATGGAATATATTTTCAAAACTCTTAGTGGACTTAATAGGGATGTTACTTTATACCCATTCCACAGGTGAGGAAACTGACAGTGGGGAGAAAACTCTTTCAGTGGCGGGGGAGTGTGGAAACAGGGCTGGTATATTAGTCAGAAGTATTCTTCAGGGAAACAGAATCAGTGGGAATCATATAGATATAGATTTTATCTGTAAAGAGAAAAAGAAAATGTTAGGAATTGAAGTATGAGACTATGGGGATGGCAAGTCTGAAATCTCTAGAACAGACTAGAAATTCAATTAAGAGTTGATGTTGAAGCAGGCTGGGAACTTTGGGCAGGTCTCTATATTACAGTTTTAAGCATTCCTTCCTTTTCAGGAAACTTCAGTCCTTACTTTTAAGGCCTTCAAGGGATTTAATCAGGCCCATCCACAAAGGGTAATCTGCTTTACTCAAGTCTACTGATGTAAATGTCGATCACATTTTTAAAGGACCCCCACAGCAAAATCTAGACTAGTGTTTCACCAAACAACTGGGAACCATTGGCTAAGTCGACACACAAAATCAGCCATCACAGGGACTTCCCTTGTGGTCCAGTGGTGAAGACTCTGGGTGCCAATGCAGGGGGGCACGTGTCAGGGAACTAAGATCCCACAAGCTGTGCAGCACAGACAAAAGGTAAATTTTTTTTAATTGCAAAAAAAATAAATAAACCATCACAGCTGGACTCTCAGCTCTAGCCCAGCTCTGTTCTCCTTCCTGGTTGAGCGAAGGATTTGGACAGGAGGAAAAGTTTCTCCTGACAATCAAGGCTACCAGCTCCTCTGACCACCTCTCTCCCAAACAAGGATGTTGAATTTGCAGCCTGGAAGACAATGCCTTAATCCAGAGCAAAAGATACCGAACCAATGGCTCGAAATCTTGATATATACCATGCACCACCCAGTGGACCAGCCCATGCAGTGTTCTTTAAGGAAACTTTGTTGTTTTTCCACTTTAATGGGGCTGGGCTGATACAATGAAAATCACTGGTTGCTGTCCTTTCAATATTTAATAAGTACAAATGAACTGATGCACAGTTCACTGGTCTAACCACGCTGACGATTTTGATAAATGGCTCCTTTATATTTTCATTTCATAGACTTTCACATCACACACTGAGAATCAGGAATGCGCTGCTTCATGGTGCAAAACTTGCCCACCAAAGAGAGGCCTTCCCCCAGGTGTGGGGAGCTTGGGCAACGGATGCAGCCTCCGGCAGCCTGGCTTCCTCTCCTGGTCTGCTCCCCTGGGCCCCAGCTCTGCAGGAGCCTACTGCTGCCAGCTTCCTGGAGCAAGAATGCATTTGGGTTTTTTTATTAGATTGATCTAAATCAGTAACTATGGTTCCATCTAAATCTTATTTTATTCTACTCATCTGATGGCAAAAAAGTAAATACATAAATACTGAACAATCACATTGTTTCAAAGGATGTTTAAATCAGAAGAGATCTTTAAAACACACTCATAACACTCTGAATTCACTAGAGATCAGGAATGGAAAACAAAGCACCCAAAGTCACTGCCTCTGAAAACAGAGCAGGTTCCCAATCTACTTGCCGGCCTTTCTATTTCTCCCTTCCTTCCTTCTTTCTTTCCTTCCTTCAATTTTTTTTTTTTTTTTTTTTTTTGCACCTCTGGGATTTCCCTGGTGGTCCAGTGGCTGAGACTCCACTCTCTCAGTTCAGGGGCCCCAGGTTCAAGCGCTGGTCAAAGAACTAGAACTAAGAGATAGAATGCCACAACAAAGAGTGAAGATCTTGTGTGCTGCAACTAAGATCCAATGCAGGCAAATAAATAATAATTTTTTTTAATTGTGTAGTTCTATTTACAAGAGTATTTTATATGCAGGCTTCCCAGGTTGCGCTAGTGGTAAAAAAAACAAACCCTCACCTGTCAATGAAGGAGGCATTAGAGACAGAGGAGTTTGGTCCCTGGGTTGGGAAGATCCTCTGGAGGAGGAAAATAGCAACCCACTCCAGTATTCTTGCCTGGGAAATCCCACGGATAGTGGAGCCTGGCGGGCTACGGTCCATGGGGTCGCAGAGAGTCAGACGGGATTGAAGTGGCTTAGCACACACACACGTATTTTATGTTTTCCAAGTAACCGGCGTTTTCCCCAAGCCTGCGTGCTTCCTCCCCATCCTCCTTTGAGCTGCCCATTGTGTATGATGGAAAGCAAATACTGGCACAGTCCTGCTGTCTGCCCAGGTGAAGGAGCTCAGTGATGCTGACACAAGGCAGTGCAAATTCAAGCTCGGCAGCTCTCAAACCCAATGACATTTTGGAAGAATCTGAAAAAAGGTAATTATTGTGTGAAGGTAAATTTGCCCCGGGGAAGGAAAATAACAGAGACAAAATGAATGACTGAATATTTCAACTGTAAAAGCCTGTTCACAGTGAGCTACTATGCAAGCGAAGACCTGACCTGCCAGTGTGCAAGGATTTCGCCCGGAGAAAGAGCCAGATTCATCAGGGTTAATGTCTTTCCTCTGGTTTTTCACATATCTGCCTCCCTGGGTAACCAAGGGCACAGTGAAGCCATCTTAGCTCCTCTTATCGATGCTGAAGTATAACTTTTATCTTGACGGCTCTCCTCTCTCTTTTCCTTTACTGATCTCCCTGGACTTCTTTGTTTGAAAGCTAAAAGCTCCTTTGGAGTCCTGGCTCATATATGACAGGTGTTCTAACTGCACGCAAATACCCACATAAAAATACAACCACACAATCACAAACAAATATGGGCATACACACGGGCATGTGTGCATACATTAATACACACACACATGTCCAACTCTTGAGAAGTCTGCAGTCTCAGAGGACTGCTACAGTTCAAAATAACTGCCAACCTGGAATTATCTCCGAAGCAAAATGGGAACCCAGGAAAGGAGCAGGGCTGTGGGCTACTTTGCTGGGTGGTCAGGAGGGCTCCCCAGAAGAGTCAGGTGCTGAGATGAGACCTCAAGGGTGAGGAGGAGGGCAGAAATAGATTAGAGAGTTCTTTGACAGAAGGGAAGAGCACACGTAAGAGGGCTGAGGGGCCAGGAGCCTGGCATGTTCAGAAGACTAGTGAGTGCAGAACTCTCAGAGAATAAAGCCATCCAGCTTCTGTGAACTTGGGCCATGGCTGAAGACTCTAAGGCAGCCCCAGATATGATCTCTGGGTCACTGGGGCTGGAGGAAGAGGAAATCTGGCCTCCCTAAGGTGGCTTAGTGGTGAAGAATCTGCCTGCTAGTGCAGGGGCCTGGGGTTCAATCCCTGGGACGAGAAGATCCCATGGAAAAGGAAATGACAACCCACTCCAGTGTTCTTGCCTGGGAAATCCATGGACAGAGGAGCCTGGTGGGCTATAGTCCATGGGGCCGCAAAGAGTCGGACACGACTAGAATCGACTTAGCAAACACTCTTACACTTACTAATTATTCGCCTTTCCCGACTAGAGTGGCTTCCCTTGTAGCCCAGTTGGTAAAGAATCTGCCTACAATGCAGGAGATCTGGGTTCAGTTCCTGGGTTGGGAAGATCCCCTGGAGAAGGAAATAGCAACCCTCTCCAGTATTCTTGCCTTGAGAATCCCATGGACAGAGGAGCCTAGCGGGCTACAGTCCCTGGGGTCGCAAGAGTCAGACACGACTTAGTGACTTAACCAACCACCCAACTAGAAGGAAATCTTCATAGAATGGAAGCATGTATAGCAATGCCTGGCACACAGAAGGATCTGAGAGTATGTGTACTAGGTGGGTCAATCAGTCAGTCAATGTGGTTAGCCCCCTGCAAGGGTTTCCTGAACACACTAAGTAAACGCTAACCACTTCCAGAATAGAAACAAGCCGCAGGTTAAGAAAGCTCCCTGTCTGCCATGTGTGGTTGCTCACGTGACAGATGGGAGGCTCTCATGTCATGTGATCTGATTAGCATCCCCCCTCAAAAGGGCATTCTTCTTGGATATGATTACACCATCTGTCCTAAAAGCATTCATGATTCATGATCAGACAAGCACCAAACCCCATTTGGCAGGTTTTATAAAGTGACTCTCTCCTCTCAGCTGGGTTCTGGCCATGTGTGGGCAGTATTTTGACATTTTCAAATGAAATATGGGCTCAAATGAAAAACACATCAAGGACTGAGATGATCTGGGCCGGGGAAGAACATTGTACTCTGTGAATTCTCAGGGTATAACCAGGAGCGGAAAGGGACACATGCAAGTCTAGAAAAATATGGACAAATTTTATCCCGTGAGAAACATTATGAAACTCTGGTTTCATCTCCCTGAAGGAATTGCTGGAGGCTTTATTACATACTGACTCCCCTAGTGGCTCAGACGGTAAAGCGTCTGTGTACAGTGTGGGAGACCGGGGTTCGATCCCTGGGTCAGGAAGTTCCCTGGAGAAGGAAATGGCAACCCACGCCAGTACTCTTGCCTAGAAAATCCCATGGACGGAGGAGCCTGGTGTCCATGGGGTCGCAAAGAGTCAGACATGACTGCGCAACTTCACCTTATTACGTACACCTGGTGTGCACGTATATACTCAGTCACTCGGTCGTGTCCGACTCTTTGAGACCCCACGGACTGCAGCCCACCAGGCTCTTCTATCCATGGGATTTCCCAGGCAAGAGTCCTGGAGCGGGTTACCATTTCCTCCTCCAGGGGCTCTTCCCAACCCAGGGATTTGAACCTGAGTCTCCCACACTGGCAGGTGGAGTCTTTACCACTGAGCCATGTGAGAAGCCCTTCATATAGCTGGACAAAGACTCAGAGAACACACCCCACACATGCTGCAGAGTCTAAGGTGTAAATGATCGTAGAGGAGGAATTGGAGAAGACTACAGAGCCGAGGGCAGCGATGAGTATCCTTCCTTTACGTGGAGCCCTACACCAAGGTCACAGGTGTGGATCCTTGTACCAGGTGACAGGACAAAAGTCTCCAGAACCCCATAGCAGCTGTTGCCCTGAGCCTCCTCACGCCCCCCACCGGGGACTCAAAACTAGCCATTCCCTCACTCCTTATTAGGTAAAATATCCACCCTGCAGCATCCTAACCAATCACCTAATGCTACCCTTCCAGCAGGAATTTTCTTTGCCCGGCTGCTATAAACATCGGCTACTAGCCCATGAAAGGCAGAGATTCTTCTTTGAGCCAACCGGCTGTTCTAACAATGCTTCCAGCTCTAATAAGCTCTATTCCCCTCTCATTCTGCCTCATGTCTGGAAACTGCTTTCCAAGCCGCACATACACCACAGCACTTTACAGACGAGAAGAGACTGGGTAGTTGTTCCTGCCCAGTCACCACATCCTCCCTCCCCACTGGTGAGAGAAGCTCCACTTTCCTTCAAGAAGCCACTCACTCCCCATTCTTGGTTCCTGTAATTTGGATGAAGCCCAAGTCTAATTTCAGGGATGCGTGCTTGAATCAAAGTGTGTTATTCCCTGGCCATGTGATTAACCCATGTCAGATCAAAGAGAGAAATTCTGAGATTTATTTTTTTTCTGAAACAAAGAAAAGGTTTCTGCCTGGGGAAGTTACTAAGCTCTAAGAAGACACATCTCAGGCTATCAGCAACCCATTTGCTTTCTCTTGTTGAGAGTCTGCCTAACAAAGTACCCCATGCAAGGGTGAGCTGAAGCTGAGAAATGGAGGAAGTGAACTCTAAAAGTAGATGAGTCCCTAGCGAGCACAAGCAATGGATAGTTCAATTACATAAGCCCCAGCTTCCTAAAACTCCTTGTCATAATTAAACCCTGTGGTATAATAAAGATATGAACTTCCCAGGTGGCTCAGTGGTAAAGAATCTGCCTGCAATGCAGGAGACATGGGTTTGATCCCTGGGTCAGGAAGTTTCCCTGGAGGAGGAAATGGCAACCCATTGCAGTATTCTTGCCTAGGAAACTCCATAAGCAGAGGAGCCTGGTGGGCTATAGTCCATGGGGTCCTACAGAGTCAGACATGACTTAGTGACTAAACAACAAATACTGAAAATGTACATTTAGTCTTTGTCCCTGATTCCTTCAGACAGCTCCTAAAGTCCTTGACATTTCTTGAGAAATAGTGATTTTTGTCGTACTGGCTTCCCTCTTGGTCACCCCTGAGTTTCTGCTAGTGGGATGATGTGGAACAGGACATCTAAATGGCCCCAGGATAGGACTGGGCACCAGAAAGACCAAGAGATTAGAGAGTTGGAACGTTCAGCTCCCACCACTGACCTTCAGAGCTAGAGGAATGGCTGGAGGTTGTACTCTTTAAGAAAAGAACAGATTTGAACCACAAGACTTGGGGGAGCTGCTGGGTTAGTGAACACATCAGGGTGGTAGAGGATGACACACCTGGAGAGGACATGGAATCTACACACACACACGCACACACACACGCATGCACACGCACACACACACTGCACCTGTTCCATTTAGCTATTCCTGAATCGTTGTTGTTGTTCAATTGCTCGGTCCTGTCTGACTCTTTGAGACGCCCATGGACTGCAGCATGCCAGGCTTTCCTGTCCTTCACCATCTCCTGGAGCTTGCTCAAACTCATGTCCATTGAGTCGGTGATGCCATCCAACCATCTCATCCTCTGTCCTCTGTCATCCCCTTCTCCTCCTGCCTACAATCTTTCCCAGAATCAGGGTCTTTTCTAATGAGTCAGCCTTTTGCATCAGGTGGCCAAAGTGTTTGAACTTCACCATCAGTCCTTCCAATTAATATTCAGGGTTGACTTCCTTTAGGATTGACTGGTTTGATCTCCTTGCTGTCCAAGGTACTCAAGAGTCTTCTCCAACACCACAGTTCAAAAGCATCAATGCCTCAGTGCTCAGTCTTCTTTATGGTCCAACCCTCACATCCATATATGACTTCTTGAATTGTACCCCTTTCTATTAAACCAGGGGCCTCCCAGGTGGCACTAGCGGTCAAGAATTTCCTGCCAATTTAGGCAACATAAGAGACTTGGGTTCAATCTCCAGATCTGGAAGATCCCTTGGAGCAGGAAATGGCAACTCACTCCAGTATTCTTGCCTGGAAATTTCCATGGATAGAGGAACCTGGTAAGCTACAGTTTATGGGGCTGCAAAGAGCTGGAAAAAACTGAGCAAGTGACATTTTCACTTTCACTGTCTATTGAACCAGTAACCATAAGCAAAGTGATTACCTGGGTTCTGTGAATCATTCTAACAGATCATCCTGTGCATTCAGTTGATGTCATAGAATTGGAGAATTGGCTGTTGGCACAGAAAAACATCTCATGTTTGACTGCAGAAGAAAACACCATGCAAAGTCCTTCCAGTGAGATTTTCTGTCACTTGTAACCAAGAATCCTGATTGTTCAAGAGTTCCAGATGTAGAAAATTTTAGGAACTCACCCATGGTCACACAGTTAATCAGAGATAGCACTGGGACTTGGGCCAGATCCATGTAACTCTAAAACCTGAAGTTTTTTCTCTGGAAATCCAAAGTTTTCCTGAGAGGATTGTCACCACAGAAAGGATTTCATCCTTAGATGGGAGGCTACACTGCATGCCTCTTAAAACTCCAAGTTTCTCTCACTGTAAATATCTTCCCACAGATGATCGTAAGGAAGCCTACCCACCACACTCCAAAGAAGTGAGATCATCCAGTCACCGCAGCCCCAGACCCTCTCTTGTCCTGGCTTTCTGAGCACCATCCTGTTAACTATATATTGGTGCTTGCCATCTACCTCTACAAGGATTAAAGCATGTGCTGCTGCAGCTGCCGATTTTCAACACCCCCTAAAAGAAATTCAAGGTGGAGAGCAGAAATGAGGCACTCTGTGCTCAGGAAAGACTGGCAGGACAGGTCTTCAGAGTCAGATGTGTTCAGGAGCTGATTTTGTGAGCCCAGTTCCTGTATCTCCCCAGATCTAGAAAAGCGCTCGAAATCCTTCATGGTGATGACTGCTCCTCGGTACTAGCAGAAACTTTCTGCAGTATATATATGTGATTTTGGCGAAGGGAGTACATGCAATCAAGCATATATATATATATGATAAATATCATACATTATATATATCATATCATATAGATATGATATTCGCCAAAATCACATATATACTGACCTCCCCCTCTGCCTCTTTGGAGCGGTTTCTTAGAGTTATCTGAGATGCTGTCTCCTGGGCTTACAGTCCTCATTTTGCCCCCAAATAAAACTTAACTTGCATTGTGCATTCACGTCGTGCATTTTTTAAGTTGACGCGACACAATGGCGTCTGTGAGTCTACGCTGCCAACACAGCCCATGACATACTAGTCAGCTCTTTCCTGAACAAAGCTAAGCAGCAGGGTTGAGGGAAAATAATCTCTTTAGCTTGAAGTCAAGCGCATGAAAGGGACTTTAATAAACTGTCTAAAAGGTTGGCAGTTTGCTCTTTCCATTTTCTAATTTCCTCTTATCGCTCCAAAATAAATTATAACATCCTTCTGGCAGGGGCCATATCTGAAGCATTTTAGTGTCTCCTTCAGCCTCCAGCTCTGTGCCTCATGTGTAAGAAAACATGTCGACTGGCTCATTCAGGACCTTTTTCTCATCCTGCTTTGATTCATTGTCTCTGTCTCCTTCTAGATCCAATGCCCCCAAGTCTGATGTTAGGAAGTCCTTTTCCAAGCCTTTTTCACAGATGTTTGCCACGTGTGTTGTGCTGATTGGCTGTGAAATTAACCTTGGTTGACATTAGCTCATCAGTCATTTAAAATAAAATGGCAGCTGGGAAGCAGATCGTTGAATGGGGAATAGGATCATAGAGAGAGCCAGGAATAGAAACTTTGGGGGCATCTGGGAGAGATGGGGCAGTATTAGAAGGGGAGAGACACAGATCTGGGTATATCTGGATTCAATGAATGAAGGTGACAAAGTGCAGGATCTAGAAAGTTCCGTGCACAGACTTCAGGGAGGCACCCGGGGAGAACAGAACATGATCCAGCCACACTGGTCTTCTTTCCTGAATACCATGTATTTTCTCCTCTAGACCTTTGTGCATGCTCTTCTCTCTGCCAACAATGGTTTTCTCCCCACTTCCCCCATTTTCTTGGTTGGTTCTAGTCTTCCATTTCATCTTGCCTGATATGTGACCTCCTTCTGGGAGCCTTTGCTACACATCACAGTGCCCCATGGCTGCAGTCTTATACCTTCGCATCCTAGATGCTAGAGTGAAGCATTGGCTCTGTGGCAGGGATCTGCTTCCTTAGGAGTATATTGAGCTTTTTCTTTTTTAAAACTTACTTGTTTATTGATTTCTGGCTGTGCTGGGTCTTCACTGCTGTGCAGGCTTTTCTCTAGCTGTGCTGAGCAGGGGGCTGCGCTCCAGCTCAGTGTGCAGGCTTCTCACTGCGGTGGCTTCTCTTGTTGTGGCGCATGGGCTCGAAGGCATGTGGACTTCAGTACTTGCGGCACATGAGCTCAGTAGTTGCAGCTCCTGGGCTCTCGAGCACAGGGTCAGTAGTTGTGGCTCATGGGCTTTGTTGTCCTGCGGCGTGTGGGATCGTCCCAGACCAGGGATCGAACCCATGTCCCCTCACTGGCAGGCGGATTCTTCACCACGGAGCCACCAGCAAAGCCCTTGAGCTTTAAAGTGTCTCCACTCAGTTGTCCCAACTTCCCAGCAGCCCTGAGAGATCAGTGGGTCATGTCTCATCCACTGCGTTCAACAAAAGATGTAAATGGAAGCTCAAGAGAAGTTGAGAGATTCACACAAAGACCACGTTAATGATGCCTGGGGGCATAACTCTAATCCAAGTCACTTGGTACAAGTCCAAAGCCTTCCACCAACAGGCTGCCCATAGCATGAGCTGGAGGGAGACAGAGACTGCTGGGAGCTCTGTGCGCACATGGGCATGGAATTCTGCAAGGTTCTCTGTCTTTTGAGAAGAAAATCGGGCTTCCCGTACCAGAGGTCATTCTGGATAGAAAAGTCACTTTCTTTCTTTCACACTTGTGCCAACTTACAAAATGGACATATGTTGGATTCTGCCTTATACCACTGAAGGCAGAGAAAGACAAAGGTCTGCAGATAGGAGATCCTAGAATTGTTTCCTGCAGACCTCTTGCCAGGCCTACCTTGACTTACACAGAATAGAAAGAGGCAGGATCTAGATACATAACAGGTATGCTCAGCCACCCTCCTCCAAAGGCAGTGATGAGGAGACATCCATTCATTCAGCAAATGTCCACAAAGTCTTACTGGGTCCTGGGTTCTGGGAGCACAGAGAGAATGAAATAAGATGAGACCTTATCTCAAAGTGCTCAGACCTGGTGGGAAAAAAAACAGAAAGTTGTGTTCATATATTATGATTCTCTTCTTTCCTGTTGCTCCTTATTTTTTCCTTATTTCTTAAACTTTATTTTACAGGGTTGGGCTTTTTTTTCATCTTATTCTATCATTTTTATCTCTTGGGGTACTAATTTTGTCTGTTGTTTTAGCATTCTTCCCCTTATTGGTTAGTTTCCTTGTGTGGCTTGTCTTTATTATTATTATTATTATTGTTGTTATTGTTAGCTCATTTTCAACAAGTGCTGTATACCATCTGGGATTTCAGTGTACTCTGGGTCATTAAACATTGTTACAGGGTAGCTCTGGGTTTGTTTTTTTTTAGGCTATGGGAGCATCAATGGTCTGGACCACTTTTTCTTAATATTCATTTTTATTTATTTATTTATCTGTCTGCATCAAGTCTTAGTAGCAGTGTGCAGGATCTTTGATCTTCACTGCAGCATGTGGGATCTTCAGTTCCATCATGCAAACTCACAGTTACGGCATGTGTGATCCAGTTTCCTGACCAGGGATAGAACCTGGGTCCTCTGCACTGGGAGAGTGAAGTCTGAGCCATTGGACCACCAGGGAAGTGGTCTGAACCATTTTTTAAAGTATTTTATTTATTTATTTTTTATTTGCCTACACTGGATCTTAGCTGCAGCATGTGGGATCTAGTTCACTGACCAGGGATCGAACCTGGGCCCCCTGCATTTGAGAGAGCGGAGTCGTAGCCCCTGGACCATCAGGGAAGTCCCTGGACCACTTTGAGAGTAATCTCTTGAGTTTCAGCAAATTTGGACCCCACACCCAGTTTGGATGCAAATCTGAAGTTTTAATTTTCTTTCAGTAACTTTAACCTTTCCTAAGGGGCTCTCTCAGGCTCTGGGATTTATGAAGGGCTCAGTCACTTTTTATTGCTTTATTTTGTGCAGAATATCTGGGTCTTAATAGCAAACAAACTGGGCTTCCCTGGTGGCTCAGACGGTAAAGAAGCCACCTGCAATGCAGGAGACCCAGGTTCGATTGCTGGGTCAGGAAGATCCCCTGGAGGAGGAAATGTCAACCCACTCCAGTGTCCTTGCCTGGGAAACCCCATGGACAGAGGCGCCTGGCAGGCTACAGTCCACAGGGTCACAAAGAGCTGGACACAACTGAGTGATGACACTTTCACTCTCACATTTTGTGTTATGGCACCTGGAGGCGCCCTTTCTTTTCTTTCAAGCACAGTCACTTTCTATCGTCTTATTTTGTGCAGAGTATCTGTCTTAGAGCAAACAAACTGGCACCACATTGCTGGAAACTCCAAACAGAGACTTGGAAACCATAACAGATCATGCTGGATTTTTCTCAAAAGGAAAACAGGGAGCCTGGAAGTTTCCATGGGGTCTTCACTCAGAATGATGTTCAGTAGAAAACGTCTATTTGAAATCAGCACCTGGAGCCCTGAAGACAGTCCTGGGTCTGTTCTGGAAAATACTTTGAGACCCTGAGGAGCTCACTAGGATTCTCTAGAGACCTGTGTCTTCCTCCCTAATGAGTAAAGCTCCTCCCCTCCGAGACATGAACAACAGGAAGGACTTGAGAGAAGTCTCTGGAAATAAGAAGAGAGGTCCAACAAAGAGCTATGGACCAGGGCTGGACACTGGGTGCCAGAGAGTGGGCCCCAACAGAATGAGGAGGTGAGCGGGGGGCTGTCCTGTCACGAGAGTTCCTGTCACAGGCTCTCAGAAGAAGGTCATGCCCAGGACATTTAATAGCCAGACAAGGCAGTGAGACTGCAAAGAAAAGAAAGAGCAAGGGGAAAAGGAGCAGGCACTTACATGGGAACTACTCCAGGAAGTGACGGACTTTATTTCTAGAGCAATTTTAAGTTTACAGCAAAGTTGACCCCAAAGTACAGAGACTTCCCACAAACCCCACCTCCCACCCACCCCCTCCACAATTTTCTCCTTTGTTAATATCTTGCTTTGATGTGCTACATTTGCACCGTTAATGAGCCAATATTGAGACATCAGTACTAACTAAAGCCCATGGCTTACATGAGGCTTCCCAGGTGGCTCAGCGGTAAAGAATCCACCTGCCAGTACAGGAAACAATGGTTTGATCTCTGGGTTGAGACGAAACCCTGCGTGGGAAATTGCAATGCAGTCCAGTATTCTTGCCTGGGAAATCCCGTGGACAGAGGAGCCTGGTGGGCTACAGTCCATGGGATAACAAAGAATCAGGGACGACTGAGCAACTGGGCACACACACACACAGTTTACATGAGGGTTCACTCTTCACAGCCCTTGTGTTGTACAGTTCTCTGGGTTTGAACCAAAATATAAAATCATATATATACCGTTATGGCATCATACAGAATAATTTCACTGCCTGTAATAGACTGTGTGTGTCCCCCTATCAAAATTCGTATGTTGAAACCTAATCCCTAATGTGATGGTATTTGGAGATGAAGCCTCTGAGGAGTGATTAGGTCATGAGTGGGGCATCCTCATAAATGGGATTAGGGCCCTTATAAAAGAGACTCCAGAAAGGCCCCTTGCCTTTTCTGCCATATGAAGACACAGCACAAAGATAGCCACCTATGGAACAGGAAGCAAGTTCTCATTAGACACTGAACCTGGTGCCATCTTGACCTTGGACTTTGCAGGCTCCAGAACCTTGAAAAATAAACTTCTGTTGATAAGCCGCCCAGCCTAGGCTGTTTTTGTTATAGCAGCCCAAACAACACACTGTCCTAACATCTCATTTTATAAACATTTGTATTTATAAACACGCAATTACCATACGGTTGAACCATTCCACTTCTTTGTATAAACCCCAAAGAATTGAGAATAGGAACTCAAAACAGAGATTTGTACACCCATGTTCATAACAGCATTATTCACAGTAGCTAAAAGGTGGAAACATCCCTGTGTATATCGATGTATAAACGGAGAACTGAATGGGTATATATACATACAGTAGAATATTGTTCCGCCTTTAAAAAGGAAAGCAATTCTGATACACACTACAACATGGGCAAACCTTGAAAACATCAAACTAAATGAAAGGAGCCGCACAAAAGGACAAAGCTTGTGTGATTTCATTTACGTGAAGTACATCAAGTAATCATAGAATTGACTTCACTTTCACTTTTCACTTTCATGCATTGGAGAAGGAAATGGCAACCCACTCCAGTGTTCTTGCCTGGAGAATCCCAGGGACAGGGGAGCCTGGTGGGCTGCCGTCTATGGGGTCGCAGAGTCGGACACGACTGAAGCGACTTAGCTGCAGCAGCAGCAGCAGCAGTAATACATAAAATATAAAATAAGAATTTTACCAGGGCTGGGCAGTGTGGTAAGTGGGAGGGAATGGGGAATAGAGAGAGAATTAGTGTTTAATGGGAGCAGAGTTCCAGTTTCAGATAATACAAAAAGTCCCGGCGATGGATGGTGGTAATTGTTGTACAACAATATGAATGTACTGACCGCCACTGCACTGTACACTTAGAAATGATTAAGGTGATAAATCTTACATAATGTATATTTTACCACAATAAAACACACACACAAAAAAATATAATGTATTTAGACCTTATTTCCAAAAGGCTTTAAAGAAGCATGGTATCTTAACCTCACAGAGGCCATATAACGTGACCACCGCCCTCAGCTCAAGGAGACATTAGCTCACCTACCCAGCCAGTGCCTCTAGAGTCACCCAGTGTGACCGCCTCTGTAGCTAAGGCTCACATCACCAAAGCAAGGTCCAGCCAGACTATCCCTACCCAGATTATGACAGAGAACAGCAAGCACTCGCCACTGTCAACCAGAGGACAGAGATCAGAGGACCCAAGCTAAGTGTGTGCATGTTGGCTTAGTTGTGTCCGACTTTTTGTGACACCACGGACTATAACCTGCTGGTCTCTGTCCTTGGAATTTTTCAGACAAGAATGCTGGAGTGGGTTGCCATTTTCTCTTCCAGGGGATCTTTCCAACCCAGGGACTGAACTCTCGTCTCCTACGTCTAATGCATTGGCAGGCAGATTCTTTACTGCTGAGCCATCTGGGAAGCCCTATTTTCTAGCCATTTATTTTTGGTTGTGTCAGGACTTTGTTAAGGCGTGCGGTCTTAGCTGCCCCACAGCATGTGGAATCTTAGTTCCCTGACCAGGGATTGAACCCACATCCCCTATATTGGAAGGCTGATTCTTAACCACTAGGCCATCAGGGAAGTTCTAAGTAGCCATTGCAAAAAAAAAAAAAATTCCTTTTGTGAATCCTTGGGCCATCAGGGGATGGGAAGTCTGGTTGGATGACCCCTTTCCTCACTAAAAGCTCACAGTCCTACACTTTTTTGGCTTAAATGCACCATCAGCTGCTGCTATGCTTCCCTGGTGGCAGAACCAAGGAAATGCCAGGCTCCCACATGTTTAGTTTGAGTTTTTAGCTTCGATGATCAAAAGTGAGGGGAGGAATTGTCATCTCATCCTTCCTCCCTCCGCCACCAACCATATTCCCACTCTGTCCTGCCAGCTAGAATGACACTGCTGTCCCAGTCCTCCTGTTCTGCCCGCCTTTCCTCCCACCCCTCCCCACCCACCCCTAAGGCACAGGTGGAAACAAAAAGTCAGATTAGGCAATGCTGGAAGTCATAGATTAAAGTTGGAAATAGAAACCAGCAAGCTGCTGCACCAGGACAAGGCCCTGTGCCCAAGGCCTACAAGACGCCCACACCAGTTCTCTCTGCTCCTGACAATGTGTTATGATCGCATGGCTGAGCCACCTACACCAAATGATAGTGATTCAGCTCAATCATGGCAAAAATAAAATAAAATAAAATAAGCAGCCACCTGGGCGCAGGCTTACTCACTTATTAGGGCCACCCATTGATACACTGTTGGCAGAAAGGTTATGGAAGGTGGGTGGGTCGTGGGGCTTTAGACTATATGCCTGTGACTTGGGCTCTGTCCCATCTTTTTGAGATAAGCATGGAAGTCAAACGCAGATGGCCAGATAGAGGCTCAGACAGAAACTGTTTTCATTTTTTTCTGTGTGCGTGAGTGCTAAGTTGCTTCAGTCGTGTCAGACTCTGTGAGCCCACCAGGCTCCTCTGTCCATGAGATTCTCCAGGCAAGAATACTGGAGCGGGTTGCTATGCCCTCCTCTAGGGGATCTTCCTGACTCAGGGATCAAATCAGTGTTTCCTGTGGCTCCTGCATTGCAGGCGGATTCTTTACTACTGAGCCACTAGGGAAGCCCCTTTTCTCTCTATGCATCATTGCAAATCTTTACATTGTGAAACGAACTTATTCTAATGCTACCATTTTCCTCCACTGCAGCTGGAGAAAATAAAAATAAGATAAAAGGCAATATTCATTGGTGACAATTTTGCAGTGGAACCTACACTTTTGTATGTTGCTTATTAGAGGCTTTGTTGTTGTTCATTTGCCAAGTCATGTCAGACTCTGACCCCATGAACTGCAGTACACCAGGCTCCTCTGTCCTCCACTATATCCCAAAAGTTTGCTCAAACTCATTGAGTCAGTCATGCTATCTAACCATCTCAGCCTCTGTTGCCTTCTCCTCCTGCCCTCAATCTTTCCCAGCATCAGGGTCTTTTCCAATGAGTCAGCTCTTCACATCAGGTGACCAAAGTATTGGAACTTCAGCTTTAGCACCGGTCCTTCCAATGAATATTCAGTGTTGATTTCCCTTAGGACTGACTGGTTTGATCTCCTTCCAGTCCAAGGGACTCTCAAGAGTCTTAGAGGATAAATTAGCACAGTTTCGGTAAAGCCTTTTGGCATTAAGGTATTGAGATTTTTTTAAATTGCTCAGACCCTCTCCTAAATAATTCCTCTTCTAAGTTTGTATCCTAAGGAAATAATCAGAGATAAGCACAGAAATGAATATGGTTAAAAGAATGTTTTATCAGTATTATTCATAATAGCAACAAAAAGAGAGAGAAGGTAGGGAAGAGAAAAGAAGGAAGGAAGAGAAGGAAAGGAGGGAGGAAGGAAAGAGAAAAATTCAAATATCCTATAATGAAATAAATGGTTAAAGAAATTATGGCCACACATCCAATTTACTAGAAGACATCCATTAAAAACTATGCCTTCAAAGAAAATTTAATAACATAAGGAAATGTTTATAACAGTATTTGCAGAATAGGCCATAAAATTTTATATACAATGTGTAATGTATTATGTGGAATCATATATAAGAGTTCCTTTTTTACAGGTCAAAGCAGTTGAATGTCATCAATTTCCCATGACAGAAGTCAAAGTAGAAAAAAATACCATAAATGAAAAAAATTACAATTTTAAGTTGTGGTTGACTTTGTTGACCTTTTTTTTCTTAGTGTTCTTTTTTTATTTTCTTTCATCTCTCTTTATTTCAGTGTTGTTTCTGCCTCCCAAATATAACTCTTTAGCCAGGTGCTACAGAAACTCTTTTAACACACTTTTAACAATACGAATCTGCCTACGATGCAGGAGACTTGGGTTCGATCCCTGGGTTGGGAAGATCCCCTGGAGCAAGGCATGGTAACCCACTCCAGTATTCTTGCCTGGGAAATCCCACGGACAGAAGAGCCTGGAAGGCTATAGTCTATAGGGTCACAAAGAGTCAGACATGACTGAATCGACTTAGCACGCACACAGGCACCCTCTAGGTCAGGAGTATCCCTTCTATTTACAGATACTTCCAAGCTTCTGAGAAGATCAATCAGTCATACTGTCAAAAGTACACAAGTGGTGGGTGGCTCATGGAGACAGTATTCAATCCCAGGGCCACCCTTTCAGCCCATTCCTTTTCCCTTCAAGACCTGACTTAGAGCTTGACACCCGTATTCTTTCAATCCCATCCCTCCCCAGCACTCAGCCGGAGCAGTGCATCATACTCCCCCATGTGAGTGATGGCCTGGGCCTCCATCACCTCCTTCTCAAGCTTCCTCCCTGTCCCAGAAAGCTCCCCTCCTGCCCACTTTTCATCCAAATTCTACCACCTTTCCAAGATCCACAAATGAAATGTCACCTCCTCCTGCCCGAGGGCTTTCTCGCTGTGCCAGCTGACACGGTGATCCAATTTCCTAAACTCCCATGTGTGCGCATTCTGTGAGACTCACCCATGGGAGGAAGTTACCCCACACTGCCCCGTATGCTCCTCATTCTGTCGTCTTCCCTATCAGAAACGACAGCCCTTGGCAAGCAGTCACTTATTTAGCACCAAGCCCAGTGCTGTGCATACAGTAGGCACAGAAATATTGCTAAACAACTGAGTATGTTGGTAGTCAACTCACCCAGATCTGTGTTTTTCTCTTTTCCTTTAAAATTAATGTTTATTGGAGTATCGTTGCTTTACAGTGCTGTTAGTTTCTACTGTAGAGCAAAGTGAGTCAGCCACACATGTATATATATGTATCCCCTCTTTTGGATTTCCTTCCCATTCAGGTCCCCGCAGAGCACCAAGTTGGGCTTCCCTTGTGGCTCAGCCTGCAATGTGGTAAAGAGTCTGCCTGCAGTGCAGGAGACCTGGGTTCAATGCCTGGGTTGGGAACAGCCCATGGAGAAGGGAAAGGCTACCCACTCCAGTATTCTGCCTTGGAGAATTCCAGGGACTGTGTATAGTCCATGAGGTTGCAGAGTCGGACACGACTGAGCGACTTTCACAGAGCACCGAGTGGAGTTCACGTCTGTGTCTCTGCTTTCGCTTTGCAGATAAGATCATCTGTGCCATTTTTCTAGATTCCACATATATGGGTTACTGTATGATATTCGTTTTTGTCTTTCTTCACTCTGTACGACAGACTCGAAGTCCGTCCACGTGTCTACAGATGACCCAATTTCTTTCCTTTTTATGGCTGTGTGAGTTATTCTCTTGATACTGTTCATTTTGTTCTGCCCCATTTCTCTGGTAATAATGATATTTAAGATGCAAATTGGTGGGAGCTTTCTCTCTCTACAAGGTGTGATAATTGTGTGGAAACCCTGCTACCATACACACAAACTAGGCAATCTCAGTCAATCTCTCCAGACAGATTTTAGACCACTGCCTGTGATCAAGTCAAGTCAAACCATGGCAGCACCCTCTGACCCAGCTCCGTAGCCCATCTGCCCACATATCCTCTCCTGGCACTGCGAATTCAGCAGAGAGCAGTCCCATTTCCTTTTCTACCCCAAAGGGCCCTGCAAAGTCAGCTAGCTCCTGCTCTGCCATCTACTTCATCCCTAACTCCACCGCTCTCTTTTTAAACTATTCATCGCATTTTTTTCCTATCTTCTCTTCTGCACATCCGCCCCATCACACACACACACACATCCGTCAGAATCTTTACCTGTAGCATAACATCATTGTTTCCTCTGAGGCACCTGGGCAGACGCCTCTGTTCATCCCAGTCCTCACCCATAGTCCTCTCCTCCTTGGGTGCCTTCCAACTGAGGGCAGCCGACGACAGTTCCACTCTGTTCGTGCCTTCGAAAGGCTGGTAAGTTAGACATAGTCACAAGTCTGCAGAGAAGGGCTTCTCTTCCAAAATTTAAAAAAAAAAAATCTAGAAGGAAAGGGCTTTTTATCCTCTTTGCCCACCACCCTCCCCCCATTTCCTTCCTATTGTTTAGAATGTGGACTTGAGGTCTGGAGACACAGCAGCCATTTTGCAATCTTTCACACAAAGGGTGGTGAAGTGGAAAAGGCAGAAAGAGCCGATGCCTGCCTGGACTGCCTACCCAAGACCTCTCATGGCTTGAGATAACTCCAGCCTGTTCACTTAAGTCACCGTCATGGGGCTTGCTGGGTTTTGGAGCTAATAATCCCTGTTAAAAACAACTTCCAGGTCTGTCTGCCAGCCCTTTGCAAATGAGAGAATGGCAGAGGAGTGTTACTTACGCTTCTCCCTTATGACTTCATCATATGAAATGCACAAACTCGTGCACCTTTCTTATTCCACCTTCTAACAGCTTCCAGTTCTCTGAGGACAGATCTATCTCCCTCAGCTTGGCCTCTCTCAGCACTTAGCCAAGGAGGTCAACCAAGTAGGGCTTCTTTATGGATTGCTGACTTAAGGTAAAGTATATCTTTCCTTCTGGCTCAATCTTTCCACCAATGTCTCATAATTAAAGGGAGGAACCTACCGACCCTTCAGCCTCCGTGTTCGGAAGGAAGCCACATATTCTGAGCAATCATCAAAATATCACGTATATTTTTCCCTGCTGCAAATCAGTTTATTTACATATTAAAGTGGTTATTAGAGGAGAGAATTCACGGATGCAAATTTGACATTCAGATGTCAGCCTCTCCATAAATAAGGTCAGCCGTGATGAGGACACATGTGAGTCTCCAATTAGAATCTCTTAATGTCTAAGTAATGCTAATGCGAGGCATCTGCCAGCCCCATCTAGACTCATAAACAAAGATACTGATGGGAGTCAACTTGGTCCAGCGTTTCTCCCATTGCCAGTTCACGGCTCTCAGCTCCCAGGAAATGAGCCCGCTCCATCTGGGAAGGGTTCCGGTCTGTTCATTGACACAATGGACAAGTCCTAGCAACCTAAATCCCCCAGCTCTGTGGACCTCCGGAGCCAACAGCTGCTAGGAGTCATTCTTCTGGCCCCCCCACCCCAACTCTTCCCGTGAAATACAGAGTCACAAAGCTTCTGTGCGTGCAAAGCATATTTATTCAATGATTTGTGAAGAAAAAAAAAACACAGCTAGTTATACACCTTGTGTGCCCACGTGTTCTCAGTTGCTTCAGGCAGCCGTGTCCAGCTCTTTGTGACTTTGTGGACTGTAGCCCTCCCAGTCCATGGGATTCTCCAGGCAAGAATATAGGAGTGGGTTACCGTGCCCTCCTCCAGGGGATCTTCCTGACCCAGGGATAAAACCCATGTCACCTGGGTCTCCTGCACTGCAGGAGAATTCTTTACTCAATGAACCACCTGGGAAGCCCTAGTTATGTACCTTACCTGATGAAAATTTAAAGCATTATTTGATATCAAAAAAGACATGACTATAAAATGCAAAATTCAAGTAAAACAAAAGCATTCTAAGAAATTCTGTGCTTAGGGGTGAACTGCATGGTGTTCTTCCCAGTAGATGGATGGTCCTTTTGATGGAAATGTCTGAGAAATGTTGATTTAGGGGAAATAATTCCAAGGCCAGGGCTGCCATCTTTCTGGCACAGTCCAGAAGAATTGTTTACAAATCAAGATAGGAGGATAGACTCTTTCTGGAGGAAATGCGCACTGCAGTTATAAGCAAGTCATTGCTAGGTTTATCCATATGGCTGCAAATGGCAGTATTTCATTCATTTTTATGACTAGTACTCCATTGTCTGCATATAACACATCTTCTTAATTCAACAAACCCACAAATACAGAATACAGACTTGGGTTACCAAAGAGGAGAGGAAGGTGGGGAGGGACCAATCAGGGGTATGGGATTAACAGATACAAACTACTACACATGAAATAGATAAGCAACAGGATTTACTGTATAGCATGAGAAATTATACCCATTTTCTTATAATAAACTACAGTGGAGTATAACTTGCAAAAATACTGAATCACTATTCTGTATGCCTGAAACCAACTCATATTGTAAGCCAATCATACTGCAATTAAAAAAAAAAAAAAAAAGAGGAACTGCTCTGGGAGGCCAGTGATTAAGACTCTGTGCTTCTAATGCATGGTATGCAGGTTTGATCCCTGGTCAGGGAACTAAGATTCTCCATGCCATGCAGTGTGGCTAAAAAAAAAATTAATAATAATAATAAAATACTAAATTAAAAAAAGAAAGAAAGCCTGCTCCCCTCCCAGGGACTTGTGGGCCTTTCTTTCGCATAACCAGCACGTGTTCCAAAGTCAATACAGTTTCCCACGTGTTCCATGACCCCCAGGAATAATCTGGTCTCCTCTTCACGGCAGATCTTGACTTTAGCTCCTATTAACTAAACTCTAGATGCCCTCTCCCTGGTTTGGAGGACCAGGACAAACTTGGGTGCCCTCCCTGGAGTGTGGCTTTCAGTGCTTGGGTTTTGGCCTGGGCACCATAAGCAGCATAACATTCCATCACAAATAGTCTGTCTCATGGGAACCAGACTACATCTAGCCTCCTCTTTGCCCTGCTTTTTCCATCAAGAGAAGGCCATTGTGCAGGATCCATGAAACTGTCTTTTTTAAAAAAGCAAAACTGTCCTTCCAGTCAAGATTCATGCCGCATTTTTTGAATATTTATTTATTTGTTTGGCTGTGCCAGGTCTTAGTTGCTGCACATGGGCTCTTTAGCTAAGGCAGGCAGACTCTTAGCTGTGGCATGTGGGGGCTAGTTCCCTGACCAGGGATCGAACCTGTGACCCCTGTGTTGGGAGCACATAGTCTTAGCCACTAGACAACCACGGAAGCCCTTCATAACATATTTTTTAAACACTGGTAGCAGTTATCCCCATGCCTAAATGCTGTAAACCTATTCTTACAAGTTTAATTTCCTTGCCCAAGTGGCTCTTTAGTGAATCAGGTTCAAACTCTTGAACCTGACATTAGAAGCTGAGGCTTAGAGAGCAATAGAGATGACCCCCTGTTTCAAAGGTACTTTTCAAGCTCTGCTGCTGTATTCCAGCAGATTTGATCCTCCCTGTAAATTCTCTCTGTGTCTGTCCCTACTTAGCATCCCCCTGACCCCTTCTTTCTGCTCTTAAATGCCCTCCCCATCCAACTCTCGGACTTGATACTATTTTCCCACTCAACAGGCATCTATTTATTGAGAGCTGACCATGAGCTGGGACTGTCCTAAGTATGATGTGCAAGACAAACCATGTGCTGCCCTCATGGGGCAGTGATTCCTAGCAGGAGATAGTGGGAGAAGATATCCACAGACACTAGGTGCTAGGAAGAAAACAAACACGATCTAGACAACAGAGTATGACTGGGAAGCTCAGGTGGTCCTGATAGCCCTCTCTGAGAGGGGGCTTTCAGCTGAGACCTACAAGGAGACAACCCCCTGCTCTTCAGAAGAAAAAGCATTTCAAGGAAAGACAAGCAACAAAGGCTTAGGGAATAGATGAGTTTAGTGAGCCTGAGAATCTGGAAGGAAGTGAGGGTGGCTGGAGCATATCAAGCTAGAGACAGGGCAGGTGAGGCTTGAGAGGGGCCTGGCCTCGTAGGACCTTGTAGACAGCGGGCGGATGGGGACATGCATTTCAATTCTATTTTGAGTGCCTAGGGACACAATTGGAGGATTTTTTGAAGAGAAGGCACATGACCCTGGGCATGAATTCGTCAGTACCGTACAAGTGATATGTGCTTGTATGGGGCATCTTAAGCTCACTAAGCCTTAGTTTTAGGACCTACCTCCTGGGGCTACTATGGTAAACAAAGGGATAATAAATGCAACAACAATTGCCCAACCTCTAGCCCAACAAGCCTATGGCAGGTATTAATACCAGACACAGCTACCTGATTATCTTTAGCTGCAGGGGATGGCTTTTGCCTCATGTATCCCTTAGCAACATATTTGTTCATTTCAAAGCCTTTTATCTATCATCCATCAATCAGTCTATCATCACTTTCTTTCTGCGTATTTCTTATCTCCCCCTATTAATCAGTTAATACTTTGAGAGTTAAGATCATGCCTTACTTATTTTGGGGTCTTCACAAAACTAACTTCAGCGTATTTCACAGGGCAAAAATTCAGCATTTATTAAATGAATTGGGCTTCCCAGGTGGTGCTAGTGGTAAAGAAGCCACCTGCCAGTGAAGGAGATGCAAGAGATGCCAGTTTGATACCTGGGTCAGAAAGATCCCCTTTGGAGTAGGAAATGGCACCCCACTCCAGTGTTCTTTCCTGGAAAATTCCATGTGCAGAGGAGCCTGGCAGGCTACGGTCCACTGGATCACATAGAGTCAGACACTACTGAGTGACTGAGCACATTAAATAAATACATGGATTTAAAAAAAAAGAAAGAAAACTAAAATTGGTACCTGAGATCTTTAACATTCTGCATGGGGAAAAAAAAGACATGCAATTTCACACATCTCTTGTGAGGTTTATATTCTTGAAAAAGAGAGATGATGAGAAAATTATTTGCCAGGATCTTCAAGGAATAAAAACTTTGGAGAAGATGACGATCAGTGTCATGATTTCAAAATGAAGAGCCAAAAATGAAGAGTCAATTCCAGCTCTTCTCTCTGCTCTGTGGTGAGGCTCAATGAGGGTGTTTTTGGAGGAATGGGCCATTGTGAGACCCTGCTGACCCTTCCCCAAATCCTTCCTATGTGACCTGAACCTCAAATGCAGGCCTGAGTCAGCCCCAACCTGAATGAAGGATAAGGAGGCATCCTAGCCCACGGGATGAGCTATAGAAGCAGCTTTGTCATTAAGAAATGGGGGCGGGGGCGGGGATGAGGAAGAGGGAGGAGAGGAGGAGCAAAAACAAATACTATTAATAAACGGATACCATTTGTCGAGTCCTTGCTGTGTGTCTATAACTGCACTACTACTTTGATTTATTTATGTGTGTGCTAAGTTGCTTCAGTCGTGTCTGACTCTTTGTGACCCCATGGACTGCAGCCCACCAGGCTCCTCTGTCCATGGGATTTCCCAGGCCAAAATACTGGAGTAGGTTGCCATGCCCTCCTCCAGGGGATCTTCCCAACAAAGGGACTGAACCTGCGTCTCCTGCATTGGCAGGCAGGTTCTTTAGCACTGAGCCTCTAGGGAAGCCCCGAGACCCCCTTTGGGCCGCTACAAAAGCGCAAGACCACCAGCCATATCTGTGGTTCTGAATGTTGCCTATGGACCTCAGAGACTATTGTCAGTAGGATTTTAGGATACTCTAGCTCTCCTTTCTTGAGCGTCAATTTTCTAGGATGGCCAGGTGTTAAGACAGATAGAAATATGAATAAAACACCATCTTTACTATTGAGAACTTGCAAGCTTGTCAAGGAAACACGGAACGTTAATAACCAATGGCTTAAAATAATCAATAGAGGAATAGAAAATATCTGAGAAATGGTCTTTGGGCTGAATGCCTGGATCCATTAGCTTGTGGAATTTTTCTTTATCCTTGAAGTTTACCAGGAAATTCCCTAGATTATGCATCAGTCTGTTTCAGTTCTACCATCTTGCTTGGAGTTCACTGAAACCTCTCGATTTGAAGAGTCAAAGGATTTGCTTTCACTGAAGATGTGTTTTTGCTTCTCTTTTTGTTTCTTTTCAGTCTGACAAGCTGCCCATACTTTTTTTTCTTTTCTTTTTCTTCCATTCATGTAAGCAGTGCTTTATTTTGTATTATTTATTCTCTTTCTAACTTTTTATCTTACATTGGAGTATAACCAATTAAAAATGCTGTGATTGTTTCAGGTGGACAGCAAAGGGACTCAGCCATACATATACTTGTATCAGTTTTCCCCAAAACTCACCTCCCATCCAGGCTACCACCATCACAAAAACCAGAGTTCCATGTGCTATACAGTAGGTCCTGCTGGTTATCCATCTTAAATATAGCAGTGTGTACATGTCCATCCCAAATTTCCTAACTATACTTCCCCTAGCCCTTCCCTCCTGATAAGCGTAAGTTCGTTCTCTAAGTCTGCGAGTCTGCTTCCGTATTGTAAATAAGTTCCTTTATATCATTTCCTTCTAGCTTCCAACATAAAGGATATCATATGATATTTCTCCTCTGTCTGACTTCCTTAACTCAGATGACAGCCTCTAGGTCCATCCATGGAAGTAGTAGTTTCTTTCGTACTATCTGTTCTCTTTCACATTTTCCTCCTGTTGTTTTTATTCAGTTGCTAAGTCATGTCTCTCTCTTTGTGACCCCGTGGACTGCAGCACCAGGCTCTTCTGTCCTCCACTGTCTCCCAGAGTTTGCTCAAATTCATGTCCATTGAGTCAGTGATGCCATCCAACCAGCTCATCCTCTGTCACCCCACTTCTCCTGCCCTCAATCTTTCCCAGCATCAGAGTCTTTTCCAATGAGCTGGCTTTTTGCATCACGTGGCCAAAGTACTGGAGCTTCAGCTTCAGCATCAGCCCTTCCTATGAATATTCAGGGTTGATTTCCTTTAGGACTGACTGGTTGGATCTCCTTGCAGTCCAAGAGACTCTCAAGAGTCTTCTCCAACACCACAGTTCAAAAGCATCAGTTCTTAGGCGCTCAGTCTTCTTTGTGGTCCAACTCTCACATCCATACATGACAACTGGAAAAACCATAGCTTTGACTATATGGAGCTTTGTTGGCAAAGTAATGTCTCTGCTTTTTAATACACTGTCTAGGCTTGTCATAGCTTTTCTCTGTAGCAGCAGTCACCATCCACAGTGATTTTGGAGCCCAGAAAAATAAAATCTGTCACTGTTTCCACTTTTGCCCCATCTATTGGCCTTGAAGTGATGGAATTGGATGCCATGATCTTAGTTTTTTTGAATCTTCAGTTCTAAGCCAGATTTTTCACTCTCCTCTTTCACCTTTATCAAGAGGCTCTTTAATTCCTCTTTGCTTTTTGCCATTAAAGCAGTATCATCTGCATATCTGAGGTTGTTGATATTTCTCCCAGCAAACTCGATCCCAGGTTGTGCTTCACCCAGTCCAGCATTTCGCATGATGCACTCTGCATATAAAGCTAAATAAGCAGGGTGACAATACACAGCCTTGATGTAATTCTTTCCCAATTTTGAACTAGTCTATTGTTCCATGTCCAGTTCTAATTGCTGCTTCTTGACCTGCATACATGTTTCTCAGGAGGCAGGTAAGGTGTTCTGATATTCTCATCTCTTAAAGAATTTTCCACAGTTTGTTATTATGCAAAATCCTAAAAGATGATGCTGTTGAAGTGCTGCACTCAATATGCCAGTAAATTTGGAAAACTCAGCAGTGGCCACAGGGCTGGAAAAGGTCAGTTTTCATCCTAATCCCAAAGGAAGGCAATGCCAAAGAATGTTAAACCTACCGTAAATTAGCACTCATTTCACATTCTAGCAAGGTAATGTTCAAAATCCTTCAAGCTAGGCTTCAACAGTACATGAACCAAGAACTTTCAGATGTTCAAGCTGGATTTAGAAAAGGCAGAGGAACCCAGAGGTCAAATTGCCAACATCCACTGGATCAAAAAAAAAAGCCAAGGGAATTCCAGAAAAACGCGTATTTCTGCTTCACTGACTATGCTAAATCCTCCTTCTGTTACTGTTTCACATTGTGCAACTAATGCCGTCCTGAGTCCATTCTCCAAGGCTTGTATCCTGTCCCAGGAGAATGCCTTCTCTTTGCATTTTCACTCTGTTCAAGTTATTTCTTCCTGTCCATCTCCCAGGCCTCTAATCTTCTCATTCAGTTTATCTTTTCAATTTCTTCATTGGCAACCTCTACTTTTTTTAGTGCCAAGAAGTCTTTTCCTGCTACACCTAAATCTCCTTTAGTGGGATGAACAGTGTTCCCCAAATTTATACCCTCCCAGAACCTCAGAATGTGACCTGATTGGAAAATAGGGTCTTTGCAGATATAATTAGTTTGGATGAGTCATGCTGGATTAGGATGGGCCCTACTCCAAGCACCAGTGTCCTCATTAAAAGAGAGAGAGAGCGGACACAGAACAGAAAGCCATATGACCGTGAAGGGAGAGATCAGGTTTATACATCCCGAACCCCCAAAGCCCCAGGGATTGCCCGGAGCCACCAGAAGCTGAAGGGGCAAAGAGGAATCCTCCTATATGGTCCTTCAAAGAGAACACAGCCCTGCTGACACCTTGATTTTACTTTTTTAGTTACTTTTCAGTGGAGTATAGTTGCTTTACAATGTTGTGCTGCTTTCTGCTGTACAGCAAAGTGAATCAGTTATACGTATACATACATCCCCTCTTTCTTTGATTTCCTTCCCATCTGGGTCACCACAGAGCACCGAGTTCAGTTCCTTGTGCTACACAGTAGGTTCTCATTAGTTATCTATTTTATACATGGTCTCAATAGAGTATATATGTCCATCTCAGTCTTTCGATTCATCCCACCCCTCCTTTCCCCCTTGGTAGCCATACATTTTACTCCCTACATTGGTGTCTCTACTTCTGTTTTGCAAATAAGATCATTATACCATTTTTCCGGGCTTCCCAGGTGGTGCTAGTGGTAAAGAACTCACCTGCCAATGAGAGAGACAAGAGACGCAGGTTCGATCCCTGGGTTGGGAAGATCCCCTGGAGGAGGGCATGGCTACCCACTCCAGTATTCTTGCCTGGAGAATCCCATGGATAGAGGAGCCTGGTGGGCAAAAGTTCCTAGGGTTGCAGAGAGTCAGATATAAATGAAGAGGCTTAACATGCATACATACCATTTTTCTAGATTCTGCATATATGCATTAACATACAGCATTTGTTTTTCTCTTTCTAATTTACTTTTTGCCACGAAATGATGGGACTGGATGCCATGATCTTAGTTTTCTGAATGTTGAGCTTTAAGCCAGCTTTTTCACTTCATGGCAAATAGATGGGGAAACAGTGGAAACAGTGGCTAACTTTATTTTTCGGGGCTCCAAAATCACTGCAGATGGTGACTGCAGACATGAAATTAAAAGATGCTTGCTCCTTGGAAGGAAATGACCAACCTAGACAGCATATTCAAAAGCAGAGACATTACTTTTTCAGCAAAGGTCCATCCTGTCAAGGCTATGGTTTTTCCAGTGGTCATGTATGGATGTGAGAGTTGGACTATAAAGAAAGCTGAGGGCCGAAGAATTGATGCTTTTGAACTGCGGTGTTAGAGAAGACTCTTGAGAGTCCCCTGGATTGCAAGGAGATCCAACCAGTCCATCTTAAAGGAGATCAGTCCTGGGTGTTCATTTGTAGGACTGATGTTGAAGCTGAAACTCCAATACTTTGGCCACCTGATGCAAAGAGCTGACTCATTTGAAAAGACCCTGATGTTGGGAAAGATTGAGGGCAGGAGGACAAGGGGATGACAGAGGATGAGATGGTTGGATGGCATCACCAACTCAATGGACATGGGTTTGGGTGGACTCCAGGAGTTGGTGACGGACAGGGAGGCCTGGTGTGCTGAAATTCGTGGGGTTGCAGAGAGTTGGACACAACTGAGCGACTGAACTGAATTTACTTTACTGTGTATGACAGTCTCTGGGTCCATCCACATCTCTACAAATGACCCAATTTCATGCCTTATTATAACTGAGTAATATCCTATTGTGGGAGAAGGCGATGGCACCCCACTCCAGTACTCTTGCCTGGAAAATCCCATGGAGGGAGGAGCCTGGTGGGCTGCCGTCCATGGGGTCGCTAAGAGTCAGACACGACAGCGACTTCAGTTTCACTTTTCACTTTCATGCATTGGAAAAGGAAATGGCAACCCACTCCAGTGTTCTTGCCTGGAGAATCCCAGGGACAGGGGAGCCTGGTGGGCTGCCGTCTACGGGGTCGCAGAGTCGGACACGACTGAAGCAACTTAGCTGCAGCAGCAGCAGCAATATCCTATTGTATATCTGTACCACATCTTTATCCATTCCTCTGTTGATGGACAATGAGGTTGCTTCCATGTCTTGGCTATTGTGAATGGTGCTGCAGTGAACCCTGGAGGGTGTGCATCTTTTTGAATTACGGTTTTCTCTGGGTATATGCCCAGTGGCTGATGTGCATGTGAGCATGCATGTGAGTGCTAAGTCACTTCAGTCATGTCCAGTTCTTTGCAACCACAGGGACTGCAGCCCACCAGGCTTCTCTGTCCATGGGATTTCCCAGGCAGTAATGCTGGGGCCATGCACTTCTCCAGGGAATCTTTCCAACACAGGGATCGAACCTGCATGGCTTACATCTCCTGCGATGTCAGGTAGATTCTTTACCTCTACACCTTGATTTTAAACTTCTGGCTTCCAGGGCTCTGAGAACAAATTCCTATTATTTCAAGCCACCATGGTTATGTTCATTGCTTAGTTCAGCCATCACAAACTACTATACTTGGTCATCATTTTTGCTGAAATTGTCTCTTCCAGTCTCCTGTTTCAAATGCCTCTGCTGTTTGTTTTGCAGAGCCCTTCCTCCCAGCTCCTGGGTTCCTTTGCCTATGCTTTTATTTCCCTCCACTGCTCATGGGGTCTAAGTCAGGGCTGCGGCAGAGCCCTGAACAGAGGCAGCCCTGAGAGGTGGGTGCTCGTCAGCCAGTGTCTGACAAGGCAGGCCAGGTTGGCACTCGTTCAACATTAGGGTCAGAGAGGACTCTGTGCCTATGACCTTACCAGGAACAGAAATATCAGAGGACTTCCCTGGTGGTCCAGTGGATAAGGCTCTTCACTCCCAGTGCAGTGGGCCCAGGTTCTATTCCTAGTCAGGGAACTAAGATCCCACATGCTGCAACTAAGCCCACACACTGCAGCTCCTGAGACCCTGAGCTCCAGAACCCATGAACCTCAACACAGAGGGCTGCAACGAAGACCCCGTGCAGCCAAAATTTTATTTTAAATTTAGAAAGACCAGTCAGTCTTCCATTCAGGCAGGAACCATCCCAACCTGAAGGTCCCAGTTCTTCTCAGACTAAGTTAGGTTCCTTCTAAAACCCACCAGGCTCACGTTGGTCCTCACGCCAGGGTTCTCATTGCTTATTCCCAGACAATCCAACCACCTGGAAAGTAAGATTTTAAAATTTCTTTCAGGAGAGCCTGAGGCTCCTTCCCCAGAACTCCCTGGGGGTCTCAAAGATGTCCAAAGAGCCATCAGTGCCCTCACACACCACCACTCCTGATCCCACCCACCCCCTATATACACATCAATGGCCTTAGAGGTCTTACTCCTCAGGGTCTTGCTTCCTGAAGATAGGGGAAATCCAGCCAGAAAAGGGAAGCTTTTCTACTTTATTTATTGTTCAATGTTTCATCTTTAACATCTTTATTGCTCAATTTATTTTTCTGATTTCTTTTTATTAATTTTCACTAGAGTATAGTTGCTTCCTGATAGCTCAGTTGGTAAAGAATCCACCGGCAATGCAGGAGACCTGGGTTCGATCCCTACGTTAGAAAGATCCCCTGGAGAAAGGAAAGGCTACCCACCCCAGCATTCTGGCCTGGAGAATTCCATGGACTGTATAGTCCATGGGGTCACAAAGAGTCAGACGCAACTGAGTGACTTTCACTTTCACATAGCTGCTTTAAAATGTTGTGCTTGTTTCTACTGTACAGCAAAGTGGTTCAGTTACATGCATATATACACCCTCCTTTTTTGGACTTCCTCCCCATTTAGGTCACCACAGAGCACTGAGTAGAGCTCCCTGTGCAGCACAGTAGGTGCTCATTCAGTTCCGTTCAGTCACTCAGTCGTGTCCGACTCTTTGCGACCCCATGAATCGCAGCACACCAGGCCTCCCTGTTCATCACCATCTCCCGGAGTTCACTCAGACTCACGTCCACCGAGTCAGTGATGCCATCCAGCCATCTCATCCTCGGTCGTCCCCTTCTCCTCCTGCCCGCAATCCCTCCCAGCATCAAAGTCTTCTCCAATGAGTCAGCTCTTCGCATGAGGTGGCCAAAGTACTGGAGCTTCAGCTCTAGCATCATTCCTTCCAAAGAAATCCCAGGGTTGACCTCCTTCAGAATGGACTGGTTGGATCTCCTTGCAGTCCAAGGGACTCTCAAGAGTCTTCTCCAACACCACAGTTCAAAAGCATCAATTCTTCGGCGCTCAGCCTTCTTCACAGTCCAACTCTCACAGCCATACATGACCACAGGAAAAACCATAGCCTTGACTAGACAGACCTTAGTTGGCAAAGTAATGTCTCTGCTTTCAAATATACTATCTAGGTTGCTCATAACTTTTCTTCCAAGGAGTAAGCGTCTTTTAATTTCATGGCTGCAGTCACCATCTGCAGTGATTTTGGAGCCCCAAAAAATAAAGTCTGACACTGTTTCCACTGTTTCCCCATCTATTTCCCATGAAGTGATGGTACCAGATGCCGTGATCTTCGTTTTCTGAATGTTGAGCTTTAAGCCAACTTTTTCACTCTCCTCTTTTACTTTCATCAAGAGGCTTTGTAGTTCCTCTTCGCTTTCTGCCTTAAGGGTGGTGTCCTCTGCATATCTGAGGTTATTGATATTTCTCCCGGCAATCTTGATTCCAGCTTGCATTTCTTCCAGTCCAGCTTTTCGCATGATGTACTTTGCATAGAAGTTAAATAAGCAGGGTGACAGTATACAGCCTTGACGTACTCCTTTTCCTATTTGGAACCAGTCTGTTGTTCCATGTCCAGTTCTAACTGTTGCTTCCTGGCCTGCATACAGATTTCTCAAGAGGCAGGTCAGGTGGTCTGGTATTCCCATCTCTTTCAGAATTTTCCACAGCTTATTGTGATCCACACAGTCAAAGGCTTTGGCATAGTCAATAAAGCAGAAATAGATGTTTTTCTGGAACTCTCTTGCTTTTTCGACGATCCAGCGGATGTTGGCAATTTGATCTCTGGTTCCTCTGCCTTTTCTAAAACCAGCTTGAACATCAGGAAGTTCATGGTTCACCTATTGCTGAAGCCTGCCTTGGAGAATTTTGAGCATTACTTTACTAGCGTGTGAGATGAGTGCAATTGTGTGGTAGTTTGAGCATTCTTTGGCATTGCCTTTCTTTGGGATTGGAATAAACACTGACCTTTTCCAGTCCTGCGGCCACTACTGAGTTTTCCAATTTGGCTGGCATATTGAGTGCAGCACTTTCACAGCATCGTCTTTCCTATTTTATACGTGGTAGTGTATATATGTCAATCCCCATCTCCCGATGCCTTCCACCCGCACCCCCCCCATTAGTGTCTATTCATTTGTTCTCTACATCTGTGTCTACATTTCTGTTTTGCAAATACATCCATCTGTATCATTTTTCTTGATTCCACATATACGCATTGATATGTGATATTTGTTTTTCTCTAATTTGCTTATTCTAATACTAAAGGATTCCGTGTTGGAAATTTCCAGGACATGACCTCATTTTCCTGGGATAACATGGGGCAGACATAAGCCTGAAGCTCAGCCCCAGGAAGGTAACTACAAGAGCCGGAGCCTGTGCTATACAAACCCCTCTTGTACTCCTGGTGTTTGTTTCCTTTTGCTCATCTCTAAAGACCCAAGCCGCTTGGCTGGGCTGTGGGCCTGAGTGTGAAAGGAGGCTTGAGGCCCCTGGGGACCCAGGATGGAGGCCACAGCACCAGTCAGGAGGGCGCCCAGTGGAGAGGGTCAGGGCGCCATGATCTTCCTCCCCTGCTAGCAGATGCTTCTCAAAAAACTTCGGAAAGTCTGGAGTTTGACTTCACTGAGGAAGCAGCAGTCCTTCCTCCTCACCTCTTTTTTAAGAGAGAGACATAGAACCCCTGCAACTAGGGGTTCCAAGAGTTGCTTGGTTGATTGCTTGGTTGGCTTTTATTTTCTGTGATGACATTCACATAACATAAAATTCACCATTTTCAAGTGAAAACCTCAGTGACCTCCAGTATATTCACAACGTGGTGCCCCCAGTACCTCCGCCTAGTTCCAGAATATTTTCACCACCCCCAAAGGAAATTCTTCCTCAATAAGCAATCCCTCCCATTCTCTTTCCTTCTCCCAGCCCCAAGTAATCACCAGACTGTGTTCTGTCTCTGTGGACCTGCCTATTTTGGACAGGTCATAGAGATGGAATCATAGGACGTGATCTTTTGTATCTGGCTGCTTGGACTTAGCATGATATGTTTGAGGTTCGTCCACACTGTAGCATGTATTAGTATTTCGTTCCTTTTTGTGGCTGTGTAATATTCCATGGCACAGACAGACCACGTGTTTAGCCACTCATCCACTGATGGGCATTTGGGCTGCTTCCGCCTTTTGACTCTTCTGAGTAGTGCTGCTATGAACTTGGGTGTACATGTACTTGCTTGAGTTCCAGTTTCCTTGTTTTCCCAGGTGGTACTAGTTGTAAAGAACCCACCTGCCAGTTCAGGAGATCCATCTGAGTTGGGAAGATCCTGTGGAGGAGGGAACCCACTCCAGTGTTCTTGCCTGGAGAACCCCATGGACGGAGGAGCCTGGACACCACTGAGTAGCTGAGCACACATCCCATGTTTTCAGGTGTAGACCCAGGAGTGGAACTGTGGGACTTTCCATTTTAAAACCAGAAAAGTGGGACTTCCCTGGTGGTTCAATGGTCAAGACTCCAAGCTCCCAATGCAGAGGTGGTGGTGGTTTAGTCACTAAGTCCTGTCCGACTCTTGAGACCCCATGGGCTGCACCCTGCCACTCTCCTTTGTCCATGGGATTCTCCAGGCAAAAATGCTGGAGTGGGTAACCCTTTCCTTCTCCAGGAGACCCAGGGCTCAAATCCCAGTCTCCTGCATCACAGGTGGATTCTTCACCACCTGAGCTACTAGGGAAGCCCTCCAAGGCAGAAGGCCTGGGTTCAACCCCTGGTCAGGGAACTAGATCCCACAGCCACATTGCAAGCAGATTCTTTCCTGAGCCACCAGGGAAGTCCCATGCTAGAACTAAGACCCAGCAATGACAAATAAATAAATAAGATTCAAATAAATAAAACCAGGAAAGTCTCAGGCAAACCAGGATGAGCCAGTCACCTAGCAGTGTTGAGCATTAGAATACTAGGTGCTCAGATACAAGGCGCTTCTCTGGTGGCTCAGATGGTAAAGAATCTGCCTGTAATGCAGGAGACCCGGGTTCAATCCCTGAGCTGGGAAGATCCCCTAGAGAAGGGCATGGCAACCCACTCCAGTATTCTTGCCTGGAGAATCCCCATGGACAGAGGAGCCTGGTGGGCTACAGTCCATGGGGTCACAAACAGTTGGACACGAATGTGAGACTAACATTTTTGCTTTCAAATACAAAGAGAAACAAGGAAGTGCAGTCTGCAAAGAGACACCTGAACAGATGATTCCGATTCAGGGTCAGTAGAGTTGAGAGAAAACCCAGAGAAGAGGCATCTTGCGCAGCAAAGAGTGCGGAAGAGAAGGATCTGATCTGGAAAATCCTTCTCGAAAGAACAAGATCCAGCCCAGCCCTCAGGGACTAACAAGTAGGTTGGAGAGATGCTCAGACAGAGATTAACAAATGCTAAAATAGAGATCTGCCTGATTATTTTGCAACCCCATGGCCGGTAGCCCACCAGGCTCCTGTCCATGGAATTTTCCAGGCAGGAATACTGGACTGGGTAGCCATGCCCTCCTCCAGGGGATCTTCCCAACCCAGGGATCGAACACTTGTCTCCTGCATTGGCAGACGGATTCTTTACCTCTGAGCCACCAGGGAAGTCCTCTAGAGGGACACAGGGGTGGAAAGAGGGGAACACTGGAGGGCCAAGAAGCTTTACAGAGCAGAGGCACCTTGGCTGACTTTGGAAGGACAAACAGGAGTCAACCTGATTCAGAATGGAGGGAATTATAGATGGCATAAAGGATGTGCTCAGAGACACAGAAGCAGGGCAGAAAAAGTGGGAAATGAATGTCCCACTCCCGAGGATTTAAGCAAAAGACCTTGCAGCTGTAATGTGATGCCAAAAACCACGACTTCTCCCACAAATTACACTGTGCCATCGAGACTTGAAGGTTCCATGGCAAGGAGCCGTGAAAACTGTGCTCATCAGAGGACGGGCTGCAAAGTTGGATTTTAGCTTAATTTAAACAGGTTCCAAAAGGACCACTGGCCTGAGCCAAGATATCGTTTTCTGCTAGCAAAATCCTATCTGTTAATGTTTCGTCTAATCAGTAAGATAAAAAAAAAAAGCCCATTGCTGGACTCTCTGGTGGATCAGTCGTTTAGACCCCGTGCTTCCAGTGCTGGGGGCAGGGGCTCAATACTTGGTTAGGGAACTAACCAAGATCCTTCACAGAATGGCCAAAAAAAAAAAAAAAAGCCCATTGCTTTTTCCAATATTATAATTACTTTCGTCACTAATTTCTAAGATGGGGCCCTATAAGCATCATGAAGGACTCAAGGTAACAATGAAAATGGTCCTCGTGTGTGGGCTGCTCTTGGGCTGACTGGTTGGTCACGGGATTGTCCTCATAGAAATAAACCCGACGTTTATCTCCATCTGTGGCATCTCCAAAAACTATGCCTCTGGCCTCTCAGGATGTAATCACCTTTGGGTAACTGAAGGAACAAAATAAAACTTATGATACTGAGCAGGACCCTGTGGGGCTCCCAGGCACAAAGGCTTTCTGTGTCCCACATCCCTTTGATTACAGGAAACAACCTTCATTCAGCCTGCATGACCTTCCCTGGGTTCCAATAGGCAGATTCAAGCAGTTGTTAATGAGGGAAGGGAGGGGATGCGAGACCAGGGAGAATCAGTCAAGAGGAGCCTTGGGGCAAGATCCTAGTTCCTCATCAATGGATACACATAGCAATATCTTTCAGTTGTTCTTCAGATACTGAAACCCCCTCCAGGTGGAAGAAGTTGATGATTAATGATGGTAGGCTGCCCACCAGCCTGTAGACCTCAGACCAATTGTATATGAGGGTTGATGATGATGACTCTTGGCCACCAATTCATCAGAGGAATATCCATGAGCTGATCACATCCTCTTTGGACAATTGCTATAAATCTCATTATCATCACAGTTTTGAGGGTATTAGCCCTCCATGGTTCCCTTTTCCTGGCAAAGCAATAAAGCTATCCTCTTCTACTTCACCCAAAAGTCTGTCTCCGAGGTCTGATTCAGTACTGATTTATAGAGTAGCTGAGTATGCTAGCCAATATACCGCTGGTTTAGTTTTCACATGTCTGAGTTTATTGATACATTACACATTTTATAAAGCATATACAAAAAGTAAAAATGTTAAAGTACGAAATGGGACAGAGATCTAATTCAAAGTTCTATGATTTCCTTCTTTCCCTCTAAAGACTTGTTTTACAAACATGGCTCTAGAGGCATTCAAACCAGATGCTATTCTCCAAGATTCCATTTTCTCTCCCTTTAAAAGCTGGGATGATCTCTGACATGCCAATAATCAGCTGAAATCAGGTACCAGGATTTCAGAAGTTGGTTTCTTTTGCTTTCTCTGTCTGGTCCTGTCCTTCCGTCTTCTGAGGACCCCTCCTGGACTGAGTTCTGCCTCTCAACAAGCAGCCCAGGTTAGAGCCCTCATTCTTTCTGCATTCCTGAGGGGATGCCTGCAGGCAACAACTTCCTCTGAAGTCAGACCACATCCTCCTGTTGCCAAAGAAATGTGAAAATCTGCAGCTGTTTCCTTCCACTGGCAACCCTGTAACGAGTAATAGAACAGCCTTGTCCGTCCCGAGGCCCATTGGTGAAGGGCACAGCCTCCCCTTGATAGACTGGCAGTGGGAATCAGCTGGCCATTTGTCGCTCTCATATCATGTTAGCAAGGCCTGGATTAGGTCTGAAAACCCTGATGTCCTCACATAGCAGGTGGATTTATTTATTTAGAGTCCTGTCCTGCCCAAGAAGAAATTTGAAACAGAGTAGCCTCGCACTGTCCTGGACCCTGCACAAAATACGCCTGCCATGAACTGAGGAGCCACCAAATGGCCAGAATGGGACCCTGGTTTCCAGTCACTTCACCCACTTCTGAGTCACGGAGTTCCAAAGGGCACAGCTGGGAGGAAGGTATTGACCTCCAAGTCCACTGATGTTTCATGAACAGGAATCACCGAGTGACAGGCTTGAGTGGGCTTGGGGTTTGAATACAGACTGGCTTAGGTTTGATTCCTGGCTTGGCCACTTACTGTAATTGTTATCATCGTTCAGTCATTAAGGCACGTCCGACTCTTTGTGACCCCATGGACTGCAGCACACCAGGCTTCCCTGTCCTTCATTATCTCCCAGAGTTTGCTCAAACTCATGTCCCCTGAGTTGGTAATGCCATCTAAACATCTCATTCTCTGTTGCCCACTTCTCCTCCTGCCCTCAATCTTTCCCAGCATCAGGGTCTTTTCCAATGAGTCAGCTTTCTGCATCAGGTGGCCAAAGTACTGGAGCTTCAGCTTCAGCATCAGTCCTTCCTATGAATCTTCAGGGTCGATTTCCTTTAGGATTGACTGGCTTGATCTCCTTGCAGTCCAAGGGACTCTCAAGAGTCTTCTTCAGCACCACACTTCAAAAGCATCAATTCTTTGGTGCTCAGTCTTCTTTATGGTCCAACTCTCACGTCCACACATGACTACTTACTATGATAGTTCTACTAGTTTTCTAGGGCAGTCATGACAAAGTCCCAGAAACAACAGAAATGGATTCTTTCACAGTTCTGGAGACTGGAGGTCTGATATGAAAATGTTGGTGGACAATGCCCCCTTCAAAACTCTGGGGCAGGGTGGACTCCTTTTATCCCTATTCAAGTTCCTGGTAGCTGAGGAGGACTCTGGCCCAGGGAGTCAAAAGTCCAGACTGTCTCCATCTGCACACGAATGTCTTCCCTCTGTGTCTGTGTCCAAATCTCCCTAGGACAACTGTGACCTTGACTTTAGAGCCCACTCTACATCAGGATTTCCCCAGTGGCTCAAGTGGTAAAGAATTTGCCTGCAATGCAGGAGACGCAGATGTGTATTCAGTCCCTGAACTGAGAAGATCTCCTGGAGGAAGAAATAGCAACCCACTCCAGTATTCTTACCTGGAGAATCCCATGGACAGAGGAGCCTGACGGGCTACAGTCCATGGGGTCGCAAGAGAGATAAACACAGCTGAGCACGCACACCTCACGCCTTCTACTCCAGGGGAGCCCTGTCTTAACTAATTATATCTGCATGACCCTATTTCCAAACAAAGTAACACTTGAGGTGCTGGGGGAGGCTGGGGAGCAAATCTAGGGCTTCAGCATGTGCTTTTCAACCCACAGTGCTGAGTGACTTCAATTAACTTGATTAACCTCTCTGAGCTTCAGTTTTCTTAGCTTAAGGAAACGGTGCTATGATCCACTTCCCACAGCTGCTGTAACACTCTGGTAGGATTCATGGGGAAGCTTCTGGTGGACACTCAGTGAGCCTAGTTCCTCTTTCCTCTTCCTTCATGCCTTGCAACCTCCCCCTCTTGACTCATCTCTTCCTCATATTGGGGAAACATTTGTCCTCTATTCAGAGATCACCTGTCTGCCTGCTGAGCCATGGATTCAGCCACAGGTATAAGGTAATCACAGCCAAAAAAGAAAAGAGGCAGGCGATTTCCCTGGTGGTCCAGTGGTTAAGAATCTGCCTTCCAGTGCAGGGAACATGGGTTCAATCCCTGATTGGGGAACTAATCAGTGCCCCACATGGCACCGGGCAACTAAGCCCATGAACAGCCACTACTGAGCCCGCGCACCACATCTAGAGAGAAACCTGCACGCTGCAACCAAGATCTGACGTAGCCAAATAGATAAATAAGTATTTAAAAGGAAAAAGAAAAGATGCAATGAAATGACTTGCATGTCAGTCTAGTCTGGAAATGGGTGGGCTTGGCGTGCTCAGCATTGAAAAATCGTGAGGTTCAGAGGACAGTCTTTGCACAGTCATTATGCTCTTTGGACAGTCATTCTATTTCTTGATATTCTCCCTAAACAGCTGGTCTATGTGAAAAGGGTATTCATGACAACGTTGTTTATCCAAGCAATGGACTGAAAGCAGCCTATATTTTATGGTCCTTCCATGCCATAAAATACTATGTAGTCATTAAAAACAAACGAGATGGCTCTCTGTATGCTGATATGGAATGACCCCCAAGATAAAAAATTTTTAATGAAAAAGCGTGGTTTGAGGAAAGAAGGATGAATAAGCAGAACACAGAGGGTTTTAAAGGCACTGAAATGCTTTGTATGATACTATAATGATGGATATATGTCATTATACATTTGTCCAGACCCACTGTTGTGTTGTAAGAACTTATGGAAAAACCTGAATGAACTTTTTGGCCAACCCAATACTTAAGTAGTTGGTGTAGCCACATGAGACGAGACCAGAAGGAGGGATGGGGGACAGGTGAGAGAAGGGACCGCAGACCCGGCTCACACCCGGGGCACAGAGGGCAGATGCGGGGGGAACAGCTGAGGCTCCTGGGCATGGTGGCACCGTCAGCCTCCACAAACACATATACATTAGTGCCTACTGGAAAGGGCAAGGCTATAGCGAGAGTGTATTCCCCCAAAAGGCCAGGAAGAAAAGAAAGCCAAGGAGCTGACAACTAAGACACCCTCCAGTCCATGCACATGGAATGTCCCATTCCCTCAGGTTCTTGCCAGGTGACTGGGTAATTTGATAAACTAATTGAGATGCACAACTGGGCATTATTTCATGAACACCTCATGGGGGCACATTGAAGGTTTCCTCTTGAATCAACTTGACATTGCAGTATTAATAGCTCTTAATTGTTTAATTTATTCATCCTTCCCAAGGGTGACTGCCTGTTAACTGGCACTTCAGACACTCAAAGGAATGCATGTCTATGGGAAGTTATTTCAGGACTGTGACAGGATGAGAGAGAAGAGCTATTTGGGATGGAAGACCTTCTCCATACCCTTCAAATCCCATGACAAAAGGGATTATGCATTTCACCCATCTTTCATCTCAGGTCATCCCCGGAATAAGACTGTTTCAAGGAAATAAAAGCAACTTGGAATGGAATCTGCCAGTGTCTGTTCTCTGCCTGCTCAAGCGCAATCTCTTCAGTCTTGTCCAGCCCACGACAGCTATAGCCTGCCAGGTTCCTCTGGCCATGGGATTATCCTGGCAAGAATACTGGAGTGGGTTGACAATTTCTACTCCAGGGGATCTTCCAGACCCAGAGATCAAACTCATGTCTCCCGCACTGGCAGGCAGATTCTTCACCACTGAGCCTCACTAGGGTTAAACAAAATGCCAGTGTCACCTGAAAGGCTCAACAGAGCACCACTGACTTGGGATCTGTCCATCAGACATATTCCACTGGCATCATTCACCAGCCATAACATGTCAGGTCTGTAAAGAAATAGTTGCTGGGTCCTGAGAGAATCAACTTTAACACATGGCATTGCAAGGACCCAGGAGCACTTCCTTTTCTCCCTTGAGTATGAAATTGTTAAGAACGTCTCCAACCCAAGACACAAAAAGAACTATTAGCCGCTTTTCAAGGACAAAGAACATCCCTCGGCGTTGCCCTAGACAACGAAGATCTCAGCCAGTCTAGTGTAATTTTCCATGATCATCCACCATTCAGTAGAACTTACCAACCCTCTTAGTGGCTGGCTTCTTTTAGTATTCAAGGTACAGAAACTCTGCATGCCTCTCAATTGCCCTGGTGCAATTATTGTATTGATTTGATGCAACATTAGTTCCACATTGAAAGTGGTGTATGTTTTTAAATTTGCAATTAAATCAAATGATGCCTCTTTGCTAAGATGGTTGACACTTGTTCATATGCTGCTGTGAGCAGTGAAGGTAACTTTTATTTAGCATCAGAAAGCATGCAGGGAGAGGGAGCTTGAAATTTTCAAGCAACTCCATTTCTTGCCTGGCTCTTCAGCCTAACTAAAAAAAAAAAAATCAAGCTACTTCCCCATTGGTTGTAAAAATGGTACATGTGAGAACTACTGTGTTATAGGGATAATCTGCAGAAGTCACTGAGCAAGCAGCATTGAAAGGATAATGTCAGGGGATGAATGTTTGTGCCTTCCCCCCAAATTCACAAGGTGAAGCCCTAACTCTTTGGAGTATTTGGAGGTGACACCTTTGGGAGGTAATCAAGAATAGACAAGGTCATGAGAATGGGCCATTCATGATGGGCTTGGTGTTCATGTAAAGCAAGGAAGAGAGAGCGATCTCTCCACATCCATGAAAAGGAACGCAGTACAAGAAGGCAGCTGTCTTCCTGAGAGTCCTCACCAAGGATGGAATCTGCCAGCACCTTGGTCTTGGGCTTCCCAGCCTCCATGACTGTCAGAAAATGTTTTTTATTTAAGCCATCCAATCCACAGTATTTTGCTATATCATCCCAAGCTGTTGAAGACAGATTAAAAACTGGAAGAGCCTCGAGAATAATTGGTGATTTTTGTCCCATTTTCCTTTCTGGATAATCGCTAAGTACTTGACCCACTCAATTTCTTTCCAATCTCTAATATGGCTCTGATATGTGTACAGTTAATTGTTAATTATTCAGGCCATAGGGGGCCAGGAAAAGTCAGGGCAATTAAATTTGTTTAAATTTTAAAATGATATTGACACCCAACAGTCTCTTCCTACCAAGTGACCACTAGGAAAATGATCATGAAAAGAGCAGGAAAACATGAAAGGGAAAGGGAACAGTATGCTATGAGTTAAACTGTAAAATGTTAGGGCTTCCCTGGTGCCTCAGGTGGTAAAGAATCTGCCTGCAATGCAGGAGACCCAGGTTTTATCCCTGGGTTGAGCAGATCCCCTGAAGAAGGAAATGCCTACCTACTCCAGTTGTGCCCCCTCAAAAAAAGGTATGTAGGAGTTCTAATCCTCAGCAACTCAGAACATGACCTTATTTGGAAACTGGGTCTTTACAGCAGTAGTCAAAATGAGATCACAGCAATAGACCACCATAATACAAAATGACTGGTGTGCCTATAGAAAGGGGAAACAGGACTCACGTGGGGGAGACAACTGAAGACACAGGGAGAACAGCCCTATGACTGAAGCCAAAAACACCAAGGATTTCCAGAAAATGCCGGAAGCATCTACGAAGGATTCTTCTTCCAGGGCCATCAGAGAGAATGGCCCTGCCAGCACCTTGATTTTGGACTTCTAACCTCCAGAACTGTGAGACGATAAATTTCTGTCTTTTAAAAAAGTTTATTTATTTATGGCTAGCTGGGTCTTTGTTGCTGTGCAAGAGTTTCCTCCAGTTGCGGTGTGCCGGGGCTACTCTCCAGGTGTGGCGTGCGGGCTTCTCATCGCAGGGACTTCTGTTGCGGAGCACGGGCTCCAGAGCTCAAGGGCTTCAGTAGTTGCAGCTCAGGGCCTTAGTTGCCCCACGGCATGTGGGATCTTTTAGTTCCAGGACCAAGGATTGAACCCGTGTCCCTTGCACTGGCAGGTGGATTCTTAGCCTCTAGACTACCAGAGAAGTCTCAGTTTCTGTCTTTTAAGTGACCTAGTTTTGGATACCTTCTAATGGTAGCCCTAGGAAATGAATACACTATCATATTAAATATGTGCATTAACTGTAGGGCCTACCCTAATTTCTGAAAAACAAAAGTGCAAAAGGAAGCTCCATTTAATGAATGAACAAACGCAGACTATATTCATATAAACACAAGTGTAAAAGGAAGCTCCGTTTAATGAGTGAACAATGCAGACTACATATATATATGTGTATATATAGTGAGGCAACATGGGGATTTTAAGAACAAAAGAAAAACACAGGGGGAAAAAAGAATCCAGAAGTAAAGTTAGAAATAAAACATACAAAAGTCTTTATGGTTTGCTAAAGGGATGTAAATTTTGTTCTGGGATTCCTAGTGACCAATTTAAAGAAAGAAGCTCCATCAGTTACACAGCACAATTTCCACATGCACAGAAGGAAGAATAGTTATCAGGAGAAGCAATGCTATTTCTGATACTAAAGCCTAAGAGAAAGTTAATTAAGAGAGTTGTCTGATTACTGAATTTATGTCCTTAGCAAGATCCTTCATCCCATAAACACACTGTCTAGTTCTAAATTATATAGGGCTGTAGTTTATAACGTCTTTGAATTTTAACCAACGACTATGTAGGATGATAAAAGCTGTGATTTTCAAAGCTAAATGGATGTCAATTGGTTTACAGCTTCCAATGATGAAATGTAATCCAGAGATAAAATCTGCAATATTTTATCTCTTGTAGATTTATTAAATCTACAATGCTAACCCACAGATTAGATACATCAGAATCACTTGGGAATCACCTTCAAAAAGATACACCTGGGGGATTTCCCTGGTGGTCCAGTAGTTAGAACTCCACGCCTCCACAGCAACGGACAAAGATTCTATCCCTGGTGGGGGAACTAAGATCCCGCATGCCCTGCAGTGTGGCAAAAAAAAACAGACAAATGACTGGGCCCCACCCCTGGGAATCTGATTCACTGGACATTTCTGGTGCTGAGCCTATTTTAAAAACCACTCTCATCTAGATGATGATAATAGGCATATCCTCAGGCAAGCCTCCTGACATGTTTCCCTTAATGCAGATTTTGATAACTCTTGGACGGAAGAGTAACCAAGGTGAAACTCCCAGCCTTTATGGGCTCCTTCAGTGTGCAGATATAGGGGACCACTTAACCCGTCACCCCAAAAAGATGGTGCTCCGGAGCTAAAGTGACTGATCACCCACCCCTGCATATGTGCCCAGTGGACTGGAAGAGCACTGGACTCCGGGTCTGGACTGCAAGGGGGTCAAACCAGTCAATCCTAAAGGAAACAAACCCTGGATGTTCATCAAAGAACTGTTGCTGAAGCGGAAGCTCCAGTGCTTTGGTGACCTGATTCGGAGAGTCGACTCACTGGAAAAGACCCTGATGCTGGGAAAGATTGAAAGCAAAAGGAGAAGAGGGTAGCAGAGGATGAAATGGTTAGATAGAATCACCGACTCAATGGACATTAATTTGAGGACACTCCTGGGGATAGTGTAGGGCAGGGGAGCCTGGCGTGCTACAGTCCATGGGGTCACAAAGACTTGGACACAACTTAGCAACTGAACAACAACCACAGGGTTTGAACAACCACCACAGGGTTTGGTCTGCATCCCTACCCTCCCTTTCTTAGCCATCAGGCTCCTAACTGAGTCAGGGGACCTCTCTAGGTTTCAGGTGGCCTAGAAAAATGAGGATGACAAGGCCAGCCTCATAAATGCACTGTGATGATTAAACAAGGAAGTTTGTTGAAAGTCTTAGCAAATGCCTATGTGGTAGGAAAAAAAAAAAAAACAATAAAGGAAGCTTTCCATTGCTTATTTTTATCTTAGGAAATATTCTTTTTCTATGACTATACCCCAGAGCATTACCATCCCTGATAGCAAGATAAACCGTTGAGATGCTACACCACACATCAGAATTGTCCGCCAAGGTGCCATGGACAGTCAGCTCCTGGGGACCACTAGCCCTTAGTAATGGCATCTTCCACATAGTCCAGTTGGGAGACAGAAGGGCAAGTATGCAGAACACCACAGGTAACCAAGCAGGCAGGGTTGTTACAGGAATGAGAAGGGTTATGGGAGCAAATGCCTCAAAACCTATAAAAATAAACCTGACCTCACTTGCAGCACGTAAATGCAACAAGGACTCAGGAGGTCTCCTGAAGAATGGTTTGCGTTATTTTTACTTAGGGAGGGTTTTTTAAATCTTTATCGGTTAATCCTCCTATTGGCTGGATAGTTCTGTCTTGTAGGATCAGAAATCTAGATGCAATCTCAGACGAGCTGTTTGGTGGCCTGATTCTCTGCCTCCAAGCACTTGTTTACCTACACTTGAGAGCTCAAGGTACCCAAAGTGTGGAGGCAGGGTCACCGATTGCTATGCTTTCCCAAATTGTAGGTTCATGGCATGGGGTAGGGAATGCAAGTAGCCAGTGCAATTAGCAGCAAGCTCATTAAGAGACCCTGGGCAGGCAACACAGCTGGCAACATCAGTTTTGTTTCTGCCACATCTATCTGATGGTCTATGATGCGGTCATTTCCAAACGTCTATGGAATGTTCACAGTAACACGGGAATTGCTTATCCCACACTGCCCTGCATATTCCCTGTAGAAATAAGAGCTACACTTCACTGAGCACAAACTCCCACTTCCTATTTTATATACATATCATCTCAGCAGACCAGTACCCTACAGTGTAAGTTTTATCATCGCAACCTCAAAGACAGGGAAAGTGAGACTTAGAAAACTTAAGCCACCTGCCCATTGAATGAGTGGTACCACCAGAATTTAAACCATGGACTGACCCCAAAGCTAGTGCTCTCATTCTCCCCACTGTGCAGTACCACCAGCTATGACCAACACAGAGGCCACGGAAGTGCACATTGGGTTCATATCTTCTGATGTCGTTGGTCCCAAGTTTCAGCACCAAGTGTTGAATCGCCCACCTCAAATGGATGAAAATTCTGCTGCCAATTAGAAACGCGTAGAATTTTAAGCACCCTTTCCTCCATCTCCTCTCTAATCAAGCAACATCTCTTATACAGCAGACAATGATTGATTTTAAATGAGTCAGTGTCTCTTTAAGTTCCTGAGACCCCAGAATCTCTGTTTAATTGTATGGTAACCATTAGGAGCTTTGTCAGAAAGGATGACAGGAGTAATCACCCAAGAACAGATTTCTAGGTAATTTATAGTTAGCCAATCCAAACCTAATTTCTGAGTGACCTATACTGTGCCTAAGGAGCCCGAAATAATCATGTATTTACCCTTTACCCTGAAATTAGATGGTACTTACCATGCAATTACCCAGCCACTAAGTGACAATTACCATGTAATTAAATGGTCAGCGGTTACCATGTTATTAAATAGCACTGACATGATATTCGTTCCGCAGAACCTGGCACTGTTACCATACAATTCAACTACCCACCAAGAAATTACAGCCATTCCTGGGAAGTTCTGCCCTTTGCTTCGATGGATTATGAGTCGGCAGAAACTCCCGGCACCATGTGCTTCCAAGGAAGCCAAGAAACAGCCAAAGTTGTGCACGGGTGTAACATGGCCTCCTGGGCCTGGGCTTCTAGCCAGACTGGGCTGGTGCCTCTGCAGCCCAGCCTCAGGCCAGCACTAGGGAATCAGGGTGAATTCCTCCACACTTCTGTGATAGTGTACTTCAGAGGAAAGGTAGACATCACGCTTTTTCTCTCCCAGATGTGGTACCTACCCCGGGGCAGAGCCTGCTGGGAGAGTTTGAAGCCCTAAGAAAAGCATGAGTTCTGTTTCAGCCTGGGAGAGACCATCCCCAAATCAAGATAAGCCTCATAAGTTCCATGAGGACAGGATTTTCTTCTGTCTGGCTTATTTATTGCCTTATCACCAGGCCTGTTGTATATGCTCAGTTAATATTATTTGGATTGTATTTATTCATCCAATCATTATTTATTCATTTGTTGGTTATGCATCTACCACATGCCAGCCACCATGCACTGAAACCTTTTATGGACACTGTGAGGTTCAGTGACGTCTCAGGCTGAGTCACTTGCCCGAGGTCATTATACAACTATTTGGTGGCAGATGCAAGACTGAACTCAGGTCTATCTGAGGCTCAAAAAGCTGTGTTTTTGCTATAGCACCATGTCTTGGCCAGCATCCAAGTGGCCTGAGAGACTTGGAAAAGCTAATGACTTCCTGGGATGACTAAACCTTCTACACCAGCCATAATACTTTCTATAAACTGTTATTCAGGCTTCCCTGGTGGCTCAGCAGTAAAGAATGTGCCTGCAATGCAGGAGATGCAGGTTTGACCCCTGAGTCGGGAAGATCCATGCCTGGAGAATCCCACGGACAGAGGAGCCTGTTGGGCTACAGTCCATAGTGTCACAAAGAGTCGGACATGACTAAAGTAACATAGCACACACAACACAGAAACTGTTACTCACATTTAGTAAATGAAGAAAGTGCAGCTCAGAGAGATTGAGTGACTCATCCAAAGTCACCCTGCTGGTGAGTTGCATTGAACTTGGACTCATAGGCCATATGTCTGCCTGATGTAACTGGAGAGACATACAGCTGTCTCAGGCCTTCACACTTCTACCATTAAAATGCTATATCTTTGGGTTAGTGTTGTTTCCAGATATTGCTGCTAAAATTTAATAGCTCACTAGAACTTTCTAACATGTTAAATTACCTAGCATCCAAAGACAAATCCAGGGTGAAACGCAAGACCAGACACTAATGGATTGTGTTTGAAATCAAAGAAAGGAAAAGATTCAAGTGATGAATAACAAGTAGGTCTCATCTTCAAAGTCAGCTCCAATCAGTTGCTAGCAGCTGCCTGGAGCAACATATTGCAAAGGCTCCTGAGGCTGTATCGGGGCTCAACAGGATAAAGTATCATGATTGATTAATGATGTCTGCTTTGGACCCTGCTGAGGAAATGACTGCACGTGATGGTTATCATGTCTGATCTAGACTGCGGGATTCCACACATAAGGTCAAGTTTGGAAATCGGTGGGGCTGGGGAGAAGAAATGAGTGGGAACAAAAGACACCTAAACAAGTAAGCAGTCAAAGATCATGTTTTCCCTCCCTGCAGGTGCTCGAATGAGAAAGTGGAAAATATACTGTCAATAAAATGAAAACTTGTTGCTTAGTCGCTAAGTCATAAAACAAGCCAGAAAACCTTGTTTCCAGCCTCAGCTCTTAAATAACTGTAGGACATTGACCACATCAATGCCCCTCCCTGGGTCTCAGTTTCCTCATCTGTAAAACAAAGGCATTTAAGTAGCAAATCTCCACGCTGCTTCCAGGATTCTGAAGTTTAGAGTGCACAACCCCCCTTACTGAGTGAGCACGAGGGGGTCTTCCCTGGAGGTCCAGTGGTCAGGGCTCTGTGCTTCCAACGCTGGGGCACAAGTTCAATCCCTGGTTGGGGAAGTTAAGCATACTGCACACAGTGTGGGGGGTGGGGGGGGGAAGACTGTGAGCAGCAGGGAAGAAGATAAACAGGAGAGAAGTGGTGAAAGCTGATCAAACACTTCTTACTCCCTGTTGGAAGGGTATCAGAAACAATGTGGAAACCAACGCTTCTGTTCTGGCTATGTTGAGTTTTAGACATCATTTCAACGTCCAGGCAGAAATGTCAAGTAGCAATTGAATATGTAAGTCTATAGCTCAAGGGAGATGCCTGGGTAGAAGAAATAAACTTGGCAGTCATCAATAAACAGATGGGGCTGGATAAGATCCCTTGGGGAGAGAATGATACTGGAGAGGGTGTTTCCAATATTTAGTTTAGGGACAAAGGGAGGAACCAGCAAAGGCTGAGAAGGAATGTCCAGCGAGATAGTGAGAAGCATAGGAAGAAGGGATTTCAAAAAGGAAGTTGTTACCTGGGTCCAATGTAGCTGAGAAATGGAGTTACATAAAGCAGGGGCACTAGCTTTCTAAGTTATATCATTGGTGACTTTAATAGAAACCTTATAAGAAAGCCATGGAGGGCGAAACCTGATTAGAAGGAACAAAGGAAATACTAGGGAGGTGAGAAAGTGGGGACAGTAAGTATGGACAAAATGCCTGAGGTTAGGAGCACATGGCTCGTAGCTTATTGCTGGCTTATGACGTTTTTGTGAGAATGTATGTGAAGAGTCTGTCATAGCACTCAATATGACTGCTGCTGCTGCTGCTGAGTCACTTCAGTCATGCCCTACTCTGTACGACCCCATAGACGGCAGCCCACCAGGCTCCCCCGTCCCTGGGATTCTCCAGGCAAGAACACTGGAGTGGGTTACCATTTCCTTCTCCAATGCATGAAAGTGAAAAGTGAAAGGGAAGTCGCTCAGTTGTGTCCAACTCAGCGACCCCGTGGACTGCGGCCCACCAGGCTCCTCTGTCCATGGGATTTTCCAGGCAACAGTGCTGGAGTGGGGTGCCATAGCCTTTTCCGACTCAATATGACAGGTGCTCAAAAATCCAAATTCTTGTCTCTTTAATTCATCTATATTCACCTATATTTAATCAGTTTGTCATTTTCCACAGAGATGATTTTCTGACAACTGCATCAGGGCCCCATGTCAGATTTTAATATTAAAAGTCTTTATCTTGACCTTGGCCCTGAGGGAAACTGATAGACCCATTAAGCTTGTCTGCTCATCCTTTCACCTTCCATGGTCCTGTGGGATGGATGTCTCTTCAGGTAGGCCAGCACTAAGGCCAGATGATGCCTTATTCAAGGAGAGGAAATTAATCATGTACAAATGACTTCTACGGAAACCCAGCCAGGGAGGGTATGTGACAGGCCCATAAATACTGCGTCATCTAAGCCACAAATTCTACCAACCCTTCTGCAGGAAACTGATAGTCAATATCCTAGTACTACCAAAGTGTGGTTACTGATCCACCTTATCTTCCTGCAATAGAGACACTAGTCTGTCCATGGTAACTGGTGATGTTCATACTGACCAGTTCATCCATCCATCCATTACTTTGTTAGACACACATGTTCTAAGCACCCATCTGCCGAGCATTATGCTTCTTGCTGTGAGACATGCAATGAACTGTACGACATTTATGTAAAACTCATAAATATTCATTGAATATCTACTATGTGCAAGTGTTCTTGGGTTCTGAGGTTCAGCAGTGAATGAGACGAATAATTCCACCCTTAACAGAACTTCTGTATTCTAATAGCTTTGGGCCCTGGACTCAGCCATCTTATAAAACTGTTTGGAAAAGGATAACAACTAATGTAAATAATGAAATCCCCACGTGCAGTGATGTCTGACTCCTTGTGACCCCATGAACTACAGCCTGCCAGGTTCCTCTGTCCGTGGGATTCTCCAGTAAAGAATACTGGAGTGGGTTGCCATTCCCTTCTCCAGGGAATCTTCCTGACCCAGGGATCAAACTCAGGTCCCCCGCATTGCAGGTGGATCCTTTGCCATATGAGCCATCAGGGAAGCCCGAAATCTTCAAAGACCAACGCAAATAGTTAAACGACTGTCAAAAGGTTCAAGTTGTCAGAGTATTGAACCCACCCAGGGTGTGACTGGGGCTTCCCTGATAGCTCAGCTGGTAGAGAATCCTCCTGCAATGCAGGAGACCCTGATTTGATTCCTGGGTCAGAAAGATCCCCTGGAGAACAGATAGGCTACCTACTCCAGTATTCTTGGGCTTCCCTGGTGGCTCAGCTGGTAGAGAATCTGCGTGCAATGCAGGAGAGAGACCAGGGTTTGATCCCTGGGTTGGGAAGGTCCCCTGGAGAAGGGAAAGGCTACCCACTCCAGTATTCTGGCCTAGAGAATTCCATGGACTGTATAGGCCATTGGGTCACAAAGAATCAGACATGACTGAGCAACTTTCACTTCCAGGATGTGATTATCCAGATCTGAAAGTCATCCCTGAGGAGGTGACCCTGGAACACAGCCTTAGAGGATAGAAGCTTTTGACCAATGAGGATGAGGGGAGAGGGCTTCCCAGGAGGGCAGGGTTAGGAGCAAAAATAGAGAGATGGATGGGACTTCCCCGGTGGTCCAGTGGCTAAGATTCTGTACTTCCAATGCAGGACGCTTGGGTTCAATCGCTGGTTGGGGAACCAAGACCCAACATGTGGCCAAAAAAAAAAAAAAAAGTAGCAAGATAGAGATGAGCAAGGATGTCCAAGCTACATGGGGAAAAAAGACTGGAAAAACAGATTGAGGAATGATGATGCAGAACTGTCAAAGTCAGACTAGCGAATGTGAGCTTTGTTTGCTGGCACGAGAGTGTAAATAAGGAAGGGAAATGAGAAAGTTGTGCATGAGGACGTGCTAAGTCACTTCAGTCATATCCAACTCTGTGCAACCCCATGGACTGTAGCCTGCCAGGCTCCTCTGTCCATGGGATTCTCCAGGCAAGAACACTGGAGTGGGTTGTCGTGGCCTCCTCCAGGGGATCTTTCCAACCCGCATCTCTTATATCTAACCTGCATTGGCAGGCAGGTTCTTTAACACTAGCACCAACTGGGAAGCCCCAAAGTACAGACGGATGAAACTGAAGTAACTGCGTGTCTGCAGTTCCAACTCAATGTCTGATGTCCTATATATAGGGCCTCGTGCTTTCTTCTTTGTAATATTTTTTTGGTAAATTTTTAAATAATGTTTTATCTGGAAAAAAATCACAGACCTACAGAAAAGTTGCAAGTACAGTTTTTTCCTAAACCATTCAAGGATAAGTTGCTGATCAAAAGCCCCATCCTCTCCAAATTCTTTTGTGTTGAGTTTCCTAGACAAAAGTACACTCTCCTGCATAGCCATAATAGAATTCTCAAAATCAGGAAGTTAAGATTGATCATTACCATTACTTGATCTTCAGACCAAATTCAAGTTTTATCAGTTATCCCAATAATATCCTTTAAAGTAAAACCATCCAGTTCAGAATCTCCCACTGCATTTAGTGGTTAGGAGTCACAAATTATTTTTTTCAAATAATTATAGTTTTTATTAATATTCCCAGAATAAGGCAAGTGGATTTTTTTACCTTACTGCAGCACCACCTAACTTGGGGGAAGGTGTCCTGATCAGACAGTAAATCAGAGAAAAGGCAGTTCTTTCAAGAGGCTTTCTTGAATCTTTGCTATTTTCTGGGATTGGTAAAATTCAAAATTGTCACTACAATGAAAGCATGTCTAAGCTCTGTGAGCCTCAGTTTCCTCCACTGTAAAATGGGATTAATAACAATTACTTCCAAAGACCACTGAGCAGATTAGAGACAAGTGATGCCACATGCCATGGCAACCACAAGTCCTGCTGTATGGTGAGCACTAAATATGGTTCTTTTTCCCTCTAACATCGCAGAATCACTGTGATCCTGTGCTCAGCACCTTAGTAATAAAAACTGTCAGATTCTGAGGCACTGAGGCAGAAAAGGCTGAAAGTCGTTGAGCATCTAATATTAGCTCCCAAGTTGTCATCAAGATGGGAATCAACATCTTCCCTCCCTGATGGTGTCGGACCAACACATCAGCCAAAAACTTGTCATCCTCACCAAACCCGGTCAGAGGAGCCGTCCCTGGGGCCCTTATTCCACTGCCCTCTCCCCAGATGAAGATATCTCTGCAGCACTTGCAGACTGAGAACACAGACAGCTTCTGCCCCTTCTTTGTTGCCCTTTTCCTAGGCAGCAAGAGGAGACAAATTTGAACACCTCCATCATTCCAGGGCTGTGCCATTCTAAGTCACATGCTGTCTGAAATTAACATAGCATCACGTTCAGGAAGATCCCAAGAGCATCATCAGCTTTCTTAAACCCAGAATATTGGCACTGCATTGATTTCCATTCTCGAACCTCAGGCTGGGCACAGGCTCTGTGTCCCTCTTTCCTGCAGATGGTTGATACTAAGCAGAAGGCACAAACGCTCCTTCCTGTGAACCCAGCTAAGGACCGACGACCTCAGACACCCCCCACAGTTCGTCCTGTGGCACTGCAGAGCTTGCCTGATGGGGGCTGGTGTAAATATAGTTCCCTCGGGGCAGCCAGCCAGAGCCTGGCCAGCCAGCATCCCGTTACCAGCCTGCTCTTCACACGCTACTTGGTTTCAGCACTTGGTGCTGATCTGCACTCTGGGCTCAGTACTTCAGGGCTCTGGAAGCAGGGTCAGCTTGCATTTTTATGATTTTCTTCCTGCCTCCTTGGCACTGTGGGCACCATCTCTAAGCATCTCCTCCTTTGTGAGGAGTATTACAAAATGCTACAGAAACATGAGCCCCTTCAACAGTGAGAAGATCAAACCAGTAAATCTTAAAAGAAGTCAACCCTGAATATTCATTGGTGCTAAAGCTGAAGCTCTAACACTTTAGCCACCTGATGCAAAGAGCCAATTTATTGGAAAAGACCCTGATGCTGGGAAAGAATGAAGGCAGGAGAAGGGGGCAACAGAGGATGAGATGGTTGGATGGCATCACCAACTCAATGGACATGAGTTTGAGCAAACTCCTGGAAATAGTGAAGGACAGGGCAGCCTGGTTTGCTACAGTCCATGGGGTCACATGGCTCAAAAGTTAAAACATCTGCCTCCAATGCGGGAGACCTGGGTTCAATCCCTGGGTCAGAAAGATCCCCTGGAGAGGGAAATGGCAACCCATTCCAGTATTCTTGCCTGTAGAATTCCATGGACGGAGGAGCCTGGTAGGCTACAGTTCACGGGCTCGCAAAGGGTCAGACACGACTGAGCGACTTCACCTCACCTTCACCTTCACCATGGGGTCACAAAGAGTCAGACATGACTTAGCAACTGGACAGCAACAACAACAACAGGAACACATCTGGACGTGACCTGAACCTGGCAGCGCCTGCTCAGGCCGGAGACACATAAGCCTGCAGCTGAAATCATAAGAAAATGCATTTTTTGAATGCTTCTTTGGTGTCTTTTGCCATTAAAAATGGGGCTTAAAGTAGAAAAAAGCAAAAACAAAAAAGGCAAATAACACAAAAAGATCCTTTTTTCTTGTGGGTGGTCTCTGACCAGATATGACCTTGGCTTCTCTCAATCCTGATCAAGGCTCACCCCAGCTTGGGGTGGGGACTCCTATTCTCACCTCTCTTGCTGGCGCTTTAGTTGCAGAAGTATCTCTGCAGAGCCTGGGAATAGTCTGCAAGCTACATTTGGCCTCCAGATAAATTTATTTGTCCCATCCCCTCTGTATGGCTTGCGTATTTTAATTTTGTCAATATTTTTTAACCTGGAGATTTCACCTAAGAAAGAAAAATCAAGATCTCTGGCTTTTCTTGGAGGAAAAAAAAAAATCAGAAAATCTGCTAACACTGGGCCCACATTCCTACCTTACAAAATGGACTGGAGCTGAGTTGCAGTTGGTCCCTTTAAACAGGGCACTTGCTCTCCGGTTCACCACCATCCAGCACTTGGTCATTCATCAGTCAAAGTTATGGACTGCCTCCTATAAGCTTGCCTGCCCTGGGTCCTGCTGATAGAGAGAAGTGAACTCCTGGCTTTTCAGAAGCTGCGGGTCAGCACCCTCACTGTCTCCTAACATGGAGGCGGGCAGGCAGTTGGCATGCATCACCGTACTCATACTGTTGTTTTCCTTCTCAGTTAAGAGAACAGTATTGCTAGCACCGGCCCCAGCTCACTCTCCTGTTATTAATAGGCCCCTGTAGACACTGAAGGGCTTCCCTGGTGTGCTGCAGTCCATGGGGTCCCAAGGAGCCGGACACAACTGGGAGACCAAATGACAACTGATGGCTCAGACGGTAAAGAATCTGCCTGCTCCCTTTTGAACCTCGCTCCCATCTCCCTCCCCACCCCACCCCTCTAGGTTGATACAGAGCCCCTTTTTGAGTTTCCTGAGCCATACAGCAAATTCCTGTTGGCTATCTATATTACATATGGTAATGTAAGCGTCCATGTTACTCTTTCCATACATCTCACCCTCTCCTCCCCTCTTCTACCTGTAGCTGATTCATGTTGAATTGTGTTTTTTATTAATTAATTTATTCATTTTAGTTGGAGGCTAATTACTTTACAATATTGTAGTGGTTGTTGCCATACATTGACATAATCAGCCATGGGTGTACATGTGTTCTCCAAAACAGCAAAATTCTGTAAACCAATTATCCTTCAATAAAAAATAAATTAAAAAAAAAAAAAGAATCTGCTTACAATTCAGGAGACCCAGGTTTTGTCCCTGGGTGGAGAAGATCCCCTGGAGAAGGGAATGGCTGCCCACTCCAGTATTCTCGCCTGGAGAATTCCATGGACAGAGGAGAGCCTGGCAGCCTATGGTCCATGGGATTGAAAAGAGTTGGACACAACTGAAGCAACTAGGCAGCATGCATGTAGTTATTTGAATAGTAATTGATGAAAGTGAAAGAGGAGAGCGAAAAATTTGGCTTAAAGCTCCATATTCAGAAAACAAAGATCATGGCATCTGGTCCCATCACTTCATGGGAAATAGATGGGGAAACAGTGGAAACAGTGTCAGACTTTATTTTGGAGGGCTCCAAAATCACTGCAGATGGTGATTGCAGCCATGAAATTAAAAGACGCTTACTCCTTGGAAGGAAAGTTATGACCAACCTAGATAGCATATTCAAAAGCAAAGACATTACTTTGCAACAAAGGTCAGTCTAGTCAAGGCTATGGTTTTTCCCGTAGTCATGTATAGATGTGAGAGTTGGACTGTGAAGACGGCTGAGCACTGAAGAACTGATGCTTTTGAGCTGTGGTGATGGAGAAGACTCTTGAGAGTCCCTTGGACTGCAAAGAGATTCACCCAGTCCATTCTAAAGGAGATCAGCCCTCGGTGTTCTTCAGAAGGACTGATGCTAAAGCTGAAACTCCAGTACTTTGGCCACTTCATGTGAAGAGTTGACTCATTGGAAAAGACCCTGATGCTGGGAGGGACTGGGGGCAGGAGGAGAAGGGGACGACAGAGGATGAGATGGCTGGATGGCATCACTGACTCGATGGACGTGAATCTGAGTGAACTCCGGGAGTTGGTGATGGACAGGGAGGCCTGGCGTGCTGTGATTCATGGGGCTGCAGGGTCAGACACGACTGAGCGACTGAACTGAACTGAACCTACTCCAAACTTCCTCCATCTGCTCATCCCCCTAGAGTAAGAACACTGGAAGAGCAGGAATGTGACATACATTTTTGTATTTTCAGTGATCACACTGACATCTGTCAAGTTTCGTGTGTTTATGTATTTGGGGCTGTGCCAGGTCTTCTTGCTGTGCTTTGGGGCTTTCTCTAGCTGTAGCAAGCAGGGGCTGCTCACAAGTTGCAGTGTGCGGGCTTCTCTCTGCAGCAGCTTCTCTTGCTGCTGAGCGTTGGCTCCAGGGCCGGCAGTAGTTAGTTGCAGCACATCAGCTGAGTAGTTGCAGATCGGTTGCTCCATGGCACATGTGATCTTCCCAGACCAAGAGTCAAACCCAAGTCCCCTGCACTGGGAAGGCATATTCTTAACCATAGGACCACTAGGGAATTCCCTATAAGGTATATTCTTAGCAAGGAGAAACAGAGATAAAGAAAAAGGTATACTAGGAGTTGGTACAATCAAAAATTAAAAGGATAACTTGGGGATGGTACAGGGGATCATGGTTCAACTGTGGGGAATGTGATCCCAGGTGAACTTGAATTTCAGTTACCTTCACACCCGCCACTGTCTGACCAAACATAGCTACTCAGCCAGTGTCTTCCTTGATGTTTTCTCAATGATCAGTCCACTCCTTCATATGCCAGCCAGGATCAGGGCAACCACAGGACTTAGGTCTTGGAAATAGAGTGCAAGAACATACCTGTTGCAGAACAATGACCAGCAGGAAATGCAGAGTAAAGGACTTTGAATCAGACACACCCCAAAATGCACACCTGGTGATCCCAAGATGCCAGGACAAAAGACCACTGTGGCACCAAGAAATTAACTGGTACAAGTCTCCCCAACCCCTGCTGAACAGACGTCTGGTTACCCTGTGTGGCAAAGTTTTAGTGGTAATGACCCCAAAATAATGACTCAGAGCAGAGGGCTACATGCTGAGTATGAGGTAGGCCTCAGTAGCGCAGTTCTAATGACGGGCAGGAGCCAGGACTTAAAGGGTCTGGATCAGCCTGCCAACTCTGCAAAACTGAGCAAGGTAGGGAGCAGCAGGGGCTGTCTCAGCTTATCTGTTGTGTCCCTAGAAAGTAATGCAGCTCTTCAGGACTGTGTGTGAGTGTGTGTGTGTGTGTGTGTGTGTGAGAGAGAGAGAGAGAGAGAGAGAGAGAGAGTTGCTCAGCTGCATCTGACTCTTTGCAACCCCATGAGACTCCTCTGTCATGGAATTCTCCAGGCAAGATTACTGGAGTGGGTTGCCATTCCCTTCTCTAGGGGATCTTCGCAACTCAATGGTTGAACAGGTCTCCCATGTTGCAGGCAGATTCTTTTACGGTCTGAGCCACCAGGGAAGACTTTCAGGACACTAGGGGCTCCCAGATGTTCTAGACAGAAGAACCTCATTTGGCTCCAGATAGATCTGGTTTTCTTCTTCAATAAGTCATTTAGAGGTGAGTCTGGGAACTCTTGGCTGAAGGAATGATGAGGAAGATTCAAGACCAATAAAAACAGCCACTAATAAAGCCATCTGATCACCTGCATGAGTTATTGCTTCCTCTCTTCAGTCCATCATGATGCTTGACATCAAGTCCACCAGAGAGGGGGCAAGGACAGAGTCAAGGGGGGAAAACAAACCGAAGTTAGTCACCTATCTGCTGTGTGCTAAATCCTTTGAATGTATTGCCTCAATAGTCCCCCATCCAAACCAATGAATAATGTGCTTTTTTTTTTTAACTCTCCATTTTTTGTTTTGGTATTCTTTCTTTTAATTATTACTCTCCATCTTAGACTTGAAGAAATTAGAACTTGGAAGATGTTAACAATATGCCCCAGCACACACAACCAGGAAGAGGAAGAAGCAGGGATTTAAATCCAGGATGATGGAATTAACTTCTTGACCACCAGAGTAGCCTCAGACATGACAACTTCTAAACTCTGGACAGTCCAGCAAATATTTTGGTGGGTGGAGTTTACAAACATTCATCATAATTAGCCTTAGGGACTTCCCCAGTGGTCTAGTGGTTAAGAATCCTCCTCTCCTGCCAATGCAGGGGACATGAGTTCAAACGCTGGTCTGGGAACTAAGATCCCACAGGTCAAGGGGCCACTAAGCCCTCACACCCCAACTTCTGAGTCCACATGCCACAGGGCCCGTGCTCTGCAACAAGAGAAGCCACTGCAATGAGAAGCCCATGCACAGCAACAAAGAGTAGCCCCCTCTCACCACAACTAGAGAAAGCCTGGGCGCAGCAATGAAGACCCAGCACAGCCATAAATAAATAACTAAACCCTTAAAAAAAAACTTAGGCTTAAAGAGTCTTTGTGAATTTACACTTTCTCGTGATCCCTGCCCCTCCTGATAACTCCCAGCATCACAGTCAGAGAGAGGATGAGGTCATCCTAGAGCTTTTCAAGGAAATCCAGAAGCTGCCTTCTTCTCCTCTGCCTTCCTAATGCCCCCTAATCCCAGGAGATAATCACAGCACCAGAGGATAAGGATGAATTGCAAGAAGGCAGTGCCAAGTGTCCAGAGCAGAGGAAGCCCTAGGCAGGCTCTGAGTTGATGGGATTTAGCCCTTCAGTGCCAAATTTACCCCAATCCATGCATTGAAGGAGGCTGCTCAACTGGGTTTTCCCCTCTCCCCACACTCTTGCCCTTTAGGCCAGTGCCCTGCCTTAAAATATAAACTATATGCTGGCGATTTTGTGCTTCAGATCCACAAATCTAAAGTGGATTCTTCACTGGCATCTCAAACATTATATGTCCTAAACAGAACTCTTAAATTACCCCATCCAAACCTGTCTTTGTTCCCCAAGTCTTCCTCATTAATAAATAGCCTTACTAAAAAGTAGAGTCCTAGGATTCAATCATTTTCATCTCAGCTTCTCATTATGGAAAAGTTCACATGCATACCAAAGCAGACAGACTAGCATACTGAACCTCTGTATATCCATGACCCAACTTTCACACTGATCAGCTCAAGGTCACTCTTATTTCATCATCCCTTTTCTTCCTCCTGTATTATTATTTTGAAGCATGGACCAGACCTCAAAGTGTGTTCTATGGACTCTTGGGGATCCTTAAGACCCTTTCAGGAAATCTGAGGATACAAACCTATTTTTATTATGATACTGAAACATTACTTGCCATTTCTACTGTATTGATACTCGTGCTAATGGTACAAAAGCAACGGTGGGTCAACTGCTGGTGCCTTAGCAGGAATCAAGTCAGTAAGACAGTAGTATCCTTTCTACTGTATTCACCCACATTAAGACAAACACCAGCGGCACTTCAGATGTCCTCGATGAAATGGTAATAATTATTACTTTCATTAAGCCTCAGCTTTTGAGTTCACATCTTTTTAATACTGCATGTAGCAAAATGGAAGCATCCATCAACTGCTTATGCTGAGCACTAGAGTATAACAGCGGCCTCGGAAAAAGCACGTGGGCAAAGATTCAGGTGGGTAGCTAAGCTAGCCACTTTTTCAAGGAACACCATTTTTACTTGAAAGTTTGACTAACAGACAAACTCTGGTTATTCAGATCGAGGTATTCGACACACACTCTCTAAAAATTAAAATGAGCCTGTCTTTTCAAGGCAAAATAACTGACAGCATTTGTTGCCAAAGCAGAATTCAAACCTTAAAGTGAAGAGTAGAATTTTGGAAAAAATTATTATCTGCTGCCAATATTAATTAAACACTGAATTTTTTAGGTTTTAATTTTTAATATAGTGAATGTCAATAGTCATAACCCACATTGTTTAAATGCCCTTTGGGTTCTTCAGTAGCTTCTTAAAAAAATATTTATTTATTTCTGTGCTGGGTCTTAGTTGAGGCATTCAGGATCTTGTTTCCTGACAATGGATCAAATCCGAGCCCCCTGTGTTGGGAGCACAGATTCTGAGCCGCTGGACCACCAGGGAAGTCCTCCTCAGTAACTTTTCAGTAGATAGATATTCTGAGACCAAAACATTTGAGAACTGCTAATTTTCACTGTCAATATTTCCCTTTGTAGATCTCTTAGAGATCAGGAGTCTCTTTTTTTAAACATAATCACAATTTCACTCTGAAAATGAACAGCTGGCCACGAAGCTGTTGAGGGGAATTTGGAACTGAAACAGAAATCACGACTTGCCAAATGTACCCTGACTTACAAACAGAGAATCTGTGCTAGACCAAGCCAGGAGGTGCATCCCAGACTGTGTAAACCACAAGCCCTTCTAACACCAGCCCATTCAGATCCATATGTTCCAAGGCCAGATACTGATCTTAGAGACAAACGAACACTCTCTGTGTACAGATTCATAGTTCTAAAGATAAAAACACTCACCGTTGCAGCAGCTTCCAAGATAATGAAATTCTGGTCAATTCCTGCCGAGACCATCTACAGCTAATTCTAGCCTCCAAAACCTTCCAAGTACCTTTGTTTTTGTTCAGTCGTTAAGTCGTATCCAACTATTTGTGACCCCATGGACCACAGCACGCCAAGCTCCCTTGTTCTCCACTATCTCCTGGAGTTTGTTCAAATTCATGTCCATTGAGTTGGTGATGCTATCTAACCATCTCATCCTCTGCCATCCACTTCTTTTGTCCTCAATCTTTCCCACCATCAGGGGCTTTTCCCATGAATCAGTTCATATCAGGTGACCAAAGTATTGGAATTTCAGCTTCGGCAACAATCCTTCCAATGAGTTTTCAGGGCTGCTTTACTTTAGGATTGACTGTTTTGATCTCCTTGCAGCCCAAGGTACCTTACCTGCTCTATTCTGAGATTGTTCATGATCCTCCATGGTAGGCAAACTCCCATGCAGCAGCAAGTAATCAATCTACATTTTTAAATCAACAGCTGTGTTCCTGCGGTGAGCTACGGCTGATGGGAATTGACAATCCTCAGTTGAAGACAGCATCTTCCCCCCATCCAAACCACTGCAACAGCCTCCTCCCTATGTCCCCTGTTCTGCTTACTACTGCTATGTAACAAATTATCCCAACACTAATCAGCTTAAAGCAACCACTTTCATTTCCTCACGATTTCCTTGATCAGGAATTTGGAAAGGGCACAGCAAGGACACTTATCTCTGCTCCCTGATGTCAGGGGCTCAGCTGGGAGGATGCAAAGGCCAATGATATCTTGGCAGCGGGAAGCAAAATCATCTAAAACCTTGTTCATTCATATGTCTGGCACTTGGACTGAGAGAAAAAGCCTGACGCTGCCAATTGGAGCACCTACATGGAGCTTCTCTCATGCGTTGGCTTCCTCACAGTATGGCTGCCTGGGAGGGAAGAGGAGTCGGACTTCCCCTGATGCCGTCTATTGAACACAAACAAGGGAAACCCTGCTTAGGTTCTTGGGAGAAGACAGTTTCTCCTGAAGACCTTGTGAAGATTCTAGGAGAGTAAGACTGAAGGTACTGTTTGCAGCCAGGTTTGAAACACATGATCTGTCCTACTCCCTTTCAGTTTTGTTTCTCTATAAACCATCTTCAGTGGAGTAGACAAAATTGTATTTCTAAAACGAACCAAGCCATGTCAGATTCTTGCTGGAAATCCTTCAGTGGTTTCTCATCACACAAGCAGGGGTGGAGAGGGAATTCGAACATTTGACCAGAGCTCAGAAGGCCCTGCATATTCCAGTTTCTGCCTGCATGTCTGCCATTCTGCTCACTCCATCCCTCCAGCTGCAGAGCTCCTCCACAGCTCTTCATCAGGCTGTTCTCATTCTTCACGGTTCAGCTTAAGTGCAACCTCCTCAGAAAATGAAATCACCTCCCTTAATGATGACCTCTAAAGCAGCCCCAGAACCCAGAGTTAACTTAAGTGGTTGATGGTTGATTGACCGAACACGATGTAAGTTGCGGGCATTGCTTGTTTTAGGATTCTCTAAGCAGCTCCCAAAATTTGTTCCCTAAAACACTAGTTTAGCCAGATGTTAAATAGACATTATTTTAAAATATGAATCCATAGCACACATCCTCATAAAGATTTGAGTAAAACAAAGCTGCAGAGTTTTCTTTATACCATGACCACTACAAGTCTGTAGTATGCTAGTTGCTTGCTAGGTCTCCATGAAAAGGATGTAATACGTGACAGTCCTCAACTTCTGCAACCTCAAAACACTTTGTCCAAGTTGTATTGCCTGGCTCTACTTTGCAGAGCTCTTTTCCAAACAGTTATGGCCCTGGATTTACAATGCAAAAGAAACTGGAGTCCCCAGCAGGTGGTTCTACCTGTGTCCCTGACCCATGTCCTCTGACTGAGTTACAAATAACAGGAAACCTATGGAAGGGCCAGGTCTTTTGGGAGCAGCCTGATTGGCTGGAATTGAGGTCATACTTTTGACTAATGATCCTGATTGGCTCTCAGTAACACTCCACTCATTGCAACAGTGTCCAGCAAATATATGAGCCTCTCATCTAGATATATGAGTTATATTCTTTAGAGCAGTGAGTCATTGAGGCCAGGCTCTGCTGAGGATTGAGTTCTTTTTATTGGGCCAAGAACCTCAAGGCTGGCTCCTGGCCTGCTCCCATATAGTCAAAGCATGTCTGCAGCTTCCCAGAAGCTGGCTGGCCCTGGGGATGGGGAAATGGGTTCACCAGGGGGCTATAACCTGAAGAGCCCACAGGAAGTGATTTGTCTCTGATGTCCTAACACCCGGTTCCCAGAACATCTCTGAAACTAGCAAGGAAAAATAAAAAATGTTACATCTTATTCACTGCCAGTCTCGGATAATTAAAACAACTGCCAGCCGGAAATCCAGAAATGATCATAAAATCAAAACAAAATATTACTATAGCTTAACTAAAGTGGACCCTCTCTCCCATCCACTCACTGTATAATTCCCCAAGAAACATGAGTTTGATTAAAAAAAAAATCCTCAGTTCTAACAAGTCAGCACATCTTCATAGTAACAATGAAAGCTAATAAAGACACAGCACTTGCTCTGTGCCAAGCAGTGCGGAAAGCACCTTATGGGTAGCTTCTCGTCACAGCCATCCCAGGTGATGGGTGTACACGTTGTCCCCATTTTACAGGTGAGGAAACTGAGGTACCAAGTGGTCATTGACTTGCCCAATAGCTCACAGCTGCTAAACAGAAGAATCCAAGTGTGTGTGTGCTCAGTTGCTTAGTTGTGTCTGACTTATTGCAACCCCATGGACTGTAGCCCTCCGGGCTCCTCTACCCATGGAATTTTCCAGGCAAGAATACTGGAGTGCATTTCCATTTCCTACTCCAGGGGGATCTTCCCAATCCAGGGACTGAACTTGCCTCTTCTGCATCAGCAGACGGATTCTTTACCACTGAGCAAACTAGGAAGCCTGGTATGCTGCTGCTGCTGCTGCTAAGTCACTTCAGTTGTGTCCGACTCTGTGCGACCCCATAGACAGCAGCCCACCAGGCTCCCCTGTCCCTAGGATTCTCCATGCAAGAACACTGAAGTGGGTTGCCATTTCCTTCTCCAATGCATGAAAGTGAAAAGCGAAAGTGAAGTCGCTCAGTCATGTCTGACTCTTAGCGACCCCCATGGACTGCAGCCTACCAGGCTCTTCCGTCCATGGGATTTTCCAGGCAAGAGTACTGGAGTGGGGTGCCATTGCCTTCTCTAGGAAGCCTGGTATAGCTGACCTCAAAAACCTTGCTTTAACCATTCTATAGCTTGTAAATAACATCTCAGCAAACCTGTTGGCCAGTCCCACCTGCCTAGAGACACAGAATCCCACACATTCCCCCACCTTTACTGGGCACAAGTGTCACCAGAGGATCACATTAAAATACAGATTTTAATTCAGTCTGGGGTGGGACCTAGGACCTTCCATATCTAACTAGTCCCCAGGTGATGCTGGATCCTGGCTGAGGAGCCACACTTTGAGACTCTAAGACAATAGTTCTCAAATTCTGCTGCACATTACAGCCACTTAGGGAGCTTTTAAGAATTCTGATGCTCTGCCCTCACCCCACACCAAATAAATCAGAACCTTCAGGGACAGAGCCCAGACATCAGTAGTTATTTAAGCTCCCAGATGATTCCAAGCATGCAGCCAAGGCTGAGAACAATGCTCTGAGGGTCAGGAGAGGCCCTGAGAACAGTGAGGAGGAGAAAACCGGGTTTCCATTTGCTGCTGAGATGGTGAGTTTCATAACGACGTTATCCTTGTTGCAGGTTTCCCCCAAATCATTACCCTCCCTCACCACCTATTCCCGCCTACAGAATCATGGTGGCCTGGCCTCCTTGAAGGCAGCCAACTGGCATGGTGTCAGGAATCAAATTATTTCACTTATCTGCCACCCCCCCATGTCCTCTTCCCAATTTTTTCTTTTCAGATGAGAGCGCTGTGCTCTTTGTAAAGCATAATTCAATGCAAAGGCATCGGCTACTCCTTGCTTTTACTATATGAATGAACACACAGAGAACAACTGCGAAGATTTTATTTAGTGGCTTTCTGTGCTTGGCACTTAGAGGTCTGGTGTTTAGTTGCCAACTACGTCATATCCGACTCTTTTGCCACCCCATAGAATGTAGCCCGCCTGGCCCTTCTGGGATTTTCCAACTGGAGTGGGAGTGGGTTGCCATTTCCTTCTCCAGGGGATCTTCCAGATCCAGGGACTGAATCCAAGTCTCCTGTGTCTCCTAAAGTGGCAGGCAGACTCTTTACCACTGAGCCTCCATGGAAGTTCAATGTATAAGGGCCCATTTTTTATACCTTTTCTTCATACTTCTTTTACATACCTTTTTCAATGCTCCCTTTTTATATATATATTCATAATATTGGATTCCCCATTAGCAACATAAATACATTTATCTACAACGCACTCTTTTCACCACTGGCACGGAGGGCTCACCAATTTGAGGGCTCACCAATTTGACCTTGAACTCAGAGAAGTTCATTTCCACCATGGCCCAGCCCCCAAAGCACAAAGATTGAGAACATGAAGCTGCTTTCCTAAACACCAAGTCCCCTCGCCGGAGGGAAAGTGTGAACATAAACAGCCTGGTGTTATTGAAGCAATGAGAGCTCCACCAGCTGTCTGTTTCTCTTGAGTCAAACCAAAATACTCACAGCTGACAAATGAAGGGAAAAGGAAGGGAGAGGAAGTTAAAGGCTCTTAAAAAAAAAAGAAAAGAAATTTTTAGGGCAGAAAAACGATGCCTGAACAGCCTTCCGATATCTCCTTGCATGTGGATTTGACCCGCCAGGCTCCCTGTGTATGCGCATCTCTCATCAGAAGAACTTGACCTCGCTTTTCTCTCTCCCCTCCCCTCCCCCAGCTGTTTTTCTCTCAATACCCCCTTTTCATCTGGAAGGCAAGGAAAATAAATTAAGGACATTCTTTTTATCTTCAGGGCTTCCCAGGTGAAACCAGTGGTAAACAACCGTCTGCCAATGCAGGAGACATGAGGGATGTGGGTTCCTTCCCTGGGGAGGGAAGATCCCCTGGAGGAGGAAATGGCAACCCACTCCAATGTTCTTGGCTGGAGAATCCTGTGGACAGAGGAGCCTGGCGGGCTATGGTCCATGGGGTCACAAAAAGTTGAATATGACTAAAGCAACTTAGCACAGCACAGCAAGGCTTAAACAGATGTTCTCAGTAAATACCTGGAGGTCAGGGGAGATAAAGTCAGAAATACTCTGCCTGACAGAGAGCAATGCCATGAGGGGGACAATCTGTCCAGATAGGGAGAGACGACGGGGATTCTTGTTTAGGGATGCCGCACCAGGCATCTTGTCAGCTGAACCCATCCTACCAGAGGAAGAAATCCAAAAACAACGCATTTCATAAGCCGATAAGAACTATTTCAAGGATGAGACATAAACAACTTTCTCTGGAAAATGGGGCTGAGTCCACTGTGCTCTACAGCCAACCAATTCCCACATCCACAAAAGAAGGCCTCCCAGTTTGGCCAAGGGTCATGTCCCTCCACCCTAGAGCTGGCTAGGCTCTGTGAGTCCCTGAGGGTGACAACTTGTATCAGTTTGCCTGGAACTCCCCTGGTGTAACCCAGAAAGTCCTGCCTGCTGAGAACCCCGTCAGTCCCAGACAAACCAGGATAGTTAATCTGCCTGGTCCCTTCCTCAGCCTAGGTTCTGGCCAACAGCCTGTCGTCCTAGGACTAGACTCCTCAATCCTCATTCCCAGCCTCAGCACTTACAGATAAAAGTGTAAGAAGGTCAAACTTCCCCTGAGCGTTCTTAGCACCAAGATTGGCCCTTTTACAAGGAATGACTTGGGAACTTCCCTGGTGCCTCAATAGTTATCGTCTTCCCTGGTGGGGGAACTAAGATCCCACATACCTCTTGGCCAAAGAACCAAAACATTAAACAAAGCAACACTGTAACAAATTCAATAAAGACTTTAAAAAGGTCCACATCAAAAAAAGTCTAAAATAAAATGAATAACTTGCATGCGGAGTTCATCAGTGAAAGACAAGACCACATTTTTTTCTGGTGCTGGTTGAACAGTTACCTCTGCCCCCATTTCAAATAGTTGGCTTGGCTTCCCAGGTGGCGATGCTCACAGCAGCACTATTTACAATAGCCAAGACGTGGTCACAACCCAGATGTCCATCGACAGGGGAATGGATAAAGAAGATGTGTTACGTATCTACAATGGAATACTTTGGCCACAAAAAGAGAATAAAATCACGCCATTTGCAGCAACATGGATGGACCTGGAGATGATAATACTAAGTGAAGTGAGTCAGACAGAGAAAGACAAATATTGTATCACTTAATTGTGGAATCAAAAATAATTGTTCAAATTAACTTCGATTTTATGTGGAATCTTAACAAAAATTGTTTAGATGAACCTATTTTCAAAACAGAAATAGACTCACAAGCATGGAAAACAAAACTTACAGTTACCAGAGGGATAAAGGAGAGGGAGGGATAGATTAGGAGTTTGGGGATAACAGATACACACTATATATAAAATAAACAACAACCTACTGTATAGCACAGGAAGCTATATTCAATATCTTATAATAACCTAAATGGAAAAGAATCTGAAATAAATAGATAAATAGATGATAGACAGATGAAAGGAAGAACCGAATCACTTTGCTGTACACCTGAAACTAACCCTCCACTGTAAATTAAGTAAACTTCAATTTAAAGAAATGAATAAGGTCAAAAACTACTTTCAAGGACTTTACAACTGGAGGATAACACAAGACACGTAACTAATAACTCTGACATATGAAAACAGGTTCTCTGGCAGGACAGAGTGTTACGTGGGGGACAGAGAAGCGTGACAGACAACTCTGGGGCACAGACACACTTTGGTGCAGAAGCTGTTGCACTGGGCCACCTGCTGCATGAGTAGGACTTTGACAGACAGAGTGGGAGGAAGGCGTTCATTCCATGAGGGAAGAACAACAGGGTAATGATAAAGGGAAAGGGGCGGGGGCGCGGGACCCGTCTGCAGATACTGTGTGTGCGGTGAGAGAGTGTGTGGAGGGCAGGTGAGCCAAACCTTGCAGAACGGGAGGCCGGCTGGAGAGTGGAGGCAATGACACACAGGCAGTGGAAAGACACAGAATGTGCAGAGAGCACAAAAGGTGAAAGTGAAGTCGTTCAGGCGGGTCTGACTCTGCGACCCCACGGACCGTGGCCTGCCAGGTTCCTCTGTCCAGGGAATTCTCCAGACAAGAATACTGGACTGGGCTGCCATTCCCTTCTCCAGGGAATCTTTCTGACCCAGGGATAGAACCCATATCTCCCACATTGGCAGGCAGATTCTTCACCACTGAGCCACCAGGAAAGCCAACAAAGGGGGGAAATATCTTGCCTTCTTCCTGTGGTGAGTCACTCAGCTCAGTGACACCCTGGATAAGCAAGGCTCTCTTGTCACTTTCCCGGGTTCCTGGGTGCCTGGCCTGGAGGACCGACGGAATTCAAGACTCTGTGCTACTCAGCAGTGAGTATGCAGAGTGGACTTGAAGTGCCTGAAAGCCTTTTAAATTTTATGTAAAAACCCTTTTTTCCTTTCTCCACTTTCCTTCTTGCTCCTTGGGGTCTTTCCAACCCAATACTCAAGCATCACTGAAGAGGAAGCACTATGTTGGATCCTGACCTCGTTTGCCCTTCAGATCAGCTCCAAAGTTGGCCCGTGAACACATAAGCTCCAGTTCAGGTGACCACGGCTGCTCCCTGCCCTTTCAATCCCTGCATTATGGCTCTTTGCTCAGTAAAGCTTTTGAGGACACTTAGAGAAAATGAAATGGAAAAACAAGTGTTACTGCAAAGGGGCCCTGAACTTGAACTGAAGCAGTGTTTACTTGGGCTTCAAATGAACTCAAGAGTTCCGAAGAACCATGGGGGAAGCATCTCCAGGGTTTATAAGGAGCTGGGGAACCTTCTAGGATGATGTAATACTCAGAGAAGAGAGTGAGCAGGAACGCAGGCTTGAAAGAGGCAAAGCAAGGGAAATGATTTGAAATATGTCTTGAACTTGCCCACCAGACGGTACAGTCATCCAGCCCCCTTAGGGGGGCGTGAGCCCTGGAACACAAAGGCCGCCATAAAGGAGTGTGTAAGGCAGGGAGAGGGGGCTTCTTTCCATCTCCATGAGAATCAGCAACAGAGAAGCCTCTTTGGTGGGGAGAGGTGACAAGCCCCTTAGAGGTTCGTTGGAGTCTCAGAAAGGCTGAGTCACTTGCTCAAGGTCCTTATACAACTAGTCAGAGGCAGATTCAAGACTGAACTCAGGTCTATCTACTTGAAAAACTGTGTTCTTCCTATAAGATCATGTCTTGGCCACAGGCATTCTCAGTCACTTCAATCTTGTCTGACTCTTTGTGACCCCAAGGACTGTAGCCCACCAGGCTCCTCTGTCCATGGGATTCTCCAGGGGAAACTGGGGTGGGTTGCCATGCCCTTCTCCAGGGGATCTTCCCAACCGAGGACCAAACCCATGAGGCTCTTGCATCATCTGCACTGGCAGGCAGATTCTGTACCGCTGAGCCACCGAGGAAGCCCAACCACCCCGAATGCTTAGAAAGACTTGAGAAAGCTAACGGCTTCCCCTGGATGGACCGGTTTGGGGTCTCAGCCTCCTTTACGTGTAGCAACCATACGCATAACCTCAGCAAAAGAGGAGGAAAATGCCAGATGCCCCCCCCATGGAATCAAGCAAACAGCTCCCCAGGGCACACGTGAACACCTCAGGTAGCCATTTGACCACTTGGAAAAATCCAAGAGGGGTTGGATTTCCCATCTAGCAGCAGAAGGCAGATCCAGGGAAATACCATCTGATAATGAAATCATGACCCCATTTTTAACTCTAGACTGAGGTTCTCTGGGATAATCTTTGTTGGGTTGATAGAAAAAAACCTGGGCTGATATTTAATCCCATTTTTTTTCAGCAAGCACACCTCTCTCTCCCATCTTTTTAACCAAACCTCTCCTCTCCTTGACCCCATTCATCCTCAATGACCACCCCCCAAAAAAAATCTAAAAGGAAGCTTAGCTCTTATATAAATTTTAAAGAATGTGCTTAACATCTTGCTTTAGCTTGATAAGCTCCAGCAGAAATAAGAATATCTGAAGCCATGGGTTCAATTAAAATCATTTGCTGTAACACTCGAAGTCTTTTTCGCCCTGATTCCTAATTCTCTCTCTTAGAGACTTCTGAACATTATCCGTCCTTTTCTCTAAGCAATGGTATTATTTGGTGTCCTTCTGGCTTTTCCAATTTCTTGTCCCTGAAACTTTCCATCAGTTTTATGTGCCTTGTAATTAGTGATGATTAAAGAGGTGAGTTTAATAAACACGAAGAGACTGATGCATTTGGACTTGAGGCCTTGAGTCCTGCAAAGGGTTTTCTGCTGATTACCACCAGGAATCATGTAGACAAGCACAAATATTTGTGACTTCTGCCAGTCCCCAAAGATGACAAATATCCTCTTAGCAATTCACTACAATAAGAGCAGAGGGAGGGCCCCCAGTGTATCCAACGGGAGAACAGATGACTGTGTTACAGGGCCTCACAGATCTCTTCCATATGGTATCTGAGAATATCTGTAGCATCAGTGCAGTAAATGTTTCAACTTCTCAGATGCTATTATGCCAGGGGAGTCGAGGAGATTAACGAGTGACTCATCCCTTCCTTGGGATTTGCTTAATTCTATAGAATATATGTTGTTATGTGCCTGCCACACACTTAGAGGGCTTCCCTGGTGGTTCCGTGGTAAAGAATCTGCCTGCAATGCGGGAGACCCAGGTTCGATCCCTCACTTGGGAAGATTCCCTGGAGAAGGGACTGGCAACCTCCAATATTCTTGCCTGGAGAATTCCAAGGACAGACAAGCCTGGAGCACTGCAGTCCATGGGATTTCAAAGAGTCGGACACAGCTGAGCAACTAACACTTCACTTCATACACTTAGATGTGTAAAAAGCCCAGAAAAAGGAAGTACTTTGCCCAGGGTCACACAGCCCTCCAGCACAGAGCCTGGAGGAAGGGAGACCTCCTGCCAAATCCTCTCCTGCCTCCCCAGCACTGCCCCTAATTGTAAACTCCTAAAGGATGTGTGAGTACCTGCTCTGGGCCAGACACTCAGGATTCCAGGAACATGAGAAGGGGCAGCACAGACACAGCCTTGCTCTCAAGGAGATGACACTGCAATGGAGGATTTGGACCCCCAAAATGTATAAAGCATTACAAAGCACAGTGCTGTGACAGAAATAATCTAGGTGGTTAGGAGGAGGACCATGAAGGGTAGGGTCTTTTTTAGAAAGAGAGGCACAGAGGTGAAAGTTAAGCTGAGATTTGCACTATGAGAAAAAACCTTATTTGAAAAAAAATTGATGAAATAGCCTTCCAGAAGAAGGAGAGCATGAGAAAATTTGAGCTGGGGAAGGATTCAAATATTGCAGTCCCGAGATGGAAATGCAGCTAATGCGGCCAGAGCGTTAGGAGCAGTGGCATGGATAACAGGGAGAGACAGATTAGGATTTGGCTTCCTTGGGGCTCAGAGGGCAAGGAACCCACCTGCAATGCAGGAGACCTGGGTCCAGTCCCTGGGTCAGGAAGATCCCCTGAAGGAAGGCATGGCAACCCAATCCAGTGTTCTTGCCTGGAGAATCCCATGGACAGAGGAGCCTGGTGGGCTACAGTCCACAGGATCACAGAATCAGACACAACCAAGTGACTTACACCTATGCAGTCTATGCTCAGCGATTGAAAGTTTATTATCAATAGAGTGGGAAGCCATTGAAAAGTTTTAGCAGAAGAGTGACATGATCGTATACGCAAAGTTAACACTACATCACTGCTGCGTTAAATATGGACTCTAAGAGTTGGGGAGGGGACACAAGCTGAGTGGCGGCTTTGCAGGCTCCTCCGAAGAGGCTTTTCCTGGACTAAGGTAGAGGGAATTGGAAGCTGCAACATGAATGAACTGAGCCATGCGATAAACTTAGGGGATGGACTGTGACGGGGAAAAGAGGATTCAGTATCCTGCATGACTGAGACTCCAGTTACTGGGTGGTTGGTGGTGCCATTGACAGGTGGGGCCAGAGGGCATGGGGACAGGCTTTAAAGAAGCCACCGTACAGACGTGTAGGGTTTGAAATATGAGATATTTGAGTGACAATTCGGTCAGTTCAGAATGTGAGTCTAGGGCTCAGAGGAAAGGTCTGGTTGGAAATATTCTTTGGGAATCTTCAACTGAAAGGTGACCGTTGGTTCCAGTGAGAAGATGTGATCAGTTTGTCTGAAGAATTCCTTGGGTTGGTAGGGAAGTAAGGACTCTGGTGGCCCAGATAGTAAAGAATGCGCCTGCAATGCAGGAGAGGCAAGAGACGTTGAATTCAATCCCTGGGTCAGGAAGACCCCCTAGAGAAGGGCAGGGCAACCCGCTCCAGTATTCTTGCCTGGAGAATCCCATGGACAGAGGAGCCTGATGGGCTACAGTCCATGGTGTCGCAAAGAGTCAGACATGACTGAGCAACTTTCAAGGACCCTATAAGGCACAGCTGATCAGCCGGTAGGGGAACTAACTGGGTGGGAACCCTTCCCTGCTGTGATAGGGGCACATCCGGTGAGGTATTTGGGGCCCTGTGAGGCTCAAAGATGTCACAGCGGTGGCAGCACTTGAAATGTTACATCTTAAGATACAGAACTGTGCATTCATACTTTGTAATGTTGTACTGATCTTTTTACAGCATATTTATACTCAAATGTTTTGGTGTGTGTCAAAGGAATTAATGTGAGAAATGTAAATATTTGAAGTATTCCACAATTTCTTTTTTAAAGAAATTCTATCCACATGTCTTCATCAGCTTGAGTTGCCATAACAGAATTCATACACTGGGTGGCTTAGAAGACAGAAATTTATTTTCTCACAGTTCTGGAGGCAAGGAGTCTGAGATCAGGGTGTCAGCATGACTGGGTCCTGGTGAGAGCTGGCTTACTGCCTGGCATACAGCCATACATGCTCAGTTGCTCAGTACTTCCTGTTTTGCGACCTCATGGACTGTAGCCTGCCAGGCTCCTCTGTCCGTGGGACTTCTTAGGCACGAATACTGGAGTGGGTAGCCAATCCCTTCTCCAGGAGATCCTCCCAATCCAGGGACTGAGCCCAGGTCTCCTGCATTGCAGGCAAAGTTTTTACCATTTGAGCCAGCAGGGAACCCATACAATGACATACCACTCAATAACAAAAAGATCCAAGAGAGAGAGGATATATGTAAACATATAGCTGATTCACTTCACTGTACAGCAGAAACTAGCACAACATTATAAAGCAACTATACCCCAATAAAAATTTAATAATAATTTTAATTTTAAAATTATTTAATAATAATAATAAAATTCATTGGAAGGACTGATGCTGAAGCCGAAGCTCCAATACTTTGGCCATCTGATGCAAATAACTGACTCATTGGAAAAGACCCTGATGCTGGGAAAGATTGAAGGCAGGAGGAGAAGGGGATGACAGAGGAGGAGATGGTTGGATGGCATCACCAACTCAATGGAGTTTGAGCAAGCTCCAGGAGTTGGTGATGGACAGGGAGGCCTGACATGCTGCAGTCCATGGGGTTGCAAAGAGTCGGGCACGACTGAGTGACTGAACTGAACTGAATAAAAAGAATGCACTAGGGATGCACACATCCATGCGGGGGAATCTTAAAATCACTGTGCTAAATAAAAGAAGCCAGACAGAAGACCAGACACTCTGGCTGATTCCACTTACTTAACAATCAGCTACAAAAGGCAAAACCACAGGAACAGAAAGCTGCTCAGTAATTGCCGAGGGGTTGGTATTGGAGAGGGGGATTTACTGCCAAGAATATTATTTTTTTGTTTTTTTGAGCAATGGAATGGTTCAATATCTTGACCATCATCATGGCTACACCACAGAAGGCATTTATTAAAACTTAACTAACTGTACAGTTTAAAAGGGGTGGATTTTACTGCATGTGAATTACTCCTTAATAATCCTGATTCCCTCCAAAATCACCTCCCACTTGGATAATACTTAACAGTTAACCATGCCTTTCTCATCCATTACTTTGTTGTAGTTTACAACAACTTGGTAATGGAGGCAAAGTGACATTATCTCCACAGGGCCTAGGGAGGTTGGAGACTTCTCTGCACATTCAACCTGTAGGGAAACTGAATGTTCTGAGTCCTAAATAAGAACACTTCCCTCTCTGCCCCAAAAATCTGATCAGTCGGTGATGCCAATGACAAGCTCCATCACCTACTCTAGGCTGTGCTCCATGATGTATGCTTTCCATTCATTCCTTTATTTCCTTCTCCCACATAAGCCCTAAGGAAAGTGTCATGATCCCACTTTACAAATTAGAAGAGAGAAGGGTAAGCTAATCACTCTGAGGCAAGAGAGTAATAGCGTCAGGATTTGGACCACATCTGAAGGGGTAGGTAGATAAACCTGTGCTTTTCAACAGTAAGCCCCACAATTCTCAAAACAAATTTAGTTTCAAATAAGAACTCCCAAAAACAAAAGGCTAGAACAAGCACAGGGAAATAATTATGATCACCTTCAAGAGGGGAAGGCTAGCAAGACAGAGCTAAGCAGTCTTTCAGGTATCTTTTTGAGTCCATCGGTCTAGCATTTTTCAAACTCTCCAGACACTTCCTGAAAGACTCTGCATCCAGGAAATTAACCCCCCTGCTGCTCCCTGTGGCATGCAGGATCTTAGTCCCTGACCTGGGGATCGAACCCCTTGCATTGGGAGTGCAGAGTCTTGACCACTGGACCACCAGGGATGTCCTAACCACCTGTATTAATGCCCACCCACTGTGCCTAGACTTCCTCTTCTGCCCAAAGCACATTCCTGAGTTAACTGCCTGCCAGATGATCGGTAGAAGGTAAGAATGCAGAGCTGGACCAAGAGACGCCTAGCATCAGCAGAGTATCCTGACAGTGCACACTGGTAGTCCATCTGCAACTGCTGCAAATAACCTCAGGGCCCAGGCTGCAGCCTCTCACAGCCCCTCCCAATGAGGCCATCTGTAAGTAGCTTTCCCCTGGAAGAAGTAGGTCCTCATTTGAGAGCAGACCAGTAGCTTTCCCCTGGAAGAAGTAGGTCCTCATTTGAGAGCAGATCAGATCTTTTCTTTGCCTTTGTCTTCTGGGCAACTGCAAACTTTACAGTCATCTCCATGGCTCCCGGAGAACTTGAACATGAGGCTAGCAGAGGCTGCTTTGCAGCCAGAGGATCTGGGGCAGAAGGAAGAGAACATTCTGCCTGGTCTCTTGCGGCGGAAGGAAAGGAAAACTTTGAGTGCCTTTTATATGTCAGGAACCGTGCTGTGATTTCACGCCCCATACTATTAATGGTTCACATCTATGGAACAATGCCTGTATATCAGGAACACTGTCTATATATCCCGTTGTCTCTGGAACACTTTCTGTGTGTCACCTTTCTGTACATCATCTCATTTAATCCACTCAACAACCCTATTTGATCAGTACCATTACCACCTCCACAAATGGAGTTTGTGACATTGGAGCGACCTGCTGAAGGTCACACAGCTACCACGAGAGAGAGGAATTTCAAACCCAGGAATGCCAGCCCCTGAGTCCCAGTTCTTTATATTACACCACCTCACCTACACCACCACCTACACCACCTTGACCCCTTAGTCTAGTGTTTCTGCCTTCTGAGCCCCATCTAATGCAAAAGCAGACGCAGGCTATTTTAAAAGAATTCATATTCTTTGCTACTCTTCTCCCTAGAAACAACTCTACCAACTAAATTTCACACTTTCTGAGCTTCAGCTTCATCCCAGACACTGCTAGATGCTGCCGCATTATGTTACCTAAGAGACGATATAGATGTTCAAGGGGAACTTGGGTGGCCCAGTGGTTAAGACTTCACCTTCCAATGCAGGGACAGCCAGTTCAATCCCTAGTCAGGGAGATAAGATCCCACATGCCTTGAGGCCAAAGAACCAAAAAAATAAATAAAAAACAGGAGCAATATTGTAACAAAAATTCAATAAAGACTTTTTAAATTGGTCCACACCAGAAAAAAAAAATCTTTTAAAAATTAAGTTAAAAAAAAATTCCAGAACAACCAATACACAGCCCCACACTTAGCAGACAACTCTTAACTAATCAGGATGCTCATTACAGGTGAGTCTAAATGCAACCACAGAGCCCTTCCCAACACAAAGCTGTAAGAAACTGCTGAAATCAGCCAGCATTAAGCACACACTCTTGGCCCCTCCTGCTTCAGAATTCCACAGGCAGAAACAACAGTGACATGACTCACGAGGAATAATAGGATGGAATTTTTTTTTGAGCAGAAATTCTGGGACCAAAGCTTTGTTCTACTTATCACTAACTGGGAACCAGCAAGTAAATGAAACTCTCTGAGCCTGATTGTCTTCTTCATCCAAAATGGTGATGAGGATAAGATCTCATCTATGTCACAGATGTTAGATGCAGAATTGCTGTTGACAGTGAGAAGGAAGAGACTGTAAGACCAAAAGCCTGGAATACAGATACTGGGAAGAGACAAGAAAATGAGCGAACACAGAACATAGGTTTTTGCCTGGGAAATCGCCTAAGATTTTCTACAAAGGGGTTGTGTTGGATGCGGGGTGCCCTCCAAGTTATTGATGTTATAGCATGGGGTTTATAATGGTGGTGGTTTCATGAGTAAGTGATGGGGCTAAGCCGTGGCCCTAGAGCTACCCAGGCAGGACAACATGGCAGAAACAGGCTGACGAGCCTGGCTGCCTGGTTCTACTCCTGGTGTGATCACATCCCAGCTGTGTGATCTCGGGCAGTTCTGTAACCTCTCTGAGGATCAGTTCCATCTGCTGACAAAGGGAGAAAATGATGTTTGTGGTAAAGATTAAACAAGATAGTTCCAGACACATGGTGGGCGACTTTACATCACTGTGCATGGAGGAGCTGACAGCAGGCTCTGCACGTATCTTTTACACTGACATCATCCATCGTGGCAGCCAGTCCCAAGCAGGTGCTCATCAGCATTTGTGGGTTAATTGGTTTGTTGGTTACCACTTAGTGAAAGGCTTTAAACAGAGGAAGAACTTGTTGGTTACCACTTAGGGAAATCACTGAAAGGCTTTAAACAGAGGAAGAACGTGGTACAGGTAAAATTTGAGGACATCACTCTATCTGCTTTGGAGAGAAGAGGGTAGGGGTATAGGCATGGGAGCAGAAAGTCTGCTTTGTTGCCATCTTCCAGGGCAAAGTCCATGCTGATGGGAGGTCTAGATTCAGTAGAGGAACCACAGCAGTGAGGGCCCTGAGCAAGCGGAAGCATTGGAGACTGCGACGTTCAGAACTGAGATTCTGATGTGTTGCTTTTTCTGGTGGTGACAAGATGCAGGGCACGAGTAAGGCAGGGGTGGCTAAGACGCCATGTGATAAAAGGCCGGTGGTGGTTGGAAAGTGGAGAAATTGAGAAGCCGGGTTGAGGACATGTTACCCTCCACAGACAGTGTCTTATTTCCACCGCGAAGCAAAGCTGCTGCGTCGGCACAATCGGCCTTCTTTAACAGATGATGAAGGAGAGACTCAGAGGCTAAGTGACGGGCCAAGGACAGGAAAGTCACAGAACCGGGCTTCGACCCAGAGAGGTCTGACTTCACAGTGCCCCTGGCCTTCCTCCCGTCTGCCTGCTGCCCACGGACACAGCTGTGATCAAGCCTCACGCTGTCCAGATCACATCTTGCTCTCCTCTGATTTTCTGCTGCTGTGGTTGCGCTAAGGATGCCTCATGGGCTGGAGGGAGAGGAGGGGACGCTGCAAAATTACAAAGGTGCCAAGTCACAAGAAAAACAAGCGAGGGACACAGCCCAGGAGGCTTTGCCCTTGGCCACCCAGAGAGGAAAGGTATCCTGGCCCCTCCCAAAGGCAAAGGATGTGCCCTTTCTACACATCACCAACTCCTACAAAGCCAAGTACTGGGCATTAGTCCGTGTGTTGCCAGGCCATCAGTCGCTCTCCAAATACAGCACTGAATGGCGTATCTGGGCCATAAACACTGCCCAAGCACTTTGCAAACAGGTCTGCTTTTGCCACCATTTCATTCCTTTTACACATCATTACCTATTCTGACCATTTCAGAGCAAACTGTTTGAGAAATAGAAGCACAGCTCACAGCTAGCAGCAGGCCCCCTTGCCCCGTCTGTTTCTCGGAAGATGTCACAGGTGACAGTGGAATGATGAGGCAGATATTTATCATCCACAGATCTGCTCACACTCCTGCCTGGTCAACTTGTGCCCAAGTGGACTTAATGGGCTTCATTTGAGCCTTGCTGTGGCCACTGGGTACCTGCCTATGAACCAGGGATGTAGCGCTTCGGATCACGGCCTTGTCGTAGCGAAGAGGCTTGTGGAACTCAATGAAACTACGAGCCATGCTGTGCAGGGTCACCCAAAACAAATGGGTCACAGTGGGGAGTTCTGATAAGACGTGCTCCACTGGAGGAGGGAATGGCAAACCACGCCAGTATTCTAGCCAAGAGACCCCATGAACAGCACGAAAGGGCAAAAAGATACGACACCAGAAGATGACCCCCCAGGTCAGAAGGTGTCCAATATGCTACTGGGGAAGAGAGGAGGGCGATTACAAATGGCTCCAGAAAGAATGAAGAGGCTGAGCCAAAGTGGAAACAGCACTCAACTGTGGACGTATCTGGTCGTGAAAGTAAATCTGACGCTGTAAGAGCAATATTGGGTAGGAACCTGGAATGTTAGGTCCGTGAATCAAGGTAAATTGCAAGTGGTCAAAAAGGAGATGGCAAGACATTTTAGGAATCAGTGAACTAAAATGAATGGGAATGGTGAATTTAATTTAAGTGACCATTCCATCTACTGCTGTGGGCAAGAATCCCTTAGAAGAAATGGAATAGCCCTCATAGTCAACAAAAGAGTCCAAAATGCAGTGCTTGGGTACCGTCTCAAAAATGACAGCATGCTCTCAGTTCATTTCCAGGACAAACCATTCAACACCCCAGTAATCCAAGTCTATGTCCCAACCACTGACGCTGAAGAAGCTGAAGTTGATCAGTTCTATGAAGACCTATCAGACATTCTAAAACTAACACCAAAAAATAAATGTTCCTTTCATCATACGGGACTGTAATGTAAAAGTAGGAAGTCAAGAGATACCTGGAGTAACAGGCAAGTTTGGCCTTGGAGTACAAAACGAAGCAGGGCAAAGGCTAACAGAATTTTGTCAAGAGAACACACTGGACATGATAGAAGGGGACGCGATTACTCTCTTAGATAGCCAGCTCTGCCTGCAGTCTGCCTTGTATAACTCAACCAGCGTTACTGGCTAGAGGCCCCAATACCAGAGAAACTGTGCCGCTTGTCCTTCATGTAAAGAAAATGCTGCCTGTCCCAGGCTCCATCACTGAACTGCCCTAGTAACCCAGCTGAAATGTAGAGAGGTGTCAGAGTCACGGCTGCATTCAGGGAAGGGTTGCTGGGAGGAGGCCAATTTCCCAAACGACTCAGCATCAAAATTCCAGATTTGGGGGACTTCCCTGGTGGTCCAGTGGTTTAGAATCTGTTTTCCAATGCAGGGGACCTGAGTTTGATCCCTAGTCAGGGAACCCTGATCCCACATGCTGGGGACAGCTAAGCCTACTGGCTACAACTACTGAACCCGAGTGCCAAACTAGAGAGAAGCCTGAACACTGCAACACAAGACCCCATGTGCAGGAGCTAAGACTTGACAGGGCCAAGTTGATTAATTTTTTTTTTATTCCAGTTTTGGTTTCCCTACATCCTAAACTAGGAAAGGTCTGGTAAAGGTGGATTAGCATGTAGCCAGCTGACTTTCCTGCTAAAACTACTGGAGGAATAGAAGATATTTAAAATACCTGTTTGAAGACATCAGAGGGCTGCCAAAGAAGCAGGGACTTGAGGGACCAAGAGCCCAGAGTTAAGAGAAGTACAGGGTGAGCCCCCACTTGAGACCCCTGCAGCATTTGCCAGGTCTAGTACAGCAACTGGTGGCTGAAAGGCTGAACAAAGTGTAGGCATCTTAATGGCTTCAAAGGAGTAAAGTTGGAGTTTAGGGCCCAACAAGCAGCAAGACCTGGGGAAAGCAGCTTTTTAGTTGAGAATTCCAAAGGGCTCCCTGCTAGGAGTGGGGCAAACAGGATACAGATGAGGGCCCCAGAGACTAAAGGCCACTTTTGAATCAGCCCAACCCCCGAGCACTCCATGCAGCCACCACCAGTCAGCTGGAACTGGTATGCAAGGTAGAGGCTCGTGTGTCCTGTGGAGCACTTAGATTTAGGAATTAGAAAGACCTGGAAGCTCTATCGTGGACCATTGTATGACTAGGTCCCTGGACGATTCTGCCCCTCAGTATCCTCCCGTTAACACAGAGGCTGACTCATTAAAAAAAAACTGAAATCATGCCACTTATAGCAACATGGATGGAACTGGAGGTTATCATACTAAGGAAAATAAATCAGATAGAGAAAGACATATATCACATGATATTCCTTATATATGGAATCTTAATGAGCTTTTTACAAAACAGCAAGAGACTCGCAGACTTAGAAAATGAATGGATGATTAATACAGGGAAGAGGGGAAGGGGCAGACTGGGAGTTTGGGATGGACGTGTACACACTGCTGCTTTTTTCAAAATAGATAACCAACAGGGACCTGCTGTACAGCACAAGGAACTCTGCTCGATATTCTGTATTAACCTAAATAAGAAAAGAATTTGAAAAAGAAGAGATACATGTATAACTGACTCTGTTTATTGTATGCCTGAAACTAATGCAACATTGTTAATCAACTGTACTCCAATATAAAATTTAAAACATTTTAAAAAAATAAACAGGAATAATTTTAAAAAAACACACACACACAAAAAACAGAGGCTGGCTGAGGCAGTACTGGAGAAGTGCCTAGTATCTCTAGCACATACTGAGAGCTTGGGAAACAGAAGCAGCTGGTGAGGGGGGAAGAGCCATGTACTGGGAACAGACAGGACACCTAGACAAGTTCGAGCCCTGGTAGTGCCCGCCGAATCACTTGGCGTCTCTGGGTCTGTTTTCTCACTCATTCATCAAGAGGTTGGATTACAATTCCAAGGACCGCTTGTAACTTTTTTTTTTTTAGCTTTTTATTTTGTAGGGTATAGCTGATTAACAAACAATGTTGTGAGAGTTTCAGGTGGACCGCGAAGGGGCTCAGTCATACGCGTACATGGATCCATCCTCCCCCAAACTCCCGTCCCATCCAGGCTGCCACAAAGCATTGAGCAGAGTTCCCTGTGCTAGACGACAGGTCCTTAATGGCTATCCAGTTTAAACATAGCAGTGTACGTGCCCATCCCAAACTCCCTAACTAGCCTTTTCCCCCATCCTTCCCCCAGCAACGATAAGTTCCTCTCCTAAGTCAGTGAGTCTCTATTTTGTAAGTAAGCTCATTTGTATCATCTCTTTCTAGATTCCACATATAAGGGATGTCAAAAGGAATGCTTCCTTCTCTGTCTGAATTACTTCACTTGTTGTCTGACATCCTCTAGGAAGGACCACTTGTAACTTTAAATTTTCTGTTTCACCTTGCAGAGTCTGAGGAGTGATGGAGGGAGAGGGAAAGAAGATTTAGAGACAGTTATATGAATGTATATACACATATAGACGTATATGTGCTCATAGACATATATATAAATGAATACAAATCTGTACATAAGTGCAAATTCTGTATATATATTATATATATATATATGCTTCTTTTCTTTTCAGATTTCTGTCTTCTCAAAAAACGCTTTCATTAAGTACTTCTCTTGTCCAAGGGCCTCCAGCAGGTATCACATTGCATGGGGGCAGTGGTTCCAGGAGACACAGCTTGCGTGCACCTGAGCACCAGGCACAGAGCTCAGGTCATCCTCTCCAGGGACAGCATCTTCCCTCCAAGCAGAGCTGTCTCTTGCCTCAGGCTCCTGAGGGCTCAGAGCCAGTGGAGGAGGAAGAGAACATGTTTGTAGAAAGATGCTAAGAGTTTCCCCTGACTTAAGCACCAAAAAGCGTTACACTTGATCCTGTAGCTTCTGTGTTAGGAAGCTAGAATTCCCAGGGGCTTTCTGCGAGACTGGACTTGAGTAGGTGGAGAGGCTCAGAGGAAGGTCTGGGGTGTGTGCTGAGTTCTGCACACACCTGAGGTTAGAGCTGGCCAGGGACCAGGAGGAAGGATAATAACAGCTTCCTTTGTACTGCCCTTCAGGGAAACGCGCTGAGAGAAGGTGGGGGAGCAGGGGTGTTGAAGGATGAGTCAGGTACTCTGGGAGCAGAAGGCAACCAGGGTAAGCTCACCTTCCTGGAGTTCTGGTCAAGAAATGGAACCCTTTCCTCCAGCAGAACTGTGTAATGGCTTCGTTGCTACTAGAAGACTCAGCATCCGTGTACTGACTAAAAGAGAGAATTCTTGGGCTTCCCTGGTGGTGATGGGTAAAGAATCCACTTGTCAATGCAGGAGATACAGGTGTGATCCCTGGTCCAGGAAGATCCCACGTGCCGCAGAGCAACTAAGCCCCGTGCGCCACAACTAGGGAAGCCTGTGCTTTAGAGCCCGGGAGCTGCAACTGCTGAGCTCATGAGCCCTGGAGACCGTGCTCCCCAACAAGAGAAGCCACCGCAATGAGAAGCCTGGGCACCACCGTTAGAGAGTAACCCGCGCTGGCTTCGACTGGAGGAGAGCCCGTGCAGCAACAAAGAGCCAGCCCAGCCAGAAATTGACTGATTAATTCATTAATTTTTTTGAGCTAGACTGCCTGCATTTGAATCCTAGCTCTGCCACTTTTACCTGCGTGACCTCGGGCAAGTCACTTGACCTCTCTGTGCTTCAGCTTCTTCAACTGTAAAACAGAGATGCAAAGAGTATGTACTTCATAGTGTTACTGAAGATTAAGCCAGTGCTTAGAACACTTGGCCCTTAGTAACCTCTATACACATATGAATTATTGTTATTATAAGGATCCTGTTTAAAGTTGCTACAGTGCTCTTGCAATGGGCAAATGCATCTCTTGTGGCTGATCACTTACAATTTCTCCCTTGACTCCTGGGCATCCCGTTGTACATCTTCAGCCTTTTCCTTCTGAGGTCGTTTCACTCCTCTGGGTGACAGTCCCTTATCAGGGTTTTCTCTCTCTCTCTGATCTGCAGCTGTTTGCTCTGTAGATTCCCCAATTTGAGACAGATGACAGTCCACTGTGGCTTTCAAGAACCAGGGGATATGTGTCAAGATCTTAGAGAATTCCCACTAGCATCCTTCTCAAAAGATGTGGGATCAGAAAGACAGTGTCCCCTGCACCTGTGCCATCAAGGGTAAGATTCACTGTACATGGGACTTCCCTGGTGGTCCAGTGGCTAAGACTCTACGTTCCCCATGCAGGGGGTCCAGGTTCGATCCCTGGTCAGGGAGCTAGATCCCGCATGCCACAACTAAGACCTGGCACAGCCAAATAATGAGAAAATGCATATTTTTTAAAAAAGAATCACGGGACAGCGCTTTCCAAAAGTAATGCTTCAATTTCCAATCTCTCCCCCCTACCTTTCTAACTTCACATATCTTGTCTTTATGTCCCTTTTGATATTCTCCTGTGGATAAGGGTTTCAAGTTCCAACACCAGTTTCCAAGTATCTCCTTTGTCAGTCTGCTATCACCTTCCTTTGCAATATGAGAATAGTTGGCCTTTATTGGTTTTACTGAACTCCAGCTGAAAACGAGTTGAGTCCCATTTTAAGATTCTTTTGAGAGCAAGGGTGTTCATGAGCAAAAGGCAACTGCTTCATATAAATACTGAAAGGAAAATGGCCTGGGAACTTTGCTGGATGTTCAGGATTACTCCCAGGGTTCAGGGTTGAAGGAAACAGGTTATTTCTTCCTTTGCCTGAAGCCATTTCCTCACCAGCAGAAGCAGGCTGCACCGGCATTGGAACTAAGGCTGAATCTGCACAGGTATGCTTTCCACCAGCTGTCTGCTCACCTTCCCTTTGAGGCCAAGTTCATTATCCTCTTAAAAGCATGTTTTCTCATGCAGAGGAGCTTGGCAGGCCAGGGAGTGTATGGTTCTTTGAAAGTGTGAAAGTATTAGTTCTTCAGTCCTGTCTGACTCTTTGCATTCCCATGGTCTATAGCCCGCCAGGCTCCTCCGTCCATGGAATTTTCCAGGCAAGAATACTGGAGTGGGTTGCCATTCCTTTTGCCAGGGGATCTTCCCAAATAAAGGATCAAGTCCAGGATCATGTATGTGTGTGTAGTGTGTGTATATTTATCAGTTCAGTCGCTCAGTCGTGTCCGACTCTGCGACCCCATGAATCGCAGCACACCAGGCCTCCCTGTCCATCACCATCTCCTGGAGTTCACTCAGATTCACGTCCATCGAGTCCATGATGCCATCCAGCCATCTCATCCTCAGTCGTCCCCTTCTCCTCCTGCCCCCAATCCCTCCCAGCATCCGAGTCTTTTCCAATGAGTCAACTCTTCCCATGAGGTGGCCAAAGTACTGGAGTTTCAGCTTCAGCATCATTCCTTCCAAAGAAATCCCAGGGCTGATCTCCTTTAGAATGGACTGGTTGGATCTCCTTGCAGTCCAAGGGACTCTCAAGAGTCTTCTCCAACACCACAGTTCAAAAGCATCAATTCTTCGGCGCTCAGCCTTCTTCACAGTCCAACTCTCACATCCATACATGACTACTGGAAAAACCATAGCCTTGACTAGACGGACCTTAGTCAGCAAAGTAATGTCTCTACTTTTGAATATGCTATCGAGGTTGGTCATAACTTTTCTTCCAAGGAGTAAGCATCTTTTAATTTCATGGCTGCAGTCACCATCTGCAGTGATTTTGGAGCCCCCAAAAATAAAGTTTCCACTGTTTCCCCATCTATTTCCCATGAAGTGATGGGACCAGATGCCATGATCTTCGTTTTCTGAATGTTGAGCTTTAAGCCAACTTTTTCACTCTCCTCTTTCACTTTCATCAAGAGGCTTTTTAGTTCCTCTTCACTTTCTGCCATAAGGGTGGTGTCCTCTGCATATCTGAGGTTATTGATATTTCTCCCGGCAATCTTGATTCCAGCTTGTGTTTCTTCCAGTCCAGCATTTCTCATGATGTACTCTGTAGAAGTTAAATAAGCAGGGTGACAGTATACAGCCTTGACGTACTCCTTTTCCTATTTGGAACCAGTCTGATGTTCCATGTCCAGTTCTAATTGTTAATTCCTGATCTGCATACAGATTTCTCAAGAAGCAGGTCAGGTGGTCTGGTATTCCCATCTCTTTCAGAATTTTCCACTGTTTACTGTGATCCACACAGTCAAAGGCTTTGGCATAGTCAATAAAGCAGAAATAGATGTTTTTCTGGAACTCTCTTGCTTTTTCCATGATCCAGCAGATGTTGGCAATTTGATCTCTAGTTCCTCTGCCTTTTCTAAAACCAGCTTGAACATCAGAGAGTTCACAGTTCACCTATTGCTGAAGCCTGCCTTGGAGAATTTTGAGCATTACTTTACTAGCATGTGAGTGAGTGCAATTGTGTGGTAGTTTGAGCATTCTTTGGCATTGCCTTTCTTTGGGATTGGAATAAAAACTGACCTCTTCCAGTCCTGTGGCCACTGATGAGTTTTCCAAATTTGCTGGCATATTGAGTGCAGCACTTTCACAGCATCATCTTAAAGTATTTGAAACAGCTCTACTGGAATTCCATCACCTCCACTAGCTTTGTTCATAGTGATCCTTTCTAAGGCCCACTTGAATTCACATTCCAGGATGTCTGGCTCTAGATTAGTGATCACACCATCGTGATTATCCAGGTCATGAAGATCTTTTTTGTACAGTTCTTCTGTGTATTCTTGCCACCTCTTCTTAATATCTTCTGCTTCTGTTAGGTCCATACCATTTCTGTCCTTTATCAAGCCCATCCTTGCATGAAATGTTCCCTTGGTATCTCTAATTTTCTTGAAGAGATCTCTAGTCTTTCCCATTCTGTTGTTTTCCTCTATTTCTTTGCATTGATCGCTGAAGAAGGCTTTCTTATCTCTTCTTGCTATTCTTTGGAACTCTGCATTCAGATGCTTATATCTTTCATTTTCTCCTTTGCTTTTCGCTTCTCTTCTTTTCACAGCTATTTGTAAGGCCTCCCCAGACAGCCATTTTGCTTTTTTGCATTTCTTTTCCATGGGGATGGTCTTGATCCCTGTCTCCTGTACAATGTCACGAACCTCATTCCATAGTTCATCAGGCACTCTATCTATCCAATCTAGGCCCTTAAATCTATATATGTATGTAACTGAATCACATTGTTGTACAGCAGAAATTAACACAATATTGTAAATCAACTATATGTCAGTAAAAAAATTTTAATAAAAAAATTTTAAAGGGAGAAATTTGGCCATAGACACATACAGAGGGAAGATGAGATAAAGAGACCCAAGACGAACGTCCTAGGAATACGCAGGACTGAAGTGGTGCATTAACAAGCCAGGGAATGGCAAAGATTGACAGAAAACCACCAGAAATTAGGAAGAGGCAAGGAAGGATTCAGAAGCACCATAACCTTGAGACAACTTGATGTTAGACCCCTAGCCTCCAAAACTGTGAAACCATCAATTTTTCTTCTATAAGTTACACAATTTGTGGCACTTTGTTACAACAACCCTAGTAAAATACATGGATACCCACATACCGTACTTAGCCGTCAAATCTTCCCCTGTCAAACTCAGAAGCATCTATGCCTATCACTCAGAGAGCTCCCAGGTGCCCTTTGCCAATAAAGCTGGCCTGGCCCTCCATGTCTCATTCATTCATTTCCTTAAATTTCCCAAGTATCAGTTCCATGCCAGATACTATTCTAGTTGCTTGCCTTGGATTTCCCAGGCAAGAATACTGGACAAGGTTGCCATTTCCTTCTCCAGGGGATCATCCCGACCCAGGGATCGAACCTGTGTCTCCTGCACTGGCAGGCGAAATCTTTAACACTGAGCCACCAGGGAAGCCCAAAACAATTATACTCCAATAATAAAATAAAATTTTAAAAATAATAATGAAAAGTCAACTTGATCAACCATAGTAGAAAGACAACTATATCATCTTTATGTTAGACTTTTAAAGGCTCTCTATAAAAATATTACAGAATCATTAAGTAAAAAGGAAACCAAAGGATCCACAGCAAAATCTTGGAGGGAAAAAAAAATACGATAGAGAGTGGGCAGGTAATTAATTTAAAAACGTGGATCATGTTCCCTTTCTAGATTGTGTGATGTCTGAGCTATTTGGCAGCTTTTGTATTTTTAATTAATAGACTTTGGCGAGGGGGGGGGGTGGGCAGGGGCGGTTAGTTTTAGATACACAGAAAAATTGAACAGAAAGTACAAAGAGTTCCCCCTCACACACTCTCCCACCTCCAGTTTATCTGGCAGCTTTTTAAAATTTGTAATCTGATGTGCTTTCTCATCCTAAAGAAAAATCTTTGTGTCTAATTTTATGTCTGTCACTGTGTGTCCTTTTTCATTAAGAGCACCTGCAAAATCTCACCCGCTTCAAGTCCCACAAAACTCAGGCCCCTTCCTGTCCCCTCTTTAGCCTGTTTCATTACCACTGCAGTACCACGAGGTGGGCATATCAGAGCCAGACTAGGAACTGAGCCACAGGGAAGGTGAAGGACGTGCCTGGAGACACAGGAGGAAACACTGAAGCCAAGAACCAGCACCCAGAGCCTCCTAGACAGGCCCGCCGCCAGTCGCCTCCTGCAGGGTGCCCGGATGCAGTCACCTCTGCAGTCAGGTATTAGACTTCACCTTCTCATCTGGGAACAGGGACCATAGCAACAACAGGCTGGTGGTCACTTAGCCACACACCTGAAATTCAAGAAGCTCCAAAAACAGAGGGCTTTTCCAGAATCAGCAGCAGCAGAGCCTGAAACTCAGCTTTAACTAGAGCAGGCTTGAAACTCATCATTCAAAAAGCTAAGATCATGGCATCTGGTCCCATCACTCCATGGCAAATAGATGGGAAAACAGTGGAAACAGTGACAGACTTTATTTTCTTGGGCTCCAAAATCACTGCAGGTGGTGACTGCAGCCATGAAATTAAAAGATGCTTGCTCCTTGGAAGAAAAGCTATGACCAATCTAGACAGCATATTAAAAAGCAGAGACATTACTTTACTGACCAAGGTAGGTCTAGTCAAAGCTATGGTTTTTCTAGTGGTCAAGTGTAGATGTGAGAGTTGGACCATAAAGAAAGCTGAGGACCAAAGAATTGATGCTTTTGAACTGTGGTGTTGGAGAAGACTCTTGAGAGTCCATTGGACTGCAAGGAGATCCAACCAGTCGATCCTAAAGGAAATCAGTCCTGAATATTCATTGGAAGGACTTATGCTGAAGCTGAAGCTCCAATGCTTTGGCCACCTGATGTGAAGAGCTGACTCATTGGAAAAGACCCTGATGCTGGGAAAGATTGAAGGCGGGAGGAGAAGGGGGTGACAGAGGATGAAACGGTTAGATGGCAGCATTGACTCAATGGACACGAGTTTGAGCAAGCTCCGGGAGTCGGTGCAGGACAGGGAAACCTAGCGTGCTGCAGTCCATGGGGCTGCAAAGTCAGACATGACTGAACAACCGAGCTGAACTGAACAGCGGCAGAATCTGACCCGAATGGATCAGAGCGTATGGTTTATCCTCACTGACCCAGTTTTTTTTCTTTCCCCCTCTCATTTTATTTTAAAAAATTTATTTATTTTTAATTGAAGGATAATTGCTTTACAATCTCATGTTGGTTTCTGCCATACAACAACATGAATCAGCCATAGGTATACATATGTCCCCTGCCTCTTGAACCTTCTTCCCACCCCATCCCACCCTTCTAGTTGTCACAGAGCCTGGTTTGAGTTCCCTGATCTGACCCAGTTTTGTGTGAATATGTACCTGTCTTGCTGTTTGATTTCAAAGGCTGCCCCAGACCCCACAGGGGCTGCTGTGTTATACACAGGTCATGCACGGCAGTAGCTTTTCACAAGTCTGCAGGGCTCTGAATTCTGAAATATATCTAGCCCCAGGGGCTTGGATAAGGGGTTACAAACCTGAACCTAACTCATAGGGTGATGGTAAGGATGCAAAATGATAAAGCATGTGAACAGGCTTGGAGAAATACACAGTGCTTGCCAGATGTCAGCACCGTCATAGCCCTAAAAGCAGAAAAGTAAGAAGAGAGAAGAGAAGTAAGAAGAGGGAAGTAAGAAGAGGGAAGCTGGACTTCCCTGGAGGTACAGTGGATAAGAATCCACCTGCCAACGCAGGGGACATGGGTTTGATCCCTGGTCCAGGAAGATTCCATAAGCCTCGGGGCAACTAAGCCCATGTGCCCCAGCTACTGAAGCCTGTGTGCCCTAGAACCTGTCCTCCACAACAAAAGAAGCCACTGCAATGAGAAGCCGGTGCACCGAAACTAGAGACCAACCCCCACTCGCTGCAACTAGAGAAAGCCTGCACACAACAACAAAGACCCAGCACAGCCAAAAATGAGCTAATTAATTTTTTTTAAAAAGATGGGAGAAGCCTCATTTCAAGCTGAGCAACAGGTCCACTTGAAACATTACCTGAGAGCAGGCTCGCCACCTACATAATGACACCAACTCCATGCCCATTTGGGGTACAGTCGCCCCTTCATACACCTGGATTCCGAAGGAGCCCTGCAAGGGTAGTAGAAAGCTGGGATCCATTCCCAGGTCCCCACTGATGAACCATGCTGCCCCAAGGCTCTCTGGGCCCCCATTTCTCGTCTGTAAAAAATGGGGGAGAATAGCTAATTGCGGGCTGTTATAGGCTGAATTGTGTCCTCTCCCCTCATAAAAATTCATTATTGTTGACATTCATTATCTCAGAATATGACTGTGTTTGGACATAAGATCTTTATGGAGGCCATCATGTTAAAAGTAAGTTCATGAGGGTAGAAATAAACCTAATATGACTGATATCCTTATAACAAGAGGGAAATTGGACACAAAGACATAGCATGGAGAGACAAGGGGAGGCCCCACCACCCACAGCCAGAGGCCTGGAAGAGACAGATCCTTTCCTCCCAGCTTCCAAAGCAGCCAATCCTGATGAGACCTCAGTTTGGACTTCCGGCCTCCAGAACTGTGAGACAATAAATTACCTACTGTTTAACCCATCCCATCCATGGCGGCAGCCCCAAATGAATATAGCCTGTGTCAAAGTAAGGTCTCCCTTTTCGTCTACCATTCCTGTTACTCGGGTGGCGATGATGTGTGCCGTATGATGTATATATGATCATTTCAGCAAATACAGCTTCAGGTTGAGCCTGATGTTGACAGGAAGCAAATTTCATAATTCTCCATGAAAAATCAACTTTGCATAAGCACCTGGCGCTAGTGGTAAAGAACCTGCCTGCCAGTACTAGAAATGTAAGAGACACGAAGTCAGGAAGGTCCCCAGGAGGAGGGCATGCCAACCGTGGACAGAGGGGCCTGGCCTCCGAAGAGGTCCCAGATGATGCCTTTGCCTCCCAAGAGCCCCATCTGTGTCTGGAGCTCCCACTTCTTGGACATAAAAATTCAGCCTATTTGTCAGTGCCTGAAGCACCCATGTGGAGGAGGAAATGGCATCCCACTCCAGTATTCTTGCCTGGAGAATCCCATGGCCAGAGAAGCCTGGTGGATTACAGCCCATGGGATCACAAAGAGTTGGACACGGCTGAGCGACTAAGCATGAAAAACACATCTGAACTTCTGAGAGTCCCCCTGTACCTTCCTCTGTGATAGGAGAGAGAGTTAAGACATTAGATACCATTACCTAGACTTAATGCAAAAAGCATAGAAAATCATCACCCACCAAAGGCCAATGAATAAAACCAGCCTGCAAAGTATTAATAGAATACACTAATTTGCAGCCCCTGACCGGATCAGCGCTGTCTTTCAGATTTGCCTGCCTGAGCTCCACTTCCCAGCCTGGGACACCAAAGCCTCCAGTGAGCACGCAAAGCTTTCTTTTCCATTAAGCAAAGATCAAAGAACAAAGATTACTAATGGCAAGAAGCACCCAGGGAGCACCGCGATATCAGCACTTGGCGCACCAGGCGCATAAGCAGGACCTGCAGTCCTGTTCCAGGTGCTCAGAGCTGACCTGGCCCCAAGGCCCAGCTCATCAGGTCTTCTTCCAGTGCTGTGTAATAGGCTCTGGGATGCAAATATCCCTGCGCACATCCTCAGGGACCGTCTAAACACCCACCAGGCCACTTAGTCTCTGTTCTTGATTTCAGGGGCAGCTCCAGGGCTTCACTGGTGGTCCAGTGGTTAAAAGTCTGCCTGCCAATGCAAGGGACATGTGTTCGATCCCTGGTCTGGGAAGATCCCGATGCTTCGGGGCAGCTAAGCCCATGCACCACAACTACTGAAACCAAGCTCTGGAGCCCACGAGCTAAAACTACCGAAGTCTGAGCATCCCAGGGCCTCTGCTCTGCCACCAGAGAAGCCACCACAATGAGAAGCCCAGGCACCGAAATGAAAACCTGAGGCTGGAGGCAGATGGGCCCCCCTCAGCAAAAAGCAATTGGGGATTCATTGTCCGTTGACCGAAACTCCAAGACAAGAAGAGCAGGGCAACTAAGGGAGGAGGCTGGACCCTGCACAGACCACATATTTCTCATTCCCAAAGTCAAGAGACCTCCCCAACCACACATGGCACAGAAAAGGCTCCTTGGAAGCCAAAGGGGAGTCATGTCAAGGGATGTTCTACCCATAGGCCTTTGTGGTAGGATCCATCTTGACTACATTCACACACATGGGAGGATCCTGAGATGCAGCAGATATGGACTGTGAACCAGGCAAGTCAGAAAGACCGGCCAAAGGAAGCCCAGAAGGAATGCCCCCCATAGAAGTAATTCAAACTGCCACCAGGGTGCAACTCAGCAACTCAGGGACTCTCCCTCTGAGTCTGCCCGTGTGTCTAGCCACACATACTGTAATCCTTTTTCCTCCTGATAAATGCTTGACTTGCTTCACTACTTCCCATCTGTGGAAATTCTTCTCTGCAAAGCTGAAGGGCCAGGGCCCTGGTCACTGACCACGGGTCCAGTGGCTAGGATCTGGTGCTTTCACCACTGTGACCTGGCCTCAATCTCTGGTTGAGACCCCAAGCCCCACTCCAAGCCGTCTGCAGGCCGAGGCCACCCGAGATCAGACCCAGCACAGCCATTAATAAATAAATAATGTTTTAATGTATATGGAACATCTGAAACTCAAAAACAAAAAAAGTTGGCTCCGAATCACCAATCCCATAAAGACAGACAAGGGGATGTTAGCAACTCCCCACTCCTCACACTTTCACAGCAGCCGAGACAGAGTTCCTTCCTCTTGCCCTGCAGGGTGCATAGTGACAGATTCCCCAAGAGCATGTTGCCCGAGCGCCAAGCTGGGTGAGAGCTGAACGGGCCCTGGTATGTCCTTTACCTGAGCCCACATTTGCTCAGGAAGGCTCTTCCCACAGCCAAGTGTCCGCGTGGCTGAGGGAAGATGCTGTGACAGGCCAGGTGCCCTTCCAGTTGAAGTGAACAGTCTGCCAGGCCCAGACTTGCTGGGGTCAGTGACAATTAGCTGCTTCCAGCTGGGACCCCGAAGGATTAAGCTGTCCCTCCATGGCACGCTGGACGGTCCCCTGAGAAGCAGAGAGCAGAGCAACACCACCAGAGCCAACAATTAGTTGCTGAATGAATGAATGGAAGACACTTTACCTTAAGTCATCCAGCACGCCATGCTTTTCTGCTAACTGTGGCTCGGCCGGTAAGGGGTCTGCTGGCGATGCAGGAGACCTGGGTTTGATCCCTTGGTAGGGAAGATCCCCTGGAGTAGGAAATGACAACCCACTTCAGTACTCTTGCCTGGAGAATCCCCATGGACAGAGAAGCCTAGCAGGCTACAGTCCAAGGGGGTCACAAAGAATAGGACTGAGGGACTAACACTTTCACTTTCATTCAAGTGTAGGACACGCTGCCCCGTTTCACACAAAATTTAGTGGAAAACATCAGGAAAGCAGATCCTACAACATGAAACACCTTCTGCAGTAGTAGAAAGTTTAACATGGTCACTAAGGTCTAATTTACCTTAACCTCCTACTGAGGGCTGCCCAAAAAAGCCCTATTCCTGCCTCCCACACTGAGCCACCTCACCTTGTGCACATCTTAGAACAGGTATGCCAGCTCTGTGCCAGCTGTTAGGCTGCACTACATTTCCCAGAATTCCCTTTCCTTGGGTGTTTCCTCTTAGTGCGGGCTCCAAGAGAAAGTCTCTCAGGAGAGTTGGAAGATGGAAGGGAGGCAGCAGCTATTTTGTAGCACAGAGGTTGCTGATCAGCATATTCGCCTCTGAGGTGAAGCGCCAGCTAGTCTTGTCATTGTTCTCTTCTCCTTCTAAATATTCCTTCCCTGTCTCTGCCTTCTGGACGTGTGTGTTCAGCTCCATGTGTGTGCTCTACCTCCTGCAGGTTATCTTCATTTCCAAGGTCAAATGTAACAAGAACAGACGGAGAGTTCAGTTCATCTTTATGGGATTTCAACTTGTGCACATGGGGTTCCAACCTGCTTGTGATTTTTCCTTCTTGACCACCTGACTGGTGCCTCCCTGGACTGAGACAGCCTTGCAGAGACAGCTTGTCCAGTGTCCTTAATTGCAGAAGCCACATCCCTGCAGAACATGAATTATATATTTATCCTGATTCTTGACATGAACTCTGTCCAATAAAACAAGGGATTTTAGAGACAAAAATCCCTATCTTTTAAAAAGAGATAGGTGGAAATGATGGCACAAGATATAAAAGCACCCAGCACAGATTATGATACATAGTCAAAGCTCACTAAACATCAATATCAATTTTAAGTGGACGAGGGTTTTGTGAAGATGAAAGGAGCAATGCTTACGGAAATGTTTTGAGAACTATGAAATAATATTCAGATGTCAGGTTTCATTATTTCTACCCTTAGGGATGTTACTTATATTATCAATAATATAGACAAAGACTGGGCTTCCCAGGTGCACTAGCCTGCCAATGCAGGAGACTTGAGAGATGCATGTTCAATCCCTGGGTCAGGAAGATCCCCTAGGGGAGGGCACGGCAACTCACTCCAGTATTCATGCCTGGAGAATCCCATGGACAGAGGAGCTTGGCAGGCTACGATTCACAGGGTTGCAAAGAGTCGGACATGATGGAAGTGACTTAGCATGCATGCATGCATGGACAAAGACTATCGCTGTATCTGAGGAGACAGTTCTAATTCTTTCAGACTGGTAACCTGTCTTTTCTGGTAACTGGGAACGTGTATCTCTGTACCAAATACCACCTTATGTCAACTTTACCTGCATGCCCTCTTCTGCTTATGTGGCAGGCTCACACATGTTCCCAGGCAATCTCAGAATGGTCAGGGTATGCATGGATTGCTTACTTCCCCCCACCCACACCCCATGGGACTTGCAATGAAGTCATGTTTCCAGAACTGGGATCCAATGGCCAGATGCCACTGTTGGGCTCCTACCTTATGAACCAAAGAGTCTTGTTTCTGAACATATGTGATAATTAATGTCCTAGGAGAGCTATGAAGCCAGTTACACACTTTCTTCCCTCCAACGTAGATTGACCCCACTGTCTCCAACTCAGTCCCTGCCGTTTCATTCTCTGCCTGCTCTTCTACTTCCTACAAATACTCCTAATTGAGCTGGGGACCTGAAGCCATCTTCCGCATCCCACAAGAGCTGACATTTTTCTGTCTTCTTGTGGTGACTCTCCTGGAATGACTGCTATTCCCACCAAGTTCTCAAGGATTCCACTGCTGTGTTGGAAGCCAGAGGATGGAATGACCCGGCACAGTCCACTTCTAGAATTTGGAGTGAGACCACCCTCCCCCTTGAGGATTGTGGCCAGTCAATCAGGGACCCTCTTCCAACCAAGCCCAAGAAGCCAGGTTAATTCTCCGTTGTTAGCTCTACTTGCACTCGGCCCTAACTAGCAGATGGCACCATCTGCCTTAGAGCCCACGTTTACCTTAGTTACCTTAGTTCTGGTCTCCCAGTCTACGAAGGCAGTTGAGGCAGCCCGAGGGAGGCAGCTATGCTTCAGAAAAAACATTCAGTAATTGGATCCTTATTCAAACCAAGCAACCACAGAGGACATCTTTAAAACAATCAGGGAAATGTTAATATGGGCATTGTATTAGATGCTAAGGGAACCATTAATTGTTCTGGGTGTGATCATTGTAAGGCAGTTTTTTAACAGTCCTTAACAGAGATTTATATTGAACTGCTTACAGGTGAAATGATAATGATATGGAATTTGTTTTAAAATAATGCAGAAAAAAATAAATGGGGAAAAGAAATAAAATAACGAGCAAAATGGTGATAATGCTGGATCTGGCCAAGGGTATGAGGGGGTTTGAAAAACTATTCTCTCTACAGAAGAAATTAACACAATATTGTAAATCAACTATAGTTCAATTTTTAAAAAGATATGGTGGTGGTGGTATAGTCGCTAAGTTGTGTCCAACTCTTGGGGCTCCATGTACTGTAGCCCACCAGGCTCCTCTGTCCAGGGGATTTCCCAGGCAAGAATACTGGAGTGGGTTGCTGCGCCCTCTCCTAAGAGCTCTTGCCAACCCAGGGATTGAACCTGCATCTCCTACATTTCAGGTGGATTCTTTACCACTAAGCCATCAGGGAATAATTTTTTAAAATTATATATGTATATAATCACTGCAAAAACTAAGTGGCTGTAAATTTTAAAAGTAAGAATGTATATTTATAACTGAATCACTTTGCTATACAGCAGAAATTAACACAACATTGTTAATCAACTATGCTTCAGTTTAAATTTTTTTAACTCTCTCTATATCTCATACTGGTCAAAATTTTCCACATCAATGTTTTTAATTTCTGAAAAAATGTACAGAGACTTTCTACCTACAGCTGAGTTTCTACTCTATCAGAGCTTTTGACAATCTGAACTCCAGTCAAGAAATGGGAATCCAAATGGGATAGAGAAAATCTGAGTTTTCCCCCAGGAAAATGGCACCAGGAGTGAATGAACACAGAATCCTGAGGTCCCTGTTTAAAACTTACTCTCTCTGGGTTCTAAAAACTGCAGTTTATTAACCAACTTTTAATGGCTATGCCCAAGACCATCAAGGACTTCCCTGATGGTTCAGCGGTAAAGAATCTGCCTGCAGTGCAGGAGACACAGTAGACACAAGTTTGATCCCTATGTTGGGAGGACCCCCTGGAGGAAGAAATGGCAACCCACTCCAGTATTCTTGCCTGGAGAATTCCATGGACAGAAGAGCCTGGTGGGCTACATACATCCCATGGGATTGCAAAAAGTCAGACACCACTGAGCAACTGAGCATGCTTACATCAAGCCTATCAGACTCTACGAGAAAGTAAAGCCTAGAAATAAGAATGTGTAAAGATTTTTCTATCTTTTTTACAAATTTACTTTATGTCTTGAAATATATGTGTAAATCATAAATATATTTAAAATGAAAGAGTTGCTACTGTTTGAGAAAGCAATAAAACATGCTATCAAGTTCAAATCACCTTCAAATGTTAATAAACATATAGGCAACAAAAACTACTATCCACATTATTAGATTTGACCATTAATATGAAATAGAAACCTCATCTGCACCGTCAAACAGAAAACTTCTCACTCTTTCAGATTATATAATCACCCAATAAAAATACTCCTACATTTTGATCCTAATGGAGTTTTCAGGGGTTCTAAGGCAGAGTTTCAAATCCTGAAAGATGATGCTGTGAAAGTGCTGTGCTCAATATGCCAGCAAATTTGGAAAACTCAGCAGTGGCCACAGGAATGGGAAAGGTCAGTTTTCATTCCAATCCCAAAGAAAGACAATGCCAAAGAATGCTCAAACTACCGTACAATTGCACTCATCTCACACACTAGTAAAGTAATGCTCAAAATTCTCCAAGCCAGGCTTCAGCAATACATGAACCATGAACTTCCAGATGTTCAAGCTGGTTTTCGAAAAGGCAGAGGAATCAAAGATCGAATTGCCAACATCTGCTGGATCATCGAAAAAACAAGAGAGTTCCCAAAAAACATCTATTTCTTCTTTATTGACTATGCCAAAACCTTTGACTGTGTGGATCACAATAAACTGTGGAAAATTCTGAAAGAGATGGGAATACCAGACCAACTGACCTGCTTCTTGAGAAATCTATATGCAGGTCAGGAAACAACAATTAGAACTGGACATGGAACAACAGACTGGTTCCAAATAGGAAAAGGAGTACATCAAGGCTGTATATTGTCACCCTGCTTATTTAACTTCTATGCAGAGTACATCATGAGAAATGCTGGGCTGGAAGAAGCACAAACTGGAATCAAGATTGCCGGGAGAAATATCAATAACCTCAGATATGCAGAGGACACCACCCTTATGGCAGAAAGTGAAGAGGAACTACAAAGCCTCTTGATGAAAGTGAAAGAGGAGAGCAGAGAAGTTGGCTTAAAGCTCAACATTCAGAAAACTAAGATCATGGCATCTGGTCCCATCACTTCATGACAAATAAATGGGGAAACAGTGGAAACAGTGTCAGACTTTATTTTTGGGGGCTCCAAAATCACTGCAGATGGTGATTGCAGCCATGAAATTGAAAGACGCTTACTTCTTGGCAGGAAAGTTATGACCAACCTAGATAGCATATTCAAAAGCAGAGACATTACTTTGCCGACTAAGGTCCGTCTAGGCAAGGCTATGGTTTTTCCTGTGGTCATGTATGGCTGTGAGAGTTGGACTGTGAAGAAGGCTGAGCACTGAAGAACTGATGTTTTTGAACTGTGGTGTTGGAGAAGACTCTCGAGAGTCCCTTGGACTGCAAGAAGATCCAACCAGTCCATCCTAAAGGAGATCAGTCTTAGGTGTTCATTGGAAGGACTGATGCTGAAGCTGAAATTCCAATACTTTGGCCACCTCATGTGAAGAGTTGACTCATTGGAAAAGACTCTGATGCTGGGAGGGATAGGGGGCAGGAGAAAAAGGGGATGACAGAGGATGAGATGGCTGGATGGCATCACTGACTTGATGGACAAGAATTTGGGTGAACTCCGGGAGTTGGTGATGGACAGGGAGGCCTGGCGTGCTACAATTCATGGGGTCGCAAAGAGTCGGACACAACTGAGCAACCGAACTGAACTGAAGGCAGAGTTAAGGTTTCCTAAATTATCCTGAGAAATTTCACTTCATCTTTTTAAATAGATGACTAATTTCAATTTTCTTACACAGTGTTGGACACTCCACACAGAGGATGGTACATGTGTATAGAAATCCTCATCTTTCTTTCTGGGAGAAGACAGCTTCATTCAGATATCTTCAGCCCATCTTACCCAATGGTCAAGGAGTCTTTCAACTGGCAAATAGGAATTGAATCGCTATAATGCTTCAGGCACTGCCACAGGCAAAGACTGTAAGGAAATGGGCTTGCTCAGTGATACAATCAAAGGTATGGTTTTTTCGGTAGTCAAGTGTGGATGTGAGAGCTGAAGAAGGTTAAGCACTGAAGAATTGATGCTTTTGAATTGTGATGTTGGAGAAGACCCTTCAGAATCCCTCAGACAGCAAAGAGATCAAAGCAGTTGATCATAAAGGAAATCAACCCTGAATATTCATTGGAAGCACTGATGCTAAAGCTGAAGCTCCAATACTTTGGCCACCTGATGTGAAGAGCCGAGTTATTGGAAAAGACTCTGATGCTGGGAAAGACTGAAGTCAGGAGGAGAAGGGGGTGACAGAAGATGAGATGGTTGGATGGCATCACCGACTCAACGGACATGAATTCGAGCAAACTCAGGGAGATGGTGAAGGACAGGGAAAGCCTGGCATTCTGCAGTCTCCATGGGGTCACAGAGTCAGGCACGACTTAGCAACTGAACAGCAATTGTGATACAGTAATGAGAGCTAACGTTTAAAGTGCGTTTTTGTGGCTTACAAAGAATAAAGTTCTCTTACTATCTGAGCAAGTCTCTGAACCGTAGTTTCTTCATTTGAAAAGGAAGGACAATATTATCCCCCAGTTGAACAGTTTTGAGGTTTGAGTAGTTCTCAGGGTTTTTGTTCATCTGCTTTGTGCTTTTGTTTTCAAGGTTTTGAGCAGACACTTTGCACCAGGGGACATGTTTCTTGATAAGGACTTTTCTTTTTTCAGCTGCACTGTGTCTCTGTTGCTGCCCAGGCACTCTCTAGTGGCTGCAAGTGGGCTACTCCCCAGTTGCCGTGCATGGGCTTCTCACTGAGGTGGCTTCTCTTGCGGTTGAGCACAGGCTCTAGGCAAGCAGGCTTCAGTAATTGCACCTCTCAGGCTCCAGAGCTTGGGCTCAGTAGCTCTGGTGCACGGGCTTAGTTGTCCTGTAGTCCATGGAATCTTCCTGGACCAGGGATTGAACCCATGTTCCCTCCATTGACAGGTGGATTCTTAACCACAGCACCAGGTGCTGTATTCCTATGGCTACCCTAGACAGTTGCTGCAATGCTTTTATGAACTGTGATACCTCCTAGCACCCAGCTTGACAGAGTGCAGGCTCCTTAAATGTCCCTTCCCCTCCCATTCACTTATTTCACTGGATCTTTCCTGGGACCCCCTCCTGGCCCAGGTTCCCAGCCCGCCTCTTTGGCAGTGATTCAATCTCCCTTCTGCCTCAGGCCTCACACGGATGAAGCCCAGCCCATCATGAGAAGCATCCAATTGTCAGCACAGCACTGTGATGGGCAGGGCTCCCACCAGCCCTGCCAACGTGACCCAGACAGGGCAGTGGGCTGTGGAACTGGAGACAGAAGGAACCAGTCAGTTCTGCTGCATTGAATTAGACAGACTGAAACTTTTTAACCGCTTCTGATGCTGCTGAATTCTTGGGAACCACTTGAACAAGCAGAGCTTTGTGTTCCGTTCTTGCAAGGCTGACCCTTGCACAGAGCCTACAAGGGAGCTGGGGGGCGAGGAAGCTAGGCAGACTCTCCCGCTCCTCAATTATTAGTAACATCAATCCCCCTCATCCCCATCACATTGTCTTACTTCTCCCTTCTGACCGAGGAATCCCATCACTGCTCTGTGATGTACATTCCAAATGACATCACCTCGTTCTTTGAAATTCAAAGAGCTGGATTAATGAACCGCAAACTTCAAGCAGATTGGCCGTGTAATCCATCACATCAGACCGCAGCTTTGCCACTGCCTTGAATTCCAAAGGATGGCAGAAATTTCCCAGGCTGTTTTTGAAAATGAACACAGGAGCTTGAAACAACAGCCTACGCTGCATTCATCATTCCTAGCAATGCCATGTGTCTTCTGTGCGCTGGAAATCAAACAGTCTCATTCTCTGTCCGGCATTTTTTTGTTGAGAATTTAACCTGTTCCAATGTTATATTAAATTCCAATCTTTTCCAGAAAAGTCTGCATTTAATCCCTCATTTCACCAATCTATTGAAAATATCCCTCTTGGCAGCCTTTCAGAAAAGCCATATGAATTGCAAACTCTTTTAGATTTTGTTGAAGTATTAAGAACACTACTTATCTACAGATTCAACTGAGGCTCTTTTATTTCATTTCCCCGTGCTCCTTTAATATAATGTCAGGGCCACAAAAACCAGGAGCAGTGACTGGTCACAGCCATTCACAGTTCCTTCTGTGGTGAAAATGACATTAAAGTCAGCAAATGAAAAAATATATATCAAACTAATTACCTCCTTTTCCTCCAAAGCAAAAGATAATCTAACACCATTCTTTTGGACATAATGCCACTTATTTCACATAAAGGGGTTTCTATGTGCTCAGAGAAAGGTGGTGTTCAATACGTGTGAATCAAAACCCAAATTAGCTAATTAACTGATGTGTCTGACAATGAAATGATGAATCCATATGCTGTGAAAATTGTCAAAGGCACAGAAGATGTCACAGAAAAATGTCATGTCAGGTGAGATTAGTTCAGAATTTCTCTGCTGGTAAAACAAAAGAAGCTTCTTTATTTTTTAAAGCACCATCGCATAAAAGTTTGGTTAGCTGGGATGATCAGGAAATGAATCGTTGCTGGATTACTAAGTTTTCCAGAGAGCTGAAGGGAAGCGTTTGGTTTTTAGTTTAACTATTTCCCTATTAATGTGGCTTGCTGATTCAGAAGCATCACTATGAACACCACAAATTACTTACTGAAGGTCTAGGAACTTGTTGCCTCAGGGGATTATTTGTCCCTTCGTTAAGTTGCTGCAAATGGTGCTGGATATGTCTGATGAAAGAAAGTGAAAATGAAAGTCACTCAGTCGTGTCCAACTCTTTGCAACCCCATGGACTATACAGTCCACGGAATTCTCCAGGCCTGAATATTGGAGTGGGTAGCCTTTCCCTTCTCCAGGGCAGAATATTGGAGTGGGTAGCCTTCCCCTTCTCCAGCGGATCTTCCCAATCCTGGGATCAAACCCAGGTCTCCCACATTGCAGGTGGATTCTTTACCAGCTGAGCCACAGGGGAAGCCCTATGGATTTTGCCTGATGGTGACCTCAAACTGAGCTCTCTGTTTCCTGCCTCTCAGGTGGACTCTCAAAGTCGACTGAGTCTTAGACAGTCGACATGCTGCTGAGGTGACTTCCAAGGTGTCATTTCTGATGATGATGCGTTTACCTTTCCCAAATTCCTGACCTCCAGTGAGAATTGGTTAAGATGTGGGTCATGTAGAATGTACCCAAACCAAAGGCTCCAATCATGTACTTTTTTTGCAAGAAGAGACTAATGCAGTAATCATGTCTTTAATAGTCTCCAGCGTTTATATGGTGTGATGGGGAAACCCATTCCTAACTAATCCAATCTTGAGTTATACAGAAGAGAAAAGACAAAATCAGATTCTCAACTAGAGCTTACCAACGTGTGTGTGCTCAGTAGTTCAGTCGAGTTCGACTCTTTCCAACGCCTTGGACTGTAGCCCACCAGGCTCCTCTGTCCATGGGATTATCCTAGCAAGAATACTGGATGAGTTGCCATTTCCTGCTCCAGGGGATCTTCCTGACCCAAGAATCAAACCCATGTCTCCTGAGTCTCCTGCATTGGCAGGTGGAGTCTTTACCACTGAGCCACCTGGGAAGGCTGGCAATCAAATGTCTCACTGAAAATTCCAGCAAACCACAGGAAATGTCTATGCTGATGGAGAAATGGATGATATCAATATCACTGAAGTTACCAAGTAACACTTAAAGATAAACCAGTCCTTGAATTTAACTACTGCTGTACCAGCTCTGTGTTTTGGTTTGTAAAATTTTTTGAAATACCTAGCTCTAAACATTTGCACTTGTACTTCAAATTTTCTAGAAACCTGAAGCTGTTTAAAGCGACTATGCACTTCTAACTTTTCCCAGTTTGTGGGGAAGTCAGCACATTTTAAAGCACATCATGTGGCCTCTTGCCTGCCTCACCAGGAGACGCAGGACCTCCGTTTTCCTTCTGCAGTGTCGTCAGTTTATCTCTGCATGTTCTATGCTTCGTCACGGAGCAGTAAGACAGTGTTCCTCGGGCTTTCCCTCCCAGCTGGGGGACTTTAGGAATATTTCTTCATTTTTTTAAAATCGGTGAAATACAGAACATTATAGCACCTACCTCAGAAAGCTGGTGTGACGATTAAAACAGACAACGCAAATCAACAGACAAGTATGATTGGTGATGGGCAGGAAAGCCTGGCGTGCTGCAGTCCATGGGGTCGCAGAGTCGGACACGACTGAGCGACTGAACTGAAGTGATGATGTACCCACTGGAAGGAAGATGAACCTCCTTGGCCTCGATTTCAATTCTTCCTGGATTCTGTGCCTTCTCCAGTTTTTGTCTGTTTGGGGGTTTTTGTTGGTTGTCTTCTTGGCCAGCCCGCACGGCATGTGGGATCTTAGTCCCGTGACCAGGGACTGAACCTGTGCCTCTTGCGCGGGAAGCACCGAGTCTTAGCCACTGGACCACCAGGGAAGTCCCCGGTTTTGGTTTCTCGTTTATCTTCTGTTTTCCCTTCAATCGTGTAGCTGTCATCCAGCCCTTTTCATGTCTCCTGACCACCTGCTCCTTTTAATTTTCCATTTCATACTTACTGTGGGTTGCCAGAATAAAATGAAGTTTCTTAGAATTGTGTGTAAAGCAAGAGAAAAGAGGCCCTGAACTGGGACCTCCTCTCAGCCTTAAAATCCTTCCTGAGAGACTTTGTGACAGTTACATCTGGTCCCCAGTAGCTGACTTCCCTTTTCCAGCAGCTGTGTTGGGACTTCCTGAAGCCTGACTCATCTGGCGTGATAAAAGACCAGGGCATCGTCCCAAAACATTCTTCACATTATCAGTTTTGTCCAAAAATGAGGACCTGGGAATAAATGCATATTTATGAAACATTATGCAATACTATTAAAATTTTATCATAATGAAAATTTATCATAAATGCAACACTATGAATTTTTTTCAAAATGTTGTAGGTTAAAGAAAGTGCAAATGTTTAATACATGCAGTATTTTTTTTTAAGTACCTGAATCTAGTCAAGCCTCTAGACCTAATTCTTTTTTTTTTTAGAATAGAGGAGAAACTATTACAGATTGAAAGAGATATAAGAGCTGGAAAAACCAAATGCCGTGTGAAGACATTGTCTGAAATCTGATTTGAAGAATCGATCCAGAAGAATCGGAGGATTTTGATACAATCACAGAACATTAAACACAAAAGAGGTAGTCTCTAATATTAAGAAGTGATTGTATTTTTGTTGTGATGATGATATTGTCGTTCAGTTCAGTTCAGTTCAGTCGCTCGGTCCTGTCCGACTCTTTGCGACCCCATGAATCGCAGCACGCCAGGCCTCCCTGTCCATCACCAACTCCCGGAGTTCACTCACACTCATGTCCATCAAGTCCATGATGCCATCCAGCCATCTCATCCTCGGTCGTCCCGTTCTCCTCCTGCCCCCAATCCCTCCCAGCATCAGAGTCCTTTTCAATGAGTCAACTCTTCGCATGAAGTGGCCAAAGTACTGGAGTTTCAGCTTCAGCATCATTCCCTCCAAAGAAATCCCAGGGCTGATCTCCTTCAGAATGGACTGGTTGGATCTCCTTGCAGTCCAAGGGACTCTCAAGAGTCTTCCCCAACACCACAGTTTAAAAGCACCAATTCTTCGGTGCTCAGCCTTCTTCACAGTCCAACTCTCACATCCATACATGACCACAGGAAAAACCATAGCCTTGACTACATGGACCTTTGTTGGCAAAGTAATGTCTCTGCTTTTGAATATGCTATCGAGGTTGGTCATAACTTTCTTTCCAAGGAGTAAGCATCTTTTAATTTCATGGCTGCAGTCACCATCTGCAGTGATTCTGGAGCCCCCAAAAATAAAGTCTGCCACTGTTTCCACTGTTTCCCCATCTATTTCCCATGAAGTGATGGGACCAGATCCCATGATCTTCGTTTTCTGAATGTTGAGCTTTAAGCCAACTTCTCTGCTCTCCTCTTTCACTCTCATCAAGAGGCTTTTTAGTTCCTCTTCACTCTCTGCCATAAGGGTGGTGTCCTCTGCATATCTGAGGTTATTGGTATTTCTCCCGGCAATCTTGATTCCAGCTTGTGCTTCTTCCAGCCCAGGGTTTCTCATGATGTACTCTGCATATAAGTTAAATAAGCAGGGTGACAATATACAGCCTTGATGTACTCCTTATCCTATTTGGAACCAATCTGTTGTTCTATGTCCAGTTCTAACTGTTGTTTCCTGAACTGCATATAAGTTTCTCAAGAGGCAGGTCAGGTGGTCTGGTATTCCCATCTCTTTAAGAATTTTCCACAGTTTGTTGTGATCCACACAGTCAAAGGCTTTAGCATAGTCAATAAAGCAGAAATAGATGTTTTTCTGGAACTCTCTTGCTTTTTCGATGATCCAGCACATATATTTTTAATCTTTATCTATTGACAATGCACACATACATACTCAGGAGTGATATGACGATTATTATTCTATGATGATATTGTGGTCATCTATTTTTAATTAATTTATTTGTTTTTGATTGTGCTGGGTCTCCATTGCTGCAAGTGGGCTTTCTCTAGTTGTGGCCCTCAGGCTTCTCATTGCGGTGGGTTCTCTTATTGCAGTGCATGGGCTTTCGAGCACACAGGCTTCCGTAGTTGTGGTGCACGGGTCTAGCTTCCCCATGGCATGTGGGATCCTCCTGAACCAGGGATCAAACCCGTGACCCCTGCACTGGCAGGCGGATTCTTAACTGCTAACCCACCAGAGAGGCCCCTATAGTTATGTATATATATGGATATATATATATATATCCTGAAGTTGGGGAAGAATACCTCAGGGATTATTATACTCTTCTCTTTACCTTTTGTAAGTTTGAAATCTTACATGACAAGGGACTATTGTTTAACCACCTCAAAGGGTTAATCAGGTATAAGAATAGCCATACATCACCCCAGGTGCCTCTAGGACATCCTGCCACTATATCCACCCCTCACTGTCTTCTTAGAGACCCAAGAATGAATAGACTCCACCATTCAAATGAACACAAAGATGACCCAGGACATCATTTTGCTGCAAGAGTAGGAAGGTTTGAACTGCGGTCTCAGGTGTCTTGAGATGTCAGTTCCTGCCTCTCAAGTGATTAAACATTACTTTTCATGTCTTACCTTTTGTAAGTTTGAAACCTTTCCAAATGAATCTTTAAATATATGGGCTGATACATTTTTAGAATGTCATCTTAGCTCACACATTAAAGCACCACAGCTCCCTGGGATGGAAAGCCAACTGAGAACTTGATCAATCCAGCCATCCATCATCACTCATTTAGCACCTACTGTGCCCCCAGCCAGGCAGCTCTGAGCAGTCAAGCTCATTAGCAACCATTCCTAATGTAGCCTTTGACACTTGGAGGCACTTCTTTTCATCCAATCAATTTGGCAAAATCATAGTCACCGTGAGATTCTTATTTGCAGTTAACAAGTTTTGAGAGAAAATGCAATGTGTCATTTTTGACCTTGTATCAAATTGTATTTTTAATTAATACATAGACACATATAAAGGCAGCATCAACTGCTCTTAACCAAGTTAATGAAAACTTATACAAGGAAAAACCTCACCTATCTCAATTTCCTTTGGCCTCAGTTCCTCTGGTCGTTCCAATTTGTTAAGCACCAATTTGTTACGGCTGTTTTTGGAATCCCTCATTGCTCCCGAATAAAGAGTCTCAGTTCTTTAACACAGGCAGTCTAAAAAAAACAAAGAGCATGTACCTGGAGAATCAGGAAATAGATACTCATGCCCCAGACTCTCCAGTGTGAAACGTGTGACTTCAGAAAGTCACTTCTCTGCTCTGAGTCTCGGTCTCCAAATGTAAGAAGTCAAGGCTAACTGGACCTGTCACACATTTATAAGGATTATAGAAAATTATACCAGCCTCCATATTATGAGAATTGTGCAAAAATACCCAAGAGTTATCAGTAATGTTTAATCACTTGAGAGGCAAGAACTGACACCTCACACCCATGGCTGATTGATGTCAATGTATGGCAAAAACCACTACAATATTGTAAAGTAATTAGCCTCCAATTAAAATAAATTAATTAATTAAAAAAAAAAAACAAGAACTGACACCTGAGACCTCAGTTCAAGCCTTCCTACTCTTGCAGCAAAAAGATGTCCTGGGCCATCTTCCTGCTTATTTGGATGCTGGAGTCTGTTCATTCTTGGGCCTCTAAGTGAGGGATGGACATAGTGGCAGGATGTCCTAGAGGCATCTGAGATGATGCATGGCTGGGCTTATACCCAGTTAACCCCAGAGGTGGTTAAGCAATATTCCCCCGCCACGTTCTTCACTTCGACTACCAGTCATGGTGCCTCACTGCAACTCAGTGAGGACCTATCAGAATCTGGGGGTCCTCCTTCTCTAAGACTTCCCTTGCTGTGTTATGCTAATACCACTGCTGCAAAATATCAAAGGAAATAACTTTGCACCTCACATTCCCGCACCAAGTATTATTGTTGTTGTTGTTGTTGTTTAGTCGCTAAGCCGTGTCTGACTCTTTGCCACTGCATGGACTACAGCCCGCCAGGCTCCTCTGTCCATGGGGTTTCCCAGGCAAGAATACTGGAGTGACTTGCCATTTCCTTCTCCAGGGGATCTTCCTGACCAGGGATCAAACACGAATCTCCTGCATTAGCAGGTGGATATTTTTTATATGACAATATATTGGGTTGTCCAAAAAGTTCATTCGAGTTTTCCATATCTTACGGGGAAAACGCAAATGCACTTTTTGGTCAACCCAATACATTCAAGCAACAGATGCAAGCATTTCTTCACACGACCACCCTCCATGGACAAGGAAATCCAATGATCCAAACAAGACAGGGTGGTGGAGGAAATTACTGTCTTATCTAACAGGATCATTAAAACCTTGAAAGTGGCATCGAGGAGGACTGGAGGGGTGCTCAGGATGATTGGAACTTTGCATAAGACGAACGGCGGCTGTCCACCCAGAGATGAGTTAATCCAGGGGACAAGAGCCCCCTCTGCTAACTTCTCCAGAAACTCAGCGTCCTGAGCTGAGCCCTAACAGGACATGGGTAGGCAGGTGGCCTCAGACCTTCCAGCAGATGCATCTAGAATGAGTGTCAGTGTCTTAGAGCCCACATCTGGCAGTAACATCAGTGTTGAGTCAGCTCTGGCTTACCCACCCTCAGGCCGCTCCACTGTCCCAGCACCCCCAGGCCTTTCACAGCCTCCCAGCTTCTCCATGCCCCATTCCCTGCCTGATTAGGTAAGGCCACTATCATTTGAGAACATGCTTATCATATATGTGATATTGAATTTCTGTTCTTTCTAATAAACAGGAGCAAATCTCTGCTCACTCAGCCTGACCCTTCTCATTCTCATTCTGAATTAGACTGCTGCTGCTGCTAAGTCGCTTCAGTCGTGTCCGACTCTGTGCAACCCCAGAGACGACAGCCCATCAGGCTCCCCTGTCCCTGGGATTCTCCAGGCAAGAATTAGACTGAGAACACCACAAAGCTGGAGGGGGATCTCGAAGTGACCAAATCCCTCAGGTCCCTTGGTTCTATTCTTCTCAGTCCCCTAGCAAAAGTCTCACCACCCCCATCTCAGATGTGAATAATTCCCCATGCATTCTGGTTGCTCTCCAAAGTTTTCTGGGTAGCCTCCTTCCCTGTGTTTTGGGTACACACAGAGCAGCGTCAAAAATACACCATGACAGTTGCAATCTGGGATTTGGAGAACGCTAGGTTCACATGGCAAGCCGGGGTGATGGACAGGCCCTGAAAATAGAGCCCATCTGATGAGCTGGAATGAAATGCATGACACACTCCAACCTGCCCGGGGGGGAGCAGAACTGTGCAGTCAGAGAAACAGATCAGAGTTACCGGCAGCCTCCTGCTTCAATGAGCCTGGGGTCAACTTCTGCCCAGACACCCAAAATCAGGACATGTGGAAGAGACCCTTGGGGTGATCCTGAGGCAGAAAGCCAAGAGAAGGACTGTCCATGCAAAGAAAATGTGGAGCATAGGCCACTGCTGCAAAATGCAGGCCCAGAGTCTGCCCTCCGATTACAGATACATGAGCCCTCACCTTGCCTACCGCCTGCCTTTAGGATGAGAACCGGTAGGCTACAGAGTTAATTACAGACCAAGCTGCTCCTGCTGTGTCCTCTTCCCAGTACATTTTACACACCGGGAGTTGGGTAGAGGTTGCTTCCTTCCAATATTAGTCCCCAAATAGGTACTCTCTATACAGTCGCTCTAGTGGTAATGGCACCCCACTCCAGTACTCTTGCCTGAAAAATCCCACGGACAGAGGAGTCTGGTAGGCTGCAGTCCACGGGGTCGCTGAGGGTCGGACACGACTGAGCGACTTCACTTTCACTTTTCACTTTCATGCATTGGAGAAGGAAATGGCAACCCACTCCAGTGTTCTTGCCTGGAGAATCCCACGAATAGAGGACCCTGGCAGGCTACAGTCCATAGGGTCTCACAGAGCCAGACACGACTGAAGCGACTTAGCTCAGCACACACAGCATACAAATATCGGTTAGGGCTTCCCGGGTGACTCAGGCAGGAAAGAACATGCCTGTAATGCAGGAGCACCGGGTCCCATCCCCGGGTGCGGAGGATCCCCTTGAGAAGGAAATGGCAACCCACTCCAGTACTCTTGCCTGGGAAATCCCATGGACAGAGGAGCCTGGCGAGCTACAGTCCATGGGGTCCCAGAGTCAAACACGACTTAGCGACTAAACACCACCGTGATAAGTAAAACTTTTCGATTTTACATGTAATGTTGAGGTTTTTCTCCAAAGTTAAAGCCCATGGGGATGGGTCTCCCCACAGTGTGCTGAGAGCAGTGAGAGTATGTATGATCATACCCTCACGTGGCCATGGTGGACAACAGACGCCAATCAATTCAGACAGTGCTGGAAAGTCAACCTCTGCCCCCGACCTGGAGAATTCCACGGGCTGCAAAGAGTCTGACTCGACTGAGCAAATTTCCCTTTCACTTTCATTTTCCGCCCCACCAGCTTCTCTGAGGACAGCCTCTCCATTCCTGAGCCTCTGCATATGCTGAGTCACTCATTTATGTCCCCTCGTGGCCCCACGGACTGTAGCCCACCAGGCTCCTCTGTCCATGGTGTTTCCCAGGCAGGAATGCTGGAGTGGCTTGCCATTTCCTCCTCCAGGGAGCCTCTGGACAGCCATTGCAAACTCACCATGAGTGGGAAGAATGTGGGCAAATCCTGGCCCCAAGGGAGAGAGCCTGGGGGGAACTCTGACCTTGCAGGCAACCGATTCAGGAGTCACAGAATCCCAAAGCTCAGTGATCCTCGGTGTCAGAGGATAAAGTGTCCATCAGGATTAAGTGTCTGCATAGTAGCAGGCACAGAATGATGACCAGGGAAGAACAATTTCACCATGATTTTTTTTTTAAAGATTTTTTTTCATGTGGACCATTTTTAAAGTCTTTATTGAATTTGTTACAATATTCCTTCTGTTTTATGTTTTGGTTTTTCTGGCCTGGAGGTATGTGCAATCTCAGCTCCCAGACCAGGGATCGAACCCACCCACACTCCCTGCGTTGGAAGGGAAGGCTTAACCACTGGACCAGGGAAGACCGCTCAGCATGACTTCAGTGACGACTGGGAGACATACCATGGCATCGTCTAAGTGGTGTTAACATCCATTGCTCCAAAAATATTACTGGGCGAAACAACTAGAGAGAAGCTCCCGCTCACGGCAACTAGAGAAAGCCCCATGTGCAACCCACTCCAGTAGGACCCAGCACAGCCAAAACAAACAAATAATTAAAAGAGAGAAAGAGAGAGAGAGAGAGAGACTTAAGCAGGACCTTACTCGGAGCTAACGCTTATGTAGTTATTACTATGCACCAGGCCATATGGTAAATTCCTCGCCAGGCTTTGAGAAGGGTACTGTTATTATCTCCATTTTGCAAATGAGTAAATGACACTTAGAAACATTGTCACCAAGGGTCACCTTGTGCTCAGTCACTGCAGTAGTATCCAACTCTGTGATGCTGTGGATAGTAGCCCGCCAGGCTCCCCTGTCCATGGAATTCTCTAGGTAAGAATACTAGAGTGTGTTGCCATGTCCTTCTCCAAGGCATCCTCCCAACCCAGGGATCAAACCTGCATCTCCTGCACTGACAGGCAGATTCTTTACCACTGAGCCACCAGGGAAGCCCCAAGGGTCAACTAGGCCACGATGAAATTAAGCGTCACCCAGCCCTTTCTGATTTGATTACCACTGTATTATTAATACTCAGTCTCCCATAACAGTACCATCCTCCAAGAGGCACCTAGGGGAGCACCAAAAGGGAGCGGAAAGCTAAAGATGGGGTTGAAGGTAGAAGAAGGGAAGAAATGTTCACAAAAAGATGGTGTCTTGTCCTAGATAAAAAGCAAGCATTTCCCTCCTAACTATAGCGACCTTCATTTTCTTCTCTGTGTCCGTCTACATTTCCAAAATTTCTCTGACAAACACATGAAGGTGTATAAAAAAATAACAGGTGACTCCCAGCATAGCCATGGCAGCTAAGTCAACCACTAACCCATCTCAGCTGCTCCCTCCAAAGCTTGTAAACAAGTGTGCAGCATCAAGAATTCACATTGTGATGAAGAGTGACAAGGAGACTGTTGACACACTTCAGAGATTTGATGGCTTTGGCACTATGGTTCTGGGAAATGTCACTGAGTTTGAAGTCGCACCAGAGGGAAGAAGAATTACTAAATTAGATCAAATTTTCCTAAATGGAAACAACAATGCCAGTTCCTAGAAAAGGGCCTAAAGTGTGAAAGGATTTCCTTGACTTATGCTAGATTCTCTTTTGTCTTATAATGACAACAAAATAGAATTTTTTAACATTTTAGTGCTTGTATTCTGGAAACTAAGTTTCCAATTAAAAGGAAATGCTTGGAAGATGTAAATACCTGTTTTTGCAAGTTAATCATGATTATATTGAAAAAAGAAGAATAGTTTGTTTTTTGAAGACCAAAAAAAAAAAAAAACGACAATATTGTATTAAAATTGTCAGTGAGGCAGATTCAGAGAGTTTTTAAGCAGAAGAATCAGGGTTCTTAACATTGCACTAATGGTCAGTTTTCATTCCAATCCCAAAGAAAGGCAATGTTAAAGAATGCTCAAAGTACCGCACTTCAATTACACTCATTTCACACACTAGCAAAGTAATGCTCAAAATTCTCCAAGCCAGGCTTAAACAGTATGTGAACCATGAACTTCCAGATGTTCAAGCTGGATTTAGAAAAGGCAGAGGAACCAGAGTTCAAATTGCCAACATCCGCTGGATCATCGAAAAAGCAAGAGAGTTCCAGAAAAACATCTACTTCTGCTTTATTGACTATGCCAAAGCTTTTGACTGTGTGGATCACAACAAACTGTGGAACATTCTGAAGAGATGGGAATACCAGACCACCTCACCTGCCTCCTGAAAATCTGTATGCAGGTCAAGAAGCAACAGTTAGAACTAGACCTGGAACAACAGACTGGTTCCAAATCAGGAAAGGAGTATGTTAAGGCTGCATATTGTCACCCTGCTTATTTAACTTATATGCAGAGTACATCATGAGAAACACTGGGCTGGGTGAAGCACAAGTTGGAATCAAGATTGCTGGGAGAAATAACAATAACCTCAGATATGCAGATGACACCACCCTTATGGCAGAAAGCGAAGACGAACTAAAGAGCCTCTTGATGAAAGTGAAAGAGGAGAGTGAAAAAGTTAGCTTAAAACTCAACATTCAGAAAACTAAGATCATGGCATCTGGTCCCATCACTACATGGCAAATAGACAGGGGAAACAATGGAAACAGTGACAGACTTTATTTGGGGGGGCTCCAAAATCATGGCAGATGGTGACTACAGCCATGAAATTAAAAGACTCTTGCTCCTTGGAAGAAATGTTATTATGGCCAACCTAGACAGCATATTAAAAAGCAGAGACATTACTTTGCCAACAAAGGTCGATTTAGTCAAAGCTACGGTTTTTCCAGTGGTCATGTATGGATGTGAGAGTTGGACTATAAAGAAAGCTAAGCACTGAAGAATTGATGCTTTTGAACTGTGGTGTTGGAGAAGATTCTTGAAAGTCCCTTGGAAGGGATTCATCAATCTTAAACAAATTCAACCCTGAATATGCACTGGAAGGACTGATGCTGAAGCTGAAACTCCAGTACTCTGGCCACCTGATTCGAAGAACTGACTCATCTGAAAAGACCCTGATGCTGGGAAAGATTAAAGGCGGGAGGAGAAGGGAATGGCAGAGAATGAGATGGTTGGATGACATCACTAATTCAATGGACATGAGTTAGAGCAAGCGCCAGGAGTTGGTGATGGACAGGGAAGCCTGGCGTGCTGCAGTCCATGAGGTCGCAAAGAGTCAGACATGACTGAGCAACTGAACTGAATGACATCATTTCATATCACAGAGGAGGATGGTGAGACATCAAGATAGTAAACACCTGCTGAGGGACAGGGCATGATGAAGTCAAGGGGAGAGAAACCAGGGATGCACCTGGTGGGGGCTCGCTCCATCTCACTGTGTTCTGCTGAATTTTTCCAACAAGGAAAGCATCAGGAAACCAGAGACAGTTTAGGAAGATTAGTAGTGTGGCAGAGTGAAGGGCGGAAAGGAGTTGGGAACAGCTGCCCAGAGAAGGTCGGACACGACTGAGAGACTTCACTTTCACTTTTCACTTTCATGCGTTGGAGAAGGAAATGGCAACCCACTCCAGTGTTCTTGCCTGGAGAATCCCAGGGACGGGGGAGGCTGGTGGGCTGCCGTCTATGAGGTCTCACAGAGTTGGACACAACTGAAGCGACTTAGCAGCAGCAGCAGCAGCCTAGAGAGAAACTACTGTAAGAAAGGGCTGGCCAGGCTCCAGGTTTGATCTCAGCCAGGGTGCTTGTGTCAAGGAGCAGCAAAGAGAAAATGTCAGACCACAGAGAAGGAAGCTGTGACCAAACCTGAAAACCAGGTGTGCCTAGAGCATGAAAGTGTTAAAGGGGTGAGAGACATATGTTCCGGAAGAGAAAGCAGGAGTGCAGTGCTTGACCTCCCTCACCCAGATATCAACCAAAGTTGAACTCCAAAATCCTGAAAGCCAAGAACTTAGGCACCTTCTCCCGACCCAATCCCGGTCTGCCTCCACCACCACAGTTCAGGACGCTAAATTGGTACATCACAATCTTTTCCCTTAAGCATCACGCGGGACATTTATTATTTCCAAATGCAACATGCCTCTCATATGTTGATGAAATCCATTTAAAAAAAACGTTTGTGGAAATAAAATGCTATGCAATATTTTACTGTTGCACCTATGAGAAGAAATTTCATTGCAGGAAGTGATCTATGGAAGACAGCCCCACAGTTCCTTGTGTGTGACCTGCACCCCTGACCAGTTTTCTCCAATTCGAGAATGTTTATCATGGCTTCCCTGGTGGTTGAGTGGTAAAGAATCCACCTGCCAATGCAGGAGACACGAGTTCAATCCATGATCCAGGAAGATCCCACACGCCGAGGAGCAACTAAGCCCATGCGCCACGACTATTGAGCCTGTGCTCAAGAGACAGGAGCTGCAACCACTGAAGCTCGCGAGCCCTAGAGTCCAGCTCTGCAACAAGAAAAGGCACTCAAGTGAGAAGCCTGCTCACTCCAACTAGAGCGTAGCCTCCACTAGCCACTAGAGAGAAAACCTATGCAGCAACAAAGACCCAGCACAGCCACAGTTTAAATATACATATATATAAATTAATTAAAGTAAATTTTAAAAATCATTAAAAAAAAAAAACAAAACTGGGACTTTCCTGGTGGTCGCTAAGAGTCTGTGCTCCCAATGCAGGAGGCCCGGGTTCAATCCCTGGTCAGAGAACTGGATCCCACACGCTGCAGCTAAGAGTTCACATGCCACAAAGACCATCAAAGGTCCCGAATGCTGCAACTAAGAACTGATGCAGCCAAACAAAGAAATAAATACATTTTTTTAATTATTAAAAAAAAGAATGCACATCAGAACACAGGTCAGTACATTTTTGTAGACATAATCTTGAATCTACTTCAGTTTACTGAAACATGGATAAGTACTGATTCTTTCACTATTGTTACAATGAGTTACTTATGAGTCCCCCTCTACCGCGTTAAGACTATGTCTCTGGTTTGCCACTTGGTGGTCCCTAACCCTGTAAATATCCTCTGACCTCCTGGCTACTAGGAGAGGGGGGTGAGGCAGGGGCCAAGGGGGCAGGTGCTTAGGCACTTTTCAGACCCAGACACCACCCTGACCTCAGTCATTTTCTGATTTCTCATCTCCTGACAGACAGATGCCTGACCCTGTCCATCGTATGAGCCCCCAACATTCTGACTCCATGGATTCACCCTCCTGATCAAAATCAATTCATATGCCTGATCTTCACTCATTCCATCTTGAGCAGGGATTGTATGGCGTCCTATGGATTAGTTGGTATCCTCCATGACACAGGCATTAGTAAAATGCTGGTAAGGGGAGATATTGGATGGTGAAGGAAGGATTCAGGAGTAGAGGAGCTGGAGCTACAAAAGGGTAAAGGGAATGAAGATAAAAGAGCTTGCAGAAGAGTCGACACATAGGGACTCCCTGATGGCCCAGCGGTTGAGAATCTGCCTTCCAGCACAGGGAATGTGGGTTCAATCCCCGGGCCAGGGGGGGAACTAAGACCCCACATGCCTTGCAGGTCAACTAAGCCTGTGTACACACCGCAACTGCAGAGCCCATAAGCTGCAGCAAAGGACCCTGCATGGTGCAACTGAGACTCAACACGGCCAAAAATAATAATAATAATAAATAACACATAGAGTGCAGACTCCGACCCCCTTCTACCTTCTCAAGGGTCATCCCCACATATGACACTTTTTGAACCAGTATTTCAGGTGGCCCCTGGTCTGCCATGTTATTCTGTTCCAAACAGCAGTGCTCTTACTTTATTCCCTGGTGGAAATAATTAGGTGAACAGTGCACCACTCAATTCCCTTTGTCCAAACATACCTTACCAATGTTCATATGCCTTCACCCTAACCAACAGGCCATTTCTCTCCCATGGCTACTCACTGCTCAGTAGACTCAGTCTCATGTAGAAAGAAAGAAGCTCTCAAGTGAGAAGATTCTGTTTTCTAGGAAAATTGTGGCTTTGGAGCTTGGAAGAATTGATGGCCTTCAACTGAGATTATTTTTTCCCCATTAAGAAACTATAAATATGCTTATAGGAGGAATTTAAGAAGTTCCAGACATTATTAGCATTATATTTACCTATATATGTTACCTATAAGGCAACACAAGCTTATATGAATTTATCAAAACTTTCCAAGACCTGTTCATTCAATGGCCATATTATCCCAATTGAACTGACCATTAAATATATTTCTGGGAGCAAGAAGACAGAATATTTGAATTCAGGAGAGGCCTCAGGGGTTTAAAAAAAAAACAAGTTGAAGTTTATAACTGCTCTGTCTGTGGTCTGAACACACTTTCCCAGCCATTACACAGGGAGAAATTTCCTGGCATAATCATTACTGTCATTTCCTTCAACTGTTGGATTAACACTTCAGATTTCCACCTTCCAGAGTTTTTAGAGAAAGCCATGAGTACTCACCCTCTGAATTATATAAAAGGTAGCTTGAAATCAGCCTTGCTTTCTTTTCTTTGATTGATTTTTATGTCTAAGTGGATTTTTCAGACACTCGACTCATTGGAAAAGACTCTGATGCTGGAAAAGATTGAGAGTAGGAGGAGAAGGGGGTGACAGAGGATGAGATGGTTGGATGGCATCACCGATGCCATCATCACCCTGCATCATCGATGGACATGAAACTGAGAAAACTCCGGGAGATAGTGAAGGACAGGGGAAGCCTGGCCTGCTGCAGTCCATGGGGTCACAAAGAGTCAGACACAACTTAATAACGGAACAACAACAACTTGAACTTGAATCTGAAACATGGAACCTGAGAGACCAAGCCAGGCCGTGAAAGGGAGAGAGAGTCACACCAGCTTGGAAAGCTCTTCCCTTGTATTCTGCCACCTCAGCCATAGCTCATGTCCAATTTGAACGGGAGTGAACATTTAGCTGATCTCAGGAGCAAGCTGAAACAGAAGAAACTATTTCAGGAAGGAAGGGTGAGGGACTTCCCTTTAAGACTTCTAGTTTCTCCAATGCGACACTGTAAAGCAATTGTCCTTCAATTAAAAAAAAAATAAACAATGGCTCCGAGTTTCCAATGCAGGGGTCATGGGTTCAATCCCTGGTCATAGAACTAAGATCCCACATGCCAAGTGACAAGGACAGGAAAAAAAAAAAGTCCCTTGAGGGAAGGATGATCTCTTACAAAGTAACCTTCGAATCACTTGAACTTAAGGCATTTAATTATAAGACAAATGTACATAAACTGGGGGTTAACTGGGTCCCTGGTTGGACCTCAAATATAAGACCATCACTGTCATTTTACAGATGAGTAAAATGGGGTCAGGGATGGAAGACAGGCTGTTTATATGAGTCAAGGACCCATGATCATATAGCAACCTCCCATCCCAACTGATTTGTGCACTCCCACTCCCGACTCCATAACTGCATCACTTATCCATCCTTCATTCATTCAAAGTTTATTAAGCATCTAATAGGCCCCAGGCCTTCGTAACCATGATGCGGTTGCTACTGGGGAAGCTGATAGACTAACAGGGAGAGAAACACAAAACTCTCCGCCCTGTGAGGACGCTGAGTTTGAGCCCAGTGGGCCACAGCAAAGAACCCAGCTGGATGGCTGCTGCAGAGACCTCTGGGAGCAGTGACAAGGACTCAAGCTCCAGGCATCACACCAGAGAGGAAGGGATGAGCTCAAGCAATATTGCATAGGTTAAAATCAGCAGAATTGCTGCTTGATGGAATGGGAGAAGTAATGCCAAGGGGGCTCCCCAATATCCCCTCCCTCAGAATTTGTCTTGAGTGTCTGGTCACCTATAAGAAATGGGATGTAGTGAGGAAAGTGGGCAGGTTATCCAGAAGGCCAATTAGAATGGGAAAAATAAGACAGCACCACCAAAAAGCCCCTGAAAGGGGAGAGAAGGAAAGACTCCCTCCAATCAGGAAGGCTTCCTAACAGAAGTGACCCCTGAACTGAACCTGAAAACAAAGTAGGATGTGAAGAGCTGATGGGAGGGCAAAGCATTCTGGGTAATGGGCCAGAATGGGCCAAGCAAGAGGAGGCAGGTTTGGGGGATGCAGTGGAGCCCATTGTGGCCCAAACAGAGGATGGGGAAGGAGGCATGGACCACAGGAGATTTAACTGGCTAGTGATCCCACTTTCTATACAGGGCCTCAAATGCCAGGGGGAAGAGTTTGGGTTGTCCCCTGGGCAGGGGGAGAGCAGGCAAGTGAAAAAATCAAAGCAGAGCTTCAGAAGATGCGTCCCCAATGTTTTCAGAGTCAGTGAGATTTCTGTCAGTCTTCTGATCCTAATCCAAAAGCAGAGGAGTCAATCCCACTGCTTTGGAGGCTTGAAAGTGAATAGAAATGAAATTAAATAAAACCCCTTCCACCGTCCTCTGGTTGGTCTCTCTCCAGCAACAGCGGATGGAAAGAGGGAGCAAGGATGGTGTTGGCCCTTTCACACTGTCTAACTGGTAAGTCTCAGATAAACTGATGGTCATCAATGAGTGCCTAGTGACCGGAAACAATGTCCACCCTCCGAGGAAAGGGCGAGTTTTCCGGAGAAGCTGGGGAGAGGAACTTTTGGAGTCCTCTGACAGACTTGCAGGTGGAGAGGGGGCGGGGCGGAGAAAGCACCACCTCACTCCCGGTAGCCCTGACTCCATCCCAACAAGGAGCTGGCCAGGGGACAGGGCACCCAGGGAGCCCGGCATCCTGTGTCCACAGCCCATAGCATCCTCATGGCACTCGTGGGTCCAGCCAGTTGGCTCTGGATTTGTGCAAGTAAGACACAGGATTCCAAAAGAAAGAAATGAAGTACCAGGTTTGAGAAAAGTCCCAGGAGTCCTACAGAATGGAATACAGCAAGTATCTCAGCCCCTGGTGCCCTGGCAGTCAGCACCCCAAATCCAAACACTGGCCCCCTCGAGGTCACCAGCCAAGAGGAACTGGCCCACCCATCCGTCGGTCTCTCTTCATCAATTTGGGACTCCCTGGCAACAAGGGCCACCAAGGCCGGTACCTGGACTCCATCTCAGAGTCAGAACCTCACACAGCACCTGGCAGAAGCCGGACAGACTGGCTGACTCAGAGGGCGAGAGAGCTGGGCAGGAGGCTGAGAGCTATAAACAAATTAGCATCTCTTAGAAACGGGTAATGTTAGCGAATTGTGTCACTTCAAAATATTCTACACTAACCCTGCCTCCTTATGTGTGGGCTCCATCGTTAAGTTGTGTCTGACTCAGTGCAACCCCATGGACTGTCGCGCACCAGGCTCCTCTGTCCATGGGATTTTCCAGGCCAGAATGCTGGAGTGGGTTGCCATTTCCTTCTCCAGAGGATCTTCCCAACCCAAGGATCGAACCCGGGTCTTCTGTCCTGGCAGGTGGATTCTTTACCACTGAGCCAGTTACATGTATGTGTATACATATATGACTGGACATACAAATATACATATGTGTGTATACAACACATATGTATGTATATATGTGTGTATCTATGTATGACAAATGATTAAATTGTGCTATTTCTTATGAGTTTTTAGGTCCAAATCTGAACTGCTGTTTCGGAGAAGTCTCTTTATTGGGCTTTATCATTTTCATGGGAGTAAATAGTGCACACCCTGTGGTGGAGATGTGGAATTTTTGCACACCCGCTGCATGGGCTCATTGTACTCCTGGCAACTGTGACCCAGTTTCCTTTCATGAACATCATCTTGCCCTAATTTGCTTGGTGGAACTGTCAACAAGACTGACATCCTCTCCCCTAGCTGAAGGGCTGGGGCCATCATCAAGGCCAGACAAATTAAACTAACTCTCTCTCTTTAGGGATTTGATATCCAGCAGAGGGATCCAAGGAAAGAAATCAATTATTAGACTTTTATTAAAAAGAATATCTACTTTATACTTTTCACACAAAATAACGTATAATGTCAAAAAAAATAGCAATGCCACATCACTCCGGAGCCAGCAGGGAAATTGTTAAGGGGACTGTGATCCCAGAAGCATGGACAGGGGCTGAGAGGGGCACCAGTGACCAAGGACTCAGCTCTGCACCCTGGAGAGATAAAGTAGCTGAGAATATGGCCACCTTCCCCTTCTTTCACCTTCCTCATGCCTTAAACATGTTTTTAATGTATTACATTTTTTATGTCTTTATTGAATTTGTTACAATATTGCTTCTGTTTGCGTTTTGCTTTTTTAGGCCAGGAGGCTTTGGGATCCCTGATCAGTGATCAAACTCGCACCCCCTGCACTGGTAGGTGAAGTCTTAACCACTGGGCCACCAGGGAAGTCACTAAACTTTTTTATATAAACCAACAATGTCTTGCTGCTGCTGCTGCTGCTGCTGCTAAGTCACTTCGGTCGTGTCCAACTCTGTGCAACCCCATAGATGGCAGCCCACCAGGCTCCTCTGTCCCTGGGATTCTCCAGGCAAGAACACTGGAGTGGGTTGCCATTTCCTTCTCCAGTGCACGAAAGTGAAAAGTCAAAGTGAAGTCACTCGGTCATGTTCGACTCTTAGCGACCCCATGGACTGCAGCCCACCAGGCTCCTCCATCCATGGGATTTTCCAGGCAAGAGTACTGGAGTGGGGTGCCATTGCCTTCTCCAAACAAAGTCTTAGTCACTGATTATTCCAGGGGAGTGGAATAATCCCACAGAAGAAATATAAAAGTTATAATCTTTGTCTTTTATATTTCTTCCTACTACATAAGGTGTGATGACTATCATATAATCTAATACAACAAACCCACCATGTAGGATCTGTTGCGCCCATTTCACAGTATAGTTGGGGATCCAGGAGACCACAGCACCCTGGTTGGATTCTGACATGAGTGCGGCAGACCACAGAAAAAATTCTGTCGCCAGATGAAGTGGTTTGGCCAGTGGGGTTATCATATGGCCCACAGGTGGTTCTTCGCAGATACACTGTGCTAAGTAAGCACTTAGCTACAAAAGCCAAATGTATTAGGCACAAAACAACTAAACAAAAGCACCAGGTGTGATGGGAAATTAACTGCCCAATACTCATAGATTAATATTGAAGGCAACACCACACACTGGGCCAAACAGTGAACTTATTAAGGTTCGCAGGAATGAACATTCTTATGTCTGTTATATCTTGTAAGGATGCTGGGCGTGGGGTAATAAAAAGACTGGCCCTCTGATATGACACTGCCTGTGGTCAGCTGCTGCTATCAGAGTCCTGGGGCGAGGGGAAGGTTATATTTGGGAGCTGACGCCAAGGCAGTGGCACCTTTGGGAACGCCAGACATATTTTGTTAACTAATAAGAAACATTCAAAAAGAGAGAAGAGGAGGAAGGGGAGCAGTGGGGAGGAGGAGGAGTAGGGAGGAGGGGGAGGGAAAAGGGGAGGGGGAAGGGGAAAAAGGAGAGGAGGAGAATTAAACGGGAGAAAAAAAAAACCATACAAAACCTTCAGTTCTTTCACCCCCATGGAATTGCCTCTCAAGTAAGTCCTAGATTCTGACTGTCTACTAACCCAGCTCTCCAGGCTTCCCCAGGCACGGGTAAACCCCATATAGCCACCGACAGCCGGACTCGGTTTCTGAGTCCAGGTGCTTGCAACCAAACACCTGCTTCCGAGGGGGCCCCAAATTAGAACTAAATAACCAGACCATCAGGGTACAAATGGAAGCAATGGTCACCCTCAGCTTATGCTGTAATCTTGAGCGGGTAGAACAGTTAAGTCTCTAGAACATCCTTCTTTGAATGAAGAACCATCAAATGAGCACCCGTTGGGTACAGCATCTCATCACAACCATTTTCAGAGAGAGAGAGACAATCAATAACCATTTTGTCCTGTACGACCCACCCTGCTCTTAAACATTTCCTTCGGGGGACAGGGCCTACAGCAGCTGTGGGCCCGGGTTATGTTTCAGTCAGTTTTCCTGCAATTTAGTGTTAAATAATGCACTAACACATGCTAAGCAGGGCAACATGCTGCTTTGATCGTCACTACCCTCTTTTTACAAGAGTTTGGAACATATTTTTGGGAGACTGAGTTGAACAAACACAGACTACCTTAGGGGTTAGTGTGGGAAGCACAGAATTGAAGTGTTTCTAGAGAGGGGGAGAAGTAATGCATGTTTGAGCATTTCAGTCTAACGAAATGGAACACAGTGGAAACATGCAGGGTTTTCACGTTTTCAGTGACTGTCATAATATTAGCATCTTTTCTTGGTGTGCTCACTCACTAGGTACTTGCAGCTATTTTAGGTTCTTTTTATTTGTTATTTCATTTAATCCTCACTGGTGAAGAAGCAACACAGACTGTGACTGAGATGTGTCCATTGCCTCCCAGATGTTGAGTAGGACAAGCAGGGATTTAAATTCAGGTTTTTCTTCATATGAACAGACTGATGGTTGCCGGGGGAGGGTGGGGGGTGGGAGAAGGATGGAGTGGGAGGTTGGGGTTAGTAGATGAAAGCTTTTATATACAGAATGGATGGATAACAAAGTCCTACCCTATAGGACTACTGTATGGCACAGACAACTATATTCAATATCCTATGATATATATTGTTAACCTTAAAAGTGTATTCTAATATACACCAGGTGCAAACAAATACTGTTTGATTCTATTTTACAAGGTACCTAGGATAGTCAAATTCACAGAGTCAGAAAGTACATTGGTAGATGCCAGGGCCAGGAGGTGGGAGGGCTGGGGAGGGGGGAAAGGGGAGTTGGTGTTTAATGGGGACAGAGCTTCAGTTTAGTTAGGTGACAAACCCAGGAGATGGATGATGGAGAGAGTTGTGCAAAAATGTGAGTGTACTCAGTGTCACTGAAGCTGTACAGGTAAATACGGTTATAATAGTATTTCATTTTCTATTTTACCACAATTTTTAAAAATAGTGAAAAAAAATCCTTTGATAAACATATGACAAATACTATGATAAATAATAACAGAAAAGAATCTTTTAAAACATGCCCATATATATATATACACACACATATATGTATATGAATCACTTTGCTGTATAGCAGAAATTTCACACCATTGTAAATCAACTATACTTCCATTTTTTAAATTGAAAATTAATTAATTAATTAAGTTCAGGTTTTGCAAATTCCAGAGCCTAGGGTTTTCCCAGCCTTCCTTGACAATCCTTCTAAAAATGAGGAACTCACTTTAGACTCACTCTATACATGAGATTTTGAGATTTTGGTTTCTGAGTTGGTTTCATCCAACCTTCTCTTGTAAATGAGAACAGTGAAGCTGGGGGTGAGGGGGATCTTAATTAGCACTAGAACTTGGGTCTTCTGAACCCCAAACAAGTTCCCTTCCCACAGCCTCACCCCACAAGAAACCCTCCCTTAAATCCATCACTGTGCTTATTAGGTTGAAGTCCTTGTTATTCCAATTCTGCAAGTAACAAATCTTACAAACAACAAATCAATGCATGAGGCCTGCATTAACACTTGCTACTCTTTCCTTTGCCCGCATATTTCTGTTTTTTCATCTTCTCCTTACTGGAACCACCTCCCAGGTCCTTCTGCCGTGTAGCTCTAGCAGCTGCTGGCTTCTGGCTATAGCAATCCCATTTTGGAGCCTGGAGTCATTCGGGAGTGGCCAGGGACAGTGGGAAACAGGAGAGCTGTTGAGAGGGGCTGGTTTCAAGGGCAAAGGAACAGCTGGGACTGGAGGTGGCCACTGCCAGCCGGGTGAGGGCAGAGCCGGCCCTGGGGAGCGGGAGGGTGCAGACGTCTGGCCACAACCCTGCAGAAGCCAGCGAGCTGGAGCCTGACAAGGCTTAACTGTCCCTCTAGGGCCGAGCTTGGGATGAACAGGTGTTCCCACAGCTGATTGGGCAGCTCAGCTCCTAACAGGAACACGGGGCGGAGTCGCCCGGGTAGGGAACAGAGGCATTTATTCCTAGGTGAACAGGAACACTTAGCCTGCAGCCGGCCAGAGGTTAAGGCAACCCTGAGGGGCAATGCTACTTAAATAGTGGTCCATAAATGTGGGGTCTGGATGCTCGCCACCCAAAAGCCAATAAAACAGGCCAGCTTGTGGACAAGAAAGCTTGCTTTATTTCAGATCCCAGCAACTGGGTGGGGAGGGTGGACATCTGTCTGAAGGCCAACTGCCCCGCAACCCCCGCCCCCCACGACAAGCAGAGAGTGAGAGCTTTTATAGACGGAGGGGGCTACAGGTGGAACCAGTACAGTCAGCCCTGATAGTCAGCTTCAGATTGGTCATCGGTGGTATGACCAGTGTCGTCTTGATTGTTTTAGGTACAGTTCATCTTCAGTGCCAGGGTGGTTTGCTTCCATTCCTCTGAGGCCAGTTCTGGGAACTGTGGCCACTCATGTCCTGGGTCGAGTCTGGTCATCCTGCAGGTAACGTCTTCCACCCAGTGGGAGTTTCAGTATCTACAAGACAGCTCACGGGACATGGCTCAGAGTTATTATCTAAAGGTCCTTGACTCTGCTTAATGACTTCCTTAGTACTATTTGGTCTCCTTTGACTGTTTTCCTTAGTTGCCGCATGTTCTCACTTCTCTGGTTAAATTTCTTCTTTGACTAAAGTTTTTCCACAGACAAAAGGCAGGCAGAGGACACGGGGGACAAGGACCACAAGGTCCTGCTGTGTTTCACCTAGTGAACAGCATCAGCGTCACCCAGGAGTTCGTCAATATGCAAACTGTCAGGCCCCACCCCCAGGCCTACTGAATCAGAACCTGCTTTTTAACAAGATCTCCAGACGATCCCCACGCACAGTAAAGTTTGAGAAATGCTGGTGGAGGACAGCGGGTCTCCAGGTGTTGTTCCCAGACCAGCGGCACTGGAGAATTTGTGAGGAATGCACATTGTCAGGCTCCATTCCCAGCCTCTGAGGATGGGGCTCAGCAAAGCATCTGAACGAGCCATCCAGGCAGCCCTGAGGCACATCAGAGTTGGAGCAGCGCTGATTCAGAACATTGTAGCTGTGCAGTCACTCAGTCATGTCTGACGCTTTGCCACCCATGGACTGCAGTCCACCAGGCTCCCCTGCCCACAGGATTTCCCAGGCCAAAATACTAGAGTGGGTTGCCGTTTCCTTCTCCAGGGGATCTTCCCGACACAGGGACTGAACCTGCATCTCCTGCATCGGCAAGCGGGTTCTTTAATGCTGAGCCACCAGGGAAGCCTGATTCAGAGTATAGCTTATACATCTCAGAACGAGGCAGTTTGGAAGGATCTCAAGAAAGCCATCCTTATTGTGGCTGGAAGACCCAGGAAATGAGCTCCAGTTGGCTGTATCTGCTGCTGTTGCAGCCTCCTGACACACTAACCCACAGAGATCAGATCCAGAATCCTCACTTCCCCAATCCTCACATTCCCCACTGAGCCGAGATTCCCAGGTTTCACATCTGAGCTGGTCCGAAGGTCTCTGTATCCAGAATTGGTCATTCCAAATTAGTGTAACATATTCAGGCAATCTGGACCCGCCTTCCTCACCACCCCCGCTCTGGCCACAAACCAGAAGAGCCAAGATAGGTAATCTGACTAGGGTCTCCCTGCCCTTAAGGACCAGATATGACCCGCTGGAACTTTTGTCGGTCCTTGACTTGTAGAAATCCAGGTTCCTCTCCTAAGCTTTCTGGCTGTTCCTGAAAAGTTTGCATAATCTAAGGGTCCCTTCCAGGTTCAGGTTCCTGTAGCTAAATCAGGTCAGCAGGTGGATAACCTCACTTACCCCTGAATGGTGCTGCTAAGTCGCTTCAGTCGTGTCCAACTCTGTGCGATCCCATAGACAGAAGCCCACCAGACTCCCCCGTCCCTGGGATTCTCCAGGCAAGAACACTGGAGTGGGTTGCCATGTCCTTCTCCAATGTGTGAAAGTGAAAAGTGAAACTGAAGTTGCCCAGTCGTGTCTGACTCTTAGCGACCCATCGACTGCAGCCCACCAGGCTCCTCCATCCATGGGCTTTTCCAAGCAAGAGTGCTGGAGTGGGGTGCCATTGCCTTCTCCATGAAGCCCCTAATTCCCAGAGCACCAACCTGGGCAATGGACCCAGCACAGTTGTGGTGTCTGTGGATTAAAAAAAACACCTCCCATTGGAAGTAGCAGACTTTCCAAAGGTCCTGGGAAAGGGGAAAGGGAAGCATGTCTCAGAAAAGCAAATCATTTCCAATTAAGTAACATATCCCCAATCTTTCTTTTAATTAATTTATTTATTTGGTGGCACCAAGTTTTAGCTGCAGCATGTGGGATCTAGTTCCCTGACCTGGGATGGAACCTGGGCCCCTGCATTGGGAGTGTGTAGTCTTAGCCATGGGACCACCGGGGAGAGGGTCCCTATTATCCCCATTCTTAAAAGTCCCAGCACCTACCACGATATCCTAATATCCTTTCCTGTCTCTTTTCACCCCCTTCCTATCTTCTCTCTGCTCCTTTCTTCCCCACTGCCCCACCCCATCACCACACTGTTGCTTATTTACAATGCAGAGAAATTTATCTCTTGACACACACTAAAGTATGCCCTCCTTACCTCATCTTCTATACCGAGCAGGATATTTTCCTAAATAAAATATTTTCTTTCCTAACAGTAATTCTAGTGTCAGCTAAGAGACAAATAGATAAAAAGCATGAGGTTTTGCTCTACTAAAGCACACAGCCCCTCCTCCTTCCTGTTCCCTCACTGGAAAAGTCTTGATCTTCCTTTCTTGTCTTGTTTTCTGAAACCTAACTTGAGACCTCTTCTTTTGTTTTTATTAATTCAGGTTATTTTCTCTCCTTCCTTTGTTTGAGACCAAAACCTATTTCCTAGCTCTTTTATTTTGTACAGAGCTAGCCATTACCCACACTACTGCCAAGAATTTTATAACTTTCACCCGGGAATCCTTTCCAAGGCAAGCTTTACTCAAAAGTCAAAATTTGGATATTCTCAGTGTAAAGGCTAGAGTTCCCTTCCAAGGTCTAGGGGCTTAGGAGTCCCGGGGGAAAGGAACTCCTTCAGTAATTCTGCTCTCATATTCATTCCCAACACCAGCATCCTAGCTTAGGACCCTCACTATCCTTTCCTCCACAATTACAACGTCATGAATGATGTCCCTGACTGGGTCCCCATCTTACTCACCACCTCCAGGTCCCCACTGACAGAGCCAGCTCTGTGCTCACAAATCTTCAACAGCTCCCAGTGGCCGATAGAATAACACTAACAGTCCCCCAGCTCAAGTCGTCCACTGAAATGAGAATGGAGCGGTGGAAGGAAGATGGGAAAAACAGAAAGCTGGGAAGAGGAGGAGACAGCACTGGTGTCTCAGTGTGGAGGGAGGAAGAGGAAGAGCTGGTATCCACGCAAGACAGTAGAAATCGGGGCACTAGCCACGAAGGTAGTTACCAGAAGGTAACCCACGGGACGAGGGCGAGACATCCTGGGGGCTGCCTTGGCCATCACAGAGAGTCAGCTCAGGAACCAGACCTCCGGGCACTCTCATTATGAAAAGAGCTGGAACAGGAGAACAAGTTACGATAGAGTCAAACATGGGGCATGGAGAAAAATGAGCCAGGTCAAAGGCCAGTTTGCCAAGGGAACTGGTGCTCTCCAGAAGTAGAGAATAAATGTATGGATATCAAGAGATCCAAACGTATGGATCTCTATGTTTGTGATGCAAACGTGTGGATCAGGAGATTAGGGTTGACATATATACATTATGCGTACTGTGTATAAAATAGACAGCTAATGAGAACCTGCTGTGTAGCGCAGGGAACTCTGCTCAGTGCTCGATGGTGATATAAATGGGAAGGAAATCCAAAAAAGAGGGGATACGTGCACACGTATAGCTGATCCACTTTGCTGAACAGCACAAACTAACAGCACTGTAAAGCAACCATACTCCAGTAAAAATTAATCTCTAAAAATCCATGCTAATGCAATGTCTCCGTTTTCTCTTGTTACACTCCCCTGAGGGGTTGGGGAGATGTGTATGAAAGGCCAGCTTTGGGATCTTATTTCCAGAATAAGCGCCACTTGTTTCACCCTTCACCTGAACAGGCATAAAGGTTTTGTTTGCCTTCCACATTCCTGCCTCTTTGCTTGAGTCGAGCACCTATGGCCGGTGCTTTGGGACTCATGCTGCCCTGGACAGAAAGTTCTCCAAGGTCAGGTGCTCCACCTTATGGGTTAAAAGGCTGTGTGTGGCCCTGTTTCAGCATATGAACTGCGTGCATAGCGTCATTTAGATGTTGCTAATGAAGGTCTGGGAGAAGGAATTGGCAACCACTCCAGTGTTCTTGCCTGGAGAGTCCCAGGGACAGAGGAGACTGGTGGGCTGCCATCTGCGGGGTCACACAGAGTCGGACACGACCGAAGTGACTTAGCAGCAGCAGCAATGAAGGGCTGGAAGCAGCCAAAGGAACCATGTGAGGGGCTGAGAAGGTGATGCTAGTCGAGAAGAGTCTTCGGCCACATGCAGTGAGAAATCATTATTTTGTGTGTGTGTTTAAAGCCAAATCTAACCCCTGGGGAAGTCTGAGGAGTGGAATATTGAAAAGCACAGATGAGATGGAGAGAAAGTCATAGCTATTTGTCCAGGAGGTGATGGGGTAAAGCTCTGGTTGTTTCAATGATGGAAGAAAGGAAAGCATTGCCTAGGGAGACTGGTAAGGAGGATAGGTGTTCTGTGAGTGGCAGCAAGCATTTGGTTCGCTTTTGGTTTGGATTCAGAAAGACTTGGGTTTGACTCCCTGCTTGTTATTTTCCAGATTATTGGCTAGTTCCATTTATGTAGTCTCAGTTTCCTCATCTGTGAAATGGGAATCCAAGTACCCGCCCCAAAGATTTGTGGGAAGAATGAAATGGGGCCATTGCCCTGTAAGTATCAAATATCTGGTCCACACTCAAAAAGCGCTGGTTCCTTTCTTCCCTCCCTCCTTCCTTCCTCATTCCCTGCCCTTGTCCCATTAAACCAGCGCCTAGAAGGCAATCCCTGCATGCGTGCTATCTTGTATCTGACTCTCTGCAACCCTATTGACTGTAGCCCACCAGGCTCCTCTGTCCATGGGATTGTCCAGGCAAGAATACTGGAGTGGGTTGCCATTCCCTCCTCCAGGGGGTCTTCCGGACCCAGGGGTCAAGCCCCAGTCTCCTCTGCCTCCTGCACTGGCAGGCGGATTCTTTACCACCAGCGCCACCTGAGAAGCCCAGAAGGCAGTACATTCGTAATGAAATAAAATTACATTGTCCTCCCCCGGAAGCGTGTCACCAGTGAACTCCGACAAAGTTTGGAGGACTTGCAAATAATCATATAGGAATTATCCGGAGTGCAAAGAGGAATCACTGAGAAACCAATTTCATCCCCAGCTTCTGAGGGATTATTACAAGCAGTGGTGAGTAATAAGTGTATAAAGATGGCTGGCATTACAATAGCCCTATTCATCCACCAACATTTTCAAAGTCGCTCAGAAATTTTTCCAAAACCGAAACCCATCCCTCTCCCAAGAAACAAGCATTTTGCTGGTTTATCTGTGAAATGATGTCTCCACCATTCCCCCCAGCCCTCTCCCCCATCCTGGAAGAAAAACATTCCTTCTACTGAGCTGCCTCAGAGACATGGCTGGGAACAATGTTCACGTGGAGAGGGTCAGAAGAGACCGGAAATGAGGATTTGCCTGAGATCCAGCCAGGATGTCAGAGGTAACTGTTCAAAACTTTGACAATGGTTCATTAAAAGTAATGAAACAAGGCCATTTGCAGCAAGATGGATGGACCTAGAGATTGTCACATGAGGGAAATAAGTCAGACAGAGAAGGAGAAATATTGTACAACATCCCATATATGCGGAATCAAAAAAGAAAAGATACAGATGAACTTACAAAACAGAAAGAGACTCACAGACTTAAGAGAATGAACTATGGTTGTCAGAGGGAGGGATGGAGGGAAGGGATAGTTAGAGAGTTGGGGATGGACATGTACACGCTGCTGTATTGAAAGTGGATAACCAACAAGGACCTACTGTCCAGCACAGGGAACTCTGCTCAGTGTGACGTGGCAGCCTGGGTGGGAGGGGAATTTGGGGGAGATGGATTCATATGTATGTATGGCTGAGTCCCTTCACTCTCCACCTGAAACTATCACAACATTATTAGTCAGCTGTACCCCAATACAAAATAAAAAGTTCAGTACACACTGCTATATTGTAAATGGATAACCAACAAAGACCTATTTTATAGCATAGGGAACTCTGCTCAATGTTATGTGGCAGCCTGGGTGGGATAGGAGTTTGGGAGAGATGGATACACGTATATATACGGCTGAGTCCCTTCACAGTTCACCTGAAATGACCACAACACCGTTAATCGGCTATACTGCAATACGAAATGTTCTTGGTGGTAAGAAAATATAAATAAATGAAAAAAATGAAAAGTTAAAAAAGAAACTTTTGAAATGGCTGTGAGTGGTACATGCAAGAAGTCTCCAGACAGAGAGGGCACCCTGTGAGGTACCTCCACCCCCGACTTCCAGATGCTTCTCACCCACAGAGCTGAGGTGCGTTGTGAGCCTTAAGAGCTGCCGTGGGGACCATTTGCTTCAGTTCATTTTTCTGTGGGCATGTACGCTGAGAGCAGCCAGCTGGTGACCCATGTAGGCAGAAAAACAACTTCGCTGTCAGGAAAAACACAATGTCTGCATCTGGCAAAATGCAGACTCCCACAGGGCCCTTCACGGAGCTCCTCGGTGACTCAGAGAGGAGAATGTCACCTTCTGAGTCACCAGCGTTGCCCTGGCCAGCTGGCCTTGCCACCCCCCAGATCTCCTCCTCGGACCCTGACAAGCTCTTCAGTGAGACCACCACCAAGGGCCACCAGGAGATGCTGGGTTGGTGTTGACAGCCACAGAGGAGTCCTTCTGACTGCCCTAGTTCAGTGGAATGGCTGGGGCCTTTGGCAGCTAACCTAGAAGGACACATTACTTTATGTTGGCATAATCCATTTTGATTAAGAAATCCATCCAGAGCAGGCTTGAAATTGTCCTCTAGCAAACAGGGTCATTTTGGCAAAGAGGACAAGAAGAAAGAGAGTGGACAGAGAGCCTCTTCTGCGGTGGGGGCCCCTGGTGAGCGTGTCTTCAGGTCTGGCTGCTCCATGCAGAGCCGGGAGTGACCGAGCATCGAAAGCAGCCCAGCTGGTCAAAAACTCAACTCTACCAGCGCGTGGCAATGACACAGACCCAGGGTAAGTGCATAAGCGAGATTGCAGACAAACGGCCACTTGGTTCAGGACAGAGGCCCTTGGTTAAACTGTTTCAACTTTCAGCTGGGCTTGTGGCTTTGAGTTCATGGAGCTCCAGGAAACACCAGGAAGAGATAACATGGCATGGTACAAAGAAAACAAACTTATTTTTTCCTCAAATGGTAATATTTATTGGGCAAAGGGATTACAGTTTAACGAGGTGGTCATAAACTACATAATAAATAAAATTGATACTATATATGTATTCGTAAAAAGTGAAAGTGTTAGTCACTCAGTCTTGTCTGACTCTCTGTGACCCCATGGACTATATAGCCCACCAGGCTCCTCTGTCTATGGAATTTTCCAGGCAAGAACACCGGAGTGGGTAGCAATTCCTACTCCAGGGAATTTTCCTGACCCAGGGATCAGACCTGGGTCTCCTGCACTGTAGGCAGATTCTTTACCATCTGAGCCACCAGGAAAGTCTCTCTCTATATATACTTATAACGTGATGTATATATTATATAATCATAATCATTGCAATATCTGTATAACTGTAATATTTATACACATGTATTGTGTGATGTAGAAATACTATAAATATGCACGTTTACATTATTTCCATAATATATAAATACATGCTGCCTGATGTGTGTGTGTACGTGTATGTACAGTTAGAAACGAGTGCTCTATTTTAAATGCAGATCCTCAATAGCATTCTTTTGTCTGTTTTTCGGTTTGTTTGAGAACAGCTTTGAAGGCGGGCCTGGCCTTCTTCTCCCTTAGTCTTCGCGTTAGTAAAATGGGAGCCATGCATATCTAGCTCACAGGGCTGTTGTCAGGGTGAAGCCTTGCCGTGGACTGCATCATTGCCCTCAGTTTTTGCTCCTCGCTCAAGCTTTGCCTGGTGAGTTTGACAGGCCCCGCTCCCGGCCCACCACCTCCTCCGCCTGACTCCCCATCCCCTGGCTGTGGACTCGGCCACGTCACTTGCTTTGACAGAGTGAACGAGCTGAGCACCACAGTGTGCCAATTCCTAGCACAGGCCATGGAGGTCTTGTGTGTTTCCACCTGGCCCCCTGTCCCTCTGTCACAGGCAAGAGAAAAGCATGCCTTGGCTGGACTCCGGCTCCCAGAGGATGCGAGACACATGGAGAAGAGCCACCTCAGTGACCAGAGCCCAGAGCAGAGCCATCCTGGTTAACTCACAGACCTGCGGCAAGAACCACCTAACCACCCCCAGCCCCACTCAACTCAGATCAGCCAAAGCCTGCACAGTATGAACAGGAACAAATGATTGGCTTTGGGTTTTGTTTGCTCTTCTTTCTCTATTTGCTTTAGGAGTAAGTTTAGGTTGTTTGTTTGAGATGTTTCTTGTTTCCTGGCAAGACTGTATTACTATAAACTTCCTTGGAAGCAACTTAAATGTCCATCGACACAGGAATAGACAAAGGAGATATGGTACATATATACGATGGAATGTTACTCAGCCATAAAAAAGGATGAAATAACGCCATTTGCAGCAAGATGGATGGAGCTAGAGATTGTCACACTAAGTGAAGTAAGTCAGCCAGAGAAAGACAAATATACGATATCACTTGTAATCCAATCTAAACATGATACAAATGGACTTGTTTACAAAGCAAAAATAGACTTACAGACATCAAAAACAAACTTATGGTTACCAAAGGGGAAAGGTGAGGGAGAGGGGTAAATCAAGAGTTTGGGACTAACATATATACACTACTATACATAAAATAGATAATCAATAAGGACTGCTGTATACCACAGGGAACTCTACTCAATATTCTGTAATAACTTATATGGGAAAAGAACCTGAAAAAGAACAGAAGTGTATATATGCATAATTAAATCACTTTCCTGTGCACCAGAAACTACTACAACATAGTAAGTCAACTATACTCCAAAGAAAATAAAAGCTAAATTTAAAAAATAAATTAGTCAATAAATGAAAAAATCCCTGCAACAGAAAAAAAAAATTGAGGCTTTTTTAAACTGGTGAACTTTGGGATGGTTTGTTATACAGCATTACTGTTGCAATAGCTAACCAATACACTTATATCTACACACACACACAAGTACATACACACACTCATAAAGTACCTCCCTAGAACTAACTGTATAATGGATGGACATGCAGTAAGTAGTAATTTCCTTCCTTCTCCCTACTACATTTCAAACACTGCTATACACTGGGAAGCCGGAGAAAAACAAACCTCAGAGAAATTTTCAGGTTGGTGGAAAAGGAACTATAAGACATTAGTTCAAATCCTAAGTCTCTTGCAAAAAATTAACAGAAGCCATGGAAAGGGAAAGCAATAAGCAAATTCCTTCTCTTCCTCAGTTTTCCCCTAAAATATGATAAAAGCAGATGTTTTCCCAAAACAGATTTCTATTTCCTGAGACCATATTCCATCAGATAATTTTATGAGTTTAGAAAGACTCCTTTATTATGGGAAGAGCTTTTGAGGTTGTGTCTATGCTTTGCCTTAATGCTAAGTTTCTGTTGGAGATTCTTCAAGAGGCAGCCTGCTTTTGGTGGGGTCAGAGAATGTTGCAAATCCAACTAAGGTGAGCCTCAAGCAGAAAAGAACTTCAAGGGAGATAAAAGGGCTTTTCCCTTTATCAAAGTTGAAGAAAGTAGTTCAAAAATGGACCTACTTTTCTGAAGACAAAAGCATACGCTCTCCAGGCAATGAACCCTCATGAAAGGAAGCGGTTCCTGAGAAGGACTTTGTCTGCCCTGGAAGGATCATATCCACTAGGAGGTAAATACGAAGATACTGGGGATTTTTACCTCTAATCAGGTAATACCCGTCATTGAATGTTCATCCAGTAATGGGACAGCCCAACAATTCCTTTCCTGTCCTTAAATCTCCCCTGTCAAGGCAGCTTTAAGGATCTTTCCTGCGCTTTACCCCTTTGAAATGGCCATTCCGTGGTGTGCTGTGAGAGCAGCCTCGGCCTGACGGAGAATTACTGGCTCTTGACTTGTCAGCTCCAAGGAAACGGCTGTGCTCACTGGCAGCTGAGGCAGCTGGCAGACGGAAGGGCCCTGAGGTGTGAGGTCTGGAGTCCAGCGGGAATGATGGTGTCCAGAATACAGTCCTGCCCCTACTCCAGCCAGGTCCAGAAGAGGGACCTGGCTTCAGAAAAAGGACTCGGAGATGTGTTGGCATGATCAGGCTCAGTTCAGGAAAACTCGGCGCCCTGGACAGCACTTCCCTGTCACTCTGATGAACAGAGAATTCCCTTCTAGCCGGATGGCTCTACCAGCATCATCCTTCTTATACCATGGACCGCAAAACACCCTCCCCTATGTTAGTTCCTTGCAGACTTGCTATCTATTATCTCGCTAGTGTGATTTATTGTGTTACATATCACATCACATGAAATTGCAGCTATTTGATTGTTTTTGATTGATGGAAAGTACAGTTTCAAGAAGTGTTAATTTTTGGTCCGGTTTTGTTTAAGTCTTTATTGAACTTGTTACAATATAGCTTCCGTTTAATGTTTTAATCACGAGACATGTGGGATATTAGCTCCCCAACCAGGGATTAAACTCACACCTTCTGCATTGGAAGGCCAAGTCTTAACCACTGGACTGCCAGGGAAGTCCTTTGTCAGCTTTTTGATACTCAGTGAAATTTAAGCATTTTAATAGACTGTTCTATGCATGCATGTGTGCATCATAATTCAGTCACGTTGGATTCTTTAGATTGTAGCCCACAAGGCTCCTCTCTCCATGAGATTTCCCAGGGAAGAATACTGGGTTGCCATTTCCTCCTCCAGGGGATCTTCCCAATCAAGAGATTAAACCCGACTCTCTTGTGTCTACATTACAAGCAGACTCTTTACCCACTGTGTCATCAGAGAAGCCCAATACATTTCTCTAAGTTTTGGCAAAACACAGTCAATAACCACACCCACAGTCAAGATTCAGAACCCTGCCAGAACCCCCAAAAGTTCCCTCATGCAGCTTTGCAGTCAGTCCCCTCCCCACCACACCCAGCTGGGTGAAATCACTGATGAGTTTGCCATTCCTGTTGATTTGCCTTCTACAGAATGCCATAGGGATGCAATCATGCCATAGGTAACCTTTGAGTCTGGCTTCTTTCAAACATCATCATATGCTTGAGATGTATCCATGTCTGGGTCTGTACAGCAGTCTGTTCCTATTTCTTGTTGAGCAGAATTCCAGTGTATGGATTCACATTTTTTTTCATTCCTTCACCAGTGGATAGACAACAGGGTTGTTTCCAGTTTGGGGTGGTTATAAATAAAGCCACTATAAACATTTGCAAATAGGTTTTTGCATGGGTGAATCTTTTCATTTCCTTTGAGTAAACACCTAGCAGGGGCTCCTGAGTGGTAAAATATGTGTTTTCAACTTTATAAGAAATGACTGAACTACTTTCCAAAGTGATTGTTCGACTTTGCATTCCCACCAGATGCTTCTAAGGGAACTTCCTGGTGGTCCAGCGGTTAGGACTCAGTACTTTTACCGCCATGGCCCAAGTTCAATCCCTGGGCAAGTAACTATCCCACAAGCTAGAAAAAGGAAAGAAAATCAAAACTTCTGAGAGCTCCAGTCTAACATCATCGCCAACAATGACCAGACTAGTGGGGAGTGGGGATGGTCAGCCATTCCAATAGGCATGGTGTGGCAGCCAATGGTAATTTTGTAAAAACCTGTATTGGAATATAGCTGATTTACAATGTTGTATTAGTTTCAGGTGTACAGCAAAGTGAATCAGTTATGATATATACATGCATGTCTGGTCAGTCGTGTCCAGCTCTTTGCAACCCCATGGACTGTAGCCACCCAGGCTCCTCTGTCCATGGGGATTCTCCAGGCAAGAATACTGGAGTGATTTGCCATTTTCTACTCCAGGGGATCTTCCCAACCTAGGGACTGAACCCACATCTCCTCCGCCTCCAACATTGGCAGGTAGATTCTTTTTCAGATTCTTTTCCCATATAGATTGTTACAGAATATTGAGTAGAGTTCCCTCTGCTGCACAATAAAGTCCTATCAGTTATCTATTTTAAATATAGTAGGTATATATGCCATTCCCAATCTCCTGATTCATCATGTCCCCCCATTTTCCCTTTGGTAACCATAAGTTTGATTTCAAGATCTGTAAGACAGTTTCTGTCTTGTAAATAAGTTCATTTGTATCATTTTATTAGATTCCACATATAAGTGATATCATATGATATTTGTCTTTATCTGACTTACTTCACTTAATATGATAATCTCTAGGTCCATCAATGTTGCTGCAAATGGCATTATTTCACTCTTCTTACGAGAAAGATATTCAGATGCCCGAAAAGCACACAAATAGATGCTCAATATCATTAATTATTAAAGAAAGGCAAATCAAAACTACAGTGAGGTATCACTACACACCAGTCAAAATGGCCATCATCAAAAAATCTATAAACAATAAATGCTGGAGAGGGTGTGGAGAATAACCCTACGCTGCCGATGGAAATGTAAATTGGGACAACCATTATGGAGAACACTGTAGAAATTCCTTTCGAAACTAAAAAATAGAGCCTCCATATGATCCAGCAATTCCACTCCTGGGCATATACCCAGAGAAAACCATAATATGAAAAAGATAGATGCACCCCAGAGTTCACTGCAGCACTATTTATTCACAACAGGCAGTACAGGAAGCAATCTAAATGTCCTTCAACAGAGGAATGGGCAAAGATGCAGTTCATAGCTGATTGTGACTTTAGTTTACATTTCCTTAATAACTACTAATGCTGAGCATTTTTTCATGGGCTCATTTTCTACCCATACATATTCTTTGGTTAAGTATCTGCTCTTTTGTCCATTTTTTAAAAACTAGGTTGCTTGTTTTCTTATTTTGAATTGTGAGAGCTCTTTATTCAAGTTCTTCATTCACAAAGTTAATACCAGAATACTAGTTCTTTATCAAATGTGTTTTGCAAATATTGTCTCCAAACTATCTTGTTTTTTCATTTTCTTGAAATAAGTGTCTTTTGAAGAGCGTAAGTTTTTAATTCTGATGAAGTCCGATTTATTTCTTTTCTGTTATGGTTCATGCTTTTTGTATCCCGTATAAGGAATCCTTGCCTAATGCAGGGTCACAAAAGAATTTTTCCTATGTTTTCATCTGGAAGTTTTGTAGTTTTAAGTTTTACAATTATTATGATTCATCTTAGCTAATTTTTGCATAGGGTGAAAGTATGGTTCAAAGTTCTTTTCTGGCATACGAGATATCCAGTTTTTTTCCAGCATCATTTGTTGAAGAGGTCATTCTTTCTCCATCGAACTTCTTGACATCTTTGTCGAAACCAGTCGACCGTATATGTGTGGTCTATTTCTGGATTCTGTTCTATCCCATTGATTTACGTGTCTATCCTTTTCCCAATACCACATGGTCTTGATTACTGTGGTTTTATAGTATGTCTCAAAATCAGGTGGGGGAGTCCTCTAACTTTGTTTTTTTGAGTGGATTTTCTTTTTTCAAAACTGTTTTAGTATGTCAGGTCCTTTGCTTTTTGTATACATTTTTAAATTAGCTTGTCGATTTCTATAAATAAGCCTGATGGGTAACTTACCCAAGGTCACACAATTCATATGCATTAGAGTCAGTTCAGTCTCCAATCACTGTTATGGATCCACGTTCACGATCTGCCAGTGGGCCCCACACAGACGACTGAAGGAGAGTATCATTATGGCAAGTTCTAGCAGAGCTCTCCAAAGGTCAGGAGTGCCGGCTCACAATACTTGGGGAAGAAAACCAACCCTGTCTACAGGCACTTAGCCCCTGTCTGGCCTTATCAAAGCAGGAAGGACAATTGGATATTTGTCTGGAACAAATCAGACGGTCATAGACCCGTTGTCTGGGGACCCAAGCTGAAGCCTTGGCATCCCAGGATTCTCAGTTTTAATAATCCGTTTGCTGTTGAAAAGTCTATTCAAGCAAGTCTCTGTCTTGCTTTCCGGGTTTGCATTCTCAGTTCCCACTGGAAGGAGTCCTAGCGCTGCACGCTCTTATCTGGTGCCCAGACACCCTCCCCACTCTCTCCAGTCCTCTCTGTCACTGGCTGCTGCTTCAAAGCAACGGATGCTCAAGACACAGCCAGGCTCCCCGGGCCTGAGTCTATCCCATGGCTGGCCCACCCACAGGGCAGTTCCTCTTATCTCTATCCCCTTCCCAAATCAAGCCCAGCATTATTCTCCCCCACTGGAGAGCTTCTAAAAACACCCCTTCAAGCAACCCACTATCCCCACAGTTTTTCGACCATTGTATGTCTTCTTTGCCATCAAAAAAATGAACCAATGCCATTTGCAGCAACATGGATGGACCTAGAGATTGTCATACCAAGAGAAGGAAGTCAGACAGAGAAAGAACTCTATCATATGATGTCACTTACATATGCAATCTAATAAAAATGATACAAATGAGCTTATTTACAGAACAGAAACAGACCCACAGATCTAAAAATCAAACTTATGGTTACTAAAGGCAGACTAGGATAGCAAGTTAATTCCAAAATTGGGATTTGAAACCAGATAAAACCGTGTTTGAATCTCAGATCTGTATTTTAGATACTTAATTTTCTGCACTGATATTTCCTCCTTTGTAAGATGCCCCGCAGGGCTGCCAGGAGAACTCAAATGAAAGAAGGCATTTGCAGAGTCTGACACAACTGCAGGTACATAGTGATGCTGGGCTGGATGAAGCACAAGCTGGAATCAAGATTGCAGGGAGACATATCAGCAACCTCAGGTATATGCAGATGACACCACACTTATGGCAGAAAGCAAAGAAGAACTAAAGAGCCTCTTGACGAAAGTGAAAGAAGAGAGTGGAAGAGCTGGCTTAAAATTCAACATTCAAAAAAATGAAAATTATGGCATCCAATCCCATCACTTCATGACAAATAGATGGGGAAATAGTAGAAACAATTGCCAACTTTATTTTCCTGGGCTCCAAAATCACTGCAGATGGGGACTACAGTCACAAAATTAAAAAGACACTTGCTCCTTGGAAGAAAAGCTATGACCAACCTAGACAAATTAGCATATTAAAGCCCAGAGATATTATTTTGCCAACAAAGGTCCATAAAGTTGAAGTAGCCATGTATGCTTTTCCTGTAGTCATGTATGGATGTGAGAGTTGGACTATAAAGGAAGCTGAGCCGAAGAATTGATACTTTTGAACTGTGGTGTTGGAGAAGACTCTTGAGAGTTCCTTGGACTGCAAGGAGATCAAACCAGTCAATCCTAAAGGAAATCAACCCTGAATATTCACTGGAAGGACTGATGTTGAAGCTGAAGCTCCAATACCTTGGCCACCTGATGTGAAGAACTGACTCATTGGAAAAGACCCTGATGCTGGGAAAGATTGAAGGCCGGAGGAGAAGGGGATGACAGAGGATGAGATGGTTGGATGCCATCATTGACTCAATGAACATGAGTTTGAGCAAGCTCTGGGAGATGGTGAAAGACAGGGAAGCCTGGCATGCAGCAGTCCATGGGTTTGCAAAGAGTCAGACATGACTGAGCAATTGAACAACAAGGGTTGCAAAGATTTCAACTGTAACAAAGGTTACAACTGAAACGACTTAGCACACACATGCCTGATGATAATAAACTCTATGTTGGCCCCTTGACTCCAGATCCCCATTAGGGTCTGCACCCTTTCCCCACCGGCCCACACCACTGAGAAGGTGGCCCTCCACAGAACCCCCATTGTATCACCAGTTCAATGTCTTCTCCAGCCAATCATGTAGAAACAACCTTGGAAATATTTGGCTGCAGAAAATTCAAAAAATCCTCCATCACAAGAACAGCGATCTTTCATCCATAGATCCCTCGTGCTGACTTGATTAAGAAAAATGGGCACTTACTTTTCATGATCCAAGAAAAAATAACTCTTTCATACTTAGAGAAAGGGACTCAAGCCTGATATCTGACTCTCTGGATAGAGCCATTCTCTTTTAATCGTGAATGGCCAATGAGAGAGCTTGTCTCCATCCCTGAAGGACCATAATGACTGTTTAGATTTCATTTTCTGACTTACAGCAGAGCTAGACAAGAAATTAGCCTTCCTTCCCAATGATGATTCCATTGACTTGTGATTAGAAAAGCTCGAGACTGTTTCCCAATGGAAGTGATGGCCAGTGCCTGTCTGCCCCTGCTTCCGGTCCTCCATCCACCCCTGCCCTCCTCCTCCTCGCCTCCAGTTAACATACTGTCCACCCTATTCACCCCCATCTTATAGATCCTGATTCATTTTCCAAATGTTGGTCAGCCACCTCCTCCCTTATAGCAAATCTCACTTGCCACATCTAAGGGGCCACCACATGTCAGCCTTAGCTGGGGACACGCTGACCTCACACACCCCACATCTCTACCCCAGCACAGCCTGAGCAGAGCTAGTTCCACCACTGGGAGGCTGCAGGTGGAATCCCAAACCTTGGTCCAGGGATGGCAAATACCTCGTGGGTGCAGGCTAAGTTACTTCAGTCCTGTCCAACTCTGTACAACTGTATGGATTTCAGCTTCTCCTCTGTCCATGGGATTCTCCAGGCAAGAATACTGGAGTGGGTTGCCGTACTCTCCTCTAGGAGATCTTCCTGATCCAGGGAGCGAACTCGAGTCTTTTATGTCTAACCTGTGTTGGCAGGCACATTCTTTACCACTAGCACGACCTGGGAAATCCCAATGAGAAAGGTACTTAGGTTCAGCTGAAGCACCAGCCTGCTCCACCCAGAGAAGGTCCCTTGGTGAGAACCAGGGAGCCTGAACTGTTGGAGCCCATTCCCTGTGAATCATTGCGGGCTCTCTTTCACACCCTTATCAAATCTATCAGCAGATTCAGTTGGCTCTACTTTAAAAACATATCCGGAATTAGACCATTTCACCACCTCCATTGCTGCCACCCTGATTTAACCACTCTCAGATTGGAATAAAGAGAGTAAAAATCCTGAACTGTAAGGGGAAAAAAGTAGGACCCTCAGTGGGCAGAGGCCCCAAATGCCTCTCTATCCTACATACTCTTCATGTGCCTGGGTTGCAACAGGAGAATATTGCAGGCTGGCAGAAGTAAAAACAAGAGAACACAGGAACTCCACTCCTGGATGTGTAGCCAAGAGAAATGAAAACTTGTCCATGCACAAACCTGAACATGAGTGTTCACGGCAATGTCGTTCACAAGAGCCAAAAAGTAGAGACAACCCAAATGGCCATCAACTGATGCATTGATAAGCCAAGTACGGTACATCCGTACAATGGAATATTGTTCTTCAGTCACTGAGTCATCTCTGACTCTTTTGTAAACCCATGGACTGCAGCCCACCAGGCTCCTCTGTCCCTGGGATTTCCCAGGCAAGAATACTGGAGTGAGCTGCCATTTCCTTCTCCAGGGGATCTTCCCAACTCAGGAATCAAATCAAGGTCTCCTACACTGCAGGCAGATTCTTTTACCACTGAGCCACCAGGAAGGCCCTGCTGGAATAGTATTCAACCCTAAAAAAGGAAGGAGGGACTGATCATGTTGCAAGAGGGATGAAATCTAAAAATATTGTGCCATATTTGCATCAGGCACAGAAGGGCAAATATTACATGATTCCATGCATATGAAATGCCCCAGATAGGAAAATCCATGGAGGGGTACGTGGGAATGGAGAGTGACTGCTAACAGCTACAGGGTTTCTATTTGGGGTGATGAAAATGTTCTGGAATTAGGTAGGGGTGATACTTTCACTATTTCTAAATATACCAAAAACCACTGTATTGTTTTAGATGGATTTTATACCATGTGAATTCGGAGAAGGCGATGGCACCCCACTCCAGTACTCTTGCCTGGAAAATCCCATGGACGGAGAAGCCTGGTAGGCTGCAGTCCATGTGGTCGTGAAGAGTCGGACATGACTTCACTTTCACATTTCACTTTCATGCATTGGAGAAGGCAATGGCAACCCACTCCAGTACTCTTGCCTGGAAAATCCCATGGACGGAGAAGCCTGATAGGCTGCAGTCCATGGGGTCATGAAGAGTCAGACACGACTGAGCAACTTCACTTTCACTTTTCACTTTCATGCACTGGAGAAGGCAATGGCAACCCACTCCAATGTTCTTGCCTGGAGAATCCCAGGGATGGGGGAGCATGGTGGGCTGCTGTCTATGGGGTCACACAGAGTCAGACATGACTGAAGTGACTCAGCAGCAGCAGCATACCATTTGAATTATGTCTCAATAAAAAAAATTAAAATGAGAGAAAATAGAAGGAGAAGTTGTTGCCACTCTGCTCCAGACCCTCCCACATCTCCCTGCCATCCTCACTGGCCCCCTCCATGGGCCCCTGGCACTACCCTTGCCCCACAGCTGGTTGGTGGGTAGCAAGAGAGCACACACACAGCAGTTGCTATGGTGACATGTGACTGGTCCAAGCCTTGTTTCTGCTCCTCATCTCCAAAGCAGGTGGGCAGCTGTGCCCAGGACAAGCATAGATGCATTGATACCACATGGTACCATTGATCTTCATTTCTGCAGGGCATTGCCAGGGCACCGGGGTTTCCAACTGAACCATGGAGCTTCTGGAAACAGTAGCCTAAAAGGTTTCTCTGCCATCTGGTCTTTTAATGACCCTTCAGCTCAAAACACCGAGGCTTCCAGAGAAGCAGTCTGGATTAAAATGCTACTTTTTCTTGCTGGAGTAGCTGCAGAAAGAAAGTTCTGAAGACACAGGCAATCTTTAGATTCCTTCATTTCAGGAATAATAATTCCTTGCCCTTGAGTAAGAACAACTCCTTATTTTTGTATCTGTGGTTTGCAGCTTTTTTAATTCTTTTTTTAGTTTTTTAAGGGAATTCCACATTGTTCTGGGGCTTCCCAGTGGCACAGTGGTAAAGAATCTGCCTGCCAATGCAGGAGACACAGGAGATGCGAGTTCAATTCTTGGGTTGGGAAGATCCCCTGGAGGAGGAAATGCAACCCACACCAGTATTCTTGCCTGGGAAATTCCACAGACAGAGGAGCCTGGGGAGCTACAGTCCTTGAGGTCACAGAATCCAAAATGACTGAGCACACATACACACACACACACACAAACACACACACACACATACCACTACTCTCCCTAACAACACCTGCTTTTCAATTCACTACATGGGGCAGGGGTTATCGGTTCCATTTTCCAGACAAGGTGAGTGAGGCACAAAGGGAGCAGGTTTGTTTAGGATCAGCATCTCACAAAGAGTAGATCTTGCTCTCAGAGAGTATTGGAGTCAAAGGAATCCACACATTCTCAAGTCCAAACCCTTCCCTTGACAAAGGAGGAAACTCAGGCTCAGGGGGTTAAGTGTCTGGTCTGCAGTCGCACAGCGGGACCCAAAATTCAGGTCTTCTACCCCAGCCAGGGGCCCCAGCTCAGCATCTCCAGGAATGAGCCATGTGACAACGCACACCAGCTACGGTGATGCCACAGGAAGGACACCTGATCAAATTCTCGTCGAAACATTGACCTTGAATCTGAACATACAGGAACAACAAAACAGATCCAGGCTGATGGACAATCTACAAGCCAAATGAACAGGACTGTCAAAAAGAATCTCAAAATCCTGGAAGAAAGTTCTCCCCCAAAAAGAAGGAAGACAGTTCTAGAAAAAAAAGGGGGGGCAACTAAAGAGACATGATCACTAAATGCAGTGCATGGTTCTTGAATGGACTCCGGACCAGGACTGAAAATCCCTGCAAAGAACAGAAAGACAAAAGCAACTATGGTATATTAACACACACATGTGGAATGTAGAAACAGATGAGCCTGTCTCCAGGGCAGGAACAGAGACTCAGACACACAGAACAGACTGTGGACACTTGGGGTAGGGGGAGCAAGGGGAGGGCGGATGAACTGGGAGAGGAGCGTGGACAGGCAGACACTGCCGTGTGTCACGGCTACCGCTGGTGGGAAGCCGCCGTAGAACCCAGGCAGCCCAGCTCGGGGCCCTGTGATGACCCAGAGGGAGAGTGGGAGGGGGCGGGGGGGATATATGTACACAAGTGACTGGCTCACACTGTTGTACAGCAGAAACTAACACAACATTGTAAAGCAACTCTACTCCAATCAAAAGAAGACCATACCTGGGATCACAGGACCATATATTACACGGTGGTCGTTTAGTCACTAAGTCGTGTCTGACTTTCCACTCCGTGGACTGTAGCCCACCTGCCTCCTATGTCCATGGGATTCTCCAGGCAAGAATACTGGAGCGGGTTGCCATTCTTTCTCCAGGGGATCTTCCCAACCCAGGAATCAAACCAGAGTCTCCCGCATTGCAGGCAGAGTCTTTACCAACTGAGCTACCAATATTCAAGTATTGATCAATTTTTTGAGGGTCACAATGATGTCGTGCTCTTGTGGGAAAATGTCTTCACTCTTAGGAGATGCATGTTGAATCACTGGGAGGTGAAACAGCAGAATGTCTGCAAGTTACTTTAAAATGTTCAACCAAAAAAGGGAGAGAGAGAGAGAGCAGAGATAAAAGTAGTTAAATGTTAGTAATCGACCGATTGGAGTGAAGAGTAAGCAGGTATTCATCTTCCTGCTTATCTATAGGTCAGAATTTTTTAGAATAAAAAACTAGGAGGTTGTAATTATTCTGCAATAAAAAATAACTGGGAGGATGGGAAATATGTAAACAAATGAGTCCTTCGATTACACAAGAGATTGGAGGAGCTCCTTTCCCTGATCACTCTATGACCAGGGCGCTCACAGTGATTCAGGCTCAGACAGTTCTGGAAGGATGGAGGCAGGGCCGGCATGAAGGATTTTCATGGTCTTCTCCAGACTGCGGATGTATTTTTTTTTAATTTGGAAATCCCCCGAGTATCAGGGACAATGTGTGTGATACTCTAGTGGCTGCTGCCATTTCGTGGCTCGCAGAGTCTTGGAGCGGCTGAAAGCCAGAACTTCAGGCTCACCTTATGCTAATGAGCTGCCCTCTTCCTCCCGGTGGTCTGGTGGCCGAGGCGCTGGAGACTAAAGGTTTAAACACTTCTGTTAACTTCCTTCCGGACTGAGCATCAGTGAGACACAGCCTCCATCCTTGAACCCACTCCCCAGATGCTCAGTGTCTTTTGCCTTTAAAATGACCAAGACTAAGAGAACTGTCATTGATTTTATTCTATAAACCCAGAGCCAGGGAGCCAGTTAGTGGGATTTTACTGCCGTTTGCACAGAAGATTGACTTGCTGGCATTGTTTTCTTGTTTGCAAAGACTACTCAGAATGATACCAGGCACTGTTGATATCCTGATGCTGGAAAAGGTTGAAGGCAGGAGGAAAAAGGGATGACAGAGGATAAGATGGTTGGATGGCATCACCGACTCAATGGACATGAGTTTGAGCGTTCTCCAAGATATAGCAAAGGACGGGGAAGCCTGGTGTGCTGCAGTCCATGGAGTCACAAGGAGTCAGACACCACTGAGCAACTGAGCAACAACTGCTGATACCACCTCTTCAAACCTCCTAACAGACAAAACTCAGAGAGCAAGGCAGAGAAGGCTCCCTTGACTGGGAGATGGCCACAAAAGGGAGAAGGGGTGGGCTGCCTTGGGGGGAAAAGGGAGTGTTAGGAGGAGTGTTAAGAAATAAAAGTGGACTCTGGGTTTTCTTTGCAGGCAGGATGGATGTGGTGCGACCTCTGGGGACTTTGGGGTTGGGCTGACTTGGGTGTGTATTTCAGTTTTGTGAGGCCACTTCCTGTTTGAGGCAGCTTGGAGATAGCACCTTCCTAAGGGTTCATTATCTACATGAGAATGATAACACTTGGGTTATTGAAAGGACCAAAGATGTTTTAGGCAGTGCTTCTCAAACCTGAAGATCTGGGGGCTTAAAACATGCACTTTGAGGCCCACCTCCATAGTTTCGGATTCACCAGGTCCCAGGTGGCCCAAAAACGAGCATTTCTTTCTTCTTTCTTTCTTTTCTTTCTTTTGGTGGGGGACATTAAACCACAGAAACTTACTTTCTCATTTCTGGAAGCCAGAAGTCCAAGATTAAGGTATAAGAAGGAGTGGTTTCTTTTTTTTTTTTTTTTTTTTTTATTCAAGTATAGCTTCCCAGGTGGTACTATAGTAAAGAATATCCTTGCCAATGCAGGAGACACAAGAGGTAGGTTTGATCCCCGAGTTGGGAAGATCCTCTGGAGGAAGAAATGGCAATTCAGTCCATTATTCTTGCCAGGGAAATCCCATGGACAGAGGAGCCTTGTGGGCTACAGTCCATGGGGTCACAAAGAGTCAGACACGCATGTGCATCTTACAGTGATTTACAATGTTGTATTAATTTCTTCTATACAGCAAAGTGAATCATTTATACATACATACATACATACATACATATACATATATACATTATTTTCCATAATCTTTTCCATCATGGTTTATCCTAGAATGTTGAATATAGTTCCCTGTGCTGTACAGTAGGACCTTGTTTTTGATCCATTCTGTCAATGGTAGTTTGCATCTGCTAACCCCAAATTCCAATCCATCCCTCTCCTATCCCTCAGCCCTCGGTAACCACAAGTCTGTGCTCTGTGTCCGTGAGTCTGTTTCGTAGATGAGTTCGTCTGGATCACATTTTAGATTCTGTATATAAGTGATATCATATGGTGTTTGTCTTCCTCTTTCTGACTTACGTCACTTAGTATGATCATCTCTAGGTCCATGGATTGCTAAAAATGGCATTATTTCATTATTTTTTACAACTGAGGAGTCCGAATGTGCGTTTCTATCTATGTCCCAGGTGATGCTGATGTTGCTGATCTTGGTAGCATATTTTGGGAACCAATATTTAAAGGATTAATCATCACAAAAATCAGGCAAACACCTAGTAGGTAGCTGACAGGCAATGAAACGTCTGCCTGACACCTCACCCCACTCCACACTACATACCCTTGTTCCAGTGTTGACGCATGCATTTCTGAGACTGAGGCTGTCTCTAAGAGCACGCAGCAAAGTTCCTCCTAAACGTACTTCACAGCATTTGTGAATGGATTTGTTGCTGTTTAGTCATTAAGTCACGACCACCAGCTTCCTCTGTCCATGGAATTTCCCAGGCAAGAATACTGGAGTGGGTTGACATTCCCTTCTCCAGGGTATCTTCTCAACCCAGGGATCGAACCCACGTCTCCTGCATTGGCAGGAAGATTCTTTACCAATGAACCACCAGGGAAGCCCATTTGTTTTATTGACCTACCCTAAAGGGTCAGAGTATGTCAAGGCTGTATATTGTCACCCTGCTTATTTAACTCATATGCAGAGTACATCATGAGAAATACTGGGCTGGAAGAAGCACAAGCTGGAATCAAGATTGCCGGGAGAAATATCAAGAACCTCAGATAGGCAGATGACACCACCCTTATGGCAGAAAGTGAAGACGAACTAAAAAGCCTCTTGATGAGAGTGAAAAAGTTGGCTTAAAGCTCAACATTCAGAAAACTAAGATCATGGCATCTGGTCCCATCACTTCTTGGCAAATAGATGGGGAAACAGTGGAAACAGTGTCAGACTTTATTTTTTCAGGCTCCAAAATCACTGCAGATGGTGACTGCAGCCATGAAATTAAAAGACGCTTACTCCTCGGAAGGAAAGTTATGACCAACCTAGACAGCATATTCAAAAGCAGAGACAGTACTTTGCCAACAAAGGTCCATCTAGTCAAGGCTATGGTTTTTCCTGTGGTCATGTATGGATGTGAGAGTTGGACTGTGAAGAAAGCTGAGCACCGAAGAATTGATGCTTTTGAACTGTGGTGTTGGAGAAGACTCTTGAGAATCCCTTAGACTGCAAGGAGATCCAACCAGTCCATCCTGAAGGAGATCAGCCCTGGGTGTTCTTTGGAAGGAATGATGCTAAAGCTGAAACTCCAGTACTTTGGCCACCTCATGGGAAGAGTTGACTCATTGGAAAAGACTCGGATGCTGGGAGGGATTGGGGGCAGGAGGAGAAGGGGATGACAGAGGATGAGATGGCTGGATGGCATCAGTGACTCGATGGACATGAGTCTGAGTGAACTCCGGGAGTTGGTGATGGACAGGAAGGCCTGGTGTGCTGTGATTCAAGGGGTCGCAAAGAGTCAGACACGACTGAGCGACTGAACTGAACTGAAAGGGTCTCCCTACCAGCTCTCCAGGACCCAGGCTCACTGCCTCTCTGGTCACAACCATCAAACGAATCACCAGCAAAATACCTAATAGAGGAGACTGTTTCAAGAGCAGTGTGTGTGGAAAAGACCTGAAGATTCGGTTCTTCCACAAACCCAATGAAATAACCAATAATAGGTGAAGCTGCCCAAAAAACTATTTAAAGCAAACGCCATCTTCAGCCACCTTGGTGGAATTCTAGCCTTCAGCTCAAAGGGAGATACAGATCCAAACAGGTTTACACAGATCGGGCTACACTGGAAAACTCACATCTTGAATAAAAAATTAGTTCTATGAAAGTCTAAAAACAGACAATAATCAAACACAGCCTCCAAACACAGATGATGAGTAAATTCTATGTGTTCATTAAAGGTTTAAAACAGAAGATCTCAACCTTCATTGCACATTAGATTTAACAGAGGAGCTTTTAAAAATATTAGTGCCAGAGCCCCCCTCCCCGCCCCACCCCAGAGACCCTGGTTTAATTGGCCTGGGGTGGTGCACCAGGTAAGGTATTTTTTTAAAAGCTCCCCCAGTGATCATAGTGTGCAGTCAGGAATAGAAGCCACTGTTTTAATATTAGCCAGACACTGCAGGAACATTAGCTAAATAATGCAAATATCACCTAACCCAGGAGTTCCCAATCTGAAATGATTGTGAGAAACACCTGAGGTTGTTTTTTTGAACTTCAGATCCCTGGTCTAACTCTCAGTCTACTGAATCAGAATCTTCTACAACAAGTACAGAACTCAGCATTTTTCCAAAGTTCCCTGCTTCTTTCCAATAGTCAGTCAGTGATCTGTAATAACATTTTTTTCCTGCTAGGGGTGCATGTCAGCCTCCTCTGGGGCTCAACCCAAGTGAACTAAGTCAGCATGGGGGCTGAAAAATCAGTATTCTAGAAATTCCTCTTCTCTGTGATTTAGCTGTGCACCCTGTTAATATCAGTAACCAGAGTTAGGACAGTTAAAATAATAAACATACTCTGGGGGCTAATGTGTCTGTTAGCTACTGCTGCATAACAAAAGATCCCAAAAGTTTCTGTCTGAGAAACTGTATTTGTTTTCTCACAGCTTCTGTGGGTCAGGAATGCAAGTGTGACTTAGCTGGGCCCTCCAGGTCTGGATCTCTCCCATGCTGCACTGAAAGTACCACTGGGGTTGCACTCAGCAGTAAGTCAGCCAGGGGCTGGATCTGATTCCAAACTCACGTAAGTGATTGGTGGCAGGACTTCCTGTCAAGTTCTTGGATTGAGGGCCTCCGTTCCTCACTGGCTGTTGCCTGGAGACCTTCTCCTGATCCTTGCCACATGGAGCTGGTAAACAGAGGGAGCAAGCAGAGGGCCAGAGAGAGACAGAGCTAACAATAGGAAAGTCGTGGTGGTTGTGATCTAATCACAGAGGGGGTACTCCATCACCTCTGCAGTGCTGTTTATTAGATCAAGTCACTGTACAACATGAGATGCCACCGCACACCTATTAGAATGTCCAAACTCCAGGACACCGGCTACCCCAAATGCTGGTGACACTGCGGAGCAGCAGGGATGTCCCCTCACTGCCGGTGAGAACACAAATGGTACATCCACTTTGGGAGACAGCTTTAGTCTTACAAAACTAAACATCCTCTTGCCATATGATCCAGCAATCACTCTCCTTGGCACTCATCCCAAGAAGTTGAAAGCATATGTTCACACAAAAACCTGCACACAGATGTTTAGAGCAGCTTTATTCATAATTGTCAAAACTTGGAAGCAACCAAGACATCCTTCAGTAGGTGAATGGATTAAAAGAAAAAACAAAAAACTGTGATACACGTAGAGAATGAAATAGTATTCAGTACCAAAAAGAAATGAGCCATCAGGATATGAACAGACGAGGAGGAACCCTTAAGTTCCTATTACTAAGTGAAAGAAGTCTATCTGAAAAGGCTACGTACTGTATTATTCCAACTATCTGACATTCCAGAAAAAAGCAAAACTGTGGAGACTGTAAAAAGGTCCTTTCAGTGGTTGTGAGGGTAGGAAGGAAGGGAGACGAATAGGTGGTACACAGAGGGTTTTTAGGGCAGTGAAAATAGGGTGTGTGCAGGATTTCCCTGCTGGCCCAGTGGCTAAGACTCTGTGCTCCCACTGCTGGGGGCCCGGGTTCAACCCCTGGTCAGGGAACTAAGATCCTGCTTGCTGCAACTAAGATCCAGCACAACCGAAAAAAAGAAATACCCTGTCCGCTACTACAATGATGGATACGTATCATTACGTAGTTGTCCAAACCCATAGAATGTACCACACTGAGAGTGAACGCATGTAAACGATGGACTTCGGGTGACAATGATCCATCAGTGCAAGAACACCCATTGTAACAAAGACACCACTCTGGTGGGGGATGGTGCATGTGGTGAGGGTGAGGGTGTCTATGGGAGTTTCTGCACCTCCCTCTCAGCTTTTCTGAGACCTTAAAGCTACTCTTAGGGACTTCCCTGATGGGCCAGTGGCTGACTCCACTCCCCCACTGTAGGGGGCCTGAGTTTGATCCCCAGTCAGGGAATGAGAGCCCACAGGCCACAACTAAATCCTAGCACAGCCAAATAACTGAAAATTTAAAAACGACTCTTAAATATTTATCTAAAATGGATCTTCCCAGGTGGTGCTAGTGGCAAAGAACCCGCCTGCCAATGCAGAAGACGTAAGAGACTCAAGTTTGACCCCTGGGTCAGGAAGATCCCCTGGAGGAGGGCATGGCAACCCACTCCAGTATTCTTGCCTGGATAATCCCATGGACAGAGGAGCCTGGTGGGCTACAGTCCACGGGGTCGAAAAGAGTCTGACACGACTGAAGCGACTGAGCACACACATTTTTTAAAAGTCCTTAAAAATGTTTTTAAAGCAAGTCAGTAGACCGGGCCACCCTCAGGGGATGGAGGTCAGTGGGGACCACCGTGAGAATCGACGTGGCACAGCTGCCGTGTACCGAGCGCTCACCAGACCCCTTCTAGGACTCTGCACACCCGACTCGTGGAACCCTTAGAACACGGGGAAGAGGGGAAGCTAAAGTCAAGCAAGGCAGGAGGTGTCCCTGAAGCCACGCGGCTGGTAGGCACAGAGCTGGGACGCCAGGCCCCGGCCCATGCAGTGCGCCCCCCGCCCCTGACTCCTCATCAGGAGCGTCTCCATACAGATCCTGCTCCACCCACGCGTGCGCAGCCATAGGGAGGAGTTGGGGGGACAGACTGACGGCCGTGATCCAGTCGCCCAGACGGGGCAGGGACACGGCTCCCTTAGCCGGGCCACAGTTGGGAGGTGGCCGCTCGCAGCCAGGCCCAACTCTTCGGCTCCCAAAGGGGGCTGTGAACACCGCCCACCCCCACCTCCTCCCACCTCCACCCAGCAGAGGCCCGGAGCACCGTCCCAGTTAGCGTCGAGAATATTCATGGGCTGCTTCTGCCACCCGACTGTTTCTTAGGAGCCCTGAATAAGCTGGATTAATAAGCTTTCATTTGCCATCCATCCTTTGGCATGAATTTTGCATTAGGCTGCATTCAGCTCGGTTCCAGCTAACACCATTCTTTCTAAGACAACGTGCTCCACTCCTGGACACGGGTGTGTTTACAGGAGGATGCTACCAGGGGTGGTACAGGAGTTCCCAGGGCCTCTTCAGAGCATTTTTATGAACACGTGGGCCCTCCGTGCTTAGGAATTAAGACTCATGCAGACCCTCTGGGATTTATGTTGTTACTGAAGTGGGCGCCTTTCTCTTCGCATTAGAGGAAATGACTAGGGTTTCTGCTGAGTGTCTGGCTTGGGTTGGTGCTGGGGAAGACTGCCCACCTGGAGGAGAATGAAGGGTCAGAAGTGGCCTTGTGAGAGGGGAGAGGCCACAGACAGTGTCCTCAGGCTGTGGGCCCCGCTGGGCTTCAGTGACCTCCGCGTGGGCCTAAAGTCAGTCCAGCGGTCTCCAGGAGGCCCTTGGGGGTTGTAATGCATGAATCTGACCCCTGAGCTCAGAGCAGAGAGCTGCCTACCTGGGGGTCCCTATATCTATCACTGAGGACCTGGGAAGGACCCCTCAACCACTGACACGCATACCATGACTGAGGACCATTCGCTCAACAGGCCGCGCTGACCACACAGGTTTCGTGGGGAGGACAGCAGCCCCCTTGGGGTCCGGCGCAGCCCTGGGGTGGGCTGGGATGCTCCAGCTCCAACGCGCTCCAGCTGATGCTGCTGGTCCGCGGACCACACTTTGAGTAACCAAGGCCAGTTCAGAAGTTACCAGATGATGCAGTGACTGGCCACTCGTGCGGGTGACAGGAACACAGGCATGGCACTGCCAGGGTGCCCAAGGCGCTGCCTCATGGTGCCCTCCTGCCCCAAAGACAGCATTCATTTCTCTTCTTAATATTTATTTATTCATTTATTTGGCTGTGCCGGGTCTTAGTTGCTGCATGTGAACTCTTAATTGTTACATGTGGGATCTAGTTCCCTAACCAAGGATCGAACCCCAGGCCCCCTGCACTGGAGCGCTCTCGGCCACTGGACCATCAGGGAAGTTCCCAACAGCATCCATTTCCGAGCAGGAGTGAAAGTGAGAAGACAGAAGGTGTCAAGAGAACAATCCCCTTTCCATCCTGACTTCAGCTCAGTGACTCCAGACGGTCTCCCTAACAAAACGTCCCAGCTGCCACAACAGGCTGGGTACCAACTAATGGGGAAAAAATATATGAGAGGGTTTAGAAAAGCATAAAACAGAGACATAATACAAGGTCAAAGAACCACAACCTAGCTCGGAGGTTTAGGGCAATGAGCTGCCCGCAGCATCCTTGCGGCCTTGTTCTCATGGAACCCCTTTGGTCATCACTCCCGTCAGTGACCCCGAGAAGCCCCCTGCACTTGCCAAGAAGCCATGCTGTATACACAGCTCGTGATGTCATCAAAGTGGTCATCCCCGAGACGAGAGGCTTTCAAAAGGGATGCCTGATTGCCTCCTAGGCTTTCAGCTCCTGACTGCTGTGTTTGTTCTTTTAACCCTCCAGCCCCTGAAGAGGTTATGGGGAAAGCATGTCATTTTCATGAGTCCTTCCCCAGAGGCTCAGATGGTAAAGAAGCCACCTGCAATGCAAGAGGCAGAAACAGGAGTTCGATCCCTGGGTCGGGAAGATTCCCTGGAGGAGGAAACGGCAACCCACTCCAGGATTCTTGCCTGGAGAATCCCATGGACAGAGGAGCCTGGCGAGCTACAGTTCATGGGGTCACAAAAAGTCGAATGTGCCTTAGCAACTAAACAACAAACAGCATATCCTTTGTGGGTAGTGAGGCAAATATGTATGTAAGGAAACAGAGGGTAAGGAATACAGTTGAGGAGACCGGATGGAGGGCCATGGATTTAGGAATATCTGGGTGTACCCAGAAATGGGGCTTCCCCAGTGGCTCTGTGGTAAAGAATCCGCTTGCAAGGTGGGAGACATGGGTTCAGTCCCTGGGTCGGGAAGATCCCCTGGAGGAGGTTGTGGCAACCCACTCCAGTATTCTTGTCTGGAGAATCCCATGGACAGAGGAGCCTGGTGGGCTGCAGTGCATAGAGTTGCAAAGGGTCAGACACAACTGAAGCGACTGAGCGCACACACACACCCAGAAATACCCAGCACAGAGCAGGCCTGGGCCTCACGTACGGTTTCTGCATCCCTCCCCGGCCAGCATCACCCCATCACTACACGTACAGGTCCAGACCCTGTTGGACCTAGTGCCAAGCTAAGGACTGCTTGGCAGGGGGTGGAGGGGTGGGTGAGGCGGTGGGGGTGGGGAGCTGTTGGCTAGCAGAGAAGGGGATAAATCAAAGAAAACTGAAGATACATTCCTTCCCCCAGGAAATGTAAAACTGAATGTAGAAATGTTACACTAAAAACAAAACTTGCAAGAAATGCCAGAATATGCCACAAGCCAAGTGAGATTTCCGGCTGCTCAGCCCCCAGGAGTCCCATGAAGGAGACGTTCCGGGGCTCAGAGGCAAGAAAGGGTTTCTGACCTGCGGCTGTGGTCGAGAGGGAGAAGCAGCGGGTGTCGGCCGTGACGACAGCCGTGGCTGTGGCTCTGAGCTGCCGCACACGGCGCTGCTCAACCAGCGGGGCCGGGCCGCGCGGCATCAGGCGGCAGCAGGAGGCGGGCCACACTTCCCCCTAGCGGCCACCTGGGGACTGGCACGGAATACTGCAGACAAGGCCGGGCAGCCACTCCCTGGATGTGCCTGGGGGCATCCTACAGGGAAAGATTTGAGCCTGTCTCCCACATGGGCTTCAGACCTCCACAGAGCTTCTTCTGGGCTGCGTGTCCCCCTAGGTGAGGCTGACCTCTGGACTCAAGGCAGAAAGGAACCCAGGTGCCCGAGATGTCCAGCTGAGAGCAGGGCCGGGACTCCAGAGTGGGCAGGCCAGGTGCAGAGAGGCTGGCCAGATGACCACAGTCCCCACCTGTCTGCCAGTCTGGGGAGAAGAGGACTGGGTTTTGAGGAAAGGACTCAGCCGCTAGACACACACACACACCCCTCCCCACCCCTGCACACAGGCGTCCTAATGGGAACTCTGGCACAACTGGTTAATACATTCAGCTGTTAAACAAAATGGTGATTCAAGCCCACCCAGGGACGGTGGGATGTGATTTTGGCTTCCCTGGTGGCTCAACTGGTAAAGAATCTGCCTACAATGCCAGAGACCCAGGTTCGATCCCTGGGTCAGGAAGATCCCCTGAAGAAGGGAATGGCATCCTATTCCAGTATTCTTGCCTGGAGAAGCCCATGGACAAGAGGAAACTGGTGGGCTCCATCCATGGGGTCGCAGAGTCAGACACGACTGAGCGACTAACACTATGGTAAACTAACACCAAGAGACATAAGCTCTTTCTCCATCATCCAGTGAGCCCACTTCAGCGGGAGGGAGGGCTAGACAGAGCCCAGGGTGGGAGCCAAGGTCTGCAGGCAAAGGGCAGATGGTCAACCTCCGGGGACTCTGTTTAAGCCCAAGACACACCTGTGCCAAGCTACCACCTACGTGTGCCACCACCTGTGTCAGCCTATACCCACACACACCTGCCACACCTGTGCCAACTCACTCACCTGCAGTGATACTGAAGTGTACAGTCAGTTACCTTCCTGCTTACGAAGGAGAAAATTTAAAAGACCACCATCCAGTGCCTGGAGCCACTAATTTAATTTCATTAATTTTAGCAAAGCCAAAACCCACACTGTCAAGTGGCTCCATGTCTTCCCAAAAAGCATCCGAACCAGCATTCAGGAGTGAACACTAATGGAGAAAATAAATTATACTGTTAGAATCCTGATGGGGGAAAAAAACGTATACCTTGAACATGCCTGAGGCTTTAAGGTAGCAAACTAGTTAAATTACCTTCCTGCAGGTCAACTCAGGGCATCCTAAAAACTGCAAACTCGAGGTGTTCAGGGAAGTTCTAATGCACATCAGCTCCCAACCTGCGGCCCCGCTTCCACATTTATTTCTATCAGCGCTGCCTTGGCTGTGTTGGAAGTCAAACGGCCAGAGGAGACAAAGTTAAATTCTTACCCCACAGCGAAGACGGGCGGAAAACTTTCCCTGACAGCCAAATGCAAAGTGATCTCCCATTTTCCTAATGAGAATATGTTATTTTAAAAAAAGTGTGGGGGTCAACTTGAAAACCCAAACTTTCTGGGGATGTGGAACGAAGAGTCAAATGTCAGTTTATAAACAGTTCATTTATTCACTTTTGTGCTAAGTGTCCTGCCTGGCGTAGCTTGAGTTTTCACATCGAGTGTCATCATTTAAGTCCGCAGCGGGAGCCGTAGCTCATTCACGGCCCCTCACGCATCTGCCAATCACAGCTCCTCTATAGTCACTTACACTTGGCACTGATGCTGCCTTTCTTAGGTCCTGTAACTGAAGGAAGTGCAAGGTATGAGCACCAAAAATGCAAAACTTAAGCCAGATTCATGAAACTTGCCAAACAATTCCTCCTGGATTTGTTTTTCTTACTTTTACAGAATTGGCAATTATGAGAAAATCATTATGCCTCAACATTGCGTGTTGTTAGAGATCCTGCTCCAGAGTATCTTATCAATTGTTGGGAATTTTTCATATTTCAATAATCTTGTTTCTTGAGAATTGTTTTATTTTTAATACTCTCACTATCAGAAAATAAGAATCTCTGATTTCAAGTTTTGAAAAGGTTTTCCAAGAAAAAAAATTTTTTTTCTCAAGTATTGCTCTTTTAGTGGAAATACAGACCAGTCTGACTACTTTCTGGCCTGGAAAAGTTTGTATGCCCTACTGTGTGACCAGCTTAATGTTCAGTTCAGTTCAGTCGCTCAGTCGTGTCCGACTTTTTGTGACCCCATAGACTGCAGCACGCCAGGATTCCCTGTCCATCACCAATTTCCGGAGCTTGCTCAAACTCATGTCCATTGAGTTGGTGATGCCAACTGAACTGTGTGACCAATTTAATGCAACTGAAGTCAACTAAGCTCTAGAAAGCAAGCTATAGAGCGTGACACACCATGCAATATATGTTTATTACTAGCCAGCAATAAACAAAAACAACCATTTCTTCAGGCAACATGAATCTCCAGAGAGTTATGCTGGATGCAAAAAGCCAGTCCCCAAAGGTTACATACTGTGTGGTTCTACATATATCAGATTTCTGAAATAGTGTAATTAGAGAACTGGAAGATAGATTCGTGGCTGACGGGTGATGGAGGGGATGAAGGAAAGAAGGAAGCAGATGTGACCAGAGAAGCGCAGCAGGAGGGATGCTTGTGCGATGGGCATGTCCTGCATCTCAGCTGCATCAGTGCCAGTATCCTGGCCGAGACGCTGCACCAGTGTTTTGCAAGAAGTTCCCAAGGGGCCAACACAGATAAAGAGTCCATGAGCTCTCTCTGAATTGTGTCTTATAACTGCACGTGAATCTACAATTATCTCAAAACAAAAACTTTCATTTATAAAAGCACCACTGGGAATTCTTTCACCCAGTGGTTAGAACTCTGTGTTCTCACTGATGAGGGCCTGGTTTTAAGTCCCGGTCAGTGACCTAAGATCCCACAAGGCATATGGTGTAGACAAAAGAAAAAAAAAAAAGCACCACTGTGGAGAACAGTATAAAGTTTCCTCAAGAAACTAAAAAGAGAGTTACCATATGATCCAGTGATCCCACTCCTGGGCATATATCCAGAGAAAACTCTAATCCAAAAGGAGACATGCACCCCAATGTCCGCCACAGCACTGTTTACCGTAGCCAAGACATGGAGACAGCCTAAATGTCCACTGACAGGTAAATGGATAAAGAAGATGTGCTTCAGCGGAATATTGCTCGGCCATTAAAAAGAATAAAATAACGCCATCTGTGGCAACATGCATAGACCTAGAAATTATCACACTAAATGAAATAAGTCAAAGATAAGCATCATGTGATATCACTTATATGTGGAATCAAAATGTGATACAAATTAACTTGTAAAACAGAAATAGACTCACAGATCTAGAAAACAAACGTACGTTTACCAAAGGGAAAGCAGAGGGAGGGATAAATTAGGAGTTTGGAATTAACATATACCCCAAAAAAATGTTATAGAGATTTTTTAAATGTTTACAATGGTTGAAAAAGTTGAGGTAATGAACAGTCTTTAAAAGTTTACTTAAACTACTTTGTGGTTTAAATCTAAGAAAATGAAAACACAGTTTCAAATATTTTGAGCATTCTTTAATACTTTTAATAGGAGAAAGTGCATATAGAGCTTCTTCCACCAGGCCCTGCAGTGGATAAGTTTTCATTGGATAATATCTATTTCATTTATCCTCATACTGACTTTCCAAGACTCAGATTATGATCTATAGTTTATAGAGGAAACTGCTGCTCAGAGAAGTGAAGCAATTTTCCCAAAGTCACACAGCTAGGAACTGGCAGGTCTGAGTTCAGGTTTGTGTCAATTTATGGGGTTTATTTGGCCATGCCCCACAGTCTGTGGGAACTTTATCCCCTGACTACCTGGGCCCTCCTCACTGAGAGCGTGATCCTAACCCTTTGACAACCAGGGAATTTACTGGATTTATATATTTTCCATCACCAGGTCTGCCAGCCACTGAAGATACAGCCATGATTCCCAGGAGCAGAAAAACTTTCAATTACAAGGCCCTGACTCACAATAGCAAGAAAAGGAAAAAATCAAGTAAAAAACAAACTTACTCATTTTTAAAGGCACAAATATACATGAGAACTAAATGCAATATGTGATCCTGGATTAGGTCCTGAACTGTGGGAAAATGTTTGAGATGAAATTAAATGAAAATGAAATGAAAAACACTAGTGGAAAAGTTGACAAAATTTTAATAAAGTTCATTATTCTTCCCTTGTGGCTCAGACTGTAAAGAATCTTCTTGCAATGTGGGAGACCACGGTTCACTCCCTGGGTCAGAAAGATCCCCTGGAGAAGGTAATGTCTACCCGCTCCTGTATTCTTGCCTGGAGAATGCCTTGGACAGAGGAGCCTGGCAGGCTATAGTCCATGGGGTCACAGGGAGTCGAACATGACTGAGGCCACTAAGCACGCATTGATTAAATAACAGTATTGTGTTGATGTTAATTTCTGGCTTTGGGTAGTTGTACTGTGGTTATGTGAGAAGATGTCCTTGTTTGGGGGCTTCCCAGGTGGCGCTAATGGTAAAGAAGCCACCTGCCAGTGCAGAAGACTTACGAGATGCAGGTTTGATCCCTGGGTTGGGAAGATCCCCTGGAGAAGGAAATGGCAACCCACTCCAGTACTCTTGCCTGGAGAATCCCACAGACAGAGGAGCCTGGTAGGCTATAGTCAATGGGGTCGCAAGATTCAGACACAACTAAGCAACTAAACCACCGCCATCATGGCAATTCTTTGTACTTTTTAAATAACTTTTCTCTAACTCTGAAATTACTTCAAAATATTTTCAATTTTAAAAATATTCTGTGAAATATTCAGAACAGCTATCCAGGTAAAACTCTGAGATGAGCATATTCTTACAAAGAAAGGTTTGCAAAAATACCACTCAGGTCCTGTGTTTTCATTCTTTCCTCTTTCCCTTCTCTCCATGAAAACAAAAATTAAAGAATGATTTGGGAGGCTTCCCTGGTGGCTCAGTAGTAAAGATTAAAAAAAAAAAAAAGAATGATTTGGCTCCACTGTTGTTCAGTTGCTAAGTCATATCCAACTCTTTGTGACCCCATGGACTGCAGCACTACAGGCTTCCCTGACCTTCACCATCTCCTGGAGTTTGCTCAAACTCATGTCCGTTGAGTCAGTGGTGCCATCCAACCATCTCATCCTCTGTGGCTCCCTTCTCCTCCTGTCACTGTAGAAAACCAACACAAATTCTACACCAAGGCAAGCCCTCTGAAGGTGTAAGCTGGTCACCTTCAAAACATTCTCTCTCATGTATGGCAGAAATCAAACCAGTATTGCAAAGCAATCATCAATCAATTAATATTAAATAAATGTGTATATATGTTTAGAAACATTCTCTGGCTGCTAAGTAACTGGATTGGGGGGAGGGAATTTCTCCGGAGCAGCGTTCTGATTTACTCGCTGTCAGCATGGGAAGTATGTCTGCCGCCCTGCAGGTGTCAGAGTTGCCGCCCTCTTGGCCCAGAATCTAAGTCAGCACGCAGTGAATAGGGAGCCCCAGGCACCTCGCCGGTGAGAAACTACAGCACCAGGGAGACAAAGACCAGGGAGCTGGGCTTATGATCAAGCAAGAGGGGTCTGGAGGGTTAGCAGAGCCGCATTCTGGTAACGTTTAATACAAAGAGCTGGGATACCCACATTCAAGAGAGAGCGATCATAAACGCCTGGATACCCACATTCAAGAGAGAACGATCTTAAACGCCTAGACACGAAATAACACGTAGAACTGGCTGTCTGGGCTTACGTAATATTTTATGTAATAGAAAACCCTAGAACACCCACAGTTCAAGCCACCCCAGCTCCCCTCGGGGCTGACCTCCTGCAGTGTTATCTTGCGCAAAAGCAAATCCAGCCTGCCGCCCACCCTCAGGCTCCCAGCCTGCCTCGGATCCCTGCTTCCAAGTCGCGTGCATTAAAGAGCATCAGAGTCAGGGAAAGCCGTAAGAAGGTGCTTTGTAAATGTATGAGAAGGAGCGACTTGTAAATGTATTAGAAGGAGCGAGTTCTCCGCTCTCACGTTCCTCATCGCCTTGCACAGTATGATAAAGTTTCCGTGATTCTGTCTCTCTTTGACACCTACATATCAACAGTCCCTGCTGCACAGAGCTGACTTCTCTGAACACTCAAAACTGCTTCTTACACCACGCACACACCCAGAGGACGAGGCCAATTTTCTCCATAAATTTGTAAACTTGTTACCATAGAGACAGGCGCCGGGTGCTTCAAGGGTGAATCCGCAGTGCCACCTAGTGGGTTATCGGTTATCCTGCAGTCCCCCAACCACACTATTGGATGACAGATTTTTTTCTTCTTTTTTCCTGTTTTCTTTTTTCACTCTCTAGTGTTCCCCTTCAGTGGAAACAGTGTCAGACTTTATTTATTTGGGCTCCAAAATCACTGCAGATGGTGATTGCAGCCATAAAATTAAAAGACGCTTACTCCTTGGAAGAAAAGTTATGACCAACCTAGATAGCATATTCAAAAGCAGAGACAGTACTTTGCCGACTAAGGTCTGTCTAGTCAAGGCTATGCTTTTTCCTGTGGTCATGTATGGATGTGAGAGTTGGACTGTGAAGATGGCTGAGCACCGAAGAATTGATGCGTTTGAACTGTGGTGCTGGAGAAGACTCTTGAGAGTCCCTTGGACTGCAAGGAGATCCAACCAGTCCACTCTAAAGGAGGTCAGCCCTGGGTGTTCTTTGGAAGGAATGATGCTAAAGCTGAAACTCCAGTACTTTGGCCACCTCATGCAACGAGCTGACTCATTGGAAAGGACTCTGATGCTGGGAGGGATTGGGGGCAGGAGGAGAAGGGGACGACAGAGGATGAGATGGCTGGATGGCATCACCGACTCGATGGACAAGAGTTTGGGTGAACTCCCGGAGTTGGTGATGGACAGGGAGGCCTGGTGTGCTGCGATTCATGGGGTTGCAAAGAGTTGGACACGACTGAGCTACTGAACTGAACTGAACTGAGTGTTCCCCTTCAAGATTTCTAGGGGTGTTTCCACAAATATCTACTTAAACCAAAGGTTTTCTCATTCTGGTTTTATTTGAGATGTAATTGACACACGTAAAACACTATGTAAGTTCAAGGTGTTGGCTGACTCACATCCATCATGAAATGATTATCACAATAAATGTAGTGACCATCCATCATTTCATATAAGTAGAAAATTAAATAAAAAGAAAAAAGTATTTTTCCTTGTGATGAAAACTCAGGATTTACTCTCTTAACGATTTTTGTGTAACATACATCATTATATATCTTAATTACATATAAATTATATCTATCATGTTGTACATTACACCCCAACATTTATTTATCTTATAACGGGAAATCTGTACCTTTTCAGCACCTTCATCTACTTCCCTCTCTCTCCACTCCTGTCTCTGGTAACCACTCAGCTGATCACTTTTCCTATGAGTTTACTCATTCAACCAAGTTTTTCAAAGCTGTTTGCTTCCCCCATGCAGAAATAGTGTCTGATGTCAGACCTGGCACAAGCATCCTACCTCATTTCCTGAATGCTCTGCCCTTCTATTCCATACTGACTCTAGAGAAGTCAGGAGCAGCCACGGAGGTCCCTTGAATGTCACGTACAGTGACAAAGATAAACCAGTGCCTGACGCGTAGGAGAGCAAAACTCATCAGGGATTTAAAACAAAAGATTAAGCCCTCCTTTATCACTTTATTCATTTGTTCAGCCCATGTGGCTTCTACTTCACTAATGTAGATGTGCAGGGTGTAGGGCCTTTTTTCTTTGGTTTTCTCTAAATGAACTTGTTACCAAAGAGTGTTTGGGATCCAGTTGTTTGCCGCTGAAAAGCCAGTAAACAGCCCAGGTTGGTGGAAAGGCAAGTTTGCTTTGTTTCAGATGTGGGCAACTGGGGACATCTGTGCAAAGGCCGACTTCCCCCACCCCTTGGCAACCAGGGGAGCGAGAACTTTTACAGACAGAAGGAAGGGGCAGCAGTCTGAGCATTCTTTGACATTGTCTTTCTTTGGGATTGGAATGAAAACTGACCTTCTCCAGTCCTGTGGCCACTGCTGAGTTTTCCAAATTTGCTGGCATATTGAGTGCAGCACTTTCATAGCATCATCTTTTAGGATTTTGAAAGAGCTCTACTGGAATTCCATCACCTCCACCAGCTTTGTTCGTAGTGATGCTTTCTAAGGCCCACTTGACTTCACATTCCTGGATATCTGGCTCTAAGTGAGTGATCACACCTTCATGGTTATCTGGGTCGTGAAGATCTTTTTCGTACAGTTCTTCTGTGTATTTTTGCCACCTCTTCTTAATATCTTCTGCTTCTATTTTAGGTCCATACCATTTCTGTCCTTTATCGAGCCCTTCTTGGCATGAAATTTTCCTTTGGTATCTCTCATTTTCTTGAAGAGATCTCTAGGCTCTCCCAGTCTATCTGGTCATCATGTAGACAACTTCTTCCACCTGGTGTTTTAGTATCTATAAGACAGCTCACAGGATATGGCTCAGAGTATTATCTATAGCCCTTGAGGAAGAACTAAAGGTCCTTGCCTGTGCTTGCTGCTGCTGCTGCTGCTAAGTCGCTTCAGTCGTGTCCGACTCTGTGAGACCCCAGAGACGGCAGCCCACCAGGCTCCCCCGTCCCTGGGATTCTCCAGGCAAGAACGCTGGAGTGGGTTGCCATTTCCTTCTCCAATGCATGCCTGTGCTTAGTGGCTACATTATTATCATTGAGTCTCCTCTGACTGTTTTCCTTTGTTCCCACACTTCTCACTTCTCTGATTAAACTTATTCTTTGACTCAAGTTTTCCACAGACAAAAGGCAGGCAGAGGATATGATGGGGGAGGGCAAGGACTTAGGGTCCTGCTCCATTTCAAGCTTTCTCATTCCATCGTGGAGCAGAGAGTTGGTATCAATAAATTCAAGGTCTCCTGCCCCCCATTTTATCCTGAGTCTGAGGGCAGGGGAGGGGTGGGTCTTCAGGGTCCACACGCCTACCTTCCTGCCCATTTAGGGCTATGACTGCCCACCCCCCGCCCCAAGGCACAGTGTACCACATCTGCCTGGTCCAGCCGTGCTACATCTCATGGTCGAAGCCACCCCGTACAGCTCAGCCCTGTCATCCTCCCAGTACAGTAGAAGAGGGACACCCTCAGTGAACAGCTCCGATTAATAATCTGTCGACAGATAGTTTTCATGCTTATGGACATGACCCAATCGAGGGCCCTGGCATATAAAGATGAAACTAGGCTCCTCTCGCAAGCTCATGGGCTCCTGGGGAGACAGACTTTTCAACAAAGTCAGAGCATTTACTGCAAGAAAGACCCGGGTCCACAATCCCTTAGTCAAAATGCTTGGGCCAGAGGGCTTCCCTGGTGGCTCAGACGGTAAAGTATCTGCCTGCAATGCAGGAGACCTGGGTTCAATCCCTGGGTCAGGAAGAGCCCCTGGAGAAGGGCAAGGCTACCCACTCCAGTATTCTTGCCTGGAGTATCTCACTGACAGAGGAGTCTGGTGGGTGACAGTCCATGGGGTCTCAAAAAGCAGCCAGATGGCTCTGGAACTCTGAATTTGTGGGTTTTAGGAAAGTAATCAGTCTAAAGATTGTTTATTTCCTACTATCTGTAGCAGGGTCTGGGATGTCATCTGTAGTCAACCTCACCCAGAATTTTGTAGCGAAACTCAGGAGGAGGAGTAAAAGAGAAATAAAGATGATGCAGAGCTTCATGGGAGCTCAGGCAGGATTTGCCACCAAATGAGGTTTAGCCTCAAAAAAGGAAAAAATTCTGCTTCTCAGCATTTTTGTTGGAGATGACATCGGGAAGTGAGACCTGGCCAGAGAGCCTTGTAGATGGTGGGAGGCAGCTACAGGGACCCCGGTGAGGGCTACCCAGTGTGTCAGGGATCCTACAGGGGTCCGCATTCTGGAACCTTCAAGCCAGCTCTTCCTCAACTCTTCAGCTCTGCCTCAAAACTTTGCAGGATGCCTTCCCTGACCACCCACCCTGCCCTATGTAAGTTACATTGACATTCCAGTAAAAAGTTCCATGTGTTACTTCTCTGATCCATGGGCCTGAAATTCTTTCTTTCTGTCTCTGTTTAGTTGCTCAGTCACGTCTGACTCTTTGCAACCCTGTCCATGGGATTCTCCAGGCAAGAATACTGGAGTGGGTTGCCGTTTTCTCCTCCTTCCCAACCCAGGGATCAAACCCGCGTCTCCTGTGTCTCCTCATTGCAGGTGGATTCTTTACCCACTGAGCCATGAGGGAAGCCGCTCAAATTCCTTAAGTACAAGCAACATTTTCTCTCCCTGGCACTAGCTGCTATTCAAAGTTTTTCGATCGCAGCCACTCACACCCCTGCAAGTACAATCGCATCCGCCGCTAGTAAGAATAACAGCAAAGCATTCATCAGGAATTTGGTGGGGAGGGTGGAGGGTATGACTTCAGTCTCGGACACAAAAGGAGAGGAGACGAAACCCCTCAAGGGTGGCCTGGGCTTGTATTTTCTCTCATCCTCAACTCTCAGGATTAAAAAGCTGTCTCCTACTCTGGCCAGGAGACAGAATCTTTTTCTGTACATTCATCCTCGAATCGGTGAAACTTCCAAAGCAGCAGTGTAAATATTCATGCAGTAAACAGGGCGGGGGGAAGCCAGATGGAGGGGGTCTCCACAGTTATTTTTGCTTCACTGTCAAAATATTTAACTGATACATAAATCTTTTAAAACACGTTCATTTGGCACTGCGTGCAAACATTTCCACGAACATTCATCTCCCCTCTGTCACTAAATGCGGCTCCCACTTCAGCGTATCTTTCCCCAATTTATTCAGAAAGGCTGGATCCAAAACCCAGAATATAAGACCCGAAAGGACTTGCCTGGACTAGGGGGCAGGCCAACCTCTGAGCAACCTTGGCAAGCTGACTCCGGCTCCTGCCTTCCTAGCCTCCTCAGAAATTAGCAGGCAAGGCCACTCCTAGAGTTGTAAATAGATGCCAAGGCAGTTCAGAGAGCCAGGGGGAGGGCCAGCAGAGCCGGGATATTTCTGGAACATGTCTGTTCTCTGAGGTTGGATAAATCAGCCTGAACTGCTCAGAACTCTATTTCCTGCAAACGAGGGGAATGTAAAACCATATTACTGGTTCAGCGTGGGTTTTTTCTCAGGTTTTGAAGACATGCACAGCCTAACACCAAATATATTTTTAATACACTGGAAACGTGCGGTGGATTTTAATGAAAGTGATTAGACCCAGGAAAAGAAGTTGAGGTGATATGAAGTCCAGCCATCTGCCACGCTTCCCTCCCCGCCACCCCAACCGGGTCAGAAGTCAGGTGGAGCATCTACTCAAGTTCAGGGGGACTGCGCTGCGGCCTGCGGAGAGTGCCCAGGGCTGTCCCCTGACGCTAAGAGCAAAGCTTCCAGGGAGGAAGACTCCAGCTTTGTGAATTCCCTTCCACGTGGCCAGCTTCCTTGGTGGCTCAGATGGTAAAGAATCTGCCTGCAATGCAGCCTGGGTTCGATCCCTGGGTTGGGAAGATCCCTTGGAGAAGGGAATGGCTTCCCACTCCAGTATTCTTGCCTGGGAAATCCCATGGACAGAGGAGCCTGGTGGGCATAGCCCATGGGGGTCGCAAGGAGTCAAACAGGGCTGAGTGACTAGCAGTTTTCACTTTCCATGCAAGACCACATGAAGGACCAACTTTGCATTCAGCCTCGCCCTAAGCAGGGAGGGTTAGACAATGCCTACAGTGCCCTAAGCAGGGAGGGTTAGACAATGCCTACAGTGCCCTAAGCAGGGAGGGTTAGACAATGCCTACAGTGCCCTAAGCAGGGAGGGTTAGACAATGCCTACAGTGCCCTAAGCAGGGAGGGTTAGACAATGCCTACAGTGCCCTAAGCAGGGAGGGTTAGACAATGCCTACAGTGCCACTGCGGCCAGCCTGGCAAGATGCTGGTTCAGGGGGGCCAAACAAGGGCCCCCAGAGATGCTCAGCGACTAGTCCCCTGAACCTGTGGCCGTGTGATCTTACATGGCAAAGGGAACTCGGCAGAAGGGATTTTTTTCAAATTTATCTTTAATTGGGGTGTAATTAGTGTTGGTTTCTGCTGTACAACAAAGTGAATCAGCTGTACGCACATATAGATCCTCCCCTCTTGAGCCTCCCGCCCATCTTCCACCCCATCCCACCCGTCTAGGTTGTCCTGGAGCACAGGTTTTAGATCCCTGTGTCTCACAGCAAATTCCCACTGTTTCACATGGGGTAGTGCACGCTACTCTCTCTATCTGTCCTGCCCTGTCTTCCCCCGCTGTGTCCACAAGCCTGTTCCTTATGTCTGCATCTCCTCTGCTGCCCTGCAAATAGGTCCATCAGCACCATCTTTCCAGATTCCATATATACGCATTAATATATGATGTCTGTCCTTTACTTTCTGACTTACTTCACCCTGTATAATAAGGCTCTAGGTTCATCCACCTCATTAGACTGGGCTCAAATGCATCCCTTTATATGGCTGAGTGATATTCCATCGTATACACATACCACAGCCTCTTTATCCATTCACCTGTCTGTGAACACCTAGGGCAGGTGGCATTAAGCTGAGAGTCCTCAGAGGGGAAATGATCCTGGATGATGAGGATGGGCCCAGTGCCACCCCAAAGGTCCTTACAAGAGGAGGCAGGAGGGCCTGAGTCAACAGTAGGAAATGTGGTGAAAGCAGAGAGGTTAGAGGGATGCAGGGAGGGGCCGCAAGCCAAGGAACTCAGGCGGCGTCAAGAAGCTCGAAAAGGCAAGTAACAGTCTCCTCTGAAGCCACCAGGAGCAATGTAGCCTCGCTGGCCGCTTGATCTACCTCCAGACTGTGTCTTCAACCCTAGGGTGGTGGTGACTTTCATTATTGATAGCTCTGGGAGTGTCAACATCTTTTATTTGTTTCTTTAAAGCCCATCCACAAGCACCCTTTATAATTTTCTTTGTTGCTTTTTAGTTGGTAAGTCTTGTCTGAGTCTTCGTGCCTCCCTGGTCCCACTAAGCCTCCTGGGAAGCCCGCCCTCTATAATTAGACACTTCCTTAAAAGTCTCCTCGTTTGAATCATCTGAATGAATTCCACTTCCTGTCTGGACCCTGCCTGACACATCTGCGAAGAGGAATACTTCTTCCCCTTTGACTAGAGAGGCAGAGGCAAGAACAAGCAGAGATGCACTTGGGCTGGGCAGAGATGAAGTGGCAGGAGTCGGGGGAGAGCGCACGCTTGACTCCAGTTGTCTCCGTGAAGAAAAGGGACAGCGAAAGTGTCAGTCGCTCGGTTATGTCTGCCTATTTGCAACCACATGGCCTGTAGCCCACCAGGCTCCTCTGTCCATGGGATTCTCCAGGCAAGAATGCTGGAGTGGGTGCCATTCCCTTCTCCAGGGGATCTGCCTGACCCAGGCATCAAACTTGGGTCTCCTGCTTTGCAGGCAGGTTCTTTACTGTCTGAGCCTCCAGGGAAGCCCTTGTGGAGAAAGGTGGGAAATTAAATGCTAAAATGGAATCAAGGCAGTTCTGAAGCTTTGAAGAGCGTGGCCAAAGCAGTGGAAGGACCACTGTGAATTTTCAGAGGCATAACTCTTCCTCTTTGGGTGATTGTTTTTATCGACTGAGCCGCTGAGTCAGGTCACATGCATCTTCAGGGCTTTGCCCTGTTCCGCTTAAGAAACCCCAACTGTAGCTAACAGTCAAAATGATGTTCAGGGCAGCTTGAGTTCATGGACCGAATAGGGCTCACTGTATTTATCACAAAGGGATTAATAGTGCTGGGCACATCAGTGAAGATCAAATACACACCGACTGCAGAGTAAGGGCCCTACCCCTTCCTATCTTTTCTTGGACTATGTCATGGCTTGAATTATCAGAGGAGAGTTCATGACTCCTAATTCATCGAGGGCCAGGTCAACTGTGTAATCCACAAACACAGACTCCCATGGTAACACCTTGAGACAGCATGGTGCGGTGGAACAAGCAAGGGGTCTGGACGACTTGACGACTCACTAGGTGCGTTTTGACAAATCCCTTAAACTCCTTGCCTTTCCTCTTTCTCTTCTGTAACCTGAGGACACGCGCGTGTCTGCTCCATCGCGTCAGTCATGTCCAACTCTTCACGACCACACGCACTGTAGCCCACAAGGCTCCTCTGTCCATGGGATTTCCCAGACAAGGATACAGTTGGGGGGTTGCCATTCCTTCTCCAGGGGATCTTCCCCGACCCAGGGATTGAAACCAGATCTCCTGTATTGTTGGGGGATGCCTTACTGACTGAGCCACCGGGAAGCCCCCAGGGAAGTGTGACTTTCCTTCAAGTGCTCTGAGCCTTTGAGCCCTGAGAACCAGAGCTGAGCTGGGACAGGCGGGGAAAGACGGGAAGCAGCGTTAGTCTCATCAATCCTGGAGCGGCACTTACTGCAGCACCTGCCGCAGAAAGAGCGCTGAGGGAGAGAATCTTCTAGCGCACACACATTGAGAGGACCAGCCTAAACAACAGACCCAAACCTGAGGCTCAGAAAAGTCAAGTCATTCACCCAAGGTCACACAGCCAGGAAGCATTCTTCCTTGGTGTGGCGATGGCTAGGCATGTCCTACTCCAGTTCCCCTTATTTGAACTTTGGTCTACTTGATCAGTGGTTGCAATTGACATATATCCACTACTATGAAATATATGGGCTTCCCAGGCGGTGCTGATGGTAAAGAACCAGCCTGCCTGTGCAAAAGACGTAAGAGACACAAGTTCAATCCCTCAATCAAGATGATCCCCTGGAGAAGGGATAGGCTACCCACTCCAGGATACTTGGGCTTCCCTGGTGGCTCAGATGGCAAAGAATCTGCCTGCAATGAGGGAGACCTGGGTTAGATCCCTGGGTTGAGAAGATCCCCTGGAGGAGAGCATGGCAACCCTCTCCAGTATTCTTGACTGGAGAATCTCCATGGACAGAGGAGCCTGGCGGGCTACACTCCTTGGGGTCCCAAAGAGTCAGACACGACTGAGCGACTAAGCACAGCACAGCACAGCTGATTCACTTTGCGGCATAGCAGAAACTAACACTACATTGTAAAGCAACTGTACTCCAATAAAAATTTTTTGAAAAAGAAATACCTGATTTTCTAAGATGAGAGACAGTGCTTTTGGATCAACCTGTCTCCAGATGGTTCAGACAGCGAGCAAATTCAGCCAGCCCCACACCCCTTTGCTAAAACCCACACTGAAACAGCTCAATAATAAAAAGATGAATGGCCCAATTAAAAACTGGGCAAAGCATCTGAAAAGACATTTCTCCAAGGAAGATATGCAAATGCTATTAAGCACATGAAAAGATGCTCAACATGGTTAGCCATCAGGGAAATGCAAATCAAAGCCCCAACCAGATTACCACTTCACAGCCACTGCTAAAGCTGTCATCAAAAGGTCAGATAGTAGGGAGTTCCCTGGTGGTCTAGCAACTGGGATTCTAAGCTTTCGCTGCCTTGGCCCGTGTTTGATCCCTGGTTGGGGACTGAGATCCCAAAAGCCGAGAGGCACAGCCAAAAAAAAAAAAAAAAAAAAACTTTAAAAAGTCAGATAGTAAGAAATGTTGGTGATGATGTGGAGAAATTGGGACCCTGAGACATTGCTGGTGAGAACACACGATGGTGAAACCACTTGGGAAAACTGTCTGGAGGCTCCTCAGATGGTTAAACATAGATTTATCATATGACCCAACAGTTCTCCTCATAGGTACATACCCAGGAGAAACGAAGACGTATGTCCACACAAAAACTTGTACGTGAACGTTCATAGCAGCATTATCCATAAGGTGGAAACGCACCAAGCGCCCATAACCCAGTAAACGAATAAATAAGAGGCGATGTATCCATACAATAGAATACTATTCAGCCACAGCAAGGAATGAAGTACTGATACACGCTACCCACAGATGAACTTGAAACCTTCTGCTACTCGAGGGAAGCCAGTCACAAAGGACCGAGTGGCACGTGACCCCGTGCAAGAAACGTGCAGAGCCGACAGCTCTGCAGAGACAGAAAGCAGGTGGGCAGCCGCCAGGGGCCCGGGGAGGGGAGATGCACCAAAGGGTATGGGCTAACTTTCGGAGCGATGAAAGCGCTCTAAAACCCACTGTGACGGTGGCTGCACAGCTCTGAATATTCGAAATCCTCTGAATTGTCCACTTGGAATGTGTAAGCTGTACGATGTGTGAATGACATCTCAATAAGCCTCTAAAGAAAACCCACCATCCTGTGCTCGCCTCAGCCACACATATACCAAACTCGGAACGATACGGGGAAGATGACCACGGTCCCTGTGCAAGCGGGACGCGGTGACACGTTCCACGCTTCATCTACTGTCAAAGCCAGACCCCCTCCCGAAAATGCTGAAACGTTTTGGTACGCTTTGCCTAAAGAGAGAGTCCACCAACAGAACTCAGTTTCAAATGTTTTCTTTGTTTGATTTCATTCTATGCAAATATATCATTTAACGTCAAAAGCACGCATTGTTTTTAAAAGTTGGTGTTAGCTTTTGAAAGACACAGTCTGGTTCCCAGACCTGCCTGGGCTGAACCTTGGGACTTTAGGCTAGTCACTTCCGCTCTGGGCCTGGGCCTCCTCACTGCAAAGGGGGAACAGCGGCGCCTCTGCTACCCTGTAATGGGGCTCAGGCTGCACCTCACCAGGGCCGTCCTGGGAGGAGGTGAGCAGGCCACTGGCTGTGTCTGCTCAGTTGTTGCTGCTGTCGTGTCCCAGACTTTGTCACCCCGTGGACTGCAGCACGCCAGGCTTCCCTGTCCTGCACTCTCAGAGTCTGCTCAAACTGACGCCCGCTGAGTCGATGATGCCATCCAACCATCTGATCCTCTGCCACCCTCTCCTCCTGCCCTCAATCTTTCCCAGCATCGGGGTCTTTTCCAGTGAGTCAGCTCTTCACACCAGGTGGCCAGAGTACTGGAGCTTCAACTTCAGCATCAGTCCTCCCAGTGAATATTCAGGGTTGATTTCCTTTAGAGTGGACTGGCTTATCTCCTTGCAGACCCTCGAGGGTCTTTCTCCAGCGACACAATTTGAAACCATCAGTTCTTAGTCACTCAGTCTAGAAATACTATTTCTAAAATGCTAAGCAGGGACTTTCCTGGGGGCCCAGTGGCTGGGACTCCTCAGTCCCAATGCAGGCCAGGTTTAATCCCTGGTCAGGGGACTAGATCCCACATGCTCAACTAAAGATCCCAAATGTCCAACAAAGGTCGAAGATCCCATGTGCTACAACTAAGACCCAGGGCAACTAAACCAAAATTCGTTAATGACACACTGACGATTTTTAAATTAAATGAAATAAAATGCTAAGCAAAGTGAGGGTGCAAGCTAAGTGAACAGCTAAACACACAGTGTGCCTTCAGCTGCAAATAACAGAAAACACTCTCACAAAACTGCAAATTCTGAAGGACAGTGGGGACCAGGAGGTCTAGTCAGGCCCTCTGCTCAAGTGTGCCCTTCCCTGAGCTGCTCTGTCTTTAGACAAGAAGCAAGATGGCAACAGTGTTTGTGGTCTGCGTGTGTGTGTGCACACTCAGTCATGTCCAACGCTTTGCAACCCCCTGGACTATAGCCCACCAGGCTCCTCTGTCCATGCGATTCTCCAGGCAAGAATACTGGAGTGGGTTGCTATTTCCTCCTCCAGGGGATCTCCCCAACCTGTGTCTCTTGCATCTCCCGCCCTGGCAGGCAGATTCGTTGCCACTGCACCACCTGGGAACCTCGTAGACTGACACTCGAATGTCCGTCCCAAGGTCTCACATCTTAGAGACTTAGCGACTCAGGAAGCTGAGCAGAGAGCTCTACGCTGATCCACTTCCTTCAGGACTGACACACGCTGAGCCCAGCTCTAGGTCCTGGAGATCCTTCCATCCCAGGGAGAATCAGATAACGATCAGAAAACAATGTTAAGACACTGTAATTCCTGATGGTGAACAGTGTTAAGCAAGAAAGAAAACGTGCTGAGAGCGCAGCATCCCTGGGGGCAGAGGCTACACGCTGCGGTCTGGGAAAGCACCTCCTGGTAGGGTGGATGGTGTTGGGGAGGACAGGGCGGGAGGGGACAGATGATGCCGGTCCTGGATGGCCCTGTGCACGAGTTCTGCTAAATTCCAAGAAAAATGTAAAGCCATCAAAGGGCATCTGATGTGGAAGATGCGGATTGAATCACGGCTTTGTCAAATGATCCCTTTTCCAGACCCTCAGTTTCCATGCCTGTAAAATGGGATTAAAAACGGACTTCCCTGGTGCTTCACTGGTTAGGAGTCTACCCACCAGCGCACGGGACACACGGGTTCAATCCCTGACCCGGAAAGACTCCACAGGGGGCGGGAGCAACCAAGCCCCCGCACCGCAGCTGCTGAGCCTGTGTGCCCCAGCGGCCGCGCTCCACGAGGGAAGCCAGTGCATGGCGAACCCGAGCGCCTCAGCCAGAGAGCAGCCCCTGCTCACTGCAGCCAGAGAAAAGCCAGTACCCAGCAAGGCCCGCCGCAGGCAAGAGTAAGTGAATAAAATGATACCGAACGAAAATTGTAACCTGGGGGTAAAAATTCCTACCTCCGGACTTCCCTGGTGGGCCAGCGGTTAGGACTCCTCATTTCCGCTGCAGGGGGCATGGATTCGATCCCTGGTCGAGGAACTAAGATCCCACGTCGTATATTTGAAAGCTGCTACCAGAATAGACGGAGAAGGAAATGGCAAGCCACTCTAGTACTCTTGCCTGGAGAATTCCATCCAGAATACATATCAAAAGTTCTCATCACAAGAAAAAAAAAAAGGTCACTACCTATGGTGATGGATGTTAACTAGACTTAGTGTGGTGATTATTCCACAATATATACAAATACACAAATACCATTATGTTGTACACCTGAAACTAAAGTAACATTATATGTCAATTATGTGAACTTAATAACTCATTCACAGGGTTACAAGGACAAAACAGGACAATGGAAATGCACACTACAGCCCTCCAAAAAATATTAGCAACCTCTTCCATTGTTTTTTTAGAAACTGAAGCCTGAGATGTTTTGGGGGAGGTTGTCTGCAACCTACTTTGAAATGCATCAGAAAATAAACTGTTTTGATGGGTCTGGAGTGTGGTGGGGGATGGATATGTGTGCAACGAAACAAGTAGAATAAAAGTTTAATGGATGAGTCCGGGTGATAGATACATGTCTATCCACTGTAAAATTCTTTGCACTTTTAGCTATTTTTGAAATTTTTAGTAATAAATTTTGAGGAAGGAAGAGGTACCACTTTTTTTTTTAAAGAATTTGCAAAGGTTGTTGCCTCCCTCTCCAGTTTCTTTCTTGTCTGATGGCGTTAGCAAGTCACCTTACAGTCCTGCCGAGTGATTCGGTCCGAAGCGGGATAGCCACCTAGGCTTGTCGTGGCCCCCGCTGTGCGCTGACCTCAAGGTGACAACGCTCTGGGCTTTGCAGGGAAGCCCCTGGCTAAACCGAGCCTTGGCCGGTGAAGAACGTGCGGGACTGCCGCCGCCAGAGGGCGCGCTCGGGGCGTCCTGCACTCGGGCCGCGAGGATCGCACGGAGGGAAGCCTTGCTCCTCCCCTGGAGCCCACGGCCCTTCCGACCAGGTGACCTACAGGTAACAGCCCTTCGATCGGGGATCGGGATGGTCTCCCCGAAGATCCTGATGAAGGGAAGGAGGGAGCAAAGTAACGGTGAGCAAGTGTCAGACAGTGCGAGATGCCTTCCATCACTTTTATGTCGTTTTAGTTATGAATTGGAGAAGGCGATGGCACCCCACTCCAGTACTCTTGCCTGGAAAATCCCATGGGCGGAGGAGCCTGGTGGGCTGCAGTCCATGGGGTCGCTAAGAGTCAGACACGACTGAGCGACTTCACTTTCGCTTTTCACTTTCATGCATTGGAGAAGGAAATGGCAACCCACTCCAGTGTTCTTGCCTTGAGAATCCCAGGGACGGGGGAGCCTAGTGTGCTGCCGTCTATGGGGTCACACAGAGTCGGACACGACTGAAGCGACTTAGCATGCATGCATGCATAGTTATGAATCAGTCTGAAAACAGAACGGGTGTTGAAGCGCAAAGGATATAGACGTCATTCCTGGCAGAGACTCCCAGATTCTTCCCCGGGCAGAGCAGCTTTTTTCGGGGTACTGACATTTCTCCCCAACCCCCACCCCTCCACAAAGGGACTCAGAGTAGCTGCGTCCACATGGCTGACAGAGCACTTCGTGGTGGCTTCACCCAGCATCTGCCTCACCCAGCATCTTCAAGGAGGCTACCCACCCCACCCAGGTCTGCCCGTGGGGTTTCTTCATGTGGGGTTTCAGGTGGCAGGAAGAGGGAAAAGGAGGGAGGAAGGGGTGGAGAAATGAATGTTAACCTTGAACTCTCCCACAGCTTCATCTAATGGAGACACTTTCAGAGCCCATCTATCTGGTACCCTAGTTACCGAGATTCAGACCTAAGTTATCAATACCTCAGTATTTTTAAGTCATAATTACTCAAAGCCACTCTATACAAACCAGTAGTTTGCTCAAATTTTCTTTTTTGTGTAACCAGAGCCTGCATGGGTGCTAAGTTGCTTAGGTGAGAGTGCTAGTCACTCAGTCGTGCCTGACTCTTTGCAACCCCATGGACTGCAGCCCACCAGGCTTCTCTGTCGATGGGATTTTCCAGGCAAGGATACTGAAGTGAGTTGCCATTTCTTCTCCAGAGGATCTTCCCGACCCAGGGATCGAACCCAGGTCTCCTGCACTGCAGGCAGATTCTTTACTGAGTTAGGAGCTAAGTCACTTTAGTCGTGTCCAACTCTTTTCGAATCCATAGACTGCAGCCCACCAGGCTGCAGCCCTCTGACCATGGGATTCTCCAGGCAAGAATACTGCAGTGGGTTGTCATTCCCTTCTCCAGGGGATCTTCCCGACCCATAGATGGAATCCAAGTCTCTTGCATAGGCAGGTGGGTTCTTTACCACTAGCGCCATCTGGGAAGACCTGAAGTCTCAGATACAGTCCTCAGAAGCCTCTACCCCATGCCCCCATCTCTCCACCCAACAGACCAATCCAGAGCCTCTGGGTGTGAAGCTCCAAGCCCAGTGGGGCTTCTCAAATGTCAGCCACCTTATCCTCTCCTAGAAAGGAAGAGGGATTCTGCCAGAAAAGTCACCTCCTGACTTTAGACTTGCCAGATTGGGAGGAGAGGAGTTCTGAATCCCATGGAAATTTGATTAGAAAGGATGGTATGTCCCAGATTTCAATTGGCGCTTCTTTGGTGTTTAAAAACTTGTATTCACGAATAATACATGTTAAGCCTGAGAAATAAGATGAGCATGGAGACAATTAAATTCATCCATGAACCCACACTGAAATAAACAGTCCTGCGTTTTGATACATACTGCACTGAACTTTTTTATTTCTGTGCATCTATTAACACACATGCCATTTTGCTTTAAAAATATAAGGTACATTATTTGTAACTTGTTTTGTTATTTAATAATGATCATGAGTAGCTTTCAATGGTTAAAGGATAATTTTTTAATGATGAAAGTGTGACTCTCCTACATATGTAAAATGAACACATGTTTAACATTTTATTTAATTCGTTACTAATGAGGGAACCATTAAGAGGTAACAAAGAAGTCAAAAGCAGAGACAGGGACTTCCCCAGTGGTACAGTGGTTTAGAACCCACCTGCCGATGCAGGGAACACGTTCCACCCCTGATCTGGGAACTAAGATCCCACACACCACAAGAGCAACTAAGCCCAAGTGCCATAACTATTAAACCCACCACCCGCAGCTACTAAAGCCTGCGAATTCAAGAGCCTGAGCTCCACAACAGAGAAGCCCCTGGAAAGAGAAGGCCTCCCACCGCAGGTAGAGAGTAGCCCCCATTCTCCACAACTAGAGAAAGCCCTCATGCAGCAACAAAGACCCAGCGGAGCCAAAATAAATAAGTGATTTTAAAAAGAAAGAGACATTTATGAGAAATACTGAAATGGATTTACAAATGAATGCGAAAGTAGGTTCTTCCACTGGAGAGGGGCTAGTCAAATGAACCGCCACTGGGCAGAATATATTTGCATGTCTGTAAAGAATTATTTGCATGGCTATCTGTTGTGAGGACATAAAATAACCCGAAGGCCATGAAGTGTGAGGAACCCCATAGAATCAGAATCAGTTAACCCAGGCGCTTCGCTGGTGGTCCAGTGGTTAAGAATCTGCCTTGAAATGCAAAGGACAGGGATTCAATCCCTGGTCCAGGAAGATCCCACATGCCTCAGACAGAGCAACCAAGTATGTCCATGCTCTCTTTTTCATTTCAGTTCAGTCAATCAGTTGTGTCCGACTCTTTGTGACCCCATGGACTGCAGCACACCAGGCCTCCCTGTCTATCACCAGCTCCTGGAGCTTGCTCAAACTCATGCCTATCAAGTCAGTGATGCCATCCAACCATCTCACCCTCTGTTGCCCCCTTCTCCTCCTCCCTTCAATCTTTCCCAGCATCAGGGTCTTTTCCAATGAGTCAGTTCTTTGCATCAGGTGGCCAAAGTACTGGAGTTTCAGCTTCGGCATCAGTCCTCCCAGTGAATATTCAGGACTGATCTCCTTTAGGATGGACTAGTGGGATCTCCTTACAGTCCAAGGGACTCTCAAGAGTCTTCTCTAACACCACAGTTTGAAAGTATCAGTTCTTCAGTGCTCACCTTTCTTTACAGTCCAATTCTCTCATCCACACATGACTACTGGAAAAACCATAGCTTTGACTAGACAGACCTTTGTCGGCAAAGTAATATCTCTCCTTTTTAATTATGCTGTCAAGAGATTTCAACAGGAAGGAGACAAGCGTATGAAACTTCAGAACATGGTCAAGTTCCCTTTGACTGGCCTGGACATGACACCTCACGTGGTTAAGCGAAGCCAGAGCAGCTGGAGTCTGCCATCCCACTGGTCTCCATGGAGACGGCCCTACGGACTCGGGAGGGACCCTGAGGACTACATCTATGACCTGTATGCCGTGTGCAGTCATCATGCCACCATGCACACAGGTCTGCAGTGTGAGAGGCCGGGCGCCTGTGCGGACGATCCCCCCGACGTGTTGTGCTTGCGACAGGGTGGCTGTGCTTTAGAACCTTTCTTTCTCTTCCAGCGGGAAGTGTGCCGACCACGAGGACAGCTTTCACCTTCCAGTTCTCCGTTCCCTGGCCTCATCTGGTCAGGCTCTGACCCAAGCAGGGAGAGTGGTGGCCTGTGCAGAGGGGTGGCCTCCTCTGGCTCACCCAGGACTTGCCTTCTTGACCTCACCTGCACAGCCCCGTTTAAGGTTCTGCTCTGCTTCCTTGAGGGCCTAGCATCTCCCTGATTTGGTGTGGTTGTGGACCACTTTTTTTTAACAGTGTCTTTAAAGTGACTTGTAAGGGTTTTTCTTTTTGCTTTGTGTTCAAATTTATTTTTTTATTTGTCAAAGCAGTAGTGCTCCTCATGAAATTTAGAGACTAGAAAGGGGCAAAAAGAATAGTGCCGTCAACCCATGAGGATACCACTCCAGAATAATCCATGAGATTATTACTCAGAAAGTGGTGGTGGGCATTCCCTGGAGTCTAGTGATCAAGACTTTGCACTTCCACTGTAGGGGGTGGGGGTCCAGTCCCTGGTCGGGGAGCGCAGAGCCCACATGCTGTGCGGCACGGCCAAAAACTTCAAAAGGAAAAAAAAAAAAGGTAATATTTTTAGAAACTGTGATAAATAACACACAACAGAATTTTCCTTTTTAACTATTTTTAAGCATACAGTTCTGGATAAGGCAATGGCACCCCACTCCAGTACTCTTGCCTGGAAAATCCTATGGACGGCAGAACCTGACGGGCTGCAGTCCATGGGGTCGCTGAGAGTCAGACACGACTGAGCGACTTCACTTTCACTTTTCACTTTCATGCATTGGAGAAGGACATGGCAACCCACTCCAGCGTTCTTGCCTGGAGAATCCCAGGGACGGGGGAGCCTGGTGGGCTGCCGTCTGTGGGGTCGCACAGAGTTGGACGTGACTGAAGCGACTTAGCAGCAGCATCCAGTTCAGTGTCATTAAGTCCATTCATATCCTCATGCAGTCATGACCACTGTCCATCTCGAATTTCTTTCATCTTCCCAAACTGAAACTCTGCATCCATTAAGCAGTAACTCCCTGTTGACCCCTCCCCAATCCCCTGGCAGCCACCGTTCTTTCTATGAAGCTGATTACTCTGGGTACCTCGTGTGAGTGAATCACACGGTATTTGTCCTTTCGTGTCTGGCTTACTTCCCTTAGCGTAATGTATTCAAGAGTCACCCGTGTTGTACTGTGCGTCAAAATTTCCTTCTTTTTTAAGGCTGAATAGTATCCCATTGTAAGTAGGTAACATTTCCATAAGTGGCGTTTATGGAAATAAATGTAAGTCCAATGTTTTCTGTAAGTTTTGGCCATTACTTTATACTGTTGTGACTTGTACTGATGGGCTCTGTTCAGGTGAACCTCTATGGAGCACCTGCTCTGTTTCTTGCTTGCCATGAGCCATAACATCTCAGAGGCATGTTGGAAACGAAAAAAATCTCAGCCTCTGTCTCCCAAGAGTGTAAACAAGCGATTGGGACGGCATAGGCACACATAATATGAAAGAGCGGAGGTGTGTATTAGGTTCTGTGATTGAAGTGTGGACTGTGGGTTCCAGGAGGAGAGAGTGGCCAGAGCACCCCTTTCCTGGAGGGTCAGGGGAAGCTGCGATTAGTAACCTGCCACCTACACTCACGGGGCAGACACTTAGTTTTTGTAAACGTTATTTTTATGACTGCAGGATATTCTGATGATGAAACTCTAGTGTGATATATGACCATTTCCTGTTGTTGAACACATACATTATTTCTGGTGTTTAACTTTGAGGACGACAGTGGTGAACACTTTTGTGCATAGTCCCCTTTGTGTCTCTGTGAGACTGAGTCTCAGAAATGGAGTATGGGGTTCAGGGCATGCATGCATGCTGGGGAGGCACGTATACCGGGGGCTTCTTGCCTGGACATCTGTGTGGGGGGAACTCGATGTGTGGGTGGCCAGGACTCGGGTGTCTGCGTCCTTCCCACTCAGCCCGTTTGGCAGAAACACTTCTCTGGGACTTTATTGCGTCCTCAATTCAGTGGTTTCCACCACAGGGCCCCAGGGTGCTGTTGGTTCGTAAATGCAGGGGGAGGTGGAGGAGGGTTGGCCCTGCCGGTTGGTCTTTCAGGCTTTCTGAGACTCCTCCCTGGCAGTCAGCCCCATAACATGGTGAATGAGCCTGGCGGGTCCTAGACCCCCTCCTTGGCCTTGCACACTTCCTCTCTTAACTTGCTCTTCCTCCAGGAGGCAAGAGCTTGAGTGTGACTGGACACAGTCTTTTGTTCCTGAAACCCAGTAAGTTCAAATTCTTTCAATATTTAGATGCTGCAAGCTGCAGTCAGTTGTGAAAGGAACGATCCAGCTTGGAGTGTGTCTCATCATGGAGCGCTTTGGATGGCCTCTACTTGCCCTGCGAAGCACTTTCTAGGAGAAAAAGGAGATAGAGGATCTACTGAAAAATCTATTAAAACCAGATTTTAGTACTAGACTTTGTATCTTACATATTTTATATTTATATTCTGTGGGAACCCCTTTGTGTGTCTAGTTGGATTTTTCCTCTTGGGGCATTCCTGGTCATATCTCCATTCCTTGATACTAAGTCACAGAGTTATGTACTCAGGGACTCTGAGAATTGAAAGAGACTTAGAGGGAATTTAATTCCACTCATTAGCTGGTGAAGTAACACCTTCTCCAGCATCCCTGGTTGGTGTTTGTGTAACTTCAGCTTTGGTAAAGAATCTTCCATGTGGAACACTGTTTCTCAGGAAAATATGGACCAGCGTGTTGCGTGGTTTATAGCTAGAAACTGTTGAGGAAATAGGACATGCTAGCCTCATGTTGCTCTTTTTATGGGATAGACAGGAAAGTGCCTGGAAACCCATAGCTACCTTAGAGGCAGTACAATTAGAGGAGTGTGGGCTAGAAGCTAGACACGTCTTCCTAGCTCTGTGACGTTAGGCGAAGAGCTTTATTCTAACCTGGTGGCCACGCAAGGGAGCTGAAACGCTCATGTCTGCTTCTTGCGGTCTGTTACCTAGGAGTGACTCAGATATTTTCTGTGTTTATTTCCCCTTTCCCATGCTTAGACGGTAAAGCGTCTGCCTACAATGCGGGAGACCCGGGTTCAATCCCTGGGTCGGGAAGATCTCCTGGAGAAGGAAATGGCAACCCACTCCAGTATTCTTGCTTGGAAAATCCCATGGACGGAGAAGCCTGGTGGGCTATAGTCCATGGGGCCGCAAAGAGTGGGACACGACTGAGCGGCTTGATTTAGGTTGGACATAGCTTTTTTCCAAGAAGCAAGCATCTTTTAATTTCATGGCTGCAATCACCATCTGCAGTGATTTTGGAGCCCCCCACAATAAAGTCTGTCACTGTTTCCACTGTTTCCCCACCTACTTGTCATGAAGTGATGGGACCAGATGCCATGATCTTAGTTTTCTGAATGTTGAGTTTTAAGCCAACTTTTTCACTCTCCTCTTTCACTTTCATGAAGAGGCTCTTTAGTTCTTCGCTTTCTGCCATAAGGGTGGTGTCATCTGCATATCTGAGGTTATTGATATTTCTCCTGGCAATCTTGACTCCAACTTGTGCTTCACCCAGCCCAGCGTTTCTCATGATATATTCTGCATATAAGTTAAATAAGCAGGGTGACAATATACAGCCTTGACGTACTCCTTTCCTGATTTAGAGCCAGTCTGTTGTTCCATGTCCAGTTCTAACTGTTGCTTCTTGACCTGCATACAGATTTCCCTGGAGGCAGGTCACGTGGTCTGGTATTCCCATCTCTTGAAGAATTTTCCACAGTTTATTGTGATCCACACAGTCAAAGGCTTTGGTGTAATCAATAAAGCAGAAGTAGATTTTTTTATGGTATTCTCTTGCTTTTTTGATGATCCAATATATGTTGGCAGTTTGATCTCTGGTTCCTCTGCCTTTTCTAAAACCAGCTTGAACATCTGGAAGATCATGGTTCACGTATTGCTGAAGCCTGGCTTGGAGAATTTTGAGCATTACTTTGCTAGCGTGTGAGATGAGTGCAACTGTGCAGTAGTTTGAGCATTCTTTGGCATTGCCTTTCTTTGGGATTGGAATGAAAACTGACCTTTCCCAGTCCTGTGGCCACTGCTGAGTTTTCCAAATTTGCTGGCATATTGAGTGCAGCACTTTCACAGCCTCATCTTTTAGGATTTGAAAGAGCTCAACTGGAATTCCATCACCTCCACTAGCTTTGTTCATAGTGAGGCTTCCTAAGGCCCACTTGACTTCACACTCCAGGATGTCTGGCTCTAGGTGACTGATCACAGCTCATGGTTATCTGGGTCATGAAGATCTTTTCTGTATAGTTCTTCTGCATATTCTTGCCACCTCTTTTTAATATCTTCTGTTTCTGTTAGGTCCATACCATTTCTGTCATTTATTGCTTTCTTTTTAATGGTCACATATTTTTATTATGTTGATATGTCTATAATTTATTTAGCAAACTGTTACTGGACTTCCAATTCTTCATTTGTATAAACAATACAGGGACATTTCCTTCACTTTGAATATCTTTGAACATTACCTGACTAATTCCTTCAGATAAATTCCTAGAAATGGAAGTCTTGTGTGGAAGGATAGGCACATTTCCAAGGTTTCTGATACCTGATGACAAATGGCCTTTATAAGCCTCTTTCTAACCCACTTTAAATCCTCCCTTAATCTCAAATCTGATATAGATTCAGAGACTTGAGGCTCCCTGAGGTAAAACAAAGATTGCCAGTTATTTCTCCAGCAAACATGGGTTTATTTAGGATCAGAAAAGAATTGCAATTTAGGGTCTGCAACCGTGATGAGCCACAGGCAAACCCCCGCGAAAACCAAGAAGAGCGCTCTTACAGCCGGGAAAGGAAGTGGGCGGGCTGTAACGTAGTCGGTGGCTTTTCATTGGCTGGGTTGTGATGGCCTCTCATTGGCTGAGTTCCTGTGTCCCCTTAAGAGGGAGTTCGTTCTTCTTTATAGAGCCTGAGAGCTCCCTGATCTGGTCTTCCGACTCTATTTTAATTGAAGTTTCTTTTTATTAATATTTTAGATGCCCTTTAGCAAGAAATCATTCCTTGCACTGAAATTTCACTTGGTTTCTCAGTAAAATTATTTGCTAACGAAGGAAAACACTACAGAGTGTGAAATCAATGGATGATTCAAACAAATGGGCAGATAAATCAACCTGCAGTTTCGTTCTTGCCAAGACACTTCAGTCATGTCCGACTCTTTGCGACCTCGTGGGCTATAGCCCACTAGGCGCCTCTGTCCATAGTGATTCTCCATGCAGGAATACTGGAGTGGGTCGCCATGCCCTCTTCCAGCGCCCCTCTTTCATAGTCTGCTCCTAATGACACCTTCTCCTCCCTGTGTCCAACACCACCGAGAACTCTCCACCCTCTAGCACCCTCTGCTCAGAAGCAGAGAGAAAAGAATCCTTCAGAACACTGATACCAGGACTTCCCTGCCGGTCCAGTGGTTAAGACCCCACGCTCCCAATGCAGGGGACCCAGGTTTGATCCCTGGTCAGAGAACTAGATCCCACAAGCGGCAGCTAAGATTTGGCACAGCCAAAAAAAAAAAAAAAAAAGAACAACAGTGTCTTGAGACCCAAGTTCCCCACCCCCCCACCACCTTGTCGCTACTTTTTCCCAGTTAGAGTGATTTCCCAGCACTTTCGAGCAAAGATTGAGGGCATCTTGTCTTACTAAGCCTGTCATAAAATTACTCTGATAACATCCATCAGGCAAGGTCACTGGGAGATTTGGACAATGTTGAACTTTACCCAAGCCCCGTTCTTCCAGCAAACAAAGATGGTTAAAATGTTTCCCCTGAAACTTGTATGTTCCAAAGTCCTTCCATCCTTATGCATTCTGGAAAACAGAAAGCATACCACAAAGGACTGTCCCGTCTGACTTAGATAAGACTTGTTGTCAGGCTCTCTCATGACTCAGATACCCACTTATTACCCGTGATGAGGCCAGACACAGTCCCTCCCACCTCGCGTTCTTTGTGATTGCACAAACTATTGGTCCGCCTGAAACTAATAGTCACAGAGGGGAACACTTCCTGTCTGGCTGACTGAGCCGCCCCCCTGATTACAAAAACAAGTCCAGTTGTACAACCACCCTACCGATAACTTGTCTGCTCCTCCCTAGACAAGTTTAAGGTATTTTTTTAAGATTCTTTTTTTATGCGGACAATTGTTTAAGTCTTTATTGAATTTGTTACAGTATTGCTTCTATGTTTTGGTTTTTCCACCAGGAGGCATGTGAGAGCTTATGTCCTCAACCAGGAATCAAGCCCGCACTCTGTATATTAGAAAGTGAAGTCTTACCCACTGGACCAGCAGGGTGGGCTCCAGGACTCTTCTACTCTCCCCTACAAAACACTCAAATCTTCAAATCTGGAGTATCCTGCCTATTGCAATGACTTAAACCAAGTCAGTGACATTGGTTTGATTTTTGTCTCGTTTCATAGAGGAGAGTGGGAGTGATGGGGGACCTCTAACACACGTCTCTTAACTCAGAGTGCAGTTCTCTCTCTGGCTCTCCTCTCTCACTCCCAGAAGCTATCAGCTGGGGGCAATTTCTAGTAACTCCCAGAAAAGCCAAGGTGCGTCTGCTCCCACCAAGGATCCCATCCCAGGACATCTCTGCCTATTTCCTTTCTTTAAGGGGTGTCTCCAACTCCTGAAGTCTCTTAGCCTGGCAGGCTACAGTCCATGGGGTCACAAAGAGTGTGATATGCCTGAGCACGCACGCACACGTGCACACACACACACACACACACCCTGGCCCATAGAGTCTGGTGTACATTAGAAGGAGTCCAAAAAAAAAAAAAAAAAAGGAGTCCACCTTGACAGATCCAGCGCCCTGGTCCTGTCGTGGGGCAGAACCTTTAATACAAGTTAATCACTAAAGAGATAGTGCCTATAAGCATAAATTATACATAATGGCCCATCTCTGGCAACCCTGCCTCCCAGGCAATGAGCATTAAGCTAAAACACCTTTGTTCAGCTCACAAGAAACATCTCCACCAGCTCCACCCAGGATTGGTTGTAGGCAGGAAGGTATTAACACATCCCTACCCCACCACCTTCCTCTCCAGAGTCTGGTCTGAACCAGGTCTCCCCACTCCGCTTTTAAGTATAAATGAAGCCTGAATTCTAACTCAGGGAAGATGGTTCTCTGGGACGCTGGTCTGGGGTCTGCTCAGTCAGCTGGGCTTTCCCGGTAAAGTCACTGTGGCTCGCTCCAGTAACTCGGCTCTCGGTTTACCAGGCTGACGCAGCGAGCGGTAGGAGCGTGGGCTCGGGATAGGCTGGGAGTCTGGCGTAAACGAGGAGCAAGCTGGCATTTAAACCCCATCCCTCTCCTCCCCCTCTGCTAGGCACTCCAGGTCAGGACTCGGCCGGCTCTTCTGCGAGTGGCTTCATGGCGGAGAAGCCGTGGAATCTTCTGGAAGGACAGGTAGGACAGGTGGAGATGGGGAGGTGGGGGGCAGGGGGCGTGAGAGCAGAGGAAGGGTCTTCCAGGCGGAAGGGGTGCTGGGCAGGGAGGAGCAGCCCCTGGGGGCGGGGAGCCGCTGCTGGAGCCCTGCTTCGGGGGCTCAGAGCGAGGTCCCCCTCAGGCTGAGTGCTCCCAGCCCACACCACCCAGACCGGTCAGGCAGGGCCGCCTGGTGACTCAGAGGGCACAGGCCTAGGAGCTGTGGGCTGAACCGCCCGCAGATCCGTCATCCCCAGAACCTTAGAAAGTGACTGTGTTTGGAGACGGGACCTTTAAAGAGATGAAAGTGAAAGTCGTGTTCAGCTCTCTGCAACCTCATGGACTGAGGCCCACCAGGCTCCTCTGTCCCTGGGATTCTCCAGGAGGAATACTGGAGTGGGTGGCCATTTCCTTCTCTAGGGGGATCTTCCCAGCCGGGGGATCGAACCTGGGTCTCCTGCATTGAAGGCGGCTTCTCTACCATGTGAACCACCAAGGAAGCCCATTAGAGAGGTGAGTGAGTGAAGTCACGTCTGACTCTTCCTGACCCCATGGAGTGTGACTGTGTTTGGAAACAGGACCAGAGATGAAAATCATGTTCAGCTCTCTGCGACCCCATGGACTATAGCCCACAAGGCTCCTCCATCCATGGGATTTTCCAGGCAAGAGTACTGGAGTGGGGCGCCATTGCCTTCTCCAGGAGATCTTCCCGACCCAAGGATTGAACCCAGGTCCCCACATTGTAGGCAGACGATTTACCCTCTGAGCCACCAGGGAAGTCCACTTTAAAGAGGTAAGAAGGTTAAATGAGGCCACCAGGGTGGAGCCCTGGTCCCATCTAACTGGTGTCCTTGTAAGAGGGAGAGACCTCCGGGATGGACAAGCACAGCGAAGAGCCCCTGTGAGGACGCAGTGGGGGAGCGGCTGTCTGAGAGCCGAGGAGAAGGGTCTCAGGAGAAACCAGCCCTGCCAGCACCTTGGTCTTGGACTTGCAGCCTCCAGAATGGTGAGAAATCAACGTTTGTTGTTTAAGCCCCTGGGTCCTTAGAGCGGGTTTTTCTTAGAGCAGCCTGAGCAGGAGTCAGCCTCAGACTCCAAACCTCCATGCATGCGTGCTCAGTAGCATGCAAAGGGTCCAACTCTTTGTGACCCCATGAACTGTCGCCCGCCAAATTCCTCTGTCCATGGGCTTCTCCAGGCAACAGTGCTGGAGTGGGTTGCCAATTCCTTCTCCAGGGGATCTTTCCGACCCAGCGACCGAACTCATGTCTCTCATATCTCCTGCACTGGCAGGCGGGTTCTTTACCACTAGTGCCCTCTGGGAAGTCTCCAGACCCCCTTACTGGGTACCAAATGCCTCACTCAGCCTCTCTGAGCCTGTCTCCTGATCTGATGCATAAGACAGAGAGAAACCCCACCCAGGGCAGCCAGGAAGCTGGAGTGAATCATGTGTGTGAAATGGACATCTAATAAGTGTGCAGATATGGACAGAGAGTGTAATCTCTAAAATGAGATAGAGACTTCCCTGGCGGTCTAGTGGTTAAGACTCCACACTCCTAATGCAGGAGGACTCAGGTTCAGTCCCTGGTCAGGGAACTAGGTCCCACACAGCACCTCTAAAGATCCTGCATGCAACAACTACAATCCTACAGGCTGCAGCTAAGGCCCGGCGTGGCCAAATAAAAATAGATAAAATGAGGTGCGTGCCTGGGGTAGAGGGGAGCAGATGCATGGGGTGGCAGAGGAGGAGGAAAAGCTAGCTTCTGTATACGTTTATTCTACATCTTCCCAGGACTTGTCCCTTTTTACATACGGTGTTCATGGTGTAATACAGAAACACACGAGTGTTTCCAGCGTGTGAAGAAACATCACCCTTGTACATTCTTAGTTTGTGTACGGTCTTAACGCACGTTTATGCATAACTGCAATGCTGTGTGTGTGTGTGTGTGTGCGCGCGCGCGTGCGCGCGCTCAGTCTGACGTGAGTAAACAGATGCGCATCTTGTAGGGGCCCATGATTCTTAGATGGACTGACATTGTTTCTATTGTTTAGCTGCCAAGATGTGTCCGACTCTTTGCGACCCCATGGACTGTAGCCCACCAAGCTCCTCTGTCCATGGGATTCTCCAGACAAGAATACTGGAGCGGGTTGCCGTTTCCTTCTCCAGGGGATCTTCCTGACTCAGGGATCAAACCTGCATCTCCTGAATCGGCAGGTGGGTTCTTTACCACTGGGCCACCAGGGAGGCCCCAGATGTAGTGCTAGGATTGTGCAATTAAAAAAAAGAAACCCTCTGGAGACCTGTGTAGAGAATAACAACTTGGCCACTAAGATTTCTGTGCATCCACTGATCTGCCAGGGGAGGGAGGGAGTGCGGCTGTGGCTAGATGGCATCAGGAGGTGGGAGTTTAGTGGAGAAGGGCAGAGTACCTGTGCCCACCTACCCCTCTGGACAGGATCTCTGGGTGGGAGCTCCAAATCTCTGCAGGTCACTGTGAGATTCCATCAATGAATGAGGGCCTTCCGGGCACTGGGGGCACATCACTGGCACAGACATTGGCATGAACATCACTCTTGAGATGGTCCACTTTCATGATTAATAATAATGTGGTTATAACCAGAACATGGTTAATAATCCACAGTGGGAAAGCTATGAAGAGGAGACAAATAGAAACCAGAACACAGGAAAAGGGAAAGGGGTGGGCGCTGATGAGGGTGCCCCGGGCAGCCTGGGCATGTATGAGGCTCCCTTTGAGGCCTCCCCAGAGTGAGCAGAGGCGCTTTGATGGGGCAGGACACGTCGGGGGAGTAACATTCTTGTTTGGAGAGATAATGGCTTGGGGCTTCTGTCATTTGGGCATCAGGGTAAATGTGGCCGCTGTCACAGTCACAGACACGGCCCCATGGCTTGTGAGTTCTGTATTTCACGGGACCTCTGTGTCCAGAGAGCTCAGTGTCTAGGATCCTCACAATGAGGCAGTCTAGGGATCCCCAGAGCAGACCCAAGTGGGGAGGAAATGGGTCTGCATTCACTCCGTGAGCAGTTTTTATCTATTTAGCCTGAGAAACACAATATACACCTCTGGGTCTGTGATGCTATGTTGTATCTAGAAAAACAACAAAAACTGCCCAGACTTAGCTTTCATCCAGCTGATTGAAATTCCTGGCCATGTGACCCTGGACAAGTCACTTAATGACTCTAAATCTCAGTTGCTCTGTCTGTTGTTCAGTGACTCTGTCGAGTCCAACTCTTTGCGACCCCATGGATGGTAGCCCACCAGGCTCCTCTGTCCATGGGATTCTCCAGGCAAGAGTACTGGAATGAGTTGCCAGTTCCTACTCCAGGGGATCTTCCCGACCCAGGGGTTGAACCGGTGTCTCTGGCGTCTCCTGCATTGGCAGGCAGGTTCTTTACCCCTAGTGCCGCCTGGGAAACCCCACTGGACTGGGGTCCAGCCTTCATTCTAACTTAGTCACCTCTCTAAAGATGTCATCTTCAAATATGGCCACATTCCAAATGCTGGGGGTTAAAGCTTCAACATATGGCTTTATGGGAGTGGGGGATACAAATAGCCCATAACATTGAATAAGTAAGAAAAATTCTCTACCATCTGGGAGCTCAAAGAGGTTCTATGACTACTGTCTTTAAAGCACGTGCATGCATGCTAAGTCACTTCAGTTGTGTCTGACTCTGTTTGACTCTATGGACCGTAGCCTGTCAAGGCTCCGCTGTCCACAGGATTCTCCAAGCAAGAATACCGAAGTGGGTTGCCATGCCCTCCTCAAGGGGACCTTCCCAACTCATGGATCAAACCCCTGTCTTTTTCACTGGCTGGCAGGTTCTTTACCACTAGCGCCACCTGGGAAACCCTATCATCTAAGGCAGTTTTCAAATATATTGTAGGCGACCTATCTTACTATGTAAAAAAGATTAAAAACTCTGATATCTCTGGTTGCAGAAGCAAGAGCAGGAACCCACATCACACTCCCAGGACCTGCAGGGAGTTCTCAAACCCTTATCAGGGCTGTGAGATCTTGAAAACTAATAAAAGCTATGGTTATTAGGCAGTGGTTACAGGCCAAGTACACTTCTGAAAACAGGAGCACATAACTCAAGCAGCAAACACCTGAGATGAGAGCTATAATCCCATTTTACAGATAAGAAGACGAGCACAGAGGGGAAGGTCACTTCCCTTCTATACGAGCTGACTCTGGAGCCAGGACCTATGCTGAGCTTTCCCACGAGCTGCGGAAGTACAAGGTAAGTAATCCTGACTCCAGGGCCATCAAATCTGATGATGATGGTAATGATGATGCAGAAACTCTTGAACTTCCTCTTCCTGAAGGGAATGGCTGCTTCCTCTACACCAGGGATCCCCAACCTCTGGCCCCCAGACTGGTACCTGTTATCAGATCAGCGGTGGCATTAGATTAGAAATAAAATGAACAAGAAATGGAATGTGCTTGAATCATCCGGAAACCACCCCCCGCCTTCCCAGTTCATGGGAAAACTGTCTTTCACGAGACAGGTCCCTGGTGCCCAAAAGGTTGGGGACTGCTGGTCTCAACTGCTTTCTATGCCAGGGTGCCCGTCCTACTATAAGTCCTTTTTGTGATAAGACATCCCTAACACTTGGGGAAGGAAACAGCATGTTCATCAGGAAGGAATACTGCTTGCCTAGGCAGCCCCCTTTTCTTCAGCCAGTCACAGGAGAGAGGGAGACAGACAGAATAAGAGAAAGTCTGCTGAAGACGTGACCTAGGCACTCAGTAAACGTTAGAGGACAACTCAGGCTTTTCACTCCGTCATTCATCCTGGGGGCCTCTGACCCACCTTATACTGTACAACATCAGGCAAACGCTATCAGTTTTCTGAGCTCTGGTTTCCTTGCCTGTAAAGCAGCAGATCCCATAATGGGTTTTGCCCACATCAAATGAAATGATAACAACTTGCCCAGGACCTGGAATATGTTGGAACCCAGCAGGCATTGCACCAACCGCCCCCCGCCCTCGGATGGCTGCCTGGAGCCTGGTCCAGTGTGGTTTGGCACAGCTTCCGTCTTGGGGTAGAAAGCTGAGGACTTTGAAGCGTGGTCTGGTTTACCCGCCTGCGGGCACCACACTGGGGATGGGACACAGCTCTCTGAAGGCGCAATTAGGCATCATTTGCATTTCTTATAGAGAGCAGATGCTCATTTCCATCAAGAAATGTTCCCATACGGCCCTGGCCTCGTTGCAAATTCCATCAAGGGCCGGTCTTGCAACTCTCAATTAAAGGTATCCCTAGGCCGCGCCAGAAAAGGAACTGATTTTCCATCTGGCCCAGAGGTTCTTTGTTGCTTCAAACAGGAGGGAAGCCGGCTTTCTTGCGTGCAAAGTCCCCAGCAGCTCTCCCTGATTCCCACGTGGGGGAAGGGACGGCACCAGCACCAGGCTCATGTTCGCACACGCCATCTCCACCTGGGGGCGCCCCTGGGATTCTACCCCACCGTAACACCACCCCACCCCGGATAAATTTGTGTGCGCGCGCTCAAACGTGTCAGATTCTTTGCAACCATACCCTAGAGTTGGCTATAAAATGGAGAATCGGATTCCCAGATCAGGAGACTTCTTCACACTAAATATGCAAAGGGGGTTCCCCTCTGGGCTGCAGTTTACCGGGCATCCTCAGAGTCCTAAGGGGTCTTCAGGCACCCTCCACCCCGTGGCCTGGTAGCTGGTCCAGCTCTCCCTCATCAGGACCTCCAATTCACTGTAGCTTTTCCCCAGTCTCTCCTTGGCCTCGCTCCTTCAATCTGATTCCTGACCGTGCCCAGCTTCCCTCACCCCCACCCACCCGCCTCCACAACTCGCCCTCCCCTCCCCGGGACTGCCCCCCCCACCCAATCGGTAAGTGCAACCAAGGCTCTGCCCACTTCTCAGCCGCCTTCCCAAGGACCGGCCCCACCCACCTGCCACCCGGCAAGCTCGCCCTGCTGCTCTGGTGGGAGAGCGCGGCCTCGGTCGTGCCGTGTTTTCCCACAAGTGGCCGTCAGAGGGCGCTGGTTACCTCCCGTCCCCCGCCCCTTGTCCACCCAGCGCAAAGCCTCCTGCTAACACCAGTGCAGCAACTCAGTCCCCTCCTGCCAGGACTGCTCAGCCTGCCCTCCTAAGCAAGGGTCCGGGGCTCCCTTGACTTTCTTCTTCCACCGCAAGATCGTCTCCTTTTTCGTCCTCTCAGGACCCGCCTGGGCTCTGAAACCCTTCACTGGAAGTGTGAACTGAACTTGTCCTGTCTGAACCCCACGCTCCTTAAATATAAACGGGTGGATCGGGTGTGGTCATAGCTGTTCAGTGATTCCATGAGATCAGTAGAAAAGTCTCTCTCCCCTTTCTGGGAGGCAGGAAATGTCTTGGAGGGGGTGTAAGCCAGAAAGAGGCCATCTCTCCTTTTGTTGTTTAGTCATTAAATCGTGTCTGACTCTTTGGTGACCCCATAGACTGTATCCTGCCAGGCTCCTTCCATGGGACTTCCCAAGCAAGAATACTGAAGTGGGTTGCCATTTCCTCCTCCAGGGGATCTGCCCCACCCAGGGATCGAACCTGCATCTCCTGCACTGCCAGGCATGTTCTTTCCCACCTGAGCCACCTGGGAAGGTCCCATCTCTCCCTTCTGTCTCTTCTGGTTGTCCCAGGAGTTCCCAACAGACGTCCTCTCAAGGCTGGTTGGCCTGAAATACGCCATATACCCTTATCTACATCCACCACCAGCAAAGAGTTCGGGCCTCCATGACTGACTTGGATCTATCAGGATTGTTCCCCTCAGGCTGGGACTGAGATGAACGCCCCTTGAAGCCCAAAGCTGACTGAAGGAGGACAGATGGGTGTTCTGATCCAGAGAGGAAGGCCGGGTGGGCGAGAAATGAATGTCGAGTGGGCAACTGGCAAACTCCTGGTCCCCAGATCCCACATGGCTGTAGGGCTCTTTCCACCAGATTTTTTCAGATCACACCTAAACACCCATTCCATGTGTTGTAGGCAAAGTTTGGCAGAAAGTGGCAGAAGGTAGCATCCCACCAATGTTCTGATCTGTGCCTCTGACGTCAGTAGCACAAAGGGTGAAAAACAGCTCAATCGGCTTTCCTGCTGGTTGCATAAACTCGGAAGTGGCTTTTTGAAAGATGGCTTTAGGAGACCTGTGAGAGGAGGGGCATGCTTCCCTGCTGTAAGTCCACGGACCAGGGCCTGGACTGTGCACACCCCTGCTGCATTTCTTGGCTAGAGCCCTTCGGATGCCCTCTATGTAAGCTCCACAGGAAAGAATCCCATCCACTACCTTTTCAGCTGGGAAAAGAGCCTGAGAGGGTGATTCCAATCAGGCCAGTTGGTTTAACCTCGTGAAATCAGGTGGTAAGCAGTTGAAAAAGAAGTCTCTTTAAAAAAATAAATAAATATTCATTTTATTTTTGGCTGCACTGGGTCTTCATTGCCCCGTGGGCTTTCTCTAGTGGAGCTGAGTGGGAGCTATTCTTTGTGGTGCACGGGCTTCTCATTTTGGTGGCTTCTCCGGTTTATAGAACACAAGCTCTAGGCACACGGGTTTCAGTAGCTGCAGCTCATGGGCTTAGCTGCTCCTCAGCATGTGGGATCTTCCTAAACCAGGGATCGAACCTGTGTCCCCTGCATTGACAGGTGGAGGCTTATCCATTGTACCATCAAGGGAGTCCAAATGTGTTCTTTGCCGTTAGTCTCCAGCCACAGCAGCCTCTAAAAGGAGCTACCACGGTGGTACCCCAGGCCTTGTTAGGTCAATTTGTGGAAAGCCATTGTGCTCTGGCGGCAGGAAGTGAATCTCCTTTGAACCCAGCCCTTGCAAGGGGGAGCCTCAGCCCAGTTTTCCTGTGATCTGTAGGGCTGGGGCAGGAGCCTCTGGACTGGGGTAAGGGAAGCCACTTGGGAGAGGGGCAGGCTGGGGGTGGGAACCTTGTCCCCGGTAGGGCCTCCTGGCACAATTCTCCTTGCCCTTATAAAGAGCCATAAATGAGAGAGGGACACTCCCTGCCTCAGAACTGTGTACCCGAATATGATACCTGGACCTGCTTCAGCCACCCTCTGACCACGCAGGGACCCTCAGCCTAGGAATGGTCCAGACACATGGAGAAAGTGTCCCCTGCTGTCCTGCCTATGACCCTCCTGTTATGCTGGCTTAATTGAGGTTGGCCATGTAGATACCTGCGTGACACACGGTGTGTGCTGCATCAAGTTGATTAATATGGCGCCCACCCCTACTGGGGCCAATAAAAAAGATATTTATTTATAGTGGCAGCTAATAGAATTGTGACAACTGGGGTCTGTATTATTTTATGCATTTTAAGAATTCTTTTGGTTGTCTGTAACAGTCACTCAGCGATAGAGAAACCATCTGCTAATGCGGGAGACGTGGGGTTGATCCCTGGGTTTTCAGCTGGGAAAAGAGCCTGAGGGTGATTCCAATCAGGCCATTTGGTTTAACCTCATGAAATCAGGTGGTAAGCAGTTGAAAAAAAAATCTCTTTTTTTAAAAAAATATTCATTTTTTTTTTGGCTGCACTGGGTCTTCATTGCCCCGTGGGCTTTCTTTAGTTGAGGTGAGTGGGAGGGGGTCACAAACTGAGCAGCTGAACAAAAACAACAGTAGTCACCTAACTTGAAGGAGGTTTAAACACAAATGAGAATTTATTGTCAGAACATGGGCCTGTCTGAGAACACACAAAGCTTGGAATGTGGTTTTGGCCTTGAGAACACATTGAAATCAAGGTTCTAGATGCCCTCGGGCCACCCACTCTGTACCTGGGTTGTGTAGTGTCCCCCAAAACTCATGCTGACCTGGAAGCTCAGAATGCAGTCTTATTTGGAAATAGAATCTTTGTGGTATGATTAGTTAAAATTAAGGTGAGGTCACACTGGGCTCGGTTGAGCCTTCATCCAATGACTGGTGTCCTTATAAGAAGACATGCAGAGGGCTTCCCTGGTGGTCTGGTAATTAAGAATCCACCCCCCGATGCAGGGGATGTGGATTCCTTCTCTGATCAGGGAACTGAGAGCCCACAGGCCAGGGAACAACCAGGCCCAGGAGCCACACCTACTGAGCCTGAACTCTAAAGCCTGAGCCGAAACTCCTGGAGGCCAAGAGCCCGTGCTCCGCAGCAGGGGAGCCCCACAGTGAGAGGCTCATGCGCTGCAGCAAGGGAGCCCACGTGCAGACAAAAAGAAACAAAACCAACATCTCTCTTTAAAAAAAAAGATATGCAAACAGATGCAGAAAGAAGATGTGAAGACACACACTGAAATATCGAGGTGATGTGTCTACAGACATGCCAAGGACTGCCAACAGGAGCTACCAGAGAGACAGGGAAGGATCCTCTTCTAGAGACTTCGGATGGAGTATGGCTCTGCTGGCGTCTCGATTCTGGACTTCTAGCCTCCAACTATGCACAGTTTCAGTTGTTTTAAGCCCCATGGGTTGTAGTAATTTGCTACAGCAGCCCTTGGAAACAAATATACCCTCTTCTTGCTTATGCCAGTTTCTCTTTTCCCTCTGGCTACGGACCAGCCCCTCTACAACGTAACCCACCGGGCCACCACGAGCTTGCAGAGTGGGTAGTCGTCAATCAAGCTTCAAAAAAAGAGTCGTCCCTTTCTACCTCCCCAGTAGATGTCTCTGGGAAAGAACTTGAATTAGCCCAGCTTATTGCAAGATGAATCTGGACCACTGGGACGTCCCTGGTGGTCCAGTTGTTAAGACTTCGCCTTCCAATGCAGGGGGTCCAGGTTCCATCCCTGGATGGGGAGCCAAGATCCCACATGCCTTGTAGCCAAAAAATCACAATATGAAACAGAACCAGTATTGTAACAAATTCAACAAAGACTTCAAAAACGGTCCTCATCAAAAAACTAAAAAAAAAAAGAAAGAAAGAAAGAAAAGAAATCTAGACCAATCAGCTATGGCCACAGAGAGTGACGTAGCACCGGATGTTAGCTCCCAAAGTTGCCATGACGATGGGAAATGGGATAAAGGAGAACTTCTAGGGTAAAAAGGGCTCACTGCAGACACCCTTAAGTCATTATTCCATAAATGCTGGCGTCTCTGGACTGTGTTCATCTGTCCCTATTATGTCCGTGTGTATCTGTTGATGAAAACTGGGGTAAAAAAAAAAAAAAAGGAAAAAACACTGAATCTTAAAAAGCCAGAAATCTAGGCTGACCGATGGAAGACTTTGGCAATGTGCAATGTCAAAGAGAGGAAGGACCCCAGTGATCTGGAAGGACTAATGGCACAGCTTACAAAGTAAATAATCTGATGGTCCTTCCCCCGTGCTGTCTGCCTGGAATGGCAAATTGATGGCCTTCAGCTCTGCGGATCTCAAGAAGTGGTCGAAGAAAATGGTGCTTGCTTCAGTCTTTGTCTCTGCGGGTCTTTCTCTTCTCAGTTGCAGTGTGGAAGCTGAGACAGTCACAAAAAGACGAACGCTGTGTGATTCTCCTTACAGCAAGTAGCCAGAGTAGGTCAGTTCATCGAGACAGAGGGTAGAATGCTAATACTTTGATGCAAAAGAGACCTGGGTTCACCTCTGAGTTTCCCATAGACCTGAGCATGAACTTGGCTGGGCAACATAGATGCTCAATTTTCAAAAATGTTTATTGAACCAAAATGAACATTTTCTCATTCAAGTAACTAATTCATATTGAGTGCCAGGTTCCCTACAATTCTTGGAGCCACCATCCACAAATTTACAGTAGCCTCTGATTCCCCAGCCTAAGCTGGAATTGGTAAGCTGCCCTAGCCCATGAACATTTGGGAGTGTGCGCTTTTTCTGCTCTGCGTGTAAGGTCCTGGCAGCGTTGCAACTCTGGTTTCAGAAATGAGGAGCAATGTAGCCCCACTGCCATTAAACTTGTCAAGTTTAGTTTCCCAAAAGGTACGTTGCACGTCTAACACTGCCACCTAACGAAGACCCTGGTTGGTTACGTGGACTCATCCAGCCCAGCTCAGCAATGCAGTCACTGACATTCACATTAGTCTATTGGGTTCACATCAGGGAGGAGCTGGAATTCACCCCTTGAGATGTTCATCATAGAAGGGTCTCAGCCATCATTTAACGTTCCCCTTGTTTTTATCTTATTCTAATTTATTTATTTATTTTTGGCCATGTGGGGTTTTCATACCAACCAGGAATTGAACGCATGTCTGCTGCAGTGGACGCAGAGTCCTCACCAGTAGACCAGGAAGTAGCACGCCCCCACCTCCTTATTTTTATTTATTTAGTTTCAGCTGCATTAGAACATCATTGCTTTGCCCAGGGTTTCTCTAGTTGAGGAGAGTGGAGTGGACGCAGAGTCCTCACCAGTGGACCAGGGAAGTAGCCCTCCCCTCCTTATTTTTATTTATTTAGTTTCAGCTGCATTAGAACGTCATTGCTTTGCCCAGGTTTCTCTAGTTAGGGAGAGTGGGGGCCACTCTTCGTTGAAGTGTGTGGGCTTCTCATTGCAGTGGCTTCTTTAGCCGCAGAGCGCAGACTCTGGAGTGAAAGCTCCATAGTTGTGGCGTGGGCTCAGTGTTCCGAGGCATGCGGATCTTCCCGGACGAGGGATCGAACCTGTGCCCCCTGCATTGGCAAGCAGATTCTTACCCACTTCACTACCAGGGAAGTCCACCACCTCCCCCCTTGTTAAAAATGAAGACACTGACACCCAGAGACAGTTAAGGGACTTTGTAATAGAAACAAAAGGTATAAATGGGGATCAAACCCAGACCTTTGGAGACCAAGTACAGACGAATTTCCACTACAACAGGCTACTGCCTGAGCTTTTAAGTCATCTCTGCTCAGGAACCTAGCCAATTTTCTTAGTACTTCTCCAGTTTTAATGTATGCACTGTCAAAGTAGCGTGTATAAAAATGTACATTGTTAACTATGATAATTAAATCCCGGACTCCTCTGTACATTTCACTATAATGGCATATATCACAACATTTTATAATTATCTCTTTGTGGCCTGTCTCCCATTCCTCCCCCACCAGACTGTAAATTCCCTGACAACAAGGACCGTCTTGTTCTCAGGACCAAGCAGAGCAGCTGACACAAGTATGATCCTGGATAGATGGTAGTTAGATCGTTAACTGCGAATGAGACGTGTATCGTCTGTAATAACAAATGTGCATTTCATCTCTTAGCCTTTGGAGAAGCAAGTTATCTGAGAACACTTAGGGCATGCATAGATGCCCCAGTAAATTGTCAGAAGTGTAACAGAATTCTGCAGATTCCTTGTGGTTTTTTGTTTGGGAGGCTTTTGTTTTATTGCTCTGTAATAAATTTCAAGCATCCTTTATGTGTCAGGAGACAGGATAACTGAATCAAACATTTTAGCAGGACCCAAATTTTAAGCATGTGATCTGCTATAATAATTTTCAGAATTAACTCAGTTGTTCATAATTCTTTATGTGCTAAAAAGCTGGGTGGCCCAGCCAATGATATATCCATCTGGGAACCAAAAGCAATTTCAGAAAAAGTCAAATCCTTCACTCGTGTTTCTCAGAAACCAGAAAGTACAGCTTAACACATGGTCCAGAGAAGCCCTTATTAGAAAATCCTCTCTTTTCCTAATTCTCTCCCTCATATCCTGCAAATTTTCAGCATCACCTTCTATACATTTTTGGTGCACTTCTGGATCAAAGTGGTGAAATCATATCACCAATGCATCTCCTCTCCAGCCTCAAGCCAATAAAATGGTACTAAATTAATTTTAAAGGTACAAACACCCAATAGAAAAGAGATGGAAAAAATACAAAAAAAAAAGAAAAGATGAGGAGATGGGATACAAAGAGGCAAGAGATTTCAGCACAGTCCTGCAAGATAGTGAGCCCACTGAGACACCATAGTAACTACTGGGTGAGAAGTCCCAGCCAGGAATATCCTAAATGCTATTACACTCTGAGGCTCCCAGCATGTCATGCAGACAGAGAGACTCAGGATTCAGAAATGCTTGGTGCAAGTGAAATGTGAGGCTGACACAGAAAATTATAGAATATGTGCCCAGGGAGCCAGTGGACTCACCGCCTCTCACACGCACATGTGGAAACACTGACGCCTGGAAGCAATACATACCTCCCCCACGCAAACCCTCAGACAGCTTCTCCTTAAAGAAATGGAATGTTCCAGGGGAAAGAAGCTCTGTGTTCTGGCGTTTAGGCACCCCGGATCATGAACAACAGATCTCTTGATCATCTTTCTTGAGAAGCCTCACCTAGGAAATGCAACAGGGCATAATCCTTCCAAAGGGGAATTTAGCAATTCCAAGGCAGAGGGCAGCTGTGTGTGTTCTTGACCAGAAGGTCAGCTTCTGCAAATCTACTGAAGCAGCATGAAAAAGACATGTGCACAAGGGTATTCTGTAATAGCAACTGACTGGGCCCAAATATCGTCCATAGCAATGGATTGAATAAACACTGGTACATCAAGGGACTTCCCTGGTGGTCCGATGGTTGAGACTTCATCTTCCAGTGGAGGGGTTTGGGGTTCGATCCCTGGTCAGGGAGCTAAAATCCCTCATGCCTGGGGGCCTAAAAAATACAACATAAATAGAAACCGTATTGTAGCAAATTCAATAAAGACTTTTTGAAAAATGGTCCACATTAAAAAAAAGAAAACTTTATAGAAAAAGAAACAATGGTACCTCAAAACAATGGGAAGCTTTACACCCACAAAGAGAAATGAGGAAGTTGCTTATAAACTTGAGACCCCATGGGCTGTAGCCCACCAGGGTCCTCTGTCCATGGGTTTCTCCAGGCAAGAATATTGGAGCAGGCTGCCATTTCCATCTTCAGGGGATCTTCCCAATCCAGGGATCAAACCCGAATCTCTTACATCTCCTGCTTTGGCAGGGGTGTTCTTTACCACTAACACCACCTGGGAAGTCCCGCAACAGTGCTGATCTGCCTTAATTATACATACATCCCCTCCCTCCAGAACTTCCCTCCCTTCCCCCTAGTCCCATCCCTCCAGGTCATCACATTAACAGGGGTGGGGGGGCAGGGAAGCAAAGTACAGAGCAATATTTAGAGTATGTTACCTTCTACATAAGAAAAGAAATGTGAATATAGACACATTTTTTTAAAAGAATAGCATGATAAAACAAAACCAGTTGTAAAAACCGTTTACCTAAACACCTCACTTAAAAGTCAGAAATTGACAGACTCAATAAAAACAAAACCTAACTGTATTATTTGCAGGAAACACACTTGAAACATAAAGATGGAGGCAAGCTGACTGTAAAAGGATAGGTTAAGATCTATCACACAACCACTAAGCATAAGAAAGCTGGCGTGACTCTGAAAATAGGCAAGGGACTTCCCTGGTGGTTCAGTGGCTAAGACTCCACACTCCCAATGCAGGGGGCCCAGGCTCCATCCCTGGTCAGGGAACTAGATCCCCGTTTTGGATAAGGCCTGGCACAGACAGGTAAATCAGAAAAGAGCTGCCGAGGTAAACTTCAAGAGAAAGAACTCTACTAACGATCAAAACGGGGCAGTTTGTTATAATAAAAGGGTCAGTTCATCAGGAAAATATAACAGTCTTAACTGTGCATACAGCTCATAACATAGCTCCCAGATACATGAGATAAAATATGAGAGAACTGGTTTTCCTAATAGATCCCTGCAGCTTTAGGCGGTAAGCTTCTCATTTGTCACTTTGAGAGCGTGCCTAGAGTTGACAACTGGCTGCCCTGATTTATCGTTTTTTGGTTTTTTTTTTTCTAAGACTTCTGCTGTTAACAATAGCCAGTGTGCTCCCCGATCCTCAGGCTTTTCTTCGCTTCCTACCATCCAGCTCTCACAGCCACTGCAGCAGCAGATGCCTTGCTTTCCACCCACATTTTACCCCAATTAACCACAGGTTAAAGGCTTAATAATCGCAATGCCGCTGCATGCCAGGTGTCCATCACACCCTCTTGTCACTAATAACGGGATCCTCAAGGCTTCAGTTGGTGAGTAATCCAGCTCCAAACATCTGTCTGCTTTCTAGGGGTCACACCTGTTATGACTGTCTCTGTCTGAGCCTCCCAGACAGCCAAGCCTGAGGCCATCTGAAGGAGCTAGAGTGTGTGTGTGTTGGAGGTGGGGTGGGGGCGGGTGGGACGGAGAGTGCACTGTAGGGAAGGGAGGGGAAGCGAGGCAGGAGAGAGAAAGAGCCAATACAAGGGTGTATTGCCAGCTGGCCATTGCCTATTAATGTGCACAGCCCTGTGGGACCGCCCGCTTCTCAGCACAGACTGTCTAGGAGGGGGAAAAAGGGAAGAACTGATCAGTTGGCTCCATCTCCACCAGTCAAAGGTTGGCCCTAGAGTTGTCCTTGTGGGGACACCAGCAGGGAATCACAAAGTCTCCCTCCTCAGCATCAGTGGGGTGGCCCTCTGGCTCAAGACTAGAATCGTACAACATGGGAGCTGTGAAGGAAAGCGCAGTCAAGGCGTGTGACGGCAGTCAAAGCCCCTGAAGAGAGGCTTCTTGCAGCAACAGCTGGGAAAGGACGTCTGAGGCCGAGAATCCAGATGGTCCATAGGAAGGATCTGATACAAAGTATCTGCCAAACCTAAAGAGTAAATTGGTACAGCCACTATGGAAAACAGTGCAGAGATTCCTTGTAAGATTAAAAATAGAGCCACCATGTGATACAGCAATCCCACCCATAGGTATATATTTGGGGAGAAAATGAACACAGAAAGTCAAAAACATGCATGTTCATAGCAGCGTTGTTTACTAGTGCCAAGACACGGAAGCAGTCCAAGAGCCTATCAACAGATGAATGGGTCAAGATACCGATGAAGGTGGTATGCATATACAGTGAGCACCACCCAACCACTAGAAAGAAAGGGAACAATGAAGTCCCACCTTTACAGTAGCACAGATGGACCTGGAGAACAGTATGAGAAAAGTGAAATGCTGAATGATATCACTTATATGTGGGGATCTAAAAAATAACACCATTGTATGTGCATGTAAGACAGAAAGAAACTCACAGATCTAGAGAACAAAATAGCCGTAACCACAGGCAGAGGGAGAGCATGAGGGACAGGTTAGAAGCGTGAGATTAGCAGATGCAAGCTATGCTATCTAAAATAGATAAGCAGCAAGGATACACTGTATAGCACAGGGAATTATAGCCGCTATCTTGTAATAACTTATAGTGGAGTACAGCCTGCAAAAATACTGAACCACAGTGCTATCTATACACCTGAAACTAATATAATATTGTAAATCAACTATAGTTTGATTTTTAAAATAATAAAATGGGAAGTTCTCACCATCAAAAAGGAAAAACCCTATAAGTAGTGCATTAAATGTGAAGTATCAAATGCATTCCCTTTGAAGTCAGAAAGGAAACAAGGTTGCTAAGAGCACCGTTCCTGTCTACAATGTTACCCTTCAGGGCAGTTCAGTAAAGCATGAAAAGGAAAGAAAAGCTATAAGGATTGGACAGGAAGAAATAAAGCTGTTCTGATTCACAGAGAATAAGGCTGTATTCTTAGAAAATTCAAAAAATCTATAGATGAACTGTTAGAATTAATAAGTGAATTTATAAGGGACAATGGGAGAAAAAGGTCCATGTAAAAAAGCCATTTTATTTCCACATGGGAGCAACAAACCAATAGAAAATGAAAATTTAAACATATACCATTTACAAAAGTACCAAAAACACCAAATATTGCTCAACTATGGAGCCCACAGATGAGCAGCTCAACACTAATTACTGAAAAGCAAAAAAGCAAGTCAAGATAAAATGAAGTAAAAACACTCAATGCCCGAATGGGCTCTGAGCTGTTAACTTCCATTTCTGTTTCATTTTGTTCATTGCCTCCAGCCTAGCCCAGGTCCTGTCTCCAGTAGTATTCCTCCCTGGGAGGCGTAATTGAAAAGGTGATAAGACCTGTTCTGTAAACTGAAAGATAAATATGAGTGGTAGATTGAATGCCACCAGACCACTCTGAAGGCCTTCTGGGGAAAAGGCAAAGATACTCCCTGGATGGGATCTGACTCTCGCAGTGTACCTGGAGGCCAGAATCTGAAAGAAGAGCTCAGAAACTTTACAAACTGTGCGATGGAGCCTCTGGCTCTCCTTTCCTTCCACTCAGGCGTGGCATTGGGAGACTCTGCTCTACACCCGTGTCAGTCGAGTGGGAGAAGAGCCTTTCTCACACACGGGAAGAGAAACCTGTCCATTGTTCAAGGAATTGGGCCAAAGCTCCCCTGGGGTTGAAAAGTGAAAAAGTGTTCATCATTCAGTCGTGTCTGACTCTTTGCAACCCCATGGGCTGTAGCCCACCAGCCTCCTCTGTCCATAGAATTCTCCAGGCAAGAATACTGAAGAGGGTAGCTGTTCCCTCCTCCAGGGGGTCTTCCTGACCCAGGGATCAAACCTGGGTCCCCTGCATTGCAGGCTGAGCCACGAGGGAAGCTCCTGGGGTTGGCTGGAAGCTACTTGTATATATCACCCACTTTCCCACCCAAAGCCCCAGCCCCTTGCGTCTCACCCTCCACTCGTTTTGCCCACAGCACCATTTCGTTTGTTTGCCTGAGATAAGCCTTCCAAGCCTGATATTGCAACCCTCAGTCCCTCATTCTTTGTCACGTTCTGCCAGGACATTCCCGGGGCTTCAGGAGCCTGTGCTGGCACGTTAGAGCTCCTGGACGGTTCACCACAAGGCAATTTGGTTTCCTTAACTAAAGCTGACAAGGTTTAAATGACCTTTTGACATGTTGGAAGCCAGGGGAAACGCATGGACTCTAAAACACAAAAAGTCAGTACAGTGGTTCAGACTCCACACTCCCGATGCAGGGCTAGATTCCCGGTCAGGGAACAAAGACCCCACATGCCAAGTGATGTGGCCAAAATAATTTTTTTCTTTAAAAATATCAATATGAATATGTATTTAAATGTTCACAAAATGGAACCTAAGCAGCTAGTCAATTTCAATTCCCTTCAGCCTTTCCTGGGTTCTGTGTGAATTACATTTAGCGTGGTTCATGGATACATTTTAATGTGCTTAGGGGGAAGATGCTGTCTCTAAAATTTGGAGCACTCAGTGGCCTTCTGAAGTCTCATATGGTGGTCTCAAGTTGTGTCTGACTCTTTGCAACCCCATGGACTATAGCCTGCCCGGCTCCTCTGTCCACAGATTTCTCCAGGCAAGAATACTGGAGTGGGTTGCCATTTCCTTCTCCAGGGGATCTTCCCAACCCAAGGATTGAAGCCAGGTCTCCTGCATTGCAGGCGGATTTTTTTACCCACTGAGCCATCAGTGAAGGCTGGAGTCTTATATATGGGCCTCCACAATTTCCAAGGTGGGCTTGCAGGGGAACTTCACAAGTTGAAGATTAAATGAGATCATAGAAAGTAAACTACTTTGAAAGAACAAGAAGTATCTGCATAAATGCCAGTAAATGTTTTTTTAGGCTCTTTGAGGATCTCTTCTTATCCTCTGCTTTTCTGATATTAGAGAATGAGTCACGATTCCCCAGGCCTCTTCCATCCCCAACTCCTACTTCTGTTTCCTCCACTAACCCAAGCCCACTCTAAATCTGCCACCCAAGCCTAGACAAACTTCAAGTAAAGAAAACTTCGCTCTGTCATTTCTTGTGCCCCAGAGAAACATGGTTTTTGTAAGGCTCACAGGCTCACAATGTCACATCACCCGTGCCTAAAGTGAAAAAAGTGTTAGTCATTCAGTCGTGTCCAACTCTTTGTGACCTCGTGAACATCAGCCCACCAGGCTCCTCTGATCATGGGATTCTCCAGGCGAGAATACTAGAGTGGGTTGCCATTCCCTCCTCCAGGGGGTCTTCCTGACCCAGGGATGGAACTCGGGACTCCTGCATTGCAGGCAGATTCTTTACCATCTGAGTCACCAGGGAAGCCCCACCCATGCCTTAGGTATCAGCAATTGATTTAGGAAGATTTGGGAACCAAGATTAATAGGGACAAATTTGGGGTCTCCTCAATGCCCTGCACCAGGGACAGGCTTTGTGGACGACAGTTGTTCAATGGATGGGGAATGGAGTCTGGTGGTGGTGGTGGGGAGATGGTGCAGGCGGAAATGCAAGCAATAGTTGGGGTGGGGAGAGGCAGATGAAGCTGTCCTGCTGCTCACCTCCTGCTGTGTGGTTGTGAACTGGGGGCTGGGGTTCCCTGCCCCAGCCCATTGTCATCTGTCCTCCCGGAACCCTTCCCTTTTCCCCTAAAATGTTTCCAACATACTTAGTTCTCATGCTCAGTCCCCCAGGATTGAAGCAAAGGGGCGTTTCCTTCCTTCTTCCTCCCTATCTTTTGAGTTTGAAAGCTCTTCTCAGCAAAACCAGGATTGTCTCACATTATTGTTAGTTCATGGGCAGGGGATGGTGGTGATGATGATGTGCGTGTGGGTGTGTGTGTCAGTTGTGTCAGGCTCTTTGCGACCCTGTGGACTGTAGCCCACCAGGCTCCTCTGTCTGTGGGACTGCCCAGGCAACAATATGGAGTGGGTTTCCTACTCTGGGGGATCTTCCCTACCCAGGAGTCAAACCTGTATTTTCTGTATCTCCCGCAGTGGCAGGCAGATTTTTTACTATCAGCGCCACCTGGGAAGCCCAATAATTATGATACTAATAATTTTTGTGTCGTAGAGTTGTTTTTAAGGGATGCAAGACCACACTTTGTGATTTCTCCAGCAGCCTCTTGGACTTTAGAATCCATATTCTCAAACTATAGCATTTATTAGAGAATGTGTGATTAATCTAAGTTTTGCTCATGGTTTAAAAAAATCCCCTGGGGTGTTAGAAGACCTTGAGTCTAAAGCGATGAGGGCTCTTTGAGGAGATACTATTTCCCCACACTGCGCATCACCTGTGGAGTCACAGACAGATGGACAGAATCAGGAATTTTCTTCCCTACCCCCCGAATCTGCTCTTCCTCCTCTACTCCGTTTCTGAGTCTGAAATTGGTCATTGATTCACCCTCTGAACCTTGGAGTCACTTTCAATTTCTCTTCTATCTTCATGGCAAAAGCCAGTGTTAATTTCCTCTCCTGTGACGCACCTCTTTCTGGCCAGCCCTGCTCTGAATCCTTGCCTGTGATCGGTCCCCACACCTGGAGCCCTATCCACACTGGTCCCTACCAAACAGTCCAAAAGTTGATGTTTTCCCAACCAAAGTTCATGTCATGAAGAGCTGGGGATAGTTCTCACCTGATCGTCTATCAGGGTAAGGAAATTTTCTTTCATTAGCAATTTTAAAAAATCAGGAGTAAGGATTTACTGTATAGCAGATATTCAATATCTTTTAGCATCCTGTCATGGAAAAGAATCTGAAAAAGTACATACATATGTGTGTTTACATATGTGTGTATGTATATGTGTATATGCATACATATTATTAAAGTATATTAAAAAAAAGTATATATGCTGAATGTTTGTATACTGAATCACATTGTCGTGTACCTGAAACTAACACAGTATTGGAAATCAACTATACTTCAGTTGGGCTTCCCAATTGGCCAAAATGCACAGGGAATCTCTCTGGACTAGGTGGTACTAGCGGTAAAGAACCCGCCTACCAATGCAGGAGACATAAGAGATCTGGGTTTGATCCCTCTGCCTGCAAGATCCCCCGGAGGAGGGCATGGCAACCCACTCCAGTGTTCCTGCCTTGAGAATCCCGTGGACAGAGGAGCCTGGCGGGCTACTAACCATGGGATCTCAAAGAGTCAGCACGATTGAGGCGACACAGCACAGCATACCTCGATTCCATAATAATTTTTACAATCAGGAGTAAGTATTAAGTTTACTATTATGTTTTAGTATCTTAAATAGCATGTGGAATTCTTATTGGATCAATTGGTATGCTATATCTTATTAAACCATTTTTTATTTTTATGCCATTTTACCCTCCTATGACAAACCCTACTTCATCAGCGCAGCATATAATTGTTTGAAGTTGAATTTTGTTTGCCAGTGTTTTGTTTGGAGTTTTCACAGATATGATTCTCAATAATCAGGGCATTACAATAGCAATGATTTTCAAACAGTGAGCTGTATGGCCCTTAGTTTCCATAGAGGCCCCAAGTATATCTGAGGATGAGGAATAGAAATAGAAAGGGAAATAGAAAAAGGAATAGCAACTCTTTAATTTGACATTTTTATTGAAATGGGTGTAGATTCGCACACAGTTATAAGAGATAGTCCAGAGAGATTCCCTGTGTATTTTGGCCAATGTACCTCATTCGTAACATTTTCAAACTTATAGTATATCAGAACCAGAATATTGTCATTCTGTAATCCAGGGTCTTACTCAGATTTCCTGAGTTTTACTTATACTGTGTGTGTATGCAGGTTTATGTAAGTTCACCTGGGTAGATTCATGCATCCACCAGCACCGTCAGCCACTCAGCAGTCCCGGCACCACAGAGATCCCTCATGTTACCCTTTTATAATCACTCCCATACCTCCTGACCCCCCTTGACTCCGCCCTTCTCTAATCCCTGGAAACCTATATTATGTCCTCCATTTCTTTTTTTTCCACTTCAAAAAAATGTTTCTTGAATGGAACGTACAATGTGTAACCTTTCGGGATTGGGATTGGCTTTTCTCACTCAGCATGATTTCCTGGCTATTCATTCAAGTCAGTGTATGTAGCAACAGCTGGTTCCTTTTTCATTGCTGAGTAGTACTCCATGGTATGGATGTTCCGAAGTTCGTTTAGCCATCTGTCTGCTGAAGGACATCTGAATGGTTTCCAGTTTTTGACTATTACAAATAAAGCTGTTATGAATATTTGCATACAGGTTTTTAGGGAAATGTAAGTTCTCATTTCTCTGGGATAAATGCTCAATTGATGGGCTGTATGGTAACTGCATATCCAACCTTATAAGCAGCTGTCAAACTGTTTCCCGGGGGTGATGGTAGCATTTTATATTCACTTCAGCAAGTGTAAGAGTGAGCTCGTTTCTTCGTTTCCCTGCCAGCATTTGGTGTTGCCACTACTTTTTATTTCAGTGATTCTGATACGTAGGTAGTAATAGCTCATTGTGGATTTTTTTTTCCCTTTGAGATGTAGTTGTATACAATAATTATTAATTTCAGGTGTTCGTCGTGGTTTTATTTTGCATTTCCATGATGGTTGATGATGTTTAAGACTTTTTCACACGCTTATTTGTCATCTTACACCCTTTTCAATGAAGTGTCTATTCATGTCTTTTACCCATTTTCTAATTATTGTCTTTTAGAAATTGCTCCTTTGTTAAATATGCTTTGCAAGTATTTTCTCCCAGTGTGTAATCTTTCCTCTTCAGAACAAAAGTTTTTAATTTCAGTGACATCAAGTTTATCAATTTTTCCTTTTATGGATCACATTTTTTGTGTGTCAAGTCTAAGAACTCTGTCTCTAGTTCTAAATTCTAAAGATTTTTGTTCTTTTTGCTTTATGTTTGTATCTATGATCTATTTTGACTTAATTTTTGTATAAGGTGTGAGATTTAGGTGAAAAGAGATTCTTTGTGGATGTTCAGTTGTCTTAGCACCATCTGTTGTAAAGGCTATTTTCCCCTCTGTTGAATTTTTTCTTTTGCACCTTTTCAAAAAACAGGTGAGGATGGTTGTTTGGGTCTGAATCTGGGTTCCCCATGACCTTGTGTATATCTCTCTGTCATTAACACACAGCCTTGAACCCTGTAGCTACGCAATATCCTGAAATCAGGTAGACTGATTTTTCCCACTTTATTCTTCCTCTTCAAAATTATTTAGGCTATCTATTTTGTTTTGTATGTCTATATACATTTTATTTTTTTAATGTTTATTTATTCTTGGCTGTGCTGGGTCTTTATTGCTAAGCAGGCTTTTCTCCATGTGAGCGGGGGCTACTCTCCAGCTGCGGTTCGTGAGCTTCTCATTGGAGAGGCTTCTCTTGTTGCAGAGCACACGCTCTAGAGTGCAGGCTCAGTAGCTGGGGCACATGGGGTCAGTTGTCCCATGGCACATAGGATCTTCCCGGTCAGGAATTGAATGTGTCTCCTGCATTGGTAGGCGAATTCTTTACTACTGAGTCACCAGGGAAACCCTCCATATAAAACTTTAGAAGAGGCTTATCTGCATCTGCAAAAAACCTTGTGAGATATTGACAAGAGTTGTTTTAAGTCTATCAGTCAGTCTGGGGAGAACTGGCATCTTTATTGAGTCTTCCAATCTATAACACAGTATGTCTTCCCATTTACAGAGTTCTTCTTTGATGTTTTTCATCAGCATTTTGCCGTTGTTAGCGTTCAGATCCTGTACACGTTTGGTTAAGTGTATAATATAAGTACTTCATTTTCATTAGACTGACTGAATGGCATTATGAGAATATATTAGCTCTCAGAGGGTTGGGGTGGGGATTTTCTATGTACAGTCAGGACATCTATAGATAAAGGTAGTTTTCTTTTTTCTTTCTTAATCTGCATGCCTTTCATCTATTTTTTTCTTAGGTTTGTGGACTGGCTAGCATTTCCAGTACCATGCTGAGTGAGGGTGGTGAGAGTGGACACCTTTTGCCTACTCCCAGATCTTAGAGGGAAGGCAGGCAGTCTTTCACAGTTAGGTTTAAAGTTAACTGTAGGATTTTCGTAGAGGTTCTTTATCAATTTGTAGAATTTCCCTTCTGTCACAAACTTGCTGAAAGTTTCTGTCATAGTGGGTATTCAGTTCAGTTGCTCAGTCGTGTCCAACTCTTTGCAACCCCATGAATCGCAGCACGCCAGGCCTCCCTGTCCATCACCATCTCCCGGAGTTCACTCAGACTCCTGTCCATCGAGTCGGTGATGCCATCCAGCCATCTCATCCTCTGTCGTCCCCTTCTCCTCCTGTCCCCAATCCCTCCCAGCATCAGAGTCTTTTCCAATGAGTCAACTCTTCACGTGAGGTGGCCAAAGTACTGGAGTTTCAGCTTTAGCATCATTCCTTCCAAAGAAATCCCAGGGCTGATCTTCAGAATGGACTGGTTGGATCTCCTTGCAGTCCAAGGGACTCTCAAGAGTCTTCTCCAACACCACAGTTCAAAAGCATCAATTCTTCGGCGCTCAGCCTTCTTCACAGTCCAACTCTCACATCCATACATGACCACAGGAAAAACCATAGCCTTGACTAGACAGACCTTAGTCGGCAAAGTAATGTCTCTGCTTTTGAATATACTATCTAGGTTGGTCATAATTTTTCTTCCAAGGAGTAAACGTCTTTTAATTTCACGGCTGCAATCACCATCTGCAGTGATCTGGATTTTATCAAATGCTTTTGTGTCATGATTCTGGGTGGCACCAGCAATAAAGAATCAGCCTGCTGATGCAGTGAGATGCAGGAGACACAGGTTTGATTCCTGGGTGGGGAAGATCCCCTGGAGAAGGAAATGGCAGTCTGCTCCAGTATTCTTGCCTGGAAAACTCCATGGACAGAGGAGCCTGGTGGCTACCGTCCATGGGGTCGCAAAGAGTGAGGCACGACCGAGTGACTAAGCACAAATCATGATCATATGAGTAATGGTTTTCAGCTTGTTGAGATGGTGGATTTCATTGAGTGGTTTTGAACACTGGACCAGGCTTGCATACCTGAAATGTATCTCACGTGGCCTTGGCATATAGTTCTTTTTATATTTTGCTAAATTCCGCTTGCTAGTATTTTGTCAAAGAGTTTTGTGTCTGAGTTCATGAGGAATGCTGGTCTACAGTTTTCGTTTTTGGTATTGTTTTTGGTATCAAGGTAATAGTAACTTTATAAAATGAGTTGGGAAGTGTTTCTTTCTTGTCTGTTTTCTGAAGAAATTATATAGAATTATATACAAATTATATAGAATTATATAGAAATTATAGAATTATAATTACATAGAATCATGTGGAAATTATATAGAAGAATATTAATTCTTCTTTACATGTTTGGTAGAATTCTCCAGTGGATCTATCTGAGGATGGATTTTTTTTTCAACACTTTTAAAATGACTAATTCAGTTACTCTAGTGATTACAAGACTAATCAGATTGTCTGTTTCATCTTGTTTGGATTTTGGTAGGTTGTGGGGTTCTTTCGAGGAAATGGTCCTTTTTCACTAAGTTGTCAAATTTATCACTGTAAAGTTATTCAGTATAGTATAACCTTATTACCTTTGTAGTAAAAGATATATAATGCCCCCTCATTTTTAAAACAGAAAAACAAAGAGTTTGTTACTCTATTGTATGTTACAAAATAATTATAGATTGTGGAATGCAGTTTAAAGATGACATATGCTAACAAGCACCTTGTATTATATGGCACTGCCATAATTCAAAATCTTTTTATCTTGGAATTTTTTGGCACTAAAAATTAAAATTTGTGTTCACAGGCACACCAAGGCGTGTATCCTATAAGGATGATATCAGTGATTTTTTAAAGTTGTTATTATTCTGGTGCCTCAAACAAGCTTTATAAACTTCTGTGATAATTATTTAACACTTTAATTATTTAGTTAAATTATATGAATTATTAAATTATTTCTTTAACGTTTTAATGTTTATTCCTGTAACACTCTACATTGATTTTTGGAAAATCATCCCCTTTTTTTTTCCTTTTAACAAAAAGGGGTAGAAAGTTTATTACTCTATTGAATGACAAAAAAATTGACAGAATCTGTAGAGATAGCCTCTATTTAATTCTTTTAATTGTTAATTTAGGTCTTTTCCTGCTTCATCAGTCTTCCTACAGCCTTATCAGTTGTACTGATCTTTTCCCCAAGAACCAGATTTTTGTTTCATTGATTTCCTCTATTTTCCTATTTTCCATATCATTGATTTCTGCTTTTGTCTTTATTCCTTCCTTCTTCTTGTTTTGGGCTTATTTTGCTTTTCTTTTTCTAGACTCTTGAAGTAGACTCCTGGGTTATTAACTTGAGACTTTTCCTCATTTCTAATATAAGCATTCACTGCTGGAAGAATCCTTCTCAGCATTCCTTTTGTGTCATCCCAACATATTTTGATACATTGTATTTTTTGTTTTCATTCAGTCCCGTGCGATTTAATAGAGTGTGTTTCATTCATTCTCCATGACCCACTCTTAATACAATGACACCACGAAAAACTTCAGTTTACAGACAGATCTCAGCTATGTCCTGTGTGAAAAAGAAAAACACCAAGAAAGTAGAAATGCTCTCAAACTCAAGTGTGCATCTGGAAGCAATTCAAAGGTATCACACTGGCCTTAGAGGAGAGTCAGAAAGAAATTATGTGGGAAGAAGTGAATGTAGTAGACAGTCAGTCCAGCCATCTGTCAGCTTCCTGAAGACCTGCTCAGCTTCCTGAAGACCTGCTCAGCTTCCTGAAGACCGGCTCTGCTCCTGTGAGGAGAAAACATGAGGCATTACTAGATGGTGTACGTGAAATTCAATCCTCTGTTCATTATGCCAAAAAGCTTCTTATTAAGACCTCGTTTTCTCTGCTTACAATAGTTTTACAGGGAATTGGACTTCTGTGGCCTTTAATATTGAAAAGATGTCTTATTGAGATTGATTGTGTGTGTTCTATTCCCCCCCCCCGCCCCCGCCTCCTGCCCACTTCCCCCCCTCCCCCCTGCCGCCGCCCCCTGCCCACTTCCCCACCACCACCACCGCCCCCTGCCCTGAGATGAAGGCTTCTTTTTTGATCCATGGATTTTTGGAACTGAGTTGTTTAATTCCTACATGTACAGAAATGTTCTAATTGTCTATTATTGATTTCTAGTTTGATTCCATTATGGTCAGAGAACATTGTGTGATTTCATTTTATTTATCTATGTTTTTAGTAGTGATTTTGTTTTTGAAAAAATTTTTTGAGGTTTATTTTATGTCTCAGGAGATCATCTATCTTGGTGAATGTTTCTTGGGCGCTTGAAAAAGAACTTATATTTTGTTGGTGGGCAGAACGTTTTATAATTATGAATTAGAGCCTGATGATTGATTATGCTGTTCAGACCTCCTGTATCTCTGATTTTAAGGCTGGTTACAACTCTAGTTGTTGTTGAGTCACTAAGTAATTCTGTCTCTGTGTGACCCCATGGCCTGTAGCCTGCCAGATTCCTCTGTCCATGGAATTCTCCAGGCATCTAGTAATTCTTTTTTAACAGTCATTTTTTATTCATTTACTTATTTGGCTGTGGTGGATCTTAGTTGTGGCATGCGGGATCTCTAGTTGAGTGTGGGTTCTAGTTCCCGGACCAGGGATTGAACTGGGGACCCCTGCCTTGAGAGCTTGGAGCCTTACCCACTGGACCACGAGGGAGGGCCCAAGAATGCTAGTATTTCTGTAAGTTGCTGAGAGGGAAGTGTTGAAGTCCTCGACTATAACTGTGGATTTGTCTGTCTCTCCCTCCAGGTCTATTAGTTTTTACTCTACCTATCTTAAGGGTCTGTTGTTTGGTATATATATTCTATTTTCCTAGTGGATTGATCCTTTTTAGGAACTTTTCAAACCCCTTTTGTTGCCATTGAGCCCTTTCTGTTTTCTATACCTCTTCAAGGTCTTTTTAATAACTTATATTTTCCCAGAAAACCTTCAACATCATTGAGGTTCTCAAAACATTTTGTTATCCCAAAGCATATTATGTGTATATGCATACATGGCGTTTCTATATTTACATAGTATAAACAATAATGTGCAAACACTATATACTTTATAGCATTGCTTTGGAAGGTTTTATAATATACATAAATGTGATTGCACCCTATGTATCCGTTTGTAGATTGCTTTTCTCACTCAGCATCATGTTATCCAGATGTATCCATATTAACACATAAAGATACCTCATTGCCTTTAAGTGCTGTGCAGTAACCCTTTGCCTGAATACACATGAACAATTTATCCGCTCTCATGCCTGGTTTTTCCTGTCCTGAATTTTCATTGTTATGGGCCTGAGTAGGCTCTGATGCAGGACAGTTAATTGGGAGTTAGTCACGCTCTTCCCTGCCTTCTGGTGTTTTCTCCTTAAACCCCACCACCCATCTCCCTTCTCCCTGCCCTCCCATAAAACTCCAGACTCCTCCCGGGACTCCTCTTCTTTTCTGAAATCTCTCTCCAAAGTTTTTACATGTCAGGCCTTTATACCTTGGGAAGCTTTCTCTACCACTGTGGAATTTTCCACAGCCAGGGCAAATGTTGTTGTTCAGCCTCTTGTCTCTTCATAACCCTGTGGACTCCAGCATGCTAGGTTCCTCTGTCCTCCGCTGTCTCCCAGAATTTGCTCAGATTCATGTCCATTAAGTCAGTGATGCCATCTAACCAGCTCATCCTCTGCCGCCCCCTTCTCCTTTTGCCTTCAATCTTCCCCAGCATCAGGGTCCATTCCAGTGAGTCGGCTCTTCGCATCAGATGGCTGTGGTATTGGAATTTCAGCATCAATCCTTCCAATGAATATTCAGGGTTGATTTCCTTTAGGATTGACTGGTTTGATCTCTTCACAGTCCAAGGGATTCTCAAGAGTCTTTTCCAGCATCACAGTCTGAAAGCATCAGTTCTTCACTGCTCAGCCTTCTTTGTGATCCAACTCTCACATCTGCAAGGGGCAAACACTGTCTCCAAAATTCATCTCCCCCCTTCAGCTCTGCCACGGTCTTTCACTTGAGTCTCTGTGGAATTGTCAGTTTCATTTTGCTATGTGTGCATTTTCTGCCCCCATTGGGTCTGGTTTGTGCTATTTTTAAGGACAAATACAATGATTTATTGACCTCTGTGCCCCATCTCCTTTCAGATTTACTCAGCTCCCAGTGTTGTTCTAGAACCTGCTGGGTGCTTGATCGACATTTTTGAAAGCAGCACACCAGTGAACAAAGCCTACAGCTTTTAAACAACTTCTACAGGCCACTCCCACTCAGCTATGCAGGGACTCATTTGAGTGTGGAATAAAATCCCACAGGGCCCACTGGCTGTTTTCCTGGAGAAACTTTTCTGGAGCCAGACTCAGGAATCCTGCAGTCCAGTCCTGGCCACACCCTGCACTGCTTTTGTGCATGTTTGAGAGAGGTCCTGAGGGGTGGAAGGCCCCCATCTGAATAATCGGGAGGGATCACACCCCTAATTGGAACAGATTTTCATGGGTGGCCAGTGAGAGGTACAGGGCTCCCACCTATCCAGCTGGGGAGTCACCAGAAACCACCTGCAGAGTTTAATATTCCTGAATGAAAATTACAACTGATTCAGTACTTAGGGTAAGTCACCCACAAACATTGCTCAGCATTTGACAAATCCCAGCTGCTAATCATTTATGGTTTATTAGGTCCAAGACTCTGGGCTAGGTGCTCTTTTCTTCTTAATTGAACCTTTTTTAGTACCCTACGTGTGCTTCCCGTCTGGCTCATTAGTAAAGAATCTGCCTACAATGTGGGAGCCACAGGAGACGTGGGTTCAATCCCTGGGTCGGGAAGATCCCCTAGAGGAGGAAATGGCAACCCACTCCAGTATTCTTGCCTGGACAATCCCACGGACAGAGAAGCCTGGTGGGCTACAGTCCGTAGGGTCACAAAGAATTGGACACAACTGAAGTGACTTAGCATGGCATGGCATAGCAAGAACCCTTGCTGTAATAGGAACTAGAAGCGGTGCTAGTAGTACCATTCCCACTTTATTGATGGAGAGTCTGAGGCTCAGATGAGGCAAAATATCCTGCTTATGGTCACACAATAAGTAGCAGAGCCGGGATACAAGCCCAGGTGAGTCTGCAGTCTCCAAATGCTGTTTTTCCTTCCCTCCCTCCCTTTTCTTTCTCCCTTCTTGTTAAACATGATTCTTTATCATACAAAGAAAACCTGATTCCAGGCCATATACCTAGAGTACAAATGTCCTTTACCCTTCTTCTCCCATCCTGGGGCTTCCCTGGTGGCTCAGATGGCAAAGAATCTGCCTGCAATGATGAAGACCCAGGCTCTAGCCCTGGGCTGGAAAGATCCCCTGGAGGAGGGCATGGCAACCCACTCCGGTATTCTTGCCTGGAGGAGCCCATGGACAGAGGAGTCTGGAGGTCTATAGTCTATAGGGTCACAAAGCATTGGACATGACTGAGTGACTACCACTTTTTCTCCCATCCTAATCCGAGCATAGAAACACGTGGTCTATTTCATTTCGAAGCCCATGACTAGTTTTTAAATGATATTTTTGGAGAGGCAATAGATTCCCACGGCTCAGAAATCAAACTCCAGGACTGTCAACACGTCTACCCCGCACCAGCCCCACCTCCCCTCCTCACCCACTGGGCTCATTTTTCCAAGTCCTCCCAGAGCATCTTCATTTGCATCCATGCATGGACAAGTGCCCTCTCTGATTCCTCCCACTTCAGGCCCAGAGATAGCACGCGCTGCACACTGTCTTGCATCTTCAACAGTTGTTTATGAACCATTGTTCCATGCTGTGTTTTGCCTCTGGTTTTTGAGAAGGAAGGGAGTGGGTTGAAGGCCCCAGCCAACATTTCTCAAAGGAGGCGTTTGTTCTGAAATGTTCTTTTATCTTCCTTCCTTTGGTTCATTCCCAGCCCCTCGGCCTGGCTTCTCCTTTGCTGGTCCGTGGATGTCTGCACCTCTTCCCTAGTGTCTTTGCATGTGCCCCCTGACCAAAGGCATTCCTCCCTTTGCCCTTCCCACACCGCCAGGATGCACTGCTTGATACAGAAGCTCGAGTGTCCCACTCTGTTAAGTAACAGGGGCTTTTCTGGCAGTGTGAGGAGAGTGCCTGTGAGAAATGGGGTTCATTTGTTGTTCAGTCGCTCAGTCGTGTCTGACTCTTTGCGACCCCATGAACTGCAGCCTGCCAGGCTTCCCTGTCCATCACCAACTCCCTGAGCTTGCTCAGACTCATGTCCATGAGACAATGATGTCATCCAACCATCTCATCCTCTGTTGCCCCCTTCTTCTCGTGCCTTCAATGTTTCCCAGCATCAGGGTCTTTTCCAGTGAGTCACCTCTTTGCATCAGGTGGCCAAAGTATTGGAGTTTCAGCTTCAGCATCAGTCCTTCCAATGAATATTCACAGCTGTTTTCCTTTAGGATTGACTGGTTTGATTTCCTTGCAGTTCAAGGGACTCTCAAGAGTTTTCTCCAGTACCACAGTTCAAAAGCATCAATTTTGTGGGCTTTATGGGCAGTGCTGAATGGAGATTGCCAAATGGCTACAGCATCTTGGGTTGGAAGGAACAGGAAACCCAGAGTCCTTCTTCTTCATGCCTTCCCACACTGCCACCAGTGAGGGCAGGACACTGTCCCGCCTCCCATAGCCTCTGTCCTGCCAGCTCCAGCCCTGCCCAGCTCCTTTGTACTCCCAGAGCTGAAATGATGACTCATCAGTGACCTTGATCCCTGCTGCTCCCCTAGAAGGGCCGTCATTCCCTCCTGGCCCCTCCCTTGGGAACCAAAGCTGACAAAGCCATCTCTTGCCACAGCCTTGCCCTAGGTGGGGCCCACCTGACCAGGAGTTCCATTCTGGGGGAGCTTGACCAATAATGCAAGGCCTGATTGAATTTATCCAACACTGAGATCAGCAACTACTGACTTAATGGTGGCTAATACTGCTGCTAAAGCTACATTCAATTCATTCTGAATTCATTCAGTACAGATGTATGGAGAGCCTACTGTAGGCAGGCACTCTTCAGGCCTAGAAATGAAGCAGCGATACAAACCCTTGTTCTCAGGGAGTTTGCATCCTGGGAGAGCAGGCAGCTAGTTAGATACCCCCATGCCAAGTAAAGTGTGTGTGTGTCGGGGGGCGGCACTGCCAGTATTTGTGTGTTTGCATGGTCAATCAGGAATACCTGTAGATGAACAAGTTGAGTCTATTACTTGTTGCAGTGAGGGAGCCCACATACCATGGGAGAACGGAGGGCATCTTGGCCCAAGGGTGTTAGGTGGAACCTAGAGTAGGATTTGGGCTTTGGCTGGGTAGTTTGGGAGAGAGCCCAGGGAAGTGGAGGCATTGATCTGGATTGTGTGCTGTCAGAAAGCAGTGATGAGTCCATGATGGTGTATCTTAGTAAACCTCATCTAAAAGGAAGGAGACCAGGTGGAGGCCAAAGCTGTAAGTCATAAAGAAACAGAGGTCAGTCCGATTAACCAGGAGATACAGATTTGAGTATTTTGTGGCTTGGATGGTGCTCATGTTTTCAGTGTTCAGATGTGATTATGGTCTTGTTTTTGTCTTGACCCAGTGCGGTCACAGAGAGACCTTGTCTGATGGTGATGTTCTGCCAAATTATTTACCTTCAACTGGAAAACAGCACAGCCTAGCTGTGCATGCAGGGCCAGTTCCTGGGGCCATGGCTGCTTGTCCGTCAAGCTCTCTCTCGCTTATTTGCTCTACCTTGTCCAACTCTTTGCAACCCCATGGACTGTAGCTTACCAGGCTCCTCTGTCCAAGAGATTTCCCAGGCAAGAATACTGGAATGGGTGGCCATTCCCTTCTTCAAGGGATCTTCTCGACCCAGAGATCAAACCCAGGTCTCCTGCATTGCAGGTGGATTCTTTACCATCTGAGCCACTGAGGAGCCCATATATGCTAGTATACCTGTTTAAGAAGATAAATAAAAAGCTCCCTCCAGCTGCTGTGTTGAGAATGGACTCTAGGGAGCAGAGATGGAAGATGCTTTGGGGGGTTGCTGAGATGGCTCAGGAGAGGAGAGATGATGGTGGTTTGGATAAGCCTGGCAGAAAAAGTGGTAGGAATTGCTCAGATTGGACACAGATTTAGAGGTGGGGTAAAACAGAATGGTGTCAAGATTTTTCATTGGGGCAAAAGATTGAATTGTCTTTTCCTGTGATGGAGAAGCCCCCTGAAGGAGCAAAATGTTTTTTGCAAAGTAATGCATCAGGAGCTCATGGGGGAGGGGGTGTGCCAAGCTGAGGTGTCCCTAGAATCCAAGCCCAGCCATTGAGTAAGCAGATGCCCCTGTAGGCCTGAAGTTCCTGGAGAAGTTTGGTGGGAAGACAGATTCAAGAGCTGCCAGTGTTTATGTGAATATAAGGCATGGCCCTGGATGAAATCACATAGATCTGAGCATATTTAGGGAAGAGGTTTTGTCTATCTTTACTCACTTCCCAAGCACTCCAATTATTTGGACATCTGGGAAGTGAGGAGGAATCACCAGAGGAGACTATCACCAGACTATCATCCAGTGAGGTAGAAGAACCAAGAGTTTAGCCTTCTGTTCACAAATATGTATTGAATTCTGCACATCATCTCAGAATTTCTAAGACTTTAGATTTTGAACTACTGGAATACTGGACAGGTGGCATTGCCAGGTCAGGAAAAGAGGTTTGAGCCAAGACTGTTGGCTGACACCAAGAATTTGTTCCCTTTTTCTTGATAAAAGAACCATGACTCTGCTTGGAGAGGCAGTGTACCCATATAAGGGTCTACATAAAATGTAAACGGAAGCATCATGTGGGACTTTTGCAGCCTGCTTCAATGGAGTTGGACTGCCCTGGTGGCTCAGATGGTAAAGCGTCTGTCTACAATGTGGGAGACCCGGGTTCGATCCCTGGGTTGGGAAGATCCCCTGGAGAGGGAAATGGCAATCCACTCCAGGACTATTGCCTGGAAAATCTCATGGACAGAGAAGCCTGGTGGGCTACAGTCCATGGGGTTGCAAAGAGTCGGACACGACTGAGCGACTTCACTTCACTTCACTTCATTGGAGCTAATGCGGTTGGGGAGGCACACACCTGCTCTTCTACTCTTATTCCTTCCTGCTGTCTGAAAGATAGATGTGATAGTCGGAGCTCCAGCAGCCATCCTGAATCATGAGGGCTCAGCAAATGGAGACCAAGCATTGAGGATGGCGGAATGGAAGTACAGGAACCCATAATCCTCATAACTGTGGAGTTGGCAACGCGTCATAGATTACTTAACTTTAGATTAAGTTAAGAAAGAAACAAACTTCTATCTGTTTAAAATTCACAGTTATTTTAGGTTTTCTGTTATACTGTAGCAAAATTCCATTCTGACATGAGATTTAGTCACAGTATTTCTAAACTATGTGGGCCACTTGTGTGAGGAACCAAGCTGTCTGCAGAGTTTGTCATGGCCCCTGCTCTCCCAGGACTCCGTGCGCAGTCGAGTGGACTGACCAGTACACCTCTGTTACTTGGGTCATAACAGCATTGGCTGGTAGGGGCTATGCTGGTGGGCGTGCTCCGGGGTCTGCAGTGAGGACTGAGACAGATGGCAGAGCAAGTTCCATCTTCTCAGCTCCTTTCAAATCATATCTAAATGCAATGACTCAACACGTGTTCTTGGTCTGATTTTTGTTCCATTGCCTACATTTAATTTTAATTTATTCCAGTACCTAATTTGAGCTTGGAGTTGAGGAGGGGGGAGAAAAATGATAATGTGGACCAGATTTTAGATGGTTGCACTTATAATTTCACAGAGAACCTCGATGGAATAATAAGCAATGGTTATGAACTTGCTAAGAATCAATTTGGTATGTGGAGCTTCATCCAACTGACAATTATATAAAGACACAAGCTCTAGAAAATTGGCAGGAGGCTAAAACTACAAATGTGATCTGTGTCATTTCTTTAATGGACCAGCTATTTTGATGCCTCTTTTTCCCCTTGGAAGGCACCTTAACACACACTTGGCTAACTTCTTACCTCTGGCCAAGACTGCTCTTGACTATCAGAACTTTTGTGTCTGACCTATCTCCAGATCGAGGCCCAGTGGAGACGTAAACCTATTACACATATGTGCTGTAACTGTGCAGTTGCTCAGGCTTGTCCTGACCCCATGGACTGTAGCCTACCAGGTTTCTCTGTCCATAGGATTCTCCAGGCAAAAATACTGGAGTGGGCTGTCATTTCCTCCTCCGGGGGTTTTCCCTACCCAGGGATAGACCCCGAGTTTCTCTTGTCTCCTGCATTGGCATCTGGATTCTTTACCACTGCACCACCTGGGAAGCCGAAATCTGTGATATACTGAGCACTGAGTACCAGGCCCATTGCACGTGTGCTCGCATCTGTTTACAAATAACCCTGCACAATAGGTTCTAGAATCTTCCTTTCACCAATAAGAATCCACCACTCAGAAAGCCTGAGCACTCTGTCTCTAGTCCTCAGCAGCTCTTGAGAGTAGAGCCGGGATTCAAACCCTTTGCTCTACACCGTAAGGCTTCTGTCCCACAATGCCTTGTGTCTCCCCCTGTCCTCTAATAGCTTTTGAAGCCTGGAATCTCTTCTGTTCAATCTAAATGGCTTCCCGCCCTTGGGGTCTCCTTCCCAGTGTCTACCAGTCACAATTCCACCCCTCACCCAAATCTTTTGTGCAGTCTCCCTCCCTCTGCCATAAACTTCCTTGTGCTTTCCGTCCGTGTGAACTCTGCTTCCTGGGAATTCTCCCCACCCCATGCGTGGCTCTTACAACGCATTTTCTGGACGTCACCAGAGCTTTTGGTATCCTTAAGTGACATACCTGAATGATCCATTTTCAGTGAGAGGGCGGAACGAAAGGACATTTTTTTGTGCACTTAATTTTGTTATAGTTTGTTTCTTTTCATTCCTCAAATAACCCTACGAGGACTTTTTAACCCGCCGCTTTACAGGTGAAGACGCTGGATACACAGCAGCCTAAAGAGGTGCAAACCCAGGAAGCAAGAAGGAGAAATTATAATTCCCGCCCCCGCGCCCCCGCCCCCACTCTGAGCCTAGCTCATCGCTCAGGCATCCAGCGAATGTTAGTGGAGTGAATTAATGAACGGATGAATGAATGAATGCCTGCCGGTCAGCTTGCAAAAGGAACTCGGTGAGAAACGAGAACTGAGAGAGCTGAAGTACCCTGAAAAATACTTATTCCAAGTACAGACGGGGTTCAGTGGCTGAAGAAAATCTCAAACACTGAGGCAAGCTCAGCATAAAAGAGAAACGTTTGTTTAACGCTTTCATGACTAAAAGTATGTCTCCGAAGAGCAGGCAGAGAAGATGTATTCGCAGTCCACAAAGCTCGCTCCTTAGGAGAGCCCCGGAACACCCGTCGGTTTTGTTCACCAACTTCGGCCGGCAGCCGGGGCGGGCCGGTGCCTGCCCCTTTAAGAATCTGGTCGAAGTCCTTTTCCTCTGCCTGCCCCGCCCCCTCGCGGAGCCGGCGCGGCCCGGCGCCCACCCCTTTCTCCCCCGGAGGGCTTAGCTACGGGCTCGACTGCCCGTCCGTCACAGAGGCGCCGCCTCTAATTGGCTGAGGGTCGGGAGGCGGGGCGGGAAGGCCGGAGAAACTAGTTTGTTGGCGGCGCCGGGGCTGAACCGCAAAGCGGCGGCGCGCTCCGCGGTGTTTGGGAGCCGGGGGGAGGGGAGCGGCAGCGGCGAGGGCTTGAGGGACCTCGCCCGCGCGCGGCCGGGGGGGCGGCCTCTGAGCGCGGCGGGCGGAGCAGCCCCGAGCGGTGAGTACCGGGGCCGGGTTGGGGACGAGAGTCGGTGTAGCTGCGCTTGCGGCCCCGGCGGTGGCACTTGTCACCACCCACCCTCCCCGGGACCGGGGGCGCCGGGTCCTGCGCGCCCCGCCGTGTGGGCACCAACCCCCTCCTCCCGCGCCAACGGGCAGAGCGAGCCTCGCGGGCCCGCCTGCCTGGGGAACAGCGCCCCGGGGCTCGAACCCCCGGAACCCCCTAGAGCACCACGGGGTCTCGGGGCCGGGGACAATGGTGGGGAGTGGAGGTCTGGAGAGAAGCACCCCTCCCAGCTCCGCTCCTCCGGCCTCGTGCGTGCCTGGGGACCCGACGAGGTTATTTGCTTGAAAGCTCAGAGCGACGGAATGAATTGTTTTACAAATAGGATGTTGCGCGCGGGAGCTGCAACTCTTTCCCCCACCCCCCACCCCCCGGGAGTGCTTGATTCATTGAGTCCGCAGACTCTCTTTTTAAAAAATTACTATCGATCCTGGAAAGAGGAGGCTGCCTGTCTTTGAGGATGTGAACGGCCCGGGCTCTGCGAGGTAGTCCCCGCGCACTTGACGCCGAGGGGCCAGATGGCTGCCTGCCTCGTGCAGAGACAGCCGAGGGGCTTCCCCACGGGAAAGATCGTCCACGCGAGCCGGGCCCCGCTTGCGTCCCACCTGACAGGGCCCCTCGTCCTGGGCTGAGAGCTTGGAGCCGCCGAGGAATGGGCACCCACCCGAAGTCCCGCCGCCCGGGGTGGCCGCCACCCTAGCGGGTGCAGAGCGAGCCTCCTTTGGTCCGGCTGTCTGGTTCACCCCATTCCGCCCTGGCTCCGGGACCTCGCTGCACCTGGGCACACCTCACTCCTTTTCCCCCTTGTGGTTGCTTGAGGGATCTTCGGGTTGGGAGTCCGTGCCCCTCAGGGGCACCCTACACTTCTGCGCTGCTGTTTCAAAGCCGCCCCCGCCAAACTGATTTCTGCTCTCTTTGAGCAGAGGAATCTTTATAGAGACCTTGACAAAGGGGTTGTAGTGGGGATCGACCCAGGACCCCCGCAGGTTTAGTGCGGCCGCTCTTGTTCCTGCTGGGTTGCTTTGGGGCTGGGTCAAGGCTCCCTGAGCTTTGGCCCTCCCTGGTGATTCAGGGCGGAGAAGGCCAGGTGTCTGGGCCTTTTGGTTTCACTCTGGCGGCGTGCTGGAGGGAGGGAAGCTGCCGGTGGCCGTGGGAGAGGAGGCGGGAACCCCAGCGGCTTGTCATGAGCCAGACTCCGGTGATTGTGACTTGGGGTCAAGCCCTTTCGGACCCAGGGCCTCAGTCGCCCCATTCACAGATGGGTCTGATGCTCCTTGAGCCCAGGTGCTGTTCTGATTGCTCCAGGATGTTGCTGAAGGCTTGCATTTGAGGACTGGGAGGAGCAGGACCCAAAGCCCACCCCAACCAGGGGGCAGGTTTGGTATTCTTAACACGGGGGCCTCGAATCCCCAAGACCTGCCTTTGAGGATGACGAGTCAGTCTTCTTACAGGCCGGGCAGCTGTCTCCACCTTGAGTCATTCCCTTTGTCAGGAAGTGACTCCGCGGAGGTTGTTAAAAGGAAGGTAGTTAATGGTAGACACCTTGGTCCTGGGGCTGCAGCTGGTTTTATGTTTGCAGTGCCCAGAGAGGAGCTGGGGGCTAGTTGCACACTCCCCCTCGGAGGCGGTTTCTGCAGCCTGATGCCCCTCAATAGCATCTTAGACCTGCAGGCTCTCCGTGTGGGAGAGGAGAGCAGGAAGAAAGACCACATTACCTGGGCCTTGGACTTGCTGGGCTGCAGGGAAAGGAGGCTTGGCTCTTTCCATCTCTCACTGTGATGGGCTAGGGGCATCAGAGGGAGTGTCCTTTAATGGGTGGTGTGTTCATTCATGTGTTAATTGATGTTTGAAGGGGCTTGATTGAGCCCACACCTTCCGGGAGCCCCCTTGGACCAGGATGTGCTGCCACGTGGGGTTAGGAGGTGCCCACGGTACCCCCAGTGACAGAGATAGCGAGGGGATCTAAGGGGGGCACAGGAGGGGAGCACAGGTGGTGAAGGCTTCCTGGAGAGAGGATGCTCTGGTTGGGTAAAGATGAGAAAGGCAGGTCCTGGGCTACCGCCTCCCCGGACCCATTCACACTTCTCCCAGAGGCCGCTTCATTGCCAGCCTCCAGGCCGTCGCAGGTTGAGGGCAGAGAGCAGGCAGGTGGGAGGCAGTGGAAAGGTTCACCTGGGACTGTGGTGGTCTGGCCCAGGAGTCTCCCAGGAAGATGAGGGGGGCGCTTCTGGATGCTGCCTCTCTGCGCAGGGAATCCTGGGAGGTCCCACCCCACGAACCCCCAAGACCAGCCCGTCCCCTGAGCCCTTAGTAGCTCTGGACCGACGAGGCCTCAGTGTGGGTGTGGCCCGTGAAAGGCCAGCAGGTCTGGCACGAGAAAACAGGGTGACCAGACACAAATGAATTGGCTGATTGAGATGCTGGTTTTCATCTAATGTGGTAAATTTCATAATTGAATTGCCTTAGGCAGCCCAGGCTGTTGAAGCGTTTTCCCAGCCAGAAAACACTTAGTTTTCCCAGACATCTGGGGTCCGGGGGCAGCAATGGGGAGTGTGTGTCCACAGCTTTTTACACCGCCTCCCAGCAGGCCTTTCCCCTTAGGAACCTGGGTCTGTCTGCAGGTGATGGAGTCAGTCCCGCCTCCCAGCAGGCTCCAGTCCCTTTCCGGGATCCCCGGGCCCCTGAGCCACACTGTCCTCCCACCCCGATTGGCTGAAGCTGATACCTGTCAACTTCAGGTGCTCACCTGGCCAGCCTGACTCCGGGTCCCTCAACTGTTCATTAGGAGCAGGGAAGGGGGCATGTGGGGCTGGAGGTCAGAGAGGGACTCAGGGCTGGGAGGGCTCCCTGTTATGAAGTCTCTTCAGCACCAGGTTGGGGAGGGGGGAGAAGAGCATGGGCTCTTTGAACCCGACCTTCTCCTGGGGCCCCCACCACCTGCACCCACCCTGCCCCCTCCCTTTAGTGCCAGGAGACTCTCTTCTTTCTTACTGGTAAACCTTTCCTTCCCAGCCCTGTCACTACCCTTTTGGATGAAAAACGGTAGGCGCGTGTGGCTCATCAGCCTGTTTTTAGAAGTGCCAGCTCTGTCGTCTCAGAAACCCAGTTAAGCTGGGAAATTCCACTGCATTTTCTGCAAATACGCAACGATCTCCCAAGCCATTCCTTTCCCCACTATCATTTCCTGCACCCCTGGGCTGGACAGAGTTTAGAAGAGGGTCTCTGGGCCTCACCTTGTTTCAATGTGACCGAGACCAAGGCCACCTCTTCACCGGCCATCTCACAACTGGAACCCTCGCCCCTGGAAGGTGTCGGCAGATAAAGCCCTGATGGTGGGGCCTGGGGGTCCTGCCCTGCCCCTGCCTGGCTGTGTAACCTCCCGTAGGTCTGCTTACCTCCCTGGGCCTCAATTTGCTCTTCTGCAAATTGTGTGGATGCTCTTCTGTACAGTGTTTCTGTTAAATATCTTGCTGCTAAATCTCAAAAGAGAGTTTTGGTATCACGTTTTATAAGGCACGAGTTACTTGCATAGCTCTCTTGGGCAGGAGGGGCGAGGGGCAGCTGGTAGAGTGGAGGGAGCTGAATTAGAAGGCAGGAGCCTGGCATCCTGGTTCCCAGCTCTGCCGCTGACGATGGGTGCTGGGCCTTTGGGCATGTCACCTTCCTTCTCTGGGTCCTCATTTTTTCCATCTGTAGAGTGAAGTGAGGGCAAGCGCCCCACTTCCTTTTCTTTCTGGGTGAGTGGAAACTGAGTCAGACTTTGCCGATAACTCCAGAGGGACAGGGCTATTCCCTGCCTCTGGCCCCTTGGAGTCTGGGGCCCAGGGGTGAAGGGCAGCAGGTGTGGGAGAACTGAAGTTGCTCCCTCCACTCTGGAACAGATGGAATGAGATCTAGCCTGGGAGATGTCCCCTGGGAATGTCCCCTGGGCATTCTCAGGGGACACCTCCCAAAGAAAAGTGGGACAGAGCTCCCAGGAGCTAGTGGGATCACCAGGGAGTCTGGGGGCACAGAGGAGGATACCATGCTCCCCACACTTTGCCAAGGAGGTACCTGCAAGGCCAGCCTGATGGCTCCTTATGCGAGGAGGCAGGCTGCGGGGGCTGAGCAGGGCCGTGGGAGAACTGTATCAGACACCGCCAGAGGGAGGCCCACATTGGCTACGGTGAGGCTCCCCACCCACTTCTGTCTGCCGGGAAGGCGCCTCCGACTGGCGGCTGCCCCTCAGAGTAGCATGCAAGGGATAGGGTGGAAACAGAGCCTGGCTGGGTTTCTGCCTACTCCTTGAAGGAGAGGCCGACCACAGATCAACCTGGGCTGACCAGAATCGATCTCCTAGTTAAGATAAGGAAGGCGCGGCCCCTTCCAACTCCTGGACTAGCTGCCTGCCAGGTTTGCAGTTGGCCAGGTCAGACTTGTCCGCTTCATCTGGGCTGGGGTGAGGGCCGAGAGACGGGAGAGCTTTTTTTCTCAAAAGCTATGGTGATTGTACCCTCCATCCAGTGTTCAAGTCCTGCTGTGTCCCGGCTGGGCTTGCGGGACCCTGGGCAGCAAGTCCCTTAATCCACCAGTGAGCGCCTGTGTTGTTTGCAGCTTTGGAAATCGGATAAAGCAAGAGGTACAGCTCCATTCAGGCAGCGAGCATGTATTTAGCACCTTCTGAATGGCTCACCCCAGACTAGAAACTGGGAAGGGAAAGTCAGCTTTAAAGAGGGTTGTCCTTGGAATTCCGCTCACCCTTTGGCTTGGGAGACAGACAACTAGCCGGGTGGTTATGGCTCAGCGCTAGGCTGTGAGTGATGTGACGAAGCCACAGGACACACGAGGAAACGGACTGTCGTTGGTGTCCCGATTCTTCACGTGGCCAGTGAATTTTTAAAATTCTGTCTACTTTTGGCTGTGCCGGGCCTTTGCTGCTGCACACAGGCTTTCTCTAGTTAGAGTGGGGATGACTCTCGTTGCGGTGCTCAGCTTGCTGCACACAGGCTTTCTCTAGTTAGAGTGGGGATGATTCTAGCTGCGGTGCTCAGCTCGTTGCTGTGGTAGCTTCTCTTTTGCAGGGCATGGGCTCTCGGTGCACGGGCTCAGTACTTGCGGCTCTTGGGCTCAGTTGCTCTGTGGCATGGGGGATCTTCCCCGATCAGGGATCAAACCTGTGTCCCCTTCGTTAGCAGGCCGATTCTTAACCATGGGACCACCAGGGAATCCCCAATGAGTGTTTTTTTGCAAGCTGTTTTCTGCCAGGCTCTGCGGCGCAGCAGAGAACAAGACAAGGTCCTCACCATCCTGGAGCCCCCATTCAACTGGAGGAGGCAAGCAACAGATAGATAAATAAATAGAGCTTAGGTTGGGCTGCAGGAGGTGGGTGGGGTGGGGTGGCAGCGTGAGGAAAAGGATCGAGGTGGGGCATCCGCTTAGACCAGGGAGCCTAAAGAAAGCTCCTCTAGGCTGACAACATTGAGCTCCTCTAGGCTGACAACGTTGAGCCGAGACCTCCAGGACAGCAAGATGCAGCCATGGGAGGATCTGAAGAAGAGGGTGTCAAACAAATGAACAGGCTGTGAACATCGTGTGCTGGAGAGGGGTTTGAGACGAGACCCAGAGAGAAGCTGCTTTTCTGATTTTACAAAGGCCAAGAAAACATGTTCCTTTTAAGATATGTTATTATCTTTAATGTTAATCATACATTGGTGGATTCCTTTATCAACAAACAGTATTAGAAGATGTGGAACCTGCTGTGAAAGCAGCCTGGTCCTTGGTATCTGTCTTCAGTTTGGGGCATAGCCTTCTCGTCCCCCTTTTCTTATACAGATTTTGTCCTTATGTAATTTGGATCATACTCAGTATTCCAGTGTCTATCACTTAGTGCGTGGGTGGATCTTGTTCCCTTTTCACAGCTGTGTAATATTCCACAGCATGGCCAAAGCGCTATCTTTTTTTTTTCTTTTAGTCTCCTAACAGGGCACTTTTGACTTGTGTCTGATTTTTTTTTAAACCCTCCATACAAGCCATGAATTCATGTACGTCTTGATCATGTATCTTCCTGGTCTTTAAATTTTCGTTGTCCAAACTAAATGCTTTTTGCAAAGACTAATAAGCCAGTTTACTGTCCTACTGATGGTGTCTGGGAGCCCACCTCTCCACCCATACTTGCTATTATCTACATTTTCCCTTTTAGCTAATGTGATTGGTAAAAATGATCTCATATTCCTTTAAAAAAAAAAGTGATCCAGTTTATTCAGGCTTCCAGGTTTTTTGTAATCCATCATTGTTTTTTCCAGAAGATCAAGGTTTAGCGAGTGCTGGCTCTGCCTCTCGCTGGTCTCCTGACCACGGCTGGGGACTCAGCCTTCACCCTGCGTGGTCATCTGTGAAATGAGGCCCTTTTAATCCCTGCCCCCTGCCAGGCTGCTCCGTGTTGTGCATGGGGAAACATTCCGGAAAGTTCATTTTATGCTGAAAAGCTCTGCAGACATCATGGGTTTTACTAGTGAAAGGTGACTATCTGGAGCCTGGAACATCTGAACGGATGTGAGTGTTTCTAAGCAGCTAGTGTGTCCAGGGGAGGGGCCGGATGGCTTTAGGTGGGACTTCTGCCTTGCATCCCTGAGATGGAGGAGGCCTCATCCAGCCCAGGAGGGTAGAGAAAATTCTCTAGCTGGTCCAGGGAAAGGCTCAGAAAGGGGCATTGATAACCACAGACTGACCCCTCCTTTATCTTTTGTTCAGTCACTAAGTCGTGCCTGACTCTTTGCGAGACCCCATGGACTGCAGCACGCCAGGCTTCACTGTCTCCTTGAGCTTACTCAAACTCATGTCCATCGAGTCGGTGATGCCATCCAACCGTCTCATCTTCTGCCGTCCCCTTCTCCTCCTGCCTTCAATCTTCCCTAGCATCAGGGTCTTTTCCAATGAGTCAGCTCTTTGCATCAGGTGGCCAAAGTATTGGAGCTTCAGCTTCACCATCAGTCCTTCCAGTGAATATCCAGGATTGATTTCCTTGAGGATTGACAGGTTTGATCTCCTTGCAGTCCAAGGGACTCTCAAGAGTCTTCTCCAACACCGCAGTTCCAAAGCATCAGTTCTTGGCACTCAGCTTTCTTTATAGTTCAGCTCTCACATCCGTACACGACTACTGGAAAGATCATAGCTTTGACTCTACGGACCTTTGTTGGCAAAGTGACATCTCTGCTTTTTAATATGCTGTCTAGATTTGTCATAGCTTTTCTTCCAAGGAGGAAGCATCTTTTAATTTCGTGGCTGCTGTCACCATCTGCAGTGATTTTGGAGCCCCAGAAAATATAAAGTCTGTCACTATTTCTGGAGGCCAAAGGCTGGGGCTCCTAGAACTTTGTGGATTGCCATGTTTATTACTTTGGGAGTCCTTGTCTGTTTTCCTTTAATGGGAGGCTTTAAAATAAGCAAAAGATTGACCTAAGAGCTTTTGTACTTGATGTGGTAACAGGCGGGAAACTGTGGGGCCTGTTGAAGGAAAGATGGGACCTGGGGCCTCTGGCCCCATAGTGGGGGAGGTAGGGAACCTGGTGGACAGGAGTCCCTGGAGAAATTCATCTCCACTGGGATTCAGGAGCCTGGGGACATACAGGCAGGCTCTCCTGTCCTTCCCCAAGTGGACTGTGACATGGTGAGCCCCTGTTTGGGGGAGCAAGCAGCATCCAGGCTTGGCTACAGTTCCCCTGCAGCAGTGTGGGACCTCAGGCCTGATGAAGGCTTCAGCCTGACCTGGTTGGGACGGCTGCAGGGCCGCGGACAGGAAGATGAACTGGGGAGCATGACAGCATATGAACGAGGGGGCAGTGGCTCTCCCAGAGGGCCCTGGTCAGGAGGTGTCCTGCCTTTTTAGCTCTGCAGCCAGTGAGCAGGAGGAGAGCAGGCGGCGACCGTGGCTGCAGACGCGTTTCTGCCTGTATTTGTTGTTGTTCAGTCACCAAGTCATGCCCGTCTCTTCTGCTGCCCCATGGACTGTAGCCGGCTGGATCCTCTGTCCGTGGGATTTCCCAGGCAGGAATAAGGGAGTGGGTTGCCATCTCCTCTTCCAGAGGATCTCCCAGGCCCAGGGATTAAACTTGCGTCTCTTGAATTGGCAGACAGGTTCCTTACCACTGAGCCACCAGGGGAGATCTTTTTGCAGTTACTGGGCTGGTTTTTTCACGGAGGGAGTGAGGGGAGCATCTCACGCAGGAGCTGGCCGTCAGTGGGGGCAGGGCAGGGTTTTCTGGCTAGGTGCCCCCTCACTGCATGCCCATCCCAGCTCAGAGGGGCTTTGTGGAGTCACAGTCAGATGGAGTCCCCAGGTTCAGTTTCAGGCAGTAGAATGGACTGGCCTGTCCGTGTCGCAGGAAGTTGCAGTTGCTATTTTTACCGCTCCAACTAGGACTTTTTACAGGAAGGTACAATTACAATACAAGCAAAATGTCAGGGTTTGGCTGGTCAGCTGAGCCCTGGGAGGCTGCCTCAGCTCGAGGCTGGGACCGCAGCACGGTCCGTGCATGTGTAAAGTGAGCCTCATTTGCCTGTGGACACATACCTACCCTGGGTGCTGGGTGACTTCCTCTGAACTGCCTGCAGTGTCTGGGGTTTTTCCTCCAGGCCAGAAAGAGACCTTTCCTGGGATTTGCCCAGATTGGTGCCCTGATTGGGGCACCTTGACCTTGTGATGGGTCTTATGGTGGTGAAGCCAGCCTGGACAGTTGTAAGCCTTTCTGTTCCTGACTGCCCGGGAAGTTGAAGTCTTATCAAGTGAAATTATTTAGAACCTACTGCGTGATAGCCACACTGCTGAGTGCTAGGGGTAGAGGTGGGTTAGACAGACCTTGCATCACCCGTGTAGCAGTAAGGATGCAGAAAGTGCCAGTTGTCCGAGTTGGACAGCACCTGATTTTTTAAAATATGTATTTATTTGTACCAGGCCTCAGTTGTGGCACACGGGATCTTCGGTCTTTGCTGTGGCATGCAGGACGTTTAGATGCAGCAGGAGAAATCTTAGTTGCAGCATGTGGGACCTAGCTCCCTGACCAGGGATCAAACCCAAGCCCCCTAGATTGGGAGCTGAGTCTTAGTCACCGGACCAGCAGGGAAGTCCCCACCTGATGTTTTTAATGTATATGCGTTATGGCTGGAGGACAGGCAGGGCTTACGTTAGCTTCTGTTGCTGCCTAACAGATGAGTACTAACTTAGTGGCTTAGACAGTGCCTGTCTGTTAGCTCGCAGTTCTCTGGGTCAGGAGCTTGGGCTGAGTCAACTGAACTCTCCACTTAGACTGTCACAAGGCCAGGGTCAAGTGCCAGCTGGACTGGGCTTTTATCCTGAGGCCCGGGGTGGGGGGTGGGAGGGAGATTCTGCTTCTAGGCTCATTCAGGTTGTTGGGAGAATCAAGTTCCTGGTGGTTGTAGGACTGTCAGTAAGTGGGCTCCTTAACTCCATGCCAGATACCCTTCCCCCACACCCCACCTCCAGGCCAGCAGGACCCTCAGGTCCTTCCCTGCTTCAGATCTCTGACGTCCACTTCTGCAGTCAGCTGGAGAAGACTCTGCTTTAGAGGACTCATGAGATTAAGTCAGGGCCACCCAGAGCATCTCTCTATTTTAAGGACTCCTGATTAGTTAGTAACATCATCAGTTATGTCTGCAACTCACTTTGCCATGTAGGTAACATGGTCACAGGGGTGGAGAGAGTCATCTTTGAATTTTTCTGCTAAGGGCTCCTGCCAATGGGTTACAATAGCAGCAGCCTTAGTAACTTCTGTTCTCTTGAATGGAATGAATTTTGTGTGTCTCACTGTGCTCTTTACATGGGCTGTCTTTTATTTATTTGGCTGTGTTGGGTCTTAGTTGTGGTGTGTGGTCTTTCCCTGTGGCGCATGGGATCTTAGTTCCCCAAGCAGGGATCAAGCCCTTATCCCCTGCATTGCAGGGCAGACTCCCAACCACTGAACCACCAGGGAAGACCCTGGACTATCTTATTTAATTCTCAGGAAAGCTGTTGATATAGGAACAGTTATTTCTCATTCCCCCCCCCCCCCCATTTTTCAGATGGAAATACTGAGGCTCAGAGAATGTAAGGACCTTGGGCCAGTCATATGGGTAGAAACAGCAATGCTGGGATTCGAAATCAGGGCTTTAGCATCTCACCACCCCATCAGGTGCTTGTGGCCAGCATCTCCGGTTTAAGTCCTGTGATTGGTAGAACACCCTTTAGAACACAGAGGAAGGTTGCTCTTTCCCATCCAACCTTTAAAACACTTCAGTGTGAAACATGCCTATCATACTTCAGGTTAGCACAGCAGATACTGACGGCCACTCGCTTGGATATTTTTGAACCTTATTGCAGTGGGTATTTGTGGTTCATCTTCTTCCCTGCTCAGCAGTATTACTGAACATCTGATGTACTCCAGGCAGCAAAGAAGACACAGAATACCGTCCTCAATGAGTTGGAGATAAAAATAAAGGCAGAGTACACGATACTCTGAAGGAATAGGTATTGCTAGAGAAGCACGGCCACAGCGCTGCTGCCTAGGCCAAATAGAACGTTAATTGCAGGAAATATAGTTGTTTAGTCAGTAGGTCGTGTCCGGCTCTTTGCAACCCCGTGGACCGTAACCCACCAGGCTGCTCTGTCCCTGGGATTCTCCAGGCAAGAATACTAGAGCGGGTTGCCATTTCCTTCTCCAGGTGATCTTCCTGCCCCAGGGGTTGAACCTGGGGCTCCCACACTGGCAGAGGGAGTCTCTACAGCTGAGCCCCTGGGGAAGCCTTGATAGCAGGACACCAGACGAAAACTGTTCTCCTGACTCTCTGCTGTGCTCCTGGTACAGCCCAGGGCCCAGCAGCTCGCAGGCGCCCAGAAGTTACTTGTAAGGTATCTGTTGGGTTGGTTAAAACATTGGTCTGGGTTTTTCTGAAGGATGGAATGGAAAAACCTGAGTGAACTTTTTGGCTGACCTAATACTATGTCCAAGGTCCTGTACATGCCAGACAGATGTCAAGTCCAGGAGCCTTACGGAGAGAGGGAGTGGGGCTTGAGCAGGAAGACGGGGGAGGAGAGAAGCTTGAAAGTCCAGCATGTGCCCCAGCAAGTGTCGGGGGCGAGGGGCTGGGGAACAGAGTGAACGAGGCTTGGACGTCAGAGCCTCCTTGAAGGCTTTTGAGCAGGTGGTCCAGAACCAAGTGTCTGGCACCGGAGTGCCAGGAGAGGGGGAGCCCAGCCTACAGTGGCCAGGCCCTCCCCTTGTTTCTGGAAAAACTAGCCACACAAGGGACCTGGGAAGCAGGATTTAATGGAACTTGGTGGGGCCAAACGATATGCTAAAAATGTATCTATGAATGAGTTGCAATTTCTGGGCACCCATGTATTTGGCTATAAATACACATTACATGTGTAATTTCAAGAGACCAAGAATTATCAGCTGCGAAGCCCAAGGGCAGCAGCCCACGCCCAGCCCCTGTAGTTTGCTGTCTCAGGCCCTGCCCTCTGCAAACCGCCAAAGACTGTTATTTGGGGGGAAATGAGGGGTCCTGTGGCGAGAAGACAGCATCTGGTGATGGAGGGAGGAGCAGAGGGGCCTGAGTGCCACGAGGGGAGGCTGGCAAGTGGGGATCAGAGGGCGGCTCTGGTGTGCCCGGTGGCCGCACGCCGGGGAGGAGCTCTCAGGAGCACCTCCGAGCAGGTGATTGCCCTGTCACTGCCCAGCACTTTCCATGGCAGTTTCTTTTTCCGAGTTCTTATTTTAAAACCATGGTTCACGTGGAGGGTGAGGAAGTTCTGCTTCTCACAGCATGGTGCTAGAAAGTCCCTGGGAATCTGTTGGGGTCCATGGCATCAAAGCTGTTTTCATAGTAACATCCAGATATTATTTGCCTTTTTCACCCATTCTCTCCAAGTGCAAAACCCCGTGAACCAGTGTTTTCCAAGTAACCATTGCACGAAGCTACCAAGTCATGCGTGGGTGAATGAGCCAGAGTGCAAGACAGACTGGAAGATGGGAAGGTCAGAGTATGTATGTTCACCACGCGGCTCAGGTCCCACACTGCAGTTGATCCTTAAGAAACTGCTGTTCAGGATGCCCTGGTGGCTCAGTGGTAAAGAATCCGTTTGCCAATGCGGGAGATACAGGTTCGACCTCTGTTCTGGGAAGATCCCACAGGCCGCAGAGCAAGTGCTGCTCAACAAGTCTTAGCGTTTTGTCAAAGAGGCATATCCACAGTAATCTGGAGAGGCTCTTAAAATCTCCTCCCATTACCAACCCCCTATCCAGGTGAGGCTGTAGTTTCTTCTAGTCTTCAATGAAAATATTTTACAATGTTTAGGAGTATGGGACTCATAGCTACATACTGCTGCTGCTGCTGCTAAGTCTTGTCCGACTCTGTGCGACCCCCACCAGGCTCCCCGGTCCCTGGGATTCTCAAGGCAAGAACACTGGAGTGGGTTGCCATTTCCTTCTCCAGTGCATGAAAGTGAAAAGTGAAAGTGAAGTCACTCAGTCGTGTCCAACTCTTAGCGACCCCATGGACTGCAGCCTACTAGGCTCCTCCATCCATGGGATTTTCTAGGCAAGAGTACTGGAGTGGGATGCCATTGCCTTCTCTGAGATACATACTACTATATATAAAGTAAGCAATGAGGATTTACTGAATAGCACTGGGAACTACTTTCAGTATCTTGTAATAACTTGTGATAGAAAATAATCTAATATTTATATATGTAACAGTCACTTTGAACACCTGAAATTAGTACCAGATTGTAAATAAACTATATTTCAATTAAAAAAAAAACACTTTAACAATAAATTGGATGCAGAAGCAGATAGAGAATCTGACTGTTAATAAAAAAATTTTTTTGAAATTAGATTTATGAAAAACAACTTATCTATGCTAACATATAGCAAGTTTATTATTATTTTTCAGTTAACTAGTATACATTTCAATTTTGTCTCAATTTTAATTTTGTATGTAATAAATGTCAATAGATTGAACCACATAACAGAAGCCCCTTAGGGCCCTCAGTCATGTTGAAGTTGTGAAAAGACCCTGAGACCAAACCATTTGAGAATAGCTGTACAAGGCAAAACCCCTGCGAGCTGGGGGCCGGATATGAGCCCAGCACCCAGCTCTGTTCATCTGTTTCCCCTTCAGTCCCTCAGGGATCATGCAAGGTTGATCTGATTATCTTCACACCCATTTTACAGATGTAGAAGCTGAGGCACTGAATGTCTGAATACCTGGCATAAGCTTTGCAGGACAGAGGTGGCTTTGCTGGCAGTGCCCGCCAGCGGGGAGGTCCCAGACCCAAGTCCCTTCTCCCCAGGCAGAGAGGAAGGCAGACGCCCAAGAGAGAGCCTGTTAACACAGGCCGAGTCTGTGTCCTCACATTACCGTCAGATGTATCACGCATTCTTCAGGGTGGCCTGGGGCCTGGCCAACTGCGAGCGCACATCCTCACCCTGCCTCTTCTCCGGAGGCCCAGGAAGGAGGGCTCAGGTTTGCCAGGTGGCAGCGAGGCACTTGAGAAATCAAGTGCTTTTCATTAAAAACAGCATTTCCTGGTCAGGCACACCCAGCCTTGGCAGCCAAAAAGTTTCTTTCTCAACAGCCCATGAGGTGCCGTTTGAGCAGGGCTTTGGGGTTTTTTTTGGTGGGTTTTTTGGTTTGTTTGTTTTTTCCCAAGTTTTAATAATCTAGAATAAAGCTGCTGTAATAATTTGTATACAGGTTTTTGAGTGAACATGGTTTCATTTCCCTTGGATAAATACAGAGAAGACAGTGCTGCTGGTTACTGAGCAGTGATATGTGTACAGCAGTTTCCTGGCGGCTTAGATGATAAGATAATCCACCTACAGTGTGGGAGAGCCGGGTTCGATCCCTGGGTTAGGAACATCCCCTGAAGAAGGGAATGGCTACCCACTCCAGTATTCTTGCCTGGAGAATTCCAGGGACAGGGGTGGGCTACAGTCCACTGGGTCGCAAAGAGTTGGACCCGACTGAGCAACTAACATTTCCACTTTTCATGAATATTGTATAGATAGAAATGTATTATTAAATGGACTTAGTAGAGCGCAGAAACAGTTATGATGTTTTGGAAGCTAGCTTTACAATTCTTTAAGCCTGCTAACTTCTCAAGACTAAAATTTCACGTTAAAACCTTAGTCCTTTCTTTGCTGAAAAAGATATTAGTTTGGCCCAAAAGTTCATTAGGATTTTTCTTTTATTATTTCTTTGTTGTTTTTTAATTGGAGGAAACTTGCTTTACAATGTTGTATTGGTTTCCGCCACACAGCAACCCAAATCAGTCACAATTTTATATACATATATTCCCTTCCTCTTGAGCCTCCCTTGCCGCTCCCATTCCACCCGTTTAGGTCATCACACCGTGCCATACTGGGTGCCCTGTGTGAGCAGGGACTCTGGAGCAAAACAGCTCTGGGTACTGAGGCCATGTGCACATTTCTTACCTTCTCTGAGCCTCAGTTTTCCCATCTGTGTAATGGGGACAATGATGGCCTCGAAAAGGTGCCATAAGAATACAGTGAAAGAAGGCTTGTACAGGGCTTGGCAGAAACACTTGCTCACAGCAGGGTTAAAAACAAAAAGTGACCCTGGGTCTGGCATAGCATCCGGCAGGTTCTTGGGGTTGTGAGGTGAAGACAGTCTCCTCTCCGTTCTCACCAGCAGTACCTACTGTCAACTGGCTTTCTTGCTCAGCCTACTGAGACAGTCTGTGCAAACCCAGCAGGTGTGTGTGTACTACGGGTCTGTGTGAGTGACTAGGTAGTCGGTTTTTAACAGATGTAAGAGACAGCCTCCTATTCACAGCGCTTCTCATTTTAGCAGAGAAACCAGTTTATTGTGTGTGTGTATATATATATAATACAGTCCTGTAGTACTCCACTGTATGAATGAACCACTGTTTCTTTAACTGGGCCTCTCACCCATAAACATTGAGGCATTTGCAATCTTTTGCTTGTAGCCAAAAGGCAACAGAGGGCAGGAGTCCTGGGTGTGGGGAGGCTGGGGCAGAGGGCACGTGCTTCTGTCCTTTTGAAACATCTTGCCAAAGCGCTGTCTAGCCACACGCCCCTGCCCTCCGCCCTCCCCATGGGAGGGGAGACCCAGAGCTGTGTCCTGGGCTTTGACACTTGAGGCACCTTCGCATTCTGGTTTGACACTGCCGGCCTGAACTAGAAGCTTTTGGAACACCGAGAGAAAGCAGCTCATGACCAGTAAGTGGCTGGTGCTTGACTATCTTTTTTTTCCTCTCTTCTGACCTTTTCTGTATGTTCATTTTCCTCCCAGGCTGTCACTCCAGGTGGCTTACTGAAAGTGATATCTAGGCCAGAGTGCTCTTAATGACTCCATCTGTGGGCCGCTGCAGATCTTTCAGGGGGCCAGACAGGAAGAGAGACAGCCTCCCTCCCTGTCCCCAGCCCCCGCACCACCTCTGTTTGCCAAGGGCCTAGCCAGCCCTGCTGGCAAAGGAGGAACCCGGGACTGGGTGGCGATGTGTGCTTTGCGCGGGGGCTGTTCTCTGCCCCCAGCTTTGTTTCTCCTCTCTGTCTTGCTCTGGATAACTGAAAGGAAACAAGCGATTTCAACAGATGGGCGAACCTGAGCGCCGAGCTCTTTGTCCCCTCTGAGAGCCGGGATGTCCGTTTCATTGGCCCTGCTCCTATTTGCAGCAACAGCTGGGCTTGCAGACCCCCAGTCTCGGGGCCAGAGATGGTCTGGGGGTCCCCACCGAGCTGAGGAGCAGCAGGACACAGCGCTGGAGCTCAGGTGGCAGCTTCTCTCTGCCCCACCGAATGTGGAGGCATCTGAGCCATCCCTGTCTAAGCTGAAAGAAGCCTCTTTGTTGCCAGGTTGCTTTCATGAAGCAGGGTAAACAGAGCTGCTAGGACAATCTGACATCAAACGTCTGTAATAATCCTCCAAAGATCTTTATCTCAAAGTGAAAGTTGCTCAGTCACGTCCGACTCTTTGTGACCCCATGGACTATACAGTCCATGGAATTCTCCAGGCCAGGATACAGGAGTGGGTAACCTTTCCCTTCTCCAGGGGATCTTCCCAACCCAGGGATTGAACCCAGGTCTCCCGCATTGCAGCTGGATTCTTTACCAGCTGAGCCACGAGGGAAGCCCAAGAATTCTGGAGTGGGTTGCCGATCCCTTCTCCAGGGGATCTTCCTGACCCAGGAATCCAACCAGGGTCTCCTGCATTGCAGGAGGATTCTTTACTAACTGAGCTGTCAGGGAAGCCCTCAAGAGAGGAGCGTAATTCACAGTTCACTGCAAGCAAAGGCAGTGGGGGAGGGGGCTTCCCTGGTTTCTCAGATGGAAAGAATCTGGCCACAGTGCAGGAAACTCGGGTTCGATCCCTGGTTTGGGAAGATCCCCTGAAGAAGGGAATGGCTACCCACTCCAGTATTCTTGCCTGGGAAATCTTGTGGACAGAGGAACCTGGTGAGCTACAATCCGTGGGGTCGCCAAAGAGCTGGATGTAACTGAGCGACCAGGCACACCATAGCACAAAGACGGTTGTTGGATACAAATCCAAAACTATGGATGAATGAATGAGTCAGGGTGGTTCTCTACTGCGCAGACATTAAACATTACAGCCAGGCAGAGAGACTGCGCAGGTTCATCCAGTGTTTGCACGCAGGAGGCCCCAGTCAATCTGTGTTCAGTGATGAATGGAGCATGCCAACTATGTGAGTGGGTAAAACAATGTAGAATAGTGCTCTGTAACTGCAACAGTGTAAAATGTTTGGGGATAAAGACTGAGAATAAGAAGGCAAAGTGAAAATAGTTACTCTTTTCAGTATTTCTCAGCCTTAATCACTTCCCTACCACAAACCGTTTTGGACCTTTTATTCCTAATTGCATTCAGCCCTGCCCTTCCCCCGCATAAATTTTAATACCAAGTATACTCTATGGATATACTTAACCTTCCCTGGTGGCTCAGACAGTAAAGAATCTGTCTGCAGTGCAGGAGAGTTTGATCCCTGGGTCGGGAAGATCCCCTGGAGGAGGGTGTGCAACCCACTTTCAGCATTCTTGCCTGGAGAATCTCATGGGCAGAGGAGCCTGGAGGGCTGCAGTCCACGGGGTCGCAGAGAGTCAGACACGACCTGGTGACTAACGCTGTACGTCTGTGTTCAGTATGTGTGTCTGTGCTTCGTACCCGAAACACGTAAGAGTGTTTTCTGTCCTCCAAGAGCCAGTGGCTGCCTCCTTAGGACAGTGTTCCCTCCCTGCACCTGCTGACTGCCTCACCCCCATGAGGACGTCTGTGTTGGGGCTGTGATTCCTGGGGATCTTCATCTTTTGTATTTTGTGTTGTCTTTTCAGTAACAATGACTGAGCTCTGGGGTGTGCCTGTGGGCCTGCCTCACTTGGTTGGTGGAGCTCACACCCAGTGGAGGAGGTCTTGGGCAGAAGCAGGGGCGCCAGCCGTCCGTGGCTGCATCTGCTGGGCTGGACGTGTGGCAGTCATTTCAGGGCGTCATTCCACATCTTGCCCAGTGGCCCAGCCTGTCCAAAGCGCTCGGTACAGAGCCTAGTACATAGTCGGTGCTCATCACTGTGGTTTATTGGTAGTAGTACTGTTGGCATCGCCATTCGTCTCTGAGCTGCCGTTTCCTTATTTGTAAATTACAGAACTGAGAGGCCGTATGGTAGGATCCCACCTCTGATGCTCTTCTAGGTGAGTGAAGCCACATGACTGTGTGCTAAGTCATTTGGGGCATGTCTGACTCTTTGTGACCCCATGAACTGTAGCTCTCCAGGCAAAAGTACTGGAGTGGGTTGCTATTTCCTCCTCCAGAGCATCTTCCCAACCTTGGAATCGAACCCAGGTCTCTTAAAGTCTCCTGCATTGGCTGGTGGGTTCTTTTACCACTACCGCCACCTAGGAAGCCTAGTTTTGGCCAGTGAAACGGGGGCAGAAGTGACGTGTGTCCTTATAAGCCAAGCACCAGTGTCACACTTGCCAGAGCTTTCTCTCCCTTCCCAGTGGCACGGTGACTGGTGATATGGTGTCATTTGGGTGGCCGGGAGTGACATTGATGAGAAGACCACTCTCCGCCCCCTCGCCCCCACCACCAGCTGACCCACAGAGCACGTCACATGAGCAAGGAATATTTCTGCCCCCAGCACCACTGAGACTCGGGGGTGTGGGTTGTTGCAGCACAGCCCAGCCCATCTTGATTAAAACCGAGTCATCACCTTGTCAGGCTTGGCTATGAGGATGAGATCTTCATGTAAGATGCCCAGCACAGTGTGGGTACATGGTAGTCAGGCGCTCCATCTGGCTCCCTTCCCAACCAAATTCCCCGCTGATTCTTTGCAACAGGTGTTGCTTCATTTTTCAGCAGCCTTTCACAGGCCTTGACCCCTTGCCTCCTGTCCTCTGCCTCTTCTGGGAAGAAAGCCTGTTGCCCGGGAAATGCCAGGGCAGCGTGCCACCCAGACCCTTCCTCCGGGGGCAGCCCACCCACCCCTGTGGGGCTGGTGTCCATCCACACAGCATCTGTCAACTCAGAATAATAGTCCTGATGACAGAGACCGCGTCCGCCTGGGGCCTGGCTGTGTCAATCCTGAGGGCTCAGTGGCTGCACTGCAAGTGTGCTTAATGGTCGTGTGCATCAAGTGAAAAGGCCGGGGCACGCGGAGCAGGCCCTGAGGTGTCTGCCCGCCCCTCTGGGTGCTCTGGGACCCCCTTTCCCTTCCTGACTTTGGGTGTGGGCGGACGGGGTCACTGCCCGCCTGGGAGTGTGTGTGAGTGTGTGCACGTGTGTGAGACCCTTTTGCGGTGGCACTGCTGCCCACGACCTCAGGACGGCAGGTGGGTACCTGGCTGCCCCACAGGGTGCCTCGTCAGAGAGTGTGGAAGGGTTGGGCTTCCATCTGTGGGGATGACCCCAGGGGCGGCCTCCGCCCCTCTCTCTGGGTTGCTGTTTGACACAGGACATTCTGTGCTGCCGGAAGAGAAGCCCCACTTACTGCCGAGCTGTGTATGAGGCAGACAGCCTCACCACTTGGCTGAGCCTCACTGTGCTCTGGAACTGCCCCCAGGGCCAGCCTAGTGCCCTGCAGGAGGGCCGGGGCTTGCAGGAGGCCAGGATGGGGTGAGGCCGCAGGCTGGGGCGAGGCGGAGCAGCACCCAGCAGACGCTATGACCCCATGAGACCAGGAGGCATGCCTTACACAATTCCCGGGACTTGCCTGCAGGTTTGAAACCTTCACAATCCCAAGCTGAAAAATGAGATCAAAATAATAAACACATAGTGGAGAATATCAACAGTTTTAAAACTGTTGCAGGTATGTCCAATTTTTGAAGAGATATATAGTTTGTTGTTTTTTTTTTTTGGTTCTCTTTTTTCAAAGAAAGGGCCATTGAAAAGCAGAAGTATCTAGGGAAAGGCCCCATTGACAGCTCACTTGTATCTAGGATGATCTGTGGCTCTACTTCTGTGGCAGCGATCATACTGATTTTACTCTCAATTAGCAGTGAGATCTGCCTGCTTCATGAGGTACTTAGTTTGTTTTCTACTTGAAACCTGAACAGATGGCTGCCCCTACACCCCAAGAGCTCCCCGAGGTGTGTGCGTCCTCCAGGTGTGGGCAGAGTGGGGATCTGGGCTGCAGCATCACGGGGCGTCCTCTCGGAAGCCCCCCCCCCCCCCGGGACCCTGGCTGCAGCATGCGGCTCTGCACGCATGTGTTATCTGATAACGTTGGAATCCTTCGTGATCACAGCTCTAGAAGTAACCCAGACCCAGCAGGCTTGAAGAAAACCTTCAGGGTTTCTCCTGACTACAAAAATACTGCATACTTGTTAAGAAAAAACAAAAATCAACTTAAAAACGAACAGAGTGGACAGTGAAAAAGCCCTTTATTCAGAAGTGAAGGTTGTAGTTGGAGCAAGGCTAGGGGAATGTCTTCTGTGTTTATTCCGTGACAGTGGTAATAGCAGCAGTAATAAAACAGCTGACTGGGTGAGAAGGAGAGGGCACGGCCGGCCCAATGCTTGTCCCATGCAATTATCCTAACAAACCTATGAGGCAGCAGCTGCTTTCATCATCACTTTTGTGGCTGAGAAAAAGTAGGCCCAGAGAGGTGAACTCACTTTCCCAGGGTCACACAGGAAGGGCTGGGCTGTCTCCAGGGGCCCTGTTCCTGTGCGGGAGGGAGATCCAGCTCCAGAGTGCATGCTGCCCCTCCCCTCTCTGGGCTGGGGTCCGCTTCTTCCAGCTGGGACGTCCGCGGCAAATTCTTCTCGCGCACGTCTGGCTCCAGGCCTCGGAAGTCCCTGGCCCCGTGTGATGGTGTCCCTGGCCCGTCCCTGGCCTTGCTCTTCCCTGCAGGGCCGGCGGCTTCTGGCCTCTGCACCTGCCGCTTCTCTGCCTGAAGCCTCCCTTCCCTGCCAGCACATCCTGGCTCCGCGCATCACTCAAGTTTCAGCCCAAGCGTCCCCTCTTCAAAGGGGCCTGAAAGAACCCACCGTCGTCTTCTTGCCTGGTGGCCCACTGCCTTTTTATTTTCTTCATAGAACTTTGAGGCCGTGAAAGTGTCCTGTTCCCTGGTTCGTGTGCTGACTGCTGCCACGTCTTGTCTGCCCCCTTCCCTACTGCCAACCCCACAGTGCAGCCCCGCTGGGGCAGGAACCTGGCTCCCTGCCTGGCACATGGGAGTTGTTCAGAAAGTTTGTGCTGGTGAGAACATTACCTGCAGCCCCTCAGCTGGGCCCTGGGCTTTTCCAGCTCCCTCTGGCCTGGAAGGATGCAGTCTGCACCCTCATTCAGAAAATTGCTGACTCCTGGCTGGGGATGGAAGCGGGGAGGGGTGAGTGATCCAGGACAGAGCTGGGCCTCCCAAAGAGTGGCCTTCAAAATGCAGCTCTGGTCTCCGGTGCCTTTTTCTCTGAGAGTGGCACTGGAATCTTTGGAGAGCTTGGCAAGTTTTCTTCTGAATGTTTTGCCCCTTGGCTTGTTTCCTTGTTTATTTGGGTAACTTTCCAAGGAGCAGGGAAGGGATGAGCTGGACCCCTTGTTATTTGGTGCCTTTTTTTTTGGAGGAGCGGGCAATTTTAAAACATTTATTTTAATATATTTTTTATTTTTTTTGGAGTATAGTTGCTTTATATTGTTGTCAGTTTAAGGGGTACAGCAGGATGATTCAATTAGACATACACATATATTCATTCTTTTTTATTGTGTGAGGTGATGTCTCATTATAGTTTTGATTTGCATTTGTCTAATAATAATAAGCTATGTTGAGCATCTTTCCATGTGCTTGTTGGCCATCTGTATGTCTTTTTTGGAGAAATGTCTGTTTAGAGCCTCTGCTCATTTTTTGATTGAGTTGTTTGTTTTTTGGATGCAGAGCAGCAGGAGCTGTTTGTATATTTTGGAGACTAATTCCTTGTTGGTCACATTGTTTGCAAGTATTTTCTCCCATTCTGTGGGTTGTCTTTTCATTTTGTTTATGGTTTCCTTTGCTGTGCAGAAGCTTTTAAGTTTAATTAGATCCCACTTGTTTATTTTTGTCCTTATTTTCATTAGGAGGTGGACCCCAAAAGATTTTGCTGTGATTTATGTCAAAGAGTGTTCTGCCTCTGTTATCTTCTAAGAGTTTTATAGTGTCTGGCCTCACGTTTAGGTCTTTGGTCCATTTTGAGTTTATTTTTGTGTATGGCATTAAATAATGTTCTGATTTCATTCTTTTACGTGTAGCTGTCCAGTTTTCCCTGCATCACTTATTGAAGAGCCTATCTTTTCTCCACTGTTATTCCTGCCTCCTTGGTCATAGATTAATTGAGCACAGGTACAGGGTTTATTTCTGAGTTTTCTATCCTGTTCCATTGATCTAGTCAGTTTTTGTGCCAATACCGTACTGTTTGGATGACCATAGCTTCGTAGTGTAGTCTGAGGTCAGGGAGTCTCATTCCTTCACTCTGTTTTTTTTCCTTAGGAATGCTTTCGCTGTTAGGGTCCTTTGTGTTTCCATACAAACTTAAGAACTTTTCGTTCTAGTTCTGTGAAAAATACTCTTGGTAATTTGCTAGGGATTGTATTGGGTCTGTAGATTGCCTTCGGTAGTATAGCCGTTTTAACTGTTGAGTCTTCCTATCTCTGTGTCCTCTGTGATTTCTTTCATCAGTGTCTTATAGTTTTCAGTCTACGGGGCTCTTGGCTCCTTGTGTGGGTTTATTCCTTGGTATTTTATTCTTTCTGATACAGTGGTCAGTGGGATTATTTCTTTAATTTCTCTTCTTGATCTTTTGTTGCTAGCATATAGAAATGCAACAGATTTCTTTGGGTTAATTCTGTATCCTGCAGCTTTATCAGATTCACTGACGAGCTTTAGTGGTTTTCTGGTAGCCTCTTAAGGATCTTCTGTGTATAGTAGTATCATGTCATCTGCAAAGAATCACAGTTTTACTTCTTTTCCACTTTGGATTCCTTTTATTTCTTTTTGTTTCTCTGATTGATGTGGCTAGGACTTCCAAAACCACATTGAATAAAAGTGGTGAGGGTGGACATCCTTGGCTTGTTCCTGATCTTAGAGGGAATGCTTTCAGGTTTTCACCATCGAGAACGATGTTAGATGTGGGTTTGTCATATATGGCCTATATTATGTCGAGGTATATTTTCTTTGTGACCACTTTCTGCAGAGTCTTTACCATAAGTGGGTGTTGAATTTTGTCAAAACCTTTCTCTGCCTCTATTGAGTTGCTCATGTGGTTTTTATTCTTTGGTCTGTTAATGTGGTATATAACATTCAAGAGTGTGGTGGCATTTGTTAATGTGGCGTGTAATATTGAAGAATCCTTGTATCCCTGGGATAAGTCCCACTTGATGGTGGTGTATGAGCCTTTTAATGTATTGTTGGATTCAGTTTGCTAGTATTTTGTTGAGTTCTTTTGTGTCTATGTTCACTGTCCATGGGATTCTCCAGGCACGAATACTGGAGTGGGTAGCCATTCCCTTCTCCAGGGGATCTTCCCAACCCAAGGGCTGAACCTGGGTCTCCTGCACTGCAGGTGATGCCCCATCTGAGCCAGCAGGGAAACCCCTCATCAATGATACTGGCCTGTAATTTTCTTTCGGTGGCGGGGCGGGGGACAGATGTCTTTGTCTGCTTTGGTATCAGGGTGATGGTGGCTTTGTAGAAGGAGCTTGGGATCTGTTCCTTCCTCTGCAGTGTTTTGAACGAGTTTCAGAAGGGTAGGTGTTAACTCTTCTCCAAATACTTGAAAGAATCGCCTGTGAAGCCACCTGGTCCTGTACTTCTGTTTGTTGGAAGCTTTTAAATCATGGTTTCAATATTAGTACTTGTAATTGGCCTATTCATACTTTTTATTTCTTCCTGGTTCAGTCTTGGAAGTGTGTATCTTTCTAAGAATTTATCCATCTCTTCTAGGTTGTCCATTTTACTGGCATATAGGTGTAGTAGTCTCTCATGATCTTTTCTATTTCTGTGGTGTTCATTTTAAGTTCTCCTTTTCCATTTCTGTTTCTATTGATTTGAGCCCTCTCTCTTGTTTTCTTGATGAGTTTGACTAAAATTTATCAATTTATTTATCAATTGTTTATATTTTCAAAGAACCAAGTTTTAGTTTTATTGATTTTTTTTTCTATTTTCTTATCTATTTCATTTATTTCTGTTTTTATCATTTCTGGGCCTTTGGGCTACGATCAAGTGTATTTCTGCTCTGATCTTTATGATTTCTTTTTTTCTAACTTTGGGTCTTTGGATATTTGGATTTTTTGTTTTTTTCTGTAGTTGCTTTGGGTATAAGGCTAGGTTATTTGAGATTTGTCTTGTTTCCTCGGTAAGACCGTAAACTTCCCTCATGGAACTGCTTTTGCTGCGTCCCATAGGTTTTGGATGATCATATTTATGTTTTCATTTGTCTCAAGGCATCTTTTGATTTCCTCTTTGACTTCTGTGATCCACTGATGGTTTAGTAACATATCGTTAAGCCTCCGGGTTTTTTTGTTTTTCATAGTTTTTTGCCTCTGTAATTGGTTCCTAATCTCACAGCATTGTGCCTGGAGCATGGTGATATGATTTCGGTTTTCTTCAAGCTTACCGAGGCTTGACTTGTGACCTGAGATGTGACTGCACTGGAGAATGTATGGTGTGCAGTTGAGAGGAGAGGGTGTTCTGCTGCTGTTTGGACGCAGGGTTCCATAAATGCCAGTTCAGTCCATCTGGTCTAATGTGTCGTTTAAGGCCTCTGCTTCCTTATTGGCTCTCTGTCTAGGCGTCTGTCAGAGAAGTCCCTCCCTGTCCTGTGTTCCTGTCAAGCTCTTCTTTACGCTGTTAGTGTCTGCCCTGTGTGTCGAGGCGCTCCTCTGTTGGGTGCATAGATATTTACAGTTGTTGCATCTCCTTCTTGAACTGACCCCTTCATCACTGTGTAGTGGCCTTCCTTGTCCCTGTAGTCTGTTTTGTCTGATAGGAGTATTGCTGCTCCAGCTTTCTTTTGATTTCCATTTGCATGGAGTATCTTTTCCCATCCCCTCACTTTGTTTCTGTCCCTAGATTGGAAGTGTGTCCCTTGCAGATAGCACATAGACGGGTCTTGTGTTTATATCCATCCAGCCAGCTGATGTCTTTTGGTTGGCGCATTTAATCTATTTACATATAAGCTAATCATTGATATGTATGTTCTTATTGCCATTTTAATTGTTTTAATTTGTAGGTCTTATTTCCTCTCTTCTTTTGCAATCTTTTGATTTGGTGTCTGTCTTTAGTGTTGTATTTGGATTGCTTTTTCTTTATTGCTTGTGTGTTTACTGTAGATTTTTGGTTTGTGGTTCCTGGGAGGTTTTGCTATTGCAGGTTTGGTATTTATGTGCCAGTTTGTTTTAAGTTGCTGGCCTCTTTCTTTCCAATGCATTTCTAGTATCCTGCATTTGTATTCTCATCTACTCACAGTTGCTTGCTTTGATATTATATTTAATGTGTAGATGTTTAATGTACTTCGTTTGCCTTTACTTCGTGTTTGCCTTTACTGATGAGTTTTCCCATCTGTAATATTCTTGATTCTATTGTAGTTGGGCCTTTTCTACGTAGAGAAGTTCCTTTAGGATTTAAGGCTGGTTTGGCGGTGCTGAATTCTCCTAGGTTTTGCTTGTCTGTAAAGCTTTTGATTTCTCCATCAAATCTGAATGATGAACCTTGCTGGAGAGAGTATTTTTGGTTGTAGGTTTTTTTTTCCTTTCATCACTTTAAATATATTGTGCTACCCCCTTCTGGCTTGCAGAGTTCCTTCTGAACAACCAACTGTTACCTTATGGGGATTCCCTTATACGTTATTTGTTGCTTTTCTCTTGGGCTTTCAGTAATTTTTCCTTGTCTTTAATTTTTTTCAGTTTGATTAATATATGTCTCATTCTTTTCCTCTTTGGGTTAATTTTGTATGGGACTCTGTGCTTCTTGGACTTGAGTGTTTCCTTTCTTGTGTTAGGGAAGTTTTCAGCTAATGTCTTCAGATATTTTCTCAGGTCTGTTCGTGTCCTTTTGGGACCCCCACAATGCCATTGTTGGTGTGTTTAATGCCCCAGAGGTCTCTGACACTGACCTCATTTCTTTTCATTCTCTTTTCTTCATTCTGTTACACTGCAGTGATTTTCAACACTGTCTTTCACCTCCGTTATTTGTTCTTCTGCCTCAGTTATTCTGCTATTAATTCTTTCTAGTGTATTTTTTTTTAAGTTAAAAAATTTTTTAATTTTAATTTTTTTGGTACAGCATTCTATTACAGAGATACATTTTGTGGTCCTTTCTTTTTGCTTTTAATCTTTAAAGATTTTTTACTTGTTGTTATTTTTATACACTTTTTAAAGGTTACTTTCCATTTACAGCTGGTCCTGGGGCTTGTTCAGGCTTCCTGGTGGAGAAGACTGGTGTCTGCCCACTGCTGTGTGGGGCTGGGTCCTGTCCCCGTAGTGGGCGGGGCTGGGAACTGTCCCTGTAGTGGGCGGAGCTGGGTCTTATCCCTGTAGTGGGCGGAGCTGGGTCCAGTGGTGTGTGTAGAGGTGACTGTGAGCTCAGTACCGCTTTAGGCGGCCTGTCTGTCAACGTGTGGGGCTGTGTTCATGTGCTGCTGTTGTGTGGCCTGTGGCAATCCAGTGTTGGTGCCTGTCGGTTACTGGGTAAGGCCAGGTCTTGATGCCAAAACGGCAGCCTCTGGGAGAGCTAACGTGGATCAGTGTTCTCCCGGGGCTCTGCCACAGTGTTCTGTCGGACAGTCAGCCACAGCCGACCCTTGCCTTCCCAGGAGGCCCTCCAGGACTCACAGGCTGGTCCAGCCCCGGCTCCTGGGAAGCTTTGGGCTGTGTCTCGGTGTACCCTGTGTGCCCTCCCAGAGTGGAGTCTGTTTCTCCCATCCTGTGGAGCTCCTGCACTCCAGCCCCATCGGCCTTCAAAGCCAAGTGCTCTGAGGGCTCTTTGTCCCGACGCCAGACCCTCAGGCTGGGGAGCTGACCAGGTGCTCAGGACCCTCTGGTGGGAGAATCTCTGTGATGTAATTACTTTCCAACCTGTGGGTCGCTCACCTGGAGGCTGCAGGATCTGATGGTGTCATGAAAGCACTCCTCCTACCATCTCGTGGTGGCTTCCTTATCTTTGAATGGAAAATGTTTTTTTTGGGGGGGGGAGGGCAGGTTCCTGTCTTTTTCTGCTGATGGTCGTTCAGCAGGTCATTGTGATTTTGAGGTTTTTGTGAGAGGAGGTGAGCTCGAGTCCTTCTGCTCTGCCGTCTTTTCCAGTCGAGAGCCTTCTTTCATCGAATGCGTGCTGCCTCTTCACCTGTGCTGGCCGTTCCCCCCTTGGCGTGGGGTGTGCAGGCGCAAAGGCCCCTGTGCACCGTCGGGATGGCATGGGCATGCTTGGCGTCTCGTAGCGGCAGCTTCTGTCCATGCCGCTCCTGCGATGGTGGGAGCAGGGCTTGGAGCCTGCTTGTGGGTCTCCTTGGGAATTCCCTGGTAGCTCAGTTGGTAAAGAATCTGCCTGCAGTGCAGGACACCCAGGTCTGGAAGATCCCCTGGAGATGGCAATGGCACCCCACTCCAGTGTTCTTGCCTGGAGAATCCCATGGGTGGAGGAGCCTGGCGGGCTACAGTCCATGGGGTCACGAGAATCGGGCATGACTGAGTGACTAAACCACCACCACCACGTGGGTCTCCTGGGGGCAGCTGCCGTCTGTGTACTCCCAGGACAGCGGGCACAGCGCTTGGCACCTACTTGCGGGTATTACGGCAGCAACTCGCTCCCACCCCCAGAGCTCCTGCAGATGGTGTCCCGTTGCCTAGGAGCAATCACAGGGAAGGACGCTCTTATGATGGTCTGGCCCTCTCCTGGGGCAGCCCCCTATAAACGGTGCCTACCTCTCTGGCGGGCCCTCGCTGCTCCTGAGCACACCCTCAGTTGCACACTCCAGCCTCTCCATGCAGCCGGCCCCTGTCCTCTTCTGACCTCTGAAACCTGAGCCAGCACCCAGCACCCCCTGCACCAGCAGATGAGTGACTCAGGTGAGGGAGCTCTGGGCAGTGGTGCCCACCTCCCGGGCAGGTTACTCTCTGCAGTGCCTTCTGCAAGCCAGATGCCATGCTCTCCTCCTCCTCAGCGCCGAAGCCCTCTAGTCTGGTCTCCCCGCCAGTGAGAGGACTCCCCAGCTTGAGGGACCTTTCCTCCTCCACAGCTCCCTCCCTGGGGCACGGGCCCTGTTCCATTCCTTTCTTTGTCCTTGCTACACGGAGGCTTCCTCTCCCTTAGAGGAGTCTGTGGCCTTACGGCGGCATTCAGTAGGTGTTCTGCATGAGGCGTTCCGCTTGCAGGTGTACTGTCAGTGTTTGGCGGGAGCAGGTGAGCGCCCCGTGCTGGTCCCCCACCATCGGTCCCGTCCCTTCTGTGTGGTGCATTTTAACCGCTTCCCTGCAGGGAAAGCCTGTGGTCACAGGAGCAGAGCTGTTGTAGGAGCGGGATCGATACCTCTTAGCGGGATGATAAATCGCTCTTCGGGAGCCTGGCAGTGTCGTGCAGGTAATTGATGTGCCTTGTATCCATCAAAGCCCAGGGTGACGCTTAGGTCATCAGAATAATCCTGAGATGCCTACAGCTCGAGAGGGTCTGACTTACTGGGGCCTCCGTAGGCAGGGGGCCACGGAGACAGGCTTCCAAGAGCCAGGACAGACTGACTTGGCAAACACACTGTTGTTCCCCCCGCCCCTTCCTAAAATCTTTAGTTTTGAGACAGGACAGACGTCTTACAGGTACTCATGGAGAAGCAATACATGATCACAGTTGAAAGTGAAGACAGTCCCGTCAGAAAGTTTTCACACCTGTCAGCTAATGCTGAAGCTGAAGCTCTGAGCGTGGCACGCTGCAGGGCTCAGAGGATTGGTAGTTTGTCTTCCCCCCCTTTTCCTCTCCCTCTCCCAGCACAATCCACGCCAGCCCCTCATGGTCCTCCGCAAGGGCAGCCATATCCTCACGGGCCCCAGACAATGCTCCTTCCTCCGTGCCCTCACCCACATGGCAGTGACCAGAGGCACACTGGGCATCCCTCAGGTCAGACGTGTGGTCCAGGCTGCAGCAACAGCCGTGGTGTTGCTCAGCAGGCACCCACCTCGCTGGACTTGGCCCACGCTTTCGGCGCTCACCCCTCCCGCCGCTGGGAACCTCCCGTCTCACACCGCTCCGGGTCCTCCAGCCCCGGCACAGGGCTGCATGTGTCACTGGAAATCATCTCGTGAAACCCATTCTTGGTGAATGGGGTGACCTCCCCTGGTGGTGGGAGGAGTGGCAGGACTCCCCCTGCTGAGAGCCCCTGGCAAGGCCAGCATCCTGTCCCCCAGTCCCAGTGAGTCCTGCACTCGCTGGGACTCCCGGTGGCCCGAGACAGGAAGGAAGGGGCAGAGGGCCTCAGGTCGGCGATCACCAAGCCCCCACGCTCCTCCTGTGCACAGCTCCCATCTGGGGTGGCGCTGTGCTCCCGGCCTGTGTTCAGCCTCTCAGCGGCCCCGGGGATGGATGCCACGTCACCCCACAGCTGAGTCACCACTGCAGACTCGTCTCCAGGCTCCTCCTGGGCGTGGGGCCTGTCACCGTGGCTGGGCAGGTGCTGGGACCCCAGGGATGCGCCGCTTTGGCCAGCCCTGGATCCCGTGTCTAAACAGCCTGGAGCGGGAAGAGAGTGGTTCCTGAGAACAGGCGTAAGCAGGAGTAAGCAGGAGGGGTGCCTTGCTGGCTCAAGGGTCTCCCACTCGGGTCCGCTGTCACAGTCGGCCTGGCAGCATCCACAGCTGCCTCGCCTGCATCTTCTCTGGGCCTGGAGCACGGCTGTGTGAGCACTGCAGCAGATGTCAGCAGGGAGAGGCTCGTGCGCCACGTGCAGCTCGTCCTGGTCATCCAGTCTGGCTGAGCCTCCACTCTGTGCCAGGTCCCATCAGTTATCACCACACACGGTCCTTGCCTTCAGGGGCTGGAGATACAGAAGGCAGATAAGCCGGTGATTGTAATTTGTGACAAGTGCTGTAAGTGGGGGAGGCGTGGGGAGGAGATGACCTCAGCAAGGTGGCCACAGTCAGGAGAAGAGAGAGCAAGCCATTCAGGGACAGTGAGGTGGACGACAGAGCATTCCAGGCAGAAGAGCAGCTTGTGCAAAGGTCCTGAGGCCAGGGACACGTCCAGCACGGCTGGAGGGGCAGCTCTTTGGGAAATAGCAGGATGTAAGGACCCAGAGGCCACGGTGGGGACCTGGGATTTTACTAAGACTGCTGAGACGTCCCTGCAGAGTTTAGAGCTGGGTGTGGTGTGATCAAGGTGATGCTTTTTAAAGGATAACTCTGGTCTCTGGGTGGATTCAGACCTGAGCAGAAGCAGAGGCTGGTGTGGGGGTTCTGTGAATCAGGGTGGTGGGGAGGGTCAGACAGGGACTCGTGTAGAAGGTGGGGCCACAGGGCTTCTGTGAACTGGTGTGTGGGGGGAGTCGGGGGTGGGATTTGAGCACGAGGGAGCATGTTGGTGCTGTTTCTCAGGTTTAGGGGAACACTGAGAACTTTCCCAGACATGTCACAGTGGAGGGAACAATTCGGCTTCTGGGGATCTTGTAGCTGTGAGGCAGGGAGCCCAGGGTGGGGTACACAGCCCTGGGGGCCCCCGGCTCCCAGGCCTGACCTCCCACACTGCTGGCCCAGAGCTGAAGGGCAGTCCTGGGTACCTGTGGGCTTGGGTGGACACTGTGGTCCTCTCCCTGGACCACTTTCTCATCTTGAAGGTCCCCTGGGCCTCAGTATTCCTGTCAGTAAACTGGGGCCAGTGGGTCTCTCGCTTCCTAGAATCCTGGGGCTTCGGGGCTGTTGCTAAAAGGCTGGCTCAGGTCCCGGCATCTCCTGAGACAATGTGGGGCAGACGGGGAAGCGACTGGCCTGGCAGGCGCCCCTGCTCCCGGCTCTTCTTCGTGGAGCCAGGCCGGGCGCCGTCTGGGGGTGGGAACCCGCTGGGGGTATCTGGGCGTCTCAGGATCTTGGCCTGGGAGGGGGTTGGCATCAGCGGGCAGGCATCCTCTGCCGAGAGGGACAGAAGTCAGCTCTGGGCCCTGGCCGCCCACTCAGCGCTGCCCTTGGAGAGCTCACCTGACCCCATTCTCCAGGTACACATGGCTACTCTGTCGGGGTCTGCCGTGCTCTGGGGCACTTTCTTATCTTGGAGTCCTGCTCTGTCCTGCCCCTAACACCCCCCGCCAAGGGTGTCTCCACCTGGATCCCTCCAGGGTGGTCCCATGCACAGCACCCCATGGTGGAGGCGGGCCCAGCCCAACCCCACGGCCCCCGGGCTGGCTGCCCCAGCGTGGACCTGGGCCAGGGATGGAGGGAGGCGGGCCGCACGGGGCCAGAAAGCCTGAGAGGGCCTTCGCCCAGCGGCTTAGAGTGTGTGTGTGTCCATGTGTCACTGCGTGGGGAGAACAGGACTGTCCACTCTCTGGCTGGCCCTGGGGCCAGGCCCTGTGCACAGCAGCCTCCGAGCCCCCCGCCCGCCCCCCCCCCCCCCCCGCAGGAGCAGGTACTGGTGACATCCTGGTCACACGGCTGGCATTACCCTCCAGCGTTGTCTGTAAAGTGAGTCCGGGAGGAGCTACATACCCACAGCGTTCCAGACCACACTCCAGTGGGGCTCAGAAGCAGCCTGGCTTCCTGGCTGGGTGGGGCACTGGGCAGAGGTGTTCAGGGACCCAGAGCAGGTGGGGCTATGGGACAACAGGAACTGAGGTCAAGCCTTACCATCAGGGCCCCGAATCAGAGGCCTTGGAGCCAGTCCCCCAGGCGCCCCCAGATCAGAGGCCACGTCCCTCTAAAGGCCTCGGCACACGGGGGCGTGGTGGATGGCATCACCCAGTTGCACGCGTGTGTGTGCTCTGTCGTGTCCAACGCTGTGCAGCCCCGCAGACTGTAGCCCTCCAGGCTCCTCCATCCACGGGATTCTCCAGGCAAGAGCACTGGAGTGGGTTGCCGTTTCCTCCTCCAGGGGATCTTCCCCAGCCAGGGACTGAACTCAGGTCTTCTGCATCTCCTGCATTGGCAGGTGGATTCTTCACCGCTGAGCCATCTGGGAGGCCCTGGTGGATGGCCACGTTTGGGAAGGTGTCCGACAACTGAGGGGCAGTAGCAGGAATGAGGATTAAGCGGTCACACAAGGTGTGGGGACCGTGCTGTGTGGTCTGGAATCGAGGGTGGGCAGTTCAGACTTGGTTGGGGGTTGCTGCTGCTGAGCTTGTGAGGCCAGGTCAGCACAGCCTGTCGTCTGTGACGCCCGGTCCCAGGCCCAGGCTCAGAGGTCAAGCTCTGTAAATAATTGCCAACAAGTGAGGGGCTCTCAGGAGGCCTGAACAGGGCAGGGGCTTTGTCTTACAAAAGAGGAGACTGAGCTGCAGAGAGAGTGGTGCCCTGGGTGGGCGGTAGCTTGGGGACCACTGTGTGCAGTCTGGGTGTGGGGTCCTGCATTTTCCCACTCCAGCAGACTGCACACGGACAGGCACACACCCCTGAGCCTGAGCTCTTCACCTGAGCCCTGTGGGCCACAGTGGCTGGTTTGCGCAGCAGTGTTCCTGGCGGGCCACTGGCCCATGGTCTGCCTGGAGCTCGGGGGCCAGAGCAGCGAGGCCAGGCCCAGCCCTGCTGTCTTCCCCGCCCAGCCAGGGAGCTGGGGCCTTGCCCGGGCAGCTCTGATCACGTCACTGTGGCTTCCTTGGTTCTTTGCCAGGAGAGGAGGGAGCAAGGGAGATAGCCGTGTACTTGGATCCTGACTGACAACCGAAGCTGGAGCACAGCCTTCCGTCATCAGGTCGTTGTTCAGTTGCTCAGTTGTGTCCGACTCTGCAACCCCATGAACTACAGCACGCCAGGCTTCCCTGTGCTTCACCAGCTCCTGGAGTTTGCTCAGACTCATGTCCATCGAGTCAGTGATGCTATCCAACCATCTCATCTTCTGTTGCCCCCTTGTCCTCCTGCCCTCAAACTTTCCCAACATCAGGGTCTTTTCCAAAGAGTCAGCTTTTCAATTCAGGTGGCCAAAGTATTGGAGCTTCAGCGTCAGTCCTTCCAATGAACATTCAGGATTGATTTCCTTTAGGATTGACTTGATTGATCTCCTTGCGGTCCAAGGGACTCTCAAGAGTCTTTGCCAACACTGCACCAGTTCAAAAGCATCAGTTCTTCGATGCTCAGCCTTCTTTATGGTCCAGCTCTCACATGCATACATGACTACTAGGAAAACCATAGCTTTGACAATACGGACCTTTGTTGACGAAGTGATATCTCTGCTTTTTGATACGCTGTAGGTTTGTTATTGCTTTTCTTCCAGGGAGCAGCGTCTTTCAATTTCTTGGCTGCAGTCACCATCTGCAGTGATTTTGGAGCCCCCAAAAATAAAGTCAACAGGTCATTGCTTCAGTACAAAAGTGACCTGGAGTGAGGAGGGGTCGGGGGGAGTTACACACTTTTGAAAGTAAAAATGAAAAGGGGGTTTTTCTGGCCTTGTTACCAGCTGGAAGCACAGACTTCTGGGGTCAGGACGCTGCATGCAGTTTGCTTTTGGCCACTTCGAGGCCTAAGGTTTTGCCTCGTATTGGCTGAGCCTCGTTTCCACAGCACCATAGTGGGGTTTGAGGTCGTGTCATTGACCAGACTTTATTAATTAAAGTGCTTTGGAATCCTTGCATTCAAGCTCGTGTCTGCTCCGGGGACCAGCACTCAGAGCCCCATGTCCCTGGCCCAGCAGAGATGGGCAGACTGGGGCATGTGGGGCGCTCGCTGCGGCCCAGGAGCCCGGAGTCACCTGTCAGGACCAGGGAGACTCCACTGGCTGCAGGTGTTCCGGCTGCTGTGGTTGAGGCAGATCCGGGTTGTGTTAGTGTCCCGCTGTCACCCAGGGCTTTGTCTCGGCTTCCCACTGGGATTCAGAATGGAGCAGGTGTCCAGGGAGTGAGCCACAGGCCAGCTGGCCTCATTGCAGCTGGGTCCAGAGGCCTCTAGAGAGCCCTGGATTTGCAGAGCATGTCTACACTGAGCGCTTAGGCTGACAGTGGCTCATGGCGAGCTTTCTAAGGGCAAGGATGATGAGGAATGTGGCCGCGGCTGCGTGGAGCCCGGCTCAGGACAGAGCCCTGCTGGGAGCATAGCAGGGGCATGAGGCTCTGCCTGGGCTCTGTGGCTCCTTGGGGATGTTTTGCAAAAGGCCCCCTGCACGAATGTAAGTCTCCTTGGCCAACGGGGTGGCTGCTGGGCTGGAACTGGATGGCCCACGTGGGAATCCTGGCTGTGGGAGTCAGGCAGCCGGGCGCCTCTCCGAGCCTTGGCTTCCCTGGCTGCAGAATCATGCAGCAGCATCCCTGAGCCGAGGAATGTATCCCGAGCGCATGCCGCTTAGCCCTGCCCTGCTGTCCTCTTTTTTATTAAGATTCATTTATTTTTGGGTGTGCTGGGTCTTCGTTGCTGTGCAGGCTTTTCTCCAGTTGCAGCAGACGGGAGCTCCTCCCCAGTCGCAGTGCCCGGGCTTCTCGTTGCGGGGGCCCCTCGGTGCAGAGCACAGGCTCTAGGGCCCGTCACCCTCAGTAGTGGTGGCGCATGGGCTCAGTAGTTGAGGCTCCCGGGCTCTGGAGCACAGGCTCAGTAGCTGTGGTGTACGGGCTTAGTTGCTCCCCAGCATGTGAGATCTTCCCAGATGAGGGATCCAACCCATGTCCCCTGCATTGGCAGGGGGATTCTTTACCACTGAGCCACCAGGGACGCGAGCCCACCTGCTGTCCTCTTAACCGGGCTGGGGACACCGTGGCATGTTCTTGCAACCATGGGAGATGACTGTAGGTTAAGGTCACCTGGGCAGGCTCCTATCCAGAGATGAACCTCAGGCTTTACCGCCAGAGCCATCCTTTGACCTTCAGATTGAGGGGCGGGGCTTGGTCTGGGTGTGGCAGAGCTGAGCAGGGGTGGGGCGGGGCCGGCCGGCCAGGTTTGGGGGACGCTGCGGGGGCCTGGGGCCTGGCCCCTCTCACCTGTGGCCCCATCCCTCCCCCCCACCCAGCAGGTCGGCTCAGCATGTCGGTCAGCGTCCACGAGACCCGCAAGTCGCGGAGCAGCACGGGCTCCATGAACATCACGCTGTTCCACAAGGCCTCACACCCCGACTGCGTGCTGGCGCACCTCAACACCCTGCGCAAGCACCGCATGTTCACCGACGTGACGCTCTGGGCCGGCGACCGCGCCTTCCCCTGCCACCGCGCCGTGCTGGCCGCCTCCAGCCGCTACTTCGAGGCCATGTTCAGCCACGGCCTGCGGGAGAGCCACGACGACACGGTCAACTTCCAGGACAACCTGCACCCCGAGGTGCTGGAGCTGCTGCTGGACTTTGCCTACTCGTCGCGCATCGTCATCAACGAGGAGAACGCCGAGTCGCTGCTGGAGGCGGGCGACATGCTGCAGTTCCACGACGTGCGGGACGCGGCCGCCGAGTTCCTGGAGAAGAACCTGTTCCCATCCAACTGCCTGGGCATGATGCTGCTCTCGGACGCCCACCAGTGCCGCCGGCTCTACGAGTTCTCCTGGCGCATGTGCCTGGTGCACTTCGAGGCCGTGCGCCAGAGCGACGACTTCAACAGCCTCTCCAAGGACACCCTGCTGGACCTCGTCTCCAGCGACGAGCTGGAGGCGGAGGACGAGCGCGTGGTCTTCGAGGCCGTGCTGCAGTGGGTCCGGCACGACCTGGAGCAGCGCAAGGCCCACCTGCCCGAGCTCCTCCGCGGCGTGCGGCTGGCCCTGCTACCCTCCGACTGCCTGAAGGAGGCCGCGTCCGGCGACGCCCTGCTCATGGCGGATGAGCGCACGCGGCTGCTGGTGGACGAGGCGCTGCGCTGCAAGGCCCGGATCCTGCAGAACGACGGCGTGGTCACCAGCCCCTGCGCCCGGCCGCGCCGGGCCGGCCACACGCTGCTCATCCTCGGCGGCCAGACCTTCATGTGCGACAAGATCTACCAGGTGGACCACAAGGCCAAGGAGATCATCCCGAAGGCGGACCTGCCCAGCCCCCGCAAGGAATTCAGCGCCTCGGCCATCGGCTGCAAGGTGTACGTCACCGGGGGCCGCGGCTCCGAGAACGGGGTCTCCAAGGACGTGTGGGTGTACAACACGGCCCACGAGGAGTGGTCCAAGGCGGCGCCCATGCTGATCGCCCGCTTCGGCCACGGCTCCGCCGAGCTGGAGAACTGCCTCTACGTGGTCGGGGGCCACACGTCGCTGGCCGGCGTCTTCCCGGCCTCGCCGTCGGTCTCGCTGAAGCAGGTGGAGAGGTACGACCCCGGGGCGAACAAGTGGGCCATGGTGGCCCCGCTGAGGGACGGCGTCAGCAACGCCGCGGTGGTGAGCGCCAGGCTGAAGCTCTTCGTGTTCGGCGGCACCAGCATCCACCGGGACATGGTGTCCAAGGTCCAGTGCTACGACCCGTCGGAGAACCGGTGGAGCATCAAGGCCGAGTGCCCGCAGCCCTGGCGGTACACCGCGGCCGCCGTGCTGGGCAGCCAGATCTTCATCATGGGCGGCGACACGGAGTTCACGGCCGCCTCGGCCTACCGCTTCGACTGCGAGAGCAACCAGTGGACGCGGATCGGGGACATGACCGCCAAGCGCATGTCCTGCCACGCGCTGGCGTCGGGCAACAAGCTCTACGTGGTGGGGGGCTACTTCGGCACCCAGCGATGTAAGACCCTGGACTGCTACGACCCCACGTCGGACACGTGGAATTGCGTCACCACCGTGCCCTACTCGCTCATCCCCACGGCCTTCGTCAGCACCTGGAAGCACCTGCCCGCCTGAGGCGCGCGGAGCCAGCCAGGTGAGCCCCACTCCCCCGCGCGAACCCACTCGGGGCAAAGCCTGCATCTTCAGGGGAGGCTGGGCCAGCCAGGAAGCAGGTGACTGGGGGGCCCTCTGGGACTCCTTTTTTCTACTCTGGAGCCAGAACCTAGCCCCCCCCCTAACCCCCCCGCCCCTTTTACAGTTAATTTTGAGCAAAGCATGTAACCCTTTTGCCAGATGGGGGCAACCATCTTAGACTGGTTCCTGGGGCCTGGCTGTAGATCAGTCGCTGGGGGTCTGTGGACACATCGTATGTGGCGTTTAGGCTAACTTTCGCAGTCTGGGGGCACAGTCTCCATGCAGGGGCACCCTCAGAGAATGGGGTCTCCAAGGGCGTGTGGGTGTACGACACTGCCGCAGCCACCAGCTGTGAGGTGAGGGTTCCCCAGAACCGGCTTAGATCCAGCACTGGAGGCGCTCGTGGATGTGCTGAAGGTATATATCCCCCGTTACAGTCTAATTACGGGGAAAGGATGCGGATTAATCCAGGGCGGAGATGCCCGGGGCAGAGCCCTGGACGCGGGTCCAGACGCAGAGCACCCCGCCCACACCCCGTGGATTAACAGCGTCTGTGAGTGACGGCACACACACTGCCCACCAGGGGAGCTCACACAGCGTCAGTGTCCAGAGTTTTTATCAGGGCCCCATTGTGTGGGCGTGACTGACTGGCCACTCGGTTACTCTCAAGTCAGCTGGTCCAAAGTCCAGCATGACCCAAAGCCCCCTAGGTCACATGGACGTCACTGTAAACGAAGACCCTCCTGTCAGGTATGACACAGATCACCTCCCAGAAGCTAAGAGTGGACCTCTGGGGATTGAACTTGGGTCAATTACAGGCAGATTCTTGACCGTCTGAGCCACCAGGGAAGCCCCTCTGTTTGGGCAAGGCCACCAATTCTGTCCTCTGCAAATGCTGAGCCCAGGCCTCAGCCCAGACCACTGCAGTCAGGGTGTCTGGGGCCCAGGGCTCAGAGCTGGGGTAGCTCTGGGAGAGTCCAGAGTGCAGTCAAGGTGAGTGCCCCACCAGGCGGTCTGTGAGGAGCAGCAGGAGGGGAGTGGACGGGGCACTCGGGTGGGCTTGGGGCCAGGGCACTGGGCCCGGCTGTGGGCTGGGCCTGGCCTCTCCTGTGGGCAGCTGTGTGCTCCCCGGTACGTGAGGGAGCCTCTCGTCTCCTCCCATCCCTCCACAAAATGGAGAGGAGGCCTTCCCAGCAGGGCTGCCCTGGTTACCCTGGGTTACCACACTCTCTGATCTCAGTGACATCGTTCCATGAAGTCACCACGTGAAACAGGAAGGACACAGTGGAGGCCAGGGGCGAGGTGACACGGTCAGGCGCTCCTTGTGGGCATCGAAGGGGCAGGGGGCTGGCAGGAGGGGCTTGTCCAGGGTGCAGGATGAATGGAGTCAAGGGAAGGGGGCCAGGCTGTCCTGGCGGGGCCCTTTGGGGGGGGGCGCTTTCCTGCAGCCCCTCTGGGGTGATCCAGCCTGCTCTGAGGTTGGATTTGGGTGTCCTGAGCCAGCCTGGCAGGGGCACAGGGGCTGGGACGGGGTGTAGACTGGTGGGCATTGGAGAAGGTCATCCATGGTCAGGTCCCGCCTCTTAGCTTGCCTTGGATCTTCGTCCCTTGGGGTGGTGAGGTCCCGGGACCCCCAGTGGGTGGAAGGCAGAAGGCATCAGTCCTGGGGGCTCCAGGAAGCTCAGGGGAGGGTGGGATCAGATGCCAGGTCATGCCAGGGGTGCCTTGATGCCCACCCCAGGCTGTCCTGGGTTCCAGCCTCTCCCTGCCCACAGCTGCTGCCCCATGCTCCTGCAGATCGGAGGAGCCAGCCGTTGGCCCCATGCTGTTCAGGTCACAGGAACAGTGTATGGGGCCAGCCTGAGCTGAAAATTCATTTCCTCATTGGCCTGGCGGCTGCTGACAAAAATCTTGAAAACTCCACGCAGCGGAGGCAGGCAGAGGCAGTCGTACTTGGCTGGGTGGCTTCTGAATGGAATCTGATATTTCAGCTGCTAAGTCAGATCCAGCCAGGCCTTCGAGGCCCTTAAAGGGCTCCATCCCCAGCAGGCAGGCGAAGCTGGCCCCCGCAAAGGCGTCAGATCCATACAGGGTGCAAGGCATCGTAAAGAGCGAACTGGTGGGAACAGGCTTTGTTCTCCTTTACGGTTTCTCTGCTTTGTTTGTTGAATCTGCTCTCTTTCTCTCTGGGAGAAAACTCTGACCGGCCACAGACCTTGGTCCCCTGGGGAGCAGGCTTCAAAGAGAACATTGGCGTCTCCTTCTTGGAAACCTGTGGTCTGTAGGCTCTGACGCCTCATCCCACCTCAGGCCACCCAGGGCCAGGGGCTGTGACCTTGTCTGGTGTTGGCCTGTCCTCGGGGCCCTGGAGGGCAGTTCCTCCCAAGCAGGAGAGGGTTTGGGGGTGGGGGGCGGGGAGATCAGCAGGACCCCATGAGCCTGCTACTTTCCCAGGACTTCCCCCTGTTTCAGGGACTGGGGAAGGGAAGCAGGCGTGGGCCCTCAGCTCTGACTCGCTGGCTGCTTGATCCAGTTGTTCAACCTCCCTGAGCCTCAGCTTTGCCATCTGGGAAATGGGGATAAAAATTGTATTCCTCACACTAGTTGAGTAGAAGAGATCAGGTGAGGGTCCAGGTTCAGAGTCAGCTTTCCTTCGAGGTTGTGATGAGGCGAGGATGGTGGTGATGGTTTCAGAATGCTTTAGGCGGCCACGGCCTCTGGTTTGGGGTGTCCCTGGGCCAGCCCCTCCTTCTGGAAGGGTCCCTCCCGCACGGTCAGGATTGCCCTTTCCGTGCCCCTGGCCGAGTGACTCACAGGCCTTGCCTCTTCAGCACTCCCCAGCCCGGGGCAGGTGCTGTGGTCTCGGACAGGGACCCAGCAGGGGCGCTGGGGCGGAGGGTGATGCCTGGGTGTGCCTGGCCCGCCCTGGGCTCTGGGTGGATGGTGCAGTTGTGGCCGGTGGACGGGGTGGGAGGGGCCCCAGACAGCAGCGGTGGGTGAGGGGCTGGGCACGAGCACCCTCGGCAAGGCTCACGGAGGCCGGGATGAGCAGACTAGTGCCCCTGGTGCCCCCGCCCCCTCCAGCATGGACCACCCCCCCACCCAGCCTGGCTGCCAGCCGGGAACCCCCAGTGCCGGGGCCAGAGAAGGGGGACTGTACCAGCGTGTCCCAAGTGCCCCCTCCCTGCGCTGCTGTTCCAGCCCCTCCTGCAGGCATCGGCCTGGCCTAGGGTCCAGCCTGCAGTGCCTCTCTGGTCCCCGAACCAGAGACTCCAGGGACCACCAGCTGGAGAGCTCCACGCTCTGCAGCCCCGCCCGCCACCCCGGGTGACTCCCCTGGTCATCCCCGAGTGCTCTGTTTCTCGGCCATGAGCTCATTCCGTCCGCTCGGAAGTGTCTGTTGGAGGTGCTCCTGGTACCGAGACCCAGGTTGGGTGACTGGTGTGAGGCCACAGCTGGTGAGGGCCGGAGCGGGATCTGAACCCTGGCCGGGCCCCAGGCCTGCAGGTGGCTCTGGAGACCCAGGCCCCGAGCATCCCCGTGTCTGCACCCTGGCACCAGTCGCTGCCCACTGCAGCCCACCTGAGTGCTGCCCGGCAGTGGGGTGGGACGCTCTTTGAAGCTGACCGTCTGCAAGATCTCTAGGGCCAGCCCTCGCCTCCCGGGTCGCAGTCTGATCCTTGTCTCTGGATGACAGTGGCCAGGAGGCTCCTGGAGCTGGGGTGGGCGCCCACCTCTCTGGGCTGCCCGCCAAGTGTAGGCCACGCGTGGTCTTCCTTTCCTCTCGTTCTCTCTCCTGCCCTGACCCTGCCTGCCTCTGGCCTGTGGTCTTTAGAGCATCAGAAGCCTGCCTGGAGCTGTCTTCTCCTCCTGGGCACTGTGGGGGACCAGCCCCAGGGGGTGGGTGTGGGCAGGCACGCCCTCCAGTCCCGCTCAGGGAGAGGCTGAGCCTGTGATCCCCCCGCCACCACAGGAGGGTGGATTCAGCACATTCTGTCTGGCCTTAAAGCGGTGGCGGCCAGGAGGAAACCCCAGAGCTTAGGGTTTGGGGCTGGGCTGAAGGGGGATGAAGCACCCCGCGTCCGTCCGTCCATCTGCACAGCGTGGCCCCGTGCCAGCCGGGATGGCCTTGGTGGCTGTGGGCCGCCTGCCAGGGCCCCCGTGGGTGAGTGACCCTCAGGACTGGGCAGTCACAGGGCTGGCAGGGGGGGGGGGGGGCTGCGCACGGCGGTGGGGTGACCGCTGACCCCACGTCTGCTCTGTGAGGTGGACACGGGTCCTGTTGACTGGAAAAACGGTGCATAACCTAAGGGTTGAGAATTATGTTCTGTTCAGCAGACAAAACTCAGGACTTAAGCCCAGACCACAGCATCTCAGCTCTGAGGGACCGCTCTGAAGAGGTCAGAGGGGAAGCCAGTGTATATAGGAGATTGTGCAACAAAGACCAGGGAGTCCGAACATGAAAAGATAACTGGTGATTAAAGAAAACCAGCAGCTCAGCTGGTAAAGAATCCGCCTGCAATGCAGGAGACCCTGGTATGATTCCTGCATCAGGAAGATCCCCTGGAGAAGGGACAGGCTACCCACTCCAGTATTCTTGGGCTTCCCTGCTGGCTCAGACGGTAAAGAATCTGCCTGCAATGCGGGCGACCTGGGGTTGATCCCTGGGTTGGGAAAGTCCCCTGGAGGAGGAACTAGCAACCCACTCCAGTATTCTTGTCTCGAGAATCCTATGGACAGAGGAGCCCGGCGGGCTACAGCCCATAGGGTCGCAGAGAGTCAGACGCGACTAAGCAGAGCACAGACATCACAAGCACTCTTTCCTCTGTGCGGGAAGATGCAGGAGTCCGGGCTCTCTGAGGCCACCCCTCTGATGCGCACCTCAGCTCCTGGGGCCGGTGCCCTTGCCTTCCCTCCTAGTCTCCTGGGTGCACAGTCCGAGGAGGCTGTGACGGCTGAGGGCTGCAGCAGCTTTTGTTTACTGATGTGGCAGGCAACATTTTGTTTTTTTAATGTAGTCCCGTTTCACAGATAAGGAAACTAGGTCCCAGAGAGGCGGCTGCCAAAACTCCGGGCGGCCCAGACCAGGGCTCCCTGAGTGACCTCAGAGTGAGTGTGGGCCTGGGCAGTGCCGCCCCCAGCTCCTCTGCCGCCTCCTCAGCAACTCAGGACAGCCTAGAGGGGCTCCCGCGGGTCAGAGCCTGGTCTGGGGCAGCAGTGGCGCCCTGCCCTGAGGGAAGTCCATGTCCGCCTTGTGTGCCTGGCGGGGGTGGGGGGCCCAGGCCCCCGAGTTTTGGGTTCACCACCTTAGAGCATCTCCGGGTGTTCGGGGCCCGTTTGGAGCTCTGGCTAGTGAGGCTCTTGGAGGGATTGGGGAGCCTTCACCAGCCCCACTGAGAAAACAGCAGTCGCCCTGCCCAGCGCATGGGAGTGGCTCAGGGCTCTGTCAGAGCAGGGCGCTGACTTGACTCAGGCCAATTTCCCAGAGTCAGGGCTCTCCAGATGTGGAGTGGGTGGCGCACCCTTCTGGGAGCTTGCTGACCCCTGGGCTCCAGCAGCTTGGCAGAGCCGGAGTCCGCCTTCAGAGCCGTGGGAGCGAGGGCTGCATCCCATTGAAGGAGAAGGGCCCACAGGTGCCTGCGCTAGCTGGAACTGTGTTCATGATCCTGTGACTTAAGCAAGTACAGACTTACAGCTAGACGTGAGCTCCCTGCCCTCGTGGCTCTTTCCCAGCTGATGTCAGGCTGACAGCCGCACAGGCGAAACACGCCCAGAGCTGCAAGACCGAGGATGCGGCCGCTGGGGACCGAGGCTCTGCTGGCGGGGAGCCTCCTCCTCTTTCCTTTTGGAGTCCCTGTGAAGCCCCCTCCAGCAGTTGGATGTCATAGAGGCGGCGTCATCTGTGTCTCCTGGCACAAGCCTGCTTCCTTGGTTTGGGCCACCTCTGAGCCCGTGGCGCTCAGCTGGCCAGAGTACGAGTGGCATCAGCGTGGAAATGGCTCGTGGGTGGGTGTGGACCATCGGGGTGGGGAAGACCCTTGGCGGCACTCCAGAGAGCCTGTTTTTGTTTTTTAAATGTACTTGGCTGCACGGGTCTTAGTTTCTTTACCCTCTGAGCCAGCAGGGCGGCCCTCAGGTTCGGCACGTGGGATCTTTGATCTTTGTTGCAGCATGCCAGCTCGTAGTTGTGGCATGCGGGCTCGAGTTCCCTGACCAGGGGTTGAACCTGGGCCCCTGCTTTGGAAGCATGGAGTCTCAGTAACAGGACCACTGGGGAAGTCCTCAGAGAAACTGTTGTTAGAACTGCACGGAGATGGACAGCCCTACGTCGCTGTCCCGAGTGTTCCCCGCTCCGCACCCACTCCAGCTCCTTCCTGGGCCTGCTGTGTCCTTTCTCCGCGAGGTGAGCAGCCCAGGAGCTGAGCTCCAGCCAGGGACCCCACCTCCTGGATGGACACACGGCCACATCCCTGCTTGGAGTTGGGCCAGATTACGCCGAGCTGTCACTGCGGGTTGGGCTTTAGAAACTGACCATGCTGGCTAGCTGGGTTTTCTTCGCTGCTCCCAGGCCGTTTTACGCTAGACCTTTCACGTGCGTTAGATGGCTCCATCCTTCTCTGGGAGGCAGGTATCGCCTTGTTTTCCGCAGGAAAACGTGAAGCTCAGCGCAGCTGCTCCACCGAGCGCCTGGCACTGGAGTGTGAGCTCTGCAACCGTCTCAGCTCGTCCTGCGGGGTCCGGGTGGACAGGCAGTGCAGTGAACACCTGTCGAGTGCAGGAGTGAGCGTGTTGCCTGCTGCCGCAGCCGTGCTGTTCCTCCTGGCGGCGTGACTAGCTGTGGCACGTCTGCGCGCCGCCTGCCCCCATTCTCTGGCCTTGTCCGCCCGCCCTCCCTTAGCGTCTCCACCCCACTGGCCTGCGTTCAGCCTCAGACGTGCTGGACTCCCACCCCAGGGTTTCTGCACATGCTGCTCCTTGCCTCTCGAGCAAACTCCTATGTCCTGCAGGTCTAGGGGTGTCCTTCCCACACCCTCTGCCACAGTAAAAGTTCTTGTTTTAATCTCTAATTTTTTTTTTTACTATTATCTTTAAGGTTTTTATATTGGAGTGTAGTTGATAACAGTGTTGTTAGTTTCAGGGGTACCACAAAGTGATTCAGCTGTATGCATACTTGTACGTATTCTCTCTCAAATGCTTTTCCCGTTTAGGTTATTAGAGAATATTGAGCAGAGTTCCCTGTGCTATACAGTAGGTCCTTGTTGGTTATCTTTTAACTTTTTTTATTACTTAAAAAAAATCTTTTTCTCGGAGGATAATTGCTTTACAGTATTGCGCTGGTTTCTGCCATACGTTTTGTCTGTGTGGGTCTTTGTTGCTCTAGTCTTGGGGAGGTGGGGCTGTTCTCTGTTACGGTGTGCGGGCTGCTCCCTGCAGCAGCTTCTCTTGTGGAGCACAGGCTCCAGGGCGTGCAGGCTCAGTAGCTGTGGTCCCGGGCTCTGGAGCACAGGCTTAGTTGCTCTGTAGCATGTGGGGTCTTCAGACCAGGGATTGAACCCGAGTCTCCTATATTGGCAGGCAGATTCTTTACCACTGAGCCCCCAGGGAGCCCCTCATTATCGTTTTAAAATATAGCAGTGTGTACATGTCAGTCTCAAACTCCCAACCTATGCCAACCCCCAGCTCTTCCCCTCTGGTAACCATAAATTCATTCTCTTAAGTCTGCAAGTCTGTTTCTATTCTGTAAATAAGTTCATTTGTATCATTTTATCTATAAGTGATATCCTATGATATTTCTCTTTCTCTGACTTCACTTAGCATGAATCTCTAGGTGCATCCATGATGCTGCAAATGGCATTAATTCTTTTTTTTTTAGTTCAGTTGCTCAGTCGTGTCTGACTCTTTGTGACCCCATGGACTGCAGCATGCCAGCCTTCCCTGTCCATCACCAACTCCTGGGGCCTGACTCAAACTCATGTCCACTGAGTTGGTGATGCCATCCAACCATCCATCCTCTGTCGTCCCCTTCTCCTCCTGCCTTCAGTCTTTCCCAGCATCAGGGTCTTTTCCAGTGAGTCAATTCTTCACATCAGGTGGCCAAAGTATTGGACCTTCAGCATCAGTCCTTCCAAAGATATTCAGGACTACTTTGCTTTAGGATTGACTGGTTTGATCTCTTTGCAGTCCAAGGGACTCTCAAGAATCTTCTCCAACATCACAGTTCAAATGCGTCAGTTCTTCGGTGCTCAGCTGTCCTTATGGTCCAACTCTCACATCCATACATGACTATTAGAAAAACCATAGCCTTGACTAGACAGACCTTTGTTGGCAAAGTAATGTCTCTGCTTTTTTAATATGCTGTCTAGGTTTGTCATAGCTTTTCTTCTAAGGAGCAAGCGTCTTTTAATTTCATGGCTGCAGTCACCATATGCGGTGATTTTGGCGCCCCAAAAAATAAAGTCTCTCACTGTTTCCAATTGTTTCCGCATCTATTTGCCATGAACTGATGGGACCGGATGTCATGATCTTTGTCTTTTGAATGTTGAGTTTTAAGACAACTTTTTCACTCTCTTCTTTCACTTTCATCAAGAGGCTCTTTAGTTCCTCTTCACTTTCGGCCATAAGGGTGGTGTCATTTGCGTGTCCGAGGTTATTGATATTTATCCCGGCAATCTTGATTCCAGCTTGTGCTTCACCCAACCTGGCATTTCGCATGATGTACAAGTTAAATAAGAAGGGTGACAGTATACAGCCTTGACGTACACCTTTCCTGATTTGGAGCTAGTCCATTGTTCCATGTCCAGTTCTAACTTGCTTCTTGACCTGCATACAGATTTCTCAGGAGGCAGGTAAGTGGTTTGGTATTCCCATCTCTTTAAGAATTTTCCGGAGTTTGCTGTGATCCACACAGTCAAAGGCTTTAGCATAGTCAATGAAGCAGAAGTAGATGTTTTTCTGGAACTCTCTTGCTTTTTCTATGATCCAGTGGATGTTGGCAATTTGATCTCTGGTTCCTCCGCCTTTTCTAAATCCAGTTTGAACACCTGAAAGTTCTCAGTTCATGTACTATTGAAGCCTAGCTTGGAGAATTGGAAGCATTACTTTGCTAGTATGTGAGATGAGTGCGATTGTGTGGTAGTTTGAACATTCTTAGGCATCGCCTTTCTTTGGGATTGGAATGAAAACTGACCTTTTCCAATCCTGTGGCCACTGCTGAGTTTTCCAAATTTGCTGGCATATTGAGTGTAGCACTTTCACAGCATCATCTTTCAGGATTTGAAATAGCTCAGCTGGAACTCCATCACCTCCACTAGCTTTGTTCATAGTGATGCTTCCTAAGGCCCACTTGACTTCACACTCCAGGATGTCTGGCTCTAGGTGAGTGATCACAGCATCGTGGTTATCTGGGTCATGAAGATCTTTTTTGTACAGTTCTTCCGTGTATTCTTGCCACCTCTTCTTAATATCTTCTGCTTCTGTTAGGTCCATATCGTTTCTGTCCTTTATTGTGACTGTCTTCGCATGAAATGTTCCCTTGGTATCTCTTATTTTCTTAAAGAGATCTCTAGTCTTCCCCATTCTATTGTTTTCCTCTATTTTTTTGCACTGCTTACTGAGGAGGGCTTTCTTATTTCTCCTTGCTATTTGGAACTCTGCATTCAAATGGGTGTATCTTTCCTTTTCTCCTTTGGCTTCCGCTTCTCTTCTTCTCACAGCTATTTGTAAGGCTTCCTCAGACAGCCATTTTACCTTCTGTTTTTTATCCCCTTGGGGATGGTTTTGGTCACCACTTCCTATACAGTGTTATGAATCTCTGTCCATAGTTCTTCATGCACTCTGTCATATCAAATCCCTTGAATCCATTTGTCATTTCCACTGTATAATCGTAAGGGATTTGATTTAGGTCATATCTGAATGGCCTGTTGGTTTTCCCTACTTTTCTCAATTTAAGTCCAAACTTTGCAATAAGGAAAACTGTCTCTTGTAGCAGACCTGATAAAGTCTATTTTGTCCGATATGATGATTGCTACTCCAGCTTTCACCCCCTCACTTTGTCTGTAGGTGCCCTAGATCTGAAGTGGGTCTCCTGTGGGCAGCATGTATCCTCTCCTTTTGCCATTTTGTTAATTGTTTTGGATTTGTTTTTGTAGATCTTTTTTCATCCCATTTTGTTCTCTCGTGATTTGATGACTATGGTGTTATGTTTGGATTCCTTTTTCCTTTTATGTTTATCTATTGTCAATTTTTGGTTTGCAGTTACCTTAAAGTTCTGATATAGCAGCCTATATATAAACAAGCTTGTTTTAAGTTGCTGGTTTTTTAATTTCGAATGCATTTCCAGTATCCTGCATTCGTATTCTCCTCTTCTCACAGTTGATGTCATATTTGTGTGGAGGTCATTTCCTACCTTTACTGTATGTTTGCCTTCATCAGTGAGTTTTCCCATTTGTAATTTGTTTCTAGTTGTAGCCTTTTCTTTTCCACCTCGAGAAGTTCCCTTATCATTAGCTGCAAAGCTGGTCTGGTGGTGCTGAATTCTCTTAGCTTTTGTCTGTCAGTGAACCTGTTGATTTTTCCATCAAATCTGAATGGGAACCTTGCTGGTAGAGTATTCTTTGTTGTCGATTTTTTTATCAGTTTAAATGTAGTGTGAAGCTTCCCAGGTGGCTCAGTGGTAAAGAATCCTCCTGTCGATTCAGGTGCTGTGGGTTCAATCCCTGAACCCCTGGTGGGAAGATCCCCTGGAGAAGGGAATGGCAGCCCACTGCAGTATTCTTGCCTGGGAAACCCCGTGGACAGAGGAGCCTGCTGGGCTACAGTCCACAGGGTCACAAAGAGACGGCTGTGTTCTCAGGATGTGTCTAAGCAACCTGCCTGCTGATGGGTGGGGCTGCGTTCCCACCCTGTTGGCCTAGACATCCCAGCATGGAGTCCACAGCTTGTTGGGTGGGGTCAGGTCCTGGTGAGGAAATGATGCTTTCCAGGAAGGCTCACATCAGTGAGTACTCCCCAGAACAACTGCCTTCAATGTCTTTGTCCCCGCCATCTGTCACAGCTGCCCCCCACCTCCACAGGAGACCCTCCAGTACCAGCAGGTTAGGTAGGTCTGGCCTAGGCTCTTATGAGGTCACTGGTTTGTTTAACTGGGTCCTCGTGTGCATACGACCTTCCATGCACCCTCCCAGAGTGGAATTCCTGCAGTCCAACCCTGCTGGCCTTCAAAGCCAGGTTCTCTTGAGATGCCTCCTCCCATTTCAGACTGGGGAGCCTGACAGTGGGCTCAGAACTTTCACTCCCGCTGGACAACTTCTGTAATAATTTCCAGTTTGTGAGTTGCCCTCCTCACGGGTACGGGATCTGATTTTATCGAGATTGCACCCCTCCTGCCATCGAACTGTGGCTTCTTCGTCGTGGACGTAGCGTATCTTTCTCGGTGGGTTCCAGCATTTTGTTGTTGTTGTTGATGTCTGCTCAGCAGTTAATTGTAATTTCGGAGTCTTCGTAAGAAGGGGTGAGCGCACATCTTTCTGCTCTGCCATTGTGTCTCCGCTACTGTTTTATGCACTTGCTTTCTTCCATGTTTTATTGGCTTTTTTTTTTTCCTTTGAGTGGAGCTCAGTTTCACTTGCTCATAGGTTGCAGATGCACAAGGCTCTCACCCAGGACTTTAGACTGCAGTTCCTGGTGCAAAATGGCTCTCTAATCTCTTTTTAAGTTTTGGTTTTTTCCCCCACATATAGCATTTCTCTGTGTGTTGGCTGTATATATTTGTTTGTACAAGCCTGCAGTTTCTCCCACTGGAGCACGATCCACGGAGACGGCAGCTGTGCTCTGGGCCTGGCAAGTTGCCTGCTGGGTTGAGGGTGTGCAGAGCGTGTGTCTGGAGAAGCTGAATGGAGGTGAGCAAAGCACAGCTCAGGGAGGTGACGGGCCTGTTCCGGGCCTCACTGCTGTAGACCGGTGAGCCCCAGCCCCTCCCTGTGGCCTTGTGATCACGTCTGGCTCCAGGTAAGGACAGAGGGTGGTGGGGATTCACCTTTTCTCTCTCGTTCCTCTACAGACGCTACGTGTTTCTCCCCGCCCCACGGCCGCGGCCCTCACTCATGCACGTGGCCCTGACCTTGTCTGTGGGATGCTCCACCCGGCCCAGCGCTCTGAGCTGCCAGAAGCTGGCCCACCAGTCCTGGGAGCGGTGGCCTCGGGGGCTGCTCCGAGCTTCAGGGAAGAAGAGCCGTCTCTGCGTCCTGTGGGTCTGGCTGAGGCCTTGCCTGCTTTGCGGTGGTTTGTGGGGTGGGGGGTAGAGGACCTTCCAGGGGGCGTGGACGGACACCAGGACTCCCTCGGCCTGGAGGAGAAAGACGCGTCTGCCAAGCCTTGAGGGCATCCTGGACTGGGGCAGGAGGGCAGCACAGTCTTGGGCTCCAGGCTTCCCTGGCGACATTGTAAAGCCTCCCCACACAGGACGCCCCTGGGAATGGGTGCATCGGGGCTGAGACTGGATTGTGCTGTGGAGAAAGTCCTAAGGGAGAGAACCGTTCAGTGACAGCCACCAGGCTTTCTCAACACCAGTGTTAAATAGGCTCCCGAGAGTTGGGCCTCACCCCTAGCGACCTCACCATCTTCCGGTCAGACCAGCCATGCCCCGGGTGCAGACACAGGTGTGCAGAGGCCTCGGGCGGCACGTGCCCATGGGGCTGCCCATTACCTCCCCTCAGAGCCCAGCCCAAGAGGCAGTGATGACCCCATTTCCTGCCAGGAGCACCCTGCCCCCAGAGAGGGACCCTACCTGCCCAGGTCAGGAGCAGATGTGAGCGGGGGACTCCAGGGTGCCCACGACAGACCCCACCAAGGGCTGGACTCAGCTTGGAGGATGACACAGCCCCGTGATGCTGGCCTCTCAACCTTCCAGCTGGTGATGGGGTCTGGATCATGTGTCCCCTAAGCTCAAAACGTGACAGTGGTCGCGAGAGAACTGCCAAGCGTTTGTTCATTTTCCCACCTCCCAAGTATCGGGCACCTCACAGGTCCAGCCGCAGCCTCGGGTTTCTGGAAAGGTCGGCTCCTATCAGCGGCCCCCGTCACCTAGTGTTAGAGGGTGTGGCTTTGTTCCTTGCCTGCCCCGGTGCACCGTGGGGGCCAGAACGGGTGGTTTCCCAGACCGCCTGCTATGCGGACTGTGTGGCTTGGCGCTCCCAAGTAGGCTGTAGTACTCATGGGGCCGGTTGCTTTCCAGTTGGCCCTGCCCCCTTACAGGACACCTCTGTGCCGCCTCCGGGCCTGTGGGCGTCTCCTGGGGCCCCGAGGGCATCTTTGGGGCAGGATTCGCCCACAGATATGCACCAGCCGTAGACCATCAGCTTCCCCTGGGGGAAAGTCAGAAGGCATGTCTCCAGGTTCCTGGGACCCCACGGCCCCCACCTTTGTCAGAGCTTCCTCTCAGCCACCCAGAAGCCAGGGGCCTGGTCCCAGGAGATGGCTCAGCCCAAGATGCCGGGGAGGAGGCAGCCCCGGTCCAGCGTCCCTACCGCCTGGAGGGGCCCCCGGCCTGTTGGATTGCCGCGCTAAGTACAGGTCTGACAGCACAAAGGACCTCACAGTGGTGCTTTCTCCACAAGTTGTGTTGTTTTTACCCATTTCTAACTTAATAAAAGAGTTGAGAAATCTTGCCTTCCTGGGGTGCCGAGGCCAGTCTTGGGGGACGCAAGGCGTGAGCAGGCTGATCTCTGTTGCAGCGGTCAGGGCTCCCGGCCTGCTGTGCTGGGGGAGACCCACAGGCACCCAGAGGACAGGGCCTCCTGTCTTCAGGTCATTTCAGCACCACAGGCCTTACACTGATTCTCAAGTGGTTTGCCGAATATTCCTTCCCTAAAAAGCCCCTGCATGAGTGTCAGCTTAAAGATGATTGCCATGTTTGTGTGCTGTGAGCCCCCAGTTAACGCTACTTTGTGTGAAAGTAACACAAGCAGTGTTAAGGGAGGCATCACTACTCGAGTGTCTAGCATCAGCTATGACACTAATGCCCAGGTTGCCTGCGCTCCTTTCACACATTTTCGTAGCTATTAGGCTCTGTAAACTCAAGAAGGTGGGACAGACAGGGTTGTGACGACCACAGAGTAAAGAGGAGGCCCTGCACAATGTCCCACCGCAGGCTCTGGACACCACACACACCCCTGATCCAGGGGACAGTGGCCAGCACACCTTGGGGAAGGATGAGGCTGGCGTCCCTTCCAACAGCGGTCCTCACACCTAAAATACTGGACTCACAGTCTACACAAGGATGCTCCCACAGGAAAACACCCCCTTCGGAACCACAGTAAGTAACTCTTCCTTCTAAATTTATAGACCCGAAAGTAAAATGGAAAAGCAGAGGACCTGATCCCCATTAAAAGAACAAGAAATCCTGTGAAAGTACCAATAATGAAGCGGACCTCACCAGTCTGCTAGACCCCAGGTTCAAAGAGCCGGTAAGAGAAGTGCTGAAGTCATTAAGAAAGATTATTGATAGAAATTATTCTTCAAGCATCTTTGCTGAACACAGTGGGTATGAAGCTCAAGATCAATCACAGAAAGAAAAATGGGGAAAAAATAAATACATGGAGACTAAACAACAGGCTACTGAAGAAGCACCGCTCAAGGATCACATCACAGAGGAAATCAGGAAACACCTCGAGACAAAAGCGATGAGAACACAAGCGCAGGAAACCTGTGGGGCGCAGCGCAACAGTCCTAACAGGGAATTTCACAGTGGTACCGGCCTCCTGAAGAAATTAGAGACTCTCAAGCAACTTCAAAGGATAAACAAAGCTAAAGTCAGCAGAAGGAAGGGAATAAAAAGTTCAGAGAGAAAACAGATTTAAAAGGAACAGTGAGTGAAGTCGCTCAGTCGTGTCCAACTCTTTGCAAACCCATGGACTGTAGCCTATCAGGCTCCTCCGTCCATGGGATTTTCCAAGCAAGAGTGCTGGAGTGGATTGCCATTTCCTTCTCCAGGGGATCTTCCCGACCCAGGAATCGAACCCGGGTCTCCCACATTGCAGGCAGACGCTTTACTGTCTGAGCCACCAGGGAAGCCCCAAATGGGGGGGAAAAAAAAAAAAAAACAGTGAAACTAAGCTACTTTAAAAAAAATAAAATTGACAAACCTCTAGTCAGGCTCACCAGGGAAAAAAACCAAATAATCAAAATAAGAACGGAAGAAGCGAAATACCTTCCAGTACCACAGAAACACAAACATCATGCTAGAATACTAGGAACAGCTGGTGCTGGTGAAGTTGCTAAGTTGTGTCCGACTCTTATGACCCCATGGACTGTAGCCCACCAGGCTCCTCTGTCCAGGAGATTTCCCAGGCAAGAACACTGGAGTGGGGTGCCATTTCCTTCTCCAGGGGATCTTCCCAACCCAGTAATCAAACCCAGGTCTCCTGCATTGCAGGCAGATTCTTTACTGACTAATCTATGGGGGAATCCAGTGGACAGTTAGACAGCAACAAATTGGACAACAGAAGACACAGGCGCACTTATAGAGACCTACAGCTGCCAAAATTGAGTCAAGAAGAAGTGTCACTTTAACAAACCAATCACTAGAAGTGAAGCAGAATCTGTAGTTGCAAAAACTCCCTGCTAACTGAAGTCCAGGACTGGACAGCTTCACTGGGAAATTCTACCAAAGAGTTTATCCTGATCCTTCTCAAACCCTCCCAAAAGACTGACAAGGAGGGAACAATCCCAAAGTCATTCTATGAAACCACCATCACCCTGATACCAAAACTAGACAAAGCCACTAAAAAAAAAAATTTACAGACGAATATCTTTGATGAATATTAATGCAAAATTCCTCGACAAAATATTAGCAAACCTTGACAACCAGCAGTCTAGTGAGAAGGATGTATCAGGATCACACCACAATCCCCTGGCATGGAGCAGGCCCCATATCTTTCTGGTGTGCATTTCTTGGCCTGGGATTGGGGCTGGGGACCAGGAGACAGGGACTTGGCTACCTTTTACTGAATGTTCCTGGGCCAGGCAAAACTGCCAGGTGAGGGTGGACAGGGTGGGTTACTCTCCAGCATGTCTCCTGGGCTGTGCGGGCTGGTTCCAGACACTGGAGTTTCACTGCAGGCATCCTGCTGGGGCCACCCTCAGCCAGCCCAAGCACTCAGAAATTTTCACCAACAGAAAGACGTCCTTCCTACAGCAGCTTCTGTCATTTGGACACCCTTTGTGCATGAAGAAAGTACTTTTTATCCTCCACTGTTGCTGGAATGAAAAAAAGTCAATAAATAAGACTAATAAAAATATGGGAATACTTAAAAAAATCAGCAGACTGAGGGACTTCCCTAGTTGCTCCCAATACAGGGGACAAAGTTTCGATCCTAGGTCGGGGGACTAAGATCCCACATGCCACATAGTATGGTCCTAAAAAAAAAAAAGATTAGCAAACAATTCAGCGGTACATAAGAAGGATTATACACCATAGTCCAGTTGAATTCCATTTCAGGTCTCAAGGATGGGTCAACATCCACAACAAATGTGATACACCCCACTAACAAAAGACACAAACTACATGATCACCTCAATAGAGAAAAGGTGATAACATCTAACATCCATTCGTGATAAAAGCTCTCACCAAAGTGGGTGTTGAGGGAACATATCTCAACATCATAAAAGGAATTTATAACATCCCCACAGCTAATACGACAGTCAGTGATGAAAAGATAAAAACCTTGCTAAAATTGAGCAAGACAAGGATGCCCACTCACAACTTCTATTCAACACAGTATTGAAAGTCCTAGCTGTGGTGAATGAAACAAGAAATAATAGGTATTCAAATTGGAAAGGAAGAGGTCAAACTCCCCACAAACCTAAGGCCTAGAATAGAGAGCCCAGAAATAAACCCACCCACCTATGGTCAATCTACAAGGAAAGCCAGAATGTACAGCGCAGAAAAGTCTCTTCAGCGGTGGTAGGAAAGCTGGACAGCTACATGTATTAACACATGAAATTAGAACACTTCATATACAAAAAGACAAAGGCCAAAATAAAAGATGACATCATAAGACTCCAAGAAAACATGGGCAAAACATTCTGTCATAAGTTGTAGCAATATTTTCTTAGATCAGTCTCCCAAGATGAAATAAAAAATAAATGATACCTAATTAAACTTAAAAGCTTTTGCACAGCAAAGGAAACCATCAGCAAAATGAAAAGGCAACGTATGGAATGGGAGAAAATATTTGCAAACAACGCAAAAGATAAGAGGTTAATATGCAAAATATACAAACAGCGCATACAACTCAATAGGAAAAGAACAAACTCCCCAGTCAAAAAAAAGGGCAGAAAACCTAACTAGACATCTCTGCAAAGAAGACAGTGCCGATTGCCAATAGGTACATGAGAAGATGCTCAACATCACCATTAGAGAAATACAAACCAAAACCACAGTGAGGTATCACCTCACAAGGGTCAGGACCATGATCAGAAAGTCTATAAATGAATGCTAGAGAGGGTGTGGAGACGTTGGTACAGTCACCACAGAGAACAGTACGGAGGGTCCTTTCAAAATTGAAAATAGAGCCACCATATCATCCAGCAGTCTCTCCCCTGGGCGCATATCCAGAGAAAGTGAAAGGTAATTTAAAAAGATCCACGCACCCTAGAGTTCATAGAAGCACTACTTATGATAGTCAAGACGTGGAGACCGCCGAGGCGTGCACCAGCAGACGACTGGCTTAGGATGTGGTCTATATGAACAAATATTAATCAGCTGTAAAAAATCATGAAATATTGCCATTTTTAGCAACATGGACGGACCCAGAAATGATCACACTAAGTGAAGTAAGAGAAGGACAAATAGGATACCACTTCCATGTGGAATCTAAAAAAAATAATACAAGTTAATCTGTATACAAAACAGAAACAGACTCACAGAGGAGAAAACAAACTTGCCGTCGTCATCCAAGGGGAAAGGGAGGGGTGGGGAGGAATACATTTGGAGTATGGGATTAACAGATACAAGCTACTATACATAAAATAGATAAGCAACAAGGATTTACCGTATAGCACGGGGAACTATGTTTAATATTTTATAATAACCTATGATGGAAAGTTATCTGAAAATATATATACACACACACATAGCTGAGTCACTTTTCTGTATACCGAAAACCAACACAATATTATAACTCAACTATACCTCAATTAATAAAAAATTGTGGGCACAGGCAAGACACACCACTGGGCGCTGTGGGTGACCTGACCTCATGGTGCACCCTGGTGGCAGGGTGAGGGCACCTCTGCTCTCAACCTCAGGGTGCCCAGGCCTCCAGAGCCCAAACTGGGCTTTAACACTGTGAAGTAATGCTTCAGATGCTGAGGTTGAGGTATTACAGCACGTTTCTCATAAAATTAATCATCACCTGAGTGAGTGAGTGATCTCAAAAGTACAGTGCTGGTAGAATAGCCAGGAACAGCTGCCCTGCACGGCCTCCAGCGCCACCCCCGGGAGGACACTCCGGCCCCATCACACTGTTCACTCCTGCCGCAGTGCTGAGACCAGCCAAGGCAAGCACCTTCTCCTCCCAGGCCTGGTATCTGGACACTTGGGATCGGCCTTGGGTCAGGCTGCTGTAGAAAAGGCCGACAGGAAGCAGAGATGTGTTTCTGCTTTATGCAGCTGTGCCGTGAATGTAAAGAAGCCAAGACCAGAGTGGCTGCACAGGGTTGGGCCCAACCTCCTGTCTGGTGAATCTGCTGGCTTGCACTGAGGCTTCTACCTCCTGGCCCAATATGGCCACCTAGGCCCTGCCATCTCATCTGCATTCCAGGCACTGGGAGGGGAAGATTATGCTATAACCAGCAAACCTCTTTAAGGACACATAAGGACACATAAGCCTCTTTAAGGACACATAATTTCTGCACACTCCCAAGGAAGGCTGGGAAGTGTCAGTAAACCTGTATTACTGAACAAAGGGGAGAGAGGCTACCAAGGGACAATACCATCTCCATCTACCTGCCTGGTGTGCAGTGGAACCTGCCTATGTGGACCTGCTGCTTCTTCTCTGAGCAGGACATGTGAGTCCAGCTATCGGCCCCTTTCAGAGCCTGGCCCTGCATGTGCTGGCATCCGTCAGCTGCAACTCTGCTGTCCCCTGACCAGTGCTTTACCTCACCTCCTTTAATCCTCACAGTGACCCCCTTAGCGGTGGGCATCCTTGTCCCCTTCCTGCTGGCGAGGAAACAGGCCAAGAGGTTAAAGCTGCTCGTCACAGGCTCACACTGGTGGGAGGCACCAGCCTGCAGTGGGCAGAAGGTGGCCTTCGGGGCTAAGCCCACTGGTTTGGGTCCCAGCTGTCTCATCTGTGTGCAGGCTCGGATAAACCGTTTGGTTCTCTGATAGAGGCTTACCGAAGGTGGGGTTAGCAGGAGGGATTAAGGTCAAGCTCTGTAAAGCACCAAACACCAGGGAGCCCTGGATACAGTCGGATGGCCACCGCCATCGCAGTGGGCGGGATATGCGCCCAGTCTGTGCCCTGCAGGCCTGACTCCAGGCTCCTTGGCTTCCCAGGGGCCGGACCGACTCTGGGATGCGAGCAGGAGTCCTCCCACCTGGGATGGGATAAGGGGTCCTGGGAACCTGGAACCCAAAAGGACCGACAGGGCCTTCAAGGGCTGTGGCTTCCAAGGCAGGAAAGAGGACAGGACTAATTGGCCATAAGGCACCTTTGCCATAAAAAATAATGAAAAAGAAAAGGTCTGTTTGGTCAAAGCTATGGTTTTTCCACTAGTCAGGTATGGATGTGAGAGTTGGATCATAAAGAAGGCTGAGCACTGAAGAATTGATGCTTTCGAACTGTGGTGTTGGAGAAGACTCTTTTGAGAGTCCCTTGGACTGCAAGGAGATTCAACCAGTCCATCCTAAAGGAAATCAACCCTGAATATTCACTGGAAGGACTGATGCTGAAGCTTCAATACTTGGGCCACCTGATGAGAAGAGCTGACTCATTAGAAAAGACCCTGACGCTGGGAAAGACTGAGGGCAGGAGAAGGGGATAGTAGAAGATGAGATGGTTGGATAGCATCACTGACCCAATGGACATGAGTTTGAGTGAACTGTGGGGGACAGTGAAAGACAGGGAGGCCTGGTGTGCTGCAGTCCACGGGGTCACAAAGAGTCGGACACGACTGAGTGACTGACAACAAAGAGAGCAATGTTTGAAAGGGCATGACAAAGCATGAGAGATGAAGGACAAAATTAAACGCCCTCCAACAGCAGGGTCAGTGTCTCTGGAGCTGCAGAGTTTCCCAGGGTGAGGAGGGGCGCCCACTGCCCACTGCCTCCCCTCCCTGCTCCTCAGCCGGGCCTTCCTGGGCCAGGGGGCCCTCCCGGAGGTTCCAGAAATTTACTCCATAAGGATCTTCGCCATCAACATCTTTGTCCCCAGCATTTTCACGGCCTAATAGGCCATAAGGCAGTGTTGGTGTAGAAAGTAAAATAACTGGTTGACAGTTTCACAACTGGCTTCATTTGCCCCTTGGTGCCATCCTCCTATTTGCATATCACGTAAATCTTAGGAACTTTCAGGAACCACTGGCATTTAGCATTTTCATAACCACGTATGCAGTGACAGGTAGACGTAGGGGGTCTGAAAATGGTGGATGACGGACCTCCCTGGTGGTCCAGTGGCAAGACTGAGCTCCCAATGCAGGGGGCCTGGGTTGGATTCCTCAGGGAACTAGACCCCACACACTGCAGCCAAGAGATCACATGTCTCAACTAAAGAGCCTGATGCAACAACTAAGACCCGGCACAGTCAAATAAATACATATATTTTTAATCGTGGATAAAACCACTACGTATATGGCCACGACATATACGACAGAGGGTGAGATGGTTGGATGGCATCACCGACTCGATGGACATGAGTTTGAGTAAGCTCCCAGACTTAGTGATGGACAGGGGGGCCTGGCGTGCTGCAGTCCATGGGGTCGCAAAGAGTCGGACAGGACTGAGCGACTGAACTGATGTGGCCATGAGGCTTCCCAGGTGGCGCATTGGTAAGGAATCTGCTGCCGAAGCAGGAGGCGTGGATTCAACCCCTGGGTCGGGAAGACCCCCTGGAGGAGGAAACGGCAACCCAGCCCAGCATTCCTGCCTGGGAAACCCCATGGACAGTCCACGGGGCTCAAAAGACTGAGCAGCCGAGCACACACGCAATATGGACGCGACGAAACTTACTGGAGGTGGGAAGTGAGAGAGTGAAGCCATACTGCCTGCTGTACTAGGCAATGGTGACAGCAGTTTGCAAACCCTTCTGTGATTTGAAGACGCAGAGCTGAAGCTACATTTCCAGTAGAACTTTGGAACATCTATCAGTGGACATGTGACAAAACACCAGAAACAGTCTTGAAAGAAGTTTTCACAACACAACACAGAGCTCACCTATGAATATGCTCTTTGTGCTTGGAAAACAGATATTTAATACCTTTCTTAATGAAGGAGGAAAGTTGAATGAAAAAGTGTGATGTCGGCAAAACAAATGAGTAAGTCAAAAAATGTATAAAATACTATGACTTGGAAGATAAGTTCAGTTCAGTTCAGTTGCTCAGTCATGTCCAACTCTTTACGACCCCATGAACTGCAGCACACCAGGCCTCCCTGTCCATCACCAACTCCCAGAGTTCACTCAGATTCACGTCCATCGAGTCAGTGATGCCATCCAGCCATCTCATCCTCTGTCATCCCCTTCTCCTCCTGCCCCCAATCCCTCCCAGCATCAGAGTCTTTTCCAATGAGTCAACTCTTCGCATGAGGTGGCCAAAGTACTGGAGTTTCAGCCTCAGCATCATTCCTTCCAAAGAAATCCCAGGGCTGATCTCCTTCAGAATGGACTGGTTGGATCTTCTTGCAGTCCAAGGGACTCTCAAGAGTCTTCTCCAACACCACAGTTCAAAAGCATCAATTCTTCGGCACTCAGCTGTCTTCACAATCCAACTCTCACATCCATACATGATCACAGGAAAAACCATAGCCTCGACTACATGGACCTTAGTGCAAAGTAATGTCTCTGCTTTTGAATATGCTATCTAGGTTGGTCATAACTTTTCTTCCAAGGAGTAAGCGTCTTTTAATTTCATGGCTGCAGTCACCATCTGCAGTGATTTTGGAGCCTGAAAAAATAAAGTCTGACACTGTTTCCACTGTTTCCCCATCTATTTGCCATGAAGTGATGGGACCAGACACCATGATCTTCGTTTTCTGAATGTTGAGCTTTAAGCCAACTTTTTTGCTCTCCACTTTCACTTTCATCAAGAGGCTTTTTAGTTCCTCTTCACTTTCTGCCATAAGGGTGGTGTCATCTGCATATCTGAGTTTATTGATATTTCTCCCGGCAATCTTGATTCCAGCTTGTGTTTCTTCCAGTCCAGCGTTTCTCATGATGTACTCTGCATAGAAGTTAAATAAGCAGGGTGACAATATACAGGCTTGACGTACTCCTTTTCCTATTTGAAACCAGTCTGTTGTTCCATGTCCAGTTCTAACTGTTGCTTCCTGACCTGCATATAGGTTTCTCAAGAGGCAGGTCAGGTGGTCTGGTATTCCCATCTCTTGAAGAATTTTCCACAGTTTATTGTGATCCACACAGTCAAAGGCTTTGGCATAGTCAATAAAGCAGAAATAGATGTTTTTCTCGAATTCTCTTGCTTTTTCCATGATCCAGCGGATGTTGGCAATTTGATCTCTGGTTCCTCTGCCTTTTCTAAAACCAGCTTGAACATCAGGAAGTTCACAGTTCACGTATTGCTGAAGCCTGGCTTGGAGAATTTTGAGCATTACTTTACTAGCATGTGAGATGAGTCCAATTGTGCAGTAGTTTGAGCATTCTTTGGCATTGCCTTTCTTTGGGATTGCAATGAAAACTGACCTTTTCCAGTCCTGTGGCCACTGCTGAGTTTTCCAAACTTGCTGGCATATTGAGTGCAGCACTTTCACAGCATCATCTTTCAGGATTTGAAAGAGCTCAACTGGAATTCATCACCTCCACTAGTTTTGTTTGTAGTGATGCTTTCTAAGGCCCACTTGACTTCACATTCTAGGATGTCTGGCTCCAGATGAGTGATCACACCATCGTGATTATCTGGGTCATGAAGATCCTTTTTGTACAGTTCTTCTGCGTATTCTTGCCACCTCTCCTTACTATCTTCTGCTTCTGTCAGGCCCAGACCATTTCTGTCTTTGGTACAACTCACAAAGTCAGTTATTTCTGCACTATTGCCATGAACCTACACATATTTTAAATATATTCAAATAGTCTGTGTGTCACAAGAAAGTGTTTTTAATTTTGTTATTCATTTCTCATGCTTTACTATGTCCTTTTTAATGTCCCTCTTATTTTTCATTATTTTATCTCCTTGGACAAAGTTGCTTTATGGCCAGTTAGTTATGCAGTGGAAATATTTGGAGGAAACACGCGTAGGGCAAAAGAACCAGACATGCATCCTGGTACACCTGAGCCTGTAGATTATAGTCAGGAAAGAAGGACCTTAAAAAAAAGAAAATAGAGTGTAGCTGATCTACAATATTGTGTTAGTTTCAGATGCACAGCAAAGTGATTCAGTTATACGTTCATGTGTTTTATCTGTGTGCATGCTGAGTCATTTTAGTCGCGTCCGACTCTTTGTAACCCTATGGACTGGAGCCCACCAGGCTCCTCCATCCATGGGATTTTCCAGGTAAGAATACTGAGTGCGTATTATATTCATCAAGAATACTGAAGATACCTCCAGGGGAACCTTCCCAACCCAGGAATCGAACCCACGTCTCCTGCGGCTCTGGCACTTCAGGAGGATTCTTTACGTTGAGTCATCTGGGAAGCTCAGATGTATATTGTTCAGTCTCCCAGTAGTGGCCGACTCTTTACGACCCCGTGGGCTGCAGCACGCCAGGCCTCTCTGTCGCTCATCATCTCCCGAAGTTTGCCAAAGTTCATGTCCATTGCACTGGTGATGCCATCCAGCCATCTCATCCTCTGATGCCCTGTTCTCAAATATATACGAGACCTCAAATATATTTCCTTTTCCATTATAGAAGGAGCTGGCAGGTCCCATGGGACAGGAGCCCATGGCCCAGGCTCCTTCAGGGCCAGCCAGGGCCCCAGCCCCCCTGGCAACCCTCCCGCCCCGGTACAGGAAGGGCAGGGGCCGCCCGGCCTTGAGGTCCACTCCAGGGCCCGGGTGGGCAGGCCTGGGCAGGAGTTGGGGTCCCTCTCCTCCCCGCCGGCTCGTGTGGCCCTGCTCCAGGGGCCCTGGCCAGACCTCAGGTGACGTGCCCAAGTGCCGGCAACCCCGTCCAGGGGTCCCAGGGCAGCACTCACTCGCTGAGCCTTCTCCTGACCCTCAGTGCTCCCCGGGGGACACGGCTGCAGAAGCCGCTCCTGGGCTCACTTCCAGCCTTATGCACCCTGACGCAGCAGGCAGGCCCTGGACCCTGGCTGGGAGACGTGCCAGCTGTGCCTGTTGGGCCCCCTGAGCACAGCGTGTGAATCTGTAACAGGTCCACGAAGCCAAGATCCCGTTTCCCTGATCCTGAGAAGGACGTGAGGGCCAGTCAGAGGCACAAGCCCTCCCCCGGGCCGGGCAGAGCCTGCAGGTGGGATAGTGCTGGGTCCTTGCAGCCCGTCTTCCTGTGCCTGCTCACCTGGCCGCCAGGTGCTTGCCCAGGCCAGGGCCTCCTGGCCACTTTGTAAGAAGTGACTGTGAAGGATCCAGTGGAGAAGTTCGCACCAGGTGCTCTTCACCCTCATAGATGCACGTGCATCTGATGCCAGGCTCGGGGATAGCCCTCCAGCACCAGCTTTTGTATTGCTTGGCTTTTGTGTGTCCCCCTGTCCTACTGCTCCAGACAGATAGGACCCTGTGGCTATCACACACTTGGGCCTTGCAGCAGACACTCCAGGTCCCTGTGCTTCAACTGCGTGCATGCTGAGGCGCTTCAGTCATGTCCGACTCTCTGTGACCCCATGGACCTTAGCCCGCCAGGCTCCTCTGTCCATGGGATTCTCCAGGCAAGAATACTGGAGTGGGTTGCCATTTCCTTCTCCAGGGGATCTTCCTGATCCAGGGATCGATCCCGCATCTCTTATGTCTCCTGCACTGGCCATTTCACCGGGTCCTTAGGAGAACTGAACACATGTGAGTCTTAGACAAAGTCCTGAGACCCGCACCTGGCACTCAGGAAACGCTCCACAAAGGTGAAAGTGAAAGTCGCTCAGTCATGTCTGACTCTGCGACCCCATGGACGGTATAGTCCATGGAATTCTCCAGGTCAGAATACTGGAGTGGGTAGCCTTTCTCTTCTCCAGGGATCTTCCCAACCCAGGGATCGAACCCAGGTCTCCTGCATTGCAGGTGGATTCTTTACCAGGTGAGCCAACAGGGAAGCCCAAGAATACTGGAGTGGGTGGCCTATCCCTTCTCTAGCAGATCTTCCTGATCCAGGAATCAACCCGGGGTCTCCTGCATTGCAGGCGGATTCTTTACCAACTGAGCTCTGGGGGAAGCCCCACAAAGGTGAGCCATTGTTAACTCTTACCGTGAGCTTCCTGTTGGTCAGCACCTTTCCCTGAGTTGAGACCCCAGCTCGTCCCCACACACGTATCCGTGTACATCACCTGCGGTTTCGAGGTTAGGGGTTATCAGCTGGATCACCACAGGTATTTTTGTGAACATCACTCTTTCTCCTGTTGATGCTTCGGGCCATGTTATACCCAGAGGTCAGAGTGCCTCGCAGTTTTCATGGAAAAGACGCAGGCGCGGAGGTGAAAGGGAGGGTCTGCACCGGAAAAGCGTGTAGCTTCAAAGCTACGCAGATCCGGACTGATCTCTGGCATCACCCTCAGCAGCGTGGCCTTGGGCAAGAGACTCTCTAAGACTCGTTTTTCTCGTTTGTAAAATAAAGAAGAATCCTTTTACCTACCTGGAAGCATTGGTGGTGGCGGTAGTGGTGGTGATTTAGTTGCTAAATTGTGTCCAACTCTTTGTAGCCCACCGGGCTCTTCTGAGTGGGTTGCCATTTCCTCCTCCAGGGGATCGTCCCAACTCAGGGATCGAACCCACATCTCCTACACTGCAGGAGGATTCTTTACTGCTGAGCCACCAGGGAGCCTGGAAAGATTGTTAAGGGGCTTTGTATAAGAACATGCGTATTTTTTTCTTTCCTTAAAAATTGAGTTGGGTTGGGAGAAATCTGGGGGTTGTCGGGGGCGGGGGGGGGGGGCGGGGTGGCGGGGATGGTCCTCCAGCTTCAGGCTCTGCAGGGGGCTTCAATCCCTTTGGGATGCAGACCTCGGGCCCTCAGGCATCAGGGACCTTGCTTGTCAGCTCAGGTGTCTGTCCTGTCTAGCTTAGGGCATTTTTTTCTAGGTGGGCTGCAGAGTGGGGTGGCGCGGAGGCGGGGGGCGGGGGGGGGGGGATGCAGGGGAGGCCTTCAGAAGAAGGCTGAGCGAAATAACTGTGGTCAGGACCTGGGTGGTACCAGGGAGCCTCAGCACCAAGTGGGTGGGGTGGGATGGGATTTTCTGAGGAGCATTTGGTTTAGAGAGAGTGGGTGTTTGTGCCTGTGTCCAGGACGACCACATGTCCTGGTCTCAGGATGTGGGAAAGCCCCCTGGAGACCAGAATAGTCGCTTGCTCCTCCCGAGGTCCCTCTGCCGACCCCTGGCCTTCCAGGCCCCCTGAGCCAAGGAAGCCTGGCTCTGGGACTGCGGCTGACCTGGGCGCGGCAGCTGGAGGTCAGAGCCCTGGGGTCACAGCAGAGGAGGGGGCTCTCGGGCCTCCGGCCACGTGAGGGCCACGGGAGGACCCCAGCACCTCTCCGGTCCCACGTCTGTTCAGGAGGACCGGTCGCTGCTTTGCGGGGTTGTATACACACACTCCTGTCTGAACGCACCCGGGGCGTCCCCCAAGGCAGGCGCTCAGTCACTGGCTTGTTGAGCTGAACTGGTTAAGAAGGGAGTTGTGTTGGCCTTTCTGCAACAAAGAGAGAGGAAGGGCCTTGCTCTGGGAACCCAGAAGAAGCTTCCAGACATCCCGGTACTGCACAACTAATTCATCTGATGCAGAGGGCACCACCCCACACAGGGCACTGGCTCCAGGTGGGGGCCTGTTCCCCTCCCGGGGTCCTCCCCTCCCTGTGGGTGACAGGCCCACTCATGTGCTCACATCACACCTCTGCCTGCCTGCCCCCTCCTCCGCCCCAGCCAGACCCCCATGATTGTAAAGTTGTTTCCAGGTAGACCTGTGACACCCAGGGTGGTCCCACCCGAGCAGCACCCTCCGGGGTGGGGGTCCAGAGGAGGAAGACGGGCAGCTCTCCTGTTCCCAAGATTAATCCGAAGGCCAGCATGGAGGGGAAAGCGGGCTGAGACCGGGTGGCTTCTCTCCCTCTCGGTGGCTCATTTCAGCTTCGCAATATCTTTGAGACAAGCCTACCCGTGTCCGCAGAGGGGATACGCTGGTGCTGTGGTCCTACGAGGGTCTTGTCTCTTCCTCTCTCCAGCCCCAGTTCTCAGGGAGAGACATCAGAGTTTAACACGAGCGAAGAGACGGTACCCCAGAGGCCGGGCTGCTGAGTGCGGCTGGGGGTCTGGCTCCCCCGCTCTCCAGGCTGTGCTCTGATGCTCCAGTGGGCCACGGCACCCCTGGCCCCCGGCCCCTCCCGGGGGAGGCTAAGCTGTGCTCCGGCCTCACAGGTGGTGTGTGCCATCCCATACCTGAGCCCCCAGGGTGCGCGGCGCAAGGTGGTCTAGGGGTGCACTGGGAGTCAGGGCAGCGGGGGCCCAGGTTGCAGCCCCCCTTGTCTGTGGGTACCCTTATCCAGAAGTTTCCCTCACTCCTCAGGAAAATAAAGACCTCTTTCCACAGTGTCCTGTGCCCCCAGAGACGTTTCCAACAGAGTCATTTTGGGGGACGTGTTAGGAAAAGCATTATCAGAAAAGAGAAAGCACTCCAGAATTCTGGGGGTGCGGGAAGGGTCAGAGGAAACTCCATCAGAAATCCACGTTTGCCCCTGAACCCTGGCTGCAGGAAGCCCAGAGCCGCCTGGGAGCCTCAGCGCTGAGGCCACCCTCTCCCACGTCTTGGTACACACGCCTCCTCCTCCAGCCGCGGCTCACTTCAGGAGCCAATGGTTCCTACAGTCATAGGACCTTGGCTCCTGCCTGGAAAGCAAGCAGAGTCTTAAGGAACCCACTCTGGCTCCTGACGCAGAGGCTTTTCTCCTCCGGAGGCTGAGTGCCTCCAGGAAGGGCTCAAGCTGCAACTAAAGACTCTGCACGCTGCAGCGGAGACCCGGCACAGCCAAATAAATAAATAAATGTGTTGGCCGCTCAGTCGTGTCTCTTTGTGAGCCCATGGACTGTAGCCCGCCAGGCTCCTCTGTCTGTGGGATTCTCCAGGCAAGAATAGTGGAGTGGGTTGCCATTTCCTTCTGGGGATTTTCCCGACCCAGGGACTGAATCCGGATCTCCGGCATTGCAGGCAGCTTCTTTGCCATCTGAATCACCAGGGAAGCCCCAAATAAATAAATAAATCAGTTTTTTTTTTTTTTAAATCAAATTTCTTCCGGGGGAAACAAATTCCAAATTAGCCAGTTTGCCAGTAAGGACTGGCCTCGTTGATTAGGTTACGTGGTAGACTTCTCCTATGAAGCAGACAACTTAAATCTTCAGCCCTGAATCTACTCAAAGCACATAAATACTGTGACAACTTCTAAACTTTGTAACTGCTAAACTTGTGACATCACTTTAGAGATCAACTTAAAAACGCAAGAAGGGCATGTGGTTCTGCAATTATTTTCAGGACATACGACCCTGAAAGTCTGCTGATCCCTGCCTGGGCTGCCCACCCTGTGCTGGCACGGGCCCAGGTGAATTTCTCTCTGCCTTCTGGGCCCCCTGGGGTAGAAGAGCCCCTGAAGCCAGAAAGGCTCAGAAGGATCATTTTGGATTCCCCTGATTGGAATAAATTTACTGCATTATTGGACTTCCCTGGTGGTACAGCGGATAAGAGTCCGCCTGCCAGTGCAGGGGAAGTGGGTTTGATCCCTGGCCCGGAGGATCCCACATGCCTCGGAGCGACTGAAGCCTGCGTGCCACAACGATGGAGCCTGTACTCTAGCGCCCATGAGCTACCGATACTGAGCCTGCACACGGCAACTACCGGAGCCTGTGACCCTAGAGCCTGTGCTTGGCGACAAGAGAAGCCACCAAAATGAGAGGCCCACACACCGCAGCTAGAGTCCCCCCCCTCACAGTAAGAAGCCCACGGACGGGGGAGCCTGGCAGGCTACAGTCCCCCCTCTCACAGCAAGAAGCCCACGGACGGGGGAGCCTGGCAGGCTATGGTCCCAAGAGTCAGACACGGCTGAACGACTAAGCACGTATGCGTGCGTCACGACTAGAGAAAGCCCAGACACAGCAGCGAAGGCCCCGCACAACCAAAAAAAGATAAATAAATAACAAAAAATGTACTGCATTATTGAACGTAAAAGGCTATGTGGCCATCAAATATTTCCTAAGCTTTTAATGACGTGGAATGACGATCATGACACATTACCAAATAGAGAAAGAGCAGGCTTATCTCATTTTGTAAAATAAACTGCGTTCATTGAAAAGAGATTGGAAGAATATATCAAACTGTGAAGTGTGCTTATTTCTAGATGCTCACTGTAGGTGATTTTTAAGAAATAGTTTTATGGGGTGTAATAGATATGCCATAAACTGCACATACTTAAACTGTACAATTTTATACCATTTGAGATACGAATATACCCATGAAATCATCACAGTCATCAACTGTGGTGCCACATCCTTCACCAAGAAAGCCCTACACCAAGGGTGTAACTCAGGGGCTATTAGTGTACGCAGAGTTACGTGACCTTGATCAGAGTCTATGTTAGAGTATTTTCTTTTCTTTCAAAAGAAACCCCATCCCCATGAGCAGCCACTCTCCTTCCCCGCCAACTGCTGAGGCTCTCCCTGCCTTTGCCTGTACTCCGGACGTTTTGTATAAACGGAATAAAACAGTATGTGGTCCTCTGTGACTGGGCTCTGACTCTGCACGATGTTTTCAGGCTCATCCTTGTAGCAAGTATCCGTACACTATGGTTAACCACTCGAGAAACTGTCAGAACATTTTCAAAAGTGGCTGCGTCACTTTATATTCCCAGGAGCAGCACACGAGGGTTCTCATTTCTCTATACCCTCCTGCACACTTGTTATCTGTTTTTTGGGTTTTTTTTTTTAACCATTATAGCCTTCCTAGTGAGTGTGAATTGATATTTCATGTTCTGTGGTTTTGATTTGCATTTCTCTGATAACTAATGATGTTGAACATCTTTGCATGAGCTTATTGGCCATTTATGTCTCTTCTTTGGAGAAACGTCTGTTCAATGGCTTTGCCCATTTTGAAATTTGGTCATTTGTCCTTTTATTATTCAGTTGAAAGTGTTCTTAATATATTCTAGATAAAACTCCCGTGTCAGATGAACAGTTTTTAAAAATATTTTCACCCGTTCTCTGTGCTGTCTTTTCACTTTCTTGACGGTAGCTTTTGAGGCGCAAAAGTTTTTAAATCTGATGAAGCCCATCTTATTATTTTTTGCCATTTGTGGTTTTAGCCTCCTATCTACGAAGGCTGTGCCTAACCTCAAGGCATGAAGATTTGACCCTGTTTTTTCCTTAGCTCTTACAGTAGTGTTAGTCCCTCAGTCGTGTCCAACTCTTTGTGACCCCATGGACTGTAGCCCACCAGGTTCCTCTGTCCATGGGATTCCCCAGGTACGAATAGTGGAGTGGGGTGCCCTTTCCTTCTCCAGGGGATCTTCCTGACCCACGGAGAACCCATTACAGGCAGATTCGTTACCATCTGAGCCACAGGGCCCAGGTTACTTACTATGTGTGGTGTGTGTGTGGGGGTAGTATGTGTCTAATTTCAATTTTTTTCACATGTATGTATTCAGCTGTCCCAGTATGATTTATTGAGAAGACTGCTCTTTCTACATTGAGTAGTCCTGACAGCCTTATCAAAAATCAGTTGATCACTGGAATTCCCTGGAGATCCAGTGGCCAAGAATTCACCAATGCAGGGGACACAGATTCGATCCCTGGTCAGGGAAGATTCCACATGGGGCGGGGCAGCTAAGACCATGTGTCACAACCACCGAGCCCACGCATTCCAGAGACTGTGCCCTGCAACGAGAGAAGCCACTGCAATGAGAAGGCATGCGCCACAACCCGAGAGCAGCCCCTACCCCGCCGCAGCCAGAGAAAGCCCGTGCCCGGCAACGAAGACCCGGCACAGCCAAAGCAGAGAAATAAAAAAGGTTCAGAAATCCACTGACCATAAGCGTGACAGCCCAGTTTTGGACTCTCAATTCTACTCTGCTGGCTTAAGGACAGATCTCCGTGTCTGTCCTTGAGCCGGTAACACCCTGTCTTGATAACCATAACTCTGTAGCGAGTCTTGAAACTGGGAAGTGTGTGTCTTCGAACTTGGCTCTTCTTTTTCAAGACTGTTGTAGCTGTTCTGGATCGCTGGAATTCCCATACGAAGTTTAGGGTCAGCTTGTCAGTGTCTGCAGGGAATCCCAGTTGCTGCTGGGCTTTTGATAAGGACCGTGTGAACCCATAGATTAATTTGGGGAATACTGGCCTATTAACAATGGTAAGTCTCCTGATCCATGGACACAGATGTGTTTTCACTTACTTAGGTCTTCTTTTATTTCTTTTAACAATATGTTGTTGCCTTTGGAGCATCAGTTTTTCACTTCTTTCTGTTAAATTTGTGGAACACAGTTACACTGACTTCTAACATCCTTGTCTGGTAATTCTAACATCTGTGTCAGTTCTGCGTCAGGTTACAGAACTTTTATCCTCACTATGGATTAAATGTTTCCTGACATGTGTAGTCATTGTCCTGGATGCCAGACACTGTGACTGTAACTCTTGTGTGCTGGCTGTTTGCCTGGATACTCCTGAACTTTGTTTTGGGACATGGCTAAGTTATTTGGGAACAGCTGGATCCTCTTGCACGTGTGTGTGCTCAGCCGTGTCCGACTGTTTGCGACCCTGTGGACTGTAGCCCACCAGGCTCCTCTGTCTGTGGGATTCTCAGGCCAGAATACTGGACTGGCTTGCCATTTCCTCCTGCAGATCTTCCTGACCCAGGGATCGGACCTGCATCTGCTGCACTGGCAGGGAGATTCTTTACCACTGCGCCATCTGAGAAGCCCAGGCCTTGCTTTTCAAGACTCAGTAGAGCTGGAGCAGTGCTCCCTCTAGGGCTAATGAGTCCCTGTTTCCTAAGAAAGAGCCTCTGTGTGGCCTCTGCCCTGTGCCCTGGGAATGGTTTTACCAGGCCAGCTGGTGGGAACAGGCCCTACGCCTGGTCCAGGGTGACACAGGCACTTTGATTCTAATCCTCTGTGCTCATTCGCCTCAGTCGTGCCTGCCTCTGCGCGACCCCATGGACTGCAGCCCGCCAGGCTCCTCTGTCCGTGGGATTCTCCAGGCAAGAATACCGGAGTGGACTGCCATGCCCTCTTCCAAGGGAGCTTCCCGACCCAGGGATGGAACCCTTTTCCCTTGTGTCTCCTGCATTGGCAGGTGGGTTCTTTACACTGGCGCCATGGGCCCATTTACTTGGCTGCACCGGGTTTTCCTGCTGGGATCTGTCATCGCGGCCCTCTGCTTCCTTGTGGTGGCATGCGGGCTTCTCTCTAGCTGTGGCACGTGAGCTCTGTAGTTGCAGTCAGGCCTTAGCTGCCCCCAAGGCATGTGGGATCTTAGTTCCCCAACCGTGGATCGAACCCGTGGCCCCTGCATTGGGAGGCACACTCTTAACCTCTGGAGCACCGGGGAAGCCCCCTGTCCTGCCAGCTCCATCTCATAGCTCTCAGCTCCATCCCCGCAACTCGGGGAGTCTCCCAGATTCCACCTGTGTCTTCATCCTTGGCTGCCGCTGGGAAGCTCAGGGCAGTTGCAAGGTTTAAGGTGGGCTCAGACAGGGCCTTGGTCTCTCAGGGGTAACTGTACTTTGTTGTTTGATTTCCAGCGTCCTTTAAACCGTCATTCCACGTATTTCGTCTGGAGTTTTGGTTGTTGTAGGAGGTGAGTAAATCTGGTCGATATTACTCCATCTTGGTTGGAGGCAGAGCTTCCTACCATAATTTTAATTTATTTATTCTACTTATTAATAGTTTCCACATTGTCTCTAATAAACACATGTTTACTTTGAAATAGGGGGGAAAGCGGTGGTATAAACCAGCCCTGCATGTTATTTGTAAGAGTTAAAAGTTGGAAACACCTGAAGTCCCAACAGTGACATGTATACAGTGGGATATTAGGTACCCAGTGTTCATATGAAAATGTGAAAAGAAGTAAGTAAGATATGTGTCTATATAGAACGTGGCTTTAACTCTGATAAATAAAAATGTGTACAAAGACTGTTGGTGCGAATGTAAATTGGTGTAGCCACTATGGAGAACAGTGTGGAGGATCCTTATAAATAAACCAGTCACCATGTGATCCAGCCACCCCATTCCTGGGAGTGTGGTTAGAAAAGACGAAAACTCTAATTTAAAATGATACATGTGGGGCTTCCCTGGTGGTCCAGTGGCAACGACTCTGTGCTCCCAATGCAGGGGCCTGGGTTTGATCCCTGATCAGGAAATCAGACCCCTGCAACTAAACTGATCCTTGCAACACGCCTGTGACTGAAGATCCTGCATGCCACGACGAAAAAGATCTGGGATGCTGCCACTAAAAGAGCCCCCAAACAAAAGGGTACATGCACCCGAGCGTTCACACGGTGCAGCTTACAACAGCCAAGACACAGAGACGGCCAGTGCCCACCAGCAGACGGCTGGCTTAGGGAGACCCAGTACACGGACACAGTGCGCTCCCACTCGGGCGCAAGGAAGCGCGAAACGGTGCCATCTGCAGCAACACGGATGGACCAAGAGAATGTTACGCTCAGTGAAGTAAGATGGAGAAAGACAAATACTATATACCATATCACTTATACGTGGAATTTTAAAACTACAAATGAATCTAGAGACAAAACAGATTGACAGACATAGAAAACAAACATTACCAAATGGGACTGGCGGGAGGGAGGAATCAGGAGTATGGGATTAACAGATACAAAGTACTATACATAAAACAGGCAAGTAATGAGCTTCCCAGGTGGCTCAGATGATAAAGAATCTGACTGCAGTGCAGGTGACCCAGGTTCGATCCCTGGGTCAGGAAGATTCTCTGGAGGAGGAAATGGTAACCCACTGCAGTATTCTTGCTTGGAGAATCTCATAGACAGAGGAGCCTGGAGGGCTACAGTCCATGGGGTTCACAATGGTTTGGACATGATTGAGAGACTGACACACACACACAGATTAAATAAAACAGATAGCAATTGAGGATTGACTGTGCAGTATCATGGCATCTGGTCCCATCGCTTCATGGGAAATAGATGGAGAAATGGTGGAAATAGTGTTAGACTTTACTTTTTGGGCTCCAAAATCACTGCAGGTGGTGACTGCAGCCATGAAATTAAAAGATGCTTACTCCTTGGAAGGAAAGTTATGAGCAACCTAGATGGCATATTCAAAAGCAGAGACATTACTTTGCCAACAAAGGTCCGTCTAGTCAAGGCTATGGTTTTTCCAGTGGTCATGTATGGATGTGAGAGTTGGACTGTGAAGAAGGCTGAGTACCGAAGAATTGATGCTTTTGAACTGTGGTGTTGGAGAAGACTCTTGAGAGTCCCTTTTAGACTGCAAGGAGATCCAACCAGTCCATTCTAAAGGAGATCAGTCTTGGGTGTTCTTTGGAAGGACTGATGCTAAAGCTGAAACTCCAATACTTTGGCCACCTCACACGAACAGTTGATCCATTGGAAAAGACTGATGCTGGGAGGGATTGGGGACAGGAGGAGAAGGGGATGACAGAGGATGAGATGGCTGGATGGCATTACCGACTTGATGGACATGAGTTTGGGTGAACTCCGGGAGTTGGTGATGGACAGGGAGGCCTGGCGTGCTGCAATTCATGGGGTCACAAAGAGTCGGACACGACTGAGCAACTGAACTGAACAGGGCCAATATCTTATAATCTATAATGGAATATCATTTGCCAAAACAAATAAACCCCAAATCACTACGATGTACACCTGATTTACATATAAATTAACCATACTTCATTTTTTTCAGTATTCTAAATTAACTATACTTCAATTAAAAAAAAATGAGTACAAAGAAAACATGATGTAACATTAGTGGATAGTTTCTTTTCTGGCTGATGGGATTATAGGTGTTTAAAAATATTTTAAAAATAAATCTCAATATGTCCCACATGTTTTAGAGAATATGAATTATAATATCAAACAATGAACCCCCTGCCCCCAAATATTAAGACAGCATCCTTGCAGAGGAGTGGCTCCTATCAGGTTGGGATAGAGGGTAGGTGGAGAGGCTGTGGGTGAAGTTCTTGAAGGGCAGGTGGGGCTGAAGAAGCAGCCCTATGGTCTAGAATCCTTGGTGGAAAGTCAGCTGGAGGTAGGCACCAGCTGGGGCTTGTAGGCGGCACTTGACTCAGCCCCCAGAGTGGGCTGGGTGCCCTGTCTTCCCTGCCCCCAACTTTCACTACTTCTGGAGGCCGCTGGTTGGCCCCTGGGGCTGTGCTCCCCAGGGCAGCACTTCAGCCTCCTGTTTGCGTGATGTTCTCAGCTGCTCCGTCGTGCCCGACTCTGTGCGGCCCCATGACTGTAGCCCGCCAGGCTCCTCTTTCCATGGATTCTCCAGGTAAGAATTCTGGAGTGGGTTGCCATTTCCTCCTCCAAATGGGTCTTCCCCACCCGGGGCTCAAATCTGAGTCTCCTGCATTGCAGGCAGATTCTTTACTGCAGAACCACCAGGGAAGCCCTTGGCAGCCTCTGGCGGGCGTCACAGGCCCAAGGGGAGAGCTGTCCCCCTTCCGGCCTGGAGCACCGACTGCTCGCTCAACTTTTAGACCCTCAGCAGAGCCAGAGCCAGCTCCGTCCATCCCAGTGGCTCCTGGAGACACCTAGGGAGGGAGCCTCGTCTGCAGAGCACAGCTGACCTCTGGGATCAAGCTTGGGGATCAACCAGCCTTTCAACCTCAGCCACACATAGGAACCAACCAGAACTGCTCAAATGTTGGGGTGCTCAGACCCCCATCTCCAAGGTTCTGGGCGGGGTGGTCCCCTACCCACCTGCCGATGAGTCCAGTTTGCGCAAGGCCAAGAGAAGAGCTCTATCTAGTCCACCACCTGCTCTGTGGATGTGACCCAGCCCTCCAGTGACAAGGTCTGAGCACACAGCAACGGGAGGAGGAATCTCCTGCGCCGTGATTCTGTGCTGCCCCGTCATCTCAGCAGCTCGGCGGGGTTGTAGGGGTCCCACCTTGCAGATGGAGAGACTGAAGCCTGTCTCTTCAGCCCAGGGTCAGGCAGCAGCTCCCACGACTTGTCAACAGACTCATCGACAGCCAGAATGTTCACAGAGAATTACCTGCAGAGCAAGAATGGGATTCCATGGAGGGAAGTTCTGTTTGGAGAGTGGAGAGGACCTCGCTGCTCTGAAGGGTCGGACATGGGTGCTTCTTTCTTCACCTCCCTTTCCCCACACTTACCTCTCCTGGGGGGGGGGGGGAGTCTGGGTGTGCACCTGGGGTCTCTTGAACTATCCCCAGGGATTTCGTGAACCCTGCAAATTCCCCAGCTTCCTCCCTGGAGACTCTCAGTCATTAAACCTGGGTTAGGCCCAGGGAGGTGCATTTTTAACAGACAGCTAGTTCAAACACAGGGATCTAAAGACTGGTTTGAGGAGCTCGGGCTTAAGGGAGAACCTTGTATCTGCACATTGGCAGGATGGGCCTGGCGCTGGCTCTGGCTGGGCTGGTCTAATTCCACGAGCCTTGGTGTGATCATCCCCACATGGGGGACCTGGACCCCATTCAGGCATCAAGGGTGTGGGTCTCCAGCCAGTGAGCGCCCCTCACTCTTGGGCCTTCCACGGGGAGGTCATCCAAAGCAAAAACGAGACACTGGCAAAGCTTCATTGACCCAGAAGAACCTGAAACACTATAGGGGCCCTGGCGTCACAGTAAATACTTCCACCTAGGCCCACATGACGCACATCCCAAGATCCAAGCCTTTATCTTGTCTCTTCCTGCCAAGGCCCACTGTCTGCACATCCCAAGATCCAAGCCTTTATCTTGTCTCTTCCTGCCAAGTAAAAAGAAAGAACATGCTTTTTTTTTTTTTTTTTTACAATAAAAGGCTGGAGGTAGGTGCCTTCATTCCTGTTTTACAAACTGCACTCAGAGAGGTTAAGCAGTTGGCCCAGGACACACAGGAGTAGGGCACCAGGGCATGAACTCGAGGGGATCTATTTCCAGACCTGGCTTCTTTGCTCGCCCAGTCCAAGCCAGGGGGAGGGGACGCTAGCCTAAGGCTGGGCATTCCAGGTGCCTAACTGTTCTATCGGCAGGTGGGTTCTGGATGCTAAGGGACAGGCAGGAAGGAGGGGCTGGGCTTGCCCTGGGTGTCCGGGAAGGCTTCCTCTAGGAAGTGACGGTTCACTTGAGCCAAGTGACGGGAGGGGGGACAGGTATTCCAAACCAGAAGCCCAGAGACAAGGAGCCCTGAGCCACGCTGGGTGATGGGAAGGTGGTCTCCGCCTCCAGGTGCTCACCTCCAGATGTGGAGACGGGGTGGGGGACGGGATTCCGGTGCGGCAGCTGCTGGGACAGGCTCCTCCTGCAGCCACGGGTGACAGGCTCGGGGCTCACCAGCATCTAGCCTCTCGTGAAACTGTCACAGCAAGTCTGAGCGACACCGTGGCTGCTGCCGCATGGAAGAGGGAACGGGGGCAGACAGGATCAGTAACCTGTCCCAGGTTATTCGGCCATCAGATGGCGAGACTGGACGTTGAGCCCAGACTCTGCAGTCTGCGCCTGTTCTCCCGCTCACCCTGTGGCCCCCAGACTCAGTCCAGGTCCCCTCAATGGTGTGGGACCCCAGCCTGGCCCCGTCCCCAGCTCCTTGCAGCTGCCAGGCTCCTGCGGGTGGAGGGAGCATTGTTTCAGGTGACTGGGGCCCTACCACTCTGGACACAGGGATGGGGCCAGGATGGGAACCCGGTCGTCCAGGCAACCACCCAGCTCCAACGCTGAAACCGTGGGGGTGGGGTGGGAAATTCAAGGCCCTGGAGGGGATGTGCCGACAGAGGCAGACAGAAGCAGGCCCGTTCTCAGCGGGTCTGCAGAGCCAGCCTGCCGCTCCCTTGCTCCCCCGTGCCCCCACTTGAGTCCCGCCACTCAAGGCCCTTCCCCTTCTTGGGTCCCTCTCCTCTCCCCTCCTCCCACCTCCATCCCGAGGGTCCAGAGACTCTTTCCCAGGAAGAAAGGAAGTCTCTCAAAGCTCCTGGAGGGAGGAGCAGCCCAAACCTGAGTAGGACCATTTGCAGCCGTCTGAGGAAGCGATGTCAATAGTCCAGAGGGACCTGGGGACGGCCCGGGTTAACTGGGACACCAGAGGACTTGGGAGGCCGGCAGGGCCCACAGCCTCTGGGGCGCACCGGGTTCCACCCCTGTCCGCTGGGGACTCCTCTCAGGGCCTCCGAGGAGGAGGACATGGTCCACCTGGATCGTTCCGCCTCTGGGCCCCTGAAGGAATGGGGGTGGGGGGGAAGGGGTGCAAACTCTCCAGGCAAGAATACTGGAGTGAGTAGCCCTTCCCTTCTCCAGGGGAACTTGCCCACTTCTCCTGCACTGCAGGCAGATTCTTCAGCGAGCCACCAGGGAAGCCCAAGGAAGAAGGAATCTCCCACGGAGCCTGGAACGGGAGGGGTGGCTGGGGAGGCAGGGGGATTTGCTGGGAGGGTGGTCGCGGCCCCAGGCTGAGCCAGGAGTGTAGTGCCAGAGGGAGGGCTCGGATTTTTAACTGAAGTCTCTGGCTGTGCTGGGTCTTCAGAGCAGCAGCTCTCTCTGGTCGTGGTGAGCGGAGGTGCAGTGTGCACACTTCTCACTGAGATGGCTTTCTCGCTGCGGAGCACGGGCTCCAGGCACAAACAGGCTCCAGCACCTGTGGCAAGCGGGCTCAGCAGTTGCGGTCCCTGGGCTCTAGAGCGCAGGCTCAATGGTCGGGGTGCATGGGCTTACTGGTTGCTTGGCGGCAGGTGGGATCTTCCCAGACCAGGGACAGAACAAACCCGGAACCCGCGTCTTCTGTGTGGGCAGGCGGATTCTTGACCCCTGAGCCACCGGGGAAGCTACTCTGATCCCCTTTTTGACCTTGGATCTGCTTCTATTTCTGGTTCCAAGGAAGTCACAAAACCGGGGCCCTGTTCCTCCCTGCCCAGCAGGCTCTTCTGCAGCTTGCTGGCTTCATTCATGACTGTCTCTGTCCTGCGGCATCAGTTAGCGCACTTGCTTCCTGGGTGCACGGCTGGCTTGCCCTTTGAGTCGGGTGCGGGGGTGGGGGTCCTTGGGCAGAAGTGGCCCCTTCTCCTTCAGGAGCAGGCGGGGACCCTGCACCTGGCTGACTGGCTGGTCCTCACAGAGCCTGCCCAGCTTTGTGCCTTTGGCTTCTCCTGGAACAAAGGATGGTTCCTCCCCGCCCCCCACCCCACCTCTCCCCACCCCCCCCGCCCCCCACCCCACCTCTCCCCACCCCCCCCCCGCCCCCCACCCCACCTCTCCCCACCCCCCCCCCCCCCTGCCTCCTGCCTCCGGCGATGGGAGCCTGTCCTTGGCTCAGACCCAGGCGAGGAGCTGGTGGGGGCAGGGCAGCAGAGGAGCTCAGGGCCGTGGGAACCACTCTCCCACCCCGCTGGGGGTGTCCAGATGCCGCAGCTGCCCTGATGGCTGCGGCGGGCGGCGGAGAGAAGGGACCGCTGTTCCCTGGCTTCTGGGGCAGCAACTATTGCCAGGGCTACGAGACTCTTTAGAAATCCGGGCGCGTCCAAGCTCACCGAATGAGAGAAGGCACTTGGCAACCTGGCGGGACTTCCTTCTTTTTGGCTGTGGCTGTGTGGGGAGGGGCGCGGAGCTTGGGAGCACAGAGCTGCGAATTGCGCTGATTCTGTTTCCCGCATCACACTGGGTGACCAGCTGCACCCAGGGGCTTCTCGCGGGGACAGCAGGGCAGGCTCGGCTCCAGGAGGCGCCAGCGGTGCAGGAGCTGCAGCACAGGCGCCTGCAGGTGGGTTAGGGTTGGGAACAGCAGCTCCTACTGTGCATTCCAGCAACTTCTGAGGATCAGACCCAGTAAATGCCTTCAGAGCTGCATGCAAACGAGAGTCTTCTCCCTGAATTCGTTTTTTTGGCAATTGCCTTGTTTGGGGGTGGGACGGGCTGGAAAAAAGTCAGCAGAGAGAAGTAAACTGACATTCATCTTTTTCACACAGTAGGATCTATGTAAAGGATTACATAGTAGGATCTGTAACAAGGACGTTTTTCACTGCACTTATCTGATGGGAAATGGTTCTGACTCTTGGCGCCTTCAGGCTAGGGTCTGGCTCCAGGGGGACTTGAGTTCCCCAGGAACCACTTTGTGCTCCGGGGTGGTCCTTCCTGAAGGTACAGAAATAAGGCTTCACTGGGTCGAAGGCTCTCTCACAGCTGGGGAAGGGGGCAGGCCCTTTGCCGGGAACCAGAGTACCCTGGGACTCACTCCAGGAGGCCCACCCGGACAGGAATAAATCAGAGTCACCATCGAGACTTAAAGGACATTTATTATTATTATTATTTTTTTGGAAGGTGGAAGGGGGCTTTACAAGGGTCTGAAGCCGATAACTAGAAAGGAAGATAAATAAAATACAAAGCCAGTATGTTGTGGCAAAATTCCAGGAAACACACTGAAAAAAAATCTTTACAGTTTAAAACTGCTTTTACTTTATACATAATTACAAATTAATATACAGCATCTGGGTTTTAACCCCTTTTTATTTAATAGGATTCAGCACAGAAATGTCCATTCAGCATCTGAAAATGACGAAATGACAGCAGAGGTATCAGGTGTCTGGGAACCGGCCTCCTGCATGTCCTGGGGTGTCCTGCGCGTCAGGTGGGGTGACACGCCCGGAACCTCAGACGGAATGGAGACCGCGGTGGCCCGTCGGAGCCCTGGAGCCCGGGGCGGTCCGGGCGGGGTGAGCAGAGGCCGGCGCGGCCCAGGCAGGAGACACGTCAGCCAGCTGGGTCTGCCCGTCTTTAAACCTTCGCAAGATGGAGAAGGAACTCAAGGCCGGCTAAGCTTCTGACAAATTCGACTGGTACACGGAAAGAAGCCTTTGTTGTTTTTGTTTTTTCCCTCTTATGGCAGCACTGAAAGACTTCTCGTCTTAAAACCTGGCCAGCAGGCAGATTTCAAAGCGCAGGTTAGCTAGGAATGTTACGCTACACTGAAAGAAAGAAAATGAAGCCAACCAAAACGAGCCGCTGGCCTTCTTTCCTGTCTCTGAGGGTCGATCGGAGCAGCAGCGCCGGGTGGGGCTGTGACCCGGGGCCGCCGGTGAGCGTGTCCCAGGGCTCCGCTGCGGGATGGTGGGCACCATGCCTCAGCCACCGCCACCGCGACACGGAGGGTTCTCTCTGGGCGTCTGCAGTCCAAGCATGTCCAGAGCCCTTGGCAGTGGCCGGGGTCCCCTCCGAACCACCCTCTTCTGGCTGCTGAAGCCCACTTTCAGTCCGTTTCTCCCAACTTCCTCCCCGGCCCAGCCCCTGGACATGGCCATCCATGGGGCACACCGGGCCCTCCGTCAGTGCTGCGTCAACAACCGCAGCTCCAAGCTGACAACAGATCCTCGGCAGCAAGAACCGGCTATGGAAAAAGAACTTCGGGGTCCGAGGGATGAATTACAGAGTACTGCTGTGAACCACACCTTCCGGGCTGGAGGTCTGGCCACCTTTTAGTTAAGGTGGGGCCTATTTATAAACCAGACACACTAACACCCACCCTCCAAACAAAGGGACAACAAGTCCCAAGGGTCTTACAGTGCGTGCTCCCTACTGCGGCAACTAGGGGCTCGGGAAGACAAGTAACAGGAGAATGTCTGCCAAAAACAATTTTTAGTGGTATTACCCTGAGACATGAGAGGATAAAAGGTAAGGTTCGTACCTTTCCAAACAAAAACCAAAACCTCGTTAAGGAGTTCCTCCCCACAGACTGCTCTCATGGCGGTAGAGGGGGGAATGTTGGCAAAGGCTGAATGACGGCAACTGGGCTGTTGTTAACCCTTTCCATTTTCAAAGCAAACAGTCAATAGCTGATTGTCATGGAAGTGAAGCCAACCGTGGGGAGCGTTTAAAGTGCACACGTCGCCCGACTAGGACAGCGACCACTGAGATGACGGGAGTCCTGAGAGAAGGCGCAGCCTCCTTCCAGGTGACTCACTCAATTCTGGGACCCTGGGTGGTGTCTCCATCTGCCCCCCCCAAATCTGAATGCAAGGGAGGTCAGGCCCGATTCCCTAAGCTGAGAAGCTTGCCTTCCCAGCTTGCGGACGCTGCGGAGAGCCGAGTCTGAGTCGCCCTGAGAGGCGGCCCCTTCTCACAGGAAAGAAACCTCAGCGACCAGGTGAGGCCTCCAGGTCGGAGGCGGCCTCGAGGTCAGAAGCAAAAGCAGGAGCAGCAACAATCCCAGGTGGCTCCCCAAACCCACACCAGACGGGGAGAGGGGACCAAGGCACGGAGAAGCACGGGTCTGGGCCAGCAGGAGACACCCTTGGATTCAGATTCGAAACTCGTCCAACCACAACCTGACCAGGCGGGGGGCAGGCGGAGGGCTAATCGTTTCAGAAAACTGCCACCAAACAGCCGAGGCAACTGCAACTTCACAACCAGGTGGGAACAAAGGACACTTTGAAACTGAAATACAGCTGTGTGGCGATGGACAGAAGCTGTCCAGGCACCTCTGGTGGAGAGCCTGTGTGAGGGCATGGATGCCGGGAGGAGGACGTGGGCCCGCCGAACCAGTGACCAGGATGGAGCGCTGAGCTCCCTGGGGGTCTAAGCAAGGCCACGGCAGGCCAGCCATCCTCGGAGCTGTAGGGACTGGCGGCGGAGGCAACCTAACCTTCTGATGTTCAGGGTCTTTGGTCGGGGGGTTGGGGCGGGGCATATTGAGGTTCAGCAGAAAATCAGCTGGTTCTCAAAGCCTTTCTGAAGGGTAAGAAATCGCCGTGATAAAACGAGGCACATGAAGCCCATGGGTGGCGAGTTTTTTTAACTCTCAAGAAAGGAAGAAGACTTCTCTCGGTCAAAGAATGAGGTTGGAGTGGGAGGAGGGAAGGAAAGGGACTTCGCCCCCTACCCTTAATTTTCCTTTGGGCCTTCAAGGCACTTTGATAGACCTGGAGGAGTGAGGATGCAGCGTGGGCTGCTTGACGGGACACAGTCAAAACCGTTGGGCTGGTGTGTTCACCCTTAACACACACACGCACACACACGGACACACACACACGCACTCGGCACACAAATAAATAAATCTAGAGCTAAAACTTTTAAACCAGACCTCTTTCAAATAAACTGAAAGATAGATATCTCCATCTGCAAGGCCAGCTTGCAATTCATCAACAAGCACCAAGGTACAGATCTGTTTGTCTTTAAAAAGGTTATGTTCAAAGACCCATGCTCCTGAGGGGCGAAAGGCAGGAATCAAAGGCCACATGGAAAGCACAGAAATTTTCCAGGGTCTTCCCCACCGCAATAAGGGGGTAGCAAGCGTGGCAGGTGCGGGGGCCTCACGGGGAAATGCCCTGCACCTGCCGGCTGGCGATGAGCCTGCAGGAATACAGATGAAAACACAGAAAAAGAGAGAGAGGAGGAAAAAGAACAAGCAGACGGCACTTGTGCCATCCTCAAGGGACAGAGTACAGCAACCATCAGAACTTTAGACTGCAAAACTTGGAGAAATCAAAACTGTGCCAGGCCTCCTGACAGGAGACCCTCCCAGGCCGTGCCCTCTGGGCCAGCTCTTCTCCCAGGCCGTGCCCTCTGGGCCAGCTCTTCTCCTGGTCTGAATTAGAGGGAACCACTTCATGCGCCCAACGCACCTACCTGCACCTGCTTTTCGGCCAGCTGTCTAGGATAGGGCGGCCACCCCACCCTGGAGGGAGAGGCGGGCAGCCCCAGGGCGGGCGGAGGAGCACCGGGGGGCCACCCTCTCCCCTGGCGGGGGCGCAGGCAAGAGCGGCTTCCCTGGGGAGCCACTGCGAGATCCCAGGGGGATGGCCTGGGGGTCGTGGTCACGTGCGAATGGCCAGGAAGACCAGAAAGTGTCACTCTGCAGCGGTGACGGGGAGGCGGCCTCTCTACTTCTTCTGTGCTCAGAATCCGTGGGCAAACATCTTGGAAAGCCAATACAGGATTTCTTTTAGATCTGATGACATTACTTTTTTTTTCCCCCTAAAGTGACCAAAACACCAAAATCAAGGTGTTTCAGGGTCATTTGCTTTTTAAAGACAGCGAGCCTTCTTTCACTGGTTTTCACAACTGTTTGCCGTCCCTTCTGAATGAGAAATACACGCAGAAGTGGGGGGTGAAGTGTGCATGAGTGGGTTTGCCGGGAGACAGCCTGGGGGGACCAGCGGCTGAGACTCGGAGTGCACCCACCAAGTGGTGGCGGGCAGCCCCCTTGTGTGGAGCTGAGCTGAGCCCTCCAGGCGTCTGGTGTAGAGCACGCACAGTCCCGTCGTATTCCACGTGTCTATACAGACGGGTACCATACGCGTTCAGACGAAGAGCAAACTACCTGCTGTTTGATTTTTGGTTCTGCTCTCCCAAATCAAAAGGCAGCCAGAGCTTCAGACCACATTCGGAAACACCCTCTCGGCCTCGAGGCATTCCTGACATGTCCACAACCATCGCCTGGACTTCCGGGGCCACTATCCTTGTTGTGATGTGACCTCAGCAGAGTCGGCCAGTGGTTGGGTGGCAATCCTGGGCCTCCTTCCCCACCCTGACCCCCAGGACCGTCTGTCCCTTGGGCCCAGGCCCTGGGGCAGCGAGGAGGGCCGCCGGGTGTGGGCATCGGTGGGGGGGAGTGCACACAGGATGGTGGGGGAGGACGGTCACCGGGCAGGACAGCAGCGGGACCGGTCAGCAGAAAATCTCTTCCCCCTCCGCAGGCGCCTCTGATGCAGGGCCGTCTGGAAAAAGGAAGCCAAGAGGGAGAGAGAAATTCAGACAAAAATGCTCTTTTCATTGGTAAATTCTGTCCTGTCTTCCCTAAACACAAGTCCCCCGGGATGCAAACAGACGCTGGGCAGGTGGATGATGACTGCTGCTGCGGCGCCCCCTCCACTGATATAGTCAATGAGGTCCTCAATGATGTCCTCTGCCTATAGATCCTTGAACTCGACAGAAGACAAGCCTGGAAACAGGGATTTCTCTACATTCTCCTGCACAGAAGGGAGAGGCCAACCCTGATGAGAAGGACTCAACCTCATGTCGTGCGAGCTGATCGCACGCCCTGCGCCGGCGGGCACGTCAGCTAATCCCGAGCTGCAGGGTTCCTGGGTGTCTGGGGTCAAAAACACCTGCCTCATATCTCCTGCAGGATTAAAGCTGCCCTTGGAAAATGCTCACCAAGCACCTATTAGTATATTATTTTTCTTTTTCCTCCTGGGTCTTTTGGAAGACAGCGTCAGTTTTATTGCTTTTTGAAATGCTATATAAACCCTTAAACTTTACAACAGCACATAAGCAATTTGCATCTTTTATGTTTAAATATATTTATGTGGTAAGGGAAAGTACTTGCATATGAATATATAGAATCTTTAAAAAAAAATCATCCTCCTTTACAGTAGAAATTTCTTTATACAAGTATCTCAACTTGTGTCTTTAAATAAAAAAGTTAGTGACTGGTAAAGAATCTTCTGAGATTTCAACAAATTCAGCTTTCCATTGAAGTAGCTTATTACTGGACCAGGCCGAAAGGCAGGGAGGCCTGTAACTGATTCAGAGTCTCCGCTCCTCATCTGGACAGTAAGCGTGAGAAAGGAGCCCGTGCTCCACACTCTGCCCACGCACCGCACAGAGTGGGTCCCTAAAGGCTCCCTGAATTTCGGTTCTCAGCGTCAAGTCCCAACAGCCCTCTATGGGCAGAGCAAGTGGGTCTGGTGAGACGTATGGGGGTCAGCCTCTATGCGCCCGAAAGGCAGGCGCCCCTTTCTGACCCCTCCTGTGCTGCCAGAGCCCCCCGGGGCGGCGTAGCCAGAGGGAGACCTGGTGTGCGACTTACCCCCGGGCTGTGAGCGGCTTCCTTTGCCCTTCTTCTTCTTCTCCTTCTTTTCCTTTGGCTTAGCTAACCCGAACAGGCGGGTGGACGTGGACGTGGACACGGGGGTCTGGCTCTGAGCCTCTGGTACTTTGTTTGTCTGGCTGGCGGAACCCAGCATGTGAAAAGGCCCCTTTTCTTTGTGTGTCCGAGAGATGCTGTTCCTTTTGGGGGACACTGAGAGCTCTGAGTCCAACGACCCTGATTTGGCTATTGAAGGTGCAGGTGGCGAAGGGGTCTCCTCGGGGTTTGGAGAGAAGGATGGGATCCGCAGCAGCTTGGTGTTTTGATATGAAACCTGTGCATGGTTGAGAGAAGGGATGTGACTTGGGGGACCAGCAGCATCCTCAGTAACTGCTCAGTGGGCAATGCACAAGGGCACTGGGGATGCTGGCGTGTCAGACCCGTGCACACTCACTGCCTTGGACTCTGGAGAGCTTGAAATCAATACCCTGAACTTCTCAGTTTCATTTCCCGCCCCCACTCCCTGTGGTATCTACGAAAGGGCTAAATGACCATCTTTGATACCTTGACTACATCTATTACTAGCACTGTAAAGAATGAGTAGCACCTTGGATGAGGCAGCTCGCAATTCTTATCCCCTGGAGAGGCAGGAAGAGCTGCTTATCCCATGACTGATTTAAATGAGGGAATGGATAATTATTTCAGTGTTATGAGATTAGAGAGGTCTGTTCAGGTTAGAGGGCAGGTAGAGATGTGCTTACACCAAGATCTTGGTCAAAGGTCAAACCGAAGATTAAAAGAGATAGACTCTGAGTTCTCTGGGTAGCCTTCCCTGGGGAACCCATTCTTAGGCCACACGAAGCACACCCAGCTCCTGTGCTCCCTGCACACCTGGAAACCTTTTGCACGAAGCCTAATTGCCCGCCTCTGGAAGACGGCAATGTCCTTTTCCTTCACTGTTCAAGGTCAATCGATCAAATGAATGGCAACGTGGGTATCAGGATACCTAGGAGGCTCTGGCTTCCCTGTTCTAGAATAGCCAGGGACTATCACTGAAGCGAACTCGGGGGTCAGTGTGCTCCCCACATATGGAAGGCCTTCCTTAATCAGCAGTGGCTGCAGGAAAAGGCTTCATCCACAGTGGCGAGACATATCGGGAATGAAGCAGAGCCCAGATGTCTGAGTGTCCCCGAGCAAGAATGTCCTCTTTCCCCTCTGTGGCTGGGATGGGCCCGGCCCTGTAGCTGAGGCCCACTGACCCCGCCACGTGCGTTCTCTCACTAACCCGGGCATCAGAGCCCTTACTGCTCTGTGAGCTCAGGCACCGTGTGTCTGGTACCTACAGTGAGTTGTCTCTGTTTCGCTAAGAGGTCCTTTAGGTTCTGATTTCTCACGTGGCACAGAGCAGAGGGGTTGCTCCCCAAATCCTGGATGGCTGACCGCCACCCTCACAGACACTGAGGCTACCCCAGCCTAAACGGGCCAGGCTCAGGGCAAGGGCCTCCCAGGTACCCCTCCTTCAGTGGCCTGGCCAAACTACAACCTTTCATGCACTTCTCGACCCCTTACAGACAAAAAGGAGAAAACAGACTCACTTCCTCACCTGCCCCTCTGCTGATGCATAAACAGATTGAATAAAATCAGCCTTTATATACTATATATTCTATCTGCCTACTTTCCCCCGTGCGGGGCACACAGAGGGTAATTTTTTAAATTGCAGGATAACTGCTTTACCATGCAGTTAGTTTCTGCTGTACAACAATGCGAATCAGCCATATGTATACACACATCCACGCCCTGTCGGGCCTCCCTCTGTGGCCCCGCATCCCGCCCTCGAGGTCATCAGGACTCCGAGGGTCCTCGCCGGGTACCTGGCTGAGCCGCTCCGAGTCCCGCCGGAGCTGCTCCTGCTCGCGCTCGAGCAGCCGCTGGGCGGCGCGCAGGCGCTCCAGGTCGCCCTGGTAGGCATCCTTCCGCTGCTGCAGCTCGTCGCGCTCGCGCTCCAGGTCCTGGCGGCCGCGCCGCAGCTCTTCCTCGCGCTGCGCCAGGCGTGCCTCGCGCTCCTGCAGCGCTCTCTCGCGGGCCTCCCACGCGCGCTCGTGCCGCCGCTTCTCCTCCTGGTGCTGCGCCTGCTGCCGCTGCAGGTTGGCCAGGTCCTGGCGTTGCTTCTCCAGGCTGCGCTGCTTCTCCTGCTCGATGAGCGAGCTGGGCCTCGACGCCGTCCGCGTGAGCGCCCGCTCGCTGAGCAGCAGCTTCTGGTCCTCGATGTAGCTGTCCTGCTGCAGCACCACACCCTGCGGGGAGACGCATGAAGGGGCGATGCACAAGACGGGGTGATGAGCACAAGGGGGGCAATGCCCACGAGGGGGTACGATGCCCACACGAGGGGCTGTGTGCCTAGCCCGCCTGGAGCATGGCTGGCACCCACACCCAGACTCCAGCCCTCCCCTGCTTTCTAAGCTGCTCTAGGATAAGTGCTCTAGGATAACCCTGGGCGGCAACCAAGGGGTAAGGTCAATGGTGCCAAGACTTCGATTTTGCAGTCAGAGGTCTTGTCTGGGGTGGAGTGTGCCTTTACAGGTGGGAGGAGGTATGAAGTGGATTGGTTAGATCTTTAAGAAAGGAAGTGACCCGAATTTGAGGATACTGTGTGTGAATGTGTGCTCAGCAGTGTCCCACTCCTTGCAACTCCATGGACTGGACCTTGCCAGGCTCTTCTGTCCATGGGATTCTCCAGGCAAGAATACTGAGTGGGTTGCCATGCCCTTCTCCAGGGGATCTTCCCGACTCAGGGATTGACCCTGCTCTCTTGTGTCTCCTGCACTGACAGGCGGGTTCCTTACCACTGGTGCAAAAAGTCGGACACCTACAAAGGCCGTCCAGACTGGAAGCATCTCCTCTGTGAAGGCCTGCACCCCCTGCGCTCTGGGGCATGGCTGTTAACTGTGCTCCGGGTACCTGCCATCCACCATCTGCTCAGCAACTCTAGTCTCAGAAGATCAGTGAGACTCTGTAGTGTAGTGTAAGTTGCACAGTCATTTCCAACTCTTTGTGACCCCATGGACTAAGCCCACCAGCCTCCTTTGTCCATGGAGTTCTCCAGGCAAGAATACTGGAGTGGGTTGCCAGTGCCTCCGCCAGGGGATCTTAACCACTGCCTTTTGGAAGCTTTCTCATCATGAGAGCTAGTCTCTCTTGTCTGAGGGCTGTATTTACCCATAAGAAATGTATAAACCTCAAAGATCCAGGCCAGCCACACCCTTGCTGGTCTCCCTCTCAACTAGGAAGTGAAGGGACAAAGGAGAAAAGGCACGTACCTGCAGAGCACTGAGGAGCTCGTGGAGATGGACGACGCTCTGGATGACCTGCTGCAAAAGGAATCAGCAAGCCGTCACCTCAGACCCCAGCACGCTGTGCGCCACCCGACGGGAAGCCACCCTACCCCACAGCAAGGGGCCTGCGACTCAATCAAGCACTTTCAAACTGGAAGTGCCACACAGAGTAAGCCAGTGCCCAAGTAGCCAAGAGAAACAAGATAAGATCAGACAAGCGCAACCGTGTGGGGGAGGAGTTACGTACAGTGAAAAGTATCATAAAGCTCCAATTATTTAAAATGACTGGTACAAAAATGGCACACATCCCAATTTAACCCAGCAGAAAGCTCAGAAGCAAACCACAGCATTTAGTGTAGGAGATAAGAAGCATTTCTAGTCAATGGAGAAGGAAAGAATATCAGTCAATTATTTTGAGGAAACTGGGTAAATCTTTGGAAGAACTTAAGTTGGGATCCAGCCTCACAGAAAAAAAAATTCAGTGAGCTATAAGAAAATATGAGAATGTTTTTCATTTTGAAACGGGGAAGGCTTTTCAAAGACAGCAACAAGAAAGAACACACACACACACACACACACACACACATATGAAATTTCAACTTTTACTATATAAAAATATAAAATAAAAATCTGGCAAAGAAGACAGTGAACAAAATGAGGCAAAAACAAACAAACAAAATCTTTGATTTAAAAAAGGCTCTCAGATTAATAAGCAAAAGAAAAAACATTCTAGTAGAAAAACAGGCAAGGAACATAAACCTGCGATTCACAAAAGAAATACAAATGGTCGAAGATGTAACATTGAAAATGAGTCAACCTTATTTCAAGTCAGAACAATGCAAAAATTAAGAAGTAACTACTTGAAATTATCAAGCCAACAAAACGTCAATTAAAAAAGAATTCCCAGTGTTGGTGAAAGCATGATGAGAATGGATGAATCCTCTTGTACTGACACGGTTGGATGCAGTATAACCTTTTTAGGGAGAGGATGGCATGCTGAGGAAATAATATAGCCTTGCCAAAAAAAAAAGTATGAGGATGCTCTTGGCTGCATCATTTACAAAGCAAAAAAGCAGAGAAAGAATTGACCGTTGGAAAGATTAAATTATGGCAACTAGCATAATAATATACAGCTGTTAAATAGCATGTTTTGTACAAACGTCTCAGGAAAATGCTTCTCAAGTGTTAAGAGAAAAAAAATCAGGATATGAAGTTCCAGGGAGTATTGAAACAAACTGTGCCAAACTATTTTTATGCAATTCACACTCACAGAAACTTAGACACATAAATACATGTCCTGTGGAAGAAAAGGCTGAAAATAGAGCACCACACATTTAATAATAGTAGCTATTTCTCAGGGGTAGGCTATTTACTTATTGTTTTCCTGTTTTACATTATTGGATGGTTTTCCAGTCTTCTACCATGAACCATGTATTCCTTTTATCTTATTCGAAAACACAAAAACTTAATTATCAGGCTTAGCTCTTCGGAGAATACTTTTTGCCCCTCATTTAACTTTATTCTTAATTAACAGAGAGAAGGAGAAGTCCCAGCCGGCCAGCTGACTCTGGCTGAGCACCTGCAGTGTGCAGTCCGTGCTGGAATGCCTGGAAACCACTCATCTCCTGTGATCTCTTACCCAACTCTTCTTACTCAATGTGGGGTGGGGTGGGCGGAGTTGGTAAGTGGAAAAAACAACTAAAGGGCTGCTTTTTAAGCAGCACAGGAGTGGGGCAGTCTGGGTGAAAGCAGGTTTACTTCATTCACTGAAGGGGCTTCCTTCAGGGTGCCACAGTGTGCACACTAAGAGGCCAACACAGAAGACAAACAGCCGTCTGTGTTTAGGGGAAAAAGGAACGATTCCCTGCATCTGAAATTCTGAAACGAAGCCCCTCAGGGATTTTACGGTGTTCTATGAAAAGCAGAGAGAAGCGCAGAGCACAGCCTGAGAGGTACACCCTTGCCCCTCCCTGTCCCGGGTCCAGCTCCAGCCTGCTGACAATGTCACATGTGCAGAGTCAACTAAGCTTGGAGCCTTCAGGAGGATTTCCTCAGAGGAACCCAAGGAGATGGGGAGATGGTGAAAGACCTGGCTTACCCTGCAGGGTCGGTGGAAGGCAGGGAACCTGGTCTCTGCCAGGGGACGCCTGGGCTACTTTTTAAAGTGACATATGGAGTCAGAAGCAGTGCTCAGAGAAGAAAACTCAACTGGAGTCACTGGGCAGAATCACTCACAAGTTCCTCTGCCACGCTTCACACTGCAGCTTTGGTGCCAGGTTAAAGTTACAGCCAGGCTGGCGACAAATTCTGCTCAGCGTGAGTGGATGGAGAAGCCACGGTGGGAGCTTCGCGGCCCACGTTCAGAGAAAGCAACGGGCTTCTCAAGGACAGAGAAGCAGAGGCTGGCTTAGGAGGCAGCGATTTTCTGGCAAAAAACTGACAGGACGATGCCCTGGGGCCGACGACAGCAGTTTGCTCACCCCGGCAAAGCAGAAACGAACAGGCTCAACCCAGCAACTACAACAAAGTCCTACTCCTTTAAAGAGCTCAGAGTGTCCTTACCTCACTGTTTCTCTTATGCATAAATACCAGGTTAGCATTTCCACCCTATAAAACAATAAAAAAAGTGCATGTAAAGAAAATGAAGATTGAGGCAAAAATTATAGTCATTGTCTGTCTAACTTATGCTGTGACGTCCCATGTTCGTTCTTTCTACATTAGGGCAGTGAAGAGGTGACGCTGAACTGTTGCGGAAGCCTTGCAATGAGTTCAGGTGGGGGCGGTGTGTGTTTAAACAGGGCTCTCAGTGGAACCGGTCCGCCGGCAGAGCTGTGTGCCGGAACGCGATGTCCAGAACCAGAGAGGCCTGACGGCCAAGAACACGGGGCTCAGAATGGTGCTGTTTGCTTAGAAACATGCTTTCCTCTCAAGATGAAGCAGGAAATTAAAAGGGCAAACTGGGCGTCCAAACACAATCACGGTGGACTAAATTCAAGATGATGCGCTTAGAGGAAGGGCCCAGGAGGACGCAGGGAAGGAGGGTCTCCTAGGAAGAAATACCTTTTTCAGACCACTGTCCGACTCGGTCCTCCTGAGGTCCTGGCCATCATCTCCCTCCTCCTTCTCACCTCCTACACAAACAAATTAGTATTTTTTTCAAGTTGCAAAACAGATTAGTCAAGAAAATACTATATGCACAGCTTCGGTACAAAATACTCCCGAACCCTAGTGATGCTGGCAGAAGGGAAGCCGCATGATTATTAAACAGGTTTACTGACACAGAAGAACTAGGAGCAGAAAGGAAAAAACCAGTCTTATTGCCTCTTTGGCTATAGCTTAGCTGAGATCCCAGGAAAATCTTTTATTACTCAAAATGAACTCAACGCAGATGGAGGTCCCTGAGTTCCAGCAGCTGGATACTTAGGAACTCACTAAAACCTTTCCTGTCTGAGCGGGACAGAGGCGATGGAGCCCCTGAGTACAGAGGGTTTCTCGCTGTGATGAAGGACTGCCCAGAAGACCACATGAGCTCAACACCGCTGACCTAGGGGCCTCCCTGCCGAGAATCCACCTGCCCGTGCAACAGACTTGGGTTCCATCCCTGATCCAGGAAGACCCCACATGCTGCGAGGCAACTGAGCCCGTGCACCTGAGAGCCGGAGCTCCGCAGAAACCAGTGAGAAACCCACACACCAAAACCAGACAGGAGCCCCATGCAGCAACAAAGACCTAGCACCGCCAAAAATAAATAAATACAATTATATTAAAACACCACCACCACCACCACCACCACCACCACCACCCCACTGACCTTTTGAAGCATTCATCTGATGGCTGTCAAACCCTCCAAAGGTCTCCGCTCTCCGGGGCAGGGACACAAGGCCGACCACGCCCTCCTGCTCTGCAGGGCTACTGACGACCTGCCCAAGCGAGCCTCTTAGGCTGCCGCTCACCAGACCCTGCAGGATCTCCACTGGAAGAGAGTAAACACACAACACTGACATCTCTTCTTACAATGTGAAGAAGAAAATCTCCTGATTAACACACTATATGCATAGGGAAGATGATCAGAAAATCTCAGAGCTGACTACGAGACTTCCTTTGTTTGGAGAAAGCTCTCAGCTAAGGACAGGTGTTGTAGTTGGATTCTGTTGGAAATGCAGAGATTAAACCTCCAGCCTTATTCACGTGAGATCCAGGAAATGTAAAAAGGTACAGGGAAGGTTGGAGAAGGAAATGGCAACCCACTTCAGTATCCTTGCCTGAAAAACCCCATGGACAGAGGAGCCTGGCAGGCTATAGTCCAAAAGGTCACGAACAGTCGGGCATGACTGAGTGAGCACGATACAGGGAAGGCAGAGTAATTTATTGGAAGGAGCATGGCTCCTGCAGTCAGACCAGAAGCAGCCGAAAAGAAATCTCCAGGAAGTGAGGTGTGCCAATCTGAGAACAGCAGTGGAAAGTGGCAGGCTTTCTGCCCCTCCTGTAGTGACGTCAGGGGGACAGGAAGTCTGAGCATCTGAATTATCAAACCCGACCAGCCACGGTTCTTTTCTAGAGCAGCAGTGTTCCACAGAAAGGACAAAGAGCTGAACGTGGAACAGAAAAGAGCACGAGAGATGCAGCAGAGATGAAGGAAAAAGAAGGTCCATGTGGAAAGAGGAGGAGAAAAGAGGCCAGGAATCTAAGGAAAGTCACTGTCATCTTCTGAAAACACTGCAGGAAAACAACAGAAGAGGCCAGTGAAGTGAAGAAACCGATCTGAGCCTAAAAGTTTCAGTTCAGTTCAGTCGCTCAGTTCTGTCTGACTCTTTGCAACCCCATGAACCACGGTACGCCAGGCCTCCCTGTCCATCACCAACTCCCGGAGTTTGCTCAAACTCAAGTCCATCGAGTCTCATCCTGTTGTCCCCTTCTCTCCTGCCTTCAATCTTTCCCAGCATCAGGGTCTTTTCTTCACATCAGGTGGCCAAAGCATTGGAGTTTCAGCTTCAGCATTAGTCCTTCCAATGAATATTCAGGACTAATTTCCTTTAGGACTGACTGGTCTGATCTCCTTGCAGTCCAAGGGACTCTCAAGAGTCTTCTCCAAAACCACAGTTGAAAAGCATCAATTCTTTGGTGCTCAGTTTTATGGTCCAGCTCTCACATCCATACATGACCACTGGAAAAACCACAGTTTTGACTAGACAGACTTTTGTTGGCAAACTAATGTCTCTGCTTTTTAATAAGCTGTCTAGGTTTGTCATAGCTTTTCTTCCAAGGAGCAAGCGTCATTTCATTTCATGGCTGCAGTCACCATATACGGTGATTTTGGAGCCCCCCAAAATAAAGTCTGTCACTGTTTCCACTGTTCCCCATCTGTTTGCCATGAAGGGATGGGACTGGATGCCATGATCTTAGTTTCCTGAATGCTGAGTTTTAAGCCAGCTCTTTCACTCCTCTTTCACTTTCATCAAGAGGCTCTTTAGTTCTTCTTCACTTTCTGCCATAACGGTGGTGTCATCTGCATACCTGAGGTTACTGATATTTCTCCCGGCAATCTTGATTCCAGCTTGTTCTTCCTCCAGCCCAGTGTTTCTCATGATGTACTCTGCATAGAAGTTAAATAAGCAGGGTGACAATATACAGCCTTGACGTACTCCTTTCCCAATTTGGAACCAGTCTGTTGTTCTGTGTCCGGTTCTAACTGTTGTTTCTTGACCTGCATACAGATTTCTCCGGAGGCAGGTAAGGTGGTCTGGTATTCCCATCTCTTGAAGAATTTTCCACAGTCTGTTGTGATCCACACAGTCCAAGGCTTTGGTGTGGTCAGTAAAGCAGAAGTATATGTTTTTCTGGAACTCTCTTGCTTTTTCTATGATCCAACAGATGTTGGCAGTTTGATCTCTGTTTCCTCTGCCTTTTCTAAAACCAGCTTGAACATCTGGAAGTTTATGGTTCACGTACTGTTGAAGCCTGACTTGGAGAATTTTGAGCATGACTTTGCTAGTGTGTGAGATGAGTGCAGTTGAACGGTAGTTTGAACATCCTTTGGCATTGCTTTTCTTTGGGATTGGAATTTTTACACGAAAATGAGCGACAGAAAAGTATCAAAGTCAAATACCACGCAAAGTTAAGAAAAGAGAGAGAGAAAGAAAAAGGGGTGCAGCTGCCCTACACATAATAAAAGCACATCAGAAGGCCGCATCCATAGAGTGAGTAATAGGGTAAAAAAAACGCAAGATGCGGAAGACCCCAGTCAGAAGGAAGAGACACAGAAGGGAGGCGGCAAAACTCAAATAATTGGAAACAAAAGGGAAAAAAATACCCCTTTCTGAAAACTAAACTAGACTCTGAGAGAAAGTAAACCCACCAGAAAATGACTTAAGAAAACAGAAGGTGAAAGGATATGTTTACATGTTAAAAAGATGAAGATATAAAAAAAGCACTCTGGGAAAGCAAGAATTGCTGCAGACAGGCAAAGGTGATCCAATAATATGGAGAGTGGGAGTTCTTGAGGAAGAAAATCAAAGCCAGCGCACAGGAAAGACACTAAGAGCTATAAGAACACATCTCTGAAATCTGAAAAGTTTGCGACTATAAATTAAAACAGAATGCTGTAAACCTGAGGACATCATTCCAGAATCACCATCACTAAGGCATATTCTAGTAAAACGACTTGGATTTAGGGAAAAATAATCCTTTGGGCATCAAGGCAAAGAGCATGTGACTTACATATATATGGGGGAAATCAAATTATGACTGGACTCTGGAATGTTTTACGTCAGAGAAAAATGAGTAACACATTTGAGAATTAGGGTACTTGAAGAAACTGGGAACCAAGGATTTTATATCCAGTAGAACAGACTTTTAAGAGTCCTATTTAGTGACAGCAGTATTAGTGCCTGTGTGTTAGGGTAAATATAGGATACTTCATAATGTACCCTTAAGAATGAGGATTCACAGTATGGAGGAAAAGAGATACAAGTATATTACAGAAGACATTAAGTAAAAACAGGGCTTCCCAGGTGGCTCAGTGATAAAGAATCCACCTGCCAATGTAGGAGACATATGTTCGATCCCTGGGTTGGGAAGATCCCACGAAGGAGGAAATAGCAGCCCACTCTAGTATTCTTGCCAGGATAATCCCATAGACGGGGGGGGCGGGCCTGGAGGGCTACACTCCACGGGATCACAAAGAGTCAGACAGAACTGAGCACGGAAGTAAAAGCACTGTAGCTCACAAGGGGAACTAAGTATATATTGGTGTGATTCATTACCAGCCAAGAGGTCCACTGAAAAGGCCCAAACTACTAACAGTGAAAACCCCAGCAGTGACAACCACCCCCAGCACCTAGATAGTGGTCTTGAGACATCATTTCTCACGAGAAGAAACCACAGCTTCTCAGAGAAAGGCTAATGCCAGACATGTGCAGAAAACAAGATGAGCCCGGAACATTTTAACAAAGAGCAGAGAGGCTCTCAAAGACCACTGGGGTCATGTCAAAAGGGTTCAAAGGTAACACGAAAAGGTACACGTTGGCAGAGAGTGAGGCCCTTTTAAACTTTTTCAATAAGGATAAGAAGTGTAATGGCTCAAAGACCATCAGATATATTTAAATGAGTCTATAATAATCTTTTAAAAGTACTGGTCACTTTCAGAGAATGACCATAAGTCAGTTCACTATTTTGAAAGCTGGTAAATAATAGAGGAAACCTACATGTTACAAAAAATAATAAAAAAAGACAACTAGACAGCTTGTGTCTCCAGATGGAATACTATAGGAATACAGCTTGCCAAAGGCGTTTCACCTTTGAGCACCTGAGCCCCCAAACCCAGCTGAGCACCTTCTGAAGGAACCAGAAGGCTGAAGAACAGAACTGCTGCAGGGATAAAGTTCAAAAAAGAGAAACCTGCAGGCCAGAAAGCTCAAGGATAAACTGTGTGGAAAAGAGGGACAGTGCGGCGGGTGGAGGACTGTAAATGAAGAACCTTAAAAATGAGTATCAAAAACCACAGACACAACTAAATCACAGTGTCTATCAACATGCCGAAAACCACACGTACGATTTTACATGGCCACATGAAACCATAAAGAAACCTAAGTAATTACTCTAAAAGTCATAATACCTACGGCTTGTGGGAGGGAGGGAGAGAGCTGTGATGGGGACAGGAGATGCAGAAAGGCTTTTAGGGATCTGGCCACATTTTTATTTCTGGACCTGGGAAATAGTTAGAAGGATGCTCACCTGATAATAATTTACTAAAGCAAAACATATTTTGGGTTGTTTTCTGTATTTTGTGCTTCATTTTACAACAAAAAAAAGTGCTCAATGGTAGATAATGGTAGCGTGCACACCACTGTGGGGGGGGGGGCGATGCTGAATGTAAATTACCTTCATTTATTGCACTTTTCATTAAAGGTCCTCCTTTGAGAGCCTCTTCTGTGTTGGAGCGGAAGAGGGTTCTACAGCTGTGGGTTGGGGAGCAGTCCTCTGGCAAGAGCGTGCTGCACTCAGTCATGTCCCGGAAAATCATCTCCTTCTCTTCCAGCAGGAGCAGGATCTGCTGGTCCTTTTGCTGAAGTTGCTCTGTGGGCATTTGGAGAAGGGATCTGGTCATCTGACAGGTCAGCGAGAGGTGGTGACTAAGACACGCGCGCCACCTCGTGGCAACGCCCGGGACAGCAAGGAACGCGGCTTCCCCTACGCCCCCTTCCTGTTTCATCCTGAGGGTGATTTTCATCTGTCCTGAGAATTTCCGAGGTAACAAGTGTGCGCTGTGCCCCACTCTCCCACCACCCTGCTTGTTCCTCAGCCCCTGCACTCCTCTCTGGCTCTGTCCGTCACTGCATCTGCTCTCTCCAAGGGGGCTTTCACCCCTGCATCCAACCACGTCTTCCATCTCCTCTTCTCCAGCGACATGTAAACCTGTTGCCCGCCCCAGGCCCTCAGACACTGCCAGGCTGGCTCTCTTCCTCCCACTCCTCTGGCACGTTATGGACCTGCGCGTGGTGCCCTTGCTCCCCCTGGACTGCCTTCCACAGCTTACACACTTCCTTTTCAGGGATCTCATCCACTCCCACGGCTTCAGTTACTTCTCAAGTGCTGATAACTCAACGTGTTAGTCGCCCAGTCGTGGCCGACTCTTTGCAACTCCACAGACTGTAGCCCGCCAGGCTCCTCTGTCCATGGGATTCTACTGGAGTGGGCGGCATTCCCTTCTCCAGAGGATCTTCCTGACTCAAACCTGAGTCTTCCACATTGCAGGCAGATTCTCTGTCTGATCCACCAGGGAAGCCCATTAACTCACACAAGACACCCAAGTTCGACTCACTTTTTGGGCACCAGACTGCTGAGTCTCATTGTCAAGTGGCACCTCCACTTAGACGCCTGGTTCTCTGCAGGTCAGAAGCCTCTGTTCTCTGCTTCTGCCCCCACCCCATCCACCTCCTCCCTGGAGCCCTGGCCTCTTCCTCGGTCAACAGCACCTTTACCCCCCGGTTACCCAGGCTGGATACCGGGGGGAGGTTTCTCTCCACACTCTGTCCCACCACCCCCAGTGGTTCCTCATCTCTCACTCGCCTCCACCCCGCCTCCAGCCCACTTCTCACCCAACTTATCCGGAGAGTCCCCCTGTTGGCGTGCCCACTCCTAGTGGGCTCTCTCAGCACCTGCAAGCAATTCTCCCAACTGGCATCAATACAGATTTAAAAAACTTGCTTACATTTTGCTAAAAAACTGTATCATTCCCTGCCTGAACTTCAACCTGAGGTGGCCCCCAGGCTTAGCCTCCCGTCACTCAGCCCTGACTCCCAGACACACTAGACTTTCACTCCTTTTTCGTTTTCCACCTAACTGTTCTTTACCTGGTAAATTGGTGTTTTTTTTTCCCCCCAGATGTGGTTCATGTGTCAGTTTCTTGTGAGACTGACTACAGGCAGGATTCCCGGGCCCCACACACTCTCTACGTGCCTGTGGTCCACAAGGCCCGTCATCTATGTAGGTCCCCCCCACGGCAGGGACTCCAGTTCAGGAATCACTGCATCCCAGCACCGAGCACTGTGGCTGGCCAGGTGCCTCAGTGAAGACAAGGCTATTCCCTTCACGCTCATGTACATGGCAGAAAACCAACACGATACTGTAAAGCAATCGTCCTTCAATTAAAAAGCAGGCGGGTCTCATCTCTGCCATCCTGCTCACAGGAAGCGATAACAACAAGACACTGGCTCCAGTCTCAATCTGTCCATCGTTTTTTTTCCCTCTCACTGTTGACAGAGAATGAACTCCTCAGGAGCCTACATGTACTTGACTCCTGGCCTTACTTCTTTCCAGAGCACAATACATGCTTCTTTCAGAACCACCTAGTAGCACCAAAGGGGAAGACACACGAGCAGCTCAGCAGACAGCAGAACCCAGCTCTGCAGGGAGCGGGGTGTGAGGCCCTGGGCCGCTCTGCTGTCGTGGGCCCGGCTTTCTCACCTGCTTAGAGTACAGCCTTGCAGGGGTGGAGACAAGCTCGCACGAGACAGCAGCCTCGACAGACAGTGGTCAAACCCCACCCGGAAGCACACTTCGCCCTGAACCACCCAGGGCCACACTTGGAAAGCAGGGCACCGTGGTGGGGGTGACTGATAAACGGATTAACTGGGAAATTATTTCCCTTAAGCACTTTTCTCTCCTTCCTGTTTTAATCTTAGATGTGCCTGTGAATTCCAGCAACTTCTTCCGTTACAAAGTACCGAGACTCACCAGGGCCCACGGACGCTAAAGCCGAGTCAGAGAACCAACATCCCCACGACCTAGCATCAGACACGTTCCCACGGGCCATGCTCACTGTACAGGGTTCCTGCACGACCTGCGTCGGCTCAGACCTGGTTTCTCTTTTGTGACGAGCTATCCCCCTCCCTGGTTCATGCCTGTCCGGCCAGCTGTGGGATCAACCAAAAATCTACAGGGGTTCTGTGTGATGGCACCCCCTTCTCCCCGCACCCCGTGTGACTGCACCCCCTTCCCCCCACAACCCCCTGCCCCGACAGGCCCTTTGGCCACTTCCACCAGCTTCACCTTTTAACTCCCGGGCCTTGGTGTCCAACATCTTCTTTTCTTCCTCGTTCTCACTAGGAATTCCTTCATCTTCATCTCGGTTCCTGACACAACCACAACAGAACAGTGCGTTATTCAGAGGCCTGTTACCCCGACGGCGGCCCGCCCATCAGATGATCCTGGAGGGTGGGGTGTGACTCACAGGGTGTTGATCGTGTCCTGGATGATCTGAATCCAGCTGCTGCGCTCCTCCTTGGAGCTGGCGTGGACTTCCACCATCTCCGGGTCCTTCATCCCCATACTGATGAGGAACAAGCCTTTCTCCTCGTGCGCCACTTCCCTCACAATCAGCTTCTTCAGAGAGATCACTGTCGATTTCTGGTCCTGGAAAGTGGGGAGAGTGCATCTAGAAAGACGTGGACGCAGCAACCCAACTCTCAAGACAGCTTCCGTCTCAGGGCGGGCTAGATGCCCTTGAGGAGCCTGCGGCTAACTCGCAGCGGTGGATATGCGCCAGCGCCGCTCTCTCCACGCACCCACCCTCTCCTTCCCCCACTGCGTCCACAAGCCCACTTTCTACATTGTGTCTCTATTCCTGCCCTGAGACAGGTTTATCAGCACCATTCTTCTAGACTCCAAACATATGGGTTAATACATGATATCTTGTTTTTCTCTCAAAAAAAAAAAAAAAAAAAGCACATGGCTTAACAAACAATGGCAGATTTGGGAGAAAAACCAAATAGCTGGTTATTTCACTCACATTTTATCCAACAGAAAATGATTTCTAAAAAGGAAACAAAAATTTAAGGCTATCAAGGTTCGAGCCCTTTCTGGTTTTTGTCATAGACTCTGGTTGGCAAGGCTATAAGGGGGAACAATTTGTAAAAACACAATACATGAGAAATACTACAGCGACAGGCTTCTTTTGGGATCAAATGCCGCAGGCTCTCAGAAGGATTCTGAGGGAGCAGAAACATAACTGGAGGGGAGGGAGGTGGGCAGAAAACTGCAAGGGTACGTGAGAAAAGACCCAGAAGCCTCTGCCCTAGTCAATTTTGAGACGGCGCCAGAGCGGTAACCCTGAACTGCACTCACCACCCACCCTCACTGTGGTGGACACTGTTAATTACGAACAGCAGAGATGGGCCACTTGCTTACCAATGATGCAAAGACGTACTTCTGGTCTTTTTCTTGAAGGAAGACCAAGATGTCAGTCAACAGGACCGCTTGGACCTCTGCAGAGTGGTGAGGGGAGAGAGCGCCACAGTCACTGGGCAGGGAAGCACCTCCAGGGCGCGCAACCAGACGATAACCCAGCAGCCCACCGACACGGCGCTTTACCACGCTCCTCCCGGGCCAGGGTCTGACACCTCCACAGGGTCCACATCTGGCCACTAGATTTCTTAGAGGCATTCTGAAATGGCATTGATCACCAAAACCCTGTTCAGGGAAGGTCTGAGCACTAAGTGCTGGAAAGACGGATCCCACAAGGCAAGGTCTTTAAGAATAAAACACTTTAAAAGTTGGGAAGCAGGCTACAGCAACACATTCCTCAAAATGCTCTTGCTCACAGTGTCTCTCAGTTCCTGACCACAGTAAGGGGAAAGGCGTGGGGCAGCAGACAGGAAGGCTGCCAGGAGGTGATGCAGAGGACTATCTCAGTCTCGTCACGAAAGGCAGGCTTCTTCCACAGGCCCTGGAGGACAAGGGGGCCCCTGACACCCACACCATCTCAAATACACTGAGCACCGTGCTCTGCTCGGCCCAACACGGCGCTGGCAACCTCAACCTCTCCGTGCCACAGAGACGGCCTGCTCTTCTCAACTGAGATGCAGCAAGAGGCAAATTAACATCTCTAACTGGTTATGCTTGCCAGGGGCGGGGATGGACAGTTAGGGCGTTTGGGATGGACATGTACACAATGCTGTATTTAAAACGGATAACCAACAAGGACCTGCTGTCTAGCACAGGGAACGCTGCTCAACGTGCTGTGCTAGTCTGGCTGGGAGGGGGTTCGGGAGAGAATGCATGCATGCGTGCGGTGGCTGAGTCTCTCTGCTGTCCACCTGAAACTACCACCTGGCTGTATCCCAATATAAGATGCTTTTCAGTGTTCAAAATTAATAACTAAATAACATCTCTAGTTGGATCCAGAAATCAAAAGAACGCCACCAACAGTTGCTCAAATTCTCAAGGCATATGTGGTGACATTTCCCAGCACTCCCTTAAGGACAAGGTAGGACATCCCTGGAGGCAAGTCGTCTACCGAGACCTCACAGGATGGCCCCTATCTGTACCACCTTCAGCCAGGAAAGGGGCTGGGACGCCTATGACTCCCTGGGGAAAACAACAGGCTGACTTCTGCAGCCCCCTCCTGGGTGGTCAGGCCCTTTTCCAACACTTCTGCCAAGACCGGGTTGCCTCCCTGTGTAATTCACGGCAAAGCTACAAGGAACAGAGGCAAGCAGGCCCGAGTCCTGGGGAGGTCTAGTTTTCAGCACAGACCACAGTAATTTTCCATGCACTACTATGAGTTTTGACAGCTTAGTTTTTTTTTAAAGTTTAAATAGTTCAGGTGTCTGCCAAAAAAAAAAGTCCTAACACGTAAGTTTTCAACTTTAGTTTTGATCCTACGGTTTATGTGACCAGTGTCAGCAGATGAGAGAAAAACAGTTCCATCCTCTTTCAAGGGTTACTCGACACAGGACTGGCTGTTCTTGGCACAAGTTCACTGGGGGGGTGAAAATGAGTAGAAACCAACTCCTCTTCCTGCTGGAGACGTTTTGGGCCAGGAAGCCTATCGTTCTGCCATTGCTTGGACCAGGATTTCGTCCCAACAGCTGGAATCGATTATTTTTTATTTCGGGAACGAATGAATCAACTGCTGTGTAGAGAAGGAACAGGGCGCTGGCTCCAGGCAGTGGCCGCTCTAGGAAGCCTGCTCTCACAAGAGGACTGGCACTTCACGACCAGGAGGCGGCCTCGCTGCAGTGGGGAGGTCAGAGTCCCTGGCTGTGGTCTCAGGATGTCACAGGAGGGAGCTCCGGGGACCACGCAATGCATCACGGAGCAGGGAGATGCAGAGCTGGCTGGGGGCTGGAAGGGGTGTTTCTTCTCTCTGAAGTGACCCTGCCTGGAGGACCCTCCCCCGGGTCCTGGCACCAGGGACCGTCCTCAGCTAGGTCGGCAGTCCCCCCGGGCTCCGGCTGTTCTCCGGCCACCCCCAGCAGTGCACCACCCACACTTGACTCCACCCCTGTCCTGCTCAAACCCTCCGTTGTGAGCCCCTGCCACCACGGGGATCCCGGTCAGCCCCTCGCCTGAGCACATGTCCACCCCCAGCTTCTTCCTCGCTCCGCCGCCCGCCCGCCCCTCCCAGGGCTCCACGCTCTCACGCTTCCTTCTCTCCCTCCTTCAAGACGTGACCTGAAAGCCCCTCTCCTGGTCGCCCATTCAGGCCTCTGTTCCAGCAGCCATCACACCGCAGGGCAAGAACCTCTTTAAACGCCTCTGCAGTCCGAGCCCAACTTCTAAGCAGGGTGTCCTGCGTTGTCTACCTGCGTGCCTCGCTCTGAGCAGGGGCAGACCCGAGCTGGCTAAGGACGCTTAGGCGTTGTCGGCAGCCTACGGCATCACTGACCCCGTGGCTGGTTCACTCCCCTGAGTTTTTTGCCAGTGGGGTGGCTTTGTGTGCTCAGCTCACTGAGGGCAGGGAGGCATGCTGGGGGTACTCAAGGCTACTAGTGAGGTTAAGAGTTATGAGACAGACCCAGAGGATACGGGTTTGATGAGGAAAATTATTAAAGAAACCAAACAAAAAACCCAACAGACCAGATGCACAGATGAATGAACAGACCTCCTAACTTCCTTAACTTGATGGGGCTGATCATCAAAAAAAAAAAAAACACAAAAAAACTAAACAGGAAATGAGTATCTTTCATGATCTCTTTTTCTTAGAGAAAAATAAAAGATATGAACAACAAAGTTTAATAATGAGTCGAGTTGTGAGTTAAACGTTTCTCTAAGGTCTCAGGAACTAAGAATTCCTCTAACATTTTTTCAGAACAATCGATGATGTATTTTTAATCTCAGAGAACCTATGAATGGGGCAGCTGATGGTGCTTCCCTCCTGGCAGTGGTTTTGCCAGAAACCCCGACCCCAAATTTGCTGCCGTCTCTCATGGGGGATTACATCTGCCTTAGGAGCTCGCATCTGAGTATGAAGCTGACTCTTTGCTTTTTAAAAATCTTCTCATGCCCCTGACTGCACCAGGTCCTTGCTGCCTTACTGTACTCGGCGTGGTTTGTGAGCCAGCTCAGCCCAGGCCTTTCTGATACAAGACTAAGGACTGAATGACGGCTGCTCCTGGGGAGCATCCGGACGAGGGTGCCCGGAAGTGGTCTGGGGACACCTGCATCCTGCCTGCTCGCCCCTGGAGCGCGTGGAGCCTCAGACATGAGCAGGCCTCACCTTTCAACCTCCCGGTTGCGCTCTTCAGAAACACGCTCCCGTCCCGCACCAGCTTCTTCCGCTTCAGGTCCTCCTTGGCAAACATCTGACCGCTCTTCATCCTCATGATCGACTTGCTGTCGGTCTTCGTGTAGATCTCGTTCAGACGGACCTTCTTCTCATAACTTGCCACCTTGCTGTCCACGGCGCTGATCACGTCCTTCACCAGGCCCAGGGACTGCGTCAGGTCCTGCTGCTCCACCTCGTTGTCTGAGGAGGAGAGGAGAGCTCGGTCCCTACCGGGCAGGAGGGGGATGCCCTGCCTCCGTGCCCCACGGCATTGTCCGTGCTCTGCGGGCAGAGCGAGGCCGACACGCTGCGGTCACGCCCTGTCCTCTGGCTCAGTCAGAATTTAACTCTAAATAAGGTTAGACGTTTCAGTGGGACAGATGACGTGCAATCACGAGCTACGTTCTCTATATACACGTGTGCTGTGCTTAGTCGCTCAGTCCTGTCCGACTCTTTGCGACCCCACGGTCCATGGGGATTCTCCAGGCAAGGACACTGGAGTGGGTTGCCATGCCCTTCTCCAGGGGATCTTCCTCATCCATGGATCGAACCCAGGTCTCTTGCATTGCAGGTGGACTCTTTACCATCTGAGTCACCAGGGAAGCCCCATATATACATATATAGCTGTACAGATACTTACTTGGCCACACCAGGTCTTAGTTGCAGTACATGGGACCTGTAGTTGACGCATGTGGGATCTAGCTCTCTGACCAGGGATCAAACCTGGGCCCCGTACACTGGGAGGGAGGAGTCTTAGCCACTGGACCACCAGGGAAATCCCACAAGCTCCCTTCTAAAGTGGAAGGAATCCAACATCTTTAGGCAGGGCGAGGAGCCTTCAGTTTCTTAATCTGTGTCTTTGTTTTACCTAATCCTTAATGTAACTGTGGTGGAGCAGGATCAGCAGAGAGAAAATAAGCAGGGACTGATTCACTGAGAAACAGTAGCAATCCCTGCACTTGCAGGGGAGGCGGGAGTGTCCTCTCCCAGCCGAGAGACAAGTGACCAGCTCTGCAGGCCACTGAACGCTCGGCTGGGGTCACCCAGTGGTTCCTTCCCTTCTCGCTCGCATTCACTCTAAGTCTGGTGACGTGACATTTCATGTTTGCACTCAAGAAAACCATTTTTAAGAGAAAACACAGGCTTCTCTTTTAGTCCTCCTGGATGTGGAAGAGTCCTTCAACGGGGCCTCTGCTGGACAGACAGGGAACAGGCCACTGGCAACTAAGATTGATTCGAGAGAGAGACTCACCTTTGGTACACTGCAGTATCCTCTGGAACAAAACTGGGTATTTGGTGATCCGCTGGGTTACAAGCAATATGCACTCGGGGATTCCCAGCCTCCGGACGACCGAACTGCTCATCTTCTTCTGCAAGGGAGGAGACCAAATGTCAGGAACAACCCAGAGGGGAAGGCTCGGGCTAAACCTCACGGGGACGCCAGGCTCTGGGCAACGGTGGGCAATTCCACATTTCACGCCACTACCTTCACAAAGGCCTGAAAGCGCTTGTCTTTGGTGTGGAGGTCTTTGAAGTAGTTCACAGACTGGTTGTGCTGCCCACAAAACTTGCCGTACGTCTTCTTTAAGCGTTCGGCATTGTCCCCCGAGAACTGCGGAGGAGAGCAAGCAAAGTTACGCCGTCACTCGGGGCGCTAAACCCGTGTTACCGCCATGTGCCAAGGGCCCACGCTACTTGCGTGACTCAGGAGGGCTTCCTCACTGCGCTCAGGCTCGGGGGCTCAGTCCTGTCTGACTCTGTGCGACCCCACAGACTGCAGCCCGCCAGGCTCCTCTGTCCATGGGATTCTCCAGGCAAGGATACTGGAGTGGGTTGCCATTTCCTTCTCCAGGGGATCTTCCTCATAACTTCCCCCAGAAGACTGAAATGGTGCAGGAGGTTTGGAAGACAGGCAGTTCCTCGAGAAGTTAAATGCAGAGTTACCATATGACCCAGCAGTTCCACTCCTGGCCATAAAAACATGTCCACACAAGAACAGGCACATGAATGTTCAGAGCAGCGTTGCTCACAACAGCCCCCAACCAAGGGGAACTAATCCTAGTGTCTATCAAAGGATAAACGGATAAAATGTGGTACTCACATATGAAAAGTCCAATCACTAAGGACAACATACTGTTTTATTCATTTATATACAATGTCCAGAACAGGCAAATCCAGACAGAAAGTACATCAGTGGTTGCCTAGGGTGGGGGAAGTCGGGGAAGCTGGGGCGGGTGCTGATGATAAAAACGTTCTACAACTGGCCCTGGTGACGGCTGCTCAAATCCATGGATATACTAAACACCACTGAACAGCACGTTTTACACGGGTGGATCACACGGCTTATGAATTATAGTTCAATAAAGCTGATACGGATATTTAAAAAATAATAAACACAGAAGTATCCATGTACTGTGCAAAACGTGTTCTAACTCCCATTTGTCATAAAAATAGCAATAAAACAAAGGGACTCACTAGAAGTCTTTCATGAGGAAGCAGGCTTAAGAATGTCTCCTTGGTAAGTCAGAAAGCCGTCGGAAACAGCCATGGAAAGTTACCTAGGGCTGTTTATCCTGCTTAGCTCGGGGCAGCAGTCCCAACAGGTCTGCGTGGCCCTTCTATCATTCCCATGTGTGCTACCCCATCTGAAGCTATGCTCACTGCGGGGCAGCCGCTGAGTTTCTCTAAGTGGTCCCTACAACACACGCTAGCAGCCATTCCTGCTGGACGAAGCCTCTGGAGTCAGTAAGGCTTGATCCTCACCCCAAAGCTTCAGGGGAGCCTTTCCTTTCCCCCTGACCACCAGAGAAGCTGAAAGCAGAGACGTTTTAAGTGATCACAAAGCAAACACCCTCCAAAGGCAAGGAAACCCGACTTTTACTGCCTACCTAGCATGTACGCTGGGCACTTTGTATACACATGGCTTTTAAATTTTGAAATAGCGTTAGAAGAGAAAACCTACTGCCCTCAATTTCAAAAAGGGAAAACTGAGGGCTGGAGACATGGAACCACCCGCCCAAGCTCACAGAGATCACAGGCAGTTCCGGGACGAGAACACACGGCTGCCAGTCCCCACGTGTGTCTGTGTGCGTGCGTGTGTATGACAGAGAAGTGCCCGGGGGCCTGCTGTGTGTGTGTGAAGTGCCCGGGGCCCTGCTCCTGCTCACCTGCTGCACAAGCACGTCTCCGATCCTCTTGATGAGAAAGTTCTTCTCGCTTTTATCCACGAGGGAGTCCTTCTTCCGCTCGAGGATCCGCTGGAAGAACTGGCTGTGGATGCTGATGAGCTCGTCCAAGCAGGGGAAGAGCTTCTCCACCATCTGCTGCTCGAAGAGCAGGTCGGCCATCATGCCCCGGCTGTAGACGTCGCTCATGATCTTGAGGGTGCGGAGGTGGTGGAACTCCGTCTGCATCAGCTCTGGGGTGGGGGCGACAGGGCTGGACTGTCAGGGATGCCCCCCTCGCCGATTCCCCTGCTCCTGAGAGCCCGGGCCTGTCTAAAGGCTGCTTACGGCCCAACTTAAACTTTAAGGCTGGGTCAAGAGCTGCCTTTTCCCCAAAGAGTTTTCACCCTGTTCCTGCTTTTCACGGGACCTCTCACACTACTTTCTGACAGGCAAACTGGACTCCATCCCCCTCAAATGGTGCTTTCCAAAGTTATCTTCACTGGGATTCAGGACCTTCCGTAACTGACTGTGCTCCCATTTCCCAGAAAGGACTTGTATTTAGTCTAGTTTATGCTGCAGCTGAGGAATTAAACTGTGCTGTCACAGGGGATCTCTAAGAATACTGCATGAATAAGCACTCATACTCAATAAAATGTTCAGTAAAATTCAAGCAGATCATTTTACAGAGAGGGAAGGTCAGAAATAAGAGCGTGTCTCTATACCTCAAACCTTTTAAAGAAAATCTTGGAGATGGCTATAATACATACTTGAAAACTGACTTGCCAAAGTGCAATAAACCACCCACCAGACAATGTGAATCGGATCTCAGCAGAGCAGATGAGGAGTCTCACCGTAAATCACTTCTTGCCGCTTGACGACATCTTTCTTGTGCTGTTTCAGAAACTTGCTGTCCACGATCTGACTCCAAGACTCTGCTTCCAGCTGTTTGGACTCAGTTTCAAAATCTCCCATTAGCTGTCCTTCATTCATGTCTGTACCTACTCCTCAAAATAAAAAAGAAAAAGAAAAAAATTGGCGTCAGAGTCCTGCATCAGTGACCTCTAAAAAGCCTCTGCTGGACATTCTTTGGGGTGATAACTTCATGCGACTATGCACTCTGCACTAAGACAGTGATATTCACAGTATATATATATATTCTATTAGAAAGGAGCATTTTCTGTTCAAGAGTGACGTACACTATATTCAACTTTGGTTAAGGGTGAAAAAGTCACCTAAATTAAGGTGATTAAGACATGATTCCTATGTGAAGCAAGAGCTAGAAGGGCCCTGGTGACTTTCCTTGTTTAAGAGAGTAGGTTTACAACTGTGAACTGAACGTGTACGCAAGGCTAGGGCAAGAAGCAGTGGCTGCGGCCGAGGCAGACCACATCACTCAATGACGTCCTTCAGTGGACGAGTACCCAACAACTGGATAAGCAGGTTCACCAGCTCACTATAAAGCATCTGATGCTGCACAGGCAGTTCAGAGACACATCACAGGAGCCAGGAGAACAGGCACCATTACTCCATCAGTGCCTGTATTCCAGCTTACGGCACAGTCTCTGCAGACACCCACCACACAGGCTGTGGCCTCCGCTTACCCTCATCAGTAAGGGACTCTGTGGACTCGTTGACCTTGCTGATTTTATTCAGTGAGTCTGTTGAGTGGGACAGGAACTTCCAGGTGTTCGCTATGTTCTCATCGTTGCCAACTCTAGGGACAGAAGGAAACACGTATGTAAGGTGTATTCTGAGAAGCCATGGTTTGTGAAGCTCTGAAAAACTACAAAATGACAACATGGAAGGCAAATTACTTATGTCAGGTACCTGGCAACGTGCAACATGAACTATGAAGGAGGTCAGAGGCTTTGAAATACAGCTGCAACCATGAACTTTTTGAACCTTGCAGTTTTATTTTTTAAACCATAAGTAACAAGAAGAATGCTCTTCTTTCAAACTGCGTACACATTATAAATGAAATTTCTCTGTTTGAAACTCGTGTCTAACTACAACACCTTTTCCTTGTGTTCCCTAAACACCTACAGAGCCAGCACTCAACACTAAACCATATTCTTTGGACTTTTCTCGATCCCAGCGAGCACATCAGGCACCTGGTTTATGTTTGTGGTATGGCACAGAGGTAAGCCAGAGTCACTTAAAACTAAATTTTATTTAAAGGCCAACTTTTAAAAGTCATAATATAAACCAATTGAGAGGAACTTAACAACTCTGAAAAGAAGATAATCATGCCACCGAGACAGAATGATATAAAAATACCTGGATTTTTTTTTTTTCCTTAAGGAGGAGGAAGCACTATCCAGCACAGAGGTTAGGAAACACAGACAAAAGGAGATTTGCATCCTTCAGCTGGGAATTTTCCTCCAGCCTGAGTGAGGAGAGCTGCCAGGGACGCTTTGAGCCCTATATTTGAGGTGACTTCTTTACTTGGTAGAAAGGCAGGCACCTGACCCCGAACAGCCAGCCACATCACAATCAGCCCTGTACTAACCACACACAGCCGGAGCCTCCACAGCCAGGGGCCATGGCAGCTTCCACAGGGACAACATAGAAGCTCAGGGCAGAGGAGGGGCTGGGAGCCTACTGCCATACTCGGCCCATTACTCACTCATGACTGAAGAGGCAAGATGCAAGGATGGAAAATAAAATTTAAAAAAAAAAAAAAAAAAAAGATAAAACAGAACTACCCTCTCCTCCCAGGTTCATCTGACCAATAGGAAAATGTGACATCTGAAAATGTAAGTGGTTGCAGGCCAACATTCAGCATTAAATCCCTTTTCTCCCCCCCTATTTCCACTTCTTATTTTGATCTAAAAAATCATCCTCTTAGAAGGCAGGTTCTTTAAAGGCAGGACTGATCATGGACAAAACCTTACTTGAGATGGTATTCAACGGGGATCCTTGTTATAGAATGGCTGCATCAAATGTAACCCTCACCCTGCTTGTCTCAGCTATGCACCGACTCGTTAGGTTACACGTTCTTTCCCAAGAGCATCTTTTTGTCAAATGGTATAAATTATGATGCTCTCATCGCCTAGATGTCACCTGTGCTGTCTCCACACCCCCACTTACCCAGCGATGTTCTGAATGGAGACGCTTTTGGAAAGCATGACGCTCTGCTGGGACCGTCTGTTGGAAAACATGTGGGCGGTAGTGGTCTCATCGGCCAGAAGGACAGCAGACCGAGGGCGTTCCTTGGGCTGGGAGGCTGCATGGGAGAGGACACCGCCAAAGTGTCAGTGACTCGGGCCCTCCAGCACGGACCCGCCTGACGAGTATCAAACAGGAACAGACCGCTTTAAAAGAGATCCACCCTGGGAGTGTTAACTGGAGACAAAAACTCTACGGAGGTCAGTGTGGCGACAGTTACTGAAACTGTGAATGTCTATACCTATTGATCCAGTGGTTTCCTTCAGGACGTCTTCATGTCACAAGATTTACTTGTTTACACTTGCAATGACATACGACCAAAGGTATTCAGTGCAAAGTTCAGTAAAAGCAAAGTGAGTTACCAAAATAAGGTCGGTTAATAAATCACGGTATATCCTACTGGTGGATACTGTGAAGCTTTACAATAAAAATGAGGACACCCTGCCCGAATTGACACAAAAGTGCACGACAATATATTACGGGGGAAGAGAAAATCGAAGTGCAGAATAAAGTGCGCCACAGACCATGTCTATGTTTAATCCAAATTGGTGTCTGCTTTCATTTTAAGAAAAAAACTTGGAGAAGATAAACATAAGAAATGGAGTTACCTGTGGAGTGCGATGGAAATGAGGCAATAAGGATAAAGAATCACGTGAAAGCACCCTGTGTTTAAACTAATTCAAAGAGAAAAGGAGACTGAAAGAATCTTAAGGACACAAGCAGCCTCAGAGATGACCTAGGCCAGTGTTTTTCCTGTGAGGGGCTTTATAGTTATGCAAATTCCCAGCCCTGTCTGTCCTGTGTGGGTGGGACCTAGGAGTCTAAGATGTTTTTTACCAGCTTCCCAAGAGTTTCTTCTGTGCAATGTCTGAGAACACAGATTTTGACCAATTCCTCTAATTTACAGGGGAGGGAAACGCAATCTGTGATCGATGTCACCCAGCTAAGCTGTCCTCATAACTACTTCTTGTGCTGTTCAGCCACTCAGTCGTGTCCGACGCTTTGTGACCCCATGGGCTGCAGCATGCCAGGCCTCCCTGTCCCTCTCCATCTCCCGGAGCTTGCCCAAGTTCACGGCCATTGCACACGCCCAAAGAGGACACTGGGGCTCTGATTTCGGGTCAGGGAGTCACACTGACATCTGGGCAACAGATGATTTTTCCGTGGTAACGAAGCTCCTGTCCCAGACGTGAGCAGCATTCTCCGTCCAGCCCTAGGAGCGTCAGGAGCTGAAGGAAATGACTGGGGCAGCTGTTACAGCTTCACTGTATTACAGGATGTGCTTGACTTAATAAAATGGATAAAGCCATTCAGATTCTTTTCAGAAGAAGGTGATGTAATCATCAGAAACCTGCCACACAGCGGCATGACCAGACCCTGATGGCAGGAAATATGCAGGATGCCAGGAGATGGGGGCCTCGCCCAACAGGGAAGAAGGGCGAGAGGCGAACAGGCTCTAGTGTGAGGGACTGGAGTACCTCAGGGTTTCAGAGGGAAGCTGGCGAGCAGATAGAATATGATGCAGGAGCAGTTCCCTGGGGGCTCAGGGGTAAAGAACCTGCCTGCCAACCGCAGGAGACAGGGGTTTGATCCCTGGTCCGGGAAGATCCCACGTGCTGCAGGACAGCTAAGCCCGAGCACTGCACCTACTAAGCCCTCGTGCTCGAGAGCCCGCGCTCCACAGGAAAAGCCTCCGCAATAAGAAGCCCGTGCACCACCACCGGAGAGCAGCCCCTGCTTCCCGCAACTACAGAAAAGCCCGCGTGGCCACAAAGACCCAGCACGGCCAAAGAGAAATACACGAAATTATTTAAGAAACATCAGATGGAGGGAGGAACATCAGTCCTTGAATGGGGAAGTCCCTGACGTGAGGACGTGGACAGGCGGACGGGAAAAGAGGACATTCTGAAGAGGAGGACCGGTGGGAGAGGGGTTCATATTTGGGAACGCATGTAAGAATTAAAGATTTTAAAATTAAAAAAATAAAAAACTAAAAAAAAAAAAAAATGAAGAGGAGGGCCATCTGAAGGAAGGGAGAAATGCTCGCGCAGCGCTAATGTGAAATGGAGATGACAAGCAGAGGAGGCAGGCAGGGTGTGGGCATGCGGACCAGGGAGATGGCTGGAGAAGCAGCAGCAAGTCAGCAGAGCCCTCCAGACTGTCAAGGGCAACGTGCATCAAGGGCAGCATGGGTGTGGGGGGAGGTGAGAGAGAGCTCTGTGACTGCTGGGAAACCTTCCCCGCTCAGGAAGCTGCTCACTGTCTGAGCCCCGGCATCCTCGCCCGCGAAGGCCGCGGTGGCGGACGTTCCCACTGAGGGAAGCCCACCACCAAGGGCTTCACGGGCGTCACCTCACTTAAACCCGACGACCGCCTGATGATACCACTACATCCTTCCACGGAGGAGGAACGCGAGGTGTGGGGGGTGGGGGGAGCCGTAAATATTTGTCTGAGGTTATGCAGCTGCTAACACATTATTAACTAGAGGATTTTTGCAGAAACTAATGCGTGTGGCCGGCAATTTGTGAGGTAGGTGGATACCAATAAAGTCATAATGTTAAGGTAACGAAAGATGTATTAATATGCCTCTGGTTAGTAATTTGTTAAGTGGGGTGCTAGGACTCAAACCCATACAATCTGAGCCCACCACCTGCACTCTTACTGCTATGTTACCTTGGTGGGTAAAAGGGGAGTAAGAATACACATGGGGGCTGGAGGTAATATAACAGGTAGCTTTGGGAAAGACCTTTTCATCTGATTTGAAAGAAAGCAGATTTCCGAAAGAAGAGATAAATGTCACAGAGCCAAAAAAAAAAAATTTAGTAAGAGCAGGCTTGTAAAAGGCGCTGGGGTAGGCGGACCCCTGGTTAAAGTGAGTGACGGTCTGGCGTAACTTTCATCCAGGAATTTACATGCAAAGATGGGTAATAATCAGACTTCGTCTGACCAGGACTCCACACCCTCGCCGGCAGCACAGCCTGAGTGGCTGTTCCGAGTCGTCTGGAAGCGCTCAGAACAGTCGGGCCTGGGGCAGCGGTTCTCACACTCAAGTGTGGACACTGTCATCACCTGGAGCAACTCCTAAAACAGAGCACCGGCTCCACCCTGGACTCTCTGATGTCGTACGTCTGGGTAGGGCCCCAAACTGGCACTTATAATTGATCCAGGAACTAGGCCTTGAAAAACACGGCCTGGGGGCGAGTCTCAACCGGGTTCTGTGAGCTAATTAACGTGGTATTCATTACTGCGGTATTTATGGCAGCGGGTGGAGACAACTCAAGTCTTTGGGGGAACTGGCAATTAAAATGTGGTGTATGTTTCTGAAAGAATACCACGAAGCAATTTGAGATGATGGCTTTCAAATAATATCACACGCAGATCTCAAAACCATATTGAGGGGAAAAGCGTAAGTCATACTGTCTAATTTAAATTCAACACACAAAACAGTAAGAGATATTTTCAGAGGTACACATATGTCTGAAGACAAGGCAGATTAGAGAGGTCTGCATTAAACAGACCACAGTGTGTACTAACGAGGGGAGAGGAGAGAGAGAGCGGAGAAGGGGAAAACATTCTGCAAAACCAAAGTGGAGCTTTGCCCAGACTGGAGAAGATAGGCTGATGTGACGAAGTGTGATGAACTCAATCGGTGTGCCCCTTGAAAAAGAGAAAAAAAAAGAACACCCCCAAACTATATAATTTCAGTCTGTCAAGGAGTTTAATAAGCAAGGTCTCGTTTGATGTTGAGAGCACCGAAAGCAAGTTTCACTGTTGACTCATGGAAAAGGAGCTTCAAAAAACATGGGGGTCACTTGGTTAAATAAACAAGGCTCAGGTGCTGCCTTGTAAGCTCACTCACACACACACACACTCAGGTGCACACACACACTCAGGTGCTGCCTTGTGAGCGCACACACACACACACACACACACACTCAGGTGCACACACACACTCACTCAGGTGCTGCCTTGTGAGCGCGCACACACACACACACAGACACACACAGACACACACACACACAGAGACACACACACAGACACACACACACAGACACACACACACAGACACACACACAGACACACAGACACAGACACACACACAGGTACACACACACACAGGTGCACACACACTCAGGTGCTGCCTTGTGAGCGCACACACACACACAGACACACACAGAGACACAGAGACACACACACAGACACAGACACAGACACAGACACAGACACAGACACACACACACACACACACACACACACGCTCTCTTCTAAGATCTTCCAGAGGGTCTGATGGTAGACTGCCAAGCTTTCAGTCCACGAAACTGCAGCCTTCTCTAAGTTACCACAAAATAGGTATTCAAACCGTGATTAAGCATAACAAAGGGACACGACAGGAGTGCGAGTGAGTCCTGAGCCAGAGAGGCCGCGCGGAGCGGTGAGGGGCGGCAGACTACTTACACTTGCTCCTCATGATGACCGTGGGCAGCGAGGACGTGTCGTGCGCCTGCAGGTTCCCCTTGGGCTGCTGCAAGGGAAAGAAATGTCGATGAATTTCACAAGTTTTGATGAATTTTACAACTTATTTTCTGTCAAGTCTCAAGAGGCCTGGAACACAAAGCCAGCTGCTCCCGTTCCTGCCAACGGTCCTTGGGGTCCTACCGAGACACAGCCACCCACGCTGGCTGTCGCCTGAGCCCGCCCAGCCTGCGACTCTGCGAGAGCCGTCTCCTCTGCCTGGGACGCTCCCCTCCCTTCACAGGCCAAGCAGTCTCCTGTTTCAAGGTCAGAACCCGGGGGCAGAGCCACCGTGAGCTTCTGTCTTCTCCTCCCATGAGGCAGCGACTGGCACCCCTCAGAATGCTGTGCAAACCCCCCCGAGTTCTTTCCTTATTTATGGTCATTGTCTGTGGGTCCATCACCCCCACAACGCTGGTTCCCTACTAGCAGCATCTGTGCCCTTTTCATTTCCATCTCTCCAGTGACCAGCATTTATGTATAAGGTGTTAAATAATTCTTAGGGAAAGTGCTAATTTTAAGACTTTTTTGTGGCATGGAACAGAGACACCATGTGAGAAAACGGGTTGAAGCAATTCATCTGAGATAGATCATTAGTGGAGAAGGGTCTGTTTGGAGTGGGACTCCCCCTCTTCAATGACATTCTTTTACACAGGGCAGGCTATGTCCCCGTCGCTGTCTTTCTTTGGCACAGTCACAGTGATGACATTCATACCAGAGGTCACAAATTCCAAGGCCCATGGGGTCAGGCAGGTGACAAGGAGAGAGGCATGTTGGAGCGGCGGGAGACAGCAGCCTGGGCCTGCGCATCTTGTCCAGAGGAGGCAGCAGCCACTCAGCCCAGTGGGCTGTCACCTCCATCCGCCTCTCCAACATCTAAGGACCTACAGCCCAGATTCTGTTCTGCAGGCTCAGGAGCTGCCAATGGATCAAACGCTCCTGACTTCAGACTGCCTGCCAAGTTTGACGCTTACATATATTCCAGTGGGGGTAAGGTACAGATCACAGAAAGTAAATGTAATATACACACAGACCCTAAGAAGGTGATATTTTGCATTAGTCACTCAGTTGCGTCTGACTCTTGATGACCCCATGTACTACAGCCTGCCAGGCTCTTCTATCCATGGACTTCTTCAGAGAAGAACACTGGAGTGGGGTGCCATTCCCTTCTCCAGGGGATCTTCCTGACCCAGGGATTGAACCCAGGTCTCCTGCACTGCAGGCCAATTCTTTACTGTCTGAGCCACCAGGGAAGCCTCAAGAAGGCGATAAATACTGTGGAAAAGAAGAAAAGTTCAGCCTTTGGACAAAATTTACGTCCATGGGCTGAGTAAGATCCAGGGCACAGAAGCCTGTCGCCTTTACACTAGTTCAGTGCCTCTCAGAGTGAGGTCCTTGGACCAGCAGCCACAGCAGCTTCTGGGAAGTTATTAGAAAGGTAAATTCCGCGGCCCCACCCACCCAGAATCGGAAATTCTGGGAGGGGGTCACTGGCCCAGTGTCGTTTTATAACAAGCCCCCGAGGCGACTCTCAAGTCTGAAGCCACTTCACTAAACGTGTTTGGTTACTGGAAGCAAACAGCACGCTGAACACACGTGTAGATGGAGCTGGATAGCACTCTTCTGACAAGAACAAAGACAGTTACGAGTGACTGAAACACTGAAAAACCACATGGGCCACCTAAACGCCCATCTGCAGCCAGTCTCGCACTCTACAAGGGCCTCTGATGAGCACTGGGCGTTACTATGTGATGTGCATACTCAGAGCCTGGACCACCATCCACTTCCCTTGTCGTGTGATCTACGTGAGCCTGTGGAGAAAAGGGATGCCGGGCAGGCTGGCTCAAAACCCTGCCCTCCCCGCTGTCAGCACATCAGAGCCCCTGATTTCCGCCTGCTGCCCTCATGGTCCCCAAGGAGGAAGGCTGGAGTATGAAGAGCAGAGCAGGTCTGCAGACATGGTTAAGAAGAAAGTCACTGTACTGGTGACACAGATTACAATCACAGCGAAATGTGTGTCTAATGTGGACAAGTTCTGAAAGCATTTCATCTTCCGAGAGCCACAAATTCCCGAGTGTGTCAAGAAGAGATGAAGCATTTTGGGTTACTGCAATCTCAAAGGAGGTACCGAACGATGACAAGACAAACAGAAACTCTAAGTCCAAGTCTCCCAACTCTTAGGATCTCATTGGTTCAAGCAGAAATGTCTTACCTTCATCTTGACCTTTGCACAGGAGATCAGACTTTCTCTACAGCCTTTGTGGACCAAGGCGCCACAATCTGAAAAGAGAGCAGAACGCCGGGTGACGTTAAACACACAGCGACTAGAGGCCACACTGATTTTCACTGCCAGGGCGGCCTACGGACTGCCGGGGAAGCTGCTCACACCAGGGTGTGGACTACCCAGGACGACAGACTGCAGCCTCCTCCAGGAAGCAGGCGTCTGACATCATTTGGAGGAGGAGAAACAAGAGCAGGTGCCATCTCTGATTAATAAAAATGAGAAAGCTGGCACTTCTCGGGCAGGAAGCAGAGAGGCTACCGAAACTAAAAGGGAAAGTGTCTGCCGTTGACGGGAATCTGCGTCACAAGTAACACATAAGTGATACGGAACTATATGTGCATACAATTCCTTCCTGGAGGAGGAAATGGCAACCCACTCCAGTACTCTTGCCTGGGAAATCCCATGGACAGAGGAGCCTGGTGGGCTACAGTCCATCGCGTTGCAAAGAGTCGGTCACGACTGAGCATGCACGCACGCACGCACGCACACAGACATTAACATAAACATGTAAGAACACCCACGAATGATATGGAAAGGCACCCCCATCACAGGGGCTTTGAAACCTGTACAACTGCGTCAAAGGCGGAGTATGAATCCGAAAAGCCACCTGTTCGTGTCCTTTTGACTTGGACTCCTATCCACCCTGAGTTTTTTGCAAAACCCTGGGTCAAGAGCTGCCGGGGAAAGGTCATCAGAATTACCCCTCAGCACCTCCAGAAGCCCTGACTCAAGAGAAAGTGGGAGACTTCCTGAAAGATGAAGCCGTGCCCACGATCTGCTGAGGACATGATTTTCAGCTCAACTCCTAGACCCACAAGGGCTGCTGACAGAAAAAACCCAGCCCTCAGGGCCTCAAGAGGGCCAGCATCAGCTTGTACTGCTGCTATGAGGTCATAAGCTGAGCTGGGCCAGGAGGCTGAAGGGGAAGTAAAGCAAGTGTGATCTGTCTGTGGGGATCCCACGGCGAGAGCCTCCCCAGGGCAAGGCTCCCTGAGAAAGTCAACAGACACCGCCCTGCAGCAACACTTCCATTCTGACTCAGGAAGGACCACAGGTCCTTGAATGGTCACCCTTGAATCAAGGGCAGGATGCTCTCCTGATTTATACGCCCGGGTTCTGAGGATATGAGCGTGGAAAAGGCCGGAATCCCAGACCCCAGGGCCTTCTCCATTCCTTCCTCAACATCTGCTAGATTCATAGGCCTCTTTCCTAACACCACCAGTCACAGAGGATTGGACGATCCCACGATTTTCTCCTCCACTGAGTAAAGAACCCGCCTGCAATGCAGGAGACCCAGGTTCAATCTCTGGGTCAGGAAGATCTCATGGAGAATGGAATGGAAACCCACTCCAGTATTCTTGCTTGGAGACTCTCACGGACAGAGGAGCCTGGCGGGCTACAGCCCCTGGGGTCACAAAGAGTTGGACACCACTGAGCGACTAACATTTTCTCTTCCACTGAGTGAGTGTTCCTTCAGGGCAGGGTCTCTCCATCTACTGCTGAAACTTTAATTAAGCCTCCCTAGCACAGTGCCTACCTCATGCTGCCTATTCCACAGTCTGTTTTAGACTTTAAGCTTATTTTATACAAAAGCCAAATGCCCTGTCACAGCCCTGATCCCAGGTCAAATGCGCACTTCTAACACTAAAAGGCGCGCTAGAGGCACAGCCGTCATCACTTCAGGTCCTGGCTCCCCGAGTTAGCTACTGTGACTCTAGGCCGGTTGCCCCTCCATAGGCCTCAGGCCTCAGATCTCCAAAGTGAAAAGACCCCAGTTTCCTTTCTCTGAGCTTCTCTAAGACTCCTTATGTTGCATCTCTTGAAAGAGATGATTTTTCAAAGTAAATTACTTCAAAATGTTCTACAAGGCTCATGCTGCAGAAGAGTTTTCAACTTCTTAGTCACCTGAATCGTCACTAGGACACACCCATCCTTCAGGGCCTGGCTGGGGGCAAGTTCACACTGGAGGAATCATGGCGGACAGATACGATCCCCACGTAAGAGGCCACCAGGAGCAACTCTATTCTGGTCAACAGGATGGCCAGAGCAGGAACTAGTTTGGAAGTGGGATGGGGTGAAGCTTTATTCTGGGCCTTTCACTCTCAGGCCTATGGAGCCTTCTGTTGAGTAACCTCTTCTAGCTTCACCCCATGAGAAATCGAACCTCCAGTCATTTCCCTGATGCCCTTCAACTAGAAGAGGCACTCAAGTTCATTTCCCAAAGTCAGCATGAGGGGAGACTCTCCTGGGAAAGGTTTATTAAAGGAATCAGCAAGAGGAAGCAACCTGGAGGGTTCTCAGTCAGAACTCCATCCTTGCTTCCATGATGACGCTGCAAGGGAGCCGCAGAGATGCTGTGCTCCTGGCAGTTTCTACTGTTTGTGATTATGAAGCCTTCCACGTTAAGTCATGAAGTTGCTCCAGAGGTCAGCAGTTATGAAAGGGTTATACATCTCTGAATATTAATGCCAGGGTTTCTCAGCAATATCCCTTTCTGGGGACAAGGAAGCCTTTGCAGAGAGAGTCCCCTGGGGAGTGACTCATTCTAATCAGCAAAAAGGAAACCTTTTGAGGATACTTTTCTCAAGAACTGGAAATCACTGACCCTTGTTAAATTGTCAAGTTCTCTGCTATTTGGAAATAAGGATACCTTTTGACTAAGAAATCATCATACTGCTCCCAGAAAAGAGAAGAATCGCAAACAGAAATCCAAATAACTCCTGAGACTCCAATGCCTTTGTGCCCTTCTATACATCATGCGATGAAACTCACATTCCAGATCTAGACTCTGAACTTTCATTAAAGGCTTTAAGCCCCATGAGCCAGTGGCCTTCCAGAAAGGGTCAAAGAGGAAACAGGTGGGCCGGACCAAATTTGTCTTTATTGACTTATATTCAAAACTTTTTTCCACTTACTTCTCAGAAAGTGAGACTCCGAGACTCTCAGAAAGTGACTTTTTTAGTGGTCCCCCATCATCTTTAGGATAAGCGAAAGTGCTAGTTGCTCAGTCGTGTCCAACTCTTTGCAACCCCATGGACTGTAGCCCACCAGGCGCCTCTGTCCACAGAGTTCTCCAGGTAAGAATACTGGAGTGGGTGGGCATGCCCTTTCCAGGGATCGTCTCAACTCAGGGATCGAACCTGGGTCTCCCGTTTTGCAGGCAGATACCTCACCATCTGAGCCACACTCCTTACTCAGCTTGATTAAGCCCATCGTGCGTGTGCACTTCCAGCCCTTGCCGTGTTCTGTCACACCTCTGAGCTCTGAATAAACTCCTTCCTGCAACTGTGTCCCTTGCTCACTCTTCCTTCCCTGACTGGGTTGGCGGGACTCCGCTCTCTGAAGTCTTCTCTGACTCTCCCAGGGAAGCAGACCCTCAGTGATCTCGGAGCTTCTGGAACTCCACACCCGCCTCCATCACGTACTGTGCCGTGCCTGTCTCCGCTCCTTGCTCCGCAGATGCCTGAGACTGTGGCCTAGTCCTGCTGACCCAACGTGTCCTCATGCACAGGCTTCTCAGCTCCCCTTCCCCCCTTCCTTGTCTTTCACATACATTGTCTTTAACTCCATTCTTCCTTGCTCTCTCTGAGTCTTGCCTAAGTGTCCAGAGAGAACCTCTTCTTCATAACATTTTACTTACACAAAATAATACTTTGAAACATGGGTGAAAAAAATATGAGGAAAGCTAATGAATTCATATCACGGCCAAAGAAACCACAGATTTCGAAATGGAATTAAAATGGAGTGCCACATCTAACAACTCTATCTTAAAAATGTTTAAAACTGATCATAAAACAGTAAGGTGAAGAACCAAATTAGAAAAACGGAATAAAGATTATGAACAGGCAATTCACAAAACCCATAGTTTCATCACCCTCTAGAGAATTAAATAGTGGGAATGGTGCAATTACTTTTAAACAGATTTTAGGAATATTCAAGTTCTCAGACCAGTGTTTGAGATTTAAAGGACGACTCCAACTGACGTACCATAAAAGCAGAAGCAGTGGTTTTAAAATGTGCTTCTGGTAAACAACTTTTCACACAATCCACTGTTCTGGTTAACTGAGACACACATCCCCAAAGCCACAACCCAGCTGAAGCTTCAGCATACTTTATAACATGGCCACAAGCCTGAGACATGAACAGTCTGCACACGTCTGCTGAACACACTCGAGAACCTACTTGAAAACCACTCAACTTGTTACCCGGCTGTTCAGTTCACAGTAATGGATTTAGCGGTGCATGTGGGCGATTTAGAAACTTTGGCCCAACTCACATCAGCTGAAGTCTTGAGGTTAAAACCTCTGTTTTGGAAAACAGACAATTACCAAGAACACACGAATTGAAGACAATCTACCACCACTTTCAAGCTTCCTGTCACAAACTCTATACCATGTTGTTAGGGAGATCAAATAATTATTTGGCCTTTCATTTATTTATTTTTCAAAAAAGATTTCCTAAGAGCAGTAAGCAATATGCTTTCATTCTTCAAAGTTCTTCAAAAAGGCCTTGGCACCGTGGTTTACAGGAACAGAGCCGACCCCTAATTGACTCCTCTGAAAAAGCAAACAGCCCAGCCTTCAGTTTCTTTCCTGGCTACACAGAGGCATCAAACAAAAGAATATGAAGGAAAACTCACAGGGCTGTGAGCGCGCATCTATTTTTTGCCTCACCTTTTCAAAACTGCCACCAGAGCTTTGGTGAACTGTTATATACCACACACCCATTCACCCTCAGCAGAGAAATCCAACAACCCACTAGAGAGTCTGGCCTAAGAAAATCAGCTTTAAAGAAGAGTTTAGAGGAGAGGCCAGGCCAAACTGAAATGAAATTAGAGAATGGCGTGAATACTCCAGGCCTGCCTGTTAAAGGAAGGATTCACCTTCCCGAGTTGTGTCAGGTTCTGAAGAAAGGGCTCGTCCAGCGCTTTTCCAGGAAGGGCTGTGCTGAAGAGCTTTGACTACCCTTCCTCCTGGAGACTGGTCCTAGCAGCAGAATCCACATGTAGGAGAATTCTCAGATCCTTCTAAAGGTTCGGGGTTAGAGACACATTTCTAACTTTAAGGAGAAAAAGGTCCAACTTCCTGCTATCACATCAACACTCACCAACAACAGCAGAAAAACATTTAAATACTGATAAATTTAGAAATACACGCTCAAAAAGGATTTCTGCAACTTCTGTTTTAAATTCTCCGGGGACTGTGAGACACAGCCTGGTCTGGACTGATAGAGCAAATGACTTGTAAGATATTCTCAGTAGCTGGTGTGATAACCACAGGGCTGGTGGTACGGAACAAGACCAAAGCCACAAAAGAGAGCTACATCACCGTAGCTGGCGGGCTCACCTAACAGCAGTTTTTGTAAGAATGCTGGTAAACAAATCAACAAAAAGCAAAACCCAAAGTGCTCTGCTTGGATAAGAACTGGCTTTATTGCTGAGGCTCTTCCACCCGTCGTTTCCCCTAAACACACACTTCTTTTCTTTACCGGTTATATGTATTTCACCATCTAAGCAACGAACTCTAAATGTGAGAAAACTGCTTGTCCAGAGAGCTGCCTTTCAGGACAAAAATCTCAAGGTGAACCAGACCATCACAAGCAGTCTGAACTCTTTATGTTTCCTACTTGGGTTGAGGCTGGTCTGCTTGTTTCTTTTCTTCTAATCAAGAGAAGCAACCTACCACAAAAGTACTCAGAAGCTGCTAACACAACAGAAAATAAATCCACAGTAATCTCAGTTATCATCTTGCATGTGTTTAAAGCAAACAAAATGGAACCACTGGCAAGATCTGAAAACCCGAATATAGTGGATGCCTTGTGCTGAAGGACTCCACCAGGCATTCCAGAGACCAAATTATTCGTGGTGGTTGGAAAACAGTTGACTTATTCAAGAGGAGCTTTACATAACTGCAAGGGGGAAGAAATGGAAAGATGCTCTCCTCCTTTCTCTATTCAAGTTACCAAAATCCTAAATTAAGAGTAGAGTTTTGGTGGAGTTAAAACAAACGAACAAACTCGCCAAGTTTCTCCTAAATTAAATTACTTATTCCCAACAAAGGGGGAACTCTGCTTTCACTGTGTATTTGTTTTCCAGGAGTAAACTGCAGAGGAACCAACCTCAGGGAGGCTTTGCTCCTGCCCTTTAGCTATTTCTAGCATCTATGATCTTGACCATTTCCACCTAAGTCCACCAAAGGAACTCAGCTTTCACCACGACTATGACTTCAGACTGGTCGAGGTGTTTTCCAGTGAGGTCAAGAGTTGCTGACTTGTTCTTAAAAGTTCCAGCCTGCTGGATCTCTCAATATTTGCATGCAGAAAGATGTATTAAAGTGACTTAGAGATGTCTGAAAGACAGGCGAAGACTGACATCAACCATCGTCACACCGACCACGATAGACCAGGTGGCTGATCTTTCTAAACCGCGGATCAAAACTGACTGAGCAGCCACCTGGGGTCTGAGGCTCCAGGGTCAGCAAACAGAATTATGTTAAACCAAGGAAAGGGCTGCTAACAGCACAAGGGTTTCCTAGGAGGTAAAGGAATTGGAGGGATGCTGTTGTTTCCTGAGATTCCTGGGAAGATCCCGGACATGAGAGGGAATGGAAGGAAGCGAAGAAAGATTCTGAGTCCTCAAATTACTCATCGTTTCCACTTCCTGCCAAGATCACAAATGGTGCTTCACACCCACAAACAGGAGCTGCAGGCTCTGTTCTTCAGGAAGCTGCAGAGAATCAGCCCATTACCTCTGTTCCTTGCGGAAGGTGACTACATGTTGTTTCCTTTGCTTTCAAGCCTCCTCTTTTTACAAGTGGCAGGCTGCACCCTGTCACACACAGATCTTAGGGCCACCACTGAACGTTGAGCTTCTTTCAACACTAACCCTGGAGTGAACTGCAAAGCCACAGTTGAGACTGGGAGCCCCTAAGTTTCTGGGGTGGGGTGGTATACAAACTGAAAATGTTATTTTTGTACCTAGGTATATACTAGGGTAACCAGGCCTTATCAAACAGTTCCTTTTTGTCATCTTTCAGTTTAAACCTAAATGCACTAACTCTTCTTCCTTGTTGTGCTACGCAGACCTAAGGTAACTTGAGACATCTGTAGTTAGATCAAGTGACTTCCGTCAGTCAAAGAGCTGCTGGCAGAGGACATCAGGACAACACTTCCTCCCCGATAGATTCTCCAGAAAGAAGACTCTTGTGATGACACACTGGACTCCACGCAACAGTCTGCTTCCAGAAGAAACAGACAACTTGGGTGACTCAACATTAAAACTACAAATTAAGACCAAAAAACCTCCATCCTACTATTATTAACACTGTTAACATAGAACTAGTAGTCAACCCACTATTTTATTGATCTTCCATATTTAAAAAGCCTTAATAAAATATTGCTATATTGTGTGCTATCAAATATGTAAAATATTTAGCACAGATATTTGAACTCTAATCTCAACATTTACTTTTGCAATGAAAGAGAACAGTGAAGCTGTTCTGATGGATCAAAATATAAGCAATCAGGTGGATATTATACTTGCTGTTCATGTATCTACCTCAGCATCTAATTTATGTCTGTATTTATTTTTGTGGCTTAGACAGTGAAGAATCTTCCTATGACGCAGGAGGGAGGACCTGAGTTCGACCCCTGGGTCAGAAAGAGCCCCTGGAGAAGAGAATGGCAACTCATCCCAATATTCTTGCCTGGGAGATCCAACGGACAGAGGAGTCTGGTGGGCTACAGTCCATTTGGTTGCAAAGAGCTGGACACAACTGAGCGACTTTCACTTTCACTTTTCATGCATTAATACAGAGTACAGTATCTTTGTTTTCACAGATAGGTAGGTACAAATGTTAGTAGTTTTCTTTTTTTTAAAATGGCTTGCCTTGGAATCATATTACATTCTTCAATTAATTCAAGATGGAAGGAAAAATTCAAACAAAGTAGGTAGACAGCTAAAGTTAATATGTTGATGTTAAATTTGGTGACACTTTTGAGAGTGTATTTTTAAGTAGGCTGTAAATTAGTTTTAAAAATATATAAATCCCACAATCTGTGGAACTTCCAAAACACCAGTTCCACAAAAACCATTCTGAAAACCGCTGTCCTACTGAGCTATTTAATTGCTACACAGACCGGGGGCTGAGAACTTCAGTCTACAAGCCTCAAATCTCTTGAGTCAGGTTGTTCCCCATCAGTACCAGCCCCCCACAGGTGACTCTTTGTGGGTGGTTCAGTGTCCCTGGGCCACAGACATTTCCCAGAAGCTACATGGGCCCCCTCTTCAGGGGGCATCCTGTAAACACTATTATCCACAGTACAGGCACTTCAACAGTCTGAGGTGCCCTAGCTCTATTTCATCATGGAGTGAATACAGTAAGAGAGAATTTCTATTTAACAGGGAAAGGTATGGAGGGAACAAAAATGGGCTTACGATGCCTGGTTACAAGAGGTGCATTCTCCTCCACCAGAGTGGATATTCTGCTCTAGACAAAGCAGTTGCACGCCAGACGCAGGTTCAATTCCGAGTCACTGTACTCTAACACAGACTAACAATAATCCAACTCTTTTCACCTGAAGATAACGTGTATGCAAAAATCAATGACAGTAATAAGATGTTTCATATACCGACATCATCAGACAACTTTCTCCAGCCTGCACTTAAATCGAAAAGTTTTCTGGAGCTACTCGTGGAAGTACATAGTGAGTCATCCACTCACTATAGCCATAAACCTATGGCTCTCTATGAAAGTCAACCAGCTGGTCGCTCAGCCGTGTCTGACGCTTGGAGACCCCACAGAGTGTAGGCTCCTCTGGTTACGGAATTGTCTAGGCAAGAACACTGGAGTGGGTTGCCGTTCCCTTGTCCAGGGGACCTTCCTGACCAAGGATCAAAGCTGGGCCTCCTGCATTGCAGGCAGATTCTTGACCGTCTGAGTCAGCAGAGAATAGCACAAAGAAAAGGATTCTTTGGGTCTTTAAACAAGATCTTCCATCTCTTTTGCCCCTCAACTTTCTGATAGTATTTCACATCATAACTCAGAACTGAGAGCTGGTGGGGTCCGCTTCTCATCCACGCTGGTGCTACCACGACAGTGACAGAGTGACTCTGATCTTCTCTCCAACTGCTTAAAGCCATTTCTCTCTTCAATCAATGTCAACATAGTCTGCGCTTTCTTCAGAGACCAGCTGACAAGCAGAGAAACCTTTGAAACTACCACTGAGATGACATTTACATTTTTTTAAAACTCAGTGAGCCAATATTCAAGTACAGTCTTAAAAAATTCAAACAATGCAGAAGTATAAAACAAAAACTTAGTCCCCTTCAATCTCTTCTCTAACCTCTTTTTCAAATTGTTAACAGTTTGGTGTATATCCTTATAGACATTCTCATATAGCTACATAAACAATTACTATTTACTTATCTGTTTCCTATAATTTGGGATCATACACACAGTTCCATTTATTGCCTCTCAAGTTTCCAAAATGTCGTGGAGATCTGTCGGTACCTGCAGATCTATTCCACTGGCTGAGAAACCACAGCCTGGGGGCTGAAGTCAGCTCACACCTGTTTTGCAAAAGCGGGTTCACTGGAACACAGTCACGCTCACGTTCATGTCTAATCTGTGGCTGCTTTTCTGCCATAAGAAGCAAGTAGGGTGATCATCACAGATGCCTAATAGCCTCCGAAGCCTAGTGTCCTAACTATCAGTTTCTTCACAGAAAAACTTTTAAAAAAAAGTTTATTTATTTATTTGGCTGTGCAGGGTCTTAGCTGCAGCACGTGGGATCTAGTTCCCCAACTAGGGATCGAACCCAGGTCCCCTGCATTGGGAGCTCAGAGACTCAGGGCCACTGGACAACCAGGGAAGTCCCCACAGAAAAACAGCTGATGACCTTTGAGCAATTCCATTTTTACCACTGGCCTAATATTCCACCTAAAGAATATATTATCTTTTACTGTTAGATACTTAGCTCCTTTGAAGTTTTCCACAACACGAATAATGCTACAATGAGTAAGTACCAAGGATTACACCTTGAGAACTCTTATTCTAAGCCACTGTGTAATAAGCAACTTGAGAAAGGTGTTTCTAATTACGTATTCCAACCACTAAAAAGGATCATGTGATGGGGCAGAGGTGCCAAATATGGAAACATTAACACCAATCAGATTATAATATATAAATGCATCAAGTTAACACTTGGCACTGTTAAATTTACACAGTGTTACACGTCAAATACACTCATGAGGAAAAAAAAAAGTAAGAGAAAGGTGCTAGGCACACAGGTTGCTCAAAGAATATTTGCTGACAAACAGCTTCTGAATGAATTACACAGCGCCTTGCATATCGCAGGCAACTGATCTTCGCTGAATAAGCTCATTTAAGATAAGGAACTCAAATGCATACTTATTGGTGCTGTTAGTCACTCAGTCTTGTCTGACTCTTTTGAAACCCCATGGACTGGAACCCACCAGACTCCTCTGTCCATGGAATTCTGCAGGCAAGAATTCCTTTCTCCAGGGGATTATTCCTGACCCAGGGATCAAAACCAAGAGTCCTGTGTCTCCTGCACTGGTAGACGGATTCTTTACTGTCTGTGTCACCAGACTTATTGACAGTTAAAAGTAAAAAAAGAAATGCAGTCTGAAGTCACCAAGATCTCCTAGAATATTCACTCAGCTCTTCCCCACTACTGAAGCAAATGACAGAATGGAAGCCACTGCTCCTCTATGTATATAAATCTAAATCACAGCAACCCACCAGTGATGCAGAACACTAAATCATATGAAAAATCTCCATGAAGATTCTTCAAGAGCTACTTACATTCAGTTATTTATTTTTTATTATTAGTTTTATTTTTACTATTAGTTTTATTCAGTTATTTTTCTAATCCACCTGCTGGTTGCGTGGTATGCTAAGAAGCACAGATCGCCCCCCTCAGACACGTGGTCTCTGGGCACATAGTGGCGGCTGGAATTGAGACCCCTGAATATAGTCAAGAGCTTTAAACTAAAGACGGGAACAGCCCCGCCAAAGGGCCTGGAAAAAGCCATGTACACCTGCCCTCCCTTGGACTTAGAGTGAGAATTCTGTGTTACCTATGAATCCAGGGTCTGGATTTACACCATCTGTATCTCCTAGAACCCTGAGTTAGGGAGCTGTGTCTACAGGTTTGGTGGAATTCCAATCCGGCGATGATGAAACCCTACGGGATCCCCGCTGAAACAGACGCAGGACTGCGGCACCACAGGGTCACTGCGACAGAACAGGGACTCCAGAGATTCCCACGGGAGGGGAAAGAGTCTTATGAAGCTGAAGCTGAACTTATGACAAAAAAGAAAAAACCCAGATCCCATGCAAGGAAGGTAAACCGTGATGAAGAAGCATTGGCAAATGCAGGCAGAAGATGCTGACGGTTATTAAACGGTCGAAATGAATCAAGTCCCTAATGGAGAACAGGATGCACACTGCTTGGGGATGTTCTTTTCTGCGTGCTCAGCTGTGTACTAGTTTTCTAAAACACTTATTTTGGTGAAAAGACATTTTTAAGAATTGTTTCATAGCAGAAAGCGGGTGTTCGGCCTGCTGCACTGCCGGGATATGAACTTCATGCAGCCAACTAAGAAACGTGGTCTCTCCCCGTTCTTCTCTGAGGCCAACACTCCTGCCATGGAGAACAGGCACTTCACAGGGGAGTCAATTCTTTGCAGTGGAGGAGGGAATTTCCACAGCTCTCACTGGTACAGACTTAAAAGAGAAATGGAGTATTTAACACACAGGGTGGCTCACTCTGCTGCGCTGTTAGGCAGCCTCATGGTATGTGTGATCCTGGAGGATTCTGGAGGGAGGAAGAGGTGCCAGGATGGTAGGTCAGGGGTGTGAACAGCGACGTCCTCCTCGTGTTTACTTTAAGTACCTTGCAATGAATGCAAATTTACCTGTGCTCAATAATATCACTCATAAATTATATGTAGTTTCAACTAAAAGACAAACTCCTGTAGAAACTGTACATCTGAGAATATTAAAATAACTAGTAACTGATCAGCAAACAAGAAAATGGCAACGCTGACTTCTCATTCCTAGAATGAGCTCTTTGGAAGTATAATATAGGACACATGTGTCATCTTATTACACACACACACACACGCAACAGACTCTTCTGGAAGTATAATGTAGGACACGTGTGTCATCTTTTTACAGTACACACACACACAGCAGACACACACACACACAGCACGCATAGCACAGCACACACAGCATGCACACACAGTACGTGCACGCGCGCACACACACACCAGACTCTTCTGCCCACGAATTATCCAGGCAAGGAAACCGGAGTGGGGCGCCACTTCCTGCTCTAGGGGATCTTCCCGACGCAGGGACTGAACCCACGTCTCTTGCACCTCCTGCAGTAGCAGGCGGATTCTTTACCACTAGTGCCACCTGGGAAGCCACGTGTAGTAGGCTAAGAATGTTCTAATGCTAGATAAGCATATCAAAAAGGACCTGGTGACCGCTGCCTCAGACAACCAAGTCACTCCAGCACTGAGAAACTGTGTCTAGCAGCTAAGAAACTATCCTGGCGACAAGGCACTGGTCTACTAAGAATGAGTCCTCTTAGAGCCTGAGCTGCAGACTAACGTGCTGGGGACATACTGGACATTGACAGCCTTTTGTCTCCTCGAGGTCGCACGGAACATGTGACAGTGCTGGAGCCCTCTATTTCCTGGTAAGTCACACACGACGGAGGGCATGCATGTGTGTGATATCTGCCCACGAGCATGAATACAGACACGAGAGCTCCCCAGAGGCTTTCTTTAAGGAAAAACAGGACAGAAGAACAAAGAGGGCTGAGACAACATGTGGAGTAAAATACATCCATGCAAGGCATTTTACAAACACGTGTGGGTCAACACCAGTTGTCTAAAAAGTCACAACAGCTGCAGCACGGATAACACGGGCTCTGCGCCAGCTGTCACTCCACTCTGCCTCTAAAATTTAAGGAGGCAAGTAACTGGAAATTATTATTGTAACTCTTGACTCTGCTCAGGTACAGTTTTAAAAATTTTCAAATTTCAGTAAGTTAACTATCTTGTGTTAACAAGTCACTCACAATATTTCACACAAATGACTAAAATCAAGACCGGGTCGTGACATCACAGTCTGGGCAGTGCTTCTTGGGGACTGGGTTAGTCACTGTTCGGTCCAAACTGGTTACAGGTGTAACATGACGCCCATCACCTCCGCCTTCTGATGACTGGCCCTTCACATCAGCCACGTCTGACCACAAGCGGCCTCCCTGATCTTCCCCACTGTGCACGATGAGCCCTACTCCTTTCTGGGTGCAACCGCATTTTGAGATGTAATGCCTCATAGCAAGGGTCTGCAAACTGCAGCCTGCTTTCGTATGGCCCATGAACTGCAAATGGTTAGCACTGGAGTGAGCCAAAGTGACTGACAAGGGACCACTGGGCGGCTTCGGGCTTTGAGGCTATGAGATGGTTTTCATGCTGACATGGACTTCCAGAATAAGGCAGTGGCTTAGGGACAGCAGGAGAGGAAATTTGAAATCGGGCTCTTTGAGAGACATTAAGGGCTCCGCATTCTCTTATCTGGAATCTATGTCTCCAATGCTGTTTAAAGGAAGACAGAAAAAGGGCTACTTCTCCACATCAAAGAGGGACAGATAAGGGGTGGGAAGGACAGGAAACTAGAAACGAACGTTTCCAAGCCTGGGGCGTTTTACTGCACAGAACACACGCATCTCTTACTTGCACACGTGTAGGCGTCTTTGCTGGTGAAGGGCTTCATACACTGGCTGCAGACAATGGGACCCACGATCGAGATGGAACTGAAAGCGTGCCCGTTCACACTCTTCTTGTCCTTCTCCTTCTCTTTACACTCTTTTTCCTTCTCCTTAATTTTATCTTTTTCTTTTTCCTTTTCCTGCCAAAGAAAATAACCGACATTACATTGTTAACCAAACACTGGAAGGCCTTCCCTTCTAGAAGGCTACTGGGCTACCTGTGGTCAACAGTGGCTGGTCAATGTTTTGAATCAAAGTTAGGAATGCTGTCTTGGACATAAAAAAATTTTTTTATCAAGTTGTGTGCATTCGAGTTGCATTAGAAAAACCTTAGGAGGATTGGGCAGGTTGAACAGTTTTGTCCCTGGCTTGGAAAGTCAAAGTGTTAGTCGCTCAGTTGTGTCTGACTCTTTGCACCCCTATGGACTGTAGTTTGCTAGGCTCCTCTGTCCATGGGATTCTCCAGGCATGAATACTGGAGTGGGCTGCCACTGCCTTCTCCAGGGGATCTTTCCAACCCAGGGATTGAACCCAGATCTCCTGCACTACAGGTGGATTCTTTACTGTCTGAGTCACCAGGGAAGCTATGCCAATAGACACGTTCATTGCCTAGGCACCAGCATGGGCGCTGGAGGAGGAGGAGCCTGCAGGCCTCCTGAAACAGCCAGCGCCGAGCCCAGTTGCAGGGCGGGGAGCAGAAGAAAGGATGCGATGGTTCTGGGACCAGCCTGAGGGAGAGATGATTGGGCAGCGTGAAAAACGACTCAGGGTTCCCCACAACTGCTTCCCATCCATCACATACCCTTAAGAAAAGGCACACATCTGATAACTGCCTCCCCTACTCTAGCCAGAAACGTGAACTATCCCCCACACAGACATTTGCTGTTCCTACTAATCAAAAGTTTCAAGGTTCAGCTTTGGCCCAGTTTTCAAACTGGAGGAGGAGGGGTTTAAACCCTAAAAATGCAAAGAAATACTAATAAGTGTTAGATCCTTAATAAAATATCCAAAGCAGCCAGGGGCATTTCAGGTACACACTACCCTTAGGAGATGAGGACCATGTGGTCTAATCATACACTCTTCATAAAAGGTCCTTCCCAGACATGGTTAGATAGACACTTGGCTGGTTAATCAACAGCAAATGAATAATTTTCTTTCAAACTAACTGGACCCTGAACTGCAATGTACAGAGGCAGGAGGAATGCATTTAGTAGTGGTGGTCATCACCAACTTTAGGGTCCTCATTTTCCAGGGCATAGAACAACACTATTGCTGTCATCCAAAACAATCCCTGAAAAAAGAGATACCCCGATGTCAGGTATCATGACAACTATCAAAGGTCTTATTTTCAATCAATGCCTTCTATCTACATTATTTCATCTGAATCAACAACTCTGAAGTGAGTAAGGTGGGCGTTATGCCTCCCATTTCCTAACTGAAAAGATAAATAACAAAGATAATAGCAGGCAAGAGTTGGAACAATCACTATGTGCCAAGCACTGCAGAAAGCAACTGACGTGAAATTTTTCATTAACAACCCAATGGCGTGTAAGGACCAGCTATGATTTCCATGAAACACTTGAGGGCCGAGGCTGAGAGATGGCTCATGTACTAGATAGAGGCCACACACCAGTAACTGCCCAAGCTGGAGCTAACTTCCAGATCTGCCAACTGTAAAGCTCAGCTCCTGGTCACTGCACTCTACTTCCAAGGACTAGAGACGTTTGTGCACTCACAGAATGTCACACAGCAAATATCTGCAGTTAAAATAAAAAACCCAGGTCTTCTGACTCTGTATTCAGAACCCATCTGCTATACTGAAATGGTGAACATTTGTTAAGTTTGTGATTCACGTAAAGTCCTTTGTTAACAGCATGCATATAATAAAAATCTAAGAATCAAATTGCTACACTTTAGAACTATAAAAAACAACAGGAGAGGAAGGGAGGGAAAACAAACCACTTCACTTTATAAAACAGGAAACTGTTCTGAGTGAAAATTCGTTAACTGCTAAAGTATCTAAAACTCTAATAAAAATCAGGATGAAGAAACTGAGTTTTTCTAATAATTTTTCTTTGAACTAAATTTTGTTAAAGGCTTCTCATATACAAAATGTTAAACTGAAGAGCACCTGACCTTTTTGCTCAAGAAAGCTAAAAAAGTTGCTCTGAGAGTTAAGGTCTGTGGGCAGCTAGCTTACTCTCCCAAACCTTGCTATGCTCTTCAAATCTGAACAGATAATCTCCCCATCCTTTGCGAGAATCCCAACCAGCTCCTCCAAGGATAAAAACAAAACAAAACAACAAACTCCACTGTCTCTCTCTGTGCTGGTCAGAAGCTAGTGCTGTAAAGAAGTCAGGCGCTTACCTCCCCATGCTTTGGTCCTATGAATCTCACTGTTATGAGGGGTGCTTCATGAAACCGACCCCATTTTGCCGACATGATTCGACCCCCATGCCAGGAAATACGCTCTCACGGGAGGAGGGGCTCATGCCGGCGGGCCAGGGCCTGGCAGTTTTGAGCTGCCATTAGAGCAACCACTAGAGAAACTGTAAGAGGAAGCTGGGGACTGGTTGAGAAAAGGAAGGGGGGAGGGCTGAGGCTGCGGGTTTCCTTAAGATAAGCTTAACCATTTGCATGCTGCTGGTCCAGCCTACCGCCCAGGCACAGAGGACCCAGGGCACGACACCGGACAAATTCCCCTGCACACGCTGTGTGGACAGTGCTAAAGTGGCAAGACGGGAGCTCTGGCAAAACGGAGGCGGATTTTTTTCTCAATGCTGGAAGTTAAGGAACACATCTATTTAAACAGAGGTCCTCATTTGAAAAACCATACATTTCTAAAGAAAACATTTTTGGTGAAGTCGCCTGTGGAAAGGCAGTGATTGGCTGTTTTCTGAAGTTTGATTTTTCCAGGTTTAACTCCTGCCAAAATGTGTGCTGGGGAAACGGAAACAAATAGCATTTAATGGGGATAATGCAAGAGACAACTACACTGGGATACTATGAGGGGAAGTGATATTTTGATTCTTCTAAACCTACCATTTTAGACAAGTAATTATGATTTTTAAAAAAACTCTCTGGAAAACTGTGAAACATGCTATGATTAAGCGACTAAAGAAAAAAGAGAGATGATGACATCTAACACTGGTTTAAGTCTTGGCAAACACTTCTTTACCCTAGTTGGCACCTTTGAAAGGCTAAGATGTTTAGTTCTTTTTCAGACACTTCACGGGAACTGGGAGGTGAAGTTGAATGTCTTGTCATGAAGCCAGGGAGCAGATTAACATCTGGGCAGGAATCTAATCCTGGCATCCAAAAAGGCCTACTTCAAATCAGATTAAGGATCTATCTCAAACATCTCTGACCATCTCCTACTCGTCTGCAAAGAGGAAAGCTTAGAAAAAAATAAATCGGTGTGACAGGGTGGTTTAGAGAGGGTCACACCCCACTCCCTCTGTAATGAGGACACTATACACACACACACACACACACAGTATGTACAGCATGTGTGTGTGTCTGTTATGAGCCTGCAGCAAGCAGACCACTTATCAGGAAACAGCACTACCTCTTAAAGATACTGAAGCACAAAAGCAGAAACTGCCTGCCAGTCTTCCTGTTCTATTTCCTGTTTAGCTTCTCCCTCTTTCACACACACACACGGCTCAACATATTTATTAACTCATGCCAGTTAATGAGAATTCTTGAAAGGGCCTATAAAGGATCAGTACTCAACTTCCCCCAAATGTCTCATACTCACATGGCTACAGATATGAAAAAATAAATATATATATAGCATGTATTATGTTACACATATAGCATACTATATATAGAGTGCTTACACTAAAAAACTAGTGCTAACACCTATAGTAGCATTTCAATTTTTTAAGCATTATGGAGAAGTAACATTATTCAATGGGTAAGAAAACCAGTAGAGCCAGCATCATGACACCAGGAAAATATTCACTTATTTTTATGTTATCCTTTTAGAGAATCAAACATTTCTGAATGGAAAAGCCCTCCTGTGGGTACAATGGCAAAGACAGACAAGGTATTTAATGCAACTTAACATAAATGTGGGGCTTTCCTGGTGGCTCAGTAGTAAAGATTGCCCTGCAATGCAGGAGACGTGGGTTTGATCCCTGGGTTGGGAAGATCCCCTAGAGAAAGAAATGGCAACCCATTTCAGTATTTTTGCCTGGGAAATCCCACGGACAGAGGAGACTGGTGGACTACAGTCTGCTGCTAAGTTGAGTCAGTCATGTCTGACTCTGTGCGACCCCATAGATGGCAGCCCACCAGGCTCCCCTGTCCCTGGGATTCTCCAGGCAAGAACACTGGAGTGGGTTGCCATTTCCTTCTCCAATGCATGAAAGTGAAAAGTGAAAGTGAAGTCGCTCTTAGCGACCCCATGGACTGAAGCCCGCCAGGCTCCTCCGTCCATGGGATTTTCCAGGCAAGATTACTGGAGTGGGATCCCATTGCCTTCTCCGGGACTATAGTCTATGGGGTCACAAAAACAGCTGGACACAACTTAGTGACTAAACAACAATACCATAAAATGCATTACTTCACCAATTCTCCTGTTTCTCACTATTTTTTTGGTACATAGACAAAAGCTGAGCTATCCTTTGTGAGCTATCCTTCAAAAACAATCTTATTTGAAGTGAGCTGGTAACAATGATCAAAGGTGACTCTTAAGCTTCTTAATAAACTGATAATGTGGCTAAAGGGGTGCCTGCACCCCTGATAATGTGAAGTGGGTTGCAATCCAGGGTTACAGATTTGTAACTTTTGGAGAATTTCCATCGCTAGAGATAACACAAGCTGCCAGAGACCAAATCTTGGGGCCAAGAGCCTGAAAGGGGAAGCAGTCTCATTGCAAAAGAGTCCAGCCACTCTGACGGAGAAGCTGGGAGGTGAGAGGTCACCTAAAGATGGCCTGCTGCTGCCGCCAGGCTGCACTTGCACGGACACTACCTTCTTTTTGCCTGCCCCCTTCTCTTCAGCCCTCTCCTAGCCAGCTCCAGACTCCAGCCCTTTGAGGTTACTTCTTTTTGCCTGCCCCCTTCTCTTCAGCCCTCTCCTAGCCAGCTCCAGACTCCAGCCCTTTGAGGTTACTTCTTTTTGCCTGCCCCCTTCTCTTCAGCCCTCTCCTAGCCGGCTCCAGACTCCAGCCCTTTGAGGTTACTTCTTTTTGCCTGCCCGCTTCTCTTCAGCCCTCTCCTAGCCGGCTCCAGACTCCAGCCCTTTGAGGTTACTTCTTTTTGCCTGCCCGCTTCTCTTCAGCCCTCTCCTAGCCAGCTCCAGACTCCAGCCCTTTGAGGTTACTTCTTTTTGCCTGCCCCCTTCTCTTCAGCCCTCTCCTAGCCGGCTCCAGACTCCAGCCCTTTGAGGTTACTTCTTTTTGCCTGCCCGCTTCTCTTCAGCCCTCTCCTAGGCAGCTGCAGACTCCAGCCCTTTGAGGTTATTAACAAAATTAAAAGAAAGAGACACTGTGCAGCTCACTCTTGCCGAAGAGTGAACATGAACTGGACAGTATTACTCGGCAGAAGTCAGATCACAAGATATGACCTGGTCTGTGACCTGAAGCGTGCTTCTCTGGGCCGCGGTTGGGGAAATAAGGAGAGCGGTGCGACATGTTTTGAAAGGTCGGGTCCCAGTTTCTGTGTTCAGCCTCGCGTCATTTCGCTCACGTCTGCTCGTACTGCCTCGCCAAAGCCATCAGTGGCGTATTCACTACTCTGCCCCTAAGCTGGCGTCACGAGGGAGGTGGATGGAGAAGGGGGAATTCTCCACTTCACCCTGGTCTTCTGGTTAAAAGTTTGTTTGGAGAAAAGATTTCACGGGTTAAAACCAAAAAAAGGCAAGAGAAACACTTGGAGTCATCCGAACAGACGGTAAATATCATCCAGGTAAAGACCGTGTGCTTTGGTTCCTCCACCTGCTTGTCAGCACCTAGCAGAATGCTGACTCCATCAGACTCTCTTGGCCAATTAACACTGCTCTTTCAAGGAGGCCGCCTTCTGTTGACGCCCAACCAGAGGCCAAGGCAGCTGGTAAGAGAGGCACGGCTCTATTTTGAGCCCTGCGGCCACACAAAGAATAATTAAGTGTTCTGCCTTCTTTAACCTTAACTGTTTTGAATCATAAAACAAGGCTAAGCAGGAGGTTAGCGCTTAAACAGGAGACTATTCTAGAAACGGTTCGCTAGCCTCTTCGTGAGTCTTCCAGTTTGCCTACTTTCTGTCCATTCTGCACTTGGGCAGGTGAAATGAGAAAACAAAATTGTGGTGGCAGGTTTTCTGGAAAAATCTGAGTGATGACCAAACCTAGTATTTGCTGAAAGAAAAGAGATCTTACCTCATTTACAAAACTTAATAATTATGTACCTGTGCGTATGCATATAACACACAGATATATAGTGATTCCTGTGCAAGAAGTCCTTAATTGAGTCCCAATTTTTTTCCTGCTTATTTTGTTGGAGGCTAGATGGGTGAACAGAGTGAGTGTAGGAAAGTGAGAGGCAGAAAGTTCTCCCCACTGATTTGAAACATCTTCCGATTTAGCAATGGGAATTAGTATAAGAAAGTTAACTTTTTTTTCTTCTAAAAATACATTCAAAAAATATCAGAAGAGTTTTTATCTGTAATGTGGAATTATTACAGATACTTTTTATTTCTGATGTTTTTCCAAGATGAGGTACCTTACTCCTAATAAAAGGAGATAATATCTACTTTACAGTATGTGGAAAGGATTAAATCAGATAATACATGGGAAGCTTTCAGCATACAGTAAAAACTCAACTGATAGTGTTATCCCTTATTGTTGTTTTTCTTGCTGTTAGTTTTCTTCAGGTATTAGCTTCCTGCAGCCAGCATCTCTCAACTCAATTCCACAGGACCCCCCCATGTAATTAGTTTCTGGGTGTGTGCTGTGCCTGGAGCCTACTGAGGGCTGGCTGAGGGGGTCCCACAGAAACGCCCACAACAGTACTTACCTTGCTCTTTTTACTGCTGGACATTTTGTTCTTGATGTAGCTGAATGTACGACTGACTTTGGTTCCACTCTTTATTTCAAAATCTTTCTTGGGGCTTTCTTGTGGCAGGAAATTAAAGTTCTCTTCTGTTATACTAAATAGAGAACAGAAGAGTTTTTTAAAAGATTACAGAAGTTGTTTTTTTTTTTTAATTAAAACACTCTACATATAATTCTTTGTAACCATCACTATCAGGTATTATTTTGGCTACAAGTCACAGCCAACTTATATGCTCATGTGCCAATGAGAAAAGGGCTAAGAGGTGGCCAGAGGCTGCTGAAAGGTTTTATATAATAATATCAACTCAACATAGCATACCACAATGCTCACGTCCTATTGCGAAAACTTGGCTAAATTTTCTTATGTCAGTTATTAGTGTTTCACTAATGGGTTTTCAGGGATCTGATGCTAACTGTTGATTAGTATTAATGATCAATTAGTCATTAATTACTTTATCTGAAATTGCTTAACCTAAAACAGCACCCAATGTATAAACTTCTTTGCATTAAACAGGTGTCTAAAAAGAAACCCACAGATGCAAACCAAGGAGTTTTTATGACTGAATGCATGTACAAGTTCCCTCATAGCCGGGGTCACACCTTTTATTTAGGTTTCTGGCACACTGGACTGTCAACATGTGAAGTCGGCTATGCACGATTTAAGGAGGGAATATATTGAATGGTAGGTAGAACCGGCACTGAGGGCAGAAAGATCTACTGCAGGGCTTTCACAGAGACCTGGAGGTACTGGCCTACTTGTTTAGGACACCTATGTCCTAAGTCCATCCATGATGGGTATCTCCAGACCCTGGGAAATTCACAAAGGTTGAGTTCCTCAAAGAATGCGGGGCCCTTGTACACATTATCATCTTTGCACAAAAAGAACTACGTAGAACTGTTACATAATACATCATCTATTATACAGAAATCCATTCAAACTACTTTTCCTAGTGTCCCAAAACAGTTACGCTAGAAGTTTTCCATTGGAAAAGTAATGTTTGCCTCGAGGGCTTCTGTGAGAGCAGAGACAAACAGGACCACATGGGTCCTGTTCAGTAGCTCAAGTCTATTTATATTTAAAATACTGCTTGAAATATAAAGCAGTCTGTTACTAAGACAAAGGGGAAATGAAAATCACTGCTCTAGAAAGAACAAAGAGTAAGCAGAATATGGTTAAGTGCAAACAAGAGGACTCATATCGAGAGAGAGTTCTGGATTACTGGGTCACAATTGATTCCTTTGTGAAAAGGAAGGCAACTTATAAGACACTGCAGGGCAACAATCAGAATCCCAATTATGCTTAAAATCAAATATTTAATCTCATAAGCTTGAATAATAAATAATGAGTCAAAATAGCAATCTTCTGCCTGCTGTTAAAAACCAAGTCACTTCCCTGGACAGAGATGTGTACTGTCTGAACCTACACAGAAGAAAACAGCTTTAAAGCTTCCGAGGGCTAAGTAGGCAGCAATACTGCGTGAATACCAACACACACACACACTGTGAAACACAATGTTCTTGGACTTGGAAATTCCCGTAAGCAAAGAGTGCAAAGTTCATGAAGTTAACACAAGTGTATCCTTATGTGAGTAGGTGCACCGATAATCTCCATCTACAGGACGCCACAAAGAATAAAGTAGAACGCTATCCAGGACATAAATTTAAACCGATATTCCAAATTTATCAACCAAGGAAGTAAAATTCCAATAAGCGCAATTAACTTATTTTGCGTAAATGTGTTAAGACATTCTGGATTTCCTTCATTTCATCTTCAGAAAAGGGTAGCAAAATAAACGTATATAGTACCTCCCAGTCAGATTAGAGCTGGTGCTGTGGAAGGGCCGCGAACCTGGAAAACAAGAACGGCAGGAAAAACATCAGAACAAAAGCATCTTACCTGGATAACAGATAAAATGTTTAATGTTTTTGTGACTGACACAGATAAAGCAAAAGTAGCCTCTGAAAGCCAGTGTGGGGTGCTTTTCCTTCTGAGGGTTTGGAAGAAGGAAAACTTGAAAATGAAACCCTCAAATTAGAACTGGAAATTGGCAGCAACTGGGAGTGAATTTCTCATGGGGAAAATTTTTTTAAATCCAGGATTCAAGTAACCAAAGAAACCCCAAAATGAAACAACAAAAATGCTCAAATGTATGTCTAATTCCTGTTCTTACGAAGGTTCAGAGTCCATAGGCCATCTTTCTGAGATGCTGTCAGAGAGGAATACACAACAGGAAATGACATGTCATTTTCTGCATGCTGTTTAACCTTGTGTTCATATATGTCTATATTAAAAGTCTAGCTAATATATGCCTGACATTTTCCTGAGCATTCCTAGAAATGGATTAGAGCATTAGGAAACCAACAGAAAAGAGCATTAGACCCAACTTATAAGGTCTAGGGTTTGCCACTAATTTGGGGTGAGATCTCCAGACTTCATTTCTTCATCTCTGAAATAAGGAAGATAAAACAGATGCGAAAGGTCTTTCTAATTGATACTGATCAGATGAGTAGGGCAGATACATTAGTCCTCCTTCCATAACCATCAGACCATAAACTGAAATGAGCCATTACATCAATAGCTAAATAAGACAGGGCATTAAATAAAACAAACACAGAAGCAGTGATACCATTATTTTACCTATGATAGGTTAATGACAAACGGTTTCCAAGTTTTAGGAGATCAGGCATAGAAACACCTTCTGTGTGTGATTCCAGGTAGACAAAGGTTGCTCTATGTAGCTACTGTTGTAATGTGGACAAAATACGCCTTTCTCCTTGAGGTTACTGAAACTTCAGTTTGATAGAGATTTGGAAAATGTTCTGCTACCAGATTATCAACATTTGAAACTCTTAAGAACTCCCAAATTGTTCCAGATTTTTGAATAGAAATGTAGCTAACATGTATAAATAACGCATTTGAAACTTAAAAATGAATTCAAAGGCTTCAAAAGATCGCTTTCACAGTTTTCCCTTTTACTTGTCTGGGGTTCTCCTTCTGCTTCACTTATGAGGCACAGTAACAACAGCCAGAAGTGGAGGAAGAGCAAGACCTGGGATCTATCTTCCAGCTCTGCGTGATCTGGTGAAAACACCAACATTTAAACCTCCGAATGCCTTCATTCACCTAAACAAACGAGTGCGGTTTAGACTGGGGGCTTTAGAAGTTTTACACTTAAGGAGCCCCGAATGATATAAGCACCATCAAGTTCTCTCAGGCTGCCAGGATTCTGCTGTACATGTAATCAATTATCTAGTAAGTTACCACCTTAGTAATATGAACAAAGCAAAAATAAAACCCATAAAGAAAAACACCAACCAGCAGAGAGCCTGGCCAAGACTAAGCTCCCAGAAGGTTTCTGTCAAATAAACTAAGAACTCAACAAATACTCTGAGAATCTGTAACTCCTATAAGGATTTCCAACTTTTTTGCTGCTAAAAGATACTTCAATTCATTTTAATTCATTTATCATAACCTCTCAAAGATATGGTTCTGAAAGCAGTGATTAATTCACCAATGTTTCTAAAATAAATGCTTCTGACTTTCCCTAAGTGTCAAGTTTTCAGAGCATCTAAGAACATGATATAACCAAAGTTACTTCCATAACATAATTGCAGACAGAAGCAAAGAAATCTGTCATTGAATTTAGCCTATTAAGTACTACTGCAAGTAAATAACATATTTCAACGAGACCTATTTTGTTTTAAGGCATGAAACAACCTGCAGACCTAATACAGTAACACTCCAGAACTGGAGCTGTTAGGCGGACATAGTATTCGTAAAAGCGTGTTCCACCCATGGAACACTTGTCTCCTGAGACGTCACACGTTGTCTTGCACATACTGTGGTTTACCTGGTTAATACATTTTGGAATCACAGCATATTGAACACTACCTTCAAAATTCGCAAGATACACATAAGCCTTTGAAACCTGCTTAAAATAGTTTCCTAAATTTATATGGTCAAGAATCAACCCTTTCCCCCAACCGCCCCATCCCTCTACCCCATAATTCTCACTGTATTTTTGAGTTTAAGGAACACATTTTGAGGAATGCTGGATATTTGATTCAAGGGTTTCTCTGAGCTTCTATACTTTGTGATGATATTATGTTGGATTAACTGAGTAACCGGGGCTGATTAACTGAATAACCAGTCATAATTTTGTATTAGTGGTAGAAGAAATACTATTGGAACCTTAGTTTTATTTGTCATGCTAACCTATTTCCAAGCATATTACAAATACTCAACAGCCTTGAGAATTTGTAAAAGCTCAAAAGTTGTAGATGGAGTTTCACAACTTCCCTCCTATGACAGCTGGTATGGAGTGAAACTCTTATGTGCCTATACCAAAGGCATCTTACTTGTGAAAAAGTGTTGAACATATAAGATACTCATTTGTGCATAAGCCACTTTCCTTTAAGAACAATGCAAAAATGTCACCCTGAAGTTGATATTGCTAAATATTAAATTTTAATGTTTAAGTATTAAATACTGCTCAAACTTAGGATCAGCAAATGGTGCTGAATTAGGATGCTTAATCACATTTATATTATAATTGCCTAAGACTAATATGATTTATATGAAATGAAAACAATTCATTATTTAGCTTTATATAGCAAGTATTTTCTCCATTAAAAGCAGCAATCCTGGAATTGTCTAGAAATCTCATACAACTGAAAAGAGTAATTTTCATGGGGGTCAGCATTCATTTCCTCTCTGAGTTTACTAAAACTAATACTAAATTAGGTTATTATTAAGTAATGATATAATAATCTGAAACCTACAGTGTAGTGAAAGGATTCAAAACTAAAAGTTCCAAAGGAACTTCTTCCATCCAATTAATTCATGTGGTTTAATCTCAAAGAAAGATATTCTTAAAGAAACGGTCTGGGGTAGTTCCCTGGTGGCCTAGAGGTTAGGATTCGAGCTTTCACTCCCATGGCCCGGGTTCAGTACCCGGCTGGAGAACTGAGATCCCACAAGCCATGCAGCATAGCACCCCCGCCCCACCCACAAACAAAAAAACGGACAAAGATGGGGGGAAAAAAAGGTGAGAAGAAAGAAGTCTGACAGTGACTTTTAAATGTCACAGATGGACATCTAGGTATCTGCCCTATGAGACAAAAAAGGGGAAACAATGACAGTGAAATTCACATGACTGAATGGAGCGTTTTGAGAAGTCAGTATGCAGCGTTATAAAAGGCACCAGGTGGGATGGGAGCCCCGTATGCCTTTGCAGGTATCTCTGTTCTGAGACGACGTCTTGGGCCTTGGAACTGGGTCACTGGATCAGGCAACATTGGTGGTGTACAAGACAAAAACTTTATTCGTTTATCCAAATTCATTTTCAAAGCTAAGCATGAAGGCGAATGATTCAGCAGTGGTGACATGCAAGAGGATAAAAGCCCCCCAGTCTCTTAGTAGGAAGCCTACGGCATTTTCAGCACTGGTCAGGCCCTGGAGAGCAGCCACTGGACCCCAAAGTTGCTTACTTACTATGCAACTCCTCCTCCTCATCACTGGAGTAAGAAGAGCCAAGAGAAAAGAGAGTTTTAGACTTAAGGAGGAGAGGTGAGATGCTGACGGAGAGCGAGATCCGCCGTGCCGGCCGCATCTGCTGCTGGGCTGAGGAACAGGTTAACAGAAGACATTAGCGCCTGCGGATCACACCAGAACAAAGACCCACGGTGCCGAGAACCGTGCCACTGGCCTGAAGGATGCCAGGGGCGGCTGTCTGGGCCTCGAGGCACCAACTATTCACACGTCCACCTTTCTTTCTCAATATGCAGAAAGGTAATGCGGCTTAAGAAAATGCCTCCAACAAAGACAGTACTTGTTAGATTATGAAAACAGGAAGCGCACTACTTTTCACAGCCATCATTTACAGCTGGAGTGCCCCCCACCCTGTTTAAGGTAAGGAAACGCCTTGCATGGTGGTGGTCCTCGGGATTCGTTATCGGCTCTCTTCCCGCCCACCCCAAACCTCCTCACTCACTGTTGCCTCCTCAGGTACAATCTGCAGGTGACACGGTGATGATTCAAAGCTTTCTATTTTCAAGTCTGGTCTGTCCTTTGAATTCAAGCCTCACTGGGCAGACATCCCACAGCAGCTCAAACTCAACAAGCACATACATCAACTCAGCCCCTTCCTCCAGACTTGTTCCTCCTCGTTTACTCTCTCCTTTGGTGAGCGGTGCCTAGCATCTAACTCATCATACAGGACAGAGACCTGGACGCTGCCCTTGAATCCTTTTATCGCCTCTCACTCAGCCCTTTTAATTCTGTCTTCTAGAATCCTCTGAACATCAACTTCTTCCCTGCTGCCACTGGTCTGCACCTGCTTTGGGCCAGCATCTGCTCTCATGAGAACGCTGCAAGAGCCTTCTACTCACCTACCAGCCTCTCCTTCCCAACATGGTCTTCAGTGAGGCCTCTCTGCAGTGTCAGAATCAATCAGTTGATTTAACAAAAACCACTCCACTGCCCTCAGACAAGAAGCCCAGAGTCCTCAGTCTCGCTTTCCACCTGCTAACAAATCCAGTGATGCCCTCTTGGTCTTGACTTTGGTATCACTTCTCCCCAGGGCTTCCCTGGTGGCTCAGACGGTAAAGAATCCGCCTGCATTGCGGGAGACCTGGGTTCGATCCCTGGGTTGGGAAGATCCCCTGGAGGAGAGCATGGCAACCCACTCCAGTATTCTTGCCTGGAGAATCCCCATGGACAGAGGAGCCTGCTGGGCAACAGTCCAAAGGGTCACAAAGAGTTGGATATGACTGAAGCGACTCAGCACAGTACCCAGTTAGGCTTCTCTGACCCCTCGAGTAGGGGCTTCTGAGCACCCAATGTTTCTTTCAACTGCCACATGTACCATCATCTGCTACCTTCAACTGTTCTCATGCCCTTGAGCTGAAGTGCGGGGAGAAAAGGAATTGTATCTGGAGGCCATGCCCCTCCTTTCACTGTCTCGCCTGGTGCCTGGCAAAGGACAGGTAACTTTGACTAATTTAACAAATGAATACATGAATTTCCTTTTGTCAGGCTTTCTGTAAGGTCAACATCCTAAATAAAATGAAAGAAAAAACCCTGTACCTACTCAGCACAACAGACACTCCATACCCCAGGTAAATGCCGAGCACTGGCAGACCAAAGGGTGCAGCCACAGCGCCTAACAGAGTGCAAAGAACGCCACAAATTCACGTGCATCGGCTTTGTCAGCAGTGGCAGTCCAGTGCAAAAGGAAGATACCATTTTAATGTGTGTTCTACAGTATTCCCAAATGTGAAGCATGTATATAAGAAATGAAAATAAGCTCTCTTAATTACCCAAATCTCAGAGAATCCCCTTCTTCTGTCACACAATCATGGATCATAAAGAAAAACCTACTTGTAAGAATAAGTAGTATCTCCAACATGTATGGAAAGAATATGTTCTGCTAATACAGGGATTCAGTTTTAAAATGCACTCAAATTTAATGACCATAAATACATTCCAGCCTCATACTTTAATCAAAAGGCCAATACCAAAAGTCAATCTGGGGATTTCCCTGGTGGTCCAGGGGTTAAGAGTCTGCCTTGCAATGAAGGGACACAGGTTTGACCCCTGGTTGGGGAACAAAGATCACACCTTCTGAGGGAGCTTATAAGCCTACACACCACAACAAAAGACCCTGCTTGCTGCCTGAGACCTCACGCAGTCATAAACACAAATTTTTAAAAAAGTCAATTTGCTTGACCGAATTTCTGTTCTGATGAATTTGTCAAATATTATCTTCTCCAAATAGAACTACCCTAAGAAAGTAAATGTATTCCAATAATGTCTCCTCCCACCGTCCAGTTAAGAGAGAGAGACTAAGCACAGAAAGCAGAGATAAAATACCGTCACTGGCGCCGCTGCCCAGCTGCCCAGAGGCCCACTCTGATCTTTGGTCATGTGGGTCACTTCGTGTTGAAGATCTGGTACATTTTATACATCAAATGCCACAGTTTGGTTCTTAAGACTCACTCACCTTTCGTGGTCAATTACAAGCGAACGTTACTGTCCAAGCATGCCCAGGAACTTGGCCAATTCACCCACCCCGAGTGAAGGTCTGAGAACGATCCCAAGGACAAGTGCCACCTGGGGACACTGTTCTCTGTGACAACAAGCCATGTGAAATGAAGGGCAAAACGAAACCTCCGTAAGAAGCCCAGGAGGTCTCACGGTGCACTGGGTGCCACTCTCCCACTGACATGCTCAGCAGGGCACGCACGTGTGCATGCTGAGTCGCTTCAGCTGTGCCTGACTTTCCAGCGATGGACTGTAGCCCCCCAGGCTCCTCTGTCCATGGGATTCTCAAGAATACTGGAGTGGGTTGCCATGCCCTCCTCCAAGGGATCTGCCCAACCCAGGGATCGAACCCCAATCAACCCCAGAGTTTATTGTCTGTAAGCATCTTCTGGGGGCAAGCAGTAACAAGTTTAAAAATACAGACTTGTGAAGGGATTATCTGTAATAACTGGCTTATTCTGCGTATGCAAACATAAAGTTTATTCTTAAGTTCTAATGATAAAGCATCCGAGTCTCCTGGCAAGCTGGGAGTCTACACTCAACCCTAGGCGGCAAACACATTTCCTGGAGCGGCTTCTCTGAGGGCAGTGTCCCGCCAGTTTGGGAATAATGCCGAGTCTGTCTGTCTTTCTAATCTGGCCAGTGACCCAGTGACAGTCCAGGCAACAGTTTGGTGGACGTTTGCAGAAAAGCTCAAATGGTAACAGCTGGGAAAGGCTGTGGGAAAAGTTGCTAACTTCCTTCAAGGGGGAATCTAGAACACAAGTAAAAGCTGGGAAGTAGTGAGAGAGTGCTGGGTTTAGGAAGCATTAATATATTGTACTCAGACAAGCAGATTTGCTTGTATGACACAGCCAGTTAAAGACAAGCGAGAGATCATGTTCCAGGTCTTCACCACTGCTCAGACCCTGGTCAGAGAAAAACGGACCCCTACACTGCTGGATGATGAACACATTCATTCCACAGTGACAACAAATGCTCCCCACAAGCCAGGAAACATGCTAGTACGAATGTAAAAGAAATACACATTTTAGCCCTACCCCATTATTAGCCCTGCCGAATAGTTCAAGGACTTGAGGTCACACAGCCACTAAGTATGCTTACCATAAAATACCTGAAGGGTTCCACACACTTTAGGCTTTAAAACCACAGGGTAGGTTTTAATTCTGATACTTCCAACAGGGAAGACCATGACCAAAGGTGAATCATGCAGGCTATTTAAGAGATGTGGAGTGAAGATTTGCATGTGCAGCAGAAACCAAGAACCATCCAGTTACCCTGAGGCTTAGAGGCATAGCATGCAAGAAAGAAGTTTTATTAGTCTTCTGTTAAACAGCCAGAATTTTTATATCTGCCAAAAAAAAATTATGTTTCCAGAGCAGAATAAAAAAAAAGAAAAAGTCGGGAAATTAATTGAATTGTACATGAGGAGGGACTTAAGAGAAATACTGTCATTAAGAGTGGATAAGCCCTCCAATTATAGCCTGTGCTCACTTAGGGAAGTAGTTAGGGCCAGTTCATCATTCAAATCTACATGAAATGTACATTACAAATCAGAATGAGTGGCCTCCACTTTGATGAAAGGGCTGAACTCTCTCACTCCAAGCTCTATCCATGACGGCCACCAGCCACAGAGCTCGGAGCTCAGTCTCCCTCAGGGAGGGACAGCGACCGGCCACGGAGCTCAGACCCCTCTGGGAGGGACGGCCACCGGCCATGGAGCTCAGTCGCCCTCAGGGAGGGACAGCCACTGGCCATGGAGCTCAGTCCCCCTAGGGGAGGGATGGCCATCGGCCATGAAGCTCAGTCCCCCTCGGGGAGGGATGGCCATCGGCCACGAAGCTCAGTCCCCCTCGGGGAGGGACAGCGACCGGCCACGGAGCTCAGTCCCCCTCGGGGAGGGACAGCGACCGGCCACGGAGCTCAGTCCCCCTCGGGGAGGGACAGCCACCGGCCACGGAGCTCAGTCCCCCTCAGGGAGGGAAAGCCACCGGCCACGGAGCTCAGTCCCCCTCGGGGAGCTCAGCTGCCTGGTCCCCACAATAAGATGAGCCAGAGTTCCTGGCGCTCAAGGACTGTGCTTCCTGGGGAGTAGCCGCACCATTCAGAGGGTCTGGCTAGCAACTGAAAGCACAGTCAAAAACCATTTTGCTTTTTGGAGGAAAAATAAGAAGAGTCCATGTGTCACTGAACACTGGCCACCTTCTGTTGGTTCTGGGTAGCTGTTGCTATAGAGACTCAGACCCTCCCCCAGGCCCCGGGAGGAGGGACTCGGGGCTGAACGGCCTCACTGACTGTCGGGTTATCCATTTCTAATACTCTGGGTTCAAAGCCACTATAAACTGTTCAGTTATAATAATGTCCCTTCTATACAGCAGAACCACTCACCCAAAGCCAAGTCAAAAGCAAACCAAACCAAGATCCAAACAAGAACAGGAACAATGACTTCAGTTACAACTCTGAGAGTCTGTGCCTATTATCTTCGCGAATAAGTCACTATTAGGCAACTTTATTTCCAAAAGGCTAGGTTGAGAGTTGAACTACTAATCATATAAAATGAGAATGAAGTTAACACAATCATCCATTTATGCCTTAACGCCACTGTGGACATTAAAAAGATGAGGCCTCTAGTAAGTCATGAACTGAGACAGAACATCCCATTAACACAGGGCAGCTACTTCTGTCCTCACTCTTTTAAGATGAGTTCTATATCAGGAGATGGTGAAGAAACAGCAGGAGGGTTTTATAGCCTTTATTGCAGGTTCCTGAATACATGATCTCTCAGCAAGGAATGTAATATACCATACTCTGATGAGAATTTTAATCTTTGCATCAAGATCCCACACTGCAACTACTCAAGAAAAACAAAAAATCTATTTTGAAAATAAAAAAAAAGTGGGGCTTCCCAAAGACACCTGTCTGTGGCAAACATCTGGATCCAATTCAAGTATATTTTTGAGCATCTCTGATTTGCAAACACTCTGGGCCTGTGGATGCCAGACGTCTCTACGTCTTTCTACTTTCATAGCTCATTGATCTTGAATCTGTATACAGTTTCAGTAATCACTTTTGGCTGTAATCCTTTTGACATTTGCTTAACTAAAAACATATCTCAGTCTCTCTCTGTCCTTTATGAGCTTGACATTTTTGAAAAGCTCAGGGAATTAGTATTGGATAATGTTTGGGTATCTGTACTATGGTAATACAAGACAGTGTCTCTGACATAAGAGCATTACATGTGTAGCTTACTTTCCTGTGTTTCAGAAAAATCCTTAAGGAAAGTGATAAAGCCAGGGAAAGGAGCAAGATGGATAAAACAAGTGTTAAAATAACACTCTGGAGGCTCCAGGTGAAGACTATGCGGTGAGTATTAGTGCTGTTTTTTGCAACTATTTTAAAAACCAGAAATTATTTCAAAATAGTTTTTAAAAATAATATCTGTCAGGTTGAGGCCCAAGAATACAATGAATTTAATGTGCTAAGGAGATTTTTATGTAGTAAAAGGAGGAAGGTCTCCAAACTGAATTCTGTGTTGCCTTTTCTGTAAATGATCAGTCATTCATTCAGCAGAAGTCAGGCACATGCTCTAAGGCAATGTCACAGGGTCTTAAAGGGAAAAAAATAAATGAAAGGGAAAATGTTCTGAACATATTTAACGAAAAAAGTAGCATACTCACTGTCCAACCCAGGATGGCTGATTGTCAGTAATGAGACGGATTTTGTCAGTGGAGAAGAAACGGCTGATGTACAGTAATTAAATCCCTGTTGTTTAGATCTGTGACATGTCTGTGAGGGAAATAAAGGTAAAAGAGTTCTCAGTTCATGCCCTTATATTTCTAGGTTAGTACAAAACTTGACATTCCGACCCAGCAGAAGGAAATAAGGCAGTACACAGAGGAAAAGACCACAAGCCTTGTAGGCCACAAAACAGGTGCTCAACTTCAGAGAAGCAATCAAGCTTTTCTGAGCCTCAGTGTTCTTATCTGTAAAATGGGAACAATTAGAGTATCTGCCGCTTACGGTCATTTCGTATCCTTCCTAAGAAGGACGCCTAAGGACGCCTCAAACTTCGTAAGCACTTAATACATGTCTACTAAATGCACTGCTGCTGCTGCTGCTAAGTCGCTTCAGTTGCGTCCGACTCTGTACGACCCCATAGACGGCAGCCCGCCAGGCTCCGCCATCCCTGGGATTCTCCAGGCAAGAACACTGGAGTGCGTTGCCATTTCCTTCTCCAATGCATGAAAGTGAAAAGTGAAAGTGAAGTTGCTCAGTCGTGTCCGACCCTCAGCGACCCCATGGACTGTAGCCCACCAGGCTCCTCCGTCCATGGGACTTTCCAGGCAAGAGTACTGGAGTGGGGTGCCATCGCCTTCTCTGACTAAATGCACAGTCAGATAAAAATAACTTCACTGGAAATATCAGACTACGTATACACTGCCTGCCCTTTGAATATTTAAATATCATGTACACATATAGTAGGATACCAGTAATATCATTCTGATATTAAAGAGTTAGAAACAGAGATACAAATAGAAAAGGTTTTAAGATCACAAGCAAAGTAGGCTCTGCATCTGGATAGAAACCTAAATCGTTTTCACTTCCTCTTCTGAGATTAAACTGCTTACATGCAAGCATGTGGGTAACTGCAACTCCCTCGGTGAATTCACGGCTACTTCAGTGTGTAATCAGACCCACTGCAGAAGATCCTGCAACAAAACCCGTTTCCAGTGATGGTGGGACTCCTCTTGTTTTGCTTGGAGAGAGGCCATCCTAATTGCTAACTAATTTTAATTATCATCCCTTCCCTTCCTAGCAGTCTGAAATTGGTATGTACTGAAAGGGAAGCAATGAAAATCCGTTACTAGGGTGAACTTGACTCAGTTACACCAAAGACTTCTCATTATTTAGAGCTTGTTCCATGGGTAACCATGGTGTCTGAGGCAAACAGTTGCTATGTTTCAAATACAACTGTGAGGTCTGAAAAATGACATCAGTTGAAAGGCAGAGACCTTCGGCAGGAAGCTGGCTGCTGGCGACTTGTGCACATCAGGGATACAAGCGGCTCATATACCCACTCTGAGATTGCACACGAGATGGAAGACTCTGGTGAACAGAGCCCTGGGCAGGCTGAGCACACCAGGTGCTACAGGGTCAACACTTCATCTCGACAGACTCAGAAAGGCCACTTACACTGACACCACTCACTGAAAGAGAGGGCCATCACTCAGACTCCTAGGAACGTCAGTTCAGGAGAAGGTTATCACATCAACATGAGTAAGAAAACGGAAATGCTCTCATTTCCTCATCAAACGTCATCTACTTCAAAGTAACAGGGAGACTAAAAGCCTGCCATTCTGAGTTTAATACTGTTCAGCTAAGAGCCAGTTATGGAGCCTCAGGCAAGTCACTTAAATGGGCTTGACTTGCTCACACACAAAGGCTTAAGCAGAATTTGAGGGGATTTACTGGCTCTAAGTAAACTCAAGTTTTGGTATTTCACCTGGTCCTACAAGTGATTTCCAAAGGACTCTGTACACATAAGATGCAACATGTTTTTCAGATGTACTTGTCAGAGATGCTCTCTGTAGTCACCAAATTTATTGTTTCCTATTTTCCCCTCTTTTTCTGTTACTGTTGGGCTGAATAAATAGACACCATCTACTTCAATAATTATATTCTCCACATTCTTGTTATTTTTCTTAACTTCCAAGAAGCCACAAAGAGGGGACAAAAGCAGGCAAAATTCCTTTAGGCCTTCAATTTCATGTCCTTTGGACCTTCACATGACTGTAAGTGATACATTCATCACTAAATCACCTAGTGCTAGACTTGAAATATTTGGTCACTTCACTGCTACGTAGCAGGATGTAATAAAAAACTAGATTTCTACACAAAACCTTGGTCATTGATTCGAAGGACAGGTTGTTTAAATTTTTGTTTGTTTAGTTTGAAACGATGCCTTATACTTCTACCTAAAATGAAAGCCTCCTACTCAGAGACTGGCATTTTAACTTTTTTGTTTTATTAGAAAAAAATTCACTTGGAAGTGTATCCCAGAATACTCTCAGAGGTTCATCCAGGTGTTAGTTTTAAAATTAATACCTTAATTTTAAAAGCTTGCTTTGCTGAAATATTTAGATCTATGCAGATTAATGGTATTCTTTAATTAACACTGGGCTTCCCTGATAGCTCAGTTGGTAAACAATCTGCCTGCAATGCAGGAGACCCTGGTTCAATTCCTCGGTCGGGAAGATGTGCTGGAGAAGGGACAGGCTACCCACTCCAGTATTCTCGGGCTTCCCTTGTGGCTCAGCTGGTAAAGAATCCACCTGCAATGCAGGAGATCTGGGTTTGATCCCTGGGTTGGGAAGATCCCTGGAGAAGGGAAAGGCTACCAACTCTAGTATTCTGGCCTGGAGAATTCCATGGACTGTAGAGTCCATGGGATCGCAAAGAGTTGGACACGACTGAGCAGCTTTCACTTTAAAGTAGCATTAAATGCTAAAAACTGCTGTTTGCAACACTGAGTATATGCGTAATTATAGCTACTAACCTCATGTGAACATAAGTCTCGCATTCTTTGTTCCTAATATGAGGATATATTTAGGGAAACGAAACGAATCTTTTCCCCCAAAATTAGCAACATACACCTCTTTCAGCCTTACCTGCTGATTAAACATTCTGTGCTCCCTCTGGCCTGACTCAAGATCCTCTTCTGAAAGCGACACCAGAGAGTCACCCCTTTCCTGGCCACCAAAAGGGTGCCTAAGTTCTTTGGTGTTTGAAGAGTTTCCTTCTAGAGATGAGGACGGCTTGTTTCCAATACCAGCTCCTCCTGTCAAGCCTTCTAGACTGAAACTGAACACAAGACACCAGAGTTAATTCATTCTGAGACTCAGAAAGGAAGGAGGATACAAAGCCCCTGCTTTTGCATCTCCCTTGCTTGTAACTTTCTGTCACCAGGCAAAACTGTCTGCAAGGGCCTGGCCAAATGAGTGCCCCCTACCCTTCCCCCTAGATCTTGGTGGGCTGAGAAATATACTGCACTTGGTTTGTTTTTTTAAAAAAACCTCATTCAATTTACTCAAATGCTGAACTACTTCAAGTCATCTTCTCAGACATTTTTCAATATACCATATGGATAAACTGTATTATCTATAGATCTTTTATTTGTTTGGTTTTTTTTTAAACCCTTGATCTGATGTGATCAATTTTTGCCAGACTCTGAAGCCTGCCAATGCCAAATAATTAAATGGCACAGAGAAAATATGAACATTAAGTTACCTTCTGGAGGAAAATAGGGAAGATCCAGACTTGCCCTTGTGGCCGTCCAGTGGACCTTTGTAGCTTCACATTCGACTACAATCCAGGTAACCTTTGTAACTTCACCTTCCATGACAGTCTAGGTGACCTTTTTAACGTCACAGGCATGCGTCCACCCCAGAAACCCCACATCACACAGGCGCGTTACCATCTGTGCACACCTGCGCCAAAAGCACCGCTCTGGCAGGTTTCCTGAGAATTGTTAGTTGCAGACAGGCACATGGGACACCATAAAGGGCAAAAGTTGGAAAGTTACTGTGTCTAAGAGAGGTTTAATATCTTCTTCCTTGATACTGACAAGGTGGGAGAAAAAAGCAAACTTAAGGTTTGGTATGGAAAATGGGATCCCTGGAATAAAGACTGTGGTTTGCAGAGTGAAAAGCATTTTTTGTGAGGAGGAGGCTATGGAGAAAGGTTGGCCACCTTTCACCCTTGGGGATGCTAGCCAGAATAAATCACGTGTGTCACCACTGGATCTCAGAATGCAGGGGAGAGTGCCATGCCCTCAGTTATAAGCATGTGGAGCTGTGTTTGAAGGCATAATGAAGCTCTTTCGTTACCTCTGCTCAAAGTTAACTGCTACAGAAAAAGTTCATGTATGCCGGTCTAGAAGGGTTTCTATTTGCCCTTTTTCCTATGAATCACTTATTATGAACTGAAACCATATGCCTCTATAAATTAAACAATGGATTTTATTCTGATTTCAATATGACGACAGAAATCATGACTAACTCCAAGTAAATGTCTCTGCAAAACTCATTTTCAATAGCCAGGGTAAGAAGACAGACTAACTGAAGAAGAAATTTAGTTTTCTGTTATGAATTATTTCTAAAGCCTGAGAAAGCCAGATCCTACGGTTACCACAACATTTAATCCTGAAAGTGATTAAATCTGGCTGCTTAGCTGAGAGAAGAATATGTAATGATGAGCAATCTGTGAGCTTAGAATCTAAAGAGATGACTGGATTTGGAAGTGTAATTAAGAAATGAGTGCATCCTAGTAGCTGCCTTGTTTTTGTTATTGCTTTCCTCAGGATGTGCTAATTCCTAGGAGCTGGGAATTGGGATGGATGAAAACAAAGAGAGAAGTGGTCTACCGCAGCATGGAGACAAGCCTGTGCAGAAAACACCCGAATCTATAGCCACTTGAGACACGCAGAATGCATCGGGGAACACCATCCAGCTCTGAGGCTGCACCCCTTGAACTGGATAGGATGCCCACAGCAGAGGCAACGCAACACCGAGCTCACAAAGCAGGCCGCCATACGCATTCCAGCCGCACACAGCCAGTCCAAAGCCGAAAGCTCGGTGCTGTGCTTCATGATCCCCCCTTTGGTGGCTACACACATAACAATACTATACCTTCTGTAATTAAAATCAGCACTCAGGGCAGCAGAGTATTGCACACCAGAGGGACACCAGCTCATACTGGGGATGACATCAAAGGCAGAAACAGAAATGGAAGAGGGAACAGGGATGGGATTATTGGGTTTAAAAAGAAGGGACACAGTTAGAGACAGATGGATTTTCTGATCAGTAAAAAATTAGGAATGTAACACTGATTTAGAATTTAGAAAACAGCTAGAACAAAACACACAGTTCTTCTATTGATGTCCATCAACATAATGTGTTAGAAATGACTACATGAACTCTTTACAGGTTAACAAGTTCAGTGTTGGAAACCCCAGAATTCCTCCTAGTAAATCCTGAACAGAGTACCCACACTCCCTGTGGCTTCCTGGCTGGGCACGCTCACAGCAGTGTTTCAACCCCACTACTGGGGACACTCTCTCTATGCTGCCCACCACTCCTCCACCCATTTAGGCTTGGATGCTAAACATAAAGCATATAACAACACAACAAAAAATCCACTTGATCATCTCCTGACCACAGCATCTCTAATCCTTCATTAAAAGGAATGATGACAAATTGCACTGGGGTAGGCTCACTGAGTCAGGTTTTCTTTTCTCCCCCTGTTTCCATTAAGGATGAATCTAAGCCAGAAAATTCATATATCTTTCATAATGATACCCAACATCAACATCCACCTTCAAACCCTATTCACCAGGCTTGGATGCTAAAGATAAAGCATATAACAATGGTCCTATTTCGCTGTATTTTAATGATAATGAAGGGATGTCTTTCCTTGAAAGAGAATTTTATAGTATTGACCAAAGAGTCCCATAATTTTAGGTATGTATCCATTTGGTCATCTATTTCCTTGACTATCTCAGCACTTATATTTATTCTCATGCAGTAGGAACAGAAAATCTGGGGTTGGAAATGATAAGTGAACATGAGCAGACAAAAAATAACCAACTCAGAGTATCAGGTACTCTGTAAAAAGAGCTGCATCCATAGGTCAGGATTTTTGATTAATAAAAGCTATTATTTAAAAAAAAATACACACTGCTACTATTTCAGCCTTAAAGTTCTAAGTGACATGGTTTTGTTTTTGGAAGGGAGATAACAATAAAACTAATCTGCTCCCTGAACCTTCAATGGGAAGATCTGCAGACATCAAAAAAACCAACCAACAAACAAAAAGAAAGCTAAAAAAAACCACAAACAAAAAACCCAAAAAACAAAAAAAAAAACGAGGAAAATGATGGAAGAATAAATATGAGCTAACCCTATGGATCTTCTAAAAGTAAATCTTTAAAATAATACCATTAAAAATAAATTAAAAGGTAACATATTTTAAATCAGATTATATTAATAGTGCAAAGCTCATAAGTACAAAAGCAGAGAGTGGAAGTACACAGCTGAGACATGTCTCTACAAGTCTGCTAAGCAAGACCAGACTGACTCAGGGAAGCAAGCCCTGATACAGTTTACAAACACCCATGAGCTTCACAGTGTGTTCTTTGAAGAGTATTAATTTTATACCTCTAAGCTGTTAGTAAAAAGGCATATTATGTCTACATGGCCAATTTACTAAAAACAGAATGCGGAAAAAAGTAGAAAGTGAATATACATGCCAATTTATCATTCATTAAAAATTAAACAATATCTTTCTACGGATTTTAAACATCCCTTTACTCTCAGAAAATGATAATGATGTGAGAGACTGGGATGAAATTTAGGATAAAAAGGATGAACAACAGGGAGACAAATGGAGATCAGAAAAACCTAAGGATCCAGTGAGGAAGCTGCAGATAGTCCTAGGGTCGCAGAAACTCCTTTCACAACAGTAAGAGTATTTTTCAGAGCATCCTAATTTCCTCAATTCCTCAGCTGGGGGAGTAACATCTCATGATTCTTTAGCTTTCGGATTTAGATAGTTCCAGATTTAAAAAAAAGTATCCTGATGCCCTACCTTTTAATACTTGCTGAAATGTTTCCATTTTAGTAGCTAAGGCTTAACACAAAATTTAAAATCGGAACTCCTGTTCTTCATACAGAAATACGACAAAGGATGAAGCCGTCACTGAAGTGGCTGTGATGGCTGTGTCCACATGGTAACCTGGGCTGCATCCAGCAACGGGTCGTCTTTCAGGGTTATCCAGGGCATGTTTTTAATAAGCCCATATTGAAGAGTTTAAAGAAGAGTCAGACAAATAAACCTCTAAAGGTTTTAGATACTTCTACTGAAAAAGGCCTTTAATAACTTGTTCTCCTGGAGACAAACGTAACCAGGCTTATGATTATCTGAGATTTGTGACAACACTGTGCTTGAGCTCAACTGTGTGCCTAAAATCTGAAATTAAAGGAAACACCCACTTAAAAAGACCAGGTAGGCAACAAAGATCATTATCTGCCCACTTCCTAAAAAGACAGCCTCAGCTAATAGTTTAAAATCTCTCTTTACAAGTATCTCCTAATATGAGACAATAACCATACTCAAACCATCGTTTTCAGATTTCTAAATTTTTTTCCAAAAATGGGAAAAGTCACACATGACTCCTGTACAGGAAATGCACTGATAAAACAAAAACTCAGCATTTGAAAAAATTAAAGCAAATCAGTACTTTTCGACGAAAAGTGACTTTTCAGCTGATAAATCACTGCAATTTTTAGGTTCAAAATTTTATGTGACCAAAAATCAGTATGGGACTGAAAGACTGAGAGGAGCCCTGAGAAATCAGGGCCATATCCACAGTGCACGGGAGACTCCCAAGTGGCTGAGGAAGAAAGGCTTTCATCACGTTATTGAAGAATGCGCTGAAAATAGTTTAGGGCCTGGTACATACATGAGCACACTTCTATTTTCGGTTCTTCCTCTCCCCCTTTTCTTGGGAAAGAAAGAAAAAGTACTCTCCAGGGTCCATTACCTATGCACAACAGACACTTCCTGGACTCCTCCTTAGATAAAGTTGGGGAGACCCTACCCTATTATCAAAGTGATCTGAATACCAAAAAAAAAAAAAAATCAAGATGGAAAAAAATATTTTAACTTTTTTTTTTTTTTTTAAATAAAAGCAGAACAGGAAAAAACTTCAAATTCGAGAAACCATTTCATACAGGATGGACATCAGCAGTTAATAAGTACCTGTATTTTATTTTTCTGAAGCAGACAGGACTTATTTAAAATTAGACTGTTTAATTGTGGATGAAGCAGAATGAGATGCTTGTTAGTAAAATAAGCTCAGAGGCAAACAGTTAGTCCATCAAGTTAGTGAGCTCTGTACCTTCTCCTATGAATGGGAGGCCTCCTGACAACATCCCCAAGAACTCGCATTGAACTGAAAATGAAGGTGGAAGAGGTCAGTGTCCAGGTCAAACAAAATGGATACAAACGCGTGAAACACACAAACATCACACTAGGAAGAGACAATCACCAAAGAGAAATGGTTTGGGAGTAAGGGAATGAAAGAATGTGGAATAAGGAAAACATCATCGCCAAAAAGGCCTGATGATTTCTGAGAAGGGCTACTTTAACTCCTTGGAGCATGGAGGGAACAGTCAGGTGACCAGGAGTGAGGTTTATTAAGTTATAAAAGCAAAAGGACTTTTAATAAACACCATCCAAGAATAACTTTAACAGGATTTTCTTAAAAGTCTTTAAAATTCAGGTAATTCTCGATGCAGCTAACACTGTAAAAATTAGTTAAACTGATGAAAATGACCCCTAACTCTCATTCCAGTATCTCCAGAGGTATCAGACAGTGGTGCCAGGCAATTCTGAATGATAACTGCAATAGGAGAGTCCATGATATTATACAGGCTGAAGATACAAGCGATTTAGTGATAGGTTCTAACTGTAGCTCTGTCCTAAAATCACCGTGTAATCTTGGGCAAATCTTTTCATCTGAGCCTCAATTTCCTCACTGGAGCGACATGATGCACACAGTCACATCTAGCTTGGAAATAAAGTCATGCCAAAGGGATCCATCGTGGTTTATAAAGGAAAACAGATTCCATATAAAAGGAATCCCCCTTTCCCAATGCTGTTGTCATCTAGGACACGCGTATCCCGTCAAGCAGATTCTCTTGCCTCAGGAAGGGAATTCTGTCTGTAGGGATCATTTCCCCATCCTTATTTTCCCATATGAATGCTTAAAAAAAAAAGAAAGAAATTACAGCTTGAACAAAGTTGGGAAGGAGAGCTTTTACAAATTGCTAGGATTTCAAATACATAATAATTGCCCATCAGATAGAGCAACTGCTTATGTTATTTTTAAGGTTTGCACCCTGAACTGTATTCCAGAATAAAACGGAGTTGTAGAAAGACTGCCTGACCAGGAGACTGGAAACCTGGATTCCACTGACACTGGGTAAATGGTTTAAACTACCTACGCAGTCTCACCTGCAAAAACGGGGATAATCCCACCTGACTCATGAAGAGGATGGGAAAATTACATGAGACAATCTGATATTAAAGGACTCTGAAAAGGGTAGCAAATCAGGAGGGTGTAAGGTACTATATGAAGGTAGGTCTTCATTCACCTCGGGGCCTCCAGAACCTAGGAACGCCTGCTCTGCTTAATACATGTTAGCCGAATAAAAAAATACACGAGTGAATGACTGTAATCAGATTACGTGTACTTACAGCTATGAAATCTGAGCCCAAATATTAGGAGGTCAAGGAATTTTTAAAAAGCAAAACAGCCATTAACCGCTCCAGGTGAACTGTTGATATCAGTGTTTTACAACAACTGTCAGCCTCCTGCCCTGGCTGTTCGTCCTCATTTAGAACGCAGCCTTGGAGTAGGCACACTTTTACACAGAGTAGGCATCATGGCACCTGCTCTTCAAACTTAAACTCATCTAGGCAGCCAATGGTTAGAAACCAAACCCTCATTTCCACACAGCCTGCTTGGCAAACTGAAAGGGTGACACCGAGTGCCACAACAGATCCCCAGGCTGAACGACATGTGGAAAGACAGTACCAATTCAATAATGATTGTGACCTCTTTAACAGTTAAGTGCTGGTAATGCAGACTTTATCAAAATTTTCTACACTAGAAACAGATGGCAAATCCTATGAAGCACTGTGAAAAAACTTGTGTTGAGACTGTAAGATTTCAAGTTTATTTCTTAATTCAAAATTGACAGGAAATTATTCCCTTCAAATTTTCTAACCTCTCAATTTTATGAACAAATCTGGCCTAAACAAACGTTACACCAGTGTTTACTCACTATGTGACTTATATATCTCATTGTAATCTTTACTCTTACAAATACTCTGAAAGGCAGGTGTTTTACAGATGAGAGAATTAAAGCTCAGAAGGGTCAGGTAACTTGCCCAAGGTTATCCAGGTAGTAAGTTTCAGAGCTGGAGTTGGCACACAGATTTTCCTGATTCCTATAGGAAAGCCTATATTCTTTCTTCTATACCATGGTGTCTCCTGAAAACTTTCACTAACGGTAACACCAAATCAAAAGCAAGCAGACACAGACAAGACGAACAGCCCACCGCCTCACCTCCGGTGGTTCATTTCTGCGTCGCTGGCTGCGTTCTTCCCGGGACCCCAGCTGTGCCTCCGGAAAGGGGACAGAGAGCGCATGGAGCTCCGCAGGACAGAGCAGCTCGCGGGCACCTCGGTGATGCTGTCCATCTCCTCCTCCTCCATCTCACCCGAGCCAGCGGGCTCGCTCTCGCTCTCTCGACCCTCAGCTCCCACCCCATGGCTGAAGAAGCCGTTGAGACACTGCGGGTCTCTGGACCTGTTCAAGCTGGAAATCCGGGGGAGGGACACATCACTGCCGTGAGACGAGTGCCGGCCCAGGGACGCCGTGTCATCGGTGGAGGAGCTGGATCCAGTGGTGTCGCAGGCCAACTGCTCCTCCTCGGGCTGCAGCGGAGAGAAAGCAGGCATGGTCGGAAACAGCAGGACTGAGAGGCCTCGGCTGCTCTCCACCGAGTCAGTGCCTCTACAGGGGGTAGGACAGGCAACATCACAGCGGGCTGCAAAACAGCTTTCTTTCTTAAAGCACAATCACAGACGGACTCAGCCTCCAGTAAAGGTACAGTCCAGGTCCATCCTCTTTCTACCTTTTTACTAGAGGTGCAAAATGGGAAATATACTGTCTTCCCTTTCTTGCAGAGGAAAAGCTCTAATTCCGGCCAGTTATTTTCAGTCAATACTATCAACTATAATGAAGGGAACTTATGTCTCTGAGGTTTCTGATGTATGAAAACTCTAAATTCATACCATGTAAAGGTAAATTTTTTTTTTACAAGCCCTAACTAAAAACAAGGTAGTGTGCTTGGCTACAACAGTGATATACTGAAGTTTATATTCAAAGAGCAAGTCTATTTTCAGTGGCATTTTCAAAAATGCAGAACAGCTTATGATCCCACCTAAAGTCTGCCACAAATGTCCAAATTCTGGGCCACAAATACCTAAATGCAAGAAATTTATCCCCCCTTTTTTCCTTCAACTGAGTACTGGCTGAGTTTTATCAAGCCAAACTGTACCTAAAATAATGAGTCCTCTGCAGTCTTTGATAAAGTGATGGTGCTCTCTCCCTGGCCAACTTCTAGAGCCTACCAGGAATTGTGTCATTCTGATCCAGCAGACCGACAATCTCTACCTGCTGAAAAGCACCAGAACACATCATGTGATGGGTGAGGGAAAGATGAGCATTGTGGCATCCAAAAAGTAGAAGATAAGTAAGTGTCTGAAGATGCACGCTCACCCTCTCAGCTACACAGGAGGGCACTGTACTGTCTTCGCATCTTTCTTGTGCGTTCTTATGGTACAGGGAGCAGGAAACAGAAACAGATATTGTGATTCCCCCCCAACCCGCCCCCTTCTTCACAGTATTTCCCTAATTTAGGAGTAAAGAAACTTACAGTTCTTCAAAACAGATTTTAAAAATTATAGCAACTCATGAGCCCTTTCGGAGAAGGCGATGGCATCCCACTCCAGTACTCTTGCCTGGAAAATCCCATGGATGGAAGAGCCTGGTAGGCTACAGTCCATGGGGTGGCAAAGAGCCGGACACAACTGAGCGACCTCACTTTCACTTTTCACTTTCATGCATTGGAGAAGGAAATGGCAACCCACTCCAGCATTCTTGCCTGGAGAATCCCAGGCGCGGGGGAGCCTGGTGGGCTGCCGTCTATGGGGTCGCACAGAGTCGGACACGACTGAAGCGGCTTAGCAGCAGCAGCAAGAGCCCTTTTCGTCTTGAAAGAGAAAATAACTCCTATACTAAAGAGGCTGACTCCTTAAAGTCTTAATGAAACACTTCAAAAGCACTCTCTACCTTCTCAAAGTAATCTTTATACCCTTGGGGCTGAATCTCACTAGCTCATGGGAGGTTTTTCTTTCTACTCTCTAGAATCCAGCTTCCCAGCTTAACTGCTCTTTAAACAATCAGTGAGGGATGAGACTGAGGGAGATGCGAGGGGCTGGAGAGTCAGGACTCTGAGGCCCAGACCGTCTCCTGGGCTCCCCCAAGTACAGCCGAGGCAAGATCTGAATGCAAGCTGATTTCAGCTTTTAAAAACGCCCTGTTCTATTATTATCTTCATCACTTAAAAAACGAAAACAAAAAGACCCTGTAAGAAATAAGATCTCAGAGTCTGTATCAGAAATCCTCAGTGTTCCTTTTACTGGGCCACACTGGGCCATATATTTTTATTTTATAGTAAAATAAAATTATACTGAGTAGATTCTAAAATAGGGTAAGTTTTGGTTTAAAATAAAATTGTCAATGACTCCTTTCAAGTTAGTGAGGAGTGATCTGGGCAACCTACAGTTTCTATTCCTGGGGCCACTCTCCATTGAGAGGAAGAATATAAATGGTCGTGAACAGCAACTTCAGAAGACACTTTTAGGATGTCTTAGCTTTTTCACTGGACTGGGTTGAATAGTGTCCTCCTCAAATTCACATCCTTCTCAGAATGTGACCTTATTTGGTTGGGTCTTTGCAAATGTTGTTCGTTAAGATGAGGTCATACTTCACACGAGAATATTTCCTGAATCCCAGAGGAGTAGGATCCTTGTAAGAAGAGAGAGCAGCCCCTCGGGTACATGGCTTTTAGGACCCCCTGCCTCCAGAACTGTGGAAGGACAGTTTTATACTGTTTCAAGCCACCAAATGTGTGGGAATTGGTTACAGCGGCCCTAGGAAACTAAAGCTGCCTAACCCAGAGAAGCAGAAGAGATGCTAAAGCGTAGACACAGGAAGGAAGGGGTGGATGGAGTCATGGCCACCTATTCCCGCATCCTTGCCTGGAGAATCCCATGCACAGAGCAGACGGGTGGGCTCCAGTCCACGGGGCCACACAGAGTCAGACACGACTGAGAGGCTAACACACATGCATGCGGGGAAGCAAGCTTAATGGGGAAATGAAGACCACGTCTGTGCCTGAGGCTGACACACGAATCCGTCCTCTCTCGGGCTTTCAGAACTGCTTTTCCTCCTGCATATAGCAGGATGGAACACACACAGAAACTATCACCTCTACCATAAGCTTCTCTTTCCTTGGGGTTAATAAAATTATGAATATCTGCAAGTGGTGATCAGGCTAGAAAAACCCACTAGGTGTTGGAGAGAACGCCCTCTGGGCACAGAAAGGTGTGAGGGCGGCGGCTCTTTCCAACACTGGCCTTCTGGCTTCAAGGGCAGGGCTGAGCCAACAGACTGACCCAATCACACTTAGGTTTTATTTAATCTAAGGCCAAATAAATTAGGGAAAATGAAATTACAAACTAATTACACAAATAAAAGTTAACGTAGAAGTCTAAAATATGGCACCCCACTCCAGTACTCTTGCCTGGAAAATCCCATGGACAGAGGAGCCTGGTAGGCTGCAGTCCATTGGATCGCTGAGGGTCAGACATGACTGAGCATGGAGAAGGAAATGGCAACCCACCCCAGTGTTCTTGCCTGGGGAATCCCAGGGACCGGGGAGCCTGGTGGGCTGCCATCTATGGGGTCGCACAGAGTCGGACACGACTGAAGTGACTTAGCAGCAGCAGCAGCAGAAGTCCAAAATGAATGATGTTTATATGATGTTTATAAAAAGCTTGAGAGAATCTATTTCTTAAATATATGTGCAGTATAACTATTACATAAAATTGAATGGTAATTATGTACTAGATACTCATCACTGTGAGGCTTTTTCTAAGAGATTAAGATGTATGATTTTTGTTAATCCTCACAACTGTTTGATTTAGTAGCTATTCTTATTTGCATCTGATGAGAAACCTGAAGCTTAGTGAGGTTACATAATAAACTCAAGTTTCTGAGGGACAGGCTTTTTTCCTTCATCTATTTCCCCTTCCAAGCTCTCCAGGTGATTCTAGGCTCAGCTAGGATTCATACACCTAAAATACATGATTTTAATTTGTCAATTGTAACTCAATAAAGTTGGGAGCAAAGTCACTGAATGGTACCCTCGAGACCGTGTACTTCATTTTATGTGAATATTATTTAAAAAATCTTATAAACAAATGCTGAATTCTAAGTACTGAGAAGTGGACTGTATTGATATCTATAACTCTGAAGTATACTAAAGAAATTAGACGACCTAATGGAAGGATGAGGGACAGCTGCACAATTAAGCAATGAAGCAGATAATAAAAGGTTAACTGTAGAATCTAGGTGGTGGGGATTCACTGCAGAATTCTCTCTACTTTTCTGTTTCAAAATTTTAAAAATAGAGTATTGGGGGGAAAAAAATGCCTGACTGGCTTTCTTACCCAGAGTTACATCATGCAGGTGTGATACAGATATGTATACGGAGAGGTGTAAACACTATACACGCTTATACACACAGAAATCTAGAAATAGCTATGCACTTTGTATCTTATTACTACACATGAAGGAATCACCCTTAACACTACCAAAATACTAGTCCTTTAATTTTCACTCATTTATTCAAATACTTATAAATTATTATCTGTTATAGCATACTCAAGCACTTGGCCATGTGCCTTGAAAATAAAAGCATATATTTTAAATGCCTAGTACGTGCCAATCACTTAATCCATTTATGCGCTATACTGATGGCAAGCATCAGCCCCACTTCACAGTTCTGAAATTACAATCATTTCAACACTTGTGCCTTAAGAGTTTCCAGGTTTTCTCATCTGGATTCTGTAAATATATTTACTTTTATCTGAAAGTTTAAAAAATATAAGGTAAATTTTTGGCTTGATGTTTAAGTATTTGAGAGCAATTGACAGCACATGAAATAAAAGGATTTTCCTTTAAGAGCTAGCATGTTGGTGAAGTCACTCTGCTTTTTCTTAATCAATTGTGGGTACTATCTTATGATTTTGGAAAACAAAAAAAAAAACAAAAAAACAAAAAACAAGGTGTAAGGGCTGCAGCAACTATTAGTATAATTCTGTGGACTTCAATTATCCTTTTGGATAACAGAGTGGCCCAGATCATGTATTTTACAACCACATTTTCTTTCTTAGCTAGGGCCAGAAAGAACCCTAGGATTTCTTCTCACTTTAAAAGCAAAAATTAAATTTTTATGCTACTGATCTATGGAAAAGCCAAGACCTCGGGAACCAGCAAATATCCATCAGAAAAAAACATGAAGCTCGCAACACTCACCAGAGAGTCATATTTGCCAGGCAGCCAGCATGCCAAGTGGAAACATGAGGTTAAGGTGGAAAGTTCTGACAAACACTGTGGGCTGATGTTAAAGAGCCCTCTGTAAGGCTAAAGTCACACAAGTGGCTGCAGGAAGTGACCTAACGCACTACTCATGGTTCACAGAAAAGGATGGTGCAATGCCTTGCCTACAGATTAGTCTTTAGAGAAGGAGCGTGGGAGGGCTGGAGCCTGCAGAGAGACTCCGGGAGGGTCTGATGCTTCGCAGCAAACGCTGTGCAGATGACCACAGGGGAGGGCCTCTAGGGAAGTAGCTGACGGCCTGTCTGCCACCACTGCCATGCTTCTGTACACAGCACTGGCTACTAAAGCAGGCGTGTGGAGGCTGAGAGCAAAATCAACGAGTGGGTTTCAGAGTTGGGCCCAGCAACACATCTCAGTTTTGTCACTTACTAGCTGAGTAATGTTGAGTCAACCTTTTTACCAACCAGAGCCTCTGCTTCCTCAGGGGTATAATGAGGATAAAACCACCCACCTTGCAGGGCTGCTGGGAGCACGAAATGAGATCAACCTATGTAAAAAACTTCTATTCAGTGCCTCACATGAAGTAAGCACCTTGGAAACATTAGCCTGTCTCCTTTTCCTCGCACGTGTAAACCCGTGGTTTTGTGAATGTTAGAGAAAACGTGGCTGCAAAGCGTCTCCTGGTCACCAACCGCTGTGGCAGGGTGGAGACACTAAGAGGAAGGACCCTCCGAACCTCACTCCCGGCCTCCAGACGTTCTCGTGGGAGCGTGAAGAGGAGAGCGCGTCTCCGCCATTTCTAGCCTTCCTGAGGAACCCCAGCACGGGGTGCTGGCCAAAGTTTAGTCAGGGATATGCTTCAACTTTTAAAAATGCTACCTGTGCTGTCGTCCTGGAAAAAACTCCTAAAATCGAGCGCTGGCCATTTTTTATGAACAAAACCTAAATGGTTTTGGCAGGTTGAAATAATTAAGTAACATATAGTCAATTCTAATTCTCCTCAGCTAGGAAAATCATTCAACCTAGAGATGGCAACATTCAGGGCAAGCTGGCATGCACCTAGGAGGTTCAAGCAAGTGTTTCTTCATGGAGGAAACTTAACAATTGGTTAAAAAGTTTTTTACTGAGAAAACTGTCACACGTATATAAATGTTGAACAAATCCTCACGTACCCAGGGCCCCGTGTGAGTGATTACCAATGATTCCATTTTAAAACTGGGATTAAGAGATGATATCTAATGTATTCACCAATGCCTTTTGAGAGACAGGCACCTAGAGAACGGTATTCCCCTTGGGAAGAAGCAGACACTTTTAGGAGTCCTTACAATGCAAACCTCAAAATCACCCTGGAAACTACCTAAATTCTTTTGGTTAAATAAAGAGATCATATTGATGTTCTCCTCTGTAAACAACTTCAGAGAAGGATAGCTCTGCCAAGTTAGTGGACTTTTCTACTTTACTTTTCCCCCTTCTACAAGGAATGATGACAGGAATGCTGAAGTCCCTGAATCTTTCCAAGGCCCCCTGTGGCAAGAGGCCAAGGGTAAGGGGAGGCCCAGCGGACACAGGAGAGCCACTGAGCAGAAGGCAGGGAAAGTGCAGGTACGGTCAGAGAGGCTCACGTGCGTTCCGCACCAGAGTCCCAGAAGGCCTCTGGCGTAGCTCTAGACCAGCACCATCAGCCTACCTTGGGGACCTGATGAGCCACTGACCCAACCTCCCGCTGCTTCTCTCACGAGTTCCCGCACCCTCACAAGGGCGTCAGCACAGCCGCTGTGTCTACCCCTCCCCAGGAGGTTAAGACAACCTCCTGCAGCAGGTTAACAATACTGTGCACTGACCCGGCTACGGGAAAGGCCTCTATTCTTGGGAGACAAAACGGACCTTGCTGCAACTAGATACAAACCTGAGTCAAGAGAGCATGCCTTGGAGCCTCAAATACTATGAAAACGTGAAGTGACTCATGTGGATGGGTTTGGCTTTCCACCAGGGAGATAGCTGGATTCCCAAGCAGAGATCTAAAAATTTCCAATTAAGCAGGCAATGAGGAGGGCTGACCTCACCAAGCTCAGCCGTGAGCTTCAGGCCTAAACACATTAACCAGCCAGGACTCTGTGGTGAGCTTGTACACATGACATCTTACAGTCTGTCCTGTGGTCCTTCCTGCCCCCTGAGAAGTAGTCATTGTCATCTGACTTCTAATTCACTTGAAAGGAATGTCCATTTCTTTAGGGCTCGGTGTGAGCTTCACAACCTGCATGGAACCAGCCATGATTCTATAGAAAAGAAAGTAGTCAAGGCCTCTTTCTAAGGCCTGGCCACCTGGAGCTTCATTCTCCAAAAGGGAGCCTTTACAAGTCACTGAGATCACATAAGAGATGATGGCTAGCCGGAGTCGCACACTGAGGCTGACGGTACCTTGGAGAAGACAATGCTGTCCACGTCTTCACCGGGCGAGTGAAAAAGGTCAGAATCGCTCCCAGATTCTCGTTTAAGGACACCTGGTTTTGAGGCACACTCTCGGCCTAGTCCAACATCCAGGAAGCTGTCACATTCTGAGAAAAGAAAATTCATTCAACCACTGCTTTAAAAAAAAAAATCAGTTTCTTTTCATTCCAGCCATCAGCCTTTTAAATTGATTGACTACCCAATCTCCTCCCCTTTCTATATTTTTTCTTAAAAAAAAATTTTATTTATTTTAATTGGAGGCTAATTACAATATTGTAGTGGTTTTGCCATACGTTCACATGAATCAGCCATGGGTTTACAGGTGTTCCCCATCCTAAACGCCCCTCCCACCTCCCTCCTCATCCCATCCCTCCCCAGGGTCAGCCCAATGCACCAACCCTGAGCACCCTGTCTCATGCACTGAACCTGGACTGGCGATCTATTTCACATATGGTAATATACATGTTTCAATTAAGAAGCTGTAAAGGATACAAATTTAGTAGCTTTCAATTCTCTGTTGATAACCTGAGTTTGTCATATAAATCATGGGCACAAAAAGGAAAAAAAACAAACAGTGATTTAGAACTGTAATAACACCTATGTATTTAAACATATATCTCTTCCTCTTGGTAATTAGAGAATGTATTTCTTTTGCCACCAAAATCTGAAATTCTTCGTTAGGAAACTATGTAATAGGGTTTGCAGGCAATTTCTGTTTTGAGACTTAAGTTCTTTCTGGATCCCACTCCAGTGCTCTTGCCTGGAAAGTCCCATGGATGGGGAGCCTGGCGGGCTGCAGTCCATGGGGTCTCGAAGGGTCGGACAAGACTGAGTGACTTCACTTTCACTTTTCACTTTCATGCACTGGAGAAGGAAATGGCAACCCACTCCAGTGTTCCTGCCTGGAGAATCCCAGGGATGGGGGAGCCTGGTGGGCTGCCGTCTATGGGGTTGCAAAGAGTCAGACACGACTGAAGTGACTTAGCAGCAGCAAGATGACAGACAAAGAGGAAGCATAACTAATAAGCATGCCAGTGTATTAAACTTACAGATTTTATTATGCAATAACTAAAATATAACTATTTAACTTGTCCTAGATAGATCTGATATTGGATGAATAATGTGATGAAGAAAAATACATAATCTAGAATCTGTTTTCAGTTCAACAACTAGGATATGAACTCTGGGGAAGCAGACAGAGGGGGACCTTGACAGAAATATTGTACTGGTACCTCAAAGAATTAAAAAGGCTTAGTATACCTCAGTTAGCTCAGTATTTAACTCATTCTCTCCCTTAACTTTGTATCCAAAAGGGACATGTGACCTGGTAACAACAGAAATTAAAACACTGGTACACAGTGATACCAAGAAGATATCAGCCTCCTTCAGGAAGTTTTGGAAGATGGTACGATTCCATTCTAGTTGGCATGATGTGTGACTTGGAAAACATATGGAAGTTTATAAAATCTTCAGGTGCTACTAAGTGATGAGGGACAGAGCAGACAACCCAGCTGCCAAGCAGTTCAAGAGAACTCTACCTGGAGGCTTTGCTTGAAAGGAAATTCAAGAGGAGTTGACAGCACAAGGTGATGGCAAAACAAAACCCACTGAGCGTTTCCAGGCCTATTCACAGACAAAGCACAAGCGTAACAGACAGTGTACCCAAGTCCAGCATGCGGGTGGCCTGGCCACGGCCAGAGGGGCCACCAGCGCTGCACCTCCACGGCGGTGTCTGTTCCTGAACAAATCAAGCTGGAACACTGGTAAACATGGCAATAAGGTCACGGGAGTGGAAATGCCCGAGACACATTCAGGCTGCAGAGGAGCTTGAAGAAAATGTGTATGAGGACGGCTGAAGGCTCGCGCAGTGAAAGCAGAGCTTCACTGTACCTAGGCTTCCGGGCCACAGGCTGACAGACACCTGAAGTCATCAGGCATCAGGGTCATTCACTAGAAGGGCTGGAGCAAAGAACGCGTGCCTGTGGCAAGAGGTCTCGAAAAAACCGTCTACACAGAAGAGGGAGTGGAGGCTGAATGAGATGATGCTAGTGTTTCTCCTAATGCTTACAGTCTATGCGTAGACAGTGTGCTTCGTAAGTGGCGCAGTGGTAAAGAATCTGCCTGCCAATGCAGGAGATGCAAGAGATGCAGGTTCAATCCCTGGGTCGGGAAGACCCCCTGGAGAAGGGAATGGCAACCCACTCCAGGCTTCTTGCCTGGAGAATTCCACGGACAGAGGAATCTGTCGGGCTACAGCCCATGAAGTTGCAAAGAGTCGGATGCAACTGAGCATGCATGCACATCACACATAGGCTTAGACGGTAACTGTGTGTGTACATGTCGGTGTTCAGAGATGAGAACAGAAAGGTTTTCTTATCTAAATTAACTAATAAGTGATCATTAATTAAGTGATTAATTATTAGCCCTGGATTCATGTCGATGTTTGACAGAAAACAATAAAATTCTGTAACACAATCATCCTTTAATTAAAAAATAAATTTATTAAAAAAATTATCAGCCCTGGATTAACCAGGAATCTAAGCCAAGGTCAAAAAGGCACTGCACTGATACAGGTCATGAATTACTTGTCAACAAAATTACCTTTTCTGTTAGTGAAGCATCTGATTGGGGACTGGGGATCATCCAAATAAAGAGCTGTCTTATGTTTGTGTGTGGGAGGGTAGGGGGCATTTTACAATCTTGGGATAGAAATGAATATATTAAGAGGCAATTTCAACACAGAAGTATTAAAACATAAATCATGCTACAGGAGTTGAGGCAGGGCTTACAGATTAATCTGCAAATGTTTCCGTTTAAAGTAGAAAAGTAGTCCATTTCAGTCTTGGTCCAAACTGTTTCTGTGTGTGTTAGTTCAATGGGAATAGCCCTGCTTTTAAAAGCCTGGAAATCACAGGTATTCAAGAATTTTGGGTGTTTCCCCCCACCTCACAGTTAGAGTATGTACTAACTTAGGTGGAGTCAGTGGCTGTGATTTTTCTACTTGCTCCCCCCACTCTCCACCATCCCGGCTTTCCCCACTTGGAAAAATAAAAAGCTCCACTCTGTGGTTGAGGGGAAAAGAGCAGGGGAGGGGGCTGCCCAAGAGCAGAAAGGGCTGTCACAGCAACTACGCCGAGCTGCTCGCTGTCCAGCTGGCAGTCAAACAGACCACGTCCAAATTCCAGACTGGAAAACACAGCGGTTCAAGACATTCTAACGGAAAATTCACAGGGAAGATCCAAACTCAGTCCCAGGAGGAACACCTCACCCAGGGAACGAACCCGAGTCTGGGATGGGATACAACGCTGACTGTAGAGCTGGGGCGGAGGGAAGAGGATGAAAACAAGGCAAACGGGAGAGAAGAGGACCCGAAGGCTAATGAAACCCCCACAGATGGAAGTGCGGGGACCCTCGTCTCACATATGCTGGCAGGTTTTCAAAATGGATGGAATCTTTCTTCCTAATCCATACGGTGGAGCATAACGAAGGTATAAATAGGAAGAACCATCACGGGGTTTAGACAGAGTGAGGTGAAGGTGAAGGTGAAGTCGCTCAGTCATGTCCGACTGTTTGCGACCCCGTGCACTGTAGCCTACCAGGCTCCTCCGTCCATGGGATTCTCCAGGCAAGAATACTGGAGTGGGTTGCCATTTCCTTATCCCTGAGGTGGGTACGGCTTCAATCCAGATCTGACTACTAAAAGACCGCCAGGCAAGAAGTCATTCTTGACCTCTAAGACTCAGTCTCCTTACCAATGAAATAGGATAGTATGTCCCTCCCTAAAATAGTTATAGTGATGGTGAGAATCTATACACTTAGTAATGGGCATCTGCACCTCGGCACACAGCAGGCATAATGTGATACACACACCTAGTGGGGTTAGCACTTCGTCACCCTTTCCTTGTGACCTGACAAATGTCCAGTGAGGACACGACACTTTGCAGTGGGTCAGTCCTATTTTATGACCCGTTAATAAATCTCTTACTTTTGTGCACACCTTTCTAAAAGCAAGCAACATGTCATGTGCGCTTTCAAAGTGCTTACCGAGTCACTCGGGCTTAAATTTTACATATGCAAACAAATTATAGTTGGGGAGGGAGAGGAAGCAGAGGAAAAGTCTCTCAGTCGTGTCCGACTCTTTGCGATCCCATGGACTGTAGCCTACCAGGCTTTTCAGTCCATGGGATTTTCCAGGCAAGAGTACTGGAGTAGGTTGCCATTTCCTTCTCCAGGGGATCTTCCCAGCCCAGGGATCGAACCCGGGTCTCCTGCATTGGAGGCAGACACTTTACCCACTGAGCCACCAGGGAAGAAGGGTAGGAAAACTCAGCAGCAGCCCGCTCACTGGGCTTTGCTGAACCACGTTAACCGTAATCCCCATGCACCTATTTCTACTTAAATAAGCGTGCGTTTATCCTGGACTGAAGATTACACAAATGAGAGCAAGTCAAAGTGTTGGTCACTCAGTCAGGCCCCACTCTTTGCAACCCCATGGACTCTAGCCCACCAGGCTTCTCTGTCCATGGGATTCTCCAGGCAAGAATACTGCAGTGGGTTGCCATTTCCCCCTCCAGGGGATCTTCCTGACCCAGGGATCGAACTCAGGTATCCCACACTGTGGGCAGATTTTTTACCATCTGAGCCTCTAGGGAAGCCTGAAGAGTATACAAAGTGACGTTAAATAAAGGTTATTATCTTATTTAGTCTAACACTATTGTTCTCTTGAGCTGCGTTTAAAAGCAAAGGAAACCTGCATGATTGAACATATTTAGAATTCACAGGAAACTATGCCTACAATCATCTCAGGCCTCAAGTTCAGGAGCATAATTCAGGATTTTGTTAAACTGAGGTTTAAAAAGATTCAAAAGAAACAAAGTCTTTCAGGGGGCTGGAGTATGGAGAAAGTCAACGATATTTAAGACTATGCCCTGGGGAAAATGCTCAGGGGTTCAAATTCACCTCTTTAAAGGAGTAAAAATAAACTGTGGCACGTGGAGAACCTTCCTGTGAATATTCTAACTGTGAGGCAACCTCTACAGGGCAGACAACTTCACAGCTTGAGTGGCTGAGAGCAATTGCACTTCTAGAAAAAGCCCCTCACAGCTAAGGAACTATAACAGAGTGAGTAGTATACTTTCAAGTAGAAGATTCTAGGGGATTAGATGGGGAATGGGTCAGCTACAGCTGGGAACAAGGTCAATCTTACAATATTTGGAGACCCTAAACACAACAGCATGATAATATTCTTTAACTTCTGTATGAGAGAAAAACAGGAAAAAAAAAAACCAAAACAACCTCTTGTCATATTTGTTTCTAACACTTTCTTTGGAGCAAAGTCAGAGGGTTGAGAATCAGCAAGAAACTTCTCTTTAGGAAGAGGATTTGAACCATCTTGTTCTTAAATTTCCTCCTACTGCCATATATCCACAGCTAAACTGTTTCTAAAAAGACCAGTAAATGAGAACTCAGTAATTTTTAAAGCAAGTCAGGAAAAATTGAAAAGGTTAACAGAGGTTTTGTTGGGTAAAGCAGACTCAAGAGCCCAAAATGCAAATTACCAGCTGCAACAAAAGGCATAGGGTACTTGAGTTACTCACCAGTCATTTGGATTCTTCCCTTAAGGAAAGCCAGTAGGCTTCAGGGATGGAAGACAATAGAACACAGACATTAGGAACAAACCTTGCGTCACAGTGAATTAGTGGCTCAACTCGGGTAAGAAGTCAGGACTCCTAACAACCACAAAACATGTACTGTGTCATTAACCACCAAGGTCTTAAGGGCCTTTTACCCTTATCTAATGTCACCAATACCTCGTGAGTGCTTAAGGAAAGCCTCAACTGCTGACAGTATTTCCAAAGATTATGATTCTCAACCTAAGCTACACAGCAGAGGAACCAAAGGCTCTTTTAGAGATCTGATGCTCAGACCACACCTTAGCCTAATTAAATGGGCATCGCTAGGGGGTAGGACTCAGACATCAGTATATTTTTTAAGCTCCCCAGGTAATTTCAAAAATCAAGAGACCTGGGATTAGTCCTTAATAATATATATTTATAGTTTTATCATATTAAGAAGCCATTATCACATGTACATATATGCACAGCATATATACCTTCACAGACGAATTAATCAACTATAAAGCCACCTGTGGAAACTTACTACTAAAATGAAATTTAGGTAATTACACCTTCATTTTCAGCTCTGAGATAGATAAAAGGCCTAGAAACACAAATCACGTAACACTCTTCTCACTTATGCCACTAATGCTCATGCAGGACAGATCGCCAACATTCTGCATCAGAGTGGGATGGTGGCTCTGGATGTAGTTATTCAAGCAAACCGGAAGATGGAGAATCCCCGCTTACCTGGGCTCTGCGTGGGAGCCAGAAGAGATGCTGCGTCAGGGCACGGCTCAATGGTACACCAGTTTTCTCGGTTTATCTGGAGGGAAAGAAAGAGAGACTGAGTAAAAGTCAGGCATAAAAAACGGAAACAGAAAAAGACATGCAAAGAGGAAGATATGGTGCGGTCAAGGGTAAGATAAAGAAAAAAAGAAGTTAACAGGCAAAAGGGACCAAATGTTGAAATATGTATCTCACATCCTGGTTTGCAAGTCAGAAAAAAATACAAAAATAATTCCTGTTTATTCAAGGATTACTATACGTTGGGTATCAGGTTAAGAATTCTACATACATTATTTCATTTCATCCTAAGAACTCTACATATATCATTTCATTTAATCCCCACACTAGCTCGAAGAAGTGTATTATTTCTCTTGCCAAAGAATAACTAGGTTTGGAGGACCTACATTTGTCAACTTCTGATCTTTGGTGAGAAGATGCTAAAGTATATGGGTGAGAAAGAACAGCAGGTTTCCCAAACATGCTAAGCGAGATAAGGTAGAAAGCTATGGGGCATTCTGTCCAATTACAACTGTCTGACAAAGAGCAAATGCAAGAAATTAAACAGCTTGCAAATGAACTACGCAAAACCTAGAGCCACAGGAAACAAACACCAAATCACTGACTCGTTTCAGCTCTTTTCCCAGTAGAGACGAATGGAGGCTGGGACCAGGGGCCATCATCACTGTTTCAACTCCTGGTGTGTTACAGAGTGATGCCAAAAATTTGAAAGTGATCCTTGAATGGAAAAAAATATTCAGCAGGTTCCCTGGGATTATGCGAAGTATCCCCTTTCAAAATGCAATTTGAGTGTGTATGAGGAAGAAACCTCAAATTTGGTAACCTTAACAAACCCAATCCCCATCTTTCAAAGAATGGAAACAGCAAATTTTCCTTAAAAAACAAAATAGAACCTTTCATTTAGAGAAGGATTTTCTGACTTTGAATTGTGCCTCACTTGAAATGAGCCAAATTTCACTTCCAGTGAAGTAAGTTTCTCTGTCAACAGGAAAAGCAAGGATCCATAATTACTGTACTTTTGCTCCATGAACACAGCAACAAATTTTAAATAGATAACACAAATTTTAAAAGCAGACTCTTTAACAACAGTGAAGAATGCAGAGCAACTCTGAATTATGAGGACACTGCTCTCTCCCAGTCCATGACCTTCAACACCTCTCCGGTCAACATTTTAGGAAACTTTGTTAAAACTCTTGATCTGAGAATGTTTTCATCACCTTTTCAGACATTACTCTATGGCCAATGAGTAAACAGAATTTTCTTCATTGTCAATACTTGAGGGACGAACTGACTTCACTTTTCATGTCATTTTAGGCATTTGTGTGTTACAGAAAATGAATTACATATTTTGCAAAATAACACAAACATATAAATCATACAAAAAATAATGTACCACTTAACAAAAAAGTTAGCAGAGTATTATTTAATATACAATAAATATTGAAAGAAAGAAAGTTAAAATTCAATCAAATCCCTTTAATGGAACACACTGATGTCTGAATAATAATGACGAGAACATACTAGTGACGGGAGACAGCTCCTCAAGGATCTCCCTGTGAGTGTCTAGTGAGCAAAGGACACTGCCTGTGCTGTCATTCTAGGCTGTCCTGTTAACGAGGTCTCCATATCACACAGCCTCGGCAGACAGAGATACTGTTTCTTTCTGTGTGATGACAGATGTGTGAAGTCAGAAGAAAAGTGAGGGAGGCTTACAGCACACAGTAAAAATTCAGGGGTCCCACGGCTGGAGTTCCTCAGCTGTAACACAGCATCTCCCCGGGCCCCTTGTGTTGCCCCCGTGGGAGCAGGGCGGCAAGCAGCACCAACAAGAAGCTGACGCTCAGGGTGCTTTCTGACTTCAGACAGCAGCCATGAAACTGTCAGGCTGACCTGGTAGCTTGCAAGTAGGGTGAAATCTCAGACCCCATCACAGTTTTGACAAGTCAGTTCAGTTCAGTTGACAACTAGTATATATTAAATAGTTCTGATATACTTAAAGGTAGCAGTGGCCAAAAATCTCCTGATGACATCTATGTGGCGAAAAGCTTTAATGATTCAATGTTTCATAGAGTGGTTATGCCTGAGTGATCATAAAGAGACAACTAATATCCACTCTAACTTTTGTATAGGTTCCTGAATCTTCTTTAATGACTACTAACTGGCTATATCCCAGTACAAAATATCTTTGGTGTTAAAAAAAAAAAATTAAAACTTAAAGAAAGAAATCAACACTGGAACATTATTGTTAATTAACTCCAGAGTTTGGATTTAATTCCTTTTTCCATTAATGTTCTTTATTGTTCCAGGATCCAGTCCAGGATCAGCTAGTTCAGTTCAGTCGCTCAGTTGTGTCCTACTGTCTGCGACCCCGTGAACTGCAGCACGCCAGGCCTCCCTGTCCATCAGCAACTCTTGGAAAAAACCCATGTCCATTGAGTCGGTGATGCCATCCAACCATCTCATCCTCTGTCATCCCCTTCTCCTTCCGCTTCAATCTTTCCCAGCATCAGGGTCTTTTTCAATGAGTCAGCTCTTTGCATGAGGCGGCCAAAGAATTGGAGTTCCAGCTTCAGCATCAGTCCTTCCAGTGAATATTCAGGGCTGATCTCCCTCAGAATGGACTGGCTGGATCTCCTTGCAGTCCAAGGGACTCTCAAGAGTCTTCTCCAACACCACAGTTCAAAAGCATCAATTCTTCGGCGCTCAGCCTTCTTCACAGTCCAACTCTCACATCCATACATGACTACTGGAAAAACCATAGCCTTGACTAGACGGACCTTAGTCGGCAAAGTAATGTCTCTGCTTTTTAATATGCTGTCTAAGTTGGTCATAGCTTTTCTTCCAAGGAGCAAGCGTCTTAATTTCAGGGCTGCAGTCAACATCTGCAGTAATTTTGGAGCCCCCGAAAATAAAGTGTCTCATTGTTTCAATTGTTTCCCCATCTATTTGCCATGAAGTGATGGGACCAGATGCCATGATCTTTGTTTTTTGAATATTTAGTTTTAAACCAACTTTTCACTCTCATTAAGAGGCTCTTCAGTTCTTCACTTTCTGCCATAAGGGTGGTGTCATCTGCATATCTGAGGTTACTGATACTTCTCCTGGCAATCTTGATTCCAGTTTGTGCTTCATCCAGCCCAGCATTTTGCATGATGTACTCTGCATTAAGTTAAATAAGCAGGGTGACAATATACAGCCTTGATGTACCCTATTTGGAACCAGTCTGTTGATCCATGTCCAGTTCTAACTGCTGCTTCTTGACCTGCATACAGATTTCTCAGGAGGCAGGTCAGGTGGTCTGGTATTTCCATCTCTTAAAGAATTTTCCACAGTTTGTTGTGATCCACACAGTCAAAGGCTTTGGCATGGTCAATAAAGCAGAAATAGATGTTTTTCTGGAACTCTCTTGCTTTTTTGATGACCCAACGGATGCTGGCAATCTAGCATACCACATTACATTTTGTGTGTGTGTGTGTGCAATTTTGCATTTTAAGACCTTTATTGAAATATATGACAAAGGTATGTATAGTCAAAGCTATGGTTTTTCCAGTAGTTATTTACAGATGTGAGAGTTGGGCCATAAAGAAGGCTAAGCATGAAAGACTTGATGCTTTCCAGTTGTGGTGCTGAATAAGACTCGAAAGTCCCTCGGACTGCTAAGAGATCAAACCAGTCAATGCTAAAAGAAATAAACTCTGAATATTCATCAGAAGGACAGGTGCTGAAGCTCCAGTACTTTGGCCACCTGATGCAAAGGGCCAACTCACTGGAAAAGACCCTGATGCTGGGAAAGACTGAAGGCAGGAGAAGGCGGTGTCAGAGGATAAGATCATTGGATAGCATCACTGATTAAATGGACAAGAGTTTTAGCAAACTCTTAAACTCTCTATCTTCACTCTTCCCGATAGTGAAGGACAGGAAGTCTGATGTGCTGTTTCCACGGGGTTGCAGAGAGTCAGACATGATTCAGTGACTGAACAACAACAAATTGAAACATAACTCATATACTCTAAAACTCCTCTACTTAACTGTCTATTAAGCAGTCTATTCAGTGGTCCATTGTCTTAGCACAGTTGTGAAACCATGGCTACTATCTAATTTTAGAACATTTTCATGGCACAAAAAAGAAATCTTGCATCCATCAGCAGTCACACCCTACCCCAAACCCCTTCCCTCCCAGTTCCAGGCAACCATTAATCTACGTTCTGTCTCTGTGTATTTGCCTACTCTGGACATTCTGTATAAACGGAATCATACATTTTGATGTCTTTGGTTACTGGCTTCTTGCACTTAGCTTTCAAGGCTCATCTGTGTTGTAGCATTGTATCAGTACTGTGTCCACTGCCTAATAATCCAGAACACTGTATGGATATGCCCACACTTTGTGTATTTATTCTTCAGCTGACAGACATGTGGCTGCTTTCACTTTCTGGCTGTTATGAATAATCCTGTCGTGAATATCCACATACGAGTATTGGACATGTTTCACTTCTGTTGAGTATACGCCGAAGGGTGGAACAGCTATGTCAACTCATGATACCTTTACGTTTAATGAAGTCTGAGGGCTTGCCAGACTTTTCCAGAGTGGCTGTGCCATTCGACATTCCTACCACCAGTGCCCGAGTGTTCCAATTTCTCCACACCCGTGCCAACACCTGCTGCTCTTACCTGTTTCGATGTATCCAACTTGGCAGGTGTGAACGGTATCTCATGTGAGTATATGAGATACACTTTCAACTCTTCATTTTTTAAAATATATACATTTTATCAAAGTACAGTGGACTTTCAATGCTTCAGGTGCCCAGCAAGGTGATTCAGTTATACACATACACATGTATTGTTTTTGAAATTATTTCCCATTATAGGTTATTACAAGACACTGACTGTAGTTCCCTGTGCCATACAGTAAACCTCTGTTGCTGGTTGCTTTTTTTTTTTAAATTAGAAATCTAGCATTCTATTCGTACTAAGTAGAATCAAAATGTCATAAATTTTTTCAGTAGGCAAAAATTCACAAGTTTTCTAAAAATATATATATTATACATATTATGTATATATATGTATACAAAAGCTTTTCTACTAAGCTTGATAGAGGCTTGAGAAAAAAATTAAAAAAAAAAGATGGAGAAACTGGAAAACAAACTAACTGAAATCAGAGCACTGAATATGAAATAGAAAAAGTGAGACAAACTAAATAAAAGTAAATAAAAGATGATGTAGTTCATGATCATGTGGTTCAGCTGGCTTTAAACATGACTGCTCACTGGAAACATACTTCCAACTTTTCTTTTAAAATGGAAACTGTTGATTACTTTCTAGGAAAAGGAAGACTCTATGAAGACATAATGCTGAACACCCTCAGATTTGTTTCTTTCATTAAATAAAAGAAGTACTAAATATCCTCAATGTATCAAAACATTTGTGTCAAGCCTTAAAAGCAGTAGCAGTAAAAGAACTGAGTCCTCTAAGAACTCAGTGGGTGTGAGAGAGACCTGGAAAAATTAAGTAAATACCTCTGCCACAGCATTCTGCACACATTCGGCACGGAGATGAGTGTGGATAAGGCATCCTATGATCGGTAGAAATGGGAATCAGACTGGATGAGACACTCTAACGCCAAACGATATCTGAAATTCCTTATACATTTCTGCCCAGGTCACAAACGAAACACACAGAAACACTGGGCCAGACAACAACTCTTCTCTTTCACTTTGCACAAGGCATTATTGTGCAATACAGGTTGGGGAGGAGCCAGAGACTGCCACACCCTGTATAAGCAGAAGAATGGAGAGATTAGCGTTTCAGGGAAGTTAAACGCAGAGGGTGGAAGACGGAAAATAGGACCACAGTGCCAACTGCTGCTGAGAAGTTGGAACGGATACATTTTTAAAAAGAAGTCACTGAACTGGGCAACCGTGAGGTTTATGGCGACTTTGGAAAGAAGAGTTTGAAACAAGACAGGTGATACCAGAATTAAAACTGTAAAACAACCCATTATATTTCTAAATTGATGGTACTTTCAAGTTTGCAGACTACTGTCGCCTGGATGGGACCCTTTGCCTGTCCCATTGGGAGGCACGTCGCCATTTTTGAGACGAGGCCACATGCTGAGTGAGGCTAGATTTGGGAATGGTAGATTTGTGTGCGAACTATATTGTATTGGTAACTGCATCTGCTCAAAAGACCGTAAGCTCCTTGAGAAGTGAATCCTATCTTTAAAAATTCCACAGATCTCCCCATGAGTGCACAGCAGATGCTTAGTGACTCATCTTTGAGTTTATTATCCTCAATGATTTTTATATAGAACTAAAGGGAGAACCTTTGAGATGATCACCCTGCCTCCCTTTATCAGATCCATTAGAAAGGGGGGCGGGCACAGCAGGTGAAGGGACCTGAAGGAGGCACAGAGCATTCAGAGGTGGAGTGAGGACTCACTTTCCCTCGCTCCCAGTCCAGTGCTCCTTCCCCACCCTTGCAAGTATCTCTTCTGGTTCTTCACTTTGTCTCAGAATTCAGCAACTGTTTAAACAATTTTTAATAGCAATATGAAACTGAAAAAATCTGGCAAAGGAGCATTTAACATCTCTGGAGATTACTGGCTGGAAAAGAGAGTCACTGCTTAAATTAGACAAAAATATTTAGAAAGTAAAGTATTATAATGCGAAAAATAAAATATGAACCCGGGGGTGCCAATTTTTGGAACATCAAAATGCTGTAATTGAAAGAAATGTTTTGCTTGTTTGGCTTGGCTTCGTCTGCTTTCAGGAGCCTGCGTTTTCAGTCACTAACAGTTAATTACCAACGATTTGCTGAGCAGGCTCACCGCCTCCAAGCACTCAAGGAAACCTCAGGAAATCTGACAGCTCTGCAGCTCCCGCTAGTTCCTTCTGTGGAATCAGGACTCATTCACAAACACTTCCAACTAAAACCTACGCTGAAAATCAATATGATTTCAGGTAAATCAGAGACTTCCTCACCAGGAAACGGTGAGTAAATCTAGCCCAAGAAGCCGTCTTCCTATTGCTACCTTGTTGATTAAACCACACAGCTGGCCTGCCAGCTTTTGGGGAGGACCATGCCCACTTTAGGCAAGAACCAGCGTCAAGGTACAGCAGGAGAAAGACGGATCGTGACCCTGGTGACAATCTGCACAACAGGTCCCACAGTTTAAAAGTACGAGGAAGCTTCCTCCATTTAAAATGTTAAGGATGGACTTCCTTGGTGGCTCAGCGATTAAGAATCCACCAGCCAATGGCAGGAGACACGGGTTTGATCCCTGATCTGGGAAGACCCCACATGCCGTAGAGCAACTGAGCCCATTTGCCAGAACTACTGAGCCTGTGCTCAAGAGCCTGGGAGCCGCCACCACTGAGCCCATGTGCTGCAAGGACCAAAGTCCACGTGCCCTAGAGCTGTGCTCTGCAATGAGAGAACCCACCGCAGTGAGAAACCAGCAACTAGAGAGCAGCCCCAAACCCCTGCCCCCGGCACCAATGAAGACCCAGTACAGCCAAAACTAAACTAACTATAAAGCGTGAAGGGTTATACCCGCCTCCACATCGCAGGACAATGCATATACCCACATGGGCCCACGGATCATCCGGCCTCACGAAATAGCTCCACAGCCATGGACTACAGACTGGACAGTCCTTCCTGCCATGGAAAAAAGAGGCTGGGCACGGCCGCCGGGACACTTCAGAGCTGGAGTTCGTGGCCTTTGGTGGCACACACTCCTTCAAGGATCTGACGGAAGCCAGGGACCGCTCTTTCCCAGAAACACGCATGTGTGTGTCCAGTCAGCGGTTCTGGAGGCGGCTTCACAACTCAGAGTAGAGACTTGTCCTTCCAAGTTTTTGAGGAGCACGAAAAGCCCAAGGTGGCCAGAGTATGACTGAGGAAAGAATGGGAGACACGGCAACCGTGAGTCTCCACCAAGGTGAGCCCCTCACCCCAGTTACATAAGCAAGGGAGTAAAAAAATCGGTATTATCCTAGGAAAACTGTAGCAGGTTTTCTCTTCTACAAGAAAAGAAGGAAGGAAAGCATGGAACAGCCAGGACACAGCCCAGTAAGAGGCGGCTAGGCACCTCCGGTCTGGAGGGAGCGTCCCTGGGCTGGCGAGTGTGGCCTAGTGGAACACCGAGGAAGCAGCAGGCCAGTGAGCTGGCACAAAAGGCAGGATCCACAGAAACGAGAGAGGGGTAAAGACTCCACGCTTAGAAACAGACAGGAGATCCAGAGCAGACGGTAGCGGCGCCTTCTCTTTGAGTCTGAAGTGCCAAGATGTCTTTCAGATGCTTAAAAGTCATCGATATTGAGAGAAAGACTGGAGCTAGTTTCATCTGCTCTTGAGTAAAAGGTGGTGAGAAGAGTGTGAATTGGAGAGGGAGCCGCCTGGACGTGCCAAGAGGGAAGACACGCTGCTGGTGGTGCCGGCGCGGGTGACACACAGCGGCGGGCGAAGAAGCCGGGCAGGCTGGCTGCGTGCAGGCAGGACCCGCACAGCAGCGAGTGCGCAGTCACGAAGCGCAAGAGACCAAAACCACAGGCAGATGCTGCATCACACCTGTCAGGATGGCTCTCATTTAAACCACACACACACACACACTCAAAAAAAAAACCCAACCCTCCAGAAGATAACCAGTGTTGTTGAGAATGCAGAGAACTGAGACCTGTGTGCACGTAAACTCTTGGGGATGTAAAAATGTGGAAGAAAGCACAGGGGTTCCTCCAAAACTTAACCAGAATCAGCATACGATCCAGCAATTCCCCTTCTGGGCACACCCCAAAAAACTGAAAGCAGGTACTCATAAATCAACATCCACAGCACCACCATTCACAATAGATAAAAGGGGAAAACAACCCAGCTGGCCATCAGCAGATGAATGGATTAACAAAAGGTAGTATACACATGTAATGCAGCAGTACTCAGCCTTAAAATAAGGAGAGGATTCTGATGCCTGCTTTCACATGGATAAACCCCCAAAACATCATACTCAGTGAAACAGGCCAGTCATGAAAGGACAAATACTGTACAATGCCACTTACACAAGATACCCAGGGTAGTCAAATTCTAGCACCAAAAAAATAAAACGGTGATTGCCAGGGACTGGGGGCAGGGGAAACAGAGTTACTGTTTATAGAGTACAGAGCTTCAGTTTGCAAAGATGAAAAAGTTCTGGACGGTGGTGATACGACAGCTGCACGGCAACGTGAACGCACTCAATGCCACTGAACTGGACACTCAAGTGTGGCTGACGCTACGTATTTCCTTACAATGACACCAACAACAGAGTGAGCGTGCGGTAGCTCCAGAGAAGCGAGCGTGTTTAGAGAAGAGCGGTCAGGCGGCCCACAGCTGGAGGCGGCGCTGGTAATCTGGGCCAGATGCTACCAGTCGTGGTCAGTGCCATTAACCAGAGGACAGAGCGCGCAGACACGGGTGTGGAAAGAATGTCGAAACTGGCATCAGCGTTTGCGACCACATCCTGTAGGCAGTGACAGCAGCGCCAAGCAGGTCATGTTCACGCGTGACAAGTACTGCGCGGAGTGCATACAGGTAAGCCGTTTAAGAGGCAGAAGCTGAATTACAAAACCTCTCTCTCTCCTCCCGCCTGGCTTCAGAAACACTGGTGTGGCCGATAAAGTGGCCCTCGTCTCGGGTCTATTTTTCAACAACTCCACTGTTTCTCACTCATACAATGAGGTAACTTAAAGGCCACACACCCAACGTGGCTCCACTCGAACATTTTCAGAGTGCTTGCTACAGACCACAGGAAATGCCAGGCCCTGATTATACTCATGGTAACACATCTCTTCTCATGGTAGTCTCTTTTCCAAAAGGTGACCTCTAAGACCCAGGTTTCTCCATTACTGGATGACGGACTGCTCTCTGTACCACTGACACTCTTCTTAGCCATCCTGAGACTAGGCTTAGCCGGAAATTCTGATTGCCAGCCGAACTAGGAGATGGACTAGAAAGAAACAACAGTGTTGAGACTGCTAATAATTTGAGCTTAAGAGGAAAACAAAGGTAATAATTAACAATAATAAGGCCCTTTATCCAGGTTTTGCTCTATGGAATCTCTGAACTATTAGCAAAATACAAAACTGGCAACTGATTAAATGGGTAAGAGGAGTAGATCAAAACAATTCTGAAATTCTGTGTAGCAAGCAGCTGGAAATGAGGAAAACAGAGACTGCGCCGTTAAATATCCACAACTCTTGGAGGAATAAGCCACCCAAACCACTTTCTGGCTCTGACTCCATTTGCAACTCTTTAGCTAAAAGACAGACTTAATCCTCTGTCCATGCTGTATCTCCAGGACAGTCAGACTGTGGACATTACAGGTACCGAGCATCCAAAGTTCTGACGAGTCACAGTGCACATGGAACATGGGATGGGAGAAGTTAATCCAAAAAAAATGTTGACCATGCTGGTAATTTTTCACGTCTATCATGAAGCCTCGGGTCCCTTGGAATGATCTAAACCACGCCCAAACTGTGTTCCCGTCAGTCAGAAAACAGAGCGTGCATACTTCCAGTGGAGAGGGAGCTGCCTTGTTTTTGGCAGTGCTTCTGCTACTGTTTATATTTGAACATCCTAATAACACAGCTCATGGTTACACCCAGCCTTCCCAGCCACTGCCTGTATTTACTTCCTCTGCAAATGTCTCAGGAGATGTAGCTGGAGTTACAAGGCTGAAGAAAAGGAAGCAGAAACCCCACCATCCGGACAGGGGAGCCAACACTTGAGACAGAAGTCTTTTTAGGGAATCAGACTAACTGAGCAGATAGGCCTTTGGCCGTCTTTTGCCTCCTAATGTCTTTGGTTTGAAGCGGAATGGAAGTGTCTTTGAGCAAGCAAACTTGTTAAAGAATGAGTATTTCCTGGAAGATGACACTGGGCCTACAGACAAACTGCTCCTGCCCTAATGAGGCCAGGTGGCCTGCCTGAACATCACGGGTGGGAGGGGGTGGTCATCCTCCGTACAAATTGTCAACTCAGTGTTGACAAAACATGGCTGCAAATGTTTTCACCATTCATCTGCTACTCTGACTTACTAGTTACAAAGTATGCTGCCAGTAAATCATCAGTAACAAGAAGAATCACGTTGTTACTAGCAGGCAATATTTTTGCAAGTACCCAAAGTAATAAAGCTAGTGAAACGGAAATGGCCCCTGGATTAAAGTCAGTAGCTGATCTAGGACTCTGACTTCTTTGTCTTCGGCATGCTACTTTTGCAGCAAGTCCCTGACACTTGGTGTGATGTCCTCCTGTGTTAAGAACAGCCTCTTAATGTGATCATGAGTTAGCTACTGAACTGTGTTAAGACAAAGGCTCCTCTCACCAACCTGTGTAGGCTTTAGAGGGACTTCCCTGGTAGTCCACTGGTTAAGAGTCCACCTTCCAATGGAAGGGACTCGGGTTCGATCCCTCGTCAGGGAACTAAGATTCCCACATCCCGAGGGGCAACTAAGGCACCACAACTACTGAGCCAAGCTGCAGCAAACCACAGAGCCCACGCGCCATAGCTGGAGAATCCCGCACGAGCAAATGAAGAGCACTCTTCCTGCAATGAAGGCCCCGTGTGACCCCCAAACAAAACACACAAAACTAGGCTTCTGAAAGATGCTGGGGAAAATGGGCCTGTTGATACCAAAGGGTGTCTGCCAATGATTCAAATTCTTCCTTATCCCATTCTGTGCACATGATTCATAGTTACTAACCATTTACCTACCATAGGAAGCCAGAAGTCACACAGGCACGGGGGGGATACTGTGAGGAGTGACACGTATGTATGTGTGTACTGGGACGGCGGAGCCAAGAACACTCTTCACCTACTTTATTATCAGAAAAAATAATTCAAGGAGGTAAGACTTCAGCATCTATTGGGTTTGATGATGGGAAGCAACGGCTGATGTGAGGATAAAGACTGGTGTACCCAGCCTTGGGAAAAATCCCAAGGGAAGGCTCTGATGCAGAAGAGCTTCCATGAACGTCACTGAACAGAACTGCCAGAGGGAACGGGTCAGAATGCAGAGTAAGTCTCAGAAAGGAGGGGTACATAACAGAGGACAGGATTTTCAAGTTAATTCACAGGGAATTGTCTGGATGCCAGTGGGAAGGAATGGAGCTGTCAATGTTATGATACCAGAAGGACAGGGTCACGGTCCAAACTTTGTGGTGACCGTCACAACTCATCTCTCTGTTCTTTACCCCAACAATCCCAGCACACTAAGCACAGCTCACATACCATTACGCGTTATGAACCCATACTTATAAATCTTAACAGATTAACTCATTCAACTAACAAAACGTATTGAGCATTTAACATGAATTAGGGACACTGTTTTGAGGCTTAGACATAGTGAATAGATTAAAAAAATTACAAACTCCTCGGTATATTAAAAAAAAAAAATCTTCCACCAAAAAGGGGAGTCAGAACATAGCACACGGTCACTTGGGAACTCAAGCAGCTCACACACCTAACGTAACACACCTTTAAAAACACTGATTTAAAAAAGCAAATTCAAAATGGCAGCTAAGTGAGGAGGCCACTGCTGAATGAATTAAAAAAAAAAAAGTTGTGGGGGAAAGGCTGTTAACAATGACGGATTCATATCTGAATTCAAAGTGCTGTAAAAGGAATCCCACACTGGGAAAGAAGTGAATGAGATCAGCTTTTCACACTGAAAAAGTCTCAGCAGTTAAAACTTTAAAAGATACATACAGATACAGATACACACATTCACGAAATAAAAGTGTTGGCCAACTCAAAGAAGACGTCTAGGGGACTAAGAAAGAACATGAGCTTTGAAAAGAATCACGTCTGGGGCTACATCCTATTACCTAGGATGAGCTGTGAGAAAAGTATTGATTATCCGAAAACGCTTTTCCCCATAAGATGAAACAGATACTAGGGATGTAAACGTTAAGTGCCTGTCCACTGGAGGCCACAAAGCCATTCCATCACGCTGGGCCTACCATAATGGCAGCCTGCGTGACTCCCACATGCCAGAAGGATCTTTTGAAAACATAAGCTGAGAAGTAACATACCCAAGCAAAGCAAACCCCTCCCGATGGAGGTCAAGGCCTGGCTCTTCCAGGCCCAGCCTGCTCAGCTTTCTCCCATCATCTCGGCCTCCCCCATCCTTCCCTGCCCCAGGGCCTCTGCCAATCCTTTCTAGAACGCCTTCGCTAGGTGCAGTGCTGGCATCTTCTAGTTCTCTGGACACCAGTTTTTTTAAATGTCAGAACCTCAGAATGATCTCCTACCTGAAATGTCTTCCCATCATGTGCACTTACAGTACACACTGGTTATTTCTATCAAGTCACTTACAGTAACGTGTACTTCTTGTTTCTATTGCCTGTCTTTAAGCAATACAGAAACTTTGAAGACCTATGTGCCCCTTGGACGGAGCACCATGCTTGACACTGAACAAATCATTAATACCGTTTTCATGTAGGTCTCTCAGTGACGTGACCTTCTCTGTCTTCAAAGCAAAGAATCAGCACCAAAGCTGCCCAGCTCATCTCAAACTGGAAATAGCCTATTTTCAGGACTTTTTGTGCTTCCTTATTTGTAATAAATGCCTGTTTTCTGAGAAGTGAAGTTTCTTCTACTGAAATTCTTTGGTTATGTAAAGGTGGTATGGTATAAAAAAAGAAAAGAAAAAAGAATACAAATACAGGCACATCCAAAACAAAAAAGAGCAAGAGAGAAAAAATTATGTCCTTTATGAGCTGTGGCCTTGTGCGGGGTAAAAAAAAACAAAACATCACATCACTCAAGTCTTTCACGGTCCTCAGCCAGGCACAGGAGACACCTCAAACTCTTCCTAAGAAAAGGAGTCTGGGGTGGGCGTGCAGGGACCACTGCTGCCTGACCAATCCTCTCAAAGGAAGTAACGTATATAAAAGCGTTCTGTTAAAACTGTAGAACAGCATCTGTGAAGGCAGCAAGCCTGTGCTGAGTTAGCTCCACTACTAAGGGCTGTCATGCCCCAGGAGAGTGGAGAGAATTATGTATTTCAGCACGGCTTTCAATGCACCACATTCCTGTGATCCTAAGACTGAGACTTTCTATCCTCCCTCCCCTCCTTCCCTTTCCTCCCCAGACAGGGAACATCATAAAGCATGCAAAGAGCTCAGTCATGTCTGACTCTCTGTGACCCCATGGACTGTAGCCTGCCAGGCTCCTCTGTCCATGGGTTTCTCCAGGCAAAAACACTGGAGTGGGTTGCCATTTCCTCCTCCAGAGGATCTTCCCGACACAGGGACTGAACACTCGTCTTTTACATCTCCTGCTCTGGCAGGCAGGTTCTTTACCACTAGCGCCACCTGGGAAGCCCAATATCATAAAGAGTCGAGCACATAAAAATCCTAACAACTAGACTCTTCTAAACAAAGGAGTACAAAAACAAACAAAAAAAAAATCACTGTGATTTCATAGCGGAGCTCACGTTTCAGAGACACTAACATGAATAGTTAAGATCTTGGATCAAGTTCAAAATGCCAAGTTGCCCACTGCTCTGAGCCTCGGCCTGGCAAGTCAGAGCACCAGCTGATGGAGGTTATGGCGGACAGAGAGCAGCTCCCCACGATCGCAACCCCTCCACTGAGCCCCTCATCTGTGTCCCAAAGGGTGGTCTTAGTTCACTGGCATCCATGTCTAGCTTTCCGAGCCATGCTTGGCCTCAATGGATCAGTGGAGAAAAGGAGCGAGTCTCAAGTAATAAACTGAACTGATCAATCAATGCGAGAGCACCCCTAACTCCCAGACCAGGACAACACATCCATTCCTCCTGAGCCTGCGGTCCCCTGGCTCCACACCCTCATCAGCTCAGGTACTGAGGTTCTCTGGCAACTCGGAAGCACTTGGTTGGCTTCCAGTTTCCCCTGTCTTTGCCAGAAAATGGCTAAACTTCCAAAAAGTGCTCCCTGAATCGTCCAACATTCTCAGACTCCCACCTTATGGCTGGAGTTCTTACTAATTTTAGACTCAAGGATGCCTTCTGTGAGCAATTAGCCACCCAGGGGCCCCACCCCCATCCTGCCGAGACAGCCAGCATCACTAACGGGAGAAAACAAACACAGCAATTAGCAGTCAGAGGCGAGACCTGTAAAGCAGTGAAACCGAGCCAGAATGCCCACTGTGCCACTTCGATAAACAGACTGAGCGGAGATCTTTCCAAAGGAAATAAATGCTATCTTCCCCCCAAGAGTTGTGAGAGAACAAAAAAGAGCAGAAAGAGCAAGGGAAAAAAAAAAAAAACTCAGGCAAAAGACAGACTAGGAGACAGAGGCAGAAGGGGAGAGACTGATAGATAATGACACCTCTACAGACGGGGCCCCGGGGTGGGGACGATGGGGACCGAGGGACACAGACCTCTCTGGAAAAGAGCAACTGATGGTGAAGTTCTCCACCTGTGATTTACAAGAGTAGGAGGTTCTCTTGAGCAGAAGAATCCACTTTAAAGCAAGTAAAATGACGCTGAAACCTAAGTGACTCGATGATTCTGAAGTCCCCACTGTTTCTGGTCAGATATTCTGCCAGGAACCTTAAAATCACCAACCCAACTCCACAGTCACCACTGTGTGCACACACACACACAGCCTCTCAGCTCTTCTCCCAGTACAGGCTGGCCAGGGCCCCGGCTACCGGATTCAGAGGCAGGAGGAGGCTGCGGCGAGGCCCTTACCTTCAGCAGCACCACGTCCACGGTCCTGTCCACCTTGGAGATGTCACACAGGCTGTAGCGCCTCTTGTGCCGCTCATACATTTTGTCCAAACACAGAACAGAGGACACGAGACACAGGGGCAGGACCCACTGTAACCTGGGGGGATCAGGGTGCTCCCGCAAGCCCCCAGGTCTGAACCTCTCGCGTGGAGCCGGAGGGGGTTTCTGCCGTCCAGACTCCTCTATGAAGAAAACCTCAAGGGGGTCAAACCACGCAGGAACCCAACTCCCTCACCGGCTGGAGAGCTTCCTGGCAGTGCCTGAGCCCCGGGGCGACGCACGCACAACTCACAGTGTCCACAGCAATCGCCCCTGGATGCTATACTTTAGTCAGATCTCGACGGAGAGAGAAGCACAGACCGTTTCCATCACGGGTGATAACTCCAGGAAAAAAATGAAGGCTTAACGGGCTACGCATGCCGGCTGACGCACGTGGCGGGGAACAGCCCAGAGCAGGCAAGAAAAAATCCAGTATGTGCCTTGTCGGGAAAAAGACAAGCAGAGAAGAAGGGAAGACAGCTCTACTTCGCAGGGATGGCAGGACAAAATTTTCTCATGAAAACCTCTTCTTGCTTAAAAAAACAAAAGCAAGGAAAAGCAGTATTTCCTTCACAGGAAAAAAAAAAAGCAAGCGAACTGAAATTCTGAGATTCTGTCCAGAGAAAGAGTCTCCAGTCAGCTTCTTGATCGCCAGGCAGTAGGGCTTGGTTCTGATTTCAGCTGAAAAGTCTAAATGACAGCGGAGTGAAAGCAGGAAGGGAAAAAAAAAAGCCCACTCCTCCTCCCGTGCTCCCTCCCTTCTGGGGCGCGGGCCCCTCTTCCCTCCCTCCCTCAGGAACGTCACAACTGGCCCTTTCGGCTCAGCACCAGCAGCCGCCGAGGCTTGAAAACCTAAAGGCAGTGCTGGGAACATGATTCATCCCCAGACGAAGAGGAGAAAAACAAGGCTTCCTTTTCCAGCCGGCTTCCTCCTCCTCCTCCTCCTCCTCCTCCTCCTCTCATGCTGCTTCCTATGAAACAGGCTCTGAAGGGCACCCCCAGACGCGCCCCGCGCTGAGGTCGGGGCAGCATCCTGCGCACCGCAGGCGAGCACAACACGCTTCTCTGTCCCACGAAGTCAGGGAAGTGGCCACGACCCCGGGTGCGCGCTGCAGCGCCCTGCCAGCCGCAAACCAGTGATTTAACGTGAGAAAAATGCTAGCCTGAGACTTCAGGGACATGTCTCCAGGATCCACAAGGGCTTACGGAAGTGGCCAGCAAGGCTTAGAGATCAAGAGGTCAGTTAGGTTTTTCTTTTTTTTTTTTTTGCAGAGAGGAAGGGAGTGATGGGGTGGGTGAGCAGGAGGGGTGCTTGAAGTCCAGTGGAGAGGAGAGAAGGAGAAGGGACCGGTGTGCAGGCACACTCAGCCGCACTGGCTAGGCCAAGGGGAGCCCCTTGAGCGCCTTCTCCCCCTTTCGAGACCGGCCTGCGGGGGCCCCATCACTCCACACGCCCGCCCTCTGGCCCCACCCTAGCCACGATCATCAGAGGTGGACCTGCTCCAGAACTCGTCTTCTCACTGTTGTCAGAAACGATCTGGGAGGGAAAGGAGGAGAGAGACCTGGGGAGGACACAGGCGGGGGCGGGGGGTGGGGGGGTGGGGCAGCGGAGATGGAAAAACTGAAAGGATATTCTCCTTCTAGGAGAGTAAGGCTGCTGACGTTTCCCTCAAGGGGCCACAGGCGGAGTCCTTGGCTTGGCCCTGCCAGTGAGGGTGAGGGGGCTCCAACGCCACAAGCAAAAGGAGAAGAGATTTAATACCGAAATTTCCATCAGTATCACCAACAGAGCTGATCTGATGGGGAGGCTTTCCAGGAACAATAAAAGAAGCAGAGATGGGCTGGTGAGTCACCATGTCCTCTGGCCAGGCTGTCAAGTGGCTGACCAGCTCAGAGGAGAGCGAGGCAGTGAACCCCACTAGGACGCACCTCCCTGCTCCCCCGGACATGAGGCAGCTGTGGCTCAACCAGCTCAAAGCCTGCAGCCCGTCCGTCCCAGTCTCATCCACGGGGTGGGGCGGACGGGCCCTCCCCTTCCCCATACGCCCATAGCGAGCATCGTGCTGTGACGCTACCAACGTGGACAGTGAACCAGATGTTGCTTTTCATGAGAGTGACAATGGAAAACAGACGACCGGAGAGAGAGCAGAAAGCTGTAAATAAAATTCTAACTCAGGCTTGCCCAAAGGGTGGGAACCCGGCCGGTGGCTTACGACGACTTTGAAAACTATGTGGCCTAGGAATACGAATGGAAAGATCCTTTAGGTTTTGGTGCAGGGAAAAATGGATGGTTTATTATCTCTTCTGTACAAACTTTCACGAAGCTGTCACTCAGAACTCTCCCTCCTCCCCACAGAAAGACAGAGCCGCCTCCCCTCTGTCCTCAGCATGGTTTATTCCCCAGTGCCGCTCCCTTCTGTTTTAATTAGAATCAAATGTTTCCTGCTTCCAAGGTTCCCAGGCTTCTCCCTAGGGATCATAGATGCTTTAATCACCATACAGCCTCTCCATTCCCAGTCTTGTCTAACTACTGACTTCAGGGCAGATAATCTACACTGATCGAAGAGATCCTCTGCCTTTTGTGTTACCTGCATGTACACTGCCTTGCAACAAAGGCAAACAAAAGAAACAAACAACAAAATCTCTCCCCTCAAAAAATTTAAAAGAAATATGTTTCACAGTAACACAACTGTCTGAAATGGCCCAGGTTACGGTTTTGAGACAGTTTTTTTTTTAAAATTTCTGCTGAGATGCTGGCTTTGCGCTGCAGGCTGGAAATTAAGACTTCCTAGCTATTCGGTACACATAAACATGTTAAGAGGATTTGGAACTGTAATTGCATGTTCTGTTCCTTCTTGGAGAACAAAACCTCTGGGTAGGGAACACATGCCCTGGGTGGGGAACACGAATCTGCTTTGCTGTCCCTCTGGATCTGTTCGATACTCGCCACAGAAGACAGAGTCTGCGGTCCTGCGCTTTCGCTGTTGATCTGACAATTCCAAGTTTTTATCAAAAACATCTGGAACTGCCGAGCAGTTATTCTGTTAGGATTTTGAAACTCAGAAACCAATCGTTTTATTTCCAAACCAAAGCTGAGACCTATGAAGCTTCGTTTTGAGGATATGTCTTTTTTCCTTTAATTTTGGGAACTTAAAGAGTAAAATACGTTTATTATTTACAACTTCTTTTCACAATAGCAATTATTCACAAGATTACTTATATCTCCCTCCATCCCACACTCCAGCCATAACAAGGAGGCCTCAGTTCAGTTCAGTTGCTCAGTCGTGGGGACTCTGTGTGACCTCACGGACTGCAGCAGGCCAGGCTTCCCTGTCCACCACCAACTTCCGGAGCTTACTCAAACAAGGAGGCCTACATTCTTCAGTAGAAGCAACCAGTGCTAAAAGTCTGTTCATACCACAGGCCTGATGTATCTTATTAAAGATTCCAGAAAACAAAGTATAAAAATATTTTTATGAAATTTACTTTAACTAGAGCGTTTCTGTTCATGAGTTAAATTTTCCCTCGATATTTAATTTCAAGATCTAACACCTTATCCAAATTATTTAAGCATTCTTATGAGTCAGCGCTATTTGGCTTGCTTTTCAGTGATGGCAGAACCCTACCTGAAGCCCCATAGCAAAGTTTCTGAAATAGGACACCATCTAGTGGGTATACTGAAGACCCAAACAGAACACAAAGGCCAGTAAGCATCGTGGTTGGTGGGTGGGGTGTCTGCTGCTGCTGCTGAAACATTTGCTCTGTAACCTCAAAGTTCGAGCCTACAGCAAGCAGTAGCCTGTCACTGGCTCGAAGAGACCCCAATGATCAATTTCGTCTCTGCAAGGAGCAAAAGGTGGAAATCAAAAGTTCTTCCCACTCCTGGGTCTGTCACATCTCACTGCGCACCCTGGGATAATCAGACTGACTCTTGGACCTAGGTTTCCAGAACTGGGGAGTGAGAAGGGCTGGACACTAGGTCATATCTGAAGTTGCCTCTTGATCTGCTATGGTCAGCCCGAGACTAACAAATCTTTATCACCTGCCATATAACTCACAGGATGTGGGTGCAGCGGAGAAAGAAAAAGGAATTGAGAAGTTCTCTCAAAACCTGCTGTAGAAAACAGTGTATTCTCGCATAATTATATTTCTCACCTCCACTTTTCACATGAAATGAAAAGGAAGGAAACGACAAGCACAGTCGTCAATTTTCACGAATCCATGACTTCATTAACTTAAACATAGTCATCAAGAGCTACAGACTTGTTGGTGGCAAAATTTACTAAAATACAGATAAAACATTGATACTGCTTTTTTCTTATGAACAGCCTCCACTTGAGCAACTCCAGACTGCTCACACTAAGTCTGCTTCCTATAAGATACCTGAGTATTTCAGAGACGATGAGAAGTATTTATAGCACCTGCACTGCGCCCACAGAGGACTTCCTTTTCCATTTCAGCTTGGGTGTTTGATCAGGCGCTGCTGATCCAGGAGAGCGAGGCAGAGGCCCCCTCCCCTGCACCTCTTCCACGCCCTGCTCTGGAGGTTGCAGGAAGGTTAAAAGAAGAAAAGGGGAATAGGAAGACCTGCAGGGCGGCGACCAGCCAGCCAGCAATTCCACCGGGCAGTCCCTCTGCTATAATCCTTTCTCACCTTTCCCAAGAAGAAACTTGAACACAAGTTAGCTGATGGCGGCAGCAAGAAGCAGTTAAGATGGAAGAGAGCACGACAGAGTTTTGAAAACGTCCCTTCACCAACCTGTGAGCCTCACAGGAAAACAGGTCTCATGGAACAAGCACACAAATGTTAAATTTTACTAAAACTACCAGCAGCTTGATGATAGAAAAGGAAAGAGGAGGGGAGAAAGGCAGACAGCCAGACCAGATTTCGTCTGGCGAAGTGGTGATAGGACAATTTAACCTCTAGGGCAGGTCTTCTGGAGGCAAGACTTATTAATAACTTACTGAGTGCTTCCTGCATGCCACGTGCACCCACATGTACCATTTCGCTCACTCTTCATAAAAAGCTAAAGGGGGAAATGTCACTGTCACTTCACAGATGCAGAAAAGTACCACCGAGTTTAAGTCGGGTGCATCAGGCCAAGTGGGCTTCCCTGGTGCCTCAGCAGTAAAGAATCCATCTGCCAACGCAGGAGAGGCAGGTTTGATCCCTGAGTCAGGAAGATCCTCTGGAGAAGGAAATGGCAACCCACTCCAGTACTCTTGCCTGAAGCATCAACCTCACGGACAGAGGAGCCTGGTAAACTAAAGTCCATAGGGTCGCAAAGAGTTGGACACGACTTAGCAACTAAACAACAAAGAGGTCACACAACTAATGAGTCTGCATTAAATTCAATTCGAGAAATCTTTCTCTCCACATGCATCTTATTTTGTCTTGAGTAATCCTCTAAACTGAAGGAAAGAACTCTCAGGGAGAAAACGCTAAGTCAAAGTTTCAGGAAACAAAACTAGAACTCACTTCTCGTATCACTGGCATTCTTTTTTTCAATCATTGGCTTTCTCACATCTGATTTTACAGAAACAAAAAAGGACAGAAAAAGACTTTTTTCAATAAAAATGACAAATGGTTCCTAATTTTAGAAAGTACCAGTAGAAAAAGTGTGTTATTACACTAAATGGACTCAACTTATTTGCCATCATTTTAATACTTGATGTTTAATTTTTTAAAATAGCTTCTCGATATGTTCATGTTACAAAAATCAGAATGCACACATCTAACAAAGAGATGAAGAGTTTTACTGACAACTGGTCTCCAGGTCTCCAGGTCTCCTTCAGAATGAGCGGCTGTACTGTTCTCAGTTTTCCTCTCGGGAACAAACATGAAATGAAGTGAAGTGAAGTCACTCAGTCGTGTCCGACTCTTTGCGACCCCGTGGACTGTAGCCCACCAGGCTCCTCCGTCCATGGGATTCTCCAGGCAAGAATACTGGAGTCGATTGCCATTTCCTTCTCCAGGGGATCTTCCCAACCCAGGGATTGAATGCAGGTCTCCCGCATAACAGGCAGACCCTTTAACCTCTGAGCCACCAGGGAACAAACATAAGTTACTTCTTAAGGCAGCTTTTAAATGAGTATCTGAAGATACTCGTCATGGCTCACCACCCTCCTCAAAGCTTCTCCTCTGGCTTGTGGTTCCCACAACTGTTCCCATGCCACAGGGTACCCAACGGAGGGCCCTTCAGTTACTGGGTGTCCTTCGCGTGATGCGAACACCAAGACAGAAGCCCCCTGGTGCCAAGTACCCTGGGACGACCAAGATCAACAGACACACCACACTGCTAGACGGATGTAAGCTTGTGCTGAAGCAAGTCACTTCCCACACCTTTTCGATGGACATATCAAAACAGGTCTCTTTCATACTATAATCATGCGATTTTACTGTAAACCCCACTTTATACATTTTCCTCTTAAAAGTGTACTAGGTATTTTGTAAACATTTAATTTTTTAGAATTTTCAAAGTGTCCCAAAGAATGCAGCTTTAAAATACATTAGTATTTTAAAAACCTAGACTGCTACGGATGCCAAAAATGCCAAGTTTAGTATCAATAACCATTTAACAGGCAACAAATTCTACATGGAAGAAACTGTTGGGATTGCTACAACATCTCACGAGTCACTGTCCTGAATCTTCAACGAGCTTTTTGACATTAGCTCAATCGTGAGACAAATATTCACTGAACACCTATGTTTGGCACTGAGAATATAACAGAGAACCAGACGGACATTAAATGGTAAGAACAATGTGTGTGAAAAATGCCTGAATAGAGGACTCCCAGGCTACCACGAGCTCACCGGCCTTCAGATGGAACATCGGCGTCTGGCGCGTGGGAGAGTGGCTGGGATGGGCACACTGACGACGGAAATCAACAGACAGATGCGACACTGAGGAGCCAGAGAGCAAGAGTGGTAAACAGAGCCCAACGCTGGGAAAAAGTCAGGTCACGGGAGAGCTGGGCTTTGCTCTGTGGATGCTCCGTGGACCCTGGCTGGGGAGAGCAAGCTCGGGGGCCATAGTGGAGCGAGGAAGGCTGAACTGCAATTTCTTTTGAATTTCTACCATTTCACAGGGGAAATTTTAAGCTCTGTCATATACTCCACCTCCTCTGGTTATCTCTGGTTATGAAGATATCTTACTCTTCAGACATAGTGCCTTAGTGAATCCTTAAAGAATGGCTGCTACAGGATGGCTAATCTGGGAATAAACACTTCCGTGCGTAAAAACCTTTCTGAGAAGGAAACAAGCATCAGCAGAGAAAATGGACCACTGACACGAGGTGAGTTCTATGCCCACTATGTCGGTTCTGCCCGAGAGACTGTGTCAGAGACCGGAGGAGAACCCTTGCGTGCACGCACTGGGTCTTGATCAGGAACATGGACAAAAGCTACTGCTTGAGGAGAGAGCAGGGTGGACAGTGTTTGGCAAGGAAATGGAAACAGAAGGGAACGGCCAACAGCTGAGAAACTCCCTTTCCATATGATCATCCATGAAAATAAGAATGACCTCATTTCATAAAACAGAGGCAAGGAGGTCAGGGAAACAGCTCTGACAACCGCAGACCCTGGTTTCCCAAGGGATGATGTCATCACCAGCGCGTCACGGCCGACTAGCCGCCGACCAGCCAACATCGGCCAAGATTATTTACCTGTTTGACAGTACTTAAATATCGGCTGAAGTTACAGGGCTCTGTGAGGTGTCACGAGAGATGTCCAGATGGATGAGACACTTTCGGGACCTTAAGGAAACAAACCAGGGACCAGGGCATGAAATGTACATATGAGAAAACTTGGGTAGTACAAATGAAACTCAGATTTCAGCAAGGAGTACAGAGCTCTGGCTGAGCTGCCCAGGCAGAAAAGTTTCATGAAGGTGGTGGTTTAACATGAAGGGACAGAAAGCCAGAAAAAGGGAGGGAGGAGGCAGGCAACCCCGATGCAGACAGAGATCGAAGGCACAAGTGCTGATGTGCGGCAGGCAGGACCGAGGCATCGGGACTCAAGACGGTGCTGTGACACCGGTCTGGACAAGTGTTCACAGCCTAGATTCCCGAAGCAGGCAGTGCCCGGCTAAAGAGTCAAGGTGCTACTCAGGGGCAGCAGGGAGCCGCCAAAGATGCCACAGCCTGGGAGCGGCACATCCGAGCTGTGACTCAGAAACTCTGTGCGAGTCTGCAGCCTCATCAAGGCTCCTGCTTGAGAGGATACCGCGCCATGATCCTCATCCAGCCTTGCTTGCTGTCGGTCCTCAAGGCGAGTAAACGGTTGGTCTCTAGAAGTTCCACAACTAGGATGTGAGGGTTCTTCCTACTTCAGTGACCCTGGTTCTTAGGACAACTGTGGTTTCTGTAATTGCCTACCTGGTCTCTCCGCCTGCCTACATTTCTATCAAGAGTCACGCTCTCTGCCAACTCTGACTCTCCTTATAACTCTGTGCTGTGAACCATGGTGTCCTCAGACCGCTGCACCGCCGTTACGAGTTCCATCCTCTGTTCTTCCTTGTGGCTGCACGCTGCTCTCTAGGTAGAATGCATCTCTCCCAGTCTCTCCAAAACTGGTCCTAGACATCCGAGAGCTAGGCTGTCTCTCATCCACAATCATAATACCTAGGACTTTTCAAAAGGCTGACCAGATTTAGTTAGTAAACGAGAGAAGAAGTCTTGGTCAGTGTTATACACAAAAGGTGAGCCATCTGGAAGAGTTTTTACACTTAAAGGACAGACGTCCTGGCCAGACATTAAAACTGGTGCTCAAAATAATCATACCTTTAGGAAAAATTTGAATCCCACATAAAATGAAAATGTGTCACTTTAGGAAATCACTTGACTTGTTCTTATTTTTCACTTCACAGAATGAAGAACAGCTCCAGCAAAGTCAGTCAGACGAGCCAAAAAGTGACTCAGCTTCCCATGGACAATGTCCCTTGGCCCTCCCAGGCAAACCCACAGTACAGTCATGCCTTCCAAAAAATGAAGAAGTATAACTTGCTTTTTATATCAACTGTCTTGCTTTTTATATCAACTGTCTTAAAGACAAAACAAAGGGAAAAGAGAAAAACCCTCCAAGAAGAAAACCTACTTTTTAACACTACTGACGGGAGATAAAAATAATAAAAAGACATACAGTAAAAAAAGAATACACGTAAGTATTTTGTATATTCATGCCTGTGGCATGAATACTATGGAAATACTAGTTGCTACGATAGTTTATTTTTATTATCATTGCATCTTTGCCTTCTTTTTTTAAGGAGGTGTCTAAGGCAGCTTACAATTGATGCCTTCAAATGGTGGTGCTGGAGAAGACTCTGGAGAGACCCCTGGGCAAGAAGATCAAATCAGTCGATTCTAAGGGAAATCAACCCTGAGTATTCACTGGAAGGACTGATGCTGAAGCTGAAGCTCCAATACTTTGGCCACCTGATGCAAAGAAGAGTCAACTCATTGGAAAAGACCTTGATGCTGGCCAAGATTGAGGGCAGGAGGAGAAGGCAGAGACAGAGGACGAGATGGCTGGATGGCATCACCAACTCAATGGACTCGAGTTTGAGTGAACTGCAGAAGACAGTGAAGGAGAGCGGAGTCTGATGTGCTGCAGTTCAGGGGATCACAAAGGGTCAGACATGACTTACCAAGTGAACAACAGTAACAACAGAGGGTGCGAATAGGAAAAAAGCATGCAACTGAACATCCCACTCAAGTTAGAGCTGAAAGAACACAACGCTTCTGCTTTGACTCAGATCACTGTGTTCAGTTCCCTCTGAAAATATTGTGTATCATGAGACAGCAAACCAGAGGGAAAAGTCAGGCTTTCATTCCTCTGCTAAGTGGAGAAGGTGGGGAGCTGCCACAGCTAAGACTAAAGGAACGTCTCAGTATCTGAACCTGAAAGCCGAGCGCTTTTAGGGAGAAGCGGTTCTGTAAACTTTAAGGTCAAGACAGGACTGGGAACCCAGATTTAAGAGTTAGCCTTGGGGAAAAAAAGAAAAAAGCCTCTTCACATGAGGGTAAGGGAAAGAAGAAAAAGACAGATATTTATAGATGTTTTTTCCTGGCCAATCCCCAAGTGCCCAATTTGGACTGAACTGAAAATGTCCCTGAACAGTCCCTGTCCAGACAGCCAAAATACCAGTGACCGCTGGGACAGAGAGCACGCGGCTCTCGGAGGAGACTGGGAGGAAAGCTGAGGACCACGCCAGCCTCGAGAGCCTCTCCCCTCACCTGACCCCGGAAGACTCGCCCCCTGTGCTCAGGTGAGATGCGACACCTGCCTGCCTCTGAGTCCATGCTCCTTCCCTTGCACTCCTCCCCACGGAAGCAACACCGGTCAGAAGACGCCTTCGAGTGCTGCCACAGCCCAATGCCTCCACTGAACCCCTCAGTCAAAAAACTAGCCTGTCCTTCCTCTGACCCTATCAGAACTATGCTAGCCCTCCTACCACACTTGAGTCACCCACACACTGATTATCACTGCTTTCTGGGAATCTGCAGTACAAGTTTCTTGGACCAAGACATCTGTTTACCTGGGCTTTCCTATAGGTTTGTTGAGCATCCAACAAACAGTTCCTATGTGAATGAAACAGTATCTACCTGTCTGAAGAGGAACTTTCAGGGAAGGTCACGCATTCTCAGGAGCCAATCAAACTGGGGCAGGCAATCTAGATTCAGAAGCTCCTTTAGTCATAAATTTACATAATTCATGGATTTCTGATACAGAAACATGATCTTGTATCAAAGCGATGTCTGCTCTGCTCAACACAAACAGATGGTGTTAGTTAAACCTCATCAATAAACGGGACACGTCAGAAATTAATCAGTAAGTAAAAAAACAGAATCCTCTGCCTACCCTGAATTTTTTTTAAAACAACTGCAGTTTGGGTGGCTTCTGTAAGATCATCCCTGCTTGAGATTTATCTAACTAAATACATATTAATTAAGGGTTATTATTTCATTTGTTCATAATTTTCACCTGATATCCCACTGTGTATTTTATACATACTTATATAAACATAATATATGTACACAACAGTCAATTCAGGACCAAGCTTCATGGAAGCATTGTGATACTTTCTCCAAAGATATGCATGTGTGTGTGCAGGTGTGCACACGCGTGTGTGTGTGTGTGTGTTTGGGCATGTAAATTTACGCCTCAGAATACCGCACGTCACTGACTGGCCGTGCACTGTGTCAAGAGTAGCACATCTAGCCAACCAGGGAGCCCGTGGAGACAGTGTAAGTAACAGGTAAGAACATGAAGTGCTATTAGGGTAACCTTGTGAGCTCCCAGCTCTCAGCAGGAAGGACACAGAAGGCCTGGCTCAGTCTGTCCCTGCAGTCTGCACATGTAAGAGTATTATTAACCCTTCTCTTTTGCCTCCCCTGCGAGGATGTTATGACAATAAGCACTGTGTCCATGCTCATTTGCTCAATCCTGTCCAACTCTTTTGTGACCCCATGGACTATAGCCCTCCAGACTCCTCTGTCCGTGGGACTTCCCAGGCAGGAATACTGGAGTGGGTTGCCATTTCCTTCTCCAGGGGATCCTCCCTACACAGGGACTTAATCTGTGTCTCCTGTCTCCTGCATCTCCTGCACTGGCAGGTGGATTCTTGTCCCATTGAGCCACTTGGGAAGCAACAGTAAGCATTAGTATTCTGAGGAGCACAATTTGTTCAACGTGGCTTGCTGTTACTATTTTTCTTTCATACAAGTAGACTTTCCCTGGGTCTGAATTCTAATGGCTCTATGCCATTCTTACACTGATAAACCTAAGAAAACCCTTGATCTGTTCTGTGTTACTACAGAGGTCACTCTCAATTCTACATAGAGGTTCAATCCCAAATACTTGTGTTAATGGGTTATCAATGTGAAATTTCCTATTCTCCACATAATTTTTAGCTGCAACTCCTGGCATCCCAATTAAATCAGCCTTTTCAAGCTGTACTAGCAAAATGTAAAAGCATCAAATATATTTGCTATAGAAATAGGAAATCAAGAAAAAATTAAGGAAAAGAAAGAAAGAAAGAAACAGGAAATCAAATTTCAAAAGAAAGGGAATTACTTAAGGTTCTAACAGTGCCCTAAGGAGAGATGTTGGTAAGTGAAGTATAATCTTCAGTCCAGTGAAGTCATACTTACAAAAAAACTGTCAATTAACTGGAAAATATGCCTTGTCAAACTACTTCCTGTGTTCTTTCTTTCAAGACACCCACCAGGCATCGTACATGATAATCGCCCATCGTGTGTGGGATGCTGTGGCAGGTCCCTAACACGGCTAAGGGAGCATCCCTGGCAGGAGGGGCGGTACTGCCAGGCTTCTTGGTTCCTAGCAGCTCCACCAAGAGCCAAGAGGAGGCTACACAAGAGGTCTGTGGTGCAGGATGACACAGCCCTTCCAAGAAGCATCTCAAAGAATCAAAGACTAAGTACCCAGGGAGGTTTCCAGGATGCATTTCACTCAAAATACCCGGTAGATAGAGAGGAGGCTGGCGTGGCTGGCAGCTGGCCTGTGGAACAGCAGAGCTGACGGGACTGTCCAAGTAATCCGAGGAGCCAGACTGTGAAGCCCTTGCCACACCACTAAGTTCAGCAAGCATCTCTAACATGACGCAGAGCAGTGGGTCTCAATGTGTGGTCTGCAAAACCTTCAAGGGCCTGGAGACCTCTTCAGGGCATCCGTGGGGTCAAAACTGTTTTCATAGTCACCCTAAGATGTCATTTGCCCTTTTGCTGTATTGACATTTGCACTGACAGGCCTCAGCACAAACTAAGGCAGAGGTACCAAAGTGGATCAGCACTTTGTACTTCTTCACAGTACAAAAAACAGAAAGAAACAACACTTTCACACAGAACATCCTTGAGGAAGCTGTAAACATTACTCAATTCAAGCTTTAGGTACACATCTTTCTAAGGCTACGTGACAAACAGGAAGTTGACATAAAATCCTTTTGTTATGGAGGTATGATTGTTGTCTTAAGGAAAATCACTTGTGCAATTTTTTAAGTTGTGAGAAACTATTAAAATCTCCCTTCCTTTTCATACACTGTATTTGTGAAAGGCTGGGTTTTTCCCTTTTGCAATGGCTTAAATGTGTAAGAGATGTGAGAATCTGTTTTCTACTGAGCCAGAAGTCTGAGTAAAACAATGTCACCTCTTCTAATTTTGTTTTGGAAAAGTTGCTTTTTGATGAAAATATACTCTTTATGTTAACAAGTCATAAGTTTACTACTGTTGAAAAGTGAAGTAGTGGAAGTGTTACTCACTCAGTCATGTCCAACTCTTTGCTACCCAAAGGACTGTAGCCAGGCTCCCCTGTCCATGGGATTTTCCAGGCAAGAATACTGGAGTGGGTTCCCATGCCCTTCTCCAGGGGATCTTCCTGACGCGGGATCAAGCCCGAGTCTCCTACTTTGCAGGCACGTTCTCTACCATTTGAGCCACCAGGGAAGCTCCGATGTTACCGTGAATGAATATTTTAATGTTATCAGTTTTAATTTCTATCATAGTAGATATTTATAGATATAACTCATATAAACAAAATTTCCTTGGAGTTCTCAATTATTTCTTGAACTATTAACGAACCTTGAGACCAAAAAGTTCAAGAACAGCTGAGTTGTAAGGCAGGAAGAGATGAGTGCTAAGGAAACCCAGGAGCCCAGGTGAGAGAAGATGAGGGCACGAACATTCAAACCGGAAGCTTGAAGGGACAAGGTAAATTTGACCAAAACTTTTAGTCTGGGCTAAGAAGAAGGAATCTGGGATGAAAGCTTTCTAGCTTGAAGTCTCTTCAGTGGTGTTGGGTAAGTTGGACAGTCACATGTAAATCAATAAAGTTAGAACACACCCTCACCCCTCACACCAAACACAAAAATAAACTCAAAATGGCTTAAAGACTTGAAGACTTAAAGATATGACTCTTATGGGCCCTCATCAAATTCACAAGCTTTTGAACAGTAAAGGAAACCATAAACAAACAAAAGGACAGTTTGTGCAATGGGACAAAGGCTTCGTTTCCAAAATAGGCAAACAGCTCCTACCACTCAACAAGAACAGAAAGTAAACCAACCAACCAAAACACGACCTAAAGAGACTTTTCTCCAAAGAAGACATACAGATGGCCAAAGGCACACGAAAAAATGCTCGGCGTGGCTAACTACTAGAGAAACTCAAACCAAAACTACAGTGAGGTACCATACCTTACACTGGTCAGCACAGCCGTCATTAAAAAATCTACAAATAACAAATGCTGGAGAGGGTGCAGAGAAAAGGGAACCTTCCTTCCGCACAGCTGGTGAAGCATAGTTCGGTGCAGCCACTGTGGAAAACAGCATGATGGTCCCTCAAAGAACTAAAGGCAGACTCGCCCAGTAACCCTAGCTTCGGCCGTAAACCCAGCAAAACGAGACTTCAGAAAGATACGGGCACCGCTATGGCCACAGAGCACCACTCACAACAGCCAAGACACGGAACACACCCTAAATGCCCACCAACAGATGAATGGATAAAGAGGATGCGGTCTGCGTGCAGACACAGACACAGAGAAGCATCAGTCAGCCAGAAAAAGGCAAGAAAATAATGCCGCCTGCAGCAACACGGACGGGCCTAGAGAGCACTGCACTAAGTGAAGGAGCTAAGAGAAAGACAAATATCCGGACATCACTTACATGTGGAATCTAAAATATGACCCAGACGTACTAATCTGTGAAACAGGGAGAGGCTCACAGACAGAGGGAGAGACTTGCGGCTGCAGGAGAGGGTGGGGAGGAGGCAGAGGGCTGATGTGGAGTCTGGGACACAGAATGGATAGCCAAGGCCCTACTTTCTGTTACAGGGAACTATACTCAATGTCCTGTGAGAAACCATAATGGAAAAGAATGCACGTATGTGCAACTGAATCACTGTTTAGCAGAAATTAACACAGCACTGTAAGACAACTGTATTTCAATAAAATACATTAAAAAAAAAAGAAAGCAAAATAGAGACTACATGAAAGCCAATGTCTGTAGCTTTATGGACGTGAAGCGAGGGACCAACAGTTTCCTACTATGTTGAATGAAGCGGATGAACGGAGAGAAACTACAGCAGCAGTGAAAAGTAGAAACGGTTTTCTGAAGAGCAAGTAAGAGCCTTTAGGAAAAGACTATTCCTGTGAGCTGTGTGCAACCAAATTTACCTGAAAGGCACTTTCTCATAGACCATATGGCTAATTCCATTTTTGAGAGACTGAGGCCCCTGACCACACCGTAAAGTGATAAGAGTGACTCCTTCACCAGAGTTTCTGAACTGCTAGTGAGACCAGTGTCCAGTGATGCTCACCTTTATGACACAACAGTTTAATGATAGTCAGAATGATGCTGGCAAGCCATCAAGCAGAGGGTAAATTTTTTTCAGAATTTAACAGGCCTGTCAAATACATGGATATTTCAGAAATACATGACAGCAAAGACTCTTGAGGCTTTACCTCCAGCGATCTGAAAACTCTGCCATTTCTAAAAGACTCCCGTGTCCAAGCTTCCAGAGTGGAGAAGCTACTGTCTAATTGTACAGTGGTCTTCACTCCTGGACAGGTGGTATGGAGAGCTGCAAGCTCTAATTCTAAGGAATGGCTGCTAAAGACATGGTAGGAGGCTTCATAGATTTTTCTCTCCCTGCCAGAGTCGAGTTGTCTCAGCTCTGCTACTCCCTGTGGTCATCAGCGCATACACACATTTGGGAACAGGGGGTAGGAGGAGTTATATCTCTTTAAAAGGCCATCTTATAAAAATGACAAGTATTTGTCACGTGTCTTAATTAGCCTTTCTTTATTAAAAAGAAGTTCCCAAAGAAATACTTGTTTGCTGAAAATGGATGCCAATATTTATAAAGTCCTATCTATTATGTTAAAGGTGGCCCAGCAGTGGCTCTACTGAGCAACAGCTATTGAGAGATTTCCTCTGAGGACCAGTTTCTATCTAAAAGTTAAAAACCTTGCTTTAAAAAATATTTTGACAATTCCCACTTTCTCCTTAGCTAAATTTGGGCAATTATCATCCTCCATTAAGCTAATTGGTTAGGTGATAAAATCCTTTACACAAGAAGGATCGGCCAGCCCTTCTTTCTTTAATATCTCATAATCTCCTCTACCCTGGGGTGATGAATTACAAGAAAGTACGTGCATAACTGCTGGAAGAACTGGACAACCCGGGCCTTTTCACAGCTGTTACCATTTCATGCCTTGGACAGTCGCAGATGCCGTAAAGAGACTCAGGCTGCATCATCCTTGTGCTTCCGCAGCCCCCACATTAAAGCTCTCCTTCATCTTCCGTTTCCTTTCTGCCACCTCCCTCTTTCCCGCTCCACGTTGGCACTAACTAGCTTGAGGGAGGAAGGATCAAGGCACCTTTTCACATCAGTCACTTTCAGGCAACCTTCATGCTTGCCCACCAATAAACAGGTGGTAACCCACGGGGACAGTAAGTTTCAAAGAACAGTAAGACTGATTCAAAGATTATCATGTTGAAAGGGCATGCATTATCTTGCTTTTACTAAACAGCCATGCCATGAGACAGACGTGTGGCAATAAAGGCAAAAATTCCCCATGAGGAATTAAAGATGAGAAAACTTAGCATTCTTAGGCATTGATGAGGCTTCCACATCCGGCCCCGACCCCCGCCAAGGACAGCTGAGACAGCAGCTTCCAGTATGGCACCCAAACCAGAGCAAACAGGTAGAGGAACATGGAAACAGCGGCACTGAGCGGCAGGCGTCAGTCATCTGCACTCAGCCTTCTCAAGAACCTGCCCTGGCTTCTCAGAGCCTGGGGGACTGTGCGGGTGGAATGTGCCAGGGGCGAACTTTCTTTCAAGGCCTGTAGGACACATTCTTTGGACTTAAAAAGCAAAGCAAACCTCAGAGTACAGTCCACGTTATATGCCAACCATGAAACAGTGATTTCTGCTCATAGCCTGTACGCTGAGTTCTGCTGCAAGAGCAAATGCATTAAAGTCCCACGTCAAGAGAGCCTGGCCTGCAACCCTCTTCCTGAGTCAAGGAGGAAAGAACAGTCTTAGGCAAGGAGAAAAACAATTCAATGAGCTTGATGCGAGGCAGACACAGCACTAATGAGGGAGCAGGGCCAGAACTCTATTTTCTTCCTCTGGATCATCTCATTAGGGAAGTCTAATGACTCCGAGGAAGGAACGCAGCCCACCGTGTTGCTGGACAACGGTGCTGGAGACAGGAACTGCTCCCTGGCAGAGCAGCAACAACACGAGCATCACTTTCTGGAACTGGAATGGAAAGACCGGCTCTTTATTTTAAGGCCAGCAAGGCTGTCAACGGGAAAAATCCCCACGCGAAACATTTCGGCAGAACTCCACTAAACAGCTGAAGGTATAATGGCACCAAAGCCAACTACAGGGACATGGGTATAAAAAGGCCTCGGCGAAAGATGGCTCCTTCTCTAAGCTCCCAAGCCTCAGGGGCCAACTAGCGGCTCATTCCTTTGTCTCTCCCAACACGGCTTCTTGAGGGGTGGGATGTCTCCCTCTCATCTGACCATCACAGCACCGCCAGCTTCTGTTACAGAGCTCAATACACAGAACAGGAGAGGTTCGCCAATGGAAGGCTTGATTTAGTTATGGAAATGCACAACAGTTAAGTCAGACCTGTAGAAAGGGAATACATCCCAATAGTCTCATTTACCACTAGAATCTTCTGTTATAAATGTTTAAAAGTAAGGAACTCAGGCAATGGATACACACATGGTCTCCCCACACAGCCCCCACTGACAAGTCAAGCTGCGGCCTTCCACCAGCCCTGGCCTCACAGGGGTGGAACGAGAAAACAATCTCCCGCGCTTCCTGGAATGAATGTGCTGCTGCCCACGGGGGGGCGGCGTGGGGGGGGGGGTCACATGCGACAAGGTTCTGGTGCGACCTGAAGAAGCCAGCGGCAGAGGTGGTGACATGGCTCTTCTCTCGACACCTGTGCCACTAGCCTGGCATGGGGGGGTGGGTGCGGGAGGCCTGATGCCAAACCCTTGTCCCAAGACCCCTAGACCCCTACAAGGCGCTCGGCTTGTAGATGATTCAAAGGGGAAATGAATGTGAGAATTTGACACAAATGAATTTACTCACTAAACAGAGGGAGACTCACAGACTTCGGAAACACATTTATGGTTGCTGAGGGCAGAGAGGGGAAGAAACGATAGTTAGGGGCTCTGGAAGGTCATGGACACACAGCTGTATTTAAAATGGGTAACCAACAAGGGATCTACCATATGGCACAGGGAACTCTGCTCAGTGTTAGGTGGCAGGCTGGATGGGAGGGAGTTTCGGGGGAGAATGGATACATGTGTATGTTTGGCTGAGTCCCTTTTCCTGTTCACCTGAAACTACCACAACATTGTAAAATCGGCTATACCCCAATACAAAATAAAAGACTGAGTTAAAAAAATAAAAAAAAGAATTTGAGGTGGCAAAGTAAGGAGGAAGGTTGGCAAAGAAATAAACTGATGTCAGAAGTGAAAAAGCCCACAAGCCCATTTCCAGAAATTATTATTTTCATAGAACAGAAAGATGAAGGGTGCTGCAAAGGAGATCCTAGCTTTGTGCTCTCCCCAGGGCGGCAGGGGCGACTCCTGAGTGGAGGACACGGCAGGCACAGGGGAGCCCAAGGCCCTTCCCCGTCTCACACCATTTGTCCACCAGGGCACAGCCAGGAAACACACACTGTGAGACCCACGTGGGGTCCTGAGCAGCTCACATGTGCTTGTTTAGATCCAAAGATCCCCCTGCCTTGGTAGATGATGATCTGCATTGAATCACAGGGAAGGCAGCGTGCGTCAAGCATGCATCAAAATCAAGATGCTATGCTCTAGAGAGGGGAAGGCTGCAGGGTTGCGACCCGTACACCTGTCCAGACAGCCTGGTGCTGTGATTATGGCACCAGGCCCCAGCCCGGACCTCCCAGAACCCACATGAGCTGGCAGCCTCCTGAAGGTGGAGCTGCAGAGCCCCCCAGGCAGTGGGTGACCCCAGCACAGGAAGCAGCGTGCAGATTCAGCTATGTCTGTCCTGTGACTTCTCTCTGTGTATGGGGATGGCACAAGGGCTCCATGAAACAGAAGAGGGCCACTGACCAGGAGAGCCGGTCCTATTTAAGGACTGCCCCAGCAGAGGGAGCCCAGGCCTGGAGAGGCTGGCAGGGTGCCTCAGCTTAGCGTGGGACACTGGAGAGCTGACTTAAAGGACGAGGTGGCCTCGCAGGTAGAGGCGGGCAGGAAGGGAGAGGCCAGGCTCCAGGGTTTGGGGGCCTGGGCTGGGCTCTGTGCCAACCATCTGGGCATACAAAGGCAAGCCCTTAGAGCACTGGAGCGCTATGGGCTCCAGTCGCTTCCTTGCAAACGACAGGGTAGAGACTGCGTGACAGAGGCCACAGTGCCGCCCACACTAAGATTCTATCAGGAGAGCAACGTGCGCTGGAAGATCTGGGATCCTGTAAGGGCAGAATCCCAGTGCAAACAGTGAGGACCGCTACACACCCCCACTGCACATCTATGATCCCATGCTTGCTACGTCTGCAAACCAGCCAAACGGGTGGCGAGGTGGCTCTAACTTCAGCCCCTTTTTCTACTGGACTAGCTTTCTTCACGGAGAAGGCAATGGCACCCCATTCCAGCACTCTTGCCTGGAAAATCCCATGGATGGAGGAGCCTGGTAGGTTGCAGTCCATGGGGTCGTACACAGTCAGACACGACTGAGCGACTTCACTCTCACTTTTCACTTTCATGCATTGGAGAAGGAAAGGCAACCCACTCCAGTGTTCTTGCCTTGAGAATCCCGGGGAGGGGGGAGCCTGGTGGGCTGCCGTCTATGGGGTTGCACAGAGTAGGACACGACTGATGCAATTTAACAGCAGCTTTCTTCAAGGAGACTGCAAGCAAGAACAGTAAATCCTGCCCGTCAGCTACTTTGTTGCTTTTCTGGTTATCAGAATGACTATCTCAGTATCACTTTGTGGTGTTCAATTAACCCTTATTTTATTTCACAAGTCCCAAAGCACAAGAGTAGTGATGCCAGCAATTCGGATCTACCAGATACAAAGTGCTCTAAGGGAAAAGGTGAAAAAAAAGTGAAAGTTGCTCAGATGCGTCTGACTCTTTTCGACCCCATGGACTATACCATCCACGGAATTCTCCCAGCCAGAATACTGAAGTGAGTAGCTGTTTCCTTCTCCAGGGGATCTTCCTAACCCAGGGATCAAACAGGTTTCCCGCACTGCAGCATTCTTTACCAGCTGAACCACCAGGGAAGCCCGAAAAGGTGGAAGTTTCAGACTTAATAACGGGTGACAAAAAAACAACAACAAATCATATGCTGAAGTTGCTAAGGTCTATGGCAAGAATGAATCTTCTGAGAAACTGTGAAGCAGGAACTAAGAAAAAAGGGCTGGTTTTGCCGTCTCATCTCCAATTACAAGAATTACAGGCATAGTGCAATTAAGTGCTTAGTTAAGATGGAGAAGACATTAAATCTGTACAATAAGGTATTTTGAGAGAAAGAGCACATTCATGTAACTTTTATTACTGTATATTGTTATAACCACAACATTTTATTGTTGCTGTTGTTAATCTCTTACTGTACGGATAAAGTAAACCTTATCACAGGTGTGTACGTATGCAAGAAACACAGGGTATATAGGATTTGACACTATCCCAAGGTCCAGTAGTTTGGCCACCTGATGCAAAGAGACAACTCACTGGAAAAGACCCTGATGCTGGGAAAGACTGAGGGCAGGAAGTGAATGGGGGTGGCAGTGGATGACATGGCTGGATGGCATCACTGACTCAATGGACATGAGTCTGAGCAAACTCCGGGAGATAGTGAAGGACAGGGAAGCCTGGCATGCTAGTTCATGGGGTCGCAAAGAGTCAGACATGACTGAGTGAACAAAACAAGATTTCAGGTGTCCAAATGGGTCTGGGAATATACACTCCACGGATAAAGAGGAACTACTGTTTATCTCACATAAGTGAAAGCTCCAAGTCAAATTTAGACACTTAAATATTTTCCACAATGTCCACTTTGGGAAGCTATATACTTATTCTAATTATTCCTATCATAAGTAGTTCAAACAGTCTCAGAAATCTTCTAACTATCTCAACAGAAATCTAGGAACCAAAGACAAAACCATTTCATTCTTACACTGATATTACAGTTCGACTCCAAGCTCCAACCCCAGAACGATTAGGCTTTCAAAACTCTTAATATGTATCAAGTCTGATGGCTCAGAACAGAATGCCACCTGCGACACAGACAAGGAAGACCAACATAATAAACATTTGGCTTAGCTGGACTTCTTATTAAGGCCTGAACTGAAGACAAGATTTTAAATGTGTTTGTAATAGTATTTTCTGTTCTGAACTTTATGGGAAGTATTTTCACCATCAAGTAAAGACTACATGTGTGGTGCGGACTTAAGACCATGTTACAATTCTCTGGGTCCTTAAGCCAAGATGAGGACATGCAGGATTCTCAGAACAGCACAATAGTGGCTATATCACTGCATGGAAGAGGCAAAGAATGGAAATGTTTAAACAGAGAAACTACTCTTTACTTCCTACATGATTCGCACACTACCGAACACTTCCATTCTTCATACATGTACGTGTGCTAAGTTGCTGCAGTTGCATCTGACTCCTTGCGACTCCATGGACTGCAGCCCGCCAGGCTCCTCTGTCCGTAGGATTCTCCAAGCACACTGGAGTGGGCTGCCATGCCCTCCTCCAGGGCTCTTCCTGACCCAGGTGTCACTGAGCCCACACCTCACCAGCACCACCCGCGACTCTCTCCCCCGACTCCTGTACTTCTTTTGGTAAATGCTACTTTTCAGTTTCCTAAATGGAAACGAGGGCAATTCTGGCAATTCTGAGATCTTCTAAGGGCCGAGCACATCGTGAAAGCAATAAAGAGCTGTCAAGCTGGGGGGCACATTGAAAGTTCCCTGAAACCATCCCTACTTTCTAGTGAATATTTCAACCACAAATGTTACAAAAAGGTTTTACTAAGAAAACATCACTGCATCCAGACAAGCACGTCTCAGGAAGAGCTCACATGAGTTCTGTGACCCTCTCCTCCAGCACCCTGAAGGCACGTCATGGCCCATCTCACGGACAGCAGCCACAGAGTGTGAGTGTGCCCTGCGTGCTTGCTTTATTTAACTGGACTCGGGGCAGGGACAATATCTAACCTCTTTCTACCTCCCTACATATTTGATGCAATACCTTGAGAGGGAAAGGAACATTCACTTAAGGCTTACTAAATGAATAAGTAAATTGAAATTAAAGCCACAGGCCCCATCACAAAGTTGAGCAGCTGAAGAGGACCAAGATATGAGCAATCAGTATCTCTGAACCCTTTCCTGGCTAGAGTAAACAATCCCACATACAGTGTGCAGCTTTTATTCTTATGGTGGCCAACCAGTAAGGCCTCTTCTTAAAACACACAATCAAAATCTAATCTGAGAATATAACTGCCCCCATTATGCACATTATCAACAGGGACCTAAGCTTTTCTTCCTTCAAAGATCAAATGGTCACTTAAAAATACATGGCCATATACAATGGTATACTACTCAGCATAACAAGGAATGAGCTTTTGCCAGTTGCAATAAAATACATGAACTTGGAGGGAATTATGTTAAGTGAAGCTAAGTCCAACAGAGAAAAACACATACTACATGATATCGTTTATATGTGGAATCAACAGGGCAAGGGGATAAAGAGGTACAGACTACTATGTGCAAAATACGTTATAAGGGCATATTGTACAACACAGGGAACATACCTGATGTTTCTAATAATTATAAATGGAACATAAACCTTTAAAAATTGTGAATCACTGCTAAGCAGCTAAAATATTGTACACCAAGTATACCTCAGTTTTTTAGAAAAGGGGAAGATTATGCTATTTTGTTTTAAATTAAATCATTAAATATTCTTACATATATTATCTATAGATATCATTAAATTGTACTCTTACATGACTGCGCACACACACATGAACTCACAAACATTATCTACAGATACTTTTACACTGAGGTTGCAGGTTTTTCCGCTTGTGGCTTTATGATCTGGGGTTCTTCAAGGCACTTCTTTTTGGCAACTATCTTCTTTAGAATAATATGTTGTTGTTGTTTAGTTGCTAAGTTGTGTCCGACTTGGCAACCCCAGGGACTGCAGCATGCCAGGCTCCTCTGTTCTCCACTATCTCCCAGAGTTTGCTCAAATACTTGCAAAAATTTCTTGTTTAAGTCCATGTCAGAAGAAACATCCAGAGTATCTCTAAAAATTCTATATGAAAAAGCTGAGGAGTAAGTTTCCCTGTGACTAAAGGTACCTCTAGATTTGGACCCAAAAAAAGATCACTGGCAATGGAGGCGGGGGTGCCAGTTCTCCTAAATCCCAAACATAGGTAGAGGAGACTTATTGGCAAGGCCACTTTGCTTTTTCCGGGGTGACACACACACCACAAAACTCTGTATGTAAATATGATAGCACAGACATTTTCAAATATCTCTTTTTAAAAATTGGAAACTGTCAAATAACAGGGTAGGCTGTGTGAGCCATCTTGTGTTATCAGTGCTAGGACCTGCCCCGTCAGTTACCAAATAGTCTGAGAGAGCTGCTGTAGCCCAGCATAAAGGCTGTGAAAAGCCACACACAAAAAAACAAAACCCTTTTTAGAGACTCCTGGCCTAGGTATGGAAATGCAAGCTCGCCCCCTTGAGACAAGAGGAAGAAAACACAGAAAATGACCAAAGCACAGGGAGAATTCAGAAAGACTTTAACCAAGAACAGTCTGACTCCGCCCTTACCGAGACCACGAAGAGACAGGTACTAACACTTGCAAAAATAACCGAGAATGAAAACTGAGCGAACTCCACGTTTGGCCATGTAGCTTTCATTTTTTATTTTTAAAGGGAGTGGTTCCGACTGGGGAGTGTGTGTTAAAGGAAGACTAGACTTTCCCGGTAGCCTAACGCTCAGCATACGGGATTTCAGAGTTGTGCTTGACTGTATTTCTTCTTGAGTGTTTGGCTGCCAGGACCGTGGGCATCCTGACAAGACACTCTGTTGCTGAATTAACTCTTCCGTGTGGCTAACAAGCTCTTGCAACCATCATTTGGAAAAGGAATTATTATAGAAATACCTCAATGAACAGACAGTCCTTCCTAATTAATCTGGCCATATACTGAAAAGATCCACAGAAGACACGGAGTATGCTGGTTTGAAGCACTAGGGCAGGCAAGCAGGAGTCAGAACTTCTTCCTGGCCTCTGTGGAGCATATCCCCAAGGTGAATGGTCCCAGAGGCTTTCTGTTCTGGACTCAATACTCAGAGTCATCTCTGCACAGCATTCTTTAGGAAATAAACAGCAGGTCTGGAAAGTCTTATCTATTCAGCAAAAGCAAACTCTCTGGACAAACACCATCTTGACGGTACTTAGCTACAGGTGAGCAAATCATAACAAGATCACAAGGCTTCTTTTAAAGCAAATGAAAGTAGGTGCTACAGGAGTCACAGGGATTCCTCCGACTACCACTGAAAGCACGGCAGCATGACACAACGGTTTCAGAATCTTCATATGTGCATCCATCATTCAGGGCTGCTTGTTTAAAACCCAAAAAATCAAAGGGAACTGAACTGCCCAGATGTATATCCCCAGGAGGAGTTTTCTGAAAACCACAGTGTAACAGAAACATTACCCGTACAGAAACGAGTTCCAGTCAGGCGTACAGAGTTAACTAGCTCTGAAATGAGGCTAGTTGCTTAACTTTCCAGAAAGCATTTTTTTCCTTCCTATTTTGGATACTCTTTCAGGTCTATTCAAATTTCTAAAGATCTCAGAACTAAAACAAGCACCCTGTCTCCCAACTTAAATTAATGCTTGCTGCTACTCCTGAAGCTTTTATAACAATGTTCAAGAAGCAGAATCTACAGTCTAATTGCCTTAGGAACCACTGTAAGTCACCAGTTACTTCAATGAGTAAAAAGGATACTGGAATATGAAGTTTTGAAACTAATTAATAATAAGAATGCTAAGCTGTACTTACTGCATGTCGAGCTCCAAGTCCTTGATAGATATTAACTCACCGGGGGAAAAAAGGACAGCAAAAGGTAATCTAGAACTGAACTGAACTGAACTGAAAGTGTAACTACTATTGAATCTTTGGCAATACGTAGCGACAAACCATGAATATAACGTGGTGATAAAATGACGAACGGGAATGGACCATTCTGTGTTTAAAACTGGGCCTCTGGAATCAGGACCATGTATCATGTGCTGAGAAACCTGAAGCATTTAACATCCATGTGCTTTCTCTGCGCATACACAAGTACTAGTCTTGATACTGCCCGATTCCTTTATGCATCCTTTATTCCTTACGCAAAACTGTGTTCCAGGTTTTCAAGACAGCAGCAAAGCGCAAAGACACACAGATTTTTTCCTGTTTTACATTTGGAAGAGGTTGATTCAGAGAAACAATGAGTCAATGAGGCAATGACTGGTTTATTCCCAAGGGCAATACACAGACTGGGCATGTGTCTGAGAGACCAAATTAAATAATCCTAAACGAACGCCACTCCGCCCTCGACTACCATCACAATCTCAGACTGCAAGCCCAGGCTCCAGAAGGTTAAGGCCAGAAGACAGACAGGCTAAGAAAGTCAAGATACCAAGTCAAAAGACACACTTGGGAGAGACATGAAACTCTCTGCTTCCTCTGTGCGGTTTAGTAACAAGCTCCCCCGCAGGCTGAGACCACTCAGAAGAGAAAAAATTTTACTTGCTTTCTCTTTCTTCTCATCCACTGAGGCACACATATTCTAAAGGCAGGGACCGACAGATTACCACAACCCGTTTTTTCACCCCCCCCCCCCACCACCCGTTTTTGTACAGCACGTGGGAAAAAAAAAACACACCAAAGAGCAGATTTTTATATTGTTTAGTGATGAAAGAAAAAATTCAAAAAAGAGTATTTCATGACATGAAATCATTTCACAATATGAAATTCAAAATTCAAAGAAAAGAAGAAAAATTAAAAAAGAAATTCAAATTTCTATGAAGATTTTATCAGAACTGTCAGTCAAATGCTTCTTTACAGGCAGCCTCGGGCTGCTTTCGCACGCAACAGCAAAGGTGATCAGCTGTTACAGAAACTGTACATCCCACAAACTCTGAAGTATTTATTCTCTGTCCTTTACAAACGTGTTCGCAAACTTCCCTCCAGGAAAAGAACAAGCAGAGTTAGATGGGGAAAAAAGGAGAAAATGCAACATAGGGAAGATGCAAAATGCTGTGTTCACGCTTCCTGCTTTCGATCCACAGCAAGGGAGGGCAGGTCAGAGGTCAGATTTCACGTCCCTGTAAGAACGCTGTGAACGCTAGACCTGAAGATCCTCATGAACTAAAAATGTCATTAAAGTATACTTTCTCTAACTACATGGAGTGGAGGTACACACAAAGCAAAGACATACCCCAGCAACAACAGACAGATTACACGGTTCTCGAATCCTGAGGCTCCTTAGGATAAGCCCACAGTAGAGAGCCTGGGGTAAGAGCTGGGGAAGAAAGCACCCCACTGGGCAGATTCTAGCTTAGAACCAAACTAGAAGTTCCCATTCTAGCAGGCCCTGACCTTGAGCTAGCCAAGGGACTATTTGGGGGTCTACTTCTTCTATCTGTAAAATGACGCCTGATGACCAACCAGAGGAGTGTCCTCTCTCTCAACTTCTGAAACTGGGGGGAAGATGAGAAGAGGGAAAGAGACAAGGAAAGGAGTAACTGTCAGTCGGACAGAGGAGGAGACCTATCCAGCGCCAGCCCTGGCATCTGGAGGCCGAAAAGAACGATGCAGACGGACTTACTTACAAAACAGGGACAGACTCACGGACTTCGAGAAGGCACTTATGGTTATCAGGGGCAAGGATGGGAGGAAGGGCTACTTAGGCAGCTAGGGATGGACGTGTACACACTGCTGTATTTAAAATGGATCACCAGCAAGGACCTGCTGTCTAGCACAGGGAACTCTGCTCAATGTTATGCGGCTTCCTGGATGGGAGGGGAATTTGGGGGAGATGGATTCCTTTGTATGTTCGGCTGAGTCCCTTCAGTGGTCACCCGAAACTATCACAACACTGTCTGTTTACCAGCTATACCCCCAATACAAAACAAACAAAAACAAACCCAAAACAAAACAGAGTTTTGCTCTCTTCTTTGTAATGGTTAAGATACAGTCAGGACAGAGCTATCCTCACAGGAAAGCACAGGGTCTGCGGCTAAGCCTCAGGCTGTACACAGGACACTAATCACAGGACTTCACGAGGAGGACGAAGAAAGACAGGTATTTGAATTCAAGGATGTGAGTTTGTTCCTTCCCTTTTTCAGGGGCTTCTGGAAACAAAGACACATGTTACCCATGCAGGGCGTGTTCTCTTTTCTTTCCCCAGGAGCAAAAGCAACATTTGTCTGAATAATGCCTGCTGTACAAGTAGCCACCCAGGCATTAGTCATGAATATTATCGGTAATAAGGGGTGGGTGAGAATAGCCAGCACCTCCCTACCACTGCACTCCAACAAAATGAAGCTTGTTTATCCCACTCCATACACTTGAAACAGTTTGGAAGGGTACCGTTCTGTTTAGCTAACTGGGGTAATTCTATGAAAAATACTTAGCCCTCTGAAAAGCAAAAAAAACACACCCTCAAGTCTAGACAAGGATGGCTGATTCTCTGACTGGCAATGTGATTTACTCCAGTAACTTGATTTTCCAGCCAAAGATGTGCGCAGTTTTGTTTACTTTTGGTGCTTTTTAAAAAAAGAAAAAGAATCATGGCATCTAGCTTAGACCACTGTTCAGCAAGTTTATAAGTTCTCTTGTTTTACAAGTTAATAGCTTCAAACAAGAACAATAATCAAGACTCTGAAAAAAAAATCATTTTTGAAAACTTACTGAATACGAAATATAGAATTACCACATGAGTCAACACAGTAATTACTAAGCATATAAAAACATATGTCCATACAAACGGACAGTTTGTTAGCAGTTACTATTCACAACTATTCGGCCAAAAAGTAGAAACAATCCAAATATAGAAAAAAATATGGTACATCCATACAATGGGGTACTACTTGGCAATAAAAAGAAATTAAATACTGATCAATGTTATAACATGGATGAACTTTGAAATAATACACTAAGTGAAAGAAACCAGCTGCTGAAGGCCACACGTTCTGTAACTGCCATCTGTATGACGTTCTGGAAGAGGCAAATCCTTGGAGACAGCAAGGAGGCTGGTGCCTACTGACTGAGGCGGGCAGGGGTGAACTGCTAGTGAAGATGGGGTTCCTTGTGGCGTGATGCCAAAGTTATACAGTTGGGCAGTGGGGACGGTTGTGCAACTCTATAAATATGCTAAAAAACCGCCGCACTCTGCACTTCACCTGAATGAGTGAACTGTACGGCTATGTGAATTATGTCTCAATAGAGCTGTTATGAAAATCTAATAAACCTTTTTTTTAATCATTAAAAATGATATACTTTCTATTTTGGTCAGTATTGGGTTTCAAATTAAAAAATCATCTTCGCTATCAGTTTCTATATAGAGAGAGAAGCGTCAGGTTTAATCAGTGTCAGTAGATCCCTTTTTGTGGTAATTCCCATCTTGAGACATGTTAAACCTCCTGACAGACTGGAAGGGCTTGTGCTCACAGGGGAAAAACCTTTTTCATTACAGCCTCCAAGGGATCCCTGCAGGGATCTAAGACATCCATTCTAAAAGGATGCTGTGTAAAAGCTTCACCACACCACGTCCACACCTGTATATTAGTGAACAAGGGAGAAGGGGAAAAACCCTACTGTGAATTTAAGAGCTCCCCCCGGCAGCGCCACAGAGCAGACACAGCAGAGCAGGCTGAACACATTTTGTGCTCGCACAGACTCACCGCCTGGGTCTTCGGGCCTTGTTTCACCTCCGGCGTAGAAGTTCTGTTTCCCAGAGCCACCTCTTCAGAAACTGAACTCTCCCGAGTGTTACTCAGAAAATCCACTTCATCTTCAGCTTTCGTGTCGGGCATTTCTAGGGAGAGCAAGGTAGTTACAAAGTGCATTTGAAAAATTGATTCCCTGGGCCTGTTTACACAACTTGCTCCAGGTTTCATGCATTTTGTTTGCCTTTTTTTTTGCATTAAACAGCAAGTATTGTTTGGGAGCTGGTGTCATTTCTGGCTCTGTGCTGAGCCCTGATCACAGGGTTGTGTGGTTTTCTCCAGCCTCTGTGTGGGTTTGTAGCTAAAGGAAGATCTTGTTCAATGCCTACTGAACTTCCATTTTCACTATTACCTTTTCATGATGATTCTGAGTGTGGTGCTTACTTGCACATGGAAAAGAAAACTTACAAGCTTTAAGGGAACCGATTAACAACTACAGCTAGTAGTCAGTCCATCTTATTATCGTACAGGCAAGACATACTTGTGCACAGCAAGAATAAAAGAGCCGCTGAGAATGAGATAAAGCCTTTGGGAAGAGTCTTTTAAAAACATACTACACACACTCACCCACCTAAAGTAGCCTGAGTATATTAGATGTTAACTTTCATTTCTTTTCAAACCAAAACACAATTACAAACCAGCAGGCCCTTTTCTTAAAAAGTTTCTCATGTTTTCTTTAGACTGATGCTTCACAGACCAAACGGTAGCGGTTTTGTTCCCTGACCACCATATGGTCAAGCTAATACAGGAAGGAAGTGATAAAATGATACCTGAGACAAATTTAAGCTTTGACACTTTTTTTTAAAGGGGACTCTGATGGCTGAACAGTCAAAACTCATCTTGATAATCCAAAACCAAATAGAACTATCATTTCGATTTCATCTTGAAAATTTTCTATGATTATTAATCTAGTGACACTACTACTCTGGCAGAGAAAAATGCTCCCTACAACAGAGGGCACCAAACAGAGGTTTCTTTCACCAAAGAGTACAGTTTATAGTATAGTATATACTCAGTATACAATAATGAAGTATATTAAGATTATATTCTAGGGCTGGGAAGTGGGAGAGAGGCTCAAGATGTAGGGGACATATGTATACTCACAGTCGATTCAAAAGGCAGAAACCAACATAATATTGCAATTATCCTCCAATTAAAAATAAATCTAAAAAATTGTATTCTAATAGCACACTGTGACATGTATAAAGCTCTACTTTAGATTTAGGAAAGCTACATTACTATAAATGAATACTTGTAAGTTTCCTTTCTTTGCCTTTATTTTTAATTACATGATCTTACTAGCAATTAAAAAAAAAAAAAAAGGCAAATGTTTTGTTGTCCAAAGAACGAAAATCTGTCTTCCATTTCATAATATGTGATTAAGGTTAAAAAAAAAAAACTGACTAAGTAATCCCCTTAAATACTCCTTGATTAAAACATTTCTAAGTGAGTAAGACAAGTTTTTTTTGTGTGGTTTTTTTTTTTTTGGTGGGGGTCGGGGGACAGGTGTTGATTTTTATTTCATTTATTTGGAGATATGATTTCTCATAAATCCTTACTATCCTGATGATAATATCCATCACCTGAAAATATGTATCTTGGCAAGCAGCACCCAGTCACAGCAGTAAACAGAGATTACTGGGACTTGCAGGGTGCTGACAGCCCCCCCAGGACTGGCCTGACTCCATCATGCAATACTAACTTCCCAAAGCACGGCAGGCAATGCTCTTGATACGTACCGGGGCCGCGTCCCTTCATTTGAATTGAAGGTATGTGATTCCCTCCTCTTGATTTCTATTTGGCTCTGCTGACAGCAGTATGTAATAAAAACAGAGGCCAATGCTATGTGGGCCCTTCCAAACCAGCAGTTACACTGATTGATGTCTGCCCACTTACAAAGCAGTAGGGTTAAATTCATAAGTGGAATGTAAACTTCCTAGAAAATACCCTTTGGTCTGAGATCACACTTGGGTGCTTTTTCTCTGGGGCAACGTGACCAGGGACTTTCCCCAGTCCTGGCTATTTTCTGAAAAAAAGCACCCATTGCTTCACCACTGGTTACTTCTCCCTGTCCTTGGAGGCCATTAGCATGGAGCACATGTGACGCCTCGAGGCGTCAGGAGTAACCCTCCCACACACATCCACCCACTCCAAACCCACAGACGCTGTTAAAACTTGATTTCTGTCTCATTTCCCTTCCTACAGCCTTAAAATCTCAGACCCAATTCCTTAGCATCCTTAATATATTTGTGTACTACTAAAAACCAAAATCTGAAACTCTTCTTGGTATCTACCTTTTCTCATAGGGTACTCTGGAGACAACCTTACTTAGTCTGTAACTTACTTGGGTTAAATTCTGACTACTGAGCCGGAAAGAGAAATAATTCCAGCCCATGTGGCCAAAGACGCAGCACCCAAATGAAAAGAACATAGCTGGGCATCAGCTTACAGCCACTCCCGTTCTTCTGAAATGTCAACCTGCCAGGGCCCCCAAAATAGACCTGTTGTTGTGCTTTATTTTAAAAATTAAAGACCTTCTTATTTAAATCCTGAGATTGACAGTGATAGAAATTTGCTCATGGCTAACAATCCAAGATATTAAGAAAACAAAAAGCCTGAAGCCACCAAACTACTACTATGGGTTTCTTAAATCCCTCAACTGGTAAAACAGATTATAAACGGTTAAAAACCCTTTATCAGGAAAAATGGCCACTGTGTTTAAACAGCTCTTTTTCCAAAGCAACTTCTTTCCTTCTTCTGTTCATTCATTTCTCTTCCTGCCCCACCCCCGCAACTCTTCACACATAGCTACAGTAAAGGGGTTTTTCGAAATTTAGAAGGAACTGCAAAAACAATCAAACGATAAAAACAAAACAGGCTTCTTACCTACGAGAGTCTGGGGGCGAGCATGGAGATAGGTCCTCTATCTCTGGGAAGAGGTGGTGGTCTCAAAGTGTGAACTCAACTGACCTTGAACGACGTCAAGAGTCAAAACCCAGTCCAACTTCAGTTTAAGCCTCAGCCTCAACCCCCAATAAGAAATTCTATGAGGCTGGTCTCTTTCCACCGAGCACAAGTGGCTTCTCTTTGCTCTCTCTGGACACGGTTACCCGCAGACGGAACAGGGCTGCTGCTGTGTGAGCAATCTGCTCGCTGCAGCTGCTTCACCGAGATAAGCAGACACGTCTGCCCTGTGACAGCGCGGCAGACCAGGCTCGGGCGGAAATCCTGTATCCTAGGTCCTGCGCGGTGCGGGGTCCCCAGTTCCCAGACGGCTGGCTGCCCAAGAGCCACCGGCAATGGGACAGGAGGCCTGCTCCTCAGGCAGGAAAAGCAGGGCGTTCCCTTCCCCCCAGCCTTCACCAATGACCTAATGCCACCATGTGGGATGCTGGGCCATCGGCTTAGAAAGATACTGCCAGCTGTTCTGAAACCACCCTGACTCTAAATGTGCTCAGGACACAGACTAGGATGGTGGGCAAAGAAAGGGAGTTTCAGGTGTGTAAATAAAACACACTTTGTCGACACTGTGTGTCACAGTTCTCGAGAAAAAGGACTAAGACACGTCACTCAAAACATCTGCTCCATTCCTTTATCATTTTGGAGCACCTGGGATCTCGGAACTGTTTTCCAGGTTAGGAAACTTGCAGCTGCTCCAGTGGGACAGACAGAGCATTCGTAGGTTCTGAGCTATCAAGCCAGGGCTCTGGAATACAGGAAGCAAAATCTGTCCCAGTCTGACATGACGTGTCTCTCCGGATGGTGTTGACTGGTAGCCTGGCAACCAACCCAGTGAACAGACCCAGTGAACACACAGCCTCCAAATAGCAGTGACACTTGTATTTTTACCAGCACATCCCAGAGACTCTGAAGGGAGTCTATCCCTCAAACGGTTGCTTGTGTACTCTGTGTGGCTTACCTGTCTCTGGTGCAGGTCCCTGGACAGGCAGAATAATCTCTGGCTCCTCGCTTCCAGCAAAGCACTGCTCAAGGCTCCCAGAGGCTTCTCTGCCACCACTGTCCACGGGCGGGGTCTCTGCAGGCTGCAGGGGGCTCGTCTCCCCGGCGGAAGCACGCGCTGTGGGCTTCGTCCCTGGGACCGCACTGGGAGGCCTGGGCAGTGACCCGTGCGCGGGAGCCCCCTCTGTCATCAGTGCTCCGGAGGCCTTTATGACGGAATCCACGATGCGGCTGGCAGCCTCCTCGATGGAGTCGGCACCCTCGGGCCGATGCAGGGCTTTGGTGGAGATAGTGCAAGGCAGAGCGGGGGCACCCCTTGCCTCACCTGAGGGCCCCGTCTCTGGGGGGCGTTCTCCACCCGCAGGCTGAGGAGGGTCGCGATGCGCCTGACTGTCCCCCTGGGCCTCCTGCAGGCCAACAGAGCCACAGTCTGCTCCCTCCAGCTTCTTCTCCCCACCGGGAGGCGCCACCAGCTCTGGGGGTGCAGTGCCCTGGGGGTCAGTCACGCCTGCGGCTGGTGAAGCTCCAGGCAAATCCAGGATCGTATTCTCCTCCTGGCAGGACGAGGCGTCTGGGGCGTTGTGAGATATATCCTTCGTCCTGGCCCCGAAGGCTTCTTGTAGACCACGGACCCGGTCACCGTCCAGCACTGCATCTCCACTCACCTCACACCCAGCGCTCTTCCCCAGGGACGGGGTGTTTTCCACCTCAACATCTGGAGCCGAGGAAGCTGGACTGCAGTTCGGCGCCTTGGACCCACCTGCTAACAGACTTGGTGCTGGAGCTGAGCTGCTCGGCTCTGCACCTGGGGCGTCCTGGCTGGAGTCTGCAGCCAGACCGGCTCCTGGTGGCACCAGGCTCTGTGCGGCCCCACCTCCTGTCGGCCGGGAGGCTGCTGGGGCCACTTCCTTGTTGGGTTTAGCTTCTGCGTGAAGACGGGCCAAGGGTGTGCCCAGGGAGTTGCCGGGCTGCAGCGCTCTGTCCTCTGCCCCAGCTGCTGTGCCGGGCTCTTCGGGGACCCCTGGGGCCTCTGGCACAGGAGGCGGTGGTCTGCACTCCTCCTGCGATGCTTCTGAGCAGAGAGCGCCATCCTCAGTGGTGGGACAGGTCCGGGCTTTGCCCTCGCCTCCGGGGCCCTCAGGGACCACCTGAGTTCCTCCTCCTTCAGTCGCAGTGGCCTGACCCCCAGGAAGCAGGGCGGAGGCGGTGGCCCCCTTGACGGCCGGGGCTTCGGGGGCCGCTGAGGGGGAGGGGCACTCCTGCGCCCCAGTGAGTCCTCCGGGGCCGGTGTTCCCCATGCCGGGTGGTGGGTCTAGGGCCGCGGGGAGTGGGCCCAGGCCCTCCGCGCCGCCTTCTGGAGGCTGCTCCTCCGGACGTCTCGCGTCTCCGTTAGGCCCATCTCCACCACCTGTGTGTGGTTGGAGGGCTGCTCTTCCCTTTTCACTCTGGGAGGGGACGAGCAAGAGTGCGTCATCCTTGGTTACTGATTCACTGCCGGGACTGCCTGCCAGAGAGACAGTCCCGCCTGGTGTCACAGCCGGGCATGACACCCCTTCTTTCTCAGCCTTGGGGGGAGCGGCCTGCAGGTGTGGAACCACCTCAGCCGGATCTGCTGACGAGCGCTCCGCTTTCAGATCTTCTCCTTGGCTTTCTTTATCTGAAACTTGGAGAGGAGAAGCACCCACATGTTCCGGGGTGTCTGGGGTGTTCTGGGTGGAGTTGGCCAGCGGGCCGCTCGGGCAGCTGACAGTGGGCGGGCGCCGTGTGCTGAGCTGTTCTGTGGTCATGCTCTCAGGCTGGGGGGCCGTGTCGTCACGGTGTTCTGCAAGCGACACGCCACCAGACGTCCCTGTGCTTGGCTGACACCCAGGGGCTGTGCAAAGTTTATCACTCCCAGCTGTGGAGCAGATGGGTGATTCGCTGTCTTGGCTGTGAACACTAGATGACTCCACTTCTGATTTTGGGGTAGGCGTCACATCTTTGTGAGGCCCGGACAAGGTTAAATCAGAGGGCGACCCTGGTGCACACACGCTGGCTAAGGGAGTGTTGGGTCGGAGCCCTTCTGAAACCTCGTTGTCTGCAGCAGCTGGAATTAACTGAGGGTTCTGGACTCCTGAAGTGTGACTCTCTGTACAGCTTTTAGAAATTTCGGTTTCTGCAGTTTGGTCAATGGCAGCTTTGCCATTACTAATTGCAAGGATCGATTCTGCAGGTTTGTCAGCATCCAGGGGACTGGCGGCCAAGACACCGTCTGGAAGGCTGGCTCCATCCACAGGCTCGTCTGTGACTTTTCCGGCAGAGGCTCCAGCCGTGCTGATACTGGGGTCCTCAAACTGTCTCTTCATACTCTCTTCCACTTCAAGCATGTTCCCCTCAATGGCAGCATTGGGGTGCACGAGGCCATGTTCCCTTTCTCCTGTAGCCTCGGGGGCACTGGCACCTGCTGGTGAAGCGACCACCAGCCTGCCTCCAGGGCAGGCCTGGGCCAGGGCCCCCTGCAGGACGCTGCCTGTGGACCCCACGTCGGGGGCCACCGCCAAAGACATAGTTCCTTCATCTCTGACTCCACAGGACGGAAGGCCTTCTGGGTCCTCTCCTCTGCCATCGGGCACGCTTGGAACGCAGCTGTCGGGAGCAGACGCCGCCCCAGGGTCTGTGACAGGTGCTGGCCCCACCTCACCTCCTGTTCTCGCCACACCTGTGCTCTTCTTCCTGCAGGAAGGGTCTGCATCCTCCTCCTCGGCCACGCCGGACACATCACAGGAGCTCTCAGTCTGCCCCACGGTGCTCCCCCGGCAGCGCTGACAGCTCTCAGCAGCTTCAGGAGAGGCAAGCTGCTGGCTGGGTGTGGGCTCTGACGCTCGGGGAAGAAAGTGACAATCTGCATCCTGGTCACGGGGGGGACCTGAAGGTTCCTGTGCTGTCACCGCTGAGGGCATGAGACTGTCCATCTGCTTGAGGCTTGTTTTCTAGGAGAAAATGGAAGATGTTTTTTAAAAAACTGACCATGAGAAAAGATGTCACTGACATCTGTAAGCGAAAATTCTGTGGGAGACAAGTCACTAGCATTCTAGCCCTTCTAAAGTCACAGGATGAGCCAACCTAAATAAATGCCAATAAATGCTCTCTCGGCCCTGACCTCAGTTTCCTGATAGCTGCATAATCACTAGAATGATAAAGATGCCAAGAAAATACAATATGGCTATTTTCTATATTATCGACTTTAGAAAGGAGATTAAAACTGAGCCTCAAGAAACCTTATTTTAAAACAGCACAGTTGAAAAAGCTACCTTTTATAGGGCCTTTAGAGGGGCAGAGGCAGCTTCCTTCCTGCCTTGTATATACAAGTAAAAACAAATCCTGACCAGTCTGGTAAACTCTCTCTTCAATCACAAGGAACAGACACATGCTCCCATGCCCGGAATTCTTACCTAAGAGTTACACAGCATCCCTCAATCTCCAAAACAGGCTCTGTTCAATCCAGGTTAACTATTTCAGTTATGGGGCTATGATAATTTCAAAAGAGTGGCATGATTCAATTCTTTCTTTCACTTCTGATAAAGAGTTCCTCTGTTCCTCTACTACTGAATATTAAACAAATAACAAACGAGCAAGAGGGAGTTTTCCATTATTCTTAGATGGTACTGTGCTTTGAGGATATTTTGTAGGTCATCTCAAAAATAGGCCTTTGCAGCTTGAGAAACAGACGCAGCCAACTATATGGGAATGGTCAGAACAGTCGTGGCTAATAGCCTGGTGCGGAGCGCTATGCTGTCACATATTCCAAACGCTAACAGTGAAGACTACAGTGAAGTCGGAAAAAGATGTTTATAATGTTTTAGAAGATAAATAAAAGTTAATCTAAAGTTAAAATTATGTAAAAACCACAAGCACATGTTAGACGAAGCTTAGGAAAAAAATGGAGAGAAACAAAACACGTCTGATCGTTAGAGAGGGTTTACCTCTGTATCAAAGTTTCAGGAACCCTTAGAATGACACTGTTTTTTGAATCCGTGGTTTTCTCTCCTTATTTATTTTTCGGCCGCACTGCACAGCCTGCGGGATTCCCGGCTTCCTGATCACAGACTGAAGCCAGGCCACAGCTGAGAAAGCCTGAAATCCTGACCACTAAGCCACGAGGGAGCTCCCAGAACTATTTTCTGAAACGCCTGGTTCGCTCCTCACTCATCGTTTGCTCTGTTAGGATAATCTCTCGCACACACCATGTGCTGCCGTCTCACTCCTCCAGCCACTCGGCCCCTGTGCCTCCAGCCCTGGATCATCACCTGCTCCTGTCTGGGTGCTGGGTCGCACGTGAAAGTTCACATGTCCAAGTGTTAAACACGTCAAGCTCACTCAGATCCTTCTAATAAGACAGTACGAGAAAAACAGGTTTGCACTGAACTGCCGTGCTACACTTCTTTACGAGAACTCAAAATCGCTTGCTTCCTCCCTCCTGAGATGGTGACCAACTCCAGAGAATTATGAAAACGGGTCACTGAATTTAACAAAGGGTGAACATGACAGAATGGGGATTTGGAGGAAAAAAGGGGTATGGCTTGAAAGATTTTAGATGCTCCTAACACATGTATCTTCTCACAGTTCTAATTTCTCATGGTTTCTAGGAAACTATTTCCACATCTTGTGGGTAGCTTTGGCATCTGGAAACTGCTATTTCTGAATGGACTACCATTCACCCAGTAGAAGAGCTCTAAAGAAAACCTGAGTTTTCAGCCATCTCCACAGAGGAAAGTAAAATGACACCTAGTTTGGAATAAACGCAACCCGGAGAGGCAGAGGCAAGTGCGTCTACAACCCTGCCATGAAGTGTCTTGGCCCGCTGGTCTCTGAAATAAGGTCTGCTCCCAGAGAAGACTCTGGCAGTGAGCTGACCCCAGATGACCTTAAATGAAATTACTGCCAAGATTTTTCCAAATCAAATCAACTCTGAAATAAAATGGGTGGAAAAATTATCTAAACTTAGCCTTTTAGATGTTACGGCCAAGAGAGATGGATCCACATGACGTGTATATTATCCATAATAAATGCCACCAGGGAGTCTGTAATGTTTTTATGTCTGGCAACAACTTTATCTTGAAGGCTTGAGTGGATTATAAAAATCTTTATTTTTTTTAGTGATCTTTTTATGCACAACTATCAATTTAAATATAGCAACGTGGTCATCACTCATTGAAAGAGTTGAGGAAAGACTTTCTTAGGAAATTTGGTTCCTGTTCTTTAGCAACAATCTCAGAAACAGTTTAGCTCATTTTGTTTTATAAAGTTAAACCAACAAATTTACAGTGTTAAACAAATTTCCTTTTAAGCCAGAAAATGCTAGCTCTAGCTGTTGCTCGGTTCTCTGTCTCGGTTCTGTGTGTGTGTGTCTCTCATTATTTTAAAAGCCTGGCAAAACCCAATGAAGAATTTTCCCAGTCTCCTCTTGTTACTACCCCAGTGCTAAGCTCTATTGCTATAAATGCTGACTTCAAATGCAGCTAAAACTGCTCCACAGGTTTCATGATCTCTGAGGGACGCACGGCCATGTTCTAATTATGGCAAAGCTCACTGGGGGAAGGGGTGAGGGTACCAAAGACTCAAAATGGAAATTTTCTTCCTCACCATTAGCTGCTGTTGGATGTTCATAAGTTTAAAAATATGTCCAGTGCAACTGTCTCCAGGTAGTGGGGGCTCCTGGTGTGGTTCAGACTCGGAGGTTAGCATATAGACGTCCAGCTCCCGGTGATGCCTCACAGAACAGTCTCCGTAAGGGATTTCATAGGACAAACTGCTCCAGGAGTCTGGTTCTCCAGCATCCTCCCTGGAAAGAAGCAAATGCTGGTTAAGGGCACATACGCATCTGTGTGCTCAGTCACTCAGCTGTGTCTGAGTCTCTGCAATCCCAGAGACTACAGCCTGCCAGGCTCCTCTGTCCGTGGAGTTCGCCAGGCAAGAACACTGGAGTGGGTTGCCCTTTTCTTCTCCAGGGGATCTTCTAGACCCAGGGATTGAACCCACATCTCTTAGGTCTCCTGCGCTGGCAGGCAGGTTCTTCACTATTAGCGCCACGTGGGAAATTCCAATACATATGTATATTCTCTATATAAAACACGCGAATACACTGTAATATATATATATATAAATATATAAAAACATACTAATGTAATATACACATATAGTCAGCCTCTCAGGCATAGGTTAAATTCTCTAACTCTTATGTAAACTTTCTAACCTCACTGCTCTTTGAGGCTCTGCTCCAGAAAGTTGGTTTGCACAGTTCCCAGGTAATTCAGACACGTAACTTCAAAAGAAGTCACAAATGGGCTAAATGGAAAATGCAGGATTCCTTCCTAAGGATGTTCTTTGATGAAGATAAAGAGAAGACTGGGATCTGAGAGAGTTAATATTATGCTCACAAACAAACAATGAGGAACAATGTAAGGAGAATGGTTTTCCTCTGGTTTTCCAAAAAAGAAAAAAAGCAAGTCTTCCTAAGCATTTGTCTTAAAATGGGTTACAGCATATGCTAATTGTGGTCAATTTTACTTAGAAGGGAAGAAATTAATCGCTCCAATCTATGCAAGGTCAGTCCAATTTTTGTTAAAAACAAGTGGAGGATGTATCCTCAAAATTCTCAAAGTCAAAACTATATAGAGAAAAATACTATGTCTTATCATACTACACTTGTCAATATAATTATCAAATTCTATTTTGAATAAAGCAGTTGGTTCCAATAACATAAATTAAAACTTTTTAAATTTAAAAGATGACCAACTCAGCTCAACTCAAATCACTGCAGATAAATCAATATTCAAATAAAGCCGAAAAAGGAATAGGTAAGACAAAAGGCATTTCTGGGATAGACCTCAAAACATGAAATCTCTTTACATAGTTCCAATAAACCAGTATGTTGACAAAAGTGTCCCAGAGGTTCTGGAAGAAGGCAGAGAGTGGTGTTGGGGATCACCATCATGCTTTAGACAGGAAGAAACGAATGAATTAAGACATGTCACTACTGACAAACATGAGACGGAAACATTACTTCAACTGTCAATCCAGTGTTTCGTCCGCTAAATCATACCTGTCCGTCCTTAACAATTCACCAGGGAATACGTGGAATTTGAAAACTAAAACCATGTTACAGTAGAAAATCTGTAACAAACTGGAGAGCCATATACTGGCTGAAGGTGACAATTAAGGCTGTTCCAGAAGAAAACTATTACAATTTCCATACTCAAGCAAGACTCCTAGCAGTTGCTTAAAATATGCCATCCTAAATATCTTACACATTTACCAAGTAAGAGTGTTAGTACGTCCAACTCTTTGAGACTCCAAGGACTGTAGCCCGCAAGGCTCCTCTGTCCGTGGGATTTTCCAGGTGATAATACTGAGGTGGGTTGCCATGCCCTTCTCTAGGGGAACCTTCCCGACCCGGGGATCGAACCTGTGTCTCTTGCGTCTCCTGTATCGGCAGGCAGGCTCTTCACCACTGCACCACCCAGGCTGAGGTGACAGTGTCACTAGCCCTGCGTAACTCAGGCCTGACGGGCATACCTGCTTACTCAGATTACCACATACAGCCTTGCTCCGATCAGGAAAAAAAAAAATCCTTGAAAACACAACTTAACTTATACAGTGCCATACGGTGTGAATCAAACACACAGCAAGCCAAGAGGGGGCTGCTGGCCAAGGCAGAGGCAATTAAACAGCGATACAGTCCATTCCTGGCAAAACGGCATTTTCTACCAACCATGCCACTGTTAATTCTCAAACTGCTTCTTTTGTAGTAAGGAAACCCTGGGACATTCCCTGCTAGAACCACAGTCTGCTTGCCTCCCACCTCTCCCACGCTCTCCTGCCAGAGGAGCGCACACCGGCTGCCATCAGCGCTAACCCTACCATCTCCCAGTTCATCAGCCACGCGGACTGCTGCTGCTTTTGCGCCCACCTGGAAACCAAGTACTAGTAAGTGCAATTACCCTCCCACTGGCTTCCATGAATATGTGCTGCTGTGGACACTCTTCAAGCTCGCCTAGCCTGTCCGTCTGGGTCAACCCCACCACCCAGCAAGTATTTACATGCCAGTACTCTCTGGGCCGGTCAACCGACCCCAAATCCTTGTCCCACCTGTGGGAGTCTGTGGACTTAGCAAGGGAGATAGGAGCAATCAAGATAAAACACCCAGTGTTCTGGAGACAGCAGGGGTGGTGGAAAAAATGAAGCAGAGATGGGTTTGCAGTTTTAAATGTGGTGGGTCAGGGAGAACCTCAGTGAAGCGACCCTGAGGCCAACACGTTTCCTGTTCTGCACTCGGCACTGTATAAAACCTTTACTGGATCCACAAATAAAATCCAGCAAGGCTCCGTGTAGGTGTGCTACAGCGTTAAGGACAAATGTTACTAAGAAGTGGACACGACCTAACCAAGCCAGTAACTAGAGGGCCATCTGATTAATTAAAGAAAATATCTGCACCTGTGTGCTAGCCTTATAAGGGAAAGCCACTCAGTTGCATCTGACTCTTTGCAACCCCACAGACTGTAGCCGGTCAGGCTCCTCTGTCCAGGGAATTTTCCAGGCAAGAATACTTGGGTAGCCATTTCCTCCTCCAGGGGATCTCTCCAACCCAGGGATCAAACCCATGACTCCTGAGTCTCTCCTGCATTGGCAGGTGGATTCTTTGTACCACTGAGCCACTAGGGAAGCCCTACAGCCTATTCTGTAGTCATTAACTATAACTCAAGTAACAGTTCAGTAACACTAAAATCTATATTCAGCAATATAAAAAAGGCAAAAAGCGTTGAGTATAAACAGTGAAGTGCACAAATTAAAACAGTGTTACAGTGGTTGGGTCATAGGTTTATTTCTTCTCCGGGATTTTTGTTTTACTTTTTCTTTCCTTTTTACTTTTGGCTGCGCTGGGTCTTCGCTGCTTTTGCATGGGCTCCCTGTAGCCGTGGTGCACAGGTTTCTCACGGTGGTGGTGTCTCCTGTTGCAGGGCACAGGCTCGAGGCGCAAAAACGACTCCAGCAGTGAGGGCCCCTGGGCTCCAGGGCGAGGACCAGCACGGCATGCGGGCTTAGCTGCTCCGTGGCCTGTGGGATCTTCCCAGACGAGGAACTGAACTTGCACCTCCTGTGCCCGTGGATTCTTATCCAATGAGTCACCAGGGAAGTCCTCCCCTCTAGGATTTTAGTTAATGTTGTAAGTAATTTTTTAAAGTCCCTATTCGGCCAGGCCTCACTGCTGCTCCGGATCACTTTTTACTCACGTGCATTAATCCATCCCCACAAGGGTTACCAAAATGTTCTGTAATTCCCTCAAAGACCCAACATTAACCTCATCTACTTCATCCTCAGGTGATCTTTTCTCTCTTCAGAGTGAGAAGCTCAAGGCCATGAGCTAACATGAACGAAGTCCACATTAAACACATCTGCCCAGCTCTTCTAACTTCAGGGCACCTCTCTCAACAGTGGGTTTGCCCTGTTGCCCTATCAACTGCCCTCTGGTAACCAATTCAGGCATCGCCCCCTGGACGCCCGTAGCTTCCCACCTGTTCCTGGAACAGTTCCTTCCCCATCTGCCTGCAAGTGCCACGAACACCCCAGCAGACAACGGAGCAGAGGAGAGAAAGCAGCAGAGTGGGTGCGCCAGCAGCAGTCTCGACCCCCCTGCACCAGCCCCCAGGGGACATCTGACACTGTCTGCAGGCGTTTCTCACTGTCCCCCCTGGGGGTGCGGCGGCTGCCCTCCGAGGCACGGGACCACGCCCTATGGTACAACACAGAGTCATCAGACCCCAAACTACCAGTAATGCTGGCGTTGAGAATCACCGCTGTAACCCCTCTAATCTGCACACAACGCCCACCGCTGTTCCTTCCCTTCTGCCTCCCCACTGGCCCTTTAAACAATTAAAGGCTTTGCCATTTGGAGCCTATTCTCTCCCTTGGCAGCTTGCCTGGTGGCACAGTGGTAAAGAATCCAGCTCGTTCGATCCTTGAGTTGGGAAGATCCACCGGAGGAGGAAGTGGCAACGTACTGCCTGGAAAATTCCGTGGGCAGAGGAGCCTGGTGGGCTACAGTCGGCTGCTGCTGCGTCGCTTCAGTCGTGTCCGACTCTGTGCGACCCCATAGATGGCAGCCCACCAGGCTCCCCTGTCCCTGGGATCCTCCAGGCAAGAACACGGGAGTGGGTTGCCATTTCCTCCTCCAATGCGTGAAAGTGAAAAGTGAAAGCGAAGTTGCTCAGTCGTGCCCGACTCTTCATGACCCCATGGACTGCAGCCTTCCAGGCTCCTCCGTCCATGGGATTTTCCAGGCAAGAGTCGGGCTACAGTCTATGGGGTCGCAAAAGAGCCCGGCAGACTCAAACACCACCACCATCGCCTCCCCTATGGCTTCTAAGACTTCTGTCATGGGTCTCCATTGACAAAATAAACCCCCAAATCCAGTGGCTTTTTCCCCACTGAGTCTGGGTTTCATAGAATCTAAAAATGGTGACCTGATTCTTCTTTTAAAAACTTTTTCTCACCTGATGCCCTTAAGAACCCTCCTATTCATCCACTGTTTTCTCTGGCTTTTTCTTTCTCTTCTCACACCTTAGTTGAACACATGTCAACTTCCTGAACTTGGGCTTCTACTAAATGGCAGGCACTTTGCTAGACACCAGGGCTACCAGGATAAGCATGATATCTTTCTCAAGGATAAACAAATACCATTCTAAGGTCAAACATGGGATTCCTGTCCGGTGACCACAATGTGGCATATGCTGTTACTGCCACCTCTGTGGAAACAAAAAGCAGAAAGAATCTCATGGGAGTTTTACCCCTGTGTGGCATATTATGCCCTAAATACATTTAACTGACTTTACAATGCTGTTACTTGTAATAATAAAATCATTTTAATGTATTACTAAGGAGGAAAATAATGGTTTTGAGTTAAATTATGACGCAAGCTAGAAAAATACATATTTCAACAGAGATAACACAGAGTATAAACACAGTCACTGTTGCTGTAAATACTGGTAGGGGTGGTACAAACAGTTCAAATAAACAAATGGTCCCAACATCATCTGCTTAACTTCATGTGGACACTGGCCTGGGAGCCCCTAGTCTTCAACACACGGGCACCAGACGCACATGAAAAGGCCAGCTCAGAGGCTTGAGATAAACTGCAACAAGTCACCCGAGACACTGGTTTTCCCACTTCTATGTAGTTGAAGAGTTTCACACAGAAACACATGCAGAAACAGAGCTGCTCTACTGATGGGGCCAAGAGTGGGCAGGAAAGGCAGAGCCCAGGCCTCCCCGGCCGCTGTCCTGCCGAGTTGGGCTGGAGGTTCCCTCCCCACGCTCTCAGTTCTGAGGGACAGGCTTTCTTCCCAGTTTAAGTTCACTTCCTTTGCTCATAGAGTAACTACTCCCTGTTCTCCTGATTAGAAGCCCTCTCTATGCCTATTGTTGGTAATTGACTTGACCCTTGGCTTGCACTGACATTCTGGCCACGGAGAAGTGTGTGTGTGCCTGAAACCCCATGGACTGTAGCCCGCCACACTCCTCTGTCCATGGGATTCCCCAGCAAGAATACTGAAGTGGGTTGCTGTTTCCTTCTCCAGGGGGACCTTCCTGACCCAGGGATGGAACCCAAGTCTCCTTCGCCTCCTGCCCTGGCAGGTGGGATTCTGCAGCGGTGACTCAGTCACCCGACCCTTGGCCTTGTATTTCTGCTGTGAAGAAGGATACGCCTGGGTATCTAAAATTTACCTCAGAAACACACACCAGGATGTTATGCCATCAAGTCTGGCAGGACAGGAAGGCACACCCGCAAATTCATTAGAATTTCTGGTTATTTCAGCTGGTGGATTAAGAGGCGCCAGAGCCTCAGATGAGGCTTTGAGAGGAAAAATAAACAAATAAATAAAAATGAGAGAAAGAAGATCTGTAGATGAAGGCGTGTAAACGCTGCAGGGAGAGGGGAGCATGATGGATCTCCACGACCTCTCCGTTTTCACCCCGTGAGGACACCACCACCACGAGCCAAGCAAAGGGCGCTTAACTACCAGTGGCGTGAGCGGCACAGTGCAGGCGGTACTTCCTTACGACAGCGTCACAGGCTACTGTGGGTCTCAGAGAACCTCTCGCTGGGTTACACTCAACCACGCCCCAGAACAGACTTCAAGACATAAAGGACTGACGCCGTGAATATGGGAAACTTTCAAGCATTTGTTAATATATATCCTTTCAAGCATCCTGTTAATATATTGTTTTCAGACCATTCTTGGGCACCCTGAGTTTTATCTGGAGAGTCCAGCTCGACTCCCAGAGCGGTCTCCCACCGCTAAGAGCTGAAAGATCTCTCGTGTTGTCCTACAACTTCTCCACTCCCTGTAACCGCTAAGGAAGGCCAGGACCTCCCGTCTTCTGACTGGCCGGGTCGCACTGCCCTGTTCCATCTCCCGACACATGGCCCGTGCTCCAATATTTGTTGGGATTTCACTCCAGGGCAGAAAAGTAGGGATATACTTTGTAAACAAATGGTTTGGGATCACTAAGAACACACTCTTTCTGAAGGGACAGATAAATCATTGCTTCAAAGGATAAAATGCTATCCATCTATTGGTGTGTGTATGCTAAGTTGCTTCAGTCATGTCCAACTCTTTGTGAACCCATGGACTGCAGCCTGCCAGGCTCCTCTGTCTGTGGGATTTCCCAGGCAAGAATTCTGGACGGGGTGGCCGTGTCATCTTCCCGGGGATCTTCGCGATCCAGGATCAAACCCACATCTGCACTGGCAGGAGGATTCTTTACCGCTGAGCTACGGGGAAGCCCCGGGACGTATGCATGAAGTACTCACTGAACACTGGGCCCTGCTCTCGTCCATAAGCAATGGGTGCAACCTCCATCACTCCTTCACTGCTGGATTATTCAACGACGTATCAAATGCTGAGCTGTGTCTACAGACATCACCTGATTTATTCTCCTAACTACCCTGTGAGGGAAGACTGGCAGCTGACGAAATTAAAAATGCTGAGCTGTGTCTACAGACATCACCTGATTTATTCTCCTAAGTACCCTGTAAAGTGCGGGAAGACTGGCAGCTGAGGAAACCAACACCATAAGAAATTTAATGACGTGCCTAACAGCCAGCTAAGCCGGAATTTGGGCTGACATTCTAAACCACCACAGAAAACTCTCTCTGCTGCCTAGTTTGCACCAATGAATCAAGCTAGCTATTTTTTAACATATGGACTTTGAGGGCTTAGCTTTGGAGAGATTTGAGTTCTGGATTACTATGCATTATGGACACAGAGTACAGTGTGTGCTCCGTGACTTTTCTGGACATTTTGCTCTGTCGCTTTCACTCTTGAGGGGCGACTTGGGCTCTCTTACTCCATGGTTCCATGACTTGTAGAATATCGTGTTCCTCTAATGGCCAAAGTTCTCCATTTTCAAGCTTCACTGCTTTCAAGATCCTGAAAAACGGTTTTCAACATCCTACCATGATACTAGTTGTGTATACATCAAGACCTAATACATCCCCAAGATAAGTGAAAAAAAAATAAGTTCACACTAGATTAACATCTAAGTATCTACTGATGTGATCAAGCTATTGATACTTCGTTGTTGATTCTTCTTAATCAGATTTAAGCCACCAACCTAATTCAACAAACTCTCAGGAATTAATTTTCAGATGCAATGTTAAGCAAAGTTCTTAATCTTAACTGCATTTCAGAATTACCTGGAGAGCTTTTAAAAATCCTAATGTCCAGTTCACACCTCACGCTAATAATAAAATAAAAGTCTCAAGGAGGCCTTGAGGCATCAATAGTTTTTAAAGGTTCCCAGGAGACTGTAATGTACAATTAGAATCCCCATGTGATTCTAATGTGCAGCTAAGGACACCACATAGGTGTTGATTCATTTAAAAAACAAAAGTATAGCTAAGGCTGTCAAGACTTCTATGAATACTGGCGTGTTAATATATCACACCAGTATAATATATCACCTAATCATACTATTCCCTGGAATTTATCCTACAGAAATAGTTTAACAGAGGTAAAAATTTGTAAGTAAAAAAAGAAGTTTACTGCAGCATTCATTAGTTAATTTCTGTTGGTTTTTAAGGTTAAAGTTAACATTCAACATTAAATGGTCTGAATACTCATGATAAACAAAATACTTTAGAGAGCCTCAAAAATAATTAGAAAGACCAGAGAAATAGGTAGAAGTATCATAAAGTGAAAATATATCAGAATACATAATGGAGTATCAGCTACAACTATTTAAGAAACTCCATGCAATGTGGAAGGTAGAATCTGACAATGAAATAAACTGGATATTTAAGAAACTCTGAGCAATGTGGAAGGTAATATCTGACAATGAAATAAACCTGTCTTCCGGTGGCAGCATTACGAATAATTTTGTTATGTTAACCTAATTGTTTAAAAAAGGCTGATTCTCCCTCCCTGGGATCTTCCTTGCTTCCGGCCTAAGTCACAAGACAGAGGCAGCTTAGTGCAAATGTCATTGAGACTGCTTTAAGGGAACATGGAGAAATTAACCATAACACAGAAGTCTCTGCTTGGACTCTGACACAGTCATATTTAATCCGTCCCCAGGACAACAACAGGCACTTTGAACAGATCCTCCGCCAAGAAGCAACCCAGATGGACTGACCTCTCCTTGCTCAATGCATCCTCTCTTGTTCAGCCCTCCTCTCTCCCCCAGATGACTTAGGTCAGCTAAGTGAGAGAGATTTCTATTTAAATATGACTTGGGTTGATCCACTGATTGCTCACAGAACTTACAGTCCTTTGCCTATTCCACAACAGCCATTGGCTTAATACCTACTTATTTCCTTTGTCTGGGCTTCCCTGGTGGTTCAGCTGGTAAACAATCCACCTGCAATGCAGGAAACCCTGGTTTGATCCCTGGGTCAGGAAGATTCCCTGGAGAAGGGAATGGCTATCCACTCCAGGATTCTTGCCTGGAGAATCCCGTGGACAAGAAGAGCCTGGTGGGCTATAGTCCACGGGGTTGCAAAGAGTCAGACATGACTGAATGACTAAGCACGCAGACACATGTCCTTTGTCTACAAAGTGCCTGATGTTACTTAATGAGAATGAGAAACACAGGCACATGGGAATTATTTCAAAAGGGAGAACACTGTCACTGCTGACTAAAATTAAATTCAAAGTTGGAAATGGAAATGCTAACTATTTATTAAACAAATGTTATTTCTAGCATGACAGAAATGCTTACAAAACAGTATTTTTAAGCTGATTTAAAATAACCTATTTAAACTTTACTGATTTAAATAACCTATTCACAACAGAGGGAAAGGAGTACAAATCCATTTTTTCTGACAAGCATTTGAAACTCAGTATGACAGAAAGATTGAGAGCTAAATAGGAATCCCAAACTTCAGAGTAACGGTGACCATTAAATCAGCTGATTAACAGGCTTCAAACAGTGAAGATTTCATGATTCTAAAGATAAACTATTTGCCTTACTTATACAAACCAATAACTTTAATCACAAGTCGTCACTCTGCAGACTAGCTTTTCCAGTTCAGGAAAAAGAAAAACTAATTTTTGTTCATTAATCTGGGTAGGACTCATCTTCAGGCATGAAGTTCATGTGACTTTATAGTATGTTGCTGCTGCTGCTAAGTCACTTCAGTCGTGTCCGACTCTGTGAGACCCCATAGACGACAGCCCACCAGGCTCCCCCGTCCCTGGGATTCTCCAGGCAAGAACACTGGAGTGGGTTGCCATTTCCTTCTCAAATGCATGAAAGTGAAAAGTCAAAGTGAAGTTGCTCAGTCACGTCCAACCCTCAGCGACCCCATGGACTGCAGCCTTCCAGGCTCCTCCGTTCATGGGATTTTCCAGGCAAGAGTACTGGAGTGGGGTGCCATTGGCTTCTCTGTTATAGTATGTTACAGTCATTTAAAAAAAGAAAATTTAAGAAAGGAACCCATACTTGAGTCTAACAAACTTCTAATGATCTTGTCTATCTTTATAAGTCCCACTGCCCTTATTCAGCACTTTTCATAATTCAATTGATGAAATGGTTAATCTTATTTAGAAGCAATCAGACAGGTAAAAGAAGTCAAAATAAAGACTGGTCAAGGCCTACAGGTGACATTTTTCTAGGTAACTCTCCTCTACTTTTTTCCCAGAAACTGTTACTTACACAGAAACCATAAAACATTGATCCACTCTCCCTGATTTATAGCACTGCAAAATAAGTAGATTAAATGCATCAGGTGTGAACTCAAACTATTTATGAAGGGTCAGATTTGTTAAAATTTCCTATTCATCACAAAAATAAAAATTCTAAAAATTACTGGAAAAAAACAAAACTTATAAGATACAAAAAACTTATGCCCAAAGCTTTAACAGATTCAACTGATACACAATTATTCTAATTACTGTGTGTGTGTTCAGCTGCTCAATCATGTCCGACTCGTTTTGATCCCATGGACTGTGGCCCGCCAGGCTCTTCTGCCCTTGGAATTTCTCAGGCAAGAACACTGGAATGGGTTCCCATTTCCTCCTCCAGGAGATCTTCCTGACCCAGAGATCGAACCTGCATCTCTTGCATCTCCTGCCTTGGAAGGCGGATTCTTTACCGCTGTGCTACCTGGGAAGCCCATGTCAGATATAAAGTTTCTAAACACATACTCTCAATCTACTTCATACTGATCTCATCATGGAGCAGGGCAAAGAGCTGGCAGACCGGCCCTGATTCAGGGCCTGCCCCATGCTGAACTGCAGCGATCCCTCCAGTCTGCCAGGAACCACACTTCACATTCCCAAAATCTACAGACCCTGGGGAGACAGGCCAGTGGCAGCAGAAAGAAACATCATGGCATGGATGGAAACATGGAATGTGGTACCAGCTACAGACCCACTGGACAAATTTCCTTTTCTCCCAAGGAATACTTCACATAGGCCCGGAAACTAACTCAAGAACATTCAAGAGTTCTTTAAAAGTTTGGTCCCAACCAGTGTTTAATAACTATTTTTAGAAAACCAAAAGCATCTAAAAATCTACTTTAACAGGCACGTCACAAAGAGTTTCTTTCACTAATGACATGATTTTCTTTAATAAAATGTGAAATATAGGCAGCTAATCACAGTACATAGTAAAAATGATACAGCTGATTCCTGAACAACTCAGGTTTGAGCTGTATGGGTCTCACATACATGCGAATATTTTTCAATAAATCCACTGAAGTACAACACAATTTACAGCTGCCTGAAACAGGCTACAGAGTTACAGCTACAGATGGCCAACTATGGGACTTGAGCATTCATGGATATTGGTATGAGTGGCAGGTCCTGAGGGACTACCATACACTGAACAGTAGGACTCAGTTTTTCAGAGTTCTTTCATTATAAATACTTGCAATATTCCAGGTGACAAGGTTGATGTTCTACATGTAGATGGAGAACAAAGTTCAGGTAAACCAAAACAAGGTTTCACAGAGTTAGGGCTGCCTGAGGGCTAAAACATGATTTTTTAAAATATATATATATATATTCATTCCATGCAATCTATTCCTAAGCACTTTAGTAACTCATGTGGATTAATGAGCTAAAAGAAAAGCTAAATGCTTCTTTAGATTACCGGTTAAAAAGGTAACAGAACTATCTGCATATTGGCACATATTCTCTAAAATGGTCTGCTTATAAAAAGATCCCAGAAGATATTTCCAATATAAATATACAGAAAATTTTACCTTACTCTGTACAACCTTAAAACGAAAATCTGTATCCTATTAAATAGGAGCAAACTGGGTTATATGTGTAGCAATTACAAAAATACTGTTTCTCTACATATGAAAATGTATTAAGATCTATATGATTGCTTGTTTTCTAATACCAAATAAAATGCTTCCAGAAGTCCACTGAAAAGATAGCACTACAGGCGGTATGCCACTGTGTTACAAATGCATTTCTACAGGAATTTAGTCTTCTCTGTACTCTTAAGTTCTTATTTCAGGATTATCTTAAAAAACAACAACAACAAAAAAAAACAATAAAAACACATACATTTTCAGAAGATGGTCTAGGCTATACATTTTTTCGTTTATTCAAACATGCATACTCATGCAGTATCGACTATGTTTTCAGGTCTGAGAAATAATATTGACGAATAAATGAGATAGCCAAGATTCCTACCATACTGGAGGTTACAGTGTAGAGGGGTATGATTACAGTTAGACGTAAGTGCTTTAGAGCAAATAAAACAAGGTGCTTATGGCAGAAAATTCCTTGGAGTGGAGAGGCTGGCTCTGCAGACAGGTGCCAGAAAATGGTCTGAGAAGATACAGCAATTGATCAGAACCACATCAAAGAGCAAGCATGTGAAGCTGCGGACAGAATGCATGAGGCAAAGGGTTCAGCAAGTACAAAGAACCTGAGAGATGGCAAGCAGCTGGCCAGCGCGGCTGAGGCCAGCGCGGCTGAGGCCAGCGTGGCTGTGCAGGGAAGGCGACGGAAATGAAGGAATGTTACGAAACGAGGTCTGAGGGTTCTACACAGCTCAGATCTCACAGAGCTTCACCAATCATGCAGGAACTAGAATTGTCTTCCGAGTGGGATGAGAACATACTGGAAGAAGTAAGCGACAGGGGTGGGGAGGGGGAAGAAAAGAATGAAACTAGTGATACTAGTAGTATGGTTAGTTAGTGGTAGCAGCTTTGGTCGTACCAGACTCTTGGTGACTCCACAGACCACAGCCCGCCAGGCTCCTCAGTCCATGGGATTTCCCAGGTTGGGGTGCGTTGCCATGCCTTCCTCCCGGGGACCTTCCCGACCCAGGGTCCGAACCCAGGTCTCCACCGCAGGGAGAGTCTACCATCTGAGCCACCAGGCAAGTCTAGTAGTGCCGTATGAGGTGGACAGCGCTGACTTCTGCTCTCCACAACGACGGACACACGGGCTACTGTGTTCCCATTTTTCCTGTGAGGACAATGAGGCTGTAGGAATAACTTGCCCCAGTCCACAGTAAGTGAACAACCCAGAATCTGTACTAATTCAGATCTAATTCCAAAACTTCTGTACCGCTTTAGACTATCCACAGTGACAGACCCCCCCAACACTGTCCAATCATGAAGTGAAATGAAGTGTTAGTGTGAATTGTGTCTGACTCTGTGACCACACGGACTGTAGCCCACCAGGCTCTGCTGTCCAGGGGACTCTCCAGGCAAGGATACTGGAGTGGGAAACCATTCCTCCTCCGGGGGATCTTCCTGACCCAGGGATGGAACCCAGGTCTCCTGCACTGCAGGTGGATTCTTTGTCATCTGAGCCATGACGAAAGCCCACATCAAATCATGAGGACACATTCAAATTCTGAAAATTCTAAGTCCGCTATAATACTTACCAGAATCTAGTCAGATGTCGGGTACAGTAGGGGCTTCCCTCATAGCTGAGTGGGTAAAGGATTTTCCTGCAACACAGGAGACTCAGGTTCAATCCCTGGGTTGGGAAGATCCCCTGGAGAAGGAAATGGCAACCCGCTCTAGTATTCTTGCCTGGGAAATCCCACAGAGGAGTCTGGCAGGCTACACCGGCCATGTGGCCCCAAGAGTCAGATAAAACTTAGCGACTAAATCACCACAGTCGGGTATAGAGGGCTTTCTGTCAGAATGTTTATAATATCCATAGCAAGTTTTCAACTGTAGAAAAGCACAAACTAAGAGGCCATTCGTCAGAGGAAGGGTTACATCATCCAAATGGAGAATCCATGGCTGGCTCCAAACCTCAAGGTCTCTGTATGTGGTACAACAAAATTCAATAAACCCAGAATGAACTTCGGCTAATTTGCCAGCGTTCCAGCTGTTACACAACTGTCAACCACCAGTCATCCTCCGCCTTCTCAGCTTGTGTGTCGCAACTCAAAAAGAAAGTTCAGTTTGATGCTAACACACATGTAAAACCCTGCCAAATCAACTGCAGAGAAAAACATTTTTCCGGTACTAACAACACGAGTCATTTGGGGAGGAAGCTCAAAGACACTTGCTGAGATACAGCAAAAGGCCCCATCAAATGGCAGAGAATAAACAGCGAAGGTCGGCAGCGCACCCACTTGGAACCTGATACTCACTCACGGCTGCCCACGCACCACGAGTACCGCAAGCCCATCCTATTTGGGTCCTGGCTTAAGAGCCGAGGAATGGCCAGGTCAGGCCTCCTGAAAGGCGTGTTTTGCTGAGTCTACTTCAGACAGGAAGTGCAGCACCTAGTTCCGTATTTGAGGGTTACTGCAACATCTTCCATGAAACCACATCACCCTCACAGTGCCAGACCTCAAGGAGTCCTACGGCGTCAACCACAGCTCCACGGAGATGGAGCGAGAGAAGGCAAGCGTCAGCAGAGGGGAGGCGGGAGGGGGAGGGGGGGAGGTGGGGGGGGAGGGGGGGAGGCGGGAGGGGGAGGGGGGGAGGGGGGGGGGAGGGGGGGAGGCGGGAGGGGGAGGAGAGAGGGGGAGGAGGGAGGCGGAGCACTGATCCATCTTAAACTGAACAGAAAGCCACTACCTTAGGTGTTAACACACCGCGGGACAACTTATGCTTCACACACACGTGCAGATTCTCTAGGAATCTTAGCACTGATACTCCTTCCTTTTTGACACAGTACAGCCATCTGCCCTTAACGACCCGAATGGGAACAGCACAAAGGAAGAAGAGCCCATCATCTGAACAACTACTCTGTATCAGCAATTTGGCACAGATTCTATGCTGCTGAATAATTTAAAGCACAAGTTTATAAGGCGATGGTTAGAACATGAGTTGGAAAGTCTGACAGACTTGGTTTGACTCCCTATTCAGACTGTACCAGCTGTGGGATCTTGGGCTAGTCATGCTTCAATTTCTCAGCAGCTCCGTTTCCCTGTCTATAGGGTGGGAATACTAGGTTTGCTGTGAGATCAAGCGACCTTGACTTTGTAAAGTGTTACCAGCATAGCATCTGGTTCTCCCAAAGTGCTCAATAAACTGTGACTCCATGGGATGCCAGGGGTGGTGTGACTCTAATGAATAAACCAGAAGGCAGTTTCTGAGTATTAGACATTTAAAAAGAAAAAGGCACGGAGACTCTGCTTATGGGGTAACGGTCAGGCAGCCACCCCTAAACCACTCTACCGCTAGAAGGAAACAAGACTCTCGGCTCCCTGCTGTTTCACGAGATAGCACTGCAGTTGTGCAGTGAACCTGACCAGAAAAGACGTGTTAGAAGCTGGGTGGTGGTGCGGAGAGGTGTCACGGCCACACTAAGCTGAGTGCCCGTGCATCTTCGTTCCTCGCTGTCCAAATAAAGCGACGGGCTGAGTTCCTGAGAACTGCACAGGCATGCTCTCACTTAATCTGAACAGACCTATGAGGTACGTGCTGTGACTTCCTATGTCACAGATGAGGAAAACAGGTTCACAGATGACAAACAACAGGGATGCATTCAAGTTCTGCTTTGCTATTATTTAAAGCCAAACAGCTGAATGCCTACCCAACGTGTATGTGATCAGCGATCAAGTACATAAAGAGCACAACTCCTTATACACTCTGGCTACAAAAATTCTAATAACCAATTAGAGCATACGTGTATTTACTGTTAAGAGTAAAACACCACAATAATTAGTGATTGAGAAAACTCATTAATGCCACTATGCACTATACAAGAGTGTTTCAGATGGTTAAATTAATAGAGAAACAGCTTGACAGTTAATATGAATATTGAAAGAATGGTCTGGCTAGATAACTTTATGAAGATCATCTTACCTTTTCTGAGCCACTACTGTTTACAAAAAAAAAAAAGATACAAGGAAGAATTATATTCAGTTCAGTCGTTCAGTCGTGTCCGACTCTTTGCGACACCATGAACCACAGCACGCCAGGCCTCCCTGTCCATCACCAACTCCCAGAGTTCACTCAAACTCATGTACATCGAGTCAGGGATGCCATCCAGCCATCTCATCCTCTGTCGTCCCCTTCTCCTCCTCTGCCCCCAACCCCTCCTAGCATCAGGGTCTTTTCCAATGAGTCAACTCTTCGCATGAGGTGGCCAAAGTACTGGAGTTTCAGCCTCAGCATCAGTCCTTCCAACGAACACCCAGGACTGGTCTCCTTTAGGATGGACTGGTTGGCTCTCCTTGCAGTCCAAGGGACTCTCAAGAGTCTTATCCAACACCACAGTTCAAAAGCATCTATTCTTTGGTACTCAGCTTTCTTCACAGTCCAACTCTCACATCCATACATGACCACTGGAAAAACCATAGCCTTGACTAGATGGACCTTTGTTGGCAAAGTAATATCTCTGCTTTTGAATATGCTATCTAGGTTGGTCATAACTTTTCTTCCAAGGAGTAAGCGTCTTTTAATTTCATGACTGCAATCACCATCTGCACTGAGTTTGGATCAAAAAAAAAAAACAAAGCCTGACACTGTTTCCCCATCTATTTCCCATGAAGTGATGGGACCAGATGCCATGATCTTCGTTTTCTGAATGTTGAGCTTTAAACCAACGTTTTCACTCTCCTCTTTCACTTTCATCAAGAGGCTTTTTAGTTCCTCTTCACTTTCTGCCATCAGGGTGGAGTCATCTGCATGTCTGAGGTTCTTGATATTTCTCCCGGCAATCTTGATTCCAGCTTGTGCTTCTTCCAGCCCAGTGTTTCTCCTGATGTACTCTGCATAGAAGTTAAATAAGCAGGGTGACAATATACAGCCTTGACGTACTCCTTTTCCTATTTGGAACCAGTCTGTTGTTCCATTTCCAATTCTAACTGTTGCTTCCTGACCTGCATATAGGTTTCTCAAGAGGCAGGTCAGGTGGTCTGGTATTCCCATCTCTTTCAGAATTATGTTAGGATATATAAAAACTCTAATTCTGATTAACTGTTTGCTAACTTGTTCACAACACCAAATAAACACTTACTGGAATAAATGCTTTAATATGCACATCTCTCATTCCATTTAAGCCATGTGCCTTTCAAGGAAGATTCTATTTGTAAATGATTCACATCTTAGAAAAAATAAAAGCTGAAAAGTCAATGTTGCCACCTCCAAATTTTACAAAGAGGAGACATGCCAAACCCATGTATAGTCACTATGACAAATTATCCTCAATCCAGATATAAATGTATAAAGAAATAACAGGAAAAAATGAGGTACCTCAAATACGTTTTGCTAATCAAATGTCAAAACAACAGTATTATTAAGAATACTTCAAGGACATCACAATACACACCCATGCCTCTGTATCTGCAGGAATTGGTTCCAAGACCCCCCACCTATACCTATATCCAGGGATGCTCAAGCCCTTTATAAATGGTGTATAAAGTGTGTATGGACAATAAAACCATTGAGCAAAACCTTGCCAAAGTGACTTTTCTAGTACTAACCAAGTTCAGCAGTTCAAGAACCTTTGAGAATCACTAAATCAAGAATCCTAGGTACAAAATTCCTCTTAGAAAACATGTTCTGGAAGAACTCTCCTGAATTATAATTTTCTAACACATACCTGTTTAGGGACACTAGTGTGTCAACAGAAAGTAAGTACGCTGTTAAGGAATCAAGAGTGATGCAGATAGAAGCTGGTGATGCTGAGAAATTACTGCTTTTCTACTATAAGACTTTAAAAACTATTAAACGTTAGTAAACACATAGAATTACTTTTTATACTGTTTCATATTTATTTGTGTACAAGACAACTTCATTCTACACTGGTGATAGTCAGCTTTGGCTAAATACTGATTTTAGCCACACAGGTTTATTCAACATTCCTTATTTTCTTTGCTTAAAAATCATTTTCATTTCTGTTAATAATAAGTGCAAGTAAGATGTTCAAGTCATTCTTTGTCCTGGTATGTCTTTAAGGAAATTTCAAAATTCATCAAATGAAAATAATGTGTATACTAAAGGTGTGTGCTCCTTAGAGGGTAGAGAGTGCCAACAGATCCTCATTTTCTCACAAACACCCATCAAGCCCTATGCTCTGATTCCACGTTTTCTTCCACCTGGGTCTGTAGTCAAGTCAGAAATGCTTTCAATATCATGTGCTGTTGGCCACAGAAACTTTGTCGCCACTAATTAAGCTGTGTAAATTCGTAATTCTTTGAAGAAAACCTCTGAGGCGTAAATGTTACACCAAGAATAAACACAGGCTGGGACTGTTTGCATGCATACTGCAGCGGGGAAAAGACGTGCACAGTAGGAGTCACAAGACATGTGGAATGGCTCTGTTGTTCCAACCAACTACCAGGACCCACTCACCTGCTTAGAAAGACCAAGGTAGTACAAAAGACCATGGGTTTTAACTTAGACTTCTGATCTGGTTAAAATTACTGCCCCATTACTCGCCAGCTATGGTGATCACCTGTGACCTGAGGATAACGTGCCCACCCCCAAAGGGTTTGGGAGAGGAGAAATAACATGAGAATTTACCCAAAATGCCTGACACAAATATAATAAATGGTAACCAGTGTAATTGTTAGATAAACACAAACATTATCCACAGAGAGTTCATTTTGCAATTTGCCAGCAGGTTGCCAGATAAGGAAATCCTGAGATTAGTAGCTGAATGGCTTTTTAACAAAGCAAACAATGAAATGTCAAAATTCTTAAAATGCTTCAGGTTAGAAATTTACCAAAAAAGGAAGGGGGAAAAGGGGGGCGTTACTGAAAACCAAATCTATGAATCATTAGTTTGGTTAAAAGTCTGACAATTTTACCAAAAACACCTCCTCATAAAACTGTATTAAGAGTTTTAAAACAACCAATACACAAACTTGTGAATAATGCCAATTTACTAACCACATGGCCTTGGGCAAACTAGCCTTTCTGGGTCTATCTTCTCATCTGTAGAAAAAATACTGATACTACCTGTATTAACTCTATCTGAGACATTTGCTAAGAGGTTTTAAGTACACAGTGTAAAGTGCCAACGCAGCAGGTATTCAACACTCAGTTACTGTTACCAGCCTAGTTTCCACTCAATTCTACCATCCTGTCTTGACCAAAACACAAAAGCCCCAGGTGACACAATGAGAAAAGAGGATGAGGGAATGGATACACGGAGGGAGAGAGGGATGGACAGACAAACATATGGCTGGATAGGACTTGGGCTAGAGAAACGTAAAGTTAAAAAATCGTTTGCTTTGTCCATCAATTTGAATCTAAGTTTGTACATCTGTTCATCCTTTCTCCTCGTAAGCAAAGGCAAAGCCTACACACTTGTTTTGCAGCTGATGGGCTACCAAGGACCCACTTGTCAAGTACTTGAAGAGGACCCTGAAAAGGCAACCACTGTGTTCACAGGTCGTCCTGCTCAACAGGACTGGGTCCTGTTGGGAAACGCGTACACTTGAGTATCAGTTACTCTACCACCTGACCCTGAACTCGGGTTTTAAGAACAAAGGTGTCAGAAGGTGGGCGTGGACGCCACACCCCCAGACTCTCAGAGCGGGGTCACCGCTGCGGATGCTGCAGCATGAACCACCCGCGGAGAGCCTCGGTCTGCCAGGCCGGGTCTCTGCCCTGCACACGAAGTCGTGCCAACCCCGCCCGGGCACACTGGACTCTGCGCCTGGTGTGTAGCCTCATGATGCTGGGCGACTCACTTCACCTCTCTGGCCTCAGTTCCCCCGATTATAAAACGGGGAAAACAATACCTACCCTACTCACTCACTAGGCTGTCGGGAGAATCGAAATGCAAAAAGGTAGCCTACGGGTAACGAAAAAATAGATTTAAAACCGTATGATGGGAAATATAAACATTAGGTTATTTTAGTGAGGATCTTGCACTGCTTGGGAGAGTACAGGCTGGGACTAAACTGAAAGCTGGTTGTCCCTGAGTGAGTGCCACTCACCCAGCATCCCAGGGGCCCTTCCCAAGTCTGCCTCCTGTCAAATCTGCACTGAGGGAAGTACGGTGCCCTGGCAATTCCACATTGCGTGTGTACCAGGAGTTCCGCCGTTTCTATAAAGCCTTGGGCCAATTACTTCAATTCTCTGAGCCTCTATATTTCATCTATAAAACAGATAAAACCTATTTCACAAGGCTGTAATAAGGTTAAAATGAAGTATGACCTGCAACGTACCAACCATGATTTCTAGGGCACTGCAGGCATTCAACAAATAGAGATTTGTTGAACTGATACGGAAAAGGAGGTGAAGTACTGTTAGGACAAATACTTTCAAACTCACTGTTTGGGCAAATAAAATATTTCAGCACTTTTATGTCAACACTGGGGAGTGGAAATTCCTCAAAGAAATAACTCTTCCTGTAAGGGTGATAGCACTGTAAATGATTCCTTACCCATCTAGTTCCAACAACCCAGAGGCACCGACATCACTGTTATGTATCAGAGAACTACACTAATCTTTTAAAGTGTTATCTGCTACACTGGGAAATAATTTCAAACTCTTATCAAACAGCAATGTTCAAACACGACCTGAAAAGACTTCCAACATTTTGGCCATATTTTTCTTAATATATGAAGGAAAGGACAATTAAAGAATGAACGGAAAAATAAGAAAAGGGCAGATGACATCTATGTCAGCCACTGTGCTGTGCCCCACTCCCTGAAATGCTATCTACTCTGTTCTCAAAGCCCCTCCCTGAAGACGGTCCCTCTTATTCTTCCCATGTTATAAACAGGCACTAAGGCTCTACATGAGTGGATCACCCAACACCACGCAGCTCTAGCTCTACACAGGCAGACCCTGGACTCAAAACCAGACTGCTCTGCTACAACTCTCTCGACCTCTCTACTGATTGTGATTCGCAGACAACTATAATTAACATTTAAAAAAGGACAGTGTAGGCAGATCCATCAATGGGAAGGTGAGCTTCACTGATCAGTGAAAATCATTTCAGTGATTTTATGACTATACAGGGCACTTTCGTGCAGAGTCTTTAATAAGGCATCTGCACAAATCTCACTTGGTTCTAACAACCTATGGTGTAGACAGACGAGCTATTATCCATGAGGGAGGAGAAGCATGAGACTCAAGTGGGAAAGTGACTTTTTCTGAGTCACTTGTGCTACTAAGTGGGGAAATTCAGATATTAAGTTTTTCATCCGTAAGCAATTCCACCATACTATACTGTCTCTCTTCAAGCTGATATATATTTATAGCTCCTTTGTGTGTTCCAAGAAATGACCATAAACTCTGTGATCAATAACCCCTGATTTTTGACACTGCACATGCCCAGCCTTCAGTCATCATTCTAGGAAGCCGATATTACTGAAGCTCAGAGAGGAAAAGTTCCTTCATGGGTCCAAACTAACACAGCTAAAAATGGCAGAGCCAAAACACAAACTTAGATTTGACCCCAAAGTTTGCACACTTTGGCTGTACCATGAATTGCCTCTGGGTCTCAGCTCTGATGAGTGACCCAGGTCCTAAGGTTTCTTATTTGTCACTCAATGAACGAGATATCAGGTAGCTCCCAGCTCGAACATCCTCCTGTTAGACGATGCTGATGCAGCGCTTCTCTAACGCCGTCATTCCCGAGCACCCTAACCCAAGAGCCTGAAGACCTGGGTCATCTCCCTGCTCTGCCCATCACTGAGGGACCTTGGGCGGGGTGTGCAACCAGCTCCTCAAAACATGGGAGATGACCGTGCATCCACCTCAAAGAAGCAGGAGCAGAGGTGCAGGGTCCTCTTCGAGGAGTAAGATTTCTCAGGCAAAACTGGTAACATTTTACTTAAGGGGAATTTTCAGATTACAAATGCATCCATATTCACAATGTAAATCAAAATATGAAGACATGTGTCCAACCCTGTGACCTCATGGACCATGGCCCACCAGGCTCCTCTGTCCAGGGAGTTTTCTAGCCACGAATACTGCAGTGGGGTGCCATTTCCTATTCCAGGGGATCTCCCCAACCCAGGGACTGAACCCACATCTCCTGTGTCTCCCGCACTGGCCGGCAGGCTCTTCACAGCCAAGTCACCTGAGCAGCCCTAGTCAAAATAAAAACTAAAGCAAAAGAGCTGTAAGTCAACAAGATCTCTTTCTTCCCTGTCACTGAACAAAGTGAAAATCAATAGCTACAGGTTACAGGAAAGGGGAACTCCCCAAAATGTCCTAAACAGAGGTTCCCTATAGACATGAGTCTTACTTAAGAGAAAGCTTTTAACCCGAAGCACATTTCACATAGAAATGACTCAGTCAGTCAAAACAGACTATGGAAATAAGCCTTAGGGACACAAACACAGAAAGAACTTGGACCCAAATCAGCACAGCACCCTTCAGTTCCCTGCCCAAAACACTCGGTATAAGCAGCAAAGAATCAAAACCACAGATTTCTCTTGGGAGAGGTATAAAGGGACTGAAATAAAGTTGATGTTTCAGCTAAGGCTAAACTGTAAACAGTTATAATTAATGTAAAATGGATACAAACGATACTTCAATTTCCTATTAACTGCAATGGGAGGATAAGAGACAGGCCTACGTGAGAATTTACAATTTGAAAGGGAGAAGGAGTAAGCATACCCAGGTCTAAAGATTTTAGTGAACAACTAAGAGAGATAACCATCACACAGCGCAGCAATTCTTAACTTCCCACAAATCTCACTGTGAATTTCACAAAATGAATTCTTTATTCAGAAACACACATGCAATAACTTCTGTTAATTTCAAAGGCTGTGGATCCCAGGAAGTCTCCTCTTGGGTTCTCCGAATCTTAGCGGGGAGCCTGGCCACACTGGCTAGCCTCTCAGGAGATGTGCCTTCTGTTTCTGGCTCAGCCACCTTGTCACTCTCATCCCCTCACTCTGCCACTCTGGATCTCAGCTTCCTCATCTGAAAAGATGATCTCATCTCCTCTGACTCTTTATGCTGGAAATTCTAGAAGTCTACTGACATCACAGAAGAGTGAGGGATGTAGTAAAATCACCTCCTGATCATTTCTTAAATTGCTAACTATGACTCTTGAGAGTGCCATGGACTGCAAGGAGATCCAACCAGTTCATCCTAAAGGAAATCAACCCTGAATATTCATTGGAAGGACTGATGCTGAAGCTGAAGCTCCAATACTTTGGCCACCTGCAGTGAAGAGCTGACTCACTGAAAAGACCCTGATGCTGGGAAAGATTGAAAGTGGCAGGAGAGGGGGATGACAGAGAATGAGATGGTTGGATGGCATCACTGACTCAATGGACATGAATTTGAGCAAACTCTGGGAGATAGTGAAGGACAGGGAAGCCTGGCGTGCTGCAGTCCATGGGTGGCAAAGAGTGGGACACGACTTAGTGACTGAAGAACAATTAGGACTTGGCACTTTTTCTAGCTGCAGAACAGTAACAGCCAGAACAATCTCAGCTCAGAGTTAGGTCTGTGACCGGGTGCTGCTACTGCCCTGCTGTAGCCCACTGTGGTCGAGACTTCTCAAGCTGGCTTTCCTTTACCTACTCCCTTTCGGAAGGAGCTAAGCGGCTGTCTCACATGTAACAGAGGTGGCAGTATAAAGCAAGGCAAAGTCTTTCCTCCAAAAACACACTAGTTTCCTTAAAGCTGTGCTGCAAGAATGGTCTTGTGACATCCTCTCCCAGCATATAAAGAAGCTGTTGTAATCATTCTATTTCCCCATCACCAACTCTGGTTCCCAGCAAAACCTCTGCGCTCTAAGACTGAATCTGGAGAAAACTGCACTTGAACTTCACGGCAGTAATATGGAATTGATGGTCTCAACTTCTGGGACGAGGCCTGTCTTCCGGAGGCCGTAAGGCAGACAAGCAGAAGGAATCCAGTCGTGGCCAGATGGGAAGTGCGAGGGAACGGAACGCGTTGCCCTCTGGAATACTGTCCTGGGAGAGCTCAAATATCCACAGCTCATCTGACATGAAGTGTGCCCCCTCCCGCTTGTCACTGGATCGGAGGCACCCATCAGAAAGCTTTCCGCAAGGAGCCTGCTGTTTGGAGTGATTGGGGATGTTTTAACCATGGGGCAGGTAAAGAAAAACAAATACCCCCAACCCCATTTGTATTACAGGAAGTTATATTACATTGAGATCTCTTCTGGGCCCTTCCAGACTACCCCCCACCACACACACACACAGTTTAGAAGAGTGAAAAATAAAAGGCAACTAAATCGAATCTAACATGGGTAAGATACCTGAGAATTTGCAAAGACTTACTTAAAAAAAAAATTGTTGGCTCTCTAATGCATTTTTCTATTTACTCAAGAAAAAAGGAAGACAAACTCTTTGAATGTTTTGACGAACGGCCTTCCTTCCAAGCACTCTCTGAAGAGTCAGAATGTCTAACTGGTCCCACAGACACACAGGCAGGGTTTCCGACAGCACGTTTCCAGGACAACTCGGCTGCTTCTCACTGCTCCTTGTATGAAGAGACCACTGCTCTCAATTTTATTTATAGAAATTACATTCAAACCAAAACTTAGTCGTTCAGTATACTTTCTATATGCAATTATTACAAGTATTTGTTTCGGGTTAACTCTTTCAAGAATTAAAGAACTTCAACTAAGAATTGAAGTTCAAGTGTATATCGGGGGAAAAAAATATATATGGCACAGAAAGACTGTTCCCTCTTGGACTAAGCTGGGGAAACTGGATGCCCTGGTTCATAGAGTGCTACCCCTACAGACCAGACTTATTCTGAGTTTTCAGTAAAATTTAAGAGGCAAGAAACAGTGAGGGCAGAGAAAGCTGAGGAAAGAGAAAAAAAGGGAAGGTGACTTACGTGTGTTCCTCTCAGACAATGAAGTGCTAAGCAGGAGCAAGCTTACCGACCTCCAGCGAAAGGCAAGGCCCAGAGTTGAGGGTTTACTTCCCAGCTAAGGCTAGAGATGCCACATGGGCGGGGTTACTGTGAATCGGGGGCGGGGCCAGCCCAGGAGGAGGAAATGGGAGAAAGCGCACTTACTCGGTCAGGAGCCTGTGCAGCTTGTGATAACCCCGCTCCAAGGCCAGGCTCACAGGTGTCGCTCCTTCCTGGTTGTGGATGCTCAGAGCTCCGCGGCCACCTGGCTTCTGCAGCAGGAACCACGTCAACCTCAGCAGCCCCAGCCGCACAGCAAAATGCATCAACGTCTCTCGGGGGCCACCATCTGCAGACAGTGGACAAGACGAAGATCAGGGAGGAGAACGTGAAAACCCAGAGCAAAAGAAGAAAGGGATGGTTCAGGTTACCGCCACTGCCTCCAAGCCCCTGAGAGCATACCATTAAGCCTCAACATATAACATGAACAATTTTACCGTGGCAGAGTAGAATCATCTCTCAAAAGACAAAACGAAGCTAGAAAAAAGGATGAGAGGCCAAATCTCCTATAGGAGACAGTCCTACAAAAGAGGAACCATTTCTATATTCTGATTTAATGCAGACGTTAAGGGTGACTGCACACATATGGGAAGGGAGGGAGGAAGACAGACAGACAGACAGACAGAAAACACTTAAGAAGTCAATGCAGCCTCGCTACATGGGGATCAGGATCCATGGGGAACAGTTGCTGGGGCTTAGATGGGTGTATCAAAAAGTATAATTACTTAAAATATATAACCCAGAGAGGACTTGGCTAGTTAAACACTAAAAACAGGTTCTGCTTGTTAAGTACACACAGATCTTTTTATTCTCCCACATGAAGGGCAAATCAAACTGCTGGCAGTGGCAGCTTTTTTTGTTGTTTGTTTAAGAAAGAAATGCATCTTCAGGCATAATAAGAAAGACCAACTCCAAGAGGATAGGCTAACAGTCTCAGAAGGAAAACTACGTGCCTGTCTCACCTGAGGCGAAGGCCTCTTCTTGGTACAGAGTCACTCTGACAGTGGCAGAGTGAGGAAGGGCTTTGGAGTCAAGACCAACCTGGGTTCCCATTTGGCATTTACTGCCCGTGTGACTGGACACAACCCGTTTCAGCTCTTGGAGCTCCCCTCCCGGCCTCCCTGGAGCGGCTCCCACGGCCGCAATAACAGCTCAGAGGGGTGGGCGAGACGTTTGTCAGGTGAAGGCTGCAGCGGTGTTCAGTGAATGTTGCCTTCCTGCCCTTTCCCGCTCTCTGCTCTGTCCCTTCTGACCTCTAATCACAATCCAGGTTCGCGACAACACTCTCTGCGCCTTGCCCGACTTGGAATGATGAGGCTGGGCTTACCTGACCCCAGGGAGTACCACTCAGAGTCCGGAATGGGAATGGTGCCCTGGGGTTGTGCCTGCTTTCGCCCCCCTCAGCTGCGCTAACATCTCTCATTCTCCAAAGCTTCCCGGAGGGCTCGACCTACCCCACCGGGCACGCCCACCCTTCTTGGACCCCAGTGATTTCCCCTTACATTTCAGTCCCTGATGCTTCAGACGTGAGCAGCAGGGTAAGAATAAATGCATCGCAACTCTGCAATTGTGAACTGCACTGTCTTCTAACGTTACACGTACCTTAGTCTAGTCTCCTTACTGCCGGGCTAAGTCTCCTGGGAGGCAAAAACCATCTTTCGTATTTGACACTGTCCTTACAGAACTCAGCACACTAAATGTTTAGATGATGGGTGACAGAGGCAGAGGCTGGAAAGACATCAACATTATGGAAGGAACCAGTGCATGTGTGGGCGCCAGTGTGAATCAACACCTCGGAGCAGGTGGCCAGGCCAGAGGAGAGACGGAAAGAGTTTCCAGAAAAGGGCAAGTGTCACCACGTGACTTGTGCCTTGCGCTTGTTCACAGGCACTCTGACATCCTTACCAAATACAAAAAAGCGAATAAGGCACTGCCAGGGAACTCGGGGATTTTTTACAGACTGGTTAATCCGGTCTCACTAGATGGCACCTCCTCAAAGCAGTTCCTGTGCAACCCCAGTCTTCCTCATCCCTCACTTGCTCTGAGTCAGCTCAGCCTTCAAAAGGCAGAGTTCCAACAACAAGGCAATACACCTGCTTGAAGCTGGCACCCCAATCCAGCACCCAGAGGACCCCGAATCTCATCCTACAGTCCTCAGGAAGGTGCCACGTCTGCTTTTAGGCCGCCCCTCTCTGCGATCAACAGGTAATAAGAACAGTAACGTCCGGCAAAGGCTGCTCAAATGCCATGCACTGCGCCAGGCGCTCTGTATTCACTCTTTCCGTTCTCACAATTACCCTATAAGGCCTCGTTATCCTCTTTCTGGGGCTTCCCTGGTGGCTCAGAGGGTAAAGCGTCTGCCTCCAATGCGGGAGACCCGGGTTCGATCCCTGGGTCGGGAAGATCCCCTAGAGAAGGAAATGGCAACCCACTCCAGTATTCTTGCCTGGAGAATCCCATGGACGGAGAAGCCTAGTAGGTTACAGTCCATGGGGTCGTAAAGAGTCGGAAACGACTGAGCGACTTCACCTTCACCTTCTATCCTCTTTCTGTGGATGAAAACAGGTTAATAACTGCCCACAGCAAAAATCAGCAAGATCTGAAGATGCTTCTGTCTTGAGTCTAGAAACCAATCCCTCTCCGTTCCTCCATCCCATCTCTTTTTGTAAAAAAAAAAAAAAAAGAATCAATCACACAAGCATTCTTATACTGTAGCTTAAGAAGCACCTTCTCTTGTTTTTCTTCAAAAGTAATTTTTCTTACCTAACACACACTTTCATCATTGCTTTTGTTCCTTTCATCTCAGTTTAAAATCCAGAAGATCGACAATTTAGAACTGACCTCTGTTCTGTTTTCTCTCTTGCGATCTTTGTGTTTTCTCTGTAACTGTGAGAGCTGCTCAACTTTGCTATTCAGATCACTAACTGCATTTCCTATGAGGTCAATCGGGTCCTTTGTCCCCAGTCTGAATTTAATTATGCTATGGCATCCTGGTTGTCCTTGCATCATTTAAGACAACTCCCTTCCATCTTTGCCCTCATTGTGATGGCTTTTCTGCAGATGTAATTAAAGGGCCTAATCAGTTGATTTAATAAGGAAGATTATCCTGGTGAATCTGGGAAGGCTGGATTCCAAGCCGGCTGGAAGGCTTTAAAGACAGAGCTGAGATTCCCCTGGAGAGAGAAGAAACCCTCCCGAAGAGGACAGTGTCAGCCTGTGGCTGCGGAGTCCATCCAGCGCGGGACTGCCCCTCCTGTCCAGGGGAGCTTCAGCTTGCCCCCATCTTCTCTTCCACTCTCGCCCTCCAAATTTTGGACTTGCTTAGCTAAGTCCCCACATGTGTGCAAGCCATTCCCTGAAATAACCTTCCTACCGGTTCTGGTTCTCTGGTCGACCCTGATTAACACAATCATTGAACTTATATTTTTTTCTCCCTCATTGCTTCCTTCTCTGATTTTATAACAGGTTTGACTTCTTCAATCTCTTAAAGGGCAAATGAAAAACCTCTCCTGAGTCTTTCCTGGGTTTCTTAATGAAAATTAGACAGGCTACCATCTGAATACTCAGGACCCTCTCCCATGCCCTTTCTGTTTCAGTGTTATTTCCAGGACCTTACGCTGGTTGGTTGATTTTCCTGTTTAGCTATTTTCAACTGGAAAAAAAAAAACAAAAAACCCAGCTCTGTGGGCCTGGGCCCAGCTTCCCATGGAGAAGGCAGGAGGAAGCGTCTCACTTCCTATCTGCTCGCCTGCTGGAAGCCTCCCTCACGCTCAGCTCGGCATAGAAAGGTGCTGTGCCCGTCCTCGTGAGGCGGCTGAGAAAGGCGCCGTGCCCGTCCTCGGGAGACAGCTGCACCTTTTCAAGCCATTGGCTTTTCTGTCTACCCAAAGGGCCCCGAATTCTGTGAACAAAATGGTATCCAAGGCTCCACGTGCTTCGCCTACCGCTGGAGCCACCCTGCTCGCAGTGCCCTCTGAATGTGTGTCTGGGAGACTTCAGAATCTCCGTTCTTCCTACTGCTCTGGTCTCCTTCTCAAATAAACCTCAGGTCCAGCATGATGCAGGAATTCTCACGCCTAGTGGGGATGGGCAACAGCAGGCCCATGCGAGAAACGGGCATTTGGAAAAACGCCACGCACGACCTTGTGACGGAATCCAGGTTTGAGAGGCAATAAAACCTTTTGGAGCTAAAGTGCTCCATAATGAAGACAACACCTGTCTTGGAGTCAATCCTATAGATTATTATTATATACTATAAAATATCTCTACTAGCTTATTTTCTTTTTTAGCAGCTACGAATAGGTGAAAACAAAGTCTAGTGAGAGCAGCTAAGGAAAAATTTCAATGGAAAGCTATCAAGCAATCTGGAAAGGTATGGGAATTAAAACCCCAAATGATTACCATTGTGGTTTCACTAACCAAACACCAGATACAAAGAACTGAAAACTCAAGGGCTGCTGTTTAGTGCAAACTGGCTGAATGAAACCTGTCTCATCCTTCTCTCCACTCCAAATCTCTCTACCCCAGAGACGACCAGGTCTTCTCGGTTATTTATACAACACCGTGACTAAATAAGAATGTAGGTTTGCCCCAGGACCTTGGTCCTCTTTGCTTTCTTCAGAGCAGGGCTTTCAAGGCCCACCTTCTGTTACCAGAAAGTCACGTTGACTGCTACTGTACGAGGGTCTTTCAGGGGAAAAACCATCTTAGTTCACCCTTTCATTAAAAACCTGAGACAACCTCAGTGAAACTTGGTGGCTCAGAGGGAAGATACTCCCACCCCACCATTCACCCTCCACCCAGATGAACCTGTATTATTTGCCTTTAAGGCAGAACTAAGGCAAAAAAAAAAAAAGTCTAGTGCTTCATGTAACTAGGAAGTAAAGAACATTGAGGAAGACAAACAGAGAAGGCGATGGCACCCCAATCCAGTACTCTTGCCTGGAAAATCCCATGGACAGAGGAGCCTGGTAGGCAGCAGACCATGTGGTCGTGAAGAGTCGGACACGATTGAGTGACTTCACTTTCACTTTTCACTTTCATGCATTGGAGAAGGAAATGGCAACTCACTCCAGTGTTCTTGCCTGGAGAATCCCAGGAACGGGGGAGCCTGGTGGGCTGCCATCCATTGGGTTGCACAGAGTCGGACACGACTGAAGTGACTTAGCAGCAGCAGAGGAGGATAAAGAAAGACTTTAGAAATAAGCTCAAATACTCTCATTCTGCTTCAAAGAAGTTTGTTTTTTGTTTTTTTTTTTTAAGTCCTTTATAGAACATGCTGCTTTCCTGCATCAGGGCTCATCACTGTCTTGTCCACAAGGTTACTGGATACTGGTCATGGCATGCTAAAAATGAAGAGCCTGGAACTTTCTTGCTGGTCCACTGGTTAAGAATCCACCCTGCAACGCAGGGACATGAATTCGATCCCCAGTTGGGGAAGCAGGATCCTATATGCCGCCAGGGAACTAAGCCCACACGCTGCAACTGCAGAAGCCTGCACATTGCAACTACCAAACTTGCGTGCTTTAGAGCCCAGGTGCCACAGCTGGGGAGCCCAGCGTAGCCAAATTTAAAAAAAAAATTTTTTTTAATAATAATAAAATTTTTAAAAGCCTGCAAACTAGCACACACTCCAGGATATATTTTCCTCCATTTTACAGATGAACAAATTGAGAAACAGAGAGGTTAAATATTCTGCACACACTCTTGCAATGAAGCCAGGATATTAACAAATTGACCCTGCAGCCTATGCTTTCTCGTCACAATATCAAGCCTAAGCCAGGAGTTCTTTTATTGTTTTTTAATTTATTTTTAATTGAAGGATAATTGCTTTACAGTATTGTGTTGGTTTCTGCCAAACATCAACAGGAATCAGCCACAGGTATACATATGTCCCCTCCCTCTAGAACCTCCCTCCCCATCCCACCCCTCTAGGTTGTTACAGAGCCCCAGGTTTGAGTTCCCTGCTAAAGCCAAGAGTTCTTAACGTCACGTTCACCCCTGTGGTTCAGGGAGATTGACTCCTGAAACAATATGTAAAATTTTGCAGGTAGGTTCCAATGTGTATTTTTCCCCTCCAGAGAAATCGGAGCAATTTCCAAAGGAGTTAGTGACCTGAGCTTTAAAAGTTAAAAGCACTGCATCTAAATGATTAGAGTGGGAGGATCAACCATAAATCTTTCCCCACTTCTTTGTATAAGTGTCAGGCTGAAACACCTGTAAACACCCAGCTTTCAACAGGAAGCAGTCCTCTTATGTAACAAGTGCTCTATTTAGCTGTGTGCTTACCCCAGGCACCAAGCTGACTTACCTTCCTCCTTTAAACATCTTTCTAAAAGCATCTGATGTGCAGCTCTCTGCTCTAGGCAGACTGCTTCTTTGCATTTGTCCCCCTTCCCTGGTGGCTCAAGCAGTACAGAATCCACCTGCATGCAGGAGATGTGCAGGAGACCCAGGTGCAATCCCTGGGTCAGGAAGATCCCCTGGAGAAGTGAATGGCTCCAGTATTCTCGCCTGGGAAACCTCAAGGACAGAGGAGCCTGGTGGGCTACAGTCCACAAGATCAGAAAGAGTTGGACACCACTGAGCGGCTGAACCCACCACCACCCAACAATAAACGAGGACCTATTATTGATGCTTTGCTTGTTGTTTACTTGACTCTTCTGCAACCCCCATGGACCACCACCTGCCAGGCTCCTCTGTCTGTGGAAATCTCCAGGATTTCCAGGATCACCACCAAGACACACAACCATCCAACACCCAGAGAATTTCCCCAGGACCCCCTTTGCGGTCAGACCTTTCCCCTACTTCAAGCCCCTGGAAACTACTTATCTATTTTCTGTCCCTACAATTTTGCCCTTTCTAGTGAGTGAGTGAGTGAAAGCTGCTCAGTTGTGTCTGCCTCCTTGTGACCCCTTGCACTGTGGCCCACCAGGCTCTCCTCTCTCCATGGGATTCTCCAGGCAAGAATACTGGAGTGGGTTGCCATTCCCTTCTCCAGGGCCCTTTCTAGAGAATCATATAAATTGAGTCACAGAGTAACTTTGGAATCTGACTTCTTAGTGCAATACATTTAAGATGCATTCAGGTTCATGCGCACGTCAACAGATTACTCCTTTTTCTTGCTGAGTAGTATTCCACTGCATGGATGTACCATAGTCTGTGTGTACAGTCACCTAGTGAGGGAGATCTGGGTGGTTTCTAGCTTGGGGTAATTATAAATAATGCTGCTACAGGTACATTAGGGCAAAGATTTCTTTAAGTAAATGTAACTTTTCGTTTTTCTAGGACAGAGAGCGAAAAGCGGGAATGCTGGGTCGCATAATAACCCTAACTTTATAGGAGACTGCACACTGGCTCCTGGGGCGGCTGGCTCTCTCCCAGCGAGGTCTGCGATGTGGTCGTGCATCCTCGTGAGCCCCTGGCTGTCCTGAGAATGTGCAACACTGCCTTGCTGCGGTTTTCAGGCATTTCCTTAAGTGCCCAAATTTGAGTTAGCCTTCCTGTACAACAGAAGCTTAAGAAGTACACGGAAAGACCATAAAAATATTAAATCTGGCAAGCTTCCTATTAAAGACAAAGATGCTAAGACCCAGACAAGAGAAGGATATGTGTCTAACATCTCAGATTGGTGCTTTTCCTACAGTTCTTTCTAACCAGGTGACATGAACAAAGTATCCAATTCCTGCGCCTCCTTTAAACAAGACAAAGCAAAACCGCGCAGAACAACTTTATGCCCCATGAATAACTAATGCGACCCTTCTTGACACTGATCTATGAACGGCAACCAGAACAGCCATTCCAATCACAACACAGAAACCGCGGGAGTGGACTTCCCCAGTGGGGCACTGTGGAAAACCCTCCTGCCAATGCAGGGGTCAGGGGTCGATCCCTGATCTGTGACGATTCCACATGCCGCAGCAACTAAGCCCGTGGGCCACAACCACCGAGCTCGCAGGCTGCAACGACTGAAGCTTACCTAGAGCCCATGGTCTGCAGTAAGAGACGCCACTGCAATGAGAGGAGCCACCGCAGTGAGAAGCTGCCGCAGAGAAGCCCACACACCACAGCGAAGAGTGGCCCCCCCACCGTAAGCAGGGAAAGCCCACGCAAAACGATGAAGACCCAGGGCAATCAATCAATCACCAAACAATCAATATGGCGGGGGGGGGGGGGGGAGCCCACGCAAAACAATGAAGACCCAAGGCAATCAATCATTCACCAAACAATCAATATGGCGGGGGGTGGGGAGGAAGCCCACGCAAAACGATGAAGACCCAGGGCAATCAACCAACAAACAAACAATCAATATGGGGGGGGGGTGGCCCATACACAACGATGAAGACCCAGGGCAATCAATCAATCAACAAACACTCAATATGCGGGGGTGGTGGTGCGGAGAACAGGAGGAGCTAGAAATGTCTGAACACTAGGTTTCTGGAAAAGTGCCCACTGTCCTGTATAATGGCAAATCTTCTGATCGCTAGATCTCAGTGATGCAGAGGTTTCTTAGGCACTATGTTAAAAAGAAAAACGATAAATGCTTTTCCCTTCATTTGAGCATCCAAGGTTCCTTTTGTATTTCACCTGGCAGGAGTGCCCGGTTTTATCTTGACAGGAAGCCCCTGACGGTGGGGGCCCCTTCCTGCAGCTGGTCACCGCCCCAGTGGTTAAAGTCAGTGGATCTAAGAGAACCAAAACTAGCAAAACCTCACTGTCCTTCTTCCACGAGAAGAACACAGCTATCTGGTCGGTCTAGAGAGCGGGGAACTGAGCGCCCTCCCGGTTCAGCCCTGCTGGGCGCTCCTGCTCAGTCAGAGTCTGCCTGCCTGCAGGGGGCCGGGGCCTTCTGGGCGACCCCTTCATAACACAATAACCAAAGTCAGGAACACTGCAGGGCGGTCCTGTGACTGTCCTGTTCTTCCAGATAAGAGTCGAGAGGATAAGCAACCCCTTCTGACAAGCGAACTGAGATCAGCCTTTCCATTCAGGTTCTGTCAGGGACAAAGCAAACACTCTGATCTCTGTGTAACTCCTAAATCTTTCCATTACATCTGCACTCAGCAGGGAAAGATGATGCTGTTCATTGGACTCCAGGTATAGGCTGCTTCATCAGATGTGTGTGTGTGTGTGTGTGTACGCACACAGACATTTACAACAGGTGTCATTTACCACAGTAATGACATAGGAAATCCCTTGTCACAAAAAGAGGAACATTTATAGATACCTACTACATCACTGCTTTTTAAAAAGTGGAGCCCCGAGCAGATGAAATAGACCAGAGTGAGGGCATTCTGGTTACAAACGCGCGGGGTGGGCGCTCCAGGCCTCGGCTTGCTCCCCTGTGCGCCCCTCCTGATTTCTCCCGTCTTTTCCTTCTTCCAATCTCATGGAATCCCTAGACGCCTTGAGAATACAATAATGAAAATCCTGTCTTTGATCTTTAGAAAGAAGTGTCAAACACTCCTCTGCTGCCCTCCTCACGAAGGATGGGCCTCTCTCCACACACGGGAGACCAAGCGTGAAGTCCAGGCCACGGAAGGGTCTCGAGCCACCGGCTACTTGAGAGCTGCCGCTGCGAGTGAGCCCTCCGTGGGGTCGTTTCCCAACAAGAACAGGCCCGACAGCTTGGCAGGAGGAAGCAGAAGAGGCGCCACTGAGGCCACTCTGCTCCTACGCAGCCACCATGGGAGACGGGAGGATCATCCCCCTAAGAAAGCAGCCCCATCCAAATACAAAGAATCCCAAGCTCAAAGGCTGCGGGTCATCCGAGCTCCTTACCGTGTGAGGCTGCGTCTGTCCCCAACACATTCCACTCCGCTGGCAGCTTCAGGTGCCTGAAGGCCAGGGCGACCTTCTCATCGAGGGAGTTCACGTCCGTGGACGGGGGTCCTGAGCGATCCAGGAAGCGGGTGAAGTTCAGGGCCTGCTGGTTGCCGGCGCTGGTGGCCAGGAACTGGGCTGCGTCGTAGGCCTCGTCCTGGATGAACCGGAAGTCCTCTTCTGCCACCACGAGCACGGGCAGGCCCTCTTTGGAAGCGCAGAGCAGCACCTTCACTGTCTCGCAGCAGTCATGACCTAAGGAGGCACAGGCAGCAGGGAGACAGATCAGAGCCCTCCTCCTGAGAGACGGGGCGGCGGCGGGAACCTCAGCTCTTCCTGCGTGACAAGCACACCCCCCCTCCTGAAAGGAACCCCCTCCTTCCCCAAAGCTCTGACGGCAATCTTCCACACCTCACAAAACTCCATCTCTAATTCACTTTTCACAAGTGCTATTCGCGAAGATCAACTGGTTCCCCTGTTGTTGTTCAGTCAATCAGTCATGTCTGATTGTCTGAGACCCCATGGACTGTAGCTCACCAGGCTTCTCTGTCCATGAGATGTTCCCAGGCAAGAATACTGGAGTGAGTGGCCATTACCTTCTCTAGGGGACCTTCCCGACCCAGAGACTGAATCCGCGTCTCCTTGTCTCCTGCACTGGCAGGCAGGTGCTTTACCACTGAGCCACCTGGGAAGCCCCAGTGCGCCTACCAAATAACCTGGCATTAACAGTCTCTGAAAATCTCAATATGCACTAATCTGTTCAACTTGAACAAATTAAAGAATGAAAGCTCAAGGACCTTGCGATGAGGCCTACCGTCCAGTGGGAAGGCTCCTGAGCCGCCCTGGATCTGGAAACCCAGCAGGGTAAAAGTCACTTCCACGGGTTACCCAGCAGGAACTGGACTGAGGCCCCAGCACCCCACGGACAGAGCCTGGTAGGGCACGGTCCATAAGATGGCAAAGAGTCAGACACGACTGAAGGGACTGAACAGGCACCAAGCACGCGACCTGATTTCACCTCACTGTTATGAACTGACTCAAGGCGGAGAAAATGACTTTTGCTCTGAAATGCCTATTGTTTCCTGTAATGCAAAGAGAACTTCAAAGAAATTGCCCGGTTTGCACAGGGATGATGCAATGCCAGGGCCAGGGACCACGGTGCCCACTGCCCAGAGGGGCAGAGAATGCATAAGCTCTGACACCAGGCAGCAAGCCACCCACCACCCTACAGAGCTCCACTGGTGTCTAGACCAGGAAGGTGTGAGCCCTGTGTCCGCAGGGAGGCATTCCTGGAAAATCAGATCTCCCTGGGGTTTTCAGCAATGTTATTCATTTCCAAGATGCGGAATGTATTCATCAAAACACACTTTTCCTCCACCTTTAGGCACTGATCTCAGCTCATTGGAACTATGCTCGTAACATCATCATTTCTTCCATAAATATCTTTGTGATGAGAAAAGAAACTGGAGTTGGTGTTTCTGAGTGAGCTGCGCCCCCTGGTGTGCTGCCTGAGGAACTGCAGGCACCTGAGGGCCAGGCTCCCAGAAACCACCCACATGGAGAGCCCATCCTGGCTTCTGGATGAGCTGGAGGGTCCCTGAGTGCCACCCTCCCAGACCACAGGCACAGCCAACAGAGGCTTCCCACCCAGCACAGCAAACGAAGCTTTCTGCTGTCTTTGAAAGAGAAAACAATCATTTTCTCCCCCCATGTGACCAACAAGAGAAATAAATTAATATTCTGCAGACTTCCCCCGACCCCTATGGTGTGTGTGTTAGTCGCTTAGTCCTGTTTGACTCTTTGTGACCCCATAGCGCATCAGGCCCCTCTGTCCGTGGGATCCTCCAAGCAAGAACACTGGAGAGGGTTGCCATTCCCTTCTCCAGGGGATCATCCCAACCCAGGGATGGAAGCTGGGTCTCCTGGCATTGCAGGCAGATCCTTCACCATCTGAGTCCCCAGGGAAGCCCCTTTCCCCCCAGGGGCCTCTTTAAAGGCTTTCCTTTGTGAGGAAAAGCCTCTCACTGGTGTGTAACCTAAGGATGGGAGCACGTGCCTATGACATACCAGGCACCTGCTGTGTCACTTTCTCAACACAACAAATTTATATGGCGTGTACTGTCTTCATGTCACAGGTAAGAAAACTGAGACTTCAAGAGATGAACTGCCCAGATCCACACAACAAATTTATATGGCGTGTACTGTCTTCATGTTACAGATGAGAAAACTGAGACTTCAAGAGATAAACTGCCCAGATTCACACAACCATGAAGCAGAATCTATCAGGTCTGATGCTAAACATCATGGTGTGAGAGCTCTGTAAAGCATCGCTTTTAAATAAAGAAGTAACAGTGACAGTTGCGTCCCTGTCTGCAAGGAGCCCACCCTATACTTGGAATGACAGGCCAGTATGGCTAGTAAAGCCAGAGGAACAGGCTCACGAACCCTGGAAATCAGTCTCCATACAAATGCCCAACTCCACCAGCTGCTCCCACTGCCTTCCCAGCTGAATTCCTTCTAGAAAGGCCGTGGGAATCAAGCATCCTCTGCCCACATGGGCGTGGCTGCGTAGGTATACTCAGGTATGCATTTCAATTCAAATATCCTGAATGTATACATCTATTACACAAAATGGAATTAGGGGGGAAAATAGTCATCTTTCTTTGAAGGGCAGCCAGTCAATTATATAAGACAGCTTCAGCAGGAACAAATCAGCTGGTTCAGGTAGTTAAGCTTCGGTTGGTTTTCCTGGCAGAAAATACTTCTTTGAAACTGTTCTGTCACATTTAAAAACTAACATCTGGGGGGTTCCCTGGCGGGCCAGCGGTTAGAACGTGGTGCTTTCACTGCTCAGGCCCAGGCTCAATCCCTAGTCAGAGGGGAAAAAATTACTAATATCTATCTGGACGTCTACCAAGCTCGGGACACTGAGTAGAAAGCTAAACACATCCACATCCACACACAAACCCAACACCACCCCCTGCTCTCAGCAGCGGCAGCTAATCACAGGAATCTACGCCCTCCAGGTTTAAAGAAAACACAAACCATGCCACTCAAGGGAGCGGGCCAGCGCATTTCACAAGGCCCCCCGGGGGGAGAGGTGCCAGCTAAGGACCTCCCCCACCACCCCACCCCTGCATGTGTCTTTACTGGATTTGGTATACTGTTACTTCTGCAGGTAAGGACCTCCTCCTCCCCCTCTCCCATTTGTAAAGTCCTTATTGAATCTGTTACACTGTTACTTCTGCTGTTTATGTTTCCGGTTTTTTTGGCTGTGGGGCATGTGGGATCTAAACTCACTGACTAGGGATCCCCCTGTATTGGAAGGTGAAGTCTTAAACACTGGACTTTTCTGACAGGGGTCCTGTTCCCAACTCTCCAACCCCAGAGGTTCTTCACTGCAACCCTCAGCACTCAAGATGCTCGGTCGGGCAGCATCCTTCCTTCCTACATCTATCACTAATAATACTGATAGTAATTATCTCTATCACTAATAATCTCTGTTCCAGGCACCATTCCCAGTGCTTTCCAAATAACAGCCGGTCTAACCCTCATCACAACCCTAAGCGGTGGTACTACCACAATTCCCATTTGTCAGATGAGGAAATCAAGGCACAAGAAGGTTAAATATCTGCTCCAGAGTTCTAAAGCTCCTACCAGTGGCAGAATCCTGATCTGAACCCAAGTTTCCTTGCTCTCACGTCTGCCCCTACACCTACACGGAGACAAGAAGGCTTAAAGAGGAAAAGGTGCGACTGTGGCAGAACCAATGGGAAAGTACGGAAAACTCCACGTTCAAATCCTGGCTATGAGACTCCTAAGCTGCCTGACCTCGGACCATCTTTGCTTCTCCAGGCCTCACGTACAGCGTGAGGGGGCAGCCTCTGCAGGTGCTAGGTGCCTCCAGCTGTACGAGTCTGTGGGTTTCACCAGGCAGAAGGCGGGGGGAGAGAAACTCAGGTTCCAGGAGTAGGAAACGGTTTCAAAAACGTAAAAATGGAAGCAGAGTCAAAAGGAGGCAATAATTACTGTAAGAGAGAGTGTCAGTCAGATGACTAATCAGGCTACTTTTAGAGGCTTCGTGTGAGGACAGACCCAGGTTCAAACCTAGCTTCTTACTTCCTAGACTGTGTGGCCTGAGGTAAGTGACAAGCTCGCTAACACTTTTAAATCTAGAGAGTGAGTACCCTCGTCTTCAAAGTGAAGACCTAAAATTTAGAAGACTCCTCTCAAATTCTTTAATACTTATCACCCTAAACAACATACACACAACCTCATTTCATTTCCAAATTAGATGGACAATACCTATTTCAGTCAGAATAACTATAGCTGACCCTTTAACAAGACAGGTTTGAACTGCATGGGTACACTGATAATGTGGATTTTTTTCCCCACAATATGTGCTACTATATTTACGATCCATGGTTGGCTGATGGAACCACAGACACAGAGGGTGGATGAAGGGACCAGAGCAGCTGCGGATCCTGGGGTCGGTGGGGTTCCTGGAACCCAGTGCCCTGCAGATACTGAGAGGCGACTGGACCTGAACAATGGGATGTTTCTCCCTCACGAATCTCACCAGTAATGAGAGCATTTCCCATTTATGCAGGGCTTCCCAGGGGACTCATGCTTAGCCCTTCAGGGTTATTTTTCTTTTTAAAAGGGAACTATTGTGTGTATGTGTTTGTGTGTGTGTGCACACACATATATGTATACATACATATAATACACACACACATAGGCTATATATAAATATATACACATAGGTTGTGTGTACATACATATGCTTCCCTGGGGGCTCAGCGGTAAAAGGATCCACCTGCCAATGCAGGAGATGTGGGTTTGATCCCTGGAGAAGGGAATGGCAACCCACTGCAGTATTCTCGCCTGGAAATCCCATCAACAGAGGAGCCTGGCAGGGCAGGGGGTCACAACAGAGTTGGACAAGACTCGGTGACTAGAGAACAACAAAGCTCATTTTAAAACTCCTGACAGTCCTTCGAGGTAACTGAATGAATGTCAATAAAAGCTAAAATTTGAGGCTTCACAATTCAATGATTAGAACGTGAGTAACATGGGATCCAAACTGAATTCTACCTTCAAAACTTAAACACACTCTTAGCAGAGATCTTACACTAACCTAACCTACAGTAATAATACCCACTGCCCCATCCATCTTTCTTACCCGTCTCCTTCCCCAAGCCTGGGCAGAGGTGTCTGGGCCACCTGGGAGCCAGGTGTCACACCGTCACTACGGTAAACATCAGCACTGCTCTGTGAAGTCACCTCCCGTATAAATACAGGGCCCAGGCCACCGTCCAGATCTTCATCTCACACTCCCCTGCACAGGCACAGGCATGCGCGTGCACACGCGCACACTCTCTCTCACAGCCAAAGGCCATGGTGAAGCAATACCCACGGAACCCAAACCTGGAAAGTGCGGACTAATGTATCTGCAGAGGAATCTAAGACTGCTAAAATGACTGTTTACTTGGCTAATAGGGTGGGGACAACAAAGGGGGCGGAAATGGAAGGTTCGAGGGGGGGTGTGTGTGCGCGCGCATGGTTTAAGGGTGTGTGTGTGTGTGTGTGTGTGTGTGTGCGCGCGCATGGTTTAAGGGGGTGTGTGTGTGTGCGCGCATGGTTTAAGGGTGTGTGTGTGTGCGTGCGCATGGTTTAAGGGTGTGTGCGTGTGCGCGCGCGCATGTTTTAAGGGTGTGTGTGTGTGCGCGCGCATGGTTTAAGGGTGTGTGCGTGTGTGCGTGCGCATGGTTTAAGGGTGTGTGCGTGTGCGCGCGCGCATGGTTTAAGGGTATGTGTGTGCGCGCGCATGGTTTAAGGGTGTGTGCGTGTGCGCGCGCGCATGGTTTAAGGGTGTGTGTGTGCGCGCGCGCATGGTTTAAGGGTGTGTGCGTGTGCGCGCGCGCATGGTTTAAGGGGGTGTGTGCGTGTGCACGTGCATGGTTTAAGGGTGTGTGCGTGTGCGCGCGCGCATGGTTTAAGGGTGTGAGTGTGCGCGCGCGCATGGTTTAAGGGTGTGTGCGTGTGCGCGCACGCATGGTTTAAGGGTGTGTGTGTGCACGTGCATGGTTTAAGGGTGTGTGTGTGTGTGTGCGCGCATGGTTTAAGGGTGTGTGTGTGTGTGTGTGTGCGCGCGCATGGTTTAAGGGGGTGTGTGTGTGTGTGCGCGCGCTCAGCAGCAGAAGCACGCCTAAGTCTCTCTGCTGCTTTAGCTGTTAGAAGGCACGTGGGCACATCATGGTCTGCTCTGTTTATGTGGAACTAAAACAAAACCGTGTCCCAGAGGCGGCGGAATGTGAGGAAAAAGCCATGAGGCAGACATTAACACGAAGCCATCCAACAGTGTGCCCGACAGTCTCCCTTCAGACATGAATTCACAATCTGAAGGAGAAACTCTGAATCATGCTAAGTACGATGTGCCATATATATCGAACCTGTTTCGTAGGATTATAGGCTCCAAGGGTTAAAAGAAGACTGGAGAACTGAGGGGTCCTGGCACAGTCTTTGTTAAACTTTCAGTCAGTTGGCAGTGTTACTACTGAGCATGAACCAAGGGCCTTCCCTACGTCTGGAAAACCACCCTGCAAGGCTGACAAGGCTACCCTCTCACATCATGTTTTCTATTAGGCTCAAGTGGTTCACAGAATTGGTTTTTAATCCCTATGACCTTTCAGATAAAGAGTGTGTGTGTGTGTGTGTGTCTGTGTGTGTGTATTTATAAATAAATAAAATTTTTTTCAAAAGCAAAAGTTATATGATAATACAGACCCATCAATAAAACTGAAATCACTGCATCTACCCACATAAAATATCTTACTACCACAAATTAGCTCTAAAGACTCGACTATTTTCAGGGGCCATTAACTTAGGACTGCCTTTGTACACACAAAATACAAGGTATTAACAATGTCTACATCTTCATGGCAAAAGAAGGGATGGGATGGGAAACCATACCCAATTTGATATAATGACCACAATTTAACTCCTTTCTATATGAAAACAGGAGCTGCAGCATAAAGAAGAGTAACAGGGTTTTCAGCAAGTTCCTGGTAACTGAGAGAGGAAAGAAAAATCACAAGTCCTTTTAAAGAGGTGGGAAGTACTGGAAATTCTACTGAGACCCTTCTGAGGGAAAGACCGCCAGAGAATTGAGAGAGGGGAAGAAGAGAGACAGACTGTTAGAGAAACAAGGCCTGAACCTCAATTCCATCTTTTTTTTACAGTGACTTCTGAATATAATGCACAGTCAGGTCTGATAAGTTTCACATCGGAAGTATGGAGTAAATCACGGGCTGGGAGAGGTTTCACCATTACTGAGTGAATTCTAAGAGGTCCAACTCTTACATCCATACACGACTACTGGAAAACCTACAGCTTTGACTAGAGGGATCTTTGTCAGCAAAGTAATGTCTCTGCTTTTTAATATGCTGTCTAGGTTGGTCGTATCTTTTCCACCAAGGAGCAAGCATCTTTTAATTTCATGGCTGCAGTCACCAGCTGTAGTGATTTTGGAGCCCGAGAAAATAAAATATGTCACTGTTTCCATTGTTTCCCTATCTATTTGCCATGAAGTGATGGGAACAGATGCCATGATCGTCATTTTTCAATGTTGAGTTTTAAGCCAGCTCTTTCATTCTCCTTAAAATGATCCTACTCAGGTGACTCAAGGCAAACCGATCTCTATTACTGTACCAAGAGCTTCCACATAAGCCCAACACAGCTTCTGAGCTAAACGCTGTCCCTGACACACTGGAGAACTGAAAATATAAAGGGGGAAGAATGAAGAAAAAACAACATACAACCGGGAGCATCTAGGCAGGAAACAAAAATTTAACTGCTCATGGTCCTCTTAAAAGCATCTAATCCTTTTTTTTGAGCTCAGAGGTTGGGAGGTGGTATGCTCCTGAGGTCAGCGAGCTTTTCCGCAGGCTCCTTATCACTGGATGAAGCACCTGTATCCATGGCAACGAAATGGTGCTACAGATAAACAAAAGTGCTTAAGCATGACCCAACAATTACTTCATTTCCTATTAGGCTAAAAGTGGCACACATCCCATCCGGGCCTTCTCTTTTGAGGATGAAACAATCGGGACTTTGTTTTGCCCGCGCGCCAATAAAAGGGAACCCTGGAAGTGCTTGCTGGGCCAGCCAAGCCCAGATCCCCTCAGTTGTTTCCTGCGACAAAGACCGCATTTGCAGTCAGTGGTGGAAAAGACAAAAAGAATACACTTTACTACTTCAGTCTGGCAAAGTATTTGAAATTGTGGTGTCTTTTTCTTCCCTCTAGAGTGGCTACACAGTTAAAGGAAATTTTTGATCTTCAGACCCACACTCTAACAGGAGAGAGGACTATTTGCTGAAGTTTACCTACTGCTAGTTTTCAGTGGCCTAATGGTAGATGTACAAATTTGCATAAAGGTACCAAAGATCTCTGTATGTGTGCAGAGAAGCATTTAAGGAGAGGGGGAGAAACAGCATGCACAGGAATCACATACATTTGGGGGGAGAAAGGGCCAAATTGACACTAAAAATCTGATGAACTATAATCAAGCTTATTACTCCAAGGCACTATGCTCCATCTTTCAGTCACTGACATCTCCCAAGCAGCTTTTCTAAACATTTCTGTTTGACATCCCCATCCCATGAAATTTTAATACTACAGACATCGCATACATTTGTATGTTATATCTGGGCTTTATATGTGAAGAGTGAGATCAGGGAAGTGGGCGCTCTCCTGGTGGCTCAGTGGTAAAGAATCCGCCTGAGGCAGGAGATGTCGGTTCCATCTGGTCCAGGAGACCCCACGCGCAGCAGAGCAACTGAGCCTGTGTGCCCCAGCTGCCGAGTCTGCACTCCACAACAAGAGTAGCCCTGCTCACCACAGCTAGAGACAGTCTTCGTAGCAACAAAGACCCAGCACAGCCAAAAATAAATAAATAAGCAAACAAAGTTATTATTATTATTTTTTTTTTGCAAAAAGAGTTTAAAAAAAAATTTTTTTTAAACCACCTAAGAACCAATTCTCACCCCTCTGGGAGGATGCTGGCCCCACTGTGACACGTGAACTCCATCCCAGTGCTGTGTCCACAGCTCAAGAGGGCACAGGTCCACACAGGCATTTCTCCTGGACACCGGAGAGCACACAGCTTCCTTCACCTGGTCCTCCCCAAAAACAGCCATGTACACTGATTAGCACTAGACAGTAACTCAAGTCTTTTAAAATATAAAATCATGTCTGTCTAGAGATAGCCTTGTAGTAGGAGTATTTTAGGATAGGGAGACTTAGAGTCCAGTGAAAAAATAAATGATTACTTTGGCAGTGAGCAAGGGCATCTCTGATTGGGCCAGTTAAGAGCCTGGAGCTTCTTCTCAAGTGTTATTTGACCTGAAGACCTCTGGACATCTACTGCCGGAAACAGAGCCTCGGTTCACGTGAACTGAGGGACCCGGTGGTTTCACTGCAGGCTACCTGTTGAGACCTTGGCTGTAAGCAAAGATTTTTAATTACGCCCCCAAGGACTTCTGATCATGGTAGATGTACTTTTTTCCTTCCTTTCAATAACAAATCTGCTTTATATAGTACCTTCCCTTGGTAAGTGAGAAAGAAAGGAAAGATACCAAAGAGCTGAGTCAAATTCTGTGTCAAGGAATGTTTGCTATTTTCCTGTCAAACAAGAACCTTTGCTGTGAATTCTTAAAGTAAATGACAGACATGCGGGGCGATGCTAGGATTTCATGTTATGACAGATTCTGCACCAAAGCCCTTCACAAGGCTTCACCCACCGAACGCCCTGCCTCATTTTCCATCCTGCAGTGACTGCCTGCTTGGTCTATCTTCACATTTAATTAATAAAAGTGCGCACAGGACAGCCCCTCACACCCCCCGGAATTCAGTGGGCACTCAGGTTTCTTTATATTACTCATCCTACAGCCTTTGAAAGAAAACATCTTGACCTCATCCCACAAGGAGAATTAGTTTAGTTAAAATGGGATTTGGGGTTGGATTTGTTTTATATGAAGAGAAAAGAATCGAGGTATTTTATTTTTATTTATTACAAAGGCAACACCTTTTGTCTTTAGACGTATGTTTCACAGCAAATTATATTCTTAAACTAATCAATTTCATAGGTATTTTGAATGTAGTATTATACTATAAAACTTTTTTTGGTCTAGTGTTAATTAGCACAAAGACAGCTTTACTTTCAAAATAGAGGACAGTATTTCCAAAGTCTTCATATGTTTTTCTTAAAAATTACTATATATGTTAAAAATTACACATACACTTTAAAACAGCCAAACAATTTAAAGGCAGATAAAGTTTCCAAAGGCTCCAATTAACTGTCCTGAGATGCTACTAATCTTAACATAATTTCATTTTTTTTTAAAGGGGAGACTGTATCATGTCTACAGCCTGTCTATGGTAATAAGGCAAGATAATGCCTTTACAATTTCTTTATAACTAAACATACATATACAATTCACTGTTAATTTTATCATCAGAAAAGCCAAAAAGTGAGAAAATATGAAAGAAATGGGGTGGGGGTGGGGGAGCAATGGACTGTAATCTCAATATCTGGAGTCAGAGAGGTTTTTTTTCAGGGACTATCAAGAAATGTCTCATTTCTTTACCCACCAAAATCATAAAAGGTCACAGATGAATAAACATCAAGGAGTAGCTGTCTTAGGAAGGTCAATCAATCATCTCATCTTCGTGAAAACTAAAATATTACACAACAGTGATAGTGAAGCACACGGAGGACCCCAAGAAAAATCAGAGCCAGCAAAATCTGGATGCAACTTGACATTTGCAGACACAAAGCTCTTTTTCTTCCATGGTCGGCCGGCCGACCAGGACCCGAGGAGTGAGCCCCACAAGGGGGCGGGGACGGGGGCATCGCCCCGACAGCAGCTGCTGCGGACAGACAGACAGCCCGGGTGCGCCCCCCTCTACCTGGGACGCACAAGCGGGAGCGGACTCCCCGCGGGGAATCGTGACTAATCTGACGCCACGCTCCGCACAAAGTCTGAGCCCATCAGCAGGACACACAGAAATCATCAGATGCAGCTCTGGACAGAAAGCACAGGCCCTTGCCTCCAGACAAGAAGCAACTCAAGAAGCCAGAGAGTCCTCTGGCAGTTTTCCAAAGAAAGGGGTGGGAGGTGTTGTGTCTGTGTGTGTGTGAATATGTGTGTGGGGTGTATGTGTGTGAACACACGTATGTACAACCTTTCTAGCAGGGCAGTTTCTGAGAACCAGGATGAGCTTCAACATGGTAGAAAGCCGGTCCCATCAAGTGGGAGGAATTCACAGACACACCAGAGAAGGCGACAGACACGAATCCATGCCCTGGTGAAGCTGACACTCCAGCGGAGGCAAGCAGAAAATAAACGAAACATATAAATGAGTCGGAAGTTGATCAGTGCAGGGCAGAAAGGTTAAGTGTGGAAAGGGACCAGGGAGTGTGCACAGAAGGCAGGTTTATATACATAGAAAGGAGAGGCCAGACTTTTATCAAGCGGACAGGGAAGGCCTCATTGAGAAGGCCATCAGCTGAGTAAAGGCCTCAAGGAAAATAAGAAACAAGTCAAAGAAATGCCCCAAGGCAGATTTAAGGCCATTTACTTCTACATGAAAACATTAACTCTGTAATATAAACAAGAAATTCAAAACCACCTTACTAACCCTCAAATCTGCCTCTCTCTCCCCCCTCCTCCACAACAGTTCCTGAGCCAATCTGGACAACAGCAGCTGAGAAAGACGAGAGAAGAATCACACGCCTGACGGCCAGAGCACTGAGATCACTCAGACGTCTTTCCTGCCTCAGTAGCCTCCCTTCACCAAGGAGGGAGGCTCACTGGGAGCCCTGCACACACATCAAAGGCTCAGAGCCGCCTCGCTCTTCATGCTTGTTCAACGGGGCCTTTCGAGGACTCGAATCCTCTGTCACCTCTGCTGTGATTAAGGGCCTCGTGCAGCAGCCTAACTGAATCATACGGGCTGCAGGATCTGCAGGCCAGCTGGGAGCAGAGGGGACGTGGATGGCACCAGGTAAGATCACAACTTGAGGGGAGGAGAGCTGCTTAGTGGCGAACTAGGAGAGGCCAGGCACTGGGATCCCAAGCGCCAAGCAAAGGGGTCAGGAAGGTACTGAGGATTCGGATCAAATTAGGGAGAAAGAGCAGAATACAACATCCATTCTGGCGGGCTGGAGCCAGCAGAACGAGGGCACCCAGAGTCAACTGGTACAAAAGGATAGCCAGCGATGTGTGGGGCTGGGAAAGAAGGGGTCCTGAGACCTATTACAGAGGTGGTAGCCCAAAGGCAAGGGGGGAAATGGAAACTGAAGTCAAAAAAGTTGGCTGGGGACAGTATACAAGGACCTGGTAAGAACCGGGAGCTCTTGGCTGTCATACGATACCATGGACTTGTGAACCGAAGACAGTAACTGCTTGCAGCCCAAGCTAACTTCACACTGCAGTATCAGGGCACAGCCCTCCGCACCAAGAGGCTGGGCCCCGCGGTGGCCGAGGGCAGCATCCAGGACACAGGGCGCTGTCCCGACAGCTGTCCCTCCTCTGGGGCGGTCGCTCAGCCGTGTTCCACTCTTCACGACCCCATGGACTGTAGCCTGCAGGGCTCCTCTGTCCATGGGAATTCTCCAAGCAAGAATGCTGGAGTGGGTTGCCATGCCCTTCTCCAGGGGATCTTCCCAATGCAGGGATCGAACCTGGGTCTCTTGCACTGCAGATGCATTCTTTACCGTCTGAGCCACCAGGGAAGCCCATCCTCCTGGTACCTGCTTGCAGGCTTTCTTGCTATCTATCTTATCTACCTACACACACACACCCCCCCCACACACACACACACCCACACACCTACACATCCACAAACACACAAACAGCTACAGTACTCCTAAGTCAGGAGGAAGAGGAAGTTTATAAATTATCCTCATTCCTTTCCTAACAAGAGCACAGTCAGGGACCCATCTGAGGGGCTGTTTCTCACTGTCACGCACACAGAAGATGTGTCTAGCAGGGGTTACACCGGATGGCTCCCACTCAGCAGACAGCAAGGTTGCAGATCAGACCCTCTGACATGATATCCATCACGGGAACAAGACGACTGGAGCTTTTCGTTACAAAGGAAGGTACATAATACTCTTTAGGGGAAAGAAAACCCAATCAGCACCTCTCCTGAACGTCTTGCTCAATCTCCTGTCCCTAGAAGTTTGAGGGAGAATGTACATAGGAATCGCCAAAATCTTTAAATCCTGTATTTTCAAAATCACTTTTGTCAGGTAGGAGGATAAGTAGAGGAGGATAAATGTCAGAATCTCAGTTTGTGAATGTGGTGTCACTTCCGGATCTGGCAGGTATCAGAAGTGAAGTCAGTCTATGTAAAACGGCCCAGCAGCCACCAAAGACTGGCGGTTTTTCACATGATCGAATTCCACAGAAGTGGAACTGATGTCACGTAAAAACACTGAAGACAGGAAAAGTTTCAGTAAGAACTAAATCCATTTTGTTCTCTGAAAGCAAACGGTTCAACTGTCAACACTTTTTATGGGTTCCCCGTAGCCTCCCCTCTTTTGCACTCAGATGAAATTTAACCAATTATTAACTTCGAAGCAAGGTTGAGGAAAGACAGAATAAGTTCATTTCCAAACACATATCAATTATACCTTTAGATGCCTGGGATCAGTCAGAAGCCGTTTCTGGCGGAATCAGCAATGATATAATGACTTTGCAAAGGATTTTTAACAAGTAAACAGTCTCCTTTTAATTCCATCAAATGGATAAATGCCACGGCGATTAAGTATTCATCTCACCGTGAACTATAATCTGTTAATCCGGCAGGACTTCGGTGTTTGCAATCTTCCCCTCGCAGATGCGAAGGGCTGTGTTAGCAATCACACCCTACCTCTGCTTTTGCCGTGAGGGAGGTCAGGGTCGGGGCTGCAGGCACACTGCAGTGGCCACACGAGCTCTCATCTCTTGAATGCGTTCACTTTGCTTCAACGCTCCAAGCAGTTAAAATTTCTGTTGGTCTTAACGATTGTCTTCCAATTTATAACACCGTTTCATTTCAATTATTTTTAGTTAGGCTCAGATTTTGTGCAACAAGAAATAAAATGAAGTATATTTAAAACAAAAATCCAACTGCAGTTTCATCACCCTGATTTGTTCTTCCTATCACTCTATGCTAGAACACAGAATAAATAAAGGCGGGTGAAGACTGCGTTCAAATACTTACCAGGAGCAATGGTCTCCAGCGTATTGGAACTGACCTTCCGAGTACTTGTACAGTGGTGGAGGGTGGAACCCGAAAACACCAAGTAAAAGACTGCGTCATCTTCCACTTGGTCCTCTTCCGCAAGCAGTACAGTAACGACACAGTCGCCCTAGGAAAGGGGAAGAGGGGGCAGGTTTGCATTACTAAGGTTCTTTCGGGGAGCTGATTTTTACAAAACATCAAACTGAAAGGGAAATCAATGTATCCTACAAACTGCACCCATTCTAGCAAGTTTATACAACACAAAATGTGCCAGGAAATGGTCTAGGCACTGAGGATACGAAACAATCTGTCTTCTTTCAGCTTACATTTTAGTGGAGGTAATGAGAAAAACAAGTAAACCAACAAGATAATGGGATATTTACTTGGAAAATTTTTTTTAAAAGAACATAAAATGGATCCCTTAAAAAGCTCTGTAAAAATTCGAGGAAAATCTAAAAATAAGGCAGAGAGGATGGGGAAGTATATTAAACAGCTACATCCTTATACTTCGAATGCCCCTTCACCTCTGTGTTCTGTTTGCGGCAATAACTCTCTGAACTCTGCATCCCACGAATCCCTGCCAAGTCCACCCGTTCTCCAGTGAACACGGAGAGCCTCTCAAGAGCTGGCCTGGAAGTGGTAGAGTGCAAAGGACTTGGGCTCAACACCAACCTGGGTTTAAACTCCATCTAAAAAGATTTTGCTTAAATCCTCTAAATCTCAGTTTCCTTGACTGTATAAATGGAGATAATACCTTCTCTTCTTACAGCTAATAAGTGAGAACTCTTGAAACACATTCACCACGCAGCCTAGGATAAGATTCTCAACCTGTGAGGATGGGAGGGTTGCTTTTCCAACAATGTGTGTTTCTGGACCATCTGGAATTGCTGTTCTTCTTTATTCCACCCCTCCATCAAGCCATAAATCTAATCCGGGTAACTCTGCCTGTGACTCTGCAACTATTCAGAAGTTAAGACATCTTCATCCTTCACTTGCTGATAATCTTCTTCCTGGTAAGGAATCTGCCTGCAACGCAGGAGACCCAGGGTCGATCCCTGGGTTGGGAAGATCCCCTGGAGAAGGGAAGGACTACCCTCTCCAGAATTCTTGCCTGGAGAATCCCATGGACAGAGGAGCCTGGCGGGCTAGAGTCCAAGGGGCTACAACTATCATTTTCAATAATCTTCTAACAACTTTTTTTTTGGCTACACCACGCAACATGCAGGATCTTAAGTTTCCCAACCAGGAACTGAACCCATGCCCCCTGCAGTGGAAGCTGAGTCCCAAACCACTGGACCGCCAGGGAATTCCCTCTTCTAGCAATTTTTATAGATTAATTTTTTTTTAACTGAGATCATGGCTACATTAAATTTATTCTATGAAATAGAGTCCTAATTACCATTCTCCAAACAGTATATAATTTATGTGGTAGCCATAAACAAAGGACTTTAAAGCACTGAGGTTTAGGTTGTGTACATCTTTAATGATGTGCAATGGAAAATCTAATTAAGAGAAATAGGGGAGAGAATTCTCATTACTTACAGCATTTTTTCTCTTTCTACTTTAGCAGTAATAAAGCCAGTTAAAGAACCATGCCACTCTGTGGCATCAACTTAATGGCCAGCAGCAGAACAGAAAAGCAGGTAGTGTTTCAGTACATAATGAAAACCAAACATCTTAAAATCAAACTTGAGATCAAGGCTAGTAATAAGAATGCTCTGAATTCCAAGTAGTTCCCATAGCCCTAAGTGCCTCTCTCTAATGTTTTCCCCAGGGTTCTGTGCAGTGCCCTGTGTCCGATATGGGTTCCAGTCTGCTGTAAGAAGTCAGAATGCACTACAAATAAGCTGTAACTTACTAAGACTGATGAACCGGAAAGTTCCCAAGCACCCTAACACAAGAACAGCACGATCGGTACAACAGCATTACCACTGACTTCAGGCACTATGTAGAATGAAACTTTAGGACTTGTAAGTCCCTGTTTTGGAAATGTTTTTGAAAAGTTTAGGCTGGTAAAATGTTTACTATCCTTTGGCAAAATAAACTACAACCAGAAAACATGTCTGCAGCATACAGAGAAGAATCAATTTTTCAAGGTACTGAAATATCACTATAACCTGAAAAAGAAGTTACTGAAAGTTCTAAAGTTTTATTTTTTAGAGCACAGGTTGGCAAAGTATGAGCCGTGGGTCAACTCTAGCACTCTTGTTTGTGTATGGCTCACAAGCTGGGAAAGGTTTTTACATTTTTAAGTTGTTGAAAAGAATAAATAAATATGTGTATGTATACACACACACACAAGCGGACACGTAAGTGCCAGGCTGCTTCAGTTGTATCCAACTCTTTGTGACCCCATGGACTATAGCCCATAGGATTCTCCAGGCAAGAATACTGGAGTGCGTAGCCATGCCTTCTTCCAGGGGATCTCCCCAATCCAGGGATCGAACCTGTGTCTCCTGTGGCTCCTGCATTGCAGGCAGATTCTTTACTGCTGAGCTACCGGGGAAGGGAAATATATATACATATATACAAATACACACACACACACACACACACACACACGTATATACATGGAAAAGTAAACGGCAACCCTCTCCAGTACTCTTGCCTAGGAATTCCCATGGACAGAGGAGCCTGGTGGGCTACAGTTCACGGTGTTGCAAAAGAGTAGGACATGACTTAGCGATTAAACACACACACACACACACACACACACACACACACACACGCTTAGGCCTCACAAGCCCCTATTTCGGAAACATTTTTGAAAAATTGAGGCTGGTAAGCCTAGGAATTCTTTGGAAGGAATGATGCTAAAGCTGAAACCCCAATACTTTGGCCACCTCATGAGAAGAGTTGACTCAATGGAAAAGACTCTGATGCTGGGAGGGATTGGGGGCAGGAGGAGGAGACGACTGAGGATGAGATGGCTGGATGGCATCACGGACTTGATGGACATGAATCTGAGTGAACTCCGGGAGTTGGTGATGGACAGGGAGGCCTGGCGTGCTGCGATTCATGGGGTCGCAAAGAGTCGGTCACGACTGAGCGACTGAACTGAACTGAAACTATCCTTTGGCATGATAAAACTACAACCAGTTAAAATGTCTGCAGCATACAAAGAAGAATCAATTTTTCAAGGTATTGAAATAGCACTGCTGCTGCTGCTAAGTCGCTTCAGTCGTGTCCGACTCTGTGCGATCCCATTGACGGCAGCCCACCAGCCTCCCCTATCCCTGGGATTCTCCAGGCAAGAACGCTGGAGTGGGTTGCCATTTCCTTCTCCAATGCATTAAAGTGAAAAGTGAAAGTGAAGCTGCTCAGTTGTGTCCGACTCTTAGTGACCCCATGGACTGCAGCCCACCAGGCTCCTCCATCCATGGGATTTTCCAGGCAAGAGTACTAGAGTGGGTTGCCAATAACCTGAAAAAAGAAATGTTACTGAAAGTTCTAAAGTTTCATTTTTTAGAGCACAGGTTGGCAAACTGTAAGCCATGGGCCAAGTCCAGCCCTCTGCTTGTTTGTGTGTGGCTCACACATATTAACATGGGAAATTTCTATGACATTCAAACTTAGATATCCATAAATAGTTTTATTGGAATATAGTCATGTTATTTGCTTACACATTGCCTATGGCTACTTTTGCAATACAATGGGCCACCAAAGAGTTGACTTAAATTGTGTCTGACTCTTTGCAACCCTGTGGACTGTAGCCCGCCAAGCTCCTGTCCCTGGGATTTTCCAGGCAGGAATACTGGAATGGGTTGTCATTTCCTCCTTCAGGGAATCTTCGTGACCCAAGGATCGAACCTGAGTCTCCTGCCTGCATCTCCTGCATTGGCAGGCAGCTTTTTTACCACTTGAGCTATCAAGGAAGCCCACTGAAGAGCTGAGTTATTGCAAAAGAGATCACATAGTCTGCATGCCTAAACTGTTTACAATATGGACTTTTGCAGGGAAAAAAAAATAAGTGGGGTTTTTTTTTTCACTTAGATATCTAAAATTCTAGGAATACATCTTTTTTCAATATCAAGAAGGTCCTCTCCACAAGAGCCTCAACATCTTGCCATGAGACTTTCTGTGCCCAAGACACTAGCGACAGCTGGGGCCTTCTCTTAATTGTGGTCAGAAGGGATGGCTAATAAGCAGTTGGAATTCCTTTTAACAGAGCTTTCAGGATCAACCTCTTTTTTTTCATTCCCAAGAGAAAAGTAAGTTTTAAATTACTTTCATAGCTCTAATTCTTTTTTTTTAAACACTGAGTTTAGCCACCCACAGTATTAAATAGAAGTAAACATAGAACCCTAATTCACCTCAAACTCACTTGAAGTTTAGGTTCTGAAGGCACCTGGAATTAAAGCATCTGTTCTTGAAGGAGTATTCTCGGCTCTCTGATAAAGTTGCTAGGAGCAAGCAACAAACATCTGGCCTCCGCATTTCAGCCGCATGACTCCTGTTTTACTGCAGTAGTAACCAGACACTTAGAACTACTTGAGATGGCCTTAAAATAGGCGAATTAAAAAATAAAAATGGAAAACAGGTCTAAGTAAGAAGCTCAGCTGAGGTGGTGGATTTGATCACACCTTCCCTGAGAGATCCCTGCTGCTCAGGGGAAGGGCAGGCCCCAGGGAATAGACAGATCAAGCGGGCTGCTGCCCAGTTAACACGTTTGTTGCGTTTTTACCTATGACAGATGAACTTATTAACAAGGAAAACTTTCAAGACATCCTTGATCAAAATTTTAGTTTGACCCAATCCCAAGGAGAGGATGCATCTACATCTGCATCTCTCCAGTGATCTGAACTCAAAAACCACGGTGTCTTATTACAAAAACAATCCCATGTTTTTTCATTCACGAGAAATGTATCCTTGAACCTGACCATTTCTCCAGAGTCCTAACTAGTCTTGCTGATAGATGACACAAGAACTAATGGAAAGTGCCATTAGTTAGTGCCACCAGGCCTCATTTTGCAGTCCACAGGTGATCCCCAATATATAAACGCACTGTTTATATACAGTGAATATACTGATTCTAAACGCCAGGATCAATCACTTTCACGGCTTTACATGGTAGCTACGGTCTCCGCGTCCCATCTCTAACTCATTTACACAGTAATTAAATTGTATTAATAGAACTAAAATCGTCTTTATGCACCTATTAATAAGCAGGGAAAAAATTCTATTTCCCACTTGGATTTCTATCCTGGAGCCCTAAGAATAGGTCGTCTTTTCTAGATCAAGGATTCTCTCTCTGCGCTAAACCTGCCATCTTGCTGAGAGGCTCTCCTTGCCCCAAGATGCTGGTCGTGTCTGGGGCCTTCTTTTACCTGGGGACAGTAACGTGACGAGGGACAGACTGAAATAGGGCAGAGAAGAGCAACTGAGGCATGGAAGGAGCGACTCCCAGTGTGGGGACAACCAGGGCCCTGGAAGCAGGCAAGATGCTGGGTGGAGAGGAGGAGGGAGAGATAGACAGAGTCCTGTGGGAGGAACGCTAAAAGAAGGGGCAGGACTGATCTCAGAGACAGCAAGACACTGCCAGTCACAAGGTTCCTGAAGGCGGGCCCCTTCCGCAGCAAGATCACTGCGGTGGAATGCGTGCTGGAGCTGGCCTGTACAGGCCTGTGAGGGCGCATCACGTTTTCAAGAATCCCACAAGCCAGCTGTTAAACATGGCCATTATTAAAAGTATATGATATCTGCTTTCCTGAATGGAGAAAGTAATATCAACATAATACGCTGTCATGTATAAAATGGACAGCCGGGAGAAACTGCTGAATAACACTGGGAGCCCATCCTGGCGCTGTGATGACGCAGAGGGGCGGGATGGCAGGAGGCTCAAAGGGAGGGGATATGTGTGTCATTACGGCTGATTCTCGTTGCTGTATGGTGGGAACCAAGACAACACTGTAAAAATTAAAAAACAAACAAAAAAACAGACGTAATTAAATGCCAGGTGAAATGCAAAAAAAAGATAGAAATTTATAATTATATAAATATTAAAAAGAGATGTAACAAACACTCAAAACATCATGCTGTATTTCTTTTGCCACCTGAAGCAAGTGACACAAAAAAATGAAATGAACTAATATCACCTGTCTCCTGATCCTATCCACTGAGGACACAGCGTCATAGTGTTCCTCAACTGAGTCAGAGGAAAACATCACATGAAACCAAATTGAGAGGCTTTCTTTAAAAAAAAAAAAAAAAAAAAGTTGATCTGAACCTCTCAAAAATGTCGCTAAAGACTCAGATTACGGAGACTGAAAAGACTTCCCAACTAAATGCAGTGCATGGTCCTAGGCTGGATCCTGAACAACAAACTGCTATTAAGGAGATTAAAGGGACATGTGTCCAGATTTAAATGAGGTTTACACACACTTAACACTGTACCAATGTTAGAATTTTCCTGATTTTGGTGACCGTGCTGTGATTTATATGAGCCCTGTTCTTAAGAAACACACAGTGAAGTATCTGGGGTAAAGGAGCATTGTCTACAGGTTACCCTCAAATGATAGGGGAGTGGAGGGGAAAATGAGTAAGTAAGTAAACGAGGTAAAATGTTCACAGTTGGTGAAGCTGGGTTTAAGGCATATGGGATTTCTTTATAGTATTCTTAAACCTTTACTGTAAACTTGAAATCATTTTAAAGTAAGTTCTCAAGAAACAAATTTTCAAATAATTTATGTGACCAGATATTCAAACAGGTGCAAAACTAAGTTCCATTCCTGAAGCTGTTTAAAAAAATTTTTTTAACATCTTGCACTAATCTTGGTCACTAATACCATTCTCCACTAAAAGGAACCAAGGCTGCTGGAAGAAGTAGCTGTTTCCAGGTCTAGGTCAAGGTTATGTACAAGATGAGCTTGGAACATTTTGTTTTGACAAAAGGTAAGGAAATGTCCTCCTCCCTCCCCCCAAAAAAGGATAGGGACATGCTGACATGACGCATGTCGACGCAGCTTCCTCTGGCCAAATCTGGGACAATTTTAGAACAAACTGTCAATTAAGAAGAGTAATGAATTATAAACAATTTAAAAAAAAGGAAGGAAGCCATGACTCTATACTAACAGTAGACAAAGGGAGAAAGGTGAACACCTATGTATAATGGAATGAGGAAGGCCTGACGGGCAAAGTGGGAAGAATGTCAAAGTAATGAAATTACTACCCATTTGCCATCATCATGGGAGAGATTGAGTCTGGCAAAAATTTTCACTGAGTACTCAATTTAGGGGGAAATTCTGATGAGGAACAAGCTATTTACATTGCCTTAAAAGTGTCTCCCCCCAGGCTGCCACCTTACAAGGCAGCCTGGATGGGAGGGGAGCCTGGGGGAGATTAGATACACTTACACGGACTGCTGAGTCCCTTCACTGTTCACCTGAGACGATCTGTTCATCAGCTGTACTCCAATATAAAGTTAAAGGGGAAAAAAAAAAAAGGAGAGGGATACTGTATTCTTCAAAATGGTTGATGCCATAGAAGATAAAGAGAGGCTGTGGGCTTGTTTCAGATAAGGAAGGCTGAGAGAGACAGGACTGCTAAAAGCAGTAATTAGCTCTACTGTGATTTACAAGAGAAAAGCTCCTGCCTTAGGAAATGCATCCTGAAGCATGTAAGGGGTAAAAATCCATTACACAGGGCCCTTTAGCAAAAGACAGGAAAGGAAACACTGTGAGCATGTACAGGTTTTTAGCTAGAGAGTACAAATGATAAATCAAATGGGGCAGAATGTTTGCGAGAGTTAATTACCCTGAGTGACTAGTATCAGGGTATTCTTTGCCCTGCTTTTTTTTTTAAACAACTTTTTATGAATTTCAAATTATTTCTACATATAAGATTTTAAAAACAGAGATAACGGGAAAATCGTTAATTCACAAAGGTTTAAAGGACTCACGGACTAGGGATATGGCAAGTTCTATTAACACAGATGTGGACAAAGGTCTATACCGACAGCAAACTCTGTTTATACAGTTCCCCTGGTGCTCTGGCCCAAGCTGAGAGTGTGGACCACCGCCCACCCCTACGCACAAACGCCTCTCACCCAACCAGAGAGGGAAAATAACTAACACACCACAGCAACCATTTTATTCACTAAATTCGTTTTCTACAAACAGTAAATACACGGGAGCCTGGGGACCAGAGAAGGGCACGCGGGCTCAGCACAACCATCTTCCGAGTGGCCCCTGCAGGTCAGAGACAGCACCAGCTGCTCTGCAAACTCAACCAAGTATGTGCAAGGCAAGTATCTTTACCCTTCTTGGAGATGAGAAGAGCAGCCCAGAGTACTTTAACGTCTAAGAACAAAGCTAGGAAAGGCTAAAAGCTGGGGTTCAAATCCAAGTAGGATTCCAAAGTCTGTATTCTTTCCACAATTCTGACACTAAGGTTAGTGCCGGAGACAGAGTTAAGTGGCAGAAAGGAGAGAAAAGCAAAGAGGTAATGCTCAGAAGAAACACATGTTCAATAGCAAGCGACGACACCCGGAAGTCTGCAGGTAGAAGGAAGAGGGTGCTGAAAACAAGGGAAACAGAGGGCCCGGAGGTGACGTGAGAGTTCAGGCAGGAGACAAGCTGAAACAGGGCAAGCTCAAACCAGGCACACAGGCTGCGCGGCCCCAAGGATGCGTGACAAAGCCGAAGAGCGTGCCTAAGTGTACACTCAGCACCCCAGGGCTTCCCCAGGGCCCCAGCGGCAGGAGTCCACCCACAACGCAGGTGCTGCAGGAGACGCAGGCTCGATTCCCGGGTCGGGAAGATCCCCTGGAGGAGGGCACGGCAACCCACTCCAGCGTTCTCGCCTGGGGAATCCAGTGGACAGGGGAGCCTGGCGGGCTGCAGTCAACGGGGTCACCAAGAGTCAGACAGGAATGACGTGACTGTGCACGCATGCACGCACCGTCCTCTATGCTGTACGTATGTCTCATCAACATCTGAAGTTCATGGGAAGCCAGAACCATGTCTCAGAGGGCACTTCACACACTGCCTTTGGAGCAACAAGAAGTTTCTGAGTAACTACATGAATGAACGAAGGGAGTAGGTATCAGTTTACACAGAATATTAATGGCAAGCCAAAACATTCACATTTGAACCTGAGTGTAGGCAAGAAAAGTAAAGAGAAAACAGCTGAGTGGCATGTTTTGGGAGAAAATTGGATGTAGCAAATGTTCTAGAAAGGTTTATCTCACAGAAGTATTCTAAGAAGGAAAAAAAGAGAACAGAGGCAAGGAAACCAGTCTGGGGAAACATTACAAAAACACAGTGCAAGGAAGCAAAAGGGAGTTAAAACTACTTTGGCACCAAGATGACCTAAAAAGAAATAAATGTGAGAAAGGCATGTGGCTGAAAATAATTTGATGAAATATGACAGCTGACAACGGGAGCTGGACAAATAAACGCAGAGGAAAAGAACAGACATGAAGCAACGCTAGGAGGAAAAAAGGGATATCTCTCCAAGGAAAAACGGGAGGGGGCTGTGGGAATGATTTGTGAGAAAGCGGATGATAAGCTTTAAATGCCAAGTTTCATCTGCCAGCCGGAGGGGAAACTGTAGACATTCTACAGACAGGACGTGCTCAGCCATATCCGACTCTTTGCGACCCCGTGCACTGCAGCCCGCCAGGTTCCTCTGGCCAAGAAGGACAAGGCATCAGGAAAGGTCTGGGTTGGTGAGGCAGATCTGAGAGTCAACCGCACTAAGTTGAGAAGCCTTGCCAGCAATGAGGTCACCATGGTAACAGAGAGCCAAGGCCTAGACTCCAAGTTCCTGTAGAGGAGGGCAGGGAGGGAGAAACAGGCTAAGCAAGGAAAGGCCAGCCAGCGAAGAGACGACATCGAGGAACACAGCATCAGTGATGCTAAAAGAGGTGAGGACCAAAGGATTCGAAGCTTCAAAAGCGATGATGGTTAAGCAGTCTTCAGAACACACAGGGGAGGAGAGCTGGGAAGACAGGAAAGCAGCAAACCCAAGAACTGTTTCATTTTTCTCCAGCCTTAAATGGGTCTTTTCACAACATACTATTCCAGGCCCTCAACCCCAGAAACAAGATCCTCTGGACCCAACAGGAACTCAAACTCAAATGCCATCAAGGAAGAGAACGAGACTTACCGTATTTCTCTCTGTTTAATGGCAGCCACAATCGAGTCCTCTCTAGTCAAGGATACTGAGTTTTTTTCATTTTGCATACTCCAGAGAGCTCACAACTAAAATATCGCTTCCTAGATTCGTGACGCAGTTAATTTCCAACCATCAAAAATATTTCAAATTTCTCTTTACTTTAACCATTTTGTTAATAATAACCTCAATAACTACAAAAGTCTTCGTATTTTCTCCAAGATCATATTGCTCACAATCGTTGATCTGTACTAACGAGGTAGAAAGCCAGACTGAATTAATGAAAGTTAAAGGACTTTCAGAGGACTTATTGCTATCAAATATACGATAGGACCACTAACCATCAGTTATTGGGGTCATTTTTGAAATAGGAATATTTGAAATTTTAATGTTGATATGTAAATAAGCCTTAAAATACTTGAAAATATTTTATTACTTGAAACATTTCCTTGAGTGTGTTTTATTAGTTCATAACATTTTACTGCTAGAATAAATTTTTATTCCAGTCCATCCATCAAGTAGATAAGTTAAACAGTTGAAAGCTATTTAACAGCCCAATATTAATGTGTTCGTTCCCTTCCCTTCTGCTCTGTTCCCATTACCAAAGCCTTAAGTTATTCGTCCATTGATGCTTAACAAGCACACAGTGCCTCTGTTTAATGCAGTTTGTCTCTGGTATCATCTGGTACTAGAATTATAAATACTTCCTGTCCGCCAGGAGCCTAGACAGACATGCCTATGGACAGAAGGCCACCCGGTAAGTGCTATAATTAGCAGAAACACAAGCGTCTCTAGGCACCCATACTCTGTCCTGAGGCGGGTATGAGGAACGCCTCTGCAGGGAATTGGCTGCGTCTGAGTCTGCTCATGGCTCAGGACGGATCACCCAGGGAGGAAAGAGTCTTCTGAACGCTTAGCCATTTACAGTGGAGCTGGGGCTGGGCCCTCATCCAGCTCATCTCTGTACACACAATATCTCTCCAGAAGGCCTGAGACATCGCAAGTGCTTAATGTCTGCTGGGCTGAACCAAAAACATGTCATCCTTTTTCAAAAACAAAATGTAAAATGCCACAAATTAAACCCAACACTGAGTCTGTCTTCCTTGTCACTCACTTAACAGTGGCGGAGCATTTGGGGAGAACTCTACAGCATCTAGAGGTGAGATGGCTGGACAGCATCACCAACTCGGTGCACACGAGTCTGAGCAAGCTCAGGCAGCGGGTGATGGACAGGGAAGCCTGGCGTGCTGCAGTCCAGGAAGCTGCAAAGAGTCGGGCACGACTGAGCAACCGAACAGCAACAAATGTTAGAAAATACTGTAACCATTTTATTTGACATTTGAGGTTAGTTTTTATTTCAACCAGGCTAATCTTTTCCCAGATAAAGATACAGGTCAGTGAAATCCCTATAACCTGCTTTCATTTTTGATCATATGTCTATATTCCAGCCAAAAGGCATTCCCCTTCCCAAAGTTAACATTAAACTATTAAATACTATTACTAATTATGGTCACAATTCATATTGTCTTCCAGCTTCATAATTTTGCAACATTAAGACATACATAAATTCTTAAAAAGATTTCCAAGCACCACCGACATGGTCCGTTAAAATAAAACCAGTAGATGGCGCTCAATTTGTCTGTAGAGTGCTCCGTATGGACTGGTTTTAGGGACTACTCTCTCTGAACATGGAAGAATCTTGAAACTTCAGCTGGAAAAGGAATTAAAATTACAAAAAGTTTGGAAATCATTTAATGTATGGACCCCGTAGTGGAAAGTGTTCCTTAAAAAGAAGTTTTTTTACAATTCGAAGAGGATGAGCTTTCTGTTTCAACGTACAACCCTGCCTCTCAGTCTATTCCTGTTAATAAGCAAAGCTAAATTGGTACAAGGGTGTTGGCTGGCGGCTTTAAAAAACAGCCTCACCCTCTCACAAATGTTTCACAACTCTCTGGAACTGCTCGAGTAATTGGGTCAACACTTAAAGAGACAGTCCCCCTTTGCTAACAGGACCAGGTGTTTGGTTAAAATGCAGACACCATGAGGACTTCTTAAAATTAGTTCTTGACAGAACATTTCTCTCTTCCTTCTCTGCCCTCCTGGGAAGCGGAGGACGGAAGTGGCGCATTCTATCATTAAAACCCGTCCACTGGACTTGTGTTCTGCCCAGCTCCCACACTTATCTGTGTAGCTGCCTTGGCTACTCCTTGCTCAGGTCTCTTTTCTTCCTCTAAAGGCATCTATGAAACTGGGTCTCCAGGTTTCCGGACTCACCCTCCAAACAATACAAGGCAACAGGACAAATCTCCAAAATACAATCTGGTCAAGTTACGCTCCTGAGACTCATGGACGACCAACAGGATGACGTCCTCACTCACGAGTGCGTCCCTTCAGCTTGCAGGAAACGAGGTTCCCCTCAACACAGGATTGCTCCCCAGCCGCCTCTGCCTCCCAGAGCCCCTCCCGCTGACAGTGGTGGTTTGGTTGCTCAGTCGTGTCCGACTCTCACGGTCCTATGGACTGGAGGCCCCCAGGCTCCTCTGTTCATGGGATTCTCTGGGCGAGAATACTGGGATGGGTTGCCACGCCCTTCTTCTCTACCCAGGGATCGAACTCGGGTCTCCTGAGTTGCAGGTGGATTCTTCACCAACTGAGCCACCAGGGAGGCGCCACACAAACACTGCGAGCACACAACACACGGGCAGGACACACCAGACGCTGAAGCCTGACTCGTGTTACGTGCGTCTCACCACCTGGGCACACAGCTCCCTTCACCTGTCACGTCCTCCGCTCACTTGACCGGCGATGCCCAGGCGGGGAGGGCATGAAACCAGCCCCGCCTTTCTTTTCTGAGGAGCCACCTGGTCTCCTTCTTCGGATGAAAGGCCTGCTTGCTGATCTCAGACACTGTGCCTGCCTCCTGGCACGGAGGCCAAGGCCTCCAGTTCCTTTCCTGTCTGTGCAACGGGCAATGTCTCCATCAGGGGACCCAGTGGGTCCAGGGCGCCTGCTCAGATCTCACTCCCAGCCCACTCACTCCCGTCACTTTGTCAGCAAAGTAACGTCTCTGCTTTTTAATATGCTGTCTAGGTTTGTCGTTGGGAAGATCCCTGGAGAAGGGAACAGCTGCCAACTCCAGTATTCTGGCCTGGAGAATTCCATGAACAGAACAGCCTGGCAGGCTACAGTCCATGGGACTGCAAAGAGTCAGACACGACTGAGCGATTTTCACTTTCAACCACAGGTGTACATTATGTCCCCGCCCTCCTGAATCTCCCTCCCACCTCCCGCCCATGTCTGTCATTTTAAAAATCACATTTAGCCTTCACAGAAAACCTACAATTCTGGCATTACCCTGCTGAATTTTACAGAGGAAGACTGTAAGGCTCCCACAGCTGATTAGCACTAAAGCAGGAGTTTTACCCCTATCTACTTCACACCTACAAGGAAGTTACATTTCTCGACCCAGGCTCTCCAAGTGTTGTCCCAGAACCAAAGCATCACCCAGAAGTTGATTAGAAATACATGTTTTCAGTCCTCCCCAAAATTAAAGAGCAACAAAAAATGAGGCCCCTTGGCGTTAACATTCCCTTAATATATATATTTTACTGAAGTGCAGCTGACTGTTTTAAGTGCACAGCAACCTGATTCAGCTATACATATGCACATATATTACTTTTCAGATTATTTTCCCTTTTAGGTTATTAAAACATATTGATTACTGTGTTGCACAGGGAACTATAAATCTTTATTGCTTGTTGCCTGTTTATTTTTTCAATTAGAAATCTAGCATTCTATTCACACTAAGTCAAACAAGTGCAGTCAATGTGTCACAAACGTTTTAGCGAGGCAAAAATTCATTCTTAAGGGTTACCATTTTCATACCACCTGCATTTCTGCTGCCTTCTCCTGCACACACATCAACTACAGTAAGTAAGAGACCAAGAACCGAATCATCTTTAATCAAAGTAGAAGTGAGGAACGCAGGAAGTGAGCAGAGAGGAATGCACAGTCAGAAGGGGAAGTTAAGATCACCCCAGGCTTTTAACTACCTGAAGATGACAACAGCAATGGCAGAAAATAAGTCCACAATCAGATCGATGGATCCCACAGACCAAACAGGGAATATACCACTGCCTGGGTTCAGTTCAGTCGCTCAGTCGTGTCCCACTCTTTGCAACCCCATGGACTGCAGCACACTAGGCCTCCCTGTCCATCACCAACTCCCAGAGTCTACTCAAACTCATGTCCATTGAGTGGGTGATGCCATCCAGCCATCTCATCCTCTGTCGTCCCCTTCTCCTCCTGCCCCCAATCCGTCTCAGTCTTTTCCAATGAGGCAACTCTTCGCATGAGGTGGCCAAAGTATTGGAGTTTAAGCTTCAGCATCAGTCCTTCCAAAGAACACCCAGGACTGATCTCCTTTAGGATGAACTGGTTGGATCTCCTTGCAGCCCAAGGGACTCTCAAGAGTCTTCTCCAACACCACAGTTCAAAAGCATCAATTCTTCGGTGCTCAGCTTTCTTCACAGTCCAAATCTCACATCCATACATGACCACTGGAAAAACCATAGCCTTGACTAGACGGACCTTTGTTGGCAAAGTAATGTCTCTACTTTTCAATATGCTATCTAGGTTGGTCATAATTTTCCTTCCAAGGAGTAAGCGCCTTTTAATTTCATGGCTGCAATTACCAAAGTAAAGTCTGACACTGTTTCCCCATCTATTTCCCATGAAGTGATGGGACCAGATGCCATGATCTTCGTTTTCTGAATGTTGAGCTTTGAGCCAACTTTTTCACTCCCGTCTTTCACCTGCATCAAGAGGCTTTTTAGTCCCTCTTCACTTTCTGCCATAAGGGTGGTGTCATCTGCATATCTGAAGTTATTGATATTTCTCCCGGCTATCTTGATTCTAGCTTGTGCTTCTTCCAGCCCAGCATTTCTCATGATGTACTCTGCATAGAAGTTAAATAAGCAGGGTGACAATATACAGGCTTGACGTACTCCTTTTCCTATTTGGAACCAGCCTGTTATTCCATGTCCAGTTCTAACTGTCACTTCCTGACCTGTGTACAGGTTTCTCAAGAGGCAGGTCAGGTGGTCTGGTATTCCCAACTCTTGAAGAATTTTCCATAGTTTACTGTGATCCACACAGTCAAAGGCTTTGCCATAGTCAAGAAAGCAGAAATAGATGTTCTTCTGGAACTCTCTTGCTTTTTCCATGATCCAGCAGATGTTGGCAATTTGATCTCTGGTTCCTCTGCCTTTTCTAAAACCAGCTTGAACATCTGGAAGTTCACGGTTCATGTATTGTTGAAGCCTGGCTTGGAGAATTTTGAGCATGACTTTACTAGCGTGTGAGATGAGTGCAATTGTGCGGTAGTTTGAGCATTGTTTGGCATTGCCTTTCTCAATATATGATTCACAATTTTTACAGGTTATACTCCATTTACGGTTATGATAAAACATTGGCTATATTCCATGTTGTACAATATATCCTTATAGCTTATTTTATACTTAATAGCTTGTACTAAAACTTTAAAATATAAAGCTTTCCCCATCTGTAAAAGAAAACAATTCCTCCTAATTCACAGGCTTGTCAAACTAATAAAATGAGATTTGTATAGAAAGAATAAAACACAGAAATCCAAGTAAACAGACCATACACAACACAGACGTATTGAACTATTTAGACTGAAATGTAGTTTTTCATTGAGTATCATTCCCAAGTTTTCTTAGAGACCCTATCTCAGAGGTCAAAGTGACACAGTGTCACTGGTTCCAGGTAACAAAGCCCCCTGGGTCACTTCATCTGAGTGGTCTACCCTTGGGGATCTTAAATATTACCACTCCCCCGCCCCAAGTCTCACCTTTGACTAATCAGACATTACTGTCCATGAACACAGCGAAGCTCTTTCTCGTAGAGTTTTGTGTGTGTGGCCACACATGCGCATGGTTGTGTCTCTTTGCGACCCCATGGACCACAGCCTGCCAGGCTCCGCTGTCCACGGGATTCTCCAGGCAAGTGGGGTGGGCTGCCACGCCCTCCCCTCCAGGGGACAGTCTGGATCCAGGGATCAACCCTGAGTCTCCTGCGCCTCCTGCACTGCAGGTGGGTTCTTTACCACTGCACCACTGCAAGCTGCCCTGAACAGCTTTAACTCTATTTAATCAAAACCACTGAGAACCTATATGTGCAAGGTACTGTGACGGAAGCTGAAGTGAGAGCAACAAAATCAATTCAAGTATAAAGTTTCTGTCCAATTTAATCTGCAGGAAAGGGGCTTTTAAGACCATCCTTTTTGTTTACGGGTTCATGCTTAAACACTGGGGTGCAACAGAATCATCTGGAGGGCTTATTTCAAAGTGGCTTGCAGAGTAATGTGCAAGTCAGTTTATGTATGAAACACTTCAGAAGGCTGCGGAATCAATGACCACCACACCCAAATAACTGGAACTGTTTGCAAACAATCTACAGTCTGAGATTTTTATCAGTGAACTTATATGAACAGGGTTTCCCTGGTGGCTCGGCTGGTAAAGAATCTGCCTGCAACGCGGGAGACCTGGGTTCGATCCCTGGGTTAGGAAGATCCACTGGAGAAGGGAAGGGCTACCCACTCCAGTGTTCCGGCCTGGAGAATTCCATGGACTGTATAGTCCACAGGGTCTCAAAGAGTCAGACATGACTGAGTGACTTTCACTTACATGAAAACTATCATTAAACTCTTTTTTTTTTTTAATGTGGACTTCCCTGATGGTTCAGAGGTTAGGACTATGGGGCTGCAAAGAGGGGGTGCTTCTGCTGCAGGGGATGAGGATTCGATCCCTGGTCAGGGAACCAAGATTCCACAAGCCTCTCACATGAGTGGGGGCGGGCGCCGAAAACACACACACACAGACACACACACACACATGGTTTGCAGGGCTCTACCCCAAGCATTCTGACTCGGTAGGTCTGGATGGGGCCTGAAGATCTGCATTTCTAATAGGCTCCTAGTGATGCTCATGCTGGTGGGACCGCACTTTGAGAACCAGTGCTCTAGAACAATCCAACTGCAAGTCAGTCTGGGAAACTCCTCACGCCAATGACTGCCCTGAGTAAACAGTGTTTACAAGATCTCCAGCTTACATTTGAAGAAGCTACGGCCAAGGGGAATCAGGTACTGAGGCCAACCTCTAAATGCAGAATGGGATACAAGCATCAGGCTTCGAGTTCCCAGGTTAAGAGAGGGTGGCAGCAATTTAAGGGACTGGGAGTGAAACCATTCTTATACGACGGATCTCAAGCAGGTGAAGAGATAACGTACGCAAGTCACCTTACACGAAAGGCACTCAGTAAGTGTCGTTCTCCTCTTTCTAAGCAAACAAAGTAAAGAGCTACCAACCCAAGTGCTTGTGCAGAGATGCAAGAGGAAGCCACACAGTCATGTTCAAATGCTTTCGTGTTACGCAAAGTAAAGGAGCTGGGTGTCTTTAAAAGCCACCCATGTATTTAAGGCTTCCACCCGCCGTGGCACCCCTCGCTCTGGCTCTACATCATCCCTCTTCCTCTTTTAGGGAACCCTCGGAGGTCATATCTGTGGCTCTTTGATGCTTTCCGCCACTCTGTCAGACAAAGTCCACCTGCTCTCTGGAACGGCTTTCCCATCCTCCCGTGCGCCCCGCACACTCCAGCGGTGACGAGGCCCTCACAGTCCTCCTCTGCTCTCTCCACGCCACTCCTCCATGTCCTCCGGGCACTGTTTCCACCGTGCAACCCCCTGCCTAGTTGGAAGACCTCCAGTTGTTCCCTATCCTGCTTGTAAAATGCCATACTCCCTCTATCAGTGCTGGCCAACAGAATTTTCTGCTCTGATGGAAATATTCTATCTGCGTTGTCCAACGTGGCGGCCGCCAGCCAGCATGGCAGCTAAGCTCTCTGCAGTGGAGGAAGTGATTTTTTAAATTTTCTTTTATTAATTTTCATGGCTCCATGGGGCCAGTGGCTACCCTAATGAACAGAGCAGATCTATGCAATCTTCTCTCCAAGTACCATGGGAACTGTCCTCTCCAGTCCAGACAGGCCCCTCACCACCCCTGACAATACCATGTCCACACCTTCACAGACTCTATTCCCCTCTCTCATTCTGCTCTTTCCTTCCTCCAGAGCCACATCTGTCCAGGCTAACGGAACCCCATTTTTCCTGAAGGCCTTCCTATCATTTCTGCCAACATCTCATCCCTTTTCTTGCCATAAACCACCATTGCCTGTGTAACAAATCCAGCATCTGAGCCAATATTACCTATGCTGTCATTTAACTCCTCACACATGTGAGCTCCTGCGAAAGAATCTATTCCTCGAAGACCAGGTCCTCCCTTCACTTAGCAAGTGCTTTGATGAGTGAGCTAAGGACATAGAGCATTACAACTTGGTCTTCTTTGGAAAGCAAGACTTCTCTTCACTGGAACCAAATGGAAAAGTTAATTCTATTGTCCTGTCCCCACCACCATTCCCCTTCCCAAATATCCACATGCTTGGGAAACATCAAGTTAGTGTAAAAGCATCCTGCAGAGAGACCCTGAGAAGGCTTTTGGCCTTTATGTATCTCCACTTGCTCGGAAAATGCCAAGGAAAATGAAGAAAACGCTATCTGCAAACGCAAAATCTGTAAACTTCAAAGCAAGTTGCTGCAGGTGGGCTAACAAGCCCAACAGAAGGAAACTGAAGCTCTTGCTCTGTAAAGTCATCAAAAGCTAAATTGAGGAACACTTGACTTCCTTATTTCTTCTGGCACTAGTGACAATGTTGTCATTATCTAAAACACAGTACTCAGATCTGGCTGGAAAGAGCCTCCAGTCTACAAAACACTGCAGCTGACCCATCAGACATGTATTGTTGAGGCAAAGACAGGTAATTAATTTAAGAGATCAGAAAGCTGATAAAGCTCTCTTTGTAGGAGCAACATGTAACACAACAGCCAAGCAAGAGGGACAGCCTTGTTAGTTCAGCTCCTGCTAGGGAAACACATTTATCAGGAAGACATAAAATGTTGCCACTACCAAGCAGGTCCTCTTCCCTCCAAAGAGCAACAGAGGACATTAAAGTTAGAGGCGACCTACAGTAAAGAATCCGCTTGCAAGCCCTGAGAACTTGGTGTGATTCCTGGATCAGGAAAATCCCCTGGAAAAGGGAATGGCTACTCACTCCAGTATTCTTGCACGCAGAATCCTCACAGAGAGAGAAGCCTGGTGGCCTACAGTCCATGGGGTCGCATAGAGCCAGACACGACTGAGCAACTAACACTTTTACCTTTCTCAACTGTCGTTACGTATGCCAACTATACTTTTGCAGAAACAAACTTTTAATAGTTCATGTTAAATCCCCTTCTTTCTCAGCATGACATCCCCACGTGGACTCTCATCTTCTGGCCCTGAGGTCAGTTCTGATTAACACACACAGTTGCTGTTGTTCAGTCACTAAGTTGTGTCCAACTCTTTGCAACTCCATCGACAGCAGCACGCCAGGCCTCCCGGTCCTTCACCATCTCCCGGAGTTTGCTCAGTCTCACGTCCATGAGTGGGTGATGCCATCCAGCCGTCCTGTCTTCTGTCACCCCCTTCTTCCTGCCCTTGGTCTTTCACAGCATCAGGGTCTTTTCCGAGTCTCAAGCAATACCTGTATCCTAACCCACCCACCCCTTACTTGACAGAACAGAGAGCAACATCATCTAAGCATGTGGTCCCTACTCTAACAGAAATAGTCATAATCACTGGATGTTGTTTTGTTTTGTAAGTTTTAAATGGAGAAAGGAATCCAGTGCCAAAGATACGTCAGGATGCTTTTCCTCCTCCCAGAAGCAGTTACAGGCAAAAACATTTAGTGCTACAGAAAAAGAGAAATGTGAAAGGACGTAATAAACCAGATCTGTTGGGGTTCTGAACATCTGTTTTGTAATTAGAATAGCTCTTCCCCTTGAAAATCTAATAAATGTGAGTTTCATTCCAGTCATAAGGCAGGTAATGATAAGTTTTCCATATATAACCTGTATTTCACATCTATCTCTCTGCTTTTAAAGGAGTACGTAGTTTTGGGATGGGAGCTTTTGGTTTTCCTGAGGGAGACCTTGAGATGGGTTTACCTGACCACAAATCTTGGGGAAACCAGCAAGTTTATAACTGAAGGATCTGAAAAATGAACCCCAAGTTTTTCCTCTTTAAATGTGTTCTTATGGTGATTCTAGTTAGCAGATCATCAAGCATCCAAGATAAACCTTCTGAGTCAGTGTCAGAGCCAAGCCATCCATTCTGGGGTTTCATTAACTATCAAGTGCCCAATGCCCACTGGAACACTTCGGCAACCAGTAAGGACATTATTCTAACACAGAAAAGCAGAAGGGAAAAAAAAAAAATCTGCAGGAGTGTGCTTTACACAGAAATGCCTCAGTCATTTTTCAAGAGCCTTGGCTACCTCTTCCTTTCACAGGTCCAGGGCTAAAGAGCCACCCCCATCCTCCTGCAGAAGACCTAGGGATAAAGGTGAGTATCTGCCCGAGTTATTCACCAGAATGGTTATTAGTGACTTCTCTACACTCAAGTGTTACAACCCACAATGTTTTTTACTCATGGCTCAGACAGTTAAAAAATCTGCCTGCAATGCTGGAGATTCGGATTCAATCCGTGGATTGGGAAGATCCCCTGGAGAAGGAAATGGCTACCCACTTCAATATTCTTGCCTGGCAGGCTATAGTCCATGAGGTCACAAGAGTCGGACATGACTTGAGCGAGCAACACTACTCTGAAAGAGAGCTCAATGCTATCTTTTCAAATATTTCTCTCTCCTTCCGCTATTCCCACTGTTCCCTTTTTCTCTCTTACATAGCCCATGTATTCCCAGACTCTTACCACAGGGGCTCAGTGCGTGTACTCTGAACCCTAAATTCCAACCTCCGCCTCCGGCATGCTGGCTGGGCTAGTTACCTGCAGATCCTGCTACCTGACCAGAACCATCACAACCTCCATGAAACGTGGGGCAAATCCATCAGTCTCACAGTAGCTCAGTTTCTTCACTCTTGCAGCGGAGTGAGGTCAACCACCCCGAAAACACAATGATTCCCCTGACTCATCTCACTGTTCTGCAGTCCTGACCTCGGTCACAAAGTTCATTCCCACACGGGGCGCCACCCGTGGGGCCGTCACTTGGGGGCATCATCATGGCTTTTTCTCCAAATAAGTAAAGTCAGAGCGGGGAAAGGAGGTGACTTTCTCTGGAATCCAGATCTGCTTGTTCTTGACCCCTACTGTCTCCTTGTGCCCCAGAAAGGACAGAGTGTGAGGGATGCTATCAGAACAGAAGAAAAACCCTTCAGGGCTGGTCTGCCCAGATTTCTTCTAGAACAAGCCTGGGGGCCTTAGATAAGAGGCATTTAGAGAGACCCTTTCCTCCTCCTCCTTCTGCAGTTTTAAATCTTGCTTCCTTTTCAGCTGTTGGTCTGGGGGAGGATTTATTTATTGTTGTTCTTGTCCAGTTGCTAGGTTGCTAGGTGCTTAGTGTGTGGGGGTGGGGTGGCGGCGGGACCTATTTTGTTTGTTTTATAAATACCAACTTTTGTCTCATATGCCTGGCTTTTTCTTTTATCATCTGATAGCATTCTCACACCCTATCCTTTCTGGGGTAAGTATGTGCTTTTATCTTGACAGTGAAAAGGGCTCTACAGCCAAAGGGTACATATACTATGCTTATGAAAACTATCTGTTGTGTGTTGTTTACTATAAAAAGTGGCTTAAGTCCCATAAGGACTAAAGATAGTGATTCAGGACTCTATGTCTACCTTTTCAACTGGCTAAAGCAATGAGTAGGTTATTTATCCACAGAATACATATGTAGAAGAAAATCAGACATTCTTTGCTCCACTTTGCAAGGATGCTGTACACATCCCCTTACAGCTGTAAGAAGTTAGAGGTGCACAATAAGGACATTGTTTTCACATTTATTTCCTTGTGAGCAATACTCTTAATCGCAAAGATGACAGCACTGTCGATTCAGGACTCACACAGGGTAAATCTAATGATGAAACCTGGAAACAAGTAAGCATCTTTATTTTACTTTTTAATGTGCAACTGTGAAAAGGCAATTGTTCTGTCAAAAAGAAGCGACGTTGACTTGAATTTATGTAGTATTCCTGACCAAATCCAGAAAAAATTCAGCAAAATAAGTAGCTAACTGGCCAAATTCTCTTCCACAATGTCGGCACCAGGAAAGACAAACAAAAGAACTGTACTCAGTTAAGAGACTGTAAATAAATACAGGGTGTAGTCCCGGATTAAACCCTGAACTGGGGAGAAGTGCTCAGGAGGATGCTTCAAAGGGCATTTTGGGATGGTCAGAGAAATCTGGATACGGACCTACATAAGAGCATTAGGTAAATGTTATGAGACCTGTTTTGTAAATTGTACTGTCATCATGAAAGAGAATGAGTCAGTCTTTAAGAACTATTGATACATGCTGAAATATTTAGGGGGGAAAAGATATGATGCCTGCAACTTTCACACAGTTCAAAAAAATATGTAATAAAGAAAATGGTAAGAAAATCACATTTAGGTCACACCTAAATGTTAATAAAAGGTGAGCGGAAGTGAAGCTGCACTCTTGTCATTTTTCTGTAAATGTGCACTTTTTTCAAATAAAACATTAAAAAATTTTTAACGTGGGAAATGAAGATTAAACGTGGGTTACTTAGTTTCAAAAGGACTTTATTCGTGCAAGTCTGTGTTGTGCTGTGCTTAGTCACTCAGTCACGCCTGACTCTGAGACCCCATGGACTGCAACCCGCCAGGCTCCGCTGTCTTTGGGATTCTCCAGGCAAGAATACTGGAGTGGGTTGCCATGCCTTCCTCCAGGGGTCTCCCCAACCCAGGGGGCAAACCATGTCTCCCGCACTGCAGGCAGATTCTCCACCGTCTGGGCCACTGGGGAAGCCTGTCTGTGCAAGTCTCTATCACATGAAGTGTAGCGAGATTCGCCGTGTTCTAGGTAACAATCATGGATAGCAGCCTTGCTTAGCAGCTTGGTACACGGAAGAAAGACCATGGGTTTGAGATTTACAATCTCTGGGTAAAGCATATACTAAATGAACCATCTTGGACTCTCACTTCTTCAAGTATTATGAGGGTAAGAATGAAGCTTCCTCCCCCCTCACAAGATTGTGAAGGAAAGAACGTGAAAGTTGCTTAGTCGTGTCCAACCCCGTGGACTATACAGTCTGTGGAATTCTCCAGGCCAGGATACTGGAGTGGGTAGCCTACCCCTTCTCTAGTGGATCTTCCCAACCCAGGAACTGAACTGGGGTCTCCTGCATTGCAGGCAGATTACACAAGGTTGTAATGAGAATCAAATGACCCTCTGTGTGCAAATGTGCATTTTAAACCTGGAGGCAGTATACAAATATGAACTCTTTGTTTCTAAGGAGCTGTCATCCAGAAGGTTATGGGAGATGCAGGTGAGTGCTACGCCAGCTGGGAGGCTGAAAGAACCACTTGTGAAATCGCATCACACATTGTTCATGAAGCTTCACGATAGCAGGTTTTTGGAAAGACTTCCTTTTCTCCTCAAAAGCGATTCATCCAAGAAAGAAAACAGCAGAAACTTTTGATCCCACTGTCCTCGGACGAATGAGAGTTGGATCTCCTTTAAAACATTCTTCCATTCAAGGATGTTCCATTTACATCAAAACACAGATCTTAAAAATGACTACAGAATACGAAAACTGTTTCTCCTCAAATGGGGAATCCAAAACAATATGCTGCAACTGCCTAAGAACGCAGTCTGCCCAGGACTCAGTGCTCCGCCTTACGATAAATCCACTGTCCCTGAGAGGCCAGACCTGACCGTGAGCCAGAGGCTGGGGTTCAGAGGACACTCAGAGGTGGGCTTCAGCTGTGAGAGAAGGCAGGCCTGTGGGAGTCACCCAAGGGTCTGTGAAACCCTTCCAGGTCCGGCTTTTCCCCGTCTCCTCCCCGAGTCTCCGGTTTCTTCCAGGAGAGGACACACCCCGCCCCTCTCGGCCCAAGCCCAGCCCTGGCTTCAGAGCTCTGCACTTGTCGCCTTGGGCTGGAACACTGGGCTGAGATCCACACACAGCTGGTTCGTACCGGTCACTCAGGTCTAAGCCTCAACAGCCGGTCCACTCTGCCCTCTAGCTAGAGGTACTTCCCAACCCCTTTCCCGAGCACCCCTAAAAGAGCCCCTACTCAGACACAGCCACATCACATCTTCTTGTTTAATTTTCATGAAACTGTTCTTCCGGGCATTTTCCTGTTTAAGAGTTATGCCTAGTCCTCGCTATAAGGCAAGCAGCACAGGAGCCTTCCACTTTGTTCATGACTAAATTCCCAGCCTCCAAAAACGGGTCTGCACAAAGCAGGCATCTAAGAACGCCCCAGCTCCAACCCCAAATTCACTCCCAGTACTAACGTGTAACTGAAACTTAAGAATTTCAGGGATAAAAGGCCAAAAGTTCAAATGCAGCCCAGATTTCTGGAACTCCTCTTTCGACTCAACTTCACCTTCTCTTGCTACAGTCCACCATCCTAATTCTATTCACTCTTTTATCTTTTGTCTCTTCTTAGAGTCACAAGTACCAATTTCTTACAAATGACTCAAACTCGAAACCAGCTTTTTCAGCCCACAGTCCCAAGCCCACATCTCCTGCTGCAAATGGGACATCAACACGCCCTCAAGCATGTGGAAAGAAAAGTCATCACCTGGCTCCTCTGCCACATCTGGCAATGGCACAGGCTGCCATCCACAGTCAAGTTCTCAATCCACCGTCATTCTTGCGTTTTTAAAGAATTCCGTTCTACTGCTCCTTATCAATATTTCTTGCACCTGCCACTGCCTCTCCATTTTTACTTCCACTGAACAATCCAGATGGTAAAGAATCTGCCTGCAATGCAGGAGACCTAGCTTCGATCCCTGGGTCAGGAAGATCCCCTGGAGACCTGGGAATGGCTACTCATTCCAGTATTCTTGCCTGGAAAATTCCATGGACAGAGGGGCCTGGCGGGTTACAGCCCACAGGGTCGCAGAGAGTCGGGCATATCTGACCACCTAGCACTTCCACTTTCCAACAATCCAGGCCCTTACCACCTAGAGGGGTGTAACTAAACCTGTCCAGGTTTTTACCACCACCACCCAATGGGCCTGAAACTGCGATTCTTATAAACATCCATCTGGCAATCATCAGTGTTTTTATAGAGGCTGAGGCAAACACCTGACCTGGTAACGTAACCAGCTGATCTAACACATAGGGTGTAGTCGTGAAATCAGAGAGCTGACAGGCAAGGAAACCGAGGCACAGCCAGGTTACAGTTCCTGGCACCCGAAGTTCCAGGTTCTGTGTGTTCCACCATTAACAGTCCACAAAAATCACCCATTATAATAGCTTCACTGAAGCATTCGACAGTGCTGCTACCTGTAAAATCTGGGACATTCCTTACATTTTAACTACTGCAGCTTTTTGTGGACTCGTTTTTACACAAAGCCTGGTTAAGATGTTTATTTGGTATATTTGGAATCCAGCCTATTTTTCTTAACTTTCAGGTAAAAGTTAATCTCATTGTACATAGTTTTTCCTTATTAACTAGGAGTTTTCTCTCTTCTGTTGATGACATACACCCTAGCACATCTCAAATCATCAAGAAAAATTTCAACACACTCTTTCTATTATTTTGCTCAGTACTTGTCGAGGTACAGAGAATTGACTCCCTCACCAACGGACTGCCCTGTAACAGTTACGGCAGCTCTCCCATCCCGGGGGTTATACTCACCACACCCCAGTAGAGGCTTGAAACCGTAAACAGTCCTGACTTTATATATATGGAACATGTTTTTTCCCCTACACACACACACACACTTGTGATAAAGTTTACAAATTAGGCACAGTAAAGAGATTAACAATAACTAATGGCTCAGACGGTAAAGCGTCTGTCTACAATGAGGGAGACCCGGGTTCGATCCCTGGGTCGGGAAGATCCTCTGGAGAAGGAAATGGCAATCCACTCCAGTACTATTTCCTGGAAAATCCCATGGACAGAGGAGCTTGGTAAGCTACAGTCCATGGGGTCGCGAAGAGTTGGACATGACTGGGCGACTTCACAATAACAAAAGAGAACAAGATAACAATTCTATACTGAAAAAAAGTGAGGTGAGTGTGGTGTCTCCCTCCTCCTCTCAGAATCTCTTACTGTACAAATGTAATGAATGTGGTGTCTCCCTCCTCCTCTCAGAATCTCTTACTGTACAAATGTAATGCCTTTTCCATCTTAACTAAAGCACTGGTCACACTTTGTGCCTGTACCTTTTACAGTCTGAGGTGCGAAAGCAAAAACAGCATGAATTTCTTTTTCCTTCCTCACAATTTCACGGCTAGAAGATTCATTCTTATCACAGATCTTAGCAACCTCAGCATATGAAATTTTTTTTTCCCTTATTAAGTCAAGAACTTTCACCTTTTCACTTCAAGGCTCCTCTTCAGTGTATTTGAATTGCCAGCCTCACTACTCTTGTACTCTGGGGCCACTGGTAAGTAAAATAAGGGTCACCTGAACACAGCACCAAGATACCACAAATTATCTGATAACCCAGACAGATGCTAAGCGACCAGGGGGAAGGGCATACTGGAAAAGGGGATGATTCACATCCCCTACAGGATGAGGCGGGATGGTGCAAGATTCCACCACACCACTCGCAACAGTGGGAAACTTAAAATCTATGAATCATGCGGCTTCCTGGTGGTCCAATGGCTAAGAGCCTGTGCTTCCATGCAGGGGGTGGGTTCAATCCCTGGTCAGGAAAGTAAGCCTACACGCCTCTTAGTGCAGTCAAAAATAAACATATAAAATACATGCCTTGTTTATTTCTGTAGTTTTCCATGTACTATTACCACCATGGTGACTGCAGGTAACTGAAACCACAGAAAGTGAAACTGTGATGCTAGATCACTAGAAAAGAAGGGGGCATGACCATACTTTGCTTCACCCAAATAGCGTACACCCGAGACCTGCCTTAGTTCACTGCAAACAGTCTTCCCAGCAGAGCCTGTCCAACTACACTGAACACCTAAGTCATATACAAAAGCACTATGTTAAGTCCATTCTTCAGAACTGATTTTTAAGAGCCTTGCTTCCCAAACAGAATGAAGCGTTTTTATGCTTCACAAGTTTCACAGTGATTGCTGCGACTAAGCCCCCCAAAATACAGATGTAAATCACAATTTACCATCAACGAGCTGCGTGACCTTATCACAGTATCTCCAGAACCCATTTCCTCATCTCTAAAATGGAGAGGTTGAAGCAGGTATCATCTACAGCTTCTGTTAGCTCTCAACTTCTCAGATTCACTGATGGCAAGACAAGAAAGTTTCTAACTGACCTCTCTGCCTCTGCTCGCTCCTTCTAAATGATCCTGCACACTACTAACTGAGTTTCCCAAACTACCACTGTTTTAGCTTTCTATTGCTGTTACAACAAACCACCACAAACTCAGAGGCTTAAGACAACACAGGTTTTATTATCTTACACTTCTGAAGGTCAGGGGCCTGAACGACGTTCACTGGGCTAAAACAAAGATGTCTGTGTTCCTCCTAAGGTCCTAAGGAAAAGCTGTCCGCCTGCTTTTCCCAGCTTCAAGAGGCTGCAGTCCTTGGCTCATGGACCCTTCCCCGTTCAAAGCCAGCAGCGTGGCATCTACAAATCTCTGCCTTCCTCTCTCACTTATGAACCTTCGTGATTACCCTGGGCTATCCAGATAATTAAAGGATAAACTCTGGTTTCAAGATCTTTAACTTACTGAAATCTGTGAAGCCCCGTTTGTCATGTGAGATAAACATTTGCAGGTTCTGGGAATTAAGACATGGACACACTTGAACCATTATTCTTCCTACCATAACTATGCAGTTGTATCAGCCCGTAACTAAACTCATTCAACAGCCAAAAGCAGACAAAAGCACCAGGAGAAAATGTGCATAGACACAAAAATACTAGCAAACCAGATCTAGCAACACACAAAAAGGATTATACAGTATGACCAAATGAGATTAATCCCAGCAAAGAAAGGTTGGTTTAAAATCAATCAATGTAATACAATCATGGAATGAAAGAAAAAACCCACACAATACATCTCAACAGACAGAAGAAAATATTCAACAACAAAATTCAATAGTTTTCAAGATAAAAATACTCAAATTAGGAACAGAAGAGAACCTCCTCAACCTGATGAAGTCTCCTATAAAAACTCACAGCTAACGTCATACTGTTTACAGAGAAAGACTGGATGCTTTCACTTTAAGATTAGAAACAAGACTGGGATGTCTCCTCTCACTATTCTATTCAACTCTGCATTGAACTCAAGGTGCTCGGGGCAACTAGGCAAGAAAAAGAAATAAAATAAAAGACTGGAAAGACAAAAACTATGTCTACTTTCAACAGGGCTTCCCAGGCGGAGCCAGCGGCAAAAACTCTCCTGCCAATGCAGGAGACATAAGAGACGCAGGTTTGATCCCTGCGTTGGGACGATCCCCTGGAGGAGCGCATGGCAACCCACTTCAGTATTCCTGCCTGGAGAATCCCATGGACAGAGGAGCCTGGCAGGCTACTCCATAGGGTTGCAAAGTTGGACACAACTGAAGCGACTTGGCACACACAGCACATTTGCAGCTGACATGATCTTGGATACAGAAAATCCTAAAGAATCCACTAAAAAAAGTACTAGCGAATAAACAAGTTCAGCAAGATTGTAGATTAAAAGATCAATGCACAAAAATCAACTGTATTTCTACACCAGCAATGAGCAATCTAAAAATGAATTTAAGAAAACCGTATCACTTACAATAGTATCAAAAAGGACATAATACTTGGGAACAAATTCTAAAAAAATTTAAGACATGTACACTGGAAACTATCAATCACTGTTGAAAGAAGCTTAACCAACGAAGGATGACATAAATGAAAGAAACAGAATTGAGTGTCTAGAAATAACTCCTTACCTTTAATAACCAACTGATTCTCAACAAAAGTGCCAAAGAAAAATCAATGGGGAGAGAATAAAGTTGGGTGCCTACACAAAAATCTGCTGTTCACAGCAGCATTAACCTTAACAGCCAAAAAGTAGAAACAGCCTAAATGCCCATCAACTGAGGATTGGATAAATAACATGTAATAATAATCCATTATTATCTGTCAATAAAAAGGAACAAAGTAGTTATACTCACTCTGATATACACTTTATATATAAGATGTTAAGTGAAAGAGACCAGTCACAAAAGGCCAGAGACTGCATGATTCCATTTATATGAAAGTCCCAGAACAGGTGAAACCATAAAGACAGAAAGTAGAGAGCAGATGCCGAGGGCTGGAGGAGGGGGAGCTGGTGGGTGGCTGCAAGGGGCGTGGGGTTTCTGTTTAGGGTGCTGAAAAACGCTCTGAAGATGACACAACCGTGAATATACTAAAACCCATGGAATTGTACACTTTAAATGGGTGGATTTTATGGTGTGTGAACTTTATCTCAATTGTTTTCTTAAGTCCAAGGTATTCAACTCACGTGCAAACCCACTGGTAAACATAATAAATAGTCCCCAAGTGGTCTGGAAGGAATTTAAGAACACAAGATATCGCCTATGAACACGTGTTTTGCTTTGTATGAAGAGCAATCATATGACTGCTCTATGTTAGGAAAGTATATGACTTTTACTAACACAGCATGGTTAAAAAAATAAACACAAAAAAGGAACAGACAGTTTGAACACCATTAAATACTCCTCGGTGGCCACAAAATAAACTCCGCACATTTTTGTCCGCTTTCACAACTGAGCGTCACCCACATCTTTAGATCTGACTTGCACCGCCATGAACACAAACTCAGCAGGGCCAGACGCTGCCTGCCCACCAAACACCACGCTCACTGCCACCCGACCTCTGGTCTGTGTCCTCAACAAATTCTGAGCATTTTTCAGCCACTGAAATGATCCTTAACCTTCAGGATTAAGGATCTGACTGAAGTCCTGCCTGAAGTCCTGTGCCATCAAAAAGCTTTTTTCACCTCTCCAGACCACACGAACAGCAATCCCCCCCCCACCCAGCCCCTCACAAGCCGAGCTACACCTCTAAGACGGCTGCTCACCAACCAGGCACTTTTCACCACCTCCATTTGGCTCACTCACTCTTACAACAGTTTTGGTGGGTTTTTTTAAACAAACAAAAACACCTAGAATTTACTTTTTTCAGCCTCAATTCATTCATTTATCCATTTCATTATATAATTTCCTCACTTTCTAAGGCGATGATGGATAGCTTTCACCCAGGTTCTTAAAAGAAAATAGCACTTTTGCCAATGACAGAGCGCCACCTAGTCGTGGCACAGAGTAACTCGAAACAGCAGTAGGAAGCTCGATTCCCTACTTTTACAGAAATGAACTGTGGGTTAAAATAAGAAGTTGTAGAATCATTTTGCAAGGCAATGCGACTGCTTTATACGTGCTTCTTATCTACCTGATCAGTCTACCACACAAGGCTTACAGGTGTGATTTGTTCTCTGCTCAGTATCATGTATTACTCATCATTTAATATCACTAAATCAAATTCAATTTCTGATGTGCAGTATGTCAACATATTCATATGTAGACGGTTCAACATTCCTTTGATAATCACAGGAGAAAATTTTTGAGTTTATTATAAAAATTAAACAGCAGAAGTAAGGATAAAATGAAATCTGGTGATTTACTCACATATAATGGAGCTTGCTGTGGATTAAGTTTCATGACCCAGGACACTGGAACAGAAAAGAAAGAAATAAATGAGAATAAAATTAAAAGTTATCATCAAAAATTTAAAACCCACTGGAAAAGTCCTAGATGTCAAGCAAGGTTACATGAGCAAAATCAGGAGTCTGGGGTTACAGATGCCCAGCTTTCCTCCGAGACAGAAGTTCAAGGACTGTAGCATGCCTTGTGGCCCAGATTCAATCTTTACAAGTGGGGAGAAAGATGTTCTGATTGAAAAAGACAAAAGTCTTTGCAGTCATATAAGATGTTTTAACAACCAACCAATAGGATATTAAAAGCAGTTACCAAAAAAAGAACAGTGTGTGCACAAGTTACTCTTTTATATAATCCCCCAAACTCATAAGATGCTTCCCCAGTTATCACTAGGGCACTCAGGGCGGAGGGGAGACCTCGAGACAGCCCTCCTCCTCTCAGAGAAGGGGGCTACCAGACTTGCCTCCATCAACTAGAAGCTTTTGGTCTCCTGAAAATCAGCGGCTGGATTCCCTGTCATCACCCCTCTAAATGAATTCTCACAAAAATCTTAGGAAGAACTTTAGAGAAGACTTACAGCATTATATAATACATTTGTGAATATTGAGAACACCATGTTCTTAAAAGCTCACCTTGGTGATTTGACCAGGATTTCATCTAAGCTAAAATTATCTTAGTCCAGAATTACTTCAGATGGTCAAATCTTTTGTTAAATAAACCAATCTCAGAATAAGCTAATCCCATCTTCATAAGAATCAGAGAAGAAGGCCCAAGTAATTTCATTCTAATAGATTTTGAGTGTCTTGCTCAAAATAGGGGACCTGATCAATTACAATCTTAGCAGTATTTAAGAAAAAAAAAATACAGGAACAGCATTCAAGGTGCAAAAAGAAAAAGATAAAATCCCATACTTGGCAAGATGCCAGACCAGATCACAAAAACTTAACAATCGAAATGCTAACAGCGTAAATTAGAAATCAAAGACCAAATTTTAGAATAAAAAGCAATGCCTGAGCAACCACACATACCTCAAACAACAGAATCCTCTCAGTATTAAAACTTTTTCACAAATCGGCCAATTTAGTCAGGTTGTGAGTCTGAGGATCAAAGGCTCACCCCAAAAACAGTTAACACACACCTCTAGGGAAAAAGATAAATCTATAACCAGACTCCCACACACGATCATCTCCAACCAGTAGCAGGCCACGGGTTTCATTCACTCTGCTGCAAGACGTGCCCAGCCAGGTGGCCCCACAGGGACTGACTACCTCCCCTGCTTGCCCCGTTTGCCCTCTAGTCCACACTCTCACCCCACCAACACACACACAATAACAGACCTGCCAAACACACACACGCACAAAGACACACACAATAAGAGACCCACCCAACACACACACACACACACAAACAGACCCGCCTAACACACACACACTAACAGACCCGCCCAACACACACACACACACACACTAACAGACCCGCCCAACACACACACACACACTAACAGACCCACCCCCCACACACACACACACTAACAGACCCGCCCAACACACACACACTAACAGACCCGCCCAACACACACACACACACACTAACAGACCCACCCAACACACACAGACACAGAGAGACACACACAGACACACACAGACACACACACACGGCTTAGGGCACTCTTGTACCCTTAGGTGCTAAAATCACCTACAAAAATCCACACTGAAAACCAAACTTGAGAAATGGAGCAGGAGTCAACTCTTTCAGAAAACCTTTGTTTTTCTAACCAACAGATTCAAAAAGCAAGCATGGATGATTACAAAAAAATTAAAAAAAAAACACAAACAAACAGGAGAAAAGACAGACTGAAGATGGAGTACTTTCTCAACACATTAAATATCCATTTAACTTAAAATTAAGCACCATGCTCACTAGTCTTTTAATCAGCTTTCTAAGTCCTGTTCAGACTTGCCCGGGACAAAAGACTCAAAGAATCTATAAATGCACGAACCAAATCCATTTGCTTTAACTGACTTATGAAGTATTGCTGACCATCCCAACAGAAGAAACATCAGTGGAAACCAAAACAAGAATTAATACCTTGTAACCAGACCTGCAAGGTTTGGAGAAATCTATGGAGACAAACTAGTGACCTACTAGCCTTCTGATGTTTCCTGATTTGCCAGAAGACCTAGAATGACTGTGTGTACAAGGAACACAAACAAACTTCTCTGATGCGCCCGCTACATCTGGGAGAAAGGTCTCGTGATGCCCTCTGAACTGTCTGGAATCATGGACTCGCCTGAACTTGTTTCAAAGCCAGAACCCATACAAGTTATTCTGATATGAGGATTAAAGAGGGCTGACAAACTGTCTGTCCACCCACACTGGTCAAAGGGACAGTTCATTGTTGGGCTGGCAGCACAGGCTGCTGGAAGGATAAACCTGCCAGAAGTCATCAAGGTGATGACCCTAGAAGCATCGGATTGCTAGACTCGGACGCCTTTAGGCTTCCTCAATGCTGACAAACCAGGGGAAGCAAGGACTAACATTTACAAAGCTTTAGAGCCAGTATCAATAACCTCAGACATGCAGACGACACCACCCTTATGGCAGAAAGTGAAGAGGAACTAAAAGGCCTCTTGATGAAAGTGAAAGTGGAGTGTGAAAAAGTTGGCTTAAAGCTCAACATTCAGAAAACGAAGTTCATGGCATCTGGTCCCATCACTTCATGGGAAATAGATGGGGAAACAGTGGAAACAGTATCAGACTTTGTTTTTTGGGGATTCAAATTCACTGCAGATGGTGACTGCAGTCATGAAATTAAAAGACACTTACTCCTTGGAAGAAAAGTTATGACCAACCTGGATAGCATATTGAAAAGCAGAGACATTACTTTGCCAACAAAGGTCTGTCTAGTCAAGGCTATGGTTTTTCCAGTGGTCATGTATGGATGTGAGAGTTGGACTGTGAAGAAAGCTGAGCGCCGAAGAATTGATGCCTTTGACCTGTGGTGCTGGAGAAGACTTTTGAGAGTCCCTTGGCCTGCAAGAAGATCCAATCAGTCCATCCTAAAGGGGACCAGTCCTGGGTGTTCATTGGAAGGATTGATGCTGAGGCTGAAACTCCAATACTTTGGCCACCTCATGTGAAGAGTTGACTCACTGGAAAAGACTCTGATGCTGGGAGGGATTGGTGACAGGAGCAGAAAGGGACAACAGAGAATGAGATGACTGGATGGTATCACCGACTTGATGCACATGAGTTTGGGTGAACTCCGGGAGTTGGTGATGGACAGGGAGGCCTGGTGTGCTGCAATTCATGGGGTCGCAAAGAGTCGGACACGACTGAGCGACTGAACTGAACTGATAGTCAATATTATTTTTCTATATGCGGACCACTTTTTAAGTTTTTATTGAAATTGTTACAATTTTTCTTCTGTTTCATGTTTTGGTTTTTTGATCACGAGCATGTGGGATTTAAGCTCCCCGACCAAAGATCGAACCCACAACACCCCTGCGATGGAAGGCGAAGTCTTAACCTCTGGACCGCCAGGGAAGTCCCTCCAACACCATTTTTAATCCCCTTTTTAAAAATACTATTTTCCCCGTTTTTTCCCCATCTCACTGGTTGGGGAGAGGGGTGTTTCCTTTAAATGATTATATTATTTAATATCAATATAAGAGGTGGATGAACCTAGAATTCAAGCCCAGTCTGATGTCACCAACCGACCTGCCCTGCTTGCCTCTAGCCCTCATTCTACAGACAGTACAGATTCTTCTCGACTTCGTTAATTCAACCATCACTGGGCATCTACAGCATGCTGGGCACCCTGCTCAAGGCACTGAGAGTACAAACAGAGCTTATCTGAGGACTAACAGAGAGAAAGCACTAGTGAGCGCTACAGGGAAGCATCAATAAGAGGGAACAGGCAGTGAGTAGGATACAGTTTTAAATATGGGGCTGAGGGAAGGCCTCCTGGGGTGGCTTTTACCCCCACAGTGAAAGAGATTAAGAAAGCAAGTAATACAAATTAATAGATGAAAGACCCTCAAACTGGTCCTAAAACGGAGAACTCAAGAGTTCTGATGCGCAACCATCAAGCACTTGCTATATACAGTGCATCAACTTATTTCACACATTTAAACAGACTTAGTTTACTTGAGAACTGCATTCTAAAAAAAGGAGACTACGTATTACAGGAAGGCAATCTTCTCAGTCAGAGCAAATGCACTTGAAAACCAACCTATACCCCAAGCCCAATTTGGAGACCACAGGAGTCTCTGCTTTGTCTACAGACTTTTTATCAAGAGGAAAATTGAACAAAAGCACCATGTCTGTCCAATCATTTCATCAAGGAATTTTAAGAGAAAATCCCAAAATGTTTTCTGTCTCCAATAACAAACTGGTGAATGACTTCTCAAGCAGCTGTGACTGACGCTGCGGGACCGGTAAAGGCTGCACCCCATTTGAAAGAGACCATGAAGAAAAGGAACTATCAAAATGCAAAGATTTACATGACCTGATGGTAGGTGTGTCTACCAACTCTGCCACTCCACAGCAACCTGTTACAGTTCTGGGGAAGTCATAAACTTGGGGGTGTGTGAAGTAATAGTAATAACAAGTGCAGTAAGTGTATTTATTCTTCCCACATTTTGCGTTGTATTTCAAAATGCTCCAAGAAAAACCAAACAGTTTGCTCCTGTATAAACGGAACATGTTCACTTTATGTCAAAACAGGCTCCTCCAATTTTAATGCAGCTGTGTCAATTATGTAAGTCTACACATCCTGCTGCAACACCCACATGCAAGAAGCCTCAGGGTGGACATCCTGGCCGCTTCCATGCCCCCTCACCATGTGCGTGCTCTGTCATGCCCAACTCTTTGCGACCCTATGGGCTGCAGCCTCCCAGGCTCCTCTGTCCATGGGATTCTCCAGGCAAGAGTACAGGAGTGGGGTTGCTGTGCCCTCCTCCAGGGGATCTTCCCAACCCAGGGATTGAACCCAGGTCTCCCACACTGCCCACATTGCAGGCAGGCAGTTTTATTCTTACTTTCTTATGGAATCTCCACACTGTTCTCCATATGGCTGTAATCAATTGACATTCCCACCAACAGCGCAAAAGGGTTCCCTTTTCTCCAAACCCTCTCCAGCATTTATTATTTGTAGATTTTTTGGTGAGGGGCTTTCTGACAGTTGTGAGGTGATACCTCATTGTAACTTTGATTTGCATTTCTCTAATAATGAGCAGCCTTGAACTGCAAGGAGATCCAACCAGTCAATGCTAAAGGAAGTCAGTCCTGAATATTCACTGGAAGGGCTGATGCTGAAGCTGAAACTCCAATTCTTAGGCCACCTGATACAAAGAACTGATTCATTGGAAAAGACCCCAATGCTGGGAAAGACTGAAGTTGGGAGGAGAAGGGGACAACAGAGGTTGAGATGGTTGGATGGCATCACTGACACGATGGACAAGAGTTTGGGTAGGCTCCAGGAGTTGGAGATGGACAGGGAGGGCTGGCGTGCTGCAGTCCATGGGGTCGCAGAGAGTCGGACACAACTGATCGACTGGACTGAATAATGAGCAACCTTGAGCATCTTTTCATGTATTATTGGCCATCTATTTGGAGAAATATCTGCTTAGGTCTTCTGCCCATTTTTTGACTGGGCTATTAGATTTTCCTGCTGTTGAACTGCATAAGCTGCTTATATATTCCGGAGATTAACCCTTTGTCAATTGTTTCCTTTGCAATTATTTTCTCCCATTTTGATGGTGTAGCTCAAATCAGGTGCTCTGTGACTATCTAGAGGGGTGGGAGGGAGGTTCAAGAGGGCAGGGACATATGTCTACCTATGGCTGATTCATGCTGATGTACAGCAGAAATCAACACAATAAAAAGCAATTACCCTCCTATTAAAAATATAAAAGAGAGAAAGAGGAAAAAAAGTCTCAGGGTGCTGCTGATTAGAGAAGCAAAGACTGTTGCAAGGACCCTTTCCTGTACTTTAACATAAACTAGCATCAGCCTTTTCCTCACAGGGTGCAAAGCACAGACCACCATCAGAATATACCAGCACCGGGCATGCAGCACTGACCAAGTTTACAGGAGTAAAAGTTCTGGAACGTTCTGCACCTTGCTCTACCTGAAAAATGACGGTGCAGAAACTCAGTCACTATACAGGATCACAATAAGCCTGTTTGACTAGTTTGCGGGACGGACAAGACAGAAAGCACTCTCAACAACCGATGTGCCTGAGCAAACAAATGCAAAATCTTACCAGGTACCCCACCGCCCCCCACCCCAAAAAATACACACCTAAATAAAAATTGGAATCCTTAATAGGTGTCAGCAAACATTTCTGTAAAAAGTCAAACAGGAAATATTTTATGCTCTGCAGGTCACAGCGTTTCTGCTGCCATATGTATGACTGGGTGTAGCCTTATTCCAATAAAACTTTATTTACTAAAAGAGGCAGAAGGCTAGATTCAGCCAGTGGATCACAGAATGCCAACTCCTGGTCAAAAGCTAAAAAAAAAACACCAACTCAATAATCCAAAGAAACATTATGTCCTCATTCAACAGTTTTATAGGTCTCAAAGATATTTTCCATCTTTAAAAAAAAAAAAAAAAAAGCATGTCTCAATACAGGAAAGGCATAAGTCCCCTGTTACAACGGACCTAGAAAGGAGTAAAAAGACCTGTTTTTTTCCCCTCGATGTCAAACTGAATAAATCTACCAGCTTTACTAGAGGTCCCTAGAGCTGATAAAAAGCAAAGCAATTAAAACCAGAATGTCTGCACCCATATGTCTGTAAACATAAACCAAACTCACTATTCTGCAGTCACAGTCACACTTTACACTAAAGAAGCCTTTAACAGGTGCTCCTGTTAAAAGTCAAATGTTCAAGGAGGGGCAGCGGGCAAGTCACAGGTGCCCCCAACACCATAGCAGGTAATCGTACCGAAAACTTTTTCCTAAGGACCAGCTGTCCACGTCTGACAAACTCGGCATGGTTTTTGTCATTCACAATAGGGAAGCATCTAAATCCATTAAAAAGATGTGCAAACTGCCCCCCTAAACACAACCACCCCAGTCTCATTCAGGGAAGGACAGCTGTTTGGGATGCAGCCAGGCATAAATAGAGTATTCCTACCTGCAGGGTATTTCCATGGAAAAGTGTGCTTCAGATGAATTTCCATGGCCAGGGACCTGGCTACGACTGGGCTAGAATAAATCCTTTAAAACCCACAAACATCTGGGTGGGGGTTAACATGGAAATGACAGTGCATACTCTGGATTCTTGCAGAACGGTCAACATTCAGGTCTTCCTCAAGGAAAACAACAAGATTCAAAAGACTCTCTCCTTCATTCCTAAGGAGTTTGGGCTGCTGGCTATAAACATGTCATGTACTGGCTGAGGGTAGGAGCCAGGGATTCTGGACAACAGAAAAGGAAGCACAGTAAACGGGTAGATAGGCTTTTCCTGGTGAGGATGTCAAGTTCTTTTTAAAAAACAAAAAAACTACAAGTATATTTTCTGAATAAGGAACTGAGGAAATCTTACGGAAGCCTTGTAAATGTCCAAGCTCTTCTGTTTAAAGATGCACTCACTGATTAACTGAGCAGTGAGCTTTAAGCAGCGATGCTCAAACGTCATGGTACATGAGCATCTGTTGGCGCGTTCTCAGATGCCAATTCTTGCCCAGCCCCTCCCTGTCTACTTCCACCATCAGAGTCCAGATCAAAAAACCTAACCTTGTGATGTTTTCCTTTGAAATCACAGCCCACACTTTTGGCAACGGTGTTGAGACTCGGATCAGGTGTCTAATTCTCACGGCACAGTGAGCCTTGTTCTAACCCACCCTTTCATGACACAGTGCTTACTACACACCAAGAAAAAAGCAAAGCACTAGTCAGAAGAGGGGCGGGAGGGGAAGGGGGTGCCTAGGAGAGGTTGTCAGGACACAGAGTCTAACAGAGGGCAATACTCACAGGAAATCAAAAGGATACCGCAAACTGAGACAAGAACCTAATGGCCACGTTCACTCATTTGATTTATTCTTATAAGTGCTGCTTTACCCAGGAGGCAGAATGACCCAGAATTTACGGCAAACACACACACACAAGCAAAGTGACCATCGTGGAATACAACAAATCAGAACTTTGTCACAATAGTTTATCAATTAATTAAAATAATTGAGGAAGTTAAATTTAAACTCTGATTTTCTTACACTCATCTTAGAACTTGCTCTAAAATTCATATGGGTAAGCACACCATAGTCTTTACTGATTGAGGCCTCATTTTCTTTATATATGCTTATAATACCTGCCTGGCAGGTAAAGACTTAATAATGGTAGATAATCTTATATTACTGAGCCCTTAAAATAGTCCATGGACAGCTAGATGCTGAGCTTTAGGGACAATTGCCATTCACCTGCTAAGTCGTGTCCAGCTCTTTCTGACTCCATGGACTGCAGCACGTCAGGCTCCTCTGTCCTCCGCTATCTCCCAAGGTTAGCTCAAATTCATGTCTACTGAGTTAGTGATACTATTTAACTATCTCATCCTCTGCCACCCTCTTCTCCTTTTGCCATCAGTCTTTCCCAGGATCAGGGTCTTTTCCAAGGAGTTGGCTCTTCGCATCAGGTGGCCAAAGTATCCGAGCTTCAGCATCAGTCCTTTCAATGAATAAAGTGAAAGTTGCTCTGTTATGTCCGACCCTTTGCAAATGCTATGGACATGGAATTCTCCAGGTCAGGATACTGGAGTAGGTAGCCTTTCCTTTCTCCAGGAGGTCTTCCCAATCCAGGGATCTAACCCAGGTCTCCCGCAATGCAGGTGGATTCTTTACCAACTGAGCCACAAGGGAGCCCAAGAATACTGGAGTGGGTAGCCTATCCCTTCTGCAGCAGATCTTTCTGATCCAGAAATCGAACCAGGGTCTCCTGCACTACAGGCAAATTCTTTACCAACTAAGCTATCAGGCAGGGCTAATTTCTTTTAGGATTGACTGGTTTGATCTCTTTGCTGTCCAAGGGACTCTCAAGAGTCTTCTCCAGCAATATTCAAAAGCATCAATTCTTCAGTACTCAGCCTTCCTTATGGTCCAACTGTCACATCCATACATGGCTACTGGAAAAACCATAGCTCTGACTATATGGACTTTGGTCAGCAAAGCGATGTCTCTGCTTTTTGAATACACTGTCTAGGTTTGTCATAGCTTTCCTTCCAAGGAGCAAGCATCATTTAATTTCATGGCTGCAGTCACTGTCTACAGTGATTTTGGAGCCCAAGAAAATAAAGTCTGTCACTGTTTCCATTATTTCCCCATCTATTTGCCATGAAATGATGGGACCAGATGCCATGATCTTCGTTTTCTGAATGCTGAGTTTTAAGCCAGCTTTTTCACTATTCTCTTTCGCCTTCATCAAGAGGCTCTTTAGTTCCTCTTCACTTTCTGCCACTGGACTGATATCATCTGTATATCTGAGGTTGTTAATATCTCTCCCAGCAATCGTGATTCCAGTTTGTGATTCACCTAGCTCGGCATTTCACATGATGTACTCTGCATGGAAGTTACATCAACAGGGTGACAATACACAGCCTTACTGTACTCTTTCCTAATTGTGAACCAGTCCATTGTAGCTTCTTGTTCTGCATACAGGATGTTCAGGTAGACAGGTAAGGTGGTCTGGTATTCCCATCTCTTTAAGAATTTTCCACAGTTTGTTGTGATCCAGACAGTCAAAGACTTTAACATAATCAATGAAGCAGAAGTAGATGTTTTTCTGGAACTCCCTTGCTTTCTCCATGATCCAACAAATGTTGGCAATTTGATCTCTGGTTCCTCTGCCTCTTCAAAACCAAGCTTGTGTATCTGGAAGTTCTCGATTCACATACTTCTGAAATCTAGCTTGAAGGATTCTGAACATAACCGTGCTAGCATGTGACATGAGCACAACTGTATGGTACCTTGAACATTCTTTGGCACTGCCCTTCTCTGAGACTGGAATGAAAAGTGACCTTTTCTAGTCCTGTGGCCACTGGTGAGTTTTCCAAATTTGCTGGCATGTTGCGTGCAGCACTTTAACAGCATCATCTTTTGTGGTTTTAAATAACTCAGCTGGAATTCCTGAGTAGCCTAATGGAAGGTGGGGGGCTCACTTTCCAGTATCATATTTTTTTGCCTTCTCGTATAGTCCACGGGACAAGACTACTGGGGTGACTGGCCAGTAATACCTCCTCCAGTGGACCATGTTTTGCTAGAACTCTTCATCTTTACTATGTCTGTCTTCGGTGGCCCTGCACAGCATGACTAAAAGCTTCTCCGAGTTACACAAGCCCCTTCACCACGCCAAGGCTGCAATCCATGATAGGGAAATAATACATGGCCCCTACCAGTATAACAAGTGACACATATATTTAAATACTTTAATTTATAGTACATTATGATAAGTGCAATAAAAATTTTACAAGGATCAGGAAGGAGCTATAAACCCTCTAGAAGGTGGAGCCCAGACACAGCTTACTGTAGAAGGCCAATGCCAGAGAAGGTTTAACCAAGTAGACACAGCAGGAGATGCGTAGTACAGAAAAGAAAGAAAATAAAAACAGCATAGCCAAAGACAGGACAGTGCCGTTAGTTCTGAACAACGATGCAGAAGAATGAGAAGAGCAAGCAGGAGGCGAGGGAAGCAGTCGGGAGACACACCTGCATAAACTCTCATGCCTCCAGGCTGCTGAGGAAGGAAGACAGGAGGAAACACACAGGCTGCAGTGACACGGCGCTAGCCCAAAGAAATGACGGCCACATGATGACACGCGCATCAGCAAACCTCTGCTTCTTCATCACCATCATCTTCTTGGTTTTGCTTTGTCTTCTGTTTTTTTTAAGCTCAGCTCAAATGTCTGATCATTCACAACTCAGGTTCAAAGACTCATAAAAAGTACCACTGGAAGGTCATCTCCTGTAGCCTAAATTCAAACCCTGAGAGTCCAAGTATCTGCTGAGGGTTACAACCAGGAAGGCCAGGCTAGAACTCCACAGTGGCTTCCCCAAAGTGCAGCAGGCAGAGACTGGCTTTCCAATCAATGTCCAGGGGCCCTGGGATTCCCCACCCCAAAACCGAGCCAAACCCTGTGAGCCATGAACTCTATAATGAGAAGGGGTCCCAGAGCAGCCCACATCCCCTCCTTCCCCAGGCAGGAATCTGCCAGTCCGCCTGCCTCTGCTTGCAGACCTGCATGCCAGGGCCTTATCACCTTGAGAAAATCTCTCCATGCTCCATGTGCAGCTCTGACTCAACCTTCCTAAAACGCTGCTTTCACTCTGCAGCTTCCCCTCTGCCTACACAGTGCTGAGCCATCTCTCACCTCTTACAAGGCTCTCTGGGGGCACCAGCCTCTTCTCTTTAGAAGATCCAGGCAACGACGCTAAGATCTGCCGGCCTCACAAAAAGGAGCACTGCGTGCATGCGCGGTTGGATCCCACACTTTGTGACCTCATGGGCTGTAGCCCCTCAGGCTCCTCTGTCCACGTAATTTTCCAGGCAAGAACACTGGAGTGGGTTGCCATTCCCTTCTCCAGGCGATCTTCCCAATCCAGGGATCTCCCGAGTCTCCTGCATTGGCAGGCAGGTTCTTTATCACTGAGCTACCAAGAAAGGGAGAGAAAAGCCTAAAAACAGGGAGTGATCACAGTTTGGGGAGCACATTTAACCCATGTTAGTTCTTCTAAAGGGGGAGCCCTGAACCCGAGGGACCAGGCCCAAATGCTGCATCCACACAGGGGCTGCTTGGGACAGGCAGCTGCCAAAGGGGAGGTTAATGAGCTCGGCACATTTCCCCTGCAAAAAATTCAGCATCATATTTATTTCCCCCCATCTTTCAATAAGCCATTTGGATGAATAATAAAGATATTAAAGGAACAGATGGCTGAAAAGTGCCCATCTAGATTGGGAAGACAACCATCTAGCATTTAAGGATTCTTTAGCAGTCCCTACTAGAATGCTGTGTACTTTTGTCCACCTGATGTGAACAAGTGACTCAATGGAAAAGACCCTGATGCTGGGAAAGACTGAAGACAGGAGGAGAAGGGGGCAACAGAGGATGTGATGGTTGGATGGCATCAGCGATTCAATGGACATGAACTTGGGCAAACTCCACGAGATGGTGAGGGACAGGGGAGCCTGGCGTGCTGCAGTCCATGGGGTCACGAAGAGTTGGACCTGACGTGGTGACTGAACAACAGAAACAACTAGAATATTGCAAGAATAAAATGAGAAAGGCAATACAATTCAGAGAAGGACACAGAGTTGGATTTGAGCTGTATAACTCTTGCACTTCTGGCTGCACTGCCTCCAACAAGCTATTTAACTGCCAAGCTTTAGTCTCATGTGTAAAATGGGGAAACCTAAGAATAAAAGACGTATATGAAATGTTTATACGATACTAGGCAATGAAAAAATAATAAATTACGTTCCTATCGTTACTGCCTGGCACGAGTTACGTCTTTAGCCCTCTCAACATTAATCTCACATCACGTTCAAGGAGCACTTCTCTTGGACCATCCTAATTGCCGTGCTGACCCCTAATTCTAAATGAAGGGTACTGAAGCGAGAAATGGGAACCCCAACAGACACAGCACTCTATTAAATATGCCCTTCATCTCTGGTGACCTCAAAAGGCCATCCAGGCTCCCCCAGAGACCCACCCTGACTTCTCCAAATACACTATCTGCACCGCCTTATTGAGCGCTCCTCTCCCCCACGCTCCTCTCCCCCACGGCGGCCCTGCAGCTCCTACACACCCTCGGCACGCACCACCCTGGGCCCAGTGCTCACTCCTCTGGCTCAAGATAATGCCCTCCGCCCTGCTGATTACTGCTGATAGGCTAATCCACACAGTCAGCAGTAAGGCACACACTGGCATTTTCCCCCTTTATTCCATGCCTGCTTTTTCCCCTCGGCTTGTTTATTCTGGCCTGCCACAAAGCAGATGTCCTCTGGAGCATTCTTCCTCCAGACCACCATGGCTCCTGACAGCATCTGGCACGGGGGCACCCAGTAAATACTAAAGAGACGCCTGACTGACATGACCATCATAGACAGAAATGAATGAGCTTCCCCATACCATGTGACAGCCAAGGGTCCACAGTGTGTAAGAACAAAAATCAATCTTCCCCAAAATATCTGAAAGTCCCAGAAGGCTTACCTAGTAGCTCATTATGAAATCCAGCCTGGTTCAACTTGCTCAGCTGGCCAGAGAGGTAACAGAGACGAGAGTAGTGGGGAGTGAGCATCAGCTAACTAAACAAGAACCTCAAAGCCAAGGGGAGGGCAGAAGGCAGTGCTCGCACAGTGATTGGTACCTTCGGGAAGAGGAACACTCACACATGTTATTTCAATTCTCCCTTGGTGTTTAACACAGGCCTGTGGTTTCCTGCAAAAATGGTTTCTGCTGCTTTGCAGAGACCTACACGGAGGAGAGAGCTCCAAAGGGCTATTCCACAGGTGAGAATTCAGCCGCCAGCTGCATCCTGTTACCCAAAGGAAATGGAACTGGGAGCTGCCAGGATGTCCAGATAGAGGAGAGCAAGACTGTAAATTCAGGGAGTGCTGACAATCTCATCACTATGGTAATGAGAATAAACTTTAAATTTGAAAACTTCGTGCACACACACACAGCTGGGTTTTATGTAAATTAACCTCAGCAGGGGTTAAAAGAGACATCCTGTAAAGAGACTGCCAAGTTCAAGCCTTTCTACTTCCTTCATCCTCCCCAACCTGTATCATCCCAAAAGCAAGCAATCCAATGGGCCGAACCAGTTATAAACTACTTGGAAAGACTAAATCTAGGCCAGTGGGCGCGCACACAAATGCAGACATTACTAAGCTGGAGGACCTCACCTGGACAAATCCCAAGGCCTGGAGTGGCTACTTGGTTAGAAATCATTTCGCAGTGACCCACAGACCACCTTCTTGGTCACGGTGCAAGACAAAAGCAGTATCGGGTCATTCCCACAAGGGGCAGGCAGAAGAGTGTACCAGAAGCTGATGCTAAGGATGTCAACGTTAGCTTTTAAAGTGTTAAAATGGCTTTCATACGTCGGGGCTAAATAACTGCCTTCAATATTATGATTCTCCAGTAGTAGGTCTTCAAATAATGGTATCTGAGAATAATGGTATTTGAAAACACAAGGTTTGTTTGTTTAACCATCGCAAAATGGGAGGGAAGGTTTTTGAACAATAAAGACTTCGAGTAAAAGAAATTTGTGTATTACAGAATTAAATGAAAATTTTACAGAGTCAAAGAAACTCCAATACTTTTCAGCAGCCCACTGGTGGGTTTTTTTTAATTTCACTCTATTAACTTAAGTGAAGACTTTCATTTTTCATTTTAAAATTAAAGAATTTCTATTCATAAAATATCCCTTGGGGAGTCATTTTGTTTTTATATCATACAATGAGCGGAAAGTAATTTTTTTTAATTACTGATAAACTTAGTTTAGGAAGAAACAACTAGGGCCAGTCAACTAAAAGCACATGAAAATTATCGCCCCTACTTCTAACAATCTGGAAGCCATCTGGAACCGTAACATACTGTAGAAAATGCGATAACTTGATCAGCAGTTTCAGCAGAGAATCCAGCTACCTGAAGACCAACACGTACCCACGTTCTGACAGCAATCCCGGCCCTGTCACTCTGTGGGAAGGTCTCTCTCAGTGATCTCTCCCCAAGTCACGCTCAAGGCGAGTGTAACACTGCGCTCTCGGGGTCCACAGTAGAGGAGGAAGTGCCCATGCATTTTGAAAATGGTGCTTTAAAAGAATTGTGTCTAATTCTGTTAGGATGTTAATAAAGCCCACTCACTTTCAATTTGGACACACAGCTTCACAAAACAAACACAGGTGTTTAACAACACTAAGGTAAAGAATTGATAAGAGGAGATCTTGGCTGAACTGAAAATCAATGACAACGTGCTCTGCAAATTCTCCTCACTTGATCAGGTTATTGCAAACGGTTTTAAAGCTAATGATTCAAAAGGTTAATTGCCCGGCTAAATTTAGGTGATATTACACTTGTTCTGGAACTAGAAATAACAGGGCTAAGAGAAACTTCCGATATTATTCCCTGAATCTCGAGTTTTCTGAATTCCTCTTAAAAGGAAACTCGTAGAGGATCACATATATTAATAACTTACACAGTAAGAAATGGAAAATTAATTTCCCCACTTGAACTAAGTTAAAAAAGAAATCTGTTGCTTTAAAACATTTAGCATTCCTAGCTCTGTGTGGAGGCAAGTGGTGCATAACAGAATACACGACAATGAACTGTCGCTTCTAGCTAACGTACAAAAGGACAGTGCCGCTATGCACTGTGAAACCTCACATACTGAATATATTTAGAATGCACAAAAAACAGCTAGAGAAAGTCAAGCTCTACTACACAGTGCCCTTTCCTTTACATTTCAGAATACAATGTGTGTGTGTGTGTGTGTGTGTGTGTGTGTGTGTCATACAATCCGTATTCTCACAGAATGACCCAAATGCTAATAATGTGATCATCATCAATGCTTCACTTGGCTGCTTTTCCTGAAAATCTTTACAATCAAAAGGTAAATTAATGTGGAGGAAAAAGAGTAAAGGACTGCCTGACGTACTGTCCCCAAAGCAAAACTGTGGCTCTGCAGGTTTGGTTAAGTGGGCGTGAGGTGGGGTAGGTGAGCAGGTCCCTGTACAGGAGTCTTCACGGGCCCAGCCTGTCCAGAAGCCAGTCTGATGTGGAAGGGATGACGAGGCCCGACGTAAAGGATGCCAGACAGAAGGCATGGGAAAGGCACCGAGAGAAAAGAGTTCATCCAACCAGAATGTGACCGTACTCCAGAGAAGGGGCTGCGGGCAGAACAACAACCTATAAACAGTCCAAATAAACTCTCCTGAGAGCGCTGAGACCTTTGACTTTCCGACTCTCCGCATAAATTACACAGGCCCCCAGGGGCCCCACCCCGCTGCAGCAACAGCGGCTCAGTGCTGGATCAGTCGTGGTGAGAAGACCAGGCCAAGGACTCTGACTGCTCCTAAAGACTCAAAAGCCATGGCTGCTGCAAAGACCCCGGGAGACAGAGAGACAAGGTGCACCTTAAACACCCCTGCCCTCTGATGAATGCAAGGACTGAGCTGACCAGAGTAAGAGGGCCCCCAGCAGGAGGGCACTGAGGTCAGTCAAACGTGGGCGGCGCTTCGGTACAGCGGTGACAGAACAGATGATCCCTCTATACACACTGTCCTTCACGGGCACGAACCCGGCCAGCACACCGGGCTCCGGACAACCACCAAGAAAGCCTGCACGGTGGAAGCAGCTGCCAAGCAGAACCCTGGCTCCTCACTTGCAGCAACAGCAGAATCTCCGAGACACGGAGGCCGCTCGACTAACCACCTGTTTGGAAGCTGAGAGTTGAAACCTCAGTTGGTGCCGCCTCTCCGTCTAAGTGACTTGAATAAAATGAAAAGGGTGATTTCAACCAGCAAACTTGGGCCCACAAACAGCTGACTCTGTGGCAGAGCAGGAAGTAAGATGGTGAAAACCGCAAGCCAGCGGTCTCAGCCCCTGCCCCTTTAGGTAGAAGCTCATAGGTCAGTTTTTTTTTCCAGAGTTTTAAAAATATATTCCTGGTTCCTCTTTCTTTCCCTCTGTTCCCCTGCCCAAGTGCTGGTACAATCAAGCTGAAGATGGCACTTCTAAAATAATCTTCAGAGGCCTTTAAACACAACGCAATGGCCGCAGGACCTACTACAGGCTCAGCATGGATGAGGCTCAAGGCTGGCTCTGGGCTCTGACCCTCATCTCCCTCGTCCTGTGCACCTCCCTCTCCAGTTTGACACGCGACGTATCTATGGAGAGAGCTAGCCATTTTCTAGCTCCTGCGTTTCTACAGAAATAGAAACACTAAACGTTCAGAGAACAGAGTAAAGGAATTATCAACTCGCTCCAATTATACCAACTGACCTCATCCTCTCATTACAAGCTGCTTCCTGGCATCTGAAATCCACTTTTGAAATTCAACCAAGGGCATTTTAAAAGAAAAATACTCCTTCCTCCCCCGTTCTCTCTCTCTGAAGTATATGCTGGAAATAACATTGGTGGTAAGGAGCACGCACTGGCTTGCAGAATTCATACTCATCAAAAAGCACACAGTGTGTCTGTCCCTCACTGACAGGTACGGCACGGTACTTCATTCCTCAATGGGTGTTCTTGTTGGTTCATCCAAAAGGCAAACCCCGTAAATTCTACGTTCCTGACACCCTACAGCTTACCAACTAAGCAGAGCTAACTGCCATCACCATCATCTTTCTAACTCTGCTTCAAGCACCTACAAATCCTCACATTAATCCATTTCACAAGTGAAGAGATCCATGTCTCTTTAACACATTGTAATTTCATGAATAGAAACACTGGGAACCTTAGGTCTACAAGCAAGGAGGCAGAAAGGTGATCTGGTGAGCTGGGAACTAAACCCCGCGAGAATGAGAAGAATTTAAATGGAAAATGCTTGGTGGTAGAAGCAGTGCTTCACCAATAAGACTGATGGGAGAGGAAGAAGGCAAAGACATACTTGTTCAGCACTTCTCTGTTAACTAATTCATCTGTTTCATCTCCCCCAGAACTCAACCGTTTTCCACTACTTTACAGATGTGCCTTATTCTGTTTTCCCACAGTAGTAGGTAATGGCCTACAGGAAAAGTCAGCTTCGCAATCACCCAACAAGTAATGCAACTCAACAGACCAACATGTTCCTACCCACCTCCAAATGGAAATGTTTACAAGCTTGAGAATCGATGGGGAATGGACAAACTCCCTTTTACACAAACACAGGCTAACATCTGCCAAGCTAAAATCTGCTGGCCCCCAAAATTCAGCTGCTGTTACGTAAGCAACAGGAACTTCTGAGAATGTTTTCCCTGAAATGCGACAAAACTCTGATAAAGCAAATAATCTTCAAAACCAACGGCCAGTCTTCAAGAGAATGAACAGGGAGTCTTTCCCATTCAAAACTGCAGTCACAGTGAAGAGCCACATCTCTGCTGGTACGATACAAAATCTTACAAACCGTAAGTACTAGTAAGAACCATACCATCCTATACCATCCGTACCTGGCACATACACACTGACTTTTCACACAGCTGATCAGCAGTCTTGAAGTCTGCTACTCAAGCGAACAGCAAATTAAAACACAAAGCAGTTAAAAGCAAAATGGACAGACCAGAGACAGGCTCTGCAACCTTCCATTACAGACCTTGATGGCTATCCCAGGTCAGAGCAAGGGGCAAGTCAAGAATGCAGCCACCCACAGAATACCTCCCCACCCAGTCCAAGAGGGAAAAAGAACACCAAAGGGCTGGGGAATCTAAAAACTCAGTTATGAAATCTCCAAGGAGACACTCCTTATGGGCTAACAGCCTGAGGCCTGGAGCTTTAACAAACACAATGAAACACCCCACTCAGGGCCAGCATCAGCTGCACTTATGAAGACAAGCTCTGCCCTTCAAGGAGTCAGGTCAAAACAGACAGGAAGCAAGGAAAACATTTTTTTAAATCTTGCAGAGCAAACCAACCTATTTATTTCACTTTCAAAAATCTGAAGTCTTGAGTTAGGCTTCAGTCCCTCTTTAGAAGATATATACTATGGAAAGTTAACTGCAGATGACCAAAAAAGAGTGTCACCATTTAAAAAGCTGACAAAAAAATAAAAGCCAATTACCCTGTATTAGATCACCGCGCCTGCACGTGTCCATGCTCAGTGGCTTCAGTGTCTTGACTCTGCAGCCTCACCTTACTAACCCCCTTACCTATCAAGTTCCTTTCTCGATCACCTCCCTTCTCAAAGACCTTTCCTTGCTCACTTCCTCTCACAAAAGTGGAAGTGAACATGTTAGCAGCTCACTCTGACTCTTTGCGACTCCATGAACCATGGCCACCAGGCTCCTCTGTGGGCTACAAGTTTTGCTTGGAATTCTCCAAGCAAAAATACTAGAGCAGGTTGCCATTTCCTCCTCCACGGGATCTTCCCAACCCAGGGATCGGACCCGTGTCTCTCAATCTCCTGCACTGCAGCCGGATTCATTACTGCTAAGGCACCAGGAAGATGTGCTCCTGGAGAAGCAACTGTAACTGACTAAGACACAAAAAGCTGTCGTTTCAAGGCACTGGAAGGAGATAAACAGACAGAAAGCTGAAGAAAGAGAAAAGCACTGAGTCAAAGATTTACTTTTACTTTGCTTTTCAAAGATGGTTACTTCCCAGATCCCTTAAGACAGTAGACAGAACTAGAGCAGAAAGCTGCATTCTTAAAATCTGCATATAAGCTTTCCCCAAATCCTTGGCAGACCCCTGAATTGTACATATACTGAGTCTCAAGATTTCTGGCAAAAAGCAAATCTCTGAGGCTGAAAGAACTGAGCAGAGATCAAATTAAAGTAGGAGTTTAAGTCCAATTCAATTAGCTGCCTGCCAGAACAAGTTAACACTTTTAAGAAGATAAAAAACAGAGAAGTCTCTAAACGTATCATCCAGAGTGTGTAACATACAATAAAAAATTACTAGATATGTGCAATCACATATCACATTTAACATCTTGCTGGATACCTCATTAATAAATAAATTAGATAAAGTCTTCAACACAGGTTCATTTCATGTTGGACCAAGATTCATAGCTTTACCTCTGAGAAGCCAAACACAATATCCACAAATCATATATCTGATAAAGTACTCACATCCAGGATTTCTAAGGAACTCTTCCAACTCAACAATAAGAGCTCAACTAAAAACGGCCCCTTTTCACTAAAGAAGACACATGAATGGCTACAGGGCACATGAAAATACGCTCAATATCACCAGTCATCAGGGAACAGGAAAATTAAAGCTACCATGAGCAGCACATCTACCAGAACCACCCCATTTCTATTACAGAACTTGAATTCTTAGCTAAGATGCATCACAAAGAAAACTGGCCCACATGGCATCGGTGACATGCACCAAAAAGATAAGCAAAAAAAAAAAAAAGGACATCAATATCAAAAAATGGAGAGGTGTGTGGGGATTTTCTAACTTCCTTTACTTACATTACCCTGATACTAATACCAGACAAAGTGACTATAAGAAAAAACATACAAGCCAAACCTCTCATCAACATGGACACAAAAACCCTTAATAAAATGTTACTAACTCAGATCCGGAAATATGAAAAAGGATAACATGCAATGATCCAACTGGGTTATCCTGGGATACAATGTTGGTTTAGCTTTTGCAAATTCACCACATCAACAAAATAAAATAGAAAAATGACATTACCTCATTAGCAAAAATCCATTGTATTTCTACATGCTACAACAGATAACTGGAAGTTGAAACTCCAAATATCTATAACAGTATCAAAACCATGAAATACTAAGTATAAATTGAACAAAATGTTGTGATTTAAAATAAGCTTTTAAAAAATACATAAGATATTTTAAAACATAAAAAAAAACCTAACATTCATGCATCATAGTTCAATGCCAACTCTCCCCAAATTGAGCTATAGATTTAATGCATTTCCAATGAAACAATAAAAAGCAGTATTTATTACAGAAATCAACAAGATGATGTGAAAATGCAAATGACCTATAATATCCATATGAATTTTGAAAAAGAACAAATTTGGAGGGTTTACACTACGGTCCTCAAGACTTAACCACAAAGCTATCAATATCTTAACTAACACAGGCTTAGTACTGGTCTAAGGAGAGAGAGAAAGACCAATGAAACAGGATACCCCAGAAAAAGACCCACACAAAAATGGGTCAAGGTAATTCGGCAAGGAAAAGATGGGTTTTTTCCAACAAGTGGTGCTGAAACAAGCGGGTATCCATAAGCAAACAGTGAATGTCAGCCCTTACCTCACATCAGCTGTAGACGTTAACTCCAACAGACCACAAACCTAAATCTAAGAGAGAATTTCTCACAGGAAGCACATGAGAAAACGCTTGTGACCTTCAGTTTGGCAAAGATTTCTTATACAGAACACAAAAAAACATTAACTAGAGAGGAAAAAAACACCACGTAACTGCTAACAAAATCAGTAACCTCTTTCTGCTCTTTGGAAAACATATCTAGCAAAGGACATGTCTTCAGAATATAAAGAACTCCTACAACTCAGGAAGACAAATGTCTCCAAGAAATCCATTAGGGCACCCCAACTTCATTAGTCATAACAGCAGAGGCAGAGAGGCAGGAGAGAAGTTATTTTGAACAGGGAAAAGCTACTTTTAAAAAGCTGTAAGCTAGGTGAGAATTTAGAAAAACCTTGTACAAGCTCCTTAATCTCTCTAGGCATCAGTTTATTCCCCTATACAACAAACTATAATCCCCAGGCTAGTATTCTGAGACTTTCTGTTTAGGACCGAAGGTGTCCTGGCCAAAGTTTATATGCATGGTTATTAAAACAGATCCGCTGTGTTATTTAATACATGCTGCTTAACAGTCACAGTGTCCTTGGGTTGAAAGCAGAGGTTCGTACTTAATCCATATCTGAAGGGCAGCAGAGTACATCTGCTTCCGCTTTATTGACCACACCAAAGCCTTTGACTGTATGGACCGCTACAAACTCTGGCAGATTCTTAAGAGGTGGGGATACCAGACCACCCTACCTATCGCTGAGAAATCTGTATGCAGGTTAAGAAGCAACAGATGGAACCAGACATGGAACGACAAACTGGTTCCAAATTGGGAAAGGAGTACATCAAGGCTGTATATTATTACCCCACTCATTTAACTTATATGCAGAGTACATCATGCAGAATGCTGGATGAAGCACAAACTGGAATCAAGAGAGAAGTATCAAGAATCTCAGATATGCAGATAACACCATCCTTACAGCAGAAAGCGAAGAACTCAACAGCCTTTTGATGAAGGTGAAAGAGGAGAGTGAAAAAGCTGTCTTAAAAACTCAACATCCAAAAAACGAAGATCACGGCCCCAGTCCCATCACTTCTTGGCAAACAGATGGGGAAACAATGGAAACACTGACAGACTATATTCTTGGGCTCAAAAATCACTGCATATTCTTGGGCAACCCAACTGTACCTCTGGATCAGTCAGCTCTCTGTAAAAATAGGTAAGAATGAGAAAAACTATTGGTTTTAGAGTCCCGTAAAATTAATAACTTAAAACAGAATTACACAAAAATGCACAAAATTAGAGATGGCCTAATAGCTATGATGAAACCAAGAAGCCTATTACCATATTATCTAATTTAAATCAATTAAATTAAATTAATTATCATATACAGATTATTTTAAGCTTCGATGGGTATTATCCCTATTCTACAAGAAAATGGACGTCAGGGTTCAAGGAACTTATCTAAAGACATTCTGCGCAAAACCGGTAGACTCTGGGGTCAGTCTGACTAGAAAACTCCTTTTTAATCCTTAGACCACACTATCTCCCCAAATTTCTAATGCCTATATAGGACACATACTGCTGCACTGACATGGATGGACACAAACTAGAGAGACAGACAGGCCGATGTTGGAAAATGTATGGCCAAGGAACTCACTAGTCTGACAAAGCCTAGCAGAGGCACCCAGTCCTCATGCCAGACTTGACCCCTTAGGCTGCTGGGTCACAGGGAGGTGAGTTGGTGGGGGCCAGCTTCAGGGGGAGTGTGGTTTCCATAGGCAGACAGAGCGAGAAGATGGGAACAAGGGCTTGGGGCAGTATTTCAAACTTTGAACAATCAGCACGGTCTCACCAGTGCACACTAGCTGGATGTGAGCTTGCTAGCAGGCTTCTTTTTTTAAAGGTTAAGGTCAGAATTACAGGACTGTGGCTTCCACATTTCAATCAACACTGACTCATTACCAAATGACTTCAGGCCCTGCCCCCAGCAACGGCATCTTGGAGAGGAAAGCAAAGACCCGACCAAGGTCTCCCTCGTGGCTGGACTCTGCCAAAGCTGACTGGGATCTCAACAGGACTCACTGCCTTTGACGTAGCCAGTCCAGCTCAAGTGCATCAGGCTCTTTTCTCAGAAACAAGAGGGTAGCAGGAAAGCAAAGCCAAGAAGAAAGGCAAAGTGCACACACAAAAGGACCCAGTGTTCACTGCAGACCTCCCCAAGAAAGCAGCCCTCACACGTTCAAAACCCACTCAACTGCCCCACTCTGTGCAATTCAGTCTTGGCTGCAACTTAACCTCCTGATCTCCTGACAGTGTAGACCTGAAAGGCCCAGAAACAAACACCCTAGGGATGAAATCAGTCAGGTGAGGTAAGACCCGACATTTGGGAGAAAGGAGGGCAAGACCGCCTCAATCCTTCCTGCGCTCTACGGCCATCATCCCTTTTCCCTTTCTTCTCATAAACAATCTCAAACAGTAATGATTTCTCGTTAATTCACTAAATTTAGTAAATACTGGTATCCATATTCCCTCAAATAATAATTCTCCTGCTCTTCTCTTTCTGGAACTTCAACTGCACGCATATTACAGACCCTTTAAAAACCGTCCCACAGGGCTCAGTGGTTCTGTTCATCTCCGTTTAAATCTTTCAGCTCTCTGGTCTTCAGATTCTTCTTGCTGATCTGAAAGTTCGGTGATTCTTTGGTCTATCCTCTCCCATTAGACTTATCTTGAAAAGTTTTTATTTCAGACAGGTTTTCTTCATACATTCTATTTTGGTTTTGAGATTTCATAGTTTTCCACTAAAGGAGATCTCCCTATCCATAACTAAGTATAGTAACAATAGCTGCTTAAAAATCCTCCTCCCCTCAACCCAAGATTTGGGACATATTGGGATCTATCTCCACTGATTAGACTTCTTTGGAGCATGGGTCACTTTCCTGTTTCTTCACATTCTGGGTAATTTTAGAATGCATCCCGGATACTACAGAGGCTTTGAATTATGTAATTCCTCCAAAGAATCTCTATTTTTGTTGTTTGTTTTAGCAGGCAGTTAATTGAACCCAGACAACAAACTTCTGCCTCTTGGATGGCAACCCCCATCTACAGTTTAAGCCTTAGCTTCGCTGCCCTGTTCGTGCACAGGTCAGGGGTCAGGGGTCAGAATTTCTACATAGAATTTGGGGCACCTCCTCTTGGGGCTCTCTCCTCTCCTGCACTGTTCCTTCCTGTTCAGTGGCTGTGATTGTCCAGAACTGTGACTTCTGGTGATACAAGCCAAAAATATAAATACTGGGGCTTTCCTATGAACTTAAAAATGAGAAATTCACCCACAGACTGAAAGCTTCCACAAGTCAACTGCCCTCCAGAATCCACTGTTGGTTACTCTCTAGTACCTTTATACTGTTCTTGTATTTTACCAAGAATTTATGGTTGATAAATGACAGGCTAAGTGGACCAGAAATTCATGCTAGATTTACACGGAATGCAGTTTAACAAAAAGAGTGGGGAAATCAATAATTTTGTTTCATTTATAGAAATTAATTAAGTAAAATTTTGGTTCAGATTTGTGAGAAAGAAGGACTGCTTAAATAAGACTCTGTATCTATACAAGCTTCTCTCCTAAGGGACAATGCTATTCTAAACTGTCACCTGCAAATGATGTAAGATAGACTGTACTGGAAGCAAAAAATAAAAACAGGAAAGGAACCACCATAGGTAAAGAAAACAGGCACAGAGGACTCCCCTAGTGATTCAGTGGTTAAGAATCTGTGCTCCCACTGCTGCGAGGTCTGATCCCTGGTTGGGGAACTAAGATCCCTCCTGCCACACTGTATGTACTCTCCTGCCCCTGGCCAGATACAAAAAAAAAAAAAAAAAAAAAAGAGCTAGAGGAGAAAACAGGAGCAGTAGAAAAGTAAGTTAACAGGAGACAGAAAAACTATTCAAAACGAGAAAACATTAACTCAAAAAGTGGCTTGGGGAATTTATGTGGCAAAAATCCTGGAAGATATAAGGATACAAGCACTGCTTCCCTGGTGGCTCAGCTGGGGAAGAACCTGCCTGCAGTGCAGGAGGCCCGGGCCCAGTCCCCTCGCTGGGAAGATCCTCCGGAGAAGGGAGCGGCTACCCACTCCAGGACTCTTGCAGGAGGAGCCTTGCGGGCCATAGACCATGGGCTCGCAAGTCAGACCTGACGGAGCAACGCTGTCACTATATTAGCCAGGTCGTATGTGCAAACTGTGGGGTGTTAACACCATGTTAGCACCGTACTACATGCTGAGGACAGAGGCGGCAATCAATACAGTCCTGCTCTCACAGAGCCTAAAGCTGGTGAAAAAGACGTGAAAGCAGGCAGATAGCACAGTAAGACACAATGGGTGACAGTTCTCACGCTTCGATGGGAAAACTACCACAAGCCCAGTGCTGCAAAGCAACAGCAAAAACTCTTACTTTACAGTTCTGTAAGTTAGAAATCCATAACATGGCTCTCACCGGGCTACAGACCAAAGTGGCGGGAGGACAGGACTGCATCCCTGAAGGGTCTCAGGAAATATCTGTCCCCTGTCATTTTCTGCAGCTTCTAGAGGGTGCCTGTATCCCTTGGCTGCGGCCCTTTCCCTCCATCTTCAAAGTCAACAAAACTGAACCTCTCTGACCCTTTTTCAATCCCCCTCTCGCCACAGTCACCCTGGAGAAGGAAATGGCAACCCACTCCAGTTTTCTTGCCTGGAGAATTCCATGGACAGAGGAGCCTGGAGGGTTGTAGTCCGTGGGGTCAAGAAAAGTCGGACATGAGTGAGTGACTAACACACACACACCCCCCAGTCAGGAAACGTTCTATGCTTTTAAGGACTCCTGTGGTTACACTGGCCCACCTGGATAATTCAAAGTACTCTCCCCACTTCAAGGTCCCCAATCACATCTACAGTGTCCTTTCTGCCATGTAAGGTAACTTATTCGCACACAGAGAAAGATGTGGACATCTCCGGGGGGCCAGCAGTCTGTCTGCCATAGGCAGCATCATAAAAGGTTCAATAAACATGAAGCGGGAGAGGTGCTTCTGGCCAGTGTGGGCTGCCACGGCGCATGAGCGAGTGAACTCAGCTCTATCCTGTAAGAAACACATCAAGCTGAGGGCTTAACCTGGCGGCTCAGTGGTAAAGAATTCGCCTGCCAATGCAGGAGGTGTGGGTTTGATCCCCGGGTCGGGAAGATCCCCTGGAGGAGGGCATGGCAACCCATTTCAGTATTCTTGCCTGGAGAATCCCATGGACAGAGGAGCCTGGCCAGCTATAGTCCATGGGGTCACGAAAGAGTCGGGCACGACTTAGCAACTAAACCACCACAATAAGCTATGTGAGGAGCTGTGTAGACTCCAGCAAACCAACAGCATATGCAAATGGGTATGCATATTTAAAGTTCATATAAGTGCTGTGGTTATATGACAGTGTGTTGACTGAGTATGTGTTGCTGTGTGTTTGTGTGTGAGAGAGAGACAGACAGGAGATAAGGCCAGAAAGATATGAAGAAACAATTCTAGACTATTAAGAAATTTAGTCTTTACTCTCAAGGCAATGAGAAACCTATTAAAGTCTGTAAGCAATAAAAGAGCATGATATGTATGCCGAAGTGTAATTTCTGGCCATTATGTGAAAATAGCCTCAAAGAGGTAATAGTCTATAAGTAGGAAGTCGAGAGACAACTGCAATTGTCCTGGTAAAAACTAGTGAGTTTAAATATAATAAAAAGGATGGCAAGGAGAAAACAGATTTTGTGAAAGGCAGCCGAGCTAGAATTTAGTGATCAGAATCCTTAGTACTGAAGACTAATCAGGAGTCTAGGAAGATTTTTACCTTGACAACTGGTATGATGGTACTTTTAAGGAAAAAACAGATGAGCAGGTGGTAACTTGGGGGTAATACACAAGCTAACTAGACATGCTGGTTTTGCAATACCCTTGATTTAGACAAGTCACAGCTCTTGACAATGGCGTTCCCGAGAATCATGTGCATGCACGCTCTGCCACTTCAGTCAAGTCCAACTCTTCATGACAGAAAAATCTAGAAATAACCTATCTAAAGACGAAGATCATGGCATCTGGTCCCATCACTTCATGGCAAATCGATGGGGAAACAGTGGAAACAGTGTCAGACTTTATTTTTTTGGGCTCCAAAATCACTGCAGATGGTGATTGCAGCCATGAAATTAAAAGACGCTTACTCCTTGGAAGAAAAGTTATGACCAACCTAGATAGCATATTCAAAAGCAGAGACATTACTTTGCCAACAAAGGTCTGTCTAGTCAAGGATATGGTTTTTCCTGTGGTCATGTATGGATGTGAGAGTTGGACTGTGAAGAAGGCTGAGCGCCGAAGAATTGATGCTTTTGAACTGTGGTGTTGGAGAAGACTCTTGAGAGTCCCTTGGACTGCAAGGAGATCCAACCAGTCCATTCTGAAGGAGATCAGCCCTGGGATTTCTTTGGGAGGACTGATGATAAAACTGAAGCTCCAGTACTTTGGCCACCTCATGCGAAGAGTTGACTCATTGGAAAAGACTCTGATGCTGGGAGGAATTGGGGGCAGGAGGAGAAGGGGACGACAGAGGATGAGATGGCTGGATGGCATCACTGACTCGATGGACATGAGTCTGAGTGAACTCTGGGAGTTGGTGATGGACAGGAAGGCCTGGGGTGCTGCAATTCATGGGGTCGCAAAGAGTCAGACACGACTGAGTGACTGAACTGAACTGAACATCAGGAAAATGATTAAGGTTATTTAAACCATATGAGGAGCTCAATCGTGTGTGAATTCCTTATAATGTAAAGTGATAAAAATCGGAATAGAGAAATGCAGCTTTCTCAGACATATAGTAGGGACAGAGGGAAGAGACTCAAACGTTCAGTGATTATTCCTAGAAGGTGCGATTATGGGTAATTTTCTTCTACTTCATATTCTAACACTTCCATAATAAGTCCATATATTTTGCATATTCCAGATTTCCATAATGAGCATCACCAAAAATAAAGGGAATACTTATTTTTAAGGAATACTTAAAAGTTAGTATTTTCCTCAAAACTGCTTAAGGCAGAGGCCTCATCCATTAACGGGACCTACTTCTATTTGGCAAACATTCAAATCTCTTTTCTTGACCCTTTGGCTGAGAACAGTCAAACAGGGTGTTCGTGACAATTTAGCAACGTAGATAAAAATCAAAGTCACCCTCCACCAGGGGCTGGGGTTTTGTATATGAAGACAGACATAGTAAATGGAAGAGCCTAAAATAAAGGCCAACCACCCTGTTATCACCCCGCAGGTCGGCAGTGGACAAAGCCTGAGCCGTGACCAAGCGGAGGGTGACACACAGACAGAGAGACGGACGGCTGCAACAACACGGTGCTGAGACAGGGAATGTCCAGCTGCATCAACTATGGATCCAACTCCGCACACTCATTAGCACACTCACAGATTCAGCCCACTGCTTCCCAACGAAAGGTAGAGCCTCCCCTAAAACTCCTAATGGCTCCCCTTGCCATTATTCTTCAAAAAAGTCTTCAGAGGCCAAGAATGTGTTTGCTTCCATTTCACATCCTACAAAGCAACGTACCACATAGCAGTAGGCCCCCAAGAACAGTAAGAAAAATCACTTACTCTGGAGGTCAAACAGACCTAGGTCAGAACTCCAGGTATGCTTCTTACTATTTCAGGTAAGTCAGTTTCTTAAAGACTGGTAGAAACACACAAGTATCAAACAGATTATTTCAATGAGGTCTGGGGCAACTCATTTAATCTCTCTAAGCTTCCAGTCCCAAGTCAATAAAAGGTGGGGCGGCGGGGGTGGGGGTGGGGTGGGGGGGGGCGGTATACATTTCTTACAAGGCTACTGGGAGGACTGGGATTCCCTGACAGCTCAATTAGTAAAGAATCCACCGGCGATGCAGGAGACCCTGGTTCGATCCCTGGGCTGGGAAGATCCTCTGGAGAAGGGATAGGCTACCCACTCCAGTATTCCTGGCCTTCCCTTGTGGCTCAGCTGGTAAAGAATCCACCTGCAACGCGGGAGACCTGAGTTTGATCCCTGGGTTGGGAAGATCCCCTGGAGAAGGGAAAGGCTACCCACTCCAGTATTCTGGCCTGGAGAATTCCAATTCCTGGAGGATTAAGCAAGCAAATTTACATAGAATGCCTGGTGCACAGTAGGTAGTAATTTGTAGTTACTATAGTTTAAAGTATTGAGTGGACTGAGGAACATCTCCCCAAAGCTGTAACCTTCACCGGACTCTGAGGGAGAGCTCATGATTACAACAGGAGGTCATGGGCAGTGGTCTTACACGAGCCACAGACTCAGTGTAGGGAAGAAAGCTGCCAACCTGAGCAAGAAGAAAACAGAAAATGAGGGCAGAGTCTCCCACAGACTCTGAGGCAGCGCGGTCCTGATTATTTGGATTCTGATTAAGGAGGAGTGGTCAGGATTAGCTTTCATCTCTAACACCTTATTAACTGTCATCTCCAACCCAAAGCAGAAAGGCCTGTTTAACTAAAATGTTCAGTGTATATGGCCAAGTGACTGAACAATCAAACACTTCTGATTTTTTGCTTACAACAAGAAGGGTGAACTTACAACTGTTTAGAGTAGAAAGACACAAAGCCTAAGATTCTTTACTCCAAAAATGACCTGAAGGTGGGGAAAATGCCTTGGGACTACAGAAAGGCTCTTGGGGTTTTCTATGTTTGAGACAAGACAAGGATGGAAGATCTAAGACCCACTGCTCAGGGTGGTGGTGTACAAAAGGAAGTACACAAAAGAACTCCGTATCTATTTTACTTCCTCCTTTTCTCCCAATCAGAATGAACTTCAGGCTTCATTATTTATAGCAAAGAAAAAAAACTAACAGCCCAAGACAGGGAGACACTGTAAGAGTATCTGACTTAGAGCAGTTTGTCCCAGGCTAGAGAGACTTCCCAAGTCCTCAAAGACTATTCAAGAGTAAACGAGATGCAATATTCTGTAATAATCTACATGAGAAAAGAATCTGAAAAAGAGAGAATATATGTATGCGTATCATTGAATTTCTATGTGTACACCTGAAACACAACACTGTTACTCGACTATACTCCAATAAAATTTAAAAAAAAAGAATAAGAGATTGGAGATTAAACACAGACAATGGCAGTCTGCAGGAAGAAAGCAGATTCCGTAAACTGTCATCTATTGAATTTTATCTCAATATCAGACACAGATTGTTAAAGGGATGTTTTGTAAGCCTTGGGCAAACAGTAACCTATACACCCAGCATATAGCCACAATTCAGACACACAAGACAGTTTGTGGCTTGGTTTCTGGGGTTTTAGCATCATTTTTTCACCCTAGGGATTGATAGTGGGTCTGAATTTCAACACAACACCTACCCAAATCTCCCATGATAATGCTGTGAACAAAATGAAATCTGGCAGCCTCAGATATAAGCATATAAATTCTCCATCTCCTGGTACATGATTTTGTCTGTATTTCGGAAGCCACGGGGTATGCTTCCAGGCTATAGCATATTCCAGGAATTTGAGGAAACGCTTTAGGAGGGGTAGAATGTGCCCCACAGTCCACTGTTTCCATCCTAACCCTACAACAGTTTCAACAACAAAGCGAAAGGAATAACCAAATGAATGCCTACCAGGAACAAGGTTCTATCACAGCTAACTGCAACTCCTCCCTACCCCGCCTCTGTCCAATTCTGATGAACACTTTTACCGAGGGCTTGAAACAGCTCACGATAAAACGATCCAATATACTGACTACCTGAGATTCATTAAGAACACTGATATACTGAAAGTTAAGACTGAAGATCCAAAAACCCTGAAAGACTAAAAGGGGGGACCAAGAAATACATGAGAGGCCAAATGTACTGAGATGGAATTTAATACAGGTCTAAATGAACCCTGCACTTCTACTTCAAAAACACCCAGAATTTGCACCAAAAGACCCAAAGGAACAGAGAGAAGAGAGAAGAAACCTACCTTGTCAACATATGTAGAAAAAGACCTGTGACTTTGGATAACCAACAATTTCTCCTTTACCAATAGTGATCCTGGCTCAATTTCTTGAAAGCTGTTAGGAGATCAAACAAGAAAAGCGAAATGAGCCTCGGAGAGCGTTCAGTGGGTTGAAATTAGGGTGGAAAGGACTGTAGAGGCCAGACCATATAAGGCCTACTGTCAACTACTTTAGTCTCTATTTTAAAAGTAAGGGTCATGATTAGATTTTTATTTTAAAAGGCTCACTTGTTTATGTAATGGGAAGACGTGAAAGAAGGCAGGAAGTGGACACAGACTCCAGCTAGAACGCTGTGCAGTAACCCAGGTAAGCAGGAACAGCCAGCACTAGCGGGAGAGTGACGGAGATGGAACGAAGGGGGCAGATGACAGGTACACGGATACTAAACACAAGGTGTGCTGATAAACGTTAACGTCAACAGGGAGTAAGAAAAAGGGAGGACAAGAATGATTTCTAGATTTCTGTGTCACATGACACAGACCGATAGTGATGCCAGTTATTGAGAGGAGTTAGGAGAGAATCACAGCCACACGTGGGCCGGCGAGACTTTCGATTCTATGACAGTTACACAGTGGATCCCCAGGTGCTAATTAACTGATTAATGGTATACATTGCCAGGAGCACTGTTTAAGTGACTTCTCCGTTTGAGTCAATATTGAAAAATACCAGTTGAGCAACACAAAAGAAAGAGTCTTCATGAAACTCCTTGAAAACTGAGCTAACATTGAGTAACTATCCCACATTTCAGGTACACCTCTCAAAAGCACATGCCAAAGTACTAAGCATGTTCCCCTCAAACACCACGAAGCTGTGAACGTGTGCCTTTCCCCAAACCTGCTTCTTTCCTGCGCCAGATGATCAAGCTATGGCGACAATAAAAAGATAAAACACTGAACACTTTTAAATCCGCGTTCTTATTTTCTACATTTCTTGCTAGGACACACTTAACTGTTGAGTCCTGTTTCTAGGAATGACATTACCAGAGCTCGATGGAAATGCTGATAATGAAGACCCCGTCCCTTTTCTCTTACAGAGAAGGACAATGAGGCCCTAAAAGGTAACGTGATCAACGGTAGAACCGGGTGGAACTCAAACCCTGACCACCCACCCAACAACCCACGTTACCAAGGCTAGTCTGCCTGACACAAAATATCACTTTTACTTACCTGGCCTCCTCCGACATTTCTAGTGACTACAGCAGCTGACTGGAGGATTGAAAGTGCGAAGTTCAATGAATGGCAGCTCATCCTCAAGCCCCAAATAGCCCGTGTAGGGGCTGACAGCAGCATCCACACAGACAGACAGAGCAGAATAAGGAGGGAGGAGGGGAAAGCAACAGGCTCAAGATCTGCTACTGCTGTGCCTACACTTCCTATTTCATCTACAACCAAGAGGGACACAGAGCTGCTCCAACTTCGCCCAGAACGCAGCAAGCAAAAAGCAGACAAGATTCAAATCCACTTCTGCTCATTAGTTTTCAAGTTACTGGCAAGGGAAAAAGATCCGGGGAGAGTCATTTTTAACTGCGAGTTACTAGACTCCGAACGTACCGGGTTACCACTGGAATCATTTAGAACAGATATCAGAGTGTATGATGACGATAGCTAGTTAACTGCAACTTGAGCTTATGACATGTCAAGTTCTGGTATAAGGGCTTTAAAGTAAGAAACCATTTAATCCTTGTGATAATCATTTTTGTCTCAGCTTTACAAAAGAGGCAATGGAGCAGCCGAGGTGGAAGACACTGTCAAGGTCACACAACCAGTACGTGGACAGCCCAGGCGTTCTGGCTCTAGAGTTCATGCTCTTATTCATCAGGCAGGACTGACTCCACGGAGTACATTCTGAAACCCAAATACTTATGCTGTCATCTAGGTATACGATGATTAACGACATGATGGGTTTTAGGTTAAATTCTCATCAGAGCCCAGCGCTTTAGGAAGGGTTGGGCAAAAGGTGGAGGAAGAATAGGCATGTCTGCCTCACCAGACGACCTGGGCAACTCGCTACCTCCAGGCAGCCCTCGCAGCCAACAAATATTTTCCCCACCCCGCTCCCCCAGTTGCAGCCATCACTCACATGCAGGGTGCTCCTGACATTGACTCCCCAGCTCTAACTTAAAAGCTCCACACCCTCCTAACTGCCAGCCGCCTGCCAGACATCCTATTCCCCATGAACACTCCCTACCAACCCACCTCCCATACGCTCACTCTGTTAATGGCCTCACCTCAAGTTCTCGCATGCACCAACTCCCCTCTCCTTCACCTCCTACAGCTTCTCAACAAACTCTACTCCACCTCTGGTTGTTCAGTCTCTAAGCTGGGTCTGACTTAGCAACCCCGTGGACTGCAGCACATCAGGCGTCCCTGTCCTCCACTATCTCCCCGAGTTTGCGCAAACTCATGTCCACTGAGTTGGACATGCTGTCTCAGCATCGCCTCGTCCTCTGCTGCCCTCTTCTTCTGCCTTCAATCTTCGCCATCCTCAGGGTCTTTTCCAATGAGTTGGCTCTTTGCATCAAGTGGCCAAAGTACCAGAGCTTACACTGTCTCTGTACCTATTCCTCCTACCCAAATCCTAACCCTCTCTTTTGGACCATATGGCTTCCCTACTGTTCTCCCTGCCACTGAGCATAACCACCAGTTATCACAAGGTTCAGCTTCTCCACAATCTGATGACGATTTGTGTGGCAATTCTCTGATGAAACCCTCCCAGGGAGTCCTTGCTTTCTTCACAGTCAGGTCAGATTCGAGAACCCAAACTGTCTCAAGATCTTCAGGTCCTGCTGCCGATGCAGCTCCAGCAATTCCAGGCTGCGCACCAACCACGGTGATTCTATAACTAAGCCATATACATAGAGGAAAAAAACATCAGGCAGCGCCATTTACAATAAGACAAATATAAATACTCTTTGGCTCTGTCCCGTTAGTACCTTTATTAATTTAATTATAAACTGGCTTTTTTTCCACAGTTAGTATCTTTCATCTCAAGTCAGTCTAAGGTAAATTACAGTGCTGCAGGAGCCCAAAGGAAGACATAATTAAATGAACTTATACAGTCTATACTTCTACATAAACTATCTTCATAATATGACAAGCAGACAAGAAAACAGAATTTAAAGACATTTCAGGATACAGACTACCTTCAGTAACAAATTTCCTGCGTCAACGATCACTAAAAATTCTAAGATATATTAGTTTATACATTTCTATTCCAAAAAGAGAACACATCAATCAAATTTTCTCTAGGCTGACTCTCAGGAGTATCATTATACCCGTAACTTCCACTGTGAGTTCTAGAAATGCTGGTTTAGAGGCAGTAAAGTGCCAAGCTGTTATCACTGTCTTCGGTGTTTTGCGGACTTCAAAAACAAGGCCCACGAACTATGCTGAGTATTGATTAAAACTATCCGACATCTTTAAAACAATGTGAGTGAGTGAAGTCGCTCAGTCATGTCCGACCCTCTGCGACCCCATGGACTGTAGCCTACCAGCCTCCTCTGTCCATAGAGTTTTCCAGGCAGGAATACTGGAGTGGGTTGCCATTTCCTCTCTCCAGGGGACCTTCCCGACCCAGGGATTGAACCCCGGTCTCCCGCATTGCATGGTAAAGCAGACACTTTACCGTCTGAGCCAATTAAAACAATGTCAATAACCTCAGAGACTCATACCAGAGAATTGTCTTGATCAGATGATAATCTCCCAGTACCTATCAGAGATCAGAAGATAAGAGATTTGGGGTTGAGAAAGCATGTAGAAGGTGAGGGAAAAGTAGGGAAGAGTTCAAGTCTCAAACGATGCTGTGCAAACTCGCTCTGCCTTCGATGCCTGGTGACTGTGCCACATGAAGACCTAACTAGGGCTTCCCCAGCCTACCAACGCAGGGACACAGATTCGATCCCTGGTCCCAAAGGATCCCACATGCCGCGGGGCAACCGAGCCCGTGTGCCACAAGTACTGAAACCCGGGCGCCCTAGAGCCTCTGCTCTGCAACTCGAGAGCAGCCCCCGCTGGCCACAACTAGAGAATGCCTGTGCGCAGTGACAGAAACCTAGCACAGCCAAAAACAAATCAACCAAAAATGAACACATATAGCAGTTTGTGCATGTCAAAACAACAATAATAAAAAAGACGTTAAATTTTTGTTAAAAAAGGAACAGTTAACTATTCTGTGGTAACAGAATACTCCAGGGCACAGGGGCTGGGAGAGAACGTGGCCAGAAAGGAAGAGGTTCAAAAATGGAAAGCAGAAGCCCACCCAGAACAAAATCCGATCACCAGGACGTGCTGCAGGATTCCATGCTGGCCTCTCTGAATTGCACCTAAACTGTAACACCTTTCCCTCAAAGCCTACGCGGGCCGGTGTCTTCGGAAAGAGGTAGAACCAGATTCCGCGTTTCCCCTCCAACATCCTAGACAGACACTGTTGAGCTTGGTGGTATTTCACTCAACCACTGACAGCTTTTTTTCTCCCCCAGTTCTTCTGAACACGTGAAGAGCAAAAACAACCATCAGTGCAAAGTGAGGGTTTTACTCTCAACAACCTCCTATTCCCATGTGGATGAATCCTGCAACCAAGTCAGAGGTTCACTGGCACTAGAATAAGAGCCCTGCTTATTTCCTTTAGAATTTCTCTTCTGCGTCTCCAGAACCACCTTTTATCATTTTTCACTCTGATTCACTGGTCCAAATATGTTGAGAGTGGCTGGAGCCCACTGTCTTCGGTTGCTTTCTGTTTTGTTTTAATGGGTCTGATACACCAAGAAGCAGGAAGATGCCGCAGTCTTAGTTCTATATGTTCAGCTCAAACAAGACATTTGTCAGGAATAAATGTAATTCCTATGACAAGCAGATGGTTCAAGCAGAAAGCCTTAAATCACCAACAACACAGTTTAGTGATTAACAGAGTGGGTTAATATAAAGACTCTGCTTTTAACTGTCCAGAGTCCAAACATTCCACCCCCCCACCCCACCCCCAACCCTTAGCACTAATTATACCCCCAGGCCTTGGCCTGAATCACGAGAAAAAAAAAAAATATCTGCTGGCAAATGTCAATGAGGGGGAAAAATCTGATTCCTGTACAAACTTATCAACCACCTTTCTGTTTCCAGACAGGATACCATGGCAACAGCATAAGCAAAAGATTAGAGTAAGCTATGCTATCTGATAAAATGAGGGCGTCAATGGGAAGTTCTGGCTGTCAAGAAGGCCTTGACAGTTGTAAATACCTCCTAAACAAGAAGGAAGAAACACGAGACTCCAAGATTACAAATATCCGACACAGAGTACACTGGAATTGACACGTTTTACCCATTAACTCCAATGCAAATAGTATGATGATTTGAGACTTGAGGATACTGTGGAGAAAACAGGGGCTTCCCAGGTGACTCACTGGTAAAGAACCTGCCCGCCAATGCAGGAGACACAGGGGATGCAGGTACAAGCCCAGGGTCAGGAAGAGGCCCTGGAGGAGCAAATGGCAGCCCACTCCAGCATTCCTGCCTGGGAAACCCCATGGACAGAGGAGCCTGGTGGGTTACAGTCCATGGGGTCACAGAGACTCAGACACAACTGAGCACCCACACACGCAGGAAGAGACAGAGGTTCTTTTAATACGGATCCTTATGGCAATTACGCCCAACCCTATCAACAGACATGTATTAAATCTCATGGTTCCACTAACACAAAAATCTAGCTAACGTACGCTAGAAAAGTCTATGTGGAGTAACTGATTCATTTTAGAGATGAAGAAATGGAGTGGCTTGCCTGGTAGTCAACATCTAGTTATTAGTTAATGCTAACTTAAATTACTGATGAAATCAACCCAATTCAAGAGATTTTCCTTGTTAAAAATCCTAGCTCTCTTCTTCATCTTTCTATTCAGTTAACAAATACCAAAGTTAGAACTAAGGCTCTTGGAGCTGCAGGGAGTGGCAGAGAGTAGAAGCCTTAATCTGAGCAGGACATAAGGAGACCCGGGAACTTCTGACAGACAACAATAAAAGGGAGGCCACATAAGCAGGACAATAAAAGAACAAAAGAACTATTTCATCTTCTGGCTTTTAAAACTCTTCCAACCATGAAAGAAAATGCAGGTTAACTATTTTAAATGAATGATGCTCACACTTTCCCCCCCGATATTCAGGTTTATCACACTCCCTGAAAGACACTGGGCAAATAATTTAACCCAAGCCTAAAAAAGCAAGGGGGAGGTAAGGAAGTTGGAGAGGGGGAATAAATTTTTCAAACTGAATTGTTTAAAATTTAATAATATTTTAAATAACACATAATGTAATTTTAATATTTTAATAAACTTTATGGGGTACAAAGCTTGGCTCACAATAGATTCTCATGAAGCATTAGCTCTTCATCTTTTCCCTTCCCAGGAGAAATGCAAGAAGACAGGCCTGAATTCATCAGGAGATCAAAATACTGTTCCCCAAAACTATGCTGTACAGGGTCCATATACCAACCACATGAAATTTAAACTAACTGGCAGTACCAAAACCAGGTTGATAGTGGTGAGGAAAGAAAGGTTTTTCTTTATACTTTGATAATTTTCAAGTTTCTGTAATAACCTGTTTCACTTACAGTTAGAAACACCTGTTTTGAAAAAGAGAAAATGTTTTCAGTAGGGTTTCATCACTCTCCTAATAAAACTAGTTTTAACAAATGTGCAAGTTAGCTTGTACTATCCCAGGCTTATCCAACCCAAACTGTGTGTTAAAATAAAATTCCATAATCACCCTCAGAGGGAGAGGATAACAGAGCAAACATCATCTTAACTAAAGCCAAGCTGCCTAAAACTCTACTGCTTACAAAGACTCTGTGGATGTCTTAATAGACAAAATCAGAATCAAGCAAACTATGGTACAAGATCTCCTCACAACAAGGCCAAGACTCAAGACAAACCGCCTCCCTCCTTCTTGCCCTAACTCGGCCAGGAAATGAAGGCTTCTGCTCTCTAGTGAGTCCCAGACTGAGAGGCAGCAACACAGCTTAAAGCAGCTATTACGAATCTTTTCAACAAATGACGCTAGGACAAGTGAATATCCACATGCCAAAAAAAAAAAAAAAGGAACTTAAACCCTTAGCTTGCATCACACACAAAAATGGATCACAGGCAAAAGCCAAAGAGCTGAAAATGTAAAACTTCTGGAAGAAAAGCAGGAGAAAATCTTCATGATTTTGGCTAAAGCAAAGATCTCGTAGATATGACGTCAAAGACACAGAACGCATAAAAGAATACATGACAAGCTAGACTTATTCAGAATTTAACACTTTTCCTCTCCCCAAAGACGTCAGTAAGGAAATGAAAAGACAAGCCGCAGAGAAGGAAAAAATGTCTGCAAATCAAATATATGATTTGTATCCAGAATACATAAAGAACTCTTAAAACTTAACAAAAAATTTAACGGTCAACTGGTACTTCATCAAAGAAAATAAATGGCAAATGAGTACAGGAAAAAATGCTCAACGTCAATAACCATTACCAATACACACCCACCAGATGGCTACAATGAAAACGACTAACAGAGTCCATATACCAATCACATGAAATTTAAAGTAAATGCTGTTACTTTAAAATAACAACTGTTGGCAAAAGTGGGGGGGTGGGGTCGGGGGGGGGGGGGATGAAACCCTCTAGTACTGCTTGTGGGAATGTAAAATGGTATAGCCACTTTGCAAAACAGTCTAACCCAGCAATCCACTCCTAAATATTTACATGTGTGAAAACATAACCACATAAAGACCTGAACAGAATGTTCAAACCTGCAAATGGCATGAGCCTGAGCTCAGAGTGAAGTATGTTTTTGCAGTTCCTCCTGCTATCATACTGCTGGCTCTCATAACCACTACTGCAGTCCCTTTAGTGAAATCCACTTGCATTGTTTAAACCACTGTTTAAAAAAATTTTTTTTTCCGATTTCCACCACACTAAGCCATTCCTAAACTTAACCCTTGGCTTCTGAATAGCCATCCTTTACTTTGCTAGAGGCTGGGCAATGAGTTCCAAGTAACTTTGCTAGAGGCTGGGCAATGAGTTCCAAGTAACCTTCTTCCAACTGCATATGAGCAGAATAAGTGAATGACTGAGAAAGCAGTTTTCCTAGGACAAATAAAAAGTGTGTGAGAACTCTGATGCACCACCCTACTGACATCTTTGTGAGTGCGCCTGAACAACCTTAAGGTAACTGAAAACTAGTGAATTTAAGAAAAGATTCACCCATCTGATATCAGATGGGACCATTTCTACCAATGAATTTAGAAGAACTGCTCTTTTTCTTCTTACAACAACTGCTTGTTGAAGATCCTTGCACCAGTCTCCACAGTATCAAAGTCAAGTCCTCCCTGGGTAGGATCAGGAGTTTACAATATAGTCAGTTACAATAACTGAAGCATTTCAGAACGCGGGATGAAATTCCAGAAGGAGAGAAATTTAAATAAAGAGTTTAACCTATAAAACAAAAATAGGTCTAGTAAATACAGAGCTGAAGTTTAATAAGCAAGTCTGTATGTAACCTGTCAACTAGCTGCGAACTTCTGAGTTCCAGCCAAAAGCAAAGGCAACATGAGGGGACGGGCAGAGAAGTCTGGACTGGCTCTTCCGGACGCACAAACTGGTTCTCCAAAAGCAACTGCTAACCACACAAGGGATGAGCACAGAGCACCATACACATGGACAGCTCTGCTGGGTGTTCTTTTTCCTTCGTGGAGAATGTGCAAATGTTTGCTTAACTATTCAGTGATAGCGGGGTTTTACTGAACCCACTCCAGATGTGGTCTAACACAAACACTCAGGTGTTCATTACAAAGCTTAGATAACAACATTAAAGGGATGATCATGAAGTCCCCAGAACTGGGTTCAGACCAAAACGAAGGCCAAGGAGCTTATGAGCTGACCAGGCAATCACAGCATTTCTAAGAGAGGTATAACTCCACTGCCTCTTTCCACCTATAAAACAAGAATCGGCAGGAAAAATAAAAGCACCTGTTGATGACAAAGATGCAGCAAAATATCCCCTTACTCAGATGGTAGGTATGGAATATAAAGCAGTCAAAGCATTTTAGATACTACCTTATGATGTGTATAAAGAAACTTGAAGACTCTCAAAGTTTAACTTGGTAATTTTACTGTACCACAAGGAAATAATGATCAAATTGAGGAAAAACTTATTTTGGAAAAAAAAATTTTTTTTTTTTACTAACAGAATTACTTAAATATGTTAACTCCAAGCATTAGAATTATGTGATCCCTTAAAATAGTCTAAACTGTATTACATGGGAACACACGATTAAATGGAAAAAGGCAGAAAACAGTTTATATAATCTGATCAACAGTATGTTTTGTTTTTTTTTTTTAAACCACATACAAGGAAGAAAAAGGCTAGAAGAAAACCAAAATCTTAACTATCTCCAGGTAATGGAACATTACCTACGTGATTAACAACTCTTTCATATATTCACCAAATTCGATGAACCACTTCTCTAACTGGGAGGTGGCGGGGGAGGAGACAGTGCCACCTCCAGCACAGGACGGCAGATCTCTGAAGCATAAGCAGCAAAGTTGCTGGAAATCTTCCCAGAGTGCTCTCGGTAGTTTCCTGCTTTTTCAGAGTAATAAGACTCTGCATTATACAGATCAATCTGTGGCAACACTGGCAGGATTGTAAACCATTTTTCTCACCTTAGGACTTGCAAAGTCCAAATCTGCAAAGTGAACAAAAATCTAGTTGTATAATGAGGCTTACATACACCTAGGTCTTTTTCGGATGTCAAATTTTTCCTGATTTCTACACTGAAGTAAAATTCTAGTTGTTCTTATTGCTATTCAGTCGCTAAGTTGTGTCCAACTCTTTTCAACCCCCTCAATTGTAGCCCACCAGGCTCCTCTGTCCTCCACTGTCAAAATTTGAGTTTGCTCAAATTCATGTCCACTGAGTTGATGACGCTACCTAACCATCTCATCCTCAGTCACCCCCTTCTCCTTTTGCCTTCAGTCTTTTCCCAGCATCAGAATCTTTGGCAATGAGTTGGCTCTTCGCATTACGCAGCCAAAGCATTGGAGCTTCAGCAACAGTCCTTCCAATGAAAAGTCAGGGTTGATTTCCTTTAGGATTGACTGGTTTGATTCCTTTGCAGTCCAAGGGATTCTTAGGAGTCTTTTCCAGGACCACAGTTCAAAAGTATCAAGTCTGCAGCACTCAGCTTTCTTTACGGACCAACTCGCACATCCGTACGTGACTACTAGAAAAAACACGGCTTTGTATGGACCTTTGTCGGCAAAGTGATGCTTCTGCTTAATACACCATCTAGTTTTGTCATAGCTTTTCTTTCAAGGAGCAAGTGTCTTTTAAACTCTAGCAGACTCTTTCAAAACCTAGAACTATTTCAGAATAGTAAGCTGGGATACTACTAGTAAGCTGTACTCTATCACAAGTAAGCTGCTACTGGATGATGATTTGAGAGGGAATTTGCTAGAATTCTCCCACATTTCACAAACCACTCCTACATAAAAAAGTGCTTCAGCTACCCTCAAATTCAATCAACATTTTTTAAGACTGGCAGAGGCATGGCAAGGGGTTATGAAAATAATGGGAGGAAAAGATAATCCAAAATAAATATGCGTTCGCTTGCATTTTTTCCCCTCATTGAAGGAAAAATGCATTTTTACAACAGATAAAAAGTGGGCAGGATTTTGCAGCCAAAATAAACTATGAAGTTAGGTTAAGTTAGAAAGGAGGCTAGAATGAGTTAAGACAGCTAAAAGTAAAAGCTGTTTTCTATTGTTCTTAAGTAAAGTACACAGTCAACTGAAAAGGAAAAAAGAGAGAGAGAACTAATCTGGTATGCAACATTCAATACTCAAAAACACAGAATTCCAGAAACAGAGTTGGAAAGAGCTCCTGATCTAAACTGCCTCTTCACCAAATTCAGAATTAGTTAAAACAAAAAAAAAAGTCTATCAATTGAACTTTTGAAATTTTCAAGTATTCAGCTATTTCAGTCATTATTTCCATCAGATGATGACGAAGAATCATAAAAATTCTAGAGCTGGAAAAATTCTTAGATATCGTCCTGCTCCAGCTCATCAGCTGATTAAGATACAACCAGCAAAACTGTCACTTTTCCTGCAATCGTAAAACTGTAACACAAGTTCATCCTTTAACTGACAAAAAGCCTGAAGATGGGGGTGATGCTGCATTCTGTCACTTTCTCATCTGAAGAAGGTTACGAATATACGTACCACTCTACAGAAAAGTTAGCCAACAGCTTCCGACACTCTGCTGTCTACTTCATTCTCCGTTTCCTTCCCCCTGGACTGACCACAATATATATTATAAGCTTGCTGCTCCTTAAACAGTTTTGAACAGTCTATGTTCATAATTTCAAACATGGAAATTGAAACCAAACAAATCACCAGTTAAGTCATCTGCAAGTTGTCATGCAGTCGGAGGCCCTACAGTGAATCTGTGCACGGTTCAGAGGACTTCACTCAGAAGGAAATGGTTTCCCAGCCCACCTTTATGGCAGGACAGTTTTAATGGCTTTCTTTTGAGAACTTATGACGTGTTTAAATATTACAGAGAAGACAGAGTTTGGTTAGATAAATGCTATTTCTCAAAGTCATTTTAACATTAAAGGCATCTTTTTCATACGCCACACCCCACAATTGGCACGATTCCATCAACTCTTCCTTCTGGTCAGTAACTGTCACTTGGCATCACTCCTCCCTGCAGCCCTCCAAGCGAACACACACAGCTGTACTTCATCTTTCTCGAGTTTTAGCTATCCTACAGCCAGTCTACTAAAATAACCTGGTAATCGATTTCCTTACCGTTTACTTCACTATCGTATTAACAAGAATATTTTTAAACATAAGCCACTCTAAAGTGTTTCAAAATACTTCAGAACTTGGAATTTTTATATTCCTGAAACGACTACCTAAGGCTGTAAAATAGCAGACCTTAAGGCCACAGACATGAGTCTGCTTAGCACTAAGGGACAAACTGGATCATGTGCACCTCAGAGCTTTTACGTAATTTAAATTTAGTACCACAATACTATGATCTCCTATCGGCTCACAACAGGAAGGCAATATGTGAAGCTTACTATCTGCAAAATACTCTGGGTTACCCAGAATATTTATTATCTTATTCAGTCCTCAAAATCTCTCTTTGGAGGAAGGTACTAGTAATACACTTGTTTCACAAGTAACGAAACCGAGGACTGGAAAGGTTGAATCGTTTGTCTGGGGTCACAGGACTGGCAGAGGTAAGATATAAATGTAAAACAGTTCAGCTCCCCACCTGAGTTCTTAACTGTTACAATGGCATAACCAGTGGTAGTGCAGATTTTACCGATACACCCAGTTCCTATATTTATAACAAATATGCTTCTACTAAACGAGAAGGAAATGGCAAACAGCTCCAGCATTCTTGCCTGGAATGTGCCATGGACAGAGCAGCCTGGTGGGTTGCAGTCCATGGGGTCGCAGAGCTGGACGCGACTGAGGGAGTAAGCACATACTTCTGCACAACTTTCTAATGGTGACAGTCCTGGACTGAGCGTGACCCTCGATCGACACCATCCATGTGAATGCCTGGGAAGTAATACACTTGTGGCTGGCTACTCCATCGCCCCTGGAATCACAATCCCCAGTGATCATTAAAAAAAAAAAAAAGGCTGACTAGTCACTGACTGTAATCTCTCCCTATTAGTGTCACCAGGAGACGGCTCCTGAAGGAGCACTGATGCTTATCAATTTGAGCAGAAGAACACCAATGATGAAGACCCGGTGTGGTCCTGGTACAGCCAAGTTCCAACTCCGGGTTACCAGCACAGATGTGACTCTGCATTAATTGTTACCTCTATGACCTAAGGCAAACATTTAAATCCTCAAAACTTTCCCATGTGCAAAATATGGCGAACAGTACTATGCACACAGGTGTTAATATTGCTATGAATGTAATGCACTTATGCTAGTAAGTGTAAAGCCATCAAGCACGATGCCTGGTAAACAGTAAGTATTCAAGTGCTAGTTGCTACGTGTAATGATTAGGAACAGGAATGGAGGCGGCCCAGATCAACAGTGACTGTCAAACATGTTAAAACAGGATGAAAAACAGAAGCATAACCAAGGCCCACAGTACCACTTCCAGACCAAGTGCAGGAATGATTAAGAGCTGCAAGACTCGCTGCACAGCTGGAAATCAGACAGGCTGGTTCAGCGAAACCCAACGCACTGCTTTTAAGAAACAAACCCACCAATAGCCACTAACGGACATATCACTTATCTCCCCTGATTGGAAAGACTGAGTCATACACAGCATCTCTCTACAATTAAAGAGAAAGTGTCAGCACATTTCTGTACAGAAAACAGTTCACAACTTCAACCAGTTTCAAACTGCTTTGGAAAGATAAGCTCCTTAATAGTTTTGACTAAATTTAGAATGCTTTACTACTTTAATGCAGATAAATGGAAATTGGGAAGCAATAAAAATTATCAAAAAGAGGTTCTATCTGACCTGCTATAATATTAAAACATGCAATCGGCACTCTCAGTAAACAGTGGTGCCATCTGCCTCCGAAATACAAATTTAAATTAAGAGTCCAAATTAATTAGACTTTACAGAATATCATGATGCTTTGTTATTAAATAGATGAATTTAATCCCCAAAGATGTACAAATAAACAAAGTCTACCTCACTACATTCTGCATTAATTCCTTAAAAGACTGAACCTACCTCTACTCTACTCTGGAAATTCTGTTAAGTGAGCCACAGATCACGTTCACAGATCTACAAACTAGACAAAGGGAATAAGCCAAAATTTACCTGGATTCAACCTAAAGTACAGGCTAGAGGAAAATGCAAAAGTTTATTCAGAAGAGAAAGACAAACCTGTTTCTGAGAACTAAGTGATACAAGAGAGTCTCCTCAATGGCATAAGTCACTGTGCATATCAGAATCTCCGATTCCTGCCTTACACCAGACCTAGTGAATTAAAATCTTCCAACATTCTGATCCTAAGCCAGGACTGAGAACCACGGCCTCTCTGTAATATTAAGGTGTGCTCCTTTCCCCGTCTAAACTGTTGTTTGGTTTTGGGTTGTTTGGCTGTAAGACAATCAACCAAGTGCCTGCACGCAGCACAGCGTCAGCTGTACATCAGCTCCCAATGCATGCGTGCGCAGTCGGCAAGTCGTACCTGACTCTTTGCGACCCTTTGGATTACAGCCCGCCCGCCTCCTCTGTCCATGTCATTTCCCAGACAAGAATACTGTAGTGGGTTGCCATGTCCTTCTCCAGGGAATCTTCCCAACCTAGGATCAAACCCATGTCTCCTGCATTAGCAGACAGAATCTTTACCACTGAGCCACCAGGAAGCCCATTAGCTCCCAAACTAAATCCTAAATCTCCAGAGGGTATGTCGGGCTACATCATGTCCATACCAGATGCTCAGTCAATAAAGGAAATTAGTCCAATAAAAACAAAATATTAAGAAGCAGTTTAGGGAATTACCTCCCATGCTTCCCTCTTCCCTGGCCTGAAAAACAACTCCCAGATGGACCATTCATCTTAAAAGGGAGACAGGAAGCAAGAAGATAATCCGGGAAAATTCTAAATTAGAAACTCAAAAACATTAAAAAGTCAAGAAAATTCACCAGGGAAAGAGGGAAAAAAAATGGATAACAGGCCTAAGAAGTATAAAAGGAAAAAACTGGATAGAAAAGAATGGTGGTTGTTAGGCCATTCTAAATAAGAAAAATATACTAATTTGTCTTCCTTGCTCATAAAACAAACGTGACCCAATATTAAAAAGCAGAGACATTACTTTGCCAACAAAGGTCCCTCTAGTCAAGGCTATGGTTTTGCCAATAAATAGTCATGTATGGATGTGAGAGTTGGACTATAAAGAAAGCTGAACGCCAAAGAATTGATGCTTTTGAACTGTGGTGTTGAAGAAGACTCTCGAGAGTCCCTTGGACTGCAAGGAGATCCGACCAGTCCATCCTAAAGGAAATCAGTCCTGAATATTCATTGGTAAGACTGATGCCGAAGCTGAAACTCCAATACTTTGGCCACCTGATGTGAAGAACTGACTCAATGGAAAAGACCCTGATGCTGGGAAAGATTGAGGGCAGGAGAGGGGACAACAAAGGATGAGATGGTTGGATGGCATCACCAACTCGATGGACACAAATCTGAGCAAGCTCCAGGAGTTGGTGATGGACAGGGAAGCCTGGTGTGCTGCAGTCCATGGGGTTGCAAAAAGTCAGACACAGCTGAGTAACTGAACTGAACTGAAGAGCTTTTGAGTCAAGACACAAATGAATTCCAGTAACTACTTGGCATGACACCATTCATGAGCCAGTTTCTTTATCCTACCCTGTAAATGAGGTAAGACCATTTTAAGAAGATAAAGAGATAGTTGTAAAGCATCTGGCTTCTTATCCAGATGCTCAATGAAGATTAGCTCCCTTCCTCCTCAGGTGGAAATTCAGACGGTCAGATAATAAAAGACGGATGATTATCTTGCAGAAAAGGACCGTGTGGTCATACCAGCAACCATGTGAAAGCGTCTTCTCAGGCATCTGTCGCTTTCTGGCTCTTGTAACTGAGTCATTCCTCAATGCTGTCCTCAGCTACCATCTCTGATATATGCATAGCCCCAGGGAAGCTAAAAGGTAATGGTAACGTGCAGGAATCTCTAAAGTCCTTTCTGGAAATAAAACCTTAACAGCAGACTTACAAACCCCCAAGTGACCATTTAAAACCTATGCCCCAGCCATCACCCCCCAAAATAGCAAAGAGGCCTCATCTTCACTGAGGTTCAGGGCCTGACTCCACAAGACACTGATAAATAATCTTCTATCCTTCACAACTTTAAATTAGGGTACCAGGTCCTAAGCAAGCCTGGAGAAAAGTAAAAGGCGTTACTGTGATCCTGAGGCAGTAGACAAGGCTAGAGAATCATGTTAAATAAAACAAGAAAGAAGCCAGCCTTGCTCCAGGAGCCAGGAACACCACCTGAAGTCAATCGCCTGGGGAGCTGCCTGGGGCGCCTGGTTTCAGGCAGTGCTCAGGAGTACCAACTGGACAGTCGGACAACTCATCTGTCACTGTTTCTCTGAAAGCAGATAACCCAGAACTAAGTACCTTAACAGCCTGAATCTTCAGGAGTGGTCTTCTCTCTAACACACCACCAAAGTCTTTTTGGACATTATGCTTTTACTATGGCAATTCAAGATGACTATTCCAACTCAAGGTGAATTTAGTGGTTCTGATGGCCATGTCACTCATGACTAAAATATGCCTATTATGGTCAATTAATGCTCTAATTACATCAAGACCTCCTCCATCCATACCTGTGCAACTGGTTTTCTGGACCCAAATGCAGATCTTTACACATACTTCTACTACAATCAGTCTTATCAGATCTGGCAGGCTATTTCAGTCTCTTTCCACTCCTTTGACCCTTAGTTCTCTCATCAATGAAATGAACAAACTGGACAAAATGGTTTCGGTGATGTCTTCAAGTTTTAAAACTATATTTTAGCATTTACCAAACATTTATGGCAAACATTTTACTTTAAAAGCAATTTTACTCCACTAGGATTTTCAAAGGAATAAAAACAAACAAACAACAACAACAACAAAAAAAAACGCCAACAGCTACAGATTTTTGCCTAAAGGAGTCATTATCTTTGCATGCCTCTCATGCCCCTGTCTAAAACCACCCTTACTGGCTTTTAGCTCAGGATAGAATAACCTTCTCCAAACTTCCTATACTGGGAGAAGGAAGAAAAATCCCACCATTGCTGATGACCAGGATTCTCTACTATTAAAGCATGAAGAACAAGGTTTTAATGTAGACCACAAGATCGTGCTGAAACGGGAATTCAAGCGTGCAGTCTAAGTCTCTATTCAAAGTAATGATGTACACAAGAGATGTCCACAAGAATTCCCAAAAAGAAAACTCCTCAGAGATGGTGATGAAGGAGAGGGTCTGATAGAGAAGAAAGCCAAAACCTCCTGCAGGGCACTGCCCTTTAAAAAATCGTTAGGGGTGGGGATAGAATTGTGGCTAGAAGTCTCTCCTCCTAGGATTTTAAATGACAAAACGGTGGCTCAGCAGGTAAAGAATCCGCCTGCCAATGCAATAGGTACAACTGTCAGTTAACGCTAAAAAAAACTCACAGACTATGTTAACTCAATACATACAAGTGAAACTGCCTAAACAAAAACTTAACTCTCTTCAGTTCACTTCAGTCGCTCAGTCGTGTCCGACTCTTTGCGACCCCATGAATCGCATGCAGCGCTCCAGGCCTCCCTGTCCATCACCAACTCCCAGAGTTCACTCAAACTCATGTCCATCGAGTCAGTGATGCCATCCAGCCATCTCATCCTCGGTCGTCCCCTTCTCCTCCTGCCCCCTATCCCTCCCAGCATCAGAGTCTTTTCCAATGAGTCAACTCTTCGCATGAGGTGGCCAAAGTACTGGAGTTTCAGCTTCAGCATCAGTCCTTCCAAAGAAGTCCCAGGGCTAATGTCCTTTAGAAGGGACTGGTTGGATCTCCTTGCAGTCCTTGGATTTTTACCTAGTTTCATATGATCTTTGGCGATAATGTCAGAGGCCCCCAACAGTAAGGCTCATTCATTCACTGTAAGAGATGATTAAGTTCTCATCTCAATGATCACTGAACACTGCTCCTCTGCTTTAATTAGCACTTGGCTTAATAATTAGCAAGGCCCCATACAACAGTGAAACCTTACATTTCCATTAGTTAAGGGAGCTACCCATTAATATTACTCAGTAAACCAATACAGAATATTAAAAGATTTTGATAACAAAGAATTCTAACTGAAAAGGGAGGCCTTCAAGAGAACCACCACACTTTCCTATTTTCGAATTAGCCATTTAGTACACCAAGCACTCAAAACTGGAAACGGTACAATGAACCATGGATTATCTTATTCAAAGTCCTTTTGGAAGCAACAGTTCTTATTCCACCAGCACTGCCCATGGTTCAAAGCATTTTTGGATCTTCTCCTTTACAACAATCCTCAAATAGCATTAGATATTTATAGATACGTCTCTCATTTTCTTTCTTTGCACAAAACCGTTCTTATGCAATTTATTATCAAATCTTGTTTCTAAATATCTTTGGGGCTATTTTTAAAAACCAAAACTATCTCTCACCCCCAAAAACGTTTCTATTCTCCCAGTTAGTATTAATACTTTCAAAGACGCTTTGTCCTGAAATGAAGATGACAAGTCTTCCAAGTGCTAAAGTCTCTAGAGGACTTTTTAAAAATGAACAAATACTGTCTGATACTGAATTACTTCCCAAGAACTGAAAGTTTTTACCTTTTATAACTTAAACACGCTCCCCAAATTACTGCTTGTAATCAAGCTCTTCATTGTAAGTAACGTAAAGGCAATTTCAATACAAATACAATAAATCTGAACATATAACGTTGTACAATATTCAAGTAGCTCACTTGTACACTGGCTATGCAATATATCAGAATTAATCAGGTATCAATATCATAGGAAAATATGACGCTAAGCATTTTTCAGTTATCCCTTTGACTACAGAGCACCCACATCACTGCAGTGGACTTGCTGCCAATAAAATGTACAATAACACAACTTCTAACCCATAAGAAATTAGAAATGGGCTTTTTCCTTAATTTAGAATCATGTACAGGAATATAATGGGAAAGATGCAACGACTGATTTGGTTTGATTAGGTTAGGTAGGATTTATAAAAGAACTTATTATTTTTTAATTTTAATAATGCATTTTATTTAACTCCATATATTCAAAGGAGAAGGCAATGGCACCCCACTCCAGTACTCTTGCTTGGAAAATCCCATAGACAGAGGAGCCTGGTGGGCTGCAGTCCACGGGATCGCTAAGAGTTGTATACGACTGAGTGACTTCACTTTCACTTTTCACTTTTATGCGTTGGAGAAGGAAATGGCAACCCACTCCAGTGTTCTTGCCTGGAGAATCCCAGGGACGGGGGAGCCTGGTGGGCTGCCGTCTATGGGGTCGCACAGAGTCGGACACGACTGAAGCGACTTAGCAGCAGCAGCAGCAGCATATATTCAAAATATTAACATTTCAACATGTATAGCACATAAAACAATAAATGGTATATTTTACCTATTTTATTTCCTAAGCCTTGAAATTTGATGTATATTTCACAGTAATAGCACAACTCAGTTTGAAGACTGATAAAGAACTTATTCTTTCTTAAACCCGCCCCACTGGAAAGGAACTTCGTTCACATTACAAGAGGAGTGAAATCCAAATGAAGCCATTACTCCTTACACAGGAGTCAAACTGGTGGGCAGCCTGAGAACACGGAGCTTCAGCACTGCAAGGGACAGGCCTCCTGGCCTCCAAGCCTCTCCTGCCCCAACCCAACTCTTCCCCAGCCAACCCTCCCCCTCCTTCAGGACAAGGGAAAAGAAACATCACGTTCAGGAAACCATCACCAATTCTCTCAGTGCATGGAGAAACTGGGTCAAAGAGGCCCCCTTCTATACTCTCCAAAGCACACTTTCAAACCTCAACATAGCACCTCCATACTGTAGTCACTGGGTGACTAGTCTAGCCTCTCCTACTAAAATACAAACACCCTGAGGGTGTTTTGGGTCCTAAAAATGAAGATCCCCAGGGCCACACACCCTGGCTGGTGCACAGCGATCATTCGAATGACTGGGTGAACCGTTTGCGGAGAGAGACAATGGTCGGGCCCACCATCGGTATTCCCCCCGCCAACCCTCCAGCTGCAGTGTAACAAAGGCCTGAGGGACACTGACGTGTCCTGGGGGGCTCCTATTTTCCTGCCAGGCAGGGTGTTCTGGGAGGTGGATATGAAAAGGGGGTGAGGGGAGGGCAGACCTCACTCAGAGCAGTGGCAGGGGCATTACCAGAACAAAGGGTCCCTTAGCCAACATGCAGCTGTTAAACAGCGCATCCAAACTGAAAAGCTGTAACTTGAGAAATGAGCTCTGATTCAAAGGCTTAAAAACAGTATTAACAAACCTACGAAGCAAGAAGTTCCCTCCAGTACCCTCCATGCACCCACGAAAGTTTGCAACCCACTCAAGAGAGAGGGGAGTCTTTGTCTCGTCCATTACATTGTCAAAATCTACGCAAGAATGAGTATTAGAGTGGAAGAGAGAAAGGCAAAGAGAGAAGAAAAAAAGAATGGGAACGTGAGCACACACACACTCTCCGCCATCAAAACATCAGCTACTCTCCTGCAACTTCTCCCACCAAATCTTGCTCTAATTTTGACAGTGGCAGAAATCATCCAATGTTCCACGCTACTGAATCCACTTTCTGTGCTCCAGCCCAAGCCCCTTTCACACCTTTCTCAAAAATGCCCTCAGAGCCGGTGAAGACTTCTCAAAGAAGCTGCTAACAGAGAGTGAGAATTACTCGGCTGGGAGGGCTAGGGAGACCCGCTCCAGCTGCTCCAAAAGTTCAACTGTGCAGATAAGCCTCCATCTATTTTTAGGTTTAGCCCTGCCCACCCTTTTAAGAGTCTCTAGCACACTACAAGAGCTCTAAGGCAATCTAAAGCAGCATTCTCCCTTAACTGACCTCAATTCTACGTGCCTCAGGGTCTGTCTGACACCTAGATGTCTCACAAAAGACTTGTTTACTCTATGAGACTGCTGTGCTATTTATTTTTCGGTTACCATTTTTTAAAAACTTAAGAAACCAAATAAACAATCAAAATCATTGTCATCAGGATTTCTGAGTCACTGTCCATTTGCACCTTTGTTTAATGAGAATGGAAATGGTTTGCAGACTTCCACATAACTGAAGATTCTTAATCTGTGGAAAACTAGGAATGAGTCATAACCCCATTCAGGGTGAAATCTCATTTTTCAGGTGTAGTCCCTTAAAAAACAAAAGACAGGAGTGAAAAGAAAAATTATTCTATATTTCAGCTTCTCTTTCTTCAATTCCATGCTGTTCAGGTAGCTTCTCCTTTTACATAACGGAGTGAGCCCTTCATTTTTACCCTCAACAGAGTTTCCTGGCGTCCTATTCTGGTCAAGTGAGGTATTCCCCCCTCCATGTCCCAGTCACGGTATGAGTTTTAAGTATCAACTTCCAACTTGTAGTGGCCTTTTCTGTCTCAGCAGATGGTCAACTGACTAGCTGGGCAATGGTCTCCACATCCATTCCTTCAGGCAGGAAGGGGCAGACTGGACTAAACTGAGCCTTTCTCAGAAGCTGGTCCGCAGATCGTCATAGAAACGGAGTGACAACAGTCTGCATACTGAAGCTGCCGCTGCTCTGTAAAGACAGTTTCGAGGGCCAGACACCCTGTGGCATCTAGAAATGACATGGCAATATAAGCGGTATGTCTTTTTTCTGGTTATAAACCCCGGAGAGAAAATGAAGCGACCTTCTCACCATCCTATCCACCTGGAGGCAATGGCCTTTAGCAATCGAAAGCAGGACACCCACGCATGTTTACCGCTGACAAGACACACATTATCTTTAAGAGCTTGCGATTTTTTGAAACAACAAATAAGCGTGGATTAACTGATCATTTCTCTTCATTTCCCCTTTCCCCTCACCAGAAAAAAAAGAGCGAATTTGGAAAAACATTACTCTCCTTCCCAGCTCGAGTAAACCAGAACGCAACCAACTCTTTAAATTTAAATGATGAAGCACCTCTACTTCCAACTACCTGGCAACCAAACAACCCTCCACATAATGATATCCAGCTCAATACTGACATACCATCACACTCAAGACGATACTTGTATGAAAAGCTTAGGGGGAAATGCACACCAAGTTAATCAGCATGATCACAGTTCAATCTATCAGGAACAGAAATGTGGCAACATAATGGCAAGTCACAGACTATCAGAAGGAGAACAGTATTTTTTAAACTTGTTCTGGGGCTCGCGATTTAACCCTTTCAGTTCAATGCAATACTTTCTTAAAATGCACAGAGATACACAGTTGGCCTCTTCCCATCAACACCAATCAGGTGGGGAAAATTGTTTTTTTCTTGCTGGAAACAACTGTTCTAATTAAACCTTTGGGAGTGAGATTCTTGAGTAAGAGTCTATTTTCTTATTTTAATCTCTAAACATGCCTGACACCCAGTATTCACTAAAAGTGGACTGCTGAATTTAATTATCTACCCTAAGCCCATGTACACTGTTTCAGCTGTTCCCCTTTTGTGGTTAAAAGTGTTCTTAGCCACTTGTGGTCTTTATTATTAAGGACAAGTATGTGACTGGATTCCTTAAAACCTCCAGGCATACTGCTTGAGTAGCCAATGCTACGACTGTAGCTCTAAGCTGAAATCAAAAACACGCACAGCTTGGGCTGACGCTGAGCTAGAAGAGCAGCAACACCACAAGTGCTAGGGCTGCACCATCCAGTCCAGGAGCCACCAGCCACACCAGGCAGTTAGTCTTTCCTGGTGGGCCAGTGGTTAAGACTTCACCTTTCAGTGCAGGGGCTGCAGGTTCCATCCCTGGTGAGGGAGCTAAGATGCCACCTGCCTCAGGGCCAAGGACCAAAGAACCGAAACAGAAAAACAGAGGGAATACTGTGACAAATTTAATAAAGACTTTAAAAATGGTCCCCATTAAAAAAAGAAGGGCAGTCCAAACTGAGATGTGCTGTATGTATCAAATACACACTGACTTTCAGACTCAGTGCCAACAGAAGGTACAATATCTCAATGTCCATATTAAGTAGTTGAAATAGTATTTTTGTGTATTTTGAGTTGAATATTAAAATTAATATCACTTGTTTATTGCTACTACAAAGTTTTAAATCCCATGAGGCTCACTTTGTACTTCTATCAGACAGTGCTAAGTTGGAGCCAGACAGATTTAGGTTTAATTCCCAAGACCAATAACTCCCTTGGTTTTGTGCAATCTGAACATCTGACCGATATCTGGGTTAAATTCCTCCTCCTATGAAATTACAATGATGTCATCTTCTTCACTGGTCGTGGCTGAGGGAAAGTGAGGACTTAGGACATATCGGCTAGAACAGCAGAAACGCAGTGAACGGCAGCAAGCAAACAGACAGACGGTAACTCATTCTTCTGCCACCGCCACCAAAGCGCTCAAACAAGCATCACAAAAAGCCTCTCGATGGGTTAACAAAAGGGCTGTTCTTTTAACACTGTGTGACCTGTCACTGTATTTCAATATTTCTATGTCTGAAAAATACCCTTCAACCATACTGATTAACTTGACTCGGCAACATTGACCAATACTCCAAGACCATATTTCAGTGATTTCTCGTTTATTTTTACATAAATAATATTTTCTAACCTAAAGGTACATTGTTTGAATGCTGTTCCAATTTTATCAGAAGAAGCATATCAGAAAGATTCATTTGATCATACACAACAAGTTTAAGACAAAAAGAAAGCAGTCAAAATCTCACACAAAATGAGGCTTCTAAAATTTCAAAGTCCAAAAACTACTGGAACTTACTTGGTATACATTTAGGAGGGAGGAAAGACCTTACCCCTACCTAGAATGAACATATGAATATTTCTAATACCACTCTAGGACCTACTCAGCAAAAAAAAAAAAAAAAACAGAAAACAAGAAAAAGTTACCTGCTGTTAGTAAATCAGCAAGCTTGTAAGAAAAAATTATTACAAAAATCAAGTTAAGTTGTTCAAGCTAAGCACTAATAATAATCTGGGAAGAAAGGAAGCAAGACTGTATGGTGAATAAAATCCCGTGTCTCATACTGAAGCCTAACACATCTCTACAATCCCAGCATATCAAACTCCACCGCAGTTGGCAGATGCCAACTCTAGTAAACGTCTGACCCTATGAGGGCAGGTCACCTTCCCTGTCCCGGTGAGCTGTTAAGGAAGCCTGTGTGTAGAATGCCCGAAATTTACCTGTAAGTGGAGAAGGAAGAGACAAGGAACTGTGGCCTTGGGGAGAACGGACTAGAGCGAACACACTGGTCCTCAGGTGGGTCAGTTTTCTGGAGAATGACCTTGACACCATCTCTAGCGTTCCAACAGACACCAAAGTTCCCATAATCTATCGTGATGTGATGTGATACTTCACGTCTTGCAAGTCACAGCCGATTACCCAAATGCTCTCAAATTTCCTTTTCCCCACTGAAAACTAGTCAGCCGTAGAAGAAATTAAGAACCTTGGGCACACTCATTGACCACCGAAGGCCTTGAATTATTGTGGCTACCAGCCGTGACCATGGGTACTCACAGGGAGGGGTATAAGGTGTGATTTTACATTAAGGAGATGGATGCTTTCCAAAGTGAATTAATAGCAGGAAGAGGGGAGATTCACAGAATGAACAAAAAGGCACCAGTCTGCCACAGTGCCTGGCTACCCACAAGTGAGTCTTAAACCCAAAGTTAATCAGGCTGCTCACAAAGTAGTCCCCCAAAATTACTGACATAATTTTAACATATATTTCTTTTGTGAGTCTTTCCCCAAGCACATGTCACAGAGCTAAATATAAACTGCACAACAAATAGTTGTTCAGAATAGTATTTCTTAAATATCTGGCAGTCCAGTGAACTCCTGAGTTTATAAAAGGATAATCTCGTCCCATTCTTCTTTAACACTCTCGAGGTTTCAGACTGCAACAGCTGACCCTTGAACAAAGCATGGGTTAGGGGCGCTGATCCTGGGGCTAAGCTGAAAATCCACACAGAACTTATAGTCGACCCACCATATATGCTCCTCAGTACCCATGGTTCGACATTTGTGGACCATGTAGTACTGTAATATTTACTACTGAAAAAAGATCCAGACGTAGTTCCGATCAGTGTTGTTCAAAGGTCATCTCTACTTCCCTTCTTCCCTTCTCAAAGCAGACACAGCTGCTCTATCCTGTTTCCACCTTCGTTCAAATCTTTCTACTGCCCTTTACCATATCGACTCAACGTCTTTCTGTTTATAAATCTATCTCGAGCCACAGATTCCGAGCTTAGTCAAAGCACCAGTTCTCTCAGAAACTTCCTGTCACATTTTTGGAGCTAATCTTCCATCTATGCATATCTCACTTTAAAAAGTCATTGCTCTCTGAAATTTCGCAGAAGACTAAGCAAAGAAAAAAATGATCAGACTTCTAGAGTAAGTTCCCTACCACCCCAAACCTGAAACTAACACACAAAACATCCCAATTCCAGAGAACTCAACCAAGAAAGCTCACATAATATAGCCTTTGTCACAAGTCGGTTTTTCCCTTCATCAAAAAGCTGCAAACCTATGTAACACAAAGCCTGGAATCAACTTTAGAAAACAAAAAACTAACCCTCCTCCCAGGCCATGCAAGTCTCATCCAGTCATATACATCCCAAATACAACGGGAAGGATGAAGAAAAAAATTCAAACAGATGCCAAGAGTCTCAGAGTTAGGACATCTTTTCAATTTGTCATTTGCTCAAAGACGGTCATTGAAAAGAACCAAGAACAAATTAACCATTCATCTTAGAAACCCATCCACATGAAGAAAAGGCATTCTGACATAAGAGTTAACAAAACACGGAGTCCACCAACTTGCTTATCCAACTCTGGAGCTCCCTAACTCTTCCCAAATTACTAAATAAAGGAACACTCTGAAGCCGTATCATTTGTATTTATAGTACATTTTCCATCTTCGTTCTATATATAATCAGCTACATCTCACTAAAACTCATTTTTATTATGTCTGGGAATCTTTTCTGTTAATGATCACTGGAATAAATAGCTATTGACCAGTTCAGAGGAGAAAAAGCACAATGTTCATTTTCCTCCCCTATTTTTTTTTAAACTGTGCAACTATTCATAAGTTCTTGTTTTGTCTTCCCCTCATTTTAAAACTCCTTCAACACAATTAGCAATTCAATTCTACCGCAAAATACAGTTTTAGAAATGAATAGGCAATCTTCACAACAGTTTAAATTTGCCCTCTGTCAAAGCCTATTTACATAATACAAAAGTCCGAAAGACAAGTTCCAATTACATGCTGGCCCCAGCAATGCTGAGCAAAAGTAAGACTCTGGCTTGAAGGCACAGTATGAGAAACCTGGGAATAAAACTCGAGTTGGTCAAGACCAAAATACGAAAAAAGAATTACACCTCCTTTCCCTGCTTTTTGGGCTAAAACAGATACTCATTTCCATTTCCTTGGAAGGGGTTAAAAAGAAAGAAAACAATGAGAGCTTAATAATTATAAAAAGTATAAAAACTATGGGGCTTCCCTGGTGGCTCAGGGAATCTGCCTGCCAGTGCAGGAGGCCTGGGTTCGATCCCTGTGTAGGGACGATCTCCTGGAGGTGGAAATGGCAGCCCACTCCAGTACTCTTGCCTGGGAAATCCCACGGACAGAGGAGCCTGGAGGCTGCAGTCCATGAGGCGGCAAAGAGCTGGACACGACTGAGAGACTGAGCACAGAGGCACGCAGTGAAATATACGCGCTCTCTAATAAAGCACTATGTTGTGTAGTGTAAGTAAAACTGTTCCTGCAGTTAATTTCAGAACAAATCTACAGAGACAACTTTGAAGTACCCAAACAGCAGAATGCCCAGCTGCTTGAGCCTCTGGGACACTGAGAGTGCAAGCACTGGTGACGCTCTCTCGGGCAACAAGCCGCTCTGCCAGGCAGAAACGAGGGTTCTGCGGGCGATCCCTAACGAGCGGGCCGCACACCATCCAGAGTGGAAACCACAGCAGCGCGGCTCCTGTGCGAGGCGCCTGGGTGGGCTGGCTTGCCCTTTGCTCAATCTGCTTTCACACTTGCTTGTCTCGAGGTCACCCGATGCTCTCAGCAAGTAACACCCAAGAGCCCGGGATCAGACACACAGCACTATCCTTGATTTACCGCCTTCAACCCCATCTTCCTGTTTCCTCTTCTGCCAGCAGGGAAACCAACCTCTGATCCAAAATGACACTTTGATGACCTAAAGTTTCCTGTACCCCTGAGTGAAACCAGGAACAGCAACTAGCCCAAGCGAGGGTCTCTGAACTACAGCCGCCCTGAAAGTCTCCCCCACCTTGAGCTACACCACATACTAACGACTACCTATGAGACATAAAGCCGGGCTTCCCTGGTGGCTCAGGGGTGAAGCATCCGCCGGCTAGTGCAGGAGACTCCGGTTCGATACCCGGTCTGGGACGATCCCCCACGCTGCAGATCAACTAAGCCTGTGAGCCACAACTACTGAGCCTGCACTCTAGAGCCCGGAAGCCCCTACCAGAGAGGAGCCCCCTCCTCGCAGCTCCTAGAGAAAGCCCGTGTGCAGCAACGAAGGCCCAGCACAGCCAAAAATAAGCCAATCTTCAAAATAAAACAAAGACACAAAGCCTACAGCCTTCCAGGCAGGGTCTGCTGTGAAATTCTGCTCACCTTCTAAGGCTCTGATTCCACGAAACAGCAGCAGACTACGGCCTGGGTTCAAAAACAAACCAAAAAACACCAACCATAGGCAGGACCTTTAGCCAAGCCGGAACCCTCCACGAGCTGTCTCCAGATTATGCACTCTTCAGGACATCCCTGGCTGTCCAGTGGTTAAGACTCTGAACTTCCACTGCAGGGGGTCACTGGTCTGACCCCTGGTCGGGGAACTAAGATGATCCTGCCTGCCACGGCATGGCCCCCTCCCCCCAAAAAAGACCATGCACTTTTATTCCACTGACTGCTCCGCAGCATGCTTATAGTGCTGATTCATGACACATAGCTTTCTGTGCAGTGGTAGAGAATCGCAGAGAGCTCAGGCTTTTCGATCAGACTTGAGCGAGCCCCAAAGCTTGGCTCTGCTACTTAACCTCCTGAATAAGTGTGAGCCGATGACTTAACCTCTCTGTCTTTCTGTGCCTCTGCTTCCTGATTTGTAAAACTGGGAAAATATATGCACTGCGAGATAAAGATTAGAGGAAGTAATTAATATAGGTACTTTGGCACAGGGCCAGACACATGTTAAGTGCCCAGTAACTCAGCACAATACAAACAGAAACTAATTATTTCTCTTTTCTTGTGTGTTGTTCCTATACGGATTTTCAGATATGCCGGAATCTAAAGTTTTCCCTCAGAAGCTAATTCCAACCTGTAACCTACAATCAGTGGTTTCAAACTTTATATAGAATAAACTCACTATATGGAATGAAATCATTACATATTAAAATAACCTGTTTTTATGAAAAATAATTATATTTCCCCAAAACATAAGTTTAATGAAAAAGTGGCTTGTTTTATATTTTTGCATATATTTTATATCTCTCTAACGTCTGGCTTGCGATTACTAGATTCTCATGTCTGCTTCTACATTCAAACGATGTAATATATGAAGTTCTGACTGAAGTATATGAAAAAAAATTCAGCTTCAGATCCACAGCTAGGAAAAGAGTTTTTTAGCCTTTTCAAATAATCGTGAGTATTTTCTTTTGATATTATACTAAAACTTGACAGCGGTAGGTAGTTCGCCGTACGTCAGGGGTAAGTCCTCTGTTAAAGTCACTGGTCTTCCACTCTGAATGAACCCTTTACCTACGGGGTACCATGTGGACTTCCCTGGTGGCCCGTGGTTGGGGCTCCATGCTTCCACTGCGCAAGTCTGAGCCCTTGGTCAGGAAACTAGGATCCCACATGCCATGCAGCATTGGTGGGGCCGGGGAGAAAAAGACATTATAAAGGCTGAGATTTGATAAAAGTGAAAAGTTCCTGCTTCGTGGAGCACGTTAAATAAAACCGACATTAGTTTTCACTCAGAGCACACAACTGTTCAGTTACCATGACTACTCAAGCTCACCTGAGCACCCCCGCCTTGGCTCAGGCTAGCACACCAGCAGTCTTATCCAGCGCTGCTTGTGCAATGCCGGTTTCCCCGGTGGCTCAGCAGCAAAGAATCTGCCAGCAATGCAGGAGATGTGGGTTGGATCCCTGGGTCAGGAAGATTCCTCTGGAGGAGGAAACAGCAACCCACTCCAGTACTCTTGTCTGGAGAATCCCATGGGCAGAGGAGCCTGGCGGGCTACAGTCCATGGGGTCACAAACAGTCGGACACAACAGAGAGACTAAACCCAAAAGAATACCGGCTGCATCAAAGGCCACAAACACAAGAACAGACTGGAAGAAAACATTTATAAAGCATATATTCAATAAGGGGTTTCAGTTCAGTCGCTCAGTCACGTACGACTCTTTGCGACCCCACGGACTGAAGCACGCCAGGCTTCCCTGTCCATCACCAACTCCCGAGTTTACTCAAACTTATGTCCATCGAGTCAGTGATGCCATCCAACCATCTCATCTTCTGTCATCCCCTTCTCCTCCCGCCTTCAATCTTTCCCAGCATCAAGGTCTTTTCCAAGGAGTTGGTTCTTCACATCAGGTGACCAAAATATTGGAGTTTCAGCTTCAGCATCAGTCCTTCCAATGAACATTCAGGACTGACTTCCTTTAGGATGGACTGGTTGGATCTCCTTGCAGTCCAAGGAACTGTTAAGAGTCTTCTTCAACACCACAGTTCAAAAGAATCAATTCTTTGGCGCTCAGCTTTCTTTCTAGTCCAACTCTCACATTTATACATCACTACTGGAAAAACCATAGCTTTGACTAGAGGGACCTTTGCTGGCAAAGTAATGTCTCTGCTTTTTAATATGCTGTCTAGGTTGGTCATAGCTTTTCTTCCAAGGAGCAAGGGTCTTTTCATTTCATGTCTGTAGTCAACAAGGGGTTAACGTACAGCATATATAAAGAACTCCTTCAACTCAATAACAAAAATTTAACCCAATTTTTAAAAATGGGCAGAGAACTTGGAATATTTCTCCAAGGAAGATAAACAAATGGCCAATAAACACATGAAAAGATGCTGAATATTATTAGTTATTTGAGAAATGTAAATCAAAACTACAATGAGATACCACCTCACACCCATTAGAATGACTACTATTGAGGGGAAAAAAAAAAAAAAACAACAAGAGGACGTGGAGAAACTGGAATTCTTGGGCACTGCTGATGGAAATGTGAGACAGTGTTGACCACCACGGGAAAAATGTATGGCAGTTCCTGAAAAAATTAAAAACAGAACTACCATATAATCCAGCAATTCCACTTACAGGTGTATACACTCCAAGAATTGAAAGCAGGAACTTCAAGAGACATTTGCACGCCCATGTCCACAGCAGTATTATTCATAACAGCTAACGGGCAGAAGCAGCTCTACTGGTTGAAGAGTCTACTGGTGGACAAATGAAGAAAGAAAACGTGGTACATCCATACACTGAAATACTATTCGGTCTGAGAAGGATATTCTTAGACACAAGCGGACGTTGAGGACCTGATGCTAAGTGAAACAAGCCAGCAACAAAAAAGACAAACGCTATTATGACTCTACTTATATAAAGTACCCAGAACAGCCAAACTGAAAGGAAGAAAGTAGAATGGCGGGGGCTGGGGGGTTAGGCGAAATCTGCTGACTGTCTCCTCCCCCTCTTCTGGGGGCAGCGCTCCCCTGTCACCAAGTCACTACCCACACCGCTTCCAGAACAAACAATCCAAAATAAAAACCAAGGCTCCTCCCTTTGGCTTCAGGAGGATAAACTCAATTCCTAGCGTGACACGGAGACACTCCACCCACTCCACCTTAACCACCCACACGACACAACACCACCCGCTGCTCAAGCACACAGGGCTGGCTGTGGTTCTCTGACCAGACGCTGTCCTGGTAGGACCACTGTTCTATTGCTTCTCTCCTCAGCCCATGCCTGGCCAACTCCTATACTCATGCTTTAAGATCCAATCCGAATATCCCATCCCTCACCTGTGTCCCTTAGAGCTTTTTAGGCATCACTGTCATATCACAAGTTTCCATCTCACCCAAAAATTATCTGCGGGCCTTCTCTGGTGGTCGAGGCTTCTAAAGCAGGGGCGTGGGTTCCACCCCTGGCTGGGGAACCAAGTTTCCACAGGCTGTGCAGCGCAGACAAGAAAAAAAATTATCTTTGTGTTCCTAGTGGCTGGTTCCATTCATTTTGCTCATTTTCTTCAATGTGCTAATATTACTTACAACTGGCCTAAGATTAATTTTTGTTTTATGAGCGAGATGCTTACCCTCTAGAGATACACTTTAGTGACATGAGCTGCGTCTTACTCTCCACCGGTTCTTTCAGGGCCTGGCACATAACAGGACGCTTCCAATGCCTGCTGAACGGAACCCCCAGATACTTTTCCCTAGAAAGTCAGCTTCATGCTCATATACTTTCCCCTCAAAGTGTCTAAGCTCTGCTTTAAGATGCTGATTCTTACATCGAATTGTACTTAGAATACTCCGCAATGAAACAAAGTTGTGAGCAACTTATTAGGGCACTAGAAAACTCTTGTGTCCTAAAACAGGAAGACACAAATAACTTACTTCTCAACAGGCAACACACACTGTCAAAGTGAAGTCAGTGCCTTCTGCGTAGGTCTCCTCTTATCTTCCATCATCCTGGACCACGGTTTGTGCTGAGAAGATTTTTCTCCAACAACAGCTGCAACCACAGACGAAATCCAGCAGCATGCGATAGCAGGTATTGTTTACTCCATTTTAGACTCACAAAAACTACTAAAAAAACACGACATTTCGAAAAGGCTTTGTATGCAGCCCAAGGTCGCAAAAACTACTGAGGGGGCAAGCAAAACTTAAAACCCACACGAAGTTGTGGGGACTTCAGTCAAGTCCCTTCATCTCAGGACGTAAAGCACAAGAACAAAGGTAATGACTCCACTCTAACAGGGTACACAGGGTAACAGAAGATCCAGAAAAAAAAAAGAGTTTATCCAGTCACTCTCCTTTGTATTCTAAGATTATTCTACCACCTATCACACGCAACACGCAGTGCTTCCTTCAAGACACATCCAGGCCCTCCTTCATTCTGCCCCAAAGGCCACTCTGTTAGCAAAACCAAGAACTGCCTGCAATTTACAACAGGCTTTGTAAGTGAGCCTTGGCTTTGGAGTGAGACTGATCTGGACCAGTGTTCTGGATCTCGCTCTTACCAGCTGTGTGGCCAAGGATCCTCATAGCTTCTTGGAGCCTCAAATTCCTTAACTGAAACACGGAAATAAAAACTCCCTCACAAGACAGTGAACAGACAGCATCCAGAACAGAGTAAGCACTCAGTAAATCCATAAATCCACAGGCTCCTTCACCCTGTCCCAACTCTAGCAGGATGCTGTCTCCAATTCTTGCATCCACACCAGATCAGAATTCAAAGTACTTGGTCCTCTGCAAAATCAGAAAAAGAATCACAGAATCTTGTCCAGCCCACCTGTTCTGTGGATACCAAGTTCACAACCAAAACCACCACAGTCAGCTAACAGCCAAATCAGAGGAGGATCCGGGCCTTTTTCACCACCCACGTCAAAATTCTGAATCAGTGGCACATATTTTTCAGGAGATTGTCAATAGAGACAGCAAAACATCAAGACAAAAAACTATGAACTGGTTAAAACATTTGACCCACACATTCTTATGCCCTAGAATTATCCCACATGTCACATCAAGAAGCGCCAAGGTAACTCTTTAAGAAAACACAAGACAGACTTTATACAATGGCAAATACTCAGTGTGCCAGCATGTTCTAGGATACAGCATTGCAGATATGGTCTCCTTTTTTTAATGCCATTGCCACATAAGGTCCTATTACTTAACCCCAGAAGCCAGGAGGCGGAAAGTGCAAGCAAAGAAGGCAAAATGCCTAACAATAACACCACTTGTCAAACAAAAGCAGATTAATCATTAATAGCCTTTTCAACACAATCACCCTCGAACAACCACTCACTCGGTAAATATTACCGAGTCCCTACCCTATGCTAGGAGCTAGGGAAGAGTGTGACATAAGCCCCAGGAAAGGGAATGAGACACAGTGTAAAAATTTACAACGCAGGACAGAAAGTGGCATGCCGGAAAGGCTTGAGAAGTCAGAAAGAGAAACTCTATACCACTACTAAGAATAAAGCAGGGTTTCAACAGGAAATATCCTTCAAGGCTCATATAAAAGCCGAGTCAAATCTGGACGTGTGGAGATGGTAAGGAACGTTCTGTGTGTTCCCAGAGTCAGATCCCAGCACAGGCGTGCAGAGTGACCAGCGAGGGTTTTTCAAACGCGTGAATGGGCAAAGGCACGTCCAGTTCAACACAGCAAAAGAACAGGTTCAAAGCATGTGGTGGGCCGGACAGAGGCTTTATTCTGTGGGCACTGAGGAACTACTACTGTTTTCAAGCAGGGCAGCGACAGGACCGAAGCTCTACTCCTGCAAGAATTAAACTGACAGAACATACAACAGCTGACAGCTGAAAGAGCAACCTGGCTGTTCTATCACCGAGCTCCTCTACACCCGCACCAGACTTGGCTCTGCTCTCGGTCGGCCCCTCTCCTCAGCAGTCCTCCACCCCAACCAGCACTGACAACGCGTGTGGTGGCCCACAGGCAGGAACATCACACAGGCCGGGTCACAGTACGCAGACAACCAGGCGGCGGTGGAGGCGGAGCCCAAAGCTCCTTTCCCGCTCATCAGCAGGGGTCCCAGGAAGTTCTCCAGAGCCTGTCCTTCTCAACTCAGCATTCCCTCTCACCAGCCACGTGGTGGGATCCCAACCACAGGGAAAGAGAGAGGATTTCACATCAGCTTCTAAATGCTTTCGCCCAAAGGTGATATGTGTCATTTCTGCTCAACTTCACTGCTTACAGCAGGACACGGGTGGACTTGAGAGACACTGGGTGATGACTCTTTTCACATGAGTAAGGAAGAACTAGAAAGCCTGGTGAGCAGCATCACAAGGTCATGTCTTTACAATGCCCAGGAATCAATTATTACATTTTGGGGGAAAAAAAAAATGCCTAGTTTCTTTGCAGTTAGGTAATATCACAGTAAACTTGTTCTCGAGGCATCAAAGTTATCAACAAATTTCCCTAGCTTTATGGATATCATGAATCTCACACTGATTATGAAATAATGTAATCTATAAAAGAATTCAGCATCATCTACTGCAGAATTCTCTTTGTCTTCACATCTATTATTCTTTCAGAACTCATTTCCAAGCTTTCATACAGACTATTTCACCCTGCTCTAATCTGATAAATGTCTCATTTATTCCTTATTTGGAAGGAGATAACAGATAAGGAATATATATATTCAGTCTGATCAAACCATTTCTGCCCTCCGATTAAGAGTCCTTGGCATAATCCAAAGCAGGTTAAGAACAGCAAGGGAGCTTCCCAGTGATCTAGTGCTCGTGACTTCAGAGTGTTCACTGCCGTGGACCAGGTTCAACCCCTGGTCAGGGAGCTGAGATCCCACAAGTCACATGGTGAGGCAAAAACAAACAAAAACAATGAAAGCTGCCAACTACTTATATTGCATGGTTTCATTAATGAGTAACCATGAGTAGTCACGGGGCTATAACTTCTTCGGCTACAAGTCTACTCTAAATGCAGGAGAGGCAAGCTAACAACAACGCGCGCACACGCTTTAGAAGCACAATCCTACTTTCAAACCCCAGCTCTCCCCGTTGCTAACTGCGGAAGCTTGGCCAAGCCACACGATCTCCGTGAAGCTGGACGGTCCACACCGACAGCACAGTTAACCCCAGCTCCTTCACAGGGCCATCCCAGGGTTAAAGGAGACAACCTATATGAAATGCTATACGGCAGATGCTCCAAGAAGTGTCAGGCAGCATAAATGTTTTGATAAGCATGGAATATGGTTTTCTTTACCATTTTATTAAGATTCTCCAAATCAGGAGAGGTAAAAAGCACTTTTGATTTCTAACTGTGTAGTTGAGAAGCCTCTCACATACAAGGGGCATCAGAGCAGACAGTCAAAGAGCACACTTTCGCCCACCACTCTGCACAGTGGCTTCACAACTGAACTGGAACCAGCTATCTCCCTACCTCTGAGAGTCACACCAAGAACAGAGACTGTGCAGTGTTCAGAAGCACCACTTCTTAGCATCCAAAGGCATTTTCAAGATGTTTCAGTCTAGATGTTTCCAAACTGATTTTGGCAATGGGAATTTCTTCAAAGGAATTATCAGAAGAAACCCACAAAAGTAAAATTTTTCAAGTGGAGTTACTCTATGGGGAACAATTTGGTCTCTTTCTCATGGCGTTCCCAACCCTACTTGGACCCCTGATGTAACTCTAAGGAATCCCGAGGGATTAAGAATACCTTTTGAAAAAGGAAAATAAACTAAAAAACAAAAATGGATGCACTTCACAGAAATCGGGGATGGGAAGGGTGTGCCTAAGTGACCTGCCCCTGGCTGTCAGTAAAAAACTAAGTCTAGAACCCACATCTACTGAATCCGAATCTTCTGCCTATCCACTAACAATCAAGTTTTTCTCAGCTACGGAATGCTCTGCATCAAAATTTACCTTTACCTATATCACAGTCCAACAGTTTTGATTCTTAAATTTTATATCTGACATCCTTACTTTCTTACTAGTCTTATACACTCTCACATTACATTCTGCTAATACTTTTTTATATCTTAAAATTTTATTTATTTTGTATTGGAGTATAGCCAATCAACAATGTAACAGTTTCAGGTGGACAGCAAAGGGACTCAGCCATACATATACATGTACGCATTCTTCCCCCAAATTCCCCTCCCATCAAGGCTGCCACTTAACACTGAGTAGAGTTCCCTGTGCTAGACAGCAGCTCCCTGCTGGTTATCCACTGTAAACAGAGCAGTGTGTACGTGTCTACCCCAAACTCCCTAACTATCCCTTCCTCGCAACCATAAGCTTGTTCTCTAAGTCTGAGTCTGTTTGGCAAATAAGTTTATTTATATCATGTCTCTTCTCTTATTACTTTGTTCCCCAGTAATCTTGCCATGTGTCCCAGAACAACTGCAGTGAAACATGTAACTCCTAGCACTGCTGTATTACCAGGCCTTTTAGGTTAACGCCCCAAACCACGGGCCAAGAAAGAAAAAGTAACCCAGACTCAAGGGGCAAATCCTCTGAAATGTTACAGGCTGAGATCCTGGTCCTCGCCTGATCTGCTAAACGTTGTCGCTCCCCTTTTATCTCCCAAAGGGCAGCGTGTCAAGAAAAACCTAGGATTAAAATGACTCAAGTTGCCAAGGGGAGAAAACAGTGAATGCAGGATGGCACGCGTTTTAAGACTCAAGTCCAAGCAGTGTGATTGTAACAGGGAAAAGAAGAAGGTGAAAACTCTTCTGACCCAGGAAGATTTCCAAAGCAACAGCCCTCTGAAAATCCAGGTCAGCGGAAAAGATGTCCTCAAAACTCCACGTAAGAGGGTTCCTATGAAACCAAAACACCCAGACACATCCATGAAATCTGCACAGTTCAAGAATCAGGTGTGCTACATAAAAAACTGGGTGTTTCCAAGATCACATTTGTTCTCCCACAACTGAATAACAATCTACAGGTTCCAGGCAGCACTGTTATAGAGCTATCATAAATCAACTCTTCTAGGAATGATTTATCTACTAAGTCAACCAGCAAATCTTTCTCTATAACCAGGACTAGGCTAAAGATCAGCCACATAATACTGTTAAGAATGCCCAACAGAACTGACATACTTTAGTGTTATCAACAGTGCCCAGAGACCAACTTACACAATTTACCGGACTTATAACTTGCGATGCAACCAATTCTTCCTACCTATAGTACAGAAAATTCTGACAAACGTTACCTAATTAAAAACCACTGCTATCATAGGTGAGACCAGTTAACTCATCTGTCTCGCAGAAAACTGTGTGGCCATATTAGTAAGTGAAGAGCATGGATCAATTTTTAATTTTATTTTTATTTTCCCGGTTAAACCACAATGTCAACACATGACTGTGATTTGGGGCACATATGTGAATTCTGCATGTCCATTATTAGATACAGTGTTGATTTTTAAAGCTTCTTACATGCATTTGGATGTGCAGTAGAATGGCCACAGATCCTCTCTCATGGATCCCTCTGTGTAGTTGCTGTTCAGTAGCCCAGTCATGTGAGACTCTCTGCAGCTCCAAGGACTGCAGCACACCATGAGTCTGAGCAAACTCCGGGAGACGGTGAAGGACAGAGAAGCCTGGCATTGCAAAGAGCTGGACACGACCGAGTGACTGAACAAGAAGGCTTCCCTGTCCATCACTATCTCCCAAAGCTTGCTCAAACTCATGGCCGCTGAGTGAGTCAATGATGCCACCCAACCATCTCATCCTCTGTCACCCGCCTCTTCTCTGTGTAGTATGCAGAAGGTTACCTAACTCTGTATCATCTCTATAAGTCTTATCTCAAACACTCCTGCACCGCATTCCTGGAGTTAATGAGGACTGCTAATTAAGGTGCTGCCAAAGATCATGACCATCAGTCTTTATCTGAAAGTTCCCTTATGGGCCTTTCAATACTGAGAACCAACCTTAGATTAACTCTCAGTGCTTAAGAGAGTAGGGAGTATGTTTCACGAGCTTCTTTCTATTCTTTCAGAAATACAGAGTTCTTTTACTTATAATTGGTTGCCCGTAGGTTCAGTAATTCTACTAGTAATTTTACTATGGCGTTTAAAACTTCCTTTTAAATACTGGATTAAAACAACAACAACAACAACAACTTTAAGATTATAGAGAGTTCGTTTTCTGGCGGCCTAGTGGTTAGGATTCCAAGCTTTCAATCTCTGGGTTCAACCCCTGTTTGGGGAAACTAATATCCTGCAAATCACACAGTGCAGGCAAAAAAAAAAAAAAAGATGGAGAAGTAAACGGTAAACAGGCACTCGTATTCTGCCAGTGGGAGTGTAAATGATAATAAGCTTTCTGTAGACAACAATATTTATTAAAAGCTGTTGAAACATACAGTCTTTGCTCTAGCAATTCCACTTCTGTGAGAAATAAGTAAACAAGAATACCAAGATTATGTACATGGCTGTTCATCACAGCAGTGTTTACAACAGGATAAACGGGGAAGGGAGGGACGGAGGGGAAAGGAAAGAAACACCTCTCCTAAGAAAGTAATGAGGGCACTCCCTCCTGATCCACTGGTTAGCGCTCCAGGCCCTCACTGCCAAAGGCATGGATTCAGTCCCTGATCAGGGAATTAAGATCCCACGAGCTGTGTGACATGGTCAGAAAATGGAAAAAAAAGTTAAAAAGGTAATGAGTGATCTGAGGATAAATCTAAATCCATACAATGAAATGCTATATAGGCACTGTATTCACTTGACGTTGCGTAAAAATATAGTTGTGAAACATACTTAATAATCTGTTTATACATAAGAGAATCGATCACATACGGTATACATAAATGCACACACACCTTCTACAAATTTAGTTTGGGAAGAAAAACACCAGTTGTACCCAAAATATTTTCCAGGCAGTGTCATTTATTCTTATGTGTACTTTTTTGTTTATGGCTAATTCCTGAATTTCTGCAGGGACTGTACATTACTGCTGTTAGTAAAAATAAAACAAAAAATCTCTCATGAATCATGAAAACTCTGATGACTTCTAGAATAAGAGATTATATAGCAGAAACTGAACTTTAAAAATAAATCTACTGGCAAAGTCAAAGTTACACAAAGTTCTGCCAAAATCAGAGCTCACAGTGGATGTTCCTTTCACATAATTACTTATTTCAACTCTTGGTAGCAATGTTCTTGATGCATGAAGAGGTTGGGCCCTGAAGTCAGAGACCGGCATTCAAGTCCTCATTCTGCCACACGCTGTGAGGCCCTGAGCAAGCTCTCCAGCCTCAGGTCTCCTCATCCACTAACTGTGTGTAGCTGACCCCACCTCTCAGAGCTGTGGGGATTGAAATGAAATAAGGCTGTACAGAACACAGCGGACTGAGCTTGGCACACGGAAAGCAGTAACAAATGACGGCAGCTGTTACTATTATTGTTGCTATCACACATTAAGAAACAAAATCAAGAGTACTTAAGAACAGGAATGGTATCTCTATTTTTGATCATCCCTGGACCCCCAGCACCTAGTAAGTTACCCTAAATGTCTGCTGATTAAGTATACCTATTAATACAAATAATTATTACCCTCCTTGGACCTCAATCTCCTTCTTTGGCAAAATCATACAAACACCTACAGAGGTGAGAAATGATAAACATAAGATACCCAGTTCAATAGAGGTTCCCACTAAATGATAGCGGCTGTCTTCCGCAACAGGCCTCTGTAGATTTCCACAGGCATCAAGACTGAAGGGACAGGACAGATATAATTTTTCCTCTGAGTTTCCTTTGGTTGTTTGGGTCCTGGAGGTATCTCACAGGTAAATCATTACTTTTACTCAGACTCAGGAAAGGAAATTCTCCGTCTACAGGCACATATCCTAGAGAGGCAACTGTTAAAGTGGAAAATCTTTAGACAGCCACAAGTGCTTTTGGCCAAGCAACCCAAATAGCAGCTGGGGGTGGGGGAGTGAGGGAAGTGAGGGTAGAGGCATGGGGGTGGTATTTCAGAGAAATCAGGAGCTTAAGGACAGAAGGTATACAGATAGGGGCCAGGAAAAACAGTCGATCAATTGTTCTCGGGCTTCAAATGAAAGCTTCTAAGACGATGATCTGAATTAGGAACCAATTCTAAAATCAACACTACCTTTACATACACTGCCAAATGAATTCTTAAGGAAGTACTAAATTTATGAAGATATTCAATTACCTGAAAAGTATTTCCTTCACAAAAAAATCAAAATAAATAGGAACGCATTTTAGGAAGAAAAAATAGATTCTCAAAAGAAAAAAAGAACCATTAAATTCTATAGGGGTGGTGAAAAACTACTGATGTGAATCCAACAATAATTTCGTATAGATCGTAACATTCTTGTACTAGTATTTGAGAAACAGCCATCCAAAGAAGGGAAAAAAACAGCCTAAGGGAGAAGTCAAAAACTGCAAAGATCAGTAACTTGTGCAACTCTGTTTAATTTTCCATGTCTAATTTCACAGAAACCTCAGATTGCATACAAAAGTGCTTAATAGAAGGTTTATGATCCTATTTCTGAAATGATTCTATTGAAAGGGAAAAAAAAATCCTACTCAGCACTCACTAGCTTTGAGTTAAAGTCGTCTTATCTGTATCCTGGAAACATACCATGCCATGACTTAAGAGACATTTCATGGTTTACAAGCATTAAACACTGGAGTGAAAGTCTAATGTAAAATTCACTGTTAAGAAAATAAGTCTGGCAGGAACTTTCAAAACAACTGGAGTAAACATATTGTTTTATTCTATATGGATTATATCACAATATGACTGTAATTTTAAAAGGGATGTGGCAGAGAATGGCAAAATTTCACTAGTTCTCCAGAATCTGAGTAATGGGACTGCAGGGATTAATTCTACTGTTCTATTTTGAATATGATTTTTAAACACATTTTTTTAAAACTTAGGCAGGCGACCCACACCTACACCCAGGTGCGAGCCACACTAATATGACAGTGACGAAGCTGCGGAACAGGTTGAAGTATAAAACCACAGACAGAAAAAACGAGGAAGAGCTGAACAAACACTACTGCCAGACTAGGTCACAGCGCTGGCCAGTCTTCCGTGTAACGTGGGGCCCTTCGCTTCCCCCGAAAGGCTAATTTAACTCACCATAATCAGACCACAATTGATGCTGGGATTAAAAAAAAAAAAAAATCTGTTCATTTGGTCTCAAAACATTTTATTAATATTGGGTTGGCCAAAATGTTCATTCGGTTTTCATACCATCTTATGAGAAAACCCAAACAAACTTTTTCGCCAACCCGATATCAATAATAAGCACGTTATTAATATATAGTTGTATTACAAACTCATCCATTCATCCAAACATGTCCCGAGGAGTAACTAACCGCTATGTGTCATGAGCAATGCCACGTACTGGGAATACAGCGGTGAACAAAGCAGACACAGTCTGTCCTCCCCGACCTTATAATTGAGGAGGAAATACAGATACGTGGGTTTACCTTGCCCCCACCTCGTCAGTGAGCAAGGAGACAACAAAGCCTACTGAACGAACTGGAAACAGCGGGCAAAGAAAACACAAAAAAATTAAAGACACACCGAAAACAGTACAAGCCAAGATACTCAAAAAACAGGAAGAACATTCTTTTTACCTAGTTGCTGGCATAGTATCTCAGAAAACTTCATTTATTTCTGTAGTCTATGATACTTGCCACCGGTTCAGTTCAGTCGCTCAGTCACATCTGACTCTTTGCGACCACATAGACCACAGCACGCCAGGCCTCCCTGTCCATCACCAACTCCCCGAGTTTACCCAAACTCACGTCCATCGAGTCAGTGATGCCATCCAGCCATCTCATCCTCTGTCATCCCCTTCTCCTCCTGCCCCCAATCTTTCCCAGCAACAGGGTCTTTTCCATAACCACCTGAAGTTTCCAAAACTTCTATCTTGTCTAATTTATACACATGTTAGCTGCTCAGTTGGGTCTCCCTCTCTGAGACCCTGTGGACTGTAGCCCGCCAGGCTCCTCTGTTCATGGGATTCTCCAGGCAAGAATACTGGAGCGGGCAGCCAGTACCTTCTCCAGGGGAATCTTTCCAACCCAGGGGTCGAATCTGTGTCTCCGGCATTACAACCGGTTTCTTTACCATCTGAGCCACCGGTAAAGCCCAATTTATACAAAACTTGGCCCAAAAAGACTCCTTTTTCAAAAAAGTATTAATTAACGTGTTGCCCTACAGGCATCCTCTAAAATAAAATGGTGGGTTACAACATTTATAAGTCAATCTCAATCACTCAAAGTTCACAATATAGTACTATTATTTAAGGTTCAGCTGTATAACAAACAGTCCTTCCAAGTTACCAAAAATTTAGGTAGAACAGGATGAAAAGCTTAAACTTGGGTATATTTAACGTTATAAAAAGGTTCAAAAGCCAACTTATCTCACTTGTAAGTTTTTAGTGAAGGAAGAGGGCAGTGGGAAAAAAGATTTGAAAAACAACATGATTTGACAAAGAGTAAAAAATTCAGGGCCATTCCTACCTAGCCCCATTAAAAGGACAGATTCCCATCCATAATAAAAATGTTATTAAGAATATACGCCAAGCTCTCAGAATCCTTCTCCTTTCTGTCATCACAGACTAAGGTTTCTTGGGCAAGATCAGCTCAACAAAGATTCATCAACAGGTTCCTCTGACTGACCGGGCTATAAAGCAATGATGACAAGGAACTTGCATGTCCTGTCTTAAGGAAATAAGGCAGACACAATATTTACCAAAGGGTTCTGTTTATTGTTCTGTATTAGAAAAAGGGCAGTGGAAGGGAGATATTTACAGCACAGCAGGGTGGCTGGCAACAATAGTAAGAAAATTAATTATATAAACCAAAGTAGGAGGGACGAAGTCACTGCAACTTTGAAGAATCTTCACTGACGTGAAAATACCACCTGCTCCATCTCGTGTCCAAGAGCGTAAGTTTTGTAGCATCCTGCCAATCACCCTGCGAGGACTCAATGAAAGGTGACTTCAACACATTATCCACAGAACAAAAGGATTCAAGGGCAGAAGAAGAGCAGTAACCAGCTCAAGGTCACACAGCTAGCTAGGTGACAGAAACACAGCTGAACTATCTTCCTTCCCAATCTTTCTGCAGCTACACAACTTTGCCAGGTTAAATGCCGTTTTACTGGGGGAGGAGAAGGAATCAGGTGACAAGTGAGGAAACCAGCAAGGTATTTAGTTACAGAGTTATTATCTCCCAAGCCAGGAGTGAAAAGGAAAAGAATTTTCCCCAGAAATTAGCATACATAGCGACTCTGTTCACTTGCCAGAGTCTCTGTGCCAGTCACTTCGCGTTCACTTCACAACCCCACAGGAATCAAGGACCATTCACATCGAAGGGGCTGCAGGAAAGAAAGCTGCACCACAGCTCACGGAATCATCCACATCTTTGCACCCTGCACCTTACAGTCCACATAATTCGATCCCTTGGCACTAGGCAAAAGACGTGCACACCACCCCCAAAAACACTCCTGGTGTGAGCTAAGCTGGGCGCAAAACTAAGGGACTCGGAAGAGATGTTTAATGTTCCACAGTTCGTACCTACATTTTTCTCACTGAAGGCTTATGTTCCTAACATTTCAGGACTGCTAAAATGAACCTAAAAAACTGGTCTTTCAACTTCCAATATAGATTAAACATGAACTAATTAACTGTTTGTAAAACACTTTGAAGTCGTGAAAGAGTAGGTAAATGTTAATTATTAATGCTGATCCACAAAGCCCCTGCATCTGAAGTAAAATACAATTCTCCAGGCAAGTTTCTGCTACTTTCAAGGTACAAACATGGAAGCCCAGCATGCTTTTAGGAATTCTAGGAAAACTTGAAAGGCAGACCACAGTGATTTCTATTTACAACAAGAACAAGCTGGAATTTTAAGCCGGCTGTGTTGGGTATAATTATATCAGAATGAATAAAAAATGTGACTTATGCCATATATAATAAAAACTAGAGTATGTTTATAGTCACAAAGCCCTGGATGAAAATTATAGTCCATTAACCTGAGAGGGGCAAAGTCAAAGCTCTGAACCATACTTTTCTCATCAAAAAGGCAGGGAGGATAAAACCTATCTTACAACATTACCGTCAAGAATTGAGAGAATGTAAATCAACACACATTAATATATATGCAGGCATCCAGCACCAGCTTCTTCTTCCCTTTAGCGACTTCACTTTTTAGAAGACACTTCTTGGGAAATGGCCTGATCTTTAGCAAAAGATCTCTCTAGAATGAAAAAGTCCTTTAAACACACACTAGCTTATGCGCTAAGCACACATACAGCACTCGTTTAGCAGGAGGACCCAGGCAAAAACTTTTGGTCATTCCTGTCCACTGACCCATATACATTCTTAATCCTCAAAGGCAGAAAGCACCTCGGCCAGGCCCCAAGGCTGCATGTGACCAAGTGAACAATTAGAACTCTGCTTCTCAAACTCGAGCTGTCCCGTCTTCCTCCTAAATAACTCCCAAACTGCAAAGCCACAAGCAGAGTTCCTTTGTATTCTGAGCCCAGCCTCTCTGTGCACAAAGAACGCAAGGTTTAAAAAAAAAAACCGCTGTCCCCCAGACAGATCACAAAGGCAAAAGAAATGACTCCCGCGCAATGCCACAGTGGGTCTCTCTTCTACCTTAAACAGGGCAGAACTCAACAGGCAACACCAGGTACACGGACTGATTTACAGACATATTTCAAACTACACTGCTGTGTTTTCAGAGGCGATTCATCAGCTACAGAAAATGTCAAATCTGCAAAAACTCCCTGTCACCTTTGACACTGTTAACACCTGAGGAAAGGAATGCTTCTATCGATCTGAGCTAGCACGGAAAGTTACAATTCAGATCTAAGGAAAAAAAAATATTCACGTTTGAGTCAATTTACCTGAAGTGATATGCCCACCACAATACGAACACAACACAACGTCCCCTTTGAACAACTAGTGCCACAACCAGCTTGGTGGGGAGAACATGTGCCAACAATGTTCACAGGAGCTGCTGTGAACTCGTCTATCAAAACCACCCAAACTCTCCCCTGACTTCCCCGCTGGAGATCAACGGCTCAAAGTTTCAAGACAACAGACCACAGTCAAAGACCCATCTGTGGAAGAAGCAGTGTGAACCACCACAAACAAATCAAACTGCATCAGCCCAGAGACTCACCAACGGAGCAGATGCTCCCAATTATTGCCTCTGTTTGAAAAGGAAAAATTAAAACATATACAAAGATGGATACAGATATAGCAAGCATTTAGGAGGTTAAAAAATTCTACCATCATCTCACTCCATAAACAAACCTACAGTTAACACTCTGTGATGAATTCCTTCCAAACTATCTTGTGTGTAAAAATTACATGCAATACACCCGTGTGTGTGTGTGCTTAGTCGCTCAGAAATGTCCGACTCTCTGCAAATCCATGGACTGTAGTCCAACAGGCTCCTCCATCCATGGGGATTCTTCAGGCAAGAGTACTGGAGTGGGCTGCCATGCCCTCCTCCTGGGGATCTTCCCAACCCAGGGATAGAACCCTGGTCTCCTTCATTGCAGGCAGGTTCTTTACCATCTGAGCCATCAGGGAAGCCCCAATATACCCCTGCATCACATTTAAAGATCACTGATAGATGGGCACAATAAAGGACAGAAGTGGTACAGACCTACCTAACAGAGGCAGAAGATGCTCAGGAAAGATGGCAAGGATACACAGAAGAGCAGTACAAGAAAGATCTTCATGACCCAGATAACAACAATGCTGTGATCACTCACCTAGAAGCCAGACACCCTGGAATGCAAGTCAAGTGGGCCTTAGGAAGCATCACTATGAACAAAGCTAGTGGAAGTGACGGAATTCCAGTTGAGCTGTTTCAAATCCTAATAGATGATGCTGTGAAAGTGCTGCACTCAATATGCCAGCAAATTTGGAAAACTCAGCAGGGGCCACAGGACTGGAAAAGGTCAGTTTTCATTCCAATCCAAAAGAAAGGCAATGCCAAAGAACATTCAAACTACCACACAATTGCATTCATCTCACACACTAGCAAAGTAATGCTCAAAATTCTCCAAGCCAGGCTTCAACAGTATGTGAACCCGTGAACTTCCAGATGTTCAAGCTAGATTTTAAAAAGCCAGAGGAACCAGAGATCAAATTGCCAACATCCCTTGGATCATTGAAAAAGCAAGAGAGTTCCAGAGAAACATCTACTTCTGTTTTATTGACAATGCCAAAGCCTTTGACTGTGTGGATCACAACTGTGGAAAACTCTTCAAGAGGTGGGAATACCAGACACCTTACTTGCCTCCCGAGAAATCTGTATGCAGGTCAAGAAGCAACAGTTAGAACTGGACATGAACAACAGACTGGTTTCAAACAGGAAAAGGAGTACATCAAGGCTGTATATTATCACCCTGCTTATTTAACTTATATGCAGAGTACATCAGCGAAGTGTCAGGCTGGATGAAGCACAAGCTAGAATCAAGACTGCCAGGAGAAATATCAATAACCCCAAATATGCAGACACCATCACCCTTATGGCAGAAAGCGAAGAACAACTGAAGAGCCTCTTGATGAAAGTCAAAGAGAGTGAAAAAGCTGGCTTAAAACTCAACATTCAAAACAGGAAGATCATGGCATTTGGTCCCATCACTTCATGGCAAATAGATGGAGAAACAATGGAAACAGTAACAGACTTTATTTTCGGGGCCTCCAAAATCACTGCAGATGGTGGCTGCAGCCATGAAATTAAAAGATGTTTACTCCTTGGAAGAAAAGCTATGACCAACCTAGACAGCATATTAAAAAGCAGAGACATTATTTTGCTAACAAAGGTCCATCTAGTCAAGGCTATGGCTTTTACAGTGCTCATGAATGGATGTGAAAGTTGGACTATAAAGAAAGTTGAGCACCGAGAACTGATCATTTGGAACTGTGGTGTTGGAGAAGACTCTTGAGAGTCCCTTGGACTGCAAGGAGATCCAACCAGTCCATCCTAAAGGAAATCAGTCCTGAATATTCATTGGAAGGACTGATGCTGAAGCTGAAACTCCAATACTTTGGCCACCTGATATGAAGAACTGACTCACTGGAAAAGACCCTGATGCTGGGAAAGATTGAGGGCAGGAGGAGAGGAGATGACAGAGGATGAGATGGTTGGATGGCATCACCAACTAGATGGATATGAGTCTGAGCAAGCTCCAGGAGTTGGTGATGGACAGGGTGGCCGGGCGTGCTGCAGTCCATGGGGCTGAAAAGAGGCAGACACAACTGAGTGACTGAACTGAACTGATATCCTTTGAGACTGAAAATGAACAAAAGATTTCACTGGTAACACTTTTATCATGCTCAGAGGAGAAAAGTTTTCAACAGATTTGGAGTCTTAACTCCCTTGGGCACAAATATACAAGGTGTTTTAGGTCACCGCGCCAAGAGGAACAACTCCACGTCCAAGGTCAGGAGGGGCAGCCATGAGGAGATACCCCTTGTCCAAGGTAAGAGAAACCCAAGTAAGACGGTAGGTGTTGCGAGAGGCATCAGAGGGCAGACACACAAACCATAATCACAGAAAACTAGCCAATCTAATCACATGGACCACAACCTTGTCTAACTCAATGAAACTAAGCCATGCCGTGTGGGGCCACCCAAGATGGGCAGGTCATGGTGGAGAGGTCTGACAGAATGTGGTCCACTGGAGAAGGGAATGGCAAACCACTTCAGTATTCTTGCCTTGGGAACCCCATGAACAGTAGGAAAAGGCAAAATGAAAGGATACTGAAAGAGGAACTCCCCAGGTTGGTAGGTACCCAATATGCTACTGGAGATCAGCGGAGAAATAACTCCAGAAAGAATGAAGGGATGGAGCCAAAGCAAAAACAATACCGAGTCGTGGATGTGACTGGTGATAGAAGCAAGATCCGATGCTGTAAAGAGCAATATTGCATAGGAACCTGAAATGTTAGGTCCATGAATCAAGGCAAATTGGAAGCAGTCAAACAGGAGATGGCAAGAGTGAACGTCGACATTCTAGGAATCAGTGAACTAAGATGGACTGGAATGGGTGAATTTAACTCAGATGACCATTATATCTACTACTACTGTGGGCAGGAATCCCTTAGAAGAAATGGAGTAGCCATCATGGTCAACAAAAGAGTCTGAAATGCAGTACTTGGATGCAATCTCAAAAACGACAGAATGATCTCTGTTCGTCTCCAAGGCAACCCATTCAATATCACAGTAATCCAAGTCTACACCCCAACCAGTAACGCTGAAGAAGCTGAAGTTGAACGGTTCTATGAAGACCTACAAGACCTTTTAGAACTAACACCCCAAAAAAGATGTCTTTTTCATTATAGGAGACTGGAATGCAAAAGTAGGAAGTAAAGAAACACCTGGGCTAACACGCAAATTTAGCCTTGGAATACGGAATGAAGCAGGACAAAGGCTAATAGAGTTTTGCCAAGAGAACGCACTCGTCATAGCAAACACCCTCTTCCAACAACACAAGAGAAGACTCTATACATGGACATCACCAGGTGGTCAACACAGAAATCAGATTGATTACATTCTTTGCAGCCAAAGATGGAAAAGCTCTATACAGTCAGCAAAAACAAGACCAGGAGCTGACTGTGGCTCAGATCATGAACTTCTTACTGCCAAATTCAGACTTAAATTGAAGAAAGTAGGGAAAACCACTAGACAATTCAGGTACGATCTAAGTCAAATCCCTTATGATTATACAGTGGAAGTGAGAAATAGATTTAAGGGACTAGATCTGATACATAGAGTGCCTGATGAACTATGGAATGAGGTTCGTGACATTGTACAGGAGACAGGGATCAAGACCATCCCCATGGAAAAGAAATGCAAAAAACCAAAATGGCTGTCTGAGGAGGCCTTACAAATAGCTGTGAAAAGAAGAGAAGCGAAAAGTAAAGGAGAAAAGGAAAGATATAAGCATCTGAATGCAGAGTTCCAAAGAATAGCAAGAAGAGATAAGAAAGCCTTCTTCAGTGATCAATGCAAAGAAATAGAGAAAAACAACAGAATAGGAAAGACAAGAGATCTCTTCAAGAAAATCAGAGATACCAAGGGAACATTTCATGCAAAGATGGGCTCGATAAAGGACAGAAATGGTCTGGACCTAAGAGAAGCAGAAGATATTAAGAAGAGCTGGCAAGAATACACGGAAGAACTGTACAAAAATGATCTTCATGACCAAGATAATCATGATGGTGTGATCACTCACCTAGAGCCAGACATCTTGGAATGTGAAGTCAAGTGGGCCTTAGAAAGCATCACTATGAACAAAGCTAGTGGAGGTGATGGAATTCCAGTTGAGCTATTTCAAATCCTAGAAGATGATGCTGTGAAAGTGCTGCACTCAATATGCCAGCAAATTTGGAAAACTCAGCAGGGGCCACAGGACTGGAAAAGGTCAGTGTTCATTCCAATCCCAAAGAAAGGCAATGCCAAAGAATGCCCAACATACCGCACAATTGCAGTCATCACACATGCTAGTAAAGTCATGCTCAAAATTCTCCAAGCCAGGCTTCAGCAGTACATGAACCGTGAATTTCCAGATGTTCAAGCTGGTTTTAGAAAAGGCAGATCAAATTGCCAACATCCACTGGATCATGGAAAAAGCAAGAGAGTTCCAGAAAAACATTTATTTCTGCTTTCTTGACTATGCCAAAGCCTTTGACTGTGTGGATCACAATAAACCGTGGAAAATTCTGAAAGAGATGGGAATTCCATACCACCTGACCTGCCTCTTGAGAAACCTATATATGCAGGTCAGGAAGCAACAGTTAGAACTGGACATGGAACAACAGACTGGTTCCAAATAGGAAAAGGACTCTGTCAAAGCTGTATACTGTCACCCTGCTTATTTAACTTATATGCAGAGTACATCCTGAGAAACGCTGGGCTGGAAGAAGCACAAGCTGGAATCAAGATTGCCAGGAGAAATATCAATAACCTCAGATATGCAGATGACGATGATACCACCCTTATGGCAGAAAGTGAAGAGGAACTAAAAAGCCTCTTGATGAAAGTGAAAGAGGAGAGTGAAAACATTGGCTTAAAGCTCAACATTCAGAAAATGAAGATCATGGCTTCTGATCCCATCACTTCATGGCAAATACATGGGGAAACAGTGGAAACAGTGTCAGACTTTATTACTTTTGGGGGGTGCTCCAAATTCACTGCAGATGGTGACTGCAGCCATGAAATTAAAAGACACTCCTTGGAAGGAAAATTATGACTAACCTAGATAGCATATTAAAAAGCAGAGACATTACTTTGCCAACAAAGGTCCATCTAGTCAAGGCTATGGTTTTTCCTGTGGTCATGTATGGATGTGAGAGTTGGACTGTGAAGAAAGCTGAGCGCCGAAGAATTGGTGCTTTTGAACTGTGGTGTTGGAGAAGACTCTTGAGAGTCCCTTGGACTGCAAGGAGATCCAACTAGTGCGTTCTAAAGGAGATCAGTCCTGGGTGTTCTTTGGAAGGACTGATGCTAAAGCTGAAACTCCAGTACTTTGGCCACTTCATGTGAAGAGTTGACTCACTGGAGAAGACTCTGATGCCGGGAGGGATTGGGGGCATGGGGAGAAGGGGACGACAGAGGATGAGATGGCTGGATGGCATGACCAACTCGATGGACATGAATTTGAGTGAACTCCGGGAGTTGGTGATGGACAGGGAGGCCTGGCGTGCTGCGATTCATGGGGCACAAAGAGTTGGACACGACTGAGCGACTGATCTGAACTGATTTTGCTTAACCCGGCCTCCCAGAGAAACAAAGCTTAATCCCTGGGTCAGAAAGATCCCCTAGAGAAGAAAATGGCAACCCGCTCCAGTACTCTTGCCTGGAGAATTCTTAGGCCAGAGGAGTCTGGAGAGTCCATGCGGAAGAATGGGACACAGCTCAGCGACTAGCCACCAGCAACAGCTAGCTGCATACACGCTGCTCTTCCCTCGCGCCCCCTCCTCCGCCCCCGTCGGCACGTTCGCACTCTCACCTCAGGGTCTTTGCCCCATGCTCCTTCCACGCGGACATCCAGAGCTCTTCAGGTCTGCTCTTGCCACTTCCCTCAGGTCTCTCTCAGGAAGCTGACATCCTCTCCCAGTGTTCTGAACACTCTTCATCTTCTTCCTACAGTTAGTCACGACCGGCCTTCTACCTGTTTATGTTCTGCTTCTCTCACTAAGATGTCAGCCCCTTGATGGCAGCAACTGCCTTTTGTCTCTGAAATCCCATCACTTAGGAAAGTGCCTGACGACAGAAGGCACCCAAATGTGTGCTGAATAAATTAACAAACAACCTTACAACGTATGTCACATGCCTATTTTACGAAAGAGAATGCTGATTTTCAGAGACAATTTACCTAAAGCCACAGAGCAAATAAGTCCCCAAACACATCTGAAAGAGCCAATACTCTACGCACTGACTCACTTCATCCTGTGCCATAGAAGGAAATTATAAATACAGGTTAAGAAACAAAGATGTAAAAGAAAGAATCGTTATATGAAAGTATCAGACCACTTTTCTGCTCATCACTAGAGCATTTCACATCTTTGATTAATCTCACGTATATACTATAGAGGTAGTAAAGAATCTGCCTGCCAAGCAAGAGACCCAGGTTCGATCCCTGGGTCGGGAAGATCCCCTGGAGAAGGGAATGGCAACCCACTCCAATATTCTTGCCTGGGAAATCCCATGGACAGAGGAGCCTGGAGGGCTACAGTAAATAGGGTCGCAAACAGTTGGACATGACTTCTTCTGTATTCCCTACAGAGTAAAGGCTAGCTACATAGACATTTAACAAACATTTCTTTGATATTTACACCCACAAAGACTTGAAGACTCCTGTACGGAGATTTTAAGCATCATCAATAAATTATACTCTTTCAAAGGATTTCAATTTGCAACGATGATGGAGTACCTGGATCCAGACTCCTTCCTGCTCCCACCCCCCACCACCAACCAAAAAACTGAACGGCAAAACGGCAACACCTTTTAGTCACGGGACCACCAGCAGCACAGGACTGGGAAGAGGTGACCTCCACACATGCACCAGCTTTCTCAGCCTGGGGGCACATCCTGGACCATGTGCTTTGAGGAGCTCAAGCAGAGCAAGGCAGGCTTGTGAAGTAGGAAGTCCAAGAGCATGAGAAGGCTTAGGAACCTAAAAACCAGAGTTCCAGAAAGGAGGGAGCTGCATGAAGAAGGATCTCCAGAAGTCAGCACAGAAGCCTGCTTGAGTCTAACGACGAATAATAAGCTGTGTGTGCACACTGTGAATCTACAAGGGCAGGAAAGAGTGACCCAAGGGCCGTATGCTACATAACCCCGGAGCTCACTCAGGGCTGGCAGAGAAGAGTGACCCAAGGGCCGTATGCTACATAACCCCAGAGCTCATTCAGGGCTGGCAGAGACTCAGACCAGCGCTAACGGAGAACATACCACTCTTCAGTGAAAACTATGGCGGCTTCATGCCTTAATAATGGGGTGAAACAAGTCTGAGAGTCGAAGGATACAGCTAGGGTTGCTCTAACTTGGACCAATTAACAGCAATCAACAAAATAAAGTTCACCATTTCTAGGATCTAACAAGAAATTACCAAGATGTGACCCAAAAAGGAAAACAAACAAAAAAGGCCTATAGAAACAAATAATGGAATTAATGAGCTAGGACTTAAACAACTATGATATGAGTATTACACATATGACCAAGAACTTTTTAAAGGAACATTAATAGACAAATAAAATAAAAAAGATTCAGTAGCAAATTGAATCCAACAATATATAAAAATACATCATGACTGAGGATTATCAAAAGAATACAAGGCTAGTTCAACACTGAAAAAGCAGTGTAATTCACCATATCTACTGATTAAAGAAGAACAAATATATGATCACCTCAACAGATGCAGAAGACGCCTGTGACAATATTCAGTACCCATTCATGATAAAAACTCAGCAAACTAGAAACAGAACTTTATCAACTTGATAAAGAACACCTTTACAATTACAAAAACAAAAACTATAAAGAGCATCATGTTAGCGGTGAAAGAGGAATGTTTTCCCCCTAACATCAGGAAAAGGTCCACTTAGGTCCCAGCCAGTTCAATAAAGAAAAAGAAATAAAAGGCATATAGACTGCAAAGAAGAAATCAAACTTCCTGTATGCGCCACTGACATTACTGTCTACAAACAAGAGCCCACGTAAGTTTAGCAAGTTTGTAAGACAAAGGAAAGGAAAGTGAAGTCGCTCAGTCGCGACGGACTCTTTGCGACCCCATGGACTGCAGCCTGCCAGGCTCCTCTGTCCATGGGATTTTCCAGGCAACAGTACTGAAGTGGATTGCCATTTCCTTCTCCAGGGGATCTTCCCAACCCAGGGATTGAACCCGGGTCTCCCGCACTGTAGACAGACGCTTTACCGTCTGAGCCACCAGGAAAGTCTGTAAGACAAAAGGTCAGCATAAAATAATTCAATCCTATTTCTACAGATTAGCAATGAACAACAGGAAACTGAAATTTTAAAAGCATCATTCACAACAGCACCAGAAAATATGAAATACACATTAATCTTCTTTTAAAAACATGTAAGATCCAATGACTAAAATCTACAAAACACTAACAACTAAAAAAAAAAAAGTCGAAATAAATAGAACGTCATAAATCATGTTCATGGCTCAATATGGCTAAGCTGTCAATTCTACCCTAAGTGATCTACAGATTCAATACAGGGCCAATCAGAAATCCTGGCGGGATTCTTCTAAACAAGATGATTCTAAAATATACTTGGGGGGAATTCCCTGGAGACCCAATGGTTAGGACTTTCACTGTCAAGGGACCAGATTCAATCCCTGGTCAGGGAAGTAGGGTCCCACAAGCTTTGAAGTGCAGCCAAAAAATAAATAAACATAAGTAAGTAAAACGTAATTGGAAAGGCAAAGCAACTAGAATACGCAAAGATAATTCTGAACAATAACTCAGAGAACTCATACTACCTGATTTCAAGACTTACTATATAGATACAGTAATCAACAGTGTGGTAAAGGAAAAATGAAAGACAGACCAAAATGACAGAATCCAGAATCCAGGAACAGACCCACACATACATCATCAAGTGGCTTTCAGCAAAGGTACAAAGACAATTCTATGGAGAAAGATGTCTTTTCAAACAACATTGCTGGGAACAACTACACACACCCACATGCAAAAAAAAAGATTAATCTCAATCCACACTTTGTACCACTAGAAAAAGTAACTCAAGTGATTCATAAACCTAAACTGTAAAATTCTGAACTATAATAATTCTAGGAGAAAAATACAGAGCAAAGTCTTTTTACTTTCAGGTGGGGCAGTAATAAGAAGACAACTAACTTGAAAAGTTTAGAACTCTAATCCAAAAAGATACATGCCCCCCCCCATGCTCATAGCGACACTATTCACAGAACTATGTCCAAATGTGCGTGTGCCCACGTATACACACACATGCAATGGAATAATATCCTGATTTGTTTTTAAATTAACTACAAAAAGCTATTTGGAAGACAAACAGGAAAAGCTGAATATGCACTGAATACTACAGAATTGTCCAAATGTCATAATTATAATTAGTTATACAGAACACGGCTTAGCACACTTTTTCTGTGAGATAGTAAATATTCTCAGCTTTGTGGATAACAGGGTGTCTTGTAACTGCTATCACTGTAGCACCAAAGCAACCACACACAATATGGAAACAAAGCAACACTGCTGTGTCCCAATAAAGAGTAATTAAAAAAAAAAAAAAACAGCAGGGCAGATCTGGTCTGTGGGCCATAGTTTGTAAACAAAACTGGTGACAGAGAGCAGAGTGATGGCTACCTATGGTGAGCTAGGCAGCAGAGTGAGGGGTGGAGGCAGAACTCTCTGGAGAACACAAAGGAACTTTCTGGAGTGATGGAAACATTCTATACCTTTATTGTGCTGTTAAGCTACATGCATGAATATATTCGTCAAAACTTGTCAAACTCTGTACACTTAAAATGGGTGCATTTTATCACATAAACAGCAACTCAATAAACCTGATTTGTTTACAAATTGTACTATTTTCAGGTGACATTAATGATGTGAAAAGCATGCCCTTTGCAGTCAAAATAGAGTGAGTTCAGATTATTCAAATTTTAGCACCAAAATTTAAAACTATGTGACCACTGTCAAATCATTTTCGTGGGTGTTTCCCTCTCCTGAAAGTGTTACTCACTCAGTCATATCCGACTCTCTATGACCCCATGGACTGTAGCCCGCCAGGCTCCTATGTCCATGGAATTCTCCAGGCAAGAATACTGGAGTGGGTTGCCATTTCCTTCTCCAGGGGATCTGCCCGATCCAAGGAACCTGGGTCTTCTGAATTGAGGCAGATTCTTTACCATCTGAGCCACCAGGGAAGCCCTCCTAGAATGAATCAGTAAGTCCTGCCTCACTGATTTGTTTCAAAAATGAAATAAATGTAGGACTTTCCTGGTGGTCCAGTGGTTAAGACTTCACACTCCCAATGTAGGGTTCAATCCCTGGTCTGGGAACTAATACCCTACATGCCATACAGCTCAGTCACATATAAAATGTAAGACACACAGTATAACATCTGACACGTAAGAGGCACATTCCCTGATTTGAGTAAACCTTTTTTTAAGAAAATGAGTCAGTAAAGATCAGACAGTGACTAGCTTCTTTTGTACACTTCTGAAACATTCTGACATTCTTTGTTCACTGTTTATTGTGGTTTCACCTGACTTCAAGTACTGGGATCCAATGTCAGTTCCTGTGATTTCAGAGTAATGTGGGTCTCCCAGCAAGCACTGAATTTAGAAAAATATCCCATAACAAATGCATTGTAAAAGGAAATCTGCAAAGAGGCGAAAGTGAGAAGTATCCATTTCCCTAAGAACAGCAAAAGAAATGATATAATAAAGAAAAAAATCAATAAACTTCATTAGATGTTTTCCCATTTTATACTAGGATTTGAATTTGATCCAAACCAGTAGCCAACCAACAAAACTACAATAAGACAAAGCACTTGTGCAGTGTTTTACCTCCGGAGTTTCTCACTGACAGGAGAGGGCAGGAGATTGGATGACAATATCAAATTTGTCCTTATTTTATAAGTAAGGATGCTAAGTCTGAGACACATGAAGTAGCCTCCTCAAGAACACACTGCCAATAACTGGTGAAACTCAGGAAGTCAGCCATGTGGTCCTGGATCACACGCTTTCAGCAGACATCACCAGCAACTGCCTTGGGTCGATGGAACACTACATTGCCTAACTCCAAGGTCCTTTTCTCTTGCTTGACATCTTCAGCTGTCTAGAAGACTAACTCATTACCGTGCAACATACTTAATTCCTAACCATTCAGGAATAACTAGCCTTTTGAAGTGGTAAAGACGATTTCTGTGGCCAAACACGGGCTTACGATAGGATTGTAAGTGAAACTTCAAAAGGACTGATTACTAATAGGAGAGCTTACTGAGGGACATAAATGGTAAATCCCTTCTCCCCATGCCAACAGCCACATCAGGCACACTGACAGCCACCCACCTTTCCAGGGCTCTGAACACAGCTCTGAAGAAGTAAAGGAAAATACACCACTGTCCTACACAAACACTCGTAATAACCAGCGTATCTCGGTATCAGGCCTCCTGGTGCCTTTCAGCAAGGACAGACCAAGATGGGTTACCCACCCATCTTCTACTCAATCTGTCCCCATCAACCCCTGTGGACTACAGGACCACAAATGCGAAGACGTGAAGGAAGCTAACTTCTTTCCACCAACAGCTTCCTCCTCTCTCCCCACGGACGGCGGGTAAGACAGCCTGACAGTGACTTGGGAGCACAGCTTCCAAATGGATGCTTGTCCCCACCAGTAATAACCCTGTGTATTCAAGCACACGGCAACGTTAACTTTAAAAGGGAATTATCAAAAGTCCAAGTGGGTTCATCTAGCTTTGTCAGCTTTGGTTTTTCCCCCTCCATCTGTGAGTCTGGTCAAATATAATTTTTAAAGGTTTACTGTAATCCTTCATGATTAACTTTTTGCCTTTATTTTATTAAAAAATGGAAAGATGAGATTCAATATACAGAAATGCCACGACAGGTTAATATTTCTGGAATGTATCTATTCCACTTGGTATTGTGAATTTTCTAAATATGTTGGTATAACTGATTTAAATCACTGCTTCCTCCCACAAATGGTGGCACCTTCAAAAGCGTTTTTGAAGAGGAAGTAATACCACCTTTGTTAACCCACAGGCCAGTTCCATTTTAAGCAAGTTTGAGAAATGCAGTCATAATCCATATCAACTATTTTTCAAAATTAAGGTAAAATAAGGAAGAAGAGCTGGAAATAAATAACTCAGATACCCTACTCCAAGTCTTGAAAACAACCCATTTCTGACCATTTCCTAAACCCTATAAATGCAGAGTTCTGTCCTACTGAGTCACACTGCCCGGCCCACTCAAAGATTAACAACTGATTGAGAAGATAAAACTGCTAATTCTATTAACGTTCAGCTCAACTTCACCTTTTAAAAAATTGCATTTAAGACTCAATTCCCAGAAGCATTCCCTCTTTTTTTTTTAACTGTTATACTAGGGGCACTACTTTTATAGAATTAACAAATCAAAACATAACAAATAATTATATATATTACTATCAGTAGGAATACCACATATTATTTCACAACAGCCACTGTGTATTTCTTTTTTAAAAAAAATTAATTTATCTTAATTGAAAGCTTTACAATATTGTGGTGGTTTTTGCCACACATCAAGATGAATCAGCTACGGGTGGACATGTGTCCCCCATGCTGAATCCCCCCCCCAACCTCCCTCCCCACCCCATCCCTCTGGGCTGTCCCACAGCACCGGTTTTGAGTGTCCTGAGAAGCGTTCCCTCTTTATGTAAAACAGAGAAACCAGTATGCTCAGATGCATCAGACTTTTAAACATGCTTTAAATCATTCAAAAAAGTACCCAAATCACTGTCATTACAGCTACCAGATAACAGGCATACTATGACGAACATCACACAGCTTCATTTATTTCTAAGAAGGCTCTAAAGTATGTTACTATACCTTACACAGTAGGAAGCCGAAGCTCAGAGGGGATAAGGGACCTGCCGGCTCAAGGCTACCCACCTAATCAACGGAAGGGTGGGGATTTGAATTCAAATTTACCTAATTCCAAAGAATGTGCGTTCTTCTACACTGTACTACCTCCCCAGGTCACAACAGAGGTATAAACAGGCAGGGGAGTGAAATGAATGGATGTGCCGGGCAGTCTTAGCCATTTCAACAAAAAAGGGAGAAATTTCCCCAATCAGAAACCACTTTACAAAATCCACAGCACACGATTTAAACCTCGATTCTTTTCAAGAAGTAATTAACGGGTTAACAGGAAAGGTCAGACATCCTTGTATGAAGTACAGTAAATCGCATTACAGGCCTACAAGTAAGCTGTCACCGTGAACGAGTCCTCAGGTTCAGTGGTTCTCTGGGTCCCATGTTTGGGTGAAGTACCAATCTAGCCACTTCACCCAATACAAATACCTCCTGAGCACCTGTGCTAAGACTCCTTCTGGGCAAAGAGGCACACAGCTGAGACTCATCACAGCCCTGCAGAGTCAACAGGCTGGAAAAGGAGTCCATTTATATTACATATGCAGTAACTAGTCGTTAGGCAAAAAAAAATGAAGTGCAAGAAACCCTAAAAAAAAGATTTAAAAAAAAATAAAGTGCAAGAAACCCTTAAAAAAGATATGTATAACATGCTATCAGAGAGGCAGAGGAACTGATCTGCTTGTCACTTAAGGTTCTAAGCAGTGTTTGTTTACATTTTGTCCCTCCCTGACAACTCCTTTCAACCTCTGTCAACCCCTCCTCCCAGCCCCCACCCCACCCCCTACATACAAGCCATCTAAAGCTGCACAACTTTGGGAAGGAAAACCCAAAGGGCAAGGATTATGACTCCTAAAACCAACCTTGTGGCTGTACTTCAAAAATCCAAGCTTATGCCATCAGGACATTTTTCTTTAGCTTTGGCAGGTGAACACAGTTGCAAAATGAGGCCAAAGAAACCAGAAAAACCCAGGGCACACCTCACATCGGTCACTCAGCAGGAGAAACCAATCCAAAGGCAAACTGACCCGCACGGTGTTTGGTTCGAAGTTTACTTGTTAATTTAACAGACGGCAAAGGAATACAAAACAATGGATAGAAACACATTCTGGTCATTTTCTTCCACCACGCAATTTGACAGACATTTATGCTGGATCCACCGTGGGGATTTAAACAGAATCATTCTGACTTCATAAGCCAAATGAACTGAATTCAGCAGAACGAAGCACCCAAAGCTTGACAACAGGGCTTGCCGTCTGCAAATCCCCAAGAGACCACGGAAGGCTACGGGACTGTAACAATGATTTATCACAGCTCCTTTACAAACTTGCTGAAAACGATTCTTCCAAGTGATTTTTCCAGCGTTTATCCTGATCTGGGGGATCCAACGATTAAAAAAAAAAATAGAAAAAGTTACTTATGAAAATAAAACGGGGGAGGGGGTTGCTGAACGAGAAAAAAAGGCACTGTTTTTTACTTTAGTTCCGTATGCCTGCGGCAACAAACTCTCAAAATAACTTCACTGAGGAGTGTTAAAAAGCTCAGACTGAACACCAAGTATTGCTCAATCCAACTTACATTTGTGAACTTCTGAGTTCACAGTTAAGATCTAGAAAACTAAATGCTACGGAGTCATTTTGTTCTAAGCACTATTACCAAAAAAAAAACAAAACCCCATCCTTTCTTCTGATAGAAAAACTCTTGAGGACTTCCCCCATATTTATTTAAAAGTTTAACCTACTGGTTGACTTTGGTGGGGGGGAAGAGGGGGGAAGGAAAAGGGGTTCAGTAAGTGGTATTTACCAAAAAAAAAAAAAGTATTCTTTGGTTTCAAAGTTTGGCTGCACTTGAACTCGACAAGAGCGGCGCCCAGGCCACGGTCCCAAGGCGGGTCCCCCCCCGGGCTGCACGTCTCCGACCCGCGCGGGCGCCCCGGCCGCGCCCCCGGGAGCAGGCGCCCAGGGCGCCCCCGCGAGGCCGGCCCGGCCCGGAGTGTTTACCGCTCGCCGCAGCCCCCGAGAGCCGCTCCCTCGAGTCCTCGGCACTTGTTCGCCGGCACCCGGACCGGTGGGACCCGCGGAGCAGCCGCAGCTCCCGGGGGCGGGGGGCGACTGCGGCCCCCGCTCCCGGAGGAGCCGACCCGGAGGTCCGGGCCCCGCCGGGATGCCTCGCGGGAAGGGGCCATCGCAGCCGGGCGGGACCGGCCGCGCCCCCCCAACCCGGGAGCGGAGGCGGCCCCGGGGTTGGGCTGCGGGAGCGGCGAGGCGCGCCGCGGCCCCGGGCAGACAATGCGTGATGGGGGGCCCGGGCTGAGGCGCGGGGAGCCGGGGGGCGATCCCGCGCGCCCAAGCATCCCAGCCCGCGCGCGCCCCCGGCCGCACCCCAGCAGCCCCGCGCCCCCTCCCGGAGCGGCCCGCGATCCCCGCCGCGACCCCTCCTCTAACCGCAAAACTTCCCCCAACTCCGCCGAGTTCAGTCGCGCTCTCACCGTGCGGTGCCCGGGGCTCCCCCGCGGGCCGAGCTGGAGCAGCTCCGCACCTTGGCCGCGGAGAAAGACAATAAGCGGCCGCTCCCCCGGCGGCGGCTTGGAAACTGCGGCGGCCGAAGCGAGGAGCGGGAGCGGCGACCTCGGCGGAGCCCAGGAGCCTCTCCGCAGCTGCTCCGGCTCGGCGCTAGCCCTGCCCACAGCCCCAAACCGCCCGCGCATGCGCCGCGCGCCGCTAGGGAGGTGGGCGGGACACCCAGGGGGCGGCAACGCCTCCGAGCCCGCCGTGAGTGAGCGCGGCGCCAGGAGCTGCGCGCCGGGGTTGCGCGGCAGAGCTGCCCATCAAACCCCTCCCGGCTAATAGGAAGGCGCCTGGGCGGCCCCTCAGGTTGCTAAGGAAGGCTGAGGTTGACTGCAGCTGCTGCGCTCCGGCGAAGTGATCAAAGTCGGGTGGCTGGTGGAGGTGCCGACTGATATGCTCACCCACCCTCTCCTCTGCTCCCTGACTCCGGAAACCGCCCTTCCTCTGTGTCAGGGTGCTCACCTGAGCGGCAGCACTTACCATAACACACCCTGAGATGATTTACTCTTCTCTTTCCCTCCCCTTGAAATCAGAAAGTGGGGTCTTTTCCAGAGAGTGGAGCGCAGTGCCTTTGAGAGTCGCTGCTAGGTATTCAACAAGTGTTTTAGTTAGATGGGTCGCTGGCGTATGATGGCATCGGGATTGTGACAGGGTATTCCGTGAACTTTGGGCTTTTCACCGCAAATCTTCAAGTTGCAAGGACATAAAAAATCATCTGGTCGCTTTTGAGAAACAAAATGTGGTCTCTTGGTACACGAAGAAGCTCATTTTGCAAGTTGTGCGTTTTAGTGTATATTGGGGAGAAACACCTATCACATCAAACGATTATTTCATTTATGTTGTTTCTTAGATAAAAATGAATCTACTTAGAGAAAAACTTTACGTAAAAAATGGACACACTTTGTATGAACTTGATATAAGTTCAGAGATGTGCAAATTGATTGTAATCAAGGCAAGAACAGTGGTTACCTAGAGAGAGAAGCATTATTGGCTGGAAAGTGTAGGGCCGGTGCTGGGTACGTTTGGTATTTTGATCTGGATGGTAGATAACAAAGGTATAGACTTAGACGGTGAAAATTCATCCAGTGTACAATGAAGATTAGTGTACTTTTACACATATTCATATTTTTATATCAACTTAAAATACTTACAAACGATATGCCCCACAAAAATGTGAAGATGCAAGCGACTATCTTTTGTGAAACCCTGATCTAGTCAAGTTCCTACCAGAGTGGGGATTTTGTGGATACTTCCTGTTTGTATGGGAGACAGAGCCTCTGGCCCTCTATCGCTGCAGCTCCGGGCTCTTTCTTCTCCTCCAGTCTCGGCGGGGGCGTCAGGAAAGGGCCCCAACCGCCTCTGGCCCCACACCCTGCGCCGTCCTGTCCTAGGCCCCAGCAATCTGAGGCCGGCCAGTCGGCTTCTCACCAGCCCTCGCCCCACCCAAGCTTTCCCCACCCCAAATCCCTGGGAAGGAAAACGCCTCCTGCGAAATCTGTATGCAGGTCAAGAAGCAACTGTAGAACCCCACATGGAACAACAGACTGGTTCCAAATTGGGAAAGGAGTACTATCAAGTCTGTATATTGTCACCCTGCTTATTTAACTTAAATGCAGAGTACATCAAGCGAAGTGCTGGGCTAGATGAAGCACAAGCTAGAATCAAGATTGCTGGGAGAAATATCAATAACCTTAGATATGCAGATGACACCACCGTTATGGCAGAAAGCGAAGAACAACTAAAGAGCCTCTTGATGAAAGTGAAAGAGGAGTGTGAAAAGGCTGGCTTAAAACTCAGCATTCAAAAACTGAAGATCATGGCATCCGGTCCCATCACTTCATGGCAAATAGATGGGGGAAACAGTGAGAGACTTTTATTTTTTTAAACACCATTAAATCACCTGATGGCACAGGGTGTGAGGCCCGAGGCTGTTGGGGCCCATTCCTGACGCCCCTGCTGAGACTGGAGGAGAAGAAAGAGCCCGGAGCTGCAGCGATAGTGGGCCGGAGGCTCTGTCCCCCATACAGGCAGTAATAAATAAACACCATTTATTTTGGGGGGCTCCAAAATCACTGCAGACGGTGACTGTAGCCATGAAAGTAAAAGACGCTTTCTCCGTAGAAGAAAAGCTATGACCAACCTAGATAGCATATTAAAAAGCAGAGACATTACTTTGCCAACAAAGGTCCACTAGTCAAGGCTATGGTTTTTCCAGTGGTCATGTATGGAAATGAAGGTTGGACCATAAAGAAAGCTGAGTGCCGAAGAATAGATGCTTTTGAACTGTGGTGTTGGAGAAGATTCTTGACAGTCCCTTGGAATGCAAAGAGATCCAACCAGTTAATCCTAAAGGATTATTCATTGGAAGGACTGAATATTCATTGGAAGGACTGATGCTGAAGCTGAAGCTCCAATACTTTGGCCGCCTAATGTGAAGAACTGACCCATTGGAAAAGACCCTGATGCTGGGAAAGATTGAAGGCAGGAAGAGAAGGGGACGACGGAGGATGAGTTGGTTGGATGGCATCACCGGCTCAATGGACATGAGTTTGACCAAGCTCCAGGAGTTGGTGATGGACAGGGAAGGCTGGTGTGCTGCAGTCCATGGGGTAGCAAAGGGTCGGACACGGCTGAACGACTGAACTAACTGCCTATATGAGGCACTTCCATTTGTTTGGCTCTAAATCTTAGAAAGGTTCCTAGCCTTGAGCTGAAATTTGCTTCCCTGTAAATGAACCTGGTTCTCATGTATATTTTCTTAGTTCTGCCTCACAGAATGAAACACCAAGGCCAGCTGTTTTCCAGCGCTGCATGTGAAAATATTTCCCAATCACCTCATCATTCCCTCCTCCATTCTCACTCTAATCTGTCCTGTCAATATTTGAAAGGTCGCCCAGAGAAAGGAAACTCCTAGATCCTAGATCCTAGATCCTGCCCAGAGGCGCCCACCTTGGGCAGGTCAAGCCTTCTCCAAGAAACTCAGTCTCCTGTAAAGCAAGGGAACTAACCTAGAAAACCTCTAGGACCCTAACACGTGAAAACCTCATGATCTTCTCTAGCACCCCGGCTGGTCTGTTACAGAAGCAGCAGCAGCAAATGTTCCATTTCTAGCGGCTGTTGACAGCAATATTCCCTACTCCCTGCCTCAGCAGGTTTTATACCTTCCCAGTGAGCTGCAGAAAAGATCAAGAGCCCAGCATTTTTCAAAGTTTGCCATGCCTATGGATCACCTGGGCCACTTCATTAAATGTGGATTCTGACTCAGTAGGGCTGGGGTGGGTTCTGGGATTCGGCGTGTCTAATAAGCTCCCAGGGGTTCTGATGCTGCTGGTCTGGAATCTCCCCTTGAGGAGCAAGGTGCTACTCCACATTTCCCAGCTATACTCTCCATCTTCTTGGGAAGTCCTAAATAGTGATTTGCATGGTTGGCATTTTCTCATCCTCCAGGCACCAGCTCTCATCCCACCTTTGAGAAAACATCTACCTAAAATAACTCACTCTTACTTCCTCTCATTCGTATCACTCAAACTTACTCATAGCATTTATCTCAGTGTGAAAGTATCTTATTTGGGTTTCTATTGGCTCTCTCTAATGTGAGCTCCCTAAAATCTGTTTTGTTTACCTCTCTCTCTCTCCTACCTAACAGACTGCCAATGGGAATAGTTAGGCACTCAGAAGTTTTGCATGAATGAATTTGTACAGAAGGAGCTACTGTGAGGTGCCCTGGAACTGATGGTCCCTGATACTAAAGACTTGTTCTTCCAAGGGACACCAAATGTCTCCATTCAGTGTGCCCCATTTCACCAGAAAGAGATTTGGAGTTCAGTCATTCTCTCACTTTCCTGAGTAAGTTTTCAAGCCAGGAAAGAGAGCAGGGTCTTATCAAGCAGCAGTAGGATTTTGCGTCTCTCAACTATCTCTAACCTGTCTATCTAGTCAACTGACATAGCTCTCCAGTTGATTTGCACAAGCCTTCCCTGGTGGCTCAGGCTTCCCTGGTGGCTCAGACGGTAAAGCGTCTGCCTGTAATGCGGGAGACCCAGGTTCGATCCCTGGGTTGGGAAGATTGGAGAAGGAAATGGCAATCCACTCCAGCACTCTTATCCCATGGACAGAGGAGCCTGATAGGCTATAGTCCCTGGGGTCGCAAAGAGTCGGACACGACTGAGCGACTTTACTTTCACTTTCCCTGGTGGCTCAGAGGTTAAAGCATCTGCCTGCAATGCGGGAGACCTGGGTTCGATCCCTGGGTTGGGGAGATTCCCTTGGAGAAGGAAATGGCAACCCACTCCAGTATTCTTGCCTGGAGAATCCCACGGACAGAGCCTGGTGGGCCAGTCCATAGCGTCACAAAGAGTTGGACATGACTGAAACGACTGAGCACAGCTCAGCACATGATACCTGTACATCTAACAAGAATAACCCAGTGTACAGAGTCCCTTGAAAATGCAAAAGCAAGGGAAAAAAAACAACATCAGTGCAGTTGTAAGAACATGAATTTCTCTTGACATCCATGGTCCCGAAAATGTCTACTTTTGCAAAAGAAGGCACTCTGGAACCAACTTGCCTCGGGGCTCTTCTTTCATTGCAGCAGACTCTTTATTCCCTTTGAATATGAAGAGAACCCTGCTGTTGCCCTCAGGAGATTTGCTTTCAGTCTCTTGCTTGAGGTGAGTCTCAGTTCCATTGCTTCATCATATGATTAAACCTGAGCCAATCAATGTTTCTTATCCACACATCAACAATTATTAGTTCAAACTTGGGCCCATGACCCCCAGACAGGCCAATTTGAGGCAGCAGGAGCAAATTCTACCCTCCATTCAAACTATCAAGGTGGCTAACATTGTTTATCTCTACTGGAAACTGGAAGATAGGCTTATCAGCCATCTCGTTGTCCTAAGGACAGAATCTCTTCACACAAAACCAGCACAGTGGAGAGGTAGAGAAATGGGAAAAAAGAAAACCAACATCTCAGTGACACTGATTGGACAACGGAATCCAGCAGTTCCTGAAGCTAGAACACACAGGCTTTTCAATCCTGTAAGACAATCAAACCGGTCAGAGTGGAGGTTTCTGTCACTTGCATCCACAAGAGTTCTAACTGATACACCATTTGGGAGTGGATGACCCTTGGTCAGTTCTCTGACCTGCTTCTCAATTCACTTACAAGCAGCTATTGAATGTTCACTGGGTGTCAGGCTTAGGCTTGGTCCTGGGATTCGAGATGAAGAACAAGGTTCCTGGCTTTAAGGAACTGAGTCAAATGAGGGAAGCAGACGATCGAGCCAGCAGGAAATCAGAACTGTAAGTGCCTCCACAAAAGCAGATGTAGGGTGTTAGGGAGCTTAGAGAAGAACACTTAAGAGGGTGAAAGTTCAGGGGAGGCACCAAGAGGAGCGACTGTAAAGCTAGGTCTTGGGGGACAATCCACCGGTTAAAGGACAGTGGTTGGTATAGCTAGTGCAGGACGTTTGGGTATGTGTGGCAAGCAGAGAGGACATTCTCAGGAAAAGGAAGAGCCAATGCAAAGACGAGGAGGTATCAGAAACACAACACACACATGAAACTGGAGCAATAAGGGTAAAAGGTGAAGCTGGAAGAAGTCAGCCAAAGCCAGGTTACACTCCTTTGCTAAGGAGTATGGCCTGAAAGCCCAGGACAAAAACCCCAAAGGATTTTAAGCCATGGAACCAGGAGGAGAACAGATTTTTATCTTGAAAGATCACCTTCATACCATGTGTTTAAACTGAATTTAAGTGAGAGATGACGATGAGGGTAGGGAACAGGAGAATCTCAAAGAGAAACTGGGCTCCAGGTGGCAGATTTTGCAGTCCAACACTTTTTCACTTCTTGGGTGGTTGAGAGAAATTTTCTTTCTCAATATCAAGCCCAAACCTGTCCAGTAGAAATATATGGTGAGCCACATTTGTGATTTAAAATTTTCTAGTAGCCACATTTAAAAAGAAACAGATGAAATCAATTTTAATGGTATTATATTTAAACAAATGTAGCCATGAAATTAAAAGATGCTTACTCCTTGGAAGAAAAGTTATGACCAACCTAGATAGCATATTGAAAACCAGAGACATTACTTTGCCAACAAAGGTCCGTCTAGTCGAGGCTATGGTTTTTCCAGTAGTCATGTATGGATGTGAGAGTTGGACTGTGAAGAAAGTTGAGTGCCAAAGAATTGATGGTTTTAAACTGTGGTGTTGGAGAAGACTCTTGAGAGTCCCTTGGACTGCAAGGAGATCCAAACAGTCCATTCTGAAGGAGATTAGCCCTGGAATTTCTTTGGAAGGAATGATGCTAAAGCTGAAGCTCCAGTACTTTGGCCACCTGATGCGAAGAGTTGACTCATTGGAAAAGACTCTGATGCTGGGAGGGATTGGGGGCAGGAGGAGAAGGGGACGACCGAGGATGAGATGGCTGGATGACATCACTGACTTGATGGACATGAGTTTGAATGAACTCCGGGAGTTGGTGATGGACAGGGAGGCCTGGTGTGCTGCGATTCATGGGGTCGCAGAGAGTCGGACACGACTGAGCAACTGAACTGATCTGAACGTAAACATGGTCATTTCAACATGTGATACATATGAGAATTTATTAATGAGGTATTCTTTTTTTCAGCTTTCAACTAGAAAGGGTTAATTTTGGTTTGTTTTTAAATTTTTCCTTGAAGTATAGTTGCTTTATCATGTTGTGATAGTTTCTGCTGTACAACAAAGTGAATCAGCTCTATGTATACATATCCCCTCTTTTTTGGAATTCTTTCCCAGTTAGATCACCACAGAGCATTAAGCAGAGGTCCCTATGCTATACAGTAAGTTCTAATTAGTTACCTAATTTATACTAGTATTGTATGTGTACCAGTTTCAATCTCCCAATTCATCCCACACTCTTTCCCCCTTGGTATCTATAAGTAGACACAGACACTACATTTGTGTCTCTATTTCTGCTTTGCAAATAAGTTCATCTGTACCATTTTTCTGGATTCCATATATAAGCGATATTATAAAATAATTGTTTTTCTCTTTCTGACTTACTTCACTCTGTTTTACAGTCTCTAAGGTAATTCATATCTCTGCAAATGGCACTATTTCGTTCTTTCTTATGGCTGAGAAGAGGTTTTTTTTTTTTTTTTAGTTTATTTATTTTTGGCTGCATTGGGTCTTCGTTGCTGTACAAGGGCTTCTCGTTGCAGTGGCTTCTCTTGTTGAACAGCGCAGGCTCTAGGCACGTGGAGTTCAATAGCCACTGCTCGTGGGCTCACTAGTTGTGGATCCCGCCTGGGCTCTAGAGCACAGGTTCAATAGTTGCGGTGCACAGGCTAATTAATAGTTGCTCTGAGGCATGTAGGATCTTCCCAGACCAGGAATTGAACCTGTGTCCCTGTGTTGGGAGGTGGATTCTTATCCACTGCACCATCAAGGAGGGCTTCCCAGGTGGCTAGTGGTAGAGAATCCGCCTGCCAGTGCAGTAGATGTAGGACACAGTTTCGATCCCTGGGTCAGGAAGATCCCCTGGAGGAGGAAACGGCAACCCATTTCAGTATTCTTGCCTGGAGAATCCTATGGACAAAAGAGTCTGGTGGGCCGCAGTCCATGGGGTCGCAAAGAGTTGAACACGACTGAGCAAGCATGCACACACCCCCAGGGAAGTCCGAGGTATTCTTTTTTCAAATCATACTGAGTCTTCAAAAGAAAACAATAGGTGTTTTATGCTTACAACACATCTCAGTTCAGGCTATCCTCATTTCAAATGTTCAAAACTCCACATGTGGCTGCGGCTACTGTGCTGGACAATACAGCTTCGGTTGACTGATTCTGATAGAGTGTCCCTCTGGGCATTTGCTCCAACCATAACATGTGTCTAGGCCATAATACAGTAAAGGTCTGCATAGTCACAGCTATGGTTTTTCCAGTAGTCATGTATGGATGTGAGAATTGGACCATAAAGAAATCTGATAGCTAAAGAATCAGTGCTTTTTAACTGGTGCTGGAGAAGACTCTTCAGAGCCCCTTGGACAGCAAGGAGATGAAACCAGTCAACCCTAAAGGAAATCAACCCTGAATATTCATTGGAAGGACTGATGCTAAAACTGAAGCTCCAATACTTTGGCTAGCTGATGCAAGGAGCTGACTCATTTAAGACCCTGACATTGGATGGCATCCCTGACTCAATGGACATGAGTTTGAGCAAACACCGGGAGATGGTGATGGACAGGAAAGCCTGGCATGCTTCAGTCCATGGGGCCGCAAAGAGTCGGACATGACTGAGCAACTGAACAGCAACAGAGGCCATAATGCCTTTACTACACCCCTTTCACTTAAGGCATTGGAGTGCTGACTTAAGCGCTGATTTAAGTTCTTGTGTTAGACAGAAAGACCAGAACTTTGGAAGCATCCCAGGGCTGGCTTCAGATCCTGGACACTCAAATTCTTTGTAAAGCGATCACCCACACCCACTAGCCACACGACGGCCAAAACATAGAAACAGTCTCTGCATACCCCTTAGCACATTGCCTGGTGCCCTGCAAGTGCTCTGGGAGCTTTAACTCCCTCCTTCACTTCTGTTTTTACAGACGATAAGCAAAGACTCTAGGAGTAGACCTGACCATGCCCCAGAAAAGTGCTATTTAGAGAAATTCAGGGAAATCTGGATTCTGTCACAATCCTAATGGTAATTTCCAACAAAAAGCACATATTGTCATATATTGATCTCTCTCTCAATATATGTGGCAGCCACCTACTCTCTTGCCCCGAGGAGTTTCCCAGTCTTTAATTAATATTGGCCAGATGTACCATTTAGTGATAGATGATTTATTTAATTTCTGGAAACTCTGATTTTCTCCATATGACCCTTCCAGCAACAGGTTTGCTAAAGTCTGCTCATGGTATCAAAGTAAGCTTCTGAAGTCATTGTATTTCCCAGGGGAGAAGAGTTGGGGGGCTGCAGGGTTGATGGAAGGAAAGGGAGCCCCCAAAGCTTTAGGATTAGGGACATCCTGCCCTCCAGAATAAAAGCTATTAAAGTATTTCTCAGTTTGGAGTCAGGGGAATTTAATTTGAGGGCCCAGAGATTCTCTCCCTATAACTGTAAAAGGAAACCAGACTCACTTTGGGGGGTAGCATAATTTTGAACTGGTTAGGTTTGCTTTGGTGTTTGCTTTAAACATAGGTTCCAGTTTGGAGAAGACGGGGAACTGTTACTCTGATTGCAGAGAGATTTATGGGCTGACTCCAGCACTGCACATTTCATCCTATGGTTTTTTTTCTTTGTGCCTGGGCTTTTCCAGTTTATTCAGCTGCTCTCATAATTATCCCCAATTATTTATAATGGTAGGTTTGTGAAGCTGGAGTTAAAGAAACACCAAGGTTTTTTTTTTTTTGAGCCTTAAACACTATTTAATGAAAAAGGACTCCAGCAATTCATGGGTGACCTAAACTTGGGGTTCTTTTGGGGGAGAGGGTGGATTTTTATTGGAGCATAGTTGACTTATGATCTTGTGAAAACTCAGGTTTTCTTGGGCAGATTTTTTTTAAATTTTCACCTTTAATACAATATTGTTCCCTAACTTGTATGGGGTTTTTAAAGAAGTCTTTATTTGCACACACAAGTGTTCCCAATAACTACAGTGTCAGTACAGCTTAAAAGAGTTTTTTTCTTTTTCTTCTTTTTTTTTCTATCAAGAGGCATGTGGGATCTTAGTCCCTGACCAGGGATCGAACTCACACCTCCTGCATTTGAAGTGCAGAGGCCTAATCACTGGGCCATCATGGAAGTTCCTTTTCTTTTTCTTTTTTTACATGGAACTAACATACTACTTCAGAGAAGGCGATGGCACCCTACTCCAGTACTCTTGCCTGGAAAATCCCATGGACGGAGGAGCCTGGTAGGCTGCAGTTCATGGGGTCGCTAAGAGTCAGACAAGACTGAGCGACTTCACTTTCACTTTTCACTTTTATGCATTGGAGAAGGAAATGGCAACCCACCCCAGTGTTCTTGCCTGGAGAATCCCAGGGACGAGGGAGCCTGGTGGGCTGCTGTCTATGGGGTTGCACAGAGTCGGACATGACTGAAGCGACTTTAGCAGCAGCAACATATTACTTGGGCTTCCCCGATGGATCAGTGGATAGAGTTCACCAGCAGTCTGGGAGACGTAGGAGATGCGAGTTTGATCCCTGGGTCCAGAAGATTCCCTGGAGGAAAGCATGGCAACCCATTCCAGTGTTCCTGCCTGGGAAATCCCATGGACAGAGGAGCCTGGTGGGCTACAGTCCATATGGTCGCAGAAGAGTTGGACACGACTGAGCGCATGGCACATACCACTTATAACTGTCGTGTTTCCAGGTCTTACAGTATAGATTCCCGGGTACCAAAGCACTTTGGGAAAGACCTGGGGAATAGAATGTAACTGAGTCAGAATCTTATTTTTGCTCTACTTTGTATTATCTAATGACAGTGTAGTTTCAAACTTTACCAGTTGTTCCAATAAGGATCTTTACAGCTGGGCTTATTTGTCCCCTAAGTGATCTGAACAAAGTTCATTCATTGCATTTATTAATAGTAGCTCTTTAGACTTTCATATCAGAACTTCCCTGATAGCTCAGATGGTAAAGAATCTGCCTGCAATGTGGAAGACCTGGGTTCGATCCCTGGGTTGGGAAGATCCCCTGGAGGAAAGCATGGCAACCTGCACCACTATTCTTGCCTGGAGAATCCCCATGGACAAGAGGAGCCTACCAGGTCATAGTCCATGGGGTTGAAAAGAGTTGGACACGACTGAGCAACTAAGCACAGACTCACATAATTTAGAAACATTTCCCCCCCCCTCCCTTTTTTTTTCTTTTTGTCTTCCATGACATTGACTTATTTCAGGAGTCTCGGTTGTTTGTAGTTTCTTGCATAAATGGATTTGATCCCTCCTTGGTAGAATAGGGTGGTTTACTTGTTTTTATAAGAATACTACATAGGTGATGTTATATTCATATAATTCAACTAGTTTCTTTTCACAATGCTGTCCTTAAAACATTAGTTTCTGGAACTCTTCCTAAGAAAAACCACTGTCTATTTAAGATAATATGAGAAATGGTTTATATTCTGTAGTCTTGTCCTCTTGAGAATTCACTGTGCATAGTACCATTACGTATGAAGACTCTGAGAAGAACTGCCTTTAAAAATATGTTTAGTTTTTTTTTAATACTCTATTTCCCAAACTTCTTTCATCATGAAGCCAATTTCTCTTGGAAAATGCATTAATATCTCATATTGCATTAAGGAAACATTTTGAAAAACAATCCCTGGAATTCATTCAATTCCTCTTCCAGAAAGAACAGTATATGTGCATGTTCAGTCATGTCTGACTCTTTTGTGACCCCATGACTGTAGCCTCCAGGCTGCTCTGTCCATGGGATTTCCCAGGCAAGAGTACTAGAGTGGGTTGCCATCCCCAACTCCAGAGAATCTTCCTGACAGACGAAACCCGCATTTGCTGTGTCTCCTGAATTAGCAAGCAGTAGCATCTGCCTGTGATGTGGGAGACCCAGGTTCAACTCCTGGGTCAGGAAGATGCCCTGGAGAAGGAAATGGCAACCCACTCCAGTACTCTTGCCTGGAAAATTCCATGGACTGAGGAGCCTGGAAGGCTATAGTCCATGGGGTTGCAAAGAGTCGGACACAACTGAGTGACTTCCCTTTCCCTTTTTACTTTCATGCATTGGAGAAGGAAATGGCAACCCACTCCAGTGTTCTTGCCTGGAGAATCCCAGGGATGGGGGAATCTGGTGGGCTGCCGTCTATGGGGTTGCACAGAGTCGGACATGACTGAAGTGACTTGGCAGCAGCAGCAGCAGCAACAGCATCTGGCTGTGATGTGGGAGACCCAGGTTCAACCCCTGGGTTGGGAAGAAGCCTTGGAGAAGGAAATGGCAACCCACTCCAGTACTCTTGCCTGGAAAATTCCATGGACTGAGGAGCCTGGAAGGCTACTATCCATGGGGTTGCAAAGAGTCGGACACAACTGAGTGACTTCCCTTTCCCTTTCTTTCTTTATCACTGAGCCACAATAAGTCTGAAGCATTATTTATGATTTATCCACTGTTGTCAACCAAATGTTTGAACCTCGTAAAAATCACATGTTGAAGATAGAGGAAGTGACATTAAGATATCAGATAAAGGGGATATCTCCTTTGGGAGATAATGAAATATAAAGTCGTGAGGGTGGAGCCCCCATGATGGAATTAGTGTCCTTGTGAGAAGAAAAGACACCAGAGCCTCCTCTGTCTGCTATGAGGATACAGAGAAGTGCAGCCATCTGCAAGCCAGGATGAGGGCCCTCACCAGCAAACAAATTTTGAACTTTCCAGCACCATGATTTTGGACTTCCCAGTCTCCAGAATTGTGAGAAATAAATGTCTCCTATTTAAGGTACTCAGTCTATCATCAGTGGTAGTCACTCAGTCGTGTCCGACTCTATGTGACTCCAGGGACTGCAGCCCACCAGGCTTGTCTGTCCATGGAATTTCCCAGGCAAGAATATTGGAGTGGGTTGCCATTTCCTTCTCCAGTCTATAGTATTTTGTTATAGCAGCCCAAGCTGACTGATACACCCACACTGTTATCCATTTCAAAGAGTCTTGATTCTTTCATCAATAAAGGAAAACGATGCTTCCTAAATCTCACCTCTAGCCTAATCCAATTATTGCTGTGAGATTTCTACTTGCAGTCCCACCCACTGCAAACATCATTTCACTTGGATAGTCTATTGAACCTCAGACTTTATTTCAAAAGTGAATTCTCCTTCTCTTCCTCAACTGCTCCATTTCCTGCTTTCCCCTTCCCTCAATTCCATCTAATCATTTCCAAAATTCTACCTTTCATATTCCTCTAACTCTTTTACAGGGCTTCCCAGATGGCAGTAGTGGTAAAGAACCCATCTGCCAATGCAATAGATGCAAGAGATGGGTTTGATTGCTGGGTCAGGAAGATCCCCTGGAAGAGGGCATGGCAACACACTCTAGTATTCTCGCCTGGAGAATCCCATGGACAGAGGAGCCCAGCAGGCTATCGTCCATAGGGTTGCAAGGAGTCTGACACAACTTAACACACATGCATCTCTTGTACAAATCAAAAAGCCAAGTTTTCTTTTCTGCTTCCCTCGTAATCAATTGCCAACTTGTGATTGAATGATTTCAATAGTCTTGTAATGGGTTTCCCTGCCCCTGATATCTCTCATCTAGTCCATATTTTTCTCTGCTAGAGAATGGTTTGCCTAAAGCACAGCTCTAACCTGTTGCTTCCCCTATCAAAAGACTATAATTGCTCCCAGTTGCTTACAGAATAAGACTTAACACGTTAGAAGACAATCCAAAAATAATTGACTTCCAGTGTCAATTTGCACAAAAACCGTATTAGACTTCTGTATCTGAACCCAAGCTGTCAAAGCTTCTAACTTTCCCCGTAGCCATCTTTTCCAGGAAGTTTTTCACTATCCAAACCCCACCCCCCCCCCCCCCCCCCCGCCAAATCCTACTTAATATAAGCTATATTTGTCCCATCTAGAATTTTATTTTATAATTTAAACTTTTTGTTTTATACCTTTAGTCCTTATCCTCTGCCTTCAAGCTTATTCAAGTCTTTATTACCCTAAAAGATAAATAAAATCCCAACACAAATACATTCTTAAGACATTGTCCGATCTTCTTGCCTTCCCCATTATATTTTTTCACCTATAGTCACTGATTCCACTTCCTCATTAACAGCCCTCTTTCCTTAAAGTCAATTTTATTTATGGAAAATAAACATTTAACAAATAACACGCATTTTAAGTGTACAATTCAGTTGGTGTGACAAGGTGTGTAACTGCCCTCACAAACAAAACAAAACAGAACATTTTTTATGATCCTCAAGAGTTCTCATGTGACCCATCTTGTCAAGCCCCACCACCACCTATGGTCCCAGACAACTTAGATTTGTCTTCCCTAATATTCATTTATATGAAATCAGAGAGTTTATGCCTTTGGCAAGTATATTGCTTAGTGTTGTGTAACGAAGGATCCCAAGATTTGTGTTAAAATAGCAAAACATTCTTTATCTGCACAGTTTCTGAGGGTTACTTCCCTGCTGGCTCAGACGGTTAAGTGTCTATCTACAATGTGGGAGACCTGGGTTCCATCCCTGGGTCGGGAAGATCCCCTGGAGAAGGAAATGGGAATCCACTCCAGTACTCTTGCCTGGAAAATCCCATGGAGGGAGGAGCCTGGTAGGCTACAGTCCATGGGGTTGCAAAGAGTCGGACACGACTGAGCGACTTCAAAGTGTTAAGATGGGTGGTTCTGGTTCCAGGCCTCTCTTGAGGTTGCAGGAAAGCTGGCTGCTGGGCCCACAGTCTCTGGACTAAGGCTGGAGAATCTCCTTCCAAGTTCAGCCTCCTGGCTGTTGGCCGCAGGTTTCAGTTCCTGGCCACCTGGTCCTCTCCATAGGAATGCTGACTGTATGACTTCCTACGGAGTGAATTATGAGAAATAGAGAAGACGGAGAGACACACAGAGAGAAAGAGACAGATGGTAGAAGCAACAGTGCTTATTATGACATAGTCTTCAAGGCACGCACCAACATGTCTTCCTCCTTATATTCATCTGAAGAAACTTGCTGGGACTTCCCTGGTGGTTCAGTGGTTACGAATCCATCTGCCAGTGCAGGGGACACCGTTTCAACCCCTGCTCCAGGAAGATTCCACATGCTGCAGGGCAACTAAGCCCTCACGCTGCAGCCTCTGAAGTCCAAGCACCCTAGAGCCTGTGCTCTGAAGCAAGAGTAGCCATTGCAATGAGAAGCCTGCTCACCACAACTAGAGAGTAGCCCCTGCCCACCATAACGAGAGAAAGCCTGCACACAGCAATAAGGACCCTGAGCAGCCAATAAATGCATAAATAAAAGTAGCAAGGTGCTAAGTCCAGCCCACATTTAAGAAGGGGAGATCATATGAAGGACTGATTTCTAGGAGGTGGGGACCATTAGGAGCTCCGTTGGGAGCCATTTTGGAAGCTATTAGAGTCTGTTCTCTGATCTCCCATTGATTCACATTCTTCTCACATAAACAGTGTACTCATTATATCCCAAGACTGAGAAAAATATACTCATCACACCCTACGGTCTTCAGAAATCTCTAGACCATTGTAACATCAAAGTCTAGAATTTCATAACCTAAATGAAGTCTGGGTATGAATATGGCTTCTCAGGTGTAGACCTTAAGTATAGTTCCTTGAGTTTAGCTCTTAATCTTTAAACTTGTGAATTCTATGAAATAGACAAGTCATCTTCCTCCTCCCACCCCAGAGTACACACCCAATGCATAACAGGCATAGGATATTGGTTACAGACATCCTGTTCAAAAAGGGAGAAATTAGGAGGCACAAAGTCTTCACTGGCCCATAGCAATTCTGAAATCCATCTTGGAAAACACTATGAGTACCTAGATTTGGATTCAGTCTTATCTCTGCCCAGGAATGTTTCTCATAGTTCTTGGTTCCATGGTCTGAGTTATCTTTCCTTTTTTAATGAAATGTAGTCAATGGCACCCCACTCCAGCACTCTTGCCTGGAAAATCCCATGGACGGAGGAGCCTGGTGGGCCGCAGTCTATGGGGTCGCTAAGAGTCAGACACGACTGAGCGACTTCACTTTCACTTTCACTTTCATGCATTGGAGAAGGAAATGGCAACCCACTCCAGTGTTCTTGCCTGGAGAATCCCAGGCACGGGGGAGCCTGGTGGTCTGCCGTCTATGGGGTCGCACAGAGTCAGACACACTGAAGTGACTTAGCAGCAGCAGCAGTGTGTATCCAAAACTAAGTAGTTTGTTTCCTCAGTTTGGTTCTGTCTTGTTGAATTTCAAGAGCCCAAGGTCCTTTCTACATTTTGTACGATTTTCACCTTTTTTAGTCCAATCTGGTGGTGTTTCTGCTGATTGCTGTTGTTACTGTTCAGTCGCTAAGTTGTGTCTGACTCTTTACGGCCCTATGAACTGCAGCATGCCTGGCTTCCCATCCTTTACTATCTGCCGGAGTCAGCAGATCTCCTGTGAATCTTGTTGGGGGTCCACTCTAGTAAAATAAAGCCACACTCAAAAATCTCTTTGATATAATTCTCCTCTACTTTTAAATCCTAGGGAAAGACAATACCCTTAAGCTTCTTAGAAGTCCTATTCTTTGATTGAGAGGACCTGTTAGTCATACCCTTAACATCTTAGAGGGTTTTTTGTTTGCCTTAACAGTACTGTGAGCAACACCTTTAAGCTTTCCAAGTATTAACAAAGCATTTTGCAGACACACCTTGGGCTTTATCTCTGGACCAGATTTTCCCAATAGTACTCTGGATTTGATCTTTTCTCAGAAGCCATTTTTAAATGTTGACATCATTTGGCATCTACACACGATGTGACTCTTCCAATCCTTCGGTTCCTTTTTGGTTTAACAATCCTTCCATTAGCGTATCCCTCTCATTTGCATTTTATTATAAGCAGCTAGAGGAAACTAGGTGGCACCTTCAACATGCTGGCTGGAAATCTCCTTAATTTGATCACCCAGTTAATCAGTTACATTTTCTACCACCCACATCACTGAAGACAATACTACTACTAAACTCACTGCTATGCATAATGAAGACTCCCTTTTACACAGTTTTTAATAAGGTTTTCTCCGTTTTTCTTTACACTTTTACTGATGGGCTCTTTGAAGTCCATAATTCTACAAATTGTGTGTTTGTGGCCCTTTAAGCTTTCACTAACACCCTCCTCAAAATCCTTACAGCTTTTCTAGTTTCCACTCAAGTTGTATTTCCAAAACAACTTGGACATCTTAGATCTTTATTACATCAGCACCCCATTCTTGGTACCAAAATCTGTATTAATTATCTGCTGCTGTGTAGCAAATTAGCCATAAGCCCATCAGCTTAAAACAAATAATGACTTACTATCTACACAGTTTTTGAGGGTCAGGAATTGAGAATGGCTTAGCTGAGTGGTTCTGGCTCAGAGTTTCTCCAGAGGTGAAGCTATCAGTAGAAGTTATAGTCTCTGGAAACTTGACTGGGGTTGGAAGAGCCACTTCCAAACTCACTCTGATGGCCATTGACTAGGGACTTCAGTTTCTCACCTCATGAGGCATTTCATGGGGCTGATCACAACGTGGCTTTCCTGAAGATGAGAGAGAGAGAGGAGCGTAGAAGCTATACTATTCTAATGTCTGTCTCCAAGTCACACACCATCACTTCTGTCTTTCTCTAGTCATAGAAGCAAGTCACTAGGTCCAGGCCAAACTCAAGGGCTAGGGGCAAGGGAGAAGGGAATAATGGCATGAATAAGGAGAGGCAGGTTTCATGAGAGTAGTCTTGGAGTCTGGCCACCACAGCAAGCTACTTAACTTCCCCTCCCCTTAATGTCCTCCTCAGTAAAATACAAAAAACAGCTTTTTACTCACATAGTTTCTGTGAGGTAAAATGAAAGAATAAATACAAGGCCCCTCAGAACAATACCTGGCACTAAGCAAAAGTGTGACACTTATCTCTTATTATTGCTTTTTTTTTTTTAACCGTATGAACGACTCTTAAAACTCTATCTTCAGGCTCAAGGAATGTGTCCAGGGCACTAGTTTTGCTTTGTTTTTTGAACTGTCTGGGTGATTCCCAGTACCTAAAATAGGTCTGTCCCAAAACAGCATCTTTAGGACTTTCCTGGTGGTCCAATAGTTAAGAATCTGCCGGTCAATGCAGGTTCGATCCCTGGTCCAGGAAGATTCCATGTGCTGTGGAGCAGCTGAACCCATTTGCCACAACTCCTGAGCCTAAGAGCTGCAGCTACTGAAACCCACAGGCTCAGAGCCTGCGCTCCACAAGAGAAGCCACTGCGGTGAGAAGCCCGGGCAACACAATCAGAGAAAGGCTGCACACAGTAATGAAGAGCCAGTACAGCCAGAAATAAAATGAATAAACATTTTTTAAATGGCATCTTTATGTTGATTTCTAACATACTCCCACAGTGATAAGAGAACAGACTCTGTACGAGTTCAATACCGTTAGACCATGAAGCTTTGGCACCTTGTTTTATGTCCCTGAATATGTTCCAGTGTCTCCTAGTTTACAGTCTATGGGACAATGAATAAAATTTGTATCCTACTGTTGTGTGAAAATTGTATAAATCTTAACTCTGTTGAATTGGTTCATGGTGCTTCTCAAGTCTACTATATTCTCCTACTTTTCTGTATATTCATTCTATTAATCCTTGAGAGTTTGATATTGAAACTTCAGCCTAAAATCTTAATTTGCCTACTTAAAAAATAATTGCACTATAAAGTGGAACTCTGTGTACATTTGTTCTGTAATTTCCAAGTCTCCAGTAAATGTGTTATCTTGCATTCATAATTTTAAAAATAAAGAAAAGAGGGGAAAAAAACTTTACATTCAGTAAGACTTTTTTGGTTCACTGGTTCAAGAAAAAAAAAGAAAAAGGAGAATTAAATCCAGTGACAGACTCCAAACAAGTCTGATTCCAAGTGATCCAGTGATGACATTAGCAGAAATCTGTCCTCCCCACCTTTCACCATCTCCTTCTTTGTCTTCCACCGTCTCCTTCTTGTGGCTCTGCTCTCTTCTATCTTGGTTTCTTTCTCAGAAAGTTCTTCTCTTATAGTAACAACGTAACTACCAGAAGCTCCAGGCCCCCATTTCATCAGCTTTGGATCCCCAATGAGATAAGAGCTCCCAACACGTTGATCAAAAGTCTCAGGACTCTTTTTCATTGGCTCAACTTTGATCACATGTCCATCCCTGAATCAATAGCACTGGCAGCATAGTACTGCAAACAGGTCACTGAAGAAGACCTAGCTCCCCCGTAATCACATCATCCCCCTATTTTTGGTGATTTCTTAATCTTATAAATGACTATGAGAACACAGCTCAAAGTTCCACCATCCCACCATTATATGAGCATCTGTTAGCAATTCTATATAAACGTATAGAGTCCTGATGGCCTGGGAGATGAAGTCCTGATTAGTCAGGCCTGGGTCATATGTCCACCCACTGAACTGAAGAGGGCATCAGTTACACCCGAACCACATGGGTAGAGGATATGGGATAGGCGTTTGCTTGAAGGAAAATTGAAGTGCCATGGATGTGAGATAGATGCTGGGAAGGCAAAATCAACAGATACCTGTCACAACCACCTCCCATTCCAAATTCATCCCTTTTTCTATTATTCCATTCTTCAATAAACATCACCACTGGACTGAACCTGCGTCACCTCCAACATCTCCCTCTGCCCTGCCCCAAACATCCAGACTGATGCCAAGTCTTTTGGCATCAGTCCTTTATCTTCACATGTCCAGAACATTTCCTCTGGTTTTTTCCTTCCCGCCCTTGTTGCTACAGCTACCTCGACCCAGAAACTCTTCCACTGCATGACTGCCTGGATAAGTCTTAAAAATCAGCTCAAGAACACCACCTCTGCGAAACTCCCGATTAGGGAAGAGTCAGATTAGTAACTGACACACCGGAAGATAGTTCTGGGCCTCACTTTAAGTTGGGAGCTGCTCTCACAGTTAAAAGGAGCGCTTAAACCAAGATCTGGGGAACTTAGGAAACCTTGGAACCAGGTACAGGCTGAACGCTGGCCCTCACTGCCCTCTTCTCTCTCTCCTGTCCCCACACTCATTTCCCCTCATACAAAGCAAGTGCCTTGCAAATGCCAAAACTGCCTAAATGTAGAAACCTATTCATCCAGAATGAAGGCATCAGAGAAGGTTTTTTAAATTTCACATCTGTGTCTCAGCTTGTGAAACTTGAATGAAATTTATGGAAGGACTATTTAATTTTGTTTTCTTTTCAGAGGGAATGGGTCTCTGTCACATTAATTGGAAGAGGTCCTTTGTTCATGCGCTTAAATCTTGACCTGCAGACCCCGGAGGGTGTATAATTCCTAGCTGAGCTGTGACTAAAATGCTGCGCTGCTTGCAGAGGCCTTGGCCTCAGCGTACATTAGGGACAAAGCCTGTGGACACAAGACACTCTGTAGCTGGAGTAATTTTAGCTGGTCTCTTGAAGTGGATATCGGGTCAGTTTGGAAATCTGCTTTCCTCCTTTTGTTTTTCTCTTGAAGATCTTAGTTTCTCTCTTCATTTTAAGTATGACGTTACCTCCTGATTTTCTACTTTAAGTATTCAGTGACAGAAAGACAACAGCTGTGTAACACACACACACACTCCTGGGGAGACTGATTTTAAAAGTAATCTCAAACCTAGGCTTCTCTGGTAGCTCCGTGGTAAAGAGTCCGCTTGTCTGTGCACCGCAACGATTGAGCCTGTGCTCTAGAGGCTGGGAGCTGCTGCTATTGAAGCCGGCACTTGCTAGACCCCAAGAGAAGCCACCGCAATGAGCAGCCCTGGCACTGAAGCTAGAGAGTAGCCCCCGCTCTCCACAACTAGAGAAAAGCCAGCGCGGCAGTGAAGACCCAGCAGAGACAAAAATAAACAAATACAATTAAAAAAAAGAAAGTAAGCTCCAACCCGTCCAACTTCAGCCTGGCGGCCAAATCACGACCTTGCCTGTCTGAGCTGGTGGCTACACATTCCAGCTACTTTTTTGTTTCTGACTTGCTCTCCCAAATGCTTCCATTGAGTTATGCCACTTATCATCTGCTCAGTATGTGACACTTCATCTGCCAAGACAAATGTGACATTAGAAAAGCCTTCCAGTGAATGAGGGCAATATAGGATTGCAACACAGAAAGTCTGTGCTTTCTTTTTTCATCCACTTTCTGAGTCTGCTTTCCAGATCTTGCCTGCTGTTGAGGTCGGGATTTTTATGAGATGTGGGCATGTTGTATTGAAGTTACAGAGACAGAGCCTCAGATAATGGGTCCTGATTCGTAGGATAAACTGCCCTTGAAACTCCAAAAAGCTGATAGTTGATTTGATCACGAGAAGTGACAATGATTAAAAACAAGTCATCATGAATGTTGTGGATTTGCCAAAAAAAAATGAGGTCATCAGATTTTCACGGCACTTCGATAGACTTCTCATAATCATAATCTTTTTTTAATTGAATGAACTAAATGCTTTTGAAAGTGAGAAGGTAACAGCTTCAGTTAGGGCCAGAAATAGAAGGCAAGCACTGGGGTGCCTTAAGAGTGAGACTTGACAGTCGTAAACTGATTCTGCTAATAAATTTCAGGGTTGGGTTACAGCCCTCCTGCTTTTTCACTCTGGAGAGGCCTCTGAGAACTCATTTGCTAGCGTAAATATCATTGTCTCCAGATTTGGTAAAAATCTCAAAACTCCTGTTCATGTTATAAGGACCATGGACTCGGGACTTCCCTGGAGGCTCAGTGGTGAAGAATCCACCTGCTAGTACCGGAGACACAGATTCATAGTCCAGGAAGTGATGTGATGTGTGCATGCTAAGTCACTTCAGTTGTGTCCCACTCTTTGTGACTACATGGACTATAGCCCACCAGGCTCCTCTGTCCATGGGGTTCTCCAGGCAAGAATATGGGAGTGGGTTGCCATTTCCTCCTCCAGGGGATCTTCCTGACCCAGGGATCCAAGCTGTGCTTCCTGAATTGGAAGGTGGATTCTTTACCACTAATGCCACCTGGGAAGCCCCAGAAAGTCAATATTCCTATTCAAACCCAATCTCTTCCACCCCCAACAGCACCCTCAACACAAAACCAAAATCCCATCTAGCATGTGGTTCTTTGAAAATTTTAATTTTTGAAGATATAGTTTTCTCTTTCCATGGAATAAGGGTAGTGGGATTTTTTTTTTTTTTTTTTCCTCAGTCGATTCAGTCTTTGTGATCCTATGGACTGTAGCCCTCCAGTCTCCACTGTCCACAGGATTCTCCAGGCAAGAATACTGGAGTGAGTTGCCATGCCCTCCTCCAGGGCATCTTCCCAACCCAGGAATCGGGCCTGCATCTCCCGTGCGTCTTGCATTGCAGGCGGGTTCATTACCCACTGAGCAACCTGGGAAGCCTGGGAAGGGTAGTGGGTAGGTCATGTCATCAGTTCCTAAAAACAAGTTAAATCTGCAGACATAAATTGTCATGGCAACTTTTTCTGGCTGTGCTGGGTGTTTGTTGTGGCACAAGGCTCCTTTCTAGCTGCAGCTCTAGAGCACTCAGGCTCAGTAGTTGTGGTGCATGGGCTTCCCTAGTGGCTGCACACGGGCTTAGCTGCCTCATGGCATGTGGGATCTTAGTTCCCGCTTTGGAAGAAATGGAGTCCAGGTCCCCTGCATTGGAAGACAGATTCTTAACCATTGAGCCATCAGAAAAGTCCCTGTCATGGCAATTTAGAAAAGCAAATCTGATCATGTTACCCTCCTGCTTGGAATGCTTCAAGGACTCACTGTACATGTCCTGTTAAAAGCCAAAAATTGCATAGCATAGCTCCCCAGGCGCTCTGCCCAACTCTCCAGGCACTGCCCAGGCCCCGCCCCCTGCCCTGGCCCCGCCCCCTAATGTGCTCTGGTCCCCTTGATCGTCAGAACCCAAGGTGGTTTCACACTCCGTGCCTTGGCATTGTTCTCTCTACCGGGAGAGGCAATCCCACCTGCCTACCTCACCCAGTTGACTCCTGCTTGCCCTTTTAGACTCCCAGCTGCCCCTCTCTTCTTCATGACTGACTTCTCAACAGACACACACACACATACACACACCCTCAAGCAGTTCCTGAGAATCCCATTTAAATACTCTTTCTGGGATATGCACAAACTCTACTTTTGTCCTTATTGATATCCTAACTATAGTCTGATATGTCTGTTTTCCCCCTATAAACCAAGATCTACAGCTCAGTTATACATTCCCAACTCCTGGTTCAGTCCCTAACCCAGAATATGTGCTTCATCATTTTATGGAATAAAGAACAATTGAATTGCCCATTTTTGTTTCTGGAATACAGAGAGAATCCCAGAGTGGCCTTTGATGCATTTCTGATCAACGATTCCTGTATCATAATGAATAGATGGTGCTGCTACTGCTCCTGCTAAGTCACTTCAGTCGTGTCCGACTCTGTGTGACCCCATAGACAGCAGCCCACCAGGCTTCCCCGTCCCTGGGATTCTCCAGGCAAGAACACTGGAGTGGGTTGCCATTTCCTTCTCCAATGCATGAACGTGAAAAGTGAAAGCGAAGTCGCTCAGTTCTGTCCGACTCTTAGCGACCCCATGGACTGCAGCCTACCAGGCTCCTCCGCCCATGGGATTTTCCAGTCAAGAGTACTGGAGTGGGGTGTGGACTCTCATAAGGACTCGGGAATGCAGAAAGAAGCACAGGTCAGTCAAGGAGACTGGGTGATGAAGATCTAATTAACTACAAGCCAGCCATCATCCTGGGCATTTTAACAAGTACGTTCTCACTTGGTCTTCTCAACAAGTTTCCAAGGTTAAGTCTCATTCTCTTCATTGTTACAGGTGAATAAACTGCCCAGTGCTTATGCAGATGGTAAATAGCAGAGTTTGCTTCCGGATCTTTATGATTCTAAAGTCCTCTTCTCGTTCCACAAGGATGGATAGATAACTCCCTCTTCTTTCTCTAGAAGGATATGAGAAAATTTCCTAGTTTCTGTGTTTTGAAAGAAGTGCAGATTAGTCTGTCTATAAGAACCTAGGGCTGTCTGAAGTTGGAGCACAAGGTGATTCTGATACCTTCTGACCCTAGAATTTACTCACAAAGTACAGATGCAGAGAGAGAGGTGACGTGGAGAACCCAGACCAAGGACAAACTATGACAAACATTTTTTCATTTTGTTTAGGTCTCTATAAACCCACGTGGGGGCTTCCCTGGTAACTCGGTAAAGAATCAGCCTGCAATGCAGGAGGCCCCAGTTTGATTCCTGGGTTGGGAAGGTCCCCTGAAGAAGGGACAGGCTACCCACTCCAGTACTCTTGGGCCTCCCTGGTGGCTCAGTTGGTAAAGAATCTGCCCACAATGCGGGAGACCTGGATTCCATCCCTGCATTGGGAAGATCCCCTGGAGGAGGGCATGGCAACCCACTCCAGTATTCTTGCCTGGAGAATCCCCATGGACAGAGGAGCCTGGAGCGCTATATTCCATGGGGTCGCAAAGAGCTGGACAGGACTGAGCGACTTTTGCTTTCACAAACCCATGCTATTGTTTTTAGGATAGCACGCAAGCATGTGTTGACATTTTATTTTTGGTTCGTTCACATTGCAAGCATTGTATTAGTAATACAAACAAACCTGTACCTCCATTTTGAATGCATTATACACACCTTTACTGAGTATCTGGGAACAGTGCAGAGGAGAATTAAACAGATACACCGCCACCTACGTGACTGTAGGACTGTCTTCTGCCACAGTAGCACCAATGAGATTCAGTCAATGACAACAATTTCTATGACTGGTCCAGTGGTTTCTCTCCAGCCCAGTAGAACTGCTCTTTCTCCCCAGGGCAGTCCACTTTGGTCCTCTGGAGTTTGTGAGAGCAGCTGCACCTTGGCAAGCCCTGGCCTGGGATTAACTTGGCAGGAGGTTATCCTAAGACTTCTCTGACTCATAACTTTGGGGCTAACTCTAAGCACCAAGCCCCAGCCCTGCCCTCTTTTGCTTTTTCTTTGTGCTGATTCACACTGGGTTGGGATTTTATTGTCAGCGGTCATAATTGTGCATGGGTGGAACTTGGATTTTAAAGATGACAGGAGGCCAAGTCCAGGGCTTCTGTTAGCTTTGTTAACCACTGTGTCATTTTTAATTGAAAAGAGGAAGGAAAGCAAGAAGGCAGGATAGGAGGGAGGAAGGAAGGAAAAAAAGAAATGCCCCCCAGGGGTCTCCCTGGTGGTCCAGTGACCATGACTCCGTGCTCTCTATGCAGGGGGCCCAGGTCCAATCCCTGGTCAGGGAACTAGATGCCATACGCCGCAACTAAGAGTTCACACGCCACGACCAGAGATCCCGTGTGCCTCAGCTAAGACCGGGCAAAGCCAGATGAACGAAGAAATGTCCCCAGTCCATGCTAAATCTATTTTCTTTCACCCTCCGTATTTTCTCTAAGCCCTTGGAAAGGTTTATTCTGAATCTAGCTCACAAGAAGCTAGGTATAGGAGAAAACTTCTGGATACTGGAGTCAGCATATCTGAATAATTGGGTGATGGTAGGTAAATTATTTAGCTTCCTTGAGCCTCTGCTTCCTCATCAGTAAAATAGCAGTAATAATATTGACCTTGTAGGATTGTCATACTCTTAGGAGTATCATATATAACGCGCCTGGCACATTAGAAAGCATTTCATAAATGGAGAATATAATTGTTAGAGCTGTGTTTATTAAAAAGGCCTTTAAAGGCCCTTTAAAGCAGCGAGAATGAGGCCTCACAGAGTAGCTGCAGGTCCCTATTTCCTTTCTCTGAGACTGTGGTGGATTGTCATAGCCTCCTCTTGAGAGCGGCCTGGGCTGTGTCTAGGGTCATCATGGTGGTTCGGTCCTAGGGCAGACTCAACTTGTCAAAATACCCCAAACAATCAGTACAAGAGAGAATGAAGCAATAGACGGGGGGATAAGGAGCTCTGTCTGGCTCAGAGGCCAGTGGCTTTCCCACTTACTATCAGCATAATCATGAGCAAGTTGCTTAAATCACCATGGCTTAGTTCATTTAGCTGTATCTGTCCTTTTCAGTTGTCTGGAGGAAGCCACACATGTAAAATACCGAGCACCAAAAAATATAAAAAATATCTTATTTTTATAAAATAAAAATGCTTAATAAAAAAAACTCAGATATTAAGAAAACACAAGTTGGAATGTATGAAATTCAAGTGAAGTTTGGTGTAAGACTTTGGAACAATGCTGCCTGGTTCAAATCTGATTTCCCCTACTCTGGGCTTCATTTTCTCATCTGTAAAATGGGTATAATAACTTCCTTATCTGTATTTATCGCATACTTTTGTTACGAGAAGTAAATTACTTAATACACATGAAGCCTTTAGAACATGACTTGATATATGGCCAAATACTACATTAATATGTGTAGAATGGATAGAAAGGCCAGTTCTGGGACAAGAACAGAACACAAAATTGGAATAGTGGAAAACAAAATTGGTTGACCCTGCACCAGAAGGCAGCCTAAAGAAGAAAAACAGTAATGAGGCAAGAGTTTCCAAGGCAATTGCCCTAAGTGGAGCTGAAATATTCACATTCAAAGCATCTTTTTTGTTTTTTTAAGTTGTGTGTCAGCCTGGGTTATAGACCAGGATCTTAGCGGACATAGTCCTCCTTCCCAGCTGTGGACTCCAGGAGAGGACTTAGGCCTCACTGGACCAGCAGGTCCTGTCTGCTCGGCTTCCAGACCTGGTGCTTGAGGCGCGTGGCTGGAAACCTCTGCCTGGGGGATGGGTTTGCTCAGGGCAAGGCTTGTTCTTCAAGGAAGGACCACTGCTTCACAAAGGCCCGGGACCACTTCCAAAGTCAATGCACAGAACTGCTGAGAAACCACGGCCGATTCTGCTTCTCCTGCTGTCTAACTCTGGTACACAAGCACAACGTGAAATACTGAAATTCCAGCGACAGAGCCAACTGTGCAAATTCCTGATGGGCAAATTGAGGCCCATTATCCGTAATTACACTTGCCCGAATAACATGCCAGAGAGACCCTGCTTTCCAGCCGTCAGTAATCGCAGCTGCTGCCCTGTTGCCAAATGTGTTCAGGGAAAGTCCCAAGAATGGAGCTGAGCAGCACTCACAGAGGAGTCTTGGCAGCCTCCATCAGGCAACCCAAGTCTCCTCTGCTTAGCCCGTTCGAACGGCTCTATAGCTCTCAGGATAAACTAGTTAGTTAGGCTTATCATCACCTGGTCCATCTCCAGCTTGAACTTTTTCTCCCCGTCTTCATTCAAGCCGCATTGAATGACTTGTTCACCATGAAAGACCTGGTCTTCAGTTCCATCCGGTGGTCCTTCACTAAGGTGCTTTCCCAAATGTGGGTTAGTCCTTCTCCGTGGAGTTGCCTCATGGCTAATTCCAGTTCATCCATAAGCACTTAGCTCTGCCCCTTTCTCTTCTCTGTGAAGCCTGTCTTGACTCCTTCAGGCTGTATATAATTCCTTTTTGCCGGGACCCCCGGGACCCCCAGGTATTGGGTTGGCCAAAAAGTTCGTTCAGGTTTTTCCACACCATCTTATGTAAAGACATGAATGAACTTTTTGCCCACCCCAATACCTGTAGCCACACAACACAGCATGATCGTTCTGTTTGATTTATCTCTCCAACTAGGCTATGAGCTCCCCAAGGTCAGGGACCATATCTGATGAGGGTATCTTAGAGCCTGGTGCGATATCTAGCACCCCTAGGCAACCATCCAGGAGCTGTTGGCTGCATGAACAAATGATGTTCTCCTCTGTGTGTGTGCACTCAGTCCCGTCCAACTCTTTGTGACGCCAAGGACTGTAGCCTGCCAGGCTCCTCTGTCCATGGGATTTCCCAAGCAAGCATACTGGAGTGGGTTGCCATGCCCTCCTGCAGGGGATCTTCCTGACCCAGGAATCGAACCCAAGTCTCTAGTATCTCCTGCACTGGCAGGTGGATTCTTTATCGCTGTGCCACCTGGGAAGTCCTACGTCTTTCTTGCTTGAGCACTAACGAATTACTCCTTCATTTGGTTAGATCAAAAGATTCCTTTCTTGGGATTACTGCTCAAGCCAACTTTAAAAGCAGCCAGTGAAAATCCAAGAAGAGTATTTCGTTGATACATTGAAGATAAATGCAACTTACCACATACCCTTCTATCTTTAATATTGTTTAATCTAAAGAGGCTGGGTTCCCTAGGTATATAATAGAACATAAAGACTTAATTAACCTTACTGCTTCTGTTTCATCATGATGCACTTATGAAGGCCTTATTTAAATATGATTTGCTATTAGTCTGCTTGTAGTTATCAAAGTCCAAAGGTTTTTTGTTTGATTTTTATTCATGGCATTGCTTGAAGTGTTTAACTATTAAGAAATGTTTATTTTGGACAGAAGAGCAAAAACCTAGCTATTTAAGTGATTGTATCCCCTCACTGCAGACTTTCTGTATGTCTAGCCACGTCTCTTGTGATAACATCGTGGCTGTTCAAAACATTCTGGGGTCTCAATTTTTTTTTTGCTTTCAGAGACAGTGGATGAGCCTTGCTTAAAGATTGGTCTTGTTACTCTAGAACCCAGAAGAGCAACAACGAACAGTATCGTTCATTGAAATGCTCACATTTTTTCACCTCTGGACACTGCGTAAGGTTTTCCAAAGGTTGAACACGCACACCATTATAGGAATCTGTTAGGTCACATGCACATGCCTTTAAATTTAAAAATTAATAGGTTATATAATTAGTTTAATGTGCATTCACAATATTGTCAATATAGGGCTTCTCAGATGGAACAGTGGTGAAAAATCTGCAAAAGAGACATGGGTTCAATCCCTGGATCCGAAGACCCCCCTGGAGGAGGAAATGGCAACCCACTCCAGCATTCTTGCCTGGAGAATCGCATGGACAGAGGAGCCTGGCAGGCTACAGTCCAAGGGTCGAAAAGAGTCAGACATAACTAAGCGACTGAGCATACACACACAATAATATTATTAACATAACATACATATACCAAGCACATCAAATTCATAATTTCATGAATACCGCTTAAAGAAAAATTAAACTTATAATACAGAGAGTTATCTGCTGAAAAATGTTAAACAATCATACATGTTAGAGGGTAAGACAAAGATAGTGAAGAAGGCACATACAGGAATGAAGCGTGAGCAACACTGATGGAATGAAAAGAGCAGAAGCTGTTGGGTTCCCATTATTTTACAGATTAGCTGGAAGCCTACAGGCAAATTACTTAACCTCTGTGAGCTGGGATTGCTTATTCCTACAACGAGGAGAGTGAGTTGCAGAAAGGTTCATGGAGTAACTAGGATAGGACCTAAAGGGCTTCATGGTGAGAACTGGAGTTTTTCTTTCAAAAACTCACATCCATTATCATAGGACAAAGAGGAGTCTATTTTTAAAAAGTTGCCTGGGCTTCCTTGATGGTCCAGTGGCTAGGACTCCACGATCTCACGGTAGGGGGCTTGGGTTCCAGGGGGTTGGGGAACTAGATCCCACAAGATTGAGGATGCCACGTGCTGCAACTTAGATCTGGTGCAGCCAAATAATTTTTTTTTAACTTATAAGAAATAATAGAGAAACTTCATTAAATGTGATAAGCCAAAGGAAGCAGCTTGTTGGATAGAAAAAGTGAAAGTGGAAGTTAGTTAGTCGCTCAGTTGTGTCCAACTCTTTGTGACCCCATGGACCATAGCCCCCCCAGGCTCCTCTGTCCATGGAATTCTCCAGGCAAGAATACTGGAGTGGGTAGCCATTCCCTTCTGCAGGGGATCTTTCCAACCCAGGAATTAAACCTGGGTCTCCTGCATTGCAGGCGGATTCTTTATCATCTGAGCCACCAGGGAAGCCTCAGCCTACTGGAAAACTTCTCAACAATTGTTTTTCTTCTTTTTTTTTTTCTAGTTATGCCACATGACATTCTGGTCAGGATCTTAGTTCCCTGGCCAGGAATCAAACCTGGGCCTGGGCAGTGAAAGCACCGAGTCTTAACCACTGGACCACCAGGGAGCTCTCTTGGCAATTCTTAAAGTTCAACATGTTCATTTGAACCTACTCACCTGAGCTTGTTTGGTGAGGCCCCAATCATATAATGATGGAGTCAAGTAGCCAAACCTTATACAATGCTAAATATTGATGCTTCTCTTGAACTCTAGAAGTTTCTAAACCCCTAGAGATTAAGCCAATGGGAAACTGCCCTTTGCTGACCCTTACAATGTCCCTCTATCTCTTTACTTTGGCCAACTGGAAGCTCATAGAAATGTAAATCTCAGTGCTAGAACTCTCTATTACCCGATGAACGACTTGCTCCTCCCCTTTCTCTACGCTTTCTTTGCTAATGTGCACTTTCCTTGCCCCTGACATTTTTTATTCTCACTTTACTTTTAATTACACAGGTTCTCATTTTTTTTGCAACAAGAAAGGAAGAGTACCCAAGTGTCTTTGCCAGCTCGGGCTGCCATAACAAATACCACAGACTGGGTGGCTTAAGCAACAGGTATCTATTGTCTCACAGTTCTGCCAGCTAGAAGCTTGAAATCAGGGTATCGGCACAGTCAGATGTTTGTGAGGCCTTTCTTCCTGACTTGCAGATGGCCACCTCCTTCTGTGTGCTCATTTGATGGGGGACGTGGGGGAGAGGGGGGACAAAGGGCAAGCCCTCGTTTGCTGTTATTCAATCACTAAGTTGTGTCTGACTCTTTGTGACCCCAGGGACTGCAGATCACCTGGCTTCCCTGTCCTTCACCATCTCTTGGAGTTTGCTCAAACTCACATCCATTGAGTCGATGATGCTATGCAACCATCTCATCCTCCGTCATCCCTTCCCCCTCCTGCCCTCAATCTTTCCCAGCATCAAGGTCTTGTCCAGTGAGTCGGCTCTTTGCACCAAGTGGCCAAAGTGTTGGAGCTTCTGCTTCAGCCTTTTATTAAGGCTGAAGCCATTTATCAATTTTTTAAAAGTGTGCTTTTTTATTATCTTTGATTGCGTCGGGTCTTCCTTGCTGTGCTCTGGCTCTCTCTAGCCACAGTGCACAGGGCCTACTTGTAGTAACGGTGCCCAGGCTCCTCACTGTGGTGGCTTCTCCCGTCGCTGAGCATGGGCCCAAGAGTGCAGGCTCGGCAGCTGTGGCTCGAGGGCTTCGCTGCCCCACAGCATGTGGGATCTTTCCAGACCAGGAATTGAACCGGTGTCTTCTGCGTTGGCAGGTGGATTCTTTACCAATGGATCACTAGAGAAGCCTGGACACCACCTTTATTACCTCATCTAACCCTAATCACCTCCCAAAGGCTCCATGTCCAAACACCGTCACATTGTGGGGGAGAGGGCTTCAGTATAGGAATTTCAGGGTGGACACAAACATTCAATCTACAGCATTAAATAAATAAGCAGATACTACAAGTCACATCATCTTTTACCAGGAGACAGCAATTTATCATCTGTGACCCACAAGAATTCCCACACCATCCAAAAGCCTTCTTTCTTGGATCAGTCACTCTAAAACCAGGTAGACATGCTAACAGTGGACAGAAATCTTGGTTGTCATGCTGAGTCAAGCATATACCCTTGGTTGTTCCTCAGTCATCATGGACTCACAAAAGATGAGCAGGATCTTTTGATGTATCATTTTAGTGATTTCTCTTTCTCATTCTGGTTGGTTGCCCTGTGTGTAGGGAGTCTATAGGACCCTATAGGATGGCAGGCAAGGATTTTATATCTCATCTGATCTCACAATAATCTTGAGAGTATCGATTATTACCCCCACCCTACTTTATATGTGAGAAACCGAATCTCATTGAAATTCATGTAGAGCAAGTAACCATTCACTGGGGAGTCCAGATTTGAACCCAAGTCTGTCTGAGTCCAATGTGTTAGTTGCTCAATTGTGTCTTTGCAACCCCATGGACTGTAGCCCCCAGGCTCCTCTGTCCATGGGATTCTCCAGTGGAGTGGGTTGCCATGCCCTTCTCCAGGGGATCTTCCTGACCTAGGGATCGAACGCAGGTCTCCTGTACTGCAGGAGAATTCTTTACCATCTGAGCCACCAGGGAAGCCCAATGGAGACTTTAATGAATAAAACAGACTAAAAAAAATCCACCTTTATGACTCACATTCTAGTTATGGAAGACAGACAACAAAGAAAACAAACAAGTAAAATAAAGTCGTGTATTGCATGGTGAAAACGTAAAACCAGAACAGGGAGGGGGACAAGGTTACTGGGTTGGAGGAAGGCATAATCGAAATGACTTTAGCCAGGAAAGGTCTTACTGAGGAGACAGTTAAGCAAAGATACGAAAAAGATTCAGTTCTATCAGACTGTCATTAACTCTGAGGCCCCAAAACCTCAAGGGAGAGGGACTTTTCTTCCCCCCGAGAGGGACTTCTGTTTTGAAAAGCCATTGTGTTAGGACTTTTTCTCTTGCAAGTGATACAAAAATAGATTCAAAATGACTTAAGCAAAAAAGTGGGAATTTATTAGCTCAGGAAATTGAAAAGTCCAGGTCAGCTTTAAGGGTCAAACAATGTCATTAGGACACAACCCATAGGGTGCAACCACAAAACAAGGTCATTAGGACCTTCTTCATTTGTATCTGTCTTACTCTGTTCGAGCTGCTATAACAGAAATGTTGATGCCACAGACTGGGTGGCTTATTTTATCTAGTTTATTTTTGGTTGTGCTGGGTATTCACTGTTGCTCATGGCTTTTCTCTAGTTGTGGTGAGCTTGTTTCGGGGCTCAGGCTTCTCATCTTGGTGGCTCCTCTTGCTGCAGAGTGCAGGCCCCTCTAGGCACTCAGACTTCAGTTAGCTAGAGCACACAGGCTCAGAGGTTGTGGCGCACAGGCTTAGTTGCTCCCCAGCACGTGGAATCTTCCTGGACTGGGGATCAAATCGATGTCCTCTGTATTGGCAGGTGGATTCTTATTTACTGCACTACCAGGGAAGTCCAACTGGGTGGCTTAAACAGCAGACATTCAGTTCTCTCAGTTCTGGAGGCTTAGAAGTCTGAGATCCAGGTGCTGGATCCAGGTGCTAGCAGGTCAGTGTCTGATGCGGGCTGGCTTCCTGCTTCACAGATGGGTGTCTTCTCACTGTGTCCTCACACGGCAAAAGGAGCAAAGGAGAGCCCTGGAGTCTCTTTCATAAAGGCATTGAGCTTCACCCCATTGATAAGGGCTCCACCCTCATGCCCTAACGTCTCCCAAAGGCCCCACTAACTGGTGCCGTCACACTGGGGTTAGGATTTCAACATACGAGTTTGGGGCTGGAGTGCAGCCATTCAGTCCACAGCAGTACCTCTGCTTTCCTCTGTGGTGATTTTTTTTTAAATAATAGATATATATGTATCTACTACATATATGGTTTAGCTCTACTATATATATATACAGTTGCTTGAGGCCTGTGTGATCCTAGTTCCCAGACCAGGGATCGAGTCCCCCGCATTGGGATCATGGAGTCTTAACCAATGGACCACCCGGGAAGTCCCTCCTCTGTGCTGACTTCATTCTCTAACTCTGCACTGCACAGAGGGAAACTGGCTGCTCTCAATTCTAACTCAACATCCTGCCAGGTGAAATCCCAGAAGGTAAGAGAGGGTGTCCCTCTACCTATAGCACAAGCAAAAGTCTCATTGGATATCATAGGTTGCAGGCTCATCTGGACACATAACTGTGATCCAGAAGAGAACCCAGCGCTCTGATTCACTGGCCGGGTCACCTGCCTGCCCCTGGCGTCCTTGGGAGAGTCAGCTTACTGATAGCAGGGGAGGGCGGGGCTCAGAGGAAACCTGGGGTGTTTCAGGAAGGAAATGAATGACTGCTAAGCGGAGAATGCAATAAGTATTTGCTATATCTCTGATTTTAAAATGATTTGTGTTATTCCATTGTGTGCAATGTTGATCCAGTGAGCTCCATGCCCAAAGGGTGGTTCGGAAGAGATTTCTCCCCAAGAGATGGCCTGCGGATAGCCGTTTAAACTTACCCAGTGGGACTGGTGGTTTCTGGGCTCTCTTGCCACCAGACAGATGTATGGGCAGCACACTCATGGGCAGTCAGCCCCTGGAGGATGGCTGGCTGTGTGGTTTTGGCTTGGCACCTTCTGCATTTCCTCTTGTGGTCTTCAGAGAGCCACATCATCATAATAGGGCCTGACATCATCAATGTCACCAGTTTGTGGCTTTCAGAGTTTTATTCCCCTTACATGGAATACCATGTTACTGATTGGGTCTGACGACCTGCCAAAATTTCAGTCCTAAATTCTGAAAACAGAGCCCACTACTTCATTTTTTCTTATAATTATTAGTTTAAAAGTGTATTGATTTTATTTTTGGCTGGGATGGGTCTTCACTGCTTTGCGTGGACTTTCTGTAGTTGTGGCGAGTCGGGGTTACTCTTCACTGCGGTGTGCAGGCTGCTTATTGCAGTGGTGTTCCTCGATGTGGACCACGGGCTCTAGGGCACTGTCTCGGCAGCTGTGGCACACTGGCTTAGTTGCCTCAAGGCATGTGGGATATGCCCTCCCAGACCAGGGATCGAACCTATGCCGCCTGCATTGGCAAGTGGGTTCTTAACCACCAGACCCCTAGGGAAGTCCCAGAGCCCATTACTTTAGTAGAACATCACTGTTTTCCCAGGAAGTTCCATGTCTGTGCTTTGGGTTAGATGGTCCTAACCCCTTGGATCTGAACACACACTTGTGGGGGTAATCGAGGCCATCATGTGACTTCCTAAGCTTGGGTTTTCTTATTTGCACAATGAGGTGACTAGGAAGAGTGAATGTGTATAAAGAAGCTGGGGCTGGCATAGTGCTCATTTTGGCAGCACATATACTAAGACTGGAATGATACAGAGAAGATTAGCGTGGCCTCTGCACAAGGATGACAGGCAAATTTCATCCTTGAAATTTGAACACGTGAAGCGTTCCATGTTTTCGCTCTGTGGTGACCTGAATGGGAAGGCAGTGCAAAGGGGAGGGGACACATGGAAACGTGTTACTGAGTCTAAGCTGGCAGCGCTTGCCCCAGAGAGGCCAGTATATCCGAGGATGAGGTGTTGAGGCAAGGAATACGACTTTATTGGGAAAGCCAACTGACTGAGAAGATGGCAGAGTAATGTCTCAAAATAGTCGTCTTGTCAGGGTCTGGATGCCAGGTTCTTTCATGTATCAGAGATGGGGGGAGGTAAGAAAACAAAGTAAAAAAGCTATTTACTCTTGCAAATATCTTCCAGAATGGCAAGCCTCAGGCAGGGGGAATATGTTCACTCCTTCCTTCCTGCCATCTATAGGTGGACAGGGTTCTGAACGAAAGCATGTTAGCAAAGGGGCAGGGTTCTCTGCGTGGGCCATTTTGTGTGAATATAATAACAAAAGTGGCCAAAGAAACAGATCTAGCATGAAAGAGTCAAAATTGAATCTTCTCTGTTAAAAAAAAAAAAAAAAACTTAAAAGAAATTCTAGGAATATTTTATGATCATGAAAGTGAGGAAGGAACTCTCAAGATACAAAAAGTTTAAATCATAATGAAAAAGACCGATGGGTTCAACTATATTAAACTAAAAAACTTAATCAAACAACATTTTGAAAAAAATGAACAGCTAAGACACCAAAGAGGCTTCCCTGGTGGCTCAGCGATAAAGAATCCATCTGCCAATGCAGGAGATGCAGGTTCGATCTCTGGCTCGGGAAGATCCCCTCGAGTAGGAAGTGGCAATCCACTCCAGTTTTCTTGCTTGGAAAATTCCATGGACAGAGGAGCCTGGTAGTCTACAGTCCATGGAATCGCAAAGAGTTGGACACAACTGAGCAACTGAACAAGATTATCAAAGAAGAAAAGGAAGCAGCTAGCATATGGCCTGGCACACAGTGGAGTCTCAGAAAAATTTTTTCCTCTTCCCTACTCCCTTTTATCAGGAGGCCATTATCATTCTCCCTTGGAGTCGCTGTTATGCAACTTACAGATAAGCCTGTCAATGAAGAGGAATGAGCAAGTCAGCCCTGGGGCGTAGCTGGGGGCTGTGCAGTTGAGTAGAAGATAGGGTTTGGAATTAGACTGGGCTTTGAATCCAGAAGGCCTTGGGAAAATAACTTAAATATCTCAGAGTCATTTTTCTCATCTCCAAAATGAGAAAAACATTTATTGCTCTTTATGGCTGTCGTGAAGATAACTGAAATAATGTGTGTGAGAACCTGGCACACTGAGGTCTTCAGTAAGTCTTAATTCTGTTTTTAAAAGTCACTAATGCTTAAGTGAAATCTGATTAGCAATCAAGAAATGCACACGAAATGCCCAGAGAGAATTATCTATTTTTCTATAGACTGGAAAGCCCAGACTTTTCCCCTATTTGCTTGTGTGATGTTTTTCGTTATTTTGGAGGCTGAGCCAGAGGAAACAAAAGGTGGCCAGGCAATCTGTCATGTGTGAAGAGAATGCTATGTGTCAGGGGTGGGAAACCAAGTAAATAAAAGATAAGATCCTTGCCCTTGAGAAGCTTCTGGCTTAAGATAAATAAAACATGCAAAAGAAGCAATTTTAAAAACTTGTGAACAAAAAATAATAGCCTGCTTGCCAAATGCCAAGGTAGAGTGAAGGTGTGAGCAGAGCTGGGTATGAAAAGTCAGGGAGATTTTTTTTTTTTTTTTTTTTGCCTAAAAAAATTTTTATTTATTTGGCTTCACGGGATCTTTAATTGTGGCACGTGAGATCTAGTTCCCTGACCAGGGATGGAACCCTGGTGCCCTATATCGGGAATGTGGAGTCTTAGCCACTGGACCATTAGGGAAGACCAGGGAAGTTTCTAAGGACAGAGATTAGCAAGGAGAAAGGGCCCCAGCAGAAGCCCAGAGAAAGAATGAAACGTCTCCTACATGTCAATTTACCTGCACAGAAGGAAAGATTGTATGGAGATAATGAGATAACAAGTCAAGAGGCTCTTAGGCAACTGAATGAGGTCAATTAAGTCAGTGTTTTGACCTGTTACTAGTGCTGGTAACCAAAACAAATCCAGCCTCCCCAGACAGACTGGTTGGAAGAAGGGTTGAAACTCTCACCCATACAAGGTGGGGACCATCCCTGTGCTTTTATTGAAGTGTGAACTTTCTGGTGACTATTACAAAGGGGCAAGGCTACCTTTCTCTGGGTAGGGTTGCACTGAACAAGAGCTAGAAGTCTCTTCAGTCAGTTTAGCCGCTCCAGTCAGTTTAGTTGCTCAGTCGTACCCGACTCTTTGTGACCCCATGGACTGCAGCACGCCAGGCTTCCCTGTGCATCACCAACTCCCGAAGCTTGCTCAAACTCATGTTCATCAAGTCTGTGAGAAGTCTCTTAGGTGCTGTTATTTCAGCACAGAGCAAGTCAAGGTGTGGCCTCTCGATGGAGCTTAGGTCACTGGATTGTTACCTTCACAGTCCAGGAGAGAGGATGCTGAAGACAAGGTTTCTATGTCTAGACACTGGTCTGCAGTTTCATCTTCCCAAGCCTGCCAAAGCTTCTGAATAGAATTTCCTCTCTGCTATTCTCTATAACTAGGTGACATCATGGCGTGCTGGTTCTGGGCATATGGCTCTGTTTCTTTCTGGCTGGGTAATTTAGGCAGCTAACAATAGGAACCTTGATGGGGAAGATTGAAGGCAGGAGGAGAAGGGGATGATAGAGGATGAGATATTTGGATGACATCACCGACTCACTGGACATGAGCTTGAGCAGGCTCCAGGAGATAGAGAAGGACAGGGAGGCCTGGCATGCTGCAGTCCATGCGGTTGCAAACAGTTGGACACGACTGAGTGACTGAACAGCAACAACAATAGGGATGATCTGAATACATGCAAATGTTGAAGATACTGTTGACTTGGTTCCAGACTGTCGCAATAAAGCAAATACTGCAATAAAGCGAGTTGCATGAAATTTTGTTTCCCAGTGCATATAAAAGTTAGGTTTATACTATGCTGCAGTCTGTTGGTGTGCAACAGCGTTATTACTAAAAAGAAACACATCCCTTAATTTAAAAATTGTTGTTAGTTTTTAATCACTAAGTCACGGGTCTCCTAAATTAATCCTTTCTTATATTTTTATTCTTGTTTCCGTTTCTACGTTTTTATTGTATTTTAGGAGTGATTTCCTTCTTTTTTCTCTGTGTGTGTTCATTCTCTCAGTCATGTCTGACTCTTTTGTGACCCCATGGACTGTAGCCTGCCAGGTTCCCCTGTCCATAGAATTTCCCAGGCAAAAATATTGGAGTGGGTTGCCATTCTCTTCTCCAGGGGACCTTCCTGACCCAGAGATCAAACCGGCATCTCCTGGACTGCATGTGGATTCTTTACCACTGAGCCACCAGAGAAGCACTAAATTAAGATACTTAATTGCTAAAAAATGCTAAACATCATCTGAACCTTCAGCAAGTCATAAGTTTTTGTAATAGTGACAGGAAAGATCACAGGTCACATAACGAACGTAATTATAATGAAAAAATTTGAAATATTGCAAGAATTACCAAAATGGGACACAGTTACACGAAGTGAACAAATGCTGTTGGAAAATGGTGCCAGTAGACTTGCTTGATGCAGGGCTGCTGCAAACTTTCAGTCTGTAAAGAATGCAGTATCTACGTATGAAGTGCAGTAAAGTGAGGGGCAATAAACGAGGTATGCCTGTCACATAATTCTCTTCTATGATTGCCGGGCAGTAATTAATTGAAAAGGCTTAGCCCAGTGTCTGGAACACAGTAATCACTTAACTAAATCATTATTTTTTAAATTATCTTAGACTAGTTTAGCGTTTGGTAAAGTTGGGATGCTGCTTTTCTCTAGAGCACAAAGGACAGATTTATCTGGCCCAGAATGGACTTGAATTTAGGTTAAACCCAGATATGACTCAGGGACTTCCCAGGTGGCACAAAGAGTAAAGACCTGGTCTGCCCTGAAGGAGACATAAAAGACTCGGATTGGATGCCTGGCCCGGGAAGATCGCCTGAAGCAGGAAATGGCAGCCCTGGTCCCACGGCAGAGGAGCCTGGCGGGCTGCAGTCCACGAAGCGACACGGCATACACACACATGGACTGCGCTACGCTCATTAACCTTCAGTATGGCAGATCAGGCGCCACTGCAGACGGAAAGACTCCACACTGGGCATATCGCTCACTAAATTTGTGACTTGGAGAAAGTTATTTACCTCCTGCTTCAGTCTTCTCAATTGGTACCTGTCGTTATCAAACTCTTGTGAGGATTAACTGGGCTGAATGGAGCACATCTGGCTTAGAGGAGTACTTGAACTGATTTTTTCCTGTTCTTCAGTTAAATAAAAGTTAAACCGGGATCTAGAGCATTGTCAGCAAGTCTTGGTGGTCTTCTCCAGCTCCTTTACGGTCTAGGACAGTTTGGAAGAAGTTACGGAGAAGAAAAAGCCTGCTTGGTAAGGAGGAGGACTGAGTGGGTGAATATATATTTTTTTGTTTGTTTGTTTGTTTTTTTTTTTTTTGGGTGAATATATTTGATGCTTGATGCAATTCCAATGAGTGTAATGACTGGAAGTTTCTCCAGACAGATGATGACATCATGTAGCCTACTTAGGTAGCAGGTTTCAGAATGAATCGCCTTGGCTGTGTTCCTAGGTTGTTTAGATAAAAGAGTGCATTTAGAACCTAGATCCACCCTATCTCTGGACCACAGCTAGCAAATGGAAGCAGCTGGATTCTCAAGGTTTCTGCTCTAGGAGGTTGAGAGGATACAGTTCTGTCGCCCTGGGCTGGGAGTGAAGATGTCGCCTCTGGTCCCACTCACTGCTTGCCCATGGGTGTGCCACTTCACCCTGGGGTTTCAGCTTCCAATTAATGTTCTCCAAATTCCTTCCAACTTCTAGTATCTTGTAATTTCACGAACGTGCGTGTTGTTTCCCGGCTGCAGGATACGGTCTTAATGGACCCAGGCAATGCCAAAATGAAATTGCCTCACTCCTTTATGAAATTTCTCTGACTTTCTAAAAGGGGCAGGAAAGAGTTCTGTGAGATTAATAATGAGGATGAGCAAATACATCACTAAATTCAGGATGCAGAGTCTGGCCTTTAATGACTTGGAGGTGATGTCCTGTGATGCCTCCAACGCTCTTGCCCCACCACAATCTGATTCTTCTTGGTTGGGAAAGATCGTTTAAAATCTCTAGCTGAAATTGTCCTCTTACATTCAGAGCTGGTTTTCAAGCCATGTCATTTCACAGAGGCTTCCCTCTGCTCTCAGACACCCAGCTGGGGCAGTCTACGACCTCTTTCCACTTGTTACTGTGGATGGATGCGTCAGAGCGAGTCGAGTCATGGGGAAAGCATGAACTCTCCTACGTGCTCCCCAATCAGGTCCCCTCAGGGCTGTTTTCTCTGGAACCAAGCTCAGTCACTTGCCAGACTCTCCAAACAGAGATGTCTCTAAAGTTTTATGAGGTCTCTTTGTTCCCAGGTGAAGCTCTTTGCTGTGTTTATAAAACTGATAGAAGGCTTCTGCAAGAAGCCACCCATTGAAGGGTGAGAACTGGCCACCCAGAATATGACTGGGAGTTTTCTAGCACAAATATAATCACCCATTTTTGCATTTTTAAAGCACTTGGCCGTTGATAAAGCCCCTTCACATGTCTTGCATGACCTTCTTGGCTTCATGATATCTCTACTTGGTAGGTATTAGTAAACCCATTTAGCAGAGGAGGAAAGTAAAGTTTAGGGAGAATACATTTTGCTCAGTCAAAATGGAGTGGATCTGGGACTGTAAAGCCAGCCCTCTGATCCATGAACAGAGCAGCACCAGGAAGTCAACTGAAGTCCACATCCCCACAGGAAGAATCTATGAACACCTCCAGTTCATGATCTCATGACTCATGGGCCCAATTTGTTTGCCAATACCATTTTTATGATGGCTTAGTCATTTTCCTGACACTCTATGTCTCATGCAGATCTAAATTAAGTAGATAAGATACTGGGGCTGCTCGTAAGAAGACTGCCGTCCAGAGAAACAATTCAAATGGGAGAACAGGCTGAATTTTGTGTTTTGTTTCAAGTGAAGGCAGAATAAATGACAAGAGACTAAAAAAAAAAAAAGTTCCTATAGGAAAAGTTGTTCCACTAAGGCAAGGGGAAATCATCCATACATTCTTTCCTTCATCCAGTATTAACTAGGCATCTATTATGTGTCAAGCTCTGTACTAGCAGCTGGGGATACAATGAATATAAGACTTAGTTCCACATGACAGTGCCATTGGGAGGCAGAAAAGTCAATCAGACACTGCAAATAGCCGTGATAAAGATTCCAGGAGAGATATATATGTGAAGGTTATGGTACACCAAGACAGAGACGCCTGACAGAGCAGGTAATATGACCCAAATCGTAAAGGATTAATAAAAAATCTTGCCAACTAAATAAGGGGCAAATTATCATTTCAGGAAATCATCACCAAGGGACTTCCCTGGTGGTCCTGTGGCTAAGACTCCGAACTCCCAAAGCAGGGGGCTCAGCTTTGATTCCTGGTCAGAGAACTAGATCCCACATGCTACAACTAAGACTCAGTGCAGCCAAATAATTTTTTAAAAAATCATCCTAATTATCAGCATCATCCCTGCTACCATATAGTTATACTTCCTCTATGCCAGACACTGCTGTAAACATCCCTTAGACATGAACATATCTGATCCTTACAATAAACCATAAGGAAGTTTTGTGACTATCCCTTTTATTCAGATGAGAAAAGTGGACAGAGAGATTAAGTGACTTACCCAATATCACGCAGTCAGGAAGTGGCAGAGTCAGGATTTGAGCCTGGGCCATCCAGCTCCAGAGAGCATGGGGATGCCTACAGCGGAAGGCCCTGCTGGTGCAGAGCTGAGCAGGTGTGTGTAGGTGAAGAGCCGGGAGCCAGTCAGCGGAGCACAGAATACAACCTGTGTCTGCCCTTGCCGTCCTCCACCCTACTTCTCTTACTCTCCTCCCATTTTCTCACTGTATTCTTCTTTTCAATTTTTAAATAATTAATTAGCTAATTAATTTGGCTGTGTCAGGTTTTAGCTGCACAATCTTTCACTGGAGTGTTTGGGCTTCTCTAGTCGTGGCACACGGGTTTAGCTGCATATGGGATCTTAGTTCCCCAATCGGGGATCAAACCGGAGTCCCCTGCATTGGAAGGCAGATTCTCAGCCACTGGGCCAGCAAGGAAGTCCCAGGCAGTACAATCTTAAGTGCACAGCCTGAGCTTTTGAACCTCACCAGCAATGCAGATTTAGGCAGCGCATCTGCAAAAATGCCAGCCTATGGTTACAACCCCCTAGAGACAGTTGTCCTCTCTTCTTTCCTCCTGACTCTTGCTGAACATCAAGACCTCACTCTCTGGGGTCAAGGGTGGGTAGTATGGGAAGGGCCAGTTCACTTCAGTTTCACCAGTTTTTGAAAAAGTGCCTGTGGAAGATCTGGCAATCCCTGGCCTTGACTTCTTTCCCCCTTGTCCTGAGAAGCCAGTAAGACCACAGCTCATTTTCACAGCTCAGATGATCCAGACTAACAGATGCCTTCAGAAGAAAAGTGATGCTGAGCCTCTGCTTACTTCTCTGAGGTCTTGCAGCCTTTTAGATTTCGGTCTGGAACTTTTAAAAAAATATTTTATCTGTTCTTTGATGGTTTTGTGGAGATGGAAAGAAAATTTATGCAGAATGCTTAGTTATTTTCAGTAAGAGGTTTCATCCAAATGACTAGTCCTTCAATTACGGGAAACTCAAAGTTCCAGGACTCACCCAGCTTTCACAGCAACCCGATGATACAGCTAACCTGACGTTTTCCAATGAGGCACATGTGATTCAGGGAGTTCAAGTAACTTGCAGAAGATCACACAGCTAACAGATAATGGGGCCAAGTTTCCAACCCGAGTTTCTCTACACTGAGTCTCTCTATTTCTCTCTCCATGTTCTCACATTTACCACTCACTAGCTGTCTGACCTTGGGGAAGTCATTTTACTTTCCTGTTCCGAAATTTGTTCATTTACAAAGTGAAGGCTGTATTGGGCTGGCCAGAAAGTTTGTTTGGGTTTTTCCATACCATCTTCGACACAAACCTGAATGAACTTTTTGGCCAACCCAATAAAATACTCTCCATCAAAGATTGTGCAGATGCAGATTTCAGAAAGATTCAGAAAGAGAAAAACAACTATCACATCTTAATGCATATATATGGAATCTAGGAAAATGGTGCTGACGAACCTGTTTGCAGGGCAGGAATAGAGACACAGACAGAGAGGACAGACTCGGGCACAGCAGGGGAAGGAGAGGGTGGGAGGAACTGAGAGAGCAGCACTGAAATGTGCGCATTACCATGCGGGAGGCAGACGGCTAACAGGAGGGTGCTGAGCAACGCAGGGGCTCAACCGGCACCCTGACAACCCAGAGGGGTGGGATGTGGCAGGGGGCTGGGGAGAGGCTCAAGAGGGAGGGGTCATACGGACACGTAAGTGTCGTGTGGCAGAAGCCAATTCAATGCTGTGGGCTTCCCTGATGGCTCAGATGGGAAAGGATCTGCCTGCAATGCAGGAGATCCAGGTGCAATCCCTGGGTCAGGAACATCCCCTGGAGATGGGAATGGCTATCCACTCCAGTATTCTTGCCTGGAGAATTCCATGGACACAGGAGCCTGGGGGGCTACAGTCCATGGGGTTGCAAAGTTTTGGACACGATTGAGCGACTAACACACTTTAATTCAATAACAGAGAGTAATTATCTTCCAATTAAAAATATATTAAAAAAAACAATTATGCAGATGAAATGACTTGGTACATGGAAAGACTGATAGCTATGCCTTGCACATAGAAAGAATTTACTACATGTCTGTGGTTGATATTAGTATTATAGTTCTCTAGGGAAGTTCTGCTTGTCTAGAATCTGGAAGTTTATGACTTGTTCAGAAGAGAACACTTGTCAATCTCTTCCTCACTCCCATAAATTCACCTTTTATGAGCTGCCCCTTGTGCATACAGCCTCCGATGCAGTATATATTTAGGTCTTCTAGAGCTCTGGGCCAAGGCCATGGGTGTCTCAGCAAGTTCGAGTCCTATTTTCCAAAGGGAGGAGTTATTTCCTTTCTGGTCTCTAGGATAAGAGAGGAGGCCTGTCTGAGTAAGTGTTTTGTAGTTACAGGATTTGTTGATCTCATTTCACCCTGTTTTTGAAGTCTTCTTCCTTCCAGCCTCCAGACACGCAGTGGATACGTTTGAAAACAGGGATTTACTATTGTGAAGGCTCTACCATTAGGCCTTTCCTCTCTCAGACTACAGGACTCCTACAGCATTAGCCAGTTGTCTCTCTTTCTCTTTTTAAGCCTTAGCTACCTCTTCAGAGACTTCCAGACTCTCTCTGAAAACAGGGAAACAAAATTCAGCCGAGTCAGAGTTGTCCATGAGATGAGCATCCATTGAGTGCCTGCCATGAGTCAGGCACTCTCTGTTGCCACTGTGGAGGGCATGAGAGTAACCATACACAGTCCTACGACACGGGAAAAAACATGTGAAATTTGCTCAGTTGTGTCCGACTCTGCGACCCTGAATTCTCCAGGCCAGAATACTGGAGTGGGTTCCCTTTCCCTTCTCCAGGGTATCTTCCCAACCCAGGGATCGAACCCAAGTCTCCCGCATTGCACGTGGATTCTTTACCAGCTGAGCCACAAGAGAAGCCCAAGAATCCTGGAGTGGGTAGCCTATCCCTTCTTCAGAGGATCTTCCCGACCCAGGAATCGAACTGGGGTCTCCTGCATTGCAGGCTCTCTGTTGGCATTGTGGAGGGGATGAGAGTAACCATAACACAGTCCTATGACAAGGGGAAAAGGCGTATGGGCCACAGATGATGTTTTATTTAACAACAAAAGATTGTCATAAAGCCATATTTAGGGACAAGGTACGTTGAATAGCTACTTGGGTCGGGTGCAAAGAAGTCAGGGGGTGAAAGGGAAGCGTGCGGATGTGTGTATCTGTTTTGTATTTGGTGTTAGGGCTCCTCTTAGGGATTCCCTTGTAGCTCAGTCAGTAAAGAATCTGCCTGCAGTGCGGGAGACCCGGGTTTGATTCCTGGGTGTGAAAGATCCCCTGGAGAAGGAAATGGCAACCCACTCCAGTACTCTTGCCTGGAGAATCTCATGGACAGAGGAGCCTGGCGGGCTGCAGTCCATGGGGTCGCAAGAGTTGGACACGACTGAGCGACTAAACCACCACCATCAGGGTCCCTCCTGGGAGGCTAATTGAGTGAGAGTACTGTGCAGGGGATGGGAATGAAGCCACGGTGGGTTTCAGGCTCAGGAAAAATGGGGGGAAATGACTGGAGACACATACATCCAGTTAGAATACAAAGATTCTCATGGCGTTCATTTAGTTTAGCTTAGCTTTCCTTATATTCCACATATAGGTGAGATCACGTCGTATTGGTTTTTGTCTTTCTGACTTACTTCACTTAGCATAATGCCTTCAAGATCCATCCATGTTGTCACAAATGGCAAGGTTTCACTTTTTGAATAGCTCGATACGTATACCGCATTCTCACCCATTCGTCTGCCGATTCACACTTGGGCTCTCTCCGTGTTTCGGCTAGTGCGGCAGTGCTGCAATGAACATAGGAAGCAGACGCCTTTTGAAATCAGTGTTTTTGTTCTTCAGATAAATACCCAGAAGTGGAATTAATTCCCGGATCATATGGTAGTTGCGTTTTTAACGTTTCTGAGGAACCTTCATGCTATTCTCCACAGTGGCTGCCCCTATTGACATTCCCTGCAACGGTGTGCAAGGATTCCTCTTTTTCCACATTCTCGCCAACACTTATTTCTACCAAGATGTAACGTTTATTGAAATTTTCAATACTGATGACCCCCATCATTTACAAATGTTTATAATTTTGTATATGTGTGTGTGCTTAGTTGCTCAGTCATGTCCGACTCTTCGTGAGTCCATGGACTTTAGCCCGCCAGGCTCCTCTGTCCATGGGATTCTCCAGGCAAGAATGCGGGAGTGGGTAGCCATTCCATTCCCCAGGGGATCTTCGCCACAGGGAAGGAACGCGGATCTCCTGCCTTGCAGATGGGTTCTTTATTGTCAGGAGCCAACAGGGAAGCCCATCTTGCTGAAGCTCTGTTTCCTCTGTATTTCTTTTTTTAAATTGGAATATAATTACTTTACAATGTTGTGTTAGTTTATGCCTTACAAGATCGTGAATCAGTCATATGTACGCATGTATCCCCTCCCCATTGCGCCTGCCTCCCACCCTCTCATCCTGCCCCTCTAGGTCAGGTCCCCCAGCAGCGTCTGATGAGTATCCTAGGTGTGGAGAGACACTGACTCCATGCACTCCCTCTCTGTCATCTCGGCTGCCTATATTTCTTCACCTTAATGTCTCCAGTTACATGGTTGCGAGGTATGTTCAAGGCAGTTCTTCCCTGCATTACTTTGAGAGAAGGGATGAGAGAATAAATATAGCAGGATGAGCAGCAGAAAAAGGAGAGAGTGGGATTTCAACCCTGGTGTCCAGGAGGCAGCAGAGGAAAAAAACAACACAAAGCAAATGAGAAATCCAGAAAGTCATTGAAAGTAGAGGGGAACGCCTCGGGAAATGCAAGAGAAAGCAAAGGCCGAGGAGGAGGAAACAGATAGAGGCTGAGAGTCCCCGTCACGGGCAATAAAGGGACTAAGAGAGTCCCAGTGGGAGATGGAGGCGTTTTCCAGAAAGATGAAAGCCTGTCACGGTGGAAATGAGATTGGAAGCAGAGGGCGTGATGGACTGACTGCTGTGCCATGGTTCGTGTGATAGACGCCAACCGAGGCGAGACTATTTGAGTAGGAGCTAAGAGGAAACCTGTTCCTTCTCCATGGGCAGACAAATGCTGCAAGCTTGGAAATAATTCCAGCACAGACCCCTTAAAAAAACACGAAACAGTATGTGGAAGTGGACTTCCAATGATTTACTAAGTGTTCGGGGTTGCAGCTGGGCTGAGCTGGAAGTCCCTGCAGATTTGTGTGGAGTAAATTTTTTACCACAAAGGGGAATCGAATGGACATCAGTTGAGCAGCACCGTGATGCCACGAGAAGCATGCTATTATCTGCATTTCACAGGTGAGCCCATCTCACAGGTGAGCCCAGAGATGGAGTCTAAGGTGACAATACATTATTCATCCATGCCCAAGGTCACACAGCTGAGAAGTGTGAAGCTGAGAACCCCAGGCTTTCCATCCTTAAGCCTTACCACTTACATCATGCTGGGCATTATTTCATCCTGGAAATCTCACCCAGGGCCAGGTTCTTTATATACTTTCTCTGAGCTATAACAGGATCCAGCCATGCGCTTAAGTGTCAGCATGTCAGCATGTCAGCATGTCAGCATTTCAAAAACTTGCCACTTCCACATGACCCTAACACCTAGAGCTAAAATTGGACAGGATCTCAGAGCCCAGGCGGTTCTTTCCTTTTCTGATGATTTCATGGGGGGGGGGGGGTTGGGGCGGTGGGGCTCGGATCCCTGAATGGGTAGAGCTCAGATTAGGAAATGTGTCCTTAACTGGCACTAGGGTTAGGTCTCACATATTCTATCCTTGTATTCATAGTCTTGTTAAAGAACTATAGACCACAGAAGCAAAACAATAAACCTATAGGTTTGCTTTCTTCTGTGTTGAAGAATGATGTGATATAATTACGTCATTGTCAAAAAACACTTGACTATGTCTTCTGTCTGAAATTGTTGAAAACAGAAACATAAAAAGAAAGGAGAGTAGAAGCATTTTCAATAACAGTATCAGCTGTTTTGGGGAAGGGAACTAACATTCACAGTGAGCTTGTTATGTCTCGGGTACTTTATATTATGTTACTTACTTCTGGGAGGAAGGTATTAATACCCTCACTTATAGATGAGGAAACTGAGGTTTAAAGATAGTACAAAAATAGTAGGTGGCAGAGCTGGGATTTGAACACAAAGACACTTGAATCTTAATAAGGCAGTGCGTCAGGTTTTAAGAAGGAAGTCTGGGGATTAAGGAGATAAAACCATTAAAGAGTGATCTTTAAGGGGCTTAGAACAGTACCTGGAATATAAGAAGTGCTCTATTCATGTTAATTACTGTTACTGGCATTATTATCATCAGAAGACCATCTGAAAAACCACGCTTTGCAGAGAATCTCTAACACATGCATTCCTCAACCAAATCTAGCATATCCACTAATGCCTGGACATATGATACCTGGAGATTATGTTGATGATAACGTCAGCTGTTCCATTCAGAGTGATGCTGGTTCTGTAAGCTTTCCAGTGTCTCCATTCTTGGAGGTAAAGTGTTGTCAAACAGGCTTCCAGAAAGCTGTTGACTTGTCCTGGCATAGACAGCTGGAAGGAAAGATAAAGGAATTGCCTTAAGTTCAGACCGCTGGTGGCAGTTTTTAAAAGGCAAACTCTGGTTGTCCTTGTGATTATAAGAAAACAGTCACGGGTCAGAGATAAGAGACAGAAGGGCCGAGGCAGTTGAGAAAGGCTTGCCTGGAACTCTGTCTGCCTGACGTGTTCTGAGGTTGGGGAAGATTTGGGGGGAGCTTATTGCTGAAGATCCATCCAATTAAGGTAAGAACAGAAGGAATGGCTAATATTTAAGGACTGTAGAATCGAGTTCAAATTTATCTCAGTTTTCACCTTTGAAACTTGCTCCATGTGGGCTACCAGCTTGCTATCCCATTTTAAAAAATACAAAAAACAAACAAACAAAAAACTTAGGGACTTCCCTGGCAGTCCGGTGGTAAGGACTTCTCCTTCTAATGCAGGGGCCGGAGGTTCGATCCCTGGTTGGGAGCTAAGAACCCACATGCCTCGCAGCCAAAAATAATCAAAACATGAAATAGAAGCAACACTGTAAAAAATTCAGTAAAGACTTAAAAAAAATGGTCTACATTAATAATAGTAATAGTAATAATAATAATAATCATAAAGTTCCATCAGGTTGATAGGGCCCCTACTCCTTCCTTCGTCTGGGCCTTTGCTTACGCTGTTTTCTCTGCTCACGTTCTTTGCTAGAGCTCCTCTTATTATTCCTCAGGACTCTGTTCAGTAACATTTCCCCAAAGAAGTCTCCGTGAACTGCTGCCCCATCTCCCTATCTCCCTACTCTGGGTTAAGCGCCTCTTCTCTGAGCTCGATAAGACTCTGGGCGTACTTCTCTACTACACCACGGCTGACGTCACTTTGATCTCTTGTTCTGCACTGACAATATCTGGTACGGACTTTCCTTTTAGACCGGAGCATCTGGGTCTTCTGTCATTCACCAACACAGTTACTGGTGTGCAGTAAGCTCCTAAGAACGAGGACTTGGCTCAAACTGCATCTGAAACAGGGTGAACCCATCTTGGTGAACTATGCAGACAATAGCTGGAGTCACATGCATTAATAAAAAAACCCACCTTCTCTTTTTCCTGCCCCACCTACCTTGCCCAGTACTCTCTCTAATCACCATATCCTGTTTTGAGAAACAAAAAGCTACCTTCAAAGGCAAACCTGAAATCTAAACATAAAAAGCGATGACAAAATGACCACAGATGATGAGGATGAAAGGCTGGGTGATGCATTTTATCTTTTCTGGAAGGCAGTCTTCCTTGGGCCTCCCTGATGTTGCCCTCGTTCATTTCATGTCCCTTTAAGTCAACAGCCAGAAATGACGATGGATGCTGGCGCTCAGCAGTAGACTGCCTCAAGCTCATCCTCCTTCCAGTTCCAAGCTGGGATTCAAGCCTGGTGTGGGCTGCGGTATGCAAGCTTTGAACTTGCCTGGCACATGTATGAAACAGTGTGATCCAACTGGTAGCAGAAATTCCATGTTTATGCAGAACAACATCTGCAGATTTTATCTCCAGTTACAGTCACCCTTGGTATTTGAAGAATGAAATGAAGCAACCACAGAAAGAGATAAAATGGCAAGTATTCTCTGTCCGGACTCTCTGTAGCTGTTGCAAATACAAATAGGCTTCACAACGAGAAAAGGAAAATAGGAAGATTGGGGATTAGGGGGAAGACAGAAATATGAGCATTTATCTATCAGAGCTGGCATATAATTGATCCTGTGTCAGCTTTGGAGTGGTTGCTTAGAGCTAGAAATATGTGGGCTCCTGGCTCTGGCATGTGCAAAATGACGTAGGTACAAAGTTATTCATTGCAGGACTTCCCTGGTGGCTCAGTGGTAAAGAATCTGCCTGCCGATGCAGGAGACATGGATTCAATCCCTGGGTTGGGAAGATGCCCTTGAGAAGGAAATGACAATCCCCTCCAGTATTCTTGCCTGGAAAACCTCAGGGACAAGAGAAGCCTGGTGGGCTCCTCTTGACACAGAGTCAGACAGGACTTAGCAACTGAAAACAAATTCATTGCAACATTTTTTTTTTTTCTTTTACAGTAGCAAAACATTGGAAACAACCCAGTAAGCAAGAATGAAGCCCTGGTTAATTAAACTGTAGTATGTCTGTACAATGGAATATTGTGCAGCTGTAAAAGGAAAAGAATGAGGAAGGTCTTCATGCACTGATGTGGGAAGATCTACCAGGTAATTTGTGAAGTGAAAGAAGCAAGGCACAGAGCAATAGGTATCGTGTACCACGCTCGTGTACACATGGGAGAAAAATAAGTCTATACAGTTCTCATTAACTGGTATATGTATAGAGAAATGCTGAACGTGCCTCTACGACAAGGAGCGCACGACAGCGGTCACCTGTGTATGTGGCAAAATAGACAAGATGAGGGCAACTGGACATTTGCGGGTCAGTGGGGATGAGGTGTTTTTTAAACTTTTTATTTCATGTTGGAATACAGCCTATTAACAGTGTTGTGGTAGTTTTAGGTGACATCAAAGGGACTCAGCCATACACATCCATGTATCCATTCTCCCCCAAACTCCCCTCCCATCCAGGCTGCCATGTAACATTGGGCAGAGTTCCTTGTGCTAGACGATAAGTAGGTCCTTGTTGGCTATCCACTTTAAATATAGCAATGTATACATGTTCATCCCCAACTCCCTAACTAGACGAGAGACTTTTTATTGCATCTCTTTCTAGCCTTTATGATTTCGAAAGATGTGACTGTATAATATGCTTATGTGCTGTGCTCATTGCTCAGTTGTGTTCAATTCCCTGTGACCCCAGAGCCGGTCAGGCTCCTCTGCCCATGGAATTTTCCCAGCAAGAATACTGGAGTGGCGTGCCATTTCCTGCTCCAGAGGATCTTCCCAACCTAGGGAGCGAACCCACATCTCTTGTGTCTCCTGCATTGGAAGGCGGACTCTTCACGCCTAGCACCACCTAGGAAACCCATTAGTGTTTATAAATTAAATCAAATAAACAAGCATTATAGCTCTGACACTTTGTTACCAGCTGATCCTGGAAACTTACTTAACATCTTCCAGTCTGGATGTTGACTTCAGGGCAATGAAGATATTTACATTTGCCCTCCATGGCCTGCTAGGTCCCTGAGCAACAGTAAGTGGAAAGCCCAGTGCTTGGAGGAGTGCCCACAAATGTTGGGTGAGCTTCCTTCCCTATGGGAGTGCCAAGGTTCTCTCTGTTCTGGGGCAGAGCTGCGAGCCACTGGCTCCGAATTTCTCAGGAAACAATTTAGGTGCAACCTTCTCCTGCTTGCCTTGTCGAGACTTAGTATCTGAGTCGTAGCTCTCCAAGTAAAAATGATCAGTGACCTTAAGAATTCAGTGGCCCCTGAACACTCTTTTGGGCGGGGCAGCCTCTAGAAACCTCTGCTTCATTTCCTTGTTGGTTTGTCTCTTCCCCATCGGCTGGCTCTGCTTGTAGTCAACTCTTGCCTGACTTCCTGGGGAGCAGTCCCAGGGCTCAGGTGCCTCCCCCGGGGGCGGGGGCGGGGGCGGGGTGGAAGGAGGCCGCTTGCCTGAAGTGAGGGGACCGAAGTCTGTTATCAGTGAATCAAGCTTTCTGCCCCAGGGAAGCCTTGGGAAGAGAGCCAGGAGCCGGAGGAGGGGCTCCGAGGGACCACCCAGCACCCCAGCCCGGTCTTGTGATGCGGGGGTCACGGGGTGCTCTGACATCGAGACTGGTGTGTGATCGTTCGCAAGTCAACGCCGAGAGAGTCGCAAGCGGAGCGCGGAGGTTAGGACGGAACCCGCAGTGCTGGGCGGAACAAAGCCAGCCGCACACACGCTTGCACCGGCCCTTTCGCTTCCTCGGGGAAGGGACCGCGCGCGGCCTCTAGCGGCCTCTCCTACACCTGCACTCCCGAGTCTACACCCTTGTGCATGATGGGTCCTGTGCAACTCTGCCACGGGTACGTGGGCAAGAGGCTGCGGGACCGCGTGACGTGGTCCTCGGAAAATCCTAACCCGGCAGAGTTGTGGCGGGTCCCGTCGGCAAGCGTGTGAGTCAGGCTGGACCCCACCCGCCCCTCGCCTGCCGCTCTGGGCTCCACCCGCCTATCCACGCTGCATCCAGAGCTCCTCCCCACGCCCTTCCTCCGGCTCCTCTCCCAGCTCGGTTCCCCTCTCCGCCTCAAGTTATCCAGGGGCTGTCTGCTGCCGTTAATCTCAGGCAATGCTTTGCAGCACTGGTCGCTGCATGCCTTCAGGCCCTCCTCTGCACGGATCCTGGGGCCTAATATTTCTTGAATGAGTGAAGCAAGCCTGTTTGAGTAAGTTGAGAGAGGACCTGAAGTTGAACTGCTTCCATTCGCCTTAATCTATTTTCTAGGTTATTTAAAAACATGCAGCAGTGACTCTTTTCTGCCGATAGTTACAAAATTTTGGTATTATGAAATGTGCTGGACACAACGATCAAATCAAATCCTCTGATTTTTTGGAAGATCATTGTAAACCCTATCTTTGTTCCCTATTGAGAAACAAAACAAAACACGAAACAACAAAAAACCACAAAAGACAAAAAAAAACCACCCAAACGCTTGCATACTCACTGGGTATATGAAACTGTTTAAGGTACAAGTACTACATTTTCTTGAACCCAAGATGGATCCCTTTAGGGCAATTACAGAGATATAACCTGGCATTGATTTTTGTGCATATTCTTACTTCAAATGTCTGTTTTCTGTATTACCAGCTACTGTCCACAGAGGGTCATAAATCCCCTGGAGAAGTCATATGTTACACCACGTGATTTGCTTTGCATCTGTTTTGCAGCTGTTCACTTTGCAGTTTTATTTTGCCTGTTGGAAACCCTAGAGCAGTACTTCTGAAACATGAATGTACATACGGGTCACTTGGAGGATCTTGTTAAAATGCAGATTTTGTGTTAGAAGGTCTGGGGAGGGCTGAGATTCTATAGTTCTAAGGAGATGCCAGGTGGTGCCGATTCTGCTGGTCCGGACACCACCCTTAGAATGGTGAGGTGGCGGAAAAATAGGAACAAAAGGAGGGAACGCTCGTGGGATTAGTGTGGACGCGCTTGCACTGAGAACTGGCTGTGGAGGAGTTTTCCTTGGAGAGTCTGGTCTACTCTTCCCCTTGCCCTTCACTTTCCCTTTTCTTTAAAATATTCTTTCCTGTTGTCTTGATTGGAGAGAAACTGGGAAAGCAAAGCCAGAAGCTATGTTGATCCAGGATGTGTGGGTAACATCTTAGGCTTCTTCGGGTCATCTGGGCTGGAAGAAAATGAAAGGATCTGCAGCTTAGCTATCCCTGAACCCTGTGCGGCCTCTGCACTTTGTGTAAGAGCAACCAGAAGGAGACCCAGAACCGCGGTTTCAGTTCCCTCAACTTTATGTTACTAATGTGAGAGATACAGTGGGCATTTGCAAGGGGCTCTGCTCTGCTCTTTTCTTTCCGCATGCTGTGATCAAGGGCGGGGTTTCTCAGCTGCTGTACTGTTGAAATTTGGGGCTGGATAAATATTTGTTGTGGGAGAACCTGACTGTCCTGGGTGTTATAGGATGTTTGGCAACATCTCCTGGACTCTTACCATTTAGAAATCTGCAGCGCCTGCCCCGCCCCCGCCACTAGTTCCCAGTTGTCACAACAAAAAAAGTCTCCAGACATTTCCTAGATAACATCTTGGGGACCAAAATTGCCCTTGTTTGAGAAACACTGATCTAAGATAAAGAATATTCCGTCAGTTCTACTCGATGTCTATCTTTCCCAGCTTTATCTGTCTTTTTAAATAGCATCTTATTTTCCACTTCCTAGGTGGAATGTTTCTAAGTGGGATACCACAAAATGAAGTTTCCAAATTAGTGACGCTAAGGCATATCAGTTTGTACTCCGTGCCTATTCCAATGGATTGGTTCTGGCTACTAGAGACACTAGGTTGAAGAGGGTTCTGAGGATTCCATTTGCATCAGGAAATAGCATTGTCTGCCACGGATGTGGGATAGAGTGGCCATTATGTTTGCCATGAGTTTGTCTCATTTAAAACTATAAATTGCCAGCTTCCTCTGCATTCCAGTTTATTCTCAGGGGGGCAGTAGTTGGAGTCTGTTGAAAAGCATGTTGGCTTTGGGATCTGAAGATCTGAGTTGGAATTCCAGCTATGCCATTTACTAAATATGACCTTGAATGAGTGGATCATTTAATCTCGAGTTTCAGTTTCCTCAGCTTAGAAAATGGGCTATTCATTCCTAGGTCATACAATGGGTGTGAGGATTAAAGGAGACAAATGAAAGTATCAAAATAGTACCTGTCTTACAGGGCAGAGGTCCCCAACCCCTGGGGCCATGGACCGGTGCTGATTCGTGGTGTGTTAGGAGCTGATCCACACAGCAGGAGGTGAGTGAGCAAAGCTTCATCTGTATTTACGATTGCTTCAGGTGGCGCTGGTGGTGAAGAACCTGCCTGTCAATGCAGGAGACATAAGAGATGTGGGTTAGATCCCCTGGGTTGGGAAGATCCCTTGCAGAAGGGCGTGGCAACCTACTCCAGTGTTCTTGCCTGGAGAATCCCATGGACAGAGGAGCTTGGCAAGCTGTAGTCCATCGGGCCACGAAGAATTGAACATGACTAAAGCGACTTAGCACGCACTCATCACTCAGATTACTGTGTGAGCTCCACCTCCTCTCAGATCAGCTGTGGCATTAGTTTCTCATAGGAGCAAGAATCCTACTGTGAACTGCGCATGCAAGAGATCTAGGTTATGGGCTCCTTATGAGAATCATCCTGAAACCAACCCCCTCAACCCCCAACCCCTAGCCCGCGGAGAAATTTTCTTCTGTGAAACCAGTCCCTGGTGCCAAAAAGGTTGCAGACTGCTATGACAGGGAATGCTCAACAATAATTGATATATTATTTATTCGATCAATAAATAGATGTCACAAATATATGGCCAGGGAATAGCATCCTATATTAAATGTTTGGAAAATTTCAGAAGATAAAAGTAGGGTCTTGAAAGAGCTTATCCGGAAGAAAAAAGGAAGGGGCCGGAAGGGTTGGGCCAAGCATCCTCTCAAAGTGGACTTATACTGGGAAGCTGTTAAACTGGCCCTCAGTGAGAAAATAATTTAGAAGAAGTAAGAGATATTTGTAGAGATGACTCACTAGGAAAACCCTAAAGAGTTTTCGAAGTTTGTCCCCAGACAAGCAGCAGTAGCATCACCTGGGAGTTGTCAAAAATAAAGTCACAGGACTTCCCTGGTGGTCCAGGGGTGAAGAACCCATCTGCCAATGTAGGGCACACGGGTTTGGTCCCTGATTCAGGATTCCACATGCTATGAAGAAGTGAAGTGAAGTGAAGTCACTCAGTCGACTCTTTGTGACCCCGTGGACTGTAGCCTACCAAGCTCCCCTGTCCATGGGATTCTCCAGGCAAGAATACTGGAGTGGGCTGCCATTTCCTTCTCCAGGGGATCTTCCCGACCCAGGGGTCAAACCCCGGTTTCCCGCATTGGAGGCAGACACTTTAACCTCTGAGCCACCAGGGATGGGTCCCAGGTATCACAACTGCTGAGTCTGCACTCTAGTGCCCAAGAGCTGCAACTAGAGCTGGTACTTTGCAACAAGGGAAGCCACCATAGTGAGAAGCCCTCACACAGCAACGAAGACAAACATGACCAAAAAAAAAAAAAAAAAAAAATGAAGTTACAATGGTGGGACACTAAAGCACCTGATTCATAGGCAAGAAACTCAGGACCTCTCTCAGAGCTATTTTCTCTTAGTCTTGCCTCTTACAAAGTATGAGTTTTCTAATCCACAGTAGAGAAGAAACAGCAAACTCAAAGGTGTGAAGTGGAGGTAGTGGATCCCGAATGCAAAGAGTGATGAATGATAAAGAATGGAAAACCCCCAAATATTAAGAAAGTGACAACTGATAGAATAGAAACCCCCCAGATATTAAGACTGGACTTGGGTTATGTTAAGTGGGGCAAACAGCCTTGTACCCCTCAATAAGTCCTTTGGTTACTGTTTAATATTCCAAAAGTTGTTATCTGTAATGTGTCCTAGAATCAAGAAAGATTTTAACCATGTGTTTTTTTCTTGGTTTAAAATCATAGGAAGGTGTAAGTTTCAGAAATATTTTTTATCCACTGAAATCTGTACAAGAAAATTTACTATTTGGCTCTGCAGTTGCCAGTTATATAGTAATCTATTTTGCATATGAAAGTTTGTATTTAACTGTTTTATTCATTAAAAACCTTACAGTGGTTATGCATATTTAATTTCAGAAAGTTGAGAGTTGGTCAGAATATATTTTGTAGTACCTACCATTGCTTTTCTGAGGTAATAAAAGGTTGTCTGGCAGAAACTGAAAAAAAAAAAAAGAGAAATATTGTTATTTAAACAAAAGGAACATTGCAAATAAATGAAGTCTGAGTACTTTAAGAAATCATTGTTGTTCAGTCGCTAAGTCGTATCTGACTTTTTGCCACCCCATGGACTGTAGCACTCCAGGCTCATCTGTCATCTGCTATCTCCCAGAGTTTGCTCAGATTCATGTCCATTAAGTTGGTGATAATATCTAACCATCTCATCCTTGGTCTCCCCCTTCTCCTTTTGCTTTAAGCCTTCCCAGCACCAGGGTCTTTTCCAGTAAGTTGACTCTTCCCACCAGGTGGGAAGAGCCAAAGTATTGGAGTTTCAGCAATTACAATGAATATTCAGGGTTGATTGTGTATTAACCATAATTATAGATCTTCAAGAGTTAAGTGAATTTCATTCCATGTTACCAGCTATGAAGGTCAGTGCTTCAGGGATTGGCTATTTGTTGAGATGATTTATTAGGCAGAACAATGAATTCTCAACATGTGGTCCTTGGGCCAGCAGTGTCAGCCTCACTTGAGAGCTTGTCTGAAATGTGAAATTTCAGGTGCCATTGTGATTTACTGAATTAGAAACACATGAGTAGGTGGAGCGCAGAAAATCTTGGTTAACAAGCCTTCCAGGTGATTCTGGTACATGGTCAAGTTTGAGATTCCCTGCTCTAGACTGAGGTACCAGCCTTCATTCTTGTCACCCCAGTGGGCACAAGTTGTTCTCAGTTCAGAATATTTGGACCATAAATCTCGAGTGGTACCTAAACCTAGAAGAAAGAGCAGATTGAGATAAACCTCGGTTTAAATTCTAGCTTCACCACATGTTACTTATGTGCTTTTGAACATATTATTAACGCACACTAAATACTACTAAGCATTTGGAGATTTAGTTGTTCTGAAAATGGAATGAGCTGATATGCATAAAAACACAGTTTGGACTCTCCTGGTGGTCCAGTGGTTAAGACTCTGTGCTCCCAGAGCAGGGCGCACGGGTTCAATCACTGGTTGGGGAAGATTCCACGTGCTGCCTGGCGCAGCCCCCTGATGGTAATAAAAGACACAAAAGGCTAATTACTAGAGCTCTTGCCTTTCCTTATTTTGGTTAGGCATCAGAGATATTTCTAGTTGGAGAATGTGACTTCCTATAAAACCTAGAAGGGTTGGAAGGGGTAGGAGGTGGAAGGGAGGTTCAAGAGGGAGGGGACATATGTATACCTATGACTGATTCATGTTGATCTATGGCAGAAACTAACACAATATTGTAAAGCAATTATCCTTCAATTAAAAATAGATTAAAAAACCAACACTAAGTGCTCAGAACCAAATGTATCTGATATTCTAGTATTAACCCTATACTTTAAGTAGATTATGGGTTAAAAACTAGTCTAGCAGGCTTTGGTGTGCTGACCTGGGACCAACTTATTTCTTGGCTTAGTCATGCCTTTAAAAAGCACAATGCAATTACCCTATGGGGAAATATAAGCAAAAAATGTAATTTACACATGGTTTTTTGGACATGCCCTATTCATTAGATGTTTCTAGGTATATATCTTTAGTGAAATCCAGATAGTTAAACTCAAGGAACCAGGGATTTGGAAGGGCCATAAAATCTGTGCCTTTCCTAATACTAATCATATACTTTGTAATTAGGTAAAAATTAAAGGACAGGATAGTTGCAACTTGTTTTTGGTGCTGGTCATGCTAATTTGGAAATGAAGAAGTCAGACATTAGGGCAACGCCGGCCTGGCTGAGGCACAGAGGAAAATGAAAACGCCTGTCTGGCCACGAAGTCACAGTAATTGTCTGCAGGATAAATTTTCACTGAGCACCCTGTCACCTCAGTCACCACATCATAGGATGGCTTCAATGCTGTAGTTCAAAGGCAAGAGCTCCAGGTGCTTGAAGTGAACCATTCATATATTCTGCCTCCCAGGGAAAGTACAAATTGTGAAAAGAGCTTACAACCTTTATTCAAGGTGCGTGACAATTTTTCTCCTCCTTAAATTGGTCTGGGAAAATTTTGGTGGCTACATCCGAAAGACCCTACAAATTCATTGGAAGCAGTAGTAGCATAGTGGTTGTAGACAGTGGTACCTACGGGGCAGAATACCTGGATTATAATTTTGGCTTTATTTGTTGCATTTACCTTTTTTTTCTTACACCTTTCAGTTTAGTTCAGTTCAGTTGCTCAGTCGCGTCCAACTCTTTGTGACCCTACGGACTGCAGCGTGCCAAGCGTCCCTGTCCATCACCAACTCCCGGAATTTACTCAGACTCACGTCCATTGAGTCGGTGATGCCATCCAACCATATCGTCCTCTGTCATCCCCTTCTCCTCCTGCCTTCAATCTTTCCCAGCATCAGAGTCTTTTCAAATGAGTCAGTTCTTCGCATCAAGTGGCCAAAGTATTGGAGTTTCAGCTTCAGCATCAGTACTTCCAATGAATATTCAGGACTGATTTCCTTTAGGATGGACTAGTTGGATCTCCCTGCTGTCCAAGGGACTCTCAAGAATCTTCTCTGACACCACAGTTCAAAAGCATCAATTCTTCAGTGCTCAGCTTTCTTCATAGTCCAACTCTCACATCCATACATGACCACTGGAAAAACCATAGCCTTGACTAGATGGACCTTTGTTGGCAAAGTAATGTCTTTGCTTTTTAACATGCTGTCTAGGTTGGTCATAACTTTCCTTCCAAGTCGTTAGTGTTGTTTAATTTCATATCTGCAGTCACCATCTGCAGTGATTTTAGGGCCCCGCAAAATAAATTCTGTCATTGTTTCCACTGTTTCCTCATCTATTTGCCATGAAGTGATGGGACCAGATGCCATGATCTTAGTTTTCTGAATGTTGAGTTTTAAGCCAACTTTCTCACGCTCCTCTTTCACTTTCATTAAGAGGCTCTTTAGTTCCTCTTCACTTTCTGGCATAAGGGTGGTGTCATCTGCATATCTGAGGTTATTGGTATTTTTCCTGGCAATCTTGATTCCAGCTTGTGCTTCGGCCAGCCCAGCATTTTGCATGATGTACTCTGCACAGAAGTTAAATAAGCAGGGTGACAATATATAGCATTGATGTATTCATTTCCCAATTTGGAACCAGTCTGCTGTTCCATGTCCAGTTCTAACTGTTGCTTCTTGACCTGCATACAGATTTCTCAAGGAGGCAGGTCAGGTGGTCTGGTATTCCCATCTCTTTCAGAATTTTCCACAGTTTGTTGTGATCCACACAGTCAAAAGCTTTGGCATAGCCAATAAAGCGAAGTAGATTTTTTTCTGGGACTCTCTTGCTTTTTCGATGGTCCAACAGATGTTGGCAATTTGATCTCTGGTTCCTCTGCCTTTTCTAAAACCAGCTTGAACATCTGGAAGTTCATGGTTCCTGTACTGTTGAAGCCTGGCTTGGAGAATTTTGAGCATTACTTCACTAGTGTGTGAGATGAGTGCAATTGTGTGGTAGTTTGAACGTTCTTTGGCATTGCCTTTCTTTTGGATTGGAATGAAAACTGACCTTTTCCAGTCCTGTGGCCCCTACTGAGTTTTCCAAATTTGCTGGCATATGGAGTGCAGCACTTTCACAGCATCATCTTTTAGGATTTGAAACAGCTCAACCGGGATTCCGTCACCTCCACTAGCTTTGTTCGTAATGATGCTTTCTAAGGCCCACTTGACTTCATATTCCGGGATGTCTGGCTCTGGGTGAGTGGTCACACCATCGTGATTATCTGGGTCGTGAAGATCTTTTTTTGTATAGTTCTTCTGATACCTTAAATACATACAATTTTTATTTGTCAATTATATGTAATAAGGACTTCCCTGGTGGCTCAGTAGTAAACAATCCACCTGCCTAATGCAGGAGACACAGGAGATGAGGGTACGATCCCTGGGTGCGGAGGGTCCCCCAGAGGAGGAAATGGCAACCCACTCCAGTATTCTTTTCTGGAAACTCCCGTGAAGAGAGGAGCATGGAGTCAGACATGATTAAGAAACTGAGTATAGACACACAGAAACACACACACATACACACTCGATAAAGCTGAAACAAAAACAAAACAAAACGATAAGTTATGAGCAGAATTAGTAAAACTTAGCAAATTTGACCCTGTGTGAATCAAGGTTGATTTGCCATGAATCCCACTGGTGCGGCTAAGGTAGTGAGTGTAGTTAGAGGTCTAAGTTAGAAAACACAGAGAGCTCAGCTCCTTCAAGTACAAACCACAGGATTATTAACGTGGGCACTGCCATAGATTCCCATTGTCCTGGCTGCAATAGGTCCTTAGAAGCAACAGGAGCCCAGGGTGCCCAGGTCCTTGCGTGACTTGCTGTATCTAATCCCAGTCTTGCCTCTTGGTTCATCTGGATACGCTATACGCTGGCACATTGTGCCTAAACACAATGGACTCTGGAAGCCACTAAGCTATCACCGCAGAGACCGAGGGGAATTGCCACAGTGAGATGGCTTGCAACTCTCTTGCTGCTCTGAAGGTTGATCTTGTTCGTAGTTGGGAGGGAGGAAAGAAAGTATCTTGCAGGGAATCTGGCCTTTGAGAAGTCCCCCAGCCTCCCTGAGCCTGTTTTCATTTCTGAAAGGCTGACAGTAGCGGATCTTCCCCTGTGGCTCAGCTGGTAAGGAACACACCAGCCAGTGCAGGAGCTGCAGGATGTTGGGACCTAACAAACGCCATGATAGGCTTCAGGGACTAAGGTAGGACTCATGGGAAAGGCTGAGTCATTGCCCAGTGAGGTCATCCCCGCGGATGCCAGGACTTGTCTAATCAGCATACTCCCTGTAACCTGGTTTGAGTTTATCAGGACGTAAAAGACATACCCCTGCAGCTAATAGCCAATTAGTAAATACCAGGAAACCCCTGCAGCCAATAAAGATTAGCCAATTAGTAAATACTAAGAAACTCCTGCAGCCAATCAGCCCTTGCCAACGCTCTGTTCTAAAACCTATAAATACTGCTGTAAATCTGGGCTCGGGGCTCCTTGCTCCACTCCACTGCGTTGGATATGGCGGGAGCCCTAGCTCGAGCTAGAAATAAAACCCCTTCATGCTTTTGCATTGCTGTGGATGTCTTATTCTCTCAGTTTTGGGGACTTGGACTCTGGGCATAACACAGGAGACGTGGGTTTGATCCCTGGTTTGGGAAGATCCCCTGGAAAAGGAAATGGCAACCCACTCCAGTGTTCTTGCCTAGAGAATCCTGTGGCCAGAGGAGCCTGGCGGGCTACAGTCCATGGGGTTGCAAAGAGTCAGACACCACTTAGCGACTGAACAACAATGATAATAGTAGAAACAGTAATAATGATACCCAACCTTGTTAATTAACAGGACTGCTGTTATAAGGAACAAATGAGATTATGCTTATGAACATCTTAACTATGTCTATACGGACCTGGAATATTTAGCCAAAAAATCCCTAGAAAAGCTTTTTTTTTTTTTTAACGCCACAGGAAGACCTTTTGACAACAGAAGACACGGGAAGCAGTTACAGATGGAATTGTCTTGGATAATGAGAGAGATTTTTCCAGCAACATTTAACCTAGGAATTCTTTTTTCCTGGGCTTCCCTTGTGGCTCAGCTGGGAAAGAATCTGCCTGCTATGAAGGAGACCTGGGTTTGATCTTGGGTTGGGAAGATCCCCTGGAGAAGGGACAGGCTACCCACTTCAGTATTCTGGCTGGGAGAATTAATTCCATGGACCGTATAGTCCATGGGGTTGCAAAGTGTCAGACATGACTGTGCGACTTTCACTTCGCTTTCTTTTTTCCTACCTACAGCCAAGAATTCTCGATCCCTTCTACCTCAGCCGGAGAAGGTGTTCATATACATTTCTCACGATCTTTGTAGGGGTGGTTCTGCAAAGGCACTGGCAGAATGGCTTAATGTAAACACTCACCATATTTCACATTTGTGTGTAGCTTTTCAGCGGTCAATGGGAAGAAATTACTTCGAGCAAGAGATATGCAGTTGAAGCCTCTGAACTTGAAATACTGTGAACAGTAAAGCTATGTTGCCCTGTCACTCACGATTGCCCTTTATCTATCCAGACAGAGATCTGAACACTTAGTCTCAGGCAAGAACAGAGGGCCTCTGATGGGGTACTTCAGACATATCTGTGGGTGGGGGCACTACACCGTGTCAACACTGTACCGGAAACAGAGTAATTAAGCGACTGTATGTGTTTGCTCAGTCGCTCAGTCATGTCTGACTGTGATGCTGTGGACTGTAGCCCACCAGGCTCCTCAGTCCATGGGATTTCCCAGGCAAGAATACTGGAGCCGGTTGCCATTTCCTACTCCATAAGTGACTGTGTGTACGATAAATTCAGAATGAAGAGACCTGTTCCACTAGTTGGTGTCCAGAATACTGGACAAGGGTATGCCTCCAGGCAGGAGGAGATTAGAAGGCTCTTCTTCGAGATATTGACCAGCCTAGCAAATTGAGATCAGGGTTTTACCCCAAAGGGACCACCCATACAGTCCCACAGTGAAGCTCAGAGTCAACAAAGCTCATGATATGCTCAGAGTTTCCAAGCAGGTTTTCTTCGCTCCTGGTTATTAAGAGTAGATGGTCAAAAGGCATTAGATAACTAAGACAAGTCACTATTGTGATAGGTTGACATGAACAAAAATGGAAACAGTAAGAACTTAGGGAATACAGAGACAGGACAGGGAGAAGAACATAGTAAAAAAAAAAAATCAATATTTAAAATCCTTAGAAGGAAAGGAGATCTGTGAAAAAGGAACATCTGTGAAGAAGGAACATGAAGTTATAAAAAGGAAGCACTCAAAGGACAACATGTGCTTATGGAAATAAAAAAACTCAGTAGAAGAAAAGGAGGGCTTTCCCACTGGCGCAGCGGTAAAGACTCTGCCTGCAGTGCAGGAGACATGGGTTTGATCCCTGGGTGGGGAAGATTCTCTGGAGGAGGGCATGGCAACCCACTCCGGTATTCTTGCCTGGAGAATCCCATGGACAGAGGAGCCTAGTGGGCTATAGTCCATGAGGTCACAAAGAGTTGACATGACTGAGAGACTGAGTGCAACATACACAGAACAAAAGGAAATCACTCCCCCAAATATGGTGAAAATATAGAAATGGGAATAAGAATAAAAATATAGGAACATTAAAGGATTCGTTTAGGAGGTGCACTATCCGAACAATATGAGTTTCCAGAAGGGGAGAACAGAGAAAACAAAATTATCAGAAAATAATTTAGGAAATTTACTCTGCACTGAAGGACATAAGTAGCCAGATTGGAATGGTCCATTCAATGTACAGCAAAATGGATAAAAACAGACATAACTACAAGGCACATATTGTGATATCTCAGAACATTGGCAACAAATACTGAGTTTCTACAAGCTTCCAAAGAGAAAATATAAATTAATTAAAAGGATTGTGAACAAAAATGGCTTTTGACTCTTCAATGGTAACACTGAGGGTAAGAAGATAATAGAGCCAGGCCTTCAAAATTCTGAAGGGAAATGATATCCATCCTATAATTCTATACCTAAACTATCATTTGAGACTCAAAAATTTTACATCTTCAGGCACACACAGTCTTGAGACCTTTATGTTTCATGCAACCTTTTTTCATAAAGGTTGGATAGCATCACCCACTCAATGAACATGAACTTGCTCAAACTCAGGGAGATAGTGTAGGACAGGGAAGCCTGGCATGCTGCAGTCCATGGGGTCACAAAGACCTGGACATGACTTAGTGACTGAACAACAGCAAAGCCTTTTTCAAGAAGCTCATCTCAAGAAGGATGTACTCCACTAAAAACGAAAGAGCAAACCAGGAAAGACATGGGACAAAAGAATTAGGGGATCCAGTTAGAGAATCTGAGGAGTCCCCTGGAGGATGGTGAGAGAAGATTCCAGAATGAGAGCTGCGCGGGATTGGCCAGCTGGTGCAGTGGGGAGGAGTGGGCCTGAGAGTCAGGTGAGGGCTGCCATCAGCAAGACCACCACTGCCGTTTCCTCTTTTTTTCAACTTGAGAGCAACATGTCGGATTCATATTCTGTTCTGATTGTGGCTTGTCTTGACCACATACTAATGAAATGCTTACATGTACAACCACTTAGATGTGCTGAGAACATTCATTTAACTGCACAGAAATTTTCTGTTTCCACTTACTCCTGACAGCTGGTGATAAGTAATGGGTTTAGAAGCAGAAGGTACTCAATAGTCCATTTAGATGCTGCATGTCCTGTGCCTGGCCACACCCCAGCCCCACCCATTGCCCCAGCTCTGCATTTCTGAGGACTCACCAACAAAACCTGGCCTTTCCACCTTCACCAGAAAGGGCAGAAGTTACAGCCAGACCATGACTCAGAAACTCAGTTCAGCTTTGCTCTTTTGGGGTGCCGTCGTCTAAAACAGGCGATATTGCCTGCTCCATCCAGGGTACGCTTAGACTGAGTTTTCTTAAATGGAATAGTATGTTGTGTAGGGAGGTGCGCAGTCACACTACAGTTATTCTTTTTTTAAACACAGAAGCATGTTTTCATTAAAATCAGGATAGTGGTTATTCTCCCAAGAGTGACAGGGTTGTTGTTTTGACCAAAACAACAGTGACCCTGTGGACTGCAGCCTGCCAGGCTCCTCTGTCCATGGGATTCCCCACGCAAGAATACTAGAATGGGTTGCCATTTCCTTCTACGGCGGATCTTCCCGACCCAGGGATTGACTCTGCGTCTCCTGCACTGGCAGGCAAAGTTCTTCATCACGGAGCCATCAGGGAAGCCCGAGTGCTGTGGAACAGGATGCAGTTAGAAAGGGACACACCGTGGAGTCTAAAATGACTTGTAATATATTCCTTAGGGCTTCCCAAGTGGCTCAGTGGGAAAGAATCCAACTGCCGATGCAGGAGATGCAGGAGTCGTGGATTCGATTTCTGGGTTAGGAAGGTGCCCTGGAGTAGGAAATGGCAAGCCTCTTTAGTATTCTCGCCTGGGAAATCCCAAGGACAGAGGAACCTGGTGGGCTACAGTCCCTGGGGTTGCAAAGAGTCGGACACAACTTAGTGACAGAGCACAATATACTTCTTAACCCAGGGGGTGGATGCATTGTTGTGTAACTGTTATTTTAAAGGGTACCTATAATTTCTATACAGTCCTCTCTGTGTATTATACATATACTAATAAAGGTTTTGAAATAAAAAATGGACTTAAAGTCCAGCAGATGGGAAATTTCTAGAGTGGCTGCTTGAGAGATGTTGGGCTCCAAACTGGACGACTGAAGGTGGAATTATTTTGACTCTAATAGAGGTGGAAACTCCCAATTACTTAGGTACTAAAGTCTCCTATGAGGGTTTTTTTTTTTTTCCTGACTTGCAGGGACCTGTTCTTCAGGAATTGAGTCACGGAAACATCAAGCAAGATGTGGTTACTTCTTTACAGCTTGCTGGGCTGTGCTATACTCTCCACCTTAATGGAGTTGGGGGAAAAGCCCCTAATTATAGCCAGTTACTGACTCATAACCATCCTTTGCTTGTGGTTATTTCCCTTAAGAAGAAAATACGTGGTGTTCTTGCCTAATGGGTGTGTGTATATGTGTGTGTGGTGTTTACGGCATTATCTCTCTAGAACGTCTTTGCGTGACCCTTAGCCTTAGGGTTGGCCTTCTTAGGAGCTAAGTCAGCTCCAGCTGGGTGCACGGCTGTTGGATTGCTTTCGTGGACACACCCAGGATATGGGTGTGCCTTTGAAATGCTCAACTTTCACGGAGTGTTCATTTCTTTCGGCCTGTGGTGTCAGTAGTAACAGAGCAGGAGGTGGCCGCTGACCTATTTCCTCTGCCCTGGTTAGGACTCTGGATTGCAGAGGGCAGAATCCCAATTCACAGATTTAAGCACAAAGGTTTTCGGGGTGGGGGAGGGATGGATGGGGAATCTGAGACTAGCAGATGCAAACGATTATAGGCAGAATGGGCGAACAACAAGGTCCCACTGAATAGCACAGGAAACTAGATCCAAACCCTCCAATAAACCAGAAAGGAAAAGACCGTGCAAAAGTGTATATGTATAACTAAATCATTTTGCTGTACACCAGGAACTAACACGACACTGTATATCAACTGTGCTTCAATAAAATACATTAAAAAAAAAAAAGGAATTTATAGGCTTGGTGAACCACACAGCATAGGAGGAGATTCAGGTACAGCTGGATCCAAATGCTCCGAGAAAATTAGGACGTCTGTTTCTATCTGCTTCCTTCCACACTGGCTCCCTCCACAGGCAAGCTGTCCCCAGTGAGATGGCCCGGAGCAGTGACAGCTTGTATTTCACCTGCTTAGAAAGTCCAGAATAAACCCCCGTCAGGACTTCCCACTGCTCCAGTGGTTGAGAACCCAGCTTCCAACACTGAGGTGAGGCGAGGGGAAGTCGCTCAGTCGTGTCCGACTCTTAGCGACCCCGTAGATTGTAGCCTACCAGGCTCCTCCATCCATGGGATTTTCCAGGCAAGAGTACTGGAGTGGATTGCCATTTCCTTCTCCAACACTGGAGACGCCAATTCAATCCCCAGTTGAGGAACTAAGCCCTGGCACTACAATGAAGACCTGCTGCAGTCAAAAATCAATCAATAAACAAAATTATTCTTTAAAAAAAAACAATCTTTCTCAGTCATTCCAGCAAAATTATGGGGCCAGTTACAGCCATATGACCAACCCTGGGCCCGGGGACAGTACACATGCCTACTCCTATTCCCAGGGAGGGGCTTAGATCCATCATGTAACCTGGCCTGAGAGTAGGAAGGTAGTTTTCATTATAGCAGCTATTTGTAGATAGAAGCTTCTCTTGGACTTAATTTTTAATATCTAAGTTTTGAATGTAATTATGCTGGAAATGATACATCTTAGGACTTAGTTATGAACTGCTGTTCTGTTCTGACTTAGCCATATTTCATAAATTTACACACTTAACATAGTTTGAAAACATAGAGGCTTCTAATTCAGATGAGTCATGAAAGCCTCTTCTAAAGAAATCTGACAATAATAGAGCCCTGTATCTTTATACTGAACAGGAGGAAAAAACTTGAACAGAAGAAATCTGCTGCTTCAGATACGTCACAGAGCATAGTTTAGTCTTCAGTTCAATTTGATTAATCAGCTCATGACTTTAGTTCAAAGGTTTTGTACATTTAGTCTTCTTACTGAAGACATTTCTGATACAGTACCTGGAAAAAGAAAGTGCTTTTACAGCTAAGGAGTTTATTCCAAAGTTTCTTCTTTATTAAAGGGAAACTCACATTAAAAAAAAGAATTCATATTGTGAGTTTCTTTACTTTTTTCTTACATGGAAATAGAGTTGGTTTACAATGCTTGTTAGTTTCATGTGTACAGCAAAGTGAGTCAGTTATACATATTTCTATCTATTCTTTTTTAAAACGTTTCCCTCATAGATTATTACAAGATACTGAGTAGAGTTTCCTGTGCTCTATGGTAGGTACCTTGTTGGCTTTCTATTTTATATATAGTAATAGCGTTAGTCGCTCAGTCGTGCCCGACTCTTTGCAACCCCATGGACTGCAGCCCACCAGGCTCCTCTGTCCATGAGATTTTCCAGGCAAAGATACTGGAGTGGGTTGCCGTTTCCTTCTCCATATATAGTAATATGTGCATGTTAATCCCAAAGTCCTAATTTGTCCCTCCCCCTTCCCTTTCCTCTTTGGTTACTATACGCTTGTTTTCTCAGTCTGTAAATCTATTTCTGTTTTGTATATAAGTTACTCTGTGTCATTTTTTTAGACTCCACATTTAAGTGATATTGTATGATATTTGTCTCTCTGTGTCTGGCTCTTTTCACTTCGTACGATAATCGCTAGGTGCGTCCGTGTTGCTACAAACGGCATTATTCACTCTTTTTTATGTCTGAGTCGTATTCCATCGTGTGTGTGCACCACGTCTTCTCCGTCCATCCATCTATTGGTGGACATCTATGTTGTCTCATGTCTTGCCGGTGGTAAATAGTGCTGTTGTGAGCACCGAGGTGCATGTATCCTATCGAATTAGAGTTTTCTCCAGATGTATGTCCAGGAGTGGGATTCAGGGTCATGCAGTAAACAGACGCACATTTCTGTCTTCATATTTTGCCTTCTCAGTGAAGGCTTGTGTACTGTCAAGCAGGCAAACATGCTTTGGGGAAGTACCGGTTGGTTTCAAACCCCTTACTAACTGACTGTCGTGCAATTTGCCTCTCAATGCTTCCCTCTCCTCCGTGAAAACCTCCTACGCAGGATTGCCTGTATAAACTCCTTAAGACAACACTTGGCTCGTATGGGCCCTCTATGAGTATTTGCTACCATCATTGTTATTTCATGAGCTCTCAGAGCACGTAACCATGGGCCTGTTTTACTTCTGGTTGCGATGGGAGCTAGGAGGGCAGAGGGCAGAGGCCTGAAGCTAAGCAGCCTATTAAAAGTAGAATAGAAAGAAACGAGAGGAAACCCAAGCGCTTTTCTCTTCAGATAGTTATCAAACCACGCTTCGCTGCAGACTATGGGCTTGGGTATGGCTAGAGATCAAAGGCCCTCTTATGTGCAGTGACATTTGTGAGCACAGGGCTGAGTTATAAAACTCTTGAATGGAAGGTTTTGGCACTTGGAACAGCTTGGGATAGAAAGGCAGGGTTTTTATAGAGGCGATTCACGGAACTGCTTATGCTGGTGGAGAATCCAGACTGTTATGACTCACTTGTCTCTTTATTGCTTTGGACCAAGAACTGTTGTTTCCCTTTAAAGTCCCTCTGTGGGAGCTGAGCTGCAGCCTAGGGCCAAGTAACTCCTTCAGGAAGACAGTGTGGCTTCAGTGAGTGTGAACAGGAATATTCCTTTGTTGGGCTCTAGGTCAAGTGGACTGGACAAGCAGAACAAGGATTTTATTTTCACCAGGGGATAGAATTTCTCTTGGAAACCAGCAGCATCCTTAATGCTTTTTCTAACTTGAGATAGGCTTTCCTTTTGTCTGTCTGCCATTTTCATTTTCTGAAAGCACAGGCTAAATCTGCTGGCCTGACTGGAAGAGGATAGGAGAATAACTTTGGAAAGTAGGAATTGGTGTGTCTAGATTGCCACATGTGGAACTAAGGATAGCGGAAGGGGTCATTGAAAGTCCAGTTTGCATTGCTAGGTCTCCTGGGAAAAACTAGGAAGAAGAATTTTGGACTAATGGTAAGACCCAGCGGTAGGCAGACTTTTAAGATAGCTTCCGATGTCGTCTACCTCCTGGTACTTGTTCCTTTGTGTGATTTCCTCCTCTTGTGTTTGGGCTAGACCTCATGACTAGAATTTGACAATATGAGGATATTCTCATAAATAGAATGCAAGAGTAATGAGTTGTCATTGCCCTGATCAGGGTACACAAGACTGTGATTTCTGCCTTGCTAGGACTCTCTCTCTCGCTGTCGCTTTCTCTTTCTTGCCGTCTTAGCTTGCATTTGTAAAGTGGAGAGCTGTACTTGTTGATCTCAGAGCCTCCCTGACCTCACATTCTATATTACTCTAGGAAGGAAAAAAAGGAAATAGTTGCGTTTCTTTGAACTCATTTCCTACTCTGCTGAATAGGGATGTTGCCTCTTCTGTTCCACGGCCTAATTTTTAATAAGCTATGCTATAGTGAACATTTTAATAATTTTGATCAACTTTTAGTTTGAGAAATCCAAAACTAAGACAGGCTTTGGAACATGAGCCCGTTGCTTTTTTCTGGCTCCTGAGGAAGCCAGATGCTGTGGTAGCAAGGAACGGATGACCAGGACGCAAGGATGGTTTCTGGTCAACATCCTGCATTAACTGAAATCCTCGTCTCATACCTGCAAGCAACTGAATCCTGCTACCAACCGCTGGGTGAGTTTGGGAGTGCGTCCTGCCCCTGTGGAGACCTGAGCTGATGAAGGCAACCTCAGCTGTCACCTTGACTCTTTTTTGGCATGTACACACTGCTCTATTTATTCAGTTTTGGCTGCCCTGGATCTTCATTGCTGTGCGCAAGCTTCCTCTAGTTGTGGAGAGTGGGGGCTTCTCTTTGTGGCGGGGCATGGACTTCTCATTGCGGTGGCTTCTCTTATTGTGGAATGTGGGCTCTCGGGGGCAAGAGCTTCGGTCATTGAGGCACATGGGTTCAGTAGTTGTGGCTCACAGGGTTAGCTGCTTTGCAGGATGTGGAATCTTCCCGGACCAGGGATCGAATCCGTGTCCTCTGCACTGGCAGGCAGATTCTTGTCTACTGGACCAGCAGGATTTCCTGAGGGATATCCTGGAAGCTGAGGAACCAGCTAAGAGTATCTAGCTTCCTGACTCCTCAAAACTGTGAGATAAATCGATGAGTATTCTTTTAATCTGATAAATCTGGGGATAATTTTGAATGCAGCAACAGATTAGTAATACATCCGTACTCTAAGGTATTTCAATAACTATTTATCTGGCTGTGTCTGCTTTTGGTCTCTACAGGCAGGATCTTTCGTTGTGACGCTCAGGCTCTCCAGTTGTGGCACATGGACTCAGGTTGCCTTTCGTCATGTGGGGTCTCATTTCTCTGACCTGAGTTCCCTGCGTTGCAAGGTGGATTTTTAACCACTAGACCACCAGGGAGACGCTCAGTACCGGATTTTAAACTGTGTTTTCTTTCCCCAGTGGTTTCGAACGCCATCACTATTGAGTTCCAAGTCACCATTCATTCGGGAGTGGGTCTGCAGTCTGCTTCTAGGCTTCTTATTCTGCTCTCTGGACTTTTTCATTTTTTGGTCTTTGTGGCTTTTCTATTTTCTTCTATTAACATTACTTCATAGGAGTTTGTGAGAATTTAAAGTTTGCCAGAGTTGTCTGCACCATGGAGAACACAGCTGTAAGAACTGGGATTCTGAGGGACTTGGGATCCCAGTGAACACACCAGAGATAGACCCAGGGGACAGAGGATGCTCCGGACCCGGGACTGGCCCTCTCACTATGAGCCATGATCAAACTTCATGCTGGAGTTTGCTTATATGTTCTCAGTAAAGAAGCAAAAGGGAACATTACCCTGTCTTAATTTTATATTTCTCAAACTAAAAGTTCATCTAAATTATTAAAATTTTCACTATAGCATAGATTATTAAAAATTAGACTGTGGAACAGAAGAGGCAACATCCCTATTTATCAGAGTAGGAAATGAGTTTAAAGAAATGCAACTATTTCCTTTTTTTCCCTCTTATGGTAATAGAATGTGAGGCCAGGGAATCTCTGAGATCATCAAGTACAGCTCTCCCACTTTACAAATGGGCAGAGCAACCACATGCAGAGGTGCCGGGGACCATTCCAATCTATGCCAGTTGTTCCAGAATAGCAATGAAGAGCACTTCCTTTCACTATCAAAATATCTTATCTTAGATAATAAATTATAGGATCATCCTTTGGAGGAGAAAACAGATTCTTGGAAGAGAAGGAACTTTCTTCTCTTTTAAACTTTTTCATCAGTCATAATAACTGAACAATATTGACAACAGATTTCTCTAATCCCTACCCTAGGAAGTACATCCAAAGGTAAATATGCTTAATTTTTTTCTCATTAAGTATGATGTAAATTTGAGGTCTCAACTAACAAAGCCCCTGGGAAACTAGTTGATATTTAATTGGTTTGAAGACATGTAGCAGAGTGACAGAATGATTGAACTCAGAGCTAAACTAAACATGAGGGGTACGTGGTTGTCAGCAGGTCATGCTAATACTCTAGGTGGTGTCATGAGGGCTAAACTTTAAGATCCTTGATTGTTTATTGCTCTTTCTATGGAGTTTTCCTTACAGGCCGTATGGTAGGTTTTGGCAAAATGCTGGACTGAGCTAAGAGATATCCCCACCTTCTATTGCAAATGTGTAGAATAAAGATAAAGAACAATTTCTTATGATGAATAAAAAAAGACATCTCAATTAACCATAAAGGAATAGGTTGATAAGCCTAAGTTCATTAATTAACATCTATGTATTGAAAGGTACCATCAAGAGAGTGAAAACCCATGGCTACAGAGTGGGAAAAGCTATTCACCACACACCTAATTGATGAATGAGTTGCATCCAGAATTCTTATAAATCAGTTAAGAAAAAGAGCTCAGCAGAAAAAGTTGACAAAAGCATTAACAGGCACTTCAGTAAACAGGAGGTCTCCCTCTCTCTTCTAACCTAAGATGAATCTAAGTGAAGAGCATATAAATGTTGAGCATTTGATTCTTTTAACTTACTGAAAACTTTTGGAATAAAACATTGGGAAAAGTAAAAATACAGCAAACTAAAAGGAAAAATGGAATTATGAGATGGCAGAAATGAAGAGGTAGTTCACAAGGGGAGCATTAGGTATACCAGCCAATGCTACAGTGACTTAGAAATAGACCAGCCTTTGATATGGACCCCAGGAATTTGGGGGAAGGGATTAAACTCCCTGGCACTGACAGGAGGCTTATGACACAAATAACTAAAACTGAGCCTCCTGCATATAATCAGATCTCCGAGAGTGGCTGCTTTCTCCAAAAAAGGAAACAGAAAACTCCTCCTATCATCTCCCCCAAAGCAGTAAGGAAGCAAATCCGTGCCTAATATTCTGGGTAGGAAAAAAGTCTTCTGTGAAAAAAAGAAACGTCTTTCCTGTGCCACATGTGAGTGCTGAATCCAAATAGTCTGTAGCTGTGACAGTGTAAGAGTGTTATAGATAGAATGGCTCCAGACCAGTGAGTTCTGATTAGTCAGCAGAAGCAAATGCGAACTACTCTGAAGGGATACTTTCATAACCTCAGGTGCATGGTGGCTCAGACAGTCAAGAATCTGCCTGCAATGCAGGAGACCGGCACTCAACCCGTGGGTCAGGAAGATCCCCGGGACAGGGGAATGGCTACCCACTCCAGTATTCTTGTCTGGAGAATCCCATGGACAGAGGAGCTGGCGGTCTATAGTCTATGGGGTAGCAAAGGGTCAAATGTGACTGAGCAACCAACACACAGGCACACACATGGCTGAGCAACTAACACACACACACAGGACAAAAAATGACAACTCAGATGGTGAAACTATCCATCATGTGGAGTGGTTGGTAGGCACAATGTGAGCAAGGCTTAGCACTCTAGGGACTTGAGATTGTGTGACTGTCTGAGAGAGATGTTAACAATAGAATCCTTAAAACAATCAAATAGGTTTCAGACAAAAAAATTGAAATGGGAGAATGGGACACTATGAAAAATGAAAAGGTATATTTGGAAAACAAAGCAAATTAAGCTCCTATTGATTAAAAATAGTTGTTGGAATTAAAAAAAACCCTCTGTGGTGAGGGTTAAATAATAGATTAAATGCAACTGAAGGACTATTTAGTGAACTACAAGGTTTTTGTGAAGAAATTACCCAGAATGCCACACAGAAAAATTATGGAGTGGGAAAAAAATGACACAGAGGTCATGAACTTGAAATAGGATGATAATAGAATGAGATGGACCTGTGTTACATGTCCAATTAAAATTCCAGAAAGAAAGGGAAAGGAATTGGGGAAAACAGCATTGAAAAAGATAAAGACTGAGAATTTCCCAGAAAAGATGAAAGGCATGGCTAACAAGGAAGATATACCCAACTAAAGACAGAGATCCAGAGGACAGCAAGGAGAGACAAGAAGGCCTTCTTCAAAGAACAGTGCAAAGAAATACAGGAAAATAACAGAAAGGGTAAGACTAGAGATCTCTTCAAGAAGACTGGAAATATCAAAGGAACATTTCATCCAAAGATGGGCACAATAAAGGACAAAAATTGTAGAGACCCAATAGAAGCAGAAGAGATCAAGAAAAGATGGAACTAATGCGCAGAACAACCGTACAAAAAAGATCTTAATGACCCAGAAAACCAGAGTCAGACATTCTGAGGTGTGAAGTCAAGTGGGCACTTCTCCCAGTAAAGCTAGTGGAGGTGATGGAATTCCAGCAGAACTATTTAAAATCATGAGAGATGATGCTATTAAAGAGCTGCACTCAACATGTCAACAACTTTGGAAAATGTGGTAGTGGCCACAGGACTGGAAAAGGTCCGTCCTCACCCCAATGCTCAAGAAGGGCAGTACTAAAGAATGTCCAGACCACCAGACAACTGCACTAATCTCCCATGCTAGTAAGGCTGTTCTCAAAACCCTCCAAGCTAGGTTTTGGCATTATGTGAACTGAGAGCTTCCAGATGTCCAAGCTGGGTTTAGAAAAGGCAGGGGAACCAGAGATCAAATTGCCAACATTTGCTGGATCATAGAGAAAGCAAAGGAATTCCAGAAAAACATCTGCTTCTGTTTCATTGACTATGCTAAAGCCTTTGACTGTGTGGATCACAACAAACTATGGAAAACTCATAAAAACTGTGGAATACCAGACCATCTTATCTGTCTCCTGAGAAACTTGTATGCAGGTCAAGAAGCAACACTTAGAACCCTGAATGGAACAACTGACTGGTTCAGGATTGAGAAAGGACTATGACAAGGCTGTTTATTGTCACTCAGTTTATTTAATTTATACACAGAGCACATCATGCAAAATGCTGAGCCAGATGAGTCACAAGCTGGAATCAAGATTGCCGGGAGAAATATCAACAACTTCAGATGTGCAGATGATACCAATCAAATGGTAGAAATCAAAAAGGACCTAAAGACCTTTTTGATGAAGGTGAAGGAGAGTGAAAAAGCTGGCTTAAAACTCAATATTAAATAAACTAAGACCATGGCATCCAGTCTCATGACTTCGTGGCAAATAGAAGGGGAAAATGTGGAAGCAGTGACAGATTTTCTCTTCTTGGGCTTTTAAATCACTGCAAATGGTGACTGCAGCCATGAAATTAGAAGATCATTGCTTCTTGGCAGGAAAGCTATGACAAACCTAGACATTGTGTTAAAAAGCAAAGACATCATTTTGCTGACAAAGGTCTGTATAGTCAAGGCTATGGTCTTTCCAGTAGTCACGTACAGATATGAGAGCTGGACGGTAAAGAAGGCAGAGCACTGAAGAATTGATACTTTTGAACTGTGGTGCTGGAGAAGACTCCTGAGAGTCTCTTGGAAAGCAAGGAGATCAAACCAGTCAATCTTAAAGGAAATCAACCCTGACTACCCTTTGGAAGGACTGATGCTGAAGCTGAAGCTCCAATACTTTGGCCACCTGAGGCGAACAGCTGACTCATTGGAAAAGATCCTGATGCTGGGAAACATTTGAAGGCAGAAGGAGAAGAGGGTGACAGAAGATGAGATGGTTGGATGGCATCATGGATTCATTGGATATGAATTTGGCAAATTCCAGGAGATGGTGAGGGACAGGAAGCCTGACGTGCTGCAGTCCATGGGGTTGCAGAGAGTCGGACACAACCTGGCAACTGAACAACAACAACATGACTCACTGGATGTGAGAATAAGACCATTGTTTATTATCTCCTGGGATCAAAGATCAAGAACATACTCAGTAGGTTTTGAGTATTACCCAGATTTTAAAGTTAGCTGCTTCTTGAACACAAATGAATAGCTTGCAAAACTAGTTCTGAAAATATGAGCCAATGGTCTCCTTTGGGTCTATATAAGAAGTTACAGGTGAAAAGACTTAGAGAGGGAGCTTGTAGGAAAGACTCACTGATATGCTATGTTCTTATGATCACTCAAGGAGAAGAAGCAAGAAGGTGCTTTCCCTTCATTTTAAACCAAGACTTCAGTGGTAGTATCTGGAAAGCTTGACATGTGTCTCCTGAAGATGGAGGATCCTAGGGAATATATATACCTGATGCCTGAGAAATCTAAAATCGAGAGACCATGGCTGGAGGTGCTCCCGACTGGCAGCAGAGTGACCAACAGTGGCTGTGCTCTGGGGAGAGAGCTGCACTTTGGCTAATAGTGGGAAAAGACACCTGCTTCTTGAGCCATGGAAAGAAAGGTTGGATTCTGAATAAGTTTGTCATTTTGATATTATATTGGAGCATCCTAAGTTATGTAATTATTAAGCTATTATCTAAGATTTCATGTAGGAATGGGGAAGGAACTGCAGAGAAAGCTTGAAGAGACTGAAGAAAGAATAAAGTGATTTTTTTTCTTATAGCTTTCTGGGTCCAGCTTAATGAAAACACCAATTAAATATGAATCTTCAGGTTGTTGAATCACAGCAAGTCACAGTTAAGATAAAATCAATTGAAGCTTGCGCATTTTGTTAAAATCACAAGGAGAAAACATTCTTTCTCTTCGAGCATGATGTGCTTCCAAATGTGATACTCCTGAGTGTACATCACCTATCATCCAGCTCCAGACAAGAACGTATAATGTGAGTCTAGTGAAGAAACATCAGAAGGCCCCCCACAAAGAGGAACACTCCATGTAAAACTTGGGGAGGGGCTGTAATAATACTGTCAATGTCATAAGAACAAGGAAACAGTCCAGATTTATAGATATGTAAGCAGTAGAGACTCATGGAGGCTAAGGACGCAAAAATAGAACTAAATGTAATACCTGAGATTAGACTGGGGATAGGGGAGAATCTGTTATCACGGACATTACTGGCTCAGTTGAGAAAGTCAGGACAAAAATGAAAGACCAAATAAAAATGTATCGTTTAAACCTTGATACCTATACTGAGATTATCCAAGATGATGTCTTTAAAGAAATGTACATGGAAGTATTTAGGGGTAACAAGCATGATACGCGTGACTTATCCTCAAATTATTCAGAACAAAAGTATGTGCTCCATGTGTGAGTGCGTGTGTGTGTATGGATATAGAGAGAGGACAAGCAATGAAGCAGACGGAGTGAAAGGTTAATAGTGGATGTACTTAGGGAAACGGTATACAAATATTTTTAATACTTTTTTATTTTGCAGTTTTTCTTTAATTTGAAACTATTTCCAAACATTCCAAAAACAAAAACAAATGAAACAAAGTACCAGAGAGACAAAACAGATGATCTACAAAGGGGCTATATCAGTGGGGAGCAGATTTCTCATCAACAGGAGTAGAGGCTAGAGGGAACAGAACTGTATTTTCAAACTGCTAAAGGAATGCAATTTTCACTGCAGTAATTTTATCCTAGCTAAACTATCAGTCAGGGATGAGGGAAATAAAAACATTAGGAAAGATAAAAACACAGGGATTTCCCTGATGGTCCAGTGTGTAGCATCAGCCTTACAATGCAGGGGGCTTGGGTTCGATTCCTGGTCAGGGAACTAAGATCTCACATATGCTGTGGAGAACTAAGCCTGCATGCCGCAGCTACTGAGCCTGCATGCCACAACTGGAGAATTCATGTGCTGCAATGAAGACCCCACATGACGCAGCCAAGATCCAGTGCCACAAGTAAGACTTGATGCAGCCAAAATAAACAAAGCAAGAAAGCACTTACAGAAGCATTAAAACGGTCATTCACAGTTTCTTGCTGCAAGAATTACTAAAAGATGCTCTTTCAGAAGAAGGAAATACAGCGCAGAAAAAAGAAATAGGAAACAAGGCAACAAGTAAACATGTAAACTAATATAAAGTTTGACAAAAACATTTTCTTTAAAAAAACTTTTTTTTTATTTTTAAAGAGAACATTTTTATTGAAACAGAAATTTAACAGTTTGGGTAGAAATTGTTATGATTCTTGCTGGCATATATTGTTATTAAAGGAATTTATTAAAAATAGTGAAAGTTTATTAAGTACATCAAATATAATAATATTGACAAGAAGACATCAAAAATTTCATTCCACCATGTTGAAGATTAAAATTAAACAATATATACCAGCAAGCAAAATAAAGCTTGAGTGATAGTTGCTCAGTTGTATCTGACTCTGTGACCCCATGGACTGTTGCCTGGCAGGCTCTCCATCCATGGAACTGTCTAGGCAAGAATACTGGAGTGGGTTGCCATTTCCTTCTCCAGGGAAATAAAGTGTACCTTCCATGTAATTATACAAGGTAACTTCAACTCTATTCCAAGTGATAATTTCTGCTAATTAAAAGAAAATATTGCAAATATACAGTATACCTCTGTGTCTTTGATCTTTCACCCAAAGTTCAAGGCCATAGAGTTCTTTGATTGTCCAAGTTACCAATATATAAGGAGCATTAACTGCATGATCTTACATCTTAAAAACATATTTTCAAATGATTATATTTTATGGTTAAAGATGTGGAACTAAAATTCTAGACAGCAATAACATGGAAGGTGGGAGAGGATAATTCAGAACTCAAATAGTTTAGTATCTTAATATTTTCTTTAGGCCAACAATGCATGTTAAAAAATTAAGATAATAAGTTAAAAGAAAAGAAACAGAATCTCTAATTCCCTAAATGGTTAAAGAAAACAGAGGAACTAAAGAAAACATGGTTCTTCCCTTCCCCCTCTACCCCCTGCAAAAAAAAGGGGAAGAAAAGCGGAAAATAGAAAAAACACAAAATGAGAATGGTAGAAATAAATTCAAATACATTAGTAACACAGGGAATGTAAATATTCATACAACGGAAAACTACATAAAAGTCAAAACAGACTAACCAGAGCTCTATGTATCAACATAAATATTAATCAATCTCAAAAACATTGTGCTGACTGTATTAATAAGATTTAAAAGGACACACACAGCATGGATCACTTTGTAAATTACAAAATTATACAAACAATGTTATATATCATTTATGGATACAAGTGTATGTAGCAAATGGAGGAATGGAGGAATATATACCAATTTACTGATTGTCTCCAGAGCAGATGGGAGAAGGGAGGGATTAGAGGCAGGAAGGAGGGTGCTCCCAACTTCATCTGCAATTTTTTTCTTTAAACAATGATATCAACTCTGAAAGAGTCATGACAAAAAAATTCATGTGTTACATCTGAGTTGTAGGTATGTCAGTATCTGTTATATTTATTTCTGGATTTCTCTGTATTTTAAAAGTATTTAAGGATCAAAAAGATTAAACACTAAACTCTATATTTTATATTTAATTACATTTTCCCAAGAACACAGAAAAGACAGTTCTGCTCTCAAGGATGCCTATTTAGGTAAGGACGTGGGTTATTCTGTGATATTGAATGGTTTGCCTTGGAAACGAACAGAGATCATTCTGTCATTTTTGAGACTGCATCCAAGTACTGCATTTAGGACTCTTTTGTTGACCATGATGGCTACTCCATTTCTTCTAAGGGATTCCTGCCAGCAGTAGATATAATATCACAGTAATCCAAGTCTATGCCCCAACCAGTAACGCTAAAGAAGCTGAAGTTGAACAGTTCAGTAAAAACCTACAAGATCTTTTAGAACTAACACCCCCAAAAAGATGTCCTTTTCATTATAAGGGACTGGAATGCAAAAGTAGGAAGTCAAGAAACACCTGGAGTAACAGGCAAATTTGGCCTTGGAATATGGAATGAAGTAGGACAAAGGCTAATAGAGTTTTGCCAAGAGAACACACTGGTCATAGCAAACACCCTCTTCCAACAACACAAGAGAAGACTCTACATATGGACATCACCAGATGGTCAACACTGAAGTCAGATTGACTATATTCTTTGCAGCCAAAGATGGAGAAGCTCTATACAGTCAGCAAAAACAAGATTGGGAGCTGACTGTGGCTCAGATCATGAACTCCTTATTGCCAAATTCAGACTTAAATTGAAGAAAGTAGGGAAAACCACTAGACCATTCAGGTATGACCTAAATCAAATCCCTTATGATTATACAGTGGAAGTGAGAAATAGATTTAAGGGACTAGATCTGATAGAGTGCCTGATGAACTATGGAATGAGGTTCGTGACATTGTACAGGAGACAGGGATCAAGACCATCCCATGGAAAAGAAATGCAAAAAACCAAAATGGCTGTCTGGGGAGGCCTTACAAATAGCTGTGAAAAGAAGAGAAGTGAAAAGTAAAGGAGGAAAGGAAAGATATAAGCATCTGAATGCAGAGTTCCAAAGAATAGCAAGAAGAGATAAGAAAGCCTTCCTCAGTGATCAATGCAAAGAAATAGAGGAAAACAACAGAAAGGGAAAGACTAGAGATCTCTTCAAGAAAATTAGAGATACCAAGGGAACATTTCATGCAAAGATGGGCTCGGTAAAAGACAGAAATGGTATGGACCTAACAGAAGCAGAAGATATTAAGAAGAGGTGGCAAAAATACACAGAAGAACTGTACAAAAAAGATCTTCATGACCAAAATAATCACAATGGTATGATCACTCACCTAGAGCCAGACATCCTGGAATGTGAAGTCAAGTAGGCCTTAGAAAGCATCACTACGAACAAAGCTAGTGGATGGAATTCCAGGGGAGCTATTTCAAATCCTGGAAGATGATGCTGTGAAAGTGCTGCACTCAATATGCCAGCAAATGTGGAAAACTCAGCAGTGGCCACAGGACTGGAAAAGGTCAGTTTTCATTCCAATCCCTAAGAAAGGCAATGCCAAAGAATGCTCAAACTACCACACAATTGCACTCATCTCACATGCTAGTAAAGTCATGCTCAAAATTCTCCAAGCCAGGCTTCAGCAATACGTGAACTGTGAACTCCCTGATGTTCAAGCTGGTTTTAGAAAAGGCAGATCAAATTGCCAACATCCACTGGATCATGGAAAAAGCAAGAGAGTTCCAGAAAAACATTTATTTCTGCTTTCTTGACTATGCCAAAGCCTTTGACTGTGTGGATCACAATAAACTGTGGAAAATTCTGAAAGAGATGGGAATACCAGACCACCTGATCTGCCTCTTGAGAAACCTGTATGCAGGTCAGGAAGCAACAGTTAGAACTGGACATGGAACAACAGACTGGTTCCAAATAGGAAAAGGAGTATGTCAAGGCTATATATATTATCACCCTGCTTATTTAACTTCTATGCAGAGTATATAATGAGAAACGCTGGGCTGGAAGAAACACAAGCTGGAATCAAGATTGCCGGGAGAAATATCAATAACCTCAGATATGCAGATGACACCACCCTGATGGCAGAAAGTGAAGAGGAACTAAGAAGCCTCTTGATGAAAGTGAAAGAGGAGAGTGAAAAAGTTGGCTTAAAGCTCAACATTCAGAAAACGAAGATCATGGCATCTGGTCACATCACTTCATGGGAAATAGATGGGGAAACAGTGGAAACAGTGTCAGACTTTATTTTTTTTTTGGGGGGGTGCTGCAAAGTCACTGCAGATGGTGATTGCAGCCACGAAATTAAAAGACCCTTAGTCCTTGGAAGAAAAGTTATAACCAATCTAGATAGCATATTGAAAAGCAGAGACATTACTTTGCCAACAAATGTTGGTCTAGTCAAGGCTATGGTTTTTCCAGTGGTTATGTATGGATGTGATAGTTGGACTGTGAAGAAAGCTGAGCACCGAAGAATTGATGCTTTTGAACTGTGGTGCTGGAGAAGACTCTTGAGAGTCCCTTGGACTGCAAGGAGATCCAACCAGTCCATTCTAAAAGAGATCAGCCCTGGGATTTCTTTGGAAGGACTGATGATAAAGCTGAAACTCCAGTACTTTGGCCACCTCATGCGAAGAGTTGACTCATTGGAAAAGACTCTGATGCTGGGAGGGATTGGGGGCAGGAGGAAAAGGGGACAACAGAGGATGAGCTGGCTGGATGGCAACACCGACTGAATGGACGTTGAGTTTGAGTGAACTCCGGGAGATGGTGATGGACAGGGAGGCCTGGTGTGCTGCGATTTATGGGGTCGCAAAGAGTCGGACACGACTGAGCGACTGAACTGAACTGAACTGAACTGAACTGAACTGTGGGTTATTCTTCATTTTCCTCCCCTTCCAGATTCGTGCTGTGTCCTGCTAAGTTCCGTGGACCCCGTCACTCAGCTCCCATACCAGAGGGCTGCAGGTTCAGCCAACGAGAGCCGTTGAGGGCAGGGTGGGGTGTTGGGGGAGATGGTGGAGTGAAAAGAGGCCTGGGTGTTTCTTCTCTGCTGTCTTCCGGTTTTGGCGACCTGTGGCTGTCGTTGCATCCTTCCAGAAGCACAGTTCTCACTGAACAGCCCTTCCACCAGGGTTCCTGTTCTCACTGGACTCTTGAACAGTGTTTCCTCCTCTTGTCTCAAGAGGCCCTGGGGGTGGTAATAGCTTTTCACCATTGCTCGTCAGTCTCCTTTACCAAGCCTTGTATATTCCCTCAACCCATGCAGGAAACTCGGTGAGTAGTTGCTTCATTAAAGTCTTTTCTTTGCTTTTTATTTATTTTTTTACACATTAAAAAGATAATTTCATTATAAATTATAAAATTTTTTTACAATTTTATAATTTTTAATTTTTTGTATTGCTACTTTTTTTTAAAAAAACATGTAGACACTGCTTTACTTATTATTAATTTTTGACCGCACTGGGTCTTCATTGCTGCAGGTGGGCCTTCTCTAGTTGTGGAGAGCAGGTGCTACTCCCTAGTTGTAGCCCAGGAGCTTCTGATTCGGTGGCTTCTCTTGTTGTGGAAGCACAGGCGCTAGGTGCGTGGGCTTCAGGAGTTGTAGCACGTGGGCTCAGTGGCTTCGCGGCATGTGGAATCTTCCTGGGCCAGGGATCAAACCAACGTCCCCCGGGCTGGCAGGTAGATTCCTATCCACTGCATCACCAGGGAAGTGGTGGCTTTTATTTTTTGAAGTTTATAAAACTTCTTTGCTGTAGATGAAATGCTTGATTAAATCATCTGTCTCCAGACTATCCCCCTCAAAACAACATGTCTTGAGGGTGTATGGTTGACAACTTGATGAAAAGGAATTGTGGCTGGCATACACAAGAAGATCTGCTTTCCTAAAATCTCATATCCTAAGAATCTTATGATTCCTTCAATGGTGTCAACTGTGTTTTATGATTTATTTATTCATCTACTCAATTTATTTTGATTGTGTGCTGCTGTGTACTAGGAACTGTGCCAAGAAAAGTGGATACATTACAAGAGAGAATCCTCGCCCTCAAGGAGCTTAGAGTAGTCAGGGGACTATATGCACATTTTTAGTATAAAGAACTATGGCAAATGCTACAAAAATGAAAGCAGAGGATGGATGGGGTACCCAGGAGGGTTAGTCAATCCAGTCTTGTACTATCAGGGAGCATTTCCCAAAGGAAATAGCATCTAATCTGAGACCTGAATGATAAATACTAGTTAGCCAGATTAAGTAGAATAGCTGGCCAGAGGGAATGAGTTTTTAAAAAGTATTATTGAAATACGTATTTATTAGCTTATTTTTGCTATACTGGGTCTTAGTGGTGGCATGTGGTGTCTTGGATCTTTGTTGGATCATGCAGGATCTTTATTTTCAGCATGGGGGATCTTGGCATGTGAACTTTTAGTTGCGGCATGTGGGATTCTAGTTCCCTGACCAGGGATCAGACCCTGGCCCCCTGCGCTGGGACTGCAGAGTCTTAGTCACAGTTCAATTCAGTCACTAAGTCACATCCAACTCTTTGTGACCCCCTGGACTGTAGCACGCCAGGCTTCCCTGTCCATCACCAACTCCCAAAGCTTGCTCAAACTCATGTCCATCAAGCTGGTGATGCCATCCAACCATTTCAGCCTCTGTTGTCCCATTCTCCTACAATCTTTCCCAGCATCAGGGTCTTTTCCAAGGAGTCAGTTCTTTGCATCAGGTGGCCAAAGTATTGGAGTTTCAGCTTCAGCATCAGTCCTTCTAATGAATATTCAGTACTGATTTCCTCTAGGATTGACTGGTTTGATCTCCTTGCAGTCCAAGAGAGTCTTCTCCAACACCACGGGACCACCAAGGAAGTCCTAAGTTTAGTTTTTTTTTTTTTTAACATCCCGGGTTTTAGTTTTAAGATATTCTAGGCAGAGAGAAAAAGAACTTGGGCTCAGACCAGAAGGGAATAAAAAGCATCTGGGAATTTGAAAGTAATTTCTTGGGTTGATACATTGCGGGGGAGAGGAAGAGAGATGAAGCAGGAGAGGAAAGCTGAGGTCAGCCTTATAAGGAAGATAAAATGTATGGGGGTTATTATGAGGACAGTGAGGAGCTATTGAATCTTTTTACATAGATGGTGCATAGTAGAATCATATTTGTATTTCCGAAAGCTTACCCTAAGGATGAGTTTGAGTTAAGACTGAGACTAGAAGGGGGTTCTGTTAGGAGGTGGTTGCAGTAACTGGGGCCAGAGATGATGAGCTGGACTTGGCTGGAGACAGTGGGGCTGGGGAGAGATGGCCATCCATGTCTCTAAGATGGTGTGAAGCAGGCAACCTAAACCTGGCATCCTGTCACGTTCAAACAGTTCCTGTCATGATGGGACAGACGGGCAAAACGCAAACTGTCATCTCCTTGCTTGATTCCAGCTAACTGTGAACTCCCTGGGGGTGGGGAGCCGGGCAGGGAATATTTTGTATTCATCTGTGTGTCTCCAGAGGCTTCTCCGGTGGCTCAGCAGGTAAAGAACTCACCTGCAGTTCAGGAAGTGCAAGAGACGAAGGTTTGATCACTGGGTTGGGAAGAACCCCTGGAGGAGGGCATGGCAACCCACTCTAGTATTCGTGCCTAGAGAATCCCATGGACAGAGGAGCCTGGTGGGGCTACAGTCCAAAGTGTTGCAGTCAGACACGACTGAGCACACAGCACACTGAGGGTCTCCAGTATCTCAGAGATGTTCAGAGAACTTTTTTAAAAAATAATTTTATTTGTTTATTACTTTTGTTTTCGGCTGTGCTGGTTCTTTGCTGCTGCGCAGGCTTTTCTCTAGTTGTGGAGAGTGGGAGCTCCTCTCTAGCTGCAGTGCGCGGCTTCTCGTTGCAGCGGCTTCTCTTGTTGAGAGCACAGGCTCTAGGGTGTGTGGGCTCAGTAGTCGCAGCTTAGCTGCCTGCGGCATGTGGGATCCTCCTGGACCGGGGATTGAACCCGTGTCCTCTGCATTGCAAGGCAGGATTCCTAACACAGGATCGCCAGGAAAGCCCATGAATGTTCTTGAGTAAGTATTTTAAATACAGTTTCTGCTCTCATGATTTTCCAGACCAAACTTAGGAAAAATCCATCCTGATCAGGAAATCAAGGTCTAGAGTTGTTTCAGCCTGTACACGGAGGTGTGAATGCTTTAACTTGGTTCGCTGTGCCTGTTGAAATGTCCTGGATGGTTTTTCTGACTCAGTCCTCTTCTGCCATCTGCTGGGATAAGCATTTCATAACATACCAGAGCAAGATAACCAATGAAAACAAGCCTAAAAGATCCCTAGGGGAAGCAAGGGAGAATACCTGGGTGAGTTTACTATGTAATTGGAGAAATAAGTATTGAACCCAGGCTACCTTCCATTTGCAGCTGATCTCTGAGTATTTCCCGTAACCTTTTCTATTTTTTCCCTTATGCAGACTGTCCTAAGTATCTGTACTCTCCTTTAGCTTTTGCAGCAGCCCTGTGATAACAGCCACGGTTGTTACCATTACTAGTTTCGAAACGAGGAAAGAGAAGTACAGAGATTTTAACAAAATGCCAACTTGAAACAGTAAATAAGTGGTTGAGTCAAGGCTGAAGCCTGCTTCACTCCTAGTTCCACTTTTCTCACAAAACATCTTGATCAAAATAAGAGAGAATTCAAGAGAAGACGAGATGCCCTGATGTCTGTGGCGTGGACAGGACATATCTGCAGGACAGAGGCAGAGAAGACTAGCAGCTTCTCAGTGTTCTGCGCTTAAAATGCCCAGTGTTGGTGTGAGGATTGGAGGGTGGAGAGCAGTACATTATATGTGTGTGAAAGTCAAGGGGGACTTCCCTGGTGGTCCAATGGCAAAGAATCCATCTGCCAATGCAGGGGACACTGGTTCCATCCCTGGCCTGGGGAGATTCCATGTGCCACAGGGCAGCTAAGCCCGTGTACCATAACTGCTGAGCCTGCGCGCCACAGGAAGAGAAGCCACCACAGGGAAAACCCGAACACTGCAACTAGAGAGCCACTCTGCTCACCAACACGAAAGAAAGCCTGTGCAGCAATAAAGACCGAGCAAATAATGTCCAGGCCACGTCCCTGTGGGGGGAAAATCAAGTCTATTAAGACTGATAGAGCGTGAACTGAAGAACTAAAATGTTTGGTGGATGTTGTCGAAATAGATACTGTTGTTTTGGTTAATATATGTGGTTAAGACAAAGACTCAGATATAGAGAACAAACTAGGGATTACCAGCAGGGAGAGGGAAGGGGGAGGGCAATAAAGGAGTAGGGAAGTAAGAGGTACAAACTGTTAGGTATAAAATAAGCTACAAGGATATATTGTATTTGGAGAAGGAAATGGCAACCCCGTCTGGTATACTTGTCTGGAGTATCTCATGGACAGAGGAGCCTGGCAGGTTACAGTCCATGAGGTCGCAAGAGTTGGACATGTCTTAGCGACTGAACCGCCATGTATTAAACAACACGGGGAAGATAGCCAGTATTTTACAATAGCTATGAATGGAGTATAAACTTGAAAGCCTGTGGGACTTCCCTGGTGGCCGAGTGGCTAAAACTCCACACTCTAGTGCTGGGGGCCCAGGTCAGGGAACGAGATCCCACTTGCTGCAACTAAAGATCCTCCATGCGGCAACTAAGACCCAGCACAGTGAAATAAATAAATGTTAAAAACTTGTGAATCAGTATATTGTACGCCTGTAACTTATATAATGTTGTACAGCAAACTACACTTCAGGAAAGAAAGACAGAGACAGTGGTGGGCCGTCTTTTTCTCGCCTAAACTTAAGTAAAGTGTGCGTGCATCTTGAGTCGCTAAGTCGCGTTGACTCTTTGGGACCCTGTGGACTATAGCCCGCCAGGCTCCTCTGTCTGTGAGATTGCCCAGGCGAGAATCCTAGGGTGGGTTGCCATTTCCTTCTCCAGGGGATCTTCTCGACCCAGGGATTGAACCCCTGTCTCATGCCTCTCCTGCACTGGCAGGCAGATTCTTTATCACTGAGCTACCTGGGAAGCAAGCTTGTTATTTGCATATAAATAAGTGTTTATGTAAATGCACAAACATATTCTTGGACTTAAAAGCCCTAAACGTTCAGAGACGGCTAAAATTCTTTACTTTCCCCAGAGATACCAGTGTTAGTGGTAAGCTTCCAGATCCTTTTCTATGTGTTTACACAAATGTGTGTGTTGCCATGGGAACGTGGAGTGTTGTTTGGTGTTTTATTTCAGTATGAGTGATAGCTCTCTGTACTTCCCTGCCTCTGCATCTGAGCACTCCATGCTTTCCTGAATCACTGGGACTGCCATGTACTTCACATGAGGCCCCTCCTGGGGCTCCACCTTACTACCCCGTGACAGTCGAGCTCGGCCCAGCCCCGGTCCTCTCATACCATGCCTCCAGCCTGGAAGCTTTCTATAGCTTCTGCCCAGTTTCATGATCACTTTTCTTTCTTTTTTAAACTGGGGTGAAATATACATAGGACAGATCTACTCTTTTAACCATTTTCAAGTGAGCAGTTCAGTGACTCTAACTGCGCTCACACTGTTGTGCAGCCATCATCACCACCATCCGTCTCCAGGACTTTTCCATCTTCTCAAACTGAAACTCCACCAATCAAGCAACTCGCCGGCCCCCCACCCCTGCAACCACCATTGTACTTCCTGTTCTATGAATTTGACGACCCTAGGCACCTCATATAATTGGAATTATACAGTATTTGTCTTTCTGTGTTTGACTTCATTCACTTAACATAATGTCCTTAAGGTTCATCCGTGTTGCAGCATACGCCAGAATTCTGATTCCTTTTAAAGGCTGAATTGTATGGATATACCGCTTTTGTTTATCCCACCCATCAACTGATGCACACTTGCGTGGCTTCGTCTTTTTGGCTGTCTTGAATAATGCTGCTATAAATACGGGTGTTCAAATGTCTGTCTGAGTCTGCTTTCAATTCTTGTGTATATTTGCCCAAAAGTGGTGTCAAAGCTTTCTGAGCATATTTCGAGCTGTAGTTTCCTATTTTACGAACTTACCCACCCACCAAGGGCACTCCTCTTTGATTTCTAGGATAGCTATGGGGTTAAACATGTGTTTTTCCATTTCTAGGGACTTTGGGTAAGAGAGAGATTGTTCTCCAGCTCCTGTGTCTCCTCAGTCCTGCTCAGTCTCCCTGATCCATGCTCAATGTGCCGAGTTTCCTTCTCCTTTGTGCTGCTTTAGCACCGTGCTTTCCTGCGGAACAGCACTGTCCCTCTGTAGCTTTACCTTCCACACAAGACTGTGAACTTATTGAGGGGGAAGACTGTCTCTTCTTAATCTTTAATCTGCTATATCGTATACAGCTGTCAGTGTCTGTTTTAAATTTTTTTTAGATAAAATATTTGGGGACTTCCCTGGTGGTCCAGCAGCTAAGAATTAATGCTCCCAATGCAGCTTCAGTCTCTGGTTGGAAAATTAGATCCCACATGCTAAAGATCCTCATTCTGCAATTAAGACCTGGAACAGCCCAATTAATAAATAATATTAAAGATATCTTCAATAATTATACACAGTTAGCAATTCAAACAACAAAATAAAAGGTTTGTAAGCCTTAACCCACCCCTCCCCGTCTTGATACTGATCTCCAGAAGGAAACAATTCTGCTTCAATTTTTAGTTCTCTAAACGTTGATTTGACCTGCGCTGCTACACCATGTATTGTGGTGGAGTATTGTCTCTCAGGTTCTGCACTGGTAGTATTTAACTCATCTATCTGATAATTTGGTTCTTCTCTGCAGCCACTCATCTTTCCTGCCCCCACTGACTGCAGTTCTTCACCCTCCCCGTCTCCATGCCCACTGCCAAGGCTCTGCTGATCCTCCCACCTCTACGCTTCACCCTTTGGCTTTGGGCTCAGCCGTGTGACATCCTTTCACTAACGGGATGTTCGCAGACATGATGCAAGCGGGGATTAGAAAGGTGCTCATGCAGTAGGGTCTGCCCTCGGGCTGATGTACCTGGCTAGTCTACTGATCTCAGAAGGATAAAAGATGCGGGGCAAAGTTCTCCCAGTTGATTTGTAGACCCGCAGAAGGAAGCAAAGCCATCCAGCCAGATCCAGGTTAGATATGCTCAACTTTGGTTCATCTGCAGATGAGTGAGTGATAATAAATGATGGCTGTACTAAGCCGTGGAGTTTTGGGGGAGTTTGTTATGCAGCAGTAGCTAACAAATTCGTACTACTACCTATCCTATTATCTATCTTCCCTGCCCCCTCCAGGGATACCATCATTTCCCTCCATCTGTTGTTACCATTTCAACCTTTTCATTCCATTAATTGCTAATGGTAAAATGGAGCAGGTCCTTACCACTCCATATCCTCAGTCTGCCTTTTGCCTGTGGAAGAACTTTAGCCAAAGAATAAATTTAGCCAGAGAATAAATTTAATCAGAGAAGTGATAAAATGCAGAAACAAAGGAAAACAGTCAAAGGAGACCTAATAACAATGATTTAGCCATTAAGCAAAGTCAAGGGCCTTTAGTTCCTTCTCAAGAGCAATAGATAACACTCTGAGACATATCCTGTGAGCTGTCCCGTAGAAAGGGGAACCCCCACCACATGGAAGAAGTTAACTGCACGATGACCACACTGTAGCCATGACGTAAGCTGCCACAGTTCTGAGAACTGGCCTCAAGGAAATGGGAACAAACTGACCCTGGAAGTGAAGACTAACTGCACTTAACCAAGATGACACTGGTCTGACCCCTGATGACCAGCTTCAGATGACTGTCAGAGCTGACCGTGCTGTTTCTGCACGTAGGCCCTGTCAGCCTATGAAAGCTCTTGCTACCTTACTGTCAAGGGGGAGTCGGCCTTTGGATTGGAGTCTGCCTCCATCCCCCTGAGTTGCTGGCATCAAAAATAAAGCAAACTTCCTTTCCACTAACCTGGCCTCGTTACTGGCTTTTGAGCAGTGAGCAGCCTGACTCTCCTTTTAGTTACAATGGTGTCGCTTTTCTTCCCATTTTGTACAAGTCTATTCTCACTCCTCTTCCTTCTGCCTCCATTCACCATTTCCTGAATCCTGATTTCCACCAACTCCACCTCAGCTTTTAAACTCTATGTGATTTCACTAACATTGTGTCTGTTATGGAAATTTTGGACCCTTGCTACTTTCTGAACCCATTATGTTCCTATGGAGGAAGACTGAGAGAAGATTATTTTAGAGCATACCCACGATTTTAGATGAACCAGTTTGGTGTGTTTTTCTCCCTTACAACCAAATGAGCCCAGATGAATACATCCCCAGTTCCATCAAAGCTCCTGGGGACAAAGACTCAAAGAGGAGGAGGAGGAGGGGGTGCAGAGAAGAGTTGCATGTCAGGATGAGATTGCTTTGCATTGGTTTTGTGGGGCTATTAAGAAGAGGTAACAGAAAGTAAAATATTTCCTCTGTGACAACTCTTTCTATTGCCACACACACTTGTGCTAGTAGCAGATGGCTAGGTCACATCAGTTTAATATAACAACCATACTTTACAAAGCTCTGGCTTAATTACCAACTTGGGCATTGTGCCCAGAAAATCACTATGACATAGGATAGTAAGAAGAATATTACCTATTGATATATTTTGCTATAATTTAACCAGACACAATGGGAAATTGGACATGAAAAATACATAGATATTTTGTAAGGTTTGGGCTGGATATTGTGATGTCTGCCATTGGGATTCTCTGTTGGTATGGATGATCTCCTTGGGTTGGTGGACTCTCTTAGGTCTTTCCTAACCCCTCTACACCTGTGTGGATTGGAAAATGTAATGAGGGACTCCTCCTTTCCCTTTGTGGCATAGTGGTGACTTTCATTTCTCCCTATTCTCCAGAGAAGGGGATGACAGAGGATGAGGTGGTTGGATGGCATCACTGACTCAATGGACATAAGTTTGAGTAAGCTCTGGGAGTTGGTGATGGACAGGGAGGCCTGGTGTGCTGCAGTCCATGGGATCGTAAAGAGTCAGATACGACTGAGCCACTGAACTGAACTGAACTGATTCTCCGGAATCGTGAAAAGAACACGAGTCAGGGAGTAGAGAGTTTTAGATTTGAGCAGCCACTTCAGCATATCTTGGAAGTGTAAACTTGGGCAAGTTCCTTAACTTTCTTGACTTTAGGGTTTCTCCAGATAATGAAAACAAATCACAAGTTTTGCTGTGAAGAGTAGATGAGATGACATTCAAAACACTTCACATGCCTGTATCACAGAGGATGTATAACAGTAGGCAGTCATTGTTCTTCCTACTCATCAGCTTGAGATACACACTTATTTTTTTAAATTATTTTTGTCTGTACTGTGTCTTTGTTGCATTCCCCGGGCTTTCTGTAGCTTCAGTGCACAGGCTTCTCATTGTGGTGGCTTCTCTTGTTGCAGAGCACGGGCTCTAGAGCATGCAGGCTTCAGTAGTTGTGCCACTCTGGCTACGTTGCCTTGTGGCTTGTGGAAGCTTCCCGGACCAGGGATCGAACCCATGTCCCATGCACTGGCAGGCCCTTTTCCATGCACTGCACCACCAGGGAAATCTGGAGATAAATATTTATTTTGATATTTAACTTGGGTCATCATCCATTAACCTCCAGTGAAAACGTATTTTTTTTTCCTTTTCCTACCAGCCTCTCTCCTCATCTCATTTGAGATATGGTGTGATTCTTGGGTAGGATCATCTTCAGCCAAGAAAACTGAAAAACCACAGTGTCCAGGATCTTTGTTGTTTTCGCTGGTTCTGCCACACAGTGTCACTGTTGAAACAGGCAATCCGGCCACTGTGTGCCATCCTGCTGGCCAATGCCCAGGGATCTTAGGGAATGAAGCAGATACCTCCAGGAAATACAGTGATCTGAGAGCAGCTGCTGTATGCCACTTCAGTCTCCTAGAGAGGTTGCTTCTATTTAAATATTTTTTTATGATGGAAAAAAGCTGTAAGACCAGTGTACAGGAGGGACCCTCACACCTGTGCATGCTGCCCATGACTGGGGCTTAGCCTTGTTGCCTCACTTCATTCTCAAATCTTTGAGTAGACTCATCCAGAAGCTCCATGTTGGATGGCTTCTTTGCATGTGGAGTGCTGCCATCATGCTCAGGTAATTAGCATCTTCTCCTTGGCAGTACTGACTTGTAGATTCCCTTTACAGAGAGTCCCTTGTAGGAGAGCTGCTGCTGCTGCTGCTGCTAAGTCGCTTCAGTCGTGTCCGACTCTGTGCGACCCCATAGACGGCAGCCCACTAGCTCCCCTGTCCCTGGGATTCTCCAGGCAAGAACACTGGAGTGGGTTGCCATTTCCTTCTCCAATGCATGAAAGTGGAAAGTGAAAGTGAAGTTGTTCATTCGTATCCGACTCTGCCCACCAGGCTCCTCAGTCCATGGGATTTTCCAGGCAAGAGTGCTGGAGTGGGGTGCCGCTTTCTCCGTATAGGAGAGAAAACCATGACAAAAATTGAAAAACTTTCCTTTCTTTGGACATCTCTGCCCAGTGAGTTCCTTCTGTGCTTCCTAGGTGGCGCTAGTGGTAACGAGCCCAACTGCCAGTGCAGGAGATGTAGGTTCGATCTCTGGGTTGAGAAGATCCCCTAAGAAGGGCATGCAACCCGCTTCAGTATTCTTGCCTGGAGAATCCCATGGACAGAGGAGCCTGGCGGACTATGACCCATAGGGTCGCAAAGAGTTGGACATGACTGAAGTGACTTAGCACACCCAGATGAGTTCCCCGGGCACGGCTGTTCCTGCCATGTGAAGTGGGCTGGGATGAGGAGGCAGACAGGGTTGAAGGAGTGCTGAATTAGTATCAGTTGTTCACTCCTAGCTCTAAAGCCAGATCTCAGGTCTTTAAATGTACTGAGGGTGCTTGTCATAGGAAGCATGTCCATGAAGAGATGCCCAAGACAAATAGATTAATCCAGAAAACAGGCAAACTAAATGTATAACATGATCCCATTTTCCCTATTTTCCCTTGCATTTCTCTATTATCTGAATTTATTTTTTATATAGTATATGCATGATGACTTTGTGCATAGTAAAAAAACAATAAAGATTAGAAAAACGTGCTAAACTGCTGGCATATTGGTCAGGAATAGAGCCTTCAATTGAAGGAAAAATAGGGGGATAAGGTGGCATCTTTATAAAGACTGGTTTTGGAAACATTGGAAAAGTCATATTATCAAAATTGTTTTTTAAAATGATGAAACACAAAGTAAAATCCATTGTTGTTGCTGTCTAAAAATTTAGTCACTAAGTTGTGTCCAACTCTTTGCGACCCCACGGACTACAGCATGCCAGGCTTCCCTGTCCATCACTATCTCCTGTAGTTTGCTCAAACTCATGTCCATTGTGTCTGCGATGCCATCCAACCAGCTCATCCTCTGTCGTCCCCTTCTCCTCCTGCCCTCAATCTTTCCCAGCATCAGGGTCTTTTCCAATGAGTCAGCTCTTTGTATCAGGTGGCCAGAGTATTGGTGCTTCAGCTTCAGCATCAGACCTTCTAATGAACTGTGAGCTAGGCTTCATTTCCATGAAATGATGGTAAAATGATGAAAATAATATCAGCAAGCATGCCCTGGAACAGCAGAATCATGGAGGAGCAGATGGCATTTCTGCCTTCTTTTGGCCAAGAAAATGTTCTGTGCCTTCTCCTCATGGAGGCTTCCTCTTTCTGTCCTCACTGTTGAGTAAGTGGTAAGTGGCTATGTTCTCTCCAGGGGATCATGCCAGTGTCTCAGAGGCATCCGTTATTTGATTAGAGATTAGGGATTGAGAAGATGAGGGAAGCTGACATTTAATAGCACTGCTGTGTGTCCAGCACTGGGCCAGTGACTTTATTGCTCTCATGACCCAAAGTCCTTGGATCCAAGAGGGGCTAAGAGCAAGTTTAGAGGTTCTAACTTCCCCTCTTTAGTTCAGCTCATATACTTTTTTAAAGATTTTTTTTTAATGTGGACCATTTTAAAAGTCTTTATTGAATTTGTTACAATACTGTTTCTGTTTTATGTTATGGTTTTTTGACTGCAAGGCATGTGGGATCTCAGCCTCCTGACCAGGGTTTGAAGCCATATCCCCTGCACTGGAAGGTGACATCTTAACCACTGGACCACCTAGGAAGTCCCCATATTTTTAAATAGACTTTATTTTTTAGAGCAGTTTTAGTTTGCAGCACAGATGAGAGGAAGGTACAGAGGCTTGCCATAAACCTCTGGCCCCCAGAGAATGCACAGCTTCACTTTTATCAACATCCCCCATCAGAATGGCGCATTTGTTAAAACTGATGAACCTACTTTGACACGTCATAATCACTCCAAGTCCACAGTTTACATTAGGGCTCACTGTTGCTGTTGTATATCCGATGGGTTTAGACACCTGTATAATGACTGGATCCACCATTATAGTATCACACAGACTAGTTTCACTGCCCTAAAAATCCTCTGTGCTCTCACTTTCATTCCCCATAACCCCTGACAACCACTGGTCTCTTTATTGTCTCCATGGCTGTCTTCTGCAGGATATCACATAGCTGGAATCATGTAGTCTGTATCCTTTACAGATAGGCTGCTTTCACTTAGTAAAGTGCATTTAAGTCCCCCCCTCCCCGGCCCCCGCCAGTATTCATGGCGTGATAGCTTATTTCTTTTAGTAGTGGATTATACTCCATTGTCTGGATGTACCACAGTTTATTTATCTAGTCACCTGCTGAAGCACATCTGGGTTGCTTCCAAGTTTTGGCGATTATGAACAAAAGCTGCTACTATAAACATTCATGTGCAGGTTTTTGTGTGGACATGTTTTTAACTCCTTTGGATAAATACCAAGGAGTAGATGTTAGCTTTTGGCACTTTCTCCTGCTTCTGTGAACTTGAAAACTACAAATATGTATACCTGTTTTATTAAAAGGGCTAATTCAAATTACCCACATATAAATTAAAGTCTCTTTTAGTTGCATCTGTTTTCTGTCTTAACTTGGATGATATTAGCTCCTGGGGCACATTAAAACTGATTTTTTTCAGTGGATTTACAATAAAATAAAAATTTACAATAAAAATATGTTTCTTAGTTCCCAGTCCAAATTAGCTGGAACGCTTTCCATGTGGCTATTCAGGGTCCTGCTTCCTTCCATCTCCACAAGGTGCCCAGAGTTCTTTCCATTCAGCTGATGGCCTGGGAGAGGGATTATGTGGAAGTCAGGTATGTCTGAATCACCTTAACCCGCAGGAGACAACATCACCTCCGCACTTATTTCCTTGGTAAGAATTGGTCCTGTCTAGGTACTGGGGAATGTAATGCTTCCTGGGCAGCCGTTTCCCCCTCAAACTGCACTCTAGAGGAGGATCACGCATCTTTCCTGGTTACCCGACCACCCACCACAGGTATATGTGTGTGCATGCTCAGTCATGTCCGACTCTTTGTGACCCTGTGGGCTATAGCCACCAGGCTCCTCTGTCCATGGGATTCTCCAGGCAAGAATACTGGAGTGGGTTGTCATTTCCTCCTCCAGGGGATCTTTCTGACCTAGGGATCAAACCCGTCTCTTGCATCTTCTGCACTGGCAGGTGGCTCTTTACCCAGGTGCCACCTGGGAAGCCCACTCACGATTCAAATATATGATTTTGGATTCTGGAAAAATCCAGTGTTTAATCTCTTTCAGTCACTTTCCAACTAGCAATGAATGCCAGAAAAAAAAAGAGGTTATTTGGAGTTAAGGAGAAGTTTGGGGCAGGGGGTAGGGAGGGCTTCCCAGCTGGTGCTAGTGGTAAATAATCTGTCCGCCAGTTCAGGAGTGCAAGATGTGGGTTTGATCCCTGGCATGGGAAGATACCCTGGAGGAGGAAATGGCAACCCACTCCAGTCTTCTTGCCTGAAAAACTCCATAGACAGAGGAGCCTGGTGGGCTACAGTCCATGGGGTCACAAAAAGCTGGACGTGACTGAGTACGCATGCCCAGCAAGATGGTATAGAGAGTCAGATCAGTCATCCTGAAGCTTCCTGCCTGAACTTATGCAAGCCATGGATTGACAGATGTAACATCCCCTGAGCAGAGTGGTCAGAGAGTAGAAGCAGATCTGTTTCTCAGCCAATTCTTTACCAGGGTAAAAATCCTCCATGGATTACAGGGAATGTCAATGTCATGTGTGTTTCCAAGTGTTAGTCACTCAGTTGTGTCTGACTTTGTGCGACCCCATGAACTGTAGCCCACCAAGGCTCCTCTGTCCGTGGAATTTTCCAGGCAAGAATACTGGAGTGGGTAGCCATTCCCACCTCCAGAGGGATCTTCCCAAGCCAGGGATCGAACCCGGGTCTTCTGCATTGCAGGCAGATTCTTTGCTGTCTGAGTATTTCCAAAATTATTAGTAAAACTAAACACCCCTTTGTGTAAGAAGTAGCTATACCTTTAAAACACTGCTGTTGGCATTTCTGATGGATTCAGCTATTTGGAGAACAAAATAGTATCATACCTTAAAGTTGAAAACATGGACATCTTATGACTCGGCAATTCCATCAGTGCTCTATCAATAAGGATTTATTTTCCAGTCAACAATCCCAGATAACGAAATAGTGAAAACAACTGCGTATATGAATAACTCCTAGTGGCTTCATTTTTTGACAAGATGACATCTGAAGAGCAGGAAAAAATTGACCAAGTTCTTATGAGAGAGAAATCGATTCTTTTGGAATGCCGCTGTCAGCAGGGGGAAATACACTTTGGCAGCAAGTTTCTAAATGATGGAGACCGTCATGCTGTTTGTTTCACAGACATTCTCAGGGCAAGTCTGAGAATTAGAATTTCAGTAGGTAAAAATATCCGTGCAGAGAAGAATCAATGAGTTACATCAGGTAGTTCATATGAGATGGGCAAATATATGAGATGGAATCATAAATTTTACAGTAACATTTTAACTCATTAAAAAAAATTAACAGAAGTATTGATTCAGGGAGAATGGAAATGTTATAGGATTTCTCAGTTATAGGAGAAGTGGAGATTTAGAGATAATAATTTGCTTTGCAGACCGACTGCAAAGCAGTTACTTCAAGTAACATGATAGGAGCATGATCATGATCACCCTAGTGATACGTGTAGTAAATTTTCTTTTGTATGGTCACTTAATTGAGGACCTCAGCTCTTCAGAAGAGTGTGCTGGAAATATAAAATGTATATACTTGGGTAGAGACATGGATGGACCTAGAGACTGTCACACAGAGTGAAGAAAGTCAGAAAGAGAAAAATAAATATCATATATTAACGCATATATGTGAAATCTAGAATGACGGTACAAGTGAACCTGTTTGTGAAACAGCTATAGAGCCTCAGATGTAGAGAACAAACTAGGTATGGACACCAAGGAGGGAAAAGATGTGGTGGGATGAATTGGGAGAATGGGACTGTCATATCTATATAGACTACCATGTCTAAAATAGATAACTAGTGAGCACCTACTGTGCAGCACAGGGAACCCAGCTCAGCACTCTGTGGTGATCTAAATGGGGAGGAAATCCAAAGAAGAGGGATAAATGTATGCTTACAGCTGATTCACTCTGCTGCGCAGCAGAAACCAACGCAACATTATAAAGCAACTATAGTCCAATAAAATTAATTAAAAAATAAAATGTAAATGAAATAAAATAGATCTCAGAGCAGAAAACCATGTCACAGACTTCATGGGCTTAAAGCTCAGACATTGTGCTCAGAGTAGTTTCCTCACAATACTGCTTGAGTTTGTCTAATCTAACTTTGCGTTTGTGGCTGACAGACCTGGCTGGCTGTTTCCTCCTTTAAATAGCATGGTTTAAGAGGAACACATTAGAGGGGTAGGGGTGTGTGTGTGTGTGTGTGTGTGTGTGTGTGTATACACACCTAGAACATGGTTCTTGGTGGGGTAATTTTGCTTCTCCCTCTACCAGGCAACATCTGACACAATGTCTGGAGACATTTATTTAAGCTGAAGTGTAGTGGATTTACGTTAAGTTAGTTCAGGTTTGTGTGCGTGCTAAGTTGCTTCCGTCGTGTCCAGCTCTGTGACCCTATGGACTGCAGCCCCCCGGCTCCTCTGTGCATGGGTTTCTCCAGCCAAGAATACTGGAGTGGGCTGCCATTTCCTCCTCCAGTAGTGCAAGTGTATAGCATAGTAACTCAGTTAGTTTTTTCAGATTATGTTCCATTATAGGTTATTACAAGTTATTAACCATGATTCTCTGTGCTGTACTGTAAATCCTAGTTGCTCCTCAGTTTTATGTATAGTAGTTTATACCTGTTAATACCATACTCCTAATTTATCATCCCCCCTTTCTTTCCCTTTTTGTAACCAAAAGTTTGTTTTCTATGTCTGTGAATCTGTTTCTACTTTGTATATAGGTTCATTTGTATTATCTTTTAACTTAAAAATTTTTTTCTCTGCCTACCAGAACAACAAGGAATTTGTTTTATTTTTTATACAACACTATAGTTCAATTTGACTTTAAAATGTATATATAGTCTCTAAACCAAATACATATTATAGGACAAAAATTATTTATTAGAAAAATTATTTGTTGGCTAATTTTGTTTGCTAATATAATTAAAGTCAATTAAACATGCTTGAATATCTAAATGAAAAATGATTTTGTAATATTATCGAATATTTTATTAATAAACTTAATAATACAATGTTTGACAATACACTGATCTAATACAAAATATTTTTACTCAAAATAACTTCTTTATTGTACATCATGCAAAATTATAAAATTATTTGAAAAAAATCCTAAGAGAACTTTTAAGAAATGTATTTTTTTTGAAAAGGCTTAGTATATTAAAACAAAAATTTAGCAAACTTATCTAAACAATTGTTAAGGTCTTTCCAGTTTTGAATGTCTATAATCTGTTTATTCCATTCATCAGTTTATTACACAAGTAAATTAAGTTACTTAACCATTCAATATTTGTTGGCTCTCTAACAGTATAGCATAATGACCTGTATTATTATTTGTACAACAATGGATGCATTATTTGGTTATGATAATGTATATTCTTTATGGATATATTTTAATTTTTACCTATTTAATTCCAGTTAGACTACAAGTCTTTCAAGAAAAAACTGTATGTGAGAATTCTTCACTTTCTTTGGGGGAATTAGTTAAAAGGAATATATCAATCCTGCTGCTTCAAAATATCTTGTTGAAAAAACTCTAAAATTGTGTTACTCTTTAGATTCCACATATGAGTGATATCATATAGTATTTGTCTTTGTCTGATTTACCTCAGTAAGAATACTATTCTCTAGGTCCATCCGTGTTGCTGAAAATGACAATGTTTCATTTGTTTTATGGCTGAGTAATATTCCATTGTATATATGCACACTGCAACTTCTTAAGTCAATCGTGTGTTGATGCCAAGACATGGGAACAACCCAAGTGCCCAGTTTTTGATTGGATTGCTTTCGTTTTTTGATACTGAGTTGTATGAGCTATTTGTATATTTTGGAGAGATTTTTGATTGTCCTGACTGGGAAGGAAAGGAGAATTGTTACTGGTATTCAAAGACAGAGGCCAGGGATGTTGATAAAAATACTAAAGTAAGCAAGACAACCCCTACCCGAATGAAGAATTATCAGGCACAAAATATCAGTAGTTCTTCTAGAAGCAGGCAGAAGAACATCAGAAGAATGTGTGTGGCAGCTTATAACCTAACAGTGAGGTAGGAGGCAGAAAAATGATACAAGCAGACACAGGAGTTTCAAAAAATTAAATATGAAAGAGCATGTCAGGGTGACATGGCTTAGCACGGAGGCAAAGAACTCGATGCATGTCAATAAACTGCTGAGGCTATCTCTGTATCAGTGCGCTGAGTGGTAATGGCTGTTCAAATAATGTTAATGTATTCAGTTTAATAAAATATGTGGGTGATCTTTATTACCTGTGGCTAAGCCAGAATGCAGATGGTAGAGACTGACATCAGTGATAAACAAATACTTCTGAACAATGCCTGGAGCTAAGGGACTGCTACCCGGTGTACTGGAGGCAGAAAGTATGTGAGAAAGGACGTGCATTCAGACATCCTAGCCCTGCCAGTGTGTGACCTTGGACAAATTTTAAATCTGACTCTCTGCAGGGGATTATCAGATCTACCATGCTGAGTGCTATGAAGATTAAATAAAAATATTTGTATAAAGAGCCTGAGGCATAGAAAGCACTTAATACATAAGAATTTTTACTATAGAAATGGTAAAGAAATCATTCATTCATAATGTTAATAATAAGTAAATACTACCTAGACGTATTAAAAAGCAGAGACATCACTTTGCCAACGAAGATCTATATAATCAAAGCTTTGGTTTTTCCAGTAGTCAGATGTGAGAGTTGGATCTTAAAGAAGAATGAGCACTGAAGAACAGATGCTTTTGAACTGTGATACTGGAGAAGACTCTTGAGAGTCCCTTGGATTTCAAGGAGATTAAACCAGTCAATCCTAAAGGGAATCAACCCTGAATATTCATTGGAAGAACAGATGCTGATGCTGAAGCTCCAATACTTTGGCCACTGGATGCAAAGAGCCAACTCATTGGAAAAGACCCTGACATGGGAAAAGATTGAGGGCAGGAGTAGAAGGGGGCAACAAGAGGAGAGATGGTTGGATAGCATCACCAACTCAATGAACATGAATTTGAGCAAACTCGGGGAGGTAGTAGAGGACAGAGGAAGCTGGCGTGCTGCAGTCCATGGGGTCACAGAGACTTGGACACAACTTAGCAACTGAACAGCAACAACATCTATATTTATAATGTATTTATATAATAACAATATGTGAGAAATAATTTTTATAGATAATCTGATGTCTTGAGGTCTAGACATTTCAGTGTCTTGGCGTTTGGCAAGTAAAAGGTGATCAGCACAATGCTGGCTACCTGAACTCTGTGAACAGCCCACTCACCCATTCTTGGACAGCAGTGATGAGTTTCTGGAGCAAGATGGTAGAATGAGGGTACCCCTCAACCAGACAGACCTCGAGGACGGGAAGAAGAGAAACAAGCATTTACCTGAAAGTAAATGCTCCAGATATTGAACAAAGAACTCCACCACTACATTGTTGAATTTGATCCACCCAACAGCCATCTCATCGGAAAAGACCCTGATGCTGGGAAAGATTAAGGGCAGGAAGAGAAGGGGGCGACAGAGAATGAGATGGTTGGATAGCATCATCAACTCAGTGACCATGAGTTTGAGCAAACTCTGAGAGATAGGGAACCCTGGCGTGCTGCAGTCCACGGGGTCACAAAGAGTCAGACACGACTGAGTAGCTAAACGACAATGGCAACAGCCATCTCGGTGTTGGAGGGAGACTGTCAGTCTTGCCTATTCCGGCTCCTACCTGCTAGGAAAGCAAATCCTGCAGCATCTGCACATGTAATTAAATCACTTCCATCAGAAAGAACTCACATCAGTGAGGCAGTCACATACTCAAGACATGGTTAAGGGCATCAGTGACTATCTTTCTCTCCTTTAACTCCTGGACCTCTTATAGCTTCATCTTCAGACAGAACTAGGTTAGTATCCTGGCTTCAGGGCTTACTACCTTCCGGGCCTTGTTTCTTTGGTGAAAAAACTGTAGAGAAGCAAGTTACTTTATCTCTTTAAGCCTCAATTTCTTCACTTGTAAAATGGGATAATAATAATTCCTATTTCTCAGGGTTATTGTGTAACCTTATTAAATAAAAATTACATACATACATTCAATACATATAAAATACTACAGATAAAATCATGTCCATGAAGCATTTAGCTCAAGGTTTACATATAATAAGAATTCTATGGATGTTGACTGCTCTTTTCATTGTTAATTATTACCACACTTGGGATGGCTTTGGATAAAGATCTTATTGAATATTACCCTGATGATCTGGGTCCTAAGTTGGCACTGTAATTCTTCTATTGGATTTCCAGTAGTTAGCTTTTAAAATTTGCAAAAAAAAAAAAAAAATCAACTTTGAATTCCTTTTCAATAAGGAATAGCAACTTTTTCCTTTTAAGAAAAGTTCAAACAGTATAATTAGTCAGAATTACTGTATGAAAGTAAACATTATCTATAAAAAGAAATTGCAAACTCATTGTTGAAATCACAAACTCATTTTTGTGGGAATTACAAACTCTTGTTGAAATTACAAACATAGCTTGTATCCTTTTTATACTTTTACATTGGTGAAAGGAACATGTCTTGGTTTATCCTGAGTTATTTCAAGTATTTTGAGTTACTGCTTTTTATTTTATTGTCTGTTTGTCCTAAAATAAACAGGTAGGTCTGCACCTGCTCGAGTCCAGTGTCCCTTGTGGGAATGGTCTAGCCTTACTCCTAGGACACATGACCTTTGAGCAGGTTGTGTGTACTGTATAGAAGACGGAACTTGTCTCAATTGAGATACACTTTCATTTTTTGCTGTCTGAGCAGATAAAGGTGAGACAAGAGCAAAAGCAGAGTTGTAGGCAGCAATAATTCTAAATATTGGTTTGCTTTGGGGCTTAGACCTGGACCAGCTTCTCTATTAATGTCAACTTGTTAAATGAGTTCACCCTGGCTGTTGGTTTTGAATACCATTAGCATGTTGATGACTGTATTTATATCTACAGCCCAAATCTCATCCCTGAGGTCATTTTCATCCATTGTACTGCCTTCTTGACATCTCCTTGTGACTGTCTAATTGGAAATCTAAACTTCACACATGCAGAACCACCCTCCTGATTCCAGACCATGACCTTCACCAGGCCTATGCCTCTCTAGCTCAGTAAGTGGCCCCACTCCAGTGATGAAGAATTGTCTGGTCTTTGTCTCCATTCCTGGGACTCTCTAAACCCTTGGAATCTCCCAGGTGATAGGACTGGCTTTGTTAATCATGGCGGGTCTCTTAGACCACACCTGATTTTATGCTAATGAGATGACTAAGGACAAGGGCTGGCCGTGCCAGGAAGACAGCTGTGTGATTTGAGGGTTGGGGCCTTGAGCCATCTGACATCAGCCCAACCTCTGAAGATGGGGGAGCTGGAGAGTAAATTCAATTCTGTGGCCAAGGAGTCAATGCATCATGCCTATATAATGAAGCCCCCTTAAATACTCTGGGCACTAGGGCATGAGTGAGCCTCCTGATTTGTGATACACGTCGATGTGCTAGGAGGGTAACACATTCTGAAAACATGGAAACTTCACCTTTGGGCTCCTCCCAGACCTCACCTTATGTGTCCCGTCATTAGGCTGGCCTTAATGTGTATCCTGTATTATAAAATTGCAAGTGAAATGTTTTCCTGAGATCTATAAGTTGTTCTAGCAAATTGTTAAACCTCAAAGGAAATGAACCCCAAACAGGTGGCCAGTTGATTAGAAGTGCAGGTGACCTGAGAACCCTGGAGCTTGTGGAGGACCACGCTGTAAACCTGTGAGGTTTGAACTAACTCCAGGCAGTTAGCCCGAGCTCATCCACTCCTTCCCATCTCTACTCCCTCCTCCTCAATCTCAGCCACCATCACTTAAACCTGAACAACCGTGACGGTCTTTTCCTTCCACCCTTGTCTCTACAGTCTACTCTCTATTTTCCTCCATTCTGTAATCAGAGTGATCTTACAGAAATGGAAACCACTTAATGACATGATACTGAAAAATGCTCCTACAGTTTCCCCTCACACCTAGAATAGAGTTAAAGTTCTTCCCAGGGTCTACAAGGTCCTGCACAGACCTTTATTCCCTTTATTCCCTAATGGCGCAGTGATAAAGAATCTGCCAGCAATTCAGGAGATGCAAGAGATTTGGGTTCCATCCCTGGGTTAGGAAGATCCCCTGGAACAGGGAGTGACAAGCCACTCCAGTGTTCTTGCCTTGAGAATCTCATGGCCAGAGGAGCCTGGTGGGCTACAGTCCATGGGGTCACACAGAGTCAGACACGACTCAGCCTGCACACATGCCCTTTATTCACTGAGCATCAGACACACTGGCTTCCTTTGTGATCCTGTACCACAGTGATCCTCAATCTAATTGCACTTTAAAATCACCTGGAGCACTGAAAAAACACCAAGCATTAGAGTGAAGCCTGGGCATTGGTATTTTTAGAATGTTCTTCAAGGTCATCAATTGGGCAGCCAAGGTTGAGAGCCAGAGCATCAACACCAAGAGCTCTTTTCTGCTGCTAGACTTAATCCTTGTCGTCCTGTCCACCTGGAGTGCTTCTGAAATTGCCAGGTCTCACTTCAGACATCATCTCCTCAGAGAGGACGACTCAGACATTCTCCTAAGGTGGCTCTTAGTGTTTTCCTCTTTCTCATCCCTTTATTTACTTTATAATACTCACTTTAATTTGTAAGTATCTTGCTTATTTAGGTTTACTTATATCTGCTTCCCCCAGTAGATTGTGAGTACCACGAGAATAGAGTCTTCTTTGTTGCTGTATCTTCAGCTGCTTAGCACAAAAGTTGGCATAGATGCTCAGCAGATACATTTTAAGTGTTTCTTAAGCAAATAATTGAATAACTGAAAAAACCAGCTAAGGTTCCACATGGAAAAACAGTACTCAGAAATGCATAACCAGTGGGATCTACTGTTCAGTTCATGGAGCTCTGCTCAGTGTTATAGCACATGAACTCTGGGTGGGAGGTGAGTCTAGGGGAGAACCGATCCATGTAAATGTATGGCTGAGTGCCTTTGTTGTTTGCCTGAAATTATCACAACATTGTTAATTGACTATACCACAATACAAAATAAAAAGTATTTTTTTTAAAGAAAACTAGTACTTGATGAATTTAACTGCTCCTTTGTCTTTCTGTATGCAGTTTATCTGTATCTATATCTGCATCTGTATTTCTATGTGTCTATAGACACAAATGTATGAATATGTATGTAAATACACATACACATACTATATGTGTAGTATATATTTTTTCCTAGGAAAAAAAGATGGTTCTTTTAAAAATATTTGTCCAACACTGGGAAAATGTGAAGTAAATGAGTCCCAGGAGGCCTAAAGAGGAGAGGAACATCATTTGGCTGTCAAATTGGAGACTGTTCAGGTTAAGGTCTTGGGCTCAAAGCCTTCTTGGAACACTGCCGTTGTTGGACCAACGTCTGGTCCTGTCTCAGGCCTCAGCTTTGATGTCACTGCTTTCTGTGACAATCACTGTGGAGGGTTTGATATGCCTACTTGTTTGTCCTGTCTCTCAGGGGCTGTCCTGTCTCCATTCTCTGAGCACCCTGAGTGCCTGGCAAACAGCTGGAGCTCAAACGGGCACTGGATGCACTTGAGCACAGGGCAGCGACAGGAGAGGTTTCAGAGACCTTAAATTGGGCTCGGACCCTAGCTGCTTCTGCAATTGTTTCATCACCCCAGACAGAGTCACTTCATTGAGAACATAGGGAGAACAGTATCTACCCTCGAGAGTTGTGGGGCCAAATGAAAACTATACTGGGAAACGATTTTTAATAGCTATGTCTGTTAAGTTTCAAATTAAATTGAATTTATTGACTTCCATGTGGTACATATTAATATATACAATGGAATATTAGCCAAAAAGAAAGGAACAAAACTGGGTCATTTGTAGAGATGGGGATGGACCTAGAGACTGTCACACAGAGTTAAGAAAGCCAGAAAGGCAAAAACAAATGTCTTATTAAAGCATATATGCAGAATCAAGAAAAATGGTATAGACAATCTTATTTGCAGAGCAGAAACAGGGACACAGTCTTAGAGAACAAATGTATGGATACCAAGAAGGGGAGAGGGCGGATGGGAGGAATTGGGAGACTGAGACTGACATATATACATTATTGATACTATGTGTGAAATAGATGACTAATGAGAATATGCTGTATAGCACAGAGAACCCAACTCAGTGCTACATGGTGACCGAAATGGGAAGGAAATCCAAAAAAGAGGGGATATATGTATATGTATGGCTGATTCATTTTGTGGTACAGTAGAAACTAACACAAAATTGTAAAGCAACCATTCTCTTAAAAAATTAATTAAAAAAAATCTACTGGCTTCCCTATTTTCTCAAAGCAGAGACCTCAGACCTGGCCAACCACTTCAGACCACGGGGATTCATCAGGGAGCACGACTGTGCCCACTCTGTGCCTGCCCCTCCATGGTTCTTTAGGCAACAGCGTTTCCCCAAGTTTCTTGACTACTAAGCAGGGCTCTGAGCTGGTGCAGAGTCCCTGAAGACCAAGCTCCCCTCTGGGTGCGTGGCTTTGTGGAGACCTGGAGGATGGGTTAGCAGCTGTGACATGTAAACGGAAAATACATGCTGGGGTCTTTGGGTCACTTTTCCCCCTGATCATTAAACTACAGCATGCACAGGAAAACTGTGAGCCTGAATATTAAATGTGGGGAACTGACAGTGGCTTCTTTGATGGAAAATTCTCAATCTGATTCTCAGGAACTTACTGGTAAGACCTCATTGCTTGATTGATGAGGTTGTTGCCAAGGATTTCTTTTTTTAATCTTTGACATTTTTAGCTTGCCTACAATCCAGGAGCTTCAGGCACAGGCAGTTCTGTTCTTTTCTAGGAAAATGAACCTCTTTCCATGAAATAGATTTGTTTCTGAAGGCTCATTTTGATGTTGTCTCCCTCTCTCTTCCTGTGATGCAAGAAAGCTGCAACAAGGTAGGCCCTCTATCTGCAAATCTGAAACCATGGGGAATGAAGTTGTGCTCAGGAAATTAAAAAGAAAAATTCATGCTAGGTGGGGCTACCTATCTATATAATATACCCTAAGATTGTCTGTGAACATTTAAGCAAACAGTTGGAGGACACCACAAGCTCTATCCAAGTGGAAGAACACATCTACAGTTGGAGAGAATCCATTTCAAATCCTGGCTCTGTAATCTACTACAAGTATAATCTTGGGAAAATTTCTTAAATTCTTTAAATCTTAGTTTCCTTATTTTTCAGTATATAGTTTGCCAATGTATATAGCAAGAAATTTATTATAACAATTAAATGAGGTATTATTGTATCTGAAGCCCTTGGATAATGCTCATACCTCACAGGCACTGAGTATAATGTTATTATCTCCAGGGCCATCTTCATTATGAAGGTTCTTAGGGTACAGTTTCAAGGAGGTGGGAAAATTGGATGTGACTGCAACTTTGAAAATGAATTGTCGACATTTTTTGGAGTAAGTACTCATCTAAATGCTGTGTGATATGTATTAACTCAGCAACACTGGGAAGTAGGTTCAATTCTCCCCTCTATCATATATATTAGGAAAATGAGGCACAGAAACAAAATCACACAGCTGAACAGTGGCCGAAACAGGATGCCAATTTAGAGGGACCTGTGTGCCAAGCCACTGACTGTTCAGCTTCCTTCCAGGGTATAAATCCACTTAACTTGTTTCCTTACGTTACAAAAGACCAGTGAAGAGGAGGGAAAGAGTAAATTTTATTTATGTGTTTACTTGTGGCTGTGCAGAGCCTTCGCTGCTGTGTGGGCTTTTCTCTAGCTGCGGAGAGCGGGGACTACTCTCTGGTTGTGATGCGAGGGCTTCTGATTGTGGTGGCTTTTGTTGTGGAGCACAGACCCTAAGGCACGCCGGCTTCAGCAGCTGCGGTTTCCGGGCGCTAGAGCACAGGCTCATTAGTTACAGTGCACGGGCTTAGTCGCCCTGCGGCATGTGGAATCTTCCTGCATCAGGGATCAAACCTGTGTCTCCTGCATCAGGAGGCGGACCCTTTACCACTGAGCCACCAGCAAAGCCCCTATCTTTCTCCTGACTTACTTCGCTTAATGTGATGATCTCTATTTCCTCTCAGGTCACCCTAGCATTACTCGCATTACAGATAGCATTACTTCCTCTGAGGCCCAAGGGCCCTGGAGCCCGTGCTGTGCGACAGGGGAAGCCATGTCAGTGAGAAGCCCGGGCAGCGCAGCTGGAGAGTGGTCCCCGCTCACCACCGCTGGAGGAAGAGCCCACGCAGCGGCAGAGACCAAGCACAGCCAAAGTGAGCAGATGAAGACAGCCCCAATATAGACAGACAAGTGCTATCATAGCACTTGTGTTCTGGTTTAGTTCCTACACTGCGTCTGACTCTTGCGACCCCTTGCACTGTGGTCCGCTAGGCTCCTCTGCCCATGGGATTTCCCAGGCAAGAATACTGAAGTCGGTTGCCATTCCCTTCTCCAGGGGATCTTACCGACTCAGGGACTGAACTCATGTCTCCTGCATTGCAGGCAGTTTTTTTTTTTTTTTCTTTTACCACTGGGCCACCAGAGAAGCCCCTATCACTTATATATGGAATCTCAAATATGTCACAAATGAACCTACCTATGAAGCAGAAAAGGATTCACATAGAGAATGGACATGATTTGCTAAGGGGGAAGGGAGGTGGGGGAGTGATGGAGTGTGAGTTTGGGGTTAGCAGATGTAAACTATTATATGTATTAATAGAACAGATATATAGCTCATGCTCAGTTGTTTAGTCACGTCTGACTCTTTGCGACCCTTTGGACTGTAGCCCATCAGGCTCCTCTGTCCATGGGACTTTTTGGGCAAGAACACTGGAGTTGGTTGCCAAGTCCTCTGCTAGGGGATCTTCTCTACCCAGGGACTGAACTTGTATCTCCTGAATTGCAGGTGGATTCTTTACTGCTGAGCTATCAGGGAAGCCCCAATATAGCTCAGGGAACCCATATTCAATACACTACAATAAACCATAATGGAAAGGAATATGAAAAAGAATATATATATAACTAAATCACTTTATTGCATAGCAGAAACTACCACAACATTGTAAATAAACTACACTTCAGAAACAATAAATTTTTGTTTTTAATATCAAATTTATTATTTATAATATTATTCATATTAATTTTTAAATCACTTATTTTTATCTACCAGTTCTATTCTCTATCAATCATTCTTATCACTTATAGTGTTATTATCTTAATTTTAATAATTTTAGTAATATTTTAATTTTATAAATGTATTTAAAATTAATATAGATTTCATCTGCTTTACCTAAAACCAGTGGTCCACATATAGAAAAATTTGAGAGATACTTCCCTATCTAATCCTACTCCCAGCTAGCACTGGGGGGAAAAGATGAACAAAACATGCTATTTCTGGTATCAAGAACTTGAAATCTAACTGGGTAATTTATATGCATAAGTTTCCAGAATAATGAGACAATGTATAGTTATACAAAGAAACTTGTATTTGCCAAGTGGCAGGACTAAAGCCAGGAGAGAGTTCTCTTGACTGTATCACTGTATCAGTAGTCTTAAAATCTAACATTTAGTGTGAAGAATTTTGACTTTTAATTGCTCAGTTACTCAGTCATGTCTGACTCTGCCACCCCATGGACTGTAGCCCTCCAGGTTCCTCTGTCCATGGGATTGTTTAAGGCAAGAATACTGGAATGGGTTGCCATTTCCTCCTCCAGGGGATCTTCCAAACCCAGGAATTGAACCTATGTCTCCTGTGCCTCCTGCTTTGCAAGAGGATTCTTTTACCTCTGAGCCACTGGGGGGATTTTAAGCAATACAAAAAAGAAGAGTATAGGCTGTGGAACCACGTTTACTCATTACACAAATTCAGTAATGATTAAACCCATGGACATTCTCATTTGGTATACATTGCCAGTTACTTCTTCCCACCTCACTCCCTGGATTATTTTGAAGCAAATCCCAGATATATTGTTTCATGCATAAATATTATCAGAATATATTTAAAAGGTATGTGTCTTTAAAAAAACTAATAATATCATTAAATTGCATAAAAGTTATTTACTTTCTAATCTTTGATCAATGTCCCCAATTTCCCTGATTGTCTTATAAACATGTGTACATGCAAATGAGCTAGTGTGTTCTTGTGTATGCTTGTGCATGGGCGTGTTTATACTTGTTTTGTTGGAAACAGGATGCAAACAATCCATATATTACATTGATTGATTTATCTAGAAAATGTCTTTTTAAATCTACAGATGCCCTTTCCTTTTTAAAAACATTTTATGTGACCATTAAATTGATCCATTCTTGCCTTACTGCTTCTGGATTCTCTGTCATGGTTAGTGAAGATTTCCCCATTCTCAGATTAGATACATTCACACATGTTTTCTTCTGCATCTTTTCATATTTAATATTTAAACTTCTGATCCATTTGAAATTTATTCTAGCATAAGTTGTGAAGAGTGGATCTAATTTTATATGTTTCCAAATGACTATCCAAATTTCTCAGCACCATTTTTAAAATGTTCATCCCCATACTTCTCTTTTAAATTTCCTCACCTGGTCAAGGGAGAATAGCAGTGTAAGAGAGATGAACAAATATTATTCAGACATTATAAGAAATCAAGCTATCCATGTGTACTGATGCAGAAAAACATCTTTCATATGTTCAGTTCAGTCACTCAGTGTGAGTCTTTGTGACCCCGTGGACTGCAGCATGCCAGGTCTCCCTGTCCATCATCAAGTCCTGGAGCTTACTCAAACCCATGTCCATCGAGTTGGTGATGCCATCCAACCGTCTCATCCTCTGTCGTCCCCTTCTCCTCCTGCTGTCAATCTTTCCCAGCATCAGGGTCTTTACAAATGAGTCAGTTCTTCCCATCAGGTGGCCGAAGTATTGGAGTTTCAGCTTCAGCATCAGTCCTTCCAATGAATACTCAGGACTGATTTCCTTTAGGATGGACTGGTTGGATCTCCTTGCTGTCCAAGGGATTCTCAAGAGTCTTCTCCAACACCACAGTTCAGAAGCATCAATTCTTTGGTGCTCAGCTTTCTTTATAGTCCAGCTCACATCCATAAGTGATTACTGGAAAAACCATAGCTTTGATTAGATGGATCTTTGTTGGTAAAATAATGTCTCTGCTTTTTAATAAGCTGTCTAGGTTGCTCATAACTTTTCTTCCAAGGAGCAAACATCTTTTAATTTCATGGCTGCAGCCACCATCTGCAGTGATTTTGAAGCCCCCCAAAATAAAGTCTTTCATATGTTTTTAAACTAAAAAAGATGTAAAGGTGAATACAGTATGAGTCAATTTTTGTTTTAAAATTATATATATACATACATACACACATAAATAATATACAAGAAAGAATATATACAGGAAAAAAATATATGGAAAATACCTGGAAAATTTTTCTTCAAACTGTAAATAATGGTTAACAGTGATTACTTCTAGAGGTGGGAAAAAAGAGGTTGAGTTTTAATTTTTTTTTGTATATTTATTTATTTATTTATTTATTTTTACAATAAGCACATACTATGTTGGCTCAAAAGTGAAATCTGAAGAAAAAGATCATTAGCACATCCTGGAAAATCCCATGGACAGAGGAGCCTGGTAGGCTGTAGTCCATGGGGTTGCTAAGAGTCAAGCACAACTGAGCGACTTCTCTTTCACTTTTCACTTTTCATGCATTGGAGAAGGAAATGGCAACCCACTCCAGTGTTCTTGCCTGGAGACTCCCAGGGACAGAGGATCCTAGTGGGCTGCCGTCTATGGGGTCGCACAGAGTCGGACACGACTGACGCGACTTAGCAGCAGTAGTAGCAGCAGCACATCTTTAACTGCAGTCAACAAATGTTTATTAGTTCCACTGTGTGCTAGGTTTGCTTGTATGCTCTGTGTCTGTGTTTCCCCACAATGCATTTTCAAGTCACCCACTTTCTCTGTTTCTTGGTTTTGTATTCTGAAAAAAGGAAGTTTTAGAACGCTCTCAGGATGGACAATTAGGAGACCTAGATTCTGGTCCCCGCCCCTCTGCACTAGCTTGTCAGTTAGCGTATGGCTTCTCTGATCCTCTGCTTCTGTACCTGTTACAGGGGGCTTGGATGAGGTCCTCTCTGCATTGTGCTGTCTCTCTCCGGAATCCTGTGATCTGATAATATTTCCAAGTACTTTGCATGCATCATGTGACCAGTCCCAGTCTAGCCAGGCTGGCCAGTTCCAGTAAGTCCCTGACCATCCAGCCTGGCTGGAAAGTAGCATTCAGAGAATATTTACTCTGTTTGATTATGCCCATTCTGCAGACCAGGATAGATTCTTTAGGATAAATTATTTAATTTATATTTAAATTAAATATAGATTATTTAGGATAGATGGATTATTTAGAATAGATTATTTATATTTAATTAGTATCACAGGTTGCAAATGTCAGGGAAATTTTGGGAAGGGGAATTAAAAAGGGATTACATAAGTCTCTTAAGTAGCAAGTTTTCTTTTTGTTGGATAGTAAAGTTAATCTATTTCTTTTAATACGTTTTATTGAGTAATGTGTTTAATATAGCTTTTAAAAATTGAGTACAGTGTGATTATGTTATAAAAGCATTCAACTTATGCAAAATCAGCTATATATATGTGATTCTAGTGTTTTGCACACAGCATGGACTTTATATGCAAGTTGACTTTCTTACCTGGTGCTTAGCTGAAGAAACAGCTATCTGTTCCAATGCCACAGGAATTACTGGTTAGATTGATCAACCAATAACCAATTGACCAACCAGCAATTGATCAGTCTGAGCACTGCATTTAGTGTACAATTAAGAGAATTCAATTTTAACTATATATAATTTTTCACATTGTAAGCTGCCATTGGAAGCTAATATTGACATAAAATAAATTTCTATTGTAATTTCAATGTATGCTCAATGTAAAAAGTTGAAAAAATATAGCAGCAGAAGAAACTAAAAGTCATCTATAATCTTTTCACATGGGGATAATAACTATAATGGTTTTCAGGTTTATGGCTCTCTAATATTTACTCTAAGCACATATTAATGTGTTAGGATACACATTTGAGATATTATTCTAGGTATTTTGCCCACTGGATTCAAAGTATTGTATTTTATCCTGGGGTCATCTCTCACTGCCCTCCACTCTATCAGTTCTTAAAAGTTCGACATTACCTTTTGAAACATTTGTCAGAATTAAAGAGCCTTGAATATCTAGCTCTGGGATGTCAATATTTTGAAGGTCTATGTCCTGGAGAATTCAGTGCATAACATTGCATGAGTGGGGCTTCCCTGGTGGTCCAGCAGTTAAGAATTTGCCTGCCAACGCAGGGCACACAGGTCTGATCCCTGGTCCTGGAAGATTCCATATGCTTCAGCGCAGCTGAGCCTGTGTTCAGTAACTATGCGCCACAGTTACTGAAGCACGGAAGCCCTTGCACTGTAGAGTCCCTGCTCTACAGGGACACAGAGCACTTGCGAGGAGAGAAGCGGATGAAGTTGAGAAAAACTATGTGGCCTTGAGGGGACCCAGCACCGAGCTGCTGCCCATTCTTTGCTCAAGAGAGCACCATCTATGCTGGCAACTGGGAAATGTGTCAAGTCCCACTGACTACTGCGCCCCACCTGGAGTAAGCTTTTGTATTACTAGGCCAAGAAACAAAGTAGGTGTTCCCTCCCTACCATCACACTAGTATCACCCACAGAGGTCTGTCAGTGTGTTTCTGGCACGTTGACCACCTGGCGTGAGTGCTGTCCATCTGTTCCCCGAGACACTGCTAGTCTCAGTCGAATCACCTCATGTGTCCAGTGGCCACTTTGCCGGTCACCAACACTTGTGAGCCCAGGTGGAGCCCGGGCCCTGGACACCTGGAGGGGCCGTGGTGAGGTCACACAGAAAGACCCTGCTGTGCTTCTTTGGTGAAACCAGCTCTCTGAGACACCAACCCACCCCTTAGACATTCAAAACTGGCACATACTCCATGGCCTATTCAGAGAGACTTCTTTTCCACTTTATAATCTAATCATACATTTCCTCCTGTGATGAATTTTCTCCAGAAGAATGATTTTCATGGTTTCAGGGCATGTGCAGGTAGCATAATTTATTTTTAAAAATCTTCTTTTGTTGGACGTGCAGATGATTTCCAGTGTTTTGCTGCTGCAAATAGTGTTACAATGACCTGCCTTGTGAAATCTTTGTGAATGTCTCTGAATTGAAAACTGACTCATAAAAAATGTCAAGCAATCACGGAACAAGGACTATGAACATGATTGCCTGGGTTTTGCCCTTGCTTTCCAAGATTATCAGCAGCCCATATAGCAGCTGAAGCCTCAGCTGCCTTGCAGATGGGCAAAGCCCACAGGGGCTTCATGTGGGCTTAACACACACTGGAGAGGGGAAGAAAGGCAGACATCGGAGTTTAAGATTGCCATGGAAACACGCTTCTTGGCTAAATATACATCTTTCTATCTAACCCATGTCTCAGAGTCTACAATGACCTGTATATGCGGAGTGAGGTCCCACTTTGGGGTCAGCAGTTTCCCAGGAGACTCTGCAGTCCCTAGCAGCTTTTACCCTCTCCCTTATGACTCAGGAAGTCCAGCTAGAGTTGTCTTCATACATGAACAGAAAAGTCGTGAAATATTGATGCTGTGTTACTGACTCTGCTGCAAACACTGGAGAGTATCAGCCCCTTCCACATCAATAAGCTTTGCATTTTGCATGAGTGCCCTGAAGTCACGCTTATCCTTTTGGTTACAGGGTGGGAGGACTAGGAGCCCAGGCCAGAGGAAGATGCCAAACCGGGGGGGGGGGGGTCACAGTCCCTTTTTTCAATGTTTTTACTGCAGAACCAGTTCAGTCAGTGCAGAGAACGAGAGTGTGTTACCCATCAAACAACCCATGACTTGGAGAAGCCCAATGGGTCACTTTGAATTTTCTACTCTTTTTTTTTAATTTTTATTTTTTTCCTTTCTTTTTTTTTCTTTTAGTTTTTTATTTTTTAAATTTTAAAATCTTTAATTCTTACATGCGTTCCCAAACATGAACCCCCCTCCCACCTCCCTCCCCATAACATCTCTCTGGGTCATCCCCATGCACCAGCCCCAAGCATGCTGCATCTTGCGTCAGACATAGACTGGCGATTCAATTCTTACATGATAGTATACATGTTAGAATGTCATTCTCCCAAATCATCCCACCCTCTCCCTCTCCCTCTGAGTCCAAAAGTCCGTTATACACATCTGTGTCTCTTTCCCTGTCTTGCATACAGGGTCGTCATTGCCATCTTCCTAAATTCCATATATATGTGTTAGTATACTGTATTGGTGTTTTTCTTTCTGGCTTACTTCACTCTGTATAATTGGCTCCAGTTTCATCCATCTCATCAGAACTGATTCAAATGAATTCTTTTTAACGGCTGAGTAATACTCCATTGTGTATATGTACCACAGCTTTCTTATCCATTCATCTGCTGATGGACATCTAGGTTGTTTCCATGTCCTGGCTATTATAAACAGTGCTGCGATGAACACTGGGGTGCATGTGTCTCTTTCAATTCTGGTTTCCTCGGTGTGTATGCCCAGCAGTGGGATTGCTGGGTCATAAGGTAGTTCTATTTGCAATTTTTTAAGGAATCTCCACACTGTTCTCCATAGTGGCTGTACTAGTTTGCATTCCCACCAACAGTGTAGGAGGGTTCCCTTTTCTCCACACCCTCTCCAGCATTTATTGCTTGCAGATTTTTGGATCGCAGCCATTCTGACTGGTGTGAAGTGGTACCTCATTGTGGTTTTGATTTGCATTTCTCTAATAATGAGTGATGTTGAGCATCTTTTCATGTGTTTGTTAGCCATCCGTATGTCTTCTTTGGAGAAATGTCTATTTAGTTCTTTGGCCCATTTTTTGATTGGGTCGTTTATTTTTCTGGAATTGAGCTGCATAAGTTGCTTGTATATTTTTGAGATTAGTTGTTTGTCAGTTGCTTCATTTGCTAACACTGAATTTTCTACTCTTTCATATTAGAAAAAGGGAAATTGTGTTGTGCAGCAGAAACTAACATGACATTGTAATACAATTATACTCTAATTAAAAAATAAATAATTAAGAAAAGAAAAAGGGAAGTGGTAGGATTTTAACATATTTTATCTCTGTTTACACACTCATTACAGTAAATTTGGAGAGTACAGAAAGATATTAAAATTTTAAAAAATTTGCCATTTCCACTCCCTAGTGGGATGGAAAGTTCACAGTGGCTGCCCCTGCAATAGGCATAATTATCAACATTCCCCTTTAGAGTGGTACATTTGTTACAGTCAATAACTTATACTGACACATCACTGTCACCCAAGTCTGTAGGGTTCACTGTTGGTGGTGTACAGTCTATGGATTTGGATAAATGTATGAAGACATGCATTTACCATACGACTGTCATAAAGATGAGTTTCACTGCCTTAAAAATCCTCTGCGCTGGATTTTTAGGGCAATGAATACATTGTATATGATACTGTGATGAAGCATACATGTTACTGTACATTTGTGCAAACCTACAGACTGTACAACAACAAGAGTGAGCCCTCATGTAAACTGCAGACTTCGGATGATTCTGATGTGTCAGTGTACTTTTATTAATCATAACATACATACTACTCCAGTGGGGGATGTTGATAATGGAAGAGGACTTGATGGACATGTGTCTGAGCAAGCTCCGGGAGTTGGTGATGGACAGGACAGCCTGGTGTGCTGCAGTCCATGGGGCGGCAAAGAGTCAGACACGACTGAGTGACTGAACTGAACTGACTGATGCGTGTATGGGAGGAGAAGATATATAAGAAGCCTCTGTACCTCCTTCCTTACTTTTGCTGTGCTAAAACTTCCCTAAAAAAATAAAACCTATTATTAAAAAAAACCCCTTCATGCTTTGCCTACTTATCCCTTAATTTACGTGTGTCTTCATATTTAAAATGGGATTCTTGTAGACAACATAGAGCAGAGTCTTGCTTTTTCATCCACTCTGTCAAAGTCTATCTTTTAATTGGGGTGTTTATACCCTTGACATTTAAAATGTTTATCGATACAGTTGGATTACTATCTACACTATTTTTTCCTGTTTTCTGTTCATTGCACTTGTTCTTTATTCCTATTTTTGTCATCCATTCCTTTTCCGTTATTTGTAGTTTTACTTGAGCACTTTATATGATTCAATTTTCTCTCCTTTCTTAGCATATCAATTTTACTTCTTTTTCAGCTTTACTTAAGGGGTTGCCTTTGATAGAAATTGAGCTTCCCAGGTGGCACAGTGGTAAAGAATCTGCTTGCCAATGCAGGAGACACAGGAGATACAGGTTCGATCCCTGGGTCAGGAAGATCCCCTCGAGGAGGAAATGGCAATCTACTCCAGTAATCTTGCCTGGAATATTCCATGGACAGAGGAACCTGGCAGGCTACAGTCCATGGGGTCGCAAAAAGTCGGACACGACCCCGCAACTGACTATGCATGCAGGCAGGCCTAGATAGAATTTGCAATACATATATTTACAGATGAATCCAAGTCCATTTTCTTTCTTTTTAACTAATTAATTTGGGTGCACCCAACCAGCTTGTGGAACCTAGTTCCCTGACCAGGGATCGAACCCATACCCACAGCAATGAAATCAAGGCTTCTTAACTACTGGATTGCTAGGGAATTCTGAAGTCCACCTTCAAATAACGCTATACTGCTTCACAAGTAGTGCAAGTACCTATGAAAACAAAATATTCCTAATTTCTTCTTCCCAACCCTTGCTTATACCTTATATCACTGCAGTCATTTATCTCATTCATACAGAAGCATATGGAAGTGCGTATGCTTATATATACAATTGCATATGCTTATATTGTATATATTGGAGAAGGAATTGACTACCCACTCCGGTATTCTTGCCTGGGAGATCCCATGGGCAGAGGAGCGTGGTGGGCTACAGTTCATGGGGTCACAAAGAGTCGGACATGACTAAGTGACTAAATGATGATGATTATATTGTATATGTATAATAAACATACAGAATCAAGTATATTGTTGCTACCGTTATCTGTAACAATTATCTGTGAAATCAATTAAGAATCAGTTCAGTTCAGTTCAGTTCAGTTGCTCAGTCGTGTCTGACTCTTTGCGACCCCGTGAATCGCAGCACGCCAGGCCTCCCTGTCCATCACCAACTCCCGGAGTTCACTCAGACTCACGTCCAAGAATAAGAAACATAAAAGCTTTTATTTACCTTCATAGTTTTCTTCTCTCACACTCTTCCTTTCTTTATGTGGATTGAGCTCCTGACCCATATCACTTTCCTTCCGCTGGAGGAGTTCATCCAGAGGATGTGACCACTTGATGACCTGTGAGCCGGACCCAGGAGGTGGGAGGCTTTTCCGCCTTCCACTGTCCTTTAAGCCTGCACTCTGCCCACCGTTCCCACAGTGTGAGCCATTTTCAAACATGCAGCTTTAAAGCCATCTGTTGTTCAGGCCATCTGGATGGTATGTGTGACCGAACTTTGTTCAGTCCTCTACATAAACTTTAAGATTCTGGTGGGCAGGTCTGGAGATTGACTTATCTTGTGGCCTAAGATAAGCCTCAAGGTAAGCCTCAACCTAATTATTACTGAATTAGGTCACGTGGATGCCTACAGGAGCCCCAGCTGGCCTGGATGGGGAAGGATTTTCCCTGTTCAACTGGGACAAAAACCGAAGCTGAGATGGAAGCAATATAAGCTTTATTCAATGGCCAGAGTCTGGAGAAGCAGGAACATAGTTGCAAATCAACTTCTCGCCTGGGTGAATGATTCAGGCAAGAATTTAAGGGTAAGGTTCATGAGGGGGAGGCATCTGCATGGGTTTTCTAAGAGCCAGGATTCTTCCTGGAACTGAGTTGCTACCTCTTTTCTGCTCACGCATGGTTCTTTGGCATCTGGGTTGGAAGTCGGTGGAACCATCCTGGTGTAGATGGCAGAGAGGTTAGTATAACAATGAGATGGTAAGGGCCTAGATCTGATGGATAGAGTGCTGATGAACTATGGAATGAGGTTCATGACATTGTACAGGAGACAGTGATCAAGACCATCCCCATGGAAAGGAAATGCAAAAAAGCAAAATGGCTGTCTGGGGAGGCTTTACAAATAGCTGTGAAAAGAAGAGAAGCGAAAAGCAAAGGAGAAAAGGAAAGATAAAAAGCATCTGAATGCAGAGTTCCACAGAACAGCAAAAAGAGATAAGAAAGCCTTCCTCAGTGATCAATGCAAAGAAATAGAGAGGAAAACAACAGAATGGGAAAGACTAGAGACCTCTTCAAGAAAATTAGAGATACCAGGGGAACATTTCATGCAAAGATGAACTCGATAAAGGACAGAAATGGTATGGACCTAACAGAAGCAGAAGATATTAAGAAGAGGTGGCAAGAATACACAGAAGAACTGTACAAAAAAGATCTTCACGACCAAGATAATCACCATAGTGTGATCATTCATCTAGAGCCAGACATCCTGGAATGTGAAGTCAAGTGGGCCTTAGAAAGCATCACTATGAACAAAGCTAGTGGAGGTGATGGAATTCCAGTGGAGCTATTTCAAATCCTGAAAGACAATGCTGTGAAAGTGCTGCACTCAATATGCCAGCAAATTTGGAAGACTCAGCAGTGGCCACAGGACTGGAAAAGGTCAGTTTTCATCCCAATCCCAAAGAAAGGCAATGCCAAAGAATGCTCAAACTACCACCCAATTGCGCTCATCTCACATGCTAGTAAAGTCATGCTCAAAATTCTCCAAGCCAGGCTTCAGCAATACATGAACTGTGAACTTGCTGATGTTCAAGCTGGTTTTAGAAAAGGCAGAGGAACCAGAGACCAAATTGCCAACATCTGCTGGATCATGGAAAAAGCAAGAGAGTTCCAGAAAAACATCTATTTCTGCTTTATTGACTATGCCAAAGCCTTTGGCTGTGTGGATCACAATAAACTGTGGAAAATTCTGAGAGAGATGGGAATACCAGACCACCTGACCTGCCTCTTGAGAAATCTGTATGCAGATCAGGAAGCAACAGTTAGAACTGGGCATGGAACAACAGACTGGTTTCAAATAGGAAAAGGAGTACGTCAAGGCTGTATATTGTCACCCTGCTTATTTAACTTCTATGCAGAGTACATCATGAGAAATGCTGGACTGGAAGAAGCACAAGCTGGAATCAAGATTGCCGGGAGAAATATCAATAACCTCAGATATGCAGATGACTCCACCCTGATGGCAGAAAGTGAAGAGGAACTAAAAAGCCTCTTGATGAAAGTGAAAGAGGAGAGTGAAAAAGTTGGCTTAAAGCTCAGCATTCAGAAAACGAAGATCATGGCATCTGGTCCCATCACTTCATGGGAAATAGATGGGGAAACAGTGGAAACAGTGTCAGACTTTATTTTTTTGGGCTCCCAAATCATTGCAGATGGTGACTGCAGCCATGAAATTAAAAGACACTTACTCCTTGGAAGAAAAGTTATGACCAACCTAGATAGCATATTCAAAAGCAGAGGCATTACTTTGCCAACAAAGGCTATGGTTTTTCCAGTGGTCATGTATGGATGTGAGAGTTGGACTGTGAAGAAGGCTGAGCACCAAAGAATTGATGCTTTTGAACTGTGGTGTTGGAGAAGATTCTTGAGAGTCCCTTGGACTGCAAGGAGATCCAACCAGTCCATTCTGAAGGAGATCAGCCCTGGGATTTCTTTGGAAGGAATGATGCTAAAGCTGAAACTCCAGTACTTTGGCCACCTCATGCGAAGAGTTGACTCATTGGAAAAGACTTTGATGCTGGGAGGGATTGGAGGCAGGAGGAGAAGGGGACGACAGAGGATGAGATGGCCGGATGGCATCACAGACTCGATGGACATGAATCTGAGTGAGCTCCGGGAGTTGGTGATGGACAGGGAGGCCTGGCATGCTGTGACTCATGGGATTGCAAAGTCAGACACGACTGAGCAACTGAATTGAACTGAACAAGCTGCAGGGTGGTCTTTGCCCCACTTGTGATGCTGAACCAGCTTGCCAGGGTGTTCTTGTGGATGGACTCTTGTTCCTGTGCCATGAACAGGACATGGTTTGTTACTGTTCAGTCGCTAAGTCGTGTCCAACTCTTTGCGACCCCATGGACAGCAGCACGCCAGGTTCCCCTGTCCTTCATTATCTCCCGGAGTCTGCTCAAATTCATGTCACTGAGTTGGTAATGTTATCTAACCATCTCATCCCCTGTCACCCCCTTCTCCTTTTGCTTTCAATCTTTTCCAGCATCAGGGTCTTTCCCAATGAGTCAGCTCTTATCATTGGGCTTGCCAGGTGGCGCTAGCGGTAAAAAACCCACCTGCCAATGCAGGAGACACAGGAGATGCAGGTTTGAACCCTGGGTTGGGAAGATCCGCTGGAGAAGGAAGCGGCAACCCACTCCAGTATTCTCACCTGGGAGATCCCAAGGACAGAGAAGCCTGGTGGGCTGTAGTTTATGGAGTCGCAGAGTTGGACACGACTGAAGCAACTTAACACGCACGCATGGTTTGGTCTCCTCACAGTCCAAGAAACTCTCAAGAGTTTTCTCCAGTACCACAACTTGAAAGTTAGCTGTGGTTTTCTGCATTTTACCTGGAGGGAGGGGCAGGGGTATGGTCCCAGGGCCACAGCCTTGGTACCAAGTTCCCTTGCTTGTTAGACCTGCCACCTACTAGGCTGGAGCGTCTGCCTCTTTCTTATGGCTCTCCTCATCCTTTGTGTCTGGGAATCTCTTTCAGATTTTCCACGGGAAGCTCTAGGTCGTTTTTTTTTTTTAACATTAAAAAAATATATATATATTTATTTAAAAACATTTTAAACTTATTTTGGCAGTGCTGGGTCTTAGTTGTAGCTGGGCAGGATCTAGTTCTCTGGCTCAGGATCAAACCAGTACCCTGCATTGGTAGCACAGAGTCTTAGCCACTGGGCCTCCAGGCTGTTGGTTTTGAACCAACACCTTCTCTCTGAAGAAACTTCTTTTAACATTTCAAGGCAAGAATGTATAGATTTTGCCTCTCAATTTTTGTTTGCCTTAGAATGTATTTATGGTTCGCTTTTGAAGAGGACCTCAGAATACAGAATCCTAGGTTGGAGTTCATTTTTTTTTCCCTCTCTACACTTCAAATATTTCACTCCTCGCTTTTGCTTGCATGGTTTCTGAGGGAATAGGTGGATGTCATTTTTCCTTTGGTCCTTTTAAGGGAAGGCATGTTTTCCCTCTGGCTCTTTTTAAGATTTTTATCTTTGATTTTCCTCAGCTGGAATATTATATGCTTAATATTTCCCCCCATTATCCTATCTATTCTCTGAGCTTCCTGAATCTGTGAGTTGGTGGCTGATGTCAATTTGGTGAAATTCTTAGTCATTATGATACTGAGTCCAAGCTCATTTTGCTCGCTGCTTGACAGACCAGTATACAGGGAGAGGAGTTCTGAGGCAAGGAATGACGATATTTGCAAAGGTAGCAGGCTGAGGAGACGGCGGACAAGCGTCTCAGAGAACCATCTTTCCCGTCAGAATTCGGGCTCCTTTATATAGAGGTGGGGGGGGAGGGGCACACTGTGAGGCGACCGTTGGTGGGGGCGGGAGGCTAACAGCCAATCAGGAAGGCCCACTCTAACGGCTGGGCGTCCATGCCGCCCCTATTATAATTATTGCTCTGAATATTTCTTCTGTTCCTTCTTTTCCCCTTGGTATTCCTTTTACTTGGATGTTGTACCTTCTGTAGTTGTCCCACAGTTCTTGGCTCTTCTGTTCCATTTTTAATTTTTTTTCCTCGTTGCCTCTCAGTTTTAGAAGTCTCTAGTGGCGTATCAGGCTTCCCAGGGGGTGCTGCTGCTGCTGCTGGTAAGTCACTTCAGTCGTGTCCGACTCTGTGCGACCCCAGAGACGACAGCCCCCCAGGCTCTGCCATCCCTGGGATTCTCCAGGCAAGAACGCTGGAGCGGGTTGCCATTTCCTTCTCCAATGCATGAAAGTGAAAAGTAAAAGTGAAGTCGCTCAGTCGTGTCCGACTCTTCACGACCCCATGGACTGCAGCCTACCAGGCTCCTCCATCCGTGGGATTTTCCAGGCAAGAGTACTGGAGTGGGGTGCCATTGCCTTCTCCCCAGGGGGTGCTAGTGGTAAAGAATCCGTCTGCCAAAGGAGACCCAAGACAGGAGGGTTTGATTCCTGGCGCAGGGTAGATTCCCCTGAGAAAGAAATGGGAACCTGCTCCAGTGTTCTTGCCTGGAGAAGCCCATGGACAGAGGAGCCTGGCGGGTACAGTCCATGGTCCCAAAAGAGTCATGTGTATACATGGACTTGTGTATACATGGTGTCTAGATGGAGAAGATATTTGGGGAGGAAAGGACAAGCACTTCACCCAGCTTGGGTGGCTTCCTTAAGTGGGAATAGATGAGCTGAGTTTTTAATGGTGACAAGAATTCAGCCAGATGAAGACCAAGCTGACAAAGGGAGCTTAGGTAGAGGAAACAGCTCATGCAAAGCTGGAGGCGTGGAAACTGGACAGTGTCCTGGGTGGCAGGTGAAGACTGACGGGGCACTGAGGGAGGCAAGATTAACAACTGGGTTAGCAGGAGTTATTTTCATTTTGGTCTCCAAGAACTGTGTTTCTCCTGGAAAGAGATCAGAAACTCACAGTTCTCTGTAGAGTACAGTCTGTAACACATGCTTCTGCTCAGTTGTGTCCCACCGTTTGTGACTCCAAGGACTGTAGCCATGCAGGCTCCTCTGACCACGGGATTCTCCAGGCAAGAATACTGGAGAGGGTTGCATTTCCTTCTCCAGGGCATCTTCCCAACTCAGGGATCTAACACATGTCTCCTGCATTGGCAGGTGGATTCTTTACCACTGAGCCACTGCATGTCAGTGAGGCCAAGCTTTACCAAGCAGAATATGGTCCAGAAATCTTTTATTATTATTCTTTTTTCGTAAGGAATCCTCTTTTATTATTATTATTTTTTCCCCTCAGGATCCTCTTTAAGAAGGTGTGGGACAAGGGTCAGGGTTTTTTTTTTTGTTGTTTGTTTTTTTGATGTGGACCATTAAAAAAAAGTATATTGAATGTGTTACAATATTGCTTATGTTTCACGTTTTGGTTTTTTGGCCTTGAGGCATGTGGGATCTTAGCTCCCCCACCAGGGATGGAACCCTCACCCCCTGCACTGGAAGGTGAAGTCTTAACCACTGGACCACCAAGGAAGTTCCAAGGGTCAGTTTTTAAAGGATTTTCATCAAAATGAAAGTTTAGTACCTAAGATAAATTTCACTTATCTAAAAAGTTCACTTAACTGGCTTACTTAGAAACAGTGCTTTTAGGCTTTTTTAATTAGAAAAATGTGTAAAAGTAAATATTGAACATAACTCCAGTATAGAAAAAGCAGGCATCTCAGCTTGAAACAATGGTGTGTGTGTATATGTGTGCATGCGTGTGTCTGTACCAAAGCATCCAGAACTCAAGTGATATATGTGCCCTTCACCTGGAAGACTAGAACTATAGAACGCAATTTACAAAATATTGACTTAGAGAATAAGAGAGATGAAGGAACTTACAGATGATTTAATAAATTGTTATAATTCTAAAACCTTCATGTTAGAAATAGGAATTCTAAGAGTTGGCAAGGTATTGTAACTGTTTTTTTCCAGGGAATGAGACCAAATGATGTCTCAGGCACTCTAAAAATTCTGATGACTTAATTTCTTCACATGCTTTCTTTTCCCCAGAAAGGAACTTGACATACTGGGACCATCTTGGGCCTCAATTCAGGAAGTTTAATAAAAATAACAAGTATAAATTTTGTTATTTTGAGAACACTTTCTGCATTTCCTACACTGTGAAAGCATTTTCTAATTGTTATCTTAAATTTTAAAAAGATTGTGGTAAAATACATAGAACAAATTTTGTTATCTTAGCCACTTTTAAGTATACAGTTTAGCAGTATTAGGTAACTCACGTTTCTATGCGACCATCACCACCACCCATCTCCAGAGCTCTTTTTATCCTGTAAAACTGAAACTTGGCACCAGCTATGGAGCGATTCCTACTACCCTCCTGGCAACTGCCGTTCCACCCTCCGTCTCTTTGACTACTCTGGTACTTTATATAACTGGAAGTATACAGTATTTGTCCTTTAGTTACTGGCTTATTTCACTTAACATAGTCCTTCATGTTCATCCACGTTGCAACATGTATCAGAATTTCCCTCTTTTAGGACTGAATTTCATTATATGTATATACCACCATTTGCTTATCCAAATGGTTGCTTCCTTCTCTTGGCTATTGTCAATAATATTACTATAAATATGTTTAAAAATATCTCTTTAAATCCTTGCTTCCAATTTTTTAGGCATCCTCATACATGGATTCTGGGTCAAGTGGTAATTCTATTTTTAATTTTTTAAAGAACAACCTTACTGTTTTTCATGGCAACAGCACCATTTTACATTTTTACTAACAGTGCACAACAGTTCCAACTTCTCTGCATCATTGCCAACCCTTGCTATTTTGTTTTCTTTAAACAGCAATAGCCGTCCTAATGGGTGTGAGGTGGTAATTCAGTGTGGTTTTGATTTGCACTTCTCTAATGATTAGTGATGTCGAGCATCTTTTTATGTGTTTACTGAAACATTTGTACATTTTCTTTGGAGATATACCAGTTCAAATCCTTTGTCCATTTTTAAACTGGGTTTGGTTTTTGTTTTGTTGAGTTGTAAGGGTTCTTTATGTCTGCTTGCTATTAACCCTTGATGAAACAGATCACTTGCAAATATTTTCTCCCATCCTGTGAGTTGCCTTTTCACTCTGTTGATTGTATCCTTTGATGCACAGAAGCTTTTAATTTCATGTATAGACCAATTTATCTTTTTCTTTTTTTGCTTTTGTTGCCTGTTCTTTTGTTTGTGACATACCCAAGAAGTCAATGCCAAATCTAATATCATAAGAGTTCTGTAGGGCTCACGCTTATATTTAGGTCTTTCCTCCATTTTGAGTTAATTTTTGTATAGGTTGTAAAGCAAGGGTTGCATTTCATTCTTTTACATGTGGATATCTGGTTTTCCCAACATCATTTGTTGAAGCCACATGACTTTCTTAAAGCCACCCAGCTAAATGGTAGCACAGATAGGGAAAAACCTTAGTTTCCTGTTTTTAAGTTTTTTAAGTCTTCCCCTCTATTCTTTGTTAGTGCCCATGGCCCACTCTTTTAGGTAACTGAGGCATTACTGTCATCACACACAGTTATGATGGAGCTTATACCCTTGAGTACACTTGCATTTTTAAGGAAGAATTTGTTGCCCCTAATATTTTTGAATAAGTAAAGAAATCACCGCCTGCTCAAATAGTCATCCAGTGTCCCCCTCTACTCACCATTCTTCTGAGTTTGGAACAAAGGCAAAGCAAATCACAAAAATAGTCACTTGTCATTTGTACTTTATTTCACATAGTTATCCGTACTAAATCCCAGGGCCCCTTAAGTACCAAGCATCTTTCCACAGGGAAAGAAAATAGGCTTGCTCAATGAGCTGTAAATATATTAAAGTATGAATTATGAAATGATTAATGTGAGAGGTCCAAACTTCGCTAACTAAATTTCTAAACTACATTCTACCTACTGAGACTCTCTTTGATCATAATGCTAGTTTGATTCATCACTAAACTGCCTTCTATCTAATTTTCTTTGTAGGAACTGGTACTTAATATATCTCAGAGGGAAAGATTTATGAGTAAAAATCCTAAGAGTAAAAACATTTAAAAATCACTTTCAAAATGTGTTAAACAGGACAAATTTCATTCTGTGTAAGCCTGTGTAACACTATGTATATTGAGTCCCACAGAGTCTAGTCTTTGCCTGGCGTTGTGTTTAAAGAAACACAACTCAGCAATTAAAAGTAATTAGAATATTCCAGTGTTAGCAATCATATGCCTCTTGATCAACAGCAGAGTAGATTCAATTCATCACCCATGTTTCTTTCAGTCTGTGAGTCTTTCACACTCTGCAACCATCCTTCCAGCTGAATCAGATGTCCTCCCTGACACTATCCAGTAGCCTGTTTTATTTTAATCCCTTCTCTCCTTCCTTCTAGAATCCATTTTCTTCCTCAGATCTTTCCTTCCTCAAAGGTTTTACTGCAATGCGCAATAAAGGGAATAGCCTTATCACCTTCATCCCCACCACTCTTGTCCAGGCCACCACCACTTCTAGCCCAAATATCTACATCAACATCTAAATAGTCTCCTTGCTTCCACCCCAGTCCGTTTCAAAAACCAGATGATCCTTTAAAAATATACACCAGTCTCACCTGTCCCCCAGCTTTGAGTACTCACTTGTTTACTATCTGTTTCTCCTAATAGATGGTGCTCTTTAATGATGGAGAATCTTGTCTGTTTCTGGGTTGTATCCTCAGGGAGGAGAGCATTGATGATTGGTACATGAAAGGCACCCCCAGTTTTTTGAATGAAAAACTGAGCTGTTGAACAAACTTCTTGCTTGCTTTTATGCATTTATTTATTTGTTTTTGGCTGTGCTGGATCTTCATTACTGCGTGGGCTTTCCTCTAGGTGTGGATGAGAGCTTCTCATTGTGGTGGCTTCTCTTGTTGTGGAGCACAGGCTCCAGGGCGCACAGGCTTCAGTAGTTGTGTAGGCTCAGTAGTGGTGGCTCCCAGGCTTGAGAGCACAGGCTCAGCAGTTGTGGCTCAGGGGCTTAGTTGCTCCGTAGCATGTGGGATCATCCCAGATGAGAGATCGAACCTGGGTCTCCTGCATTGGCAGGAAGATTCTTTACCTTTGAGCCACCATGAAAGCCCCCATCCTTCTTTTGTAAATACTGTTTCTTCTGTAGAGGATGCCCTCTGTAAGAACTGGCAAAATTTCAGCTTCAGGTTACAGAAAAGATAGCATGCTTTATTTCACATAAACAAGTAGCTTACACACATTTTGAGCATGGCCAATGCAATACCAATAAGGCTTCACAAATAGTGAGGTGAACAAATCCTATACTCAAGGAAAACAAATGCTACGTCTCTTCTACCTTCCTACTGCTACCCGCAATGCCACAATTCATATGAAAGTGAAAGTCACTCAGTCCTGTCTGACTCCATGGACTGTCTGACAGTCCATGGAATTCTCTAGGCCAGAATACTGGAGTGGGTAGCCTTTCCCTTCTCCAGGGGATCTTCCCAACCCAGGTCTCCAGCATTGCAAGTGGGTTGTTTACCAGCTGAGCCACTAGGGAAGCCCAAGAATGCTCGCATGGGTAGCCTGTCCCTTCTCCAGTGGATCTTTCTGACCCAAGAATCGAACTGGGGTGTCCTGCATTGCAGGCAGATTCTTTACCAACTGAGCTATCAGGAAACCCTATATATATATATATATATATATATATATATATGTATATATAAATTGCATATATATATATATATATGCAATTTTTTTTCTTAGTGGTTTCCTCTTAATAAAAGGGAGGTCAAGAAGAAAGAATTAAACAATAAGGAAGTTAATGTGTTTCCATTATTGGAAATACAGAGGTAGCCAGATTCTAGCAACAGGATGATGTTGTTGAGTTTGAAGGTGCTTTTTATGTCTCTGTCTGACATCTGGTACTGTGTGTGGACAGCTCCTGTGCCCCGTCTCATATCCTCTGTCTACCTGCCATCCAGCCTTGGATGCAAGAGTCAGCTCTACTCAAATGTTTTGGCACCTTGCCTCAGCTACATAGTGTATTTTTTACTTTCTGCCCCAGGGCTTTTCTAATACTAGATATAGGATTCTTCTGGGAACTTGCTCATCCAATTCGAGGACCAATGAATGATTCAGTCGCAGAATCATCAGTTCTTTTGTGAAGCCTCTGTGAGGCAGCTAAACCAACTGGAGCACCAGCTGATGCTTCCACATAAATAAATGTGCAAATATGAAATTTACATTCAGTGCTCAGACCTTTGATCAATTAGAGATGAATGTGCCAGATAAACATCTTAGAACATCTAAGTGGCCTGGAATAGTGCTTGGCACATAGTAGGTACTCAATAATATTGGCCTATTATTAATATGGTTGAATACAGTATATATATGCATACACATATATTAATATATTTAACAACACATTTTATCTTTATACATCTGTTCTTGGGTTTCACTTGCAGTCATCTCTGTTTCTAGAGCTTGAAGTGAATAAAGATCTGTTGAATGAATGAATGAACAAATAGTACAAAGAATATATGCTATATAAATATCTGGAAGGGAGAGATTACTATGGGAAGCTAGGGGAGGAAGTAAGGTTGTCTGGGCAGGTTCATTGGAAGAAGTGGAATCTCAGCAGGTACTTGAAGGATAAATTAGGTTTTTATAGGGTTGAGGATTAGAAACAATATTAGTATGAGGAGCTGTGTGTGTAATGATACAGAAGAGAAAACAAATACAAAATATTCAAGGGAGTAGACCGATTTGGGAGGAATGGGAGGTGTGGGGACAGGCAGGAGGAAGAATAAGACAGGACAGCTAGGTTGGAACTAAAATTATTCCTATAGGAGAGTGATTTTATGGAAGAATCCAGGCTTTGGAATTTTACTGTAATTTGACTCTTGACCCTTTTGCTTATTGGTTGTGTGGCCTTCAAGGTATTACCTGACCACTTTAAGCTTTTAAAAACAAATTTAGCACATGAAAATAAAGTGCATAACTTGCAGTGTTTTGGGAAAAATTAGCAAAAATTATATATAGAATGGCTTTCAAATAGTAAGTATATGGTAAAAGCAGCTGTTAAATCGATTGTTATTCTGGCAGGTAATGTTAAAAGCTTTTTGTTTTTTTAAATACAGGAAGCGTGTCTTAACATCATTTGATGGTAATATAATTGAACCATCAAAATTTACAGAGTGATAAAACCCAGGAAATGAACCAGCAAGTCTGCCAGACGCGTCCAGTGCATGGAAATCGCTGTCTTCTCTGGTTGACTGGGAAGCAGCAGAAGGTAATGGAAATATTTAAAATCCTGTGATGGGATTTTGTGGGTTCTTTTTTTCCTCATTTAGATTTAGTTTTAAAATTCTGCTTTCAAGCAGGTAACTGCTTTCTTTAAAATGGAATTGTTTTGTTTTTCTGCAGTATCAGGTGATACTTTCCTTTCTAAGAGCCAACAGTCAAATCTTTCTCAGTAAGTTTACATACTGAATTTTGCCATGGTCAAGTGTGAAATTCCTCCCTGCCTGTAGAGCAAGTGGAAGAGATTCTGATTCTTTGCATCTTAAGTTTTTCTACTGATAAAGCTACAGTCAGAAGAGACTTTATCATTGTCACATTATTCTTAGGCAAAGGCCCAGAAAGAGTAAACACTGGTTTTGTAATTAAGTTCATTCATATCACTTTTTAAAGATTCTGCGTATAAGTGATATCATATGATATTCACTTGTAAGATTTACTTCACTTAGTATGGTCATCTCCAGGTCCATCCATGTTGCTGCAAATGGCATTGTTTCATTCTTTCTAATGGCTTGGTAATATTCTATTACCATTGTATATACCTACCAGAAACAGACTTAGAGAAAGAATGTATGTTTAGCAGGAGAAAGTGTGGGGGAGGAAGGGTATAGATTGGGAGGTTGTGATTGACATGTATACACTACTATATTTAAAATAAATAACCAACAAGACCCACTGCATAGCACAGGGAACTCTGCTCAATATTCTGTAATAACCTAAATGGTAAAAAAGACTTGAAAAAGAAAAGGTACATGTATATGTATATGGCAACCCACTCCAGTATTCTTGCCTGGAGAATCCCATGGACAGAGGACACTGGCAGGCTACAGTCCTTGGGGTCGCAAAGAGTTGGGCATGACTGAGTGACTAACACTATGTATAACTGGATCACTTTGCTGCATACCTGAAATTAACAAAACATTGCTAATCAACTATCGTTTCAGTTCAGTTCAGTCGCTCAGTTGTGTCCGACTCTTTGCGACCTCATGGACTGCAGGACTCCTGGCCTCCCTGTCCATCACCAACTCCTGGAGCTGCTCAAACTCATGTCCATCGAGTCAGTGACGCCATCCAACCATCTCCTCCTCTGTCATCCCGTTCTCCTCCCGCCTTCAATCTTTCCCAGCATCAAGGCCTTTTCAGTTCATCAAGCGGCTAAAGTATTAGAGTTTCAGTTTCAGGATCAGTCCTTCCAATGAACACTCAGGACTGATCTCCTTTAGGATGGACTGGTTGGATTTCCTTGCAGTCCAAGGGACCCTCTATACTCCAACATAAAATAGAAATTTAAAAAATTAAGTGAAAAGAAAGGGTAAATACCAGTGCTTTTCAGAATGTGCTGGTTTCCATACTGTAGCTTCAGCTGTGACTCACACTTTGCAGCCACAAACCACTGGCAGCTCTCATTTGGCACTCGTTGGCCCTTCCAAAACGCAAATTGACTGTGGATTTTCCCATTTCTACTCTCATTACCTTAACCTTTGCTGTTCTAAGCAAGCAGTTTAGAGTCCACTGTACTTACTTTCCCAAAGCGAAAACATAAAATGAAAGTGTTCCCTTAGATGCATTTGTATTCTTGAAGTGAATTGTTGTAATTAACAATAGAATTCTGTGGGAGGAGGACACAGAAATTTGACAGTTGTCCCCCTGATTCCTGAAGAAAATAGGACCCAAAATGCTTTTGATTAAGTGAGGTTTATCTCTTGAGGCTTGAGGGATAAGAAAAGGTAATTTAGTTTCTACAGAAACATTTTGGTGAGAGATGTGCCTTGAATTTAAAGTAAGTTACATATCTGACTCAAAACGAATCTCAAAAGAAAATTTTAAAAATGATCTTCCCTTCAGGTTTTCAGTTAGAAGTCAGAATTAGCATTTCTTTACCTATTGAAAAAGGAGATTTCCATTTATTAGAAGCAGTATATCATCGTGGTTATTGTCACTCCTGGTTTTAGGATGAGATAGCATAGGTTCATCTCCTGACGTCATTACTTACTATTAAGTGATCTTTGGCAAGTTACACAACTTGTCTGAAAAATGTACCTACCTCATAAAACAGTTGTGAGAGTTAAAGAGTTAGCAAATCAATTTCTGCTTTCCAGTAATATTTAATAGGCAGCGTGTCATTAATCTTCTGCATCAACTAGAAAAAAATAATTAATTATAGGAATCATTTTATTTTTTATTATTATTTAAACATGTTTATTAATTTATTTGGTTTCATTGAGGCATGTAGGATCTTTCACTGAGGCATACAGGCTTCCTCTATTTGTGATGCACCGGCTCTAGCACGTGTGGGCTCAGTAGTTGCAGCTTTTGGGCTTAGCTGTCCCATGGAATGTGGGATCTTAGTTCCCCAACGAGGCATCAAACCCAATCCCCTGCACGGGAAGACGAATTTTTAACCACTAGACCACCAAAGAAGTCCCAGAAATCATATTTTAAAAGATATCTGAGAATAGTGGAAACAAAAAGGACTAAATGAACTAACATTCCAAAAATAAAGAGCTCTTTCTGTTGTTCAGTTGCTAAGTCTTATCTGACTATTTGCAGCTCCATGGACTGTAGCATGCCAGGCTTCCCTGACCTTCACTGTCTCCCGGAGTCTGCTCAGACTCATATCCACTGAGTTGATGATGCCATCCAGCTATCTCATCTTCTGTCACCTGGCTGCCCTCAATCTTTACTAGCATCAGGGTCTTTTCCAGTGAATCAGCTCTTTGCATCAGGTGGCCAAAGTTTTGGAGCTTCAGCTTCAGTATCAGTCCTTCCAATGATCTCCTGGTAGGTGAGTTGATTTTGCTCTTTTCTTCCTTTCGGAGATTTGCTGAGTCCAAGCATGAGCTGACGATCAGGTAAAGGGGCTCTACTGCTGCTGCTGCTGCTAAGTAGCTTTGATTGTGTCCGACTCTGTGCGACCCCACAGATGGCAGCCCACTAGGCTCCTCCATCCCTGGGATTCTCCAGGCAAGAACACTGGAGTGGGTTGCCATTTCCTTCTCCAATGCATGAAAGTGAAAAATGAAAGTGAAGTCGCTCAGTCGTGTCCGACTCTTTGCGACCCCATGGACTGCAGCCCACCAGGCTCCTCCGTCCATGGGATTCTCCAGGCAAGATGGGCTCTACTAGGGGAAGACAAACCAGCAGAGCTTTAGAACACCATATGGCTCTATGCCTGTTTAAAATGTACAGAAACCCCAAATGTACATTTTTCCTGGCAGGATCTTTGCTGAATGCTGAGTCGGGGAGTGGTGTTGAATTAAGAAGCTAGGTGTTGAATTGGAAAGGCAGAGTGAGATATTTTGCAGTCTCATAGTGCTGATAAGTAAAATCCTCCCTGAGGCAATGTCCTGCAATAAACACATGACCACTGTCATCTTTAAGACATATGAAAACAGAGGTGAAATTAGCCTAAGTAGAGCTAATGTCCAGTTCCTTGGAAGCGTATTTTTGGATGGATTGAGGTGAGTAACCCCTCATCTCATCTGTATAACAGAGGGCAAGGTAAATGATCTCTAAGAAGCAACAATAATTTCAGTTTTCAATACTTCCTTTACACACAATATCTGACATACAAATTTAAAAAAAGGGATAATGCAAAGAGACAAGAAAAATTTTACTAGTAGTCAACAGAAAAGATAATAAACTAGACTAAATTATTCCTAAATTGAAGTTAGTAGATTTTATTATAAATGTGTTAAAGAACATAGAAAGATGGAGCAAAGTCTACGTCAATTAATCAAGTAGCCATTGGAAAAAATGTAATATCTAGGCTTAAAAACTCATTGGATGGGTTTAATAGCAAATTGGTCATCAGTTCGGTTCAGTCGCTCAGTCGTGTCCGACTCTTTGCGATCCTATGAATTGCACCCTGCCAGGCCTCCCTGTCCGTCACCGACTCCCAGAGTTTACCCAAACTCATATCCATCGAGTCAGTGATGCCATCCAGCCATCTCATCCTCTGTCGTTTCCTTCTCCTCCTGCCCCCAATCTCTCCGAGCATCAGAGTCTTTTCCAATGAATCAATGACGTGGCCAAAGGATTGGAGTTTCAGCTTCAGCATCAGCCCTTCCAATGAACACCCAGGACTGATCTCATTTAGGATGGACTAGTTGGATCTCCTTGCAGTTCAAGGGACTCACAAGAGTCTTCTCCAACACCACCGTTCAAAAGCATCAATTCTTTGGTGCTCAGCTTTCTTCACAGCAGAAAGCAAATTTAGTGAACCTAAAGAAAGGTCAGTAGAAAACTCTCAAGCTAAAGTACAAAGAAGGTGAAAAGGGAATAGAAAGAATGGAGCATAAGACATGAGGGATAATAGCAAAACCACTTAACCATGTGTAATGTATGTGCTCTCTCAATCTAAGAGTATAGGAGAGAGAAAACAGGGCAGAAACAACATTTGAAAAGATAATCTGAGAATTTTCTAAAACTAGTGAAAACATTAACCCACAAATTCAAGATGCTCAGTATCAGAAAAAAATAAAGAAAATCATGTTGTTGTTCAGTCACTCAGTTATGTCTGATTCTTTGTGAGCCATGGACTGCAGCTTGCCAGGTTTCCCTGTCCTTCACTAACTCCCAGAGCTTGCTCAGACTTATGTCCATCCAGTCAGTGATGCCATCCAACCATCTTTTCCTCTGTTGTCCCCTTCTCCTCCTGCCTTCAATCTTTCCCAGCATCAGGGTCTTTTCCAATGAGTCGGTTCTTTGCATCAGGTGACCAAGTATTGGCCAAAGAAAATCATACATAGGAACAGAATAATTAAAAAGAAAGAAAACATTAAAAGAAGCAAAATTTGAAAAGATTACTTTCAGAGAAGTGAAAATAAGACTAATAGAGTTTTAGACTGAACATACAACACACATCAAGAAGACAATAGAATGACATCTTAAAAATGATAAAAGAAAAAAAACTTCCATCTATAAATGCTATATATAGTGAAAAGGGACCTTCAAAAATAAAGGTCAAATAAAGACATTTTTAATTGAAAAAAATTTGAAATAATTAGTCTCTAGCAGTCTAGAGAATTAGTCTCTTCCCTATAAAAAATACTAAAAAGACCTATTCAGACTGAAGTAAAGGAACCCCCAATAAATATACAGGAAGGAATGAAGAACTGGGTAAATATATGATAATATATAGACAAACAATGACTGTAAAAGAACAGTAATAACAATGTCTTGTGGGTTGTGGGGTTTGGTGTATATATGTATATATATGTATGCACGCTAAGTTGCTTCAATCGTGTCTGACTGTGTGACCCCATTGACTGGAGCCCATCAGCTCCTCAGTGCATGGGATTCTCCAGGCAAGAATACTAGAGGGGGCTGCCATGCCCTTCTCCAGGGCCTCTTCCTAACCTAGAGATTGAATCTGCGTCTCCTGCCGTGTAGGTGGCAGGTGAATTCTTTACCCACTGAGCCATCAGGGAAACATATACATATTTATATATGAAATTTCTTCAGTCGCATCTGTCATCTGTCTTCCCACGATGAGAATGGTGTATGCTAAGACCTATCAACCCCATTTTATAGCAAGTTTTTGGGTTTTTTTTTGCCACGCCACAGCTTGTAGGATCTTAGTTCCCCGATCTGCACCCTCGGCAGTGAACTTGTACCTTTAGCAAAGAAAGCATGCAGTCCTAACCACTGGACCATCGAGGAATTCTCCACAGCAGGTATTACAGTGCATCAGACTGACATCTAAGGGTCAGGTGATATAATGAAATTCACTCATGTAATCTGAGAGGGGTTATTTGAAATATATATGGAGAGAGAGAGAGAGATTTGTTGGATCTCTTTCTGTATGAATAGCTCAGAAAAATTTCTTGGACAAAGCAGCTGGCCTAACTGAAAAGCAAAAAAAAAAATTAAGTCTGTTTACTGATCTTTGCACTTGAAATTATGTCATTGTAAATTAAAAAATGTTTAAAAGTTTTTATATTAAAATATATATTGTAGCACAAAGTTAAAAAAAAAGATAAATGGAGCTGAACTTAGATTTTTGCATTTTTTGGGAAGTGATAAGTGATGTGCTTTGTACTGCTTAGTCGCTCAGTTGTGTTTGACTCTTTGTGACCCCATGGACTGTAGCCCACCAGGCTCCTCTGTCCATGGGGATTCTCCAGGCAAGAATACTGGAATGGTTTGCTATGCCCTCCTCCAGGGGATCTTCCCAACCCAGGGATCGAACCTAAGGCTCCTGCATTGCTGGCAGATTCTTTACCATCTGAGTCACCAGGGAAGTGATGAGGTAACTGCAATTAGAGTTGCACTATAGAAACAGAGCATCTAACTAAGATAAATATACTAAAAGGGAAAACTAAAGTGAATAGAGTATATATAATAATTTAATTAAAGATATTGATTAATGAAGAAGAAGGTAGGAAGATGATAAACAGACAATGAAAAATGGGACAGAAAACAAATTCCTAAAAGTTTGAAAATTATACTTCAAATAATCCTATGGATCAAGGAAATCACAGTCTACATTAGATAATAGTTTAAACTGAACAAAAATGTATATGGAACATATAAAAATTGGTTAGATGTGACCAAATCAGTGTTTAGAGGGAAGTTTATAGGCTATTAAAACTCAATAATCTAAGTTTCTATTTGAAGACAGGCAAGGAGTAGCATAAAAGAAAGGAAAACCATCAACTCACCAAAATCAGGAATGAAAAATGAGACATCACTGCAGCTAAAAATTTTGAAAAATTAAATGAAATGGATAAAGTGCTTGAAAAGTAATAGTTTAACAAAGCTGAGAGAAGAAGAAATAGAAAATCTGAGTAGTCACATGGCTAATAAAATAATTGAACGTGTAATAAGAAAACCTCACAATAAAAACTTTAGGCTCTAATAGTTTCACTGATGACTTTCCCCCAACGTTTAAGAAAGAATACACAATCTACACAAACTGTTCCAGATAAAAGAAATGAGAAAAACTTTTCAGCTTGTTTATGAGGCCAGCACAACCTTGCTGTAAAAGCTTGACAGAGACATTGTAAAAGCAGAATTCTAAGTTAATATCCCTCATGAACGTAGAATATTTTTATATAAAAATATTAAAATATCAAATCAAATCCAGTTATATATAAAATATGACATCATGGAGTTTATTTGAGGAATATAAAGGTGGTTTAACATTCAAAAGTCAATGAATGAACTCTCCAGAAAGCAGGAATAGAAGGAACATACCTCAACATAATGAAAACTATATATGACAAACCCACAGCAAACATTATCCTCAATGGTGAAAAATTGAAAGCATTTCCCCTAAAGTCAGGAACAAGACAAAGGTGCCCACTTTCACCGCTACTATTCAACATAGTTCTGAAAGTTTTGGCCACAGCAATCAGAGCAGAAAAAGAAATAAAAGGAATCCAAATTGGAAAAGAAGAAGTAAAACTCTCACTGTTTGCAGATGACATGATCCTCTACATAGAAAACCCTAAAGACTCCACCAGAAAATCACTAGAGCTAATCAATGAATATAGTAAAGTTGCAGGATATAAAATCAACACACAGAAATCCCTTGCATTCCTATACACTAATAATGAGAAGTTCAGTTCAGTTCAGTTGCTCAGTCGTGTCCGACTCTTTGCGACCCCATGAATCACAGCACGCCAGGCCTCCCTGTCCATCACCATTACCCAGAGTTCACTCAACTCACGTCCATTGAGTCAGTGATGCCATCCAGCCATCTCATCCTCAGTCGTCCCCTTCTCCTCCTGCCCCCAATCCCTCCCAGCATCAGAGTCTTTTCCAGTGAGTCAACTCTTTGCATGATGTGGCCAAAGTACTGGAGTTTCAGCTTTAGCATCATTCCTTCCAAAGAAATCCCAGGGTTGATCTCCTTCAGAATGGACTGGTTGGATCTCCTTGCAGTTCAAGGGACTCTCAAGAGTCTTCTCCAACACCACAGTTCAAAAGCATCAATTCTTTGGCGCTCATCCTTCTTCACAGTCTAACTCTCACATCCATACATGACCACTGGAAAAACCATAGCCTTGATTGGACGGACCTTAGTTGGCAAAGTAATGTCTCTGCTTTTGAATATGCTATCTAGGTTGGTCATAACTTTCCTTCCAAGGAGTAAGCGTCTTTTAATTTCATGGCTGCAGTCACCATCTGCAGTGATTTTGGAGCCCCCCAAAATAAAGTCTGACACTGTTTCTATGGTTTCCCCATCTATTTCCCATGAAGTGATGGGACCGGATGACATGATCTTCGTTTTCTGAATGTTGAGCTTTAAGCCAACTTTTTCACTCTCCTCTTTCACTTTCATCAAGAGGCTTTTTAGCTCCTCTTCACTTTCTGCCAAAAGGGTGGTGTCATCTGCGTGTCTGAGGTGATTGATATTTCTCCCGGCAATCTTGATTCCAGCTTGTGTTTCTTCCAGTCCAGCATTTCTCATGATGTACTCTGCACAGAAGTTAAATAAGCAGGGTGACAATATGCAGCCTTGACGTACTCCTTTTCCCATTTGGAACCAGTTTGTTGTTCCATGTCCAGTTCTAACTGTTGCTTCCTGACCTGCATACAGATTTCTCAAGAGGCAGGTTAGGTGGTCTGGTATTCCCATCTCTCTTCAGAATTTCCACAGTTTATTGTGATCCACACAGTCAAAGGCTTTGGCATAGTCAAGAAAGCAGAAAGAGATGTTTTTCTGGAACTCTCTTGCTTTTTTGATGATCCAGTGGATGTTGGCAATTTGATCTCTGGTTCCTCTGCCTTTTCTAAAATCAGCTTGAACATCAGGGAGTTCACGGTTCACGTATTGCTGAAGCCAAGTAGAAAAAGAAATTAAGGAAACAATTCCATAAAGGCCTATATATAGAAAACTATAAAACACTGATGGAAGAAATCAAAGAGGACACTTACAGATAGAGAAACACACCATGTTCATGGATTGGAAGCATCAATATAGTGAAAATGAGTGTACTACCCAAAGCAATCTACAGATTCAGTGCAATCCCTATCAAGCTACCAGTGGTATTTTTCACAGAACTAGAACAAATAATTTCAAGATTTGTATGGAGATACAAAAAACCTTGAATAGCCAAAGCAATCTTGAGAAAGAAGAATGGAACTTGAGGAATCAACTTACCTGTCTTCAGGCTCTACTACAAAGCCACAGTCATCAAGACAGTATGGTACTGGCACAAAGACAGAAATATAGATCAATGGAACAAAATAGAAAGCCCAGAGATAAATCCACACACCTATGGACACCTTATCTTTGACAAAGGAGGCAAGAATATACGATGGAGTAAAGACAGTCTCTTTAACAAGTGGTGCTGGGAAAACTGGTCAACCACTTGTAAAAGAATGAAACTAGATCACTTTCTAACACCACACACAAAAATAAACTCAAAATGGATTAAAGATCTAAACGTAAGACCAGAAACTATAAAACACCTAGAGGAGAACATAGGCAAAACACTCTCAGACATAAATCACAGCAGGATCCTCTATGATCCACCTCCCAGAATACTGGAAATAAAAGCAAAAATAAACAAATGGGATCTAATTTAATTTAAAAGCTTCTGCACAACAAAGGAAACTATAAGCAAGGTGAAAAGACAGCCTTTGGAATGGGAGAAAATAATAGCAAATGAAGCAACTGACAAACAACTAATCTCAAAAATATACAAGCAACTTATGCAGCTCAATTCCAGAAAAATAAACGACCCAATCAAAAAATGAGCCAGAGAACTAAATAGGCATTTCTCCAAAGAAGACATACGGATGGCTAACAAACACATGAAAATATGCTCAACATCACTCATTATCAGAGAAATGCAAATCAAGACCACAATGAGATACCACTTCACACCAGTCAGAATGGCTGTGATCCAAAAGTCTGCAAGCAATAAATGCTGGAGAGGGTGTGGAGAAAAGGGAACCCTCTTACACTGTTGGTGGGAATGCAAACTAGTACAGCCACTATGGAGAACAGTGTGGAGATTCCTTAAAAAATTGCAAATAGAACTGCCATATGACCCAGCAATCCCACTGCTGGGCATACACACCAAGGAAACCAGAATTGAAAGAGACACATGTACCCCAATGTTCATTGCAGCACTGTTTATAATAGCCAGGACATGGAAACAACCTAGATATCCATCAGCAGATGAATGGATAAGAAAGCTGTGGTACATATACACAATGGAGTATTCAGTTCAGTTCAGTTCAATCGCTCAGTCGTGTCCGACTCTTTGCGACCCCATGAATCACAGCACGCCAGGCCTCCCTGTCTATCATCATCTCCTGGAGTTCACTCAGACTCACATCCATCAAGTCCGTGATGCGATCCAGCCATCTCATCCTCAGTCATCCCCTTCTCCTCCTGCCCCCAATCCCTCCCAGCATCAGAGTCTTTTCCAGTGAGTCAACTCTTTGCATGAGGTGGCCAAAGTACTGGAGTTTCAGCTTTAGCATCATTCCTTCCAAAGAAATCCCAGGGTTGATCTCCTTCAGAATGGACTGGTTGGATCTCCTTGCAGTCCAAGGGACTCTCAAGAGTCTTCTCCAACACCACAGTTCAAAAGCATCAATTCTTTGGCACTCATCCTTCTTCACAGTTCAACTCTCACATCCATACATGACCACAGGAAAAAACAATGGCCTTGACTAGACGGACCTTAGTCGGCCAAGTAATGTCTCTGCTTTTGAATATGCTATCTAGGTTGGTCATAACTTTCCTTCCAAGGAGTAAGTGTCTTTTAATTTCATGGCTGTAGTCACCATCTGCAGTGATTTTGGAGCCCCCCAAAATAAAGTCTTACTCAGCCATTAAAAAGAATACATTTGAATCAGTTCTACTGAGATGGATGAAACTGGAGCCGATTATACAGAGTGAAGTAAGCCAGAAAGAGAAACATCAATACAGTATACTAACACATATATATGGAATTTAGAAAGATGGTAATGGTAACCCTGTATGTGAGGCAGCAAAAGAGACACCGATGTATAGAACGGACTTTTGGACTCTGAGGGAGAGGGAGAGGGTGGGATGATTTGGGAGAATGGCACTGAAACATGTATACTATCATGTAAGAAACAAATCACCAGTTTATGTTCGATACAGGATAGAGGATGCTTGGGGCTGGTGCACGGGGATGATCCAGAGAGATGATATGGGGTGGGAGGTGGGAGCGGGGTTCAGGATTGGGAACTCATGTACACCCGTGGTGGATTCATGTCAATGTATGGCAAAATCAATACAGTATTGTAAAGTAAAATAAAGTAAAAATAAAAATTAAAAATTTTATTTTGGGTAAAAAAAATAAAAGCAGAAAACACACTGTTCATCTTTTTTTGTTGTTTTGATACATAAATTTCTGCTTTGATTATTATATTTTGTACCATGTGTTTCTTTGTGACATTTTATTTTTAAATCGTTCATGTTCTTTGTGTCAATCATTGAAAATTTAACAGTAATGATACTTATTTCAAATAGCCTTTATACCTTTTCTGCTGCTTTTAATCTGTTGGCACCTGGTAAAAACTATATCAAAGCTTCTTATGAGTTATACTTAATATAAGAATCAATATAACACAAAATGAAACTATATGATTAAGAATTCTAGGCTTTAGTTGAGGAGCTTTGCAACAAAACATTTTGTTCTTAAAAAAAAAAGTCAATGAATGGAATCACCCATATGAGTTGAATAAAATAGTAAAACTATGGATATCTCAATGGAGGCAAAAAACTTTTGACAAAATTATACATATTTATTATGAAAAGTTCTTTCATCTGATAGAGTTTTTAACAACGGCTAACATCATACTTAAGGGTAAAATATGCTTTTTTATGAAATTAAGAATAAGATAAGGCTCTTCATTATCACTTTTATAATTAAAATACGTAATAGTATGAAGACTTTTCCCCTGAATATGAATAAAACCAGATATCCAGTACCACCACTTTATTTTTGAAAAACCTTTAGTTTTATACTGGAGTATAGCTAGTTAACAATGTTGTGATAGTTTCAGGTGGACAGCAAAGGGACTCAGCCATGCATAAGCATGGATCCATTCTCCCTCAAGCCCCCCTCCTATGGAGGCTGCTGCACAGCATTGAGCATAGTTCCCTTGCTGCACAGTAGGCCCTTGTTGGCTATCCGTTTTAATATAGTAGCCTCAGTACCACTTTAATTCAATGTTGTTTGAGAGGTCTTAACCAGAGTTGTCAGGCAAGAAGAAGTTTAGATATCAGATATAAGCATTGATGGACTTTCCTGGTGGTCCAACGGTAAAGAATCCGCCTGCCAATGCAGGAGACACAGGTTCGATCCCTGGTCGGGGAAGATTCCCTGGAATAGGAAATGGCAACCCGTTCCAGTATTCTTGCCTGGAAAATTCCATGCACAGCGGAACCTGGCGAGCTGCACGCATGGGGTCGCAAAGAGTCCACACGACCGAGCAGGCACGCACTATCCGAGGATTCACCTTCCCAGGAATTCAAGTCGTGCCCTCCGAAGTGTCTTAGTTTGGGGCTGGTGAAAGGGAATGTGGAGTGCATAGCGCCCCCTGGTTCCGGGCGCGGTGGAAAGCGTGAAAGAGATGCCAGTCATCAATAGGGGATGAAACTCGAAACTCGAGGAATAAGAAGTTTAGCGTGTATTGCTCTGCAAATCCAGACAGCCTGAGTCCCCAGCTGGGTCCCCTGCCCATCAAGCTATCCCAAACACTCCGTCTTGAATCAGAAGGGGATTTAGAAGCGAGAAGAGGTGGCCGCCGCCAATGCCTTTAATGCCCAGGCCGGGAAGAAAGCGGGTTAGGATCTGATCCCGCTGAGTAGAGGACCCAGGAGCCTCCCGCCCTGAGTGCTCGGTGTGGCGGGGGCGCGCTGCGCGCTGCGGCGGCGCGGGCGCCGTGATGCAGGTGTGACACTCGCGGACTCCTGCCTCCGCCGGGATCGCCCCAGCACCGCGTTCTCCCGAGCAGCCGGCCGGGCCACCCGGACGGACCCCGCTCCGCCCGCACCCGGAGGCGGCCGCGTGCGGATTTCTCACCCAGGTAGGGGACGGCATTGCTCGCTCCAGTGCGTGCAGACCCGGCCGGGGGCGCGGAGCCCGCGCGACCCTGGGGGCTCCCAGGCTCGCCTGCCTGGGCTGAAACGTACACGCTGCTACCTCTGAATGTTGTTTATAGTAAATGGCACAAAGACAGGGGAGAGTCTTGGAAAGCTGGCGCAGAAAAGCAAGCACTTGCCTGCTGCGCGGGGTTGCGCGCCTCTTTGAAGCGGGCATCCCCAAGGGCTGTTTTTAAATCCTGTTTGAACTGTTAGCGCCATACATAGTTTTGCAACTTAGGCTATTGACGTTGATAACTCCCTTTCCATAAGCTTCCTAATTACCCCTTTTAGTTTCAGTTATTTGCAATTAGATGGATGTGTGTGTGTGTGTGTGTGTGTGTGTGTGTGTGTGTGTGTGGTGAATGATGTTGTTGTTGGTTTGTTCTTAAAGGACAGATCGAAACCAGGCTTTCACCTGGTACCTCTGGATTGGGGTTTGTGAGTGTGTATTTGTTTGTGTGGAGGGCGCCCTTCGCGGGCGTGGGAGCCGTTTCTTAGGGACGCGGAGAGGATTTGTTTATAGATGGATTTTAGCGCAAGGAAAAGAACATGATTTGTTCTGCAGGGACGGGTGAGCGGGTGCGTTTAGCCAGGAAGGAGCGAGGCACTGCCGTTTCCTCCGCAGACGGGTGTTAGATATATCTGCTGTCCAGGGTTCAGCCTGGCTGCTGAAACACGATCCTTAAACCAGAAATCACAGATGCAGACTAACTCCTTTTAAAGGTAACTTAACCTCGGTGTCTGGGGCTCTGGTAAGAGCAGACCGGTAGGGTGGGGTGGGGTGCGTGCTCATTTTTAAAAAAGCATGTTCGAAAGCAAATGTGGGTGGTTTTGAGGTTCAGGGAGTGGCAAGTGAAGGATAGGAAGTAGATACCTACAGAGGATAATTAGACATCCTAGCCAGCTCAGTGAGCCTTCTGGTCTACCCTGGTCTCTTCTGTTTCTGCTTCTTGCCCTTTCCAGAAGAGGTCACTTACCCTGCTCGCTCCAGTGGGTGCAGCAAGCACAGCACAGGCTCGCTCTGCATCTTTCTTGAGTCAGCAAATACTGGCCGAGCACCTAGTATGTGTCAGAGGCTGGATTAACCCTGGGGGGTGCAGAGAGCATGAAAACAAAGGCCATTTCCCCAGAAGCTCACATCTGGTGGAGAAGAAACACCTGTAATAAGGAGGTGTGATAAGTTCAGCAATGTAGATGTAGAAAGAATGGTGGGAGCAGGAAGAGAGGGATTAATGTGGCAGTGATTTTTTTTTAAACTTAAGCACTCCTAGGTGAGACATTACCTGAATTTCAGTAGAAATGGGGTCCCTCTCTTGGTCCTTTGGTCTGTAACCCCCATCAGTCTCCCCGTCATCGGCATCAAGGCTGCTGTACGTGCAGAGCTCTGTGAGTTACAGCAGAGTTGGCATTTGCAGTATGTGACCAGATACCAGTAGATACAGACACAGGATGACAACCAAGAGAAGAGAGTGTCCAGTGCAGGACGCCAGGCTTTTTGTTTCTTTAATGGATCGTTTCCCCAAGTTCTAGGACCAGGAAGGTTTGGGAGCAGTACATCACAAAGGCAAGGATTCTGGATAGTTCTGAGGGATTCTCAGAGCAGATGAACTTCTGTCTTCATCTCCTTTGGGTCCCTGACCTGTCTGTGCTTGTCCCAGCTCAGTTCAAAAGGAAAGCTCTGAATTTGGATGTCTCTAAATGGATGGAATAAAGGAAATCTAAAGCTATTCCAACCAACGTGCTCTGGGAAATAAAAATCCAATCTGACAGATTTTTTTTCCTGGACAAAATCTATGGTGGGTGATAGAAAAATGGTAGAATGAAGAACTCTTGTGTTATACATGTTGCCAGAGATGCGTCTTACATGTGTCTTATAACCTAAACTGTCACTAAGGTATTTAAAAAGCAGATTGGCACACTTCAAGGACTGTGGGTTTTGATACTCAAACAGACCTAGGTAAGTGTCTTGTGCAGGTTTCTTAGCCTTGCTTTGGGTTCCTGAGCTGTAAAATGGAGATAACAGTGGAATTCTTATAATATAATTACATCATAAGTGCTTAAAAATATGTTTATTGGGAAATGATCATCATATATAAATTGTTTGACACAAAGTAGGTGCTTAAGAAATGGCAGTTCATTCATTGAGCACTATGTGTCAGGAATTGCTCTGTGTGTAGGGATAAGGACTGAATTAAATAAAGTCCCTCAAGGAGCTTACCTTGTGTGTGTGTGTGTGTGTGTATATGTAAGATAATGGACAAATAAATAACAAGATAATGATGCATTATAGTGGAGAGAAATAAAGCAGAGTAAGAGGAATGGGGAGTCTTGCCAGAGGGCGGGGTGAAGATTGTTATTGTTTAAAATAGCTTGGTCAGGGAAGGCTTTGCTGATGAGTGACATTTGACTGGACCCCTGGGGAAGTGAGGAGTGGGCCAGGCAGATGTCTGAGGAAGAGCATTCCGGGCAGTGTAGCAGCACCTGCAAAACCCTGAAGCAGGAGGGAGGTGTGTTCATAAGAAAACCCAGAGAGGAGTCCAGTGAGGCTGTGGGTGAGTGAGCAAGGGGAGCAGCAGTAGGATTTGAGGTCAGAGGGGCAAGCCGGCAGGGTCACTGGGGTATTGCCTCTCATGATTTCTATTTGTTGCTAAGATTAATATCCTGAGCACTTGAGGAAGGAATTGGCTGACATCTTACACTCGATGTTTAGAAGAAGGCTGGTTGGGAGACATAGGTTCCTAGGTCACTCAGCCTGAGCAAATGCAGCCAGCAGAGGCATAAATCTTTCCAAGGTGATGAGGAGCTCAGTGCAAAACAGTGTTCAGCAACCTTTCATCCAGATCAAGGACTGTTTTAGGGCTTCTTTTGGGCCTTTACCCTGCAATGAAAGAAAGGGCCACCCTTAGCGAACAGTCCTGCAGGTATTGTCCTTGCTAGTTTTTAGTCTGTATTCTTTGAGGATGAAAGTAGTTTCTATGGCTATGGAAAGATATTAGAATCAACTGGAAATACATTGACTGTTGGTGTACTGTTCATGTACCATGAACATGATATTATATGGTGCATTTATTTGAGACTTCCATCTTGTAGGCTGAATACGAGGAAGACCACAATTTGCTGCTCCACCCCTCTGGGACATCGTTCCTCTAAAGCAGGGATCCCCGACCTCTGGGATCTAATGCCTGATGATCTGAGATGGAGCTGATGTAATAGTAATAGGAATAAAGTGCGCAATGAATGTAATGCACTTAAATCATCCTGAAACCATCTCCCCTGCCTGGTCCATGGAAAAACTGTCTTCCATGAAACTGGTCCCTGGTGCCAAACAGATTGGGGACTGTTGCTCTAAAGAGCATGGTTTTGTCAGACTCACTGTTACCAAACAGGAGAGTGTGAGGGGAGGGAGGACAGATAAATTAGGAGTTTGGGATTAAAATACACACATTGGGCTTCCCAGGTGGCGCTAACGGTAAGGAATCTGTCTGCAAGGCAGGAGATGCAGGAGACGCGGGTTTTATCCCTGAGTTGAGAAGATCCCTTGGAGGAGGGCACAGCACTCCACTCCAGTATTCTTGCCTGGAGAATCCCATGGGCCAAGGAGGCTGGTGTGCTGCAGCCCATGGGGCTGCAAAGAGGGGGACGTGACTGAGCAACTGAGCACACACACACACACTATGACATATAAAATAGATGAACAACAGGGACCTACTGCATAGCACAGGAACTGCATTCAGTATCTTCTAATACCCTATAATGCAAACGAATCTGAAAAAGAACTTATATACATATTTATATATTATATGTGTCTGAGAGAATCACTTTGCTGTACACTTGAAATCAACTGGACCCAATTAAAAAAAATAAAGTGCATGGTTTGGGGGATTTGAGAGCTTTCCCCCATGGCTGACCCTAGTGCTGTGGGACTGTTGCAGTGTGTTTCATGGATACAAATGGGGTTGGATGTTTGAGAAGCTGGTCAAAGTTTCTATGAAACAGGATTTGACAAGGTTGGGTCCTGGCTGGGTGGCTGGTTGGGTGTCCCCCAAGTCACCCCTTTAGAAGGCGACTTTCACCTGTGGATTTTTTTTTCCATCCGAGGTCTTGCTGCCTCAGAAAGCCGCTCTGTCCCTCTGGGCTACATCGCAGTGACCTTGCTCACCCCCGACTGTGAATTTGCAGTGGCTGGGACCCTGTGTGGCGTCGCGGGGTGTCTTCTTCTTGCAGATCCCCTTGGTGACAGCCACATCACAAGGAGAAGCTTTCCTGATGAGCACATATTCAGAGCAGAGCAGCTGAGCTGCCTCCCCTGGGGGCTGATCACATACATTAGGGCTGATCTTACCAAGGGGACTACAGGACAAATCTCTCCACAACTTAGCAGCTTAAGACAGCAACCATTTCTCATTTTCTCACATGTCTACGGGCTGGCCAGGCAGTTCTTTAGGTCTGAGTTGGGCTTGATTCATCCCAGCTGGGTTTGTTCATGTGATTTTTGTCTGCTGTTGGAGTGGCTGAGAGCTGGCTGCTTGAGGGTGGCCTTACCTGGGGGAACTTGGCTCTGCTCCGGGTAGTACCACATTTTCCAACAGGCTAGCCCAACATGTTCATATACTATCCCTGGTATCCAAGGGTGGGTGGAAACTTGCCTGACCTCTTGAGGTCTAAGCTTATGCTTGGCACACTGTTGTTTCATCTTTGTCTATTGACAAAAGTAAGTCACAAGACCATCCCAGAGCGAAGGTGTAGAGAGTCTGCCTGCGATGCAGGAGACCAGGGTTCGATCCCTGGGTCAGGAAGATCCCCTGGAGAAGGGAATGGATACCCACTCCAGTATGCTTGCCTGGAGAATCCCATGGACAGAGGAGCCTGGCGGACTGCAGTCCATGGTGTTGCAAAGGGTTGGACATGACTGTGACTGACACTTTCTCTTCAACCCACAAGGTCAGCCCAGAGTGAAGGTGTAGAGACTAGAATACACTTTAAAAAATTATTTACTCATTTGGCTGTGCCAGGTCTTAGATACAGCACGTGGGATCTTTGACCTTTTGTTGTGGCATGTAGGGTCTAGTTGCCTGACCAGGGATGGAACCTGCGCCCCCTGCATTGGGAGCGCAAGGTCTTAGCTGCTGAACCACCAGGGAAGTCCCTGGAGTACACTGCTTGATGGGAGGAGCTATGAAGGCACACTGCAAAGAGCATGGATATGGAGGGAGGAGGGAACTGGACAGTCTTTGCATTCAGTCTGCCATAAGGACGTTAATATTTAAAGCCCCCTTGACTAAGGCTCCTTTTTCCCCAAATTCTGGTTGAATGGACAGTGCCTGAAACTTGCCCTTTTCTTTTTCTCTGTTGTTCTCTGTCTCCATGGCTGATCAGCCTCAGACATATGAATCTTTAGATAGCCATTCATCCACCAGATATTTACTGAGTGTTCCTTACATGCCAGGCATGGGCTTCCCAGGTGGCACAGTGATAAAGAACCTGCCTGCCAATGCAGGATGCACAAGAGACGCAGGTTCAATCCCTGGGTTTGGAAGATCCCCTGGAGGAGGAAATGGCAACCCATTCCAGTATTCTGTGCCTAGAAAATCCCATGGACAGAGGGGCCTGGCGGGCTACAGTCTATGGAGTCCCAAAGAGTCAGACAGGACTGAGCGACTGAGTGCCCACACAAACATGAGGCAAGGTGGCAAGGTCCATCCTCATGAGCGTTCATCCTAGTTGGGGAGATGGCATGTAAATAAGTAAATATGCATTATGTGATGAGAGGACATCAAACAGGGAGAGCAGGATGAGGAGTGCCTGGTTGGGTGGATGAGGAGCAGGGTGAAGGGAGGACTGGGAGTGCTCAGGGTGACATGAAGGAAGAGAATCAGCCAGATGGATGTTTGGGGAAGGACCCTTCTAGGCAGGGAAAGTGACAAGCGTGAAGGCCCCAAGGGAACAGTGTCCTGGTGTGGCCTGGGAACAGAAAGGGCGTTCATGTAGAGGGAGTGAGGATGGAGAAGGTGAGATCAGACAAACTGCTGAGAGCTGGGTAATACAAGGTTATCTAGGGCTTTGTGTAGACTGTGGCTTTTACTCTGAACGTGATGGGAAGCCAGTGGAGAATTTTGAGCACTCGCTGACATTATCTGATTTAAGCTTTACAATGATTACCCGAGCTTTAGACTTTAGAATAGACTTTTGGGGTTAAGGGTGAAAACAGGGAGATAAGGTCAGGAGGCTACTGCAATGATCCAGGCAAGAGATGATGGTAGTTTGGACCAGGGTAGTTAGTGGTGATGGTGAAAAGTCATCAAATTACAGATATATTGCTCTAGCGATTCAGGGATGACTCTACATATTTTGATCTGAGCAACTAGAAAGCGTGGCCCTTTACTGAAATGGAGAAGGAAGAGTAGTGGGGTTTAACTGAACATCCAATGGGAGATGTTAATTTGATAGTTACACGTGTGGGTCTACAGGTGAAGGAAGAGGTCCTAGAAGGAGATACAGACTTGAGTATCGTTAGCATTCTTAATTTGTCCCTTCAGTGAGCCCAGTCCCTGCTGTACCACCAGGGCCCTGCATATTGCTTGGCACATAGTCTGTGCTCAGTGAGTATTTACTGAATGAGTGAATGGAGTCATTCACTCACTGGAGGTGACTGCGGATCTTTGTTTCAGTGGGTCTTGAAGTGTAACTCCCTGAAGTTATTCTTTTTCTTTTCAAGGTCTCATGAGAGCCTTATTGTGGATCCCACGGACTAAAAACAGACTTTAAATGTGAAGGCTCCAATTGCTTATGTCTTATAGAAAACAATGTGTGATGACAAGTAAGAAGGAGAAACAAGTGGGAACCAAAAAATAGCTCATACTTTCAAAAAAGGAGACAAAATCCTGCGGGAGAGGAGGTTGAAATTCAGAGGTGTGATGTTCTTGGGTTATTATTGTCCTCCTCTTAATTTAAGATTAAGCAGAAGCAGGAAAGAATCTTGAAAAAGGAAGATGTTTATTTAAATCGATTTTGTGCCAAGTGAAAGAGTGTCACCAGCTTGCTTGAAAAATCCCACATCTACAGTGACTTGTGTAATCTGTTCCTGTTTATAAAAGGAGAGAAATCCGCAATAGTCTTATAGGAAAAGGGAGGAACAGTTATGGGGTTTAATTGGTGTGACTTTAATTGGAATGACTTCAATCTCAGACTCCAGGTGCTGACCATTTCCTCCCTGTGGTGTGGCTGAATATGTGTGAGTGTGAGTTTTGTTTGTAGTGATATTAGAGGGGGTGGGAGTGAGGAAAAAAGTAGGTACTGCAATGGCAAATGGTTTCCTGTTTGTGTGTGTGTGTGAGAGAGAGGGAGGGAGAGAGAGAGAGACAGAGAGAGAGAGAGAAGGAAAGGGACAACAGTGGGAGAAAAAGAACGGAAGCTGAGAAGGAAATATGAGAAAGGGATATCAAGTTGGCCCCCGTTTGTACGTGTGGATACCAAGCTTGACCATGTTGGAGATTGGATGGAGCAGTGGGATTTGGGATCAAACAAAACTTGGTTTGGACTCAATCTTCCTTACTTTCTAGCTGTGTAAACTGTAGCAAGTTATTTAATTTCCCTGAGCCCTGGTTCCTTCAGTTATAACATGGTGATGGTGATGATGGTGGCAGTGATGGTGATGATGACGGTTGGTGGTGGTGATGAAAGTGATGATGGAAGTAGTAATAACACCCACGTGGTCTGCAGTTTCTTTCATGCTCCTGTTCTTGGAAATGTGTTGGTCTAAATACTAATTAAAGAATTACTGAGTGCACGCTTAGTCATCAGTTGTGTCCGACTCTTTGTGACCTCATGGACTGCAGCCCTCCAGGCTCATCTGTCCATGGGATTCTCCAGGCAAGAGTACTGGAGTGGGTTGCCATTTCCTCCTCCACGGGATCTCCTGACCCAGGGATCAAACCCATGTCTTCTGTGGCTCCTGCATGGCAGGTGGATTCCTTACCTGCTGATCCATCGGGGCTTCCCAAAGGATCACTACATCTAATGAAAGAATTGGGAATTCTAAGTGTAGAGAGAGTTTAGAACCTGTCATTTAATGTTTCCAGTTCTGATGAGATTATTTGCATGAGGCGCCCATCGTGTTCAAAATGAGACAGGTGGATAATAATAGACTTATGAGCTAGAGATTTCTGAGGTGCCTCAAAGGGAAATCAACCTTCCATTCTCTACAATAGGCCAACCCCCCAGCTCAGCTCTGCATTGGCTCATACTTTGTTAGAATTCCTTGATCAAAGTTTTTGAGTCATTTGGATTATGGAGGTGCAGAAACTCTCCATCAGATGCCTCTGGGTTTTGCTCCCATAAAATCTACCCCATGATGTTTTCTACTGGAACATCTGTTGTTTTCCCTACTCCAGGTACATAGTAGGCACACAATACGAGTCTATTTGATTCATGAATGAGTAAATGCTGTTGTGCTTGCTCGGTTGGCTGAGGCTTCTTGGCTTTTCCTCTTTGACCTGGACCAGACGTGACGATGTGAGAGAGTGCAGAGTTTGCAGCATCTAGTGAGTATTCGGCAGCTAAGGGTTTCCCAGGTGGCGCTAGTGGTAAGGAATCCGCCTACCAATGTAGGAAACTTGAAAGATGTAGGTTTAATTGCTGGGTTGGGATCGGGAGGATCCCCTGGAGGAAGGCATGGTAACTCACTCCAATATTCTTCTCTGGAGGATCCCATGGACAGAGGAGCCTGGCGGGCTACAGTCCATGGAGTTGCAGAGTCGGACACAACTGCTTGACTAACATACAACACCCAGCAGTGAATGGTTTCTCTCTGTCCCACCTCCTGGCCTTTGCTGCCATTCTGGCCTCCTCTGGATCAAGGAGCATGGACTCAGGTTTCTCCTGGGGCTCTCAGATGCTTCCAGAGCAAAGACCAAAACTCCCTTGCTGTCCTGACCATGGATTACAGTTCACCCACTGTGTCTCCTGCTGCAGTGAAACCCTGCGCCGTGGCTTCCCTCCTTCACCAGCCCACACAGAAGCCTGTGGTCCTATCACATTTCTCTGTTACTATGGAAGCTCTTGCTCCACGCACTTCCTGTTTCCTTCAGTCTTTAGAGCTTGCTTCTGTCCAGGGCAGCAGTGGGAAGAGTAGCATTAACTTTTTTCTTTTCCCCAAAAGGCAACTGAAAATTCTCCTCTAACCAGAGACCCTGTTTGTGTGTGTGTGTTATTGCTCAGTCGTGTCCGACTCTGCGACCCCATGGACTGTAGCCTGCTAGGCTCCTCAATCCATGGAATTTTCCAGGCGAGAATATGAAGTGGATTGCCATTCCCTTCTCCAGGGGATCTTCCTGACATAGGAATCGAACCCCAGTCTCCCATATTGCAGACAGATTCTTTACCGTCTGAGCCACCAGGGAAGCCCAGTGATTCTGTAACCCCTCAGAAATAGAATTAAATTGAACTCTTAGGAGCTGGAACATATAGGCCATGTCTTCACTTCCATTCCCACTTTATAGACGGGAAACCTGAGGTCCAGAGTGAGGAAATCACAGATGAAGGTACTCTTGGACAAGTGGTGGAACAACCTCATTTCTTTCTCTTCCCGTTCTTTGTAGAGGCAGGAGAAGGTAATTTGGCCAGACTTCTGGGGCCTTCTTGCATCACAGATGTCCTGGTCTAGCAGTTGGCTGTTCAAGCTGGGAGCTGGGGACCATTAACTGCTTCATACATCAAACCCAGATGATGCATGTGTTGGCAGGAGCTCTGGCTCCTGAAAGTCACGTAAGCATGGGGGAGGTGTGTGTATTTCACCCATGTATTTTCATGGCTCCCCATTACTGAAACCTGCCAATGAATACATGTCCGTCCATCAATACCTCCAAACGTACACATTTGTTTTAATAAGTATTTCATTGGCAGGTTCCTTTGGCTTCCCTGGTGGCTCGGACAGTAAAGATTCTACCTGCAATGCAGGAGGCCCAGGTTCAATACCTGGGTCTGGAAGATGCCAGTAAAGGGAATGGCAACCCACTCTGTTACTCTTGCCTGGAGAAGTCCCTGGACAGAGGAGCCTGAGGGGCTATAGTTCCATCCAGTCAGGAAGAGTCAGACACGACTGAGTGACTTTCACTTTCAGTTTTCATAGGCAATTTCCTTTTTGGGCCCAGAACAAGTTCAGGACAATGGAAGGACTTACTTGGACTAGAGGATCTTACTGTTTCAGAGCTGCAGGGACTGTAGGAATCTAAACTCCCTGCTAGGCAAAGACAGGAGCTGAGTCTAGAGAAGGAAATGACTTGCTTAAGGTCCCACAGTCAGGGAGCACTAGAGAGAGGACCAGAGCCCAAGTCAGGCCTGCAGAAACTAAGCTCGTCTGACAGTAGAGAGCAAGAGAGACCACGATCACAGCAGCGCTGTTTACAAGGTATGGAAGCAACCTAAGTGTCCATCAGCGATGACTGGGTAAAGAAGCTGTGTACATACATACAGTGGAATACTAGTCAGCCTCAGAAACAAATGCAGTTTTGCCATTCGCAACAACATGGGTGAACTTGGAGGGTATTATGCTTGGAGAAATAAGTCAGCCAGAGAAAGGCAAATACTGTCTGGGGTCATTTATATGTGGAATCTAAAAAAGAAAACCGGCTAGTGAATATAACAGAAAAGAAACAGACTCACAGATACAGAGAACAAATGAGTGGTCACCAGTTGGGAGAGGGACGTGGGAAGGGGCTGGAGAGGGGTAGGAGATTAAGAGGTACAAACTACGGGGCATAAAATAAACAAGCTACAAGGGTATGTACTGTGCGGCACAGGGAATATCCAACACTTTATAATAACTGTCAGTGAGGCACAAGCTTTCAAAATTGTGGATCAGTGTGTTGTGCTCCTGAAATTTATATAATCTTGTACACTGCTTGTACCTCGATTAGAAAAATTAAGGAAAGAAAGAGAGCGCAGGAAATGAGGCCTGGGTGCCCTTCACGCTGAGAAGCCCTCTGCAGCATGAGGGCTGGTTCCCCCAGGCAGTTGAGAGCCTGGGCGGCTCCCCTGCAGCTTCCTCCGAGAAATCCTCTGGGGGTTTCCCCTGCCGGTGACCCAAGCGCAGGCCCAGGGAGCGGAGCTCCTGGTCTGCCCGCAGCCCCTGCTCTCCTGCCAGGCGCAGGGTCTGACCCTGGCCTCTCGCCTGATCGGGGGCGCAGCAGATGGTGCTGATCGGAGCCCAGCTGGCACGTGGGCGGCTCTGAGGGAGCAGAAATGGCTTGGCGGGGAGGGGCCTGCGCCAGACCAGAGTCCCGGGCGCCCCCAGGACAGGGCTAAAGAGGTCACGGCCATGTCAGGAGTTCCTGACCTTGGCACTGGAGGGCTGAAGGGACACAGTTCCACTCCTGTGCGACACCCCCACCAGGATGAGTGATGAAGGCAGCCCACCCATGGTTGCTTAAATGTCTGTGGGTTATAGGCAGCTGCTTTGAGTATTTTTCAGCAAAGCATAAAAATTAAGCTTGAAGGAAAGGGAAGATCTGGGAAAGCAGAGGAAAGGTGGTAGCTTCAAAATTAGAGTGGTGGCACAGGGAACTCTCGCTCGACGTTACGTGGCAGCCTGGATGGGAGGGGAGTTTGGGGGAGGATGGATACATGTGTGCCTATGGCTGGGACCCTCTGCTGTCCACCTGAAACTATTACAACACTGTCAATTGGTTATGCTCCAATATAAAAGAAAAAGTTAAAAAATGAAAGTAGTAAGAGGATAAGACCACATGGAGTGATGAAGGAGTCGATTAGAAAGGGTCAGAACAAAATCCTTCCTGGTGGTCCAGTGGCTAGGAGCCCGAGCTTCTAGGGCCAGGAGCCTGGGGTTTGATCCTTGGTCAGAAAACTAGATTGCGCAAGCTGCAACTAAAAAATTCCTGTATGTGGCAACTAAAGCCTGGTGCAGTCAAATAAATAAATAAAAATAGATACTAAAAAAGACAAAAAAAGAGAAACGGTCAGAGCAGCATGGAAACAGGATGGGATGCTGAGCTGAGCTCTTCTCTCCCTCCCCACGATGGGTGACCTTGTCTTCATTTGGGGGTCCCAGCCCATCTCTGGCAGAGAAGCTGTGCCAAGCTCCCCGCCTCACCTCACGGGGCTGGGGGCTTCCTGTCTCCGCAGTGACCCAGTGGGGGACCAGGTGGAGCTCTCACAGGCCAGGCTATTCCCGTCAGGATCCATCCGTGTCACTGCCAGGTGGATGTCCTGAGGCTCTCACCCCGTTTTCTCCAGGCCTGTAAAGGTCTCTTCTGGCTGGCTTGAGCTCCCAATTATTCCTGGATTCTTGAGCTTCTTAGAGAGGGTAGAGAAAGCAAAGAGTCCTGGAGTCAGTCTCTCCTGGGTTCTCGGCCTGGTCTTGCTTCTTACTCAGTTGAGATCTTAGGTGAGTCATTTAGCAATGCTGGGCCTCAGTTTTCCGATCAGTAAAATGGGAGTGATGATGGTTTTACCTTCTCTGTAGAGTCACTGGTGGCAGATACTGTTAGATGCTGAATCCTTAGCCCAATGACTAGTTGAGGTCCATTTACAGCAGCAGCTGCTGCAGATTGAGCCTGTCACCTCCAGATTTCCTGTGCACACCCCCAGATGCTCCCTCTGCTCTCACACTGGGAAGACGAGGAAATGCTTAGGACTTGCCCATTTGGGAAACAGAGGGGAAAATCATGCTGGTGTTAGAAGAATCACCTTCAGCATTTGCTCAGCACCTCATATTCCAACAGCAGTGTCCTCACAATAACCCTCAAATAGGCAGCTTATAAATCTGTTTTATTCTCTTATAGATAAAGAAATAGAGACAGCAGAGGTTTCATCTTACAGCAAAGTTAGCTTTGTACTGAGGACCCACATGGATGCATTAGATGTGGTTCCTCTGAGCTTGTAGTTTGATCATGTGACAATAATGATGATTATGATATATATATATATATGATTTCATTTCATTTCATTCTTCTAATCCCTGTGAAGTGGGAGTTTATTGTCTCCATTTCGTCATGGAATAAACTGAGGTTCAGAGAAGTTAAATAAGTTTCCCAAAGGTTATTGTTGTTCAGTCGCTCAGTAGTGTCCGACCCTTTGTGACCCCACGGACTGGAGCACACTAGGCTTCCCTGTCCTTCACCATCTCCTGGAGTTTGCTCAAACTCATGTCCACTGAGTCAGTGGTGCCATCCAACCATCTAATATTTTGTTGTCCCCTTCTCCTCCTGCCTTCAATCTTTCCCAGCATCGAGGTCTTTTCCAATAAGTTGGCTCTTCACATCAGATGGCCAAAGTATTGGAAGTTCAGTTTCAGCATCAGTCCTTCCAGTGAAATTTCAAGGTTGATTTCCATTAAGATTGATGGGTTTGACCTCTGTGCTGTCCAAGAGACTCTAAAGAGTCTTCTCCAACACCACAGTTTGAAAGCATCAATTCTTTGGGACTCAGCCTTCTTTATGGTCCAGTTATCACATCCATACATGATTATTGGGAAAATCATAGCTTTGACTATACAGACCTTTGTTGGCAAAGTAATGTTAGCATTGGTTGAAGGGGAGAATGGACTCGAATGCAAGGCTGCTTAACCTCAGAACGTGTTCTTTGCTGTGTGCTGTGTTCCCTCCCCACCAAGTCCATGACAGCTGGTTAGGTGCAGCTGCTGCTGCTGCTGCTGCTGCTAAATTGCTTCAGTCGTGTCCGACTCTGTACGACCCCATAGACGGCAGCCCACCAGGCTCCCCTGTCCCTGGGATTCTCCAGGCAAGAACACTGGAGTGGGTTGCCATTGCCGTCTCCAGTGCATGAAGGTGAAAAGTGGAAGTGAAGGCGCTCAGTCGTGCTCGACTCTCAGGTGCAGCAATGAGCCTCAATCCATGACCTTGACTCCTGGCTCTCCTGCTCCTGTTGCTACAACCCACAGGCCCCTAAAGGGAGTTTGCAAACATCTGGTTACTTCCTAGTGGGCTTAAACCAGGAACTGGATCCAACTGGATTCCCAGCCTCTGAAGCTATTTTTCTACAAGGTCTTATAAGGACTGCAGTGCCTAGGCTCTGTTGTTGGGAAGCTCATTAATTAATTATGAGACTACAAGGTGAGACGATGATGTCACAGAGATATAAACTGCGTGAATGTTTGTGGGAGCATGGACTATAAGCAGTGATTATTGCTGCATAAGGAGAGAAGACTGAGGGCCAGAAAAACTACTGGACAGGGTGAAGGGGCATTGCTTAACTGGGCCTTGAAGGATGAGTAGGAGTTTTCCAGGAGGGCGCTGGGGAGGAGAATGATATTCCTGATAGAGGAGATCGTTTGAGAAGTAGCTAGACCTGAGAGTGTTCAGTTGATTTCGGAACCACAAGCAAACTGGTGTGGTGAGGTGGTTTTGGCTGGCAGGTGAGGTGGGCGAAGGGGATGGTGGAAGGTGGCATGGAAACACACTGGAACCTCTTGGGGTTTTCCTGTTTTAACTTTTGTTGGAGTATAATTGGTTTACAATGTTTTGTTAGTTCCTCGTGGGAGTTTCAATGTTATTAGGAGTGCAGAGGAGGAAAACCCCCTCCAAACCCACTAACATACTCAGAAGAGCTGATGTTGTCTGGGCTCCTTGAAATGGTCTTTTGAATGTCGAGATAATTACTGTCCTTTGCTTCATCCACAAGGCCTGGCCGTGTGTGAACTGTGTGGATCATAAGTCTGATATAGTCTCCATCACAGACATCCATCCAATTAGAGAAACAACAGCAGTGGAAACTGTGATTGATGTCTTGGAGACCTTCAGTGTACAGAAAGATCCAAGATAGCGTGGAAAATATTTAAGAACTATAAAGAAGTCCTAGACCATAGTTGCCCAGAACGAACAGAACAGAAAGCTCTGTTTTCTGGCTTTAGAGTAGAGGAGAGAGCTGCAAGGGGCCAAGAGGGCCAGCAATCTCTTTGTTAAACCTGCTTCCTACTCTTCCTGGACACACAGACTCCGTCTCCCAGCCTTTTTTTGCAAGTGAGTGTGGCCATGTGACAGGTCTGTTGATGTCATGAGAATGGGTGTGATGGGTACCACTTCCAGGGCCAGCCAGTGACCTTCAGTATGCCCTCCTCCAAGTTCTTTTCCCATCCACTGGCTGGCCCTGCTTGGTGCTGTCTTGTGCAAGAAATAGGCTCTGCCTACGTTAAACTACTGACATTTTTGGAGTTTGTTATAGCAGTTAGCCTACTTTCACCAATACAAAGCTTGAAATTTTAATTAGTAATTCCTCATAAGCTTATAGGAGAAGGCAATGGCACCCCACTCTAGTACTCTCGCCTGGAAAATCCCATGGATGGAGGAGCCTGGTGGGCTGCAGTCCATGGGGTCGCAAAGGGTCGGACACAACTGAAGGACTTCACTTTCACTTTTCACTTGCATGCATTGGAGAAGGGAATGGCAACCCATTCCAGTGTTCTTGCCTGGAGAATCCCAGGAACAGGGGAGCCTGGTGGGCTGCCGTCTATGGGGTCGCACAGAGTCAGACATGACTGAAACGACTTAGCAGCAGCAGCTGCAGCATAAGCTTATGGGAACACATCACAGAGGATCAAGAAGAGCGTTTCTTGATAACATAAAGATGAAAAAGCTACCTGTGGGCTGACCGCTGGGGTACCTGTTTCATGTGAGCTTCTTTTGTTTTAATTTTAAAATTTATTGTATTTCTATTTATTAACATCTATTTTAATATTTAAACTTATTGGGCCTTAGAAAGCATCACTATGAACAAAGCTAGTGGAGGTGATGGAATTCCAGTTGAGCTCTTTCAAATCCTGAAAGATGATGCTGTGAAAGTGCTATACTCAATATGCCAGCAAATTTGGAAAACTCAGCAGTTGCCACAGGACTGGAAAAGGTCAATTTTCATTCCAATTCCAAAGAAAGGCAATGCCAAAGAATGCTCAAACTACTGCACAATTGCACTCATCTCATACACTAGGAAAGTCATGCCCCAAATTCTCCAAGCCAGGCTTCAGCAATACGTGAACCGTGAACTTCCAGATGTTCAAGTTGGTTTTAGAAGAGGCAGAAGAACCAGAGATCAAATTGCCAACATCCATTGGATCATGGAAAAAGCAAGAGAGTTCCAGAAAAACATCTATTTCTGCTTTATTGACTATGCCAAAGCCTTTGACTGTGTGGATCACAATAAACTGTAGAAAATTTTGAGAGAGATGGGAATACCAGACCACCTGACCTGCCTCTTGAGAAATCTGTATGCAGGTCAGGAAGCAACAGTTAGAACTGGGCATGGAACAACAGACTGGTTTCAAATAGGAAAAGGAGTACGTCAGGGCTGTATATTGTCACCCTGCTTATTTAACTTCTGTGCAGAGTACATCATGAGAAACACTGGGCTGGAAGAAGCACAAGCTGGAATCAAGATTTCTGGGAGAAATATCAATAACCTCAGATATGCAGATGACACCTCCCTTATGGCAGAAAGTGAAGAAGAACTGAAAACCCTCTTGATGCAAGTGAAAGAGGAGAGTGAAAAAGTTGGCTTAAAGCTCAACGTTCAGAAAACGAAGATCATGGCATCTGGTCCCATCACTTCATGGGAAATAGATGGAGAAACAGTGGAAACAGTGTCAGACTTTATTTTTGGGGGCTCTAAAATCACTGCAGATGGTGACTGCAGCCATGAAATTAAAAGGTGCTTACCCCTTGGAAGGAAAGTTATGACCAACCTAGATAGCATATTGAAAAGCAGAGACATTACTTTGCCAACAAAGGAGTCTAGTCAAGGCTATGGTTTTTCCTGTGGTCATGTATGGATGTGAGAGTTGGACTGTGAAGAAAGCTGAGCATTGAAGAATTGGTGCTTTTGAACTGTGGTGTTGGAGAAGACTCTTGAGAGTCCCTTGGACTGCAAGGAGATCCAACCAGTCCATTCTGAAGGAGATCAGCCCTGGGATTTCTTTGGAAGGAATGATGCTAACGCTGAAACTCCAATACTTTGGCCACCTCACGCGAAGAGTTGACTCATTGGAAAAGACTCTGATGCTGGGAGGGATTGGAGGCAGGAGGAGAAGGGGACGACAGAGGATGAGATGGCAGGATGGCATCACTGACTCGATGAACGTGAGTTTGAGTGAACTCTGGGAGTTGGTGATAGACAGGGAGGCCTGGTGTGCTGTGATTCATGGGGTCGCCAAGAGTTGGACATGACTGAATGACTGAACTGAACTGAAAATAGTTATACTGCACAGTATTTAAAAAGTCCAATAATTTCGATAGGCAGAATCACCGTATGATTCAGCAATCCCACTCCTGGGCACATATCCAACAAAACTGCAATTCAAAAAAATATATGCACCCCTGTGTTCATAGCAACGCTATTCATAATAGCCAAGACATAGAAGCAACTAGAAAGGGACAATTTAAATGTCCCTGGTGGTATATGTCTTATATATATGTGTGTGTGTGTGTGTACACAATAGAATAGTACTCACCCAGTAAAAAGAATGAAATAATGCCATTTTGCAGCAACATGGATGTAACTAGAGATTATCATACTAAGTTGTTGTTGTGCTTCAGTCACTAAGTTGTATCTGACTCTTTGCCACCCCATGGACTGCAGCAAGCAGGCTTCCCTGTCCTTCACTGTCTCCTGGAGTTTGCTCAGATTCATGTCCATTGAGTCAATGATGCCATCCAATCATCTTATCCTCTGTTGCCCCCCTTCTCTTTTTGCCTTCAATATTTCCCAGCATCAGGGTCTTTTCCAGTGAGTCGGCTCTTCACATCAGGTGGCCAAAGTATTGGAGCTTCAGCTTTAGCATCAGTCCTTCCAATGAATATTCAGCATTGATTTCTTTTAGGATTGACTGGTTTAATCTCCTTTCTGTCCAAGGGACTCTCAAGAGTCTTTGCCAGAACCCAATTTGAAAGCATCAATTCTTTGGCACTCAGCCTTCTTTATGGTCCAGCTCTCACATCTGTACATGACTACTGGAAAAACCATAGCTTTGACTATATGGACATTTGTTGGCAAAGTGATGTCTCTGATTTTAAATACGGTCTAGGTTTGTCATAGCGTTTCTCCCAAAGAACAAGTATCTTTTAATTTCACGGCTGCAGTCACCATGTGCTGTGATTTTGGAGCCCAGGAAAATAAAATCTGTCACTGTTTCTACTTTTTCCCCATCTATTTGCCTCGAAGTGATGGGACTGGATGCCATGATCTTAGTTTATTGAATGTTGAGCTTTAAGCCAGCTTTTTCACTCTCCTCTTTCATCCTTATCAAGAGGCTCTTTAGTAAGTCGGAAAAAGGAAGACAAATACCATATGATGTCAGTTGTATGTGGAATCTAACTATGACACAAATGAACCTATCTATGAAACGGAAACAGAGTCCTGGACAGAGAACAGACTGAGGGTTCCTGAGGGAGGGGGTTGGGGGAAAGGTGGAATGGGAAATGGGGGTTAGCACATGCAAGCTTTTATATTCAGAATATAAGCAACCAGGAGGTTCTTCAATGCAGGAAAGGGCGCAGGGTTAAATGGCCAGTGTTTCCTCTGATGACTCTTCCTTGAGCCTATGCACTCTGAAAAGACTCAAGTTCAATATTTTCCCCTTCCTCCCACATTGTTTCTGACTTCTATAAAATGATGAGGATATCTTGTAACATTTGATATCATTCAAAAAATAATAATTTTTTACACTGAAAACCGGGGAAGTTCTTGTCACATAAATTACGTAAATAATTAAGAGTGTTGGATCTCCTTGTATTATGCAATGTGGTTGAGCATCTTACTGAGAGCAGTGCTGGGTGAGTGAGGAAATCTTCTAGGAAAAAAGCTCCATCTTTGGTGAAATGTGCCTGACGACCACAGAGCATATATGCCTCAGATAAGACTGGCTTCTCCAGGTGTGTTGACCATCTGTATCCTATATTGTAGTTTGGACCATCCACTGAAACCTGAAGTACTTAACAGGTAGATTTGGTCTTTTGGCCCCTGATGCTATAGTGTAGATCCCCAAAGGGCTTGATGAAAGGTGTGACCAGATGCTTACTGGCCAGTGTGTTCTCAAAGGCTGGTGTCTGAGGTTGTAGAAGGTGTTTGAGGCCCAAGTGTAGCACAAAAAATTTGATTCTTGCTCAAAAGTACACTTTGCAGTTATATTTCTATTTTGTAGCTTTTATCTTCTAGGATCCCACTGATCTATTATTCTAGTATGAAGTGGTGGGCTTCTAGATTAGCCACAGTTTTTCCCCTGGTGAATACTATCAGAATATTACAGTGAACACTGGTGGAGTCCCCAGCTCACATTCCACACAGAGGATTCATCTCAGCAGTGATAACCCCATTCACTTTGTTAGTGATTGGCTCAAAAGTGTGACTCAGTTCTGGCTAATGGGAAATGAGGGTAAGTAAACAAAGCGGCATCTGGGAAAGGTTTTTTTTGGTCCTAAAGTGGGAAAAAAAACCCCAAAGAAACCACAGTCCTTTTTCTTTCTCTGCACGTTGTCACATGTACATACTACACCTGGAATTGTGGCAGCCATCTGGCTACAGCTTGAGGCTGAAACCAGTGTGAGAGATGGCAGAGCACAGATGTGGAAGGAACCTGGGCTCCAGATGATATGTCAAGGTTTTAGTGAATCAGCTCATTCTGGAATCCTCCCATCTGGACTTTCTGCTTCCTTATTGCTTAAGTCAGTTTCTGTTTCATTGTGACAAAATAATTTTTTATGTGGAAAATACTGTTGGCTGCCTCGTCAGTATTTTTTATCCTTTTCTTCATTACCATGAGAACCTCACTTTTTTTTTCTTTTTTCCGCCAGAGAGGAAAGGGCAATATACTCAGCTGAAAATGTTTTCTCTTCAGCTTTCTTTTCAGCTAGAGATGGCTCCAGTTCTAGCTACTGAGATATAGATGCAAAGTTCTGAGTGGGGCCTTGGGGAAACCTTTTTAATAGGAATAGGCTTTTTCCACCTTCTAAACTGTTTATCATACTTAGAATGATAGGTAATATGTGCTGAATTATGGAGTAGTTCATCTAGATATATTATTGAGCAGATGGTCTTTAGAATTTAAAGTTACCATATGTAAAATCGATGGTGGTGGTGGTTTAGGCACTAAGTCCTGTCCGACTCTTGTGACCCCATGGACTGTAGTCCACCAGGCTTCTCTGTCTATGAGATTCTCCAGGTGAGAATACTGGAGTGGATTGCCATTTCTTTCTCCAGGGGATCTTCCCGACCCAGGAATCAAACCTAGGTTTCGCACATTGCAGGCAGATTTTTTACCGACTGAGCTATGAGGGAAGCCCAAAATCGATAAAAATCGATAAAATCGATAAAAATCGGTAAAATCAGTAAAATCAATAGCTGGTGGGAATTCATTGTATGATGCAGGGAGCTCAAAGCCAGTGCTCTGTCACAACCCAGAGGGGTGGGAGGGGGTGGGACGGGGTGGGAGGGGGTGGGACGGGGTGGGACGGGGTGGGACGGGGTGGGAGGGGGTGGTCCGGGGTGGGAGGGGGTGGGAAGAGGGAGGTAGGTTCGAGAAGAGCACGTACGCATGCCTGTGGCTGATTCATGTTGGTGTATGGCAGAAACCAAAACAATGTTGTAAAGAAATTATCCTCCAATTAAAAATGAATTAAAAAAATAAAAAAAAATAAGAGAAGCATATCGTATACTAAGACACATATCTATGGAATCTAGAAAGATAGCACTGCTGAAGCTGTTTGCAGGGCAGCAGTGGAGACACAGGCTTAGAGAGCAGGCTTGTGCACAGCAGGGGAAGGAGAGGGCAGGGGGAGTTGAGAGAGCAGCCCTGAAACGCATCCCAAGCCACATGTAAAACAGACAGCCAGTGGGAGTTCGCTGATGCAGGGAGCGGGAAAAAAAAATGAAGGTGACTTCAAGCTTTGCAAAAAAACTCCAACAAATTAAAATATGGCTTTGTTGCCACTGTTTAGTTTCGATATCTATGCCGTTTATACTCAACTTGATGTCCTTTTTCTTTTTTGAAAGAGTTTTTAAAAGTTCGTTTTTTGTTAACAAATTATCAAACAGTGGTAGTTCTGTTTTCTGGTGTTGCTCAGTAATGCACCATATGTATTTATTTACCTATTTTTCTCTTTACCTGTTGATTCTGTTCACCCATTTCTCCAATTCCTTCTGTCCTTGGAAGGAAGGAGGACTGTTCTCTGTGTCTATGAGCATGTTTATTTATTTGTTTAGTAGATTCCACATATAAGAGAGAGCTTGCAGTATTTTTCTTTCTTTGACTTACTTCACTTAGCAGAATGCCATTAAGTTTGTCACAAGTGGCATGGTTTCGTTCTTTTTTTATGGCAGAATAATATTCTATTCTTTATCCATTCATCTATTGATGGACATTAGGTTGCTTTTGTATCTTGACTGTTGTAAACAATGCTGCAATGAACATGGGGGGTACATATATCTTTTTGAGTTAGTGTTTTCATTTTCTTCAAATAAATACCTAGAAGTGGAACTGCTGGATCATATGGTAATTCTATTTTTCAGATTTTGAGGAACCTATAGCACGTTTTCCATAGTGGCTGTGCCAATTTATGTTCCCACCAACAGTGTACTAAGGATCTCTTTTCTCTACAGTCCTCATCAACACTTGTTCTTTCTTATCTTTTTTGTAATAGCCATTCTAACAGGTATGAGGTGATAGCTCATTGTAGTTTTGATTTGCATTTCCCTCATGATTAGTGATATTGAGCATCTTTTCATGTGACTCTTGGTGGTTTTCTTTGGAAAAAAGCATGATGTAAGGTAGTGGCCAAGTTTCTTTCTTTTCTATGTGGCTGTCCAGTTTTCCCAATGTCATTTATTAATAGACTTTCCTTTCTGCAGTGTATATTCTTGACTCTTTTGTTGTAAATCAATTGACCATATATGCATAGGTTTATCTCTGGGCTCTTTATTCTGTTCCATTGATCTATGTGTCTGATGTTTTTGCCAACACCAAAAATACACTGACAATACTGTAGTTTCATGGTATATAGGAAGATACCTTCATCTTTGTTCTTCTCTCAAGATTACTTTGGTTTTTTGAGTTTTTTGTGTGTGGTTTCATACAAATTTTAGGATTGTTTGTTCTATTTCTTTGAAAAAATTCTGTTGGAATTTTGATAGGGATTGTATTAATGATGCTATTATTTTAAAACATATTTCAATTTTTTAGAGCAGTTATAAGTCGACAGGAAAATTGAGAGGAAGATACAGAGAGTTCTCATCCCTCTGCTCCCAAACATGCACAGTCTCTGCTGTTATAGGATGCCCACCGAAATGGGACATTTGGTGCCACTGATAAGCCTACACTGACACCTCATGATCTCTCAAAGTCTGTGCTTTACCTTAGGGTTCATTCTTGGTGTTTCCCATTCTGTGTGCCATAGCATCTTGAAGCCAAGCAGCTTGGTTTGATACTTATAGGTTATATAACCTTGGACAAGTAGTTTAACTTTTCAGAGCCTCAGTTTCCTCATCTGTAAAATGGTCATAGTAATATGTACTTTCAGCGGTTATTGGGGTGCATTTATTGAGGAGATAGTGCTTTGCAGACCACATGGCACTCAATAGGTGTTTTCCCTCTGGACTGAAAGCTCCCTGGGAGCCAACACTGTATCATCTTATCTACCCCTAAAGCTCTGGTGTCTACCAGTCCCTGGCAGACAAAGTGCTCAATGGTTAGTTATTTAGCAATCTTGGAGTACCTTTGAAAAAATAATTAATTAACTTTCGGCTGTGCTGGGTCTTCATTCCTGCCCAAGAGCTTGCTCTGGTTGTGGAGAGCGGGGGTCTACTCTCTAGGTGCAGAGCCTCTCGTTCCAGTGGCTTCTCTTGTTGCAGAGCATGAGCTCTAGCGCTCAGGGCCTTCAGTAGCTGTGGCTCATGGGCTTAGTTGCTTCCCAGCATGTGGGATCTTCCCAGACTGGGGACTAAACCTGTGTGTTCCCTCCATTGTCAGGTGGCTTCTTAACCACTGGACCACCAGGGAAGTCCCACACTTGGAATACTTTAAACCAGTCTGTGCATTTCAAAGGAGAAATGCTGTAAGCCTGGCTTGGAGAATTGAGACGGGTGATGGAGGAACGTGAAGAGGGTCTACCACCTTGGCCTTGGGGTGCTGAAGGGTTAATAATCAGCTCACCAGAGGGCTAGAGAACAGGAATTTGCAAGAGAAGGTGGGGGTGCTTTCCGTTTCTAATGTGTGTGCATGAGATTGCTCTATATTTGGATGATGGCTCTCTCATCTGAGGGTTAATCCTCTTTGTCCGAGTCATCCAGCCCGGGGATTAACTGCTTTAAACTCCAAGCCTCACTGTCCCTGACAATGTGAGTTTTGTGTTGCCAAGAACTGGGGCTTTCAGGGGTCAGTTTTTATTGACCCAGCACACAAGGCTCCTTTGTGATCACTAAATCCTGACCCCTTAATACTATGGAGAGAGAGACTGAGGCCCCTTTAGGGGAGGTAACATTATTTCCTGTGGCAGATTTATGATCAGAGCCCCTGTTTCCAGCCTGGAGTTCTCTCTTCTGCTCTGTGCTAGTGTTTAATGAAGGTTTCAGAAGAGGCTTAGCTGAAAGAGCAAAACAATGGATTGGAGTGCTGGAGTCCTGATGTAAATTCCATATTGTGTTCTGGGGAAATCTCCAGTATGTCTGGGAAAAGTCTAGCTGGCTCCTTTGCTAATAGATGGTCTATTTGGAAACACTTCCACGGGTCTTGAGTCCCCCACCACTTTTGACTTTGGGTGCCCAGCTCCCAATTCCCTTTCTGGGATCAAGAAAATCTGGCTGACTCCACTGGGGTCACATCCCTGTCCTGGAGACCACTCTTTGAGTCCCACATGGTGTGAGGGAAGAGGAGTTCCTTAAAGGGAAATTGAGGATTTGTTACCAAAAGAAGGGGAATTGGTTATTGGCCATGGAAACCCCCAGTGTCTGCCACAGATACTCAGCTGACTTCTCTTGCTTAACTAAAGATTATAAAGTATTAGTTTTGTTGATATGTATCAAAGACGTTAAAGTCTGGCTATGTCTTCATCTTTCCTTCTTTTCTAAGGGATTCTGAATCTACTCTTTTTAAAAAATATTCATTTATTTGGCTGAATTGGGTCTTAGTTGTGGTACACAGGGTCTTCCTTGTGTCATGCAGGATCTTTCATTTGCAGCACCTGAAACTCTAGCTGTGGCATGGGGTCTTTAGCTGTTCCATAGCATGTGGGATATTAGTTCCCTGACCAGGGATTGAACCTCTGTCCCCTGTGTTGCAAGGCAGATTCTTAACTGCTGGACCACCAGGGAAGTCCCATGCTTTCCCTATTCTTGCATTTTAAGAATTAGAATATGAACAATTCAAAGGTAGCTTCCCCTCCATCCCTGAAATCCCCATACATCTATATTCAACAAATATTGATTGACTGCTCACCATGCTAGGCATTGGGGTTAGTGGTGCGGAAGGAAGACTCAATCCTTGTCCTCTGAATTGCTGGCTTGTCTGTAACTTGAAGACCTGTAAGCCCGACTGCTGGCCATCAGGGGTACTAACTTTGGTTAAAAAAGGGAGTGCGTCATTGAATCACACTGATGAGTTATTCTGCCAAAGAACGTGACTTCACATTCTCCCTGCACGCAGAATATCCTGAAAATTGGAAGAGACAAAAAAACCCATCTTGGGACCAAACGTCTTGCTACTGTGTTCTCCTGAAATGGGGAGAGTGGGTGGCTTTGACTTGTGCTGCTTCTGTTTGCAGGCTGTGAACGAGAACGGGCACTCCAGCCTGCTTTGTTGTTGTGTGGCGGTGTTTGAACACTGGACAGCGTATTGCTTTGCTATTATCAGGTTACTTGTATAAGCCTAGCAGCTGGCAATTGTGTAATCGTTTTTAAAAGAAAAAGCCAGAGATATTTGCTTAGAGAGAATTTCTAAAAAGGTAGAGAATGAGACATGCGGTGCAGTCCCATGCAGAACAACCCCAGCAGTTGGATGATTGCTCTTCACAAAGGCAGGATTGTTCCTTGGTTAGAATTCCCCGTGGGACTTCCCCTCTTCAAAGTTCAGGGATGGGTCATGCATTCTGGAAGGGAAGCCTGTCTCATTTTCTCTGCACACACTGACAGAGCTGGAAAAGTTGCCTTGGCTCTTGGGATCTAGTCAATCTTATGCTGAGAGCCTTGCAGCTCTGAGTCCAAAGTCAGTCCCAGGATACAGACCCTGGAGAGCATAGAGCTGCGCTTTTCTCTCTTCCTGTTTCATGTTCCCACTGTGGTCAGATGACTGGATTTGAAGCTTGTCTCCTTCACTTGCTAATTGTGCTTAAGTGCTCTGTGCCTCAATTTTGTTATCTATACAATAAAGATAACATCAGTGGGGCTCTGTCTCATACAGTTGTGATGAGAAAGAAATTAAATGAGGTACTACAGTGCTCAAGACTTCCCAGGTGGCTCAGTGGTACAGAATCTGTCTGCTACTGCAGGAGACTCAGGACAGGGGTTCAGTTTCTGGGTTGGGAAGATCCCCTGGAGTAGGAAATGACAGTATTCTTGCTGAGGAAATCCCATAGACAGAGGAGCCTGGTGGTTACAGTCCGTGGGGTTGCAGAGTTGGACACAACCGAGTAACTGAACATACATGCACTATAGTGCTCAGCATAACGTTGGGCAGATACCAAGTGTATCAGTCAGCTATTACTGCCTGAGAATAATAATGCTGCATAACAAACATCCTCAGATTGCTCAGTGACTGACACAATGAACTGTATTTACCTCACTCATGAGTTTGTCAGTCGAATAGAGAGGCTCTCCTTCATGTTGCAGGTCAGGTGCAGATCTGCTCGGTGCGTCTCTCATCCAGCTCCTTGGATGCTACAGGCAGCTACTAAGGATGTGTCCTTCTCATGGCAAATGGTAGGAGGACATGAGAGACGCCTAACTGTAAAAGTGAACTGAAAGCCCCTGTGCATGTCCTGTTGCTGACATTTCATTGGCCAAAGCAAACCACATCGCCAAACCCAACACCAACGAAGTGAGAAAGTACACATCTCTCACAGTGGAAAACACTGCCACACTATTTGGCTAAGAGTGTGGATTGTAATTGTATTCCATTGGGGAGAAGAATTGGGAATAATGATTTGAACCGTCACAGCAAGTCATTTATAGAACAGGACGTTGAGTGGAGATTTTCTGTTGTTGTGCAGTTGCTAAGTCATGTCTGACCCGTGGACTGCAGCACGCCAGGCCTCCTTGTTCCTCGCCATCTCCTGGAGTTTGCTCAAACTTGCGTCCATTGAATCGGTGATGTTATCCAACCCTCTCATCCTTTGCTTCCCTCTTTTCCTTTTGCCTTCAATCTTTCCCAGCATCAGGGTTTTTTTTTTTTTTTTTTTCCAATGAGTTCATATGAGGTGGCCAAAGTATTAGAGCTTCAGGATCAGTCCTTCCAATGAGTATTCAGGGTTGATTTCCCTTACAATTGACTGGTTTAATCTCCAAGCTGTCCAAGGGATTCTCAAAAGTCTTCTCCAGCACCACATTTTGAAAGCACCAATTCTTCAGTGCTTAGCCTTCTTTATGAAAATTTTCTATCGTTCCAGAATAGGCATTCAGAGGGCAAATTTGAAAATATGAAGTTTTAGGCACTCTGTGTTTACACTGAGCCACAAATAACCAGGGGGCTTCCCGGATGGCTCAGTGGTCAAAAATCCACCTGCTAATACAGAGACATTACTTTGCCGACTAAGGTCCGTCTAGTCAAGGCTAGGGTTTTTCCTGTGGTCATGTATGGATGTGAGAGTTGGACTGTGAAGAAGGCTGAGCACCGAAGAATTGATGCTTTTGAACTGTGGTGTTGGAGAAGACTCTTGAGAGTCCTTTGGACTACAAGGCGATCCAACCAGTCCATTCTGAAGGAGATCAACCCTGGGATTTCTTTGGAAGGAATGATGCTAAAGCTGAAACTCCAATACTTTGGCCACCTCATGAGAAGAGTTGACTCATTGGAAAAAACTCTGATGCTGGGAGGGATTGGGGGCAGGAGGAGAAGGGGACAACCGCGGATGAGATGGCTGGATGGCATCACAGACTCGATGGATGTGAGTCTGAGTGAACTCCGGGAGACGGTAATGGACAGGGAGGCCTGGCGTGCTGCAATTCATGGGGTCGCAAAGAGTCGGACATGACTGAGCGACTGAACTGAACTGAACTGAATACAGGAGACACAGGAGATGCAGGTCCAGTTGCTGGGTTGGGAAGATCCCCTGGAGGAGGAAATGGCAACCTGCTCCAGTATTCTTGCCTGGGAAATCCCATGGACAGAGGAACCTGGTGGACTACACAGTCCACGAGGTTGCAAAGAATTGGATGTGACTGAACATGCACACACAAATAACTGGGGCCCCTTGTGACTTTCCAAGAGGTATCAAATCTGGCCTTGGAGCCCTCAACTCTAAGCCTCCAGGTCTACATAGGTATAAAGATGGAAAAGAAGGCATCATCTGTGGAATCTTCACCTGTAGAACGTACTTGCTTGAGGTGAAGGACTGTTTGCTCCCCATGAAGTCAAGTGAAGGGACCTTGAGAGATTCCCTTATACAGACTGGAGATTCTTGCAAAGAGGGCTATGGGGCATCTTATACCCACAGACACTCCACCCCTCTGTGGTTCTGCTGGAGTGTATTGAGCTTGGAGGGCTTGATGTGTCCCCTGGAGTTTAGAGCAGTGAAAACATGGAGTGCCTCCTTTGAGTCTGGAAATTTTGACAGGTAGGAGGCTTAATAGAGTAGCCCATACCAGCAGGGAAACATGGATGGTGATACAGTGCCAAGGGAAGAAAAGGACCTTTTTCTCATCCATTCACTGAGGCTTTAGAAGGTACTGAAGGCTCCTTGGAAGGAAGCATAAAGCTTAGGGGAGGAGCAGGCGCCCCAGGGCTGCCTAAACAGTAGCTAAATCACAGCAGGGGGAAATCTATTGGGTTGGCCAAAGAGTTCATCTGGGTCTCCCCATAAGATGCTGCAGAAAAACCCGGATGAACTTTTTGGTCAGCCCAATACTTGAAGTAGTGGCTGGATGCATGGTCAGCTAGAGGGTGTGAGCTGGGACCCAGTTGCCCCTCTGTGAGATGCTCCTCAGTGCTGCAAAAAGCTAAGGTGAGCTGAGCCTTGCCCCAAGAAAGCAGCATACCTGGGAACTGCTGGCATTAGAGGGGCTGGTATAGACCAGAGCAATGCCAGGAGGGACATCTCCGTTACCGTAATTATTGTTTTGCCTCTGCGTCACTCAGCATTCCAGTTGAACAGACAGAATCGATCTGCTGCCTTCCTCCACTTCCAGCCCCTCTTTCTAGCTCCTTCCTGCCTCCTTTCAGCTCTGCTTGGAGCCTGGCACATTTCATGTACTCGCTAATCAGCTCTCCCCATGTGGAGGCAGGGCACAGGGGTGTGGGCATGCTGGCTGATCTGCCTGGGGCTCCCAGCGCTTACTCCTAATCCCCAGCCTCTGTCTGGCTGGCAGCAGATGGGATCCTCTGTGGGGAGCTCACCCAGGATGCTCCACTTTTTAGGATAAGGCAAGGTCCAAAGAACAAAAATAAAATTCTGCTACTGAGTGTATATTTGCAAGGAGCAAACGGTTGGCATTCCTAGGGGAATAAGAGTTTCCCAGTGGTGAGCTATATATATGTATATTTTAATGATAAATCTTTCCTTAATGTCAGGGAGAGTTTCAGTGGTTAAAGTGTATGAGGGAAAAGGATAAAATGTGCCTGAGGTCTAGTCTGAGTACAAAGTTCTAGTGAGCAATCCATTCATTCTTCTGTTTAGGTTGGGGTCACTTGCTGAGTTGCCTGAATTTAGCAGATGACAAATCCCCCCACTGTGGCTCTGGTTGTTGTAAACTATTATATTAATAACACACAGAATGTGAGTTATTCCAAGACTCATGTTTGCAAGGGAATTTGAAATTACCAAAATGTATTGGTGAAATTATTCAAGTTTGTCATTCAGGTCACTGGTTTCTTTATGCTTACTAATTTTTTTCTGATTAGCTTGATAATATTTGCTATTGAATAAGATTTGGAAAATAGTAAAACTTATATATTATAAAGTTACTCATACTGCCAAGTTACTTTTCAGAACATGGTGCTAATTTACCCTACGACCAGCAATGTATGAATGCCCCTCAATGCATCCTTGATGTTTAATTATGAAAAAAATAAAAACACGGTCTATTTGTTCACTGAGACAAGATGTTACTTTTCATGTATTTTATGGCTAACATGATTGAGCACTTTGCTTATTGACTAATTGTATTTCCTTTTTTTTTTAAGCATTGTCTTTCCATGTCCTTTGTCCATTTAAAATTGAGTGTTAGTGTTTTCCATATTTGTTAGTAAAAACTATGTGCGTATTGAGGTTACTAAATCAGTGACTCATAATTACTGTAATCATGTTCCAATCTATTTGCCTTTAATTTTGTACTTATATGGTCTTCTTGCCATGAAGCAATCTAATTTTTATGTATTCATATTGCTAGTGTTTTCAGTTAAAATTCCATTCTTTTCATGCTTAAGTTTGTCTTTACCCTAAAATTTCCTTACCCTGTAAATTTGGACTGTTTTTACCATTTTAATTTTATATGTGAGCTATTAATCATTTTTACTTTGTTATGCTCTCATGGTGGGAGGTAGGGAATTAATCTCTATTTTGTTGTTGTTCAGTCACTCAGTCGTGTCCAACCGTTTGTGACCCCATGGACTGTAGCCCGCCAGGATCCTCTATCTGTGTAATTTCCTGGGCAAGAATACTGGAATGGGTTGTCAGTTCCATCTCCAGAGAATCTTCGCAACCCAGGGATCAAACCTGCTACATTGGCAGGTGGGTTATTTACCACTGACCACCAGGGAAGCCCAACTCTATTTTAGTTCATTTTATCTGTTGTTGATCAGTTCTTCAGCACCACTTAGTGAATACTCCTTTCCCCACTGAGTTGAAAACCCACTTGTATATTTTGCTCTATTTGATCTCTCTTTCTCAAACTCATGTAATTATTATACTTTTATGTTCTGCTTTAATGTCTAGAAGTACAAATCCATCTTCAGTCTTACTTTTAAAATGTTCCTTTGGTATTTGGCTCAGATGGTAAAGAATCTGCCTGCAGTGCAGGAGATCAGAGTTTGATCCCTGAGTTGGGAAGATCTCCTGGAGAAGGGAATGGCAACCCACTCCAGTATCCTTGCCTGGAGAATTCCATAGACAGAGGAGCCTGGTGAGCTACAGTCCATGGGGTCACAAAGAGTTGGCTGAGTGACTTTCACTTGGGTATTTTCACCCATTTATTCTTCCAGGTGAATTACTGAGTTATGTTGCCAAATGTGTTGAGAAGCCAGAGCTGGTGTATTGAATTAAGAATATGCAAACTCTGACCTGCTGAATGAGGGGGTACAAACCATCTGCATAGGATTGGCAAGTGGCTCCTTCAGCATCTGAGGTTCCACTTTGGGGAAGGGGAACTTCAGGGGTGGTTTTATTAAATTTTTTAAAATTTACTTTTAATTGAAGGATAATTAGAATATTGTGATGGTTTCATGCATCAACATGAATCAGCCATGGGTGTACATACATCCCCTTCCCCTTCAACCTCACTCCCACTTCCCCCCCACTCCATCCCTTTAGGTTGTCCGAGAACGCCAGCTTTGGGTTTCAGGGGTGGGTTTTGATTGAAGGTGCAGTTTCAATACGCTTGCACAGTAGGAAGCGAGTGGGCACAGTTGTGGCAAGGGGAAGGGCAGTCTTCTGTCCCAGGTCACGATCCAGCAAGAGACTGAGGGCAGTGTAGTAAGCGCGTGTTGCTTATAAGGTGGTTGGACCAGAAGTTCCTGATTTTTCATGGGCTTAACTCTGTGTGGTTATTTTATTTTTATTAATTAATGTTTTAAAAATTGGAGGATAGTTGATTTACAGTGTTGTGTTGGTTTCTGCCATATAATAATGTGAGTCAGTCATAACTATAAGTTTATCTCCTCCCTCTTGAGCCTTCCCTTCCCCAACCCACCCCTCTAGGTCATCACAGAGCATCCGGCTGGGTTCCTTGTGTTATAGAGCAGCTTCCCGCTAGCTGTCTGTTTTACAGATGGCAGTGTATATATGCCAGTGCCACTCTCTTGATTGTTCCCACCCTCTCCTTCCCTTGTTATGTCCTTGGGTCTATCACTACATCTGCCAATAGGATAATCAGTATCATTTTTCTAGATTCCGTGTATATGCGTTAATATATGTTATTTGTTTTTCTTTTTCTGACTTTCTTCACCCTGTAGAGCATGCTCTAGTTCCATCCACCTTAGTTCAGTTGATTCACATTTGTTCCTTTTTATGGCCGAGTAATATTCCATTGCATATATATACATGTGCTTAACTCTAATTGTGAAGTCGTTCAGTCATGTCTGACTCTTTGCCACCCCGTGGACTGTAGCTTACCATGTTCCTCCATCCATGGAATTTTCCAAGCAAGAATACTGGAGTGGGTTGCCATTTCCTTCTCCAGGGGGTCTTCCCGACCCAGGGATTGAACCCGGGCCTCCCACATTGTAGACAGATGCTTTACCGTCTGAGCCACCCCACTGAAGTGTTTAATAGCTGCCTAAGTAGCAATGTACCCTGTTTGGAGCAAAACCCAGGAGCAAATAATCACAACCTGGGAGGGTTGGTGTGGGGGTGGTTTCCTGGGAGGACACAGGAGGTCACCAGCTGGCTCAGTGGGTGGAATGCCAGCTGGGTCAGGGGTCTCTGAGTCCCTGGGCAGGGTGGCCACTCAGATGGTAAAGTATCTGCCTACAATGCAAGAGACCTGGGTTCAATCCCTGTGTCGAGAAGATCCCCTGGAGAAGGAAATGGCAACCCACTCCAGTATTCTTGCTTGGAAAATCCCATGGATGGAGAAGCCTGGTAGGCTACAGTCCATGGGGTCGCAGAGTTGGACAAAACTGAGCGACTTCACTTTCACTAACTCTAATTAGTTATTTTAAAAGGGACCCTGGAAAAAGCAAAGCAGGAACTTTTGGAGGGAATCCTAAACTCAATCCTTTTCTAATTGTCCAGACTCTGGACAGGGTTATCATATTGTAAAATGCCGAGGCAAAAGCTCAGAAAAAACAAAAGTTGTTTTTCTCATCATACTGAGTTAAGAAAAAATCCTGTTGGAATTTGGATAAGAATTATAGTTTCATTCCACTACCAATTACATTTATATTTATGTAGTTACATTACTAGTTAATTTGGTGACAATTGGCGTTACACAACATGGTATATTTCTTTATTTATCCAATGTTTATTTTCAGTCTCTCTATGAAGCTTTGTATTTTAAAATAACAAAACTATTAAAATAAGAAAATAATAGAAAAAAAACTAACCCTCACTGAGGATTATATGCTAGGCTTTGGTTAGTTTAAATATAATATCTCATTAATCTTCCCAATTTACCCAAGATGATTCAGGCAGTAAATGGCAGAGAAACCTAGTCAAGACTTTTAGATTCTGGAGCCTGAGCAGTTACACTATAGCCCTTCCCTTAAGATTCCGGCAAATTATCTCCTGTAGTTTAAAGTGGCAGGGAAATAGTCTATGAGGATACTAAGTTTTTTTCTTATGTTAATAATTTATATTAAAATTTTCTCTTTGAAATTAAGAAAGTGTTAGAATGGGGTGGACTTTGCTTGAAATTTGGTAAACACTATGGATTTGAAGGGGCTTCACAGGTGGTGCTAATAGTAAAGAACCTGCCTGCCAATGCAGGAGACATAAGAGACAAGGGTTTGATCCCTGGGTCAGGGAAGATTCCCTGGAGGAGGAAATGGGAACCCACTCCAGCGTTCTTGCCTGGAGAATCCCAGGGACAGAGGAGCCTTGCCGGGGTCCAGCCCCAGTGGATCCAGGGTATTTGAAGTGGAGATGGCATTGGCGTCTGAGGAATTAATTGCTTAATTAAAGATATGGAGGGAGATTACAAAGAAATAGTGTAGTAGGAAAATTAGTGGAGAAAAGAGGCTGAATAACTTGGTTTACGTGGAGAACCAATAAAGTTCCAAGACAAGGAATTTGCACCATCTACGTAGGCCACCGGCGCCTGCTTGAATAGTGGAGGATGCCCTGCCTTGGGCTCCCTCTCGCATGGGTCTTAGAAGCTGGGGCAAATAAGTAGACTAGGTGAGCCTCCATGCTCCAGACGGGAATTCAGCCAGAAAAGGGAGAAAAGAACAACATGGGGGAGCCAAGCATCGGTGCCAGACCCACAACTTTATTTTCAAAAGCAGCTTATATACCCCATGTTGTACATAAGGAAATAATGGAATATGCAGAGTTATGCAGGGGCAGCAGTCCTGACCCTTATTGAGACCAGGCTTTCCTCTTGCATACCTTCCCATATACAAAAGGTCCCAGGTGGTTTTACATCATCTTCTGGCCAGGGGGCCTGTTAACATTTTTGTGGCTCTTTTCCTAGATAAATGTCTATAAACCAGAAAACTCTTTTTCCCTTGAAGTGTTTTCTCTTTAATCTGCATCACCCTCAAAGTACTAATTAAAGTTACATTCCTGTAGAACAGGAATGGGTTATAACAAAGAAAGTACTTAACTCAAAGATCTAATGTTGCCAATGCCAGGGCTACTGCCTGTTTTTTCTACATGCCAACTATATCTACAAATAAAAGATATGAAAATTTGGCAGCAAGTATTGGCTCAACAAATGAAACCCTTAATCAGTTCTATTCTAATGATTTTGACTCCCCTGAAGCCCCTACATTCCTAGGATGTTTTAAGCTTCCTGTGCCTCTTGCGCTCGGGAGGCCACAAACAATCACATGTGCAGCTGTAAGAGTCTGGCAGGCAGGCTAGAAAGCCATCAGAGGGGTGTTTGGATTGAAACACTCTTATTATGCCCAGGAGATTTATTATCTAAAAGCTCTAAATTAACTTTTTCCAGAAAAAGGTGGTGGGGGGGACAGCCCCCTGTTAATGTCAGAAGAGTAGGTAGAAAGTATAACACAGTAAAGCAGGCAGACTCTTGGTTTTAAGGGTAGATGCTTGGGAACAGGGGGTCTCCTGAGGCTCGATCCCGCCTTTGAGTATGCCGAGCCTCCTTCCTCATGACCTTTGCCACGGGCGGAGTTCCTCACGCTGACTCCCGGCAGAGCCTGGCAGGCTGCAGTTTGTAGGGTTGCTCAGAGTCAGACATGACTGAAGAGACTTAGCACAGCACAACACATAAATTTGAAGAGTGAAGATTTTCTTTATATTAGGCAAATTTTTATCCAGTGCTTTGGTTCCCAATCCTGGCTGTGTATTAGAATCAGCTGAGGAGTTTATTTAAAAACACAAACAAAAAACCAAGCAATATCCTAACTCTCCTTAAGGATACTTAAGCCAGACTCTAAGGGTGACAGTTTCTTAAAGAAATTGCCCAGTGATTCTGATGTGCAGCCAAAGTTTTTGACCCTGACAGAGTAAACCTTCAGTTGTCGTTTCTGTTTTCTGACATTTTTATTTTCCCCTAGAGTCACCCACAGTTCTTGGCTAGAATCTCCTTTCTTTGTCTTTCACATCTATCATATTCTCTGATCACTTTTACCTTTTTATATTTTTGCTTTTCTTTCTGAAGGTGGACTCAACAGCTGGGCAAACCAAACAGATCACCCACTAGCTAGAAGGAAAGAGAGTTGGCTTAAAAAGGAAAACAGATGTGATTAGAACATCAATTCTCTTAAAACTCATGAGTCCTCATCCCAGTCAGGGAATTTTTTCCCTCTCTGCCACACCCTCTCCTTCTCCATCCACCTCAAGAAAGAATCTATTGATAAACTATTTTGAAAACCATTGCTTGTTCAGGAGCCTGACTACAAGAGACTGTATTCCCAATATGCGCTAAACGGCCCCATTTGCAAACCCCCACTATGCCAGGTACTATACAGTAAGTCTTCTACATGCGAACCTTCAAGTTTCTCACTTTTAAAAATGCAGCCGTGCATCTGATTCCAGCAAAGAACCAGAACCCGTGCCATCAAGATCAGCCGTGAGTGAAATCACAGCTTGCACTCCGTCTCCTACTGTTGATGACCCTTCAGCTCTACCCTCTCCCACCTCGTCTCCCTCCTCCATCAGTAACTCTTCTGGCCTGTTCACTCCATGCCAGCCCCTGCACGCCGGCTGTTGTACTGTACTACTGTACTTTTCAAGGTCCTGTACTATAAGATTAAAAGTGTTTCTTTTTTGTGTGTTTATTTTTTAACGTATTATTTTTGTGAAAAGTATTGTAAACCTCTTTCAGTACAGTACTATATAGCTGATTGCATTAGTTGGGTACCTAGGCTAACTTTGTTGGACTTACAAATTAGGCTTGCCAATGTGCTCTTAGAATAGAACTTGTTCATATGTAGGGGACTTACTATAAATATATGTCATGAGTATAAGGCCAGGGGTGTTGCAGATGCATCTAAGATGAGCACAAGGCCTGACTCAGAGTAGGTTTCATCAGAGATGCTCCCTGCCACCCATCAAGACTTAAGTCATGGTGCTCAAGTGGGGGTCCCCAAACATCCTGAGGACTCAGCTGGGAAAGCAGGGGTGCCCTGTCTGGAGCATCTTTAACTGCTCAGCTTTCTTCTCATGGGTAGTGATTCTGCTTCTTTTGCCTTGTGAGCCGTTTGGACACCAGTTCCCTGCTTGTTCTCTGCTGAGCTGGCACCCCAGGTCTGACTCCTTCTCCATCCCCTCTGCTGCTTCCAGTTGCTTCTTTTGTCTCTATGAGGGACTGAACAACGCTGGACTCCCCAGTTAAGATACTGAGCACCTGGGCTTATCTTCCCCAATGTTTCATCTATTCTCAGTCCTGCACTTTCCAAGACACCTGTTTGAATAAAAGCTTGAGGAAGAGACAGCGCTTGTGGGCCATCAAACCTCAAAGCCTGCATTTGTTTATCCAGGAATACCCAAGAAAGCCAAGATCCATGCAGTAAACTCCGTGCACATTGTTCTATTCATGGGACACAAATGCAGGGGAGTTTGTGTGTGTTCAATGCCTGCCATTTCTAAAGAGTAGGCCTCCTTTGCTCTTTTCCAAAAATTCCCACAAGGTAGAAAGTATTATTCCCACTTTACAGAGAAGCTGAGTCACTTATCCAGTGTCTCATGGTTGGCATGTGGTACAGCTGGGATCCACACCTTCAGATTCCTTGTCCAGGACTCTTTACATTGGGCATGTCTTCACTCTAGAGATGAACAGGGAGAGATTAATTGGGAACAGGCCGGACTCACTAGATAAGCCATCTCTAGGAGAGACCCTCCTGAGCTCTGAGCACACGTGGCCTGTGTCCCCTCACTGTTCCTAGATTACTGTTTTACCTGAAAGTCACCCAGGGCCACGTGGAAGACTGCTGCCCAGAGAGACGCCCTGAGGCGGTGCACAGGGCAAACGAGGGGAGCATCGCTCTGGAGGTTACCCCATCATAAGGCATTTAGCTTTGCCAGTTCAAAGTTGTACTCAGTCACTCAGTTCTGTCTGACTCTCTGAGACACTATGGATTGCAGCCTGCCAGGCTCCTCTGTCCGTGGGATTCTCCAGGCAAGAATACTGGAGTGGGTTGCCATTTCCTCCTCCCGGGGATCTTCCTGAAAGGGATAGAACCCGCATCTCCTGCATTGCCAGGTGGGTTGTTTATCACTGAGCCACCTGGGAAGCCAGTTCAGAGAGGACTCTTTAAATTCCTTGGGAAACAGTTGTCCATGGAGCCCTGTGGTGCTCTGCTCATCCCGTGGCTCCTCTTCCAGCCTCCTCTTCTCCCTGTTTTGGAGGGAGAAGTCCAGGTCGAGGTGCCTGCAGGTTTCTTCCCTCCTGAGGGCTCTCTCCTTTAGCCCAGCTGATGTCTTCTTACGTGGTTTTCCTCTGTGTGTATCTCTGGTCAATCTCTGCATGTCCCCCTCAGAGAATGGTCCTCCTGGGTGATCCTCAGGGTGGACAAAACTGTGTCTTGCCTTGCTGATGCTGGTTTGCTCTTCTGTTCTCACCACATTCATTACGTTATCAGAATGCTATTAAGATTTACATGAAACCTCCCAGCCTCGGGGCCCATCTGTTCTTGCTATTTATTCCCCCAGGGGAGTCACGAATCTGTCATCTGCGATTTTACAGTTCTCCGTATCCGAGGTGCCAGTGCCGCATTTCCTCTGTGAGGCCACGATGCACGGCTCTCCTCTTCGTGAAGGGCTCTGGGGGGTATCGTGCAAAGAATGACACCCCCTTCTTCAGGAAGTGAGACGCCTTCTCCTGAGTGCCAGGCACAGCCGCCAAGTCCTGCTGGGAAAATATGCACCCTTGCTTCACACAACAGAGGCCCCCGGGCCCAAACAGGGATCAGAGACCTCTTTTAAGTCAGACTTAAAACAGCTTCCTGCTGTCCAGAGATACAGCCATTATTTGTTCTTGAAAGGGAGTGGTATTAGTTTGCCAGAGCTGCTACAACGAAATAACACAGATGGAGAGGCTTGATGTTGTTGAGCAGTCGCTCAGTCACGTCCGACTCTTTGCGACCCCATGGACTGCAGCCCGCCAGGCCTCCCTGTCCATCACCAACTCCTGGAGTTTGTCCATGTTCATGTCCATCGAGCCAGTGATGCCATCTAACCATCTCATCCTCTGCCACGCTCTTTGCCTTTTGCCTTCAGTCCTTCCCAGCATCAGTCTTTCCCAGGGGAGCCTTGAACGGCAGGAAATCTCCTCCTTGTTCTGGAGGCTGGAAGTCCAGGTCCAGGTGCCCGCGGGTTCATTTCTCCTGAGGGCTCTCTCCTTGACTTGTGGACAGTAGCCCAGCTGATGTCTTCTTACATGCTCTTCCTCCGTGTGTGTATCTCTGGTGAATCCTGGCATGTCCTAATCTCTTCTTTCTTTAAGATATTTATTTATTTAGCATTTAACAATGTTAGTTTCAGCCGTGTTGGGTCTTCGTTGCTGTGTGCAGGCATTCTCGAGTTGCAGAGCGGGGGCTGCTCTCCAGGCGTGGTTCTTGGACTTCTCCTGTGGAGCACAGGCTCTGGGCACTCGGCTAAGCAGTTGTGGTACATGGGCTGAGTTGCCCCACAGCGTGTGCCATCTTCCTGGACACCAGGGATCAAATCTGTTTCCCCTGCACTGGCAGGCAGATTTTTAACCACTGGACCAGCAGGGAAGACCCTCCTCTTATCAGAACACTGGTCAGATTGGGTCGGGGTCCACCCTGAGGGCCTCATTGAACTTCCTGCTCAGTCTCTCAGTTGTGTCTGACTCTTTGCGACCCCATGGACTCCTTTGTCTATGGCATTCTCCAGCCAAGAACACTGGAGTGGGTTGCCACGCCCTCCTCCAGGGGATCTTCCTGACCCAGTGATCCAACCCGCGTCTCTTATGTCTCCTGCATTGGCAGGCGGGTTCTTTACCACTAGTGCCTCCCGGGTCACCTCTTTAAAGGTCCTGTCTCCAAATACAGTCACATTCTGAGGCACTGGGTGTTCAATGTATGAATTATGAGGGAGCATAAGTCAACCTATAACCGAGAGTTAATAAGTGAGAATACAGACACTGTTGAGTCTCTGTTCTGTGCCAGGCACTGTACTTGCAGTTTCACATACATTTTCCCATTTATTGAAAAAGATCTTATAGATCACGCAACAGCGATCCCAGCTGAACTCTGTATAATGACCACTGGCAGTCGGCACAAGAGGTGAAGCTCCCTTTGGGAAGCTGAAAGTTTAACACCAAGGGATAAAGAGCAGAGAGAGAAATTTAAGTTGCCTTAACGAGAGAAAAGGGCCCCCAGTCCCACTGCACTTGAACATAACTGGATTGAATAAATTAACAATGATGATAATAATACTGATAGTAATTGAAATTTTTTAAAAAATATATTTATTTATTTACTTGACTGCCTCCGGTCTTAGTTGCAGCACGTGGGATCTTCATTGCGTCATGGGGGATCTTTCGTTGCAGTGCATGGACTCTCTAGTTGTGGCACGCAGGCTCCAGAGCACGTGGGTTCAGTAGTTTAGGCTGGCAGGCTTAGCTGCTCCATGGCACGTGGGATCTTAGTTCCCCAACCAGGGATTGAACCCATGTCCCTGCATTCCAGGGCAGATTCTTTAACCACTGGACCATCATGGAAATCCCTGAAATTTGTCGAGTGCTTGCTGTGTTCTAAATGCTTTTAGCATTTGTCGTTGTTGCTCAGTTGCCAAGTCATATCCGACTCTTTTCGACCTGATGGACTGCAGCACGCCAGGCCTTCTTGTCCTTCACCATTTCCCAGAGTTTGCCCAAGTTCATGTCCATTGAATCGGTGATGCCATCCAACCATCTCATCCTCTGTCACCCTCTTCTTCTTCTGCCTTCAGTCTTTCCCAGCATCAGGGTCTTTTCCAACGAGTCAGTTCTTTGCATTGGGTGGCCAGAGTACTGGAGCTTCAGCTTCAGCATCAGTCCTTCCAAGCTTCTAGTGTATGACATATTTAATTGTTGCCATTCTAAAGAAAGAACACATTTAACACTCTTACGAGGTGTTGATCAGTCAAGTATGTGCAGAAAAATGAGCTTCTCAGAAGGCGATGCTGGCAGTGCCTTCCAAATACTGCCCAAGAAAGGGGACATTCTAGCCAGCAGACCCAGGTATTGGCAAGGCTGTGCCTACTATGGGGGCACAGGTGCCAGAGTCTGAGCTGGAGGCCAGAGAGCATGACTCATCCACCTCTGCCTCCTCCAGTCCTGTTCTCAGCATCCTTCCAAATACAGATGGGTCTCCCATGCTGGTCTGCCTAATAAGATAGGGGGTGCTGGTTATGCCAAGATGAGGATTCTGACTTACCGGTAGGTGTCTCCTTGCAAACCAGTCAGGCCTTCTGGTTGCTGTCTGGAATCAATGGGGAATGGGAGAGAGACTTGTGTTGCAGGCCAGATGAAACCTGATTTGGGGTGACAGCCAGACCTTGGGCAGGGATATTATGTTTATTTCTTTTGCTGCTGTAACAAATCACCACATAGTGGGTAAAAATGACGCACATGTATTATAAGGGCTTCCCTTGTGGCTCAATGGTAAAGAATCCACCTGCAGTGCAGGAGACATGGATTTGATCCCTGGATTGGGAAGATCCCCTGGAGCAGGAAATGACAGCCCACTCCAGTATTCTTGCCTGGGAAATCCCAGGGAGAGAGGAGCCCGGTGGGATACAGTCCATGAGGGTTGTGAAAGAGTAGGACACAACTTATGGGCTAAATAGTAATAAATTGTCTTACAGTTCTACAGGTCGGAGTTCGAAATGGGTGTCTCTGGGCTAAAATCAAGGTGCCTGCAGGGCTGTGTTCTTCTGCAGGCTGGAGAAAAGAACCTGATCCCTCGCTTTTTCTGGTTTCTAGAAGCTGACTGCATCCCCAGGCTTGTGCCCTTTTCTCCACCTTCATATCCAGCAGCTTAGCATTCTCTGATTGCGCTCTGACTTTCCCCCTCCTGTCTTCCTCTTCTCTATGAGAACCCTTGTCATCACAATGGGTCCACTCCCATAGCTCAGCATAGCCTCTGCATCATAAGATCCTTTACTTAATCACACCTGTGAGTCCCTTTTGCTATGTCAAGGAGCATGTCCACAGATTCCAGGGACTAGGAGGTGGACAGCTTTGGGAGCTCATTCTTCTGCCTCCCACAGTTATGCCCTTTTAAAAATTGGTGTCTCTTTGTTTATTTTTTTGACCATGCCATGTAGCATGGAAGATGTTAGTTCCCTGATCAGGGATCAAACCTGGATTGGGAGCACAGCCTCTTAACCCCTAGACTGCCAGGGAATTATCCTTACTGAGCTAAGAGCACCCTTTTGGGAATACGCTTGGATGACGGTCAGCTGTTCACTTTAGTGACACCCAGCCTCAACACTGGCTGCATACTCTAATTTTTGAAGTTGGATATCCCAACCTGGTGAGGCAGTGGGGATGTTGTCATAACCCACATGAAAGTCCAGGAAACTGAGGGTCACAGAGGCTGAGTAGTTTTCTGGGATTGGCACCCATTTCCGCCAGTAGCCCCATCATTGGCATTGCACTGTGTTCCTTTCCAATCCATATAACAGACAGGGACATCAAAACTTATTTCAATTAGTATTTCCTTCATAAGAAGGAATACAATTCCTGACCAGGGGCAGGAAAGTAGAAATGAAAGCATGTTGTTGTTTAGTTGCTCAGTCCTGTCTGACTCTTTGCGACCCCGTGGACTGTATCTCGTCAGGCTCCTCTGTGCGTGGGATTTCCCAGGCAAGAATACTGGAGGGGGGTTGCCATTCCCTTTTCCAGGGGGTTGGTCCGACCCAGAGATCAAGCCCGAGTCTCCTGCAGTGGCAGGTGGGTTCTTTACCATCCTATCCACCAGGGAACACAAGTCTATTTCTTCATGTGATGTGCCAGGGATTGCCATGTCTGTTTCAAAAGCTAACAGTCCTTGCTTTCTGGGGTCTCTCTGCACTTGGCTTTATTGTAAAACTTAATCAACAAATCAGGGTACAGACCGTCTTCAGAAGGAAGTAGGCAGATCTCTTATTTCGTTAAATTGCTCACGCATACATGGATTCTTTCATTACACACAGAGTGGCTTTTCTTTGGTGGGTGTTGTGAGGAATATAGAGATGTTGAAAATGTGAATATTGTTCTCAAGCAGTTCAGCCTGGTCATTTGTACTGTAGACCACAGAGGTAATCTTGTAGACCAGGCTTTGAAGCTGAAAGATGGGCTCAACTGCTAAGTTCCATCAGTCACCAGCTGAGTGATATTTGGCAAGTAGCTTAACCTCTCTGAGCCTGCTTCAGTTCCTCCTTCCATACAATGGGATAATAACCGTACCTACCTTGGAGGGTGCTTGTAAGGACCAAGTGAATGTCAAACTCCCAACTCTGAGCTGAGTGCATGGCAGATGCTCATGAGATGTTCTCAATCCTTCTTTTCCCTGGCTGCTTAGCCTTGTCTTTACAGAAAAGAGAAGAGTGTGCATGAGATGGGGTGGGGAGAGTGGGAGGTAAATTTAAGCATTTCTGGGATGTTCTAATAATGGGCAGAGGCCAGGCTGAAAAGAGACCAGCTGTGCCTTTTGGGTGCCTGATGCAGAGCAAACTCGTTCGGCCCTCGCCCTCTGTTTGAGGCTGCCAGAGAGGCGTTCTGTGCTCCAAACCCGCATGCTGGCAGCATTGTCCAGCATCATCTTCCAGCAGAAAGGCTCAGCAGGTGTTTAGAAAGCAGACTGTCCACCCTGTTCTGATTTTGGAAAAGAAAAGCTCTTTCTGTGGAACAAATAACCTCTGAATCAGAAAGAGAAGAAATACTCTAGAGGCATAACAGATGAATAGAATAGACCCAGGGACAGCCCAGAAGGATGTTTGTGTGTCTGGAGCTGAGATGCTAGTGGGAAGGTGGGCAAGGAGGAGAGAGACATTTGGTATAAGAGTTGTGCCAGGCTCTGCGTGATGCCTTTGTAGGCGGAGTTCAGGTTTTAATCCCTGAATACCGGAGTACAAAAATAGTCCCGGTGGTGACCAGGATTTCTTTTTACTGACTGACTGAGGTATGTTTGATGAACAATGCTGTGTTAATTTCTGCTGTGCTGCAAAATGACTCATGTATGCACATACATACCTTCTTCTTATTTTTTTTAACCTTCTTTTCCATCGTGATTTATCCCAGGATATTGAATATAATTCCCTTGTGAGATATAGTCCGGATTTCTATGTTAACTCTGCAAAGCCAAGCAGATTCAGGAGTAGTTCTTTGAGCTTTTCTTGTCTTTTTCTCATTAGATGCATTAAAATGACTTGCATTTTGTGGACTGTAAGGAGACTTGAGTGGAGGGAGGGAAGAATGACATTTGGTGCTATTTGCACAGAGAAGCGTCCCCCAGGTATTCGAGCATATTCCACAGATAAAAGAAGGTGAGTGCACTTCTGAATGCTCTTATCTTTCTTAGCCTTATCCCCAGGGCTCAAATCAAACCTGAGATGGCGGAGAAAATGCCTCTCCACCCGGCAGGGACACATGCTGTCACCAGCCCTGCTCTCTGTCTAGCAGAGATTGTCAGCCCCCTCCTGGGAGCTGTTCTCACCCTCTCCCACCGATGAGTCATCCTCAGAGGCCAGTTCTCAAGAAGGTGGGATGGCAGAGCAGGAGGAGGTGTCAGAATGTGAAAGCTGTTCTGTTCTTTCCTTGAAAATTAACTTGGCAGCTTGTAAGCAGTGAGCTTTCTGCATGGAGACAGAACAAGTGAGCGGACCAGCTAGTGAGCCAGGGCCTGGAACCCACCCCCATCTTCCACTTAATTGAGTACGAGATCCCGACGTTGCCTTATGCAAGTCTCATCATATTGCTTTACAAACAGGGGTGAAATAATCATGGTGACAGTTTCTTTGGGAGATCCTTGGGATCAAGTCATTTCAACAAATATTTAATGTGCCCTGGGCCAGTGGTGAAGAACTCTGTCCACCAAGGCAGGAAACTCGGCTTGGATCTCTGGGTTGGGAAGATCCCCTGGAAGAGAACATGGCAACCCACTCCAGTGTTCTTGCCTGGAAAATCCCATGGACAGAGGAGCCTGGAAGGCTACAGTCCATGGGGTCACAAAAGAGTCAGACATCACTTAGCGACTAAACAACAACAATGGGTCAGGTATGTGCCATATACAGAAATAAGTACATTGCGGGTATCTGCCCTCGAGGCGATGGGAAAATGAACGTGTACATGACCATCATGTAAGGTCAGTGGAAATGAAGGCTATGGCCAAGGTATAAAGGGCCGGGTGTGCCAATGAAGGAGAAATCCTTGTCTGCAGGAGCTGGCACGGGGGGAGGAGGGAGCAACCAAGTGAGATGGTGAAGCCAGCAAGGTCTGGGAAGAGCCCAGAATTGGAACATGATCTGAGGGCACAGATGTGGCCACGAGGTGGTCAGAACCCAAAGGGAACAACACATGGAGCATCCTGTGTACTGGTTATGTGGCTGCTGGGGAGCCCTGGGGGCTCTGGTGCTGGGGAAATTGGTAGGCAGCAGGGAGCTGCCCAACGCTTTTTTCTTTTTTCCCTAGACGTGGACCATTTATTTATTATTTTTTTTAAATTGGAGTATAGGGCTTCCCTGGTGGCAATGGTAAAGAATCTGCCTGCAATGCAGAAGACTCAGGTTCGAACTTTTGGTCAGGAAGATCCCCTGAAGGAGGGCATGGCAACCCACTCCAGTATTCATGCCTGAAAAATCCCATGGACAGAGGAGCCTGGGCAGCCTACAGTCCATGGGTCATGAAGAGTCAGACACAGCTGAGTGACTCACACAAATAGTTGCTTTACAAGGTTGTTAGTTTCCCCTGTACAGTAAAGTGAATCAGCCATGCGCATACGAATATCTTCTCTTTTTTAGATTTCCTTCCTGTTTACCAGGTCACCACAGAGCACTGAGTAGAATTCCCTGTGTTACACACTCGGTTCCACCAAGGTTTCTTTGGAGGGGTTTGTTTTGGTCTGATCTGGTCTGCTGTTGGAGGCAGTAAGTGGTTTTAGGCTCGTTTGCTGGTTAGACTCTTCGCTAATTGTGTGCCTGTGAGCATGGTTTCCCTCGGGCTCTACTTCATCAGCTGTAGAGTGGAGGCAGAAATGGTGCCCATGTAGGGATCTTAGGAGGTGGAATGGGATGACATGGGGAGAATGCTTAGCTCAGTGACTGGCACTTGGAAGGCTCAGCAAAGGGTGTGCATGTCAACAGCCATTCAAGGAAGGCTCCACTGTGCAGAGCAGGGCGGGTGGGGATGGTACTCCCCAAGATGAGGGGCTGCAGGCCTGAGGCCACGTGATGGTTGCTGTGTTGGCAGGTTGGGGAGGCCAGTGCCTGAACCTGGGTGGCGGTGGGAAGGGGGAAAGAGGGACTGTGATGATGTGATGCTGAGACTGCAGGGTTAGGAGGTGTGGGGAGTGGGGCTGAGGAAGGAGGGAGCAGTCAGCTGCTGGAGTTCCAGGGTTAGGACAACTGGAAAGAGGATGGGGCACTGCTGGAGGAATCCTGAGTTCCATTTGAGCATTTCAGAGGCTGGTGGACGTCTTAGTGGGCAGACTTGTGAGGTGATGGCAAATTCAGGGGGCAAGGTCAGGGCTGAGTTATGTGCTTGGCTAGGGCTGAAATGTGCTGTGGGAGAAGAGGTTGTATAGTCTTCTACGGAGAGAGAGTAGATACAGAAGAGAAAAGTGCCGTGAAAGAGCCTTAGGGAATATTCCCATATAAAAAGGAGGTGTGGTCCAGTGGCTAAGATTCCACACTCCCAAGGCAGGGGACCCAGTTCGATTCCTGGTCAGGGAACTACATCCTGCATGCCACAGCTTGAAGATCCTGCGTGCTGTGGCTAAGTCCCAGTGCAGCCAAATAAATGAATATGAAAAATAAAAAGGGGATGGAGGATAATGAACATGAAATGAGAGAGAGACGGCAGGGGAGATGAGAGAGAGGGCGTTCAGGGAGGAAGGAGAGAGAGCCAGGAGAGGGCTGGTGCCACGGACCCCAGAGTAGGAGAGGTCTGCCCAAGGGGGATCCAGGAGGATGGGGACCCACAAGAGACCCCTGAATGGTAATTAGGACAGAATCAGTGAGTCTGGAGGAGACGCTGCCAGCACAGTCCTGAGAACAAGAAGAGCAGCTCCAGGGGTGAAGAAACAAGTATGCAGGTGGGGATACAGGCCAGCGAACCTAGACATTTCTCAGGATGGTGGAAGAAGGAAGGAGACGATGTAGATTGACTTAGCAAAAAAGAGCATAGGGAGAAATGTTTTTAGAATGTGCGGGGCTTGAGCATTTTTACAGAATAAAAACTAAGTGAGAAGAAAGACCTTGAAGATGCAGGGGAGGAGGTGGTGGATGGAACCAAGTCTGGGACCCCCTGGGGGCAGGTGGGGCTGCGCACAGTGGGAGGCTGGTCTTCAGGCCATGATGATGTGTAGAGAGCCTGGATGGGAGCAGGGTGGAGACGTTTGGAGACAAGGTTGAGGGACTCAGTGAATGGGGTGAAGAGGGAAGGTTTTGGAAGTGAGTGAGGTTTATGGGAAAGGTTTGGAACAGCCCCCATGGGGGATAACTAGGCACTAACCAGGGGCTCAACAAACTGACAAGCAGAACTGGGGCTCAGTTGATTTGAGCATCCAGACTGGAGGCTGAGCTGATGAGCCCGTATGTGCGTGTGTGCGTGTGTACATATGTGTATTACATATGTAGTCCATGTATATATTGTTATATATACATATATATATTGCATACATATATTGTGTATATATACACAGATGTTCTATTTTGATTGTTTTTGTTCTCCCATGAGCATGGTCAAGCTAAGCAATGGGAAGAAAGTGGGATTATGCAGGGCTGGAAATTGTGCCTGTCTGTGGTACCTCATGGGAACTAGCATTGTTTCGTTTAAGGTCAGTGCCTGATAGGGAGCAGCAGACTAAAGACACGCTTGTGTTGTGTGCCGGACCTTGAGAAATTAGCTCATTTAATACTATGAAAACCCTATGAGGGAGGGCATGTTATTTTTAAAAATAATTATTTATTTATTTGGCTGTATCTTAGTCACAGTATGTGGGATCTAGTTCCCTGACCAGGGATCGAACCCAGGCCCCCTGCATTCGAAGCTTGGAGTCTTAGCCACTGGACCACCAGGGAAGTCCTGGAGGCCATGCCTTACAAATGAAGAAACTGAGGGTCATAGAAGTGACCTGAGCATGCCCCATGGCTTTCCAGATGGCACAGTGGTAAAGAATCTGCCTGCCATTTCAGGAGACACAAGAGATCTGGGTTTGATTCCTGGGTTGGGAAAATCCCCTGAAGAAGGAAATGGCAACCCACTCCAGTATTCTTCCCTGGAGAGTCCCATGGACAGAGGAGCCTGGTGGGCTATAGTCCATGGGGTCACGAAGAGACAGACACGACTGAGCACATGCACACACACACACACACACACACACACACAGAGGAAGTGGTGGTGGCGGGGAACAGACCAGTGAATCTGTAAGAACTTGGCCTTTCGTCTCTGTCTGGTGGGTGCAGCAGAAGACGTGGGTTTGGGGGTAAGGACACACGTAAGGGAAGCAGTTCCCCTGGGACCAGATGCACCAGTGAGCAGCGGGCTGTGACTCTGGAAAAAAGAACAATGCAGAACCCAGCCTCCTGTTCCACTACTCTAAGGCAACATATGTGGGAACTTTCTCTTCCCTTCTCTCTCTTTTTTGAGGCTGTCTGCACAGGAATTGACAAATTCTAATGATAGTCTATTTTGGAGGGAGTGTTAAATTATTCAGATGCAGGCACAAATAGAACGTCTCCAGCAGCCTTGACATCCTGCTTGAACCCACAGATGTCAATTTCCTGGACGCTGTGAGGGTCTGCAGACCATGCCTGGGTGGGAGGTGGGGGCAGGGCTTTTATGAACTGTCTAAACACTGCTGTCCGGAGCCAGGACTCCATGTCCAGCCACAGGCTGCAGGGATGGTGGGGTAGGGCATGGCTCCATGACGACGGGGCTTCTTCAAGTTCTCTTCATCCTCCTCCTCAAGGGGGTCCTAAGCCGGCCAGGTGTGCTAACCCTTGAAAGCAGCCACTGTGACCTCCGCTTCTGCTGGGATTACACCTGCGGTTTTGCATTTCTCAGTGCTCCAAAAGGCTCATGTGAGAATCATGATGATGTTCAGGAAAGTTCAGAAGTCAGGCATGTTTCGATTTCTCAACGTGGGACTTTTCTCTTGTCTCTCTGCTACTTTCTTCTCATGGTTCCTTCCATTCTCTGGAACTCCTTTGTCTTGAGGATGCTCAGGCAAGAGGCCATTGAGGATGGCTCTGATTCTAGACCCTCCCTGTGGAAGTCCCTCGAGGCCTGGACAGAGCAACCATGTAGGTGCAACCTAGGGCGGTTATTTAATTTATATCCAAACCCAGACACCAGAGTGAAAAGGGGGTGCTCTTTAATAGTGACCCCAGGATGTCAGGCATTAACAGGCACTGTTCGGAACAATTTGGGCTACTCTAGAAAGAATGGGGGCGGGGGGGTTGCAGTTAAGTGTTTTATTTATCTTTAAACAACTTCATTTTCCTCATTGGTTGAACTGAAATCTGCTTTCCGTGAGCCTGTTGGAGTAAGACACATCATATGCCAGGCCCAATTCCTAGCACAGAAGTGTTCAATATATTGACTCCTTCTCTTTTTTCTTTAAAAAAAAAAACAAACCTTAAACAAACTCAATAAAAACAATAGTGGCAACAAAAACTGCTCTGCACCAAAAATCATTTGGAGGTTCCCAGCAGGTGGCGTTGAGCGCTGGCCTATTTTCGCCACTTCCCCCTCCCCTGGCATTCCTGCTAATCCATAGGTAGAGGATTGCTTTTTCACTCAGCCATTTTCTTTTCTTCTCAGATGCTGTTGTCTCAGGTGCTTGTCTTGTCTCACATCAGGTGCTTCTTCCCCCATAAGCCCCCTCTTTTTTCACTTTTACCTCCCAAAGAGATTTTTCTTTTGGCACATATTCCCCCTATCTGCCACCCTCTTGATCCTCCTCATGAAATTAAAAAATGAATTCATCTGTCTGCCTGCATCGGGCCTTAGCTGTGGTCTGCATGATCCTTAATCGCGGCATGTGGACTCTAGCTGCGACATGTGGGATCTAGTTCCCCCACCAGGGATTGAACCAGGCCCTCCTGCATTGGGAGCATGGAGTCTTTGCCACTGGACCACCAGGGAAGTCCTGTGAAATATTTTTTAACTTTTAATTTTATGTTGACGTCTAGTTGATTAACAATGTTGTGATGGTTTCAGATGTACAGCAAAGTGAGTCAGTTAAGTTACACATATATGTGTATCTATGCTTTTTCAAATTCTTCTCCCATTTACGTTGTTACATAATATTGAGCAGAGTCCCCTATACTGCACAGTAGGTCCTTGTTGGTTTCCCATTTTAAATATAAGAGTGTGAACATGTCCATCCCAAACTCCCTAACTATCCCTTCCCCCATCCTTCCTCCTGGCAACCATAAGTTCATTCTCTAAGTCTGTGAGTCTGTTTCATAAATAGGTTCATTTGTATCATTTCTTTTTAGAATCCAGAATCTACATCATAGGGTGTTTCTCTTTCCCTGTCTGTCTTACTTCAATCAGTATGATAATCTCCAGGTCCGTCCATATTGCTGCAAATGTCATGATTCCACGTGCAGGAGGAAGTGCTCTGAATCTCTGCCCTGCAGGAGGGTGAGAGAACCCTCATGCATTCTCCCACAGCCAGTGTTTAGGTATTCAACTCCTCTTTCCTTACACACAACCTTGATTTTTTTTTTTCCAGAGTTAGCTATGAATAGAAATATAAACTATCACATTTTGAAAACTTTGTAAATATCCCTGAGAGGTCTGGGAGTCCCAGGGTAAATCACTGGTCTCTGATACACGAAAGAGTGACCTGTGTTCTCTGGAGATAATTCAGCAGAAGGCATTCAGGCAGCTATAGGTGGATGGTGCAGCTTAGGCGTGAACCTAAGTAGGAAGAGAGTGGGCTGATCTCAGCGGGCTGTTGGGAGTTTTGATTCAGGGTTCATGCACCTGACAATTCCAGAATGTAAGGTTTCAGGTTGTGGGGCTTTACTCTCTAGGGACCTTTGGTACATTTTTAGAGAGAGAACTTTTTTGTTTAATTTTATTTGCTTAGTTGTTTTTGGCTGTGCTGGGCCTTCATTGCTGCAAGCAGGCTTTCCCTAGTTGCAGCAAGCGGGGGCTACTCTTCCTTGTGGTGCTCGGGCTCCTTATTGTGGTGGCTTCTCTTGTTGCGGAGCATGGGCTCTGAGGCGCTTGGGCCTTGGCAGTTGCGGTACCTGAGCTCTAGAGCACAGACTCAAAGTTGTCGTGCCCAGGCTTAGCTGTTCTGTGGCATGTGGAATCTTCCCGGACCAGGGATTGAACCAGCGTCCCCTGCTTTGCAAGACGGACTGTTAATCACTGGGCCACCAGGGAAGCCCCTGGAGAGAAAGCTTTTATCTCCATGTGTTGATCCCAGCCAGCAGATACCAGTGAGAGGGTCCCGCCCTTTGGGGTGCTGTTCCTAAGCAGAGAACTGTGCAGTGGAATAAGGGATCTTGTGGGTAGCTGCCAGCAGTCCCCTACGTCTTTCATTTCATCACTGGCTAGATTCGCTGAGCCCTGATTGGACTGCGAAGTAGGAGCAGCCATTGCTTCCACAGTCTGTGAGAAGGCGCTCTAAGCTTCAGTAGGCAAATCCTTCTAGCTGTCAGCATGTCTATCTTCCCAGGAGCAGGGATGGCTTCCTCTTTCCCTGGGAAAGGTGGGAGTGGTGACAGCCGGGGCTGGTTCTTCTCCTGGGCTGAGAGGCATCTGGAAGCTGGTTCACAGGGACCCAGGGCTGGTAGTGATGCAGTGGAGACTGGCATGTTTGGCTGGAAAGGAGAAGAGAGATGACTCTGGGAGGACTAGTCATTCCTCCTGTCCTGGCGGTGGGCTCCTTCTCCTGACCAGGAAGAAACGGCTACTCCTTAAGGAAAGGTTGAATCCTGTGCAGAAGTTGATCTGTATGGCAAAAACCAGTACAATATTGTAAAATAATTAGCCTCCAATTAAAAAAAAAAAGAAATCATAAGTGCCTCTCATTTTCAGGGAATGGAAGTCCCAACTGAGATAACAGTTGTTGGGACAACTTGGGAAAATCAGATTGTTGCTGAGCCTTAGTTTCTCCAGGTGAGAGGTGAGAGTTTTGGGTGGGATAGCTTCTACATCTCATTGAATGTTTTTTTTTTCTTTTTTTTCTGGTTCTGGAAAATTTTTAAATCATTTTATGGAAAACTTGAATATGACGGTGGGACACCCCTCCAGACTCCAATGACTAATCACGCCAATTACTAATGAGTGTTTAAGCCACTCTTATATCAGAATCCAGCCAGCTCAGTCACTTTGAAAATTGTGTGGTTCTCAATGTGAGACTGAAGAGGCGAGTGGCATTAAAACATTTACCACAAAACTGTTACTTATTTTAAACTTATAGTTGCATTTACTGTGGATAAAAGGTCAGCAAATAACTAGGAGTAGTCACATGTCAGACATGAGATGGTGGACAGATTACGTGAACATTTATCTTTAGACTCAGAAGTCTTACTTCTGATATTTAATCCCAAAAATATAATGGCAAAAATATGAAAACTTATTTATAAAAGGCTAATAATTGTAGCCAAGAACATCAATTGATTCAAACATACCAAACACGTTTAGACCAACAGGTTCATAATGGTTCTCAGAATAAAATGCTGCATTGGTCACCTTTGTAGGATTTAGGAAGGGACTTCCCTGGTCATCCCATGGCTAAGAGTTTGCCTTCCAATGCCGGGGACACTGGTTTGGTCCCTGGTGGGGAAACTAAGATTCCCCATGTCGTGGGGCAGCTAAGCCAGCTTGCTTCAACTAGAGAGTCTGCGCTGCAGATTACAGATCACACGATCAGAGAGAAGCCCGTGCGCTGCGTCAGAAGATCCCAAATGCTGAAACTAAGACCCGACATGGCCAATAAATGCATGCATAAACATTTTAAAAGTAAAAAGGAAATTCCCTTAAAAGAAGATTAGGGAGCCAACTTGTTTTGAGAACTGGGGAAAGGATTAGATAGTTACCTTGCCTTTCCTATGCAAACTAGTTGAGGACAATTAAAGAGTAAATGAGGGAAAGCAGCTTCTTTTTATAGAGTTATTCCAGGTAATAAGTAAAAAGAGTGATAGAGCTGGAATTTTGTCACCCTGAATTTCTGAGTCTAGGCAGCGATCACCGATGGCTGCTAACATGATGAAAAACAGACAAGATGTTGTGTGCTTCTTACCATTGCCTGCGAAGTAGCTTTGAAAAAAACTGATCTGACTATGAATAAAAGCAGCAATGTCCAATAGAACTTTCTGTGATGACAGAGATGTTTTACATCTGCGCCATCTAATATAGTAGTCCCTGGCCTCATGTGGGTATTGAGAACTTGAAGGGAGACTAATGTGATTAAAGAAACGAATTTTTAAATTTTATTGGGCTGTGATTAATTTAAATTAAAAAAAATTTTAAGTTGAACTATAGTTGATTTACAAGGTTGTGTTAGTTTCTGGTGTATAGCAAAGTGATTCATATATATAATGGAAAAGAATATGAAGAGAATATGTATATATATACATGCAAGTTATACATACATATATATCCATTATCTTTTTCATATTCTTTTCCATTTTGGTTTATTTTATGGTATTGAATATAGTTCCCTGTGTTATACAGTAAGACCTTGTTTATTTATTTTATATACAGTAAATTTTACTTTATTTTGCAGTAAATTTATTATAAAATATGGTCTTCCCTTGTGGCTCAGACCGTAAAGAATCTGCCTGCAATGCAGGAGACCCGGGTTCGATCTCTGGGTTGGGAAGTTCCCCTGGAGAAGGGAATGGCAACCCACTCCAGTATTCTTGCCTGGAGAATCCCATGGATAGAGGACCCTGGCGAGCTACAGTCTATGGAGTTGCAAAGCGCTGGACACGACTGAGTGACTAACACTTTCACTCAGTTTATATATTTTTATATATCTGCTAATCTTAAACTCCTAATTTATCCCTCCTCCACCTCCTTCCCCTTTGGTAACCATAAATTTGTTTCCATGTCTGTGAGTTTGTGTCTGTTGTGTAAATAAATTAATTTGTGTCATATTTTGGATTTCACATATAAGTGACACCGCATGGTATTTGTCTTTCTCTTTCTGTCTTGATTAATTTAAATTTAGTTAGCCATATGTAGCTAAGGGCTATGACATTGGACCACACAGCTCTAGGCTTACCTGTGAGCTTATGGGAGACACATAGCACAGAAGAACATGTTAAATGACACCACAGGCATGCAAACAGCAAAACGTACTGTAAAGAAAAATCTATAGAACGAACTATTTCACCAGTAAATAAGATAAAAACCAGATATTCTGGGGAACATGTAAATTATTAAAGACAAATGATAACCACCAATTACAAGATATGGAGCATCTTTGAATCATGATTTGAACAAAGAAACTAAAAAAAATTATAAGAAAATAGTATTACCAAGTTATTACTGTTTTTTAGGTGTGATCGCAGAATACTAATTATTTGAAAAAGAGTCCTATTATTTTAGAGACACTACTGATATCTTTATAAATGAAATCACATGATGTATGTGATTTGATTCAAAACAATCCAGTGTATGTGTGAGGTGGGGAAGAGGATAGAGAATTGAGTGGGTGTAGATGAAACAAGATTGGAATGAGTTGATCACTGTTCAAGCTGGTTGGTGGGTACATGGGAGTTCATTATATTATTCACTCTACTTTTGAATGTGTTTGAAAATTTTTGTGATAAAATGTGAAAAACTAAAAGAAGTAAAGGAAATTTCCAAGAAGCCTCTTCCAAGTTTAAATAACAGCAACAGCGAGAAAAGTTTCACCTTTGACTTAAAATCTGAGCTGGGAGCTGGGGGCCATAAAGGATGTACACAGGGGACCCAAAAGGAAAGGCAGGGTCCCCTGAGGGCAGACACCACCGTCAACCCTGCCATCAGGAAAACCTGGAGCTGGGGCTAAGATTTCTTTTTAAGCTGCTGCTGCTGCTAAGTCGCTTCAGTCGTGTCTGACTCTGCGCGACCCCATAGACTGAAGCCCACCAGGCTCCCCTGTCCCTGGGATTCTCCAGGCAAGAACACTGGAGTGGATTGCCATTTCCTTCTCCAATGCATGAAAGTAAAAAGTGAAAGTGAAGTCTCTCAGTCGTGTCCGACTCTTAGCGACCCCATGGACTGCAGCCTACCAGGCTCCTCCGCCCATGGGATTTTCCAGGCAAGAGTACTGGAGTGGGGTGCCATCGCCTTCTCCTACCTTAGTTTAAAATGATTCCTGGTCTGTAGTGTCCCTGGTTCTCAGAGAAGGCAAAAAAAAATTCTCTCTGAAGGAGAGCCTCTTCCAGTTAGGCATGTGGGATTCTACAGTCTAAGGTCAAACAAGTATGAACAAGTATTAGGGTGAATATAAAAATTATCATCCAAACTAGGACACTTTTGGTGATGAAAGAAAGTGATAAAATAATTTTTGTTGTTTAGTTGCTAAGTCGTGTCCGACTATTTTGCAACCCCTTGAACTGTAGCCTGCCAGTCTCGTCTGTCCTTGGGATTCCCCAGGCAAGAATGCTGGAGTGGGTTGCCACTTCTTTCTCCTGGGGATCTTCCCAACTCAGGGCTGGAACCCACGTCTCCTGCATTGGCAGGGGGGTTCTTTACCAATGAGCCACCAGGGAAGCTCTGCTAAAATAATTAGCAGATATTAAATTACTGCAAAAGAGATAAACAAGGATTTTCCTGGAGAAACCAGTGGTCCCCCTGGCAAACAGGTGTGGAAGGAAGACCCACCTCTTCTACTTCTGGAGTCTGGTGGGAGTGAGAGATCACATCTCACCTCAGATCATTTGGAAGTTGATCTCATGCTCTGGGTCAGTGGTTCTCAAAATGTGGTCCTCAGACCAGTAGCATCCTGGGAATTTGTTAGAATTGTAAATTTCTTGGACTCTCCCCTAGACCTAATAAAGTAGAAACTCAGGGGTGAGGCCTAACAAGCTGTTTGGAACAAGTCCTTTTGGAACAGGTCGGCGGTCCTGACCGTTTTGGCACAGAGGCTGGTTTCGTGGAAGACAATTTTTCCATGGACCTGGAGCAGGGATGGTTTGGGGACGATTTGAGCACGTAACACTTACTGTGCACTTTATTTCTATTATTACTGTATCAGCTCCTACTCAGAGCATCAGGCATTAGACCTTGGAGGCTGGGGCCCCCTGACTTCAGTGAGTCTAATGGCCTAAGTCTGAGAACCCCTGGCCTGTGCTCAGGTGTGCTCACTCAGTCGAGTCCATCTCTTTCGAGACCCCATGGGCAGTAGCCCACCAAGCTCCTCTGTCCGTGGGATTTTCTGGGCAAGAATACTGGAGTGGGATGCCATTTCCTACTCCAAGTGATCTTCCCAACCCAGGGATCGAACCCACATCTCTTCTGCCTCCTGCATTGCAGGCGGTGGATTCTTTACCACTGTTCCACCTGGGAAGCCCTGTTTGAGAACCACCGGCCTAGGTAAACATTTTTAAACTGGTGTTATCAACTATTAACAAAATTCCAATGAGCATCACAATACCAATGGCATGTTTCTTACAAGTAATAGCAGATAGGAAGAAAGGTGCATTTTTCCCCCATAATAAACATTTAAATGGCACCTGGTAATTCTATAGAGTCTAATGACAGTCTTTCAGTAATTATCTGTTGAGAAGGATTTTAAACTAATACAAATGCCTTTTATCATTTTATGTAAACATTTTCTGTCTCAAAGATCTAGTGATTCTGCCAGAGAATTAGAACAGAAATATCACTTTCTCAAGGGAGGATTTAATTAGGTGTATGCGTCTTCTCTGTGCCAGTTCCTGGAATTTTCCTCCAAGTTCTCAAACAGCTCTGGCTCATTTAGGTCATTTAGGTCTGGTACTCACTTAACCTGGGATCTAAACTGCAGCCGTTGCTGTCTGTTCTTGTCTTCCAACAAAAATTGTAGCACATGGCTGACACTAGTTCCTTTTTCTTTGCTGGGTTTCCTGTACTAACCAGACTGAGTTTGGGATATGAATTGGATATATCTGTGGCTTAACACACTCTCTTCTCTCTAAGACATACTTGCACTTGTCCTGAACAAGTTTCTGGCATGTCTCAGTGGCCAAGCATAATAGGATGGGCTCTCCCTGTTAATTAGAGCCTTCCTGGAAGTTTATAAACACATGGAGAGAGTCTCTCTTCTTCAGTACTTTGGCCACCTGATGCAAAGAGCCGACTCATTGGAAAAGACCCTGATGCTGGGAAAGATTGAGGGCAGGAGGAGAAGGGGACGACAGAGGAGATGGCTGGATGGCATCACTGACTCAATGGACATGAGTTTGAGCAAACGCAGGGAGATAGTGAAGGACAGGGAAGCCTGGCGTGCTGCAGCCATGGGGTCTTAAAGAGACGGGCCGGACTCAGCAGCTGAACAGCAGCAGCAGATTCATTTCTGGCTGTGCTGGGTCTTGGTCACAGCGTGGGCCTCTCTCTAGTTGCAATAGGTGGGGGCTGCTCTTCAGTCGCCACGCGCAGCCTTCTCCCTGCGGTGGCTTCTCTTGTTGCAGAGCATGGGCTCCAGGGCGCCGGGACTTCTGCAGCTGTGGCTTGTGGCCTCAGTAGTTGCGGTTCCCCGTCTCTGGAGTACAGGCTCAGTGGTTGGGGTGCACGGGCTTAGTTGCTCCGCGGTGTGTGAGAACTTTCCAGACCAGGCGTCAAACCCATGTCTTTTGCGTTGGCAGGCATATTCTTTACCATTGAGCAACCAGTGAAGCCCCTCTATGCTTTCTTATGACCACAGGCCACAAATGGAAACCCATCCGGCCTTCAGTGGACATATGTTCACGCTACAATTTCTCTCACTTCCTCCAACTTCTCTTAAAAATAGACCTATTATTGTGATGGAAGCTAGAATTCCTACAATACGAAGGGGGTAGTTCTTACACTCGAGTGGCGTATAATCAGTGTTTTTTAAACCCCACTTCTGAAATTGGCTCCTTTATGGGGGGGCCTTTAAAATACAGTCTTAGAGGGATTTCTCTGGTGGTCCAGTGGCTCAGACTCCACCCTCCCAGAGCAGGGGGCCCAGGTTTGATCCCTGGTCAGAGAAGTAGACCCCCACAACCTGGAACTAAGAGTCTGCATGTCACATCTAAGACCTGGCTAAGCAAAGTCGCTTCAGTCGTGTCCGACTCTGTTTGACCCCATGGACTGCAGCCACCCAGGTTCCTCCATCCATGGGATTTTCCAGGCAAGAGTATTGGAGTGGGTTGCCATAAATAAATAAAATACAGTCTTTTTTGCACCCCTTCTCCCAAAGGGTCTGCTTTAGCAGATATGCAGTGAGAAATGCCAATTTGGGGAGCCTTCTTAGGGGATTCTAAGGCACAGCTTGAATTTGGAGCAGTTGATGTTGAGTTAGAGCTGTTGTAGCAAAGATGATGTTTTTCCAGATCTTTTGCTGGTATCATTTTAGGGTCTGTTGCAGAGTAGCAATACACTCTTCTTCAAGAAGACCTGAGGTCTTCAGGAGCATCTTTGCAATTTACTCTTGGAATCTAGTCTCCACCCAGTGAGGGATCAGCCTGTGGCCTGGACAGGAGTGCAGGCAGGGTAAGGCTGGCAATGCCCCTTGCCATCTGACTCTGTGGGTGAATTACCAAGTTCCTGTGAAACTCACGTTGCTTGTCCGAACAACGGTAAGAATAATATATACTTGGGAGGGCTCTTGTGAAGATTAATGAGAGAATAGGAATAAAATACTGAGTCTGACATCTAGTAGCTACTCACTAAATAGAATATATATAAAACTCATTTATATATAATTTATCATATGTGTTTTTATATATTTTTTTCTCCTTAGAGGCTCAAGCCTAGAAAGTTGCAAATAGTTTTCTTCTGAACAGAGGTCACATGTTAGCAACATTTTTTTTTTTTTTTGCTACAGATTACAGGAAGTTTCATTCAGAGAGGTGAATGCTGTACCTGAAAGAGAGTATGCCTATTTTATTTTATTATTATTTTTAATTGCTGTATAGTTGATTTATAATGCTATTGTGGTCTGGTGTATAGAGAAGCAATTCAGTTATACATATATATATATTCTTTTTCAGATTTTTCCATTATAGTTTATTATATTCAGTTTAGTTCTTTGTGCTATGTCTTATTGTTTATCTATTAATATTTTCTGTATAGTAATGTGTATATGCCAAATTCCTAATTTATCCCTCTCCCTTCTGCTTTCCCCTTTGATAATCATAAGATTTTTCCTACATCTGTGAGTCTGTTTCTGTTTTGAAAATAAAGTAATTTGTATCATTTTTTAAATCATATGGTATTTGCCTTTCTCTTTCTGACTCAACTCACTTCATATAATCTCTAAATCTACCCATGTTGCAGCAAATGGCATTATTTTGTTCTCTTTTATGATTGAGTGATATACCATTTGCGTGTGTACCACATCTCCTTTATCCATCTCTGATTGCATAATATACCATTTGCGTGTATACCACATCTCCTTTATCCATCTATGATTGCATAATATACCATTTGCGTGTATACCACATCTCCTTTATCCATCTCTGATTGAGTAGTATACCATTTGCATGTATACCACATCTCCTTTATCCATCTATGATTGCATAATATACCATTTGTGTGTATACCACATCTCCTTTATCCATCTCTGATTGAGTAATATACCATTTGCATGTATACCACATCTCCTTTATCCATCTATGATTGCGTAATATACCATTTGTGTGTATACCACATCTCCTTTATCCATTCATTTGTTGATGGACACAGGTAGCTTCCGTGTCCTGGCTATTGTAAATAGTGCTGCTGTGAACACTGGGGTGCCTGCATATTTTAAAATTACATATTTTTCCAGAAATATGACCAGAAGTGAGATTGTTGGATCATATGGTAATTCTATTTTTAGTTTTCTTAAGGAACTCCATGCTGTTTTCCATAGTGACTGCACCAACTACATTCCTACCAACAGTGTAGGAAAATTCCCTTTTCTGCACATTCTCTCCAGCATTTATTATTTTTAGACATTTTGATGATGGCCATTACAACTGGTGTGAGGTGATAACATCACTGTAGTTTTGATTTGCATTTTTCTAGTAAATAGTGATATTGCACATAAAGAATATATGTTTAAAAGTTGGACACTTTCTGACAGAAATTAGTAAAAAGAATTTCTGTCTAGGGTCCTCCCAATGTCAAAATCAAGGCTCCCTCAATGCTTCTGAGCAGAGGAGTGGCATAAAAGGGGCTGAGATGAAAAGATGGAGGTCTTTTTTAAAAAATTAATTAATTAATTTTAATTGGAGGATAATTACTTTACAATATTGTGGTGGTTTTTGCCATACATTGACGTGAGTCACCCGTGGCTGCACCTGTGTCCCCCCATCCTGAGTCCCCCTCAACGCCTCCCTCCCCACCCCATCCCCCTGGGTTGGCCCAGAGCCCCAGCTTTGCGTGCCCTGTTTCATGCGTTGACCTTGCCCTGGTCATCTGTTTTTCATATGGTAATATACACGTTTCAGTGTTATTCTCTCATATCATCCCACCCTCATCTTCTCCCACACAGTCCAAAAGTCTGTTCTTTACATCTGTGTCTCTTCTGCAGCCTTGCTTATAGAATCATTATTACTGTCCTTCTAAATTCCATATATATGTGTGTGTTTTTTCTTTTTTTTAATTTTTATTTTTACTTTATTTTACTTTACAATACTGTATTGATTTTGCCATACATTGACATGAATCTGCCACGGGTGTACATGAGTTCCCAATCCTGAACCCCACTCCCACCTCCCACCCCATATCATCTCTCTGGATCATCCCTGTGCACCAGCCCCAAGCATCCTGTATCCTGCATTGAACATAGACTGGCGATTCGTTTCTTACATGATAGTATACATGTTTCAGTGCCATTCTCCCAAATCATCCCACCCTCTCCCTCAGAGTCCAAAAGTCCGTTCTATACATCTGTGTCTCTTTTGCTGTCTCACATACAGGGTTATCATTACCATCTTTCTAAATTCCATATATATGTGTTAATATACTGTATTGGTGTTTCTCTTTCTGATTTACTTCACTCTGTATAATAGGCTCCACTTCCATCCACCTCATTAGAACTGACTCAAATGTGTTCTCTTTTATAGCTGAGTAACATCCCATTGTGTATACGTACCATAACTTCCTTATCCATTCATCTGCCGATGGACATCTAGGTTGCTTCCATGTCCTAACTATTGTAAACAGTGCTGCGATGAACATGGCGGTATGTGTCTCTTTCAGTTCTGGTTTCCTCGGTGTGCATGCCTAGCAGTGGCAGTTGTTTCCTGTTTTTTAAGGAATCTCCACACTGTTCTCCATAGTGGGTGTACCAGTTTGCATTCCCACCAACAGTGTAAGAGGGTTCCCTTTTTTCCACACATCTGGTCCCATCACTTCATGGCAAATAGATGGGGAAACAGTGGAAACAGTGTCAGACTTCATTTTTTTGGGCTCCCAAATCACTGCAGATGGTGATTGCAGCCATGAAATTAAAAGACACTGACTCCTTGGAAGAAAAGTTATGACAAAATAGATCGCATATTGAAAAGCAAGACATTACTTTGCCAACAAAGGTCCGTCTAGTCAAGGCTATGATTTTTCCAGTGGTCATGTATGGATGCAAGAGTTGGACTGTGAAGAAAGCTGAGTGCCGAAGAATTGATGCTTTTGAACTGTGGTGTTGGAGAAGACTCTTGAGAGTCCCTTGGACTACAAGGAGATCCAACCAGTCTGTTCTGAAGGAGATCAACCCTGGGATTTCTTTGGAAGGAATGATACTAAAGCTGAAACTCCAGTACTTTGACCACCTCATGAGAAGAGTTGACTCATTGGAAAAGACCCTGATGTTGGGAGGGATTGGGGGCAGGAGGAGAAGGGGAGGACAGAGGATGAGATGGCTGGATGGCATCTCTGACTCGATGGATGTGAGTTTGAGTGAACAACGGGAGTTGGTGATGGACAGGGAGGCCTGGTGTGCTGTGATTCATGGGGTCACAAAGAGTTGGACACGACTGAGCGACTGAGCTGAACTGAACTGAACTCCAGCATTTATTGTTCGTAGACTTTTTAATGGCAGACATCTTTAAAAAAATATTTAAAAAGCATTTATTTTTATTTATTTGGCTGCACTGGGTCTCAGCTGTGGCACGCTGGATCTTTGATCTTTACTGTGGCATGTGAGCTCTGAGTTGCAGCACGTTGAGATTTAGTTCCCTGACCAGGGATCAAACCCAGGCCTCCTGCACTGAGAGCTCAGAGTCTTAGCCACTGGACCACCAGGGAAGTCCCAACTTTTGCAGACCTCTTAGTGCAGCCTCGGTGTTAGCTGGAGCTGGATGTGGTTGGAAACATTCAAGATTTCCTGCTGTTCTTGGGGACTTTCATTCCAAGATCAACTTTGACTGCTTTACTCTGCTTCTTGTTTTTTCCTCTGTCTTGTGAAGCCTCTTTCCTTGCCACAGAACTTTGCTGTGTAGCAAATTTTACCTAAGTTTGGGGACATGGACGTGAGTTTATATTATAGTTGGGACACAACTTAAACTCGAATATGAAGCGTCTCTAAGATTCCTCTTCCATGTTCCTTAGTCTCACTGTTCTGTCTCCCCTCCTCACTCTTTTATGCTTAGTTCTTCCAGTTGATTTGAAATGCAGAACAATTTACCTACCTCTTTTTCTACTTTTTCTCTTGCTAACCCAAGTTCTCAGGGTTTCTGCTGCCCCAAGCGGCCTTGCAAGATTTTTTTCCTGAACAAAGAGAATTACTTCCTGAATAGAATTATGGAACTTTCTTTTAAGATGCTAATTTATTTCTCACCCCCATCCAAACCTAATTATTTAAGCCGTGAGATGCTGAACAAATACAGACACAATAATGTAAGTGGTGGTGGTGGTGTTAGTAATGGAGAGAAAAACAGGATGCAAGGGATAGAAATAGGAGCTCACAACAAATTGAGCAGAGGAAAAAAAAAAAAATGGAAGGGAAGGGAAGGACCCATTTACTGAATGCCAGTATCTCGTGTGGTATGACAGCCCTATTGATTTTTGTCCCAATTTCCCAAGAAAACCAAAGTTCAGAGAGTTAAATGGAACTGTGAATGCAAGACCCAGGATCCAATCCAGGAATGAAGGAAAGACCTGTATTCTTTGCACTGTAGTCTTTTTTTTTTTTGAAGTGATTAGGGTATAGTTGCTTTCCAATGTTGTGTTAGTTTCTACTGCACAGCAAAATGAGTGAGCCATAACTGTACATATATCCCCTCTTTTTTGTATTTCCTTCCCATGTAGGTCACCACAGAGCTCAAGTAGAGTTTCCTGTGCTATACAGCAGATTCTCATTCGTTATCTATTTTATACATAGTATATATGTCAACCCCGGTCTCCCAATTCCTCCTACCTCCCACCTTTGGTATCTGTATGTTTGTTCTCTTCATTCGTGTGTCTATTTCTGCTTTGTAAACAAGGTAGTCCATACTGGTCTTTTTCAGATTCCACATATATGTATTGATACATGATATGGCTTACTTCAGTGAATGGGACACTCTCTAGGTTCATCCATGTCTCTACGAATGACCCAATTTTGTTCCTTTTTATAGCTGAGTAATATTTCCTTGTGTATATGCACCGCATCTTCTTCATTCATTCCTCTGTTGATGGACATTTAGGTTGCATTGTATTCTTAGTCACTTCCTCTTCTACCATAGAGAACTTAAGGTTGGTTCTGAAATGATATTTTGTCTTAAGTGGGCTACCACGCCCTCCTCCAGGGGATCTTCCCAACCCAGGGATGGAATTCGCATCTCTTAGGTCTCCTGTATTGGCAGGTGGGTTCTGTACCACTAGCACCACCTGGGAAGCTTTCAGTTCAGTTCAGTCACTCACTTGTGTCCGACTCTGCGACCCCATGAATTGCAGCACGCCAGGCCTCCCTGTCCATCACCAACTCCCAGAGTTCACTCAGACTCACATCCATCGAGTTGGTGATGCCATCCAGCCATCTGATCCTCTGTCATCTCCTTCTAAACTAATTCAGTATAAAATTATTTTTGATAATAATAAAGTTTAGGCTATACCTTACTGTTTAGAAATTTTATTTACTTATTAGTCTTTGGCCGTGCTGGGTCTACATTGCTGCATGGGTTTTTTCTGGTTGCGGAGAGCTGGGGCTCCTCTCTAGTTGTGGTGCATGGGCTTCCCATTGTGGTGGCTTCTCTTCTTGCAGGGCACGGGCTCCAGGGTGCACAGGCTTCAGTAGCTGCGGCACGTGTGCCCAGTAATTGTGGCACACAGGCTCGGTAGTTGTGGCACACTCCGCAACAGGTGGGATCCTCCCGGCCTGGGGATCGAACCAATGTCTCCTGCATTGGCAGGTGGATTGTTTACCACTGAGCCACCAGGGAGCACCCACCCTTACTTTTTTGTGGCCTGCAATTTGGATCTTGGTGTAAGTCTTTATATGGTTTCTCACGTGAAAGCAACAAAAATCTGCCCCTTCACAGGTGCAGGTCTCTTGACTTACATGATAGAGCAGGGCCGGCTCTGGCACAGTCCAGGGAGGCTGGTTTCCCAGTGGTTACTACCATCCAGGGATAGACTGATTGGCTTACTGTCCTGGGAGGAGGCATTTAAGCAAAGAGTGTAGGGCCACTTGGCTGGGATATTGTTGTGAGGATTATGATTTGGATGAGAAGTTCCCAAATAGGGCTGCTCATCAGAATCACTTGGAGAAGATAGTTCAAAATCCAGTCAACTGTGTCTTACTATTGATGATTCAGCATGTCTGAAATGGCTCAGTGGCATTTCAAATATACACCTCCTGTGGGACTTTCCTGGTGGTCCAGTGGTTAAGAACCCACCTTCCAATGCAGGGGGCGTGGGTTCGATCACTGGTTGAGGAACTAAGATCCTATATGCCGTGTGGCCAGATAAAATAAAATAAATAAATAAGGAAATAAAATAGACTCTCCAGCTGATTCTGATGCATACCAAGGTTTGGAGACTGTTGGAACAGGTTATCATTAAAATCCCCTCCAAGACAGGGTGCTCAAGGCTGGTGCACTGGGATGACCCTGAGGGATGGGATGGGGAGGGCTGTGGGTGGGAGATTCAGGATGGGGAACTCATGGCTGATTCATGTCAATGTATGGCAAAACCACTACAATATTGTAAAGTAATTAGCCTCCAATCAAAATAAATTATTTAGTTAAAAAAAAATCCCCTCCGATCAGGAGAATGGATACTTGTGCATGTGTGGCTGAGTCCCTTTGCCATGCACTTGAAATTATCACAGTATTGTTAATTGCCTACACTCCAATATAAATAAAAAGTTTAAAATAAAAATTTAAATCCCCTCTATCACAAGGTTCTATAAATTCTACCTTTTGTTGGGGGTAGTGGTCTTCCCTGTCTTGTAGTCTTTAAATCACAGTGTTTTATTCATGTGGGCAGGGACAACTGGTCACACATAGTATCTGTTTCATTATTGGAGAACACAGAATATTGAGCTGCCTTTAAAGTATTTGGGATACACCTTCTTTTTGTAAGGGGAAGTGTTGTTTATTTTAGGGATGCTTGTTCATGTTGCCAGAAGACCACACAGAGTTTCCTTTGAAGAAGCTCAATAATGTTTATACACCTGCAGGAACTAGCTAGAGGGATCAAGATGAGATGCTTAGTTGATATCACATTTATTTTTTAAAAAGTGGAAGGGTGAACACAGGACTGGGTGATTTGGGGCATGTGGCATGCCTAAGTACACTTTTCCTTGGCAGACGTGAAGCAGAAAAAGAAAACTTCTCAAGGAATTCAGTAGTAAATGTATTGTTTTGGGGCCTTGGAGAATGCATTTCCCAGTATCTCTCCAGTTCTTTTCATTAATCAAAAAAAAAAAGCTTTGGCTCATTCTTCCCCAAATAGATGGATGCTAGTAATAAATAATGAAAAAAATTGAATGCTGGGAAAATGACATGCAATTTTTCCTTGATATAAGCCCTTCTTAATAACCGATGCACCCAGCTTTTCTAGTGACTAAGGGTCTTTCCTTAAAGGAATATGTAATGTGGACAAAGCTGAGAGAGACTTTCTGAGTTCGTGGTTAGCTCCAAGGTGTTAGACACTAAACTTGTGCTTCTCAACAGGAGCATCTCTTGGGCAGAGACACAGTGTACAGAAGTAATGGCTTTTCCCACTTTTTTCACGTTGTTCCATGCTACTGAGCCTTCTTTGGCAGCTGGCCTGTTCTTCATTTTTAATGTAGGGAGCCTCTATAATTAACTCAAGCCTATTTCTGCTGTGTTAATTAATGTGTGCATACAGGAGGTTGCTGTTTTCCCTTAAGGTGTGATGAACGGAACTGGTTTTCAAGGAAGTCACCTAGTGCTTTAGCAGATGGAGCAGTTGGCTTTGGGAAACATTCACACTGAATACCAAGACGAGACTAATTCTACTTGATAAAGTCTGTCTGTCAGGGTCAAGGGTATAAAGAGTGGTCCCCAGGCTCCTCTAGGCTCCCTGTGGGCATTTGAGGTTGATGAGAAAAGCAGAAGGGACTTGTTCACTGAAATCAGTCAGAGCTGGGTCTGAGTCTTAATGTGGCCCCCTAGCGACTATGTGGGCTTTGATAAGTCTTACTTGTTCATCTATAAATGGGGCACGAAACATGCATTTTGTCTGAATTAATTCAGGTAACATTGGGGAAGCTTCTCTGTTCTGTAACTCAATGCATGAGCCTATAAGTTGTCTGTGAGTGTTTATCCTGTTAGACAGTAAGCTCCCTGGAAGCAGAGACTGTGTTCTATTAATATTTGATTCATGTCTCTGATGCCTAGTAATAGTAAGAACTCATGTTCATTGAAAAAATGAAAGATGAACTGGTCTTGTTTGATTAGTGGCTAGGGCCCGAGCGCATACAAACGTTACAGCCCTGAGCCCTTAACTTGTCTGTCCCTAAAGGAGTCTGAACCCACCGCCTGGACTTCCTCAGCCTCACTGGCACAGTGCTGGTTTTGCCGGTCCAATTGCACTGCCCCTTCCTGAAGGGTCCTTGTAGTCTGGGAGTCCCCTTCTGTACGTGGGTCTCCCCTTCTGAGATGTGAGCTGGGTGCAGAATTTTACAGGGATGCTGGCCTGCCCAGATGCGCCATGGAGTCGCTCCTTCCGTGGGTCTCGCCAGCAGCCAGTGGCAGTGCGGCAGACAGGCAGAGCACGACAGGCGCCTCCGCTCTCAGGAGCCTCTCTCTTTCCCCGTCCCCGGGGACTCTCTTTTAACTAGCATGAAATCAACTCTCCCTTTCTGCTAAGACACCCAGTCCGTGCTTAGAACTCCTCTTTACCGAAGGCCTTCTGTCTTTGGGACACATGACTGAGAACACGTTCAGGTAATTTACTCCCTGCTCTGCCATGAGCCTCTCCTGGCTGACCATGGGCAAAATTCACCACTTGCTTATATGTGGCAAAGGAGAGCTAGTATCTTAAAATGTTATATACGTAGTACTTAGGAAGAAATCATTAGGTTCTAGGGACTGGTCTTATTAAAGATGGCAATGTTACAGGACTTTGTTGCCGTTCAGTCACCCAGTCGTGTCGGACTCTCTGCGACCCCATGGACTGCAGCACACCAGGCCTCCCTGTCCCTCACCAACTCCCGGAGTTTGCCCAAATTCATGTTCATTGCATCGGTGAGGCCGCCCAGCCATCTCATCCTCTGACACCCTCTATAGTCTTATAAAGTTATAGGACTTGAGGGGCTATTAGTTCATTGTGGTTGCTGAGATGGTAATGAAACTCCAGGTATGATCTCAGTATTTAGGGCAGGAAGAAGAAGGGAAGAGACAAAAGTTTCCTTTACAGATTTCTCCATTTTAATGAGAAATCAAATAGCATTTTACAGTTCTACTTCCCCCCGGTAGATGAACTTGTTTGTCTCATTGACCAGGGCTGGGTCACACAGCTGCCTCTAACTGCACAGGAAGCTGGGAAAACAAAGGCTGTATTTTCAGCCAGAGCAAAGGGGGTTAGGAATGCTATTGGGTTAGCCTTACTCTGGGTTCCTTCAGAAGGAGATTCTGATACAAGGATTTGAACACTAGCGACTTAGCAGCAGCAGCAGCAGCAGTGAGTGTGGGACTAAAATCATGACATCTGGTCCCATCACTTTATGGTAAATAGAAGGGGCAACAATGGAAGCAGTGACAGATTCTATTTTCTTGGGCTCAAAAATCACTGTGGACAGTACTGTGGCCTGAAATTAAAAGATGCTTGCTTCTTGGAGGAAAAGCTATGGCAAACCTAGACAGTATATTAAAAAGCAAAGACATCATTTTGCCGGCAAAGGTCCATCTAGTCAAAGGTATGGTTTTTCCAGTAGTCATGTGTGGATGTGAGAGTTAAACCATAAAGAAGGCTGAGAACCAAATAATTGATGATTTTGAACTGTGGTGTTGGAGAAGACTCTCAAAAGTCCCTTGGACTGCAAGGAGATCCAACCAGCCAAATCTAAAGGAAATAAAACCTGAATGTTCATTGGAAGGACTGATGCTTAAGTTGAAATTCTAATACTGTGGCCACCTAATGCAAAGAGCCAACTTGTTGGAAAAGACCCTGATGCTGGGAAAGATTGAAGGCAAAAGGAGAAAGGGGCAGCAGAAGATGAGATGGTCAGGTAGCATCACCAACTCAATGGATATGAATTTGAGTAAACTCCAGGAGATAGTGAAGGACAGGGAAGACTGGCGTGCTGAAGTCAGTGGGGTGGCAAAGAGTCAGATACAACTTAGTGACTGGACATACACACACACACAGTGTGTCTGGGTGGTGAAGTAAGCCCTGGTAGAAGTGCTAGGAAAGTGAGGCAGAGAATAGCATTCTAGCATATTTGTAAGAGTTCTCCAGAGCAGAGGAACCGGTGAGACATGGATACACATCTGTATCTACACACACACACGATACGGAACTGACTCACACAGACGTTGAAAGCTGAGACAATACAAACTCTGTCGTCAGCAAACTGGAGACCCAGGACAGAAAACTAAGTTCCAGTCTGAGTCTGAGTCCGAAGACTGTTTGCAACTCAAAGACGCCCAGGCAGAGAGAAGGAATTCATTTTTATCCAGCCTTTCATTCTGTTTAGACCTTCAGCGCATTCGATGAAGCCCACTCTCACTTAGGAAGGTCATCTGCTTCACTCAGGCCGCCAAGGCAGCTCTTTGTTTCGTTTTTTTGTCTCTGCTGTTTTTTGGCTGCCCTGGGTCTTTGTTGTGGCATGGGGCCTTCCCTAGTTGCATTATGTGGGGGCTTCTCTAGTTGTGGCGGGCGGGCTCAGTAGTGGCGACTCGTGAGCTTACTTGCCTTGAGGCATGTGGGATCTTAGTTCCCTGACCAGGGGATAAATCCATGTCCCTTGGATTGGAAGGTGGATCCTCATCACTGGACCACCAGGGGAGGACCCCCCCCCCCCCCCCCCGCCAGGCAACGTTAATATCATCCAGGAATCCCTTCACAGACACACCCAGCAATAACGTTTAACTAAATGTCTGGGTACCTCATGGCCCAGTCAAGCTGCGCTTAAAGTTAACCATCACACCATGAAAGAGGGTGTGGTCAAGCTGGCTGTCACTTTGGACAGCTGGGGCCTCATCCTGCTGGAGCATTTCTGGGAGCAAGTACCCTTGGGAGTTATCACACGTCCAGCAGGCCTTGGTTGAGGGATGCAGGGGGCATTTGAGTCCCAGACACTTCCGTCCTGCCTGTGAACTGGCAAACAGGCGTGGGCATTGGAAATAGGTCCTGGCATGGGGAGTCTGGCAGGAACTCAAAAGTAATAAGATGAAGGGATACGGGTGGGCTCAGACAGCATCAGTTACATCAACCCACAGAGTTTGCCACACAGGGTGGGATAAAGCACTTGGATGCTTTCTTATCTTTAAAATATTTTTTTAAACTTCTAATTGGAGGATAATTACTTTACAATTTTGTGTTGATTTTTGTTGTGCTTTGTGCTCAGTTGTGTCCAAGTCTTTGCAACTCCATGGACTGTAGCCCACCAGGCTCCTCTGTCCATGGAATTTTTCAGTCAGGAATACTGGAGTGGGTTGCCATTTCCTTCTCCAGGTTTTTGCTGTATAGAGATGCAGATCAGCCATAAGTATATATATATATATATATATATATATATATATATATATGTATGTATGTATATATATATATATATGTATATATATATATTTGTATGCAGCCATAAAATTAAAAGACGTTTACCCCTTGGAAGGAAAGCTATGACAAACCTAGACAACATATTAAAAAACAGAGACATCACTTTGCTTATGAAGATCCATCTAGTCAAAGCTATAGTTTTTCCAGTAGTCATGTATGGATGTGAGAGCTGGACCATAAAGAAGGCTGAGAACCAAAGAATTGATGCTTTTGAACTGTGGTGCTGGAGAAGACTCTTGAGAGTCCCTTGAACTACAAGGAGATCAAAGCAGACCACCTGACCTGCCTCTTGAGAAACCTATATGCAGGTCAGGAAGCAACAGTTAGAACCAGACATGGAACAACAGAGTGTTTCCAAATAAGAAAAGCAGTACATCAAGGCTGTATATTGTCACCCTGCTTATTTAACTTCTATGCAGAGTACATCATGAGAAACACTGGGCTGGAAGAAGCACAATCTGGAATCAAGATTGCCAGGAGAAATATCAATAACCTGCAGATGACAGCACCCTTATGGCAGAAAGTGAAGAGGCACTAAAAAGCCTCTTGATGCAAGTGAAAGAGGAGAGTGAAAAAGTTGGCTTAAAGCTCAACATTCAGAAAATGAAGATCATGGCATCTGGTCCCATCACTTCATGGGAAATAGATGGGGAAACAGTGGAAACAGTATCAGACTTTTTGGGGCTCTAAAATCACTGCAGATGGTGATTGCAGCCATGAAATTAAAAGACGCTTACTCCTTGGAAGGAAAGTTATGACCAACCTAGATAGCATATTGTAAAGCAGAGACATTACTTTGCCAACAAAGTTCTGTCTAGTCAAGGCTATGGTTTTTCCAGTGGTCATGTGTGGATGTGAAAGTTGGACTGTGAAGAAAGCTGAGTGCTGAAGAATTGATGCTTTTGAACTGTGGTGTTGGAGAAGACTCTTGAGAGTCCCTTGGAATGCAAGGAGATCCAACCAGTCCATTCTGAAGGAGATCAGCCCTGGGTGTTCTTTGGAAGGACTGATGCTGAAGCTGAAACTCCAGTACTTTGGCCACCTCACGCGAAGAGTTCACTCATTGGAAAAGACTCTGATGCTGGGAGGGATTGAGGGTAGGAGTAGAAGGGGACGACAGAGGATGAGATGGCTGGATGGCATCACCGACTTGATGGACGTGAGTCTGAGTGAACTCTGGGAGTTGGTGATGGACAGGGAAGCCTGGTGTGCTGCGATTCATGGGGTCGCAAAGAGTCAGACACGACTGAGCGACTGAACTGAATTGAACTGAACTGAAAGAAGTCAATCCTAAAGGAAATCAAACCTGAATATTCATTGGAAGGTTTGATGCTGAAACTGAAGCTCCAATATTTTGGCTGTCTAATTCGGAGAGCCGACTCACTGGAAAAGACCCTGGTGCTGGGAAAGAATGAAGGCAAAAGGAGAAGTGGACAGCAAGAATAGATACCATCACTGATTCAAGGAACATGAATCTGAGCAAACTCCCAGAAGTAGTGATGGACAGGGAAGCCTGGCATGCTGCAGTCCATGGGGTTGCAAAGAGTCAGACTCAACTTAGTGACTGAACAACAAAAACAAATATATATAGATATATATGTCCTCTCCTTCTTGAACCTCCCTCACACCCCCACCCCCACGTCTCTGGGTTGTCACAGAGCACTGGACTGGGCTCCCTGTGTTGTGTAGCAGCTTCCCGCTAGCTGTCTGTTTTACACATGGTCGTGTATTTATGTCAATCCTAATCTCTCAGTTTGTCCCACCTTCCCCTTTCCCCACTGTGTCCCCCACCCTCTATGTCTGCATCTCTATTCTGCCCTGCAGATAGGTTCATCTGTACCATCCCACGTATCTTTAAAATATTTAAAGCTGGGGATCGATTCTAAGTCCCAGATGCTTTAACCTCTGGGACTCGATCTCAGAAGAAGAACTTGTGCTCTTAGGACATTTTCTCTGGGAACAACCCACCAAAGAAAGATTAGTCAAACAGGATCTCAAGGGACTGAACTGTCGATGTTATAGCCTGGACCACTTTGGGGGTCTCCCCGTCTTGGATGGGTTTGGAGCCCAAAGGGAGGGCGAATCGCATTATCTTTTGTAACGTTCAACTTCAGCCTTGGGCAAGGTGGCGCTGCTGACTGTCCTAAGAGAGAAGGACCGAGGGTCAGAGACAGGGAGGAATTTACCCTAATCAGAAAGCTGGAAAGAAAAGTCACACAGAGTGGAATCTGGGGCCACCTGATGATGAATCTGGTGCCCTTTCGGTGGTACCCAGCTGTTCCCCCCCAGGAAAATGACCTTTCAAAGGCACAGTATGAATTAATAATGGTATAATTATTCACTGCTACACTTTTTCTTGTGCTGACTCATGAGCATCCAGGTGGATGTGGAAAGTGGTTTTTCTGGTTGGGGAGTGAGTTGCACTGACCCTCTGACCTCTCTCCTCTCGTCTCTCCTTTCCTTTTCTCCCTTTACCTTGTGTCAGGCCTTCCCCGCTCCACCCCCACAGTTCCCCTCATTCCTTCCCTTCCTTCTGCCCCCTCTGTTAGTAGGATCTGGTGTCATATTTCTGAGCCATTCAAGTCAATTTATCCTGGGTGACCCATGCTCTTGACATGTTGCTATAAAGCCTTCAGGTACCTGCATCCATGCTGAGTTGCTTTAGTCATGTCTGAGTCTGCGACCCCATGGACTGTAGCCCACCAGGCTCCTCTGTCCATGGGATTCTTCAGGCAAGAATACTGGAGTGGGTTGCCATGCCCTTCTCCAGGGGATCTTCCCGACCCAGGGATCACAGGTAGCTGCAATAGTTGCGTCAATACATAAATGCTTCCATAACATCCTGGCCTTTAGAATTACTTTTGACCCATAGCTTCTGCTGAAGGGAGGACCAAGGCTCTGGGTTTGTGCCTGCTGTGATGAGTATAGGGGTGGAGCACATCTGAGAGGGGAACAATCTCATCATATTTTCTGTCCTGAGAATCTAGTTCTGAAACCACGAGAGTGCAATAGTCATGGGTGAGTGGCCAAGCATGCTACCAAGCCAAGTCAGTGTCTTAGATATGGGGAGCAGAGAGCTGGGTGTGAGCAGGGATGGTGCTCCCTGCGAAGCAGACACAGAGAACAGATGGAAGGAATTGGACCCTGAACCCCCATCCTTCCTTGGGCTAGACTTTCTTCCCTTGCCCAAGACAGCGGAATGATTCTGCTTACGGAAACCTCCCTGACACATGCTGCTGGGCGGGGGAGTTGATTTCTTTCCATCCAGATGAGTCTCTGCCCAGCGGGCTTGTGTAACAAGTGGTGGCCAAGCCCCATGATGGGCATGGATGGAGCTTTGCTTCCGTGCTGACACGGAACACGGACAGCTAAGCAGGCTTATGGAAACTTGAGCCTGTGTGTATATGTGCTTGTGTGTGCTGTTTTAATTAATTAAAATTTTATTAAAGTATAATGATAAAAACTTCAGTATAAAAACTTAAAGTCCAGAGACTTCCCTGGTAGTCTAGTGGTTAAGGCTTCACCTTCCAGTGCAGAAGGCATGGGTTCAATCTCTGATCAGGCAGTGAAGCCCCACATGCCTTGGGGTCAAAAAACCAAAGCATAAAACAGGAGCAGTATAGTAACATATTCAATTAAGATTTGTAAAAATGGTCCATGTTAAAAAAACACACAAAACTTAATAAAATCCGTTTAAACAATTCCACAGGTATGGCAAGAGACATAGAATAAAGTGCAGAATATTCTCTCAAGGTATTTCCTGTAAGTTGCATTAGACCCCTTCTTCTAAAAAGAGCTTTTACGTGAGACACAAAACGTCTTGAAAGATTAATAAGCTTGACAATTCATGTTCTGAAAAAGTTGCCTTACTTTGCAAAATGTTGAACTAGTACCCCCTCATATCTTAAAGATAGTACCATTTATTTACTACCCTCCTCTTTGAGATACATTTTTGGAATTAGATTAGAACCTAGAAATCTTTGCTGCCCCTGGCTTGGTCCTGCTATACTCACAGGTTAAATGGCTTTCCAGGGTAGCAGAGTTAGTGGCAGTTTGGGACTAGAAGACTAGCCTCCAGAGTACTTGTTTAGAGGGACCACCACACCTCACCTCCATTTTTTAAATTAGATTCTTATACAGATAATATGGGCTTCCCTGGTGGCCCAGACGGTAAAGAATCTGCCTGCAGTGCAGGAGACCCAGGTTGGATCTCTGGGTTGGGAAGATTCTCTGGGGAAGGGAATGGCGATCCACTCCAGTATTATTGCCTGGAGAATTCCATGGACAGAGGAGCCTGGCAGCTACAGTCCATGGAGAAGCAGAGTCGGACACGACTGAGCAACTAACATACACACACATAGTTGATTTACAATGTTGGGTTAGTTTCAGGTGTACAGCAAAACGATTCACTTATATATATATTCCATTTCAGATTCTTTCCCCATATAGGTTATTACAAAACACTGAGTAGAGCTGTCTGTGCTGTACAGTAGGTCCTTGTAGTTTGTCTGTTTCATATATCATAGTGGTAAAGAATCTGTCTGCAAATCAGGAGATGCAGGAGATGCAGGTTGGGAAGATCCCCTGGAGGAGGGTATGGCAGCTCACTCCAGTATTCTTGCCTGGAGAATCCCTGAACAGAGGAGCCTGGAGGGCTACAGTCTATAGGTTTGCAGAGTCAGACATGACTAAAGCGACTTAGCATGCCTGTAGTATGTATATGCAAATCCCAAACTCCTAATTTATCCCTCCCCCACTTTCCCCTTGGTGACCATAGGTTTGTTTTCAAAGTTTGTGAGCCCATTTCTGTTTTGTAAATAAGTTCATTTGTATTTTTTTTTAGATTCTATATACAAGTGATATCACATGATATGTGTCTTTCTCTGACTTTCTTCACTTGCTATGATAATCTCTAGGTCCATCCATGTTGCCGCAGATAAGCCTGTATGTTTATTTGCAACACCGATCAAGGCCAGAACTCCTAACTGAAACAAAACAATACCACACCCATCAGAAAAGACAACCGTCACAGCAGTGCGTACCCAGAAAGTAGCCAGGTGGTTTGTATAGAAGAGTTGCAGGTTTTAAATTTTGTTCTGGTATCCCTTAGCGGGCAGATTGTGATTTCTATGTTTATTTGAAAAGGTAAACAATAAGCAGAAAAGCCTGGAATAACAAAAGTTAAGTATCAACTCTCTTAACCCAATCAGCCCAAGACCACCATCTGTGGCCTGACAAAGCTCCATCAGTCCATTGCATTTGAGGAGGCTGCACTTCAGAGGAACCATGAGTCTGCTCAGCAAATGTGGGAAAAGCAGAATCATGACAGGATTTTGGAGAAGGGTAAAGTTTAAGTGAAATGGAAATAAAGGTTCAAAGCTGAGCAGAGCTGTGTATAAAGGTGTCAGGCCTGGACTATAAACTCGCCCCAGGCTTCTGTTCCCTTGGAAACAATGAGGTTATGATGCATACGAATGTTGTCTTCAGAGCCCCCTTCTCTGAAGTTCTGCACCTGGGCTGGAGATTGAGGCTCCATCTTTGTGTTAGAGTGGCTAAGATCCTCCACCAGGGGAGAGTGAAATGTTTTATTCTTACAGATCCTATTTCCAGTAGCAACATTTCTGGTAGTCTCTGCTTTTAGAGATCAAGGTTTTTCTGGATGTAAGAAAGCAGGAGTTACTCAAAGGTCAGCATGTCCTTGGGAGAAATATTGTTTCCTATTACTTTGCAGCTGGTTTTATCATTATCTGTTATCCCAGCCTGATGAATAGCAGGGGTAGGTAGATTTATACTTTCCCAGTCTGAGCTTATTTTTACTTTCTCAAAAGTTTGGGGTTCTTGGAAGGAAAATGTGATGGTTAGGGGATCCGTGTTCTTCAGTTTTTCCAAAGCCTGTGAAAACTTGTAGCTATTCTAAATGAACACAAACCATTAACAATATTTGAGAAGCAGCTAGGTGGGAGCTGCCAGCTTGGCTGATATGGCAGCTGGTGGAGGGGGCCCAGTCTTGGGGATACTTCCCCGATCTGGGGTCTCCGGTACCCCACCTTCCTGAGTTTCCCATATTGGGTATACCAGATGTTCTCTTACTGACATTTTTTTAAACGAGTAGATTCATATCTTTTACTTAAATAAGTGCATCACAAAATGAAGCCTTTAATCACTACCATAAAAGGAGAAACAGTGTCAGTTGCATAAATTCAAAGTAACCATAAACAAAGAAATAAGAGGATGACTAGTATCATTATTTTCTAGGTGATTTCTTGTCAAATTGCTGAGCTCAAGGCTTGCCTTGCCTTTAAAGAACAGGGTGGTGGTGGAGAGGCTAACAACACATGTCAGAAAGATGTTAAATCACATCCCATTCAGCACCAAACCCAGGCCTTCTCTGCGATATCATCAGAAAGATGAAAGAGAGCTAATAGAGGAATCTCACTCCAGAATTCAGTATTAAGGCTGTGTTTGGGTACAACTCGTATCATCTGTGGCGTCAACAGGACTCTGTGACTCACACCCTGGGAAACTGGTTTTGTGCTCTGAGACTGCTGGCTACAGAGTCTTGGTCCCAGGATGGAATCAAATCAATGGTTTGATCGGGTGTTAGACCGTGGGGCAGGTGTCTAACCTCTCCAAGGCCATTTTTTCATCTGTCCCACAGGAAAGAGTAGTTGTTACTACTTCTCATGATTGCTCTGAGAATTTAATGAGCTGATCCATGGAAAACCATTGACTCCGTGTCAGGCACATACAGAGTTCTCCACAGGTGTGAGCTAGGATGCCAAGACAAGCTTGTGTCCTGTATCTGCCAAAGAGTCAGCTCGTGGGTAGGTTCTAGACATCATCTAGGTCACAAGAGATGTCTCTCCAAATGGGCCGAGGGAGAAAGACCCACTGAGTGCTGAGGGTCAGTTCCTACTGTGCCAAGGTTGTAAGATCAGGGCTGCTAGACACAAAGGTCAGAGCAAAATAGGCAGGAACCTCTGGCAGGTTCTTAAAAGGGCATCTGCCAAGAATATGGTGGAAACAAGAGAGAGGCCCCCAAATGCAGACAAGTAGTGCTGAAGGTGTCGTGTGTGTGCGTGCACTCCATCGTGTCCCACTCTTCGCAACCCTGTGGACTGGTAACTCGCCAGGCTGCTCTGTCCATGGGATTTTTGAGGCAAGAACACTGGAGTGGGTTGCCATTTCCTTCTCAGGGAATCGTCCCAACCCAGAGATCAGGCCAGTGTTTTTTATGTCTCCTGCGTTGGCAGATGAGTTCTTTACCACTGAGCCACCTGGGAGCCTGTTCATGTCATAGGGACCTCCAGATAACTCCAGGCTGGGCTCAGTGAAAATGTCTCAGGGAGACTTTGCTGCAGTGCCCAAGGAAAAGGAGTGGCCTCAGAAAGCTTGCATGGTCTCTGCCAAATTTCAGGGAAGGGTACGAATCACCATCCTTCCCTGGAGTGGAGTGAGAGGCCTGGTATGATTACTCAGGACCTCTCAGAGATGGGCTTTCTTGTGTGAGATCATGTGATAAGTGTGTGCACCTAGGAATGTCTGATGAGAGACTTCCACGCTGAACCGCAGGCATAGCTTTCTGGTTCCCAATGATCCTTCTTAGGGGCCAGCATGGGGTCTGAGGGGATTATAATCCCCAGGGATGTAGCTGTGGTAGGGGACACAGCACCAGACACCAGGAGCTACGTGAGCCCTGGAGTTGTAGGTGGGCAGGACTGTCTAAACATCAGAAGAATCAAAGCTCAGAAAAATCAGGGTTTCCGCGGTGGCTCAGTGGTAAAGAATCTATCCTTCCCGTGCAGGAGACACAGGTTCGATCCCTGGTCTAGGGCCGTGGAGCAACTGAACCCATGCACCACAACCCCTGCAGCGTGCTCTAGAGCGCAGGAATTGCAAGTGCAAAGCCCACGCGCCTGGAGCCCGTGCTCCCCAACAGAAGAAACCACTGCAGTGAGAAGCCCGTGCACCACGGCTGGAGAGTAGCCCCCACTTGCTGCAACTAGAGAAAAGCCTGCACAATGAAGACCCAGCACAATCATAAATAAATGTGTATGAAAGTTCAGGAAGATTAAGTCGAAAGCCTGAACAGGATGGCTGAAGCGGAGTAGGAACCTGTAAGCTGAAGCCAAGGGCAAGGTGATGGGGGAGCATGAAGTAGAATCTGAGCCAGGTTATGGATGGGAAGATGTATAGGAGAGATTAATGCTGATGGCTCTGTCCTGTCACCCTTGATGGGCATTAGCTTGGCTTAGGCATACTGGAACACATGCTCATTCCTACTTGGAAATCTCTAATCAAAGGCAAAGTCAGATAGACGCTCATCATCAAGCCGGAGGGACAACCAAAATCCCCAAGAAGTTTAGCGTCACCTGCCAGTAACACTGCCTGGAAAATCTCCAGGTGTAATGTCCTTTCACCCCATTGTTCTCATATGTAACCCCGGCTCCCTTGCTTCGTGAGCCACATGGAGACACTGCCTCCTTGATGTGGGCTGCTAGTGGTGATTTTTGTGTTTACCTAAAGCACTGGGACAGATGCGTTATCTGGAAATGAAAACCCCAGGTAAACAAGTGCAGGTGCAAGCCCATTGCTGGGTGCCCGGGGCTCTCTGTCACTGAACTTGGTCCCAGCTGGAGGGTTGATCAGGCCATAGTCAGGGTGGGGTTAAGGTTTTGTGTGTATTAAACACTGATGTCATGAGGGCCGGTTAGGGACCGGCAGGTTGAACTTGGAAATGAGACCAGGATTCAGGGAGAATTTTCTCTTTTCCCCCATTTCCATCTGTATTCTGGGGAAGCTGGGTGTACAATCACTGCGTGCACAGAGATACAGGGTTTCTGCATTAGCTCATCTCTGTAAAGGATCGAGAGAGGCGTGACATCTGAAGAGGTATTCTGCATCGCCCTTGGGAGACCCAGACCTCCTGCTCCCCTTTTCCTTCTCTTCTCTGCCTCCCCATATCACACATCCCTCATCGCTCCCTGGCTCCAAGATAATTTTGGCCGGAGTAACAATCTGAACACATAGCTTTCTTCATGACTCTCCCCCGATCAAAGATAATAATAAAGCAACCACTTTTTGTTGCTGACACTATGCTGGGCAGAGTTCTAAGCATTTTGAACATTCTAGCTCGTGTATTGCTTGCAACAACACCATGGTGTATTATCAGCCCTGTTTTATTCTTTTTAAAATTTATTTATTTTCAATTGAAGGATAATTGGCTTTCAATATTGTGTTGGATTCTGCCATATATCAACATGAATCAGCCACAGGTACATGTATGTCCCCTCCCTCTTGAACCTCCCTCCCACTTCCTACCCCATCAGCCCCGTTTTAGAGAGGAGGGAATGGAGATGTGAAGGACTTAATTAACTTGTCCCAGGTTAGAGAGGTGATACGCGGCAGAGCTGGTTTGAACCTGGGATCTGAATTGAGAGTCCATGCCCTCGCCCACTCTGCTTGCAGGATGAACAGGTTCATTGGCCTGGGCATCCAGTGTCCTCCACCATCTGGGCCTCCTCTGCCTCTTCCCCTAGGTTTGCATCTCTGAGCACATTCAGAAGATGAGGTGCTTTCTCAGCTCCGCTAGGATCAATTTCTGACAAAACATTAAGTCAAGTAAGAAGAGAAGAAAACTTCATAAAGAGTACAAAGAAATTTATTAAAAATGAACAGCAAGCTCTATACCAAGTAGCATAAGACATCTTTATTCAAGTTTTAGACAAGGCAGAGATATTTGTTACTGCTATCATTCAAAAAATTTGAGGGTTCTAGTTGATAGAATATAGTCATAAAAATAAAAGACATATATTGAAAGAGAAGGAGCGAAAAGTTTCTGAAATCATTTTATACCTATAAAATCTAAGAGCCTAAATGAAAAACTGTTATAATTAATGAGATTACTTAGCTGGAAATTCAATGAATATGCAAAAATAGATTTCCCTTTTCCCCCATTAAAAATGATTTTGAAAGTAAAATGGAGTAAAAATTAATGACAAAATTATGAAATATCTAATGATAAGTAAGAAATATATTAGCAATATGAAGAAAACTCTACATTTTTACAGAAGAATATAAATTTTATCAAAGGAATAAATAAAGGGGTATGCCATATTCTTGGATAGACATCATAAAGATAAAAATTTTTCTGAAACCAGTGTAAACATTTAATGCAACTCTGGTAAGAATCATTGTGTTATCTTTTTTTTGAGAGGTGGAAGATTGAAGAATGTATTCTAAATTTCACATCACCTACTAAATACCTGAAAATAGCTAATAAGACTTTGAAAAAGAAGAAAAATAACTAGAGGGTACCTACCATACTATACATTATAATCTAACATAAAGCTACTACAATCAAAACAATCAATGGACTGGAAGAGGGAGTGGATTGGAAGAGGGAGTCCAGAAGTGGTTCCAAGGATCATAGGGGATGTTAGTGTGTGATAAATGTAGTAATTCAAATTATTGAGGTTACTATTATTCATTAAATATTAGTGGAAGGATTGCTACCTATTTTGGAAAAAAAATAGACCTCTACCTCAAACCTTATAATCAGAATGAGTTTCATATGAAAAGTCATCTAGGAGTAGCCCCAAACTGGAAACAGTCTAAATGGTCGTCAACTGGTTAGTGGGTGAACAAAAAGCTGCTTATTCATACAGTGGAATCCTATGCAGCAACAAAGTGGATTAGCTACTGATACATCCAAACAACCTAGGTTAGCCTCAAAAACATTACGCTAAATGAGAGATGCTAAACAAAATACTATGTATCATGTGATTCCATTTATGTGAAATTTTTAGAAAAGGAAAAAGCTATAGAGATCGGTTGTTTCTTGGGGACTGGAGTAGGAGCAGGGATGGACTGAACACAAGCGTGAAGAACACTCTGGGGGTGAGGGCTGTGTTCTGAAACTGCCTGCTTGTACAGCTTCATACATTTGCTATACAATTTATCAAACTGCAGAACTGGGATGAATGAGTTTTTGGTATGAAAATAATCAACTGAGAAAGCTATTAATATTAAGAGCGAAAAAAGGAAAAGTATAAAATAATTAAATTTTGGAGTAACTTATCAGAAAATATTGTTTATAAACTTGTGATGAGGAATATTTTCTTAGTCATAGGAAAGCCACTAAGAAACATATACATTTGGTACCACAAGGTCAGCAAAATTCATGGTGAAAGACACGTTTAAAATGGAAAAATGTAAATAATAGACTTGGGTAAAGTGTTTGCATCATGTGTAAAAGATGAGTGAATTTTTCTTTATACAAACCTCGTAAAAATTAAAATAGACAAACAATTTAGTCTCAAATCAGTGAAGGATATTCACAGATGACAATACAAATGGGCATTATTTGTATTATTCCATGGCTTAGGTAGCCATGGAAATGAAACAAAACTTACTGATTGGCAAAATTTCTAACATTTGATAATACTTAGTATTATCTGTGAGGGTGTGAGGGAATGAAGTCTGCTTTGGGGAGTGTAAATCAATTCAACATTTTTGGAGATTAAATGGATACTAGCTATAAAATTTTTTTTAAAACTACATGCTTTTGATTAAATAATCCCTCTTCTTGCAACCTGTTTTCCAGAAAAAAAAAATAGTACAGCTATATCAAGACAAATGCATCTGTATGTTTTTTGCGTTCTTTGAAAATAACAAGAAATAGAAACCTGGTGAATTTCTGTAAATAGGGATGTGTTTGAATGTTTTGCTACATCAATATAATATCCAGGACTGAGGTCCCCATCTCCTTGCTAGTTGTCACTTAGGGATTGCTCTCAGCTCCTAGGGGTCACTTGCATTTCTTGTCTCATGTCCCCTTCATCTTTAAGTCAAAATGGCATTGCCAAATACTTCTCATGATCTGAATCTCTGACTTGTGCTGTCTCTGAACTTAAGAGCCAGATTTAAAGAGTTCATGTGATTAGGTCAGGTGCACCTGGGAAATCTCTCTGTCCTAGGAGGAACTGGCTTGCAAAAGTCCTTCATAGTAATACATGGATTTCTGTTTGACTGAATAATTGGGAGAAGGTGTGTACTCACCAGGGCCAGAGAATGCTGGGGGCTATCTTACAACAAAGCTAATCTGAAATCAAAGGACTGAGCATCGAAATACCATCAGACAATGTAGAGTTTTTTCTTTTCAACAGTCATACGTATTTTAAAGAATTTAACAGGAGAAAAAATAGTCTATCATATTTACCTAGATATTTACCATTTCCAATTTCTTTCTGATATTATATAGTCTTTACCATCTGAGCCACCGTTTCCCTTCCACCTAATGTTTCCTTTAGTTTTTTTTTTTTTAATCAAATCTGCTGGCAACAAATTCTCTGTTTTCCTTCATCTGAAAATGTCTTAATTTTGCCTTTATCCTTGAAGGACATTTTCACTGGATATGGAATGTAGGTGAACAACTTTTTTAGCACTTTAACAATATCGTTCCACTGTCTCCTGGTCTCCATGCTTTCTAATGAGAAATCTTCTGTAACTTGAATTATTGCTCTCTTATACCAGGGTTCTGGAATTCACTGGTGACAGTTTGAACTGCATGATTCTTTGCTTTGGGGCTGTCCTGTGTATTGTGGGAAGTCCATTGTGGAGTGTTAAGCAGCCTCCTTGGCTTACTAGATGCCAAGGCATCCCACTTCTCAGTGCAACAAATAAAAATGTCACCAGACATTGACAAATGTCCTTGAGGGGGGTGGGGGGTGAAAATCACCCCAGCTGAGAACCATTGTTATGTTCTTAATATAATGTATCATAAAAGCCCTCTTTCTTCCCTTCCTCCCTCTTCCCTCCTGCTGGTTCCGTCCTTCCTTCCTCCTTCCCTCTCTGCTTGGTTTTCAGCAGTTTGATTACAGAGTATCTGGTCCTGGTTTTCTTTGAGCTTAATCCTATTAGAGGTCCACTGAATTCCTTATATCTGTAAATTTATATCCTATAAATTGGAGAAACATTCGGGCATTACTTGTTCAAATATATATTTTTTCTGCACCAGTTTCCTTCTCTTCTCCTTTTGAAACAAAAATGATGTAGATTTTTAGAACTTTTGATATTACTACACTGCTCCTTGAAACCTGTTTTTTTTTTTCAATTTTTGTTCCTGTATTGTTCAGATTAGAAAATTTCTATTACTCTATCTTTTAGTTCATTGACTCATTCTTGAATCCTTATTCTTCTGTTGAACCATCTAGGGAATTTTAGACTTCAGTTTTATTATGGTTTCCAGTTCTAAAATTTTGACTTGGTTTGTTTTGGCAGTTTCTGTTGTTTTCCTGAAAATGTCTCTTTTTTAATTCACTCAACGGGTATTTGCCTTCCCTTCATGGAACATTGTTGCAGTAGGTGTTTTAAAGTCCTTGTCTAATAATCTCAACATCTAATTTACTCAGATTTGGCATCTGTTGTCTTTTCTTTGAGAATTAATGAGATTTTCCTGTTTTTTTTTTTTTTTGTTGTTGTTGTTGAGTAATTTGAAATGTGACATTCATTTCCTATTGCTGATGTAACAAATTACCACAAATTTATTGGTTTAAGACAGCACGCATTTATTTTCTTCTAGTCGTGGAGGTCAGAAGTCTAAGGTGTTGGCAGGGCTGTACATTCCTCCTGGAGGCTTTCAGGGAGAATGTATTTTCTTGTCTTTTTCGTCTTCTGGAAGTTTCTATAGTCCTTGGCCTATGGCCTCTTTCTCCATCTTCAACCTCTGATTTTATCGTCACATCTCCGTTTTGTCTGACCCTGATCTTCCTGCTCTTCTTATATAAAGACTCTTGTGAGTCCACTGGACACACCCAGAGGATCCAGGATAATCTCCCATCTCAAGATCCTTAACGTTATCACATTTGTGGAATCCCTTTTATCATGTAAGGGATTTGCTGTCCTTTTACTTCACTAACAAAAAAGATTGATGTATCTTTGGCTGTGTTGGGTCTTTGTTGTTGTGCATGGGCTTTCTCTAGTTGTGTTGACCATCTGGTGATGCCCATGTGTAGAGTCTTCTCTTGTGTTGTTGGAAGACTGTGTTTGCTATGACCAGTGCGTTCTCTTGGCAAAACTCTATTAGCTTTGCCCTGCTTCATTCCGTATTGCAAGGCCAAATTTGCCTGTTACTCCAGGTATTTCTTGACTTCCTACTTTTGCATTCCAGTCCCTTATAATGAAAAGGACATATTTTTTGGGTGTTTGTTTTAAAAGGTCTTGTAGGTCTTCATAGAACTGTTCAACTTCAGCTTCTTCAGCATTACTGGTTGGGGCATAGACTTGGATTACTATGATATTGAATGGTTTGCCTTGGAAATGAACAGAGATCATTCTGTCATTTCTGAGACTGCATCCAACTACTGCATTTCAGACTCTTTTGTTGACCATGATGGCTACTCCATTTCTTCTAAGGGATTCCTGGTATGATCACTCACCTAGAGCCAGACATCCTGGAATGTGAAGTCAAGTGGGCCTTAGCAAGCATCACTACGAACAAAGCTAGTGAAGGTGATGGAATTCGAGTTGAGCTATTTCAAATCATGAAAGATGATGCTGTGAAAGTGCTGCACTCAATATGCCAGCAAATTTGGAAAATTCAGCAGTGGCCACAAGACTGGAAAAGGTCGGTTTTCATTCCAATCCCAAAGAAAAGCAATGCCAAAGAATGCTCAAACTACCACGCAATTTCACTCATCTCACACGCTAGTAAAGTAATGCTCAAAATTCTCCAAGCCAGGCTTCAGCAATACGTGAACCATGAACTTCCAGATGTTCAAGCTGGTTTTAGAAAAGGCAGAGGAACCAGAGATCAAATTGCCAGCATCTGCTGGATCATGGAAAAAGCAAGAGAGTTCCAGAAAAATATTTCTTTCTGCTTTCTTGGCTATGCCAAAGCCTTTGACTGTGTGGATCACAATAAACTGTGGAAAATTCTGAAAGAGATGGGAATACCAGACCACCTGACCTGCCTCTTGAAAAACCTATATGCAGGTCAGGAAGCAACAGTTAGAACTGGACATGGAACAACAGACTGGTTCCAAATAGGAAAAGGAGTACATCAAAGCTGTATATTGTCACCCTGCTAATTTAACATCATGAGAAACGCGGGGCTGGAATCAAGATTGCCGGGAGAAATATCAATAACCTCAGGTATGCAGATGACACCACCCTTATGGCAGAAAGTGAAGAGGCACTAAAAAGCCTCTTGATGAAAGTGAAAGAGGAGAGTGAAAAAGTTGGCTTAAAGCTCAACATTCAGAAAATGAAGATCATGGCATCCGGTCCCATCACTTCATGGGAAATAGATGGGAAAACAGTGGAAACAGTGTCAGACTTTATTTTTGGGGGCTCCAAAATCACTGTAGATGGTGATTGCAGCGATGAAATTAAAAGACGCTTACTCCTTAGAAGGAAAGTTATGACCAACCTAGATAGCATATTGAAAAGCAGAGACATTACTTTGCCAACAAAGGTATGTCTAGTCAAGTCTATGGTTTTTCCAGTGGTCATGTATGGATGTGAGAGTTGGACTGTGAAGAAAGCTGAGAGCCAAAGAATTGATGCTTTTGAACTGTGGTGTTGGAGAAGACTCTTGAGAGTCCCTTGGACTGCAAGGAGATCCAACCAGTCCATTCTGAAGGAGATCAGCCCTGGGTGTTCTTTAGAAGGAATGATGCTAAAGCTGAAACTCCAGTACTTTGGCCACCTGATGCAAAAGAGATGACTCATTGGAAAAGACTCTGATGCTGGAAGGGATTGGGGGCAGGAGGAGAAGGGATCGACAGAAGATGAGATGGCTGGATGGCATCACCGACTCGATGGATGTGAATTTGAGTGAGCTCCAGGAGTTGGTGATGGACAGGGAGGCCTGGTGTGCTGCAGTTCATGGGGTCGCAAAAAGTTGGACACGACTGAGCAACTGAACTGAACTGAACTGAACTGAAAATCCAAGTCTAACCTGGAGAGTTAGGAGTTAAAAAATTAAACCAGGAAATTCACTGCTATTTGGTTCTTTGAGTTTTCATTTTCCTCCCTAGCAAGCCCACTGTTATTTACTTTTTAGAATCCTCATATAGTTGCTTTATCTAGTTTGTCCAGAGATTTTATCAGTAATGAGTGGGAGAGATAGAGAGCAGAGTGTACGCATTCCATCTTCCCCAGAACTGGACGTCCCAGGTAGAGTATTAATAATATGAATGATGATGTGGCTGCAGCTTTAGATAAGAAAGTGAAATGTATCATTGTAGTCTTGGCTGTGGTGATTCTTCTTATTTGCAGGAGGAACCTATACTGAGTTCTCCTAGTTAGCCTAGGGGAAGACTATTGCTATTTTTAAAGGATCCCAGTAAATAGTTATTGCTCATTTGGTGTTTATAGAAGGTTCCTTTATCTTTCTGCATACAAAGTATTAATAATCACCGTCATTGCCAGGGTCATCTTCTTTCAGTACTTGAGTGCTTACTATTTTCCAGGATCTGTGCTAAGGGCTTTTTACATATGTTATGTCTCTTTAAAATAACCCCATCAGTGTAGACTTTGCAGACGTTCCAGGTTTGAGGTTGTTTCATAGTGGCTTCCTGAAGAACCTGGACTGTATTTCCCTCCCCTACCCAGCACTTAACCCTGTACCTGGTATATAGAAGTTTCTCAGTAAATATCTGCTCAGTGAATGAATGGATGCAAGACCACCCCCACCCAGCCTTGCTTTATAGGCTTTTTAAGGAGAATGTAGGACTTTGTAAAAATCAGTTTTTATTGGCATATGGCTGCTTTAAAATGTTGTGTTAGTTTCTACTGTACAGCAAAATGAATCAGCTATACATGTATCCCCTCCCTTTTGGACTTCCTTCCCATTCAGGTCCCACAGAGCATTGAGTCAAGTTCCCTGTACTATACAGTAGGCTCTCGTTAGTTATCTGTTTTAGATGTAGCACCCATAGTGTATATACGTCAATACCAGCCCCCTAATTCCTCCCACCCCCAGAATTTAGGAACTTGTACGTGTTTTTCTTTCCTTACTGCAGCTGAGAGGAGAGACCCTTTCAAAGGAACACACTCACTTTGCCCTGCATCTGTTCTCTGAACAAATTGCGTTCTGTCTGCTGGGGGGTGCAGTGAGGGAGGCAGACGGAATCCCAGCCCCACAGAGCTTGGCGTCTAATATATGAAAGGCAGGCAAGAAAAGAGGAATGGACAAACAAGTGAGGGCATTTCAGGGGGTGGTAAGTGATAGGTAGAAACAAAAGGGTAGTGGGTAGACCCTGGGGGTGTGAGGCTGCGTTAGTTTGGATGATCAGGGAAGTTCTCTGTGGAAGAGGTCATGTTTGAGCTGATTTTTGAGAAAGGTGCCAGCAGATGGTCATTCATCTGCAGGTTCATTCATCACATCCCAACTTGGAGTTTTCCAGTTGCTTAACCTGCTCATTCTTTTCATTGAGAAGATTAAAAGTGTAAATAAAACTTTAATAGGAGAAATGTTTTAAAAAGACTAAGGAGGATCAGCTCCTTTCTTTTCTGTTTTGGAATTTTCTTTATTGTTATTATTTTATTCTTTTGGCTGCACTGTGCTATACAGTATGTGGGGTCTTAGTTGCCTGGCCAGGGATGGAACGCATGCTCCGTGCATTGGAAGTGTGGAGTCTAAACCACTGGACTGCCAGAGAAACTCCTCAGTTCCTTTCAGATTATTAAAGGGGACCTATAAAGACTACCCAGTGATTTATTTTAGCCCAGCTTTAAAAAAGTTATCAAAGATTACAGAAATTGGTCTCCTAGGTTCATGTTTTCAGAGTTTGACCACCAGAACTAAAAACCCTTGATTAACTCAATAGATATCTTGTGGGACTGAAGTGTCCATAGACATGGTTTGTATAATACCAGACAAAAGATAAAGATGCTTGACTGTGGTTTCTCTTTTAATTGCTCTTATAGCCTTCTGAGAGGTAAAAATGTTGGTTTGTTAGATTTTTTTTTAAGAATTACAAAGAACATTCCGTGTGTGCGTACATGCAAAGTCACTTCAGTCGTGTCTGACTCTTTGCGACCCCATGGACTGTAGCGCCCCAGACTCCTCTGTCCATGGAATTCTCCAGGCAAGAATACTGCAGTTGGTTTCCATTTCCTCCTCTAAAAAGAACATTATAGAAACTTAATTGAAATTACATTAAAAAACGTAATTGCCCCTGACTGTTAGGTCTCTTATGCAAGAGACCTTGCGTTCATCACTGCATTTTCAGAAACCAGAACAGCACTTGACTGTAAATATTTGACATTTGTCAAATGAATACATGCTTCTGGGGGAAGTTTTACTAATCTAATGCAATAATAAGGCTTTAATTAAAACCAGCACAATTCATTAGTGTTCAGGTTTTTTGAGGTAGTTAGTTGACAGTGAAACTTGAATAATATGCATCTTGGAATGTGGTTTTAAGTTCCTGGACTAATACTATCACATTTAGTCTTCATTGTCAGAGAAGGCAATGGCACCCCACTCCAGTACTCTTGCCTGGAAAATCCCATGAGCGGAGGAGCCTGGAAGGCTGCAGTCCATGGGGTTGCGAAGAGTCGGATACAACTGAGCGAGTTCACTTTCACTTTTCACTTTCATGCATTGGAGAAGGAAATGGCAACCCACTCCAGTGTTCTTGCCTGGAGAATCCCAGGGATGGGGAGTCTGGTGGGCTACTGTCTATGGGGTCGCGCAGAGTCGGACACGACTGAAGTGACTCAGCAGCAGCAGTCTTCATTGTGGACTCACTCTGTGTCAGTGGTTTCAGCACATTTAAATCCTCCACAACTCTGCCTTTTTCTTTTGCAGATGAGAAAACTGTGATGGAGAGAGGTTAAGTTCAAAGTCATGCAGCTAACTAGTAGCAGAACCAGAATTTGTATCTCAGTCCAATGTGGAGACTTGTGCTCTTAAACTGTTATCCTATGCAAAGACAGGGAAGTGTAGGGATCAGTCTTTGGGTTCTGGAGCTGAGTTTCCTGGGTTTGAACCCTGGCTCTGCTGTGTGACATTGGATACATGGCTTGAACTTTCCGTGCTTCTGTTTCAGTTCAGTTCAGTTCAGTCGCTCAGTCGTGTCCGACTCTTTGCGACCCCATGAATCGCAGCACGCCAGGCCTCCCTGTCCATCACCAACTCCTGGAATTCACTCACACTCACGTCCATCGAGTCGGTGATGCCATCCAGCCATCTCATCCTTTGTCATCTCCTTCTCCTCCTACCCCTAATCCTTCCCAGCATCAGAGTCTTTTCCAATGAGTCAACTCTTCACACGAGGTGGCCAAAGTATTGGAGTCTCAGCTTTAGCATCATTCCTTCTAAAGAACACCCAGGACTGATCTCCTTCAGAATGGACTGGTTGGATCTCCTTGCAGATTAAGGGACTCTTAGGAGTCTTCTCCAACACCACAGTTCAAAAGCATCAATTCTTCAGCACTCAGCTTTCTTCACAGTCCAACTCTCACATCCATACATGACCACTGGAAAAACCATAGCCTTGACTAGATGGACCTTTGTTGGCTAAGTAATGTCTCTGCTTTTGAATATGCTATCTAGGTTGGTCATAACTTTCCTTCCAAGGAGTAAGCGTCTTTTAATTTCATGGCTGCAATCACCATCTGCAGTGATTTTGGAGCCCCCCAAATAAAGTCTGACACTGTTTCCACTGTTTCCCCATCTATTTCCCATGGAGTGATGGGACCAGATGCCATGATCTTAGTTTTCTGAATATTGAGCTTTAAGCCAACTGGAAATAATTATGTGCGCTAAGTCTCTTAGTCATGTCTGAATCTTTTCAATCCCATGGACTGTAGCCTTCCACGGTCCTCTGCCCATGGGATTCTTTAGGCAAGAATACTGGAGTGGGTTGCCATTTCTTCCTCCAGGGGATCCTCTTGACCGAGGGATTGAACTGGCATCTCTTATCTCTTGCATTGGCAGGAGATCCTCTTTAGCATTAGCGCCATGAAAGTGAAAGTGAAAGTGAAGTCGCTCAGTTGTGTCTGACTCTGTGCAACCCCACGGACTGCAGCCCACCAGGCTCCTCCGTCCATGGGATTCTCCAGGCAAGAGTACTGGAGTGGTGTGCCATTGCCTTCTCCAACTAGCGCCATAGTCCTCAGCCAATACAGTTATTTAAGTTTTTATGGAAAGCCTGTAGTTACCTTTAGTGCCAGTGCAGAAGATGTAAGATATGTGGCTGTATCCCTGGGCTGGGAAGATCCCCTTGAGAAGGAAATGGCAACCCACTCCAGTATTCTTGCCTGGGAAAGCCCATGGACAGAGGAGCCTGGGGGGCTACAGTCCACTGGGTCCCAAAGAGTCAGTGTGTCATGACTGAAGTGACTTAGCACGTGTATATAGTCAGCAGTCCATGGAATGAACTTTCCATCTTCAGGTCTGAGCTCAGACAGTTTGGGTGTGTTTGGTCTTTTGAGCTGGTGGGAGTACCAGGCTGGTGTCAGGTGTGGTCTTGAACATCCTGGCCAGGCTTCCTTCCTGCCTCTGGAGTCACTCTGAGCACTAGCCTGCAGTTTATGTCAAACGCTATCCTCGCCTGGTCTGCCGGTCGTGTGTCAAGTTGGCAGCTAATTTTCTCAGAGCAGTTGGTTGGAATGGGACTCTGAGGCTGTGCCCAAAGTCATAAAACACTCAGACTCTGCTTAAATGGCCATCATCTCTCCTCGTGATGCGTACGGATTGCTGCGGCTTTATTGATCGGGCAACAATCTCTTGCTCTCAGGAAAAAGCTCTGTGCTTAACCCACACAGACCAGTTCTGTCTTTTGGCCCTCTCTTTTCTTTTGGCATTTTAACAAAATCTGTGAATTAACACTTCCAGGGAGTGTTTTCAAGTAGTTGCCGATCAGTGACTCTATCTTGCTCCATGGATCAGAAGCTAAAACGACTGGGTTTTAATGATGCCATTGCCTTTTTAATCCACCTGCTGTCCGCACCCGCTGTAGGACTCTTTTTTTTTTTTCTAAGTATTTAGTTATTTATTTAACAAATGTATTTGGCTTCATTGAGTCTTGGTGGCAGCATGTGGGATCTAGTTTCCTGATCAGGGATGGAACCTGGATGCCCTGCAATGGGAGCGTGGAGTCTCAGCCATTGGGCCACCAGGGAAGCCCCAGGATAGTCTTTCTGATACACTAGTCTGACCATGTCACTCTTTGGCTTAAACGTCTTCAGTGGTGAGAAAGCTTTGAGGGGTGGTGGTAGAAATACATGTTTCTGGTGGTGGTTAAATGTCAAAATGCATCAAACTCTACCTTAGCATCACATCATTAAATTGGTGCAGTTGTATCATATGTCAGTTACACTTCGTACCACAGAAGGAGTCAGGAGCGCAAACAGCTGCATGGCCTTTTTTTTTTTTTTTTCTTTTAGGAAATCTCTTCTCAACCCTTCCCAGTGAGGGAGTTCCCCTTCTCTGTTCCTTCCCAGATGCCCCGTGTGCCAGGCATTATGCTGTGCACAACAGCCACAAAGGTGGGGATGCCGCGGCTCAGCCTCCCTGGGTCACCCCGAGTGAGCCCCTTACAGAGTGTTTTCATCCGCAGCGAGTCTTCGCGTTTCCTTCTGGCACACGGGGTCTTCAGAATGGGGGGAAAGGATGGGAAGCATGAGCAGATAGAAGGGCCTGGATGCTGGCAGGTGATGTAAATGAGCTCTCCAGAGCCTCTCTTTCGTGCCTCCCTCCGAGATGTTTCCCACCCTTCCTGTAACACATAGAAGTCAGAGAGCAGAGCAGTGAAGAGTTTAGACTCTGGAGACTGTTAGTCAAGATGGCTAACCTGTGCGACTGTGTGCAAGCTGCTTAACCTCTCTGTACCTTGGTTTTCTACCGATAAGACAAAGAGGAAAATAAGAATTTTCACCTCAAAAGATTAAGTGGATTAATATGGGCTTCCTTGGCAGCTCAGACGGTAAAGATTCTGCCTGCAACGTGGAAGACATGGGTTCACTCCCTGGGTTGGGAAGATCTCCTGGAAAAGGGAAAGGCTACCCACTCCAATATTCTTGTCTGGGAAATCCCAAGAACAGAGGAGCCTGGTGGACTACAGTTGATGGGGTCACAAAGAGTCGGACATGACTGAGCGACTAACACACACACACACACACACGCACACACGCACACACGCACACACACACACACTGATGACAGCATGTAGCTCATAATAAAGGTTATATATATCATTAATGTCTGGCAAATATACTGAGATGATGAGTAAGAGCTTGTCTTGAAGGGTCATTTTTTTTTTCTAATGAAGAAGTCAGATAATCAACAAGGGAACAAATCAGTACCAAGATGATGCCACATTGTAATAAGTTCTGTGAGAGGAACAAAGGAGGTAATGTGCTCAGGAGTAATATTTTCTGGGGAAAGGAGACATTCTGGTTGGTGTGGGTCTCTGTGAAGAGGGTACATTTGGACTAAAGACCGAACAATGGAAGATTCTGTGACTAGGGAAGTTAGACTCGAGAGGCGAGAAACCTGGCTTTGAATCTCAGCTTCACTGACTATCTTTGTGGTTTCAGCCAAGTTACTTGAGTTCTTCCTGTTTCTTTGGGGATAATAATTGAACTTTGCAGACACCAGTGTGATAGTTCTGCACATGATGGTTGTGTTAATGGTCTGATGGCGTGTAGCAGGTACTGTTTACACTTTATTTCCATTCCCAGTGGGAAATTGAACGTTGAATGCTGTGCTATCACTTAATTTTGGGTGAAAATGACTTAATTTTAACCCAAAGATCACATTCTCTTAATGACATAAGTCCCCTTAATGGCATAAGTCCCCTTCACTACCGCATCCTAATTTCCTTTATCTTCTCATTAAATAATGCTGTTCAGTCATTACGTTGTGTCTGACTCTTTGTGACCACCATGGACTGCATCACATCAGGCTTCCCTGTCCTTCACTATATTCTAGAGTTTGCTCAAAGTCATGTCCATTGATTCGGTGCAACCATCCAACCATCTCATCCTCTGTCTCCCCCTTCTCTTCTTGCTCTCCATTCTTTCCCAGCATCAGGGTCTTTCCCAATGATTTGGTTCTTTGCATCAGGTGGTCAAAGTGTTAGAGCTTCAATTTCAGCTTCAGTCCTTCCGATGAATATTCAGGGTTGATTTCCTTTAGGACTGAGTGGTTTGATCTCCTTGCTTATTAAATAATATTCAACACTAAATGGGATCCAGCATGCCTAAAAGTGCTTCCCTGATAGTTCAGTTAGTAAAGAATCCACCTGCAATGCAGGAGATTCCTGGGCTGGGAAGATCTGCTGGAGAAGGGATAGGCTACCCACCCAGTATTCTTGGGCTTCCCTTGTGGCTCAGCTGGTAAAGAATCCACCTGCAATGCAGGAGACCTGGGTTCAATCCCTGGGTTGGGAAGATCCCCTGGAGAAGGGAAAGACTATCCACTCCAGTATTCTGGCCTGGAGAATTCCATGGACTGTATAGTCCATGGGGTTGCAAAGAGTTGGACATGACCGAGCGACTTTCACTTTCACTTTTCATGCCTTAGAGTGCTGGCCAGCTTAGGCAGTTTATACCTTAGGGAGTAGCCCGTGGAGAGTGTTTTCATTCAGGTGGCAAAAGGAAGCTGATTGTAGTGATAGTGTAAGAAAATCTTTTTCTAAGATAATTCTCCAAATCTGTGACATTTCTATGTAACTCATTAGATGATTCAGGTCACTGGATGGACCAGACTCTTAGCATTGAAACTCCTGAGCCAACTGGTGTCCCAAATGTAGGAGTCAGCTTGAGTCGAAGACCCTGAGCAGAGTGAGGGTGATTTCAGACCCAGTGGTCTCCCTCTGGGAGACCTTTTCCATCTGTAATTCATAGAAGAGATGACAAGGGCGGGTGGATGACTATGGAGTTCTCTGTGTTCATTGCATCGGAGAAGGTGAGAGTGATGATGGGGAGGGTCTCTGAGACTAGGGCTGCGTGGCATCCTCTTATCAGCCCTATATCTCTGTCGCCATCTGGGATCACTTCAGGCATGAATATATGGTGTGCTGTTCTGGCAAGGATAAAGCAAGTCTGGAAAAAAGTAACCTGACAAGAAATTATTTGTCCTATCAAATGGAACACAGTCTACTCCATCATATTACCTTGCCCCACTAGTAAAGATAAAAGAGAAATTCCACACCATTGACATGCTACAAGCTGATCCACTGGGGCGTTTTAGTAAAGGAAGGAGGGCACACATTTCCTTATTTCCTAGTAAGTGCCAATGTTTATGTGCCTCATCTGATTTGCTTGCTACCTTCTCCCTGTAATGTTGGATATGCTTATCTCCACTTGATAGAAGAGGAATCTAAGATTTAAAAAATATAAGTCATTTTTTCCAGGGCCATGTGGCCAGGAAACAGAGGTCAAGATTCAAAATCACATCTGCCTGACTCTGGAGACCACAATTTGCCTCCTACTTTGCTTTCCTGCTCAAGGGTTTTAGGGGGCTTCTTGTTAATGGGATTTTGAGCCTGCCCTGCTCTGTGTTAAGTACTGGGGCTGCAGAGATAAATGAGCCATGTAGTCTTTAAATTTCTCTCATGCATTATGAGTTCACAATGTTGTGAATGTCAGGTGTTCTAGACTCTTCACAAAAGATGACAGTAGACATAGTAGCTTCTTTACAAGACCAACAATTAAATAAGTCCTGATGCAATTGCAGTTTTTTTTTTTTTCTGGGCCCCAGGCAGTTATTTAGAGTGTGAAGCAAGTCGTGAATGTAAGACATGCAGAAACGATGAGCAGATGAAAATGTCAACATTTTCAAAGGCCAGGAGGAAAATTCAATTTGCGTTCCATCCTGTCCTTGGCAAATAGTCAGCTTCCTCCCCCTCTGTTTTCCTGTTAATCACAAGTGAATGTGGATCTGGCTTGTTTACTTCTTGAATCTGTTTGTGCACTGACATCCACACAGCTTTGGGACTGGAGTATTCATTTCCTTTGTCATCTTGATGAATGCCCACCGAATTATATAGCAAAACGGCTGTGAAGTACAATGCAACTGATTCAACAGTGGAGCTTAGTCTATGGGAAAGGCTCATTGATATCCTACTAGCGAGGCAATAACCTATGATGGAATCTACCATGTTGTACAAAGAGTTTTGAAGAAATTCCCCCCTGAGTTTTGACCTAGAACAAGTCATAAATTTTATGCTGGATCATAAAACTGAATGCAAAGGCGCTAACTGAGGTGGAGAACCCAAGAGCTGTTTATGCAGTTGTTGTCAGATTGCTTTTGTTGAAGAGTCTATATAATTAAGGCAAAAAGTGTTTTCTGGCTAAGAGTTTGGTCAATTGCTCTGATTTTTCCCACTTGATGTTTCAGTAATTCACAATAGAAAATGGAATCATGGTGTCTAGGTAATTCAAGTGAAGGCTGACTTTCTCCAACTTATCTAAGTAATTTAATCTCGATTTGTATCATCACATGGTGATCATAGCTATTTGGTAGTTAGTCTTCAGCCTTACCCAAAGCTTACCCAAAGGCCATCTCCTCCAACTCAGTGAAGTCCTCATATTAAATATTCCAAATGATTTGCTTTGATCTCCTGTTTTTCCTCCTTTTTGATCTCCATTTCCAAATGATTTGTAAATGATCTCCTTTGCCTTAAAAGAAAAAAGGCTTTTATTGAATTTTTTACAATATTGCTTCTGTTTTATGTTTTGGTTTTTTGGCCCTGAGGCATGTGGAACTCCCCGATCAGAGACTGAACCCGCACCCCCTGTATTAGAAGACGAAGTCTTAACCACTGGACCACCAGGAGAAGGGAAGTCCCTTCTCCTTTGCTTCTATGGGATTATATATTTGCAATGTCTATCTCTTCCCTAGAATAGGTACTTCGTGAGGACAGGGTCCGCAGTCTCTTCAGCCTTGTCATTGTGCCTGGCACAGAGGTGCTCCATAGAGGCTGTTCAGAGTAACTGTGAATTGATTGGATGACTTTTTGAGCCCATGGACATAATATGAATGATAATTCTCCATAGCAGTTTCCAAACTTGACATTTCTATGTGCTTTTGAGCTTGATTTGTGGTTAACTAATATCTAGCAGAGTTGTGGATTTTTTTTCCTTTACGAATGGCATTTCAAAAGATAGTACAGGCAAGAAACTTCAAATGAAGTCCTTGAAGTGAGGGACCAATGAGGTCCTCATGACCTCTGCCACAGAAACATGCCTTCGGCATTATCTACCCAGCTCTGACTCTGCGCTGACCCACCCTGGATGCCCCTGCAGTCAGTGGCATGCATTGGAGGGATGGCTGGCTGGGTGCAGGGCACAGACTGGTGGCTCAGAATGGCCACAGCCAATTGGTCTCTGGGGCGATCACGTTCACAACCTGGGGCTGAAGAATACCATCATCACTGGATTCATACTTAGGTTTAGGATCTCATTTCAGACACTTGAAATTGGAGCTTCTAGTTTTTGAGGTTTTTGAGGCATGTTTTATTTGGTTAATCAGTGGTTCGTGCATTCAACAAATATTAATTGAGCACTTATTGTGCGCCAGTGCCAAAGACCACAAAGCAAGGCCCTTCGTTCACTGCAGGCCCCCATCACAGTGGCAGGTAGATGGACGGTCACACACCGGGCCTTGCGAGGTTTCTAAAAAGGAAAGCACTCCCTGTTGACACGATCCTTGCTTTGAATTAGTCGTAGGAAAAACATTCCTATCTTGCTTCACGCAAAGCCTGTTTCTCCCGCTTGAGTTTATTTTGCAGTGTCAGCACGTTTTTCATTTGGGTGCATTTTAAATCGGAAGGCCAGTGATAATGTGGTTCTAGAAAGATAGACACAGATAGATAACCTTACACCTGAGATGTCTAAGTATTTCAAAATCAAAGAAGAAAAAGTGCAGATTTCCAAGGGTCCATTCTCTCTCTCTATTTTTAGAATTAAACTCTTAAAACTACTTATACTGAGCAATTATCTTCCTCTAGAAATTCTTTCTTCGAGTTCTGCCCCTTATGTTGACAGTCTGTGGTGGGTCCAGTCTGCTGGGTAAGTAAAAAGAAATGAAAAAAATTTTAAAAAGCAATGGTCGTGGCCTTCCAGTCTTCCAGCCAATGTCTTCCTTTATCCACCCATATCTTAAATTTCCTGATTACCACTATTTAACTGTCTGGTATGCATGTATCTGGGCCTTCCCTGGTGGCTCAGTGGTCAAGAATCTGCCTGCAATGCAGGAGACACAGGAGATATGGGTTGTATCCCTGGGTTGGGAAGATCCCCTGGAGGAGGGCGTGGCAACCCACTCCAGTATTCTTGCAGGGAAAATCCCATGGAGAGGAGCCTGGTGGGCTCTGGTTCTTGGGGTCACAAAGAGTCAGACACGACTGAAGTGACTGAGCCCTTGTATGTATGTATTTATACATCTATCTATATGTGTCTGTCTATCATATCTAGATATAGATTGCAGAGACATACAGTCTGGCTTGAACTAGAGTCTTTCTCCTTCTGAAAGACCAAATGCTGCAAAGTTTTCTACATTAATTTACAGATAATCCACCCCAGGTTCAACCATGACTCTCACATGAAAGAAGTGACATCTGACAACTCCTTTACTTGAGGAAGTGACAGCTTCATGATGGTCATCAAACTGATTATTCCATTTGTTCACTGTTACCTAATTGGTTAATGGGATAAGTCATTATTTAAAGACAATGAGCTGAAATAAATTTTTTTTTAAACTTTAGTAAGAAGTAGTGTTCTTTTGTGTGTATAAAGAGGAAAGGGAGAAAACACTACCTAGCTTAAGAAAGTTTCTGATGCTATGAAATTCTCATTTGCAAGGCTCTGAGACTCTCCTGTGATGTCCATTCTAACCAAGGTATGACTTGGTGAGAACTTGAATCAGTCATAATATAATGAGATTTTATTATCGAAGGAAGTAAGGTTGCAGGTGGAATTCTTTCTTTTAAAATTTATTATTATTATTTAAAAATTTTAACTGGAGGATAATTGCTTAACAATGTTTTGTTGGTTTCAGCCATAAGTATACATCTATCCTCTCCCTCTCAACCCTCTTCCATCACAGGTGGAATTCTTTCTCCTTCATTTCATTAGGTTGAACTGTATGAATTTGTTAACTTTGAAGAAATGTATTCCACTGTTGGTCCAGAAATGTAATTTTGAAGTTAAAAGCATGGACTCTGAGTCTCACTTCCTGGGTACCATTGATTTGCTGCACGTTCTTGGTCAAGTCACTTAATTTCTCGGAGCTTTAGTTTTCTCATCTGAAAAATGGGAATGATATTGGTTCCTACCTCCTAGGATTAGAGAATGCTTGTAAAACGCATAGCACACAGTACCTTTCCAATAAACACTACCTATGAATGCCTCATTTGGGCATCACAAGTGGATGTCCGATGTTGTGAGAGTTCATGGACAGATACCAGTTACATCTTGGCTTTGGTTATGCTCTTTAAATTGTCCCTTTTTCTTAGCATCTTTCCCAAGGTCCTGCTATTGGAAGCTATACTGCCTTCTGATTCATCACCCAGTACTTTCTATTCCCCAATTTCTTTCTTCTTTACCTTGTTTTTTTCCACTGCTAGTCAGCTGCTGCTTCTTTTGTGAGCTTGAAAGTGCCTACTCATGACTTATCTGTTACTTCAAAGCCATATGCTTCATTTTATCATTGGCATCCAACTTTGTATCTGACCTTCACTACTTTATTCAGAATTCAAACAGTCAGAAGCAACTGCCCTTTGTTTTCTCAAATGTTTGCTTAAGAATCTAAGTCAAAATGTTACCACAGTGTTTTGAGATTTCTCAGACTCTTTGGCATAAATGTACATGACCGAATCTGCATATATTCTTGGTTGATTAATGTTAGTATAATAAAATTGTTATGAATCTACTTCAGTTAAGTATTTATAAATCAACTATATTCCAATAAAAATGCTTAAGAGGCAAATATCTATAAAGGTTTCTTTCATTTTTAAAGAGGTATGATATTGGGAATCATTTTATCCTGTCACTGGAGCTTTCTTCTGAAACATATGTTCTGTCCATCAAGTTGAATATCAACTAAAAGATGTTTGAGAAAAAATTACTTTGCTTTCTAATTTATAAAGACGTGCAGCACATTTGTTGCTGTGCATCTGTTTGCAATCTTGAATTTTTGCAAGTAGTTCTTTTGCATCCATGATATGGATGATATTTTCCTTCCTTTCATTTAAACAGGGGGGAATGCTTAGCCTTTAAGGCATGAAACTCTCTCCAGTCCATTGACGGTAAGTGTCTTGCTCTTGTTGGTCCAAAGCTCATAACTATTTGAGAAGATTCTGATTTTCTCCAGCAAAACACATGAGAATAAGTAGAATGGAACTTGGAGATTTCTGCCCTTCATGCCCACAAGTCAGTGTCCTTTGAGGTTTCCTGAAGAAAATAGTACAGAGCATTTTCGAAGGTCAAATTGCTGAACCGGAAAAGTAGTATGATGACTAGGGTGATGATAATGGCTAGCATTTGTTCAGCTCACCCTGGACTCAGGGACTCACTGAACTCTCAGAATGCTCTGCAACATAGTTCTCATTATCTCTTTTTTTCCAGGTGAAGAAACTTAAAGCTCAGGGGTAAAGTAACTTGCCCAAGGTCACGTGGCTGTGGCCTGTTTCTGAAACACACACTCAGCACTAGTCCATCAACCATGAGGCTGACTGGTGCTTTATTATCAGGGTATCCTGACACCCCAGTGGGGTGGGACTAGACCCCTCTTTTGATGGACTGCTGCCTGTCTGAGGCTGTGTTTGGACTTCTGCTCTTGTCTCTTTATCATCATAAACAAGAGGATTGTTTATAAGGGATTATTACACGGTGGTATTTTTCCTTCTTTGAACAAAGGTGTGGTTGTTGGTATGGAATTACCCACTTATTTTCTTCTAAAAAAATTAGGCTGTGGCCAGTCTGGCTATTAGTGAGTCGGGGAATGACAAAGGCGAAGACTGATTTCTTTTACATCCAAAGCTGGTAACAACAGATCCTTAGGAGACCTATTTGCCAGATCACTGTCATAAATGTGTTTTCTTTTATGTAAACAGGACTAATGACGGAATTTAAATTTATTTCTTTATGTTTGCAAGTGAGATAAGCCACAGAGCAAACAGTATATGTAAAACTTTCTAGTGGGGCAGCATTATGGATGATAGGAAAAGCATAATTATACATGGAATTGGTCAAAGCTAATTCCAAAGACCAGCTTGTTGTGTGTCCTTTAAGGCATTTGACCTCTTTGAGGCTTGGTTTTCTGATTTTTAAGAGGAAGTAATCATACCTACCCCTGGAGTTACTGAACAAGCTGTAGAAGTGTGAAAATATTCTAGATGCTTAATAAATCTTAAAAAATGAGAAGAGATTCAAGTCTTTCTTAGGCAATTAACTTGGAAGCATGATATATCAGTCGAATACACAAAAGAGATTTATTTGGGGAAGCTTGTTTATCTTTTAAAACTACGCTCTTTTTTTTTTTTTTTTGCACTAGAAAGATGACTGCTTGAACACATTCTGTTCTTATAATGAGTGCTGGAGAAGGCCTGAGTCACGCACACAACATGCTTTTAAGAAAAACTGACAGGCACTAACATTTCCCAGACATCCATGCCTGGATGCATGAACACTGCATTAAAAAAATCTACCAGCATTACCTTTTGTGGCATATTGTTGGAGGTTAATAATTTATCTGATGTGACTGCTTGAGGAAATATTTCTCCATATTTGCAAGTGGGTTCTTCTTTCTCATTTCTCAGTAGATTTATTGCATGGGTAAAGTGAATTCTATAGTGCTCTTAAATGTTTCTCTGTAAGAGATGAGTTTCAGAGTCTCACATTTAATCAATAATTTTTCACTTGACAGCAGAGTAGAGCATTCCCCAGGATCATCGGAAAACCGCAGGTAAAGGTCACTGTCCAATGTGCTGAAAAAGTGCTCCAGCTTATGAAATCAGTGACCTTGGGTTTGTTTTTTAGAAGGCACCTCATTCACATATGTAATCCAGTATTTAAAAATACCTCACAGTATTTAAAGTAAATCTTCATGTGGCTTGTAGGGTACCATCTGTCATCAGACATTGGTTTGATACCTAGAAAATAGTGATAATCCTGAAATCGTTTCATTTTTTCAATTTTTTTTTCCTGTGGCAACAAATAAAAATTTCTTCTTACTGCAAAGATAAGCGGATTTTGTGAAAGTTTTACTGAGTGTAAATTATAACTAGTTTAATAATTTTCTGTTTTTATCTACGAGGAAGTAGCACTTGGAGGCTTCCCTGATAGCTCAGTTGGTAAAGAGTGCGCCTGCAATGCAGGAGACCCCGGTTCAATTCCTGGGTCGGGAAGACCCGCTGGAGAAGGGATAGGTAACCCACTCCAGTATTCTCGGACTTCCCTTGTGACTCAGCTGGTAAAGAATCTGCTTGCAATGTGGGAGACCTGGATTCCATCCCTGATTTGGGAAGATCCCCTGGAGAAGGGAAAGGCTACCCACTCCAGTATCCTAGCCTGGAGAATTCCATGGACTCTATTGTCCAAGGGGTTGCAAGAAGTAGGACACGACTGAGTGACTTTCACTTTCACTTTCAAGTAGCACTTGGAATTTGTGAATTTTCATTTGGCAAAACACTGACTGTATTTCTTTTCAGACTGGTGTGTTAGAGCTTTTGAGAAGAACCGAACCACAGTTTTGGAAGTTAAACTCAGTTTGATTTAGTATATTTGGGTTTAATTTTAAAGCTTTAATACCATAATAAACAATAATAATGAAGCTATTTTATACTCATAAAATATTCAAATACAAATTACTAATACATTTGGGGTTGAAAAGGGCTTCCCAAGTGGCTCAGAGAAAGCTTAACATATTTTATTAAGACTGCATATTAGCTTTCACTTAGTTATTTTGTCAGTAAGTTTTCCTATACTTGCCTCATTTTAAAAGGAATAACTATAGAGACCCATCAGAGACAAATTTATTAAAGATTTACAACCTACCTTTTACAAGAGGCCAAGAGAGGCACCAGCAAGAAGTCTGTCATCTCAGTGTGGGCATTAACTTCTTGAATCCAGAGAATTTGGAAGCCAAATTCCTTTGAACATGAATGTGTGGCCTGAATAGTGAAAGCTATTTAAAGACTTTTTGAAAAACTAAATTTGTTTTGAAAGCTTTTACTTCTATGAAAGTGAAAGTCACTCAGTCGTGTCTGACTCTTTGTGACCCCATGGACTGTGGTCCGCCAGGCTCCTCTGTCTATATTCTCCAGGCAGGAATACTGGAGTGGATTGCCATTTCCTTCTCCAGGGGATCTTCCTGACCCAGGGATGGAACCCAGGTCTCCTGCATTGCAGGCAGGTTCTTTACCACTATAGAAGCACCTTATTTCTGTGACCCATCGTATATTCCAGGTTGTCTTGCTTTTTGTTCCTATGATTTGATAGATTCTAATACTAAGCACTGGTTTATCTGTGCTGTTTTTCCTATGCTAGCTTTCTTTTTTTCTGAAAATGCCTTTTTTTCACCTCTCTTTGGGTTTTGGACCATATTTAATTTATGGCACACTGTTGTGATTGGTCCTTGGAAAGGTGCTCTGTGTTTCGTGTTTATTTAGTCATTTACATTTTTTCCTAGCTCCATCCTTAATTACCTCCTCCCAGAGGGATTTACTCCAACATGTTTAAGTCCATTTGTATACGTTTTTGAAATGTATTGTTTTATATGTATATGTATTTATATACACTAAACATGGATGACTTTACACCATGGTTCTGTTTTGTTTCCTGCTTTTCCACTTAGTGCTATTTTTAAGGAAGTGTAGAAAGTGTTAGTCTCTTGGTTGTGTCTGACTCTTTGTGACCTGATCGAATGTAGCCTGCCAGGCTCTTCTGTCTATGGAATTCTCCAGGCAAGAATACTGGAGTGGGTAGTCATTTTCTTCTCCAGGGGTCTCCTCTACCCAGGAGTGGAAGCTGAGTCTCCTGTATCACAGAGGGTTCGTGATACAGGAAACTCAGGAAACGTGTGTGTGTGTGTGTGTGTGTGTGTGCACACACACACACATATGGCTTCCCAGGGTGGCATGGTGGTAAAGAATCCGCCTGCCAACGCAGGAGACACAGGTTTGATCACTTGGTTGGAAAGATCCTCTGGAGGAGGAAATGGCAACGTGCTCCAGTAGTCTTGCCTGGAAAATTCCATGAACAGAGGAGCCTGGCAGACTATACTCCTTGGGGTCATAGAATCAGATGCAACTGAGCACAGGAACACATGTATCCAGATATGTTTATATGCATTTCAATGCTTCTGACTTTATAAAGAAGTCCATTTTCTCCAAATTAACTCACCAACACATTGTGATTCTAATAAAATGCCCCATTTATATATGATGTTGTAATTTCATTATAGGAGTATGGTAAATCTCTCCATATATTCAGGACTTTTGAAATTTTTGGGGGGTCAAATTTTAGGTTTTCCCATACAGGCCTTATAGACTCATTTTTAGAATAACTCATTGACAGTTTTTTAGATTTTTATAGCTTTTGTGTAGAGTATCTCATCTCATATTATATTTTCTTGTTAGTTATTGCTAATAAAGGGAAATGCTACTTATTTTAATATGTTGATCTTTTATCCATAAACCTTGAATTGTTACATCTATATGAGTAATCTACACGAATGATCTTGCCATTCATGACTAATAATTGTTGTGCCCTTTCATCTCCAGTGTTTTCTGTTTTCTCCTTACTTCTTTCTCTTGCGCAGTTGGATTGGTGGAGACCTCCAATACTATGCTGTGCAGTTGTGGGAAATGTGCGCTTTTTCCTGTTCTCAGGTGAACACACGTCAGATGTTCTCAACGAGCGTGATTTCTGTTGTCGCTTTTGGCGATGAACGCTTCCTGTAGTGCTTTCTTTTTAACCAGTTTCAAGTGTCTTCAACTTTCCATTTTTATTTCTTCTTTACTCCAAAGACAGAGTATTTCTTAGTTTTCAGACATACGATGTTGATTTCTAATTTTATTGCTTTATAGTCAGAAACTGAATCTGTATGGAACTTCTGTTGTGGCCTGGTACGCTGTAAGTTTTTGCTAGTGTTTCATATATATCAACAAACAGATACACACATGTAGTTCTTCGACATGACTTTTTCTTTGCTTTGTCTTCTTCTGAGAAGGAAGTATTAGAAAAGCTCCAGCTATAATCATTGGTTTATTTACTCCTCCCTGTGGTTTTATCTTTCATGCTTCATGTACATTGATTCTGTGTTATTTAGAGCATTATGTTCATGATTGTTATAGTTTCTTGGTCTAGTGTTGCTTCTACCAGTATGTATCATAGGCCTTTTTTCCTTAAGATTCTTTTTACCTTACATTCTATTTAGTCTGATATTAAGATTTTGGGGGGTTCTTATTTTTCCATTTCTTTATTTTCATCTGGCAGACTCCCACTTTGACCAAATTTTTGGTAGGCTCCTCTTAATAGTCTAGAGTTTGACCTTGGCCTTCAGAGTTCAGTTTCAGCAAAGAATCTTTATAAGTGAGTTTAGAGAGAACCTCCCCGTCCTTCATGTCTGATCAAATGCCTCATCCTGCATCCTTGATATCCAAGTCCTTTACCTGCCTTTAGCAGAATCCTATTAAGCCAGTTTTGCAAAAATTTCCCCACCCTTATTATCTTGCCAGGTTCTTCTTAGTGATTTTCCGTCTATTGACTCCTTCACTCTTCTTTCTGGCTGTAACGCTTCAGCTGTCTTTGCTGCCTTTGGAGTTGAGCTCAGTTCAACAGTGGAGTCTCTCTCCTCTACTGCAATAGCTCAGATAAAATTTTTCTTGTCCTTTTTGCCAAGTGGTGCAAAATATTTCTTTTACGTGATTTCTCCATGAACTTTTGCTCTGAATAAATCTCTTATAGGCAACAAATCTCTTATCTTTTCCTGGATAGTTTTCAAAATGCAACCTGAGGATATTTCAATCATGTTAACTTCAATTGTAATTATTATTATATTAGGATTTGTTGTGTTATCTTGTTTTCTGTTTTGATTTTGCATACTCTTTGTCTTTTTTCCCCCTCCCATCCTGCTTTCTAATACATATGTTGAATTCTATTTTACAGATTTTTAAAGTTGTAGTTTTAGTTTCCTTGTGGTTACCTCTAGGTCATTAAAGCTGCATTTATCTTTATGAACTAAGCAAATACATTGTCATAGTCTCACTTCACTCTGGTCTGGCCCTCCCTGTCCACCTCTATGATAGCATTGATCTTTAGTTCTAGGTACGGGAGAAGGTGATGGCACCCCACTCCAGTGCTCTTGCCTGGAAAACCCCATAGGCGGAGGAGCCTGGTAGGCTGCAGTCCATGGGGTCGCTAATTGTCGGATATGACTGAGCAACTTCACTTTGACGCATTGGAGAAGGGAATGGCAACCCATTCCAGTGTTCTTGCCTGGAGAAACCCAGGGACAAGGGAGCCTGGTGGGCTGCCATCTATGGGGTCACATGGAGTCGGACACGACTGAAGCGACTTAGCACTTAGCACATACACATATACATACATACATAAATATGTATGTATTTGAGTCATCAGTTATTTAGAAAATAAAATGTGTTAGTATATTTACTCACTTTTTCTTCCTTGTATATAGCACTCTTCTAGAATTTATTTTCTCTTTTTGCGGTACTATCCCTCTTAAAAAGTATTTTCAAAGTGAGTCTTTGTGTTATAAACCTTCTAAGGCCTTGAATGACTCAAAATATCTTTATTTCACTTTTGCATTTAATGGAAAGTTTGACTAACAAAATTCTAGACTGTCTTAATTCAGTTTCTTTCTCTAAGTCTTTGTTAATCTGATATCTTGACTTCTTCTGCTGTGAGGGCCGAGTTTCGTCATGGAAGTGACCTTTGGCCTCTCAGCTTTGAATACAATGGTCACTGAGTCACCCCTCCTATGGTTTTAAAATATTTGACAAAATTCTTCCCTTTAAGAAAGGATGAGAAGAAAAGAGGAGAGTAGGTAACATTTCCTTTTGTTTCACAAGGTCATGGAATTAACTGATTTGTTTTTTCTACTTTTGAAAATCTCAGAAAGTTTTTCTTGCTGTGGACAGGAGCTGCTTTTTCTGAGATGGGCCTTAGGGACCGCTGTGTGATTCCTACCTTGAAACAAAGCTGCACTGTTTTTCAGGCACCTTCTGGCAGGCTCCAGAGGCCGGGTAGAGTGGAGGCTGTTCCTGATGCAGTGAGCTGGCCTGGAATGTTCAAACCTGTCATTTTCAGGCTGTGGCTGTATTTATACAATACACTATTCCCCTCCCTCCCCTGCTTTTCTTCTCTAAAGTGGAAAAGCAAATCAGGTCACTGATTTGTTTTCTATCTGTTAAAACATAGTGGTCACTTTTACTCAGTGAGACATTTGTCTCTTAGGCATTTGTATTTGCTCAGTATCGTGCCCTGTCCAGCTCTTGGAAGTGATGGGGGAGTCAGGAAAGGTGAGCCTGAGAATGCAGAAGGATGGGAAGGAGCCCCTGTAAGTGATATAGGAGGTGAATCTGCACAGGGGTTATTTGCTGTGCCCGCCTGGCACCCCACCACGAAGCAGGACCTCATTAAACATTATTTGAAAAATGTACCTGTTGACCTTGATGCATATAGTTAACCTCTCATTTCCAAAGAAGCAGGATTCACTTTGTTTTGCCCTGACATTTTCCAAGCTGGAGATTTAAAAATTAATAACAAAAAAACCCAACAGCAGAGCCAGGGAACTCCCATAGGAAAACCCAGACTGTCTGTATTTCCTTCTCTTTCTTGAAGCAGAGCAGATGGTGGCTTCACTTACCAGGTCAAAGCAAGAGGCAGATCTCAGAGTGGACCCACCCTACACATTCTACAAATTTTAAGACCTTTGAAGACCTTCAAATATGTGAGAAAAGCACAGGGACGTTTTGCCAACACAGAATGAAAGCAACTCTCATCTTCTCAAAGCTCCTCATTCTAGGAAGTACTCAGGAAGCACTTTCATATCTGTCCATTTATGTTAACCTGAGGATTAATTATCAAGTGGGGTGCTTGTAAAATCATCACAAAATAGATCACTGGAGTAGATTTAACTGCTCTGAATGTGCTTATTGCTGTCTCAGAGAGAGCAAGCTAAAAAAGATTTTCTTTGTTTTCCTCCATATTCCAGCATGTTTAGGTTTATCAAACCTGAATAATAGCCATGCTGCTGCTGCTGCTGCTAAGTTGCTTCAGTCATGTCTGACTCTCTGCGGCCCTGGAGACGGCAGCCCACCAGGCTCCCCCGTCTCTGGGATTCTCCAGGCAAGAACACTGGAGTGGGCTGCCATTTCCTTCTCCAATGCATGGAAGTGAAAAGTGAAAGTGAAGTCGCTCAGTCGTGTCCGACTCCTAGCGACCCCATGGACTGCAGCTCACCAGGCTCCTCCGTCCATGGGTTTTTCCAGGCAAGAGTGCTGGAGTGGGCTGCCATCGCCTTCTCCAATAAGGACCCACAAAGTTTCCCCCTACTTCTACAGTGTAAATGCAGGGTTGTAAACCAACATTTGTATTTGCAGTTGATCATCAGGAGGCTTGCTATCTTACAGGACCCTGGCTGAGGCACTGAGATGCTGGAGTGGATGGCCAGCACAGGAGGGAGTTGAACTGAGGCAAAGTCAGCTGGGGTCAGTCAAAGGCAGTTTCAGTTAGGGTCTTGTACTAGGGGAGGTGGGGAGAGAAGACATTTCCCAGTGAAGCGGGAACGGTAGGATGGGGAGGCAGGAGGCCCTGGTTCATGATGTGTTGGGCGAGGGACAGAGCAGGGCACGTGTCGTTCTGCCTTAACCACCCCACAAAGGCACAGCCTTTGTCGTGGGGCCGGCAACTTGCGTCTCTAGGCCGCATGAGCTTCATTTCCTGTTTAGATAAAGTAGGAACAATGCCTTTGGGTAGAATGTATATATTCCTTGGATATGTAGGGCCGTCTGGAGTGGAGGGTGGTCCCGTGCGTGTGTGTGTGTGTGTGTGTGTGTGTGCGTGGGCACTCGCACGCGTATGTGTGCTCAGTCACTCAGTTGTGTCTGACTGTTTGTGACCCTATGGACTACAGTCTACCAGGTTCCTCTGCCCATGGGTTTCCCAAGCAAGAATACTAGAGTGGGTTGCCATGCCCTATATATATTATATATGTAAAATATACAGTCATATTAAATATATATAATATATATTATCCAGTAGTGTATATATAGTATATATATGTAATATACACTCATATTAAATATATATTATATATATATTATCCAGTAGTATATATATAATATATATATTTTCCAGTAGTCTCAATATTACGTACATCTATATATGCTCTCTTTATATGTATGCAAACAGGTGGATGCTACATTGTCTCTACCTCATTTGTATTTATCTATGTGCTGTGGCTTAGTCACTTGGTTGTGTCCAACCCTTTGCACCCCCATGGACTGTAGCCCACAAGGCTCCTCCGTCCATGGGGATTCTCCAGCATGAATACCGGAGTGGGTTGCCATGCCCTCCTCTGGGTGATCTTCCCAACCCAGGGATCAAACCCAGGTATCCCACACTGCAGGCAGAATGTTTACCAGCTGAGCCACCAGGGAAGTCCAGAATTACTGGAGTGGGTAACGTATCCCTTCTCCAGGGGATCTTCCCTACCCAGGAATCAAACCGGGGTCTCCTGCATTGCAGGAGGATTCTTTACCAGCTCAGCTATCAGGGAAGCCATATTTACCTATAGCTATCTATCTATCTGGGCTTCCCAGGTGGCGCTAGTGGTAAAGAACCCGCCTGCCAACGCAGGAGACATAAGAGACGTGAGTTTGATCCCTGGGTCAGGAAGATTCCCTGGAGGAGGGCATGGCAACCTCCTCCAATATTCTTGCCTGGAGAATCCTGTTGGGTAGAGGAGCCTGGCGGGTTCCAGTCCAGGGGATCACAAATAGTCGGACACGACTGAATGACTAACACACAGACATAAATCTATCTATATATCTCTCCTATCTATCATCTATCTGCCCATCTTCCTATCTACCTATTGATGGAGAGAGGAGATTTACTATGAGGAACTGGCTCACATAACTGCAGAGGCTGAGAAGTCCTGTAATCTGCCCCTGTCTTCAGGCTGGAGACCCAGGAAAGTGGGTGGTGTAATTCCAGTCTGAGTTTGAAGTCCTGTGAACCAGGAGAGCCGATGGCGTAAATCCTAGTCCAAGGGCAGAGGTCTGATGTCCCAGCTCAAGTAGGCAGGCAGGAAATGAATGACTTCCCTGTTCCTCCATCTTTTGTTCCGGCCAGGCTCTCAGAGGACTGGACTGGACGGTGCCCACCCATTCTGTGGAGGACAGATTTACTGAGTCCACTGATTCAAATACTCACCTGCTGTGGAAACACTGTCATACACACAGCCAGTTTAATGTGAGCACCCTGTGCTCCAGTTAAGCTGACACACGCAGTGAGCCATCACAAGTTATAAGGCAGTGGGCTGGTTAAATGCTGAAGTGCAGATAAAGCGCCACTCAGGGCCTGACATGCAAGTCCTTGAAATTTGCTTGCTGTTGTTGCTGTAGTTGCTTTATGGATGCTGACACTGTTATATAGGTACATTTTCTGTCGGCATCGGGATTGAAGGGCCTGGGGAATCAGTGGACCTGGGGGAGGGCTTCATCTTTGTTGTTTTTCAGTTGCTAAATCGTGTCTGACTCTTTGCGACCCCATATATATTAGTCTGCCAGACTCCTCTGTCCTCCAATATCTTCCAGAGTTTGCTCAAATTCATGTCCATTGAACTGGTAATGCTCTCTAACCATCTCATTCTCTGCTACCCTCTTCTCCTTTTGCCTTCAATCTTTCCCATCATCAGGGTCTTTCCCAATGAACTGGCTCTTTGCATCAGGTGGCCAAAGTATATTAGGGTTCTGTTCTATTCTGTTACATCTAGAACAAAATGTCTCTACCTCTTTAAAACAGTCTGCAGGCAAGGAAAATATCTATACAAGGGAAGCTGTTTAAGTGCTTTAGACTTTATGTTCATAATAATTTATTAAAGATCTGCTGCTGAGAGTCTTTTTTTTTTTTTCAAAAATAAATCAATAGTTCACTCACAGGCCAAAATACTAAAATTCTTCTCTTCCTGCGAGAAATGAATCATGGAAAAAGATCACATTTGATGTGTTTGTGAAACATTTATTCACTCTGTGTTCAGAGCCAGGCATGAGTATAAAATGAAGCATAACATAAATTAGGGCCCCTGTGATGCGGTACTCACAGTCCAGAGGAGATGAACACTGTGCACAAAGCATCTTAAAATAAGATGTTGTAACTTGGATGGACCTAGAGATAGTCATAGTAAGTGAAGTGAGACAGGGGAAGACAAATATCACACGATATCGCTTCCATGGGGAATCTAATAAAATGATGCAAATGGTTATTTACAAAACAGAAATAGACTCACAGACATAGAAAACAAGCTTGTGGTTATCAAAGGGGATAGCAGCTGTGGCGAAGAGGGGGAGTAGATAAATTAGGAGTTTGGGATTAATTGATACACACTATATATATATAATATATATACATATGCATATGTACATATGCATATATATAAAATAGATAACCAACAAAGACTTACCGTATAGCACAGGGAACTATATTCAATACCTTGTAATAACCTAAAATGGAAAGAATCTGAAAAAGAATACATGCATGGCAGGTAGCTTCTTTACCGTCTGAGCCACCAGGGAAGCCCATGTGTGTGTGTGTATATATATATATATACATAAAATCTCTCTCTCTATTTATATAATCTTATATATACATGTAAAATCTATCTATAAATCACTTTGTTATACACCTGAAATAACACAACATTGTAAATTAACTTCAATTAAAAATGGTTATAAAAATAGAGTAGGAAAATGGAAAGTACATTTCATGAATTTTAGCAAGCTGCTGGCATGACACACACACAAATAAGATGCTGTTAAGTACTATTGCATTGCAGAGTTCCCTAGGTTCCAAAGATGATGGGAACATAGATGTGGGAGCGATCTGCTGTGTCTAGATGGGCTTCCTCAAAGCCTTGGGGAGGAAGCGATGCTTGGATTGGGGTTGCTAGGCTAATTGGACACCCCTTGGGTGTGTAGGGCCCTGTAGGCTGGACAGAGGCCCAGACTGAGGGACAGGATGTGGGATGTGGCTAAAGATGAGATGAGGGGCTGAAGTTGACTGCAAGACCTTTGATGCTATGTTGGGGAGTTTGGATTTGATCCTGTAGTCAGGGGGTGGGGTGGACACTGTAGGGAAATATGCATTTGATGCACATGCCCTGGATAAACACCAGAGATAGGGAGGAAGAACATTCAGCAATGATGTGAATTGCCCTCTGCTTATAGATCCAAGGAAGTTTTCTGCCTGTTGAGCAAGGTGGGCCCATGCAACTTGCTATTGGAATAAAATTGCATTAAAATCAGCACTGTGCCTTTCAGGACTGGCACTGCGGGGTGACAGCTGGGAGTGTCTAGCTAGGCACAGGTCCGGGTAGATGGAAATAACAATGATGACGGATGTTTACACAGCATGTCACCTGCTGGGGGGAAGTTGGGACTTTGCCCCTCTGCTGCTCAGCCTGTCAGCCATGCAACCTTCAGCCCACAGATTCTGGTCTTAGATGAAAGCAAACTGGAAAGGCCATATGCCCTGCCTCTGATCCATGTCAGCGCAAGGATGGCCTTATCAAAATATCACACTTCTTCCCAGAGAGTCAGTATCAGTTAATGCAAAGGAATGCTGTGATCATTTGTTTTTTCTTAAGATTCTTTTTGATGTGGACAATTTTTGAAGTCTTTGTTGATTTTGTTACAATATTACTTAATTTATGTTTTGGTTTTTTGGCCACGTCGTATGTGGGATCCTAGCTGCCTGACTGCTACTGCTGCTAAGTCGCGTCAGTCGTGTCCGACTCTGTGTGACCCCATAGACGGCAGCCCACCAAGCTCCCTCATCCTTGGGATTCTCTAGGCAAGAACACTGGAGTGGGTTGCCATTTCCTTCTCCAGTGCATGAAAGTGAAAAGTGAAAGTGGAGTCACTTAGTCGTGTCCGACTCCTAGTGACCCCATGGACTGTAGCCTACCAGACTCCTCCGTCCATGGGATTTTCCAGGCAAGAGTACTGGATTGGGGTGCCATTGCCTTCTCCAAGCTCCCTGACTACTAGGGATCAAACCTGTAACTCCCAGCATTGGAAGGCACAGTCTTAACCACTGGACCACCAGGGAAGTTCCATGATCATTGTTTTTTTTTTAATAAACTTTTATTTTGTACTGGGGTATAGCGAACTGGAGAAGGAAACAGCAACCCACTCCAGTATTCTTGTCTGGAAAATCCCATGGACAGAGAAGCCTGAAGGGCTACAGTACATGGGGTCTCAAAGAGTCAGACACAACTTAGCAACTAAACAACAACATAGCCAATTAACAATGTTGTGATAGTTTCACATGAACCTTGAAGGGACTCAGCCATACATGCACATGTATCCATTCTCCCCCAAACTCCCCTCCCACCCAGGCTGCCCATAACATTGAGCAGAGTTCCATGTGCTGTACAGTAGGTCCTTGTTGCTTATCCTTGTTGCTTATTTTAAATATAGCACAGTGTGCCATGATCATTGTTTTTAATAACAAAAAACCTAAATCACCTTAAAGAGATGGATCATTACAGAGAAAGGTACGAAGGAATACTATACCTCAGTTAAATTAATTAGAATTACATATATGTTATGGCTAAATCTCTATAATGTTGGGCTAAAAAACTGGGGTATTTACCATAGGACACCACTTATATAAAGTTTAAAAGTCATGCAAAACATATTGAACATCTGTTATGTGGGAAGCTCTAAATACTTTGGCCACCTAATGAGAAGAGTTGGCTCTTTGGAAAAGACCCTGATGCTGGTAAAGATTGAGGGCAGGAGGAGAAGGGGGCACAGAGGATGGGGTGGTTGGATGGCATCACCAACTCAAAGGACGTGAGTATGAGCAAACTCAGGGAGATAATGAAGGACAGGGAAGCCTGGCATGTTGCAGTCCATAAGGTTGCAAAGAGTCTGACTTTTGGAGAGCCATGGCTTAGTGACTGAACAATAATAAAAACCTGTGAATCTCTGGGAGGAAGAGAGAGAGATGTTACAATATGGGAAAGGTCTACATGGGGGAGCTTCAAGTCTATCCAAACAACTTTCTTTGTTTTGAAAGCAAGAAGTCCACAAGGTCAAAGTTAAGATTAGATATATCTGGGCCATGAGTTCATGGTTTTTCATTATGGTATATTATTTTCGCTTTGCATTTCTGTATTTGAAGAGAAATTTCATTAACACAATAAAATCTTAAAAAGCGATGCTTTAATCAAGGCACCCAGGTCTACTCAAAGAAGACATTACTTTTGGCATTAACATTTTCCTAATTGCTTTGTCTTCCCAATTGACAGGTTTTGGTCTTCATCCAGGAGGCATGTGTGTGCGTAGGGGGTGTGTTTGGAGATCTGTTAGGGGAAGCGAACGTATTTGTCAAAATGGAGTATGGTGTTTGTATCAGAAACCTAAAAAACTATTTTCTTTAAGTGAAATGCAGAACATATGACCTTAATGAATAGAAGGGCTGTGCTGTCGGTGAGTGGACCTAGACCTCGGGAGCTGAGCACACCATAAGGGGTGAGTGGGGACGGTGGTGGGGAAGCAGGAAACTGCTTGAGGTGATATTGCCCAAGGAGGGTGGCTGGAGATCTTAGTTATAATTTTTATTAAAAAAATATTCATTTCTTTGGCTGTGTTGTGTCTTAGTTGCCACACGTGAGGGCTTTGTTTCGTCACGTGAGATCTTCCATTGCAGTGCACGGACTCTCAAGTTGCAGCTCCTGGGCTGTGGACTCAGGAGTTGCGGCTTGTGGGCTTAGCTGCTCCTTGGCCTTGGGATCTCAGTTCCCCGAACACGGATCAAAGCTGGGTCCTCTGCATTGCAACTCGGATTCTCAACCACTGGACCGCCGGGGAAGTCCCTTAATTATAATTATTAAAGCTATGTGGCCAGCTTTGGTTTGACCCGGACTAGTCTTGCTGCATGCTCGGGGCCTGATCTGGTGGAGGGGACATAAGCCGTAGTGATTCTAAAGACGTGAGATGGCTCTTTAGGACTGGCTGAACCTCCTGTGGTTTTGCATGTGTATTTACAATTTGAAGCAGCGTATCTGGTATTACCCGATATATTTTCTCGACTTCCCTTGTGGTCCAGTCGTTGAGAGTCACCTGCCAATGCGGGGGACACGGGTTTGATCCCTAGTCGGGGGAGGTCCACATGCTGTGGAGCAAATAAGCGCATGTGCCACGACCACTGAGGCCGGTGGGCACAGAGCAAGGAAAGCCACAGCAGTGAGAAGCCTGATCCCCGCGACTAGAGAGCCGCGCCTGCTCCCCGTGACTGGAGAGGTGCGCCTGCTCCCGGCGACTGGAGAAAGCCTGTGGGCAGCAGCGAAGACCCAGCACAGCCAAAAATAAATGAATAAACAAAATTTAAAAAAGAAAACCAAGAAACTTAAATTTTTTTTTCTGCATTGAATATAATACTTTTTTCTTTCCTCCCCCCCCCCCCCGCCCACCCCATGTATATTACAGAGAGCTAAACTCAACATATCTCAGGGGAAAAACTTTCAGAACATAATGTGACTCTTAACAGAGCCATCACACCCTCTGGGGAAGAGTGAGGGTTAGGAAATGAATGGCTGTGGAATTTGTTGAAGTGGGGGAAGTGAAAGTGTTCCTACTCTTTGTGACCCCCTTGGACTGTAGCCTACCAGGCTCCTCTGTCCGTGGGATTTGCTAGGCAAGAATACTGGAGTGGGTTGCAATGTCCTCCTCCAGGGGATCTTCCTGACCTAGGGATCGAACCCACATCTCCTGTGTCTCCTGCATTGGCAGGCAGATTCTTTATCCACTAAGCCACCGGGGAAGCCTATAAAGGAGGGGGAGCATAGGTAAAAAAATAGGCTGATAACAATGCTCTAGGCCAGAATGCTCAGGGGACCAGAATACTGGTGGTGATGATGAGGATGCAGGCGTTTGATAGCAAAGAGTGTTCTTCCGTCTCCTAGAGATCTCCCTGCATGGAGGGGGAGCAAGTAGTGCTTCTGAGCAGGTGTTAGGCTCCCAGGTTCTGGGAGCAGAGTAAATACTTTGCAGGCTGTGATGGTCCTTGTTTGTTTCAAGCCTGTTAGTATTGAATCAGTACCACAAGCAGTAAGAGATGAGAAGAACCATTGAAGGACCTGCATTTCAGTGCCCAGGTGGGGCTGTAGGTAAGCCAGGTAATGAAGCAGAGGCCCAGTAGAAGTTTCTGGACATTCACCATGGGGATGAGGGCTTGGCATGTTACTCTGGGCTAAAGGCTATTAATTTTAAGCCCACTTGCCGATGAGGAAGCAAGTGTACAGTTAAACATGGTTAAAATAATATGTGTTTTTTTTTTTATGGGGCTTCCCAGGTGGCGCTACTGGTAAAGAACCCAGCAGCCAATGGAGGAGACATAAGAGTTGCAGGTTCAGTCCCTGAGTCGGGAAGATCCCCTGGAGGAGGGCATGGCAACCTCCTCCAGTACTCTCGCCTGGAGAATCCCATGGACAGAGGAGCCTATAGTCCATGGGGTTGCATAACGTCGGACGTCGGACGTCGGACACAACTGAAGCAACTCAACACACACGCATGCAAGGCAAATTAACAGGAGAAAAACAAATTTTATTTTGTATGTACATGGAAACCATTAAAAAACAAACAAGTACTCAAAGAAATGACCCAAACAGGCGGCTTTCATGCCTTTTAGACAGAAACACTAAATTTGTGAAGAATTGAAGAATTGACAAGGCAAAGGGGTTTTGGATTGGGTAGTAACTTAGTGAAGAAATAACAATGTTTATTGACAGGCTTCTCAGCCTTGAGCTCCCTGTCTCTGGTCATAGGGGTGTCTCTCTTCCTTCTGGTACAAGCAGGGTACCTTTCATGAGGGAGGTCTGCTTTTAGGGGAACAAAAGAGGGTCAGAGTGTCCTTTTCACAGCAGCTGTTTCTTCAGTTCAGTTCAGTTCAGTTCAGTTCAGTTCACTCGCTTAGTTGTGTCCAACTCTTTGCGACCCCATGAATTGCAGCACACCAGGCCTCCCTGTCCATCACCAACTCCCGGAGTTCACTCAGACTCACATCCATCGAGTCAGTGATGCCATCCAGCCATCTCATCCTCTGTCCTCCCCTTCTCCTCCTGCCCCCAATCCCTCCCAGCATCAGAGTCTTTTCCATTGAGTCAACTGTTCGCATGAGGTAGCCAAAGTACTGGAGTTTCAGCTTTAGCATCATTCCTTCCAAAGAAATCCCAGGGCTGATCTCCTTCAGAATGGACTGGTTGGATCTCTTTGCAGTCCAAGGGACTCTCAAGAGTCTTCTCCAACACCACAGTTCAAAAGCATCAATTCTTCGGCGCTCAGCCCTCTTCACAGTCCAACTCTCACATCCATACATGACCACAGGAAAAACCATAGCCTTGGCTAGACGGACCTTAGTCGGCAAAGTAATGTCTCTGCTTTTGAATATGCTATCTAGGTTGGTCATAACTTTTCTTCCAAGGAGTAAGCGTCTTTTAATTTCATGGCTGCAATCACCATCTGCAGTGATTTTGGAGCCCCCAGAAATAAAGTCTGACACTGTTTCCACTGTTTTCTCATCTATTTCCCATGAAGTGATGGGACCAAGTAACATCAATTCAAAATAATCAGTATGCCAAAGTGGCGTCTTTCGGGACAGTCTACTCCTGAACCCCATCACCGGCCTGCAGTATTGCCTTCCCATAATCTCCTGATCCTGTTCCATCTTCAGTTAAAGCTGCTCCTCATGCAGATTTTTTTCATCTAGTCTCAGAGTCATTTGATTCCTCTCTTGTGGTCACACCCCGCATCTAATCCATCTACAAATCCAGATGGCTGTAACTCCAACGCAGAGCCAGGTCTGACAGTTCCTACCACTTCGGTCATAACCATCTCAGCCTAAACTACTGCTCTTGCTGGTTTGGGTTATGGCAAGACCAGCCTTCCCCTGTGGCTTCCCTGTTCCCTTCCTTGTCTGCCCACCCCTTGTCTACACGCCCAGTCTATTTTCAACACAGCGCTGACCAGAGTGATCCTGTTAAAATTTGTGAAATCACATCACACCTCTGTTCTGTATCTCTCACAGCTCCTGACTTTGCACTTGCCCTCTTTACTTGAACTACTTTCTGCAACTACAGTTGTTCCTCAGTATCTGCAGGGGATTGGTTCCAGGATCCTCCCTGGATACCAAATTCTGAGGATGCTCAAGTCCCTTGTGCTATAAAATGGTGTAGTACAGCCAACCCTCCCACATCTGTGGATCCTGCATCCATGGGTGTGGACCCTGCAGATAGGAGAGTGCTGACTGTATCTACATGACTCATGCCTTTGCTTCCTTCTATTCTTTACTCACATGTCAATTTATCATGAGGTCTTCCTTTATTTCTCTGCCTGAAACAGCCCATTCTCACTGTTCCAGGATCCTGTTGCCCTTAATCTGCTTTGTTTTTATACAGGGCACTGCTAAATAACAAAAATTCAACTTGAATAAATTTGAAGACCTTAACTGGCTTTTTAAAAATCAATTCAATTTTTTTTTAAACTGGTTGTGTTTTAAATGGTTCTATCAGTGAGCAGCACTTCCTAGTTTTATCCCCACAAAGCTACATTCTTGGCAGCTCCATCAGGTGGGGTTGCAAGACGCGTCTTGATTACGGTCTGCGCAGCATGGATGTCAGCTGGGCACACGGACGGTCAGGAAGTCTGCGTCTGTCCAGTGTTTGAAGCAGATATTGCAGATGCTGTACCAGTTGGTTCTGACAGCTTCAATATCACTCAGCAGATGCTGGGCCAGGCACATCCCCCAGATCGGTAGCAATGCAATGCCTGTGAAAATAACAGCCACGATGGTTAAGCTGCCCTGCAACCACCTCTCAATTTGGGATACATAGCATTTTGTAAGCTTCCCTGGTGGCTCAGAGGTTACAGCGTCTGCCTGCAATGCGGGAGACCTGGGTTCGATCCCTGGGTCAGGAAGATCCCCTGGAGAAGGAAATGGCAACCCACTCCAGTACTCTTGCCTGGAGAATCCCATGGACGGAGGAGCCTGGTGGGCTACAGTCCACGGGGTCACTAAGAGTTGGACACGACTGAGCAACTTCACTTTCACTAGCATTTCGTATAGATTACAATCTGCCCACTGCCTTTTGGTTTTTCGCCTGGCGTCCTAGCCACGCCGAGTCTGTTCGTTTACTTGGCTGGGTCTTCGACGCTGCGTGCGGCCTCTCCCGGGTTGCGGTGAATGGGGCTGCTCTCTGTTGCCGCGCGTGGGCTTTGCGCCGCAGTGGCTCCTCTTGTTGTGTGTGGAGCACAGGCTCTAGGATGTGTGGGCTTTAGTCGTTGCTGCCCATAGGCTTCAGCAGTTGTGGCTTGTGGGCTTACTGCCCTGCAGTGTGTGTGATCTTCCCAGATCAGGGATGGAACCCGTGTCCCCTATATTGGCGGGTGGATTCTTAACCATTGGACCACCAGGGAAGTCCCTGCACGGAGTGTTAAGTACACCTTCTGAAGGCTCTTTAGTACAGCAGGAGAATGTCACACTGCGTTGTTCTTGACTTGCTTTGGAATCTCTGCAACTGCAGTAAATATTAAATATTTAGGTTCCAACCGTCAGCTCCAAAAGCCTCACAGCAGCATCCTATATAGCAATAGAATGCAGCTCTGCTGAGCTGCAAGAAAGGAAAGGTGTACAAAGGCAGAGGGGCTTCCCTGGTGGCCCAGTGGTGAAGAGTCTGCCTGCCAGTGCAGGAAATGTGGTTCAATCCCAGGGTTGGGAAGGTCCCCTTGAGAAGGGCATGGCAACCCACTCCAGTATTCTTGCCTAGCAAATCCCATGGACAGAGGAGCCTGGTGGGCTACAGTCCATAGGATCACAAAGAGTCGGACAACTCTGAGTGACGATGCTTGCAAGCGCAGTTACCCTAACCACATTTCCTGTTCTCAATAGTCAGAGGTGGCTGGTGGCTACTGTACCAGGCAGCCCAGAAAGTTCTACTGGACAGAAGGTTTTGCCTTCGTGTCTTTTAAATTTCTAACATTTTCTAGTTTTGAGTAGGGATGTTTGTTTAAAAGAAAAGCTAATGCACATTTGTGATGTGTTGAGAGTTACGATAGTAGATCATGTAATATTTATGGAGGTTTACACACATCGGCTGTGTTTATCTATCCACTCACCTTTCTTCTGTGCTGTGCTAAGTCGCTTCAGTTGTGTCTGACTCTTGGACCCCATGGACTGTATGTAGCCCACTAGGCTCCTCTGTCCATGGAATTTTCCAGGCAAGAATACTGGAGTGGGTTGCCATGCCTTCCTCCAGGGGATATTCTGACCCAGGGATTGAACCCGCGTCTCTTATGTCTCCTACATTGGCAGGTGTTTTTTTTTTTTTTTCACCACTAGTGCCACCTGGGAAGCTCTAACTTCTTCTCCTCACCATCACCCTATAAGGTGGGAAACACTGAGGTTGAGAGGAGTTAAATAAACTTGCCAAACATCTGCCAACCAAGTTGACTTAAGGCTGAAGTATGGACCCCAATTTTTGTTTTCTGGAGTAATTCACATGCTTCAGAAAGAAGCTCACAGGTCCCCTGTTGCTGCTGCTCTCTTATCTCCTCTTCTTCCAGAAAGCTTTATTGTCTAGATACAGTGCCCATGATCCCCTTTCCCAGAGGTCACTACTGTTAATATTTGGTTAATATTTCCCCAAAGTTCTCCATGCATATAGCCATATTTTGCACCAAGGGGGACCCTTTCTAGGGCTGGAGAGTGGGTTCTTGTTTAACACTTAGAAATGAATTGTTTGAGGAGACACATGTGCTGACAAGGCAAGAGACTTTATTGGGAAGAGGCTCCTGGCTGGAGAGCGTCAGGGTGAGGGAACCCAGGAGAACTGCTCTGCCATGGGGCTGGCAGTCTCGGGTTTTATGGTGATGAAATTAGCTTCCAGGTTGTCTCTGGCCAATCATCTCATTTGACCCATATTCTGTCTGACTCAGGGCTCTTCCTGATGGTCAATCTTGACTGGTTCTTCCCAGTCAAGCCAGGGTCCCTGAGCCCTGAGGAAGCAATGGCAACATTTCTGAAGTAGTTGAAACTGACTGGTGTCTATGCAGCTGGTTTCAAATTCCCCAGCAGAGACCTCTCCCATTTTGCAAAAATATTCGTATCCACACTTCTATATATATGGACATGCATGCATGCAAGCATGCTCAGTCAATCAGTTGTCTCCAACTCTCTGTGACCCTGTGGACTGTTGCCTTCCTGGCTCCTCTGTCCATGGGATTTTCCAGGCAAGAACACTGGAGTAGGTTGCCATTTTCTCCTCCCAGGGAATCTTCCCAACCCAGGCATCGAACCCATGCCTCCTGTTTCTCCTGAATTGGCAGGCGGGTTCTTTACCGTGGCACCACCTGGAAAGCCTATACATATATGCACACCAGCCTGCAGATTACCTTTTTTCCCCCTTAGGTGTCTAGGGTGAATCATGACTGTGTGGTTTATGATGAAGAGGAAAGTCTTTTTTTTTTTTTCCTTCTGAAAAGAAAAACCAGGCTAGTTGATTTCAGAGGTGAAAGTTTCCAAAGATCAGCATGCTAAAGACAGTAGCATATTCAGGGAACACAGAAAGACGTGGCGTCTTTGGCTTCACGGCTCCCAACGGTAGCAGCCGGCAGCTCTGGGGGTGGATCCCGGATGATGCTTGAGCAGGATTTGTCCTTCACACGGCATGCTGCCGTGATGTGCCATCTGTTTCTGGGATGATTCTAGTAGCTGTTGAGGAGCCCATGAAAATATCCCTGCCAGGTCTTCTTAAAATTCATCTTTCCCCATAGAGGGTGTATGACAACCCTCTAAACAATAAGGCAGTTTAGGAATAGGGGGACAAGGAAGACGCATCTTTTAAGAAAAAGAGCTACCTGCCACCCAGTATGGCTCCCTCCTCCCTTCCTCCTCCCTTCTGTCTCACTCAGGAGTTCAGGACATAGCTCCCCTAGTTCATTTTGGTGTCCACAGGCAGATGAAAGGATGCTGTGATGGATCATTTATTTGGGTTTCGACTGACGCTCAGGGGCATCAGTGGAAACCCAGTCTTCTCTTTGTTTTTCTTTTGCAACACAGTATTTATTAAGTGGGGCTTCCCTGGTAGCTCAGACAGTAAAGAATCTGCCTGCAATGCAGGAGACCTGGGTTTGATCCCTTGGTCAGGAAGATCCCCTGGTGAAGGAAATGGCAAACTGCTCCAGTATTCTTGCCTGGAGAATCCCATGGTCAGAGGAGCCTGGCGGGCTACACTGCCTTGAGTGCGGAGTTCTGCAGCCTGCCACTGGGAGACAAATACAAGGTGGACCCTGCCCTCAAGGTGCTGACAGTCTAGGCAGTCAGCTCCAAGGGTGAGTGAGGGCAGGGATGCTGCGTGGGGTGGCTTAAATAGAGTTCTTTAAGGTATTGACATCATTTGAAATCTCTCCTTACCAAATAGGTCAAATAGGTTGGAGTCATTTCAATAGGAGGGCCAAACAGCGGAAAGAGCCATGTCAAGGAATTCTATCACCCAAGTAGCCAGGCTTGTCGGGTGTCAGACTGAGATAATCTGTGACATTCTGTAAAAATGTGGAGAAGCCCAAAGACCACAGCCGAGGCTGCCAAGTATAGCCCTGGGTGTGAATCTGACTGACTCTCTCCGGGTTTGTGACCTTGGGCAATTCTCTTGAACTCTTGTTACCCAGATCCACCCGTTAGGTCCTCGAGAGGATGAAATGAGCTTGTGTGTGAGAAAGCTCCTGACATGTATTACAAGCTCATTACAGGGTCCCTTCCTCTCCCCTTTTCTTTCGCTGTTACTCTAGGGTCTGGAGTGGAGCCCAGAACTGTATAAAACTCTAGACTCTAGCACTAAATCTGTTTGCATTCCTGGCAACATTTGAGCCCTTTCTAATTACCAAGTGTATACATTGCCAAAGCTGAATCAGAGGCGAGGACGGAGAGAAGGAGGAGACTAATTACAGAGATGTCATACCCTGGAGTGGGGGACGGAGGAGGACCATGGGGCCAGTCACACCGAAGACTGAGTCATCCCAGGATAATTAGGAGCCGGAGGCAAGAATTAGCAGGTCCTGGGGTAGGGACTTCCCTGGTGGTCCAGTGGTCGAGAATATGCTTTCCAATGCAGGGGATGTGAGTTCTATCCCTGCTTGGGAAGCTAAGATCCCACATGCTGTGGAGGAGCTAGGTCCATGTGCTGCAGCTAAGCCTGTGTGCCACAACTAGAGAGCTCATGGGCTGTGACTAAAGAGCCCGAGCAAAGCAACCACTGAGCCCTCATGCTCCAGGGCCCGTGGATCCCGACAAGAGGAGGCTGTGTGCGCCACGACTGGAGAAAGTCTGTGTGCTGCAGCAAAGACCAGGGGCTAGGACATGGAAGCAACCTAGATGTCCAGTGACGGACGAATGGATAAGAAAGCTGTGGTACCTATACACAATGGGGTATTATTCAGCTGATAAAAAGAACGCATTCGAATCAGTTCTAATGAGATGGATGAAACTGAAGCCTATTATACAGAGTTAAGTAAGTCAGAAAGAAAAACAGAATATTAATGCATATACATGGAATTGATGGTAACGATGACCCCATATATGAGACAGCCAAAGAGACACAGATGTAAAGAACAGACTTTTGGATTCGGTGGGAGAAGGCGAGGGTGGGATGATTTGAGAGAATAGCATTGAAACATGTGTATTACCATATGTGAAATAGATCACCAGTCCAGGTTCGATGCTTAAGAGAGGGTGCTCAGTGCTGGTGCACTGGAATGACCCTGAGGGATGGGATGGGGAGGGAGGGGGGAGGGGGGTTCAGGATGGGGGATACATGTACACCCATGGCTGATTCATGTCAATCTATGGCAAAAACCACTACAATATTATAAAGTAATTAACCTTCAATTAAAATAAATTAATTTTAAAAAGTGTAAAAAGAAAAAAATGTACTGGGGTAAATTTAAAAATGTATATTATTTTTGGGAAACATAGGGGACTAACAAAAGCAAGATAAGCCAGGAAGAGTTTCTTCAAAGTGAGACGTGTGGGGGAGGTTTCCAGCAGTGGGGAGAGCAGCAGGACGATGGGACCCAGGGTGCAGCCATAACCGGGCAGCAGAAATCAGGGGCCCCTGGTCAAGCGGTGTGTGATAAGTCCATTGGCCTGAGCTGCAGAATCCGCTACTTGCAGGCGACCCTAGAGGAGGGGGCATGTCCATGACTGGGCTTCCCAGGTGGCGCTAGTGGTAAAGAACCTGCCTGCCAATGCTGGAAACATAAGAGATGTGGGTGCAATCCCTGGGTTAGGAAGATCCCCTGGAGTAGAAAATGGCAACCCTCTCCAGTATTGTCTGGAGACTTCCATGGACAGAGCAGCCTGATGGGCTACAGTCCATGGCATCGCAAAGAGTGGGACACAACTGAAGCAACTTAGCTCAGCATGGGCAAGGCTGGAATGTGGTGAAGAGCAGATTTTTTTTTTTTTAATAACTTTTTATTTTAAAGTGGAGTATCCATGGTCAGAGGAGCCTGATAGGTTACAGTCCATGGGTTGAAAAGAGTCAGACACGATTAAGCAACTTCACTTTCACTTTTCACTTTCATAGTTGATTAGCAATGTGTTAGTTTCAGGAATACAGCAAATGATTTAGTTACACATATACATGTATCTATTCTTTTTTCAAATTCTTTTCCCATTTATGTTGTTATATAATAAGGAGCCCATTTCCCTGTGCTATATAGTAGGCCCTTAGTTATTTATTTTATTTTATTTTTTGTATTCTTTTTCATTTTAGAAAGTTTTTTTTTTTTTAATTTTTGTTAACACTGAAAACATTTTGTATTGGGGTTAGCCGTATTTGAAACGAATCACCAGTCCAGGTTCGATGCATGATACAGGGTGCTCAGGGCTAGTGCACTGGGATGACCCAGAGGGATGGGATGGGGAAGGAGGTGGGAGGGGGGTTCAGGACGGGGAACACATGTATACTCATGGCGGATTCATGTCAATGTATGGCAAAGCCAATACAATATTGTGAAGTAAAAAAATAAAAAATAATAATAATAAAAAAGAATCAAGAAGGTTAAAAAAACAAAACAAAACAGTGTTGTGGTAGTTTCAGTTACACAGCAACGTGATTCAGTTATACATGTGTCTGTGCTGTGCTTAGCCGTTCAGTCGTGTCTGACTTTTTGTGACCCAGTGGACTGTAGCCCTCTCAGGCTCCTCTGTCCATGGGATTCTCCAGGCAAGAATACTGGAGTGGGTTGCCATGCCCTCCTCCAAAGGATCCGCCCAACCCAGGGATCGAACCCGTGTTTCCCACATTGCAGATGGATTCTTGACCTTCTGAGCCCCAGGGAAGCCCATATACGTATCTATTCTTTGTCACATTCTTTTCCCATTTAGGTTGTTGCATGACAAGGAGCAGAGTTCCCTGTGCTATACAGTAGGTCTATGGCAGTGTGAACCTGCCAAACTCTGTAGCTATCCCTTCCGCCACCCTTCCCCTCCTGGCAACCACAGTTTCACTCTAAGTCCATGGGTCTCTTTCTGTTTTGTAAATAAGTTCATTTGTATCTTTTTTTAGATTACCATAAAAGCACTGTCATATGATATTTGTTTTATTTTGTCTGACTTACATTGCTTAGTACAAGAACCTCCAGGTCCATCCATGTTGCTGCAAGTGGCACTATTTCATGATTTTTTTTTGTGACTGAGTAATGTTCCATTGTATACATGGACCACATCGTCTTTATCCATTTCTCTGTCGATAGACGTTTAGGTTGCTTCCACGTCTTGGCTATTGAAAGCATGCTGCGATGAACATTTGGGTGCATGTAACCCTTCGGACCATGTTTTCCTCCAGAAGTGGGATTGCAAGATCATATGGTAAAAGAGAAGGCTAGTTTTAAGAAAAAAAATGGACAGGGGCTAAGACAAAAGAAGAGGTAAATCAAGACATGAAGAAAAACTCCTTCAGCTTGGCTCGTTTTCCTCTGATTTGCCCTTGGGGGCACGTTGGGGCGGTCTTGGTTCCTCCTTGTTATCACCTTTCTTCCAGCTGCCATGCTTCATTTTCCTCACCAATCTGTATCCACAAAGTTTTTAGTCTTTTAGGAAGAGATCCAGTTTTTTAACCAATGGCCCTGTACTAGAGTATCAAATCATTTAAATTTAATGCCAGTTCTATATTTTTACTTTTCAGTTCAGTTCAGTCACTCAGTCGTGTCCGACTCTTTGCCACCCCATGAATCGCAGCACGCCAGGCCTCCCCATGCATCACCAATTCCCGGAGTTCACTCAGACTCACATCCATCGAGTCAGTGATGCCATCCAGCCATCTCATCCTCTGTCGTCCCCTTCTCCTCGTGCCCCCAGTCTCTCCCAGCATCAGAGTCTTTTCCAATGAGTCAACTCTTCGCATGAGGTGGCCAAAGTACTGGAGTTTCAGCGTTAGCATCATTCCTTCCAAAGAAATCCCAGGGCTGATCTTCGGGATGGACTGGTTGGATCTCCTTGCAGTCCAAGGGACTCTCAAGAGTCTTCTCCAACACCACAGTTCAAAAGCATCAATTCTTCAGCGCTCAGCCTTCTTCACAGTCCAACTCTCACATCCATACATGACCACTGGAAAAACCATAGCCTTGGCTAGACGGACCTTTGTTGGCAAAGTAATGTCTCTGCTTTTGAATATGCTATCTAGGTTGGTCATAACTTTTCTTCCAAGGAGTAAGCGTCTTTTAATTTCATGGCTGCAGTCACCATCTGCAGTGATTTTGGAGCCCCCCAAAAATAAAGTCTGACACTGTTTCCACTGTTTCCCCATCTATTTCCCATGGAGTGATGGGACCAGATGCCATGATCTTCATTTTCTGAATGTTGAGCTTTAAGCCAACTTTTTCACTCTCCACTTTCACTTTCATCAAGAGGCTTTTTAGTTCTTCTTCACTTTCGGCCATAAGGGTGGTGTCATCTGCATACCTGAGGTTATTGATATTTCTCCCGGCAATCTTGATTCCAGCTTGTGCTTCTTCCAGCCCAGTGTTTCTCATGATGTACTCTGCATAGAAGTTAAATAAGCAGGGTGACAATATACAGCCCTGACGTACTCCTTTTCCTGTTTGGAACCAGTCTGTTGTTCCATGTCCAGTTCTAACTGTTGCTTCCTGACCTGCATATAGGTTTCTCAAGAGGCAGGTCAGGTGGGGATCTACTTCTAAAGACTGTAACTCACCAGAAGATGGAGATGATCTTATGTGTGAAGAAACCTGTCCTTACAGAAATCTGTTGTTCTGGGTTTCAGTAAAATATCTGTGAGCTAGACTATAAGGGGTATGAGGGCAGGAGCTTGTTATATTCCTCTCAACACCCCCAGTGGGCTTCCCAGGTGGCACTATGGATAGAGAACCCTACTGCCAATGTGGAAGACAAGAGACGCAGGTTCGATCCCTGGGTTGGGAAGATCCCCTGGAGGAGGGCATGGCAACCCACTCCAGCATTCCTGCCTGGAGAATTCCATGGACAGCCTGGTGTGCTACAGTCCATGGGGTTGCAGAGTCAGACACGACTGAAGTGACTGAGCATACACACACACACACACACACACACACAGCATCCCCAGCTCTGGGCACAATACCAAGCCCCAGCCCCGCAAGGTGAGTGACTGTGATGATGAAAGTTCAGTGAGACTAATCCCCTTAGGAAGGAGTTATGAGAAAAGAAAATATAGATGGGGAGGTGGAGTGGGTGTTTCTTAGCACTGGTCCTTCAAGGTCAAATTTGAGGGCAGTGGTCTGAAGGTCTTGAGAAACCACTTAAGAAGAGCTGTTACTCAGGCCATAGGGAGGTGAGCTGACTCTGTTGGGGTAACTCAGGTGAGAGGTGTTCTGAGGCGGTGTCAGTGGGATGAAGGCTTGTCTCCAGACCTTATTTCTCTGGCACAGTGTCAAAGTGTAAGCTAATGGGCTTAGTGGGCAAAACCTGTAAACTACACAAGAAGGAGACCCTGGGTATTTGGCTTTCTTGATGATGGACACAGAAGTCTTCAAGCTGATAGTCAATTCTGCTCTTGGTGTGGCACTCTAAACTATTTGTTTCTTATCTTTAAGCTGTGTTTTCAACCAGTAGAATGATTTTTGAATCCAATCTATTTTGGGGAAGGAAAAAAGGTATATTTTAAATGCCCAGTGGGTCTAATCTCTCTTCTTGCACTGGGCGATGGAAGTCCACTGGCAGTGAGACGCATCTTTCAGCGCTCCCTTAGATAAAAGCTCGTGCTGCGTTCTGCGAGTGTCCAAGTAGATGTGGGCAACACAGAGGGTGTCAATTTAATAGCTCTTACTTTTCTTTCCAAAGGAAATATTGCTTCTCAGGAAAAGCAAAGCAAACATTTATTTTTCAAAAGGCTAGTTTAAAATGTACCTGTGCTGAACTTTGCTCAGTGTCATGTGGCAGCCTGGATGGGAGGGGAGATTGGGGGGGAAAATGGATACATGTGTATATGCGTGGCTGAGTTGCTCTGCTGTACACCTGAAACTATCATGACATTGTTAATTAATTATACTCCAATATAAAATAAATATTTAAAAAAGAAATTAAAATCAACAACAAAATAATTAAGGAGAGCTGATGGGGGGATATGCAGATATAGATATTTCACATCATTCTGTGGTGGAATAGTAAAAAATTAAAAACTGGGAAATATTTTAAAAAATAGAAATTAAAGTAAGATGAAATGTACTTATGCTGCTTCACGCCTCAGCTTTGAGGTGTCAGTGAGTCCCGCACCCTCTGTTGTCATTCAAGGCTCTTCTTAACCTTGCCTTACCTTCACTTCCACATCTATCTCCAGCCATCCTCCCCAAGGCCTTCCAAGCTCCCTCTGGGCTCACTGGCCTCCATGGAGCTCCCATTATTAAAAAACCTGATGATACCAAAGGGAAGCAGAAGATGCCACTTTGGCATATTGATTCTTTTGAATTAATGTTACTTAAGAAACTGCCAGTACAAGAAGAACACTTTGATTTTCCTTTGTTCCCCTGAAAGCAGGAAATAAATCTCTCACATGAAAAGTAACTCCCCTGTACCAGGAGGGTAGTGGGCATCCTTTTTACAAGAAATAGGAAATTTAGCTCCAAGAAGGCTGTCTAAGCAAACCTTCTTACCTCTTAACTAATTCACTTCCCAAAGTTCAGGCCCCTTTGTCACGTCGGTTCTTCACATATTTGCTGTTTCTTTGCCTGCAAGGCATAAACACTGCCTGCATTAGTCATCTCTTTGAGTCTCATATTTTTATGAGGCACCTGTACATATCAAGTTAAATTTGTTTTTCTCCTGTTAACTTGTCCTGTGGCAATTTAATCATTATGCCCACCGAAGATCTGAGGGAAGAAGACAGTTTTTCTTCCCCTATGTTACCCAAATTTGCTGTGTAATCTTGTCAGTCTGTGAGTTTACTTAAGGCGCATATGTTCCTAAGTGAACATTCAGGGACGTTTCAGTTGTTGCTTGGAGTATACAGTCTTTGTTGAGTGTGTCTGATTGTAAAGTAAAGTGGGATGGAGACTTCCCAGTGGTCCAGTGATTAAGACTCCACCTTCCAATGCAGGGGGCACAGATTCCATCCCCGATCAGGGAACCGAGGCCCTACCTGCTGTGGGGTGTGACCAAAAATAAAAAACAGCAACAGGAAAGTGGAATTGAGGAGTGTTCTGTTACAGAATAGAGGAAGCCTGGATTCCAAGGGCCTGAGACAGGGCGTCTGTGTTATCAGGCAGGCAGGCCCTCCCAGCAGGAGGTAGTCAGTAGACTTCTATGTACATTTAACTTTTCATCAAACCAGCACTGGTTTCCCTCTGGCAGCAGGAAAAGCACTAAGGGTGTGGGGGAGGAAGCTTGGTCCAGGTGGAAACTTTGAATCTTGACTCTCAAACTTAGCTGTGTGGCCTTGGCAAGTGACTTGAACTCTGAGCCTGTTTTCTCATCTGTGGAGTAGAAAAACAAGCGTAACTATCTCGTAGTGTGGTGATGATAGACTTGAAGTACTCAGGTAACAAAATGTTGCTTTCATTCTGCTTTGAAGGCAGTGTTTTGTCTCAGTGGTATTTGCCAACCTTGCCTTCTTCATGCATGACCCTCAACTATAAGGGCAGCCGTGGAGACGCACACAGAGGAACAGACTTGTGGATACTTGTGGGTGAAGGAGAGAGTAGCCTGGGAAACACGTACATTGCCATATGTAGAAGAGATGCAGGTGAGAATTGGTGGTGTGATGCAGGGGGTTCGACCCAGGGCTCTGTGACAACCTAGAGGGCTGGGATGGGTGGGAGGTGGGAGGGGGGTTCACGAGGGAGGGGACATACCTGTGGCTGGTTTGTGTTGCTGTATGGCAGAAACCGGCACAGTATTGTAGAGCAATTGTCCTTTGATAACTGTGTTTTGCTCTATATTTGTCAATATTGTACAATTAAAACCTTTGATAATCATTACTCAAGGACAGTTATGTTTTATAAGTACTGTTCAGTTGTCCTCTCCAATAGAATGATGACTCAGATGCATTCTTTCTATAAAACTTTATAAGTAATAGGAAAACAAAACCTGAAAACAATACAATATTAGGTTACTAATGTTTCAGTTCAGCTCAGTTCAGTTGCTCAGTCGTGTCCAACTCTTTGCGACCCCATGAATCGCAGCACGCAGCCCTCCCTGTCCATCACCAACTCCTGGAGTTCACTCAGACTCACGTCCATCGAGTCGGTGATGCCATCCAGCCATCTCATCCTCTGTCGTCCCCTTTTCCTCCTGCCCCCAATCCCTCCCAGCATCAGAGTCTTTTCCAATGAGTCAACACTTCGCATGAGGTGGCCAAAGTACTGGAGTTTCCCGCTTTAGCACCATTCCTTCCAAAGAACACCCAAGCTCTGAATCTAAGGCCTGTTTCACTTTGGTTAAAAAGGCAGTTTAACAAGTTAGCAAGCAGATGATAGAGCTGTGCTGGCCCCCCCCCCCCGCCCCCAAAGGAGACTTTTTTTTTGACAATCAAAAGGGATAGAAAGAACATTAAAAATGCACTTTTTCTTCATGCAATTAATGTTATTTAATGGTGTGGTTGAACATCTATCTTTAAAAAAGTTTTTATTTTATATTGGAGCATAGTTGATTAACAATATTGTCTTAGTTTTATGTATACAGCAAAGCGGTCCAGTTATACATATATTTGTATCTATTCTTTTTCAAATTATTTTCCCATTTAGGTTGTTACGTAATATTGAACAGAGTTCCCTGTGCTATACAGTAGGTATATATGTTGGTTGTCCATTTTAAATATAGCAGTGTGTACATGTCCATCCCAAACCCCTATTTATCCTTCTCCTTCCTTACCCTCTGGTAACCATAAATTCATTTCTAAGTCTGTGGGTCTGTTTTTGTTTTATAAATGAGTTCATTCATATAATTTTTTTAAAAAGACTCCCCATGTAAGTGATATCATGTGAGTTTTATTTTTCTCTGTCTCACTTCGCTTAGTATAACAATCTCCAGGTCCATCCGTGGTGCTGCACATGGAACTATTTCATTCCTTTTAATGGTTGAGTAGTATTCTGCTGTGTATCTGTTTGCCACATCTTCTTTATCCGTTCATCTGGGATCTTTTGAAATCATATCAGATACCAACAAAGGTAGCATCACCCACTCTGGGAGCCTGACCTTGGGAAACAGTCCTTTGGGAGTGTCAGGAAGGGGGAAATTTGCCCGTCAATTCCTCTTGAGTTCTTGCGGCTGGACTAGTAATAAAATTGACACAAGACAGATGAAGAGGAGAAAAAGACACACATTTTAATTCAAGCATATAGAGGTCTGGTAGAAATGAGACCTAAGAAGTGGCCCAAAGCAGGCAGCTTTTATACGTTTTAGGCAAGGTAACAGTACATCTGGGAAGAATTGGCACAGCAAAGAGACTTAGGTTTTAGGTGCTCAATCAGTGAAGAATCTAGAATTTAGGCCTGGCATCGTCAATTAAAGGAGTGACAGGGTTTGTTCATGAATTCTCTGCCTGAATTCCCTGTTTCTGGCGATAAGGGTGTTCTCTTAAATACAGATGTACCTTCCACATGAGAGATTTATTTCCTGCTTTCAAGGGGACTGCAGATGATCAAAGTGTCCCTCCTGCACTGGCTGTTTCTTAAATAACTGCAATTCAGAGTAATCGATACGGTGTGTTTTGAGGGAGCCATTCTGAACCATAAAATGTGCAAATTACCATCTGGTTACTGCAGGGATGGGGGTGGGGGTGGGGGTCCCAGGGGGAGAGGAAGTGGTACAGAGTGATGGGGGGAGGTGGTCAGGACTCTAGCCAGAGGGTAGGGACTCCTGAGACTGCTGGGGCTGCAGCAGAGTGCGGTGCTAAAAACCGAGAGAATATTACTTCAGTCTGTGTGTTTGCTGTTTGTGGGATGTGCTGAAGCCTCTTACCGTCCTTCTGGTTCTGTTACGCAGTGCTGCAGAGGTTAGTGGGTATGTAGAAATGCATAGAGTGCGTGCTCAGTCGCGTCCAACTCTGTGACCCCATAGACTGTAGCCTGCCAGGCTCCTCTGTCTGTGGAATTTTCCAGGCAAGAATACTGGAGTGGGTTGCCATTTCCTATTTCAGTAGAAATTTATATCTCCGTGTTATTCATTTATATAATAATAGCTATTTTTATTGAGCTCTTTCTTGATGGTAGACACTGTACTGAGCTTTTTGAATCTATCAACTCATTTAATTCTCATAAAGACCCAATGAATAGGAACTCACTTTCTCTTCATTTCACACATGAGGAAACCAGAGCTTAAAGGTTAAATGGCTTGCTCAGATTCTCAGAGCTTGTGAGGAGCAGAACTAGAATCTGCAGATGTATGGCCAAGAATTTGCTTTACAATATCACAGCAAGGCAAGAAATACCTTTAAAAATGTGTTTCTTACTCAAATAAGAGTAGGGTTGGTAAGATGGCGATGATCAGTCTTTGTTAGGGCTCCCTTCCCCACTCCACTGAACTGTTTAAGTGTGTGTGTGTTACTCAGTCATGTCCAATTCTTTGCCACCCCATGGACTATATGTAGCCCACCAGGCTCCTCTGTCCTGAAATTCTGCAGGCAAGAATAGTGGCGTCATAGCCATTCCCTTCTCCAGGGGACCTTCTCGACCCAGGGATGGAACCCAGTCTCCTGCTTTGCAGGCAGGTTCTTTACCATCTGAGTCACCAGGGACTGCTTAAGGCCCCCCTCAAATTGTGAGGATGCCTGGTTCTTGGTCTGTGGCTACAGCCACAGAGATTCCCCTGGTCCTCTCTGCTGCTCAGTGCTGCCTGTGGGATCAGGTTTTCTGCCATCTGCCAGGCGGTTCTGGTTTGGATGGATACAGTGGCACCATCCAACAATTCTTGATTTTTTTTTTTACTGCATGAGACCATTTTTGCTGATCCTGGGGTGCAGGATTAATAGCCTCCACGGGCACCCACAGCCTATCCTTCATTCGCAGTGCCGCCTGCTGGACAGACAGGGCTCTGTCTTTTCTTAGGAAACTCACAGGCTCCTTCTCTGTGAGTGCCCTCTCAGGGCTTGGGTACGTCCCCTAAAAGTCAAAGTACCAGCTCCTCTTGCCCTCTCCTTCTTCTAGGAGCTACTAGTTTAGCTCCTGGAAGGAGCTAATTGTCTGAAGACTTGGCTGAGGCCGTCTTTGGATTTGCTCTTGAATCTCAAACAAATTGTTAACTGCTTCCAGGGGTAAGAAGAGCATCAGCCAGAGGTTCTTGACTTTGAGTGATCACAAGAACTACCTGGAGAGCTTGCTAATAAAACAGATTTCTGTCCCCCTTCTGTGTCAAAGGTTTGAAATAGGATCGAAGAGTGTATTTACTTGGCACCAAGTGATTCTCCTGGAGGTGGTTTGAGGGGTGTCCTTAGAAAAACCCTGATTTGGCTTTAGAACACAGAGGAGCAGTTCAGTTCAGTTGAACTGAACCCTGACCCTGACCCTAACCTTAACCCTGACCCTGACCCTGACCCTGACCCTGACCCTAAGTTTTCTATGGTTCAGTTCAGTTGCTCAGTCGTGTCCGACTCTTTGCGACCCCATGAATCGCAGCATGCCAGGCCTCCCTATCCATCACCAACTCCCAGAGTTCACTCAGATTCACGTCCATCAAGTCGGTGATGCCATCCAGCCATCTCATTCTCTGTCGTCCCCTTCTCCTCCTGCTCTCAATCCTTCCCAGCATCGGAGTCTTTTCCAATGAGTCAACTCTTCACATGAGGTGGCCAAAGGACTGGAGTTTCAGCTTTAGCATCAGTCCTTCCAATGAACACCCAGGACTGATATCCTTCAGAATGGACTGGTTGGATCTCCTTGCAGTCCAAGGGACTCTCAAGAGTCTTCTCCAACACCACAGTTCAAAAGCATCAATTCTTGGGTGCTCAGCTTTCTTCACAGTCCAACTCTCACATCCGTACTTGACCACAGGAAAAACCAAGGACTTGACTAGACGGAGCTTTGTTGGCAAAGTAATGTCTCTGCTTTTCCATATGCTATCTAGGTTGGTCATAACTTTTCCTCCAAGGAGTAAGTGTCATTTAATTTCATGGCTGCAGTCACCATCTGCAGTGATTTTGGAGCCCCCCCAAAATAAAGTCTGACACTGTTTCCACTGTTTCCCCATCTATTTCCCATGAAGCGATGGGACCGGATGCCATGATCTTCGTTTTCTGAATGTTAAGCTTTAAGCCAACTTTTTCACTCTCCACTTTCACTTTCATCAAGAGGCTTTTTAGTTCGTCTTCACTTTCTGCCATAAGGGTGGTGTCATCTGCATATCTGAGGTTATTGATATTTCTCCCGCCAATCTTGATTCCAGCTTGTGCTTCTTCCAGCCTAGTGTTTCTCATGATGTACTCTGCATAGAAGTTAAATAAGCAATACTCCATTGTGTATATGTACCACAGCTTTCTTATCCATTCATCTGGTGATGGACATCTAGGTTGTTTCCATGTCCTGGCTATTATAAACAGTGCTGCGATGAACATTGGGGTACATGTGTCTCTTTCAATTCTGGTTTCCTCGGTGTGTATGCCCAGAAGTGGGATTGCTGGGTCATAAGGTAGTTCTATTTGCAATTTTTTAAGGAATCTCCACACTGTTCTCCATAGTGGCTGTACTAGTTTTCATTCCCACCAACAGTGTAGGAGGGTTCCCTTTTCTCCACACCCTCTCCAGCATTTATTGCTTGCAGATTTTATCATGTGAATTGAATCGCCAGTCTATGTCTGACGCAGGATGCAGCATGCTTGGGGCTGGTGCATGGGGATGACCCAGAGAGATGTTATGGGGAGGGAGGTGGGAGGGGGGTTCATGTTTGGGAATGCATGTAAGAATTAAAGATTTTAAAATTTAAAAAATAAAAAACTAAAAATTAAAAAAAAAAATAAGCAGGGTGACAATATATAGCCTTGATGTACTGCTTTTCCTATTTGGAAAGAGTTTGTTGTTCCATGTCCAATTCTAACTGTTTCTTCCTGACCTACATATAGATTTCTCAAGAGGCAGGTCAGGTGGTCTGGTACTCCCATCTCTCTCGGAATTTCCCACAGTTAATTGTGATCCACACAGTCGAAGGCTTTGGCATAGTCAAGAAAGCAGAAATAGATGTTTTTCTGGAACTCTCTTGCTTTTTCGATGATCCAGCGGATGTTGGCAATTTGATCTCCGGTTCCTCTGCCTTTTCTAAAACCAGCTTGAACATCTGAAAGTTCACGGTTTATGTACTGTTGAAGCCTGGCTTGGAGAATTTTGAGCATTACTTTGCTAGTATGTGAGATGAGTCCAATTGTGCGGTAGTTTGAGCATTCTTTGGCGTTGCCTTTCTTGAATGAAAACTGACCTTTCCCAGTCCTGTGGCCACTGCTGAGTTTTCTAGATTTGCTGGCATATTGAGTGCAGCACTTTCACAGCATCGTCTTTTAGGATTTGAAAGAGCTCAACTGGAATTCCATCACCTCCGCTAGCTTTTTCTGTAGTGATGTTTCCTAAGGCCCACTTGACTTCACATTCCAGGATGTCTGGCTCTAGGTGAGTGATCACACCATCATGTTTTTATGGGCCATGAAGATCTTTTTTGTATTGTTCTTCTGTGTATTCTTGCCACCTCTTCTTAATATCTTCTGCTTCTGTTAGGTCCATACCTTTTCTCTCCTTTGTTGTGCCCATCTTTGCATGAAATTTTCCCTTGGTATCTCTAATTTTCTTGAAGGGATCTCTAGTCTTTCCCATTTTATGTTTCGCTCTACTTCTTTGCATTGATCAATGAGGAAGGCTCTCTTATCTGAGAGAGAGAAAATTAACAATTCAGGGATCACTAGGTCAACATTGATTGGGCTTCCCAGGTTGCTCAGTGGTAAAGAACCCACTTGCCAATGCAGGAGACACAGGAGGCACAGGTTCAGTCCCTGGGAAGATCCCCGGGAGGAGGAAATGGCAACCTACTCCGGTATTATTGCCTGGAAAATCCCATGGCCAAAGGAGCCTGTCGGGCTACAGTCTATGAGGTCACAATGACTTGGACACTACCTGGCAATTGAGCACAAGCAAGCTGGTCAACATTAACATCTTAATGGACCATCCCACCAGATAGGAATACATTTGTATGATATAAATACATATTTACAACATACAATGTTATGGAAACTATTGGCATAGTGATTTAAATGTATGATTTACCCAGTATTCATCTACTATTGCAGTGTGATCATCTTCTAGTATAGTGTTATCATTTTTTCTTAATGAATTCTTCAAAGCCTATACTTTTTATATCACCATAATATTTAACTATATAAGTATGCCAACATTTATTTTGTTGTTGTTTAATTGCTAAGTCACTTCTAACTCTTTGCAAACCCTTGGATTGTGGCCTGGCAGACTCCTCTGTCCATGGGATTTCCCAGGCAAGAGTACTGGAACTGGTTGCCATTTCCTCCTCCAGGAGATATTCCCAACCCAGGGATAGATCCCATGTATGCATTCTCAGGCATATTCTTTGCCACTGAACCATATAGCCCCTGTTGTTTAATATACAGGGATTGTTTTCCAGGCTTGATGTCCTAAATAATGCTTGGATTAGCACTCTTCTCCATAAATTGTTATTTTGCTTTTGTGTTTAAAATGAAGAAGCTCTCAACAGTCAAATTAAGGCTGACGTTACTCTAAAGGATTTGATAGTACTTTAAAATATTTGTTATTTCCCTCTAACTAAAAAGATCATGTGGTTTGATTCTTTCTTAATAATCATTTCTCACACCTTGGAAACTCACTTTCTGTTTTAACACAATAGAATAGCAGGATGATTCAGCTAAGAGGAGATAAGTACTTTTAATATCACACTAATGAGCTCATTCTGTTTTAAGTGGGACAGTGATTGTTGGAAACCTCAGAGAAAACATCTTCCAATACCAGCCAGATTAAGTCTTGGTATTTCCTGCTCATGGAAGATATAACCTACTACAGAAACATCAAGCAGTGTATTTCAGGGAGCGTCGCAGGTGGTTAAAACATGTTTTACCTTCTATAGTTCACAACAAATAACTCAAGTTGTCCTTAGAACCGTTGCATTCTGGGCCATCTCAACTGAGACCTCGGTGTCAATAGAAGGCCAGTAGGGAAGTAAAAGAGTAAATGACTCCTTATAAAAGGTGGCATCTTCAGGATGTCAACTGATCAGACTTTTCTTTGATAAAGGTAAGCCAGCTGGTCTGTTTATAGCAAAGGCAGGGGAATTGTGGCCCGTGGGCCATTTTTGATTTGCTTTCAGGCAGGCACTGAGTTAGGGCTTCCAAGGTGGTGCTAGTGGTAAAGAACCTGCCTGCCAGTGCAGGGGATATGAGAGACGCAGGTTCCATCCCTGGGTTGCAAAGATCCCCTGGAGTAGGAAATGGCAACCATTCTAGTATTCTTGCCTGGAAAATTCCACAGACAGAGGAGCCTGGTGGGCTACAGTCCATGGGGTCACAAAGAGTCAGATCCGATTGAGCACATGAGCAGATATGTAACCTGTGATCTCTCTGATCCTCTAAGGCACTGAGTAACTGTTAACCTCCTTTATTGAGCAAATATTTTCAAGGACCTTCTGCAGACCTTGTAATTGGTGCTGGAGATGAAGAAGTTAGTAAAATCCAGTGTTTATCTATCCTAGAATTGCTCACAATCTCTTGGTTGAACTACACAATTACAATATAATATATATACACATATATATTATGTATATATGACAAGGCAGCCTGTCATTTAGACACATGGATCCGAATGCCTCACCCAGGTTCCCACCATGAATTGATGGCAGGCACAAGACTATAGTTCACATCCTGTATCCTGGGGTCCAGTGGTCTTTCTCTTAAACTACTGACAATATTTTGTACTGAGTCCCCTGCTTTCTCTTTGGACTCATTATTGGCATGACCTGTACAATTAGGATGGGAAGTGAAGTAAGAGGTGTATGCAAAGCTAACTGATGCATTGACTATCTCATTGGTGCTCATCTGTGTACGACTGAGTGACTGAACTCAACTGAGTCTGTCGACCTTCCTATCTTTTGTTCATGTAAGATAGAATTACGCTAAGGTTCTAAATAACATTTTTCTCAGGCTTTACCCCTCTTTGCCTCAGTCCCCCCTTAATTCCTGCCAAATAGTTTCAGGAGTCCCCAAACCATCTCCTGTGTTGCTGCACTAGTCTTTCTAAGTGTAGGTTATCTGCCATGTTCTTCTGCTCTGAGTCTTTGGGGTGAAGGCCAATATCAGCTGAAGGGCACTGCTACTGACTCCTGCTAAAGAGGCCAAGGAGTGTGCTCAGTTTCCCAGGGGTGGTCTGAGTCTACTGGTATCTTTGCTAAGGGGACATCATCTATTATTGTTTGCACCCAAGGAGCTACAGTCTGGGCTTTTAATGTACCACATTTGATTTGATTGAAGCTGGTGGAAAATCTTGGAAGGTTGTGGTTGTGGCCCATTGGGCTACAACCATGCTATTTTGTGCTGATTCTTACTTGTAATGGGCTTCCCTTGTAGCTCAGTTGGTAAAGAATCTGCCTGCAGTGCAGGAGACCCAGGTTCGATTCCTGGGTTGGGAAGATCCCCTGGAGAAGGAGATAGCAACCCACTCCAGTATCCTTGCCTGGAAAATCTCATGGACAGAGGGCTGCAGTCCATGGGGTCGCAAAGAGTCGGGTATGACTGAGCGACTAACACTACACTAATGGGTCTTGCAGGCAGATAGATTCTGGGACACCTGCCAAGTGGTCTTTCAATACATGACAAAATCCTAAGATGAATAAAGCCTAGGTCCTAAGCACAAAATGAGAGCTTCACTATTTAGAAGAGTCTGCAGGCATGCTCAGTTGCTCAGTTGTGTCCAACTCTTTGAGACCTCAGGGACTGCAGTTTGCCAGGCTTCTCTAACTGTAGGATTTTCCAGGCAAGAAAACTGGAGCAGGTTGCCATTTCCTACTCGAGGGAATCTTGCCAACCCAGGGATTGAATCTGCCTCTTCTGCACTGGCAAGTGGATTCTTTACAACCAAGCCACCTGAGAAGCCCCCTTAGAAGAGCCTATATTCCATAAATGTCAATACAGGTTCCAAGGAAAAAGAGGTCCATAATCTGGGAAACACTGGTTTCAATCAATTAAATCCTGTTAAATAGATTTTGGAAGGAAGTAAAGGGAGAGAATAGCAGCTTTATTACATAATATACATTATAAAATTATTTAACATAATAGGGCTTCCCTAGTGGCACACATGGTAAAGAATTCACTTGCAATGCAGGAGACCTGGATTTGATCTCTGGGTCAGGAAGATCCCCTGGAAAAGGGAATGGCTACCCACTCCAGTATTCTTGTCTAGAGAATTCCATGGTCAGAGGGGCCTGGCAGGCTACAGTACATGGGGTTGCAAAGAGTCAGACATGACTGAATAACTAATTTATTATATATAATATATCATTTATTATTAAAATACACATGATGTAAAATCCACTCATTAGAGTAAATGATTTCATTAAATTTGTAGAGTTGTGCAACAACCATCACTATAATCCAGTTTTTGAATATTCCCAACACTCACCTTTCCTGAAATTTACTTACAGTTACTCCCTTCTCCCATCTCTGGCCTCAGGTAACCACTTATCTGCTTTCTGTCTCAATAAATTTGCCAGTATGCTTCTGGAGATCAGTGGAAAAATAACTCCAGAAAGAATGAAGAGATGGAGCCAAAGCAAAAAAAACACCCAGTTGTGGATATGACTGGTGATGGAAGTCAAGTACGATACTGTAAAGAGCAATATTGCATAGGAACCAGGAATGTTAGGACAATGAATCAAGGCAAATTGAAAGTGGTCCAACAGGGGATGGCAAGAGTGAACATTGGTGTTTTAGGAATCAGTGAACTAAAATGGACTGGAATGGGTGAATATTACTCAGATGACCATTATATCTACTACTGTGGGCAAGAATCCCTTAGAAGAAATGAAGTACCCATCATAGTCAACAAGAGTCTGAAATGCAGTACTTGGATGCAGTCTCAAAAATGACAGAATGATCTCTGTTCATTTCCAAAGCAATCCACTCAATGTCACAGTAATCCAAGTCTATGCCCTGACCAGTAACGCTGAAGAAGCTGAAGTTCAATGGTTCTATGAAGACCTACAAGACCTTCTAGAACTAACACCCCCAAAAGATGTCCTTTTCATTATAGGGGACTGGAATGCAAAAGTAGGAAGTCAAGAAACACCTGGAGTAACAGGCAAATTTGGCCTTGGAGTACAGAATGAAGCAGGTCAAAGGCTAACATAGTTTTGCCAAGAGAATGCGCTGGTCATAGCAAACACCCTCTTCCAACAACACAGGAGAAGACTCTACACATGGACATCACCAGATGGTCAACACTGAAATCGGATGATTATATTCTTTGTAGCCAAAGATGGAGAAGCTCTATGCAGTCAGCAAAAACAAGACTGGGAGCTGACTGTGGCTCAGATCATGAACTCCTTATTGCCAAATTCAGACTTAAATTGAAGAAAGTAGGGAAAACCACTAGACCATTCAGGTATGACCTAAATCAAATCCCTTATGATTATACAGTGGAAGTGAGAAATAGATTCAAGGGATTAGATCTGATAGACAGAGTTCCTGAAGAACTATGGATAGAGGTTTGTGACATTGTACAGGAGGCAGTGATCAAGGCCATCCTCAAGAAAAAGAAATGCAAAAAGGCTAAATGGTCATCTGAGTAGGTCTTACAAATAGTTGTGAAAAGAAAAAAGTTGAAAGGCAAAGGAGAAAAGGAAAGATATACCCATTTGAATGCAGAGTTCCAAAGAATAGCAAGGAGAGATAAGAAAGCCCTCCTTAAGTAATCAATGTAAAGAAATAGAGGAAAACAGTAGAATGGGAAAAACTAGAGATCTCTTCAAGAAAATTAGAGATATCAAGGGAACATTTCATGCAAAGATGGGCACAAAAATGAACAGAAACGGTATGGACCTAACAGAAGAAGACGATATTAAGAAGAAATGGCAAGAATGCACAGAAGAACTATATAGAAAAGATCCTCACAACCCAGATAACCATGATGGTGTGATCACTCACCTAGAGCCAGACATCCAGGAATGTGAAGTCAAGTGGGCCTTAGGAAACATCACTACAAACAAAGCTAGTGGAAGCGATGGAATTCCAGTTGAGCTATTTCAAATTCTGAAAGATGATGCTGTGAAGGTGCTGCACTCAATACGCCAGCAAATTTGGAAAACTCAGCAGTGGCCACGGGACTGGAAAAGGTCAGTTTTCATCCCAATCCCAAAGAAAGGCAATGCCAAAGAATGCTCAAACTACCTACAGCACAATTGCACTCATCTCACACCTTAGCAAAGAAATGTTCAAAATTTTCCAGGCCAGACTTCAACAGTACATGAACCGTGAGCTTCCAGATGTTCAAGCTGGATTTAGAAAAGGCAGAGGAACCAGAGATCAAATTGCCAACATCCCTTGGATCATGGAAAAAGCAAGAGAGTTCCAGAAAAACATCTACTTCTGCTTTATTGACTATGCCAAAACTTTTGACTGTGTGGATCACAACAAACTGTGGGAAATTCTGAAAGAGATGGGAATACCAGACCACCTGGCCTGCCTCCTGAGAAATCTATATACAGGTCAAGAAGCAACAGTTAGAACTGGACATGAATGACAGACTGGTTCCAAATCGAGAAAGGAGTACGTCAAGGCTGTATATTGTCATCCTGCTTGTTTAACTTCTATGCAGAGTACATCATGTGAAATGCTAGACTGGATGAAGCACAAGCTGGACTCAAGTTTGCCAAGAGAAATATCAATAACCTCAGATATGCAAATGATACTGCCTTATGGCACAAAGTGAAGAAGAACTAAAGAGCCTCTTGATGAAAGTGAAAGAGGAGAGTGAAAAATTGGCTTAAAATTCAACATTCAGAAAACTAGATCATGGCATCCGGTCCCATCACTTCATGGCAAATAGATGGGGAAACAATGGAAACAGTGACAGACTTAATTTTTTTGGACTCCAAAGTCATTGCAGATGGTGACTGCAGCCATGAAATTAAAAGACACTTACTCCTTGGAATAAAAGCTATGACCAACCTAGATAGCATATTAAAAAGCAGAGACTTAGTTTGCAAACAAAGGGCCATCCAGTCAAAGCTATGGTTTTTCTAGTATTCATGCATGGATATGAGAGTTGAACTATAAAGAAAGCTGAGCGTTGTAGAATTGATGCTTTTGAATTGTGGTGTTGGAGAAGACTCTTGAGAGTCCCTTGGACTGCAAGGATATCCAACCAGTCAATCCTAAAGAAAATCAGTCCTAATTATTCATTGGAAGGACTGATGCTGAAGCTGAAATTCCAATACTTTGGCCACCTGATGAGAAGAACTGACTCATTGGAAAAGACCCTGATGCTGGGAAAGATTAAAGGCAGGAGAAGAAGGGGATGTCAGAGGATGAACTGGTTGGCTGGCATCACCGACTCAATGGGCATGAGTTTGATCAAGCTCCGGGAGTTGGTGATGGACAGGGAAGCCTGGCATGCTGCAGTCCATGGGGTCTCAAAGAGTTGGACATGACTGAGCAATTGAACTGAACTGAAATTTGCCCATTCTGGAGATTTCATATAATGGAGTCACATAGTACATGGCCCTTTGTGTTTGCTTTCTTTTAATTAACATAATGTTTCTGAGGTTCCTCCATGTTGCAATATGTGCCAGTAGAGCTTTTCTTCTTTTCTTTCTGGTTATTATTCCGTTGCATCGATAGACTACCTTTTGTTCTTTACTCATTAGTTGATGGACATTTGTATTGTTCCCAGTTTGGGGCTATTATAAATTATTTTGTTTTTTAACATTCATGTATTAGTCTTTTGTGGGCATTATGTCTTAACTTCTCTTGGGTAGATTATTAGGATGGAATCAAAAGGTTGTTTGGTAAGCATATGTTGAACATTTTAAGAAACTGCCAAACTGTTTTCCAAAGTGGCCGAATCATTTTTCATTCCTACCAGCAATGTATGAGTGTTCCAGTTCATCACAAAGAAGCTAACACTTGCCGTCATTTGTCTGTTGATTGGAGCAAGTCTGATCTGTGTGTTGTGGTAGCTCATTGTGGTCTGAAATGGATTTTTATGCAGGTCTTCTCACAGCTTTTAACATAGCCACGTGAATTACTAGTCTCTGAAAGAAAATGGTGAATAGAGTATACACAACGTTTCCTAAACTCAATTTCTCTTGAAATTCTTTTTTCCCTTAAATGAGCATATTAAAAGGCCTAATGTTCTGCAGAACACATTTTGGGAAGCATTACATCATTTGATTGTAATATTTTTAGCTTTGTTCTCTGTGATATTTAATTACGAGCAAGTGTTTACCACACGATGATTTTAAATCAGGTGGCATAGATGCAGAGGTTAATAGAATGGAAGAGTTAAAGGAGGATGCTTAAGAGATTTGTGCTGGGCCGTTTTTGAGAAGCAGTGGCTTCCCTGAATAACTAAATGTCAGTTTGTTTTTCTCTGTACTTGGTTCCCCAGCCCAGTCCAGATGGGCCTCAGATCTCAAGTGGAGTTCAGCAAAGCTCAAGCTGAGATCCTGGCTACATTTTCCTTATCAATGCTCAGATAATAATCATAACAACAACAACAATGATAATAATTCAAATTTATGTTGATCACATCTGTGCCAGGCACTGTGCTAAGCAGTCTTCATGAATTATCTTCTCAAATCCCCAGTGTGGGTACTAGTATTGCGGCCACTTTACAGATGAGTAAACTGAGGCACAGAGTGACCAGTAGCTTGCACACAGGTGGCAGGAAGTGGCAAAGTCAGGATCTGAACCTGGGGCGTTGACACTCGGGCTGTGTTCTTGAACCACTCTGCTATATATCCTGCATGCATGCTTGCTAAGTTGCTTCAGTTGTGTTTCACTCTGTGAGACCCTAGGGATTGTAGCTCACCGGGTTCCTCTGTCCATGTGATTTCCCAGGCAAGAATACCTGAGTGGGTGGCCATTTTCTTTTCCAGGGGATCTTCCCAACCCAGGGATCGAACCTGTATCTTTTGTATCTCCTGCATTGGTAGGTGGGTTCTTTACCACTTGGGCCACCTGAGAAGCCTGGTATATATCCTACCACTTTCCTGGTGGCTCAGCTGGTAGAAACTGCAGTGTGGGAGACCTGAGTTTGATCCCTGGGTTAGGAAAATCCCCTGGAGAAGGGAATGGCTATCCACTGCAGCATTCTGGCCTGCAGAATTCCATGGACTGTATAGTTCACGGGGTCACAAAGAGTCAGACACGACTGAGTGAGTGACTTTCATTTCACCTTCCAAAAAGGCAGATCAGCCTGAAAGAAGATTTTTGCTTGTCTTAACTGCACAGCAGTTGTAGGATTTCCAGTCCAGAATTCGCCTCCCTAGAGTCATCATCATCCCAGTTCCCCTTGCTGCTCCTTCTCACCTGCCAGGAAACATATCACTCGTTCTCCTGAGAATGTGTCCTTGTGTTTATCCTTCTCTTCCTGTCTGAAGGCCACCTCCTTTGTCCAGGCCTAACCTGACCTCTGGGCTATTCACACACACACACACACACACACACACACACACACACGAAAACCTCTACCTGGTTTCGTTGTCTCTGGGTTTTCACTTAAAAATCAGGATTTGCATCCCCACCAGCAACATCTTTCCAGATTCCCGCTCGACACGACACACCACTCTTACTCACTTCAACAACCACCTTCAAGGCTCCTTTTGTTCCAAGGATAATTCCCAGTCCCTGAGCAGGGCATTCAGACTGGCTGCTATTTACTCCCCAGTCTATCTCCCGTGATTGCCCCTTTTGGATCCTCTGCAGGGGGCGGGTGCTTCTTTGCTGCCAGAACAAGTGAAGCCATGCCTAACTCTGTGCCTTTGCTTCTCCCTGTCCTCCAGCCCGCAGCACCTTCTTCTCTGTTGTTTGCTCTCTGAGCGCTTGCCTGCCCTTGGAAGGCCCCTAACCTCTAGGATGCTATTTCGGCAGAACTTAGCCTATGGTGATCTCTCCCTTCTCTGAATCCCCTGAGAGAACTGCAACCTGGGACATTGGTCATCTGTCCAGCCTCTTCAGCCTCAGTCTTATTTATTGTAAACTGAGTATAAAAACAGCCCCTGCTTCATAGGGTTCTTGCCCTGGTTGGAAGATACTACAAAACTTAGCACTGTACCTGGGTCAAAGCCACAGAGCATCCAATAAATGAAAGATAATGTTGATAATCAAGATTGTCATTTTCATGATGCATGGTGCTTTGTGTTGTTTCACTGTCTCGTGAGGGGTAGACCTCTTGAGAGTGGGAATCGAGGCATGTCATACCTAGTGCACTGCCTTAAGCACCAAGGATCCTGGGGGATGTTTGTTGAGAATGGGCAGACAATCTTGAACCTGGGAATCAGAAGCTCAGTGTCAATCCTAGCTCTGTAGGCAACGCCATGTGTGACCTTGAGTTGGCCCTTTGGACTCCCAGTTTCTTCCACTGTGCATCATCCCTAACATGCTCTTTGAGGCTGGCTTCAAATCCAAGCCCTGATAATGATTCTCTGTGTTACTTTGGGCACATTCTTGAACCCTCTTAGCCCTGAGTGTCTTCATCTGTGAGATGGCGAGGATAGCAGCGCCTCTTTATTGGCCGTGAGGATAAGGAGATAATGCTGGTAGCATGCTTATCTCGATAGCTGCCCTTCTGGTTGTTTTAGTATCGCTGTTTAGCTGATAAAGACTAGACTTGCTAACGTTTTCGAATGGATGTATTTCCTGGTGTTGCCATGACGAAGCACTGTAAATTGAATGGCTTAAGCAAAGAAGTTGATGGTTTCAAAGTGCCACAGTCTAGAAATCCAAAGTCAAGGTGTTGGTTTTGATCAGTCCTGATGAGGGGGGTTGGTTCCTTCTGAGGGGGGTTGGCCCCTTCTGAGGGCTGTGAGCCATGTCTTTCTCCTACCTTCTGGTGGCCTCAGGCATCCCTTGTCTTGTCAGTGGTACCCTTCCTGCGTCTCTGCAGCATCTTCTCTATGCGTGTCTGTCTCCACATCTAGATTTCCCCCTTTTATAAGGTCACTGGTCATCTTGGATTAGCGGCCACCCTAATGACCTGACTTTAACTTGATTACCTCTGTAACAATGTAGCTCCTAAAAAGGTCATATTATGAGGTTCTGGAAGTTAGGGTTTCAGTATACCATTTTTTCCCAAGTCAACCTGTAACAGAGAAAATGACTAATTATTGTATTCTCTAGAAAATACTTTGCTGAGAAAATGAGTTGGCATTTCTCAATGAAAGGGGAGAAAACCCATCACACTTGACAGTGAGTCTTCCCGACTCCACGACCCCTGATGTTCACCACGGTCCATTTAACTGGATATGATGAGAGGAATTCGTTTTGACAAAGATCTGCTTCTTTCCACAAAGTGAGTCCCAGGACCTTCGCCCCCAGTGGCATTTGCCGCACGTGCTTCTGGAATTGCACAGCTATCATTTTTGGTTCATGACATTTTTGCAGAACCCCCAGGATGGAAATAGCACACCAGATCTCAGGCAGTTGGCATCCTCTCTCCATTTTTTATAGCACTCTGCTAAGCTCTCATGCTGTTTACGTGTGATTTATATTCCTCCTGTGGTCCTAAACAGATATAATAAAAACAGATTAAGAATATTAATTTGACATGGTTCAGTCTGGCATGGGCTAATACAAATTTATTTATCTGTCAGATAAAGGTACAGGCACAGTTTTCTTCTCTTTCTGATCATTGTAGGAATCAGGGATAAAGGGTATGGTGCGTTTAGCACAGTTCCTGGTGCCCAGGGGACATCATTAAATGGTGGTTGCAGATCTTGTGAGCACAGGGTTATAGGGACATGATTAGGACAGAGTCTGCTGGGCTTCCCCGGTGGCTCAAATGGTAAAGAATCTACCTGCACCGTGGGAGACCCGGTTCCATCCCCGGGTTGAGAAGATACCCTGGAGAAGGGAATGGTTACCCACTCCAGTATTGTTGTCTTGAGAATTCCATGGGTAGAAGAGTCTGGCAGGCTACAGTCCATGGGGTTGCAAAGAGTCAGGCATAACTGAGCGATGGAGCATGCGTACATGCACGCAATAATGTTTCACTGCTGGGCATGGAAATCAACAGATGGACCCAGTGATTGAAACTGGGATACAAGGTAAGGTCTCGGGTCTGACAATACTGGGCCCTGGTTTCCAGAATTGGAGCTAGGAATAAAAAAGAGCAAAATAGCATCTGTTTAAATAGGGTTGCTCTACTAGAAATGGATAACCAACAAAGTCCTACTGTATAGCATGGGGAAACCTGCTCAGTGTTATGTGGCAGCTGGATGGGAGAGGAGTTTGGGGGAGAATGGATGCATTTGTGTATATGGATAGTCCCTTTCCTGTCCACCTGAAACCATCATAATATTGTTAATCAGCTATACTCCAGTGTAAAATAAAAAGTTTTAAAAAAGCTTAAAAAGTGCTTACCAAGCGAGTTTGACACTATCCTGAGCACTTTATGCACAACCTCATGAGTTAAGTACTATTGATTATCTCCAGTTTACAGATGAGAACATCGAGGCTCAGAAACATGTGCACTATCACACTGCCACTATGTGGCAGGATGGAATTTCAGACACAAGCCAGCAACTATTCTTACCCATTTTAAGGCAAGTGCAAGGACATCAGAGTAGCCCTGGAACCACAACGCTGAGTATCAAAAGTAAGCTGAGCCTTGGGAAAAATGGTCCTAGATATTTCTTAGCCATACATTTCTAGGTATAAAATTGCACAGACACTTCTTGACAGAAAAGCTGGTCTTCTCATAACAGAAGCTGAACTGTAATAAACCTGCCCTGTTGCCAAAAGCTTGATTAATTCTAACAGAAAATCCATAACATAAGATCATCTTGTATTGAAAAACTTCTTGCCCACTTTACATTTCATTCTTGTATTAATATAAGACTTGACCCCTCTCATGGGTTAATCAATGCTTCCAAGGGCTCTCTGACCACTGTTCTTTCTCACTGATTTGAGGCTTATTCATTTGATATGAATCTGATGTCTAATCAAGATGTCCTCCACCTTACACATGAAACCTTGGCACTAATAAATATATTTGTTCAATTCTGAGAGTAACTTGCTAGAATTTCTACATTTCATAACACTCTTTCCTTTCTTTCACTCCAGAGCATAACCTTCAGTGGCAGAACAAATCAGGCCAGTCAGCAAGCTGCCAAGCCCTGTGGGCTCCTTGTCAAGGAGAACAGCTGGACCCATTTCTAATCAACGTTCAACACAACACCTTTGGATTGCCGAAGGAGACCAGGCCAGACTTTGAAACTTTTCAAAGACTTCCAGTAGCCACTGAATGCAAAAAGACAAAGGGTGTCACATTCACCCAAGGAGTCTACATTTAAACGTCTGTACCTAGCATGGATGATGGTTATTGAGACAGCCCAAATCTCTATCGCAGTGAAAGGAATATAGCTCACGAGGCAAGCAGGCAGTCCCAGAACCGAGGAATGGATGACTACAAGTATCAGGACCACTATGAGGGCTATGCCCCCGGTGATGGCTACTATCGTGGCAACGAGTCCAATCCAGAAGAGGATGCGCAGAGTGACGTTACGGAAGGCCACGATGAGGAAGACGAGATCTACGAGGGCGAGTACCAGGGCATCCCTCACCCAGATGACGTCAAGGCCAAGCAGGCCAAGATGGCGCCCTCCCGGGCAGATGGTCTCCGGGGCCAGGCAGACCTGCAGGCCGAGCGGATGGAAGACGAGGAGCAGCTGGCGCACCAGTACGAGACCATCATTGATGAGTGTGGCCATGGGCGCTTCCAGTGGACCCTCTTTTTCGTTTTGGGTTTGGCCCTGATGGCTGATGGGGTGGAAGTGTTCGTGGTGAGTTTTGCCCTGCCCAGTGCCGAGAAGGACATGTGTCTCTCTAGTTCCAAGAAAGGAATGCTTGGTAAGTAGAAGTTTTCAGAGCTCATTCTCTTTGTGGCGTGAAAATCTGAAGCGGGAAAGAGCGGTATAATTTGTATAGCACCTGTCACTCTTGGGCGTCTTAAATCTACCATAATGTCCTTGCAGCACTATCATTTTACATCCGTTTTGTCATGAAGGTGTTTTTATCTCAGAGACTTTAATAGGCACAGGCTTACAAAGCTGATAGATATTGGAGCTTAGGTTCCTACTGAGAACTGTCTGACTCTCAAGACTTTAGTTCTTTTCTCCAAGTATTTTTTTTAAAAATTGAAGTACAGCTGATGTACAGTATTATATGTTACAGGCATACAATATAGGGATTCACAAATTTTAAAGGTTATACTTCCTTCTCCTCCTCCCTGAGAGTCTGATTTCTCTCTTCTTTATATTAAGTCATCTTCCATATCCAAATAACAAATTCGTTTTGTGTGTGTGCGTGTCTCTTCCACTCAGTGCTCCTCTCTGACTTTCCAGAATCCGTTAGCATCTGCTCCTGGTTTCTCTTGTATATAAGTGTTAGTGGGCCGAATGCCCGTGTGTCTTGGCGGTAAATGCTGGGCTGAGCCACCCGCTGAGCCCCTGCAGGCTGTTGGGAGCCACACTGTGAGGCACAGATGGAGTCCGTGGGACGGAGGACGGGAGCTTGGCAAATCCTTGATGAGACTAGCACCATCAGAGCCAGACTTCAGATCTCAGGGCTTGAGGCACAGAGAATTTTGTGAAGTTAGAGTGTGGGCATAAATAGTGTGGCATAGAAGAGATTCATCAAAATGTAGACAAGGGCTTGTCTTGGTCATTAAATGTCCTACAAAACATATTCATTCTCTAAATTCACCATCCATACAGTTGATTGTTTAGCAAATGTACAGTTTCAGAGAACTTACCGTGAGTCAGGTTCTTACTCGAGACTGAGACACTTTAATCGTTATGACCCTCAAGAACTCAAAATCCGTCCAGCAGTTTAGTTGATTCAGCAAATATTTCTTGTTTGTGTACCATGTTTTGGTCTTTCTGCTCCAGCCCTGGAGAAAAAAATATTGAACAAGGTAGATGTTGTCCTTGCCTCTCAAAGAACTTATGTAAAGTAGGACAGATAGACATTAACAGAGAATTATTTGATTATGGTAAGGATGCATGCTTTCAAACATTCTGTGCCACTCTGGCCCCACTGCTTGCTTTAGAGCAGGGACTGACAAACATTTTCTCTACAGGTCTAGATGGTCTCTGTCGCCACTACTCAACTCTGCCTCTAGCACAAAAGAGGCCATAGACAATATGCAAACAAACAGGCACAACTGTGTTCCAATAAAACTTTATTTAGAAAAATGTAGCAGGCTGAATTTAGCCTATGGGTTATAGTTCACTGGCCCCTGATTTACAGCCACAATAAATAGGACTAGGATAAAAAAATGGAGAAAACATCTGCATAAAGAACTATCCCTGGAGGCTTTTAAAAATGGTTTTATAGACTCACAGATGTAGTAAATAGATTTGTGGTTGCCAAAGGGAAGTGGGGGTAGGGGGAGGGAAGGAATGGGAATCTGGGATTAGCAGAGGCAAACTGTTATATGTAGGATGGATACATCGTAAGGTCATACAAGGAACTATATTCAATATTCTGTGATAAGCTGTAATGGAAAATAATATGAAAAATACCTATCTATATTTAGAGAGACCTATACATCTGAATCACTTTGCTGAACAGAAGAATTTATGCAACATTGTGAATCAGCTATACTTCAATAAAACTTTTTAAAAAGAAGCATACAGGCCACTATCCCTAATGAATATAAATGTGAAAAAAAAATCAGCCTTAAAGAAGAAGTAAATTCTAACACAAGCTACAACATGGATGAAATGAGTTACACTAAGTGGAATAAACCACACACACCCACGTTTTTTATTTATTCCTATTTAATTAAAGTTAAAGGGACCTTTAAAATTATGAGATCTCTGTCCGGTATGGCTATCAGGGAACCAAAAGAGACCAAGTATATACAAACAAAAGAAATGACTCAAGAAGCAAGATGTCACCCAGAGTTTTTTTTTTATTGTTTTAAAATAATAAAAATTATTATTATTTTTATTAGCAAAATTTTGCTGTCTCTTCAAGTTTCAACAGACTTTTTAAAAAGGGCAAAAACCAAAATGAATCCCAACCCCCTGACCAAACAAAACTGTTGCCTGTTGATCTAAACATTCCCAAGACCATTAATTTGTTTTGTGGAACAAAACAGGTTTCGACTGAAACCCTGGATTCCTATTAGTCCAAATTGGCATGTCAGTAATGACTTCATGCCCTCTTGGTCTCTCCACTACCCTGGTACCCGACAACCTCATTAACAGCCGGCTCGCAGGGCAAATGCTGGGAATTGAGGAAACATGGTCCCAATCTGGAGACGCGACATTGTCAAGTTTTGCTTTCAGTGTTTACGATGAAGATGCTATGACTCAGCCCAAGAGGGGCAGGCAGACCCCTGACAGAGATGGACTCCCGTATGTGCCTGTGGGGCCCCCTTAACGGGTCCAGGGAGGTGGGTGACTGGAGAGTCTCATCAGGCTGGCTTCGCTATGCATTTTCTCATGTCAGCTGCATAGTCACCATGGTGCTTATAGGAATTTTTGTCCCATTTGTACATATCAGGAAGCAGACTCAGTGAGCTGTATTCGATGGCACATAGTAATTGCTGGAGCTGGACTTTCAACCCAGGTTTTTCTGATTTTAGGATCTGTGCTGATTCTGCTACACCATACAGCCTTTCTTTCATGCATGGTCTTTAGGAAGGAGGTCATGCCATGGGGAAGACTTCTCTCCAGTCATCAGGCACCCCATAGGGTACCTGAACACCATGAATTTCTTCCAACAGAGAGGTAGCATGGTGTGGGGAACGTTGCCAGTGTGGACACTGGTGTCTGTCAACAAGGTTTTGGCAACTGGCTTTGTCATTTATCTTTCCTGGCAAGTGACCTTGGGCAAGTTATCACTTCTTTAATGATCAATTTTTCCTATATATGGAATAGGGTAATGATACATCTGTTGCAAGGATTATATGAGATAAAGCTGGTAAGCCCCATGCCCACTAAACTACTGTTAGTTCTTGTTACTTTGTATTATTACAGCCTCCCTGCAGCATTTATAGTGAGTTGCAGTTCCCTGGTGGCTCAGTGGTAAAGAACCTGCCTGCTAAGGCAGGAGATGCAGGAGACACAGGTTCGATCCCTGGGCTGGAAATATCCCCTGGAGAAGGAAATGGCAACCCACTCCAGTACTCTTGCCTGGGAAATCCCATGGACAGAGGAGCCTGGTGGACTACAGTCCATGGGGTTGAGAAGAGTCAGACATGACTGAAGCAACTTAGCACAGTTGTACTGAGATCATGGAACAGCCTGGACCCTGCAGCCACGTGGACCCGGCCTCCTCCGATTCTTAGGAGAATGACTTTGGGAATTACTTAGCTACTCTGTACTCAGTTTCCTTCTCTGCAAAATGGAGCAGCTAAAGATATCTCACGTCATAGGATTTTTGAGGACTAAATGAGTTTAATGCATTTAACTTGCCTGAAACGGTGGCTGCCCATTATAGGTGCTCAAGATATTTTAATTATTATTGCTAAGGTTGTTTCTTTCTTTACTTATTTTTTAAAATATTAATTTATTTATTTTAATTGGAGGCTAATTACTTTACAATATTGTATTGGTTTTGCCATACATCAACATGAATCTGCCACAAGTATACACGTGTTCCCCATCCTGAACCCCCCTCCCTCCTCCCTCCCTGTACCATCCCTCTGGGTCATCCCAGTGCACCAGCCCCAAGCATCCAGTATCATGCATTGAACCTGGGCTGGCGACTCGTTTCATATATGATATTATACATGTTTCAATGCCATTCTCCCAAATCATCCCACCCTCTCCCTCTCCCACAGAGTCCAAAAGGCTGTTCTACACATTCTAAGAAATAATTGTGCTTAGTTGCTCAGTTGTGTGCAACTCTTTGTGACCCGATGGACTGTAGCCTGCCAGGCTCCTCTGTCCGTGGGGTTTATTTATTATTTATTTGGAATGCTCTGGGTCTTAGTTGAGACTTGAGGGATTTTCTCTGTGGCACACAGGGTCTTCCATCTTCCTGGGGGCACGTGGGATCTTTAGCTGTGGCATGTGAGATCTTGTTCTCCTACCAGGAATCAAACCCAGGCCTCCCTTCATTGGGAGAGCAGAGTCTTACCCAGTGGACCACCAAGGAAGTCCCTGTGGAGGCTGCTGTCATTACTAAGTGGATTGCTTGATCATGGTGACTCACCCAAATTCAGGACTCGATTTTCTCAGGTGCCATCGCGCATTCCTTTCACCCAAGATTATTAATAGTAGGTTTTGAAGGTCAAGCTTCCCTACCGAGGCTGGTGAAAAGACCTTTTCTTTCAGGTGCTAAGCTAGTTCTTTCTTTCCCCTCCCTGGTGTTTTTTCGTAAGACAATTTTTTAGAGCAGTTTCAGATTCACAGACAAATTGAGAGGAAGGTGTTCAGATATTTTGCTTAAGTCCCTGCCCCTACATATGTATAGTTTCCTATTATCCATATCCTCCTTCCAGAGTGTACATTGTTACAACTGATGAACCTACATTGACACATTCACCCAAAGTCCATTGTTTATTTTGCACCTTAGGGTGCAGTCTTGGTGTGATACATTCAATGAGCTGGACAAATGTATAATGATACATAGCCGTCATTATAGTGTCTTACAGAGTATTGTCACTGCCTTAAAAATTCCTCGTGTTCCGCCTATTCATCCCTTCCCTCTTCCCCAATTTCTGGAAACCACTGATTTTTTTTTTCTTTTACTGTCTTCATAAGGTTTTGCCTTTTCCAGAATTTCGTACAATTGGACTCATATAGTATGTAGCCATTTCAAATTGGCTTCTTTTGCTCAGTAATATGCATGCAAGTTTCCTCCCTGTCTTAGGATGGATTGATAGCAAATGCCTTTCTAGGGTTGAATAATATTCCATTATTTGTATGTACCACAGTTTTATTTATCCATTCGCCTACCAAAGGGCATCTTGGTTGCTTCCAAGCTTTGACAGTTGTGAATAAAGCTGCTATAAATGTCCATGTGCAGGTTTTTGTATGGATAGTTAGTTTTCAGCTCCTTTGGGTATCAAGGTGTGTGATTGCTGGATTGTATGGGAAGAATGAGTTTGGTTTTGTAAGAGACTGCCAAACTGTCTCCTAAAGGGGCTGTACCATTTTGCATTCCCAGCAGCGTGTATAAGAGCTTCTGTTGCTCCACATCCTCAGCAGTATATGCTGTCTTCAGCGTTCTGGATTTGGTCATTCTAATAGGTGTGATGTGGTATCTTGCTGTTTTAGCTCGCATTACTCTGATGACCTATGATGTGGAGCATCATTCCCTATACTCATTTGCTATCTGCATACCTTCTGTATGGCTTCCCGTGGCTCAGCGGTAAAGAACCCGCCTACCAATGAAGGAGACATGGGTTCAGTCCCTGGGTTGAGAAGATCCCCTGGAAGAGGAAATGGCAACCCTCTCCAGGATTCTTGTCTGGGAAATCCCATCGTACAGAGGAGCCTGGTGGGCTACACAGTCCATGGGGTCACAAAAGTGTCAGACATGACTTAGTGACTAAACAAGCATCCTTCTTTGGTGAAGTGTCTATTAAGGTCTTTGAAAGTGAAAGTGAAAGTCGCTTAGTTGTGTCCGACTTTGTGTGACCCCATGGACTGTAGTCCAACGAGCTCCTCTGTCCATGGAATTCTCCAGGCAAGAATACTGGAGTTGTTAAGTTAGGTTTTTTACTTCCTTATTGTTGAGTTTTAAGAGTTCTTTGTAGTTTTTGGATAACTGTCTTTTATCAGATGTCTTTTGCAAATATTTTCTATCAGTCTGTGAGCTGTCTTCTCATTCTCTTAACTCTCTAGTTATTAAAAAAAAAAAAAAGACTGGAGTTGCCTGTGGTCTAGTGGTTAGGATTCAGTATTTTCTGGCCCTGGCCCAAGTTCAGTTCCTGGTGGGGGAACTGAAATCTCTCAAGCCATGTAGTTGGGCCAAAACAGAAAAAGGAAAAAAGACACTGAAAGTGATGCCTCTAGACTTGACCCTAGTTAATGTTCCAGGGAAAGAATTCAGAGGGAGAACTCCTCCCACTCCCAAATTCAGACCTCAAATTGTGAACTATTTTGTTATTTTTCTTCCTGAAAATGGATGAGTCCATTCAGAAGATAAAAGAAGCATCCCTAGGCCAGGTAACAAAAATATCTAGGTGCTGCTGTGCCGCTTTGCTGAGCTTTTAAAAAGATGAAAGATGAACCCTTCCTTCAAGGGTTGTGTTTTAGTGGGTCACATCTAAAACTGTCTCATTTGGGGAAGAAAAAGCCCCATGAAAAATGTTAGCATTCAAGGTTCAGCCCTGTTCTTTTTCTTTTTTTTTTTTTTTACAGTTTCAGCAGTTGTTTCTTTTTTTTAAAATTTATTTTCAATTGAAGGATAATTACAACATTGTGTTGGTTTCAGCCATACAACAACATGGATCAGCCATAGGTGTACAAGAGTCCTCTCTCTCTTGAACCTCCTTCCCACCCCCTCCCACCCCTCTAGGTTGTCACAGAGCCCCAGTTTGAGTTCCCTGAGTCATACAGCAAATTCCTGCTGGCTGTCTATTTTACATATGGTACTGTATATGTTTCCATGGTAATCTCCCGTTCCTCCCACCCTCTCCTTCCTCCCCCTACCTGCCATGTGTACAAGTCTGTTCTCTGTGGCTGCGTCTCCATGGCTGCCCTGCAAATCGGTTCACCAGTACCATCTTTCTAGATTCCATATATATGTGTGTTAATAGACGATATTTGTTTTTCTTCAGCCCTTTCTCTTATGAAGCGGTTAGTCCCCTTTAAGACAGGAAGAATGCATTCATCTGTTAATTAAATTCGTTATTCTTATTTTTAGAAGGATCCCTGAACATTTCCATGTAGTATTCCCTCGTGGCAATGCAAGGCGGGCAGGTCCCAGCACTCAGTGTGCTTTGCTCTAATGGTGACGAGAAACATGGAATACCAAACAGCACTTTGCAATTAGGCAATGCTGTGTTCAGATGTGAAGGAAACAGACAGTGTAAGGGACAGAACCTGAGGCTGGCAGGTTGTAGAGTCAAGTGGCCTGTTTTTACATCTGCTCTTCTGTTCCGTGGCTGTATGTCCTTGTGCTGATTTTGGAGTCTTCTTCTCAAAGACTTCCATGATTTTAGGTGGTTGATGAATGAATCTATACTTCTTTTTAATCCCTTTTAGTTACTATTTATGTATTTTCTGGTTATATATAGGGGAAAAATCATTTTAAAAGACTTGAAGATAGGAAGTTAAGGACTAGCTGGCATGACATTTTCTTTTTCAAATGACATCCAATTGTTGCCATCTCTAATCCTTATTTCCTTACAGCTAGGACAGTACTTATTCATGACACACGAAACAAACCGACAGAGTCCTTCTCTGCCTGACTTTGATAAATTACCACCCAGGTTTTCCCATAATTGTAAAAATACTCCTTAAGCTGGAACTGTGGGTGATTCCCACCTTCATGCTGATCCGAAGAAAGAGAGCTCTGTCTTCAGGCCACAGTTCCACCTTTGCCTTCAGAATCTGGATTTCCTAAAAGGGCCTAGTTGCTCTGTGGGTACTTTATTGGCTGTTAGCTTTTCTTGCGATCAGCAGTGGGAAGGCTCAGGGAGTCCTACAGCTTCAGACAGTGATTCAGAACCTAATAGGGGACCCCTGGGGCTTGATGTCTGTATGAGCTAAGGGAGGGCATGGAGCAATGTCAGAAGGAGTGGGTTCATTAGAATAAACTGTGCACTGAATTTCCATAGCGGCTCAGAGATGGATGTATTACTCTACTGTCACGAAAGATTATCCTTTAATTGTTTTATATGCAAATTCACAGTGAGCATCAGGGCAGAACACTTGATTTATGAGCCGCTTTATCTTTAGCCCTGAATTCAGAGTGTCAGTTCCTGAAAGGAGAGGCCGCCTATACCCTAGAGCCTGGCACACAGCATGTGCTCAATAAGTGCTTACTTAGTATCATGGAAACTGACACTCTTGATGGTGAAATCCACCACTAGGAATTCTCATATAATCTTTTTGTGTTTGATTGTATCAGTTGTTTTTATGATTTTTTTAGATCATGGGGTTCTTTAGAATAGAAAGGAAACCAAGCGCTCCCTTAACAGAGTCCACACTGATTGCCATGTTTAGGAAGGTGGGCTTGATTGCACAGTCAATGGAAGAGCTTTTAATGGAGAGCTATTAAATGACTTTGAGGAAGAGAGTGACAAGCTGGTTTAAGATGATGACTCTACTCCAGTGATTTTGGTACTGGGCGTGGTTCTAGGGGAACAGAATCTTAAGGATATGTTTACTGAATTGATTCTGGAACTTCTGGAATCAGCCCTGTGATCCAGTTAGATTGGAAGGCAGCATTGACTCTATTTCCATGGCAAAGAGAAAACTTCTGTGTTTACAGCATGAGGTGGCCATAGGGATATACAAAATTTCATTGGATATTCCTGTTCAGATACTTAAAAGAGATAAGGATCTGGGTGGCCACTTTTGTTAGACTAACATTTTTGTCAAATTAATGAGTATGAGATTGGCTGGTTGCTCCTAATGTCATTGACAAAGTGGGAAAAGAAATGAATGAACTCAGGGCTCAAATTCCCAGCACCAAGCACTGCATAAGTGACTCCAGATCTTCTGTGTCTGCCCTGAAGGAGATGTTTACCTCCTGAGACTGCTGACAACCAAACCCAGAATCTCATCCTCTAAGTGACTGAATTACAAGTGCAGGGTTGAATTCCCAGCCTCACAGAATGTCTACTGTTGATAGGCAAGAAATGAGATCCTGGAAGTTGCATGGGGATGTATGGGAAGACCCCGATGAAGCTGAGGGCACTGAACTCCTAAAGTTTGATGAGTCTTCTTCACCAGTAGAAGCAGCCTCTCCATCTGGGTTAACCCTGCTTTGATGAGGAAGCTGTAATTGCCTCCCTTGTGGCAGTTGCCTTGCGAGACATTGTTGATTCTCCTGAGGACCTCAACTCCCTTTTCCTCTGGACTTGTATAACTAGACTCAAGTTGCTGCAGGTCCCTAAAAGTGAGGGTCAAAGTGAGACCCATGAAGAAGTCTTTGCATTGCATGCACGCTCAGTCATGTCCTGACCTTTTGTGATCCCATGGACTGTACCCATGGATTTCCCAGGCAAGAATACTGGAGTGGCTTGCCATTTCCTTCTCCAGGGGATCTTCCTGAGCCAAGGATTGAACCTGTGTCTCCTGCATTGGCAGGCAAGTTCTTTACAACTGAGCCACCTGGGAAGCCTATGAGGAGGTCTGTTACACTGCAAAAGAACTACTTGGTTTTCTAATTTACACAGAAGTTCAGGAAACACGTGTGGGAATGGATATTAAGGGTGTCGGGTAATGGGGAAGGAAAATAAAATTGAATCGGGCTGCATTAATTGATAATGGACCTGCTAAACAGAAAAATTCAACATTTAATATTGAAGACTGAGGAGTTAAAAAGGGCTCTACCGGTTTGGTTAGTTGGGTGGCTAAAACATGGACCAGACGCTGGCTCACAGTGTATGAACCTGAGTGCCAGACCTGCCTAGGCTTCATGTAGAGGAAGAGATTCAAAGGCTTAGGGAGATTGGAATGGTAGAATGGATTTGTCATTTAAAACCTATGCACCCATCTTGGGAGGGTCCACAGCATATATTTTTTACTGTGTCTATGAGAAATAAATTTGTGAGGCCACCTCCTAACATTCTTGAAGAGCTCTATGATCACTCTTATTTTTTTTTTATAAGATAAGCGATCTTTTTTAAAATTTGGTTTTTAGTTTCTTGGTTGTGCCGGGCCTCTGTTGCTGTGTGTTGGCTTTCTCTAGTTGCGGTGAGTGGGGCTGCTCTTCCGCGTGGGCCTCTCACTGTGGTGGCCTCTCTTGCTGCGGAGCACGGGCTCTGGCGGCAGGGGCTACAGTAGCTGCGGCACGCACACTCAGCAGTTGTGGCGCATGGATGCGTTCTTCCGTGGCAGGTGGAATCTTTCCCTGCCAGGGGTCAAACCTGTGTCCCCTGCATTGGCAGGGGATTCTTACCCATGGGGGAAGTCCTCTGTGATCACTCTTAAATGCAAGCCAGACCTCAGAGTGGGGACTTGAGCCACTGCAGTGAGGAAGCAAGTGCAGGGGGAGTAACTGGACCCTGGGTGGCAGGGGTCAAGGGGCAGCACTTAACCACCAAAGTCAAGGAGGATGTGCTTGCTGTAATGCACCGCAGAGTCAAAACAGTGACCGGAATAGCCCGACTCTTGGAGACTGAGGTATTCCCAGAAGTGAAATACATAGGAAGCTTGCTGAATTCTTGTTTGATCTGTATAAACAGAAAGATTCCAGGTCAAGGGAGCAAAAGTCTAACCTGTCTCAAAAAAATGGTCACAGTTCCTCAGTCATTTCCCAGGTTTGAGCCAGTTGATAAGCCCCAAATCTGTGAATGAAGGGGAAGCTGGGTCTCCTTAAAGAAAGGATCACAGTACCCTTGCCCAAAATTTATACTGGTTAATCTTTCTCCCAGTTTCTCCCAGGGGACTTCTGGCTTTCTGCCAGGATGATTGTGCATTGGGGAAAAGGAAATAATCAGACCTTTTGAGGCTTATGGGATCTGGACTGACACTAATTCCAGGAGATTCAGAACATCACGGTGGTCTATCAGTCAGCCTAGGAAGTCAGGTGGTCAATGCAGTTTTGGCTCAGGTCCATCTCACAGTGGGCCTGGTAGGTCCCCAAATCTACTCTGTGGCTATTTCCCCAGTTCTGGAATGTCTAATGGGAGGAGATATGTTTAGCAACTAGCAAAATCCCCACGTTGATGAAGAATGAATTGTCAGATGGGAGAGCTGGCTGAAGGTTATTGGAATAGTCCAAGGGGAAATATGCAATTCCTGGACTGTTATGTAGAGGAAATAGTAGAGGCTGTTTGAGTGTTTTGAAAAATTGAGATTTTTATGTGGAGCTTTAAAATATTTCTGCTATAAACATCAGTTTTTCTTATTTAATTTATTCAAGGAAGAAAACAGATGACTTATGCAATGAAGACAAGCTCTCTTAACTTCAAGAGGTTTACATTTTTACACAGCTGGTTGTGTTTATTATAATAAGATCAGTGAATTCATAATCAGAGGGTTGACTATTACAAAGCTAGTGAGTAAATTCAATTTTCTGTAACAAACATACAATGAAGAAAAACAGTTTCCTCTAAAACCAACCAACCCACCAGCTAATCAACCAACCCCAAAATCAGCATCATAATTTCAAGATGAAAAGTAATTTCACAGTTAACCATTGGGGGTTAAGAAAACCCTTGCAAAGAGAAGGTCTTGAAACAAAATCATCATCTTTATGATGTCGGCTACATGTTAAGTATGGATTTACCTTTGAGTGAGGCACTTTTCCCACTTGTCTCTGCTATTGTGTGTGTGTGTGTGTGTGTGTGTGCTTTTCAACTAAGTCCTACATCAAAGGATAGAGCCTACCTCAGTCTGAAAACACTTGTGTCAACAACTGCTAATTATTAACTACTTGTTCAAATTTACAGATCCTGGATTTCTACTCTGATTTTAATCAAGATTGAATCAAAGCTATTTGGGGTTCTGTGTGTGTTTTACTTTTACATGGAGTAAATAGCATTGTATAAAGAAAGAGGGAGAAGAAATAGGAGAGAAAGGGCAAGAGGAGAAGGGGAAGGAGGGGAGGGGGCGGAGGGAGACTAGGAGGAATCCTTAGCTCTCAGGGCCGTTGGGAGAACTGAGTGAGAGTAGTAAAGAACCCTCCTGCCAATGCAGGGGGCATTAGAGACACGGGTTCGATCCCTGGGTCAGGAAGATCCCCTGGAGGAGGGTGTGACAACCCACTCCAATATTTTTGCCTGGAGAATCCCATGGGCAGAGGAGCCTGGGGGACTACAGTCCATAGGGTCACATAGAATTAGACACGACTGAAGTGACTTACCATGCCGCTGTGCTGACTGTCCAGCTCAGGGTCTGCACACAGTATGTAATCAATTAGTACTCATTCTGTTCTTGTGATCCATCTCCCACAGACGATGTTCTGCTTCTAACTTGTTTGAACTTTTACTGTAGCAAAGATGTGTCAGTACATTCTGTCTACACAGCTTGCAGAACATCTTTGGCCATGAGTCCTTCAAAGATTTGAAGGACTTTTTTTTTTTTTCCTCCACTGTTGTAAGCACACTCCTCAAGATCTAAATAAAAGATGTTTGCTAACTAATGGTTTACTAATTTTTGGAATAAAAATATGATCTTTATTAATTTATATGGATTCCTCTATATTTGCCCCTACCACGGAAAACTTTAATGAACTAGAAAAAGTCCACTGAGCTCTAAATCCACGTTTGTCATTGTTTTTCAGTCTCTGACTCATGTCCAACTCTTTGTGATCCCACGGACTGCGGCACTCCAGGCTCCCCTGTCCCTCACTGTCTCCTGGAGTTTGCTTAAATTCACGTCCGTTCCATCAGTGAGGCTCTCATACCCTCTCATCCTCTGCTGCCCTCTTCTCCTTTTGGCTTCAATCTTTCCCAGCATCAGGATCTTTTTCAATGAGTCTGCTCTTCACATGAGCTGGCCAAAGTACTGGAGCTTCAGCTTAACTCACAGACTTGAAAATATAATCTTCAGATCATGGAAAATACAGCAGGAATGAGTGGGAGAAATCCTGAACTAGGAATGGAGGGCAAGTTGCAGGGTCAGGCATGGGCTGGATTTATACACATAATACATACATATACATATACCTAGCCCACTCTGTACAAGTGTGTGTATTGTTGCTGTTTACTTGCTAAGTCACGCCCATCTCTTTTCGACCCCCTGGACTGTAGCGCACCAGGCTCCTCTATCTATGGCATTTCCTGGACAAGAATACTAGGTTGGGATGCCATTTCCTTCTCCAGGGGATCTTCCCAACCCAGGGATCAAACCTGTGCCTCCTGTATGGCAAGCAGATTCTCTACCACTGACCCACCAGAGAAGCTCCAAGCATGCGTGTGTATATATATATATATATATATATAACTAGTAACTAAAAATGACTCCAGATATTGCAAAATGTCCCCTGGGGGCATGAGATCACCTCCAGTTGAGAACCAGTGCTCCAGGTGAGTGGTTCTGGCCTCTGTCTGCCCTTTTGCATCACCTGAAGAGCTGTTAAAAAAAGAAAAAAGCAACCAAGCCCCGTCCTAGAATAATGCTGTCAGAGTCTCTGTGGGTGAGGTGTGGCAGAGCATTTGGGGATCACCGTCAGTGGTCTGGCGATTGTGTTGTGCAGCCAGCATAGAGAATTAGGCAGTTGACCCAGAGACTCAGGGTCAGCAGGAGCTGCTGGTCGTCAGGGTTTGCGCTTACTGTGCTGTGTAGGACTTCTCCCCAGATGGCTTCCTTCTTGTGTCCATGGGGATGGATGGGATGTTTGCACACACCTTGACCAGCAGGAAAAAAAAATGGGGCTGTACCCAAAGACCTTGCTTACATTTGCACAGTGCTTCAGGGGTTATCAGTGATTTTCACAGATACTCACATCTGATCTTTAAATGACACTGTGAGGTGATCAGAGTGGTAATCCCCAGTTTACGGGGTGAGGGAACTGCTGCTTGGAGACCGTAAGTGATACATGTGGTTGCTAAGGTAGGCCTCTTGTCCTGTGTCGTCACTCACTGCCGCTCGTGTTCACTATGGGGGACTTTCTAGCAATGAGGTTGGAAGGTTTATTTTCTCACATATGGATTTCTTCATAGAAAACAAAGAACTGATGCTAAAGGGTCCATTATTTCCCAGTGTTGATGCAAACTCTGTTACCCTTCTTTTAAATTAAAAGCAAACTACAATAATCATGCTACTACCACCAGCAATACTTACAATCTGATAAACTCTTTTGTACTGGAATGCGTGGATGCTCAGCCATGTCCAACTCTTTGCAACCTCATGGACTGTAGCCCGCCAGGCTCCTCTGTCCATGGGATTTTCCAGGCAAGAATACTGGAGTGGGTTGCCATTTCCTTCTCCAGGGGAATCTTCCTGATCCAGGGATCAAAGCTGGGTCTCCTGTATTGCAGGAAGATTCTTTGCCAACTGAGCCACCAGGGAGTTACCATGTGATGAACTTTTTTATACTGTGTGTTAAGTTGCTTCAGTCCTGCCTGACTGTTTGTGACCCCATGGACTGTAGCCCGCCAGGCTCCTCTGTCCATGGAATTTCCCAGGCAAGAATGTCGGAGTGGTTGCCATTTCCTCCTCCAGGAATCTTCCCCACCTGGGGACTGAACCCGTGTCTCTCATGTCTCCTACATTGGCAAGTGGGTTCTTTACTACCAGCGCCAGCTCTTTCATACTAAGTATTTTAAGTATGACATTTCTGATGCTTGGAACAACCGACAAAGGAAGCATTCTTTTCATCCTTTTAAAGAAAACTTTTAAAAAAAAAAAAAAACAGTCTCTAAGAAGTTAATGAAACTTGTGAGAACTAGTTAGTGACGGCTCTAGGAGTTGAAACCAGCCATGTCTGCCGTGAGAGTCCATTGCTTCTCCTCTGCCTTGCCATTCCCTCTGTGGGACATGTTCGTCTGTGCCCACTGCATGTGGAACCCTGAGCAACCTTTATGCAAGATGCGTCACTCTGTTAAGGCGCAGTTGCCAGTTGGGCACTGGGCCTCCATCAGCGTGCTGGAGTCAGTTACAGCGTATTTCTGTAGGCGGGAGGGTGATGTAGTCCACACCCCAGCCAGGATCAGGAAGGCAAGGGACCTGAGGTAATCTGATACTTAGGCACCTCTGTCGGCCCAGAAGAGGCTGCTATATTGCCTCAGCGCTTCACTGCCGTCCTCCCATGAAAAGGGTCCCAAGAAATGCTCCAGAGCTAGGGAGCTCTGGAGGCATCAAGAGCGATGGAGGCACCAAGGACCTCTCCACCCTCCCCCTGCCAGGAATCGCATCAGATAGCGTAGAGCATCAGAACCTGTAGAACATTTTAAAAAGGCACCTGCGTTTTGCAAGTGAACAAGGAGAAATATCATATCTTACGGAGCATTTATCATGACACTGCTGGCCAGGAGTGACTGCCATACAGCGGAAATTCATCATGTAATTGAAGACAGACAATGTCAGTCCAGTCATGCTTGACTGAAAATCTCTGTTTCTGGCTCTCTATAAGAATTGACTATAATACATCAGTATTTTTATTATAACTCAACCCATACATATACCACATATGCCAAGCAGCTGCATGGAACATTTCCTAATCCTCGGTGTTCTGTCTTATTCTAATATTCAGGTTTTATATTTTGAAAAATTGATGTACATCAGAAGTCTTTATATGAAAGAATTTTTTTATTGCCTTTCCTTTATTTTCTTGTAAGGGCACCTCATTAGTTACTTCTGCAATGGATTCTCTTCATATAAAATTATTATGTCGATTGTATCAACATATGGCATATGCTCAAATAAATTTCTTAGAGAGATGTTAATCTTTTCTGTGACTGAATAGCAATAATAAAAAGAAAATTAGAAATTAAAAAAACACAAAACGTTGACATCCAATGTGGAGTTCATGACTATACAGTTATAATGCCCTTCTGCAGGCCAGTGGCTGTAAAATCTCTCTGTATTTTTAACTCTTACACAGCACAAGCCCAGATGAGTTGGGTTTTTTCTTTGCAACTGATTGAATTTTAATTTCCAGAGAGTCTCAGATATTAGCAGGGCAGGGGAGAGAGACAGGAGACTCAGATAGATGGTCTTGGAAATGTAACAGCTTTTGACATGTCCTCTGGGGTCCGTGAGCAGACTGAATGTAAATGCCTTTCTCTCCATGGGGACTGGCCCAGACTGCGCAAATATGCAGAGTGAGCATCTTTTGTTTCAACACTGGAGATTTTGCTGACTCAGAGACATATATCAATCTCCCATTACTGACGTGCAGCAATTAGCCCAAAGAAGTCCCATCCTTTCCTTGGCCTCTCTTCCTCACCTCTCCTTGGGTCCTAAAAAGGGAAGTCTTATAATCTGTAACACAGGGTATAAGGCAAAAGCCATTACTTACAACCTTATAGTATTTAGAAGGAGAATGGATAAAGGAGAACTCTGGACATGCCCTTTCTTTCTTTTTAAAAAAATTTATTGTTTATTTATTTGGCTGTGCTGTGTCTTAGCTGAGGCAGGTGGGATTTTTTATTTGTATTGTGTGAACTCTTAGTGGCAGCATGTGAGATCTAGTTCCCTGATCAAGGATGGAACCCGGGTCCCCTGCATTGAGAGCGAGGATCTCAGCCACTGGACCAGCAGGGAAGTCCCCCTGGAGGATTTTAGTTGCAGCTTTACTGGCACTCTTTTCATTATAATTCTTGGTGATTTCCATAAGCATTTTCCAATGTCCTCTTTATTCCTTAAGGTCTTCTGCAATGATAGCCCCCTCCCAATTACTTACTGTCCTGGTCTTACCCTAGGTCTTATTATTATCAATAACCCCAACCCCTCCAAAAATCCCAACGTCGGTACCCGCTCCTGTCTTTGTAACTCACCTTATCCAGGCTTCCAACTGTCAGAATGGTTCGACCTCAGGACAGCCACACCCTGTTGGTCTGTCTCTCACCACACTCTTGTCCTCACCACATTCTTCCCGGGATTTTAGTTCTGCAGACAGACCATAACCACTCCCTGCACAGACCATCAGTTTCTTGTGCTTCTCCAGGTTGTCGCATTCACCAGCTCTGCCTGCACCTTACTCTTTGTGAGTCTGCATTCTGTAGCTGAACGCGGCTGGTGAGCTACACAGCACGTGGTCCACTGGCCTCACTTTAAATTCATCGTCAAGAACCTCGAGGGGGCCCTTGTGCCGCCAGCATCATCCTTCATTTCCTGAACCACTCACTTGCCCACGCTCCTTGATGACTGCTTTGTGCCTCACCTCTGCTGTCCAACTCCCAGCACCTCCTCAGCGTAATGAACTCAGTGCCTCTTTCACTGAGAAAGCGGAGGAGCATCCAGAAAGGGCTCCCACCGTGCCCACTGGTTTCCTAGCTGCCTCTGGTCTTCCCCCTTCCTCCTGTGGCCGTGGACGAGCCATGGGGCTCCCCTGTCCATTCCCAGGCTCCATGCCTCTCCCGTTTCACTTCCCCAGGGTACCACTTGCATAATTTTCACCTTCCCCTCCCTCACTGACTTTTCTCTCTTGGGTCATTCCCATCAGTGCACAAACATGCTACTGTTTCTCTAATTATGACTCCACACAGACTCTTCCATTTTTAGTAAAACCCACTAAGTCCAAGTCCTCACTTCCCATTCTCACTTGACTTTGAGGAGAAGTTAGTCCCCAGCGCTTCAGAAGACTGTTCTTGTCTAGATTACCCCCACGTGGTCCAATCTCGGTCCTCTGTGCTCCTGACCTGCCGGCAGCCACTGAAAGAGGTGAACCCTCTGCCTCCTTGACACACTGTCTTTGTTGGACATCTGGGATATCCCTGCCTCCAGTTTTCCTGCTGCTCCACTGGCCACTCCTCCTCATTCTCCACTGCTGGTTTCTCTTTATCTTCCAGGCCCTTTAACAGTGGAACATGTCACTACTCAGCCAGAGAAGGTCCTCTCTCTCCCCTCTCTTTTGGAGATCTGAAATGCTGGGCTGGATGAAGCACAAGCTGGAATCAAGATTGCCAGGGGAAATATCAATAACCTCAGATAAGCAGATGACACCACCCTTATGGCAGAAAGCAAAGAGGAACTAAAGATCCTCTTGATAAAAATCAAAGAGGAAAGTGAAAAAGCTGGCTTAAAACTCAACATTCAAAAAATGAAGATCATGGCATCTGGTCCCATCCCTTCATGGAAAATAGATGGGGAAACAATGGAAATAGTGACAGACTTTATTTTCTTGGGCTCCAGAACCACTGCAGATGGTGACTGCAGTCATAAAATTAAAGGACGCTTGCTCTTTGGAAGAAAAGCTATGACCAACCTAGACAGAATATTAAAAAGTAGAGACATTAGTTTGCTGACAAAGGTCTGTCTAGTCAAAGCTATGGTTTTTCTAGTAGTCATGTATGGATGTGGAAATTGGACCATAAAGAAAGCTGAGCATCGAAGAATTGATGCTTTTGAACTGCAGTGTTGGAGAAGACTCTTGAGAGTCCCTTGTACTGCAAGGATATCCAACCAGTCAATCCTAAAGGAAATCAGTGCTAAATATTCATTGGAAGGACTGATTCTGAAGCTGAAGCTCCAATACTTTGGCCACCTGATACTAGGAGCTGACTCATTGGAAAGGACCCTGATGCTGGGAAAGATTGAAGGCAAGAAGAGAAGGGGAGGACACAGATCGAGATGGTTGGATAGCATACCGACTTGATGGACATGAGTCTGAGCAAGCTCCAGGAGTTGGTGATGGACAGGGAAGCCTGGCTTGCTGCAGACCATGGGGTTGCAAAGAGTCAGACAGGACTCAGAGACTGAACTGGACTGAACTGGCCTAATCTCTGCTTCATATGTCATCCATCCTCTTGACTTTACTTTAAAGGTTTAGGACATTTGTGTATGTGTTTAGCTGAGTTGGGTTTTAGCTGCGGTAGGTGGGACCTTTTGTTGCAGTTCACAGAGTCTCTAGCTGTGTCTCGTGGCTTAGTTGCTCCGTGGCATGTGGGGTCTTAGTTCCCTGACCCGGGACTGAACTCACATCCCCTGCATTGCAAGGCAAATTCTTAACCGCTGGACCGGGGAAGCTTTTTGACCCTACCTTTAAAATACACCCAGAATCCAGCCCCTTGTTACTGCTTCCACTGCCACCGACCACCCTGCCAAGTGGTCAGTGTCACCCACCTGGGTTTATAATGGCCTCTAACTGGCCTTTGTGATTCCATCTATTGGAGGGAGAGACCCCGTGGATGGGTGGCCAGGGAAGCTTTGGCCTGGACTATGGGAAGGAGCCAGCTGTGCAAAGATCTGAACATGCCAGATGGAGAAACAAGCAGTGTGAAGACTCAGATGGGAAAGAGCATCACTTTTGTGTGCATGCTAAGTTGCTCAGTCATGTCCGAATCTTTGCAACCCCGTAGACTGTAACCCTCCAGGCTCCTCTGTCCGTGGGATCTCCCAGGCAAGAATACTGGAGTGGGTTGCCATTTCCTCCTCCACGGGATCTTCTCAACCCAGGGATCGAACCCAGGTCTCTTGCATTGCAGGCAGATTCTTTACCCTCTGAGCCACCAAAGGTAAAGAGAAAAGAGTAATTGTCATAAGAATAAAAAAAATTAAGAGGTTTGATCCATGAGATACATTTTATTTCAACAAAAGCGTGAATACTCACTTTCCTAACATACTAATATTAAAACCTGCCCAGATCTCTGTCACATAGGATTCTCAAACTGGATGAAAATAATTGTTTGCTTAGCTCAGTTCAGTTCACTTGCTCAGTCGTGTCTGACTTTTTGTGACCCCATGCACTGTAGCCCACCAGTCTCCTCTGTCCATGAGATTCCCCAGGCAAGAATCCTGGGAGTGGGTTGCTGTGCCCTCCTCCAGGGCATCTGCCTGACCCAGGGATCAAGGCTGTGTCTCACGTCTCCTGCATCGACATGTGGCTTCTTTGTCATTAGCGCCACCTGGGAAGCCCGCAGTCACATAGGTTCTTATTTAAAGTGAGAAAGAGCGTGTAGGCAAGCACCGGATGTTCAAAAGATATACAGGCATAGTCACGAGGGCCCTATTCTTATATGAACTTGTCTGCAGGTAAAACCACCAAGATCTGTGCAAGAAATCTTCCCTTTCGGAAGACCTCAAGGCAGAAGTTCTCAGTGGGATTTGCTCATCCCTCTGGCTTTTGCTCCAGCAGTTTTGAGTAACCAGTTATACCGCTGAAACCATGAGTAAACAAACTGACTGTCGGGATCGCCACGGGAGTTTCAGACCTTAAACAGCACATCATAAATCTCATTGCCCTTATCTTGGCCATGAGTCAGAGCCAGACCTCTAGGTGTCCCAGACAGAAAGACAGATCTTTTCCAGCCCCAGTTGTAAATCAACTCTGCGCTAATATAGAAGCTAATGTTCTTTGAAGACAAGGTGGCCTGTTCAGAGTCATTGTATCAAAAAGACATCCAGGTTTGGGAAGGTCGTGAGTTTGACCTCTGCCAACAACCAGCCTCATCACCTTCTGATTCTTTTGTGTGATGCTCGGTCCGCTGCTCCCCCTCCGACCATCTTCCATCACCCCAACCGTCTGCTTATTCTAGGGCAGCCAAGTTTGCCCCCCACCCTCCTTCCCGCCATCACCTTGCCAGAGTTCTTGCTGTGGCCTTTCTCTGGCCCCTGCCCTGTTTTACCACTTCTTGTGTCCACCTATTTATTTCAGCTATATTGTGAGTGTTTTTGAAGCAGAGGATTGGGCTGGGCTTATTTAATCTCTATGCCCTCTTCCCATACTCACTGACATGTAGATAGTGGGGTTGAGTAAATTCCAGCATGAAGATTGTAGTTTCTTTTCTAGATTTTATGTCAGCTATTCCCGACTCAGCTTCCAGTTCTCAGCCATGTGCTCAGTCACTCAGTTGTGTCCAACTCTTTGAAACCCCATGGACTGTAGCCCTCCAGGCTCCTCTGTCCATGGGATTTCCCAGGCAAGGATACTGGAGTGGGTTGCCATTTCCTCCTCCAGATCTTCCCGACCCAGGGACTGAACCTGAGTCTCCTGCTTCTCCCGCATTGGCAGGTGGATTCTTTACCGTGGTGCCAAAATACTCTACCGCTAATAAGCCTACTGTGATTCCCCTGGATTGGTCCTGGGTGTCATCAGGCACATTGTTCCAGCCTCTGGACGTGAACACAGTGGCAGCCACAACTGGGCCGTGGTGGAGTGGAGGAGGGGTTGCGGGTCTCATGGGTAGTGGTCACAGCTGAGGCGCTCAGGGTCCTCAGGAGAGCTGTCCAAGGTGTCACACCTCTACAGCTTTAGCCCAGATGACGCGTCTTCTCACCTGCACTGAGAGGTACAAAAGGAAACCTCTGCTTTTCTAAGATGGCTCTAGTGTCAGGGGATGTGAACACAGCAATGTTAGGATTCTCACAGCATCCTCAAGGAATATTTCTTAAAGCCTCTTGCTATCAGCTTGAGAGGCGATTAAGGGACACGCCAGGTACCCCTTTGCCCCAGGGCTAGTCTGAGCCCCGGGAAGAAACCTCACTGGTATCCTGAGTGTTTTCTGTTACTGTTGCTTCCACCATGACTATAGACCTGTCTTCTACTCACCAAAGACATGGCTAGGGGTCTGGGGCCTGGGTATCCTTACCGGCTCAGAATATTGCCTTGTGGCTTGAGCTTGGTTTTGCATCACCACCTGGGATGATGGAGTCTCTGGGCTCCCTTGCAGGGTCTTAAGTTTCCCATAAGTATGGATGGAGAAAGAACCTCTTCCTGGGATTAGACCTTATCTATGTGCTTCCCCAATGGCTCAGCGGTAAAGAATCCACCTGCCAATGCAGGAGACCTGGGTTCAGTTCCTGATCCAGGAAGATCCCGCATGCCATGGAGTAGCTAAGCTCATGCCCCACAACTGGTGAGCCTGTGCTCTAGAGCCTGGAAGCCACAGCTGCCACAGCCTGCACGCCCTAGAGCCTGCGCTTCACAACAAAAGAAGCCACTGTAATGAGACGCCTGTGCACCACAGCTAGAGAGTAGCCCCCGCTCTCCACAACTAGAGAACAGCCTGCACAGCAATGAAGACCCAACACAGACCCCCGAAAGGTTGTGAATTACTATTAAAATATATTTAAAAGACCGTATCCTTACGCTACGCTACTGTAACAAGTGTCCCTGTCCCTCTAACTCTCCAATCCACCTGCAGACCCTGCTTCTGGGTCTGTTGGCCACATCCCGATCCTAGACCTTCCAAGACAGATGATTCTGCTCGTCCATGGGACTGTGGCTTCTCTATAGCCGAAGGAGCAAGCATGAGTGATTGCATCGCACCCTTAGGCAGAGCGACACATGCCTCCAGCCCTGGCATCCTCGTATAGTATTGATGCGTCTTTTCTCACGGACTGCTCCATCTTTCGGAGAAGGCAATGGCACCCCACTCCAGCACTCTTGCCTGGAAAATCCCATGGATGGAGGAGCCTGGCGGGCTGCAGTCCATGGGTCGCTGAGAGTCGGGCATGACTGAGTGACTTCACTTTCCCTTTTCCCTTTCATGCATTGGAGAAGGACATGGCAACCCACTCCAGTGTTCTTGCCTGGAGAGTCCCAGGGACGGGGGAGCCTGGTGGGCTGCTGTCTATGGGGTCGCACAGAGTCGGACACGACTGAAGCGACTCAGCAGCAGTGGCAGCGGCTCCATCATTGGGTTTCCCTGGTGTCTCAAGCAGTAAAGAATCCGCCTGAAATGTGGGAGACCTGGGTTTGACCCCTGGTTTAGGAAGATCCCTGGAGGATGGCATGGCAACCCACTCCAGTATTCTTGCCTGGGAGAATCCCCATGGACAGAGGAGCCTGGCAGGCTATAGTCCATGGGCTTACAGAGAGTTGGACACTACTGAGTGGCTAAGCACACTCCATCATTTGGGGCACATAATTCATCATTTGATGAGTCACCCAACTATAAACCTGGATTTCTTCCATCAGATATGGGAACAGTTTACTTAGATACAATAATTGTGGGACTTCCCTGGTGGTCCGATGGTTAAGGGTCTGCCTGCCAATGCAGGGGACATGGGTTTGATTCCTGGTCTGGATTCCCATATGCTGTGGGGCAACTAGGCCTGTGCACCACAACTGCTGAGGCCTGTGCCCCCAGCCAGAGGTTGTGCTCTGCAACAAGAGAAGCTGCCCCAGTGAGAGGCCTGCACACTGCCACTGGAGAGTAACCCCTAGACCTTCAACTCCTTGCAACTAGAGAAAAACGTCGTTTCCAAACGCCTTAGTGACCTTTCGGAGAGGTCCAATTTTCAGCAGACTGTTAACCTACTTCCCTTCAGCAGGGCAAGTTAACCTACTTGCAAAGATTCAGTCACTTGAGTTTATCTGACACAAAGTGCTGGGGCTTCCCAGGGGGCGCTAGTGGTAAAGAACCCCGCCCACCAATTCAGGAGATGTGAGATGTGGGGTTGATCCCTGGGTGGGGAAGATCCCCTGGAGGAGGAAATGGCAAGCCATGGCAGTATCCTTGCCTGGAAAATTCCGTGGACTGAAGGAGCCTGGTGGGTTGCAGTCCGTGGGGTTGAAAGAGTGGGACGTGACTGAGTGCTTGCACACAAATTGGCGGGAGAATCACTGCAGTGACTGCAGGTTGGATTCCACTAGACCAACTGTTGAGGCCAAGCTTCTGTGCTAAGCACTTAGGCTCAAGAGAAAGTGTTTACTCATCCCAGAAGTTTCCAAGCGTTCAGATGTCATATAAACAAAGCACTTGGCCAGCCTACCCGAGGCATCTGGTTTAATAGGGGTATGCACATAGATATCTTGGTATTCTTCCATGCCTTGGTAGCAAAGTGAGACTTCTCCTGGGGGGGTTCCCTTAGATATTCAATCTTTATCACAGCTACCACTGACTTCCAGGCCCTTGTCCAAGAGAACATTACCCTTCAGGAAAGTATATTTGGTTGAAGAATAAAGTGGAATGGCAATGGTTCCATTTGGAGAGGCTGATTTTTTATTCCTTCAAAGCATATGCATGAGTCAAATAAATATTGGAGTGGTTGCAGAAAAAGGGAGCTCAGAATTTTCCTTGGATATTAATGCATTTAATTTCAATGCATTCAAGCAAAAAAAAAAAAAAGAGAGAGAGAAATGCCTTCGCTGTTCTTGGTTAATTGCTAAATAAAGAAGATTATTCTGCAGGGGGCTCTTCTTTCCCATCACATTTCAGCCAGCACAATCTGACTGTTTATTTCCTCAACCTGCTGCCTCTGGGGCTGAGGGTATATTCTGTCGGTGTGAGGAGCACCTCTAGAGACAAACATTGAACCAATAAATACATTGGAGCAAATAGACATATGTTATATAAAGTATGTGGAAGGACCAGCAGAGATGACAGAATTTCCTTTGGAACAGGACAGGAGCCAGCAAGCTGTGATTTGTGTGCTACGCTCAATCCCCTACATATGACCCTTCAAACTGTGAACTTTCAGAGATGTGAACATGCTTTCCGTCAACATCAGGCGTGAGTGACATGCCAGCGTGCCCTCCGTCTCCTGCTGCTGACGGCCCTTCAGCTCTGCCCTCTCCCACCCCCTCTCCCTCCTCCATCATGAACGCTTCTGGCCTGTTCACTCCGTGCCAGCCCCCGAGTGCCAGCCCCTGAGTGCCAGCTGTTGTGCTGTAGTCCTATACTTTTCAAGGTCCTGCACTGTAAGAGTACAAATGTTTTCTTTATCTTTGTGCTTGTTTCTTGTGTGTTACTCGTGTGAGAAGCATTATAAACCTATTACGGTACAGTTTATATAGCTGAGTGTGTTAGTTGGTACCTACGCTAACTTGGCTGAACTCGTGAACAAATTGAATTTATGGCCATGCTTGTGAAACAGTACTTGTTTGAATGTCGAGGACTTGTTGTATTTTTGTTTTTATATTTTTAAAGGATTATAAAGAAAGAAAAGAAGCGTATGTCACAGAGACCACAAGACATCTGTAAAGTAAATTATTTGCAAGTAAAATATTTATTGTTTGACCCTTTACAGAGAAAGGTTGATGAGTCCCAGTTTGGAACATCAGGCTTGCTTCTCTTAGGAGATGATGTTTAATCTGGGAACTTTAGAAAGAGAATTGGGGCAGAGGAGAAGTCCCCTTCCAAAGTCTTATTAGAATAAATTTGAAAAAAACTTTTGTCCTAAAAAACTTTTTATTGGAATCTGGCTTCCTTTCTAGGTAAGAAGACAGGAAGGTACACTTAAAGGGCATGCTACTATAAATAAGTTTCTTTTGCTTGTCTTGATCCTTGCTGCAAATTCTGATATATGGTTGGTTTCATTTTAAAATATCACCAACCTATTGTCATGTTTCCAATCCCATGGCTCTCAGTTCCCAGCCCCATTCTAAGCTGGACTGCTTATAGCAACAATAGTAACTTTGATCACTTATGCATTTATTTTTTTAAGTTTGTATTTGAATAGTTTTGGGGAGGGAGTCTAATGGCCTCACAATGTTTTGTTATTCTCTGCTGTACAGTGAAGTGAGTCGGCTATAGGTATGTGTCTGTATATATCCCCTTCCTCTTGGACCGCCCTCCCACCACCTGCCTCTCGCCCCACCCCTCTAGGCCATCACAGCACGTGGGGCTGAGGCGCCCTGTGCTTGGTAACAGGTCCCCACTAGCTGGCTGTTTGGCACATGGTAGTGTATATATGTCAGTGCTACTCTCCCAGTTCATCCCACCCTCCTCTCCTCCTACCTCATGTCATCTCGACAGAGAAGAAGTAAGGAAACACAAGCTTTAAATGACACAATAGACCAGATAGATTTAACTGATATTTACAGGTAATGCATCACTTTTGAGTCAGGCATCCTGCTGCATATTTGCAACCCACTGTCTTACAAAATCCTAATAACTCTGCAAGATAACTCTGTGTCTGAATTTTACAAAGAAGGTGCGGTGGTCAGAGAAGCTGGGTGCAGTGCCTGTGGTTATGCTGCTGGTCAGTACTGTGACATGATCAGCTGAAGTGTCGTGTGTGAAGACTGGGCTCTTCCTTTTATGGGAAATTATCAGCATGGGCTCCTCCCTCTTCCAAGGAAGCCTATTCCATTTTATTTGCCCGTTGAAAGCCCTTCTTACTCACCCCATCCTTCTCCTTTCACTTCCATCCTCCCTACTGTGAAAGTAGCAATCTTTTTGTTTGTTTGTTTGAATATTTATTTATTTGGCTATGGCGTGTAGGTTCTTTAGTTGCAGCACGTGGGATCTAGTCCCCAGACCAGGGATCAAACCTGGACCCGCTGCTCTGGGATCACGGGGTCTTAGCCACTGGACCACCAGGGAAGTCTTTGCAATCATGGTTTTTAATTATCTAAAAAACTCAGTGTTATTAGGGGTGACATTGCCTTAAAATGCCACTGAGCTTGTTGAAGGAGGGTAGACTTCTTAACAGCTTTCTAACTAGTCCCTTATCAGCTTCATGCTAAAGTAATTTTTGATAACTCCAATGCACTCTAATTTTTCAGATTTATTGTCTTAACTTCTTCTGTGGAAGAAAGATTTTTAAATGAGTTTAATAGCAGAGCCATTTCAGAGGCATTGTGAATTTTCTATTTTTCTTCTCCTTGGATAAGCTCATCTTTTTTCCTTTCTTCCTTTTCGTGGCCTCCCAAGACAGAGCAGGGGAGGAAAAACTTCTCTCTACCTTCCTAGGTTCGGCGACAGGGGACCCTTGATTTAAACTAACAAAAGACAGATTAGCAAGAGAAATACAAACAGACTTCATTCCCACGCACAATGCTTATACTTAAGAGTACCTCTAGGGATGGTTACAGTCGGGATGGTTACAACTTAGATAGCATCTTCACAGAGGACAATACATTGTAGAGAAGGGACAAGACGAAGAAAAAGGGTCTTAGGCTTCCAAGAGCGGTGAACTGTGGTAAGGTGAACGTACGGAGCAATCCATTAATGATACAGAATTGTTTTAAGTGATATTTTCCCTCTTTGTCGTGTCTTTGGGTTGATAAGAGTCTCCGATGATTTAGAGTCTAAGCCTGCTGCTGCTGCTAAGTTGCTTCAGTCGTGTCCGATTCTGTGCAACCCCATAGACGGCCTGCCTGCTTTTAGGCAAATGTAGGGGAGGTCAGGGGCTTCTCTAGTGGCTCAGGGGTAGAGGATCTGCCTGCAGTTCAGGAGACCCAGACTGGAGCCCTGGGCCGGGAAGATCCCCTGGAGGAGGGCTCGGCTACCCCTTCCAGTACTCTTGCCTGGAGCATCCCATGGACAGAAGAGCCTGGCGGGCTACCGTCCATGCGGTTGCAGACTTGGACACAACTGAACAGACTAAGCAACAGCGGAGAACAGGAGCTTTTCCTTTTTTTGTGAGCCTGCTCTTTCTCAGCTGTCTTCTGCTTCAAACACTCCTTGTATCAAAGTGGCACGTCTGGAGGCCACGTATCCTGATTCCCTGTGACAGCATTCTGAGAAGCTCTTGTTTTCTCGAGTTCCTGCTTTGGCTTGGACAGTGAGGTTTAGTAGCAAAAGTACCGGGCTTGAGTCCAGGAGACCAGAGTGTATGCAGGGCCAGCAGAGAGCCTCCGCGAGTCCCTGGCCTTCTCTGGCACTCAGCCTCCTCACCCGGTACAGCATAGGCATTGAACTCAATGTCTAATTTCTAAGATTCATCAGTTTGCCTATGTGTCTGAATCTGTCAGGGTGTAGTCAGGAGACAGAAATTATGCCAGTTATTGGAACAGAGAGAATTTAATGTAAAAAAAACCCCTATTAATTAAGTACGTATAAGTGAAATGTTTATAGAGCGTATACTGAGGTGGGGACGGCAAGAAGGAATAAATTAGAATTATGATAACTTAGAAACTGAGAGGAAAGCACTCTCACGGGGTTACAGCTCAGATCTCTGGAGAGGGGTCCTGGCTGGCTAGTGCTGTGTGAAGGGAGGGGAGGCAGGTGTGGCTGGTTAATAAATTTAATAATTAACTTTATGACACATTTTAAACTTTTTATTTTGTCTTGGAGTCTGACTGATTAACAATGCTGTGATAGTTTCAGATGGATAGCAAAGGGACTCAGCCTTACATATTGTTCAGTTCCTTAGTTTAGTCCCTCAGTCGAGCCCATGGCCTGTAGCCTGCCAGGCTCCTCTCTCCATGGGATTTCCTAGGTAAGGATATTGGAGTGGGTTGCCAGGGTTGTCATGCCCTTCTCAAGGGGATCTTTCTGACCCAGGGGTCGAACCTGCGTTTCAGGCTTGGCAGGTAGATTCTCTACTGCTGAGCCACCTGGGAAGCCCAGCCATCCATATACATGTGTCCATCCTCCCCCAAGAACCATTCTCCAGTGGTTCTTCTTACTGGATTCCGCTGCTGCGGCCGAAGGGAACTGCGGCAGCCAGCGTGAAAGAGTGTTGCTCAGGTGAAACTCGCAGGAGCAGAAAGCATAGGCCCTTGCCCCTTCACCAGCCTTTAAGCCTCCCTGTAGTGCCCCCTGCTGGCAGGCTTGCAAAGCACATGTCGTTTGTGGACAATTTAGGGGCTGGAAGGGTGGCTTTGGAGCTGAGAGGGAATAGCTTAATACCTGGCTCAATGTTTATTGCTGAGATTGCAAACTGGTGGCCCAGAAGCGACTTAGGGCCACCTCTGACCCATCTGTCCTGTGTGACAATCCCAAACGTTTAATCATCCATTCATGTTTGGTTTTTTGTTTTTTGTTTTTGCTTTTTCACTATTCCCCCAACATTTATTATGAAAAATTTCGAACATATAGAAAGATAGAAATAATTTTACAATATACACTTATATACCTACTACTTAGACTTTACAATTAATATTTCACTATATTTGCTTCATTGTCTACGTCTCCACAAAACCGCCTTTTTAAAAATTATTTTTTATTTTTAAAAAGATTTTTGGTCACTCTTTGTAGCACAGGGGAATGTTAGTTCCCTGACCAGGGATGAAGCCCCCACCCCCTGCATTGGAAGCATGGGGTCTTAACCTCTGGACCGCCAGGGAAGTCCCAGCACAAACCTAGCTTTTAAAAATTCCAGTTATAAGATGCTTACAAAAGACATATCTAAAGCAAAACAGTATAGAAAAGTTAAGAGAATTCAAAAGTCACTTGGCTTTACCCAAATAATTTTAAAATGTATGTCCACACAAAAACCCACCTACTGAAGCTTATAGCAACTTTATTCATAATTGCTCATACTTGGAAGCAACAAAGATCTCCTTCAGTAGGTGAATGGATAGACCAACAGTGGTATAGCCATACAATGGGATATTATTCTTTGCTTTGGGTTTGTTTTTATAATCTGACAATCTTCTTCCCGAGAAATCCACAGAATTTCATCTTTCTCTTTTTATATTTTTTACAAACAAATGGGAAGGCAGCTTGGAGAGTGCATGCTCAGCTGACTGTTAGTAATCCTGTGGACTGTAGCCTGCCAGGCTCCTCTGTCCATGGGTTTTCCCAGGCAAGAATACTGGAGCGGGTTGCCATTTACTTCTCCAGGGGATCTTCCTGATCCAGGGATCGAACCTGTATTTCCTGCATCTCCCACATTGACGGGAGGTTCTTTACCACGGTGCCACCTGGGAAGCCCAGCCTGGAGGTTAGCTACTTCAGTAATTGGTTTGCAGATGTGGTGGTCAGGCCCTTGGAGGGTGAGAGGATATCTCTCAAATTATGCAACCAGTGAACAAGGTCTTTGGTTTCCGGGGACCAGGATTCCATCGCTACCCCTCCCTGTCTTTCCTTGAGGGTGGGTGTACACTAGCCTCTCACTACTCAGAGTGTGGTCCATGGATCAGCAGCACCAGTCTTGCTAGAAAGGCAAAATCTCAAGCCGCAACTCAGACCTATTGTACTGAGAATCAGAATCTGATATTAAGAAGATCCCTCTGTGATTTGTGTGCACAGTGAAATTGGAGAAGTTCTGAAGATAGCTTTATTGAAGTAAGAGAAAAAGAGAACTTCTTTTGGACTCTGGTGTTTTTCTCTGGGGTGGGGCCAGGGTATGGGGTGTATGCATGCGTGCTAAGTCACTGCAGTCATATCTGACTCTGTGCGACCCTATGGACAGCAGGCCACCAGGCTCCTCTGTCCGCGGAATTCTCTAGGCAAGAGTACTATAGTGGATTGCCAGCTCCTTCTCCAGGGGTGTATAGATGGGTTCTTACCAAATGTCCTGACCATTCGTCTGATTCTTGTCTCCCCTTCTAAACTTGTAGGCCCACAGGCATGTAGACAGCACACGTGCATGCGATCATACGTGTGTGTGCATGTTCTGTCTCTCGCACACACGTACACCCTCTGCGCCATTCATGAGCTGGCCTCGGTCCTCACCAGCCCCAGTTCCTCGAATGTCCCACGTGTACTGCATTCTGTTCACACGGAACTCCTTGCAGGTAGTTGTCCACTCACATCAGGGGCTGTTTCTGCCTCCCTGTCTTTGCACCTGCTGTCTGCTCCCACCTGTGATATATCCCATCACCAAGGTGGAACCCTGACTATTTTTTTTTTAAATCTGAAATTCAAATTTATCTTATTTTTTAAATTAATTGTTTGCTCAGCCATGTCTGACTTTTTGTGCGCCCATGGACTGTAGTCCGCCAGACTCCTCTGTCCATGGGATTCTCCAGACAAGAATACTGGAGTTGGTTGTCACTCCCTTCTCAAAGGGATCTTCGTGACCCAGGGATCAAACCCGGGTCTCCTGTCTAGTGGCCAGTGTTGAGTCCGTGTTTGCTGTTTTGCTGCTGTTATAGGATGCATTAGGCTTCTTAAGTGTGTTGAGTACTTCAGATTGGTTCAGTTCAGTCACTTAGTCATGTCTGACTCTTTGCGACCCCATGGACTGCAGCACACCAGGCTTCGCTGTCCATCACCAACTCCTGGAGCTTGTTCAAACTCATGTCCATTGAGTCAGTTATGCCATCCAACCATCTCATCCTCTGTCCTCCCCTTCTCCTCCAGCCTTCAATCTTTCCCAGCAACAGGGTCTTTTCCAATGAGTTGGTTCTTCGCATCAGGTGGCCAAAGTAATGAAGCTTCTGCTTCAGCATCAGTCCTTCCAATGAATATTCAAGATTGATTTCCTTTAGAATGGACTGGTTAGCTCCTTGCAGTCCAAGGGACTCTTAAGAGTCTTCTCCAACACCACAGATCAAAAGCATCAATTCTTTGGTGCTCAGCTTTCTTTATAGTCCAACTCTCACATTCATACATGACTACTGGAAAAACCATAGTTTTGACTAGATGGACTTTTGTTGGCAAAGTAATATCTCTGCTTTTTAATATGCTGTCGAGGTTTGTCATAGCTTTTCTTTCAAGGAGCAAGCGTCTTTTAATTTCATGGCTGCAGTCACCATCTGCAGTGATTTTGGAGCCCAAAACAACAAGTCTGTCACTGTTTTCATTGTTTCCCCATCTGTTTGCCATGAAGTGATGGGGCCAGATTCCATGATCTTCGTTTTCTGAATGTTGAACTTTAAGCCGTTTTTCACTCTACTCTTTTACTTTCATCAAGAGGCTCTTTAGATCTTCTGTACTTTAGTTTCTGCTACAAGGGTGGTGTCATCTGCATATGTGAGGTTATTGATATTTCTCCTGGCAATCTTGATTCCCACTTGTGCTTCATCCAGTCCAGCATTTCTCAAGATATACTCTGCATATAAGTTAAATAAGCAGGGTGACAATATACAGCCCTGATGTACTTCTTTCCTTATTTGGAACCAGTTTGTTATTCCATGTCCAGTTCTAACTTGCTTCTTGACCTGCATACAGATTTCTCAGGAGGCAGGTTAGGTGGTCTGGTATTCCTGTCTCTTTAAGAATTTCCCACAGTTTGTTGTGATCCACACAGTCAAAGGCTTTGGCATAGTCAATAAAGCAGAAATAGATGTTTTTCTGGAACTTTCTTGCTTCTTCGATGATCCAGAGGATGTTGGCAATTTGATCTCTGGTTCCTCTACCTTTTCTAAATCCATTTTGAACATCTGAAAGTTCACAGTTTACATACTGTTGACGCCTGGCTTGGAGAATTTTAAGCATTACTTTGCTAGCGTGTGAGATGAGTGCATTTGTGCAGTAGTTTGAACATTCTTTGGCATTGCCTTTCTTTGGGATTGGAATGAAAACTGACCTTTTCCAGTCCCATGGCCACTGCTGAGTTTTCCAAATTTGCTGGCATATTGAGTGCAGCACTTTCACAGCATCATCTTTTAGGATTTAAAAGAGCTCAGCTGGAATTCCATCACCTCCACTAGCTTTGTTCGTAGTAATGTTTCCTGAGGCCCACTTGACTTCACATTCCAGGATGTCTGGCTCTAGGTGAGTGATCACACCATTGTGGTTATCTGGGTCATGAAGATCTTTTTTGTATAGTTCTGTGTATTCTTGCCACCTCTTCTTAATATCTTCTGGTTCTGTTAGGTCCATATCGTTTCTGTCCTTTATTGTGACTGTCTTTGCATGAAATGTTCCCTTGATATCTCTAATTTTCTTGAAGATATCTCTAGTCTCTCCCATTCTATTGTTTCCCTCTATTTCTTTGCATTGATCACTGAGGAAAGCTTTCTTATCTCTCCTTGCTATTCTTTGGAACTCTGCATACAAATAGGTATATCTTTCCTTTTCTCCTTTGCCTTTAGCTTCTCTTCTTTTCTCAGCTATTTGTAAAGCCTCCTCAGACAACCATTTTGCCTTTTTGCATTTCTTTTTCTTAGGGATGGTCTTGATCACTGCCTCTTGAACAATGTCACGAACCTCCGTCCATAGTTCTTCAGGCACTCTGTCTATCAGATTTAGTCCCTTAAAGCTATTTGTCACTTCTGCTGTATAATCATAAGGGATTTGATTTAGGTCATACCTGAATGGTCCAGTGGTTTTCCCTTCTTTCTTCAATCTAAGTCTGAATTTGGCAACAAGGAGTTCATGATCTGAGCCACAGTCAGCTCCTTATTTTTGCTGACTATATAGAGCTTCTCCATCTTTGGCTGCAAAGAATATAGTCAATCTGATTTCAGTGTTGACCATCTGGTGATGTTCATGTGTAGAGTCTTCTTTTATGCTGTTGGAAGAGGGTCTTTGCTATGACCAGTGTGTTCTCCTGGCAAAACTATGTTAGCCTTTGACGTGCTTCGTTTTGTACTCCAAGGCCAAATTTGCCTGGTACTCCAGGTAGCTCTTGACTTTCTACTTTTGTATTCCAGGCCCCTATAAGGAAGAGGACATCTTTTTTGGGGTGTTAGTTTTAGAAGGTCTTGCAGATCTTCAGAGAACTGTTCAACTTCAGCTTCTTCAGCATTACTGGTCGAAGTATATACTTGCTACCCCATTATCTATTCCTGTATGACTCAGTGGCTTAAAGCCACTGTATCATCTGCTTTGCTCATGGAGCTGTATTTTGGGTGGGAATTCCCTCCTCCTCCCTTCCTTTATTCCCCTAAATATCTATTTGTTTATTTGACTGTGTCTGGTCTTAGTTGCAGCACGTGGGATATTCACTGAGGCTCATGGACCTTCTAGCTCGACTCACAGGCTTAGTTGCTTGGGCCATGTGCTATCTGAGTTCCCTGACTGGGGATCAAACCTGTGTCTCCTGCATTGCAAGGTAGATTCTTAACCACTGGACAATCAGGGATTCTAAACCACTGGACCCCCTTCCTCCCTTTCAATATCTCTTTCTTTATTCCAAATGTTTACTAACCAGGTATCACGAGACCAACACAAGTCATTTGTTGGCTGAATGCGATGGTGGAAATTCTAGGCAGTTGTTGTTCAGTGGCTTAGTCATGTCCTCTTTGCAACCCCACGGACTGCAGCACACCAGGCTCCCCTGTCCTTCACTACCTCCCGGAGTTTGCTCAAACTCATCATGTCCACTTGATTAGGTGATGCCATCCAGCCATCTCCCCCTTTGCCACCCCCGTCTTCTCCTGCCCACAGTCTTTCCCAGCATCTAGGCAGGGAGCCGCACTAAAATGAGGCAAGCCAAACTTGGAAGCTGCACGTACCTACCTGGCGAAAATAGTTCCCTCTCTGCTCTGGTCTAGAAGCCTGAATTACCAAGCATAAGGAATGATGTAAAAAACTCCCTTGTCAACTGGGCTGGTGGTGACCTCCCAGGGGCCTGTCTGGGAGGGGAGAAAGGGCAGGGCATCTCATATGTGGGGCTCTGGCCATGGGTGTCCTGGGGGAGGCCTGGTCGGGCAGGGGCAGAGTTTGGGACTTATCTGATTGGTTAGGGCATCAGATGCTGGTAGGAAGCTAGCATGGACCAGGCACCAAGCCAGTCTTGCAGACTAGTACGCCTGATGAGAGTAACAGGAAAGATCCAGCCCGACCCAGGCACAGAATCCAATTCCTTCTTTTTAAAAATATTTATTTGCTTTTATTTTGCTCATTTTTGGCTGTGCTGGGTCTTCATTTTTGGCTGTGCTGGGTCTTCATTGCTGGGCACGGGCTTTGTCTACTTGTAGCGAGGGAGGGCTACTCTCTATTGAGGTGCGTGGGCTTCTCACCACGGTGGCTTCTCTCGTTGGGGAGCATAGCCTCTAGGCAGGCAGGTCAGTAGTTGCTGCACACAGGCTTAATTGCCCTGAAGCATGTGGGATCTTCCCAGACCAGAGATCCAGCCAGTGTCCCCTGCATTGCACGGTGGATTCTTGGCCACTGGACCACCAGGGAAGCCCCCAATTCATTCTTGATGGAGACGGGTCATGGCCGCAGAAGATGGTTTTAAGACACCTTCATCAATGAGTAAGGCATTGAGACATAACACTCAATAGGTAAGAGCTGGGCAAGATTAAGTCTGCCAGGAGCCAGATGCTGAAAGCCCTTGGCCGGTCAGGGCTGAATCAGGCAGACAAACTCAGAGTCTAGTGGGAACACTAACCAGACATCATTACAATACAGCATGACCCAGGCCTGAGCTGGGTTTGCAAGTCTTGGCTCATTTTCTCAAACACAAATGTCAATGACCTAATAAAGTGGGAGATTGCTCACTATATTTTCTAAGCTGTGGGCTGGGAAACTGGTAAAATAGTAGTGGAGAAAAACCTTGGGCCCAGGAGCATAGGTACAGCAATTTCCCCTAGACATCCCCACATCTGACTCACTGCAGGTCTTTGCCCAAATGTCCCAGTTCCCCGAGGGATGTCTGAACCATTTTGTTTGGAAATGTCACCTTCCACTCTGATTCTCCCTGTCTCTGCCTCTGTGTTATTTTTCTTTGTATCACTTTCAGCAACCCACTTACTGTATATTTCACTCACTTGCTTATCATCTCTTTTCCCAACTAGAAGGTAAGTGCCACGAAGGCAGGGATTTTCATGCGTTTGTCTCCTGCTGTATTCCCAGTAATGGAAACATGGGCTAAGTCACTTCAGTCGTGTCCGACTCTTTGTGACCCCATGGACTGTAGCCTGCCAGGCTCCTCTGTCCATGGGATTTCCCAGGCAAGAATACTGGAGTGGGTTGCCATGCCCTCCTCCAGGGGATCTTCTTGACCAGGGACCGAACCTGAGTTTCTTATTTTTTTGCATTGACAGGTGGGTTCTTTACCACTAGCATCACCAAATAGTACTTAACTAATAACAGGCATTGAATGAATGTTTGTAGACTCATGGACATGTTTCCTGGATTAATGTCACATATGGAAGGGAAAAAGGAAAGGGCTTATTTCGTGGCTTTGAGTTGTGTAGAGGTGAAAAGTGATGAGGCGTGTGAGTGAAGGAAGTCTTAGTTAGTGAAAACCACTGACGGCACCAAAGTTATCTTCTTTTCATCTCATAAAATAAAATAATAAAAGAAGGAAACCTGTCACCGGGAAGATAAGGCAGAGCGTAGTTCCACTGATCCTTTTGGGGACCTCCCTGCAAGTTGATTAAACAGCTAATGAAGATTTTGGCTGTACATGGGCCCCTCCCAGCACACATCTGCCTAAATAAAGCATCACGGGTCAGGAGAAGCTTCCTGAAAGATAAATCATTTTCTTCATCTGATTTACAGTCAAGGTTGAGCAAAAGGACACTTACCTAATTTGTATTCAGGATTTCCACTGTATGAAAGACGTTCTCCAAAATTTCCTTCTTGGGTTTAGTATATAACGTATCAATATATTTTTTATTTTTTTTACTTTATTTTACTTTACAATACTGTATTGGTTTTGCCCTACATTGACATGAATCCACCACGGGTGTACATGCGATCCCAAACATGAACCCCCCTCCCACCTCCCTCCCCACAACATCCCTCTGGGTCATCCCCGTGCACCAGCACCAAGCATGCTGTATCCTGCATCGGACATAGACTGGTGATTCAATTCTTACATGATAGTATACATGTTTCAATGCCATTCTCCCACATCATCCCACCCTCTCCCTCTCCCTCTGAGTCCAAAAGTCCGCTATACGCATCATGGAAACAACCTAGATGTCCATCAGCAGATGAATGGATAGGAAAGCTGTGGTACATATACACAATGGAGTATTACTCAGCCGTTAAAAAGAATACATTCGAATCAGTTCTGTTGAGATGGATGAAACTGGAGCCGATTATACAGAGTGAAGTAAGCCAGAAAGAAAAACACCAATACAGTATACTAACACATATATATGGAATTTAGAAAGATGGCAGTGATGACCCTGTATGCAAGACAGCCAAAAAGACACAGATATAACGTATCACTATATTCTTAAGTCATTCATAAATAGTAAGTATTCAGTTTTTAGTTGGAAAGAATTATCTGTGTGCTTCTAGAGATCTGCCACCCCTCTGAGGATGCTGGTTTTACTGGAATTCCTTAAATGTGTCTACAACAGTGTATTTATATTACTATATCTTAAGGTAACTGATGGGGCTTCCTCAGTGGCTCAGTGGTAAAGAATCCACCTGCCAATGCAGGAGACCTGGGTTCGATTCCTGGGTGGGGAAAATCCCCTGGAGGAGGAAATGGCAAACCACTCCAGTATCCTTGCCTGGAGGATCCCATGGACAGAGGAGTCTGACGGGCTACAGTTCATATGGTCACAAAGAGTCAGACATGACTGAGGGACTAAACCACCACCAGGGTAACTGATTGTATTACAAGCATGTAGTAGTTACACCTGTTGGAGAAAGGATAGCACATGGCTGCTCTCTTCTACATTCTCCTGATAAATCTCAACATTTAAAGTAATTACAGTCCAATAAAAAAGGAAATCTGAACATTGGTTGTGGCTTGGAAAAGGCCCTTCTTGGGTGTTTAATAAAATGAACTGTCTTGTTGGTAGTCGCTCTTATCACTCTTGTCTTGTCTTTGCCCTCCCGATGGTCCCCATACCTGCCTCACCACACTTTTTCCTGGGAAATTTGTCTTTAAGCATAACCCCGCAGGTAAGGACATTTGAGGCACTGCCACTTTTTTGTTTAAAAATAAAAATGACAGAATTTCCTTCAGCTGCACATTACGCATTTCAAAGAAAGGTACGTCAAACCCAGTTCTGGTTGATCTATTTTAGCACGTGTACATATGTGTCAACCTGGTGAGGCTGTTATTTTCTGAATAGCGTTCCTCAGAAGTCGCGTTTGTCCAACATGTCTAATTTGCCGCCGACATCTGTCACACTCCACCTTTTATGTCTGTGACACAGAATTTCTAGGATGCATTAAGATGGGCATCAGGTTTTCTAAAACATCGTATGGTCTCTAATCTCTTGTCTCCTCCCTCCACCCTCCCTTCTCTCTTTCTCTTTCTCACAGGGCTGATAGTCTACCTAGGAATGATGGGGGGCGCCTTCGTCCTGGGGGGCCTGGCTGATAAGCTGGGGAGGAAGCGAGTCCTCAGCATCTCCCTGGCCATCAACGCTTCCTTTGCCTCCCTCTCCTCCTTCGTACAGGGATATGGAGCTTTCCTCTTCTGCAGACTCATCTCAGGCATAGGGTACGTAATCACAGAGGTTCAGCCGGCCCCTCCTGCCCACAGACCAGCGGTCCGTCCATCCTGGTACCTTGCCTCCGAGTGGTTCTCCAGAAAACCTTGAACTGAATTCTGCTTTTTAATTTTTGGCTGTATCTCACGGCATGTGGTGCCTCAGTTCCCCAACCAGGAGTTGAACCCACGCCTCCTGCAGTGGAAGGCAGAGTCTTAACCACTGGACCACCAGGGAAGTTCCTGAATTTTGTGTGACTTCCAAGATACTGTGTTAAGGTTGAATCTTAGAAAGGGGAAAGGTTGCAAAGTCAGTGTGTAAGGTCAAAAGAACCTAACGCTGCCTTAGGCTGGTCTTTTGAATTTACTGGGTTGTTTCACCACTTGGCCCAAGGGTGGGACAAGGCAACTGGGTTCCTGGTCTGACTGTGTTTAGTGCCTGACTTGGTTCTGCCTTTCTGGCGTTTTCTCTCTGCAGTATTGGGGGTGCTCTGCCCATCGTGTTCGCCTATTTTTCTGAATTCTTGTCCCGGGAGAAGCGAGGGGAGCATCTCAGTTGGCTGGGCATCTTCTGGATGGCTGGTGGCATCTATGCATCTGCCATGGCCTGGAGCATCATCCCGCACTACGGTGAGTGCAGAAAGCTTCAAAGGGCCGGGGGGCCTTTGTTCCCAGACACCTGCATCCGAACAGCGTTTCCTGTCCTCAGCCTTGATCCCACACTCTCATACACAGTTCCTGAGTACAACCTTGATCTTTCTAAAGAACTTCCAGCGCTGGAACACATTGCTAATTTCAGTACACATCTGTCTGGAAATAATACAGTCTACCCTCCCTCTCTCCCCGACTCCTTCTCTACTTTCCTCTCTTTTATTTGAAGGGATTTCAGCTTTCATCTCCAGCCCTCCTCCTCACAGCAAATTAGGCTCCATTCCCTTCTCCAGGGGATCTTCCTTACCTAGAGATCGAACCTGGGTCTCCTGCATTGCAGGTGGATTCTTTATCATCTGAGCCACCCAGGAAGCCCTTTAAGGCAAACTTCATCTCCAGTTCTCCTCCTCACAATGAGTTAGGCTCAGTAACTGCTTTTTATAGATGGTGTAGCAGAGGCCAGGAAGTTGGTGACTCGGCCAGACTGATGACTTGGCCTTGGCATGACCTTGGATCCCCACGCCCCTCCTGCGCAGCGCAGTGCTCTCATGCGTTTTCCATTTTACTTCCTGCTGTCCCTCTTTTGGTTGCAGACATGGAGCAGCCCTTACAGACAGGGTCTTGGTTTCAGCCGAGACAATTTTATTATCTTGGTTAATTGCGAAAACTGGATTTTCTGGACAGAGACTTGGCAACATTAACTTCCACTATTGGATTTTATTAAGAGTAAAGTAGGGAGAAGGCAGCAGTTTTGAATTTGATTAGGCCTTTGGAGTATCCTGGGTAATGCCATTAACATCCTTCAAAATTATTTTTGGCCAACTACAGATCATGGGTGTAGGCTTTGCCATCATCTAGAATCCTGCAGACCACAGGGAAGAGGAGACAAATGCCCCTGAAGTTAACCAACACTTCTCCACCCATTCCCCTCCTTGGTGTGTGAGTGTGTGTGCGTGTGCATTTGTGTGTGCGTTTATTAAAGTTTATTTGCAATGTTGTGTTACTTTCAGGTGTGCAGGAATGTGAGTGAGTTATCCTTTTTCAGATTCTTTCCCCATATAGTTTATTACAAAATATAGGGTATGGTTCCTATGCTATATAGTAGGTCCTTGCTTCTGCTGATGCTGCTAAGTCACTTCAGTCGTGTCTGACTCCGTGCAGCCCCATAGACGGCAGCCCATCAGGCAACTCTGTCCCTGGGATTCTCCAGGCAAGAACACTGGAGTGGGTTGCCATTTCCTTCTCCAATGCATGCAAGTGAAAAGTGAAAGTAAAGTCGCTCAGTTGTGTCCAACTCCTAGTGACCCCATGGACTGCAGCCTACCAGGCTCCTCCATCCGTGGGATTTTCCAGGCGAGAGTACTGGAGCGGGCTGCCACTGCCCTCTCCCACTTTGCCCTTTGGTAACTGTTAATTTGTTTTCTGTGTCTGTTAGTCTGTTTCTGTTTTGGAAATCAGTTCATGTGTATCATTTTTAGATTCTACATATAAATGATATCATAGGATAATTGTCTCTGTCTTCACTTAGTCTGATAATCTCTGGATCCATCCATGGTGCTGCAAATGGCATTATTTTCTTTATTTTTTATGGCTCAGTAATATTCCATAGTGTGGCTTCCTTGGTGGCTCAGTGGTAAAGAATCTGCCTGCAATATAGGAGCCTCTGGAGATGATGTGGGTTTGGTCTCTGGGTGGGGAAAATACCCTGGAGGAGGGCATAACAACCCACTCCAGTATTCTTGCCTGGAGAATCCTATGGCCAGAGGAGCTTGGTGGGCTACAGTCCATAGGGTTGCAAAGAGTCAGACACAACTGGAGTGACTCAGCATGCATGCACGCAGCATTCCATAATATACATCACATGTTCTTCAGCCGTTCATCTGTCCCATGGACATTTAGGGTGCTTCCATGTCTTGGCTACTGTAAATGGTGCTGCTATGAACACTGGGGTGCATGTAGCTTTTTGAATTAGAATTTTCTGCAGATAATGCTCAGGAGTAGGATTGCAGGGTCATATGGTAATTCTATCTGTAGTTTTTTAGGGAACCTCTATACTGTTCTCCATAGGAGGATGTACCAATTTGCATCTCCACCAACAGCGTAGGAGGATTCCTTTTCCTCTTGGGAGGCTTGTTTTAAACCTGAACCTTGCTGTTGTCTGTTCTGGGCTAATGGAGGCTTCGGCGTTATCTTTTTAAGAAGAAGCAATCTTCTTGGATTGGTGTAGTTAAGGAGATGCTGAGTATATTAACCTGAGAACCTGATCAACCCTGAAATCTCAGTGGTTTAATGCCAAAGATATTTTCCCCTCCTTCAAAGCTGGCTGGTCCTTCTGATCTGTGGGCAGCTCTGCTCCTCAGTAATCTTAGGGCTCGGGTTCCTCCCAGTGTGTGCTCTCCTCTCTTCAGAATGAGTCAGGAAAACAGCGTGGGCAGTTGCATGTGGGTGCTTTTGAAGGGCAGGAGAGGAAGTGGATCACATCCTCTTTGCTCACATCCCCTTGGCCCCAAATCTGTAATGTGACTGCACACTACGGCAAAGGACACCGGGCAGTGTAACCTAGCTGTGTGCCCTGAGGCTGGAGGAAATGGCTTTGAGACCATATCCCATCAGATTTTGTATTAGAAACAGAGAAAGAAATGTGAACAGAAACAATGAAATAAAGAGTTGACGTTTTCCAGATAATTCTGTTATCATAGGCAGTTCTCCCTGGAGAAGGGCATGGCAACCCACACCAGTAGTCTTGCCTGCAGAATCCCATGGACAAAGGAGCCTGGCAGGCTACAGTCCATCAGGTCACAGGTGGACACGGCTGAGGCGCCTAAGCACCCACGCAGGCAGTTTTTCATAATTTTAGATACAAAACTGTATTATTCTCCATATTAGGCTCTGCATTCTACCCTTCCCCCAAGGCACACTTTAATTATCCAGGCTGTTGGTTACATGGGTCCAAGGAATTGCTTTTGTCCTTGCTATTAATATAATATCATTTCCCCGGGTCATTGGTCCAAATGTGTTAACAGTAAGAAATTATTTCTACATATAAATTGAACTAGGAAAATTTGCTGGGAGGGGAACAAATAGATTCTGGATAAAAGCTAAGTCAAAATAGCGGGGCTCTGTAATTTGGAACAAGTCACCCTAGCTTGTCCAGGCTTGGTTCCTTCATCTATAAAATGAAGTGAGAAAGAAGCAAAGGGAATTGACTCTAGAGATCTGATCTGTGCCAGCCTTAACAGCCCGCAGTTGTTGGGATGCAAAGCATGTCGAGAAAATTTTGGAAATGATTCTAGTACTTGAGCTGGCTTCCCTCCAAGCTGCATTGGCAATTCTAGCCCTGTTTGCAGACTGCTTTTTCTGTAAGGGGACCGCCCCCACAACCAGCCAATGAGCAAAGGTTCTTGGCTTCACTCTGATTGGATCAGCTTAGGTCATATGCTCACCTCAGCCAATCACTAAACTCCAGAGGATGCCAGATACTGAGGGTTCGTATACTTCATTCCCCGTCCCTGGCATTGGGGGTGGGGTCAGTCCCACCCAAACCACAAATCTGCAACCCAGTGGAGAAGGACTGGAAAGATTTTGTGAGGTGGGTAGCAGCCTTCAGTAGTCACTACAAACTGTGTCATTTTTCACTTCACTTTACACACTAACACGTGCCAGTGTCTGGGTGTCTGGTTTTTAAAGAAGCAATAAAATAATTCAGGTTGGGAACTTGCTGATCAAGACTGAAGGGGATGCCCATGGCAGAGGGGCCATAAGGCTGCTGGCTGATAGCAGGACTTATGCTTAAATATCCTACTCCAAATGGACGGGATATTTTCCTATTTGTATGCCTTTGTGGACTGCAAGGAGATCCAACCAGTCAACCCTAAAGGAAATCCGTCCTGAATATTCATTGGAAGGACTGATGCTGAAGCTGAAACTCCAATACTTTGGCCACTTGATGCGAAGAACTGACTCATTGGAAAAGACCCTGATGCTGGGAAAGATTGAAGGCAGGAGGAGAAGCGGGTGACAGAAAATGAGATGGTTGGATGGCATCACTGACTCGATGGACATGAGTTTGGGTAAACTCCGGGAGCTGGTGATGGACAGGGAAGCCTGGCATGCTGCAGTCCACGGGGTCACAAAGAGTCAGGCATGACTGAGTGACTGAACTGCACTGAACTGAGGCTTGTATGAAATCTGTGGCTTTTACATGCCATTTAAAAATGGCCTCTTGGATGATTAGGCTTGAAGGCTTGAAATGCACATTTACTTGAGGGCAAACCATCCTAGAAATATGGTAGACTAGAGTCACAGGGTAACAGGAGTGACTATTTATTTTAAGCCTCATTTTTACCAGGACCAGATGTTTTGTCCACAGTGAATCAGTTATTAGATGATATTTTTTAATAGACCCAAGACATTAATCCTCTAACATCGCCTCCTCTCAGCAGGGACAAATGCAAGGGTGATCCAGAAAGGAGACTGAATGTTTGTACGTAGCTTGTACAAACCATTTAATTGCTTTTGCCGGAATGAAATGATGTGAGGTCTTGGCACCAGGAATTTGGGTGATGGAGTCATTAAGAAAGAAAATTACAAAGCTCAGAATGTTTTTCTGGGAAGTCATGGGCACAGCCCTGAAAAAAGTGGCTATATTATGGAAGATTAATTCCCACTGTAGTCAGCAGCACCAGCTGTTTGTGAGATCCTAATGGAGAAAAAGTAGGGCAAGCTAAAAGATCAGTGAACAAGACAATCCATGTCTCCAGATTAGCAGTTGTTCCATATATTTGGAAGCAGTTCGCTATTTAATTTTATTTAATTTAAGGCCCCAAAGATGTGCCTAATGAAGTGCAGGTTACTAAGTCACTGTAAAAACCAGAGAGGCATGAGGGAATAATGGATTTTGGATAATTCGCACAGATTATCATTAAGAAAAAAATATCTCTCTGAGGCAGAGTACTTTCTAAACATACCTGTTTCCTGTTCTTCTTCTCTTGTTACCCACCTGAGTTGGATGGCTATGTGGTTATTTCTAATTACGCCAGAATGGTTTTTGAACATGAGCTGAGAATGTGGAAATCTTCCTATGGTTTTGTCTTCCTCTTCCAGTTGTCACTCCCAGGAGAAAGGAAAGGCTTTTTAATTAAAATTAAAATAAACAAGCAAACCCCAGTGATATGGGAAGGAGGATGGGCTGTGCCTAAAGAGGTTGGATTCTGATTGAGAAGGCTGGGTGTGTTCTGTGTATTATGTTCTGTGGCCATTGTGTAAAAGTGGCCACAGTCCCCTGTTTTTCCACCTGGGATTCTCTCTGGCCAGTCCTTCACTCTGCAAATAGAGTTAGAAATATCTGCAGAAGCAAGAGATATTAGTTAGGAGTCTCTGGCAAGTACAACAAATTGAACTGCAGTGGTAAGTAATAGACTTCAAGACATAAACTTCCCACCTCTGGAGTTAGCCATTCAGTGTATTTTTCACGTAAATGGAATAGAGATTTTACAGTGGAATAATGTTTACCCTTTGAGCTTTAGAAATCACCATATTTGTTTATAAAGTTAGGTATTTTTAAGAAATGCTATTGAGGGACTTCCCTGGTGGTCTAGTGGTTAATACTGCCTTCCAATACAGGGGGTGCAGGTTTAATCCCTGGTTGGGTAGCGAAGATCCCACATGCCTTGAGGCCAAAAATCCAAAACATAAACAACAAAATTCTGGTAAAGAATTCACGGACAGTGCACGAGACCTCAGTTTGATTCCTGGGTTGGGAAGGTCCCCTGGAGAAGGAATAGCCTTCCCCCTGCTGTATTCATGGGCTTCCCTGGTGGCTCAAATGGTGAAGAATCCGCCTGCAATGGGGGAGCCCTGGATTTGATACCTGGGTTGGGAAGATCCCCTGGAGGAGTGCATGGCAATCCCCTGCAGTATTCTTGCCTGGGGAATCCCATGGGCAGAAGAACCTGGCAGTCTACGGTCCATGGGGTCGCAAAGAGTCGGACACGACAGAATGGCTAAGCACAGCACAAAAACCAGAAGAAATATTGTAACAAGTTCACTAAAGACTTTAAGAATGGTCCCCATCAAAAAAAAAAAAAAAAAAAGGGAACCTTAAAACCAAAACCAGAAATGCTGTTGGAATTGTCTTCAGAGGTTGTTTTGAATGGCATGAGAGAAAAATAAACAGTTCTTTTGCTGATCTTTGCTGATATTCACCCATTTTACTCAACATCTTTGGCACTAAATGTCATGTAACTATTTCTAAACAAATCAAAGCTACCCTCAAAGAAGGTGAGTTATTATTGATTGCTGGGGAGGTTTCACACACAGTGAATCTGTGGGAGCACCATTAGCTGCATTCTACAGCTGTGAAAACTCACCAACACAATAACGATGTGAGAAAGCCAGGATCTGAACTCTGACCTGTGTGACTGCAGAAGTCCAGGCACTTTCCACTGTGTCACTGTTCCCTGAAAGAGGGACATTTGCTACTTATAAAGATGTTTGAAATAACGTTTTGTAGATTCTGAAGGCAATTTTCAAAAATGAGTTTTAGAAAAACTTTGAATATAATGAAAGCTGAGTTGGAGCCTAGTGACCTCTCTATTTCAATGATTATGAATTCATTTGAATGTAGAAACTCAGCTTCTTTAAAAAAAAAATTAGTGTTATGACTGACAGTGGTTTTCAAACTGTGGTCTTAAGCCCTGTGCTTTGGAACCACCCAGAGATGGTGTTGCTCTTTGACGTGGGTGAGAGTAATCCCCCATCAAAACCCTAGGTCACACAAGGCCCTGCTCGGGCTCTCCTTTGGCTCAGATGGTGAAGAATCTGCAGGAGATGCAGGTTTGATCCCTGGGTTGGGAGGATACCCTGGAGAGGGGCATGGCAGCCCACCTCAGTATTCTTACCTGGAGAATCCCACGGACAGAGGAGCCTGGCAGGCTACAGTCCATAGGGTTGCAAAGAGTCAGACAGGACCGAGGGACTAACACTTTCACTTTCCTGAAGGTCACTCTAAGACCAAGTGTCAGAGACACTCTGCTTTATTTCAATTGGAGTATAGTTGCTTTACAATGTTGTGTTAGTTTCTGCTGTGCAATGAAGTGAATCAGCCATACATATTCACATATCCCCTCCTTCTTGAGCCTCCCTCCCACCACCACCTCATCCCACCCCTCTAGGTCATCACAGAGCGCTGAGCTGAGCTCCCTCTGCGATACAGAAGCTTCCCACTAGTTATCTATTTCTGCAGATGGTGACTGCAGCCACGAAATTAAAAGACGCTTACTCCTTGGAAGCAAAGTTATGACCAATATAGATAGCATATTCAAAAGCAGGGACATCACTTGGCCAACAAAGGTCCGTCTAGTCAAGGCTATGGTTTTTCCAGTAGTCACGTATGGATGTGAGAGTTGGACTATAAAGAAAACTGAGTACCGAAGAATTGATGCTTTTGAACTGTGATATTGGAGAAGACTCTTGAGAGTCCTGTGGACTGCAAGGAGATCCGATCAGTCCATCCTAAAGGAAATCAGTCAGTCCTGAATGTTCATTGGAAGAACTGATGTTGAAGCTGAAACTCTGATACTTTGGCCACCTGATGCAAAGAGCTGACTCATTTGAAAAGAGCCCGATGCTGGGAAAGATTGAAGGCAAGAGAAGAAGGGGATGACAGAGGATGAGATGGCTAGATGGCATCACTGACTCAATGGACATGAGTTTGGGTAAACTCCGTGAGTTGGTGATGGACAGGGAGGCCAGGTGCTGCGGTCCATAGGGTCGCAGAGAGTTGGACACGACTGAGCGACTGAACTGAACTGAGCGTGTATATGTCAGTGCTCCTCTCCCAGTTCATCCACCCTCCCCTTTCCCCTCTGTGCCACTTGTCTGTCCTCTATGACTGGGTCTCTATTTCTGCCCTGTGAGCAGGCTCATTTGTACCATATTTCTAGACTGCACAAATGGGCATTAATGTACGATATCTGTTTTTCTCTTGTCTGACTTACTTCACTTGGTATGATGGACTCTAGGTCCATCAATATCAATACACATGACCCAGTTTCATTCCTTTTCATGGCTGAGTAGTAGTCCAGTATGGATCGCTAGTACTTCTTTATGCATTCATTTGTCGACAGACGTTAGGTTGCTCCCACGTCCTGGCTGTTGTAACTAGTGCTGTGTGTCTGGCTGCTTCTTCACAGGCTGGGGCTTCAGCATGGGCAGCAGCTACCACTTCCACAGCTGGAGAGTGTTTGTCATCGTCTGTGCTCTGCCCTGCACCGTGTCCCTTGTGGCCCTGAAGTTCATGCCGGAGAGCCCGAGGTTTCTGCTGGAGGTGAGTCAGTGCCCCACCCCGTGCGAGGCTTGCTGTCCCGGTCTCTTGGTCCCAGGTCGGCTTTGACCTGGCCCGTCATTAAACCCGTCGTGATGGTGGCCTGCCCAGGATGCGAGGACTGCCAGAGCTGGAGGGACAGAGCTCACAGAGTGCAGAGCAGCGGCACTGCCTCCCGAGTCTGGGTGGGGCTGGAGGGCACCCTCTTGAAGATGCTTCCGGTACCCATGCTCCCCAGAGGTCCTGATGACCTTCAGAGCTGCATGAGCGGGACTTCCCTGGCAGTCCAGTGGTCCTCTCCAACGTGCTTCCACTGCAGGAGGCACTGGTTCAATCCCCGGGCAGGGAACTAACATCCACATGGTTTGAGGCAGAAAACAAAACAAAACAAAAAATGCCCAAAACAAAAAACAAAAAGCCGCATGGAGTTTTTTCCATGTTACAGCAGTGACCTGGGTTGTCGATCTTTCTCTGCTCCCCAGCCCTTCAAGACTCTTGTCTTTGCAGGACCTCTCTCCTCCAGAAGGCTGCTCCCATAGTCCTGTGAGGTTTCCAGCTGGATGGTGGTGGTGGTGGAGGCTTGCAGCGGTCAGACGGGCAGGGCTGGTGGAAGGGCAACAGGACTCCAAGGCTCTTACAGCCCCAGTCCTCAGAGTCCACTCACTAGCTTCCTTCTGACTTTCTGCAGACTTTCCTGTTGAATGTCTTCTTTCATCCCATTGATCAGGGGCAGATGCAGCAAAAAGTTTTTTTTTTTTTTTAATCCAAGCATGTCTCAGAAGCTTTGATGTGTATTAGCTCTCTAGGACTGCTGTAACAAAGCTACACAAACTGAGTGTCTCAGAGTCACAGAAATTTGTTGTCTCCCAGACCTGTTGGCTAAAAGTGCCAAATCAAGGTGTTGGCAGGGCCACACTCCCTCAGAAGTCCTTAGGGCAGAGGTCCCCAACCCCTGGAACCTAGTGCCTGGTGATCTGAGGTGGAGCTGATGTAGTGATAACAGAAATAAAGTGCACAATAAATGAAATGCACCTGAATCCTCCCCAAACCATCCTCTGCATCCTGGTCCATGGAGAAATTGTTTTCCATGACATAGGTCCCTGGTGCCAAAATGGTTGGGGGCCACTGCCGTAGGTCAACCTTCCCTTTGCCTCTTCCAGCTTCTGGGTGGGTTGCTTACATTTAGGGTGGTCCTTGGCTTGCAGCTCTTTCACTCCAATCTGTCTTTGTCACCACAAAGTATTGTCTCTGAGTGCCTCTAGGTCTTCACTTGGGCTTCTTCTTATAAGGACACCAATCCTGTTGGATTAGGGGTCCATCCTACCCCAGTATGACCTCATCTTAATTACATCTGCAGCAACCCTACTTCCAAATAAAGTCACCTTCTGGGGGCACTGAGGGCTAGAACTCCAACGTATGGAAGTGGTGTGGGGGACACAATTGAACCTGTTATATGTTGGGTCTTGGCTTTAATCGTCCAGAGAGGATCACGGCTCCCACCTGCAGTCTCTTCAGCCTAAAAACTACAAGTGGTTACTCACAGCCTATGATGATAATAATAGCCAGCATTTACACCCCGAAGGCACAGCCTGATTACCCTTCCAGGATGGGCTGCGACAGAAGTTTGTCCTGGTTTTTCACAAGCCACAGATTGTAACATATCCATGGCCAACGGCCTAAGACGTGGGCATCAGCACCCTGTTGTCTCTGTTGGGTTTTCCACCTCTAATTAGCAAAGGATTGTTCATGTCTCTCTCCTTGGTTTTACCAGATGGGCAAACACGACGAAGCCTGGATGATTCTCAAACACGTGCACGACACCAACATGAGGGCCAAGGGGGCCCCGGAGAAGGTGTTCACGGTGAGTGTGTGGTCACCTGTGCCAGCCGGAGGGGGCCTCTCCTCTTCACTGTTTTGGTTTGCTAAAAAATAATTTTACTGCATAAGCACATCACGGAAAATTTGTCAAAAAGGAAATAAAGCCCTGGATATTCTGCATCATATTACTACATCATAATTATTTTTTGTATTTGATGGATTCCTTCTTGGTACCACTAATTGCTCAAAAATAGCAAAGGAAAAAACTAGCTGTATTCGTATGGAGATAGCCAGATGTACCTATATTTACATATAAATATATATGATTTAAGAGCACTCATAGACATTCTACATGTGTCTAATAGTATTCAGAATCATCCTTTTTTTTTTTAAAAAATATTCATTTTAATTGGAGGCTAATTACAGTATTGTGGTGGTTTTGCCATACATGGACATGAGTCCGCCATGGGTGTACACTGTGTCCCTTGTCCCAAACCCCCCCTCCCACCTCCCTCCCCACCCTGTCCCTCTGGGGTGTCCCTGGGCACTGGCTTGGAAGGCTCCGTTTCATGCATTGAACTTGGACTGGTCATCTATTTCACATACAGTAATACACATGTTTCAGTGCTATTCTCTCAAATCATCCCACCCTCGCTTTCTCCCACAGAGTCCAAAAGTCTGTTCTTTACATCTGTGTCCCTTTCCCTGTCTTGCATACAGAGTCGTTGTTACCATCTTTCTAAATTCCATGCGTTAACATACTGTATTGGTGTTTTTCTTTATGGCTTACTTCACTCTGTATAATAGGCTCCGATTTCATCCGCCTCATCAGAAGTGACTCAAATGCATTCTTTTTTATAGCTGAGTAATATTTCATTGTGTATACGTACCACAACTTTCTATCTATTCGTCTGCTGATGGACATCTAGGTTGCTTCCATGTCCTGGCTATTATAAACAGTGCTGCGATGAGCATTGGGGTACACGCGTCTCTTTCAATTCTGGTTTCCTCAGTGTGTATGCCCAGTAGTGGGATTGCTGAGTCATAAGGCAGTTCTGTTTCCAGTTTTTTAAGGAATCTCCACACTGTTCTCTATAGTGCCTGTACCAGTTTGCATTCCCACCAACAGTGTAAGAGGGTTCCCTTTTCTCCACACCCTCTCCAGCATTTATTGTTTGTAGACTTTTGGATAGCAGCCTTTCTGACCAGCATGAGATGGTATCTCATTATGATTTGCATTTCTCTGATAATGAGTGATGTTGAGCATCTTTTCATGTGTTTGTTAGCCATCTGTATGTCTTCTTTGGAGAAATGTCTGTTTAGTTCTTTAGCCTATTTTTTTGATTGGGTCATTTATTTTTCTGGTATGGAGTTGCATGAGCTGCTTGTATATTTTGGAGATTAATTCTTTATCAGTTGTTTGATTTGCTATTATTTTCTCCCATTCTGAAGGCTACCTTTTCACCTTGCTTATAGTTTCCTTCAGTGTGCAAAAGCTTTTAATTAGGTCCTGTTTGTTTATTTTTGCTTTTATTTCCATTACTCTGGGAGGTGGGTCATAGAGGATCTTGCTGTGATTTATGTCAGAGAATGTTCTGCCTATGCTTTCCTCTAGGAGTTTTATGGTATAACATTTAGCTTAAACTTTTCTTATACATGTGTATGTGTTAATCATTCAGTTGTGCCCAACTCTGTGCGACTGCATGGACTGAAGGGGCACAGAGGATTGACCTCTCAGAGTACAGGGTCTCCTCCTTCCTTCTCTCTACCCTCCTCCTCTTTTCTCCCTCTTTAGTTCCCTCCCCTCCCCTATCCTCTCTGTGGAATTAAACACATTTTTCTCCTTGACTCATGCAAAGAAGTTTATGTCTTTTGAGTTTGAGCCCATTTCCCAAGAATTTTCCCACATGTGAAGCAGTTTATTAATATGCGGTATTTATTCCACAATAACCCTGCACTCTCCTAAGAGGAATCTTTGGGTAGATTCAGTTCAGTTCAGTTCAGTCGCTCAGTCGTGTCCGACTCTTTGCGATCCCATGAATCGCAGCACGCCAGGCCTCTCTGTCCATCACCAACTCCTGGAGTTCACTCAAACTCACGTCCATCGAGTCAGTGATGCCATCCAGCCATCTCATCCTCTGTCGTCCCCTTCTCCTCCTGCCCCCAATCCCTCCCAGCATCAGAGTGTTTTCCAATGAGTCGACTCTTCGCATGAGGTGGCCAAAGTACTGGAGTTTCAGCTTTAGCATCAGTCCTTCCAATGAACACCCAGGACTGATCTCCTTCAGAATGGACTGGTTGGATCTCCTTGCAGTCCAAGGGCCTCTCAAGAGTCTTCTCCAACACCACAGTTCAAAAGCATCAATTCTTGAGCACTCAGCTTTCTTCACAGTCCAACTCTCACTGTCCTCTTCATTTGTGTGTCTGTCCCTATAACTATAAATCTCCTTGACCTTCCACCTCTGTATAAATCTCCTTGACCTTCCACCTCTGTCTTGCCCTGCTTGTCCCATGCAGGCCCTTACAAACTGTGGTTTTCCTAAGGTTGCCTCTGGAAGGATCACTTCTAAACTAACCACAGACAGATTGATACTTTGTGTAAAATAAATAACTAATGAACACCTGCTATGTAGCACAGGGAAGGCTACTTAATGCACTGTGGAGACTTGAATGGGAAGGAAGTCCAAAAAAGAGGGGACATATATGTATGTGTGACTTCCCAGGTGGTGCTGGTGGTAAAGAATCCACCTGCAATGCAGGAGCTGCAGAAGGCTCGGGTTTGATCCCTGGGTTGGGAAGATCCCCTGGTGGAGGGCACGGCAAACTATTCCAGTATTCTTGCCTAGAGAATCCCATGGACAGAGAAGCCTGGTGGGCTACAGTCCATAGGGTTGCAGCGTCAGACGTGACTGAAGGGACTTCGCATGCACGTGACTGATTCATTTTGCTTTATAGTAGAAACTAATACAACATTGTAAATCAACTGTTCTCCAATAAAAATTAAAAAAAAAAAAACAACCACAGGGTTGCCTGACTGGGACCCCTTTTTAGAGAAGTGGTCTGACTTTCTCTTTTTAACAACCCATTCTAACGTAAACAGTTTACTTTTAAGAAATGAGATCTTTCTTGGCCTGAAAATCAATCAAAACTCCAAATTCCAAAGGTGAAACTGATCCCTTCCTTCAGGACTAGAATTCCTCATTTCAGGAAGGGTGTGCATGCCCCAGAAGAAAGCTCAGGCAGGAATCAGTGAGCAGAGGGCTCTGAGACCTGGAATTTTGTCTTTCTCCAACAGGCATGCCAGTCACCAAATCCTTGGGCATAAACTCTGTTTTTAGTAGTTTCCACCCCTCCACAGGAAAAGGGAATTAGAAAGGTTATGGACTCAGTATTTCCATAACTGATGCTAGAAGCTCAGCTTCTCTGTACACAAGGGCAGAATCGAATCTCAGAGACAGTTTTGGATGAAGTAGAAATGAATAGCTTTATTGCTTCGTCAGGAAAGGGTGGGGGGCCACAGCACGCTAATGCCCTCAGAAATGTGTGTCCCAACTTGGGGAAGATAGTGAGAAGTTTCATAGTAATTGCTCAAAGAGGATGTGATCAGCTCATGGACGTTCTTCTCATGGGTGATGGGTTGGTGGTGAGTTAAGTAGGAGTCAGCATCATCAACCTTCAGGTCTAACTAGTCTGGGGTCTACATGCTTGTGGGCAGCATATCGTCATTAATAGTTAACTTCTCTCACCTGGAGGGGATTTCAGGATCTGTGATACAGCTCAAAGATACTATGTGTATCCACTGATGTGGAAACAGGACCTTGCTCCAAGGCCGCACTATTGTTTCTCCCTGATCTCTCATCCCTTCCCTAATTAATGACTGCTTGGAACTGCCCATTGGAACTCAGGGAAGGTCATGGAGGCTGAATGAAGGCTCTTTCCTGTAATCAAAGAAATGGGGGACACAGAAAGGCCTTATGCCCAGGAGCCCCACAGGGTCCTGCATGGTTTCTTGCTGACTTGATGATCCTAATTATGTAGGAGTGGATGACTGGATGGGACAGGGAAAAAGGGAAAAACAAATGACTGGAAAGTGTTATAGCCTCAGACCGCTGGGCTGTGGCTGGAGTCGGATGTGAATACTCAGCCCCACTGGCTGGGGTCACCTGCTCTGCTCCTGTGTGCTCCTCTCCGTGCATGTATCACAGTGAATGTACTCAGTGGCCTTGAGGAAGAGCATCGGGCAGGCTGGACTCAGTGCCCGTGGGAAGCCCTGGGTGTGGCCCTCCTCTCTCTGCCTTTGAGCTGATGGGCTTCAGGATATAACAGCGCCAGATTATGGCACCTCGGCGTATTATATCTCATAAGGTGAAGGAGTTGGAGAGAACAGCAGAAGCAGAAAGGTTACTCTGACCTCCCCTTGCTCCCCCTTATTCCCTGAAACAGGCCATAAATCTCCCACATGAAAGATGCTTTCCCTGAACCAGGAGGAAAGAAGATGTTGTTCTCAAGAGCTATGGCCGTTGTCCCTCAGATGAAGAGGGCTATATAAGCAAACCCTGTTAAACAAACCCTTATCATCCTAATTACTTCTTCACCATTATTCACCCAAATCCCTTTGTTTTGTCTGTTCCTCACAAATTTACTGTTTCTAAGGCTTCCCTGGTGGCTCAGATAGTAAAGAATCTGCCTGCAATGCAGGAGACCTGGGTTCCATCCCTGAGTCAGGAAGATCTCCTGGAGAAGGGCACGGCAACCCACTCCAGTATTCTTGCCTGGAGAATCCCATGGACAGAGCAGCCTAGTGGCTTATTGTCCATAGGGTCACAAAGAGTTGGACGTGACTGAGCAAGTAACACACACACACACACACACACACACACACAGAGTATAAAAGCTTCCTGCACTGGTCACTTCTTCGGGACTTCATTCTCTTGTGAAGACTCCCGCAGATACGTAAAAATTTAGTAAAACGTGGGTCCCTTACTCCTGCTAATCTTTTCCAGCTGTGCTGTCTCAGTCGCAGCACTCGGAATCTTTCAGTTGAAGAATCTAGATCCATGACCGGGGATCAAACTCAGGCCCCCTGCATTGTGAGCGCAGAATCTTAGCCACTGAACCCCCAGGGAAGTCTCTACTCCTGTTAAATCTGTCTTTGCTAGTTTAGCTTCCAGACCCAGTCAGGGAGTCTAGGATGGTAGAGGAGAAATTTTTCCTCCCTTACAGGGCCCTGGCTTCACCAGCCCTGTTTGCTGCCTCACAAGCTTCCAAAATGTGCCCTGGGCAGGTGTCCCTAGGACACCTTTGCAAAGGAGAGGTGTTGAAATATTCCCTTGAGAACTGCTGTTCTGCATGGCTGGGGGGTGGGGGGGGGGACACGGGTCATATTATAGTTTAGACCAAAGGAAAGCCAAGCATCCTACTTAATTGTAAATTAGAGTAATTGTGCTTGCAGCTGTCAACACACCACTCCCAAATCCCTAGGGAATAGGGTGTTATTTTCCCCAAGAGGAAAGCAAAGACAAAATTTGCATTTTTTTAGATGGTACCACAAGGCACGTGGGATCTTAGTTCCTCTACCAGGGATGGAATCCAACAGAGCCCACTGCAGGAGAAGCATGGAGTATTAACTACCAGACCGCAAGGGAAGTCCCATTGAATGTGAATCGTAACGTGTTTCCTGATTTGGGATCAACTTTCCCCTGGTGGCTCAGATGGTAAAGAATCCACCAGCAATGCAGGAGACCTGGGTTCAATCCCTGCATGGGGAAGATCCCCTAGAGAAGGGACTGGCAGCCCATGTAAGTAGTCTTGCCTGGAGAATGCCATGGACAGGGCAGTCTGGTGATTACAGTCCATAGGGTCGCAAAGAGTCAGACATGACCGAGCAACTGACACTTTCCCAACACTTCCACTCGGCCTCTTTTGGCTTCAGCTGTGTTCTTGCCTTGCCTGGGTCATCTAATAACAGGAAGATCAGCTCCAGCCTAGAGGCCCGTGATGCGGGCCAGCTGGGCTCCCTCTCCTGTGTCCCTGTCTGGACCCAGGCAGTAGTGCGATTGCAAAGGCCCCACCCCCGGGAATGGCAGCGCCAGCTCGGGAGGCTCTGGTGTGCTTATACACCTGCAGTTTTAGGAAGAGCACCTATGCTTTTGCTAGGTTCTCTAAGGGGTATCCAGCCCAGTCAAGAGTTTAAGAACCACTGTGTTCAAGCTTTAGAAAAATGAAGCCGCGCCATCCTGGGCTTGGTGCTGGGGAATTAAAGAACCACTTGTTTCTATTTCAGTGACTGCATTTCCTGTGTGATATTCAGCCTCACGTCTCTCTCTCTTCCTTTGTCTCTTTATATCCTCAGTCCCTTGGTTGAAGAAAGAATGGGAGACGCTCTTATGACTAAAGCCTTTTCTCCCCAGAAGAAAGATTTATTGGAAGAGGTGCTAGAAACTCTTTCTGAATTTTTCGAGTAGGCTCTTCCATTTTCTTCTGATTTGGTCTGTGAGCATAGACCTTGATAACTTGGCTAAGAGTCTGTGCGGTCAGAAATCTTCTTAACATGACTGTTAGTTATAGAATTCAGTGGTTGTCTTACACATTGATTAAACTGAAAATCACTGTCTTAATGAGTCAGGATTACTCCTTGGAGCTATCTGCTGATACTGGACAAATGGACACTTTCCAGGGCTCTTGTGTTGCTGAGTCCAAGCTTGGTCTGCTCACCACACGACAGGCCAATAAATCGAGAGAGGAGGTGTTGAGGCAAGGAAGAGAGACTTTATTTGGAAAGTTGGGTGTCCAAGAAGATGGTGGACTACCATCTTATTGGGGTCTGGGTGCTAGTTTCTTTTATAGAATAGAGACAGAGAGGAGATGAGGAAGTAAAGTAAAAAGGCCATAAATCTTGCAAAATATCTCCTGGCTCAGCCAGCCTCTGGGGGTGGGGGGATGTGTTCATTTCTTCTTTCCTGCAGCCATCCACAGGTGGGCAGGGTCGTGGTGTTTCCCTGTGAGCTGAACAAAGACACTTTAGTTTAAAGTCAGTAGAGGGGTGGGCTTTCCAGCTGGCTGTCGTGGTAAAGAATCCACTTACCAATGCAGGAGGTGAAAGAGATGAAGTTTCCATCCCTGGGCCATGAAGATCCCCTGGAGAAGGAAATGGCAACCACTCCGGTATTCTTGTCTGGAGAATTCCATGGACAGAGGAGCCTGGTCAGCTACAGTCCATAGGGTCACAAAGAGTTGGACATGACTGAAGCAACCTAGTATGCATGTAGAGGGGCAGAGTTCCCCAAGCAGGGAAAGCTTACAGCTGTAGACAGCATCCTTTTAGTAACAAAAGCCACAGAAAGCAAAGGTTAAAGAAACATATCCAATATGAAGTCAGATTCTGTTCTTCCCTGTTACACACAGCCTTATTCCCACTTCCTATCTCTTTGATTTCCAACAGAAAAACCAGGGGTAGCAAGGAAGACCTAATTTCTCTTTTTAAAAAGTGAAATAAAGTTGCTCAGTCATGTCCGACTTTTGTGACCCCGTGCACGTAGCCTACCAGGCTCCTGTGTCCATGGGATTTTCCAGATAAGAGGACTGGAGTGGGTTGCCATTTCCTTCTCCAGGGGATTTTCATGACCCAGGGATGGAACCCATGTCTCCCACATTGTAGGCAGACGCTTTACCATCTGAGCCACCAGAGAAGCCCCTTTACAAACAAACTGAGGTACAGTTGGCATGTAACACTGTGTTAGTTTCAGGTGTTCTGTATAATGATTCGGTGTTTGTATACATCGCAAAATGATCAGCACAATAAGTCTCAGTACCATCTGTCACCACACAGTTACAAGATGTTTTTTCTTGTGCTGAGGACTCAAGATTTACTTTCTTAGCAACTTTCAAATAATGAATATAGAGTATTATTAACTATTATCAAACCAGTCCATCCTAAAGGAAATCAGTCCTGAATATTCATTGGAAGGACTGATGCTGAAGCTAAAACTCCTATACTTTGGCCACCTGATGCAAAGAACTGACTCATTGGAAGAGACCCTGATGCTGGGAAAGATTGAAGGCAGGAGGAGAAGGGGATGACAGAGGATGAGATGGTTGGATGGCATCACTGACTCAATGGATGTGAGTCTGAATAAACTCTGGGAGTTGATGATGGACAGGGAGGCCTGGCGTGCTGCAGTCCCTGGGGTCGCAGAGTCGGACACAACTGAGCGACTGAACTGAACTGAACGGAACTACTGTCACCATGCTCTACATTACATCCCAGGACTTATTTTATAGCTGCAAGTTTGTACCTTTCGACCCCTTTCTCCTGTTTTGTCCAACCTTCCCACACCCCTCCCCTCTGGAAACCACCAATCTGTTCTCTCTGTCTATGAGCTTGGTTTTCTGTTTTTGTTTGGTTTGGTTGATTCTCCAAATATAAGTGGGATCATGCAGTACTTGTCTTTCTCCATCTGATTTATTTCACTTGCCATAACGTCCTCAAGGTCCACCCACGTTGTTGCAAATGGCAAGATTTTATATTTTATGGTTGGTTAGTATTCCTCTGTGTGTGTGTGTGTGTGTGTGTGTGTGTGTGTGTGTATCACATCTTCTTTATCCTTTCACTTATCAATGGCCACTTGGGTTGTTTCCTTATCTTCACCTTTATAATAATACTGCAGTGAAGATGGGAGCACGGTTACCTCTTTGATTTAGTGTTTTCATTTCCTTCAGATAAATATCCAGAAGTAGATTCATAGATCATATGGTAGTTCTATTTTTAATTTTGGGGGAAACCTCCATACTATTTCCCATAGTAGCCTCAGCAGTTTACATCCCCACCAACAGTGCAGAAGGGTTTCCTTTTCCCCACATCTTAATGGACACGTGCTATTTTTTGTCTTTTTGGTAATAACTATTTTAGCAGGTATGAGGTGATATCACAGTGTGGTTTTAATTTGCGTTTCCCTGATGATTAGTGACGCTTAGCATTTTTTTCACCTGCCTATTGGCCATCTCTGTGTCTTCTTTCGGAGAAGGCAATGGCACCCTACTCTTGCCTGGAAAATCCCATGGGTGGAGGAGCCTGGTGGGCTGCAGTCCATGGGGTTGTGAAGAGTCAGACACGACTGAGCGACTTCACTTTGACTTTTCACTTTCATGCATTGGAGAAGGACATGGCAACCCGCTCCAGTGTTCTTGCCTGGAGAATCCCAGGGACGGAGGAGCCTGGTAGGCTGCAGCCCATGGGGTCGCGAAGAGTCGGACACAACTGAGGCGACTTAGCAGCAGCAGCATGTCTTCTTTGGAGAACTGTCTATTCAGATCCTCTGTCCATTTTTTAAATTGGATTGTTTGCTTTTTTTTTTTTTTTTTTTGCTGGGAGTTGCATGGGTTCTTGATATATTTTGAATATTAGGCCCTTGTCAAATTTATGATTTGCAAATATTTTCTCCCATTCAGTAGGTTGTCTTTTCATTTTGTTGGTGATTTCTTTTGCTGTGCAGAAGGAGGACTTAATGTCTTTTATTCTGGTGTATGTAAAACATGTCTTACACAGGGCTTCCCTGGTGGCTCAGTGGTAAAGAATCTACCTGCCGATGCAGGAGACATGGGTTTGATCCCTGATCCAAGAAGATCCCACATACTGTGGAGCAGCTAAGGCCATGTGCCACGCTATTGAGCCTGTGCTTTAGAGTCCAGAGGCTGCAACTACTGAAGCCTCGTGCCCTGGAGTCTGTGCTCCACAACAGCAGAAGCCACCACAATGAGAAGCCCACAGACCGCAATTAGGGAGAAGCCCCGACCTGCCACAACTAGAGAAAGCCCGTGCAGCCACAAAGACCCAGCACAGCCAAAACTAAACAAAATAATTAAAAAGTCTTCCAGAGCAAGCTTTCTCTCCCAACACACACACACACACACACACACACACACACACACACACACACACACACACACTGTTGTCTCTGCAGGCTCTAGACTTCTCTGATGTTAATGCCTATTAAGGATAGACCTGTGAATTTTAAGGTGCAGTCAACGCTATTATGGGCAAGTAAGATATAGATAGGACCTCAGTGTATTTCCCAAAGCCATAACTGAGTGAAAAAACTCCGAATCATCTGTCTGCAGTGGGACATATCTACCTGAGAAAGATCGCTAAGAGATGCTATGTACAATATTGGTTAATAATTACTGAACTAGAGGGTCACCAAAAGCTCCTCTAGCCCTAAGGAAGTTAATAAAGTCAGTTACAGTCAACTGAAAATTGAAAAGTCAAAGTAAGGTTGAAATTCCCTAGCCCGTCTTTCTTCACAGGTTTCCAACATTAAAACTCCCAAGCAAATGGATGAGTTCATTGAGATCCAGAGTTCAACAGGAACTTGGTATCAACGCTGGTTGGTCAGATTCAAGACCACTTTCAAGCAGGTAAGTTTGGAGGGAGGTGGGTGGGCGAGAGGGAGGCTTTATGGTGAGCTGTAACGAGAGTGGATGAGGAATAGAGATTCTGAACACGCCCGTCAACCCAAGGCACAGTGATGGGCAGGAAGCAACATCTGGGTCCTAGCCCACACCCATCTCCAACCCCTGTGAGCCCTGAACCACAAAGTATCTAATCCTTAGTTTCTTTTCTTTGCTTTTCTTTCCAAAGGCAGAGATTTTGAATGTAGATACAATGTCTAGTCCGAGAAAGCACCGTTCTTTCTAGCACCTTCTTCTTCTTCTTTTTTTGGTCTGAGAGTTATGTTTTATTCAGTGGGAATTTTTAGAACTTCAAGCCCAGGAGACAGCAGCTCAAGTAACTGTGAGAGAACTATCCAAGGAGGCGAGGGCGGGGGAAGCCAGATATATAGGAGTTTTGCAACAAAGGGCAGGTGGTCTGACAGTCAAAAGTTTATTGTTAATGAAAGAAAACTAGATATGCCAAGTTAAAGAATTTAGTGCTTTTCCTTGCCTGGGAAGATGTCTGGGCTCACTGAAATTATTCCTTTTATATGCACTCAGCTATCTGGGGCCATTGTCCTTCCTGTGTTTTCACACCCTGAGTTTCCTCAGGGCTCCCCGTGGGGAGAGGCTGCAGTCTGGTGGCTGCTAAAAGGCAGGTACTGTTTTCCCTTCTGAGTTCCCTCAGGGTTCGCCAGCTCGCCTTCTGGTGATGGCTGAAGTCACTGATGAATGAGACCAAAATGACAGGCAGTATTCCGCTTATCAGTTCCTCCTCTTGGCCCAAAGTTCGATCCATATGTGGGAGGCATTTCAGGATCGGTTTTTGCCCCACAGTGCTGGGCGTCTCATCCTAGACTGGGTGAAAATTCTTGCTGATGAGCCACTGCAGTGGCATTTTCTCTTTAAATAAACTGTGGGAAGGAGGGAGGGGGTGAAAGACAGGACCCTTTAAGGTTTGTTGGTGACCTCTGAGAAAGTCTTTATGAAGGGCAAGGCCATTTCTCCAGAGAAGCGGTCCTGTGAGGCAAGCCAGCTGTCAAACACTCAGGCAGGCATCGGCCAGGATACTGAGCCTGCATAACCCTCTTGGGGCAGGGTGGTTCAGTGTTTGAAATAGCGTCCATTGCCACTGACGGGGAGGCGAGCTCAGGGCTGCGCAGCACCTTGACATCCCCACTCACTGTGCTTTTGGTCCCATGCACCATTGTGTTCGAGGACGCTGCAGGACTTAGAGCGTGACACCAGCCGAGAAGAACAGAAGAGGGTTCCTTGTTCCTTGAGCAGAATCGCTGCCTCTGGAAGACATTGCTGCCTGTTCTGTCTGCGGGTTCCTAAGCAGTGTAATAGAGAATCTTAAAAAGGAGCTCTTCCAAGTCACAAGTTTCTGCCTTTAACCACCCATCTCTGCTGTGGGTTACAGGTCTGGGAAAACGCTCTGTACTGTGTGATGGGACCCTACAGGATGAACACGCTGATTCTGGCTGTGGTCTGGTTTACCATGGCTTTAAGGTAAGTTCTGTCTTCCTTAAGTTAATTAATAAAAAGCTATCACAAACGTAGACAGTGTAGTGCTGGAGAAGATTCTTGAGAGTCGGACTGCAAGGAGATCAAACCAGTCATTCCTAAAGGAAATCAACCCTGAATATTCATTAGAAGGACAGATGCTGAAGCTGAAGCTCCTGTACTTTGGCCACTTGATGTGAAGAGCTGACTCATTGGAAAAGACACTGATGCTGGGAAAGTTTGAGGGTGGGAGGTCCAGACGGGCCACAGAGGATGAGATGGTTGGATGGCATCACCAACTTAATGGACATGAGTTTGAGCAAACTCCGGGAGAGAGTGAAGGGACAGGGAAGCCTGGTGTGCTGTAGTCCATGGGGCTGCAAAGAGTCAGACCCAACTTAGCAACTGAACAAAAAGTTCAGTAATTTTCTTGTGCTTCCCGTTCCTCGTCTGTACGTTGGTTCTAACTCATATAGAGTCTGTGTCAGATTGGATGGTTTTGGCTATGACAGACAACCCACTCTAGTGGCTTCTCCAACAAGGAAATTTCTGATCCTTTGTAACAAGAATTCCATGGAGAGGCAGCCTCCAGGTGGGGATTCAGCCTCAGGCTAGTTCTCATCTGCTAGCAAGATGCTGCAGCTGCTCTCGGCATCCTCAGACATGGAAAAGTGTCCCAACAAGGAAGAGGCTGCCTTTCTCTGAGATTGATTTTAAAAAAAAATATATATATTTTTTACTTGGTTCTGCTGGGTCTTGGTTATGGCTTGTGGGATCTTTGATCTTCATTATAGCATGCAGAATCTTTAGTTGCTGCATGGGTGACTTTTTTTTTTTTTTTAGTTGCAGCTTGCAAAGTCTTAGTTACGGTGTGTGGGATCTAGTTACCTGACCTGGACCCCTGCCTTGGGGGGATATGGAGTCTTAGCCACTAGACCACCAGGGAAGTCCCTGAGCTCCACTTTTTAACATCAAGGAAACCTTTCTCATTTTTGCTGGTGGCTCAGATGGTAAAGACTTTGCTTGTGATGCAAGAGACCTGGGGTTCGATCCCCAGGTTGGGAAGATTCCCTGGAGAAGGAAATGGCAACCCACTCCAGTATTCTTGCCTGGAGAATCCGATGGACAGAGGAGCCTGGCGGGCTACAGTCCATGGGATCGTAAAGAGTCAGACATGACTGAGCGACTAACACTTTCACTTGAAACCCTTCTTAGAAGCCGCCAGCAGACTCTGCCCACCCTCACGTTATATTAGCCAAATGTGTGTCACAAGGTTCACGGCTAAACCAGCCACTGGTGAACGGGGTGTGATTTCCCCATGGCTTCAGACTAATCAGGATTTGCCTCTCAGCTGATGACACTGTTAGCTTTCCTGAGCATTGACACCCAAACAAAATCAAAGCAGGGAATGAATGTTGGGTCAGCAGCTGTCAGTGTCCTTGTGGATATTAAATGGAGAAGACAGAGAACCTTTGCGATAATATCCGCAGCAATAAAGTAAATGAAATGTAACGTGACTGAGGATTAGCTGGCTCCTCTCTTAAATAGTAGTCTTTCACCCTAGTCATTTTATTCACCTCCAGATAACATGACCCTTCTTTCCGTGCCAGTTTTGGGGCCCATTTATAGTGTTAAGAGGCTGTTTCATAGCACGGATAAAGTGCAATGGTTTCTGGCACGTCAGTAAGTGCTCAGTAAATTGCTATTATCAGCTAAAATCTTTTGGTGAGATTTTAAACTTTCATCTATGAAGTTGTTTTGTTCACCACCGCCCATGGCCAAAGACACATTCCCCTCGACCCAGCGAACTCAGCTGGCTTTAATGACCTCCTGGGTTATGGGAGGAATGTGGGAAGCCCTGCTCTTTCCAGTATCTAACCAAGTGTCTTCCTATAGATATTGATGGAGACCCAAACAGTCTCCACCAAACAGGTAAGGTAGAAGCAGACTGCTCACTTCCACTCGTCCCATCCAAGCTAGACGAGAACACGGAACACTTCAGAAGCTAAAATGTAGGCCCTTGGATCCAATTCACTGAAAGTTTTAAGAAATTTCCTTACGTCTAATTTAATTTTGTCAAGTAGGTGATGACTTTCCAATGTTGGAACCTCAGAGAGATCTGGTCTCCCTTCCTTCCCCCTCTATTTACTCCCTTCTGCCTCTTCCATGTAGTTCTCTTTTATTTTTCTGTTTATCATTCTAGTATTTCTTTTTGTAAATTTAAGCAAATATATGTATATTTACAAATTTCTTTATTGTTTCCTTATGAGAAGGAACTGCAGGAAAGCAGTTTTGCATTTCCTTTTTGTATTCAACAATATATTCTGGAGCTCTCTCGTACAGCTGGATAGAGATTCACATTCTTTTTTTTTTTTACAGTGGCATAGAACGTGTGCATAGCTCTTCACAGTACAACTCTACACTTCCTTCAGTCGGAACCTTGCTGCCAGATTGTTGGGAAGTTTTCAGACATTTGTTGTTGCAAACAGTGCCACAGTGCATCACTCTTTGTGGGCTTCTTTGCATTGGACAAGTTAATCAGTGGAATAGATTCCTAGAAATAGAATTATGGAGTCGAAAGGCGATAAATCCACCAGTAATTGTTGTAGGGACTGAGCAGTTCGCCTCAAGATGGTATTGCAAAATGCGGTCCTCTTCCCAGCAATGCATTAGAGCACCTGCTTACCTGCAGCCTCACCATCAGAGTTTTTGCAAACTTCAAGGTTTCGGGTCTGGTGGGCGAGAGTGATAACACAGTGTGGTTTTAACTTTCACTTTTCGGGTTATGAGTGGGGTGGAGCATCATTTTTTGTACGTTTCATGGCCATTTTTTTGAGTTGGTGATCTTGAGATTTTAGGTATAAAATGTCATCTGCAAATATAGTTTTACTGTTTGCTTTGTAACTTTATATTCCTATGTTCTTTTTCTTGTGTAGCCAAGTTAGTTAAGACTGATTAATTAACTGAGTTAGCTAACACTACAACGTAGTGTTAAATAGTAGTGATGACATGGGTATCCTGGTCTTATTTCTTATGTTAGTGGGAGTGACCGCAGTGTTTCCCCCATTGAAAGATCCTTCTTTTGGAGTTGAGATATATTTATATATATTTTGGGCTTCCCTCGTGGCTCAGATGGTAAAGAATCTGCCTGCAATGCTGGAGACCTGGGTTTGATCCCTGGGTCAGGAAGATCCCCTGGAGGAGGGCATGGCAACCCACTCCAGTATTCTTGCCTGGGCAATCCCATGGACAGAGGAGCCTGGTGGGCTAAGTCCATGGAATCGCAAGAGTCAGACACAACTTAGCAACTAAACCACCAGCACGATATATATTTTTACATGCTAAGGAAGTATGCATGAATTTCTAATCTATTGGCGTTTTAATCAAGAATGCATGTGGTTTTTTTTTTATCAAGTGCCTTTTTGGCATCTATGAAGACGATTGTGACTTTTTTCCATTAGATCTATTTTTATGAGTTACATTTTCTAATGAACCATACTGGCTCATTTAAAATGGGCTTGATTTACATCATGTCAGAAATGCAGACTCTGATGGTGTTGCTGCTCCAATATTCTTTCTTCTCTATTACAGTTACTATGGACTGACAGTTTGGTTCCCTGACATGATCCGGTATTTTCAAGATGAAGCGTACAAGTCCAAAATGAAGGTGTTTCACGACGAGCATGTGTATGGTGTCACAATCAACTTCACGATGGAAAATCAGATTCACCAACACGGGAAACTTGTGAATGACAAGTAAGTGAGGGACTGTGGACTTTCCTTAGATCAAGAGGAGTTTGTGTGGGTACTGTCTTGGGGAGGGAGGCATTGGCCAGATAAGAATTCAATATGGTGGGGATTGAGCTCTGAGACTGGTAGAAAATCACCTTTGGCCTGGGCTGCCAGAGACTCGACAGTGCCCCCTGGTGGCCTTGTCTCTAGCGTGCAATTCCCCATCATCCTGGCTAGGGTTGATTGATCAAGGAGGGTCAACCAGGCTGTCTTGTCTGAGACCTCAGAGAGCCCCTCAATGATGCCTGCCTGGAGGGAGGGCCCAGAGGTCCGGCACCAACTCACAGCCTGATTGTTGAGCTTTTTCTTTGATTCTGGATGCTTCTTCAGCAGCAAGCCCAAGGCTAATATGACACTATTTTATGATATTCTTTCACCTATTACTGGCTTCCCCGACAGCTCAGTGGGTAAAGAATCCTCCTGGAATGCAGGAGATATGGGTTTGATCCCTGGGTCAGGAAGGTCTTACTTCCAAGTGTCTATTGGCATGGCCCTTTGCCATCAAGAGTGTTGTCGTCCTTTGGGGAAAAAAATTAGAGCAGTGTTAAAAAAGTCCTGCCCATGTGCTCTTCAGGGCTTCCCTGGTGGCTCAGTGGTAAAGAGCCCACCTGCAGTGCAGGAGACACAGGGAGACGGGTTTAATCCCTGGGTCGGGAAGGTCCCCTGGAGAAGGAAATGGCAACCCACTCCAGTGTTCTTGCCTGGAGAATCCCATGGACAGAGGGGCCCGGCAGGCTACATAGGCCATAGGGTTGCAAAGAGTTGGACACAACAGTGCTCTCGCAGACAGACCTCTTCTTCAGTCTGACTCCTCTTTCTACTCCTGGAACACTGAGATGGATAGTCCAGACCGCTGGGCTTTAAGAATGCCTCCTTGAGGTTGCCTCCAATGGCCCCAAATGGGTCAGGACAGCACAAAGTTCCCTCCAAGCCACGTGATCCACTAAGCTGAGCATTTTCACCTCTGCTGTTTGCCATCTTGAATTATCCTTAGCAAGTTCACTGGGTCAGGGGAGGGCTACACCAGAAACCCCACAGCCCAGGCAGTTCAGTGTCGGTGATAGACGCTGCCCCTTAGTTCATGCACCTGTGCAAGAATTATCGCCAGGGATGCTCTCCTCCAATGCCAGCTCTGCTTTTCCAGCCCACACCCAGCTATGTGTCCAGGTGGCTGTGCCCGTTGACTCTTAGCCACTGTGGGAAAGAAGTATGTGTCTGGATGAAGTCCAAGGAGGGGGTCTTGGGCCGTCTAGTTCACGTTACTGGCCAGACCTTAGCAAATGTTCTCGGTTATTTAGGATGAGAAAGAAAGTGTGATATGAAAAGAGGAATGTTATTTCTATAAATATAAGGCCTTTGAGGAAGGAACGTTAGGCGTGACTATCAGCAGACGTGGAATTCAGACTTTCAGATGATGTTTTAAAATGCCGAGGCTTAGTCACAAACATCTCCACGTTTACATGCCCATGTGTGCACACGCCCTCGCTGGGGACACTTGGGCCACTGGAATCTGCCGAGAGTGGCCACTCCAAGGATGGCAGTTCCAAGGCTGATGGTTGGTGGTGGGTGGTAATCCCCCCGGGATTTCTCACTGTTGGGGCTCTTCAGTATAAAGCCAGAGATCTTGCATTGGCATTGCCAAGGAAGAGAGGTTGCCCTTCTTGGGACTTCCCTGGTGATCCAGCAGTTACGAATCCTCCTTCCAATGCAGGGGACTCAGGTTTGATCCCTGCTCCAGGAAGTAAGATCCCACATGCCTTGATGCAGTTAAGCACTAGATGAAAAAAAAAAAAAAAAGCCTGTGATTTGCAGGAAGACCCAGCACAGGGACCACCCCTCCCCCCCACCAAAAAAAAGAAGAAGATGAAATGTTGCCCTTCTTTATTAGAATGCTTTGGAAGTGGTGAAAAGTAAGGGATGTTATAGATGGCTAGATGTCCCTCTGGTATGATGTTATTCCATGGGGAGACAAATTCTTTAAAAGAGACTTCATCTGTGAAGTCGCCTCTATTCAGTGACACTCTATTGCGGTGTTACTATAGTGGCGATGGTGATGACAATGATAACAAGGCTGATTAAGGCTGAGTATTTTGTAGATAATCTCATATGTTGTTGTTCAGTCACTAAGTCGTGTCTGACTCTGTGACCCCGGGAACTGCAGCCCACCAGGCTTCTCTGTCCTTCACGATCTCTCGGAGTTGGCTGAAACCCATGTCCATCGAGTCCATGATACCATTTAACCATCTCATCCTCTACCATCCCCTTCTCTTCCTGCCTTCAATCTTTCCCAGCATTAGGGTCTTTTCCAGTGAGTCAGCTCTTTGCATCAGGTGGCCAAGGTATTGGAGCTTCAGTTTCAGCATCAGTCCTCCCAATGAATATTCAGGATTGGTTTCCTTTAAGGATTGACTGGTTTGATTTCCTTGCTGTTCAAGGGACTCTCAAGAGTCTTCTCTAGCACCACAATTCAAAAGAGATTAGGAACCTTGGAAACTAAGGAATTGAATGTGGGTTTGTTTGTTTTTCTTGAGTTATGCTGCCACCTGCTGGTCACAAACTAGAAAACATCTGACCTGTGGGAATCTTGAGCCTCTTGACAAGTTAAATGCTTCACATTCGTTAACATTGTCCTCACTCTTACCAGTAGTCCCCTTTTGAGTTTATCCACACTTTGCTGACTAAAAATCTGGGTAAAATTATTTACTTTATTAGCTACCACACATGGGGGAAGATTACTTTTAGCAGGGAGAGCAAAGAGAAAGAAAGTCTAGAAGAGAGAAGGTTGATTTCATGCGTCATAGTGACATGCTACACACACAGTTAAAAGCTCTTTTTAGCGAGGCATTAGTAAAAATTTTCTTCATCTGCAGTGGGTGTGTTTAAGGGCAATAATGCTCTGTGAAGCTGCCAAGGATGGGAAATGTGTTAAACTTACTTTCTGGCTTCAGGTCTGAGGAAGTAGCCAAGACTTGGGGCTCTACGTTCCAAGCCTTGATGGGTCAGTAACTAGCTGAACCCTCTCTGACCTGTGCAAGCCTCTGCACATCAGAAAGTCATAATATTGAGATAAAACATCCGCCATGCTTCAGGGTTGCTGAAATTACTGTTGATGTTGTTTAGTTGCTACGTTGTGTCTGACTCTTTTGCGACCCCATGGATGGTAGCCTGCCAGGCTCCTCTGTCCATGGCAGTTCCCACGCAGGAATACTGGGGTGTGTTGCCATTTCCTTCTCCAAGGCATCTTCCTGACCCAGGGATCAAACCCATGTCTTCTTTACCACAGAGTCAACAGGGAAGCCCACTACTAAAATGCCTCAGCATAATTTAGAAATTTAGTCTGGGTTCTGCATAGTTCTTATAGAGCTTCTTCCTGAATATTTTACGACTGTGCATGCGTGCATCGTGCATTGCTTCAGTCATGTCCAATTCTGTGTGGCCCCATGGACTGTAGCCCTCCAGGCTCCTCTGTCCAATGGGATTCCCCAGGCAAGGATACTGGAGTGGGTTGCCATGGCATCCTCCAGGGGATCTTCCCTATCCAGCAATCTAACCTGCATCTCCTGAACCGCAGGCGGATTCTTACCCACTGAACCATGTGGGAAGCCCATTTTACAACTAAATAGCTACTAAAAAATGGGGTGGCTGTTCTTCCATCAGACCTTTACCCAGATTATTATTGCAGATCAACAGAAATCCTGTTGATCTGGGGATGTTTGAGCTGAGCTCTTTTATTAGTTCTAAGAGCCCTGTCATCTGCCTATAACAATTGTTTTGTCTCCTTTCTTTTCTTTTTTATTACATCATGAAATATATCAAATATACAAAGAATACAGAATAACACAACAACCCTATTCAGAGCATCTAGCTTTGTAAAATCATAAACTACGCTGCACTGACTTTGGGCTTCCCTTGTGGCTCAGCTGGTGAAGAATCTGCCTGCAATGCAGGAGACCTGGGCTCCATCCCTGGGTTGGGAAGATCCCCTGGAGAAGAGATTATAGGCTACCCACTCCAGTACCCACAAGGGCTTCCCTTGTGGCTCAATGGGTAAAGATTACGACTGCAATGTGGGAGACCTAGGTTCGATCCCTGGATTGGGAAGATCCCCTGGAGAAGAGAATGGCTACCCACTCCAGGACCCACAAGGGCTTCCCTTGTGGCTCAATGGGTAAAGATCATGACTGCAATGTCGGAGACCTAGGTTTGATCCCTGGGTTGGGAAGATTCCCCTGGAGAAAGGAAAGGCTACTTGCTTCCGTATTCTGGTCTGGAGAATTCCATGTACTATATAGTCCATGGGGTCACAAAGAGTTAGATACGACTGAGCGACTTTCACACTGACTTCAGATTTTAATGTAGATTGAACATCACTCACTCGGTTGCTCTTTTTGATGTTGCTTTTCTTCCTCCCAAGGAGTAATGATCACCACAGTCATAAACTCGGTGTTTTACACACATGCGTGATTTTACACTTTCCCACGTGTTTGTGTATCTGTAAACACTGTACAGCCTTCTTCTGTGTGCTTTAAGTTTTAGGTAAATATCACGCTTTGTTACAGATGTGAATGTATAATTCTCATACTATAAATTTTGCAATTAGGTTTTTTTTTTTGTTATTTTTAGGCCACTTCTTTTATTTTAAATATTTTTAATTGAGGTATAGTATTGTGTTGATTATAATGCCAGTGCTAATGGGTATCCTGACTTCAGTGGGGGTAATTTGGGTGTCTTACTTTGAAGTATGACACTTGCTATGTTTTGATTGGTCTTCTTTATAAAGTTAAGGAAATTCTCTTTTAAGTATGCTGAGAGTGTTTATCATGAAGGCATACTGAATCTGTCACATGCGTCTGTTATTTTCTGCATCTATTATGACAATCATATGGCTTTCTCCTTGGACCTATTAATATGATAGATTAAAGTAATATTTTTTCTGGATATTCAACTGTACTTGATTCCTGGGATATATCTTGATCATTCCATGTGATTTTTTTTAAATGGTAATACATCGACAGATTTGATTTACTAATATTCTTTTTTGTGTTGTTTAGATGTTTATAGCTGTTTTATTCATAACTGTCAAAATGTGGAGGCAACACACATGTCCTTTATTTTTTATTTTCTACAGAAAATTGTGCAAATATTTCAGATTGGTTTTCAACTTATTATTTTGTTAAGATTATTTTCAGAGCTGTTTATGTTCACAGTGAAATTTCGAGGAAGTCACAGAGATGTCCCATATACCACCTGCCAGAACTACCCTATTATCTAGCAGTGATCCAAGATGTCCTTGTGTAGGTGAATGGATAAATCAACTGTGGTACATACTGGCCCTGGAATATTATTTAGTGCCAAAGAAGTAAGGGGTCAAGTCATAAAAAGATGTTGAGAAACCTAAATGCATGTTCCTAAGTGAAAGAAACCTCTCTAAAAAGGTTTATGATTTCAACTGTATATCATTCCTGAAAACGCAAAACTATGCATGTCAGTGGTTGCCAGAGGCTAGGGGGGAGGGAATTATGGACAAATAAGCAGAGCTCAGTGGAAACAGTCTGCGTGGTGCCGTAGCGATGGACACATTTGCTAAAATCCAATTGGCACTAGTTGTAAAGAATCTGCCTGCCAATACAGGAGATGAAAGAGATGTGGGTTTGATCCCTGGGTCTGGGAGATCCCGTGGAGTAAGAAATGGCAATCCACCCCAGTATTCTCGCCTGGAAAATCTTACGGACAGAGGAGCCCTGGCAGGCTGCAGTCCCTGGGGTCGCAGAGTTGGACACGACTGAGCATGCACGTGTGCACGCGCGCAGACACACACACACACACACACACACACACACACAGAACTACTTATGTTCTATTTAGGGTTTTTGCATTTAAATGAGATTGGTGTATATTTTCCTTATACTATTCTTATTGATCTTTGGTGTCAAGGTGTTATGTGGCTGAGCCATGGTGGCTCAAACCATAAAGAATCTGCCCGCACTGCAGGAGACCTGGGTTCGATCCCTGGGTTGGGAAGATCCCCTAGAGTAGGGAATGGCAACCCACCCCAGTATTCTTGCCTGGAGAATTCCATGGACAGAGGAGCCTGGTGGGCTCTAGTCTATGGGATCACAAAGAGTGGGACGCATCTGAGTGACTAACACACACACACACACACACACACACACACACACGTGCACGCACCAAGGTTATGTAACTGAAAGTGGGGTCTGGCTGCTCACTGCTCAAAAGCCAATACAGAGGCCAGGTTGGCAGAAAGGAAAGTTTGCTTTCTTTTGGATGCCGGCAACTCAGCGTTGGGGCAAGGGGAGGAGGTGGACATGTGTCCAAAGGCCAAGCTCCCTCCACTGATGATCAGAGGGCAAGAGCTTTCACAGACGGAGGGAGGGGGCTACATGCAGAAACAGTGCGGTTGGCTGACAGTCACCTTGAAATTGGTCATCAGTGGTCTGACCAGTGGTATCTTGACTGTTTTAAGTGCAGTTGATCTTCAGCTCCAGGATTGGTTTGTTTCCAGTTCTTTGAGGCCGATTCTAAGAACTGTGACAGCGCACGTCACGGCTAGTCTGGTCATCATGCAGGCAACTTCTCCACCTGGTGGGGGCATCCGTATCCATAAGACAGCTCGCGGACATGGCTCAGAATATGGTGAATAGGCCTTGAGAGGGAGATAAGGCCCCTGACCATGTGTAATGGCTAAATTATTATCACTTGCTCTCCGTTGACTGTTTCCTTTGTTTCTGCGTGTTTTCACTTCTCTGATGGAACTTACTCTTTGGCTAAAGTTTTTCCACAGACAGAAGGCAGGCTGAGGACATAGGAGGCAAGGACCATAGTATCCTGCTCCTTTTCAGTTATACCCTCTTTTAAAAAATGTTCTAGGATCCATGTAAAGAGACAGTGTGAGATATGGTGATTTCAGCACTTAGGGGGCTGTAAGCGTAAGAGAAGATGGAGAGAGTAAGTTGGATTTACTGGCAGATCCCCTGAGGCATAAGGATTTGTCCTTAGAGAGTCTGTCTGGAAGACGCAGCACCGGTATTTCCCATCATATACATCTGCTTCTCCGTGAAACAGTATTTCAACCATTTGATGGCCATCTCCTAACTCTACTCCTTTCTTTCCCAGGCTACTTATAGTAAAGATACCTCTCATTTATAAAACCAAATACTAGCATTGGAAAAAGTCATCTCCTCAATAATGTTCTTTTAAAGATTTTAAAATACAAGCCTGCAGAGAAGAGACTTGCCTGAAATCTTTTAATGAGAGTCCTAAAAGCTGAACTCTATTCTTCATTTTTTGGAAGGTAGTGTCAGAGATGAAGTAAAAGCCTGATGCCTGTGTGTGGAGAATTTAAGAAGTTACTTAGAGTTATAGAGAGAATTTAAGAAGCTGCATAGAAGTGATAAACACAAGACCCTCTGTTTCCTTCATTCTTTAAGCAAAATGAGCCCAAGCATGTATTCTCTGAAGTGATTTTCTTTTTTTCTTGAAGATTCCTTTTATGTGGACCATCTTAAAAGTCTTTACTAATTTATTACAATATTGTATCTGTTTTACGTTTTGGGTTTTTGGCCATGAGGCATGTGAGATGTTGGCTCCCTGACCAGGGATCGAACCCTCACCCCCTGCCTTGGAAGGCGAAGTCTTAGCCTGCCAAGGAAGTCCCCTGATGTGGGCGGTTTTCTCATTCCTTCATCTCAGATTAGGACCTGATATCAGATAATGTGTGAGAAACTAGAGTTCCGGGTCTTTCCTGGAAAAGTTTCTCTTTTATTTCACTGTATGTGGAAGGCTTATTGTAGGACGGTCCATGTGTGTGAGCTTTGGGAAAATAGACCCTTTGTTTACTTTCTCTCTGAAAGGTGATATAAATGATGTGAAAGAGAATTCACACTTAACAAAAAGTCAGTTGAAGGGCATACATTATATATCATGCCTCTGTGCCTTAGCATATGCTCTTCCCTTTGCCTGGAATTCACTTGCTCTGCATCTTGGCTTGGATAGCTTTTATTTATCCTTAAGGAAAAGCCAATATCATGGTGTACCCGACTGTATCATAAGTGCCCATCTGCAGTGATCTTGTGGCTTATCTCTAATCTTTTTTAAAAAGCAGTTTATATCTGGTCGCGCTGTCTTCATTGTTTTTCCTAATAGTCTTTCTCTAGTTGCGGCGAGTGGGGGCTGCTCTTCGCCGTGTGCGTGAACTTCTGAGTGTGGTGGCCTCTCTTGTGCGGAGCACAGGCTGCAGGCACACGGGCTCAGTAGTAGCCTGAGAGCTTGGCAGCTCCGCAGCGGGTGGAATCTTCCCGGACCAGGGCCTGAACCTGAGTCCCCTGTGTTGGCAGGCGGACCCTTATTCACCGCACCTCCAGGGGAGTCCTACGTATGTCTGAGCTCGATAGTTATCACGCCAGATTTTAATTGTCAGGTTTCTTGTTTCCCCCTTCAGCTTTGAGCTTCTTGAGCATGAGCCCATTCAAGTCTAAATCATGGTGACTGTGTAGCTGCGGCTTCTGGTATAGTTTAGATCACCTGGGGGATGAAGCACTGGCTGAGGGTAGCTGAAATAAAGCGTTTGTAATAATAATTCCACCACAGGCTCTGGATCACCAATGGCTTCTGTTTCCTTAAAGGAAGGGTTCCACAAGCTACTTCTGTTAACTTTTCTTTCAGCCTTTGAGACCTCCTGAGTGAAGCATCTTGGACCAGTTCAGTATATAAATTAGAGATCGGAGGAGATGATTTATATAAAAGACTCATAAAATATGCCTTGGACTTTTCTCCTTTTATCTCTCCTTTTATAACTTTGGCTTTTTATAACTCACTTGGAGATACATTTTAAGGTCTGCTGGTGTCAGACCTGTTATGATTTATGGCCCTTCTTTCTCACCCACCTTCGGCAGAACATTAAAATATCACCGGAGGCCACATCACCAGCCCATTACTGTATTAAAGAGAAGGATATATTAAGAAGGGCAAAGACCCGAGACAGGTTCCAGGAATAGCTTTCCTGAGTAAATACAGTCAGCATACAAATTACATTAATTTTGAAATCAGAGCCATCTTCCTGTAACAAAAGGCTTGGTGATCAGTTTTTCCATAGAAATAGGAAGAGTTCAGCAGTAGCTTTTGGAGGCTGATTCAAATTTAACCCTAAGAAAAACTGTTGGAAACAATTTGGCTTTCTTGATCAGAGATTCTCACGTTTCCTAAAGTGTAATAATCTGGCATCTTCCTCTGGTGATTATAGTTCAAGAAGTGCAGGTTGGAATGAAGAGAACTCCCATCTTTCGTAATAACCTCCCATTTTATTATTATTATTTTTGTGTGTGTACCTAAGTTACGTCAGTTTATTTTACCTTTTAAAGGTTGGAGTATAATTGCTTTACGATGTTGTGTTGGTTCCTGCTGTGTAATCTTATGTGTACATAAATCCCTGCCTCTTGAGCCTCCCTCCCACCCCCCCCCCCCACATCCCACCCCTCAAGGTCATCACAGAACACCAGCTGAGCTCCTGTGCTTCACAGCAGCTTCCTGCTAGCTATCTGTCTTACACATGAAAAGTGAAAGCGTTAGTTGCTCAGTCGTGTCTGACTCTATGTGACCCCATGGACTGTAGCCCACCAGGCTCCTCTGTCCATGGGATTCTCCAGGCATGAATGCTGGAGTGGGTTGCCGTTCCCTTCTCCAGGGGATCTTCCCGACCCAGGGATCGAACCTGGGTCTCCTGCACCGCAGGCAGATTCGTTGCCATCTGAGCCCCCACAGGGTAGTGGATGTAGGCCAATGCTACTCTCCCAGTCTGTCTCCCGATTTTATTCTGATGCAAGTGTTCTGGGGACTTCCCCTTGAGAAGTACTGGCCCAGGCCTTCTTATTGCTGAGAGGTCTTTTTGTCAAAGCTAGTAAGATGTGGTTCTAGGTGAGGGTTCTCAGCAGAACGTAGCTGAGAGTGAAGAGTAGGGGGCCCTGGCCATCGTGTGTGCTGGTGGATGGAGTGACCTGGTGGCCCTGAGGAGCAGCAGTGGCCCCCAGTGCCCTGTGCTGCCTCTGTCACTGGGTCCCCACTGAACTGTAATTGTCTGTTGGCTCCGTTTCTTTTCCCCATTAGGCTTGAGGGCAGGTACCGTATCTTTTCTGTCTGTGCTCATAGCACCTAATGCTACCCTCGGTAAAACTTTTGCTTGAGACTGAATCAGTGACTGGATAGACAGATGAATGAATGAATGGGGTTGAAATTCTTCACAAATGAAGACGCAGCCAAAGGTTTCTCACTTAATAGCCTAACCAAGCTTGGGACGCACAGCCAGGAGAGGCTGATGTCCCTGTGTGTAAGTCCATGTTTTGAAGTGTCCTGTTGCTTTTTCCTTTTAAGTTTGTGTAGGAGTTGAAGGCATGCAACAGCTCCGGACGTGGGCTGTGCCTCACAGTTATCCAGGGGTTTTACCTCTTACTGGCTGTTTCGGTTTTAAGTGAAAAAGTATTATATACACTTGGGATAAAGAAAAATTTGTCTGAGCCCGGTGGGCTACAGTCCGAGGGGTTACAAAGAGTCGGGTACAGCTGAGTGGCCACCACGTTCCCTTTCAGCCCCCGGTGCACCTCCCCAGGGCCGCACACACCCGCCCGTGTCTGCGGCACTCTCTCCAGGTGTGTGCGATGCACTCGCAGCTGTATGCGCGTTATCCTTTCTCACACGAAAGAAACTCACATGCTGTGAATATCATGCTGCACTTATTTATTTTTTTTCAGTTAACAATACGTCTTAAACGTGGTTCCAGATTAAGACACACAGATCTGCGGGTCCTCAGTTGCTCGGTTGTGCCTGACTCTGTCCGACCTCATGGACTGTAACCCATCAGGCTCCTCTGTCCATGGGGTTTCTCAGGCAAGAATACTGGAAAGGGATCTCATTTCCTTCTCCAGGGGCTCTTCCTGAGCTAGGGATTGAACCTGGGTCTCCTGCATCTCCTGCATTGGCATGTGGCTTCTTTACCACTGAGCCACCCCATGGGTCATGGTCCACGGGTTTGCAAAGAGCTGGACGCAGCTGAGCACCTGAGCACCTGTAGCCGTTATAACAATTAGGTGGATGGCTATGTGTGGTGCCTGTCTATCTGTCTATCCATTCTCTCTATCGTCTGTCTACCCTATCTGTCATCTATCATCTGTCTCTCCTATCATTTACCTGTGCCCTATCTATTATCTATCATCTATCTATCTATCCATCTATCTTTCTAGTAAGCCATTGCTGTTATCAGCAATGTTGCAGTGAAGGTCAGTGAATGGATCTCTTTGAATGCATGAGCAAGTATGTGTACAGATTTGTAGAGGTGGTATTCCTAGGTCAAAGGGATAGTACGTTTCAATTTTGCAAAGCTGCTCTCCAAAGAGCCTGCACCAATTATGTTCAACAGTGTGGATAACATTGCTTATATTCCCCCACATTTTTGTTGGTTCAATTTTAAAAACAAAAATTCTGAGGCCCTCCTACGTCTATTGCCTTTAAACCTTTCAAGACCAGCTAAGGGATATTCCTGTTTTTAAAGCTCCTAAACTGAGATATTATGAATATTTTCACGTCACGCTATTTCATCTTTCCATGATTCTGATGCAGAAAGCCCATGAATCTGCTTTTGGGAATCATGGATTGATGCCTAGAACACTGTGTGTACCTGGACTAAACGTCAGCTCCCACAGTCCTGAGGCTCCTCTCTGTTTGTAAATACACAGTGAAGAAAAGGGGAACTAGTTTGGGTTGAAAATAATGTGCTGGAACCTTTTAATTTGCGATTCTTCTTCTTCTGCCTTTCTGTGTTTTCTGTGTCAGTCTCAAGTCTCCTTTTTTGTCTCCTGGATGAATCATTTGGGAGCTATTTTTTTTCCCCATAGGTTCACAAAGATGTACTTTAAACATGTACTCTTTGAGGACACGTTATTTGATGAGTGCTATTTTGAGGATGTTACATCAACTGATACCTATTTCAAAAACTGCACCATTGAATCGACCATCTTTTATAACACAGGTAAGAGCACGAACAGGGTGAGCTTGGTGTCTAGAAATTGTCCGACTGCTCAGCCATAAGCTTTAGGAGTAGTAAAGTGTTCACTGGTGTGTGTGCTGAGTCTTGGGTTCTTGCCTCATGCAGGGCACAAAGAAGTTGCCATGCCAAATCATTTAATCTGTCTGAATCTCAGTTTGATCACATGTAAAATAGAAATAGAAGCACTGGGCAAGTGTTCTGATCTCAACAAGACTGATGCTATATGCTCAGGGTCTTTGTAGGAACAAATTGTGACCCAGATTAAAAAAAAATAGCATTCCAAGAGGGTGATGTGTTATGCCTGGAGTACATTCTTGAAGACCTAGCATAATTTGAAACTTATAAAATTCTCACGATAATACATGAAAAGGAAAGACTGCATATTTTCAAGCTTTATGCATGAAATAAGATAAAAATATTTTAAAATTACACCATTTCAGACTTCCATGATTAAAAAAAAATCACAAAATTCCACCTCTCTCTCACTCATTATTTTTACTTCTCCCTTTATGAATTAATACCAAGTGAAGCTGGGTTTCGAGGAAACTAACTGAGCTTTACTGGGGGCTTCACCAATACTGTCTCAAGTAAGAAATGTACCAACATCCACATCTTACAACTAGGAAAACAGAAGCTTAAGCAACTTACATTAAGGCCACAGATAAAAATTCCCCCACAGGTAACAATTCCCCCACAGATAACAAGTGAGGGAAACTTGGCTTCATCCCTTAATTGTTAAGCTGTAAAGTCTGTGAGGCTTCCTCTGAAATAGTTGCATTGTGTCTGGATCAATGCTTTGTCCCTGGCATTGGCACCATGGCACAGTTTAATGCGAGAACTTCTTTTTCCCCTTCATGACGCCAATCTCAAACAATTCAATATCTGGTCCCTAAATATCCCTTGGTCTTTAAATAGTCCATTATGGAACTTATCTTTCTAATTTATTTTTAGCCTGAACTTAAAAAAATATTGGTGAGTGTTGTACATTTCGTCTTTGGCATATCTTTTATTTTCTTCTTTCAAGTTTCAGTGATGCCTCTTTGCTTGCTCTCTTTCTCTTTTTTTCAATGTCAGCAAGTACATATTATTTATGTAAAATATTTTAGGAGTTTCAAAGATGAAATCTGCTATTTCATTAAGGTTTTATATATATATATAATTCTATGAATGTATGTATTCATATAATTTAGTAACACTTCACTTTCACTTTTCGCTTTCATGCATTGGAGAAGGAAATGGCAACCCACTCCAGTGTTCTTGCCTGGAGGATCCCAGGGACAGGGGAGCCTGGCGGGCTGCCATCTATGGGGTCACACAGAGTCAGATACAGCTAAAGCAACTTAGCAGCAGCAGCAAGCCCAAGTAACTTTATGTGTCTGTATACTTTGTATGTATGAACTACACTACTCCCAGGTGACGCTAGTGGTAAAAAAAACCCTCCTGCCAATGCAGGAGGCATAAGAGCCACAGGTTCAATCCCTGGGTCAGGAAGATCCCCTGGAGGAGGGCGTGGCAACCCACTCCAGTATTTTTCCCTGGAGAATCCCTTTGGACAGAGGAGCCTAGAGGGCTGTAGTCCATAGGGCCGCAAAGAGTTGGATAACACTGAAGCAACTTAGCCTGCACACAGGCACTGTATATATTTATATGTTCTCACATATCACAGTATGACATAGATGTTCATACACACTACACATAATTCACGAACATATATTCACTGTATACCGGCACACATTCTATGTACACAGGTGCAGTGAAGTCTGTATGTTCACACTTATCCATGTGTGTACAGACATGGGCAACATAGCAATTCATTTAGTAGGGTCTGTCCTTACTACTCTTCCTAACATTTAGAAAAGTTATGAAACTTATATATGATCATTGCAAAAGTTCAAACATTAGGAAGGACACAGAGCTGAACTAAAGCCTTGTTTCCATCTGGCGCTTGGCTTCTGAAATCTTTTCTTCTTTTTCCAGACGGAGCTGCTACGTAACAGTGTCCTTGCAAACTTTTCATGTTTATTCACATAGGTAACATATTTGTTTGTTTAAAAGTAAATTGACTATATAGCTCATATTGTTGTGACACTGCTTTTTTAAACTTAATATGCCATAGATATGCACCGTCTAACGTGGTAGGTGAGTGAGAGCTCAGTTGGGTCCGACTGTTTGTGACCCCGTGAACTGTAGTCCTCCAGGCTCCTCTGTCCATGGGATTTCCCAGACAGGAATCCATGCCCTCCTCCAGGGGATCTTCATGACTCAGGGGCTGAACCCAGGTCTCCCGAATCTCCTGTATTGGCAGGTGGATTCTTTACACTGTGCCACGTGGGGAGATTGGGATTTTGCAAACACTTGTAGTCATGAAATATCAGAGCTGGGAAGCAGTGGCTATCATTAGGTGTTTCCTCTGACTTTATAGGCAGAAGCTCAGGGAGGTTAAAGAGGGCCAGCCACTGAGCCAGTTCCCAAACCCAGGTTTGTGGAGAGCCTATATAGTGATCTTTCTTCTAGAACAGCTGATGTTAGAAGGTACCAGAGAACATGAAACTGGTTCCAAAGCAAATGCTTATTTTATTAATTTTTTAAGACTTTATCTTTTTTAAGAGAAGTTTTGGGTTTATCACAAAATTAGAAGAAAGATACAGGAATTTCCATATGCTGCCTCCTCACACACCATAGCCTGCGCCATGATCAACATCCCCCACCAGGGTGGTACCTTTGTTAAAATAAATGAACATCATCACCCAAAGTCCATAGTTCACGCTGAGGTTTATTCTTTTTTTGCATAGTAAGGCTTTTGTTTTTTAATTTTAAAAGTTTTTAATTGGAGCATAGCTGCTTTACAGTGCTGTGCTGGTTTCTGCTGCACAACAGCATGAGTCAGCTCCGTGTGTGCATATGCCCCTTCTCTCCCAAGCCTCCCTCCCACCACCCCGCCCTCTAGGCCAGCCCAGAGCCCTGAGCTGAGCCTCCCGTGCCATCCAGCGCTTCCCACAGCTCCTGTTCCACGCCTGGCGGTATGTATATGTCAGTGCCACGGCCCAGTTTGTCCCCTTCCCCCACCCTCAGTCCACACGCCTGTTCTCTGCATCTGTGTCTCTGTTCCCGCCCTGTGAATAGATTCATCTGTAGCAGTTTTCTAGATTCCACATACATATTAGTGCATTTGTTTATGAAGCTGCTGCTGCTAAGTCGCTTCAGTCGTGGCTGACTCTGTGTGACCCCATAGACGGCAGCCCACCAGGCTCCCCCTGTCCCTAGGATTCTCCAGGCAAGAACACTGGAGTGGGTTGCCATTTCTTTCTCCAATGCATGAAAGTGAAAAGTGAAAGTGAAGTTGCTCAGTCGTGTCTGACTCTTAGCAACCCCATGGACTGCAGCCTACCAAGCTCCTCCGTCTGTGGGATTTTCCAGGCAAGAGTACTGGAGTGGGGTGCCATTGCCTTCTCCCATTTATGAAGCACCTCCCACAAAAGAGTAAATCAAAATTTAAAATTCCACACTCTTCACATTTTTCTTCTTTCCTCACACATTTCTGCCTAAGCTTCTAAGTCTCAAAGTTTAGTTAGAGATAGGAACAGACTTCCAGAGCAATAGGGGAGGGAAAGGCCTTTGTTCTTGGTGTTCTGCATTCAATCGGCTTGGATACATGGATAATGTGCATCATTGTAACATCATGCAGAGTATTTTTACTCTACCAAGTCATCTATTTCCTGCCTAACCCTCACAACCACTGAGCCAATGGTGTTTATTTAGAAGCATGCTCAGGTTTTTGTGACCAGCTCAATCTGGACCCAATTTTCTGGTCAACGCCTCTTATAAGCTGGGAATCCTTGAAGGAGTACCCCAGGGTGAGCCTCAGTGTCATATTGTTGATACAAACAGGCTGTTAACTGCCTTGAAAGATGTTCTACTTACACATGTCCCTCAATGAATGTTCATTCCATTTCCCTTTGCTTAGAGAAACTTACACAAGTTGTTACATTTTTAAAGATTTCTTGCTATATCTGTGGGAGAAGGCAATGGCACCCCACTCCAGTACTCTTGCCTGGAAAATCCCATGAATGGAGGAGCCTGGTGGGCTGCAGTCCATGGGGTAGCTAAGAGTTGGACACAACTAAGCGACTTCACTTTCACTTTTCACTTTCATGCATTGGAGAAAGAAATGGCAACCCACTCCAGTGTTCTTGCCTGGAGAATCCCAGGGACAGGGGTGCCTGGTGGGCTGCCGTCTATGGGGTCGCAGAGAGTTGGACACGACTGAAGTGACTTAGCAGCAGCGGCAGCAGCTACATCTGTACCTTGCCCCCTGTTGTTATTGTTGTTGTTCAGTTGCTAAGTCATGTCTGACTCTGCAGTCCCATGGACTGCAGCATGCCAGGCTTCCCTGTATTTCACTACCACAGTTTGCTCAAATTCACATCCATTGAGTTGGTGATGCCATCCAACCATCTCCTCTGTCACTCCCTGCCCTCAATCTTTCCCAACATCAGGATCTTTTCCAGTGAGTAGGCTCTCCACACCAGGTGGCCAAAGTATTGGAGTTTCAACTTCAGCATCAGTCCTTCCAATGAATATTCAGGATTGATTTCCTTTAGAATCAGCTGGTTTGATCTCCTTGAAGTCCAAGGGACCCTTAAGAGTCTTCTCCAGCACCATAATTTGGAAGTATCTGTTCTTTGGCGCTCAGCTTTCTTTATGGTCCAACTCTCATATCTGAACAGGACTACTGGAAAAACCATAGCTTTTACTATACAGACCTTCATCCACAAAGTGACGTCTCTGCTTTTAAATATGCTGTCTACGTTTGTCACCACCACGTGTTACCTTGACTTTGTCTGAGTGCCGGGGGTGGTGCTGCCTGCCCGAGGAAGGGGAATAACTCCAGTCCCTGCCTCTGCCTCACATCTCCCCAGCACTCTCCCCCTCCCTGACCCCTGTTTCACATGAACCACGTGTTTCCTTCTCTCCGCAGACCTCTATCAACATAAGTTCATCAACTGTCATTTTATCAACGTCACCTTTCTGGAGCAGAAGGAGGGCTGCCATATGGACTTAGAGCAAGACAACGACTTCCTGATCTACCTTGTCAGCTTCCTTGGCAGTCTGTCTGTCTTGCCTGGGAACATCATTTCTGCCCTGCTCATGGACAGAGTCGGAAGACTCAAGATGATCGGTGAGTTGCCAGGGATGTCACACCTGTGGGCCAGGGTGGAGGCTTAAGGTGGAGGAAAAGCAGTGGGATTTTCCTTTGTCTTTTTCAAGAAAACCCGCACAGGAAACCATGTAGGTAAGATGGATTCTGCTGGTGTAGAACCAAGTCTGCAAAACCCCAGGGCACCTTGGAGATCTCTGAGATCCCTAGTCCAGGTCAGGCACAAGCCTTCATTCCCCGATTCAGCAATTCTGTCACAGTTACGTATTCTATTAGCACTTCAGTAGGATGTTATATACATCCGCTGTACCCACTTTGTAGTCCTCTTGGTGGAAAAATACATTAAAATGCTTTTAAATAAGCATCAATTTCATTTGATGATCTTAGATGAATCTTGTTACTTTTTATTATGTAATAGTAATAACGTTCTGGGCTTTGGAGTTGGACAGGCTCATGTTGGAATCCTATCACCTAAAGGCTGTTTGACTTTGGACATGTTCCTTTTCCTCTCTGGGCCTCATTTTACAGATAAGTAGACTTATGATGAGCTGGCAGGGGTTTGTGAGAATTTAACACAATGCACCCAAAGCATCTCCTAGTGCTCGGTGCATTGCAGGCTCTCACGTCTGCCTTGCTTCATTCTGCCAGATTTGCAGCAGTTTGTTACCAAAAGACAAGCCAGGCATGGTGAGCCAGAGACGAAATATGCTTACACCCAGAGCCAGGGTAAGCGTGGGGCTTCCCAGGTGGCACTAGTGGTAAAGAGCCCACCTGCCAGTGCGAGATATGCAAACGATATGAGTTCACTCCTTGGGTCGGGAGTGGGAGGAGGAGATGGCAACCCCCTCCAGTATTCTTGCCTGGAGAATCCCATGAACAGAGGAGCCTGGCAGGCTACAGTCCATGGGGTCATGAAAGAGCTGGACACGACTGAGCCACTGAGCACAGCACAGGGAAAATGTACACAGAAGAATATGGTCAAGGGGCTTCCCTGTGGCTCAGCGGTCAAGCAGCCACCTGCCAATGCAGGAGACACGGGTTCGATCCTTGGTCCAGGAAGATCCCACATGCCCTGAGGCAACTAAGTCCGTGCACCACAGCTGTCGCGCTTGTGCTCTAAAGCCTGGGAGCCGCAACTGCTGAAGCCTGTGTGCCTGGAGCCTGGGCGCTGAAGCAAGAGAAGCCTCCGCAGTGCAAAGCCCTCGCACCGCAATGGAGAGTAGCCCCCGCTGTTGCAGCCAGAGAAAGGCCCACGCAGCACCGGAGACTCAGCGCAGCCAAAGATAAATAACAAAATCACTAAAGAAAGAATATGAGTCAAGGCCAGGGGACGGGGAGCAGACAGTAGGCTGATGCACGTGCCAAGAGTTCAGCCCCCGGGGATGTAGTTGTCGGGAAACATTAATTCCGAGATCCTAGCAGCAAGGCGCAAAGGACACAAAACAAATTGCAGAGCCTCTTTGTCAATAAGTAGTTGCGTGAGTATTTAGAATGGTGCGCCCGAGACATGCCTGTGGTTTCTGCTTTTTAATCTCGTCGAGAGGATTGTCCTGTCTCAGGCATGTCTCACGGCATGAGCTGTGTCCTCTTCAGCGACAGTGTTCTGGTTAGACCCGAAACCCGATGCGGGAAGATGGTGGCTTACCAACTTCTGTGAAGTCTGTGCCCAGCTCGGTGTCTGCCACTGAGTCCTGGCTTAGCCACGCTGTGGGACTGAGAGAACCAGCAAAGATGACCTCTTTCCTGGCTGAGCTGGAGGCACCAAGTTTTTCAGCAGAAGGTCCTGCAGGGCGGCGTGGTGTCAGAGACTGGCGGCTGGGAGTCAGCTGGCCGTCTCGGCCGGCACTGGCTTTGTGAGTCCGCACGACTTCCTCGACTGCTCTAAGATTCTCTTCCACGATGGTTAAAATAATACCTCTGTTTGCTCCAGTGAGAGTAAGTGTGTGACACTTCTGCCACTGGCCCTTTTTTTAAACTTTGGAAATACTAGTATGTAAGGAGCTAGACAAATAGCATGTTTCAAGCAGTCTCGGTTGGTCTGTGTAATAACAACATAGAGAAGAAAAACAGGTGACTGAAGCCATACATTTTTACTTGGCATTTGAACTAAATCACTTGGAGTGGCTCTGACAGGTCTATTTTTATGGGAGAAAACCCCCCACAATTTTGGAGAAGAAAAGAACAATCTTCATACAAGAAAGTGAATTTGTTTTTCTTTTTCTTTTTTTTAAAATGATTTACTTATTCATTTTTGGCGGCGCTGGATCTTTGTTGCTGCAACGAAGCAACAGGGCCTGGGGTCTGCTCTCTAGCTGCGATGCACAGGCTGCTCGTTGCAAGTGGCTTCTCTTGCCGCAGAGCGCGGGCCCTAGGATGCCTGGGCTTCAGGAGTTGTGGCACATGGCCTCAGTAGTTGCATCTCCCGGGGTCTAGAGCACAGGCTCAGTGGTTGCGGCACATGGGCTTAGATGCTCCATGGTTTGGGGGATCTTTCTGGACCAAGGAGCGATTCTCAGTCTCCTGCTCTGGCAGGCAGGTTGTTTACCACTGAGCCACCAAGGAAGCTCTGTTGTAAGGTATTGAATGTAGTTCCCTGTCCTATACAGTAAGACCTTGTTTATCCATTCTGTATCTAATAGCTTCAGGTAAGCAATATTTTTCTTAATTTTAAAATTTATGTCTTTGTTTATTTTATCTTCCGCGGTGCTGGGTCTTTGTTGCTGCATGCGGGCTCGCTCTAGTTCTGGCACTCAGGGGCTACTCTCTAGCTATGTGCATGGCCTTCTCATTGCAGTGGCTTCTCTTGTGGCAGAGCATGGTCTCTAGGGCCTGAAGACTCCGTAGTTGTGATGGAAAAGTTTAGTTGTCCTGAGGCATGTAGGCTCTTCCTGCATCAAGGACCGATCCCATGTCCCCTGTGTTGGCAGGTGGATTATTAGCCACTGCACCACCAGGGAAGTCCCCAGGAAGTGAATTTCTATCACAGGTCTTTTAAGTCCTAGGGTTGAATAGTGAATTCTGTGTCACATCCTGGAGTAGCTGAAAGAGTTCTTGGGAGATAAGTGTGGATGAAGGGTTGGGAGTGAGGGGGTTGCCCCTGTGAACTAGAATGGACCATCCCCCTCAGCCAAGGGCTCCGGGAGGGCTGAACACAGGGAGCAGGCGGGGCAGGGAGAGAGCATGTGTCCTTTCCTTCTCCACGGAGTCTCTTCTTATCATCATGAATGTATCCCAGCTGAAAATAAAGTTCTCCAGTGCTAACTAGTCGTACTCCCCAAACTGGATATCTGCAGCTAATATTTACCATTCATCGTTCTTTCTATGTTGTTCAGTCACTCAGTCATGTTCAGCTCTTTGTGATCCTATGGATTGCAGCATTCCAGGCTTCTCTGTCCTTTACCATCTCCTGGAATTTGCTCAAACTCTTATCCATTGAGTCAGTGATGCCATCCAACCGTCTCATCCTCTGTCGTCCCCTTCTCCTCCTGCCTTCAAGCTTTCCCAGCATCAGAGTCTTTTCTAATGAGTCAGTTCTTTGCATCAAGTGACCAAAGTATTGCATCTTCAGCTTCAGCATCAGTCCTTCCAATGAATATTCAGGGTTGATTTCCTTTAGGATTGGCTGGTTTGATCCCCTTTGCTGTCCAAGGGACTCTCAAGAGTCTTCTCCAGCACCACAGTTCAGAAGCATCAATTCTTTGGTGCTCAGCTTTCCTTATGGTCCAACTCTCACATCCATACATGACTATGGGAAAAACCGTAGCTTTGACTATATGGACCTTTGTCTTTATATTTTCATCTTTTGCTAATGTCTATTTCATTTCTGAGCAAGACTGTTAAAAGCTCGTACAGTGTTCTTTCTGTATGTTTAGAAAAAGGTCTGGCACACAGGGTATCAACTGCTATATTCTCGGGCCCCAGTACCTACCAGGTACTCAGTTAATGTCTCAATGTGATGTGGAGTGACCTGTTTTGAACTTGCCTTTCCCGAGACCCTGGGACAACCCCCCAGTCGAGTCTGCTGGAGCCTCATTTATCCTGCTTACTCTGCCACTGTGCCCTCTTCGGGCCAGAATTGTGCCTTGTTAACAGCAGAGAAGAAATTTTTCCTGATGAGCCCATTATTCCTCATTTATTCAATTTAATAAACATTAATTTGTCCAGAACAGTTCTCCACCAGCCTGTGTGGTCAGCAACGGGAATATGATGCTAATTGAGACAGACAGTGTCCTTGTGCTTAAGGAACAAATGATCTGTGGGAGAGACAGACATAAACTAGAAATTTCATTCAACTAACACTTAGGAAGTGCTTATTAGAGGTCAGATTTTGTTTCAGGCATTTTGTAAATATTAATATATTTAACCTTCACCGTAACCCTGTGATGGGGAAAGTGAGACAGTTCAGGGAGGTTAAGTGTCTCACTCAAGGTCACACAGGGGCAGCTGGGGTTGACCTCAGGCCTCTCCAAAACAAGGGAATAAGGACTAATGATGAGAGTGGAAGAACTGGGGACCAGAGGGATCTATAGTGGAAAGACTCACATAGTCAATCCTAAAGGAAGTTAACCCTGAATATTCATTGGAAGGCCTGTTGCTGAAGCTGAAACTTCAGTACTTTGGCCACCTGATGTGAAGAGCCAGCCCACTGGAAAAGACCCTGATGCTGGGAAAGATTGAGGGCAGGAGGAGAAGAGGGGGACAGAGGATGAGATGGTTGGATGGCATCACTGACTCAATGGACATAAATTTGAGCAAGCTTCAGGAGATAGTGGAGGACAGAACAGCCTGACAGGCTACAATCCAGCGAGTGGGGGTTGGGGGGGGGGGTCTCAAAGAGTCGGCTATGACTTAGCAACTGAACAACAGCATTGGTTCCCTATCACTTGATTTCTTTGATGATAATATTTGGTGTTCAGTAAACATTGTACACCAATGCCTATGGCTGGCCACCTTGAGCGATGCATGCAGGGCACTCATGTTCCAGTAGACAGCAGTCTCCTCCCCCTCTAGTTCTCTCCTCACTGTTGGAAAGAGGTTAGCATGCTACCCAGTCACAGCCTATCCCTCCCCAGAGTCAGCAGAATGCAGCTGGACAGTTACCATCCCCCAGCTCGTCAGCAGGGTTTGGCATGAGTCTCAGTGGCTGCAGGACTGACGGTGAGGCTCCAGGCAGAGGCCTCCTCCCCAACCCCCACCCAAGGATGCACTTGCAGGGGAGGCCAGACCAGCCTTCTGGTTCCTTGGCAACCTAAAGAGCTCCCTTCTCCAGGCTCCTGATCCCCGGTGGGGACTCTTCTCTGTTTCCCAGCTGGTTGGTTGGGACCTGCTTCTTTCCTTCCTTTCTGCCAACTATTCCCACCACATTTCAAGAATACTCTTGATCCCCGCCCTGCACCCACTCAAGACTTCCCCAGCTCTTCAGGGCTGGATGTATTGAATTTGGGTAGGATGTGACATAGCCTTCTTTGAAGGGAATCTCTTGTCATTAACTGTATCACCCAGAGTCCTGGTGGGAAAAGGAATTCACCCAAGATAGTTCTGGTGAAGACTGCATGCTGGAGCAGCATCTAAATGTGTGGGCAGGGTTGTGGGGATAGATGAGGTTGATGAGACACCCAGATACTAGTGACAGTGAGCAGCAGGCTCTGTCTCCAGGGACAGAGGGAGGAAACAGCAGTAACTGAATCCAGGGAGAGCTAGAACCAAGGAGGAGGCATCCGGGAGAAACTATAGCCCTGGAGGGATGTAATATTTGCCCCCAAAAGGGCTTATAAAGCAGGCTGGGAACTGGCATGAAATACCCCGAGCCCTTTCTCCTTGCAACTGACAAGGGAGCATAGCTGCAGGCATGCTGTCCACAGGGGTTATCTTCCTGGGACACAGGGCAGGGCTAAGGAGGGTAGCTTAGATATCTGGGATGCAGGTGGCATACGTAAGAATGCACAGCGGGGCTCTTGATCAGGTGTTCTTCTGTAGCCAGTGTCCAGTTGAACTTGAGCTCCATAAAAATGGAGTCTTAAAATAAAAAGATGATTGCCTATGCTCTGTGACAGCCTGGAGGTGTGGGATGGGGAGGGAAGTCGGGGGAGGTTTAAGAGGGAGAGGACATACGTATGCCTGTGGCTGGTTCATGTTGATGCATGGCAGAAACTGTCACTACATTGTAAAGTAATTACCCTTCAATTAAAAATTAAAGGCCTTCCCTGGTGGCTGGGTTGGAAAAACCCCTTGGAGAAGGCAAAGGCTACCCATTCCAGTATTCTGGCCTGGAGAATTCCATGGACAGTTCATGGAGTTGCAAAGGGTCGGACAAGACTGAGCAACTTTCACGTATACTGCTGGCTCAGCTGGTAAAGAATCTGCCTGCAATGTGGGAGTCCTGGGTTTAAAAAAAATTTTTTTTAAATTTCATTTATTTATTTGTTTTTGGCTGCACAGGATCTTTGTTGCCGCACTGGCTTGCCTCTAGGTGCGGCGAGGGGGAGCTCCCTCTTGTTGCGGAGCTCGGGCTCTAGGGCAACAGGCTTCAGTATTTGTGGCTCCCGGGGGCTCTGGAGCAGGGGCTCAGTTGCTCTGTGGCCTGTGGGAGCTTCCTGGGGTCAGGGATTGAATCTGTGCCTCCTGGATTGGCAGGCGGATTTGTTACCACTGAGCCATCGGGGAGGTCCCAAGAATGGAGTCTTCTGACACTGATGAATCTCAGCACCTTAGGAAGTCTGGCATATAATAGTTTCTCAACTAATATCCACCCTCTCTGCCTTGTCTTCAGTTACTCTGGGTTGGACAGTACTCAGTTCAGTTCAGTCGCTCAGTCGTGTCAGACTCTTTGTGACCCCATGAACCGCAGCATGCCAGGCCTCCCTGTCCATCACCAACTTCCGGAGTCCACCCAAACCCATGTCCATAGTGTCGGTGATGCCATCCAACCATCTCATCCTCTGTCGTCCCCTTCTCCTCCTGCCCTCAATCTTTCCCAGCATCAGGGTCTTTTCAAATGAGTCAGCTCTTTGCATGAGGTGGCCAAAGTATTGGAGTTTTAGCTTCAACATCAATCCTTCCAATGAACACCCAGGGCTGATCTCCTTTAGGATGGACTGGTTGGATCTCCTTGCAGTCCAAGGGACTCTCAAGAGTCTTCTCCAACACCACAGTTCAAAAGCATCAATTCTTCAGCGTTTAGCCTTCTTTATAGTCTAACTCTCACATCCATACAGGACCACTGGACAGTACTAGGGAGGGAGAATTTTGAAATCCTTCCTGGGGGCTCATTCTGGTGACGTGACCCATGCAGGCTCTAATTCCATGGCTGGGGTGCCACGTGGGGGTCCAAGCTGTGCTCTCTGTGTGTGGAGATGAACCTGCTTTCGCAGGTGTTGTCTGACATGGGTTTCATGTTTCTTTCTCCTCTGATCTCCCTGGGCAGGTGGCTCCATGCTCATCTCGGCCGTCTGCTGCTTCTTCCTGTTTTTCGGCAACAGCGAGTCCGCGATGATCGGCTGGCAGTGCCTGTTCTGCGGGACCAGCATTGCTGCCTGGAACGCCCTGGATGTGATCACAGTGGAGCTGTACCCCACCAACCAGAGGTCAGCTCCTCTCTGTGCTTCCTATGGGACTTGCTTGGGCTCCTTTGGCCAAGAGTCAGCCTGCCACGAGATCCTCCACCAGGGCCATCTTGGTCTTCTTGGAGTTCGATGGACCAAATGTCTCTTGGGTTGTTGAGTTTCTCTTGCCCAGAGGCTGGCATAGGCCTGGAGCTGGGAAGGCTAAGGCTTGATAGAGTAGGTTGGATGGCAAGATGTAAAGGACAAGGGCAAACCTTGTCCAGGAGAGAGGAGCCAGGGCTAACCCTATGTATGTGCCATCCAAGGGGAGGTGAGAACAGACATGCCAGTGGGAAGTGAAGGAGAAAGGGGAAGAGCTGGACAGACAAAGGGTGGAGCAGAAATAAAGGTGGCATGAGGCACGATGGTTAGGACATTTGCAGAGAATGTGGCAGGAACGCCCAGCGTTTATTTTCTTTCGTGCACACTCTTTAGGAAGAGGTCTAGTTTAAAGGCATAGAGTCAAGGCCCATTGCTTAGCAGGTAATTTCTTCTCATGGAGGGGGAATTTTTTCTTTATATAATAGATAAGTTACACAGACAGTGTAAAATCAGACAGTGCAAAAAAAAAAAAAGATTTACAATGAGAAGTTCAATCTTTCTTCTGCCACAGGCTGCTAGTTCCCCTCTCAGAAGCAGCAATTACTACCAGTTTCTCGTGTATTCATTAGCAATATTCTTTGCATAAATAGGAATGCATATGTGTATGTGTTTGTGTGTTTTGTTACCATCTTTGTGTATATGTTACCATCCCCCCCTTTTAAAACCAAGATGAGAACATGCTATGTTATACCATTCTATGCCATGCTTTATTCTCACAGGCATATGTTTTGGAGATTGTTCCATATTACTTTCTCAGTATTTTAAATGGATTCATAGTATGTGGAGGGGGGATTTTTCAGGACTGCATGTGACTGGCTCTTGGGCCAGAAATGAGTGTGAAGTGGTGTAGAAGGCAAGTAAATGCAATTCTGCAGAAAATAATGATATTCCCAAGACAATTGATGACAGAGGTATTGATTATAGGCAGCTATGGAAAAGCACAGGATATTATATTTGAAACTTCTTCTGTTAATCAAAGAACTTCTATTACAAAAAATAAGAGATGCAAAGTTATCATTATTTCAGTGATATGTGATTTTAAATCCAGGGAACCTAAGGGAATTAAACAAAGAGAGTAATAGGAACAATAAGATAATTTGGTAAAATGGTCAATAATAAAACTGACATAAGAATTTATAGATCTTAAAGAAGATCAAATATTAAAAATAAAATGAAATTGATTTAATAATGGAAGAAATAATAAAATATTTCAGAATCCATTTGATGAGAAAACTGAAAAGCTTATGTGAAGAAATCATGAAACTTTACTGAGAGATATAAAATAAGACTTAAATATATGTCAATATGTATCTAAGAAGATTTAATCTTACAAAAATATTAAAGATTTTTTAGCGTTTGAAGCATTCATTTACAGCTCTATGAGATTTTTTCCCACCCTGGGAAACTAAAAAAAAAAAAGACTGTAAAATTTATCTGGAGAAATACACATATGAAAATACCCCCCAAAATTCTGAAAACAAAAAGACTGGGGTGGGGGTTGGCAAAAATGGATAAAGGTAAAGTGTTGTATGGTTATAGAAAAAATGTTAAAAGAATTTAAAGTAAAAAAATATATATATTCTTTATAAACTTGTGGTATGAAATAGAGACAGTTTACTTAATTTGGGGAGGACTAATGCTCAGAACACGGGCTTCTAAGGTGGCTCAGTTACTTGGAAAGAAAGCTATGACAAACCTAGTAACATATTGAAAATCAGAGACGTTGCTTTGCTGACAAAGGTCTGTATAGTCAAAGCTGTAGTTTTTCCAGTAGTCATGCATGGATGTGAAAACTGGACCATAATGAAGGCTGAGCGCCGAAGCATCAATTGATGCTTCTGAACTGTGGTGCTGGAGAAGACTCTTGAGAGTCCCTTGGACTGCAAGGAGATATAACCGATTGATCCTAAAGGAAATTAACCCTGAATATTCATTGGAAGGACTGATGCTGAAACAGAAGCTCCAGGACTTTGGCCACCTGATGTAGAGAGCCAACTCACTGGAAAAGACCCTGATGCTGGGGAAGATTGAAGGCAGGAGGAGATGGGGACAACAGAGGATGAGATAGTTGGATGGCATCACCAACTCAATGGACATGAATTTGAGCAAGCTCCATGAGGTGGTGAAGGACAGGAAAGCCTGGGGTACTGCAGTTCATGAGGTCTCAAAGAATCAGACACGACTGAACAACTGAAGGACAACCAATTCAGGAGACGCATGAGTCAAGGGTTTGATCCCTGGGTTGGAAAGATCCCCTGGAGAAGGAAATGGCAACCCAATCCAGTATTCTTACCTGGAAAGTTCCAATAGTGCTTAGAATATTGTCTGTGTACATAAATGGAGTCAGAAGACAATTGATGGTTGACAGTAGTTATCACTGGGAAGTGTGGTTAATACCAGTTAGGATTAGGTTCTGCCATGAGTGAGAGACTCCAGATATTAATAACTGCAGATGTAGGAAGACAGGAACTGCAGGCTCTTTGTATCTTGTTTCTTCCTCTTTCATGACCTCAGTCATGGTCTGCAGTGAGACCATCTATATTCCCGGAAGCAGGATGGAAGGAAAAAGGACTCTAAAAACAAAGCAAAACAAAACTTTTAAATTTTATATTGGAGTATACCCACTCCCCACTCCAGTACTCTTGCCTGGAAAATCCCATGGATGGAGGAGCCTGGTAGGCTGCAGTCCATGGGGTTGCTGAGGGTAAGACATGACTGAGCGACTTCACTTTCACTTTTCACTTTCATGCATTGGAGAAGGAAATGGCAACCCACTCCAGTGTTCTTGCCTGGGGATTCCCAGGAACAGGGGAGCCTGGTGGGCTGCCGTCTATGGGGTTGCACAGAGTCAGACACGACTGAAGCGACTTAGCAGTAGCAGCAGTAATACCCACTCCAGTACTCTTGGGCTTCCCTGATAGCTCAGTCAGTAAAGAGCCTGCCTGCAAGGTGGGAGACCTGGGTTTGATCCCTGGGTTGGGAAGATCCCCTGGAGGATCCCTGGAGGAGGGCATGGCAACCCACTCCAGTATTCTTGCCTGGAGAATCCCATGGACAGGGGAGGCTGGCCAGCTACAGTCCACCGTGTCACAAAGAGTCAGACACGACTGAGCAGCTAAGCACACGGCACATAGACAATTAGCAATGCTGTGATAGTTTCAAGTGAATAGCAAAGGGATCCAGCTATTCATTTATGTGTATCCATTCTCCCCCAAATGCCCCTCCCATCGAGACTGCCACGTGACATCGACCAGAGTTCCCTGTGCTATGTAGTTGGAAAAGACCACTCTTGACATCTCTTAAGGAAGTTTCTCAGGAACTGCCACTTGTACTTATATCCCATTGGCTTAAACTTCGGAAGCAGCACAGGAGTCTGGGAAATATAGTCTCATATCTGGAGATCTGCTATTTAGGCAGAACCGTTTTTGCCACAGAAAGGTAGAGGAGTTATTAATGGGGAACACATACACTTTCCGCTCCATCCTTTTCCATTCTTGCAATATGTCACAGTACTCAGGTACTTGTGTGCATGCTAAGTTGCTTCAGTGTTTGACTCTTTGTGACCCCACGGAAGCGGCCTGCCAGGCTCCTCTGTCCATGGGATTCTCCAGGCAAGGACGCTGGAGTGGGTTTCTATGCCCTTCTCCAGGGGATCTTCCTGATCCAGAGATCAAACCTGCCTCTCTTATGTCTCCTGTATTGACAGGTGGGTTCTTTACCACTAGCGCCACCTGGGAAGCCTGTGAACAACTCAAGTTGGAAGGAAATACTCCAAAATGTTAATAATGGTGATTCCTTTCAGTGGTGAAGCTACAAATTCTTGCATCTTTATGTTATTCTGTATTTCCAAATTAGACTAAGAATGTGTTACTTTGATATTTAGGGAAAAAATTCCCTCCCACATCTTCACTATACTTCTTCTTCTTCTTTTTTTTTTGGCTTGAGGGATTCACTCCGACAGGGTTTTTATTTTTTATTGAAAAAACTTTTTATTTTGTGTTGAGGTAGAAAAGAATGTGTTGATTAGAAAACAATGTTGTAGTTTCAGGTGAACAGCGAAGGGACCCAGCCATACTTATACATGCATCCATTCTCCCCGACTTCCCTCCCATCCGGGCTGCACTCTACTTCTTTAACAAGGGAAAGGAAGAGCCCAGTCCCACACAGCTAAGGAGGTCTAGTCTGCATCCTCCAGAATGGTTTACTTTCTCCTTCTTTTACAGGGCAACAGCCTTTGGCATCCTCAACGGATTATGCAAATTTGGCGCCATCCTGGGAAACACCATCTTCGCTTCTTTCGTTGGGATCACCAAAGTGGTCCCCATCCTTCTGGCGGCCACTTCCCTCGTTGGGGGAGGCCTGATTGCTCTTCGACTGCCGGAGACTCGAGAACAGGTCCTGATGTGAACCACCTGCCAGGGAAAGGAAATGTTGGAAGAACCCCGTCTGGGAACCCTCCACGGTGCCCTCACTTCCTGTCTGTCACTGTCCGGCGGACCCCTGGATAGCGCAGGAGGAAAAGTTGAACTTGGGACCCCTAGCTTAGCACCCGTTTCCGCTGTCTGTGTGTTTGTAACTCGGGGGTTTCCTGAGCTGTCCTCCCGTAGAATCCCAGAACTCCATGCTTGGCTTCTAGTGTGCCCAGCCGAGGGGAGAACACCCCCAGTGGGAGCACAGACTAAGCAAGGGGTGTGTATTTCTGCAGGTGAGGTACAAGGACTTTCTTGCATTTCAAAATGAACTTGAGAAACACTCACGTTCCTCCGTAAAGTTCCTCGGAGCCCAAGGACTTAACGAATGGACTTGGTGGGGAAGTTGAGTCATCGTCTGAATACTGAAGTACCTATGATACATATATTTTTGCAGTTAAAGTGTCACATCTCATAGTTTCCATTTGAAAATTGACACAATAGCCTTGAAGATACTCTGATATAGGAAACCAAATATCTGAGCAATATCTTTAGAAATCTATGTTACCCACTCCAAGAGTCCTAAGTTGTCCATGCTGATTAGGGGGTAAATTGAAGAATAATATTTATTCCTATTTTGATCTAGTCAAAAACACTTAAGGGGATAGGCATTCTTTAAACTATCTTTGTACATAATTGTCTTTGGGTTTCATTTGCAGAAATGGTGTCTGCAAATATTTGCCAGCACTTAGCCATATTTGGAGAGGAGTTGGTGTTTGAGGTCCCAGGAACCTGGGGCTGATGGAGTGAAGTGCAAGCACACTTTCTTATAGCCATTTAACTTGCTGGCGGGAGGATGCACTTCACGAGCCCACGTCGCACTGTTCATTTCGTCTGGCTCTTTTCTTCTTGTGGGGGAGGAATTATTTCCTCTCTTACACAGACTGCTGGTGAAACGCAAGCTCACCTAGCAGTTGATGTGCCTGCTCACCCAGAAGCGACACGGAGAGTGTTCCGCGGTTCCTGCCATCTCCTCTGGGCAAGGATGAGATGCTGCGGGCATGAGGGATGGAGGCTGGGGTGGGGAAATGCAGCCGCAGGCCTTCGAAGTGTAAACTTGGCAGTGAGGCACGATCGGTGTTTATTGTAAAGGTCAGATCCGTGAAAATCTACTCTGTGTCTCGGTTCGGCTTCTTTTTGGAGCAGACATTGGCATGGGAGTTGGGGAGCACAGGGGTTTTCATATATGTTTTTGTTCAGTCCTCACAAGGAACACTTTCCTGAGATCTAGTATGAAATGTGAATGGGGGTGGGGTGGAGGGGGGTGAGGAACTCAGGACAAACTGCTTTGGCAAAAGTCAGTAATAGATTGGAGTCTTGAATCCATTGAAGAAGAACAACTGTTTCACCCTTCAGAACTGTCTTGCATGGAAGGGTCTGTGAGCTATAAGCCCTGGGTCCCTGGAGGCGAACCCTGAGGCCAGATGGACCTCAGTCTGCAAGAATTAGCCCTTGATTTGTGATGCTTTCAATTCTATAAAGTGCCAGGCTTTTGCTACCAGAAACCTCAAAAATTTAAAGAATAAAGATGGCTGCATTGAGTGTATTTTCTGTTTTGGAGAAACACTTAGGCCCCGTGATAGCTTCCAGCCATCCTTTGGTTATTCTCTGGAGTAGAAGGTGGAGAGGAGAAAGAGTAAATCCTGGCAACTCTCTATCCTGGATCTGAGATCAGTTTTAATGATGAAAAGGTTTTCTTTGCTTCTCTTGTCCACTGATAATTGAATCACCATTTTTTTTTTTTTCTGTGTGGGGAAGGAAGATGCATCAACTTTGGTTTGATATCCTGACTCCCCCAAATGTGTAAATGTATCATTGTGTATTAGTGTTTCTCTCAGTTTGTTACAGGAGTTACCTAACATCAGTGCTACATCAATAATGAGAGGATCAATGTAACATAGCTGTAATATACTTGCTTGTGATACAAAATACACTGGCTAGGTTCATAAATGAGAGCGGTGTAAACTGGGATTACTACATCCCTTCTAACATGATTTTTCAGTGGGAGAGTACAGTTCGATGAACAGTTACTGCTTGAGAGATTTATAAGGCAGCAAAAGCCTGCATTTCTAGTTCGGATGGATCTTGTAAATCTAAAGCCTGATTCATTTCTGAGCGTTGGGATGGCTGCGACGATTTGGGGTAAACTCCATTTGATTTCCAAGTTCTCACTTCTACATTATCCTTATGGCTCTGTACACCAACCATCTAGCCAACCAAGGGCAATTCCCATCCCATCCATCACCCAGGCCTTTGTAAAGATACAGCCATGCTCTGCAGACATTTCCCATGCAAAATTGTCTGGCACTGGGACCTGGCCACTTCTTAAATGCTGTCACTCCTGCTGAGATAAATGCGTCTTTAAAAATAGTCCCTTTGGCAGGTCACTGGGGGATAATGCACAGCATTCCTGGCCGGGCGCTTCTTTTTCATTTCACATTCTACCCTGAGAAACTCCCTATGGCATTCGTGGAGAATCAGAGGGATGAGGCTGTCCCTCGTTGAGCAAATCTGTTCACAGTTCATGATGTACTTTTATGATGCCCAGTTTGGGAGGAGTTGCTTTTAAAGGTCTCAGCTGTATTGTGTCATCTCTTGATGCTGATTTCTCGATCTTTTGTTTTACTGGAAATAAATAGTGAAAGGGGTGTGCCTACTTGTGACGTTTATAGCACACGACCCTGAGGTCATGTAATAAATAAGCTCTTTCCCAGGGTTTCCTGGCACCTTGTATTAGTTCATTAAAAATAATAATAAAAGTAATTGTAAACAAGCCTTAAAGAACTGAGACTAAAGATTATTTCTAGACTCTGAAGTCTCTTCTGGAAGCTTTGATTGACTGGATGTGCTGCCAGGATGCTGACAATCATTTCCTTCTTATGTTGCATATGGGGACCCTGAGAGGTTAAATAATTTGACCAAGGTGACATGTAGTGCTTGGAGTGGGTTACAAGTGGGTTGCAAGTGGGTCTAGTTCTGGACTCACTGATATATTACTACAGAGTCTCCCATAGTCTTTGAGGAATGGGAAGATATGACCAACACTTACCTGGGACCATTCACTGGAAGTCCACTTGATTTCTTTACCTAGAATAAGTGGAAGGACCAGTATAAACATGAAAGGGTTTCGTGTGTATTCATGGACACGCAGGCTCCAGCCCTGGGTCGGTAAAATTGGTAAGATCGCCTGGAGAAGGAAATGGCAACCTGAGCCAGTATTCTTGCCTGGAAAATTCCATGAAAAGAGGAGCCTGTCGGGCTACAGTCCATGGGATTGCAAAGAGGTGAACGTAACCGAGTGACTGAGCAAGCATGCATTCAGTGACTCATTTTGCTTATTCGGCAAATCCCTACTGAGCCCCTACTGTGTGCCAGTCTCCACTCTCAATCCTGGGGATGCAGAACTGAACGCCATGGCTGGGGTGGCTGCTTTGCAATCTGATTATTGGGAGCAGACTTCTGCCTTTCAGCTGCTAGGTTTCAGTGCTGTTTCCATCATCAAGGCTGCCTCACTGACTGAGATGGCACCGGCCCTCACATCCACATTCAGTGGGAAGCGGAAGGAAGGGCAATAGGTGGAGGGGCCGCACTTCCCAGCTGAGGCAGCCTTTCTTGGACCTGCTGTCACGGATGCCCCTTCTGCTTGCTTCCACAAGTATATCATGGACTTCCCTTTGTTTCAGGGGAGGCTAGGAAATGCCACCTTTACCTGGGAACATTGCCACCTGTCCTCCAAATAGAAGATCTTGGCACTAAGGGAGAAAAAGAGAAAGGAGAGGTGGGCGATGCTTCTTAAGACTTAGCATATGTCAGAATCACCTGGGGGCAGGGGCGGCGGCTAAAACTCACACTGCTGGGCCCCGCCCCATCTGAGGTGGGATCTGAGAATCTGCATTTTTAACCAACTCCCAGGTGGTGTGGATGGCCTCAGTCCTTGGATAGTATTTTGAGCAGCATCGGCAATCTGCCAATTTGATTTGTTGGAGAAGTTCTGTTGTACCGATCATTTAAAAGTTGTCCAAATCAGAAAGAAACTCACAAAACTAGAAGCCATGAAAAGACGATTACCATAGTCCTCAAGTTCAGGGACAATCAACTGGGGGCAGTGCATTAGTAACTGATGGGTGTCCATGAAGCTATGGCTAGATATGACCTTGATCAGCGACAGTCAATCTGAACTTGGCACGGAAATATCTCTAGAAAAAGGCAAAGAGATTTCTTTCGAAAAGAGAAAGACTGATATGAGGAATTCCTCCACTTAGACCTCATCCAACAGGTGTTTGCAGAATGGTTACGTGTGTCCCACGCTCTACAAGGCCCCCACCTCTAAGTGATTGTCCCCATGTTCAAAGTCTGGGCTTTTGCGGGTAGCTGAGTCATGCTTCGGCACAGCCCTAAGAACTGTGTGGAAATAAATCACATGAAGCCTTTGCATTTGAGGCAAGCTTAAAACACATTTTATTTAATTTGCAGAAGCATGGTGGGGAGATTTATATGCATAGCTTTTGTGACAGCAGTGAAGTTTCTGAAAAGATTGATGATGAGCTGAAACAAATTCTAGAGCTATCCACAAAAGTAAATGGAGAAGTAAATGGTGCTATATCGTTGTTAATTACAGGATGAACAGGGGATGTGCTCAGCAGGACGGTAGTAACACACTCCAGGAGGTTCGATCCATGAGCTGGGCAGTGAGGACTCTTCACCATGTCCCCTGAAAGGACATGCTTGGCTATCCATTCACTTCTGGCCCCGCTGGCTACAATGTCTTTGAATTTCAGGGACCATAAATATGTACTCCTCTGGGAATTACAGTTCTTTCAGGAGATACCCCCCACACCACATTTGGTCATTTGGCTAGATAGGGAGGTCTGTTTAATTCCATGACTGTCCCTCAGGAAAGCAGGCTATTTGAAACCAGCTATCCTGTCCACCTGTCACCTACACTCAGTCATGTCTGACTCTGCGACTCCAGGGACTGCAGCACATCAGGCTTCCCTGTCCTTCACTTTCTCCTGGAGTCTGCTCAAATTCATGTCCGTTGAGTTGGTGATGCCATCCAACCATCTCATTCTCTGTCACCCTCTTCTCCTCCCGCCTTCAGTCATTCCCAGCATCCAGGTCTTTTCCAGTGACTTGGCTCTTTGCATCAGGTAGACAAAGTATTGGAGCTTCAGCTTCAGTATCAGTCCTTCCGATGAATATTACACGTACGATATATAATCTCAGCAATACAGATTTCTCTAAATCTGAATCAGAGTGTGTGAATTCAATAGGATACATGCAAAAGGCCAACAAAAATAGCCTTTCAGGAAAGTTTGACTTTGAACTATCTCACAAAGGACTACTTAAAAAAAACCTTTTTGTTTGTTATTGGGGTGCAGCTGATTAGCAATGTTGTGATAGTTTCAGGTGAACAGCAAATGACTCAGATATACATATATGTGTATCCATTCTTCCCCAAACTCCCCTCCCTTCCAAGCTGCCACATAGCACATAAATGACCCTTATTTACAAAAGTGTTTCTTCCAAAGAATCACAAAGCTAATTCTTTCAACCTCAAAAGTATTTGGAAGTGGCAAAACTCTACTTCTTTAAAATTTATTTTGTGGTAATAGCTTTCTTTCTGATTTGGAGTTGGTCTGGATGAATCAAGAAAACTCAACTTTAACAAATATTGTTAAAATATAACAACTTTAACAAATAGCTATTGCTAATAGCTAATTTGCCCATATTCTTGCTAATGATTTTTAATAAGGATGCCATCAGAAACCTGCATTCTACATACTTTACGGTTGAAATATCAAACCATAAGCTGAAGATTTTGGATCAGAATATAAATGGTATGTTGCTGAGATGTATGTTAGAATATGTGGTGTAACAAGTGAGGCAGGAAAAGACCATTACATTGGTAGTCTTGAAGAGACAAATATATAACCAATAAGTTTAATTGATGATTTTGAAAGGTAGCTCAACCTCTAAAAATTAAATTCTGGAGAAGTAAGATGGAAGTATTTGTGACATATATACATAAAAATATCCATATATACATTAAAAATATCCCTCCACAATGTAGGGGCTTCCGTGATGGATCAGTGGTCAAGAATTCACCTGCAACGCAGGAGGCCCGGGAGATGTGTGTTTGATCCCTGATGAGGAATCCCTTAAGGAGGAAATGGCAACCAACTCCAGTACTCTTGCTTAGAAAATCCCATAGACAGAGGAGCCTGGCAGGTTGCAGTTCATGGGGTCACAGAGAGTCACACACACACATGTACACAAGGTACAGACAGGAAAACTATTATTGTTTAAGGCACATGCCATGAATTAGTCAGTTTTGATTCAGGCTATTTTTACTTTATGTGATAAAATCTAAAGGCTATTTTAAAGTTTAAAAGTGTGAAATATTTATCAACTGGTGAGACACGGACTTGTCAATCCTGCTACATTTCAGTTCAGTCCAGTTCAGTCGCTCAGTCGTGTCCGACTCTTTGAGACCCCATGAATCGCAGCACGCCAGGCCTCCCTGTCCATCACCAACTCCTGGAGTTCACTCAGACTCATGTCCATTGAGTCGGTGATGCCATCCAGCCACGTCATCCTCTGTCGTCTCCTTCTCCTCCTGCCCCCAATCCCTCCCAGCATCAGAGTCTCTTCCAATGAGTCAACTCTTCGCATGAGGTGGCCAAAGTACTGGAGTTTCAGCTTTAGCATCAGTCCTTCCAGTGAACACCCAGGACTGATCTCCTTTAGGATGGACTGGATGGATCTCCTTGCAGTCCAAGGGACTCTCAAGGGTCTTTTCCAACAGCACAGTTCAAAAGCATCACTTCTTCAGCGCTCAGCCTTCTTCACAGTCCAACTCTCACATCCATACACGACCACTGGAAAAACCATAGCCTTGACTAGACGGACCTTAGTCGGCAAAGTAATGTCTCTGCTTTTGAATATACTATCTAGGTTGGTCATAACTTTTCTTCCAAGGAGTAGGCGTCGTTTAATTTCATGGCTGCAGTCACCATCTGCAGTGATTTTGGAGCTCCCCAAAAATAAAGTCTGACTATTTCCACTGTTTCCCCATCTATTCCCATGAAGTGATGGGACTGGATGCCATGATCTTAGTTTTCTGAATGTTGAGCTTTAAGCCAACGTTTTCACTCTCCTCTTTCACTTTCATCAAGAGGCTTTTTAGTTCCTCTTCACTTTCTGCCATAAGGGTGGTGTCATCTGCATATCTGAGGTTATTGATATTTCTCCCGGCAATCTTGATTCCAGCTGTGCTTCTTCCAGTCCAGCGTTTCTCATGATGTACTCTGCATATAAGTTAAATAAGCAGGGTGACAATATACAGCCTTGATGTACTCCTTTTCCTATTTGAAACCAGTCTGTTGTTCCATGTCCAGTTCTAACTGTTGCTTCCTGACCTGCATATAGATTTCTCAAGAGGCAGGTCAGGTGGTCTGGTATTCCCAACTCTTTCAGAATTTTCCACAGTTTATTGTGATCCACACATTTCATATAGGTCAGACTTAAAAATAGCTGGTTTGTGCATTTCCATTTGGTCCCAGATTTTTGGTCAGTGTGAATCCTGAAGACCCCCAACCCTAACAGTCTAAATTATTACTTCTTGTTCTTGATGTGATAGGTATGTACATAAAGCAGGTTGAGTTTTTAGGAAAAGAAGTTCAAGTTTTTTGCTCCATCTTCTCTTACTGACTTATGCTTCAGAACCTCTTTAAAAAAATTCTGGAGTAGTAGGTTACATTTAGAAAGTCCCAACAAAGCCTCTGGGCTGCAATAAGCAATGCTGGGGGACTAAGAGGTTTTATTCCCTCTGGTGGGAGGGGAGCTAGAGAGAGGCCATTTTGGGGGGAAGGTCACAGGATCCAGACGTGTGACTCTTCACGATCTTCCTTGAATGTTTGACCAGTAGTTTTGAATGTGTTTTATAGTCACTACTATAAACATGGCTATCCCAGTCCTTTGACTGGGTGGGGCACTTCTAACTTTTCAAATGTGAGCAGTTGAGTAGTTACGTCCATCATGGTTCTTGGTTGGGTGTCTGGAACAAAGCTGATAGGGACGATCTCGCCAAGTATCCAGTGTAGCCCTGCACAGTGCTCTCAGATTTGTAAAGAACGCATTGTAGATACAGAAGGAATTTATAGAAAGGCGTATACAAGAAAGCAATATTACTGCATACAACAATACGGACACAGACATAGAAAGCAGTATTATTGCTGTTGATGAAATGTGCTGAAACACAGCCCACGGAAGAAGGAGCTCTTCCTTCGGAAGCCTGTCATGTCTCTTTGGAAGCAGCTTCATGCAGAGATTATGAGGAGTGGGTTTGCTTTACAGTTGCGTGTGACCCGGCCACAAGGAGGACACAGGGCCACAAGCTGTGAGCCAAGAAGAGGAATTCTGCACGTGACAGGCAAAGAGACTCATTATCCGCTTTACAGTGACTTGACAGCTGGCTGGATAAAGCTTTGCTGTGTGTGCGTTTAGAGCTGTCTGGAGAAGTCTGTAAATAATACCATACATCGTGAATGCACCTACTGAATGATTAAAGCGAGGCTGAGGCTGTGAAATGACCAGAGTCAGTTTTGTTTCCTCTTCACATTTTTCATGCTCTAGTTCCTTCTCCCTTTAAGTGCTTTTCCATCTGACCGTCTCTGGAAAGTGGAATTGCTCCGATGACCTAAGCTTTTTTGTTCTTTAGTGTGTTAATGTAGTAGAAAGATTTGGTTTGGTGAATACAGTAAACTATTAATACCTCGCGATCCTAATATTAGCAAACACGTATGGAAAGCTTTCTACATGACATGAGGTATGATATATCTCCTTATAAAAAACTAAAAGTCTAAATGTTATTTTCTTCCTTTTAGAGATGGGGAGAGCTTCCCAGGTGGTGGTGGTAAAGAATCTGCCTGCCAATGCCGGAGACCCAGGAGGGGCGTGTTCGATCCCTGGGTTGGGAAGAATCCCTGCAGTAGGAAACGGCAACCCACTCCAGTATTCTTGCCTGAAATATTCCATGGACAGAGGACCCTGGAGGGCTACAGTCCATGGGGTCGCAGAGTCGGACACAACTGAGCACACTCACAAAGTATACTTTTTGCTATTTGCACAGGACACTAGAGGGCAGTAACTACCTGGAAGATGTATGACATTTATACTCAGGGTATCAGCTTTCGGTCCTGGTCTCTGTTAAGCGGAATGTGACAGCTTTTGTAAAACGACAAACATTTCCCTCTATTCTTTAGGATGCATGTGAAAGTGGAGATGATTCCAGAATAATTTCTCAAGGGATCAGAGTGTTCTTCAATCATTTAATATGCTCAGGTCTGAAACAGAAGGACTTACTTGTTGGGGGCAACTGTCTAGATTCAGATTGAGCAAACATTTATTAAACATTCATGCGGAATGAGGAGAGAGGATGAGATGATTGGATGACGTCCTCGACTCAATGAACATAGGCTTGAGCAAACTCTGGGAGATAGTGAAGGACAGGGAGGCCTGGCGTGCTGCAGTCAGTGGGGTTGCAAAGAGTAATTGAACATCACAACTTAGTGACTAAACAACAACAACAACAACATGTGGAAACACTTAGCAACATCCTAGCAGATGACTAACGTTGTTGTTTACTCGCTAAGCCATGTTCGACTCTTTATGACCCCATTAACTGTAGCCTACCAGGCTCCTCTGTCCATGGGATTCTCCAGGCAAGAATACTGGACTGGGTTGCTTTTTCCAGGGGATCTTCCTGACCCAGGGATCAAACCCAGGTCTCCTGCATTGCAGAAGGATTCTTTGCCTTCTGAGTCACCAGGGAAGCCCATATTTATAATGTATCCGTTCAAAAGTTGAGCTCTTCCACATATGGGAGCACTAAAGATGGAGAAGGCAATGGCACCCCACTCCAGTACTCTTGCCTGGAAAATCCCATGGACGGAGGAGCCTGGTAGGCTGCAGTCTATGCGGTCGCTAAGAGTCGGACACGACTGAGCGACTTCACTTTCGCTTTTCACTTTCATGCATTGGAGAAGGAAATGGCAACTCACTCCAATGTTCTTGCCTGGAGACTCCCAGGGACAGGGGGAGCCTGGTGGGCTGCCATCTATGGGGTCGCACAGAGTCGGACATGACTGAAGTGACTTAGCAGCAGCAGCAGTGGTAAAGAACCCGCCTGCCAATGCTGGAGACGTTAGAGACGTGGGTTTGACCCCTGGGTTGGGAAGATCCCCTGGAGGAGAGCATGGTAACCCACTCCAGTATTCTTGCCTGGAGAATCTCACGGACAGAGGAGACTGGTGGGCTCAGCCATAGCGTTGCACAGAGTTGAACATGACTGAAGTGACTTAGCATGCATGCATGTATGGGAGGCGGCTCCTGACATTAACCGTGTTTAAGCACATGCAGCCAGCATCCCAGCAGAGTTCGTGGGAGCAAGTCTCTTCAGCATATCTGATCCACATAAAGGCAGTCGGATACACTCAGAGAAACTCCCTTTGGGGGCCTAGAGTTTCTTGGCTCCACTCTTAACTTGTGTGATCTAGGGAAGGGCTGGGAGGTCTTGGCTTGGTTTCTTAGCTCCAGCTTCATCATCTTTAAAATAGAAGAGGTGGACCAATGCTTGTAAGGTCCCTCCAAGTTCTGATTTCCAACAGTGAGAACCAAAGCGAAACACGGAAATAGAACCTTCTGCATGTGAATCTGGGTAGGATGCAAAGAAGAGGCTGCATGCAAGGTTTGATAAACTTTGCTTGGAGACACTTGACAGGATGTGCTCTGCTTATTCCCCCCACGGCTGGCTTCTTCTAAAGGAAAAAGCAGTGGGTGATCTGTAAACATTATGTGGAGGGAAATCTGGACTCAGGGATAATTTATAGGAAAAAGAAAAAGGAAGTAGTCATAGTGAAAATGGAGTCTAGTTTTATAGTCAGATCTTAACTGAGATACCCAGAAAGTGGTGATAGGAGACTTCAGTCAGGCCGATGGAAACTACGAAAGAAAGTAATCAGGGAGAGAAAGAGACGGAGGGATCCAAATCCTGGTTCTCTATTTTATTATTTATTTAATTTTAATTTTATTCTTAGCTCCCTGACTGGGGACTGAAACTGTACCCTCTGCGATGGAAGTGTGGAGTCCTAACCACTGGACCACAGGGAAGCCCCTCTATCACTTGTTAGATGGTTAGCTTGGGCAAGCGGGGGATCTCTCTGAACCTTCCTTTTTTCTCATCTGATGTTTGTAAATGTTAGTTGTCTCCCTCTCTTTGCATTTACTTGAATCTGTAGTTCTAAGGGAAAAGAAATTTCACCTTTTTTTAAAATGCAAAATAGTTGTATGTTTCATCTATTCAGTGCATATCACTCTCCCTGAAGCCCAGTGGAGAGAGAGGAGGCCAGGAAGTACAGTACCACAGGGAAACTGGGATACAGTAAATCTGGCCGGAAGGAACCGTGCTTTTCCAGCTCGCTCCCCACCTAAAGATGAGCAGGCGTTGAAAGAAGACCAGAGAGGACAGATGGATGAAGGACGTGAAGATGTGGCTGAGTGTGAGTCCTGGTATGTTCCACGAGACAGACCTTTCCGGCATTGGTTTGCGTGGCAGAGTTCGTTTTGGCAGGAGAAGAACAGAGGTCAGCTGTGTGCACCAGGTCCCAGGGAAGGAAAGGCAGGAAGACAATGTCGTCTTGGAGACCGGTCACTGGCCACCTCCCCGGACTTGGGTGGGAGCCCTGGGCGAGCAGTTGCAGGACTGTGCGTAGAGGCTCGGCGATGGTGATGGTGAGGAGAGGCTTTTTACAGGAGAGGCCTGTATTAACAGGACGCGCTAAGTATCAAAAGCGGGAACCAGAGTGTGCAGAAGAGCGTGAGGGTAACACTTGTATGCCGACAAGTGGCACCCCTGTGCGCTTTCTGAAAAAACCAGGAGAAATTATTTCTTTTTCTTTTTCATTATGGTTTGTTAGAGGATAGTGAATATAGCTCCTTGTGCTATACAGTAGGACCTTGCTTATCCATTCTACATGTAACAGTTTGCATCTGCTAACCCCAGACACCCCAACGCTCCCTCCCCAGCTCCCCTCTGCCTTTGCAGCCGCGAGTCTGGTCTCGAGGCCTGTGAGTCTGTCTCTGGTTTGTAAAGAGCCCCGTTTGTGTCATAGTTTAGATTCCGCATGTGAATGATGTCATGACGGTATTTGCATTTCCCTTTCTGATCACTTCAAGTAGTGTGATAATCTCTAGGTCCATCTGTGTAGCTGAAAATGACATCATTTCATTCTTTCCTAAGGCTGAGTAAACTCCATTGTGTGTGTATATAACACACACACACACACACACATCCGATTGTGTATGTGTATACAGTGTTCATCCATCCCTCTGTTAATGGACGTTTAGGCTGTTTCCATGTCTTATCCATCCTAAGTAGTGTTGTTCATGTATCTTTTTGAATCACAGTTTTCCAGGAGAAGCTCTTACTGTGATTGGAAATCCTGTATTAACAGCCTGGAGAAAATCCTAAGAAACACGAGTGGTTACTGCAAATGAGATCCAGTTTATAAGAAGCTTAGAAACATACAGGAAACACGCAGCTGTAAGTCATGTACCCTAGAAAGAATGGTTGAGGGAGTTTCAGGTTTCTTATGTGGAAAAGCGATGGAAGAGGCCTGGGTGAAGTTCAGCAGAAAGTACGTCTCTTCCAAAATTCAGATGTTAGGGTTTCCTAGAATCAGGATGCAGGGTCTGTGATACCAACAATCATGTTTTCATGATTTGATCATTACGTATTTACTGTTTGAGCCTGCCTCATATTAAAGAACTTCATAATTTTGTTAAAGATATTTCAGCAAGCATACGAACGGACTACCCACAATTTACATGATCTTGCTTAGAAATCAATGTTACATTTGCATCGAGCTTGCAATTGTAATTTACACTGTATGTAGGATTCTGCCTGGGGAAACCTACCCTGAGTAAAAAAGGAAGGATAAAGAGGAGAGAGAGAGAATGAATCAGATGAACCTAAGAGAAGAGCACAGACGGTGAGGAGGAGGGCAGGAGGTGGAATGAGTCCAGGCCGGAAGGGGACAGCAGGTGGTGCGCACAGAAGCAAGAACGAGGTCCCCATGAGAAATTCTAGGGACATGGAAGGAGAGTGTGTTCAGTGATCCTGAGTCCTTCAGTGGAGGAAACTGAAACGTGCCCGATTATAGATTCCTTCTTAGATGGGGGACTTCCCTGGAGGCTCAGACAGTAAAGCGTCTTGCTTACAATGCGGCAGACCTGGGTTCGATCCCTGGGTCGGGAAGATACTCAGGAGAAGGAACAGCACTCTTGCCTGGAAAATCCCATGGACGGAGGAGCCTGGTAGGCTACAGTCCATGGGGTTGCAAAGAGTTGGACACGACTGAAGCACTTGAGCACACACTTGCTGCCTGAGGGAGTTTTGGAGCCTGTGGCGGGGCACACCCAAAGCACGTCCCAGGACCCACTGGTGCTCACCCCTGACATGCAGGGAGTCGGTCCCCTATGGGGACGCCCTGGACCCATTTGGGACGGAGCCCAGGGTGGATGCCTTCTCCCTGTCTTACCCAGATGATGTGGAGACATGTTCCATGCTTTCTCAGGTGATTCCCTGCAATCAAGTGGTTCAAGAGCAAGGACCAGCTAGACAGCACAAGTGCACGGCTTTCCTTCTTTCCTTTTTACTCTTGTCGTCAGTCTTGCTCCCGTGGAATCACCCTCCCAAATAGACTACTCTCACATATGCCTGTATCTCAGGCTCTACTGTGGGGTAACCCAGGCTAGGGAAATAGCAGGCTGAGGGTGAGAAGGGGATGGGGATCATTCCTCCGGGAGAACGTCTTGCATGTAACACATCTCCACAGGGAGCCCCGGCGCAAAGGCTGAGGACACTTCCCTCATCTTCTGCTTTGGAGAGGTGGTGAGCGCATGGGAATATCATCACTATTATATTATTATTATTACCAACTCGCTGGTTAATGATATTCTTTTTTCAGGAGCAGTTCCTCTGCTCTTCAGATTTCACCTGAAAGATAGACTTTGCAATCTCCAACTCCACACACTTCTCTAGGCCAAAGACTCTCAGTGTCCCCAGGGCTTAATTTTAAGACACAGTTGATGGATCTGTTCACTGACTTGGTCTCCTGCGCCTGAAAGCAGACCTATCCATCAATGCTCTTCTGAAACTGGTCTCAAGAGCTGTGGACCTCCCAGCAGGTATGACCTGACCAGACCAGAAGCAGGGAGATCCTTGCCTCTTGTCACCGAGATGCAGCTCATGGTCAACTAATGGAGTCCTGGATGGTAGCATGCAGGTCTTTGCTTTCAGGAAATTCAATTACAGTGCTGGGAGCACTAATTACCTGCTTTAAAAACAACATTATTAGCCGAGAATAATTATTACTGCAAGGAAAGTGAAAACAACTGGGAAGGAACATGCCTTAAAGCCATCTCCCATTTCAGCTTTTCTCCTAGTGGAGAGGGGAGCGCACAAACTCCCACTCTCCTCTCTATTAAGGAGGAAGTCTGCAACTGCCAGCAACCTGTTCCTGAATCCCATATATATATATATATATATATATATATATATATATATATATATTTACCTATGGTGTGAATAGTAATTAGGGAGAGCAACAAAAACACAGCATGTGGTGCTTCATACAGCTTTGTTATTTTAAACTCATTTTGGCGTTATAGATGATTTTCAGAGTTTGAGCAAGTTATGGTTGGTGGGTAAGAGTGTGTGAAATGACTGCCTGTGTGTAGGGTGGGTGGGCAGCTTAATGAGGCTTCTTGGTTACCATGACTACCTCACAAACTTCCCCTGGCAACTTGAACTGTATATGGGCAAAAAAGGCAGGGGAAGGTTTGGAAAATCATACAAATGAAATCAGAGAGGGTTACGTGTTCTCATATTGGAAAACTGTATTTCCTTAAATACTGCTACCATCTGGGCATATTCTCTTTTAAGAGTCTGTACTCCAGATGCATTTTTGTCAAACAAAGCTGAGTTATCTTTAGTAATAAAAGATTAAAGGAGCAGTGACTCCATGTAATAATTCCAAGGAAACCTGGGAATTGACTATACAGCGATGTTTGATCTGGCTGGCATCGTTGGGGTCTCTGGGCCAGAGGAGTAAAATCTCCCTTTCCTTTGTGGAACTAGGGAGGACGAGCTGGATGTCATGACGATTTTCACCCTCCTGCCTTCATCTTCCTCCAGGACTGCAGTTGCCACATCTCTTGTGGGTCCCGCCTCAGCTCCCAAGCTCCTCCCCGCTGTGGGGACAGAGAATGAAAGGAAGGATGAGCAGGATGAACCATTGACTTTGGGCCTCAGCTTCCGCACCAGTAAATGGTCAGGTTTGGAGTTCAGCATCTCTCAGACCTTCTGCTTTCTTTGCACTTTACATCTTCACGAACTACGAATGCTGTCTCAGGTTCATTGACTGAACAGAGACTTTTGGTACAATTGTGCCAGGAGCTCCACTGATCTGTTCACCAGCGAAACTGGTGAGAATTAGTTTAAAAATCCCAATCATGTAAAACTTCTGGAAATAGTCCTTCGAGCAAACAGCAAGAGAAAAAGCAGGGCTGCAAGAGAATCTATGAAAATTTGATAAAAAAGAGAGTTTGTAGTGTTTGAACTCCCTTTCTCATGACTTCTGCTCAGCCAAATGGAAATTCCATTCCAGATGCCACAGCCAGGAAGCAAAGCTCCCTCTCTCCCTTGCTTCCAGTCAGGGGGCTTTCTTCCCAGGAAGAGACAGTCTTCAGTATTTCTGTATTTGCTTCCCAGATATCGGATGCTGCGGCTAAGTCCCGGCATGAGGTTGGAGGCAGGGCTTCCTTCCTCTGCCCAGTCCCCAGCTGTGAGACACTGGCTTACCTTTGTGTGCTATGCCGTGAATAAATAGGTAAGTAAGTGGAGTCGCTCAGTCGTCTTTGACTCTTCTCGACCCCAGGGACTGTAGCCCATCAGGCTCCTCCATCTATGGAATTCTCCAGGGAAGAATACTGGAGTGGGTAGCCTTTCCTTTCTCCAGGGAATCTTCCAACCCAGGCATCACCCTGGGTCTATGCATCGCAGGTGGATTTTTTACCATCTGAGCCACCAGGGAAACCCAGGGCCTTGTTGCCTGCCAGGGCTTGTGAGGTCGTGGTGCCACGCCAGGAGAGGCAAATCGAGAGGACTTCAGATTGTACCTTTCTTTCAACCCCCAACCAAGTGGTCAGCAAATAGAGCAGGTTGTCATTCAGAGCAAAGCTTTCTATTTTCCTTACCTCTAGTTCTAGAGAGGTGGCTCCGAGATTTTACCTGGGAGAGAAGCCGGTCACAAGACAGACAGCTCCTAATCTCTTCCTCAAAGAACTGACTCCAGTTGCAATGGAGTGTGGAGAAGTTCAAACCTAAGCACACTCTCAAGACCAGTGATGTGTGTGTTCAGCTATGTTCAACTCTTTGCGACCCCATGGACCATAGCCCACCAGGCTCCTCTGTCCATGGGATTCTGCAGGCAATACTGGAGTGGATTGCCATTTCCTTCTCTGGGAGATCTTCTGAGTACAAGGATCACACCTGCGTCTCCTGTGGCTCCTCGCATTGCAGGTGGATTCTTCATCACTGAGCCACTGGGGAAGCCGCAAGAATAGTGAAGGTTGTGACAAATGGTAACTGGGTGGATACTCATGGATTTAATGAAGACACAGTTTAGGTTGTAGGCAGGCTCCCTGCAGGAGAGAACTGGGGAATAAGACAGCTGGGAAGAACCTTCCCAGGGTCAGAATAAATATCAAACTTGAACATCAGAAATGATTCCTCCAAAGGAGTCTCGATTTGATTGGATTAGTTCATAGAGCAATTTAGGGCCTAGAGCATTGTTGAAAGCAATAAAGAAATCAATAGGCAGTTAATAGAGTTTAACAGCTGGGTGAGGTCAGGGAAAGAGAAAGTGAGCCCTGGCAACACCATAGTCATCTTAGGGTGACTTGAGGTCTCCCCAAATCTGCACCTCCCTTAGAACAACACCAGAGCTTTAGCATTCTCTGTTTGTGGGAAGAATGTGAGTGTGCTAAGTCTCCTCAGTTGTGTCTGACTCTGGGACCCCATGGACTGCAGCCCACCAGGCTCCTCTCTCCATGGGATTCTGCAGGCAAGAATACTGGAGTGGCTTGCCATGCCCTCCTCCAGGGGATCTTTCAGACCCAGGAATCGAACTTGTGTCTCTTGTATCTCCTGCATTACCAAGAGCACCACCTGAGAAGCTGGCCTTCACTAAAGCTTAATTAGTTACTAAAAAATAAATGTGTCCATGAAACATTAATCAACCGATCTAATAAAGAAATGAAAAATCTTATTTGAGCCAAATTTGAACATTATAACCCAGGAAGAGCATCTAGAAAGGTCTGAGAAACTCTTCCACCTGTTAGAATTCAAGGCACAGTTACATAAGTTTTTTTGAGATGGGGGCTGTACATCAAAGAACGTATTTTAGACAGTTTACACAATTCAGAGCTAAACTGCCCCGTACAAGATCAAGAAGGAATGCTGTCTTTTAAGGAGTTGCCTTGTTGGTGCTAGGAAATGTAGCAGGTATTTTTTGTTTGAGCAGATATTTCTGCCAACGGGGGAGGTTTGGTCATGCATAACGTAGATACGCAATGCACTGTAGGGGGCAGATAGGAGGCCAAAGGGAAGGGAAAAATTTTTTTGTTTGAATTGTTCTTGTCTTGACGTAAAATATGAATTTTATTTCACATAAGTGAATAATGAAAACAAGCCTTGGAGGGGGATACCAGCACCCAGAGATTATTGCTACAATATATAATCTGAAATGTCTACTCACCAACAAACGTTATAAAGCATATAAAGAAATAGGAAGGTATGACCCATTCACCAGGAAAAAAAGAAGACAGATAGAGAAACTGCTTGTGAGAGTGACCAGAAGTCAGCTTCGACAGCAACCAGTGTCAAAATGGCCCTTGTAAACATTAATGTGATCACAGAAGTAAAGGAAACCATGAGTTAAGAAGTAAAGCAAGGCATGATCATATCACAGATAGAGAACATTAAAAAAATAGAAATTGTAACAGCATCAAGTTCTGGGGCAATTCTGGGGTTGAAAAGTAAACACAGCTGAAATAAAAATTTTCCCCGAGGGCCCCTAAACTTGTTTTGAAGTGGCAGAAAGAAGAATCGATGAACTCGCAGAAAGCCCAGTGGAGACTATGCAAGGTGAAGAACAGAGAGAAAAGAGAATGAATAAAAATGTATGGGACTTGGGACTTCCCTGGTGGGCCAGCGGTTAAGAATCACCCTTCCGATGCAGGGGACACGGGTTTGATCCTGGTCCGGGGAACTAAGATCCACATACACAGGGCAACGAAACCCTCGTACCACAACTAGAGAAGCCAGTTCGCTGCCGTGAAGGCCCAGCACAGCATCCCCCCGCCCCCTGGAAACGAACGGACTCTCCAAGAAATGTGGGGGGGGGGCCATCAAACACAGCATCAAATGTCTAATGGAAGTACCAGCAGAGGAGGGGAGGAGGAGAAAACATTGCCAAATAATGGCTTAGAAGGCATATAAGATTATGGTAATAAGCAAAGCAATATAAAGCTGCATAAACTGAATGCTGATAATCGTTCACTCACACCCGTGCTCCCCATCCAGCCCGAGGTAGCTGATGTAACCGTGCATATCCTTCCCATGTTTTCCTCTCTGCTGATGCAAAAATGAGCAAATATGCTTATGCTTATTTAGCTTTTTATTGTATAAAACAGAGGGGGTAATACTCCACTGTTTCAATGTAGCACCATTTATTTAGCCATTTCTCAATACAACTCCCTCTCTGTAAAATCTTTAATAACCATGATTCTGTTTACCTAACTGCAGACGTTACAATGTAAAATTTCTACCCAACCAAATCTAGCCCCGCTTTAGGAGTCCAGAGCAATGCTTGCACTGAATATGTTTGATAGGATTCATTGTCATTTGTAGGATGTTTACCAGCCCAATTTGAATATTAGGCATAATAATAAATACATGATAAATGGTGAAAAAAATAATATAATATGTGAAATGCCAATTATTTTAAAAAATTGCCATGTGTTAACCTTACTGGACAATAAGGAAATACTTCAAATAAAAAAAAAGAAAAGAAAAAGGATGACAAAGACAATCTTGTTCAAATCTCATTTGGTTCAGCCCAATTTCCCATATATCAAGTATAGTTTTAGTAAAAGTTTCAGACTACATGGTAATATGTGCTTGCTAGGTCACGCAGTTGTGTCAACTCTTTGTGACTCCATGGACTGTAACCAGCCAGACTCCTCTCTTCCATGGAATTTTCCGGCCAAGAATACTGGAGTGGGTTCCATCTCCTATTCCAGGGGATCTTCCTGACCCAGGGATTGAACACGAGTCTCCTGTGTTTCCTGCATTGGCAAGCGGGCTCTTTACCACTGCACCACCTGGGAACCCAATACAGCGCTAAAAAGGCAGTGGATTTGGAATGAGAGGTCTGAGCTCAAATTCTGACTTAGTCACGGGTTCAGTCAACCGTGGCCACAATAATGTTAGGTAACACTGATTGCAAAATCTCAGTAGCGTACCCAAATAAGCACTGATTTAGCTCCAGGGTCTGCAGGACAGTGTGGGAGTTGGGTAGATAGGGGTAGACTGGGCTTGGTTCAGCCAGGGTGGCTCTTCTGCACCTGTCTCCTTGGAACCAGAGCACTAGGCTGGTGGTTGGCAGAGGTGGAAGAGAGCACGTCCAACTGCAAAAGCTCTTTCAGTCTCTGTGGATCCCATGGACTAACATCTCATCAGCTGAAACAAGTCGTGGAGGCTGAACTCAGGTCCAGGGGCCCTGTCAGCTTACGTGGCCAGGGTCCGGATGTGGGACCCTGTTACTGGAGGTGGAGTAAAGAGCCAGCGTCATAATTCTGTCTGTTGCAGCCATTTATCAGCAGGGTGCTTTGTGCTCTCTGAAAGGAGGTAATACTACCCATCTTGTAATTTTGTTTCAAGGGTTACTTGCAATATTGTAGGCATATAGTCCACAATGAATGGCTACTAACTCCCTGGAAAAGCTCTCATGGAATATGTGATTCCTTTAGGTTCAAAATTTTACACAGTGTGGGTCAAATCGATCAAATAAGAAAAGGATATGCAGGACTTCCCCGGTGGTCCAGTGGCTAAGACTCCATGCTCCCAAATCAGGGGGCCCAGGTTTGATCCCTGGTCAGGGAACTAGAGCCTGCGTGCCACAACTAAAAGATACTGCCTGCTGCAACAAAGACTGAAGGTCCCACGTGCACAACTAAGAAGTGGCACAGCTGAACAAATAGAAATAAATCAGTAAATAGTAAGAAAAAAGCATATGCAATAATTAAAATTTTCTTTTTCTATACAAGAGTGTAAGAATGGCTTCCATGTTGCCTTTTGCATGTCACTTGCATAAATACTTTTGTGCATGGGGTCCAGAGTACATGGGCCATTCTGAATTTTGCCATTTAGAATTTTATTACATCAAAGCATTGTTTTATACTTCTATGCTATTTTTCTAGTAATCTTGTGTGTGTGTGTGTATTTGTGTGATAGTTCATCATTTGACTGAACCATAGGAGGTAAACTATTTCATGGAGAGGTTTTGGAGCCTCCAGCCTGACATCATTTACCTGGGCTGGTGTCCTGTTGGTTTCAGAGCGTTGGCACCTGCTGAGTGATGGTGCGGTGGATCTCAGGGCCCCAGAGAACCCATAAATCCTCTCTTCCCTGAGAAGACAAGCAAGCATGCTGGAAAAGTAATAAAGTCCCCCATGTTCTATTAGTGTGACTGTGCTGTGCGAGGAAGACAAAGCCACCCGCAGATGCTGTCAATGACAACGACACTGGGTGCCTGGCTCTAGTCTCACTGAGTTGATTTTGTGCTCTAAAGTATTAGAGCCAATGTAGGACTGAGTCTGTGGCTTTGTAAATTCAACAGAGGAGCCATATCAGCTCAATTGTTAAACTGAAAAGCAGTAAGTGAAGGGGACCTAGAACTGATTTAATGAGGATGTGTTAAACTGCAACAGGGAGAAGCAGGTAGACCCCACGCCTGGGCAGGTTTCCTCCACTTAGGGTAGATCTGGGGCTTCTCCGGTGGCTGAGACAGTAAAGAATCTGCCTGTGATGCGGGAGACCTGGATTGGATCCCTGGATTGGGAAGACACCCTGGAGAAGGGATAGGCTACCCACTTGAGTATTCATGGGTTTCCCTGGTGGCTCAGATGGTAAAGAATCTGCCTGCAATGTGGGAGACCGGGATTGGATCCCTGGATTGGGAAGATACCCTGGAGAAAGGTATGGCAACCTACTCCAGTATACAGCCTGGAGAATTCCATGGACAGAAGCGCCTGGCAGACTATAGTCCATGGGGTTGCAAAGAGTCAGATATGACTGAATGACTAATACTTTCACTTTTATTCATGCAGCAAGCCACTGGTCTCTTTGGGGTCCATACATCAAGCCACATTGCTGAGAATAGTATCATGACTAGACTCCAGAAGATTCCAGAGGTTTGGCCAGGGCTCTGTAACAACCTAGAGGAGTGGGATGGGGAGGTGGGTGGGAGGGAGGTTCAAGGGGGAGGGATCATAGGTATACCTATGCCTGACTCATGTTGATTTTGGCAGAAACCAACACAATGTTGTAAGGCAATGGCAATTCACTCCAGTATTCTTGCCTAAAAAATTCCACGGACAGAGGAGCCTGGTGGGCTACAGTCCATGGGGTCACAAAGAGTTGGAGATGACTGAGTGACTTCACACTTAATTATCCTTCAATTAAAAAGAAATAAATTTAATGATAAATATATTTTTAAAAAAAAGACTAGGGGTTTGGTCCAGTCAGGAAAAGGGACTTCTTTTGTTGAGGGTTTTCTGTTAAACACTTTTTGTGAATTGTAATCCATGGTCCAGTGGGAGAGAGACTGGCTCCTTGCGTGTCCCCAACTCCCTACTGCATCATAACCCACTATGCAGAAGTAATTACTTCTCCTTTTAGCTTTGCCCAGAAACTTCAGAGAATGCCCTGAGTATTCATCATGGTTCTCATGAGCTTCTTTTGATTTCCTAGGGAGGTGTGTGTGTGTGTGTGCTCAGTTGCTTAGTCATGTCCGACTCTGTGATCCCATGGACTGTAGCCTGCCAGGCTCCTCTGTCCATTGAATTTTCTAGGCAAGAATACAGAAGCGGGTTGCCATTTCCTATTCCAGAGGATCCTCCTGACCCAGGAACTGAATCTGCATCTCCTGTATTTTCTGGTAGATTCTTTATGGCTGAGCCGCCCGAAAAGAGTCTCTTTTATTGCTGTGCCTCAGTTTACACATCCAACCATGGATCCCTGGATTGATGGATACATGTTGCAACAGTTACAAGCATGGATTCTGGAGCCAGGCTGCCTGGGTTTGATTCCTGGTTCAGCCCTTCAGAAGTTATCACCTCGGGCAAATCGCTTAATCTCGTTGCGCATTAGTTATCCCACTTGTGAAACAGGGATACTAATGACTCTCTCCTCATAGGATTATTTCAAGAATTGAACAGCTATTAAAATGCTTGGAGTTCTTGGCCCATAGTGTTGGGTAGGTGCGGCTATTACTGACTGTAATGAACATTAATTAAATGAGGTAATGCATGTAAAATTCTAAGCGTGTATAGACAGTGAATTATGGATATTTTCACTACTGCTGCTGTAAAGTGTGTAAGGTTTATCTCCTTTTGGATAAGACATCTGAATGCAGATCAAGTCCTGAATTGCCTTTTCTCCAAATGACTCCAGCTCTACAGACGCTTGTGTTTGGTGGTCACAGAAGTTTGAGAACCGCTGCGTGGCTGTGCTTGTGAGTATGTGTGTTTCTAATACTTGTCAGGTGGCTCAGTGGTAGGGAATCCACCTGCAATGCAGGAATAGCAGAAGACATGGGTTTGATCCCTGGGTCAGGAAGATCCCCTGGAGAAGGGAATGGCTACCCACTCGAGTATTCTTGCCTGGAGAATTCCATGGACAGAGGAGCCTGGCAGGCTACAGTCCATGGCTTTGCAAAGAGTCAGACACAACTCAGCATGCATAAGAATGAATGTTTCTAACACATATTCAGACCACAGAACTATTTTGCTTGAAAACACTCTTTGGAAAAGTTTTTCCATGACCCATGGAAAGATTGAGAGTGGAAATTTTCAGATGAGGAGAATTGTTGGGGAAAGTGGAATTCTGACCCCTTTTCAAATAAGGCTAATTAAAAAAACTGCCCTTCCCACCTCTGAGAGTAATGAAGGGGATTTATTAACACCTCTTCTGAGCCAGGCATTGATCTTGGCAGTTCAGATACGTCATTGCCAATAAAAATATGCTAATGGCTATCACTTAATGACCACCTAGAATGTGCCAGGCATTTTATATAAATGATTCCTACCATCCAAAACATCTTTGCAAAGTAGGTGTTATCAACCCCAGCTTATAGATGAGGAAACTGAGGTTCACCATGGCTAATCTGTGGGCTTCCCTGGTGGCTTAGATGAATCCGCCTGCAATGTGGGAGACCTCAGTTTGATCCCTGGATTGGGAAGATCCCCTGGAGGAGGAAATGCAACCCACTCCAGTATTATTGCCTGGGAAATGCCATGGACAGAGGAGCCTGGCAGGCTACAGTCCATGGGGTCACAAAGAGTTGGACACAACGGAGTGGCTGAGCATGTCGCATGCTCATTTTTCCATTTAGAAAGTGTTTTTCACAACAAAGTTTGTCATTTGACTCCCAGGATGCATAATCTGGGTCCGACCTCCCTTTCCAGCCTCTGCTCCCTCAGTTTCTCCTCATGAGAGGCTCCGCTGATGAGGTCCTGGCCTTATTCTCTCAATCCACAAGGCTCTTTTGACTTCCTCTCTTTGCTCACATGGACCCCTAGGCGTGGTTGACGCGATGACTGTTCCACGCTCCAGTTTGCCTTTCCTGAGCACCCTGTCCCAGTGGTTCTGGATGGAATTGATTGCTTCTTCTTCTTTGTGCCCCAGGATTGTATACAAACCCGTCAAATGTTGTTATCACATTGAATTACAATTACTGGTTGAAAGAGTGAATGGATGAGTACGTAGCAGCCCACCCTGTAGGAAGGCATTGGTTCTTTGTGTGTGTGTGTGTGTGTGTGTGTGTGTGTGTTTAAATGAAGATAGTGAAGTTTAGAAAGATTTGGTGACTTGTTCAAAGTCATATAAATAGTTACTGGTGGAGTTGGGGCTGTAGCCTTGTTTTAGGAACCAGGGATAAGAGTTAAGTTTTCGTAAACATCTTCCCCAGTGTCTTCCCTGAAGGAACATCACTTTGAAGGATTGATTAGTTCAAGAAGAGAACTCTTATGAAAAGAGTAGCTGTCACCTCCTTCATATATGCACCTTAGGGTTTATGAGGGCTTCCCTGGTGGTTCAGTGGTAAAGAATTAACCTGCAATGTAGGAGCCACAGGAGACCTGGGTTTGATCCCCGGGGTTGGGAAGATCCCCTGGAGGAGGGCATTGCAACCCACTCCAGTACTCTTGCCCGGGAAATCCCATGGGCAGAGGAGCCTGGTGGGCTACCGGCCATAGGGTTGCCGAGATGCAGTCACGACTGAAGCATTTTAGCACTCACGTGTACAGGGTTTACAAACTCCTGATATTCTAGACACTTCAACACTTGTATTAAGAGGGTCATGCCATGATTATTTTCCCCCTGATTATCTGATATAAGAAAGTATATTTTATGGAGGTGTTAAAGGAAACCTCCAACTACAGCCCTGTCATGATCTCGGTCTCCCCCACTCCATTCTAATGCTTTTCTGGGACAGACTACACTCTCTTTTAATCTGTGGGAAAGTTTGTACTTTCACATCCTACAGAGACCAATTAAAAGAATCCATTAAAGTCAAACTTGTGAAGGCAGCAATCCAACAAAGTGGGGATGAATGAATGAAGGATGTTTATCATAAAATGAAGCTGAAAGGTTAATACTGCCTAAATACTCACTTACAGGCCTCGGGACTGACAGCAAGGTCCTAGCGTAGGAGGTCTTGATTTGGCAAAAGCTTTGTATGCCTGCGTTTTCTTGAAATCTTCCCCCTGCAACTTGTTCTGGGGTTGAGGTCTTCAGTCAGCAGGGGCAGCAAGACAGAGCATGTCAATCAGAGCAAAGGGGTAGCCCTGTTCTCCCTTTGAAAATTGGAGTCTAAAGCCATATTAGCTACAGCCTTAACGCTAATTATAGCATGACTTACGTGGCAAGCCTTTCTGAGTATTTTTGGTAAATTTTCTTTGAAGATAAGAAAGAAACCATTATACCCAGATTATGGTTTGTCAGTTGCAGGAAATGCCTGTTAGGGCAGCTTCAAACAGAGTTCTAGACAATGAGAACAGTAGTGCAAGCACAGCCTTGGGTCTGTTAAGGGGTGAGGCGCTGCCTTCTTGGGAGCAGCTCCAAGCCTGGCCCTCAGCTCCTCATGCATCCCTGTCTCACCCTGCAAGCTTGTCTTCTGATTGCTTTGTCAAGAGAGTAAAAATGACTTTTCAAGAAGATCCAAAAAGAAGCCTTGTCTTTGTATTCTTTTTTTTTTTTTTTGGTCTTAGAATTTTTTTTCCCTATTCTTTCAGATCAAGGTTGTCTGTTACAGAATTCCTTCCTCATTTGATAGGACAGACCTTGCATTTACAAAACTCATTGAAAGCTGAATGTATTTTTTATCCTGAAGCCAGAATCTCAGGGCTGAACTGAAGTGTGAGCCTGGTTACACTTAGGCTAAACCTGTTTCTTTCATTAATTCTTCTGCTAACTGAGGCCTTATGTAGGGTTCAGACTTTGACCCCCTGCAACTTAATGAAATCTTTTTTTTTTTTTTTTTGCCTTTGAGAAGTGAACGTCTCGGGTATTACATCTCAGTCAAGTACCTTTATGCCTATATTTTTTAATGTCACTTGACTATTTGGACCATAAAGAAGGCCGAGGACTGAAGAACTGATGCTTTCAAACTGTGGTATTGGAGAAGACTCTTGAGAGTCCCTTGGACTTCAAGGAGATCAAACCAGTTAATCCTAAAGGAAATCAATCTTGACTATTAACTGGAAGGACTGTTGCTGAAGTCAAAGCTCCAATACTTTGGCCACCTGATTTCAACAGCCAACACGTTGGAAAGGTCCTTGATGTTGGGAAAGATTGAAGGCAAAAGCAGAAGCGGGCAGCAGAGGATGAGATGGTTAGATAGCATCACTGATTCAATGGACGAGTCTGAGGAGACTCCAGAAAATAGTGGAGGACAGAAAAGCCTGGAGTGCTGCAGTCCATGGGGTTGCAAACAGCCAGACACGACTTAGCGACTGAACAGCAACAAAGTGCAAAGTTCACTGGAGAGTTCTGGGTATAGCGTCAGTTACACCTAAATGAATGGTGACCCCCAGAGCAGTTGCCTTGTGTGGACATATTATTGTTTAGGATCATTTAGGTGCTAGTGGAGGAAAATCACACTAGCTGAATTAAGAAGAAATGGGATTTGTTGAAAAGATACTGAGAATCTCACAGAACCTAAGAACATAAGTGTTATCAGTTCTCATCAAACCTGGAATCAGAAACACAGATGCTCTTAGAATTGGCTTTCTATTTCTTTCACGTATAATTCTCTCTATGTACCACATTCTTTCTTCCTCCTTTTTAGGTACAAATGTTTCCTTCATTTCTCTAGGGTATGTCATAGGAAATTAGAATACACATCCAGTCCTAGCCTCCCACCCTATGGTAAACCACTCAAGGACTGACTGACTTTCTTTCTCTGTTCTAGTTTTTAGATTTCCATGCCAGTGCTCTGGTTGACTTACCTTGGGACAGGTGGCTCACCTGCCAGCTATCCAAATGGAGCAATCGGATGTGTTAGGTGGTGTTGGAAGAAGGCGAGGGTGTTGGGAAAATGAAAAATACCCATGGAAATCAGCAGCATGTCCTCTTTATGAGCAAACACTGAGCTCATCAGTTCTGTTAAATCAATCCATTTTCTTAGGAAGTGAGCGATTGTAGATTTTTAAGTCTGTGAGCTATTAGCCCCTATTATTAATTGAATTTACTTAGAGAAATCAATTCCTTTACAAGAAACCATTTATTTAAACATATCTATTTATGTTGTTCTTTTCCTTAAGCAATGTATAATAAGAGCAAACACATATATTTATTACATATAAGTAAACATGACTGAGCGACTTCACTTTCACTTTTCACTTTCATGCATTGGAGAAGGAAATGGCAACCCACTCCAGTGTTCTTGCCTGGAGGATCCCAGGGACGGGGGAGCCTGGTGGGCTGCCGTCTATGGGGTCACACAGAGTCAGACACGACTGAAGTGACTTAGCAAAACATATATAAGTGCTTACTCTGCACAAAACACTGTTCTGTGTTGGGTGTGTGTGTGTGTGTGTGTGTGTGTGTGTGTGTGCAGGCACACATGTATGCTCATTCTGGTCCTCAAAACAGTTGTATGAGGAAACTGAGGCATGAGAAGTTTAAAAAATTTGCCCAGGGGTAAGCGATAATTGGGTCTTCCCTGGTGGCACAGTCAAGATTCTGCCTGCAATGCACGAGATGTAGGTTCAATCCCTGCGTCAGGAAGATCCCCTGGAGAAGGGACTGGCTACCCACTCCAGTATTCTTGCCTGGGAAATCCCATGGACTGAGGAGCCTGGTGGGCTATAGTCCATGGGGTTGCAAGCAGTTGGACAGGTCAGAGCAACAAGCAATAATTAGTGGTGGAATCCAACTGGGGAGAGATGATATGCTCGAATTAACAGCTAATAATGCAACGTACAATGCAGCATACTGACAGTTTTTCAAACATATGTCCTAGAATTTGGAGAAATTCAAGAACCATAGGAAACAGCCTCACTACTTTGTGTTTATTTTATTTTTTAATGAAATTGCTATTATTGACATAATCACCGCTGTTCCACAATACTAGAGAAAAATAAATTTTACAGGCAACTTTTTATTGTTTGAAAATGACCATAAGAGTGTGGGGCTGGGCAGAAAAATAATCTTCAAATATCTTAAGCACAGTCAAGTGGAACAAGGGCAGACTTCTTTAATGGATAAAAAGTGAAGGGAGCCAGGTCACATTCAGTAGGAAAAACTTGCTATTAGGTCTACCTACTCTTGTAGCAGCACCCAAAGATCAGTACAGTGATCCGTGAGATCAGCGAGCTTTCCTAAGTGTGGTCCCTGGGCCAACAGCATCGACATTACTTAGGAACCTGGTGGAAATGCAGTTTCTAGGGTCCCACCCCAGACCTGATGAAACAGGAAGTCTGGGTCTGGGGTCCAGCCCTCTGTTTTTAAGAGCCCTTGTAGATAGTTCAGATGTCCCTTGAAATCTGAGACCCACTGTCACAAAGGCCAGGGCCACAGAATTAAAAAACTGCCAGAATCACAGTTTCTTGAAAGACGGTTAAGGCAGGAATACAGAGTCCAGTGCCTGAGAGGGGCAGCAGAGTTTATTAATAGTTCATGTAAATGCTGGAAACTTTCAGGTGATCAGAGCTGAGCCCTATATTACACCTAGAATGACACCTACCTGGTCTTATTGTCTTGTAAAATATGGGGCAGGCATCACATTACTGTCAAACAAAACCTCTGTGGCCTGTGTGGTTTTCAAGCCCGTAAGATTACAAAACTGAGGTCCCAGCAATCACGAGTTGGAATCAGAACATTGGTCTCTGTTGTCTCAATTCAGTGACAGAGAAGAGAGCCATGTGCACAGTATTGGGTTCTTAGGGGCCATGAAGCATCTCCAAATAAGTGACTTCTAGTCCATTTTCACACATGTTAAAGTTTTCTGAGCTATATAAGATGACCATTCATAATCAGTTCAGTTCAGTTCAGTTCAGTCGCTCAGTTGTGTCCGACTCTTTGCGACCCCATGAATTGTAGCACGTCAGGCCTCCCTGTCCATCACCAACTCCCAGAGTTCACTCAAACTCATGTTCATCGAGTCAGTGATGCCATCCAGCCATCTCATCCTCTGTTGTCCCCTTCTCCTCCTGCCCCCAATCCCTCCCAGCATCAGGGTCTTTTCCAATGAGTCAACTCTTCGCATGAGGTGGCCAAAGTACTGGAGTTTCAGCTTTAGCATCATTGTTTCCAAAGAAATCCCAGGGCTGATTTCCTTCAGAATGGACTGGTTGGATCTCCTTGCAGTCCAAGGGACACTCAAGAGTCTTCTCCAACACCACAGTTCAAAAGCATCAATTCTTCAGCGCTCAGCTTTCTTCACAGTCCAACTCTCACATCCATACATGACTACTGGAAAAACCATAGCCTTGACTAGATGGACCTTTGTTGGCAAAATAATGTCTCTGCTTTTGAATATGCTATCTAGGTTGGTCATAACCTTCCTTCCAAGGAGTAAGCGTCTTTTAATTTCATGGCTTCCGTCACCACCTGCAGTGATTCTGGAGCCCCCCAAAATAATCAAGACCTTGTCTATTTACTGGAAAATGTGAATTTGCTTTAGTCATAAAATAAGAGAATCATAGAGATCATCTAACCTGGTTCAACCTTCTCATTTTACAGGTGAGAATAAAAAAGAAACAGTCCCCAAACCTTGAGAACCAGAATGCATAAGATTCTACAGATATATAATGCCAGATCCTACATTTTCAGAAGCCATTGAAATTTTGTGCTGTCTGTTGCATTATGTCAATATTCATTTGATTTTTTCTCATTTCTAAATAGGTGTAATGTTATTTCTGTTCCTACTTAAAATATGAATAGAAATTTTTGAGGAGGAACATGGGTTGAAATGAAACATAGGCTGAAAAGTATGGTATTAAAATAGCAGGAAAGTATTTTAAAAGTGTCATATTAAAATGAACATAGATTGGAAGTATAGACTAAATGTTATATAGACTAAAATGTTACAGAATATTCAATGCTATTATCTTCAGCATTGATTTTACTGTGAGATCTGTCCTCCTGTACGTTGGGTAGATTCAGTCATAACATTTTAATACTAGGAGCATCCTTAGTGATCATTACTTCCTAGCCTTCATTTTACAGACAAGGACATCAAGGTCCAGGGAGGCTAACATGACTTGTAAAGGTCACATACAATCAGAAAGTTCTCCATGTTGGGCTTCTCTAAGGATAAATGTCTTGTGAATGGCTCCCTTGAAATGCCTGCACAAAATCAAGCTGGGGCTGTTGTCTATTTCATCTATAATTTTCCCTCTGGTATTTAACACTGCAAATGAAAGTACCAGGCCAGATGCTTAATTGCTTCTAAAAAGGTTGTGAAATGATAAGAATTTTTTTGGCTATCTTTTCTGTGGGTCATTGTGTCTTCTCCAAAGTCATTATATTTTTGTTGTTTGTGAGCTCATTTCCAAACTGGGAATTATGAAAACGATCTTTTGAAGCATTGAAATGATTTATAGAAAACTTTATTATAGCAGTTCTAGATTTTTCCTGCAGTAGATGACACCACCCTTATGGCAGAAAGTGAAGAGGAGCTAAAAAGCCTCTTGATGCAAGTGAAAAAGGAGAGTGAAAAAGTTGGCTTAAAGCTCAACATTCAGAAAACGAAGATCATGGCATCCGGTCCCATCACTTCATGGGAAATAGATGGGGAAACAGTGGAAACAGTGTCAGACTTTATTTTTGGGGGCTCCAAAATCACTGCAGATGGTGATTGCAGCCATGAAATTAAGAGACGCTTACTCCTTGGAAGAAAAGTTATGACCAACCTAGATAGCATATTCAAAAGCAGAGACATTACTTTGCCGACTAAGGTCTGTCTAGTCAAGGCTATGGTTTTTCCTGTGGTCACATATGGATGTGAGAGTTGGACTGTGAAGAAAGCTGAGCGCTGAAGAATTGATGCTTTTGAACTGTGGTGTTGGAGAAGACTCTTGAGTGTCCCTTGGACTGCAAGGAGATCCAACCAGTCCATTCTGAAGGAAATCAGCCCTGGGATTTCTTTGGAAACAATGATGCTAAAGCTGAAACTCCAGTACTTTGGCCACCTCATGCGAAGAGTTGACTCATTGGAAAAGACTCTGATGCTGGGAGGGATTGAGGGCAGGAGGAGAAGGGGACGACAGAGGATGAGATGGCTGGATGGCATCACGGACTCGATGGATGTGAGTCTGAGTGAACTCTGGGAGTTGGTGATGAGCAGGGAGGCCTGGCGTGCTGCGATTCATGGGGTCGCAAAGAGTCGGACACGACTGAGCGACTGAACTGAACAGAACTGATGCTACCTTACATTTCCATTTGACATGCAATTAGATGACCTTAACTGGTGATATATTTCTAGTCAACTTTTAGTACAACATAAAGCTGTAAATCGTCTTCCCTGATGGTTCAGTGGGTAAAGAATCTGCCTGCAATTCAGGAGATACAGGAGATGTGGGTTCAATCCTTGGGTCAGGAAGATCCCCTAGAGGAGGAACATGGCATCCCACTCCAGTATTCGTGCCTGAAAAATCCCATGGACAGAGGAGCCTGGCAGGCTGTGGTCCAAAGGGTCACAAAGAGTTGGACACAACTGAGTGACTTAGCACACACAAGGCTCTAAATGGAAAGAAACAGGATATTTCTGGCCAGATGTGCTTTGATAGTCTGTTTTTCTTTCCTTCTTTAATGGGCAGAGTTTACTCTTCTCAGGTAAAAAATAGCACTCACATGCATGGTAGAAAGATTAGAACATATTTTAAAGCATAGGAGAAAGAAAAATGTCCATAATCTCATCATGCAGAGAAAATCTCCCTTGTTATTACAGTGCATTGCATTCCACTTGAAAAATAATTTTATGGTGATAAATGTACATAAAATAGATATGTATATATTAATATGTATTAATAAAGTTCCTCCATGGATTTCCCAGGCAAGAATACTGGAGTGGATTGCCATTTCCTCCTCCAGAGGATCTTCCTAACCCAGGGATCAAACCCAAGTTCCTTGCATCTCATCATTGCAGGTGAATTCTTTACCTGCTAAGTCACCAGGGAAGCCCAAAAAAACTTAATGAAAATTACTAAGGCAAACACCTGTTTTAACCCACACTTACTCCTTATTTAAGTAAGGAAAGAGCATTATAGGCATCCCAGAAAATACCTACATGGCTCTTGTGATCACACCCTCTAACCTTCCCTTTAAATAATCACTATATATTTTTAGTTTCTCTGTATAGTTTTACATGTTGTAAAACTACCTATTAATCCCCCAAACTATCCATTCATTGTAATGTCCATTACAATGAATAAACTAATATTGATACATTTTTATTAACTAAACTGTATATGTTAGACTTTATAAATTACATGAGTGCTAAGATCTGCCTATGGCAGAAGCTGATCTTTGGTTTTAGGACCACTGTTTTTTTGTCTCAACTCAGCACTTATACTTACTTTCTCTTGCAGGCTGAAAGCTAGCCACCATCAGGGAAGGATTCCTACTCTAATAGGAAACATAAAAGTCCCCTAAAAAAGAGTACCCTCCTTCACTTCTGGAAGGAATGTAAATTGCTATAGCTATTCTGAAGACCAGTGCAACCATATTTAGTGCAATTAGATATGCGTACGCCTTGCAACCCAGAAATTTCACTTCTGAGTAGCGTGTGCACAGAAACTTTCACACGGGCAGATAATGAGATGTCTCCAAGGATGTGTGTGGAGTAAAAAATTGGAGGAAGCTCAGCTGTTACTCCGTGGAAGAATGGATATGTAAAATATGACATGTGCGTATGACAGAATGCCACATTGCAGCCAGAGAAGGAGTGAAACAGATCTACAAATAGCAACATCTCAACTACATAATGTTAAATGAGAAAAAAAGAGTCAGGACCAGAATGAGACGCATGGCTGCTATGAGGTCTGCTGCTAACAGGCCATCTCAAACTCACTGCCTTCCAACTACTATTTATTAGCTCTGGAGGCTGAGAGTCAGCATCTGGGGCTGGGATGAACAGGGCAGCTCTGCTGGTTTCTCCTGGGTTCACTCATTCCCCTGCTGTTGGTAGGGAATTGGAACAGTTGTTACTAGGTTGCCTGCAATGGGTTTACCTGTCCATCTAGTCACTGATGTTGGCTTCTTATGTCTGAGGGTCTCATGTCAGCACCAGCTTGTGGCCTGGCTTGGGCTTTCTCACAGGGTAGCAGAGAAGGCAAACCCCTAACGCAGTTACCAAGCCTTTGCTTGATCATACTGGCTAATGTCACATTAGCCAGGGTAAGTTATGTGCAAGTCTGGAATCTGTGACAAAGAGGGTACAAGAAAGCATGGTTCCAGGGTGGTGGGTGGCTCATTGGGTGCCAGGGTAACTGAGCAGGACACTACAAGGCCCTCCTGGGTGGTCCCCGCTGCCCCACCCCACTCCAGATCCCCTAATTGAGCTCCTTTCTGAAGAACCTAGATAACTATTTGCTCCACACTTTCTGAGTTGCTCTGCAGGTGCGAAAACTCTCCACCAAATGGAAGATTTAACTACTTGATAAACACGAACATGGAGTTTCCCTGGTGGCTCAGAAGGTAGAGTCTGCCTGCAATGCAAGAGATGGGGGTTGGATACCTGGGTTGGGAAGATCCCCTGGAGAAGGGAATGGCAACCCACTCCAATATTCTTGCCTGAGGAATCCCACGGATAGGGGAGCCTGGTGGGCTACAGTCCGTGGTGTCGAAAAGAGCTGGACATGACTGAGCAACTAAGCAGGCACGCAGGCACCCAGGAGCACATAGCCCCAGGCCTCTGGGAGCCTAAAGACTGATCAAGCTCAATCCCGTGACACCGCCCTGTTTCCACATCAGTAGCCAATCAGAGCATTGTGAATGAACTGAGTACACACTCTGTGACCCCTCCTCCCTTACCTGGCTTTCAAAAATGTCTTGCTGAAACTGGAAACCCTTTGCGGACTTCAGGGCATTCTAGGGTACAAACCACCCGTTTCTTTGCATGACCTTGTAGGAAACCTTTCTCTCCTCCAAAATCCGATGTTTTGGTGTGTTTTGCCTCACTGCACATGGGGCACACAAACTTGCGCTAACACCAGGAGTACAAAAATGAAGTTGCACAGTTGTGTCCAACTCTTTGTGACCCCACGGACCTGCCTGGACCTGCCAGGCTCCTCCGTCCATGGGATTTTCCAGGCAAGAGTGCTGGAGTGGGTTTCCAATTCCTTCTCTAGGGGATCTTCCTGACCCAGGGATTGAACCCGGGTCTACTCGCCTTGTGGGCAGATGCTTTACCATCTGAGACATGAGGAAAGATCAGGACTACAAAAACTGACTATAATTAAACAGTAATGCTTATGGGCTGAATCGCGTCCACTCAAATTCATATGCTGAAACCCTAACCTCCAGGACTGTAGAAAGTAACCAGATGTAAAGATAAGATCTGAAAAGAGGTTAACTAAGTTAAAATAGAAGTTTTTAGACTGGGCCTCAATACAGCCTGACTGATATCCTTTTGTGAAGAGGAAATGTAGTTGCCGGACACGTACACACACAAAGGAAAGACCATGTGATGCATGCAGAGAAGCAGCCCCTCGTAAGCCCAGGGGAGACTTCAGAAGAAGCCGGCCTGCTGTCATCTGGATCTTAGACTTCCAGCCTCCAGAAGTGTGAGACACGTCTGTTGCTTAAGCCACTGCATCTGGGTGGTATTTTGATATGGCAGACCAAATAAACTAATGGGATGCTCTTTGCGTAAATGTAAAGGATTCACCCACAAGCCATAACTTCCGCAGATAGGAAGAGAAGAGAATAAACACACATGTAGATTAGAAGTATGCATACTAGATACAGGCGGGACGGTGCTTATGAGGGAAAGAGAATAGGATTAGAACAAGAAATAAAGTGAGAAACGATTTTGAAAGAGACCCACAGAACCTGCTGTATAGCACGGGGAGCTCAGCCCAACCACTTCATGGTGCAGCAGAAGCTAACACAATATTGTAAAGCAGCTATATGCCAATTAAAAAAAAATAAAAAAGAGACTCACAGATGGATGGATGATAAAAGTGTGCCATGTATTTGAGCAGACAATCAAATCTGTGTACTTGAGCTTAAAAAATAGAATAAAGTAAAATTTAAAAAGCCTTTCCTGATTGAGGCAGAGTCGCCTTTCAGACCACTAATTAGACCAGCTTTTAAAACTAACACTGCTATATGAAAACTATGCTACCCTTACATCATTAAATCCTTTATGTGACGATCCCTTTGCTCCCATTCATAGGAGAGGAAATGGAGGCAAATAGATTTTAAATGAACTGCCCATGGGTGCCCTGGGAGTAGTGGCTGGGCAGAAGGCTGAACCAGCTGGTACGATGCCCACCCCAAGCCTTAGCCACGCCCATCCGATTGTCTGTTATTAGCGTTTGTGTCCCTTCAGTTCCTTGGCCCATCTTCCGTGTCTGAAATTGGACTCGTCTCTTGCTCTTGGCTGCCTATCCTGTTTCTGAGTCACTGCTCTAGCTTCTCTGCCTTGTTCTCCGCTGTTTACTGGCTCTGCTTTATAGGTTGGCTCTGCCCTGGTCAGGGTTTGGCCCCTCTAACACACTTCACCTCTCTAAGGCGGGTTGCAAGGCTGTACCCACAAGGTCTGAGACAGCCAGGGAGCCTGAGAGCAAAGGATCACGGCCAGCAGTAGGCAGGCTTTAACTGCCCTCAGTCATGGGCGCTTTAACATATGGGATAACTGAGTCTGATCTTCAGAGGTTTTGATAGAACTAGCCTGGGGTGCAGCATAGGCCAAAAGTGCTTTGAAAAAGCGTGCCAGTGGCCGTAATGTGCAGTCGAGTTTGAGAACCACTGGTCTAAAGTTTGACTTTAGTGCTAACCAGATATGGATATATACACACAGAAATTTAATAATGTTTAATTATTACCCCACTTCCCCAGCTTTATTGAGGTATAGTTTTTTCTTTTTTAATATTGCTTATTTATTTGGTTGCACTTGTTCTTAGTTGTAGCACTCAGGATCTTTGATCTTTGTGGCTTCACGGAGGATCTAGTTCTCCCACCAGGGATTGAACCCAGGCCCTCTGAACTGCAAGTGCAGACTCTTAGCCACTAGACCCTCAGGGAAGTCCTGAGATATAGTTTCTTTTCTAATTTTTACTGGAGCATAGTTGATTTGCAATGTTGGGTTTCAGGTGGACAGTGAAGTGAACCAGTTATACATACGTGTGCTTGCGTGCTTAGTTGCTTCAGTCGTATAAGACTCTTTGCAGCCCTATGGACTGTTGCCCACCAGGCTCCTCTGTCCACGGGATTTCTCAGGCAAGAATACTGGAATGGGTTGCTGTGTCCTTCTCCAGGGGATCTCCTGACCCAGGGTTCGAACCCATGTCTCTTGTGGCTCTTGCATTTCAGGCAGATTCTTTACCTCTGAGCCACCGGGGACCCATATATCCACTCATTTTTAGATTCTTTTCCCATGTAAGTCATTACAGAGTCTTGAATAGAGCTCCCTGTGCTACACAGTAGGTCCTTATGAAGTATAGTTGACAATTAAAATTGTAAGATATTCAAAGTATACACTGTGATGATTTGATATATGTATACATTGCCAGGAGAAGGCAATGGCACCCCACTCCAGTACTCTTGCCTGGAAAATCCATGGACGGAGTAGCCTGGTGGGCTGCAGTCCATGGGGTCGCTAAGAGTCGGACACAACTGAGCGACTTCACTTTCACGCATTGGAGAAGGACATGGCAACCTACTCCAGTGTTCTTGCCTGGAGAATCCCAGGGATGGGGGAGCCTGGTGGGCTGCCGTCTATGGGTCGCACAGAGTCGGACACGACTGAAGCGATTTAGCGTACATTGCCAGAGGATTCCCTCCATTGAGTTAATTAACTCATTTATCACTTCACATATTTATCCCCCCTTTTCTGGTAAGAATATTTAAATCCTACTCTCTTAGCAAATTTCAATCCTACGATACAGTGTTAACAACTGTAGTCAACAGTATTATATATTAGATTTTTCAGATCTTACTTGTCATACAACTGAAAGCTTTACCAACCTCTCCCTGTTCCTGTCTACTCCTCTCTTCCCAGCCCCTGGAAACCACTTTTCCACTCCCTGTTTCTGTGAGTTTTATATAAAAGAATAAGGTCAAAGGGGGGCTGGAGCTGGCTTATAACGACTAGTTAGAGCAGACTGTTAACTACCAAAGAATTTTCCAAGATTGTTGAAATTGGCCACAGTGGGAATATGTATACCCCAGAAACTGAAACAGGGCTTGGTTTTGGGAGAACTGGCTTATCAGAACATGCATAGATATGGACTCTAAAAATTCATGTGTGCAAAAAGTCATTCTACTGTAATGTAAAATGTCGTACAAGAGTCTGTGCTGTGGACTCAGAAGACGTGAGCTCAAATCAAACGACTTTATAGTCAAATGATGAAGAACAATTCTTTTGTCTTACCTGAACTTTGATTTTCTTAGCTTTTAAGAAGAATAATAATATCTACTTCAGTGAAGTGTTCTAAGGAATAAAAAGCATATATGAAAGCGTTGTATACAAAATAGGCGGTTGAATATGATTAGCTGATTTTGCGCAAGGAACAAAGTCTAACTAATAAACCCATCCAGGCAGCTTTCAAAAAATGCAAATAATAATGATATTTACAAATGTTCCCCGTATGCCAGGTATTATATTTTTCATGCTTTAGTCTCTCCCACCCACAACAACCTTTTGAAGAAGGTGCTATTTTTAGTTGCTTTTTAAAGATGATTAAACTCACAGAGCTATGCTTTTTTTTTTTTTTTTTGATAGGGGCTGAGTCTATCAGGTTTTAGAACTAGCCCTCTTAGCTGTTACAGGCTACTGGGAAAGGGTGATAAATGCTAAATGATGATAATGCATGCAATGAACATGATCACATGTGGTAAGTGTGTCTGCCTAATTCAATTAGGTGTGAGGTCATCTGGCAAACAGCACCCTTTGTGTCAATTAACGTGGAATTACAGGTTTGTCAATTCCTCAGGGGCTGCCTGAGATCTTTGCAAGAAAGTGTGCCATAAACTGCTGTCACGTTTTATGCAGTGCAGTCACTTTCTTCAATTCTGTGGGGATTATCGTCTTACTGGAAGAGGTTCTTAACAGTCTTCAGCTAAACCAACTCGCAGCCCAATTCTCTTCCCAAGATCCCATTAACAGACCTTTGATATGGTGCTGATAACTGCCCATCACTCTGCGATTAGTCTCTCGGCCTTCTTCTGAATCTGGGCCAGTTCCTTTATAGAACATAAAGTGAAGTAGTCATTTCATTCCAGGACCCTTGCTTAATCAGTTATGCTGTTTCTGGACCATTAGAAGATCTCGATTTCTTCATCCATCCATGCTGCATTTCAAATAAGAGCAAAGATGTTTTTTTCCCTCCTCTGGAATTTCCCCTCCTGTCTGGTGTTTTGCAGAACAGAGGCAATGTTAGAAGCTTCTTGTTTTCTTTTAATGGAAAAGAAACCTGGAAATTGGAATCTATTTCCCTCCCATTTATTTTTCTTTATTCAGCAGCTTCGCTTACTCCCATTAGAAGAAAAGTAGCTTCATTTCCTCTTCTTCCCTTCCCTCTCCCCCTCCCCCTTCTCTCTTTCTCTTCCTGCCTTCTTCCTTCCTTCCTTCTTCTCTTCCCACTTTTATGACTTCTGTAATAGGTCATAATAAGCATATTTCACCTGTAGGAAGTTGACAAAATAGTATTATGATTCTACTGAGAATGAAACAGCTGAAATGATTTGTTTCTGCAGCAGAGTTGATCAGATTTTGAGAGGACATTTGAAGACTTGAACATTTAGCCTTCAAATATTTTGCATTATCTCCTAATTACTGAGTAATGTCCCCAAAGTACAAACGGAGAGACAGAGACAGAACCTCAGAACCTCTTAAAATGTGCATTTGTGCACACCTCTCTCTCTCTCTCTCTCTCTCTCTCTCTGTTTCTGACTGTGTGTGTGACACCACACACACACATGTGCCAAAGAAAGACCACCAATGATCACCTGAATTATATATATATAAGGGACACTTCGAGGACATTACTCATTTGAAAAGACCCTGATGCTGGGAAAGATTGAAGGAGAGAGGAGAAGGGCATGACAGAGGATGAGATGGTTGGATGGCATCACTGACTCAATGGACATGAGTTTGAGCAAGCTCTGGGAATTGGTGAAGGACAGGGAGGCCCGGTGTGCTGCAGTCCATGGGGTCACAGAGTCGGACACGACTGAGCGACTGAACTGAACTGACTGAGGACCTTTTTAAAATAATTGAGAAACACTCAAAGAACTAAGAATGACTCCAAGTAGAATCATCTATGTGTGTGTATATATTTTTGTTTTTCAAGAAAAGTTAAATCAAAGGATGGGTGATATACACAGAAGGGAAAATTACTCAGTCATAAAAAGGAATAGAATTGGGTCATTTGTAGAATGTGAATGGATCTAGAGACTGTTGTACATTGTGAAGTAAGTCAGAAAGAGAAAAACAAGTATTGTGTATTAACACATATATGTGGAATCTAGAGAAACGGTAGAGATGAACATATTTCCAGGGCAGGAATAAAGACACATGTAGAGAACATGTGGACACAGCAAGGGAAAGGGAGGATGGGATGAACCGAGAAAGTAGCATTGACATATACACACTACCATGTGCAAAATCGACAGCTAGTGGGAAGCTGCTCTGTAGCACAGGGATCTCTGATGACCTAGAGGGGAGGGGGGAGGGGTGGTGGGAGAGAGGTCCAGGGGGAGGGGATATGTGTATACGGGTAGCTGATTCACTGCATTGTACAGCAGAAACTAACACACCATTGTATGGCATTTATACTCCAATAAAAAAAGAGGAAGAAGAAGAGGCCTAGAATTTAAAAGAAGAAAAAGAAACGGTATCCACTGGATGAAGCAAGGCAGAAGGAGGACAGGAAGATAGATGGTGCCTGATGGGAAAATAAAAATGAGAATGAGAGAGAAAAAAATCTTAAAGTTAAGAAAAAAGTTTCTCCCCAGCTGGAACAGGCAGAGAGAGAGAACATAGAGATGACACCAGTCTGGAGAGCATCCCCCTTCCAGGTCCAAGCTCTGAGACAAGCCAGTGAGCCTCTCCCACGCAAATTTGGGTGCCCTGAACCAGTCTTTTCTGGGATGGGCCCGAGCTGTGTGAGTCTGAGCATGAGTCTTTTAAGAACTCTTTGTTGGATTGCAGTAGCCTTGGGGATCTCATGGATGTAAGTCCTGTTAGTTTCCAAAGCGAGATTTTTTTGGCTCATCTCTGAGGTGCAGGTCTTAAATGTTGATGATGCCTTATGCGGGGTTCAAAGTGTTTGTTGCATCAAAGAGAAGCTCCAGGTTTTGGGTTCCCTCCCAAATGTAGGTGGCAGCACTGGGGTTGGGGTTTAAGACAAGCTTGTGTCCCGGCCTCTCCAACCTGTTCACTGTGAGTCTTGTCTCATTCACCTGGTGTGTAGGAGTCGCTCAGGCAGTTTCTTGCTTGTTTCCTCTGTGGCTGTAGATTCAGTGTGCTTGTGGAAGGAGTTGAATTTGTGATCCTCTTGTATCAACATCTTGAACTGTAGCCTCTAGAGGAGCAAGCTTTGTTGTGATAAATGTGCTCAGTTGCTCAGTCCTGTCCGACTCTTTGCAGCCCCGTGGACTGTAGCCAGCCAGGCTCCTCTGTCCATAGGCTTCTCCAGGCAAGAATACTGGAGCGGATTGCCGTTTCCTTCTTCAGGGGATCTTCCTGACCCAGGGATTAAACCTGGGTCTCTCGTGTCTCCTGTATTAGCAGGTATATTCTTTACCACTAGCGCCACCTGGGATGATGGTTATGATAAATGTCGGACATTAAATAAACATTAATAACATTAAATAAACATGGAATCCTGGCTTTACCTTTTGCTACCTGTGCAAATTGAGAGAAATTCTCAACCTTACCAGCCTCAGTCTCTTTCGCTGGAAAATGGAACTGTTCAATATCTGTCTATGGAAGCTAGATGAGATGTTACCAGAGAAGTTCTTTGCGTGAGGAGAGCCTCAACAAATGTGAGCTATTTTTAAAAATTATTTTTATTGGTTAATTTCATAGAGATACACCAAGTTTCTTCAAGTCCTTGCTCAAATATCTTTCCTGAGAGCCTTGTCCTAGTCTTTCAAGGTAGAGCTTAGGCAATGCTTTTGTCATGTCTCCGCTGGAAAGCAAAACTTGTCGCTTTGCAATTGATCTGTTTTTGTATCTATCACTTCCAGTGCGCTGAATCCTCTTGACCAAAGGGAATGTTGAATGTTGTTCATCTTGGTGTATGGCTCTTAAGTACTTAGCCCAGTACCTACACATTATTGTCTCTGTTTTTTGTCAGGTATTTATTGTCTTCTATGTGCCAGATATTGTGCTAAGCATGCAATGGTATATGGTCTCTATCTTCATGAAGCTCACCATCTAGTTAGAAATATTAAAAAAAATGAATAACCAATAAAAACATGGTGTGATAAAAGTTCAACTACACCTTTTTTATACTTAGAGGAAACCAAGGAAATTTTCCTGGAGGAGGAGGTTATATCTAAAGTGATACATAGATGAATGTGAAACTTTGGGGGTCTTGCATCAGGTACTCTCAAAAGCAGAACCTGAGAAAAGGACTTGAGCATAAGTAATTTATTAGGGAGGTGCTCCCAGGAGCAGGGTATTGAGACAATAGGGAGAATGAGAAAGGCAAGGAAGAAAATCCAAGGAAGGGTGCATTCCTTGTTGAATAGAGTAGCGGTATGGGTAAATAGGGCTTCAGAGGTTAAAAGCATCTGCCTGCAATGCGGGAGACCTGGCTTTGATCCCGGGGTCAGGAAGATCCCCTGGAGAAGGAAATGGCAACCCACTCCAGTATTCTAACCTGGAGAACCCCATGGATGGAGGAGCCTGGTGGGCTACAGTCCATGGGGTCGCAAAGAGTCGGACACAACTGAGCAACTTCACTTTCACTTTCACGTATGGGTAAATAGGATGTAGAATACTTGAAGGGCCAGAGATGGGACATTTACTTAGTGACTTAATCTCCTATTGGGTGGGGCTTGCCTCCAGAGGTATTAACTATCTTGAATTTCTGGCTCTGTACAAAGGCTGAACAAGCTTCCTTGACTTCAGAAAGGATCTAAAGGCAGAAAGTATACATTTAAATCAGTTCTAATGAGGTGGATGGAACTGGAGCCTATTATACAGAGTGAAGTAAGCCAGAAAGAAAAACAGCAATACAGTATACTAACGCATATATATGGAATTTAGAAAGATGGTAATGATAACCCTGTATGCGAGACAGCAAAAGAGACACAGATGTATAGAACAGACTTTAGGACTCTGTGGGAGAAGGCAAGGGTGGGATGATCTGAGAGAATAGCATTAAAACATGTATATTATCATATGTGAAATGGATCGCCAGTCCAGGTTCGACGCATGAGACAGGGTGCTCAGGGCTGGTGCACTGGGATGACTCAGAGGGATGGGATGGGGAGGGAGGTGAGAGGGGGGTTCAGGATTGGGAACACATGTACACCCATGGCTGATTCATGTCAATGTATGACAAAGCCGCTACAATATTGTAAAGTAATTAGCCTCCACTTAAAAAAAAAAAAGGATCTAAAGGCAGAAAGTGGAAAAAGGCTTGTGGGGTGGCGGGTGGGAAGATGTATTGGGAACTGTCCAACAGAGCTTTGGCTAAAATCATATCCAGGTGATGATACATTAATACAACACAGAGGGCCTTGCTTTGTCCTAAAACTCATGGGAAGTCTGCATCTTAAGAGCTATTAAAACTACTTCAGAAATTCCTGTAAGGTTCTCTTAATTGCATACTGTCGAGGCTCAATTTGGTTTCCCTCTGTAATCACCCAACAATTGTAGTTGGGAAAGAGAGTATTGGTTAAAAGAATGTGTAATATATTCAATGAGTATGTGATTAATTACATTTTTCTCAGGATAAATTCTACTTCTCTTTGAAACAAAACTAAGGAGGAGAAGAGATTCATTTCTCCTCCTTAGTATGCCTTGTCACGTCATCAAGCCCCTGAGGAAGCAGCTAGTATTGCTTCCTGAAAAACTAACCATTCCTTTCCTAGCAGGAGGACAAGAGGTGGAAAGGAAGGAGATGAGAATGCATATCAACTCCCCACAGAGGGCACAATGTTTGAACAATAACATGATGGCCGCAGTTTCCATTCAGGGAAAGAGTGGCGGGGAAAGGGTGCCTCTGAAGATTCCTAATGGTTAGATTCAGAAAAATTGGGACATCATCTTTAGCTCCCTAAATGATCATTCCTGGAAGGATGGATACCATTCCAAATGCCAACACTCTCTTCAAACTAGAGTATCTATAATGATTATGACTCTCTTGTATGGTAGCAAGCACATGCGGTTTGGAGGCAGACAAACCTGGGTTTGAATACTGGCTTTGCTAATTACAAGGTTCCTGAACTCAGAATAAAAATTTAATCTCTCTATTTCTTCATTCTAAAAGGGGAAAATAATACTTCCTTCACAGTTCTGCTTGTAAAATTGAAAGTCTTCTCATGCATTTATTAGATGAGATGATATCCATTAAGCTCTGTGTACAGAGTCAATATTTGATAATGCTATTTTTTTCCCCCTATTCCCTTAACAAAGGGAACATGAGCAATGTTGAATTTCTACTCACATGCATCTGGGCAGATATCTCTTACTTATAGAACAGCCATCATGGTCAAGTTTCCAAAGCTCTGAGAAGCAGATCTGTGTTAATTTTATTACTTATTTATAGTTTTATTACTTAATTTTATTTACTTATTAGAGGACTTTCCTGGTGATCCAGTGGTTAAGACTCAATGATTCCACTGCAGGTGGCATGGCCTGGGCTTGGTCCCTGGTTGGATCAACTCACATGCTGCACAGTATGGCCAAAACAGTCAAGGTGTTTAAAATAATTCATTTACTTACTACATTAATAAACATAATTAATATAGTAATATAATAGATATCATTATATAATAATAACAAATAAATAACAAATGAAATTTGTTATTCACTTAGACTTTTTTGTTATTCACTTAGACTTTTCTCATCCAAGCTTTCAATGGATTATCCTCTTCTGAAGTAAATAGATACAGGGATTATTGGAAACAGACTTTCACGATGGTTGCCCAAGAAGTAGAAAGGATGAAGCATATGGATCCACAATCAGTGGAAGATGGAAACCAAATGGCCAATAAATGCATGAGAAGATGTTCAATTTTCCAAGTAATCATGCAAATGAAATTAGATATTACGGGATGTCATTTCAAATCCATCAAGTTGCAGAAACGTGTAAGACTGACAGTACCAAGAGATGGTGAGGTGGCGGAGCAGTGGCCATCCCCTTGCACTGCTGGTGCAAGTGAGTGAAGCTCTTTTGGAGACTAATTTGGCAGTAGGTGGCAAAACTGAGAGCATACGCAGGCCTTTTTGGGGAGAGTCGGGGTGGGAGCGGGAATGGGGAGGTAGCAGGCTTTTACAATTATTTATTTGTTACTTTTGGCTGCAGCAGGTCTCCGTTGCTGTGAGCAGTCCTCTCACTGTGGGGGCGTCTTTTGTTGCAGAGCACGGGGTCTCGAGCACAGGCTCAGTAGTTGTAGAGCACAGTCTCAGTTGCGCCTTGGCACCTGGGATCTCCCCGGACCAGGGGTGTCCCCCATTCGCAGGCAGATTCTTAATCACTAGACCACCAGGGAAGTCCCCCCACGCCACACTTTTTGACCAAGTAATTGCAATTAGAGGTCCACAGAGTAGTGAAACTGTCATGTGAGCTCATAGAGACATGTAGCATTGTTGTTACATCTTAAAGAGAGAAGCAATCTGAAGGTCCAGCAATCCACATTTCAACACATTTTAGTGATTCGTATTTTCTAGAATGCTGTTTAGACATTAAAAAGATGAGTTATAGCAGCATGTACAGGCACAAAAAGTTCTCCAAGATGTATTGTTTCATTAAAAACATGTCACAACCATTTCACATGTGCACAGACAAGTACAAAGATGTTCATTGATGTTTATTGTAGCAGTTTTGTAATAGTGAAAAGTTGGAAACAAATATACACCAGCAGGAGAAGGGATAAATAATTGTGGCAGATTCATAAAACGTATTATTAAATGGTGCCAGATTAAATTGGAGCAGTCATACCAATATGGGTAAATACCAAATGCAGAATGAAAGACACATACTTTTTAAAAGCGAAAAGCCCAGGAAATAATACTATGTGTTGTTCAGTAGTACCTACATACACAATTTGGAGACGTATGCAGGAAAAAGAAACACCGAATTGGGAGTAATTGTCATGGGGGATATGGCAAGAGAAGGAAATATAATGGGTGGGGATAGGGACATTTTATTTACCTGAAATATTCTTTTAATGAAAAATGGAAAATAAGGGTCCTAATAGGAGAAAAATTTGCCCCTACTAATTTAAACAGTATTTTATTTAGAAAAGAAAAAATTTAAAAACCCTTTTTCATCTCCCCTTGCGTTAACTACAAAATCTAGGCAGCAAATTACTAACCTGTGTTTCTACATTTTGGACTTTCCAGAGTTCCTGATGTGAGCTTAGCATCCCTTTTTCAGTTATGGGCAAGGTTCAAACCAGTCAGTCCAAAAGGAAATCAACCTTGACTATTCATTGGAAGGACTGATGCTTAAGCTGAAGCTCCAATACTTTGGCCACCTGATGGGCAGAGCTGACTTATTGGAAAAGCCTGATGCTGGGAAAGATTGAAGGCAGGAGGAGAAGGGGATGACAGAAGATGAGATGGTTAGATAGTATCGCTGACTCAGTGGACATGATTTGAGCAAACTCTGGGAGATGGTAGAGAACAGGGGAGCCTGGCATGCTGTAGTCCATAGGGTCACAAAGAGTTGGACATGACTTAGCAACTGAACAACAACAACAGTGACAAGACAGGGAAATAGGACGAGCCTGTCTGGACACTGCTCCAAAGAAAAGAGAGGCCAGCACACACATCTGTCCTGTTTGCTCTGAACCCTTACTTCCCCACAAGCCCCTTTGCTTCCTCCTTAAGCCCCAGAGCTCCCCATGGCCCCTTTGTCTCCATAATCCCTAGTGAAGAGTAGGGAATCAACAAGTTTTGTCATCACATTCAGCCTTTTGAACAGAACTGAATGGCGTCAAACTCCTTGAAATTTTACTGTAGTCCTTGTCATTGTGATGACCGAGCCTTCTCACTGTGGGCTTTGTTTTAAGCTACCATGGCTCCAAACTCTAATCTCCATGGCTGGAAAATGGAGGGGCAGGTGCCTTTGTGTTATGGAATTATTCACAGTCCTTCATAAAATGTCCAGCTGAAGAAGAATGTTTTTAATGGACAGAGACGTAACTCCTACACTGTTGCTGAATCCTTACCGCTCCTGGAATTAACCTTGATATGGGAGGTTTCCCTTTTATGTCTAGGAATTTCTCCAGACTGGGAAAGAAAGCAGAATGCCAGCCAGAACTCTGGGTAGGGAGTGCTTTTTGGTTCCTTGTCAGTCTAAACTATAATGGCTGTTTGGGGTGCATTCTGCTGTGTTTATACCCTACACTTGGCTGAACACATATTGAGGCCAAAAAGAGGATGGCTCATGAGTAGGAGCTGGAGAGAACCTATAAGGATAACCAACTGCCTACAAGGATTCAATCTAGGACCAGAATTGCTTTTTTTTTTTTTTCACTTTGGATTTAAACCACGATTGTAGGCGTGGGATCCTGGGTGAATCCCTTCTGATATTTAAAAAGCTTGGTGTGGACATGCACATACTGCTATATTTATAGTGGATAACCAACAAGAACCTACTGTCTGGCACAGGGAACTCTGATCAATGTTATGTGGCAGCCTGGAAGGGAGGCAGTTTGGAGGAGAATTGATACAGGTATATGTGTGGCTGAGTCCCTTTGCTGTCCACCTGAAACTATCACAGCATTGTTATTCAGCTATACTTCAATACAAAATAAAAAGTTCAAAATAAATGAATAAAAAGCATGGTGTGGTTTTGGTTGGTGAGTTTTGTCTGCCTTTAAAGACAGAGAATGCAGGAGACCAGATGGAGAGGTTTATTTCACATGGATCTGGACATAGTTCTCCAGGATCTTGGTTTCCACGGGGAAGTCCAAGTAGGAGTCCAGGTTCCCAACACTTTTTCTTAAGGCTGAAATAATTTGTTTGTAGATTAAAGTTGAGAAGAAAGCTATCAGGAAGAAGAAAAAAATCTCCCTGAGTGTGATTTATCAGTCTTCTTGATGACATGATCCTGCTGAGAAATTAGTTTAACTCTGTGAAGTCTGGTTGTTCACATGCAGGACTCCGGCTTTTAATTCGATCAACTGCTTAGACATCTAGAATAAAACTGAGACTGGGACAGGAGGAAAACAAACCCTGCTAATAACTGCATATTATTAATATATGCAGTTCCTAATATATTAAATATATCTTCCCATTCACCTTTCAGATAAGCAACAACACATTACCAAAGCCTTAGCTGTTCCCAAGGCAAACAATTTAGCAAAGGGAACTCAGGGCATGAGGCTGAACTTTCAGCTTGAGCTTCTCTCTTAAAAAAATTATTTATTAATTTCTGGTTGTGTTGGGTCTTAGTTACGGCACTTGGGATCTATCATTGGGACACGCGGTCTTGTCTCTAGTTGTGGCACGTGGGCTCCAGAAAGCATGGGACTCTAGTTGGGACACGTGGACTCTCTGGTTGAGGAGCCCTGGCTCAGCAGTTGCAGTGTATGGGCGTAGTTACCTTGAAGCATGTGGAATCTTGGTATCTCTGTTCCTCTACCAGGGTTCGAATCCATGTCCCCTGCATTGGAAGGTGGATTCCTAACTACTGCACCACCAGCAAAGTCCCTCAGCTTGAGCTTCCTAAGAGAACAATGATCTGAAGGAGGAGTATCATTGTGACTGCAGGGAGGTTGCATTTTTTAACCTGCTACGTGGTTTGTCATTCCTGGCTGACAGTCTATGCATCAATATAGGCATGTCAGTGGGCTTCTTCTCTTCTTTATTGAGTGTCCATTCTGATTTGTTAGTGACAGTTTCATGCAACTTGTTGAATATAATTAATTATCACCCTGATTCCACAGTTCCATGGACATATCATTATTTATTTGATCAGTCCCGTATAGATTAACACTAAGGTTTTTCCTCCCAATTGTTTGCCATCACAAATAATGCTTCAGTGAGCATCATTGTACATATGACGTCTCACACATGAGCAAGAATGAATAAGCGTAGGGCAAATCCCTAGAATTGCAGCTTCCTGATTAAGTATGTATATTCTTTATTTGAAAAGATATAACTAACTTGTTCTCCATAGTTTGCACAGAGTCATGAGGTGGAAGGAGCATACAGGGGTTATGATATGCATCTATGTGTTGCAGACTCTTGCATTACTGGTCACATCCTGGCCATCCACGTGCAGCTCAGTTGAATAGGTATGTATCCAGTTCTATCGGCAGGGTCTACATCCCACTTCCAATGCACTGAGGCTCTTTCCACTTTTTGCCACAAGTGAGCTGGCTCAGTCGGCATAATAGCAGTAAGAAGTGGGGCTGGGAGCAGTTACATCCCTTGGGGCAGCCCTGTGCAAGGGACAAGCGGAGGCAGTGGGTCAGTGTCCAAGTGCACAGCTGTGGTATGTTTTGTACTCCCCAGAGCTCGCTTTGAGTCCAGCCTTGCTGCTTTGCACAGTGACTTTGAAAATGCAGCCTCTCTGTCCTCCTCCCTGTCTCACTGTCTCCATTCCCTCACTTACGTATTCAGGCACCATGTTCTGAACTCCTCACTCAGGCTCTGACTGTAGGAAAATCCCCAGTAAGGCACAAAGTAAGGTGCTACTCAATTGGTGGCAGCAAAAAATGATAGACCTTACTTTATTGTGTTTAAAAATTGTGCTGGACATATAACCAAGTTTAGTTCAGTTCAGTTCAGTCGCACAGTTGTGTCCAACTCTTTGCGACCCCATGAATTGCAGCATGTCAGGCCTCCCTGTCCATCACCAGCTCCTGGAATTCACTCAAACTCACGTCCATCGAGTCAGTGATACCATCCAGCCAACTCATCCTCTGTTGTCCCCTTTTCCTCCTGTCCCCAATCCCTCCCAGCATCAGAGTCTTTTCCAATGAGTCAACTCTTCGCATGAGGTAGCCAAAGTACTGGAGTTTCAGCTTTAGGATAATTCCTTCCAAAGAACACCCAGGGCTGATCTCCTTCAGAATGGACTGGTTGGATCTCCTTGCAGTCCAAGGGACTCTCAAGAGTCTTCTCCAACACCATAGTTCAAAAGCATCAATTCTTCGGCACTCAGCTTTCTTCACAGTCCAACTCTTGCATCCATACATGACTACTGGAAAAACCATAGCCCTGACTAGACAGACCTTTGTTGGCCAAGTAATGTCTCTGCATTTAAATGTGCTATCTAGCTTGGTCATAACTTTTCTTCCAAGGAGTAAGCGTCTCTTAATTTCATGGCTGCAATCACCATCTGCAGTGATTTTGGGCCCCCAAAATAAAGTCTGACACTGTATCCACTGTTTCCCCATCTATTTCCCATGAAGTGATGGGACCGGATGCCATGATCTTCGTTTTCTGAATGTTGAGCTTTAAGCCAACTTTTTCACTCTCTTCTTTCACTTGCATCAAGAGGCTTTTGAGTTCCTCTTCACTTTCTGCCATAAGGGTGGTGTCATCTGCATATCTGAGGTTATTGATATTTCTCCCGCCAATCTTGATTCCAGCTTGTGTTTCTTCCAGTCCAGCATTTCTCATGATGTACTCTGCATATAAGTTAAATAAGCAGGGTGACAATATACAGCCTTGACATACTCCTTTTCCTCTTTGGGACCAGTCTGTTGTTCCATGTCCAGTTCTAACTGTTGCTTCCTGACCTGCATATAGGTTTCTCAAGAGGCAGGTCAGGTGGTCTGGTATTCCCATCTCTTTCAGAATTTTCCACAGTTTATTGTGATCCACATGGTCAAAGGCTTTGGCATAGTCAATAAAGCAGAAATAGATGTTTTTCTGGAACTCTCTTGCTTTTTCAATGATCCAGCTAATGTTGGCAATTTGATCTCTGGTTCCTCTGCCTTTTCTAAATCCAGCTTGAACATCAGGAAGTTCATGGTTCACGTATTGCTGAAGCCTGGCTTGGAGAATTGTGAGCATTATTTTACTAGCGTGTGAGATGAGTGCAATTGTGTGTAGTTTGAGCATTCTTTGGCATTGCCTTTCTTTGGGATTGGGATGAAAACTGACGTTTTCCAGTCCTGTGGCCAGTGCTGAGTTTTCCAAATTTGCTGGCATATTGAGTGCAGCACTTTCACAGCATCATCTTCCAGGATTTGAAATAGCTCAACTGGAATGCCATCACCTCCACTAGCTTTGTTCATAGTGATGCTTTCTAAGGCCCACTTGACTTCACATTCCTGGATGTCTGGCTCTAGGTGAGTGATCATACCGTCATGGTTATCTTGGTCTTGAAGATCTTTTTTGTACAGTTCTTCTGTGTATCCTTGCCACCTCTTCTTAATATCTTCTGCTTCTGTTAGGTCCATACCATTTCTGTCCTTTATCAAGCCCATCTTTACATGAAATGTTTCCTTGGTGTCTCTAATTTTCTTGAAGAGATCTCTAGTCTTTCCCATTCTGTTGTTTCCCTTTATTTCTTTGCATTGATCACTGAGGAAGGCTTTCTTATCTCTTCTTGCTATTCTTTGGAACTCTGTATTCAAATGCTTATATCTTTCCTTTGCCACTGGCAAACCCATTCTGTTGATCTGTTTTCCAAACTCCGCTTCATAGGCCCCTACAATCTAAGGTCTTGCCTATCATTAACTAGCACTCATAATTTCAGGTCAAGAATTTGAATTTCAGGGATTAAAAAACAGAGACATCCTCGAGACCTCCCTGGTGGTCCAGTGGTTAAGACTTCTTCCAGTGCAGAGTGTTCAGATTCAATCCCTGGTTGGGAGCTAAGACCCACATGCCTCAGGGCAAAAAAACCTAAACATAAAACAGAATCAGTGCTGTAAAAAAATTCAGTAAAGACTTAAAAAATTGTTCACATGAAAAAAAAAGCTTTTTTTAAAACAGATTCTTCTCCCTGTACAGACGTCTGCTTTGATTGAGAATGGCTTGCAGGGGAGCTGAGAGTGGGCAGAAAGATGTCATGTGTGACCACTCAGAAGAGAGAATTAATCCTTTATGTAATGGCTCTCCTTGGTTAATCCTTTACTTCCATTTTTTTCCCCTAAGGAATTTCTAGTTATATTCACATATTTTTAAGCCCTAGAGTTGATCCTTCTATTTCAACATGGTGGTAGACAAAATAAAAAGGCAACTGAGGACTTTTGAATCTCTGAAAAAATCTGGGAAGAGTCAAACTGTACATTTCCTTTTGAATATTGTGCTTTTGGAAGTTGTGGAGCTAGAGGTTGTCCAATCCATGACAGAATCCTAGGGTATGTAAGGTTAGTGTATTTGAGACACCCTCATAATTCCTTGGCAAGGAAATGAGTGGTAGGTTAATGCATGACTTCAAATCAAAATTATTGGCAGAAGACGACAAGAGGCTTGGCATGTTCTTCAAAGAAACTCCCGGGGTAAGGATTTAGCATTCAAAAGTCTGTGTCTTTGAGGTTTTTCAAAATATTGAACTTCTTTTTTTCAAATTATTAGCACAACTTAGTCCCCCCCACCCCGCCAAAGTATAAGAATTGAAAAGAACAGGAAAAAAAAAAATCAGAAAGTAGAAGAGGAAACAGGAATAAGGCAAGACATTTAAAACATTACTAACAGAAGAGAACACAAACCAGGTGGATATACACCATGTATCCATTCTCCCCCAAACTCCTCTCCCTTCCAGGCTGCCGCATGACATTGAGCAGAGTTCCCTGTGCAGTTTGGTAGGTCCTTGTTGGTTACCCATCTTAAATACAACAGTGTGTACATGTCCTTCCCAAACTCCTAACTATCCCTTCCCACAACCGTCCCCTGGCAGCCGTAGGTTCATTCTTTAACTCTGTGAGTCTCTTCCTGTTTTGTAAGTAAGTTCATTTGTATAATTTCTTTTTAGATTTCACATATAAGGGGTACTGTATGATATCATGTTCCTCCTTCCTGAGTCTTCTGTGGAAATAAGACAGATGTGAGAAGCTATTGGAGAAGTCATCCAGGAAGTGAAGCTTCCTATCCTTACAGACTTTGACTGAGCATGTCCAGGAATGCTGATCTTGGGTCAGTCCTCTGAGAGGCAAGACCTCGTGAGCACTGGGGGCAGCATCACAGTTTAGGAAGCCCTGCTCTTATTCTGAGAAGACTTCAGCCTGTTCCTAACCTTGCTTTGGCTTTGTCAATGAGGCTTTGGTTACATGACTATTGGTTAATGACCTCACCTGGGCTTCTGTCCCAGCCTTGGTCCTCCCGCTGGCACTGACAGTTGCTGGAGACCTTGCTTTGACAGGGGGTGTGAGATGGGATGGGAGGGGGCATCCTTTCACACTGAGGATGCCTAGCCTGTGTGCACGTGCCCAGGCATGCTGTGTTTGCCCCTGAGATGTTGGAGGGCATGTACATGACCTAAGGTCAGATATAACTGGATTGGACAGTTTGCCTCTGATTTTTTTCTTTTTAATTCTTTAAAAAATGCTCATTTATTTTTGGCTGCTCTGGGTCTTCATTGCGGCATGCAGGCTTTCTCTAGTTGTGGTGAGTTGGGGAAGCTCTCTAGTTGCAGTGCCCGGGCTCACTGTGACGGCTTCTCTTGTTGTGGAGCATGGGCTCTAGGCAGACAGGCTTCACTAGCTCCTGCACACGGGCTCAGTAGCTGCTGCTCATGGGCTCCAGAGCAGGCAGGCTCAGTAGTTGTGGCACACAGGATTAGTTGCTCCAGGGCATGTGGAATCTTCCTGGACCAGGGATCGAACCCACATCCCTTGCATTGGCAGGTGGATTCTTAAGCCCTGGACCACCACTGGGGAAGTCCTGCCTGTGATTATTTTCGATTATCTTTGTGCCCAACTTCTCTCCTTCAGTGTGGATCTTGGAGGGAGGCATGCTTCTGTTTCTGAAAGAGTACTTCCAGCAGGTCATGAAGAAGTGAGCCAACCACTCAGCATCACTGTCAGTCTTCAGAAGGCCATGTTGCCAGTAGAAAGAGGAGAAGAAGGAAAGACGAGTATGAGGAAAGCAAAGGCAGTGCTGCATTGCCTGATGATTCATGTATCCTTTGCCATTCCCTTGGAGAGAGAACTAGGAACTAGGAGTACACCTGCTTGAGGCCAGGCATTTCACTGAGGAAGAGAGGAGAGTGGTTTTCCTCCAGGGATAATAACTAACACTCCTGCAGGATGCCCATGTAATTTTCATGGATCTTATTTTGTTTGCTTTTCTAACCGTATTGTAGAGTACCTTCTACACCCCTATGCAGAGCACATGGATTTGATCCCAAGCCCATGTGCCACAACTACTGCCAGCCTGCCCATTTTACAGATGAGGATACAGGGTCAGAAAGGTTAAATTGCTAACCCTGAGTTCCCAGACCACACTAGTGCAAATATCAATGAATGTAGGCTTTGTGACGCCAAGCCTAGCAAGAATTCATTCAGATCATCATTCCCTTCTTTAAATGAGTGCTGCTCTAGGTGGAGGCAGGAGAGACACATTATTAAGAAACTATAGTTGCTCAGTCATGTCGACTCTGCAACCCCATCCTCCATAACCTGCTAGGCTCCTCTGTCTATGGAATTCTCTAGGCAAGAATGCTGGCGTGGTTAGCCATTCCCTCTCCAGGGGATCTTCCCTACCCAGGGATCCAACCCTGGTCTTTTGCCTTGCATGTGGATTCTTAACCTTCTGAGCCACCAGGGAAACCCCTATGACAAACTTGGACTTCTAGCACACTTCCCAAAAATTAAGCTCACAAGTGTTCTATTGAATGCTTTGTATAACTAGGAAGATTGGATGATCCTGCCTCTATCTTGGTCAGTAATGATGTGATCCTTCCATTCTCTTTTCTGTGCTCTCTCAAACCCTGTATTCTGATTCATGCTAAACCTCTTGTCTCCATCAAAAGATTCAATTGCTATAAAAAGATAAATATGTTTGCAGCATTGCCCTTGTTTTTTCATTCAGTTGCTAAGCTGTGTCTGACTCTTTGCGACCCCATGGACTGCAGCACATCAGGCTTGCCTGTCCTTCACTGACTCCCAGAGTTTGCTCAAACTCATATCCTTTGAGTCGGTGATACCATCCAACCATCTCATCCTCTGTTGCCTGCTTCTCCTCCTTCCCTCAATCTTTCCCAGCATCAGGGTCTTTGGAAGCTGGCAAGTAACTTCATTCCAGTTCTTGGTAAAATAAGGGTCACAGATCCATCCTCCATAAGACTGCAGGAAAGATTGACTGTGATAATGCATTTATCAGCAAACTCTGAGACAGAAGAGTAGCTATTATTAGCCTTATTAGTCAAATTTTAAACTCTGTGTGATTTAAGTTTGTTGCTAGTGCTTGACATTCCGTAACTAGTTGTTGGTGCATCTGTAACTAACTCCCAGGGTTTGGTGCCAACATATTAGAATGTGAGGACTGCCCACTTTTTCCTTTCTCAGAATTTAATCCTGCTTCCTTTCCTTATGAGTACTGGCATATTTAAGATAAAACAATATAAAAATGCCAGGCACTCTTGCCTCAAAAGGACTATAAGTGAAAGATAACACCAAGCTTGTGTCAGGAGCCTCATCACACCCTCATAAATCCAAATATCTGCTTATTCAGGCTCATCCCTCAACTGAGAAGCCGTAAGAGTGGAGATCTGTGTGCCTGTCTCTGGGCTAATTCAGGCCTGGGAGAGAGATTTCTCTTCCTGATTCCTGGGGAGGACAGTGCTTAATTGATTCTAATGAACATAGAACAGCCAGCCCCTGCTTACCCCTGAGATATAGCCCAGGGGGTTAATCTCCCATCTTCGGTTTAATCAGTTTCCTCCCCAGGCTGAATTAAGCCTCAATTTTCATTTTTGATAGAATCTGTCTTTGCTGACATATGTTTTCTGGGCAACCCAGAAAGTCTTCAGCATGAGATAATGTGATGGAAGCGCTAATGAATTCCTAGCTCCTCTGTTGGAATTATTCTCTGGAGTCTTTAAGATATCAGGGCTGAATTGTCCCAAGGAAAGCCGCCGGCTTGGTAGACCACTGGCATAATTACCCTATGGAACTGTCGCCTAGCACGGCTCCCAGCAGATCCTACTCCTTTTCAGAGGATACGGGGGTTGATTTACATCTCAACTCTGCCACTTACCGACACTGCTACTCTTGCTATGGAGAGAATATGAGTAACTACAATTATAATTGCTAAGAGTTACAATGCATTTCTATCCTCAAAAAGATGGTCCTTACATCAGTAGCTGTCAGCTTGCTGAAATGTAGAACCTCGGTCCACTCTCCAGCCTCTTGATTTGCAATCTGAAAGTGAAAGTATTTATTGCTCAGTCATGTTCTGCTCTTTGCAACCCCATGGACTGAAGCCTGTCAGGCTCCTCTGTCTGTGGGATTTCCCAGGCAAGAATACTGGAGTGGGTAGCCCAATCTATATTTTACCAAAATCCCTAGGTAATTTATATACCCTTGAAAGTCTGGGAAGCACTTGCAATTAACTAGTTTATTCCTCCTTATAATATTAAACACTTCTGGAAGGTGTTGCTGGCTCTGCTTCACTCTCACCCCCACTGTAAGGACCTGATGGCATTTGCTCCTAGCCGTGTAGCAAGGATGAGGAAAAACCAATCTCCTCCTAGGCCAGCATCTTGCTCCCTTCATCTTGACAAGTATCTTAGGTTTCCCTAGGGCAGAGATGGGATGAGGTCAGGATTCTCACTTCTTATTTCCTTTTCTCAAGAAAGCTGCATGAACACTCAAGTCTTTGATGGAGGGTGGGAGTGGGGGCTAGAGATTTCACAGTTTATTGGCTTTGGAAAAAGAAGGGGCTCTGATTTGTGTGTATATATATATTAAAGGATGACCATGCTTATTGTTGACAGCCAGTTTCTATGGTTTTGGTTCCTCAGTAATAAGGCTGATCAATCATAAAGGACAGGAGGATGGCGGAAGTATTTAAGGAAGAGAGAAACACGGTATCTGGACCAAAGAAACAAGCATGTATTTAAGGGCCATGATCTTATCATTTCAGGATCCAATTTTCAACCAGACGGATCTCAGATCTTATCATGTGTTCCTCAGAGAGCAGAGGAGATATAGAGTACGTGACATTCACATTACTTCCTCAACCTTATCTCGGACTTCAGACTCGAGTATACGGTGAGGAAATTGCTTGGGGACAAGACAGAAAACCTCTGGGGCAGCCGGGTGAAGGCCATGGAGAAATCAGATTATCCAAGGAACTTTTCTCCTGTGATTAATGTCTCTGAAAGTGAGTGTCGGGGAACTACTGAAAAGTGGATTTATGACTACATTTTAGAAAGAGAAGCTTGGAATGCAGGAGGAGAGAAGTGAATGCGCACAAACCTTGAAGTGACTGCTCACAATGGGAAGTATATTAGTTATTTATTGTTGCATGACAAATTACCTTAATGCGAAGTGATTTAAATAGCAATAAACACTTATTGTTTACACAGCTTCTTTATGTCAGGAATTCAGCAGCAGTGTGGCCAGTGGGTTCTGACTCTGGGTCTTTCGTGAGGTTATAGTCAGGATATTGGCAGGGGCTGCAGTCATCTGAGGGAGCTTCTCTGGTGGCGCTAGTGGTTAGGAACCTGCCGGTCAACGCAGGAGATATAGGAGATGAGGGTTCGATCCCTGGGTCAGGAAGACCCTCTGGAGGAGGTATTTAAAGGCTTTTAGGGGCTGGAGGATCCATCGCTAAACACAAGCAGCATGTGTCTGTTTGCTTGCGCGTGGACCTCTCCAAAGGCCCTTGGCTATCCTCACAGCACCATGGCTGGCTTTCCCCAGGGCAGATGGTCCACAAGAGCAAGAAAGGAGCCACAGAGGCCTTTATAACCCAGTCTCACATTGTCGTTTTCACAATACCCCATTGGTTATACAAGTCAGCCTTATTCAGTCTGGGAGAAGATGATACAGGAGTGTGATTACCAGGAGACAGGGGTCACCGGAGGTCATTTTTGAGACTGGATACCACAGAAGATAAAATATAACTATTTAGTGCTTAAAAACCCACTTGCCAAGCAGGAGACGAGAGTTTGATCCCTGGGTCGGAAAGATCACCTGGAGTAGGAAATGGCAACCCACTCCAGTATTCTCACCTGGAGAAATCCCATGAACAGAGGAGCCTGGCAGGCTATGGTCCATGGGATCACAAAGAGTCAGACACGACTGAGCGACTGAGGACGTGTGCACACAGGGACTGGGGGGGTAAGTATCCTGGCTGGATTCCTGAATTTCTCCCTAATGATATGATCTTAGATCATTTGTAATCTCTTAGTCTCAGTTTCTTAAACTCTAAAGTTGTTAGAATAGATGATCTCCTGTGTTTTAATGCTATAGGCTTTTGGCATGATGGCAAGATTAAAGAGTCACAGTCTGAGGACCTCGGTTCGAATTCCAGCTCTCTGTCACTTGCTGGAAGGTCTAAGGTTAGTCACTTCCGCTCTGAAGAATGGATTTCTGATTTGCAAAGTTCTTTGTAAAGTGAAGGCAGTCTTGAGGATTAAAAGAGAAAAAGGATGTCAAGCTTCTTGTGACTCTAACTTCCATGCAGTTGTAAGGTGTTCTATTTCCTCATGAGGAAGCTGAAGTGGAGGAAGCCAGAAGGCATATCATTACCGTGAAAAATAAAATTACCTACTCCTCTGCATTGTACGATGAGCCCTCCAAACAGCCTCCTGATCTGCCAGGCTAGGCTGTGATCTTTTGAGCTATGCCAGGTGGTTATTATCATAGAAACTAAAAGCCATATTATTTCACATGTGTACTTTACAATTTATAAAGAGCTTTTACTGACATTATGTTAGTTGGGCTTCACTTTTTTTTTTTAAACCAGAATAAAGGATCTCCATTTACGAGAGTACTTTTTGAACTAATGGTTTTATTAAGAAATGGGAATTCATGCTGGTTGTTATTTTTATGATTGATTATCATCCTCTCACATGAGGTAGATAAAGTCAGCCCGTTAGGTCTCACCTTTATCTTCTGTCACGTGAGAAATTTGCATCTCAGAAAATTTAAGTGGCTTATCTCATGTCACAGAGCTACTTAGGATAAGCCTGTAGAGACCTCTTAAGTCTCTGGCTATTTTTACCATTTAAAGATTAAAAAAAATTTTTTTTTTAAATTTTGTGTTGGGGTGTAGCAATTAACAATGTTATGATGGTTTCATGTGGACAGCAAAGCAACTCAGCCATACATATACATGCATCTATTCTCCCCATGACAATTTTTATTTATAAGGATTGTGTTCTAAATTACTGAAATAAAAGAAGAAAATCAAAGGAATCAACTATTTTTTAAAATTAAATTCTATAAACATTATGTTCTTTCTTTATGCCATGTGCTGCAGTCATAAAGATGAAGAAAACATGGTTTGTAGCTCACTGTCTGGTAGATATGGTGGGTCAGGCTATACATATATATATAGACAGACAGACGCACATTCATCATTTCAAGGTACTATGGTATGTTTCGGCTTTCCTGGTGTCTCAAACAGCAAAGAATCTGCCTGCAACGCAGGAGCCCTGAGTTTGATTCCTGATTTAGGAAGATCCCCTGGAGAAGGAAATGGCTACCCACTCCAGTATTCTTGCCTGGAGAATCCCATGGACAGAGGAGCCTGGTGGGCTATAGTCCACGGGGTCGCAAAGAGTTGGACATGACGGAGCAACTAACACACACATGGTATGTTTCACTACAGAAGGTGATAAAAAGTGTGTGTTTTGGGAGAACAATTGTTGAATAAATCAGCCTTCTGATTGAGGATCTAAGGAAAAAGGGAGTGGTGCTTTAGAACTGAGTTAGAAGGCAATATAGGTTACGTAGATGAAAGTGAAAGGCATTAAGGCAGAGAGGGAAATTTAGATGCTTATTCCAGAAGTGATGGGGAGACTGAGGCTAGATTGAAATGGCTTTAAATGTACATCACAACCCTTGGAATTTGTCCTTTAAATGATAGAGAACAATTGGCATACAGGAAGATTCTTTCTCCTGATTGTATAAAGATGGCTTTTGTTTTGCTTTGCTTTCTTTAAACAGTTTTTTTGATGTGGACCATTGGTAAAGCCCTCATTGAATTTGTTACAATATTTTTTTCTGTTTTATTTATCTATTTATTTTGGCTATGAGGCGGGTTGAGCTTAACTCCCTGACCAGGGAATGAACCCAAACCCTCTGCATTGGAAGGTGAAGTTCCAACAACTGGACCACCAGGAAAGCCCCTATACATAGCTTTCAAACTGGGAGATGGCATGGGGAAAGTGATGAAAAGTGTTTTTAAAAAGGGCAAGAATGAAAGCAATAAATTCATAGCCAGTGGAATAGGTCAGGGTGGAATGAAAGGGAGTTTAGAGGTGACCTGTGTTGTGGGGATCAATGGATCTGTACCCTTTGAGCAGTAATGTCCTGGAGCGCAGGGGTCAACAAACGTTTTCTATAATGGGGTAGATCATAAATATTTTGGACTTTGCTGGCCATGTGGTCTCTGTTGCAAATGCTCAAGTCTGCTGTTGTAGTGGGAGAGCGGCCACAGACAATATGAAAATAATGGCACATGGATATGCTCCAATAAAACTGTACTTAGGGATGATAAATTTGCATTTTATATAGTTTTCACATTATTTCATGTAATTTTCACATGCCATAAAATGCTATTCTTTTGAGTTTTTTCAGTCATTTAAAAGTGTAAAATCCCTTCTTGGTTCACAGGCCTTCCAAAAACAGGCAATGGGAATCAGTTCACCCATGGACTATAGCTTGCTCGCAGTGGTGTGCGTGCTCAGTTGCTTCAGCTGTGTGCTACTCTTTTTGGCTCCTTGGGCTATAGCCCGCCAGGCTCCTCCATCCGTGGGGTTTTCCAGGCAAGAATACCAGAGTGAGTTGCCATTTCCTACTCTAGGAGATCTTCCCGACACAGGGATTGTGCCGGCGTCTCTTGCACTGGCAGACAGATTCTTTGCCACTGAGCCACCTGGGAAGCCCTCACCACTGTGTAGTCTATTGAAATTCCACCATCATGTTTACCTGTGTGTTCTTGGCAAATACATGCATATCAGCCAGAGTAAACGCAGACTTCACCAAGAAACCTTCTGCTTCATAGCAGTGTTCTCCTATTTGGAGGTGTGTGCATGGATGCTAATTCGCGTCAGTCATGAGGAGGTGAAACACTCACAGAGTAAAGCTTAAGCATGAGCAAGGAGGGACATGCATGCCTATTCAGACCATCTTTCCAACAAGCCGCTGAGATCTGTGGGCAGATGGGGGCCTCCTTGAATTCCCGACTCAGACTTTCTTCACTTGTCTCTGCACTAGCCATCACAGGCTGGCTAGGCTTGTGAGTGCAGTCAGGTCAATGGGTGGAATGGCTTAACTCAGAAGACAGACAGACATGTGACAGTCGAGTGGTGATGGAAGAGCTGGGCGAAAGGGAAAACGTTAACCTGATGCATTTAGTTGAGCAATTTAAAGTCATCTTTTTAAGGAGAAATGTCTATTCAAGTCTCTTGTCCTCCTTTCAAATCAGATTATTTGTTTTTATATTATCGAGTTAATACTTTTTGATAGTAATTCTTGATCAGATATAATATTTACTTTGAAAATCTTTTTTCCATTCCATCCATTGGCTTTTCACTCTGTTGACGGATTCCTTTTCTTTTGTCTTGATGTCCCAAATTATGTGTCTAATTTTGCTTTTGTTGTCCGTACTTTTGGTGTCATGTTCAAGGAATCATTGCCAAGTCCAATGTCATGAAGCTTTCCTTTTGTTTTCTTCTAGGAGTTTCATAGTTTTAGGTATTATATTAAAATCTTCAATTAATTTTTGACCATTAATTTTTAATAAGTATTCATAGAAATGTGCTGAGTACCTGCTTTATCTCCTTGACAAAGCCTTGTTTCACACATGAGAAGAAACAAAGCCAAAGGGATATGTCATTCCATTTAGAATCTCACAGCCAATCAGTGCTGGAAGTTGAGACTCACACTTGGATCGTTTGATACCAAATGCCATTATCTTTCTTCCATCCCACCTGGTCTTTTATTTAGTTCACTTTGAATGGGGGTGAGGGAGGCATGAAGAGAGAAGGGAGGGTGAACAGAGCACCCAGGAGACTGCCTTCTTTCAAATGAAACAAGATAGTGATGTATTTGTTCAGTCCTTAAGGAGAGATCAGCTTTCTCAGCCTACTTTTATTCCCTGACTCCCTCTGCCTTCCTCCATGCTCTTGTATCTATTTTCCAGCTCTCTTGATACCTATTATCAAGAGATGTAATTATTACAGCAATTATTATTATATCCAGGTCAAGAGATATAAAAACAAATATGATTTTAAACCATAACAGTCTGAGTATTTGAACTTCAGTGAACATGTGGCCAATACAGATTCTGTTCTTTATCAACCACATCTTTTTTTGGCAGAGACGAAGGGCAGAGTTCAGGGGATTTCATGATTTTCCAGAGTGCTCTAAGGAAATTCCTGGTGGTGGTTTAGTTACTAAGTTATGTTCGACTCTTGTGACCCCATGGACTGCAGCCCATCAGGCTCCTCTCTCCATGAAATTCTCCAGGCAAGAATGCTGGAGTGGGTTGCCATTTCCTTCTCCAGGGCATCTTCCTAACCCAGGGATTGAACCCAGGTCTCCTGCACTGCAGGCAGTTTCTTTACTGACTGAGCTACCAGGAAGCCCAAACTCCTGGTGTGTCTGTATTTTTCACAGTGAAAAAACAAAATGTGAGCAATAATGACAGTTTTCCAGTTTCACTCTCTCTCTTTCCTGAATCAAGCATATTCCTTCAGGGATGTTGGAGAGTATTCACATGTTAAGAGCCTCCCCCAGGCTTTGTGGCAGGATGGGTGGCTTTCTGAATGAATGAGTTGGGCCCCCACTGGCTAGAGTAAGAGTGGGGTGGTAGAAGCTAAAGTTTTGGTTATGTTTTATCAGACTGTGCAGAACTGGGTTGTTTCCTCCTGCTTCCTCCCTCTCTTTGCCTTCACCTGATAAATACCATCTGATTTCACACCTTTCATTTTTCTTACACAACACTTAACCTGGGCCCATTGCTTGTCCATGAGAATGCCTTGGTGGGGGCTGTCCTTCTGTGCATTTGCTACCTCTCTTCACCACCTTTAGATGGGGATAAGCTCCTCTGTACATCTCTAGACTCAAACAAGACCTTTTATTCAATTAATTATCTAATTTTTTGAACACACTGTACGGCTTGTGGGCTCTTAGTTCCCCATCCAGGGACTGAACCCAGGCCCTGTGTGTGAAGCACTGAGTGAAGCCACTAGACCACCAGGGAATCCCATGCTTGCTAAGTTGCTTCAGTCACGTTTGACTCTTTACAACCCTATGGACTGTAGCCTGCCAGCCTCCTCTAGCCATGGGGATCCTCCAGGCAAGAATACTGGAGTGGGCTGCCAGGCCCTCCTCCAGAGGATCTTCCCAACCCAGGGGTCAAACCTGCATCCATCTCCTGCATTGACAGGGGTTCTCTGCCACTAGTGCCACCTATAGGTAGTCTAGATTTTCATGACGATTTTGAAGCCAGAAGGAAGAAAAGTCTACTTTGTATGCACTGGAGCAAATTCCTCGAAACCTTTTGAGCATATTCTTTTCCCCCAGCCCTTCAGTCTTATGACTTCTCCCTTTTCTCTGACCCTCCCTTCCACACCTTTGTTCCTTGTCTTTTCTTCCCGCTTCTGAATCATCCACCTCTCTTAATCTTGAAACCACTCATGATAAATGCAATCTGGCTCAGTCCTGCTTCTACTTTCAAAATCTTTCAGACACCAAGGCCCACCCTTCTTAGAGAGCTATAGGGAATTTTAGTAAGAAAGATTTGTTAGTAGTATTTAGAAAACTTGGTTTCTTATCTTTGTTTTGCCATTTATAAGATGTGTGAGATTATACAAAATACATCATGCCTTGGAATCAGTCTCCTTTCTATAAAATGAAACTAACATCTGTTCTGCTATCCGGAGGATCATCAAAATATAAAATAACCATAACTGATAAGTGTGGAGCACCAGCCATGTCCCAGGCACCATGCTAAATGTTTTATGCATAAGATTCCACTTAACTTTTGATGTGGGAACTATTATCATCCCCACTTCACAGACTATTAAATTGAATATCTGAGCTACTAAGTAACTTGCCCAAGCTTTTCCAGCTGGTAAGGAGAAGAACCAGGATTAGAATTTGAGATATAAACCTCTGTATATAAAACCTGGAAAACCCAGAGTTGTAGCTGGCCCAGGTAAGGGCTCATGTATGTTTATTCATTGAGTGGGTGGAACTAGAGCAAATGCCTTTCTGCCAGGATGACAGAAGACACTGCATGAGTTTCCAAGTGGCCCAGGATAACACGGAATCACTTGGGATGTTGGCTTTAGCAGTATTTGACATTGCTATGCATGCACCCCACTCCAGTACTCTTGCCTGGAAAATCCCATGGACAGAGGAGCCAGGAGGGCTGCAGTCCATGGGTTTGCTAAGAGTCGGACACGACTGAGGAACTTCACTCTCACTTTTCACTTTCATGCATTGGAGAAGGCAATGGCAACCCACTCCAGTGTTCTTGCCTGGAGAATCCCAGGGATGGGGGAGCCTGGTGGGCTGCCGTCTATGGGGTCACACAGAGTAGGACACGACTGAAGTGACTTAGCAGCAGCAGCATGCACTAAATAGGGCTTCCCAAGTGACTCAGTGGTAAAGAATCCCCCTGCCCAATGCAGGAGATGTGGGTTCTGTTCCTAGGTTGGAAAGATCCCCTGGAAGAGGAAATGGCAACCCACTCCAGTATTCTTGCCTGGGAAATCCCATGGACATAAGAGCCTGGGGGGTTATGGGGTAGCAAAGTCTGTAGTCTAAGGGATCACAAAGAGTTGGACATGACTTAGTGACTAAACAACAACAATATAGTAATAGGTCCCACAGAAGCATGTTAGCCTAGTACAGTGGCTTTGAAAAGAGATCAGAGTTTAGAAACTAGGCAAGAACTTACACTTTCCAAGTTTCCCTTCTCATCTATACTTTTTCAAATTCTGTTTTTAAAACCACTCATGAGTTGCTATACAGATTCAATGAGACCACGAACTTTTAGCAGAATGTGATCTGGCATAGACTAATAATTCACCACTAGTTGTCTTTCAATGGCAACCACAACAATAATGAACCAATAACTGACAGGAGAACAAGATGGAGGAGGAGGAGGACGTGGAGCACATCTCTCTCCACGGATGCATCAGGAATACCCCTTCAGACACAGAAGTGCATGCAGGACACCAGCTGAGAGCAGACAGGAGTACCTGACCAGCGGCAAAGAATATACAGACCCAAGAAAAACTAGGTAGGACAAAGGAACTAGGGGGAAAAACAGGAGTGTTAGTAGGACCGAACCTGCCCTCAGTGGGTGGGGGAACTGAAGCAGGGGTCCGATCCCCACATCGGGGCAATTGTCTGAGTCAGAGGAGAAACTTAAGGCTGAGAGTGAAACAGCTGATCTGTGGCAGCCTAAATGGAATGAGAATCAGACAGTCCTTGCCTCAGCGATGCATACCTTGGACAGGGATGCAGGTCCCCTGGAAGGTGCAGCAGCTGGGAGCTGGAGTTTAGGCACTGTGGAGCAATCCCGGTGTGAGGGCTGCTGTTGACTTCAGAGAGATGGATCAAGGGGATGGGAGGGAGGAGATCGTGGGAAATGCCAGTGGAGGAAATCTAGGCAGCCATGGAAGCAAGGCGATACTGCTGAGTCATGCATGGGGGTGGAGCCATCACCACAGCTTCTCTCTCGCCACGCCAGCATCAGCAGCTGAACAGTAGATAGGCTGGCCCATCAAATGCCTGATGCACTGAACTACAGAGTAGGACCCCTCCCAGAGTGCTCCTATAAGAGCCTGACAAGCCAATCTACAGAGTAGGATGCCTCCATGTGCCTGACAAGCTGAACAACAGAGAAGGACCCCAGGCAAGGGAGTCCTGTCAGTGCCTGAACAGGTGGAGCTACAGAGAAAGACTGGCCGAAGAGGCCTTCTGATTGCCAGCTACAGGAGGCTCGAAAAAAGACTCTGATAAGGCCATAACTCCTGCTGCAGAGGCAGTCTGTGTCCCTAAACACTTGATGCTGCCAGGGTCCCTGCAAGCCAAGCAGCTGCACCATCTTCATGCTCAACTCTCACTGGGGCAGAGCTGCCACAGGCAAGAAAAAAAATCTTGCATCTTTGTGCGCAGGGTCACTTTGGTCCTGTCCAACTGTTTGTGACCTTATAGACTGTGGCCTGGCAAGCTTCTCTGTCAGGGGGGTTCTCCAGGCAAGAATCCTGGAGCATATGGGCCAAAACTGGTTGCCATACCCTTCTAGAGCACTGTATTTCCTGCTGCCCTAGCCACCAGCTGAGTACCTGGTGCTCTGCAACCCAAGCAGCTGCACCACCTCCAGGCCTAGCCCTCCCAGGGGCAAGCCCAAGCCCTCCAGGGCAGCCTCAGAAGCAATCCCCAGTGGACGACCCACATGTAGAGTTGGAAATAAAACTACATTTGAAACCCAGGGGCAGTGTTGCTAAGGAAGAAGACCCAAAACCTTCCCACCAGCTGTACAAGATGCAGATTAAATCCACGCAATCAACTAGGCAGACTGTGTGTCTGTGGACTATATAAAAGGCCCTTGAGAGCTCCCACAAAAAAAGACACACTAGCTCTGATAGCTGTGGACATTGGAGGCAAGAACACACAGGAGTGGGACTAGATTAGAATCTGAGCTGCCCCCAGCAGGTCCAGAAACCAGCAGTGTTGGAGGGCATCCTATGGAGGTGAGGTGGACTGTGACTCCCAGCCAGGGAAAGGACTCTGACAGCAGTGACTCAAACATTTATTATTCTTATATTTTGACTTGTTCTATAGATTCCTTTGGATTTTTTCTTTTCTTTTTTTCCTTTCCACCCCCTCCCCCCATTGTAGTTGTCGATTTTATTGGCATTATGAAATCTAATTAAGCTTTTGAGCTTTTTTTATTCTCAGTCACATTTTTTATTGTTGTTATAAGCCTCTGCCTCTACATTGGGCTTTTGCAATTCTGTGGAGTTTTCCTTTTTTTTTTTTTTCTTCTTTCTTTTCTCTTTTTTTAATTTCAGTTTTTGATTTTTAAACCTATTATTATTTTTTCTATATTTATTCCCTTGTTTGCTTTTCCTACTGTCCTTTTCCCCTTGCAGTTAATCTTTAATGTATATAAATCTTCTTTATCTATCTCTATTTAACTTTGCATCTCTATTCTTTCTTTCCTTTCCTCTCAACATATTTGTTAGCTTTATTTTCATTGGTTTGTTCCCCAATCGGCATCTTGCTTTAGTTTTATTTTCCCATTTGTGCTTTAGTTAGCTTTGTTTTTAACTAGTAGATAAAATTTTTGGTTTCCTTTGTTTGCCAGGTGAATCTATTGTACCTTATTTTTGTTGGACTCTCTTGATTTAGCTTGTGGGTGTATATGTATATGTGTATATTCAGTCACACTTTTTATTGTTGTTTTAAACCTCTGCCTCTACGTTGGATTTTTCAGTTTTGTGGAGCTTTCCTTTTTTTTCTTCCTTCTTCCTTTTTTTTCCTTTTATCTTTTTCATAATTTTAATGAAAAAAAATTTAAACCTGTTATATCTTTTCTACATTTATTCCTTTGTTTGCCTTTCCTACTGTCCTTTCCCCTTGCAGTTAATCTTTAATGGATATAAATCTTCTTTATCTACCTCTAGCTAACTTTGCATATCTGTTCTTTCTTTCCTTGCTTTCTTTCCTTTCCTCTCAACATGCTTGGTAGTTTTGTTTTCATTGCTTTATTCCCCACTTGGCATCTTGCTTTAGTTTTGTTTTCCAGTTTATGCTTTCATTAGTTTTGTTCTTAGCTGGTAAATATAATTTTTGGTTTCCTTTGTTCACCAGGTCAATCTAGTGTACTTTATTTTATTGGACTGTTTTGACTTTGTTTGTGAGGGTATATGTATATGTGTACATTCCATTATTTTAATTATTATTTGCCTGATTTTGTAACTGCCATTTGTCTGGGGTTCATCTTTGGTTTCTCATTTTTGGGTATTTGTTTTAATCTCACCTAATGCCATAACAAATCACTTGTGGAATCCTCGTTCCTGATCAGAGATCAACCCCTGAGATTTTGGAGTGGGAGCACTGACTCCAAGACCCTAGACTACCAGAGAATGAATCTTAAGGCGTATCAGGCAGTGAGAACTCACACAAAGGGAACCACTTGAATACAAGACCTGGCATCACCCAACCACCAGTAGTACCCTGTTCAGGACGCCTCGTCTAAATAACAAACAAACCCAAAACATGAGGCAATCATCAGCAGACAGGATTACCACCTCACTCAGCTTTGCCCATCAGAGGGAAAACAAGCAAAACAATAACAACAACAACAAAAAAAACAACAAAAAAACAACCTCAGCACAAATCTCACCTTGTACAAGCTTACACAAACCACTGGACCAACCTTAGCAGGGCAGAAACCAAAAGAAGAAAGAATTCAACCTTGAAGCCTGGGAAAAGGAGACCTCAAACACAATAAGTTTAAAAAATAATAATGAAAAGACAGAGAAATACTACACAAATGAAGGAACAAATTTGAAGCACAGAAGTCCAAATAAATGATGAGGAAATAGGCAGACTACCTGAAAAAGAATTCAGCATAATGATAGTAAAGATGAGTAAGAACATTGAACGAAAAGTGAAGAAAATGCAAGAATCAATTAACAAAGACCTAGAAAAATTAAAGAATAAAGCTAAAGAGACAAACAACACAATTACTGAAATTAAAAATACTCTGGAAGGAATCAATAGCAGAATATCTGAAGCAGAAGAATGAGCTGGAAGATAAATGGTGGAAATAACTTCTGAAGAGCAGAATAAAGTAAAAAGAATAAAAAGTCTCAGAGACCTCTGGGACAATATCAAATGCACCAACATTTGAATTATAGGGGTCTCAGAAGAAGAGGAGAAAAAGAAAGGGTATGAGAAAATTTTTGAAGAGATTATACTTGAAAATTTCCCCGACATGGAAAAGGAAATAGTCAATCAAGTCCAAGAGACACAAAGAGTCCCATACAGGACAAACTCAAGGAGAAACATGCCAAAACACATACTAATCAAACTAACAAAGACTAAACACAAGGACAGAATATTAAAAGCAGCAAGGGAAAAGCAACAAGTAACATACAAGGGAAACCCTATACGTTTAACAGCTGATCTTTCAGCAGAAACTTGCAGGCCAGAAGGGAACGGGAGGGTATATTTAAAGTACTGAAAGGGAAAAATCTACAACCAAAATTACTGTACCCAGCAAGTATCTCATTCAAAATTGATGCAGAAATAAAAAGTTTTTCAGAAAAGCAAAAGTTAGGAGAATTCAGTACTACCAAACCAGCTTTACAACAAATGTTAAAGGGACTTATATGGTCAAGAAATACAAGATAAGGGAAAAGATATACAAAATCAATCCCAAACAATTAATAAAATGGCAATAGAAACATATATATCACTAGTTACTTTAAATGTAAATGGATTAAATGCTCCAACCAAAAGACACAGATTGGCTGAATGGATACAAAAACAAGACCCAAATATATATGCTGTCTACGAGAAACCCACTTCAGACCTAAAGACACATGTAGACTGAAAGTGAGAGGATGGAAAAATATATTCCATGCAAATGGAAAGCAAAAGAAAGCTGGAGTAGCAATCTTCATATCAGAAAAAATGGACCTTAAAATAAAGAAGATTGCAAGAGATAAGGAAGGACACTACATAAAGATCAAGGGATCAATCCAAGAGGAAGACATGACAATTGTAAATATCTATGCACCCATCATAGGAGCACCTCAGTACATAAGACAAACACTGACAGACGTAAAAGGAGAAATGACAGTAACACAATAATAGTAGGAGACTTTAACACCCCACTCACGCCAATGGACAGATCATCAAAAGAGAAAATTAATAAGGAAACACAAGTCTTAAATGATACATTAGATGAGATGGATCTCATTGATATCTTCAGGACATTCCATCCAAATGCAGAAGAGTACACCTTCTTCTCAAGTGTACATAAAACATTCTCCAGTATAACTGACAAATGACACCATGAAAGTTCAGTGGTCTTGCCTGGCCTCTTTGTTTAGTGGCTGCATGATTTTTTTTTTACTGTTTCCACTGAATGGGTTAATATTGGCCATTGGGGGATTTTGATAGATATATTTAGAATGGGGAACCACAGGACTTGTATTTTAGTCTCTTCTGCTACTTCCTTGTTTTGTGGGCTAGAGCAAGGCACTTTTCCAAGTTAATCCCACTTTTAAAAATAACTATGAAAGCACTCACTGTCCTCCTCACCAATGTGCCCCCATACAGTGTGACTTTTCATTAATACAGTGTAGGTGATGGCACTTTATGAACTCTGAAGTGCTGAGTACATGTTATTTTTTCTCCCTTGAATTTGGGAGCAGTATTTTTTGGCTTCCCTTAAATGACCCATTATCACATCCCTGGTTACTAAATACATTTGCATGGGAACATTTGGCTAATATTGGGAATGGCATTTGCAATCAATATTTTCCCTTGAAGAGCAAAGTAAGTTATTATGAACTAAACTGTAGCAGTGCCATTTACAATATTAAGTTTTTGAGAGCAATTGCTACTTTGCCTATTTTGCTAGGATGGCATAATAGAGATTATTTAAGGTGATTAGATCAGTAAAGCACCAATTTGATAGAATGATCAAAGAAGAGAGTGAAAATAAATAGACATCTGATACCCTGAATTTACAATCAGCTCAAGAAATAACAGCCAAAAAAAAAGAAATAACAGCCAATGAGAATAAGTACGGTTCATGTGGGAGAGGGCTGCACACCAGTCACTTTCTGGGAACTTTCTCTAACGCTTCTAGCAACATCGTGATATAGATATCGCAATCCCCGTTTTGGGCTTCCCAGGTGGTGCTAGTGATGAAGAACCCACTTGCCAATGCAGGAGACATAAGTGGTGCAAGTTTGATCCCTAGGTCAGGAAGATCCCTTGGAGGAGGGCAGGGCAACCCACCCCAGTATTCTTGCCTGGAGAATCCCTTGGACAGAGGAGCCTGGAGGATGACAGTCCATAGGGTTGCAAAGAGTCAGACATGACTGAAGAGACTTAGCATGGGTGCATCCCATTGTGTGGGACGAGGTGGCTGAGTGGTTAAGGCGATAGACTGCTAATCCATTGTGCTTTGCACGCGTGGGTTCGTATCCCATCCTTGTTGTTCATGTTGTTACACGAGGTGGTTCTTAATTTTTTAGGACTTCCGTGGTGGCTCAGATGGTAAAGCGTCTGCCTACAATGCAGGAGACATGGGTTCGATTCCTGGGTCGGGAAGAGCCTCTGGAGAAGGAAATGGCAACCCACTCCAGTACTCTTGTCTGGAAAATCCCATGGATGGAGGAGTGTGGTAGGCTAAAGTCCATGGGGTGGCCAAGAGTCAGACACGACTGAGCGACTTCACTTTCACTTTCATCCCCATTTTATAGATGAGGAAACTGAGGCTCAGAAAGTTTATGTCACCACTCTGGTCCTCCTTGAATTCTGTTTTTCAGAGAATGATACCACCACCTACCCAGTTACATAAGTCAAAGCAGTATGAGTTAGCTCTGATTAACCCCTTTCTCTCATTTCCAATATCCAATTTATTATTAAGGCTTATTGATTTTAGCTTTGAAAAATCCCCTAGATTCTGTTTACTCTTTCCATCTGGAGCATTACTAGCTCTTGTTTGGATTATGCACTCGCCTCCCACACATACACCTGTGTCCATGCTGTCCCCCAGTCTGCTCTCTCTGCTTAGATCTGATCATGCCCTACAACCCCCATGCCACCTAGAATGAGGGCAAACCTCCTTACCATGGCCACAGGCCCCTCTCTGTTTCTTTGACCTCAGCATGTGCCCCACTTCTCAGCTCACTCTGCCCAGACTCAGCCTCCCGGGTGGGATGTGTTCCCTCTCAGCACTGCACCGTGCCTGGGATGCAGGCTCCTCCTCATCGCAGCAACTTATTGTACACTTAAGGGCTTCCTAGGTGGCACTAGTGGTAAAGTACCCTCTTGACGATGCAGCAGACCTAAGAGACACGGGTTCAATCCCTGGGTCGGGAAGATCCCCTGGAGGAGGCATGGCAACCCACTCCACTATTCTTGCCTGGAGAATCCCATGGACAGAGGAGCCTGGCAGGTTACAGTCCATGGGCTTGCAAAGAGTCAGACACAACTGAAGCGACTTAGCACATACTCATGCACTGTCCTTCTGATCTCAGCTCCAGCCGCCCTTTCTAGGGGGAGTCTTGAATTCCTATAGGCTAGTGTGCTCAGTAAGATGTATGTGTGTGTGTGCACTGTGTGCTGCCAGGCTCCTCTGGAAAACTGAAATTTCTAGGCAGGAATATTGGAGCAGGTTGCCATTTCCTCCTCCTGGGGATCTTCCCCACCCGAGGACTGAACCTGTGTCTCCTGCATTGGCAGGTGGATTCTTTATCACCACTGAGAAGCCTCTGGGAAGGTATTGATGAACAAATAAATGATTCAGGCAGGGCATTGCAGCTAAGAAGTGATAGATTTTGGATTGAAACTCCTTTCTTTCTGGTTCTAAGGCTTTTAAAGACCACTCTTAACACCATTCACTTTTGGGCCAGGGTCATTTTAGCACTAGGACCAATAGATGTACTTTATTCTAAGAACAAACATGTTGATTCCATCAAATAAAGTTTGCTAAAAATTGGTTATTAAGAGCAGATTTGATGAGCAGAGCTTTCTATCCAATGTGTCTGGATTTTTAAATGAAAAGGAATCAGCCTGAGCGGATGGGAGGGATGGGGACTGGAGAGCAGAGGAGAGCAGCTCCATCTGTATTGCTCTTGACCCTTGCCCCTCTTCTTCATTCTGCCTGGAACTGCCCACCCTGAGTGCTATAAGATAATGATGAATTACCTCCCTTGGGCTGTGTGGGCGCTGGGCTATGTGTGAGTGGGCAGCTTCTGTGATTGCATGAAGCTGTGTAATTAAGGAATTTGTAGAAAATTGCAAGTGTGCTTTGTTGGTCTGTTCTAGTGCCTCTCCCCAAGCTACATTTTCTTTCATTTATTTTTAATTGAAGAATAATTGGTTTACAAAATTGTGCTGGTTCTGCTATACATCAACATGAATCAGCCATAGGTATACACATGTCCTCTCTCTCTTTAACCTCTCTCCACCTCGCACTCCATCCCACCCCTCTAGGTTGTCACAGAGCACTGGTTTGATGTTCTGAGTCATCGAATTTCCTTTTATTCACCGCAGACACTGGACTTCCCAGGTGTTGCAGTGGTAAAGAATCTGCCTCCCAATTCAAGAAATGCAAGTGACTGGGGTTCAGTCCCTGTGTTGGGAAGATCCCTGGAGGAGGAAATGGCAAGCCACTCCAGTATTCTTGCCTGGTAAACTACAATCTATGGGGTCACAAAGAGTCAGACGCAATGGCAACCGAGTAACCACACAGGTATCAGGAACGCTGGTAGCAGCAGGATGCAAGGGAGGGAGAGGGAGGTCGAGTGTTAAAACTCTCAGTTCCTAGTTTCAGCTCTGATTTTGATCAATCCCGTTTGGTCTCCTCATCTGAAAAATCAGTGATGACCTGAAATCCTTTTAACTCACACTCCCTCTGCCCATGGTTGCAACACTTATGGAAGCCGTTGTTCTCCTAGTTTTTCCAGTGAATGATGTGGCTTCTATGTTACAAAGATGTGGTCTCCAACCTAAATGACCCATCAAGGAAATTAAATTTCTAACCATTTCCATCTGGTAAGTGAAATGGCTCAAGGAAAGAGCTAGCTGTCAATAGCTCTGTGGATGGCAGATTAATTCAGTGGAACAGAATCTGAGCAAGCACGTGCTTACACAGCCATAATTTGCCTTTCATTTTCTTTTGCAACTTAGAAGAAAGTGAATAATTTCCAATGAGCCTCTCATTTAAACATATTGAAAAAACATGTCATTAGCAAAAGGAGCATTTAGTTGCTTGATTACCATATATCTCCAAGTATGTGGAACAGTCATTTTTCGGTTGGGGGTAATTAATTAAGCAGAAAGATGCAAAATCTTGGAGGGGGCAGCAAAATCCTTGTATATTTTAAATGGGTATTGAGAAAGCAAAATTAAAACAGAGAGCGTAGGAGGAGGGAGGGGGTCAGCTGCATTTCCTATGGCTATTCAAATCCAAGTCCCTAAAGCAATGAGGATAAAACTGTATATGGAAATGTGTTTGTAGGGTTTCATTAACCCAAGAAAAGGACAAAAGATAAAGGGTTAAAACAGATGAATTTTTAAAAATTCATTATTTAATTTGCTTATCTGCCTTTGTAGCCTTCCAACTATCACTCTCACATTGTTTTCCTTTTGTCTCAGGCCAATCTTCTAAGGGATTCCTGCCCGCAGTAGTAGATATAATGGTCATCTGAGTTAAATTCACCTATTCCAGTCCATTTTAATTCGCCAATTCCTAGAATGTTGATGTTCACTCTTGCCATCTCCTGTTTGACCACTTCCAATTTGCCTTGATTCATGGACCTGACATTCCAGGTTCCTATGCAATATTGCTCTTTACAGCATCAGACCTTGCTTCTATCGCCACTCATATCAGCATCTGGGTATTGTTTTTGCTTTGGCTCCATCCCTTCATTCTTTCTGGAGTTATTTCTCCACTGATCTCCAGTAGCATATTGGGCACCTACCAACCTGGGAAGTTCCTCTTTCAGTATCCTATCATTTTGCCTTTTCATACTGTTCATGGTGTCCTTGAGGCAAGAATACTGAAGTGGTTTGCCATTCCCTTCTCCAGTGTACCACATTCTGTCAGACCTCTCCACCATGACCTGCCCGTCTTGGGTGGCCCCACAGGGCATGGCTTAGTTTCATTGAGTTAGACCAGGCTGTGGTCCTTGTGATTATATTGACTATTTTTCTGTGAATATGGTTTCAGTGTGTCTGCCCTCTGATGCCCTCTCACAACACCTACTGTCTTACTTGGGTTTCTCTTACCTTGGGCGAGGGGTATCTCCTCACCGCCGCCCCTCCTGACCTTGAACGTAGAGTAGCTCCTTTCTGCCCTCCTGCACACTTGCAGCCACCATTCTAAGTGAAGAGGAAATAAAATGCCTCTTAATGAAAGTGAAAAAGGAGAGTGAAAAAGTTGGCTTAAAGCTCAACATTCAGAAAACTAAGATCATGGCATCTGGTCCCATCACTTCCTGGCAAATAGATGGGGAAACACAGTGGAAACAGTGTCAGACTTTATTTTTCTGGGCTCCAAAATCACTGCAGATGGTGATTGCAGCCATGAAATTAAAAGACGCTTACTCCTTGGAAGGAAAATTATGACCAACCTAGATAGCATATTCAAAAGCAGAGACATTACTTTGCCAACAAAGGTCTGTCTAGTCAAGACTATGGTTTTTCCTGTGGTCATGTATGGATGTGAGAGTTGGACTGTGAAGAAAGGTGAGCGCTGAAGAATTGATGCTTTTGAACTATGGAGAAGACTCTTGAGTGTCCCTTGGACTGCAAGGAGATCCAACCAGTCCATTCTGAAGGAGATCAGCCCTGGGTTTTCTCTGGAAGGACTGATGCTAAAGTTGAAACTCCAGTACTTTGGCCACCTCATGCGAAGGGTTGACTCATTGTAAAAGACTCTGATGCTGGGAGGGATTGGGGGCAGGAGGAAAAGGGAACGACAGAGGATGAGATGGCTGGATGGCATCACTGACTCGATGGACGTGAGTTTGAGTGAACTCTGGGAGTCGGTGATGGACAGGGAGGCCTGGTGTGCAATTCATGGGGTTGCAAAGAGTCAGACACGACTGAGCGACTGAACTGAACTGAAGACCAATCTGGACTATCAGCTAGCTACAAGAGCAATCCTGGAAAATTGTTTAAATTCTCTAAGATTCTTTTTTTTGGGGGGGGGAGTACACTTTGGGGCAAAAATCCTTGATTTTGCTACCTTGAGTCCTCTCTGTTCAAGTCTGATATGACAGATTGCATATGTACATTATAAAACTGATCTCCCAACAGATAGTATGGGAAAATTCAGATGACTTGACAGAGGGCAGCTACTTCTTGGGGTTTGGCTGTTACTGATGGGATGGAGTGCAGAGGAGTGGCAGAGAAGAGAATTGTAGAATTTTTCTAGACTATTGTTTTCATCCAGAAAGTAACAATGCTCTTATATTTGAAGACACCCACCTGTATGTGCTTTGGTTTTTCTAGTAGTCATGTATGAATGTGAGAGTTGGACCATAAAGAAAGCTGATCACCAAGGAATTGAAGCTTTTGAACTGTGATGCTTGAGAGTCCCTTGGACTGCAAGGAGATCCAACCAGTCAATCCTAAAGGAAATCGACCCTGAATATTCACTGGAAGGACTGATGCTGAAGCTGTAGCTCCAATACTTTGGCCAGCTGATGCAAAGAGCTGACTCAATGGAAAAGACCCTGATGCTGGGAAAGATTGAAGGCAGGAGGAGAAGGGGATGATAGAGGATGAAATGGTTGGATAGCATCACCAGTTCAATGGACAGGAGTTTGAGCAACCTCTGGGAGATAGTGAAGGACAGGGAAGCCTGATGTGCTGCAGTCCATGGGATTGCAAAGAGTCAGACACGACTGAGCAACTGAATGACAGTGTATATGTGTATACAGAAATTCTAAGATTGTCAGGGCTTTGTATTGATTCTGGAGCAGAGTTTCAGGACTCCTGGAGCAGTGCCATCATTTCACATTAGGATTGTAGTCAACAGGCTGCTCTTGGCCTCCCTGATGTGTGAAAATCTTGTAGAGGATGGAGAGTCTGGAGGCTAGTATCACATTGTTCTTCTTCCAGGCTGGAAAGTCCCATGAGGGCAATACTAAAAATTTAATTGGAACATTTATCAGCAGTGATATGGAATCCATCTCTTAAAGGCTTCCTGGGAGAGTTCCTGAAGATTTATAGGAGGCACTGCCTTGATTAAATGGCTCTGTTGCTTTCTTCTTAGTAGAAACAACACACGCCACCAGGCCACTTAGAACCTTATGTTCCCTCTTTCCTAACAAACCATCACCTCTTACAATTTATTTAGGGAATAGCTCATGCTATTTAACTCAATATTTTGATTAGCAGAATGAGTGCTCACAGAATATCAAGATAAATTGAAATATAACTAACTTCATTTAAAAATGATCTAACTATAGATAACTAATGAGAACATACTGCATAGCACAGGGAACTCAAGTTAATGCTCTGTGGTGACCTGAATGGGAAGGAAATCCAAAAGGGAGGAGAATGCATGGAAAAGTATATCTGATTCATTTTGTTGTACAGTAGGAACTAACATAACATTGTAAAGCAACTATACTCCAATCAGATTATTGAAAAAATAAATTTTTTAAAAGCAAATTTTTTGGTAACCTTTAGTTCATTGTTAGGAACATGAATATTTTACAATGTGGAAAAAAATTTGAATTTCTTTTCATTTAAAACATAGCTTTTGATTTAGCCCAACTTTTACAAATGTATAATTTTCCCACTATGGAACAATTAATGTTTAGAGAAAAATATGAAGGAAAAAGTCCCCTTTCCCAACTTCAAGGGTTAACAACTGTTAATATCTTAGTTTGGTTCTAGTTCTTCATGCTGTGTCTATAATTCACGTAGTTTCAGTATATGTCATAAGCGAAGTGAAGTGAAATGAAATGAAAGTTGCTCAGCTGTGTCTGACTTTGTGACCCCATGGATTATACAGTCCATGGAATTCTCTAGGCCAGAATACTGGAATGGGTAGCCTTTCCCTTCTCCAGGGGATCTTCTCAACCCAGGGATTGAACCCAGGTCTCCTTCATTGCAGGAGGATTCTTAATCAGCTGAGCCACAAGGGAAGCCCAAGAATATGGAGTGGATAGCCTATCCCTTCTCCAGTGGATCTTCCAAACACAGGATTCGAACTGGGGTCTCCTGTATTGCTGGCAAATTCTTTACCAACTGAGCTATCATGGAAGCCCATTATGCCATAAAGTTGTATATATTAGCTTTAAAACAATGCATTTTTATTGTTATAAATAAAATGATTTGTATATAACTATAACATAGAGAAAAATATGAAAAAAGAAATCAAAGTCATTTAGAATCTTACCTTTTAGAGATAATCACCATTAAAATATTGGTGTCTGTTCTCAGAATATTCTTTCCTATGTATTTTTTTCCCTCCTTATTAAATACTTCAAAAAATGTAGAAAAGACAGAGAATAGTATAACAAACACTTGTGTGCACATCATCAAAATTTTAAAAATATAGATATTTTTCTCCATATACTTTAGAATCTTTTGGTTTTTTTTTTTTCTGTTATCTAGTGTCCCTTCTCCTCCTCTTTTTTGTCAAAACAAAATACTGTAGATGGTGTTGAAACTCCTATATCAACTGGGATCAACTGATACAGGATTGATCTGTTTTATCAACTGATCAGTTGGGTTTCCCTTGTGGCTCAGCTGATAAAGAATCCACCAGCAATGTGGGGGTTGGAAAGATCCACTGGAGAAGAGAAAGGCTACCCACTCCAGTATTCTGACCTGGAGAATTCCATGGATTCCATCGTCTATGGGGTGGCAAAGAGTCGGGCATGACTGAGCAATTTTCACTTTCATCTTGATAAAATATTAATACAAGATATTTTTATCAGGAAATACAATATCTTGATAAAAGATATGCTCAATTTTATCTTGTCAAGATTTATGTTTATTAAAATGTATAACTCTAGTTACTTAATTTTCCTGCTAAGTAATCTACCATATAGACAGCTCACAATGTGAATATTATACTCTTGCCATGTGCATTCTTGTGTAGATCTCTTGACAAGAATATCTCTTAAATATTTGGCATTGCTAACTTGTTGGGTGGACTTGTCTCCAGTTTTTCTGGGAATTGACCAATTGTTTAAAGTGGTTATAACAATATGTATTCCCACAAGTGACACTGGATAGCTTGGTTTGTTTTTAGCTTAACTTGGTATTGTGAAGCTTTAAAATTTTTGCCAATCTTAACAGTGTAAATGGCATTGTTTAGTTTAATGTTTCTGGAGAAGACTCTTGAGAGTCCCTTGGACAGCAAGAAGATCAAACAAGTCAATCCTTAAGGAAATCAACCCTGAAAAATCATTGGAAGAACTGATGCTGAACCTGAAGCTCCAATACTTGGGCCACCTGAAGTGAAGAACTGACTCATTAGAATAGACCCTGATGCTGGGCAAGTTTGAGGGCAGGAGAAGAGGGCAACAGAGAATGAGATGGTTGGATGGCATCACTGACTCAATGGACATGAGTTTGAGCAAACTCTGGGAGATGGTGAAGGACAGGGAAGCCTGGCATGCTGTAGTCTATGGGGTGGCAAAGAGTTGGACACGACTTAGCAACTGAACAACAACAACAAATAGCTTATTATTGATGATAAATGTAACCTTTGTTTCTAAGTCACAACTGGCACGGATTTTCTTAACTCATTCAGGAGCACTTATCAAGTGTGAGGTTTCCTGAGGCGTCTACTCAGGGCTACTGTTGGATCTGGTTGCTCAGATCCACCTTGTCCAGGCCTATACCACCAGCGTTAATATTCCTGCCCTCCAGTTCTAGTGTTCTTCAGGGCCTTGGAAGGTCCTTGCTATAGAAAACAGTTGCAGTAATAGGGAAGATTGTATTAAAGCAACTTTAGGGTCTTCTCACCTAGTAATCATGCAGATATTAAAGTATTATATTTAGAAAAGTTACACAAGTTGTATGCGAAAACATGCAATATCAAAATATATTAAAAATACAAGCCCCCCTTGGAAGGGGGTAACAGGGTGAATTGGGAGATTGGTATTGACATATGTACACTCCTGTTTATAAAATAGATTATAATGAGAACCTACTATATAGCACAGGGAACTCTACTCAGTACTCTGTGGTAACCTAAATGGGAAGGAAATCTAAAAGAGAGGGGCTGTGTAGCTGACTTGCTTTGCTGTACAGCAGAAACTAACACAACATTGTAAAGCAACTCTACTCCAATAAAAACTAATTTTAAAAAGAACAAGCCCCTCCCTTAATTCTCCTCTTCCAATAAAGAACAGCTTGTAGTAGATAAACTCTACTTGTTCCTTCATATTTGTGAATATTCTTGAACGTGTCTCCTTGGGGGCCCACGAGTAGAAGATGAATGTGATTTTTAAACTTAACATTATTTGTCAACATCTGCACAGTATTTGTTATGTGAAAGCATCAGAACTAACCTAGTTCTTCTTCTGATTATGGCATTTAGGTTGCTTCCAGTTTTCCATTATTGTCAACAATGTTGTGGAAAACATTCTTGTAAATGTGTTTGGGCATCAGTGTGAGAATTGCCTTCTGAGAAATTCCTAGAAGTGCTATTTGCATGCTAATTTTTTTTACATTTTAAAACCTTTATTTTATATTGGAGTATGGTTGATTACAAACATTATGTTAGTGTCAAGTGTACAGCAAAGCGATTCAGTTATATATATACATGTATTTATTCTTTTTCAAACTCCTTTCTCATTTAGGTTGTTACAAAATATTGAGCAGAGTTCCCTGTGCTGTACAGTAGGTTCTTGTTCATTTTCTATTTTAAATATAGAAATTCAGTTCCACAGTCTCTGTCTGTCCCTCCCACACCACCCTTTCCCCCTGGTAACTGTAAGTTTGTTCTCTAAGTCTGTGAGCCTGTTTTTGTTTGTTAGTAAGTTCAGATGTCCATCTACAGAAGAATGGATAAGGAAGAGATGGTATACACATACGATGAATATTGATGAAATATTGCTCAGCCATAAATAGAATGAAATAATGTCATTTGCAGCAGCATGGACGGACTTAGGAATTTTCACACTGAGTGAGGTTAGAGAAAGAGAAATATCATATGATATGGCTTCTGTGCTGTGCTAAGTCATGTCGGTTGTGTCCGACATTTTGCGACCGCATGGACTATAGCCTGCCAGGCTCCTCTGTCCATGGAATTGTCCAGGAAGCACACTGGAGTGGGCTGCCATTCCGTTCTCCAGGAGAACTTCCAACTCAGGGATGGAACCCATGTCTCTTATGTCACCTGAATTGGCAGGCGGGTTCTTTTACTACTAGCGCCATCTGGGAAGAAACCATGTGAGGACTCTTAGAAAGGAAAAAAAGGATACATGCTAATTTTTAAGTTTCTGAGGAATTCGTGACTTCTAAGGAGGTTTGGAGGCTTACTAACTGGCATAGTGGTAAAGAATCCACCTGCCAATGCAGGAGATAGCAGAGATGTGGGTTCAATCCGTGGATCTGGAGGATCCCCTGGAGGAAGAAATGGCAACCTGCTTCAGTATTCTTGCTTGAAAAATTCCATGGACAGAGGAGCCTGGTGGGAATATCGTCCATGGGTTATGGGGTCACAGTGACTGGGAACACACACACAAGAAGGTTTTGGACATGGTACCTAGATTCTTTGAGCTTTGTAGTCTGTATAATATGGCAGAAACAATACTAACTGCTTGGTAGGGTAGTTTGGCAATAAAAAGAGATAATGTGGAGATAGTCTATACAGAGTTTGAACCACAGTAAGGATTCAATCCGTATTGGTTCTTTCACCTCCTTCTTATACATCACTTCCTAGTAAAAGGAAAGAGTGAAAAAATAGGGAAATAAAACACATTCCCATTTTTATCAGACTTTGGTCTTGAACTGGCATTCTTCTCAAACATCTTTAACAGGCAACCAGGGAGAAAAAAAGGTCTATTTCCTATCCAGAATGTAACAGGAAACATAACAGATAGAAAAACCCTTCAACCCTCTGTGTGAAAGATCACTGTGGTGATTATATTTCTTAAATGGTAAAGTGAGGTGGAAAGGCAATCCTCAATCATTCATATTTTCCATCAGCTTCACATTGCTCTTATTTTCCCATCTGGGGATAATTGTAATAACGAGAAAAAAACAGTAGCGTAGCACTATGAAAGGTTTATTGAATGCACTGGATCTAGTAAGAAACAATTAGAGATGGTTTATTTTTTCCCTCTACCCTTTAAATTTGTTCTGTGGACTCATTCTATTCTTATAGATTCACTGGATAAAATCTTTGGCACCCAATATTTTCATGAGCAATTCTAGGTTTAAAGAATTCTGTCCAGTTTAATTTCAAAATTCAAAAATATGATCTAATTTCAAAATTCAAATTTAATTTCCAAATTCAAAAAATTTATTTTTTCTTCTATATTTTAATACAAAGAATAACCAATGAGCAATTGTAGAAGGAGGTATATCAACCTTCTTCAACGTGTTGTTAAAAATTCAATGGGTTATTTTAAATGGAATCATAAAAAATTTAAATAATCCAAAAGAAATCAGGGAAAAAAGGAACAAGGACAAAAACAAGGAGGACAAAAAGTAAAGAAGACAAATAATAAAATGGTGGACATAATCTAATTTCATTATTGAGCTATCAATAAACCAGTATTTAGTAACATTAAATGTTAATGAACTACACACTCTAATTAAAGTCTAGAGATTGCCAGACTGATTAAAAAAAAAACACAAGACCCAATTATGTATTGTCTATAAGAGAGTCACTTTAATTATAAATAAACACATTTTAAAACACGTACTATGAAGATAGAAAATGATAAAAATCTAGAGTAGCAATATTAATAATCAGATAAAATATGCTTCAAGTCAAAGAGATAAAGAGGATTGTTTTATGATAGTAAAAGAGTCAATTCATTGAGAAGATAGCAAAAAATTTTTAAAAGTACCTAATAACAGCTTCAATCTACATGAAACAGAAATAGAATTAAAGGGATAAATAGACAATCTACAATTTTTGTTGGTGACTTTGATATCCATCTCTCAAGCATTTGGTAGATCAACTACCAAATATTAGTAAAGACATGGATGAGCAGGACATTAAACATCTTGAGTTAACCTGTAGAAAGCTATACCCAATGGCCACAAAATATCTCTATCTATCTGCAGGTGTGCTGCTTGTGCTAAATCACTATTTGTGACCTTATGGACCATATCCTCCCAGGCTCCTCCATCCGTGAGATTCTCCAGGCAAGAATATTGAAGTAGGTTGCTCATGTCATTCTCCAGGGGATCTTCCCAACCCAGGGATCAAACCCGAGTGTATTATGTCTACCTGCATTGGCAGGCGGGTTCTTTATCACTAGTGCCACCAGGGAAGCCCCATCTGTCTATCTATCTATCTGTCCATTTATCTATCCATTTACCTATAATTTTTCCAATGTGTATGATCTTTGCCAGGAGAGATTACTGTCTGAGTCATGAAAAAAAGACTCAGGAGATTAAATCAAATCAAAACATAATGAGAGTATTCCCTGACCATAATAAAATTAAAATAGAAATCATCAATAAGATATCTAGGACAGTCTCAAATATTTGGAGATTAGATATAATCTATGAGTCAAAAAATCATTACAGAAAACAGAAAGCTGCAATCTGAATGGCAATAAAAATACAACATATCAACATTTGCAGCTATAGTGGTGATTAGAGGGAAATTTATAGCTACACATGCTTATATTGGAAAAAAAAAAAGAAAGGTTTAAAATCAATGGCCTAATGAAGATAGGAAAAAAAGAAAAGAACCCACCCAGGAGGTGACATGAAGGAAATGATATGGATCAAACTTTAGAAATCAACTAAATTGAAGAAGAATATAGAGAAAACAAAGGAAATGCTGGCTTTATGAAAAGGTTAAAATTAATAAGCCGTTAGTTATTCTGATCATGAAAAAAAAAGAAAACATGCATTCTCAATAAAAGAAGTGGAGTTATCACTACAGACCCCACAGACATGAAAAAGATGACAAGGGAACATTATCAATAGTTTTATGGTGACAAATTTAACAACTTGGATAAAATGAACAAATCCTTTGAAAAATGCAACTTACAAAAAATGACACAGGATCTTGCTGAAAAAAAAATTGGCTAATCAAAAACTACATTAAGAATATAAATATGTAAGCCATAGTCTGGGAGGAAATTTTATAAATCCATTGGCTGACAAAAGAACTGGTTTCCAGGATATATGAAGAATTTTTATAGTCCAACAATAAAAGATTTTAAAAAATCCTCCAGAAGGGGATAAGATTTCAGGAGACACCTCACAAAGATAATATACAAATGGGAAAAAGAGTGGTTGATATCATTAGTCATCAAGGAAATACAAATTAAAGCCACAGTGAATCCCTACACACCTAACAAAATGGCTACTTGAAATACTTAACACCAGTGTTGGCAAGAATACGGAGCAACTGGAGGTTTTGCTATAGTGCTGGTGAGAACATAAAATAGTACAACCACTTTGGAAAATTTCTGAAATTTCTTTATAAAACTAACCATACAGCTACCTTATAAATTCAATAATTTCACTGTTAAGTATGTACTCAAGACTAATGAAAATGCATACTGAAAAAAAAGAGGCTTGTAGAGGAACATAACAGTTTTATCCATAACAATCAAGAAGTGCTGGTGCTGGTGTCCATAAACAGGAGAGTAGATAGCCAAGCGTCAGTCATTTACACCATGGAATATTGCTCAGCAATAAAACTAAAAGCACTCTTGATATGTGCTCAAAACCATTTCATTGGCTTGAAAGAAGGCTTATGCCAGAGTGATCACAATATGATTCAATTTACATGGAATTCTAAAATTTGGCAAACTTAATCCGTTGTTGTTGTTCAGTAGCCCAGTCGTGTCTGACTCATTATGACTCTTCTCAGTCCCATGGACTGCAGCACACCAGGCTTACCTGTCCTTCACTATCTTCTGGAGTTTGCTCAGACTCATGGCCATCGAGTTTGTTGCGATCCAACCACCTTATCCTCTGTCATCCCCTTAACCCTCCGCCTTCAGTCTTTCCCAGCATCAGGGTCTTATCCAATAAGTTAACTCTTCATATCAGGTGGCCAAAGTATTGAAGATTCAGCATCAGACATTCCAATGAATATTCAGGGTTGATTTCCTTCAGGATTGATTGGTTTGATCTTCCTTGCAGCCCAAGGGAAAGGGGTCTTACAGACTTTCTAATCCTACCGCTCTTCACAGCGGAGACTCAGAGATGTGATGTGTTTGCCTGGGAAAACACAACAAAGTAGCAGGAGAAATTAGCTGATTTCTGGTTCACTGCTCAGAAGTCAGCTTTTCACAACCTCCCCTCTGCCAGGGAGAGAATGAAGGCAGAAAATTTCCTATTTCTGAGCCTATGCTCCACTGCTCCGGTGTTGAGCCTTTGCCCCGTGAGTGACTGAGAGCAGAGCACCATCCCTGGAGAGCCCTAAAAGGACCCTCAGGTCACCTGAAACACTGCTCATCATTTGAGTAGTTGCTTCTTTAAAAGAGGAATTAGCCTGAAAGCTTTGTCTAGCTTTGTGAGTCAGCTGGAAAAAGACCAAGCAACTCTGGACTAGGGTTGCAGAGAAAAAGAACCATGTTTGTCTGACCGAGGAGCTGAGGGGTGAGGGCCGAGTGATGGGACTTCTTGATTACCAGCTGAAAAACTGTGCTTGGGCTCCTGTGAACTCTGCTTCCATTTTATTGTGTGTATTTCAGGGCTGGTCTCTAATTCTTGTTCTTCTGAAGGGTGGGGCAGAAATTGCATTTGAAGTCCTTGCTGTGAGGGGTGGGAATTGGTAGACTCAGGCGGCCATGAGTAACCACAAGTTAGAGGTTCCACTGGGCAAAAACATTAACGGTGTGGTCTGGAGCCCTGTGTTTGTCCCACTGACCAGAGCTGTGTTTGTCTGAGGGTCCTCGTATGATGTGATCTCAGAGGGGAGGGAACTGTGCTATTCAGCATTCCATGAATACAGACCCTAGGCTAGGAACTTTATGTTGCTTGCTTTGTTTCAGACTCACAATGGCCTTGATACTATATTTTCCTTTTATAGAAGAGACATTAAATAACTTGCCCAGAATCACACAAGTCACAGATAAGGAGGCCAAGTTCTTTAAGTCAGCAGTCCCCAACCTTCTTGGCACTAGGGATGGGTTTCATGCAAGACAATTTTTCCATGGACCAGGATGGGGGTGTGGTTTCTGGATGATTCAAGCACATTACATTTAATGTGCACTTTATTTCTGTCTTGATTACACCAGCTTCACCTAGTTCATCAGGCATTAGATCTCTCAGAGGTTAGGGACCCCTCCTTAAGCAATCCATGAGACTTCCCTCCCAAGAACCCTGAGATAAAGGCAATAACTTTGAGGTCCAACTAATCAGTTAAACTAATCAACTTGACATTGAACAAAAAGCAGTTGATTACCTCCTAGGGGCCCTAAGAAGAGCCACTATACTATCACTATATAGTAATCAGTGATAAAAATGTTTCTACCAAAGAAATATGTGAGCAGAGTTTATGGGCAGCAGTGGGACAGAGCAATATGGGAAAGAGAGCTGTAAGCCCTGGGACATGTTGGAGGGGACTTCTCCCAGTTCACCCTGACCCTGGCATGAGGTGGTGATGGTGGGAGAATTGGGGAGATGTGGGTCAAAGGATACAATTTTTCTAATAAGAGATCAATAAGTTCTGGAGATCTAATGCACAGCATAATGTCTATAGTCAGTGGTACTGTAATATGTTTGTCAAAATTGCTAAGAGACTAGATCTTAAATTTTCTCCACAAAAAGAAATGGTAAATTTATACTCTGGCCACTTGATATGAAAAGTTGACTTGCTGGAAAAGATCCTGATGTTGGGAATAATTGAGGGCAGGAGGAGAAGGGGTGACAGAGGATGAGGTGGTTGGATGACATCATGACTCAATGGACACGAGTTTGAGTGAACTCCAGGAGACAGTGAAGGACAGGGAAGCCTGGTGCACTGCAGTCCATGAGGTTGCAAAGTGTTGGATATGATTTAGCGACTGAACAATAACAATTACATGACTGAAAGAAGTGTTAACTGACTCCGGGGAAGTAGTCATATCGCATTGTGGTCATGATTTAGTAGCTAAGTCATGGCCAACTCTTGGGACCCCATGGACTATAGCCCACCAGGCTCCTCTGTCCGTGGGATTTCCCAGGTAGGAGTACTGGAGTGGGTTGCCATTTCCTTCTCCAAGCGATCTTCCCAACCCAGGGATTGAGCCCACATCTCCTGCACTGCATGTGGTCTCCAGTCTCCTGCATTGCAGATGGATTCTTTATTGACTGAGCCATCAGGGGAGTGATATTGGGCTATATAAGTGTATCACATTAGCAAGCAGTACACTTTAAACCTACACAATATTATCTGTCAATTACGTCTTAATTTAAAAAATCATCAGAAAAATAAAATAAAAATAAAAATCTCTTCTATTTTTGGAAAAAATATGGATATAAATTCATTCTGTTAGCTTGTATTACTTTGTCCTAGGGAAGGCCATGACATACTGTTTGAAATACATTCATCAATGTTGAAAACTTTCATTTTGGTGAGCAGAACTGATTTCAAATTATCTTCTCATCACAAACTTGTTCCCTGGAGAGAATACCCAGTTTTGGAGTTCTTGATGTAAGAAGGCATTTGCTGGGGCTCTGAGGGAACTTTTGGAACACTTTGGATTAAGTTCTTGTTTTGTGAAAATATTATCTGCTTTTATCTCTTTGAGGATTCTCATGATGGATTTCTGAAGATTTTATCTCTTTTTAAAAATATTATTTATTTATATATTTGGCTGCACCAGGGTCTTTATTGTGGCATGAGGGATCTAGTTCCCTGACTGGGGATTGAACCCAGGCCCCTTGCATTTGAAGTGCAGAGACTTAGCCACTGGACCACCAGGGAAGTCCCCAAAGATACATCTTTATACAGTCCTTTTTCATCCAGGTGGTTTTATTTATTTATTTTTTTTAATTTTTTTTTGCTATGGCCTCTGCCTTTGTTGTTGTTGTTAGAAACTTTCCTCAGATATCTGGGTGGTGCCACTTTGAGGGAGGAACAGTCATTTCTGAGCAGGTAGAAAATCTGGGCTGTACTGCTACTTAATTCGAATTCAACCTTGTTTTTCATCTCACTTTTACCTCTGCCTCTGGAGGTAAATTATGTTCCCAACTCAAGCTTTTAGGGGATTCTGGTTGCTTTCCTATTGCTGGCTTAGGGTTCAGCAGTCCTGGGTCTGCTGTCAGGCACCACTTACACTTTCTGCTTCCCAGCTTCCTAAGTGCTGGGTAGGTACTCAGCTTCCTAGGTACTGTCTTTGCTCTTTTTCTTATCTTAGAGGGTTTCCTTTTTTAAGATCCTCTCACTGTGACTTTAATGTAATGTAAAGAAGGAAGGAAAGCATGTTCATTTATTCTATTGCCTCTCTTAGCCAATGCTGATATATTTTTCTTGGGGCATCCCTGGTAGCACAGTGGTAAAGAATCTACCTACCAATGCAGGAGATGTGGGTTCTACCCCTGGGTCAGGAAGTTGCCCCGGAGAAGGAACTAGCAACCCACTCTAGTATTCTTGCCTGGGAAATCCCACTGACAAAGGAACCTGGTGGGCTACCGTTCATGGGGTCATGAAGAGTCAGACTCAACTGAACAACTAAACAACAACAATTGTATTTCTCTTAGAGTAAAATCTTGATCATTCCATGTTTCAGTTAATTAGAATTTTATATGTGCATTATGCTTTGATGAAGGAGAAAGAGTAAGAGACAGTGATAGAGAGAGAGAGACAGACTGAGAAGGAAGGAAGGGAAACATGGGATTATAATAGACAAACACACTGGTCTGTTTTTGGCGTCAATAAAGATTTAGCCCTGTTTTCTTTTTAAAAAGAAGTGATATTCAGACAATGATCTTGAATCAGTATTGGGGCAAGGGGGAAGATTTTTTTTTGTGTTCAGTTTATAATCCTTAGGACAAAAGAATAAATATTGTAAAACACATTAAAAAAAAAAAGAGTTTCTGATTAACCCACAAATAATTGGGCATGGAAGGTAGCCCAAGCATCTCTGGCTAAGTCAGGGTCTGTGGAGATTTTCTGTGCATCAGTGACTTGCCCTTTAAATTATTGTACTTTTTCTTCAGCTTAACATTCAAAAGAATAAAGGGAGATACAGGACATAGAAGGAAGAGATCACCCATAACCTGCCTCTTTTCCCTCCTACCCAAAGACAACTGCTGTTAACATCTTGCTATATTCTCTTCCTATACTTTTTGAGACACCTTTCTAGGAGATATTTTTATTCATGAAATTGTCTTAGGCGATGCGTAAGTTGTCAGCGAGGACCACCCACTCTCCTCTCCTCTCCTCCTCCTTGAAGGTGATTGACTTAGGAACCCCTTATCTTAACCATACAGTGTCGACGCTAAGTCTTCTGTCTGGTTACTCTGCGGCGCCCTCTCCCTGTCACCCTCCCCTTCATTCTTCCCCTTCCTGCTTCACACCCCGCCCACACACACACACACACACACACACACACACACACACACACACACACACACACACACACCAAGAGAAGGCCGTGCAGAAAAATAACGCTCTAGTGAGCGCTCCGAAAGAAGGGACAGCTATACTTTTACAGAGGACAAAAGGCAGTTCTGTCTATAAAAAGGCTTTTCTATTAGTGTTGGCGAGAGGCTGAGAGGGATTTCTCCCTCAGTCCAGTTGGAGAGAGAGAGAAAGTGTGTGTGTGTGTGTGAGAGAGAGAGACAGAGAGAGAGAGGGAGGGACGTGGACAAATGCATTGTGGGAAGAGCAGCCTGACAGAACGCGGGGCAGGCAGCTGCAGAGCCGAGATAGGAACTTGGAGTGCTTCATGGTGCCAAGTCTGTCAGAAACTGCTCCTGGGGTCTGAAAAACAACAGCAGGACCCCGCATTCCTCTGACAACCACTCAGAAATAGAGTGTAAAGAAGTGGGAGGAAGGAAAGATGTAGGGCGAGCAATCAAAATGCTTCCTCCTTCTCCATGGAAGCCTGTGAAACCTTGGCTGCTTGAGCGGCTCAGGTGAGGGGAGATTTTGGACAAAGAATAACAGTGGTGCTGCCAAGCCACATAACCTGCTCTTCTTCGAATAGTGAATTTTCTTAAAGTGCTTGGGAGAATTGTCCCTTAATTTACATAACCCCACTTATCCTAGATTGCTGCTTCAGTTTTCTGAAGTGACTGCTTGGTTGATTATGTCAGGGGTCAGCAAACATTTTCCAGGAAAGAGCCAGATAGTTGATATTTTAGGCTTGGTGGCCCATATGGTCTCTTGTTGCAATTATTCAACTCCACTGTTACAGTGTGAAAGCTGCCATTGAAATACACACAGGAGAAAGTGTGGCTGAGTTCCAATATAATTTTTTTTTAATGGACACTGAAAATAGAATCGTACTTAATTTTTTTTACATTCTATGAAATATTATTATTCTTTTGAATTCTTTCAACCATTTAAAAATGTAAAAGGCATTCTTAGACATTAGGTTGGATTTGGCCCATTGGCTGTGATTGGCCAAACCCTGGTCTTTATCCGGATCACAGAGGTGTAGACACAGGCAGGAGAGTGTACTCCTTCCCTCCATCTCTTCTCTACTCCTCCCTCCCCTTCCTTTACCTGCCCTTTCCTTCTCTTCTCTTCTCAGCTTCACATTGTGCTGATTTCAAAATTAACAGAGACTTCTCTGGTGCTCCAGTGGTTAAGAATGCAGGGGGCATGGGTTTGATCCCTAACCTGGGAAGATTCCACATGCCAAGCTGCAATAAAGCCCATGGGCCACAACCGTGGAGCCTGTGCTCTAGAGCCCACGAGCTGCAGCCACTGAGCCTTTGTGCCCCAACTACTGAAGTCTGCACGCCCTAGAGTCTGTGCTCCATAACAAGAAAAGTCACTGCAATGAGAAGCCTTGCAATAGAGAAAGCCTGCACACCAAGCACAGCCAAAAATAAAAATAAAAAATAAATTAGAAATTGAAAAAATAATAAAAAAAGAAAGAACATTAATGAAAGGAAACTAAGGGAAGTGAAGGATTTCTTATTTAACCCATTAGTGGCAGTGTCAGAATAAAAACTCAGAATTCAAGGAGCAGTCTCTATAGCCCAGAGCAAGACTATAGGATTCTTTTTTGTGCACACAAGCTCCTTAAGGTTGTGCTGGGTCTGAAACTGACTTCTTTGTTAACTGCCTGTTCTATAATTCTTGAATGCATAATTAATTAAGTTGTAGTAGTTAATGTGCTTCACGCAACTGGGCTGTAGAGATAAACAAGGTTAGACCTGCCTTCTAGGAGCTCACTTCTTCAGGGTATTCTTTTGAATGATTCCTATAAACCTACCAATGTGTTGTTTTACCCTTAAAGAATTAAATTCAGCTATACTTTCATAAACTGTGATTAAAATTGAAATTTGGAAGGATATCCACCCTTGAAGCATGCAGGTAAAGGGAATTGAAAGCAAATATATAACTCATACTTCCTACCTGTGCATTAGGGTTTGAAATAACAAGACTGTTATTTTTTTTTTTACTATTATTTTTAAATGACACCAAAAAACTGAAGCTAGTTTCTGTTTAGTAAAATTATCCTAGATCATGTGAACTTGAAAAATACCTAGGTTAGTTTCTGTTGTATTTAAATGCATATAAGCACTTTCTGTTTTGGGGCTCCAAAATCACTGCAGATGGTGACTGCACCCATGAAATTAAAAGACGCTTACTCCTTGGAAGGAAAGTTATGACCAACCTAGATAGCATATTCAAAAGCAGAGACATTACTTTGCCAACAAAGGTCCGTCTAGTCAAGGCTATTGTTTTTCCAGTGGTCATGCATGGATGTGAGAGTTGGATTGTGAAGAAAGCTGAGTGCCGAAGAATTGATGCTTTTGAACTGTGGTGTTGGAGAAGACTCTTGAGAGTCCCTTGAACTGCAAGGAGATCCAACCAGTCCATTCTGAAGGAGATCAGCCCTGGGTGTTCTTTGGAAGGACTGATGCTAAAGCTGAAACTCCAGTACTTTGGCCACCTCATGCGAAGAGTTGACTCACTGGAAAAGACTCTGATGCTGGGAGGGATTGGGGGCAGGAGGAGAAGGGGACGACAGAGGATGAACTGGCTGGATGGCATCACGGACTCGATGGATGTGATGATAAAGAATCTGCCTGCAATGCAGGTTCAATCTCTGGATTGGGAGATCAATGGAGAAGGGAATGGCAACCCACTCCAGTATTCTTGCCTAGAGAATCCTATGGACAGAGGAGCCTGGCTGGTTACTGTCCATGGAGTCAAAACGAGTTGGACATGACTGAGTGACTGTCACTTCACTTATGCAATATCTATTACAGTTTGAGAGCAACAGCTGAAGTTTGGGGACTGTTAATGTTATGTGGTCTTTGACTTGCTTCTACATTTATATTTCTACTTTTGTAGAGGGCTTCTACTGTTTCTCGTATATTAGCTCCAAGCGGATCCATTTCCTGATCATTTGTAGGAGGGCCTTTGAAAATTCTGATGACAACAGGTGAATTTTTAAGAGAGAATTTTTATTGAAAATTTTTTGCAGTCTAATTGCTGTGCTTTCATCTTGTTAGGGAGTCTCTAAGGCCAGCTATTTTGTGTGTGTGTGTATATATATATAACTTTAATTATTTAAAATGAAATATAATTGACTTATAATGTTATATTAATTTTAGTTGCACAGCATAGTGATTTGATATTTTTATACATTACAAAATAATCACCAGAATAAGTCTAGTTATCATCAGCCACCGTATAAATTTATCACAAGATTATAGACTATATCCCCATGCTTATATTATGTCCTCGTGACTTATTTATTTTGTAACTAGCATTTTGTACTTCTCAACTCCTCTCATCCATTTCACTCCTCATCCCACCCCTTTCCTGTTTGGCAAACATCAATAACAAGACTGTTATTTTAAATGAGAACAAAAAATCTTACTTTCAAATGAATATATTTCCTAGCAAATAAAACATTGATTCCTCTGGTTCCAGACATTTCTGAAAGTGTCCTTACTGCCTAGGTTACTTCCTTCTGTAAAAACTACTGCTCATGTCTTTATCCTTTGTGGCTGGATGTGCTTTGGAAATTACAACTTTTTCTTTTGAAGTCATGTTTTGCAGATAACCTGAGCCATCTTGCCTGGTGGTAAGTTTGGATGAGAAACTTCATGTAAAGCACATTGTGAAGTAATGGGTTGTTATGGCAAAGGCTCCAAGTATTGGGTTGAGGTAGAGGGGTGGAGAGAATGCAGACTTCAGAGTCAAATAGACAGTTTGGAGCCTACCTCCATTGTGAATTGCCTGTGTGATGTCAGAAAAGATACTTCTTTGAGACTCAGTTTTCCTATCTGTAAAGTGAGACTAAGAATCCTTTCCTTACACTGTTGTAGGGATTAGAGATGATGTAGCCATGCTGGTGGCTCAGCAGTAAAGAAAATGACTGCAATATGGGAGACCAGGGTTTGATCCCTGGGTTGGGAAGAACCTCTGGAAAAGGGCAAGGCAACCCACTCTAGTATTCTTGCCTGTGAAATCCCATGGACAGAGGAGCCCGGCAGACTACAGTCTATGAGGTAGCAAAAAGTCAGACACACTGAGCATGCATGTACACACACACATACACACACACACGCACACACACACACACACAATAGTCTTATTTAGCCAATTCACTACAAAGGATAAGGTGACATGAGATAGAATCTCTCCAAAATAGGATTTTGGGAATAAACTCTACGGCAGTGTTAAATAAATGAATCAAGATATTTTTTACTCCTGTTTCTGAAGTATGTGACTTCTTGGGTTTTGGTAGTGTTGAAATTTTCCACGGAAGAATTTGACACCTCACTTCTGAGTCATACTAGAAACACCATGTTTCATTGCTGTTACTATTTTCCTTTTTGAAAAAAAGTGTTATTCGTCCAGCTTGTCTTGAAAGATCAGTTAAATGTCATATTATCCCTACTTCTGTTAATCTTTCAGAATGCTCACCACAACAGTCACAACAATTTCCTCATGCTCAAGTTTATTTAAGAAGTGTTTCTCTAAATATAGTGTTACTGAATTTTTATTTCATACATCCAAGTTTATTTTTCCACATAAAAATAGAGATTCACTATAAAACATCTGGAAAACACAGAAAAATAGATTTAAAATATTCTTTTAGTCTTATAACACAGAGCTGAAAGTAAAAGTTGCTCAGTCGTATCCGACTCTGCGACCCCATGGCCTGTACAGTCCATGGAGTGGGTAGACATTCCCTTCTCCAGGGGATCTTCCCAACCCAGGGATCCAACCCAGGTCTCCCACATTTCAGGAGGGTTCTTTACCAGCTGAGCCACAAGGGAAGCCCAAGAATATTGGAGTGGGTAGCCTATCTCTTCTCTAGCACATCTTCCTGACAGGAATCGAACCCGGGTCTCCTCTATTGCAGACGGATTCTTTACCAGCTGAGATACCAAGGAAGCCCCACAACACAAAACTAGCCACAATTAAATCATCGCTTCTCTTTTGGTATATTTCACTCTGATGCAATTACTATTTTTACTGTCTCCTCCCCAATAATGGTGATGACATGATATGTATATGAATGTCTATATATAAGCAGTCCATAAATATGTATCTTTCAAATAATGTATGTTTGTTGTTGTTCATGCTAATATACCTATTAATCATAGGGAAGTTGAAAAATACTGAAAACTGTAAAGGAATTGTGAAAGACTTCTAGTAATCCTATCATACAGAAGTAATTTCCTTAACATTTGTTTCTGTTGCAATTTTAAACTATTGAGATATTACTACATATTCTGATCTTTAAGTATAGTTAATGAACATCTACCAGAATAAGGGATTCAGTAAAGGATTCAGTGAAGATATTGCTTTGGGGCAGAGAGTAGTATGTTTTTCAATCATAGACATGAGTGCCAAAGACAAAGGGAATGTCGCTCAGTCACGTCGGACTCTGTGACCCCAGGGCTATACATTCCATGGAATTCTCCAGGCCAGAATACTGGAGTGGGTAGCTGTTCCCTTCTCCGGGGAATCTTCCCAACTCAGGGATTGAACCCAGGTCTCCTGCATTTCAGGTGGATTCTTTACCAACTGAGCCACCAGGGAAGCCCATTCAATATGGGTTTTGAAGACTTAGTCCTAGGTATGAAAATAGACATTGTACTTCTATCAACAAGGGCTTCCCAGGTTGCGTGGTGGTAAAGAATCCACCTGCCAATGCAGGAGATGTAAGAGACGTGAGTTCCATCCCTGGGTTGGAAAGATCCCCTGGAGGAGGAAATGGCACCCCCCTCCAGTATTCTTGCCTGGAGAATCCCATGGACAGAGGAGCCTGGCAGGCTACCGTCCATGGGACTGCAAATGGTCGGACATGACTGAGCACACACACATATATTCTATCAATAGCGCAGTTTGGAAAAAATAGACTTTATTTTTTAGAAAGTTTCAGGTTCACAGCAAAACTGAAAGAAAGGTACAGAGATTTCCCATATGTCTCCTGTCCCTACATGTATAGAATCTCATTACCCGTTACCTGGGGAATGATACACTCCATTTAGTCCTTTTTGTCATGGCGTGCTGGTGTCTGCTGTTGAAGTTCTGGTCATTTTCTTTTGATTTAGATGTACCTACAGAATGACTTCTTTGTCCTGGCTGAAGACTCTGCTGATCACTACCCCTGTGGGCACCTCCTTTTTTCCTCCCTGTGCCATGTGGATACTTTTGCATCCCTACACCACCCTTGGGGAACGTAGCCTTTGGTCAACTCTAATCATCTCCCTTTGTAGGTCTAACTTGTTCTTGAGGTGCCATGTTGCTCAGGTGACCAGCTGAATGTCAGTCTTCCTGGTGAAGGCGAAATCTTCCAGTTTGTATCTGGGAAAGGAAGAAAAGGCTGGCTACATTCTCTAGAATTTCCAGTTTAGTTGGTTGTTATCAATACAGCCTCCTCCTGGATTTTGTCCTAGACAGTGAACCAGATCAATACATCTGCTCAAGTGCTTACCCTTCTCTTTTCTCCTCAAAGCTCTACATCCTCCTGACCCAGAACTTCTCCGTTTTCTCCCCAGGAAGCTTAAAATTCTCTTTATTATATGCAGAGCTTTCTAGCTTCATATTATAGCAAAATCCTATGAGTTCAATCTCAAAACGTGAATGTACCTTGCATTTGCTTTGATTAGTAATAGTTTTTTTTTTTCCCTTGTCTGTTTTTTAAGTTTAGAAATGCCTTTCACTCCTGACAAAGGCTGACTTTCAATAAAGGCCTAGCTTTTTCTCAGTTATTTTTGGCTTTTTTTTTCCTACCAGAATATGCTATGGATGAGGAAACATGTGGTAACAAGGCTTTTGGCATTTAAGACTACACCTGGCAATACTGACACATATTTCTCCTTTTTCTCCATTCTCAAGTATATTTGGTGTTGGACATTTGTTGACACCCTGAAGGATGCTGATGTTCTGTGGAAAACAGAAAATTCTGGCTCTCCTAAAGTTTGAGGTATTTGGTTTGACAAAAGTGGAAAGAGGAGATAGGTGGGGAATCCCTATGGCTGATGGGTTTTGTACATTGCAAAGTTGCATAGACAAGTCAGAATCTAAAAATCTTTTTTAAATTCTATTTTTATTATTATTTTTAATTGTAGTATAATTGACTTATTGTATCAGGACCGTAGGGCTTCCCTGGTGGCTCAGCGGTAAAGAATCTGCCTGCAATGCAGGAGACACCGAAGACACGTGTTCAATCCCTAGATCAGGAAGATTCCCTGGAGGAGGGCGTGGCAACCCACTACAGCATTCTTACCTAGAGAATCCCATGGACAGAGGAGTCTGGATGGCGATGGTTCACAGGGTCGCAAAGAGTGGACATGACTGAGTGACTAAGCACAACACAGCACATCAGGAGTGTGAGATAATTCACATTTCCCCCCCTTTTCCCCCAGTATATGTGCATAGTACTTATCACCCCAGTGGCTCAGCTGTCTTAGGAGCAAGCAGCTAGGACAGAGAAGGATCTGAAAGAAAGGGAAGAATATACTTGCTAAATTTCTTGATTTCTGCTAAAGAAGGTAGTTTGTTAGCAAGACCTTGGCTTGATTTCCCAGATGTAACAATCATAAAATAAGTAATTATTTTTATGCTCAGTTATTTTATCATAGCCATCAGTCTGGTAACAGCAAAAGCTCTTATTCAACTGTTTGGGATATAACGTGCAATTTCTATGAAAGGGACATGGCCTTGATTTCACTCAAGCACCAAATTTATCTCACTGTCTCGAATCAGCTTTTGTTTCTTAATGATAAGATATGTTCCTGCCCATCTTCCAGCATCTCTTCCACCTCCAACTGCTCAGTATCTCCTAGCAATGATTTCACCGTCTATTTGATGGAGACAATTGAGTTGATCAAGAATGGACTTATCTTAAAGCCCTACCCTGACAAGTCTATCCTCCAAATCCACTCCTTTGTCTGTTCCATAACCTCAAGGAGGGCCTACCAATTCCAAGATGCTGTCTGATTTCTGTGGAATAACTGACTTGTCTGAAAGTAACGTACAAATGTGTCATGAGTGTATTAACACTACACAGAATTCTATTTTCTTTCAGGAGTAGACAAAGCCTGATAATAAGTAGCCCATTGTTTGGCAGCTTTGCACCCAAGTCCTCAGGGACCCAGACTCATGTAGCTCACCACTTAACTCTTTCTAAATGTAATCTGCATTTTTAGCAGTTTCTTCACCTGAAATAAGGAAAAGATGAATAAGGTGAGAGTCCAGGGCGTGTCCCAACTGTACCTTAAGGAAAGATCCCTGAAACAGCCACGTGACTTTCCTCTTATAGTTCCAAAGGCCTGAACTTAGTCACATGGCCACACCAAGCTGGGACAAGGTGGTGTGTCCAGGTAAAAAACTCTCTTTTTATGGAAGAGGGGAGAACTGGCATGGAGGGGTACTCAGGAGCTTCTGCTATAATGAAGAAACTCATTTTCCCTTGTATTCTTTTTTAGCTTTTTATCTTATACTGGAGGGAGGGAGTGAGTGAGTGAAGTCACTCAGTCGTGTCTGACTCTTTGCGACCCCATGGACTGTAGCCTATCAGGCTCCTCCATCCATGGGATTTTCCAGGCAAGAGTGCTGGAGTGGATTGCCATTTCCTTCTCCAGGGGATCTTCCCGACCCAGGAATCGAACCCGGGTCTCCCACATTGTAGGCAGACACTTTACCGTCTGAGCCACCAACAATGTTATGATAGGTTTGGATGCACAGCAGAGTGACTCAGCCATACGTATACGTGTATCCATTCTCCTCCCAATTCCCCTCTCATCCAGGCTGCCATATTACATTAAGCAGACTTCCATGTGCTATACAGTAGGCCTTTGTTGGTTACCCATGTTAAATATAGCAATGTGTACCTGTCCATCCCAAACTCCCTAACTATCCCTCCCCTTCTCCCTCCCCCCTTGGCAGATATAAGTTCATTCTCCAAGTCTATGAGCCTGTTTCTGTTTTGTAAATAAGTTCATTTATATCATTTATTTTTTAGATTTCCCATGTAAGGAATATCATACAATATCCCTTATGTTTTATATTCTACTCTAAAACTATCTCAAAGAATATTTTTGATAAGGACAGCCTCTCTGGAACAGATTTCTGGTCTGCCTGGTTGGAAAATGAGCTTCTTAGTTGATTATGAGTTTTATCTATTCGTTCTTAAAATCTATATTATTATGAAAGTTATAGTAATATTGCTATCTTAATTACCTTCCTTGCTAAATCACCTATTTTATCATTACGCATGTGGCATTATTATATATTTTGAAGAAAGAAAAATTTTCATGCAAGCTTTTCACAAATGAGTGGTAACAGTTCTCCAGTGGAAAATACACTCTTGAAATACTTAGACATGAAATAAAACCCTTGCATTGTGTCTGAGTACAGAGCCAAGAATTACTGAAATTAGGGAGGATTAGGATATGGATGTTCTGGTTTGTGGCTGAAGCTGGTTTCCCTCCAAGGTCTACTAAGAAGCTCTTTCACAAGTAGCAGCCTCAACTTGTCCACAGTGGGCAACTGAGCTCAAAAACATAGCATGGGACTTGTCTCTAAACTCCTTGATTGATTTGAAACTGCTGACAGTGAAGCAAAGTTTGCCCAAGGCAAAAATTCCACTGTTTTTCTTCTGTTGCCATTTGGGTTCATTGTAGATCAATGAGAATTGGGTGGATCTTTAGTCACTCAATAAAATTTTATTGGTGGTCTATGATGTCCCAGACACTGTCCTGGAATTTGGAAAACAACAGTGAAGAAGTATGCAGCTATTTGGCATTTGGATTACTGACCCATTCTCTGACATTGCCCTGCTCTGTTGCAAACAGCATTTCTCAGGCTCTTTTGCCAACTGGCTCCTGGTTATATTTCAACATGGCTACTATTAGTAAGTCACTTCAGTCGTGTCCAACTCTGTGCGACTCCATAGACAGTAGCCCACAAGGCTCCCCACCCTTGGGATTCTCCAGGCAAGAACACTGGAGAAGGGTTGCCATTTCCTTCTCCAATGCATGAAAGTAAAAAGTGAAAGTGAAGTTGCTCAGTCATGTCCGTCTCTTAGCGACCTCATGGACTGCAGCCTACCAGGCTCCTCCATCCGTGGGATTTTCCAGGCAAGAATACTGGAGTAGGGTGCCATTGCCTTCTCCAGTTTCAACATGGGGAGGAAATCAATTGTGAGAGGAGTGGAGATGGGGAGGAAATCAATTGTGAGAGAAGTGGAGAAGCCTGAGTTTTTCTCATCCATCACTTCCATCCCCATCCCAGGCTTTAGGTGGTACCTCCAACTGTGGTTGTATCTCTTCAGTGGTTTCAGGTCTACTAGACCCCATGGCTCCATGGTCTAAGCTCCTACAGGCAGCCCCACTGTGGTTTCACTTTTCACCGAGTGGCTCAGGCTTCTGGCCTCTGGTGACACCACTTTTTCTCCCCACTCCGAGGGACAGAAGATTCTTGCTCATCATATCTTTTAACTCCTTTGTTACTAGTTCCCATTATTAAATGTTACATGAAGCCTCTGGCAAAACTCAATATGAAAGTTACAGGTAGGGCCCTAGGGTTTTACAGCTTTCTTCCATTGGTAATTATTCTTACTCTGAGATACAGTTACAGGTAGACACAGTTGTTTAATCCTTAAAATCCAACTGACTGTGTGGCTTGACCCATCACTTGTGAACTGGGTGCTAGCTGATCTTTTAATACCAAGGCAGAAGCTTGCTGTGTGCAACAACACTACATCATCAAGTAGAAATGGCAAACATGAGATCAGGCTCTACAAGTTTAAGAGACACAGTATAGCATTGTTGCTAAGTCATTGCAATGCCAAGGACTGCAGCATGCCAGGCTTCCCTGTCCTTCACTATCTCCCAGAGTTTGCTCAGACTCATATCCATGAGTTAATGATGCTCTCTAACCATCTCATCCTTTGCCACTCCGTTCTCCTCCTGCCTTCAATCTTTTCCAACATCAGAATCTTTTCCAACATCAGAATCTTTTCCAATGAGTTGGCTCTTCACATCAGATGGCCAAAATATTGGAGCTTCAGCTTCAGTATATGTCCTTCCAATGATTATTCAAAGTTGATTTCCTTTGGGATTAACTAGTTTGATCTCCTTGCAGTGTAAGGAACTCTCAAGAGTCTTCTCCAACACCACAATTCGAAAGCATCAGTTCTCCGGCACTCAACCTTCTTTATGGTCCAGCTCTCACATCCATACATACGCTACTGGAAAAACCATAGCTTTGGCTAGATGGACCTTTATTGACAAAGTGATGTTTCTGCTTTGTAATACGCTATCTAGGTTTGTCCTAGTTTATAGTGTATGAGAAGATAACTCAGATCCCCAGGCATTGGCTTCTGCAGCTTTGCCATCCTTACTTCCAGCTACTCCTAACAGAGTGTCTCCTATGACTAGTTGATGGAGGAAGAAAAAAAACTTGGACCTGGTGAACAGATGCTTCTGCATGATAAGCTGACAACAGTTGGAAGTGGACTGCCTCTGATTTACAGCTTCATTTGGGAGGAATGAAGGGAAGCCTCTGAGTGGATAGAATCTTTGGCAATAAATCTGGTTCCCTACTTTGCAAGGAAAGAGATATAAGTATGTTCCTACACTGATTCATGATAGTGGCATAGACTGGTTAGTCAGGGAGTGAGGATGAATCAGACTGAAAGATTGGTCACAAGGAAGTCTGGAGAAGAGGAATGTGGCTGAACTTCATGAAAAGGTGCAGAGTGTGAAAATATACTCCCCTTATGAATACAGTCCCCATAGGGCACCCATGGAAGCGGAGGCCCTCAGTAACTAGGGAAACAAGGTAGCCCATTCTGTGGACATCACTTGATCGCTTCCCTCCAAGCTTGCTCAACGGTCTCGTGTACAAAGTGACCATAGTAGCAGTGATAAAGTTCATTCATAAGCTCAACTAAATGGACTTCCCTTCACCAAGCCTGATTTGGCTTGACCACTGCTGAGCACCCAAAGTGTGGCTGTAGGATCAGTGCTACGCAAGATGATATCAGGTTGATTATGCTGACTGACCTCCTTCCAAATGAAGGGGGTCTATCCTGGAAATCACTTTGCCTTTTCTTCCTCCAGACTTTCTATCAAAGGCCATATTCACCATTATGGTATCCCATTTAATTGTGTTCCTGACCAAGGAATTCATTTTATTGTGAGAGAAATTGACCTCAAGCTCAGCATAGATTTCAGCATCTTACTACATAAACCCTCTGCCTGCAGGTTAAGGCATGCACTTTGAACAATAATAGAAATACAATGTTGTTTTCACCTGAGTCAAATACATGGATCTGGGAATTACAGGTGAAAATGGGAGAAATTCTCAGTATTACATTTAATGGTCCACATATAGCATGTTTTCTTCCTGTATCGGCAATTATGGTTCAGAGGTCATAATTCCCAAAAGAGAGATGCTTCTATCACAAAGGATGTTTATGGTTCTGTTGAACTGGAAGTTGAACATCACTCTTGCATACAGCATTTTTGGCTTCTCATGTCACTCTGAAACAGCAGGCAGAGAAGAGACTCCAGATTTCTTAACTATATCCCCCCTACCTGCATCTTACCTGTCTCATGTGGTTCCTTCTCTATATCTTTACTTGTGGAAAATCTTTTCTCCTAGTGTTCAAGTCATCCTCATAGATAGTGGCTCCATATATGTGTGCTAAGTTGCTTCTGTCGTGTCTGTCTCTTTGCGACCCTATGAAGTCCATCAGGCTCCTCTGTCCATGGGATTCTCCAGGCAAGAATACTGGAGTGGGTTGCCATGCCCTCCTCCAAGGGGATCTTCCCGAGCCAGAGATCGAACCTTACGTCTCCTGCACTCTTACGTCTCCTGCACTGGCAAATGCATTCTTAACCACTGGTACCACCAGTGCTCCATATATAGTCATAGTTTTGCTGTGCCCATGGAAGGAGTGAGTTCACGGTCTTTCTATTCCGCCATCCTGGCCGCGTCTCCTTCCCACACTCTGTTTAGTGGGCGCTGTTTATTCTATCGACTTAGAGAAGGGAGAGGGACTAAGGTAATTTAGAAGAAACAGGGTTGAGAAGAATTAAGTGAAAATGTGTAGTTCAACGATACCATGTGGAGAAAGGAAAATAAAGAGGAGAAAATGGCAGAATGGTTACTTTCTTGGAACAACAAGAGTGAGGGAAGCCAAGAACACAGTTGGAGCTGGACCAGGTTGAGCAGAAGTTCCAACTGAGGCTGAACTGAGAGTGTGCCCTGCTTATCGTGATAACAGTCTCACCTTCTGCTGATGATGCCCACGTGAGAAAAATCTGGGAAAAAGAGCCAGGGGAGGCAGAGTCATTTATGACCCAATGTACCTTACCTTGGGAGAAATCTGAGGAGGAATTTGGGGTTGCAGACAACAGGTGAAATAATAGTGGGAGAATTTCTGGCTTGGTATAAAGTAACTGGGACCTCTGTTTGTGAATTTCTGTTTGGATGCTACGCCATGTGCTGTGTGTTAGTCACTCAGTCATGTCCGACTCTTTGCAATCCTATGGACTGTAGCCTGCCAGGCTCCTCTGTCCATGGGATTCTCCAGGCAAGAATACTGGTGTGGGTAGCCATTCCCTTCTCCAGGGAATCTTCCCGACCTGGGGATCCAAGCTGGGTCTCCTGCGTTGCAGGCAGATTCTTTACCATCTGAGCCACCAGGGCCTGCTAAATTTTATCCCACCAGTGTAAAGAATGAGCTCTGATTATTATGGTTGTCACTGGCTGGATGTCTATTATTTTCCAGAAACTGTGGTGGAAATTTTATATAAGTCATTTAATTACATTTTTTCAATCTGCATATGAATTAGATATTATGATCATTTTATAAATGAAGAAAATGAGCCTGAAAGCAATTAATAAATTGCCCAAGGTCAGATTGCAAGTAAGTATCAGACATAAAACCCACATCAACTAATTCCCAAGCTTCTGCTCTTTCAATTATGTTACAAACTTGATCACAAAAAGAATTACTTTATTTGTTTGTGCTCTTTCACCAACTATTAGGTTTATCTGTCAGATAATCTAATCAAATGAGTGGGAATATGTCATTTAGAAAGACTTTGAGGAAAAGAGATTAAATTAAAATGTTAACGCATGGCCAATGATCAGAATATTCTGCTTTTTAAAATGTATGTGAGAAATTGGACCAGTTGTATGTTCAGTTCAGTTTCATGAATGTTTATTGACAATGTGCTATTCTTGGGGAAGAGTGGAGATGAAGTGTCCATGCCCGCCTAGGACAGCAGAAGATCACTTTTTCTGCAACTTACATATTGGTAGAGCTTCCCCAGTGACTCAGAGGATAAAGAATCTGCCTGCTATGCAGGAGACCTAGGTTCAGTCCCTGGGTTGGGAAGATTCCCTGGAGAAGGGAATGGCTACCCACTCCAGCATTCTTGCCTGGAGAATTCCATTGACAGAGGAGCCTGGTGGGCTACATATTGGTAACAATTGCAAAAAAAAAAAAAAAATCACACCCAAATCTCACATTAGACATCTAAATCTTGCCAAAATACGCATACTACAAACAGTGCATAGCAAGTGCAAGCAGAACTAAATAAATGCTTTAGTTTATTGCCTCCGAAGTATTAATCCTTCTCTTGGCATTACAACCAAATGAAAGAGATTTTATCTCAATTGAAACACAATGTGTATTGTTATGTTTATTGAACTAATGTGTAAGTAAATAGAACTCATGTTCAAGGTTTTTCCTCAGTGTTAACATTAACTTGTTCCTTTATATGATTCTCAAAAAACAGTGTAGGTGAGAGCAAAATTAATGCTGACAAAATATCATTGCAGAAAAAAAAATGCTCCCATTCTTCATTTACGGTCTTGGAAGGAGGTACTAATAATGAATTTATTTGCCTAGAAAAATTTGGGGGTGGTGACCCATTTCACAACCATTCCTTAGGTGAATGTCCATTTAATCCTAGGCCTCTGGCCATAGGCAACTGATATAATAGATAAAGATCTCTAACTTCAAAATATTTTTTCACAAGCATCCAAAACATGTGAGGGAAGATACAGAGATCAAGGCTAGGCGAGCTGAGTTATACAGACGACAGTCCTCTAGAGAGAAAAAACCATCTTGGCTGCTGTGCTCAATAGCAAAGGTTAATAGAAGTTCTTGCAACATCATGCTAGCTGAAACATTAAGGGACCAGACCATTCAAGAGTGAAATACCAGACAATTTCCTGGGCAAAGAATTCTGATTAGCTGAGTTCCTGCCTAAAAGCAAGAGTCAAGAGGAGTCAAGGGTCTGCAAGGAAGTCAGAAATACCAGCAACGAAGGAATGTCAGTTTTCAGTAACAAAGGAAAAAACCTCTACTTGCATTTCTTTGTTTATGTCTATATCTTTTTCTAAAAATATTTTTTATTGGAGTCTAGCTGCTTTAAAATGTTGGGTGAGCGTCTACTGTTCAGCAAAATGAATCAGCCGTATATATATATATATCCCTTCTGTTTTGAATTTTCTTCCCATTCAGGTCATCACAGAGCTTTGAGCAGAGTTCCCTGTGCTGTGCAGTAGGTTCTCATTAGTTATCTATTTTATTCATAGTATTATTAGTGTCTATGTGTCAGTCCCAAATATATCTATATTAACATTTAACATATGATAACATTTAACATATAATAACCTTTTCCTTCCTTTCATAGTCTCTGCATTTGCAGAATATAAAGATAGAATTACTACAAATCATAATAAATGGCTATTACCTGGAGACCCTGAAATCACTAAAATGTGGTCTCGTGACATTGTCCTTTTCTTTGTAGTGGGATAAACATTTGGGATGTTTCCCATTGGAGAAGAGAGAGAGACTGTTATTATATATACACACACCCCAGACAGCCGGGGACAGAATGTCAGAGACACAAAGCGGGATGGTGGCCCAGCTTCTGATGCTTTCCCCAGTGCCATAGCTGCAAGATAGAGTTTGTCCCCTGGGCATGGCTGTTTGTTCCAGGAATAGAGACACCTGACTCAAGCTGAGTCAGTTAGATTTGCTCTCCTAACAATTTGAAAATCTGAGTTGAGACACATGGAAGTGGAGTTGGAGTTGCATAACCCTGAGCCCTGCTGCAGAAAGTATGTCTTCAACCCCCAGCTGCTGGAGGTCCTGGAACTTCTTTGTTTTAGTCTTTGGAAAACAACCACTCAGTTTTTCCTTTATTCTGTAATCACCAAGCCTTTGAAATATATCCTTTGCTTGAAATTTAGAAAAATAGAAAAAAACAGGGCAGAGAGTCTAATCTTAAAATTAAGCTGAACTGAGAGGGCTGATGAAAATGCATATATTTGTTTGAAGGGCTGTGTTTATTTATTTTTAATTTATTTATTTAATTGGAGGATAATTCTTTACAACATTGAGAAGGTTTTTGCCATACATCAATATGAATCGGCCACAGGCATCTTTGTCTCCCCATCCTGAACACCCCTCCACCTCCCTCCCCACCCTCCCTCCAGCTTGTCCCAGAGCACCGGCTTTGGGTGCCCTGCTTCATGCATCGAACTTGCACTGGTCATCAGTTTTACGTGTGATAATACACATGTTTCAGTGCTATTCTCTCAAACCATACCACACTCACCTTCTCTCACACAGTCCAAAAGTCTGTTTTCTATGTCTGTGTCTCCTTTGCTTTAGAGGGCTGTGTTTATATATCACAAAAAATAAGAGAGGGAGATAGACTGTATGTATCTCCAAATATATCTCTATCTATCTATATATCTGTATACATATAAATACATATTTTTGTTTTTTTGTTAAATTTAAAGTGTTTGTTATTAGGGTATAGTTGCTTTACAATGTTGTGTTAGCAAAGTGAACCAGTTATATGTACACATTTTTGCTGCTGTTGAGTCACTAAATCTTGTCTGACTCTTTGGAGATCCCATAGACTGTAGCCCACCAGGCTCATCTGTTCATGGGATTTCCCAGCATCCCCTCTGTTTTTTGGCTTTCCTTCCCATTTAGGTCACCACAGAGCACTGAGTAGAGCTCCCTATACCATACAGTAGATTCTCATTAGTTATCCATTTTGTCCTTAGCAGTGTATATGTGTCAATCGCAATCTTTCAGTTCATCCCAACCCCCCTTCCCTCCATAAGTTTGTTCTCTTACATCTGTGTCTCTATTTCTGTTTTGCAAGTAAGTTCATCTGCACCGTTTTTCTAGATTTTACATATAAGCGATATTATATGATATTTGTTTTTCTCTTTCTGATTTACTTCACTCTGTATGATAATCTCTAGATCTATCCATGTCTCTGCAAATGGCACTATTTCATTCATATATGAATTGTTGCATTTGAAGTATATATGTGTGCACACATATATATTTCAAATGCAGCTATTCTGGTATTATCCTTCTGAAATAGATTTTCTTTATCATCCACATTTCTCATGGATCTCTTTCTTCTCGGAAACATCAGTTCTTTGAACTTGGCTCCTTTTCTTTATATTTTAAGAGCTGATTTTAATTGTAACTGATACAAACTAGCATAAGCAAGTAAGGAATTCATTTTCTTATGGAAGAAGAGCAAAGGTGGTGCTCAGTGGCAGATCACCAATGCTGCTGAAGCCCAGGCCCTTCCTGACTTTCTGCTTCATGCCCTCAGCATGTGGCTCTCATCCTCATGGTTACAAAATGACTGCAGGATCTCTAGGCATCAAGCTAGCATGACAGACAGAAGGAGACTGAAAAGGAAGAGGCAGCACTAGTAACCTGATGGTTGTGTTTCAAGGGCCAGAACTCTGTTGTACAGCGCCCTCTAGCTCTAAGAAAGGCTGGAAAATCAATTTTTTAAGCAAAAAAGTTAAGGAAGAATAGGGTTGGAACCCATGCCGAGTGAACCAAAGAAATGTATCTTCCATAGCCTTCCAGAAAAGTTTTAATGAATTTTCTTGGTTATGATAATGTTTAGAAATAAAAGGCAAAGTAGGCTCTCGAGTACAGTTTTCTGATTTCCTGGACAGAAATTCAATCACACACTGAAGACTGTCCTCACTCATAACTATTGTCAACAGACTTCATTCACAAATGTGTATTGTTGATCAACTTAGTGGGTCAGTGTGTGTGTGTGTGTGTGTGTGTGTGTGTGTGTGGGTGGGTGTGGGTGTTGTGTGTGTGAGAAAGAGAGAGAGATATTCCATTTTTTATACATATATTCTCTTTTTAAAATATTCTTTTCCATATCATTTATCATAGGATACCGAGTACTGTTCTCTGTGTTTTAAAGAAGGACCTTGTTGTTTATCTATTCTTTCTATGGAAGAGTTTATATCTGCTAGCCCTAATCTCCCACTCCAAAACTCCTCCAAGCCCCTCCCCCTTAGCAACCACCAGATTGTTCTTGATAGGATACCTTTTACTCCCCAAAATGACAGTCCCAAAGAGCTTTGTAATGTGGGTGATATCTATTGATGCTTACAGCATTAGCAATGAAAATTTTAATTTTTTACATTTACTTATATATCTATTCAAAGTAACATTAATAAATCCATTCTATAAGGGTCCATTCTATGAAAACATTCTATAAATAAGATTTTTATGGAATACTTAGCTATATTTTCCCAAAACAAAATACTTGTTAAAAAAAGTGGCAGTTTTACCTTTTTGCAAATCTCTTTAATATCTTACTAAATTAAAGACAGCTGGAGTGTCATAGCCCTTGTGTATTCAGTGTTTGTGATAAGTTGTTTCAGTTTATTTGAAAAAATTTAGACTCATAGAGGCTACATAGTTGGAAAAGGGAGAAATATTTAATAGTTTTCCTTTTTCAGATAATTGTGAGTATTCTGAGATACATAATTAAATCTAGGCAAGTGGCAGTCTCTTAAACATTAGTTGTAATTCTCTACTTCTGTTTATAAAATTTTCCTTTTCTGTTACATTTAAATCCATGTGGACTATCTCACAATGTAAGTGGATTTTTTTTACCCATGCGTGATTTTATAGATCATGTATTGATCATTGGGAGATTCCTCTTTTTAAATGAGCAATACACGTACATGGAACAGAGTCTGGATGTATAATGCAAAATTTTACCTCTTGTCCTTGTCCCTCACCTTTGTCCCTATCCCAGAGGCCATCAGTTATCAACTTATTAAAGATCCTTCCAGAGAGAGTATATAAATTCATAAATATAAAAAAGCATGACCTGCAATCCTCTCTTAAAATCCCTGGTCCCATCTTTGCATGTCTCACAAACAGGTGGCCATGCCACCGTCTTTACCAGGGGGAGAGAAGGGCTTCACTCGGCAGGTCCGTGCCAGGTGCCTCTGTATGCAAGGTCTCACTTAATTGTCACGACGACTGCTTGATCAGGTTGGATATCTGAGGTTCAGAGTCATAAGGTGACACACATAGACCCCAGAGTTAAGGGTTGAACTGGAGTTTAAAGCCCTGTGTAGTTGGCCTACCTCTGAAGCATCTGCATTTGAGTTCCTCTGGCTTCATTTACTCCAACCTTTGATCTATCCTACTTCTGCCAGACTGTTGACGCTTTCTGCCGCAACCAGTTATCCAAGTCTTTGGGTAATCTCTGTTGCATTATCTTCCATCTGACTTCTTGACAATGTACACTGATGACTGCAGAAGCTAGGCCTCTCCCGTTTGCATTGCTTAGAGCAGTGATTTGCAATGAGTTGACAATAAATTTCTGTTAATTAAATTATTTGTACTCCCTCTGACTTGAGCCTGGAGCCCTCTCCATTGCTTCCTCGGTGCCTAACTACAATTTTTTTCCATCCTGGTCTCTCTGGGAGAATTGTTAATCAAAGTGCAGTCTGCAGACCAGCAGCATCAGCAGAAGCATCTTAGAAATTCAGATCCTTAGGAACCACCCCTAGACCTGGTGAATCAGAATCTTGTTCTCACAAGAGTCTCTGATAGTTACTATGCACACTGATGTTTGAAAAGCTCTGTTCTGGATATGCCTTTAGACCAAATCTACTCAGCTGCTTGTGACCAGGTTTTACAAGGTTCTATAAGTACCTATAAAATATGCTCAATTTCTCCTCTTGGTCCAGAAAACTTAACAATGTTTCCTACCTTGTTCTATAAGAAAAGGGCTTCCGTTGGCTCAGATGGTAAAGAACTCACCTGCCAATGCAGGGGACACAGGAGAAGTGGGTTTGATCCCTGGGTCAGGAAGATCCCCTGGAGAAGGGAATAGCTACCCACTCCAGCATTCTTGTCTAGAGAATTCCTTGGACGGAGGAGCCTAGTGGGCTACAGCTCATGGGTTGTAAAGACATGACGGAGTGACTATCACTTTCTTTAAGAAAAAGCTTGTTGATCTTGTTCTAGAGCATATGCCTTAGTGTACTTGAATTCTGGGTGGATTTAATCTTGCTTTCACCCAAATACCATCTGGATGAAGATAAGCGAGGATTCTGTCAAGCTTCTTTATCTTTGTGCACCGGCAGTTTTTGGTACACTTGCATTTGTGACTGTATGTTAAGATTTATCTTCAGTTTGAATGTTTATAGGTATGTTTCTCTGCTAGGCAGAAAGTTCCCTGAGGGCAGGATGAGACAAGGCTCCCTGGGATCAGAGCCTGGGATGGTGATTCTATTCAAGGGAGTTATTTTTTTATTTTTATTTATTTATTTATTTATTTTCCAAGGGAGTTATTAAAGGAATGCTCCTGGGAAGAACCTGAGAGCCAGGGAAGGATGCGGGACAGGGGGAAACGAAGCAAAGGTGGAGTGACTGCCCTGCTGTTTTGCCCCACCCTGACCCGTGCGGAGCCCTGGAGTGTGAATAGCATCACAAAGTTGCCCTGCCTTAAGACATAGGGCTGGAATTCTCACATACCAGTCATTGGCAGAGGCTGCCCTGGGGAGAGGCTTCCTGGTGCTAGAGTTAATGAACCCACCTGCCAATGCAGGAGACATAAGAGGTACGGGTTTCATCCCTGGGTTAAGAAGGTTCTCTGGAGGAGGAAATGGTAACTCGCTCCTTTATTCTTGCCTGGAGAATCCCACAGACAGAGGAGCTTGGTGGGATGCAATGCACAGGGTCACACAGAGTCAGGCATGACTGAAATGACCTCGCAAGCATGCACACCCTGGGGAGAGGTGGGTCCCCTATGGCTTTTCTGCATGAGGCTGCTCCGTTTTTGTTTTAATATTTTACCCTGGCCATTCAGCTGGGCTTGTGGGATTTTATTTCCCTGACCAGGGTTTGAACCCAGGACCTCAGCAGTGAGAGTCTAGCATCCTAACCCCTGGACCACCTGGGAATTCCCCAAACTGTTCCTTTTGCCTGAGGCTGTATGCCCTTGGCAGCCACTACTCAAGCAACTGGGAGTGGGGGCTCAGTGTCCAGTGTGTCTTTTTATTTTAAATTCCATTTCCTTAGTTTCTAATACAGTTCCTGGTACTCAGCAGGTGTGCAATAAATCTTGGTTACAGGAATGAGTCTCTTCCTAACGTGATATATACTCATTTGTTAATTAAGACAGATGAGATTCATTGTCTTTGTTTATGTTCATCCAATTAATAAGGTAAATCATCTTCTACTTAGTTAATTTCACAAGGCTAAATGAGAGAATCCAGATAAATGCACCTAACAAACTGTTGTTTAATAAGCAACAGTAAATGTTAGTTTATTTCTTTTTAGATAAGTAGGTTATGTAAATATATTTTATTGGGAAGAGTATCAGCTTTCCTGTTTATGGCTTGTAACACATTCTGGAGAATTAAGAGAGATTTCAGGTTTTATTATCCATGCAGTCTCTACTTGAGTCTTCCTGAGATCACCAATCTTAGCTGTGCAGAGGCATAATAAGGATATAATCTGAGATATAATAATAGTAATGATATTAGAAGGTACAGGATGTATTAAGAAGATATGGTTGTTGTTAAAATGGTTGCAATGTGAAAAATCATAGCTGCCATGTATTTAGTTTACAGGCCAGGCACTGTGCTGCGTGCTTCATATTCCTTACTGCTGATCATCAAAATAACCCTAAAAGATAGAAATTTTAAGTGCTAGATACACAATAAGTGACAAGGTATGCAATTGTTGTTGTTGTCCAGTTGCTTATCGTGTCTGATTCTTTGAGACCCCATGGACTGTAGCACGACAGGATCCTCTGTCCTCCACTATCTCCTGGAGTTTGCTCAAATTGATGTCCATTGAGTCAGTGATGTTATCTAATCTTCTCATCCTCTGCCACTCCCTTCTTTTGTTGTCTATCTTCAACCAGAAATGCAGGGGTACCCATATTTTTGTATAAAAAATGTTATTTATGTCCTATGCTAGAAATCAGAATTTTATGAATTTCTTCACACTTTTTTGTTTATAATTATTTTTTAAAAATTCAATTACACAAAGAAAATCTCTATTATCTTTTCAGAGCCTAGGATTTCTAAAAGTCTTAATTTCTCACCCTCTTCTCCAGCAAATATTATTAGCTCAATTTTAGAAGGGAGGAAATTAAAACTCACAGAGGTTGGACAGCCTGAATCAGTCAGGGGTCATGGGATGAGTAAAAAGGAAAAGGGGATGACACCCAAATGAAGATTTGCGTTCACCTCTTCAGTGGAGAGGAGCTGCTGAAAATACTACAGAAGTCAGTTTTGAATCCACTGAAGATGCCGCAGAGACTGGGTCTGGAATCAGCTGGGGCTGCCAGATTCTGGAGTAATCTGAAAATAATCTGGAATAATCTGGAAAACACCTAGCCATCTCTAGTAACTGCCACTCTGTTGGAATCAGAGCAGAAGACCTCTCTGGCCCTGTTGCCTTCTGCTCTCTTGTCAGTGCTCACCATGAGAAGAACCGAAAGGAAGCCAGCAGGTGAGAGAGTCTGAGAAGTGGAGTCTGCAGACTTCTGGCCCTGCAGAGCAGAATGGGGAAGGATGGGCACAGGTAGGAGAGACGACAGGGAAGTATTCAAGATACCCAGACTGTATGAAGGTGGTATGGCAAGAACCCCCTCTGTATAATGTGCATGTTTAATGGCAAAGCTCTCCTATTGAGTTCATATTTATTTCACTTGAAAATTCATGTTGGAGTGAGTCTAATTTACTTGATTTGAAAATTTATACTTCTGAGGTCTGAAAACTAGTTCATTTGACTTCTAATTAAGTTCTTAAACTCTGAACATGATCTTTCAAAAGAGCAGAGAAATGTTCCATATTGGTGAGCTTATGAATTTTGGCATTTGTGCACACGGGTTGAAATCTCAGCACTCTGGAACCCTGCTGGGGTCTTATGGCATTTTCTCACATTGCAGAGAATGTGTTTGAAACTGAAATAGCAATTTATATTCTTACTTGCAATACTCAGCTGTTTGGTGGAAATTCTTGAAATGTGACTAGGGCCAAATGGCATTGGATTTTCCCATTGCTGTCGCCCTTTCAATAATGATTGTTTACCAGACACCCTGAATTAGGTACTGAGTTACTAGATAAGATAAACATTCCTATTAGTGAGGTACTCCTACCCTAATATTTGACTGAAAGGGAGAGATTTTTTCTATCAGTCCCCATCTAACGCTTTTCTCGGAAACACTTCAACTTAAGTTGCATATCTTATTTTCTTTTTAAATACACCAATTTTCCACTTCAACACAAGGACTCAGAGACAAAAGAGGAACATTAAGGAGGGTAAACTTTTTATCATAATGTAATTCTGGGATGGTCCCAGTTTAGCCAGATATTCTTCCTAACTTGTAACATTGGTCCTCTATTTCTATGCTGGAACAATGAGTGAGAAGTGATCTTACCTTGAGAGTGTGTGTATTTGACAGTGGAAGGACAGGTGGGAATACTCTGGCCTGATTTCATTCTTATGTTGCTGCCACACAAGAATCATGGTGGTGAAAGGCAGAAGATAGTAACAGAGTGATTCTATAACTCAAAACTATCAGAATACTCTCTAAGAATAACGTATGGGATAGGGCCAACTGTGAAGCATTTTTCTCAGTTTTGCATTCTCACTAAAAAAATACTCCCCACCACCTACTAAATTAACCTAGAATTCACGGCATGGAGTTGATCCATTGGACAACTGGTTCTGTTCTTTTCCAATCTTGTCTACCATTACACTCAACCCCAATCCTCCCCAGCTTCAAGTTTTTTGTTAAGCAAAGCAATCCTTTTTAATAAAATAAAACATTATATAGAGCTGCAAGATATGGCACAGATAAAGGCAGAACTGTTTGGTTAGAAACTGTGAGGGATCTGGAGCCTGACTGCCTTATCTTCTTTGTGCCTTGGCCACCAGGGGAGGTGGTGCTAGTGGTAAAGAACCCGCCTGCCAATGCAAGAGACATAAGAGATGCAGGTTTGATCTCTGGGTGGGGAAGATCCCCTGGAGGAGGACATGGCAACCTATTCTAGTATTCCTTGCCTGGGAAATCCCATGGACAGAGGAGCCTGGCTTATTAAGGCCCACAGGGTCACCAAGAGTCGGATATGACTGCAACAACTTAGCATGCATGCATACCTTGGCCACAGAGGCAGCTGTTCCAATTTTCAGACTATAGTAGCATTCTAAATGTTTCATCTTTCTTATATCTTTTACTTTCTCCTGTTGCTCAGTTGGAATTTTTTCTTGGCATGCCCTTCTTCTCTAGCACTTCTTGTTCAAATATATCTCCAAACTAAATTCTACCTCTTCCAGGAAGCTCTTCACTTGAAACCAATCTAGACCTCTTCTGCTTTCCCACAGCACTCAATTTCCAATAGTTGTATTCAGGGAACTTTTCCTTACTATATAGTAAACTGTCCTGAAGTCAGGGAAGTTTTGTCCACTTTAACATCTTCATCATGTCCTGAACTTGGTAGGTACTCAGAGGTTTAATTAATTACTTTATTTTTTTTTTTAACAATAGCTAGGACATGAAAGAGATGGGAATACCAGACCACCTGACCTGCCTCTTTAGAAACTTATATGCAGGTCAGGAAGCAACAGTTAGAACTGGACATGGAACAACAGACTGGTTCCAAATAGGAAAAGGAGTATATCAAGGCTGTATATTGTCACCCTGCTTATTTAACTTATATGCAGAGTACATCATGAGAAACACTGGTCTGGTAGAAGCATAAGCTGGACTCAAGATTGCTGGGAGAAATATCAATAACTTCAGATATGCAGATGACACCACCCTTATAGCAGAAAGTGAAGAGGAACTAAAAAGCCTCCTGATGAAAGTGAAAGAGGAGGGTGAAAGAGTTGACTTAAAACTCAACATTCAGAAAACAAAGATCATGGCATCCAGTCCCATCACTTCATGGGAAATAGATGGGGAAACAGTGGAAACAGTGTCAGACTTTATTTTTGGAGGCTCCAAAATCACTGTAGATGGTGATTGCAGCCATGAAATTAAAAGACGCTTATTCCTTGGAAGAAAAACCTAGATAGCATATTCAAAAGCAGAGACATTACTTTGCCAACAAAGGTCCATCTAGTCAAGGCTATCGTTTTTCCAGCAGTCATGTATGGATGTGAGAGTTGGACTGTGAAGAAAGCTGAGCACCGCAGAACTGATGCTTTTGAACTGTGGTGTTGGAGAAGACTCTTGAGAGTCCCTTGGACTGCAAAGAGATCCAAGCAGTCCATCCTAAAGGAGATCAGTCCTGGGTGTTCATTGGGGGGACTGATATTGAAGCTGAAACTCCAATACTTTGGCCACCTGATGCAGAGAGGTGACTCATTGGAAAAGATGCTGATGCTGGGAGCAGGGCTGGTGGAGCAGGGGACGACAGAGGATGAGATGTTTGGATGGCATCACCGAGTCAATGGAGGTGAGTTTGAGTAGACTGTGGGAGTTGGTCATGGACAGGGAGGCCTGGCGTACTGTGGTCCATGGGGTAGCAAAGAGTTGGACATGACTGAGTGACTGAACTGAACTGAATAGAACTGTATGAGTCTCAAGCCTGCAGTGATAGAAACATGGCTTCAAATGCAGACAGATATCCCAGATATCCTAAATTAAGGAAGTTAGTGCTTTTCTATGTGTAGGAGTATCCAGGAGTCTGGGCTCAGTGGAATCATTTCTTTGATATGCACCTCAGCTCTCTGAGGCCAGCATCCCTTGTTTTCACATCCTGAGTTTCCTCAGGGCTCACCATGCGGAGTTGCTGCAGTCTGATGTCTGCTAGAAGGCATGTATTCTTTCCTCCCTGAGTTTCCTCAGGGTTCACTGGTTCACCATTGGTGATGGCTACAATTATTGATGACTGTGACATCCTTTGTTTGTCAGTATGACAGGAAATATTCCATTTCCCACCCAGAACCTGGATAGTTCCTTGTATGAAGAATGCAGTAAATTTTTGTTTCCTTGCTGAATTGAATGGAGCCAGTAGAATTACTATTCTAGAAAATTAATGAGAATTATATGGGAAAATAATGGGCTCCATTGACGGGAAGATTGGGAAACATCAAGTTATATCTAAATACGTTATTTGAAAACAGGATTTAAAAAACCCTTTGATTTTCTAATGTGCATGATTTGGCTATATATCTCTTCACAGAGAATCTCAGAGGACTAATGTTCATTGTGCAGAAGCTGAGAAACAGAAATAGGCTCCAGGTCCTGGAGGGAGTGGGAAGAAACTCTGTCTGCCCTCAGGGTGTCTTTCTTGTCCAAGGCTGGCTGGCAGTCTCTTCAGAGACCTTGTGTGCTGTGTGCTAAGTCATTTCAGTTGCATTTGATTCTGTGACCCTATGGACTGTAGCCTGCCATACTCCTCTGTCCATGGGATTCTCCAGGCAAGAATACCAGAGTGGTTTGCTATTTTCTTCTCCAGGGGATCTTCCTGACCTGGGGATCGACCCCATGTCTCTTACATTTCCTGCATTGGCAGGTGGGTTCTTTACCACCAGTATCACCTGGGAAAGGCCCTGCAGGTTGCCATTTCCTAGGCCGATTCACCAGTAGCCCATGGTCTGACATTCAGGCTCTTAAAAGTGGTTGGTCAGCCTGAGGATATGGACTATCTGTCAAGCATTGACTTGCATTAACCAAGTTTAGATACTGCCGGACAAACATTGTTCAGAATTTGTTCATTTGTCATAAGCCTTCTCATTTCAGGTGGAATTTACCGTATGAATTGATTCAGTTATGTAAGCTTTTGCTTCTTTGTCTGATCTACAGGCAAAGTCAAATTATAATGATAAGGCTGTTGAGAAGCCTGAATCAGAAACAGTGGGGAATTCCTCAACTGATTTAAAGAGACGTCCACAGTTAGACTTTCTCCTTCCTCTTTCCCTTTCTCCTTCTCATTTATTCATCAACAACATTTCTGGGAAACCAACAATGTGAGGCAGAGAGCACTGAGGAGAACCTTGCTAATTTTCAGTCACTAATATTCTACTTCTGGTCACGTGATCTTAAAAAAAAAATGTATTTATTTCTCTTTGGCTGTGCCGGATCTTCGTCGGTGCTCTCCAGCTTTCTCTGCACAGCGGGGCGGGGGTGGGGTGGGGGTGGGGGTGGGGGGCACTCTCTGGTTGCAGCATGAGGCCTTCTCATGGTGGTGGCTTCTTGTGAGCAGGGGCACTAGGGCAGGTGGGCTTCAGTGGTTTCAGCACACAGGCTCAGTAGTTGTGGTGCTTACTGGCTGCCCAGCGTGTGGAATCTTCCTGGAACAGGGCTTGAGCCCTGCTCTGGCAGACAGTCTTAACCACTTGACCCCCAGGGAAGTCCTGGCCATGTGATCTTGGTGAGGTGATTTAACTTAGTGCTGCCATGTCCTCTTGCATAAGAGCACCCACTCCAACCAGGTTAAAGAAATTATTATATGCAGATGACTCAGACTAGCACCTGGCACCGATGGCCTGCATACCTCTTTAATGTGCACATAGATTAGCTAGCCTGCACCTTTTAAATTTTATTTTTTATGCACATCAGGAAATTGAGTTCCAAACGATTAATTGCTCTGCCCTAGGTCAAACCCAGTTAATAAGTAGCAGAGTTTGTTCAGGACCGTGTTGTAAAATCTACTGTTTATTTTAGAAAGTCATGGATTTTGGCATCCTGGGGGAAGAAATAAAACATAATAGTTATATGGTCTCTCATTTCCCTCTAACAAATTCTGTACACATGAAGAATGGACTCTAATTTCTATGTTTATCATCAACTTTTGATGGATTTTGTCATTTTCCATATTTATCTCCTATAATTTGGACCTCCCTCAAAAGACATCTTAACAAATGAGATCAATTTTGTTCTCAATTTTTTTTCTAAATTTTTTAAAAAGAAATTACAGTCATCTCAGACTCATGTTCTTAGGGAGGAAGCAGCACATTTGGCAATTTCCATTGCTTCTGGTTGTGATCAGATTGAATTTCAGGCAGTCATCTTCAAGCTATGCCCTAATTAAGATGAACAGATATTGTCAGCCGGCCTGTTTAATCAGTTTCCCATCTGGCATAATCATGTTTATGAGCAGGATCTGCTTTTTCTTGGCTTTGGAAGTAGCTAAAATTAACAGAACAAAGCAATCACAATTCCTAAGGTGAGAATCAGGGTCCACTCTTCACCTATAGTCCTAGATGGGAAAGCAGAATTTCAAGCTACAGAATTAAGTGTATGTGATATTTGCATTGCTGGACTCCCCAAAGGCTCATGGCATCCATCCATTCATCCATCCTCCACCCATAATCCATCTATATTTCTGTTTACATTCTCTTCCAATAAATATCCCTTGATCCCCTCATATATACTGGACTCTCTATGACCCAGGGCATACTGTAATGAAAAAGAGAGTATTCCTGTTCTCAAGAAGCTCTCGGTGTAATGAAAAAAGTATAAAAAACATATATATAGATCTGAAAAGTAAAGTGTACTGCTATTTAGAGGGGGGTAGCATATGAAAAATTCTTGCTTTGAAAATAGTTGTCTATACAGTTTTGTATTCTGTCTCTAAGAATGGTAATTGTGCCAAAGGAGGGTATAGAAGTTGACCTTTGTCGCACTACTTCTTCAAAGTATCAGGCCTTTGATAAATTATTTGTATCTCTATGATGGATGGTGTTTTATTGGTTGCCTGACTAAACAAAAAACCAGAAACACTGAGAGAGAGATTTCAAGTTAACACAGGTATGAATGAGCTAATACTACTGCTTTCTATCAAGAGAACAATTTGGGGATCAGAAAAAAAAATCTATGGGAATGTTTCTGCATATCTCCTATAAGCTATTTGGATCTCAGCTGCCAGTGTGGCAGCTCTTGTAATGTAAACAAAGGCAGGAAAGATACTAAAATGCTCTTTGGTTCAATCATGCCCTCAATGTTATATTTCACAAGGGGTTAGTTGAAGTTCTGTTAATAGGAGACTTAGGCAACTAGATCATGTTGTTTTAGGAAGAAAATGAATAGTTAGTTGCTAAGGCCTGGTGTGTTGCTCAGTGGGCTTAAAAAATATGCATAACCTAAAAGTTGAGAGTATTGTTTTGTAATTTTTAGGACTTTGAATTCAGGAGACAGCATCTCAAGTAACCCTGAGAGAACTGCTTTGAGGAGGTAAGGGGAAGAGTCAGGTTATGTAGAAGTTTTGCCACAAAGGGCAGATTGTCTGAACATCAAATGATTATCATTAATTAAAGAAAATCAGATATCCCAAGTTAAGAAATTTATCATTTTTCTGTGTATGGGAAGATGTAAGGGTCTGGGCTCACTGAAATCATTCCTTTGATAAGCACCTCAGCTATCTGGGGCCAGTGTTTTCACATCCTGAGTCTCCTCAGGGCTCTTGGAGGGAATGACTGCAGTCTGATGGCTGCTAAATGGCAGGTATCCTTTTCTTCCTGAGATCCTTCAGGGTTCACCAGCTCACCAGCTCCCCTGTGGTGGTTGCAGTTGCTGATGACTATGACCTCCTTTGTTTACTGATATGGTGGGAAATATTCCATTTCTCAGTTTTTAGGAGATTTCAATTGACACTGGCTACACCCTTTACTGGAGGAGAGAATGAAATGGAATAGGAGTTCCCATCTTCTTTCTCCCATCCTTCTCTTCTCTCTGGGAGCTTGGGCAGAAGGAAGCCTCCGTTATGATATGAGGAAAGCCCTATGAGATTAGAATTCCTTCCCTAAGTAAAAAGGGTTGGAGTTTCACACAAGAATAGGGTGGTGACACCTCCATATGGCGAGACTTGAGTTGTGAGTAGAGGAAGAAGACAAGAACAGGGAGCAGTAAGAAGGTCACTGAGAAGAAGGGTGATGAGGAGCTAGAACATATTTATAAGAACAACTAACAAAGGTCCCAGCTGTAAGCCCCTAGACATCTGCATGAACTGTGGTGTTGGAGAAGACTCTTGAGAGTCCCTTGGACTGCAAGGAGATGCAACCAGTCCATTCTGGAGATCAGCCCTGGGATTTCTTTGGAAGGAATGATGCTAAAGCCGAAACTCCAGTACTTTGGCCACCTCATGCGAAGAGCTAACTCATTGGAAAAGACTCTGATGCTGGGAGGGATTGGGGGCAGGAGGAGAAGGGGACGACAGAGGATGAGATGGCTGGATGGCATCACTGACGATGGACGTGAGTCTGAGTGAACTCTGGGAGTTGGTGATGGACAGGGAGGCCTGGCATGCTGCGATTCTTGGGGTCACAAAGAGTCGGACATGACTGAGCGACTGAACTGAACTGAACTGAACTGGGAAAGTATAAGTATTTCTGACCAAGTCATCACTTTTGTCTCTGTTGCCTGGGTGGTTGACTGAATCATTAGTAAAAGAACGGCTTCTACATCTGTTAGCGTTCTGTCTCTCTTCAAGGAGGAGAGTGTGGGATTATCCACAAATGAAGCTGTTGCAGATAGCATGTAGGATCACTTGGTGGTGCTCTGGTGGGGCGAGGCATGGCAAGTGGAAGGGGGAACACAGACCTTCCTCTTGGGGTCACCTGTTTGGAGAAGATCGCCAGTCATCATGTGTGCCCCTGGGCAATGCAGACTGCTGCGTGGATCTCCTAGATTCCCCTGATAAACTCTTTCCTATCTAGGGACAGAAATGGGACCCTGCCATCTGGTTACATGAAAAAGCACTTTATAATGGTTTAAGTTATTTAAATAAGTGGACTACAGAGGGAGGAAATGAAGCCCTTGGAAGTTGCAGATGTTGCTTGTTAGGACCAAACTGAAGCCAGGACAGGCTCTAAGGGGCAGGCCCACAGGCAGCGTAGCTAGACCAATCAGAAAAAATCCCCGTAGCCCCCCGCCCGCGCCAGACCCGAGCCAATCCAGATAGGGATGTGAGGTTTAAAAGTCCCGTGTGCGCCTATGGTTTAACCAATCAGCTATGCTGTTACAGAAACAAAGAACCGTCTGTATAAAAGTATAGGTGATTCAGAACTCGGGGCCCTTGTTCCACTCCACTGCATTGGATGAAACTTGGGCCCTGGCTCGAGCTAGCAATAAATTCCCTTTTTGCGTTTGCATTGCTGTGGATGTCTTATTCTCTCAGTTTTGGGACTCGGACTTTATGCCCAGAGTTGGGCATAACATTGCTCAGCAAATTGAAAGTGGTGTTTGGGGTAGAATTCAAACGCTATAAAGGTGACCAGAAGCTGCCAAAAGTAACTGCACATCAAAATTGGCTATTGAGCTGTTGAAAATACAACTGCCTGGGTACTACCCCAAGACTGGCTAAATCAGAGCATCTGGAAGTAGAGGCAAGAAATTTATTTTTTACATAGTGATGCTAAAACACAGCCATGTTTGAAACCCCTTGGACTAGATGAGTTTTAGGATAGAAATTCAACTGTGAGATTTTATGTTTCACAGTTAAAAGTGTTAAAAATTTTTTGCACAAGATGAAAGTTGAGAGGTAAGTTTTATTTGAGGCAAAATGATCACTGCAGCCCAGGAGACAGTGTTTCAGGGCTCCAAGAGACTTCTCTGAGGAAGTGAAGGCAGAAACCAAGAAATATAGAACTTCTGTAACAAAGCAGGCTTCCTTTGTGGCTCAGCTGGTCAAGAATCTGCCTGCAATGCTGGAGACCTGGGTTCGATCCTGAGCTAGGAAGATCCCCTGGAGATGGGAAACGCTATCCACTCCAGTATTTTGGCCTGGAGAATTCCATGGAGTCACAAAGAGTCGGCCATGACTGAGCGACTTTCACTTGGGACATCAAAAGAATACTGTTAATTAAAGAAACTAGGTATGTCAAGTTAAAGAATTTAGTGCTTTTCTGTATATGGGAAGGTCTAACAGATTGAACTCACTGAAATCATTCCTTTGATATGCACCTCACCTATCGGGGGCTAGTATCCTGTCTTTCCACATCCTGAGTTTTTCCTCAAGGCTCAGGGCTACAGTCTGAAGGCTGCTAGATGGCAGGTATTCTTTTCTTCTCACCTTGCCTCAGGGCTCACCAGCTCACCAGCCATGGTGACTGCAATTGCTGATGACTCCGACATCCTTTGTTTACTGATATGGCAGGAAATATTCCATTTTTTATTTTTATTTATTATTTTTTTTAACTTTATTTTACTTTACAATACTGTATTGGTTTTGCCATACATTGACATGAATCCACCACGGGTGTACATGCGTTCCCAAACATGAACCCCCCTCCCACCTCCCTCCCCATAACATCTCTCTGGGTCATCACCGTGCACCAGCCCCAAGCATGCTGTATCCTGCGTCGGACATAGACTGGCGATTCGATTCTTACATGATAGTATACATGTTACAATGCCATTCTCCCAAATCATCCCACCCTCTCCCTCTCCTTCTGAGTCCAAAAGTCCGTTATACACATCTGTGTCTTTTTTGCTGTCATACATACAGGGTCATCATTGCCATCTTTCTAAATTCCATATATATATGTTAGTATACTGTATTGGTGTTTTTCTTTCTGGCTTACTTCACTCTGTATAATAGGCTCCAGTTTCATCCATCTCATCAGAACTGATTCAAATGAATTCTTTTTAACGGCTGAGTAATACTCCATTGTGTATATGTACCACAGCTTTCTTATCCATTCATCTGCTGATGGACATCTAGGTTGTTTCCATGTCCTGGCTATTATAAACAGTGCTGTGATGAACATTGGGGTACATGTGTCTCTTTCAATTCTGGTTTCCTCGGTGTGTATGCCCAGCAGTGGGATTGCTGGGTCATAAGGTAGTTCTATTTGCAATTTTTTAAGGAATCTCCACACTGTTCTCCATAGTGGTTGTACTAGTTTGCATTCCCACCAACAGTGTAGGAGGGTTCCCTTTTCTCCACACCCTCTCCAGCATTTATTGCTTGCAGATTTTTGGATCGCAGCCATTCTGACTGGTGTGAAGTGGTACCTCATTGTGGTTTTGATTTGCATTTCTCTAATGAGTGATGTTGAGCATCTTTTCTTGTTTGTTAGCCATCCGTATGTCTTCTTTGGAGAAATGTCTATTTAGTTCTTTGGCCCATTTTTTGATTGGGTCGTTTATTTTTCTGGAATTGAGCTGCATAAGTTGCTTGTATATTTTTGAGATTAGTTGTTTGTCAGTTGCTTCATTTGCTATTATTTTCTCCCATTCAGAAGGCTGCCTTTCACTTTGCTTATATTTTCCTTTGTTGTGCAGAAGCTTTTAATTTTAATTAGATCCCATTTGTTTATTTTTGCTTTTATTTCCAGTATTCTGGGAGGTGGATCATAGAGGATCCTGCTGTGATTTATGTCTGAGAGTGTTTTGCCTAAATTCTCCTCTAGGAGTTTTATAGTTTCTGGTCTTACATTTAGATCTTTAATCCATTTTGAGTTTATTTTTGTGTGGGGTGTTAGAAAGTGATCTAGTTTCATTCTTTTACAAGTGGTTGACCAGTTTTCCCAGCACCACTTGTTAAAGAGATTGTCTTTACTCCATTCTATATTCTTGCCTCCTTTGTCAAAGATAAGGTGTCCATATGTGTGTGGCTTTATCTCTGGGCTTTCTATTTTGTTCCATTGATCTATATTTCTGTCTTTGTGCCAGTACCATACTGTCTTGATGACTGTGGCTTTGTAGTAGAGCCTGAAGTCAGGCAAGTTTATTCCTCCAGTTCCATTCTTCTTTCTTAAGATTGCTTTGGCTATTCGAGGTTTTTTGTATTTCCATACAAATCTTGAAATTATTTGTTCTAGTTCTGTGAAAAATATGGCTGGTAGCTTGATGGGGATTGCATTGAATTTGTAAATTGCTTTGGGTAGTATACTCATTTTCACTATATTGATTCTTCCGATCCATGAACATGGTATATTTCTCCATCTATTAGTGTCCTCTTTGACTTCTTTCACCAGTGTTTTATAGTTTTCTATGTATAGGTCTTTAGCTTCTTTAGGTAGATATATTCCTAAGTATTTTATTTTTTTGTTGCAATGGTGAATGGAATTGTTTCCTTAATTTCTTTTTCTACTTTCTCATTATTCGTGTATAGGAATGCAAGGGATTTCTGTGTGTTGATTTTATATCCTGCAACTTTACTATATTCATTGAAGAGCTCTAGTAATTTTCTGGTGGAGTCTTTAGGGTTTTCTATGTAGAGGATCATGTCATCTGCAAACAGTGAAAGTTTTACTTCTTCTTTTCCAATTTGGATTCCTTTTATTTCTTTTTCTGCTCTGATTGCTGTGGCCAAAACTTCCAAAACTATGTTGAATAGTAGCGGTGAAAGTGGGCACCCTTGTCTTGTTCCTGACTTTAGGGGAAATGCTTTCAATTTTTCACCATTGAGGATAATGTTTGCTGTGGGTTTGTCATATAGAGCTTTGAGTATGTTGAGGTATGTTCCTTCTATTCCTGCTTTCTGGAGAGTTTTTATCATAAATGGATGTTGAATTTTGTCAAAGGCCTTCTCTGCATCTATTGAGATAATCATATGGTTTTTATTTTTCAATTTGTTCATGTGGTGAATTGCATTGATTGATTTGCGGATATTGAAGAATCCTTGCATCCCTGGGATAAAGCCCACTTGGTCATGGTGTATGATCTTTTTAATGTGTTGTTGGATTCTGATTGCTAGAATTTTGTTGAGGATTTTTGCATCTATGTTCATCAGTGATATTGGCCTGTAGTTTTCTTTTTTTGTGACATCTTTGTCATCTTGGTATTGGTATTGTCATCTTGGTTTTGGTATTAGGGTGATGGTGGCCTCATAAAATGAGTTTGGAAGTTTACCTTCCTCTGCAATTTTCTGGAAGAGTTTGAGGAGGATAGGTGTTAGTTCTTCTCGAAATTTTTGGTAGAATTCAGCTGTGAAGCCTTCTGGACCTGGGCTTTTCTTTGCTGGAATATTTCTGATTGTAGTTTCAATTTCCGTGCTTGTGATGGGTCTGTTAAGATTTTCTATTTCTTCCTGGTTCAGTTTTGGAAAATTGTACTTTTCTAGGAATTTGTCCATTTCTTCCACGTTGTCCATTTTATTGGCATATAACTGCTGATAGTAGTCTCTTATGATCCTTTGTATTTCTGTGTTGTCTGTTGTGATCTCTCCATTTTCATTTCTAATTTTATTGATTTGATTTTTCTCTCTTTCCTTCTTGATGAGTCTGGCTAATGGTTTGTCAATTTTATTTATCCTTTCAAAGAACCAGCTTTTGGCTTTCTTGATTTTTTCTATGGTCTCTTTTGTTTCTTTTGCATTTATTTCTGCCCTAATTTTTAAGATTTCTTTCCTTCTACTAACTCTGGGGTTCTCCAATTCTTCCTTTTCTAGTTGCTTTAGGTGTGGATTTAGGTTATTTATTTGACGTTTTTCTTATTTCTTGAGGTATGCCTGTATTGCTATGAACTTTCCTCTTAGCACTGCTTTTATAGTGTCCCACAGGTTTTGGGTTGTTGTGTTTTCATTTTCATTAGTTTCTATGCATATTTTGATTTCTTTTTTGATTTCTTCTGTGATTTGTTGGTTATTCAGAAGTGTGTTGTTCAACCTCCATTTGTTGGAATTTTTAATAGTTTTTCTACTGTAATTGAGATCTAATCTTAATGCATTATGGTCAGAAAAGATGCTTGGAATGATTTCGATTTTTTTGAATTTATCAAGTTTAGATTTATGGCCCAGGATGTGATCTATCCTGGAGAAGGTTCCATGAGCACTTGAGAAAAAGGTGAAATTCATTGTTTTGGGGTGAAATGTCCTATAGATATCAATTAGGTCTAACTGGTCTAATGTATCATTTAAAGTTTGCATTTCTTTGTTGATTTTCTGTTTAGTTGATCTGTCCATAGGTGTGAGTGGGGTATTAAAGTCTCCCACTATTATTGTGTTATTGTTGATTTCCCCTTTCATACTTGTTAGCATTTGTCTTACATATTGTGGTGCTCCTATATTGGGTGCATATATATTTATAATTGTTATATCTTCTTCTTGGATTGATCCTTTGATCGTTATGTAGTGGCCTTCTTTGTTTCTTTTCACAGCCTTTGTTTTAAAGTCTATTTTATCAGAAATGAGTATTGCCACTCCTGCTTTCTTTTGGTCTCTATTTGCATGGTATATCTTTTTCCAGCCCTTCCTTTCAGTCTGTATGTGTCCCTTGTTTTGAGGTGGGTCTCTTGTAAGCAGCATATAGAGGGGTCTTGTTTTTGTATCCATTCAGCCTTTTGGTTGGGGCATTCAACCCATTTACGTTTAAGGTAATTATTGATAAGTATGATCCTGTTACCATTTACTTTATTGTTTTGGGTTCGGGTTTATACACCCTTTTTGTGTTTCCTGTCTAGAGAATATCCTTTAGAATTTGTTGGAGAGCTGGTTTGGTAGTGCTGAATTCTCTCAGCTTTTGCTTGTCTGTAAAGCTTTTGATTTCTCCTTCGTATTTGAATGAGATCCTTGCTGGGTACAGTAATCTGGGCTGTAGGTTATTGTCTTTCATCACTTTAAGTATGTCTTGCCATTCCCTCCTGGCCTGAAGAGTTTCTATTGAAAGATCAGCTGTTATCCTTATGGGAATCCCCTTGTGTGTTATTTGTTGTTTTTCCCTTGCTGCTTTTAATATTTGTTCTTTGTGTTTGATCTTTGTTAATTTGATTAATATGTGTCTTGGGGTGTTTCGCCTTGGGTTTATCCTATTTGGAACTCTCTGTGTTTCTTGGACTTGGGTGATTATTTTCTTCCTCATTTTAGGGAAGTTTTCAACTATTATCTCCTCAAGTATTTTCTCATGGTCTTTCTTTTTGTCTTCTTCTTCTGGGACTCCTATAATTCGAATGTTGGAGCGTTTCATATCGTCCTGGAGGTTTCTGAGATTATCCTCATTTCTTTTAATTTGTTTTTCTTGTTTCCTCTCTGATTCATTTATTTCTACCATTCTATCTTCTATTTCACTAATCCTATCTTCTGCCTCCGTTATTCTGCTATTTGTTGCTTCCAGAGTGTTTCTGATCTCATTTATTGCGTTATTCATTATATATTGACTCTTTTTTATTTCTTCTAGGTCCTTGTTAAACCTTTCTTGCATCTTCTCAATCCTTGTCTCTAGGCTATTTATCTGTGATTCCATTTTGATTTAAAGATTTTGGATCATTTTCACTATCAATATTTGGAATTCTTTCTCAGGTAGATTCCCTACCCATTCCTCTTTTGTTTGGTTTGGTGGGCATCCCTCCTGTTCCTTTACCTGCTGAGTATTCCTCTGTCTCTTCATCTTGATTATATTGCTGCGTTTGGGGTGGCCTTTTTATATTCTGGTAATTTGTGGAGTTCTCTTTATTATGGAGCTTCCTCACTGTGGGTGGGGTTTTATCAGTGGCTTGTCTAGGTTTCCTGATTAGGGAGGCTTGTGTTGGAGTTCTGGTGGGTGGAGCTGGGTTTCTTCTCTCTGGAGTGCAGTGGAGTGATCATTAATGGGTTATGAGACGTCAAAGGTTTTGGAGTAACTTTGAGCTGCCTGTATATTGAAGCTCAGGAGTGTGTTCCTGTGTTGCTAGAGAATTTGTGTGGTATGTCTTGTTCTGGAACTTGTTGGTCCTTGGGTGGAGCTTGGTTTCATTGTAGGTATGGAGGCGTTTGATGAGCTCCTATTGCTTAATGTTCCCTGAATTCAGGAGTTCTCTGATGTTTTCAGGCTTTGGACTTAAGCCTCCTGCTTCTGGTTTTCAGTTTTATTTTTACAGTAGCCTCTAGACTTCTCCATCTATACAGCACTGATGATAAAACATCTAGGTTAAAGATGAAAAGTTTCTCCACATTGAGGGACACCCAGAGAGGTTCACTGAGTTACAAGGAGAAGAGAAGAGGGAGGGGGTAGTTAGAGGTGACTGGAATGAGATGCGGTGAGATCAAAAGAGGAGCGAGCAAGCTAGCCAGTAGTCACTTCCTTATGTGCGCTCCATAGTCTGGACCGCTCACAGGTATTTACAGAGTTATACGGGGAAGAGGAGATGGAGGAAGTAGATAGAGGTGGCCAGGAGGATAAGAGAGAGGAATGAGAAGGAGAGAGACAAATCCTGCCAGTAACCAGTTCCTTAGGTGTTCTCCACCGTCTGGAACACACAGAGATTCACAGAGTTGGATAGAGAAGAGATGGGGGAGAAAAGAGACAGAGGCCACCTGGTGGAGAAAAAGGAGAGTCCAAAGGAGGAGAGAGTGGTCAAGCCTGTAATCTCACTCTCAGGTAAAATTGGGTAGTGAAGTTTGGGTTTTTAAATGTACAAAATTGACAACAAAAACCAAAGAGCAAAGATTAAAAATCTAGAGAAGAGGTTGGATTTTCAAAAATACAATATTAAAGAAAAGAAGCAGAAGGAAAAAAGAAAAAAAAGCCACAAGAATTATTAAACAAACAAACAAACAAACACCAATAACCACCCAAAGACTATATACGGTGTTTGCCTTAAAAAAAAAAAGTCTTTTTTAAAAATATTAATAATAGGTTATAGAAATAAAAATTAGAGGAGAAATAGACTTAACTATTAAAAAAAAGTCAGAAAAAAGAAAAAAAAAAAGGAATGATTTTAAAAATAGTAAAAATATTTCTGGCCCTTCTTTGATGTTGTGGGCATTGTGGGGTCACTTCCAAGGCGGTTCCCTCTGTTTAACTTCTTCTTTATGCTGGTTTTTTAGACTCACTAGTTCAGTCGCGCTGTGGGGAGGGGGGATGCTGCAAACAAATAGCACTGTCGTGTGCACACAGTGTCTCAGCCCCGCTTGACCTGTCCCTTCTCGCGGGGTACAAACTGCTCCAGCTCTACGATGTTCAGCCGGGAACCGTCTGAGGCCGGCCCTAGGCTGCGTGCACTTCCCCGGTCTAAGCCTCTCAGGTTTGGCGCTCAGGTAGCCCTCAGAGGCACAGATTCGGTTGGGGCTGCGTTTTGTGCCCTTCCCGGGTCTGAGTAGCTCAGGAGTTTGGTGAGCGCGATAGCTGCGACTTGTCGCCTTTTCTGCCTCAGCTGCTCAGTTTTCTGGGTGGACCGCTGGCGCCCCTTGTGAGGCAGATGATGACTGTCCAGCACCCCCAGAAGTCTTAGCAAAGAAGCCTGCTTGCAGTTTGGTAAGTGAAGTCTCTCTGGGTCTGCAATTGCCCCTTTCCAGCCCTTACGGCTCTGGCTGCCTGTCCCCGGCGGGGGATGGTCTGCAGCCGGCTTTTTCCGTTCCGTCCTTTGTTCTGTGCTCAGTCCTGGCGGTGTCTTATGTTCGAGCTTTTTGCGTGGTAGCTATCCCACAGTTTGGTTTGCTAGCCCAAGTTAGATCATTCTGGTTGCGCGTGGGGCGTTCCTGCCCGATTCTTACAAAGCACTGCAGCCCGTGCCTCCCACGCTTCCCTGCCCTGCCCCCACTTCCCAGTGGCGGATGCAGACGTCTGTGCTGCTTTTCCGCTGGGGGAGTTACTGGTGGGCTTGTAATCTCTTGGTTTTAATTATTTCTTTATTTTTCCCTTCCTGTTATGTTGCCCTCTGTGTTTCCAAGGCTCGCCACAGACTCGGCAGGGAGAGTGTTTCCTGGTGTTTTGAAACCTCTCTTCTTAAAATTCCCTTCCCGGGACGGGCTTCCCTTCCTGGGACAGAGCTCCCTCCCCACCTCCTTTGTCTCCTTTTTCGTCTTTTATATTTTTTCCTACCTGTTTTTGAAGACAATGGTCTGCTTTTCTGGTTGCCTGATGTCCTCTGCCAGCCTACAGAAGTTGTTTTGTGGAGTTTGCTCAGCGTTGAAATGTTCTTTTGAGGAATTTGTGAGGGAGAAAGTGGTCTTCACGTCCTATTCCTCCGCCATCTTAGGACCGCCCCATATTCCATTTTTTAAAAAACAACTGTAATCTTGGAAGTTTGATAAACTTTAACTGCCACTCTATATGTTGGATCACTTTTTAAGGCCTGGTCCTTCAATATCTCATAGACATTGGGTGTTTTACCGCATGTTGAAGGATAGTTATACCAAGGGCAGTTGCGTTTCAGTTATTACCTGCCGATGCTGGCTGGTAGACCTGTTGAGTGACCTGGTGGGTTCCCAAAGACCTACAAACAAGCTGTAAAAGAGTTCTGGAATTCTTTCCGGGACACTGAGAGTTGTGTATATAACAGCATCATCTGGTACCAATTATCTTTCTTCTTTGTGTGGGCTGAGGTCAGCAGTGAGGGGAAAATATGATGAGGAAGACAAAGGTGTACAAGATAAGTGATGTAATACAAGCATTTTCAACATTGACACTCCCATGTTGGTGCCAGGCACGCATGGGGCAGAGAGCCTTAGTAACTGGCCATTTTATAAAGGATCCTGGCAAAACTCCTCTTTCTCCCTGAGACCATTTTATACTTGTCACCAGATGACCAAGGGAAAGCCCTTAAAGGACAGACCTAGTGTGAACCCCAAAGTGATGGGATGCAGAATAGGAGAACAAGCTGTACAGTTTAGCACATGGGCTTAAGGATTTGTTTTTGGACACTTCCCCACATTTGCATCAATCTTAGTTACAATCCAACTTGCTTCTCATACTCTTGCCTCCATGGAACATGCTACAAAAGCTAGCCTTCAATCGATCAGGTATCAACCCATCACATCACTTCTTTCCTTCCTAAAATATTTCAAAGGTTCTTCATTGCTAAAAGGACAAAGCTCAGCTCCTTAGCCTGAATACTTCCTTAGATTGGTCTTCAACTCTGCATTTTTCATGCCCCATACTTGAGCTATAAGTCCTTAATATCCTGGACAAACTTTCTTGGGCTTTGCCTGCTTGATTTTGCCCATGGAACTTATTCTATTCACATCTCCTGACTATCTAGTGATTCTCTAGACTTCTGCTGAAGTTCTTCACAATTTTCCCTCTGATTCTCTACCCCCAAACTGAGTTGATCTCCAGGCTTGTGCTACTGTTCTATCTAGAACATAAATATGTATGTAATTGACTATATTTTGCAATTATTGCTTTCTATAATCAGTAATTGTTTTATTTAAAAAATCTTTTTATTCAAATGACAACCCTCAGAATGGGAGTTCAGTTCAGTTCAGTCGCTCAGTCATGTCCGACTCTTTGCGACTTCATGGACTGTAGCATGCCAGGCCACCCTGTCCATCACCAACTCCCAGAGTCTACCCAAACTCATGTCCATTGAGTCGGTGATGCCATCCCACAATCTCATCCTCTGCTGTCCCCTTCTCCGCTTGCCCTCAATCTTTCCCAGCATCGGGGTCTTTTCCAATGAGTCAGCTCTTCACATCAGGTGGCCAAAGTATTGGAGTTTCAGCTTCAACATCAGTCCTTCCAATGAATACCCGGGACTGATCTCCTTTAGGATGGACTGGCTGGAACTCCTTGCAGTCCAAGGAACTCTCAAGAGTCTTCTCCAACACTACAGTTCAAAAGCATCAATTCTTCAGTGTTCAGCTTTCTTTACAGTCCAACCCTCCCATCTGTACATGATCACTGGAAAAACCATAGCCTTGACTAGATGGACTTTGTTGGCAAAGTAAAGTCTCTGCTTTCTAATCTGCTGTCTAGGTTGGTCAGAATGGGAGAGAATAACAGCAAATGAAAAAACTGACAAAGCTCCTGCAACTCACTACCAGAAAAACAAACAATCCAATCAAAAAGTGGGCAAAAAATCTAAACAGATATTTCTCCAACGACATACAGATGGTTAATAAACACATGAAAAGCTGCTCAGCATCATTCATTATTAGAGAAATGCAAATCAAAACTACAATGAAGTATCACATCTCGCTGGTTAGAATGGCCATTATCTACAAACAATAAATGCTGGAGAGGGTGTGGAGAAAAGGGAATCCTTTTGGACTATTGGTGGGAATGTAAATTGATACAGTCACTATGGAGAACAGCATGGATATCCTTTAAAAAAAACTAGGATTAAAACTACCATATGATCCAACAATCTTACTGTTGGGTATACATCCTGAGGAAACCATAATTGAAAATGGCACAGGTACCCCAATGTTCACTGCAGCACTGTTTACAGTATCTGGGACATGGAAACAATCTAGATATCCATAGACAGATGAAGGGAGTTGTGGTACATATATACAATGGAATATTGTGAAAGTGTTATTCACTCAGTCGTGTCCAAATCTTTGCAGTCCCATGGACTGTAGCCCTCCAGGCTCCTCTGTCCATAGAATTCTCCAGGCAAGAATACTGGAGTGGATTGCCAGGGGATCTTCCTGACCCAGGGATCAAACCTGTGTCTCCTGCATTGTAGGCAGATTCTTTACTTTCTGAGTCACCAGGAAATACTCAGCCATAAAAGAGAATGCATTTGCTTGTAGACTTTTGGATCGCAGCCATTCTGACTGGCATGAAATGGTACCTCATTGTGGTTTTGATTTGCATTTCTCTGATCATGAGTGATGTTGAGCATCTTTTCATGTTTTGTTACCCATCTGTATGTCTTCTTTGGAGAAATGTCTATTTAGTTCTTTGGCCCATCTTTTGATTGGGTCATTTATTTTTCTGGAATTGAGCTGCGTAAGTTGCTTGTATATTTTTGAGATTAGTTGTTTGTCAGTTGCTTCATTTGCTATTATTTTCTCCCATTCAGAAGGCTGTCTTTTCACCTTGCTTATAGTTTCCTTTGTTGTGCGGAAGCTTTTAAGTTTAATTAGGTCCCATTTGTTTATTTTTTGCTTTTATTTCCAATACCCTGGAAGGTGGGTCATAGAGGATCCTGCTGTGATGTATGTCAGAGTATTTTGCCTATATTCTCTTCTAGGAGTTTTATAGTTTCTGGTCTTACATTTCGGTCTTTAATCCATTTTGAGTTTATTTTTTTGTATGGTGTTAGAAAGTGTTCTAGTTTCATTCTTTTACAGGTGGTTGACCAATTTTCCCAGCACCACTTGTTAAAGAGATTGTCTTTAATCCATTGTATATTCTTGCCTCCTTTGTCAAAGATAAGGTGTCCATAGGTGCGTGGATTTATTTCTGGGCTTTCTATTTTGTTCCATTGATCTATATTTCTGTCTTTGTGCCAGTACCAAAAGTCTACAAGCAATAAATGCTGGAGAGGGTGTGGAGAAAAGGGAACCCTCTTACACTGTTAGTGGGAATGCAAACTAGTACAGCCACTATGGAGAACAGTGTGGAGATTCCTTAAAAAACTGGAAATAGAACTGCCTTATGACCCAGCAATCCCACTGCTGGGCATACACACCGAGGAAACCAGAATTGAAAGAGACACATGTACCCCAATGTTCATCGCAGCACAGTTTACAATAGCCAGGACATGGAAGCAACCTAGATGTCCATCAGCAGATGAACGGATAAGAAAGCTGTGTTACATATACACAATGGAGTATTACTCTGCCATTAAAAAGAAGACATTTGAATCAGTTCTAATGAGGTGGATGAAACTGGAACCTATTATACAGAGTGAAGTGAGCCAGAAAGAAAAACACCCATACAGTATACTAATGCAAATATATGGAATTTAGAAAGATGGTAACGATAACCCTGTATGCGAGACAGCAAAAGAGACACAGATGTATAGAAGTCTTTTGGACTCTGTGGGAGAGGGAGAGGGTGGGATGATTTGGGAGAATGGCATTGAAACATGTATAATATCATATATGAAATGAGTCGCCAGCCCAGGTTCAATGCATGATACTGGATGCTTGGGGCTGGTGCACTGGGACGACCCAGAGGGATGGTACAGGGAGGGAGGAGGGAGGGGAGTTCAGGATGGGGAACACGTGTATACCTGTGGTGGATTCATGTTGATGTATGGCAAAACCAATACAATATTGTAAAGTAATTAACCTCCAATTAAAATGAATAAATTTTAAAAAAGAGAGAGAATGCATTTGAATCAGTTCTAATGAGGTGAATGAACCTAGAGCCTATTATACAGAGTGAAGTAAGTCAGAAAGAGAAAAACAAATGTTGTATATTAATACACATTTATGGAATCTATTCCCATCAAAACCAGATCCTATAAAACTACTAGAGGTAAACATGGGCAGTACACTTTTTGACATAAATTGCAGCAATATGTTTTTTTTTGATCCTTGTCTTAGAGTATTGAAAATAAAAACAAAACTAAACAAATGGGACCTATTTAAATCTAAAAACTTTCTTACAGCAAAGGAAATGCTAAACAAAACAAAAAGGCAAGCTTCAGAATGAGAGAAAATATTTGCAAGCAATACAACCAACAAAGGGTTAATCTCCAAAGTTTACAAACAGCTTGTACAGCTCAACATAAAAAAACCCCCAAACAACCCATCGAAAAATAGGCAAGAAGATGTAAATAGACATTTCTTCAAAGAAGACATACAAATGCCAAAAGGCACATGAAAAGAAGTGCAACATCACTAATTATTAGAAAAACGTAAATCAAAACTGCAATGAGGTATCACTTCACACTAGTCAGAATGGCCGTCACCAAAACATCTACAGAAGGGAAACCTCCTGAACTCACTTGTTTATAAATCTGGTCTGTCTCTTCTAATAGACTGGAATTGTCTAGTAAAGGCCTGATTTATTGTCTTGTTCAGTATCTGGCACCTCGAAAGTACTTTCTATACATAAGAATCCCTAGTATTTACCCTTAAATACTAGAGATTTTTATGTTCTTTATGAAACAATAGATTCCAGGAACTTTGAGAAATAGTTATGTACCAGGAATATTGATTTGTCAACCTGTGTTTGCTGTGTTCATCCTAAGATTCAGACTAACCTAAGTACATCTCGAATACCAGATAAATAGACACTAGGTATTTCTGGAAAAGACACTAGGTATTTCAAAGAAGAACTGCAAATTTATTCTGAGGAAAACCAGGCAAGTTAGAGGGGAAGAGTGATTTTGAGTGTAGTATAATACTTATTATTGTGAGAATTGCCTGACCCATCCCTCATGAGTTGACTAGAGGAAAGTCCTTGGAGAAAGGTGAAGGTGAAGGTGAAGTCGCCCAGTGGTGTCTGACTCTTTGCGACCCCTAACAGGCTCCTCCGTCCAGGGGATTCTCCAGGCAAGAATACTGGAGTGGGTTGCCATTTCCTTCTCCAGGGGATCTTCCCAACCCAGGGATTGAACCCAGGTCTCCCGCATTGGAGGCAGATGCTTTAACCTCTGAGCCACCAGGAGAAAAGAGTATAATAATTACAGAGTGAGTAAATAGAGATAGCTTAGTAGAATCAATGTGAGACATTCAGAATCATTTTATAGCTAAAAGAAACCCTAGTAGAGGTGGTAATGTAACTGTGCTACTAGGAACGACACTGTTAAAATACATGTTGATATAGAATAGAGATATGGACCTAGCAAGGAAGCCAGAGAAGCTAAAGGCTGAAGAGAGACAGAAAGAGACAGAGATGCAGGAAATGACAGCTGACTCATTGGAAAAGACCCTGATGCTGGGAAAGATTGAAGGCAAAAGGAGAAGGGGTTGGCAGAGGGTGAGATGGTTGGATAGCATCACTGACTATTGCACATGAATTTGAGCAAACTCTGGGAGACAGTGGAGGACAGGGGAGCCTGGCATGCTGTAGTCCATGGTGTTGCAGAGTTGGGCAGGACTTAGTGAGTGAACAACACCAACAACAATGAGCAGAGAAGAGATGAGAAGCCTAGTGGACACAGATGGACGCATGGTGAAAGCGCAAACAAGACAGCCTCCAGTAGCCCCTGAAATATTTGAAAGAAAGTTTTGTTTCTTCTAAATGAAAGACAGAAGCAGAAAAATGCGGTTTTATTTTGTTTGTAGATACAATCTCACTTTTTAAAAAACCCCCTTTTCTTCCCTTCCTTTTAGTGTGGCCTTAGAAAACACAATTACAAAAAGGCATGCATAATGCTGTTCTTGTCAGCTGATGGACCGAGACATGGATAAGTATAAAGAAAACCATGCAGAAGTGCTTCAGGAGTCCCCTCCTGGAGTGGTGTCCAAGAGAAGTGTCCTCTCCTTTCTAGATTAAATTTCCTGGCAGATAAGTATTAGGATTTAATATAGCCAAAGCTTTTAGCTGCTGTTTTGTCCCAAAGGAAAACTGAAGAAGGGGGAAAATGATTCCCTCCTTCCAAGCTCAACTTTGCATCAGTGTACACCATTGTTGACATCTGAAAGGCAGCTCATTTGCAAGATGAGGTCTAAAAATTAGGTACTTTAATTTTCTTTCCATTGTAAAGTTCATGTGGATGAGAAACAAACCAGTGGCTCTTATAAATGTTTGGGTCAAAGAGCAGCTCTCAGTAATACAGAGACTGTTCACTGAGAAAATGTCTCAGGAGGTGAAATCAATGGACTTCCCTGGTGGTCCAGTGGTTAAGGTTTCACCTTTCAGTGGAGGGGCTGTGGGTTCAATTCCTAGTCAGGGAGCTAAGATCCCACATGTTTTGAGACCAAAAAACAAAATATAAAACAGAGACGATATTGTAACAAATTCAATAAAGACTTTAAAAATGGTCCACATTAAAAAAAATTATTTAAAAAAAAAGGTTGATTTGGGAGCTATTTGTCTAATATTGACAGTGAAGTGAAAGTCACTCAGTAGTGTCTGACTCTTTGCGGCCCCATGGACTATGGCGTCCGTGGAATTCTCCAGGCCAGAATATTGGAGTGGGTAGCCATTCCCTTCTCCAGGGGATCTCCCCAACCTGGGGATCGAACTCAGGTCTCCTGCACTGCAGGCAGATTCTTTACCAGCTAAGCCACAAGGGAAGCCCAAGAATACTGGAGTGGGTAGCCTATCCCTTCTCCAGTGGATTTTCCTGACCCAGCAATCGAGCCAGGGTCTCCTGCATTGCAGGCAGATTCTTTACCAACTGGGCTATCAGGGAAGCCCATAACAGTGACAAAATGCTGGCCTTTAAATTTTAACTGGTAATTAAAAACTGGGAGTTTATCTTAAGGGTTTTTTTTTTTTCATTAAATTATTGTGGCTAAAGCATTCCTTGCTCTGCTAGAAGGTGAAAAGTCTATGAGAAATTCCTGGAATCTTCATATATGAGATATAAAAAGAAAAATCAAGCAATTAATTTGCTGTTAATTAAAAAAACAAAACAACACAACAAACTATCACCTAAGACCTAAGGACATGCCTGTAAAATGCAGAGCCCACTATATAGTCAGGAATCACAGTGTCATAGACTTTGGGGCTGAGAGGATCTGGAAGATCACCCAATCCAATGCCCTCATCTCACAAATGAGAAAACCAGGGGAAAAGATAGATTGTTGGCTGAAAAAGTTGTACAGTGTGTCTAATACTTCTGTGGCTTCCCAGATGGCTCTGTGGTAAAGAATCTTCTTGCCAATGCAGGAGACACAGTTTCAATCCTTGGGTTGGAAAGATCCCCTGGAGCAGGAAATAGCAAATCACTCCAGTTTTCTTGCCTGGGAAATCCCAAGAATGGAGGAGCCTGGCAGGCTACAGTCCATGTGGTCACGAAGAGTCAGACATGCCTTAGCAACTACATAGCAGCGGCAGCAGCAGCAGCAGCAGCAGCAGCAGCAGCAGCAGCAGCAGCAGCAGCAGCAGCAGCATCTACCACTTCCTGGCTAGAGTGAAGTAGCTATTAGGAAAACAGGACTTGAGCCAGAGCTATGTAGGAAAAATTACATAACAGTTTAGTTTCCCCAGAGTACAAAGAAGTTAGCTAGAACAGTAACACCATACTTCAAATGTTTGGTTTTAAATTACTTTGGGTTATGGGCGACATATAAAAACCTTTACATATTTGATGTAAACAACTTGATGAATTAGGGGTTAAGTATACACTCATGAAATCATCACCACCATCAACATCATAAGTATATCCATCATCTCTCCAAATATCTTCCCACCCCTAAGACGACAAAGAGGAGGATAATGTGTGGAAAGAACCCTTACCGTGAGATCTACTCTCTTAGCAAATTTTAGATACAATATAGCATTGGTAGCTATACATGCTACACTGTACAGTGCATATAATTTATTTTGCATAATTGAAACTTTGTGCCCTTTAGCATCTCCTCTCCATTTCCCTCTCCATCCAGCCTGGGTAACCACCATTTTACTCTCTGCTTTCTTGAGTCTATTTTAGATTCCACTTGTAAGTGAGATATTACAGTACTTGTCTTTCTGTGCCTGGCTTGATTATTTATTTATTCCATTTTAGTGATTTTTTTATTTTATTTAAAAATTTTAATTTAGTTTAATTTTTATTGGAATATAGTTGATCAATAATGTATTAATTTCAGGTGTACAGCAAAGAGAATCTGTTACACATATCCTCCGGGTCCATCCACGTTGTCACAAATGGAAGGATTTTTTTCTTAAAGATAAGTAGTATTTTATTACACCCATATACCTTGTTTTCTTTACCCATTTATCTCTAAGTGGATGTTTAGGTTGTTTCTATATCTTGGTTACTGTGAATGATGCTACAACGAACACGAGGATGCAAATATCTCTTTAAGATTCTGATTTCAATTCTTTGGTATATATACCCCAAAGTTAGATTGCTTGATCATATGATGGTTCTTTTTTTTAACTTCTTGAGGAATCTCCATTCTGTTTTCAATAATATCTGTACCAATTGACAATTAACAGGAGACACTGAGCTCACACACTGGGATCCATTGCCCTGTTGTGGGGAGAGGAAGATGGTCTGAAAAGGAACAGATAGGTTCTTTATCTTAAGGTGAAGAAAGTCCACCCCCCTCCCACCAAAAAAAAGAAGAAAGAAAGAAAAACGCCCACCATTCTTTTTAAATTATTATTTATTTATTTATCTGGCTGCACTGAGTCTTTGCTGTCGCACATGGGACCTTCAATCTTCCTTGCAGCATGTGGGATCTTTAGTTGAAGCATGTGGGATGGAGTTCCTCCAACCAGGGTTTGAACCCAGGTCCTCTGCATTGGGAGCTTGGAGTCTTGGCCACTGGACCACCAGGAAAGTCCCAAACTCACCATTCTGAAGATTCAATAGGAACAAATTTTTGGGATTATTCACACCTTCTGTAGGGCAGCAACTCCAAATTATAGAACGTTAGCCCTGAGATAGACCCAGGAGGTCGTATGGTAGGGCCCTTTTCTTTTTAAAATCAGTCTCTCTCAAAGATTTCTCTGAAACCACCAGTTTCAGAATCATTAAAATAGAAAATCTGTAGTCTTTAATCAAGTGTTCTAAATTAGACTCTGAAGGTACAGGGGTGGGGATTTGCATTTTAATCACATTTCAGGTGAAAAGGAACCACTGGTTTTGTGGTTCTTAACCTGTGTGCTAAGTACTAAGTCACTTAGGTTGTCTTCGACTCCTTGTGATCACATGGACTGTAGCCCTCCAGGCTCCTGTGTCCATGGAATTCTCTAGGGAAGAATACTGGAATGGGCTGCCATGTCCTACTCCAGGGGATCTTCCTGACCCAGTGATCAAACCCAGAAGAACCCAGACTTTTATGTCTCTTGCATTGGCAGGTGGGTTCTTCACTACTGAGCTACCAGGGAAGACCTGGACTGCCCATTATATTCACCCACAGACGATATCCTGACTGTGGGCTGATTGAATTGGAATTTCTGAGAGAAGGTCAAGGCACTGGTATTTTAAGGTGCAGACTGTGTTGAGAACTACTGGCATAGAGGGTGGTAAAGTGACTTTCAAAAGGACACTGAAGCGAATAGTGGTAGAATTGGAACCAATTCCATCTTCCCTAAAAGAGTCAAACAGAGTCTGAATGGCCTCCAAGACTGAGAACAAAAATATCAAAGTTAGAAAAATGGAACTTGTGATTTGAGGAAGAGGGCTATAGCAGTCTAGCATCAGCAGGGACTGATGGGGGATGTTGATTGCCTTTTTGGACTCGCCATAACTCAGCATGCTGTGGGCTGACTGTGTTTAATCAGAGGTGTACGAACAAAAATTGAGCCCCCGAGCACTCAACTTATGATGAAACTGCTGCAAAAAAGCCACAGGTAAAACAGTCCTTACCATTATCCAATTAGTGGCCAACGCACTGTCTTCTTGTTAACAAATCTTATAGCCCCAGGTGCCCGTCCACATGGATGAGCAGGTGCATGCAAACCTGATTGTGGAGCTGAGACAGAGAATGGAAAAGAGCAGGTTTCGCGTGATGCAAAAGGAGAGGGCAGGAACTAGGTGTGTATTGTATCCCCCTCCTTTTTCTAGACACATGATTCTGTGTTAGGAAGGTGGATCCATCTCAGCTTCGGCTTCATGAATCTCTTGATGCCTTAGCTCCAGATGCTAATTAAGTTCCTAGCTGGCAACGGTTGTGATCTGTTGCACACTTTGCGTGTGATGTGTATTATACTTGCCTCTGTTTTTGAGTTTGTGTTTTGGGGGTAAGTGAAACTGGTCCTAGTGGGGACTATTCAGTTCAGTTCAGTTCAGTTCAGTCCAGTCACTCAGTCGGGTCTGACCCTTTGTGACCCCATGAGCTGCAGCACGCCAGGCCTCCCTGTCCATCACCAACTCCCGGAGTCCACGCAAACCCTTGTCCACTGAGTTGGTGAGGCCGTCCAACCATCTTATCCTCTGTCGTCCCCTTCTCTGCCTGTCCTCAATCTTTCCCACCATCAGGGTCTTTTCCAATGAGTCAGCTCTTCACTTCAAGTGGCCAAAGTATTGGAGTTTCAGCTTAAACATCAGTCCCTCCAATGAACACCCAGGACTGATCTCCTTTAGGATGGACTGGTTGGATCTCCTCACAGTCCAAGGGACTCTCAAGAGTCTTCTCCAACACCACAGTCCAAAAGCATTAATTCTTTGGTGCTCAGCTTTATTCACAGTCCAACTCTCACATCCATACATGACCACTGGAAAAACCATAGCCTTGACTAGACGGACCTTTGTTGGCACAGTAATAATATCTCTGCTTCTTAATATGCTGTCTAGGTTGGTCATAACTTTCCTTCCAAGAAGTAAGCGTCTTTTAATTTCATGGCTACAATTACAATCTGCAGTGATTTTGGAGACCAGAAAAACAAAGTCAGCCACTGTTTCCCCATCTAATTGCCATGAAGTGATGGGACCAGATGCCATGATCTTAGTTTTCTGAATGTTGAGCTTTAAGCCAACTTTTTCACTCTCCTCTTTCACTTTCATCAAGAGGCTCTTTAGTTCTTCTTCACTTTCTGCCATAAGGATGATGTCATCTGCATATCTGAGGTTATTGATATTTCTCCCAGCAATCTTGATTCCATCTTGTGCTTCTGCTAGCCCAGCATTTCTCATGATGTACTCTGCATATAAATTAAATAAGCAGTACTTGGATGCAATCTCAAAAATGACAGAATGATCTCTGTTCATTTCCAAGGCAAACCATTCAATATCATGATAATCCAAGTCTATGCCCCGACCAGTAATGCTGAAGAAGCTGAAGTTGAACAGTTCTATGAAGACATACAAGACCTTCTATAACTAACACCCAAAGAAGATGTCCTTTTCATTATAGGAGACTGGAGTGAAAAAGTAGGAAATGAAGAAACACCTGGAGTAACAGGAGAATTTGGCCTTGGAGTACAGAATGAAGCAGGACAAAGGCTAATAGAGTTTTGCCAAGAGAATGCACTGGTCATAGCAAACACCCTCTTCTGACAACACAAGAGAAGACTACACATGGACATCACCAGATGGTCAACACCAAAACCAGATTGATTATATTTTTTGTAGCCAAAGATGGAGAAGCTCTATACAGTCATCAAAATAAAAGGACCAGGAGCTGACTATAGCTCAGAACATGAACTTCTCATTGCCAAATTTGGACTTAAATTGAAGAAAGTAGGGAAAACCACTAGACCATTCAAGTATGACCTAAATCAAATCCCTTATGACTATACAGTGGAAGTGACAAATAGATTTAAGGGACTAGATCTGATAGAGTGCCTGATGAACTATGGACAGAGGTTCATGACATTGTACAGGAGACAGGAATCAAGACCATCCCCAAGAAAAAGAAATGCAGAAAAAGTGAAATGGCTGTCTAAGGAGGCCTTACAAATAGCTGGGAAAAGAAAGGAAATGAAAAGCAAAGGGGAAGAGAAAAGATATACCCATTTGAATGCAGCGTTCCAAAGAATAGCAAGGAGAGATAAGAAAGCCTTCCTCAGAGATCAATGCAAAGAAATAGAGGAAAACAATAGAATGGGAAAGACTAGAGATCGCTTCAAGAAAATTAGAGATACCAAGGGAACATTACACCCAAAGATGGGCCCAGTAAAGGACAGAAATGGTATGGATCTAACAGAAGCAGAAGATATTAGGAAGAGGTGGCAAGAATACACAGAAGAACTGTACAAAAAAGATTTTCACGACCCAGATAATCACGATGGTGTGATCACTCACACTCACCTAGAGCCAGACATCCTGGAATGTGAAGTCAAGTGGGCCTTAGGAAGCATCACTACAAACAAAGCTAGTGGAGGTGGTGGCATTCCAGTTGAGCTGTTTCAAATCCTGAAAGATGATGCTGTTAAAGTGCTGCACTCAATATGCCAGCAAATTTGGAAAACTCAGCAGTGGCCGCAGGACTTGAAAAGGTCAGTTTTCATCCCAGTCCCAAAGAAAGGCAATGCCAAAGAATGTTCAAACTACCGCACAAATGCACTCATCTCACATGCTAGTAAAGTAATGCTTAAAATTCTCCAAGCCAGGCTTCAACAGTATGTGAACCGTGAACTTCCAGATGTTCAATCTGGTTTTAGAAAAGGCAGAGGAACCAGAGATCAAATTGCCAACATCCACTGGATCATGGAAAAAGCAAGAGAGTTCCAGAAAAACATCTATTTCTGCTTTATTGACTATGCCAAAGCCTTTGACTGTGTGAATCACAATGAACTGTGAAAAATTCTGAAAGAGATGGGAATACCCAGACCACCTTACCTGCCTCTTGAGAAATCTATATGCAGGTCAGGAAGCAACAGTTAGAACTGGACATGGAGCAACATACTGGTTCCAAACAGGAAAAGGAGTATGTCAAGGCTGTATATTGTCAGCCTGCTTATTTAACTTATATGCAGAGTACATCATGAGTGGGGACTATAGTGGATCTGAAACAGTGAAGGCCCCTCCCTGGAGAATGGCTCCCCTTGTCTTTATTTTGTCACTGGCTTTGGTGCGAGCATCCCTTGATGCTGCAAATATAAACAGGTAAGATCAAAACAGCAATAGGTATAATTTAGAAATTTAGTCCAATCCAATACTGCCTGTGATAGGATGACTCCCTGAAGACTTCACATCTTTTCAGCTCTGTGGAGAAAGAGACTAGGAAACTCCCTGGATTGGCCTTCAAAGGGTAAATCACTTATTTACAGTGATTCTTGTAAGACCCTGATCCTTCCTAAGAGGAGCTGAGATAGGAGGATATAAAACTGTCTCCAGGCAGATCATCATCATGATTGTAGGCATGTTCAGGCAATCAGACTATTTCTATTCACTTAAGGAGGGGAGCTGAGGGCCCCACTGACAATCCATGGAAGTATCCTAAAGATATGGATAAACTTTCTTATGGGCATGAAGAACTGTGTGCCTCAGGTGTTAAGTAGGACAGGGACTAGAGTGAGGTGAGTAACGGACCCATGCTGGGTGCTGAACTTAAGTCGGCGCTATAAACTCACAATTAAATAATACTTTATTTAGAAAATATTTTATTTTGCTATTATTTAAAAAATATTTTATTTCTCTAAAAAAACCTTGCATTCCTAGGATATATATCCTCCTCTTAAATGATGTTGTGTTATTCAGAAAACGAAGATCATGGCATCTGATCCCATCACTTCATGGGAAATAGATGGGGAAACAGTGTCAGACTTTATTTTTTTGGGTTCCCAAATCACTGCAGATGGTGACTGAAGCCATGAAATTAAAAGACACTTACTCCTTGGGAGGAAAGTTATGACCAACCTAGATAGCATATTCAAAAGCAGAGACATTACTTTGCTAACAAAGGTCCATCTAGTCAAGGCTATGGTTTTTCCAGTGGTCATGTATGGATGTGAGAGTTGGACTGTGAAGAAAGCTGAGTGCCGAAGAATTGATGCTTTTGAACTGTGGTGTTGGAGGAGACTCTTGAGAGTCCCTTGGACTGCAAGGAGATGTAACCAGTTCATTCTCAAGGAGATCAGCCCTGGGATTTCTTTGGGAGGACTGATGCTAAAGCTGAAACTCCAGTACTTGGCCACCTCTTGCAAAGAGCTGACTCACTGGAAAAGACTCTGATGTTAGGAGGGATTGGGGGCAGGAGGAAAAGGGGATGACAGAGGATGAGACGGCTGGATGGCATCACTGACTCGATGGACGTGAGTCTGAGTGAACTCCCAGAGCTGGTGATGGACAAGGAGGCCTGTCGTGCTGCGATTCATGGGGTTGCAGAGTCTGGCATGACTGAGTGACTGAACTGAACTGAACTGATCCCCTTCTTATTCTGTAGAATTTGATTTGTTGGTGTTTTATTAAGAATTGGTATGCATATGTTCATGAAGGACGTTGGTTTGTAATTTTCTTTCTTTTTTTTTTTTTGTTGTGTGATCTTTTCTCTACTTGCTGCAAGTCGGGGCTACTCTAGTTGCAGAGCACAGGCTTCTCACTGGGGTGGCTTCTCTTGTGGCAGAGCATGGGCTTTATGACATGTGGGCTTCAGTAGCTCTGGTTCAGAGGTTAGTCTCCCTGTGGCAAGAGGGATCTTTCCAGATCTGTGTCTCCTGCACTGGCAGGCGAATTTTTAATCACTGGACCATCAGGAAAGCCCTGGCACTATCTTCTAAAGCTGACCTGGTATGTCACTCGTGGCCCAGCAATTCCAACAGAGATGCACACATAAGTTGACCAAAAACTATGTATAAGAATGCTCAATATCATTAATCCTTAGGAAAATGCTGATTAAAACCACAATAAGATACTACTAAATATCTATTAGAATGTCTAATAGGTGTCTATAAGAATTGAATGCACAAGTGTTAATGATGATTAGAAGCAACTGAAACTGTTATATACTCACTTCTATTGGAAATGCAAAAGATACAATCAGTTTGAAAAATAATTTTAAAGTTTCTAAAAAGTTAAACATATTTCTATCACATGACTCACTAATAGATATTTACTCAAGAAAAATGAAAGCAGGTGTCTGCAGAAAGGCTTGTACAGGAATATTCATAGCAGCTTTAGTTTTAATAGGCACAAATAGGAAACAACCCCAGTGCCCATCTGCCGGGATCCAGCCCCAGCAGGATCCAGGGGTACCCTCAGGAGAGACGGTGTCGGAGAGAGAGAGAGAAAGAATGGCACAGGGTGACCAAGCTTCAGCGAGCGAGGCCAGTACCTTTATTTTCAAAAAGAACTTTTATACCTTGACGTATATAGAGGGAAGTGAAAGATGCAAAGTCATGCAGAGACAGCCCAAACATTACATCTGTTTTGTCTTTATCGAAATCAGGATTTTTTCTGCATACCTTTCCCATAAACAGCGTTGTGTACATTATCTTCTGGCCTTGGAGGCCTGTGGACATTTTATGACCCTCTTTTGATAAAGGCTGCTCAACCAGAAAACTTATTTTCCCTTGAAGTGTTTTTTCTTTATATTTCTAATCTATATCAGCCTCAGAAAGTACTAAACAAAGTTACATTCTCACGGAGCAAAGGTGCAGTGAGTTACAACAAAGAAAGAACCAATTAGCTCAAAGGTCTGATGCGGTTAATTCCAAGGCTGCTGCTGCTGCTGCTGCTGCTGCTGCTGCTGCTGCTGCTAAGTCGCTTCAGTCGTGTCTGACTCTGCGTGACCCCATAGATGGCAGCCCACTAGGCTCCCTGGTCCCCGGGGTTCTCCAGGCAAGAACACTGGAGTGGGTTGCCATTTCCTTCTCCAATGCATGAAAGTGAAAAGGGAAAGTGAAGTCACTCAGTTGTGTCTGACTGTTAGTGACCCCATGGACTGCAACCCACCAGGCTTCTTTGTCCATGGGATTTTCCAGGCAAGAGTACTGGAGTGGGGTGCCATTGCCTTCTCCGAATTCCAAGGCTACTACTTGTTTTTCTTACATTCCAACTATGTTAGCTAATGCACTCCCAGGTGCACAATGGATAAGGGATATGGGCACTTGGCAGCAAGCATTGGCTCAACAGTGAAATTCTACACCAGCACTACTCTAATAATTTTTAACTCTTAGAAAGGCTCTATATTTTTAGAATGTTTTAGGCTTTCTGTGTCCCTCCCAGTTGAGAGGCTGTGAACAATCACATGCGTAGCTGCACAAGTCTGGATAAACCTGCCAAGCAAGCTAGAATGCCAACAGAGGGGGTTTGAATTGAAATATTCCTTTCATGCCCAAGAGACTTATCAACTAGATCCCTAAGTTGATTTTTTCCAGAGAAAGGTGGTTGAGGATAGCCCCCTCTTAACGTCAGAGGAGTTGGTGAAAGGCACAAAATAGTAAGACAGACAGATTCTGGTTTTAGGGTAGATGCTCAAGCAGGTCCAGGGGGTCCCTCGAGTCCTGATTCGCCTTACTCATCAGGTCTCTTCCACATGACCTTGTCATGGGTGGGATCTCCCATGCTGGCTCCCAGCACCCATTAACAATGAATAGGTAAGCATATTATGTGGTATATACATACAATCAAACTCTGGGAGATGGTGAAATACAGGGAAGCCTGCAAGCTGCAGTCCAAGGAGTGGCAGAGTCAGACATGACTTACCGACTGAACTGAACTGATAAATACAATGAAACACCATCAATAACAATTAAAAAGGGATAGACTTTTGATACACACAACAACATGGATAAACTCCAGAATAATTCAGCTGAGTGAAGAAAAAGAGTATACATTGTATGATTCCAATCATAGATAATTCTAGAAAATGCTAACTAATTTATAGGGATAGCAGACCACTGGTTGTGTGGGGATTAGGGGCAGAAGGAAGAGGGGGGAGGAAGGGCTTACAAAGGGAGAGGAGGGAACTTTTGTGGATGTTGAACGTTTTATTGACGAGTAAGTTCTATAATTTTATTGTGAATCTTTTAAGTAGACATTTTTCAAAATTAAGTGCATGTGCTTGATTTACTGCAGTATGACAAGTTTCATATATATTTTCCCCATTGTAATTAGTATCATAGGGTTTATTGAGAGATTCTCATATTATTTATAGATTAAATGATTTTAGTGACAGTTTCATATGTGTGCATTGAAATTTGTCAGATTGTACACTTTAAATATGTGCAAGTTATTGCATGTTAAGTATAAATATAAAATCATTAAAAATAAGTACAAAAATAAGCTGCTCATTGCATAGCAGTGGACAAACATATCATTATTATGCACACGTGTAATTATAGAGGGCTTTGGCAGTATACAGTAGCAAGCCAATCCAGGAGTGCCTTCTGTTTGGGGGTATCACAGAGGGCTCTAGAGGGGGATGGTTGGTGAAGTGCAGGGGCTCTAAAATCATCCATTCAAGACAGGGTTGGAGACATACTTAGAAGCCAGATGGTTAGGCTAAAGAGCTTGTTTGCCACATTAGGAAGATGTGTGGCAAGAAGAGAAGTCAGACCCATGAACACATTAACAACATTAGTCACAATTTTTGGTGGAGGCCCAATTTTCTTGGTAAGATTTATGATTCCCAAATCTAGTCATTTAAAGATCAATGGACCTCAATTGAACAAATTGCCCTTTACTCTCTTATTATCTACTGCATGTCCTAGAAAAATGGGTACTAACACAAATGTGTTGGTTCCATTTCTAACGGGATTGGAGCATTCATTCCAGTCAGGAATAACAATTTGTCTTTGTCCTTTTGTGTTATCTTTCTTTGAGTCTAGTAAAAATACATTTTTTTCCTGCTTATTTTTTATTGTATTTAAAGGATATATTAATCTTTCCTGGTGGCTCAGAGGGTAAAGCATCTGCCTGCAATGCAGGAGATGCAGGTTTGATCCCTGGGTTGGGGAGATCCCCTGGAGAAGGCAATGGCAACCCACTCCAGTATTGTTGCCTGGAAAATCCCATGGTCGGAGAAGCCTGGTGGGCTATAGTCCATGGGGTCGCAAAGAGTAGGACACGACTGAGTGACGTCACTCACTCAAAGGATACAATAAATATTTCTGTTAAACTTGGTCTAAATAAAGTAGTGTAACAGGTCAATTTGTTTAAAGATTTAGGGAAAGGATGTTTCTGGTAACCTACCCAAACTATTATGGTAACTACCCATTATGGTAACTAATTTGCCTTCAGCTAACTTTTAGGTGGGATGAGTGGAAGAAGGAGAGAGAATAGCGGGGGAAAAAGCAGAAGAGGAAGCAGAATAATGTGAGACTCCACCAGTCACTGCTTAGTAAACAGTGTAATAAAATTGCTATTAAAGCCCTTTCTTATTTATTTAAATCTATATTTTGATGATTTTGGCCCAGTTTTATATTTGCAAAAGAGCCAGAAAGTGATATACACTTCTTAGTTTTCATTCTATATTATTCTCTCCAAAGTGCCAATAGATCAAATCTATGGATTGTATTTTTTCAACACTTGGAATGGAAATAAAATTGTTGCTATTGTATAAAGAAACAGGCTCTGATTTTCAGTGAATTAAAATAGCTAATGTTTCCTGGTACCTCTATAGTTTTATTTATTTCCTTTTACTTAGGCCCCACAGAAACCTACTAAATTGTTTTTGTTAGACCTATTTAGAGATGAAGGAAATGGAGGGATAGAGATTGCTAGATTGCTCAAATAGTTAATACTACTACTATTAATTATCTCCTTTGCCATCTGTAGGTAGAGTGTTTCTAAGTAAACTTATTTTTTCCAGTTGTAACTGAAATGGTATAAAGTGAAGAAGCAATTACCTTAAGACACATCTTGCTAATGGATGCACAAAATAAATTGAGATAAATCACAGTTGCTCACAGACATAGTTCAAAGTTGTAGCAACTTGGTGGTTGCAGTTAATAATGCTGTGTTGTATACTTAAAAGTTGTCAAAAGAGCAAATCTTCAATGCTTTTATCACACACACAAAATGTAACGATATAAGGTGATGGATGTGTTAACTAACCTTTTTGTGATAATAATTTTGCAATATATCCACATATCAAATCATCACATTGTACCCCTTAACTTATACAATGTTATATGTCAATTGTATCTCAGTAAAGCTGGAAAAAATGTACCAATTGGGTTGAAGAATATATAGGTAGGAACTGGAGTAGGAAATGGCAACCCTTTCCAGTATTCTTGCCTGGAAAAGTACATAAATGGAGGACACTGCTGGGCTACAGTCCATAGGGTCGCAAAGAGTTGGACACTACTGAACAGCTGAGCATGCACCCAAGTAGAAATTGGCAGGTGAATGGTTAGTGAACTCGAAGAAAGGTCAATATAAATTTTCTAACGTGAATCTCAGAGACAGAATATAATATTTTTAAACACGGAGCTTCAGTGTCTTGTGGGATTATATCAAAGAGTTTAAAATATATGTCCCTGGAATCCCAGAAAAACAAGAGAAGACATGGCACAAAAAATAATAGCCAAATATTTCCTAACTTTTGTGGAAAACATGATCTTATATATCCAAAAGACTTATTTTTTTAAAAAAAACCTCAATTAGGATAAGTACAAAGAAAACAATAGGCATATCATAGTCAAACTGTTGAAGACTAAAGATAAAGAGAAAATCTTGAAAGCATCTGGGTGGGGGGGGGAAGACCTTATATACAAGATACCACTGTCTAGATCTTTATCTGGGAAAGAAATGAATGTCAAAAGATGAAGGAATGACATTTTTAAAGCACAAAAGAAAAAAAAAGCTGTCAACATAGGGTTTTATGTCATCAGAAATATCCTCAAAAATGAAGGTGCATAAAAGACATTTTTGGATACCCCAAAGCTGAGAGATTTTATTGCCAGCAGACCTACATCACAAGAAATGGGAATGTGGATTATGGTAGGCATAGAGAATTCTAAAGATGTCCTTGTCTTAAGCCCTGAAAATTGAATATGTTATATTACATGACAAAGGGGGATTAAATAAGAAGATGGAACTAATGTTGCTAATCAGCTGACTGTCAGGGCAGTACAGTGGGGAGAAGGGACAGGCAATGTAATCAGAGTCCTTAAATACGGAAGTGGGAGGCAGAAGAGGCCATTTCAAAGTGGGAAAGATTCCACTGGCTATTACTGGCTTTGAAGATAAAAGGAGGCCAGGAACCCAAATATATGTGCAGCTACCAGAAGCTGGAAAAGGCAACAAAAAGGCTTGTCTCCTAGAATCTCCAGATAGGAATCCAGTCCTGCCACTACATTGATTTTAGCCTGGCGAGATTCGTTTCAAATTTCTGACCGACAGAATTAAAAGACGGTACATTTGTGTTCTTTCAAGCTACCAACTTCGGGGTAGTTTGTTAAAAGTAATACATAAATGATTCATCCTGAAGGAATTAACACTAGATAGAAACTTGGATCTAGGAGAAGGAATGAAGAGTATAGGAAATGGTAAATAACTGAGTAGATGTTAGTGCAAACAGTACAGGGTTTCATATGGAATTATAATGTATGTGGTTGTAAAATAGAACAGCACATAGAATGGGGGGCTGAATGAAATTATATTGTTGCATGTGTTTTAAACTTTTGTGTGATGTGGTACGATATGAACTCTATGTAGACTATGATATCTTAAGGACATCTATTATAAGATCAAGGCAATCAGTAAAAACTATTAAAAGCTACAGCTAAAAGAAAGCATTAATCACTGAAGAAGCCTTTCTTGTCTCTCCTTGCTATTCTTTGGAACTCTGCATGCAAATGGGTATATCTTTCCTTTTCTCCTTTGCCTTTCAGTTCTCTTCTTTTCATAGCTATTTGTAAGGCCTCCTCAGACAACCATTTGCCTTTTTGCATTTCTTTTTTGTGGGGCAGGTCTGATAACTCTGATTTTAATCAGAGTTATGGGATGTAAGCTCAATATGCAAAATTAGCTTTTTTTATGTACCAGCAACAAAAACTTGAAAAATAAATTAATAATAAACCATATTCATAAATTGAAACAGTGTTAAGATTTTTTACTAAAACATTTTTTCTAAAATGATTTTTTGATTTAGAGATTCAGCATAATCCCATTCAAAATCCCAACATGATTCTCATTTTGTAGAATTGACAAATTCTAAAATTCGTATGGCATTTCACATAACCCAGAATAACCAAAACAAATTTTGAAGGAGAAGTCTGGAATACTTAGACTTCCTGGTTTGAAGCCTTTCTTGATATAGTCAAGGCACAAATGAGTGATGATTTCTTTTTCAAAATGAGGATGTTGGACAGAACAATTTTAAAGACTTTGATGATTTTTGTCTCTATAGGAAATTATAGGTAAAAGGGGACTCTAAAGTGAAATTAGATTATGGGCAAAGTTGTGCAACTCAGCTGGCAATGTCTCACATTATTAATCCATTTCAGGGAAACCTTTGTTTCCTTTGTTGAGAGGTTATATATCTGCTTAACTGGCCTGAAACTAGCTGTGAAAAATGACAAGACTTCAAGCAGTACTAATTACAGTATATATTCTTGTTACCATTCCTACTATCATGCCATTCAAGAAATTTGTTTAACACCTACTATACATATCAGTCACTATCTTGGGATCAGAGAATGTAGAAATAAATGTAAGAAGAAAGGGGGAAAATTTTTGATAAATATGGGACATCCTTGGTGGTTTAGTGGTAAAGAATCTACCTGCCAGTGCTGGAGACACTGGTTCTGTCTCTGCTCCAGGAAAATCCCACATGCTATGGTGCAGCTGAGCCCATACACCACAGCTATTGAGCCTGTGTTCTAGAGCCTGTGAGCTGCAACTGCTGAAGCCCACAGGCCCTGGAGCCCATGCTCTGCAAAGAGAGAAGCCATCACAATGAGAAGCCCAGGCACTGCAGCTGGAGAGCAGCCCCCACTCACTGCAGCCTGCACGAAGCCCACACAGCATCAAAGACCCAGCACAGCCAAAAACAAAAACAAAACAAAACAAAAAAAAAACAAAACAAAAATAGACAAATGTGGTCGAGTGTCATAAGTACTAGTATAGAGATATTATATTAGTCGTGCAGGTTAGGATATGATGCAGTGATAAACAGCCCCAGGGTTTCAGTGCATAATCAAGAAAAAGTCTTATTTCTTGCTCACACAAATTATTTTGTGGATCTGGCTGTTTTTCCATGACAACTATTCTTCATATGGCACCCTGGCAAGCCAGGATACTGGAACTTCCACTATGTTAGAGCTTTACCATCTGCAACATGTGACCCCAGTTGAAGGAGGAAGGAAAGAGAAGGTTGGAGAATCACCAGTCAGTCCTTAAATGCTTATGCCTGGAAGTGACACTAATTATTTCTACTCACTAGCTAAAACAAGTTGTGTAGCCATGTATAACATCAAAGCCTGGAAAAGTAGTCTTTTATATGCATGGAAGGGAGGATTTGGATATAATAATGAGTATTAATAATGTCTACCATATGCACAGTGTTATACTTGGGAGGCATTTAGGAAGTGAAGTCTAATACAGTATAGCCATCTTCTAAAGACAGGAAAACAATAAATTCCAGGAAGAAGGAGCCATATGTGCGAAGGTATGACGATGTTGCAATAATTGTTCTATAGAAAAAGTGGTGGGTAGAGAAAGACTTGAATCGTAGTCAGGTCATGGGCCACAAACTGCCCCTTCAAATGGTGCAAATAGTTGCTGGGTTTGCAGTTATCACCATTTGTTGTTGTTGTTGAGTGGCTAAATAGTGTCTGACTCTTTGCAACTTCATGGACTGCAGCATATGAGGCTTCCCTGTCCTTCACTATTTCTGGGAGTTTGCTTAAGCTCATGTCCATTGAGTCTATGATGCCATCCAGCCATCTCATCCTCTGTCACCCCCTTCACCTCCTGCCCTCCATCTTTCCCAGCATCAGTGTCTCTTCCAGTGAGTCAGCTCTTTGCATCATGTGGCCAAACTATTGGAGCTTCAGCATCAGTCTTTTCAATGAATATTCAGTTGCCACCATTCAAGAATATAAAGGATTTTGACACCAAATTACTGGGTAGTATGCTAACCAAGAAGTTCTTGAAGCAAATTAGAACCAGAGAAAGAGTTTCCCAGCTTGCAGAAACTGTGCAGAAGTTTAAGGAGCAGTTGGAAAAAAGGGATCATTATAATGTAGCTCTCAGACCTCAGCGTGCACACTCCACCTAGGGAGAAATACGTTTAATCTTCTTTTCCCCCAACTAACACTGAATATGTAGGGTTACTAGACTATATTTTGAACTTCTTTTTTCCTTTTGAAGATTTTCTAGGCATGGTAGGAGGCATCTCTGGTTCCTGCCAGGCTTCATGAGGGTTTCACACCAGGACTGATTGGTTTCATATGTACAATGACTGGAGGGCAGGTTGTTTTCTACTTGCATGCTGCAAGTGCTCAGTAAATGTTCAACACAAACAACATCAAAAGGGTGTTCTCCCTGTCATACCATTGGTACAAATCTTGTGGATCAGATGATTGGATATTTCAAGAGCATTCATCTAAACTGCACGTTTTTTGGTGAGCAACAAATATGTATGTAGCTTGATAGGTCAGGCATTTGAGCCAAAAGGGCATGTTTCATTGCAGTTAATACGTAGATTCTTGTATTCTTTATTTGAGGGGGAAGCTGGTCAGCAAGTAGTATAGTAAGATTATAGAATATTAGATTTTCAAAGAAACTTAATTTTCATCTGATCTGAATATCATTTTATAAATGGGAGCGATGATTTGTTTAAAGTCACATAGCTGGTAAAATTAGTATTAGAACCAAGGTCTGTTCTCTTTCTTATGATCTTTCTGTTTTAGTGAAACTTTATTTTTACCAATACCTGATTCAAATTAGTGATTATTATTATTATTATTAGTGATTATTATTAATTGTCATACTGCTTTGATTTACTCATATATTTACCTTTTTTTTTCCAGTTTTTATTATTTCTTACATACCACTGCTAGCTTCTCATTTTAATTCCTAATGACCCAAGTATAATCCTTAAACTGGAGCTCTGTTAGTGAGGATATATTGATGATAAACTTTATCAAAATGTGCCTGAAAGTATCTTTATTTCATCTTAATTATTAAAAGATTGCTTAGCCGAGTGTGGGATTTTGAATAAAGAATTTTATCTTGAGCCTAAGAGATTGATCTTTTACTTTCAGTATTTAAGAAGCATTATTTCACCGCTGTCTTGTCTTTATTGCCACTATTGAGAAGCCTGCTGTTATTCTAACTACAATTCTTTCATACAGAACTGTCTCTTCGCTTTGGTTATTTTTAAGATTTTATCTTCATCTTGGGGCTCCACAGTTTCACTATGATGCATTTAGATGAAGATTTTGATTTTGTTTATCCTGCTTGCTAGTCTGTGTCTTTATCAAACAAAGCATGAACATCTTTCATCAATTATGGAAAATCATGGAAGATATCCTTTCAATTTAATTTTATGTCTTCTATCGACTCTTACTTTCTACTACTATTATTAGATATATATATTAAAGTTTCTGTTCTGTCTTCCACGTTTCTCTAAAACTTTCACATATTGTGTTTCCTTAGTTTCTTCCGAATTCTAGCTCCCCGTTTCATAATTTTCTCTTCATCTACGTCTAATACACTGCTTCAGTCCTCTACTGAGCTTAATTCTAGTTAACTATGGTTTCATCTTTAGAAACTCAGTTTCATTTTCTAATTTTTCCTGATAATTTTTATTCTGTCTTATTCTTCCCTTGTGATTTTTTCCTACTTTTATCTTTTTAATAATTTTTAAACACATATTTTGATAGAGCCCTATTATTCTATAAATTTGGGTCCTAGGATGCTAAATTTTGTGATATCATACCTATTTCTTTCTGATTTTTTAATTTCATGTTATTTCTTTATTTTCTTTATTGTAATCTTTCACTGAGAGCTCACTTTCAGCAGGGGTTATTAATTTTGTTGGAATTGAATGCAATCTTATTTGAGAAAATGTTGCAAAAAAGTAATTCTACATTTGCTTGTGCCAGATACACTGGGAGTTTTCCTGTTACATAATCAGTTTAACGCTGAGCTCTCAGCATTGGTATTCCTATGCTACAGAAACTAAAATCTTTGGAAATGCAGAAAAATCCATTTAAACTCTGTTCTAGAAGAGAATTAGAGTGAGGGAGGAAGGGTAAATGGGTCATTTCAAAAAATATGGAGATCTACCAGATGCATTTCTAGCTCTTTTGCATAGAGAACTGAGCTCATTAGTATCCAGCATATTACATTCTGAAAAATCTGAAGGGAAGACAGACTCATCCTTGCCAAAATGAGTCTTCATTCCAACACTGACAACAAGTAGCAGCTTGTATTCCAAAGCACACAGAGCTGGAAAAGCCATGTTCTGTACTTAACTCTCCCCAAATGTTCAAGCTGCTCTTCCCTTTATTGAAACTGAGTGCACAAGGCATTCTTAAATGTGGCTAGCATCTTAGAATTGTAAGTTCTAATTTCCTACTACAACTCTTGTTGGCCTCCTGAAGGTACCCTTGGTTTCCTGGCAATACCTCTCAGGTGGGATTAGATGTAGGTATCTGTGGCTCCCATAGCAAGGAACTAATTTAAAAGTTTAAGGCTATGTTCTATTGGTTCTTGTTTGACATTAAGCATGACAGTAATAACTAACATTTACTAAGACTTTATGTGAGCCAGGCTCTATGTAAATACTTTATATTATGTCATTTAATCATTCCAAATCTCCTAGTTACTCTACAAACCAGAAAAACGTGACTTGGAGGGTTTAATAACTAGCACATGGTCATAGACTTTTGGAATCTGGATTTACACTCAGGCAATCTGATCCCTGAATCATACTCTTAAGCTCAATGTGTGTTGCTGCTACTGCTATTGATACCTCTTATTCTAGCAAGTAATAGAGACAAACATTTTAAGGCAATAAAGAGCTATCTTCAGAGTCATATCAACGTTTTTAAACATGTTAATGTTCTGTAACCATTTCAATTTCAACATTTGTTCTATTTTCCCAAATGTCACTGAGTGAATATATACACTTTGTAGAAAGCACTTGTTCCCAGAGGCTGCTGAGAAGTATTTTGTTGGTTAGGATGTCCTGGATTTCAGTTTGAAAGATGGTTTTCCTAATGCTTCTCAATCATTGCAGAATTTTAAAATAATCCTTAAAGGAGATAAGCTCTATGTTGGCAGGTGTTAGCTCTCCCAGTATTTTCTGGGACAGGGCGACTGAATGATAAAGAATTAACTGATATTTAGTCATTCAGCTTCCAAATCTAAACATCACTGCACATAAATTTCCTCATGTTTTCTTCATCCGTTTAACCTTGTGCACTGTCTTGTGTAATGGAAAATGGTGTGCCACAAACAGCAGTTGAGGCAGTTTATAGAAAAATAGTGTACTTTTCAGAGAAAGAAAAAAATGAAGCAAATTCCATTTTATAAAATGAGTGTTTTTTTCTATTGTAAAAGCCCATGGTTATTCAGGAAAATTTGGAAAATGTAGAAAGTGACTCCAGTTCTTCCAGAAAGACAATCACTGTTAATAGATTCATATATTTCTGCCTTGTCTCTTTTCTTTGGTTTTGTGTTTTTATCTTTGATAGTTATACCATAGAATCAGAGCTGTTTAGAGTTTTTTTTGCCTAATATTATAAAAGTGTTTTTCCAATTATTCCCTATATGGATACACACATGCTGCTGTTTAGCATGGGGGTAGAGTAGTAAACACGGGCTTCCCAGGTGGCGCTAGTGGTAAAGAACCCACCTGCCAATGCAGGAGATGTAAGAGACATGGGTTTGATCCCTGGGTCAGGAAGATCTCCTGTAGGAAGTCATGGCAACCCACTCCGGTATTCTTGCCTGGAGAATCCCATGGACAGAAGAGCCTCGAGGGGGCTACTGTCCACAGGGTCCCAGAGTCAGACATGACTGAAGCGATTTACTACACACAGCGGTAAACAAGATAAAAATGTAGGCAAGACAGACATTAAACAAATAAACGTGAACTATAGTTTCAGGTAGTGATATGCATCCCTGCATTAAAACAACTGAAATGAGGTAAGGATGTGAGGTGGGGCTAGGTCCGCTGGACATGATCTCAGAGAGACAGCAATGAGTGATCCTGAAGAAAGATATTAGTGCCCTGCCCCCACTCCAGTACTCTTGCCTGGAAAATCCCATGGACAGTGGAGCCTGGTGGGCTGCGGTCCATGGGGTCGCAAAGAGTCGGACATGACTGAGCGACTTCCCTTTCACTTTTCACTTTCATGCACTGGACAAGGAAATGGCAACCCACTCCAGTGTTCTTGCCTGGAGAATCCCAGGGATGGGGGAGCCTGGTGGGCTGCCATCTATGTGGTCACATAGAGTAGGACACGACTGAAGTGACTTAGCAGCAGCAGCAGCAGCCCAGGTATTGAACCTATGTAACCTGGTAGACATGAACTTGGGAAAACTTTGGGAGACGGTGAGGGACAGGGAGGCCTTATGACCCAGTCCATAGGGTTGCAGAGTCAGACATGACTGAGCCACTCAACAACAACAATCTGGATGAAAACCCAGGAAACCTAGCCACCAGACCTCCAGGGCCTGGCATGTTGCAGTACCTTTGGCCAATTATCTTGTTTCTTTTTTCACACCAGACTGGTCCTAGGATCCTTCGCTAGGTGTGTGGGCAAAGATTGCTAAGATGGATCCCACTTCAGAGGCCTGTGTGTCCACACTTATTATGGGGTGGTGCCTCCTCCCTTTTTGACCCCCAAGGAGCCTTCCTGTGCATGCGCAAACAGGGAAATTTTCCTTGACCTCAGGAGTGGTCATCTTATCTCTTTGCTTCAGCAGAACTCAGCTTCTGTCACTAGCTTTGTCCTTGGAGTGTCTGGGTGAGGACAAAGCTTCAGCTCTGCTCCACTTGACAATACCAGCTGTCTGGCCCAGGGGGCCATTTTCCTCCTACCTCAGAAGGGCCAGGGAGGTGGAAAGGAGTGGAGGTTTGAGTGGATATAGGAAATGAGAAGGGAAGAGTCTTTCAGAAAGACTGTGGGGAAGTGCCCTGGTCCAGGGCAGGGACAGGCTTTCCATATGCAGGTGTGTGGGAGACCCAGCTGGGAGAGTGCAGGGAGGTGCACTTGAGAAGGTGAGCAAGGTCTAGCGACACAGGCCCTGGTAGGTGAACATAAGGAGCCTGAATTTCATTTTGAGTGTAAGGGAGTATCTTGGAGGGTTTTGAGCACAGCGGTGATTTGATCTGACCAATGCTTTCAGAAAGTCATTCTGGTTGCTCTGTGGGTGGGCAAGAATGGAAGCATTTAGACCAGTTTCTCTTAGCTTTGTGAAGCTGCTAGGGACTGAACTGTGTTCCTCACAGATTCATATGTTGAAGTTCTTACTCCCGACGTGATTGTATTTGGAGATGGGGCCTTTAAGGAGGTGCGTGCATAGATGGATGCTAGGTTGCTTCAGTCATGTCCGACTCTTTTGCAACCCCATGGACTGTAGCCCACCAGGTTCCTTTGTCCACAGATATGCTCCAGGTAAGAATTCTGGAATGGGTTGCCATTTCTTCCTCCAGGGCATCTTTCTGACCCAGGAATCGAAACCGCATTTCTTGTATGGAGGGAACTAAGACTAAATGAGGTCATGGGTGGGGCCCTAATCTAACAGAATGAGTGTCCTGATAAGACATTGATAAGAGATATGTGTCCTGATAAGAGAAAGGGAGACTAGAACACTCACTTTCTCCCCACCTCTCCCCACACAGAGAAATAGCCATGTGAAGACACAGAAGAGAGGGCATCTGAAAGACAGGAAGAGAGTCCTCACTGGAAATGGAATTGACTGGTACCTTGATCTTGGACTTTCAGCCTTCAGAATTGTGAGAAAATAAGTTTCTACTGTTTAAGCCATGCAATCTGTGATATTTTGCTATGGCAGCCAGAGAAGACTAACGCAAAAACCTCGTATGAAAAGCCCTTGGGGAGATTTCTTTTAAAAATTTTGTTTTGTAGATCCCCACTCAGTGCACGAGTCAGTGGATGAGGCACCTGCTAGAACAGCTGAAGCCACCTTGATCTGAACTGTTGGTGTTTGTCCCTACCCGTGGGGCGGCTAGAGCTCCTGCGCTCTGCACAGTTCAGACCACATCTGAAGACTGTGTGCCTCTCTGGTGCCGCATTTCCAGACAATGGATAGAGGGCAATGGAAACCATTCCCATAGGGGAGAGAATTCCAGAAATCACACTGTGTGTGAAACAGTTCAAGGAACTAAGGATGTCCAAAATGGAGAAAAGGAAGATGGGAGTAGAGAGAAATGCTGACCTCCAGGACTGCAAGTATAGTAACAACATCAAGGAGAGGAACATTTTTAAAATTTAATTTTATTTTGTAGAGTATTTATTTATTTTGGGCTGTACCGTGCGGGATCTTATTGGCCCTCTGCACTGGAAATGTGGATTTTTAACCACTGGACCACCAGGGAAGTCCCAAGGAGAGGAAATTTTTGGCAATCAGATTTTACCTGAACATGAAAGAGCCTTCTTGCACAACTATTTAAAACAGAAAAACATTACCTAGGAGAGAAATGATCTCATTATCTCTTGAACTGACCACCTCAGGACAGAAAAATATACAAATTGTTTGTGTTTTGTATGAATATTACATAAATATATGAAAAAATATTTATAAAATGCCCAGCACAGTGGATTTCTTCTTCCTTTGAGAGGACAGCCATCCTTCGCTACCTGTGCATTGTAAGATGTGAACCAGAAAACAGACTGTTCCTGAGACCAGGCACTGAGGTCATATCACAGAGATAACTCCACATATTGTGCATGAAATCAAAGAACATTGCCAGGCTCCGAATCTGCTGCACCCTTTATTCAGTTGAGCAGTTCTTGATTTGGAAAGTTTGCCCTCTGGCAAGCAAATATTCACATTGTGGATTTTGATATTGCTCTTCATATTTGTAAAGTAATGAGTTTATTTCGTTTTTAATATTGAAATCATTTCAGGAAGAGAATACAAACAAATGAACTTCTGTAAACAAAACTGCATTCTTTTTATGATTATAAATGTAATGTTTGTTCATGGTAGAAAATATAGAAAATAGTCACCCAGATTCCATCTCCAACAGACAATCATGGTTAATATTTTAGTGTATTTAATGGCTGTCATTTTTACGATGTATTATATGCGTACATATATCCCTATTAAAATTAAAATCGTACCATGTATTTTTCACAATATGTGATACATTATGAGCAATGCCCTCTGTCATCAAAAAATTTGAAAATGCAATTTTTTGACAGCTGTGCCTTATTCGATGCATGAATTTACCACAATCACAATAAAATTTCAACATCTCTCCCTTAATGTTTACAGTGTTGCCAACATTTCACTGTTAAAACTACCACTCTGCTCAACACTTTTGTACAAATATGTTTGCATACATCTTTTATTATATTGCGCTAATTATAAAGCACAGGTGTAATGGGTCAATGCATCTATTTGTTAACTGATTTTTTTTCCAGATTGGAGGACAATTGCTTTACAATGTTGTGTTGGTTTCTGCCATACAACAACGTGAATTCTTCATAGAAATTATGTCAAATTGCTCTACAGAAAAATTGTAGCAGCTTATACTCCCACTGTTGGTACATAAGGCTGCCAATCTGCCTTACTTCCATCAATTCTAACACTGTTTTTAAGGATTAATTTTACCACTTTTATAAGCCAAAGTGGAACTTCAATTTCATGATAATTTCTCTGACTAGCAGAATTTACATTTTTTCCTTCTATATGGTTATGTGATTTAATTTTTTTTCTAAGTTTGTTCATGTTCTTTGATAGTTTTTCTTTTGACATTTGTCTTGTTAATTTGTAAGGGCACTTCACAAATAAATAAACTCTTTGTAAAGTCTTTTTTTTTTTGTAGTTTAGCATCTTTTCTCTCAATTTCCCACTATTATTGGCTTGAAGAAGTCAAGTGACTCTTTTGCTAAAACCATCCATCTTTTTTTTTTTTTTGCATTTTTTCTATTTAACTTATGCTTAAAAAGTTCTTTTCAACTTTAAAATTAGCTAAATATTCAGATATATTTTATTTTATTTTTTCATAGCATTTAAAATCTCTCCCCTCCTTTTCCCTCATTATGTCTTTTAAGTATACAATGAGGTAAGTTAGCATGTGTGTGCTCAATCAGATCTGACTCTTTGCAACCCCATGGACTGTAGCCTACCAGGCTCCTCTGTTCATGGAATCCTCCAGGCAAGAATACTGGAGTGGGTAGCCATTCCCTTCTCCAGGGGGTCTTCCCAACCCAGGAATTAAACCCATGTCTCCTGCATTGGCAAGTGGATTCTTTACCACTGAGCCACCTCTGCAGCCCTAATCAGGTATGACTCTAACTTAATTATCTCCCAAATGTTTAACTAGTTGCCCCACACTATTTCCTAAATACTCCTTTCCCTTCAGCTATCTGAGATACTACCCAAAATGTATCAATTCATACATTATTACTATACTTTTATAACTATTTGAGTTTTATTGTAAGTTTTATCAATTAATCTTTTGAGTGGTATTTATACAAGATTGGTAAAATGTCATTATTGAAACTGGGTAATGGGTACAAGGGAATTTTTCATGGGGGTTCTCTTACATTTCCTTTGTATTTAAAAGTGTTTCTAATAACATGAGCTTATAAACTTATAGACACAGGAAGTCCAAGCCTTCATAACTGAACTCCTCTATCCCCCTCAAATTCAATATTCAGTTGAGAGAAAGTGAAAGTTGCTCAGTCATGTTCGACTCTTTTCGACCCCATGGATTGTAGCCCGCCAGGCTCCTGTGTCCCTGGAATTCTCCAGACAAGAATACTGGAGTGGGTAGGCATTCCCTCCTCCAGGGGATCTTCCCAACCCAAGTATTGAACCTGAGTCTTCTGCAGTACAGGCAGATTCTTTACCATCTGAGCCACCAGGGAATTATCATCAAAGCCTATCATGGCCCTTTAAGCATCATTCCTGCCCCTTCAGCTTAGGCAGCTCTCATTTCTTTCCTAGACCTCTTGCCCATGTACTCACTGCTCCAATAGTCCTCACATCAGATCTTTTTGCCAGGCCCTCCTTTCTGCCCTGGGTCCCTTTCCTGCCAACCCCAACCATGCACCTTGGAATGTGGCCTTAGCATACTAACTACTCTCCTCTGAACGCACTCTGTTGCATCTCACCTTGGTTTATTTGCACTCAGCTCTCTCCATCCAAAATGCATCTGCCCTCCTTGTTCACTCGAAAAACTCACAGGGCCCCTTCAATATTCAAGGCACACCAGCCTTAGGAAGTCTTTCTGGGGACTACACAGGATTCCCAGCCCTAGGTAGCTGAATGCTCTCTCCCTGGGATTCCCTGCTCTGAATAGACTATAGTGTATATTTGTTTATGCAGCTAATATTCAAGGGATCCAAGAGTTACATTTATTTGTTAAAACTTAGTACTTAGCAAGGGTCAGTGAACAATTGATATGTAAATAAAAAGAAAATCTGCTTTCTAAACCCAAATGAAAAAATAATTATCTTAATTTGGAATTTAATTGGGATTATTTTTCTGCTCATTTCCCAGATATGGTTGCCCTTCCAGGTTCTATCCTAACAAGATGTTGATTTACCATGAAAGAGAATGGAATTTAAGTTTCAGGTCCCCTCATAGTACACTCTCCTTCTCAGATCCTAGGAGCAGCCTAGAAACATGCTCACATTGGTCATGTTGTTGTGGTTTAGCTGCTAAGTTGTGTCTGACTCTTTGAGACCCCTCCAGGCTCCTCTGTCCATGCAATTTTCCAGGCAAGAACACTGGAGTGGGTGGCCATGCCCACACTGGATGTATGAAACGGTAATACTTGCAAAATATAGGTCTCTTCCTTTCCATTTCCTTTTCTTGTTGGATGGTGGTAGGGTGAGCATGGGCACTTGTGGGATTCAACTAAGGAAAGGTTGCATTAGAAATACAGCAAGGTGAATGTGATCCAGTCTGCTTGCTGATATGGTTTACAGTCATTTCTGTGCCGTCTATGGGGTCGCACAGAGTCGGACACGACTGAAGCGACTTAGCAGCAGTAGCAGCAGCATTTCTGTGCACAGTTAAGCTGTGATGAGCTGACCTCGTGTAGAAAAGCTACCTCCTTCTGCTTACTCAGCCTCATCTGATCTCATGACACAAATTTGGCAGGGCCTCATGTTCTATAATGATGTGACTGTGTCCTGAGTCACCTGGTATCAATATGTGAATACTTGAGAAGAAGCAAAGTTTCATATCATGTGGTCATCTGTGAAAAATCCTTCTAATCATTAGATATGTGCAGTATTAGTCAAACAGATATTCTTGCCTCTCAAGGATATTCTTAAAATACAATGTTAAAATACAAAAAAATTAAGATTTTTGTTTGATGGACATTGAACCAGAGAGAATTTCTCAGAATTCCTATGCTTGCAGGGCATACCCACCAGTGATGACCTCTGTAGGAAAAGTGGTGGCTTTGTCTGTCAATGTCTGGACTTGACTTCTCTGGAACAGTGATGAGTGATGAAGCTGAGGGAAACCTTTTAAAAATATCAATAGCTAAACAAATATTCATCCACCATGCCTCCAAATTGAATTATTCTATCAACAGAAAATTATTACAAAATTTTTTTTGCAAATGCATACATGTATTAAATCAACATGCTATACACCTGAAACTTACACTGTATTACACATCAAGAAAGCTGGAAGAAAAGGTATTGAGAGATTTTAAAAAGAAAGGTGCTCTTACACCTCCCTCTGGCTTATGGCATTTACTGTCAGACCTCCCCTGGAGCAGAGACTATGACACCTGCTCATTTTTAGAGGGTTGTAGCTCTTTGGCTCAATGCACTCTCCTGCTCACAGTCCTTCCGTGGCTCCCCACTGCTCATCCTGATCCTCTCTGTGATCCCACCAGCCCTGTCTTGTGCTCTAGTATTTCCCTTCCCAGTTCTATGACCAGAAATCTGGGATTTGGGTTTCCCCACTATTCCATGAACTTCCTGTACCTGTGAATGTGTCCAAGGTTCAGTGGTGGGAGGAGAAAGGGACAAAGAGTTTATAGCTGTGTGTGTTCATTGCACACTCTCGGGACACAGATCCTTTCATCAGAAAGAAGGCTCAAGGTGCCATCCACTGCCATGTATGTCACTGTGCCACCACCAGCACACTCAAGGAATTGCTTGGGGGTTATCATGGGAGAGAAGAGAAAAAGAGGAAAGCAAAAGCCTAGGGTATCATTCTCAATTGCTCTGGCCCTTTTCTGATCCACAGGCAAGAAAGAAAGGTCTTTACCTGACACTCTTTCTGTCCATGTCTGGCGTGTATTCCAGCGATTTAGGCCGACTTTCACTCTCGGCTGGTTGATACTGGAGGGAAAAATGATAAACCCACCACTGGTTCAGGAGGAGTTCAAAGTCTGGTCTCCTTCCTGAATCCGCCTGCTACCATCCAAGGTGAGAGTCCTCAGAAACCCCCTCCTCCCATTCATCCAAGCCTGATAGTTGCATTCAGTGAGAGAGACAGATGGAGTGTTTTACTCCAACTTGTCTATAACCAGATCAGAACTTACATTTTGCTGCTGCTACTGCTAAGTCACTTCAGTCGTGTCCGACTGTGCCCCAGAAATGGCAGGGCACCAGGTCCCCAGTCCCTGGGATTCTCCAGGCAAGAACACTAGAGTGGGTTGCCATTTCCTTCTCCAGTGCATGACAGTGAAAAGTGAAAGTGAAGTCGCTCAGTTGTGTCCGACTCTTAGCGACCCCATGGACTGCAGCCTACCAGGCTCCTCCGTCCATGGGATTTTCCAGGCAAGAGTACTGGAGTGGGGTGCTATAGCCTTCTCCGAACTTACATTTTATTGTTTATTTATTTTATCTTGGCCATGCTGTGTGGCTTGTGAAATCTTCCTTCCCTGACCAGGGATTGAAACCATGGCCTTGGGAGTGAAAGAGCAGAGTCCTGACCAGCGTACCAACAGGGAATTCCCCATCACTTACGTTTTTAAAAATCTTTTTTGTTTGTTTGTTTGTTTGTTTAAATTACAAAACACTGTTGATATTATGAGGAATATACAGGTAAGGAAAACGAAGAAAGCAAAAATGACCTCTAACACACTGTGGTGTAACTTCTATTTATTTGCATCTTAAGGAAAATTAGATCAGGCTGTACATGTGGCTTTTTTTCCTTTTTACATAATATGCTGTAGACCTATTTCCATGGTAATATACACATTCTTCTCCAAAATCATTTCTCAAAATTGCATGGCAAGCATTTCTTCTTTTGAGTGTGTACCCTAATATTTGCAACCAACTTCTTATCATTCAGCCTTCAAGTTACACAGCTTTTATATTGGTGGCAGCCAACGGGTAAGCAGCTGGAGAAATCACAACAGAAGCTAAATGCTCTTAAATCCGCTTTAGTTCCCATTTGAATTTTTGAAACTAAAATATGCTATTTTACAACTCCACCTCCAATTAGCAAAGTGTATGCTCTAGAAAGAGGGCCACCCTTTAAATGCAACAAGCAGGATTCTTAAAGTATGGACTAAGAGGGTACCATGCTATAAAAATAGCATCTCACACCTAAGCACAGAGGGAACTTCATCTGGGGTTAGACGCCTGAAAGAGCAGCCAGCGGCGCAGTGTCCTTAAGAATAAGTGCATCAGGATTATTTTCATGTGTCTCTGCACCTCAGCCTTTGCCACATGTGACAAAGATGAGCCTATGTCTGCACGATGGTGATAAGACGCCATGAGGAAGTGCTTGCAGATGGCTGCGGTTTAAAAGTGGAGCAAAACACAAAGCATTTTTAAATTAAGTCTTCTTTTCACCCTTATTAAAATTTGGGGAAGATTACCATGGAATCGGTACTCTATCTCAGAAACAAATCCTAATCACTGCATGAGGCTGCCCTAGGTTGCCTGAAGTATAGCTTTTTATTTCACAGTGGCTTGATAAATGGGAACATGTATATGAAAACCTTCAACAGTTAGAAAACCGTAAACCAACTTCTGACTCTGTTAGAGAATTGGCTGGTAGCTGGCCACTTACAATAGTCATGCAAGGTAAGTTTAAAAAACCTGCACCTGCGCTTATGCTTACGGATATACAAGGATCTTTGTGCGTGTATGTGTGTGTTCATGTAACAGCAGTTCTGTCTATGATATTTCATCACCCCTGCAACTTGAAATTCTCTAAGATATTTTAAGGCTTATTAAAATCCCATGGATACACTGTAGAATAATGCATCTAAGCACAAAATAATGGGGGAAATAAAGAATTTTATAATAAGAACTGAGGGTCTCACAAAAAGTAAGAAACACTCTATGAGGTTAATCCCTACAAAGTCTGCTGTCCTGAAAATAAATAAGCCTGGAGGTAAAGTTTGACAGGAATAAAAATAGTCATCATAACGCCTGAAATTTAAGGAGCACTTGTACTTTGTGCTAACCACTTTCTCTTTCATGATTTCAACAGTTTAAAATCACTGTTCTTATTTTTTCCAGCAAGAAAACAGCTTTGGAAAAGATCAGTAATCTGCCCCAACTTCCACAGCTGTTAAATTCTGAGTACTGGATTTGAATCTGGGTCTCCCTGACCCCAGGATCTTGTCTTTAACCACTTGCAATGCAGGAGACCCAGGTTTGATCCCTGGGTTGGGAAGATTCCCTGAAGAAGGGAATGGCTACCCACTCCAGTATTCTTGCCTGGAGAACCACATGGATGGAGAAGCCTGGTGGGCTACAGTCCATGGGGTCACAAAGAGTCAGACACAACTGAGTGGCTAACACTTTCCAAGTATCGCTTTTATGTATACGTATAACTGATTCACTTTGCTGTGCAGCAGAAACTGACACAACTTTGTAAAGCAACTATATTCCAATAAAAAGTTAAAGACGGAAAGTGGGAGCAAAGCAAGGAAAGATGTGGGCTGGGAGGAGGGGGCTTCAGGGAACTTGGGGAAAGGAATGGAGAAACTCTAGAGCGAACGAGAAGAGACCAAGATGAGAAGGAGGAGGCAGGGGCAGCAAGGACAGAGAGCACTGCTGTTCTTGCTGGCTGGGTCTCCTTTCAGATTCTCTCAAAATGGAAGAACCGTCTGGCAGCGTTTCCATCATTTGTTATGATTGCGCCCCGTATTTCTGCAAAACTGACCTCAAGTTAATGTTGTGAGCTTTCCTGGCCCCTGTTTCAAGTGTGCAGTACAAACTTCTTCCTAAATGTGTGTTTGTATAGTTGTTTAGTTGGTACTCTTTGAGATTTCGTCTTATCTATTTTTTATTGGCTTCTAAAATCTCGGCTGTCAGCATACAGTACCCCGCTGGAATCTCTGTTGTTTTAATGGACAAATCTCTGTGTAAACCAAGGAAAGAAGGCCTGTGTAAAATGACTAAGTCCTCAGTGATCAGAAGTTTTTGTTTTTCTGTAATTCTTTTGAAAATAGAATGATTGTCTTAAAGGATTTATGGAACTCCTTTGGTATATCAGTATCTTTAAAATGAATACAACCAAGCAGTTATATTGATTTGAACAGTTATCGCTTCCAACAGAAATGTCAAACTTTGTAGTATGATATGTGCTAGGCATCAGGACCCATGCCTGGAATACAATGATACATTGACGATACAGTCTCTGCTCTCAGGCTCACTGTTCAGTAGGGAAATGAGGATGTAAGGGCAGGCAGGCAGCTTAGCTGACAGTCCTTAATAAATCAGTTAACGTACACAGTACAGTTTATCCTCTTTATCCAACATCAATGATTCCTAATAAGCTCCACAGCTCTAACATTTCTAACAAGGGTTTTGGTGGAGGGAAAAAAAAAAAAGGAGTTGGCAGAGAGTTTCAGAATTGCAAATACAAATTAGTTTTCCAGAAGGAATTTCAATATGAAAAGAGTTCTTGTAGCCATAACTAAAGAGTTTTAAACCTAAACATTATTTGGCAAGTCCAACTTTTGCATATTTATAGTCAAGAGAAGAAACAGAATGGGCTTGAAATGAAGACTTTCTCAGACTGGCCCCTCCTGGCTCTACTGTCTTGTTTCTCAGCATCCCCCTCTGATGTTTGCTGCTCCAGGAGACCAGAGGCATCTTACTCCCAGCAGAACTGAATAGATTATGCCTTCACTCTCCATAAATATGGAAGCAATACATATTCAAACAATACATGAATTCAAGCCTCATTTTAAATAGCGCTTCCTCAGTGATGCTACCTGCGACCTCCCCCAGGAAGGCAAGCTGTTCCTTCCCATTGCACTTGGATATATCTGTGGTTTAGCACTGACGCCATAATACACAGGATTTTTTTTTTATGAACTAAAAATGGTCTCATTTATTGGTTCAATTATTGGTGCATTCTTCCTGCTCTGTGTATTGTGTGTGTGTGTGTGTGTGTGTGTGTGTGTGTATGTGAAATAAAAATATCCATGTTTCCCTTGCTTCCATTTAACATCGTGGCTCAGACAGTAAAGAATCTGCCTGTAATGCAAGAGACCCAGGTTCAATTCCTGGGTTGGAAATGGCAATGCTGTCCAGTATTCTTGCCTGGGAAATCTCATGGACAGATGAGTCTGGTGGGCTACTGTCCATGGGTTTGCAGAGTGGGACACGATTGAGTGACTAACACTTTCACATTTTTTACTTGAAATATCATAGTGTCTTGCTGCTGCTGCTGCTGCTGCTGCTGCTAAGCCACTTCAGTTGTATCTGATTCTGTGCGACCCCATAGATGGCAGCCCACCAAGCTCCCCTCCCTGGGATTCTCCAGGCAGGAACACTGGAGTGGGTTGCCATTTCCTTCTCCAATGCATAAAAGTGAAAGGGAAGTCGCTCAGTTGTGTCCGACTCATAGCGACCCCATGGACTGCAGCCCACCAGGCTCCTCCATCCATGGGATTCTCCAGGCAAGAGTACTGGAGTGGGGTGCCATCGCCTTCTCCGATCATAGTGTCTTAGTCTTGCTTTAAAATGTTGTGTTGGTTTTTGCCATATAACAGTGTGAATCAGTCATAAGTAACAAAGGATTTTATACAGCTGAGTATTAGTCTACTTGAGCTTCTAGAAGAAAATGTCATAGACTTGGTATCTTAATCAATAGACATTTATTTCTCATAGTTTTGAAGGCTAGAAGTCCAAGATCATGATATATGGTTGGATTCTGGTGAGGACAACCTTCTTGGCTTACACAGATGGTGTCTCTTTGCTGTGTCCTCACGTGGTAGAGAAAAAGAGAGCATTGGTGTCCATTCCTTTTCTTATAAAGACACTAATCCCTTCATGGGACCCTATCTTCATGACCTCATCTCAACCTAATCACTCCCAAAGTCCTTGCCTACAAACACCATCACTTTGGGGGTTTGGGTTTCCATTTACTCCATAGTGACTTATCTCCACTGCTATCTGGCCAATCCTTCATATGGCATGGGTGTTTCCCATTCATCTCTGAACCTTGGGTAGCTGTGCTGAGATACTGCCCAGGTAATATTGCAGTGTTTACATGCACATGACCTCAATGCTCCTTACACATTTTCAAATAAATATAATCTCACTTTCATAAATGTCAAATACATATAGTATCCTGGACATGAGTTTGAGCAAACTCTGGGAGATAGTGAAGGGACAGGGAAGCCTGGTGTGGTGCAGCCCATGGGGTCTCAGAGAGTTGAACATGACTTAGCAACTGAACAACAGCAACAAACTTACAAATCAAATGCTGAGAAAAAATTTACAGGAAGAAATATTAAGATTTTGATCCGATTAAGATTGAGAACTTTTAGTAGTTTTGCACAAACCTACTTTCTGCTTAAGCTGAAGTTCCAATACTTAGACCACTTGATGTTAAGAGCTGACTCATTGGAAAAGACCCTGATGCTGGGAAAGATTGAAGGCAAAAAGGAGAGGAGGCATCAGAGGATGACATGGTTAGACAGCATCACAAACTCAATGGACCTGAATTTGAGCAAACTGGGAGACAGAGGCAATGGCACCCCACTCTAATACTCTTGCCTGGAAAATCTCATGGACAGAGGAGCCTGGTGGGCTGCAGTCCATGGGGTCATGAAGAGTCGGACATGACTGAGTGACTTCACTTTCACTTGTCACTTTCATGCATTGGAGAAGGAAATGGTGACCCACTCCAGTGTTCTTGCCTGGAGAATCCCAGGGATGGGGGAGCTGGTGGGCTTCCGTCTATGGGGTCGCACAGAGTCGGACACAACTGAAGTGATTTAGCAGCAGCAGCAGCAGCAGCAGCAGGAGCCTGGCGTGTTGCAGTCCATAGGGTCGCAAAGAGCCAGACACAACTTAGTGACTGAACAACAACTTACGCAACCGTCCTGGATCTTTGACATCTGAAAATACTTTACATTTTATGAGCTCAGTTTTTTTTTTTTTTCCCCAAGTCTCCAGATGATCCACTGGTGACATCATCTTTGAATCACATATTTGGAGACTGAAGTATAGAGAGGCTAAGTCAGTGGCTTAGGAGGCACAGAGGGATTTAACGGATGGGTGGAGCTTAGAAGACACAATTCTATTTATTTTATCCTGTCTTCTCTGGTTCTCTATAGGCTTCAGGTATTCAGGAACAGGTTAGAGAAGGCGATAGAGTTAGAGAAGCGAGGAGAGAGAGTTTAAACTGCTCTGCTTATCTTCCAGTTGTCATCAGAGGAGCATGACTGGAAGCAGGTAAGGGACCAGTAGCTCTGCTTCAGCTCCTTGTTAAATACTGACTGGTGCAGGGCTGATGGCTGGTGCCCTAGTGCCTAGAGGATGTAAGCATCTGGGGCAGAGGGAGGGAAATAATTGGTTAAAGAGGACACTGTTAGGAGTCCTGGGCTGCAGGTAAAGTGAAAATAAATATGCTTTAGCTAAGAGACAGAAATGAGTCAGGTGACTGCAATCAATTCTGAAGTAAGCATCAGTGGACCAATTTTAACACAGATATTTAGAACAAGAGCAGCAGCCTCCCAGAAGGCCAGATCGTAAGAGGGGCTCCAATAGATACGAGCAAGATGAGGTTTGGGGCTTAATCACTGAGACTCTGGGCAAGATGGGATCCAGCCAGTATGCTTCTTGCTCTCCAAAGAATTATAACCAATTCTTACATCTGTATAGTCTCACTGCTCCCAAGAGGCATCCTGATACATTGTTTATTTATCCTTCCTAACAGCCTGGCAAGTATGTATCACCACTCTTGTTTAACAAGGAAGACAGAGTGAGAGAGACTGAGTGATTTGAGTAAAGGAACCCACGCGGATGAGCTCAGCATTGAATGCAGACTTTCTGGCTTGCTGTCCTCTGGACTGAACTTTGTTTAGGGATATGCTGCCTTCATGGGCTGTGCTGTGCAAGATGCTACTGCATTTGGCTCCCGTCAAAGAGGAGAGGGGGCTGAGGCTCAGAGTCATCCATCCAAATTATAATCTGAAGTGTGCTGGCACCATGCTGGGGATTCAACAATGAACCACACAGATGTGATCCCTGCCCTGGAGGATCAGGGTGGCATTCACCAGTCGAAGACAGACAGTGAGCTGGAAGGCTGCTGGCACAGGACTGCCCTCCTCTTTGAAATTCCAGAAGGATAGAGGAATTTGGGACTTCCTAGAGGTAAAGAAGGCTGAGCACTGAAGAAATGATGCTTTTGAACTGTGGTACTGGAGAAGCCTCTTGAGAGTCCCTCAGACAACAAGGCGATCAAACCAGTCAATCCTAAAGGAAATCAATCCTGAGTATTCATTGGAAGGGCTGATGCTGAAGCTGAAGCCCCAATACTTCGGCCACCTGATGAGAAGAGCCAACTCATTGTAAAATACCCAGATGCTGGGAAAGATTGAGGGCAGAGGAGAAGGGGGCAGCAGAGGATTAGATAGCATCACCCACTCAATGGACATGAATTTGAGCACGTTCTGGGAGATAGCGGAGGACAGGGGGCCTGGTGTGCTGCAGGGGGTCATAAAGTGTCAGACACAATTTAGTGACCAAACAACAAGAGGAATTTGGTCTGAAGCTGCTGAGGAAGGGCTGCAGTTCTAAAGAAGCAAGAAGGCAGGCTCTTGGGAGCTGGCCAGGGAATCCCCTGAAAAGATCGTTCCCTTTCTGTTCCCATTCATCCCCCACCATCCCCTTTAATACACTCAATCTACCAAGAACACGAGGTGTAGGGAAGGCTCCTTGTAGCCTTTTGCATCAAAAAGCTGAGGACACCCCTGTGCACATCGCTTTGCCTTGACTGCCCAGTGACGGTGAACAGTAAGCAGTGGTCCTGCAGTTTGCACGCAGCCCATCTGGCGTCATGATGGGAGCTGCACTTTCATTTCAGAATTTCAGCATGAAACCAGAAAGCTGTCTCCCTGTTGCACCTTCTCAAACATCTCCAGAGAACAACATTTTAGTGGCCAGAAATCCATGCCAAACTTCTTACTGACATTTTCCTAAGTTGTAAGAAAAAATGTTTAAAAATAAACATCCGTTTCAGACAGTACATGCTGTTGTATTTAAAACAGATAACCAACAAGGACCTACTGTATAGCACAAGGAACTCTGCTCAATATTCTGTAATAACCTAAACGGGAAAAGAATTTGAAGAAGAATGGTCGTGGTGGTGGTCGTTTAGTCGCTAAGTCATGCCCAGGTCTTGTTACCCCATGGGCTGTAGACCGTTGGGCTCCTCTGTTCATGGAATTTTCCAGGCGAGAATACTGGAATGGTTTGCTATTTCTTTCTCCAGGGGATCTTCCTGACCCAGGAATTGAACTCAGGTCTTCTGCATTGCAGGAGGATATATATATATATATATATATATATGAAGAAAATCCCTAGAACATCAAGAGTGAACCCTTGTGTAAATTATGGCCTTTAGTTATTAATAATCTATCGATATTGAGTCATCAGTTGTCACAAATGGACCACACTAATACAGAATATTAAAAATAGAGGAAATCGTTTTTAGCAGGTAAAGTATATTAGAACACTCTGGTTGTTCTGCTCAATTTTTCTGTAAACCTAAAACTACTTTCTTAAAACAGGCCTTTAATGAAAAACAAAAAACTAACAACAAAAACAATCAGATACCAGGAACTATCCATTTTCCCAAAGATCTTTTATTAATTCTTTGATATTCAAATTAATCTTTTCTGAAGCTTTATTTTGTGAATTCTTCAGCTTTTCATTTGTGTGACTCTGGTATATCACCATTTATCTATTGTTTTCCAGTTGTGTTTTCCAGTTGTGTTTTCCAGTAACAACAAAAACTATGTACAAATGAGAATTTTCAGTCTGGGTGCCTCTTGTCTAGGAGTGAAGGTCACAGGGGGCCTTGGGACTTGGGGGGACTACTGCACCCTTACCTGGAGACCTACATGATGATACTGAGAGAGAAGGGGAGTTCTGGGCAGAGCCTGCGGGTTTTTTAAAAACAATTTTGTTTATTTATTGGCTGTGCTGGGTCTTCATTCCTTCCAGGGCTTCTCTCTAGCTATGGTGAGCAGGGGGCCACTCTCTGGTGGCAATGTGCAGACTTCTCATTGTGGTGGCTGCCCTTGTTGCAGACCACAGGCTCTAGGGCGCTAGGGCTTCAGGAGGTCTGGCCCATGGGCTCAGAAGTTGCAGCTCGCGGGCTGTAGAGTGCAGGCTCAATAGCTGTACATGGGCTTAGCTGCTCCACAGCACGTGGGATCTTCCCGGATTGGGGATTGAACCTGTGTCTCCTGCATTGGCCGGTGGGTTCTTTATCACTGAGCCACACAGGAAAGCCCACTGCCTGTGTTTTATTTTATTTTTTATTTTTAAAAATTATTTGGCTGTACCAGGTCTTAGTTGCAGCATGTGAACTCGTAGGTGCAGCCTGTGGGATCTAGTTCCTTGACCAGGAATCGAATCCAGGCCCCCTGCATTGGGAACTTGGAGTCTTAGTCACTGGACCACCAGGGAAATCCCACAGTCTGTGTTTTAAAATAAAATGCCCTCTGGATCATCTGACCCTGGCTCATGGGCATTCTTTAGGGGGGAATAACTGTGTGTGTGTGTGTGTATGTGTCTAACCAAAGAGCCATTCAATGGCAAGTATAAATCTCCCACGGCATGGAGATGCCATAGTTGAACTTGATTGTGAGGGAGAGTGTGCTTTTCTGTTTATCCCCATAGCCAGTGAACGCAGTGACAGAGCAGCCATGCGCGGGTGGGCGGTGTTTGGAGGCCTGGTCACTGAAGACCTTTCCTTCAATAGCCAAGGGTTATGCTGTACCTGCCTTCCAGGCCCTTGACATTCTGGGTGTGCCCAAGGCCAAGAGAGATGACTTTAGCAAGGAGTGTGTCAGCGTCACCTGGAGGACTGAGTGAAATACAAATGGCTGGGCTCTATGGGGGAGATTCTGATTCATTAGGTCTAGGGACTAACTGACTTGTTGGGAAAGACCTTGCTGCCAGGAAAGACTGAAGGCCAAAGGAGAAGAGGGTGGCAGAAGATGAGATGGTTGGATGGCATCACTGATTCAATGTGCATGAACTTGGGCAAACTCTGGGAGACAGTGAGGGACAAGGAGGCCTGGCTGTAGTCCACAGGGTCACAAAGAGTTGGATACGACTTAGCAACTGAACAAGAACACCAAAGTCCAGGTGCGGGGCCCGGGAGTTTGTGTTCTGAGTGAGATTCCAGGAGGTGGTGATGCTGGTAACGGACTGCCTGCACTCTGAGAACTGCCAACTTACACTACTAACCAGGGAGCAGGAGTGACCTGGGAGTGTGAGATTGCCTGTCTCCAGCAGGACGCCGATTGACAGTAACCAGAGCTGAAAATCAAGCAGCTCCTGCTCTGGAGGCACAGGGTATTCGGTTATTTCCTCTTCTCTTCCTTCTCCTTTGACTTCTAGTAAGAATGTACTGTGCATATTATAACATAAGTAAAAGAAACTGTATGAAAAAGGTAGTAACATTGCTGGATGGGGAGAAATGGAAATATACTGTTGTAAGCTTGGAATAGGATGTATCAAATGATATAATATTATTTAAGGTACATTGTAGATTCATTTTCCTTCTGCGAACCCCAAAGCAGCCACTAAAACAACACAGCAAATAATTATAGCTAATAATCCATCAGTGGAGATAAAATGAATCATAAAAATATTCAACTGAAAATAGAACAAGAGGGAGAAAGGGTAAAAAGAAGAGATGGACCCAATAAAACTAATACGACAGTTGTGTATTTAGTTTATGAATGTTGCTATTCATATCAAATATAGGTGGCCTAAGCCCTCCAATTAAAAGGCAGAGATTGTCATTTTGAATAAAAAAGCAAGACCCAGCTATAAGCTGCTTCTGAGAAACTCAATTTATATAAAGAGAGATGGTGCTTTAAAAATAAAAGGATGGGAAAAGATTTATCCTGACATATACTATGGCTAAACTAGGTAGACAAAGAAGGCACCATAACAATGCTGTCAACAAAAAGTACGTTATATAATGATCAAAAGAATGAATTTATTGAGAGTACATGGCAATACTAAACCAATACTAAACTGGCTGCTAAATACTAAGCAGCCAGTAGCAGAATCTCAAAATAAAGTCAAGCCTGATAGTACTTGGGACTTCCCCGGTAGTCCAGCAGTTAAGACTCTGCATTTCCAGTGTAGGGGCATGAGTTTCATCTCTAGTCAGGCAGGGCTTCCCAGGTGGCGCTAGTGGTAAAGAACCTACCTTGCCAATCCAGGAGACATAAGGAGATGTGGTTTTGATTCCTCGGTTGGGAAGATCCCCTGGAGAAGGAAATGGCTACCCACCCCAGTATTCTTGTCCGGAGAGTCCTGTGGACAGAGGAGCCTGGTGGGCTATAGCCCATGGGGTCACAAGGAGTTAGACACGACTGAAGTGACTTAGTGACCTAGACACACACAGGGAACTAAGACCCTGGATGCCCCAAGATGCAGGAAAAAAAAAAAATCTACAGTACTTCAAGGAGATGTAGACAATTCCTACAGGTAAAGAAACTGACAAGTTCCATGTTATGAATCTACGACTGTGATCGTATATGGAGTGAGTACCTGGTTTTCAACTGTGTTCACCCCAGATTTTGAACAGGAGCCTAGGTGGTGGTACACACAACCTGTGACAGCAGAGAAGCCGCTGTGGCAATGACAGGGGTGCCACGGGGCCGGTGCCCATCGTGCAGGGCCAGGGGATGCAGGAGGACAGGCGCTGCCATCCCAAGCTCAGTGACAGTGGTGAGCTCCTAGGTGGGTCCTGCCTGCTGCGGAGACTTCCTTGCCATGATCTGCATTCCAAACCTGGTTCTCTTGCCTTCCTCTCAGCTTGTGAACCTTACCTAGAGCAGACAGAAGTCACTTTCCTCAGTAAGCAGTGTGGCTGGGGAGAATCCCTCCATCACGAGCAATTCTGGGCACATCTCCAGACCTAAGCCCTAAGCCCTAAGACCAAAGCCCTAAGACCTAAGTCTAAGACCTAAGCCAAAGGGAAGCACTTTCCTCTTCCCTCTTCCTCTCCATCACCTTTCCTTTCAGCAGACCTCCAGCCTGGAGACCAGTGTCCTGTACAGCTCCTCCCACCAGCCTGCATTCCCCTTTGTTGACTGAGCCACAAGATCCTTTTCAGATGATGTTTGGAATTTATATAGGTGGCATAGTGGCAAAGGAATCCACCTGCCAATATAGGAGACTCAGGAGATGGATTTAATCCCTCAGTTGGGTAGATCCCCTGGAGAAGGGAATGGCAACCCAGTCCAGTATTCTTAACTGGAGAATCCCATGGACAGAGGTGCCTGCTAGCCTACAGTCCATGGGGTCGCAAGGAGTCAGACACAACTGTGCACACACACACGCGCATGCACACACACATGCAACATGGCCTATGAACCCGAAGGTGTTGGCTAAAAAGCAAGTATTTTGAGTATTGAGAATTTCTCTGGTTATTCTCAGGTGGATGCTAATGCAGTGACTAGGTTTTCCTATGAGGGAATGCAAACTAGTACAGCCACTATGGAGAACAGTGTGGAGAGTCCTTAAAAAATTGCCAATAGAACTGCCTTATGACCCAGCAATCCCACTGCTGGGCATACACACCGAGGAAACCAGATTTGAAAGAGACACGTGTACCCCAATGTTCATCGCAGCACTATTTATAATAGCCAGGACATGGAAACAACCTAGATGTCCATCAGCAGATGAATGGATAAGAAAGCTGTGGTACATATACACAATGGAGTATTACTCAGCCATTAAAAAGAAGACATTTGAATCAGTTCTAATGAGGTGGATGAAACTGGAGCCTATTATACAGAGTGAAGTAAGCCAGAAAGAAAAACACCAATACAGTATACTAACACATATATATGGAATTTGGAAAGATGGTAATGATAACCCTGTATGTGAGACAGCAAAAGAGACACAGATGTATAGAACGGACTTTTGGACTCTGTGGGAGAGGGAGAAGGTGGGATGATTTGGGAGAATGGCACTGAAACATGTATACTATCAGGTAAGAAACGAATCACCAGTCTATGTTCGATACAGGATACAGGATGCTTGGGGCTGGTGCATGGGGATGATCCAGAGAGATGATATGGGGTGGGAGGTGGGAGGGGGGTTCAGGATTGGGAACTCATGTACACTTGTGGCTGATTCATGTTAATGTATGGCAAAACCAATACAGTATTGTAAAGCAAAATAAAGTAAAAATAAAAATTAAAAAAATTAAAAATAAATAAATTTAAAAAAAAAGAAAAGTTGCTCTGAAAGTCTTCTCTGTTTGAAAGCGTCTGCCTGTCTTTTCTCTAGCCGTTTGGACCAGCTCACTCAAAGTTGGTGAGCAGTATAAAAACTCTTCAACAATTCTCCTGCCTCTCCCATTCAAATAAATAAACAGAATATATGGCATTTCTACCAAAGGCAGCAGGAGAAGACATCCCATTTCATGCTTCAGCGATCTGACTAAGGAAACAAATATAGATTTTTCTTCCAAATGCCTTCAGGTTATAAGGCAAGTTGATTAAGGCCTCCCTTTAAGCCTCACCAGAGAAGTAAATGGATGATCAAGTGGGCCTACTCTTAAGAGAAAGAGGTTATGTCTAATACTGACTCTCCTAATCAGTTTGACATAAAGCATATTTCCCACAGACATGGCCCTCCAACCCATCTCGTGTGCAGGAGAGATGAAAGCCATATGGATTTCAGTTTCCTGTTAGCTGAGAATAAATTAGATCATGTTCTTTGCTCCTCCTTACCACTCCTTGGTGGATTCAATTTCCATGTAGATATGTCCGATATTATTTTTTAGGGAGGAGTTAATAAATTGCTTTTTTCCTTTTATCATACTGATATGATTCTTGCCTTTCCTTTCCCCTGGCTCTCCCTGCTGCCAATAAAATAATACAAAGCATAAGAAAACGAGAGAGGGAAGAGCTTCATGGGTAGTGATATTAGTCTGACCTTTTTGAGGCTGCAGAAGAGCTGATCATAAATCCTGGTAACTCGCAGATCAAAACTGTTCCTAGAAATTCCTCAAGTGTAGTGATGTTCTTGACAAAGAGAATTATTTTCCCAGATTTTATTTTATTTTATTTATTTTTATCTTCCGACTGCACTGCAGGGCACGTGGGATCTTAGTTCCCCAACGTGGGATCAAACTTGTGCCCCTTGCCCTGGCAGCCCGAAGTCTTAACCACTGGACCGCCAGAGAAACCCCCAGGTTTTAAATAGCGTATTATATTGGCTGAGGTAGAGCTGCTTGCTGTAGTAAATAAAATTTAATGTCTCAGTGACTTAGCACAAGAAGTGTTGGTTTCTCTCATCAATTTCATCCAGCAGTGGGGAAAGGAGAAGGAATGGGGTGAGGTTTGGTGAAGCAGATTTTGTTTCATGAAGTCTCTTATTAATCTAAACTAATATGAACACTGTTGCTTTCAAGTTTAATTTTTCAAACTGCCTGGGTATTCACTTCCACCCTGGGGATGGGAGGAGAGAGAAGGAGAAAGAGCAAGGGACAGACAGGCAGTTGGGATCACTGCAAGGTATTCCTTATGGGCTAGGCCTGGAAGTGGGGTATTATATTTGCTCACATTTTATTGGCTGAACACTGCTGTGTGGCTTGAAGAACTGGGAGATATCTTGAAGTTGTGGGCTCAGGAGTAAAGAGAGAGCTAGCTTCTAGTTTCATAGGAGGGAGTAGAATTTTAGCTCAGATGGTAAAGTGTCTGCCTACAATGTGGGAGACCTGGGTTCGACCCCTGGGTCGGGAAGATTCCCTGGAGAAGGAAATGGCAACCCACTCCAGTATTCATGCCTGGAAAATCCCATGGACCAAGGAGCCTGATGGGCTACAGTCCATGGCGTCACAAAGAGTTGGACACGACTGAGCGTCTTCACTTCATTAGAATTTTCATGAGGCCATTTTTGAATATGGGACCCAGATAATCAATATTAAATCATAATGTTTGTATTACATGCTTTATCATTCATGAATATTTTTGTTGACTTTCTCTTGTAGTCATATTTTTAATTATATGATTTAAAGATATTTTAACCTGATACTGTACTACCACTCCTTTTTCACTAGATTGCCCTATTTTTATGTTCATAATTTTGATTAAAGCTTCTCAGATGGTTCAGTGGTAAAGAATCAGCCTACCAATGTAGGAGTCGCAGGACGCATGGGTTTTGATTTCTGGGTGGGGAAGATACCCTGGAGAAGGGAATGGCAACCCATTCCAGCATTCTTGCCTGGAGAATCCCATGGACAGAGGAGCCTGGTGGGCTGCAGTCAGGGGGGTCACAAGGAGTCAGACACAACTGAGCATATACACACGATTTTGATTAATCTTCCAACCAGACGGACTATGCCTTCAAGGCAGTTTTTTCCCTCAGGCCAAGTGTACGTGTGTTTTCTAAGCTCTTACATTCCTGAGATTTTTCTTCTGTTTTCTTGACAACTTTACTAAGTCAAGGGTTGTAAAACAGGGATGACAACTGATTCTCATATGTGGGGAATCAAAAGCGTCCATCAATTGTATTTTTCTTGAACTGACAAAAATAATTTTCCATACTTCCTCCTCTAAGTGTTTGCTAGCATAGTTTTTTCTTTCAGAAGAATAACTGAGAAAGAAAAGAAATTCACTAGGGAAAGAATATTTACAGAAAGCAATCCTGATACCTTACTAAGATTACAGAAAATCCTGCATCTTATAGTAATGTTAAAAGCTTGACACTGTATATTAAGAAATTGTTATTCACTATTCTAACATTTACTCAATTGCCAATATACCTTATAGGAAATTCTGATCAAAAGCTCTGTTAGTTGCTAAAAATATTCAGCCATAGAGAGCTTTACTCTCATTAAAGAGAGAGAAAAAATTCCTATAAAGCCCCAATACTTTGGCCACCTGATGCGAAGAACTGACTCACTGGAAAAGACCCTGATGCTGGGAAAGATTGAGGGCAGGAGGAGAAGAGGGGGACAGAGGATGAGAAGGCTGGATGTCAATGTCGACTTAATGGACATGAATTTGATCAAATTCCAGGATATAGTGAAGGATAGGTAAGCCTGGTCTGCTGCTGTCCGTGGGATCACAAAGGGTTGGACATGAATGAGCGACAGAACAACAATGAAATTGTTTAAATCTCCTCCTGATGTATTTACATTACTCGTGCTAGTCTACATTGATTTATTTTTTAAAAGAAGCTTTATTCTGTTCTAGGGGCCGTGGCAGTTAATTAGTGGTACCTTCCAAGTCTCAGATTTTTTGAAAAAGAGTTAAGAAATCCAGACCCAGCTGATTCTCTTTTTTCCCACCTAAGCAAATGTCTCACACTGGAAACTGAAAAGTAATATAACTAAAGAAGGATTCTATATGCATTTTGAAGTTACTTTTTGTGTTTCTTGATCATATATTCCTCTATAAAAATCTATAACATCTTTGTCTGCATTTTTAGTCGTACTTTAAAAGAATAAGGTTGACTTTTTATTTTACAATGTGACTTTTAAATTTTATACTGTTTAACTGTGGAGTTTAAAATCTCTTGTTATCTGGAACCAGTATTAAGAATTCTATGAAATTTAGACTGCTTTGGGCTACATAACTTAAAAGATAAATGAATATTCTAGCTTCTCTGAAAATGTCAAGTGTATAGAATTAATTACTTTCTATGGCCCTACCTGACCTTAGCTAATGAGGCCAGAAAAGTTCTTAGAGGAATCCTTGACTTGAATTTGACCCTGGGGTCACTGACAGTGACCCATGGAAGACACAGGCCCCTTGGCTTAAACAGAGAGCTTGCTTCCCTGACTCTTGCTGACTCTCCTCTAATTAATTTCTCCTAATTTGTCTCATATTGAAAAGCAAAGACATTACTTTGCCAACAAAGGTCCATCTAGTCAAGCCTATGGTTTTTCCAATAGTCATGTATGGATGTGAGAGTTGGACTGTGAAGAAAGCTGAGTGCTGAAGAATTGATGCTTTTGAACTATGGTGTTGGAGAAGACTCTTGAGAGTCCCTGGGACTGCAAGGAGATCCAACCAGTCCATTCTGAAGGAGATCAGCCCTGGGTGTTCTTTGGAAGGAATGATGCTAAAGCTGAAACTCCAGCACTTTGGCCACCTCACGGGAAGAGTTGACTCATTGGAAAAGACTCTGATGCTGGGAGGGATTGGGGGCAGGAGGAGAAGGGGACGACAGAGGATGAGATGGCTGGATGGCATCATCGACTCTATGGACGTGAGTTTGGGTGAACTCCGGGAGATGGTGATGGACAGGGAGGCCTGGCGTGCTGCGATTCATGGGGTCACAAAGTTGGGCACGACTGAGCGACTGAACTGAACTGAACTGAATTTGTCTCATTAGTGCCTCTTCCTTCAGCAGCTTCAGTGATTAGGGTTTCTCAGAGGTCAGTCCTAGGGTCACTTTCCTTCCCATTCCACACATTCTCTCTGAACAGTCTTGACTCTCGCCACGGCATCTCTTACCATCTGCAAGGCAAAGGCTCCCAAATCTTCATCCACATCTAGATGTCTCTCCTGACTTACAAGTCTCTGTGAGATCGATACTTTCCTCTCCTTGTCTTTGTTTTGTTTTTCCCACAAACTGATGTTTCAAAGCTACTACCGAGGAGGATGGAGGATTGAACATGAGGATGGCATCCTGGCACAATTGTTTTGGGAAGATGAATTCCTGTTGAAGGAAATGTGGCCTGTCTATCCAACTTAAAACAGGCATTTTCTCTAGCTTAGAAATATCACTTCTAGGAATTTACCTTAGGAAATTACCCTAAGGAAACAATTGGACATGTGAATCAAAACATATTTACAAGGATATGGCTATGTTGTTTGTAATATCAAAAAAGTGGAGACCCCCCTGAATTACAGGACCCTGTGCACAATGATATACAAGGCAGCCACTGATAGTCCTGTGTGTTTATTTACAGAGACATAGACAGTTGCCTCTGATAAGATGCTAATAAGAAAAGGCAGGGTATAAAACACTATAGGTGTTATGATTCAAATTTTATTAAAATATTTTATGCATATTTTATCATAAAAAATAAGAGAAGTTATATAATAGAATATTAACAGTTATCTCTGGATGATGGGATGGGATTACTGGTGATTTTCTCATTGTTCTCTATAACTTACTATCTGAATACATATACAGTAGGGAAGTACTGCTTTTATAAAACCATAAAGATATTTTTTATTTTGAGAAGAAAGTGAGTTATTGTTTTAAAGAATTAGGAGTTTGGGATTAATAGACATCACTACTAAAATAGATAAACAATAAGGACCAACTGTACAGTGCAGGGAACTATATTTCAATTGAATCAATTATATTTCAATGACAAACTGAAAATTAAAAAATACCCATAGATAATTATGGATAAAAGAAAAATCATCTGTCCATGCATTAAAATTGCTCAGATAAAGTGTCTCTTTATCTGAAACCCAGACCTTTCTCTTGTGCGCTCTGATTTATTCTGCTCAATGAATGTTGATTGAGCCAAGGGTGTCCTCTCCTTCCACTTTATCTAGTAGTTTAATGGCTATTTCTACCTGGATGTTCCACATGCTCCTGATGTCAATATGTCTAAAACAGAATTTACCATAATGCCTTGAAATCTATCTCCTCCTATATTCCCAGTCTCAGCTAACAGGGTCTTAATCCACCCAAGGAAAAAGTCAGGGAGTCATCACAGAGCCCCCATTTACCTCCCCTACCACATTTAGTAACACGCAAGTCCTGTGGCGCCACTGTTCTTTACAATCTACCCTCTCTTCTCCATTTCCTGTTCAATGGTCCTAGCTAAGCCCCTAAGCCTTGCTTCCTTAGATTGTTGCAATCGTCCCCAAACTATTAGATCATTCAGTTTATAAAATCTTAAATGTTTTTGCTTAAACAGCTTCATTTTTCCACTCCTCTTCTTTCTCCAACCTTGTCCACTGGGAGAATGACTGGTCAACTCTCAAGACTAGGTTCAAATGTCACTTCTAACTTTTCTATTGAAATTGGCAGGTCTTCTCCTTGGGATCCTTACTGGGAACTGCAATAGGTCTCCTATAGTGATGATAATGGCTAATATTGATTGAGCTTTCATTGAGTTCAACCATCATTTAAAAGCTTCACATGTTTTAACTCATTAAATACTTTCAATCACTCTGTGAGATAGGTACTATTATTATCAACAGTATAGATAAAGAAGCAGGTTTAGTGAACTTATTTTGCCAAACATCACACAATCAGGAACTGGAAGAGCTAGGATTTGAATCCAATGTTGGCTTGAGAGCTTTCACCCTTAGTTCTAAGATGTTCACACATCTGTGTGCCTTTAGTCTACACTGTATTGCCGCATAGCATCTTATTGTACCTCTTTTCCTACCAATATGTATGGCTCTGTGCAGAGGTCACATACAGTTCAGTTGCTCAGTGATGTCCAACTCTTTGCGACCCCATGGACTGCAGCATGCCAGGCCTCCCTGTCCATCACCAACTCTTGGAGTTTGCTCAAACTCATGCCCATTGAGTTGGTGATGCCAACCAAACATCTCATCCTCTGTCATCCCCTTCTCCTCCTGCCCCCAATCCCTCCCAGCATCAGGGTCTTTTCCAATGAGTCAGTTCTTCACACAGGTGGCCAAAGTACTGGAGTTTCAGCTTCAGCATCAGTCCTCCCAATGAATATTCAGGACTGATTTCCTTTAGGATTTACTGGTTTGACCTCCTTGCAGTCCAAGGGACTCTCAAGAGTCTTCTCCAACACCACAGTTCAAAAGCATCAGTTCTTCAGTGCTCAGTTTTCTTTATAGTCCAACTCTCACATCCATACATGACCACTGGAAAAACCTAGCTGTGACTAACGGACCTTTGTCAGCAAAGTAATGTCTCTGTTTTTTAATATGCTGTCTAGGTTGCTCATAACTTTTCTTCCAAGGAGCAAGCATCTTTTTTAAATTTCATGGCTGCAGTCACCATCTGCAGTGATTTTGGAGCAGCAAAAAATAAAGTCTGTCACTGTTTCCATTGTTCCCCCATCTATTTGCTGTGAAGTAATGGGACCAGATGCCATGATCTTAGTTTTCTGAATGTTCAGCTTTAAGCCAACTTATTTACTCTCTTCTTTCACCTTCATCAAGAGACTCTTTAGTTCTTCTCCACTTTCTGCCATAAAGATAGTGTCATCTGCATATCTGAGGTTACTGATACTTCTCCAGCAATCTTGATTACAGCTTGTGCTTCATCCAGCCTGGCATTTCACATGATATACACTGCATATAAGTTAAATAAGCAGGGTGACAATATACAGCCTTGACATACTCCTTTCCCTATTGGAACCAGTCTGTTGTTCCATGTCCAATCCTAACTGTTGCTTCTTGACCTGCATACCGATTTCTCAGGAGGCAGGTAAGGTGGTCTGGTATTCCCATCTCTTTCAGAATTTTCCATAGTTTGTTGATATCCACACAGTCAAAGTCTTTAGCATAGTCAGTAAAGCAGAAGTAGATGTTTTTCTGGAACTTTCTTGCTTTTCCAGTGATCCAACGGATGTTGGCAATTTGATGTCTGGTTCCTCCGCCTTTACTAAATCCAGCTTGAACATCTGGAAGTTCACAGTTCACATGCTGTTGAAGCCTGGCTTGGAGAATTGTGAGCATTACTTTGCTAGTGTGTGAGATGAATGCAATTGTGCGTAGTTTGAACATTCTTTGGCATTGACATTCTTTGAGATTGGAGTGAAAACTGATCTTTTCCAGTCCTGTGGCCACTTCTGAGTTTTCCCAATTTGCTGGCATATTCAGTGCAGTGCTTTCACAGCATCATCTTTCAGGATTTGAAATAGCTCAACTGGAATTTCATCACGTCCACTAGCTTTGTTCATAGTGATGCTTCCTAAGGCCCACTTGACTTCACATTCCAGGATGTCTGGCTCTAGGTGAGTGATCACACCATTGTGTTTATCTGAGTCATGAAGATCTTTTTTGTATCTTTCTCATCCTAAATAAATGTGTGCAGCGATTGATCAATTGGACTTCCCAGGTGGCGCTAGTAGTAAAGAATTTTCCTGCCAATACAGGAGACACAAGAGATTTGGATTCAATCCCTGGGACAGGAAGATCCCCTGGAGTAGGAAATGGCAACCTTCTCCAGTATTCTAGCCTGGAAAATTTCATTGACGGAAGAACCTTGCAGGCTACAGTCCATGAAGCTGTAGAGTTGGACATGACTGAGCAACTAAGCACATAAGGATGGAATGTCTAAGTCCAATGGAATTAACATTGTATAGAATTTTTTGTTGCTTATTTTGTTTAACCTGAATGGACTCTGAGGTCCCTTTTATTGGAAAACAGTAGAGTACTGTTCCCTCTTGCTTAGTGGACTATATCTTGCCTAGTGATGAGACTGTAGAGGAGAATCAACTGAATCAGTTCTTGCATACTGAGTGCAACGATACTTGCCTGAGAAATGGTGGAGATGATCTTTGTGGCAAATATAATGAAAAGTAAAATGTGACTCTCAGTTTACTGGAGAAAGACAAATCTCATTCAAGCCATGTGTAAACATGGCAAAAATAAATCTCTTTGTAGGTATTTGGAAGAAAACAATAAAACTACTTAGTGAATGTTTATCATTTCAGAGTTCTATGCATATACAAGATACCTGGGTTAAACGGACCTCATGGGTGAAATAGGGCGTCCCCAGTGACTCAGAAATACGCAATGCAGGAGACTCACGAGACCTGAGTTTGATCCCCGGGTCAGGAAGATCACCTGGAGGAGTCAATGACAACCCACTCCAGTACTCCTACCTGGAGAATCCCAGGGACAGAGGAGCCTGGTGGATTATAGTCCATGGGGTCACAAAGAATTGGACATAACTGACTGAGCATTCACAGAGAGGTCAAATATACACACTGCCATTCCTATCATCTAGATGTCTTTTATCTTTATTTATTTTTATATCTTTTTGTTTATTTATTTTTAGTTGAAGTATAGCTGTTGTACAATATTACGTAAGTTACAGGTGAACGACATAGTGATTTTTAAAGGCTACATTCCTTTTATAATTACTATCATACACTGGCTATATTCTCTGTGCTGCACACTATAACCTTATAGATTATTTATTTTATACATGATAGTATGCACCTATTAATCCCCTAACCCTAGCTTGCTCCTCCCCTCTAGGTGTCTTTTAAACATCCTTTGAGCTCCTACCTCCTGAATGCAGACCTTTCATAGCCTGCTCACTACTCTGTTCCTCTTGTGCTGCCTGTACACTGCTCATAATCTTTTTGAAACACAATTGGGATCAAGTCACAATCCTTGTTCAAACCTCTAGTGACGACTCATTGTCCCAGGGTAACGTTCACGCTCTGTTGCCAGGTCCCCACAAAGGTTGTCATCATGTCTTACTAGCCCTTGCTTCTGTCTCTTGATTCAAGCAGTCACAAGTCCAGCTTATGAAAATACTGTCATGCCCTGAACATGGTATGTTTTCTCTGCCCAGAATATCTTTTCTTCTCATTAGTTTCAAGATCCATCTCTTCTACTCTCTCTATGCCGTCAAGGAATTCCCTTTGCTAAGTGATGTTCTTTCTCTTCCACATCTGACAAGGGTAACTCTGACATACCCTTTAACAGATGGACCATAATTACCTGTTCACGCAATCTATTGCCCTCTTTGTACTAGAACTTGAGGTTGGGGACAATTTTTTATTTTGTGTATTAGTGCTTCTCAAACTTCAGTGTACATATAAATAATCTGGAGCGCTTCTAAAATGTAGAATCTGAATCACCAGGTCATAAGTGAGGGCTGAGTAAGCATTTCCAAGAACTTCCCAAAAGAATATCAATGTTGTTAGCCTGTAGATCACACCAGGGAGATGTATTTTGGGCAGTTAATTTTGAATAAATGAATCAAAATGAAAAAAACAACCCAAATAAAACATATTGTCAGACTGTGTTCTACTTTATTTTTATTTTCTTTTTTTAAACAAGTGATTAATATTTTCATTCAGTCGATGTGTCAGCCTAGTCATCATTATATTTTTATAGCTTTAACATTTCCTCACATTGTAATATTGTTATATTTTTTCTTCTTTACATTTTTCCTTTTTTAGAATTAAATTTTGTTTTAACCAGGACTAATATTGCAAGAATCTATGACTACAATGGGGTAAAACTTAAATCTTGAAACAAAATTCTTAAAAAAAAATTTTGAATGTCTATAGACACTATTTTAATCATAACCAATGCTACATAAAATTGCATTGGGTTAAAACATATATTCAGAAGTTAATCAATGTACAGTGCTGATTCACTCAGAATGTTCTGTCATGTTTTTGAATAAGTGGTTTTTTTTTAAAAGAAATCAGCTAAACTTTAAAGAGGATGCTTGATTTTCATAGTCACTTCCCATTCTGATTAATATTCATTTACATGTGTACCACACAAACAAATTAGCTTACTACATCTGGGCTAATTTGTGCTCAAACTTAGATTTTCCACATTCTTTTCCTCTATGATTTAAAAAAAGATGAAATTCAGTTCTTTACAGCTGGAAAGAATCCATGGACATGTTCCACAAATTTTGAATATTTTACTCACTATCAACATCTCTACGTTGGAGACCAAATCCAAATGCTCAGATATATCAATTACATCCTAAGAAATTCAGATCAATCACCAAGAAGTTAATGGGAACATCTGATTATTTTTATGATGATAATGAACAAATCAGTGAAGACTAACACAACTCAATTAGAATCACAAAACTGATTCAATAGCAACAGTAACAAAAGATTGATTCAAGATAACTGGTTGATAACACCGGGTGAGATCGAGTTTGCTTCCACTGTATTGCTTAAGAACATTGATAAACAAACGTTCTATGTTTCATCAGAAAACCTGCAGCAATAAGGACCCTTTAAACTCCAAATCCTCGTGCTCAATAAATAATGCTATTTTCTCTCCTGTAAGGTCTCAGTTTCCTACTTAGTTGTTATGCCCTGCTTTGGCTGTGATTTATAGGTACTTTTAATTCCAAACATGTGAAATCTTTCGTCTTAAGGAGACACAGGTTATGTATTTGTTTTAGTGTACCTCAGGGAGCAAAGCCAATGTGCACTGACGCTTCTATTAGCAGTAGTAAGAATGGTGATTAAAGAGCTAGACATGTCTGGCTGATTCATCTGGTCTCTTTTCATTTCATTTTGTAGGGACTAAATGTAGCTTGAAGCAAAGTTTTATTTTAAATTAGCATTCAATGCTATCCAGCCAAGAAAGACTGTTTATTTATTTTTTCTCCCAAATGTGTTCCCTTGTACACAGAGAAATTCACGATCCGCTTTCCACTATGTGTGAACTTCTCAAGTCATATGAAAGAACTGCTAATCTGGAATGTAGGGAAAAGGTCCACTGTATGGCTAGAAGATCACCTTTCACCTTGTCACTTTAAAATCACAGACATGTGATGTGTGGATTGATCAGTGTTTAGAAACTTCTCAATTACTTGATAACATCAAGGGAATTCCCGGGCGATCCAGCGGTTAGAGCTTCCAGCAGCAGGGGCGTGTTCGAACCCTAGATGGGAAATTAAGATTCCACATGCTGCAGTGGCGTGGCCAACAACAAACAAACAAAAAAACAAAAAAGGACTCGAACTGGAGAGGCATCAGGTAATCTAAACTTCTGGCTTCAAGTGCAAAGGTTGAGTCACATTTGGCCTTCTCCCACTGGTCATGCGTTCTCCAATTTGCATGGTTCCCACTTGATAAATGTCTTGCATTTATGTGGCCTGCTTGATTCCTACATGCATCTTCCTGCTTTGAAGTTATCGGTTGTGTAAAACTTCATGACCGCACACAGAGACATGGAGGCGAGGGGCAGAGAACAGAGTGGGACTTACCCATCTGGATTTAGACAGAGACCAGGGAATACACCTCACTCAAAGGTTACTGTAAATATACTTGAATTAAGCTTGGATAAGGACACACATTTATAAATTTGAAGACCCTGATGCTGGGAAAAATTGAGGGCAAGAGGAGAAGGGGGTGACAGAGGATGAGATGGTTGGACGGCATCATTGACTCAATGGACACGAGTTTGAGAAAACTCAGGGAGATAGAGATCGACAGAGAAGCCTGGCGTGCTGCTCCTCATGGGTTCTCAAAGAGTCGGACATGACTTAGTGACTGAACAATGACAACAGGGGAACTTACTCTGAGAGGGAGCAATCCTAAGACTGAGGTCAAAGACATCAAGAGTCATCTTCACGAGCAGGGGCAGCAAATATAATGTGGCAGGACTCTGGCAGGTAAGGAGGGGGACTGTGGTGGGGAGTCATCTTTTGAGAGGAACTTTAAGGACTAGCAAGGAACTCTCCTGCAAGAATAGGGTGCAGGACCTCATTACCTGGGAGGGTAGACAGAATGAAGCAGAGACCCCCTTTGCTGAGAACTGAGGCTCATGACAACAAATGTAGGACTCTGACTCTTTGGGGAAAGCGATGTGGCAGCTCAATTGTTAAATCCAGGACAACCAGATATGCTGAGTTTTGGTAACCGGCAGGCTGAAGTTGTCGGTGCCTTCTCTAATTCAAGAATAGGGTCAAGAACCAGAGCTGGAAGCAGCCAAAAGATGGGAGATGTCCTTATATCTGACCTTGAGAACCTGGGGAAATGAATGCAGAGCAATTAGAGTAGCTCTGGGATGCCTAAGTGGGTGAAAGGAATATGGGAGAACTCTTGATTTCATACGTCCATTTAGACATAAGACTAAACTCTTATGTTTAGTTAGCATAAAGTCTGAAGTCTATTAAAAAAAAAAACAACTCAGGGTAGAAATCTGTGCAAACACATTATAACAAAGAGAATATATCAAATATCTCCCTTTGTCCTTCAGTGTCTGTTCAACCTGTATTAGCTAAACTCACATTGAGCGACCACTCATATATATAAATGAGAATTAGGGTTTGAAGTCCAGGGACTTCCCTGATGGTCCAGTGGTTGGAACTTCGTCTTCCAGTGCAGGAGCATGCAGGTTCCATCACTGGTCAGGGAGCTAAGACCCCACATGCCTTGCAGCCAAAAGACCAGAATATAAACAGTGGAAGCAATATTGTAACATGTTCAATAAAGACTTTAAAAAATGATTCACATTTAAAAAAAAATCTTAAAAATATAAAAGAATTTGAAGCTCACAGTTCTTGCCTTAATCCCCGACTTGGTCCTCCCCATGAGAGAAATAGCCCTTTGCCTCTTGAGCATTTGAGGGTTAACTAGCCAGGGAATGGATTACTGCTTAAGCAGAGGGAGAGATTAGATGAGGGATGATAACATGCAGCCCTGGGCTGTTATACCTCTGATAGGCATCTCTAATTGATTACAGCACTTGTTTCCTGCTCATCTTGGATAAGGCCTCGGAATCTCTCCCAATGCCATGCTCCAGGAGCCAATCAGTTAGGGTTGACACTGGAAATGAAATGCATCTGCCCTTCTTTTATTAGGGTTTTACTGCCAAGTTGCTGTGGATGAAGCCACTGACTGGGGAAGAGCATCCGTGTCCAGATTGAAAGCAGGCAAATTGCCAGTCAGGGAAGTTTACACCAGAATAAGAAAAGGTATATTAATTTGTGTTTATCCCTCCTTCTCTCCCCACCTCTACTATGTAGGTAAGCAGATCCCTTATAATTCCTTCCTTCCATTATTGCTGGGCAGAAAGCATGCATCCATGCATGCTCAGTTGCGTCTGACTCTTTGTGACCCCAGGGACTGTAGCCCGCCAGGCTCCTCTGCCCATGGGGTTTCCCAGGCAAGAATACTGGAGTGGCTTGCCATTTTCTCCTCCAGAGGATCTTCCTGATGCAGGGATTGGACCTGCATCTCCTGCATTGCTGGTGGATTCTCTACCACTGAGCCCCCAGGGAAGACTTACTGGAACACTTACAGTGGCTAAAGTCTTAGGCTTCAGGTAGAAGTACAGCTGAACTTACAGCATCCCTTGATGAAGGGGTGGTTGGCAAGACTTCACTTTGCCTTTGTGATCAGCACAAAATCTTTTCATGCAAGTTCAGGCAGGAGTGAATGTTGAAAGGAAATGGTTTGATGAGTGACAGACGTATTCCATCTGATCTTTGGATTCCTGCCTCATCCTTTTCCACCTTGCAACCTGTGCAACAACAGATTCCCTTGCCCTTTGGTTTCTGATCAGTTTTGGCCATAGGAATCCTGGCAGGAGAGAGAAGGGAGAAGAGGGAGGGATGCAGGACTACTTACCTCCCTGGCTCTGTCCTCATGTGGCTTCCTGGAGCTAGTTTGTCCCTGCACCAGTGATCACTGCCGCTGTCTACATCAGCCTGCCACTCTGTCCTCTCCTTCCCACTCTGCAGACTGCTCCTCCCCTCATGCCTCTGGGCAAATTGGCTATAACTGCTCTGTTGTTATCGGACTCATGATACTTCCCTCTTCCTGTGGCTTCCCCTCTCCTAATTTGAAGACATCATCTCTTTCCTGTTGGGACTTGATCGGTACAGGTTGTTTATTTATAGTCTCCTTCTACCCACGTCCCTGTAGGATTATCACTGAAATGAGCCTAAATAGCTCCTTCTTCCCTTCTTTCTTTTTGGAACACACAGAAAAGAATCTTTTTCTTCAGTTTTAGCTTTTACAAAAGACAGGTGGTACTGTTACACTGGGGGCTTCCCAGGTGGTTCAGTGGTAAAAAAAAAAAAAAAAAAAAAAATCCACCTGCAATGCAGGAGACCCAGGAGACATGAATTTGATCCCCAGTCCAGAAAGATCCCCTGGAGGAGGAAGCAGCATATCACTCACTCCAGCATTGTTGCCTGGGGAATCCCATGGACAGAAGGACTGAGCAACTGAGCACAAGACTTCATCTATCCCTGGATGTCTGGGATCCCTTACTCTGAATGGTAGACCACCATGTCATTCACATCTCTGAGAAAAAGAGTAAGTTCAGAACCAGTTGCTAATCTGTGGAAGGTCTTTATAATTTCCCTTTCTCAGTTCACAGTAATTCTGTTAAATGGCCATGGGTTCCTCTGGGAAGGAACTGGTGACTCATTTTAGGTTTCTTTCGACCAGCCCTAAGTTTGTTCACCTATGTATGTCAAGCATCACCTCTTTCATTTCTTGAGAGTCTATAATCAATACACTACTAATGCATATTCTTGGCAATCAAAACCACCTCTAAGACAGTGTCATCGATAAGCTATACTAAGATGTTTAAGGAATTCATAGTGTCAATCATATATGTCATACTAGAGAACCGAGAAAATGTCTGCAAGCGTGTGTGCCTCATCCCTTCAGTTTTGCCCACCTCTTTGTGACCCTATGGTCTGTAGCCCACCAGGCTCTTCTGTCCATGGGATCTCTAGGCAAGGATACTAGAGAGGGTTGCCACTTCCTTCTACAGGGGATCTCCCCAACCCAGGGACTGCAGGCAGAGTCTCTGCTGTTGAGCTACCAGAGAAGCCCAAGAAAGAGTATAGATACTCCAATTCATGTCATAAAGCTAGAATAACTTTAATTCTAAAACCCCAAAAGACAGTATTATAAAGGAATAGACAGGCCAATATTATCATGGATATATTTGCAAAGTTTCTAAACAAATTATCAGTAACCCAAATCTAGCAATGTACACCTGGATTAATGGCTCAGTTGAAATTATCCTAAGACTTGCTCAAGTATTCGAAAATCAATGAATGCAATTCACTGCAACTGAATAAAAAGAAAACTATATGATTATCTCAATAGACAGAAAAATACTTTATATAATTCAAAATCTGTTCATAATAAAGAATAGATATATGAAACTAAAGAGACAAGACTGAGTGACTGAGCACGTGAAAATAAAACTAAAAATTATTTTGAGCTAAATGGCTCACCATAATGAACTTAGTGATAGATGGATGATCTTTTCAATGATTTGTGTCAGGTCAACTGTATATCTGTGTTCAAAAAGTGAAGCTTGACCTCTGCCTTTCACCTTAAAGAGCAATTCTTTGTGATGAAGAAAAGGTCATGACCTAAATCAATTAAACTTGTAGAAATTAACAGATGGAAATATTTTCATAATATTGGGATAGGCAAGGATTTTTAAATAGGATACCAAATGTCCCAATTTGGTATAAAAGACAAGATTTATAAACTAGATCTTTTTTTTAAAAAAGACCCTGTTAAGAAAGTGAAATGACAACTCCTAGGAGGAGACATTTGTGATACAGAAATCCAAAGGAGGCCCCATGCTTTGGAGTCAGATGGTTTAGGTTAAAACTCCCATACAGTGTCTGTGTGAACTCTGGATCAATTATTTAAACTCTTTGGGCTTCATTTATTTCATATAAAATGGAGATGATAATGGATACACTCTAAAGATTATATGTGATAATATATAGTGTTTCTCTATAGTTTTCAACTATATGAGCTAACAAATTTCCTTTATTGTTAAAAAGACAAAAAACAAAGTAGGACCCATATCCAGAATATATATATATTTAAATGTCTACAAATAAATTATAAAAGTTAGACTCTGAAAACGGGTAAAAGACTTGAACCTCACTTCACAAAAAAAGTGAAAGTGAAGTCGCTCAGTCGGGTCCGACTCTTTGTGATGCCATGGACTGTAGCCTACCAAGCTCTTCTGTCCATGGAATTTTCCAGGCAAGAGTACTGGAGTGGGTTGCCATTTCCTTCTCCAGAGGATCTTCCTGACCCAGGGATCAAATCCAGGTCTCCAGCATTGTAGGCAGACTCTTTACCATCTGAGCTTCCAGGGAAGCCGTATTTCACAAAATAGGATACCCAAATGCTCCCCTAAATATATAGATACATCACTGATATAATATTATCAGTGATTATATTAATAAAAGGTGGAAACTGAAATCACAATATGATATTGCCACACTCCCATCAGATAGGCTAACACTAAAAAGCTGATGATGCCCAGTATTCTACCAGAGGAAGTGATTACTTGGTGCAACCAGTTTACAAAACTGTTTTTTGGCATTTAGCAAAGCTCAGCACCTACTTTATTAGCCAGCAACTCTACCCCTGAGTACATATCAGATGAATACTTATATTCACCAAAATATATGTTCAAGAATCACCAGAGGAGCTTTTTCATAACTGCCCCAAATTAGAAAAAACCCAATTAGCCATCAAAACTAGAATGAAATAAATTGTATTGTATGCATACAATACAGTTATGCAGAAATGGAGAACAAACAACCCAAACTACTTTATACATACAATAACATGAATGAACTGGAAGAGAAAATGGCAATCCACTCCAATAGTCTTGCCTGAAAATCTTATGAACAGAGGAACCTGGAAGGCTATATAGTCCTGCTGCTTTTGCTGAGTCGTTTCAGTCGTGTCTGACTCTGTGCAACCCCATAGACGGCAACCCATCAGGCTCCCCTGTCCCTGGGATTCTCCAGGCAAGAACACTGGAGTGGGTTGCCATTTCCTTCTCCAATGCATGAAACTGAAAAGTGAAAGTGAAGTCGCTCAGTTGTGTCCGACTCTTGGTGACCCCATGGACTGCAGCCCACCAGGTTCCTCCATCCATGGGATTTTCCAGACAAGATTACTGGAGTGGGGTGCCATTGCCTTCTCCGCTATATAGTCCATGGGGTCACAAAAGAGTCAGACATGACTTAGTGAGTAAACAACAACAAATAGACAAAGAAAAATCAATGGTTTTTATTTTCAATCATCTAAACTCTCCCGGAGAATTTGACTATACCATCAAATAGCAACTAAGTAAAGGTACATCTGTTCTATAGGGTTTCCCAACATGCGGGTTCATTAGATCTGTCCACTGTCTTTCTCCCTTTTAATATTTCTGTATTTGGTCCTCTCTCTTGGCTTGTGAAGCAGATGGTCTTTGTCAGTTGAATTATACCAGACCTTTGAATTTTCCCCACAAGCATACCTATGCTCCAACCGCTTTTTTTCTATAGGCCAGAATAATATACCCATCATCTTTATGCTTGCAAATGGTACACCAGATGAATGCTAAAGCAGAAATGATATACAGATACCTAATGAATACACAAATGACTCAGGAGATACAGAGTCAACTGAAATTGTCTCCCGTGATTTGGGTAAATTTAACAAAGAAAGAGGGTTAGCTTTGTCTACGACTCTCTTTTTTATTTCATTTGATCATGATTTGGTGAGTTTGAGGAAAATGCATTTTAGATTGCTTGAGTTTTGGTCTGCACACATTAAGTCATTCATGAGTGAATACCTACTATTGCTAGGGACCAGGGACATAAAATTAATGATGTATGGTTTTTCCATGAGCTCAAGTAGGTAATTTAAAAACTGTAATTTGTTAAAAAGTACGGGTAAACAGTTTTATGAAAACACAAGAAAGAAAGAATTTAACTCTCCCCTGAAAGGTCAGGGAATATATATTTAGTTAAAACTATTCATCTGGGTCAGGAAGATCCCCTGGAGAAGGAATAGGCAACCCATTCCAGTATTCTTGGGCTTCCCTGGTGGCTTAGGCAGTAAAAAACCCACCCGTAATGCAGGAGATCTGGATTTGGGCATGAAAACCCACTTCAGTAATTGGGAGACTCCCCATGAACAGAGGAACCTGTCCATATCCACGTGGACAGGAAAGGCAATGGGATCTAAGAAGAGGACATGCCCCAACCAATGACGGTTCGATTCTCAATCAACTGAGATCCTTTTTCAGCACACACACACACACACACACACACACACACACACACACATTACTGTAAATATGTTGACTATTATTGATGAAATGGAATTACAGAAAGAACCACCTAAAGTAAATCATAGTCTCTAATTTACTAAGATCAAAAATTCAGTGTCTTACTTAAGACAATCAGAATTGTGCTTTGGGGAAAGTTTAGAAAGCAAAATGAAGAAGAGAAGTAGGTCAAGTGAGTGAGTGCTCAAGACTGAAAAGCCTCCAAGAGACAGTAAACCTGAAGACATTTGCCCTTTAGTATGGCAGGAAAGCCACCCCTCGTGTATTTCTTAGACCTATGATAAACAGTCCCTTTACCCACAGCTAGTTAAAGCAGGGGTGCTGGGCAGATAACTCCATGCATGCCAAAGTCCTTCCAGGATCAGGAATTGGTTTTATTAACCTTGTTTAAGGGTATGCAAATTTTAGCACACCTTTGGCTCAGTGGTAAAGACTCTGTCTGCCAAGGCAGGAGATGTGGGTTCAATCCCTGGGTTGGGAAGATCCCTTGGAGATAAAAACATTAACCCACTCCAGTATTCTTTCCTGGGAAATCGCAGGGACAGAGGAGTCTGGTGGGCTACAGTCCATGGAGTCTCAGAGTCAGATACGACTTAAGGACTAAACAATAATAACAATGTCATATTGCATCAATAACTTTTTCTGAATTTGTGTGGGTCTCAAAGTTCTTCCCAGGCCCTGGATCACTAGATTCTTTACTTTTCTCCATGGGTCTGACACTTAGAAGGGAATCTCCTATAATATTCCCAGTAGTAGGAATCTCTGCTTTATTCTCACCACACCCACTAACTCCAAGGCTGCGTTCTCTTGTGTACCAAAATGGTACTCAGTGTACTGGAGGGGCAACACTTTTCCCTCCTGCTTGATGCTGTACAAATGAATTAGGTCTTCAAACTGATCTCTGTAACACTGAGCTAGCTCTGCATTGAAGCCACCCATAACTTATCCCCCTGCTGTGACACTCTGGCTTTGTTCTTAGCTCCAGGACTTTGTTCTTAGCTCCAGGACTAATTTGCTGACCTTGAACTTTTTGAAACACAGTTTTCATTTGCTCCCATTCCTCCTGGCTTCCTGCTCACTGAGCCTGATCCTTGTGTCTATACGCTGGGTGTAGACCACTGTGTTGGGACCCTTAACTGGATTTGCTTTGATTCTGATTGCAAAGACCTGCTACATATTAGATGATGATAATAATAAGGTCTTGTGTGAGAGGCTTTCTGTACATTATCACATTTAATATTCACAACATTTTAAGGTTATCCATCACCTTCCTGACTTTTTAAATGAAGAAACTGCAGGTCAGAGAGTAAGACATCTGCTGGAGGTCACACAGTGAATACACAGAAGCTCAGGTTGTCTCCTTCCACAGAAGAAGACAAATTCCTACAAATCATGACATACCCTGCATCCCTGTATATAGAGACAGAGGAGATTCTGAATTATAAACCCCCCTCCACCAGTCCGAAAGGCCATAACTCTATCCATCACTTTGCCAGCATTTCTCTTAGTTCTCATCAGTCAATTGTCTCCTTGTGTGGGGAGATCTTCAGCCTGCCCTCGAGCATTGTCCAGATGCATGCTGGTGTTCTGTACAAACCCCTCCAGGAACTAATTTTGCAAGAAACATCTCAAGGCAACAAAGAGTGAGATACTTAGTGGAAGGGCGCTCTAGGAAGGAAAGGAGCAAATAAAGAAACAGCAGGATTCTCAAGAGGAAATCCTTTGATTCCTATTATGAAGGTACCTTGTTAAATGAAAAAGGTGTAGCATGAGTGTACATTTGCTGCCTCTTATGTATGAAACACATGCAAACACTGGCTTTTTTAAAGTACTGGGACGATCAACTAAAAACTAACAAAAATCATTATTCATCATGGAAGTGAAAAAGAAAATGAAGAGGATTATTCTTTGTTTAATGGTCTTGACTTTGGAACCATGGAACCATGGAAATGTTCCATGGAACATTGGAACCATGGAAATGTTCCATGGAACATTGGAACCATGGAAATGTTCTGCTGCTGCTGCTAAGTCACTTAATCGTGTCCAACTCTGTGTGACCCCATAGATGGCAGCCCACCAGGCTCCCCCATCCCTGGGATTCTCCAGGCAAGAACACTGGAGTGGGTTGCCATTTCCTTCTCCAATGCATGAAAGTGAAAAGTGAAAGTGAAGTTGCTCAGTTGTATCAGACTCTTAGCAACCCCATGGACTGCAGCCTACCAGGCTCCTCTGTCCATGGGATTTTCCAGGCAAGAGTACTGGAGTGGGGTGCCATTGCCTTCTCCATGGAAATGTTCTACATTACTATAAATAAAAAGGGGAACATAGTCACAATCTCCGGAATTACAAAGCAGAATTAAAGCCGTGAACACAGTTGTGTGTGAAGTTGGCAGCATAATGACACAGAAAAATTAGTACCAATTACTTCTAACCACAATAATTTGAGTAATTCTACTATACATGTCTAATAAAATAATCCCAAGAATACAAGAAACTGCTAAGAAACTTTAGACTATTTTAGTAATAATGTTGGTATTAGTGTTTTGAAAATATTAGATAAATGAAAGTGAAAGTGTTAGTTGCTCAGTCGTGTCCATTTGTGACCCCATGGACTGTAGCCTGCCAAGGTCCTCTGTCCGTGGAATTCTCCAGGCATGAATACTGGAGTGGGTAGCCATTCCCTTCTCCAGGGGATCTTCCTGACCCAGGGTTTGAAACTGGGTCTCCTGCATTGTACACAGATTCTTTACCATCTGAACCACCAAGAAAGTCCATTAGATACATATTTAAAAATAAAATTAAATAGGTAATTAGTGCAATTAAGGGGAAAGAGTCTCAGAGTAAGACAAAACGCATATAAAATCAAGAAAGGAAGGTAAATTACTATAATTTTTCATTTGAATTGGAAGTATCAACATGAATTTAGAATTTTTTGTCTTTCTATAAAAACATGTATTTCCTGGCCTTGTTTTTGGGAAAAAAAAAAATGTCTAGAAGTAATAACAACCCAGTGGCAACTGCAATGTTGGCATCCAGATTGTTGCTTTATATGCTATTTCTCACCAAAAGGAATCAGGATGTCTCAGAAAAAATGGCTCATTTCCTCTCTGGGACAGAATTTCTATAAGAGCCAGAAATACCTTGGTGCACAAGACAAACTGGTGAGATTATAGTAGAAAGCCATAGGAGCCAACCTGAATGGGGTCCCAGTGGCCAAAACAATTGGCACAAATTAAGCATCAAAAAGAAAAATGAATTCAATGGATTAAAATATATAAATTACATTATAATTCATAGAACTATTCCTTTAATAGGTTAACTCTGAGTGTTGCTAGGATACCAAGTCATTGTTTGAAAAGTAAGCAAATAAAAGTAAGACATCAAGTATTTATCTTGTCTTTTATACAAATTATGTTTCAGAATAGCTAAATAGTTGGTAAAAGACTATTCTTTATATGTGAATTCCAGTTCATAAAAGCAGAAAATAATAGAATTAGAAATTATTACTTTGCAACTCATAATGAAACAGTGTTTGTAGTTAACACTAATTATTGGCTGCTTAAGCCAGTAGATGAAAAGTTGATGGTGAATTTTATAATGGATGGATTAGGCTGGTGAAACGAGACCCAGACATTTGGGCCTCCTGATCTAAGGCAATATGAAGTACAGACTTCCAACCATGAGGCAATTTTGCAAAGAAAAAGAAAAAGTTGAATTTAATCAAGATTCTAACTACCAATTTATAGGAATGATAAAGGATAAGCAGTGTATTAAATCACAAAGATGCAATTGGTCCAAATCATAAAATAGGGAACTCTTTAAGATGAATTAGATGACTTCTTCAATAAATACTTAGCACTAAAAAGAGAAATCTTAAAAGATTCTTATCAACCGCATGTAATGTGTGCAGTGTATGGACTCTGATTTTTAGGAATCTAAGCGTGAAAAGAATTTGCTGAGACTCTATTACATACTTTTAGGGATTTATAATTAATTTTTATGTGTAATAATAATACAGTCCTAATACTTTAAAAAGGGCTTCACTAGTGGTAAGGAACCCGCCTGCCAATGCAGGAGACATAAGAGATTCAGCTCTGATCCCTGGGTCTGGAAGATCTTTTGGAGGAGGCCAGTCAACCCATTCCTGTATTCTTGCCTGAAGAATCCCACTGACAGAAGAGCCTGGCCAGTCATGGTCCATAGGGTTGCAAAGAGTCAGGCACAACTGAAGCAATTTAGCACACAATACTTAGAAAAGAAAAGAAAAAAAAAAAACTTTGTTAATGATACACACTGAACAAAAAGAAGAATGAAATATGATGCTCAGGCTTTTCCTGATAATAACCCATACCTTGGTCCCAGAAGTAGAGCCTGAGATGAGGATTTAATGCAAGAAATACAGCTCGGAAGCAGGGCTAGGCAAGGCTGGTAGTGGGCGTGGTCAGGGGTGCACACAGGGAGCGGAAGTCAACAAGCGTGTGCTGTGCTAAGTCGCTCCGTCTTGTCTGCCTCTTTGAGACCCTATGGACGGAAGCCCGCAAGGCTCCTCTGCCCGTGGGATTATCTAGGCAAGAACACTGGAGTGGGTTGCCCTGGCCTCCTCCAGGGGATCTTCCAGACCCAGTGATCTAACCAGTGTCTCAGGTCTCCTTCATTGGCAAGTGGGTTCTTTTCCACTAGTTCTATCTGGGAAAACCCAACATGGGTGTAATTTCAGGCGAACTGTCGTGAAAGGTAGCTTCAGCTCTGATTATCAGGGCAACTCTGAAGTTACACCACAAAGCCTCTCTGTCCTGAAGCAGAGAGCTTGTTCTCACGTGTCTCACCCATCCACCACTGGCTAAGGATCACTTCAGTTCAGTTCAGTTCAGTCGCTCAGTCATGTCCGACTCTGCGACCCCATGAATTGCAGCATGCCAGGCCTCCCTGTCCATCACCAACTCCCAGAGTTCACTCAAACTCATGTCCATGGAGTCGGTGATGCCATCCAGCCATCTTATCCTCTGTTGACCCCTTCTCCTCCTAACCCTCAATCCCTCCCAGCATCAGAATCTGTTTCAATGAGTCAGCTCTTTGCATGAGGTGGCCATAGTATTGGAGTTTCAGCTTTAGCATCGGTCCTTCCAATGAACACCCAGCACTGATCTCCTTTAGAATGGACTGGATGGACCTCCTTGCAGTCCAAGGGACTCTCAAGAGTCTTCTCCAGCACCACAGTTCAAAAGCATCAATTCTTCAGCGCTCAGCTTTCTTCACAGTCCAACTCTCACATCCATACATGACCACTGGAAAAACCATAGCTTGACTAGACAGACAGTTGTTGGCAAAGTAATGTCTCTGCTTTTGAATATGCTGTCTAGGTTGGTCATAAAGTTCCTTCCAAGGAGTAAGCTTCTTTTAATTTCATGGCGGCCATCACCATCTGCAGTGATTTTGGAGCTCCCCAAAATAAAGTCTGACACTGTTTCCACATCTATTTCCCATAAGTGATGGGACCAGATGCCATGATCTTAGTTTTCTGAATGTTGAACTTTAAGCCAACTTTTTCACTCTCCACTTTCACTTTCATCAAGAGGCTTTTTAGTTCCTCTTCACTTTCTGCCGTAAGAGTGGTGTCATCTGCATATCTGAGGTTATTGATATTTCTCCTGGCAAACTTGATTCCAGCTTGTGCTTCTTCAGTCCAGCATTTCTCATGATGTACTCTGCATAGAAGTTAAATAAGCAGGGTGACAATATACAGCCTTGACGTACTCCTTTTCCTATTTGGAACCAGTCTGTTGTTCCATGTCCAGTTCTAACTGTTGCTTCCTGACCTGCATACAGGTTTCTCAAGAGGCAGGTCAGGTGCTCTGGTATTCCCATCTCTTGAAGAATTTTCCACAGTTTATTGTGATCCACACAGTCAAAGGCTTTGGCATAGTCAAGAAAGCAGAAATAAATGTTTTTCTGGAACTCTCTTGCTTTTTCCACGATCCAGCGGATATTGGCAATTTGATCTCTGGTTCCTCTGCCTTTTCTAAAACCAGATTGAACATCTGGAAGTTCATGGTTCACGTATTGCTGAAGCCTGGCTTGGAGAATTTTGAGCATGACTTTACTAGCGTGTGAGATGAGTGCAATTGTGTGGTAGTTTGAGCATTCTTTGGCATTGCCTTTCTTTGGGATTGGAATGAAAACTGACCTTTTCCAGTCCTGCGGCCACTGCTGAGTTTTCCATATTTGCTGGCAACTTGAGTGCAGCACTTTCACAGCATCATCTTTCAGGATTTGAAACAGCTCAACTGGAAGTTATGACCAACCTAGATAGCATATTCAAAAGCAGGGATATTACTTTGCCAACAAAGGTCCATCTAGTCAAGGCTATGGTTTTTCCAGTAGTCATGTATGAATGTGAGAGTTGGACTGTGAAGAAAGCTGAGTGCCAAAGAATTAATGCTTTTGAATTGTGGTGTTGGAGAAGACTCTTGAGAGTCCCATGGACTGCAAGGAGATCCAACTGGTCCATTCTGAAGGAGATCAGTCCTGGGTGTTCTTTGGAAGGACTGATGCTAAAGCTGAAACTCCAATACTTTGGCCACTTCATGCGAAGAGTTGACTCACTGGAAAAGACTCTGATGATGGGATGGATTGGGGAAAGGAGGAGAAGGGGATGACAGAGGATAAGATGGCTGGATGGCATCACCGACTCGATGGACATGAATTTGAATGAACTCTGGAAGCTGGTGATGGACAAGGAGGCCTGGCGTGCTGCAGTTCATGGGGTCGCAAAGAGTCGAACATGACTGAGCGACTGAACTGAACTGAACTGAACTGGAATTCCATCACCTCCACTAGCTTTGTTCGTAGTGATGCTTCCTAAGGCCAACTTGACTTCACATTTCAGCATGTCTGGCTCTAGGTGAGTGTGAGTGGTCACACCATCATGATTATCAGGGTTGTGAAGCTGTTTTTTGTACAGTTCTCCTGTGTATTCTTGCCACCTCTTCTTACTATCTTCTGCTTCTGTTAGGTCCATACCATTTCTGTCCTTAATCGAGCCCATCTTTGCAGGATATCTTCCTTTGGTATCTAATTTTCTTGAAGAGATCTCTAGTCTTTCCCATTCTGTTGTTTTCCTCTATTTCTTTGCATTGATCACTGAGGAAGGCTTTCTTATCTCTGCTGGCTATTTTTTGGAACTCTGCATTCAGATGCTTATATCTTTCCTTTTCTCCCTTGCTTTTCACTTCTCTTCTTTTCACAGCTATTTGTAAGGCCTCCTCAGACAGCCATTTTGCTTTTTTGCATTTCTTTTTCTTGGGGATGGTCTTGATCCCTGACTCCTGTACAATATCACGAACCTCCGTCCATAGTTCATCAGGTACTCTGTCTACCAGATCTAATCCCTTAAATCTATTTCTCACTTCCACTGTATAATCATAAGGGATTTGATTTGGGTCTTACCTGAATGATCTAGTGGTTTTCCCTACTTTCTTCAATTTAAGGCTGAATTTGGCAATAAGGAGTTCATGATCTGAGCCACAGTCAGCTCCTGGTCCTTTTTTTCGCTGACTGTATAGAGCTTCTCCATCTTTGGCTGCAAAGAATATAATCAAGCTGATTTTGATGTTGACTATCTTGTGATGTCCATGTGTAGAGTCTTCTCTTGTGTTGTTGGAAGAGGGTGTTTGCTACGACCAGTGCGTTCTCTTGGCAAAACTCTATTAGCCTTTGCCCTGCTTCATTCTATACTCCAAGGCCAAATTTGCCTGTTACTCCAGGTGTTTCTTGACTTCCTACTTTTGCATTCCAGTCCCCTATAATGTAAAGGACATCTATTTTGGGTGTTATTTCTAAAGGGTCTTGTAGGTCTTCACAGAACTGTTCAACTTCAGCTTCTTCAGCATTACTGGTTGGAGCCTAGGCTTGGATTACTGTGATATTGAATGGTTTGCCTTGGAACGAACAGAGATCATTCTGTCATTTTTGAGATTGCATCCAAGTACTGCATTTTGAACTCTTTTGTTGACCATCATGGCTACTCCATTTCTTCTAAGGGATTCCTGCCCACAGTAGTAGATATAACTCAGTAGATCTGAGTTAAATTCACCCATTCCAGTCCATTTTAGTTTGCTGATTCCTAGAATGTCGACATTCACTCTTGCCATCTCCTGTTTGACCACTTCCAATTTGCCTTGATTCATGGACCTGACATTCCAGGTTCCTAAGCAATATTGCTCTTACAGCATCAGACCTTGCTTCTATCACCAGTCATATCCACAAATGGGTATTGTTTTTCTTTGGCTCCATCCCTTCATTTTTTCTGGACTTATTTTTCCACTGATCTCCAGTAGCATATTGGGCATCTACTGACCTGGGGAGTCCCTCTTTCAGTATCCTATCATTTTGCCTTTTCCTACTGTTCATGGGGTTCTCAAAGCAAGAATGCTGAAGTGGTTTGCCATTCCCTTCTTCAGTGGACCACATTCTGGAAGATGTAAACTCCCAGGTGCTCCTGAGCAAAGCAGTTCCAGAACCCAAGGGCAGGCATTGGAAGAGGAATCTCATGTGTGAGTCTTCGGATATAAAAGCACACTGAAGCTTGGACAGGGACACAATGATGGTAAATGGATCTGAGAGCATCTGAGTTGGGCATCTACAGTGTCTATATTAAGGGCCCTCCAGTAGAGAGAGGGAATGTGGGTGGTGATTGAGGAAAAAACAAGATGCACATAATATCGAGACATGTTGGAGCAAGATGAACATGCTGGAAATTTTCCATAAAAACTTGGAAAAAGTAAGCAATCATGAATGTCTCACCTGTTAAATATATTGCATGATACAAGCAATTCTAATCTTGAAAAGATTCATTGGCTGTGAAAGTTTGTTCCCATTCAGTTGTTGAGAACTTGGAAAGAATTTACCTGTGGAAACAATGTCATATGGTGGTTAGTTCCTAGGATAACCCACAGAAGACACATCTGCCCATAATTGGGAGGGGGTCCATATGCTCACAATGAAACATAGTGGAAAACACCACAGAGGCAACACAAGTAATTAAATCACACCATACTTCCGAGAAAGAAACTGCTTTTGCTTTGTCATTGATGCTTTTAGGGAAAGCAGCTGTTCTTTTTTTTTTTAAAGCTTTTTATTTTATATTGGAGTATAGTTGATTAACAATATTGTGATTCTTTCAGGTGAACTGCAAAGCGACTCAGCCATACATATACATGTATCCATTCTCCCCCCAAACCTTTCTCCCATTCAGGCTGCCACTTAACAGAGCAGAGTTCCCTGTGCTGTATAGTAGGCCATTCCTGGTTATCCATTTAATTTTGTTTGGTTATCGACTTTAATTACAGCAGTGGTGTCCATCCCAAACTCCCTATCTTCCCTCTGTCCTTCCCCCTGACAACCATGTTCTCTAAGTCTATGAGTCTGTTTCTCTTTTGTAAATAAGCTCATTTCTTTTCAGATTCCACATATAAGGGATGTCATATGATAGTTCTCCTTCTCTGTCTGACTTACTTCACTCAGTAGGACAATCTCTATGTCCATCCATGTTGCTAAAGCAGGTGTTCTTAGAGCTCCTTTGGTTTCAGTTTTTTTCTCTGCCAGAAGGCCACTTTACAACTTAACCATCAGCTAAGAGATGGTTGGAGGCGTGTGTTCAGGAGGGGTGTTTACTTTTTAATATCAACAACCAAGGGGTTGCTATTGCTGCTGCTGTCTCAGGTGGTGTCACACTCAATGCTCAAATCACAGATTTCCTAACACAAAGTGCTCTCTGCCCCCTTCAACACCCCACACCCTGCTTGCTTCCACTTGAAACAAGGTGAAAGTTTTGGTTAGAAGGTAAAGTATGAGGGGAGACTTCCATAAAATGAGCTTGTCTGTTTCAACACACTGTAGTACCTGGGCGTAAAGTTTGGTCTCTTATGAATCCATCTTTCATCTGCTCCTTCATGAATGCACTATGACTCAGATGATTGCTATTAACTAACATCCAGGCCTTTTTCTACTCGAATAAATATTTCCTATCCAAGCAGTATGTCATGCACACACACTGTTGAGTTCAATGCTCATTAAAAATACTTGGCACCTTTATACAGATGAGGGTCAGGATGATGGGGTACCTCACCTAAGTCATGCTGCTGGTAAAATATAGAGCCAGGATATATGCTTGTCTGACTCTAACTGTCCACGTTCTTTTCTATTCTGCCTCAAGAAGAGCTGGGGAGATGTGGCATGGTCCATCCTTCCTTTTTCTGACCATTTTCTAGATATCCTTTGGAAAAGTTGTCATTGCTTTACCAAGAACTAGGATAATTTTCTTTCCATCAAAGGATGCATAACAGCTCTATGTGATATATACTATTGCTGTCCCTATTTTAAAGATAAGGACAGATGCCAAGGAATTAAATTTAGTCAAAGTCACCTGGGTAAATAAGTGGCAGGACTGGCTTCAGAATATAATATGATCATAAGGGCTTCCTTGCTGACTCAGATGGTAAAGAACCTGCTTACAATGTAGGAGACCTGAGTTTGATCCCTGGGTTGGGAAGATCCCCTGGAGAAAGGAATAACTACCCATTCCAGTGTTCTTGCCTACAGAATTCCATGCACAGAGGAGCCTGGTGGAGTACAGTCCATGGGGTTGTGAAAAAGTCAGGTACCACTGAGCACATGGGCACACACAGTATGACTCTAAGGCCTGAACCAGTATGCAATCAGCCTCACAAGGACTGAAGGTTTAGCTCAATGGCAAGGCAACAATATTCCCAGGAGGGCTCATCAGTAAGTCCAGACCACTGCTAGTCTAGCCAATACTTTTGTGGAAGATTGCATTTTCCAAAGATAGTGGCAACACTGTTTCCCATCTGATGTGCTCTTCTTAAAATATGAGCTAGGTAGTCCTTCTGTTGTGTGGAGTAGGGTCTGTTTCCTCTCACTTGGACCTGGGCTGATCTTTGCAACTGTCTCCACTAATTGAGTCTGGAACCAAGGACACTGTATGGCTTCCAAGGCTGAGTTGTAAAACTACCAGCACTCCCGCCTTATTATCTTAGAATGCTTGTCCTTGGAGCTCACCAGGACTGTAAGGAAGCCCTAAGCAGTCCACGGAGAGCTACATGGAGGGGAAACCGAGTTCCCCAATCCATGGCCCTGGTTGACCTCCCAGTCAATGGGCCAGCACCGAATCTTCAGTCACAGATGGGTACTGCCTTGAAAGTGACTCTTCTGTTCTCCACTTAACCTGCCCCACCCAGCTGACATTACATGGAACCTGCTCAGCTCTACTCAAAACGCAGATTTGTGAGCAGCATATAAGACTGATGTTGTTTTAAGACCTTAAGTCTTGAGGGGTTTAACACATTAATAATTCATATTAATATATTGCAGCTGTAAGACATTATAACAGTTCCGAAAGCAATGTCCTCTCAGAATGATATCTGGTGCCTAACAGTGGTGGTGGTGATGTTAGTAGGACTGGGATAGGATAAATGATTGACATTGATGAGTCAGGTACCTTACCTGGTTCACCACACACCATATCTGGTCTGTTTCCTAAATTAACCCTGTGCAGAAAGTGCTCTAAGTTTACAGGGAAGGGACCTGAAGTCCAGAGAGTTCAGCCCCTTCATTATCTGACATTCTTGGCATCAACAGATGCCAAGTGAAACTGCGGTTTAAGTAAGGCCTTTTGGAATCTAAACACCTGTCTCATCACTAATATTTTACTTCTGCCTTGAATCCTGGTCCATTAAAAGATGGTGACTACATGTGGTAAACTAAAAAAAGCAGAGGACTGAAGAGGCTAATTAAAAACAGAAGCTTTCCTCAGGTCTAGGATAGTAGAGTACACTGTTGACTGTGGAAGTCACACCAAAAATGTGGTTCCCAACTGGAATATAATAATAAGAAGACTGGTGGTGACGATGGTGATGAAGATGATGGGATAGCTACCACTGATGGAGTAAATATTAAAAATATAGTGTATTTTAAAAAAAGCCAGGAAAGCAAGCGCCAGGTTCTACCATGTCAGGTGCTTCATGCAGATAAACTCTTCAGCCATTCTAGGATGTATGTGCTATTGAATCCCCACACAGGATGAAAGCACTGAGAGTCACACGGGGCGCAAAAAGTTCTTACCTTTTTTAAATTGGAGTATAGTTGCTTTACAATGCTGTGTTAGTTTCTGCTATATAGCAAAGTGAATCAGCTCTCTCTGTGTGTGTATGTGTATATATATCCACTGTTTTTTTATTTCCTTCCCATTTAGGTCGCCACAGAGCACTGAGTAGAGTTTCTTGTGTTATACGGTAGATTCTCATTAGTTATCTATTTTATGCATAGAAGTGTATATATGTCAATCTCAATCTCCTACACCTTCCCCTTACCCCCTTCAATATTTATTTAAAATTAATATTTAAATTCAAAGTGAGACATGTGTTTGTTCTCTACGTCTCTGTCTCTATTTCTGCCTGGTGAATAAGTTCATCAAAACCATTTTCTAGATTCCACATATATTCATTAATATATGATGCTTGTTTTTCTGTCTTGGACTTACTTCACCCTGTATGACAGTCTCTAGATTCGTCCACATCTCTGCAAGTATGGCACTATTTCATTCACCTTTATGGCTGAGTAATATTCCGAGGTCGTATAACTTTCTGAAAGCTGACAGTGAGTGACTCTGATGGTACAGTCCACCTCATTATACTATCTGAATGAGGGAGCTGAGGAAAACATACATACGATTCCAGTGAAATGCATTATATTGACTGACAGTGAGTGAACAAGGCAGGAAGCAAGGGCAGGATGGACAGATATCCATCAGTAGCTAGATATCAGGTGGTAGCTAACCAGAGGCAGTGAGTGAGTGCTCTAGGGTGCTCAGAAGGCTGCAAGCTACTACAGGGAGCTTATGGGCATAGCTGTGACTTGAAGTTCCCACCAGCTGGGCCCTTCTCTGCCTGGCATTTGGGGGCTGTTGCAGCCCCAGAGAACACTTCTCCACCCTCTGATGCTTGGAAATCCCAGTACCTAATGCCACCATGCTGCTGGAAACAGTGGTAGACATTAAAGCTTCAATGCCACTTGTACAAACACTCCTTGCTTCTGCTGGCTCTTATTAAAATGTATGAGTTAGTTCCCTGTCCACCAGGGGCATCTCTGATCTGTTCCAGAGAACATTTCAAAGAGGCCAGCCAACCTTGAAGGACTAGTCCTCCCTATCCCAAAGGAAAACACGGACCAGTAACAGAACAGCCTCAAGCCCTGACCCCATGACAAAGCATTGGTCCTACTTGAAATTTCCCCAAAGACAAATACTTCCAAATAAAATTGAAGTCTGGAGGAGAGGAGGTTTTGAAGAATATTTCTTTTGACTTGTTGGCAAGAGACCATTTGTGGAGGAAAGCATGTTTTAAAAATATAGTCACCTGTTTCCACTGTTAATTCCAATTCTGAAGTTAGGGGTGTCTGCTTGTATTTTTGAAAGAGAGGGAGCAGGGTACAAAATCCTCGTTGCCATAGGAATGAGAATTCTCTCCCAAAGGAGTATAAATTCAAGTGAAAAATTGGGATCAGAGAAGGTGAGCTATTCTGAAAGAACAGTAATCTGTTGTCCTGCAAAAATCTATAGCCAGACAGAAAAAATAAATTCTAAAGAATATGCAGAGTGTGGAATTGTGAATTTCCCCATATATTTTCACTTAATTTTTCAGTAACAACTAGGAATCTTTGGCTGATATGGTTTAAAGATCAACCTCAATACTTATTTAAAATTAATATTTAAATTCAAAGTGATGTCTTTGCTTTCTGATATGCTGTCTAGGTATTAAAAAGAGACAATTGAGAGACATCAACTTAGCAACTGAATAACAAATATTTAAATTTCTTTTCACCTCTTTCACTTACATTACAGAAATAATGTGGGGTCTGACAGGTACTTGAAAGCTTTGGAGAAGGTCTGTGGTTTTTGAAACACCATGAATGAGTGCCTTGGAGTCTGTTTCTTTGAAATGGCTGATGACAAAATGTTGCATTATGAGATTTGGAGTTGGACAAATTTACAGATGAATCCTGGCTTCACCACAGGTTGTCTAAAATAACATCTGGCCCATTTTTTCACCTGTCTGAACACAATGAGGACAGCAATTCCTACTTCACAAGGTTAAAAACCATGACACATTTTAAAACTCAAAACAGAGACTTCTCTGGGGGTCCAGTGGTTAAAAGACTTCACATTCCAATGCAGGGGATCCCTGGTCAGGGAGCTAGGATCCCACACGCCTTGTGGCAAAAAAAAAAAAACACACAAAAAAACCCCAAACCCAAAACATGAAACAGAAGCAATAACAAATTCAACAAAGACTTTAAAAATGGTCCACATCAAAAAATCTTAAAACAAAACAAAAACTCAAAACAATGCCTGCCACCTAGTAGGCAACACTGACTGGCAGCTTTTGAGACTGTCGCAATCACACGCCATTTGGTTCAGTTAACTGTCTCACTTTTTCAGTTTAATTCAAACCACATATTCAGGGATCAGGACTCCTAGATTTGGATTACATGGGATATCAGATAGGATTGGGTGTGACGGCTTGTGACAGATACCCCAAATAATAGAAGTTTAAAACAAGATACAAGTTTATGTTTTCTCCTGTGTTAAATAAATCCCAGGATATGCAGCACGGAGCTGGTACTGGAATCAAGGGCTCGACGTTCTGTTCCTAAGGAAGAACAGGAGCCCAGGTATTGGAAGGCATCTGGCAGCCTGTGTGTCAGTTCCCTACTGCATCTTCCTTCTCAGTCCTGATTATAAAGCCTCGTGCTCTACTGTTTTTCTCAATGGAAGGAAAGGGAGAAACATGCAAACTGGCCACAGTAAGTGAAACACCTTTGTTTCCCTGTTTTAATTAACCCAGGGTTCTGAGTAAGTGTGCATTCCAACAACAATGACAACAAACAGAATTTATCAGCATTGCACTAAATGCTGGAGAAAGAAATGGCAACCCACTCTGGCATTCTTGCCTGGGAAATCCCATGGACAGAGGAGCTTGGAGGGCTACAGTTCATGGGGTCACACGAGTCGGACACAACTGAGCCCATACACACATACTAAATGCATTAAATGTTGCCCATATTGATGCTATATGTATTTATAAAATCATGTGAGCCGTATTTTGAACTCTTATTTGAGAATTTGGACCAAGAAGGACTTTCTATGCATGAAAGGCTAGTATGTGTTGTAAGAGCAAATCAGCTGCTAAATTTGGTGAACGCAGGAAGAACAGGTCTAGGATTTTATGATTATTAAATAAAAATCAACTATTTTTACCCTGTGAATCAAGTACTGCTTGTTACCTCTACTTTGAAGGTGATGAAGTAAAGTTCAATAAGGTTCAGTAATGTTGCCATAGTCGCATCACAGGTGATACCATGATCTGTAGCTAACTTTGCTTGCCTCCAAGGTCTGCACAGTTATACACACACACACACACACACACACACACACACACACACACGAACTGGCTACTAAAGCATTCTGTGAAAAATGAACAAAATATGGTCATGGAACAAATTTAAAAAGCAAACACCAGGAAAAAACAGAATATCATATTTTATTTATAATACAGGCCTAATTGTGTGAAAATGCCCCCCAAAGACTGGAAACAAATAAACTATTTTCTTTACAAGGGTAGACTCTTGGTGGTGGGGTTAGACAGTAGTGTGCTAAAGCTGGCTAGCAAGAGCCTGTTGTTAAATATTCAGGAGCTTTGAGAGCTAGTTGTTAAACTGTTGGTAGCTTTAAAAAGGCCAGGATGGGTGTATATACAACAGGCAAATTGACACAGACTACAAACGGCTTTACTTCCCCCCTAGAAAGCCAGTTTACCAACACAATACTTGTTTGGTGCTCACATCTTTCATGCTTTTGTGTATTGTGTTCTATATTAAACCATTTTGCAATAACATAAATTAGCATAGAGCCAAGAAAAAAGAATATGGTAGAGTTCATACGGCATAAAGGGCTTCTCAGTTAGTGCCAGTGGTAAAGAACCTGCCTGCCAGTGCAGAAGACGTGAGACTCGGGTTCAGTCCCTGGGTCAGGAGGATCCCATGGAGGAGGGCATGGAAACCCATACCAGTTCTCTTGCCTGGAGAATTCCACGGGCAGAGGAGCCTGGTGGCTACAGTCTGCAGAGTCAGACACAACTGAACAACTAACACACACACACACACACACACACACAAGTGCGCGCACACGCATTACATTCATTGAGCACCTTTGTTTCTATTGTTATTACATCAGCCCACCTCAGATCATCTCGGAGGTCGGGGAGCCTTGATGTAGATGATCTCTGTGTGGTTTCCTTCATCCTTGCTGCTGTCTTTGAACTCAGAGTTGGCTGTGGGTTCAGAGGAGAGGTAAGTAAGTCCTGAGAGTCATTTCCAGGTGCAGTGCCCATCTCAGCCCTACCTTCCTCACTGCAGAGGGTGGTGAACAGCTTCAATAAATAGAACACCTGTGTGTAATGGACTGTGAGTCATACAGCATGTTTTCTCATATAGTTCTTGTTGGAAGTTAATGCAACTTTAGGTCACAGGTGGTCTTCCAGTACCTCGTGTGGTTTGGAATTTTTTTTTTGACCTTCCTTCATTCTGTAAATCTAACTCCAAGTAGAGGAAAAAAGACTTAATTTAAGAGGATCTGTAAGAGACCATTGACCTCCTTCTTGAAGAGGCTGAATTCCTCGCCTGAGCACTGAACAGGCACACACTGAACAGGTTGTTCCCTGCAATCCCTAACCCCCAAGCACATGGCCAGGCTTGGCAGGTGTGCTTGGCACATGCTGTTAGGCCCATGAAAAGCAGACCTCCCTCAACAAAGTGCTCCGTCCACCCGCCGCAGTACTGACATTGATATTCTTAGGTGCACGTGGCAGACGCGGTTGTAGCTTTGGTGGGAGTGAGTCAAGGCTGCAACAAGACACGTACTGCAATTGTAGAGTCATACGATGAGACGGAGACCAGATGAAGCAGGCGGCTTTCAGTGCAATGTCCAGAAAAGCACACAGGGGCTTTTTTTTTAGTCCATTGCCTGCCTGGTGTGCTGAGTCACAGCCCTAGCTTCTGTTGTGGGAAAAGGCTGCTTATATTGAATTATCCTGCACCCAGGGAGGCAGAGCAGCTCCAATTGTCCTGGAAACATTGCTCTTGTTGAGTCACTGAAACCAAAGATTCCAAAGACCCATTATTTCCTCTGCTCATCCTCTGGGGATTGATGTAAACTAGATCCTTCTATGTGCTGCCTGTTTCTTCTTCCATTTGGTTCTGATTAAAAGAGTTGAGAAAATATCCATGGTCTAATTTGGAATCTGCACAGTGAAAGAACAGTGATATTGTCAGATCAAATTAACCAGTATTTATTGAACAACTACCCTCTGTTAGGCACTTTGATATGAACCTCTATTGAAATTCTTCTTAGCAGTTCTCTTCTTAGCAGTTCCACTCCCTCAGCTGACTCACTTGATCCAGAAAACTGTAACTCATTGATTGGGTAAATTTAATATATATATATATATGTGTGTGTGTGTGTGTGTGTGTGTGTGTGTGTGTAAAAATCAAGTGTCAATTGATCATATGTGTCTGATGTTATGAGCTTCTCCATTGGCTCAGCTGCAATGTAGGAGACGCAGGAGACATGGATTCGATTCTTGGGTTGGGAAGATCCCCTGGAGGAGGGTACGGTGACCCACTCTAGTATTCTTGCCAGGGAAATCCCATGGACAGAGGAGCCTGGTGGGCTACGGTCCATGGGGTCACAAAGAGTCAGACACAACTGAGGTGACTTAGCATGCACACAGGTCTGATGTTAGGCTATGTGCTGTATATTCATTAGTATTCATAAATTTGCAAATGGTAAAATCACTCTCAGTTAGAGGGAGAAATGGAAACGCAGAGATTCCCAGAGAAAGGAACAATCTGTGAGACATCCAATCCGCCGCACAGCAACGTCAGAAAAAATAAGTGCCCCGCCGGGGTGTCATGGGTGCCTATTCCCACTGGCAGGGCCTGGGGGAAATAGCTGCCATCCTTCCAGGCCTATGTCTCTTAACCAAAGAATAGAGTGACAGAGCCTGTAGTTCTGACCAATTTCCCTGGAAACAAACACAACCTTCTGCCGCTATGTATGTAACTACTCCTGTTCTAGCATAATGCTTAAAGCAGAGCTCCACCGAGGGGATGGAGAAATAAAACTCTTTGTTTACACTCTTGCTCTTAGCAGAAAAAATATGTATTCCAAACATTAGCTTTGTCCTTTCTATTAAACACACATATTACGGCAAATTCTTCATGTACGTTTTTTCTTCAATGTACAGGTCGATAAATGCTATCATTATGTAATTCATCAGAGGGTGATCTGTTGCGATGTTAATCCAATTCAGGAGAGTCTCCTGAACAATCCCCTGACATCCATAAACTCTCATTTTTTTTTTAATTTCACCATCAAAAGAGTGTAGCAACGCTACACATTTATCATGCCGTTTCTCTCTGTGTGTCAAAGGTTAATCACATCATGAGTCTGAAGGCTCTTTTTCCCTTATTTCTTTCAGCTTTATGAGTTATTACATTGGCCTTCAAGGTTTAAATCAACATATATCAATTGGAATTACAACTCAAATTCCATTTGAGATTTCTGATTGCACAGAGTTGCTGCTGAAATCAATGATAAACATGACCTCCAGAAGAGATGTAAAGAGGTCTCCAGGAAATATTGGTCAAGAAACTGTTAAAAATAAAACATCTTCAAATCAAAATTCTGCCCCTATAGCATTTAGAGTTGTACCTACTAGGGAAATGCATAGACTGAGTATTTTCTCAAGTTCCAAATATTCTCAAGATCTTTCATGCATATCATTTTCATTTATATGTATAATATATTTTTACACTCTGTTTTTCAAAACAGAAAACTGTAGTTAAAGGTTATGTGAGAGAAAAATTAGACATGTAACTTGATACTTTTAAATATACACCCATATATTAATATATACTTTTTTAGAGCAGATTTAAGTTTACAGAAAAATTGAGCTGAAAGTACAGAAGTTTCCTGTATGCCCTCCACCCCCATTCATACAAATATCCTCTCCTGTAATCAATATCCCCCTACCCCCAGAGTGGTACATCTGCTATAATTGGTGAACCTACATTGACACATCATTGTCACCTAAGTCCATAGTTTGCATCAGATTTCACTCTTAATGTTGTTCATTTTGTGGGTTTGGACAAATGTACAAAGACATATATCCATCATTATGGTCTTATGGTATTATTATACTTTCTTCAGCTCTCTGCCTTCTTTATGGCCCAGCTGCCACAACCATATGTGACCACTGGGAAGACCCAAGCACCGAAGGATTGATGCCTTCTAAGTATGGTGCTGGAAAAGATTCCTGAGAGTCCTTTGGACAGCAAGAAGACCAAACCAGTCAATCTTAAAAGAGATCAACCCTGAATACTTTTTGGAAGGACTGATGTTGAAGTTGAAACTCCTGTATTTTGTCAGGGAACAGCTGACTCCTTGGAAAAGTCCCTGATGCTGGGAAAGATTGAGGGCAGCGGAAAAAGAGGGCATCAGAGGATGAGATGGCTGGATGGCATCACCAATGCAATGGACGTGAACTTGGGCAAATTTCAGGAGATGGTAAGGGACAGAGAGACCTGGGATGCTGCAGTCCATGGGGTCGCAAAGAGTTGGACTTGACTGGGTGACTGAACAACAGCACAGAATATTTTTACTGCCCTAAAAATCCTCCGTGCTCCATGCACTCTTTCCTTCCTCCTTCCTAACCCCTGGTAATGACTGATCCTTTCACTGTGCCCATGATTTTGCCTTTTTCAAAACATCATATATTTGGAATCATACAGTATGTAGTCTTTTCAGATTGGCTCCTTTTATTCAGGAATATGCATCTAAGTTTTGCTCATGTCTTTTCATGGTGTTAAGTGGCTAATTTCTTTGCAACACTGAATAATATTCCATTGTCTGCATGTATTACAGAGCAAAGAGTTGGCTGCCCATTGAAAATAGAAGTTAGCACTATGGCAGGCTATAGTACAGGCTTTTAAGAAAAGAAAAAGATTTGTGGTGAGGTCTATGGGTAAGGAGACAGGTGGAAAGGCTTGCATCAGTGTCTCCCAGATTGATCTGGGATTTTGGTCAAACTTCCAAGGGAGGAGAGTTAGTATTCAGAATCACTGGTGAAGCAGGTTTCCATTGGAGAGCTTTGAAACTTTGCTGTTTATGGTAAGGTACGGTAAAGGGGGCTTCAGCACTAGATCTTCCTGGACAGCGATTCTGGTCATGTTCCCATCATGCCCCGGTCCTTTGGTTCAGGTAGTTGTTTGAGGTCAAAATCATCTTCCATGTGTATGATCCAACTGTATGACTTGTTGTTTTGTTCTGTTGTGTCTGAAAAACTAATCAGGATCTTGTTAGAAACAAGATAGGGCCAGTTTGGGGCTGGTTTTCCAGTTACAGAGGTACCACTGTTTATTTATTTATCCACTCACCTACTAAAGGGTGTCCAAGTTACATCTGGGTTTTGCTAATTATGAATAAAATGGCTGTAAACATCTGTGTTAGTTTTGTGTTTGTATAAGTTTTCAACTTCTTTGGGTTGAATACCAAGTATTGTGACTGCTGGAATTGTTTGGTAAGAATATGTTTAGTTTTGTACCGAATATCTTTTTGAAGTTCTTGTCTTCAGGTACAGCGATCACACTTTTACACCACCACTAAATAAAGCTGAGATGAAACGCACTGAAAACTTTTGGGATTTGCCTTTTCCTTTGATTTTACCCTGGGATAAATTTTCCAAACTTTCAATTCCCTCTCATTTCTCAAAGCTGAGACCAATGGACTGTTTCATTCTGCTCAAGCATGACGCAGATAATTATTCTGCGTCACCTACAGTGAATACTACCTCCTAATTTCTATCCTTCTTTTTATTTTTTAAAAAAATTTTGTAATGAACCATTTTTAAAGTCTTCATTGAATTTGTTACAATATTGCTTCTGTTGCTTGTGTTCTGCTTTTTGACCATGAATCGTATGTGGAAGCTTAATTCACTGACCAGGAATTGAACCTGCACCACCAGCATTGGAAGTCAAGATCTTAACTACTGGACCAACAGGGAAGTCCCTGTATCCTTATTTTTAATGTGTATATAGAAAATATTTCACAATTCCTTCAAATACTGTTTGGTTGAACATTTCACTTGAAGGTCCCTTTGAAGGGGAAAGGATATAGTTGAAGACATGTCTATCCCAGCCCTGGAATACTTCATAGAATAGTAGAACCTCAAATTCTTTTCATGATGAGCATGCATGCATGCTTAATTGCTCAGATGTGTCTGATTCTTTGCAATCCCATGGACTGTAGCCCATCATATGATGAGAAATTGATGCCAAAAGGAAACTTATTATGGAGGAGTCTTTATCTCAGTAGCCCTTGTGTTTTTCTTTGGTTTCTAGTCCCCAAGTCTTGGGTAGGATAAGAGTCTGCAAAACAGTTGAAGTGATCAGTCACCATAAATATGTACCCAGGGTTTCAGCTCTCAGGTTAAAAAGACAAGACGGTTTCCTGCACTTGAATAATGTATTTTCTTTGTATGATTTCTATATCAATGTTCCATTTTAGAAAGTTATTCTGTTGGATGATTTGAAACCTAGTGTCACAATTAAAGTGAGGTCCTCAAATCTTTCATACCTCCTCTCCCATCACAACTCCCAAAATATCACCTAAATTACTGGTTCTTTCCTGTCTGAGATGAGCAATGTAATTGGGAAATTCTTTTCGCCTTGAGATGATTTTCCTGTGCCACTTTCCCAGCTTGAATGGGGGACTGAGGAAGAAGTAGAGGGAAGAGAAGACTACAGTCCTGGTAGGGAGTTTTACTTGAGTGAGTCTAAAGTCTGAACTGATTAAATAATGATCCCACAGAGATAGTGTGAAGCAGGAGACACTAGTCACTTGCAGTGGAAATTCCAATTCTTCAAATAGTAAGAAATACTCTAAAGAAAGACTAGAGATAGCAATCTTATTGGAAGAGAGGAGTAGGGAACTATCTTGATTTGAATAGAACTTCTTGTAGGTGCCAAGATTAAGAAGTGCTCCACATTGATGGAAATGGGAGCTCCCAAGGTAAGATGCTGTAGTAAATGTTATGCCTGATTACCCTTTCCTTTGGGATGTATATTCCTGTAAAGTTTTTTATGAGCATCTGAGTTGCTTTGGATGATGAAATATAAGCAGAAATGATGTGCATCACTTCTCTGTGGAAGAATTTATGGGCTGTATAATGATTCTCCAAGCTCTCTTCTTCTATACTCAGAGAACCTGGGAGATTTATGTTAAGATACTGATGCCATAAGATGATGGAGGTTTTTATCACCCTGGGTTTGTGAATGACTACTATAGATCCATAGCAGACACATATCATGAGTGGGAAATAAGCCTTTGTCATTTTAAGCCTTTGAGATTTGGGGATTTTTTGTTACTAAAGTTAGGAGATTCTGATAAGTAAAGATGTCTGGTTACAGAAAAATAAAGTTCTATTCTTGTACATCTAATTTTGTATTTGTAAATTTCAAGCCAGCTACACACTCATTTGATGCATAAGAATTTGACTATAGAAACTCAGCAAAGAAAAATAGCATGTTTAAAAAATGTGGCTGGTTAATCCTGATACCTTTCAAGGAACATACATTTTAACTTGTGATGGAAACCTGCCGCTACTTCTGTGGATCTTGGCTCCTTTGTGCTGCACATAGTGAAGAATTTTTATACTGAGGGACTCAGGCCTTTAAAGACATGCATAATTTCATACAAGATAACCCAAACAGAAACTAAAGGCTTCATCTGGAGTTTTATTCAAAACAAAAACAAAATACCTTCCCACACGGAAACAAAATATAATCTGTGCCACTGTTCTCAAGCTAGGGTAAAGAAATGTGGTTGGTGGACAGAATATTGGGACTTACTCTCAGGCTGACATATGCTGGTGGAATTTAGGGGCTTTGGAATCTATTTAGTGTAATCCATAGGTTTAAGTCTTGTTTGAATGCAGACAGTGTTGGAGGAGCCAGCAAATGCTGGATCAGAAGCCCTACTAAAGAGGCCACCCTGGACACTTGCCCAGAGGTTATGCCTGAAGACCCCCAAAAGGCTCAGGGGTTGGGACACTGGGCTTGGACCGCCCCATTTCTTGCTGATATTCCAGAGCAAACTGAGACTTCAAGGTTATGTCCATTAAAGAGATTTTGGAAAATGGATTGCTTCTCCACAAACCTCCTAAAATACCCATCAAACCTTAGAAGGTCTTTAATTCATTTTAGCAGGGCAAGTTGGTAATAATAATGATTTTGAAAGGCTGCTGCCCATCTCTAATTTTTATGACACCATTTGCTCAGTAGATTTAACTGAAGCCAGCAGAATTTACTTACATGACAAGGGGTAATTTTAAAGCTCTTTCTCCCAAGTAGGTCAGTAGAAGGATAGTTCAAGAAAACCAGTTATATTATCCAGATATAAGATAACAAGATATAGATAGAAGACAATAGCACCACATGAAACAGTTCCTATCCAAAATCACTTTTTTTTATTAATTTAACATCAGGAAGGGAAGATGGGCTCCCAAGTGTCTCAGAGTATCCTTTTAAATTTCAGAACTCTAGAGGAAAGAATATTGCCCTTCTGTGTCTTTTTTGGGGATGACCCAGAAAGATGTTATGGGGAGGGAGGTGGGAGGGGGGTTCATGTTTGGGAATGCATGTAAGAATTAAAGATTTTAAAATTAAAATAAATAAATAAATAAATAAACTACACTGGAAAAAAAAATTATCATAGCTTTTGATAATTTGTGCTTTTAAGATCCATCACTGGAAAGTTTATTCCCTACCAGGAAGTCCAAGATATTTTATTTTAAAGTGTCTAATAGAATTTGGTACTTCAAGCATGTCTGGATTAAAAAAAAAAAAAAAACTAGCTCAGTGGGGAAGCATTTGAACAATGGAACACTGAAATAATTCTGTTATTCAGTAGACTTAAAATTTTTTTTACTTATTTACTTGACTGTGTCGGATTTTAGTTGCAGTGCAAGGGCATGCAGGCTTAGTTGCCCTATGGCATGTGAGATCTTAACTCCCCGACCAGGGATCAAACCCATGTCCCCTGAACTGGAAGGCAGATTCTTAACCACTGGACCACCAGGGAAGCCCTAGAATCAGTTGGTTCTATGGGGTTGCACAGAGTCGGACACGGCTGAAGCGACTTAGCAGCAGCAGCAGCAAGAAAGTTTTATAAATGATCACTCTCAGGCACTGCAACATTCCTAGGTCTTGTTGCCCTATTTGATGTCATTTGCCCCAGATGCACACGTTTTTTTCTTCTATTTTCCTGGTAACTGGGAGTTGACAAAACAATAGTTCTCTAGATTAAATTTTAGAGTCCACCTGGGAGAACTTCAGGATGTGAAGTTTGGAGAAGCAGCCTGTGGCTCCTCTTCTGTTTTCTGTAGTCTTTGCTCATCGGTAGTGGAAGGGGGAGTCACCCAGAAACTTTGGCTCTGGGTAAGCATTTGAAAGGGGCTTCCGTAGCTCAGTTTGTAAAGAACTCGCCTGCAATGGAGGAGACCAACCTTGGGTTGGGATGATCCCCTGGAGAAGGAAATGGCAACCCACTCTAATATTCTTCCTGGGAAATCCCATGGACAGAGGAGCCTCGTGGGCTACAGACCATGGGGTTGCAAAGAATCTGATATTACTTAGCGACTAAACTCCACCACCCAAGCATTTCAAATCCTGAAATGAGTTCCTAGCAACACAAACATCCTGCGCACCTTTTCTGGATCAAAGCACCCAGCTGCTTACCTCACCTCACTTTAAGATTTTCCTCCTTGACCATCAGATAATGAAGAAAGAGTAACATAGCCTAAGTTTCTGATTTTTAAAAAATGAATATGGCTTTAAGTGAGTCTTCTAAAATGTGTCTGAAAGGAAGGGATGAGTTCAAAAAAGGGATCAATAGAAAGAAGCAGATCTTGTTAATTGAGCACCTTCTGTGTGCCAGAAATGGGGCTGGGTGTTTCACATACACCTAATGGGGCCATCAGTAACTATTCTGTTCCTAAGTTAGTGTCTAAGACAGAACCAGAGACTCTGAAGTCCTAGAAAATTGTGGGAGCTGGACTGTGAAAACTGGAAAAATGGTTTCTTCATGTTCCTAGCTAGAAAATTTGGGGTACTTCTTCCTGTGTGTGCTCAGTTTCTCAGTCATGTCTGACTCTTTGTGCCCCAAGGACTGTAGCCCACCAGGCTATTCTGTCCATGGGATTTTCCTGGCAAGAATACTGGAGTGGATTGCCATTTCCTTCTCCGGGGGACTTCTTCCTAACTCAGATCAATCAGTTTGTATCAACAATAATTTTTCCTCTTCTCCCAGCCCAAGTACTTGGGGAATATTTCACCCAGGACAGCTGTTGCTTGTGTATTTGTTTCTAGTGCACACAGTGAGACTATAAAACTACACAATCATTTTCAAACAAACAAACCAAAACATACTTCAAAATGGATGGTGCTGTCTGTGCAAGAATTCTTATCAGATACTAGGGATTTGTTCCAGCGAGAATTTCAGGGTAGCACTGGATCTGAGTGGCAATGGAGCCTTGGATGTGTTCTAGGGAATTGCCTCCAGAGCTTATGCATCTTTTTAGGATTTTCTCAGGATGCGCAGATCATCTGCAATGAAGGAGCCATGTAGCAAGTTGCTGTTCAGTCCCTCAATCATGTCCAACTCTTCACTACACTATGGACTGCCGCACGCCAAGCTTCCCTGACCTTCACTATTTTCCGGAGTTTGCTCAAACTCATGTCTGTTGAGTCGGTGATGTCATCCAACCATCTCATCCTTTGTTGTCCCCTTCTCTTCCTTCCTTCAGTCTTTCCCAGCATCAGGGTCTTTTCTAAAGAGTTGGCTTTTCACATCAGGTGGAACAAAGTATTGAAGCTTCAGCTTCAGCTTAAGTGCTTCCAAGGAATATTCAGGGTTGACTTTCTTGAGGATTTGATTTTTCTGTTCAAGGGACTCTTAAGAGTTTTCTCCAGCACCACAGTTCAAGGGCATCGATTCTTCAGCACTCAGCCTTTTTTATTGTCCAGCTCTCACATCTGCATGTGACTACTGGAAAAACAATAGCTTTGACTAGACAGACATTTGTTGGCAGAGTAATGTCTCTGCTTTTTAATATGCTGTCTAGGTTGGTCATAGCTTTCTTCCAAAGAGCAAAGTCAATTTCGTGGCTGCAGTCACTGTCCACAGTGATTTTGGAGACTAAGAAAATGAAGCCTGTCATTGTTTCCATTATTCCTCCATCTCATCTGTTTGCCATGAACTGATGGGACGAGATGCCATGATCTTTGGAATGCTGAGTTATAAGCCAGCTTTTTCATTCTCCTCTCTCACTTTCATCAAGGGGGCTGTTTAATTCCTCTTCACTTTCTACCATTAGGTGGTATCATCCGTATATCTGAGGATGTTGATATTTCTCCCAGTAATCTTGATTCCAGCTTGTGCTTCATCCAGCCTGGCATTTCACATGATGTACTCTGCATATAAATTAAATAAGCAGGGTGAAAACATACAGCCTTGACATATTCCTTTCCAAATTTTAAACCAATCCATTGTTTCATGTCTGGTTCTAACTGTTGCTTCTTGACCGGCATACAGATTTCTCATGAGGCAGGTAAGGTGGTCTGGTATTCCCATTTCTTTCAGAATTTTCCACAGTTTGTTGTGATCCACACAACAATTGTGTGGATCAACAAAACTTGTGTGATCACCCAGTTTCTTGTGATCCACATAGTCAAAGACTTTAGTGTAGTAGATGAAGCAGATGTTGCTTTTTTTTTTTTTTCTGGAATTCTCTTACTTTTTCTATGATCCAATGGATACTGACAAATTGATCTCTGGTTCCTTATATGGCAAGTAGACAAAAATTAAATAGACTCTATTATTGTGAGCTGAAAGGATGCAATGAAGGATCCTCTGAAGGGCAGGGCAGAGGTTGGCCTGGATGGACATGTGTGGTTGGAGTTCAGGTGTCTGGAGATCAGATATGCTCATTAGGGATGAAGAGCTAATAACAGGTGGGAGAGGGAAGTCAGAAGATGGTAAAACTGGGGCACAAATAAAGTGCTGTAGTGTTCTGAGTCCTCTTAGAAGCAGATTTCAAGATAAGATGAATATATAAAACTTTTAAGAGGGAAAACATCCTTGTGAGAGAAAGCAGAGAGATTCCATAGCTGGAAAGATCACCAGATTTCAGTGTATGCTTCCTAGATGGCCATTCAATCTAAGGAAGGCCTGGAGAAGTTACTGGGAGTCCTTGAGCCAAAGCTGGTCATCAGAGGGCTCTCACCTCTCCCAGGCAGGTTATCCCAGCCTTGCTCTGTGATTGGCTGGGAGCACCTAGCAGAGGACGTTTAGCTACATGCAGGGGGTGGTCCATAATTCTCCTGGGTAAATGTTGGAAGTCTGTAAGGTGCATTTCCATGGCATCCAGAACAACCAACAGGAACTCTGAGAAGGAAGGATTACATCCAAAAATTATGATACCTAAAGAAACTTCTGATTCAGGACTGGGCTCTGAAGCCAGAAAGATCACTGGCTCACTGGTGGAATGGTAGGTGGGGGATCCCAGGTGTGGAATTAGCACCAATGCTGGACAATTAAAGCAAAGGACAGTGCAAGTGAGAGGCTCCTGTGCAGCTGCCCAGCATCTGAGCCTAACTCCAGGCCGGTGCCTTTCTGCTTCCCAGGGGAGCTCTGAAAGCATCTGATGGATGCTCACACTGTACCGAGTCATTTTGATTGTGAAACATGAGAGGTGATCCTCAAATGAGGCTCTCTTCTGGTGTGGCTAGTAACATGGCTTGAGAGATAATGTTCTAGTTCCAAAAATAATTTGATAAATGGCAGCACTGTTGGGATGACTGTTTATTTTCCCAAAGGGAATACTTTGAAGGGCACAGTGCTCATTTGGATGTGAAAGTTCTAGTGGCTTTTTTCCAGAGTAGTATTTACTATTGCTTGATTAGCAATGTATGATTTTTTTAAGAGTGATTTGCAACTATTATTTTTTAAATCTCTCCATCCATTTTTTTTTTTCAGTAAACAAACCCAACACTTTATTCGGATTTGTTGGTTTCTCCTGATGGTCTTTTTTTTTTTTTTTTACACTTTACAATACTGTATTGGTTTTGCCATACATTAACATGAATCTGCCACGGGTGTACATGAACTCCCAATCCTGAACCCCCCTCCCACCACCCTCCCCGTATCATCTCTCTGCGTCATCCCAGTGCACCAGCCCCAAGCATCCTGTATCTTGCATCAAACCTGGACTGGCGATTCATTTCATATATGATATTATACATGTTTCAATGCCATTCTCCCAAATCATCCCACCCTCTCCCTCTCCCACAGAGTCCAAAAGTCCGTTCTCTAGTGTCTCTTTTGCTGTCTCACATACAAGGTTATCATTACCATCTTTCTAAATTCCATATATATGTGTTAGTATACTGTATTGGTGTTTTTCTTTCTAGCTTACTTCACTCTGTATAATCGGCTTCAGTTTCATCTACTTCATTAGAACTAATTCAAATGTCTTCTTTTTAATGGCTGAGTAATACTCCATTGTGTATATGCAATGGGCCAAAGAACTAAATAGACATTTCTCCAAAGAAGACATACGGATGGCTAACAAACACATGAAAAGATGCTCAACAGCACTCATTATCAGAGAAATGCAAATCAAGACCACAATGAGGTACCATTTCACACCAGTTAGAATGGCTGTGATCCAAAAGTGTACAAGCAATAAATGCTGGAGAGGGTGTGGAGAAAAGGGAACCCTCTCACACTGTTGGTGGGAATGCAAACTAGTACAGCCACTATGGAGAACAGTGTGGAGATTCCTTAAAAAATTGCAAATAGAACTACCTTATGACCCAGCAATCCCACTGCTGGGCATACACACGAGGAAACCAGAATTGAAAGAGACACATGTACCCCAATGTTCATCGCAGCACTGTTTATAATAGCCAGGACATGGAAGCAACCTAGATGTCCATCAGCAGATGAATGGATAAGGAAGCTGTGGTACATATCCGCCCATTTTTTAAAAGGTTTTCTGATGTAGACAATTGTAAAGTCTTTATTGAATTTGTTGCAATATTGCTTCTGTTTTATATTTTGGTTTTTTGGCTGAGAGACATGTGTGATACAGGGATCAAACCCACAACCCCTGCATTGGAAGGCGAAGTCTTAACCTCTGGACCGTAAAGAAGCCTCCCTCTCCATCTTTTTAACGTGCCCTATATACCATCATCAATAAGATCTTTTGCTACTCTTCATCTTTCTGAGGAGGAAGTTAGGGAAACTGGAAAAGGCAATCCCCGTTCCCCCTCTATGCTTATTTGTTGTCTGTCTTCATCCTCTAGAATGTATAAACTCAAAGAAGACAAGGACCCTATCTGTTTGCTAACTACTGATATTTGTATCAAATATTCAGTTCAGTTCAGTTCAGTTGCTCAGTCGTGTCCGACTCTGTGACCCTATGAATTGCAGCACACCAGGCCTCCCTGTCCATCACCAACTCCTGTAGTTCACTCAAACTCACATTCATCGAGTTGGTGATGCCATCCAGCCATTTCATCCTCTGCTGTCCCCTTCTCCTCCTGCCCCAATCCCTCCCAGCATCAGAGTCTTTTCCAATGAGTCAACTCTTTGCATGAGGTGGCCAAAGTACTGGAGTTTCAGCTTTAGCATCAGTCCTTCCAAAGAACACCTAGGATTGATATCCTTTAGAATGGACTGGTTGGACCTCCTTGCAGTCCAAGGGACTCTCAAGAGTCTTCTCCAACACCACAGTTCAAAAGCATCAATTCTTCAGTGCTCAGCTTTCTTCACAGTCCAACTCTCACATCTATACATGACTACTGGAAAAATTATAGCCTTGACTAAATGGACCTTTGTTGGCAAAGTAATGTCTCTGCTTTTCAATATGCTATCTAGGTTGGTCATAACTTTCCTTCTAAGGAGTAAGCATCTTTTAATTTCATGGCTGCAATCATCATCTGCAGTGATTTTGGAGCCCCAAAAAATAAAGTCTGACACTGTTTTCACTGTTTCCCCATCTATTTCCGATGGAGTGATGGGACCAGATGCCATGATCTTAGTTTTCTGAATGTTGAGCTTTAGGCCAACTTTTTCACTCTCCTCTTTCACTTTCATCAAGAGGCTTTTGAGTTCTTCTTCACTTTCTGCCATAAGGGTGATGTCGTCTGCATGTCTGAGGTTATTGATATTTCTCCCGGCAATCTTGATTCCAGCTTGTGCTTCTTCCTGCCCAGCGTTTCTCATGATGTACTCTGCATAGAAGTTAAATAAGCAGGGTGACAATATACAGCCTTGACGTACTTCTTTTCCTATTAGGAACCAGTCTGTTGTTCCATGTCCAGTTCTAACTGTTGCTTCCTGACCTGCATACAGATTTCTCAAGAGGCAGGTCAGGTGGTCTGGTATTCCCATCTCTCTCAGAATTTTCCACAGTTTATTGTGATCCACACAGTCAAAGGCTTTGGCATAGTCAATAAAGCAGAAATACATGTTTTTCTGGAAATCTCTTGCTTTTTCCATGATCCAGCAGATGTTGGCAATTTGATCTCTGGTTCCTCTGCCTTTTCTAAAACCAGCTTGAACATCTGGAAATTCACGGTTCATGTATTGCTGAAGCCTGGCTTGGAGAGTTTCGAGCATTACTTTACTAGCATGTGAGATGAGTGCAATTGTGTAGTAGTTTGAGCATTCTTTGGCATTGCCTTTCTTTGGGATTGGAATGAAAACTGACCTTTTCCAGTCCTGCGGCCACTGCTGAGTTTTCCAAATTTGCTGGCATATTGAGTGCAGCACTTTCACAGCATCATCTTCTAGGATTTGAAATAGCTCAACTGGAATTCCATCACCTCCACTAGCTTTGTTCATAGTGATGCTTTCTAAGGCCCACTTGACTTCACATTCCAAGGTGTCTGGCTCTAGGTGAGTGATCACACCATCATGATTATCTTGGTCGTGAAGATCTTTTTTGTCTTGTTCTTCTCTGTATTCTTGCCCCCTCTTCTTAATATCTTCTGCTTCTGTTAGGTCCATACCATTTCTGTCCTTTATCGAGCCCATCTTTGCATGAAATGTTCCCTTGGTATCTCCAATTTTTTTGAAGAGATCTCTAGACTTTCCCATTCTGTTGTTTTCCTCTATTTCTTTGCATTGATCGCTGAGGAAGGCTTTCTTATTTCTCCTTGCTATTCTTTGGAACTCTGCATTCAGATGCTTATATCAGGCAGTGATTATTTGTTCAATGATCATTGAACTTAAGGTATACAGTCTTCATATATTAGAAAGTTATAAGATGAAATCGTAAGATCCCTTCAAATTCTAGTAGTCAATGATCCATGGCTTTCTGTTTCTTTGTTGTCAATACTTTTTCGTTTCCTTACAAATACTCCATGTTTTTCCAGAAACAATTCTTTGAGAAAGCCTAGTAGCACATTTTCATTTTAGAGGTCAGAAAATCAAGGGCCATGGTGATAAAGCACTGACCGTTTGTACTGCACACTTAGTCTGTGGTGTGTCAGTTTTTTCCTGCTGTGCTCTGACTTTCCCACTAGTGCATTAAGAGAGGGATTACACTTTATTCTCTCTGCATCCCCTCTATGTAATATACAATCTCCACTGCACAATAGTCCAAGATTCAGGTCTGACAAGGTTCTAAGAGCCTTCATTGTACTGACTCTTGATCTGTTGGTCTTTTTTATGATATCATCCCTCCAAGTTTCAGAAAACAATATTTTTTAAAACTTATTCTTTTGGACACAGTATTATATATATTTCCTTTTTGCTGCTCTTCTTCCTAAACTATCTGTACTTGTGCCTCCGTGCTCAGTTGCTTCAGTTGTGTCCGACTCTTTGCAACCCAGTGGACTGTAGCTGGCCAGGCTCCTCTGTCCATGAGATTGTCTCATGTAGAAAGGCTACCCACTCCAGTTTTCTTGAGAATACTGGGTTGCCATGCCCTTCTCCAGGGGATCTTCCCGACCCAGGGATCAAACTGGAGTCTCCTGTGTCACCTGCATTGCAGGGGGATCCTTTATCACTGAGCCACTGGGGAATCCCCTCTTAAACTATCCATCTCCCAGATGTCTTGAACTTCCATCAGTACCACCCACTCCCGCCCTCAACAATTATCATTCTGCTATAAAATATCAGATGAGAATGAACTGGGCTTGAACTCTCACACTCAAGTATGGAGGTTTTGGCTCCTTATCTCTAGCTCTAGGGCTTCCCTTGTGGCTCAGCAGATGAAGAATCTGACTGCAATGTGGGAGACCTGGGTTCGATACCTGGATTCGGAAGATCCCCTGGGGAAGAGAAAGGCTACCCACTCCAGTATTCTGGCCTGAGAATTCCATGGACTGTATAGTCCATGGGGTCACAAAGGGTCAGACATAACTGAGTGACTTTCACTTCATTCAAGCTCTAAGAGATTAAAGATGCTAATTCCCATGTATGTTTTTCTTCCCCCATCACATTAGCATTATGGCATCACAACAGTGCACTCAGCTTGCAGTCACCATAAGTGGTAGCCTTGGAGCTCAGTCACTGCCAAGAAGACTAGTCATAAAGCAACCACTTCCGGGATTCAAATGTGTTTTGCTGATATCCACATCTGTTAGGTGCCAGCAGCTCCCTAGGAACCTCCCCAACCAGAAATAAAAGCAATCGCAGTAATGATGGTGGGAGAAGCATCAACATCCATAATCATAAGACAATGACAAAATTGATGCAGCTATGCACAGATTTTAGTTCTGACACCGCATGTATTCTTTTCAAGTGCACACCCAAACACAAGTATTCTGGTTTCCTGAGAAGATTCTGCTTTGCTAGGCAGTTAGGGTATAAGACAAGAGTCATGTTATCCTTGGGGTCTCTGGGATGGAGAATATGACTTCAGAATTATTAACAGTGGGCACTGGAGCAAGTAGCTGATGGTCTGGTCCAACTGGCACACAGAAAACACTCAATGCAAATTACTGACAGATGACCTGTGATGTCTGAAGGTTTTACAGATGTTGACAGTCAGGATGTTCATATATTTATATGATGCCTTGGAAAATCATTTTTTCTGTTCTTAGGATGACTTTGCTTTAAGTGTAGTAAAAGGGGCTTCCGTGGTGGTCCATTGTTGAAGACTCTGTCTTGCTAGCCAGGAGCCACCAATTTGATTCCCGGTCCAGAAAGATCCCACATGCCACAGGAAAAGGACGCCAGTGCACCAGAACTTCTGAAGCCCTTGCACCCTAGAACCCATACTCTGCAACAAGAGAAGCCCCCACTGTGAGAAGCCCATGCACCTCAGCTAGATTGAAGCCCCCACTCGCCAAAACTAGAGAAAGACTGTGCAGCAACCAAGATCCAGCACAGCCAAAAATAAAACATAAAATAAATACAGAAAGTGTTTTTAAATGTAGTAAAAGAATAAACTACATATGTGTATAGGAGGCAATCTGCCTACTGAAGATCGCTGACGAGGTAGTCATCAAAATTGGATTTGCTTCTCAGCCACCCTCTACCAAGAAGACAATATCTGATTCTGAAACCTACAGTCAGATAAGATGAAAGGTATGTTAGTCACTCAGTCATGCTCAACTTTTTGCAACCCCATGGACTGCAGGTCACCAGGCTCCTCTGTCCAGGCTCCTCTGTCCATGGCATTTTCCAGGCAAGGATATTGGAGTGGGTTGCCATTTCCTTCTCCAGGGGAAACTTCCTGACCCAGCGATCAAACCCGGGTCTCCTGCACTGCAGGCAGCTTCTTTACCGACTGAGCTAAGAAGGAAGCCCTAAAGTCAGATAAAGTAGAGGCAAAAAGCCATCTACATACCCCTACCTCCTTAAAATAGTCATTAATGTGACATTGATCATGTCAGCACAGCAGCCATTTCTGCACCTTTGGAAATTCAAAATTGATGTTTGCGCCCGTGGAGTCCATCAGGCATTAGGAGGGCAAAGGTTCTTACAAATAAGCTTCCTATTCATTGTATTAACCTATGACATCATTGGAAGGCTCATCTATATTCAGTGAGTAACTCTTTTAAAACTCTTCCTTGGCTACCATTAGGACAGTGCTACTGATACCCTTCTAGGCAGACATTGAAATTCTGGGCACAAAGTTTTTCCTTGTATGGTCTCTCTCAACCTTCTTAAGATGTCACAGGGAGTTTCCCTGGCGGTCCAGGGGCTAAGACTGTGCCCCCAGTGCAGGGAGCCTGGGTTCAATCCCTGGCCAGGGAACTGGATTCCACATGCTGCAACTAAGACCCAGTGCAGCCAAATAAATAAACAAAAAGGTTAAAGAAAAAAATAAGAAGTCACAATGTTGGTCCAGGTTCTATAATTGACAAACTGGTCCTTGTCCTTTTCAAGGATATGAAGTAACCTCCTTGCCTTACCTAGTATCGTCACTGATCTAAATAAAACTGATTTCTTTCATTACTACTTACATGGTATGGTTTTAGATTCTCTCATCAGGCTGGTCATATTTTTCTGGATATATTCCAGATCTTCCCCCTGGAGGACTAAATGGCCACTCACTCCAGTATTCTTGCCTGGGAAATCCCATGGACAGAGGAGCCTGGCGGGCTATAGTCCATGGAGTTGCAGAGTTGGACACGACTTAGTGACTTAACAACAAATGGATTTTTAGCATCCTTCTCCAAACAAGAATTTGGAAGCAGACAGCTTGAATGCAGAACAGAAGGGAAATGCAATCAATAGCCCTTTTGATAGCTGGTAGCATCTGACTCTAATGTTTTTGTTGTGAAAAGAACGCTTAACATGAGATCTACTCTCCTAACTGGTTTTTAGGCATGCAATACAGTACTGTTATCAACAGTCACAATGTTGTGCAGCAGATCTCTAGCATTTATGCATCTTGCCTAACTAGAATTTTATGTCTTTTGATCGCAACTTTTCATGGCCTCCTCCTCCTAGCTCCTGGAAACCGCCATTCTATTCTTTGCTCCTATGAATCTATTTTCTATGTTATTGTTTTGTAAAATCAGAGTGTACTTAGATGAAATTACATATGTTATAAATTTCTTTGCATGTCATTTCATCTTGAAGCTCAGATATTTGTTCTAAGATTTTCTTCTTCTTGGAATGCATCCTTTTGAAGTTTATTTAGTGTAAGATTTTGGTAATTCTCTTCATTTTTCTTTTCCTGAAAACGTCTTCATTTCATCCTCACTCTTGTATGGGTATTTTAGGTTGATTTCTTCTCTCCGCATGTTGAAAACATTACCCTGCTGAATTCGGGCCAAGAGTTTAACTATCTTAAATGCCTCACATGAGCGGAATCATGCAGCATGTGTCCTTCTGTGACTGGCTTATTTCACTCAGCATAATTTCTCAAGGTTCATCCATGTGGTCACATTTCTTCCGGATTTTCTTCCTTTTAAAGGCAAGCGAATTGCAAGAAAATCCACTTTCAGGTGAAAAGCAGAATAGAAGAACAGGCTATATGGATTTTCTTAAACATTGAAAAAGTCAAATAAAGTCCTGATTCCAACTTCTTTTCACAGTTGGAAGCTCTATCAACACAGGGCTCACATAGCCACATGCCATCTCTTACCTGGAGTTGAACTGAGGTGGCCTCTTTGAGGCAGGACAAGGCTTGCTGGTTTGCTGCCATCTCCACCAGTCCCTATTATACATCGGCCAGCTATATGCATTTATATTACCCGCCCAGTCCTATATGCAGTGCAAGTTTTTCAAAAAAAGTGATTTTATTGAAGTATAGTTGATTTGCAATGTTGTGTTAGTTTCTGCTGTACATAAAAGTGATTTAGTTTATATATGTACACACAAATATATATATATATATATATATATGGCTTCCCTGGTAGCTTAGCTGGTAAAGAATCCACCTGCCAATGCAGAGGAGGTGGATTCAATCCCTGGGTCGGGAAGATCCCCTGGAGAAGGAAAAGACAATCCACTCCAGTGTTCTTCCCTGGGAAATTCCATGCACAGAGGAGCCTGGTGGGCTGCAGTCCGTGGGGTTGCAAAAAGAGCGGGGCATGAATTAACAATAGCATATATATATAACACGTGTCTATGTGCATGCTAAGTCACTACAGCTGTGTCCAGCTCTTTGCAACCATATGGACTGGCGCCTGCCAGGCTCCTCTGTCCATGGGGTTTCCCCGGCAAGAATGCTGGAGTGGGTTGCCGTGCCCTCCTCCAGGGGACCGTCCGCACCCAGTGAAGGAACACTTGTCTCCTGCGGTCGCCTGCACGCAGGCAGATTCGCTACCGCCGGGCCGCTGGGGAAGCCCATACAGACACACTGCTGCTGTCGTTCAGTTAGCCGGTCGTGCCTGAGTCTTTGCGACCCGTGGACCGCAGCACCCCAGGCCTCCCTGTGCCTCACTGTCTCCCGGAGCTCACCCAAGTTCCTGTCCATGCCCCTACGCACACACACACACACACACACATTCTTTTTCGTGTTCTTTTCCGTTGTGGTTTATCACACGAGAGTGAACACAGCTCCCTAAACCGTAGGACCTTGCTGTTTACCCATCCTATATATAACAGTTTACATCTGTTAGTTCTGAACTCCCACTTCAAGTCCCCCTCGATGCCCGCCCCCATGTCTGTAAGCACTACACGTTTTGACTCTTGATCTAAATTATGAACTCCTAGGGCAAGCACTGATGCTAATTTCTTTCTGTGCATAAACAACTCAGTAATACATTTTAGCCACATAAACAACTTGACTTTCACTCCTTGGTCCCCAGACATTCCCGTCGCTGCCTCTGGCCATCTGCTGTTCTAACACTGCAGTGTCCTTTCATTTGGGTGAGTATGGAGAACAAAATACAGGGTCGTGGCAGGGGCGAGGGGACTAGGTCAGGAGTAATATGAGACTGAGCATATGGAATATAGGGGAGGGACGTGCCTGGTGGTCCAGAAGCTGAGAATCTGCCTTCTGATGCAGGGGGCGTGGGTTCGACCCCTGGTGGGGGAACTAAGACCCCACTTGCTGAAGGGCAACTAAGCTGGCATACCATAACTACTGAGCCTGTGTGCTCTAGAGCAATAAGAGACGCCTGCTCACGCCGCAACTAGAGGAAGCCCACACACCGTGACAAAGAGCCAGTGCAGCCTAAATAAATAAGTACAGAATAGGTGATACGGAGGGAAGATGGAAGCATCACCCTGACAAAAAGGAAGTCTTTCCTTTTTTCCAGCCTTACATGATGTCTCCATGATGGGCTAGGTAATAATACATGCTTCATCTGGCTGCTGAGCGCTCAGTCATGTCAGAGTCTGAAGCTCCCGCATGGACTCTAGCCCACCCGGCTCCTCTGCCGATGAAAGTTTCCAGGCAGGAATACCGGAGTGGGATGCCATCCACTTCTCCAGGGGATCTTTCCAGCCCTCCTCTCTTTCTTCGGCAGGCGGATTCTTTACCACAAGCGCCACCTGGGAAGCCCACATCCCCCTCATTCTTGTTGCTAAATATTCAGATCTGAATGCTTCCCGGGTTTGAGTGGTGAACTCTCTGAAAACTGGAAGCTCAGGCCTGCTGGGTGACCCAGAGTTAATTACACTCCCCCCAACCCCTGTCAAACAGCACCGGCCGGGTTAGAGCCTCTGACAGCTCTGGCAATATCCAAGGGCCCAGCTCGTGATTCTGTGAGCTAATGGAAAGGTAATGACCCAACAGCTGCAGATCACAGTCACCCTCTGCCTTGCTTTTTTTTAAAAAAAATCCCCCCTCCACCCTAATTCAAGCCTGGTATTGTACTATTCTCTTTTTAAATAAAGGCCTAGAAATGTCAGCCTCGGTGATTATACCAGCAGGTGCCTAGACTTCAAAGTGGGCACCTGTCACTGAAAAGATAATTGACTTTATTCAACCAATTGTCTCCCTGTTGTAATCAAGCCATTTCAGTCGAATGGATCTTTCAAACTGTTCTTTGGAGTAAGCGGGGGCGGCCGCGGCGGCTGGTGGATCACAATTACCATGGAGAGGGAGAGGGAAGCGGAGGAGCTCAGGAAACAGGGGCGGCAGCAATGAGCTGTCAGCCTTTCCGAGAGCGGTGGCTGGCTCAGGGGAAGGTTTGTAGGTGGAAAGACTCAAGGAAGATTGGGGAGAGGTGGGGGAGACTCCCACTCCCACTCCGTTCAGCATTCTGCTTGTTTATCTGGTTCGCCTTCTGGCTGCAGATACCCCCAGTCTGCATCTTGTTTCCAGCATCAGTTGCCCTGGGCGGGATGGGGAGGGGGTACACCTCTGTGCCCCAAGCATTCCTTTTCTCCCTCTGGGGATCAAGGTTCATGTAAACCTCAGAGCGGAGAGGGGAGCTGTGGACAGACTCAGATTCTGTGTCCCTCTCTCCTACAAGGAGCTAAATCCCCCTTAGTCAGAGGTGTCTTGCTGGTGTTGACAGATTCAGATGTCCCTGGAGCAGAAGGCTAGGACTTGAACCAAAGGGAGCCTCAGGCAGTGATGAATTCAGTGACTCTGTTTCCCCTGAGTGCTGACTTCCATGAGTTCTGGGAGGGTGGGGCTGTCCGTTCCAACAGTGTCAGCAGCAGCTGTGTTCTGGGGAGCCAGGAACTGCCACATGGCACATTTGCAATGTAAACCAGAGTGAAGGTTGTTCGGTCTGTGAGACTGAGCTCTGTCCACAATGAGAAACCTTACCCTGTGGAAATATAACCTGTGTTGGGTTCCTGGCACGGCTGTTAATCAGAGGTCTGACTTGGAGCAAGTCACCTAAGGCGCTGAGTCTCCATCTTCTTCCTACAAAGTGGAGCAATAGTGCGGTGAAATGAAACGAGTTGAGATAGTGAACCCATAGCTCAATAACTCAAATGCCTGATGCCTTTTTATGTCCTCAGTGAAATGCAGGGCTCTTCTTTCAGAAGGGATAGGGTGTGGAACAAACTCCCAGTCCATAAACATGTTGTTGAAGTTGATAAAAACAAAAGCAGCAGAATACTGAGAATTTCAGAGTTCAACCTAACATGTAAACTTAATCCTCATCTCCAGGGTAACAGATGCTGAGTTCTGAATTGGTACGAATTCTGACCCATGAGGTCTTGTCATCCTGTCAACTACCAAGTGCTGTAGAGAACTTTCAGCTATTTTAAAAATTGTTATTGTGATAGATTTGCTTTTCTCACTGATTCTGGTGAACATATTAGAAAGAATCACGGAGCTTCATGTCCTTGTTATCTCAAAGGCATCAGTGCTGGAAACAGACCCCAGAAACGAGAAAATAGCAGGTCGTCACCAGGGTTGGCTTCATGAATGCAGAGCCAGGAGAGACACAGGGCTCTGCTCCCAGAAGGGCCCACACTTGGGGATTAGCGGTCTTTGGGTGCCATCTTGAATTTCCTCATAGTCTAATCATTGAATTTGTGCTTTGCAAGTGCATTCCAGTGGGATGATGGACCATGCACTAGAGCTTTGCAGCCCCCAGCCCCTCTCTGGCGTGGGTCTTAGGCTGCCTTCTGCCCAGCCCTTGTCCAGCAATAGCTACCACCCTGGGATAAACTCAGGGAGGGAAGGGTTTGGGCAGTGAGACACAGAGAGGAGTCTGGTCCAGGCATGTGGGAAGGTCAGTATTCACCCCTCAGGTATCCCTGTGTCCAAGGGGACACAAAACTAAATAGCAAATAAGGAACATGATAAAAGGTCAAGGAAAGATTGTGTAAGAAAGGAAAAAAGCTTTGTTTTCACTTTTTGAACTAGAGGCACCATATTTTCCTTTTGCCCGGGGCCCTGCAAATGATGTTGGCAGCCTGCAGGCTGAGCCGCTGGGCACCATGTGCAAGGGGTCAGGGCAGTTCATCTCCATGTACTTAGAGGCACTCCAGAGGTGGGCTCCTGGAGAGGGAAAGGCAGAGTGTGCCAGTCAGACTGCTTTCAGTGATGGCGTTGGATGTGTTTATTAGGTCGATGCACATATTATGTTTCAGATAATGAATAACTACTCATTATTTGGGGGGACTGGAGAGTGTTCCCTGTAAAGAGGAAATATCTGAAGCCACTGCTTGAGGTATGACTGAACATTTGGACTTGGGATTCCATCCTTGTCATCATCTAGTTTTGCCTTCGTTTAAACTACATTAACTCAAGGGTCAGCAGAGGTTTCAGGTGGAGACTTCTGTGGTTTGTTTTACATTTAATACCAACCATTATGATCCAGCATTGTCCTGTGTATTCCACTACAATCTTCTTTTAACACACTTTTATTCTGCTGCAAGCCTTCTATCAATCCTGCATGAGAGAGAAAAATAACCTTGGTATTGTCTGTTTTACATGTACACACACACTACTACAGAATATGATATTGTTTTATTTATACTTTAGCAATGAGTGCTTAGAGTTGAAGTACTCTAATCAGGAATACACACTCCAGGGGTAGTTAGTACTTTAATGAATTTAATCAGAATCCCACATTCTAAGGAAGTTGTTACAAATATTCAGCTATCTACAGAACATTTCCTGATTAGAATGGATGGTGTTAGAAATACTCTTCTTCCACTCATGAAGAATCCCACGGACAGAGGAGCCTGGTGGGCTTTAGTCCATGTAGTCACAAAGAGTCAGACATGACTGAGCTATTAACACTCACTAAGTACTCTTGTCTGGAAAATCCCATGGACAGAGGAGCCTGGTAGGCTGCAGTCCATGGGGTCGCTATGAGTTGGACACGACTGAGCAGCTTCACTCTCACTTTTCACTTTCATGCATTGGAGAAGGAAATGGCAACCCACTCCAGTGTTCTTGCCTGGAGAATCCCAGGGACAGCGGAGCCTGGTGGGCTGCCATCTATGGGGTTGCACAGAGTCGGACACGACTGAAGCGACTTAGCAGCAGTAGCAGCAGCAAGTACTCTTCCACTAGTGAAATGACTGATATTCAGTTATCTAGACCGAGTGGAAAAAAAATTATATATGAACAAACTTCCTTTCCTGTCTGAATTATGTGTCTAGGGTCCCAGTCAGTCTATAACTATTGAAGAGGTACCTTTGTAAAGGACTCCATCAAGTCCTGCATCCTGTTCCTCTTAGGAAATAATTTCATATTCTTTTTAGATCAGATTAATAAATACATTTTATATTGTGACCTACTGCTAGTAGTCTGACTCTTTGAGACCCCATGGACCGTAGACTGCCAGGCTCCTCGGTCCATGGGATTCCTCAGGCAAGAATAGTGGAGTGGGTAGCCAGTCCCTTCTCCTGAAGATCTTCCCAATCCAGGGATTGAACCCAGGTCTTTTGCACTGCAGACAGATTTTTACTGTTTGAGCCACCAGGGAAGCCAATAAATATATTTTATATCATGACCTACTACTACTGCGCACACACATACACACACATTGAAAGGAAAAGTTTCCAGAGAAAATACTTCTTACCCTCACTTTTTGTAATGTGTTTTATTATTTTCTATTATATTCAATTGTGCTATATTTTACTTTGTTCATTGTTTGTTGCAATCACTCAATTTATTTCAGAACACCCTAGTGGGATACAAACAATACTTTCAAAAGCCCTAGCCTAAACAGCTAGCATTATCCTGCGGCTAAAACACTGTTGCATAATTCTATCAGTGAGCCTTTCCGGCAAGGTACTTAATTAGAGGGCCTGACGTGGCCAGGAGTGGGGGATTCATTGAGGTACAGGATATATGGCACACATTTTCGTGTGTGTTAGTTGCTCAGTTTTGTCTGATTGTTTGAGACCCCATGGACTATAGCTCACCAGGCTCCTCTGTCCATGGATTTCCCAAGCAAGAATACTGGGATGGGTAGTCATTCCCTTCTCTAGGGGGTCTTACCAACCCAGGGATCGAATCCATGTCTCTTTCATCTCCTGTATTGGTTCTTTACCACTAGCACCACCTGGGAAGCCCAGGATTTGGTCTGAGATTCACTTTCATTGTAACATACAACCAGCTAGTGAAGAGGTGGGAGAGGAGACCCTCAGCTCTCACTGTGCCCAACCACTGGACGTTACTAAAGCTTCCCCAAAGAACCCAGTAATGGTGAATAACCACATTGTCTTAGATCAAAGTGCAAGTACTTTTTCAAGGAAATATTATCAGGCACTGTAACAGGTTGAACAGTGGTGTCCCAAAAGATAAGTCTACCCAGGACCTGTGAATGCAAACTTATTTGGAAAAAGTGTCTTTGCAAATGTTTGTAAGTTGAGGATCTTGACATGCGATCACCCCAAATTATCCAGAGGAGTCTAATGATAAGCATCCCTATGAGAGAAAGGCAAAGGGGTATTTTAGACAGAAGAGAAAGGAGAAGGTCCTCTTTTCCTTCGTGGACATGAAGGCAGAAGAGCTTGGAGTGATGCAGACACAGCTAAGGATGCCTGGAGCCACCAGACGCTGGGAGATGCAAAGAACAGATGCTCCCTAGAGCCTTCACAGGAAATATGGCCCTACGGACCCTTCAATTTCAGACCTATGACCTTCAGAAATGTGATAGAATAAATTTCCATTGTTTTAAGCCACCAGGTGTCTGGTAATTTAACAAAGCAGCTCTAGGAAACCAAAACAGACATTAAACAAAGATCACAGACCTCTTGTTAATGGTCCTGACAGTCACTCAGCCAGAACCAGAAAGAACACATCCTGAACAAAGAACCAGAGATCTGTTATTATATATATATATATTGGCGGCTTCTTTAGAATTGGCTTTTAGGAAAATACTGCATCTTATTTAATTCAGAATAATTCAAACCATCGTTCACCATTCTCCCACGAATGCCAAATTAGAATCTTATTTCAAAAATTGTGATGGGTGTGATTACTGCACACAGAATGAACAAACTTTTACAGGAAGGGATATGCAAGGAATTCCCTGGTAGTCTAGGAGGTAGGATTCAGTGCTTTCACTGCTGTGGCCCAGGGTCAGTCCCTGGTTGGAGAACTGAGATCCTGCAAGCCACAAGTGGCCAAAATATATTTTTTTAAAAGGAATAAGAAGATGCCTATGACACAGGCATTCCTTCTAAGAAACTTTATTTTCTGAAGCAATGGTGACCCCAGTTGGGCTTTGTAGGAGGCTGGGGCTTCCCAGGTGGTGCAGTGGTAAAGAATCTGCCTACCAATGCAGGAGGCACAAGAGATGTGCTTTTGATCCCTGGGTTAGGAAGACCCCCGGAAGAAAAAAACTACAACCAGCTCCAGTATTCTTGCTTGAAAAATCCCATGGACAGAAGAGCCTGGTGGGCTACAGTCCACAGGGTCACAAAGAGTCAGACATGACTGAGCAACTGAGTACAGGGATAACAATCCTATGTTAGTAAGGGGAAAGAGGCATATACATCGGGGCAGAGGATTTCAGATGTGGTCTTATGATGAGAAAAATAATATCCTATTTCAAAAAACAATGAAAAATAGTAGAGGAAAAGTAAATTGGGGACCACATATTTACCTGAGAACATCAGAGTAAGTCAGAAAATCAAAGACCCTGATATAGATCCTGTTAACTTTTTTTGAACTCTTTATTTTGCATTGGAGTATAGCTGATTAATAATGCTGTGATTGTTCCAGGAGGACAATGAAGGGCCATACATATATATGTACTCATTCTTCCCCAGACCCGCCTCCCATCCAGGCTGCCGCATAACATTGAGCAGAGTTCCATGTGCTATACAGTAGGTCCTTGTTGGTTACCCATTTTACATATAGTAATGTGTACATGTCCATCCTATCCCCCTAATCATTTCTTTCTCCTGGCAACCATAAGTTCATTTTCTAAGTCTGTGAGTCTCTTTCTGTTTTGTACACAAGTTTATTTGTATCGTTTAGTTTGGTATTCCACATATAAGGGATGTCACATGACATTTCTCCTTCACTGACTTCATTCAGTGGGACACTCTCCAGGTCCATCCATGTTGCTGCATGGTTTCATTCTTTTTAATGGCTGAGCGATATTCCATTATATATATATATGTATATATATGTGTGTGTGTGTGTGTGTGTGTTTGTGTACATGTTATACCATATCTCCTTTATCCATTCCTCTGTCAGTGGACTTGTAGGTTGCCTCCGTGTCTTGACTATTATAAGCAGTGCTACAGTGAACATTGGGGTGTATGTGTCCTCTTGAATAAGAGTGGGATTGTAGGGTCATCTGAAAATAGATCATTCTTTAACTCCATACACAAAAATTAGCTCAAAATGGATTAAAGACCTAAATGTGAGACCAGACACTATAAAGGAGGAAAACATAGAACACTCTCTGACATAAATCACAGCAACATCTTTTTTGATCCATCTTCCAGAATAATGGAAACAAAAGCAAAAATAAACAAGTGAGACCTCCTCAAACTCAAAAACTTTTGCACCACAAAGGAAACAATAAATAAAACAGAAAGACAACCCACAGATCTTGTTGTCTTTTAAAAATCAGTTTATCTCCAATAACAATGCCAAAAAATAAGAATTTAGAGAAAATTCTCCGGCAATTATTTCACTCCCACAGACCAAGCTTAGCAGAACAAGTTTCTTTGTTTTAGCTTCAAGCATAAAGCAACACAGGTGCACGATTCATGAACAAATGAGAATGGAAGCACAGATCACTGTATTTATCTTCAACAGATACTATGAGAGGATAATTTGACCATTTCTACTGAATCATTAAATCAGAAAGGTAGCAAAATATCCTGTAAATTGTGTATGTAAATTGCCTTTGATAGCACCAAGATGCAGTTGCCTCTGCAATCTAATAAAGCAAATGTCTTAGGTCTGCCCAGCAGCATTTATTTACCAGGCCAACATGAGACATAAAAATGATGTTTGGGAAGAACTTAAGTGATGTAAGAGTCACTACAGTATGATAGTATTATGGTGACCTTGTTGTTATATGCAGACATTTTTTGAGTACTCTATTTATTAGACAATTTTGTTTCATTTAACATTTCTGATTCTTTAAAATTCTTGTAATTTTTTTTTACATAACTTAATTTACTATTAGGATTTTAAATTAGTGTGAGCTCACTTTATTTCATGTTAGCAACCCATATGGAAAAATAAACCTTCCCCATTATAGTATCTTATACTGGGGAAAAGTGAAGTTGCTCAGTCATGTCCGACTCTTTGCGACCCCATGGACTGTAGCCTACAGGGCTCCTCTGTCCATGGGATTTTCCAGGCAATAGTACTGGAGTGGATTGCCATAGGCCCAGACTAATCACTAACCTCTGGACCAATCACTGCAGAGGCTGGGAAGGAGCTAGGTCCTCTGACCTGTTCACCACCCAGGTCAGTGAGATTGGCGTGGGCAAGGAGGAGTTTTTCAAAGGAAAGGTGGCTGTGATGTTACCAGAGGAACTAAGGGATGGGCCTACGTAGGAAAACACTCAGGTGTGCCCAGATGCACTCAGACATATCCACAGATGTGTTTAGACAAACCAATAAGATACCAGAAGAAAGTATAGCAGTTCTGTTAACCATGTCTGGATGATGGGATCATGGGACTACTAAACGAGCCTTGCTTACTGTAGTGGCTCAGCCTTTGCTACTTTACCATTTTTATAAATGAAAGTGCTTAAGCTTCATTGACACTGGTTTGTTTTTATATGTACAGTGATATGGGCTTCCCAGGTGGCTACAGTGGTAAAGAATCTGCCTGCCAATGCAGGGGACAGAAGAGATGCGGGTTCCATCTCTGGGACAGGAAGATCTCCTGGAGGAGGAAATGGCAACACACTCCAGTATTCTAACCTGGGAAAACCCATGGGCAGAGGAGCTTGGCAGGCTACAGTCCACGGGAGCACAGAGTCAAACACAACTGAGCAACTGAGCATGCATGCAAGAACATGCACGCACAGTGATTTAAAGCTTTGTTTGAGCCACTGAAATTCAGAAGAGTTCCAGCAGTCAGAGGACTGTGGGTGCTCTGAGATTCTCCACAGTGTTCATCTATAGCCTGGAAATGGATTCCTTTGAATGGTTCAAATAGTCAATCAGTTATGGGGAATAACAGCAGAGGCTGACCAGTGCAGGTTGGGGGAGGGTGGGGGGAGTACCTCCTTTCCCTTTGACCTTGTCATTCTAAATCCTGGAGTACATACCTATTCTGACTAATTCATCCAGTTCAAGCTCAGCTGGGAAGCTTAAATTTCTTCCCATGGTAAGGAATTCTTCTTTTATTCAAACACTTCTTCCCCATGAGAAACAAAACATTACCCAGTGACAAACTATCCTAAAAGCTACTGCTCACTAAGCATTTATCATATGCATATACAATTTCATTTAGCTCAATAAGCTCTGGGTTACTGTTTCAAAATTTAGATTAGTAAGTGGAGACATGGAAAAGAGTAGTGCAAAATAACATAGCTCATGAATGGCTGGACTAGGATGTGAATTTGAGCCGGATTTCAAGCTCAGGATCTTAAAAAGGGAAGGTCTACTGCTGCCCCACCCTAGCTGTGTTATCTTCAGTAAATTGTCTCTACCTGAACCATAATTTTATCATCTGTGAGATCAGAATATTTATAAATCTTGTTCAACCTTTTTATGGACTCTTGGAAGATTCTATGAGATGACAACTGGGAATACATTTTGCATATAATAAGTCATGGGTACAAACACGTGATATTTCTTTCATAGATTGAGCCTCTAGGAAACTGTCCAGAGGTGGTGGAGGCATGAGGTTTGGGGCGCTGGACTCTCAGGGGTCTTGCACATCAGGCGGAGGGACATAAGGTGGTAGAATGAATATACTGAGGCTTTAGCTGTGGGTTGGCAAGAGGCCAACAGGGTCCAAGTAAGTAAGAATGACCAAATATGCTCATTTGCCCACGACCAAGGGATTTCCTGGGACATGGGACTTTCTGTGCTAAAGTTAGGCAAGTCCTGAGCAAATGAAGATGAATTGGTTGCCCTGGTCGGTGCCGGGGTCCAGCATCTTAGAAATTAATTGTTTAATTAAAGATATGGAGGGAGATTAGAAAGAATAGTATAGTAGGCAAATTAGTGGAGAAAAGAGGCTGAATAACTTGGTTTATGCGGAGAGCTAACAAAACCTCGAGACAAGAGGTTTGCACCGTCTACGTAGGCCACTGGTACTCGCTTGAATAGCGGAGGGTGCCCCGCCTTGGGCTCCATCTCGCGTGGTCTTAGAAGCCAGGGCAAGTAAGTATACGTGGTGAGCCTCCATGCCCCAGATGGGAATTCAGCCAGAAAAGAAGAGAGAGGGAGAAAAGACCACACGGGGGAAACCAGTCTTTCCAGTGACTGGCCCATCCTTTATTGTTCAGGAAAGCTTTTTATACTTTTGGTTGTACATAGAGATCAATGGATAATACAAAGTTATGTGGCATCAGCAGCCCTGACTCTTATCAAGACAAGGCTTTCTCTCTGCACACCTAGGTGTATACACAAGTCTTAGGTGATTTACATCATCTTCTGGCCAGAAGGCCAATTAACGTTTTACGGCCCTTTTCTGATAAGGGTCTGTCAACCAGAAAACTTATTTACCTTAATAGTGTTGTTCTTTTCCAAAATCTGGTTCCACTCTCAGAAAGCACTAAATAAAGTTACATTCTTAAATGGCAAGGACACAACAATTTATAACAAGGAAAGAGGAGTACAGTGATTTATAACAAAAAAAGTTTACTAACTCAAAAGCCTAGTGTTGCTAGCATCAAAACTACTATATTTGGTTTTCTATATCCCAATTACATTGATTAATACCCTCCAGGTGCCTAAAAGATGAAGGATATGGAGGTCTGGCAGCAAACATTAACTCAACAATGAAATCCTTCACCAAACTTATTCTTAGCTCTAAAAGGCTCTTTATCTTTAAAATATTTTAAGCTTCATGCTTCTCACGGTTGGGGGGCTATAAACAATCACAAGTGTAGTTAAACCTGTCAGGTAAGCTAGGGAGCCATCAAAGGGGTTTGAGCTGAAACATTCTTTTCATATGCAGGAGACTAATTGGAGCTCTAAGTTAACTTTTTCCAGAGAAAGGTGGTCAGGGATAGCCCCCTGTTAATGTCAGAAGCGTAAGCGAAAAGCATAATGCAGTACGGCAGGCAGACTCTGGTTTTGGGGGTAGATGTTCAGGAAAATTCAGCGAGGCTCCCTTAAGGCCTGACTTGCCTTTGCCTGTTGGACCCCTTAACCTCATGACCTTTGCCACAGGTGGGACTCCTCGTGCTGGCTCCTGGCAGGTCAGGATGAAAATGACTGGTCATTTTAGTAACAGCAGAAGGCTTCTGTATGAGGAAATGATTTGTGAACTGAGCCTTTAAAGCAGGGTGGAAAATCACACTATGGGGACTGGGTTTTAAGGAAGCAGTAGCCCAGTCATTTCAAAGGTGTCATCTCTCCAGTCCCTTAGAAGAGTGGAGTCAAAGGATGCTTTTCCCTAAGTAAGGAAACATGGATGGACCACTCTGGTAGGAGGGTAACAATTCTTCCCCAAACCCCTGGCACTCTGGAAATAAACTCTTTCCTTCCCCTGGGTTCACAGGCATGTAGCCCATTGTGAGCCATAATACCCAGTCTTCTCCAGGGAAGAAGGGACAGTTAGTTCTGCTAGGAGTTAGCAGCCAAGAATGTAGGCATTTCACACCTTGCTTTCTAATGCAGCCTTGCTTTCTAATGTTGTCTCTGCCTAACTCCCTCTTCCCTTCAAAAGCTCTCTTTCCAGAACATTCCTCCATCTTCCTGATTAATGACTTCTAGCTGTCTTCACTTGTGTCTGTATATCCAGATGGGACTGAATGCCCAAAGGGGAGGTGGCTTAGGAAACCTAAGACTTTTACCCGACAGCCCCAAAAGAGCATTCCTGTTGGAAAACTCTTCAATCTTGTTATATAAACAAAGTAAAAGTGGGGAGGGGGAGAGACCTTCTTTGTCTTTTTTGAGTATTTGGCATGTTTTCATCGTTAGTTCCTCCTCCAGGTTGAGCAGGGGAGTTTTCTAGTCCCTGAGTGGTCAAGCTAGGTTCACAAATGATTGTTTTAATGTGTGCAGAGAGCATGTCCTAGGAATCATTAACTTACTGAGCTCACTGGGCAGGATGTGGGGCTCCTGCCACCACTGTTTTATTGTTTGGGCATGTCCCGTGCTTCTGTTGCATGGTTTTGTTGCTAAGTAAGCCTGCTTGATTTTGTGGTTAAGCAAATGTGCTTTCTTGAGTAATCATTAACTTACAGGGGTCTCCCATATCTTTTTAATTACAGTCCCCTAGTGGAATTAGCTATTAATCACCTATTTTGTCCCTTTACTCTGTCCCTATCATTTCTGAGACTTAACTCAGTGCCAGCATAAAAGGAGAATCAATGGGTGTTTACTGAATTGATGGTACCTGGATTGTATTTGGTGATCAATGAATTGTGGTTTTCTTTCTAAGATTATAGAGCCAGTTAGTGAAATAGAGGGGTGAGTGCTGACCTTTTGTTCCTTAAATCAATTAGTACGCTTGCCTGGAAAATCCCATGGATGGAGGAGTCTGGTGGACTGCAGTCCATGGGGTCGCTAAGGGTCGGATACGAATGAGTGACTTCACTTTCACTTTTCCCTTTCATGCATTGGTGAAGGAAAGGGCAACCCACTCCAGTGTTCTTGCCTGGAGATTCCCAGGGACGGGGGAGCCTGATGGGCTGCCCGTCTATGGGGTCGCACAGAGTCGGACACGACTGAAGCAACTTAGCAGCAGCAGCAGCAGCAAGGTTGCCTTACAAGGAAGGTTATTGAGAAAATGCCTATAAAATATCTTTAGTTCAAGCAAAAATAGCACTTAAATAGAGGTTATTTTGCATAGAACTGCCTTTCTATTTTCCACATTAAGCCTGTTACAGACTATCCATTATATTTCTTCTTCAGTTTTCAGTTTTAATACATTTTAGACAAGGTGGAAACTCTCAGGACACAGTCATCAATATTTCTCAGCAAGAATCTGACTCCTTTGTAATTAAATTGCCCTCTCCTGCTAATTTGTGTGCATCCATATAATATCCCTTTCCTCAAATTAAAAGCATCACTCATTGACGACACTTAAAAATTGAAGCCAAGATGGAGAAGTGAAAAGGGATAGGACAAAGAAGCAATCAAATTGGATATTTCTTCTGAGTTAAGGTATTTTTCTTCCTTTATGTCTTGTCAAGTGGTTACTTTTGTGGTGACATCAGCTGTACTATGCGAACATATTTGATAGGTAACATGTTTCATGTTCACATGAGTCAATGATGAATCTTGGAAACATTTTTTATAACTGGAAAAGAAGCATGAACAGTCCATTTTTCTCATTACATTTTAGCTTAGATAAAACTAACATGTCAGCTTAGATAAAACTGACTTTCTATAGCCACTTAGTATAGATGTGAATACACTTGGGCCATTATTGTATATTCTATTGATGTGAAATTGGAAGAAATGGAGTCAACTAGAACATGGTTCTGTTTCTGCAACAAGAAATGTAAACTCCCCTCATACAATTGTAGAAATTAAAAAACCCAACTCCAAGATAATGAAATGATGGACGTTGACTTAAAAAACAGTCAAAACCTGAAAACTGAGAGTTGTTCTGTTCAGTAGGAACTTTTAGGACTTCAAGCCCAGGAAACAGCATCTCAAATGACACTGAGAGATGGTGGGGGTGGGGGAGAAGGGGGGAGGAGTCAGATTATATAGAATTTTGCAACAAAGTATTTTTGTGAATTAAAGAAAGCCAGAGATCTCAAGTCAAGGAGTTTACTGCTTTTTTACCTATGGGGGCTTCCCTCGAGGCTGAGGTTCCCTGGTGGTTCATATGGCAAAGAATCCACCTGCAAGGCAGGTGGGTTTGATCCCTGGGTTGCGAAGATCCCCTGCTGCTGCTGCTTCTAAGTCATTTCAGTCGTGTCCGACTCTGTGTGACCCCATAGACTGCAGCCCAACAGGCTCCCCCGTCCCTGGGATTCTCCAGGCAAGGACACTGGAGTGGGTTGCCATTGCCTTCTCCCGGGAAGATCCCCTAGAGAAGGGAATAGCTACCCACTCCTGTATTCTTGCCTGGAGAATTTCATGAACAGAGGAGCCTGGTGGGCTACAGTTCCTAGGATTGCAGAGTCAGCTATGACTGAGCTACTAACACACACACACACACATACACACACACACACACAACGTATGGGAAGATGCAAGAGTCTGGGCTCGCTGAAATCATTCCTCTGATATGCATCTCAGCTACCTGGGGCCAGTATCCTGTGTTTTTCATATCCTGAGTTCCTCAGGGCTCCCTGTAAGGACTGTCTTCAATCTCATGGCTGCTGATATCAGGGATTCAGTGCCCTCAGTTCAGTTCAGTTCAGTCGCATAGTTGTGTCCTACTCTTTATGACCCCATTAACCACAGTACGCCAGGCCTCCCTGTCCATCACCAGCTCCTGGAGTTCACCCAAACCCATGTCCATTGAGCCGGTGATGCCATCCAGCCAGCTCATCCTCTGTTGTCCCCCTCTCCTCCTGCCCTCAATCTTTCCCAGCATCAGGGTCTTTTCCAATGAGTCAGCTCTTTGCATCAGGTGGCCAAAGTATTGGAGTTTCAGCTTCAACATCAGTCCTTCCAATGAACACCCAGGACCAATCTCCTTTAGGATGGACTGGTTGGATCTCTTCACAGTCCAAGGGACTCTCAAGAGTATTCTCCAATACCACAGTTCAAAAGCATCAATTCTTCGGCGCTCAGCTTTCTTTATAGTCCAACTCTCACATCCATACACGACTACTGGAAAAACCATAGCCTTGACTAGATGGACCTTTGTTGTCTAGTAATGTCTCTGCCTTTTAATGTGCTGTCTAGGTTGGTCATAACTTTCCTTCCAAGGAGTAAGCTTCTTTTAATTTCATGGCTGCAATCACCATCTGCAGTGATTTTGGAGCCCCCCAAAATAAAGTCAGCCACTGTTTCCACAGTTTCCCCATTTATTTGCCATGAAGTGATGGGCCAGATGCCATGATCTTCTGGAATTGCTGATGACTGTGACATCCTTGTTTATTGATATGACAGGAAATATTTTAAGTCTCATGGGTCACATTCCAAACTTGAGAAGGGCTGTATAATGCTGTGTAAGGAAACAGTTTCCAAAAGAATTGGAAATAGTACAACTTGGCATGCCTTTGATTTAAATTCTAAATGTTTGCAAAAGTAGGCAATTGATTCTTATTAGCGTCCCCCAGCTGTGGTTTGTTTTTCCATCTTGACCCTCTCAATTATTCTGTTTCTTATTTAATGAAGACAGATTTCCCAATCCTTGTTTCATAATGTTGGCCTCTTGAGTCTGATTTAATCAGAGTGGTGGTGATAATATGCAGAATTTAATAGGGAAGGGAAATAGCTAATTACATATGCTATCAAAGGAAGTCAGGGAAGCCTTGGAGAAAAGATACACCCCTAAATCTCAGAGTCACATGTCATGACACAGAATATGGAGCCCACAAACAGACATGGTATGGCTGAAGTCAGACTCTATCTGTTCCATGGATAGACCCCCAAATAGTACCTGTATTCTTCCCTCTGTCCTCCTGATAAAATTTTATGTGAACTTTGGAAAAAAATATCGCAAATGTTGTATTCCAAATAGAGGAACTATGTAGTCACTGAATTAGCTGGAACTCTTAACAATTCCCATGATGCTGGCTAAAGGAAGGGCCACCTCCAGGCTGGCGATTTGCAAGCGCTATGTAATAGCACTCAAGTGCCTCTTCCCTGTGCTGGTTCCTGACCTCTCTCCATCCTCCCATTACACTTTCCTCCCCCATCCTCCATTCACATTTAAATATAAATTCCTTGGAGACTACGCCAATGATCTCACCAGTGGAAAAATGGCAGCCAGAGTTATGAGTTTGGCTTTATATGACTTATTATACGACTGATAAGTGCCAGAACTATATTTGTTGACTTTTTTCCTCTGTAATCAATGTCAACAGTTTTAAGGGTTATTGTGATTTTTAATATTAGCCAAAAGAGTATTAGGAAGTTAGAATAACAGTTAAGAAGCCAACAGGAAACAGTCATGCCGCCCTAAAGGTGAATGCGTGCTACCAGGGGGATGAGCGGGACCTTGGAAGGACCAGCCTTGGGGGTGAGGCTCCTGCAGCAGAGTGCAGGGGCAACAGGTCAGTCTTGCTGTTTCAGCAGATACTGCTCATGGACATCTCCTGTTTCCAACTACTTCTGCATGCGTGCTCAGTCACTCAGTTGTGTCTGACTCTTTGTGACTGTAGGCCACCAGCCTCCACTGTGCATGGGATTTCCCAGGCAAGAATAGTGAGTGGGTTGCCATTTCCTGCTCCAGGGGATCGTCCCAACCCAGGGATCAAGTCCACGGCTCCTGCACTGGACATGGATTCTTCACCACTGAGCCACCTGTTTCTAGCTACTCACTTGTCTACAAAAATAAGCCAGAGGAAACCAGTGCTTACTACAGCTGTGGAAGCATCCAAATTAGTTGGGCCTGTTGAACAATTTAGAGCAACTTCAGCAGGATAAAATTCCCAGAAAGATCTAGTTACCTTCTTTTTATCATAGCCTCATGAAGTTTACAGCTGTCATTTATCCAGGGCTATCATTTTTTTTTTTTAGTTTATTTCTTTATGTCTAAGTTTACCAGGTGGTGGGATAAAGGTGTTGAGATAAAATAACGAAGTATCACTCCTATCCTAAGGCCAACATTATTAGCATCCTCCCTACACTTTTCCCTATCTGTAACAGCAGCTCAAGGGTTGCTGCTGCTGCTCCTGCCCCATTTCCTACATTGGCAGGCAGATTCTTTACCACTGAGCTACCTGGGGAGCCCTTAAGGGTGGTTGGACTCAACCTAAATGGAGTGAATGTGTGTGTGTGTTAGTTACTTAGTCGGGTCCGACTCTTTGCAACCCCATAATCCGCAGCCCACCAGGCCCCTCCATCCATGGGATTCTCCAGGCAAGAATACTGGAGAGGGTTGCCATTTCCTTCTCCAAAAGGAACTATAGAAACAAAGAAAGTGAAGTTGCTCAGTTGTGTCCAACTCTTTGCGACCCCATGAACTGTAGCCTACCAGGTTCCCCATCCATGGAATTTTCCAGCAAGAGTACTGGAGTGGGTTGCCAGTGGGTGAATGGTTTCTTATCACCCATTTCCTATCACATTACAAAAGCCTTTTTAGTTTGAAGTTTGAGGAGTTAAAGCTCATGGTATTTTAGTCACCAGAAATGGGATTGCTAACCCTTAAGCTGAAGAAGGAAATAGCAACCCACTCCAGTATTCTTTCCTGGAAAATCCCATGGACAGAGGAGACTGGTGGGCTCCAGAGATGTGAAAGTTGCTCAGTCATGTCCAACTCTGCAACCCTAAGAACTGTAGCCTGCCAGGCTCCTCTGCCCTTGGAATTCTCCAGATCAGAATAATTTCCAACCCAGGGATCAAACCCAATTCTCCTGCATTGCAGGCGAATTCTTGACCATCTAAGCCACCGAGGAAAGCTGTAAAATAGGGATGGTAATAGACTAAATTAGAATGTCTAGTGCATAATACATATCCAATAAATTCCAACTATTGTTATCCTATGTGCAAAATGGGAATAATGATACCCACTGTTGTGGTTGAGGTTAATAATGTTACCTCAAGAAACTTGTACCACAAGAAACATTCTTTAGTCTTAGGGGCTTAGTGCAGTGAAAGTTTAGTTTTCATGTCCAGGCCAATGCGAGCAGTGGGGGAGGAGTTCAGCTCCATGTGGTCATTGAGGGGTCCAGGCACCTTTCACTATTTGTCTCTACGATCTTCTAGAACCATATCATCCTCTAAATTCAGCCTATAGATGGGGAAAGGCTGCTGGGAAAAGACAAAGAAAGTGGAGAAGGCACATCAGTCTCAACAACACATCACCTTCGTGGCCGGTCCATTGTCAAAAACTCATCACATGGCCACTTCTATTAACAGGTGTAAGGGGGCTGAACAAGGTTGTCTAGCTACATGCCTTGGAAGACAAAGACAGCACAGATTCTAGGAGGCTCTTGAAGCCTTGGCCACATCCGTATTCAAAGACAATGCTGAGAATTAAGTTAGATGCCTTATGTTAGACAGAGGAGAGTCAGTCCTAGCATCAGCCTCGCTAAATGTAGCTATGGTTACTATTAACCTCACATCATTGGGTTGAGTTGAGCACACTTGATGAGAAGAGCAAAGTCTAGAGTTCCTTCTAGCTTGTCTTGGTACAGACGCCTTCATAGACCCCTAAGACGAGGCTGGCCCATCATTTCTTTGCACAGTGGCCATCTAGACAGAGGTGACCCAGAAAAACAGCACGAAGACTGTCCCAGAGGCGCTGGTTGCTTAGAGAAGAAAAAGGACAAACAAAGCGAAGGAAAACCGACTTTTGATTTGCCTGTTTTTAGGTCTAAGGGATTTCCAAATATTGCTTTATTTTTGTATTATGATAATATTTTACCCCCAGTCCCCTGCCTTTTACTTATGAGATTTTGGCAGGTTATTTAAATTCCAGTCTCTATTTTACCATCTGGAAAATGAGGATAATAGTTGTTCTACTTCAGAGAATGCTGTGCTTGTGAGGCTGAGATGAGATGATGGATGGTGCGTCACCCCGGGGGAGCAGTAGTGGTCTCTGAGAGTTAGGGGCGAGTGCAGCCTTTCTCCTCTTCCTCCCTCTCTCCTTCTGCTCTTTCTTTTTTTCCATTTTTAACATGTTTACAATTTCTATAATCACTTACTGTCACATCTAACAATGTTTGTCTCCTGACTTTCCCTCTGATTGAGGACAGCATCGTGAAATGTTTGGAAAAGCCTCGTCTTTGGTATAAGGGAAGGTTAGATCCCAACATATCTCTCACACTCATTCGCTGGGTGTGGGTCCTTGGGCAATGCACTTGACTTCTCCGTGTGTATTTCTTCACCTTTAAAATAGGGTGATGATCCCTCATATTAAAGGGTTAACAAGATTCTGATAAACAAACCATTGCTATGCATGGTACAAAATAAAAGCAAATTTCCTTGTCTGACATGGAATTCTTAGGGGCCTAAGAATTTGTTCATTGTACGTAGCAACCTGGGTCTCTCAGGTGGTGTAAGTGGTAAGGAATCCCCCTGTCAATGTAGGAGATGCAAGAGACAGGGATTCAATCCCTGGGTCGGAAAGATTCTCTGGAGGAGGGCACGGCATCCCTCTTCTGTATTCTTGCCTGGAAAATTCCATGGGCAGAGGAGCCTGGCAGGCTACAGTCCATGGGGCCACAAAGAGTAGGACAGAAGTGAGCAACTGAGTACACACACACACACACACACACACACACACACACACACACCCTGGAATGTCAAGAGAATTGACATACATTCGCATGAGTATTTTTTATTGACAAATCCAGTCCCATGGTGTTTTATTACTTGATTTTATTAATAATAAGTTCAATACTTAAGTGAAATGTTCAGGGCCTAGAAGTGATATCTTGTAGGTTTTGTTTGTTTGTTTGTTTGTTTGTTTTTAATCTTTTGTATTTGCTTTATTCTAAGGTTTCAAAGTTTTGTCATGCATTTTATTGATGGAGACGCTGAAGACTTAAGAGATTCACTCTAAACAGTTTACCAAATGGATACCAAAGAAGAAAATACTAACCAAACTCATACACAAAGTATTGAAACTATTTGACAACCTACTTGATTGGAGACATCTTGAAAGTTGTTTGCAGTTTTTGTAAAACATCTTCTTTAAAATTTATTTTTAATTGGAGGATAATTGCTTTCTGATTTGCATTTCTCTGATGGCTAATGATGTCATGCATCTTTTCAGGTGCTTATTGGCTGTTTGTATATCTTCTTTGGAGCACGGTCTACCCAAGTCTTTTGCTCATTTTTGAATTGGGTTTGTCTTCTTGTTGAGGACAAATTAATCTTAAATAAGCGTTCAGTTCCTTGTAATTGTGTCTAAATGAAGTATATCTTCAAACTTCTTTCGTTCTGTTTACTTGATCTGTCAGATTTAGAGAGAACTGTTTAAACGTTTCCCACCTTAATTACAGCTTCATCAAATTCTTGTATTTCTAGCAGTTTTGCTTTACACGTTTTAATGTAAGATTGTTTGATGCTTCAGGGTTCATCCTGACTTTGATTTCTTGGTGTTATACCTTTTATCAATACAAAATGATCCTTTTCCCCTTTTATATCTGGTTGCTTTAATTCTACCTTGCCTAATCTTGTCTCCCATGCTTTTTTTAAAAATTAGTTTATATCTGTTTGGTGTATTCTGGCTGACCCTTTTTCTTTCAGACTTCATGTCAATTTACCTTATGCATATTTCCATAAACAGCTTATTAGCAGGTTGTTTATTTTTCCCCAACTTAAGAGAACTTGTTTTTTAAACTCACTCTCTTGCCATCATTGATATATTGGATGTTAATCCGGCTGTGTTTTCCTGCTTTCTTTCTGAGGTCTTATGCCCCTTCATTGTTTTATACTTCTTGACTTTGCTAAACGTTCAAGTTCTTTTTTAGTTTTTCTCTCATTTGTGGTTTATAGGATTTACATCCTCTTTCTTTTTATTCTACTAGTGTTTACGTTTTTTACACATTCAAGATGAGGAACAGATTTAAAGAGTGATGATGTCCATTTTGGAAGGAGTCAGAAATGGTGTGTGTCATTAACATAGAAATAGATGGTGTCTGACACCTCCAGGCCTAAGCACACATTGATCCCACTTCTGGAAAAATGGACATGTCTAGCCTGATCCTTTGCTAACACCTAACTACCTTTCAGCCTCAAATTAGCCTTCCCTTAGGAAATCTTTCCTGGCTCTGAGTTTCGGGCAAAGTTCTCTCTCAAGCGCTCCATAGCATTCTGTCCTTGGCCTGTCACAAGACAGTGTTATAACCGACTCTTTTTGTCTGTCCTTGTGGAGGGGACACTGTGTCTTGTTCCCTATCTCCAGAACCTAGATATTCATTATGTGAGGCCCAGGAATCTGCTGTCTGTGTCATGCTGATGGGAAACACTGTTTCTAGGACAAGAGTCAACACAACTGACATGCCCGCGTGATGAATTTAGTGGAGACGGCAATCTTTCCACATAGCAAGAAAGAGCAGTGTCCACAAAGGGATTTTCATCCTAGCTCCTAGGAGGCTATCATGTCCTGAGAAGCCTCCATTCTTAGTCCGTTTGTAGACAATTGTGCAGCCCCATGGGCTGTATCCCGCTGCACTCCTCTGTCCATGGAATTTTCCAGGCAAGCATGCTGGAGTTGGTTGTCATTCCCTACTCCAGGGGATTGTCCTGACCCAAGGATCAAACCTGCTTCTCTGATATCTCTTGCGTTGGCAGGTGGATTCCTTACCGCTAGCGCCTCCTCGGAAGCCCCTTATAGACAATTGCTGGAGGTCAATTAGAAAACAGCAAGCTCACAGGTCATGAAGAAGCTGAGAATCTGCTTGCATGTTCTTATTGCTACTAAGCACTATGGCACATGTTTGGTGAGTGCATTTAAACTTTCAGAGAGCATCCCTGAGGCCAGAAGTCACATTGCTTTGGACTTCATTCTCGGCAATCTCTGACATGCATAAAGTGGGTTTATGTGCATTAGCCCTCGTGCCCTCTTCATTGTCTCATGCACTGAAGCATAGTGCGAGATACCTGGGAGGTCAGTTGCAGGAGCATCGGGCACCCGTATCATCACCTGGTGCATTTGCTGTATTTGTCTAAGAGCGCCTCACTCCCAGTTACTTAACCACAGTGACAAAGATGATCCATGTCCAGGATAATTGAAATCTAGATCTCCCACGGCGGATTTCTCACACTGAGAGTTCTATTTACTCCTAAAAAGCACCACAGGGGCTGTGTATATGAAGGCAGATGTGGGAGAAGGCAGGACCGTGAGGAAATAGTGAGATGCCCAGTGGGGCCTGCTGTGCCCACCTGGTCTCTGATTGAAGACGATCTCATCTGCTTTGAAATGTTGCAGAATCTATGTTGCCTGGCTTGGAAGCCTGTCCTTACCCTTGTGTTCTCTTTTAGAAATGTGATTGAAACAGTTCATTGATTCTAAGGGCTTGAAATCCTGGTATTTATACCCCAAACCACTTTCTGTCTTCAATATTAGGTTTGTGTTTGTTGGGTCTCATGGAAACCAGAGTGGTACTTTGGGGGATTTGCCTTTATCTCAAAACCCTGGAACCAGCCTATTGCACCCCTTTTAAGGAAGTTTATCTGATAGAGGGAATGCATGGTTTTATGCATCCCTCCTCTTCCTCCCATTGGTGGGTGGGATTTTCACTCCAGGGTTATGGAGGTGCCTTGAATACATGACATCTGACACTGGACAGTTGAGATTGGCTACAGTGTATTAGTTACATGAACTCACAGCCTGGGAGTGGAGGACTTCATACACCATACAGGGCTATACAGGTCTGTACAGGAGGAGGGGCTGTGGAGGCAGGCTTTGTAGTATCAAGATGGTGAGGTGCTCCACGGTTCCCACAAGAGAATGAGATTGATTTGCTTGAATAATTCTGTGGGCTGGCAGGGAACTGAAGCCTGCTACTCAGGAAGAAGTAGGCTCTGTGCCTGGGCCCCATGATAAGGAGGGGGGTTTGGCGAGAAGATGTTATCCACAGGAACGGAAGGGGAATTGGTTGAACACTGAAAAACTGATGCTTTCAAACTGTGGTGCTGGAGAAGATTCTTGAGAGTCCTTTGGACTGCAAGGTGATCCAACCAGTCCATCCTAAAGGAAATCAGTCCTGAATATTCATTGGAAGGACTGATGCTGAAGCTGAAGCTCCAATACTTTGGCTACTTGAACTGAAGAGCTGACTCATTGTAAAAGACCCCAGGGACGGCAGAGGATGAGATGGTTGGATGGCATCACTGACTCGATGGACATGAGTCTGAGCAAACTTCAGGAGATAGTGACTGACAGGGGAGCCTGGCGTGCTGCAGTCTGGGGGACTGCAAAGAGTCAGACACAACTTAGCAACTGGACAACAACCACAACACAAAGCCCTCCCAGTTTTATCAGATATTGAGGTGGCACAACATATGGAGCCTTAATCTTGGGCCTTACATCGCAGCACAGCACCGCCACTGAATGCCAAAAAGCAGTCTCATTTTGATCTACAGAACAGAACCCAGGCAGCCCTGGGCATCCTGATTATAGGATATAAAGTACAATTAATGATGGCATTCTTAGCTGTGTAAACCTATGAAACTTTTGGCTTTTTAATGTTACCTTGTTGCTTAAATATTTCTGTATTGAGATGTAGTTTAGATCATAGTTTAGATTTAAGGTGTACAATGTTCTGATTTGATGTATTTATACATCATTTATGTATCAAATTTTGCAATAGGATTACCTTAAGGAGCTAGCATTAGCTAAGACACTTATCATGTCATGTAATTATCAGTTCTTCTTTGTGGTAAGAATAATTAAGGTGTAAGTCTCTTAGAAACTTTGAAAGTTATGAATATGGTATTGTTTATAATCACTACGCTGTGCATTAGGCTTCCGGAACTTACTTAACTGCTAGTCAAAAGTCTGTGAGCTAAAATAATTTCTTCCAGTTTCCCTTCTCCCTTGCCTCCAGTCCCTGGTGACCGGCATTCTGCTGTTTCCATAAATTCAGATTTTTTGGATTTCACATATCTGAAATCCAATCTCACAGTGGATCATACAGTACTTGCCTTTCTTTAACCTATTTCATTAAACATAATGCCCTTAAGGTCCATCCATATTGTTGTATTAATAAATGCAAGATTTCCTCCTTTCTCATAGCTTAATAATATTCTGTTGTGTATAGATATCACATCTTCTTTATCTCTTCATCCACTGATGGATGATTAGGCTGTTTCCATATCATGGCTGCTGTGAATATGGCTGCAGTGTCTACCACTTAGGTGCACGTGTGTTCGGCTGAGTCTGAGTCTTTGTGACCCCATAGGCTGCAGCCTGCCAGGCCCCCCTGACCATGGGATTTCCCAGGCAAGAATACTGGAGCAGGTTGCCATTTCCTTCTCCAGGGGATCTTCCTGACCCAGGAATCAAACCTGCGTCTTCTCATCTCCTGCGTTGGCAAGAGATACTTTACCACTGAGCCACCTGGTAAGCCCTACCTACTACTTACATATATTATTCCAGAGCAAGAAGGACCAGGTGTTTCTTTAAAATAAAACCTTCTGACCTGGAAAGGATAAACTGAAAGAAAACCTTGTTGGTATGTGTTACATTTGATTTTTCAAAGTAGTGAGTAATTTTGGGGAAAATATTTTTCGTAAAAGAAATAGAAACATATGGACCTCATTGATAATACCAGAATATAGATGAAGAGAGATAAAGTTAGCACAATACGATAAGGGAAAATTTAATCTAAACTTGATAAGTCAAAGTTTAAATTACCCATAGATGAAGTGACGTTGAGATTACTAGAACTTTTGCAGGGTGGGAGACTAGCACCGTGACAAAAGCTTTAGTGTTGACTCAAACTGGAGAAATTAGAGAAAGATATTTAAAGGGTTTTAGGGCCTGGGCTGGATAATTTAAAGCCGCTTTGTAGGGTGGGGAACTGGTGGGGATACGGCATCTTTCATGGTGTTGTGGCTCTGGATTGTGGTCATAGCACGGTGACATGAAGAGATCTGAAATGCAAGTTGTAAGTCTTAATAAACAGTAGAAACAAAATCAGGAAACTCACTTACAAAAATGCTTCATAATGTTTTAGTTCACTATTTAATTAAAAAAAAAAGATCTAAGATCCATATATTTCTCAAATGCGGCTTTTGGTGAGCATTAGAAAGTGAAAGCACAACTTCCATGCTGAAATAGATTCTAATTCAACTTCATATTCAAAATCATGTGGCTTGTTTACCCTGTGGACGTGTAAAATATTTATCAGTGCTGTCAGCTCCATCTTCTTTGTGATTGAGAAAGTATCACTGCTTATCTGGAAATAATTATGGATTATTTTCACCACAGCCAATTTAAATAGGTCCCTTAATTTAGAGCAATACTATTTTTTACAATGCCATCCTCCACTAAGATTTGTATTTGTATTATCATTGCCTGAACAACTTTTTCTCCCTGTTGAATTTCTAAAATTGAATTTACAACACATTTTACAAAAATTTCAGGTGTTTCACTTTAGTGACAGGAAGAGCTTCAAAATGTTTTGTTACAATTTCATAAACTAAACAGAAAAATTGAACCACTTATGGAATCAACCTAATTTTTTATTTAGAGCATCTCACATTTGCAAAGTTCTCATCCTGCTAATTGTACTGGCATGTTAAACAGCTGTTGCCTTATTTTATTACAAGTAAAAAAAGATTTAGGATAGAGAAAATTATTTTAGAAGTGTCTAAATGATCTAAACTTTGTCATTTTCCTTTGATCTAAATGACAAGCATGCTTCAGTTGTTGCTCAGTCACTAAATCGTGTCTGAGTCTTTGTGACCCTATGAACTGCAGCACACCAGAATTCCCTGTCCTTCACCATCTCCTGGAGTTTGCTCAAACTCATGTCCATCGAGTCGGTGATGCCATCCAACCATCTCATCCCCTGTCGTCCCCTTTTTCTTTTGCCTTCAACCTTTCCCAGCACCAGGGCCTTTTCCAATGAGTCGGCTCTTCACGCTTCAGAACAATACGTGAATATACTTTCCACAGAACAGCATGTTTGACTAGAAAATGAAACACTTGGAACAAATGCAAAAACAGACAAGATCTAACGGAGAATAACTGGAACTGTCCTGGGCAATCCAAGTAGTTACATCACCTACCTACACCTATACCTACATCCATCTCTTCCTATAAAGATTGCTTCACCCCCTTAAGACTTACTGATTGAACTTACGTAAGTTCAATTTCTTGACTCATGAAAGCTCAATGCCCTTTCCAAAATGTCTGTGGACACCAGGGCCTTGAATTCTCATGATAACCTCTGGCCCTAATTTTCTGGTTCTTCTGAATTATTGTTCACATATCTGTTTTCTAAATTTACATTTTGGCAACAAAGGAAATTCAAATCCTTTCTTGATTTCTATGAAAAAATAGCTTGTGTGGCAGATATCATGGGACACATTTGGATGTGGAAAGAGGAGCAAATGACTTACATCCCAGGTGACTTAAAAATGAACATTTTATATCTGTGTTACTCAAATTCCTGAGTCCTTCTTTCATGAAGCTTGCCCCTTCGGTCCCTTCTTGACCCCTCCTTCACAGGACAACCCCTTCCCTGTACCCAATTCATAACATTTTGTTAAGTAGTGTGATGTAGCTCATTAGATTTGACTCAAACTCAACTCCAGGTCTCCCTTAGAGTTGAGAGAAATCTTGAAATTACTACTCATAAGAAAGTCCTAATTAAATCCTAAGCAAAGACTATTTTATTTCTTAATTTTTGCATGGTTGGTGAGAATGGTTTTGTTATTCCATATATTTATATATGGGGCTTTCCTGGTGACTCAGATGTTAAAAAAATCTGTTTACAATGTAGGAGATCTGGGTTTGATCCTTGGGTCAGAAAGATCCCTTAGAGAAGGAAATGGCAACCCACTTTAGTATTTTTGCCTGGGAAATCCCATGGAGAGAGGAGCCTGTTGGGCTATAGTGCATGGGGTCGCAGGAGCTGGCCATAACTTAGTGACTAAACCACCACCGCCATATACCTACATAGAAATGTTATATATAATATATTTAATATATTTATTATACATAAATATTATATAAAATATATTTCATGTATTTATTATGTATAAATATATATAAAATATTTAATATATAATATATAACAAAATATTATATATAAATATCATATATATCATATATACATATATATAGAGAGAGATGTAAAAATGTTTGTGTGTATTTATGCACATCTATTCCAAAATATTTCCCTAGTCTATGAGTTTGGATGAAGTCACATTAATATTAATACTCGGATCTCACAGGCTCACAGTAGCTACTTCTTCATAGGACCTCATGTTTAAACTCACTCCACTTATAATGGCTTCCCTGGGGTTCTATCACACAAGTCTTCTCTACTGGGTCCTGCTCTGACTCCATCAGGGAGCCTCTCTTCCGTGCTGTTCCACTGATGATCACCGTACCTTCCAGGCACTGTTGTCCCTCTGGGGCTTTGCCACAGTTCCTGAGACCATCACCAGAACAGTGGAGACGGGCACAGCAGTGAAGCAGGGATGCATTATCCCTAGAGATGGAACAGGAGTTCCTCTCTCCAGCTGTGTTACAGCTCCTCACCTGGAGACCCACGCAGCCTGGCTCAGGGCTCACCCATCCTCCTCCTGACCCTGACTACAGGCATCTGCCGAACAAATTTTTCCAGGAAGACTACCCTCACCCCATTCCCATGTAACCCAGTTGACATAGACACTGGTGAGCCCCTGACCCCATGCACAGCTGTATGTAAGTTCATGTGGGAATCTGACCCTGGTGCCTATTTTGTTTTTCCTAGATTCCTAGAGGTTATTGAATGTACCACGCATGTATGAAGTCATATATGAAGTCATCTCCAATTCTTTGTGACCCCACAAACCATAGCCCACTAAGCCTCTTTGTCCATAGAATTTTCCAGGCAAGAATACAGGGGTGGGTTTCCATTTCTTCCTCCACTGAATATATGATATACCACTGTTATAGCAAGAATTTATTTGGGAGGCGGGGATGGAGAGGTTAGGAGAAAGAACTACCATATTAAGCATACATTTGATTGTAAGATGTATCTCAATTTGAAAGACTTCCAAATGTGAGGAAGAAAATCACCCTTTGAAGGAAGTGTAATCTGGTGGAGATATTTTAGAATTCATTTTACATTTTTTGCTCTTGTATTTCTTTAATTGAGAAAACAGAAACAAAACTGCCTGAACACAGTGGGGAAAGGAGAGTGTGGACAAACTGAGAGAGGTGCATTGAAATATCTATATTACCGCATGCAGAACAGATGGCTAGTAAGAACTTGCCGTAAAACACAGGTAGCTCAAGCAGGTGCTCTGTGACAACCTGGGGGGGGATGGGGTTTGGGGGCGGGAGGAAGGTTCAAGAGGGAGGGGACATATGTATGCTTACAGCTGATTCATGTTGCTGTATGGCAGAAACCAACACGATATTGTAAAGCAATTATCCTCCAATTTAAAAAAAAAGTCTGATTCTTTGCCGAAAACATACATTCAGTGTGTATCTATGAAACACAGAAGATTAGAGCTGGAAAGGAGGCATTTCCTTATTAACAAGTTGTGGTGCAGAGACGCTGGTGATGTAGCAAAGGGACAAAACCTGGTGTGATTGAACAGGAGATGCTCGGTTTCCCGCCTCTCTGCCCACTACACTGCTTCCAAAGGAAAGTAATGTGCATTGGAAGTAGTCATTTTATCATCAGAAGGTTCTCAAAAAATCAATTTTGCAGTTATTTCACTTACTGAAAGAGGTGAAACAGGTACTTAATTCTTCGGAAGGTGAGCCATCTGTAATTCAGCAAGAGAAGGTAGGAAATATTTTTATCTTACTAATTTAGTAGGACAGCTGAAACCAAAAGCAATATTTTATAAATATTGAGTGTATCTTACTAACAATGTGGAATTGTTTTTAATAAAATAAGCATATAAACGTTTGGGTATATTTTACATAATAAAATAAATATGCTGCTGCTGCTAAGTCGTTTCAGTCGTGTCCGACTCTGTGTGACCCCATAGACGGCAGCCCATCAGGCTCCCCTGTCCCTGGGATTCTCCAGGCAAGAACACTGGAGTGGGTTGCCATTTCCTTTTCCAATGCATGAAAGTGAAAAGCAAAAGGGAAGTCTTTCAGTCGTGTCCGACTCTTCGTGACCCCATGGACTGCAGCCTACCAGGCTCCTCTTTCCATGGGATTTTCCAGGCAAGAGTACTGGAGTAGGGTGCCATCACAAAGACTATCTCAGCCAGATTTTTTATGAGAAATTAAAAATATTGGATTATACAACATATCTTGGGCTTTTAGCTTTTCCTTCATTTTCCTGATGGATTGGAGCAGAAATACAATGAAAGAGAATTTACCATAAAATTACTAGTATGAATAGGAGACCTCTATAATGTAGGTGGATGCAATAATAAATAAAGGTTAATAATTTTCTTTTTGTTGGTAATAACCACTTATGAAAAATAGTGAGAAAAGATCTGATTAATAAAATCAATATAAAAATAGCTAAAATGAATGTCATACAAGAGGAATTCATTTGGCTGCAAGAAGCAGAGAGCTGAAGTAAGATAAGTTAAATTAAGGAAGAATGTTGCATGTTTAGAACAAAAAATATTTCAGAGATAGACAGTGAAGAGTTAAAGTGGTGTTTCCTTAGGCACCTAAATTTCTTTCCCCTTTCTATTTCACGATCTTTGACTGCAAATTCTGTCTCTACAGTTGCATTGTGGTCCAAGATAACGGATCAATTTCTTCCCATCACATCATATTTGCATTAATCAGTTTCCAATCGTAGGTAACTGAACCCACTTTAGCTACTTTACATACAAATGGTTACATTAGAGAGTACTAAAAGGCTTAGAGAATCATAGGTAAGGCTGAAAAAACAAACTCTTAAACCTTAACTCTAGGTTAAGATTTCTGGAATAATTCCCAAAATCACAAGAAAGAACTTGGCCATCAAGGGAGCTGCCCTCCTCTTTTTTCTTTTGCTATCCCTTCTTTGATTAAGAAGCTGCTTGCCTCATTTAAAGCTGCCGCCCCACTTGCTGCCTCCAGCACCACATGGCTACTGCACAACAAGAGAGGAAATTCAATTACAGGAAGTCACATAATCACAAAGCTGCAATGATTGGGAAGCGTGTACCACTGCTGGTGTCCTCAAAACCAAACTGTTTCTGCTACAGCCTGCACCCACGACTTCAGTGACTGGAAATGAGGTCCTTGGCTAATGCTTCTCCAGCATAACTAGATCCCACACAATTGGGCTTGCCAACAAAAACAATACGAGCAGCACTTTGCTTTATTTCTGCCTTCCAGATCTTCCACTTATGCATTAGATGGCTGGAACATTCACCGTATCCAGAACCACAGCTTCAAGGAGATATGGAGAAAGTTGTTTTCAGATTTCCAGTCTTTGAAATGGAGAAAGATACATTTGAAGGTTGTTGTGGTAAACTGTAAGAGCCAACCCATCATTCCACTGAAACACTGGAGTCAAAAGAAAAGAAAAAGGAAGGGGGAGGCTCAAAGGACACCCTCCTTCACTAGATGAGCTGATTTTAAGATTCACCAGTGATTTCCATTTTCTTCTCATTATCTACTCCTAGCTGCTAGGGAGGTTGGAAACAGTGGAAAATTAAGGAGTGGTACTTTGGCCACCTCATGCAAAGAGTTGATTCATTGGAAAAGACTCTGATGCTGGGAGGGATTGGGGGCAGGAGGAGAAGGGGACGACAAAGGATGAGATGGCTGGATGGCATCACTGACTCAATGGACGTGAGTCTGAGTGAACTCCGGGAGTTGGTGATGGACAGGGAGGCCTGGCGTGCTGCAATTCATGGGGTCGCAAAGAGTCGGACATGACTGAGTGACTGAACTGAACTGAACTGAACCCAACTTGAGGGGCTTCCCAGGTGACTAGGTGGTAAAGAATCCACCTGCCAAGCAGGAGATGTGGGTTTGATCTTTGGGCCAGGAAGATGCCCTGGAGAAGGAAATGGCAACCAACTACAGTATCCTGGAAAATCCCACTGACAGTGGAGTCTGGCAGACTACAGTCCATAGGGTCACAAAAGAATTCGGCATGACTTAGGAATTAAACAACAGCAACAACAACCCACCTTGAGACAGCATAATTCTTAGCCTTCCAGTGCCATGGAGTTTGTCTCTCCTAGTGGATTCAAATCCACTTGGGATTGGGACACCTCTACATTGTGAGAAATACTCTTTTTACATTAGCACTATCATTCAAACCAAGTGTCTACTACATGCATATCATAATAGATAATCTTACCACGTTTCTCCTTTTAAATTATTCACTTTTCGGAATAAGATTTTTCTTGCTTTTCTTGCACAGTAAGTGGAAGATACTCCCCAGAGCAGGAGTCCAAGAATATATGAGTCCAGTAATATGAGTCCAGGAATATACCACCTCTTGGTAACACCTTGCCAATCAATTTGACATTCTTATAGAGGTATAAGAGCCATCAAAGGCTGGCCTTGGAATATTCTGTGATTTGACTTTATTGAAACCGGATGAAACTAAGTGTCACGAAAGACAGAGAGCTTGTCTTTCTCATACATTGCTTGCAGAATAGAACATTAACATTTGGAAACTTGAAAATGTATGAGGGAAAAAACAGAAGTGAGACGTGTATAGATGCAATTATCCTATCTTTCATTAGAGGGGATAAGTAGATACAAGCTAAAATTAAAATGTGTCTTTCAATTTATTTTTTTATTCTAGTTTTACAACATATGATTGATTTTCTAAACATTTTTGTTGGTTTTGCAAGCTTTTGAACTTCCCATAATTATATGTGTATAATAATACTCTATTATTCTTCAATCACTTCAATCACTTCAATCACTTGGCTTTTTGCACTGAATAGTGAAAATTTTAAAGTCCATTAATTAAGCATGCTCTTTGTGTTGATCAAAACTTTTGAGTCTCCACTGATTTTTGTTCCTTTGGTCTACTAGCTTCTGAGATGGTAGGCAAATTCTCCAACACAATGGCAAATTTGACAATTCCTCTTGTGATTCCTTCAACATTTTCATATATATATATATATATATATATATAAGCTAAATTGCTGATCCATACAAGTTTAAATTTTAAATATCTTCTCCGTGATTTTAGCTTTGACATTTTGTACTGTCAGTTTTACTTCTATTTAGTACTGCTTGCCTTCAGGCCTCCTTAAATTGCTATTAATACAGGTAAATTAGCTTCCTACTGGTTAGTACTTAACTGGTCAATTATTCCTCATTCTTTAATTTCAACTATTCTAAGTTTTTATGTTCTGTTTCTCTTTTAAACAACATTGAACAAGGTTAATTTTTTTTACTCATTTCCTCAATGTTTGTTTTTTATCCACCAGATTTGTTATTGTTATATCATCTATAATTATTGATACATTTGAACCTATTTTCCTCATCTTGTGCTTTTCAGTTGCTTCAACCCTTAAATGTTTCTTTTCATTTCTTGATTTCTGTTAGACTGATGAATAATTTTCATCATTCCATGTTTTTTCTTTACTCATTGGAAATTATATACTTTATATTTTTCATCACGTTTCTAGGAATTTTATGTGCCTGCTTGACTGCATCTATCCTCCAGTATCCATCATGACTTTCTTCCTCTTACTACGAGGTCCCCTTCACAATTCTTTCATACGGCATTACCATTACTAACATTTGTCAGTTTCTGTCTTTGCTAATTATGGCCTTGTGATGAGATTTCGATCAACAGGATATACGCAGAAGGAGTATATGCACCTTCAACTTTGTATCCTTAAACACAAAGTTGCTTCATATTCCTGGGTTCTTTCTGTGTCTTCAGTGAGTAAAATGCAGATATGGTGATTTCAACACTGTAAGTCAGGAAAGTCAGAGCAATTGTCTCAGACCCAATGATGGAAATTGTGCTGAGTTTCCATCTCTGGTCACTAGAGGACCTTGTGGAATAAATTCTGTCCACTTGCATTTTATTTGTGTTTCTGTGATACAAGATCTAAAGATACAAGAGCTTAGTATCTTTAGATATCTTTGTATCAAAGATAATAGATCTTTGATACAAGATCTATTCCTGTTGACCGGGAAATATCAGAATTGGGGTGCTGTCATAACACAAACTAAAATATCTGCTGTTGATTCGACAGCCAGACAATAGGATGCAAGAAAACAGATACTGAAGGCTACAGACTTGATGACTTTTGTTTGTTGAAGGGAAACATTGGGGTTTCCATTGCCAAATACTTGGCAACATTCACCGGGAAGGCAGATAATTTAAATTTCAGATCCAAGAAAGTAGCTGGAAATGGCCAAAATGTGAGTGTGCACTCATTGTTCCTCATTGCTTTCAGCAAGCTTTTATAAAGACAAGCTAAAAGCTGTTATCTCCTTGCATCCAATTTCCCTTCTTGCTTTTGGTCATCCCACACTGCGATACTCTGGCAATATATTTTAGTTGCATATGTGACCACTCAGCTAAGAACTACATTTCCCAACTTCTCTTGAATGTAAGTGTGGCTGTATCACTATATTTTGGCCAATGGTAGAGCAACGTAAGTGACATTTGTGAAGTCTGCTTCATGCCCTTAAAAATTATGTTGGTTATTCACCATATTTTTTTAAAGTTTTTTTTTTTTAACGTGAGCCACTTTTTAAGTCTGCATTGAATTTTTTTACAATATTGCTTCCGTTTTACATTTTGTTTTTTGGCCTTGAAGCATGTGGGATCTTCCCAGACCAGGGATGGAACCCAATTTGCACTGGAAAGCAAAGCTCTAACCACCAGACTGCCAGGGAAGTTCCTTGCCATATTAATTTACTTTGTTTTATTTTCTTTTTATGGGTATGAAGTCTACATAAGGTAATTCATCATTCTAACATGTTTAGTTCAGAGATATCTTGTGTATCTACAGTGTTGTGCTATTAACATCTCTTTCTACTTTCAAAAAAACTTCATCATCCAATAAAATCACCCTACACCCCCAATCACACATCATTTCCTCCTTTCAGCAGTCCTAATTCATTTCTGTCTCAATATCCTGGATATTTCCTGTATAAGGAATCATAATATGTGACCCTTTGTGTCTGACTCCTTTCACTAGCATAATGTTTTTGCAGTTCATCCATGCTGTATCAGTACTTAATTTCTTTCTGTGACTGAATTATATTCTCCTTTGCATGGATGTGGTCCATTTGTTTATCCGTTCACCTGAATGTATACTATCACCTCGTGCTTGCTAGAATGACTATTATAAAAAGGAAACCAAGCAATAAATGTTTGCAAGATGTGGAAGAAAAGGAACTCTTATCAACTCTTGATGGGAATGTAAATTGATGCAGCTACTATGAAAACAGTATGAAGATTCCTTAAAAAAAAAAATCAAATATATTTCCATCCCACTTCTGGAAGTATATCCAAAGGAATTGGAAATCTTGATCTTGAGCAGATATCTGCATTTTCACATTCATTGCAGCAGTATTCACAATAGCCAAGGTATGGAAACAACCTAACTGTGGATGGATAGAGGAGTGAGTTTTTAAAACGTGGTATAGATGCACAGTGGAGTGCCCCTCAGCCTGACAAGGAAGAAAATCCCACCCTTTTCAACAACATGACTGGATCTGGAAGACGTTATGTTGAATGAAGCAAGTCACAGGAAGATAAACACTGCACAGTCTTATTTATATGAGGAATCTAAAATAGTCTGAATCAGAGAAGCAAAGAGTAGAATAGTGGTTACCAGGGTCTGGAGGAAGGAAGAGCTGAGTACTTGTGGTCAAAAGGTACAAGTTTCAGTTATGCGAGGTAAGTTCTGGAAGTCTACTACAGGATCCATAACCTATGATTAACAATATTGTAACCTTAGAACTTTGCTAAGGGGGTTCTTTATGTAAAATGCTTTCACCACAAAAGGAAAAACAAAACAAGCATAACAGCAAATAAAGGGAACAGGAAGAAACTTCCAGAGGTGATGAATAAGTTTATGGCAGTGAGTGTGGTGATGGTTTCACAAGTGTATATTGATCTCAAACACACCCAGTTGTATGCACTAAATATCTACAGCTTTTAATAGGTTAATTCTACCCCAATAGGGCAGTTTTTTGGAAATATATCATTCACAACAGCAAAGAAAATAACAAGTGCCATAGAATGGGTAATAGATGCATACGAGATTTCTAGGAAAATTTTATTGAGAGAAAATAAGACCTTAATAATTGGAGACATGAATTGTCTTCCCAAAGAGGAATGCTAACTTTTATAAAATTGTAAATTCTCTTTTTAAAAAAGGATCTGGTCTATGTGCTTATGCAATGACTCACAGGTATGAAATAGGAATGAAGATTCCATATGTGCTCATATGGAAACATCTCTAACATATACTATCATGCAAAAAATGCAAGGTGCCAAAAATGTATATAGACATTTATGGCTGAGAGGGGTAAAAAAAAAAAGACTGTTGCATTTATTGATTTCACGTAAAGAAATACTGGTAAGAGTTTTAAAAATTTACAAAAGTTCCCCAAATGAAAGTAGAATAAGATTAATGGAAAAAGTAGTGGAAGCAAAACTTATTAGTGGATACCTTTTAATATCATTTATATTTTTAACCCTTGTGACTATATTTACTATACAAATATAATAAAATTTTAAGTAATACTATAATAAGTCTGAGTAAGGTAGTAAGATTAGTTTTTCTCAGACATTTTTTTTTCACTGAAGTAATAGTTGATTTATAATATATATTCATTTTAGGTGTACAACACAGTGATTCAATATTTTTACAGATTATACTCATTTAAAGTTATTATAAAATAATGGCTGTATTTCCCTATGCTGTACAATGGGTCAATATCTTTGTTGCTTACTTTATGTACAGTGGTTTATATCTCATAATTCTTTTAATTTCATATCATTTATGGTTTCAATTAGTTCTTATATCATGTTTTTCCTTGCATGTGTGTTTGTGCTAAGTTGCTTCAGTCATGTCTGACTCTGTGTGACCCCATGGACTATAGTCCCCCAGACTCCTCTGTTCATGGAATTCTCTAGGCAAGAATACTGGAATGGGTTGACATGTCCTCCTCCAGGGAATCTTTCCGATCCAGGAATTGAACTCGCATCTCTTAAGTCTCCTGCACTGGTAGGCAGGTTCTTTACCTGGGTCTTGTTAAACATCACTCCATTGTTACCTGGTATTGGCTGTTTTTGGTGAAGAAATATGAGGTTAACTTGAACATTTTTCTCCTTGATGTGACAGGAGTTTTCTATCTGGTTGGTTGGAAGATTTACATTTCACCCTTGAAGTTTAGCAGTTTCAAGAAGCTGTGTCTTGGTATTTGGTTTCCCTCATAGCTCAGATGGTAAAGAATCTGCTTGCAATGCAGAAAGCCCCAGTTTGACTCCTAGGTCAGAAAGATCCGCTGGAGAAGGGATAGGCTACCCACTCCAGGATTCTTGGGCTTCCCTTATGGCTCAGCTGGTCAAGTATCTGCCTGCAATGCAGGAGACCTGGGTTCAATCCCTGGGTTGGGAAGATCCCCTGGAGAAGGGAAAGGCTACCCACTCCAGTATTCTGGCCTTGAGAATTCCATGGACTATATATTTAACTCAGATGACCATTATATCTACTACAGTGGGCAAGAATCCCTTAGAAGAATTGGAGTAGCCATAATAATAAACAAAAGAGTCCAAAATGCAGTACTTGAATACAATCTCAAAAATGATAGAATGATCTCTGTTCATTTCCAAGGCAAACTATTCAATATCACAGTAATCCAAGTCTATGCCCCAACCAGAAATGCTTAAAAAGCTGAAGTTGAACAATTCTATTAAGACCTACAAGACCTTATAGAACTAACACCCCCAAAAGATATCTTTTTCATTATAGGGGACTGGAATGCAAAAGTAGGAAGTTAAGCGATACCTGGAATAAGAGGCAAATTTGGCCTTGAAGTACAAAATGAAGTAGGTCAAAGGCTAACAGAGTTTTTCCAAAAGAACATACTGGTCATAGCAAACATCCTCTTCTGACAACACAGACTCTACACATGGACATCACCAGATGGTCAATACCAAAATCAGATTGATTATATTCTTTGCAGCCAAAGATGGAGAAGCTCTATACAGTCAGCAAAACAAGACTGGGAGCTGACTGTGGCTCAGATCATGAACTCCGTATTGCCAAATTCAGACTTAAATTGAAGAAAGTGGGGAAAACCACTAGACCATTCAGGTATGACCTAAATCAAATCCCTTACAATTATACAATGGAAGTGACAAATAAATTCAAGGGATCGGATCTGGTAGCAGAGTGCCTGAAGAACTATGGATGGAGGTTTGTGACATTGTACAAGAGGCAATGATCAAGACCATCCCCAAGAAAAAGAAATGCAAAGAGGGAAATCGTTGTCTGAGGAGGCCTTACAAATAGCTGAGAAAAGAAGAGAAGCTAAAGGCAAAGGAGAAAAGGAAAGATATACCCATTTGCATGCAGAGTTCCAAAGAATAGCAGGGAAAGATAAGAAAACCTTCCTCAGTAATCAATGCAAACAAATAGAGGAAGATAATAGAATGGGAAAGACTAGAGATCTTTTCAAGAAAATTAGAGATACCAAGGGAACATTTCATGCAAAGATGGGCTCAATAAAGGACAGAAATGATATGGACCTAATAGAAGAAGAAGATATTAAGAAGAGGTGGCAGGAATACACAGAAGAACTATACAAAAAAGATATTCACAACCCAGATAATCACGATGGTGTGATCACTCACCTAGAGCCAGATATTCTGGAATGTGAAGTCAAGTGGGCCTTAGGAAGCATCACTACGAACAAAGCTAGTGCAGGTGATGGAATTCTAGTTGAGCTATTTCAAATCCTAAAAGATGATGCTTTGAAAGTGCTGCACTCAATGTGCCAGCAAATTTGGGAAACTTAGCAGTGGCCACAGGACTGGAAAAGGTCAGTTTTCAACCCAATCACAAAGAAAGGCAATGCCAAAGAATGCTCAAACTGCAGCACAATGCACTCATCTCACACGCTAGCAAAGTAATGCTCAACATTTTCCAAGTCAGTCTTCAACAGTACGTGAAAAGAGAACTTCCAGATGTTCAAGCTGGATTTAGAGAAGGCAGAGGAACCAGAGATCAAATTGCCAACATCTGTTGGATTATCAAAAAGCAAGAGAGTTCCAGAAAAACATCTACTTCTACTTTATTGACAATGCTAAAGCCTTTAACTATGTGGATCACAATAAACTTTGGTAAATTCTTAAGGAGCTGGGAATACCAGATCACCTGACCTGCCTCCTGAGATATCTGTCTGCAGGTCAAGAAGCAACAGTTAGAACTGGATGTGGAACAACGGACTGGTTCCAAATCGGGAAAGGAGTACGTCAAGGCTGTATATTGTCACTGTACTTATTTAATTTACATGCAGAGTACATCCTGCAAAATGCTGGGCTAGATGAAGCACAAGCTGGAATCAAGATTGCCAGGAGAAATATCAGTAACCTCAGACATGCAGATGACACTACTTTTATGGCAGAAAGCAAAAAAGAACTAAAGAGCCTGTTGATGAAAGTGAAAGAGGAGAATGAAAAAGTTGGCTTAAAACTCAACAATCAGAAAACTAAGATCATGACATCTGGTCCCATCACTTCATGACAAATAGATAGGGAAACAGTGGAAACAGTGAGAGACTTTATCTTCTTGGGCTCCAAAATCACTGCAGATGGTGATTGCAGCCATGAATTTAAAAGATACTTGCTCCTTGGAAGAAAAGTTATGACCACTCAGCATATTAAAAAGCAGAGACATTGCTTTGCCAACAAAGGTCCGTCTCGTCAAAGCTCTGGTTTTTTCCAGTAGTCATGTATGGATGTGAGAGTTGGACTATAAAGAAAGCTGAGCGCCAAAGAAATGATGCTTTTGAACTGTGATGTTGGAGAAGACTCTTGAAAGTCCCTTAGACTGCAAGGAGATACAACCAGTGAATTCTAAAGGAAATAAGTCCTGAATATTCATTGGAAGGACTGATACTGAAGCTGAAACTCCAAGACTTTGGCCACCTGGTGTGAAGGACTGACTCATTGGAAAAGACCCTGATGCTGGGGAGGAGTGACGGCTGGAGGATAAGGGGATGAGAGTATAGGTGAGATGGTATGAATGCGCTACCGACTCAATGGACATAAGTTTGAGCAAGCTCCAGGAGTTGGTGATGAACAGGAAAGCCTGGCTTGCTGCAGTCCATGGGGTCACGAAGAGTCAGACAAGACTGAGCGACTGAACTGAACTGATTCAATAAGTTATCCAATTTTGAATTAAAATTGAATTGCCATTTTTATTTTATGCTAAGTTTCAAATAGACACGAGTCTGTTTCTTGGATTTTTAGCTTCACCTATTGATTTGTTCATCCATCTTTTTGTTAATAACGAGGGTGGTTTTATTAAAACGGAAGCTTTTTGTAAAACACTTTGGCTAATTCTGTGCTTTGACTCCTCCAGATAAAAGATAAAGTTACTTAAATTTTATTAAACATCCCATTGGGATTCTTATTAGACTTGAACTGAATTTACAAATCAATTTGAACTATATACTATATTGAGTATTTCTATCCAGAAATATAATTTGCATCTCCTTTTTCTTAGATGTTGTTTTATGTCTATAGTAGGATTTAATAATTTTCTTCACGCAGGTCTGTGTTACTTTCCTCGAGCTTTATGAGTATTCTCTAGAGATCAAACCAGTCAGTCAGTCCAAAAGGAAATCAACTCTGAATATTCAGGGACTGATGCTAATGCTGAAGCTCTCAACAACTGATGAGAAGAGTCGCCTCATTGGAAAAAAACATGATGCTGGGAAAGATTGAAGAAAAAAGAGAAGAGGGTGGCAGAGGGTGAGATGGTTAGACAGCATCACTGACTCAGTGGACAAGAACTTGAGCAATCTCTGGGAGACAGTGGAGGACAGAGGGGCCTGGTATGCTGCAGTCTATGGGGCTGCAAAGAGTCAGATACAACTTAGTAACAGAACAACAACAACACGGTTTGCTATTGTCGTGGAATCTTTTTATGTTATATTTTCCAACTGGTTTTTGGAACACAATTTTTTTTTTTCACAATTTCTTCAGTTTATAATGTCAATGAATATAATTGAATCCAAATCAATAAAACATAATAAAATTCTTAAATAGCTACTTAGATAATTGCCACTTTTATAGAGAAGGAAAGGGAGACTGCAAGAGAAAAATGAACTTTCTTGTTTTCCTAAAACCCCCACCAAGCAGCCTCAGATTCACCTGCATTCGACATCTACAGTTGAGTAACATCATGATATATACTAAGAGTTTCCAATTTAAAGCATTCATTTAACATTATAAGCACAAGGATCCCTGAAATGAAATATTTGTTTTCAGTGTTAACTTTTTCTTTTATGAAAGAGAAAATCCAAAAGAATGAATCTCTCAATTGTTCTGTTTTTGCTGATGTACTCTCACCACTGGATTACATTTTTGGATCTGGCCTGAAAGTTTTAATTTGAATACATCAGTTTATCAGGCTTGAAGGAAAATAAGCTTAGCCCAGGTCTCCTCTCTCCATTTCTAGGAAGCAGCAGCTTCTTATGAAAGAGTAAGCAATGTAAGAATTTAGAAAAACACCCAGGAGTGTGCTTCAGATTCTTTCTTGGGCACAAAGAAACAATGCCGGTTTTTAAATGCTGTCTGTTCTCCAAATGATAGTGGTTAAAATTTTCCATTTTGTAGTTTATAATACTTAAGCCAAATATATTTTTCCAGTGTTAACAAAGAAATGAATAGGCTGGGAAATGTCCCCATATGAGTTCCTTTAAAAACACACACATACACACACACATTTAAATCCAGAAATGCCACCCAATTTTCGACAATGTCTCGTCAGCCTTTTATCCTCATAAAATTCAATATAATGAGGCTAAATGCAATGCAGATGTCAGGGGGAAATGCTCTAACCACTTCCTGTCAGTCATCCAGGTATTCATAAGTCCTCTCCCCAGACCTTCCCACGGTGTCCCAGGCATTCATCTTCTCCATGGGAAGCCCTTGAATCTGACAGCCCAATGTGTTTTCTTTTATTTTTAGTGTCTCATGAAGCTTTTCTGAGGCAGGAACCACAGATAATATGGCTAACAATGATTACGACTCTTTATTTTCATTATTCTGGCAGTGAAGGCTGCCTTAATTCTAAATCTCTTTGTCAGAATCAGAGACTGGAAAATTCCCTTGATTTAACGTCCCGAAAAATTCTGAGCTGCTCATTCAGTCTCTCTTTCATATGCTGTCGGGGTTTTATCAATATCATCTTGAATGATTATCAGTCATTACTAATATTATCTTGGGCTCTGACTCTCTTGTAGAGTTTACATTTTTTAGTACATTTCCTTAATGCCTACTTACTAATGACCTACCAGATTAAGGCAATAGGGTATTAATGGTTATATGCATTATCAACTGTGACATCCTCCTTTCAGTGTTTAACTGGTACTCCCTTGGTTTGTAAGTGAAACCTAACAAGGTTAACATAAAAATATTTAGCTCTTACTGTGTGCCAGTCAAGGTCTCTGCCTTCATGAAGCTAAGTCTAGTGGGCTTGTGATAAAGTTAACAATGAATTACGAAACAGTGAGATGAGAGAAAAAGTGAAGAAGGGTTTTCTTGGAAGCTGAGGTGATAAAGAGGACTTTCTGAAGGATGTTATCCCCAGGCTAATGCCAGAGGATTTGTGTTGAGAACCTAAAGGGGTAAACATTGGAAACTAGAGAAGCAGGAGTTAAGAGAAGCAGGGAAAAAGGAAAATAAATGGGCGTGGAAGCAAGAGATAGCTTCATACAAATAAGGAAGATCGTGAAAGCTCCAGAGTGGAGCAACCAGACATGAAGTTAGAGAAATATTTTTGAGCTACAAGTGCCTAGAATTGCCATGAAACCATTTGTTAAGAAATTTCTGTCTTGAGTGAAATGTACATGCATGCTCAGTCATGTCCAACTCTTTGCAACCCCATAGACTGTGGCCCATCAGGCTCCTCTTGTCCATGGAATTTTCCAGGTAAGAATACTGGAGTCGTTGCCACTTCCTACTCTGGGAGATCTTGACCCAGGGATTGAAACTGCATCTCTCGCATCTCCTGCATTGGCAGGTGGATTCTTTACCAACAGCACCACCTGGGAAGCCTTGAGTACAGTGGGAAGGTGCTAAAAGTTTTCATGCAGATGATCAAATTTGGATTTCAGATCATTCTGGCTACAACATAGAGGATGAATAGGTTAGGGACTCATTAGAAAATGTTGCATTTATAGGCAAGAGATGTAGATTTAATTTAATAAAAGTTATTCCCACGGAGGATGGAGAGCAATGGAAAATTTGGGAAATATGAAGAAGTAAAATTGACGGAGCTTAAGGAATATTGGCTGTTGGGGAGATGGGGGGTGAAATGAAGGATGAGAGCCGTGTTTCTAGCTTTGCAAAGGCATGTTAAGAGCCCAAGGCAGATTTCTTGGAACAAGGGTGTAGTCTCTTGAGTCAGGCCTAGATATTCTCTTAGCTCAGCCACTTGCCAGCACTGTATATCTTTGTATTAATTCCTTAATCTTACTGAGTATCAATCATCTGTAAAATGAAGGAAATCTTGTAAGAATTAACTGTACATACAAGCATGTTGAAAATAACCAAACTGTACCAGTCACATGGGCTTCCCTGCTGGCTCAGTGGTGAAGAATCTGCCTGCCAATGCAGGAGACATGGGTTCAATCCCTGGGTCAGGAAGATCCCCTCGAGAAGGAAATGGCAATCCACTCCAGTATTCTTGCCTGGAAAATTCTGTGGACAGAGGAACTTGGTGGGCTACAGGCCCTGGGGTCCCAAGAGTAGTGAACAACTTGGTGGCTAAACAGCAACAACCAGTCATATATTCAGAGATCAAGCATGACAACAGCTAATAAAAACTGGCTTCTTTGTGATATTAAGTCTTTCTATACACAAAGATGGTATATCTCTTTATTTATTCTAGTCTTCTTCAATGGCTCTCAGAAAAAAAATCTATGCTAAATTTTTGTCATCCTTTTAAGCAGAATATTCTTTTCATTACATTTTCTAATTGTTCCTCAGAGTAGAATAAAAATTCACTTCTGTGTTGTAATTTTCTGTACTTCCAACTTCATCAACTATCCTATTACTTCCAATAATTTGTCTATAGTTTTGGGGAGAGGTTATAGAGATAATTCTATTATCAATAAAGTAAAAATTTTATTTATTCCTTTCTATTTCTTATATATTTAATTTGTTATTACACTGACTAGAAGGAAAGTTATCACCAACCTAGAGAGCATATTAAAAAGCAGAGACATTACTTTGCCAACAAAGGTCCGTCTAGTCAAGGCTATGGTTTTTCCAGTGGTCATGTATGGATGTGAGAGTTGGACTGTGAAGAAGGCTGAGCACCGAAGAATTGATGCTTTGGAACTGTGGTGTTGGAGAAGACTCTTGAGAGTCCCTTGGACTGCAAGGAGATCCAACCAGTCCATCCTAAAGGAGATAAGTCCTGGGTGTTCATTGGAAGGACTGATGTTGAAGCTGAAACTCCAGTACCTTGGCCACCTGATGCAAAGAGCTGACTCATTGGAAAAGACCCTGATTCTGGGAAAGATTGAGGGTGGGAGGAGTAGGGGATGACAGAAGATGGTTAGATGGCATCACCAACTTGATGGACATGGGTTTCGGTGGACTCTGGGAGTTGGTGATGGACAGGGAGGCCTGGCATGCTGCGATTCATGGTGTCGCAGAGTTGGACACGACTGAGCGACTGAACTGAACTGAACTGAGAGACTTTATACCAGTGTTGTCTAATAGAAATGTGACATAAGCTTCAGATGTAATTTTAAAAAAATTAACATACTTTATTTTTGAAAGCACTTACAGATTTACAGGAAAACTGAATGGAGAGTACAGAGAGTTTCCATATATACTTAGTTCCCCATCCCACACACAATTTCCACTATTACTGACATCTTGCATTAGGGTGATGCTTCTGTCACGATCGCTGAACCAATATTGATACATTACTAACTAAAGTTCATAGCTGACACTGGGGTTCACTCTTTGTGTTGTACATTTTCTGGGTTTTGATAAATGTATAATGACAGGTATCCACCCTTTCCTCATATGGACTAGTTTCACTCCCCGTGTTCCATCAGTCGTCCCTCTCTCCCTCCTTCTGAACCTCTGGCAACCACTGATCCTTTCTCCATCTCCGTAACTTTCTTTTCCAGAATGTCATGTAGTTGGAATCATCCAGCGTGGGGCCTTTCCAGATTGGCTTCTTCCGCTCATCAATACACACTGCTCCTCCGTGTCATTTCATGGCTTGATAGCACATTTATTTGTTTATTTCTCCTGGATAATATTCCACAGTATGACCATATCATGGTTTCTTTACCCATTCACCTAGTGAAGGACATCTTTTTTCCTTCTTGCCTGGGTCGTGTCTTCGTTGCAACACATGGGATCCTTTTTACATCGTGGGTGATCTTTCATTACAGTGCACGGACCCCTGAGTTACGGTGCACAGGCTCAGTGGTTGTGGCACACAGGCTCTCTAATTGTGACATCCAGACCCAGCATGTGGGCTGAGTAGCTGCAGTTGGGGTGCTAGGGTTTAGTGGCTGCATGGTATGTTGGATCTTAGTTCCCTGACCAGGGATTGAACCTGTGTCCCTTGCATTGCTAGGTGGATTCTTAACAAGGTGGACCAACCAGGGAAGTCCTAGGACGTCTTGATTGGTTCTGAGTTCTGGCAGTTATGAGTATTTGTTGTTGCTCAGTAGCTCAGTCATGTCCAACTGTTTGCGACCCCACGGACTGCACTACACCAGACCTTCCTGTCCTTCACCATCTCCAAAAGTTTACTCTAACTCATGACCATCAGGTCTGTGATGCCCTCCAACCATCTCATCCTCTGGTGTCCCCCTCTCCTCCTGCCTTCAATCTTTCTCAGCATCAGGGTTTTTTCCAGTGAGTCAGTTCTTCACATCAGGTGGCCAAAGTATTGGAGGTTCAGCTTCAGCATCAGTCCTTCCAATGAATATTCAGGGTTGATTTCCTTTAGGATGGACGGCATTGATCTCTTGGAAGTCCAAGGGACTCTCAAGAGTCTTATGAATATAGAGACTGTAAATAGGGATTTTGTGTGGACTTAAGTTTTCAACTCATTTGTATAAACAATAAAGAACAGTTGCTGGATCATACAATACGAGTATGTTTAGTTTTGTGAGAAGCCAGCAGTTAGTCTTCCAAAGTGGCTATGCTATTTTGCATTCCCACCAGCAATGGATGAGAGCTCATATTGCTCTATATCACGGTCCGCATTTGGTGTTGTCAGTGTTATTTGGGATTTTAGCCACTTATAAACTGCTGTTTTAGTTTCTATTTTCTTAATGACATGATATAAAGCATCTTTTCATATGCTTCTTTGCAATCTGTATATCTTCTTTGGTGAAATGTCTATTCAGATCTTTTGTCAGTTTTTTAATTGGATTGGTTATTTTTTTCCTGCTGAATTTTAACAGTGCTTTGTATGTATTTGGGTATCAGCATTTTGTCAGGAAACTTTAATAAACTCAGTATAACTTTAATAAAGTTCAACTTCTCAATTTTTAAATTTATGGATCATGCCATTGGTGCCTTATCTAAAACATCCTTGCCAAATGCAAGTCTACGTAGGTTTTCTCTTATGTCATCTTCCAGGAGTGTCATTTAAGTATTACTTAACTTATGAATCCTTATTTAACTCATGTGTTATTTAGATATACCTTTCTAAATTTCTACATATATGAGGATTTTGAATTTATTTAAAATTTAATTTTTAACATTAATACATTTTCTTCAGAAAATGTGTTTTACTTATATGTTATTTATCCTTTGGTATTTGTTGAGATTTGTTTTATGGCCTGGTAGATAAATAATTTTTGTAAATAATCTGCGTGTACTGGAGAAGGGTGTGTTTCCTAAATTGATGAGCCAAATCCTATTTATGTTCATTCTGTGCTAAGTCGCTTCAGTTGTGTCTGACTCTGTGACCCTATGGATGGTAGCCTGCCAAGTTCCTCTGCTTATGGGATTCTCCAGGCAAGAATACTGGAGTGGATTGCCATTCCTTTCTCTTGGGGATCTTCCCGAACCCAGGGACTGAACCCGGGTCTCCTGAGTAAAGGAGAACCTGCCAGCAGATTCTTGACCATTCTGAGCCATCAGGGAAGCCATAACTCTCTCAATATTGATAGTTGAAGTAGACCAAAAAAGAGCAAATAAAATACCAAAAAACCTTTAAAAACAGTTAATAATCTCACTTTAAATTAGAGTGGGCTTCCCTGGTGGCTCAGAGGTTAAAGCGTCTGCCTGCAATGTGGGAGACCTGGGTTCGATCCCTGGGTCGGGAAGATCCCCTGGAGAAGGGAACGGCAACCCACTCCAGTATTCTTGCCTGGAGAATCCCATGGGCAGAGGAGCCTGGTGGGGTACAGTCCACAGGGTTGCAAAGAGTAGGACACGACTGAGCGACTTCACTCACTAAATTGGAGTGAGTCATTTGGCAATGACTCTAAATTATCATGAGCTTATCAACTGTGTTTTTAAATGTGGTTTTTTTTTTTTTGTACTTTATTTGCTTTTTTTGGTCTACTTCTAATATTGAGAGAGTTGTGTTAAAATCTCATACTTTGATGATAGATGTATTAATTTCTGTTTGTATTTCTATCAATTTTTGCTTTGAATGTTTTGAGCTGTATTATTAGGTGCATACATATACATTTCCCTGGTGAGTTGACCATTTTATGAGAGACCTCTATTTTCTCTAAAAATACTTTTAAAAATTTAAGTCGTTTTTCTCATGTTATGCAGCTTGCCAAAGTCCAACCTAACCAGCGTGTGGCAGAGAAAAATTTGCACCCAGGAAATCTGGTTTTAGAGCCTAGGTTTCTAACCATTGAACGATGCCTCCCCTCCAGGTATCACCCCCTGAACAGCCCTTTCACTTGTCTTGCTGTCTTCCCCAGCATCTCTGCCAAGGACCAGCTGTGCCTGCCAGATGAAATGGGAAAAGGGATTTTCCACAGGTTCCGCACATGGCCTCTTACAGATAGAAGAAGAGCTTCTAAAAGTCTTTGGCTTCGTCTTTACCCAAAGCTGAATCTGCAAGTTCTCTATAGAAGTCATCAGTGGCTCTGTATCTTATAATTCGGAGTTTATCCTCAGCTCTGCGTCCATCCTCAGTGTCTGTACTTTGGCATTCCCCTCCAGCCACCATTTTTGTTTCCCTTTCATTGTCCTTACTCTGCCCCCTGCCCTGTCTATTCTACCAGCTTCCTTCAGACAACGGATGATTGAATGGTTTGCAAGGATGGAGTTTTGAACTTTTCACTGGATGAGAGTTGGCTAATCATTGTAGGGCAGGTCTGTCCCCTCCCTAATGTTTGGTCCAGGCTCAGGGAACACAGAACCTAAATAGGTCTAGCCCTGCAATTTCTCTCTTCATTGGATACAAAGATGGGCAAGATTTTACCATTAGAGTAGCTCTGTTCTTGCTCTGAAAATCTGTCTCCTCATTCTTCCTATACACAAATTGTTACACAAAATGCTGTGGAAATTATGCAAAAGCTCAGCCATGAAAAGGACAAATTTGAGTCAGTTCAAGTGAGGTGGATGAACCTAAAGCCTGTTATACAGAGTGAAGCAAGTCAGAAAGAGAAAAACAAACATTGTATATTAACATATATATATATATATATGTATATATAGAGAGAGAATCTAGAAAAATATGGATGAATCTATTTGCAGGGCAGGAATACAGATGCAGACATAGAGAACAGACTGTGGACACAGTGGGGGAAGGAGAGGGTACAACAAATTGAGACAGGAGCATCAAAACACATATAATACCATAGGTAGAATGGATGGGCCTCCCAGGTGGTGCTAGTGGTAAAGAATCCACCTGCCAATGCAGGAGACTCAAGATCCCTGGGTCAGAAAGATCCCCTGGAGTAAGAAATAGCACCCCACTCAAGAATTCTTACCTGGAAAATTTCATGGGCAGAGGAGCCTGGCAGGCTACAGTCCATGGGGTCACAAAGAGTCAGACACACCTGAGGTCACACCTACAATGTAAAATAGATAGCTCGTGGGAAGTTGCCTGATAACACAGGGAGCTCAACCTGGTGCTCAGCCTAGAGGGGTGGGTTGGGGTGGGGAGGTGGGAGGATGTTCAAGAAGGAGGGGCCATATGTATACTGATGGCTAATTCACTTTGTTGTAGGGCAGAAACCAACACAGCATTGTAAAACAACTATCCTCCAATTAAAAAACACACACAAAATGGATTCCCACTCAAAACTTGATTTTGACCTCAAGACTGTTGATTCTACACAGCCACTAAGAGGGTATAAAACCTTTTATCACTTGCATAATGAGGCTTTCTGGGGAGCACAGGAAATATCTTTCAGATTGTTCTAAAAATGGCCTAAGCAAGAAAAAGAACTGGATTGGAATTTCTACTGTGGCTAGACAGTGAGGCCAGGGTGAGAGCTGTCACATGCAGGAAGAGGCTTACATGGACTTTCGAAACTCCCATAAGTGCCAAAGGAGGCAACACCCAGACTTTCTTATCAGCTTTTCAAGATGTGAAACAGAAGAAGAGGGAGAAGGTTGTCAGCAGTCAAACGTCAAAAACCGAAGACTTGGTACAAACATTTGCAACCCTGAGTTGTGTTCTCTCTTTCCGTTGTTTATTGCAATGAGTGTTGGTCGCTCAGTTGTGTCTGACCCTTGCAACCCCATGGACTGTAATCCACCAGTCTCCTCTGTCCATGGAATTCTCCAGGCCAGAACACTGGAGTGTGTAGCTTCTCCAGGGGATCTTCCTGACCCAGGGATCAAACCTGGGTCTCCTGCATTGCAGGCAGATTCTTTTTCATCTGAGTCATTAGGGAAGCCCTGTTTATTGCAATAGCCCAACTTTACTAAACAGGCCCCCCGAACCCAAGAAATAGTTCAGGTTTCCAAAACCAAAGTTAAGGGAAAAGCTGTTCTTCAAGTAGTTCCAACTTATTGGCATCCAGTTATTATTATATCCTAGATCAATTATGTCCTGAGGCGCCAAACAGGATCGCAGAGACACAGTCAGCCACAGACATGCAGACAGTCCCCAAAGCAGTACCCACAGCTGACTCTAGCATCCTCTCCCTGACAGTTGGTGAGACAGGAGCAGATCACACAGGGCATAGATACCAGCCCCTCAATCTGCAAAAGTGAGTCATACAAAGAAATCACAGTGAGCCTCCATGTCAGGGACTAAGTTCATATATCATCTCACCATCAAGTGACTAACCTCTGATCTCTTCTCATGATTATAATCAGAGGGCAAAGGCTGGATCAGAGATGAAGATGGCATCACAGGGATGGGAGGAAAGGATACTGAGAGGAAGAAGAGGGCAATAAGGAGTAACTGAGGCAGCCTCCATCCATTAATCCATCCATTCGTAGGTCATCCAGGGAAAATACTACGGGCAACTTTCCTCCTGGCTGACACAGGCACTGGTTCAGCTATAGCAAGTATCTTTCTGGCAAAATGTAATAAATCTGTTCTTGTTTAAATGGCAGGTGCTTGGGGATGCTCTTTTGCTTTTGGCAAACCAATAAAGAGGGAAACTCCGTTTCACGGAGGAGGGGATGTGGGAAATTGTCAGACAGAGTCTTGATTCTTTAGCAGCCAGGATGGAGTTAAAAAAGCCTCCAGGTAGTTTTGAAAGGAAGGACACCATGCTGTGCCCTACCCCCCTGGATTTAATCCACCTCTTGCCAGGGCAGGAGGAGGAGGCCAGGAGGAGGGCAGGATGTGGCCGGGCCTGAACCAGCCCCTCTGGGTGCTGTTCCACTTCACAGGTCATTGGCAAGGCTCTTGACCCAAGTCTGACAGCAGATAACGGGTGAAGACTGAGGCAGAGCATAACAAAGGCGGCTGGATGGCTACTTGCAGGTGATTTCTCTGAGGGCTGGAGGGATCCTTTTCAAAGGGAAGGGTTGGGAGACTGTTTCCATGGTAACTCTCCAAGTTCTGAAATGATAAAATCAGATAATGCTCTGAAAAGCTGAGGAAAGGTGGTGGATTTAGCACACATGAGCAGCTAAATTCTACAAGTTGGTTTTTTTTTTTTTTCCTCTTTAAAATGTTACATCGGTATATTAAGAAAGAAAGAGGAAAGAAGGAAAGAGGGAAGGAAGGAGAGAGGAAAAGAAGAAAGGAAAAGGAACGGAAGAAGGGCAAGGTACCAAGATAGAGGGACAGAAGGGTAGGAAGGCAGGAAAGAAGGAAAAGAGAACACTCGAACCTTATTTATTTCAAAGAAATATCCTTGAAAGTGAGAAAGAGCTGCTGGTGAAGCTGAAGTTGAGAGAAGGATATTTGATTGTCTATGATTTTGACCTTTGCATTTTATGAAGATTGATAAATGAGCTCATTCAGTTACTCTGGTTTTCTACTATTTAGCAGCACATCTATAATGTATATTGTTATAAGACATACTTACCTTGATACAATTGGGTTATTAGCAATTTAACGTGAGATTTATGCCATTTTGTCTGAAAAGACAAGCTATCAAGGGCATTGTGAAATGTAACAATTACACAGGGGCTTGAATAAGCTGCTTCTACATCTAGGACAGTGCAGTTTATTCTGAGTAGAAAAGAAAACATTCTTGGGAGAAGACTGTTAAAAATGCTTCGAAATTGTTTCATTCTTCCATCTCATAAGTCTGTCAGGTGGGTTATTAACTCGACACTCTTGCCCCTTCATCCTGTGTCAAACTTGCCTGGTAAAACCCCACTGAAATTCAATACAATCCCCTGCCTGTTATGCAAAAGCTAAACATGGTTTGAGAGAAATATGCACCCAGGTTGATGGGCCAGGGTCTAGCTCACAAGCTTACTCAGCTCCCGTCACTTCCATGTGATCCTCTCCCTTCTGCTGATTCCTTACTCTCTTGTTTCCTCAGGTTTGCAATATAAGGGTCCGCATCATCAGCTTCAACCAGTGACTCGCCCTCATTTTGTTGAGCAAACAGAATCCCTAGGAAGAGTACTTCCTCATTCTCTTAATGCCTTAACCTATCTCCATCGGGCATGATACCGCCTGCCTCCTCCTGTTACCATGAATTACCTGTATCCATGTTCTGGTCCAGGACCAACCGACCACACGAGCCTGGATCCCATCCTCCAGAACACTCACAACCACTAGTTTCACCATCAATCCCACCCTTTCTCTCTTACCTTATCAGGTTTTTCCTCTCTTCTGGATCATTTTAGGCAGCATGAAAATGTCATTTCATCTCCCGTGTTTAAGACAAAACCATCAACAGACTCCTTCTCTTGAGTCTTCTAACCGCCCCTTGCTTTGCATTTTGTTGCAGAATTCTTCAGTTTTCTCTCCACTCCCATGCTCTCTTGGACCAACCCCCTTGATGCGTTTTCCCCTCACCACTGCAGGAGACAACAACGGTCATCAGTGAAGTCACATTGCTAAATCTGCAGCCAGTGTGAGGTCTTCTTCATTCTTGTCTGATTAGAACCACTAGAGGAGGTGGATTAGGGCCTCCCTGGTGGCTCAGGCTGTAAAGAATCCACCTGCAATGCACCTGACCTGACTTTGATTCCTGAGTTGGGAAGATAATCGCCTGGAGGAGGGCATGGCAACCCACTCAGGTATTCTTGTCTGGAGAATCCCATGGACAGAGAAGCCTGGCGGGCTACAGTCCATGGGGTTGCAAGAGAGTCGGACTCGACTGAGCAACTAAGCACCATGACCTCAAGGAGGTGGATGACTCCATCCTTCTTGAATATTCGCTTCCCTTGGCTTCTGAAACATCAGCCTCCTGCTTTTCCTTCAACCTCGCTCAGTTTACCTCTCAGCCTAGTATTTTTAAAGCTCTTTTTCTTATTTCAGCCTCCAAATATTGGGCTAATTTATTCCCCTGTTAGATATTCTGATGATTCCCAAATTTCTAGCTTCTGAACTCCAGACTTCTGTATTCAGTTCAGTTCAGCCACTCAGTCATGTCTGACTCTTTGCGACCCCATGAATCACAGCACGCCAGGCCTTCCTGTCCATCACCAACTCCCGGAGTTCACTCAGACTCGCGTCCATCAAGTCCGTGATGCCATCCAGCCATCTCATCCTCTGTCGTCCCCTTCTCCTCCTGCCCCCAACCCCTCCCAGCATCAGAGTCTTTTCCAATGAGTCAACTCTTTGTGTGAAGTGGCCAAAGTACTGGAGTTTCAGCTTTAGCATCATTCCTTCCAAAGAAATCCCAGGGTTGATCTCCTTCAGAATGGACTGGTTGGATCTCCTTGCAGTCCAAGGGACTCTCAAGAGTCTTCTCCAACACCACAGTTCAAAAGCGTCAATTCTTCGGCACTCAGCCTTCTTCACAGTCCAACTCTCACATCCATACATGACTACTGGAAAAACCATAGCCTTGACTAGATGGACCTTAGTCAGCAAAGTAATGTCTCTGCTTTTGAATATGCTATCTAGGTTGGTCATAACTTTTCTTCCAAGGAGTAAATGTCTTTTAATTTCTGTATTCAGGTCTCCATGTAATATTTCCACTTGCGTGTAAAATAAGCAAATCAAAATAGATTCCTTGAGTTCTCTTCTGTCTGCAGTAGTTTTTCTATCACAGTTCCAATGACTGAAGGTTTTTAACTCCCCAAAATTCATATGTTGAATCCCTAAGCCCTAATGATGGCATTTGATGTTGAGGCCTTTGGGAGGTAGTTAGATTTAGATGAATTAGTCCTCCTGGTGGCTCAGAGGGTAAAGCATCTGTCTGCAATGTGGGAGACCTGGGTTCAATCCCTGGGTCAGAAAGATCCCCTGGAGAAGGAAATGGCAACCCACTCCAGTATTCTTGCCTGGAAAAGCCCATGGATGTAGGAGCCTGGTAGGCTACAGCCCATGGGATCGCAAAGAGATGGACATGACTAAGCAACTTCTCTCTTTTATTTTATTTTATTTTTTTACTTTAATTGATATTTATTTTTTTTTTTTTTTAAAAATTTTAAAATCTTTAATTCTTACATGCGTTCCCAAACATGATGAGACCATGAGGATAGAGCTCACATGATGGATTTAGCACTCTTTGAAGAAGAGAAAGAGACCAAAACTCCCTCTACTCTGCCATGAGCGTGCCTGCTCAATCGCTTCAGTTGTGTCCAACTTACTGAAAATCTATTGAGTGTAGCCTGCCAGGCTCCTCTGTCCATGGGATTTTCCCAGCACGAATACTGGAGCAGGTTGCCATGCTCTCCTCCAGGGGATCTTCCTGACCCAAGAATTGAACCCACATCTTCTGTGTCTCCTGCATCGCAGACAGTCTCTTTCCTGCTGATCCACTGGGGAAGCCCAAAAGGGGCTATCATGAGGATTCAGACCTGTCTTGTCACTGGTCCTTTCCAGGCTCCAGAATTGAGAGAAATAAATGTTTGTTGTTTAAGCCATCCAATCTATGGCATTCTGTTATAGCAGCCCAAGCTCCTCTTGGTGTTTCTGTGAGAATTAACTGCTATAAAGTAATAAGATGGAGAAATCTCACAAATATAATGTTTGGTGAATATAAGGTTAAATCATGCCATACCTCATGGTGTTATTATCAGACTGAAATGAGATGATTAAAAGCACTGAACACAGAGTCTGTCTGTTGCATAGTTCATATTCAAAGGCTTTGTTGTTATTCAGTCACTCAGTCATGTCCGACTCTTTGCGAGCCCATGAACTACAGTACTCCAGGCTTCCCTATCCTTCACCATCTCCTGGAGTTTGCTGAAACTCATGTCCATGGAGTCAGTGATGCCATCCAACCAACCCATCCTCTGTCATCCCCTTCTCCTCCTGCCTTCAATCTTAACCAGCATCAGGGGTTTTCTAATGAGCTGGCTCTTCGCATCAAGCGGCCAAAGTATTGGAGATTCAGCTTGAACATCAGTCTTTCCAATGAATATTCAAAGGCTAGTTATATCTATTAGTGTTAATTGCCAAAGGGTATTGCATAACAAACCTCCTCCAAAGTCAGTGGCTCACAATAATTCACATTTATTATTTTGTTCAAGAGTCTGCAGGCTGATTGCATTACTATGGGCCCAAATGGGCAAACTGGACTTGGCTCTAGGATGCTGGTTGGGTTCAGTTCTGTTCTTTGTGGGTTTATTCCAGCGCCACGGCTAAGAATCAACAGTTAACTGGGTCATGTTTTCTCATGATGCATCACTTGAGTACCAAGCTACGCCAAAAGACATAAGCACATTTAAGATCTCTGTTTCCAAAATACCTAAATACATTCCATTGGTCACAGCAAGTCACATGGTAACCCCAACATCGATGGGGTAGATTAATCTCCACCTACAGTAAGATAAGAAAAGAAGGGAATATTTGATGAAAAGTAATTTCTACTGTCACCCTATCATAATAATATTATAGTAATTGATGATAATGCTGCTGATGGGTAGGTGGAAAAATAATTATTGATTCTTTCTACTGCTTTTGCTTGGTTGCCAATTTTGTACTAAGGTCTACCTTAGCCACTTTCCCAAGTAATGTGAAGCTTTCCCAACCATATGGTGACTTTGATGTCTGGTTTTAAAGGTTAACTTCAGAGACACCTGAGTTGCTCAAATTCTTTGCATCAGCCTGGGAACAGACAAACACAAATTAAGCTCAGTTCAGTTCAGTTTAGTTGCTCAGTCATGTCTGATTCTTTGCAACCCCATGGACTGCAGCACACCAGGCTTCCCTGTCCATCACCAACTCCCAGAGCTTACTTAAACTCATGTCCATCAAGTCAATGAGGTCATCCAAGCATCTCATCCTCTACTGTCCCCTTCTCCTCCACCTTCAACCTTTCCCAGCATCAGGGTCTTTTCCAATCAGTCAGTTCTTCACATGAGGTGGCCAAAGTGTTGAGTTTCAGATGTAGCATCAGTTCTTCCAATGAATATTCAGGACTGATTTCCTTTAGGATGGACTGGTTGGCTCTCCTTGCAGTCCAAGGGACTCTCGAGAGTCTTCTCCAGCACCACAGTTCAAAAGCATCAATTCTTTGGCGCTCACCTTTCTTTATAGTCCAACTCTCACATCCATACATGACTACTGGAAAAACTATAACTTTGACTAGAAAGACCTTTGTTAGTAAAGTAATGTCTCTGCTTTTTAATATGCTCTCTAGAAACACAAACTGAACATGTGAGCATAAGTGCCTTATTCTTTGCTGTACTTTGTATATTCTTGGCTTTGGAGCCTCAGGCATCTCTGAGTCTTAGTTTTCCTAATTTGAAAGATAAAAGATGCTCTCTTAAGTTCCCCCTACTTTCCTGAATATTTTCTATAAATTAAAGGACTTTTCCTTTACACAAATTAGTCTCATGCATTTCAAGCAACACAGAAAAGCATTTAACATAGTCACTTGGAGCTTGCCTTCCTGGTGGCTCAGATGGTAAAGAATTTGGCTGTAGTGCAGGAGACATGGGTTCAACCCCTGGGTCAGGAAGATTCCCTGCAGAAGGAAATGGCTACCCACTCCAATATTCTTGCCTGGAGAATTCCATGGACAGAGGGGCCTGGTGGCCTATAGTCCACTCAAGTATTCTTGCCTGGAGAATTCTATGGAGAGGAACCTGGTGGGCTACCATGGAGTTGCAAAGAGTTGGATACAACTGAGTGACTAATAGTTTCATAGTCCGTGGCTTCCCTCATAGCTCAGCTAGTAAAGAATCTACCTGTAATGCAGGAGACCTTGGTTCTATTCCTGGCTCAGGAAGACCCACTGGAAAAAGGATAGGCTACCCACTCCAGGATTCTTGGCTCAGCTGATCCCTTGTGGCTCAGCTGGTAAAGAATCCGCCTGCAATGTGGGAGACCTGGGTTTGATCCCTGGGTTGGTAAGATCCCCTGGAGAAGGAAAAGGCTACCCACTCCAGTATTCTGGCCTGGAGAATTCCATGGTCTGTATAGTCCACGGGGTCACAAAGAGTTGGACACAACTGAGCAACTTTCACTGTCACTTGACATTCATTAGAGGGAGGACTCAGGTCAAATGCCAGGTTCACTATCACAAAATAATTCGTGGACAATGGAGGCAAAAACTCACAAAATTCATTCCTTGGCCCTTGCAGTGATGAGTGAGGCAACTTAAAGAGAACAATCCAGTGTTAAACCAGATGTCATGTCTTAGGAGTTCCCTGCTAGAATCATAGAACTGCAGCACATGGGGTAGACGTCCGGGAGTTAGAGATGAGATACAAAGGGGAAAAAAAGATTTTTTTGTCAGATGTTACTCAGCAGTACTGGAGAAGGAAATGGGAACCCGCTCCAGGATTCTTGCCTGGGAAATCTCATGGACAGAGGAGCCTGGTGGGCTGCTGTCCATGGAGTCCCAGGAGAGTTGGGCATGACTGAGTGACATTTGTCTGTTCAGCCTTCTTGCAATCCCGTTTCATGTTTCGTGCCTACAGGAAGGAGTAAAAGGCCTCTCAGCCACCCATGCATGGCAGCTCTCAAGTCTATGGACACATCAGATGGAAGGTGATCTTCCTGAGTTTGATCATCTCTGCTCTACAATTCCACTGACTAATTAACCAGAGGAAAAGGACTCAAGCTACAAGGTGAAGAATTTGAGGTGTGCATGAGGAAAGTTTCCCATCTTTAGGAGGCCAATCAATAGGAAATATCTTGAAGTTAATTGACAACTTGTCTCTCCTAATCTCTTGGTATGGAGGGGTGAAGGAGGGCTGACTGACATGTATTGTTATTAATAACAAGGAACAGATCATCTCACAAACAGTATCCTATTAGGCACCATAAGAGCTCAGCCAGGTAAGTATAATAACCTGATATATTCAGAAAAGAATCCAGGATTGTTCAGGTTAAACACATTATTACCCAAGGAAATGTTATTAGGAAATGGTAGAAATAACCTCAAACCTAACCTCTGATTTTTCCACCATATTACATTTTGATCTTTAAGATATGCATGTAGACTCAGAAAATTCTATTGGTTACAGCTCAAAGCAGGTAGATAGACTAAATTAATGTTCACAGAGTCCCTTTCAGTCCCAGACATCTGTGAAACCATGATATATAACAAATTATTTTCTCTGCAAACCCAACCCTAGGGCACATTGTACAGATTTCTTTCCTCCACACTTTCAGCTGTCAGCTCCTTGACTGCCCCTCACGGTCACTTTGCAAGTCTTGATTGCCAAGCATTTATTTTCTTCTCCCAGTTTGTCTGGAAGACAGAATGCCTCAGGAAGGGATTGTTGGGGCTTTTGATATAAGGCACATGAAATATCTGTAATTAAGGATTATATTTTTGTACCCAATAAATGGCTGAGAGAAGTCCTGTGATCGAAAGTTTTAGAAGATAATTGAATGTGTCAACTGGATCAAAAAATCATGCACTTGCTCCACCTCTGCAAACTGTGATAAATAGTCTATTGTCTGGAGAATTTGCTAGGCATTTCCTTTTGCATTGTAAAATTACTGTAGCCTTTGTCACTGAATTTTTGGTTAACAACTCAAAGAAACCCTTGGACTAGGAGTTACCTTCTTTATGCCAGATACTGCCTTTCAAATAATAAAAATAATAATAATTCAAAACTTCAATTTATTTCTACCATTATCCCAGTTGAAGGAGTTTTTTCTTTTTTTCTTTTTAGAACATTTATCTGGCTAAAAATGGGGCATATCTCAAGTTTGAATAAAAATTAGCATTCCTCTATCTGAATAGTAAAGTGAGAGTATAAGCACTTATTCTTCATTATTTATGTTTCCAATTGTGTCCTTTGTATAACTGCTTTGAAGCAGAGGCACCTTATTAAAATGGACAATCAATAACACTGATAGAATTTCCAGGCAGAAGAACAAAACAAAATATAAATTAAAACTTCCTGTTAAACCCCAGCAGTATATAGTGTGCCTGACCAAGAAGAATTGAGCTTGTTTAAATGTATATAAATCAGAGAAAATAGGAGGTGGAAGAGGAAAGAGAAGGGATCAAATCGACACAAGACTGAGGTGAGAATTTCCCAAGCTCTCAAAAAGAGTGGCAGGCATAGCAAAGGGAAAGATCAGTGGGGATTTCCCATACAAATTACATCTTCTCCCAAAATTGCTTAACAGCAAATAAACCAGGGGAAATACTTGCTCTGAACAGGACAAAGGGTGATACACTTAATAAGAAAAGAGCTCATGCCAAAAGGCAATAAGAAAACCATCAAGTTTCCAATAAATTCAGAGGGAAAAGGACAAAGACAATTTAAAACACAGACACATTAGTGGCTAATAAGCATTTGAACATTTTTCAATCTCACTCATTATCAACGAAATAGAAATTCGAATAACAACGAGACGCTATTTTTAACCTGCCAGATTAATAGAACTGTAACAAATGAGTGTTTGATACTGGAGATTAAGTGCAGGGACCAAGACACACTCAGCACAGCTGGAAGGAATAACAGAGTGGTTGGAGTCTTCTGCAGAGGAAAGGGGAGAATGTGAGAGCCTTTAAAATACTTGTGATATTTGTAACCCTCACCTCCAAAATGTTGTTTCTGGGATTCTACTGATGGAAATGATCTGATATGAAGGCACAGTTTTCTGCCAAAGATTTTCATTGTAATGCTGTTTGTAATATTAAAATTTGGAAACACACTGTTTCCAAAAATAAGGCTTATATCAATTACGCTGGAATAAAAAAATGTAGCCACTCAAAATATCTGTAAAATATTTTGAATAATATTATAAAATGCCTAGGTTTTAGTGTAAAGTGTAAAAGTATCAAATTTTATATGTAGATTGAGATCCAAGATGTAAAATAGGTATAAAAAATGACTGGAATGGATTTATAATAAGATATTAATCATGATTTTATTTGGCCAGTGAGATTGCAGGGAGGGTGGCCATGTAATTTGCTTTCCAAGTGGGGGCACTTGGGAGGTGAGAAGAGAGCCGGATCAGAGGTTAGAAACGGAATTGTTCCAGTTAGGTGGTCACACTTCTCCCAGATCACCTTCAGATGAATTTTTGCTCAGCTCTTCCATTCAAAATTTCTCAAAAGTCTTTTCCCCCAGTGCTCATTGCAGCAGGACATGGAAGCAACCTAAGTGTCCTTCTAGAGAGGAGTGACTGAAGAAGAGGCAGTATGTGTATATAACGGAATACTTCTCGGCCATAAGAAAGGATGAAATAGCGCCATTTGCAGTGGCGTGGCTGAACCTAGAGACTGTCACACTCAGTGAAGCAAGTCAGGCAGAGAAAGACAAACATCACAAGACATTGCTTACATGTGGAATCTTAAAAAGGTACAAACAAACCTACTTACAAAACAGAAATAGAGTCACCAATGTAGAAAACAAACTTATGATTACCAGGGGAAAGTGGGGACGGAGGGGGATAAAGTGGGAGATTAGGATTGCATTAAGCACACTGCTACACATACCATAGACAAGTAATAAGAACCTACTGCATAACACGGGGAACTCTACTAAATACTCTGCGATGGCCTACACAGGAAAAGCGCGAAGATATACACAACTGACCCACTTTACTATACAACAGAAAGCAAAATAACATTGTAAGTCAGCTATGTGCCAATAAAAAATTAAGCATCAGATAATACAAGAGTTTGTAGAATAAAATTTCTGCACAAGAATGAAAAAATCTTTTCTCAAAATTTTCAAGCAGAGTCTTTCTTATCGCTGACTACTGAATGCACACCCGTGTGTCTATGAGAAGGAACATTTTCTGATAATAAAACCTAGGAATGTTCCTTCCATTAAAGTCCTTATTTAGTTTACAGACTAGTACTACTTTCTTTTACAAAAAGATTTTCTCATAAGCAAAATGCTTAATAATCAAAGTAGAAAATTTTGAGAACCCAGAAAATTATGAAATTTTGAGAAATTATATTGATAGAAATGTTGGGTAAGAGAAGAGCTCAGTAAACATTCACTTGAAGGAGGTATGGGCAAAGTGTGGTTTGGAAACTGCTTGAGGAGAGTGGAAAGATTTTAACTTTTTTTTCATATTGGAATATGGGTGATTAACAATGTTGTGATAGATTCAGATGGACAGCAAAGGGACTCAGCCAAACATAAACATGTCTCCAATCTCCTCAAACTCCCCTCCCACCCAGGCTGCCACATAACACTGAGCAGAGTTTCCTGTGCCATATAGCAGGTCTTTGTTGGTTATCCATTTTTAATACAGCAGTGTGTACATGTCCATCCCAAACTCCCTAACTATCCTTTCTCCCCAACCCTTCCCCCACAGGCAACCATAAATTCCTTCCCTAAGTCTGTGAGTCTGTTTGTCTTTTGAAAGTAAGTTCATTTGTATCATTTCCATTTAGAGTCTGCATATAAGGGATGTCTTATGATATTCTCTTTATTTGGAAAAGATTTGATGTTGGGCAGCAGGTTTGACCCCTGGGTCAGGAAGATCACCTGGAGAAGGAAATGCCAACCCACTTCAGTCTTCTTGCCTGGGAAATTCCATGGACAGAGGAGTCGGGCGGGTTACAGTTCACGGGGTTGGAAAGAGCTGGAAGCAACTGAACACGCAAGCTTATACTTAGGCCAGAGTAGTTTTGCAAAGTATTGGGTTCCCCATCACTGGAAGCATTTGAGTTGGGCCTGGCTGACTTCATCAAGGATGTTCTTAAAGAGAACCAAAGTCTGCCTTAGAGATACAAGCCCAGGGACCTGGGGGTCTTTGGACTCAGGTCCCATCTCTGCCCCTAGCTTTTCTCCAGGACTAGTTTCTTCCCAGAGAGGTAAGGAGGTCCAGGCAGGTCACTGTAGGGGGAAGCCACACCCGGGCAGTGTCAGGGTTAGCAGGGAGTGGAAAGCTGAAACTCTGTTCAGAACACTACCTTATATTTGAGTATACTCTTTTTCAAAGTAGTTTTACCTACTTTTATGATTTTTCAAAAATTGAATTTTTAAAAATTGAACACAGAACATTCTCAGAATCCCAGAAACCCTCCAAATCCCTCTATTAATCACAACTTCCTTCTTCCCTCTGAAGGTAAATGGCAACCAAACTTCTTATTCATCTGGCATGTTTTCAAATCCTAAATGAAATCATGCAGGATGCACGTTCTCCATCTGCCTTCCTTGACCCAACATTATGTTTGTGAGATTTCTCTGTATTATGACTTTACAGCATTTAATTCTCACAGAAACACCAAAAGGTGGGTTAAAAAGATAGTCACAACTTGTTATGAAGATAAGGAAAGGAACCTAAGAGATTAAAGGACTTGTCCAAGGTCATGTTAACCAATAACTTGTCAGTAAGTGGTACTTGGGTCTTCCCAGGTGGTTCAAGTGGTGAAGTACCTGCCTGCTGATGCAGGAGATTCAGGCAGGAGATGTGGGTTCGATCCCTGGGTCAGGAAGATCCTCTGGATTAAGAAATGGCTACCCAACTCCAGTATTCTCATCTGGGAGATTCTATGGACAGAGGAGCCTGGTGAGCTACAGTCCATGAGGTCACAAAAGGGTCAGGCACGACTGAGCACACGTGGTACCTAGATCCGCAGAGTCCAGTCTAGCTTTCTTCCTTGCATCGTGTTGACACTCCCGAGAAATATGGCTTGGTAGGGACAGCGTGGGAACTGGGTTCATTCATATTTGGCTCTCCTACTGACCGCCTTCGTGACTTTCGGCACATCACCTACCTTCTCTGAAACCTGAATGCCTCATTTGCAGAATAGTATGCTGACATCAATGACTCTGAGGCAGTCAGTTAATATTTGGTAAGTGGATGAACAAATGATTCTGGTTGCTAGAATAAACTGAGACTGTGTATATAAATTCTCTTGGCATTTTTTGGTACTCAGTAAAAAGTAGCTATAGGTGACCCTTGAAAGAAAGCCTCATATCAGCAGAGGCTCCTAATGAAAGACTAATTTTGATACGCTAGTTAGAATTCATTGTTAGGATGCACTGAGCTCTCTGATACTAGATGATTAGCTGGAAGGGAAATGAACAAAATAAAAACAATGATCTAGGCATTTCCAAAAAGCAGAGCTGTCACGTTGCCGACAAAAGTTCATATAGTCAAAGCTATGGTTTTTCCAGGAGTCATGTAAGAATGTGAGAGTTGTACCACAAAGAAGGCTGAGCTCTGAAAAACGGATGCTTTCAAATTGTGGTGCTGAAGAAGACTCTTGAGAGTCCCTTGGACTGCAAGGAGATCCAACCAGAGGAATCAACCCTGAATATTCATTAGTTCTGATGCTGAAGTTGAAGTTCAATACTTTGGCCACCTGATGTGAAGAGACGACTCACTGGAAAAGACCCCGATGCTTGGAAAGATTGAAGTCAAAGGGATTAGGGGGTAGCAGAGGATAAGATTGTCAAAGAGTATCACAAACTCAATGGACATGAGTGTGAACAAACCGGGAGATACTGAAGGACAGGGAAGCCTGGTGTGCTGCAGTCCATGGAATCACAAAGAGCTGGACATGACTGAGCAACTGAGCAACAAAAACAAAGCATTTCCAACATCTGAAAACTTGCTTTTGTGCAAAAGACCTAGATGCCCCACCATCCACCCAGGGTCACCTAGAAGCTCAGGTCTAAGTAATAGCTCCTCTCATTAGCCCTCTTAAAACTCTCAAAGTGTTTCTCACACAGCCATTTACTCCAGGCTTTGGTGTTATGTACAAAAACATCAGCTTTTCAAAGCTAATCTCTTCCTGAATTTTTGACATGCATATAGCACTGGTGAATTTACAACAACTTTTGGGATAGCATAGATTTTCTCCCGCAGAATGTAAAAACCATCCAGCTAGCAGGCCAAGTTAGAAATCCACGTTCATCTAAGTTGGTTTGTGCCTAAATGCTCTCTGGGGTTTTACTTAGTTTTCAGCTTGCTCATGCTGTGAAAGTTCCATCTTCTAAATGTTAAATCACTGAGCCATGAAAAGATGTTACCTGACCGCAGCTAGCAAGCAGTGTCAGTTTTCCTGTAACGGTCTGCGTGTGTGGTGCTATCTGTGGGAAATTTTGGAATGGATTTCTAAATATTGTGGCATCCTTCTCCTTTCATATGTGAGTCATCACTGCAATTTATTGAGGACTTAGTGTGCATCAGATTCTGTTCGCTACTCTTTTGGTGTTTCATTTAATCTTTACAGTAACCCCCTTGAGATAGAATTAGTGTCATCATTTTGTGGAAAAGGAAGCAGACCCAAATGGCTTTTTCAAGGCTAAACAACCTAAGTGGCGAAGCTAGAGCTTGAGCCTAGTGCTGTCTGATTTCAATGCTAGTTCTTTTTCCTCACTTCCGTGATTCAAAGTGGGGATGAGGGGACTCTACTGTGACAAGTCTGGAACGTGGAACCCAAGGAAGAAGATGGACTCTCATCTTACTGATATGCATAGTCCTATAGAAGTAGGTGCTCTGGTTTCCCTAAGTCCTGATGACTTGCTTATCAAAGAATATACTCAGCTTCTAAGTTGTATCTGACTCTGCAACCCCATGGAACACCCAGACTCCTCTGTCCACTGGATTCTCCAGGCAAGAATACTGGAGTGGGTTGCCATTTCCTTCTCCATGTCAAAGAACATAGCCCCATTATAACTGGAGAGGACTGGGTACTGGCACACCTTCCAAGGAGGAGGTCAAGCGTACTGTGTTGATCCCAGTCTATGTCTACCCAAAACAGGCTGCCCACAGGCGGTCTGGAGGAGCAGAGAATAGTTTTCCAGATTTTTCTTCCATCACCAAGGTAAGGTGCTCTCTGCTGCTCTATCGTGGTTCTTTATTTAGCAGAGCAATTCTGTTCTGCCAAAATATGCATTCCAAATACAAGTGCTTAACATAATGATGATAATATAACCAAAACAACAGATCACTCTTAGGTAACCTCCAATAGTGAGCCCCAGACATTGGAAGAGGGAGGAAATATAAACATGTTGCTGCCCTTGAGGGCCAGGTACCTTTGAAGATGAGAGAAGTGTTCTTGCTCATTCTCCTTTGCCTTTAGAGCCATTTAGATCTTTGAAGTAACTGAAATTTGGCCCCTAAGTCTTTAATTCTTCCTACTTTTAAAATACACTCCCTTTATCATAGTCTAAGATACCAGCATCTCTCCACAAGCCTGTTTGGGCCATCAGTCTAGGCTTCATTTCTACCCCTGTCCCCCTATAATTTATTTTCTTCAAAGCAACCAGAGTGTCCTTTCAAGCACATAATTCACATACTTTGGGGGACAGAGTTTATTTTCTAAAGATGACTGCACCAATAGGTCTTGTTCCATATGTTCTTACAAGGTAATACTGAGACCCCACCATCACTATATTCCCTCCTCTTGACACTGAGCAGGCTTTGGGAAGGACTCCACGAATAAAACACAGCAGACTTTCAACACTAAGTTAATAAAGGTGATACAAGCTACCACCAGGCTCTCTCTCTTGAAACGCTTGCCTTGGGAATCCAGCCACCATCTTGCGAGGAAGCCAGGAAGGCATATGGAAGGGCTTGGTGCAGTCCAGCCGAGGGTGCCTTGTAAAGCCGACACTCCCCACTAGACATGTGAGGGAGCAAGCGTTCGCATGACTTCCATTCCCAGCCTTATTGTTGCCCCAGCTGCGCAGAGATGAGCTGACTCACCAAGCCCTGCCCCTATGGCGGGTCTCCGGGCAAAACAGATACTGTCACTTTGTCAAGAAACTACATTTAGGGGATGTTTGTTATGCGGCAACAGGAAAGTAGAACTCCATCCCTCCCTTGCTCAAAATCCTCCAATGATTTTCCAGTCCATGCGGGTGATTTAGCCAATGACAGTCCCTCCCATCTCTTCAGCCCTCTGAAGAGGGCTACACTGACATACACTGAAGGTCACTGAAGTGCAGCCACATGTTCCATTTGCTCCATGGAATCCACTGAGCTTGTTTCAACCTCAGGGTCTCTGTTCTCACTGCTCCTTCTGCCTGAGCGCTATCCCTTGGAACTCGGCACAGCTGGATTCTTCTCATAACTCAGGTTCTGGTTCAAACATTCTTCCTTCTCTGATCACCAGAACTGACCTCTGGGTTCCTTTCAGATTGAAGGAGCACACATATGAGGTTGCATGGTCAGTGTGACATTTTTTTTATTTCCCCAGCCATGCTCAGCTGCAAAGTTGCAGGCTTAGAATAGGTGCATAGTGGAATTTGTTTTAAACAGATTTAGAGCCTTATCCAGAGAAGGCGATGGCACCCCACTCCAGTACTCTTGCCTGGAAACTCCCATGGATGGAGGAGCATGGTGGGCTGCAGTCCATGAGGTTGCTAAGAGTCAGACATGACTGAGCGACTTCACTTTCACTTTTCAGTTTCATGCATTGGAGAAGGAAATGGCAACCCATTCCAGTGTTCTTGCCTGGAGAATCCCAGGGACTGAGGAGCCTGGTGGGCTGCCGTCTATGGGGTCGCACAGAGTCAGACATGACTGACGCGACTTAGTAGCGGTAGCAGGGCCTTATCAGGTGGACTCATTGCTCTGAACCCCTTTGAAAGGGACTCTGCATCAGTAATCATTTCTCCCCACAGAGTCTCCAAAGGTGATTTTCGCCAAGGCAACATGGTAACGATGAGGTAGTCACAGTCTCAAAGATGTGTTATCAGGTTCTGTTTGAGTCTCTGGCTTACTGGCAGTGAAAGAGAGAAAGAGAGGGAATCTTGGCATACAAATGCTGTGGTTCTCTTTAAGCATTTTCGATTCTCTATTTTCCAAAGTTCATTTGTTGATTGTCCACTGCCATCAAGGAGGCTATATTCTAGTGGAAGGGGCAGATGCTAGGCAGACAATATATAAAATAGAGTATGTCACTGTGTGATGATATAGGAGGGAACGTGATCAATCATTCAGTCGTGTCTGACTCTTTGAGACCCCATGGACTGTAGCCTCCCAGGCTCTTCTGTCCATGGGATTTCCCAGCAAGACTACTGGAGCATGTTGCCATTTCCTTCTCCAGGGAATCTTCTCAACCCAAGGATCAAACTTGTGTCTCTTGCATCTCCTACATTGGCAGGCAGATTCTTTACCACTCGAGCCACCTGAGAAGCCCTAGGAGGAAATGGGAGAGGATTAATAAACAAACGTATCTGTCATGCAGCTATCCATGGATGAATGTCCCAGGAAGAAGTGGCAAGCATGTAATGCTTAAGCATCAGCAAAAAAAGAGTATGACTGGAGTTCAGTGAGAAAGAGAAGGAGATGGGATTCCAGAAAAACCATAATTAAATCTTATATAGACTTTCCCTCATAGCCTGAGTGAGGTGGGAAATGGCTCAGTTTCATGGTGACACACCTTCTCATTGCCGGCTTAGGAAAAGCAGTAGAAAGATAAAGAACAGGAAGTCCAATTAGGAGATGTTTTCAGTGATCCAGAAATGGATCCAGGAGTAGAGGTTTGTATGAAGACCTTAGAGCCTGGAGTAGTGATTAGTGGTCAAATTTTGGGTATAGGCTGTATATTGTCATCCCGCTTATTTAACTTACAAGCAGAGTACATCTTGCGAAATTCCAGGTTGGATGAAGCACAAGCTGGAATCAAGATCACTGGGAGAAATAGCAATAATCTCAGATATGCAGATGACACAACACTGATGGCAGAAAGCAAAGAAGAACTAAAGAGCCTCTTGATGAAAGTGAGAGAGGAGAGTGAAAAAGTTGGCTTAAAACTCAACATTCAGAAAACGAAGATCATGGCATCTGGTCCCATCACTTCATGGCAAATAGATGGGGGAACAATGGAAACAGTGAGAAAATTTATTTTCTTGGGCTCCAAAATCACTGCAGATGGTGACTGCAGCCATGAAATTAAAAGACACTTGCTCCTTGGAAGAAAAGCTATGAACAACCTAGACACCATATTAAAAAGCGGAGACATTACTTTGCTGACAAAGGTCCATCTAGTCAAAGTTATGGTTTTTCCAGTGGTCATGTATGGATGTGAGAGTTGGACTGTGAAGAAAGCTGAGCACTGAAGAATTGATGCTTTTAAACTGTGGTGTTGGAGAAGACTCTTGAGAGTCCCTTGGACTGCAAGGAGATCCAATCAGTGAATTCTAAAGGAAATCAGTCCTAAATATTCATTGGAAGGACTGATGCTAAAGCTGAAACTCCAACACTTCGGCCACCTGATACAAAGAACTGACTGATTGGGAAAGACCCTGATGCTGGGAAAGACCCTGATGCTGGGAAAGATTGAAGGCAGGAGGAGAAGGGGACAACAGAGGATGAGATGGCTGGATGGTATCACTAACTTGATGGACATGAGTTTGAGCAAGCTCTGGGAGTTGGTGATGGACAGGGAAGCCTGGTGTGCTGCAGTCCATGGGGTCTCAAAGAGTCAAACACGACTGAGAGACTGAACTGAACTGAACACAACACTTACTGATGGATTGGATATTCAAGAAGAGAAAAATGGTGTCAATGGGGACTTTGAGTTTTTATCCTGAGCAACTGTGAGAATGGAGTTGCCATAGACTGCAATGAATGAGATGCTAAGTGGAGCAGGTCTGGGGGATAATTAGAAGTGTCAGGAATTATATTTCATGCAGGCTATGTTTCAAATTTCTTAATATATATTAGACAAGCAGCATTATACAGGCAGCTGAATATAACAGTATAGCTTTGTAGGAGATAATTAGGCTGGTGATATAAATTTGGTTGTTAGTTATCAGGGCATAAATGGTATTTACAATCATGTGATCAGAAAATCTCACTAAGAAATGTATTTCGATAGAGGAATGTAGTCCAAGGAGTGAGACCTGGAAATTTCCAACATTTGGAGATAGGAGAGAATGGGTACCACTGACTGATTAATGAGGATTGACCCCTGAGATGTGAAAACTAAGTACTGAGAGGGTAGCAGGTAGGAAGGTCAGAGGTCAACAAGCATCAGTTCAGTTCAGTTCAGTCGCTCAGTCATGTCCGACTCTTTGCGACCCCATGAATCGCAGCATGCCAGGCCTCCCTGTCCATCACCAACTCCCGGAGTTCACTCAGACTTGCGTCCATTGAGTCAGCGATGCCATCCAGCCATCTCATCCTCAGTCGTCCCCTTCTCTTCCTGCCCCCAATCCCTCCCAGCATCAGAGTCTTTTCCAATGAGTCAACTCTTCGCATGAGGTGGCCAAAGCAGGGGGAAATAAAAAACAAACTAACAAAACACGTCTGCCACTTGCAACTTATTTCCTCCTGATGCTTGGGGTCCTCTGGCCTTCCTGCCTGTTACATTCATTATCTGCCCAGTCGCTCAGTCGTGTCTGACTCTTTGAGACTCCATAGACTGCAGCACAATAGGCTCCTCTGCCCATGGGATTCTCCAGGCAAGAACACTGGAGTGGGTTTTCACGCCCTCCTCCAGGGGATCTTTCTGACCCAGGTATTGAACCTGCAACTCCTGCGTCTCCTACATTGCAGGTGGATTCTTCACCACTGAGCCACCAGGGAAGCCTGAAAACTAAGTTTAAGAAGAGATAAAAAAGGGTGTGGGCACATATATACAATGGAACATTACTCAGTCATAGAAAAGAATGAAATTGGGTTATTGGTAGAGATTTGGACGGACCTACAGTCTGTCATACAGAATGAAGTAAGTCAGAAGAGCAAATACCATGTATTAACACATGTATTTGGAATCTAGAAAGATGGTAAAGATAAACCTATTTCCAGGGCAGGAATAAAGATACACATGTAGAGGACAAACTTGTGGACACAGCAAGGAAAAGGGGAGGGTGGGATGAGTTGGGAGAGTAGCATTGACGTATGTATACTACCATGAGTCAGGTAGCTAGCTAGTGGGAAGCTCAGCTTGCTGCTCTGTGATGACCTAGAGGGCTGGGATGGGGTGGGAGGGAGGGAGATCTGAGAGGGAGGAGATATATGTACACACATAGCTAATTCACTTCGTTGTACAGCAGAAACTAACACAACATTGTAAAGCAGTTATACTCCAACAGAAAAAGAATGTCCTTGGAGAAGGAAGGCTCAACCAACTACTTGAAACATTAATGAACAAAGTGAGATGCGTGTTGAGAATTTCCTGTTGGATTTGGAGGTAAGGAGATTCTTGATATCCTTGACAGGAGCTATTTCAGTGGTGGTAAAAAGATGAAAATCAGAATGACAGTGGGGTCAGGAGAGGAAAGGAGGAAGGGAAATGCAGTGACTTTATTTGACTATATTTATCCTGTAAAAGCTTCTCTGGTGGCTCAGCTGGTAAAGAATCTGCCTGCAATGTGGGAGACCTGAATTCCATCCCTGGGTTGGGAAGATCCCCTGGAGAAGGAAACGGCTACCCACTCCAGTATTCTGGCCTGGAGAATTCCATGGACTCCATGTGTCACAAAGAGTGAGTTACTGAGTGACTTTCACTTTCGCTTTCTTTTCATCCTGCAAAAAGAGCATAGACATGGATGCAGTCACTAAAGAGGGATATGGGGCAAGTGGAGGTCTTTAAAAAATCAGAGTCCATAAATTGTCGTTTCATGTGTGCAAAGAGCACAGTGAGAGGAGAAGCTAAAGATGAAAAAAGACTTTGCTAATGGCTTCCTTGAGTTCCAAAAGCACAGAGAAAGGGAGGCAGGAGTTGAGGGTGGCAACGTGGTCAGATTAGGTCATGTGCAGAGCTTTACAGACAGATAACAGGAGAGAGTCTTTAGCTTCTTGTGGTAACTGATGCAGAACAGGAAAGCGGGCTTATGAAATTAGCCACAAAAATGACTGTTTGATGTCAGATCCATTCTCTGAGATTCTCCATGTCTTGAAAGTCTAGCTTCCTTGCACGTTGGACCATTAAGAGGCTATTGGTCATCTGAATTCGCACTGATCAAAACCAGTGGGAAAGTAGCTGTAGCAGGAGATCAGGAAGCAGGAGGAGAGAGAGGCTGGTATTTTCCCAGCTTCTTCCAATTCTGGTACTGGCTGCATTTCTTTAAGCCCCTGCTCTGTGGGCAGTACCTCTTCTGTGGCTCCAGCTCATGATGGTCAAGGGTTGGTGATTTCTTCTGCCTTTGCTAACCCCTTGGTAATCAACATCCTTGCTGGGTCTAACATTTCCATTCATATCTCAGCCAACAGCCTCTTCATTAAATTTCTCCAGTTAAATGGCCATTTGATTCCATGCCTGGATTCTGGTGGTCTTTCCTTCTACTGCTAAAAGAGTTACCACATACCTAGGTGTGCCCAGTACTGTTCTGATTTACATGATTCATGCCAGTGTGATTATAAACAGCATACTCTTTTATTCTCACAATTATTCTAGTTTTGCTAAATAATAAAGCCATCGTATTCCTGGTCCCCTGGTTCTATTTATTATGATCCTAAGTACCCATGAATGTGAATGTTCTGATAACCTTCCCTCTGGCCAGGGTCTTCTTGGTCTCTTACAGGCTTTCCTGTGGACTGAGATTCTGGGTATCTAAGATAGGAGGAGGGAAAGGAAGAACATAGTTTGGTCTTAATATTCATTCTCCCAACACATGAGGGTAAAAGCAAATGAAAAAACAGAATGCACCTTGTTTATGATGTACATTTTCCCATCTTAATCATGTATAATGAAGAGCTACTTCCCTGGGGCCACTGGCTCATTAGCTTCCTACCGTCCCTTATTTGAGATATAAATAAAGCCAACTTGAAGAATGGCACAGGTGAATGGACAAATGTCAAGTGGCAACACAACCTTGAGCACATTAACTAAGCTCTGTTGGCCACGATTTCCATCTGTAAATGGGAGGACTAATAGTACCTACCTAACGAGGTGACTAGGATTAAATGAGTTAGGATATAAAGATGTTGAAAAAAGTTCCTAGCACATAGTAAGCACTGTGCAGTTGTAACTCCATCACACACACACACACACACACACACACACACACACACACAATGATGGAGAAAGATGGGGATGGGATTTAACATTCATGCTGCAGAGACAGGAAAGTAATTCTCCTCTACTGAGAGGAGTGTGATACTCCTCATGCTCTCACGTAGTAAATTGTGTTACAGATCCACGTAGTTGGTTGAAACAAGGGGCTATTTCCTGTCTGGAAAGAGTGTGCATTTCTAGGAAAAGGAAGAAAGGGAAGCTGACACTTGCTTTAATTCAAGCCTCATCAGAGCAATCTACCTTTGAGAGCAGCCACCTTGGGAAATGTGGGACAGTTTCTAGAATCTGTACACAATTTTGGTTTTGTTCTTGTTAACCAAACAAATGAAATCAACATTCATTTTTATGAACTGACATAATTTCTGGGTTAGAGGTTGTGCAGTAGAAGGGTGTATCCGTGTGGGTCCCACCCAAAGACAAACACTACGAAGTAATTTGGACAGAGGAAGTGTAAACAGAATTAATCATTAAGTTATGATGAGGAGAAACAAAAAAGATAGAAAATCCTGGGGAGTTTGAGATGGACATGCACACACTGCTATGTGGAATGAATAACTGACAAGGACCTAGTGTATAGTACAGGGAACTCTGCTCAATATCATGTGATAACATAAATGGGAAAAGAATTTGAAAAAGAATAGATTCATGTATAACTGAAAAAGAATAGACACATGTATAGCTGAATCACTTTGCTGTACACCTGAAATTATCACAACATTGTTAATCAACTATGTGAATGTTGTTTAGCTGCTAAGGTGTATCTGACTCTTTGCAGCCCCATGGACTATAGCATGCCAGGCTCCTCTGTCCTCCACTATCTCCTGGAGTTTGCTCAAATTGATGTTCACTGAGTCAGTGATGCTATCCAACCACCTTATCCTCTGGCACTCCTTTCTCCTTTTGCTTTCAATCTTTCCCAGCACCAGTGTTTATTTCAGAGTTGGCTCTTTGCCTCAGGTAGCCAAAGGATTGAAGCTTCAGCTTCAGCAACAGTCCTTTCATTGAAGGATCAGCTATACTCCAATATAAAGTGAAAAGTTTTAGAAAGGAAATAAAACCCTAAAGGTACCCTGGCACTGCTATAGAGTACCCCAAGAAGCACTAGCTTGAAAGAGGTTCCAATCTAGTTGGAGAAGGTGTGGTTGTAGCCCAGTGAGTGGCAGAGAAGCACTCTGGCTTACAGAACACCCTAGGTGATATCCAGTTCAGTTGCTCAGTCATGTCCAATTCTTTGTGGCCCCATGGACTGCAGCACACCAGGCATCCCTGTCCATCACCAACTTCCGGAGCTTACTCAAACTTGTCCATTGAGTCGGTGATGCCATCCCACCATCTCATCCTCTGTTGTCCCCTTCTCCTCTTGCCTTCAATCTTTCCCAGCATCAGGATCTTTTCAAATGAGTCAGTTCTTTGCATTAGGTGGTCAAAGTATTGAAGTTTCAGCTTTAGCATCAGTCCTTCCAATGAACATTCAGGACTGATTTCCTTTAGGATGGACTGGTTAGATCTCCTTGCTGTCCAAAGGACTCTCAAGAGTCTTCTCCAACACCACAGTTCAAAAGCATCAATTCTTTGGTGCTCAGCTTTCTTTATAGTCCAACTCTCACATCCATGTATGACTACTGGAAAAACCATAGCTTTGACTAGATGGACCTTTGTTGACAAAGTAATGTCTCTGCTTTTTAATATGGTGTCTAGGTTGTTCATAGCTTTTCTTCCAAGGAACAAGCGTCTTTTAATTCCATGGCTGCAGTCACCATCTGCAGTGATTTTGGAGCCCCCGAAATAAAAATCTCTTGCTGTTTCCATTGTTTCCCCATCTATTTGCCATGAAATGATGGGACCAGATGCCATGATCTTCGTTTTCTGAATGTTGAATTTTAAGCCAACTTTTTCACTCTCCTCTCTCACTTTCATCAAGAGGCTCTTTAGTTTTCCTTTGCTTTCTGCCATCAGTGTTATGTCATCTGCATATCTGAGGTTATTGATATTTCTCCCAGCAATCTTGATTCCAGCTTGTGCTTCATGAGCCCGGCATTTCACATGATATACTCTGCATATAAATTAAATAAGCAGGGTGACATTATACAGGCTTGAAGTACTCCTTTTCTGATTTGGAACCAGTCAGTTGTTCCACGTCCAGTTCTAACTGTTGCTTCCTGACCTGCATACAGATTTCTCAGGAGGCAGGTCAGGTGGTCTGGTATTCCCATCTCTTGATGAATTTTCCATAGTTTATTGTGATCCACACAGTTAAAGGCTTTGGTGTAGTCAATAAAGCAGAAGTAGATGTTTTTCTGGAACTCTCTTGCTTTTTCAATGATCCAACGGATGTTGGCAATTTGATCTATGGTTCCTCTGCCTTCTCTAAATCCAACTTGAACAACTGGAAGTTCAATCCCCAGTCCCCAACTAAACAAGAACAAGCTTCTTGGGTCCACAAATAGAGGGAGTCAGTGTCCATTTCGGGGGGTGTACAGGCATTTGCATCGGGAAGGCAGGAAAAAACTCTTGGGGTTAGGTGAGCCGAGGCTGGCAATGACACACAGACATAGCTGAGGGGCTCCTATAGATGCAAGGCCTGGAGCACACAGTGCCTGAGATGGTAGCTCCCTGGGAAACAGATTAGATTACTGAGGCTGGTGGGTGTCCAGGCAGAACACGGAGCGATGCTGGAGAGGTGTCTCCCTGCAGATACTAAGACACCCGTGCATGTGGCTCGGGCTGGTCCACATCCAGATGGGGCCACGGGATCACTAGGGCAATTCTGCAGGTGTTAGGGCATTTCTTTCACTCTCCTGTTTATCTATCAGGTGAACCATCCCAATTTGCTTTTTTTTTTTTCCATTAATATTAAACATTAAATGTTTTTAAGTTGGACGACAACGGCTTCACAATGTTGTATTAGTTTCTGGTGTGCAAAGCGTGAATCAGCTATATGTTTACATGTATCCCCGCCTTGCTGAACCTCCCTCCTTCCCATCCCACCTTGCTAGACCATCACAGAGCCAAACTGAGCTCCCTGGGCTCTGCAGCCGCTTCCCACTAGCCATCTGCGTTACAGACAGGAATGTAAATATGTCAGCGCTACTCTTTCAACTTACCCCCCATCCCTTCCCCTGCTGTGTCCTCAGTCTACCTCTGTGTCTCCATTCTTGTCCTGCAAATAGGCTCATCTGTACAATTTTTCTAGATTCCATGTGCATGAGTTAACACACAATATTTGCTTTTCTGTCTCTGACTTACTTCACTCAGTGTGACAGACTCTAAGTTCATGCACCTCACTAAAAATTTCATTCCTTCTTATCACAGTAATAATTCACTGTACCTGAGTACCCCATCTTCTTTATCCATTCACTTGTTAATGGACATTTAGGTTGCTTCCATGTCCTGGCTATTGTAAATAGTGAGACTGTGAACACCAGGGCACATGTCTCTTTTTGAATTATGGATTTCTCAAAGTGCACAGCCAGTAGTGGGATTGCTGGGTCATATGGTAGCTCTATTTTTACTTTTAAGGAACCTCCTCCATACTGCTCTCCACCGTGGTTGTATCAATTTACATTCCCACCAACAGTGCAAGAGGTTCATCCTGTAGCATTGTAACCCTGGTCACACTGACAGAGCTCTCTCGGGCCATTGTCTGTGGCAGTATTCCAGATGCCATCGTACTGGTAGAGAATACACCAAAAACATTACTTCCTGTGCCTGGCATCCTGGAGAAGAGTTTCCTGGAATCTTTGTCAGCTGTTTGAGCAACTGTACAAGGGTGATATTTAAATTAATGCACTGTGTCCCAAGCAGTAACCACTTATGTGTGGTATATAATTGACCTTACTTATAGTTATTATAGTGGATCTAGTCTTTCAGGCTATCATCAAGTATATTTTGCATTTTTATAATCACAATATTAAAGACTAGAAAATGTATTCCCAGGTAGCATTGCTGTGAGTGACATGCATTTTCTATCTCATTACCAGGAGGGGTCATTAGATAATCTTCTGATGGCTTTGGGTAAATCTATTTCTTGAAACTGTTCTCCTGGGATAAACAGATAAAGTCGTCATTTTGTTCACTGTGGTGTCTCTAACTCTCAAGATGACTGATGGGCCATAATGGTATTCCATGGGGATAGGATGCATTGACTGTGGGGTTGGCTTTTGGTTTCCTTAGCAACCCTTTCCTAGGGACACCATGGCAGCCACATTTATTCAAAGTTAGGATTCTTTTTAAAAAAAGGCAGTTTTTCAACTGAGATTTTATATACCTAAATTAACTTTGCTCAAGAGACATGCATTTTGCATTGGTATCATTTTTTAGTTTTTGTGTTATTTCTCATTAGAATAGCAAATTCTGCCCTCAGAGGAGAATTGGCTGGGAGGGGAGAGTGCTGAGGGTATATGAGATTAGAAAGGCTTAATAACCTGAGTCCCAAAGAGGAAGTGGTTTTCTCTCAGCTCCATTTTCCAATATAGCCCTGAGGGGAACTAGCTTAGAGTCTAAGCAAACGCTGTCAAATACACGGTTTCCTTAGCACCGTGTTATTCAATCTGAGTGGAAATAATGTTGTCTTTCCAATTGTTTATACAAAAAAAAAGCTGGCCTCTGTGGGAAATGTGTTATCATTTCCTAAACCAGGTTTCTCCAAGCTTGGTGCCATTTGTATTTGTATTTTGGGCGAGGTGATTCTTTGTTGGGAGGGAGGTTACCTTATGTATTATAGGATATTTAGTATTTAATATTTAGTATTAATATTCCAGATCTCTATCCAGTAGATACTAGCATATCCTTTCTCCCACTGTATCAATATTGCCAAATATTTCCTGGGCAGGGGCTGGGGGGGGGGGCACAAATAGCCCCCCTCTACTTGAGATCTATTGTTCAAAACAAAGGTGAATATCTCTGCCACTCTCCCTTATCTGTCCTTACTTTTCATGTCCAGAATGTTGATTAAAAGGAGCTATGTTGTATTTACATATTGTTTTACAAGTATGTATCATTATAACATCATTGTCCTGGTTACCCTTGAGAAGAGATGATTTGATTGACCTTCTGGCCTCAGTGTTTCTCATCTCTGTCAAATTATCTACTCACATTACAGTTTATATTTCTTACACGGCATGTCAGAGGGAAGACACCACTGCCAACACTTCCCAGGCCCCAAATATGAAAACAGAAAGCATAATAAGGGACTTCCATGGTGACACAATGGTTAAGACTCCACGATTCCAAGGGGGCATGGGTTCGACCCCGACCCCTCGTCAGGGAACAAAGATCCCACAGGCTACACAGTATGGTCAAAAAACAAACAAAATGAAAGAACGATAAAATAAAATAAGGCTAAAGAAAGAGCCATGGAGGAATCTACTATGAATTTCACAGGACATAGTTTTACGGAATATTGATCCTGCTTGGCCCTACAATTAGCCACAAAGTTAGACACATATGGCAGAGGGGGGATTAATATAATATGTTTAAGCACTAGAAGTTTTCACAAGAATTTTTTTTCCAACAAGGTCTACTAGAACAAAAATTCTTAATCAGTAAAAGAATATGTACAGCTCCTTACACTGCCGTATGACCAAAGCTACATTTTAGATTAAAGATACTCCATTGTAAATCCTTTAAGTGGAGAAACATTTTTGTCTGATCTCAAAAAAGTTAGACTTATCAAAAAGTTTTTCTAGATGCTCCCCAATGCAGTTAGAACTGACCTATGCTGGAACTGAGGTAGCGCTTGAAATCTCTGATGTGAGCTAGCACCAGCGTCTGCCATGATGCACCCTGGCACATATTCAGCAGTTGTTGGGCTTTGTGGGAACTGGTTTCAGTCTTAGAGATGACGTCTGTGTGTCAAGGACGATGGAAAGATCACGGAGTTTTGCATCTGGTTGACTTGAATCTTAAACCCAACACTGGCCGTGGGATTTTAGACACCTTATTTAACCGTTTGTGCTTCAGTTTCTGGAAAGTAAGAGTATAATTCATCCATTGCCAGGTCATCACAGGAATTAGAATATACACAAATCCCTGAGCCCCTCCCCTGTGGGATGCTTACTCCATGCTGACAAGATGTCTGATTCACATGGCCTCAGGCTAACACATCTAGTCCCTTCCCAAGTGGATGACTGGAGCCTTCACATTTCTTTGAAAAACTAAAAATTACTATCTACCTAAGGAAGACATTTCCTTCCCTGGGCTCAGATGGTAAAGAATCTACCTGCAATTCAGGAGACCTGGGTTCTATCCCTGGGTCAGGGAGATCCACCAGAAGAGGAAATGGCAGCCCACTCCAGTATTCTTGCCTGGGAAATCCCATGGACAGAGGAGGAGCCTGGCAGGCTATAGTCCACAGGGTTGCAAAAAAGTCAGACATGACGGAGCAACGAATAGACAAGCACACATGAGGGGTTTCCAAACGGCAATGACAGCCTGGCTGGGAGCCTACTGAAATAATGGTCCCTGGTTCATTTGCTAGAGATTCTGATTCAGTGGTCATCTCAGTGACTTGGGAGCTGAGCCTTAGAAAGCTCTTCAGGAGGTGGTAATGTGGGAAACCCTCACTTTATGAAACATGGGAGTTTTCCCTTCCTGAAAACTCACTAATTGGTTCACTTTTCTGCATGTATGTACGTCGTATGATACTTCTTCAAAAGTTTAATTAAAATAAAAGATTTCCCCAGGTGATTCTAATACACAGCCAGGATTGACAGCCACTGGTTTATATCTTATCGAAGCTCTCTCCAGTACTCTTGCCTGGAGAGTCCCATGGATGGAGGAGCCTGGTGGGCTGCAGTCCTTGGGGTCGCTGAGAGCCGGGCACGACTGAGCGACCTTACTTTCACTTTTCGCTTTCATGCATTGGAGAAGGAAATGGCAACCCACTCCAGTGTTCTTGCCTGGAAAATCCCAGGGACGGGGGAGCCTGGTGGGCTGCCATCTATGGGGTCGCACAGAGTCGGACACGACTGAAGCGACTTAGCAGCAGCAGCATCTTTGATGAAAGAACTATTGGACCAATATGCTTCGCCAGTGGAAGAGTCACTTCCCAGAGCTTCAGAAGAATGGATCTTGACAATATATAAACAGCATCTGGCCTGAGATTTTCATTTCATAGTTGAGGAATCTGAGAGCTAGGAAAGGGACATGATTTCTGTAAGTGACCCAGTGAGGAGCTGGAAAATTGGACAGGTGTCTACACAACCATTCCCATCCTGCTTCTATAAAATATAAGTTGCAGTGGAAAATGTACCCACCTTTCAAGCACAGTATCAAATGCACAAAAATGTCAGCCTTAGAAAGCTGATATCTCATTATTGATGGAGAGCTTTGACCAGGGCCAAATGCCTGGAGATAGAGTAATGAATCGTGCCTTCCTTTTAGCATCTTATACTGCCCTACATGTTTTCTTTTCCTTAAAACTTCAAGGAAGACAGAGAAAACTCTAATTTTAAAAGATACATGCACCCCAATGTTCATTACAGCCCTGTTTACAATACCCAAGACATGGAAGCAATCTAAATGTCCATCAACAAATGAACAGATAAAGAAGATGTGTTACACATAAACAATGCAATATTAAATAAGCTGTTAAAAGGAATGAAATAATACCATTTGCAGCAACATGGATGGACCTAGAAATTATCATATTTAGTGAAGCAAGTCAGACAAAGTCAAATATCATATATCACTTATATGTGGACTCTAAAAAATGATACAAATGGACTTATTTACAAAACAGAAATAGACTCACAGACCCAGAAAACAAACTTATGATTACCAAAGGGGATAGCAGGGTGGGAGGGAGGGATGAATTAGGAATTTGAGATTAGCAGATGCACATTACTATATTGGGCTTCCCTGGTGGCTCAGTCAGCAAAGAATGTGGGAGACCTGGGTTCGACCCCTGGGTTGGGAAGATCCCCTGGAGGAGGGCATGGAAACTCACTTCAGTATTCTGGAGAATCCCCATGGACAGAGGAGCCTGGCGGGCTGCAGTCCATGGGGTCACAAAGAGTCGGACATGACTCAGCAACCAAGTACAAGCTCACATGGCTATATATAAGGGTGGTGCTTATTTATACCCTGGTGGCACTAGTGGTAAAGAATCCGCTTGCCAATGCAGGCAGATGTAAGAGATGAGGGTTCAATCCCTGGGTCAGGAAGACCTCCTGGAGGAAGGCATGACAAGCCACTCCAGTATTCTTGCCTGGAGAATCCAATGGACAGAGGAGCCTGGTGGGCTACAGTTCATGGGGTTGCAAAGAGTCAGTCACGACTGAAATGACAGCACCCAGGCACACACTACTATAAATAAAATAGGTAAATAACAAGGAAGTGCTGTATAGCATGGGGAACCATACTCTATATCTTGTCATAACCCATAATGGAAAAGAGTCTGAAAAAAATATGCAGATATAAATATATGTATAACTGAATCACAAAGCTGCATATTTGAAACTAGCACAACATTGTAAATTAACTATACTTCAATTAAAAAAAAACTTTAAGCAATAAAAAGCCATAAGAATAAAATGCTATCAAGTTTCTAGCAAAGCACTTTCGTTTATGGCAACTGTCTTTGTGAAATCAGAATAAGACCCGTCAATTGCTGAACCCTTCCTGAACCTCAAACAGTGAGAATGTGGAAGATGGACAATTAATTGCTCTTATTTCCACTCTGCTCAATTAGAAATTAAAAGTATTAATACTGTTGAGCCAAAGATTGCAGATTGGGCACAAAATGGCACATTTCTATTTTCCTTCTGTCAAGAGTGGTTAATTTTCTCCTGAGGAAGTCTCACTGTGCACTCTTTTATCCAGCATTGAATAACAGAAAGAAATTGCATATTTCAAGCTTGGTAAGTATGGTATTTATTTGTAATTTCACTTAGGAGATGAACCAGTTAAGACTTACACAAAACGTCAATGTGTCTAAACACCCGGTGTCCAGAGGCAATTGCTGTGATTTTGAGGAGTGGTTTTGTTTCCAACTTGCTACTTTATTCGCTTATTTCAGTTGTGGATAAATTGGGTAAGCTAAGTTCACAATACTATAAGAACTTTTTCCCCAATGATGATGACTTTAAAAAAAAAAAAAAAGGCAGCCAGAGGTGCTCTGGCAATATCTTAGTAAGACAGGTGAAATATTAGTCTTAATCAGATAAAATCTTGGATTTTTTTCAGGTAATTTAAATGTTGGGAAAATGAATTCATCACTCAGGAAGACAAATTAAGGAAAAATATGCATACTGTGGATAGGCAGACTGACAGTAATAAGACTGAGTCTGAAGTGAAGTAATAAATAATATTAGTTTGATAATGTGCCCATTTTTCAGATGAAGAAACTAAGGTTCAGAAAAATTTCAGAGCTGAGATTACTCAGGTCTGCTTAAAAGCTGTACACTTCTCCTCACGCCTCCGCAGTGGTTTGTTAGTGAAAAACATTCATGCATTCAAAAATATGGTAGGGGACCTGATACAATAATAACTGAAAAAAGACAGTCAGGCAAGGAAGTCAAGCAGCATGAGGAACAGCCAGAAAGTGAGATGGGTATTGTGACAGGAGGAAGACAATGAAAACCAGTAACCAGTGCAGTCTAGGAGTAGAGGTCCCCAGAAAAGCATGTGTCTGTGGAATCTACGGGCTTCCCAGGTGGCGCTAGTGGTAAAGAACCCAATGCAGGAGACATGAGAGACAGGTTCAATCCCAGGGTCGGAAAGATCCCCTGGAGGAGGGCATGGCAACCCACTCCAGTATTCATGCCTGAAGATCCAGAGACATAGGAGCCTGGTGGGCTGCAGTCCACAGGATTGCAAAGAGTTGGACATGACTGAAGCAACTAGGCATGCATGCACGTGGAATCTACAGCAGAATTTGGAGGGAAGCATACACCATGACCTGCATTCAGCTTCATCAGGGAAAGACCTAATGCTCTCTTAAACACATTTTACATGCACATCACTGAAATTTCACATCGTATTTTTATATACTTTTTAAGTAGATTGAATGATGGCTCTCAAAAAGGTAGGTCAACACCCCAGAATTTGTGAACGTGACCTTATTTGGAGAAAGAGTCTTCAGAAATGTAATCAAATTAAGGATCTTAGAGATGAAATCATCCTGAATTACGTCCTGAATTATCCTAAATCTTACAAGTAGTCTTAGAAGAGTGGACAAAAAGAGGAGGAGAAGCCATGTAAACACACAAGGCAGGAGCTGCTTGGAGTCCCCTGGAAAAGGCAGGAAGGATTCTCCAGAGGGTCTCAGAAGAGATGTGACTCTCTTGACACCTTGGAGTCAGACTTCTGATTCCCTTGAATATGAGAGAATAAATTGGCTGTTGTAAGTCAATAAGGTTAAGGTAACTTATTACAGCAGCCCCGTGCTCTCATGATTCCCATTTTACAAATGAAAAAGTTCAGTTCAGTCGCTCAGTTGTGTCTGACTCTGCAACCCCACGAATCGCAGCACGCCAGGCCTCCCTGTCCATCACCAACTCCCAGAGTTCACTCAGACTCACATCCAGCGAGTCGGTGATGCCATCCAGCCATCTCATCCTCAGTCGCCCCCTTCTCTTCCTGCCCCCAATCCCTCTCAGCATCAGAGTCTTTTCCAGTGAGTCAACTGTTCACATGAGGTGGCCAAAGTACTGGAGTTTCAGCTTTAGCATCATTCCTTCCAAAGAAATCCCAGGACTGATCTCCTTTAGGAGGGACTGGTTGGATCTCCTTGCAGTCCAAGGGACTCTCAAGAGTCTTCTCCAACACCACAGTTCCAAAGCATCAATTCTTCGGCGCTCAGCTTTCTTCACAGTTCAGCTCTCACATCCATACATGACCACTGGAAAAACCATAGCCTTGACTAGACGGACCTTTGTTGGCAAAGTAATGGCTCTGCTTTTGAAATGAAGAAACTGAGGCCTAAAATGTGAAGCAGATGCCTCAGTTCGCACAGTTATCAAGAAGTCAAGCCAGGTCTGGAACCTGACCACAGAGACCATACTTAGAACCCTACACCAACGTGACCTTCCTGTCTCTGAAAATAAGGCCAGGTACCTCAGGCTGCCCAGGTGGCCCTTCTCAATAAGGCTCAATCCACCTTTCTGGACCCTGCTTTCAACATCGGCCAGCCTTCCAGTCACCACACCCTGGGTTCTAATGGGCCACTTATAAAGTATTTGTGGTGGTGGTGTTCAGTCACTCAGTTGTGTCTGACTATTTGCAACCCCATGGACTGCAGCACGCCAGGCTTTCCCGTTCTTCATTATCTCCCAGAGCTTGCTCAAACTCATGTCCATTTAGTATGTGATGCCATCCCGCCATCTCATCCTTTGTTGCCCCCTTCTCCTCCTGCCTTCAGTCTTTCCCAGCATCAGGGTCTTTTCCAATGAGTCAGTTATTTGCATCAGGTGGCCAAAGTATTGGAGGTTCAGCTTCAGAATCAGTCCTTCAAATGAATATTCAAGGTTGATTTCCCTTAGGATTGGCTGGTTTGATCTCCTTGTAAAGGATACATTGATAATAAAAACAACTACCATGTATTGAATCTTACTGTGTACCAGGCACTGTGTTAAATTCTTTATATTCAGTTTGTATTTTCTCGCCCAGAACCTATGCATCTCCTTTTACAAATGAGAGCACTAAGACTTGTAAGATCAGTGGGCAAATAGTGGAAGCACAGGGCTTAGCTCAAAAGCTGCTTCCTCCATGCAGCTTCCTGGATTTTTCTTACCGTAGAGGGAAGGTCCTACCTCCTCCACCCTCTCACATCTCTTGGAATCCACTTCTAACTCTACCAATCCTTCATCCCTTCAACAACTAACTAGTGAGCAAGTACTTTTCACCAGGCACTGAATTTGGGAAAGATTTCACAAAGAGGAAAAAAACACAAGCCCCACCTTCAAGGAGCTCACAGCCAGGTGGTAAAATAGACGAGAAAAGTATACAGTATACCACCAGGAGGGACAGGCATACTGCTCAGGATGCCATGCAAACCCCATTCGCTCCCTTGCAATCCCCGCGCACCTCCTTCTCAGGTCTGTTTCCTGCAGGAAGAGTTGATAGCTCTCGGGGCCCACTTGTCCCACCTGTTATAAAGTTATGTCCTGGAGGGCCCATCTTTCTCCATCTTATACTCAGTGTTCACCTGACTTGGCTACCTGGGGCAGGCTGATGCCTCTAGACACGTGTCTCTCGCTCTCTCTTCTCTTCTAGACGTCTAAACGTTTGCTCACGCAATCTTGCCTCTTCCATATGCTGTTCAGTGAAACCTATTGAGGGAATGTCGTCAAATTCCAAGAAGAAGTAGGGTCCTTTTGCATTGGCCTTGGCCATCTACTTCTGCCCAGATTCCCAGAGAGCTCATCAGAGGTGTTTGGGCCACAATCTCAGCTCACAATCCTAATAAAACAGTGTTTTGGTTCTCCATTGACCACCATTCCTGGCACATGTCATTCCCTGGAAACACACTTTGGTCTGTGATGCAGAAGAATCCCACCACGCTACTTCCAGCCACTGTCACCAGCCTCTACAGGATGATTTATCTAATAAAACAGAAGCTACATCTCTTCTGTCCATGTGCAAGGCTGTACAAAGCCCCAGAGTTGCACTCTCGAGGTTGAAGGCTCAGCGTTGGCCATGCTCTTCCACAGGAGCCAATTGTGCCATTTGCCTGGTGAGAGGGACAGAGGGCAGTTACAGGTCTGGGTCCTGGAGGTGGAGAGAGAAGACTTGCAAAGCTTGGCCCTCTGCCCAGTCTCTCCTTTCTGTAACGCCACAGCAATTTTAATTAAATACTCCCACTATGAACTCAGCTTCCCTGGTGGCCCAGATGGTAAAGAATCTGCCTGAAATTCAGGAGACCAGGGTTCGATTCTGGAGAAAGGAATAGGTTAGGGTTCCCTGGAAGAGGGACTAGCTACCCACACCAGTATTCTTGCCTGGAGAATCCCATGGACAGAGGAGCCTGGAGGGCTACAGTCCATGGAGTCTCAGAGCAGGACACTGCTGAGCGACTAACACATGGACTCAGCGGCGGCTGTAGAAGCCAAGTGCAGAGCCAGGAGCCTGATGTATAGAGCATCACTGGTGGTAGTCAGACTGGAAGGCCCTGCTGGAGGCCGCCAACCCCCCACAGCCTATGACAGCCTCAGTCTCCCTTCCCCAGCTGGACTCCCCAGGGGTTGGCTGGAGGCAGGCAAGCTGTGCATTGTCAAAGCCTCTTGGAAGAGACGCCTCCTTGGACTCCACTAGTCTTGGTTTTGAACTGTTTACCAAAGTCCTATTGGGAAAGCTGCCTCATTCACCCCATTAAGCTTTCCTCCTTGTTTCTGCATGGCTGTGGCTGGAAGTTGACTTCTGAAAGAGCTCAGCAGCTGTTGGGAGAGGACAGAAGGGGACAGCTTCAGGAGAGAGGAGACCTGGATTCACAGGCCACAGCACAGGGCAGAGGAAGGACACAGGCTCTGTACCCAGGCCCATGGGCATTCTCATACCAGTTCTTCTGGTTTTCACCAGGGTTCAGGACTCAACTTTCCTCGTCTCAGCCTTCTTATACACAAACCAAGAATAAGATCTATTTTACAGGATGATCAAACGGATTAATTGAGACAAAAATTGCACACACCAAGCCTTCAAAAACAGGTACCTATTTTGTCAAACATGTAGTGTCCAATTAAAGGCTGGATAAACCACAGCCTATGGCATAGCTGTTGTTGTTTAGTCACTAAGTTCTGCCCAACTCTTTTGTGACCCCCCTGGTCTGTAGCCCACCAGTCTCCTCTGTCCATGGGATTCTCCAGGCAAGATTACTGGAGTGGGTTGCCATTTCCTCCTCCAGGGGATCTTCTTGACCCAGGGATCAAACCTGGGTCTTCTGCATTGGAAGTGGATTTGTTACCATCTGAGCCACGTGGGAAGCCCAATGGCATAGCTGCCAAGAAAATGCAAGTATCTATGAGCACTTACAATATGTCAGACATTGTACTATGTAATTTTCATAATTATGTGGGCACAAAGGAAAGTATTTTTCTTCTCCCTCTATTCAGGGAAAAGATTCAAGGGCTCTGAGAGATGTTCCTTCTGCCTCAGCACCCCCTGCAACTGAATTTGCCATCCTGGTTGTAGATTCAATTATTATTCAGCAAACCTTTACCCTATGGAAGAAGTTTTCCTCTGAAACCCACTAATGTTGAGCTTGGTCCTATATTCTTTTGACCAAATGGCACAGGGGCAGAAGCAGTAGTGTCTGCGATCTGAGTCTAGACCTGAAGGGGTGTGCCTTGTTTCTGCTCATCATTCTGAAAAATTCTTACCTCCCTGGTAGAGTCACAGGAAGTCACTACCCCTCATGCCTGGCCCCCAAAGAGGACACATAGGGGAGACTCACAGCCTGAAACAGGCAGCAAAACCAACCTGCAAACTTGTGAGCAAAGATAAATGCCTAGTGTTATAGACCAAGATTCTGTGGTGTTTATTACACAGCAGTAGCTGATTTATTCGGTTTCCCAGGGAACTGGGTGGAAGGCTGGACATACATCTCCTCTATTCTTGGATCCTCTGATCTATCTGGGAATGCTGCCGTTTCCCTGTGCCAAGTATTCAAGCAGGGAGGAAAATGACCACTATCCTTTCTGGAACAACTCTCAGACATTCTTTCCCTCCTCTCTGCTCATGTCAAGGTTGGACAGAAGAGAAGACATTGGTTTCTCTGCGATTCTGTCCCAACTTTCCCCTCTTACACTTGAACATTTACCTTTTATATTCTCTGATTCCATTAGGGAAACGTGCCAGTGGGGTGAAGGTGGCCATCTCTAGCAGCCAAGGCAAGAAAGGGTTCAGATTTAACTGTCTGCCCTATGTTTTCACTCGTCAGATGTGACAACTACATCACTATAATCCAGGCATTGTGTAAATGCTACAGGTAGAGTGGTTGTTGTTGTTCAGTCACCAAGTCATGTCTGACTCTTTGTGACCCCATGGACTACAGGGGTCATGCCAGGCTCCCTGGTCTGTCACTATCTTCCAGAGTTCTCTCAAATTCATGTCCTTTAAGTTGGTGACGCTATCTAACCATCTCATCCTCCGCCGCCCCCTTCTCCTTTTGCCTTCAGTCTTTCCCAGCATCAGGGTCTTTTCCAACATGGATTTCTCTTAGCCAATGCTTATCTGTCTACCCCCTTGCTGAATGGCCTACTTTCCAGTAGCGACAGCTAACGGCAGTTCTGTAGTGTGGTGTTTTGGAGGATCATTTTGGGACCTATTGGCTGATTGATTCTATAGGCCTTCTTTCATAATAGAACAATTCCTTCTTAGTGAAAGAGATACATTCTGAATTAGAATTTGTTTTCTCTGCTAATGATACTTCTGCTAGCTACCTGTACATGTCATATTGAATATTATGTGTGTATTGAAAAATCAGTTCCCCGCTCAATTAAGGGACAGAACCTTCCTTGGAAGGGAAGCAGCCTTGTAGAATAAAGGATATGCTCAGAATTAGTTCCAGTATATCATCTCATGACTGCCATAGTCATATCACAAGTGTGCATTACTCGGGCTAGAATTGGGGAGCATGTCATGTAATTAAATCTGGTGACTCACTAGCAAAAGTGTTGCTTTCCTGCCTGATCTGTAGACTCCTATTGGTTTAGGTATTTGAATATCCAGTTACAGAATGCTCCCAGCCCTGAATCCAACAATGATTTCATAGAATTGGAGCCTAAGAATACCATCTGTCCACTTTGAGTTCCTCGTGCCATTCAATTAACCAGCAAAACAGGACACTAGATTGTTGGCCAGGGCACTTAATCCCACCAAGGGGAAATGGTTTTGAATCAAGCAGTGGGGTAGAAAGGACTATAAATGGAACACAGGTTCCCCTGGGTGCCTTTTAGTTCAGCCATTCTTGCGATGTTAATTGGCAGGACCACCAAGCTCACATCCTTCAGGAAGGAAGGTTTGAGCTCACTAGGCAAGCATCCGCAGTCACCATGGGTGCTGGCCATCAGCCTAGAGAACAAGGACGCAGGGGAGAGTCATGTACATCAGCTACGACCTTGAGACCAGATGCAGTACAAGGGCAGGGCCTTCCCTCATACTCTCTCTCTCTATATATATATGTGTGTGTGTGTGTGTGTGTGTGTGTGTGTGTGCATATACACACACAAAGTTTTTCTTTTATTTCTTCCATTTCTCCCTCCATCATTATCTACAGGTTATGTTGGTTCATAAGCTTCAAAATATTGTGACTGGTTCAAGAGAGAGCCAGGGGGAGGAATAGGCATCCCTCAGAAACCTGGACTCAGCCCTGGATGCATTTGTGAGAGATTCGTGATGTATCCTTGACTGGGAGGTAGCACTGTAAATGAGTTTCCAACATCTAAGAATGAACAGCAGCAGCTAAATGAAGACTTTATTTTGAAAGGTGATTATGGGAAGAAGAGTATATGAGGATATAGGATTGCCAAGCAGATTAACTATGTAAGAACTTGTCAATTTTGACTTCCTAATATCCAATACTCTTCCTATTTAACATAATCCCAGAAGACTCCCAGAAGAAGAGGCGGTTAGCAATTACTTACAGATGTGATGTTACGGCTGAAGGCCGGTGGTGTGGTGGTGCATGGGTGTCTAGGGCCAGCAGCACCTTGCTGCAGTGGTGGTGGTCTTGGGTCCCAGGACACAGGTCAGGCCATGCTCTCAGTTGTCCAGGCTCTCTTGACCCCTGTCTTCTGACTTGGCATTCTGGTTTTCCCTGTCATTCATAAACTAGCAGATCTCTTCCATTGGATCTTCCATCTGCTTTAGTAGACAAAATTGATTTCTGTTGTTTATGACCAATCACCCTGCCTTGAACAAATAGTTTGTAAAATAGGAAGTTTGAGGGCATAGTTCTACAATGGATTGAAAACATGCTGTGAAGATGCATCTCATTGCAGAAAAGACAGTCAAAGAAGAGCCAGAGCTTTGGATGTGCCATGTGTGGGAAGCTGATGTCATGCACGATGGTGGTAGAACTTCCAGAAAAGAAATGCGGTAAACCAGATGTCCATCTCTTCAGGAAATGTGGGAATGTGACCATCTGGCTAGTTGGAAGAGAATGAGGAGATTGACACAGAATGATTTAGCCAAATAGATCAAGTCTCAGAGGAGCAGAGATTCTTCTGAAACAAGTTAGAGAAGTTAGGGTGTTGAGCAAGGAAAATTCAGACCCATATCCTGTGTGTAGGGGAGTTGTGTTTAGCTGGGACAAGCATTACAAAAAATTAATCCCCCCTTCATATGGACCTCAATGAGGTCAGTTATGTGGCTGCCTAAAGAGACCGATCAGATGAACACAGGCGTTGGGCATGAAAACCTGGGTTTTAGTCCCCTGGGGGCCACTCTGCAGTTTTATTTATTTATTTAGGTCATGCCATGTGGCATGTGGGATCTTAGTTTCCTGACCAGGGATAGAATTCCTGCCTTCTGCTTTAGGAGTGCAGTCTTAACCATTGGACTGGGAATGGTTAGTCCCTGGGAAGCCTCCACTATGCCATTTTAAATACCTTCTTTTGATATCTTCATGTATATAATGGGAATCATAAACCTCACATTACTTGATCGTTGTGAGGATCAGAAAGACAATGTATACAGTGCTCTCAAAGAATAATTTTTTTAAAATTTACAGAAAAGCTGCTGGAATAAAAATAATACAGTGAACACATACACTTTTTCTGAGCTTCACTTTTGTTAACATTTATTTTCCTTGTTTGCTTCATCATGTATCATTTGTACTCTGTCCATTTATATAGACATAGATTAAATATTGGATTGGCCAGAAGGTTCATCTGCATTTTACCATAACGTATTGCAGAAAACCCCCAATGAACCTCTTGGCCAACCCAATATATTAAAATGTACAAATATAACACAACATTGTAAAGCAATTATACTCCAATCAAAAATTAAATAAATTTTAAAAGTAAAACATAGGTACATATAAAGTATTATATACATATATATAAACGTGGTATAAAAGTACCTTAAAATATATATATTACATTATACATATAATGTAAAATCACATTAAAAAATCAGAACAGAGGAACACAAGTGTAAGGCATGCAAATTAGAAAATGTAGATACACCAAAGAAAACAGTGCCTGTAAACCCAGACCTTGAACCAGTCAAGGTGCCTGTGTCCAGATTCCTTGCTCTCTTGGTGAGCACCGAAGCAGAAACAGCCCCTGTCTTTTGTCTCTCCTTCTTTGTGCTTCTTTGCCCTTCAAAGGGGACTTCCCGGTGGTCCAGTGGTTAAGACTCTGTGCTCCCAACGCAGGGGCCCCAGGTTTGACCCTAGGTCAGGAAACTAAGACTCCCCCATGCCACATGGCAGCCAAAATAGGACGATCTCACACCACAATTTCCACAGTGAGTGTGTGTGCACGCACGTGTGTGTGTGTATGTGTGTGCTTGCGCCCATGCCTATGAATGAGCTTTTAAACCACAGGGTCCTGCACTAGCCTAAGAGCTCGCAGTCAAATAACAGAGCTAGAAAATGGGGTTGTGTTAAATGCCTTTCCCGGCCGCTGCTTTGCGCCTCTCTCTGGCTGCCTCTCTTTGTTGCTCATTTCTCTTCGTCCTATCATACGCGGGATGGCCTTCTTTGTGGACCCAGAGCGCTGTAACTGCTCCTTACTGACTCACGCTGCCGTTATCTGCTGACAGGTCTGAATGCGTCACCAGACTCATTCTAGCCTTAGGACTTAGTAAGTCCAAGGCACATAGTAGGCAGTTAACAAAGAGATACCGAAAGGAATACAGGAGTGAAAGAATTCCAATTACACTTCTGTGCTGTGCACTGTTTCACTACTCAGTCTTGCTATGCAGGTGAGCTATTGAGTCTTAGCATTTGCATAACTAGGAAGAACATTGGCTTATTGAAGACAGCACACCTGTTCTATTATCCACAAATTATTAAATCCACTTAGGATTATGGTCAACACGATGGTGAAAACTGTAATTAAATGAAATAAAATAATGTGTTGGGGTAAAATTTGATCTTGTTTAAATTAAGATAGATGAAAAAAAATGGTGTGAAATTGGAACACCAGATGGTATAAATACATTACACTAATTTTCTATTCACATATTCAATTACAGTTTAAATAAAAACTAATATGGGTAATTTATCTCTTGGTGTTTGTATGTACCGTCTGACTATTAATTCCCATAATGTCCAATTTATCCACTAATCTCACACTGCACAATTATTGAGCAAGTGGGGCACAGTCTTCAGGGCATTTCAGAAAGTTTTAACTCCTCTGGGTCCTTGAGGGGAAGGTGTCATAGGGCAGGAGGTTAGTACTGACTTCTGTTTCCCAAGAGTGTGGGTACCAGATAAAATAGAGAATGCCTGGTTCAATTTGAATTTCAGATAAACAAAGGATAATTTTTAGTATAAATATGTCCCAAATATTGCATGCGTGCTAAGTCACTTCAGCAAGTCTGACTTTGCAACCCTATGAACTGTAGCCTGCCAGGCTCCTCTGTCCATGTGATTCTCCAGGCAAGAATATGGGAGTTGGTTGCTATTTCTCTCCTTGAGGGGATCTTCTCGACCCAGGGATTGAACCCACATCTCCTGTGGCTTGCACACTGCAGGCAGATTCTTTACTGCTGAGCCACCGGGGAAATCCAGTTGTTGCATGAGGTACAGACTGAAAAATTCACATAGGTTACCACATGCTTTTCTGTGCATCCGTTTAGTGTTGCAACAGATCCGTGAACCAGGATCTCAAGTTCAGTGGGAGGTGGAGGCCCTAAGAAAACGCTTGTTCTTATCTTGTTTCATCACTAAGCTGTGCCCAACTCTTTGCGACCCCATGGACTATAGCCCGCCAGGCTCCTCTCCATGGGATTTCCCAGGCAAAAGTACTGGAGGGGGTTGCCATTTCCTTCTCCAGGGGATCTTCTCAACTCAGGGATTGAACCCATGTCTCCTGCATTGGCATGTAGGTTCTTTACTACTAAACCCACCAGGGAGCCCAGCATGGTCTTACTAAAATTAAAAATTTGTTGTTGTTTAGTTGCTAAGTCATGTCCAGCTCTTTCGTGCTCCCATGGACTGTAGCCCACAAGGCCTCTGCACCAGCAGTCACGGTCAGGGACCCCCAGAGGAGCCGAGATGAGCTGGGGTGAAGTGAGACCAGGTCCTCTCACCCCGTCTGATGCCACAGGCAGATCAGAGCAGGCTTTCCTTCAGTCAAGCCTAGAGGAAGGTCAAAGTCAGGCTTGGGAGAAGCCCTGTTCTCCTACTCCTTGAAAAATTCTGTGAAATAAATCTCTGTGCCTCTTTTGAGGTGTCAGAAATTACTTTAAAAGGGAGGAGCGCAAATCTTCAAAATCTTAAAAGATGCATAGCTTTAAAATAGTCGTAGGGGGACTTCCCTGTTGGTCCAGTGGTTAAGAATCTGCCTTCCCGTGCAGGGGACTCAAGTTCCATCCCTGGCTGGGGAACGAACATCCCGCATGCCACAGGGAGATTAAGCCTGCACCCTGCAACTCAAGAGCCTATGCGCTGGAACAAGGCGTCCTTGGACTGTAACTAGAGAAAGTCATTGGCTGCAACAAAGACCCAGTGCAGCCAAAAAATAAAATAAATTAACAAAATAATTGTATGTAAATTTAGTTAGTAAATTTGCATCTGTTTTCTCAATAATGAGCAAATTAGCAAATTATTTTTCTCTACTTGATCATCTTTCTGTCTCCCCCCATTTACTCCTTATTTAACTCTTCCTTGGAGGAGGAAATGGCAACCCACTCCAGTATTCTTGCCAGGAAAATCCCAAGGACAGAGGAGCCTGGCGAGCTACAGTCCATGGGGTCACAAAGAGTCAGACACGACTAAGCATGCACTTGGTTGGTTGGTTAGAGCTAGGATACCATTTCCGTTTTATAGCCTGCCTGAACTCTAACAGCCTGAAGGGATTTTCCCCTTTTCTGCATCCCACAACACCTCATATTAACCTTCTTCAGATGCATCATTTCTCTCTTATATGGGGATTTGTGTATATGCCTTATTTTTCCTTTAAGATAGAAACTCCTTGGGGTAAAGAATCACATCTTGAGCTTCCGGAGTACCACATTCACTGCCTTAAATATAATGGATGCTCAGTTATTGCTGAAAAAGGAAAAGAATAGACTGTACTTTACAATTAAATAAAACACATTCCCCAGTAAAATGGCTCCTTGGAGAAACGGCCGATTCCAGGGCTGGGCATAGATAACATGAAACGAGATTCTTGTGAAAAGAATACACGCTAACTTGAAGGGGCTTCCACTAATCAAATACAGAATAATTTGAGCAACAAAATAAAAAAACATGGTAACCCTTGAGTTTTCAGTAAGATTAACATGTAAATGAAAAAATAATGTTGCAGAAGAAAAGCTCTCCGTTACAGAAACATTTCAGCTAAATATAAAAGAAATTGAGTTAGAATATTGCTGTTTGGAAAATACTATAGTAGTAATTGCTCTAGGTAAAAGTCTCCAAAGATGCTAAAACAAGTGGGCGAAATGTGATGAGCAATGGCGCTTGCTCACAGTCTTTTAATCTCCTCACAAGATAACCATTCACTGTTGTTGTGTTTAGTCACTAAGTCGTGTCTGACTCTTTGCGATCCAGTGAACTATAGCCCGCCAGGCTCCTCTGTCCAGCAAGAATACTGGAATGGGCTGCCATTTCCTCCTTCAGAGAATCTTCCCAACCCAAGGGTCACACCTGGGTCTCCTGAATTGGCAGGTGGATTCCTTACCACTGAGCCACCAGGAAAGCCCATTCATTCACTATGAGTAGGAAAAGTAACTCTTCAGTGGAGAAATATGGCTGGTGTAAGTCTAACCAAGTGGTTTGGAAGAAAGAAAGCATGACCAAGTGTTTCCCGATATCACATTATTGACTAGACTGCTATCAATATGTCTTGCATTATGTGAACCTTATTGATTGGAGACCTATCAATATGCTTTCAGAGAGAGAGAGATAATTAACACCGCTGTGTGAAGTTGTTAGCGCTTAAAATTGATCAAAGTTTCATTACACAACTTATGGTTGTTGTCATTCATACTTTTGTCCCAATCTTGGGCATATTCCAAATGTAAAATTTTAAAATATGATGCATCGTGAGATCTTGAGGAAAGAAGCATTTTTCAGTGAATTTTATGAAAAGACGTTCTCTGATTGTCTGAGCAACATATATAATAGGGTCTCAGAAGATATTAGCTTTTCAGAATATAGTTCTGAGTCAGACAATGTGATTATTAGACCAACCCAAAGACAAAAAATAATAACCTTAGTGATTGACTCTGATATGGAAAGTGAAAATAAAACTCACAGTGCTGAAGAATACTCCTTTGATTCTATAGAGGAGTGGATTGAAGACAACATTTCATGAAAATCAGAAGACTTTACAAGTGTGTCTGGTGTACCTATTGAATGTTATAACCCACAAAGTGTTAGTGAGATAACAGAATTAATTTTTTTGGCTGGCCAAAATAAAAATCCCCAGCTACATGCATTAGTTTCTGCAAAAATTCCCTGGTCAGTAATGAGATACGCTGCACTGCACAGAACACATCCCTCCGTCTGTGTATTCCTGACAAAAATGCACATTGCAAATCTAACCACACGGAAACATCAGACGAGACCACGTTGAGGGACGTTCTACAAACCGCTGGTACATGCACTTCAAAAATTCACTCTCCATGAGTGATACAGAAGACTAGGATAGAAAAAGAACGTGGTACATGATGTGTAAATACAGTGTGTGATTCTGAATTGAATTCTGGGCCAGATAAGTGCTTCTTTTTCCATACAAGACATTGGTGGGACAATGGATAAAATTTTAATATCTGTAGATGGATGAGTGTATCAAAGTTAAATTCCTAATTTTGATAATTGTACTGTGGTTATATTACAGAATATCCTTGTTTTAGGTACGATGCTGCTGCCGCTGTCACTTCAGTCACGTCCGACTCTGTGACCCCATGGATCGTAGCTCATCAGGCTCCTCTGTCCATGGGATTCTCCAGACATGAATACTTGTGTGGATTGCCATGCCCTCCTCCAGGGAATCTTCCCGGCCCAGGGTTTGAACCCGTGTCTCCTGCATTGTCACCCAGAAAGCCCTTTAACTGTGATACCGAGACTTACAGGTAAAGCAGTATAATGCTTTCTACTCATCCTCAAATAGTTCAGATTTTTTAAAAATATAACTAGATAGAGAATAAAGTAAAGGTATTAGAATATTAATACTCGAGAAATCTAAGTACTACATTTGCAAATTTTAAGTCAGATTATTTCAAAATATTAAAATGGAAAAATAACCTTTGATATATAGAAGTATATATCTATTATTTCTAAATTAACCAATCTTTTAAAGTTATGAAAAACACATTGTATAATTTTTTAATTTCCCCCCAAAATTGTACATCAGATTTTTACGATTTCTGAATTTATCTCAATTTTTTATGGTTTTTGAATTTGAGGGAATTTTTTCTTATATTTTTGGTAACTCTTCTGGACCCTTGATTTCCTTTAATGGGTGATGAAAATTCAAAGTCAAATAAAAATGCCCATAGAGTTCAAGGTGAGTCCCCCATGACTTCATGCGACTTATCTGTTCTTGGTGGGAATGAACTGTATCACCCCTGTCTGAATACTGCAGTTCTGGTCTCTGCACCATGCTTGCACAGCCCCTTTAAAATCATTGTCTTCTAGCTATGTGGCTGCTATACTGACCTCCACTCCCCACACCCTCCTGCCTTTACTGAGGTCTTCGTTTTCCATGTTGTCTCCACAGAGCCTAGCAGTCTAAAAATGTGGAATGCTAAACAGTATTTATTATGATCTCTCATTTCTAGACATCAATAAAAATGTCTTTAAGACATTTTCTACCTGTTGTATTTACTCACAGAGATGTTCTCTGAGCAAAGGACATTGGCATTTACTGAACTCCCGTCATGGCAGACACAGAACACACACCATCCCATTCAGTCCTTAATATGATCATATGACACAGGTATGGTTATACCCATTTGGTAGATGAGAAAACTGAGGTTCAGAAACTTCAAGTTGCTGTAGCTCACATGGTAGGAAATGGCAACTCACTCCAGTGCTCTAGGCTCAGAAATCCCATGGACAGAAGAGCCTGACGGGCTATAGTCTATGATGTTGCAAAGAGTGGGACACGACTTGGTGACTGAACAACAACAAAGCTCATATGGAAATCAGAGGCAGAGCAAGAATTTGAACTCAGACCTGTCTAACGCCAATGTCCACATAGCCTCCTTCTATCCTCCTCAGTAATCCTCTCTTTCAATTGATTCTTCTATTTGACAACTTAAGTAAACAGCTCACTGCCCATTGATGCACAGCTGATCTTTCAGCTGCTCTTCTCTGGTCCCCTGCAGATTTGGGGATGGGAGGGGACATAGAAAGTAAAAACATAAGTATGAAATACTAAATCGAAAGTGATGCTCACAGCCACATAGAACAAAGGGGGAAAGCAGTAGCTCATTGATATGCTCTCTAAGATGTCTGCACTGGAAAATAATTTATAGGGGGCATGTGTTTTCCCACATTGTATCTTTGAAAAGAAGCCAGAGCAAGATGCCAAGAAGAACTGAGGAGCATCTAGTTCCAGATTCAGATTTGATATCATTCATCAGAATGGTTGGTTTGTCCAGAAATAATGATAGCCTGGACTGCTGCGTTCCTGCCACACCTGCTACCCCTTTTCACTCTCTAGCAAAAAAAAAAAAAAGGAAGAAGAAGCTATGATCCTAGGAACTGCACAATTCAAAAATGCTGGCTTGGATGGCAGGGCTCCAGTGCACTGAGACCCAAACCCAGAGTCTCTTGCTTCCTTCTGACATGATCACATGCCAAGCAAAGCAAATGCTCTAGGGTCCTCCACTCACCAGGAAGGAGAGAAGGTACACACATTGCAGAAACCAGTACTCGAGAAACCAAGCACCACACTCAGAGAGTTGGCGATCTCCGGTTTATTACGCTGACGAGCCCAGAGGAGTGAACACTCCAAGCTCTGAGCCCCGAACAAAGGGGTTACAGAGTTTTTTTTACACACGGACAGGCATGATTAAGTGGGTTTGTGGGTTTGCAGGGGCTAGGGTGATTGCAAAGAGCAGGACAAGGGTGACTGAGATAAGCTCCAGTTCCTAGTATTGTGAGTCCCCACTTTCTGAGACCTATGTGATCTAGACCTTGCAAGGAGCAGGCTGGGTTACAGAGACAGAAGGAGCAGGTGGTTATGTAACATTTTAGCTTTTTGTCTTCACACCTGCAAAGGAAGTATGGAAAAGTGATAACCAAACAGCTAGGAGGTCAGAGATGCGGATCTGCTTTAGAAGACATCTCGATACAAGGTCTGGTACGACATAGAGCTGAAGGCAAGACGCCTTTGTTGACGTACACCATGACGTAGCCTGGATCACTGACAGATAACTTTGGGGAGCAGTTTGGAATCCTCTAAGCTGACCTCCGTCCTATCAGGGGAGATGCTCTGGGACTAAATGGAAGCTTTCTGGTTGGAAATCTGTTGCTGTTGTTTAGTCTCTAGGTCACATCCGACTCTTGTGGCCCCATGGACTATAGCCTGCTAGGCTCCCCTGTCCATGGAATTTCCCAGGCAAGAACACTAGAGTGGGTTACCATTTCTTAATCCATGGGATCTTCCTGACCCAGGGATCAAATCTGTGTCTCTTTCATTTCCTGCATTGGCAGGTGGATTCTTTAACTCTAGTGACACCTAGTTTGAAGTTTAGAGAGAGGAAAAGCCCCTCCACCAGTCAAATAACACCTGGCAGTCACAGTTGTCACCACATAGGGCAGAGAAACACCCAGCTGAGCCCTGTCTAAATTCATCACACACTAAATTGGGAACTATAAATGACTGTTAATTTAAGCCACTAAATTTAGGAGTAGTTCATTATGTATCAGCTGATAACTGGACCACTTGGGCCTCAGTATCCTCATCTGTAAAACAACCCAAATGTCCATCAATGGAGGAATGGATAAAGGAGAAGTGATACATACATACAATGCAACATTACTCAGTTACAAAAAGGAGCACAGCTAAGTTATCTGTAGAGAGACATGGATGGACCTAGAGAGTCATACAGAGTCATACAGAGTGAGGTGAGTCAGAAAGAGAAAACAACAATCATATATTAATGCATGTATGTGGAGTCTAGAATTTACAAAGCAGAAATAGAGACACAGATATAAAAAACAAATGGATACTAAGGGGAAAGGGGGGTTGGGAGGAATTGGGAGATTGGGATTGATACATATACACTGTTGGTACTATGTATAAAATAGATAACTAATGAGAACCTACTGGAGAGCACAGGGCACTCTACTTCATTCACTCTGGTGACCTGAATGGAAAGGAAGTCCCAAAGAGGGGGATATAGGTATACCTATGGCTGATTCATTCTGCTGCCCAGTAGAAGCTAACACAGTGTTGTAAAGCAACTAGACTCCAGTGAAAAATTAATTTTAAAAAAAGGAGGGGACTCCACTGGACTCCATGAGCTTCAAGATTCTTGACAATCCTCAAGGAATCTCTTGATAGGTACATTTATCCTTTCCTAGCCGAGTGGTGAATAAATGTATGCCAATGATAGGTGCGTTTAGCCTTTCCTAGCTGAGTGGTAAATAGATGTATGCCAATGATAGGTATGTTAAGCCTTTCCTAGCCGAGTGGTGAATAAATGTATGCCAATGTGCTGCTATGCTCTTCCCTTCAGCTCTCAGATTGCAGTGAGAAATACATTTCTGTAAACTGGCTATAGGCCTGGGATTTTGCTCTGGAATTGGAATGCTTGCCCAGATGGGAGCCTCAGAGCACACCGTGAATGGGGGTTCACTCAGGCAGTGCACAAGCCGCCTTGCTTCTTACTATGTTCTCCTTTCATTCAGAACTCCACCAGTGACAACAATAAAACCAGGGGGCCAGAAGTGCCCCCATGCCCATTAAGAAGCTGGCAGAAGACAAAGACGAGCCATTTCAGAAATGATGGAAGGAGAAAACGTACAAACTAGACAAAAGTCCCATAAATAGGATGAGTGTATTTCTCATACATACTAATTTTCCTTAACAACGTCTAGAAGGGTTGTGATTTACAAATTTATCTCAGCCATCTTTGAACCTATTTATAGTCTTTTTTTTAATCTTGGGATAACAAGCTCCATATCATCTTCATATTTACTTGACCTAAATTTACCTCCTATAAGCTAGTTTTAAACTACCACCTCCTTCTCTGTATGACCAGGTTTAGCAAATTCAAAAATTTAAGCTGTGAAGCAAAATACACGGAAAATTAGCCATGTTGAATTCTTGGTAAAGTAAACTTAGATGTAAATATAAAAATGTATAACAATGGAATATATGGAATTTTCTCATCCAACAGATTCCTATGAAAATCTGTCAGGAAAAGTCTGACCCAAAGATGAAAGAAACAAGCTTTTTAAAAATAACCTAAAGAGTTGCCTGGTTAGGACTTCAGAGTATAGAATGGAAAGGCCTTATAGGCGGGTAGTTCTGGGAGTGAATCTGTTGCCACCACTTGCTCTCAGCATATCTTTCATAGGTTCCTTGACTACTGTAAGACCACATGATTGCACATGAAGAAGAAAGACACCCTAGTGGTTAAGACTATGGCCAAGGGAGCCAGCCTGGTTGAGTTACATCCTTCTCTACCATGCATAGCTGTGTGACTCTGGGAAAGCCACTTCACCTCTCTGTTTCTCATTTAAAAAATCTGTAAAGTGTAAAAGTAATAATATCTACTGCATTGCATTTTCATAAGGTTTTATGAGGCTCAAGTAGGGAAAGCTCTTAGAACATGTCTGTGTATGTGTTAGTCGCTCAGTTTTGTCTGACTCTTTGCGACCCCATGGACTGCAGTCTGCCAGGCTCCTCTGTCCACGGGATTCTCCAGGCAAGAATACTAGAGTGGGTTGCCATGCCTTCCTCCAGGGTGTCTTTCTGACTCAGGAACTGAATCATCTCCTATGTTTCCTGCATTGCAGGCGGGCCTTTACCACTGAGCCAACCAGGGAAGACACAATAAGATGCTAAAAAATATTCACTCATTTCCTTTCCTTCATCTGCAGATTTTATAATAAAAATGAGGCTCTGCTGTTTTCTGGTTCCATGGAGGCAGACACTTGTACAATGTGAATGAAAATTGCTCTCATACATGTAAGCCAACTTAACTGTTAATAAATAACAACACAAATAAATGATATTAAAGTAAGAAAGATTTTGGACTAAAGAAAGAGTTTCCAGACTGCTGCTGCTGCTAAGCCACTTCAGTCGTGTCCAACTCTGTGCAGCTCCATAGACGGCAGCCCAGCAGGCTCCCCTGTCCTGGGGATTCTCTAAGCAAGAACACTGGAGTGGGTTGCCATTTCCTTCTCCAATGCATGAAAGTGAAAAGTGAAAGTGAAGTCGCTCAGTTGTGTCCGACTCTCAGCGACCCCATGGACTGCAGCCCACCAGGCTCCTCCATCCACAGAATTTTCCAGGCAAGAGTACTGGACTGGGGTGCCATTGCTTTCTCCATTCCAGACTGCTAAGCTCACTAATATATACAGGTGATGGAGGAGCTCTGATGCAGTCTTACCCATCAGCTTTGGTGTTGTTTTTTTTTTTAAGAAAAGAAAGAATCATTATGTGTCCTGGTCACCTGACAAGCACATAGTAGTCCACTCGTATATATTTAGAGAAAGAATGACACTGAATGGCAGCTGGAAATGGTGCTTCATGTGTTATCCTCCCAATTCACAAATGCTTCGAAGGTTTTGAAAACAGAAGACACTAGGCAGTTGATCTCTTTGGATGAAAAGCTTCATAGCTTTTGCCTTCTCCGGGGTTTCACTCTGTCTTTGACCCATTGCTGGAGGGCTGATAGCTATGCACTGGGCAGCCTGAGGCAGTCACCCCTGAAACATTAGGAGCATTCAAGCATTCTTGCCAAGGGTCAGTGTCCAGGGGTTCAGGGCCAGGGACTAGTTTCTAAGACCTATGAACCACAGATTGAGTATACATGCCCGTGAGAGCTCACACACACACACACAGACACACAGACCACAGAGCAAGCAGATTCATTCGTAGCCCATGTCTCCTTAGCCTGCTCTGGTGTTGACCTTGTTACTGAACACAAGTTCTTGTGCCCAATGCACAGCGAGGCCAAATGAATCTAAACATCAGAGTTTGGAGGATAGAATGATTAGTTGCAAGGCCAAGCAAGAACAGTAGCTCATACATTAAAAAAGAAAACAAAACAGAAAGGAAAACGTGAACTCTTTGACGGGTTTCAGCAAAGCATTTTTCAAGGCAAGGTAAAGGAGGGAAGTTTCAGGGTCTGTGATCATCTTGTGCACAATTCTGGTTGGTCGATGGTCATCAGTCCTCAGGCTCCAAAAGGTCTGGGGGCTATGTGCTCAAGATCAATAAATAGTTAATTTCTTCCATTTGGTGGTGGTTTTTGCATCTGAAAAACTCAAGAAATATGCATCAGATACTATTATCTACGTACTTCTGAGAGCTAGAGGGAAGGATGTGTGGGAGGGGTCTGCCCCAGGAAGGATGTGGGGGAGGGGTCTGTCCCAGGAAGGCCTCAGAGGGCCCTGCCAGATTACAACCTGATGAGAACTGCTCATCTTCCTTTGTCTGTGCTAGAGGATGGGGGCTGGCAGAAAAACACTGCACTAATACTACATCCTGTGTTACAGATGGAATATGTGTGCCCCTGCCCCAAATTCCTATATTAAAGCCCTAACCACCACCCCCCTGCCCCATCCAGTGTGGCTGCATCTGGAGATCTGCTAGGATTGGTGTCTTTATAAGAAGACAGCAGAGAGCTCGAATTCTCTCTCTTTCTGTGACTGCACCGAGGAAAGGTCATGTGAGGACTCAGTGAGAAGGCGACTGTCTGCAAATTGGGAAGAAAACTGAATTTGCCAGCACCCTAATCTTGGACCTCTAGTCTTCAAAACTCTGAGAAAGTAAACTTCTGTTGTTTAAACTACTCACTCTGGGGTATTTTATCATAGCAGCCTGAGTCAACTAAAACATCCTGTGTTCTCCAACTCCCAGAGAGTCCCCAGCAGAACTCAGCTTCGGTTACCCATGGCAGAGATAAACCCATCATGATCATACACTCTGTTGGTTTTCCTCCACCCACCAGAGGTCACCTCTCAAATAAACCACCTTTACTCAAATCCATTTCTTGGGTTTCGCTTCTGAAGGAAGGCAAACCAGGAAATCTATCATCAGTGTATACTGTGAAAGGCTTCAATATGCTAGGGCTTCACTAAGTGCATCACAGATAAGGGCCAGTGTGTTTGTGGAAAGGAGAAGGGAGAGATCCTTGTAGGGTTCTTGGGCTGAATGGCCCACAAATGAACCTCGGATTTTCTTTACCATAATTGAGGATAAACCTCCTTTTTCCCATTCTCTGCCCTTCTTTGGGTAAGAAAGAATTATTGGCTTGGTCAAAAATTTTGTTTAGATTTTTCAGTAAGCTCTTACATAGAACCACCTTCCTATGTAGAGACACTCAGTCCACATTAGAGTGTTGTAGCCACATGTTCCGGGAAACAAACTCACTCAGAAGGACAATGCAGACAGAGGAGTGCAGTTTATTACACCAGCGGGCCCAAGGCAGAGTCTCCTCTTAGCCAAGGACCCCGACCAGTTTTTGTGAAAACCTTATGGCACCCCGCTCCAGTACTCTTGTCTGAAAAATCCCGTGGACGGAGGAGCCTGGAAGGCTGCAGTCCATGGGGTCGCTGAGGGTCGGACACGACTGAGCGACTTCACTTTCACTTTTCACTTTCATGCATCGGAGAAGGAAATGGCAACCCACTCCAGTGCTCTTGCCTGGAGAATCCCAGGGACTGGGGAGCCTGGTGGGCTGCCATCTGTGGGGTCGCACAGAGTCAGACATGACTGAAGCGACTTAGCAGCAGCAGCAGTATATACCCTAAGTGTACTTGCACAAACCCATCTCCCCAAATTCCCTGAAACTAGTGTGAACAAAAAAAAGAAAGATACAGTCAAAGTTAACCTGTGATTCATATGCCTTAAGCCTAGGTAGTTAACAGCGGACAATTATCAATAAGTCTGTGGCCATACCCCAATAAGCATAGTAGAATTGGTGATTCTATTCAGTTACACAGATAATTAAGGTATTATTGTAGGCGCAGAGAGTCTAGGTACGAGCCCTGGGGCTTTTCCATCGGTGGTGGTTGAGGGGGGGTGGTCTGGTTTTCCAGCTGGTATGTCATTTCCATAGATACTGGGCAAATAGATCAAAATCCACAGTCAGGCCCCAGATGGAGTCCTGCTTTCAAGATGTAGCCTGTTCTGTCTGTTTCCTCTGTCAAGGGTACAGAGTAATTGTTATAATTCACTAGGTACCAGAGAAATGTCCTTGAGAGCCTTATAAACTCAGAGCTTCTAGGATTCTCTCAAGACTGCCCTGCATTTAGATATTACATCATTACCCCATGAAGGGAAGAACAGGTGGATTTACTAGTGTCTGATTACAGAAGGTGATACATCCTATTTGAAGTGATGGTTGGAGTCTGGCATGGGAGGACATGTCAGTGAGCAACCATGGAAGGTATACTCACCTGCTTAGAATTTGGCAGCTTATCCTCTCTCCTAGTGTTGTGGATCTGGGTTTTTTGTGTTGAGCACTCAAATGTAACTATATAATAAAGTCAGTGGGGTTTACATTACTTAACAGCATGCATAGTGTGCCAACTGTTCGGTAGAGAAACGTTCCCCAAGAAAATGGGTGATTTTTGTCTCTGACACGAGAGGAACCTGGGCCAATTTCCCTGCCAAGCGTATTTTTCCAGAGCATTAGTCTTCTATAAATCACTTAAGTCCATCTCTAGAAACACTTTGATACACAGGTTTCATTTACATAACTCATCAATTAAAAATATAGGAGGAGGGGCGTCCTTGGTGGCTCAGTGGTAAAGAATCTAGGGGTTTGATCCCTGATCCTGAAAGATCCCACATGCTGCGGAGCAGCGAAACCTGTGTACCACAACTGTTGAGTCTGTGCTCTAGAGACCAGCAGCCACAACTACTAAGCCCAGATGCAGCAACTCTGAAGCCTGCATACCACAGAGCCGATGCTCTGTGACAGGAGAAGCTATTGCAATGAGAAACCTGTGCACCACAGCTGGAGGGCAGCTCCTGCTTGCTGCAACTGGAGAAAATAAAGCAAAGAAAATAAACCAGCCCACACAGCTACAAAGACCCAGCACAGCCCTCCCAAAAATGAATCAATAAAATTAAAAGTATATATATATAGGAGGAGAAATAATTTTGTTACTGCAGAATGCATTCTTTTGACTCTATCCATAAAAGTATATCCAATAAACTTTAAGCTTAACTGGGCTAGAAATGAATTCACTAGTCCCCTATATCTACTGCAATGAATCACTCAAATTTTATGGAACCCCTTTGCTATACATAGTTTGTTACCTGATAGACCTAGGAATGCATTCTCATGTCATGAACATAACCTTGGAAAGTAACTTAAACCTTCTAAACATTAATTTTCTCACCTATATATTGATAATAGTAATGATAGTTCTGATCACAAGGAGTAATTATAAGAATTAATAAGAAAATATATGTAAAGTGTCTTGCAAAAACCCATCCCATAATTGGCACTTTTAGTACATATGTGACACTTTTTTGTTCAGCATACAGACCTCATTTCTGTATTTAAGTAATTCCTTACCTTTTGTAGGCTTTCCCCATGGCTCAGTGGTAAAGAATCTCTGCCTGCCAATGCAGGAGAGGAGGTCCAATCTCTGGGTCGGGAAGATGCCCTGGAGAAAGAAATGGCAGTCCTCTCCACTATTCTTGCCTGGTAAGTCCCATGGACAGAGGACCCTGGCAGGCTACACTCTATGGGGTCACAAGAATTGGACATGACTTAACAAGTAAACAACAATAACAGCAGCTACCTTTTGTATCTTGGTGGGAAATAGAAACTGAAAATTCCAGATACCATTTTTTTCAGGATCCCTTGACCTCTCTGAAAATAGTGGAAACAGTGACAGACTTTATTTTGGGGGCTCCAAAATCACTGCAGATGGCAACTGCAGTCATGAAATTAAAAGACGCTTGGTCCTCGGAAGAAAAGTTATGACCAACCTGATAACTGCTAACTCACTTCAGTCGTGTCCGACTCTGTGCGACCCCAGAGATGGCAGCCCACCAGGCTCCCTTGTCCCTGGGATTCTCCAGGCAAGAATACTGGAGTGGGTTGCCATTTCCTTCTCCAATGCATGAAAGTGAAAAGTCAAAGTGAAGTCGCTCAGTCATATCCAACTCTTAGCGACCCCATGGACTGCACCCTACCAGGCTCCTCCGCCCATGGGATTTTCCAGGCAAGAGTACTAGAGTCAGGTGCCATTGCCTTCTCCGATGACAAACCTAGACAGCATATTAAAAAGCAGAGACATTATTTTGCCAACAAATGTCCGTCTAGTCAAAGCTATGGTTTTTCCAATAGTCGTGTATGGATATGAGAGGTGGAATGTAAAGAAAGGTGAGCACCAAAGAACTAATGTTTTTGAACTGTAGTGTTGGAGAAGACTCTTGAGAGTCCCTTGGACCGCAAGGAGATCCAACAAGTCCACCCTAAAGGAAATCAGTCCTGAATATTCATTGGAAGGACTGATGCTGAAGCTGAAATTCCAATACTTTGGCCACCTGATGCAAATAACTGAATAATTTTAAAAGACCCTGATGCTGAGGGAAAGATTGAAGGCAGTAAGAGAAGGGGTGACAGAGGATGAGATGGTTGGATGGCATCACAGACTTTATGGACACGAGTTTCAGTAAGCTCCTGGAGTTTGTGATGGATGGGGAGGCCTGGCATACTGCAGTCCATGGGGTTGCAAAGAGTCGGACACGACTGAACTGAACTGACCTGACCTCTCTGCAGCTCCTCCTTTTAAGATATATTGCATATCCATGCGTGTGATGCTCAGTTGTGTCCAAATCTTTGTGGTCCCATGTACTGTAGCCTGCCAGGCCCCTCTGTCCATGGGATTTTCCAGGCAAGAATAATGGAGTGGGGTGCTATTTCCTACTCCAGGGGATCTTCCAGACCCAGGGATCGAACCTGCATGTTTTGTATCTCCTGCATTGACAGACAAGTCACTTAAGGACAGGGGACCCACTTACAGTTTGCCTTAGGACAGGCACACTTTAGACTCTCTTACGTAACACTGATCTTTGAAATTTCCCCACCCCAACTTCATCTTATTTGTCTGTTCACACTGGTTGGTTCATGTAGATTACTGACCAGAGTCTAGACTCTCCCTGGTTCTGACTGAAATGCCCATGAGATTCTACTCCTGAAAGCCACCTTTCTGATTCAGGTGATAAAACCTCAGGTAAGAAATCTGTCATCTTTTGTTCCTCCTAATTCCTGGATATCTCTAGCCCCATTGAGTCAAGGCATGAGGACTAGACACAGAGCAGCGGAAATGAAAGGGGAAAAAAAAAGGCTCAAAGCTTCAAGAAACTTATGGAAGCATTATCCACACAGATTTAAGATATTTGACCAAATTTTTCCATGTTAGTAACATATATTAAGTATAAAATTGATTTAAAAAAAAACATAGATGAGAGAGGACTCCAAAGTTTCATGGAGTTGCCTCTCTCATGATGGCAACCAACTACATCAAATTCACAAATTGAAAAACTGATTATTTCTTTAAGTGATTATCTTCTGAGTTTACGTGAAAGCAACATCCACAGAGCACGCAATTGGTTCTAAATAATAGGGTTTGGGATTTTAGTGGAGTCAAGATGTCACATTTATCGTTTATCATTTATGGTGTTTATTGTTCAGAGGAATAAATCTGCCTAGAATCAGATGTTTATATCTATTCTTCAAATGTCCCAGTCTTAACTGTCACCATTGTCTATACTGTAGCAGAGATTAAAGACTTTAAAATTGTTTTTTATTGGAGTATACTTGTTTTACAATGCTGTGTTAGTTTCTACTGTACAGCAAAGTGAATCAGCTATGTGTGCACGCAAGCTAAGACTCTTCAGTCTTGTTCAGCTGTTTGTGACTCCAGGGACTGTAATCTGCCATGCTCCTCTGTTCCGGGGATTCTTCAGGCAACCATACTGGAGTGGGTTGCCATCCCCTCCTCCAGGAGATCTTCCAGACCCAGGGATCAAACCCATGTCTCTTATATCTCCTGCATTGGCAGATGGGTTCTTTACCACTAGCACTACCTGGGAAGCCCTGAATCAGCTATATGTATACGGCAAGAATACACAGAAGAACTATCAAAAAAAGATCTTCATGACCCATATAACCACGATGGTGTAATCACTTACCTAGAGCCAGACATCCCGCAATGTGAAGTCAAGTGGACCTTAGGAAGCATCCCTACGAACAAAGCTAGAGGAGGTGATGGAATTCCAGTTGAGCTGTTTCAAATCCTAAAAGATGATTCAGTGAAAGTGCTACACTCAATATGGCAGCAAATTTGGAAAACTCAGCAGTGACACAGGACTGGAAAAGGTCAGTTTTCATGCCAATCCCAAAGAAAGGAAATGCCAAAGAATGCTCAAACTACCGCACAATTGCACTCATCTCACACGCTAATAAAGTAATGCTCAAAATTCTCCAAGCCAGGCTTCAACAGTATGTGAACTGTGAACTCTCAGATGTTCAAGCTGGATTTAGAAAAGGCAGAGAAATCAGAGATCAAATTGCCAACGTCCGCTGGATCATGGAAAAAGCAAGAGAGTTCCAGAAAAACATCTACTTTTGCTTTATTGACTACGCAAAGCCTCTGACTGTGTGGATCACAACAAACTGTGAAAAATTCTTAAAGAGATGGGAATACCAGGCCATTTGACCTGCCTCCTGAGAAATCTGTATGCAGGTCAGGAAGCAACAGTTAGAACTGGACATGGAACAACAGACTGGTTCCAAATCGGGAAAAGAGTACATCAAAGCTGTATATTGTCATCCTGCTTATTTAACTTATATGCAGAGTACATCATGCAAAATGCTGGGCTGAATGAAGCACAAGCTGGAATCAAGATTGCTGGGAGAAATGTCAATAACCTCAGATATGCAGATGATACCATCCTTATGTCAGAAAGTGAAGAAGAACTGAAGAGCCTCTTGATGAAAGTGAAAGGGGAGAGTGAAAAAGCTGGCTTAAAGCTCAACATTCAGAAAATGAAGATCATGGCATCTGGTCCCATCACTTCATGGCAAATGGAGAAACAGTGGAAACAGTGTCAGACTTTATTTTTTGGGGGGCTCCAAAATCACTCCAGATGGTGATTGCAGCCATGAAATTAAAAGACGCTTACACCTTGGAAGAAAAGCTATGACCAATGTAGACAGTATATTAGAAAGCAGAGACATTACTTTACCAAGAAAGGTCTGTCTAGTCAAAGCTATGATTTTTCCAGTAGTCATGTATGGATGTGAGAGTTGGACCATAAAGAAAGCTGAGCGCTGAAGAATTGATTCTTTTGAACTGTGGTGTTGGAGAAGACTCTTGAGAGTCCCTTGGACTGCAAGGAGATCCAACCAGTCCATTCTAAAGGAGATCACTCCTGGGTGTTCTTTGAAAGGACTGATGCTAAAGCTGAAAACCCAATACTTTGGCCACCTCATGCGAAGAGTTGACTCATTGGAAAAGATTCTGATGCTGGGAGGGATTGGGGGCAGGAGGAGAAGGGGACGACCGAGGATGAGATGGCTGAATGGCATCACTGACTCGATGGACCTGAGTTTGGGTGAACTCCGGGAGTTGGTGATGGACAGGGAGGCCTGGCGTGCTGTGATTCATGGGGTCGCAAAGAGTCTGACACGCCTGAGCGACTGAACTGAACTGAACTGCACTATAGAGTAGTTTCTCAATAGTTATCTATTTCATGTATATATATATACATTTGCTCTCTATTAAAGACTCCTTAAAAGTCTTTAAAAGTATAAGTATCCTTAAAAAACTTATAAAAGTATAAGCATACTCTTGTACACGTATATGTAGAATTCTCTTTTTTTTCAGGGGACTAGCATTAACAAGGGTGCTGTTCTCGGGGTCAGACTGAGAATCTACGCAAATCCTATAGGGAAAATCTGCTTTGTAATTGTCTAATGCTATAATTCAGCATATGCTATCATACACATAACCTGGATTCTTAAAGTAAGACAAAGGTAATCTCAAACAACATCTGCGTGAAACTGAATAAGCTGATGACATTGTTTTAATGCTCTAACTGAAGTCCGAAGGCAGCCAACAGCTTTATCATAAATTAGGCAGGTTTTTGAGGGAAATTCTTCAAAAAACCCAGCATGTCCTCAAGTATGGATTGACAGCTGAGCAATTTTCCTGCTGTGCGTTAGGAAGAGGTGCCAGCCCAATGAGGTGTTGTCGAAATGACTGAAGACTGCCTGGTGCTGATTTCAGCTCCACAGTGTGAAAAAAAACAGCCTTCTTATGGATGGTCACTGCTGGTCAAGAAAAAACTGCCTCCACACTTGTAGATTTTGGTTAGCTGGTGAGGAGGCTTCACATTTTGGATCTTGGAAAATTTTTAAGGGTACAAAGATTCAGAGTGACAGGAAGAGGCCAAAGCAACCTCTGACAAAGGGGAACAGAGCCACTTATTCCACAATGAGCAAGGGGACACTAGGCTGGAATACTCATTGTGCTTGAAATGCCCTTTGACAAAAGTATGCTTCAGTCTAAAGAAAAATGCTCTGACTTTTAAACCACCAAATATTAATTTTCTGAGAGCCATAGCTCTTTTCTTTTGCTTCCATTAAAGAAAAGATTATATGCAACTATAACATTTGGTACTACTCTTACAAAAGAAAACAATCTGTAACTTTTTACATGTTTTAATATGTCTTCATTTTGGTCATGTGAATAGATAATGATATAAAATGTTAAAATCAGAAAGTATATAATACTTTATGATTCTTAACTTTGTCACTGAGATATTTGCTTGGATTTTTTCATAATTATTATTATTAATAAGTGTGTAACAGCTCACATATTTGATGTATATAAAACATAAATTTATAACATTTATGATCATTTCTAATGGTGGATACTAAAAAGTAGTATACAGTAACTGTCCCCAGTTTTACTATCGTGGATAAGAATGAACACATTTTACTTTTCTGCAGAATTATTTCTCAAGATAAAATTCTGGGACTGAACTTACTGAGGTAAAAAGCATAAACCAACCTTAAATACTCTCTTACAGGTTGTACACAGCACAAGTTCAAGGGATATCATTCATAAAGCTTCCATCCTGTGAGCCTGCACCCCTGCAGGTGTGCAGCAGCTAATCTCTGCATCCTCTGTAGCAGTCCTCTAATGCATCTCAAAGTACTAGCCTACTGTTGGATCCCTTTCTCAAGGACTAGCTCAAAACAATCTCAAGGGAAAAAAGGACAATCCCACTCTCTGCATTGTTTGCTGCTGAAAGACTTAGTTAGGAATATAAGGACAGAATATTTAAGAATAGAAGTAAAATTGCTGCATTCTTCTATATAAATCATGAGTAGTTGACAATATAGCTCTTAAGATAAATTATTTAGAAGATAATAATCCTTATTATTATTATTAAAAATAATCAGTCAGTTCAGTTCAGTCACTCAGTCATGTCCGACTCTTTGCGACCCCACGAATCGCAGCACGCCAGGCCTCCAACTCCCGGAGTTCACTCAGACTCACGTCCATCAAGTCAGTGATGCCATCCAGCCATCTCATCCTCTGTTGTCCTCTTCTCCTCCTGCCCCCAACCCCTCCCAGCATCAGAGCCTTTTGCAATGAGTCAACTCTTCGCATGAGGTGGCCTAAGTACTGGAGTTTCAGCGTTAGCATCATTCCTTCCAAAGAAATCCCAGGGCTGATCTCCTTCAGAATGGACTGGTTGGATCTCCTTGCAGTCCAAGGGACTCTCAAGCGTCTTCTCCAGCACCACAGTTCAAAAGCATCAATTCTTCGGCACTCAGCCTTCTTCGCAGTCCAACTCTCACATCCATACATGACCACAGGATAAACCTTAGCCTTGACTAGATGGACCTTAGTCGGCAAAGTAATGTCTCTGCTTTTGAATACGCTGTCTAGGTTGGTCATAACTTTTCTTCCAAGGAGTAAGTGTCTTTTAATTTCATGGCTACAATCAACATCTGCAGTGATTTTGGAGCCCCCCAAAATAAAGTCTGACACTGTTTCCACTGTTTCCCCATCTATTTCCCATGAAGGGATGGCACCGGATGCCATGATCTTCGTTTTCTGAATGTTGAGCTTTAAGCCAACTTTTTCACTCTCCTCAAAAATAATAATAATTATTAAAAACAATATGTGAGTTTTGTTAGAATTTTCAAATTATAAAAGGATAAACATTTCAAGAAAAATTGAAACAGGGAAGATAAAAGAAGAAATAAATTTTGACAAATTTATAAAAACTTTGGAAATGCTGAGTAAATATTATGATGACTTTGAAAACCCTATTAAAATAAATGAATTTTTGGTATATGTAACAATGAAAAAGTAGAGAAAATAATAATAATGACTAAAACATTTAAAATGAGAAAGGGTAAATAACTAATATAAAAAGGTTAATCTCATAGAAATACTAGATTAATATATAGTAAATTAACATATATTAAATTTGAAAAACAATAAATTCTATATGCTATTAAAAAACCATAAATACCAATATGCATGAATGAAATAAAAGGCCTGGGCAGAATATGACCAAAAAACAGAATTGACAAAAATATTACAAGTTACCAATTCAGAAAAAAACCAGAATCTCAGTTTGAAATTGTTTCAGACATTCATGGATAAATTATGAGAAACATACAATCATCCTAGACTGAATTATGAAGACGTAGAAAACCATAGTGTAGAAATTATTAGCAAGGAGATTGAAAATTTCCCCAAAAATAAAAGTCAAGGACCAGATGCATTCACTGGCAACCTCTACAAAACATTAAAAGATTTGATCTCTATTCTTAAACTTTTCCAAAAATTGCAGAGAAGGGAAACCTTCCAAAACATATAAAACCAGTATTGCTCTGATACCAAAGTCATCTGTCAATACCACAAAAAAGAAAATTACAGGTCAGTATTCTTGATGAATGTAGCTGCAAAAATCCTCAACAAAATATCAGCAAGCCTAACCAAACAATACATTAAGAGGACCATCTACCATGATCAAGCGGGGTTTACTTCAGTGTTGCAAGGATGGTTTCATCATCCACACATTAACCAACACGATACGACGAAATGGAAGATAAAAATCATATGGCTACCTCAACAAATGCAGAGATGGCATTTGACACAATTCAACATCCACGCATGATAGAAAAGCTTCCAACAGAGTGGATATAGAGGAAGTGTACTTGTACATTATACAAGTCATACATGACAAACCCATAGCTAATACTGTACTCAACGGTGAGAAGCTGAGCTTTTCCTCCTGGCTCAGCAACAAGACAAGGATGACCACCCCCACCACTTTCACTCCACATAGTATGAGAAGTTCCAGCCACAACAAGTAGGCAGGAAAAAGACATAAAAGTCACCCAAGATGGGAAGCAAGAGGTAAAACTTTCACGATATCTTAAGAATTCTGGACTACACAGACATGCATGCACACGCTCACACAAACCCCCGCACTCACACACACACAAACCCCCAAACTCACGCACACATAAACCCCCACACTCATGCACACACAAACCCCCACACTCATGCACACACAAACCCCCACACTCACACACACACAAACCCCCACACTCACGCACACATAAACCCCCACACTCACGCACACACAAACCCCCACACTCGCACACACACAAACCCCCAAACTCACGCACACATAAACCCCCACACTCACGCACACACAAACCCCCACACTCGCACACACACAAACCCCCACACTCACACACACACAAACCCCCACACTCACGCACACATAAACCCCCACACTCACGCACACACAAACCCCCACACTCATGCACACACAAACCCCCACACTCATGCACCCACAAACCCCCACATGCACACACACTCACACACACACAAACCCCCACACTCACGCACACATAAACTCCCACATGCACACACAAACCCCCACACTCACGCTCACGCAAACCCCCACACTCACGCACACACAAACCCCCACACTCACACACACGCAAACCCCCACACTCACGCACATGCAAACCCCCACACTCACGCTCACACAAACCCCCACACTCACGCTCACACAAACCCCCACACTCACGCACACATAAGCCCCCACACTCACGCACACACAAACCCCCACACTCATGCACCCACAACCCCCCACACTCACGCACACATAAGCCCCCACACTCACACACACACAAACCCCCACACTCACGCACACACAAACCCCCACACTCATGCACACACAAACCCCCACACTCACGCACACACAAACCCCCACACCCATGCACACACAAACCCCCACACTCACGCACACATAAGCCCCCACACTCACACACACACAAACCCCCACACTCACGCACACACAAACCCCCACACTCACGCACACACAAACCCCCACACTCACACACACGCAAACCCCCACACTCACGCACATGCAAACCCCCACACTCACGCTCACACAAACCCCCACACTCACGCTCACACAAACCCCCACACTCACGCACACATAAGCCCCCACACTCACGCACACACAAACCCCCACACTCATGCACCCACAACCCCCCACACTCACGCACACATAAGCCCCCACACTCACACACACACAAACCCCCACACTCACGCACACACAAACCCCCACACTCATGCACACACAAACCCCCACACTCACGCACACACAAACCCCCACACCCATGCACACACAAACCCCCACACTCATGCACACACAGACCCCCACACTCACGCACACACAGACCACCACACTCATGCACACACATACCTCTTAGAGCTAGTGAAAGAATTCAGTAGAGTTGCAGGATACAAAATCAATCTGTGGCGTGTCTACACACTAACAATAAACTACCAGAAAGATAACTTAAGAAAACAAACTGTTTACAACCAAACCAAACAGAATAAAATACCTGGGAATAAGTTTAACCAAGGAGGGGAAAGACAAGTACACTGAAAACTATAAGACACTGATAAAATAAGTTGAAGATGACTCAAAAAGTGGAAAGGTATTCCATGTTCATGGTTTGAAAGAATTAATATTAAAATGTGTTACTACCGAAAGCAATTTACGGAATCAATGTAATCTCTATCAAAATTCCTATGAGATATTTCACAGAAATAGACCAAATAATTCTAAAATTTGTTTGGAACCACAAACTGTCCTTAAGAGTCAAAACAATCTTGAACAAAAGGAATGAAACTGGTGGTATCATGCTTTCAGATTTCAAACTAAACTACAAAATTATAGCAGTACAAAAAATAGGATCAGATTTTAAAAGTGTTTTTATAAGGCAAGTTTTACTGTAATCCCCAAACTTAGAGAAAATAACATCAAAATTTTAAATGTGTAAAACCTGCAAACTGCCTATTTTATAAGATTACTTAAGATATGAATCAAAATTGTGTATACAGTATGATTTTAGTCACGTAAGAAAAACAAAACAATACATTTTGACAAATGAAACTGGGAAGGAAAAAAAAGTTAAAATATTGACAGTGGTTCACCATGGATGTGAATGAATGATTTCTTTCTTTTTGTACTTCAGTGAAAGTGGCTCAGTCGTGTCCGACTCTTTGTGACCCCATGGCCTATAGAGTCCATGGAATTCTCCAGGCCAGATTACTGGAGTGGGTAGCCTGTCCCTTCTCCAAGGGATCTTCCTGACCCAGGGATTGAACCCAGGTCTCCCGCATTGCAGGCGGATTCTTTACCAGCTGAGCCATAAGGAAAGCCCTTTTATACTTCAAAGTCTTCCCAATTCGCACTAAGTTGATGGAAGGGCAGGTACTGTTAATGGGGTGAATACGTGCTCCCAATTTGATATATTAAAGCTCTAACCTGTAATATCTTCCTGAAAATGTCACTTTATTGGGAGATAGAGTCTTTAAAGAGATAATCGAATAAAAATGAGGTTCTTAGGGTGGGCTCTAATCCAGTAGGATGTCCTTATAAGAAGAGGGGATTAGGACACACACACAGAGGAAAGATCGTGTGAAGGCAGAGGGAAGTGACCTTCGCGTGCAAGCCAGGAGAGGGGCCTGCAACAGGGTCTCCCCTTATGGCCCCAAAGAGAACCCTACTGACACCTTGATCATAGATTTCTAGCCTCCAAAACTGTGAGGAAATCAATTTCTGTTGCTTAAGCCATGCGATCCCTGGTATGGTTTTAGCCCTAGCGAACTCATACAGAGGCTTGCTTTTTTCCTTGCTTCCCTCTATCCTCGCTCTCTCTCTAGCCCACCCTCCCTCCCTTCCCTCCTCTCTCCTTCTCACCCCACCTTCCTTCCTTCCTCTTTCCTTTGTCAGTACAAATAATCTCATTGGAGAATATTCAGAAAACATTTTAAAACATGTATTCCTTCTATAAATGGGACTTCATAACACTGTATATTTATGTAGGTAGACGTGCATGATCAGTCGTGTCTGACTCTGAGATCCTGTGGACTGTAGCCCACTAGGCTCCTCTGTCCATGGATATTTCCAGGCAAGAATAATGCTACTTGTTATTAACTTGGTTGATTAGTTGGGGAGAGTGATTGGAATTCCTGGGAGCTGTATCCATAATGTTATAATTAGGATTTGGAAACGCAACTAAGGCTGGGGGAAACCACTGGGCTAGCTAAAAGACAATTCAGTTTAGGTGGCTTTGAACTTTGTTCATCAGACAATAATGGTGGAGAGAATAAGGTCAGAGTGTCTTTGTGCCAATAATAGTAATGTTAGGAATAAAAAAGGAAAAGGTGTCACTTCCACAAATCAGCTCCTATGATCAAGTCTGATCACTCAGTGATGTCAGATTTTTATAGCTGTTCTTTTACAGCTCTAAAAATACCTTTAGTTTTTTTACTCCTGAAGGAAAAATTATGTTGTTATTGCCAGTCTGAAACTCTAGATCACAAGACACTTTTATCCCCACTGAATCAATTGGCTTTATAATTCAACCCTTGGCAACACAATGATTTTATCAAATACTACAGTAGAAATAAAATTTGATTATTCATAGAAAGAGAGTCCTATAAGAGTCAGTAGGCTATTTATAACCTGCAGCATTTCTAAATCTATCAGAGGAGCAGGGGTGGAGTGACTTTCACACCAAATGCATGAGCATAAACTTCATTTTCACAAGAAACATATACTCTCTTCCATCATCCCTCCAAGCATAACTTTTATTTTTCATAAGGGCCTATTTTCAGGGATAAACTCCTCTACAGTCAAGAAAGCACCAGTGTGAGCAGGTGGCAAGTGGCTGCTGACCCCAATCCTCACTGGATAGAGAGAGTGGTTGAAACTGCAGGGCGCTGGAGGCAAGCTCTTCATCCAAGGGGCTCGACTGACAACCCACAGGAGTGGGCTGTGCAGAAAATCCGTCGACTGCTAAAGAGGGGAGCCTATTTTGGCTCCAAGTTTTTAAATGTTGGCTCAAAAAATGTTTAAAACACCCTGTTGACCAAGTTAATCATTTCTATGAGCAGGGTAATGCTGCTGCTGGTGAAATAAAAAGAAACTTGCTCTATTAGAAGAATGGAATCCTGGCTCCAACAGTTTCTACTCTGTGGCTCGGGGCATGACTGGCTGCTTGACTCTCAATTTCAACATGCAAAATTCATCAGCTATTTTCAGAGTAAATAAAGCTTTCAGATAGTACTTAATAGGTTTTCAATAAATGTTTGGTGATTGCAAATGTGCCTCAGAAAATCTACTATCAGAATATGACTTATCAATCAGAGAACACAGAAAAATCAATAGCCAACATTTAATATCCATTCAAAACAAAGAACTTAGAAATGAGACTCTTTCATAATAAAGTTACTATTTATAACCCAAATATATATTAAAATCAGCATGGATCAAAAGAAATAGCACCTTAAATTCAGTTAAAAAAAAAAAAACAACTCATAGATTATTGTTTCCTAGGCTTCCCAGGTGGCACTCATGGTAAAGAACTTGCCTGCCAATGCAGGAGCTGTGAGAGGTATGGGTTTGATCCCTGGGTTGGGAAGATCCTCTGGAGGAGGACATGGCAATCCACTCCTGTGTTCTTAACTGGAGAATCCCATGGACGGAGGAGCCTGGGGGGCTACAGTCCATAGGGTCGCAAAGAGTCAGGCACAACTGAAGCGACTTAACACACACACACACACACACACACACACATCTTATTGTCTACTTATTTATGTTTACTTGTAGCAAAATACACGTAACAAGAAATTTACTGCCTAAAAAATTTCCAGTTCAGTGGCATTAAATATGTACACATTGCTGGACAACCATCAATACCATGCATTTCCAGAACTTTCTCATCTTGCAAAACTGAACCTCTGTATCCACTAAGCAGTAATGATAATCATTAAACCATAAATCCCCACTGGAAAAATGGCAAAGGTGTCATTACTTGTGGACAGCATAATTATATACATAAAAAATAATAATATTCTAAAATTATAAATAACCATTTATTAAAATGGCAGACACAAATGCTCAGAAATTGACACATGATGATGTGTACATGAAAGTCAACTAGAAAATGATGACAAACGAGCTATCACAAATTCAATGCAGTAAAATCCTTACAAATAAACTTAAAGAAAAATGACATGTGCATTAAAAACATAACCAAGTCTTCTTGGGAGAAATTTAATCATTTCTAAAAGTGACGAGTCATGCTTTTTAAATAAGTAGAGCATGTTAATCCATATTTAAAACAATTCCAATAAAATTCCAACCAAGCTTATTTAAAATTGGTGAGCTGTATTTTCAAATGATGGCTCAAAGTAAGATCATTGTAATGTTATGAACTGGAAATAAGGTGTACAGCCCCTGAATGCATGTGGGCTAAGTGGCTTCAGTTGTGTCCACCTCTTTGTGACCCTGTGGACTGTAGCCCACCAGGCTCCTCTGTCCATGAGATTCTCTAGGCAGGAATACTGGAGTGGGTTGCTATTTCCTACTCCAAGGGATGTTCCCAACCCAGGAACTGAACCCGCAACTCCTAGGTATCCTGCATTGGCAGGTGGGTTCTTTACCACTAGCGCCACCTGGGAAGCCCATTTAGGCCCTAGCTTACTGATAACAGAATATGTTACAAAACCTATTCCACGGTGTGGCACTGGCACCAAAACTGAAATATAAATCTTCAGAAATTGATCAATATATAAAAAAATGCATATGTACTTAAGGTTCAAATAAAATAAATGAGAAAGAAATATCAATAATGATGAGATAGCAAGTTGAAGGAGGAAAGAGTAAGTTTGTAGGTTTATACAGCATGAAATACACCAAAATAAATTCTGGCTCTATTAAAGGGCTAAATAGATTTAAAATTTTAGTTTTAAAAATATTTATTGTAGTTTTTCAGTCACAAAGTTATGTCTGACTCTTTGGGACCCCATGGACTATTGCCCACTAGGTTCCTCTGTCCAGGCAATAGTACTGGAATGGGTTGTCATTTCCTTCTCCGAGGGATCTTTCCCAGATCAGGGATTGAACCTGTGTCTCCTGAATTGGCAGGCATATTCTTAACCACTGAGCCACCAGGGAATAGACAATACAGCAAAATGTGAAGTAGGTAATCGGGGAAAAGATCAAGACCCTGTTAATATGAATCTGAAAAAAGTCACTAAACAAAATTATGACAATTCAAATATGTAAAATATTAAAAATACACTAATCTGACAACAAAAAGTAAAATTTAAATTTAAACATGCACAATATGCAAAATTTTGCACTAATTTTGTTAAAACAAGAGATCAATATTTGTAATACATTAATATCCCATTCTTTTTTTTGTACTTTTGATTTATTAAAATCTAAATTTCTGGATCTTGCCTTGTACTTATTTTTAGTCAAACATAATGGGTCCCTACTATAAAATCCAGCAAAGCAATCATAAAGAAAATATTTTCTTTCTTGCATTTTGGCTGAAAGGGCAGATTAATTTTCTTTCTTTTTTTTAAATTTACTTATTTTAATTGGAGGATAATTACATCCATTCAATTTTATAAGAGAGACAGGAAGATTTCATAAATGAACAGACCCAGATTAAAGTGAGTAATATTTGTTAAGTGCTTTCATGGAACCGATCATTCATTTATATTACATCATGTAATCCTCACCACAGTCCAAAGACCCTTGAGATAGTAATATCTCCATTTTATAAATTTTAACCCATCTGGTCCCAGAGACATAGGAAACAGGGTCTAGAACTTCTGTTTTAACCACTACTCTTGTTTTCTCTTCTAGAAGTTCCAAAGCATTAAAATGAACAGCACAAGTGATCAAAAACCTGGTACAACTCATTGACTTACTGTCATTGAATATCCATTTTATACCACACTCTGTGCCAGGCACCTGGAATTCAAGGCAGATCAAGATACTCTCAGGTGTCCAGCGGGGGAAACTGGCAAGTAAAATAACCATTAAAATATGATTCTATGTATATTCCACTGTGCAAATTAAAACAACATTGGGAGTTCCCTGGCAGTCCAGTGGCTTAGACTTCACACTTTCAATGCAGGGGGTGTGCATTTGAACCCTAGTGAGGGGGCTAAGGTCCCATATGCCACATGGTATGACCAAATAAATAAGCAATTTTTTAAGTAAAAAAAGGTTTTTTTTTTTTGCCTTTATATGTGAAATCTTTATTTTTATTTTTATTTTTATTTTTTATGAACCCCCCTCCCACCTCCCTCCCCATAACATCTCTCTGGGTCATCCCCATGCACCAGCCCCAAGCATGCTGCATCCTGCGTCAGACATAGACTGGCGATTCAATTCTTACATGATAGTGTACATGTTAGAATGTAAAAAAAAATAAAATAAAACTACGTTGGAGGCACCATTTTGATGGCTAAGCCAAAATCTGAAATAATAATAGTCGAAAAAGAACTGAAATAAATTTTAATAAACCAACATATATTGAGCACTTCAGAATATTTATCCCTTTGGCTCAACAACCTCTCTTATTCTTGGAAGTTCATCCTGAAGAAATAATTTATCGAAAGGAAACAAGAGTATCTTTCACTAATTAACTTTTTTTGAATACGTATTTCTGCCTGTTGCCGACGGGACTCTCTGCTAGGATCTGGGGAAATGAAGAAAAACAAGAAGTTTATTCCACAGAAGTCTACTTTTCAGTCCTCATTGCAATAGAGAAAAATGGAAACAACGTTAAAGTCCAATGACAGAGGATTATTTTATATATTATGAGACAATTTACTTGCACATATACAGCAAAATATGAAAATTATACTCCAAAATCACCTAGGAATAAAGGTCATTTTCAAGACACAATGCTAATCTTACAATATTAAATTTTGCATACAATTCTGTTGCTATAAAAATATTTATTCATAAAAGCAAAAGCTAGAAAAGTATATGCAAATAAGAAAAGTTGCATTACGGTTTGGGGATTATGGATGATTTTTATTTAACTACAATTAATATTACTGGTATATAGCTTTTCCCATGAAAAAAAGAAAGTGGAGAAAGAATTCATATGACGAAAGATTGATCCTGGAAGAGATTAATAATTGATTACAAAGGGGCTTGCGAACATGAAGTTTGTGTAACAATTCTCTCACAGAATAACAAAGCAGAACTTTCAAGATATGAAGGGTTTGGTATCCCTGCCTTAGACAGACAGACAGTAAAGAGAGATGTTAGAAGACAAGATAAATGTTGTATTAAAATCTCATTCCATGTAAAACCATAATTACTCTGAAATTACTGGCTTCCAAAGTCCCACTAACAATACAGTACTTGCTAAGTGTTGTCAAATATAATTTTACTCAGGTTTCCCAGGGTCAAGTGTTCAGCAAAAAAATGTATTTTAATACACTTGTAAAAATGATAAAACACATAGTATTTCTTGGTCCCTTCGAGTCTTCCTCCTGCCTCCACTTACCCAGCCCAATTTTGTGTTCTTAAATGAACTGACCGGCCACTTAGAAAGCAGGAACCTTGGTCGCTCTGACTTTTTCTTGAATCACCTACCCCTCTGCCACCTTTCTGGTTCCCAAAGCTTGATATTTTTGAGTCTGATCTGTCAAGAAGAAAGAAGCAGTGGCAGAAATAAGAAAAAGTTGCCCACTGTAAGGTCTCACATGGACCTTCTTCATTACAGGAAATGAACATTTCTTGTGAGCAGAGGAAATAAAAATTGCTCAGCAAGAACACAGTTCTTAAGGGACAAGTTTCTTCCCCAACCTAAGCCGTGAGGAATGAGTTCAACAAAAAAACCGAATGCTGCCGTGCGGTTCTGGGTGCTGCACAGTGGCGTCCCTAGATGTCAAAGTCAGCTGTGGGCTTCGGTGCAGGCTTCAGGACATTCCGGACTTTGCACCTGTAAACAGGACCACAGTCTGGAGCCTGACCAGGGGCTGTGGTCCTTATGAAAGTACTGGCAAAATTAACCCATCACAACCATTGTAAGATGCTAGCTTCTGTGTGGGTTCAATTTCTGCTCTGCACTGTTCTTGCAGTTGGAAGGATGCTTGGTTCCGTAATTCCAAACGATATCTCTGTCTTCCCCAAGTCTACCTACATTGATCCATCTACTCTCGTAGAAATTAGGAACAGCCTGACTGTTTCCCTCTTTGATTAACACTGTTATTTGCCATAGATACCTCATTTCTGCCTTAGGTGAGGACCCCTCATAGTGATGCTCCGAGGGCAACACTGCTTGGTTTCAACACTGCTCTGTTCACTGCCTCTGCTCTCACACTCCCTCTGTTGGAAACTATGATTGGTATTGCTCTTTTGGCATCATTTCTTGGTTCTCTTGAGCTAAAATTGGCTATTGTCTCCCATAGTATACTTGCCTTTCATGGTAGAATACACACGGCCAGTGTCCTATAAAAGTCAGCCACTAAGGAGGCCTTCAGAAGGTTTTGGTGAGATTTCCCTTTATGTTTTCCACTCTAATTTCCACTCTCTTTTCTAGTTAACTTAACAAAGATCCATGCCAGAGAAGACTTGAGATCAGCCTGGACAGCTAATCAAGGCTACACAATCTCCTCAGATCTCACCACGAATCTTGTGATATAGGCAGCATTGGAACTCAGTTTCTAATTGCTAATCTGGTGCTCATACCCACTGCAAAAACAAACAAAAATAATCCCCAAGATATGTGAGCAAAGATGTTTTTAACACAATACCTAACAATTTCTCGGTCAAGTGCTTGGTTATTCCAATTAATCCAAGGCGACCTGGTAATATTAAAGTTTCCAAATTGCCGTGCTAAACTCAATGGGTGGGTATCCATAATTTTTGCATTCAAAACAGAAGTGACATACACATAAAGCAAGGGAGATTGGAATAGGGAAGAAGCCTCATGATGGTACATGTGGGGGTTATAGTACTTGTTCATTTCCATGATATAAATTCTCCCTCCATGGCTAATTTCAAGCTACTACCACTGTGAAGTCAGCTTGCTTACCAAACTTTGGAAAATTTAGCAATCACTTCCCTGAAGTCACCTTTGAGAAGACTCGAGCATAATACTGGCTCTGCCTGTCCTCCTTTTCATGAATTACCACCTGAAGATATTCACCTGCAATGCAGAAGACCCAGTTTAATTCCTGGGTCGGGAAGATCCACTGGAGAAGGGATAGGCTACCCACTCCAGTATTCTTGGGCTCAGCTGGGAAAGAATCTGCCTGCATTTGCGAGAGACCTGGGTTCAATCCCTGGATTAGGAAGATCCCCTGGGATTGGGAAAGGCTACCCACTCCTGTATTCTCGCCTGGAGAAATCCATGCACTGTATAGTCCGTGGGGTTGCAAAGAGTTGGACACGACTGAGCGATTTTCACTTCACTTCAACTGGACAGTATGGCTTTGATGGTCATGTACTTGCATAATACTGTTGTTTTGTTGTTCTATTTGGTTTTGACTGCTCACAATTATTTTTCACAGTCCCACTGATATGTAAAATATAAGTAAATTACTTCTTGGCTGAGGTATGGGCATAAATTCTACCATATGAAAGAGGAGAAATTCTACCATATGAAAGAAGAGAAATTCTTGTGGCTCTATCCTTTCAAGTATTTCTCCTCCAATACTTTCTGGCATATGGCCTGATGAAAGGGAACAACTCATAAACATAGACTGGGAAATATGGTAATATTTTGATTTATAAATGTTTGTGGAAGCTCTCTCTGTCAGGCCTGAACCCATAACATGTTCCATGATTCTTCCACTCAAGAAGCTGTATTCCTTTAAGAAACAGAAAAACCTCAAATTCCATGACAATGAGAACAAAAGCCATATAGTGATACTCTATTTTATGAACATATAGTTTACGAAGCCCCTGAGCACACACCCTCATAGTTCTGGGCATTGCATTTTAAGAGGCATTGATAAATGGAAGGGCATTCAGAGGACATCAATAACAATAAAAGGTGCTCACACTTCTGAACTGTTTACAATGGGCCATGCACTCTACTGACAGTATCACATGTTCAATTTTATTTAATTTTCCAATTCCTAGGCTCTTACAGATGAGGAAAATTGCAACTAGAATTGTGATTTGTAACTTTCCTCTGATGTATATTTGATAAATGGTAAAGCTGAGACTTAGAACCAGGCAGTCTGAGTCCAGAAGTTGTGCTCTTAAGCACAAGTTCTTAATAGCAAATGCCCACCCCTGCTAGACTGAGGAATTCTATCTACAGGTGTACCAGAAGGAAGCACTGAGAATACAGGATAGAAGCTGCAGAAAAAGCCGCCTTGGAGGCAGTAATAAGTTCATCCTTCTCTTAGCAGGGCCCAAACTGCAAGGGGCCATCTTGGAACACCCAGACAAAGACTGAAGCCCCAGTGACCAAGCGGTAAAGAATCCACCTGCAATGCAGGAGACGCAGGAGATGCAAGTTTGATCCCTGGGTCAGGAAGATCCCCTGGAGGAGGAAATGACAACCTGCTCTAATATTCTTGCCAGAGAATTCCCGTGGACAGAGGAGCCTGGTGGGCAACAGTCCATGGAGGGGGTCGCTCAGAGTTGGACATAACTTAGCGCACACACACGTGCTAGTGAAGGAGCCTCAGGTTAGACAAATACCGGATAACAGGTATGGAATACTTGTAGACAGAATGTGGATTAAGAAGCATAATTTGGATTTACTAACTTCTCTGTGCTATCCAATGCAATTGCCATTATCCACATGGGATTATTTAAATGACAATTAAAGCTACAAATTTAGTTCCTTAGTCACTCTAGCTACGCTTCATGTACTCAATAGCCACAAGGCCATGTTGAATGGTGCAGATATATAGAATATTTCCAGCATCACTCAAAGTTCTACTGGACAGTGTTATTCTAAATTATAAAATCTGCATTTAAAATTCTCTCTGCCTTTGAGAAAAGCATGTTTGGTACCTATCTTGATTTCACAGATGAATAAAGTAAAATGAGCACTTTATTTTCTCATCTGAGTGTTAACATTTCCTGATCCTCTAATGCTTTTCTACTCCTGCATCCACTGGGGTTGTGGGATGCACACTGAGACTCTCTTCATCATTTCCAGTGTTTGCTCTTTGTGGCCACATGAGAACTTGGCATTGGACTGTTTGGTGCATAGATAATTATCAGCTATTTCTGCCTCCTCTTTAATTTGCTTGCAGAGCATTTCCTGAAAAGATCTTTGAAAGCAACTGAGCCACAACACTCTGTGGGCAAGAAGGGGAATTACAGTGGTTGGAAGGAAGATAAACTGTGATGTCAGCTTGATTACAGTGCTGGTCACTGCTTCAATCAAAACTTTGGACAAAAGAGCATTTTTCTGGGAATCCTTTCATAGATCTAGCGCAGCGCCACCTGTTGACTGCCGAGGGTATAGCAAAGGAAGTCCTGAGAGAGGACCTGTGCCTGGTGATGGCACAGGGCAAGTGGGCCTCCAGTGTAGGCTCTAGCTTTGCAGAGCTTCCTCACTTTAGCACAGTGGAAATTCATTCCCCTCAAAAGTCAAGTAACTGATTTAAGAAAGAAGATTTCCAAGACCTGATATTCTGGTTACTCGGTAAATTCATGCTGATTCATTACTAACTAACTGGTAGACTTTCTGGTGGGTTCTGTTTATTTAAATGTTTATTTACAGCCTCTTAACAAGATATGTCAAATATAGCCATGTGGGGTTGTATATGCTTTAGTTCTGAATAATCCTCAAGAAGGAACACTCATGAAGCCTCCTCTTTTTCAAGTATTAAACTAGATCCATCCACACATCTTGTCCTTCTTAGTTTGCATAATGACAATGCAAGTTAGTTAATATCATTAACCTGATTTTATAGACGATGAGGCTATGGAGGAATAAGCAGTGGACCTAGAAGCCAGCCCCAGGTCTTCAGATTCTAACTCTAGAGTTTTTTTCACTAATAAGCTAATACCTCTGTGGTTAACGGTAGCAAATCTTTTTAATTTGATTGGTCAGTTGCTGGATTCCAAGGATATTCCAGTATATCATGTAAGTACTTCACCAACTTCCTTCCTCTTTTTGTCTCTAATGAAGTCTTCAGTAGCAATCGTACTCAAATTCTACCATATGTAAGTTGGTTATTATTTCCTTCTGTTTGCATATGGCATTGCTCTCACCTAAAAATATTCTGCTGTCTCCCTTAACTCTTTATAAATCCCTTTACTTGAAAGACCATTTCAATAATCCTGTCACCTCAAAAAAGCCACCAGGAGAATGTCCACAAAACACGAGTTGTGAAGGGCTACTGCCTGGCCCCTCATGTCCTTCGAAGTTATTTACAGCGCTCCTACTATATGATGAGCTCGTTTTCACGGCCTGGGTCTTCTGATGCATGCATCTAGTGCACGTTTTATTGTGTTTCTTTGCTGCCTTTCATTGCTGGCTTTTCTTTCCTACAGTATCACCACATTTTTGACCCAGAGAACTTCCAAGTCTTGAATTTCGGCTGAGAGATTAAGTTGTCTAAGCAACTTGGTTCTTTTAAACTTTAAACTCTATAAACCTTTTCTCTGCTAACTACTCATCCATTTTAGTGCCCTAGGACAGGTGTAAATTCAAATTCAGTACCTCTTTCTTCAATAACCACAATGATTCTTGACCATTAGGAGACACATCAAGCCAACTAGCCGGATGTATACATTATATCAACTGCACTCTCTTTCTGTCATATGAATTATTATCAGAGGGAGAGTGTAATTAGGGAGTACTAAAAATAAATCATCATCATTACAAGCCATTATAATAGGTTACTCAATTTGATGAATAATGCTACTCTGACCTCACAGCACATGTATTTTTCAAGGGGTTGACATAGTTCATAGTATTTACTAAATACCTGAAATTCACTAACACCCAGTATGTAGAGACCATGAAGTCTTCACAGAATGATATATTTGTGTTGAGTACAATCAATAGTAACACATCGAGAGTGTCCTGCAGGGTAAGGAGGAACCTATTTTGAGAAAATGAACCTTGAGAAATTGAAGATTATCCTTTTAAGTCATGAGATTAAAAACAAAAAATTCAGCAGTAAAATACGACACATTTCTTTGCCTAAGAAAATAGAGTGAAGGGCATTTTTCTGGTGGTCTAGTGGCTAAGACTGCATTTCCAATGCAGGGGACTCAGGTTCAATCCCTGATCAGGGAACAAGATCCCACATGTCACAAATAAGAGTTCACATGTTGCAACTAAAGATCCTGAATGCTGCAATGAAGACCAGTGCAACCAAATTAAAAATAAATAAATAGGATGACATATATGATGCCATTTACTTTGTCTTCCTGAGTTAGGATAACTGTTATGAACATCAAGCAAAGCCCACACAGGCAAAGCATGTATAGTCATACAGAGCATGGATTTGCAGTCAAAAAGAGCTGGATTAAAATCTTTGCTTCATCATTTAACATGATTTGGGGTGCAAGTAATTTAAAACCTGAACTCATGTGCCTTACATGGTAAATAAATTATTTCAAATCAAAAAGTTGGGAGGTATGGTGGTTTCAGAGTCAGCTGAATGTTCACTTTGGGAAGTCATCACAGAACTAGATTCTTCTGTCTTTTTTCTTAATCATACCTAGAATTTGAATTTTTCCTCAGGCTACATATGGACATATAGCAGTTACACCTGTCACAATCACCACAGCAGCCTCCAAGAAAAGAAGAGATGATTTCTTCTTTAGGTCTTCTTTTGAAAGGGACGAAACCTTTCCCAGAAACTTCAGAGTAGTCTTCTTCTGATGTCTTCTCATGTAGAATGGGGTCACATGGACACCTCCTAGCCAAATACTGGCAGGAGGGATACAATTATCGGGCTTGGTTTAGGACAATCAGGATTTATACCCTAGACTGAAGAACACGGAATAGGGGAATTAAAACTGGGACTGTGCAAAAAGAAAGGATGGAGAGAAACAAATAAACTCTGATTCACTAGCTGTGAAATCTTGAGCACATTACTTAACATCTTTAAGTCTTAATTTCTAAACCTGAAACATGAAAATTAACGTGCATTTCACAGAAGTGTAAGAATTAGATAAGACAACCTGTACCCATTGCCTGACACATAGAGACATTAGCTGTTCCTTTTGTTTATCTGCAGTCTGTACTACACTCCCTTGCTCAGGCTTCTTCTTTCTGCTTCTTTGTGAAGCGTGCTCTTCTCAGTCACTGGTTTCTGGTGCTGCCAATGAATTTGCTTCTTGCTATTCATCACCGTCCCTAGTCTTTTTGAGCTGGGTTTTCTGTCACTCATTTTCCTCCTCTGCCTTGTCAATTTCTCTTTTGTTTTCTCTTTGTCTAGACTCTAACTCTACTATAGCTTTCTATTTCTGAGTATTATAATTTATGTGTATATGTGTGTTTAAGATATATTCATGGCTGATAAGGGAGATAATTTCTTCTGCTTAGTCAATAATTTCAGGCCCTGGGAGAACCTCACATTTATTTGATGCCTGTATCATTATGCTTTTAATACTATCAGTAGAGATGATCAGAAAGAACATTCAAAGTACATTCCATGTTCACTGTGCTACATTCCAGTAGAGGCAAAGGTGAAGCACAGAAAGAGCAAAAGAAATGCTGAGGAATTGTGTGTTTGCACAAAAAAATTAGTGAGTAATATGATAGCAAACATAGGATGAGGACATATTTGGAGAATTTGAGAACTATGCCGAAAAGTTGGGACTTCATATTTTGGCATGAGGCAGGGGACAGAGTGGGACCAGCAGATATTTTAATTAGAGATGAAATATGAAGAAAACATGATCACAGAACTTAATACGGCAGAGCATAAAAGAATAACTGGAAGGAGTACAGAGTAATCCAGTTGAGCCAGTTACGAGGCCATCAGGCAGGTTAGGCTAGGTTTTGCTGAAGGGAGAACTTCAAAACTCTCGTGACTTAAAGACACACACACATATTTGCTTTTCACTCATACGACGTGTTCACACAGGAATCTAGCCTGATAGTGAAGCTGAACCTTGCCTCTGTACCCTGACTACAAATTAAATCTCAGAGATAGAGTCTTGAGTGAAGTAGAAAAGAAAAGCTTTAGCACTTTGCCAGGCAAAGCAGGCCACACTGGACTAATGCCCTCAAAACTGTGTGTCCTGACCTGGAGGGGGGTAGTAAGGAGTTTTACAGGAATGGTTCAAAGAAGGTGTGATCAGCTCATGGATATTCTTCTGACTAGTTAGTGGTGAGATACATGGGAGTCAGCATCACCAACTTCTGGTTCCAATTGGTCTGGAGTCTGCCTATGGGAAGCATACACATAACTTCTCCCACCTACTGGGGGTTTCAGTATCTGCAAAACAGATCAAAGATATTGTTAGATATATCCCTTGAGGGGGAAACAGGCCCCTGTCCCAAGGCTGTACTGTTGTTCCCTTTGATTCCTCATCCCTTGTCTCTGAATCCCCTCCCTTCACTAGATAGCAATGGTTTGAACCTGCCTTTTGGACTCAGGGAAAGTCACGGAGACTAATTGAAGCCTATTTCCAGGAATCAAGAAATATGGGGGGCACAAAAAACCTTCTGTACCCAGAAACTCCACAGGGTCCTGCTTAGTTTCAATAGTGTTGGTAGTACCACTGTCTTAAACTTTGACAAATACCATGATGAAGCAAAGGGCTTCTCTGATATCTCAGTTGGTAAAGAATCCACCTGCAATGCAGGAGACCCTGGTTTGATTCCTGGGTCCGGAAGATCCACTGGAGAAGGGATAGGCCACCCACTCCAGTATTCTTGGGCTTCCCTGGTGGCTCAGTTGGTAAAGAATCCACCTGCAATATGGGAGACCTGGGTTTGATCCCTGGGTTGGGAAGATCCCTTGGAGAAGGGAAAGGCTACCCACTCTAGTAGTCTGGCCTGGAGAATTCCATGGACTGCATAGTCCATGGTATTGCAAAGAGTCGGACACGACTGAATGACTTTCACACAAGATGACAAAGCAAAAGAAAAGTCCAGAGGGTCTCACACCAACAATTCAATCTTTTGCTCTGAAGCGACTCACACAGTGGTGTCTTGGAGTCAGTTTATATGGCCTCACAAGAGCCAATTGTGCACAGCTCTTCCCAACTCCATATTCATTGCCATCAAGTTGGTAGCTAGAAATCAGCCATGGCAGGAATATTTGCACCAGAGAAATAAACTAGTGCTACAAATCACACTCTGCCTGTCCCCTGCCACCAAAAGAACCAGTTGTTAAGGGGCCACCAATACATTTCTTGATTCACTGAACTTTCACTCACAACTTATCATTCAAAACTATTCACGTGGCTCAATCCAAATGCAAAGGAATTGAGAAGTCCAATCCTACCATTTGCCCTGAATGCAGACAGCCAGGAGTATTTGGTGAGCAACAGTAGTCCCAACCAGGGAATAATGCAAACATCCAAATGTTCATTCATTTCTAGTTAATATAGGCATTCAATAATGGAAAACATCAGATGTTAATCTAAAAACAATAAAAATGACTAGAAGAGTTTTAAACACATGTGGTGTGACAGTTATCAATGTACTGCCTCTCAGCTCCTGATCCACCCTTTATTTCCCTGCCTGGGATACTAGAGATGGATCTTGTAAACCATTCCTCCTTTGCTAGTAGATGTAGCACACAAATACTGCAGGAGGAAAGGGCTTCTTCCTGAGTCTGGTGTGATTTCTCTATCTTTTTATCCTGCAGTGCTCGTCTGGCATGAGAGCTACCAGTGGAATTCATGCCCAGAAAGTTTCAGAGACGCCCCTGAGGGTAAAGCTTTCCATAAAGTTCCAAGGATGTCTTAGCCAATTTCTCAGCATGTACAGCAACATACTCTGCAGGTGTCTTCCTGGTAGCTTTCTGGTATACTGATGACCTAGCCAGCTCCCCAGTACGTTCAATAGCATCCCTCATGAGCAGCTTCCCATTAAGTTTTTCTAACACACCAGTTGATGGCTTCCTGCCTACCAGTCTTAAATTGGCAGTACCATAATATCAGGCTATCTTGCCAGCTCCACCCTAGTTCTCTCTGCCTGCCAACCTCAACCCACCAACAGTAGACCAGCTCCAGGCAAGGCAACCCGGTGAATTTGTTTCCCTTCTAGTAGGCTGCAACCATATCCTACCCACTAAGGTTGGACTCTCTGGATTAGGGACCCAAGCTTAGTGACAGGGAATCCAAATAGAAGAGTCACAGAAGATATTTAAAGATAATTTTGGAATGTTGGGAATCTCAAATAGACGAGTGATGCCTCCTCTTCACCATAAGTCGAGAGAGATTGCTTAATATGTGTCCCCTCAATGTCAGTGGGGAGTTAAACAGTGGCCTACAATCTGACTCATGCCTTATACATCCAAAGGTTGAGAGATTGGTGGAAGTAGCCTCTGGGAACAATGTGGAAGCTAAAGGAAGAGGACTCTCACAAGGAAGAGTTGGGGTAGAGTCTTCTTCGGACCTGTCTGTGAACAATTTGCATGTGTGAGAAGATCTTTGCAGAAAGATGTTGCAAGTATCATCAGATGTCTGGGTGCGAGAAAAGAGGGAACAACCAGGAGAGATGGAAATGTACTTGTCCTGGAAGTTAGAGAGAGATCCCCAGTAAGGAGTGGAAATAATGGAAATAGTATAGGTGGAGATGCACTAAGGGTGTAGGCATAAGAGTAGGACACTTGGAGCATTCCTATCTATTGGCAGCTACTCTAGAAGATAGGGGATTGATCACACGCTGAGAAGAGCTTGTGAGCACTGGTTCATAGGATATAGGCAGGTGACATAATTTTGAGGACAGTTAAGGTGACTGGGGGAGAAGGCAATGGCACCCCACTCCAGTACTCTTGCCTGGAAAATCCCATGGGCAGAGGAGCCTGGTGGGCTGCAGTCCATGTGGTCGCTAAGAGTCGGACACAACTGAGCGACTTCAATTTCACTTTTCACTTTTCACTTTCATGCATTGGAGAGGGAAATGGCAACCCACTCCAGTGTTCTTTCCTGGAGAATCCCAGGGACAGAGGAGCCTGGTAGGAGGCCGTCTATGGGGTCGCACAGAGTCGGACATGACTGAAGCGACTTAGCAGCAGCAGCAGCAGTAGGAAGGTGACTGGAATTAACTGTGCAGAATAGGTAAGAGTGCTAACCAGAGAGCTCTGATAGGATTATCAGACAGAGCTCAACACCCATTTTAAATTGGATTGAGTTCATGGTAGAAGAGTTTTTCTCCCGAGCCCACATCCGCTAATGCACAGACAGGGAAAACAAATAGATAAATTCATTAAAGTCTGTGGCTCAGCAGGTAAAGAATCCACCTGCAATGCGGAAGACCTGGGTTCGATCCCTGGATTGGGAAGATCCCCTGGAGAAGGGAAAGGCTACCCACTCCAGTATTCTGGCCTGGAGAATTCCATGGGCTGTGTAGTCCATGGGGTTACAGAGAGTCGGACACGACTGAGCGACGTTCACTCACTCATTCACTTGGGTTTTTACCACGTAGAGAGGCAAAGCGGTAGAGTGGCAGGATGTTTATTGTATTTACACTGAAATACATGATGTCGTTAAGGTGAACCAGCTCCCAGTTTAGTCAGAAGCTGAAGGAAACACCTGGAGAACTTGAAGATGTATTGGAGATGAGTTTCTTAACAGCAGAGCAGCAACCAGGATTCAACAGGACCAGGATTAGGGTGAGAGTTCCTTGGAGAGCAAGGAGATCAAACCAGTCCACCCTAAAGGAAATCAACCCTGAATATTCATTGGAAGGACTGATGCTGAAGCTGAAGTTCCAATATTTTGGCCACCTGATGGGAAGAGCCAACTCACTGGAAAAGACCTTGATTCTGGGAAAGATTGAAGGGGAGAGGAGAAAAGGATGACAGAGGGTGAGATGGTTGGATGGCATCGCCGATTCAATGCACATAAATTTGAGCAAACTCTGGGAGATAATGAAGGACAGGGAAGCCTGGCATGCTGCAGTCCATGGGTTGCGAAGAGTCAGGTATGACTTCGTGACTGAACAACAAGTGAGGCTGAGTCATGCTAGTGTTGGCTTGAATCGTGTCCTTATTTAAAATGATATTTTATTCATCTTATATTGTTGTCTAGTAATTTTTATTTTAAAATAGTGTATTAAAATATTATTTATCTTGATGATTGAGTTTTATGGTACCTCCCTATCATATTGCACTCTTGCCCTAATCCTGGTCTTGTTGAATCCTGATTGCTGCTCTACCATCAAGAAACTCACCTCCAATACATCTTCAAGTTCTCCAGGTGTTCCCTTCAACTTCCAACTAACTGGAAGCCGGTTCCCCTTAACAACATCCTGTATTTTAGCTTAAATACACTAAACATCCCTGCCACTCTATCTTTTTACCTTCTCTTAACGTAACCCCACTTGCCTCACCTGAGTTCTAACCTTAGCAACAGTGTCAGTCAGTCCAGGGGAGAGTTTGGGAAATGGAGAAGGGCTGGAGTGGGAAGCAGAATGCAAAGCCGTATCAGGAGCAAGAAAATGCAGAACACCGTGAAGACGGGTGAGGTCGATCCCCGAAATCAAGTAGTGATGGCACTCAGAATGCTTTAGAAAATGGATAGAACATGGTGGATATGGTGACTCTTTATATTGGTGATAGGATTAGTAAGGTGGTAACTAAAGCATATTAAAAAGCAGAGACATTAGTTTGCCAACAAAAATCCATATTGCCAAAGCTATGGTGTTTTCAGTAGACATGTATGAATATGAGAGCTTGACCATAAGGAAAGCTGAGCACTGAAGAATTGATGCTTTTGAACTGTGGTGTTGGAGAGGACTCTTGAGAGTCCCTTGGACTGCAAGGAGATCCAACCAGCCCATCCTAACGGAAATCAGTCCTGAGTGTTCATTGGAAGGTCTGATGCTGAAGCTGAAGCACCAGTTGTTTGGCCACCTGATGTGAAGAACTGACTCACTGGAAAAGACCCTGATGCTGGGAAAGATAGAGGGCAAGAGAAGGGGACGACAGAAGATGAGATGGTTGGATGGCTTCACCGGCTCAGTGGACATGAATCTGAGCTAGCTCCGGGAGTTGGTGATGGACAGGGAAGAATGGCATGCTGCAGTCCATGGGGCTGCAAAGAATCCGACATGGCTGAGTGACTGAACTGAACTGAACTAAAGGACATGGAGAAGACACGGTGACACAGAGTAGGAAAAGGAACTATAAGGACTCACCAGGAGTAGGTCTCCGTCATTTTGGTGAGGGATGGAGGAGAAGCTGCGATAGAGGACAGATGGAGAGAGGTTCCGAAAGTGACTGCAGCTGTGGACTGGGGCTTACTGCAGAATGGTGGCACTCTTCCCGACACATTCAAGGTTCTTGCTTCATTGCAAAAGAATTCAGAGATGAGGTGATAGGTGAGCAGTGGATTCATTTAGAGAGAAACACACTCCACAGACAGAATGCAGGCCATCTCAGAATGAGAGAGCCCCCAGATATGGCATGGTTAGTTTTTACAGGCTCTGTAATTCCATAGGCTAATGAGTGGGCAGATTAGTTCAGTTATTTGGGGGAAAAGGTGGGGCTTTCCAGGAACTGGGTCTCTGCCTACTTTTTGGCCTTTATGGTTAGCCCCAGAACTGTCACGGTGCTGGTGGGCGTGTCACTTAGCTTATGCCATTGTAATGAGGGCATAATGAGACTCAGGGTCCATTGAAAATCGAATCTTCTGCCATTTGGACCCAGTTGGTTCTAACCAGTCTTCAGTTCTCTTTAGTTCAATATAACCGGTTCTCTTGGGCTATCCCCTTGCTAAGCCCACCACCAGTATAAATACGGCCATGCCATTCTTTCGAAGGTTGTGCGCCTCCCCCTTCCCTCCTGTTTCAGTGCGTTTAGTAAAAATAAGCCCTTTGTAGGAGATCAGTCATGTTTGAGTTTGAAGGAAGTGGCCATGTTGAGATGGCTTTTCACAGTTCAGTGCCAGTGAGTGACTCATAAGATGGTAGAGATCTCTGAGGACCAAGGCAGAGCAGGCGATGTAAGTCTCAGTGGGAAACCATCCATTATGAAGATCCCATGCTCTCCTCCCCAGCTTGCTGGGAGCGGGTCCAGGCTCCATTAACATCTGTCTTCCAAAGGCTCCCTGAGTTCTCCTTGCACCTGGACCCAGTATGAAAACTCCCTTCCCTTCATATTTAGCCCCCAAAGAATTTAAGCATTTTTCTAAAGGCAAATTTTATCAGAGAAAAATGATCAACAATAACAAAAATTTCAAAAGTCTAACAATAGAGGTTTTCAGGGTATAATCTGCTTATTGAAATTAAAATGTAACTAGCGCTCTGAATGCAAATAAGAGCAGTCTGCATTCATGGCCCACAGAGGCTCTGATTCATCTTCCTTGACGTACATGCACTTATTTCTCTGGTCTGCTTGCTTCGTCTTAATCATATCCATTAATAGACTGGTAAGGCTGTTTCTACTGGTTGGTGAGGTGATGATTCCTCTCCAGCTGTTCTAAAATAGAATTTAGGTATCGCTGGGGGCACACAAAAAGATGTTCTGTGAAAGGAAATTAATAATCCTTTATCAAATCACTAAAAACCTTCGTTAAATGTTTCAGAAATCTACAAAAGAAAAGTATTCATATAGACATTGTCCCTTGGCATGTATTGTGTGTGTGTTTTCCACAATAAGCATGTATTACATTTTCAACAGATAAAAATAAATTTCATCTAAAAGTAATTAGAAAAAAAACACAGTGGTTAAAGATACATCTAACACAAAACAGAATAGTCAGGTTATCTTGTGCAGAAAAATTGCATTCTTGATTCTGGTTATTTGTGCATTTTTCCATAGGTTGTCCAGGATATATGTCAGAGAAGTCTATTATTTCTTGTATTATTTGGAATATACACCATTAGAAAGACTTGCAAAAAGCTTTTACTGATTAAATATTTACCAGTAAAGACTTGACAACAACTCCACTACCTCTTAAGCACTCAAATAAGTGGGGAAAGTGTCCCAGAGGGGAGACACACAGGAAAATTATAAGAGAAAGCATTTCTAGCAACTGTTCATGAATCCTTTATGACCCTTGGAAAACTAAAGAATATCTGGTCTACAATATATTTTACACCTTTTTCTTCAAAGTTCAACCTTCATCAACATATACCAACTAATAAGGAGTTGCTCCAAAATACAAAAATAATAATAATAATAATTCAAGAGTTCTAGGAAGAGAAGACAAAGAAACCCTTGGCATGCATTCACACTTTATCCAGTCACTCAACATGCCTAAACTGGGTACATAGACTCTATTAAGCAATATACTTACTACCGGGAGAATGAGAAAATAAATATCACTCTGAAAGTGACTTACATTTTAATGGGAAAGATAAGATATGTACAAAGACAATTAAAACAACACAAGGGAGCCTGTAATAAGTGTCCTCTGTGTGTGTGTGTGTGTGTGTGTGTGTGTGTCCACGCACGTGCGTGCACACTCAGTTGCTCAATCCTGTCTGACACTTGGCAACCCCATGGACTTTAGCCCACCAAGCCATGGGATTTTCCAGGCAAGGATACTGGTGTGGGTTGCTATTCCCTTCTCCAGGAGAATTTTCCTGACCCAGGGATTGAACCCTGCATTGCAGGCTGTTTTTTTGTTTTACCCCTGAGCCCCAAGGGAAGCCCCTAATAAGTGTCCTAAGAGATCTTAAAAGAAGACACCAGGAGCAGGAAATAATCATGTTCTACAGGGAGGCCAGAGAATGTTTCAATTCAGAAATGATGTAAGAATAAAATTTGAAGTTGCTTCCCAAAGCATGAGGTTAGGGCAAGCAGGTGAGGCATTCAAGAATGAGCAGGAAGATAAGCCAAAATCAAATTCTTCCTTTGGGAGGAAGCTTATGCAGTTATCACAATGCTACTTGAAAAAAGAGATACAAAACTTTGTTTTCTTTCATTGTTAGGACCCTTTCAGGTACATGATGGTCCCTGAAGTTTGAACTTCCTTAGCTTCACGGGTACATGAGGCCAGCGTGCTGGGTGAAGCACACTGAGGGCAAGTGGGTCTCTGCCGCTCATTACCTGTGTGATTTTAGGCAAATCACTTCATTTTTCTAAACATCGATTTCTTCAAATGATATCTGCTTTGAATAATGCCTACTTCAAATAGTATCTACTTGTAGAATTGGAAATAGCAACTCAGTTTTCCTTTTGGGGACTGCCCCTCCTCTACTCTCAGCTGACTTGTCGGGATCTACCTTGCATTTCATGGGTTGGTTATATGGCTTGGCCCTGAAATAAACACGTTCAGTTGAGCATGTGACCCAAACCAAGCCAATCTGGATTGATCGCCCCCTCCACCCCACCCCTAGGATACTGTTGTAACCAATAGGAACTCTTTCTTCACTGGGGGTGCTAAACTAATAGAATATAAGCCTAGAGGAACCAGTGGTCAATTGGCTTCAACAGAGGGAGAGTTTGGAAGCCAACACAGTGAACAGCAAAGCCTATGGAGAAAGATAATATACAAAGGCAAGTCTAAACTGTGCTTGCACCAGTTGGAAAAGATTTCTGCCAAATTTGCTCACTAGGTGCCCTAACAAACACACTACGATAATAGCAGTCCTGTGATTTGTGGATCATCCAGCAAACCTGCCATTCAATTCAAAATTTAAACAAACATTTGTTGACCACCTACTATGTGCAAGGATGTACAAGATGAGGAAGCTATTTTCAGAGAACTTTTCAGGTGCTACATAATAAGTATGTGGACTCACTGGCTTCACCCTTGTTGTTCCTAATTCTCTCTGTTCTATTTTAAAATGCCCCAATCCCCTCGTATCGATTACAGTTCTGCTTGAAACAAATCAACCCACCACTGTGACTGAAGAAGCTGAATTTACTGATAAAATTGGTCAAACTCCAGATGTAACTGAATCTTCCATAGATAATTTAAGATTGTATGGCTCATCTTGTGTGGGTTAGGAACAACTGTCAGTCATAACACTGTCTCTAATTCTCATCAAAAGCTGGAATTGAAGTAAGTGAGTGACACTACTTTGAGGATACCTATAAATTCACCATAATTCATTCATCCAGAGGTAAATTCCTTGCAAACATTGAAACTTTAGCTCATGATAGCACATAACTTACGGCATACTAGCAACTGATTAATCTCACAAAAAAAGAGAACCATTAATATGCAAACAGCATAGAGCCCCCGATCACATTGTGTGCATGACTCCTGCAGTAAGCAGGGAGGTGAACACAAGGACTTTTGTTTGGCACTGCGTCCTATCCCCCAGCAGGGTGCCTGGCACAGGATGGTCAATTACTGTTTGTTGGACTGAACTGAATCTCATATTCTACTGTAAACGTGCAATCTCACTCTCTACTTTACCAAAGCAAACTTCATGCCAGTTTTAAGCTAACTCCCACCTGTACACTCTGGAAAACTCTCTCGGAGCAAATCACATTCCTTATTACCTTCAAAAAATACTTCAAGCTCACAGCTTTGGTGATCCATTATTAACCTAGTCCTTCTCAAACTTAGCTGATGCTAGAATCACCTGGTGAACTTTCAAAGTTCCTGAAGCCCAGGTTGTATCACAGATCAATTGAATCAGAGTTGCTGGGGGTAAGACCCAGGTGTCAGTGTTTTTTAAATCTCCCCAGATGATTCAAGGGATTCCAATATACAGTTAAAGTTGAGAAACAGTATAGTAGAACAATCTTTGCGCAGTTCCTATATTATTTCTGTAACTATACTAAGTTTTTATTTATAATCTATGATGCCCTAGTCCAGACCAGCACTGAAATATAATGGTTTCATATAAGCAATAATAGAATATTAATCTTTGATATGGTCCCCTCCAATGGAATTGTTCAAATCTCAGATACCTCTCTTAAGATTCAAGTGCCCAATTGCTAAGTCCTGTTCGACTCTTCATGACACCATAGACTATAGTCCACCAGGCTCTATCCATGGGATTTCCCAGGGAAGAATACTGGAGTGGGTTGTCATTTCCTTCTCCAGGGATCTTACCAGTCCAGGGATTGAACCCACGTCCCCTGCATTGGCAGGCAGATTCTTTACCAAAGATTCAGGGGGGAAGGAATAATGGCAGTTTCTGGGGTTTCATCCCATCCCAGTCTCCTATTTTGAGAACTATATGAGCCCTCCCCATTCACAGAAATGGGCCACTAAAGTCATCGGTATCATCTCTAACCCTGCTCCCCTCACTCCTGTAATCCCTCCCTGCTTCCTCTTGCCGAAGCTCAGGGAATTTTAAATTTGAGGATACATCAGAATCAATCATGAGGGGAACTTGTGATAACATTCCTGGGGCCTACCTCTAGAACTTCAAATTCAGTTAGACTGGGATAGGGCTGGGAAATGCACATTTCCACCAACTTCCCAGGTGTTGATGCTGCTGGTCTGGGAACCACACTTGAAAAAGCACTGCCATCGCCGGTTAGATCGGAGCCAGAATTGGCCAATTAAATTCTCTTGTTCTTACATACATTGGGTATAGACAAATGGGCTTCCCTAGTGGCTCAGATGGTAAAGAATCCATGTGCAACACAGGAGACCTAGGTTCAGTCCCTGGGTCAGGAAGATCCCCTGCTGAAGGGCACGTCAACCCACTCCAGTATTCTTGCCTGGAGAATCCCATGGACAGAGGAGCCTGGTGGGCTACAGTCCATGGGTCACAGAGAGTCAGACACGACTGAATGACTAACATACCTAGACAAATATTGATTGATTCCCCTTATGCGAGGTCCCTAGGATAGTCAAATCCATAGATTCAGAAAGTACGCTGATAGATGCCACGGTGGGTGTATGGAGGAGAGTTAGTATTTGACGGGGACAGAGTTTATGAAGGTGAAAAATTCACGAAATGGATGATGGTGGGATTTGCAACGCGCTGTGAATGTACGTAGTGCCGTTGTACAATTAGATGTGGCTAAAATCGTGTGTTTTACGTTATGTGACTTATAAAATGTTTGCGTTTTTTTTGTTTGTTTTAAATTTTCTTGTTCTTGACTCCGAGGTAAACTCTGAAGACTGCTGTATTAGTTTTAAAGGACTGTTGGGACAGAAGACCACGCATTTGTCCTATAGCTATTCGTACCCTCGGCTTTAAACACAGTTTCTGCTCCTATTGCATTTTCCTGATATGGAGACACAGCTTTCCTTTCACCATTTTAGAGTCTGAGAAGTCCACAGAGAAAAGCTGCTTGACATGCTACCTTTCGAAGGATGCCTAGTGATATAGTTCATGTTTTCTAGTGGCTTTCTTAAAATTGCAAACTTTTTCTCTGGCATGGACATCCTGGAACAGGGCTTCTGGGACCTCTGAGTATGAACACACCAGGCTACTTTCTAAGTATTCTCTGTTAAGACTACTGTGCAATGTGTAAAGACTTCTTATGTGTACCCAGCTGTCTCTCCGTTGAATATCAGCAGGAGACCAGGTCCTTCCTGGGGGTGAAGGGGTGGCATTGTCCTTCACTTTGGGGACTGTTGGTTTTGGTTGTTGGAAGGGACCTATGCCAGGTATTTTCCATTTGACTTCCCAAGGAAACCTGGAAGAAATGCCTCATATAAGTGATTCAATCTATTAAATACCGCAAGGCAAGACTCTCTCTCTCTCTGAGCCCACCTGTGTGCCTATTCACACGCACTCTTTTTCCTCCTAATAGACAGCTTTACTGGTTTTACCCTTTTCCATCTCCTCGTGGAAATTCATTTCTATCAGGCCAGCAGGCCAGGGCTCTGTCACTGGTCCCTGGTGGTCCAGTGGCTAGGATTCACTGCTCTCACTGCCTCGGCCTGGCTTCAGTCTCTGGCAGGGAACTGAAATCCCACTTTGAGCCACAGCAGCCCAAGGCAGCTGCATCCGACTCTTTGCAAGCTGTGGACTACAGCTGGAGTGGGTTGCCGTTTCCTCCTCCAGGGGATCTTTCTGATACAGGGATCAAACCCGCATCTCCTGCATCTCCTGTACTGGCAGGTGGATTCTGTGCCACGGAGCCACCTGAGAATCCTGTGACTCACTATGGGGAACAATTAACAAGCATGTCTATTGCACAGAGGTATACGACTGACTCAGTGGGCATTTAGGTGGCTTCCATGTCCTGGCTCCTGTAAATGGTGCTGCAATGAACATTGGCGTGTACGTGTAATATCTTTTTGAACTATGGTTACTAGTGGGGAAAGGGGGAGAGGGATAAATTAGGAGATAGGGATTGACATATACACACTATTATACATAAAATAGATAACTTATAAGGACCCTTATAAGGCTTCCCTTGTAGCTCAGTTGGTAAAGAATCTGCCTTCAGTGCAGATGACACGGGTTCGATCCCTGGGTTGGAAAGATCCCCTGGAGCAGGGAATGGCAACCCACTCCAGTATCCTTGACTGAAAAATCTCATGGACAGAGGAGCCTGGTGGGCTGCAGTCCATGGGGTCATAAAGAGTTTGGCACGACTGAGCATCTAACACTTAACACTTGTAAGAACCTGCTAAATAGCACAGGGAACTCTACTCAATACTCTGTAATGACCTATGTGGGAAAAGAGTCTCTAAAAGAGTGGATCTATGTATACTCTGCTGTATAGCCAGCAAAACATAAATCAGCTATACTCCAGTAGTTTTATTTTAATCCTACCTTTTGAGCTGTCTAACCTTACCATCTATGTTTTTAAATCCAATTATCTCTGTCATTAGTGGAAAGTCAAAATTACCAGGCACTGTGCTAGGAGCGTAGTATGCGTTACCTCAGTCATTTATATGACAGACATACAGAATGGGGTACTTTAACCCTCACTGCATAGATGAGGAAACCAAGGCTTAGAACCTATACACCCCAAAGTATAGGGCTAGGGAATAGAATTCATATAAATTCAGGTGTGTATTGTGTATCATCTCCCTAGTCAGAAGGCAGACTCCAGGAGGGTAGAGATCTTGGTTCTGTGGCGTTGGGTTAATAGCAAGCATTTATTGGGCAGCCAACATTGCACTACTATCCCATGTACTGTGATTATCCTGCATTTTCACATGAGGAAACTAGGGCACAGGGAGTTTGAGAAACTTGCTTTAGGCGAAGTAGGTGCTAAGAGATGGGCCAGGGTTCAAACCCAGGCAGTTCTTCTCAACATTAGGCTGCAGGAGAGTCATCTGGAGACCCTGTTAGAAGGCAAAAGGCTGGGCTGTCACCCAGGTCCGCGTGGGGCCTGAGATTCCACGTCTCTACCAAATCCAAGTGATGCTGACTCTGCTGCCCTGAGACTCACTTTGAATGGGAGGGTCTGGACGAAGAGTCTGCGTTTACCCTTTAAACCACACTGCTTCTCCATTGCAGTAAGTCCCCCGCATACGAACCTTCAAGTTTCAAACTGTCAAAGGTACAAACGCGCCCCTGTATGCCAGCTGTCATATTGCACTTCTGTGCTTTTCAAGGTCCTGTACTGGAAGGTCAAAAGTGTTTTCTTTATTTTTTGTGTTTCTGTTTTATGTACTACTTCTGTGAAAAGTATTATATACCTATTACAGCACAGTACTATATAGCTGATTGCGTTAGTTGGGCACCTAGGCCAACTTTGATGGCCTTAGGAACAAACTGGACTTATGAGCTATGTAGAGGATTTACTGTAGATGAATATTTGCTGATTGAGTGAAGGCAATACGTTTGTCTAATAATAAACCCGTTGACCATCTTAGTCAAGGATTTACATTTCTATTTTAGTGCTCACTCAGCTTTTACCCTAGTTATTCATTTGAATATAGGGGATGTGCCAGTCTCTTTGGAAGAAAACTGTTAATTCATGCAAGAAATCATGCCTTGCTTCTCTTCCTTCAACAATTCGATGGCCTCCCGTTGAATTGGAATAAAACTAAACTGCTTATCATGGCCTAGGAGGCCCAGATGATCTGCACCCCTCCTCACCCCCCACCCAGACACCTCACTCTCTCTGCTCCTAGATCATGACATCCAGCACATTGGCCTTCCAGCTGTTTCTAGAACAAGACAAGTGTTCTCCCCAGACTCAGGACCTTATATTTGCTGTTTCCCTTCATCTTCTCTCGTATTGTTCTTTCTGCTGTAAAATGAATAAATAAAAGACAGAAACAGACGGAAGACACAGCAATTAAGGCCGATTTAATTCAGGAAGACTGGTTTCCCAGGTGGCGCTGGTGGTAAAGAGCCCGCCTGCCAATGCAGGAGATGTAAAAAAAAAAAATGCAGGTTCAACCCCTGGGTCGGGAAGCTCCCCTGCAGGAGGGCATGGCCACCCACTCCAGTATTCTTGCCTGGAGAATCCATGGACAGAGGAGCCTGGCGGGCTACAGTCCATGGGGTCACAAATAGTCGGACCGACTGAAGCAACTTGGCATGCATGGTAGGGGAAGACATCAATAGAACACCAGGCTCCCTTTTGAATACTACAAGACCAAGTGGGAATTTGTATCCGAGGAGCAAGTGGAGGTCAATGGATGGAAGATTACTAAGTTAGACATCAAGGATTAGGGAAATCCTGGAACTGACTTGATAGGATAAACTCTGAGATACATTTTACATTCCACACCTCCTATGCAAGGTGAGGATGAAGCTGCCCTCCTAGGGCTTTGCCTGAAACTGCAACCTTTTAGACTTCTTCCCCATCTCGGTCCAGCTGTGCTTTCAGGAGTCCTCCTGAGTGCATGCCCTTCACATATTGCTTGTACAGAGATCCCCATCTCAGGATCTGCTTCTGGGAATCCTGGCCTAGGAGCCCTACACAGGCACACCTTTCTGCTGGATGTATCTGGGTACAGAATTGCTGGAGCAGAGAATATACCCGTGCTCAGTTTTCTGAAGAGTTTGCACAAATTAACCCTCCCACCAGTGGTGTATGAGCGTGTCAGTTACGTCAAATCTTTGTCAAAACTTGCGAAAAGTCTTTTCCTCCATTCCTCATTCTTTTCAATGGACCCTTTTCTTATTGATTTTTAGATGTTCTTTTATATATATACATATTCTTGATATGAGTGCTTTCCTAGTTCTTTGCAAGTCCTTTGCTAGATATGACCATAAATATTCTAGTCCCATTCTTAATTTTGAAAAACACAATCATCTGTGGACACTTATCTTTTTTTTTTTTACTTTTCTAGTTGTTATACCTTTTATTTCTTTCTCTTACTTTCTGCAATACCTAGGTCCTCCAGTATGAGGTTAAGCAGAAATAATTATAAACAGCATCATTGTCTTAGACCCAAATTTGACTTTCACTACTTCAATGTTTTAAGGAATGTTTGCGGATGAGGTTTTGTAGATAGATTCTGTACAATTAAGAAAGTTTCCTTCTATTCCTAATTTGTTAAAAATGTATGTTTTGTTTTCATGATCAAGGATTGAAGTTAATCAAGTGATTTTTGTGCATCTCTTACAAGGACCATATGATTTTTTACCTCTTTTCTTTTAGTGTTAAAACTAACCTTGGTTTCATGGATTCCAGCTTGGTTGTGGTGTATTGTATATTGTTGGATTTAATTTGTTATTTTCTTTTTTTAAGAGCTTCTACATCTATGTTCGTGAGAGATTTGCAAAATAACTTGGCTCTCTTGTAATGTCGCCGTCAGGTTCAGTACTGAAGTTACGCTGGTTTCATACATATGTCATGAGGCCGTCTCTCTTTTTCTAGTCTGCAAAATTTCATGTAACACTGGGTTCTTTACTCCTTGTATATTTGAAAGAATTTATCTCTGCATTTTTCTTTTTTCTTGGATATTTGATCTCTAAGCATTCTGGCTGGCTTGGCTAATTTGTGATCTTTCACATATCTCTTTTTAACCGGATTAAAACTTTAACCAGATTTTATAGTTGTTCTTGGTAAGATGGAGGTTTGATAGAACTGAGTCATTTCAAGGCCTTGTTTTTAGGGCCATGTATAAACGAATAGTTGGAAACATTTGCACGCTAGTATTTAATCACGAAGGACCTTGGATTCTAGAGACTATTAAACAGTGGGGATCCCTGACAATTTTTGAGTAGACAGATCAGACCTAAAACTAGGAAAGGAAATGCGGCAATGATGTATAACATGAAAAGAAAGAACAGGTAAGAGGTTATTCCAAAAGTTCCCTGAAAGCAAGATTCTGTTTAGGAGAATGCCAGCCAAAGTATAAAAGATTTCCTTTCAATTCATGATTCTCCAAGTGGGTCAAGAAGCAGCAGCTCGCCTGAGAACTTGTTATCTGCACGTTCCCAATGCTGCCCCAGATCTATGGAATCAGAGTGTCTAGAGGAGATGCCTTACAATCTGTGTTCTGACAGGCCCCGGGAACCATTACTTTATACGAAGGGTTTCCCTGGTGGCTTAGAGCAAAAAGAATTCGTGCAATGCTGGAGACCCAGGTTCAATCCCTGGGTTGGAAAGATCCCCTGGAGGAGAGAATGGCAACCCACTTCAGTACTCTTGCCTGGAGAATTCCACAGAAAAAGGAGTCTAGCGGGCTAAAGTCCACTGAATCTCAAAGAATCAGACACAATTAAGCAACCAATACACACACACACGCACACACACTTTAGACCAAATGTCATCTCTTCACAATTAGGGGTGACTGTATGATGCCAGTTGTGGCCAATAACATGTAAGGGGAAGTCCAATCAGGGTAACTGGAGGAAAACTTTGCTCCCCTAATAAACAGGACAGATGAAACGGGCTGCCCATTTCCCTTCTTCCTGCCATGAATGCTGACTGACATTGTGATCAGGAGGCAAAGGATCTGAGGGCTGAGAAATCCAACAGATTGAGGGAAGTCCACTGAGAATTTCAAATCCCACCAAGAAATTCTCATCAGAGACATATCTGTTCCTCTCTAACTCCCGCTGTCAGGGTACCTCACTGAATACGATTTCTTGCTTGCCCAGGGCTCTGTGGAATGAGAGAACAGTGATTTCTGCCAGAGCTGTCAATTCCAAGCAAGTGGGTGTGCCTGGCAGCTTCCGCCCAGAGCAGCACTAGCTCAGGGACTCAGAGCTCCATCCCCAAGTGTGCTCCAGATGGCAGCAGGGACCTCTCCAAGTCTCAAACATGCTTGGGTGGTATTTAGGACTTGTGTGTGACAATCCTGTTCTTGAGGGACTAGCCCACATTGTACAACAACAACAAAATCTCTAGTGGCAAAAAGTAGCAGAGTTGCTTACAAGGAGACTGCCAGGAGGCTTCACCCACATATCTGCCTCCTGGTCCAAATTTCTGCTTTGAGTGGTAGGGATCCTTTTGGGTCCCAAGCAGGTTCTTCTATGAATGAGTACAAATCCTGAATCACCTCCACAGAGAGTTTTTTGGAACCGATCACCCTGCTCAAAATTACAAACCCTCCCCTAAATTCCAGCAGGCATACTTCCTCATCTTTGCTTTATTTTTCAGCTTAGTACTTATTGCCATCTGGCATATGATATGCTTTACTTATTCAGATGTTTATTGTCTTTCCTCCTCCACTAGATTATAAGGTTTACGATGACAGTAATTTTTGCTTGTTTTGCTCATCCCTACAACCACAATATTTAGGAAAGTACCTGGCACTAGTAAATGTTCAATAAATATCTGAGGCTAGACACTTGTCAAGCGATTGGCTGATAGGTCCTGGAAAGTGGCATACCCTTTTCCTGCTTCCTGTCATTGTTTCTCTAGAGTATAAGCCTCTGGACTTCCTTTGATGCAAATCTGCCTGGCAATGCAGGGGACACCAGTTCAATCCCTGGTCTGGGAAGATTCCGCGTGCTGGGGAGCAGCTAAGCCCGTGCTCCACAACTACTGAGCCCAAGCTCCGGAGCCCGAGAGCTGCACCCGCTGAAGCCCGCTTGCCTGGAGCCTGCGCTTCACAACAAGGAAAACTGCCACAACGAGAAACCCGTGCACTGCAAGGAAGAGCAGCCCTGCTCACCACAGCCAGAGAAAGCCCATGTGCAGCAGCGAAGGCCCAGGGCAACCAAACATAAAGAAATCATGCAGAAACTAGGTTTAATCTTTATTTAAAAAATTAGACGCAGAGTCCACTACAGTCTATTCCATGTCAATAGAGACTGGGTGAATAATAATGAAAGTGAAAGTGAAAGTCACTCAGCACGTCCGACTCGTTTCGACCCCATGGACTGTCATGGAATTCTCCAGGCCAGGATACTGGAGTGGGTAGCCTTTCCCTTCTCCAGGGGACCTTCCCAACCCAGATCTCCCACACTGCAGGCTATGGATCAACAATAGCTATGATTTAGGGCTCGCTATGTAGCAAATGAACGCTCAGTGCTATAGATGCGCTATCTTCTTTAGTTCTCAGACAGTACTAGCACCTTTAGCCCCATTTTACCAATGAGAAGACGGAGGCTCAGACATCTCAGCTGGCTTGCTCAGGCTCTCCGGAGCATCAGTGGCACAGTTGGGAAGTAGATTTAGGACTATCTGACTCAGCCTGGGCTTTCACCTGCTGCCTCATTGGAGAAGTTTCAGCACTAGTTGACACATTCATGTTACCCTGATTCCTCCTTTCCTGCTAAAATGTAGGCATTTTTTGTGTGAGCCCAGAAATCAAATGACCAACTAGAGATGCTTTATCCAGAATTCCCTCCTGCCTGGAGAGATGATAGATGATAGACAGATGACAGCTAGAGAGATAAATAGACAGATTAAAAAATACTTGGCAGAAATAAAGTTCTAACAAATGTTGGCTGTTTAATTGTTAATGCACCTTTCAAAAGAAGAATGTAAAAGCATTTTATGTAGAATGAACACATTTCAGCAATTTTTTAAAAAAAATTAGTATCAAGACAGACTGTCTTGGATGTTCTATTTCCTAGAAACATCCTAATTTATTTAGACGTTAGGGACTTCATTGGTGGTAGAGTGGTTAGGACTTTGCACTTCCAATTCAGGGACTGCAGGTTTGACCCCTGATCGGGACCTAAGAATCCACATGTTGTATGGTATGGCGAAAATATAAATAATTTTTTTAAATAGACATCAGCACAGGTCTTAGAATTAGTGATAATAATAGTGGCAAACATTTAGAGTGTTTATTTATATGTAGGCTTAAAATCTGCAACACCGTTAGGAGCAGATAGAGAGGTACACTCAGGTTTAACCAGCTGCTTTTGAGGAAATGGCCAACACTGTTTACACACCAACACTGCCTGCTCCAGGAGCACAAACATGGCACAGAGGTCCTTACTTACCCACTGTCATTTCATGCTTTTACACCTTCACTCATACAGTTCTCTCTTGGAAATGCCACTCCCCTCTGGGTAGCACTCAGTTCAGTTCAGTTCAGTCTGCCAGTCGTATCTGACTCTTTGTGACCCTATGGACTGCAGCATGCCAGTCTTTCCTGTCCATCACCAACTCCCAGAGCTTATTCAAACTCATGCCCATTGCATCGGTGATGCCATCCAACCTTCTTATCCTCTGTCGTCCCCTTCTCTTCCTGCCTTAGATATTTCCCAGCATCAGGATCTCTTCCAATGAGTTGGTTCTTCGCATCAGGTAGCCAAAGTACTGGAGTTTCAGCTTCAGCATCAGTCCTTCTGATGAACACTCAGGACTGATTTCCTTTAGGATGGACTGGTTGGATCTCCTTACAGTCCAAGGGACTCTCAACAGTCTTCTCCAACACCGCAGTTCAAGAGCATCAATTCTTCGGCGCTCAGCCTTCTTCACAGTCCAACTCTCACATCCATACATGACTACTGGAAAAAGCATAGCTTTGACTAGATGGACTTTTGTTGGCAAAGTAATGTCTCTGCTTTTTAATATGCTGTCTAGGTTGCTCACAGCTTTTCTTCCAAGGAGTAAGCCTCTTTTAATTTCATGACTGCAATCACCATCTGCAGTGACTTTGGAGCCTAAAAAAATAAAGTCTGCCTCTGTTTCCACTGTTTCCCCATCTATTTCCTATGAAATGATGGGACTTACTTTTCTGAATGTTGAGCTTTAAGTCAACTTTTTCACTCTCCTCTTTCACTTTTGTTAAGAGGCTCTTTAGTCCTTCTTCCATAAGGGTGGCATCATCCGCGTATCTGAGGTTCTTGATATTTCTCCCTGCAGTCTTGATTTCAGCTTGTGCTTCATCCAGCCCAGCGTTTCTCATGATGTACTTTGCATATAATTTAAATAAGCAGGGTGACAATATACAGTCTTGACGTACTCTTTTTCCTGTTTGGAACCAGTCTGTTGTTCCATGTCCAGTTCTAACTGTTGCTTCTTGACCTGCATATAGATTTCTCAGGAGGCAGGTCAGGTGGTCTGGTATTCTCATCTCTTTAAGAATTTTTCACAGTTTATTGTGATCCACACAGTCTAAGGCTTTGGCATAGTCAATAAAGCAGAAATAGATGTTTTTCTGGAACTCTCTTGATTTTTTGATGATTCAGCGGATATTGGCAATTTGATATCTGGTTCCTCTGCCTTTTCTAAAACCAGCTCTTCTAAACCTGGAAGTTCACTGTTTATGTCCTGTTGTAGCCTGGCTTAGAGAATTTTGAGCAATACTTTGCTAGCATGTGAGATGATTGCAATTGTGTAGTAGTTTGAGCATTCTTTGGCATTGCCTTTCTTTGGAACTGGAATGAAAACTGACCTTTTCCAGTCCTGTGGCCACTGCTGAGTTTCCAGATTTGCTGGCATACTGAGTACAGCACTTTCACAGCATCATCTTTTAGGATTTGAAATAGCTCAGCTGGAATTCCTACTAGCTTTGTTCGTAGTGATTATTCCTAAGGCTTACTTGACTTTGCATTCCAGGATGTCTGGCTCTACGTGAGTGATCACACCATCATGGTTATCTGGGTCATGAAGATCTTTTTTGTATAGTTTTTCTATGTATTCTCACCACCTCTTCTTAATATCTTCTTCTGTTAGGTCCATACTATTTCTGTCCTTTATTGCGCCCATCTTTGCATGAAATGTTCCCTTGGCATCTCTAATTTTCTTGAAGTGATCTCTGCCCTTCCCATTCTATTTTTTTCCCCCTCTATTTCTTTGCATTGATTGCTGGGGAAGGCTTTCTTATCTCTCCTTGCTATTCTTCGGAACTCTACATTCCAATGGATTTATCTTTCCTTTTCTCCTTTGACTTCAGCATCTCTTCTTTTTGTAAGGCCTTGTCAGACAACCATTTTGCCTTTTTGCTGTTCTTTTTCTTGGGGATGATCTTGATCACTGCCTCCTGTACAGTGTCATGAACCTCCATCACTAGGAACTCCTATTTGCCCTTCAGAGTTTTCTTCTTAGGTATTGTGTTGCTTCCCATAGGAAGCCATCCTAGACCCCCTTCATCTCAGTGATCTATTTCTCCACTGTGCATCCAGACACACTGCTCTTACTTGTAATACACATGTAATGCACATGAATTGGTCCTTTTCCTTCCTTATAGTGTAAGCTTCCTGAGGCTTACATCTTTCTGGTGAACAACACATAGGGTAGTAATGCCTGGAACAAGAACAGTTAATAACTGAACTGAAATTGAAGGGACTACAGTGGAAATACATCACAGCATGACTTGTGATGGAACTGAAGAAGCCTACTAACTAACAAGGGGCTTCCCAGGTGGCCCTAGTGGTAAAGAATCTGCCTGCTAATGCAGGAGATGCAGGAGACACGGGTTCGACCCCTGGGTGGCGAAGACCTGCTGGAGAAAGGCTTGATAATCCACTCCAGTGTTTCTGCCTGGAGAATTCCATGGACAGAGGAGCCTGGCAGGCTGCAGTCCATAGGGTCACAAACAGCGCGACTAGACTGAAGTGACTGAGTGTGCACACATACTCTAACTAATACACCCAGGATGTTAGACACCCCTAATTCCTCCTGACTGGATGCTCTCAGGTATCATCTTTGCAATCTTTTTTCGAGTCTGTAATTTATTTATTTATGCTGTTCTGGGTCTTCCTTGCTGTGCACAAGCTTCCTCTGGTCGTGCTGAGCAGGGGCTACTCTCTTGTGCAGGGCACAGGCTTCTTATTGTGGTTGCTGTGCAAGATGGACTCAAGGGCACCCAGCCTTCAGTAGTTGCAGCACGAGGGCTCAATGGTTGTGACTTGCAGGCTTAGTTGCTCCACAGCATGTGGGGTCTTGGTTCCTGGACCAGAGATTGAACGCATGTCCCCTGCATTGGCCAGCGGGTTGTTTACCACTGGACCACCAGGTAAGTCCCCGAGTCTGTAATTTTTGAGCATATGCAATGGCTGTAACAGTGTTGTGCAGGGAGAAAAAGACAGTTTTCCTCTTGTGTTTCTCCTTTACGCTCATATTACTATCACATTCACACTCTTGACTCCAGATGGGTGTGGGTTTCCCCCACCAAGAAATTCTCTGAGACTCCAGCTGAGTATCTTACAATCTAATTGAGTTTTGATACCCTTAACATGGTCAGGTGGTCTGTTATTCCCACCTCTTTCAGAATTTTCCACAGTTTATTGTGATCCACACAGTCACTGCAGATGGTGATTGCAGCCATGAAATTAAAAGACGCTTACTCCTTGGATGGAAAGTTATGACCAACCTAGATAGCATATTCAAAAGCAGAGACATTACTTTGCCAACAAAGGTCCGTCTAGTCAAGGCTATGGTTTTTCAGTAGTCATGCATGGATGTTAGAGTTGGACTGTGAAGAAAGCTGAGTGCTGAAGAATTGATGCTTTTGAACTGTGGTGTTGGAGAAGACTCTTGAGAGTCCCTTGGACTGCAAGGAGATCCAACCAGTCCATTCTGAAGGAGATCAGTCCTTGGTGTTCATTGGAAGGACTGATGCTAAAGCTGAAACTCCAATACTGTGGCCACCTCATGCAAAGAGCTGACTCATTGGAAAAGACTCTGATGCTGGGAGGGATTGGGGGCAGGAGGAGAAGGGGATGACAGAGGATGAGATGGCTGGATGGCATCACTGACCCGATGGACTTGAGTTTGGGTGAACTCCGGGAGTTGGTGATGGACAGGGAGGCCTGGTGTGCTGCGATTCATGGTGTCGCAAAGAGTTGGACACGACTGAACGACTGAACTGAACTGAACCCTTAACCTGGAGATAGCATCACATTCCACAGAATGAGAGCTCAGTCCCACAAGTCTGCCCCCACCCCACTTCAGACCACAATCGCAAGTCCCAGGTTATTGATTCTGACCTAATGGCTATAAACCTGAGATTCCCAAGACCTGTTTCTTGGGTTTGATTTGTTTGTTAGAGCAGCTCACAGAATTCAGGGAAACACTTAGGCTTCAAGTTTATTGAAGGATATGATAAAGGATGGGCTTCCCCAGTGGCCCAGGGATAAAGAATCTGCTGCAATGCAGGAGCCACAGGAGATACAAGATTGATCCCTGAGTTGGGAAGATCCCCTGGAGACAGGCATGGCAGTGCTTTTGCCTGGAGAATCCCATGGACAGAGGAACCTGGCATGCTATAGTCCAGAGGGCCACAAAGAGTTGGACATGACTGAAGCGACTTAGCATGCATGCAGGCATGATAAGGGATAAAGATAAAGATGAAGAGATACATTAAGGTGAGGGCAGGGAGGGTTGAAAGGGCAAGAACTTCTGTCCCCGTGGAGTTGGGGTGTGTTACCCTCCTGGTGTGTGGATGTGTTCTTCAGCCTGGAAGCTCTCCAAACCCTGTACTGTTGGGATTTTTATGGAAGCTTCCTTACATAGGCATGAGTGACGAGTGAGTGACATCACTCAGTCGTGTCCGACTCTTTGCGACCCCATGGACTGTAGCCTACTACACTCCTCCGTCCATGGGATTCTCCAGGTAAGAGTACTGGAGTGGGTTGCCATTTCCTTCTCCAGAGGATCTTCCCGACCCAGGGATTGAACCCAGGTCTTCTGCATTGTAGGCAGACGCTTTACCGTCTGAGATACCAGGGAAATATATAGGCATGATCAATTGTTAACTCCATCTCCAGCCCCTGTCCCCTCTCTGGAGAAAGGAGGGTGGAGATTAAAATTCTAAGGTAGGTTCTAATCACATCTTGGTCTTACTGGCAATGGAACCCAACCTAGGAGCCCACTAAGAGTCACCTCATGAGAACAAAAGATGCTCCCAGAGCTCTTATCACTTAGGAAATTCCAAGGGTTTTAGGAACTCTGGGCCAGCAAAGGTGATGAACACCAAATGTAGATTTCTTATTATAAATTGCAATACCAAGCATAATGTGTTAAGTATAATCAGGATTAAAGGGAGCTATAAACATGGTCCTCGAACTACTCTGCATGAAAGGAAAAAAATGACCCAAAAGAGGGACCTGGAGGCTGAAATCTGCTTATTTCCTAGCCTAAATCTCTAGCAGGTAGTGCTGAAATACTGCATTTGGAGAGAAATTTGACCCTCTCATAGGAAACACTTCAAACTCAACCATTTAATTATTTTAGGTCTAGACTAAACTCCTTCCCTGGGTCTCAGACACACAACATTGGAACATTTCAGCCAAGAGATAAGCTGATTGGCATTTTAATGGATTTCTCTGCAAGAGGATTGACTCAGAGCACCCATCCACAGCTTGTTCAACTATCCAGGGATGCAAAAGGCTTGGCCTGAAACTTTCCAACATTTTTCTAGAAGCTGTCTCTGCAAAAATGATAGAATACTGTCTACATGTCTGAAGTTCCGCAGGCACTATGCAAGGGAGAGACAGTGTGTTTATTAAACAGAGGAAAGTTTTGCTTAGGAGTATTGGAAGACAGCCAAGAACTCAAGCTCTTTAAGGCTTGAGTTTTTTGGGAAAATTATTAAAATGAAACGAGTCTTTCCTTTGATAAATGGGTTGACCCGCCTTTCCTGATTTCTACCTCTGTAATCTGCCATGAATCTCATGTCAAGGTCAACTCTCTGACCTCAGAACACAGAGGGACTCTTTATCTCAAACTGGTACCTGAGTATCACTGGAAAACGGTGACTTCAGCAAAGCTAAGCAGATTTCTTTACAACGGGACTTCTCAAGTCTTCCGTCTCCATGATGTGAACAGAGTATGCAGTGTTTCCCAAGATTATTTAACCATGAAATCACTGTCTTTCTTCTCTGTGGATATTTCATGGGGCTATCTGGCCACAAGTGCACACTCTGGGATAATCAGAAATTTGATCTCAAGTTTGAAGACTTTATAATAAATGCAAGAAGCCCAGTACAGAAGATTACATATGGTATGACTCCACTGATATGAAGTATCCAGACTAGGCACATCTATAGGGACAGAAAGCAGATTAGTATCTGCCAAGGGAAGGGGTGAAGACACGGAGAGTGAGGTGTGACTGCTAATGGGTAAGAGGTTTCACTTGAGGTGATGAAATGTCCTAAAATTAGACTATGGTGATGATGGCATAATTCTATAAATATATTTTAAAACCATGGAACTCTATACTTTAAACAGTATGGAATTTTATGATATGTAAATTATATGTCAACAAAGCTGTTAAATTTTTTTTTACAAAGATGATATAAAGATCATTTCACTCCTACCAATTAAAGTAGTTCTTTCTTTACTTTCCCTTTCTTCTTCTTCTTTTTTTTTTAAATCTCTTTTCTCTCCCTAACCATTTTTGGTCTGTCATACAAGTTCAACCCCTTCCATTATTTTCTAAGGCTAATTTTACTAATAAGGAATATATATGTGTATGTATATATATATGTGTGTGTATATACACTCATTTAATATATATATACTCATTTAAAATTACATTTAAAAAAATTACATTGAGTACTGACTTCCCTGTTAGCTCAGATAGTAAAGAATCTGCCTGCAAAAATGCAGGAGACTCAGGTTCAATCCCTAGGTTGAGAAGATCCCCTGGAGAAGGGAATGGCGATCCACTCCAATATTCTTGCCTGGAGAATCCTCATGGACAGAGGAGCCTGGCAGGCTACAGTCCATGGTGTTGCAAAGAGTCGGACATGGATGAGCAACTAACACTAAAAGGACACAATGAAAAGTGTAAAGTGAGAAATAAATGCCTTCATGTCTTTCTGAACCTCTGTCCCACTCTCAGAAGTAACTGTGGCCTCCTACAGTCCCTTTAGAAATTGTTTTCACATCTGCAGTCTCTGTTCATAGGGTGCCTATATTTTTACACAAATTGGACCAGACTTGATTCTGCATTTTGTTTGTCTCATTTAGCGTTGCATTTTGGAGATCTTTTCATGTTTGTACATATAGACCATTTACATCTTTCAACAGCAGCACAGCGTTCATTGACTATTTATGTCGTATGTATACTATCGCTTTTCTATTAAGAGATATTGTCTCCAGATGTGAGTAGTTTTTGTTTCATATGTTTTGCTATTACAAACTGTGCTACAATAAACATCTTGGTGTGCTGGTGCTTATAAGATAATAACTTGCAAGTGTTCAGAGGTTAAAAGCCACATGACTTTGGATATGAATAAATGTGACTAGGATGCCTTGCAAAATCATGTCCCCACATATAATGCCATCCTCAGGGGATGAGATGAGAGAGCTGGCATGGATGTTAAAAACTCTCCTAGCCCAGGACAGGTTCTAATCTCTCTCACTCCACAGCCCCAACCATACCCAAGCACTGCCCAGGCTAACATCTTATTGTTGTTGTTCCGTCACTAAGTCATATCAGACTCATTGCGGCCCCATGGACTGTAGCACTCCAGGCTCCGCTGTCCTTCACTATATCCTGGAGTTTGCTCAAATTCATGTCGATTGAGTCAGTGATGCTATCTAACCATTTCATCCTCTGGTTGCCCCCTTCTCCTCCTGCCGTCAGTCTTTCCCAGCATCAGGGTCTTTTCCAATAAATCAGCTCTTTGCATCAGGTGGCCAGCATATTGGAACTTCAGCTTCAGCATCAGTCTTTGCAATGAATATTCAGGGTTGATTTCCTTCAGGACTGACTGGTTTGATCTCTTTGCAGTCCAAGGGACTCTCAAGAGTCTTCTCCAGCAACACAACTTGAAAGCATCATTTCTTCGGTATTCAGCCTTCTGTCTGGCCCAACTCTCATCCAAACATGACTACTGGAAAAACTATAGCTTCGACTATACAGCCTTTGTCAGCAAAGTGACATCTCTGCTTTATAATACACTGTGTGGTTTGTCTTGTACCAACACTGTAATGATGTGTTTTATTCTTGGAATGCCACCTTCCTCACTGGAGGATGCTCACCTTACTCTGTTCTCTGTAGTTTTCCTTCTTGATAGCGAGGGTTTGAGCCAGAGACCCAATCAACACGCAAACATGCAAATGGGCCATTATTTCCCTGTCCAAGAAAGGGCCATGTCAGTTCACATTCTGATTTTATGATTCTCTGACTGCTGGTCTTAGTCCTTGCTTTGCATTCCTACTTAACCTCGAATAAAATCACTTAACTTCTGACAGCTTCTGTCACTGCATCAACTTAAGTAGCTGCTGGGGGTTAGTGGCAGAAGGTGGTGTCAGCCAAATGCAACATTTTCAGTATTTGCATGTGTGAAGGGACATGGAGGTGGGCAAAATACTAAATGGCTATTTTTTAGTTTTCAGGGAACCAATAAAAGTATGGCTAGAATAACACCGTAAACATTTTAGTTCTCTTACTGATGGCTCGATACAACTAAAAGGGATGTGGTTTGAGCTGTGATGTAGGTTGTCACTCTTCTTTAAATTTTTATTGGAGCAGAGTTTTACAATGTCATGCTAGCGTCTGCTGAAGAGCAAAGTGAATCAGGTATACGTGCACATATATCCCCTTTTTATGGGTTTCCTTCCCATTTAAGTCACCGCAGAATATTGAGTAGAGTTCCCTGTGCTATAACTTGCTACTTTTAAGAAAGAACTTTTGTGGAATAGAAAAATCCAAGCCTGTCTAAGGCTAGACACACTTACACTATCAGAATCAGGCCCGGTTGTGTCACATACTTAGATTATTGGAAATACCCTGCTTCTACTCTCTTTACCATATTGCCTTCTTCTGAAGCCAAATTTCGAGCCCCAGCTGAAATAGAGTTTTGACACCACATTATCCTAAGTGTTCCGGAAGTGCTATCAAATGAAGAGTAAATACTTCCTGTTCTTAAGCTTTTGATTAAACACTTCATAAGAATTAGCTCACTTGCTTCTCAAAAGAACCCAATGATGACAGAGACTGTAATTATTCCCATTTTACAGAGAAGAAAATAGAGACTTAGAGAAATGAAGTAGCTGGCCTGATCTGATCTTTCTAACAAGGGGTGGAACTAGATATCAGTCTCAGGTGAGCCTGACATGCATGCAGGCTCCAAGCCACAGGGTTGGGTGGAGCCTTGAGGTGGCCTTTTCTCAGCCCAGGCTCTGATAATGCCACATCTTCTCTCCATAGCTGGACCTCACCCCACGTGCTGTTCTCAGCCTCTGAACCCAGTCCTAACAGTCTCAGACCAGGGCTCAGAAGTCAACATCAGTTCCTCCTGGTGGCCGGTCCAGCTCACCATGAACCCAGGACTTTTCTCAGCACACGCTCTTTTCCAGGCCCTTCAGCATCTGCCTGAGCTGTATCTCAGTGACGTGTCGGGCACTTCTACACCATGCATCCCTCCTCCCAGCTTCTCCCAAACTCCTAGCTCTCCCTGCAGGACTGTGTGTCTGGACTGCAGCTGTTTAGTTGGTGAGAAATGTCACCGTCAGAGCTCTTCCACATCCTAGAAGACAGACGTTCTGCTGTTCCTGCTCTGCCCCGTTACTCACTCTGGCTTCTCACTGGACTTTCCTTTGGTGCCTACAGTTGGGTCTGCCCGCCCCAGCACCTGCTTCACTTCAGGACAGGAACTAGTTCTAACCCCAGCCCTTCTTGGTCTGGCTATTTTTGGTGTCCTTGAGTGGTCTGCAGACATGCAAGTTCTGAGATATACAGTCACACTGAGCCCCATGCATTTCACGTTCCCCACTTCAGAACTCAGAGGCAAGAAAGGCCATAGGTCTTTCCTGTCCAGAGAATGTGCACCTCCAAAGAGAAGGGCGACTTAGGGAAGCATGGCCAGCTTTCCCAGGTGGTACTAGTGGTAAAGAACCCACCTACCAACGCAGGAGACATAAGAGATGCAAGTTCGATCCCTGGGTCAGGAAGATCCCCTGGAAACGGACACAGCAACCCACTCCAGTATTCTTGCCTGGAGAAGCCCATGGACAAAGGAATCTGGTGGGCTATTGCCCATAGGGTCACAAAGAGTCGGACCCAACTGAAGCGACTTAGTGCACAAGCGTTGCCCAAGAAGATGAATAATTTAAGGAAAGATGGCCAGGCAAAGAAAGATAAAATGAGTCTGTTTCTGAGGCATTCTATAAGTGACATCATAAGGAGTCAATGTTTTCACTGGTATCCTAATGGATATTCCCATGAATAGACCAAATGGATGTGGGGGAGAAGGGGAGGGGAGGAGGAAAGTCTGTCTGCCTTGAGTGAGTCCCAAGAACATTTCAGACCACAGTTTCTCATCTCCAGATGCAGATTGTGAAAGTGGTTTGTCGAATCTAAAACAATGGTCAACACTGGAGATTTCCTGAAATTAACTTGGTATTAAATGTAAACACTATTGATATTATGTGTACAGTAGATAACTAATGAGAATCTATTGTGTAGCATAGGAAACTCTACTCAATGCTCTGTGGGGACCTAAATGGGAAGGAAATCCAAAAAAGTGGGGATAAATGTATATGAATAGCTCACTTTGCTGTTCAGTAGAAAGTAACACAACATTGAAAAGCAACTAACCAATAAAAATTAAATAAAATAAATAAAAGCAGAAAACCACAACTTGGTGTTAACCAAGTTAGAAGTCCAGGGGTGACAGGCCTTACAAGAAATAAACATCATAAAAAATTTTTTTTAATTTTTTATTGAAGTTTAGTTGATTTTTAATACTGAAACATCATTTTCTTAATTAGCACAGTTTCAGTTTGGACCTATATGGTACCTAAATGCCTCATATGAGTATGCTTGCCATCATATGTTTTAGGTTCTTCCTTTAAACTTACTTGAATTTTTCTTTGAACAACAAAATGGAAAAGCATTTTAAGAACAGTTTCTTTGGTCCTCATCTTAGTCTATTCATATGTCTGTTTTAAACATTTAAAGGAGAAAGTATCTAGGGAATAATCAAATTGTATCTGGTGGGATAGTTCCCCCCTGATGGGAGAGTAGATGGAATTGGGGGATTTGAAGCAACCCTAAGAATATAATACCATGCTACTGAGCTACAAAAATCCTGCCTGATTTGTAAATTTGTGTTTCCATGGCAACACAAGTGTGTAGTTAAATAATCCTCACTCGTCTACGACTGAATTCCAGCAACTCGTCCTAAACCTTCATCCTATTCTAATCCACAGCTGTTGCCATGGAAATGATCAGATAAGATTCAGTCCTAGAGGCAGATGGGCTCATGGTGGAAGCTAAGTCCTGGCCTACATATATAGCCCCCTGAAATATTAGGTGTTGTTTTGATTTGTTTCCCCCCAATCTTTGAGTCCCAGAAAGCAGCTGCCTCTGATGAGAGGTTAATGCAGTACAATGTCACAAAAGTCGTTTATGGGGTCTGCGCATCTGGAACAAATGGGAAAAAGCTGATTCCAAAATACTGCTGGGAATGGAGAAACTGGAAACGCTTTCCTTTGACTCATTTTTGGAAACTTGGTCTGAAAGAGCATCACCCTAGGGGTTTTCTCGTGGGAGTCTGCATCACAGAAATGATTTTCTCGGTCTGTGTCCTCACCCCAGGAGGAGAATAGGTCACACCAGGCCATTCCCTGGGCTTTGCCAGCGTGGGAGGGGCCACTTCATCCTTCTGTTCATGAGGGGCTTCAGTTTCCATGGTTGATGGCAGTTTATAACACATCTCCGGGGTTCACTCTGGTTGTGTCAGCAACGACCTAAAAATGGTGTGGTGCCTCCAACAACATCCTTGTATCACGTGCATTCTCACAAACAGATTCTTTGGGGAGATTTAAATTTAAATAATTGTTCCTAGGTAATGTCCCAGTGAAGTTATGTTTTGTTAAAAGTAGAAAGAAGTGGCACCTTGTCTCTTTGGTTTGAACAGTGTGATTTCATAGGTTGCGGTATCTTTGCCACATACTTCACTTGGGGTAGGGGTTGAAGCCAGCCCCCCAGAGCAAGTGCGCCTTTCATTAAGGCAGATCCCCTGTCATGTGTGAGCCCTGATACATCATGAGAAGAGGATAAAGCTCACAGTAAAATTTACTGAATCCTAGAAGTGGAAGGATTCATGCAGCCTTACCGTTACACAGCCTACATAGGTATGCAGCCTACCACTCACACAGCATCTCAGACAATTCCATTTCGGGGAGCAGTTTTCAGATGCAGAAGTTGAGACCAAGGTTTTCAATGCCTCACAGCTTAGGGACCCTTCCCACTCTGCCACTGGTTTAACAAAGGGCCCAAGAGTCCTGGCTAGCTTTCCTTTCAGTCTCCTTATCCCAGGAAGCTCCAGCTGAATTCCCATATAGTAAGTCCCCTACATACGAACAAGTTCTGTTTCAAGAGTGTATCTGTAAGTCCAATTTGTTCATAAGTCCAGCAATGTTAGCCAGGGTATCCAACTAACACAATTGGCTATATAACACTGCACTGTAATAGGTTTCTAATACATTTCACACAAATAATACATGAAAAAGAAACACAAAAGACAAAGAAAACATCTTTAATCTTACAGTACAGGACCTTGAGAAGCACAGTCGTCACTGCAACAGCTGGCACACAGGGGCTGGCATGGAGTGAACAGGCAAGAAGAGTTACTGAGGGAGGAGGAAGAGGAAGTGAGATGGTGGAGCTGAAGGATTGTTGCAACAGGAGACGGAGGGTAAGCTGTGATTTTGCTCACGCTTGACATTAATGAAACACACATTCACATTTTTGAAAGTTCGCAGCCTGAGCATTTGTATGTACAGACTTACTGTGCTGTAGTTTTTACTGTTTATTCCCTCCTAGAAGTTTTACTCGTACTTGCTACACATCACTTCATAAGTTTTCAGTTACATATAATCTGTTCACCAAACACCTGTTGAATTAATGTATGTGTTACAGGATTGGAGACAGGGCAGAGGGTTTGGAATAAGAAGCCACCATTCACCTTGTTCGATGACACCTTTCATCATAGTTACAGAGCAAGAGAGTGACAGCTTTTAGAACCTGCTTAGCACGTTCTGGGCAAGTAGTATATTTTAGGAGGTAAAGGCTATGCTTTTCAGTGACATGAAATAGAATTTCACTCTTGCTCTTCTCCTCTCAGCTTCCATAATTGTAAGTGATGTTGAAGAGAGACAAGAGCTGAATCATTTCTCACATGAAAAATAAAGTGAAAAATTTGAACTGAAAGCTTGCCATGAAGGTAGGATTTCTGTGGTTCTCACCAGCGCTACAAAGTTGCATTCTATTTCACTGAGCAACAGTGTAGCTAGGTAGCCTACCATTCATGCCTAAACACAGCAAAAGGGTGGCCCAGAGGGGAAGACTCCACACTCCCAATGCAGGCAGCCAGGGTCCCATCCCTGGTCGGGGAACTAGATCCACATGCCGCAACTAAGAGTTCACAAGCTGGAACAAAATATCCTGAGTGCCACATTTAAGACCCAGCACAGCCAAATAAATGAATATCTAAAAAATAAAAATAGACAGTGTGTGTGCTCAGTCCCTAAGTCATATCTGACTCTCATGACTCCATGGACTGTAGCCCGCCAGGCTCCTCTCTCCATGAGGATTCTCCAGGCAAGAGTACTGGAGAAGGATTCCACGCCCTCCCCTCCAGGGGATCTTCCCGACCTAGGGATTGCATCCACATCTCCTGGGTCTCTTGCCTTGGCAGGTGAATTCTTTACCACTGAGCTGCCTAGGAAGCTCCTAAAAATAAACAGAGTGTGAGCCAATGCAGACAGATTTCTGGTGCCCAGTATGCCCATGTCCTACTTGTGTTAATTCAAACATTGGGGACACCTTGTCTTTCTGAAGCTGAAGTCTATCTAATTTCAAAGAATACTGTTATGTGCAGGAATATGTACTTATTACTATGATGGGGAATCATGTCACTTCTACATCCATAAGAAGTTCTGATGGGAAGTTTGCAGTTAACTGGAGGAAAATGGTTCCATATGTGGCCATGCCAAGTGTCCCTCTTCAAGTTCTCCCTCTCCAGACCAGATCAGGTTCCAAATCCCCACTAATGCACCCCTGAGTATCTCTCAATTTCACCCTCTCCCAAGCCACCAACAAATCTAAGACAATTATAGTGGTCTTGGTCCATCTCCCAGATTCCCATTTAGTGCAGGACCAGGCAATGTTGTTGCTGTTGTTTTAAATACACCTAAATCTGATCTGGCCCCTGTCTTGTTTAAAACCTTTCGATGACTCATCTCTGCCTTAGACTAAAATCCAAAACCCTCGCATGGCTCTGCATGGAGCGTCATGGAGTTTCATAGGCCTGGGCAGTGCTGGGGGCTGTAGCTTCTTGCTCTCTGGCACCTTTCTCATTTTTAGAAAGAGCTGTTTGTCCTCAGCTGAGGTTTAGCCATGGCTGACAAGGAAGATCCCAGAGTTTCAAGCACTAACTGAGACTTTACCTCAAGCCACGAAGAGCTATAACTGAGGCTGGCTGCAGAAACAGCGCATACAAGACACAAGCTTGCTATCCGATCTCTTTCAAGAATCCAGGTGCTCCCCAAATCAGGTGCAAGCCACACATCTAAGAGGCAATGCGCGCAGCAGTGGCAGGCTCTCCATCACTGTCCAGCAATTCCACACGCTGGGCAAAGGGCAGTTATTTATAAATACTGTGTTCCTAATGAACTCTCAGTGCAGCCACGGCCCTTTAGTCACACAATACATCATCTTTCCAGGGTCCCAGGGCCTATCTCCTCTCCCTTTAACTCTGCCCTTTGTCTTCCAGTTGCAGTGCTGAGGGTTTATGGCCATGGGAGCACCTCTTTCCATACAAAGGAAAAGAAGGTCAAGTAGGTGTGACCTTGTCACCTGCCTCTGCATCATTCTGACTTATCCCCTAACTAGACCAAAAGCAATTAGATGGGCAGATCCATCCTTCTTCAGCTTATTACAGAATTGCTCAGAGCTCCTACATCTTCCCAAAGAAACTGTAAAACCCTCATCACATCACTGAAACTCCTTTCCCATCAGGACCAACCTGCTCCTGAAATCCCATTAAAAAAAAAAAGCTTGACGGTGCCACATCAGGGTCTGGATAGAATCCAGAATCACAGGGGCACTTAAAAACGGGACACACTTTCTGGGAATAAAGTTAGCTAAGCCATTTTTGTTCTTTTTATCTCACTGTGTGAACTCACCTGTCACTCAGGAGGAGGATCCGGGAGTTTCTTCATGCTCACATACCTTCACTGGAAACTGAAGAGGGGTCCGGGTTAAAGTGATTTCTTTCACCCTCACCCCCAACTCCCAGTTTCGACTACTTCTTCATTCAAACCTGCAGTGAGCACCTGCTGTATGCCATCCTGGCTTCTGGAAGCCTGGAGATGAAAGAGAGACACTGTTTATGCCCTAAGGCTGTCCCAGTTCCGGACAAGATACAGAGAAGGGTGCCCCCGGAGTTGGACAAATAGAAGGAGCACTCTCCCTGAAGGACCTTACTGCCTAGATCAGGGCTGCTAATACTCAGCCACTGGTCACTTGTGGACACTGAGCCCTTGAAATGTAACTGAGGGGCTGCATTTGTAATTTTCTTCTATTCCAATTAACTTCAAAACCAATTCTTCCTCCTATGAATGTGCACACATGTGCTCAGTCCTGTCTGACTCTGTGACCCCAGACTCCTCTGTCCATGGGATTTCCCAGGTAAGAACACTGGAGCAGGTTTCCATTTCCTTCTCCAATACTTGATTTTATTTCTAGAAAACGTTAAGTATGCTTGAAACAACTCGGGAAGGTGAGTCTCCTTTTTGAACGCTGTGTGCTTAGTCACTTAGTCGTGTCTGACTCTTTGCCATTCCATGGACTGTAGCCTGCAAGGCTCCTTTGCCTATGGGGATTCTCCAGGCAAGAATACTGGAGTGGGTTGCCATGCCCTCCTTCAGGGGATCGTCCCAACCCAGGAATAGAACCCAGAGCTCCTGCATTGCAGGCAGATTCTTTACCAGCTGAGCCACCAGGGAAGCCCTTTTGAATTCTAAATGTTATGAAATATAAGTGTGGATCAAGTATTTCTGATGAGAATTTAACATCCAACTTGAGATGTGCTTCAACTGTAAAAGACGCACTGAGTTTCTAAGACTTAGTATGAAAGGAAGAATGTAAAATGAATAATGTACATGTTTCTTAAATGATAATGCCTTGGCTATGTTGGATTAAATAAAATATATTATTAAAATTAATCACCTAAGATTTATAGTTTTCCTTTCTAAAATGTGGCTACTAGAAAATTGAAAGTGACATCTGTGGCATAGATAATACTGGATAATGGTGCTCTAGAAGAAGAGATAGTCAAGGAGACAGAAAATTAAAACTTAATGGGCTAAGCGTGAGATAGAGAAGTAAGGGACAAATAGCTGGGGTATTCCAGGGGATAGAATGGGTAGGAGTTCATAGGCCTAAGAAAGTAGAGAAGAGAAAAAAGAGAGTCCCAGCTAGAGAGATACCTTGACATGGGCAAAGACATGGAAGTACAGATAAATTGAAGGACCTTGTACACCAAACTGAGAGACCTAAGCGTTAATCTAAAGATGATGAGGGGCCATTGAAATACTTTAAGGAAAGAAACGGCATCTTCAGAGCTGCATTCTAAAGTGATCTCCCTAACGGCCATGTGGAAAATGGATGGCCCTGTAGACACCCCTCCGTCTAAAGAGAGCAAGGCTGAAATCCCTGGCTCCTGCTAGAAGGCACATTGAGGGAAGAGCAAGAGGACCGGAAGGGACCACACAGTTGGCTGCTATGCTGTAAGGATGATGAAGTCATTTAGAAATGAAAAAGGAATTTGATTTTGTTGTTGGTGTTACTTCCATTTCTGAAAAAGATCTAGTCCTTCTTAGAAAGTGCAGACCAAACTTGTGAAAACAAACACTCATATTTCAGAAGGCAAGTTACAATTGGAGAGCCCTGAAAATATGAGCTTCTGACAAACCAAATCAACTAATTTATATCCTGGGGCATGAAAAATGCAATTACGAAACGAAGAAAAAACTGTTCGTGTTGTGAAGACAGATTTTCCAGGATTATGTCCAACCTTGATGCTACTCGGATCCTGTTGATCTGACTGCTCTGTGTGGAGGGGCCTGCCTTTCATGTTGTAGGCCTTGGGACTCTCCAGGCAAATGCCTTTGAATACAAATATTTCAGCTTTTCCTTGGAACTCTCATTAGTTTCTGACTTCATTATTAGTTCAAACCTGAATTTATTATTCATTTCCTTTTACTTCCCTACCAGGAGGTCAGAGGGTTTTTTTAAATAAGGAAATGTAAATTGCTGTATTTCTGTTTTTCCATTAAATGCCAACCACTTGAAAATTATGTGTTATTCTATATCTCCCAAGAAAGATTGAATGAATCAGAATTAAAGATGCGTAAAATGCCTCAGGCCTCTTAGAAGAATAATGTTCTAAAAGCACAACATAGAAATACAGATTTATAAGTACCACAGAAAATTGCCCCGGGTTTAATCAACACAAATGGTCACCAGTTATCAGGCAGTTCTTCTTTGACAGGTTGGGGGCAGAAGTCAGACGGCCTGGTCTCCATCTTGCTGTGTGTCTGGCCTCGGTACCAAATGGGCCATTCACTTAATGGCCCTGGGCTTGCATTTCCTGGTGTGTGAAATTAAAATAATAATATCTGCCCTCTGTACTCCAGGGGGCTAGTGGTAGAATCAAATAAAATATCCTCTATAAAACCAATTGGAAAGCAGGCGCTTTTCATTGCACATCACCAGAACCGGCACATGTAAGATTATGGTGGCTGCTGCTGCTGTTGCTGCTGCTAGGTCGCTTCAGTCGACTCTGTGCGACCCCATAGATGGCAGCCCACCGGGCTCCCCCGTCCCTGGGATTCTCCAGGCAAGAATACTGGAGTAGGTTGCCATTTCCTTCTCCAATGCATAAAAATATGGAACGCTTCACGAATTTGCGTGTCACTGATATTTTATTTCTCCAGCTTTAGCACATACCTCCGCATATGGCCCATCACAGGTTCTCAATAAATATTGTTGAATGGAACCATTCTTTCTCGGGGAGTTCTTTTTCTGACAGAGTTTTGAGAGATCCCCCTCCATATACTTCTTTTCATGAATTATTTTCTTAAATTTGTTTTTATTACTATTTTTAGATTTTTATTGTAGTATAATTGCTTTACAATGCTTTGCATTAGTCTCTGCTGTACGACAAAGTGAATCAGCTATCTGTATACATACACCCCTCCCTCTTTAACCTCTCTCCCACCCTCTCCATCCCACCCATCAGGGTCATCACAGAGCACCGGGTTAAGCTCCCCGTGTTATCTAGCAGGTTTCCACTAGCTATCTATTTTACACGAAAGCTTCTGCACAGAGAAGAAAACCACAAGCAAGGTGAAAAGACAGCTCTCAGAATGGGAGAAAATATTTGCAAACAAAGCAACTGACAAGGGATTAATCTCCAAAATATACAAACGGCTCCTGCAACTCAAGATTAAAACAACAAACAACCCAATAAAAAAATAAAAGAGCATAAGACCTAAGTAGATATTTCTCTGGAAAAGACATATATCTAGCCAAGAAGCACATGAAAAGATGTACAACATCCACCCCACTAATTATGAGAGCACTGCAAATCAAAACTACAATGAGGTATCACCTCATACCAGTCAGAATCAGTTCAGTTCAGTTCAGTCCCTCAGTCATGTCCAACTCTTTGCAACTCCATGGACTGCAGCACACCAGGGCTCCCTGTCCATCACCAACTCCCAGAGTTTACTCAAACTCATGTCCACTGAGTCGGTGATGCCATCCAGCCATCTCATCCTCTGTTGTCCCCTTCTCCTTCTGCCTTTAATCTTTCCCAGCATCAAAGACTTTTCAAAGGACTCAGTTCTTCGCATCAGGTGGCCAAAGTATTGGAGTTTCAGCTTCAGCATCAGTCCTTCCAATGAATATTCAGGACTGATCTTCTTTAGGATGGACTGGTTAGATCTCCTTGCAGTCCAAGGGACTCTCAAGAGTTTTCTCCAACATCACAGTTCAAAAGCATCAATTCTTTGGCGCTCAACTTTCTTTAGAGTACAATTCTCACATCCATACGTGACTACTGGAAAAACCATAGCTTTGACTAGATGGACCTTTGTTGGCAAAGAAATGTCTCTGGTTTTTAATATGCTGTCTAGGTTGGTCATAACTTTTCTTCCAAGGAGCAAGCATCTTTTAATTTCATGGCTGCAGTCACCATCTGCAGTGATTCTGGAGCCCTAAAAAATAAAGTCTGACACTGTTTCCACTGTTTCCCCATCTATTTGCCATGATGTGATGGGACCAGTCAGAATGACCATCATCAAAAAAATCTACAAACAATAAATGCTGGATAGGGTGTGGAGACAAGGGAACACTCTTGCACTGTCGGTGGGAATGTAAATCAACACAGCTCCCCTGGAGAACAGTATGGGTGTTCCTTTCATGAATTCTTAAAGCCAGCTTCCTTCATCTCCAATTTGTGCACCTTAGCCTTTGATTTTTCAAAGCTGGCTTTCTGCGCTAATTCCTCTCCCAGACCCTCTCTTTTAAACCTCGCTTCTGGCTGAGAGCTGCCTCCAATTTGGCCTCAGTTAGGGCTTTCTCTGGTCATCCGAACTTCGTTTCCTGCTCCTTCCCGTCTGAGTTCTAGGAACTCTGTGTCCTCCCTCTTCTTTTGGGGTTGCTGCTTAGCCACTAAATTATTGTCTGACTCTTTTGTGACCCCATGGACTATAGCCTGCCAGTCTACAGAGGGCTGTAGGCTCCTCTGTCCATGGGATTCTCCAGGAAAGAATACCAGAATGGGTTGCCATTTCCTTTTCCAGGACATCTTTCCCAACCCAGGGATCAAACCCACGCCTCCTGCCTTGCAGGCAGATTATGTACCATTGAGCCACCTGGGAAGCCTCTTCTTTTTTTTTTTTTTCACAGACTCACAAATGGCTTTGAAAATGTCAGTTCTCACTTAAACTCATCTGCTGCTTTTCCGGATTCTTCTTTTTCCTTTTTCCCCCTGTATCAGCAAATCCTTTGCTTCATTGTCAGTGAAACTCTTTTTCTTTTTTTACACAGTTCAACTTAACACTGTAATCTTTCTCATCACACGGTTTCCTTTTTGGGTAAACCCATTATTTTGACACTGTTTATAGCCTCCTTCCTTTTGTTACTTTCAGTAGACAGCTCTTATTTAATGCTAGGCTTCATGTTGATTGTTTCCTTCAAGGTTAGAACCACTACTGATGCTATAATATTTCAAGATTACACAGTATCTGGTCTCCAGAAACTCCTAGAAGTACCATGCATTTTGGAAAGAATGAAAGAGTAGGGCAGACCACCATTTCTGAAGCACAATTTGTGCTTACTGGAAACTTGAATGACATTACAATCTATACCCTGAAGTGTTAATTAGCCCCTTGCCTCACCAGATGGACTGCATTTCCAGACTGCAGGAGTACAAGCTCTTTCATATATTTATTCTGGCTATTCACTACTTTGCTTAGTGTTATCCCATTGTTCCAGTCCTTTCACCACCTGCTGTGAAGAGCTGACTCATTGGAAAAGACTCTAATGCTGGAAAAGATTGAAGGCAGGAAGAGAAGGGGGCAACAGAGGATGAGATGGTTGGATGGCATCACCGACTCAATGGACATGAGTTTGAGCAAAACTCCAGAAGAGTGAAGGACAGGGAAGCCTGGCATGCTGCAGTTTGTGGGGTCACAAAGATTTGGACATGACTTAGGGACTGAACAAATTTTTTAAAAATCCCATTGTTCTAGGCCAGCCTAAGGGACAAAAAGAGATGATGGAGAACCTAGTTACAATAGTAATAACTATAATAACATTACTAGATACTTCACCAGACAAGTCAGATATTCTTCTAAATACTATATATATGTTAGCTCATTTTATCCTCCAACAATTCTATGAAGCAAGCACAGTAAGTATCCCAGTATTATAGAGAGTTGAAACATTGGGTTCAAATAACTTGCCCAAGTGGCACCACTAGTAAGAGATGGCACATAAAAAGGGCACAAAGCCAAATTTAATTCACAGTTGTGTCTGCAAGAAGTTGGTCTGCTCATCCCAATGGGTTTACATCATTTCATAGCATGTGTCGGGGAAGGTGGTCCCTGGAAATCTGGTGATTATGTGCAATGGAGGGCAGTTGTAAGGACCAGAGGAAAATGAATCTGTGAACAAAAGCTGCAAAATGAAAGAGAGAAAACCTGTTTTGGGAACAGTTGTAAGAAGATCAAAGTTTCGGGTTTCCTAGCAGAAAGTACACACCATCACAGTGAGATAGTAGTAATTTCTGATGAAAGTGCTAGAATACAATCCTAAATCCGTGGAGTGCACAGGTCAAATGGTAGCTGCCAGTTCACACTGATGACCAAAGGGAATCACTATTATGGATCTACAGTCCACAGTGCCTGGACCTGTGATATCGACTCCATAGCAATTTCACTACCTGAGATTTCTTTTTGTTTCCATGGGTCACTCTGGAGTGGTAAGCAGGAAATAGAGGGGGAAAGGAATTGATTGACACAACGGAATGTATAAGCCATGCATATTAAATCATCCTAAATATTCTTCAAAAGCCGTGAATTGAATAAAGCCTTCTACAAGGAAACTCACGGCCATTACTCAAACATTTCTATACCTCTCAGTGGTGGTTTCCCTTCCACGATCATAATGACAACCATTTCTGAAGATTTTCCCAATCTTGTCCTAACTGGGACACCCCCATTCATCCTTTATGTTTCTGCTCACCAAATTCTGCTTAGGAAAGCCTTTCTTTACTTTCTGCGAGCTGTGGGAGATGCACCTTTCTCTGCACCCCATGGCATTTGTGCTTCCTTATGGCAGCAGTCAGCTTATTGTCTTATAATCCTTCATTTACAAACAGCATTGCTGTCAGCAGATTGTGTTTCCTGGACAGCAAGCCTATTGTATAGAGTCTATATGTTAGAGCTTTAATACTCAGAGTGAGGGTTACCATGCTGCAAATAGTAAAAAATAGAGGATAGATGAATGGAAACATGAATAAACAAGTAAATAAACAGGTCAACCTTCACTCTACCTTTCAACTATATTAAATGCCCTATTCAAACCATAGGCATGCCAGGGTTTGATTAGAAAGGGAGAATCACAAATGAATGAACTAGAATAAAAGATATGTATAAGAATTGGTCCTTACATAGTTGCAAAAGCTGATTAAGCAGTCTACGTAAAGCCATTGCTTCTTCATCTGAGGAGAAGGCTGGAGCCAGCAGTGCAAGCAATTGGGAGGGAAAGTAGACGTGAGGTGGGTGAAACCAGGACAAACTGGGACCCATGAGAACAGATTGGAATGCACGTCTGCCTCCAACCTCAATAATCGGTGATATTGTGCTGCCTTTCTGCCATGGAGTTGTATGCGTGCCTTGGCCAAGATTCAGAGCAGCTGACGCGGGAGATCCAGCTCAAGCCGAAGGGCAGGACTGATGCTCCAGGCCAACAAGGCGAGATGACAGCTCGTGGGCTACACTCATGCCTGATGATCTTAAGGATGAGGCAGTGCAGCTTCTCGTGGCCAAGCCTCACCAGCAACCATGGAATAAGGACAGGATTCTGGGGGAGGCAGTGCCAGCTTAGCCAAGTCTACCCTGCACACAGCCACCACAGTAGGTATACTATCACAGTCTACCCAAAGTGAGACCCAAGCACTGTTTTGCAGTTTGAGTTTCCTACTTAGGCAGGGCCCATGAGAATGGGAAGGAGAGAATTAGAAGAGCCAGAGAATGCAATTGCCAGGCAGCTACGGTAGATTGCATTATGGGCTCCAGCTTCTCAACCCTCTTTGCGTCTACACACTTGCATGCCTCACGGGGGACAGGTTGTACTTTCCTGAGCCTTGACTTTGGGTGTGGCCACGAAACTGACTTTGGCCAATAACACGGGTGGAAAAGTTAATGGAGTAGGTCTGTCTTAAGAGGCTACAGCTGCTTCCACTTTCCCTCTTTCTGTTTTCTGTCTCTGTGAGAAGATCCTAAGAGGGGACTCAGAAAGCACGGAATAGGGCCATCCTCCACTGCAGATGCATGAGTAATGACCGCTCGGTTTTAAGCTCTGTGTTTTGGAGTTGTTTGTTACACAACAATAGTTCATTGATACAACTCAAAGCGGCTCCCGTTGAAAGCCTCTCTCTGAGAGCTGTAGCTTAGCACTTGTGTGAGTATCACTACCAGCTTCAGTTCTCCACTGAGCATTCTTGTGCTTTGGTGCCTCCTGGCCATTGCTTTGTGCAATGAGCCCTGCAGGGTAGGGAGTGCACAGTGTGTGGGAAAGAAGATTAACTCTGATGTGGGCCACCTCTGGCCAGTCGTGGCACACGAGAGATGCACATTGATCAGTAGCCAGAGCCTGAAAATTAGGTGAAGCTGAAACAAGGAGTGCACAGAGGAGGTTAGCGCTTGGTCGGACTTGGAGTTTCTCTAAAGGAATTTAATTTTATTATTTTTTCAACTTTATTTATTTTTAATTGGGGAATAATTGCTTTACAATGTTGTGTTGGTTTCTGCCATACAACAATGTGAATCAGCCATAGGAACAGACATGTCCTTCTTGAACCTCCCTCCCACTTCCCACCCTATCCCACCCCTCTAGGTTGTCACAGAGCACCAGGCTTAGCTCACTGCACCATGCAGAGATGTCCCACTAGCTGGATAGTGGGACATTCACACATGGTAATGTATGTGCTTCCAACTGCTCTCTCAATTTGTCCACCCTCTCCTTCCCCTACTGTGTCCGTAAGTCTGCTTTCTATTTCTGAGTCTCTCTTCCTGCCCTGCAAATAGGTTCATCAGTACTATTTTTCTAGATTCCATATATATGCATTAATATATAATATTTGTTTTTCTTACTTCATTCTGAATAGCGGGCTCATCCACTTCACTAGAAGTGACTCAAAGCCACTTCTTTTTTATGGCTGAGTAATATTCCGCTGTATATATGTACCAGAGCGTCTTTACCCATTCAACTATGCCCTAGCTGTTGTAAGTAGTGCTGCAGTGAACACTGGGGTGCATGTGTCTTTTTCAATTTTGGTTTCCTCAGTGTGTAAGCCCAGTAGTGGGATTGCTGGGTCATATGGTCGTTTTATTCCTAGCTTTTTTTTTTAAGAAATCTCCATACTGTCTTCCATAGTGGCTGTGTCAGTTACATTCCCACCAACACTGCAAGGGGGTTCCCTTTTCTCCACATCCACTCCAGCATTATTTTCAGATAAGATTTGGCTGATGGGCAGCTGAGGACTGGCAGCTGCAGAGCTGCTGTATAAACAGCTTCTTCTGATGGTTCCCCATCACCTACAGGATAAATGTCAAATGCCTCAACAGGGCAAGAAAGTGCTTTTCTGACCTAGCCTCCTTGAACCTTCGGAGACCTCTCTCCGATCCCTCCTTGTTCCTCCTACTCTCACACACCTGCAAATTCTCTTTGCCTAGAATGTCCTTCTCTCTTCTCTCCTTAGCAAGCTCCTGCTTAATCTTCAGTGAAAGTGAAAGTCGTTCAGTTGTGTCTGACTTTTTGCGATCCCGTGGACTATACAGTCCATGGAATTCTCCAGGCCAGAATACTAAAGTGGGTAGCCTTTCTGTTCTCCAGGGGATCTTCTCAACCCAGGGATTGAACCCAGGTCTCCTGCACTGCAGGTGGATTCTTTACCAACTGAGCCACAAGGGAAGCTTATTCTTCAGAGGCTATCGCAAATGTCCCATGTTCTCTGTGGATCTCTCACTCTTTAACTACCTGCAGCCTCCTAACTCACCTCTAGGCAGAAGGAACACGCCTCCAAGTTGGCTGTGTTGCTACCTCCTCCGTTAAATATAACCTCTTATGGGCAGGGACTGGGTTTCCCTCACTACCACATCCTTCTTTAGCATTTAACCCAGAACCTGGCAGGAAAAAGGTGAGCAGCAGATTGTAGTTACTAAGTTGCTAAGATACATTTCAAGAGGATGAAGATTTTTCTCTACTGAAGTTTGTATTGCTATCTAAAACGGTGACCTTGTTAATTATCAATGGGTTTCACGGCAGAGATGTGAATTTTTCAACTCCTTTGAGAAAAGAGGTCAACTGGGAGTTAGAGAAGAGCCGGAACCTTAAAACATACCTGAAAAATCTCAAACACTTAAAACGACTACATTCCCATCTAATGCAAAATAGCTTAACAGAAGCCCACTTTAAATGAGCCACTTAAATGCTGACAGGACATATGCTTATCAAAGCTTTCACTTGGTTTCAGAGACTTCTCTCTCACACAACTATTTTTTTTCCTTCTTTTTCCAGAATCTTGTCTCGTTTTCCAAATACCGCTCACTCTTTCAGCCTATGAAAAAGCTGAAGTGATGTTTTCTTCTTCCTAAACTGACAACAGAGGAGCCAGAGCAGTACTTGGGCAAGAAAGCAGAGAGATCCCCTCTTCTTTCAGTTTCAGATTTAGCAGAAAGGATGTGCAGTCTTCATTGACCTTCATGCTTTCTGCCCACAGCCAGACCTAATCATCTGCCATGTCTAGGGGTAGCATTACACACCATCCAGGAGTGCTGGTTCTGTGTGTGTGCGTGTGTGTGTGCGTGTGTGTGTGTGCGTGTGTGTGTGTGTGCACACGCGCACTTGTGCTCACTCACTCAGTCATGTCTGACTTGAGTTTTTGCAACCGCCTAGACTGTAGCCCCGGAGAAGGCATTGGCACCCCACTCCAGTACTCTTGCCTGGAAAATTCCATGGGCGGAGAAGCCTGGAAGGCTGCAGTCTATGGGGTCGCTGAGGGTCAGACACGACTGAGCGACTTCACTTTCCCTTTTCACTTACATGCATTGGAGAAGGAAATGGCAACCCACTCCAGTGTTCTTGCCTGGAGAATCCCAGGGACAGGGGAGCCTGGTGGGCTGCCGTCTATGGGGTCACACAGAGTCGGACACAACTGAAGCAACTTAGCAGCAGCAGCAGCAGCAGACTGTAGCCCACCAAACTCCTCTGTCTCTGGAATTTTCCAGGCAAGAGTACTGGAGTGGATTGCCATTTCCTCCTCCTGGGATCCTCTTTCCTGACCCAGGGATCAAACTTGAGTCGCCACATCTCCTGCATTGGCAGGTAGGTTCTTTACCAGTAGTGCCACCTGGGCCTCCCTGCCAGTTCTCTGAATTCTCTGCAAACCACATTTCCACTTGGCCAGCTGTGTCCTGGGGGCTTCCCTGGTTGCTTAGTGATCAAGAATCTGCCTGCCAATGCAGGAGATGCAAGTTCAGTCCCTGGGTCTGGAATATCCTCTGGAGAAAGAAATGACAACCCGCTCCAGTATTCTTGCCCCAGGAAATCCCATGTACAGAGGAGCCTGGCCAGCTACATTGCGTGAGGTCTCAAGAGTAGGAAACAGCAACAGCCGTGTCCCACTAGTCATGATCAGTAGGGGGTGCTAGAGAGCGACTGTGAGGCTGCAAGAGGAGGCAGTCGCTTGCTTCTTTCTCTTGTCCCTTTCAGGCTCACTGAAGCTGGTGGTGGCAGCAGCAGTTCCGTCCTGTGTCAACAGACAAGTTTTCAGCATGTGCAGAAAATGGCTTATCGCATATTCCACCCCTTGCCCCACTGACGCCAGATGCAGCCAAGTGACATCCCCAGTAAAGATTCTGAGTTTCAATTCCAGGAATCCTCCTCTGAGTTTCTAAGGTTTAAAACAAGTTCCAGTCTTTTTAATTTTGTTCCTCCAGGCCTTCAAGGTGGTGGCTACTTTTCTGCGGTTGTAGCATCTTAAACCCTTAAGACAGTCTTCTTTTTCTTCTCATTTAACTAGGTAACAACTTTCTACTTTGCTAATAATTCTTGATATTAAATTCTTTCTGTTTAAAAAACTGGTGCATCTCTGTCTCGTGATGGAAATCTGGCTGATACTAGCTGGTGTTGGAAACTGTTCCAGCTGCCTGTTCCCTCCTCTGCACCCGCTGTGCGGCTTCCTACGCTGATGATGCCTGTTAAGGTGCCCTGATTGGCAGGTCCCATGCACACCCCTGGATTCTCCTCCTGGGTTCTGCAGCCCTCTCCCTGTGGTTTTCATGCTTGTCACAAGCTCCAGTTACCACTTTAGCCCCTATTCTGATCATGGGGGACCCAGGCTCAAGTCCCCAACACCTACCCTTGTACCATAGTTCACAGCCTTCTGTTCAGACTTTCCAAACCCCCAAACCTATGTTAAGTTCCCTGATTGCTAACAACTGGTTCCATGGTGGGGAGGTTTTGTTTTATAGTTTTCTTTTTCTGATTTCTGTGATGTGTAAATACTCCCACCAGGACCAGTTTCACTGAACCTAGAGTGGGGGCTGGAAACACAGTAGTACTCTATTATGTGGGTTTCCTAGGTGTCTCAGTTGTAAAGAATCTGCCTGCAATGCAGGAGACGTGGGTTTGATCTCGGGATCAGGAAGATCCCCTAGAGAAGGAAATGGTGACCCGCTCGAGTATTCTTGCCTGGAGAATCCCATGGATAAAGAAGCCTGGGGATTATAGTCCACGGGGTCACGAAAGAGTCGGTCGTGACTTAGTAACTAAACAACAAAACAACTCTATTATATAGTAGTTTCATTATAAGGATAAAATAGACACAATATCTAGTGTAAATAATAGAAATACATAGTAAAATAATTTAAAATTATGAGTTTTGAGTATATTCTTTCTTTTTAATGTAATTTATTTAGTTGTTTGGGCTTCCCTGGTGGCTCAGCAATAAAGAATCCACCAGCAATACAGGAGCCACAGGAGACATGAGTTTGATCCCTGGGTCAGGAATATCCCCCAAAGAATAAAATGGCAACCCACCCCAGTATTCTTGACTGGGAGAGCCTATGGACAGAAGAGCCTGGTGGGCCACAATCCACAGGGTTGCAAAGAGTGGGACATGACTGAAGCAACTTGGCACGCATGAGCACATTTAGTTGTTATTGCAATTAACTTGCATTTTTATTGTCTCTACTTGACAACTGGGTCACAGAATTTCTGAAAATTTAATTAGCTCCCACCAGCCAATGAGAGCTAGCTGTGATATAGCAAGGGTCAGTGCTGTATCTACAAAGTATCCCTCCCCCCTGTATCCATGGAACCCTGAAGCTATGTAGGGCAAGCACGATGTGGTAACCACCTCTCTGGGGAACAATAAACTCAGAACATCATTCTATTTCACGCCATCATCACAGCAACACATCTCAAATACAAGTCAGTGATTTGCGGGAGCATCCTGCAAGGCATACAAACACAGACACCCCAGAACTCCGGGGATACCAGCCTCCTACCATTATAAAAGGATCCTGGACTTCACTGGTGGGCCTGTGGTTAAGAATCCACCTGCCAATGCAGGGTACACAGGTTCAATCCCTGGTCCAGGAAGATTCCACGTGCTGAGGAGCAACTGAGCACATGGCACAGCTCCTGAAGCCCGAGTACCGAGAGCCTCCTCAACAGGAGAAGCCGCCACGGTGAGAAGCCGGTGCGCCGCAGCTGGAGCGGCCCCTGCTAGCCACAGCTAGAGAAAACACCGCACAGCAGTGAGACCCAGTGCAGCCAGAAATCCAAGCAAATAAAAAGGATCCCTCGGCCTTTACACAGAACGGCTGCAACTACGTCCCAAAATATAAGTAAGTATTTTAAAAAGAAACAGGTAGTAGAGATGTAGCTGTCATAAAGCAAAGGAGGAGAACACAAAGAGAAAGCCAGTTCATACTTCCATGAGGACTTCTCTGAGTCGCAAATATAATATCAACAATCATGACTGTAATGTGGAACACTGCTTCAGTTCTTGGTATTTATAGAATGAAACCCTTTGAACTGGGCTCCTCATTATTTCAAATGTCTTTTCTGAAAAGTCTGTGTGTACTGGTTGTGTTTCAGGGAACTCTAGGACCAAACTCTTGGGTTTCATCAAAATGGAAGGGATAAAGCTTTCACTGGACTTAATACCTGAATAATAAGAAATCAAGTTGTAACCTTGAATGAATTCCAGAAACAAATTAGTTGCTGATTTTGCAAGGCAGTTCAGGTCTGGAACAGCTAATGTTTGCCACATGGTAGGCACTGGTCGAAGTGCCACCTATCCAAAGAGGCAAGCACTATTTTACCCCCGTTTTACCGATGAGTATATGGAGGCATTGAATTGAACTTTCTAAGGTCACACAGTTAGTAATGGCAGAGGCAGGCATTCAACCCACCCAGTCTGAGTTTACAGCCCCTGACTTCTTCTCAAAGCCACTTAACCCTTGCTGCTAAGAACTTCCTAGAGCCGGAAGCTGCAAGAAAGAGTCTTGAGAATTTGCCATCTCCCCCTTTCCTGCCCCATCTCCATACATTCTTACTCCTGATCTCACAGCCTAGTTGTTTTGAAGGCTTTACTCTGTAATTATCACTGGCTGTGCTGAGCCTTCTTTGCAGGGCGAGGCCTTTCTCTAGCTGTGCTGCACGGGCTCTCTAGTTGCATCGTGCAGGCTTAGTTGCCCTGTGGCACATGGGCTCTTAATTCCCAGACCCGCATCCCCTGCATTGGAAGGCAGATTCTTAAACACTGGACCACTAGGCAAGTCAACTTAATCTTTGATTCAGAAAACAAAGACGGTGTCATCTGCCTGACACCCCTCCCAAACTCTTCGGACCCATGGTCTCACAAGTGAAAGAATCCAAGCTGGATGCGTGGTTTCTCCCCAGATGATATTAATACCAAGAGCTAATGTCCATGGGGTGCCTAAGTATAGCTGGGACGTGCTATACTTTCAGCAAGCGGTGGTCAGTAGCATCACTTATCACACTACCTCCCCATGTTTACTCTCAAAGCTATACTCAGATGTAGGTTTCATTTTGACTGATGAGGCGACTGAGCCTCCTTAAAGTTACAGTGCCCTGGAAATATCCCTTGGCTAGGCGGTGGCCAAGCAGAGCTGCAGAGATGCCAACTCCAGCCTCGCCCTTCTCCTACCTGCTCCCTCTCAAGAGCACTTCTCTGCGAGGAGGAGCCATGTTGGAGGGACCCCCAGGCACACATTACTCGAATTACGCTTAACTACTGCAGAGACTTATTATGCATTTTCATCTTCTTAGTGCTTTCTAATTAAAAAGGAGGGGAACATGGTGATCTTTTTGCTATGTAACGTCTGTTTTCTCTGAGTGGAAAGCAGAGGGCCCCCAACGAGAGCCTTTGCATAATAGAGCTCATTGTATTGCAATCAGCTGTTTAAGTGCAGAGTTCTCCAAGGTCCTTTTTTACTGGAGAGAGTTAATTAACAACAGTCACTAATCACTTCCCGGAGCTCTGTCTTGATTACCAAGAATATGTGGATCTACTTAGTCACCTAAAAATTTAAAGTGTGCCCTTACTGTAACAGGCTTTAATTAATGGTAATAATATTATTATTCCTATTTAATATCAATGGAGTGCTTACTAAGAACCAGGTGCTCTGCTATGTGATTTTTATTTAATCCTCACAAGGACTTTAATTAGAAGTAGTCACTATTGTTTTTCTTTCCACTTTGCCCATGAAAATCCCGAAGTAAAGGTTAAGGTGAAAGTTAAAGTTGAGGCTTGACTCTAGGTGTATGCAAGCCCAGGGCCTTGACGGCCTCCACATCCTAGGAAATAATAAATCATTTTGTTTTATATTATAACAAAACACGCCTTTACTCACCTAGCAGAGCTCAGAGTCATGACATCTAAGAAAATGAAGACACTTATAGCAATACACTGAAGTTACCAACCACCTGTGGGCTTCCCAGGTGGCACACTGGGTAAAGAATCCACCTGCCTATGAAGGAGAGGCAGCAGACGTGGGTTTGATCCCTGGGTCAGGGAGATCCCCTGGAGGAGGACATGGAAACCCACTTCAGTATTCTTGCCTGAAGAATCCATGGACAGAGGAGCCTGGTGGGCTACTGTCCATGGGGTCACAAAGAGCTGGACATTACTGAATGCACACACACCGTGCCAGCTAAGCCCATGGCAAGTAGCAATCAATTCTCCCAGGTGGCATCCCTAAGACTAAAACCTAGACAAGACAGTATGCTGGTGGCCTCTGAGTGGCCAAGTGGAAGCCCAGCTGAGTGGTGCAATCTATTAACTCTTCTAGCTGAGACTGGTCTTCACTGTACAGATCCTCCAGGACCAATAATCTGGTTGTATGGTTAGTGGGAACCAAACAAAGAACTTAGGATTAGAAGAGGAGTCCCCAGCCTCTGGGATCTAAAGCCTGATGATCTGAGCTGATGTAATAATAGTGTGTTAGTCGCTCAGTTGTGTCCAACTCTTTGTGACACCATGGGCTGTAGCCTGCCAGTCTCCTCTGCCCATGGAATTCTCCAGGCAAGAATACTGGAGTGAGTTGCCATTCCCTCCTCCAGGGACTCTTCCTGACCCAGGGATTGAACCTGTGTCTCTTATGTCTCCTGCATTGGCAGGCACGTTCTTTACCACTAGCACCACCTGGGAAGCCCAGTCTCTACCAAACTTGGTAGAAATAGTAACATTGATTATGAAGTGCTGCCCTAGATCTTGCTGGGAATATTTTATTAGTACATGAGCTGAACTTCCTTCTGAAAATTTGAAAACTTCTGAATTCTGGAAATGGTCTGGCTTCAAGGAGTCTTAGACCACTGTAGACCTGAATGGGGCAGTGGGCTGATGGGACTGTCTCTGTAAATAGTGCAGAGCACATGGAAAGGGCTCCATGAGTGTGAACAGGGCACAAGTGTGACCTGACACCAAACTGGGGTCCATGTCTCATTCCACTCCCCTCCCACCTGACCTTGATGAACTGCGTAACATTTCTCAGGCTCCTCATGTGAAGTGAAGATGATGGCCATTATGCCGACTGAATCAGTGGCTGCATGCAAAGCACTTGGTAAATCGCTTGGTACATCACAAATACTAGTGGTAGCTAATCTTACAATTATTGCACTCTGGCATAGATTAAAATTACCCTTTTATAAAGGATGCGGCATTAGAGCCAAACTCAGAAAACAAGGTGGTTAAACCTGTGTTGGTATTCCGAGAATTTTACAGAGAATAACAAGGCTACCCAGTGTATTAATCTAAGCTGACCTTTTGTGCCTTCTTTAATCAGATTAAAGTACTTTTTCATTAAAATAGTTTTAGTTTGTTTTCATGTAATGTTCTTGATGGATTCCCCACCCCCAGAAGATCGAAGACAAAAACAAGAATAAAAGGGATATTTCTTGTTTTCACCAAAACAAGCTGTTTCAGAGGAACAGGTGAGGATGGGAAGACTGGAGGAACTCAGTAAGGATGCTGTTCTCAGGACTGTAGGATTCAGCACTTTCTAATCCCTTCTGCCCTTGGTGGGGTGGCTGTGGACATGTGCCACTCACTCCCAAGAGAACTTGCTGCTTGCTGGGAGTGCCGCTGGTGGATAACTTCACGTTCCCTCCAGTAACATCCATTACATGTGTGCTAAGACCTCTCTTCCTCCATATGGCTGGCAGGTCCTAGGGCCAGGCCATCCCTGCCTTCAACATGAGATTCCTTTACTGGCAACTGGGGATGCCCCATTGTCCAGTCTTCACTTTCTTAGAACTGCAGTCTGAAGCTCATTCAACCCAATCCTTTCTCCCCTCTCTTCTCGTACAGATATCTGATCTGCAATTGGAATCTAAAGACTCCCCTCGCCCAGTTGTGCTTTCTCCTCCTTTTTTAGTCAGAGACAATCCCCACAAGTAAATATATTGCTCACCTAATCACTTCTAATTCCATCTTGGTGTTTGCTCCTTAAAGGACCCGAACTGACCCAAAGGACCTGGACTTTATTTCCCAGAATCCCTTGCCTTGGGAGTTATGGATGCTCTTGAGGTTTTGCCCCTGAGATGTTCTTGCAGAAGATTTGGAAAGAAGGAAGAAGGGAGACATTAATCTCTGTATGGCTGACAATTGAGCTCCAGCAGATTTGGGATTTTGCAATAACCTAACTCCACATTCCACTGTCGAATCACCAGGCTCATGGACTCAGGATGCTGATATTGGCAGCAGCAGAGAACCTCAGATCACAGTTGCCATGGCAGGGTTGCAGAGCTGTGCAGCGGCATCTCTTTAGCGCCTGCCCTTCCAACTTTTCCAATAATTTCACAAGCACCCATTTAAAAAAAATTCGATTTCTTTCTGTTTAAAACACCTGAGGTGATTTTCGTTTCTTGAACTAAATGCTGACTGATACAGCAAATGGATTTGCAAGTTGCAAAGTTAACTTGTTTATGCTCAGGGAAAATATTTAATAAAAGCTGTTACCTTCTAAGAGCTTCTCCAGTGGCTCAGTGGTAAAGAATCCACCTGCAATGCAGGAGATGCAATTAGATCTCTGGGTTGAGAAGATCCCCTGGAGGAGGGCATGGCAACCCACTCTAGTATTCTTGCCTGGAGAATCCTGTGGACAGAGGAGACTGACTGGCTGTACTCCATGGGATTACGAAAAGTTGGACATGACTTACTCACTAAGCATGCATGCATACACATAACTTTCTAAAACTTGGAAGTGAGACTGTATACCTACCAAACTACTAACTCAACAGGAAAAGATTATAAGGATGTAGAGGATTCCCTTGTGCTGGCTGCTCCCCACAAGGTGTTTCAAGAAAAATTGAGCTCCAGCAGGGATTTGCCAGAGAGCAAGCAAGATGGAAGGGAAGAAGTCATCCAGGGATTAAGGTTTTCACTTTGTTGGAAAAGGCAACGAATATATACCTGGTTTCCTTGAACCAGTCCTTGAGATAACCCTTGGTTATATGGGCAAAAGTGTTTCAGTTAGAAAAATAAACTACATGGCCATCCTATTTATGCCCTAAATAGCTAGAGAGAGGGGACTATTGTTCAAAACATTTTTCAAAGACCTATTGAATTGAGATCTTTTAGTTAAACAGTAAGTCAAACAAAAGTAGCCCTCATTGACTAAGGATCACATGAAGATGCTGCCTTTCAACTCAACTTAGTGTTTTAACAGGCTTTAGTGTGTGGCGCTATCAAACTCTGGAAGCGAAACAGAGCCGGACTCTATGGTCCTTCCCACCGTGTCCTCTGCCTGACTTTTGTCTGTAGAAGAACTTTAGCCAAAGGAGTTTAATTAGGGAAGTGAGAAAATGCAGAAACAAAGGCAAACAGAGAAGACCAAATAATAATAAAGCAGTCATTAAGCATAGCCAAGGACCATTAGGTCCTTCTCAAGGGCTGTAGATAATATTCTGAGCCATGTCCTGTGAGCTGTCTTATAGATACTGAAACCCCCACCAGGTGGAAGAAGTTAACTACAGGATGACCAGTCTGTAGCCTTGACCTAAGCTGCAACAATTCCAAGAACTGGCTTCAAGAGAACAAACTGACCGTGCAACTGCAGATTAACTGTACTTAAAACAATCAAGATGACGCTGGTCAGACCACTGCATGACCAATTGCCCAGATGACTGTCACCTGACTGTGCTGTTTCTGCATGTAGCCCCCTCCCTCCCCCGATAAAAGCCCTAACCCATTGATTGTCAGGATAGGGGGTCAAAGAGTTGGCCTTTGGACAGACATCCTCCTGTCCCCCAGGTTGCCAGCATCCAAAATAAAGTGAAATTTCTTTTCCATCAACCTGGCCTCTTTATTGGATTTTCAGTGGCAAGGAGCTGGACCCTTCAGCTACAGAAGTGTGATGGGTATAACAACAAGGTAGGCTTAAGGTAATGTCTAGGAGAGAACTTGGGGAGGGCTTCTGGCATACTTACTATACACAAATGGAGTTGTATTGCCAATGAAATTATAAAACTGGTTTGCAGACACTGTGGATTTTTAAGCAGGTCCCGGATCCTCCAAATTCTCACTTATAGAATAAGTTGTAAAAGCTGTGTCACGGCCAGAGGTGTCTTACTCTGCGAAAACTGCTTCAGATGTGAATGTGGCGAAGAAGGGAACAGCAGGAGGAAACTCTCAAGGTCAGGGTCAGGGAATGCAGAAGAATATGGCTAGGAGAGTTTTTCCAACAGAACAGAGCCAGTGCAAAACCAAGTAGCTAATTCCCCTGCAGTTTAACACTCAGAAAACCTTTGGGGATAGGTATGAATAAGCCCCATTTTATAGATGGAGAGACTAAAATTCAGACAGTTTGACTGATTTCTCCAGGACCGCACACAATTGACTGTGCAGATTTAAAGCAGGTTGCTCTGACTCTTGAATGGATGTTCTTTCCAGTGAGGTCAGCCATCTCTCTATCCAGGGAGCTTCAATTTGAGGATGTAGTTAATAATGCACCTGCTGGGTAGATGCCTGCTTGTCTAACCTGCCCCGAACATTCATGGGACTCATTGCTCAGTCCACCAGGAGAGGAGAAGCGCTCGCATTACTTGATTTATTTGCCTTATTTCTGAACAGAACAAAGTACTCACCACTGGCATGACTGGCCTCCTTATTTCATACCAGATTTGTTCTAAATGACTTCAGGCTGTTTCCCAAAAAAGCCAGACTTAAAGGACAAAGATTTACCACTGCACAAGTTATTCAAAAGAAATGTTTTAGGCTCTGGCCATATTTAGCCTCTATCTCTGAAAGCTACTGGGCAATTGAAAAGAACAAGGGGATCACTTTTCACTGGGTCTGAAGACCCCATTTTTAGCTACCTGGAAAAGGGACACTATAACCTGCATCAACTCCAGGGGACATCTTTTAATGACCAAGAATATCAGTGGCAAAGCCAATACTTCTCTCCAAATGCCAGATTAATAATTGGACACAAACTTCCCCGGTGGTCCAGTGGTTAATAATCCACCTGCCAGTGCAGGGGACACAAGTTTGATCCTTGGTCCGGGAAGATCCCACATTCTGTGGGGCAGCTAAGCCCGTGCGCCGCAGCTACTCAAGCCCTTGCATCTAGAGCCCACACTCTGCAAGAAGACAAACCACCAGAATGAGAAATGCGTGCATCTCAACTAGAGTGTAGCCCTCATCACCACGGCTAGGGAAAGCCTGCACAAAGCAACAAAGACCCAGTGCAGCCAAAGAGACAGTTTAAAAATTAAAAAAAATAATAATTGTACAAAATTGTCACACCCCTGCAACTTCTAAAAATTAAAATGAAACTGATATCAAGGGATATTTATTTGAGTATCTCCTTGACTTTATAAGAAGTAATAAGGACTGTAGTTGACTCCTGAAAGGGGCAGCCTAAACCTTTGTAAGGTCTCAAACCCAACCTGTCCCACTTCAAATGATGCCCACTTGCCAGTCTCTATCCCTTTTACAAATGGTCTTTTTTTCTTTTTTTTTTTTTAACGAAGGAAGGATGTTTTGAAGGCAGTTGAGTTTTCAGAACAGTAAGTGATAATACGGCCTCAGAGCAGAAAGGTCATAAATTACACTCTGTGATAGCCCGGCCGCAGTACATCCTTGAGTTCTCATGGGAAGTCATTGTATAGCAGTGAATAACGGGTAGAACACACAGTGTTTTCCTTCAGAGTTCACAATGCTCCATTCGTTCTTTACTCACAGAGCATTCACCAAACTATGTGAAGGGCACATCTGAGGGCCTTCTTTACATGACCAAGAGTATCAGTGACAAAGCCAATACTTATCTCCAAATGCCAAACTGGACACAAGTTTGCAGGACCAGAGAGCAAGACACGAAGCAATTACGCCCCAAGTAATCATTATTACTTATCAACAGGGAAAAAAAAACCCCACATTTGTGGGTACAGAGTCTGAAACTACTGGGTCAAAAGCCCACTGTAAACACCAACCCATTCTATCCCTTCTTTGGGCGTTTTTGCTAAAATCCAATAATGATCTGATGACAAATCTAACAAAGACCTTACACAAACCTGACTGCATATGGAGCTTGTCGATATGCATACAAAACAAACCAGTTCACAAAAAGATAAGACCTTAATCTTCCACCATCTTTTGGGGGGTGATCCACAAAAATTAAATTAAATCCGTACTTTCCCTATTCGCTGGGTTAGATTGTTAATAGGCTTGGATACATCTTGATTGGATCCTAAGCATAAGCTGAAAACTGAGAAGACATGTGAAATAGTTAATTTTGGGGAAGCATCTTAAAAGGGGTTCCCAAGCATAGTTGAGAATTTGGGGCAAAAAGAGATAAATCTTACAAAGGTGTGTGTGTGTGTGTGTGTGTGTGTGTGTGTGTGTGTGTGTGTTTTAAGAATAGGAATACATTGAAGTTATGAATTGCCAGAGGCCTGGAAGACTTTATCCCGTCACTTCTCTCTGGTCACTGGTTCACTGCTTTGGTGTGCAAGGCAATCTCAAGAATGCCAGGCACCTTCTTGCAATGTCTCACTCTTAGGGTTGTGCTACGTAGCATATCTGGGGGTGTCTATTATATTGGGCAGTCCATATCCCCTAAATGTGTGCACACTTAAGATGAGATGATGGGAAAAGATGTACCCATCACCATCTTTCCTTCTCTTTCATTTCCTGCCTCCCTAGTTCTTACAACCCTCCATGCTTAGCCAATACATCCTCCACCTCCATCTGTATGGTGGTTTGGTGAGTCTCCCCTTCTCCAGTGGCCCTCAGATTCCTCCAGCAGATGAATTCTCTTTGCCTACTCCAGAGATCATTTTATCAACAAGGGGAAAATTGAGCTGGAGCGGCCCAGGGACTCTGGAAGCCTGCACACAGCTGCTTGAGATGAAATGTCCTCAGTACAATGTGGGGACTCTTCTGGTGGGGATGACCAGGGGTCCATGTCCCTGCCATCCACTGTGCTACAGAATGCAGCCCCTTTCCCCTCCCGGGAGGTGGAGAGAGTGAGCAGATGGGGAATTCCAGCTCCTTCTTTTTAATCTTCCATTATTTCTTCAACCTGTTTCCCAAGCTTCAGGAGGTGAGAGAGGGTTGCTGAGCGGAATAAAGGAGGAGAGACTCACACCCTGCCACTCAGCATGCAGGGCCATTCCCTTCTCCTCTTTATACCTCCCCTCAAGAGCCTTACCGTTCCTTCTCCAAACCCCCTTCTCTGCTTGAAAAAATGGAGCTCCTTTAGTTACACCAGGAGTAAATAGCTGAGGCTGGGGAGCCACCTTAGATACCCACTGAGCCTGTTTTATTAGTTTGCTGTTACTCCTCACACACTTCTGTGCCCTGAGATGGTGCAAGTACACAGTCCCTCAGGAATGAGTATGTGGTGCTGGTTTAGCCACCAAGTCATTTCTGACTCATGATCCCATGGACCGTAGCCCACCAGGCTCCTCTGTCCATGGGACTCCCCAGGCAAGAATACTGGAGTGGGTATTGATTTCTTTCTCCATGGGATCTTCCTCTTTTGCATCTCCTGCATTGCAGGCAGGTTCTTTACCACTGAGCCACCAGGGCAGCCCCCAGGGATAAGCATTAGTACCTGCCTATTCTAGCATCTTTCTAAATGACTAGAAGACAGCTAAGAGGGAAGGGTCCAAGATTTCCAGTGTCTGGACATTCATCAGGGCTCTAAGAGAGCAAATGGAAAGAGATGGATCACAGAAAGGACTTACAAAACAGGATACCAGAACAAAAAAGTTTGGGATGACTTTTAACAGAGGTAAATGTGAAGTAAATGCTTCGGGATAAGAATAAATCCAGATTGGAAGCAAGAATTAAGAGCCGGAGCTACTGGTAAAAAATGGGCTCCATGAAGACTGCTGAGTCCGGGCATTAAGATTACACACATGCACCAGATACACACACAAAACCCCAGAGAGGTGGGTACTATTTTTATTATTCAGTTTAACACTCTGAGGTACAGAGAAATTAAGTAACTTGGCCAATGTCACACGGCTACTAAGTAACAGTGTATGTTAGCCTCTCAGTCATGTCCAACTCTTTGCAACCCCATGGACTGTAGCCCGCCAGGCTCCTTTGTCCATGGAATTCTTCAGGCAAGAATACTGGAGTGGGTAGCCCTTTCCTTCTCCAGGGCATCTTCCTGACCCAGGGCTCAAGCCCAGATGTCCTGCACTGCAGGCAGATTCTACACTATCTGAGCCACCAGGGAAGCCCAGCGCATCACAGAGTTGGATTCAAACCCAACAACCTATTGTCTTGAGTTTGCTTGTTATTTTTCCAACATTATACAAAAAAAAAATTCATTGATAACCTATGTCCATACTATTTAGCATCAATAATCTTGACAACCTTGTTTTATCCATATATGTGTATTAGTGCATCTTTTTTCTTGAAACATTTAAAAGTAATTTTTGTGACAGTTTGAAATGGAGCTGGACCCTACAGTCCCCCTCATCCACACACTCACACACACACACACACACACACACGCACACACTCACACACACTCACACACACCATGTTCTCTGCCGGCCTTTTGTCTGTGGAAAACTTTAGCCAAACAATAATTTTAATCAGAGAAGTGAGAAAACGCAGAAACAAAGGTAAACAGTCGAACAAGACTAAATAATAATAGTTTAGCCCTTAAGCAAAGTAAAGGACCTTTAGTTTCTCCCCAAGGGCTATAGATAATATTCTGAGCAGTATCCTGTGAGCTGTCTTATAGATACGGAAAGCACACCAGGTGAAAGGAGTTAACTGATGACCAGACTGTCCGCGGTAAAGAATCTGCCTGCCAACGCAGGAGATGCAGGAGAGGTGGGTTTGATCTAGGGGTCAGGAAGATCCCCTGGAGGAGGAAATGCACCCTACTCCAGTATTCTTGCCTGGAGAATCTTAGGGATAGAGGAGCCTGACAGGCCACAGTCCATAGGGTCGCAATGAGTCTAACACGACTGAGTGAGGCAGGGAGACCAGACCATAGCCATGGCATAAGCTGCCACAAATCTGAGAACTGGCCTCAAAGAAATGGGAATAAACCAATACTGGAACCAAAGACTAACTGTACTGAAAACAATCAAGTTGACATTGATCAGACCGCTGCATGAGTAATTTCAAGATGACCATCAGAGCTAACGCGCTATTTCTGTACAAAGCCCCTACCATCTGGATTGTCAGCACGGAAGTCAGTCTTGGAGAAGGCGATGGCACCCCACCTCAGTACTCTTGCCTGGGAAATCCCATGGCCAGAGGAGCCTGGGTAGGCTGCAGTCCATGATGTGGCTAAGAGTCGGAAACGACTGAGCTACTTCACTTTCACTTTTCACTCTCATGCATTGGAGAAGGAAACAGCAACCCGCTCCAGCGTTCTTGCCTGGGGAATCCCAGGGATGGTGGAGCCTGGTGGGCTGCCGCCTATGGGTCGCACAGAGTCGGACACGACTGAAGCGACTTAGCAGCAGCAGCAAGTCAGTCTTTGAGTAGGAGTCCACCCTCTCCACAACCCCCGTCATCCCCACATTGCTGGCCTCTGAAATAAAGCAAACTTTCCTTTCCACCAACCTTGCCCTTTCATTGGATTCAGAGAGGTGGGCAGCCAGACCGCCCGTTTCAGTGCCTATTTTTCAGGCCCCAAGGTGAGGCTGCAGTCTCGCGATACCTGCCGCCCTGCGGTTTTCCGAAGTAGAGCGGCGGCCATGATGCTGGGCCGGGATGGTTGCAGGGAGCCTGCTGCTCCCGACTAGCTGGCCCTGAGGGAGGGAGGGATGTGGGGGAACGTTCCTAGCAGCTGCCGAAACCATTTGTTTCAGGGATCCTCCCTGTTTCTCCCCGGCTGGGCACTGGCTGCCAACTTAACTGTTTTCCTTGGTGGAACAGAAACAGGCGTCTGGAAGAGCTGACAAACTCCAGGACTAAGTCCACCGGTATGCACCTGGGAAAATACTCTTTTGAGCTCAGAGTACTATTTGGGCATTTTGCTAATTGGTCCTGATGTGTGTCTGACGTTGAGACCATTTGCTAACGGGAAGCGCTGTTGGGCGTTCTTGTCAATTGGTTCTCACGTGTTAGGTATGGGGAAACGTTTGTGAGCACGAAGTGCTGCTTGGGCATTTTGCCGGTAGGTTCTGATGTCTGTATGCCATTGAGGACCATCTGTGATTACTGAATGTCATTTGGGCTCTTTTGCCAGTTGGTTCGGATGTATGTCTGACATCAAGGACCGTTTGTATTGGGAAAATGTTTGGGGTTCCATATTGATCATCTCCCCAGGATTTGTGATAGTTCTGTCTTCTGATGTGTGAATTCCATTTGTGTGATTGGTATCTTTGTTGTCTTTTGTCAAATGGGAAATTCAGGTTCAATGAGTTAGAAAATTTTTAGCTATGAAATTATGGCTCAAGAAAAGGATAGATGATTTTTTAACAATGTATGGCAGCAGTATTCGACTCCAGCGAAAATTGGTTAAGATGAAACTCCTTTTTTGAAATTCTGAAATTGGTTCTTTTTGCATATGCAGTTAGAGAAAGCTAGTTTGATAAAATACTGTTTTCAGAATTCTGATTCGGAGAGAACAAAAATATGCCTAATACAAAGCTTGAACTGAACTCTTATCATGTCCTTGAAATACAAATACAGTTCACTTTGCCTGAGACTTCAGCTTTGGGTTAATTAGTAGAACTTCAAAAGATTTTGGGTTCATTAAACACATACCTTGTACCGTATTAAATTGTGCTATGAGAAAAAATGTAGTTTTTGAGGTTATGGAATATGTTCTTAAGTTTGCCAATCAGAAAATGCTGGTATAATGTTCAAGGACTCTCTTCTTGGTTTTGTTAAGGTTTCTTAAAGGTTAAAAATAGTAGTACGTAATTAAAGATGCTAAAATGATGAAGGAAGCATTTCAATGTGTAAAGTAAGTAGGGTACGTAGGATATGCTGGCAAGAGAAGGTATAAAGACTGGAGATATTTTTATTGAGGAAAAAAGTAGAATAATTTTGTTCTAAAGCGGATTGCTAATACATGGGGAAAATAAGGGACGAATTAATCTGAATCCAGAAAGTAATAAAAGGTTTGTGAAAAAGAAACTTTGGGGAAAGAATCTTTTACATTGTCAGGATTGATTAAGAATTTAATTACATAAATTAATTGTGTTATTAATGTAAGCTGGTTCAAGACTGGAGTTTGGTTTTCTTTCTCTGTGAAAAGAACAAAGTTTTCCTGGAATATTGAACTGCTTGTGATAACAGATTGCAAGTTTCTTCTGTGGCTAACTTTGAGTATTCCAGAAGGCCCCTGAGGCATTTCAGAAGAAATATTAAAGTAACTGGGATTATTTGGTACATTAAATTACATGGAGAACATTGTCAAATAAAATTGATAAAAAATCTTAGGTTATACTTTGTGGATGTCATTAATGTAAATGTTCTAAAAGTTATTAAACAAATACAGGTTTTTGATAACTTTCAGGTCATGCTGCTAAACTGAGTAAAACATTTAATAAGCTCCAATGGAAAGCTATTATTTTGCTCTTAACCATATTTTTGATGCCAGTGTTTAGAATGGAAAAAAATTTTTTCTAGTGAAATTGTCTCAAGGTATAACTACTCACAATGTATATCACTGAGGAGTATCCAAGAAAAGGGAGATTTGAAATGGAGCAGAATGCTATGGTGCCCCTTCCCCCCTCCCAACATGTCCTCAACCTGTCTATAGCTGCCACACACCTCTCCTTACACTAAGGCATTCTTGTAGACTACTACTACTGCTACTGCTAAGTCGCTTCAGCCGTGTCCACCTCTGTGCGACCCCATAGGCGGCAGCCCACCAGCCTCCCCCGTCCCTGGGATTCCCCAGGCAAGAACACTGGAGTGGGTTGCCATTTCCTTCTCCAATGCATGAAAGCAAAAAGTGAAAGTGAAGTCACTCAGTCGTGTCCGACCCTCAGCAACCCCATGGACTGCAGCCTACCAGGCTCCTCCGTTCATGGTACTGGAGTGGGATGCCATCGCCTTCTCTGTTATAGTATACTACAACAGTATATCATACTCGAAGTATTTTTACATCATCCAATACTGAATCTATATTCAAATATCTCCAGCTGTTTTGAAAAAAGTTTTTTTTAAAATTAGAGGCAAAATTAAAATTCACACATTGATTTTTCTAATATTTCTAAGAAAAGCTGCTCCATCCCTTTTTTTCATGACATCAAATTTTTGAAAAGACCTGGCCAGTTGATATCTGGTTTTGTCTGAGTCTGCTCTGAAAAGACTGAACACGCTGTCCTTCAAGGGCAAAAATTCAAATCGCCCCAATACTGTGTTCACCCACTTGCCTTCTGCCAAAATACACACCCTGCCCCTACATGGGAACTTCCTGTGGCCCCCTGCAGTCTGCCATAATATTTAATATTTGTCTGTATTAACACCAGTAAGTTTCTGAATTTATATGCTTACTAGGGTTATAAGTTCTTGCATAAGGCCTGGCACAGAGCAGACCCTCAGCATATGTTTCTAAATAAATAAGCTAAATTTCTCTTTTAACTATTTTTAAAATCTCAGTATAAAAGCATTCAGAAAAGTGCATAAACTTTAAGTGAAGAGATTTAAGATCTTTTATGAACATACACCCTAGAACTGCCATCTGATGCAGATAAAAGCTATTTCCAGCCTGGCGGAAGGCATCCTCCTGCCTCTCTCAGTTCCTATCCATAAAGGTAGCCATTGTCTGGATTTCTGTCATTACAGGTCAATTTAACCTTCCCGTAAATATATGAATAATAGAAGTTTTTCTGTGCGTGGCTCTTTCACTCAAAAAAGTGTCTGCAGACTTATCCATATTGTTACATTGTTTTTCATAATTTATTATTCTTCAGTGCTATGTAGTATTTCACTGTGTGAACAAACCTCAGTTTATTCATTCATTGCTACTCTTTGGATTTATTTCCATTTTGGAGCTTTATGAAAAATGCTTCTAAAAATGTTTTCCCGTGTGCCTCTGTTGTATATAGATCCAGGAGTGGGATTTCTGGGTCATCAGGAATGGACATATTCTTCTCTAGTAGACACTGCCAGACAGTTTTCAAGGTATTTGTTCTTTTGTTTACACTTCCAAACATAGTGACTGAGAGTTGATGTCTTCTGTATGTTCCCAAGCACCGGCTGTGCTAGACTTTTTAATTTTGCCTGTTTTGGAGAGTGTGTAACGGCATGTCATCTGGCTTAAATGTGTACTTTCCTGTTATCGCCTTTCTGTGTTCCTATTGACCGTGGGTATATCTTCATTTGTGAGATGCTTGCCCAAGTTTTTCGTTGTTGAACATTAGGTTGATAATGTTTTCCTTAATTACTGATTTGGAAAAGTCCTGGATGCAGCACATTTCTTTTTCTGTGATTCACCCATGCACTGTATCAGTGGCGTCTATGGACATTTAAGATAGTTTCCTGTTTTATTCTGGGAGCTTTATTGCTTTACCTTAATACATTTAGATTTGTGATCTACCTGAAATTTATTTTTCCCCATTTAGATATCCAGTTTCTATATGTACCATTTACTGAAAAGACATTCTAAACTCCAGCGGCAAAATTCTGTCATAAATCAGGAGACCACAATATAAAGGCCTATTCCTGGGCTGTCTATTTTGTTCTTCTGGTATATCTGTCTACTGTTATAGTAACACCCCTCTGTCTTGATTACTGTAGCATTATAGTAAGTCTTGAAATATGGTATTAAAAATCCTTCAGTTTTACTCTATTTAAAGTTCTTTTTGTACTCTTCTTGGTGCTCTGCATAGTCATATAAATTTTATAACTAGCTTGTTAATTTGTACAGAAATATCTGCTGGGATTTTGACTGAGATTTCATTAAATTTATGGATAAATTGGAGACAATTTGACATTGTTACAATATTTAATATAATCACAAATGTTATCCATGACTCCGTTTACTTCTGTCTTTAATTTATTTCAGTAATGTTATATGATTTTATAAGTAAAATCTTGTAGATTTTTCTTTAGGTTTATTTCTAGGCATTATTTTTGGTGTTTATTCTAAGTATATGTTTTTAAATTTTCAAATTGTTCCTACTATATAGAAATGAAGTTTTATCTTGCCATCCTTAGATTATAGCCAACAACCTTGCTAAATTAACTTATTAAGTCTAATATGTTGCTTATTTTTTGAGTTACTTATATATGTTATCTACATATAACATGTCATCTGCAAATAATGTTTTATTTCTTCCTTTTCAATTTATTTTTCCATTATTTTCTTTGCTTTAATGCACTAGATAACACCTTCAGTAAAATATTGAATAAAAGTGGTGGTAGCAGAGATCCATGTCTTATTTCTGATCTCAGAGGCAAAGCTTTCAATATTTCCTCAACATGAGATTTGCTATACATTAAAAAAAAATTTATTTATTTGGCTGCCTCGAGTCTTAGTGGCAGCACATGGGATCTTCACTGTGTCACTCGGGATGTTTCACTGCAGTGCAGACTCTCTAGTTGTGGTGCCTGGGTTTCAGCAGGTGGGCTTCAGTATCTGTGGTACATGGTCTTAGTTGCTCCTCAGCATGTGAGATATTAGTTCCCCAACCAGGGATTGAACCTGTATCCCCTGCATTGCAAGGCAGATTCTTAACCACTAGACCACCAGGAAAATCCCTGCTATAGGGTTTTTATAGATAACCTTTTCCTTTGTCAGATCAAGGCACCTCTCCTCTATTTCTATTTTGCTAATAAGCATTTCTGTCATGGGTGAATGTGAATCATATTGCATATCTCATGCACTTGGCTTCCCAGGTGGCTAAGTGGTAAAGAATACACCTGCAATGCAGGAGATGTGGGTTTGATCCCTGAGTTGGGAAGATGACCTGGAAAAGGAAATGGCAACCCACTCCAGTATTCTTGCCTGGGAAATCCCATGAACAGAGGAGCCTGGAGGGCTATAGTCCATGGGGTTGCAAAGAGTCTGACACAACTTAGTGACTAAACAACAATCTCATGCACTTACTGAGATAATCATATTATCTACCCTAGTTTTCCATTTATTCAGTGAACTAATATTTAATTTTCAAATCCTAAACCAACCTTGCATTCCTGAAGTAATCCCAACCCAGATGAGATGTTTTATCCTTTTTATGTGTCACTAGGTTCCAGTTGCTAATATTTTGTTTAGGACTTTCACATCTGAGTTAATGAAAGAGATGAAAAACAATGCTTTTCTTCTAATGTATTTGCTCAAGTGTGTTATTAAGGCTATGCAACCCTCATAAAACAGGTTGGGAACAGGTTGGGAAGCATACCTGGTTTTTCTACTTTTTTATGCATGCTTACTTCTCCAAATCAGAAGTCCGTTTCCCCCTGGGTTTTTGGGGTTTTTAATCCTGTCTACCTTAACAACCCTAAATTCCAATTTTATTTTTCCCCACTTGCAAGCCTTTGTTCTCTGTGCTCTGTGACAGACGTCTTCAGATGTTCTGAGAGGGAAAGTGGTGACTGTGGAATTCACATTAATCTGTTCCTTTCCTTTTAGCATCTTGGCCCTTCAAGATACTTGGCTGCCCTGGTTGCTCTGTGATGGTTTCAGCAGCATTTTAAAGTCCAGATTGTATAGGTGTTGCTCCCAGGAGCAAGCTATTTCTTGTAACCAAAAAAAGAAGTGCAATTCTTGTCTTTAAAGTTGATGTCAGATTGGATCACCTCTCATTGTTCCTTCTTTGAATGAAAGGCTACTACATGGCAGTATCCACAGAATGAGGTATGAGGAGCTATGAAATAGTGCTTGCTTGACCAGACTCTGCAGTCAAACGTGGGCTTGAGTTACAGCTGCACCATAACTAGCTGTTTGACTTTGCGGAACTTTTCTCAACCTCAATATACTCACTTTAATGTAGAATAATAATATCACCCATCTCATAGGCTCATTGCAAAGGCTTAGTGAAATAATATGTGAGGTGGTTTCCTAGTGCCTAGAGCATGGTAATCATACAAAGCTCTAGCTGACACTGTAATATTCATTATTATTTGCACTGCTATCTATGCCCTTTTCAAAAATTATTTATTTATTTATCTGTGCCAGGTCTCAGCTGTGGCACACAAGATCTTCGATCTTCTTTGCAGCTTCTAGGACCTTTAGTTGTGGCATGTGAACCCATTTGTGGCATGTAGGATCTAGTTGCCTGACCAGGGATCAAACCCAGGCCCCCTGAATTGAGAGCGCAGAGTCTTAGCTACTGGACCACCGTAGAAGTCTGTGACATCTGTGCCCCTTTAGTATTTCTCTTCTTCAAACGTTGTTTAGTTGATCATTTATCCAAGTGTAGAAAAAACTGGGTTTATATTTCTTTATGTGCCTTCATATAATATTTGTTCACTCAGTAGATTAATTGAAGAGATTTAATTCAGCACATTGCTAGTGATGACTTACTTTATACCATTGATTCTAAAATAATGGTGATTTCTATCAGCAGCATTAAATCATGACCTTATCAGGTGCTTTTCCTTTAAGCCAAGTCTCATCTCAGTCCATGAAACCACTTTAAGTGGTCATCAGCCAATCTCACCTCCATCCTAAACCAAGCCAGGAAGAACCCAATACTTAAAAGGAGAATGATGGAGTCCGAGTATCTCTAAGGGCAGAGCCATAGCCATGCTGAAAAGAGAAGTAATTTTTCCCCGTTGTGATTTCATATTCCGTCATCTCTAGGAAAAATAAATGGTTGTACTAGAGTGATGAGTTTCATAAGTAGCCTGACAAAGGGACCCACAGACCATAACTGAAAAGGACACTCAGGCAGAAGGATCCAACTTTACCCTTGCCTGTCCAACTGAGCTTATCATCACCCCAGCACTTGCGAAGTGTTATCATCCCCTGGCTGGAGTGCAAGGCTCCATGGAACCTGGAGTATGAGACCAGAGTATTGGATAGAAGGTGAGATCTCTTGTGGAAGAGATGGATTTTCCCAAAACTTGTCAGACGGCAAGGGCTTAAGAGGGGTGTACATTGTGGTCCGGAGGGTAGAAAGATCAGTTTCATACATGAAGATGAGTCCTCACAGAGCAGTTCTAAATTTTACTAGGTTTTAAACATACAATTTGAGGGTCTTCATTGAAAAAAAAAGTACAATACTTAAGATACAAAACTTGGTTTCAAAGGTGATCATTTATTTAGAATGTAGAAGGAAATTATAACAGATTACAAATTTTAAAAAGTATTTAAATTTATTTACTACAAACAAAGTATAAATAAAGTCTTTTGATTATTTGACACACCTCTTAAATAGTGTTTGCCCATAGTTTTTAGCTATCTCTGGGATTTTGCATTATTTCCTGTAGAGAGAATAAGAAGATGGTTCAGTTTTTCCTTTAGTAAGTAAAACTTATTATTTTTTTTATTATTGAGAGATTACAAATTTTCTTTTAGCTTCAAAAAGTATTTTTGGTAAAATGCCAATAGTATAATAACTGATCTTCCTGAGTTATGCACTCGAGTTACCCACTCAAGCCACAGAATTTCAGTGACTGTCTTCCAATTTAAGATAACTAAGCCAAAAAGAGATTCTCCAGTACTCTTGCCTGGAGAATCCCATGGAGAGAGTAGCCTGGTAGGCTACAGTCCATGGGGTCGCAAAGAGTCGGACATGACTGAGCGACTTCACTTGAAAATCACTTTAAAGCCAAAAATATCAATAACCTCAGATATGCAGATGACACCACCCTTATGGCAGAAAGTGAAGAGGAACCAAAAAGCCTCTTGATGAAAGTGAAAGTGGAGGGTGAAAAAGTTGGCTTAAAACTCAACATTCAGAAAATGAAGATCATGGCATCTGGTCCCATCCCTTCATGGGAAATAGATGGGGAAACAGTGGAAACAGTGTCAGACTTTATTTTTTTGGGCTCCCAAATCACTGCAGATGGTGACTGAAGCCATGAAATTAAAAGACGCTTACTCCTTGGAAGGAAAGTTATGACCAACCTAGACAGCATATTGAAAAGCAGAGACATTACTTTGCCAACAAAGGTCCATCTAGTCAAGGCTATGGTTTTTCCTGTGGTCATGTATGAATGTGAGAGTTGGACCTTGAAGAAAGCTGAGCGCCGAAGAATTGATGCTTTTGAACTGTGGTGTTGGAAAGACTCCTGAGAGTCCCTTGGACTACAAGGAGATCCAACCAGTCTATCCTAAAGGAGATCAGTCCTGGGTGTTCATTGAAAGGACTGATGCTGAAGCTGAAACTCCAATACTTTTTCTACCTCATGCGAAGAGTTAACTCATTGGAAAAGACCCTGATGCTGGGAGGGATTGGGGGCAGGAGGAGAAGGGGACGACAGAGGATGAGATGGCTGGATGGCATCACTGACTCAATGGACATGAGTTTGAGTGAACTCCGGGAGTTGGTGATGGACAGGGAGGCCTGGCATGCTGTGGTTCATGGGGTCGCAAAGAGTTGGACACGACTGAGTGACTGAACTGAACTAAACTGAAGCCAAAATACTAAGGGTGACAGAGAACAAGAAATAACGTGCATCCTTGATGACATCATTGTCCCGTTACCCATCCCCAGGGCTGCTTTATTTTAGTGTTTATTGTTTTGTGAAATTAAAAAAAACATCATTTTATTGTTGTAAAAAATTTTTTTGGTAATGTAATATGTTTTTTAAAATGATCAGTTTTTGAAAACCAGTATCTTCTCTTCTTTCTTCTTTGAGCTGTAGATTTGGAAGAAATTTCCAGGCTCGTGTCTGACCCAGGCTCGTGTCTGGTCTCATATCTTCATTTCTCTCCCAGACTGACTACACACTTGTGGTCTGGACCCTGTATGAGATCTTCTCATGACCTTGGGACATGTTCCTTTGTGTGATGATGCTGGGTGACTTAGCATGTGGGACTTTTCCTAGAAGCCATTCCAATACCAAACAGCTGTGAGCAACTACATAGGATAACGAGTACAACAACATAAACACTTCATATTGAAACACATGTCCATGGTCCCTCCAGTGGCTCTTAACTGGAGGGGGTGTGTGACAGATAATAAAATGGAATGCAATTCAGAGTGGTTCTTAATTGCTTGCAATTTAAAAAATCATACTTCTGACAGTGGTCTAAAAACATACAAGCCCCTGAACGCATTGCTGGGACTGCTCCTGGGGTCTGCTAAGGGGTCTATGTAAGTGAGAAACTGGAGCGGTGTTCTTTAGCTTCTTGGCAAGTTCTCCCTTTCCAAGACACTGATATACTGCTGTGTCCAAGTGTATCTTCCCTTGTGTGTGGCTAAGAGGTTCTGCCTTGTCTAGAATTTTATCTGTTGCCTTTTTTTACTTTGTATTTACTTTCCAAAATGCCCTCCCTTGTTCGGCAAAGAAGTTTACATGGCACCCATGTATTAGTCTTGTGAAGATGGAGAGGAAGGAGTAGGGGGGCTTCTCCCCCAGTTTGAGCTCCAGGCATCAGAGGAGGAATTACAGCCCATCAGGAGAACTACACCAAGAAACCGCCAGTAGGGAAAGCCCATCCCGGAGGGTTCCAGAGAGGGCTCAGGAGGGTCGCCCACACCTCTCAGCAAGGCAAGGTTCCCGGGATGAAGTGGATTTGAGAGAATAACCGCACCTGCCAGAAAGTCCTTTCTTCATCATATCCTCACGCAATTGCCCTGCATCTGCCATTTGGCCCTCACGGTGTAGCCAAGATAAGAAACTCAGATTCTGAGGCCATTTAACAAGGAGGAAAAAAATGTAGCTATGGTTGCTGGTCTGTAAAATTCTATCATTTCTGTTTGGGTCACTTTCTAGTTAAAATATAAATTGAAGACTGTCCGCCAGAAAGTGGGGATGGTGAGACGAATTGGGAGATTAGATTGAGGCATATACACTATTGACACTATGTATAAAATAGATGACTAATGAGGACCTACTGTATAGCTCTGGGAACTAGACTCAGTGCTCTGTGATGACCTACATGGGAAGGAAATCCAAAAACGAGGGGGCGCATGTATACATACAGCGGACTCACTTTGCTATCAGTAGAAACCAACAACATTGTAAAGCAACTATACTCCAATTAGAAAAAAATACTGCCCCCCCCCCCCAAAATGGTCCCCGGTCAGTGACCCTTTGGCCAGCTAAGTCTTAAATACAGTTCCTTCCATTGCTAAGCAGAGTGGAAGGTGGAGGATACCCACTCTTGACCGGGCTTCAGTCTGCCCAGCAGATGGAGATTGGCTCCTGTCCCATGTTACCAACTGGGGTCAAGTGGACATGGGAACTGGGGAGTTAAGATAACCCAGACACAAGCGCCTAACAGAACACTAAGGCCCTGTTCTTGATCTTTGCCTGAGGAATTTACCAATGCTGCACTGGACTGCGACCAGGTCTTTTCCATGGTTACAAAGGCCCATTCTTACTGGGGCAAAAGGCAGCATGCATGTGCCTTCCTGGAATTCTAGAGAGCAAATGCCATGCTCGTGCGTGTGTGTGTGTGTGGTGTTTGTGAATAGATGACAAATATTTAACATGCTTATGGGCCTCATACTGGATCATAGTTACTTAGATATACTAGCTGATTCCAAAGTTCATAGCTATTCTACACCACAGCTGGCTGTCTCATTAAAACAGATTCCCTAGACTCAGAAGATGATAGCCTTCCAGAACCACTGAGCTATGCAGACTGTGTGATGAGTGGAAATAAAATATACCATCCTAAGAATACCTAATAGTAATCGAATGGTTATGGACACTGTGAGTGATAGAAATATTAGAGCTAGAAGAGACCTTACAATGAATTGTGGCTTCAACTAACATTTATTGAGTACCTATTACATGTCATTCATTTTTCCTTACATAGAGGATGCAGAAATGAATAAAATAGGCAGCTTATTTTCCCTTGTGGCGTTTACATCCTAGTAGAAGAGACAAATAATTAGCAAGTAAATAAGTAAGATAAACTCTGATCTTTGTAAGTGCTATGATGGAAATAAACTAGGTGTACAGTATAGACATTGAGAGATGCAGGAAAGCTTATCTAGATAGGTTGGTCACGGGAAATCTCCAAGATGAATGTTCTCCATTTGCCCCCCCAGAGCCACTGTCTACCCTTCCCTATAAGCTCTGAACCCCTGGAGGCTGATCCAGCAAATCCAATAATAAGCAAAGTGGGGAGGACAGGGATGCATCAAGAAAGCCCTGGTGAACCCCAACACAGGAATCACTGTGGAAATCCATAGACTTCTGGAGTAAGGCCACGCACATGGCACCATTCTTGAGGGACCAGCCAGTGCACTAGTAGGCGATGTGAAGATGTTCATTTTCTCCATAATGCCTTCCGGAGGGCATCCATGCTGGAGGGGGCCATAAACAATCAGATGAGATTATCTGTCCTGTAAAGGCCAGCCAGTCTCTCTCGCTCTCATTTTTTATGAGGAAAGGAATTCACTGTTTATTAAAGAAAAGCGAATTAAAACAGGGATGAGATGTCCTACACAATTATGAGGATGGCAACAATCCAAACAAGCAAAACTCAAATACTAATTGCTGGCAAGGACACACAATTCCAGATTATTTCATATGCTACTTGTTGGAATATATAATGGTACAGCCACTTTATTAGACATCTTGTAGATTCATTCTACAAAAAACAGTATCAATCAGTCTCTTTTCCCATCCACACTAGTGTTTGCTCAGACAGCCATGAATAAAGTGGTCTTGACAACAGGGATGCAGAAAACACCTGGGCTCAAAAGCCTGGACTTTCGGCTAATGCCCTTGCTGATGGTCCTCTCAATTGTAAGAGTTGCCAACACTGAGTACCTGATTGGGACTGTTCTTCTAGGGGACCTGCCAGTCACTTGGCTGTAAATTGATTACAATGCTGCCCTTACATTGTAGAGACAGTAACATTTGTTTTCACAGTTGTTATTATTCAGTCACTCAGTCATGTCCTGCTCTTTGTGACTCCATGGACTGTAGCACGCCAGGCTTCCCTGTCCTCCACTATCTCCCTGAGTTTGCTCAAACTCATGTCCACTGAGTTGGTGATGCCATCCAACCACCTTCTCTTCTGTTACCCCCTTCTCCTCCTGCCCTCAATTTTTCCTAGCATCAGGGTCTTTTCCAATGAGTAGACTGTTCACATCAGGTGGACAAAGTATTGGAGTTTTAGTTTCAGCATCTGTCCTTGCAATGAGTATTCAGAGTTGATTTCCTTTAGGATGGAGTGGTTTGACCTCCTTGCTGTCAAAGATCACAGTAATACATACATATTCCAAATATGGATTTGCCTTCTCTTCCTGCAATACTTCTGCCAATTCTTTTCCCTCCTCTTTGGTATCCCTCACATTACCTCTGCCAGGAAAGGAGGAGAGGCAATGACAACTGATACTGAAGAGACTGTGTCTGATCCTTTGCCTGATCCTTTGCCTGGATTAGTCCACATCATAACCCCACAATGTAGGCAGTATTATCATCCACTTTTTGTGGCTCTGCAAACCAAGACTTGAGGAGTTTAAGAAACTTGCCCTAACTGTTCAGCTAGCTTATGACATGACTAGGATTAAATCAGGCTTTCTGGCTAAAAAGTCTTTGTTAAAAAATGAAATCACCGTACTTCTTTGGAGAAAAGACTGGTTTCAGAGTTAGAGAAGGGAAAATACAAGACGAATGAGAAACATTTTATAATGTCAAAAAGAAAGGAAGAGCCCTTCCTCCCGCCCCCCTCACCCCCTCCCCGCCAAAAAAAAAAAAAAAGCAAAACGAGAAAGGAAGGAAGGAAAGGAGGAAGGCAGGGAGGAAAGAAGAGAGGTGGGGTTTGTCAAAAGGATACAGGAGCCGATCTAAAATCGCTCAGTGGTCAAACCTAGAACAGTGTGAATAGCAAAAAGAAAAATAACAGCAATAATAGATTGTAACCCAAAGAATAAAACAAATGTCCATGAATCCAAAGATGTAAATAACTGATTGGAGAAATGAATTTGTTGTGATTGTTGTTGTTTAACTGCTGGGTCATGTCCAACCCTTTTGCGACCCCATGGACTGTAGCCCACCAGACTCCTCTCTATGGGATTTTCCAGGAAAGAATACTGGAGTGGCTTGCCGTTTCCTTCTCCAGGGGATGCTCCTGACCCAGGGAATGAAACTGCATCTCCTGTACTGCTGGCTGATTCCTTACTGCTGAGCCACCAGGGAAGCCTCAATAAATAAATACATAGAGTAAAAGGGATACATATTTTTTTAGAAGAATTCCAAGTAATTTATGTAAATTCTCCCTCTGCCAAGAAGTGGAATGTAATTTCTCTCCTCCTGACTTCAGCCTGGAATAAAAACTAACTTTTAGAAAGAGGAAAAGAGTAACTTGACCGTAGAAAAATCTGCCAGATCTTGACCTTCACCAGGATCACCTTAACCAAGACCTTCACCAAGATCACCTTCACCAAGACCTTCACCGAGATCACCACTAGTAAGTCAGATTGATTCCATATGTTCCCTGATATGATCCTGTGAGAAGAACGCTTCACTGTGGTGGTATTCCCCCAACTCTTAACCCTAGTCTGATCATGAGAAAACAGGAAACAAACCCAAATTGAAGGACATTCTACAAAAAATCTGACAGGCACTCTTTAAAACTGCCAATGTCGTGGGAAACAAGGGAAGACTGGGAAATTGTTGCAGACTGGAGGTGACTAAAAGGACATAACAACTAAAGGAAATGTGGTGTTCTGGCTTATATCCAGGGACAGAAGTAGGGTACTTGTTAAAAATGCAACTGACAAAATAAAACCTGTAGTTTACAAAGAATTGTACCAATATGTATTTCTCAGTTTCTGCAAATACAGCATAGCTCTATATAATATTAACATTAGGAAAAGCTGGGTTAAAAGTATTTGGAAATACCCTATATTACATCTGAAATTGTTTTTCCATAAACCTAACATTATTGCAGAAAATTTTTTCTTTAAAACTTAAGAAACCAGACCACTGTACTCGATCACCTCTGAGTCATATTATTTGATAGAACGTCCCTGGGTACTGTTCTCCCCTGAGAACAGTTAGTCATGGGCCCAAGAAAATTTTCCTTTCTATCCAATTAATACAGAAAATAAAGAAAGCATAAAAGGAGAGACCCAGGAGTTGATTTAGTCTCCAATTAATCAACAGTACTCCAAAGAGACTGCATTATTAACAGCTGTGCATGATTTAATAAATTCAGTGACACTACTAACAGCTATTGGTTCAATGATGGAATTTTCTCAAAATACTCATAAAAACCACAGGTCTTGCATCTATTGTGATAATCTCCAGCTTCACCAACAAAATCGCATACTGGCCTTAATGAATAGCCACTGGAATAAATCATTTGAGACAATCCGAAGCTTCATTATGCATTTGCTTGAAAAATTGGCCTCTTCGATGAATACATATAATGTATTTCTCAAGCCTGTCTCTACTACAACGTCATGCTGTTGAATCAATGTAGACAGTAAATGGACTCCACAAACAAGGGAAATGAAGTGTAATTACCCAAGAAGCAAAATCAAGGGCCTGCCTTCTCCATAGCAGCTGGGTTTCCTCCGGTCACAACTGCAGTAGGACCCAAGTCTCTTCAATGCAGTTGGCATTCAATTATTCCATACTTATTGAACATCTAGCTCTGAAATTCATAAAAATAGCTACCACTGTGTGCCAGGAAGTACAATAATTATTTTACTACCAACCCTGCAAAATAGGCACTATTATCCCCACTGTTAGAAATGAAGAGATTGAGATTCTGAAGCATTAAGCCATGTTGTTAGTTGGGCATCAAATCTAGATTTCCCTGGCTTTAAACATCAAGAATTTCCACAGATACAGCACTGTTTATTCACAGAGCCTATTCTTAAAGAGATGGGAATACCAAACCACCTGACCTGCTTCTTGAGAAATCTGTATGTAGGTCAAGAAGCAACATTTAGAACTGGACATGGAGCAACAGACTTGTTCCAAATTGGGAAAGGAGTATGTCAAGGCTGCATATTGTCACTCTGCTTATTTAACTTATATGCAGAGTACATAATGAGAAACGTTGGGCTGGATGAAGCACAAGCTGGAATCAAGATTGCTGGGAGAAATAGCAATAACCTCAAATATGCAGATGACACCACCCTTATGGCAGAAAGCAAAGAAGAACCAAAGAGCCTCTTAATGAAAGTGAAAGAGGAGAGTGAGAAAGTTGGCTTAAAGCTCAACATTCAGAAAACTAAGATCATTGCGTCGGGTCCCATCACTTCATGGAAAGTAGATGGGAAAACAATGGAAACAGTGAGAGACTTAATTTTGGGGGGCTCCAAAATCACTGCAGATGGTGACTGCAGCCATGAAATTACAAGACTCCTGCTCCTTGGAAGAAAAGCTATGACCAATCTAGACAGCATATTAGAAAGCAGAGACAGTACTTTGTCAACAAGGGTCTGTCTAGTCAAAGCTATGGTTTTTCCAGTAGTCATGTATGGATGTGAGAGTTGGACTATAAAGAAAGCTGAGTGCTGAAGACTTGATGTTTTTGAACTGTGGTGTTGGAGAAGACTTTTGAGAGTCCCTTGGACTGCGAGGAGATCCATCCCAAAGGAGATCAGTCCTGGGTGTTCATTGGAAGGACTGATGCTGAAGCTGAAACTCCAGTACTTTGGCCAGCTGATGTGAAGAACCGACTCACTGGAAAAGACCCTGATGCTGGGAAAGATTGAAGGCAGAAGGAGAAGGAGATTGCAGAGGATGAGATGGTTCGATGGCACCACCAGTGCAATGGACATGAGTCTGAGCAAGCTCCGGGAGTTGTCCTCCACCAGGACAGGGAGGCCTGGCATGCTGTAGTCGATGGGGTTACAAAGAGCTGGACATGACTGAGCTGAGCTGAACTGAACTGAACTGATCTTTGCTAACATGGGCCATGCAGCACAAACCCTACACTCCTGGAAAACTAAATGAGAAAAAGTTATTCTTGAGATAAAGGTCATTTGATGTTTTCTTTCAAAGTCATTATTGAAATCAATTGCTTTTCAAAAAACACGAAATATAAGCACCAATTGGTTATTAGTTAATTGGTCCCAATTTTTTACTTCAAAGGTGTGCACTAAATTATATGTAAACATTGGTAGAAAATGAGAGTTTTCAATGGCAGACACACCTGTTCAAAGTATAATCCAGGGATGTGACTTGTACACTTTTTTCTCCCTTCAAGTCACAAGAAACCTTTCTCTTTTCAAAAACTGGGGAAAGAGCAACTAAGCCTCCATGCCACATCTACTGAGCCCAAGCATCACACCTGGGGGCCCATGCACCACAACAAAGGGGCCCATGTGGCGCGGCAGAGGCACCACGTGCCACAACTAAGGCCTGATGCAGCCGAATACATAATTAAATTTAAGAGAAATAAGGCTGTTAGAAAATAGCTATAGAGAGAAGTTGATAAACAGAAGGCTACACAGCAGAAAGCACCAGTCACAAACCTGGGAAGCACACTCCAGAAATGGGAGCAAAACTCAGACAGGCAAGGGGGGACAGGATGCCTGAACCTCAGCTCTAATTTATATACGTCTATAAATGCTTCCCTGGTGGCTCAGGTGGTAAACAACTTGCCTGCAATGCATGAGTCCTGGGTTCATTCCCTGGGTGGGAAAGAGCCCCTGGAGAAGGGAATGGCAACCCACTCTAGTATTCTTGCCTGGAGAATTCCATGGGCAGAGGAGCCAGCTGGGCTACAGTCCATGGGGTCACAAAGAGTTGGACACGACTGAGCGACTCACACACGCGTTAAGTATTTTGGAATTATAGATGATATACGTATGCCTTTTTTAGTCTGGATTTATATATTTTTATACATACAAACATATATGATGAATATATGAGAAGAGAGATAAAATGTGAAAGTATATTTATGTGTTAATATTATATATAATCTCAAAATATAAAATAGGCATATTGCTGTATTTTAAAATTTTTTAAACAGTTTAAAATTTTTATTTAAAAAATTCTATAGCACTTTACAGTTTTCCAATGTTCCACACATATGATCCCATAAAATCCCATAATAACCCTTTTCCCCTACCCCTACATCTCCCCTCCCACCTTTCTTCCCACTACCAGTAGCTCCTAGTTTGTTCTCTGTATCTGTGAGTCTGCTTCTTTTTTGATTTATTCACTAGGTTTATTTTTTAGAGTTCACATATAAGTGATAGCAGACAGTAGTTATCTTTCTCTGTCTGATTATTTCACTCCGCATGATGCCCTCCAGGTCCACCCATGTTGCTGCAAATGGCAAAATTTCATTCTTTTTGAAGACTAGTATTTCTTTATATGTGTTGTATACCTGCATACATCTTCTTTATCCACTTATCTGTTGATGGGCACTTAGGTAGGCATATTGTTTGGCATAATAATTTTTATTTTGAAATGGATCAGTAATCTCAGTTTTCTTCTTTCACTGGAAGTGCAGGGCTAGTTAATCGAATGTGGGGGCATGCCCTGATTGGATAAGAAAACCTCTTCAAAACAATGGTGTATAATTGGGAAGTTTCCAGCTCCTTAGAGAACGTGATGAAAGCTATAGAATTTCTCCTTGAAAATGAATACACACTCATTCATGTGTGTGTTCTTTCTGAGACATGCATGAATGCCTGGCGAGCAACCGTTTGGAGAGTGCAGGAGCCTCCCAAGCCTTTGGTCATGTTTGTTTCTAAAATGTAGGGAAAGAGATCGACAAGCCACCAAGAGTTCTAAACATCAGTTCACAAAGCCTTTGTTGAAGGGGTCCTGAGCTTTCTCTGGTTGCACATATGGTACTGTTTTCCATGTCTTCTGATTCCTAGATGGTGTTCCAGAGGCACATGCCCACAAACAATGCAAGTCAGATGAGCAAGAGCAGAGCAGAGCAGGAGACTGTGCGCTCTGAACCTCTGGGACGTTAGCAAGAGTCCCCCAGGGCTTAGACTGATAAACAGGCAAACCTGGCAGGCCAGAGAGTCCAGGCTGCAAAGGCATGGCCAGGGGAGCCAGAACGCTGGCCTGGCTGCCTCTAGTTTGTGCGGGGGCAGAGTGGAAATAAGGTGTCGGAGCCGAGATCACAAAGTCAGTATACAGAGCACGTGGGGTGGTCCCGAATAACAGAATAGAGTGGTCATATGCAGGTTTCACTTTCATTCTTCCAACTGCACACGCAAGGAAATTGGAAGGAAAAGCATAAGTAAGAACAAAATGAAGAGTGAATAGTTTAAATCATGCAGGCTGTGAGGCCATTCCATTCATTGAACACAGGCCAGAAGGCAGTGGATGCAAAGCTGATGGCAAGGCCTAGGAGAAGAGGAAGAACACGTGAAGAATGCTAAGGATTTCTTGATCACTGACCAGGAAACAAGCCTATCATTCAGTTGGAAAAAATAAGTGACTGTTCAAAGAAGTCCAAGAGGAATTAGGACCTGGGCCACAAAGAAACCTTAGCCAGTAAAGAAAGAGACAAACCTGTGATGTCAACTGCAAAAGATAGAAAAGCCTAGATAACTGCTTTAGAATTTGGGGCTAGGTAGAGAATGAGTCTCCCTCTCTCTCTCCTTTGCTCTCTGTCTTAGAAATGAGCTGTACAGTATTCATTCATGGCAGAAAAACAGAACCAAAAATATTTGCTAATTAAGAAATATGGCCAGAACCCCGGAGTCACTAGCTACTATATTCCTGCTTCAGTCTGGTACGTTACTGGATTACACATTTTTTGGATGCTCCTAGGGTTTGTCACTGACAGAAATTTAAAGCACAGACTAAAGTGGATTTTATATCACATCTGAACTTGAACAAGAAAATTCAAACAGGGAAGGCCCTAGACTCAGCCCCACAGATGTCTCATGAGTGTGTGGAAAGCACTTGGTCTAGACTGCAGACTGTCGGTCATTGTTGCTATTTGGGCCACTGGGAGGAAATAGTGGGTTTGTAGCCCATGAAAGTGGGGGATTTGGGCATGAACTAACATTTCATTTCTCAACCTTACCTAGACCAAAGAATTTTCTGAGGGGTTCTACATTTGTCATCAATCTCAAAGGAACTCAAACCATCCCGGGAGAATCACGGTACATGAAGTAGTCATTCTGTTGACTTCAAAAGCAAATGAAAAGTATTGTATCAAATATCAGACACAAATCAGAGGTAGAAGATGATGAGAGATTACAAAACAAAAATTTCTACTGATCACTGGTACCTACTTTAGGCTTGGCAGAAATGAATCATTCTTGCAGATATATTAGTCTATACAATTCTATTACCACATCTGCAAAACTGCTAGGAAAAGTTATCACTGTCCTTCAGATAGTTCTTTATGTTTTATACCATGCTTTAACACATACTATCTCATGCTGTAGTTATGAGGCAGAGTGCCATAGTGAGGAAACTGAGCCTCAGGACTTAGTTTAGTGACTTGTCAGAGTTCAGACCTGGACTGGAGTTGCCTATTTGGTCATGATGGCAAGGAACAAAATCTCACCACTAATAACATCCTGTTTGCTGCTCAGTCACTGAATAGTGTCTGACCCTCTTGCTATAGTACCAGGCTCCTCTGTCCATGGGATTTCCCAGGCAAGAATACTGGAGTGGGTTGCCATTTCCTTCTCCAAGGTTAGATCTCCCTGACCCAGAGATCAAGCCTGTGTCTCCTGCATTGCAGGCAAATTCTTTACCACTGAGATCTACCTGGGAAGCCCGATAACATCCTATACTGAGTTCCAGAAGAAAAGGAACGACTCTTTGGTTGTCTCACTTCTTTTTTTTTATTTAAAAAAAAATTTTTATTTTTACTTTATTTTACTTTACAATACTGTATTGGTTTTGCCATACATTGACATGAATCCACCACGGGTGTACATGCGTTCCCAAACATGAACCCCCCTCTTCTTGTTTAGCACTTGCAAGGACCTGATAGAACAACAAGCCTATTAGGGTATTGGTCCCTCAAACTCCATCACTAATCCAGGATGAATGAATGCCCAATTTTACAGACTTCCCTGGAAATAATACTGGCTCACTACTCTTTCCTGCATGTCCCAGTTCAGTGCTGTTGCTTTGTTTTTAATCCCTCCCCCATTTATCTGCTGTAAAGCCTCACCAGTTCTAGCATTCTAAACTCTGTGTCAGTACAAATGCAGGAGGCATTTGTCATGTACTTAACATGCTGTGTTACTACCTCCACCTCTGGAAAATACGCAAGTGTATGTTAGTCTCTAGTGTCTTTGTGGGATTTTCTCATTACAGGAAACCAAAAATGGCAGAAGATTACTTATTTTGTCTGTTATTTAGGCAACCTTCTATTTATTCTTGTATAATTATAATAATGTCTCTAGAACTCAACGTTATATTCAAACCCTCAACTCCCTCGCGGATTTGGCAGGTTTTGAAACTAGAATAGAAGGAATGACTTCAATTTTAAAGAGGAAAACAAGTGCTGAGCTCATGTAAAGTAATTATAACTTTATGAAAGTCTTGAGATGTTGCATGCACAAGTGCTTCTCAAAATGGGCTCTCCCCTCCCTTCCAAACTGAACCTAAATCCAGTCTACTCTCCTATACCCAGACAGAGGACAAATTTCTACTTATAAATTTTGCTGTCAGGATAAAAATTTTAAAAGTATTCCTTTAGGCACACATCTAAATGACATTTGTAACATCACGAGAAGCCGATAAAAAGGCACTAAAGAAGATATATGTTCTATAATCTCAATATAAAAATATGTAACATAAAATATATTTTAAATGGCTGGGAAGAGGTACATAAAATATTCGTAATAATGATCTCTGGGCTATACAGTGATGATTAACTTGTGAGCTTGTTTTTTCATTCTGAGTTTCTACCATAGTTATGTATGGGTTGTTTTTAAAGGTATTCTTTTCCTTAAAGCAGTCCTTCCCATATTATAGCAATTATGTATCAATGTTGCACTCCTGCAACTAACTACTTCCATATCTAGCTCACACTTCTAGCAGGACTTAACTCTGCTGCGTACTCTACCCAGCCCTCTTCCTTCCCCACTCTCTATGCTCCACGTGGGAGAGTCTGTCTATTCCTATTGCTACAATTATACTCTGTATGTTAATAATTCCCAAACATGGAATATTCCATACCTCAGAACTCTCCTTTGAACTAAAGTTATGTATCTAGACACCCAACTAGCACGACTGCCATGATCAGCCAATGGCAACTCAAACTCGGGATGATCAAGTCAGAATTAGGACCCGGACTGCAGAGAAAGAAAAACATTAAGGTAAATGATGATTTGGGATTACAGAATTATTACTCTGATGGGAATCGAGGAAGATGATGCTGGTACAAAAGAGGAAGTAATCAGAGAGCGAGAGTCCAGCAAGGAGGCTTTAAGATGACACTAAGACTAAGGGCAATTTTCTTTCTCATTAAATAATCATAAGGACTACGAAAAAGAATTACCTCATGGATGCAGTGATTTCGCCAAGTGCAAAACCTTTGTCTTTAGGGAACAAGTAAATGTTTCAGGAAATTAATAATGAAGCAACCACAAGAAGCAAGTTTCCCCTATTCACTCTCCATTGGTTGCCCTTTTCACTCTCAACAAGTGCTTGAAAACCCTCATGAACACTTGGAGATTAGGATTTGATTAAATTTTTTAGCCTTTAAATGTTTTTTTTTAAATTAATTTTGTGTTTGCAATATATTTTTCTCTGTTAATCAAACCTCTTTAAGAGCATCTTTTGGAGAAGGAAATGGCAGCCCACTTCAGTATTCTTGCCTGGAGAAATCCATGGATGCAGGAGCTTGGTGGGCTACAGTGCATGGAGTTGCAAAGAGTCAGGCATGATTTAGTAACTAAACGACAATGACAAAGAGTATCTTTAAAGGGATGAAACATAAGAAAGGTGAATATCTTAGACTTGTGGACTTACTGAAGCTGGTATTGAAATGAGGGTTCTTCCACGAATAACACTTGTATTATTTTCCTTTTAATTCACCAATTAAAATTTAATTTTAATTCACCAACTAAAAGTACAGTTCAAACACCATTTTGCATCATTGGATCACTTTACCTCTCTGAGCCTCTATTTCCTCCTTGGTAAAACAAGGATGATGATGGTGTTTACCTCCAAAGACAGCTGTGAGGACTAAGTATATAGTATTTTTCACTGGGCTTAGAATACACTGTGTGTGCTAAGTCCCTTCAGTCGTGTCTAACTCTGTGCGACCCTATGAATTGCAGCCTGCCAGGCTCTTTTGTCCATGGGATTCTCCAGGCAAGAATACTGGGGTGGCTTGCCGTCTCCTCCTCCAGAGGATCTTCCTGACTCAGGGATCAAGTCTGCATCCTTATGTCTACCCTGGCAGGCGCTCTCTTTACCACTCGCGCCACCTGGGAAGCCCTCAGCACATGTAATACATAGTAAATGGTGGCCGTGGCTGCAGTGACGTCAGTGGTAGCTGCAGTGGTGGTGATGGCAGAGATGATGGTGGTGGTGGAAACAGGGGCAGTTGTAGTGAAGGTGAAACTTTGGCAGTGGTGGCGGGGGATGATAGTGGTGGTGGCAACGGTGCCAGTCATGGTGGTGGCAATGATCCTGGTGGTGCTGATGGTGCTGGGAGCAGCAGAACAGTGGTGGCAAGTGGCACTGCTGGGCATGGAGGTGGTGGCGGTGTTGGAAGGAGGGGTGGAAGTGAGGTGGAAGTGAAGGAGGTGGTCCAGGTGGAGGTGGAGGTGAAGGTAGAGGTGATGGAAGAGGAGGTGGAGGTGGTGGAAATGGAGGCATAGGGAAGGTGGCTTCACTGTATTTCATTCCTAAAGCAAGGGTGGTTTCCTCAGTGGGAATACAACCCTGACTGGTTGGTCATCAGAGTTGATCAGGTCTTTTCAAGGGCATTCCATGAGAGCTATTGCAAAGCATCTTTTCATGTAGGACTTTACTAGTTCCCTAGTTCTGCTCATGTCCCAGCTCATGACACTTCCTCTGGCTGTGAAAAGTCCAGAAGGGAATTAACTGATGAGGAGGCCTATGTATTGAATGAACTTAACTTGAGAGAGGCTTAGAAGATCAGTTTAATTTTTTCCCCTCGGTCCCTTCAAATCCAACGTTTTCTCTCATTCCTAGATGAAATCTTACACAGAACTTTCTGGGGTTCTTGTTTGTTTGTTTGTTTTTTAAGATATTGAACAATTAAGCCCTCTATTCTGGCATCAGAATGTTAAGCCAAATCTAATAGTTATCTATTTCCAGGGAAGTAACATACAATAATGGAAACCTTGTAAACTTCTCACCCAGCACACGCTCGCTTCAGGTTGGATGCCTGGTCTCTGCCATTCCTGAGATGCTGTTTCTGAATATCCCAGGCAAGGCCAACAGGGTGAGTGGTTTAGGTGAAAAAGAAATTGCCATATGTGTTGTCCTGTTGTCTTCTGGGCTGTTCCCTCTGAACGGAAGGCAGAAGATAACCATTTTCTGGGTTTCGCCCTCATTGGCACTTTTGCAGGCTACTCACCCTAGACACACCCAGCACACACACACATGCACACACACCACCCCACCATACCTCTGAGAGTGGCTTCCTCTGCACAGGCAAGACTCACCTCTCAGGCTGTGGACTGGGATGACCCCAGCCTCTTGGGATCACACTGTCCCGCCAGTCTGTCCTCTTTGGCCCCTTTCACCAAGTCCTCTTCTGGTCCCTGGAGAACGCTGACCTTTGTTCTCTGTGGTCACTGGGTGCAGTGTCAGCCCCACTCACTCCTCTTCGGCTTCTCTTGATGATGTTTCAACACACGTTTCCAGGTGCCCCACATGCCAGTAGGGCACGTGCTGCACTCTCGGGGTGGTTCTATCAAAACCCTCTCACTTGACTTAAAATAAAATGGTAAAAAACCCTTACTACCCTCCCAGGGATACAGGGAGGAGCCCAGAGACCTGACAACTTTGCCAAAGAAACCCTCCATCTACCACCTGTCTTAAGCCTGGACTTGGATGAAGGGTCCCTGCGTGCTGAGCTGGTCTTCCAGCCTCTCAGCACGTCCTGCTGAGGACTGCGGGTGCTTGCGCCTACTGTGCTGTTGCAAGGCTTTGGAGCCCTGCTGGGAGCCCTGGTCAGGCTGACATTTACCATCCCCTTACAAGAGGCTTGGAGTACTGGCAAAGAAATGAAAAAAAAAAAATTATGAGCGTTCTTGGTCTAGGAAAACAAACACAAAAAGGAGACAATCATAATTTTTAAAAGTACCCTGTGTTTGTTGAACAAAGCTTTTATACATGCTGTTGCGTGATTTTCAAGGACTTGGAGATGGCTATGGGGATCAGAGTAATAACCTAAAATTTGGGTAACATGGCAGAGTTTACTGAGAGCTCTCTCACAAATTGTCTCGTTTGATCCTCGTGAGAAGCCTGCGAAGTTGATGCTGTTCATTTCATTTTACAGGAGAGCCAGCATCAGGGGTGGCAAAGGAGGTTAGTCACACAAGTCTCTGACCCATATCAGCTGAGGCCTGCTGGCTAGAGCAGTGTTATTCAGGTTAGACTTCAAGCATGGAAATAGAAAATAATCATTGAGGAATGCTCATAGCAATTTTTTACTATGAATAATCACATTTTGGGGGCTTCGCTGGTGGCTCAGATTGTAAAGAATCTGCTTGCAATGCATGAGACTCAGGTTCGAGTCTGGAGTAGCAATCCACTCCAGTGTTCTTGCCTGGAGAATTCCATGGACAGGGTGGCCTAACGGACTACCAATCCATGGTTTATCATATTTTTAATTGGAGTATAATTGCTCACCAATGTTGTGTTAGTTTCTGCTGTAAACAATGTGACTCAGCTATATGTACACATATATCACCTCCCTCTTCAGCCTCCATCCCACCCCACTCCTACCCGACCTATCTAGGTCATCACACAGCACCAAGCTGAGCTCCCTATGTTATGCACCAGCTTCCTGCAAGCTATCTGTTTTACACAAGGTCATGTATATTATGTCAAGGCTACTCTATCAGTGTGTCCTATCCTCTCCCTCATGCCCTGTATCCACAAATCCATTCTCTGTGTCTGTGGCTCTATTCCTGCCCTGCAAAGAGTTTCATCAGTGCCATTTTCCTAGATATTATATATGTGTCAATATATAAACCTTGTTTTTCTCTTTCTGACTTATTTCCCTCTGTATGATATACTCTAAGTTCATCCACATCGCTATAAATCTCACAGCAATTTAATGTTGCCATAACATCCATGCATGTAATCAGTAGACTTGTTCCATTGAGCAGGGCATGGACCACTTCAGGTGTTACCAGGCTTATAGGATTTGTGTAGCATGAGCTATATACTAGTCATATACAGTAGGACTTGCATTCTGGTCTGCAATCAGATAGACATTAAAAGGGGGGGGGGAAGTCCTTAAAAATAAGTAAATTTAAAAAAAAATGCCCTACACAGAGTAGCGCATTCAGAAGGATCATAAGCAGTACTGTGGTTGATTAATGATGTCTGCATGAGTGTGGGGGTAGGAGGCAGCGATGTGCAGGCTATATTATACCCTCTGCTATGTCATGAGGTCCTGTTACAGCAGAACCCACTTGGGTCTTGAAAAGAGACATATATGGGAAAAGGAGAGCTTCCCAGGTGGCTCAGTGGTAAAGAATTGCCTGCCAATGCAGGAGACATGGGTTCAATCCCTGGGTCAGGAAGATCCCCTAGAGAAGGAAATGGCAACCCACTCTAATATTCTTGCCTGGAGAATTCCATGGACAGAGGAGCCTGGTGGGCTACAGTTCATGGGGTTGCAAAGAGTCAAACGCAACTGAGCACACATGCACACATGTGGAAAGGAAGCTAGATATTACACTGATAAATCTATGTCAACTGGAAAAAAAAGCACAACTTACAGGTGAGAGTTTGTTTTATTTGGTGGATTTTTCTGAGAACTCAAGCCCGGAAGGCAGTCTCTCGAGTTTGAGGTAAGGGAGGAGCCAGGATATAGGGGAGTTTTGCAACAAAATCTAGTAAGTAATGGAATATTTCCTGCCAAATCAGTAAACAACAGATGTCACAGTCGCCAGCAATTGCGGTCACCAGGATGATGAGCTAGTGAACCCCAAGGGATCTCAGGAAGGAAAAGAATACCCGTCACCTAGCAGCCCTCCGTCTGCAGCCACTGTCCATGGTGAGCTCTGAGGGCACTCAGGATGTGAAAACACAGAACACTGGACCCAAACAGCTAAAGTGCATATCAAAGGAATGATCAGGGAGTCCAAACTCTGGCATCTTCCCATATATAGAAAAGCACTTAATTCCTTAACTGGGGGTATCTGGTTTTCTGTAATTAACAATCATCTCTTGATGTTCTGACTATCTTCCCTTTGTTGCGTATGTTCTATATAACTGGGCTTCCCTTGTGGCTCAGCTGGTAAAGAATCTGCCTGCAGTGCAGGAGACCCGGGTTGATCCCTGGGTTGGGAAGATCCCCAGGAGAAGGGAACGGCTACCCACTCCAGTATTCTGGCCTGGAGAATTTCATGGACTGTGTAGTCCATGGGGTCGCAAAGAGTTGGACACAACTGAGTGACTTTCACCTTCACTGTTCCCTTTACCTCCTCAGAGCAATTTCTCAGAACTATCTGAAATGCTGTCTCCTGGACTGCAGTCCTCATTTTGCCCCAAAATAAAACTTAACTCGCAACTCTCATGTTGTGCAAATTTTTTTCAACAGGTAGTCAAAACAGCAAAGATTATGTTACTTAAAGAAAACCAGACGTCTCAAGTTAATACGTTTCATGCTTTTCTGTGTATGGAAAGATGCAAGAGTCTGGGCTCACTGAAATCATTCATTTGATATGCAACTTAATTACCTAAGGCCACTATCCTGTCTTTCTCCATCCTGACTCACATCAGGGTGTACAGTGGGGGTTGCTGCAGTGGCTGAGGACTTGATGACCACAACCCACAGCATCTTCTGTTTACTGACATAGCAGGCCACATTCTTCATCCACACCTGATTACAAAAACACTTTCTGTTTTCAAAATGCCTTACAAGTTTTAAAGATATTTAACATGCGCTGTCTCATTTGATACTTGGAACAATCCTGTTAAGACAAAGAACAGAGCGTTAGTTCCATGTTACAGAGAGGAAAGCTTTGAGCCAGAACATTTACATCTCTTCCCACACCCAAAGGGCTAGACAGTGGCAGTGTTGGAACTGGAACCCAGGCAGGTCTCCAATTTTCAGTCCAAATATTGGTACCACCACCCCAGGTTGCCACACTGTGCCTGGTTGATGGTGAAATAAAGGGATTTATAGGGTATAGCTGATTCACTGCACTGTACAGCAGAAAGTAACACAAAATTGTAAAGCAACTATACTCCAATTTTTTTTTTAAAGAAATGTATAGGCAAGACTTGAGTAAAATAAAAATGTCATATGATGTCAGTTTTGGTACAGAAAAGTTTAGATAATTTCATGGATGGCATCCCTAGATGGTTTTTAGATTGACATCACTGAAGACAGGCTGCCCTGATAATGAAAATCAATTGCCACTTTCAAACAAATCTCTAGGCTGGAGAGGAACATGGGTCTAAACTCACAATGACAATTTCTCCCTTCATTTCAAGTCTTAGGCCTAGTTCCAGATGTGATCACTTGAGTGATGTTGTAAATTGGTTAGTAAAACTTTCTTTCTGTGCTACACGCATCTATTGAGCATTTGCTGTGTGCCAGAAACTAAAACAGGCCTGAGAGATGTGGACAAAGCAGAAACAAAATAAACTCGAACAAATATTTGCAACGAACAGGGCTTCCCTTGTGGCTCAGCTGGTAAAGAATCCACCCGCAATGAGAGAGACCTGGATTCGATCCCTGGGTTGGGAAGATCCCCTGGAGAAGGGAAGGGCTGCCTACTCCAGTATTCTGGCCTGGAGAATTCCAAGGAGGGGTCGCAAAGAGTCAGACACAATGAGCGACTTTCATTTTCATCTTATGTGCAATAATAATAGAAACAAAGAAGTCCAGAACTGCTTCAGAGGAGGGAGAGATTAACTCTGTGGGTAGAGAGGGTGAAGAAAGCAGGGAAGGAGAAGGATTCACCAAGGAGATGACCCTGCTCATGGCGTGTTTTATAGAGTGAATAAGCAGACAGATCAAGAAAGAACATTCAGAGAAAAGGAGCAGCAAATGCAAAGGCACAGAAGATGCTGAATCTCATGATGGGGTTGGGGAAATACAGACTATTCTACTCATGGTGTGTGTGTGTGTGTGTGTGTGTGTGTGTGTGTGTGTGTGTGTACATCTGCGTGCACACACATGTGTATGTGTTTCCTGGTAAAATAGATGACTTCCTGTTTTAGGTGAACAATTCAGTGGCATTAAGTGGTAAAATATATGATTTACCGTTTTAGGTGAACAATTCAGTGGCATTAAGTGCCTTCGCATTAAGTGCAACCCTCTGAAGATAGATGGTTTTCCACTTTTTTCAAAGGTACTATGGGAAACAAATCATGATTTGACCTACACCATGCAGTTTTTCAAAGAAACTCATCTGTTGTTCACAGGAAAGGTACACATTTCTCCTTATTGAAACTAGCCAGGTGCTTAACCTCACTGAGACTTCGTATCTTCTTTGACGATATAAGGATAGTAACAGAACTGGCATTCCTGAGTTGTGAAAATTAACCACGTAGAGTGGTTGGAACAGTGTTAGCACACTGTAAGCGCTTCATGTGTTATTGTTGATGGTGGTGATGATGCTAGCAGTGGTGGTAGTGAGGATAGTGATGAAGATGGTAGTGATAATTTCTCCTTTACTTGCTCTCTTATCCCCCACTGCCACATCTTGGCTTCCAGGACCAAGTATGGAATGAATGTGTGATAATTTGATTATGATTTGATGGTATGGAGCCTTGTTGAGGCCACAGAGGCTTTACTGAAGACTTTGCAGCTCGTTATCTTGTGGGCAAAGTTGATGAACTGCTGGTAGAGCTTATCGGTGTATAATCTAAGTCTCTTCTACCAGAAACCTCACAGCAGTGCCAACCACTTTCTGTAAATACAGCCAGTCCTCTTTATTCACAGATTCCATATTTGTGAATTCACATACTGCCAACATTTATTTGCAACTCAAAGTCAATACTCATGAAACTTTGGCGGTCACTTGCAGACATGCAGAATGTGGCAAAACTTTGAATTCCCCAGGACACACATTCCCAGTGGAGGTCAAAGAAGGTGACACTCTGCTTCTTGTTTCAGTTCTCAGACTGTAAACAAGTGTTCTTTTCACGGTCTGTTTAGAGCCACGTGTTTCACATTTCTGTACTCTTTGTTGGTGATTTTGCTGTTTGGAATGGTCCCCAAGGGCAGTGCTGCTCAGTGCCCCTACGTGCAAGAAGACTGTGACACGCCTTAAGAAGAAAATAAATGTAGAGGATACCTTTCATTCAGCCGTGAGTCAAAATGCTGTTGATCATGAACTCAGTGAACCAGTTTTCTATTGAATAAGGTGTCTTTAAACAGAAACACAAAGAACAAGTTTATGTACTTATGGTTTGAGGAAAATGTGATCAGAGGTTCTCAGGAACCTAGCCATGTATTTCCCCTAGAAGTAGTGGTTCAGAATTCACTAATTCTGTGTCTGCGGTGACTTTGTAAACAGTGACTGTCTCAAATAACAGGAATCAGTTGAATGAGGAAGGAAATGGCCCACAGGGTCCCCAGCATGTGAGCACGTTGGTGGAGAGAGGTGCGCAGGGACAGCAGTGGCCCTTCCAGTGCCAGGCTCTGCTGGAAAAAGGGAGGTCTTCTGCTCTCACACCGGCTGACTCAAGGAAGACAGGAAATGCTCCCACCGTGGTTTGGGCACAAGAAGTCTCCACAACTCATCACATAAATGTTTCTGAGAACAGACTTTTGGGTGTGGGGTGGTGGAACATGAGCTTTCCTTTTCAGAAAGCTACCTACACAGTCTCAAAATGACTTAAATTCCAGTTTCCCTTTTCCCTGGAACTTTGGTGACGCTTCAGGGAAATAATGTTACTCTTTTCCTGATCAGACCCTCCGGTGTCTTTCCTTCTAAATAGCACAGGGAGTTACTAGAATGTCTTCAGTGTGACTGCTGCGCACCTGCCCTGGAAGGCGACACCCACCTCTGGGGCCAGCTCTCAGCATCCAGAGTGATGTAGCCCTAGGCCTGCACAGTTACAAAAATGGATTGCTTCTCTCGCTCCAGCAGTCATATCTTGAACTGAGTAGGAGGTTCTTCGTATCACGGTGACATTCTAAAGGGGATGCCATGAGCTGAAATGTCTGGCAGGACAGTGCCTAGTCAGTGAGGGAGCTGGGGCAGACACCTCATCGCTCATCCTGTATTTCAAGGCATTATCCACCAAGCAGCTGGGCAGTCCGGGCATGAGTATGACGATGCCCCCCTCATGAGACTTCCCTGGTGTCCAGTGGTTAAGAATCTGCCTTCTAATGCCAGGGACCAGGTTCAGTCCCTGGTCAGGGAGTAAGATCCCAAGTGAACAGGGCAACTAAGCCCATGTACCACAACTAGAGAGCCCACGCGCTGTGACGAAGACCTGATACAGCCAAAATAAAGTAAATAAACATTAAAAATCAAACATTACCCTTCTTGTGTTCTGGAAGAGACAACATTTGCAAGCGCCCTGTGCACCCCTCCCTAGATTCTCACTTTTTCCTCCTCTTTCCCTTTCTCCCCTCTTTCTCTCTTCCTTACCTCTTTCTCTGTTTCCTTCTTCGCTGTCATCTCTCCATCTTAATCAGCTCAAATGCTCTTTAATACTAATCAATGTCACACCCTTGCTTGGTGACGGATGGAATATATAGATAGGAGTTTGGGGGTTGAGCTCCTTCTGTCCCTTACTAAGGGCAAGAGTTTGGTCAGTTTGTTCATCAAATACTGAGTGGGAAAAATTCCTTTCTGGGCACCATTCTGGGTCCTCGGGCTAGTGCAGGAAATAAGCAGAACAGTTTGATGTCGTTGTGAAGGTCAGATGCCAGCAGGCATAGACAGACAACAAACAGTAAACACAGTAGTTATGGAAGTTAAAGATGAGGAGCGCCATGGAGTCAGACGCACTGTCTTGTGCCACAAAGGTGGCCGATAAGTGCTATGGAAGAGAGAACACATGGAGCAAGACTCACAGGATGCACACAGCAGGAGGAGGGAGGACCACCGAGGACTACCCTCGCCAAGACCCCACACACTCTTATATAATATGTGGATGACACTCACTAGCTCTACTTGCCAGGATGGAATGAAACAATACATGCGAAAGGGCCATATAAGTCATAAATCATGAGAAGAATGTTTACTGTTTGAGGAAGAATGTTTTCATCCATATGACCCCAAGTTTAACATAAACTCATTATTGGGACAAGAAAGTGATGAGGGACAGAAATTCACATTTGCCACGTGTCTACCTTGTGCCACTTACTGTGTAAGCCTTCCACCTCAGGGACATCTTCTCATCTTCACAGTGAACATCATTATCCCAGTTTGGTGGCTGAGAAGTGACCTAACCCACCCAAGGTCAGGGCACAGAGCTGGGAGATGATGGTGCCAGACTGAGGCTCCGTCTCTGCCTTTCTGGGGCTTTTTCCTCTGGAGATTCAATGTGTAAACCTGGTGGATGACCTCTCAAATTCCTTCAATTCCAACAGTGCACAGAGTCTCAGTGATTACTCTGCTGAGTGAGGATAATTGGATGACCCAGAGAGAAACCCGTCTGAAGAAAATGAGCTCCTTGTCTTCTTATAGCTCTCCTGGCAACACAGATCTCAGGGAAATCAGTCATCAGCAGCCTGGCGGGTCAAGATGAAGGGGAGGGGAGCAGAGGATTGACTCAAGGGGCTTCCTCCACCTCATGGGGTCCTAGAACCCATGAAGAAGATAAAAGCGTGGGTATTGAGCTGCCACTTGGAAGCCTCTGAATAGCTAAATAAGAAAGGTTGGACCACAGCTGAAGAAGCACCTTCTGACAGTGAGGTAATATCAGAAGGGGTCACCCACCATGCAGTGAGCACAAGGTGGCTTAGAAAAGGCAACAGTATATCTATCAAGATCCAAGCGTGTGCACAGGAAGCACTGACAAGTATGTCAAATATTGCTTGCCAAGAATTGGCCAGGAAAAAAAACAGGGTTTTTTCATGCTTTTATCCCAGTGTTTGAGGTTTTGAGATATTAAATCACTTAATATTATAGGTAACATAGTGTCTTTTTGGCTGTTATCTCCTGTCTGATCCCTGTCAGGTTATGAATAAAGATAGTCTGATTTACATATTTATTAGCTACATTTTACAAGAAAATAGCAGCCTCGTGTCTCCCGTGGTCCACAATCTGCCCTGACTGGCAAGGACATTTAAAATAAGCCCCTGTCACAAACTCTTATTTATACTGGTCATAGTGATAGCTGTGCATGAAATTATAATAGAGAGACGCTCCCACAAGTCTGTGCTGATTATCAAGTTTAAGTGCAATGAGGTCATTTGGTGAGTCTGTGACTCTTCTAATTAGGTAAGGGAGATACTGATACCCCTGAATCCCCACCTCAGGACACAGTGCCCAGATCAGCTCACAGAACAAAGGTTCAGAGTATAACAGCCTGTCTGGGTGCAGTGGCACCTATGTCTTTTGCGGAAAGACTTGTCACTTTGAGGGGACATTCAAGGGGAGCCCAACATTCATGGCAGTTTGTTTAGAACCCCTTGAATCACTTGACCACCACTGCAGAGTTTCAGTCATTCTCCTGGGAATATGGGCTCCTTCAAGAAAGCGCTGAACACAATTAGTTTCCTAGTCCAGTTTCCTTTGTCTTATAGAAAAAAGTGCTAAGTCACTTTAGTCATGTGCAACTATTTTCAGTCCTATGGACTATAGCCTGCCAGGCTCCTCTGTCCATGGGATTCTCCAGGCAAGAATACTGGAGTGGGTTGCCGTGCCCTCCTCCAGGGGATCTGTTCAACCCAAGGATCGAACCTGAGTCTCTTATGTCTCAGGTTCTTTGCCACTGCGTTGGCAGGCAGGTTCTTTACCACTGGCACCACCTGGAGAGCCCCTAATTACCTTTATATTTTAACAGACACTCCTCTTCACAGACATAGAGGTACCTACAAGTGGAAACTGTTTGGTGAAAAACACAGGCGTCTTGACTGAGGAGGGGTCTGTGATGGTAGAATTGGTGCCCTCCACCCCTCCCCTGGGAGACTCTTCGTGTCTTTTCATTTCCTAGAACACAGATGTTCACCCGTGTTGCAGGACCATATAGCAGATGGGCACAACAGAACACAATTCTGAATGAATCCAAAGTTTCATTTTCTAATTACATCTTGGGGTTTTCTTTTCTCAGCTCAGTTCAGTTGTGTTGACTCTTTGCGACCCCATGGACTGCAGCACACCAGGCTTCCCTGTCTCACCAACTCCCAGAGCTTGCTCAAACTCATGTCCATTGAGTCGGTGATGTCATCCAGTCATCTCATCCTCTATTTCTTTTCTAACTACTGACATAATCATAATTGTGTGACGATTCAAGTATCATGTGAGTGGCGCAGCCACCATTGGACCCATGTTTTGACTATGAAAAAGAAAATATCTCTAACACTCTACTGCTTAACTTGTTAATCCAGCAACTTACTGGCCTACTGCCTACTTCCCTGGTCATGGGAAGGACTTGAAAACAGTATGGACATTTGGCACAAATCTTTGAAAGAGGTATTCATTATCTGTTTTCTCAGGAGAGCCTGGAAACAACTTTATAGTCATTCCAAAAGGAGGCATCTTCTGAGAAGTCACACCAAAGGTAATTTGCATCCTTATCTAATGAGACCATCACAAGTGGCTTCGAAGATTTGCTGGAGACTTGAAGATCCTGTTTCTGGGACATCAGTCCTCTGTAAGCTGTTTCAGTTCAGGGTTTATTCACTGACTCAGAGGTTCACTCATTTACTCAGAATTCATTCCTATAAACATGGATTAAATGATGAGGATGTAATATAAATTGAGAAATTGCTGGGTGGTTCTCCAGAGGTTAAACACTGACAGGTACTTTAAAGTCCCTTGTGACAGACAAGTCTTTGGTTTTTCTTCACTTCTGTGAGCTCAAAACTGGAATCTTCCAAACTGAGCTTGACCACCTAAGGTCAGGGACCTCCCTCAGACGTGTGGCTCTTTTGGTAAACCGGATGCATTCTTAGGTCATCTCCAGCAGGCCTCCTGTGAGCTGGCATCCAATTTCGAGCACCTGTCTTTCTCCTTGAGTGATTCAAGCAGGTTGAAGCTCCTTGAACAAGGCTTTCTCTCCAACATTTAACTGCCTGACCCGAATCAAGACACTTTCAGGAGGGACCCACAAACTGCAGTGGGCCCATCAGGGGTTTCTCTGAGATGTTCAGTTATAGCCTGAGAGGGGCACAAGGGATGGAGACCCCGTGAGGCACAGGGAGGTCAAGGGAGGGCCAGGGAACACTGCAGGGAAAGACGCAGGTGAGCTGGGGTTGGGAGAGAAAGAACCCGGTCCGGAGACCAGGAGGGTCTGCTGACCTCAACCCTCCCCCCCCCACCCCCCTCGCGTTCTCTCCTCTCCACTTTCCACAGACAGGGTTCTCCCTCCACCATTGCTCTCTGTCGTCCCCTCAAAATCACCACTAATAGAACATTTGGGTATTGTGTATAAAATCTGGAAGTTGCATCTTCATGTGAGAGGGAGAGAAAATAAAAAAGAAATGAAGTCTATCAAGAGGACAGGAGATAACAAGTGTTGGCGAGGGTGTGGAGAAAAGGGAATCCTCATACATTGTTGGTGGGAGTGTGGATTGGTTCTGCCACTATGGAGGTTCTTTAAAGATTTAAAAATAGATTTAATTTTCAAATTAAAAATTATCATTTAATCCAATTAAAAATTATTTATTTTGGCATAATTAAAGTGAGAATCACTACCATATGATCCAGCAGTCCCATTTGTGGGTACATGTCCAAAGGAAATGGAAACAGTACCTGAAAGAGACATCTGCATTCCTGTTGTCATTGCAACGTTATTCCCCACAACCAAGAAATGGTAACTTCCCAGGTGGCACAGAGGTAAAGAATCTGCCTTTCAATTCAGGAGACAAGGATTTGATTTCTGGGTCAGGAATATCCTGTGGAGTAGGAAATGGCAACCCATTCCAGTATTCTTACCTGGAAAATTCCATGGACTGGGAAGTCAGGTGGGCTACAGTGCATGGGGTCTCAAAGAGTTGGACATGACTGAGCACGCATGCACGCAAAAGAAATGGTAGCAACCTAACTGTCCATCAGTGGATGAATGGATAAAGAGGATGCCGTACAATGGAGTAGCACTCGGCCTTAAAAAAAAAAAAAAGAAAATATTGCCGCTTGCAGCAACACAGATGAACCTGGAGGATATTATGCTAAGTTAGATAAGCCAGAAGTAGAAAAATGAAATACCTTATGACCGTACTCATATGTGAAATCTGGTAGACTCAGAAGCAGAGTAGAATGGTGGTTGGCGAGGGCTGGGTGGTAGGGAGAAATGGGGAGCTATTGCTCATCAGGCCAAAGTTTCAGTTATGCTGGATGAATCAGTGCCAGAGAGCTTATGCACAGCCTGAAAACTAGAGTTAGCAATACTGTAATGCATACTTAGAAATTTTCGGAGAGGGTAGATCTTAAGTGTTCTCACTAGAAGGAAAAAGAAAAGGGAATAGAGACAGACAGAGAACAAACATATGAACACCAAAGGGGGGAAGGGGGAGGAGTGAGATGAATTGGGAGATGGGGATTGACATGTACACACTATTGATACTACGTGTAAAATAGGGAACTAATGAGAACCTGCTGTATAGCTCAGGGAACTCTGCTCAGTGCCCTGTGGTGGCTTAAATGGAAAGGAAGCCTGAAAGAAGAGATGATATATGTGTCCATATAGCCAATTCACTACTGTACAGTAGAAACTAGCACAACATTGTAAAGCAATGGTACTCCAATAAAAATTAATTAGGAACCTCCCTGGTGGTCCAGTGGTTAGGAACTTGCCTTCCAGCGTAGGGGATGTGGGTTTAATCCCTGGTCAAGGAACTAAGATCCCACATGCTGAGGAGCAATTAAGCCCCTGCCGCAACTAGAGAAGCCCATAGACTGCAATGAAGACCCAGCGCAGTGCCCCCCCCCCCCCAAAAATAATTAAAAAAGTAACTATGTGAAATGATGGATCTGTGTCTGCTAATTAGTTTGATTGTGGTAATAATTTCACAATGTATACAGACTTCAGAACTTCATGTTGTTCACCTTAAATATATACAATCTTTATTCATCAATTATACCTCGATAAAGCTGAAAAAATGAAAGTAGCATAGCTTGTCAAGTACTTACTGAGCCTTGGGACCAGCCTGCCTTGAACTTGACTTGTTCCTTTTACGGGATTTGATGGTGAGCTGCAGTCCATGGGGTCTCAGAGAGTCAGACATGATTAAAAGACTAACACTTTTACTTTCACCACACTCAAGTAGGTAGGTAGCTCACCTCCAGCTAACAAAAGCCAGACTCTTCATGAAAAAGGAAATCCCAGAACTACTGGCAGCAGACACCCAGAAAGTTACTTCACAAAGAAAATTTATAGGCTGAAAGCTCTATAGATCAGCCAATTGGAAGAGAAGATTGATTGATATGAGAGTAAGGAAGCTACTTAACCTCTCTGCACCTAAGTGTCCTCAGCTTAAGATAGAGCTACCCATATGAGCCCACAGTGTTGTCAAAAAGACAGAAATAATTAATCTGTAAAAAGATTTTCAGAACATAACTGCTCAGTAAGTGCTAATGTTCATATTACAGCAACACCATATGGAAAAAATAAAAGAAGATCCTGTCTCCAGAAGTTTGCCTTCCAGTGGGAAGGCAGGGGTTAAACAGATGGAACAAGTAGGATAATCCCCATAGTGGAGGTGAATGCTTCTGGAAACTTTGGAAGAGTTTTTCCAAGTTTTCTGGAGACTAAGAAAAGACTCCCAGAGAAGAAGGCACTTAAACTAGAATACTGAGGATGCGAAGCAGAGGTGTCTTCCTTAGGGACGTATCCTAGGATCCTCTTCCCACCCCACCCCACCCCGCCCCAGGCCAAAGTACTGAAATATGCAAAGAAATACAGGGACTGGAGAACACTGGGCTTAGGAAAGAGCAAGTACTTCAGCTCTTGTACTGTAAGGTTGCGCATGAGTCAAGTATAAAATAAACCAGCAATACAAATTTTTTAATGGCCAGAAATTTGAAAACTCAGGCAGGCAAAAACCAATTCACCCTTCTTAATTAACTGTAGAGAAGATAACATCAGCCTTCTTGTTTACAAGAAAGCATCAGATAATTCTGCTCCTTAGCTATTATTTAATTCAGAGTGATAGATTAACACTGAATATATTCTCTGGAAATTATCCTAATTAAGTAAATAATATACAGAATCTGAAACAAACCTCAAAGCAGTCCCTGTCAGTGTTACCTAGAGCCAGTGTAAAGTTGAAAGTATCAAGTTTTACTTTTTTAGTTTTTAATTCTTTTGGCTGTGCTACATCTTTGTTGCTGCACACGGGCTTTCTCTAGTTGCAGAGAGTGGGGGCTGCTCTTCATTGTGGTGCGCAGGCTTCTAATCACGATGGCTTCTCTTGCTGAAGAGCAGAGTTCTAGGGAATGTGGGCTGCAGTAATTGTGGTACATGGGCTCAATTGCTACACGGCGTGTGGAATCCTCCCAGAGCAGGGATCAAACCCAAGTCCCCTGCATTGGCAGGCAGATTCTTAACCACTGAACCAGCAAGGAAGTCCAAAAGTAATTTTTAAGTGTCCTGTTTTTCAGTGATTAAAAAGCATTGTGACCCTCAGTCAGACATGGTGTCATTTCCTACTGCAGTAGCTAGTGTTCTCTGGAGAAACAGAACCAATAAAACTGATATCTCTGTATAAAACTCCAATAAAACTCCATATCTCTGTATCTATCAGTCTATCTATCTGCCTATCTGTTTATCTATCTATAATCTATCAATGTATCTATCTACCAACCTATCATCTGTCTAGATTTGCTATAAGGAATTGGTGAATTTCTTATAACAGTGTCTACAGGGACACTCTTGTGACTATAGAGACTGAGTCCTCGAATCTGCAGTTGGCAAACTGGAGACCCAAGAGAGCTGATGATTTAGTTTCTGTTCAAGTTCAAAGGTCTGAGACCTTGGAAAGCAGGTGATGTAGTTCCAGCCCAGAGTCTACAGGCTAGGGACCCAGGAAGAGCCCCTATTTCAGTTCAAGTCTAAAGGCAGGAAAACACCAGTGTCCAACTTGAAGGCAGTCAGGCAGAAGAAGATTTTCTTACTCATAAAGCCAGTCTTTTTGTTCTATTAGATCTTCAACTGATTGAATGAGGCCCACCCACCACAGGGAGAGCAATCTGCTTTATTCAGTCTAACGACTCAAATGCTAATCTCATCCCAAAACACCCTCATACACATACCCAGGATAACATTTGACCAAATACATGGGAACTTTCTGGCCCAGCTAAGTTGACACATAAAATTAGCCATCACCTATGTGGTTGCTGTGATATATTATTTGGCATTTGCACTGGCACATGATGGAATTTTTTTCCTGAAACTTTGTTAATTGCAATACCAAAGATATTTGTTATATCCCAAACTGGATATATAAGATTTAAAATCAGAAAAGAGACATCTTCAGAGTTCAGAAAATCTGATTTGCATATCCTTAATTGTCGAAATTTCTTTTGATTCTGCATTAAAGTGTAATGTAATAGAGCATTATCAGAAGGGCTCCAAATATTGATAATTTATAACAAGAAGCTCCAAGCGTTCCAATAATGAGAGAGGGCGAGGTACTCTGTCATCATAGGACTTGACTCTGCTGAGTTTCCAAGGCAGCATATGGCTGTTCTTTATAAAATATGTATCATTAAAATCCTGCTCCTGGATAGAGCAGACCCACACAGTGCAAAGTAAAACAAAGTTCTGCAGCCACTTCCCTGATTGATGTAGATAGCCAGTCCTGTTAATTCAGGACTGGGGTGATTTTTCTCCTGGTCTTCTTTACCAGTCTTTGCTCTGCACAGTGGTCACATTGATTGGTTAATTGTGAGCTTTCCTTCGGGCTGCCTGCTGTTTAAAATCTCCAGAGAATTTCACTTAAGGTTTTAAAAAAAGCTCTATCACAATCATCCCCCAGAAAATCCTATTCCCAAAATAGGAAGAGAGTCAAGATTTAATGAAGATTTTTTTCCCCTTCAGGTGTTCACTTGACCACTCCTTCTTTGCACCTCACATAATGTCTTAAGGATGTAGCGTTCATTCTAACATTACAGCCTCTTACTCTTGGCCACCTTGACTCCAGCAGCCAAGTAGTCTCCGATTAACCAGGCCTACTTAGTTGCACACTGCTGCTGCTGCTGCTGCTAAGTCACCGCAGTTGTGTCCGGCTTTGTGCGACTCCATAGATGGCAGCCCACCAGGCTCCCCCGTCCCTGGGATTCTCCAGGCAAGAACACTGGAGTGGGTTGCCATTTCCTTCTCCAATGCATGAAGGTGAAAAGTGAAAGTGAAGTCGCTCAGTCGTATCTGATTCTTAGCGACCCCATGGACTGCAGCCTACCAGGCTCCTCCGTCCATGGGATTTTCCAGACAAGAGTACTGGAGTAGGTTGCCATTGCCTTCTCCAAGTTGCACACTGAGTAGTGTGCAGTTTGATCAAACTATGTATCAAGTTTTTTTGAAGAGATGGCTTATTAATAGGGAAGAAGATGTGTTATCTTACAGTTTGTGAGACTAGCTTTAAGTGTTTAGCTTTGTTTTTCTAATATGGAAGAATCAGTTATCACTGGGATATTTTAGAATCCTAAGGACATCAGAATCAAGAATCAGTTGTCTGATGCTTTTAACAGTAACATGCCTTCAAAATTTTTGCTTCAGTACTTTGAAAGCACTCATTTTCTTGTTGTTGTTCAGTCGCTAAGTCATGTCCAACTCTTTGCGACCCCATGGACTGCAGCAAGCCAGGTTTCCCTGTCCTTCACTGTCTCCTGGAGTTAGCTCACATTTGTGTCCATTGAGTCGGTGATGCTATCTAACCATCTCATCCTCTGCTATCCCCTTCTCCTTTGGCTTTCAGTCTTTCCCAGAATCAGGGTCTTTTCCAGTGAGTCAGCTCTTTACATCGGGAGGCCAAAGTATTGGAGTTTCAGCTTCAGCATGTCCTTCCAATGAATATTCAGGGTTTATTTCCTTTAGGATTGACTGGTTTGATCTCTTTTCTGTCCAAGGGACTCTCAAGAGTATTCTCCAACACCACAGTTCAAAAGCATCAATTCTTCAGCGTTCAGCCTTCTTTTTGGTCCAACTCTCACATCTGTATGTGACTACTGGAAAAACCATGATTTTGACTATACAGACCTTTGTCAGCAAAGGGATGTCTCTGCTTTTTTTAATAAACTGTCTAGGGTTATCATAGCTTTCCTTCCAATGAGCAAGTGTCTCTTAATTTCATGGCTGCAGTCACTGTCCACAAGAAAATAAAATCTGTCACTTTTCCCAATTTGTCCTCTTCTATTTGACATGAATTGATAGGACTGGATGCCATGATCTTAGTTTTTCAAATGTTGAATTTTAACCAGTTTTTTCACTCTCCTCTTTCACCTCAATAAGAGGCTCTTTAGTTTCTCTTCACTTTTTGCCGTTAGAGTGGTGTCATCTGCATATATCATTTTCTTATCCCAAACCAATTAATATTCTGTGTCAAACAATTCACTCATGTGCTTATGACCTTTTAGAAAAGTTATTTTTTAATGCTATGAAAAATACAGTGAAGTGAAGTGAAGTGAAAGTCACTCAGTCGTGTCTGACTCTTTGCAACCCGATGGACTATACAGTCCATGGAATTCTCAGGCCAGAATACTGGAGTTGGTAGTCTTTGTCTCCTTCAGGGTATATTCCCAACCCAGGAATCAAACCCAGGTCTCCCACGTTGCAGGCGGATTCTTCCAGCTGAGCCACAAGGGAAGCCCAAGAATACTGGAGTGGGTAGCCGATCCCTTCTCCAGTGGATCTTCCTGACCCAGGAATCAACTGGGGTCTCCTGCATTGCAGGCAGTTTCTTTACCAATTGAGCCACCAGGGAAGCCCTTTTTAATGCTATAAGTGAAAATCACTCAGCTGTGTCTGAGTCTTTGCAGCTCCATGGACTATACAGTCCGTGGAATTCTCTAGGCCAGAATACTGGAGTGGGTAGCCTTTTTTAATGCTGAGCTACCACATGCCCAAGGTAAGGGGAGGTGGCCGAGAGGAGCAACCCCACGTCAAAGAGCGGTGGCTGCGAGGGCGCAGGAGGGCCAGTGGAGCTACTCCACATTCAAGTGCAGGAGGAGCAGCCCTGAGGAGATACCCCTCATCCAAGGTAAGGAGCAGCAGCTGCACTTTGCTGGAGGAGCCATGAAGAGCTACCCCACATCCAAGGTAAGAGAAACCCAAGTAAGATGGTAGGTGTTGTGAGAGGGCATCAGAGGGCAGACACACTGAAACCATAATCACAGAAAACTAGTCAATCTAATCACACAGACCACAGCCTGGTCTAACCCAATGAAACTAAGCCAAGCCATGTGGGGCCACACAGGATGGGCAGGTCATGGTGGAGAGGTCTGACAGAATGTGGTCCACTGGAGAAGAGAATGGCAGTATTCTTGCCTTGAGAACCCCATGAACAGTAGGAAAAGGCAAAATGATATGATACTGAAAGAGGAACTCCCCGGGTCGGTAGGTGCCCAATATGCTACTGGACATTAGTGGAGAAATAACTCCAGAAAGAATGAAGGGATGAAGCCAAAGCAAAAATAATACCCAGTTGTGGATGTGACTGGTGATGGAAGCAAGGTCCAATGCTGTAAAAAGCAATATTGAATAGGAACTTGAAATGTTAGGTCCATGAATCAAGGCAAATTGGAAGTGGTCAAACAGGAGATGGCAAGAGTGAATGTTGATATTCTAGGAATCATTGAACTAAAATGGACTGGAATGGGTGAATTTAACTCAGATGCCCATTATATCTACTGAGTAGCCATCATGGTCAACAGAACAATCCAAAATGCAGTACTTGGATGCAGTCTCAAAAATGACATAAAGATCTCTGTTTGTTTCCAAGGCAAACCATTCAATATCACAGTTATCGAAGCCTATGCCCCAACCAGTAATGCTGAAGAAGCTGAAGTTGAACGGGTCTATGAAGACCTATAAGACCTTTTAGAACCAACACCCAAAAAAGATGTCTTTTTCATTATAGGAGACTGGAATGCAAAAGTAGGAAGTCAAGAAACACCTGGAGTAACAGGCAAATTTGGCCTTGGAGTACAAACTCTAATAGAGTTTTGCCAAGAGAACACACTGGTCATAGTAAACACCCTCTTCCAACAACATAAGAGAAGACTCTACACATGGACATCACCAGATGGTCAACACCAAAATCAGATTGATTATATTCTTTGCAGCCAAGGATGGAGAAGCTCTATACAGTCGGCAAAAAAAAAAAAAAAAAAGACTGGGAGCTGACTGTGGCTCAGATCATGAACTCCTTATTGCCAAATTCAGACTTAAATTGAAGAAAGTAGGGAAAACCACTAGACCATTCAGGTATGACCTAAATCAAATCCTTTATGATTATACAGTGGAAGTGAGAAATAGATTTAAGGGCCTAGATCTGATAGATAGAGTGCCTGATGAACTATGGATGGAGGTTCGTGACATTGTACAGGAGACAGGGATCAAGACCATCCCCATGGAAAAGAAATGCAGAAAAGCAAAACGGCTGTCTGAGGAGGCCTTACAAATAGCTGTGAAAAGGAGAAGTGGAAAGCAGAGGAGAAAAGGAAAGATATAAGCATCTGAATACAGAGTTCCAAAGAATAGCAAGAAGAGATAAGAAAGCCTTCCTCAGCAATCAATGCAAAGAAATAGAGGAAAAGAACAGAATGGGAAAGACTAGAGATCTCTTCAAGAAAATTAGAAATACCAAGGGAACATTTCATGCAAAGATGGGCTTGATAAAGGACAGAAATGGTATGGACCTAACAGAAGCAGAAGATATCAAAAAGAAGTGGTAAGAATACACAGGAGAACTTAAAAGCTTCACGACCCAGATAATTACAATGGTGTGTTCACTCACCTAGGGCCAGACATCCTGGAATGTGAAGTCAAGTGGGCCTTAGAAAGCATCACTATGAATAAAGCTAGTGGAGGTGATGGAATTCCACTTGAGCTATTTCAAATACTAAAAGATGATGCTGTGAAAGTGCTGCACTCAATATGCCAGCAAATTTGGAAAACTCAGCAGTGGCCACAGGACTGGAAAAGGTCAGTTTTCATTCCAATCCCAAAGAAAGGCAATACCAAAGAATGCTCAAACTACTACACAGTTGCACTTATCTCACATGCTAGTAAAGTAATGCTCAAAATTTCCCAAGCCAGGCTTCAGCAGTACGTGAGCCTCCAGATTTTCTAGCTGGATTTAGAAAAGGCAGAGGAACCAAAGATCAAATTGGCAACATCCATTGGATCATTGAAAAAGCAAAAGCATTACAAAAACACATCTATTTCTGCTTTTTCAACTATGCCAAAGCCTTTGACTGTGTGGATCACAATAAACTGTGGAAAATTCTGAAAGAGATGGAAATATCAGACCACCTGACCTGCCTCTTGAGAAATCTGTATGCAGGTCAGGAAGCAACAGTTAGAACTGGACATGGAACAACAGACTGGTTCCAAGTAGGAAAAGGAGTACATCAAGGCTGTATATTGTCACCCTGCTTATTCAACTTCTATGCAGAGTACATCATGAGAAACTCTGGACTGGAAGAAGCACAAGCTGGAATCAAGATTGCTCGGAGAAATATCAATAACTTCAGATATGCAGATGACACCACCCTGATGGCAGAAAGTGAAGAGGCACTAAAAAGCCTCTTGATGCAAGTGAAAGAGGAGAGTGAAAAAGTTGGCTTAAAGCTCAACATTCAGAAAATGAAGTTCATGGCATTTGGTCCCATCACTTCATCGGAAATAATGGGGAAACAGTGGAAACACTGTCAGACTTTGTTTGGGCTCCAAAATCACTGCAGATGGTGATTGCAGCCATGAAATTAAAAGACGCTTACTTCTTGGAAGGAAATTTATGACCAACCTAAATAGCATATTCAAAAGCAGAGACATTACTTTGCCAACAAAGGTCTATCTAGTCAAGGCTATGGTTTTTCCTGTGGTCATGTATGGATGTGAGAGCTGGACTGTGAAGAAAGCTGAGCGCCGAAGAATTGATGCGTTTGAACTGTGGTATTGAAGAATACTCTGAGAGTCCCTTGGACTGCAAGGAGATCCAACCAGTCCATCCTAAAGGAGATCAGTCCTGGGTGTTCATTGGAAGGACTGATGCTAAAGCTCAAACTCCAGTCCTTTGGCCACCTCATGAGAAGAGTTGACTCGTTGGAAAAGTCCCTGATGCTGGGAGGGATTGAGGGCAGGAAGAGAAGCAGACGACAGAGGATGAGATGGCTGGATGGCATCACCGACTCGATGGATGTGAGTCTGAGTGAACTCTGGGAGTTGGTGATGGACAGGGAGGTGCGGCTTGCTGCAATTAATGGGGTTGCAAAGAGTTGGACACGACTGAGCGACTGAACTGAACTGATTATTAACTTGAATTTGCATTGACTATATTTTAGACTCCTTATAAATGGTGAACTAAGTTTCTGAAATTAAGCTTTTTACTTGCAATTTTCTACAAAAACCTTAAGTGGAGACCACTGCCCTTCTAAACTAGATTGATGGGACTTTCCTCGTAATCCAGTGGTTAGATTTCACCTTCCAGTGCTGGGCATGTGGATCAGTCCATGGTCAGAGAGCTAAGATCGCACGTGCCTCAAGACCAAATAAACCAAAACATAAAGCAGAAGCAATGTTATAACAGATTTAATAAAGATTTTTAAAATGGCCTGCATCCAAAAAAAGTTCAAAAAATAAACTGGATTGATGTCATGCTCACAATACTCCTGGATGTCTACAAATGCTAATTGTGTGTTTTCAAGCTGGTGGTCTTTGAGGTTAGTGAAGAGGCTCCTGCAGTGCTGCCACGTGAGGGAGGAAGGATCTACAAGGCAGCTCTGTTTCTAAGTCTTTTAATTATTGACCTTTCATGAAAGAGTGCTAAATGGAAGGTCCAAGACTGTAAATCTTTCTAGGCAATCACTTAAGTATCTTTCTCACTTATTTCCCATGACTTTTGTGGGAATAAACTACTTGATTTTTATATATTAATAAAACAAACTACTATGTTTAAAGTGAGTAGTCAGCAAGGACCTACTGTATAGCACGTGGGACTCTGCTCAATGTTATGTGGCAGCCTGGCTGGAAGGGGGGCCTGGGGGAGAATGGATTCATGTGTATGTATGGCTGAGTCACTCTGCTGTGCACCTGAAACTACCACAACATTGTTAATTGGCCATATTCCAATATAAAATTAAAAGTTTTTAAAATAAATAGACAATACCAAAATAAGTCAAACCCAGAATCTCAGTGGCTTACCCCAACAATGAATTTTTGCTTACTCATACCAACTTCTATGACTAACACAGGTTGGCAGAGTCCTGCTTCACTAGACACTGAGAGACCTAGCTTGACTGCTATTTGGGGAGCACAGAATTCCAGGTGCCTGGGAAGTAGAGAAGAATGGAATATTTGCAATGTCTGGATAATAATGTTCAACAGAACATCTCTCTTTTTCCCTTCATCTCAGACTCCTGACTTCCAACTCCCTCCCAACCTTTCTCTGGTTGCATGATATCTTGGACCCTTTTCCTGAAATTCTAATTGTGTCTGTCCTTGCCCTCTCCCAACAAACTTCCTTACAAGTTAGGACTCCTCCTACAACACACATACACACACACCCCACAGTAGGAAATGAGTGTCTGACAGTTGACAATGCTTATACACATGTAGTAGAAGCAACCATCAGTAAGAAATGTGAGCATTCAGAATGCCTCAGACTTGTTAAGATGACTCATAAGAATTGCTTTTGATGGTCTCCAAGCCCTGCCATTCCATGCCCTTATATATTTGAAAATGGTTCATAATAAATCCTCTGGTCATGTTTAGTACTACTGCCCTTGTATATATTGTAGCAGCTCATTGATGACACTGGATCTGCTTCAATTAGGCATATCTGTGTGTGCATGTGTGTGTGTGTGTGTATGTGTGTATGTGTGTGTGTGTGTGTGTGTGTGTGTGTGTGTTAGAGGAGGGCATTAGCAGGATCATTCCCATCCACATGCAGAAATAGCGAATTCAACTGAAATGATCAGGCAGAATTTCCAAAATTATAACTGCTCAATGCTGGCAGAGGTACAGGGAGACAGGCATGCTCATACATTACAGGTGAGATATGGACTCTAACACAACTTTCCTGAAGGATAATTTGGAGATATCCGTCTAAAGATTTTAAATTGTTCATATACTTTGTTCCAGTACTTCCATTTGTAAAATTTGTTCCTAGGGGTAAGCACAAAGATTTAATTGTAAAGTTGTTCAGCATAACATTGTTTATTATAGTCTTGAAACATCTTAGATGCTCAACAATAGTAAATCGAATAAATCATTTTATATTATTGGACACTACCCAACAGTTAAAATTACATTGTGGAAATACACTTATTGACATGAAAAGCTGGTCACAAGTTATTATTATATGTTTCCATTTTGGAAACAACTACACACACATGCTTTTTACCTTTGCATAAGATTATTTGACTTGGCTGATTTTTATCTTCTTCTTCTAATTTATCTGAAATGACTTTTTGGCTGAGATATTTGAGTAAAAAACATTATTTTGAGTACATTTGAAATGCGACATATTTAAAAGGTCTAGGGCTGACCCATCCATGCATCATCCCTACTCACCCCAAAACCCCCGTTGGTCAGATCACATAATTCTTGGCTAAATCTCTCTTGCCTCTCGTTTCCAAAAGCTTTTTATTTTGTATTAGGGCATATCTGATTAACAAACAATGTAATAGTTTCAGGGGAACAGCAAAGGTACTCAGCCATACATATACACATGTCCATTCTCCTCCAAACTCCCTTCCCATCCAGGCTGCCACATCACATTGAGCACAATTCCAAAATCCTTTTTGGCTATTCATTTAAAATATATCAGTGTGTACATGTGGATTCCAAACTCCCTAACTGTCTCTTTCCCTCATCTTTCCCCCTGACAGCCATAAGTTTGCTCTCTAAGTCTGTGTCTCTCCCCTTATACTGTATTCACCTAGCAAACAGCCTCACACGGTGGGTATTTATGTCTGCGACTCCCTGCTTTCATTCATCTTATTCTTCTTTAGAATGAATAACCACAAAAGCCTTTCACAACTCTTTTCTCCAGTACCTTGAGTTTAGATCTGTTCTCTATTTCACACCATTCTATACTGGCGCCGCGGTTCCAAGCATCATGAACGGTATGTTAAAGCCTTCTTCCAGCCCACCTGCCCCATCCTTCAGAATTCTTATCCCCATAAGTGATATTTGTTATCACAGAGCCCTCAGGGTCAAGTCTTATTCCCTCGTCCACGTCCACTGCTTCAATCATGGTAGTGGGATTAGATACAAGACCAAAGTTGTTGATATTTACTTAGAACTCATGAAAACCTGGGAAAATGATGAAACTCACACTGATGAGGAGTTATAAAAACAATATTGAGAAACAATAGTAAGCTTCCAGGTAAGAGCTTGCTTATCCTAACAGCTGGACTGTGGCAAATGTAAAGCTTTTGAGTAACCTTATATGTTTTCCCAACATTTGTCATGGGTATTTGGTTAATAGACAACTAGATAAAATTCTACACTGACAGCCCTTCTATTTCACTGTTGGAGTACATGAATGTCCTCACAGAAAAAGTCCTCTTGTTAACATTGTGCTGAGTTCACCAATGAGCGTTATTTCTGTGGCAGGAGCAAATGGAGAAAATAGAGGCTGTCCTATTATAGGAGAAGCAAACGCCCACCTCTCCTTTAGCTCAGCCTTTGTATGACTTGTGCTACTCAGACTCTTGCTTCATCTGGTAATGGCCTTGCACGTCTGCCTATTGGGGCAGTTTGTCCTCCACCATGTTAAAATCAATGAGCATTCTTCACTGGTTTAAAAGCACTGAGTGAGAGACATTGTCCTGGAAGAAGGAAAAATATGACCGAGCTAAAATTTTTCAGCACCTTCCAAAGAGCTTCTCCCCAGTTCTGCGCTCTGGTGGGGCTGCCTTCCTAAGGAAGTCATCTGTGTACATACACGTGGAGCCTTCCAAGGCTGGGCACCCACGAGCTACTTCAGAACCGTGTGGGTGCGAGTGACAGATTCTCCTGCTGGTTACGTTATCACACATCATGGCAACACTGAGGAGCCCTCCATCTGGATTGGCTTTATACTCTGAAATATAAGGTTTCAGAATTGGGTTAAATGTACATTTATTTGTGGAGGCAGTTTTTTTTAGGAAGAAGAATTGGCAGCAGCGGAGGTCAAAGCCAAACACACATTGAAACGTTCAACACTTAAGGAGATAATATGTGACATAAGGGGATTTGTTTCATTAACTGGTGTCTCAAAGCTTCCTCGAGAAAAGTTCTTTATTTATAGATGCAGATGCCTCACCCCAGTTAAAAATATACAGTTTAGATGGGAGCAAGAGGGTAAACCTGTAAGGATAAGATTACAAAAAGAAATACGACTCTCGCTATAAACCCAGTATCTTTTGGGCTGACCGAGGGCCCCTTTGAATATAACATTACTATGTGTTGTAGGTAATCTCAGTAGAGGCATCACCAAATTTACAATGACTGCTTTCAACAAGATGGCTAAACATTATTGAAATAATATGCCTTGATTAAATCGGTGATAAATCAACTATACTTAAAGCTCCATAATGCATTAGGGAGAGAGCCAACTCTTGAGAAAGAGTGACTACCGCGTCAGCTGTTCTGCTGTCAACAGCCGTCACTGAGTTAAAGGCTTGTCTTACTTCATCAGTGAGAGGGATTGAAGAGGAGGAATTTAGGAAGGGATTGATGAGGCTGGCAGTCACGGATAGTGATGTCCTCCACAGCGTATAGCCAACCAAGAGCCATGCATTCTTTCTGCTTCTGAGAGATCATAACTCGAGAGGGAAGGACAGAGAGCCATCAGGGCAGGGTTGGTCTACAGAAGGAAGACAATAGCAGCAAGTAGAAAAGCAGAACGGTGAAGCAGAGAGAAAACTGGATTGGGACCAGATCCGGGTTCTCTGTGGGTCTTTGACAAATATCAGGACTTCTCTGAGCTTTGGTTTTCCTGCCTGAGCAGTAGTGATCATTCCATGCAGAGAGTATTAGTTTGCTGATGCTGTCATAATAAAACACCACGGACTGAATAGCTTAAACAACAGAAGTGCATTTCCTCGTAGTTCAGGAGGCGAGAGTCCAGTATCCTGAGTTGGTTTCTCCTGAGGTCTCTCTCCTTGTATTGCAGACAGCCACTTTGTCACTGCAGACTTGTTTCTCATTGTGCCTGCACATCATTATTCCTTCATGTGCTCACAGCACTGTGCTCTCTCTGTAAGTCCAAATTACTTCCTCTTATCAGGGTACCTGATCAGAATCAGGAAGAATTGATGCTTTTGAACTGTGGCACTGGAGAAGACTCTTGAGAGTCCCTTGGACTGCAGGTAGATCCAGCAGGTCAATTCTAAAGGAAATCAGTCCTGAATATTCACTGGAAGGACTGATGCTGAAGCTGAAGCTCCAATACTTTGGCAAGCTGATGCAAAGAGCCAGCTCATAAGAACAGACTCTGATGCTGGGAAAGATTGAAGGCAGGAGAAGGGGATGAGAGAGGATGAGATGGTCAGATGGCAAAAACTGACCCAACAGACATGAGTTTGAGCAAACTCTGGGAGATGAAGGACAGGGAAGCCTGGCACCCTGCCGTCCATGGGGTCACAAAGAGTCAGACATGACTAAGCGATTGAACAACGTCTGGATACCAGTCCTAGAGTGGAGGGCCCATACTAACAGATTTGTTTAAACTTAATCATCTCTCCTCTCTAAACAGAGCCACAGTCAGATCTAAGGGGTTATGGTTTTGACATATGAATTTGGGAGCAGGGGACATAATTCAGTCCACGAGACGAAGCAAATATAAATATGCAAGGAGATAATGAGTATCCAAGCACAAGGCAGATTGCAGGGTGCTTTAGGACGTGATTCATTATCACTTGGAAGGAAATGACAGAATACTGACCCAGACCTTCACCAGGAGCAACTGGCTCCTGGAAGCCACTTTCAAGCCTTCTTGTCAAATCGGAAAGTAGAAAAGGAGGGCGGGGGGAACGGGAGGAAGGAGGGACACATACAGAACAATTTTAGGAATATTTTGGCCACTGGGCATCTATTCTCTTTCATATTTTTACTTTGATTTCCTTTGAGAACTTACCTCCTCTGTAGAAATGTCCTGCATTACTTAGCTAACTTGTTAGAGTTTCCTGGAACATTGTGTCCTACCAAAATGATGTAAGGATGAAGAAAAATTGTGTTTCATTCATTTCTTCTGAAGAGCTCTGATAGCCCAAAATGTCATAATTCTTGCTTTTAAGTTGCTCAGTTGCATCCACCTCATTGTGCTCCCATGGACTGCAGCACACCAGGCTTTCTTGTCCTTCATCATCTCCCAGGGATTGTGCAAACTCATTGAGTCAGTGATGCCATCCAACCATTTCATCCTCTGTTGTCCCATTCTCCTCCTGCCTTCAATCTTTTCCAGCATCAGGGTCTTTTCCAATGAGTTGGCTCTTTGCATCAGGTGGCCAAATTACTGAAGCTTCAGCATCCGTCCTTCCAGTGGATATTTAGAGTTGATTTAGGATTGACTGGTTTGATCTCCTTGATGTCCAAGGGACTGTCAAGAATATTCTCCAACACCACAGTTCAAAAGCATCAATTCTTCAGTGCTCAGCTTTCTTCACAGTCCAACTCTCACATCCATACATGACTACTGGAAAAACCATAGCTTTGACTATATGGATCATTGTCAGCAAAGTGATGTCTCTACTTTTTAATATGCTGTCTAGGTTTGTCATAGCTTTTCTTCCAAGGAGCAAGCATCTTTTAATTTCATGGCTGCAGTTACTGTCCACAGTGACTTTGGAGCCCAAGAAAATAAAATCTGTCACTGTTTCCATTGTTTCCCCATCTATTTGCCCTGAAGTGATGGCACTGGATGACGTGATCTTAGTTTTTTGAATGTTGAGTTTTAAGCTAACTTTTCCACTTTTTTTTTTTTAACCTTCATCAAGAAGCTCTTTAGTTTCTCTTAACTTTCTGCCATAAGGGTGGTGTCATCTGCATATCTGAGGTTACTGATATTTCTCTTGGCAATTTTGTTTCCAGCTTGTGCTTCATTCACCCTGGCGTTTTGCCAGATATATTTTGACTATAAGTTAAATAAGCAGAATGACAATATACAGCCTTGATATACTCCTTTCCCAGTTTTGAACCAGTCTTTTGTTCCATGTCTAGTTCTAACTGTTGCTTCTTGACCTGCATACAGGTTTCTCAAGAGGCAGGCAAGGTGGTCTGTTATTCCCATCTCTTTCAGAATTCTCCACAGTTTATTGTGATCCACACAGTCAAAGGCTTTAGCATAGTCAATGAAGCAGAAGTAGATGTTTTTTGGAACTCTCTTGCTTTTTCTATGATCTAACAGATGTTGGTAGTTTGATCTCTGGTTCTTCTACCTTTTCTAAATCCAGTTTGAACATCTAGAAGTTCTCGATTGATATATTGTTAAAGCCTAGTGAAGGATTTGAGGCGGTACCTTGCTAGTATGTGAAGTCAGGGAAATTGTACAGTAGTTTGAACATTCTTTGGCATTGCCTTTCTTTGGGATTGGAATGAAAACTGATCTTTTGTAGTCCTGTGGCCGCTGCTGAGTTTTCCATATTGGCTGGCATATTGAATGCAACACTTTAACAGCATCATCTTTTAGGATTTGAAACAGTGTAGCTGGAATTCCATCATCTCCACTAGCTTGTTCATAGTAATACTTCCTAAGGCCCACTTGACTTCACACTCCAGGGTGTCTGGCTCTAGGTGAGTAGTCACACCATTGTCGTTATCTGGATCATTAAGACCTTTTCTATACAGTTTTTCTGTGTATTCTTGCTAGTTCTTCTTAATATCTTCTGCTTGTTAGGTCCATAACCATTTCTGTCCTATAGTCCCATCTTTGCATGAAATGTTCCCTTGGCATCTCTGATTTTCTTGACGAGATCTCTAGTCTTTCCCATTCTATTTTTTTCCTCTATTTCTTCATGTTGTTCATTTAAGATTGCTTTCTTATCTCTCTTTGCTATTCATCGGAACTCTGCATTCAGATGGGTAAATCTTCCCTTTCTCCTTTGCTTTAGCTTCTCTTCTTTCCTCAGCTATTTGTAAGGCCTCCTCAGACAAACATTTTGCCTTGTTGCATTTCTTTTTCTTGGGGATGGTTTTGGTCACTTCCTCCTGTACAATATTATAAACCTCTGTCCATAGTTCTCAGGAACTCTTGTCTGTCTAATCCCTTGAATCCGTTTCTCACTTCCACTGTATAATCATAAGGGATTTGATTTAGGTCATACCTGGTTTTCCCTACTTTCTTCAACTTAAGTCTGAATTTTGCAATATGGAACTCATGATCTGAGCCATAATCAGCTCCCAGTCTTGTTTTTATTGACTATATAAATCTCCATCTTTGGCTACAAAGAATGTAATCAATCTAAGTTCCTTATTGACCATCTGGTGATGTTCCATGTGTACAGTCACCTCTTGTGCTGTTGGAAAAAGGTGTTTGCTATTACCAGTATATTCTCTTGGCAAAATTCTGTTAGCCTTTGCCCTGCTTCATTTTGTACTCCAAGGCCAAACTTGCCAATTACTCCAGGTATCTATTGACTTCCTACTTTTGCATTCCAGGCCCCTGTGATGAAAAGAACATCTTTAGTTCTAGAAGGTCTTGTAGTTCTTCACTGAACTGTTCAACTTCATCTTATTTGGCGTTAATGGTTGGGGCATAGACTTGAATTACCGTGATGTTGAATGGTTTGCCTTGGGAATGAACTGAGATCATTCTGTCATTTTTGAGATTGTACCCTAAGTCTGGTTTTCTGCTCTTATTGCTGATTCTTAATGTTTCTCAAGATTCTTTCCTCAAATTCTCTTTTGCTCAAAGCAGCCAGAGTTTGGGTCTATTGCTTACAACCAGGAAAGCTGTTAACTGGTGACAAAGTGGAAGGATGAACACAAGTCTGCCACAGAGGAGCAAAGATGGAAGGAGGGAAAATGGAAGGAATAGAGAGGATAGAAAAGTGAAAGAGAGGGAAGAAGAGATGGAAGAAAGAAATGGATAAAAGGGATGGAAAAGAAGATGAAGGATGAGTGAACGAAAAGGTCACATGGCATAGCCACTCAGATCTTCCTTGAGTGAAATCAGCTCTATACCAAGAGAAGAGAATATGGTTTTCTGCTAATGCTTAACATACAGAGTTTCAGCTCAGTGAGATCTTTGTGTTCACGGAAACTAGTGCTGCCTTGGTCCACCCAAGTCATTTAAAAGTTTTCACCTCCTGGAGCAAAAGTTTTCACCTCCTGGAGCACCCTTTGGTTATTAAACCTTGTATGGAGTGGAAATTTGCTCCCAGTAATGTATATGCTATGGAGCAGCTCAATACAGATCCTCTAACAGACTTGCAAATATTTTCAGATTCATTGAGAGAGAAAGGGTGGAGATACAGAAGCTATTCTCAACGAGGTCTCTATATCCCAGATTCTGGTCCTCAGGTTGATAGGTCCAGAAACTCAACTTATCCAGGGACCTAGAATGGACCAATCACTTCAGACAAATTTATAATGTTATGGACAGATAGAACAGGGTCCCGATTTCTCAATACAGAAATCCTAGGTTAGAATCAGATCTGGATCCAAATGTAGCCCCTGTATTTCTTATCTTGTAACTTTTGTGCCAGCTTATTAACTTATCTGAGTCTGAGCAATGCCTGTGATTGGTGTGAGGGTTGCATTAGATATTCCCTGTGACATGCCTGGACATTAGGAGGATCCACCACAAATCACTTGTCGTCCCTCACTTTCTGTACCTGACTCCTCTCCTAAACCTCTTCAGATGCTCTCAGCCTCATCTGTTCTTGCTTCAGCCCCTGTAATAGCAACCAGCTCTACAGGGGCTCTGACTTACTTCCAGCAGGGGCAACCTGGCAGTGGCTTCCGCCTGCCTGTTTCTGCTGCTCTCCATCATGGCCATCCTACAGACTTGAGGTGCGGGAGGCTGCAGAGCAGTGCATGGTGCCCACCTGCACATGGCCTTGAAGGGTATGGGGATTACCCCCATAGAGTGGATCTCTGATGGAGACAGGACCCAGGAGAAATCCTTCTGTCTTTCTCCATTCCCCTGTCCTGTGAGCATTGATAAGGCTTCTCAGAGGTCTGTCCCTGCATCCTTGGACCCTTGGTACCTTTGAATTTGGTTTCTAGTGGCACTTGGCTGTGGCTTGACTCCCACTCATCCTTCTGTTGGTTTTCCTCCTTCTCGCCCTCACTCTGTGAGGTGCTTACTCCCTACCTTATAATGACAAAGAAGCTGTTTTCCTTAGAAGATCCAGGCTAAAATGAATTCTGACTTCCTTTCCCTTTCCAGTCACCAGATTACCTACATCAGTCTGTCCATTGTCTGGATCAGACAAATTTCATGAAACTCAGGAGATCATACTAAAAGCTTGCAGTTTGCTGGTATATATGTAGAGTGAAACATTATACAGCCTTAAAAGTAAAAAAGAAAAATCCTGTCATATACTACAGCAAGGATGAACCTTGAGAATGTTGTCGTTATTTAGTCCCTAAGTCATGTCTGACTCTTTTGTAACCCCATGGACTGTAGCCTGCCTGGCTCCTCTATCCATGGGATTTCTCAGACAAGAATACTGGAGTGAGGGATTTCCCTAACAGTCCAGCAATTAAGATTCCATGCTCCCAAGGAGAGGACCTGGGTCCAATCCCTTGTCAGGGAACTAGATCCCACATGCCACAACTAAGACCTAGGGCAGCCAAATAAGTAAATATTAAAAAAGAGACTGCTGGAGTGGTTTGCCATTTCCTTCTCCAGGGGATCTTCCCGACTCAGAGATTGAACCCACATCTCTAGCATTGGCAGGCAGATTCTTTACCACTGAGCTACCAGGGAAGCACTTTGAGAACATTACACCCAATAAAATAAGCCAGTCATAAAAATGAACAAAACTGTAAAGTCTCACTTATATCAGGTACCTAGAATAGTGAAATTCACAGAGACGGAAAATAGAATGGTGGTTACCAGGGACTGGGGGGAAGGAGAAGTGGGGAGTATTGTTTAATGGATGCAGAGTTTCATTTCTGCAGGATGAAGAGTTTTCAAGATTGGTTACACAAGGCGAATGTACTTTAAGATGCCAGTGGGACAATTCCTGCTGGAGTTTGTAACCATATTTTTTTGAAAAATTATTTATTAATGCTTTTGTTTGGCTGTGCTGGGTCTTAGTTGCCGCACTCAGGATCTTTGATCTTCATTGCAGCGTGCAGGATCTTCAGTTGTGGTGTATGGGTTCTCGTTCGCTAGCCAGGGATTGAACCTGGGCCCCCTGAACTGGGAGCGTGGAGTCTTAGCCACTGGAGCACCAGGGAAATCTCTGTAAACCATATTTTAATAAAAAAAACAGTGAAAGATTCGCTAGACTTATTCTCTTATAATTAGACTATAAATATTACCTAAGCTACAATTTAGGTCTTGAAAGCCCTCTGTCATGGATTTGACTGTCTCCTCCGAAATTCATATGTTGAAATCTTAACCTTCAGCATCTCAAAATGGACTTTATTTGTAAATAGTGTCATTGCAAATGTAATAAGTCAAGATGTAGTCATGAGGGTGGGCCCCAGTCAAATATGAATCGTGGCTTTATAAAAATGGTAAATTTAAGACACACGCATAGAGGGAAAATGCCATGTGATGGTGAAGGCAGAGATTCTACAAGGTAAGACATGCCAAAGATTGCCAGCAAAGCACCCGAACCTAGGGGGAAGGCACAGAACAGGCTCCTTCTCACAGCTGCGAAGGAGCCCACTCTAGCGAGACCGCGATCTTAGACAAGATATTTCCATGTTATTGAAGCAACTTTTGCTTCTTAATTGGTGGCCAAATGATGGATCCTTTTAAAATTAGAGAAACTAACAAATTATTAAGTCTAGAGCGTTTTCATTGTAAACAACTGTTTTGTTGTTACCTACAAAACAAAAGCCAAATTAACCTAAGAACTCTTGAACGAGAAAAACCGGTTTAGGAAGCTTCATTGAGCCCTTCCCAGTGGGTCTTAAAGATGCTAAAAAGAGCAATTAAGAATATCACCAGATACTTGGAAAGAATCCAAAAAGGTCTAGCTATTATTTCAATGAGATAAAATTTCTTTTTTCTTTTTAAAAAAGGAGTTACTGCAGGTGAATTTTAAAAAATTATTTGGATGGTTACTTAGAATGGGATAAATAAAGTAGATATTTGTATGATTAAAACAAGGTATGATATTATTACACTACCTAACATTTCATGCAAAGATGGGCACAATAAAGGACAGAAATGGTAGGGACCTAACAGAAGATATTAAGAAGAGATGGCAAGAATACACAGAAGAACTGTACAAAAAAGAGCTTCATGACCCAGATAATTATGATGGTGTGATCAATCACTCACCTAGAGCCAGACATCCTGGAATGTGAAGTCAGGTGGGCCTTAGAAAGCATCACTATGAACAAAGCTAGTGGAGGTGATGGAATTCCAGTTGAGCTATTTCAAATCCTGGAAGATGACGCTGTGAAAGTGCTGCACTGAATGTGCCAGCAAATTTGGAAAAACTCAGCAGTGGCCACAGGACTGGAAAAGGTCAGTTTTCATTCTAATCCCAAAGAAAGGCGATGCCAAGGAATGCCCAAACTACCACGCAATTGCACTCACCTCACACACTAGTAAAGTAATGTTTAAAATACTCCAAGCCAGGCTTCAGCAATACGTGAACCATTAACTTCCAGATGTTCAAGCTGGTTTTAGAAAAGGCAGAGGAACCAGAGATCAAATTGCCAACATCCGCTGGATCATAGAAAAAGCAAGAGAGTTCCAGAAAAACATCTGTTTCTGCTTTCTTGACTATGCCAAAGCCTTTGACTGTGTGGATCACAATAAACTGTAGAAAATTCTGAAAGAGATGGAAATACCAGACCACCTAACCTGCCTCTTGAGAAACTTGTATGCAGGTCAGGAAGCAACAGTTAGAACTGGACATGGAACAACAGACTTGTTCCAAATAGGAAAAGGAGTACATCAAGGCTGTGTATTGTCACCCTGCTTATTTAACTAATATGCAGAGTACATCATGAGAAATGCTGGACTGGAAGAATCACAAGCTGGAATCAAGATTGCTGGGAGAAATATCAATAACCTCAGATATGCAGATGACACCACCCTTATGGCAGAAAGTGAAGGATAAATAAAAAGCCTCTTGATGAAAGTGAAAGTGGAGAGTGAAAAAGTTGGCTTAAAGCTCAATATTCAGAAAACTAAGATCATGGCATCTGGTCCCATCACTTCATGGGAAATAGATGGGGAAACAGTGGAAACGGTGGCTGACTTTATTTTTGGGGGGCTCCAGAATCACTGCAGATGGTGATTGCAGCCATGAAATTAAAAGACGCTTACTCCTTGGAAGGAAAGTTATGACCAACCTAGACAGTATATTAAAAAGCAGAGATGTTACTTTGCCATCAAAGGTCCATCTAGTCAAGGCTATGGTTATTCCAGTGGTCATATATGGATGTGAGAGCTGGACTGTGAAGAAAGCTGAGCACTGAAGAATTGATGCTTTTGAACTGTGGTTGTTGGAGAAGACTCCTGAGAGTCCCTTGGACTGCAAGGAGATCCAACCAGTCCATCCTAAAGGAGATCAGTCCTGGGTGTTCATTGGAAGGACTGATGCTGAAGCTGAAACTCCAATACTTTGTCCACCTCATGCAAAGAGTTGACTCATTGGAAAAGACCCTGATGCTGGGAAAGATTGAGGGCTGGAGGAGAAGAGGACAACAGAGGATGAGATGGTTGGATGGCATCACCGACTCGATGGACATGGGTTTGGTGGACTCCGGGAGTTGATTATGAACAGGGAGGCCTTGGGTGCTGCTGTTCTGGGGTCGCAAAGAGTTGGACATGACTGAGCGACTGAACTGACCTGAACTGACACTACCTAAAGTTGGCTTTCCTGGTGTCTGAGACTGCAGAGAATCTGTTTGCCAATGTAGGAGATGCAGATTTGACCCTTGGGCCAGGAATATCCCCTGAAGGACATGGCAACCCAGTCTAATGTTCTTGCCTGCTGAGTTCCCTGGACAGAGGAGCCTTGCAGGCTACAGACCATGGGGTCACAAAGAGCTGGACACAACTTAGTGACTAACACTAAGTCACTTAGGTCTGGCACCTTATCACACCTGCCATGGCAAATTAATATGCACCCCCCACCCCTCCCCCCACCCCTTGCCCTGAGATCTTACCTACACATCAGGTTCCATCTCCCCTATCCTGTATTGTGTATTTTTTTCTTCTTTTTTATACCCAACAGCAAGACTTCCTATATATTTTGTACAATTTTGGATTACAATATATGCCATCAAAGTCACTGGAAGCCTTGACTCTGTCATGTATTGCATTTGCTCCCTTCCCGGTTTATATTATCTGTAAACCCACTATTTAGCTCTTCTGTGGTAGGGACTGTGTCCTCTTTCTCCTGGGATTCAGAGCGTGACTCAGTGGTGCTTAGGACATTGTCCTCACGATATACATTCTGCCTAGCCAAATGAATAATCATGATTTTATTACTGATGTCACTGACATGTTTACATGATTGACACATTTCCCATAGGTTAACCAAAGTCTGTAAGATGAAAATTCTATTTCTTTCCATTAAAATGATTTGGTGGTCATATAATAAAACATTCACAATTTCATTACAATTTTATTAAAAAAATCAGAAGCTGCTGAAAAATCAACAGTTTATCCTGTGACTCTGGCATGCTGTAGTTCATGGGCCACAAAGAGTTGGATACAACTTAGTGACTGAACAACAAACGGTAGCTATCTGCTTTCTTTCTTTCCTTTTGGTAGTTGTTGTGCCCACACCCTCCTGGATGGATAGGTAGGTAGATAGGTGATAAATATCACTAGATATCAAGAGGGCTTCATATATATTGGCATCACACTCATGCACAGAATGGCTTGACTGAATTCACTACATAGGAAGACCAAGAGTGTCTTTTGTGTGTTTTGCATGAAAGTGAAAAGTGAAAGTGAGGTCGCTCAGTCATGTCTGACTCTTCGTGATCCCATAGACTGCAGCCCACCAGGCTCCTCCATCCATGGGATTTTCCAGGCAAGAGTACTGGAGTGGGGTGCCATTGCCTTCTCCGTATTTTGAAATAATAGACCTCAAATTCTCCTTAAGTAAGTCTTGTTGTTTGATATTGTGTCACAGAAGGGAAACAGCTTTGACTTCATTTTTCCTCTCTAACCCCTCATGTCAGGAGTCATAGCATCTGTTGATACCATCTTGCTCTCAGTTACCATTAACTCTGAGTAATCCTGGGTTCGTCACTTCACCTTCCTGGACACCTGGAAAATGAGAGCCTTGGGGAAGCCACCCTCTGAAGTCCCTTTTCAGTCCTAATCCTGGGAGGCTTTGGGGTGGTGGGGGGCAGGGAATTCCTCATCATCAATATATGTTTTCAAAATGGCAATTCTCTTGTTAAGTCAAGCAGTTCTTGCTAGAAATTGTATAGTTGACAGAGACAGAATTGGAACAGGTTTAGTAATCATAATTTCAATCTCTTTCCAGACATTCTTTTCTGATGTTTATAAGTGAAGGGTGTCAGAAGCATTCCATTCACTGGCGTGAATTTTTATTGAATATTAAGAGTAAATAATATATGACTTGGGAGGAAACTTCTATTAAATCTGTTTAGAGCCTTATGTAGATAAAGCTATTCAATTTGTGCTTTGCTTCAAAATGGACACATTAATATTCATCTACAAATAATCCCTGGCTATTATTTTTACAGGTGCCTGAAACAATATATGCCTTTGAAAGACATGTGGGGAATCAGGGACTTCCCCAGGGCCCTAAAGAGCACCTTGATGATAATTCTTCCATGATATGACCTGACGAGGCAGTGCCAACGTTCTTTTGTGATTATCAGAGGTGGCAACAGCCCTGATGAGGAGAGATGACATGGATACTAGTGAGATGTCAAGGGGCCAGTGTAGAGAAGCACCAGCTTTCTTATTAATACAGAAATAGAATGTTGAAGAAATGTCAAAAATAAAATTAAATTTTGGATTTCTCTCCAAAACCTAGCCTCCAAAAAACGATCTTTGAGGAAATTAACATGTATTGATGGTCAACTCTGCATAGCGAATGTTACCAATGCAGTCTCCTCAAAACCCACAATAGCCCAAGGAAATACCAACATCAGACTTTGTTCATAGGTCTGCTGGGTGGTGTTCTGAGGGATAAAGGTAGGGTAGGGAAAACCAGTATTCAGTATTTATCACATTCCTTCCAAAAATTGTGACTAACCTTCATAAGAACATTTTGAGATATGAATACATTTGACAGGTGAGGAAACTGAGGCTAATAGAGGTTATATGTCTCACCCAACCAAGAAGTGTCACATTTAACTTGGCTCTGTGGACTCCTGAGTCTAAACTCTTTCCATTCTACCTTGCTGCATCAAGGAATGTAGTTGAAATTTGATTTTAAAACATTAACCCTGTGACTTCCCTCGTGGTCCAGTGGTTGACAATCTACCTTTCAATGCAGAGGATGTGGGTTTGATCCCTGGTAGGGCAACTAAGATCCCATATGCTGTGAGGCAACGAAGCCCACATGCTGCTAACTGCTGAGCTAGCACCACAACCAGAGAAGACCCAGCACTTCAGCAAAGGCCCTATGCCCTGCAAGGGAGACCCAGCACAGCCAAGAGAAAAATTATTCCTAAAAACATATTCAGTCATTCAGTCAGGTCCAACTCTTTGTGACCCCACAGACTGCAGCATGCCAGGCTTACCTGTCCATCACCAACTCCAGGAGATAGCTCAAACTCATGTCCATCAAGTTGGTGGTACCATCCAACCATCTCATCCTCTGTCGTCCCCTACTCCTCCTGCCCCCAATCTTTCCCAGCATCAGGGTCTTTTCCAGTGAGTCAGTTTGTCACATCAGGTGGCCAAAGTATTAGAGTTTCAGCTTCAGCATCAGTCCTTCCAATGAATATTCAGGACTGGTTTCCTTTAGGATTGGCTGGTTGGATCTCCTTGCAGTCCAAGGGACTCTCAAGAGTTTTCTCCAACACCACGGTTCAAAAGCATCAATTCTTTGGCACTCAGCTTTCTTTATGGTCCAACTCTCACATCTGTACACGACTACTGGAAAAACCATAACTTTGACTAGACGGACCTTTGATGGCAAAGTAATGTCTCTGCTTTTGAATATGCTGTCTAGGTTGGTCATAACTTTCCTTCCAAGGAGTAAGCATCTTTTAATTTCATGGCTGCACTCACCATTAGTGATTTTGGAGCCCCCCAAAATAAAGTTTCTCACTGTTTCCATGGTTTCCTCATATATTTGCCATGAAGTGATGGGACCAGATGCCATGATCTTAGTTTTCTGAATGTTGAGTTTTAAGCCAACATTTTCACTCTCCTCTTTGGCTTTCATCAAGAGGCTTTTTAGTTCTTCATTGCTTTCTACCATAAGGGTGGTGTCACCTACATATCCGAGGTTATTGATATTTCTCCCGGTAATCTTGATTCCCCTTGTGCTTCATCCAGCCTGGCATTTCACATGATGTACTCTGCATGTAAGTTAAATAAGCAGGGTGACAATATACAACATTGACATATTCCTTTCCCAATTTGGAACCAGTCTGTTGTTCCGTGTCCAGTTCTAATTGTTGCTTCTTGGCCTGCATACAGATTTCTCAAGAGGCAGGTCAGGTAGTCTGATAGTCTCATTTCTTAAATAATTTTCCAGTTTGTTGTGATCCACACAGTCAAAGGCTTTGGCGTAGTCAATAAAGCAGAAGTAGATGTTTTTCTGGAACTCTCTTGCTTTTTACATGTTAAGTTTCATTAAAATTTCTACAACTCTTGTGCATTGAGACATTTTTTCAGCAGTCTAAAATTTAAACATATTTCAGTAGGCAAACTGTTCTCTAATTTTTTTTTTTAATTCCTCCACACAGCAGTGCAGGATTGACTCAAGGTCCACAAATTTTGCTATGGTGGTCAATTAACCTTTTGGAATTGTATGTCAAACTGAGTGTGTGTGTGTGTGTTTGTATGTGTGTGTGTTTGTCTACAACTTTCAAAGGTCTCAATTCCAAAGAAGGTTAGGAATTAATGGCATAGATTAATAGAACTATCGTTAGTCTTCAGGTTACTGGTGCTTCCAAGGACTGTAAGAGGATGGACAGTATCAGCCACAGAGGAGGTGGGTGCTCAGAATGAACTACTGGGTCCTTAGAAGAAATTCACTAACAAGCTTAAGGGAGGTGAGAGTCCTACAAACTTTTGTATGGATAGAGTCATCACCAAGTGTATCTTGTTCAGTCCTGAGCACCATACTTACAAAGGGCCTTGGCCAACCAGGGATAGTCAGAGGGGAACAACCTCAGTGGATGTTGCATCAGGAAACCACTTAATGCAAAGAAGAGGTGGAGAGATAGAGTGTGAAGGGAACACTCAGACACTGAAAGTAGGAGTGTAAATGGTATAACTTGGGAAAGCACTGTGGTAATACATATTTAAAATAATCTAAAAATGTGGATATCCTACAACTTGGCAGTGCTACCTGTCCACAGAGAAACTCTTACCCATGTGTGTAAGGAGACAAGAAGAATATTAATTTAGAATTGTGTATAATAGCAGACATAAAAATAACCAAAAAATACAGAAAAATTTAGAGCCTATATATTTATTGACACAGTATGTTCCAAAAATGCAGAACAGTCACAGAATGGGGAATGAATAGCCCGTAAACTGAATGAACTATGGGACTCCTCTGGTGGTCCAGTGGTTAAGAAATCTGCCTTGCAATGGAGGGGACGTGGTTCAGTCCCTTGCTGGGGAACTAAGATCCCAGAGGCCACACTGAAACTAACCTTGAGTGCCACAACTGCTGAGCCTGTGTGCCCCAGAGCAGGCACGCCACAACTAGAGAGCCTGCATGCTGCAGCAAAGACCCGATGCAGCCCCAAATAAATAAAAGAATGTTAAGTAAAAACATAAATGTAAACAAGCAAAAACAGTGCAGTATCTGTGAAGCATAACAAAGTGAAACAATAAAAAATACATAATTAAAAAAAATAATTTAAAAAAATGGAATAAATTATGTACCAATGTGGACAAATCTCAACACAAATTATCAAGACCATTTTTTAAAGGTTATATACAATGTGGTATTCACCACATAAACTTTAAAATCATGCAAAAATAAACAATATATTGTACATACATGTATACATGTATATACGGTAAAGTAGAAAAATGTGTTTCGAAATGATTACACCAACTTTCAGAAGATTACCTCAGGGAGCAGGATAAGGAATGGCTTTAGAGCAATTACAAAGGGAGTTTTGGCTTTGTCTGAATTATTTTTTTGATCTGAAGGAAATATGGAAAAATAGTGCAGTTTAACAGAGGCAGATAGTGAATACATACTTTTAATTTTCTCTAGTAGTATTGTTGTTGTTGTATATCTCTGTGCTTGAAAAATTTTATAATATCAAAACACAGAAAGACTTTGTGAGCTGCCTTTACTGAAAAGTTTCAGATTAAAGCTGAATGTCTTTTAGAACAGGAGTCCCCAGCCCCTGGGGGATTAGGAACTAGGCTGCACAGCAGCCATGAAATTAAATGATGCTTGCTCCTTGGAAGGAAAGTTATGACCAACCTAGGCAGCATATTAAAAGGAGACATTACTTTGCCAGCAAAGGTCCATCTAGTCAAAGCTATGGTTCCTTCAGTAGTCATGTATGGATGTGAGAGTTGGACTATAAAGAAAGCTGAGCGCTGAAGAATTGATGCTTTTGACCTGTGGTGTTGGAGGAGATGCAACTCCTCCATCCTAAAGGAGATCAGTTGTGGCTATTGATTAGAAGGACTGATGCTGAAGCTGAAATTCCAGTAGTTTGGCCAACTGATGCAAAGACCTGACTCATTTGAAAAGACCCTGATGCTGGGAAAGATTAAGGTGGGAGAAGGGGATGACAAAGGATGAGATGGTTGATGGCATCACTGACTCAGTCAACATGAGTTTGGGTAAGCTCCAGGAGTTGGTGATGGACAGAGAGGCCTGGCGTGCTGCAGTCCATGGGATCGCAGAGAGTCGGACGTGACTGAGCGACTGAACTGAACTGCACAGCAGGGGGTGAGTGGCTGGCAAGTGAGTGAAGCTTCATCTGTATTTACAGCTGCTCTCCATCACTCACTTTACCGCCTGAGCTCTGCCTCCTGTCAGATCAATGTTACCATTAAGTCCTCACAGGACCATGAACCCTACTGTGAACTGCATGAGTGAGGGATCTGGGTTACATGCTCCTTATGAGAATCATCCCCAAACCACCACCCCCCATCCCGGTCCCTGGAAAGATTGTCTTGCATGAAACTAGTGCCTAGTGCCTAGTGCCAGAAAGTTTGGGGACCACTGTTTCAGAGGCAATTCCTGTAACAACGTAGACTAAATTAAGTGGTGGGTCTTTTCCAGCTCGAAGCCTCTCAGAGCCCAGCGCCCTCAGCAGCGCCCCCGCATTTGGAGCCTCTCAGAGCCCAGCGCCCTCAGCAGCGCCCCCGCATTTGGAGCCTCTCAGAGCCCAGCGCCCTCAGCAGCGCCCCCGCATTTGGAGCCTCTCAGAGCCCAGCGCCCTCAGCAGCGCCCCCGCATTTGGAGCCTCTCAGAGCCCAGCGCCCTCAGCAGCGCCCCCGCATTTGGAGCCTCTCAGAGCCCAGCGCCCTCAGCAGCGCCCCCGCATTTGGAGCCTCTCAGAGCCCAGCGCCCTCAGCAGCGCCCCCGCATTTGGAGCCTCTCAGAGCCCAGCGCCCTCAGCAGCGCCCCCGCATTTGGAGCCTCTCAGAGCCCAGCGCCCTCAGCAGCGCCCCCGCATTTGGTGCCTCTCAGAGCCCAGCGCCCTCAGCAGCGCCCCCGCATTTGGAGCCTCTCAGAGCCCAGCGCCCTCAGCAGCGCCCCCGCATTTGGAGCCTCTCAGAGCCCAGCGCCCTCAGCAGCGCCCCCGCATTTGGAGCCTCTCAGAGCCCAGCGCCCTCAGCAGCGCCCCCGCATTTGGAGCCTCTCAGAGCCCAGCGCCCTCAGCAGCACCCTCGCATTTGGATGGCCAGCCTGCATCTGTGTTACACCTGCTTCGTCTCCGCTGGTGAGTTAGGCACAATGCTGGAGCAGAATGCAAGGAAATGAAAATCCCCTTTGATTGGATGCAGGCAGGGTCCCTTTCCACACTTAGAACTTGTGTTTGATTCCTACTCAATTTATTAGTCAGTCCTTAAGACTTGATAATAGCATTACAGAGAAAACTTCCCAAACTTACTGTTTTCAGAGTTCCAGCCAGAGGTTAAATCATGTTAGAGGCTGTCTTCATCCATGATCCCTTTCACCTACCTTCTTATTTCTCTGGGCAAGAAACCAACCTTACCACCCACTCTACCCTTGTCCCCAGTACTTTCCAAATAGCTCTGGCCCACATAAGGGGCCTCTTACCTTACCCTGTCATCTCCCCCATATGCCTCCCTCTGAACCAGCATCCCACATGGTATGGGCTGTTTTCTTGCCCTTTCTCTGTTCAGAGGTTCACTGTCTACCATATCCTACCAAGATGAAAACAAGGTGATGAAATTTGCCTAGAATCAAGTTCCACAGTCTCTATGGTACCTGTTTGGGGGTAAGACTTTAACTCAAAGTGACTCATGGGATTGATAGCATGAAGAAGAAGCAGGAGTGGGACTTTACCACCAGTGCTAGAGTCTCTGCTTGCCAGTGCGGGGAACATTGGTTCAATCCCTGGTCAGGGAAGATTCCACATGCAGCTGGGCAACTGTGTGCCACAACTACTGAGCCCACGTGCCCTAGAGCCTGCACTCTGCAATAAGAGAAGCCGCCTTAAAGCTACTAGAGAGTAGCCGCAACTGTTGCAACTAGAGAGAGCTCGCTGCAACGAGGAAAGCCCACTTGCAGCAGTGAAGACCCAGCGCAGTCAAAAGTAAATTAATTAAAAATGAAAAAGAAAGGGGAAAATAATGTTTTTTAAAAATAAAAAGTAGGAGAGATACTTGGGGGCAGGCAGGCCTTAGATTCATGTCTAAGAGGTTCTTGATTCCTCCAGACAACCTTTCATTTGAGAGAATGCTTTCCTTTTGACTTGGCATACACATTGGGAGCCAATCAGTCCTGGTTTGAATCTTTGTTTGCTACTTTCTGGCTGAGGAATCTTTGGCAAGTTTCTTAAATATTACATGTTCTTAAACATGCAGCCCTCTTAGAAGTTAGGGAACAAAATAAAGTATGCATTAATATGATAATAATTAATGTTAGTCCCTGTGTTAGTTATCTATACTACATAACAAATTGCCCCCAAACTTAGCAGCTTATAATAGTAACTTAGTTTGGGTTTTATTCATTAATTTTTAAAGATTTATTACGGGCACTTGTGGTTTTTAAATTATTTATCTGGCTGCATGCAGGATCTTTACTGCATCATTAGCGATTTCTCAGTGAAGGCTCTCGAGCACACAGGCTCAGTAGCTGTGGCTCAAGCTTAGTTGTTCTGCAGTATGTGGGACCTTAGTTCCCTGACTGGGGATCAAACCTAGGACCCCTGAATTGCAAGGCAGATTCTTAACCAGTGGACCAGCAGGGAAGTCCCAATGATACATTTTAATCTCACCATTTCTGTGAGTCAGGCATCCAGGTGTGACTTGGCTGGGTCCTCTGGCTCAAGGTCTCTTACAGGCTGCAGCCAAGGCGTCAGATGGGGCTGACATCATCTAATGAGCTGACCAGTACAGTTACTAATGGGCTGTTGGCTTGAGGACCTCAGTTTACCACTGGTGTTGGCAGGAGGCCACCCTGCATTCTTTGCCACAGGGGCATCTCAACATGGTAGCTGACTTTAGAGACAGAGGGAGAGGGGAGTCACATTCTTGTATAGCCTGGCTTCAGGATTGACATCTCCTCAGTTTTCCCATATTCCACACATTAAAGGAAGCCACTAGGTACAACCCACACTCCTGGGGATAAGATTATGCAAAAGTGTGATTTCCAGGAGGTAGGGCTCATGGGAGAATATTTTTCAAGGCTGCCTACCACAGCTATGTTTCTGTTCCCTGTTGTAGGTCTATACTGATCAAAAGATATGCACATACTGCCCTTTGTCGTGGAGAAGGCGATGGCACCCCACTCCAGTACTCTTGCCTGGAAAATCCCATGGACAGAGGAGCCTGGTGGGCTGCAGTCCATGGGGTCGCTAAGAGTCGGACATGACTGAGCGACTTCACTTTCACTTTTCACTTTCATGCCTTGGAGAAGGAAATGGCAACCCACTCCAGTGCTTGCCTGGAGAATCCCAGGGATGGAGATCCTGGTGGGCTGCCGTCTATGGGGTCGCACAGAGTCGGACATGACTGAAGCAACTTAGCAGCAGCAGCAGCAGCAGCAGCCCTTTGTCAAAGCTGTTTTAATTTCAGCTATTACTAAGGCATATACATATAACCTCTTACTATTCTTTTTTTTTTGGTATACTTTTTGTTTTGTTTTGTTTTACTTTGCAATATTGTATTGGTTTTGCCATACATTGATGAGAATCCACCACGGGTATACAAGTGTTCCCCATCCTGAACTCCCCTCCCACCTCCCTCCGCATCCCATCCCTCTGGATCATCCCAGTGCACCAGCCCTGAGCACCCTGTCTCATGCATCAAACCTGGCCTGGTGATCTGTTTCACATATGATAATATACATCTTCCCATTCAGATCATATTTGCATAGAAATTATATAGTATTCCCATATACGCATATAACTTCTTTGAGAATTTCTGATACCTTAAGACTAGTGTGTGTGTGCTTAGTCTCTTTGCAACCTCATGGACTGTAGCCTACCAGGCTCTGCTGTCCAGGGGGATTCTCCAGGTGAGAATATCGGAGTGGGTTGCCATGCCTTGCTCCAGGGGATCTTCCCAACCCAGGGATCGAACCCATGTCTCCCAGACTGCAGGTATGCCTCTCATACAGCATGTCTTTGGGCCTGAAGGACGTTCCATCTACTTACAGAAGCAGCGGAGGTCACAATCTGAACCCCCACCCTCATTATTCACCACTCCATTCTCCCTTTGATTCCTCAGAAGACAGGCCATCTCCCCTGCCCAGCTGGGAAGACCTAACACAGGCCCCCAGCCCTGTCACTTTGCCTAAGACCTGGAAGGTACTGTCTGTATTTCCTTCTTACCTCCTGGTCCCTGCCTGGTCCATGCATCTCTCTGTTGAGACATCAACTGTGGCCCCATTTTTGCCAACTTCTAGTAAATTAAAGAATCATTTCATGACGATACAGGGCCTTGTAAACACAGCTCTGTGTTGAAAAATTCAAGAAAGCCAAAGCCTCCTACTTCTTTTTTTTTTTTTAATCGAAGTATAATTGATTTACAATACTGTGCCAATCTCTGCTGTATAGCAAAGTGACTTTTTCATTACACACATACAGACATTCTTTTTTTGGTACATATTCTTTTCCATTGCAGTTTATCACAGGATATTGAATATAGTTCCTTGTGCTATACAGTAGGACCTTGTTGTTTATTCATCCTATATATAATAGTTTACATCTGCTAAACCCACACTTCCCTCCTCCTCCCTGCTCCTCCTTGGGGACTAGAAATCTGTTCTCTATGTCTGTGAGTCTGTTACTGTTTTATAGACAGGTTCATTTGTGCCACATTTTAGATTCCACATATAAGTGATATCATATGGTATTTGTCTTTCTCTTTCTTAGTAGGAAAATCTCTAGTTGCGTCCATATTGTTGCAAATGCAAAGCCTCCTTCTTGTCTTTATCATGCAACTTCGCTTTCTATCAAAACCTCTGAACCTTGAAAGTGTCAGACAGACAAATGTTGGTAGCTTACATTCTTGTTGCTCTGTCACTCGGTCCTGCTTACCTGGCCCCGCTCTGGCCCTCTATTTGCCCCACTCCCACTGCTCTTCTTTGAGGTCATTTCGCAGTACCCCAGAGAACTGTGGGCCAGCACCCAGGAGAACTGTGGGCCAGCACTGCTGGTCATCTCCTCGCATCTCCTCGCATCCTCGCTTTGTGCCTCACTCTTGCTCAAGCTATCCCCTGTATCTGTGATGCTTTCTCACCTGACTGTTCTTCCTCCTTTGGAACACAACTCAGTGCTGAGTCCAGGCAACTAAGCATTAATTCCTAAGCACCTCAGTGGTCCTTCTGTGACAAAGAGTAGCATTACCATAGTATTTACTGTGTTATATTGTAATGTCCTGTTTGCATACTCACTTTCACCCTAGGGGCCTTCTCCAAAATGGACCCAGTGTCTATTTTGTTATCTCAACATATTAAGATATTACCTTATCTCAACAAAGTAAAGGTCATGTATTATTGGGACAAGCCCACAACTAACATCATACTCAATGATGAGAGACTGAAAGCTTTTCCTCTAAGTTCAGGAGCAAGACGAAGGGTGCCCACTCTCACCACGCCTCTTTAACATGATAGGGAAGTCCTAATTAGAGCAATCCGGCAAGAAAAAGAAATAAAACATATTGGAATTGGAAAAGAAGAAGTAAAATTGTCTCTATTTGCAGATGGCATGATTTTATATACAGAAAATCCAAAAGATTGCAACCAAAAAACAGCTGGATCTAATCTAGACATGATGTTTATTCCTGCTTTGCAAATACAGTAAGTCCCCTACATACAAGCCTTCAAGTTGGAAACTTTTAAAAATCCAAATGTGCCTAGAGAAAGGAGGAAGAGAGATATGACAAAGAAGAAGTAACTGAAGAACTAAAGGGATTCATGATGCAGGAGAAGGAAGGGGATTTTCTGTATTTGTGGGGGTGCTGTTAGCTTTTGAGGCACAGGCCTTGAACATAGAAGGCTACAGAAAGGTTGCAGCAGCCGTTCACAAAGCAATCCAGTGCTGCTGTGTCATCTGTATGAGATAAAAGTAGCTACTATCCAGACCCCACATCATCTCATTCAGGAGGGTAGATAGAATTAAATCCAGCAAGGAATCAGAACCCGTGCCACCAGCATCAGGCGTCAGTGAAATGGCATCTTGCCCTCCATCTCCTATTGCTGCCGATTCTTCAGTTCTACCATCTCCCACCTCCTCTCCCAACTCCATCAGGAGCTCTTCTTACTTGTCCTTCTTGCCAGCTCCTGTAAGCCAGCTGTTGTACTGTATTACTGTAGTTTTCAAGGAATTGTACTATAAGATTAAAAACATTTTTAAATTTTTGTCTTTTTTTGTGTATTATTTGTGTGAACAGTATTACAAACCTATTACAGCACAGTACTATATAACAGATCCTGTTAGTTGGGTACCTAGGCTAATCTTGTTGGACTTAGAAATGAACTGGTCTTATGAATGTGTTCTTGGCATTGAACTCCTTTGTATACAGTAGAATTACTACATACAATGGGTTTGGAGAGGTTAACAGGTCAGTTCAGTTCAGTTCAGTCGCTCAGTTGTGTCCGACTCTCTGTGACCCCATGGACCACAGCACACCAGGCCTCCCTGTCCATCACCAACTGCCGGAGACTACTCAAACTCATGTCCATTGAGTCGGTGATGCCATCCAACCACTTCATGCTCTGTCGTCCCCTTCTCCTCCCACCTTCAATCTTTCGCAACATCGGGGTCTTTTCAAATGCATCTCTTCTTCACATCAGGTGGCCAAATTGTTGGAGTTTCAGCTTCAACATCAGTCCTTCCAGTGAACACCCAAGACTGATCTCCTTTAGGATGGATCTTGCAGTCCAAGGGACTCTCAAGAGTCTTCTCCAACACCACAGTTCAAAAGCATCAATCCTTCAGCACTCAGCTTTCTTTATAGTCCAACTTTCACATCCATACATGACCACTGGAAAAACTATAGCCTTGACTAGACGGACCTTTGTTGGCAAAGTAATGTCTTTGCTTTTTAATATGCTGTCTAGTTTGGTCATAACTTTTCTTCCAAGGAGCAAGTGCCTTTTAATTTCATGGCTGCAGTCACCATCTGCAGTGATTTTGGAGCCCAGAAAAAAGTCTGCCACTGTTTCAACTGTTTCCCCATCTATTTGCCATGAAGTGTTGGGACCAGATGCTATGATCTTAGTTTTCTGAATGTTTAGATTTAAGACAACTTTTTCACTCTCCTTTTTCACTTTCATCAAGAGACTCTTTAGTTCTTCACTTTCTGCCATGAGGGTGGTGTTGTCTGCATAACTGAGGTTATTGATATTTCTCCCGGCAATCTTGATTTCAGCTTGTGCTTCCTCCAGCCCACCATTTCTCATGATGTACTCTGCATAGAAGTTAAAGAAGCAGAGTGAGAATATACAGCCTTGATGTACTCCTTTCCCAATTTGGAACCAGTCTGTTGTTCCATGTCCAGTTCTAACTGTTGCTTCCTGACCTGTATACAGATTTCTCAGGAGGCAGGTCAGGTGATCTGATATTTCCATCTCTTTCAGAATTTTCCACAGTTTGTGGTGATCCACACAGTCAAAGGCTTTGGCATAGTCAATAAAGCAGAAATAGATGTTTTTCTGGAAACTTCTTGCTTTTTCAATGATCCATTCGATGTTGGAAATTTGATTTCTGGTTCCTCTGCCTTTTCTAAACCCAGCTTGAACATCTGGAAGTTCACGGTAAACATATTGCTGAAGACTGGCTTGGAGAATGTTGAGCACTACTTTACTAGCCTGTGAGAAGAGTGCCATTGTGTGGTAGTTTGAATGTTCTTTGGCATTGCCTTTCTTTGGATGAATACTGACCTTTTCCAGTCCTGTGGCCACTGCTGAGTTTTCCAAATTTGCTGGCATATTTAGTGCAACACTTTCACAACATCATCTTTTAGGATCTGAAATAGCTCAACTGGAATTCCATCACCTCCACTAGTTTGTTCGTAGAGATGCTTCCTAAGGCCCACTTGACTTCACATTCCAGGATGTCTGGCTCTAGGTGAGTGATCACACCATCATGATTATCTGGGTTGTGAAGATCTTTTTTGTATAGTTCTTTGTATTCTTGCCACCTCTTCTTAATATCTTCAGCTTCTGTTATGTCCATACCATTTCTGTCCTTTATTGAGCCCATCTTTGCATGAAATGTTCCCTTGGTATCTCTAATTTTCTTGAAGAGATTTCTAGTCTTTCCCATTCTATTATTTTCCTCTATTTCTTTGCACTTATCACTGAGGAAGGCTTTCTTATCTCTCCTTGCTATTCTTTAGAACTCTGCTTTCAGATGCTTATATCTTTACTTTTCTCCTTTGCTCTTTGCTTCTCTTCTTTTCACAGGTATTTGTAAGGCCTCCTCAAACAGCCATTTTGCTTTTTCGCATTTCTTTTTCTTGGGGATGGTCTTGATTCCTGCCTCCTGTACAGTTCCAGGAACCTCTGTCCATGGTTCTTCAGGAACTCTTTTTATCAGATCTAATCCCTTGAACCTATTTGTCACTTCCACTGTATAATCATAAGGGATTTGATTTAGGTCATACCTGAATGGTCTAGTGGTTTTCCCTACTTTCTTCAATTTAAGTCTGAATTTGGCAATAAGGAGTTCATGATCTGAGCCACAGTCAGCTCCCAGTCTTGTTTTTGCTGACTATATAGAGCTTCTCCATCCTTGGCTGCAAAGAATATAATCAGTCTGATTTTGGTGTTGACCATCTGGTGATGTCCATGTGTAGAGTCTTCTCTTGTGTTTTTGGAAGAGGGTGTTTGCTGTGACCAGTGCGTTCTCTTGGCAAAACTCTATTAGCCTTTGCCCTGCTTCATTCTGTACTCTAAGGCCAAATTTGCCTATTACTCCAGGTTTTTCTTGACTTCCTACTTTTGCATTCCAGTCCCCTATAATGAAAAGGACATCTTTTTGGGTGTTAGTTCTAAAAGGTCTTGTAGGTCTTCATAGAACTGTTCAACTGGGGCGTATACTTGGATTACCGTGATATTGAATAGTTTGCCTTGGAAATGAACAGAGATCTTTCTGTCATTTTTGAGATTGCATCCACGTTCTGCATTTCAGACTCTTTTGTTGACCATGATGGCTACTCCATTTCTTCTAAGGGATTCCTGCCCACAGTAGTAGATATAATGGGAATCTGAGTTAAATTCACCCATTCCAGTCCATTTTAGTTCAATGATTCCTAGAATGTTGACATTCACTCTTGCCATCTCCTGTTTGACCACTTCCAATTTACCCTGATTCATGGACCTGACATTCCAGGTTCCTATGCAATATTGTTCTTTACAGCATTGGACCTTGCTTCTATCACCAGTCACATCTGCATTGTTTTTGCTTTGGCTTCATCCCTTCATTCTTTCTGGAGTTATTTCTCCACTGATCTCCAGTAGCATATTGGGCTCCTGCTGACCTGGGGAGTTCCCCTTTCAATATCCTATCTTTTTGCCTTTTCCTACTGTTCATGGGGTTCTCAAGGCAAGAATACTGAAGTGGTTTGCCATTCCCTTCTCCAGTGGACCACATTCTGTCAGGCCTTTCCACCATGACCCATCTGTTTTGTGTGGCCCCACATGGCTTGGCTTAGTTTCATTGAGTTAGACAAGGCTGTGATCTGTGTGATCAGATTGGTTAGTTTTCTGTGTTTGTGGTTTTGAATCTGTCTGCCCTCTGATGGGGAAGGATAAGAGGCTTATGGTAGCTTCCTATTGGGAGAGACTAACCAGGGGGAAGCTGGGTCTTGTTCTGATGGGTGGGGCCATGCTTAGTAAATCTTTAATCCAGTTTCCTGTTGATGGATGGGGCTGTGCTCCTTCCTTGCTATTTACCTGGGGCCAAACTGTGGTGGAGGTGATGAAGAGAATGGCGACCTCCTTCAAGAGGTTCCATTCATGTCTTCTACACTCACTGCCCCTAACCCTGCAACAGGCTGCCGCCAACCCGCGCCTCCACTGGAGACTCCTGGACACTCCCAGGCAAGGCTGGGTCAGTCTGCTGTGGAGTCCCTGCTCCTTTCTCCTGGGTCCTGATGCACACAAGGTTCTGTTTGTCCCCTCCAAGAGTCTTTTCCCCAGTTCTGTGTAAGGCCTGGCAGCTCTGTGGCTGCTTAAGGTCTGACCAAGGTCATGAGGTCAGAAAGGAGCTGAGAACAGTTTCAAGTGCAATGTGTCCTGGAAGTCCTGCCCTTGACTGTTCAGCTAGACAGCCTGTATCTCTCCTCCCCGCCCCGAGTCCTCCCCTCTCCCCTGTCACCAGGAGGCCAGCGTGGCATTGGTGCTCAGTCCCTGTCTGTCTAATACAACTGAATGCAACCAAGCTGTTTATACAAAAGGAAATTACATTCCTACTGCCTTTATCAGAGCCAGGAGAAATGAACAGGTCTTTTTATATGCATGTGATTTAAATGTACTTATCTAATTTTTTCCTAAGAGACAAGATAATCATCTTCATCATCAATCCATAAAGGCTCAATAAAAACTGCAGATAAAACATGGATGCACTTTGTTGTTGACATATAACCACCTTATATCAACTAGGTCTAGGTATATTAGAGAAAAAAGTCAGAGCTTCAATTACTTTTTGGCAAAACGTGCAGTCATTTATAAGGGGGCTCTCGACTGTTGCTGAGTCAAAGCTGTTTGTATGTGTTCACTGGCCCTTTAAATACCACTCTCTTGCTCTTTGGGAAAAGGAGCATGATGTAATTCTTCTAATTATAACTGACCAGGCTCTTCCATACTCAGTTTGATTCCCCGCAGTTTTCACTATTTGCCAATATCTATTTCACTGTAGCAGAAACGGGAAAAAATTCCCAAGCCTAATCATCTAGAAATTCTTTGACTCTCTTCCACTTTAGTGGAATCATATTTTTGCACTTGAGGTCATCTTTATATATGAGAGGAGAGCAAGGTTGGGAGAAAATTGGTATTAAAAATAGAGCAAAGTTCCAGATTCTTACTCTCTAGAGCTCATGGAAGATTCCGGCCTTTTATTATTTATGCCTAATGCTGGCACTACCACCCCTGCCTTGAGAGCATGCCAAGGATCTTCACAGTGCCCTGGCTTCATCTTGCCAGCTGCCAGGGTTGGCATGTTTCAGGAGGTTTCCTTTTCTTTCTGCCCATCACATGCAGACACCATGGTGGGAGGACGAATCCAGGCAAATGGGGCATCCGTCCCCCTGCTGGGCTTGCCTCCCAATCTGAAACCCTGATCACCCCTCCCACTGCTACCTACCTCCTCCCCATACCCAAGGAGGCCTCAACTAGGAACGTCACCTCGCCCAAAGTTCACAGTTTAGGGATGGAAGCAACGATCAGTTAAATCACGAAATTAAATGCTGAAAATTGCTAACAAGAAAATCCCTGCTAGTCAAAAAATTCAGCTTTTATGCATAATCCCCTGCTTGTGAATCTAATGCAAACGTCACTGTAATGGTAGTATTCTGGAATAGTTAAGAATATATGTTAGGCAAATGGAGGGTTTTTAGGAAATGTTGAGTTTGACTCCATAGTAACTGGTGGTGGGAAAAATAATTAGGTGAGCAAGCAAAGGAGAAGTGAGTCTTGGTTGAGTCCTTTCCATGATAAGCACCATGCTTGATTCTGAGTTCAGAATATCTCATCTAAGTGTCACCATCACCCTTTGGGTAAATCTAAAAGTCCACATTCTTGTGGTTGAGGATACAAGGTTCAAGGAAGTCAAATAACTCTGCCAAGGTCTACCCAGGTGGAAACTTGAGCTCTGGTCAGGTGATTTCCAAAATGCTATTTTCCTTCCACCTCACATTGGGAGGGACCAGGGGTCAAGTGTTGGCCCAGTCAACCGGATGAAGGTGCAGAATCAGAACAGGGAGTTAGGATAAGAGCTACTCTTCTCGAGAAGGATGTGTGGGCCTTAGGTCGAAATCCAGTGCTTAGGTTAAGAGCTGTACCTGAGCAAGGGCAAGGTGACCGAAAGGGAAGAGACAGTGGCTGATAGATTCATCAGATGTGTTCAGAGAAGCACGAGGGAGCAGGAGAGGGGAGGTCCAAAGCCAGCTTGAGGGGAGTGGTGTTCAGGGCCAGGGTCTGCACCTATTTGGAAACGAGGCAGATGACTGAGCAGTCAGTTGCTGGACCAGAGGTTCAGGTTTGAGAAGGGACCAACACCAAGCCTGGCCTGGTGCTGAGGTGCTAAGCCTAGAGCCCTGGACCTCTGTGTGCCCAAATACAGGATGAGGCTGCTCCCCAGGAGGGTCTCTGTCATCACAGGTTCCCCAGTTGAGAAGGCTGCAGCTGTGGAGATGTGAGGTCAGTGATTCTATGAAGACCTGGGGCAAAGCCTGAGCCTTATCCCATTTTACAGAGGCCAACAGGATTGCTAGTTCCTTCCACGTTCAGTGGGTCAGCACATCACTCAGTCAATCACCAAGTGCTCTTTTGAGTCCCTAGGATTCTTTCATGCCACTGCACAGCTGTGTTCTGCTCTAGGTATAAAAAGACAAAAACCAGCTTTTATGTTGAGTATCATGGGAAATAAGTTGGTGAAATAGAGTTAAAACACATGTGCCCAGTGTTCATTGCAGCACTATTTACAATAGCCAGGACATGAAAGCAACCCAAATGTCCATCAACAGATGAATGGATAAAAAAGATACAGTGCAGATACGCAGTGGAATATTACTCAGCCATAAAAAGGAACAAGATTGGTCATTTGGATAGACATGGATGGATCTAGAGTCTATCATACAGAGTGAAGTAAGTCAGAAAGAGAAAAACAAATACATATATTAATGCACATATGTGGAATCTAGAAAAATGGTACAGATGAACCTATTTGCAGGGCAGGAACAGAGACACAGACAAAGGGAACAGACTTGTGGACACAGGGCTAGGGGGTGGGTGGGATGACCTGGGAAATTGGGATTGACGTATGTGCACTACCGTGTGTAAACCTGCTCTAAGCACAGGGAGCTCAGCTCTGTGCTCTGTGGTGACCTAGATGGACACGGGGTGGGGTGGGAGGGAGGGAGAGGGACCCAAGAGGGGATATGTGTATGTGTGTATATATATATATATATATATACACATCTGTGTCTTTTTTGCTGTCTTGCATACAGGGTCATCATTGCCATCTTTCTAAATTCCATATATATGTGTTAGTATACTGTATTGGTGTTTTTCTTTCTGGCTTACTTGAAAGACCTCAACGCTCCTTCTACAATCTAGTAGAGAAGATAGGACACAAACTGAAATAGATACAGGATCAGGTCACATGTGCTAAGGACCCCTGTGGAGGAGTGAAGTAGCAGCTCTGCATAACACGAGAGGAAGGAGAGCTCTCCTAGGGGCAGGGGGGTGACAGAGATGACTTGGTGAGATTCCAGGAACACGTGAGCTTTGTTGTAAGGACACAAGGAGGGCGTGGGGTCAGGAGGTTGCAGGTCTGGGGTGACCCTCATCTGCATGACAAGCACTCTTTTTATTCCTCTCTGACTGGCCGTTTCCAGTCATGGAGGCCAAGCTCCGTGGTCATCCTTCATGCCTACCTCTGACCTCAAAATGCGACACCTTACTCTCCCTGCCCTTCCAGTGACACATGTTCTGCTTCTGAAGATCATTAACAAACAACGTCTCCACCATCAAGTGGTCCAAGATCAGATTCTTCCCCTGACTTTTTGTTGAATCCCCTTGAACTTGCAAAACTGTGTGGCTGGAAGTTAGTGGGTCTCCCTTGATCCAGGGCTTTCCTGATGGCTCAGATGGTAAAGAATCCACCTGCAAGGCAAAAGACCTCGCTTCAGTCCCTGGGTCAGGAAGATACCCTGGAGAAGGGAATGGCTATCCACTTTAGTATTCTTGCCTGGAGAATTCCATGGATAGAGGAACCTGGTGGGCTACAGTCCTTGGGTCACAAAGAGTTGGACACAACTGAGTGACTAACATTCTTGGTCAAAGTGCGAGCCTTCCATTACCAAATGGCAAGACTCCTGCAGGAGAGCAGAGAAAGCCCATCTGCTCTTCAGGTCATATTTGAAAACTACTAGAGGAGATTGTTCAGAGAAGGCAATGGCACCCCATTTTCCAGTACTTTTGCCTGGGAAATCCCATGGGCGGAGGAGCCTGGAAGGCTGCAGTCCATGGGGTCGCTAAGAATCGGACACGACTGAGCGACTTCACTTTTACTTTTCACTTTCATGCATTGGAGAAGGAAATGGCAACCCACTCCAGTGTTCTTGCTTGGAGAATCCCAGGGACGAGGATCCTGGTGGGCTGCCGTCTGTGGGGTCACACAGAGTCGGACATGACTGAAGTAACTTAGCAGCAGCAGCAGCAGCAGCAGCAGCAGCAGCAGCAGCAGCAGCAGCAGCAGCAGCAGCAGCAGCAGCAGCAGCAGAGGAGATTGTTATGTCGTAGGAAGTCCTTGCTAGGCCAAATGATCTTCTGGAACACAGATAACCCCTTCCTATGTGTCTGTTTTCTCAGAAGACAAGTTTTCTTCTTCCTTAAGTATCTGTGGGTTCTTGGGTATGTGTTTTCATGGAAGCTTGATTTGACTTAAAGTGGTCCTTCTCTTCAAATCATACATGGACTTCAGAGCAGAGAAGTCATTTTTAAAACTCCATGTTCAAAGGGTCTCAAAAGGTCTGGCACAGCAACATTCCATGAGGCTTGACTGCTGGCCTGGTTGGCTTTATGCTGCGCTCACCTGGCTCAGCAACAACCTGGCTTACTCGTGGTGGGTGCTCTTCTCTGCCTGCACATGAGGGTGCTTCATGGAAGTCAGCCCTTCTGTAGGTGTCACTTCATTCAGGTCTGTTCTACAAGGCCTCCAAGGTCCACCCATTCTGGGTACCAGGATCCTAAAGGCCGAGGGAGTTAACAGCCTTTGGGTGAAGTTATTTCTCCTCAGTAGGATGAAGCAGCATAATGTGATAAAAAGGGGAATGAACCCCAAATCAGATAAGCTGAGCTCAAAGCGTATCTTTGGTAATTACTAATTTGGTGGGCAAAGTACTAAATGTAATCTCTTTTAAGGCTCTGTTTGTCTTTACAGTAAGATCAGCAATACCTATTTCAGAAATTCATAAATAAATGAATCTGGATCATAGTAGTCCTTTGGTGAATGATAGCTGTATATAATCTTCCTTCTTTGACTTTCAAAATTTTAATGAAAAAAAATGTTTAAGAAAAAGTGAACCCATGCTCTTTTTAAAAAGTTATTTCAAGGATACACATTTATATTTGGTCTGCTAATAGGTTGACATAAGCTTAGACACATCTTCATAATGTATGTTTATGCATATATGTTTATATATCCAGACACTAGGAGCCTGAGGGTACATATGTACACACACACACACACACACACACACACACACACACGTACAACACCTCAAATTAACTGCAGATGTGGTATTTGGTTTCAGCATTAATTTTCAGCCCCTCCTCACTAAGAAATTATTATTGCTAACCTGAATAAACATCACTCTGTCTTTTATTATAAACACACCTGCTGGTGAGAGTCTTCCCAGGGGCCCTAAGTCAGCAGCTCTTAAACTCAGGTGCTGGCTGAGCTGGAGCAGCAGCCCCAGTTCACTAGTTGCCATGAGAAACAGAGCACCATCCTCCTCAGACAAATCTAGTAGGCCACTTTAGGATTTCATCCAGCGTCCGGACGAGAGCAGGAATGCCATGCCCAGCGCTGTGCCCCCAGTGACGGTAAGAACCATTTGCCACACCTGTGTGATAACACCCACACTCGGCTCTTCTGACATATTTGGTTGCTAACTAGATCATATCACTAATTGAGTGTCAGTGTAATTATTCATGCATGTCTCTTTCTCCTGTGCAAGACCATGAGTTTTTGTGTGCATAGAGCATGGACATTTCTGTGTCTCTAGTAAATGGCAACCCATTCCAGTGTTCTTGTCTGGAGAATCCCAGGGACGGGGGAACCTGGTGGGCTGCCATCTATGGGGTCGCACGGAGTCGGACATGACTGAAGCGACTTAGCAGCAGCAGCAGTGTCTAGCCTGCATTGTATGGCTCCTGGCACATACTGGATTAGGATGGATGAATGGATGGACATATGGATGGATGGACAGATGGATGGGTGGCACATTTGCTGTTTTGGCTCTCTTAGGTTGGACAAAAATTTGTTCAGGTTTTTCCATAAGTGTTACAAAAAAAACTGAATGAAATTTTTGGCCAACCCAATATGTCAACCTTGATCCAAAGTATAGGAGAATTTTTAAAAATAATATTTACCCTATTTTTAAAGATTTTCAAGTATTATCTTCTCCATGACAAGAGGCTGAGTCTTTTGACCATCAGTAGCCTGGAAAATTCCATGGATGGAGAAGCCTGGTAGGCTGTAGTCCATGGGATCTCAAAGAGTCTGACACGACTGGGCAACTTCACTTTCACTTTTCACTTTCCTGCTTTGGAGAAGGAAATGGCAACCCACTCCAGTGTTCTTGCCTGGAGAATCCCAGGGATGGGGGAGCCTGGTGGGCTGCCGTCTATGGGGTCGCACAGAGTCGGACAAGACTGAAGCGACTTAGCAGCAGCAGCATGTGGTTACGCTGCCCTGTATACCAATCTTGTATCTATCACTTTCTACCTCAAAACTGTGATCTTCTGCCCACTGTAATACTATTTCTGTTGCCAGGCATTCCTCCTAGAAGGGGGTCAGAATATGCCAGCCCACCATGTGCCACTTTGATGTAAACATTATTTTGAGTTGAAGGAAATTGAGAAATTGCAAACACGGGAAAAGCTTCCTAACCTTCCCGAATCTGTCTAAAACAAGGCATAATTTTCCCTTATTGAAGATGCCCCCATCTCACATCACAAAGAGAACAATCCTTTTTAAAAAAAACATTTGTTTATGTATTTATTTGACTGTGTCAACTCAGATCCCTGCAGCACAGTTCAGTTCAGTCACTCAGTCGTGTCCAACTATTTGCAACCCCATGAACTGCAGCACGCTCAAACTCGTCGTGTCCATTGAGTCGTTGATGCCTTCCAACAATGTCTTCCTCTGTTGTCCCCTTCTCCTCCTGCTCAACCTTTCCCAGCATCAGGGTCTTTTCAAATGAGTCATCCCTTCACATCAGGTGGCAGGACCGAATGCCATGATCTTGGTTTTCTGAATATTGAGCTTTAAGCCGACTTTTCACTCTCCTCTTTCACTTTCATCAGGAGGCTCTTAAGTTCCTCTTCACTTTCTGCCATAAGGGTGGTGTCATCTGCGTATCTGAAGCTATGGATATTTCTCCAAGAAATCTTGATCCCAGCTTGTGCTTCTTCTAGCCCAGAGTTTCTCATGATGTACTCTGCATATTAGTTAAATAAGCAGGGTGACAATATACAGCCTTGACTTACTTCTTTTCCTATTTGGAACCAGCCTGTTGTTCCATGTCCAGTTCTAACTGTTGCTTCCTGACCTGCATACAGGTTTCTCAAGAGGCAGGTCAGGTGGTCTGGTATTCCCATCTCTTTCAGAATTTTCCACAGTTTGTGGTGATCCACACAGTCAAAGGCTTTGGCATAGTCAATAAAGCAGAAATAGATGTTTTTCTGGATCTCTCTTGCTTTTTCCATGATCCAGCATATGTTGGCAATTTGATCTCTCATTCCTCTGCCTTTCAGCTTGAACATCTGGAAGTTCACAGTTCACATATTGCTGAAGCCCAGCTTGGGGAATTTTGAGCATTACTTTACTAGCATGTGAGATGAGTGCAATTGTACGGTAGTTTGAGCATTCTTTGGCATTGCCTTTCTTTGGGATTGGAATGAAAACTGACCTTTTCCAGTCCTGTGGCCACTGCTGAGTTTTCCAAATTTGCTGGCATATTGAGTGCAGCACTTTCATAGCATCATCTTTTAGGATTTGAAATAGCTCAACTGGAATTCTATCACCTCCACTAGCTTTGTTCATAGAGATGCTTCCTAAGGCGCACTTGACTTCACATTCTAGGATGTCTGGCTCTAGTTGAATGATCACACCATCATGATTATATGGGTCATGAAGCGCTTTTCTGTACAGTTCTTCTGTGTATTCTTGCCACCTCTTCTTAATATCTTCTGCTTCTGTTAGGTCCATGCGATTTCTGTCCTTTATTGAGCCCATCTTTGCATGAAATGTTCCCTTGGTATCTCTAATTTTCTTGACGAGACCTCTAGTCTTTCCCATTCTATTGTTTTCCTCTATTTCTTTACATTGATCGCTGAGGAAGGCTTTCCTATCTCTCCTTGCTATTCTTTGGAACTCTGCATTCAAATGGGCATATCTTTCCTTTTTGTGCTTCCCTGGTGGCTCAGATGGCAAAGCATCTGCAGCACATGGGGTCTTCACTACATCAGACCAGATCTCTTGTTGCAGTTTGCGGGCTCTGTAGTTGTGGCACATAAGCTTAATTGCCCCGCGCCATGCAGTAATCTTAATTCTGAGACCAGGGATCAAACCCATGTCCCCTGCATTGCAAGGCAGAATCTTAACCACTGGAGCACCAAGGACATCCCAAGAATAATCTTTATGAGCAGAGATAGTTCTGGGATGTGTCAAGCACAAACAGAAGCTTACTAAATAACTCCTGCTTTCCCCTAGTTCAGTTCAGTTCAGTTCGGTTCAGTTTAGTCCCTCAGTTGTATCCAACTCTTTGCGACCCCATGGACTGCAACATGCCAGGCTTCCCTGTCCATCACCAACTCCCAGAGCAAGCTGAAACTCATGTCTTTTGAGTCAGTGGTGCCATCCAACCATCTCATCCTCTGTCATCCCCTTCTTCTGCTTTCAATCTTTCCCAGCATCAGAGTCTTTTCCAATGAGTCAGTTCTTCACAACAGGTGGCCAAAGTATTGGAGTTTCAGCTTCAGCATCAGTCCTCCAATGAATATTCAGGACTGATTTCCTTTAGGATGGACTGGTTGGATCTCCTTGCAGTCCAAGGGACTCTCAAGAGTCTTCTGCAACACCACAGTTCAAAAACATCAATTCTTCAGCACTCAGCTTTCTTTATAGTCCAACTCTTACATCCATACATGACTACTGGAAAAACCATAGCTTTGACTATTCAGATCATGCTCAGCAAAGTAATGTCTCTGCTTTTTATTTTTATTTATTTATTTATTTATTTTGTCTCTGCTTTTTAATATGCTGTCTAGGATGGCCATAGCTTTTCTTCCAATGAGCAACCCTTCCCCTCCCCCCCCCAAATATTTATCTTCTCATAGTTTACCACTCCTAGAAGCCCAAACACCTTTTCTTTGTCAAGTCATGTCTTCATAATTTATCACCCTTTGTTAAAATGGTATATAAACCTCTGAATCTTACTGCCTCTTTGGAACTTCATTTCTTTTCTATGAACTCCTTGTGTACATGTCGACATTAGCATCAAATAAAATGCACATGCCTTTTGTTCGGTTAATCTGTTTTTCAGTTTAATTTGCAGGTGCAAGTTGCAGAATCTAAGACGGTAGAGGAAATTGTTTCCTCTCCTGCACACTTTGTTATCTCTTCCCTGACCTTATTTTGGAGTGTGGGAGCTCAAAACAAACTGTAACATAGGTGTCCCCAGAAGGGACTAGAAGGCTTGTAAATGAGCACCTTACCTAATTAATATACAAGTACCTGAGAGGTTGAGCTACTCTGAAAAATTTCTCAGACCCTGAGACAGTACTTTGTAGCCACCAGTTCATGACTGTTCTCTTGTGTCTCCTCTCCCTTCCCCTCTCTCCTCCCTGACAGGGGTTACAATTTGGTACCTTTCTTTTTCCTTTCCTCCTCCCTTTTCCATAACTCCTGGGGATCTGGTTAGAGACCTCACATCAGTCTCTAGGATGTGCTAATCTGCTGATTAGAAACCCGCCCACTCACCAGACCTACATGGATTTCCTCCTCAACATGTCATCAACCCCAACTTAGCTTATATAATGACCCAGTCCTTCAAAACCAGTGACTACTGACATCACAGCCATTGACTGGCTGTTCTCTGCCCACCACCTTCCCATTTACAGTACTCACTGGAAATTAGACAAGGAAGCTTCAGCATCTAAAATAAATGCCTAAGAGACACAGACAGGGAACAAAAACACCAAGAGGGAAAAGCAGGAGGAGCAGGAGGAATTGGGAGTTTGGGATTGACATACATACATTATTAATACTGTGTATAAAATGAGAGCCTATTGTATAGCACAGGGAACTCTAGTCAGTGCTCTGAGGTGACCTGAATGGGAAGGAAGTCCAAAAGGGAGGGGATATATGTATATGCATGTCTGATTCATTTTCCGGTACAGCAGACACTAATACATGGAGAAGGACGTGGCAACCCACTCCAGTACTCTTGCCTAGAGAATCCTGTGGACAGAGGAGCCTGGTGGGCTGCTGTCCATAGGGTCCCACAGAGTTGGACATGTCTGAAGTGACTTAGCATGCATGCATGCATTGGAGAAGGAAATGGCAACCCACTCCAGTATTCCTGCCTGGAGAATCCCAGGGACAGAGGAGCCTGGTGGGCTGCTGTCTACGGGGTTGCACAGAGTCGGACACGACTGAAGTGACTTAGCAGCAGCAGACACTAATACAACACTGTAAAGCAGCTATACTCCCATAACATTAATTTAATGCAATTAAATTTTAAAAATAAAATCAATTCCTGGAGGATCAGGCCTCATTGTTATTAACCAGTAACCTCCCCCCAGGACTGGAAGGACTTTCAGAAAATGTCTTTAGCTGTGTCTCTTAAAGGGACATGGAGGCAACTCCTACCACTCCTGCTATCTCAGCAACCACTGGCCCTGCCTGGGAAGAACCTCAGAATTCAGGGCTCCTGGAATATCCCCATGCTCCCAACACCCTTCAGTGGCCTTGCAGAAGGTGGGTCCCAGTGATGGGCTGTTTTTAGTTCTTACTTCCCTCTTTATTTCCTAAGATTTACAGGAAGAAGAGAGCAGGGGAAGAAAGTCAACTTTACACCATCATCTTCAAGACAGTTATCTTCCCTTTGAGTATCAAAGTGACTACCAGCAAGATTTTAACCCTCCTACCCATTTTCCCGAAACTGGAGGGGGAACTTTATCCCCATGCTGTTAGTCTTTTATTTGTCTAGCCATCTTCAGCAAATGTTAAGAGTTCCCTGCTGCCCTTGGTGCCTTTCATCTTTTGTGATCAAGTCCAGACACTTACAGCCCAAAGGCGGATCAGGTCAAATGTGCACTGACCCCAAAGTAGGCTTCACCCAGGCCCTGCTTTCCTATCTGGTGGGTTATGCTGCACAGCCTAGGAGGAGACGATCTCAAGAGCTTTTATACTCCCTTCATTCAAAAAGGGAGAGTAGGACTTCCCTTGTAATCCAGTGGTTAAGACTCTGTGCTTCCAATATAGGCGGCATGTGTGCGATCTCTGGTCAGGAAACTAAGATCCCATATGACCTATGTCACAGACAAAACTGAAAAAAAAAAAGCAGAGAGGGGGTAGTCGGGGGGTGGGAGGGTGTCAGTACCTACAGTGATTAAAAACATGGGCTCAGGAGTCAAATTGCCTAAATTTGAGGCCCAGTTCTGCCACTGCCATCTCTGTGGCTTTGCAAAGACCACCAGCTTATCTCAAACTTCATTGTCACATAGAGATGTGGGAGCTGAACTGAGCTCATCTGGGTAAAAGCTTTCAGTGCAGGGCAAGCTCTCAATGACACCTGGAGCTCACTTCTGTCTCCCACTGCTCTTCCTCAAGGTCTCTTAGTTCTCCAGTGTCAAGGTGGAAGGCATTTTCCAGTGCCAAAGACAAACCTCCCAAATGATGTTACCCAGCTCCCAATGCATGAAGGAACATTGGCCCCTCCCCATCTGACAGTTTAAAATTAATTTCACTCACCCCTGGGAAAGATGGGGAAGGGTAGAGACCAAGTGGGTGGGGCCATGTCACTCTGCATTCCCAATCTTGCCAGATCCTTCTTCTTGTTCAGTCTCTTAAGTCCTGTCCAACTTTTTGCAACCTCATGGGCTGCAGCATGCCAGGCTTCCCTGTAGCTCACCATCTCCTGGCATTTGCTCAAACTCATGTCTATTGAGTTGGTGATCCCATCCAACTATCTCATCCCCTTCTCCTCCTGCCTTCACTCTTTCCCAGCATCAGGGTCTTTCCCAATCAGTCATCTCTTCACATCAAGTGGCCAAAGTCTTGGAGCTTCAGCTTCACCATCAGTCCTTCCAATGAATATTTAGGGTTTATTTCCTTTAGGGCTGACTGATTTGATCTCCTTTCTGTCCAAGGGACTCAAGTGTCCTCTCCAGCAGCACAATTTGAAACCATCAATTCTGCAGCTCTCAGCCTTCTTTATAGCTTTATAGTCCTACTCTCACATCTATACATGACTACTGGAAAAACCATAGCTTTGACTATACAGACCTTTGTCAGCCAAGTAATGTCTTTGCTTTTTAATATGCTGTCTAGATTTGTCATAGCTTTTCTTCCATGGGGCAAGTGTCTTTTAATTTCATGGCTGCAGTCACCGTGTGCAGGGATTTTGGAGCCCACGGAAAGAAAGTCTATCACTGCTTCCATTGTTTCCCCATCTATTTGCTATGAAGTCATGGGACCAGATGCCATGACGTTAGTTTTATGAATGTTGAGTTTTAAGCCAGCTTCTTCACTCTCCTCTTTCACCTTCATCAAGAAACTCTTTAGTTCCTCCTCACTTTGTGCCACTAGAGTGGTATCATCTGCATATCTGAGGTTGTTGATATTTCTCCTGGCAATCTTGATTCCAGCTTGTAATTCATCCAGTCTGGCATTTTGCATGATTCACTTTTCTCTGGTGGTTCAGAGGGTAAAGAATCCTCCTGCAATGCACAAGACCTGGGTTTGATCCCTGGGTCAGGAAGATCCTCTGTAGAAAGAAATGGCAGCTCATTCTAGCATTCTTGCCTGGTAAATCCCCTAGGCAGAGGAGCCTGGCAGGCTACAGTCCATGGGTCACAAAGAGTCCAACGCAACTGAGCGACTGTTACTTCATTCTGCATGTAAGTTAGATAGGCAGAGTGATAACATACAGCCTTGACATACTCCTTTCCCAATTTTGAAGCAGTCAAGTTTGCCAGGTTGGCAGTGGAAGATCCTTACCCTCGTAAGTCCTCCATAGAGGAGGGTGAGAAACACCGTGAAGCTGTCACGTCCTGGCCTTGCTGAGAGTTACAGGGATGGTTTTGGCAAGAGGCATCTCTAGAGCCCTTTATCCCAAAGCTATCAGCATAAAAGAGAATGTAAAGAAGATAATCCTGAAAATCCTAAAGCCTTTTAAGAGGGATTATCAGACAGGAAGGAGTTTCTTAGACTCTAAAAAGACAGTTCATGGTTGGAAAAGCCCTGGATGATGAGTCAGAAGACAGGGGTTTCAAAACAAACTTCAGCTTTAAGAAGGGTGGCCTTGGAGCTTCCCTGGTGGTCCACTGGTTAAGACTGTGTGCTCCCAAAGTAGAGGCACAAATTCAGTCCGTGGTTGGGGAACTAAGATCCCACTTGCCATGCACTGTGGCCAAAACAAAAGAACTGTGGCCTTGACCAAGACAGCTAAACGGGGGACCATGGTTTTCTCAACTCTATGAAGGGGAATAGTTCCTTGTTCAGCAGTTTGCTGTGAAAATTTGTGGGGATCTGTGTGAAAGACACTTAAAAATGATGATGTACCATACAATATTATTATTATAAATTATAAATAGTAATGAAAGTCAAAAGGAAAGTCTGAAACTTAAGAATTCTTCAGTGTTTCTCAAAATTGTCTAAGAATACAGGAATTTTTTTTTTTTTTAGGTCAGTGTTTTTGAAACTTCATTTAACATGACCATCAGTAAGAAAAGTCATTTTACAGTAGGAGCCAGGATACATATACACATATCTGTATATGTGCATGTGTATTCATTCTCCAGAGAAACAAGACCAATAAGCATACAGAGAGATTTAGTAAAACATTGGCTCATGTAATTATGGTGGCTGAAAAGTCTTATGATCTGCTCTCTATCAACTATAAAAAATCCCAGGAAGCCGGCATGCATGCATGCTAAGTTGTTTCAGTCGTGTCCAACTCTGTGCCACCCTATAGACTACAGTCTGTCAGTCACCTCTGCCCATGGAATTCTCCAGGCAAGAATGCTGGAGCGGGTAGCCATTCCCTTCTCCAGAGGATCTTCATGACCCAGGGATCGAATCCACGTCTCTTTTGTCTCCTGCATTGGCAGGTGTGTTCTTTGCCACTAGCACCACCCAGGAAGCCCTCCAGGAAGCTGGGGGTGTAGAGTATAGTCGGCGTCTGAAGGCCCATAAACTAGGAACACCAAGGGCAAAGACTAATGTCACAACTCAGTCAGTCAGAGGCTGAATTCATATTTTCTCTACCTTTTTGTTCTATCCAGGGCACCAACAGATTGAATGATGCTCTCCTACTTTGGAGGAGGGCGATCTGCTTTATCCTTATGGCAGAAAGTAAAGAAGAACTAAAGAGCCTCTTGATGAAAGTGAAAGAGGAGAGTGAAAAAGTTGGCTTAAAACTCAACATTCAGTAAACTAAGATCATGGCATCTGGTCCCATCATTTCATGGCAAATAGATTGGGCAACAGTGACAGACTTTATTTTTTTGAACTTCAAAATCACTGCAGATAGTGACTGAAGCCGTGAAATTAAAAGATGATTGCTACTTGGAAGAAAAGCTATGACCAACCTAGACAGCATATTAAAAAGCAGAGACATTACTTTGCTGACAAAGGTCCGAATAGTCAAAGCTATGGTTTTTCCCGTAGTCATGTATGGATGTGAGAGTTGGACCACAAAGAAAGATTAGCACTGAAGAAATTATGCTTTTGAACTGTGATGTTGGAGAAGACTCTTGAGAGTCCCTTGGACAGCAAGGGGTACTGGGGAAATGAACACATTTTCAATAGGTTTCCCATATTTTTCTACATTTGCTTCTTTTTGTCCCCCTTCTCTACAAGGATGGTGTTTTAAAAAATTAATGCACATTAAATGTGCATTAATTAATCACATTTAATCAAACCAGTCTATCCTAAAGGAAATCAGTCCTGAATATTCATTGGAAGGACTGATGCTGAAGCTGAAACTCTAATACTTTGGTCACCTGATGAGAAGAGCTGACTTGTTAGAAAAGACCCTGATGGTGGGAAAGATTGAAGGCAGAAGGAGAAGGGGACAACAGAGGATGAGATGATTGGATGGCATCACCGACTCGAAGAGCATGAGTTTCAGCAAGCTCCGGGAGTTAGTGATGGACAGGGAAGCCTGGTGTGCTACTGTCCAGGGAGTCTCAAAGAGTCAGACACAACTGAGCAACTGAACTGAACTGAATCTGCTTTACAAAGTCCACAGTTCAAATGCTAATCTCTTCCAGAAACACTCTTACAGACATCTGAGCAACCCTTGGGCCATCAGGTTGACACCTGAAGTTAACCATTACAGCATTCAAAAACAAACATTTCACAGTGTAATACTTACCTTGAAAATAACATGGACTCTGATATGTCCCATTGTTGTTGTTCTACTTGAAATAAAATGCTGATCATAAATCTTTAAAATGACTTTTTAAAACACCGATAGGTCAAAACTACAGCTTGAGAAACACTAGTGCAAATTAGTAGATTACATTAGATTAGTAGTGTAGGTTTACTATCTGGCCTCTAAAGAGCAGTCCATGGGGTTGCAAAGAGTCAGACACAATTGAGCAACTGAATAACGACAACTCTGAAGGGCTTGATAATAAATGTTTTAGGCTTTGTAGGCCATAGAGTTTCTGTTGCAGAAGCCAGTCACAGACCATGCATAAATGAATGAAAACGGCTGTGTTTCAGTAAAACTCATTTACAAAAACAGGTGACCAACCCACCAGCCGTAGTCTGCTGACCCCTGGTCTAGATGAACTGAAGTTTTTTTGGCAAAAATGTGCTAAAGGACTATGAGCCTGTAATGCAAATAACCTTAAAAACCTCCTGGGTCTCTAAGACCTTGCAGAGCTTGCTGACAACCTCAGTTTGGCCTCCTGTATCAATCCACTCTCCCAGAGAGAGAGAGTTCTTCCAGCAGCAGAAATAGCCAGCCCTGTGTCTCATGACAAGTACTCCTCCCAGTGCAAATCAGCAACCTGGCATCTGGTCGTGAATTGAATTAGTGTGAGTCATTGCCCGAGAGCCTGATCAGACTTGAGTGATAAAAAGAGTCATGTTCCGGAGCCTACAAAACCAAGGACTGGATTCCAAAATGTCTCATCTCATGAAGCACTGCCTTCCCAGTTCTGCTCCTTCCCCCGCAGCCCCAGCCTGGAGAAACAAGATTGGCAGAGTATTAACTATAGAAATCAAAACAATTGTGCACTGGAATAGGCACTTCCATTTTCAGTTGTTGTTCAGTTGCTAAGTTGTGTTGAACTCTTTGCGGCTGCTTAGACTGCAGCACGCCAGGCTTCCCTGTCCTTCACCAACTCCCAGAGTTTGCTCAAACTCACTTCCATTGAGTCGGTGATGCCATCCAACCATCTCATCCTCCTGCCCTCAATCTTTCCCAGCATTAGTTGAGCCTTTGACTAGGAGGAAGGAAATTGCAATGATGTCTCTGGAGAAGGACACATTCTTACCCAAAGCTGCTTTTTGGCAATCTACATGATCTTTTAGTTTCATCCTCCAGAAAGTCATGATGTCTTTATTTCAAAGTGAGCAGAGGGACTTACCTGGTGGCTAAGACTCTGAGTTCCCAATGCAGGGGGCCCAGGTTTCATGCCTGGTCAGGGAACTAGATCTCATATGCTACAATTATAGATCCCATATGCCACAACTAAGATCTCATGCAACCAAGTAAATAAATAAGTATTTTAAGAAGAAGTGTCCAAGCTATAATTAAAAAATATATATAATAATGAGAAAAAAAAATATATATATAATAATGAGCAGAGCAGAGCCCAGTGGCTTTTGACACAAACAACCTATTGTCCTGCAGCTCCACTCAAGAGAACCAGTGATTTTGACCTCTGTTGGCACTTTACTTAGTGCCTTAAAGGCATAGGGTTTATTATGAGCTCACCAAGGGGTCAGAAAGCTCTTTCATAAAGGACCAGATAATAAATGGCTTAGGTTTGCAAGCCCAGAGGCAAAAGCAAAGACCTATAGAAGCATTTCAAATGTAATCATTTAAAAAGGTGAAAATCATTCCTGGTTCATTGGGCCCTACAAATACAAGAGGAGAGCTACATTTGGCCCATAGGCAGTAGTCTGCCAACCCCTGGTTTAGAGGAATGCAGCACACAACAGTAGCATAGCAACATTCTTCAACTGGAAAAACAATGACAGATTTGGCTTTTGAAATATATCCTTTCAAAGTCATTGCCCTTTCTAATGGGTAGTATTAACTGAAGGGAATTTATTATACTGGAATAAGGATAGTAAAGTAATGCTCAAAATTCTCCAAGCCAGGCTTCAGCAATATGTGAACCATTAACTTCCAGATGTTCAAGCTGGTTTTAGAAAAGGCAGAGGAACCAGAGATCAAATTGCCAACATCCGCTGGATCATCGAAAAAGCAAGAGAGTTCCAGAAAAGCATCTGTTTCTGCTTTCTTGACTATGCCAAAGCCTTTGACTGTGTGGATCACAATAAACTGTGGAAAATTCTGAAAGAGATGGGAATACCAGACCACCTGACCTGCCTCTTGAGAAACCTATATGCAGGGTCAGGAAGCAACAGTTAGAACTGGACATGGAGCAACAGACTGGTTCCAAATAGGAAAAGGAGTACGTCAAGGCTGTATATTGTCACCCTGCTTATTTAACTAATATGCAGAGTACATCATGAGAAACACTGGGCTGGAAGGAGCACAAGCTGGAATCAAGATTGCCGGGAGAAGTATCAAGAACCTCAGATATGCAGATGACATCACCCTTATGGCAGAAAGTAAAGAGGAACTCAAAAGCCTCTTGATGAAAGTGAAAGAGGAGAGTGAAAAAGTTGGCTTAAAGCTCAACATTCAGAAAACGAAGATCATGGCATCCAGTCCCATCACTTCATGGAAAATAGATGGGTAAACAGTGGAAATAGTGTCAGACTTTCATTTTTGGGGCTCAAAAATCAGTGTAGATGGTGACTGAAGCCCTGAAATTAAAAGATGCTAACTCCTTGGAAGAACAGTTATGACCAACCTAGATAGCATATTGAAAAGCAGAGGCATTACTTTTCCAATGAAGGTCCGTCTAGTCAAGGCTATGGTTTTTCCTGTGGTCATGTATGGATGTGAGAGTTGGGCTGTGAAGAAGGCTGAGTGCCGAAGAATTGATGCTTTTGAACTGTGGTGTCAGAGAAGACTCTTGAGAGTCCCTTGGACTGCAAGGAGATCCAACCAGTCCATTCTGAAGGGGATCAGTCCTGGGTGTTCATTGGAAGGACTGATGCTAAAGCTGAAACTCCAGTACTTTGGCTACCTCATGCGAAGAGTTGACTCATTGGAAAAGACTCTGATGCTGGGAGGGATTGGGGGCAGGAGAAGAAGGGGATGACAGAGGATGAGATGGCTGGATGGCATCACTGACTCGATGGATGTGAGTCTGAGTGAACTCCAGGAGTTGGTGATGGACAGGGAGGCCTGGCGTGCTGCAGTTCATGGGGTCGTAAAGAGTTGGACATAACTAAATGACTGAACTGAACCGAAGGATATTTACTGGGTTAAAAGTTAAGTACATAATTTAACATTGGAAGGTCTTAAAAATAAAATTATATGGTTAATTTTCTTATAAATATTCTTTATGATATATTGTAAAAATATGCTATTTTAATCTTGTGGATTTAGAACAAGTTCTAGTCAATAAGTTGAAGACACAGGTATAGTGCTAAAGAGTAAAATTCCATGAAAGTTCTATATTCTTGAGATTCGTACAATGAGGTGAGAAGAAAAAATGTTTAGAATCTGGCTAGTAGAGCAGTAGTCACCATGTAGATTGGACATGGTTATCCTGTTATGGACCCTTGAGCACATGATAATGATATAGAAGAAGCAAAGCCACATGCAGATAAGGTAGAAAGATAACGTGGGATGAGCTTCAAATGGTCTTTTGAGTCCCATTGGAAGGAAGTACTGTAGTGGGGTTGGGTGGAGAACAAAAAGTGAAATAGTGAAAAACTATGATGGAAAATATAGAAAAGAAGCTGGGTCCTTATTAACGACAATGTTTAGGACACTAAATATGCCTGCCAAACCATCCATCTTCATGATTCCGTGTCATCCCATCTGTTCTGCTCATCACACTTCCTGCTGGGCTGAGGCAGTATAACAAGGAGGAGAATCAAACAGAAATTTTAGTTAAGGAGAGGAGCATGGTCTTCACTGGGAAAAACGGACACAAACCCCAGGGCTGAAAGATGAGATGGGGCTCAAAGTTGGAGAATGAATGCAAAGATCTGAAGCCAACAAGAGCAATAATGTATATAAATACAGAATCAGAGCCAGGAGTTCAGGACAAAGGTCATGGGGATATAATGTACAGCATGGAGGAAATGGCAACCCACTCCAGTACTCTTGCCTGGAAAATCCCATGGACAGAGGAGCGTGGTAGGCTACAGTCCATGGGGTTGCAGAGTCAGACACAACTGAGCAACTTCACTTCATGGTGACTATAGTTAATAATACTGCATTGCTATTTGAATGTTGCTAGGAAAATAAATCATAAAAGTTCTCATCACGTGAAAAAAAATGTGACTATGAATGGTGACAGATATTAACTGGGCATATTGTGACCATTTCACAGTATATACAGATATTGAATTATTATGTTGTACACCTGAAATTAATATAATGTTAAGTGTTAATTATATCTTGATAAAGAAATAATTAAAATAAATGATTACCATGAGAAACAGATAATCATCCTTAAAAAAAGAAAGCAGCAGAGAAGCACTTTAATGTGAGCCAGACATTCTGGACATGCTTTCTCCTTGAGGTATTACTATCCTGAAGCAGCTCAGAGCCAAGAGACTAAGAGGTAGAGTATAAGTTGTGTCTAAGAGGCTGAGAGGCTGAGCAAAGGTGTTGGTAATCTCATAGAGCTGGGAAGGCAGATATTCAAGGTCAGAGCTCACCAAATAGATGGAACCCTGGTAAGCACACCAGAGCACTAATGAACTGGAAAGAGACTATCCATCCTAAAGACTGAAACCAGTCTTCAAACTGCTCAATCACAAACTGGACTGAAGAGATCTGACTCAATGCTGCCTACCAGAAAGAAAAAATAAACTATTTGTGGAATGTCAGCCAGAGTCTCATATGATCTTGATAATTTCCCATACATAATATTTGACTCTCAATAAAGAAGTTGTCATATGTTCTAGGAGTTAAGAAAAGTGACTAAAAACTAAAAATCAAGAGAGAAAACAGAAAAGATGACAAACTTGATAATTTCATTTTGAAAAGAGACTAATGAAAGTATAAAAATTAAGGACTAATTAAGTTAATTATTAGATGGGCAGATTAGACACAGTAGAAAAGAGGATTAGTGAACTGTAAAATAGGTCAATAGAAAATATTCAGATCAACTTATGTAGAGAAAAAAGCATCAAAGTGTATAAACGTTTATATTAGACCTGAGATACATTAAGAAGAACTAATATTTGTAATATTTGGATAATTCATATACTAGAAGGAAATGATTAAAAATTGGAACAGAAGCTATATTTGAAGAGATAATTGAGAATAACCTCAGAAAAGTGAAAAAAATCATGAAATCAAAGATTGAGAATGTTATTTGAACTCTATACAGAGTTAAAAAGAAACTTCTTACAGACAAAAATATTCCAAGGCCAGATGACTTGAATACAGATTGACTAGAAGGAAATGGCAACCCACTCCAGCATCCTTGCCTGGAGAATCCCAGGGACTGGGGAGCCTGTTGGGCTGCCGTCTGTGGGGTCGCACAGAGTCAGACACGACTGCTGCAACTTAGCAGCAGCAGCAGCAGCAGATTATCTTCAGTGAGAAACATACTTCTAAAATTCTGAATGTAAATGATGAATGTATTTTTTCTCACGCATCACAGAACAGACAGGAGCTTTTTTTCCTGCATCTTGCTTCAATTCTTGACCAGCAAAACACATGTGGAACCTTCCAAAGCAAACTCCAAGGCCAGATGTCTCCACTGAAGAATAGTTACAAATATTAAAGGAAGGACTACAACAGTCTTATATAAGACCTTTCAGAGAACAGAGTGAATACTTTGTAATTAATACTATGAGGTCAGTGTAATTTTGATTCCCCATACTGGCAATACATTATAAGAAATGAAAATTACAGGTACATCTTTCTCAAAAAACTATTGTTTCACACAGAGATCAAGGGTATATTAAAAAAAAAAAAACTTTCCTTGCTAAATTTATTTAAAGTACTACATTAGGATCAATTTTAAACTTATTCAAAGAATAAATATTGGTTTAAAATTCAGAAATCAATTGATTCAATTCATCCTATTAATAGAAGAAAGAAAAACCGAATAATTTTCTCAATAGATGAAGAAAAAATATTTGACAAAATTCAACCCTGATTTGTTATTTAAAGAATAATCTTTTAGCAAACTAACTATAAAAAGGAGTCTCCTTATCTGACAGAGTATCTACAACACACCAAAAACAAACATCATATTTAATGATCAGTTATTACAATTTTTATTGACAATTAGGATGAAGAAAATTACTCTGCCCTCTCCATTCCGGTTTAATATTGTATTGAAGGCTGTGACCTCTGCAGTATATTACTACAAAATAAACATAATGGATTAAAAAGGAATAAAGTAAAGTTGTCACTCACAGACAACATGGTTTTACACAAAGAAAAGTTTTTTAAAAATATATAAACCATTAGAATTAGTAAATAAATTTAGTAAGGTGGTTAGATAAAAATTAATATTAAAAAATAAATTTATTCCCATTGTCCATCCAACAATTTTTACAAATGAATTAAATAATACCATGTAGGATAGTATCCCAAAAGTCCTAATGCCTAAAAATAAACAATGTGCAAGGCTTTTACAATGCAGAAGAACAATATTAAAAGAATACAGATGAAACCTAAATAAGTGTTAAGACTATATCCTATTTCATGGATTAGAAGAGACAGTGTTGCAAATTTGTTGATTTTTCCAGGTTAATCTTAATACCAGGAGGTTTATTTTTGGGAACTAAGAATCTGAATTTTGAATTTCATGTGGAAATGCCAAACACCAAAGGTAGCCAGAATAAACTTGAAATATTTCCACCAACTGATGTCAAAACTGGTTATAAAGACATTGTAATTAATATATTAATTAGTGCAAGAACAGACAAGTAGGCCAGTGAAACAGAGTAAAAGCCCATAGAATTATACATAAAACATACTTGCTTTATGACAGAATTAAAAGAGGGTATTGTTGACAGTAATGATGCTGGATCAACTTAAGGTTTATATGAAAAAATAAAACACGGTAAACCAAAACATGAGTCTTACCTCAACCCGCATACACAGCTCAAGTTTAAATGGACTCATGAAGGTGCAGAAGAATATCTTTAGGACTATTTAATTTAGCAAAGATTTCTCAAACAGGAAAATACAGACACCGTTTATAAAGGAAAACAGGTACATTGGCCACTTTTTGAGAGAATGGAATTACAAACCACATTTGGAGAATATATTTTAATCTATATCATGAACAAAAGACTCAGCCAGAACCCAAAGAGAATATAAGAATAAAGAAAATATTGATAGAAAAAAAAGAAAAAATATATTGAAAATCAGAAAAAAGACTCAAATAGTCACTATTAAAAACATATAATAATCACTAGAATAGGTAAAATGAAAAGGATTGACCATATCAAAATGGTCAGTTGTAGAGAAACTGAAATCTTCATACTTTCCTGGTAGAATGCACATATATTAGTGCAACTTCTCCAGAAAACTACACAGCATTACCTGCTAAGGCTGAACGTATTTATACTCTGTGGTTCAGCACTTCCTCTCCTAGGAATAGATAGATGTGCCCAACAGAAATGAACACGCAGGTTCACCAGTAGGCATGATTAAGAATACTCATGACGACTTTATTGATAATAGCCAAAATAGCCATCCATAGAAGAAGGAATAAATAAGTGGAATGTTTTACAGCAATGAGATGAATGAGTTCCTTCTACACGAAAGATATGAATAAATCTTATAAAAAGAATAGGCAAAAATATCCTGCTTTATTTCACTTATATGAAGCTCGAATACAGGTGAGGCTAGTGTACCGTGTTAGAAATTAGGAGAGGGGAGACCGGTAGAACGGCATGGTGGGAACTGACAATACAGCCACCAACTGACCTGATTTACCTGCAGCTGAGACCTCGGTCAGGGTATTCAGTGTTTAAACTGGGTTAATCTCAAACAGACTTGAATGCTTTGGTCACTATAACTGGCAGAATCTTGTGTGGTGCCTCTGTTGAGCTGTGGATCTCTTTCTAGTCCAGAGTGGCGCTTACATGGCAATCACTTTGTGATAAGCTGTCTGGCTATACCTATGTAACCTGTTGTCTTCCTTTTTTTCATATACGCATCACTAATAAATTTGCTAAGCAAACTATCTAGCATTTATGTGTAGAGTATTCAGAAAGTTATCCCCAAATCCTATATTGATTTATGTGTGCCTTTTCTGCTGACTGGAAAGACTCTTCCTCATTAAGCTCATGCTTATTCACTCACTATATATTTGATCAGTACCTACCACCTGGTAAGCACTGTTCCAGGGCCTGGGAATACACAAGTGAGCAATGCCTGTATTCTTAGGGGGCTTTCATTCAAGGAGCAGAAACAAACAAAAAGCCATTACAAAACATACCAATATATAGCATACTATTAGATATATGTGTAATCAAAAAATTAAAAATGAAGAGGGTCAATGTTTAGAGGGTGATGAGCAACTGATGTTCAGGAAAGGGTGGGTCATAAAAGGCTCTTCCTTCCTTTCATAGAAGGAGGTGACATTCAGTAGAGATCTGAATGAAGTGGAGGAATAGCCGTGCCAGTATCTTAGGTTAAAGAGAGAAGGAGAATTCCACATGGAGGGAGCAATGACTATAAAGTTCCTGAGATGGGAGCATAAAATCCATCACTTTTGAGTACTTATTACAAATGAAACTATCCATTTAAAGTCTGCCTTTCCTATGACCCACTGGTAGCTTCATTAGGGCCAGGAACATATCTGGCTTATTCACCAAATGTTCCCACTGTCAAGCATGATGCGTGCACTTGCCCAGTAAGTATCTGTAAAAAGAACAGATTACAACACTACATTTTTGCATATCGTTCAGTTTGTTCCTGGGCTATCTCTTCTGTCCCAAGAATCTGTTTATTTGTGCCTTGGTCTCACACTGCTTTAATTACGGTGGCTTTAGTTTGTCTTAACATATGATGGTGCAGGAGGCATGATTCAAGCAGTGGGCTACACCCTGGAGATATAAGCATAAGTAAAAATAGATAGATGTTGTCATTGTCCTTGTGATGGTCAACTCCTGGTAGGATGGTGGAGGGAGGAAAGGTTAATTTCAAAGGCGAGATTGGCAGTGTTATCTAGGTATTGGGACATAAATGCAGAAATCAAGAACTAGAACAGCTTGTCTGGATGGATAAGCAGGTTGAGGATCTGACATGGGAAAGTCTTCCAAATAGGGCTCAGGGTTTTCACTCGAGGTGAGTTTCTTGGGAGCCATGTGTATGTTCTAAAAAGGGCGTGTGCTATTTCCAGTCCCCAAACCAAGTGGCGAGTGTTAGTATCTGTGAAACAGAGCCCAGAATAAATTCCTGCTGAGAGGGTATGACTGGTGTGGGGCATGGTGTGATCTGTCCATCTGATCCTCACGAAGTAGCAGCCACACAAACAGCTCAGATTGTCCCTCTGTGCCCTTGCTCTGAACCAGTGCAGACCTGGGGCCCAAGGGTTAAGTGTGGATTTTTAAAAATTAAGCAGCTATCTGAGACAGTCTGATGCGATAACCCAGTGGTGCCCTTTGGCTGGGGCTTGTGTCTCCCCAGCCCCAAACATGGATAGTGTTGCTGGCTGCCCCAGATTTTAGAGGGTGAAATGGCAAGGGGTGAAAATGTCAGTGTCCTTGGCCAGGAGAGGATGCCAAGGCAGATTTAGAAACCTCAGCAAGCCCATGCACAGGAGAGTAATCAGACATGTATTTCAGTCTTTGCACCTTGGCTGCAAATTATTTCCAAAATCTTATGCTTATGTCCTGCTCTCTCACCACCAGCTTCCAATTCAATGGATAAAAGTGGATCTATCTTTTATTTTATGTTTCATGCTTTAGTTTCAAGTTTGAGCCTAACTGAATTTCCATAACCCAATTCATGCTCTATATGATCTTTTAAATTAATTAATTAGTGTTTGGCTGTGCTGGGCCTTCACTGTTGTGCACAGGCTTTCTCTAGTTGCAGTGAGCAGGGCCTGCTCACGGTTGTCGTACCTGGCTTTCTCACTGGGGTGGCTTCTCTTGCAGCGGAGCATGGGGTTCTAGGCACATGGGCTTCAGCAGTTGCAGCACACAGGCTCAGTAGTTGTGGCACACAGACCCAGTTGACCCAAGGCATGTGAAATCTTCCCAGACCAGGGATTGAACCCATGTCCCCCACCTTGGCAGATGGATTTTTATATACTGTGCCATCAGAGAAGTCCATGCTCTATATGGCCTTCACTGACTATTTAAGTAAGCAGAATAGTTTTATAAAGCTAATAACTACCCAGTTTTGTATGATGAGTTTTCATAAAGCAAGATGGCACTGTCATGAAGTCTCACCACCTCCTTGCTGCAGGCAAGCACGGATGCCTCACTTGCAGGGAGCCGAGCATGTGAAGTGTCTTTGCTGGGGTCTTAGGGAGGTAGGATAAGACTGTGGTGTTTTCTAATATTCACCAACTTGCTATGAGTCTCCACATAGGCTTGTTACTGGTGCCTCGTTACCATCTTCATCCCTACCTGCTCAGATTCTTTTTTTTTTTGGCATGGAGAAGGGATTTCCAAGGAAGAAAAGCACCCTTGGCCCTTCCTGGATTGTCTTCCAGGAACAATAATACATCATGGGAATGTGTTTGTGTGCCACCACCTAGCAGGGCCAGCAGACAGCACCCCCACGGTGGTCCCAGTCCCCCCACCAGAGCTTGCTGACAGACCTGCTCCTGTGGGACACTAGGCATTGTCCTTGTCCCTTCTAGGGGGCAAAGAATCAGTAGTGGTTGATAGAAAGGATCAAAGGAATTGTCTAAAGGTACAAACTGAATTCTCCAGGCCAGAATACTGGAGTGGGTAGCTGTTCCTTTCTCCAGGAGATCTTCCCAACCCAGGGACTGAACCCAGATTTCCTGCATTACAGGTGGACTCTTTACCAGCTAAGCCACTAGAGGGGACAAGGAATCACTAGTGGTTGAGTGAATGGATCAAAGATGTTGTCTAAGGGCACAAACTTCCAACTAGTAGACAAGTTCTGGAGTTCTTAATGCACGGTATAGTGAATACGGACCATGATACTATAGTCTAATCAGCATATTTTACTAGGTCTTACTCATTGCCACCAAAACGAAAGAAATGATAATTATGTGATGTGATAGAGGTGCTAGGTAAAGATACAGTGGCAATTTTATTACAGCACACAAGTGGCTCAGAGGTTAAAGCTTCTGCCTCCAATGTGGGAGACCCAGGTTCGATCCCTGGGTCGGGAAGATCCTCTGGAGAAGGAAATGGTAACCCACTCCAGTTTTCTTGCCTGGAGAATCCCATGGATGGAGAAGCCTGGTAGGCTACAGTTCACGGGATTGCAAAGAGTTGGACACGACTGAGTGACTTCACTTCACTTCACTTCACTTCATACAAATGTATCAAGTCAACATGTAGTATATCTTTAAATTACACTGTTATATTTTTAATGTATTTAAGTTTTAGAAAAGATGATTGAGAGAACCCTACAAAGTAGGGGGATCAATTAAAAGGTCTGGGATGAAACTTCTGACCTTAGAGATGACAGAGCTCATTCAAGTCCAGCCTCTGGGCTCACAAACCCTTTGACCTTGTGAGTTACTTTGCCCTCTCTTTGCTTCCACTTCTTCCCCTGTTTGGAGAAGCAAACACCTACTTCACAGAAGGGTTGTGAAGATTACACTTGGCAATGTATATAAAGGGCATGGCCTGGCACCCAGATCCTGAGGCAACACATGAGCAAATCCATTTTGGAGAACTAGCTGTGCCTCCAGCCATGGTGCCTGGCCTGCTCTTTGTGTGAATATTGTCAAGACACCCATGTTTATCTTTCTATCTGGGATCAAATCAGTGATTAAGAAATATTCACCTTTTATATGTTGTTGTTCAGTTGCCAAGTCATGTCCAACTCTTCCCAAACCCATGGACTGCATATATATACACCTTTTGTAAGGACCTTTTGTATATCTTAAAAAAAAGGAAAAGAGCCTTTAGCATGTGTCTAATCACTGAATTTCTTCCTTTACCTCTGTATGCCTCAGTCTCCATTCTTCCTGGTGTACAGCTCAGTCCTGTTTGCAACTGCCTGTTCATGGCCTTAAAAACAAATGATCAAGAAATGTTAGTGATTGAAGTGAAAAATAAAATAGCACACTTTACAAGGCTACAGCTTACTGAATTTTATTCTTCACCCCTTACTAATCCCATTATTCTCAATGATGCCATTATTCCTACCCTTATGGGGCAGGAATAATTGATTATCTATCTATAGATTCCACGTAGACCTCTATTATTGTGGTTCTATTAGTAACGTAGGAGGAAAGAGTGGTTAACAAAAGTAGTAAGTTTGTAACGGAAGGAAATGATCAGGAGCTTCAGACTTAGGTAAACAGGGAGAGAGAGAGACAAGAGGCAGATGAATTCTAGCAAGTTAATTTGTGTTTACCAAGTCTCCCAGGTTCCAGAGGACAAGGATGTTGGAAGAGCCTGGAAGTCAAGCTGCAAGGTAAGGATGGAGAGCTGCTCTCCGTGTCCTCACCCTGACCACGTTTGATGTAGGAATAAGGTTGTCGTGTGGGACCACCATCATCGTCCACGTTCTGAGAGTTGAGCAAAAGTCAAAATGTTATGCAAGATTGTGAACCAGAGTTAGATTCCACTAGAATTTAGCTCATCTTTGAGATCTGATCAAAAAAAGCAAAACGACTAGGCTGATGGTGACAGGACTCATCCTCTCACAGCCTGTTGAGGAGAGGCAGACATAGAAGTGGAGACCTGGAGAAAATATTGAGTTACTGGCCGTATGCTGCAGGTTCCAGGAGAGTCATATGAGGAGTTCAAGATGGGCCATGGGCATTCTCAAACCACATTTGGCAATGGAGGGAGCAGTGATTTCTAACTTCCTTGGAAGAGAAAAGTTTTTACCCATCATTGGAATTTTTTAACTTAGCTCCCAGGAGATTCCCTCAAGTCTTTGGTACCCTATTTTCAATAAATCTCCACTTAAATACACAAAGAGACAAAAAGATATGGGGACCCATCACTGTCTTAGACCTGGGAGAAAAATCTAAGAAAGCTTAACTCTTCTTATCCCATTTTGTCTGGGTGAGAGAGAGTTCTTTAATTGTATTATGGTCCTTCTCAGTTTTGTTATGATACACAGGGATTAATAAGCTGTGTCCCTTCTTCTCATTCAAGTTTAGAACCAGTTGAAAGAGAAACAAAATGCAGTCAGAGAAATGAAGTTACAATAGGTGCTTTATTACTGATTAAGACTCAACTGGACTAGATCAATGGAACAAAAGAGAAAGCCCAGAGATAAATCCACACACCTATGGACACCTTATCTTTGACAAAGGAGGCAAGAATATACAATGGACTAAAGACAATCTCTTTAACAAGTGGTGCTGGGAAAACTGGTCAACCACTTGTAAAAGGATGAAACTAGAACACTTTCTAACACCATACACAAAAATAAACTCAAAATGGATTAAAGATCTTAACATAAGACCAGAAACTATAAAACTCCTAGAGGAGAACATAGGCAAAACACTCTCCGACATACATCACAGCAGGATCCTCTATGACCCACCTCCCAGAATTCTGGAAATAAAAGCAAAAATAAACAAATGGGATCTAATTAAAGTTAAAAGCTTCTGTACAACAAAGGAAACTATAAGCAAGATGAAAAGACAGCCTTCAGAATGGGAGAAGATAATAGCAAATGAAGCAACTGACAAACAACTAATCTCAAAAATATACAAGCAACTCCTGCAGCTCAATTCCAGAAAAATAAACGACCCAATCAAAAAATGAGCCAAAGAACTAAATAGACATTTCTCCAAAGAAGACATACAGATGGCTAACAAACACATGAAAAGATGCTCAACATCACTCATTATCAGAGAAATGCAAATCAAAACCACAATGAGGTACTATTTCACACCAGTCAGAATGGCTGTGATCCAAAAGTCTACAAGCAATAAATGCTGGAGAGGGTGTGGAGAAAAGGGAACCCTCTTATACTGCTGGTGGGAATGCAAACTAGTATAGCCACTATGGAGAACAGTGTGGAGATTCCTTAAAAAACTGGAAATAGAACTGCCTTATGACCCAGCAATCCCACTGCTGGGCATACACACCGAGGAAACCAGAATTGAAAGAGACACATGTACCCCAATGTTCATCACAGCACTGTTTATAATAGCCAGGACATGGAAGCAACCTAGATGTCCATCAGCAGATGAATGGATAAGAAAGCTGTGGTACATATACACAATGGAGTATTACTCAGCCATTAAAAAGAATACATTTGAATCAGTTCTAATGAGGTGGATGAAACTGGAGCCGATTATACAGAGTGAAGTAAGCCAGAAAGAAAAACACCAATACAGTATACTAAGGCATATATATGGAATTTAGAAAGATGCTAGTGATAACCCTGTATATGAGACAGCAAAAGAGACACAGATGTATAGAACAGTCTTTTGGGCTCTGTGGGAGAGGGAGAGGGTGGGATGATTTGGGAGAATGGCATTGAAACATGTATAATATCATATAAGAAACGAATTGCCAGTCTAGGTTCGATGCAGGATACAGGATGCTTGGGGCTGGTGCACTGGGATGACCCAGAGAGATAGTACAGGGAGGGAGATGGGAGGGGAGTTCAGGATTGGGAACATGTGTACACCCGTGGCAGACTCGTGTTGATGTATGGCAAAACCAATACAGTATTATAAAGTAAAATAAAGTAAAAAAAAAAAAAAAGACTCAACTGGAAGATATAGTTTAGATGTGCAGTTATAATGAGTTGGCTCAAAGCTGCACCCCAGTTAATCAATCCACACAAGTTCAGACAGTGTTAGGAAACATCAAGTCTTCCCACAGGAGCAGAGTCGTGGCTGCTAAGCGGACCATTTGGCAAAGAACAAGCTAGAGCACAAGTTCCTCTCAGCTGCCATTTTCCAAGAGAAGAAGAAGGAATGGTTTGTTCCTTCTCCTAAATGGGCTTTTCCACTCAAAAAAGCCACTCTCTTCTTCCAGAGATAAATAAGCCAGAGGGAGGAGAAAGGCTGGGCACTTCTCTCTAACAGATGTCGCTCTTCACAGAAGGATACATCAGGGGTGGGATGCAGTGCTCCCAATAGTGGATTTTCATTTATTTCTTCTCATTTGCCATTTCTCTCTCAAAGAGAAGGAACCACCTCTTTTCCTTCTTCAGCACTGTGGTCCTTGGAATGGGACACTGGATGAGAATAGTCTCTGTCACATGTAGGCTGACACATAAGGGATTTCCATATGTTCATGGCAATGGCAAATGGACTGCTAAATGGCTAGAGCACCCTGCACAGGATTTGGCCGTGTTACCAGCAGTCGAGCTCAGGGCTTTCATAAAATGGCAAAGGAACCCTTCCTCATGGGAACACTGAGTCATCCAAACTGTGTCTGTGGGAGGGTGATGGTGTCATGGCAGGATGAAGGATTTCCGGGGAAAGAACAAGTAAGAGAGTGGATGTGTTTCATGAATTCATTCATGAATTTGAGGATATAAGTGGGGTAGTCATTTTTTTTACTTAATGTTTAATTGATTTACAATGTATTAACTTCTGCTGTATAGCAAAGTGATTCAGTTATACATATGTATGTGCTGTGATTAGTCGCTCAGTCATGCCTGACTCTTTGCATCCTCACGGACTATAGTCCATGGGATTCTCCAGGCAAGAATACTGGGGTGGGTTGCCACACCCTCCTCATACATGTGTCTACACTTTTTTTTTTTTTATTCTTTTCCACTATGGTTTGGGCATTCATTATTCATTACTTCAACAAATATTCCCCAGTGTCTATGAGGGCTAGCCCCTGCTCTGGGGATTCAGCAGGGGATAGGACCCAGGCCCTGGCCTCATGAAGCTTTCTTTCTGCTCTGGATGGCAGGAAACACAGTGTAACAAATAGAGAAATAATATGTATTGCCACATGTAGAGACACACTGCTATGAAGGAAGATGCCACTGGGTGAGGGAGTGGAGAATGACATAGATGTCAGGGCGTGCATTTTTTGGGTAACAGGTGTCTGGATGAAATAACTGTCAGCAGCTGGAGACAGTTACATGTCTTGGAGTCTTGCCTTCCACACAGTGAAGAAATCTCAGTTCTAGATTCTTGGAAACTCTTTTGCCAGCCCCAGTGTGAACAAATCAAGGGACAAGGAAGTTTCTGGGTTTTTAAGAAAACTGTTTTACTGCTAGACAGCTCTAAAATGTAATAAGACTTTTCCTTAAGCTGATAATTTTCTCATGCTGAAAGGCTTGTGATGGTTTCTGGAGCAACCTAGAATAAAATGCCTTCTTCATTCGTGTGCTAATAATGGATTTTTTTTTTTTTTGAGGGCCTCCTCTCTACATGGGACTTCCCTGGTGGCTCAGATGATAAAGCGTCTGTCTACAATGTGGGAGGCCGGGGTTCGATTCCTGGGTTGGGAAGATCCCCTGGAGAAGGCATGGCAGCCCACTCCAGTACTATTGCCTGGAAAAATCCCATGGAAGGAGAAGCCTGATAGGCTACAGTCCATGGGTCCCAAAGAGTTGGACACAACTGAGCGATTCCAATTTCTTTCTTTCTTCTTTTTTTTTCCTCTCTACGTTGAATGCCAGTTACAAAGATGGGCAAGTCCCTTAACTTCTGTAAGCATTGTTTTCCTCATATGTAAATCAGGAGGAACAGGGCTTGCCTTACTCAGTTTTGATAAAAATTAAGGTAGGTAACATATCTATACCCAGGTACTGAATTGTATCAGAGCCGATCTAGCACAAGGCTGATTGATCTCCTGTGACACCCAAGATAATCCTGGAATGAAAGGTTTTCTTTCCTCAATTTATAATAAGGGGATGGTCCTTACAGCAGTAAGTTTAAAACATAGTTCATTGGAAGGACTTGCCTGGTGGTTCAGTGGCTAAGACTCTGTGTTCACAATGCAGGGGGCCTGGGTTTGATCCCTGGTCAGGGAACTAGGTCCCACATGCTGCAGCTGAAGATCCCACATGCCACAGCTAAGACCTGGTGCAGTCAAATCAATAAATGAAAATAACTATTTAAAAAAAAGTTCATTAGATTTCAGAGTCCAAATTTTTTCCCAAGTTGCATGCTTACTCCTCAAACAGAGAAAGCTTGTCCTGGACTAATTCATGTTTTCTAACACCATATCATCTCTTCAGCTTTTCGTTATATGGCATTATTCCTAGGCTTTTTCATCCTGTCTGTTTGCATTTGGATACATGCCTTTTGAATGGAACACTTTAGCCGGGTGAGCTCTGACTGGCAGAGAATTAAATGGGCTGAGTTCACCCCCATCTCCTTTATGTGGGCACTGAATCTCTATTAACAACATGACATTTATATCGATTTTTAAAAAGTACTGCATCACATGAGTTGCAAATATTGCACAGAAGATTATTCTTAAGTGAAATACTGTGAGAAGAGGAATCCCAATCTTTCTGTCTTCCATTTATCTTTTCGGGAATCAAGAGTTTCTCATTTATATGGGCATACAGAGCATTTTTGTGTGGTCTTCTTTCATATCCAAAACCCCACTAAAGTAAGAAAGTATAAAAAGGCAAAAACCACTAAAAGTAAAGAAAATGGATAGGGGAGGGAAGGATGAAGGGCAGTAAGATTATTACCCACTGAGAAATTTTGAAAATACTGTCTGGATGGCAAATACCAATGGGAGACTTTGATGAGTAGAATGATGTGTAGAAGGCAGAAGTTAGAATTAAATCATACAAGTCAAAGATTTAATTTTTGGTGGATGTGAGAGAGGGAATCTGGAGCCTTGTTCTCAACTAAGGAGCAGCTGGGAAAGCCAGACCTTTATCTTGACAAGGGGAGCCCAGGGCAGACTCTATTTAGTGTTGATTTCCTATCAGGTCTTTTCCTTATTAACTTCTTTATCCAATACTTACAGAGCCCTCCTAAGTGTCGGGCAATGCTTCAGATGCAGAAGATCCAAAGATAAATTATATATATATATATACCTTTGAGGAATAGCAGTTTCTCCTAAAGGAAATCAACCCTGAATATTCATTGGAAGAGCTGATACTGAAACTCCAATATTTTGGCCACCTCATGCAAAGACCGCACTCATTGGAAAAGACCCTGATGCTGGGAAGGATTGAAGGCAGGAGGAGAAGGGGACAAGAGGATGAGATGCTTGGATGGCATCCCCAACACAATGGACATGAGTTTGAGCAAGCTCTGGGAGATAGTGAAGAAGGACAGGGAAGACTGGCCTGCTGAAGTTCATGGGGTCGCAAAGAGCCAGACACAACTTCATACACAGGAAGGTTTTGTAGAGGAGGTAATGCTTTATCTGAGTTTTGAAGGAGGCTAGGATTTCTCAGGCATATAATGGGAAAAGATCCTACTAGAAAGAGACATAGCACATAGTATAAAAACATCCTCTTAAATATTTTTTTGATTATACCTTTCAAGAGTCTTCTCTTTTATTTGTTCTGAAGTTTATGATATTATAATGGAATTCCAGCTATTTTGATTATTTGTATTTCCAGAAGGTACATCAAAAAAGAAAAGAAAAATGAATTGTTAAAAAATTTCCAAAAAAACCAAAATTTCCAGGTGGATGTGTTAAAAAAAATTCTCATCTAATCTGACTACCACAAATAGGAATGAAATTTAATATATTTTAATGATTTTAAAATGCAATTATTCAACCACCTTGAATTTGATGCACAAAAGTATGATAAAGCCACTTTGGTGTGTTGTTTGGTTTTTGTGAGACTGAGAATCCAAATAGTACAATGCAAAGGTGTTCTCTCCTATGGGAAGACCAAGTTCAAAGACCTGAAGGAAAACACTCCCATCAGATGGCTTGCTTCCAGTAAAGCTTTGTTAACTAAAATGAAGAGTAGAATTTCTTATCAAGAGCTTGTATTTCCTACAATTCAGTAAGATTATTACATCATTGCTTTAAAGTTTTTCCTTATGTGAGCACACGGGAACATTCTTATAACTTAGCTAAGAACAATCTTTAGAGGAAAGACAATTTCATAAGACTTGCTATCCTATGAAGGCTTCTCAGGTGGCACAGTGGTAAAGAACCTGTCTGCCAACACAGAAGGCACGGGTTCAATCACTGGGTCCAGAAGATACCCTGGAGGAGGAAATAGCAACCCACTCCAGTATTCTTGCTGGGGAAATCCCAAGAATAGAGGAGCCTGGTGGGCTACAGTCCATGGGGTCGCAAAGAGTTGGACATGACTGAGCATATATGCACACATACACACACATATTCTGTGATTGTCACAGGTGATCTAGTAGAAATAACAGAAGAATACAAAGATATTTATCAATCAGGACTCCTTACATTTCTTTTCAGATCAGTGATGAACAATATTCCACCTAAATCATTTATTAATCATCTAACTGACCATAAGCTTTAGTTTTTTCTCCCCTAAAGGATTTGAAACACGAGGGGGTAGGGCACAGCATTTAAAATAAAGACGTAGCCCACAGACATGGCATAAGCTAATTAGAACCAAATAGATCCAAATGACTGATGAGTCGACATCCGCTAGGCCTCGAGCCTCAGTATACACTGACTGTAACACATCAGCAAGCTAGGACACATCCTCAGGTACCATGACAGTTTCCAAGAGCAACCATAAAGGTCAAAAAGTGGGCAGTGGCCTGATTCCTGGAAATCTCTGCTTCTTCCCCCAGATTGTTGGAATAATCCTCCCCCTCACCATGCATGAGTGCTCAGTTGTGTCCAGCTCTTTTGTGAGCCTGTGGACTGTAGCCCTGCCAGGCTCCTCTGTCCATGGGATTTTCCAGGCAAGAATGCTGGAGCGGGTTGCCATTTCCTTCTCCAGGGGATCTTCCCAGCCCAGGGATTAAACCTACATCTCCTGCATTGCAGGTGGATGCTTTACTGCTTGGGCCATCAGGGAAGCCCAAAGTGAAAGTGTTATCTGCTCAGTTATGTCCAACTCTTTGCGACCCCGTGGACTGTAGCCCGCCAGGCTCCTCTTAGCTTTTATGGGCTGAGTAATTTCCCACTCATTAGCCTATGAAATTACTCAGCCCGTGAAAGCTAACCACACCACATTTCAAGGCTGCTCTTGCCTTCTGAGATGGCCCACACTCTGTGGAATGTGTTTCTCTCTATGTAAATCCATTTCTTACCAATCGCTTTGTCTCTCATTGGACTCTTTCTGCAATGAGACAAGAGCCTGAGCTTCGTTAGGTCCTGAAACCACGTGTGTGATCTCAGTTGGAAGACTGTAGGTTTTAGCCAGGTTCAAGTCCCAGCCATGGGGGTTCAAGTCCCAATTAGAGGTAAACAGCTTCAGTTCTACCTGTGATTTCCTATGGACAGGGAGCTCCATGAAAACAGGGACCGTGACTGTCACTTTTACAGGCTGTCTTCAGTTTTACCTGTGATCTCCTGTGGACGGGGAGCTTCATGGAAGCAGGGACCGTGACTGTCACTTTTACAGGCTGTCTTTGGAACCTAGCATAGTACCTCTCACTGACATAGTAGAATCCTAATAAGCACTCACTGAACATACAATGTCAGCAGTTTATTTAGGCACTACAAAAGAGGGGAGCAAGCTCCACATGTGTCCCAGAGGACCAGTGCAGTTATAGTTTTCAGAATAATCCAGAAATATACAAAAACCAGCAGTCCAACAGATGTATCATCAGTACAGTTTATCAAATGGAGACCTACTTGGGTCAAGAGCTCTTGTTGAAATTTTTTTAAGATTTTTTTTTTTTAATGTAGACCATTTAAAAGTCTTTATTGAATTTGTTACAATATTGCTTCTGCTTTATATTTTGGTATTTTGGCCACGAGGCTTGTGGGATCGTAGCTCCCCAGCCATGAATGGAACCTGCATCCCTGCATCAGAAGGTGAAGCCTTAATCACTAGACTGCCAGAAAAGTCCCCCTTGTTGAAATTTAAAAACACTCTTGGAGGCACATGTATATGGGTTACACTCTAGTGCCATTGATTTAATCAACAATCAACATTAGCTACTCAGATTTATATCTGGAAAAAAAAATCCTGTGTGCATAGAGAAAGATTGTCATCCTAGAAGACTTCAGCTTTCTAGGAGTAGGGAATCTGAGATAACAGTAACTATCATATTTAAAGGGCTTCTCAGCTGGTGCAGTGGTGAAGAATCTGCCTCCCAGTGCAGGAGACACAAGAGACATGGGTTCGACTCCTGGGTCAGGAAGATCCCCTGGAGGAGGAAATGGCAACCCCCTCGGGTATTCTTACTTGGGAAATCCCATGGACAGAGGAGCCTGGGAGGCTGCAATCCATGGGGTCACAAAGAGTCGGACATGTTTGAGTGACTGAGCACACACATCATATTTAAGTGCATACTTCAAGCTAGGCAATCTCCCAAGCGTTTATCTCACTTTCTTCCCCCTAGACTCTATCAAGAAAGGTATTATTATCCAAGTTTTACACAGAAGGACACTGAAGATAAGAGAGGTTAAAAGGTGTGTCCAAGTTCAACTCAGCTAGTCAGCGATAGAGCCAGGATTTAAACCAAATCTGCTGCTTTTACCACCTCCAAGGGGTTGGCATTTTTTTTCAATAAAGGGGCAGAGAGTAAATCTTCTAGGTTTGTAGGCCATACAGTCTCTAGCCTGACTTCTCTGCTGATGGATTGTGAAAATGACCAACAGGTAAGTAAACCCATGAGCATGTTATACGCTAGCAAAATTTCACTACTGACTCAAGAATACAATCTTATATCATTTCATGTGCCACAAAATAGTCTTCTTTTTAGCTTTTTTTTAGCATTTAAAAATATAAAAACTATTTTTGTCTCCAGCTATACAAAAACAGGTGGTGTGTTAGATTTGGTTTGTGGGCTATCCTTTGTCAACTGCTGACCCTACTATACTCTACTTCCCCCGTAGATCTGAGGAAAGGTAAAGGAAATCTGGAGAAAATGTCTGTGTTCTTTGAAGCACATCCAAGGATTGAGGTGGCCTTTGATATGTCAGGATAAGCTTACCTTTCTGGAAACTTTCCTGGCAGTCCAGTGGTTAAGAATCTACCTTTCCATGCAAAGGACACAGGGTTAATCCCTGGTTGGGAACTAAGATCCCACATGCCATAGGGTAGCTAAGCCTGTACACTACAACACATTCCACAATTAAGACCCAACATAGCCAAAAATAAACAAACATTTTTTTAAGTTCATCTTTTTGTTGAATCTGATGGTCCTTCAGTATCATGGGCCGTTACAATGCAAATTGAGATGTCAGGAATAATCAATAAGTCTGCAAATTCCTTCTTGTTCATCCCTTTACTCTCCAAATCAATCCAGGGTTTCCCATGATGTTTTCACAACCTTACTCTTTGAGAAGAAAGAATGAAAACCAAGAAGAGAGAATATGTCGTCTTTACTTCCTCTCTACTTGTGTTACATAACATTGACTACAAGCAACTGAAATAACAAAATAACAGGGCCATGAAGAACACAAAAGAAATGTGCTTCCTTCTCATGACAATTTAAGCAGTCCTGAGCTGCGCTGTCCCGCCTCATATTTCTGCTTTCAGTGGACTTTTCAATGTGTGGCCTAAGGTGCGTGCTGCATTCTGGCCATCATATCACCATTCCGAAGAGAAAGTTACAGAAGAAGAACAAGACTTCACTGTTTTCAGGCACTGCCATTGTCGTTCACATCCTGATAGACCACAGTCGCAGTAGCGTCTAGCTGCAAGGGAGTCCAAGAAATGTAGTCTTTGATTCCTGGTATTCAAGTTTTCAACTAATGTTTAGATGTTTATACTTAGCAAGAAGGGGAGAAGAGATGTTGGTGCCTAATTGACAGTTTCTGTCACACAGTGCATTGGTAGAGGGGGACAGTTGCCACCTTCTGCTCTTCACACCCACCACTGCAACACTGATATCAATCGAAAGTTCTGATCACTTCTCTCTTGGGCAAAGTTCAGAGTTGCTAACCCTGGATGCTAACCTCACATTCACCCTGTGTATCTCTGCCTCTCCTGGCCACCAACCTCAGTAGTCAGCCTCCCTTCCCTGTTACGGAGTAGTAAATGGCAACCCACTCCACTATTCTTGCCTGGGGAATCCCATGAACAGAGGAGCCTGGCAGGTTACAGTCTGTGGGGTCGCAAAGCGTTGGGCATGACTGAGCATATGCACTTCCCTGTTCATCCTAGTTGCTTGCCTTTCTCTGTTACTACCCTGGCTTCTTTCAGCTGGCTTCACAACACCACATTTTGGCAACATACTCTAGGGCTAGGGTGGAACTGTTCAGGCTGACCTGACCCCCACAATCCTCAACCCAGATGACCTTCTCCAGCGGGTGTTCCATCCATCTCACTGAATGTGTATCATAGAACCCGCCATCCATTTAACGTCAAGATAACACTGAATGTCTGAAACACAGACATTAATCTATTTTTATTTTATTTTATTTTTTTTTGGAAATTGTTTTTTTTTATTTTTTTATTTTAGTTTTTTATTTTTTAAATTTTAAAATCTTTAATTCTTACATGCATTCCCAAACATGAACCCCCCTCCCACCTCCCTCCCCATAACATCTTTCTGGGTCATCCCCATGCACCAAAGACACATTTGAAAATTATGAAGGGCATACCATAAAGATAGAGAAGAATGCCTATTTAGCCATTGTTTCTTTAAAAATCAACTTTAAAAAGTAAAGCGTTACAACATGGTCTCATCATCAAGTATTATTGTCAGTGGTAATAAGTGTGTTTGCTTAAACTGATGTGCAAATCTAAAATTTGAAAAAAGAAGTCTGTTAGTTGAATGACATTCAATTGCACAGCCACTGATAAGGTAAGCAGAGTTTTAGTACTGAAGAGAGCAAAATGAGACATGGTTCTTTGTTCTTTTTCCCCCCCTCTTAAGAAGTACAATTTAATGCCATTGGAAAAGATATTTTAAAAAATCTATTATAGAGTCATTTCTTCAGTGAGAAGAGGGGGATAGTAACATGGAAAGGCCTATTTTTCCTAAAAGCTATCTTTTCCCAAGCTAAAGTCCCCTAATATAAGATCACGATGACATAAATATAAAATGTGCTTGTTAGACATCCTGCATCACACAGGGTAGCAAACAGACTGCTCTGGAAATGCCAGTCTTGTGGTGTACAGCCACCCAAATACCCTGAGGCCAGCATCACTCCTTAAATTTTCTCCCTCTTGTTGGTTAGATACTTGTTTCCGGTCTGGATATGCAGGTTATTTATGCAGGTTATTTAAGGAACTGTAAACAAGTACATGCATTCGGAGGAATTCATTTTACTAATGGGTTGAATTTAGTAAGGTTTTGAGGTTTAAGAATATTACGATTCAGTGTATTCTGTGATCTTTTCCCTCATCTCTGCCTCCTCAGAAGATCTCCAAATACTTACATTAGTTTTCAAGGCTCTTTTAAGTCCAATTTTATGTCCTTTGGATGTTAGCGCTGTGCAGAGATCAGCCTCTGGGCTACCCAAGATGATTCTGTTTATATTTATTTGATTTAGTTTTATACTTTCTGCAGATATGGAAGACTGTCCCCAGAATGGCCTCTGGCAGTGTGTTTATCACTCAGTTTAAGTGTGGGACACAATTACCCCTCCAGCTGCTAGAAGCCCAGGTCAGGGCTGTAGAAGCAGCTATGGACTATACGGTGCACATATTAGCATATGTTAGAAACCAAGTGGGCAAGGAACTGGGGAATTTAGAATACCATGGTTTAAAAACGCTCCCTCTAGCCCCATTAGGTTTTCTAAGTGCCTTTGCCCCAAATCTCTTCAGACTGAGAACTAAGGTTCATTTCTTGTTTACAAAAACGCTACACACCGTGGTGGCCATAACACTCTCTGTATTTTAGCCCACACTCTTTCAATATTAAGCTTTCTTGGGTCCACATTTGTGTATGCTAGGAAATAGCAAGCCACTCCAGTATTCTTGCCTGGGAATCCCACGGACAGAGGAGCCTGGTGGGCTGCAAAGGGTGGGAAGCAACTGAGATACTAATGCTTTCACTTTCTGGCATTTGAAAGAGACCTCCCCACTGCAGTACTATTGCCTGGAAAATCCCATGGACAGAGGAGCCTGGTGGGCTGCAGTCCATGGGGTCGCTAAGAGTCAGACACGACTGAGTGATTTCACTTTCACTTTTCACTTTCATGCATTGGAGAAGGAAATGGCAACCCACTCCAGTGTTCTTGCCTGGAGAATCCCAGGGACAGGGGAGCCCGGTGGGCTGCCATCTATGGCGTTGCACAGAGTTGGAACGACTGATCGACGCAGCAGCAGCAGCAGCAGAGCTTCTCAAAGAAGGTGGTGTCTGAATTTTTTAATTTTTATAAGTTAAATATTCGTTGAGCTCTTATTTCGGCAGCAGGCATAAATGAAGAGACAGCTGAGAAGTTAGTTGAGAATCTTCCCTCCTGTGGTTTCTGCCTGTTGTTGAAACTGAGAGTTCCTTTTGTCACCGCTACAGCTCTCTTTGTGCCTAATTGGGTTTTGAAGGAACATTAGGCATTTCCTGGTGAAATAATTCACGGAGAAAGTCAGAAGAGAGTTGAGAAAATGTGTCCAGATTCATAAAATGGGGAAAGAGTATCACACAGAAGAGAGAATAAAACAATCTAGGGTTGTCAATGAATGAAAGGTGAGAGTAAGCAGGAAATGAGGCTGGAAAACTGCACATCAAGGAGATATATATATATATATATTTTTTTTTTTAAGTTAAAAAATAATATGTAGCTGACAAGATATTAACTTCAGAGAAAGCAAGCTTACAGAATATTTTTAGTCATTATTAAATAAAAGTCAAGGATTATGTGATGAAATCCACCCAAATGTGGATTGCTTGTACAATTTTGTTTTTATGGGAAAGAAATACAGTTAAGAAGCAATGGAAAGACCACATCTGAGCAGTAACTCTGGCTTTTGCTACTGGTATGAGTCTCATGTCCCTAAAACCCTATTGAAAAGCAGCAATTATAAAAGCCTATTGGAAAGCAGCAATTATATTAGCAATCTAAGGCTCCATCACCATCAGAATCACTTCTTCCACATGCTGTTAATTCAGAACAGACACAACATGGGTTTCTTTATGGCCAGAGGGGAATGAAGGCTATCGCAGGCCTTGTCCAGATCAAAAGAGGCTTCCATTTCCTTTCCATAAGCATACTGCAGTGGTCTAAATTGACTACATAGTGGTCAAGGATCAAAAGGGTCCATTGCAGTCGTCTGCTTTGGCTTGACAGGATGCTCCTAGGAAATAGCGGGTCAACGCTGAGTCATCTTTGCTGCATGCATGCATGCTAAGTCGCTTCAGTCATGTCCAACTCTTAGTGACCCCATGGACTGTAGCTTATCAGACTCCTCTGTTCTTGGGATTCTCCAGGCAAGGTTACTGGAGTGGGTTGCCATGCCTTCCTCCAGGGGATCTTCCCAACGCAGGAATCGAACCCACATCACTTCTGTCTTCTGCATTGGCAGGCAGGTTCTTTATCACTGGTGCCAATTGGGAAGCCCATCTTGCTACACTATTTATCAATGTAACCAGGTCAAGACACAGAGATCATCTTGGTCTCATTTCTGTGTCCAAGGAAGACATTATCTGAGATGAAAACAGCCAATATTTTGTGTTTGTGTGTATGAGAGAGAGAGAGACAGAAAAAGACTGAGAGTGCCTCATGGCTTGGAAAAGATGTGGCTGGTATCCACATGGAGGCATTAAAAGACAATAGCTATTTTGAGACCACCATTGGATTGTGCTTGGTGAAAATGGCTCTAAGCTAAAGACGCTGGAATCTAACATTATCTTTGCATGTGATTTATTGCTTTCAGTGCCACACCAAAGATCTTCAGGGTCTTGGTCAGTCCATTCAGTAGAGGCATTAAAATAACCACAAACGTTTTAGTCTTTATCCCTCTTCCAATGGTCTGGTTCCTGAGGAAGCATTTAGGCCTTCTGGGACCAGTCAATTATGAAATAAAACTATACATCCTTAGTGCTGGGAATGCCCAAGGGCCTTGTGGCAGTGGGGTAGAACAGGGACTATGATTAAATAAATAAATGCACCCTTGGATTGAGGTCCCATTACAAATGGGTCTCACAGTTTAGTGGGTTATTGTGCCATTAAAAAAAAAAAAAAGTCTTTGATGGCCTGCTGCTACTGCTAAGTGGCTTCAGTCATGTCCAACTCTTTGCAACCTTATGGACTGTAGCCTACCAGGCTCCTCTGTCTGTGGGATTCTCCAGGCAAAATCACTGGAGTGGGTTGCCATGCCCTCCTCCAGGGGTTCTTCCAGACTCAGGGATCAAACCTACGTCTCTTACATTTCCTGCATTGACAGGTGGGGTCCTTTACCACTAGCACTACCTGGGAAGCCCCTTTGACAGGCTACTGAATACTATTTTGTCTCTCTACCCTTCCCATGCCCTACAGTCCTGCTGTATCACTTTCCTACAGCTCCTTCCTCCTGCATCTTGCCTTATTCTATCATTTGCCCATAATCACCAGGTATGGAAGAACTTAGACTCAATAGTGAAACAGTATTATCAATATATGGCAGAATTAAAGAGATTTCTGTAACCTTGTTTTACTAGGGACTGGCATGGTCCCAGTGAGGACAATATCTAGGGTTTGGCTTTTGAGAGTAGAAGCTAAAAGGAAATACTTTCTCAAGGAAACCTAGAAGAGAACAAGAGCAATGATGTGCCTAATACAAGGTCCTCAGAGAAAGAATGTAATCTGGTAGGAAGGCCTAAGCTTAGGTACATGAAGGCCTAAGTACAAATTTAAACATGGTCCCTTACAAGTTGTGTGGCCTTGAGATTATTTCATAGCTATGACTTTTAGTTTCCTTGTCTGCAAACTGAATATCATAAAGGATTATTCAGTTCAGTTCAGTTCAGTTCAGTCGCTCAGTCATGTCCAACTCTTTGCGACCCCATGAATCACAGCACGCCAGGCCTCCCTGTCCATCACCATCTTCCAGAGTTCACTCAGACTCAGGTCCATCGAGTCTGTGATGCCATCCAGCCATCTCATCCTCGGTCGTCCCCTTCTCCTCCTGCCCCCAATCCCTCCCAGCATCAGAGTCTTTTCCAATGAGTCAACTCTTCTCATGAGGTGGCCAAAGTACTGGAGCTTCAGCTTTAGCATCGTTCCTTCCAAAGAAATCCCAGGGCTGATCTCCTTCAGAATGGACTGTTTGTATCTCCTTGCAGTCCAAGGGACCTTCAAGAGTCTCCTCCAACACCACAGTTCAAACACATCAATTCTTTCAGCGCTCAGCCTTCTTCACAGTCCAACTCTCACATCCATACATGACCACAGGAAAAACCATAGCCTTGACTAGGCGGAACTTAGTCGGCAAAGTAATGTCTCTGCTTTTGAATATACTATCTAGGTTGCTCATAACTTTTCTTCCAAGGAGTAAGTGTCTTTTAATTTCATGGCTGCAATCACCATCTGCAGTGATTTTGGAGCCCCCAAAAATAAAATCTGACACTGTTTCTACTGTTTCCCCATCTATTTCCCATGAAGTGATGGAACCAGATGCCATGATCTTTGTTTTCTGAATGTTGAGCTTTAAGCCAACTTTTTCACTCTCCTCTTTCACTTTCTTCAAGAGGCTTTTTAGCTCCTCTTCACTTTCTGCCATAAGGGTGGTGTCATCTGCATATCTGAGGTTATTGATATTTCTCCCAGCAATCTTGATTCCAGCTTGTGTTTCTTCCAGTCCAGCGTTTCTCATGATGTACTCTGCATAGAAGTTAAATAAGCAGGGTGACAATATACAGTCTTGACGTACTCCTTTTCCTATTTGGAGCCAGTCTGCTGTTCCATGTCCAGTTCTAACTGTTGCTTCCTGAGCTGCATACAGATTTCTCAAGAGGCAGGTTAGGTGGTCAAAGGATTATTATAGATTGCAAACAGTATAATTACAATATAATGGTTTGGCTCATGGTAGATATGTGATAAATATGAATTATTATTTTATCTTCATTATCATCTTCAGAGCTGAAGAGCAACCTGAGGATACCAAACTCAGTTAGCAAGTCCAAAGAATAATAAAAGTTTCAGAAAACAGTAGACAAAACCAAGGATCTGAATGTGAGTGAAGTTGTCCCTAGGCGGTGTGATGTCAAAACTAGAATGTCTGTAGCATTCTACATTGGCCTCAAGTTATGTGCTGTGTGAATGAGTGAGTCTCATTTAAATGTAGAGGGTGAGGTCAACACTCTCCACCAGTGGGTGGGCTTTGGAGCTCCTCTTATGTCCTCAGCCCAGGATGCAGCCTGTCTGATGAGAGCTAGATACCATCCATCTATGGAGATACCATTTTTCTCTCTCCTCTGCTAGGGCTGGGCTTCTGTGAACATGAGATGAAACACAAACAGTGGAATCGCATCCTCAGCCACAGATCCAAATTGAGTTCTTTGGATGGAGTGTTCACAGTACAGCATTCAGGGGCAAATATGAGAGAAGAAAGGACCTTGGGGGGAGAAAATGAGGGAGGAGGCTCTGATAAGAAGGAAAAGGTATAAAAGCCTAAAACAAATGGACAAAAAAAGTTACTAGCTTCTTAACTTATTCACTTATAAGTGAATTTTGGGCTTAAGAAAGTAATGTCCTCATTGCCGAAATTAAGAATGAACTTTCATTAACCACTGACCTTGGGAAAGAAACTAAACCCTTCTCTTTCTACATTTCCTCATCTGTAAAATGGAAAAGCATTAGTCTAGACTGTATTAAAAGTCATATTAACATTTCTTTGGTCTAAATACCTTGATGTTATGGAGTCATTAATAGCTGCAACTGATTGGAGAAGCAACAGATCAAGCTACATTCCAAACCATCTCCCAGAGGTCCCCACCGAGAGGTGCTCAGCCAGATGAATTCCAAATTAAGGAGATTTTGTATTTTAATAGAAGAAACACTTTGCCTCCTTTGTTTGCTTTTCTCCCCAGGTATAACTTAAAGAAGAAATAAGTTATGGAAAACTCCAACTGTGCTTGATTTTTCTTAACATTTGATGTTATTTTATAAGTGATAATACAATATGATGACCAAAAACAAGTTAGACTTCTTCAGTTTAACTTAATTCTTGACTTCTAAACAACAGTGAGAACAAAGCCCATAGGGAAATTTGGCCTGCCGGACACATAGGGAATCTCATAGAATTAATTAACAGCAGACCTCCTGATCCCTTTTTTTTTTTTTTTTACCTATTTATTTAAACTAAACATACACATACACATCAGTTAACCCTCTTCTCCCACCCTCCACCACACCCTACTCCTGACAGCCAACAGCCAGTCCTCTGTAGCTACGGGCTTGTTTATTTTGTTTGAGTTTGGGGTTTTTGTTTTAGATCTTGCTTGTGAAAGGTGGTGCAGTGTATGTCTTTCTCTGATTTATTTTACTCAGCATAATGCCCTTGAGGTCCAACCATTTTGTTACAAATGGCTAGCTTTCACCCATTTTTATGACTGAATAACACCAGACCACATGACCGGCCTCTTGAGAAACCTACATGTAGGTCAGGAAGCAACAGTTAGAACTGGACATGGAACAACAGACTGGTTCCAAATAGGAAAAGAGTACGTCAAGGCTGTCTATTGTCACCCTGCTTATTTAACTTATATGCAGAGTGCATCATGAGAAACACTGGGCTGGAAGAAGCACAAGGTAGAATCAAGATTGCCGGGAGAAATATCAAGAACCTCAGATATGCAGATGACACCACCCTTATGGCAGAAAGTGAAGAGGAACTAAAAAGCCTCTTGATGAAAGTGAAAGAGGAGAGTGAAAAAAAGCCAGCTTTGTTGGCTTAAAGCTCAACATTCAGAAAACGAAAATCATGGCATCTGGTCCCATCACTTCATGGCAAACAGATGGGGAAACAGTGGAAACAGTGTCAGACTTTATTTTGAGGGGCTCCAAAATCACTTCAGATGGTGATTACAGCCATGAAATTAAAAGACACTCCTTGGAAGGAAAGTTATGACCAACCTAGATAGCATATTCAAGAGCAGAGACATTACTTTGCCAACAAAGCTCTGTCTAGTCAAGGCTATGGTTTTTCCTGTGGTCATGTATGGATGTGAGAGTTGGACTGTGAAGAAGGCTGAGTGCTGAAAGAATTGATGCGTTTGAACTGTGGTGCTGGAGAAGACTCTTGAGAGTCCCTTGGACTGCAAGGAGATCCAACCAGTCCATTCTAAAGATCAGTCCTGGGTGTTCTTTGGAAGGAATGATGCTAAAGCTGGAACTCCAGTACTCTGGCCACCTCATGAGAAGAGTTGACTCATTGGAAAAGACTCTGATGCTGGGAGGGATTCGGGGCAGGAAGAGAAGGGGATGACAAAGGATGAGATGGCTGGATGGCATCACCGACTCGATGGACGTGAGTTTGAGTGAACTCCGGGAGTTGGTGATGGACACAGAGGCCTGGCGTGCTGCGATTCATGGGGTCGCAAAGAGTCGGACACGACTGAGCGACTGGACTGAACTGAACTGAACATTTCATTGTGTATAAATACCAGTTCTTTATCCATTCATCCATCAGAGGACATCTTGGTTGTTTCCACATCTTGTCTTTTCTAAGTAATGTGGCAATGAGATGGGGGTGCGTATGTCTTTTCAAATTAGTGTTTTTTTTTTTTTTTCAAATAAATACTCAGGAGTAGAATTGCTAGATCATATGGTAGTTCTATTTATAATTTTTCTTCCAGAACATCCATACTATTTTCCTTAGTGGCTGCACAAATTTACATTTCCACCGACAGAACACAGGGCTTTCCTTTTTTCCACATTTTTGCCAACACTTATTTCTTGTCATTTTGATAATAGCCATTTTAACAGGTATGAGGTGATATCTCTTTGTGGTTTTGATTTGCATTTCCTTGATGATTAATGATGTTGAACACCTTTGCTTGTACCTGTTGGCCATCTATATATCTTCCTTGGAAAAATATCCGTTTAGATCTTCTGCCCACTTCCTAACTAGATTGTTTGGTTTGTTTGTTTATTTTGCTATGGAGTTTTATGAGTTCTTTATATAATTTGGATATTAGCCCCTCATCAGATATTTGACTTGCAAATATTTTCTCTCAATCAGAAGGTTGCCTTTCATTTTGATTATGGTTTCCTGAGCTGTGCACAGATTTTAGTTTGATACAGTCCCACTTCACTTCACTTTATGGCAAAAAGAAGGAGCAATAGTGGAAGCAGTGACAGATTTTATTTTCTTTGGTTCGAAAATCACTGAGGACAGTGACTGCAGCCATGAAACTAAAAGACATTTGCTCCTTGGAAGGAAAGCTATGACAAACCTAGACAGTGTGTTAAAAAGGAAAGGCACCACTTTGCTAACAAAGGTCCATCTAGTCAAAGCTATGGTTTTTCCAGTAGTCATATATGGATGTGAGAGCTGGACCATAAAGAAGGCTGAGCACTGAAGAACTGATCCTTTCAAACTGTGGTGCTAGAGAAAGACTCTCAAGAGTCCCTTGGACAGCAAGGAGAGCAAACCAGTCCATTCTAAAGGAAATCAACCCTGAATATTCATTGGAGGGACTATGCTGAAGTTCAATACTTTGGCCACCAGATACAAAGAGCCAGTTTACTGTAAAAGATGCTGGGAAAGATTGACAGCAAAATGAGAAGACGATGACAGAGGATGAGATGTCTAGATAGCACCACTTACACAATGGACATGAATTTAAGCAAACTCTGGGAGATGGTGAAGAACAGGGAACCCTGGCGTGCTGCAGTCCACGGGATTACAAAGAGTCGGACATGACTTAGTAACTGAACAACAACAAAGTTCCATTTGTTTATTTTTGCTTTTTTTTTTTGATGTTGGATTAAAAAGTTATCACCAAGTCTTTATTACATTTTGAGTGAAGTTTTGCTTATGGTGTAAGATAGTAGTTTCTTTTTTTTTTTTTGCATATGGCTATCCAGTTTACTCAACATCATTTATTCATTTATTAAAGAGACTGTCCTTTCTTCATTGTATACTTTTGCTTTCTTCATTATAAATTAGTTGGCTATATATACATGGGTTTATTTTGGGGCTATTTGTTCCATTGATCTATGTGCCTGTTTCTATGTCAGGCTACAGCTTTGTAATATAGTTTGAAATCAGGGAGCATGATGTCTTTAACTTTATTCTTCCTCAAGATTGGTTTGGCTATTTGTGGTCTTTTGTGGCTCCACACAAATTTTAGGATTGTTTGTTCTATTCCCATGAAAAATGCCATTGGAATTTTGGTAGGGATTGCATCGAATATGTGTATTGTTTTGGAAAGTATGGACATTTTAACAGTGTTAATTCTGCCAGTCTATGAAAACAGACTATCTTTCCATTTATGTGTATCTTCAATTTATTTCATTAATATCTTATCATTTTCGTTATGCATGCCTTTCACTTCCTTAGTTAAATTTATTCCTGGTATTTTATTATTTTTGATGCAGTTATAAACCAGATTGCTTACTTAATTTTTCTTTTTGATAGTTTCTTGTTAGTATAGAGAAACACAACAGATTTTTACATATTGATTTTGTACGCTTCAATTTTATTGCAAGTGTTTATTAGTTTTAATACTTTAATGTTTACTTTTTAATGTGGTATATCACATTGACTAATTTGCAGATATTGACCCATCCTTGCATCTGTGGAATAAACCCCATTTAATTGTGGTATACAAGCCATTGTTGGATTTGGTATGCTAATATTTTGTTAAGGAATTTTACAAGAATCTTTTAGAGATATTGGCCTGTAATTTTCCTGTGGCATTCTTGTCTGGTTTTTGTGTGAGGGGGCTGGAGAATTCCATGGACTGTATAGACTGCGGGGTCGCAAAAAGTCAGACTTGACTGAGCGACTTTCACTCCACTTTGATGCTGCCCTCATTAAATGAGTTTAGAATAGTTTCTACCTTTTCTTTTTGAAGAGTTTGAGTTTTGGAGAGTTTCTAGTTTGAGAGAATTGGTAACAATTCTTCCTTGAATGTTCAGTAGAGTTCACCAGTGAAGCAGTCTGGTCCTGGACTTTGGTTTGTTGGAAAGTTTTTGATTACTGGTTCAATCTTCTTACAGGTAGTTGGTTTGTTTAGATTTTCTATTTTATTGTTATTCAGTTTTGGTAGACTGTATGCATCTAGGAATTTATCTATTTCTTCTGAGTTGTCCAATTTATTGGCATATAACTATTCACAGTAGTCTCATGATCTTTTATATTTCTCTGGCATCAGCTGAAATATCTTCTCTTCCATTTCTGATGTTATTTGCTTCTAATTCTCTTCCTTTATTTTTTCAGTGTGTCTAAAGTTTCATCAGTTTTGTTGTTTTAGAGAACCAGCTCTTAATTTCATTGATCTTTAGATTTTTGTTTTGCTTTGTTTTCTTTTTTTTTCCCCCCTCTCTCTATTTTATTTATTTCTACTCTACATTTGCTATCTCCTTCCACCTACTAACTTTGGGCTTCATTTGTTTTTATTTTTCTAGTCCCTTCAAGTATAAAGTTAGGTTATTCATTAGAAAATTTTCTTGTTTCTTGAAGTAGGCACTTATCATTATGAACCTCCCTCTCCGAAAATTTTTGCTGCATTATGTAAATTTTAGTACGTGACATTTCCGTTTTCATTTGTCTCAGGTGTTTTTATTTGGTAATTTGGCTGCAGTACATACATTTTGGTGTGTGACATTCCGTTTTCGTTTGTCTCAGGTGTTTTTATTTGGTCATTTTTGGCTGTGGCGGGTCTTTGCTGCTGTGTGGCTTTTCTCTGGTTGCGGTGAGTGGGGGCTGCTCTCCGCCCCCAGGGCATGGGCTTCTCGCTGTGGTGCTTCCTTCTTGTTGCAGAGCACGGGCTCTAGGAGTGCCAGCTGCAGCCGCTGCAGCTCCCACGCCCTGGGGCACAGGCCCAGTAGTGGTGGTGCACATGTGGGATCAGCTCAGACCAGGGATCGAACCCATGTCTCCTGCATTGTCAGGCAGATTCTATACCACTGAGCCACCAGTAGCCTACCCACACATATTTTGAGCATATTGTTCTGGCCTGAAAATCTCCTGCTGAAAAAGTCTCCTGATTGTCTTATGGGGGTAACCTTGTACAGAGCAAGTTGCTTTTCTCTTGATGCTTTTACAATTTTCTCCTTGTTTTTAACTTTTGACATTTGACTATGTGCCTTCCTGTGGGACTCTTTGAATTTAAATTTTCTGAAACTCTCTGGGCCCCATAGATCCAAGTGTTTGTTTCCTATCCCAGGTTAGGGAAGTTTTCAGCCATTATTTCTTCAAATAAGATTTCTGCCTCTTTCTCTTTCTTCTTCTTGGAGTCATAAAATGCAAATGTTAGTTTATTTGGTGTTCTGTCATAAATCCCTTTGGAGAAGGCAATGGCACCCCACTCCAGTACTCTTGCCTGGAAAATCCCATGGACAGAGGAACCTGGCTGCAGAGGCTGCAGTCCATGGGGTCACTGAGGGTCGGACACGACTAAGTGACTTCACTTTCACTTTTCACTTTCATGCATTGGAGAAAGAAATGGCAACCCACTCCAGTATTCTTGGGGTCACACAGAGTTGGACACAACTGAAGCGACTTAGCAGCATAAATCCCTTCCCTAGAGAAGGAACTGGCAACCCACTCCAGTATTCTTGCCTAGAGAATCCCATGGACAGAGGAGCCTGGTGGGCTACAATCCATGGGGTCACAAAGAGTGGGACACAACTAAGCAACTAACACACACACACACACACACACACACACCCCCACACACACACACCCCCACACACACCCCCCCCACACACACACCCACCCCTTACGCTATCCTCACTTGTTTTCATTTGTCTTTCTTTTTGCTGCTTTGATTGGGTGAGTTCCACTGCCTTGTCTTCAAGTGACAGAAGATCCTTTCTTCTGCTTCATCTAGTCTGTTGTTGAAACTTTCTAGTGTATTTTTCAACTCAGTTACTGTATTATTCAGCTTGTGATTTCTATTTCTATTTCATTCTCCGCTGAAGTCCTCACCGTGCTCATTCATTTTTCTCTACAGTTCAGTGAGAATCTTTATGACTGTTTATTAAACTCTTCATCAGGTAAATTAGTTATCTCCATTTCTTATTCTTTCATGCAGGATGTGCCTCCCTGTTTTTTCATTCTGCTTGACTCTCTGTGTTGATTTCTTCACAGTATATAAAACAATCATCTCCTCTAGGCCTGAAGGACTGATCTTGTATAGGAGATGAACCGTGCTATTCAATGCTGCCCCAGCTCTTAGTTGTTTCTCGAATCTGTGCAAGCAGCCTATTATACTTTCCTGTGACTACTTGTCCAAGCAGCCTATTATACTTTCCTGTGGCTACTTGTCCAAGCAGCCTATTATACTTTCAGTAGCTTCCAATAGTTGAACATGTGCCAAAACCTGCCAGTATCCCAGAGGGGTGGATCTCAACATCTAGATTCAGGTACTAAAAGCCAGACTTTCAGGCAGCAGTTTTTAAAAGTATGCAGTTATATACAGATCTGTGAGACCACAAGCATAAGCCCCATGGGCCACTAGAGCCAGGCAATCTGGAGCTGTCCCCTGGACAGAAGTCACAAATATCAGGGCCCCAGACTAATGTCTACACTCCTTTCTGCAAGATGCTGGTGAGCTGGATCAAGACAGAGGGAGAACACCGAGATGGCATCCACAGCCTGCATTCCTTGAGAGAAACTCCATAATCCGCTAGACATGTGCCAGACGTGAAGCCTTCCCCCAGCCCAGAGCGCTAGGACAGGCAAAGAGGCCCCTTCACAGAAAGACTAGGGGCCTGGGCTGTGCCTCAGCACACTGTCTATGCCGTGCTCTGGGGATGGCAGCCTGCCGAGAACCATCTCTCCAACTGCCACAGTCTCACAGGAATCAGGAACGAAGCCTCCCTGCCCTCCAGAGCTAGGTGATCAAGGGGTATCCCCAGGGCAGCAGTCACAAAACCTGGGGCACCAGACATAAAAACCACAGGGCCAGATGCCCATAAAGCTCCCTTCCAGGAGAGTGGCTGTGAAGACAGTACCCATCCTCCAAGTCCTCTGGAAAGGATTACAGTCAGCACCTAGATTCCTGGATGTGTGTTTAATTAGAAACCTGCCCCTCAGGCCATAGTCATAATGATTAGTTAATAAGCCTCCTTCACAGACAGACCAGGCCTTTGGGTCTGTTGCCTCTCGCTGTGCCCTGTGGGTGGTGACTATTTAAAAACTCTTTTTCCATTGCTTATGTCCTCTGGGACCCATGAGCATAAGGCCCCCTGGCCACAAGAGCAAGGTGATATAGAGGTGTCCCTGGTGGCGGTCACAAAATTCAGGATAGTGTACAGGGGTATGAGCTTCCATGCATGCGTGCATGCTCAGTCCCTCAGTCGCGTTCAGCTCTTAGCAACCCTATGGACTGTAGCCCACCAGGCTTCTCTGTCCATGGAATTCTCCAGGCAGGAATATTGGAGCTGGTTGCCATTTCCTGCTCCAGGGGATCCTCCCTATTCAGGGATTGAACCCACATCTCTAGCGCCTCCTGCATTAACAGGCAGATCCTTTCCCGCTGCACTGCCTGGGAAGCCCACGAGCTGCTTTCTGGGTGACCCTAAATATTACAGGCACGCAGGACCAAGAACACAAAGTCATCTGACCTCCAGAGCCAGGTGATCAAGAGGTGTCCCTTGGGTGACAACCACGAAAATGAGCGTGCCAGATACATATAAGGGCTTCCCAGGTGACGCTGGTGGTAAAGAACGTACCTGTCAGTGCAGGAGATGCAGGATTGACCCCTGGGTGGGGAAGAGCCCCTGGAGGAGGGCATGGCAACCCGCTCCAATATTCTTACCTGGAAGATTCCATGGACAGAGGAGCCTGGTGGGCTAGAGTCGATGGGGTCACAAAGAGTCAGACACGACTAAAACAGCTTAGCACACATCCATATAAAAGCTCCAGATTTAAAGTGAAAAAGGCTCATTTGCTAATATTAAAGTGCTGGCCTGTGGTGCAGGCGTCAAGGTTAACTCACACATCAGGGAGCCTGCTGGAACCCTCTCTGGGGATGGAGACAGGCAGACCATCTTCAAGCTCTTCCTGCACTGTGCTCAATATTGACTTTTAAGAAATCTATTTTCTTCTTTTGAGGATATATGTGATGGCTGAAGATTAACATAAATATTCCACCATTTATCTTCTGGTATGTGCCTGGTATATGTTCAGTATTAAGTGTTAAGTGTTTTTACATTAATTACTTCATTTAACGTTTATGACAACCTCAAGAGGTCAGTATATATTACCAACTCCATTTGAAGAGGACAGAGTTAAGTAATATGCCAAAATTTCCAGTAAGAAAACAATGATGGAAGAGGTCAAACCCTGGTGCCTTCAATAAATAGTGAGTCAGCCCCTATGACGTCCCAGACACTGTGCCAAGAACCTAGGTGCCAAGGTGATTAAAAACAGATACAGTCTAACCTCCTGTATGATGAGGCCACTCAAGATGGTTGCCCTCTTGCTCTGTTGCTCTCTGCATATCCCCTGCTTGACCAGTGCCTGCTTCACTTCTGCCCTACTCACCTGACCGACCTTCCTTCATATTTGCCCCAAGCCCCAGCCAGTGATTGTTCTTATCAACGGAGCAGTGAGGGGCATGTCCTGCTACTGATTTCCCTGGTGAATAATAGCCCACCTGACGTCAATTCCCCTACAATTGTTAACTTCCCCTTCCCCTCTGAGAGCAAAGACTGCCACCGTATCCTGCCACCGTAACCTGCACAATGGGGTGCCACTCCAGGACTCTGCTTCAGAGGTGTAAGCTTACCCATCAGTTAGACCACTGATATCTCTGTTGCTAACTCTGGGCCCTCTCTTCCGTCTTGAAGTTGGGCAAGCACAGCCCTTGTAGGCACGTAGGGTATAGTCCAAAACTTTCATCTACTAAGGAAGATGAATAGAAAGAAATTCATTGTACACACCAACATGTGTTAGAATAGCAGCAAACCCAAGACTAGAATTACGTGGCACTTGCAGAGCCTTTAAAGAGGGATTTGACCTAGTCAGCGAGCTTGGGAAATGCATCCTTGATGTGCCTGGAGAACTGAGAGGCAAAGGTCATTATGGGCAGAGGGAACAGTGTGTGCAAAGGTCCTGTGGCAGAAGATGGTAGGAACCATGAGGGACTAAGAGAAAGCCAATGTGATTAAAACAGAGAGATCAAGGGTAAGAATGGAGGGGAGACAGGGCAGGACATGCAGAGTTCCATGGATGAAAAAGAGGATGTTTGTCTTTCTCCGAAGAGCAGTGGAACCTCTTTGAGCTACTAAATTAGGTATAAATTCTCTCCCTTATTTAGCCAGTGGAAATGAGGTCAAGTAAACACCCACCTTATGGAGAGGGGGAGGAAACAGAAGAAAGAAGGGGACGGTGTCCATGCTTTTTCTTCTTGAGGGTATTGGCCCAGCTCCTCATAAGGTGAACTGTCTGTGGCAACAAATAGTCCATGAAAAGCCACAGAGGGCCCAACCTGGCTTCTAAAACACTTTGCCAGTGGAAATCTTACACCAGTTCTCAATCTCAAAACAGTTATAAACAGATGAGTTTTATTTGCTTTGTCTACAAACCAACAGATTTTAAAGTGCCTAATCACCCAGGATGGTGGCTAGTAAAACTAAACACACATAAGAATCAAACTCAGCAATGGGTAACTACTGATTTCCGGCATTTTAAGTTGTTCTGAATGATGTGTGGGGAATGTTCTCTCTGTGTTAAAGGATCCCAGGCCCTTTGAGCTATACAAGAGTTTGTTGCCGTTTAGTCCCTCAGTCATGTCCAACTCTTACAACCCCACAGACTGCAGCACGCCAGGCTTCCCTGTCCTTCACTATCTCCCAGAGTTTGTTAAAATTCATGTCCATTGAGTCAGTGATGCCATCCAATCATCTCATCCTCTCTTGCCCCCTTCTCTTCCTGCCCTCAATCTTTCCCAGATTCGGGTTTTTTTCCAATGAGTTGGCTCTTCACATCATGTGGCCAAAGTATTGGAGTTTCAGCATCAGTCATTACAGTGAATATTCAGGATTGATTTCTTTTAGGATTCACTGGTTTGATCTTCCTCCTGTCCAAGGGATTCTCAAGAGTCTTCTCCACCATTGTATTTCAAAAGCTTCAGTGCTCAGGGTTCCTAGAAGAAATAAATAAATGAGGCAAAGGTTGGTTTCACTCCTGTTATTGAAGTGAGCAAGTGTTCATCATCTCTGAGACAAAACTGTGTCATAAGAGAAAGGACTTGAGTATCTATGGTTTTCAGCCATTTCTAGTAAAATCGGAAATTCTGTGCTTCCTTATGGTAACTGAACATACTGTTCTGGCTTTATGAATATTAAGAAGTTTTCAAACCTGAAGAGGTTTCTTTATAGATAAAAAAGTGAAAGTCTTAAGTCCAGTTCTCTGAACTTCAGAAAGGATGAGGCTCTCCTAACAGGTCTTAAAAGAAGTAGAAATGTAAGTAAAAGCAGGAACATTCTAGAAAACAGGTCTTTCCTTCTTTTGGACTTTGAACAGCACAGAGAACTCAGGTAAGGCCATTCCATGATCTCAATATGCTCTGTTCACATATCTGATGTTCACATATTAATCAGTCAGCAGCTGGTTCCTTGCTGGGCATCTGGGAAACTGCACTCCCCAGTGAACCAGTGAGGTTGCTCAGTTGTGTCCAACTCTTTGCGACCCCATGGGCTGTAGCCTACCAGGCATCCCTGGAATTTTCCAGGCAAGAGTACTGGAGTGGGTTGCCATTTCCTGGAAACAAGGGATCTTCCTGACCCAGGGATCAAACCCAGGTCTCCTGCATTGCAGGCAGATGCTCTACCATCTGAGCCACCAGGAAAGCATATTGTTTCCTACCAAAATGTCAAGATACTCTTTGTTGCTTCCAGCTGGAATCAGCCATCCTGGACCCTTCTGAGCTGACCTCTAGCAATATCTCCACTCTCTTCTCTGATCTCTCTCCTGTATTTTATGGGGTGTTTTTTTAAACTTACTTTTATTAATAGTTGGAGGACAATTATTTATAATGTTGTGTTTGTTTCTGCTGTTCAACAACACGAATCAGCCCTAAGTGTACATCTATCCCTTCCCTCTTGAGCCTCCCACCCACCTCCCCAGCCACCTCTCCAGGTCGTCACAGAGCACCAAGCTGGGCCCCCTGTGCTCTATAGCTGCTTCCCACTGCTGCAGCTGCTGCTGAGTCACGCCAGTCATGTCCGACTCTGTGCGACCCCATAGACAGAAGCCCACCAGGCTCCCCCGTCCCTGGAACTCTCCAGGCAAGAACACTGGAGTGGGTTGCCATTTCCTTCTGCACTGCATGAAAGTGAAAAGCGAAAGGGAAGTCGCTCAGTCATGTCTGACTCTGTGCGACCCCATGGACTGCAGCCTACGAGGCTCTGCTTCCCACTAGCTATCTGTTTTACACATGGTAATATGTATATTTCGAATACATCCACAAGTACTTCCAAATTCCTCCTTCCTAAAGGTGGGACCTAATCTTGAGTGTGGCTAGACTTCTTGACTTGTTTTTAACAAGTAGAATATGGCGGCAGACCTGTTTTTCAGGAGATATGGTAGGTATGCCAGCTTTTCCCTCCCTCCCTTTCTGGGGATACTCACTCTGGGGGAGCCAGCTGCCACGTTGTGCTGACCCATCAGACCCTGCAGAAAGGCCCACGTGTAGGGATGGATGCTTGGATGCTTCCTGCCAATAGCCATGTGACTGCACCATCTTGGAACTGAATTCTCCAGTACTAATCAAGCTTTCTGATCCCTGTGTGTGCTAATTCGCTTCAGTTGTTTCAACTCTTTGTGACCTTATGCACTGTAGCTCAGCAAGCTCTTCTGTCTATGGGGTTCTCCAGACAAGGATATTGGAGTGGGTTGCCATGACCTCCTCCAGGGGATCTTCCCAACCCAAGGATCAAACCTGAATCTCCTGTGACTCCTGCATTACAAGTGGAGTCTTCACCACTGGGCCACCAGGGAAGCCCTCTGATCCCTGTAGCACCAACCAGATCTCGAGTGGTTCTGAACCAGAACCACCTAACTAATCTGCCCCCCCCCAATTCTTGACCCATAGAAATGAAGAAAATAAAGATTTGCTATTTTAAGTGTCTATATTTTGAGATGATTTGTTATATAGAAATGGATAACTAATATACCATATAATAATAGCAACAAAACATTACTCACATTGTTGAGTTTACTAGAACATAATCTCCTTAGAGAAAGGAACCACATCTGCTTGTCTCACCTTTGTGCACTGGCCCTTAGTCAGTATTCAGTATCTATTTGTTGATTCAGTGATTGGTAAGACCTTAGTTACGTGACTGGTATTGTGTTATTCACTCTACACATGCTTGTCATTTAATTCTCACAGCTATTCTATAAAGTGTGTTTTTCATGCCTGTTTTACAGACAAGCAATCCAAGGCTTAGCAAGATGATGCAAGTAGATGCTGACATCCCTGTGACTCCGGGACCTGAGGGTCACAGGGGCATTCCCTAGACTGAGGGTCCAGCTATACTGAGTTCTGTTTCTGCACTTGCTTTCCTGTCAGCTAGAGACTTGTTCTTTCCCTTCCTCTCCTTAGAACGCCAGTAACCCAGCCAACATGTGCCAAAGGTTCCATGGAGTTGTAACTGCCATCAGCTCTGGCAAGAAAGCACGAGAACAGGTTCAGTTGGTTAGGATGGGAAGAGCCCAGTCTGCTTCCAGAGCAAGACGGGCAGGACCTGCACTGCAGAGAGGGACAAGCCACTGTCTCTCTCAGCAGAGACTCCCTCTCTCAAGATGGCTTCATACACGTCCAATCTCCAGTACTGGCAGCGAGGACCAGGCTGGTTCAGAACCGCAGAAACCAAATGCCCAAACTCAAGGCAAGATCCACAAGACTACCTGAATTCTCCAAACACAACACACCTCGGGGATTAAATTCTAAGGATCCAAATCCCTAAATTGCATTCCTGGCCCCTCACTAAGCCTTGATGGAAAAAGTTGTTGAGTTGTTGAAAACAAGGATGAAAGAGATTAACCTGGTAAATCCAACCAGCAATCAACATGCAGAGAACACCAGCCAAACATGTTCCTGTCTAAATACACAGAGTCTTTGTGGTAACCTAGTTTTTCCTTTAGAACATAAAAATCTGCAGTACCAATGCAATTTATGTAGAGCTTGAGAGTTTCATTTTGTGCTGTTTTGGGGGCCTTTTGCTTCATTTCATAAAATGCTGTGGCTCTGAGATTTTTAAGTTTGGAAATAACCTTACCAAACTTTGGTCTTATAAGCATATCTAGTCCTACCTTTAAGGTGGCTAATTTTTTTGTGAAAATTAAATTTTGAATAGAGTTCTAGAGGCTTGTATAACCCATGAGAGAATCTTAGTGAAAGTGAAAGTATTAGTTGTTCAGCCATGTCTGATTGTTTGCGATTGTAGCCCACCAGGCTCCACTGTCCATGGGATTCTCCAGGCAAGAATACTGGAGGGGGTAGCCATAGCCTTCTCCAGGGCATTTTCCCAACCCAGGGACTGAACTCCTTTCTCCTGCATTGCAGGCAAATTCTTTACCTTCTGAGCCACCAGGGAAGTCCAACTCACATCTAGAAGTCTTACAAAGGCAATGTATTTTGAAAATTTCCCAATAAGCAACTTATTTTTCTGGTGGGAAAAGAGGGAAACAGGGAAAAACATTATTTGTTTAAATGTCAAAATAATTTTTAGAAGACTACATAATGACATAGAAGCTCACTGTACACCTCAAGTGAGAAATAGTGTAACTATTATACTCTTACATTAAATATATAGAGAGAAAATTTATGTTTATATATGGAAAAGACTAGGATAGACATGAAATATTAATAGTTAGTCCTCCCCTTCTTCCCTCCACCCATCCTTTCCTTCTTCCCAATGTTTCCTCTGCACCTACCATGTGTCAGACACTGACTTATCTTCCAAGTGTCCAAAGATGAATCAGTTCTGCCCTCAAGTGCTTCAAAGCCCAACGAGAAACTCAGTGAAGTGAACAATCAGAAAAAAAAACAGATGCATAAAAGGCAGCAGAGCATGGTGGCTCTGAGAACTCGCCCTTGCAATCAGCATGGATTTAAGTCCAAACCAGTTTTTCGCTTTCTATGTACACTGAAGCAAATTTTCTCACTTTTCTAAGTTCCACTATCCACATGTGCTAGTAGGGATAAAAATACCTACCTCACAGGACAGTTGTAATAAATAGGAAGCATATAAATATGAAGAGCATAGACCCAGCTATAGTAAGCACTGAATAAATGGCCACCATTGGTTTTATCATAGATGGCAGTGGGAACTCAGAGGAAGCTTACAGGCTTCTAAAGATCAAAATCCCCCCAGAATGTGAAGTCGTTTAGTCATGGCCAACTCTTTGCGACCCCATGGACTGCAATATATTAGGCTCCTCCAACCATGGATTTTCCAGGCAAGAATACTGGAGTGGGTTGCCATTTCCTTCTCAAGGGGATCTTCCCAAACCAGGGATCAAACCCGAGTCTCCTGCTTTGCAGGCAGATGCTTTACCGTCTGAGCCACCAGGAAGCTAAAATCCCCAAACTCACAGTCAAGTGGCTAAACTTGAACTAGTAATGATAATTCCAGAAGCTAGAGTTGGTGTGTTTTGCAAACCCAATCACAGGGCAAAATCTGCCATTTTTACCTTACAAAAATTTCCCTAATCTACATCATACATCTCCTATTTGAAAAGGAGATGTTTGAAGAGCTTTTTTCCAAAGCTTCTGGCTTCATCCATGTCTGAGATCTCTTCCGAAAGACACTGAAGTAGCCCCATCCCACAAGGCAGACCTATAACAGCTCACAGGCCACCCCAGAGACCCTCAGACTTCCCACATTTCTTCTGTTTCACGTGTCCTTTTTCCATTCATGTTACTTAACATTTTCATTCCTATCATAATTGGCATAATTGGGCTTCCCTGGTGGCTCAGACTGGTAAAGAACCCACCTATAGTGCAGGAGACCCAGGTTGGATCCCTGGGTCGGGAAGATCCCCTGGAGAAAGGAATGGTTGCCCACTCCAGTATTCTGGCCTGGGAAATCCCACGGACAGAGCAGCATGGCGGGCTGCAGTCCATGGGATCACACATAATAGTTACAAGAGTTCCTACATCTTACTTTCTCAAGCGGTGGTGTGGTGAGGGAGAGAAAGCCCAGTTCTTGGCGTCAGGCAGCCCCGAATCTGCATCCTGTCGCTAGGAGCCCAGGGACACCGAGTGAGCCATCTGTGCCAGCCCCTGTCCTTCTGTTTGGCCTGAGAGTGAAAATAACCACCTCCTGGGTTTGTTGTAGAAATGAAGGTCGCTAACCTAGTAACCAGTGCTTGGCACATGCTCTACAAATGTTGGTTTTCTTTCTTTGTCAATAAAGACCATGCATTGACTACACACACAGAGACGTGTATGACACTGTCACTCAGCGCCAACATGCTTTCATGCTCTCTTCGTGTAGAGCAAATAAGCCTTTCAGAGGCTTTTAAAACTGAAGCCCAGCTGAACTAACTGTGTTTTGAGAGGAGAGCTGTGCACCGAACACTCATTTTAGGCATCGCTGGACAGTACTGACAAGAGGGGCCGTGATACTGGTCAAATCGATTGGGTTTCATTTGCTGCTGGGGCTTCCTTGGGGGCTCAGATGGTAAAGAATCTGCCTGCAATCTGGGAGACTCAGGTTCGATCCCAGGATCAGGAAGATCCCCTGGAGGAGGGAATGGCTGCCTGCTCCAGGATTCTTGTCTGGAGAAGCCCATGGGCAGAAGAAACTGGCGGGCTACAGTCCAGAGGGTTGCAAAGATTCTGACACGACTGAGCAACTGACGCTTTCCCTCTCACTTTTTTTCATTCACTGTTATTACCCAAGGTCTGAATGAGAAAGCATGTTCGGCCAAATGGTCTTAGTTTCATTAGAAACTATACTAAAATGTTGCAACTGAAAGGTGAAGCTACTCCAAATTAAAGCAAAATGACTCAAAACATTTCATTCATCCATTTATGTAGATCCCCATGCATTTGGCAACTAGCAGATACCTATATAACACCATCCTGGAAAAAAATGAACAGCATAAACCCCTGTTCCCACAGAGAACTTGGTAGATACAATGTCTTTGATCTCTCCTCGCCCTATGGGGCTGCATAGCCTGCCAGCTGCAAATACTCACAGGTGCTCCCTGTTCCCGCGACACGCCTCAGCTCTTTGGTATACACCTGCTCTCCACTGAATTATCTTCTCAGAGGATATCAATAACCTCTTCACCAACAAGACAATGGGTCCCACCCCCACCAACTCTCCGCCCAGCTCTTGGTAAATTTGATTTTTTTTTTCATGGTTTCTAACACAGTTGACTGCTGTTTTCTCAAATGTCTCTCGTCTGTTGATTTCTCTGCAAATTGTACTGCTTCCCTTTAATTCATCATCTTCATTGTTGGCAGAGTTATTTATTGAAAATCCAATTCTCTCCATATTATTCTCCTGTTTAGCATCCTTCAACGTTTGCCCATGGCCTCTGGGATAAAGTAGGATTTCTCCACTGTTACATAGACAGGTCCTTTGAGTCATGCTCCTGCCTGTTCTTACAGCCTGGTCCCCTATTAGTCCACTTAGAAACTTCATTCTCCAGTGATGTGAACAGGCTTCTCTTCAAGTCTCCAGCCCTCCACTCCTCCATTTACAGGGGCTCAGCCAGATAAGGGTCTTCAACTCCCTAAAAATTCCACTGTGCCACCCAGAACCTGTTTGTGGTATGGCTGCTTCCATCCCTAGTTTTGCGCTTCTTTATGGAAAGAATGTGTTTTGTCTTGATACTCTAAGGCCTAGCACAATGCCAGGTACGTTACAGAAAAATGAACCAAACTTTGGGGGTTCTTTCGGTTTGCCTCTGCAGTTTCTCATCTATCTTTATCCTTGTTCCTTTCTGTTGTGTCCCAAACGAAAGAGTTGAGTCTTTGTTGTTGTTCAGTCACTAAGTCATGCACAACTCTCTGCGACCCCATGGACTGTAGCATGCCAGGCTGCCCTGTCCTTCACTATCCCCTGGAGTTTGCTCAGACTTATGACCACTGAGCTGGTGATGCCATCTAATCATCTTATTCACTGCCGCCCCCTTCTCCTCCTGCCCTCAATTTCCCCCAGCATCAGGGTCTTTGCCAGGGGGTCAGCTCTTCGTATCAGGTGGCCAAAGTACTAAGTCTTTTACTTAGTCATAAACCCTTTTACTTATTTTCTCCTGCCTTCTACCTCCCCTTAATAATATGCATCTAAAACAGAAACCAGAGCAATGTTCCCAAAGTGTTGGGTTGACCAAAAGTTTTTCTGGTTTTCCCATACAATGTTACAGAAAAACCTCAATGAACTTTTTGGCCAAATCAATATTACTTGCACATGGGCAGTTGGTAAATAGCCACTGACTCAGTCCCACAAGGACTTCCTACCCACCTAGCTAGTCCAGGCCCCCAAGGATGCCCTGCCCACCTGGCTGCTACCGCGGCCTCCCTCCCCAGACTTCAGGTTGGAGGGAGTTGACACATGAGCGGAGCTGTGAGGCTGTCCCGCAGTAAGCCCAGCATGGACCCCACTGAACTGCTGTTCAGTCTGCACATCAGGTGGCTCAGATGGTGAAGAATTTGCTTGCAATGCAGGAGCCCCAGGTTTGATCCCTAGGTTGCGAAGATCGCCTGGAGAGGGAATGGCTGCCCACCCTAGTATTCTTGCCTAGAGAATTCCATAGACAGAGGAGAGTGGCAGGCTACAGTCCACAGGATTGCAAAGAGCTGGACATTTGAGCAACTAACACTACCCACCAGTGTCTGCTTAGCTGTCAATGGAACATATAACCTATTACAGATAGTCAGTGTTTCTTGGCATAGTATCAAGGCCCTTCATAATTGGATCCAATTTTTAGCCATATTTACAAATAATATAAGCAACATTCTATACAAGTACATCTTAAAACTTAATATGCACATGAATCATCAATCAAAATGTAGATTGATTCCGGAGGGGAGAGTGAGGGCCTGAGACTCTGTATTTCTCACAAAGGTCAGGGATATTGATGGTGTTGCCTCCCAGACCCAACTGTGAGTAGCAGGGGACTCACCTCCAAGCCACTTCCACCCCCCTGTTCCCACTAAGACTTCCTCCCAGAATCCCCTCTGGGCTCCATTAGCTAACGGGTTAACCCCTCAAAGCCAAGCTTAGATGTGACCTCCTCACTAAAAATTTCTCTTATCTCCTGAAGTAAATATGAACTCTCTCCTTGGGGTTTTGTTTGTTTGCTGTGGGAAACCAATCACCCCAGAGCCATAACTAGCAAAGCTTTCACATACATTTCCATCTTAAGACAAGTTTTATTGTTTTTCTTTACGTGGCCCAGTCATACCCCAGAATGACCTGCCCATTCATGACTAGTTCTGCCTGTGAAAGTACAATGGGAGGCTCCCATCCATTCACAATAAAATAATCAGAAAAAATGCAAACAGCCTAGACCATGAAGAATAGCACAATAATTTATGTTCATAGTAATAAACCCAGAGGCATGAGGAGCCAAAAATAGCTCCTGAATCATCAAAGATTAAAATTATATTCACCGTATTTTATTAAGTGAATTTGCATTCTAATTCTCTTAAAACTGACATATGGTGTGTACATGTGTACTTGTGTGTCTATGTGGGTGTATTATATGAATGTTATGTTCTGATTCCTTGAAAACCTATAAGGAATATACGATTGTGTATTTTAATTACATGCAATATTAAAAGCACCCTTAGCACCAACTCTATGCCTGCCATTCCTATAAAACACACACACACACACATACACACACACTATTTCTCAGGGGAAAAATTAAAAAGCTAGGATTCCACTGTACTTCCTAAGTTTCCCAAATAAACTCCTAAAAACCTTCAGTTGTTTTGCCTGATATTGAAGACCTGATTATTATCTGGACTGAGCCTAGACAGTGGTTGCTTTTCCTTTTTTTTTTTTTTTGGCTTTCACATAATTAATGTGTATTGGTCTTCATTCCGTAGAGATTGCTAGAGGATACAAACACATATAATAAAATTTCACAAGCAGATAAAATTTAATATGCAGAAAAAACCACAAGGATTGAATATTAATGAGCCAGGAAGAGTGGCTGGCTGGCCAGGTGTTTCATGAGGTGCTGCCTTTTCTTCAGCCTGGAGCAAGGACTTGGTGCCCCAGGTCTTCCTTCTCGTGTCCCCACGCTCTTCTTTTTTGCCTTCCCATGGCCAGTTGGGGCAGATGGCAGACACTCCCTTCTTCCTCTTCTCTGGGACTTGTTCTACACATGCCTTCCCTTGTCCAGAGGTAGGTAGCATAGACCTCTCTGTTTTCCCTGGGATTGTGTAAGAAATTGCTGCTTTACTTACTAGGAAGAATAAATCACACAAGGACTTCCCTGGTGATCCAGTGGTTACGACTCCATGCTCCCGGTGCAGGGGGCCTGGGTTCAATCCCAGGCCAGGGAACTGGATCCTGCATGCTGCAACAATGATTGTGAGTGCCACAACTAGGACCTGGCACAGCCGAATAAATTAAGACAAACTGCTCAATCAAAAAGAATTAATCACGTATTTATTTCATATTCATTTTAAAAATTGCATTCAATATGTGCATGCGTGCTAAGTTGCTTCAGTTGTGTCTGTTTCTTTGCAACCCCATGGACGGTAGCCCACCAGGCTCCACTGACCATGGGGTTTTCCAGGCGAGAATACTGGAACGTGTTGCCATGCCCTCCTCCAGGGGATCTTCCCGACACAGGGATTGAACCTGTGTGTCATGCACAGTAGGAATTGGCAGGTGAATTCTGTACCACTGAGCCACCTGGGAAGCCTTGCATTCTCCTTGCTTTGTCTCTAACCTCAGCTCCTGAGAATCCCTTGTTCCTGATTGTCTGTAAATTGTCTTCTGCATGCCTCAAAGCTTCAGGGTTTATATTGGCCTATTTCTTATAAATCTACCTGACTTTTCACACACAATTTGCCTTGATCTCAGTAATTGTCTCTGCCTTCTTTCAAACTCTTGGAGTTTCTCTTATCCATGACAGATGCCTAATTCTTCCATTCATGTTTTATTTTTCCCAGGCTCTGTTTCTTACCCTTTATCCACAATCCACTGCTACTTACATCACTGCAGGAAAATACTTGAAGCAATCACCAAGAGAGTCATCTTTGGGTAATAAGGGGTTAGTGAAGAGGAAGAGAGTCATGGGAGAATTTCATCCATGAGCAAGTTCTCAGCATCATGTCAACAGCCTACCTGGTCACACCAGGAGAGGTCAGAGGATAATAATACTGGTGAATCTCCCCTAATCGTGTGTTTCATGGTTCTCCTCTTCTTCCCACTGGAGAATATTCTATTAGAATTGCAAAGACTGTGGAGATTACAGGATATAAGGCAATGATTTTACAGAGAGGTTAAAAGTTGCCCAGAAAGTGTAAGGCCTTTACCCAACATCTAAGGGCTAATCAACACAGAGGTTAAGACCAAAATCTAAGTTTCCCAGTTTCCAAGTCCAGTGTTCCTTCCACTGCATTAAAAACTCCTTCAACACATGTAAGTAAATGGAAATATTGACTTGACCATAAGGTTCATTCAAGTTTTTCTATAATATCTTATGGCAAAACTCGAATGAACCTTTTGGTCAATCACTTCAGTTCAGTCACTCAGTCGTGTCTGACTCTGCGACCCATAGACTGCAGCATGACAGGCTTCCCTGTCCATCATCACCAACTCTTGGAGCTTACACAAACTCACGTCCATTGAGTCGGTGATGCCATCCAACCATCTCATCCTCTGTCGTCCCCTTCTCCTCCTGCATTCAATCTTTCCCAGCATCAGGGTCTTTTCCAATGAGTCAGTTCTTTGCATCAGGTGGCCAAAGTATTGGAGTTTCAGCTTCAGCATCAGTCCTTCCAATGAATATTCAGGGTTGATTTCCTTTAGAAGTGACTGGTTTGATCGCCTTGCAGTCCAAGTCACTCTTAAGAGTCTTCTCCAACACCACAGTTCAAAAGCATCAATTCATCAGTCAATCCAATAGAACTGGATTTTTTTTAAAAAGTCAAAATTTCAGTGGGTAAAACACAAGAAGATTTTGCTTCACTCATTCATTTAATTCCTCTTTATCAGATCCCCACTATATATCAGTACTGCTGGGAGAAGGAGCTAAAGGTGGGAGCAAACAGATGCCAATGTGATTTATGGACCTCAGACACTAAGCAAATATCCATGCAATCAAATCTTACCATATCTCATTTATCTCAAGAAGCAGCTATTTTCTTTTCAACATAACAGCATATCTAACATAAAGTCTCACTAAATGATGAACGTGTCTTACCATCAAGACAGCCTGGAAGGGAGCCAAGTTCTTCCAGAGAGTATTTGCATTCGTTTCTTTCACCCAGGGCTACTCCCAACATGAAACCTCTTTTAAAGTACATCCTCCATTAAAATACACTCCTGGGTATATGCCCAGGGGTGGGATTGATGGGTCACGTGGTAATTCTGTTCTTAGTTTTCCAGGGACCCTCCATACTGTTCTTCGTAGTGGCTACATCAATTTACAGTCCCTCCAACGATGTAAGAGGGTTCCTTTTTCTCCATACCCTCTCCAGTACTTATCGTTTATAGATTTTTTGATGATGACCATTCTGACCATCATCAGATGGCCATTCTGATACACCACTGTAGTTTTGATTTGCATTTTCTAAAATTAGTGATGTTGAGCATCTTTTCACGTGTTTGCTGGCCACATGTACATCTTCCTTGGAGAAATGTCCATTTAGGTCTTCTGCCCATTTTTTCTTTTATTGATTGGGTTGTTTGTTGTTTTGATATTGAGCTGCATGAGCAGTTTGTATTTTTTGGCAATTAATCCCTTATCAATTGGTTCATTTACAAATATGTTCTCCCATTCTGATGGTTGTCTTTTTGTCTTGTTTATGGCTTCCTTTGCTGTGCAAAACCTTTTAGGTTTAACTAACTAGGCCCCGTTTACTTATTTTTATCTGCATTACTCTGGTACAGATGAACTTATGTGCAAAGCAGAAATAGAGACTCAGATGTAGAGAACAAATGGATGGAGACTAGGAGGGGCACGGGGTGGGATGAACTGGGAGGCTGGAATTGACATATATACACTGCTATGTATAAAAACAGATAACTAGTGAGAACCTGCTTTGTGGCACAGGGGACTCTACTCAGCGCTCTGTGGTGACCTAAATGGGAAGGAAATTCAAAAAAGAGAAAATATATGTATAAGGTATTGCTCATTCACTTTGCTATACAGCAGAAACTAACACAACATTGTAAAGCAACTGTACTCCAATACAAAGTAAATAATTTAAAAATTAAAAAATACACCATATCCCCTGATTGAGCTTCTCTGGACCACACTTGCAGTTGGACTTCAGACCAGACACCGGCATGATGATCACTTCCTAATACAAAATCGAGGAGAGTGTTGCTTCTTCTTCCCACCAGGACTAAGGTGGAGTTTCCTTGCTGTCCCTTTCTCTGGGCTAGGTTTGTTTCTGATGTGCCCTTACATTGGTGAGCCAACTTTGTATATAGAGTCCCATGCTAAATTCTCTACCTTGAGTATTTGGGTTTTTTATCCAATTTTCTCAGAGGTAGATACAGTAATTGTGCATTTTACAGTCAATGGCATTTTTGGTTCTATAAAATGCAGTGGTTTTAAATTGTGATAAAAATTATGAAAAAGAAGACAGAAGGGACACAAGGAAGCATAATTAGACTAATTTAGACTGCTGCTGCTGCTGCTAAGTCACTTCAGTCGTGTCCGACTCTGTGCGACCCCATAGACGGCAGCCCACCAGGCTCCCCCGTGCCTGGGATTCTCCAGGTAAGAACGCTGGAGTGGGTTGCCATGTCCTTCTCCAATGCGTGAAAGTGAAAGGTGAAAGTGAAGTCGCTCAGCTGTGTACGACTCTTAGCAACCTCATGGACTGCAGCTTACCAGGCTCCTCCGCCCATGGAATTTTCCAGGCAAGAGTAGGGCCCTACAAATAGGGGATATGTCAACTGTATGAGTTTGCTAAGTTTGCAGTACAAGTAGCGCAGACTGGATGGCTTAAACTGCAGAAATGTATTGTCTCAGAGTTTTGGAGTCTGGATATCCAAGAGTAGTTGTTAGCAAGATTGACTTTTTCTGAAATCACCTTTCCTTGTCTTGCAGATAGTCGAATTCTCATGTGTCTTCACGTGGTGTGCCCTGTATGTAATGTACATCTCTGTCCTGATCTATTTTTTTAAGGGCACAAGTGCAATTGAATTAGGGCCACCCGAATGACCTCATTTAACCTTAACTACCTCTTTAAAGATGCTATCTCCAAATACAGTCAGATTCTGAGGTCCTGAGGGTTAGGACCTCAACAAGCGAATTTGGGGGAGTGCCTAATTGAGTTCATGGGCTTCCCAGGTGGTGCTAGTGATAAAGAACCCACCTACCAATGTAGGAGACATAAGGGACTCAGGTTTGATCCCTGGATCAGGAAGATCCCCTGGAGGAGGACATGGCAACCCACTCCAGTATTCTTGCCTGGAAAATCCCATGGACCGAGGAGCTTGACGGGCTCCAGTCCATAGTGTTGCAAAGAGCTGCACACGACTGAGCAACGCAGCAAGTGCACGTGCATAATTGAGCTCATGAAATAAACTGAAGTCTGGAAGATAGGACAAACGACCCAGGAGTTGACCTTTCCAGACAGAGGATCAGCCTGTGCAACGTCCTCTTAGATGAGGAAGCCAGAGTTAGTTTCAAATTCCTTTAATGTGCTACCTCCAACAGGTTTATATTCAAAGGAAAAGAATATCATTACAGTGAATCAGTTTCTCTTGAAATCTGAAATAGAAATATGATGAATTCTTGATTGTAAATTACTTTTAAAATCATATTTTTAAAAGTAAATGGGGTTATGCCCTCTGATTATAATATCACCCATTATTTCCTCTGTATTTGATCTGTATTTGATTTTGTGTATTTGATTTTGTGCCCTATTGCTATGCTAAATGCCTTGTGAATTGACATGGGAATCTCTAACAAGATATATTACCACCATTACATATGCCTTTTGATGGGGAAGTATTAAAGCCATTCCCACTCGCTGCTTGTTTAGAAGGGCCTCATCTCTGGGGGCCAAGCGTTCCAGACAAGGTGAACAGCCTATGACATTGGAGAATAAATGATGATTTGTAACAGGCTCATGGATGAATCAGAGAAGGCAGTGGCACCCCACTCCAGTACTCTTGCCTGGAAAATCCCATGGACGGAGGAGCCTGGAAGGCTGCAGTCCACGGGGTCGCGAAGAATCAGACACGACTGAGCGACTTCACTTTCATGCATTGGAGAAGGAAATGGCAACCCTCTCCAGTGTTCTTGCCTGGAAAATCCCAGGGATGGGGGAGCCTGGTGGGCTGCCGTATATGGGATCACACAGAGTCGGACACGACTGAAGCGACTTAGCAGCAGCAGCAGCATGGATGAATGCTTTCCATCTGATGTATGGAAGGTGCCCTTCCTCTCAGACCATACTCTTCAGTTCAGTGCTAAAGTCCACACTCATCCCAGAACTGCTCCAAAGGTATTTCCTGGGATTTCATGAAAGTGATCATAAAAAGCACAACTCATTTTTTTCACATGCATAACTACAGCAAACAGGACCTGAGGATATCTCTGCTTTAACTGGACCTTCTCAAAACTGGATCTGAATTCCCAGTTTGTTGTAAGATTAGACAAAATTCTTAAAAATTGTGGTGCTGGATAAGACTCTTGAGAGTCCTTTGGACTGCAAGGAGACCAAACCAGTAAATTCTAAAGGAAATCAACCCTAAATATTTATTGGATGGACTGATGCTGAAGCTGAAGCTCCAATACTTTGGCCACCTGATGCAAAGAGCCAACTCATTGGAAAAGACCCTGATGCTGAGAAAGACTGAGGGCAAGAGGAGAAGTGGGCAGCAGAGGATGAGATGGTTAGACAGCATCACTGACTCAATGGATGTGACCTGGAACAAACTCTAGGAGATAGTGAAGGACAGGGAAGCCTGGTGTGCTACATTCCACAGAGTCACAAAGAATCAGACATAATATAGCAACTGAACAATTACAACTAGACAAAGAGATCACTTATATTTCCAGAGTTCTGCTATAAGAGCTTCTTGATAGAAGTAAATGGTTTACTACATTGAAGAAGTACCTAGTTACAGTATAGTTCATGAGATGAAAGGCACAATTCTTTTTTTTTTTTTTTTTTTTGAGCAAGTGCTCTTCTCTTAAATGACCAAAACACTCATGTGAGTTCCTAGGAGGGTGTTCAGCATTTTCCCTCCTCTGTCTGGGTTGGGTGACAAGCAGATATTAAATGTCAGCTTGCATTTGCTACGCTAGAATGTAGAGCTCATGGAGTCTCTTTTGCTCACAGGAGCAAGGCACCTTCTATTCCAGGAGTTCAGAGAGTTGTGGTGAGTTGCCTCTTTCTCACTTATCTGCCATTCTCAAATAGAAATAGGAGAGGCAGTCCCCAGAAATGAGATTTGAGATAGCAATTTTCCCCTGCAGCCAAACCCTATATTGGGTGGGAGAGGTAGGGAAATTCTCACCAGCTGAGACCCTGATTTTCTCTCATTTAGACCCCAGGTTGATCATTCTAGTCCAAAAGAATAAATCTCCCTTTCCTCTCTTCCCCTGCTTCCTACTACTGTCATTATTTCATTCTGAGAAGAGCTTTGGCTTTGATAAAGAGCAGTGATGAGAGATTAATGGATCATTCATTTATTCATTCAAGCAGTAATTAACTGTGCATTATTCTTTCATTTTATTATTTATACAAAGTAAAGTTCATCGGTAACAGGAATTCTTGCAACTGCAAAATAAAACTACGTAGATGTAAGAAGTCATGTAAACGGTTAATGAGCTTATTACCAAGGTTAGCAAAACTTTCACTGTAAATCAGTCTGTACTAGGGAAATAAAAATTATGAGTGCATAAACACAAATTCCATTTTGACCTTCAGGCTGTCACCCTGAAACCCTAGCAGCTTGAGTCCTTATATTTGTGATGTTATACAAACTATTACTGTTTTCTTTTATATGCAGTTTGCATGAGTAAAACCACCAGAGAATAAGATCTATCTTTAAATTAAACAAAAATCCTACGAGATGGTCAGTGCTGTTCTACATACTAGCATGTTTTATTCTCCAAATCTCTCATTGAAACTGTTTGTTGTGCTCTGTATCTGAATCTTTTTTTTTCCTCTGAACCTTCTTTTAACTTCTCTTCCACCCTTCTAATCTTCCTTTTGACTTTAAAGTTTATATTATTGATTATTAGATCAAATAATTGCATTTGGTTTGATAAAAAGAAAGGAGGCCTCAAAGTAGTTAAATCCTGACTTCATCTGTTAATTTCAGGCTTAGTGGAACAAAGCAGCTGGGCTACCTCAAAGATCAAAAGCAAGGCAAATATTCAGCTGTTGAAGCTCTGAAGCACTCTCAGAGAAAACAGCCAACTAGCTGACACCAATAAAGTCCCAGAACAGTTGATTAAGTTTAAATCTATCGCTTTCACCTGGGGGCGGGGGAGGGGGGAACTGTAGGCTTATGTGGCGAAATAAACCATTTATTTCAAAACTAAACTTTGAAGTTTGAAAATAAAAGATAGAGTTATGGCCCAGTACACAAAGGGCTGTTCCAGACTGGAGGGCTCATCTGAATTTCAAATGGTGAGTCACACCCTAATACTGCTTTCCAGATGGCTTAGTAGCAAAGAATCCACCTGCCAATGCAGGAGATGCAAGAGACGTGGTTCGATCCCTAGAATGGGAAGATCCCCTGGAGGAGGAAATGGAAATCCACTCCAGCATTGTTGCAGGGGAAATCCCATGGACAGAGGAACCTGGTGGGCTACAGTCCATGGGGTCGCGGGGAGGTGGACACATTGAGACTGAGCATGTGAACGCACAACACCCTAAGGGGAGTCCCCACTTCAGTGTGCAGGAGTGGGCGCCGGGAGCCCAGCCCTGCAGACATTGCAGAACCGCCGCTAATACACTCACCAGGTCACGGATGGGCGTCCCTATAGACGAGCTAAATGCACAGGCCCTGGAAAGAAAGTCCTTCAATCTTGCCTGCCTACAATCCTGGTCAAAAGTAGAAGAAATTCTTTCCTAGGGGCTTCCTGGTGGTCTCGTGGTTGAGAATCTGCCGTGCCATGCAGGAGTTCCGTGTTTAATTCCTGGTTGGGGAACTAAGATCCCACATTCTTCAGAGCAACTAAGCCCGCTTGCCGCAACTACAGTCCGTGCACACCACGTGCTGCAACTAAGACCTGATGCAGTGAAGTAAATAAATATTAAAATATACATATATATATATCCATAAAAAAACAGTCCTTTCCCTTTTCCTCTTGCTGCCTAGAAATGGCACACAGACTCTGAGGGAAACAGGCCTAGAAGGTGGAGCCGCAGGACGTGTAGAGCAGTGGTTCTCAAATTTTGCTGCATTACCACGCGTTAGAACCACGAGAGAGTTTCTAAAACTTCTGACACCCAGGGCATGTTGGGGGTGTGGAGGTGAGGATGGCTCATTGAATCAGTCTGCGGGTGAAAACCAGGTGTTATCATTTGTTAAAGACCCCAGGTGTCTCTAATGCTCAGCAAGGTAGAGACCAGAGGAGGTAAAAGTCGGGTTTCTCAATTAGATGGAGCGTGAGTGTCTGCATTCCTACCAACCTCCCAGGTGGCGCCAACTGCTACTGGGCCCCAGAATGCACTTTCAATAACAAGGTGTAGGGCTCCTCACCCCATCCCCAGGGCTGTCCTGGCAAGATAAAAGGAGCCAGTGTTAGTCGCTCAGTTATCATCTCTGACTTTTTTGACCCCATGGGCTGTAGCCCACCAAGCTGCTCTGTCTGTGAAATTCTCCAGGCAAGAATACTGGAGTGGGCAGCCATTCCCGTCCCCAGAGGAATCTTTCAGACCCAGGGGTCAAACCTGGGTCTCCTGTATTGCAGGCAGATTCTTTACCGTCTGAACCACAAAAGTAAGCCCAAGGAGCTAAGGGAAAAGAAAAGAGAGCCTGGGGCAGACATTCTCTGTAGTCTAACATGATGGGGAGAGGGTGGAGATGGGTGTGTGATGATATTTGGAGGGGTGGTCTCATTGCCACAGTCTATAACAAAGGATTAAAAAAAAATGTGCATTACCCAAGATGACAGAATTGCTTGCTGCTTTGAGGTGGGACACCCACTCCCCCTGACAGCCCTTCCCTTCTTTCCCACACCCCAATACCATGCACGTGGGAAGAATTGGCTTGTACCCTATCTCCATCTGTAGTGCCCCAATTCCTTTACCTCCCTGTAATTACACAGCCCGAGGAGGAGGGAAAGGGCTTGGTCCCCCCACTTCAGCATATGAATATGCTCCAGGTTCTTGCATCTTTTTATTTAATAATATATGCATATATTTTAAATTAGAGGATAAGTACTTTACAGTATTGTAACGGTTTTGCCACACATCCCCTCCCTCTTGAAGCCCCCTCCCACCTCCCTCTCCATCCCATCCCTCTGGTTGTCACAGAGTGCTGACTTTGGGTTCCCTTTGTCGCACCTTGAACTCCCACTGGCTATCTGTTTTACATCTTGAACCAACCCGCAAGCCATCTTTTCTTGGTGAGCTCTGGATTTCCTCTGAGCAAAAACTCTCTCCTTGCACACAACTTCAGAAAAAGAGCCCTTTGTATGCACCTACTGCCCACAATTCTCTTAATTTCTACCCTGTTAGTATTTAAAATGTTGAAATATGGCTCCTCCTAAATTTGCACTAATTATGATTATTTGAAAATACTACCTTATCCACCTACTCCTCTCAGTTCAGTTCAGTCACTCAGTCATGTCCGACTCTTTGCAACCCCATGAATCGCAGCACGCCAGGCCTCCCTAAGAGGAATGGCACAATATTTGTCCTTTTGTGACTGGCTTATTTCTCTTAGCCTGATGTCTTTAAGGTTCATCCACGTTGTAACACGTCAGAATTTCCTTCCTTTTTTAGGACTGAGTGTGCTTCCCAGGTAGCACTAATGGTAAAGAACTTGCCTGCCAGTTTGGGAGGTATGAGACAAGAGTTTGATCCCTAGGTCAGGATGATCCACTGGAGGAGGGCATAACAACCCACTCCAGTGTTCTTGCCTGGAGAATCCCATGGACAGGAGCCTGGCGGACTAGAGTCCATGGGGTCACAAAGAGTCAGACATGACAGAAGTGACTTAGCACACACCCACGGTATTCTATTGTATGCATGAATCCTATTTCATTTATCGTGTTTACATGCTAAGTTGCTTTTAGTCGTGTCTGACTCTTTGCGACCCCATGAACTGTAGCCCACCAGGTTCCTCGGTCCATGGGATTTTCCAGGCAAGAATACTGGTGTGGGTGGCCATTTCTTCCTCCAAGAGCTCTCCCGACCACCAGGTTCCTCGGTCCATGGGATTTTCCAGGCAAGAATACTGGTGTGGGTGGCCATTTCTTCCTCCAAGAGATCTTCCCGACCCGAGGACTGAACCTGCATCTCCTGTGTCTCCTGCACTGGCAGGTGGATTCTTTACCACTGTGACACCTAGGAAGTCCTATTCATTTATCTGTGGAATGGATACTTGGGTTTCTTCCACTTTTTGGCTGTTGTGTGAATGGTGCTGCTATGAACATGGATGTACAAACACCTGTTTGAATTCTTGCTTTCAATGTTCTTGAGTATATACTTTAAATGGTATTTTAAGACTATTTTCCAAATGTGTATTTCTTTTTTTTCTTTTTTAAAATTTATTACTTTTTTTAAAATTTTACTTTACAATACTGTATTGGTTTTGCCATACATCAACATGAATCTGCCATGGGTATTTCGAAAATACAGAAATACAATAGATTTTTGTGTGTTGAAAATAAACTACTGCCTTAACTTCCCTGGTGGCTCAGTCGGTAAAAGTGTCTGTCTACAATACGGGAGACCTGGGTTCAATCCCTGGATAAGGAAGATCCTCTGGAGAAGGAAATGGCAACCCACTCCAGTACCCTTGCCTGGAAAATTCCATGGACAGAGGAGCGTGGTAGACTACAGTCCATGGGGTTGGAAAGAGTCGGACATGACTGAGCAACTTCACTTTCACTTTAAAATATTATTACTTTTGATTACTTATTGCTTTGCATCCCACTCCCCACTTACATTTGCACTTGTTTTGAGGAGAAGGAAGGAGGGCTCGAAGTAGTTAACTCTCAACTTCAACTGTTAATTGCAGGCCTAGTGGAACAAAGCACCTGAACCACCTGAAAGATCAAAATTCTGACAAGTCTTCAGCCAACTAGGCAAATGCCTCACTTGCCTTACCCAAGCCCCAATCCTGTTTTATTTACTCCTTAACCAATTAGAATCTGGCCTCTGCTCCCCCAGCTGCAATAGAAACTAACATTATAAGATCCATAAATTAAAAAAAAACTCCTTGTTGTGACACTTTTTTAGTGAACATTCCTTTTACTCTCTGTTTTAGTTGACATTTTTTGAATGTTTCAAAGAAGTCAGATGTATTACTATTACTGAAAAAGTTACTATACTTATACCTAAATCTATTCCTAGAACGTCATCTTGTTTCATTCTCTATTTTACTTTATATTTTATTTTATTGATTTATAATATTAGTTTCAGATGTATAACATAGTGGATCTGTATTTTTGTAGATTATACTCCATTTGAAGTTATAAAGCAGTGGCTATATTCACTGTACTATATGTCCTTTTAGTTCATTTATTTTATACATAGTACTTTGTATGGGCTTCCCTGGAGGTTCAGTGGGTTCAATTCCTGGGTTGGGAAGATCCCCTGGAGGAGAGCATGGCAACCCACTCCAGTATTTTTGCCTGGAGAATCCCATGGACAGAGGATCCTAGTGGGCTACAGTCCATGGGGTCACAAAGGATTGGACATGACTAAAGCAACTTAGCATGCACTCACGTTGTACATCTTAATTCCATGCCTCTATCTTGCCCCTCCCCACTAATTTCTCTCTGTACTGGTGACCACTTCTTTGTTCTCTGTACTTCTTTATTATTTTTTCAGAAACTTTATTGTTCACCATTTTTAAAGTCTTTATTAAATTTGTTACAATATTACTTCTGCTTTGTGTTTTAGGTTTTTTGACCAGGAGGCATGTGGGATCTTACCTCCCTGACCAGGGATCAAACCTGTACCCCACGCATTGGAAGGAAACGTCTTAACCACTGGACCACCAGGGAAGTCTTCTCTTTATTATTTTAATAACACTTCTATGCTTCCTAAAATTATAGCAGTTCTTAATTAAAAACTTTCTCAAGGTTATAGTATTCTTACCCAAACCAAAGAGAAAATGAATAGTTTGGGCAGCCTGTTTAGGATCCCATTAATCAGCTGATTCTTAGTTACAGCATAAACCCAGGTTTTTTCACCAAGCATGTTCGAAACAAAGCCATGGACATCAGGCCGAAACTTCCATCTTGAGATAATATTCTCTTTTAACATCAATGAAGAAAAAAAATTAAGTTCATTGTTTTCTTCTTTTATTGCAGATTTTAGTTTGTAGTACCCTGCAATTTCCCCACTAAATGTTGACATCTTTCTTGGCCAGCATGACATAACTCTTTGTCCTATTATTGTGATAACCTGGTCTCTCAGCATTATTTACAGTGTATAGATGCCATCAGTTCAGTTCAGCTCAGTCGCTCAGCCGTGTCCAACTCTTTGCGACCCCATGAATCGCAGCACACCAGGCCTCCCTGTCCATCACCAACTCCCGGAGTTCAGTCAGACTCACGTCCATCGAGTCAGTGATGCCATCCAGCCAGCTCATCCTCTGTCGTCCCCTTCTCCTCCTGCCCCCAATCCCTCCCAGCATCAGAGTCTTTTCCAATGAATCAACTCTTCGCATGAGGTGGCCAAAGTACTGGAGTTTCAGCTTTAGCATCATTCCTTCCAAAGAAATCCCAGGACTGATCTCCTTTAGGATGGACTGGTTGGATCTCCTTGCAGTCCAAGGAACTCCCAAGAGTCTTTTCCAACACCACAGTTCAAAAGCATCTATTCTTCGGCGCTCAGCCTTCTTCACAGTCCAACTCTCACATACATAGATGCCATACTAGTGTCTTATAGTTCATAGAGGCCTCTAGGATTTTTTTCTCTCAGGAAAGGTAGTATTAAGGCTGTGCAATGAGTGCTGTTTTTCAGACACTTGGCCTTTTCGAGTCATCCTGAAACAGTGTGAAGCTCCTTTCTGCAGAGTTACTGTGTGTGAGTACAGTGCCTAGTCCCTCCCCATCTTGGTTTTGTATGTTTTCCCAAGGTGATTTGGTAACTCGCAGTTCCTTGTATTTCTCCTTCCCTACTTATACAGATAGATATTAAGTTTATATCTGTTTTATTTTATTTTTTATTTTACTTTACAATACTGTATTGGTTTTGCTATACATCAACATGAATCCACCACGGGTGTACACATGTTCCCAATCCTGAACCCCCCTCCCATCTCCCTCCCCATACCATCTCTCTGGGTCATCCCAGTGCACCAGCCCCAAGCATCCTGTATCCTGCATTGAACCTAGACTGGCGATTCATTTCTTATATGTTATTATACATGTTTCAATGCCATTCTCCCAAATCATCCCACCCTCTCCCTCTCCCACAGAGTCCAAAAGATTATTCTACACATCTGTGTCTCTTTTGCTGTCTCGTATACAGGGTTATCACTACCATCTTTCTAAATTCCATATATATGTGTTAGTATACTGTATTGGATTTTTCTTTCTGGCTTACTTCACGCTGCATAATAGGCTCCAGTTTCATCCACTTCATTAGAACTGATTCAAGTGTATTCTTTTTAATGGCTGAGTAATACTCCATTGTGTATATGTACCACAGCTTTCTTATCCATTCATCTGCTGATGGACATCTAGGTTGCTTCCATGTCCTGGCTATTATAAACAGTGCTGCGATGAACATTGGGGTACACATGTCTCTTTCAGTTCTGGTTTCCTTGGTGTGTATGCCCAGAAGTGGGATTGCTGGATCATAAGGCAGTTCTATTTCCACTTTTTTTAAGGAATCTCCACACTGTTCTCCATAGTGGCTGTACTAGTTTGCATTCCCACCAACGGTATAAGAGGGTTCCCTTTTCTCCACACCCTCTCCAGCATTTTTTGCTTGTAGACTTTTGGATCACAGCCATTCTGACTGGTGTGAAACTCTCATTGTGGTTTTGATTTGCATTTCTCTGATAATGAGTGATGTTGAGCATTTATTCATGCGTTTGTTAGCCATCCATATGTCTTCTTAGGAGTGTCTATTTAGTTCTTTGGCCCATTTTTTGATTGGGTCGTTTATTTTTGTGGAATTGAGCTGCATAAATTGCTTGTATATTTTTGAGATTAGTTGTTTGTCAGTTGCTTCATTTGCTATTATTTTCTCCCATTCTGAAGGCTGTCTTTTTATCTTGCTTATATTTTCCTTTGTTGTGCAGAAGCTTTTAATTTTAATGAGATCCCATTTGTTTATTTTTGCTTTTATTTCCAGAATTCTGGGAGGTGGATCATAGAGGATCCTGCTGTGATTTATGTCAGAGAGCGTTTTGCCTATGTTCTCCTCTAGGAGTTTTATAGTTTCTGATCTTACATTTAGATCTTTAATCCATTTTGAGTTTATTTTTGTGTGTGGTGTTAGAAAGTGATCTAGTTTCATTCTTTTACAAGTGGTTGACCAGTTTTCCCAGCACCACTTGTTAAAGAGATTGTCTTTAGTCCATTGTATATTCTTGCCTCCTTTGTCAAAGATAAGGTGTCCATAGGTGTGTGGATTTATCTCTGGGCTTTCTATTTTGTTCCATTGGTCTACATTTCTGTCTTTGTGCCAGTACCATACTGTCTTGATGACTGTGGCTTTGTAGTAGAGCCTGAAGTCAGGCAGGTTGATTCCTCCAGTTCCATTCTTCTTTCTCAAGATTGTTTTGGCTATTCGAGGTTTTTTGCATTTCCATACAAATTGTGATATTATTTGTTCTAGCTCTGTGAAAAATACCGCTGGTAGCTTGATAGGGATTGCATTGAATCTGTAGATTGCTTTGGGTAGTATATTTTCACTATATTGATTCTTCCGATCCATGAACATGGTATATTTCTCCATCTATTAGTGTCCTCTTTGATTTCTTTCATCAGTGTTTTATAGTTTTCTATATATAGGTCTTTAGTTTCTTTAGGTAGATATATTCCTAAGTATTTTATTCTTTTCGTTGCAGTGGTGAATGGGATTGTTTCCTTAATTTCTTTTTCTACTTTCTCATTATTAGTGTATAGGAATGCAAGGGATTTCTGTGTGTTGATGTTATATCCTGCAACTTTACTATATTCATTGATTAGCTCTAGTAATTTTCTGGTGGAGTCTTTAGGGTTTTCTATGTAGAGGATCATGTCATCTGCAAACAGTGAGAGTTTTATTTCCTCTTTCCCAATTTGGATTCCTTTTATTTCTTTTTCTGCCCTGATTGCTGTGGCCAAAACTTCCAGAACTATGTTGAATAGTAGCAGTGAAAGTGGGCACCCTTGTCTTGTTCCTGACTTTAGGGGAAATGCTTTCAATTTTTCACCATTGAGGATAATGTTTGCTGTGGGTTTGTCATATATAGCTTTTATTATGTTGAGGTATGTTCCTTCTATTCCTGCTTTCTGGAGAGTTTTTATCATAAATGGATGTTGAATTTTGTCAAAGGCCTTCTCTGCATCTATTGAGATAATCATATGGCTTTTATTCTTCAATTTGTTAATGTGGTGAATTACATTGATTGATTTGCAGATATTAAAGAATCCTTGCATCCCTGGGATAAAGCCCACTTGGTCATGGTGTATGATCTTTTTAATGTGTTGTTGGATTCTGATTACTAGAATTTTGTTAAGGATTTTTGCATTTATGTTCATCAGTGATATTGACCTGTAGTTTTTTTTTTTTGTGGCATCTTTGTCAGGTTTTGGTATTAGGGTGATGGTGGCCTCATAGAATGAGTTTGGAAGTTTACCTTCCTCTGCAATTTTCTGGAAGCGTGTGAGTAGGATAGGTGTTAGCTCTTCTCTAAATTTTTGGTAGAATTCACCTGTGAAGCCATCTGGACCTGGGCTTTTGTTTGCTGGAAGATTTCTGATTACAGTTTCAATTTCCGTGCTTGTGATGGGTCTGTTAAGATTTTCTATTTCTTGCTGGTTCAGTTTTGGAAAGTTGTACTTTTCTAAGAGTTTGTCCATTTCATCCACATTGTCCATTTTATTGGCATATAATTGCTGATAGTAGTGTCTTATGATCCTTTGTATTTCTGTGTTGTCTGTTGTGATCTCTCCATTTTCATTTCTAATTTTATTGATTTGATTTTTCTCCCTTTGTTTCTTGATGAGTCTGGTTAATGGTTTCTCAATTTTATTTATCCTTTCAAAGAAATGCTTTTGGTTTTGTTGATTTTTGCTATGGTCTCTTTTGTTTCTTTTGCATTTATTTCTGCCCTAATTTTTAAGATTTCTTTCCTTCTACTAACCCTGGGGTTCTCCATTTCTTCCTTTTCTAGTTGCTTTAGGTGTAGAATTAGGTTATTTATTTGACTTTTTTCTTGTTTCTTGAGGTATGCCTGTATTGCTATGAACTTTCCTCTTAGCACTGCTTTTATAGTGTCCCACAGGTTTTGGGTTGTTGTGTTTTCATTTTCATTAGTTTCTATGCATATTTTGATTTCTTTTTTTATTTCTTCTGTGATTTGTTGGTTATTCAGAAGCATGTTATTTAGCCTCCATATGTTGGAATTTTTAATAGTTTTTCTCCTGTAATTGAGATCTAATCTTACTATATTATGGTCAGAAAAGATGCTTGGAATGATTTCAATTTTTTTGAATTTACCAAGGCTAGATTTATGGCCCAGGATGTGATCTATCCTGGAGAAGCTTCCGTGAGCACTTGAGAAAAACGTGAAATTCATTGTTTTCGGGTGAAATGTCGTATAGTTATCAATTAGGTCTAACTGGTCTATTGTATCATTTATAGTTTGTGTTTCTTTGTTAATTTTCTGTTTAGTTGATCTGTCCATAGGTGTGAGTAGAGTATTAAAGTCTCCCACTATTATTGTGTTACTGTTAATTTCCCCTTTCATACTTGTTAGCATTTGTCTTACATATTGCGGTGCTCCTATGTTGGGTGCATATATAATTATAATTGTTATATCTTCTTCTTGGATTGATCCTTTGATCATTATGTAGTGTCCTTCTTTGTCTCTTTTCACAGCCTTTGTTTTAAAGTCTATTTTATCAGATATAAGTATTGCTACTCCTGCATTCTTTTGGTGTCTATTTGCATGGAATATCTTTTTCCAGCCCTTCAGTTTCAGTCTGTATGTGACCCTTGTTTTGAGGTGGGTCTCTTGTAGACAGCATATGTAGGGGTCTTGTTTTTGTATCCATTCAGCCAGTCTTTGTCTTTTGGTTGGGGCATTCAACCCATTTATGTTTAAGGTAATTATTGATAAGTATTTTCCTGTTGCCATTTACTTTATTGTTTTGGGTTCTGGTTTATACACCCTTTTCGTGTTTCCTGTCTAGAGAATATCCTTTAGAATTTGTTGGAGAGCTGGTTTGGCGGTGCTGAATTCTCTCAGCTTTTGCTTGTCTGTAAAGCTTTTGATTTCTCCTTCGTATTTGAGTGAGATCCTTGCTGGGTACAGTAATCTGGGCTGTAGGTTATTTTCTTTCATCACTTTAAGTATTTCCTGCCATTCCCTCCTGGCCTGAAGAGTTTCTATTGAAAGATCAGCTGTTATCCTTATGGGAATCCCCTTGTGTGTTATTTGTTGTTTTTCCCTTGCTGCTTTTAATATTTGTTCTTTGTGTTTTATCTTTGTTAATTTGATTAATATGTGTCTTGGGGTGTTTTGCCTCGGGTTTATCCTGTTTGGGACTCTCTGGGTTTCTTGGACTTGGGTGATTATTTCCATCCCCATTTTAGGGAAGTTTTCAACTATTATCTCCTCAAGGATTTTCTCATGGTCTTTCTTTTTGTCTTCTTCTTCTGGGACTCCTATAATTCGAGTGTTGGAGCGTTTCATATTGTCCTGGAGGTCCCTGAGATTGTCCTCATTTCTTTTAATTCGTTTTTCTTTTTTCCTCTCTGATTCATTTATTTCTAGTATTCTATCTTCTACTTCACTAATCCTATCTTCTGCCTCCATTATTCTACTATTTGTTGCCTCCAGAGTGTTTCTGATCTCATTTATTGCAGTATTCATTATATATTGACTCTTTTTTATTTATTCTAGGTCCTTGTTAAACCTTCCTTGCATCTTCTCAGTCCTTGTCTCTAGGCTATTTATCTGTGATTCCATTTTGATTTCAAGATTTTGGATCATTTTCACTATCATTATTTGGAATTCTTCATCATGTAGATTCCCTGTCTCTTCCTCTTTGGTTTGGTTTGATGGGCATTTATCCTGTTCCTTTACCTGCTGGGTATTCTTCTGTCTCTTCATCTTGTTTATATTGCTGTGTTTGGGGTGGCCTTTCTGTATTCTGGCAGTTTGTGGAGTTCTCTTTATTATGGAGTTTCCTCGCTATGGGTTGGTTTGTACAGGTGGCTTGTCAAAGTTTCTTGGTTAGGGAAGCTTGTGTCAGTGTTCTGGTGGGTGGAGCTGGATTTCTTCTCTCTAGAGTGCAGTGAAGTGTCCAGTAATGAGTTATAAAATGTCAATGGTTTTAGAGTAACTTTGGGCAGCCTGTATATTGAAGCTCAGGGCTGTGTTCCTGTGTTGCTAGAGAATTTACGTGGTATTTCTTGCTCTGGAACTTGTTGGCCCTTGGGTGGTGCTTGGTTTTAGTGGAGTTATAGAGGCATTTGATGAGCTCCTATCGATTAATGTTCCCTGGAGTCAGGAGTTCTCTGATGTTCTCAGGATTTGGACTTAAGCCTCCAGTTTCTGGTTTTCAGTCTTATTTTTACAGTAGTCTCAAGACTTCTCCTTCTATGCTGCACCACTGATAAAACATCTAGGTTAAAGATGAAAAGTTTCTCCACATTGAGGGACACCCAGAGAAGTTCACAGAGTTACATGGAGAAAAGAAGAGGGAGGAGGGAGTTAGAGGTGACCCGAATGAGATGAGGTGGAATCAAATGAGGAGAGAGCAAGCTAGCCAGTAATCACTTCCTTTTGTGCGCTCCACAGTCTGGACTGCTCAGAGATGTTCACAGAGTTATACAGGGAAGAGAAGAGGGAGGAAGGAGACAGAGGTGGCCAGGAGGATAAAAGAGGGAAATGAAAAGGAGGGAGACAGATCCAGCCAGTAATCAGTTCCCTAAGTGTTCTCCACCGTCTGGAACACACAGAGATTCACAGAGTTGGGTAGAGGATGGAAGGGGGAGGGAGGAGACAGAGGCGACCTGGTGGAGAAAAAAGAGAGTCCAAAGGAGGAGAGAGCAGACAAGCCAGTAATCTCGCTCTCAGGTAAAAATGGGTACTGAAGATTGGGTTTTTGAAGGTTCAAAATTGATAACAAATACCAAAAAGCAAAGATTAAAAATCTAGAATAGAAGTTGGATTTTCAAAAATACAATATTAAAGAAAAGAAGAAGAAGAGAAAAAAAAACAGTCATAAGAATTATTAAAATATATATATATGGTTTGCTTTTAAAATAGGGTCTTTTTTAAGTAATAGGTTATAAAAATGAAAATTAAAGGAGTAATAGAGGACTTAAATTTTGTTTTTAAGTTTAAAAAAAGAATAAGAAAAGAAGAAGAAAAAAAAGAATGATCGTAAAAATAGTTAAGATATATCTAGGACTTTCTCTGGTGGTGTTGTGGGCAGTGTGGGGTCAGTTCATTTTTGGATAGTTCCTTGGTCTGGCTTATATTTCTCAAGATCTATAGGCCCCTTCCTATGTAGTTGGTACTAACGACAGGGTTTTAATCTATTGCACCTGGCACTTCCAAGGCGGTTCCCTCTGATTTAGCTTCTTTTGTTTGCTGGTCTCTTCAGTATCTGTTTTCCGCCCTGACACAAGGGGGGGCGGTGGTGGACACTTTTTTTAGGCTCACTTGTTCAGTCGCGCTGTGGGGAGGGAGGGATGCTGCAAACAAATAACACTGGCATGTGCTCGCAGTGTCTCAGCCATGCTGAGCCTGTCCCCGCTCATGGCGCGCACCGCTCAGGCTCTAGGTTACTCCTCCGGGAACCTTCTGAGGCTGGCCCTGGGCTGCATGCGCCTCCCAGGTCTAAGCCGCTCAGGCTCAGCTCTCAGGTAGTCCTCAGAGGTGCAGAGTCAGTTGTGCCTGCGTTTTGCGCCTTTCCCAGGTCCGAGAAGCTCAGGTGTTTGGTGAGCACGGTCGCTGCGACTTATTGCCTCTCCCATCCCTGCTGCTCAGTTTTCTGGGTGTACAACTGGCGCACCTTCTCAGACAAATGATGACTGTCCAGATCTCCGAGAAGTCTTAGTAAAGAAGCCTGTTTGCAGTTTGGTAGCTAATGTCTCTCTGGGGCTGCGATTGCCCCCTTCCGGCCCTTCTGGCTCTGGCTGCCTGTCACCAGAGGGGATAGTCTGCAGCCCACTAATTCTGTACCATCCTTTGTTCTGTGCGTAGTCCTGGCAGTGTCTTATGTTAGAGCTTTTCATGTGGTAGCCGTCCCACAGTCTGGTTTGCTAGCCCAAGTTAGCTCGCTCTGGTTACACTCAGGGCATTCGGGCCGATCCTTATGAAGCAATGCAGCCCAGGCCTCCCTGCCCAGCCCCTGCTTGCTAGTGGCGGATGCAGGTGTCTGCACTGCTTCCTCGCTGGGGGAGTTACCGTTGGGCTCCTACTCTGTGGGGTGTAAATATTTATTTATTTATCCTGCCTGTCATGTTGCCCTCTGTGCTTTCAAGGCTCGCCACAGACTTGGCAGTAAGTGTTTCCTGGTGTTTGGAAACTTCTCTCTTTTTAAGACTCCCTTCCCGGGTCGGAGCTCCCTCCCAGCTCTTTTGTCTCTTTTTTTGTCTTTTATATTTTTTCCTATCTCTTTTTAAAGACAATTAGCTGCTTTTCTGGGGTGCCTGATGTCCTCTGCCAGCATTCAGAAGCTGTTTTGTGGAATTTACTCAGCGTTGAAATGTTCTTTTGATGAATTTGTGGGGGAGAAAGTGGTCTCTCTGTCCTATTCCTCCGCCATCTTAGGACTGCCCCATATCTCTGTTTTAAAGGCAAATAGAGTTAACAGAAGAAATAAAATACTGATTTATATTAACCTCTTTTCATTAAAATTAATTAAAAAATCGATCCCTTTATAGCCAAACTTCTATGTTCATCCTAACTTCCTTTAGTGTACTTTATATTAATTTCTTCTTAATATCATTATGAAATTATAGCCTTGCTCAAATTCATCATATTTCAAGTAATCACAATTATTAAACCCCTTTTGACGCTCAAGTTTCAATTTGGCCAGTGGGAGACCTCTAAGCAAGCTCTTTTGTCTTTTTAGCACTGTCCCTTCCATCTCTGCTTTCTGGTAACACGTGGTATTTCAGGTCCATTCTACTCTGTGTGTGTGTGTGTGTGTGTGTGTGTGTGTGTGTGTGTGTGTACACACACCAGGAGTGCTAGTTTCATCCACTGAAGTATCAGAAATCCAAATCTGGGCATTTAGAACGTTCATGTGAAAATAAGCAGTGAACCAACTGACACTGCTGTTGAGACCCTTCTAGAAGGAAAAATACTGCTGTTTAACACCCCAAGTTCACATTGCCTTTTTTTTTCTAATATCATTAACATAATTAAGCCACTGAACTTGATTCATATCATGAGGATTTATCGATAGCCTCTAAGACTTCCTAATATGTTGCTGCAGCCAGTGACCTCTGCTTGAACCCTGTGTCTTTCATAGCTCCAGCCACAGTATTGGCTTTTGTGCTTGTCTTTGCGTTACGCTGACAGTCCGGGACTCTGAGCATTTGGTTTCCATACCTCGTGGCCCTTAGCTCACTGATTTCCAACCTCATCCCAGATGATGCCTCTGCCGCTGGGAATAAACCTAAGTGTTTCTTGCCCCTGGATAGTGGCCTGTGAATTTTCTGCTATTTGAAGAAAGGCTTGACTTCACTCATCGCAAAGCCTCTTCTCTGTTGAAGGACACCACTTTTCTGTTTGTCCATAGTTCCTCACCACTTCTGTATGTCCCTGCAATTTCTAGCCATTGACGTCCAACACATTTTACTACAGGTAGAAACCTGTGGTCTCTGGATAGTCTCCTCAATGACAGCATTGAAAGGACAGAAGCACTCTTTTCTCTGTCTCAATCTGGTTACTATACTTCCTTCGAGAAATCCAGGTTTTCTTACATTTTTCACGAGGAGGATCCTCCTTGACTGGTGAATCCAGACTTTTCTGATCTCTCTGTTCAAAGGATGCAGAGCTCCACAAGCGTGTGTCCTGGCAACATCCTTGGGTTGGGTGGGGAGTAGGGGCCACACCACCTTGTGAGCTGGGCCAAATATATATACCCTCTCACCTTTACACTTTGGAAGGGGGCTCTGGAAAAGGGAATCAGAGAATGCTTGCTTAGTGAGATAAGAGCTAGACAGCAGAGAACAATAAAAGGACTTATATATGATCTCTTATTCAAAAGAGCTTTGGCAGGATGGAGCCTGGTTTTAGCAGCAGCCTGGGTTTCATTGTATGCCTTTGCTCTAGAACAGAGTGCATAAGAAATGTCAGTTTGCTGGAGGTTACCCATTAAACAAGGTAATTTGGATTGAGAAATATAATATATACTTTTTTAAAAATATAGGTAAATTTTCTTTTAAATTACAATCCTAATGCATGTTTATGTTTCAAAATGGTAACTCAGAATATATATGAATGTAAAATCTGCCATTTATCAGCAAGGCTCAATGCTAGGCTAGCCCTTGACATTGATAACTCTTCCAGTATCCCTAAATACATACTGGGACAGGTACCATGGTTATAGTGCTCTGTGTGCAGTATTTCTGCCTTCTTATAATTTTTTTTTACTTTAAAAGTTAGTTTATATTAGCATATAGCTGATTAACAATTTTGTGATAGTTTCAAGTGGACAGAAGAGACTCAGCCATACATATACATGTATCCATTCTCCCCTAAACTCCCCCCCTATTTATAGTGTTTTATGAAGGATAACTTTTAAGTGGCTGGCCAGTCACCTCTTAACAAACACATACAATTTTTCAGTACTGTAAATAATTATTCAGTGTAAGTATGCGTTCAGTTGTTCAGTCATGTCCGACTCTTTGAGGCCCCATGGGCTGTAGCCCACCAGGTTCCTTTGCCCATGAAATTTCCCAGGCAAGAATACTGGAGTGGGGTGTCACTTCCTACTCCAGGGGGATCTTCCCCACCCAGGGATCAAATCTGCATCTCTTATTATTCAATACATATTAAAACGTAAAGCATTGTATTTCTATGTCTGTTTGTGTTTCTCTTTTCTTAGGCTACGTTCATTGGAAGGGGCTTACTGAGCCAGCGGAAGGGACCAATTTGAGCGCCTAGGTTCTTGTTGTTGTTTAGTCACTAAATCGTGTCCAGCTCTTTGCGATCCTATGGACTGTAACCTGCCAGGCGCCTCTGTCCATGGGATTTCCCAGGCAAGAATACTGAAATGGGATGCTATTTTCTTCTCCAGGGGATCTTCCCAACCCCAAGATCAAACCTGCATCTCCTGGTTTGACAGGTGGATTCTTTACCACTGAGCCACCTGGGAAGCTTGAGTACCTAGGTAGATATCACCAAAGAGTTTTGTACTAATACACATTCTTACCTCTGCCAGCTATTTATTATGGAAATTTCTGTCAAACTTTTACCAGCACAGAAAACTTAAAAAAAAAATGTTTTGCCAGTTTAGTGGGTGAGTAAAATTCAGATATTGTTTTAATTAGCATTTGATTAGTTATGAGTGTGAATATTTGTACATATTTATTAGATTTTGTATTTCTTTAAAATTTCTGTGATCTTTTAATGATATTATCCTTTTGTTTTAATGATATTTTGTTTTATATTTTCTTTTTGTTCCTTTTCTTTATTTCTTTTGTTTTAATGATGTTATCCTCTGCCCTGTTGCTAAATTACTTTTCCCAAGTTGTGATTTTATTATTGTGAATGATGTTCCTTGACATAGAGGAGTTCTAATTGTGTAATGGCAAAATCTATGTAGCTTTTCTTTTGTACTTACTTCCATTGCTCTTATACTTAGAATGTTTTTCCCTCTCCAAAAATCTGATAATTGTTTACTTATATCTTTGTTTATGTATAGTTCTTTAATCCATCTGTTTCAGTTGTGTTTGGGGCTACTGTATGGTGAGGCTATTATTTGAGTTAGTCAATTTTTCTCAATTATTTGATGAATAACCTCTCCCATTTTTTGCTGTGCTTTCTTTACTAAGCTGGAATATATACTAGAGTCTATTTTAAGGCCGATTGCTCTATTTTATCAGCCTGTCAATTCTCGAACTACTGCCATACTGCTTTGTTTGATGTTGCTTGCAATATGTTTTAATTCCTAGTTAGACAAGCCTCCTTAACCTAAGTGCCCAGTTTTCCTCTTTTAATATATTCTTAATTTTTCACTTGTTATTCCTATGAATGAACTTTAGAATCACTATGTCATTAGGAAAGATAACATTGCTTATTTTTTGGTTTTCATCATGTCATTGAGTATTAACCTAAATATTGTCATTACAAAATCGTGATAGTATTTATTGTTCTTTTGTGCCATTTTTGTCTGTTTTATATTAGTGCTACACTGACTTCATAAAATGAATCTTTATATTCTTAGCTTTTGTTTTTATATTTGGAAAAATTATATAATATGAAATTATCTGGCTTTGTAAAAGTCTGAAAGTTATCACTAGTGAAATTTGCAGACAGTGAGATATCTTCAGAGGCCTTAGAGCTGGGTAAAATTTGCCACAAAATAATCATTTAATTCATTTTATCAAATTGATTAGCATAGTATTTTAAAATAATATTTTCACACTTATTAAAATCTTCCTGTTTTTATTTTTGTTTTGTTTCTACTTTTATATTTTGTTTTTTTCTGTTTACTTTTCATGTGTTCTCAAGTTGTGTTAAAAGAAAAAGCAGTTCTTGAATTTGTGTTTCAACTTTACTATTTCTGTTTTTAAAAATTTGTTCAATTCTCTATGCTTATCTTTAGAAAATTTTTTATTCTGTTTTCCTTGGTTTTGTCTTCAATATATTTTAATTATTTATAGTATAAATCCTTTGAAATGTATATACTTTGTCTATTTGTTTTTTCAAAGGCTAGTCATTCTGTAAAGGGCTCACATGAAATAATTGTGTTCTGTCCATTTTCTCTTATGCATCTTTACTTTATATATCTGTTGCATAAACTATATATTCTTTGATATCTTCACTGAAGGATGCACATTTTTATGTACTCTTTGACTCTTTTGGTATTATTTGGCCTTGTATCCATTCTCGTATAAATTTTATAATACTACCTCTATTTTTACTTTGTTTCTATTTCACTAGTAAATCTTTATTCATGTAAAAAAATTTAACCTATTTGTTTCCTTCTATTTTGGATATGTTTTTTTTATTATTAAGTCACAGTTGGATTTTTCTTAACCCAATCTTGAAGTCTTCACTTCATTTGTGTCCGACTCTGGACAACCCTATGGACTGTAGCCCAACAGGCTTCTCTGTCCTTGGGATTCTCCAGGCTAGAATACTGGAGTGGGTTGTCATCCCCTCCTCCAGGGGATCTTTCCAATCCAGGGATCAAACTCAGGTCTCCTGCATTGCAAGCAGATTCTTTACCACTGAGTCACCAGGGAAGCCCCCAATATTTTAATAAAAGAGGTTAAATCATTTAAATTTGTTGTTATACGTCTCCGTTAACTCATCCTGGATAACCACTTGGGATATCTGGGGGTTTTGCTCAGGTAGGGTTTCAGGGAACTGAATCTAAACGGTGACATGAGAAACGGCTACAGACCTGAAAACAAAGACAAACTCACACGTGGTCATGGGCGAGTTCATTTTGCAAAGGACCATTCTAGATGTCACGTCTGTGTGACTGATTGGAAACCTAGAACAAGAGCCAAATCAAAGAAGGTTAAAAGATCAAGACTCAAGTGAGGAGTGGGATCAGAAAACAGGGCTAGGAGAGTTTTGCTGAGGAGGAACACTGGGGAGACTCAAGCATTCTCAGTCCTTTACTGTAAGTGAGAACGAAAACAAAAACCATGTTAATACTGATGAACAACAACTCAGTTTCTTTTTTTTCAACCTCAAGGTCCATCCCGAGAGCATGGATTATTGCAGAGGCAGATGGAAGGAGGCAGCACCATCAGATACCAGAGAGGCCTGAGCTGGGGGTCAGTATGATTAGATTTTCTTCTTAAACTTGCTGTTGATGTACGGCACCCAGTCCAGAATCAGTTGCCAGGCAGTGCCCCATGCCAACCCCACAGTGCTCACTGCACCTCACATGCCTATCGTGGGAACCCAACTTCCAGGCAGCTCCCAGGAGTGTGGGCCCAGAAACCTGCTCAGCATCTTGGCACCATCCCAACTCAGGGTGATCCAGTCTCTGCTGGCCCAGGTGGCAGCAACTCATGCTTAGGCTAAGTATTGGATTAATTTTTTTCTTTTTTTAAAACATTTTGTATTGGAGTACAGTTGATTTATAATACAATATTGTATTTGTTTCAGGCGTACAGTAAAGTGAATCAGCTATGAATATATATATATCCACTGTTTTTTAGATTCTCTTCCCATACAGACCATTAAAGAGTACTGAGTAGAGTTCCCTATGCTATAAATAGGTCCTCATTAGTTACCTATTTTCTATATGTAACCTATTAACATTTTGAGGAACACTGAGAGCAAAAAGGCATTTGATAAAATTCAATATCTACTGCTAATTAAAAACTTGTCAAATGGAACAAAATTCTTTATTAACTTGTTAAAAATATCTACCTCGTATCAAATGCCAACATTGTTCTCTTTTTATTATTGGAGGAGAATTGCTTTATAACATTGTGGGGAAGCTCTGCTGTACATTGAGAATCAGTCATGCTGATGCTACTGCTGCTAAGTTGCTTCAGTCGTGTCCGACTCTGTGCGACCCCATAGACGGCAGCCCACCAGGCTCCCCTGTCCCTGGGATTCTCCAGGCAAGAACACTGGAGTGGGTTGCCATTCCCTTCTCCAATGTAAGAAAGTGAAAAGTGAAAGTGAAGTCGCTCAGTCGTGCCCGACTCTTAGCGACCCCATGGACTGCAGCCTACCAGGCTCCTTCGTCCACGGGATTTTCCAGGCAAGAGTACTGGAGTGGGTTGCCATTGCCTTCTCCGGAGAATCAGTCATATATCTCCCCTCCCTCCTGAGCCTCTCTCCTGCCCCTATTCAACCCCGCTAGGTCGTCAGAGAGCATCAGGCTGGACTCCGTATGTTAAACCGCAACTTCCGGCTATCTGCTTTACACTGAGAGTGTCTATTACGCATTAGAGTGTCTATTACGCCTGAGAGTGTATATGCGTCAGAGCTACTGTCCTGCGTTGTCCAACCCTCTCCTTCCCCCGCTGTGTCCACCAGACTGTTAGGTCTGCATCTCCGTTTCTTCTGTGTAAATAGGTACATCAGGACTATTTTTCTAGATTCCATATATACGTGTTAACACATGATATTTTTCTCTTTCTGACTTATTTCACTCTGTATAACAGGCTCTAGGTTCATCCCCTTCACTACAACTGACTCAAATGCATTCCTTTTATGACTGAGTAATACTCCGTTGTGTGTGTGTGTGTACCACATCTTCCTTGTCCATTTGTCTGCTGATGGACATCGAGGTTGCTTCCATCTCCTGGTTATTGTAAATAGTGCTGCAGTAAACGGGGTTCATGTGTCTTTAGAACTGTGACTTTCTCAGGGTATATGCCCAGTAGTGGGATTGCTGAGTCATATGGTAGTTTTATTCCTAGTTTGGTAAGGAATTTCTTGATAAATTTCTTTAGACAAAGATTTCCTATTAACCCCACAACTACCCTGTGAAATATGTATTTTATTCCAATTTTAAAGAGAGAAAAAAAGAGGCTCTGAGTAGGTGAGTAAATTTTCAGGACCAGCATTAGTAAATTGGAGAACCATTTTCAGAAACCAGGTTTTCCTGCCTCAAGCCCATGATTTGAACCACTGTGTTATTCCATTTTCTTCCCAAATTACAATTTTTCTTGGTTTTTATTTTCCCTATTTTTATAAATATAATATTCTTTTGAATTCTTCTACTTTGGTTTTTCAAAATCACAGTTTAATGTATAGGTTCTCTAATTATCAAATTCATGAATAATATAATAACTTAATTCATTCCTGTATAAGATGAGGAATTTAGTACCCTTCTAATTCTCCACATAACCTTCTTTCCCACATTCATTGCCAATATCATTTGGGATTATAAACCTATTTATTATTAGTTTTATTTTTAGTTATTTTAAGAAGTAACTACAACAAAAACTTTCCATCTGTACCAATATTCTATATACAGCATTTAAAAAAAAACTTAATTCTATACATTTGGCTTGGACTATTAAAATGTTTTTGAATCCACTTTTGATATTCTTGATTTTGTTTTGTCCTTAAGTAATATTTGTTCCATTTGAACCTATCTTTGTAAACTTTTCAAAAAAAGGGTATGGGGTATCTTTTTTGAACTCCTAATTAGAATAACTGAGAATGTATGTTTTGTTTTCTTTGAAGATTAACATCTTAGCTTGAGTTATAACCGTTTTCTCTTAGTATCTTTGCTCCTTTATCATCTGGCATCAGTCCTGTGATGCATTCTCAGATCAGCCTGTTTTCATTTGGTGATGAGTGAGTTTAATGTTTTGTCTAGATAGTTGAAGATTTAAAAAAAAAACCCTTCATATTCAAAGAAATTTGCTAGATTATATCAAATTGTGCATCTTTCTTCATTAATTTTGCCTGGAAATGGTACGCTATTTTAAATTGTACATTCAACTTATTTTCTCAGCTTGAAAAGTTTTCTTCCATCATTATTTTTCTTCAGTGTTGCAGCAAAATCATTTTAGTTATATCTTCCTCAAGAGGGTCCTTCTTATCCATATATTAAGTCTTTATTTACTTTGATCAACTGAATTACCCATCTTTTCTCTCATCTTGCTTTTTCTGTTTCTTTTCTCTACATTGATAGAAACCTAGAGCTTGATTCTGTATCATTTGTTTGGGTTTTCTGCAATTTCAATTCTGATCTTCCAAATCAGATTTCAATCCCATGACTTCAGGTTTATGTGAATCCAAATCTTATCTGTCAGCTTCCTTTCCAAATTCCTTTAGAATCTGAACCATCTAGCGGGGCAGGGTGACTTTTTCTTCTGTTTTCACTCATTTGTTCTCTTCCCAGTACTACTTACTGACCACATGGGTCCTGGCTCTTCTGGGGGCAGAACTATGGAGATGAAAGACACTGATCAGAGTCTGGACAGGGAGGAGGGCGGTGAGTGTCCTCAGCAGTGGGATAAATGCTAGAGCAGAGGCTGGCATAGGATGTAGGCAGTAGTGAGGCAATGGGGGAGTTGGCAGGGTAGTAGGGAGAGGGTAATCTTAAGGGCTTCCTGGAGGAGGTTGCACTTTTGGGGCATCTTAAGGTACTAGTAGGTGTGAGATGAAGAAAGGGGCGGTAAGGGCAAGGAAAGAGCAGGTGCAAAAGAAGGAGGAGAAAGCATGGTGAGCCCAAGGAACCACAATTAGTTAATTCTGGCCAGATTACAGGGTGAGAGCCCAGGGATGGGGAGAGGGTTAAGGTATTTTTTTAGCTTGCTAGGGCAGCCATAACAAAATATCACAGACTGGGTGGGGTGGGGGGGGGTGCATAACAACAGAAATTTATTTCCTTCCAGGTCTGGAGGCTGGAAGTCTGAGATCAAGGTGTCTGCAGGCTTCCTTTCCTCTGAGGCCTCTCTCTTGACTGGCAGATCCTGTGGCTCTATGCTTTCTGTGTCCTTAGCTCCTTTTCTTATAAAGACACTAGTCCTGTTGGATTTGGACCCGCCTATATGACTTCACTGTGCCTTAATTACCTGTCTAATGGCCCTGCCTTCAAATAGGGTCACGTTTTGTGTAATGAGGGGCTTAGGACATCAACATATAAATTTGAAGAGGAGGGCAACCAATCAGCCAGTGACAGGCAGAGACTGCCTTCTTGTTCAGTGTATCCCACCTGAGGCCCCCTCTCCTGTCACTCCACAGTGGAGGAGAATGCCCTGCAGGAGCTAGACAGGCTTTAGTAAGGAAGGTGGGCTGTGGGGAGGACCCTAACCTAAGGTGGGGTGCTCCTCCTAGCACCTGTTTATAATTTCTCTATATATTCTCATCTGTATCTAATTTCACACTCTCCATTTAGGGCTCAGGGGCACCTGAACCTTGTGGATTCCCTTTCATGGTCTTAGTCTATCCTCTCCTTGGAACCCTTTATCACTTAGATCAGTCCGAGAGTTAATGCATTGCACTGTGCTGTGCCTGCCAAGAGTACACAGGCTTAGAGCCCACCACCCCTTAGGAAGGCAGGCAGCTGTGGCCACTTTCTGCCAAACTTAGAACCTGTGAGACTCTTGCCATGATATTAGCCTCTGAGTCTCCAGCTTCCTTGGCTGGAGATGCTGTGATACCTTGCCGACATTCTCAGTGCTGGCTGATTTCATTTGCCTACAGTTGCTGTCAGTACCCATCCTTAGAATAATGCTACAAACATTGGCATGCATTGTTAAGAGATGAGCAGAGCTGAGATATTCCTTTTCTGAGAAAGAAAAGTAAAAGCGTGGTGTCAGTGAAAGGGGCTGAGGGGGGCACTTCCTGTTGCAAGAAGGATGTGCCCTGGTGGGCTGGAGAAGTGGGTCCCTGGGGAGAGTACCTGGAAAGAAGTTGTCTAAAAACTTGGACCCCTTCTGGGGTCCTGTTATTTTCCTGTTCTAGTCAAAAATATCAAGGTTCTTGGCAGGAGGTCTGTTAGACCCTGAGCAAGAAAATTTCCTTTATTTCCAAAGTAAGATATTCTCTCCACCCTTAAGAAGCTAATGGTTTATTTGCATACATTTTATTTACAGAAATATCAATTTGTTGTTGTATCCAGTCACCAAGTCGTATTCGACTCTCTGCAAGCCCATGGACTGCAGCACGCCAGGCTCCCTTGTCCTTCAATATCTCCCAGAGTTTGCTCAAATTCATGTCCATGGAGTCTGAGATGCTATCATCTCATTCTCTGCTGTCCTCTTTTTCTGCTCTCAATCTTCCCAACATTGGGGTCTTTTCCAGGGAGTTGGCTCTTCACATCCAGTGACCAAAATATTGGAGCTTCAGCTTCAGCATCAGTCCTTCCAATGAATACTCAGGATTGATTTCCTTTAGGATGGACTGGTTTGATCTCCTTGCAGCCCAAGGGAATCTCAAGAGTCTTCTCCAGCACCACAACTCAAAAGCATCAATTCTTGGGTGTTCGACTTTCTTTATGGTCCAATTCTCACATGTGTACATGACTACTGGAAAAACCATTGCTTTGATTATATAGAAATATCAATGAAAGTGAAAGTCACTCAGTCGTGTCCCACTCTTTGAAACCCCACAGACTGGGGCCTGCCAGGCTCCTCTGTCCATGGGATTCTCTGGGCAAGAATACTGGAGTGGGTAGTCATTCCCTTCTCTAGGGGATCTTCACAACCTAGAGATGGAACCCAGTTCTCCTGCATTGCAGGTGGTCTCTTTACCATCTGAGCCACCAGGGAAGTCCCAGAAATATCAGTAGAAGGTAGCAAATGGTGAGCTTCCTAGATACACTAATACTGGTAGATGTTTGCTTTTATTCCTTCTCCTTTATCACAAAACTCATTTTCCATAAATATAACATTTCTAAAAACCATAGTTTCTCATACCTATTCTCCACTTGGATTTGTTTCTTAAATTGCAACCACATTAATGCTTATCCTTTTTACTTCTTAGTTGAGTTTAAGATATATTCAAATTAAGACATATAATTAAAAATACAGAGCTATGGGTATAGAAAGCAGCAAACACAGGCTATACGGTAGAAAGGCATATGGATAAGGCTAATTGGAAAGTGGAGGTGGGGAGAGAAAAACCCTGAAGAAGGAGAAATAAGCTTCAACTCAGCCCAAATATTACTTTCAGGCCAAAGAAGTTGGCCCAGCCCCAATTCTATCCTTGGTTGACACAATACATGATTGGTGTATTTTCAGAAAAAGAAAAGAAAAATCCATCCATAGGGTGAGTATCTAAGCATCTATTTTCCATTCCAGTGACAATCAGAAATCATTCTTTGCATTTATTTTTCAACTTTGTATTTGCCTGTGAACAAAATTGAAGTTGGCAAAAGACAGTTCATGTGAATTACTTGAACAACAGTTTCTCATTGTGTTGAATTACATTGAGGCTGCTTGCTGTGAAATCTTGCCACAGTCCAGTAACAGTGGAAGATATTGTCATTTTTTTTTTTTCCATGCCCATGAAGTTAACCCACTTCTCTCCTACAGGAATGAATTGATGGTGCTTTTTAAAGCAGGAGAGAAAAGCTCTCCAAGTTCAAATCACTAAGCATATACATGCAGCTTCTTAATATTTTAGGAATAAAAAGTCAATTTATTTTCCCATGTCACTCAATCTTCTTTATGCTTCCCCTGGGTCAGATTTCCAGAGTACATGGCAGCATCTCAATGTTTGGAATACTTCTAACAGCAAAGTAAGGGCTCATGGAATCAGAGCCTCAGCTAGAAGATTTTTATCTGACTCTGAAAAGTCAGACTTTTCCCTGGTGATCCAGTGGTTATGACTCTGTGCTTCACATCCACGGGGCTTGGGTTCAATCCCTGACTGAGGAACTAACATTCCACATGCCATGGAGCATGGCCAAAAATTAAAAAAAAAAAAAAAGAGAGAAAGAAAAATCACCTAGTCCCAGAAAGGAGTTGAGAGGCTAAAATAATCCCAAGGGTTCTACAGTCATTCACATTCATACTGCACGCGTGTGTGGTCAGCTGTCTTTCTGTGGTCTGACTCGTGTGGTCAACTGTCTTTCTGTGGTCTGACTCTTTGAGACCCCATGGACCGTAGCCCACCAGGCTCCTCTGTCCATGGGATTTCCCAGGCAGGAATACTGGAGAATACTTTAGCGGGTTGCCATTTCCTCCTCCAGGGGATCTTCCTAACCCAGGGAATAAATGCAAGCCTCCTGTGTCTCCTGCATTGGCAGGCAGGTTCTTTATCACTGAGCAACCTGGAAAGCCCCATTCATGGTGACCGGTTCTAAATGCATCGTCCACCACTAGCGGGGCAGATAAATGAAAAAGGCTCCAGCCTAGAAATGGTGGCTGCATCATTCCTCCAAGGCCACAGTCAAGGTCGCCCAGTTGGTGGATGGTGTTTAAACTAATGTTTTGCTCATGACACGATGGTCAACTGTCCACTTCAGAAGCTGGTTGGAGGGGTCACCCCAGATCATAGGAAGCTTAATTTTTTTTCTTAATCTCATTCCCCCTCTTCCTCGGTGCTCCCCCAATTTAGGGTGGGAAGTACAGCTTTTAATTCCTGCCACTAGCTAGCCATGAGTTCCCAAAGTCACTTGCTGCTTTCTTTCCATGAGTAAAATGGGGTTAATAAAGATCTGCTCTCCACGCCGTGAGAGCTGAGTGAGACACAGGACCTCAGAGCACTCTATCAACACGTGCTCTACAGATGTGAAGACAGTTACCCTGAATATTCACTGGAAGGACTAGGCTGAAGCTCCTACACTATGGCCACTCGATGCGAAGAGCCGACTCATTGGAATTACCCTGATGCTGGGAAACATAGAAGGCAGGAGGAGAAGGGGGTGGCAGAGGATGAGATGGTTGTATAGCATCACTGATTCAATGAACATGAGTTTGAACAAACTTCCTTCTTTCTGACTGTCATGGGGCTAACTGATACCATGCAGGGCCTGTGGGGCTCCCGGGCACAAAGACTGTCTGTGTCCCCCATTTCTTTGATTACAGGAAACAGCTTTCATTCAGCCACCAAGAGATTCTCTGAGTTCCAAGGGAGAGATTCAAGCAGTTGTTAATTAGGGAAGGGAGGGGATGCAAGACCAGGGAGAAAGTCAAGAGCAGCCTTGGGGTAAGATCCTGTTTGCCCATCAAGAGATACACAGAACAACATCTTTGAGCTATTCTGGGCTTCCCTGATGGCTCAGATAGTAAATAATCTGCCTGCAACGTAGGAGACCTGGGTTTGATCCCTGGATAGGGAAGATGCCCCGGAGAAGGAAATGGGTACCTACTCCAGTATTCCTGCCTGGAGAATCCTATGGACAGAAGAGTCTGGCAGGCTGCAGCCCATGGGGTGGCAAAGAGTTGGACATGACTGAGCAACAACACTTTCACTTTCATTCTGCAGGTACTGAAATCCCCTCCAGGGGGGAGAAGTTAATGATTAATGATGGTATGCTGCCAACAAGTCTGTAGACCCCAGACCAGTTAGACCTGAGGGTTGACGATGCTGACTCCTGTTTACCTGACCACCAACCCATCAGAAGAATGTCCACAAACAGATCACACCCTCTTTGAGCAGTTATTATAAAACTTCTCACTCCCTTCCCCGAGCTGGGACACATGGTTGAGGGTGTTAGCCTACTGTGGCCCCTTTTGCTTGGCAAGGTAATTAAGCCAAAAACTACCACTTCACCCAAAACTTGGTTTCAGAGATTCAATTCAGCAATGGTGTGCAGAGAAGCTGAGCTTTCAGCCTCATAATGCCTGATTGCCTTCAGGCTGCTTTTGATTATTCTTAAGACTGTAGGCATTGAATTATTTTCATGGCAGCTTACCATTAACTGTAGAAGGAATCTACAACCCTACTCTAGAATCCTTTCTCTGACAGCAAAAGTGTTTGGTTTTTCTACAGACAGTTAAGTTTTATGTAAAATAGATGGTCAAAAATGAAAAATAGTCATCCCTCTTTTGGCATGTTCTCATTGTTGTTATAGTCGCTCAGTCGTGTCCACCCCATGGGCTGCAGCCTGCAAGGCTTTCCCGGTCCACAGGATTTCCCAGGCAAGAATACTAGAGTGGGTTGCCATTTCCTTCTCCAGGGGATCTTCCCGACCCAGGGATTGAACCCACATCTCCTGCACTGGCTACCAGATTCTTTACCACTGAGCCACCAGGGAAGCCCCTTCTGGACTGTACCGGAGGCAATGTAGTATAGACAGAGAGCTGGACTTGGACACAAGTCCTGTCCCTTTTGTGTGACACTGGGCTGGACACTCTACATCTCTGAGTTTCCATTTATAAAATAGCAACAATATGAGTCCCACCCTCCCCAAGAAACAGACCACTGGGTGATAAACAGACCACTGGGTGATAAACAAGATAATATATAAGGAGTTCCAAACTGGGGCTGTGAGAGCAGACACCTTGGTTTCAAATGCTGGTCCTGCCACTTATGGGATACTTGTGACATTGGTACATGTAGTTAACGTTTCTGGGCCTGTTATTTGTAAAACAGAGCTAGTAATAGTATCTAGTTTAGGGGATGGCCGAGTGGCTTCAACTGTAAATGGGGGTGAAGCACTTAGAACAACTCTTGGCCAGAGTCAGCACACAACAGACATTAGCTCTTGTTATCGCAAAGTATGTAAATAAGACTTGAGGACTAGACTGCACTTTAAAAGCTAGTTCAATAGTGACAAGGTCTCTGTTCAGAAGCAAGTAAAGGGTCTTAGCTTTGTAGCTCACATTCTGGAAGGCAGGGAAGCGGGCGAGCTCATCAAGGGTCGTCTTGGGAAAAAGTGATGAGGTGCTGTCATGATGCCAGAGTGATGGAGCAGGCTGAGGGTGTGCGAGGAGTGACCCATGGAAAACTTGGCTCTGAGTGAGGGGAGGATGTGGCAAGAAAGGGAGGGTCTTAAGGAAGGTGATAGTTTCTTGGGGAATGGGATAGCTGATAATGACAGGGGTCAGGGGCAATGGAAAAAGACCTCTGTGGTGAGAACCAATTCAGAGAGGAGACCGCCCAGACAAGGGGAGGGGAGAATCCGAAAGGGACACCAAGCCTAGCTGAGATCATGTCTGGGCCCACAGCAGGAAGCATCAGTTTGTATTTAAAAGGTATTGCAAGACATCACCCCCCACCATTACACCATTCCTTCTCACTCAAGTTCTTTGAGAGTAAGTAGAAATTATAAAAGTGTTAATTATGATTCAGTTTCAGATTTAAGCCTGCTTTGGTACCCAGCAGCCTAGAAGAGTGGGTCTTTTTCTTAAACACAGTTATTCAGTTCAGTTCAGTTCAGTTGCTCAGTCGTGTATGACTCTTTGCGACCCCATGAACCGCAGCATGCCAGGCCTCCCTGTCCATCACCAACTCCCGGAGTTTACTCAAACTCATGTCCATCAAGTCAGTGATACCATCCAACCATCTCATCTTCTGTAGTCCCCTTCTCCTCCTGCCCTCACTCTTTCCCAGCATTAGTGTCTTTTCCAATGAGCCAGCTCTTCCCATCAGGTGTCCAAAGTATTTGAGTTTCAGCTTCAACATCAGTCCTTCCAGTGAACACCCAGGACTGATCTCCTTCAGAATGGACTGGTTGGATCTCCTTGCAGTCCAAGGGACTCTCAAGAGGCTTCTCCAACACCACAGTTCAAAAGCATCTGTTCTTCGACACTCAGCTTTCTTTATAGTCCAACTCTCACATCCATACATGACCACTGGAAAAACCATAGCCTTGACTAGATGGACCTTTGTTGACAGAGTAATGTCTCTGCTTTTGAATATGCTATCTAGGTTGGTCATAACTTTTCCTTCCAAGGAGTAAGTGTCTTTTAATTTCATGGCTTCAGTCACCATCTGCAGTGATTTTGGAGACCCCCAAAATTAAGTCTGTCACTGTTTCCATTGTTTCCCCTGTCTATTTGCCATGTAGTGATGGGACCAGATGCCATGATCTTAGTTTTCTGAATGTTGAGCTTTAAGCCAACTTTTTCACTCTCCTCTTTCACTTTCATCAAGAGGCTTTTTAGTTCTTCACTTTCTGCCATAAGGGTGGTGTCATCTGCATATCTGAGGTTATTGATATTTCTCCCGGCAATCTTGATTCCAGCTTGTGCTTCTTCCAGCCCAGCGTTTCTCATGATGTACTCTGCATAGAAGTTAAATAAGCAGGGTGACAATATACAGCCTTGACGTACTCCTTTTCCTATTTGGAACCAGTCTGTTGTTCCATGTCCAGTTCTAACTGTTGCTTCCTGACCTGCATACAGGTTTCTCAAGAGGCAGGTCAGGTGGTCTGGTATTCCCATCTCTTTCAGAATTTTCCACAGTTATTAAGGAGAGGTTTTTCAAATGATTGGTTAAGCCCCCCCAGTGGACCAAGTGGAAGATGCTGAGTGCCTCCTGGTACTCATCAGTACCAGGAGTGTCCAGTCCTTTCCAGGCTTCACTGAGCTTCCAAAAGCCATCTGGGGACAAGCAGATCCTGTTGGTAGTGCACTGTGGCCCAAACTCCTGGTAATGATTAAAAAGAGTGGCTGCGAGGGAGGGGGGTGGGGGCAGACATTCAGACCAAGGCAAGGAAGGGGCCCGGCCACAAAGCTAGGGGAGGGGTGGGGACCAAGGCAGGCCTGTGGCTAGCTTCCCGTGGCCTTCAGCCTCGTGGCCTCATCGTTCTTCAGGACGGGCTCCAGGCACGCAGGCGTGCTGCACAAGGCCCTCTGCTGGGGTCGCTGCGACCCTGCAGCCGTCTAGACCCCTTGGCTGCGGGCGATGGATGAACCGCACGGCTCCGGATGGGTTAATGGAACTTCTCCCTCGCTGCGCTTCCTTTCTTTTCTCTCCTTTAGGTCTGGGACCTTTGAGCACACCCAGTGGCCTACGAGAGCAGGAGCAGAGGCCAGCAGGCTGCGGAAGCCTCAGCGGCTCTGACCTCCGGCGCGTCCCCACGGCCCAGAGCGCAACATCTGTCCCCAGAAACAGCCGGGCGGGCGGAGTTGGTAGGGGAAAGCGTCAACCCTTTCCTAGGTACGCGGTCTTCTCCCTCTTCCTAGAAACCGTTGCTCCCCTCCTAAGTGCCCCGAGGTTGGAGCTCTAGGTCCCCGCCCCGCGGGGGAGCCTCCGCACGCGACCTCGGCGCCCGGAGTTCCCCTTGCAGTACCGCCCAGTGTCCGCGGCGGCGCCCCGCGCTCCGCAGCGCCTTCTAGGGGCCGGGCACGGCCTTCGTGCCATCCGGAGCACCAGCTCCCTGACTCCGCAAGGGCTCCCCCTCTCCCGCGTGCTTCGGGCCACCCGGGCCCTCCCAAGCCTCGGCTGGGGGGCCGCGCTCTGCGCCCCCAGGCCGGTATCTTCACGCCTTCCCCCGGGGCGCACGGGTGGCGCGGAGCGGCGCGGCGGGCGCGCGCAGCGGCGATCGAGGCCGGGGCCTCGCGTTAGAAGAGGGGGAGACGAGGGCAGGCGCGGCCCGCGGGCCCCAGCCAGCGGGCGATGGCAGCGGCGGGCGTCCGCGGGCGGCGAGGCGGCGGCGGCGGCGGGCGGCGAGAGGAGCCCCTGTGATTGGCACAGCCCGAGCCGGAGGAGGAGGCGAAGGGAGGGCGGAGGAGGAGGAGAGGAGGAGGCAGGGGCGAGCGCGGCGGCGGCTGCGAGGAGCTGTGCCTTCCACCTCTCCAGCCCCGGCAGGACGGGGGCGGCCGCCGTGGGCCCGGGGCGGGGACAGCACGCAGCCTCGCCGCGCGCACCCCCGCCCGGCAGCGGCCCCGACACCCAGCGCAAGCGGGAAAGCGGCGGCGGCGGCGGCGGGGGAAGGATGCAGGCGAAGAAGCCGGGCGGCTCGTCGGGCGGCGGCCGGAGCGGCGAGCTGCAGGGGGACGAAGCGCAGAGGAACAAGAAGAAGAAAAAGAAGGTGTCCTGCTTCTCCAACATCAAGATCTTCCTGGTGTCCGAGTGTGCCCTGATGCTGGCGCAGGGCACGGTGGGCGCCTACCTGGTGAGTCTCCCGTGCCAAGTCCGCCACGGGCCCCTTCCCCAGCTCGGCTCCCAGGTGCCCGGCTGGCAGGAGGAGGGGGCAGCCCGGGCGCCGGGGGGCAGGCGGGCATGACCTCCGCCCGGCGACGAGGTTGGCGAGTGGTGCAGAGGCGGCCGCCGGGGGAGCTGCCGGCCCGGGCTGCTGGGCGAGCGGGGAGCCGGCGGGACCGTGGATGCCGGCAGGAGCTGGGGGGACCTGGGGAAGAGAGGCAGCGGGCAGGTGGGCGTGAAACCATCCCTCTCCCCTACTCTAAAAACAGCCAGAGGGTGAGTTCTGGAGCACCCCTGGAGGGGAAGGCATCGCGGCTTTCAGGTGACCTGCACATGGAAAGAAAAGCCCGTTAGCATCTCGCGTCCTCTACTCCCCATCCTAGCCGCCTGGAGAACAAATCCATTATGCATCATTTCTCCCGGTGCTTTCTCCATCCGCCAATTACGGAGGGATTTAACAGTTTAGAGGAAAAGGCGCCCAAGTGTGGGGCGCTGGTCCGAGCTGGGGCTGCAGGGGGAATGCTCCCACTTCGTATCCCATTAGCCATCTCTCAGCGTCTGGGATAAAGTTACAGGACCTGGAGAGCAGCTGTGAGTTTGTGTAGTTCTGCCGCCCACTCGTAGACCTGAATTCCCCACCGTGGTCTCTCTCCTGTATAAGGAGGTGTTGCGCCATGGTGCGCATTGTACACGGATTCCATCTGCCTTCTGAAAGGGGGTATTCATGTTCAAATAGCCAGGGGTGCATAACATATCAGAGGAAACAGCTTGTAATGACTCAGCACTGGCAAATACCTGCTTTACCCGCTGTCTCCTGCCCCGCGCAGGTGGTCCCAACTTGGGTTTCAGAGAATGCACTTCCAGAGCCGAGTATTGTCTTGACTAAACGGGATTTTTCAGAGTGTAGAGTGTTAAGGCATTTCTTGACTATTGACCTGAAACTGAAATCAAATGTCATAGACTTTGAGTGTTAGTGAGCAAGTTTGATGGAGACAGAACTGGACAAGGTTTTGGCTGTTGAAGCGCCACATCCCCAGATAGAGCCATGCTTTGCACGATGGTCCCATTAATCCCTGGCCTTTGGGGTGCAGTTAATGAGGGCCAGTCGCTGGTTGCCCTGTACCATTCCTCAACAGTCTCCTAAGACTTGGGGCTTGCTGTCAGAGGGAAGTACAAGCAGGCTAGCTCTCTGGTGTGGGGTAAAGTCAGTGATGTGGGTACGAGAGGGCTGTTCAAACTCAGCTCTGTTCCTGGGGTGGCAGACTTAGCAGGGCTTCTGAAAGTCAAATGCATTTTCTATGCTCTGTGTCAGATGAGAGGCGTTTAGATCCCAGTTCCTGCCTGCATCCGTCACATGTATGCTGCTGGTAAGCCCTGTAGCCAAAAGCACATTTTCTTTTCCGTTTAGATTTTTGTTTTACAAAATGCACTTGTAGTTTGAACGCATAGTTGCAGACAGTACCTGAGGCCTTTGCAGTTTTGGAATTAGGGAGGGACTCTGTCTGGGGGTGTGGGGGGAGCGTGTCAGTATATCAGAGTGTCCTTGGAGGAGTTTAACTGTTAAAATATTAAAAGAGACGTATATCACTAAGACGCAAATGCACAGTAATAAAAATACCTGTAGTTCTGTATATGCAAAGTATGTGATACCTAAACCAGGGCTGTGTATATCAGCAGCTGCCTCCAGTTTTTAACAGTTTGCCTCAAACCAGTTTTGCTCAATAGAGTGGGTTATTCATGTTCCGTATAATAGTGTCTAATGTTGGCAAAAGCTGAATTTTTTGAAGTATACAGAGTGTTATGGGTTTGGGAATTTGTGGACACAGATCTGGAAGCTCACCATTTATAAATTATTTTACATCTAGGGAAAAAAAAATACCAAAAGAACTTTTCACACCACAAATGATAAAGGCATGGGCCTAGTTTTAGCTTGCAATGGTTTAAAGCTTTTGGAAAGAAATGAAGCTGGGCTTCGATCAAATGAGTGGCCTAAGCCCCTTTACGAAGTTAGAAAGCAGAGGACTGGTGGATACTAGTGGCAGGGCTGGCGCTGGGAGACAGGAAGTTGACTGTGATCCCAGAATTGGTAAGGAATTGAGTCCACCTGCTGGGGGCCTCTCGGCATTTCCAGCCTGGGCTGAGGGAAAGCCTGGTTCGAGGCGTATGCTAACTGGAGTCAACAGGTGACTGGCAGAAAGCAGATGGAGGCCCAGGAAAGGAGTGGCTTAGGAAATTGGGTTCATTATGATTACTAAGAATGGAGGCATCCGTTGCTTGGGACTCCACCTTGCTTGGCTGATCGTGGCTGTCCGTTGCCACATGAACCTCATGAAGATTAATAGTTTGCTTGCCATGAATTGGATTGCGATGGCTTTTGCTCTTTCTGGCCGCTCCTAATTTTCTTCTTCATCTGCTATTTGGAAGGTAGAATTAAAAGCTTGTGGTACCCGCAGTGATGTGAGACTTCTTCATGGCTAATTTGAGAAGGAAACATTATAGAAGGTTTGCTAGAAAGGCTTTCTTAGGAAACCTGAGAACCTATGTTTGTAGGCAGTCACACCCATGGGGTCCACGTGCAATAGGTGATCGTGCACACAGGGTCCACGTGCAAGGTGTATGTTCTCTGGGATCTTTACACTGTCAATCAGCTTGTCCCTCTGAGGAAACATTTTCAGATACCGGTGAAGGGCACACCTGGGGGCCCTGCTCACTTTCGGGAAGAGAAGGGTAATGGCAGATTCTCTGCCTATGATATTATTTCCTATTTGATTTCCAAGTCCGTGTCATTTACTATGACATTTACTACCATATTATTTCATCTTCCCAGGTGCCTTTTTTTTTTTTAATATTTGGAGGCTTCATTTCACTTCTCCCTTTTCTTTCTGAAAAGACAGATGACCTAGTGTCTTTGCTGAAGCTGTAGAAATGAAGCAGGAAGTCACCTGTGATTTGAGAAGCACCTTTGAAAAGCTGGACTCTGTGTGTGTGTATCTGTGTCTGTTTTCCCTTAATAACCTGTACATGCTCAAGGTAGACCCACATGGGAGAAAATCGCCCATTGTTAAGCGAGGCAGGGGACAGGCAACTTTTGGCCCCGGGGATCGGGTCTCCTGGGGCAGTGCAGAAGGGCTGAGACCCTGATGCCTAGACTCGATGGTGATCATGATGTAGATAAAGTGACTCCGGTGCAACCCAGGCCAGCCGGATTCTGAAATCTCTTACCCTTGCCAGCGTTTAACTGGAAATTGTGCTGCACATAAGCCAGCAGTCACAGGGACGGTCTCTGGTAGTCAACTAAACCACCTGACTGGCTAGGAAATTTTCACACTGAGTAGGACACGACTGACATGACTTCGCAGCAAGAAGAGGGGACCCATTCCATTTGAACATCACTGTGTGCAGAAGAGAGAATGCAATTTAATTTTCCTCTCCTTGGGTCTTTGCTTCGGGTGGCTCCAGTCTGCACTGACCTACTTGCAAGGATGTAACATCTGTTTAAGTCTTGGGCTGTTTGGAGAAGACACAGGCCTGTGGAAACTGCATGGAGAGAAAGGTGTATTGTGCGCGCTTGATGGAGTTTGGTGGAGACCCGCTGGGATAGTCCAAGCCGTTCACCAAGGGTAGCCCTGCCTACAGAGGTTGATGTGTGTTCTCAAATGACTGAGGACTGGAGTTGATAAGGATGTGTGCAGGAAATTAAAACCTCGGACACCTCTGGGCTCTTATGGATGAGATTCAATTACAAATGCATTTGAATTTCTTCAGGATGAAAACCTAAAAAGGCCAATTTAGTCTCTGGGTGGGGCACACAGGAGGTTCTTGTGAACCAGGGGTGAGGATGGAGGATGTCCTTGGGTTTTTTGTGTTTTTTTTTGCAGCTTGTTATTAAAATAATGTAGGATCTTCCTTGGCAGTCTGGGGCTTAGGACTCTGTGCTTCCACTGCAGGAGTCATAGGTTTGATCCCTCGATGGGGAAGATCCCAAATGCCATGAAACAAGGCCAAAATAAAAAATTTTAAATAGTTTATTTTTTTTTTTGACGTATACTTGATTTTTATTGAAGTATAATCTAGCTTTTATAGTTGTTAAAATAAATAGTTTATTTTTTATTGAAGTGTAGTTTCAGGAGGACAGCACAGTGATTCAGTTTTCCTATGCATATATATTCTTTTTCAGATTTTTTTCTGTTACAAGGTATTACGAAATGCTGAGTGTGGTTCCCTATGCTGCACAGCGGCTTCTCCCTGCTCTCTGTTTTGTTATACAGCAGCGTGTGTCTGTTAGTCCCCACTTCTGCATTTACCCTGCTTCCCCGCTTCCCCCTTTGGTTATCATAACTTTGTTTCCTTTGACTGTGAGTCTCTGTTTTGTGAAAAAGTTGATTTTTTTTCTTAGATTCCACATATAAGGGATATCATATAGTATTTGTCTGACTTGTTGTTCAGTTGCTAAGTCATGTCCTACTCTTTGTGGCCTCATGGACTCCAGCACGCCAGGCTTCCCTGTCCTTCACTGTCTCCCAGAGTTTGCTCAAACTCATGTCCATTGAGTCAGTGGTGCCATCCAATCATCTCCTCCTCCATTGCCTGACTTGCTTCTCTGTGTTTAGAGTTATGCAAAAACGAAGTCTGAGGTTTCGGTGACAACAGAAAGAGACGGATGACTGTGTGAACAGGGTTCCATCTCACTGCCTTTGGTCACCTTTTTCTGAGGCCTGAGAGCATTCAGTGAGCTTACAAGGTGAAGCAGCTGGATTTGTTCTATATATATATATATATATATATTATTTCTAAAGCATCATTGTGAAGATTTTTTTTTTTTTTTGCATATCTAACCCAGAAGCAGACAGCTGAGAGACAATTTTTAAAGTCCTTGTCAAATTAGTATGATGACTAAGGCAACTGTAGTTTCCTTAATCAAATTATTTTACACACTTTTGGTTACTCAAAGTGAAAAATTCCCTTCCATTTGCATAATTACTATATAGCCCCAGGTAGGAAGAAAAAAAATTACCCTGATTTTTTTTTTTTTTTCTTACAGCTTGGTTGAAAATGTTTAGCTAATAATCACTTAAGGGGAAAAAATGTTTCTGACAATTCCTTTCAACCACCTTTGCATACATACCTCAGTTTCCCTGGGGGTTTCCTTTTGTGTGTTTAGCAATCGAAGAAACGGAATTAGTTGTGAAGGGACCAAGAGCTGTTTCCTGAATTGGGTAACTCTCTGCACTTCAGTTTTAGGTACCTTCCAAAGAGGGCAACCCAGAGGCCTCTCTGCAGCGGCCCTGCCTTGCTGATCAATTTCTCAGCATTTAAATTCACCTTTTTGCTGGCTGCCTGAACGTTGTCGTTCTGAAACTGCATAAGTTTCCTCTTGTGCCAAGGCCACCTGGGCAAGAGTCTCTCTGTGACTTTCTCTTGCTCTTCTTATGAAAGCAAGCTTGGTGGTGCTGTCTTGTCCAGGGACGGAGTTCACTTAGCAGACTGGCCGGGCATGAGTAAGTGTAATGTCCCCAAAATGATGAGGTTACAGCTGCCTTCCCTATATAAGTAGGCCTGGGAAAAAAAAGAAAAAAAAATTCTGTGAATGTTGTTGGCTGGTTAGAAAGAGAGAGAGAGCAGAGATTGGCATTGGTTTCAGGGTCTGTGCCAGGCCTCCTGCAGAGGCTGTGAGAGCCACAGGGACTCATGCTGAGCTGCCCCTGGTCCTTGGATTACAGGGGGCTGGGCCTGCCAGGTAACTGTGGGCAGATGAGTGTGTACAAGGTGGGGAGCCTCTGTTGCCGTGGAGAGTTCCACTCTAGACAGTGGCCTTTTTCTAGCACCTTACTTCCAAATCCATAGACATATTTCACTTGCACAGATTTACCTGCTCACATCATGGACCCACCATGTTCCTATGAAGCAGAGTCAAAATGTCCATTGTTGTGTCTTCTCATCACTTCTGCTCACCTGGATTTTGTAGTTGTTGTTTAGCCACCGAGTCACATCCAGCTCTTTGTGACTCCATGGGCTGTAGCCCACCAGGCTCCTCTGTCCATGGGATTGCCCAGGCAAGAAGACTGGAGTGGGTTCCCGTTTCCTTCTCCAGGGCTTCTTCCCAGATCAGGGGTCGAACATGCATCTCCTGTGTCTCCTGCGTTAGCGGGTGGGTTCTTCTGACTGAGCTACCAGGGAAGCCCAGAGTTTGAGGTACTGTGTGCTTAGTCACTCAGTTGTGTCTGACTCTTTGCGATCTCATGGACTGTAGCTCGCCAGGATCCTCTGTGCATCAAATTCTCCAGGCAGGAATACTGGAGTGGGTTCCCATGCCCTCCTCTAGGGAATCTTCCCAACCCAGGGATGGAACCGAGGGCTCCCTCATTGCAGGCGGATTCTGCACTGTCTAAGCCACCATATCCTGTGCGTTTGTGTGCATTACCCATTTATACACATGTTCTTATACAGGGTTATATCCACCACATATGGTATTTGGGGGGCACATGCAGGGACATTTTGGGGGTAATTTTGACTATATGGAGCCCAGGTGGATTTAGAACTGAGTCTCCCCTGAAGACAAGTCTCCTGTGTTTTGCTCCCTCTCTGAAATGCCTTTGGTAATCTGTAGGCCAGGAAGATGGCATCCTTGTTCTTTCCGTTTAGTTTTGCTTCCCGTTTCTCTAAGTCTGCAAAACAGATGGCACACAGGACGCAGTGTCATCGGTGACTCTGCGTCACAGAGTGAGTGAGTTGATGAGGTTCTAGGACGCTTGTATTTGACGTGATCTGAGTGCTCAGGTGTTTCTGTGAGAAACAATATTGCTCAATGATACAAAGTCTAAGTTAAATGGTTAAAATTCTCAGATGGAGAACAGCAAGCACTCGTGACAGCTGTGACTTATTGGTTGAGCATCTGAAAACCCAGGATTCATTCCTGTTCTCCTCTTGCCAGCTCTGTGAGCTGGGGTTGATCACTTCACCTCTCTGTGCACTGATGTTTGATTTTGAAACTCATAGTGTTTCTGTGAGTATTAACTCAGTCAGCATACATAAAGCACTCTGAACACAAACATGTGGTGAAAAGTCATGAAAAGTGAAAGTGAATTCACTCAGCTGTGTCCGACCCTTTTCGACCCTATGGACTGTAGCCCACCAGGCTCCTCCATCCATACGGTTTTCCAGGCAACAATACTGGAGTGGGTTGCTGTTTTCTTCTCCAGGGGATCTTCCCGACCCAGGGGTCGAACTCAGGTCTCCCGCATTGTGGGCAGACTCTTTACCCTCTGAGCCACAAGGAAATCCCAAATAGTCAATAAATACTAGCTATTATTATTATTAATATAATATGGTTATACATATTTACATAAGAACTATGTAGCCCCAACCAATGAGAAATGAAATTATTTTGGTCAAACTTCTGGTTTGGTTTAGTGTATCATACATTCAAATCATTTCCTGTTTTGCTGTGCATTTTGTCTGGGAGGTGAAAAGTTTTTAAAAGCAAGAGATAAGTACTAGTAAATAAATTGCTATTTCTGTTCATTCCCTTATTATAAGTATAACAATCCATTTCATCTTGTTGTTCAGTTGCTAAGTCGTGTCCGATTCTTTGCGACCCCATGGACTGCAGCACACCAGGCTTCCCTGTCCTTCACTATCTCCCAGAGTTTGCTCAAACTCATGTCCCTTGAGTTGGTGATACCATCCAACCATCTCATCCTCTGCCACCTCCTCCTCCTCCTACCCTCAATCTTTCCCAGCATCAGGGTCTTGTCTAATGAGTTGGCTTTTCACATCAGGTGGCCAACATGTTAGAGACTCAGCTTCAGCATTTCATGTTACAGATGCTATAAAAATTATTAGTCACATGGGAAGAGAAATCCACTATATGGTTCTGCTGGCCATTTACAGTCAGTGGGTACTTTGAAGTGAACAGAGAAGGGACGGCACATGGCGAGCTGGGAGGACAGGTGCTTCTCTATGGGAGGCCCTGAGGATCTTTGCTCTGGTTTGTGGCCACAGGGTAGAGAAGATTGGGTAGGTCTTCTAGGTTTGTAGGCAGCTGAGAGGCAGGTAAGAGAACATCGGACTTAGAGTCAAAAAGACCTAGGTTTGAACCTGGACCTCTTCCTTACTTGCTCCCAGTGACTTGACTTCTCTGAGCCTCAGTATTCTTATCTGAAAAATGGGATACTGAGAGAGCCTATCTTACAGATGGTTGAGAGATTGAAATTCAGGGACACATGATAGAGTGCTTCTTGTAGGGTGCAGTGTTCAATAGCTGCTTTACCAATAATGGCAAAGCCCTACTCGCTGACCTTGACACAGCAGACATCCCTTCCAGGGACCTGAGGGTGTGGGCTGTTGTGTGTTCAGTTCAGTCGCTCAGTTGTGTCCGACTCTTTGCGACTCCATGAATTGCAGCACGCCAGGCCTCCCTGTCCATCACCGATTCCCGGAGTTCACTCAGACTCACGTCCATCGAGTCGGTGATGCCATCCAACCATCTCATCCTCGGTCGTCCCCTTCTCCTCCTGCCCCCAATCCCTCCCATCGTCAGAGTCTTTTCCAATGAGTCAACTCTTCGCATGAGGTGGCCAAAGTACTGGAGTCTCAGCTTTAGCATCATTCCTTCCAAAGAAATCCCAGGGCTGATCTCCTTCAGAATGGACTGGTTGGATCTCCTTGCAGTCCAAGGGACTCTCAAGAGTCTTCTCCAATTATTTCCTTAATTGGAGATCTGTTTCTCTGGATGAAAAGTAGCCACATTAAGGCTTCCTGGGGTGTTGGGAGGTGGACGGGGGCACATATGTTGTGGACATATGCTACCCTCCAGGCAGCCTTGTTCAAGATGTGCAGCCTCAGAGCTCAGCCCTGGTTGCAGGGAAGGGCTCAGGTCCCAGTTAGCACCCACTGCCTTCACCTTAGTCCTTTTACAGTTCTAAGCAGTGATGCCAGAAGCTCAGCTTCTCTGCACACTGGGGCTGAATCAAATCTCAGAGACGGAGTGTTGGGTGAAGTAAAAGAGAATAGCTTTATAGTTTGCTGAGCCAAGGGGGCAGCAGTGGGCTAATGCTTTCACAACCATGTGTCCCAACTTGGGGAAGACAGAAGTTTTACAGCAGTTGCTCAAAGAGGGTGTGATCCACTCATAGACATTCTTCTAATGAATTGGTGGTTAGGAGTCCGTATCATCAACCTTCCAGTCCAACTGGTCCGGGGTCTGCATGCTGGTGCAGCCTACCATCATTAATTGTTAATTTCTCCCATTGGAGGGGGTTTCAGGCTCTATAGAATAGCTCAAAGATATGGTTGTGTGTATGCCTTGATGAGGAATCAGAATCTTGCCCTAACGCTTCTCTTAACTGTTTCTCCTCGGTCTCACATCCCCTTCCTTCTCTCATTAACAACTGTTTGAATCTGCCCTTTGGAACTCAGGCAAGGTCATGGAGGCTGCGTGAAGGTTGTTCCCTGTAATCAAAGGGATGAGGGACACAGAAAGGCCAGGAGCCCTGCAGGACCCTGCTTGGTATCAGCAGGGCTCAGCAGACACAGTTGAGGGCAGTTCCCTGATTGTGGTCCTTTTTGGTTTCTCGGAAGCAGAGCAAAGGAGATTCTGACAGTCTTAATGCCCGTTTGGTGGATGCGTCCATCAGGGCCTGCGGCTTGTGGGGGTCACACAGCAGGGTACTTACCGCCTGGTGCCACTCTCCTCCTGCCAGTGGTTTTGAATCTTCTCGCCCCCAGCCAGGTCAGTCCGGTCCTTGGGAAGGACAGGGCTTGAAATGGGCCCTTCTCAGTCCAGCCAGTTGCCATGTTTATTTTAGGTGACTTCTTAGGTTCACCTTCAAATGCCACAGGCGTCGCAAGAACACACACGCTGAGGACCCATGAGCCCCAAACCCTGGTGGCTCCCTGAGGAAGGAACCTCTCAGCTTTCTAAAGCACTGAACTCTCTGCAGCCACAGTTGTGGAGTGAGCGAGCACAGAGCCCAAGAGACTCCTTTCCGGGGGTTTCGCCACAACATGCAGAGCGGAAGTGGCCCGTGGCCCATTGGATGTGGGCAGACTCTCTGTCATCGACTCTTCCCAGCTTCTTTCTTTCGGTTCTTCTTTGTGACTTGAGTCAAGCCCTTCTGAAAAGGGAAGCCCTTTCTGACAGACTGTTTAGTTGCTTGCTGTTTAGTAGAGATCATGGTAACCCAGCCACTTCTTAAATGACTGGATATTCCTCTCCAAACAGGAAAGAGTTATTTCACTGGCTAAGTTATGAGAGTTGGACATTAGAATTTTCTCACTTATCCCTTCCAGTCCACACTCGTTGGAAATACTTGATGGCAGGAGGCAACATAGGTTGCTGTGGGCCCTGCTGTTTGAAGCAGGGGCAGCGGGGAGGTGTAGGCCCATTCTTCCCTTTGCCGTCATGATGATTTCCGCTATAAATACCCTGACAATGGCCCTTCAGTACCTCCTCCTTTTGGGGATGTCTTATCCCACCTGGCATCTTAAGTTACAGGTAACACAGTCAAAGAGGGCACTTCTATAAGGAGAGAGTCTTACTTCCAGGTCAGCTTCGGTTGGAATCTTTGCCACGAGCTGGCTGTGGCCTCAGGCCCATCCAAGGAGACAGTGGTGTGGCACTCTCTTCACAAGGATGTGGCAGAAGGTCCCAGCTGTGGGCAGTAGCAAGGGCCATTCAAAAGCCCAGAGTGTGCCTCTCTGTTCACGTCTCTATTCATCCACGCTCCCTGTGGGAGTTCTGTACTGCGTGCAGATTCTAATTCGTCTGGCGGCTTGCCCTTTGGGACAGGTCTCTGGATAATGAACTTGGCTGTCCAGGTAACCCTTGAAACCACAAAGCCTGTGTGGCTGTCACTTCTGAGTCACCTAAAGCTGTGTAGTGTTAGCAGAAATAGGAAGCTGAGCAGGCTTTCAACAGACAGTCCTGGGGGCTGTAATGAAACGATACAGAACAGAATAGCCAGTTCCTTCCTGCATCTCTGTTCACACAGCCACAGGAACTGGAGAAAGATAGAAATGAGTCTTTTCACCTCTATTTCTACACTTGCAAGGTTGGGGAGGGAAAGCAGTGGCCAATGATGTTTTTCAGTTAAAGACGGTTGTAAAATGTTCCTGCCAATGGTGTTGTCTTTCCCCACACCTTTGGAAAAGGCTCATGTAAAATAGGCAGGCTGTTTCTAATTGTTGGCCCCCTCCCCCCTTCTGGCTGTGAGTCTCCATTCTCAGCTGACTGGAATGAGAAATTACCACCTTGAATATAACCAAGTTGAAATTGGAAAGCCGCCCTCTAACTGATTATGTAAGCTTGAAAGTACTGTACCTGAAATCTCATGTTTGAGAATTCCCTTAATGAAGATAAAAATCTCAAAGCAGCACGGACGCACCTGTTTTTATTATGTAAGATTCAATTATTGTGATGCAACCTGTATAATAAAGAATGGTGTTGATTAGTTCAGCTCTCGGTTGACTTTTTGGGTCAGAGAATTGTTTGAATTAGACCCACAGAGGCGCTGAGAGCTCTGCCCCCAGGCAGTCGGCGCCCTGCTTCAGCACCAGCACCCCCCTTTCTCTCCAGGGCTGCAGAGGCTTAACCTAGGTCTGTGGTCACCAAGTGCTTAACGTTGCAGGAGGTGGATGTCCATCAAGATTGGCCTCAGAGATGGCTCATGCCATTCAGCAGAACGTGCGGGATGATCGCTGTTGCCTGGAGTGGGCTTTATCTTCGGTCATTTCATTTCTTGAAGCACTGCCATCTTGGCACTTGGGATGTTGATGGCACGTGGGGTGGACTTTGTCTTGTTTGCTATAATTGGCCTGTGTTTCAATGTGGCTCATGACATCATCCTCTTCTGGGAGCCATACACGAGGTGGGTACATAGCACAGCACGCTCCAGGGTCAATTTCAGATTCCCAGTCCCCTGAGTTGTAGCCAAGGAGGTTATTTTGTGGCCGTGGTGAGTACTGGAAAGAAAAAGACGTAAAGGGAACGAGACCAGTTGAAATAGCTACAGAAGAGCCTCAAACAGAGCTCCCTTGCAAAAAATTTAAGGCAAGACTCACAATGTGGTGCGTTGGGTGGCCTCCCCAGTGCTGGTAAAAACTGTGTTGGTTGCAAGGCTTAATGTACCAACAACAAGTTCTTCAGCCAGTCTGCAGGAGGCTTTCTTTTGGAAACAAACAACAACAACAAAAAGATAAATTAGTGCCTTCCCTTTACCTTTGTCGGGACTTCCCTGGTGGCTCAGGTGATACAATGCTTGCAATGGAGGAGACGCAGGTTCAGTTCATGGGTTGGGAAAATCCCTTGAAGAAGGGAATGGCAACCCACTCCAGTATTCTTGACCGGCGAATCCCATGGACGGAGTAAGCCTGGTGGGCTACCATTCATGGGGTCACAAAGAGTTGGACAGGACTGAGCAACTAACACTTTCTCTTTACCTTTGCCAGTGTGGTGGAAATGCATATAAATAGATCAAGAAGTCCTCGAGCAGTTCTGCAGCTTTGCTGGCTGCAGCTGGGGAGGTCTGCCTTGCTGCCGCTGGACTCATAGCGGCGCATGGAGCCAGTAGCCCTTGGGCTCAGTCCAAAGGTAGCCCGTGGAACTTGTGAGATGCACAGGTGGATTGATGGTCTAACGGGCCTGTGTCCTGAGGTTGGCCTTGGCCTGCGTGGGAGCCCCGATCTTACGTCTGTGTGGAAAGCTCTATGTTTGTGAATTACTTGCATATTCAGCAGAATCAGGGCCCAGAAGTAAGTCACTTACCTAAATGTGCTCCAGAGCTGCCAACAGTAGCCAGCCGGCGTGAGCAGGTAAACAGGACAAGTTTTATTTTGGAACATTATGATTAGAAACATGTATAATTAAAAATAATGTTTTGGTGAATGCTGGGGGTGGAAAACACTCATTTCTCTCACTGCCTTTTAAAGCATCCCTTCTTTTTTTCTTTTAAATAGAATTGTTTCCTGATAGGAAACACTACCTGTCCTTAATCTAGTGAATAGATAAAAATATATGCATTTATATTTACCTGTCTTCTGACACTTTGGATTTCCTTGGGGAATGTTTTCGTCATTTAAGAATAATAGTACAAATGCAGCCAATTAAAAATAACCCCAGGGTCCTGATGCCCCAAGCCATCAGGGAAACAATTCCACACAGCGAGTAAAACATTTCAGGTCCTTTGCTTTAAGAAAGCTGAGAGTTCTCGCTGAGGCCTGTCACCTTCGCGGTTGCCTGTCTCTCTGTGCCGGCTGAGACCAGTGAGGGTCACGGTGGTCAGCTCAGCTCTGTCGCCTCCTGCTCACTCATTCATTTTTATTCTGACCTCCCCGCACTGGCCCCTGACCCCAACAGAACCAGGCTTCGCCAGCCTGGCAGGATGTCACAGTCGGCTCTGTGAGATCCCTGTGAGGGCGTGCTCCTGGGAGTCCAAACCCGGATCACTGCAGAGTGGGACTCTGTGCCAGGTTTATGCCACGGGCACCGTTCACAGCTTCATCCAGCTCCCCTCTGCTGGCTTCCCACCGTCCTTGTTCAGGGGTCGAGGCAGTGAGTCCTTCCCTCCTACAGGCCCTAACAATCCAATCCCATCCTGCACCACAGACTGCGTGGTGATCATTGCTGTCTGGGACCTGTCCTGAGCTCTATTATATGTGATCTCAGTGGGAGTGGGCTCTTTGTGTTTATTTCTTTGTCTTTATTTTCTTCCATGGGGTTCATAGGGAAGTAGGGTCATTCTTAAACATTTTGGGCATCTCAGATGTTAGACCCCCATCAGGTAATATTTTCTCCCTTAGATGTAGAAAGATGTGATATGTATTAAAGAGAAGGTAACCTTGACAATTATCCTTGGGTGGGGAGCTGGACTTAGAGGTGGGAAGGTGGATGAATATACGTGTATTTCTGTGGCTGTTTCTGAAGGAAGGAACCAGGTGTGGTAAGTAGTCTCCTGGGACTGCCGGAACAAGTCATCACAAACTGAGTGGCTTCAAGCAACAGGTTTCTTTTCTAAAGTCCTGGGGGCCAGAGGTCTGAAACCAAGGTGAAAGCAGGACTACCCTCCCTCTGAGACACTGGGAAGAATCCGCTCTTGCTTCTTCCTCGCTTCTGCTTCTGGAGGTGGCCCTTGATGCCCAGTATCTCTTAGCTTGCAGCTGTACCCGCTAATGTATGACTCTGAGGACACATGGCATTTCTCCTCTGTGCGTCCCTCTCCCCCTCTTATAAGGTGGTAGTGGATGAGGACCTTACCCTAATACCGCATCTGACCTTAATTACACCTCTTAAGACTTTGTTTCCTAATAAGGTCACATTCACAGATTTCAGGAGTTAGGTCTTCACCATGTCTTTTGCGGGGGGTGGTGCGGGGTAGGGGGGAACGCATCCAACCCATTAGTGCTTCCCAAGTGGCTTAGTAGTAAAGAATCTGCCTGCCAGTGTAGGAGATGTGAGAGGCACAGGTTCAATCCCTGGGTTGGGAAGATCCGCTGGAGGAAGAAATGGCAACCCACTCTAGCACGCTTGCCTGGAAAGTTTCGTGAACAGAGGAGCCTGGTGGGCAACAGTCCATGGGGTCACAAAGAGGCAGACATGACTGAGTGACTGAGTGTGGGCATGCACACACACACACTTGCACACGCACACACACACAGGCACACACTTGACCCATTATGCCAGGAAAGAAAAAGAGCAAAGGGCCTGAAAACAGTCTAAAGGTACAAAGGGAAAGAAAGAAGAGGACAAACTCTGCCCTTTTTAGAGTTTGGAAGTGGGTAAGAAGATCATGGGATATTGGTCGGAGAGTCTCTCTAACTGGGAAGCTCTGTCTTAGAGGAAATGCTGCCCTGCGACAATTCCTTGCTTGCTCTCTATAAGAAGATAACCGTGTTTCTCTCTGTGAGGGCCTGGTGTGGCTTGTGGGAGTGGACCTGTTGGATTATTGAGTAGCTTTGAACATGTCCTTTCTGTATTCTGGGTGTACCTGGATGCAGAGATTGCATTAGATAATCACATCACTTGATGAAGGGCAATGTGTGTTTTAAAAAGCCTAGAAATACATGCGAGTGAGCATCATATGTATATGGATGTTGTGTGGGGGTGTGTTTGTGGGCAGCCCATGTCCCCTGTCTCTTACACTTGGGACTTATTCACAACTGACAAAATGTGCAACAGTCCCCATCTCCTCCCTGAAGCCCAGTCTGATTCGGTGAGGTTGACAGACACTTTAGGGCTATGCCAGCCAGTCTGAGATTTGGCCGGGTCCATGTTCCGTGAGGACCAGACATCTGCCTTCTCACCTCATTCATCTCCGTGGTTTCTGGGTGGACGTGGGAGCTGCATGATTCTCGGAATGTCCCAGCACACGCTCCTTGTAAAGACTTCAGCTCGGTCTCTGCCAAACTAATTAACTTGGACAACTTCCTTAAGTGCTGTAAGCAATATAGAGTTGAGTAAGGCATGTTCTTGGCCCTCATGGTGTTGATGCATTTCAGTGGGGGAGATGGCATGTTTTTATAATGTTTTCATTAATTACTCATTCATTAGACTGTGTTAGGTCCCGGCCAGGCAGTGGGGTCAACCCTCTTGGGGCCTCGGAGCTAGTCCGGGTGTGTTCACCCGGGTGGTATGATCTCTGACCATAGCAGCAAAGTGCTGGTGTCAGGGGTAGGTGGTGATGGAGATGGATTTGAGAGGATGAGGGAAATGGTTATGGTTGCAGATGGAGAGTAATTTGCTTGACTTTGTTCAGGGTAGATCTAAGGGAATGAGTAGTCATGGTTAGTGTTGAAAGAGTCTGGCTAGAGAGAGCCCTTGGATGTGGGGTGGAGCTGGGGAGCCCCCGCTGGAGCAGAGGCAGGCTGGGAACAGGGGGCCACGGCCGCATACTGGAGCGTGCCAGGGCTGGCACCAGGGAGCCTCAGCTCCAGCCAGCAGTGCGGGGGCTGTTGGTGCCTCTCTCAGCCGTCTTCTGTCCTACCCCCACCCCACTTTGAAGTAGTGCCCGAAAATGCTGCTAGAAGCGAGACTTTGAGCGTGTGGAAGGAGGCCACATCCTCAGATGGGACTAGGAGCAGGCATGGCTGTGTTGCATGATGGAGCAGAGGGGCAGGAGGCTGCCCCGGGTCCCAGAGCACTGTGGTCAGGGGGACCTTGCCATCCACACACAATGACACCTCTGTCTTTATCCTCTCTCTTGAGTTATCTCCAAATGAGATTTCTGCAAGATGAGCCAGCATTAGGGTAGGTCCTCTCCTATTGGACTTAAAAAAAAAAAAAAAGAAAAACACTTTAGCTTGGCCTTGGATATATCAGTTCTGGATAACTTTAAAGCTGGTAACAGAACAAACTGTGTTCACACACAGGAAACGTCTCCAAGCAAAAAGTAGGCGTGTGGTTTTCAGTTTAAAAATTGGATGGAGGCCATTCAAACTTCCCCTCCTGCTCTCCTTGAGAAGAACTTGGCAAGCTGCTGGGGCAGAGTGGGGCTGGGGCGGGTTGGGGGGGCACTCGTCCTTGGAATAGTCATCGTTACATCTGCTAAGACTTTGTTTCCTAATAAAGTCACATTCACAGATCCCAGGAGTTAGGACCTGGGAGAGTCCGGAGAGAAGATATCCTAGGAACAGGGCTGGTTAGTGGGATGAGGCCCCATGACGTAGGGCCTAGGAGGCTGTTGGATTTACTGAGCATGTTTGCCCTTCAGCTTCAAAGGCTGTTGTGGAGGGTGTGTGGAGTCTGGCTGGAATACCTCCCTGCCCTGTGAACTCACACCTGTTGCCCCACATGGCTGATTCCAGCATGGGCTGAGATGTCTCGAAGCCCTGTGTGGCCACATTGCTTGGCTTTACCATTAACTTGAACTTCAAGTTCATGCTGGTGGCTTTTTTTTTTTTTCCTTAACACAAAGACCTTATTGTCTTACTTGTTATGCAAGGAATGTGTGTGTTAAAATTTTGGAAAATACAAGTAATTATAGATGCATTACAAAGTGAAGAAGCAAACGTCATCCGTGATGCTGTGACCGGGAGTCGCACTGTTGACTTTTTGCTGGGCGAACTTTCAGTCTCCCTGGGTCTACCCACCCACATTATTCCATGGCTTTGAGGATGTGGTAGTGAATATACCTACTTCAGATGAGCGTGAGGCTACCAAATGAGGTAATCTATTCAAAGTGCCTAGCCAGCGCTTCTCTGCAGTATGTTGCTCTTGTTAATTATTTTTATAATAAAATCATATCACATTACACATTCTGTTTGGAACCTGCTGTTTCCCCTAAACCATTGTGACCACTTTCTGTTACATTGGATGTTCTTTTCTGGAGTCCTGGTTTTAAAGGAAAGTGACCTTATGGTAACTAGACTTATCAAGATGGTCATTTTGAAATGTATAGAAAGAACATAAAATCACTACCTTGTACACTGGGAGGTTACCTAGGGTTGTAGGTCAATTATACGTTAAAAGCAAACTCATAGAAAAGGAGATCCGATTTGTGGCTCCCAGAGGCAGGGATGTGGGAGGGAGAAATGGGTGAAAATAGTCAAATTACTCAAACTTCCAGTTATGTTGAATGAGTAGTAGGGATGTTTTGCACAACATGATAAATGTAATTAACACTGCTGTCTGTTACACGACGGCTGTTAGGAGACGAAATCCTAAGAGTTTTCATCACAAGGAAAGAAATGTTTTTCTCCTATTTCTTTCGTTTTTATCTGTATGAGAAGATGAATGTTCACTAAACTTATTGTGGTCATCATTTCACGACATATATAAGTCAAATCACTATGTGCGCTTTACACTTAAACACAGTTGTATGTCAATTATATCTCAACATAACTGGACCAAAAATCTTTTTGTAAGAGAATAAGAAAGAAAAATGACCTTCCTGTTTTTGTAAAAATAATATATGTTCATTATGAAGAATTTTAAAATGAAGAAAACTTTGAATAAAGATAGTTTCAGTTCAGTTCAGTCACTCAGTCGTGTCCGACTCTTTGCAACCCCATGAATCCCAGCACGCCAGGCCTCCCTGTCCACCAACTCCCGGAGTTCACTCAAACTCATGTCCATCAAGTCGGTGATGCCATCCAGCCATCTCATCCTCTGTCGTCCCCTTCTCCTCCTGCCCCCAATCTCTCCCAGCATCAGAGTCTTTTCCAATGAGTTAACTCCTCGCATGAGGTGGCCAAAGTATTGGAATTTCAGCCTCAGCATCAGTCCTTCCAATGAACACCCAGGACTGATCTCCTTTAGGATGGACTGGTTGGATCTCCTTGCAGACCAAGGGACTCTCAAGAGTCTTCTCCAACACCACAGTTCCAAAGCATCAATTCTTCGGCACTCAGCCTTCTTCACAGTCCAACACTCACATCCATGCATGACCACTGGAAAAACCATAGCCTTGACTAGACGAACCTTTGTTGGCAAAGTAAAATCTCTGCTTTTCAATATGCTATCTAGGTTGGTCATAACTTTTCTTCCAAGAAGTAAGCGTCTTTTAATTTCATGGCTGCAGTCACCATCTGCAGTGATTTTGGAGCCCCCAAAAATAAAGTCTGACACTGTTTCCACTGTTTCCCCATCTATTTTCCATGAAATGATGGGACCAGATGCCATGATCTTAGTTTTCTGAATGTTGAGCTTTAAGCCAACTTTTTCGCTCTCCTTTTTCACTTTCATCAAGAGGCTTTTTAGTTCCTCTTCACTTAAGGAACTCCAAATCCTACCATTCAGAAATAATCATGATGGATGTCAGGGTTTGAGAGTGATAATCACCTTTCTACTTCCTTTTTTCACCAATTAAGAATCAATTGGGTGGTAGACCTAACATCAACTACAGGAGTATAAAAGTAGCATCTTGGAATTTATATGGAAACATTTGGAGTTGGGGCTGGAAAACTTAAGTTTATGGACAGATTCACGCTCCTTGCTACTTTGTTTCAAGTCAGAGTGACAAGCTATGTGTCCCTGCAGGGGCAAACCCACTCAGCTTGGCTCCCGCAGGAGCAAAGACTGTGTCTGTCCTGAGGACTATTCACAGAGGAGAGGAAGAGATTGGGAAAGCTTGCTAGGTTTCTTTCTCAGCCTTACTGATTTGGTAAGTCACTCCAGCCCCCTTTGGGGAGGACTGAGTGAGGAAGTTGGAAGAACAGATGGTTTTTTTCTCAGTGACTTCTGAAGGTAGAGAGAGCTTCCTCTAGCATGGATCAAGGTATGAATTCTAGGAGGAGTTTAGAGTGAGTCCGCCTACAAGGTGGGAGAACCAGGTTTGATCCCTGGATTGGGAAGACCCCCCTGGAGGAGAGCCTGGCAACCCACTCCAGTATGCTTGCCTGGAGAATCCCATGGACAGAGGAGCCTGGTGGGCTACAGTCCATGGGGTTGCAGTCAGTCACAACTGAGTGATGATGCTTTCCCTTATAATTATCAGCAGCAGCATACCATTGCAGAGTTGTTCTATGCTTACATAGAGAAATGGCGGGCTGGCTTACTTAGTAAGATATGTGTTCTTAAAATGAAAAGTTTAATTTCAGTCAAGTTTAGTAGAAGATGCAGGGCTTCCGCGGTGATTCAGTGGTAAAGTATCCTCCTGCCAATGCAGGCATCGCGGGTTTGGTCCCTGATCCGGGAAGATTCCACATGCTGTGGAGTGACTAAGCCTGAGAGCCACAACTAAGTCCATGTACCGCCAAACTGCTGAGCCCACACACTGCTGACGCCTGCATACCCCAGAGTCCACGCTCCAGAACAAGGGAGCCCACCACGAGGGGAAGCCCCAGCACCACAACTGGAGAGGAGGCTCACTCGCTGCAATTAGAGAGAAGCCCGGACTGCAATGGAGACCCGGGGCAACCAGAAACAAACAAACACAATTTTAAGAAACTAACAGAAGATTGAGTTAACACTGGATAGAGGCCACTGTTTTCTGCCCTTGAACGTTGCTGTAGAGGAGTCCATGGCCAGTCTAAGTTTTTCTCCTTTATAGATTGTTTGCTTATAGATGAGGTGCCTGGGCAATTCTTTTTTAATCCTGGACATATAACTTAGTCACTGTATATGTTACTGGTGCATAACATGTGCTATACATTTCTGGAACTTGATGTTTTCATTCAGTTAACAGAGTCCATTCTTTATTAATTTCAGGGCACTTTTCTTTTGCTGCCTTTTGTACTTTCTTGGTTCTGCATGGTGAGTTCCCTGCTATAACCATGCCAGTTACCTGTGTTGGATTGTCTTTGAACTCCTTAGTTATTTGTTTTCCTTTGATTATTTTAATCTCTGATTTTAGGCCTATATTTACTGTGTTGATGTCTCGCTTCCCTCTAGTCAGTACATTGGTTTGAAGGCACCTTTCCTTAGTTCTATACAGATTTTATTTTATATATTGATTTCTAGTGTTTATTTTAATCTCCAATTTATTTCTTTAGGTCTACAATCTTGTTCCTCTTTGTTTGTGTTTGTTAATATTGCTTTGACTTTTCAGTTTATTGAACTCATAGTCACATAAAGTTTTTATGTTTCAAAGATCCTTTAAGGCGAACCCTCTTCTTGGGTTATGTTTTCTTTTAGGCTGAATACTTTTTTTTAAGTTTGTTTTTTTTTTTTTTAAGGTGGATCATTTTGAAAGTCTTTATTGAATTAGGTTCAATATCATTTGTGTTTTGGTGTTTTGGCCCTGAGGCACGTGGGATCTTAGCTTTCCCACCGGGGGTGGATCCCCCAGCCCTGCACTGGAAGGTGACGTCTCAACCACTGGACCACCAGGGAAGTCCCATGACTGCTTTGTCTTTGATTCATTGTTTCATTTTTCCCTTTCCTTCAGGAGTCTGTGTTTACGGCTGCCATGCTTTTTTGTTGGCTTTTTTCCCACTTAGTTCTTGCCGGAGTGAGTCTGCCCAGATCTTTGTTGTTCTGGGTGTGGGTAATTTCTCCATCTGAAGCTTCTCTTTGCTTCCCCCTGCTTCCCCCTGACCGCCCAGTCAGAGTCTGAAGGCTGTTGTTTCTGCTGATGCTTTCTGTGGCCGGAAGACACTGAGCCCCCAGGACGAGCTGAGCTGTAGCAGGTGGTGCGCAGGGTGCACACTGGCTCTGGCCAGAAGACGTGGGCTCGGTGGCTCTCGCTCTGGGAATCTTTCAAAGGTCCTTTAAGTGGGCTGCGTCTTCCTGTGTGGGGGCGCACCCTGAGTATCCATGGGCAGCATTCTGTGGCCTGGCTTTCACTCCTGGAGCCTTCCCTCCCTTCCTGCAGGGATAAGCAGCCGTATGGCTCACAGCTCCTCCTCAGCCTTTCCTCCCGTGTGGATGCTCTCACTTTTCCCAGTGAGAAAAGAGCAATACACGGATACCTATCAGGGTGCTTTTCTCCAGATATGCGATATTAATAACAGCTGCTACTGCTAAGTCACTTCAGTCATGTCCGGCTCTGTGCGACCCCATGGACTGCAGCCACCCAGGCTCCTCCATCCATGGGATTTTCCAGGCAAGAGTCCTGGAGTGGGTTGCCATTGCCATCTCCTAATGACAGCTCTTGGACATTATTCACTGGCTCATTTTCCCGAGGGTGGTGGATACAGACTTACGAGCCTGTTCTGCTCTTAGAAATTTTCGTCACTTTTCTTGGGAGGCAGTATTTGGTTTTATGACACTGGGGTGGGTTCATTCTCTTATTTGTTTCTTGACTGGTAATTATTTTATTTCTGATCTCCTCCCCCCCTTTTTTTTGGTTAAGTTTCAGAAGAGTGAGATTTTGTGTGGAAGTTTGTACCATTTTAATGGAGAAGTATCATTTTCAAAGGTTGAATGTGGTGGTGGTTTAGTTGCTCCGTCATGTCTGACTCTTTTGTAGCCCCAACCACTAGGCCTCTCTGTCCATGGGATTTTCCAGGCGAGAATACTGGACTGGGTGCCATTCCCTTCTCCAGGGGATCTTTCCAGCCCAGGGATTGAACCTGTGTCTCTTACATTGCAGGTGGATTCTTTACCACTGAGCCACTGTGTTTTGTTCTATTTCAACCCCTTATTTCTGTATGACGGGTTCTTTACATCTTTGTTTTGCTGATATAAATTCAGATTTCTCATGACTTTATTTTACTTATTAATAAAGTAAAAATACTTTCGTTCAGTTCAGTCACTCAGTCATGTTCAACTCTTTGCAACCCCATGGACTGTAGCTTGCCAGGCTTCCCTGTCCGTCACCAACTCCCAGAGCTTGCTCAAACTCATATACATAGAGTCAGTGATGCCATCCAACCGTCTCATCCTCTCTTGTCCCCTTCTCCTCCTTCCTTCAGTCCTTTCCAGCATCAGGATCTTTTCCAGTGAGTCAGTTCTTCACATCAGATGGCCAAATGATTCGAGCTTCAGCTTCAGCATCAGTCCTTCCAATGAATATTCAGGACTGATTTCCTTTAGGATTGACTAGTTTGATCTCCTTGCAGTCCAAGGGACTTTCAAGAGTCTTCTCCAACACACAGTTCAAAAGCATTCATTCTTCGGTGCTCAGTATTCTTTATGGTCCAATTCTCACATCCATATATGACTACTGGAAAAACCATAGCTTTGACTAGACGGACCTTAGTCAGTAAAGTCATGTCTCTGCTTTTTTCTTCTAAAGAGCAAGCATTTTTTAATTTCATGGCTGCAGTCACCAACTGCAGTGACTTTGGAGCCCAAGAAAATAGAGTCTGTCACTGTTTTCATTGTTTCCCCATCTATTTGCCCTGGAGTGTTGGGACAGGATGCCATGATCTTTGTTTTTTGAATGTTGAGTTTTAAGTCAGCTTGTTCACTCTTCTCTTTCACTTTCATCAAGAGGCTCTTTAGTTCCTCTTCGCTTTCTGTAGTAAGGTGGTATCATTTGCATATCTTAGGTTATTGATATTTCTCCTGGCAATCTTGACTCCAGCTTGTGCTTCATCCAGCCTGGCATTTTGCATGATGTACTCTGCATAGAAGTTAAATAAGCAGGGTGACAATATACAGCCTTGACGTACTCCTTTCCCGATTTGGAACCAGTGTGTTGTTCCATGTCCAGTTTTAACTGTTGCTTCTTGACTTGCATTCAGGCCGGCTCTAGTTGTGGCTCAATGGATCTGCTCTCTTAGTTTCAGCATGCGAGACCTAGTTCCCCAGCCAGGGATCAAACCTGTGTCCTCTGTATTGGCAGTGCGGAGTCTTAGCCACTGGACCACCAGAAAAGTCCCTCTCATGTCTTACGTATTTTACTTTTCACAGTGAAATGGAATAAGGAGATTAGAGGGGATGGTCACTGAGGGGAGGGGAACAGACATTTTGTGAGAGTCTTACATGCGTCAGGAAGTTGGATTTGACTCTCATGACACCTGGTGTGATAAATACTGTTATTTCTATTTAACAACCAAGGATACTAGGACTCAGGGAATTTGAATGACTGGCCCACATGGACAGAAGGGCTGTTTGATCCTGGGTCTCTCGGTTTTCATTTGCTCTGAAATCCCTTCTCTTTTCTCAGATGACACCTTAAGAAACTGCAGCTGAATCGAGTGCTTAAGTAGGTTTGATGTTTTCCTATCACTGTAACACATTACTCCTCGTGAGAGAACATGGCTGTTCTTTTTTTTTTTTAATTTTTTAACTGCAGAAAAAGGTCACGAAGGTTGAGCATGACTTCATTAGACCAGAGAACTGTGTTAGCTGTGTCCTCCTTCCCGTGAGTGCACGGTGGCCTTTACAGGTGAGGCGAGCTTTTGGAAATGAGCTGTTGTCTGTCCCCCAGCCGGTCACAGGGTCCCTGCTCCCAGCATGTAGCTACCTGCGTGCTCAGCCCTTGACTGCATTCTCTGTCTGAACAGCCAGCCACTCACAAACAAGGGCCATTATGTAATAACTCTGCCGTAACAACCCCCACAAAATTACAGACTGCTCCGTGCCAGTGGGAACAGACACTCTAATTAATGTTCACTTCTTCATCAGATAGACATTTTTCAAAACCTTAGTACAAAATTACGTGTACCTTATTCAAAAAGTGTTTCACCGGACTTACTGAGAATAGATTTATATTTATTGAAAGAGGCCTGGTTGGGGAATCATTTATTTACCATAGGTCTCGGTTTTATTACCGACGCCAAAAATGAATACAATGCCACCATCTTACTGGTGTGGAATGTTTAATGGGTTACAAAGTGTTGTCATGGTTTATGTCATTTAAGCCTTATATAACCCTGGGAGATAGGTGGGCATTTTTTACCCCACATTCATTTTTAATTCTATATTGTAAATTCTCAAATGAAACAAAATTAGAAATTATAGTACAGTGAACACACCCGTGTATTGACCACTTAGCACTGAACAATTATTAACATTTGGCATATTTGCTTCATATATACACACAGAGGACAGAGGACGAGATGGTTGGATGGCATCACCAACTCAATGGACATGAATTTGAGCAAACTCTGGGAGATAGTGAAGGACAGGGAAGCCTGGTGTTCTGCAGTCCACGGGACAGCAGAGCTTTGGACGTGACTTAGTGACTAAACAACAACATATATACACATGCAAGTATATGAATGTGCATTTTTTAACCACTTATAACTATAGAAATGAAGATACTTCACACCTTAGTACTTTATTATGCTTCTCCATGACGTATGATCATTTACCGTGAAACCACAACCTTATTATCACTCCTGATAATATCCCCTCATTTCAACTCATGCCTGCTACAGTATCAAATTTCTCCAAGTGCTGCCAAAATACCTCCACTGGGCATCGCTAGCTCCATCATTAGCTCCATCTCTAGAACTCTCTGTCTCTTTTCTAAACAGCCACAAACCGATTAAAGATCTTGCATTTCATTTGTTATAGGACTTTCCGTTTCTTTTTTTCCAGTTCTTTTTACTGTGATAAAATACATGTAACATGGAACTTGCCATCTCTAATATTCCTAGGTGTACAGTTCAGCGACATGAAGTACATGTATGTTGTTGTGTAACCATCACCATTTTCCATCTCCAGAACTCTTTGCATCTTGAAAAACTGAAGCTCTGAGCCCATTAAACAATAACTCTCTATCCCCTTCTCCTAGCTCCTGGCAACTACTGTTCTGCTTTCTGTCTCTCTGATTTGAATATTCTAGATAGCCCATGTAAATGGAATTATACAGTGCTTATTCTTTTGCCTGTGAATTATTTCCCTTCACGTACTGTGAACTGTACTTTAGAATTTCCTTCTTTTTTTTTTTTAAAGGTGTGTTTGTTTATTATTTTTGGCTGTGCTGGGTCTTACTTGCTACACTCAGGCTTTCTCTGCTTGGGTAAGTGGGGGTGCTGTTCGTCGTGGTGCACGGCCTTCTCATCGTGGTGGCTTCTCTGTTACTGAGGGTGGGCCCTCGGCACGCAGGCTTCAGTAGTCGTGATGCATGGGCATAGCTGACCAGCGGCATGTGGAATCTTCCTGAACCAGCGGTTGAGCCTGTGTCCCCTGCATTGTGAGGCAGCTTTGTAACCACTGGACCACCAAGGAACCCCTTTCCTTCCTTTTAAAAGCTGAAATAATCTTCCATTGTAAATATGTACTGTAAATATTGCTTCCATTGTAAATATTGCTTGTCCGTTCATCTGTTGGCGGACGCTTAGGTTGCTTACACATTTCAGCTATTGTGAATAATGTTGCAATCAACATAAGCCTACCACTCTCTTTCAATCCAGCATAATTCCCCCACTTTTTGCTACTGATGTTGACTTTTAAAGAGGTTTTCGACTCTTTGCAGAGGTAGGAACCTTCTACAGAATGTTCTCTATTCAGAATTTGTCGACTTATTCCTTTTGGTTTGATCTAACTTGTCCTCTCATTGAACACTAGGGTTTTTCTTGACTAGATTTACATTTTGTTTACGTTAGGTCACTGGTAAGGCACTCTTCTAAATGCATGCTAAGTTGCTTCAGTCGTGTGTCACTCTTTGTGACCCTATGGACTGTAGCCCGTCAGGCTCCTCTGTCCTTGGGATTTCCCGGGCAAGAATACTAGAATGGGTTGCCATTTGCTCCTCCAGGGGATCTTCCCAACCTAGGGATTGAACCCGTGTCTATTACGTCTCCTGCATTAGCAGGAGGGTTCTTTACCACTAGTGCCACCTGGGAAGCCCCACTCTTTTAAGTGCTTCATATTAAAATGTCTGGTTGGACGTCCCTGGTGGTCCAGTGGTTAAGGCTCCATGCTTCTACTGCAGGGACCACAGGTTCAATCCCTGGTGGGGGGGACTAAGATCCTGCTTGTCAACACATCCAAAAAAATAAAAATAAAAAGTAAAAGTGACATCTACAATATTAATAAAATAAAATGCCTGGTTGTCCCCTGTTCCTGGTGCCAAGGTTGACTGCTGGGTTGAGACGGGTGGTGACAGCCAGACCTCCAAGTGGAAGGCGTGTTCATTCTCTTGAAGCTGGTATCTTCTGCATGCCTGCTGAGTTGCTTCAATTGTGTCCGACTCTTTCTGACCCCATGGACTGCATCCTGCCAGGCTCCTCTGTCCGTGGGATTCTCTAGGCAAGGACACTGGAGTGGGTTGCCATGCCCTCCTCCAGGGGACCTTCCTGACCCAAGGACTGAACCCGTGTGTCTTTATGTCTCCTGTATTGGCAGGCGGGTTCTTTACCAGTAGTTGAATGTGGAGAACCCTTTATTGGTAAAAATAACCTCTCCTGTTGGTTGAGTGTCTGCTATGTGCCCGATGCTTGGCACACGCTATCCTATTTAGCCTTTGCTGTTGTCCCCGTGTATAACTCAGTGTGGGGACCTGGTTGCCCCTCTGCTATGAAGACACTTCTCAGGCCTCTGCTGCTCCTGCTTTCCTCTTATGGTGGTCATGGCCTTTCGCCCAAGGCTGACTGGCATGATGTGGGCCCTGTCTGCCCAGGTTATAGATTCCTGGAGTCTAACCCCAGCTCCAGCCTTCAGGTGTGACTCTGGGTTGGTTTTTCAGCCTCCAGACCTCAGTGTCCTCATCTGTAACTTGGAGAGAATAAAAGTTCCCAGCTCAAGGGTTTCTTGTGGGCGTGAATGGACCCATCAGATGTGAAAGGCTGAGTACAGTGGTTGGCACACGTGCTTAATGAATCTCGGCCTCATTCTCACTGTCACCCCTTCCATGGGTCCCTGAAGACAGTTGTCGGCCCTTTTTGCCCTGAGGGTTTATGGTCAGTACCATGGGGGAGGGATGGCTGAAAATCAGGGGCCGAATTGTGCAGAAGGCTCTTGAGCAGGGTCTGCAAACTGTGGCCCGTGAGCCAGATCCAGCCTGCAGACAGCTTTGTGAGTGCCGTGGTTTTGGAACATAAACACATGGGTTCGTGTCCAGGTCCTTGTCTTCAGCTCCATTTGTGATCCAGCAGCAGGGGTGGTTGTGACAGAGACCACGTGGGCGGAAGCACCTGAACTGTGTACCGTCTGGTCTCCTCCAGGGTACACTTGCCAACCTCTGCTCTGAAAGTGATCTTGCAGAGGTGGCAGTGAGCGGTCCTGAGGACCACTAAGAGAGATCTTAGTTCCCTGCCCAGGAATTGATACTGAGCCTGGGTTGCCTGGATGAAAACCAGGAATCTGAACTACTAGACCACCAGTGTCTGGAGGCTAGACGCAAAGTGGCCCCGGCTCTTACCCCCCGATTGAAGGCAAGAGTGTTTCCAGGAGACAAAAACCAGAGAGAGGGTTTGGGTATGGTGTCATAAGTCAGAAGCAGGGCGGAAATACACATCCAGAGAGCAAGGGTATGGGTGTCCTTCATAATGAGGAGGAGTACAGTGAAGAGGGGATTTGAACCCCTCATTTAGGACAGTCCTTCCAGGTCTTGTTTACCTCTTTGACCAAGTACCTTTGGCCAATTTCCTTGTTTCTTTCTTCACACCTGACTGGTCCTAGGACCCTACCCAACGTGGGTGCACAACTTCTTGCTAAGGTGGATCCCACCGCTGTAGGTGGAGCCCCCCGCTGTAGGCGGAGCCCCCCGCTGTAGGCGGAGCCCCCCGCTGTAGGCGGAGCCCCCCGCTGTAGGTGGAGCCCCCCGCTGTAGGTCTGCCGGTGCATGTCCACACGTTATTAAGGGTTGCCACTCTCTCCCTTTTTGACCCCCAAGGAGCCTTCCTCCGCATGTGCAGACAGGAAAGACTTCCTTGACCTCAGGGGTGGTCATCTTATCTCTTCACATCAGCAGAGCTAAGCTTCTGCCACCAGCTTTGTCCTTGGAGTGTCTGGGTGAGAGGAAAGCTTCAGTTTCACTCCACTTGACAAACACCAGCTGTCCAGCCCAGGGACCCGTCTGTCTCCAACCTACAAAGCATAAATAGTCCTTAGAGTTGTGGGCTCACAGGGGGGTCCCAGCTCCTCAGATGAGATGCTGCCTCCTACTGAACCTCCACCTTCAGCTTTCTCTCCTGACTTGGCCTTTCCCGCTGGCTCTGGCCTCTGGACGGGCCTTTCTGCTGATCTTAGGCTGACCTCCCGCAAACAGAGGACACGTGTAGTCGCAGGTGTTCTGAAGGCCCCAACCTGGAGACGTTCCTGGACTGAGCCGAGATTTGACCTGGGCTTTCGGTCGAATTGGCCTGATGTGTTTCGCACGGTGTCTCCCACGTGGCCCTGCAGGCCGCAACACTGAGCTCCGCTGGGCTGGCCACCTCGTGTGGATGTGGTCTGTGTGGCAGGAGTTGCTGTACCCCAGGCCTGCCTTCTACTCACATTCCTGGTTATGAACACTAACAGCTAATTACAGATATTTTACTTTTGCCAATATGTTTGGGGTCCTGCTGTTTGACACAGATGGAACCAGTTCAACTCCGTGGAGTGAGAATCCCATTTCCATCACTTTCTTCTGCATTTGGACTGAAACAGACCACTTTCCCAAAGTCATTTTCTATTATTTGTGGCTTGTATCATTTGATTTATTTCCTTGTCTTTAAGATAGTTTTTATTGATCTGAGGCATTAAATTCTGATGGGAAAGAATTTCTTCCCTTTTATTTTATGCTGTGGCCTCACTGCTTAAATAAGTATTTAATGTTTTAATTAATTTGGCATGAAGCCCCTACAAATGATGATGGCAGTTCTCTGTGTATATATTTTTTAAAGATTTTTTTATTTGGACCATTTAAAAAATCTTCATTGAATCTATTGCAATACTGCTTCTGTTTTATGTCTTGGTTTTTGGTTTAGTTCCCCAACCAGGGATTGAACCCACACCTCCTGCACTGGAAGGTGAAGTCTTAACAACTGGACCTCCAGGGAAGTCCCATTTTTGTATATATTTTTAATTTTTATGTCCAGTCCTACTCTCTTCTCTCTCTTGCCCTTAAAATATTTAAGCTGTTTGTGTTCTGTGATGCTACCATAGAAATTCAAGATCTATTTATTGAGCTTCTGTGATTTGCCAGGCCCTTTTGCCAGCCATTATCAAAACACACAGAAATCTCTACTCCAAAGGAGCTTACTTTGTGGTACTTTCCTGCGAATGTTTGTAAATCACATCAGAATAGCAACAAAGGCCGAGATTCTTGGAAGAGTGAGTGAGTATGGATGGCTGGATGTAAAGACCCCTTTGTGGAGATGGGCAGGAGCAGAACATTGAAGTGGACCCCGTGGAAGAAGAGGGATCATCGGTGCAGGGAGAAGGCATGCACTTAGGAGAGGACGGTGATGTCTGAGAGGAGGGCTGTGGCTCTGGCAGTGGCCCGCTATGGAGAAGGGGAAGGAAGATGGAGCCATTGGATGGAGGTCACAGTGAAGTAAAGGAAGGCCTTGAATTCTAGACTCAATCTCCTAGGCAAAAAAAAAAAAAAGTTTAGTTTTCCAAAAAGTCATCTGTGAAGGGACTTCCCTGGTGGTCCAGCAGTTAAGAACTGCACACTTGCAATTCAGGGGGCCAGTTCAGGCCACCCCTGACCAGGGAGCTAGATCCCACATACCATAATTTAGAACTAAAATCCCGTGCAGCACCCCCAATAAAGATGGCGAGGGGGTGTCTATGGAAAGAGGTGTTTTAGGAAGAGAGTAGCTCAGGGGGTCTCAAAACCATGGGAGACCTGTAGTCTGCCCTGAGCACGAAACCAAACGTGTGTGTGTGTGGAGGGGTGGTGCACAGGTCACCTGCCCCATCCTTGGTGCACTAGATGGCAGGTCCACACAGATAGTGTCCTGGGGAAAGACTTCTATCTGCAGCTTTACTGAAACACAGAGCACCAGCTGACAAAATGGGGCAAGAGCTAGGATCCCAGAAGTAAAGCCGTCCTCATGTGAGATCTTAAGCAGGGTGTGGGTTTGGGCATTAAATTGGTTCCGCGACACCAGATGCGTTCCTGGTCCTTGGTGGTGGCCAAAGGCAGCGGCAGAAGCAAGTATTAATGGCTCCTTGTGCGTCTGTAGGTCAGGCAGTCATCACACGGCAGTCATCACACGGTCTTCTCAGCACAGGCTCCTGCAGTGCAGGGACAGGATACGCGATGGAACCTCTGGAAGCTTCTGTTAATTATCTTCAGTGTCAGGTGTTAAGAGTGACATTTTGACAGGGGCAGATCAAACATTCTCGTATGTTTTAAAAGCAGACTCCAGTGTTATGTCAAACCATCCAGAATTGTCACCTCCTCGCTGCCTTCCCTACAACTGAGAGCATGGATTCTCACGTTCAGAAAAGTCTTCATTCACCAACATCCGAATAATGAGATGCGGACAGCAACTGAAAGAAGTACCCACGCTTCACCAAAAGGGCCTTATGCTAAAACAATGTTGCGTTTCCTGGAGATTTTATCCCTTTTTCTTACATGTTGGAACTAAGAATAGAGGCTTTTCTCCTATCAGTTTTCTTCACTTCTTTCTTGTAAGCAGTTACATTCTTCCTGGCATTCAAATATTTCTGAAATAGCTATTCTCAGACATAATAACAGCATAACTGTAAAACAAAGTATGTGACTCGGATTTGAAACTCAGCTCATGTTGTATCTGTGCTACTGAACACTCGCTAATTTTTGGTAAATTTTTAATTTTTATTTTATATTGGGATATAATTTACAGTTGGAGAAGGAAATGGCAATCCACTCCAGTACTATTCCCTGGAAAAGCCCATGGACAGAGGAGCCTGGTAGGCTATAGTCTTTGGGGTCACAAAGAGTTGGGCACGACTGAGTGACTTCACTTTATAATTTACAGTGCTGTGTTACTTTAAGGTGCACAGCAACGTGACTCAGTCATACATGTACATACATCTATTCTATTCTAGATTCTTTTACAGTATAGGTTGTAACAAGAATATTGAGTAGAGTTCCCCATGCTCTGCAGTAGGCCCTTGGTGATTACCATGTTTTGTGTATATGTGTTAGTCCCGACCTCCTAATTCATCCCCTTTCCCACCTTCAACACACTTTTACCTGTGTGTGTGTTGAATGGGGCAGCCATGCTTCTGAAGGCAACTGTGTAATTTGATAGGTCATTGTTATATAGGCTGTTAGCATAACAGTTCTCATAAAACATTTATTGCTTGTCCCTGAGCTGGCAGCCCATAATGCAGGTGCATCCAGCATCACCACATACACTGTGACATGTTTGGTTTGTATCATTTATTTTGTCTGCCTCCCCCCATCGCCTGTTAAAGCCATCATCTGCATTTTCTACTTTGAAGTGCATTAGTTACCATGGAAACAGTGACGTCATTGGAGGGGGTGAGGGTTTGTAACATCTGCATGGACAGTATCAGATCATTTTATTTAATGGTTTGAAATTTATTCCACACTTGGGGAAGATTAGGAGTATGTTTGAGAGGATAGTGTGCTTTTGCACTTAGAGCTAATATGATGTGTGTCCATGTAACTGAAGGCTGCATTTGTGTGATATGTAGGTTGCACACAAAAATATGCCTGAAAATTAAAGAAGAAAAATACAAAGGAAAGAAATAGGAAGGTCAAGGGATTCATATCATTTCCAACTACCCAGGGCCCATGGTTACAAAAAAGATGCCTTGAGTTCCCACTATAGATATGGTTCATGTAAGCCATGGTCCATTTTTTTTCATAAAAATACTGTGATAAGTCTTTATCTTTCTGAGTGAAACTCACATTCCAGGTGTTGGTTGATTAACTCTGATGTGCAGCTGAATTTTTGCAAGATCCATAAAGAGGTGCCAGTGGTCTCAGAAGCTGTGTATGATGGCAGAGGTGGTGCCAAGGAGGGCACCTGCGGCCCTTTAAGTGCTCAGGGCTCTGCAGCATGTCCGAATGAGGCTGAACTGTGCTCTCCTTTGACCTGAGCATCCTTTTGTTCACTTTTAATTTTGAGCCAGTTGCGCATTCACTGGCATATATATGAAATAATGCAGAAAGATACAAATACAGAAATAATACAGAAATTAATATGGGTTATTTTTAATTAACATAACTAATACAGAAATAATACAAAAATATGCCCAGTGGAACATAGTGCATAATAATTGTTGTTTAGTCTCTCAGTCATTTCCAACTCTTTTCTTTAGACTGAGTCGTGTCAACCCCATGGACTGTAGTCTACCAGGCTCCTCTGTCCATGGACTTTGCCAGGCAAGGATACTGGAGTGTGTTGCCATTTCCTTCTCCAGGGGATCTTCGCAACTCAGGGATCGAACCAGGGTCTCCTGCTTGGCAGGTGGATTCTTTACCACTGAGCCTCCAGATAACCGGTCAGAAGTTGACGTGGATGCAGTTCACCTGCTGGCTTTTCTGGTTTTACATGCGCTCGTGTGTATGTGTGTGCGAATTTAGTCTTTGCAGTTTTATCTCATGGGTAGAGTCCTGTGACCACCACCACAGTCTAGGTACAGACCAGTCCCACCTTACGGGTCCCTCCTGCTACCCTTGTAAAGCCACACCTCCCCTAATCTCTAACCCCAGGCCACCCCTACAGCCGTCGCACAGTATGTGAGGGTGATTGATTCCAGGACCCCTCGTGGATGCTCAAGTTGGCATGGTATAGTCAGCCCTTCGTATCCATGGATGCAAAGCCCACAGATATGAAGGGCCGACTATAATCCATTCTTCATCTAGGGAATGTTGCCATTTCAGACTGTTATGTAAATAGAATCTATATACCATGCAGCCTTTGAGATTAGCTTTTTTTCACTCAGCATAAATCCCTGGAGATCCATCCAAGTTGTTGCTTGTATCAACAATCCATGGATTTTAAGTTCTGAGTGACATTCCATGGTATGAATGGACCACCGTTTAGTTTAAGCATTCACTCCTTGACGGACACTGGGCTGTGTTTATTGTTTATCTTTTTAAACTGAAATCCTTAAGAGAGGGCTCTGGAGGGTCCTAATAGCACAGAATCAGTGAGTGTTTTTAAGGTATCCAGGACTTTTCTAAAGGTCTCTCTCTAGAGCAATTGTTCAGTCATTAAGTCATGTCTGACTCTTTGCAACCACATGGGCTGCAGAATTCCAGGCTTCCCTGTCCTTCACTATCTCCTGGAGTTTGCTCAAACTCATGTCATTGAGTCGGTGATGCCATCCAGCCATCTCATCCTCTGTCATCCCCTTCTCCTTCTACACTCAGTCTTTCCCAGCATCAAGGTCTTTTCCAGTGAGTCAGCTCTTTGCATCAGGTAGCCAAAGTATTGGAGCATAAGGCCCAGATTATTTATTAATAAAGGAAGGAAGGGGCTTCTCAGGGGGTGCTAGTGGTAAAGAACCTGCCTGCCAATGCAGGAAACATAAGGGAGTTCAATCCCTGGGTCAGGAAGATCTCCTAGGGGAGCACATGGCAACCCACTCCAGTATTCTTGCCTGGAGAATCCCATGGACAGAGGAGCCTGGCAGGCTACAGACCCTGGAGTTGAGAAGAGTCAGATATGACTGAAGCAACTTAGCATAGCATAGAAGGAAGGAATGCACTAGAGAGAGACTATGAGACCCCGCAGAGCGGGCTGGCCAGGCCATGTGTTGGGGAGCTTGATATTCTTATATTAATAGTTGTTTCCCCTGTAGAGGGAAGCAGAAGCAACCGATGCTGTAAGACCTGCGCTTAAGTATCTGTATCCCTCTCCCAGCATTGATGGAAACAGGTATTTTTTCTGATCAGAGAAACTGTAATACCAACTACTCAGCCTGCTTGGTCCCCTGATCCCTTTGTGGGGAAGATGAAAACCTAAATTCTTGTTCTGAGACAGGTCACAGAGGAAATTGTTTTCTTGGTCTCACTGATTGATTTTCATCTGGGAAGTGTTCCACTTGGCCTTTTCCAAACTATGCCCCAGGATTGGGGCCACATGACGGAATTTAAACACCAAAATCATCCTTGGAGTATCAGCCATATGCTCGTGTTTCTGTATTGAGATTCATGGGAAGCAGCCCGAATAACAAACCCAGAGATCTGACATCGCTTTACTTATTTAAAGACCTTTTATTTACCCTGCATTTTATGCAACCAGCGGGGTCTCCCCTTGTCCTCTGAAAGTTTAAGCTATTGACCTAAACAAAGGACAGATTTTTAACACTGGGATTGAAGGTTTGAAAGCCACTCAGAGAAACCTGGCGTATTGGAAGCTTTTAATATCAACGACTGTCGGTCAGAGTGGCAGCTCTCTGACTTTGAGAACTGAGCAGTGGGAGCAAGCCCCCTGGGAAATAAGCAGCGTGTAGAAATGGCCCACAGGGAAACAGACGTTGCCTTTGGCCTTTAGCCCAAATGTCAGGAGATGGTTTTCATAGCATAAGCGCCATGATTTCTTTCATGATTTTTTTTTTAATGTGGACCATTTTTAAAGACTTTATTGAATTTGTTATAATATTGCTTCTGCTTTATTATTTTTTTTTTTTTGGCCCTAAGGCATGTGGGATCTTAGTTCCCTGGACCGGGGATGGAACCCCCTGCATGGGAAGGCAAAGTCTCGCTCTCTCCTTTTTCTTAAATCTTATTAATCTGGTTGTGCCGGCTCTTTGTGGCTGTGTGCAGGCTTTCTCTAGCTTTGTTGAACAGGGGCAGCTCTCGAGCCTCGGTGTGCTGGCTTCTCTTGCTGCGGGCCCCGGGCTCCAGGTGCATAGCCTTCGGCAGCAACAGCAAATGCCAGCTCGGTGGCTGTGGCACACAGGCTTAGTTGCTCCGTGGCACGTGGGATCTTCCCAGATCAGGGATTGGACCGTGTCTCCTGCGTTGGCAGGCAGGTTCTTTACCACTGAGCCACCAAGGAAGCCCTGCAAGGCGGAGTCTTAACCGCTGGACTGCTGTGGAAGTGCCAAGCGCCGTGATTTCTTTGCCTGGAAACCTGGCCCTCATCTTCTAATACTAACCTGGGATATCATGCTTGAGTGGGGTAACCCTGCCCCTCCCTTCCGTCACCCCCTCCCACTTCCCGCCAGGTCAGGTGCCCTTATCCTAAGGCCTGCTTTGCCACTGACCCCATTATAACACAAACCCCTTAAGATTTGTGCCTTGAAGTACAGTTGCCTCTTGCTGGGGAGTTTGGTTCTCAAGCAGCCTGGGACACCAGGCTTGTGTGTGGTGGAGGATTACCCAGGAATGCTCCTCAGCTATCTAGAAGGTGAGTAGTGCATGTAGGGGTTGCGCGGTGTGAAAAATGCTTAGCCCGCAATCACACTTAGCATCAGAGAGATGCGTGTACTAACAGAGGGCACATGAGGACAAATGCTTAGCGGGAGGACTGGAAGGTCACACCTCCCTTCTCAAGCACAAGTTCAGGACGTGCCTCTGCTGAGTGGAACTGAGGATAAACCAATCACACTCTCTAAATAATGTATTGTTGAAGCCGAGTATTTGCTTATCTTTGTGTTCTCAGCTCCCACCTCAGGGTTGAGCATGTGGTGGTGTTTGGTAAATATTTGCTAAATGAATGAATGATAATCAAGAAGGCAGAAGTGAAATTTAACTAATAAGGGATGGATGGTGGGGTTTCCACCCTCCACTCCCACAGCCACCGTACATGACTTTTCAGCCCCACTCTGGTTTTACAGAACATGTTCAAAAAGTATAATCCCATCAAAGCCAGTCAGTTATGGACTAGAAAGAACTGGAGTTTTCTTTGCAATTAGGTGGCAACTGGTATCCCAATGAGCTGCAATACCATCTTATTCTTGAAGAAGTCAGTTGGGCTCTTGGTCTGAGCATCATCTTCTGAGAAACCACCTCCATGCCTTGAGAGTGAAGTAGAGGAAGAAATGAACTCACAGGCTGAAACACAAAGGAAAGATGAGGCAGAGGTCCAAGCAAACGTGTAAACTGTGGAGGCCACAGAGGCAGGAACAAGGGACTAGGACTAGCCAGAGGCGAGGAACACTGGTACAAATTGTTGGACGGCACGCCTTCTGTCTAGAACTTGTCACAGTGGATCTGGAACATATATGCCTATTCTGGTTGCCCCAACCCTTGAGACCCGCCTTTACTCATCAGAGCAGCTCCTTTGGGTCCTTTGCCCTGAAGCTGTGGCGTTCTGAGCTAGTTCTGTTCTCAGTTGTGGCTGAATGTAACATGTGTACCATGAATCACCCCTTTTACTGTCTTAACAGAAGAAAAAAAGAAAGAAGTTGGTTGGGCTGTACTCACCATGCCTGGCGAGTCAAGGAATGGTAGATGGGCTGCCAGTCATGGTGTGGCCGGGACTGGCGCCTGCTGCTGTAAGCCGCCAAGCAGCAGGGTCTTGGGAAAGAGCCAGGGGCTCCAACTGTTCACATTACAGACCTCTCTATCAGCTTATCTTGATCTTCAGGTTGCCAAGATGCTGTGAGGGCAGTGGATAATAAAATAACTCCCTCTTTCCTCCACACTCTCCACTTTTTCTTTCTTTTTTCTTTTTTAACAGCTAGCAATAAATGGGCTGGCTTTCAGCTTCACCAAGTGCCTGGGTTGTTTGCTTTGAGACATCTGCTCGTCTTGAGAATAAAAAGAGAAACTTGGTTCTGAGCCTCTGGAATTCTCTCTTTCTGGTTTGCTTTTTCACTCCATCAACTGAGGGACCAGAGGGAATGTCAGAAACCCTAGGCTTTCTCAGTAAAAGACACGCCTGTTTGGGCTCAGAACCACGTAGTCTCTGCCTGGCCTTCTTGCTGTAATACTGGAACTCGTGGATGATATGGGACCACCAGGCTTTGGCTTTGTTGGGATATTTCTTTCGGAATTTTTTTTTTTTCCCAGACCATGCAGCATTACTTCCCTGACTAGGGAGATAATTTTAATAATAAATAACATTTCTGTACAGTGGAAATGCAGAGTCCTAACTACTGGACCACTAGAAAGGTCCCTTTGCTGGGAAATTTAGAATCTGCCACATGTTTAACATTCCTTGCATCTCCTTACACATAGCCGTCATCTCCACAGGGATTTCTCTTTGCAGTTATTTGCAATTATTTTATGTCATTATGTAGCCTTCAAATTGCTGTTGGCTATAAATTCCAAGTTGTGATTTATGTTTCTTAAGTACTAAGGCAGTCCTTTCGTACATTATTCCTACTCTTCTAATTAATTATTTCATGTGCTTGGCTGATTTGTGTGTAGAAATTTTGGTTCCGAATATTTTCCAAACAGAATCGTATTTGTCTTATCTCTGAATGCAGCATCTTCACACATCATGTTGCAGCCGTGTGATTCTACACCATGTGGCATGAACTGTGCTAAATGTTTTTTATTTATTGTCCACTTAATCCTCCAGTTAATACACCCACAGAAATTCTGCACAGAGTGGAAAGTTTGGTCACCATATCATCATATAAAGTCACGTGGATGACCAGATAGTGGTCCAAAGAATGATAAGCATAATTAGGGAAAAGCAAATCAAAGCTACAGTGAGGTACCATCTTAAACCAGTTAGAATGGCCATCATTAAAAAAAAGAATCTACAAGTAGCAAATGCTCGAGATGGTATGGAGAAAAGGGAACCTCCTTCACTGTTGGTGGGAATGTAAATTGGTGCAGCCACTACGGAGAACAGTATGGAGGGTCCTCAGAAAACTAAAAATAGAACTGCCGTATGATACAGCAATCCCACTTCTGGGAATATAGCTGGACAAAACTATAACTTGAAAGGATTCATGTACCCCAGTGTTCACCGCAGTATTGTTTACAATAGCCGAGAAATGGAGGCAACCTGCATGTCCATCGACAGACAAATGGATAAGGAAGACACGGGGCATGTGGCAATGGAGTATTACTCAGCCGTAAAAAAGGAACGAAAGGATGCCGCTTGCAGCAGCATGCCATCTTAAGTGAAGGAACTCGGAAAGAAGAAGACAAACACCATGTGATATCACTTATATATGGAGTCCAGAATATGGCCCTGATGAACTTGCCTATGAAACAAGCTCACAGACACAGACTTACAGTTTCCAAAGTGGGGCTGTGGGGGGAAGGAGAGGTGGGGAGTTAGAGATTACAGACAGACTGTTCCGTATAGGATAGGGGAACAACAAGGTCCTACTGTCTAGCGCAGGGAACTGTGTTCAGAGTCCTGTGAGAAAACAGCATGAATAAGAACGTATGTATAACTGAATCACTTTGCTGTACAGCAGTAATTAACACAGCACTGTGAATCAACGATACTTCAATAAGCTAAATTTTAAGAAAAGAATGGTAGGAATCGCGACAGTGTCTAACACTGTTTTAGGGTTTTTATATGCTTTAATCTCTTTAATTTTCTCGAAACCCTCTGAAATAGCATAACTGTTGGCCTTGTTTCATAGCTGATTATGAGGTCCTGAGAGATTAGAAAACTTTCTCAGTGTCATACAGCTTGAATGTGGCAGCACTAGGCACCAAAAGCAGGATTCTGACTCCTGAGCCTTTCCTTCTAAATAATAAAGTGTTGTTTTAAAATAACAAAACCGTTATTAATGTCTTCAACGGAGATCCTGTGAATCACTAAAATTGGAAATTATTATGAAACGTTCATTTTCTCATATTAAATAGAGTTTGAGTGATTTTCAAATTTGCATCCTTTCTAGGAAGTCTGAATAATTCCAGTTCTAATTTTGACATTTCCTTTTTGAAATCATCGGAATCATTGGTTCAAAGTGAACATTTTGGGAATGCCTGCTCCATGCCAGGCCCTGTGCTGAGTATTTTTCATCTGTTATCTCATTTAATTCTCAGAATACCATTATCCTTTGAGAGCTGAGGAAACAGAGCTGCACTGAGATTTAGCTCATCAGGGCCCATCCCAGTGGCTTGGGTTCCATGGCTGGAGCCCTCCTGGCAAACTCACCTGCTTTCTAGGAGTATAGAGCCAGAGGTCCTTCCCCTGGGCATCGGGAAGGATTCCTGAGGAAAAGTACAGTCATGTGGGCTATCTGGTTCCTGCTCATTCAGTCAGAAAAAGCCTATACATCTCATGTGGGGCCCAGGAAGGAAGGGGCTGATGCTGCCATCGGCTCAGGGGGGTTGAGTCTCCCCCTGCTCTGAGCAGCGGCTCAGATGGTCCACATGGAGCTGAGGTGGTGGCCTTCTTTGCCTCTCCCTACATCACTGGCCAGCTGCAGATCCCGCTGTGTATTTATTGATTTCTTAGATATTTATTTGTTTCCTTGGCTGTGCTGTTGGGTCTGAGTTGCAGCATGCCAACTTGTAGTTGATGCCTGTGACCAGGGATTGAACCTGGACCCCCGCGTTGGGAGTGCAGACTCTTAGCCATGGACCACTAGGGAGGTGCCCTGGCTGTGTCTTTTCTACCATTGCCGTGCTCAGTCTGAGGGTGAGCTCAGAGGTCAGGCGCTTCAGAAGCTCCTGTTAGGAGACAGAGGACACTCAAGGGCAGAGTGCCCTTCTCCACGCAGCCCTGGCTCTGACACCTCTGGTAGTAGCCGGGAAGGTGCCTCTTCATTTCAGCATCCGTGGTCTGAACTCATGTTACAGGAAAAGGGACCCCTTCTGTGCTGGGCAGCTGGGCCCAGAACCATGGTCTTCTAGTGATGCTTAGTATGAGACCTTGGAAGGAGGGCGAGTATGTGAAGTCCTCCCAGCACCTCCTGCCTGAGGCCCTGCGTGAGTATGAACTTGGACCTGGTGACTTGCCTCTTTATGCTCTGCCCGTCCAAAGAGAGATGTAAAAGCCAGGCTGCTGGCATCAGGGCTGTTTCTCTCAGCTGACCCTGTTTCTGGGCTTGCTGACTGCTAAGTCACCTCAGTGCGGGGACTCATTCAGTGTCCTGATCTTTACGGCTTTCTTCTCAGGACCTCACGCTGACTCCATCAGTTTGAGTGGTCCAGGGTAACTCCAGACAAGAGTTAGGGTGTGATGTGATGGCCGTTTGTTGATTCTCTTTGAAAGCCCTGAAGATGAGGGATGATAGGTGTTTAATGAGCTCCTGCAGGGTGGCAGGTGCTGACAAGTACCTACAGCCTCCATTTCTAATCTCACAATTGATACATTATCATTCAGAACCCGAAGCTTGGAGGTCAAAGGATTCTGCTTACCGCAGACAATGCAATTGACGGGGAGAGGGAGTGGGAGTTAATTTCCTGCACGCATCGGTGTGGTGGCCAAGACTCACTCTCCCAGTGGAATCTGAGCTGGCCTTTATGGCCTTTGGTGAGAATGCTCGGGGAGACCAAGGTGCGTGAACAGCAGGCGTGCATCATTGCCACTGCCAAGCATCTATCCCTTAGCTCTGGATCATGGATTTGGGTACTAGAAATGCCTTCAGCTGCAGAGTTGATACAGAACATGTGAATAGACTGATGATTCTTGGCTTTGCTCGTCAGTATTTTCCTTTTCTCATGTAGAATACTGTTATCGTTTCCCCTCTTCCTTCCCTGGACCTTCTTCCTGTGAGTGCAGGATGTTGTTGTTCAGTCCTCTGGTCGTGTCTGACTGCTTGCCATCCCATCGACTGCAGCATGCCAGGTTTCCCTGTCCATCACCGTCTCCCAGAGTGGGCCCAAGTTTGTGCAGGATGGCTCCAGCCCTTTCCTGACTGTGGTAGGGCTGTCCAGGCACCCCAGCCCACTCAATTCTCCCAGCTGCAACCCTAGAGCTTTTTAAGATCCCCTTAGCCCTTTGGCTGAGACACTGCAGCCGCCAAGCCTGTACCCCTCGCCAGTACCCACCCCATCGAGTGCCATGGTACCGCCTGTGTGGACAGGGGGCCCCACAGCAGCTGGTACCAAACAATGCCTGTTCTCATCTGGGCATCCCGGGCGGGCTTGGCAGCTTCGGCCGTTCAGAGCCCAGCTGGGTCTGAAGTTGCTGGGCTGCACTGCAGAGGTGATTTGCTGCTTGGTGTCAGTACAAACAAGACAGATTTTCAATCCAAGGAACTTTGAAGGGCCTGCGGCCCTCTCTCTGTCTTCTGATTGTCTTTACGATGAAAGATGTTTGAAGTAGCCCCGCTGTTCAATGAACCCAGGCTGGATATGACCACTGAGGTTTACAAGATCACTCTGCTGTGCTGACTGTGTGCTCTGGACAGATTCCCGAACCTCTCTGAATCTCTCCTCCTGTATCTTCTTTAAGACATATTTTATTTATTTTTAAAATGTATTTGGCCATGCTGGGTCTTAGTTGCAGGTGGTACGTGGGATCTTCAGTTACAGCGGGCGTGATCTCTTAGTTGCGGCAGGAAAACTGTGAGTTGCAACATGTGAACTCTTAATCACGGCACGTGGGATCTAGTTCCCTGACCAGGGATTGAACCCAAACCCTCTACATTGAGAGCATGGACTCCTAGCTGCTAGACCAGCAGGGAAGTCACTCCTCGGTATCTTGATATTGAATTTAATAATACCTATGCCACACAGTTCATGCCAGGATTTAATGATGGGATCTTTGTGGAGAGCACCTTGCCCAGGCACACTGTGTGCCCTCCATAGGTAATGAGCTCTCTTCCCCTTTCCTCGTAGGATTCCAGCTGAGAGAAGACAAGGCCAAATCAACTTCCAGACATGCAGCTTTGCTGTCTTTACCACTGTCTGCAGGGATCTGTGCTTGGCCGGTTTCAGATACTTTTAAACAAAAGTAAAAGAGCTTTAATTACGCCCTTGTTTGTGGTTTGGTTGCCTCATTAAAAGATTCTAGAATACTGCCCGCCCTGTGGCTGCTGCAAAGTGCAGACCTGGCAGGAAGTCAGGAATGGTAAGTCAGTCCTTTCTGGTGAAGCTCCCAAGTTCTTCTGGCTCAGAGGTGGGGCTGGCCCTGTCGTCTGGGCGGGGCGTGGCCGTGTCGTCTGGGCGGGGCGTGGCCGAGTCGTCTGGGCGGGGCGTGGCTCGGCACACCTCCTGAGCCCGCGTTGGCTCCAGCATCACCCCTGCAGTGGGTGTGTCTTTGGCCTTTAGAGACACTCGCTGTTGCTCTTCGCTTCCTGTTCCCTCAATTTCGGTTGCAGTCTTCCTCTTAATACAGATGACGGACACCACTGGGATCCGTACTGAGCAGACAGCAGGGGTGTTTAGAGTGACTTTGTCGTCACATTGCCTGGATTTCAGTCCACTTCATACCAGGTGGTCTTAGATATAAGGAACTTCAGCTTCCTTATCTGCAGAATGGAACAGTGGTAGCACTAATCTTACAGGATTGTATGAGGATTAACCTATGAAAAGTGGTTAACGCAGATCCTGTCCCATAGGTAAAAACTGCCTATATTAATGTTAGTAATGAGCTTCCCTGGTGACTCAGTGGTAAAGAGATGTAGGAGATGTAGGAGATTCAGCTTTGATCCCTGGGTCAGGAAGATCCCCTGGAAGAGGATATGGCAATCCACTCCGGTGTTCTTGCCTGGACAATCCCATGGACAGAGGAGCCTGGTGGCCACAGTCCATAGGGTCACACAGAGTTGGACATGACTGAAGTGACTTAGCCTGTTCACACAGCCTTCCAGCAGGCACAGAGGCAGTGGCCCAGCCTAGGACTTTATTCTTCTCTGTGTGGCTTGGACCATTCTGATTCTCACTGTGCCTCTTGAAGCAAAGGTGATCAAGATGTTATATCTGCCTTTTTACTTCTTCAAGCCAAGAGACTAAGTAGACTCCCCAGGAGGTCCTGTCTGCTCCCCATCCTTTGCTGCTGTTGTTCAGTTGCTGTCGTGTCGGATTCTTTGTGACCCCGTGGACTGTAGCCCACCAGTCTCCTCTGTCCATGGGACTCTCCAGGCAAGAATACTGGAGTGGGTTGCCATTTCCTTCTTCAGCAGATCTTTCCGACCCAGGGATCAAACTCCTGTCTCCTGCATTGGCAGGAAGATTCTTTGTCTCTGAGCCACCAGGGAAGCCCCCTCCATCCTTTAGCAGGGAACCAAATAAACACTCTGACAAGCACCAACTCCAAAGGCAGAGGTGTTACCATTCTCTTTTGGTTACTTTCCAGCACTCTCTGGTCTGGGCAGCCTCTCCTCCCCCTCCAGCTAGCCACTGGGGCTTGCTTACCTTTTTTTTATTTTGCTGCACTGGGAAGCATTTGACACCTTAGTTCCCTGACCAGGAATCGAACCTCCTCCCCGCTCAGTGGAAGCTCAGAGTCTTCAGCCACCGGACCACCAGGGATTCCCAGGTCTGACCTTTGAGAAGGACCTCTCTGCTGTCCTGACCCATGGAGGCCCCAGTTCTGTCCAGGATGGATGAGCATGGCTCCCAGGAATGAGGAATGGAGGCCTGAAAGCCTTGCTGGTTGTGAACTTCCCACTCATTTAAAATCACCTCTTTCTCCATTTTTATTTTTATAACAATATTATAACAATGGCTGCTCTGTGTGTGCATTCTGTCAAAAAAAGAATTGTGGAAAAGTGAAAAGCATGTCCCTCATGTAATTGTAGAGTGAACCCGAGTCAAATATTATACTTACTCATTAATGAGAGAACCAGTAAATCGGTAAACAGAGAACATTGAAGGAAGTGGGTGTTCGTAGGCATTTTGGGGGAGAAAAGTAAAAGGATAGAAGAGAATGATTAGGTAAGTGTGGAGAGAATGGGGAGGTACCATTCAGATCAGCCCTGAGGTATCCCAGCTTCTGAGAGTGCTGCCAACAAAAAGCCTCTCTGTCAGCTCCCCTCAGAGTGCAGGGGAGAGAAGGTTTCCCCGTCTTCTCTTTCAGGTCCTCTGGGTGGTTGGTCTAATGATTACCTTAACATAAACCAGGTTCACAGGAAGAAAAGCAGATTTAACTTTGTATGAACAGGAGCTCACAGAAAATATGAGACTCCAGGAAGCGACCAAGTAAGGGCTTCCCTGGTGGCTCAGCGAATAGGAATCCGCCTGCCAGTGCAGGAGACGTGGGTTCCATCCCTGGTCCAGGAGGGTCCCATGTGCTGAGGAGCCCCTAAGCCCGGGCGCCACAGCTGCTAAGCTCTCGCACCTGGCACCCGGGAGCTGCAGTCATGGAGCCCACAGGCCTCAGGGACTGGAGCCAGGGTGCCCTAGACCCTGTGCGCCCAACAAGAGGTCACCACAGTGAGAAGCCCCCTCACCGCAACCAGAGAAAAATCCATGCAGCAATGAAGACCCAGCAGAGCCAAAAATAAATAAGTAAATACAATTATTCTTTTAAAAAGGAAGTGACTAAGGTAGGCAGCTTTTTTACCTTTTAAACAAAGAGACAATACATTTTGAAGAATTAACGAGACGGAGGGATCTGGACTTGGGGTGGTAAAGTAGCGGAAAAGTAACAGGGCTTGTTGACACAGCCTTTTCAGCCTTGCATTCCCTATCTCTGGTGATAAGGATGTCTCTCATCCTTTCTGTTATGGGGAGGGTGCCTTTCATGTGGGAGGTTTATATCCTTCTTTTAGAGAGACAGAGAATATATTTGTTTTTTGCCAGAGCTGTTCCATAAATAACTTTAACTCAAAATAATCAATATGCCCAAGTGTGGTGTATTTGGGGCAGCCTGCCCAGAACCCCATCAAGGGGATGCCTGAGGAAAGTCCCCTGGCCTGCTGGGCACCCCATATCTGATCCATCTCTGGGTGTAAAGGCTGGATCTCTCACCCGCTGCTTGCATCTCTCCAGGCTTATCCTGTCTTCAGAACTGCCCACAGGGCCAACTGAGGCTTCTGTTGTGACGACGTCCTAGTTCACTTTTTCTCTCTACCCAGAAATCTTCAAGGTAACAAGTAGCTTCACAGTGTCCACGCCCTTAATATATGTTGTTGTTCATTCACTAAGTTGCGCCCAGCTCTTTGCAGTCCCATGGACTGCAGCACGCCAGGCTTCCCTGTCCTTCACTATCTGCTGGAGTTTGCTCAAAGTCATGACCATTGAGTCAGTGATGCCATCCAACCATCTCATCCTCTGTCGTCCCCTTCTCCTCCTGCCCTCAATCTTTCCCAGCATCAGGGTCTTTTCAGATGAGTCAGCTCTTTGCATCAGGTGGCCAAAGTATTGGAGTTTCAGCTTCAGCATCAGTCCTTCCAATGAATATTCAGGGTTGATTTCTTTGAGGATTGACTGGTTTGATCTTGCCATCCAAGGGACTCTTAAGGGTCTTCTCCCCCTTTCAAACCACAGTTTGAAAGCCTAAAATATTTGCTGTTGACCTTATTTATGGTCAGTAGCAAAATCAGACCCAGATATATTCCTCTAGATACCAGGGTTTGGCCGATCTGCAGAGTTAGACAGCAAATATTTCAGGCTTTGCAGGCCCCCTGTCTCTGGTGCTCTCCAACTCTTCAACTTTGCCCTGGGAGCAGGAAAGCAATCATGAAGACTAAACAAAGGGCTGTGTTCCAGCAACACTACTTACAAAACCAGGTGGAGGGTGGGATCTGGCCCACGAACCAGAGTGCTGACCCCTGCCCTAGAGAGTTAGGTCATCTGTGGGCAAGTCTGTTAAACAGTGCCCTAGTGTGAAAGGACAAGCTACCTGCCATCTTTGCTTGACGCTTGTAGGATATAATGTCTGTTTATTTATTTGCCTATTTTTGGCTGCACCCGGTCTCTGTTGCTGTGTGAGGGCTTCTCTATTTGTGATGAAGCGGAGCTCCTCCTTGTTGTGGCGCCTGAGCTTCTCATTGTGGTGGCTTCTCTTGCTGCGGAGCACAGGCTCTAGGGCATGAGCGCTTCAGTAGCGCAGGGCGTGCACTCAGTAGCGGTGGTGCTTGGGCCCTAGAGCACGGACTCAGTAGCTGTGGCGCACAGGCTTAGCTGCTCCTTGGCATGTGGACTCTTCCCAGACCAGGGATCAAGCCTATGTCCCATGCACTGGCGGATGATTCTTAAGCACTGGCCCACCAGGAAAGTCCAGGATGTAATTTCTAAAGCCTACAACTGCCTACAAAGTGCTTGTCTCAACCATTCCACAAATGAGGTACCAGGATTGGTGAGGATTCTCCATGGTCTTAGCGTTTCAGTAGCTGATAGTCTGAAAGTGAGCTTGGTGAATCTAGCCCTGAGCCAGCCCTGCCCCCTTGGACCAGCCTCCTTCAGTCCTGGGAAGTCCTCCTTCTCACTCAGCCACGGGAAGCAGAGGTTTGCGTGACTCTTGGAGAAAAGCACCCCCAAACAGAGCTGACTGCAGGTTCATGGAGCCCAGAGGTATCTGAAGAGGCCATGCGCAGCATCCCACTCTGCCAGGTGTGCTGGGCTCGGCACAGAGTAGGTGGATTTCCCTGTGAGTAAGGCAGTTTGAGTGCTGAGAGCCCTTATCCATGAGGGTGTTAAAGGCGTGCCCCTAAACCTTGTTTCCGGGACCTCGTCCCTCTGAAATCAGGATGAGGCGGCAATAGCTTACACACCAAGGCAGAGGTCTTACCTGGCCATGCCCCACACTGCCTGTGACGTTGACAAAGCCCCAAGGCTCTGATAGCACCACTGTGAAATGTGCATGGTCTCTCTTCCAGCTGTGCCTTCGCCAAAGTCCATTCAACAGGGCCTGGATTCAAATTCTGACTCCTCACCAGCTGTATGACCATAGGCTACTTTTTAAAATCTCTCTGTACTGTTCAGTATGAGAATGAAATGAATGTATCTGTGTAAAGCTTGTAGAATAATACTTGTAACATAGTAAGCACTATGAAAGTATTTTCGCTTATATTTTTTGTTATTATTGTTATTATCTTTAAGTGCTGTTATCTTTAGCACTTAGTATGGTATCTTGCTAGTAATTGTTGTGGTTTAGCTGTTCAGTCATGTCCAACTCTTTGCAGCCCCATGGACTGCAGCATGCCAGGCTTCCCTGTCCCTCACCTAAAACCCGAGGTTTGCTCAAACTCATGTCCATTGAGTTGGTGATGCCATCCAACCATCTCATCCTCTGTCGTCCCCTTCTCCTCCTGCCTCCAATCTTTCCCAGTATCAAGGTCTTTTGTAGTGAGTCAGCTCTTCTCATCAGGTGGCCAAAGTCTTGGAGCTTCAGCTCTAGCATTGGTCCTTCCAATGAATAATCAGGGTTGATTTCCTTTAGGATTGACTAGCTTGATCTCCTTGCTGTCCAAGGGACTCCCAAGAGTCTTCTCCAGTATCAGGGCTCAGTAAGTGTCATTCAATACATAAATGAGCCATGTAATAAATTAGATTCATATTCAGTCTGGAGCACTGCTCTCCAGAAGAGCTCCATGTGATGGGAGCATGCTTAACTCCGTGCTGTCCAGTAGGACATCCACTGGCCACATTTGGATAATGAGTACTTGACATGCAGGTATTGTGACTGAGGAACTGCATTTTTATTCAGTCTTAGTTTAAACTTCCAGCCACATGAGCCTGGCTACTGGCTACCATGTTGGACAGCACAGCTCTCTGTACAGTGTAGTGTTCAGAGAGTGTGTTTCAGTGTTTGGCATTTTTCAGACATCTGCAGCTGATTCACCTGCAGCCAGAATTGAGAACCACAGGACTAGAACACTTAGGCCAGTGCTTCTCATCTAGCCCCACATATCCATCAAGAAATAAATTCAAGAAGTCAATATTAAGCTCCCATTGTATGCTAGTTACTCTTTTGGGCACTGGCAATCAGCAAAGAGAGAGAGAGATCTTGGCTGTCCAAGAATTTGTGGACTAGTGGAAGAAGAGATAAAATAAAGGCACAAATAAACAGGCCACTGTTTTTTTTATTTTTTTATTTTTTTTTAATCACTGGGGAAGACTGGAAAGAGTTTGCACTAGCTGTCTCAGTCGGATTTTGTAGAACTATACATGAATCTACGATGATCTTTGATGTGAATCAACCAGGGTTGGATGTTCTGGTGATCTGGGCCGGTTGTTGTTGCTCAGTTGCTCGGTCGTGTCTGATTCTTTGTGACCCCATGGACAGCAGCATGCCAGGCTTCCCTGTCCTTCACTATCTCCTGGAGCTTGCTCAAACTGACGTGCATTGAGTCGATGATGCCATCCAACCATCTCGTCCTCTGTCACCCGCTTCCCCTTCAGACAAGGTGCTTGAGTACAATCAGGACAAAGAGGGTGTTGCAATGGTGCCTGGCTTGGAGGGAGTTGTGGTGCTTAAGGAAAGCCTCTGTCCGAAGGGAACACCTGAGCTGAGACCTGCGTGGTGAGAAGGAGTGAGCCTTGTCATGATCTGAGGTCAGAGGATTCTGGCAGAGGGAGAAGCAAATGGTCTTGAAATTGGGGCTGTGCTTGGCCTATTTGCCAAACAGGAGGAAGGCCAGTGTGATGGGAATGGCAAACACAAAAGACTGTGAGCACTGGTGAGCTTGGAGAGGAGGGGAGGGTGGAGTTTTTCAGGACCGCGTGGGCCAGGGTCCTGAGTTCGGATTTCGTTCTAAGTGCTGTGGGGGGCTGTAGGGCCACCCTGAGCAATGCCTCCTGGACTCAGTGTCTCTTGTCTCAGTTGTCATGCTGTGCATGGGTGATGGGGAGGGGCGTGGTGGTGTGTGGTAGCTCAGGGGAGGGCATACTGGTGCCAGGGCACTGACAGTGGCTGGGTAAACAGACAGGGTCAGCAGACAGGTATCTACCCAGGCAGAGCCAACAGAACACACTGCTGGGTGGACTGGATCCTGAAGGTCACAGAGTTTTTATATACCCTTCTCCCCAAATATACCTGCTTCCCAGGTGGCTCAGTAGTAAAGAATCCACCTGCCAATGCAGGAGACCCAGATTTGATCCCTGGGTTGGGAAGATCCCCTAAAGAAGGGAATGGCAGCCCACTCCCGTATTCCTGCCTGGGAAATCCCATGGATGGAGGAGACTGGTAGGCTACAGTCCATGGGGCTGCAAAAGAGACATGACTTAGCGACTGAACAACAACAAACAGCAACCCCACATATACCTGTACAGGGAGCCTGAGCGTCTGGTATTCCCTCCAAGTTCACCTTCCTCCCCTCTTCCTTCAGGAGGCTGCTGAGAAACTGTGATGCCAGGAAGTGTAGGTTGGGGGATTATAAAGCAGGCAGCCTGAGGCAATGTTCTCTGACTTTAAAGTGCGCATCATCTGGGACCTTCTTAAAAGGCAGAGCCTGACTGTGTTGGTTTGGAGTGTTAGCCTGAGCTTTTGCATTTCTAAAAGGCTCCCGCATGCTGCCAGGACCGCCTGTGCTTGAGCCCGCTTTACCTAGGGAGGGCTGACTTCCTGCTACACAAGGGCATGAAACTGTGACCCTCCAGAGCCTGTGCGTCTTTGGAGCAGGTTGCAGGTGCCTGGGAAGTTCTCGCGAGAATCACGCAGGAGTCCATTCTTCTAGATCCACGGGAGCATCTTGGACTTGTGGTCGTGAGCCCTCTCTAGAGACCCGAGGAATCTGCTTTGTGCTTAGAGGAACCACGGGCCCCTTTGTTTGTCCTTTGGGAACCAAATTGCTCAACAATTATTTCACAGCCTGTAGCAGTGTAGGGGCAGCTTTTCAAATCCCATCTCCAGAACTACATTTGAGAAGGGATATATTTTACATGAAAAAGAAGCCTTTAAAGCAAAATGACCTGTGGGCAAGAAGGCCTGGGACTCTCTTGTGTTGTGTGCTATTAACACAATGCTTTTAACGTGATGTCTGGGTGGGAGAAATGAGACTTGATTGCAGGAGATACTAACAATGAGGTGATCAGTTTGAACTGAGAGGGAAGTCTGACTCCAAAGTGATGCCTCCGGCTCCAGATCCGTTTCTTAATGGAAAGGGAAAAGGAAGTGTCAAGAAGTTTAATCTGATACATTTTACTGAAGAGCATCCCTATAAGTGAAACCTATTACCAGGCTGCAGGATTTAGGGCTGTTTTGAAATGAATGTGCTTAACTCCATTGTAGAAGGGACTAGTTCAACCATATTGATCATCTGGGGGCCAGGACTGAATGTTTTATTGAGGCAGGGTTTCATATGGAAGCTTTTTGTAAATGAAACTAACATTAGATGACTGGGAGAAAATTACTACGACTTGCCATCTGGTTCCTCAGCCAATACCACTGATTCATGGTGCTTGTAGTGGTTCTTAATAATCTGTCGCATTTCATATTGTGTGAGATAGGGAAGCTATTTTCCTAATTCCTCCAGTCTACACATTTAGGGTTATTGCACCAAGCTTCCACTCCAGCTTTCTTTGATCGGATGTTTTTGAATTCTCGAGTGCTGTCACATTTATCATTATAGGCTATCACATTATCATGTGGTAGTTTGCATTTTTATCATGTTCTTCACTTCTAATATATTCAGATCTTCCTTGTGGAACCCACATAGATTTTTTTTTTTTAACTAGGTGGGGGGAAGGACATTGAACTATCTCAACTCACATCACTCAAAATGATCAATATACTTTCTTATTTCTGAGTGAGAAGCTGTTCAGTAAAGCCCTTTCCTCTGTGTGTGTGGGTTTGCCCCCCATTTCCAGTGTTTTTCCTATTTATTTGTCTTTTCTTTCTGGAATTACTGCTTACCCCAGAGATAGCTGCTTACAAGAAGGGGTCAGGCACAGTCTGAGACAGTCCTTAATGAATGTCTTTGGTTCATAATAGAGTCCCAGAATTACGGCAGCAGCTTTTTCTGTGTTTGTAGAAGTGTTGCCAGCATAAGGGCTTCCCGGCTGGCGCTAGTGGTAAAGACCCCTTCTGCCAATGCAGGAGACATAAGAGACGCGGGTTCGATCCCTGGGTCAGAAAGATCCCCTGGAGAAGGGAATGACAACCCACTCCAGTATTCTTGCTTGGAGAGTCCCATAGAGGAGCCTGGTAGGCTACAGTCTATAGAGTCGCACAGAGTTGGACATGACTGAGCGACTGAGCATGCACACATCTCTGTAAACCAGCATGTTGCTTCCTGGGTGGGGAATCAGAGTGATGGCCCAGATGATCACAAAGCACCCTTATCTGCCAATAAAATAAAAGTCAAATACACGGCATGGCCACAGTTACTCTTCAGGGGTAGAACTCCAGGCAGAAGTGGGGCCTTCCTGGTGGCGCAGTGGATAGGAATCTGCCTGCCAATGCATGGGACATGGGTTTGATCCCTGGTCCTGGAAGATTACCCCATACTGTGGAGCAACTAAGCACACACCACATCTCCTGAGCCTGTGCTCTGGAGCCCAGAAGTTGCAACTATTGAGCCCGTGTGTTGCAACTGCTGAAGCCCTCGAATCTAGAGCCCCTGTTCTGCCAGAAAGAGTAGCCCAATGAGCAGAGGAAGCCCACACCAAGCAACAAAGACCCAGCACCCCGAAATAAAAATAAATGAATAAACATTTTTTAAGTGGAGCATGGCACTGCTTCTTCTGGAGGGACACTCTTCCCATGGTGAATGAAGGTGTCTGTCATCCTGATACGCTGTATCTTGTAAGAGAATGGTCAGAACTGTCTTTAGAGAAGTCTCTGTGATGCCAGCTGTGGCTCTGCCAGGAGATATCGTAGCCTCAGGAGCCCAACAGTCCTGGGTGGAAATCCTGCCTCTGCCACTTTCTAGCTGTATGGTCTTAGGAAAAATAGGTAACTGTTTTGATCCTTAGTCTCCTCTGGAACATAGAAGCCTGCCTTCTTAGCCACTGGAAAGTTGTAAGAATTTACAATAACTTTCTACCACATCGTGTGCCACTATTTGTCTGTATTAGCTGTTGCTTTCAAAATGAAGCAAGCATATTAAGGAGTTGGACGTGACTGCTCACCTTTTATCCTGGGTTTTACTTTCTTTGTGCTGTTCTAAGTAACCTCAGTCGTGTCTGACTCTGTGACACTGTGGACTGTAGCCTGCCAGGCTCCTCTGTCCATGGGATTCTCCAGGCAAGAATACTGGAGTGGGTTGCCATTTCTTTCTCCTGGGGATCTTCCTGAACCAGGGATCGAACCCGCATCTCTTATGTCTCCTGCATTGGCAGGTAGGTTCTTTACCACTGGCGCCACCTGGGAAGCCCCTTTACATTGTTTGGATCACCATAAACAATCAACAGCCTTCAACTGGACTGTTTCTTTCCTCCTGGCTCTTTAGACTCTGTTGCAAGCAGTTTTCACTGCTGATGCAAATGCTGAGACTGTCATCTTGATAAAGCCTGTCTCCCTGGATACCAGTGGCTGAGTGGATGTTTTTGTTCCCATGTGCCAGGCTGAATCTACCCTGCAGCCCATGCTCTGGCAGCAGGGCGCCCAGGGCAGTGTAGGAACTGGATGTCCAGCGCCTGCGACTGCAAGGCCATCTCCTCTGTTTTCTTACCCGTTGAGGCATCCTGCAGTGGTTGACATGTCAGCTGCTGGAGCTTTTTAAACAGCTGGGCAAAGCCAGGTGCATCTGAAGGCACGATTCTTCGCTCTAGACACACAGTTTTCTGTGCTGGAGTGGAATGAGAGGCAGAAAGCACATGCTCGTGGTTTGTTTCCAGTGTTCTTGGCTTGCATGCAGGTGTCTCTTTCAACACATCTTATTTTCTAAGCATGAAGTCAGAGGCAGATAATGTGACCCAGTTAACATGACAGGGCTCCCGTGTGTCCCAGGGGGAGGCATCCGCTGACCATCCATCACACACACAGCTCCCTGTGTAAGAACAGGGCTCTGACCCTGGGTCAAGAGTGCACGTAGCAACATACTCTCAGCTCTCTGGTCTCAAGTGAGACAACAGCCACTTTCTTACCAGCTGATGGATGTACTGCCCCGTGTATTGTTCCACTGGAGAGGCAATGCCTCTGTTCTAGAAAGTGGAGATTGCAGTCTTCACAGAATGCCTTTCCTTGTACATTTCATAACGTTTCTAATACCATCTTAGACCTGCTTGTCTCTGTGGTTTCCCAAAACAATAGGTCTCTCCCAGCCTCTAGATTTCGTGAGACAAAAAACATCTCATTTCCATAATTGTTCTCCTTTTGAGTCCTGACTGTATTATTCTCTGCCCCCTAGAACCATTTGGGTCTCTTCTCAAAGGGCCAAGAAGGCTGTACACACTTGCTCATTTCCAACTGATCTGGAAAAATTGAGCTAAAGGAATCTGGCATTTCGATCCACAAGCATTTAGCATTATTCTCAGGGAGCTGGGGTCTTCTTCTCCATGCCTTCATCATGAGACCACCAGCCCATGCATACTCACTGAGTGTGATAACACCCATGTGTGTTTGTGTGTGTGTGTGCACACGCTTGGTCGCTCAGTCATGTCCAACTCTTTGTGACCCCATGGACGGGTAGCCCACCAGATTCCTCCGTCCATGGGATTTCCCAGGCAAGAGTACTGGAGTGGGGTGCCATTTTCCTTCTCTGGAGGATCTTCCCAACCCAGGGATCAAACTGTCATCTCTGGTGTCCCCCTTTGGCAGGTGGATTCTTTACCACTGAGCCACCTGGAAATCCCAATACCACCGCTGCTGCTGCTCCTGCTGCTTCTGCTAAGTCGCTTCAGTCATTTCTGACTCTGCGACCCCATACCCCTAGTGGAGGGAAAATTGCATCTTGTGGGTGGGGGAGGGGCACAAAGATTGGATTGTTCTTTGTCTGTATAAACCATAAATGGATACACAGCATATAAGCAGACGTACAGTATGTCTATCAAAATATCACGTGGGCCCAATTAGGAAGAAAGGTCTTAAAAGGTTCTTGGGTGTGTAATAATGAAAGAAGGTTGAAAATTGCTGCTCTAAAATTTTCTCTTGATGCCTCCTATTCCCTACTCACAGTCAGTATTGCTTAAAAGGAGACCCTTTGCTCTCCACTTGACATCGCCAGGTGCAGTTCTGGAAGGAAGGAAAAGTTAGTGTATTTCCAGCTGAATATTTGTTCATGACTCTTTACGGAAAAGTCAAGCCCACATTTTAAAAATAGCACCCCTAATGTACCCTTTTAGAATCTTCTGGAACTCTGGACATCACCTGGGTGATGGTTAAATAGTCACAGCAACACAAGTTCCACAACTACCAATTTAAAAGGAGGAGAGAAAGTGGCTTAGATTGGAAGCTGACCCAGGTCCAAAAAATGGAACCGTTCCATAGGCCTCCTGCTCATCGCCTCTGCTCACCTCTGTGCCTGGCAAACTCGATGGCACAGCCTAATTCAGCTTCTGTACATGGGTACTGAATTGAATCTTGGACACTGAGTTTTGGTCAATATCAATTAAAAAAAAAGAATAGCTTTATTGCTTTGCTAGGTAGAAGCTTTATTGCTTTGGCCTAGGTAGAAGGCCACAGTGGGCTAATGCCCTCAAAGCTGTGCATCTCAACCTGCAGGGGGAGGTGAGAAGTTTTATAGTAATCCTAGTGAAAAGTTTTTGGAGAAGGCAACGGCAACCCACTCCAGTGCTCTTGCCTGGAGACTCCCAGGGACGGGGGAGCCTGGTGGGCTGCCGTCTATGGGGTCACACAGAGTCGGACACGACTGAAGTGACTTAGCAGCAGCAGCAGTGAAAAGTTTTACAGAGGGCATGATCAGCTTGTGGACATTCTTCTGATGGGTTGCTGGTAAGGTAAGGGGGAGTCAGCACTTCTGGTTCCAACCAGCCTGGGGTTTGCATGCCTATGGGCAGCGTACAGTTACCTTCTCCCACCTGGTGGGAGTTTTAGTTCTGCAGAACATCCCTTGAGGAGGAATCAGGACCCTGCCACAAGGCTGCAGTGCGGTTTCTTGACTGTTACTTCCTCGTCTCCCCGTCATCTGCCTTCCCCTGATTAGATCACCTTTGAACCTGTCCTTTGGAGCCCAGGGAAACTCTTGAAGGCTGAGTGAAGCCTATTGACTACAAACAAGAAATGGGGAACACGGAAACCCTTTTGTGGACAGGAGCCCCACAGGATCCTGCTCAGTTTTGATGGCATAGTTCACCAAACCCACTCCAGCCCTTTATACTTCCTTGAATTTGTAAGGAAGGCTCTCTCCACTCAGATTTCCCTGTCTTTCATCTTGTTCTATCAACCTTCTACTGGTTCTATCAGACCTAGCTCCAAAAATTTCTCTTGCAGGAAGTCTTTCATGAACCCCCATATCCACCCCCATTCTCTTACTGCACATACCACATTCTGCCTTACATTTTGGTTATTTGTACACATTGTCTTATTTTTCCATTTTATTGAGTTATAATTAATATACCATAACATCCATCCATTCTAAGGACACAATTCAGTGATCTTTTAGTGGGTTTCTAACATTGTGCAACCAGCCCCACAGTCCAGGTTTAAAACATGTCTGTCACTCCAAGAAGCTTGCTCATGGCTATTTGCAGTCTGGTTTCACCCCAGCCCCAGCCCCAGGCACCTGCTTTCATTCTCTGTAGGTTGGCCTTTTCTGGATGTTCCGTGTAAATGGAATAGTACAATATATAATCTTTTTCTTCTGGCTTCTTTCAATTAACATAAACTTTTCAAAGCTAATTTATGTTGTAGCATGTTTTGGTAGTTCCATTTTGTTGCCAAACACTATTCCTTGAAATTATAATTTAGTGTCTATTAGGTAGGAGATCAGTCCTGGGTGTTCATTTGGAAGGACTGATGCTAAAGCTGAAACTCCAGTCCTTTGGCCACCTCATGCGAAGAGTTGACTCGTTGGAAAAGACCCTGATGCTGGGAGGGATTGGGGGCAGGAGGAGAAGGGGACAACAGAGGTTGAGATGGCTGGATGGCGTCACTGACTTGATGGACACGAGTTTGAGTGAACTCCGGGAGTTGGTGATGGACAGGGAGGCCTGGCGTGCTGTGATTCATGGGGTCACAAAGAGTCAGACACAACTGAGCAACTGAACTGAACTGAGGTAAACTGGATTGGATTAGTATTTTATTTATGGATATACCACATTTCATTTATTCATTAAACATTGGTTATCATTTGGATTGTTTTCACCTTGGGATTATTATGAATAATGCTATTTGCAATCTTTCTATAGACATTTTTTTTTTTTTTAGGAAAAATTGCAAATGGAATGGCTGGGTCATGTGGTAAATTTTTATCTTATGGAAGTACAGTTGATTTACAATGTGGTGTTAGGTATACAGCAAAGTGATTCAATTATACATGTACATATATATATGTATGTATATATATATACTTTTTCAGATTCTTTTCTTTTATAGGTTATTAAAAGACAGTGAGTATAGTTCCCTGTGCTACATTGTAGATCCTTCTTGTTTATCTGTTTTATGTATGGTAGTTCAGTTCAGTTCAGTCGCTCAGTTGTGTCCGACTCCTTGCGCTCCATGAACCGCAGCACACCAGGTCTCCCTGTCCATCACCAACTCCTGGAGTTTACCCAAACTCATGACCATTAGGTGGGTGATGCCATGCAGCCATCTTACCCTCTGTCCTCCCTTTCTCCTCCTGCCCTCAATCTTTCCTAGCATCAGGGTCTTTTCCAATGCGTCAGCTCTTCACATCAGGTGGCCAAAGTATTGGAGTTTCAGCTTCAACATCAGTCCTTCCAATGAACACCCAGGACTGATCGTCTTTAAAATGGACTGGTTGGATCTCCTTGCAGTCCAAGGGACTCTCAAGAGGTTTCTCCAACACCACAGGTCAAAAGCATCAATTCTACGGCACTCAGCTTGCTTTATAGTCCAACTCTCACATCCATACTTGACCACTGGAAAAACCGTAGCCTTGACTAGACGGACCTTTGTTGGCAGTAATGTCTCTGCTTTTGAATATGCTATCTAGGTTGGTCATTACTTTCCTTCCAAAGAGTAAGCGTCTTTTAATTTCATGGCTGCAATCACCATCTGCAGTGATTCTGGAGCCGAAGAAAATAAAGTCAGCCTCTGTTTCCACTGTTTCTCCATGTATTTGCCCTGAAGTGATGGGACCGGATGCCATGATCTTCGTTTTCTGAATGTTGAGCTTTAAGCCAACTTTTTCGCTCTCCTCTTTTACTTTCATCAAGAGGCTTTTTAGCTCCTCTTCACTTTCTGCCATAAGGGTGGTGTCATCTGCATAACTGAGGTGATTGATATTTCTCTCAGCAATCTTGATTCCAGCTTATGCTTCTTCCAGCCCAGCGTTTCTCATGATGTACTCTGCATATAAGTTAAATAAGCAGGATGCCGATATACAGCCTTGATGTGCTCCTTTCCCTATTTGGAACCAGTCTGTTGTTCCATATCCAGTTCTAACTGTTGCTTCCTGACCTGCATATAGGTTTCTCAAGAGGCAGGTCAGGTGGTCTGGTATTCCCATCTCTTTCAGAATTTTCCAGTTTATTGTGATCCACACAGTCAAAGGCTTTGGCATAGTCAATAAAGCAGAAATAGATGTTCTTCTGGAACTCTCTTACTTTTTTAGTGTTCCAGTGGATGTTGGCAATTTGATCTCTTGTTCCTCTGCCTTTTCTAAAACCAGCTTGAACATCTGGAAGTTCATGGTTCACGTATTGCTGAAGCCTGGCTTGGAGAATTTTGAGCTTTACTTTACTAGAGTGTGAGATGAGTGCAATTGTGTGGTAGTTTGAGCATTCTTTGGCATTGCCTTTCTTTAGGATTGGAATGAAAACTGACCTTTTCCAGTCCTGTGACCACTGCTGAGTTTTCCAAATTTGCTGGCATACTGAGTGCAGCACTTTCACAGCATCATCTGTTAGGGTTTGAAATAGCTCAAGTGGAATTCCATCACCTCCACTAGCTTTGTTCGTAGTGATGCTGTCTAAGGCCCACTTGACTTCACAGGATGTCTGGCTCTAGATGAGTGATCACACCATCGTGATTATCTTGGTCATGATCTTTTTTGTACAGTTCTTCTGTGTATTCTTGCCACCTCTTCTTAATATCTTCTGCTTCTGTTATGTCCATACCATTTCTGTCCTTTATCGAGCCCATGTTTGCATGAAATGTTCCCTTGGTATCTCTAATTTTCTTGAAGAGATCTCTAGTCTTTCCCATTCTATTGTTTTCCTCTATTTCTTTGCATTGATCACTGGAGGAAGTCTTTCTTATCTCTCCTTGCTATTCTTTGGAACTCTGCATTCAAATGGGTATATCTTTCCTTTTCTCCTTTGCTTTTTGCTTCTCTTCTTATCATAGCTATTTGTAAGTCCTCCTCAGACAGCCATTTTGCTTTTTTGCATTTCTTTTCTGGGGGATGGTCTCGATCCCTGTCTCTTGTACAGTGTAATCAATCTCCGTCCACAGTTCATCAGGCACTCTATCTATCAGATCTAGTTCCTTAAATCTATTTCTCACTTCCACTGTATAATCATAAGGAATTTGATTTAGGTCTCATCTGAATGGTCTAGTGGTTTTCCCCACTTTCTTCAATTGAAGTCTGAATTTGGCAATAAGGAGGTCATGATCTGAGCCATAGTCAGCTCCCGGTCTTGGTTTTGCTGACTGTATAGAGCTTCCCCATCTTGACCGCAAAGAATATAATCAATCTGATTTCAGTGTTGACCATCTGATGATGTCCATGTGTAGCGTCTTCTCCTGTGTTGTTGGAAAAGGGTGTTTGCTATGACCAGTGAGTTCTGTTGGCAAAACTCTATTAGCCTTTGCCCTGCTTCATTCTGTACTCCAAGGCCAAATTTGCTTGTTACTCCAGGTGTTTCTTGACTTCCTACTTTTGCATTCCAGTCCCCTAGAATGAAAAGGACATCTTTTGGGGGGTGTTAGTTCTAAAAGGTCTTGTAGGTCTTCATAAAACCATTCAACTTCAGCTTCTTCAGCGTTACTTGTCAGGGCATAGACTTGGGTTACTGTGATATTGAATGGTTTGCCTTGGATATGAACAGAGATCATTCTGTCGTTTTTGAGATTGCATCCAAGTACTGCATTTCGGATTCTTTTGTTGACTATGATGGCTACTCCATTTCCTCTAAGGGATTCCTGCCCTCAGTAGTAGATATAATGGTCATCTGAGTTAAATTCACCCATTCCAGTCCATTTTAGTTCACTGATTCCTAGAATGTCGACATTCACTGTTGTCATCTCCTGTTTGACCAATTCCAATTTTCCTTGATTCATGAACCTAACATTCCAGGTTCCTATGCAATATTGCTGTTTACAGCATCGGACCTTGCCTCTATCACCAGTCTCATCCACAACTGGGTATTGTTTTTGCTTTGTCTCCATCCCTTCATTCTTTCTGGAGTTATTTCTCCACTGATCTCCAGTAGCATATTGGGCACCTACCAACTTGGGCAGTTCATCTTTCAGTGTCCTATCATTTTGCCTTTTCATACTGTTCATGGGGTTCTCAAGACAAGAATACTGAAGTGGTTTGCCATTCCCTTCCCCAGTGGACCACATTCTGTCAGACCTCTCCACTATGACCCGCCTGTCTTGGGTGGCCCCACGAGCATGGCTTAGTTTCATTGAGTTAGACAAGGCTGTGGTCTGTGTGATCAGACTGGCTAGTTTTCTGTGATTATGGTTTCAGTGTGTCTGCCCTCTGATGCCTCTTGCAACACCTACCGTCTTACTTGGGTTTCTCTTACCTTGGGCGTGGGGTATCTCTTCATGGCTGCTCCAGCAAAGTGCAGCCGCTGCTCCTTAGCTTGAACGTGGGGTATCTCCTCACATCCGCCCCTCCTGACCTTGGATGTGGGGTATCTCCTCTCGGCCTCCAGTCCTGACCTTGGATATAGGGTAGCTCCGCTCGCCCACCACTCCTGACCTTGGACGTAGTATTGTAGTGTGTATACGTTAATCCCAAACTCCTGATTTATCCTTTCCCCACCTTTTGTCTTCTGTAACCATAAGTTTGTTTTCTATGTCTGTGGGTCTATTTCTCTTTTGTATATAAATTCATGTATATCATTTTTTTTTAGATTTCACATATGAGTGACCTCATATGATATTTGTCTTCCTCTGTCTTCACTTAGTGTGATAATCTCTAGGTCCATCCATGGTGCACAGATGGCATTGTTTTGCTATTGTTTGTGGCTGAGTAGTCTTCCATTGTATGTATGTACCCCGTTTTCCTTATCCAGTCTTCTGCTGATGGACGTCTGGTTGTCTCTATGTCATGGCTATTGTAACCAGTGCTGCCTGCATCTTTCTGGATTATGGTTTCCTCAGGGTATATGCCCAGGAGTGGAGTTGTTTTAGTTTTTTACAGAACCTCCATACTGTTCTCTATAGTGGCTGTACCAGTTTACATGCATGGGGTAAATTTATGTACAACTTTTTAAGAAACCACCCAGGTGTTTTTCAAAGTGACTATAAGCATCTCATCTGTTCATTCCTATCAGAATCATGCAGAGGTTTCCAGTTTCTCCATATCCTTGTTAATGCTTCGTATTGTCTGTATATTTTTCATTACACCCATTCTAGTGGGCGAGTAGTGGCACTTTATGATTTTCATTTGCATTTCCCTAAAAACGAAAGATGTTGAGCACCTTTTCAAAGGCTTATTAGGCATTCGTGTTGGTGGAATGTCTGTTTAAATTGCCAATTTTAAAAACTGGGTTGTCTGTTATTTTATTGCTAAGGTGTAGCTTTGGTAGAAAGTGTTGTTCAGATCTCTATTCTTCACTGATTTTCTTTCCAGTTGTTTTATCAGTTATTAAGAGGGATATTAAGGTCTGTATCTATTATCATCGAATTGTTTATTTCTCCTTTCGTTTGTCAATTTCTGCTTCATTTATTTTGGGGCTGTCTTATTAGTTTGATGTCATTAGGTTTACAGCTACCACTTTGTAATTTGTTTTATATCTCATATCTTTTTGGTTTCTTTCATCTTTCTTTAATGCCTTCTTCTGTGTTAAATAGTTATGTTTTGTTTTAATTCCTTCTCTCCTTATGTTTTGAGTTATTTTCCTAGCAATTGCATCTACGATATGCATCTTAGGTTATCACAGTCTACTTCAGATTAGTACTGACTTAATTCCTATAAAATATGGAAGCTTTGCTGCAATACAGCTCAATTTCTTCCTCCTCATTTGTGCCACTGCCATACATATATTACATCTGTATTTGTTGTAAATTAAACATTACATTTATTGTTTAATGTATCCTATACCTTTTATTATTTATTTATTTAATATTTGAGTATCATCAAATCTGAGAAAACTCCTAGCACTCTTTTTACATTTTTTTCATATTTTCTTCATATAGATTGTACACGTCTATTTATTTATTTGTTAATTTTGGGCCACGCTAGGTCTTCATGGCTGTGCATCGGGCTTTCTCTAGCTGCAGCCAGCGAGGCGATTTTTCCTTGTGCTGTGCGGGCTTCTCTCTGGGCGGCTCCTCTGCTGCAGAACAGACTCCAGGTGCACGGGCTTCAGCAGTGTGGGCACCTGGGCTCAGCAGCTGCGACTCTCAGACTCTAGAGCGCAGGCTCAGTAGTTTCGGCCCACGGGCGTTGCTCTGTGGCATGTGAATCTTCTTGGACCAAGGATCAAACCTGTGTCCCCTGCATTAGGGTGGATTCTCATCCACTCTGCCACCAGAGAAGTCCACAATTCTATACCTTTTAAAGAAGTTAAAAGGAAAAATAGAAAGCCTTTTGTGTTTACCCACATATTTAATTTCCCCGATACTCTTTCTTAGTGTATACATTTGCGTTACTCTATGGTGTAATTTCCTTTCCACCTGAAGGAATTCCTTTTTAGTATTCCCTGCAAAGAAGATCTGCTAGCAATGAATTCTTCCAATCTTGTTTATCTCAGAACACCTTTACTTTGCCTTCAGTTTCAAATGATAGTTTTGTTGGTCATGGGATCTGTGATTGACAGTTTCTTCTTTAAGTTCTTCAAGTATGCTGTTCGGCTGCTTTCTGTCTTGCCTCGTTTCCAATGGAAAGTCAGCTCGTAATCTTATTGAACATCCCTTCTGTGTGATGGTTTGTTTTTTTTTTTCCTCATTACTTCTTTGAAGGTCATCTGTTGTTGTTTTTTTGCTGTGTTACTGTGTTACTTATAATGTGTCTGGGCATAGATCTCTTTGCTATTGCCCTATATGGGGTGTATTGAGCTTCTTAAACCTATATTTTTTTTTTTTAAGTAAATTTTGGATATTTTAGCCTTTTTTTTTTCGAATACTTTTTCAGCCCTTTTCTCTCTTCTTACCTTATGGGACTTCCATTATATGTATATTCATTATACTTGCTGGTTCCCCATAGGTCTCTGAGCTTCTGTTCACTTTTCTTCTCAGTTCTTCAGATTGATACTATATTAATTTATCTTCCAGTTCACTGACTATTTCCTCTGTCATCTCACATCTGATATTGAGCCTCTCTAGTGAAATTTTACTTTCAGTCATGCTTTTCAACCGCAAAATTTCCATTTTGTTTCTTCTTGTTGTTATAATAACTGTGCCTTTATTTAGATTCTCCATTCACTGGATTGTTATATTGTTATTAAAATTTTAAACATGGGTTTGTTTAGCGTTTTAAACATTTATGTTAGGTACTCTGAATCTTTGTTATGTCCGACAGTGAGGACCCACTTTGCCTCAACTTCTATTGATTACGTTTTTCCCCTGAGAAGGGAAAGACTATGCTTTCCTGGATTTTTTTTCTTTTTCATGACTCTTAATGTTTTATGAAAAATTGAATGTATTAGATAGTATATTCTAGCAACTCTGGATTCAGTTTTCTGTGCACACCCTCCCTCTCCAAGTGAGATGTGTTTTATCGCTGTTTAATGACGTACCTAGACCACATCTGTGGAATCTGTCTCTCTCGTGGTGTATGGGCACGGATATCTTGCCTCTGTTTTTGGTTTTTAATTCTTGTGTGTGTATGTGTATGTTTCATGTTTTAAATTCTTGTTTTATTTTCAAGTCTTTCTTCCTAGGAGTCACCCCTGTGTCTGCATAGTCAATGGCTGGTCATGTCAGATGCCTCAAGCACTACACTTTTATTCAGACTTAAGGCAGCTTCTTGTCTTCCCAGCCTTCACTTTCCTCTGGGCCCTCTGGCCTCTCCTCTGACTGTGCGCACAAGCTCACAGGCAGGAGTGAGGAGAGAAGGTGGACCCTCTCTGCCCTCTTCTCCACTTGTGTGTGGGCTTTCAGTCAACCAGAGATCTGTGGGGGGCTTATCCAGGCAGGACTGTATGGTTGGCCCTCCCATTAATTTTCTGTCTAGTCAGCCAGTCTGTTGCTGGGCCCAGCCAGCATCAGGACCTCAGTGTAGCTGAAGTGGACTCCCCTGTCCGTTTGCTGCTGGGATTGTTATTCTTACTTACAGCACCATGGATGTGGGTTTTCACATCCACTGCAAATCCAGTGGACTCCCTCCAACCACACGGCTGCTGGTTTGCAAGGCCAGTCCACCTGGTAGAACCCCTCGGTCACCGGGAGGGGCATGGGAGCCAGGGAGGGAACCCAGACCCCCGCTGTTCTTACCAGAGGTTCGGAAGTTCTTCTGGAATAAATGCTCCTCAATTTTTTATATGCTTTAGTCAGTTTCTAGAGTCTTGAAACAGTTGTTTTTGATAATTTTATCTGGTTTGAGCATTGTTCTTTGAGGAGAGGATTTTGAAGTTTAATTGGAGGATAATTGCTTTATAATGTTGTGTTAGTTTTTGCTGTACAAAAAGTGAATTGCTATATGTGTACCTACATTCCCTCTCTCTTGAGCCTCCCTCCCAGCCTCCCCTTATCCTACCCCTGGGTCATCACTGCGCACCGGGCTGACTCCCTGCGGTTTTCGGCAGCTTCCCACTAGCTGTCTATCTCACACACGCCAGTGTACATACGTCGGTGCTACTGTCTCAATTCATCCCACGCTGGAAAGGGATTTTGTTAAGCTGCTCACACGGCTATTCTCACCCCATTATCTTTCCCCATCTTTTAGAGAGGAAAAACCACGTGGCAGAAAAATCTTGCCTCAGTTAAAGGTATGCACCCTGACACCAGACCTCCTGGGCTTTAATTAGCCCTGACCCTTTCTACCTGAAAGAACTTGGGCAAATTACTTAACCTCTGGGCCTCTGCCTCTTTAACCATAAAGTGGGGATAATAATAGTACCTGCCTAATGGGATTACTGTGAGAATGAAGTGGATTAATAAACAGAGAGTGATAGGAGCAGTGCCTGCTGCACCACAGTGCTATAAGATGTTAGCTTGTGTTATTTCAGGGAGGGTTGGGACTTACATAGGACTTGAGTTCCCATATCCTTGGCCTAGTACCTTGCCCACAATCAGTCCCTCTGACCCACAGATCATCTTCATTAAGTGATGCTTGAAGTGTGGAGGAAATGAGGGCAACTGTCAGAGAAACCACAGGTGTGAGGAGGAAAGCCTGCGGGGGACCCGAGGAACAGATGGCTCTGTGCCTTGTTGAGGCCAAATGCCGTTCAGTCTTTGTCCTGGGCTCATGGGTATTTTTCCTCCCAGCACCAGGAACTGCCTGAGATGTCCAAGTGCTGCCCATGTACTGTATTGAGTTTGAGACCAGGTCTGCACTGTTGCACGAAGCAGTTAATTAGCGCAGTCCCCACATTTCAGAAATCTCCTTGCATCAGGCTCCAGGCGTGGACAGAACAGCTTGGCCAAGCTGCTACTTTTGTTGCTGTTCAGTCACTCGGTCGCTGACCCTTTGGGACCCCACAGACTGCAGCACTCAGGCTCCCCTGTCCTTCACCGTCTCCCGGAGTTTGCTCAAATGCACGTCCATTGAGTCGGCAATACCATCCAACCACCTCCTGCTCTGTTGCCCACTTCTCCTCGTCCTCTCATCTTTCCCAGGATCACGGTCTTTTCCAGTGAGTCAGCTTTTTGCATCAGGTGGCCAAAATATTGGAACTTTAGCAGCAGTCCTTCCAATGAATAAAAGGGTTGATTTCCTTTAGGATTGAGTGGTTCGATCTCCTTGCTGCCCAAGGAACTCTCAAGGGTCTTCTCCAGCACCATAATTCAAAAGCATCAGTTCTTTGGCACTCAGCCTTCTTTATGGTCCAACCCTCATATCCATACATGACTACTGGAAAAGCCGTAGCTTTGACTATACACACCTTTGGTCAGCTTCTCTAGGTACTTGCACAGAGGGGAAGACCACTGGGGAACTGCAGGAGGACAGGGGAACTTACAATGTGTGTCTACCAACTCAGGCTGCTGTGTGCCTGTGCAGAGCCATTGCATCTGTGGGGAATTGGTACTGTTGCCGCCAGTGGGCACAAGTTGGGTACAGACTGAATTCTGTCCCTGCTCACCACCTTGGTGGGTCACTGTTGAGCAAGACAGCTGTATGTGGTGACTGGCTTATCCACCCTGGGCCCCACTCAGTGCTCAGAAGCAGGGCTGCAGACATGATAAAAGAACTCTTGCTCTCAAGGAGTTTCATTCTTCATGGGCTACGCTGGGCAGGCCAAAACAGTGTTGGCCAGAGAGAAGGTAAAGACAGGGGATGTTCATGGAGGAGGTGTCATTTGAACTGCCTGCTGTTGGATAAGGAGGAGTTTCTGCAGAGACTGGGTGTGGAATGGATGGTATTTGCTCATTTGCAGACCAGGGTAGGAAAGTGAGAGCAGGGCTTGCTGACCCCTGCTTGTGCAGGAAGCTGACAGAGAAGCAGAATGCAGCTGGATCTCTGCAGGTCTGGCAGCGAGGACAGGGAGCTTGGGCTTTCCTCATTGGCAGTGGGCGTCACTGGAGAGTTTTATGTGGAGAATTAATTGGGGATGGACTGAGCGAGGTGAGACAGCAAAGAACACAGCAGTCCCTGCCAGGGTACTTGGGAGAAGTCAGGGAGGAAGAGGGGATGAACAAGAGGACTGAGACCTTCGACGACTGGAGGAGGGGGTAGGAGGATGGGAGGGAGAGGAGGAGGAGCAGAGGCCAGTGGGATGAGGGACCAAGGAGGGCCGGGGGGGTTCTGCAGCCTGGGACCGGGCAGATGATGTCCCCGGAGACAGAGGTCAGAGGGGCCGAACCCACTGTGTGATGAGGGGGGCAGAATTCTGTGCTGGGAGCTGCGGAGGCCGGGCGCGGTGACAGTCCCAGGCTACAGGCAGGGACCGGGGGTCATGAGCACGTGGGAGGTGGGGCATGTGAAGACCCTCGCATGAGAATACAGCAGTGACTCCAGAACCCTCAGAGGTGACCTGAGAAAGCCCGAACGATGAGGGCAGGAAAATAGCACACCCATTGAAGATGTAGGGGCTCCTTGGGAAGTTTTAGCAGGAGCAGCTTCCATGGCCCTAGCAGAGTTGGAGAGCGCCACTGCTCCGTGTTGGCTTGAGTGTGAAGAACAGGGCCATCTACCCTGCAGACATAGACTTTCTTTGGTATTTCTCTAAATATTTATTTATTTTGGTGGTGCTGGGTCTTAGCTGCGGCCCACAGGATCTTTAGTTGTGGCATGTAGGATCTAGTTCCCTGACTAGGGATGGAACCTGGGCCCCCTGCATTGGGAGCTCGGGGTCTTAGCCACTGGACCCCCAGGGAAGCCCCAAGCATGGAAGGAAAGATGAACAATAGCAGTGACCAGAAGGTGATTTTAAGTTTGGGTTTTGACATGGATGGGCATTGGGCAAGCTTGGGGAGAGAACGGAGACGCAGCCAGTGGAGGGAAAGAGAGATAAAAGGAGGCAGAGTGGAGGAGGGGGGCCTTCAGGAGGGAAAGAGGGATGGCTGGCAGAGGGAGCCGCGCTGAGTAGGGGAGGCTGGAGCTCCAGTGGGCACCCCTCTCCTAGCTCCGCCCCGAGTCACCTCCCACATCAAGATCCAGCAGGAAGAGACGCTGTTGTTGCCTCCACAGTTACGTCCACTTCTCTAGCTTCTCAGTCAGTTACAGGGGCCCCTTGGGTACTTAGTTCGTATGTTGGCACAGCAGTTTTATCTCCTTGAACAGGGTAAGTTGCATCCAACAAGTCATAGACTGCTTTACTCAGCGAGGAGTGAGGCCAAGTGGTGCTGAGTACTTGTTTCTAACATGGGCTAGGGGACATGGGCTGAGCATCAGGAAGCATTGTTGTCACTTATAGGCATGTGTGTGTGTGTGTGTGTGTGTGTGCTAAGTTGCTTCAGTTGTGTCTGCCTCTTTGCAACCCCACTGACTGTGGGGTCCAGCTGGCCAGGCTCCTCTGTCCATGGGATTCTCCAGGCAAGAATCCTGGAGTGGGTTGCCATTCCCTTCTCCTGTAGGCATGTGATCCTGGACTAACTACATCTCTACTCTGGTCTCCTAAGTCCTCCCAGTAAAGTGCTGGAGGTGGGGCAGGGGGCGGGAGCTAGGTCATCTTCAACATCCATTTGGGCAGGAGCGTCTGTCATTCCCTCCATCCATGAACATGTCTCCCCAGTGAAACCTGAGGGTGTGCTGTGCCTGAAAGTGAAAGGGAAGTTGCTCAGTCGTGTCCGACTCTTTGCGACCCCATGGACTGTAGCCTACCAGGCTCCTCTGTCCATGGGATTCTCCAGGCAAGAGTACTGGAGTGGATTGCCATTTCCTTCTCCAGGGGATCTTCCTGACCCAGGGATGGAACCCAGGTCTCCTGCATTCTAGACAGACGCTTTACCACCTGAGCCACCAGGGAAGTGCTGTGCCTGAGATGCCCTGAAATGACAGTAGAAGGATCTGTACCTGGATTTGAGCAGTGAGCTGGTGTGAGCTGGTGTGAGCAGCCTGGGGAAGATGACCTCTTTCCTTCATTGCTCTGACACCAAAACTGGCCTATCGGAGTCTCCTGGAAGCTTTCTTAATGCACACGAGCAAGCGGTGTTTTGTTCTGACCCCTGTTTATCTTACGCCTGGATGCACAGGCTTTGGCAACCGTATTATTTTTTTATCAGCTTATTTGGGTGGTTCATTGCTGAGAGAGAATAATTAGGTGGAAGTAGATTATCTTGGTATTTAGGACTTAACCTTACCTGTCTGGTGGTTTGCTCTTGAGGAATTTATAAGCAATGGCTTTGTACACAGTCCTGGTAGAAACAGTTTGTGTGTAGCATACTCCTGTGGGATTACAAGTAAAATCAGGAGACCCGGCAGAAAAAGAAATGCTTAAGCATAGCTCTCACATTGTTGTTGTTCCATCACTCAGTCGTGTCTGACTCTTTGCAGCTCCATGGAATGCAACTCCATGGAATGCAGTACGCTAGGCTTCCCTGTCCTTCACTGTCTCCTGGAGTTTGCTCAAATTCATGTCCACTGAGTCAGTGATGCCATCCAACCATCTCATCCTCTGTCGTCCCCTTCTCCTCTCACCCTCAGTCTTTCTCAGCATCAGGGTCTTTTCCAGTGAGTCAGCTCTTTGCATCAGGTGGGCCACTGTTATTGCTCTAACATGGCTGCAGGCTTGAGTCAAGAGATTCCTGGTATGCAAAGCAAAAAGGGAAATACAGCTATACTCTTTCCTGTTTAATAGTCTTTGGTCGGAGGTGCCTGGGGGGATGGGAATGGGAAACGATAACATTAGTTCCTAGGGAAAACAGAGCTTTTTCTAGTACTTAATGAAAACCATTTCTCATATCAGCTTTATCCTAGTGTTTCTGAAAATACATATATATTTTCTCAAGGGATCCACAGTATTTGATAAAAGGCCTCCACAGTCAGCAGTTTCAGAAACTATATATCTCAATGGATAATTAACAATGAATATTACCTTTGGGAGATCTCTCATAGTTTTGTGAAGAAACCTATCTATCTTTGTTAGCCCAGAATTTTTAAAATTTCTATGACTGCATGATGTTTTTCCTTCCTACATAGCTTTTTAAAAATACATATTTATTTATTTTAACTGGAAGATAGTTACTTTACAGTACTGTGATGGTTTTTGCCATACATCAGTATGAATTGGCTATAGACATACATGCATCCCCTCCCTCCTGAACCCCCCTCCCACCTCCCTTCCGACCCCACCCCTCCAGGTCATCACAGAGCCCCGACTTTGAGTGCCCTGTGTCATATATCAAACTCGCACTGGTTATGTATTTTACATGCTTTTTAGACAATTTTCCGTATTTGGCTGCACCGAGTCTTAGCTGTTGTACTCGGCCTCTTTGACCTCTGTAACAGCATATGGGATCTTTAGTTGCGGCATGCAAACTCTTAGTTGTGGCTTACAGGATCTAGTTCCCTGATTAGGAATCGAACTTAAGCCCCTTGCTTTGGGAGCCTGAAGTCTTAGCCACTGGACTACAGGGGAAGCCCCTTCCTGCACAGCTTTTAACAGTAATTCCATTAGGCTGGGGGTGGCGGGGATGGCTTCCCTGGTGGCTCAGATGGTAAAAAATAAAATCTGCCTGCAATACAGGAGACCCAGGTTTGATCCCTGGGTGGGGAAGATCCTCTGGAAGAGGGAATGGCTACCCACTCCAGTATCCTTGCCTGGAGAATCCCATGGACAGAGGAGCCTGGCAGGCTGCAGTCCATGGGGTCACAAAGGGTCAGACAGCACTCAGCGACTAACACTCACTTCCACATTATTTTTAAACAGCAGGCTTAGCTAACAGAGCCCGGTAGCCTTCTCCACTGAGGTCAGGGGCGCCTCCCCCTGGCAGGGAGCCTAGGGCTCCATCACTCGAGTGTGGAGTCCGTGGGACTGGGCGTCAGTGCTGGCCCCTCTGCTCACCAGCTACATGGCCATCAGTGGGACAGTCGTCTTCTCTAGCCTCAGCTTTCTCATCTGTAAAACTGGATAATAATATGGCCAACCTCCTGGAATCATCATGTATAATCATCATGAATAATCACTATGTCAATAGAGCCTGCAAGACCATCCCTGGATAAGTAAATAATAAGTGTTCCTTGGGTTGTAATAAATCTTCCCCCCATTCCAGAATGTTCCCCGCCTGGAGGCCACATTCCTCCCACATGACTGGGTACAAACTCGAGTGCTTCTTTGGGTACTGACCATGCTTCTCTTTATTCTGGCAGAGAGCAGCTCTATTGGCCCTTTGTGATAGCTATCTTCATAGCTGTCTTGTCTATTATACTATGAGCTGGTTAAGGGCATCTGCAGCCCTGAGATGAGAACCTGGCCCAACTACTCAGTCTGGGGTTCTCAGTCCATCTAACACTAAGCACAGGCCCTCGGCATGTAGTGAGTCTGATTCAGTGAACACGGCTCTGCCTGGGGAGTGTGTGTGTGTACATTGTTAGTGTATCAGATGGAAATCTCTTAAGACTGGTCCTCTGTACTTTTTTGTTGAATGTAATTCTTGTTGAGAAAATCATTTAACTTATATTGTTCTTGAAGTTTCTCTAAAGAGACCTGGCACCACATAAATTGTGAATTCAAAGAATGGTCTCAAGTCCTGTGAAAGGTACTAAACTGTTAATAATAGTCAGGACTGATGCAAAAGATTTCTGATAATATGTTTATAGCTCAGTCACTGAGTGAAAGAAAATTCTATTATCTGTGCCCAGCAGGGATGGAAAACCCTCATTTTTCTGCAGTGGACCACTGAGCTATAGAGAAAAATCAATGGTGAGACTCATAAGTAGGAAGCAAATTTAGAGGGTTTTTTTGTTTTGTTTTTTATTTTAAAGAAGAGGATCATAAAATATGACACATTTAATTCTCTTAGAATTAAATGAACATGAGATTTCACTAAATATAAAGAATACAAAAAAAGAGGCCTCTGTTGTAGTTTAGGGCTCTTTAGGAGAGAATGTAAGCAGAAGAGAGAAAGCAAGAAACAGGGACTAGAGGGGGAAATGGTCTGAGAAAGATGCAAATAATGCAGAAGACAGGAAGTCTTAGAGACGCAGGTGAGTGAGGTCTTTCTAAGGAAAGAGGATCCAGGACTCTGGTCTCAGACAGAGTGATCAGAGAGAAGTGATGGTTTCTCACTAAGCCCCGGGTGCAGAGAGGGCGGGCGGATGCTGCTTCCAGGAAAGGTACGGCTGTGTTGCACATTCGCAACCTCAGGCATCACTGCAGTCACAGTCATGTTGTACAGCGTGTTTCCTTCTCATTTTAACCATGTGGCAAGATTCAAAGGACGAATCACCACCTCTGTGTTACAGACCAGGAAAGGGAGTTGCAGGCGTGTTAAATGCATGGCTAGTGCACGGCTTTCAAAATCCCTCATGTCTTCCATCCACCCCTCTTCTCACCCCTTTCCAAAACACTCTGATGCCTGCGGCATGGGCTGGAGGTCAGAGGCATGTCTGCACCACAGTTTCTCTGTGTAATTCTTATTCTGTTTTTTTTTTTTTTAATAATTTTGTTGTTGTAAATTTACACCCATTTATTATGTGGTCATAAAAAGGGCTAATTCATTCCATCAGAAGTAAAGTGACATAGGGCTTCCCTGGTGGCCCAGTGACTAAGACTCCACACTCTCAATGCAAGGGGCCCGAGTTCAATCCCCAGTCAGGGAACTAGATCCTGCATGATGCAAATAAGGGTTTGTGGGCTGCAAGGAAGATCACAGATCCCTTGTGCCACAACTAACACCTGGCACAGCCAAATACATACCTTTTTTAAAGGCAGCATTAAAAAAGAAGTAATAAAGTAACATTGACTGCTTGTCTTCCCTGGCTGACCGTGAGATGGATGGGCAGTCTGTCTGCCATTAGGGGAATTCCAGGGCTTACTGTTGTGCTGTCCTCTGATACCTGGTTCTGCAAACCTCAGATCCTGGAATTCACAAGTGACTACCTTGTGTGTGCTATTTCCCCTGTGCCCTCAATGACTCACTCCAAGGAGCTGCTCTTCAGGTAAAAACAGAACCACACAACGTGCCTCCCTGATGCACTTGCTGCTGCTGCTTTGTCGTAGGCAGACACTGTCTGAGCTTTTGAGGTTGGGCCCCTTCCTGCCTTTGCTGCGAGACCACATCCTGGCCCATCAGACAAGCAATTGATATGGGCTTGAAAATTCCTTCCACGGGCTTAGAAAACAAACTTGCATTGAAGTTGTGCCAAGAATGGCTTTTCCATGTCAGCAGCAGGAGCACTTTGCAAACTTGTTATAAATGGCCAGCCTTGTTATTGCCAGACGCGGGAATAAGGCAGTTTCCCGTACTGGATGGTGGAGAAGCCAGCAGGACTTTGGCAATCTGTGGCCTGAGACCAAGTCCAGCCACGGCTTATTTTCATTAATAAAGTTTTCTTGGAATGCAGTCGTGGCCATCAGTTACGTACTGCCCAGGGACGCTGCTCAGGCACTCAGATGGCAGAGTAGGAGAGTCGCTATAGAGACAGAGTGGTCCACATGCTGAAAATATTTACTACCTGGCTCTTCATGGAAAAAGTGTGCTGATCCCTGTTCAGGAGCTCGGGGCCTTTCTTTGACTGCGGTTTAACATGAGGCTGACAGCCAGGCTGTTTCTGCGCCTGCTCTCAGCATCGCTGGGCCCCGCTGCTGGGCGTGTGGTTTGCGAGTACAGCTGACATTCCCCGGGGGGCGGGGGTGCTGGACAGTCATGTCCCGTGGCCCTTGGAGTAGAAGGGCTTCTAGGCGTAGCTTCTCTGCACTCGTGGGCTCTCCCCAGCTCTCTCAGCCCTCACGCGGGCTCCAAACTGAGCTGGGGAGACTCCCCAAAGTCCTCCTGGGCCCCATCTTCCTGGGCCCAGGCTGTCAGCCGTGGCTCTGCTGCTCTTTGCTCCCGAGACACCCCACACAGGCACCCTTCTCTGTGGGCTGACAGCGTGTGCCTGCGGAAGCCTCGTTTCTCTCCAGCACCGCTGAAATCGCCGCCGGGGCAGTTTCTCCTCCCTCCATCCCATACCCCGCCACCAGGATAGTGTCTCCGAGGGATGGCTCCTGCTCAAGAACCTCCCTTGGCTCCCCAGTGACCTCCAGATCAACCTCAGCCTGGTCTTCAAGGCTGTTTCATCTCCCCACAGGGCTCTTGTAACTGAAAGTGGGGTCCACCTGCTTGTCGCTCAAAAGCCGATAAAGAGGCCGGGTTGGTAGAAAGGAAAGTTTGCTTTATTGTGGATGCCAGCGACTTGGGATAGTGGCAGGGGGTGGATGCCTGTTCAAAGGCCAATTTCCCCCTCCACCGTACCAACAATCAAAGGCTTTTTTATAGGCTGAGGGAGGCAGAAACAGCACAGTCAGTTCTGACAGTCATCTGGCAGTGGGTCATCGGTGGTCTGACCGGCGTCATCTTGATTGTTTTAAGTGCAGTTAGTCTTCATTTCCAGGATCAGCTTGTTCTCATTTCCTCGAGGCCAGTTCTTGGAACTGTGGCAGCTCATAGCTGCAGTGTGGTTATCATGTAGTTAACTCCTTCCATGTGGCGGCGGTTTCAGTATCCGTTAGACAGCTCACAGGATATGGCTCAGAATATTATCTATAGCCCTTGAGGAACTGAAGGCCTTTGCCTTTCCTTCTCCAGGGGATCTTCCCAACCCAGGGATCGAACCCGGGTCTCCTGGATTGCAGGCGGATTCTTTACCATCTGAGCCACCAGGGTATCCCCACTTACGGACTAAGCCATTGTTACGTGGTCTCCTTTGCCTGTTCGTCTTTGCTTCTGCATTTTCTCACTTCTCTGATTGAACTTATTCTTTGGCTAAGCTTTTCTACAGAGAGAGGCAGGCTGAGGATGTGGCGAGGAGGGACCATGGTGTCCTGCTCCCTTTCCCCCAGGCTCGCCTGAGCTCCCCCTCCTCAGTGCCCCCCCCACCGCACTGATCTTCACTCTCAGAAAACTGTGCCTCCCCACCCCCTGCCCATGTATTAAAGTCCAGCTTATTCTTGCTGCATCCCAGGTCGGGTTCCCTCCACTTGTAGCCAGAGGTGTGTCCTCATTCCCTGAGCCTCCTGCCACTCTAATGCATGACCCCGCAAGACCAGCGGTGTTGTTAGGACCCTTTCTTTCTCCTCTCCCCCAGGTCTTACACCCCCACAGGGCAGGGATTCCTTCTCAGCCTTAGTCATATTCCTTGTACTTCCCACCCCAAGCAGGCCGTCTGTGTGGCTCTATTTGGAAGTCACACGGCGCATGCGCACCATGGATGTGGGCACCAGCTGCTGTGAATCCTGACCTCATGGTGCTCTTATTGTTAGCCTTGCTGCACAGGTGCAGAGACAGCGCAGAAAGATCCACGTGGCCAAGTGCTGTCAAAGCCAGATTTGAGCTGGAGGCCCCGGTGCTCCACCCCGACAGGACCAGGGTGCGCGATTGTAAGCACCCTGCACTTGGGCCCTGTGCGTCGACACACACTCCCCCACCTGCCTGTGTATTAGCATCACCTGGGAGCTTTCACAGACTCCCGCCTGGGCCCCCGCCTCACACATTGTATCTCAGTCCCGGTGGGGGTGGGGTGGTGCTGGTGTGTTTTCCAGGTGATTCTAGTCTAGTCCCCACCCCCTACTCCAGAATAAGAAACCCGACAGGTTGGGGGAGGGCTCACGCGGGCCAGCCTGGGCTTCAGCTGCTGCTCCGGGAGCTGGGCTGCCTCTTCCGTGACCCCCTGCCAACCCTGGCCCTTTCAGAGGTGAGAAAAGACCCATCTGTCCATGGTCTCTTGTCTCATGGCATTTCTGACTTTGCCACCCCATGGACTGCAGCCCGCCAGGCTCCTCTGTCCATGGGAAGCTGAAGGTCTCCCTTTGGGGCTGGGCTCCCTGTGCTGGGCAAGTGCCCCCCAGTGTGCACCTCTGACTCCCTAAGAGGTGAGCCTCCCCAGATGCAACCCAGCTTTCCCATAGGAGGAGGAGAGACTGGATGTGAGCCAGAAATGAGGGAGGGCTTTCAATTGGCATCTCTTTAAAAAAAAAAAAGCGGGGGCTTCCCTGGTGGCTCAGTGGTAAAGAATCCACCTGCCAAACAGGAGATGCGGGTTCGCTCCCTGGGTCGGGAAGATCCCCCAGAGGAGGAAATGGCAACCCACTCCAGTATTCTTGCCTGGAGAATCCCATGGACAGAGGAGTCTGGCAGGCTGCAGTCCATGGGGTCGCAAAGAGTAGGACATGACTTAGAGACTAAACAATAGCAACAAAAAGCAGGCTTTTTAATCTTGAGGGGAGACAGGCTTATTGAGGACAGAGAGCTGAGCGGAGCGGTGGTTCTCAAAGTCTGGTCCATAGATCAGCAGTATCCACATCACCTGGGAGCTTGTTAGAAATGTAAATTCCCAGATGCATCCCAGATGCTCTGAGTTAGAGGAGACTCTGAGCTTGGGCTCTAGCAGTCCCATACCCTCCGGGTGATTTTGCTGCCAATGAAGGTTGAGAACTGTTGCTCTTGATTGATGGTAAGTATGTGGGAAGAACGGAATTTGCCTGCAGTGTGGGAGACACAGGTTCAATCCCTGTGTCGGAAGAAGGAAAATCCCTGGAGAAGGAAATGGCAGCCCACTCCAGTATTCTTGCCTGGAGAACCCCATGGAAGGAGGAACCCATCAGGCTACAGTCCATGGGGTTGCAGAGAGTCGGACTTGACTAAGCAACTAACACTTTCACTTTCATGTGTGTGGGACACTTGGAGTGTCAGTGGTGTTCATACCTCCCCGCACTGGGCACCAGAGATTCCCCGCCCCCGCCCTCAGCCCAACCCAGGGTTTTTTATAAAACCTCAGACTTCTGGGCCTCATCTCAGGGTTTGGTAATCTGTATTTTTAACCAGTGCTCCAGGATATTCTGAAATTCAAGTGTATTTTTTTGTTTGTTTTTGAACTGGGATAGCAGAAACCTGATAAATATTGCATTCTTTTAATAATCACTTTGTATCTACTTCGGGCAGGGTGAGGACACGTCCTCTTTTCCTCCTGTGGCTTCCTTCATCTCCAATTATCAAGACATGGCCATCAGACCTGTTAGCTGTTGAGTGGAGACAGTCATTGCCACTGGCAGGCACCTTCCTCATTGTTGGATTGCTCATTGCCACCTATGAGCCACAAGTGGGTTTACGGCCTTGTGCATGCTTAATAGTTCAGCTTCTCCAAACTATGGTTTAAATAAGTGAAGACATTGGCCTCTGACATTATTGGGCCACAAAGTGTCTTTTCAGAATATCTGTATAGCTTAACTCTAGATTCAGAGAGGTGTCCATGAGGCTTTGAAGAGGTCACAGGGTCAAGGAGGTCAGGACCCTACTACTCCTCTTCTTGCAGGAGTGGGGGCCCCCTTCCAGGACTGGAGAGCGGGCTCTTGTCTAGCACTTGGAAATGAAGTCTCCGCGGAGACACACGTGCTGACAGAGCAAGAGGCTTTACTGGGAAGGGGCGCCCGGGTGGTGAGCAGGACGGGAAGGGAGCCCAGGAGCACTGTCCTGCCACGCGGCGCCCCCTGTCTGGGTTTCATGGTGGTGGGGTTAGTTTGCAGCTTGTCTCTGGCCCCTCATTCTGACTCAGGGTCCTTCGTGCAGCCCTCAGCCAGGACGGATTCCGGTGAGGAGGATCCTGGAGGTTGGTAGGATGTGTGGGACCTTCCGGAATTCTTCCTCTCGGTAGTGGCTCGTTAGTCCCGTGTTCCTTGCCAGGACCTCCTGTCGCAAGGTACCTCAGGCAGAGGGTCACTGTGGTGCCTGGCCAGGGTGGGCGGTTTCGGTCAGTGTTTCCGCTCCCAGTGTCTCCCCTGTGGGTCGCTCTGCAAGGAGCAGGTTTGAGGCAGGACAAGAGTTGTAGGCATGGGCCCCCGCGCTCTCTAGAAGAGCAGGTTCTTTTTGTTTGCCCACCACTGCCTCTGCCTTGCCACCCGTATATCATCGTTATCATCCACACCTGTGTGATGTTTTATGACGGGGCACACCTGCTAGAACGGAGCGGCTGTCACATTTCAGATCTGCTCCCCAGGACGGATGTCATGAAGCCTCGTGGCAGAAACGAAACACACCTTCTGCTCATGCCTGCCTGTCCTTCCTCCCAGCTGCTGTTGCCCTCTCCTCCCCAGATGGGGGTCACCAGGCTGCAGACCCGCCAGCCTGCTCGAGGCCCACCCAGGAGATGCTGCCCACACGTGTCCGCTTCTGTTACTGCCTTCTATTATCTAGCTTTTCACATTTTTGGCCGCGCTGGGTCTTCGTTGCCGCGCGGGCTTCTTCTCTAGTTGCGATGCGTGGGGCCTGCTCTCCAGTGGCGGTGCCCGGGCTTCTCACTGCCGTGGCTTCTCGTTGCAGAGCACGGGTTCTAGGATGCATGGGCTCAGCAGTGGCAGCTCCCAGGTTCTAGAGCAAGGCTCAGTAGTCGTGGCCCACAGGCTTAGTTGCTCTGTGGCACGTGGGATCTTTCCGGATTAGGGATCAAACCTGTGTCTCTTGCGTTGGTGGGCAGATTCTTTACCACTGAGCCACCTGGGAAGCCTGTTACAAAGGAAAGAAGGGTCTAAATGAAACCTTTTTCACTTGTCCAGACCTTTGGTCAAGATCTCTGGGAGCATTTGAGAGCCATTTTAATGAGACCAGGAATCATGAAACTTTTCTCGAACATGGCCACTACTTGGTGCTTGAAAAACAATCTAACTTATAGCTCGGGCTGCACGAGTTGTGAGCTGGCCTTGATTTGAGTAGAAAGACAACAGAAACAGGAATCAGAATGGGAATGCTGATGAAGGAGGGTGACACAGCCGTCCAGTCCTTGGTCATGAACAGGGACCTGCACAGCCCTGGGCCCTGCTCTGCAGAGCACACCCCAGGCCCAGGGCTGACAGAAAGGTTGCGGTAGTTTGTGTCGTTGCCTTGGTGCTGTGCTAACCCAGGTAGAAGCATCCAGGGCTTTAACAAAATCCCAGCTCCCTGGCTTGGAAACTCAGAGGGACCTGGCATCTAAAATGTTTAAGTGCTTCCTGGGTGCATCCAATCTGAAGGTAGCATTGGAAACCCCTGGGTTAAAGGAGTCTTTTAAAATGTGTGGGGTTGAAAGAAGGCTAACAGGAATTACTGGGCTACTGTTTTTTTTTTTTTAATAATAAAGGTAAATAGAATAGAGCAGGGGCTCCCCAACCTCTGGGATCTAATGACAGATGATCTGAGGTGGAGCCGATGTAATAATAATAGAAATAAAGTACATAATAAATGTAATGTGCTTGAATCATCATCCTGAAACCATTCCCCCAGCCCTTCCATGGAAAAATTGCCTTCCACAAAACCAGTCCCTGGTGCGGAAAAGGGTGGATGTGGGTGGAATGGAGGTATGTTAATGAGCACAGGTGTGTTTGTGTGGACATTGCAGAGAGGCTGTGCATATGGGATGCTGACACCTGTGCACATGTTTATATGTTTGGAGGAAGGCTAGATCCACTGACTCTTATTACTCCCTTTCCTTAGCAGCACATGTTCAAGTGCTCAGAGGCAGCCCAATCTCCCTAAAGATGTTATATTTGCCTCAGATATTCTTGTTCATTTCCATTGCCACGGTACTGACCTTTTCTGCTCCCTTGTCTCAACAAATAGCCCAGCCTCTTTTTCTGCGGGGGTTTACTTCTGTAGCCCCATTCAATCCATCCTCCACATGCTGGCCGTACCTGAGTCACACTCGTGTTTTTAGCACTTTGCTGGTCCCAACATGTGCGTGCTGCACACTAAGTCACTCCAGCCGTGTCCAGCTCTTTGCCACCCTATGGACTATAGCCTGCCAGGCTCCTCTGTCCATGGGATTCTCCAGGCAAGACTACTGGAGTGGGTTGCCATGCCCTCCTCCAGAGGATCTTCCCCACCCAGGGATCAAACCCGCATCTCCTGCGTCCTCCTGCATTGGCAGGTGGGTTCTTTACCACTAGCGCCACCTGGGCAGCCCCAAGGATAAATGGTGACCATGCTTGCGGATGGCCCTTACCTAGCGTTTACTCATACAAGTGTTTACTCCTGGCACCAGCTCTCAGAGGCATCATCCTTATCCCCATTTTACAGATGGGACAGTGAAAGCATGGAGTGCCTTTGCCCAAGGTGATTGAGAGTCACAGACGGCCCCCGAGCTTTAGTTCTGCACCCCTCTGCTTCCCCACCTCTCCGGACATGTAGGGAAAGGCTACTCTGTGCTAATGGACTTTTCATACTGTTGTGTCTAATCTTCACATCTGTCCTGCCTGATAGGCATTATTATTCCTGTTCCAAAGAAATCAAGGCTTGGAGAGGTTAAGTTGATCAAAGTCCTGAAGCTAATTAAGGAGATCCTAGGCGGGATTCCAGCCAGCAGCCCCCGCCCCAGGCTCTGCGTTCTTTTCACCACACTGCCTGGGATTGTCTGATTCCTCTAGGGCGGCTTCTGAGACTCCGTATAGTCTGTTTACCAACCGACCTTTCCACTCCGTATGTTCCATTCCGCCATGCAGTCATGCATCCGCTCACCCCGTTGCGTTTGCCTGGAGTGCTCTTCCCTGCCCAGCTAGGGCTCCCATCACTGGGAGTCCTCCTACCCAGCTGGAAATGGCACACAGCAGGACAGGGAGGCTATTTGCGTTTTCTCTCCAAGGAACCCTAAAATAATGCATCTCCTCTTCACCCTCCTACGTGATTTTGCATCATGAATGTAGCATGTACCCAGCACACACATCTACCTTCCTGCTAGGGGGGCATCTTGAGGCCAGGGGTCAACCCTCCCTCCTGTTTCCTGTGTTTCTGTTTGTGTTGGCGTATAGTTGCTTTACAACGCTGTGTTAGTCTCGGCTGTACCCAGTGAATCACACATATCCCCTTTTGGGATTCCCTTCCCATTTAGGTCGCCACAGAGCACCGAGATCTGTCCTCCTCCTGTTTCTGTCTTGTGTCCTGGGCATTGTGAAGCCAACAGCAGATATTCAGTAGACATTTGTTAAACAAATGAGGCGCAGACAAGGATGCAAACGTGGGGAAAGTCATCAAACTGTTTGACCCAAGGAAACTCGATACAGCTGGAGTGCACAGACCAGTCAGGAAAATATTTACCTGATGGCCTTGAGAGAAATGTCCAGTGTTTGGAAATTTCCAGAAGGAAGTGAAGAGCTAATGATTATCCTATTGAGCTTATCTGGCTTGTCCATTTTGCTTACCCTAGGTTTTTTTCTCTTTGTAATTTTATTTCCTTCAATATGCTTTGCTAATTACCTCCTGGTGAAAAGCCCAAGAGTCCTATACCTCCAGCATGGACTTGAGAGATAGGATGTAGTTGCGAGACAGTCTGTGAAAGATGTGCCTTTTAAGACTTTCACCAAACTCCTGGAGAAGGGAAAGGCTACCCACTCCAGTATTCTGGCCTGGAGAATTCCATGGACTTTATAGTCTATGGGGTCACAAAGAGTCCGACACGACTGAACGACTTGCACTTTCACAAGCCCTAAACGGGGCGGCTGTGGGGCAGGGAGGTGGTTCTTATGCGTAGAGGTAGAATCTTGCAGGATGGAAACATGCCAAGGAAAACTTCTTTGCCCGTGGGAAAGTTAATTCTTTAACTGTTTAATTAGGGTTAATGTTAATGTTAGTCACTCAGTCGTATCCGACTCTGCGACGCGCCCCCCCCCCCCCCCCCCCCCCGGACTGTAGCCTGCCAGGCTCCTCTGTCCATGGAATTCTCCAGGCAAGAATACTGGAGTGGGTAGCCGTTTCCTCCCCCAGCGATCTTCCCGACCCAGGGATTGAACCCAGGTCTCCTGCATAGCAGGCAGATTCTTTACTGTCTGAGCCCCCCAGGAATGAATAGTTAGCATGCCGAGTAAACAGTTTTTGGACTCAAGGTGTAAACCACTTGGCACAGGTGGTCAAAACAAGGTGAACCAACAGGCTCGGTGGGAGGGTTTAGGATGCGCAGGTGCGCTGCGCAGCGGGAAGGGGGCCTCCCGGGGGGCTTTCCATCAGCACGGGCCTTGAGACTGCCTTCTGCACCCCACAGGTCAGCGTCCTCACCACCCTGGAGCGGAGGTTCAACCTGCAGAGTGCCGACGTGGGCGTGATCGCCAGCAGCTTCGAGATCGGGAACCTGGCGCTCATCCTTTTCGTGAGCTACTTCGGGGCCCGCGGGCACCGGCCGCGCCTCATTGGCTGCGGCGGCATCGTCATGGCGCTGGGGGCGCTGCTGTCGGCGCTGCCCGAGTTCCTGACTCACCAGTACAAGTACGAGGCGGGCGAGATCCGCTGGGGCGCCGAGGGCCGCGACGTCTGCGCCGCCAACGGCTCCGGCGGGGACCAGGGCCCCGACCCGGACCTCATCTGCCGCAGCCGGACCGCCACCAACATGATGTACTTGCTGCTCATTGGGGCCCAGGTGCTTCTGGGCATCGGTGCTACCCCCGTGCAGCCCCTGGGCGTCTCCTACATCGACGACCACGTGCGGAGGAAGGACTCCTCGCTCTACATAGGTAGGAGTTGCGCCAGCGCCCGGGGGCCACGGTTCCCCTTGCGGCTGATTCCCGGTGTAGGGAACCAGGGCCAGGGCGTGTGAACAGAGGAAGGAAATTTGGGCCCCAGAACTTTAAGTTTCGTCCGGAGCTTTCATTCTCAGACTGAGGGTGTTTGGGGAAAATGCTGATTCCTGAATTGCACACCCCAGAAAATTCTGGGGGTCTTGGGGTGCAGCCTGGACTTGTAATTTTTTAAAGAGCTCCCCAGGTAACTCCAGGGTGCAGCAGAATTTGACCTCTGCTGTGCGTGAGCATCAGCAAGCCTGGGAAGGGGGAGGAGGAGATTGAGGGGAGTTTTAAATATGTATATATTTATCTGCCTTTGTGTGTGTGTGTTTGGACTTTGGGTGGCCTGGTATTTGCCACCAAGGAATCCCTGGGGGTCTACGCATTAGAAACCCCTGTTATTAATCATCAAAATGACCTTCTGGTCATTGTCTTATTGAAGCTCAAAGATAAAAGTGATTGCATATGCCCAGCATTTGGTATTATTCAAAGTTGGTAACGGTGTGTGTGTGTGTGTTATTTTTTTTCCCCTGTAACGGGGTTATTTACTAGAACCGGATATTTGGGAAGAAATAAGGTACGTGTGAGCTTTTGAAAACATTTGTTTTGTGCTTCAATGACTTCTGTTGTTTTATACTGGAAGGATGGAAACCATCTGCCAGCGTTGGGGTTAAGAAACATCCCGGGGTTGAATTACACTTACAGCAAACGAGCTTCTCAGTCACTGCTTCTGGGCACTATCGCATGGTCATTTGTAGGGCAAGGGCTGGCCTGCCGAGCATCTCCATTTGCTTGTTTACTGAGTTTAGTTTTACCTCCCACCATCTGTTAGCTTCTATGATTTGACCCCAGTCACTGAGTGCTTAAACTTTGGGAAGAAAGTGAAATAAATTACCAATACCTGCAGAAGCTCTGTGCCTCCCGAAAGCAGCGTGCCTTGGAGCATAAAGTTAATTACAATATGGAGGTTTAGGTTAAACTAGAACTTGAACAGAATTAGTCAAAAAGCCTCCTACCTGCCAAGTTTCCCCCATACACTGCCCAGGCTGTCTGAGACAGGAGGGTTCAAGGCAGTTACCCCTGAATGCTGGTTGTCCTCGGTGACTTCGTGTCCTACCTGTGAGGTAGATGACTCTATCTAATGCATACGTCGTACGTCTTAACCCTCTGTGAACAGGCTCTAGAGTAGAAAGGTAGAGAGTGCATCTCCCCCTCAAAGGGTGGAGAGCTTGTGGGTCTGGTCACAGCCTACCTGTGGAACGCAAAGGACTGATGGCTAGTCCCTCCACCCTGTGCTTAGCCATAATTGTGTCTGAAGGTGGGCGCAGTGGGGAGAGGGGTCTAAGGAAATCATTTGCATTTTGATGCTTTTAAGGCTTCAGTGAAAACCCCCCCCAGCATGAGTCTGCTGCAGGCCAGGGAATGGGCCACAGCCTGTAGCCAAAACAGTCTCCCCAGGTCCAGCCAGGCCACTGGACTCTGACTTGACTGATATCACTCTGGTACCCCAGGATAGAGAGATTTTGGTAGCAGTAACAGCAAGTAGATAAATCAGAGCCCAGAGAAGGAAAAGGGGAGCGAAACGCTGAACTCTTGTGTCTCACGATGAAATCAAGTAGAAAAATGTCTCCCTGGCATCTCTCCTGAAGCCACAGGTGAGGTGGATGACCTCTGCTTGGAGCCCACGCCTGGAGCTTGCATGCTCAGCATCCTCTTGTGGTCGTTTACCCTGATGCTGCTGCTGCTAAGTTGCTTCAGTCGTGTCCGATTCTGTGTGACCACATAGATGGCAGCCCACCAGGCTCCCCCATCCCTGGGATTCTCCAGTCAAGAACACTGGAGTGGGTTGCCATTTCCTTCTCTGATGCGTGAAAGTGAAAAGTGAAAGTGAAGTCTCTCAGTCCTGTCTGACTCTTAGCGACCCCATGGACTGCAGCCCACTAGCCTCCTCTGTCCATGGGATTTTCCAGGCAAGAGTACTGGAGTGGGGTGCCATTGCCTTCTCCATTACCCTGATGAGTCAGGCATTTTCCAGCACGGATGGGGCCTCGTTCATAGGTCAAGCTTAGGATATGGACTCATTTTGGTTTTGTGAGAGATGGAAGCTTGGGCTATAGGGCTGACTGTAGCAGGCACAGCCTTTCTCTAGTTCTGAGACTTTTTCTCTGGGATGTACAGTGACTCTCTAGTAGGAGGAATGTCTCAACCAGATTTCTAGCTGGGCCTCCTTTTCTTCTCTGACAGTTTAGTATTCCCAGAGTTGGGAGTGTGTCTGTGTGGTGTGTGGGCAGCGTGGTGGCGTCTGGCCAGATTCCAAGACATGACAGTCCAGGGTTGTGAGCAGGCCTTCCTGAGTGCTTCTGAGCTGGTTTCTTGGGTCTGTGTTTTGAGCAACAGAGAGCAAGCTTCTGCACAGATTGGCCTCCGTAGGTGGCCTTTTGTTCCCTGCATGGTTGGAATTCTCCAGGAACAGTTTAAGAAGGCCATGCATACGCAGAGCATAACTGATCCGATCGTATACTGTACAAGTCATAAAACATGTTGGTGACCATGGGACTGTTTTGGCGTTTATCTCCTGTAAGAGGGAGCTAGTTTCTGAAGCTGTTTAATTTGGCTTTGGAAGTATTTAGGGGAGCCGACCGAATGGAATAGGTATGAATTATGGCATCTTAACTCCCTGCAGCAGGACAGTCTGAAGGGACTGGCCCTGGGAGGTAGGTGTCAATGGATGCCCATCACCTGTTGGGGTGGAGTAGCCTGTGTGCCTCTTGGTTCTGCCCCTGCAGACCAGGTTGAGAGGCCCACGGCCAGCCATCTGATCACAGGCCTGACATGAGTGTGAACTGGGGATTGAAAGGGTTTTAAACCCTGCACACATGAAGCACAGGCGGTTCACAGCTGCTCCTCCCCCAGGGGTGTCAGCATCGGTCCAGCCACAGGCCACTGGTGACAAGTCCTACCCCTTGAATAATCCCTCTTAGCTTTTGGTTGTACAAAATCCTATGTTTCTGCAGCAGTGTGCTTCTGCATTGGTGACTTACAGTGGGTTACCTGTATCGTGAGTCACCAGCTGGGTGCCGTCAGGACATCCCCGGCTATGACCTAGACCCCTACAGCCAGGCGAAAAGGGAAGCGTTCCGTCTCAAATCAAGCTGATAGTTTCTACCCAAGTGACTGTTTGCTCCAGCCTCTTGAGGCTGAATTACTGCCAAACTCCCGGATTCCTTGATGGTCATTCACAAGGGGCTTCTAGGCCTGGCACGATTCTGCAGCCTCTCCTGCCCAGCCTGGGGAGGGAGCCAGGGGAACTCATTACCAGGAGACAAAGCCCGATGAACGGGGACACCGCTCTGCTGGCAGACTTCTCAGGACCACACAGTGTGGAGCCAAGCCTCATGGCCCAGCCGGAGGAGGACCCAGGGTGGCACGTGGCGCTCTCTCTCCCCAGAGGGACTGATGGAGCAGAGCGGTGGGGGGACTGTGTGGGGTGGGGGCGTGAGTGGGGTCCACCAGCCGACCTCTGGGAGCTGCTCCTACTACTCACCCATGTTCTGACCTTCCCCGAGCTCAGCTTTCTTAGCTACTCTGTTTCACCGAGTTCAGACACAGCCTGTTGCATTGTTGGCAACAGTAAGTAGGCTAATGGAATGGACTCGCTGGGTCCTTTCATTAAGTCGCTATGTCAACCAGTTGGTGCCTTGTTTTTTTTCCTCTTTGGGAAGGAAAAGGCTCCTAAGGAGAGTGGTAAGGTTTGGTTTATTTTTTAAATAACTTTATTTCTAGTTGAAAAGTATTACATGTTCACTATGAAAAGTATAGAAAAAGAATCATTTAAGAATAATTACTCTTAGTTTTATGTTTATATAAAATCCTCCTTTTCTGCACTGTTATGCTTTTCTCCACACAAAAGAGGTTTTTATCATGAACATATTTTGCTACTGTATCTCTCTCTCAATATTTCTTGAACATTTCCCTGTGTCATTAAATATTCTTCAATGATGATCTTTCTGTATACATCATAATCCCTTGTGGATCTATACAATAATATTAAATGCCCTCTATCATTGAACATGGATTTTTTTTTTAAGTTTTGCTCTTATAAAACAAAGCTGACAAGTGAACTGTGATTCTGAAAGGTTAAGTAACTTGCCTAAGATAATAAATGGGCCTGAGCACAGGATCTGAGAGTGATGTTTGTTTTGGTACATCTGGGACAGGGCTGAGGTGGGTAGGGCAGGGGACAGAAGGCTGGGGGATGCTCCAGGGAGTCGGGAGCATGTGAGGGCATTCCTCAAGACAGCCTGAAGCCTCTCTCAGGGAAAAATCAGAGGTGCCAGAAAGGTGAGAAGAGCGCTGGGTGTCTCAAATCCAAAGGCAGAGATACAGTTGGAATGGGGAACTGGTGCGAAAGCAGAATAGAGAGTTGGGAGGAGAGAGACAGGAGTCCTGACTTACAGTGCACGTCCGGGGTCTGGAAGGACTTTTGCCCTGTTTCATGGTGCTTTGAGTATCGATGGGTGCAGATCAGAGCTGGAGGATTCCGTGTTCCCCTCACCTCTCTCCAGAACTGTGGACAGTGCACTCTCACTTGGCTGTTCATTCCATCGGAACCACGATCACCATTGGGAAATTGCCCTTACGTCGTGTTGGAAATCCGTCTCCTTACAATGTTCCACGCGCTGGCTCTGGTCTGCCCTATGGGTCCACTTTGGGAAGTGGCGACCCCTCGTCCATGTTTGGTCGCCCCGCAGCTACTGAGTGCCAGCCTCGCATGGGCAGGGAAGGGCACCTAAAACGTGGGTCTTCTGTGCTAGGACCTCTGATCCTTACTTGATTCGGTTTCCTCCTATATTCAGCCGCTGTTTCCCTCCTTATGAGGGATGATGCCAAGGCTGGAGGGCTTGTTACTCGGGGGCAGGACCAGGTGAATGGGGCATGCAGGCTTTGGGTGCTGCATTGCTTTGCTGCTAAGTCGCTTCAGTCGTGTCCGGACTGTGTAAGGTAGCACCACAGACTGAGTGGCTTAAACCAGTGGTCCCCAACCTTTTTTTTTTTTTTTTTAGCACCAGGGACTGGTTTTGTGGAAGACAGTTTTTCTGCCAACCCAGTTGGGGGAGGGTGGTTTCAAAATGATTCAAATGCCTTACACTGATTGTGTTCTTTAATAATAGAAATATTAATAGAATAATCAGTTCAGTTCAGTCGCTCAGTCATGTCCAACTCTTTGCGACCCCATGTACTGCAGCACGCCAGGCCTACCTGTCCACCACCAACTCCCAGAGTTTACTCAAACCCATGTCCATTGAGTCAGTGATGCCATCCAACCATCTCATCCTCTGTCGTCCCCTTCTCCTCCTGCCCTCAATCTTTCCCAGCATCAGGGTCTTTCCCAGTGAGTCAGCTCTTCGCGTCAGGTGGCCAAAGTATTGGAGTTTCAGCTTCAACATCAGTCCTTCCAGTGAATAGTCAGGACTGATTTCCTTTAGGGTAGAATAATATATAGATAAAATGATAATAAATACAAATATATAAGTAAGTTAAGTAATATAAATATGATAAATAAGAAATAGAAATATTATAGAAATATGATGATTACATTAGTTCCACCTCAGATCATCAGCACTAGATCCTGGAGGTTGGGGACCCCTGGCGTAAGCAGTGGAAGATTTATTTTGTCACAGTTATGGAAGCTGAAAGCCCAAGACCCCGGTGTCAGCGCCGGCTCCCCCGGAGGCCACCTCACTCGGCCCGCAGATGCCGGCTTCCCCTCCTGGGTCTTCATGTGGTCATCCTCCTGGGTGCACACAGGTCTGGTGTCTCTGTGTGTGTCCTAATTCCCTCCCCTTACAAGATCACCAGTCAGATTGGGGTGGGATTCACCCATATGATCTCATGTAACCTCAGCTCCCTCTTTAAGGCCCTATTTCCAAATGAGTCACATGCTGAGTAACTGGGGGTTAAGGCTTCAACATATGAACTGCGGGGGCCCTGATTCAACGCATAACAGGAACCAGGGGGACTAGAACCAAACAAGACCTCTACCCCTTTCGTCCTAACTTTTCTATAAAGAACTTCAGTGTTGTGTGTGTTTGTTTGGTTCCCAGTAATCAAGGAATTATTTGAGAATGGAGTTTAAAAAAAAAAAACCTTTTTATTTTGTAACAATTATAGAATCACAAGCTGTTGCAAAATGCATGGAAGTTCTCTGTACACCCATCCAGTTTCTCCCCATGATAACATCTCGCATCACTGTAGTATAGTATCAAAATGGGGGTGTGAACATGAGCATAATCCATGGGGTTTATTCAGATTTTCAGTATTATGTACAGTGATTTGTGTGTTTCTGTGTGTGCCTGTGTATAGTTCTGTGTGGTTTTATTACATGTGGATGATGATGTCTCAAAGATGCAGAATGGGGGCTCCCCTGGTCCAGTGGATAAGACTCCACCTGCCAGTGCAGGGCACAGGGGTTTGATCCCTGGTTTGGGAAGATCCCACATGCCTCAGAGCAGCTCAGCCTGAGAGCCATAATTTCTGAGCCCATCTGAGTGCTACAGATATGGAAGCATGCATGCCTGGAGCCCATGCTCCGCCACAGGAGAAGCCACTGCAATGAGAAACCCCTACACAGTTAGAGAGTAGCTCCTGCTTGCCACAACTAGAGAAAGCCCGCGCAGAGGAACGAAGACCCAGCGCAGCCAAAAATAAACGCATAAATAATTTTACTAAAAGGAAAAATTGCAGAAAGGGATTAAGATGAAACCAGGTCATTCTGAGTCACACACACACACACACACACGCACACACACACACACACACACACACGAAGATGCAGAGATAGAGACAAGGCTATACATAGAGTGGGAGTCGATTGGAGGAAATGGATTCTTTGTGAAGGGCTTGTTCATTCCCAAGAATGGGATCTTTGCAGGGTACCCGAATACACAGAGCGGTTCCTCCAGTTGGGAGGCACATCTATTAGACACGAATGTGTCACATTTTCTTTTTTTTTTTTTTTATTTTATTTTTTTTTTTAATTTTTTTTTTTTTAATTTTTTTTTTTCACATTTTCTTTGTTTACCACTGCTGTTGAAACTTGCTGGAGCCCTCCACGTTCCAGTTAATGATGCAAAGAGAATTATTCTCAGATTTTATCTGCCAAGTGTTTGCTTAGCACAAAGGTCACTAATATCAGGCAGCAACCAAAGAGAACTAAATTTCTCTTCCGAGCCCTGGAAGTCCAGAGTTATTTTACCTCTGATGAGTTTTTATTTTAACTTGACATTGGGTAAAATGTGTTTTAACTCTCCAAAGAGTGTGGGTCGGGTATGGATCAAATACACTGTGATTGCAGTTCATCTGAAAAAATAATTAAAAAGCCATCCCTTGTGGGAGCAAGCACAGCTCGTTATATTCTTGCAGCTTCACTGATATTAAAGTTCCCCTTGTTAATTTCTTTTTTTGTAAATAAATGACGCTGTAAAACCAGTTAATTTGTTTTGACTGGGTTCCATCCATTCCTTCTCCCCAGTGACTGGTCACATGCCATTTTTAGTGTGTTTTAGCAACCTGCTAGGAGACGTGTGTGTGGCTCTTATCTGGCATGTCCATATTCCCCGGGCCGGTGGATATTTCTCATTCATTCTCAGCTGCTCAGAATTCATGCCCTAGGATTCATGGGATCACTGCTGTGCTCCCTGCCTGGGTGACCTTGGGCAAGACTCCGAGTTTGGGCTCTGATGGTCTTGAGATTCAAATCCTGGCTCCTCCACTGACCTGCCCACCAGGATTTTGGACACATTTTCAGTTCACCTGAGCCTGTTTCCTTATCAATAAAATGAGCTTTGAATCTACCAAGCGAGGCTTTGCTTGGATGTTAAGTATCATGCCACGGTGGAGGCCAGTAACTGCTGCCCTCTTCATCTTTGTGGTCGTATTGTCTCCATTTCCAGGTGTAGGAACAGGAGGCAGGAAAAAGCGATTGACTTGTTTAAATACAAGGGCAGGTCTTTTGATAAGAGTGATTGGATCTTGATTTTCAGTCCCGATATCATCCATCTAGTAGATCTTAGATAAGCAACCTCCTCCATCCTGAATTGAATCAACAGGGCTCTTTTTTGCCTGCAGACCCCTTCCTGTGGCTCATCTCAAAATACAGAAAGTGCTACAGCTGCCCCAAGCAGCAGGCGATCTGGTTTGTATTAAGTCAGAAGCACCCCAGAGTATGGTCATTGCGCTAATGTGATATATTGATGGCTTTCTGGGTTCCAGCACATTGCTTCTTAATTTGCTTCTTAATATTTGTTCAGTTTTTAAAAGAATGTTTTCTTGTCTCCGTAAATGGGAAAAACAAAATAGAATAAGAAAACATAAATACTTTTTAAGCAGATACCTATAGGAAATTGTCAATGTTTAGATATATTTTCATCCAGCCATTTTCATCTTTTATAATATTTGTTTGGCTGTGCCAGGCCTTAGTTGAGGCATGTGGGATCCAGTTCCCTGACCAGGGATTGAACTCAGCTCCCCTCCATTGGAAGGCATAGTCTTAACCACTGAACCACCAGGGAAGTCCTCAGGTATTTTTTTTTCCTATTTAGTTTTACTTCGTTAAGACCATACTCTAAGTAAACTTGCTTTCTGCCAATGAAAGACTGTTTGGTGTCTCATGAACAGTCGCCATCATTTGAGATGGCTGCACAGTGTTTTTGTCAGTCTAGAAAATCTGGAATGAGTTGGGGAGACATTTGGGTGATGGGTACTTCTGTGACTGTAGCCTCATCCACATTTGCTGGAGCTCAGGTTGGTTCAGATAGACTCACTGGGAGCTGGAAACCAGCTGTTTGGCCTTGCTGTGGCTCTTTCCAGAAGGTAAGTGAGGGAGGCATAGGGTGTCACGAAGAGACTTCGGGCCACAGTGAGTGTTGGTGCCCTTGTCTTGAGGACCCCATCCCACATCTGCTGCATGCACGTGTGTGCGATCACTCATATCCGACTTCTTGTGACCCCCCGCCCCCAGACTGTGGCCCGCCAGGCTCTTCTGTCCATGGAATTTCCCAGGCAAGAATACTGGAGGGGCTTGCAATGCCCTCCTCCAGGGGATCTTCCTGACCCAGGAATCAAACCCGAATCTCTTACGTCTGCTGCACTGGCAGGTGGGTTCTTTACCACTAGCACCACCCTGGAAGGGCTGTAGGTAGAGGAAGAAGAATCCTCTTGAAGGTTCCCTGAAGGGAGCATTGGGAAACCAATCCTATATAGGGCTGGTTGGGGCTTGTGGATGTTGATTCTGTGTGTGAAAGCATCTTTGCTCAGGGATTTTATTTTATTTTTTCAAATTTATTATTATTTTTGGCCATGCCATACAGCATGCTGGATCTCAGTTCCCTGACAAGGAATTGAACCCGTGGAAGTGCAGAGTGTTACAGCGGAAGCTTGGAGTGTTAACCACTGGACCACTGGGGAAGCCCCATACTCAGGGGTTTGGGAACACAGCATCATAGTGTTTGATAGACAGAAAGGAAGACCAGAGAGGGCCCAGGCTGACCTAGAGAAGATTCCTGGGGACGGTGAAGATGCACGGAAGGGAATTTTCCTTCCTTAAGCACCTGAGTCTCCTGTTCGTTACTTCTTTACCACCAGCCTCTTACTGTGCTTGGTGGTTGACAGCAGACCCCTTTCTAGTATTTTTTTCTTGACTGTAACACAGGTATTACGCTTCAGTGAAAGTTTTGGAGGTGTTGTGTTTTCCTGAATAGCATGCATCTTCTTTTCTTTAGTTTACTTCTGACCTTTTAATTCCCCTTTCTCAGAATAGTCTTGGCTTGACTTCCTTTTTTCCTTTTACCTACAGGAAGCTTTCTGGGAGAGCAAACACCATGAAGGGTTTGGTGTCTGTAGAGGGTTGTGCCTTCCCGTTGTTAGATTTGGGATTATAGGTTAATGACGTTCCTCTTCAGTGGGATGTGAGTTCTTCATCGCTAGAGAATTCTTTAGTGTTACAATGCTTCACAGAAGCGTCTGTGTTGTGGATGTTTGTTTTGGTCTGTCTAGAACCTCATTGTTTTCACTGGGAAACTGGATCTCCCCATCCCAGGTGATTCTTATGGACTGCCAGAGATGAGCAGAGATGGTCCAGGCATGGCCAGACATGACACAGAGAGAGACTCTGGTCTGCAGTGATTGGCCCCAGGAGTGAGACGACCAGAGTCCACCATGAGGTTTGAAAAATGGACTGGAGGGCTGGGTGGGGGGTAGAGAGAGATCTCTTACTTTCCCTTCCAGAACTGAAGCTGTAATACCTCTTTATGCCCACAGATTCCAATGTCCATCTTTGTTTTCACATGAGCTGAACTTGATCTCAAAGGAAAGTAGACCACCGGGAATGAGAGAGGGCACGCAGGCTCCCTGGATCCCGCCTGAAGCTTGAATTCCAACTGGCATTCTCCTGAGACTCCCCTTGAGCACATAAGTTATCCTTCCCAGTACCTGTAGTCAAATGTTGTGGACTAGGATCCCACGTGAGCTCCTGCTTAGTCGCTTCAGTCGTGTCCAACTCTTTGCGACCCTGTGGACTGCAGCCAGCCAGGCTTCTCTGTCCATGGGATTTTCTAGGCAAGAATACAGGAGTGGGTTGCTGTGCCCTCCTCCAGGGGATCTTCCCTACCCAGAGATTGAACTGGGGTCTCCTGCATTGCAGGCAGGGTCTTTACCACTGAGCCACCAGGGAAGCCCCAGGATCCTGCCTGTGCTGAGTCACTTCAGTTGTGTCCGACTCTTTGTGACCCTGTGGACTGTAGCCCGCCAGGCTCCTCTGTCCATGGGATTCTCCAGGCAAGAATACTGGAGTGAGCTGCTGTCTCTTCTTCCAGAGGATCCTGCCTAACGCGGCATTTCATGGCAGGTCAGAGTTGGAGTGGATTGATGTCCTTTTGAGGTCTGACTAAGCCCCTTCCCACAGGGTTGGGTGTTTCAGTCCTCATGTAAGACAGCTGGCTGGTGATCAAAACACTGGCTGTTCATAATGTTCTTACTCTAAAGAACTAATGAACGCATGACCCTGTACATCCAATCAATGGGTTAGGTGGAAGGTTCTGGTTTAGTTCTCCTTCTCTTTATTTCATAGACATTTAAGATAAGATGCAGGATAGGGACCCTGAGGCCACAAGTATGCCCCTTCCACTTTTTCCCTACCCACTCCCCACTGCCCTGGAAAAAAAAAAAGTAGAAGTATTTAAAAATAACCTGGTGGTAGGCTTTGTGCAGGAACAATAAGTATTTAATAGCAAATTGCTTATGTGGGCAGGAGAGTGTTGAGCCCATGAAACTTATTCAGCGGTGCTATTTATTGGACGGAAAAACATAACCAACCCTGGCTGCTTCGCACGGCTCTGCTCGCCAAAGCTACCCTTACTTCCTCTAATGACTTCATAGTGTCAGGAATGAATAAACTAAATGAATATGTTCCAGTCCCAGTTCAGCTTTGCCATTTATTTTTGCCAAGCCATGTGTGTGTGGTGTGTGTGTGTGTGTGTAGGCACATGCTTGTTTTTGCCCACGTGGCAGATAAAATCTGAAGATTCTAAAGCTTTCGGTGGCTCAAGGACATTCATAAGGACTTTTAATTGCTTTTTAATTAAAAAAAATGTATTCTATATTGGAGTATAGTTGATGAACCGTGTTGTGTTATAGGGAGCTCAGCTCGGTGCTCTGTGGCAACCGAGATGGGTAGAGGGGGTGGGAGGAAGGTCCGAGAGGGAGGGAATATATGTGTACATGTAGCCAATTCACTTCGTTGCACAGCAGAACCTAGCACAACATTGTAAAGCAACTGTACCCCAATAAAAACAAACCCTGATGTATTAGCTTCAGGTGCACAGCAGACCGATTCAGTTGTGCATTTACATGTATCTGCTCTCTTTCCAAATGCTTTTCTCCTGTAGGGTGTTATAGACTGTTGAGCAGAGTTCCTTGTGCTATACAGAAGGTCCTTTTCGATTATCTGTTTTGGACACTAATAGAAACTTGCATGTAGTCTTGAGAATTGCGCTTGGTGAATTTGCCTGGAAGATGCCGAGAGAAATTGAATGCTGCCTAAGTCGGCTATTTGATGCTAAAGGTTGTCAGATGTGCTTTAGGGGGAGTTGTCCGCGACCTTTTAAGGTAGTATGGAGATACATGTACACACTCTTGGCATGGAGCCTTTCACTGGATTCTCTAAGAGGTTTTTGACCCCAGAAAGGTTAAAACCCCTGAAAGTCCGTATGTTGAGCAGACCCTGATGACCGGAGACGGGGGATGAGATAAACCAAGAGAGTCGAGGTGATAGGTTGTATGGTGTGACGGATGGCATTTGGGGGCTGGAATGTGGTTCACTGCGAAGTCCTCAACTTGTTGTGTTCCCTGGGGAGACACTATACTTATGATAGGAAGCATTTGGAGCATCACTTAGGCAACTGTGGGTGAAAAGTCAGAATGTGTTCTCAGTGGTACTGGAGACACCCTCTCGGCCCTCATCCTCCTGTTCCTTCCCCTCCAACCCCCCAAAAATAAATTCTTTGGAGGCTGAAATTTTCCATCCCTTCTTTCAGCCTAACCCTGGGTGTTTTGGATAATATTCAGCAAATTTTCTGTGCCAGTTTGATGCACAGATAGGAAAAATCAAAACTTTTCCTTTTTTGCTCTAAAAGCAAAAACATTTTAAAAATGCGCTTGGATCATTAATGGAATCTGCACTCTCAAAGTCAAAACTTTCCATGTGTTCTTACTAAGGAAAATTCTTTGGGGGCAATTAAAAGGAAAACAGGCAAAAAATTGTGAGGGGTCTCCAAAAACTCATCTGAGAATGCTGACTCCCCCTCTCCAACTTAAAAAGATGCAAATGAACTTTACAAAGCAGAGCCTCACAGACATAGAAAACAAGTTTACAGTTAGCAAAGAGAAAAAGGGAGAGATCAATTCGGTTGTAAAGAACATATCCCTCTGCTTGTGCTCAGTAGTATCTGACTTTGCAACCCTATGGACTGTAGCCTGCCAGGCTCCTCTGTCCGTGGCATTTCCCCAGCAATGATACTGGAGGAAGTTGCCATTTCCTATTCCAGGGGATCTGCCTGACCCAGTGATCAAACCCTCATCTGATTCTTTATCACTGTGCATTGGAGAAGCTCAGTGAGCATAGATGCACTTACTATATATAAAGTAGGTAACCAACAAGGACCTACTGTATAGTGCAGGGAACTATACCAATATGTTATAATAACCTTTAAGGGAAAAGAATCTGGAAAAAATACACAGACATGTAAAACTGAATCACTGTGCTATGCATTTGAAACTAACATATTGTGAATCAACTACACTTCAATTAAAAAAAAATCATCTGAGGACATAAATAGACTTGACAGACTTTCTGTGGGTAATATTTTATCCCAGAGTTTTTAGGATAGTTGTTGCATTTGAGAAACCTTACCGTTTTTACCAATTACCATTGCCTCTTATTTCAAGCATGAGAGGTACAGGGGACCTTGGAGTTAAGCTCATCCTAATCTCTCTCCAAGGAAACATGCTTTTCCCCCTTTCTCTTCAAGGTTCTAAGCATGTGATGCGAATGGATGTGATTTCCCACTGCCTCCCTTCCTGGGCAAGGCATTATTACCATAAGCACATTCCCAGCTGCCCACCTGCCTCGTGGGTTGTTAATGGAGTTTACAAAGGGAATTTGGATTCCCAGCAAGAGACCTCATTAACACAGCAAGGATCTAATAGATTCTAAAATTGTGTGTGGACACTGGGAACCTTTCGAAACCCAGTGGTGTTTATTCTTGGATCAAGATCATTTCCCCTACCCTGGCCTCAGTCTGTACATTTTGTATCATGGGGGAAAAATCTTGTCTTGATCCAGCCAGACCAACTGTATTGGTTTAAGTTAAGCATTAATGCTTTGTGATTCTGGGACTAAAGACAAGATTCAAAAGCCATCGGGCTGTATAAAGGACAAAATGTCTCCCACACTGGTGCTTTTGTTTTATTTTTATTTTTAATACTGGCCTTGTTACTGGCTGTGAGCAAGTGTTTAATTTTAGGATCCCTTGTTGTCACCAAGAACACCTAGCAGCTGTCAGTGTGTTTAGACAAGTGTGTTAAGCACCCACGGGTATGGATAGTGACCACAGAGGCGCTCAGTACACTAGCTCTCACTTGTGGACGGTTTGCTGTATGTCAAACGGGAAACAGGAGCTGTGCACGTGGTCACCCTTGCTCCTAGGATTGTTACTCTCAGCGTACCGATGAGGAATCGGAGGCTGAGCAACTTGTCCAGGGTCGAACAGCTGGCAGGTGGCAAGGCCCGGTGGCACAGTGGTAAAGAACTCGCCTGCCAATGCAGGAGATGTAGGTTCTATCCCTGGGTTGGGAAGATTGGAGAAGGAAACGGAAACCCACTCCAGTATGCTTAGTCAGAAAGTTCCAGAAGAGCCTGGCAGGCTACAGTCCCTGAGGCTGCAAAGAGTCAGACATGATTTAGCAACTAAACAACTCCATTACCCTGTATCTTTCCCACCGTAGGCTCCCCTCCCCTGTCCATAGACAGTATAATATGCCACCAGCATAAACAGGACCCCACGTCTGCTCTGCTGCTAAAAATGGCTTAACTACCTAATTTTTTCTTTCTCTCTCTTTTTTTTTTTTTGCTATACTAAATACCTAAAGCTGTGGGTTGTTTAAGCAGTAAAGTATGAAATGGTGATGAGTTTCCAGGCCAGGAGAGGTCTCATGGGTACAGACCGCTTGGGCCCGGTTTTCCCCATGGGAATTTTTTAAACTCTCATCAGATAAAGCTTTCTTCCCACCAGAAACCCCACGTGACTTGTTTTCACAATCTCCCTGTAGTAGAACGAGAGAAGCACCCGCTGCAGATGGTTTTATTTACACTGGAGACCTAGCAGCTTTAATTGGTGAACGCTCACCCCTGTTATGCAACTTGGATTTGACTTGTTTTCACTCCCAGGCTTGGCTCCACTGCCTTGCTTTTCTGTGTAAGTTGGAGAGTGGTTTTAGAACCTACTAGACCGTAACTGGGACAAAACTAGTGAGAAGGTACAATGAGAAAGAATTCATGGGCCAGAGATGAACATGGGAGAAAGAAAAAGAGTAGGTGGACATCAACAGGTTGAAAGAAGGTCAGTTCCCAAGGGCCTTTCTTTCTGGGGAAATAATCGGCCTCCACTGTTGTTCAGGCCAGTGGGGTTTGGAAGAACTTTAAGCATAGAACATTTATGGAAATGAACTGCGTTAGCAGGATAAAGTAGTTACAGGATGGATCAGATGGTGACAGAGCCCTCCTTTAGTCGATCTGGGGGACCTGATGTCCAAGTAGATGAACACTCTCCCCTGTACAGGCAGACCTCAGAGAGACTGCAAGTTCTGTTCCAGGCCACTGCAATTAGGCAAATAGGGCAATGAAGTGAGTTATAAGACTTTATTGGTTTCCCAACACATATAAAAGTTGTGTTTATACTGTTCCATGTGTTGTGCGCATGACCAGTCGCTCAGTCGTGTCTGACTCTTTGCAATGCTGTGGCCTCCAGACCACCAGGCTCCTCTGTCCATGGCATTTTTCAGGCAAGAATACTGGAATGGGTTGCCATTTCCTTCTCCAGGGTAACTTCCTGACCCAGGGGTCAAAACCCACGTTTCTGGCATTGACAGGTGGATTCTTTAACTGAGCCACCTGGGAAGCCCTCCTGTTTATACTGTACTATATTGTACTCAATTATTAAGTTTTCAGTAGCATTATGTCTTAAAAAACCAATGTGTATTTAATTAAAAAATATTTTATTGCTGAAAAATGCTAACCATCCTTTGAGCCTGCAGTGAGTTGTAATCTTCTTGCTTGTGAAGGGTTTGAAATTTGGCAAGAATTATCCAAACACGGCAGAGACTCGAGCAAATGGTGCTGGAAAAATGGTTCCAATAGGCTTGCCTGATGCAGGGTTGCTGCTGTGAATTTGTAAAAATTGTGATATCAGAATTTCCCTGGTGGTCCAGTGGTTAAGAATCTGCCTTGCAATGCAAGGAACAGGAGTTTAATCCCTGTTTGGGGAACTAAAATCCTACACGCTGAGAGGCAACTGAGCTCACATGCCACAGCTACTGAGCCTGAGAGCCACAACTTGAGAGCCCATGTGTCACAGCGAAGGATCTTGCATGATGCAGCAAAAGGTCCTGAGTGCTGCAGCCAAGACCCGGCACAGGCAAGTAAGTAGATATCTAAAAATGCAGTGTCTGCAAAGTGCAATGACGTGAGGTCGTCAAGCCACACTTTACTAAGGTCTTGGTCGTGGCCTGTGGACAAGTGACCCCTTTTTCACTGGTCTACTTGGGGGAGTAGAGAGAGGGTTCAGAGGGCAGAAATAGGTGTGAGTGACCAAGTGTTCAACCTACAAATCAATCAGGAATAGAGTTGGAAATTTGGGCAAGGGAACTCTTCCAGTTCATAACTCTGGATCCATATGTCTAGCTTTTTTTTTTTTTTTTAAGATTTATTTGTGGCTAAAAAAGTCACAACATAAAATTTACAGTGGTAACCATTTTCAAATGTGCTGTTCAGTAGTGTTAAGCATACTCACATTATTCTGCATCAGATCATGATCTTGCAAAACCAAAAACATGTATCCACTAAACAGCTCCCAGCCTCTGACAGCCACCCTACTACTTCTGTCTTTATGGGACTGACTGTCTAGCTCTTGTAAGAGGAATCATTGCTTCTGTCTTTATGGGACTGACTGTTGGTTGCCTCATATAAGTGGAATCTCTGCTTCTGTCTTTATGGGACTGACTGTTGGTTAACTCATGTAAGTGGAATCATTGCTTCTGTCTTTATGGGATTGACTTGGTTAGCTCATGTAAGTGGAATCATTGCTTCTGTCTTTACGGGATTGACTGTTGGTTGGCGCATGTAAGTGGAATCATTGCTTCTGTCTTTATGGGATTGACTTGGTTAGCTCATGTAAGTGGAATCATTGCTTCTGACTTTATGGGATTGTTGGTTGGCTCATGTAAGTGGAATCATTGCTTCTGTCTTTATGGGACTGACTGTTGGTTGCTGCATGTAAGTGGAATCATTGCTTCTGTCTTTATGGGATTGACTGTTGGTTGGCTCATGTACGTGGAATCATTGCTTCTGTCTTTATGGGACTGACTGTTGCTTGGCTCACGTAAGTGGAGTCACTGCTTCTGTCTTTATGGGACTGACTTGGTTGGCGCATGTTGAGTGGAATCTCTGCTTCTGTCTTTATGGGACTGACTGCTGGTTGGCTCATGTACGTGGAATCATTGCTTCTGTCTTTATGGGACTGACTGCTGGTTGGCTCATGTACGTGGAATCATAGGGCCTCTGTCTCTTTGCTCACTTTGTATTATGTCCTCAGGGTGCATCCATGTTGTAACACGTGTCATAATTTCCTCTTTAAAGGCTGAGTCATATCCCTTTGTATGCATAGTCCCACGTTTGGCTTAGCCATTCATTCCTTGATGAACGTTTGGACTGCTTCCTCTTCTTGGCTACTGTGAATAATGCTGCTGTGAACATCTGTGTGCAACCTATTTCTGGCTTGTTGAATGACATCTACTTGGGTGTCAAGCTCAGCTTAAGTCCAGAATTCAACTCCTTCATTTCCTCCCAAGTTTGCTTTGTCATTGACCTACCATCTTCTTTCCTCCATCCCCCGCACCCCACATTTAAAAGCCACCACCTCTTACTCCTGGAGAAGAGAACACCTACCCACTCTAGTACTCTGGCCTGGCAGGCTAAGTCCGTGGGATCGAAAAGAGTTGGACATGATTGAGTGACTTTCACACACTTCTTACTGGGGTCTTCCCTGGTGGCTCACACGGTAAAGAATCTGCCTTCAGTGTGGGAGACCCAGGTTCCATCCCTAGGTTGGGAAGATCCCCTCGGGGGAGGGAATGGCAACCCACTCCAGTATTCTTGCCTGGAGAATCCCATGACAGAGGAGCCTGGTGGGTTACAGTCCATGGCGTCGCAAAGAGTCGGGCATGACAGGGCAACTAACACTTTCACTTTCACCTCTTACTGGTCAGGACTCCTGGAGATCCCTTGTGTCTGGCTCCCAGTTCCCTCTACATTCCCTGCCCCAGATCAGGTTCTCAGCCCCTCTCAGGTAGACGGTCGTGTCAACCTCCGATGGGTCTTGCTGCTCCCAATCTGTGTGTCTCCAAATTCTTTCCATGGTGCTACCACGCCAAAGCACATTCTGCAGTTCTTAAGAATCTGGAGAGAATTTTCTGGAGACTTTGTTACAAAAGTTCCAGGGCATCTGCATGGAATTTATTTGAAGTTTCTTACATGCCCAGTGAAGGATAATAATATGCTTGTATGTATTAATATAGTTCAAGTGTTTTAAATAATAGTACTATAATTTTTGAGATACTAAAAGTAATTTGACCCTTTTTCACAAGTGGAGGCAGGTTAAATTCAATTGTCTACATTTTATTCGTTCACTCATTGATTTAAAAAATACTGATTGAGAACTTGAAAGTGTTAGTTGGTAGGTTGTGTCCGATTCTTTGCGACCCCATGGACTATAGCCCACCAGGTTCCTCTGTCCATGGAATTCTCAAAGCAACAATACTGGAGTGGGTAGCCATCGCTTTCTCCTGGGGATCTTCCCAGCTCGGGATTGAACCTGGGTCTCCTGCATTGCAGGTAGGTTGTTACTGTCTGAGACACCAGGGAAGCCCCGGAGAGCTTGCCATGTGTCAGTCAGGGCACTGGGGATCCCTGGAGGAGTCAGAACCACTGCTCCACCCACCTGTAAAAGTCATGGCGACACTGGCAGAGGTTTACATGCACTTTCCGTGTGCCAGAGACTATACACACATCTTTAGTATATTATCTGGTGTGGTTTCCAAAACAATCCTTTGAGTTAGATTTCATTGTCCATGTTTTATGGAAGGCAGTCAACACAGATTGAATAACTAGTCCAATAGGGGACAACGTGGGGATTTGAGCCCGATGGTTCTCTCTCCAGTGAAAATGTTCCCAGCAAACTCTATCAGCAACTGTCACATAAAGCAAGAGCTCAGAAGATAAGGCAGAATGAAACGCCAGGCTAATAGCGACCAGCCACCGCATTTGTCTATGTGGATTGGGAACCATTGACCAAACGTGCTCAGGAATATTTTACAAGCATAAGTAGTGACTGAGTGCCTTGCAGAAACACAGGCCAGACCACAGCTGCTGTTAGAGAAAAGAAACAGCGTTCAGCTTGTTAAAGCAAGAACGTGTGTAAACTGCACGTCTGAGGTGTCAGATGCTGTTCCCTGAAGTGATGCACTATCCAGGCAAGAAAATAACATGGCAAAGCCTCTCGCCCAGGCTCAGAAAGGAAGGAGATGTCTGAGCTGGCTGTCTGGATGTCTGGGAGAAATGGTTTCAGAACTTGGGAATGTTTACAGCTGGGGAGGTGGTGTTGATTTCCTGTGAATCATGGAGGCAGCCCAAGAGGCAGCCCCTCGCTTTGTGAGTGTGTAGGTGAAGGGAGAAAGCAGAGATTGTTATTCATCACTACCTGAGACAGAGCGTGTTCTTTTTCTTCTGGCCTGAGCATCATGAGGGATCTTAGCTCCAGAATCAGGGATTGAACCTGCACCCTCTTTGTTGGAAGCATGAGTCTTAACCACTGGACCTTCAGGGAAGTCCCAGGCGTGTCCTTTTAAAAAATCATTTCACTCCTGTTGGAGATAGTCAAGCAAATAATCTGTGAGCATTACACTTTCTAATTTCAAGTCAGGATGGAAGATTAGGCTCCCCAGCTTGCCATCTGCGGTGGTGAGCACTTAGAAAGCTGTGAGGGGTGGGCGGCTCCACTGGGCCCCTGTGCTGGGCCCTGAGCTCAGCGTTGCCCTTATGTTTCCTCATTTCATCTTTTCATGACCATTTTACAGCATAGGAAACTGAGGTGCCACAGAATAAAGCACCTTGTCCAAAGTCATCTCTTTTGATATGTGAGTGATAAGATTTGGACATAATGTCTGCTGTTTGTGTCTGGCCCCAGAATTGAGATTTTGTAAAATAACCAATTTCTTTTTATTATTAAGGGAAATTAGAGGCATATCCAAAAGGAGATAGGATAGTTGAATGAACCTGTGTGCCGATGGCCCAGTCTTTATAAAAACGTGACCTTTCTTCTTCCATTGCTACTGTCACCGAGTCTCCCCTCTCCTTGATTATTTCAGGTGTACTGTTTCAGAAATTTTCAGAGGTATGTGTCATTTTGGGGTAACTAGTATTTCTCAAAGATGAGAACTCTCTAAACACCTAATCACAACATCATTGTCATGCCTTAGGAATTAAAACCAGTTGCTTAATATCAATAGATACGACTCAGTGTTCAAGCTTCTTCACTCCTCTCGGATAAAAGTGTTGAATCAGATCCGCAAAGCTCTGTGGTTTGCAGTTTTTTTGCCTTGTCTCTTAAGTGTCTGCTTATCTCTAGGTTTTGCTCTTTCCTCTTGCCAGATAGAGAAACTGTACCATTTCTCCTACAGTTTTGTGCAGTCTGGGTGGTGCTTTTTAACACCTTCTTCTGAACTCTCCCACTTGCACTTCTTGTCAGTTGATTGTGTTAGAGCTAGAGGGCTGATCAGATTCAGGTTAATTTTTTTTTTTTTTTTTTGGTGCCAAAAATACTTCTCAGTGGTGATGTGCACTTCCTTTCTAAGACATACCATCTGGTCCCCTCTATGGTATTGACAGCTAGAGTTGATCATGGTCTCAATTGTAGTAACATTCGAATTCTAGCATTGCTTCTTCATTTTCTATTAAAAGAAACTTCCTTATTTCCACTATTTTATTATCCTGAAATGAAAGTGAAAGTGTTAGTTGCTCAGTCCTGTCTGACTCTTCGCGATCCCATGGACTGTATCCCACCTGGCTCCTCTGTCCTGGAATTCTCCAGACAAAAATACTGAAATGGGTTGCTAGTCCCTTCTCCAGGGGATCTTCCCGACCTAGGGATCAAACCCAGGTCTCCCGCATTGTAGGCAGATTCTTTACCTTCTGACCCACCAGGGAAGCCCTGAGATAGTATTACAATAAGAAAAAGCAGGAACTTTTTGGCCCTAGTTCTAAGGTAGTTCCTGTGGAGGCTTCCCCACACCAGCAAGCCTTTCTGGTGTCCACAAGATCGACTCACCTCTGACCCTGTCTGTCTGGAGATAGAATGAGGTTCCCAGGTAAAGGGCTCAGTCCTGCAAAACCTCCTTCCATTTCAGATGTCATTTGTAAGCCCAGATTGTTACCTGGGCTTCTAACTGAAGCATATAAATCGTAGGTTCCTATGACCCTATGGTTAGGTTGGATTCATTTGCTGGAGTGGCTCACAGAGCTCAGGAAAAACCATTTACTCACTAGATTACTGATGTTTTACACAAGGACATTAAAGGCTATGCATCAGCAACCAGGTGAAGAGATGCACAGGACGAGGTCTGACAGAGGAGCTTGGGGCCCCGCACAGGGAAGCCTTGCGGGTCTCAGACTCAGGAGCTCTCTGAAACAAGGGACCAAAATGCTGTCTTGCGGGGCTTTGATGGAGGCTTCAATACATAGTCATAATTGACTAAATCATTTGCCAGTGTCACTGATTCAGCCTCAAGCCCCTCTCTTTTCCCCAGAAGTCAGGGGGTGGGATTGCAAGTTTTAACCTTCTAATTGGGACTGAAAGTTTCAACCTTCTGATCACACATCACAGGGTTGGTTCTCCTGGCCCCACCTGTGGTGGGATGAGTAGTCATTGACATAAACCCATTGTGATGGAATAGGGCTCCTTCCTCTGTCCATGGGACTTTCCAGGCAAGAGTACAGGAGTGGGTTGCCATTGACTTCTCCGCTTATGAATAACAAGACACCTATTTTCACCTTTGTGGCCCTATATATGGGGTTAGCCAAAAAGTAAGTTCCTTTGAGTTTTTCTGTAACATCTTATAGAAAACCCAAACGAAAATTTTGGTTAACCCAATATAAGAAAAAACACACCCACACACACCCACCTACCTTCCCAGGTGGTACAGCTGAAGAATCTTCCTGCCAGTGCAGGAAACTCAGGAGACTGGTTCAATCCCTGGGTCAGGAAGATCCCCTGGAGAAGGAAATGGCAACCCATTCCATTGTTCTTGCCTGGAAACTTCCATGGACAGAGGAGCCTGGCAGGCTACAGCCCATGGGGTCACAAAGAGTTGGACATGGCTGAGGACACGTGCATGTATACTTCTTACAAATCATAATATAACACTGATGATGAACATTTCACTAATCAGATTTTTTTCTAGCTCTTTTTGTCCTTAAAGCATGTCCTTTTGGGGTATACAGTTATATTCCTATGTTTAAAAATCATTAACCATGGTGCCTCTCTGTGTGGTTAGGACTCTAATTCAGTGAGCAGTTAAGCTTATCCCATGTTGCTTTTGATTTTTATAGATTACTTAACATTTAAGTTTTTATAATTATGTAAACTACATGATTTCAAAGTCAAATCTACAAAATAGGAATATTCTGAGAATTCTATCTTCTAAACCAGTCACTGCTATCTGTATCTTACCTTTATAGTAGCCATTTATTTGTTTGTTTGGAGTTTTTATTTTTCTGTATTAAAAAGGTTACCAAATGCGCTTACATATTAATATCTCCCTTTTCTTGAATAAAAGGTAGCTATTATATATATTTTCCTCCACCTGACTTTCCTTGACAATATAGGTTGTAAATAAAGGAATATGGCATTAGATGAAGAATTAGGGTAATTAACATTGTATAGAGACATAGAATCATTGAATTTTGAGAGCTGATGGTAATAGCAAATATCCCTGTGGCACTTACTCTGTGTTATGCCCTGTTCTAAGTGCTTCACATAAATTCACTCAATAATTCTCATAATAGTCATCCTCTGGAGTATGTACTGGTGCTGTCCCCATTCTACAGATGAAGAAACTGAGGCGTGGGAGGGGAGTTAGATGACTTGTTCAAAGTCTCAGAGCTGGTGTCTGGCAGATTTGAATTCTGGTGTCTGCTTTCATAAACCACACTTTGCTTTAGAATTCTGAGGCTGGTTTTGTGGGTTTTATGAGTAAGGAAGTTATAATCCCTGGGCAATTAACAGTCTGCCTGCCCATGTGTCCTGTCCCTAGATTTCTTTCTGTCTTTTTCAAACGGTCACTACTTTGCCTTGAGCTCCTTTTTGAGTCTAGAATTTGCTTTTATTAATATTTGAATGTTATAGTGTTATAAGCTAAAACTCGGCCTGTTGTTACTTCATGGATGCTCAGAAGACATGGGCTGCATGAGTCAGAAACATTTATCACTCCTGGTACAATAATCGGTGTGTTGTTACCGTTCCTTTTGTCTTGTGAGTAGCACATGGGTGATTTGGAGGGCGTGATGGATAGGTGGATGTCTGCTCCTGCGGGGAGTTGTGTTCCAGGAGAGGAATGCTCCATTTGAGGTATCCACTGCTTTTCTAGCAGACAGTAAGCAAGCCTGTTCTCTGTCTGAAGGGGCAGTTCTCTTCTTTGTCAAGATTGCTTGCTGGACAATGGCAGGGTGAGAAACGGCCTTGGCTTCATCTCACACACAGAAGTTGTGCAGGAGCTCAGAGAGTATCAAGGGCTGCTTCTTTCACTACTGGTTTTTTAATATTCATTTATTTTGGCTGCCTTGGGTCTTAGTTGAGGCATGCTGGCTCTCTAATTGTGGTGCTCAGGCTTAGTTGCTCCCTGGCATGTGAGAACCTAGTTTCCTGACCGGGAATCTGACCTGCATCCCTGGCATTACAAGGCAAATTCTTAATCACTGGTCAGGGAAGTCCCCTTGCTATTTCTTCATACCTGTCTTATTGGCTTTAAAGTGGTCAAATGGGCACCCTGTACCATTTCGTTGACAAACTACTGCTTTTTAAGACATCTGCCAATACTCCCTGACATAGTAACTCCAGGTTTTGTAGTTATCAGACTCTCACTATAGTAAAAACAAGAACCCAGGGAGATCTCTTTGGAAAGCTGCCCTGAACGAATTACCAACACTTGCCACATTGCAGACCTATGGCTTTTCTCTTTTATTTGTAACATAACGTTTTGAAACCAGCCAGAGGCATGAGGTTGACAAGCATTGATCAGCTTCATTGCTGTATCATAGGTTTCTTTATTTCTTTTTTCCTGGTTGAACTTCTTTCCAGTGTTGAGCCAAGTTTTTCTCAGCCACGATTTTTATAATTCTGTACATTACGGCTCTGTCCAAGGCTGTGATTATAACTTCACCTTTTCCTAGTAATATCTTGAGCTTTGAATGAGAGCTCTCTTTGGGGGCGGGGTGGGGGGGTGGTCCTCTCCAGCAGGTTGGCATCCTTGGGGAATCTCCTGATTGAGGTGCTTATATTAAGGAATATTGAGGGTCTAAGCTTTGTACCTTTGAGGGAGAGAAGTGATCTGATTAGTTAGAAGAAAAGGCAATGTAATGAACTTTTTGCCAATGTGGTTATCAACTTTGATCCACTGAGGGATCAGAGACCTGAGAACATTAAAAAAAAAAAAAAAAAAAAGGTCCTGGGTTGCTGGCAGGGGAGAGATGAGGCCAGTAAGGCCACGGTCATTCTTGCACAGTAGCCCTTACCTTCACATGAGCCCACTCTTATTAGCTATGAGGATGGGATCTCTTCAACCAGCTAGATTATTAAGTCAAATATGTGAGCTGTGGGTAATCCTTAGCCTCCTCTCTCCTGGATTTTAATTCAGTCTCAAGTGTAGCGGCGAAGAAAGGGTGATTTGGGGGTTGCTGGTATGGGGGAGAGGGAGAGGGCTTGCCACTCCCTTCCTGATGGTGCCAAGGGAGTGTTTCACATGACGGTGCCCTGGGCCTGCTACTGAACGGCGGTCAGTGCCCGTACCTAGCATGCCTTTTAGGAGCTTTCATGCTTCTTGTTGGAAGGATCTGTTGTTTGACCAGCCGCTGTGGGTTATTTCAGAACCTTCAAACTGTTTCAGGGACGTCCCACCACAATTAGCCTTGGGAACATATGCTAATTGGGAATATAAATCTCATTATTAAAGTCTTCACAGGTCTGAATGGAAAGGATAAAGCCCTGCTACTTAGCAAACCACTGAGCACAGGATGCAGGTGGCTGAGTGACCGCACTGCCAGCGCTCCGTCCTGGCTCTCTGTTGCTCCCAAGCTCTGTGACTCAGTTTCCCCCATGGTGCAAGGGGAGCGATAATACCATTTCTCTTAATTGCAGTGTTGCGATGATCATGGAACTGACGTGAAAATGCACCATTCCTAGCAGGTGGTGAGTACTCAGTGCATTACTAAGTGGAGGACAGAATGTCTGCACAAGCCCAATCTCCCAATTTTTACCTGGCTTCTAAGTTTACACTGCAGCCGATTTTTTTCTAAATGTGACCTGCAGCTGCACTGTCCAATATGGCACCCACTAGCCACACATGGCTATTTATCTTTTTGTTTTTATTTCTTTTCAAATTATTTTTCAATATGTGTATTTATTTGGCTATTCTGGGTCTTGGCTGCAGGATCTTCAGTCTTTGCTGTGACGAGTGGGAGCCTACAGTTGACCTGGGAACTCTTAGCTGAGGCATGTGGGATCTAGTTCCCCGACGAGGGATCGAATCCAGGTCCCCTGCATTGGGAGTGTGGAGTCTCAGCCACTGGGAAGTCCCCACATATAGCTATTTAAATGAATTCAAGCCAACTAAAATTAAAGATACGACTGTTCAGTTGCACTGGCTGGATTTGTTTTCTTATTTTTTGGCTACACCATGTGACATGAAGGATCTTAGTTCCCCCTACCAGGGATCAAACCTGTGCCTGCTGCATCGGGAGTGTGAAGTCTTAATCTCAGAACCAACGGGAAAGTCCCACCATCTGAATTTCAAGATGCAAGAGCCACATGTGGCTCCTGGCTCCTGTTTGGGAACATGTAGGCTATTGAACATTTCTTCTATGGCAGCAGGTTCTGTCAGACAGCTCTGGGCTGGAGGGTTGAAACCCCTGAGGGGTTTGATGACATTGTAATGACTGTTTAGTTTTGGAACTTTTTTCCTGGCACTATTCCTCTTTCTGTGTCCTTTTCTGCAGATAGAGAAGAATGTAGGCAGTGCCAATATAGGACTGTGCAGGCTATTTCCGTGCCTGCTGGGATGAAGACCACCTTGCAGATCAAGTTGAGGAGGAGGAAGTTTCTCCAAGGTGAAGGCTAGGGCTGTCCTCAGAGGTGGCTGAGGGCCGCTAACTGCCTTTCAGTCCCTGTGATGTCACAGAGGCTGCATTTCCCCCTTTGGCCACAGTCCCCAAGATGTTCTCGAGTTTCCACGTTCCATTCTGTTTCCCTCATGGGCACTTTGTGTCCCAATTTGTGTCCCGAAAATAAGGTCACTGTGATTGTGGGACACCAAAGGCCTTTCATTCATTTGCTGAGTATGGATAATTAATATTGACCCAACTTTGCTCTCAGAGTCCACATAGAAGGAAAGTCAGTCCTGGAAAGGGGTTGGAGAGTCGGGACACCTTTATGTCTGTTTCCCCTGGGTTTCATCTCCATGAGAAGAGTATGGCTGCATTTTGTAGCTAAATAACCTACTATCATCCCAGCTGATGATGTAAATGGAAACCCCCCACTTACATTACAGTATGTTTTCTGCTTATGAGCTCCTGAGGGCTCGTTAGAGGTGGCATTAATAAGGACTCTGCTCTACTGACATCTGTCTGCCTTTCCTAGGAGCATGGAGCACAAGAAAAGCACTCTCTAGGTGCTGGCCCTGTGGGAACAAGGGCTGGAGCTGGAAATTATGACTGTACCCTGCTCTTGGAGGAAGATGGTCTCTGTGAAGGGAGCCTAGTGAAGGGGATTTCCGAGCTGCATTGTTAAGAAGAGGGAAGCTGGTAAACTGGGGGAAAGGGAAGAAGGGAAGGGGGCATTTGGGAAGAACAGATTGTACAAAGTTTTAATTTGAGATGGTGAGTAACTTATCAGAACAATTCCACTTCCAAGATAGGCAGTCCTGGGTAAGTTACTTGACCTCAGTTTTCACATCTGTAAAATGGGAGTGCAGTTAATAATAGTACCACTTCATCAGGCTGTTCTAAGGATGAGTAGGTTAATGCATGTGAAGCATTCAGAGTGTCACCTGGCTCAGAGTAAGCACTTGGTGAAAATCAGCTGTCACCATAATTATCTTTCTTCCTCTTCTTAGTATTTTTATCATTATTAAAAGAGAAATAGGCTTTGGTGTTGGATTCCGATGTTTCACCACTGATCCTGTGCAAACCACTGCCACTTTCTGAGCTTAAATTTATTCATCTTTAAAATGTGGAGAATACCATCTGTGTTATGAGACTTCTTGCAAAGGTTAAATGAAATACTGAAGTTTAAATGAAATACTGTCTATAAATTGTGGAACATGGCCAGGAAAAACAGCAGGCCCTCAATCACCTTCCTTTCCTCCTGTCCTCTTCCTGCCAGCTTTCCTGGTAGTCATGGGGTAACCCATTTAGTTGAAACGTGATGGGAGGATACGGCGTTTGAGGAAAATTAGTCCAGCAGCTCACGTGCAACACTGCAGCTTAAATAGAAAATGAACACATGGCTTTTTGGTATCTAGGTATCTGAGTCATAGTTACAGGAAGGCTTCTTCTATGATTCCAGGAGTTCTTTCTTGGTGCCAAGGTGCTTTAGATGTTTGACATATATTTACTGATTTAACCCTTAAGACAAACATAAGAAGTAGGAGTATTGTTCCCATGTTACAGGTAAGGAAACTGAGGCCAGAGTGATTAACTTGCCCACGATCACCCAGCGAGTATGTGGTGTTGCGGGCATTTGCACTCTCATCCGCAGACCCCAGAATCTAACTACACAGCCTCAGTGGTTGGCAGTTCTAGATTTGGTCAGGGACTGCCGTTTTCAATTTAGCAATCTTACGGTTAGGCACAGAGGGATAGATGAGAGAGTTAGCAGAGAAAGAAAGCAGAGGTAGGTCACCGGTAGCTTTTAGCCTTCTCTGGAGGAGCTGAGCAAAGAGGGCAGGCCTGGAGGTTTCCTAAACTTAGACCATGGTGCTCTCCCACCTCTAGGTGAAACCTTGGCCTGGCGCCTGCGCTCTTCCGGGAAGCGCCTTGAGCGCTGCGGAGGGGAACGTGGCCCTGCAGAGGGACTCCCTGCTGCCCGGCTCTGCAGGCCACACGGTCTCCCCCGCAGCTCTGCAGAGGGCCAGCCCTCCTGCTCCCCAGTTCTCTGGCCCTTGGTGAAAGGAGCCTTTCGTGGGACCTGCACGCGGACATGTGAGCTGGTGGAACCAGAGAAGACGCCAGGCTGCTGCCCCTTCTCCCCCTTCCAGCGTCCTAGCCCGGACCTGCTACTCCTAGGCCTCCTGCCTGCTTCCTCCATCCACCTCTGCCCAGGACCTCTCCCCAGCTGTAAAGGCAGCTCCCACAGTCCACAGGGTGCTGCCCAGAGCCTTGCCACCCTTCCGCTGGTGTGTTACTGAGCCCTCCCGTGGGCCACTGATTTAAGCACAGAGAGGTCAAGTCACTTGCCAGAGTCACATAGCTGGAGAGTAGCAGCAGCAGGCCTTGAGCCTCAGTAGTCTGGCCCTGGGGCGCATGTTCCAGCCCTCAGGAATGTAGAGTACTTTTCGGGGTTCAGGAAATTGCAACAGGGTTATTCAGGAGCGTCGCTCTGGTGCCTCTCGTCCCGGCAGACGCCTGGACGCACACTCACATGGTCTCGTGAGCCTCCTCAGCCTTCCTGGCTGTGTTTGCATTGGTGCAGCTGCGGGTATTCTTCAAAGCTCAGGGTCTCCTTTGGCAACCCAGAGAGCCTTCTGTGCCCAGACACCCCCATGCCAGCCAGTTTTGTACTGAGTAAACCTCATTTTCTATGGGTGACCTGGGTAAATATCCTGACTGCCACCTCTGAGGCTTGTTTGTGCCACTTTCTGACTGGCCCAGGCCCCCTCCCTCCCTGCCTCCGGCAGCTCCTGAACATCTGGGCAGGCCTGCTAGATGTTAATGAGGCATCTGGCTCCAGAGGGCCCCCTGGACCTCTGGCCTCCGGCTTTGCCATCCTGCCATTTTACCAGAGTGATTTATTGACAGGGAGGCAGAGGTGGAGGGTGGGAGGAAAACGCCCTTTTAAACTGAGGGCTGGTTTTGCCTGCATTAATGTGCAAGCCTACAGCCCCGCAATTAAAGGTCGTTAGGCAGCTACAATGCGAAATTAATTCTGCAGGCTCACCCCCCGCCCCTCCTTCCCTTGCATGACTATGGGCAAAATTGCTCCAGGGCAGGGAGAAAGCAGGCGGGTTCCACTGGCCTGGTGAGGAGGTTGAAGTGCTCTCTTGGGAAGACGCTGAGAGCTTGCTGTGGGTTGTGTGTGTGTCTGTGTGCGTGCGTGTGTGTGAGGGGGGTGTTATTTAGTCACTAAGTCCTGTTGGGCTCTTCTGTGGCCCCCCACGCGCTGCAGCCTGCCAGGCTCCTCTGCCAGTGAGATTTCCCAGGCGAGAATACTTGGGGGAAAATAGGTTGCCGCTTCCTTCTCCAGGGTATCTTCCCAAGCCAGGAGTCGAACCTGGGTCTTCTGTATCAGCTTATGTTTTCTGTAGCGGTTGCATGATTCCCCTGCTTGATTAATGATGAAATGGAGGCCCACTGGGAGGCTTTAGCAGGACATCAGAGCCTTGATGGAGGAGGAGATGGCAGCCCACTCCAGGATTCTTGCCTGGGAAATCCCATGGACAGAGGAGCCTGGTGGGCCACAGTCCATGGGGTTGCAAAGAGTTGGACATGACTGAGAGATGGAGCACATACATATAGAGCGCCCTGAGTGAGAAAGAGATGACTCGGATTGTGTCATCTATCTCCACCCCCACCCCTCCTTACGGGGGTTCTGCCTTCCCCCTCCTAGGCCAGCTCTGGCTGGGCACCCATGGCGGGGTTCTCTCCGCTTGCCTCTCTAGGTCTAAGGGCTGGGGACACTCTCGCACCATCACTCGTCCTGGGTGGGGGCACCCCTTGGTGGGCCCTTGGCTGTGGCCTCACACTGCAAATCGCCATTCATTGTGTTCTCTTCAGTGCAAACCTGGGCGTGTAACCATCTGCGACACTCACACACTCTCTGACCACCCACTTCTCTGCACAGTGGCCTCGGGCATGTTGTACAACCTTACTGTGCCTCAGTTTCCCTCATCCGCAAAATGCCTCCTTAGGGTTGTTGATAAGCCATGTTGATATACCTGAGGGACTTAGAAGAGCCGCTGGCACTTAGGAAGCCCTATGTAAGCATTGCTATTATGTTTATGATTTCCGTATCCTTCTGAAAGGCCCCTCTTCAGACTCTAAAGCTGGCTTAGGCCTCTGGGGCCCTTCTATTCCCATGTGAGCCCCGTGGGGTTTCAGCAGCTCTAGGTTTCTGAGCTGCGGAGCAAGAAGGCCAAAAAGGGGGAGCTGTATTATCCGGGAGGCTTGAGAGATGTCCCCTGAAGAGATGAAGTGCTGGGCGTGCTGGCTGCCCCGGCTTCTGGTGAGCCCTCCTCTCGGTATAGCAGCTGCCGGGCTGGGCTCCGGGTGGCTTTGGCTTCAGTGCTCACCTACTCGTGACCTTCCTGAGTCAATAGATATTGATAAGAGGCCAGTTAAGAAATTTAGGCAAAGCCTTCTTGGGGTGCCTGCTGCACCTAGGGGAAGTGAAAACAAGTAGCAGGTTCCCTTGCCGACTCCCTCCCCAAGCAGGGGGTGAGCTGGTTCCTAACATGGGGTGAGGGTGTGCCCAGGGGTCTGGCCAGAGGGCTGGCTCATGGGGTTTGCCCACCCTTTGATGAGGGGGTGTGTCAGTTCAGTTCAGTCGCTCAGTTGTGTCCGACTCTTTGCGACCCCATGAATCGCAGCACGCCAGGCCTCCCTGTCCATCACCATCTCCTGGAGTTCACTCAGACTCACGTCCATCTAGTCAGTGATGCCATCCAGCCATCTCATCCTCGGTTGTCCCCTTCTCCTCCTGCCCCCAATCCCTCCCAGCATCAGAGTCTTTTCCAATGAGTCAACTCTTCGCATGAGGTGGCCAAAGTACTGAGTGTAGTACCCCGTTTTTGCTCCCAACACCCTGTTTGCTCCTGGCTCCTTGGAAGGGGCGCTTGGATTTCCGGTCTTTTCGTATCTTGCCCATAAGTTGCCCCACGTGCACGTGCACGTGCACACAGTTGTGCTTATTTTTGGTTCCTTATAGTTTCTTTGCATTTTGTTGCTCCATTTCGTTTTTCCAGGTGCAAGCACGGCAGCCCAGCATCGCAGGTCCCCAAGGTTAGATCCCAGCCTCTCTCACTACCAGGTCCCTTTGGAGCCTTATCCCTCTGTCTGGCCCTTGGCAAGCAGACAGGACACAGTGAAGTCCTGGGGGGTCTGAATATCTGAAGCAGGGGATTTGGCGACGGCTTCTTTACCAATGAGGTGTCCTTTGCAGGGAAGCCCTCCTTGAGATCTGGACACTTGAGTCACTTCTGAAGCAATGTGAGGGGTGGGGGGGCTGTCCGGCCAAGCAGAACTGATGATGGCCATCCTGAGACGAGGTATACACACACACACGTGTACAAAGAAACATCACACTTGCCTGAAACTTTCTAAATTCTCATTTTAATATGTGAATGATAAAAATCTCCTTCCTGCATTCCTATTTTAACCATTCTCCTATATTTTCTATTAGAGAAAGTGAAAATGTTACTCACTCAGGCCTGTTGGATTCTTTGAGACCCCTTGGACCATAGCCCACCAGGGCTCCTCTGTCCATGGGATTCTCCAGGCAAGAATACTGGAGTGGGTAGCCGTTGCCTTCTCCAGGAGATCTTCCCAACCCAGGGATAGAACCCGAGTCTGGATTGGGAAGATCCCCTGCAGAGGGGAAGAGCAAGTACTCAGGCCCTTATTGAATTATCTGGACAGTTTATATTCTGCCATAGGCTTTGTCCTTTCTTTATTCATGCATCGATATTTTCTATGTGGTTGGCTCTGGACTTGGTGCTGGGAACAAAAGCCACAGGGCCCTGGAATCGTGGCGTTGATGTTTTCGTAAGGAGGGGTTGAATGCATCAGTAAGTAGGCGGACAGTGATCACAAGCTGTGGCGACCGCCGTGGGAGGGTCGTAGTGGCCCTACAGGAAGAGTGTGTGCAAAGGCCCTGTTACTGCATATGAGAAAGGGGAATAAAGCCGGCGTGGCAGGGTGAGCGGGAGGCATATGAGCCGACACTGAGGCGGGTGGGGAGAGGACGGCAGGGCCCTGCAGGAGACAGCGAGGCCTTCGAGGGCTGCTTTCATCCTCAGGGTTTGCATCAGAGCGATGTGATCTGCTGATGTTTCGCTGATGAGTGAGCGGGTGACGGTAGTGATTAGGAGACTGTTGCAGCAGCTGGGGTAAAAGGTCATCATCACCTGGATGACCAGGCTGTGCTGTGGGGGCAGTGATAGACTCAGATGGACTTGGGAGGGTTTTTTTTTTAGTATAGTTGATTTACAACGTCATGTTAGTTTCAGGTGTTTGAAAGTGATTTGGATATATGTGTGTGTGTGTGTTTCCTATTACACATCTTTATAAAATATTGCATATTGTTCCTTATGCTGAACAGCAGGTCCTTGTTTACCTATTTTATTTATAGTAGTGTGTATCTGTTAACCCCAAACTCCTAATTTATCCCTCCTGCTCCCTTTTCCCCTGTGGGTAACTGTAAGTTTGTTTTCTATGTCCATGAGTCTTGTTTCTATTTTGTAAATAAATTCATTTGCATCACTTTTTTTTTTTAGATTCCACATAGAAGAGATATCATATGATATTTATCTTCCTCTGACTCCAGTTCAGTTCAGTTGCTCAGTCGTATCCTACTCTTTGCGACCCCATGAATCACAGCACGCCAGGCCTCCCTGTTCATCACCATCTCCTGGAGTTCACTCAGACTCGCGTCCATCGAGTCCGTGATGCCATCCAGCCATCTCATCCTCAGTCGTCCCCTTCTCCTCCTACCCCCAATCCCTCCCAGCATCAGAGTCTTTTCCAGTGAGTCAACTCTTTGCATGAGGTGGCCAAAGTACTGGAGTTTCAGCTTTAGCATCAGTCCTTCCAATGAACACCCAGGACTGATCCCCTTCAGAATGGACTGGTTGGATCTCCTTGCAGCCCAAGGGACTCTCAAGAGTCTTCTCCAATACCACAGTTCAAAAGCATCAATTCTTTAGCACTCAGCCTTCTTCACAGTCCAACTCTCACATCCATACATGACCACTGGAAAAACCATAGCCTTGACTAGATAGACCTTAGTTGGCAAAGTAATGTCTCTGCTATTGAATATGCTGTCTAGTTTGGTCATAACTTTTCTTCCAAGGAGTAAGCGTCTTTTAATTTCATGGCTGCAGTCACCATCTGCAGTGATTTTGGAGACCCCAAAAAATAAAGTCTGACACTGTTTCCACTGTTTCCCCATCTATTTCCCATGAAGTGATGGGACTGGATGCCATGATCTTCGTTTTCTGAATGTTGAGCTTTAGGCCAACTTTTTCGCTCTCCTCTTTCACTTTCATCAAGAGGCTTTTTAGTTCCTCTTCACTTTCTGCCATAAGGGTGGTGTCATCTGCATATCTGAGGTTATTGATATTTCTCCTGGCAATCTTGATTCTAGCTTGTGTTTCTTCCAGCCCAGCGTTTTTCATGATGTACTCTGCATAGAAGTTAAATAAGCAGGGTGACAATATACAGCCTTGACATACTCCTTTTCCTATTTGGAACCAGTCTGTTGTTCCATGTCCAGTTCTAACTGTTGCTTCCTGATCTGCATACAGATTTCTCAAGAGGCAGGTCAGGTGGTCTGGTATTCCCATCTCTCTCAGAATTTTCCACAGTTTTCTTTGGGTCTATGACAGAGATTTTTGAAGATGAGTTGTTAGGAATTCCTGATGGATTGTGGTGAGGAGGAGGGAAAGATTGCGGAGAGAAAGAGAAAACTCCAGGGTAACTCTAGAGTTTCTGGCTTCCTGAAACACCTCATCTCGTTCTCCTGTAATCCTGGTTGAGAATCATCTGACATACTCTTTAAATGTGTAAATGTCCCTCAGTGATGGAAAGGCAGGAGTCAGGCAGTGCTGTGTGCTACTCATGGTCACGGGTCCACTGTGGGCCTCTTTCTCCAGATGCAGGTCCCTGGGTCACCCTGGGTCCCTGGCCCATGAGGACAGGCCTTTTGTCATTTAAGAACTGAGAAGACTTTGAGATCACTCGTTCAACTTCTTCTTTGTAAAGTTAGAGGTGCTTCCCTGGTGGTTCAGTGGTAAAGAATCCACTTGCAATGCAGGAGGCATGGGCTTAGTCCCTGGGTTAGGCTGATCCCCTCCAGAAGGAAATGGCAACCCACTCCAGTGTTCCTGCCTGGAGAATCTCATGGACAGCGGAGCCTGGCGTGCTATAGTCAACGGGGTCGCAAAGAGTCAGACATGACTTAGCGACTGAACAGTAACGTTCAGACTGAAGCAGCTTGTCTGGTGTCGTACAGCTGGTCAGTCTACATTCTCGCCAGAGGTATCAGTCCCGGGCAGCTGGTGGGACCAGTTACATCCCTGCCGGTAGTTCCCAGATACCCTTGGTTCCGGGCAGCGCGGTAGCATCATTGAGGAGCACTCAAGGTCACACTGGACAAACTCCTTTTGGGATTCATGGCTAATGGGAAAGGCTGGAAAGTCATTGGTGCTGGTGACGCACTAAGACACATTCATCTCTACCCAGGTCTGAGGGGAAGAAGCCTTATGTATGTTTATGTATGGAAACTTCTGGGCACGGCTGGCCCTCTCCAGAGGCAAACCAAGGCTTTATAGCAAAATCTGTGCATTCCCTGTCTTGTGTCTTCCTCTAATGAGAAAGCTTCCTCTGTTATATTAAAATAATAACTTAGGAAATAAAAGTGTCTTCTACCTGGTAGACCTATTCAAGAGAAAGGTCATATAAGGAACTTTAAAAAAAAAAAAACAACGACAAAAATGAAAAGACAGTGAGCGGCCTCCATTTACACGGACAGAGAAAGAGGACAAATTATATGGGCCCAAGGGCTCTTGCTGACGAAGAACCTTTCAAATGGGCCTGAGATGACAAAGCAAAGGTACAAATTCACCGGTAGGGTCAAGAACTGAGATGTCGAATCACTTTGCCCTGCAGCAGAAAATAACACATTGTAAGTCAGCTATACTTCAATAAAAAAAATTGAAAGAGCTGACATGTCAAATGGCCCAGTCAATTATGATACATGAAAAGGATGGAATATTTTGCAGGTATTAAAGATTGTAGTCTGAAAGCTATAGTGTTACATTCAAATGCATATGTTGGATGATCAAGTGAAATACAGACTCCAAAACTGTTGTACAGGGTGACTACCTAGTGTACTTAAGGAAAAGGACTTAAAAGAATTATACCGTTTCCTGCCCCTCCCCATGCCCGAATGTCTCTAATGGAGGGTTGTTTTTTTTTTTTTTTTAACATTAAAAAGAGAGAAAGCAACCAGGACCCATTTTTCCCAGTTTAGTTTTAATGCTCAAACGCCAAGGAGAGAAAGACAACGACCTGAGTTGTCAAAATTCTCCTCTAGGGGAGGATTGGTAGCCATCCTTTGGGAAACATTCAGCAGTTGATGGGAACTTGTCACCATGGAGTGGCAAAGCCGGGGGATGACAGGTGACTTCAGGGTGGGATCTGCCAGTGGGTGTCCATGTGGGGTGCCGTACTCCAGGATAGCGGCACTAAGGAAGCTCGCCGGTGGGCCTCTGAGGGGTGGGACAACCCATAGGATGTCACACCAGGCGCAGTGCTGTGCACGTTGACCTTTGGTCTTATGCATTTCCTCTCTGGACCTCTGCTGGGGCCGTGGAGGGCCGCATGACAGGGCACAGGAAGCTTGGCTCTTCAGAAATAGCCATGCTTACCCCTCCTGGGACCTTCCTTGTGGTGCACGAGGATAAGACCCCCTCTTTGCCAAGCCTGGCCATTTCAGAAGGCCCAGTGGCAGAAAGGGATGCTTGCCCCTCCTGACCAAGAGCGGCTTGTCTTTTACCTGGAAGTCCAATTAGTACGCAGGCCTTTCTGTGAAAACTTGAGGATTCTCACAGGCCTCACCTCTCCTGAATGCGTTTCTGTAGCTTTGGTGTGGCTGAGACTGGCCGAGTTAGCATCCTTCAGCCTCTTACCCATGGGGAGCCGTGTTGCCTGGACCCCCTGTATCTCTTCTTCCCTTTCTTCTCTGCTGCCTGCGGTGGCCCTTTGTAAGGATATACATATGTTGTTCTTCATCCATCAGTCAATAGATATTTGAATTGTTGCTAGTTTTTGGCTACTACAATGCTGCTCTGAACACATGTATAATTTCCAGGTTCACTTCAGTCGCTCAGTCGTGTCTGACTCTTTGCGACCCCATGGACTGTGGCACACCAAGCTTCCCTGTTCATCACCAACTCTCAGAGCCTACTCAAACTCATGTCCATTGAGTCAGTGATGCCATCCAACCATCTCATCCTCTGTCGTCCCTTCCTCCTCCTGCCTTCAATCTTTCCCAGCATCAGGGTCTTTTCTGATAAGTCAGTTCTTCACATCAGGTGACCAAAGCATTGGAGTTTCAGCTTCATCAGTCCTTCCAGTGAATATTCAGGACTGATTTCCTTTAAGATGGGCTGGTTGGATCTCCTTGCAGTCCAGTGGAGCCTCAAGAGTGTTCTCCAGCACCACAGTTCAAAACCATCAATTCTTCTGCACTCAGCTTTCTTTATAGTCCAACTCTCACATCCATACATGACCACTGGAAAAAACATAGCTTTGACTAGACAGACCTTTGTTGGCAAAGTACTGTCTCTGCTTTTTAATATGCTGTCTAGGTTGCTCATAACTTTTCTTCCAAGGAGCAAGCATCATTTTTAATTTCATGGCTGCAATCACCATCTGCAGTGATTTTGGAGCCCCCCAAAATAGGCTGTCACTGTTTCCATTGTTTCCCCATCTTTTTGCCATGAAGTGATTGGACTAGATGCCATGATCTTAGTTTTCTGAATGTTGAGCTTTAAGCCAACTTTTTCACTCTTCTTTCACTTTCATCAAGAGGCTCTTTAGTTCTTCTTTACTTTCTGCCATAAAGGTGGTGTCATCTGCATATCTGAGGTTATTGATATTTCTCCCAGCAATCTTGATTCCAGCTTGTCCTTCATCCAGCAGCATTTTGTATGATGTACTGAGTTCAGTTCAGTTCAGTCGCTCAGTCGTGTCCACATATAAGTTAAACAAGCAAGGTGACAATATACAGCCTTGACGTACTCCTTTCCCTATTTGGAACCTGCCTGTTGTTCTATGTCCATTTCTAACTGTTGCTTCTTGACCTGCATTCAGATTTCTCAGGAGAACATAAATTTTCTTTTATTTATTATTTTGACTGTACTGGGTCTTTGTTGTGGAGCATGGGCTTTCTCTGTATTTGCGGCTCATGGGCTTAATTGCCCTGCACCATGTGGGATCTTAGTTGCCCGACCAGAGATCGAACCCGTGTCCCCTGCATTGGCAGGTGATTCTTAACTACTGGGCCACCAGGAAAGTCCCTGAACTACTGGATTATATAATTGTGTATAGCATTGTGAGGAATTGCCAAACACTCTTCCAAAGACATTGCACCATTGTACAATTCTACCAAGGTTCCAGTTTCTTGACAACTTTACAAACGCTTGTTATAATCTTTTTGATTGTAGCCATGCTAGTGAAGTGGTGTCAAGTGATTTTGATTTGCATTACCCTAATGCCTAATGATGTAGAGCTTCATTTTCATGTGCTTATTGGTCATTTGTGTATATTCTTTGGAGATATGTCTGTTCAGATCCTGTGCCTGTTTTTAAATTGTTATCGATCTTTTTATCGCTGAGTCGTTAAGAGTTCTTTATATTTTCTGCTTACTAGGCCCTGACCAGATACGTACTTTGCAAGTATTTTCTCTCATTCTCTGGTTGTCTTAAGCATACATTTGTACTAGTGCCTTTCACCAGAATTTTGAGCTGTTGATCGCCACAAAGGCTAGTGCTCAGACACTTTAGCAGCAAACAATTACGTCTTTGTTTCGCTAGCATTTTACCCAGAGCTTGGCATGAAATAAGTACCAGTGATTCAAGTAAATAAATGCATGGTTTTCCTTTGCCACTTTCCGAGGATAAGAATGGATCTGGGTAAGGCAGGCTGAAATGGATAATAAATTGCCTAGCAAAACCACAGAAGCGAGAGATGCACGTTTGCACACTCAGGCCTCTAGTATGTGGATATCATTTTCAAGATCAATGAAGGGGAAGGATGGACTGCAGCGCTGGGCTTGCACCTGCATTTCTGATGCAGTAAATATACTTATCTGAGATCAATAGGGCAGCTCTGCACAGCTCTGTAAACGTGGTGTAATTATCACACTGAGAATTATAGTTGTCACCTATTGATTGCATCCTCTCGGCAAGTATTTGCACATTTCCTCCTGCCTCCACACCGCTCCACCCCAGCTCCAAAATCTAATCCTCTGTGATCTCCTCCCAAATGACTGGGTTCAGTGAAGAAGGGGTGAAATCCAGCAAGGCAGGTGCCAGCTCTCTTGTTACCATCACCTTGGTGAGGGAAGAGGCAGCTGGGAGGGTCTCAGATTTAGGGGGAAAGGGGGCCAGTGTCACACAGAGAAATGGAATCAAAGAATCCAAAGAAATGGGTAGGCGTCAGCCATGGGCGGCGGGGGGCTGTGTCTAGAATCAGCTGGGGAGAGAGGGATTTCTCATTCTGCAGATAAGACCTAATCCTAGAAAGAGATCACATTCCGTAATCCTAGAAAGAGGTCCCAGGCCATCCCTGTAAAGGAAGACATCTATTTATAAAGTTGCTAAATGTCAGATAAACTGTCATCTTAAAAAGTATAAGTCACTCACTCATTCACTAATTCTTTCATGCATTGAGTGAACACTTGTTGAGTTCCAGGAAGGCCCTTGCTAGGGCTGCGGAGAAGAGTCAGGGACAAACTGTCCTCCTGGAGCTTGTCTCCTTCTGCGAAACCCAGGCAAGGAGGCAGATGAATGCAAAGGAGACTCAGAGGTGGTGAATGGGATGGGGTCCCCATCCCAGAGGTGGTATGGGGTCGGTCCTCCCCCAGGGGCTCAGTGAGGGGCTCCAGGGAGCAAGTGGAGTCTGCAGGGAGGAGCCGGTATCTGTCAGATAGACTGGGGCATTGCCAACAGAGAGGGAGGTTCCTGTTGGGGCCTGCACCCATGAAACCACAGGGCAGGGTGTGGATGGGAACCACAGGGAGTATGCTGAGATGGTGGCCTCGGCTTGTCATTGGGAATGGGGACAGGGAGGTTGGCAGTGGAAATTTCCCACCCTGTGTTCAGCTCTGCAGGGTGGGAGTTGGGGGGTTGGGTGGCAGGAGATCTGGGAGGGAGGGGTTGGGACTCTGCTGGGTTGGTCTCAGGATGGGGTGGCGGCATCCTGCCTGTGCGGCTTGGTGAGTCTGTGTGGGGCACTGCCTCTGTCCCTGGAACACCCAGTCTCATCTCTGAGGCTGACTGGTCCATGAAACAGCATCTTCCTGGGGATAGGGGGTTGGAAGGGCGAGTGGATTGATTGCAACAGTAAGCAAGTCTCACACTTTTTGTCCTCAGGACTCTTAACACTTTTCAGAATAACTGAGAATCCCAGTGAGCTTGTGTTTACCTGGGTTATATCTTTGGATGTAGACTGTATGAGAAATTAAAACTGAGAACACATAGGCACACATCCATCAGCCATCACGTGATAGTGTCTTCAGACATCATGTGGAAGCCTCCACTATACACTCGAAAGGGGATGACAGTGAAGAAGGCAGATAAGGTCTAGGTATTATTCTGGGAAGTTTTGACTTCATAGACCCTCCTAAGAGGGTGTTGGGAGCACCAGGAGTTCCAGACCACACTTCAGGGTCCTGTTGGATTATAAGCTATACATGTAGGTCCGTATTCTGCTTGGTCCCTGAGCCCCTAGTGTGGCTCAGAATTATACTATATATATATATAATATAATAGTATAATATAGTGTACTATTTTATATATATATAATATATATATATAGTATATTATAGTATATTATAGTATAAATAGTATAGTATACTATATATATATAATATGTCCACCCACTGAGTGGGCAGGCCTTGGGTGCTCTCTGGGGGCCAGGTCTCGCTGCCTGTGTGCTCAGTCAGGTCTAACTCTTTGTGTCCCCATGGACTGTAACTCACCAAGCTTCCTCTGTCCATGGAATTTTCCAGGCAAGAATATTGGAGTGGGTTGCCATTTCCTACTCCAGGGCATTTTCCTGACCCAGGGACTGAACGCCTCTCTCTTGCAAATCTCCAGCACCGGCAGGCAGGACTCTACTAACTGTGCCACCTGGGAAGCACTGGGGGACCAGGGTTGGGGGGGGTGTTTATGGGGGAGGAATATCAAGCCAAGTAAGAAATTCCTGCCCACTGCAGTTCCTAGGGGGCTAGAGTTCAGTGTGGAATTGTCTGTGGAATTCTCCAGGCAAGAATACTGGAGTGGGTAGACATTCCTTTCTCCGGAGGAATCTTCCCAACCCAGGGATCAAACCCAGATCCTCCTATATTGCAAGCAGATGCTTTACTGTCTGAGCCACAAAGGAAGCCTCAGAGTTCAGTGTGGAACTGCAGAAGCAGATATTTCTATTGTGACTGTGATGAGCCTGTCAGGGAGGGTGATGAGCTGAGCCCGCGGGCTTCCCCAGGGAAGTGAATCCAGACTCCTAGCAGAAGAGGAAGTTGGCCCATGGAGAGTACTGCAGGCTGAGAAAGTGGTCCTGTCAGAATTTGATCAGGATGGAAGAGGCCCTTTGGTCAGAAGCCCAGTGACTCAGGGAGAAAGGGGACATATTGGAGGAGGTCAACCCAAAAACCCTCCCCTTCCCTCCCCACTGGAGGATGCCAGCTGGAGTCCATTGCCAGCCTGAACTGCCTCTGGGTGGTGCTGAGTGCAGCCTCCTTTGTGTTGCCTGCCCGGGGCTACTACACGTTGGGGGGTGGGGCAACTCCCGGCCACGCCCCCAACTCCCGGCCACGCCCTTCCTCGCCTTTGTCTTGAGCCACATTCTTCTGCGCCTGTGGACGCTCATCAGCTTTTCCTGGCCCTCACACCCCAGTTCCGTTGTTTCTTCCCCACGTTTTCCCACTATGCCCCAGTTGCCTTGCGCACCTCTGCTTCTTCCTATAGCAAATGCCTAAGGATGATCACAGCTCACTTTCACAGGCTAAGCCACAGTTTTACAACCCTGTGGAGTGGGTCTAATATTATCCCCATTTCACAGGTGAGGAAACCAAGGAAAAGAGATTATGTAGCATAAGGCCACAGTGGGGAAGGAAATGGCAATCCACTCCAGTATTCTTCCCTGGAAAATCCCATGGACAGAGGACCCTGGTGGGCTACAGTCCATGGGGTCACAAGAGTGGGGCACGACTTACCGACTAAACCGCCACCACCATAAGGCCACAGAGCTAGGAGGTGATGGGACTGGGGTTGAACCCGGGCAGTCTGGTTCCAGTCTGTCCTAGTAACCACTGCACTAGGTTGACCTCTTAACCCGTCATTTTCTTTCCAGCTCTCAAACCACATGTTCATTCCCAGGCTTCCACACAGTAGGTGCCCATTAAAGGTTTGACAGATGAGTTTCGTCTTCCTATCCTGCCCGCCTCGGCGTCACGCCTTGTACATTTGCCATTAATGAAGAAATGAATACGTGGGCTGACGAACAGACGAATAGATGATGCCACCTGTTGGTGTGTGTGGAAGCTGTAGTTACCAGCATTCTTCAGGGCAGAGGTGCAAGTTCGTAATGACTGGACAGGTTCTGAAATCATCCCCGTCATTGGTGAATGCAGTTTTGAAATAACGTTGTCACTATAATGTCCCTAGCCAACAGGAGGTAGTGTTTTTACTCTTCTATCAAAAGCCAAAGCCTCTTGGGGCATGGGACCTCCAAGGCTTGGGCTGGGGCTCTTATTTAAAAGTGAGGAGGAGAGTGCTTCCCCAGGCAGGTAGTTAGGAAGCCCATCCAGGGGTACTTGGAGATCAGAGCCAGCTTTTGGAGGATGAAAATGAGTTAAAAGTCTGGCCATGATAATTCCCTTATCTCTGACTTCCTGCCAGCACTCCTGACGTCTGAGCTGCTCAGAATCTGGGTGGCCTCTCTGCAGGGCTCTTGATGCAAAATGAGCCCCAGGTGTTGGGGATAAAAAACCCACTGTTGGTCATTACCACGCCCCCTCTTCTGGGCCACCCTGGGTGCCCTGGCTTTGTGGGGTTTTCCCCTCCAGCTCTGCTGATCTGCAGGCATATTTATTTGTAAGTGGAATTTTTCAAAGGGAAGCACTTTACAAATGATGAAAAGAAAACAACTTGGAGTAAATGGCTCATCTGGCAATGGGAAACAGCCCCTGGCATCCAGAGCTCTTTAACCTTGTCTGAACAGGCAGCAGGGAACTTGGCTTCTGTATCATCTTACAGAAAATTTTTCTGTCTCCCTACTGAGGCCAGACCCTGGGGAGAAAGAGCGGAAAACCCAACCCAGGACCCTTGGAAAATTTGATAGGTGGGTGTCTCTCTACCCCATACGGTCAACCTGAGTGCCCTTCCTATCCAAGCCTCTGTGACTTCTGTCCCCAGATGATTCCGTAGTTCTCTGCTTGTCTCCTGACTTCTGCCCCAGTCACTTCTGATACTGCGGCCCACAGAAAGATCTAAAAATCCAGAGTGGATCTGCTCCATTCCATCTGTGAACGAGGCCTCTGGTGCCCCGTGCACCCGCATAGAAGCCGCAGAATTAAAGCTGGTCTTACCAAGGCCTGCAGAGCCCCATGTGATCGGGCCCTTCTGTCTTTCTGGCCCCATCTCCTGCTGCAGCCACACTGGCCTCTTTGCAGTTCTCAGTTCTTCAAGCCTGTTCCTACCCCAGGGCCTTTGCATCTGCCATCCCCTCTGCCTGCCTCCCCACATCCTCCTGGTTCTCCCTCATTTGGCTGTGGGCTGTGCTCAGATAGCATCTTATCAATTGGGCCCTCCCTGTGGCCTTCTATAAAGTATCCCCCCTTCTCTCTTGCCTGCACTCCCTGCCCCACCACCGTCAGCTTTAGGCTTGCTCCACAGTTATGGAGAAGGCACTGGCACCCCACTCCAGTACTCTTGCCTGGAAAACCCCATGGACGGAGGAGCCTGGTAGGCTGCAGTCCATGGGTTCGCTGAGCATTGGATACGACTGAGCGACTTCCTTTCACTTTTCACTTTCATGCACTGGAGAAGGAAATGGCAACCCACTCCAGTGTTCTTGCCTGGAGAATCCCACGGATGGAGGAGCCTGGTGGGCTGCCGTCTATGGGGTCGCACAGAGTCGGACACAACTGAAGCGACTTAGCAGCAGCAGCACAGTTATTATATATGTTATTTCTATGTTCAGCTTTTTATAGTTATTTATATGTTCAGTTTCTGTCCTGTTACATCAAAATATACATCCGAATGTAAATGCCTTAAGGACAAGGACTTTATTTACTTTTGCTTTAGATACTTCTTTTTAGGGGGTACATCGCATATGGTCTATCCATTCATCCTTTGATGGATATTTGGATGTTTTCCACCTTTTCACTGTTACAAATAATGCTGCTGCAAACTTTTGTGTACAAGTGTCATGTGAATGAGGAAAGCTTTGGTTGGACATCTTCAAGTCAGTTCACAGATGCTGTCTTTGAGGGGTATTTATGCCTGGAGCCATGTCCCAAATCTCCCAGTGGCTCCTGAACTCATTGGTTTCAAATTATGATTGTATTTTTAGAGAGCTGTGTTACTTATCCCAGCAGGCATTCTTTTGCTATAAGACTGATGTATTATTACTGTTTCCACTCTCTGTGTGATTGGCTGGGTATCCCTTTAATGCTGCCACCTGCAACTCCTTTCTTTGTACAGACTAGTTAACATCTTATTTGTTTGTTTATTTTTATTTTGACTGTGCTGGGTCTTTGTCCTAAAGCTCAGTCTTCTCTAGTTGTGGCCCTTGAGCTTAGTTGTAGGATCTTATTTCCCTGACCAGGGATTGAACCTGAGTCCCCTGCATTGGCAGGTGAATTCTTAACCACTGGACCACAGAGAAGTCCCCTAGTTACCCACCTGATGTCTCTTCCAGCTTTACTCTGCTCAGCTATGTGGCTTTATTTGACTCCATCCTCAGAACTGATTGTGTTCCTTTCTCCCTAGAGCTTCTCTTTTCTGAATGAAATTTGCCATCCTGCACCAAGAACCCTCGACTCTAAGTGGATTTGTCTGAAACGTGATCTTTGAGTTCGTCTCATTCCAGTCAACTTCTTTATCTCCTAATTGCATTACCCACGACCCCAGTAGAATTCCAAAAAGCATTTATAGAAGATGCATTAAGTTTGGATTGCTGGTGAGGTTGTGATGACAAAGGCAGCCGCAGGGCTGCTCTGCCAAGTGCCAGGGTTTGAACTCAGGGTAGCTTTTCTCCTTTGCCCGAAGGAAAGCATGGGCAGGTTTGCTCTGCAGGGCATCTGTAGCAGCAGCCAATCTTCTTGGAAAGGAGAATTGAGGTGCAAAAGGCCAGCTCTTTCATTCTGCTGTGAGGACACAAAGGAGGGTTTGTTGAAAATATCTGTCAAAGGTGGGTGGGATTCCAGAGATCATCCATGTCTCACGTGATCAGAGCACCTTTTTAAAGATGAATGAATGAATTGATGTTTTTCTTTTTGGCTGCACTGGGTCTAAGTTACTGCATGTGAACTTTCTGCAGTTACGGCAAACGAGGGCTACTGGCTAGTTGCAGTGTGCGGGCTGCTGCTTACAGCGGCTTCTCTTGCTGAGGAGCACGGGCGCTAGGCATGAGGAGCATGAGGAGCTAGGCACACTGGCTTTGGGAGTTGTGGCTCACAGGCTCAGTTAGCTGCCTGCAGGCGAGTGGGGTCTTCCACAATCAGGGATCAAACAAGTAGTGTCCCCTGCCTTGCAAGGTGAATTCTTAACCACTGACCCACTAGAGAAGCCCCTGTCCAGAGCACTTTTGAGTGCGTTTTCCTGCGTGTAGATCAAACCTCAGGGCCTTTGCACGTGCGCTTCCGTGTCACTCAGGACTCTGTTCCTCTGTCGCCACATTGGGAAGGTCTTCCCTGTACAGCCTGCCCCCACCACTCACCTCCCACCTTCACTCTTGGCCCCCTTCCTGGGCTTTCTTTTTCTTTACAGCACTTATCTTCACTTTGTATATTATCTATTTCTTTGTCTCTCGCTGTTCCTCAACAGAACGCAAGCCCCGTGAGAGTGCATCAGCCAGTGTTACATCTTTAAAACTTAACACGGTTCTCGGAACACAGGAGGGACTCAGTAAGTGTGTGTTGAGTGAATGCATGAATGCATTTGCTTTTTATGAAAACCCTTGGGGGCAAAGGTACTGTTAATGCCGTCATGTGGGAGTAGGAACCAGAGTCAAATGACTGAAGACAATTACTCAAGGTCACAGCTGGGATGTGACTGAGCCCTGAATTGAGTTGGCTCTTCTGGGTCCCTGGACAGCCACCTCCCAGGCTTACAGAGCCCAAGAGAGCCTCTGTAGGTCCTTTGGAAATTCTCAGAAAAGGCCACAGTCTTCAGCAGGAAGTGGCACACGAGGTGCACAGAATGGAGTGGAAATTTTAAGAGCTACGGAGCAAGGATTTCCTGTGACCTGAGATGGAAAACAGGAAATAAATGAAACCTGGAAAAACAGTGGTGGAAGAGACTTGCAGTGATCAGGGAGGGCGGCAGTGGAGGGAGGGAGGGTGACACAGTGGAAGTGGCTGCAGGGGTCGTAAACCCGGAGGAATCCCTCCACAGGATGTCTTAGGAGCCTGTGATGGACGCAGGGCCCACTGGTCCCCTCAGGCTGTTCCGTGCATTTCCCCCCACCCCTAGTATGCCCAGATGTCTCTCTGCAGAGGATTTAGCAGTCCAGAGGAGGGGCAGTACCCTGCGACCATGAACTCTTGAGTGCTGTGCTCAGGAGAAACCACAGATACCCCAGGTCCCATTGGATCTGACTGTGGGGTACGTGCTGCGACTTTTCTGTGGGAGGCAGTACTTGTATGGATGGGGAATCAGGGTGTCTTCCATTTGTGAAAACAAGTTGGCAGAAAAAGGAAGGCGGTGGTGGCGCCAGAAACCTCACTCAGGATTATCAACTTGGCTAGTGCTGGTGGTCACAGAGCATCAGGTGCTGATGTGAGGAGGTCAGGACTGGAATCCAGAGGCTCCCGGGCCACCTCCTGTTCCTGATCCTGGGCTTGCTTTCCATGCATGTTTTAACATGGCCTCAAGTCCTGCCTGTAGACTTTCCCACCTGTTCCGTGCCGGCTCTCCAGAGACCCACAGCCAGAACCTCCTCCGAGAGGCTCCGGGGGACTTGTCCTTGGCGACAGCACACAGACCACATGTGCTGTGGGGCTGAGGGCTTTCAGAAATTTCGGGGGAGAGAGAGGTGACTGCTAAGCCCAGTGCATCAGAGCACAGGAGGGGGAGAGTGGCCTGGGGATTGAAGAGAAAGCATGTGAGGACCCCCGCCCCCATCTCTGCACCTGGGGCCCCAAGCCAGGCCTCGCCCTCAGGGTCCTCAGAAAGAGGCCCTTAGCCCCATGGGTGGGTGGACCCCCCAGGGTGAGTTAGAAGCCCGGGATGCCGCTCGAATTCCCGGACTCTGCGTGGGACTGAAGAAGGACTTTTAAAACTAGAGCTGACAGGTCAAAATAAACGCCCTCCATCGTGAGGAGCAGCCCCATTTGGGCCTCTGCGGCTGCCTCTCTAACAACACCCTTCATTCAGTGTCCGCTTCATGACCCACGCCTGGCTCCACGCAGCTCTCCTCACCGTGCTCCCCCGCTCTTGCCAGCGGCCTCCTTCCCGTCTCAGCGGCCTGGCCTTGTGACTGGAGTGGCCAAGACTCGCCTTAGGGTGCGCCCTGCGGAGACGCAGCAAGGGAGACAGGGTTCTTGTCTGAAGGCGCCCTCGGGCTGGGGGAGTTAGTGGGAGCATGTGTGAGTGTGTGTGTGAGTCTGTATGTGAGTGTAAGTCTGTGTGTGAGTGTGTGCGTGTCTGTATGTGTGAGTGTGTACATGATTGTGTATGTGAGTCTGTGTCCGAGTCTGCGTGTGGATGTCTGTGTGTATTTCTGTGTGAGTCTGTGGATGAGTGTGTGTATATGTGTGCCTGAGTCTGTGTGTGTTTGTGTGTATTGCTGTGTGAGTCTATGTATGTCTGTGTGTATGAGTGTATATATGTGTGTGTCTTTGTGTGAATGTGTGAGTGAGTCTGTGTCTGAGTCTGTATGTGGATGTCTGTGTATTTCTGTGGGAAGCTGTGTGAGTGTATGAGTCTGTGTGTGGGTATGTGTCTGTGCATATTTCTGTGTGAGTGTGTGTGTGTGAGTGTATGTATGTGTATGTCTTTGTGAGTGTGTGTGTCTGTGTGACTCTCTATGTCTGTGAGCATATGTATGTGTATATCTTTGTATGACTGTGTCTATGTATGTCTTTGTGTGAGTGTAGGTATGTGTGGGTCTTTGTATGAATGTGTTTCTGTGTGAGTCTGTGCATATGTTTGTGTGAGGGTGTGTGTGTGTCTGTGTGAGTCTATGTATGACTGTGTGTGTATGTATGCGTATCTCTTTCTATGAGTGTGTGTGTCTGTGAGTCTGTGTACGTCTGTGTGTGAGCATATGTGTATTTCTGCATGTCTGTTTTTGAGTATATGTATGTGTGTGTCTGTGAGTATATGTTTGTGTGAGTGTGTCTTTGTATGTCTGTGTGAGTGTGTCTTTGTATGTCTGTGTGAGTGTGTGTATGTGTGTGTCTGTGAGTATATGTTTGTGTAAGTGTGTCTTTGTATGTTTGTGTGAGTGTGTCTTTGTATGTCTGTGTGAGTGTGTGTATGTGTGTGTCTGTGAGTATATGTTTGTGTGAGTGTGTCTTTGTATGTCTGTGTGAGTGTGTCTTTGTATGTCTGTGTGAGTGTATGTATGTGTGTGTCTGTGAGTATATGTTTGTGTGTGTCTTTGTATGTCTGTGTGAGTGTCTTTGTATGTCTGTGTGAGTGTGTCTTTGTATGTGTGAGTATATGTATGTGTGTGTCTGTGAGTATATGTTTGTGTGAATGTTTCTTTGTATGTCTGTGTGAGTGTATCTATGTGTATGTCTTTGTATGAATGTGTTTCTGTGAGTCTATGTATGTCTGTGTGAGCATATGTATGTGTGTATTTCTGCATGTCTGTGTTTTTGAGTATATGTATGTGTGTGTCTGTGAGTATATGTTTGTGTGTGTCTTTGTATGTTTGTGTGAGTGTGTCTTTGTATGTCTGTGTGAGTGTGTGTATGTGTGTGTCTGTGAGTATATGTTTGTGTGAGTGTGTCTTTGTATGTCTGTGTGAGTGTGTCTTTGTATGTCTGTGTGAGTGTGTGTATGTGTGTGTCTGTGAGTATATGTTTGTGTGAGTGTGTCTTTGTATGTCTGTGTGAGTGTGTCTTTGTATGTCTGTGTGAGTGTGTGTATGTGTGTGTCTGTGAGTATATGTTTGTGTGAGTGTGTCTTTGTATGTTTGTGTGAGTGTGTCTTTGTATGTCTGTGAGTGTGTGTATGTGTGTGTCTGTGAGTATATGTTTGTGTGAGTGTGTCTTTGTATGTTTGTGTGAGTGTGTCTTTGTATGTCTGTGTGAGTGTGTGTATGTGTGTGTATATCTGTGTGTGTGCATGCACACGTGCCCTCAGGGCAGTTCTCAGGCCTGAGTGTGGACACTCTGCTCTAAATGGCTTCCACTCCCAGAATGGGCTGCTGGAGGCCTCTGGCCAGAGAGAGGCAAAAACTTCTGCACTGGTCCAGCCTGAGGAGGACATGGTCCCAGACCCCAGCTGTGTGGAAGGGAGCGGGAGCTCAAAGGGGAGCGCAGAATGGGCTCTCAGGAAGCTCGAAGCTGCCCGCCGTCAGCATCCGCTTGGGGCAGCTGTGCTGAGTCCGTGTGGCTCTCCCTAGCCAGGCTCGCTCGGTGGATCACCCAGAGGGCACCCGTGCCTCTCACTCTGGTGGCTGCAGGGCGCTGCTGCCCGGCAGATTACGGGCCGCTCTGAACTGGAGCAACGCGGCTTAGTGGAGGCAGGTGGAGAAACGACCCAGACAGTGACGGGGGCCACCCCAGCTGCACAGTGCCCACGCTCGTGGTGGTGATGAGGTCAGGGCAGTCTGCTCCATGACAGATTTGGGCCGCTGAGGAGAGAGGAGTCCAGGCTTGGTGCTGACCGAGACTAGTACAGATGGAGTGGGCCACAGTCAGGGAGTGTGGATGGCACGGAGTTTAAGCCAAGGAGGACTCTGAAGACCGAGTTTCCTCTGCTGTATCGTGCGCACCTCTCAGTGACAGTCTTCCCTCTGAACACAACGTGGCATCACTGTGTCCCCACGCTGCCTTGGGCAGAAAGCCCCCTCTTGGATCTGGGCACAGAGTTGCAGTTCTGAGCAGTTAAGGCTATGACGTATTGAGTCCAGCACCTGAATTTTGTGGACTCAGGTTTGTGTTAAGACAGTAGGCAGTGATGTGCTTTTCAAATGCAAATTTTAGGAACATTTATTTCCATAGGTCCCTTAGCATTAGCATTCTCCAGGTCCCAATTAGCAGGGGAAGAAAGCCATGCCTGGGCCTTGTTGACTCTTCTCAGAGCCAGCAGCTGGCAAGACTCATGTAAAGACGTGGTTTCAACCCAAGGCTGAGTGATAAGGTGGTACTTTGCAGAATGTAAAAAATGTGAACCCTTGCTTCTGCAAAGAGCTTGGCTGCTCTACCACAAATCACATTTGTATGGCATTTTACTTCCAAAGGGCAGCTTTAGTCATGGAGAAGACAAAAGCTCTAAGTTGTTTTTTTTGGACAGCAAGAGAGATGAGACATAATTTGTGTTTTTGAACTCTGCTTTCAAATCACTTTATAAATGGCTTTAAAACTGTCATAGTGTGTGTTCAGGCTGTTACAACATAAATACCACAGACTGAGTGGCTCAAACAACAAACATTTGTTTCTCACGGTTTTGGAGGCTGGGAAGTCCAAGATCAAGGCCCTGGCAGATTCGGTGTCTGGTGCGCGCTTTCTTTCTGGTTCCTATAGATGGCTGTCTGCTCACCGTGGCCTCACATTGCAGAGGGGACATGGTTGCTCTCTGGGGTCTCTCTTATAAAGCACTAACCGCTTGGACTGCAAGGAGATCAAACCAGTCCATTCTAAAGGAAATCAGTCTTGAATGTTCATTGGAAGGACTGATGCTGAAGCTGAAACTCCAATACTTTGGCCACCTGATGCGAAGAACTGACTCATTGGAAAAGACCCTGATATTGGGGAAGATTGAAGACGGGAGGTGAAGGGGACGACAGAGGATGAGATGGTTGGATGGTGTCACCGACTCAATGGACATGAATTAGGGTAGGCTCCAGGAGTTGGTGATGGACAGGGAGACCTGGCATGCTACAGTCCATGGGGTCGCAAAGAGTCAGACACGACTGAGTGACAGAACTGAACTGAATCCCACTGATGACAGTTCTAACCCTCATGGCCCAGTCACCTCTCAAAAACCCCATCTCCTAATATGAGAACACTGAGAATTCGGATTCCAACATACAAATTCAGTATACAACATACACATTCAACCTCTTCCAAAAACTCTTTGTAAATGATCCAGAAGAGCTGCCTCTGAAGTTTTTTTTGTTTTTTTTTTTTTTTTTTTAGTATCTGTTTATGTATTTATTTTTGGCTGTGCTGGGTCTTCATTGCTGTGTGTGGGCTTTCTCTAGTTGCGATGAGTCAGGGTGACTCTCTAGTGGGGGTGCTTGGACTTCTCACTGTGGTGGCTTCTCTTGTTGTGGAGCACGGGCTCTGGGGGCACAGGCTTAGTTGCTCTGTGGCATATGGGATCCTAGCAGACCAGGGATCAAACCTGTGTCCCCTGCATTGGCAGGAGGATTCTTAACCACCGGACCACCAGGGCTGTTCTCTCTGAACTAGTTTTGAAATGCCTTAATCCATTTGCATTGCTAATGGATTTCTTTATAAAGAGGCACAGACATGATTAGATGATAGGAATCTATGTCTAAATAAATGCAATAGTTCTTGCTTTTATATTTCTTTTAAATAAAAATTCTACATGATGAAAGAGCTTTTTAATTGTCAGAGCATACCGGGGAGGTTTAAGGAAGCACAGAATGCAGTTCTCTAGTTTGATTACACGGAAGTGGACTGGGGTCTAGATTAATCTATAAATACAAATAACTCCTTGGTAGCTCAGCTGGTAAAGAATACACCTGCAATGCAGGTGACCCCAGTTTGATCCCTGGGTTGGGAAGATCCCCTGAAGAAGGGAAAAGCTGCCCACTCCAGTATTCTGGCCTGAAGAATTCCATGGACTGTATAATCCATGGGGTCGCAAAGAGTTGGACATGACTGAGCGACTTTCACTTTCACAAATCCCATCTTGAAGCTTCTGTGGTGTCCTGTGGTAGAATAGCTACCCTAGTTATGCTTTTCTTTGGTTAATAATGCTATTTGCCTCTTTCGCTCCCCTTCTTGTACACAGGAGCTGATATGGGAACATAACCCCAAAGCATTGCCACAAGGTGGGGACAGATAGCACTTGACATACAATAATACTCCAGGCTTGGATGAATCCCATGGCATACCATTAACCCCAGGTGAAATGAATTAATTAAACCCATTTTACAGATGGACTCACCATTTGATCCTGGTCCTGTTGACTGCCAGCTCCTGTTTTCTGTCCTATTTTCCTGGATCCTGTTCAGTTCAGTTCAGTCACTCAGTCGTGTCCAACTCTTTGCAAACCCATGAACCGCAGCATGCCAGGCCTCCCTGTCCATCACCAACTCCTGGAGTCCACCCAAACCCATGTCTATCGAGTCGGTGATGCCATCCAGCCATCTCATCCTCTCTCGTCCCCTTCTCCTCCTGCCCTCAATCTTTCCCAGCACCAGGGTCTTTTCAAATGAGTCAGCTCTTTGCATCAGGTAGCCAAAGGATTGGTGTTTCAGCTTCAACATCAGTCCTTCTAATGAACACCCAGGACTGATTTCCTTTACGATGGACTGGTTGGATCTCCTTGCAGTCCAAGGGACTCTCAAGAGTCTTCTCCAACACCACAGTTCAAAAGCATCAATTCTTCCATGCCCAGGTTTCTTTACAGTCCAACTCTCACATCGATACATGACCACTGGAAAAATTGTGGGCCTTGACTAGATGGACCTTTGACTAGATGGACCTTTGTTGGCAAAGTAATGCCTCTGCTTTTTAATATGCTGTCTAGATTGTTCATGACTTTCCTTCCAAGGAGTAACCGTCCTTTTAATTTCATGGCTGCAATCACCATCTGCAGTGATTTTGGAGCCCAGAAAAATAAAATTTGACATTGTTTTCCCATGTATTTGCCATGAAGTGAGGGGACCGGATGGATCCTGTTACCTATCAAATATTAAATATCCAGATCCTAGAAGCTGTTATATCAAGTATCAAAAGCACAGTTTGGGGCTGTGGTTACTTTCAACAATGCAGCCATCTGAGAGGCACTTGAACATACCGCAGGAATAAAGGTCAAGGTCACTGCCTTAGCAGTCTCCCAAATCCCGTGGGCATGAGCTCTCTTCCTGTCTACGTTGTCTGCAAGATTCAATGCCAAGAGTTCTCAAGGGCAGATCTTCAGGTAGCCGGACCAAGAGGAAGGCTTTGCCCCCTGCTCTGTCTTGCCTCTTCCTCAAAGATGCAAGGTGGGTTTGCAATGCCTGGATCGTGTCTTCTCTACCCTCTTTTCTCTTCCCTTATTTGTTCAGATGCTTCCATTCTGGTTATTTGCTCAATTCCTCTCCCTCGTCGCCTCAGAAAGTACCCAGGCAGGCAGCCCATCCATCAAAACGCAGCGCGTGTCCACTTTCTCAGAGCAAATGATCATAAAGGCTGCGGAGGAAGGCACGTGCGCCCCATTTCAGTGTGGGATCAGAGACTGGGAAAGTGTCTGCAGGATGCCCCGCAGCCTGCTCCGGGCTCCCTCCACCTCTCTTGGGAAATGGAGGGGAAGGAGTGGGAAGAGAGTTCAGCTGATACTGTCAGATGATGCTTTCTAGCCTCCCAAGAGCTCTCTTTCAAGTAAACTCTGCAGAGTTCTGCTGGGATCATTGGAGACAGAGTGTGAGTCATAGACTGGCCTTCTAGAACTCTCTGGACTCTTGTTTATTATGCAGCATGAAAGCGGTCCCACTAGAACAGAACAGTGCCACTCGCTGATCACATCTGGTCATTAGGGGAGATGATTAAGGCACCACAAACCACCATGGGGACAAATTGTACCAAAGTCTGGTCCTAACGCAAGGAAGTTCCGGTTCAGACAGGGAGTGAGAAGGAGCTGGGATGGAGACACGTGACACCCCTCCACTACTGTGTGCACATGTGTGCAGAGCACCTACGCGCTTGCACACGCACTACGCACATACACGCCCATCATCTTTATGCCCTAATGACAGGCACTGCACTGCTATTCGTCACCTTAGGGTGGCCCTGGGTACTGGTTCCTTTGTGCTTTGCATGCATACCAACACCTCTGCATGGAAACCTCTTTCTTTTTCCTCCACCCCGTGGATCTGGCAAACCACGGTGCTTCATGTAGAGGCAGCTCAAGGGTCTCCTTCTTTGGAAGCCTTCTCTGAGCCCCCCTATCCCCACATACATACACAGGGGCTCCCTTCCAATGATGCACGCGGCACGGCCATCCTTCATCATCAGTCTGTGATATGGCATCTGTTGCCCATGAGCCTGTCTCCCCATTCTACCCCGAAGAGTGAGCCATGTTTTTTCATTGTAAAAACGGATGTTGTGTGCATCAACATGCCTGGCACATACAGGCCATTAGTAGATCTTTGTTAAATGAATGAATGAGCAAATGAACAAGTGGAGGAGGAGGAGGATTGCTTTGGAATATCTGGCCATCATATGTGGCTGCTTAGAACTCGTGCTTATGCAGTACCGTTTCTTACACTTGTCTGTCTCTCTAGTTATTATTCTCTTTCAATTAGGAACACTACCAAAATCTGCTCTGGACTTGGTAATCCTCAACCTATATATATTGGGTTAGTCAAAAAATTAGTATGGGCTTTTCCATGAAATGGAAAGAGAAGCCTAGTAGGTTATAGTCCACGGGGTCGCAAAGAGTCGGACACGACTGAGCGACTTCACCTTCACCTTCAATGATTTCTTTTCTGGTAGACATGTTAGAAACGTCCCTGCTGTTGCCAAGGCTGGCCTCTGTGTTCTCACCTGAGACATCTCTGTTCTCCCATGCAAGGGATCAAGCTCCCTCTCCAGGCCCTCCTGATGGTGGAAACTGGGCTCGGTTCCAGCCTGAGTGGTGGGAAGTTGGCCAGAGTTAGCCGCTTGGATTGCTGGCTAGAAGGAAATTGGAGCTGGAAGCAGTGGTCGATTTCCTGGCTTTATGGGCCGGAACTCCCTAGCATTATGTTTGCCATGGCGACCGAGGTAGTGTAGCGTTTTCCCCTCTCAGCTAAGTGCTAAAAGGCGAAAAGACTTTCCTTGCTCACATGGAAAAACTTTTAACTCCAATCAGGAAAAAAAAAAGTATAGGGGCCATTAAAAAAAAAAAACAAAAACGAAAGGCATTGGCATTGAAATATAGCACCTTTGCCCAGGCTGTTCAGAACATTCATAAGGAATGTCCTGGCTGCACGTGGAGGAGAGAGGTAGGGTTTGTTCCGAGCTGCACTTCAGTGTATGATTTAAAATGTGGCCACAGTGCCGGGTATTTGCATACTTGTCTTGGGCCCTGATTTTAAAACAAGGAGAGATGTGATGAAATCCGCAGCTGGTGAGCTAGCCCCAAGCCTGGGCAGCTGGGGCTCCAGCAAGGCTGTGGAATCGCTTGTGTGAGGTGCCTGTAGGGTAGGGAGAGGTCTGCATGCAGTCCCGTGCCTGCAGCCAGCACAGCAAGGTTGACGTGGAATTCGAGGTCTGTGACCGTTCCCTGCGACGCTCCTGCAATATGAAAGCAAGGAGGTAGGGGAAGAGCTGTCACTGGTTCGCAGGGACCCAGAAGGAGCCCTGGTGAAGCTTATTTATTTATTGTTGTTTAGTCACTCAGTTGTGTCTGACTCTTTGGGACCCCAGGGACTGTAGCACGCCCAGCCTCCCTGTCCTTCACCATCTCCCAGAGCTTGCTCAAACTCATGTCCATTAAATCGGTGATGCCATCCAACCATCTTGTCCTCTGTCCTCGCCTTCTCCTCCTGCCTTCAATCTTTCCCAGCATCAGGGTCTTTTCCAATGAGTCATTGTTCACATCAGGTGGCCAAAGTACTTGAGCTTCAGCATCAGTCCTTCCAATAAATATTCAGGGTTGATTTCCTTTAGGATGGACTGGTTGGATCTCCTTGCAGTCCAAGGGACTCTCAAGTGTCTTCTCCAGCACCACAGTTCAAAAGCAGCAATTCTTCAGCTCTCAGTCTTCTTTATGGTCCAGCTCTCACATCCATACATGACTACTGGAAAAACCATAGCTTTGACTCTATGGACCTTTGTTGGCAAAGTGATGGTCTCGCTTTTTAATACGCTGTCTAGGTTGGTCACAGCTTTCCTTCCAAGGAACAAATGTCTTTTAATTTCATGGTTACAGTCATCATCTGTGCTAGATGGTTCTTTTAAAAAAAAAAATAAATGAATGGACCCATTTTCCCCAACACCCTCATACCTCCAGGTCTCTCCTGACCAAAAATAGCTAGTGAGCATGGATCCCACTGCCATGCAGCGTCTTGCCTTGCAAGACATGCCTGCACAGACATGAAGCTTCCTTCTCACAACCAGCAGCCTCCCCCAGCCAGAAGAGCAGACGAGGCTGATACCTGTTTGGCACACAGGGAGTGTGTGTACAGATCCTTAGGTAGTTATAGGCTTATATGTTAGAGTCTCACTATTGGCAAATTGTATATTTGCAAACTCACCTACTCAATACTTTATTTGAAACCTTAGGATCAATCCTTGTAACACTTTTGTGATCATCTGTCACGTATGCAGAGCACCGAGACGTTCAAGTGCCCGCCCACCATGCCCCCCTCCCCCCAAATCCCCAGCGAAGGTCACCTGAGGCCATACTCTGCCTGCTTGTTTCAGCTCTGCTACCATAAACAAGTGTCCTTTCTGTGGTCTAGTTCATGCTGCATTTCTGTCCTTTCTGTTGGTGATTTTGCTGTTTGAATATATTCTTGCCTGGAGAATCCCATGGACAGAGGAGCCTGGCGGGCCACAGTCCAGGAGGTCGCCAAGAGTCAGACATGGCGAGCGACTAACACGTTTCACCTTCACTTTGCTCTTTGAAATGACCCCCGGGCACAGTGCTGAAGTGCTGTCTAGTGTCCCTAAGTGCGGGAAGACTGTGATATGCCTGACGGGGAAAAGAGGTGTGTGATAAGCTTGGTCCAGGCATGAGTGACAGAGCTCATGTTGGGCTGCAAGTTCAATGTTAATGAATCAGGAACTTATTAAATAAGGTGTCTTGAGCCTGGCATGCTCATGGGATCACAAAGAGTTGGACATGACTGAGCAACTGAACTGAACTGAAGCAGAAACATACTAAACATGGGATCACAAAGAGTTGGACATGACTGAGCAACTGAACTGAACTGAAGCAGAAACATACTAAACAAGGTTATACATGGATCTGTTGATGGAACTGCTGCCTCCAGAGGCTGGCAGGTGCTAACTAACCATGTAGTTCCCCTGGGAGCAGTGGTTCAGTGTTCACTAATTCAGTCTTTGCAGCACCTACATGAAGCAGAATCACGTGATTCATGAGTACTGAGAATGAATTGAATAAAGTGCTTCGTGCAAGAGTTTTACATAGACTTTTGTATCTGCGGTGCCACATTTGGAAACATTTGGCTGTGGTTGTGTGGAGAAACCTCTCGGACACAGATTGTGGACTCACATGGGTCTGGTGCTGGGGTAGGGGTGGGAATGGAGAGGAGGCAGCTGCTGTGAACAGGACCCCAGGAAGATGCTGTGTACTGACCTGTACTCTGGGTAAGAACTGAGGCCCAGGGAGCATCCTAACATTGCCCCCAGTTTGCTTCCTGTTACTCCCTGGTCCTCTGCGGATCTTGGCTATGAGATGAACTGTGCCCCCATCCACACAAACCCTGGAAAGCGTAGGGGGTGGGCCCTGGGGTAGGGGACTGAGATGGAAGGGTGAGGACTTTCAGCTCTCGGCTCCCTCAGTCCCCAGAAAAGAAATGGTAATGGATATCCAGGAACAAACAAGTTCCTGCAGGCCCACTGCAGCCAGGTGCTGTGCATTTGATCTCATCTGAACTTGACAGTGATTATCTCCTTCTGGTGACTTGGAGCAGTTGCACAGAGGTTACCGGAATAGTCAGAGGACACAGCTAATAAGGGATCAAAATTAGATTCAAGCCTCAGTTAACTAATGATGCAATGAATGGGCATCAGTGGGTGACTGGAAGAACAGCAGGAAGAAGCTAGGATTTTTGTCTGAGTGTATAAAATAAGGGCCTACCTGGTGGCTCAGCAGTAAAAAATCCACCTGCAGTGCAGGAGACGTAAGAGACCTGGGTTCAGTCCGTGAGTTAGGAAGATCCCCTAGAGTAGGACATGGCAACCCACTCCAGTTCTTGCCTGGGGAATCCCATAGACAGAAGAGCTTAGTGGGCTGCAGCCCAAAGGGTCGCAAAGAGATGGACATGGCTGAGTGACTTAGCACGCAGCATGCATGTCTAAAATAATGGTTCCTTTGAGGAAGATGGAGTTGCCTGAGTGACCACATGGGACGACAATGAGTTAAGACCATGGTTCTCAGTCTGGGATGATTTGTCCCTTCGAGAATGTTTGGCGATGTCTCGATTCATGTTAGGTTGTTGAGGATGGGAGGATGCAATGGGCATCTAGTGGACGGAGGCCAGGTGTGCTGCTCAATATCCTGAGATACACAGTGCTGCCCACAACCAAGAATTACTCAGCACTAAATGTCACTAGTGCTAAGGCTGGGAAGACCTGAATTAAGATGAAAGCAGGTTCTTACAGGAGGTGTGTTGCTCAGATATCTGGGGTCTGAATGTGGAGACCCCCGAGGTGCCTGCAGACAGGCCAAAGGGAGACCGCCGTGTTGTGACCACAAAGGGATAGCGTTTTTATTACACTGGGGGTTTCCCGTTACGTTTCCTCTGTTGACAGATTAGAGACTGTAATCCGGAAACTTTAGCAAAAGTATTTCCTTCAGACCTGGCATCATTCCTGGCTCAAAGCTGACTTTTTCTTTGTACATTCTCTGTATTAAATAAGACGTACTCTGTCTGTGAGCCCTGCGGTCCCATGGTGGCAGACGAGGTCAGTGACAAGTGAGAGAGACAGTGTCCCCGGACCTGGGAGGCCAGGCTGGGGGCCTTTTGCCGTCTGTAACGACCACGGGTGTGGGCACCGCTTGGGGCCTTCACTGGGATCTGACACTAAGGACAAGTCCAGGGGCAGCAGTGGGTCCCAGAAAACAAGGTCCCAAGGGTTTAGACTGACCTAAGTTTAGGGACGTCCCTGGTGGCTCAGACAGTAAAGAGACTGCCTGCAATACAGGAGACCCAGGTTTGATCCCTGGGTCAAGAAGATTCCTAATGCAGGCAGTGGCTAGCCACTCCAGAATTCCTGCCTGGAGAATTCCCTAGACAGAAGAGCCTGGCAGACTACAGCCCATATGGTCGCAAACAGTCAGATACAACTGAGCGACTCACACTTTCACACACAAGTTTAGGGACACCATTGACTTTTTATTTCTCGGACTCTTCTTACTGTTTGCGAGGTTTGTTTGTTGGGTGTCTGCAGGCCTATTTGCAGTGTATATTTGCGGTGTGTCCTGGAGGAGCTGGTGAAGTTTTCAGAGACAGACTCATGAATAAAAATGAATTGTGCAAATTCCTTCCTGTGCTGGGAGTATTTGCCAATGTTGGGGAGGGGGGCTCTAAGCTGGGGGCATGTGTCTTAGCCTAGAGGGGCCTGAGGAGAGTGAGGGATGTCTCAGCTGAGTCACTGTCAGGACCAGAAGGTGGAGGAGGAGTCCAGGAAGAGGCAGGAAGATGCTGGAAGGTGGAAGCAGCCAGGCAGAGGGGGAACTTGGCTGTGGGAAGTCAGCTTAGCCTGGAGCAGATGGATAGACCCAAGGCCATGGAGAAATAGGTGCCTCTGGAAGAGGGATCACTGAAGCTTCAAGGGATTTATCTTTAATTTTTTTTTTACTTTGTATTTTTTATACAATTTCTGGAGGTTACTTTTCATTTACTGTCCATTAGAAAATGTCAGCTGTATTCCCCAGGTTGTTCAATACATCCTCGAAGCTCTCTCACACCCAGTAGTTTGTGCTTCCTGCTCCCTGCTCCCTGCGCCGTCACGGCTAGTTTATCTGTGAGTTTGCTCCGTTTCTGTTACATTCAAGAGTGTGTTGCATTTTTTAGATTCCCCTTATATGAGATCCCATACAGTATTTGTCTTTCTCTGACTTATTTCACTTAGCATAATGCCCTCCGAGTCCATTCATCTTGCTGTAAGTGGGAAAATGTACTTCTTTTGTGTATATGTATCATATATGTAGGGCTTACCTTGTAGCTCAGCTGGTATGCAGGGGACCCCAGTTCAGTTCCTGGGTCGGGAAGATCCCCTGCAGAAGGGATAGGCTACTCACTCCAGTGTTCCTGGGCTTCCCTGGTGATAAAGAGTCCACCTGCAGTGCGGGAGACCTGGGTTCAATCCCTAGGTCGGGAAGATCCCCTGGAGGAGGGCATGGCAACCCACTCCAGTATTCTTGCCTGGAGACTCCCATGGACAGAGAAGCCTGGCAGGCTTCAGTCCACGGGTTCGCAAATCAGCCGTGATTGAGCAACTAAGCACAGCCCCGCACATCATAGATAGATAGATAACGTATACACACACACACAAAGAAACACACATATGTGTACACTGCACCTTCTTTATCCATCTGTCGATGAACACATAGGTTGTCTTCATATCTTGCATTGTGAATAATGCTGCTGTGAACATTGGGGTGCATGCATTTATTGAGTTAGTGCTTTTTTAAATAAACCCAGGAGTGGAATTGTTAATACCAGGTCCTGTAGTAACTCTAGTTTTTTGAGAGACTTCCATGCTGCTGTCCACAGAGGCTGCACCAATTTTCATCCCCGCCAACAGAGTAGCAGGGTTCCCTTTTCTCCACGTCCTTACCAACACTTGTTATTTGTATTCTTTTGATGACAGCCTCTCTGACAAGTCTGAGGTGATATCTCACTGTGGTTTTGATTTGCATTTCCCTGATGATTAGCAATGTTGGTCATATTTTCAGATGCCTCTTGGCCACCTGCATTTCCTTTCTCTCGAAGAGGCAGGATCCCTCCAAGAAGGCAGACTCGCTTCCAGCCTCTCTACAGTGGGCAAGTGCAAGGTCTCTCCAAGTGTCATGATAAAGCTAGTGTCCCATTTTGCATCAAAAGAGAAGACGATTTCTTCATCGAAAAGCTGGACACCTTGCTGGGCACTAGATACCCTTCCCAGAAGATGGGAGCCTGGGTGTCTGGCTGCCTGGGTTCCCACCCAGCATCTCTGCCTGCTCACTGTGCACTGTGGGTCATTCACTTGATTTCTCTGTGTCACAGTTTCTTGTCTGTAAAATGAGTAGATACATCATTGTTGTTTTTTTTTTTTAATGAGATGAAATGACTTAGCACAAATAAGTGAAAGTGTTAGTCATTCAGTCATGTCTGATTCTTCAGGACCCCATAGACTGTAGCCCTCCAGGCTCTTCTGTCCATGGGATTCTCCTGGCAAGAACACTGGAGTGGGTTGCCATTTCCTTCTCCAGGGGATCTCCCCAACCAGGGATCAAACCCATGTCTCCTGCTTTCCAGGTGGATTCTTTACCATCTGAGCCACCAGGGAAGCCCAGTGCAAATAAGGTAAATCCTCAGTTAACATCTGCTAGCATGTGCCCTCTTTACTGTTTAAGGGAGGCAGTGGAAAAGAACTTGGAGAGAGAGTGTCAAGCCCCAGGCTGAGCTTGAGAACTGGCAGCCTGATGTGCTGCAATTGGCTGTCAGAAGTGCACTGTTTTTAATTGAATTTGAACGCCTTTGCCTGGGGCTGGCAGGATCCACATTCTATCCTGCACCCCACCCCCCTTCCCCAAGCCTGTCCAGCCTCACACACTTAGTAACCCCTGATCTTGGCTCGCTGGACACAGGGGTAGAGAACAAGGAAGCTGTGGTCCATAGGGAGAAGATACGGGGAAAACTGCAGGATTAGCCCTGAACTGAGCCAGCTGTCACACCCGCAGACATGGGTGTGAGCCCTTTTGATAAAGTGGAGTTTTCAAAGGCCGGATTCTGCCCAGATGCTCACTGATGATCAGTTTCCATGGCAGCAGGTTCCCAGGCCAGGAGGGCGCCCCGCAAACCCAGATGGTGGTTGTGGGCCTGTGTCCAGCTTGACCCTTCCTTGCAAACATGGCTCCCTCCTCCCACTCCCTTTTTTTACCCCACTCTCTCCTTGCACTCCCACCACAGCACCCAGGGGGCGCTCCAGGCAAGAGCCTCCCCTGGCATACAGCAGCGCTTGCGACAGAGCCCGGTAGGACCTTGTGCCCTGGAGAAGGTGGACCTTAGGCTGAAGTGTGACCTTGGGCAGCTTCCTCGAGCCTCACAGTGGGTGTGACATTCTGCCTGTGACACTGGGGTACTGGTTTGGCTTGCAGCAACTCTCTGTGATTGTTAGGGTGCCAGAGACAGGCGGTGCGTACAGAAGGGACTGAAAAAACGGTCGGTATTTACTCTGCAAGGAATAGGCATTCAAAATCATTCAGTTAGTATTATTTCTCAAAGCATGGCCAGGCAGTCCACAGCCTAGGACTGCAAGGATGCATGTGTGTGCTGATTGCGATAAGGGACCCAGACTGCCCTGGGGAGAGGGTGGTTGGAAACAAAGGTATTCTATAGGCAAAGAATTTTTTTTTTTAAGTTTTAACCATGCATAGCTTATTTTTAATTTATTTTTTAATTGTTCTAGCTTTATTGAGATATAATTGATATGTAAGTGTGCTGGGCTGTGTCTTCAGAGTAGGAGAGGAGTAATGTCCTGATTTGGGACTGCTCTCAGGCGGATTTTGTAGCCTGGCGAAGGGTCCTCAGGCTCACTGGGACTCTGCTCTCCCAGATCCAGGCTCAGCTTGTTTCCCTGCAGGTGGGAAGTTGGGCTGCTTCTGGTACAAGGCGCTCTTCTTAGCATCCTCTCTGGCCTCCATTGCCTTGAGGAAGACAACAAAAGCTCCTTCTGTATCTTATGCATCTAAGAGGGGAGGTTCTGGACCAAAAAGGAGTTTGAATCTCTGCTCTCTGCTCCTTGTCCTGTGATGGGGAAGCAAAAGTATTTTGCCTCAAGCTCTTTATCCTTTAAAATGGAAATACTGGAGTACAGAGCCTGCCTCTAAAAACTGTAGGGACTATTGGATGTGCTAACCCTGGTGAATGCTTACAACACAGAGCACTCCATGAATATTCACTATCATGATGAAAAATAATCTGATATCTGCTATTATCATCATCTTTAGCCACTCTGAGTCCCATTCTGTCCGAGAGTAGAAATATAATGGGAAGGACTTCCCTGGTGGTCCAGTGATTATGTCTCTGAGTTCCCAGTGTCGAGGGCCTGGGTTCAGTCTCTGGTCAGGGAACTTAAGATGTTTCATGCTGTAAGGTGGAACCAGAAAGAAAAAAGAAATATGATGGGAGCCACAAATGCAAGCTGTAATTGTAAATTTTCTACTACCTTACAAAGTAAAGTAGCTACAGTAAAAAAAAAAAAAAAGGAACAGGTGAAACTAATTTTGATGCTATATTTAATCCAAAATATCTACAATATCATTTTGACACTTGATTGATACAAGGCTATTTCACAATTGATACATTAGCTATTTCACAATTGTCCTTGGATACTAACTTTTTGAGACCAGTGTGAGTTACCCTTTAAGTGCATCTTCGTTTGGACCAGCTACATTTTAATAGTCCTGTGTGGGTAGTGGGTACCTTATTGGATAGCATTGCTGTAACCATATATATGATCTGCTTCCAGAATGTGCCATCATCCCTCGAGACTTCTGCTCATCATACTCTTCCTCATCAGCTCCATTGTCTTTATTGGATAATTCCTATTTATCCCTCAGAGTGAGGTCTGGCATCAGATTCTCCTGGGAGAATTTTGTGACCCCCTAGTCTGAGATAGGGCCTCTCTGCCCACAGGTCCGGACCATTGCCTGTATCCCGTGGGCTTTGGTGGATCACAGGAGCAGTGGGGAGGGATGAAATGGAAGGGGTGACTATGCAGTTATGAATGGTAACCCAAAGGAACATTGGCAGGCATATTCATATTTACTTTCTATTCTACCTTTTTGTGTGTTTGGACGTGGTTTACAAGCAGTGGTATTTCTCTACACTCATTGCTTAATACAGTCTTGGATTTATGTGATTTAAGGTGTAGGTTTTAGGTGTATCAGATCATGTGATTTGGCTGAAGTCGGACTCCAGAACCTTAGATGGACAAACAAATTCCACAAAAATTTGCTTTGCTCTTTGTTGTACAGTGGCAGAACAGAAATGAGAAGAGACGTAAGGAAATGCTACGTTCTACATTTAATAGTTGACAGACTTACAAATAGTATCTGATTGGCCAAAAAGTTTGTTCAGGTTTTCCACGCCATCTTACAGTAAAAGCCAAAGGAACTTTTTGGCCAGCCCACTATTATTAGTATTGACTACTGTCACATTCGTGACAACTAACCCATGTTTTTTTCTTAAACATTTTATTTTGTATTGAGGTATAGCCAATGAACAAACAGTGCTGTGAATGGGCACAATGTAGTTTCAGGTGCCCAGCAAAGGGGCTCTATACATGTATCCATTCTTCTGACTCCCCTCCCAAGGGAACATAGGTGTCCCTATGGCTGATCCATGTTGATGTTTGGCAAAAAACAACACAATACTGTAAAGCAATTACCCTGCAATTAAAAATCAATTCATTTAACTGAAAAAAACTCCCCCTCCTATCCAGGCTGCCACCTAACACTGAGCAGAGTTCCCTGTACTATACAGTCGGTCCTTGTTGGTTATCCACTTTAAATATAGTATATGCACATGTCCATGCCTAACTATCCCTTCCCCGCCATCCTGTGCCCCAACAACTGTAAGTCAGCTGATCTGGTTTTGAGCCCTTTTCCATTCCCTGTGAGGCCTTTGCCATATTGCCTAGTCATTACCTGTCTCAGTTTCCGTGCCTGCCAGGTGGGCATAATGACCATCTGAGAGAACTGTGATAAATGGAAAATACGTAAGTAGAGACTATTAATTTCCATCTGGTAGAGTTTGCTATTGTTTGCTTTTTAGTTATTCACATGTAATTTTGATAAGTCATGATTCTCTGTTTTTCTCTTGAAAAAAACAAAAATTATTGATCCAAGACTGAAAAAGGAGTACTACGCTCATTCACGTGATGCTGTTCTTTTCAATGTCTCCTTGTTGCTAATTTTCTGATGCTGAAGTACAAGGTACTTTCTTCATACCATCTATCTTATATGAAATGACCTTGTTTATTATTTTTCTTTTCTTTTTTAAAAGTCAGATTTTTTGAGATATTACCTCTGATAAAATGTACCCTTTCTAGTGTACAGTCTGAGTTTTGACAATTGTGTATAGTTGTGTGAGCACCCTTGTATTCCAGGTATAGAGGTTCCATCACTGCTGAAAGTTGTCTCTGCCCTCTTCCCAGACCACCCCCTCCTGCCTCTCCTGGTCCCTGGCAGCTACTGGTCTGAATACTACCCTTATTGACTTGTCTTTCTCGAATGTCTTGTGAATGGAACCATTGTGTATGGAGCCTTTTGAGTCTGACTTCTTTCATTCAGCTCAATGCTTCTGAGATTCAGCAGTGTTGGGACACTACCTGTAGTTGATTCCTTTTTATTGCTGAATAATATTTCATTGTATAGACATATCAATTTGTTTATCCATATGCCATTCAAGGGACATTGGGCTGTTTCAGTTTTTGACTATTATGAATAATGCTCCTGTGAACACTTGCCCACAGTTCTGTGTTTTCATTTCTCTCTGTTAAATACATAGATGTGGGATTGTTGAATTTTATATATGTCAGTTCAGTTCAGTCGCTCAGTCGTGTCCGACTCTTTGCGACCCCATGAATTGCAGCCCACCAGGCCTCTCTGTCCATCACCAACTCCCGGAGTTCACTCAGGTTCACATCCATCGAGTCCGTGATGCCATCCAGCCATCTCATCCTCTGTCGTCCCCTTTTCCTCCTGCCCCCAATCTCTCCCAGCATCAGAGTCTTTTCCAATGAGTCAACTCTTCGCATGAGGTGGCCAAAGTACTGGAGTTTCAGCTTTAGCATCATTCCTTCCAAAGAAATCCCAGGGCTGATCTCCTTCAGAATGGACTGGTTGGATCTCCTTGCAGTCCAAGGGACTCTGAAGAGTCTTCTCCAACACCACAGTTCAAAAGCATCAATTCTTTGGCGCTCAGCTTTCTTCACAGTCCAACTCTCACATCCATACTTGACCACTGGAAAAACCATAGCCTTGACTAGACGGACCTTTGTTGGAAAAGTAATGTCTCTGCTTTTGAATATGCTGTCTAGGTTGGTCATAACTTTTGTTCCAAGGAGTAAGCGTCTTTTAATTTCATGGCTGCAATCACCATCTGCAGTGATTTTGGAGCCCCCAAAAATAAAGTCTCACACAGTATATCTCATTTTAATATTGTTCTTTCTATTTATGTTGCCTGATATTTTTCTGTCCATTCTTATATTTTTATGCTTTCTAGGGCTTATATTTTACGTGCTTTGTCAAACAGAATATATTTGGATTATGGTTTATCTCTTTAAAACTCATTCTGGCTTTTTTTGAATTTCTCTCCTTTTATATGGATTTTGTGTTTTGTTTTTGCTTATTTATATATTTTATCTTTCCCTTTATTAATTACTGGTGTGAATTGGAAGATTGTTTTTAATCCTAGTAATGCTTTTCATTAGATTGTAGACCTGTATTTCTCTAATCATTATAGATAAGGGGAAAAAAGCTAGGAGTAAGATCTTCCTTCCCATTGAAAAAATTAGAAATTCCTTGACTTGCTTCCTTTGTTGTTCAGCCAGCCCTCAGCCCATTTCCAATTGTTAATATAGTCTAAGGCTATAGTCTCTGATTCTGTATAGACTCAGGTTCTCACTGCATAATTATTTCTACCATAAAATACGTCTTCAAGCTCAGTTTTTGGCTTTCACACTCAATTTTTAAACCAAAATTTTAGCCGCCATTTATACTTCATTCTTTACTTTTAGATGATGTTATTGCTCTTTGCCTTTCCTAGTATCCTGGGACTTTCTCATTCTTGAGTTCTTGATTTTAGTTCTTGAGTATGTGTTTGAAATGTTTTCTCAGTAAAAGCATGTGGATGATATATTGGATTGGCCAAGAAGTTGGTTCGGGTTATCCATAATGTCCTATGGACGAACCCGAACAAATTTTTTGCCAACCCAATCTGAGTTCCTGAGTATCAGGAAGGCTTTGTGTTTCTTTTGACCTCAGTAATGAATTGCCCAGGTAGAAAACTTACTTGTCGCAGTCATTTTTCCTATCACTATGGAGCTGTTGTCTTTTGGTGGAAGAGTAAGCTAAGATCAGCCCGACCTCTGTTCCTTTGTATGCAGATAACATGCTGCTTTACCTGCAAGCCTGTAACCAACCAGCCATGTCCTCATGGTGCATGGCGAGAAGTGAACCTTCTGTCCAAGGATATCCTGATACATTTCCTGTTGTCAGTGAGACACTGAGAGGAAGCGTCTCCTGGCAGCTCTAGAAATGGTTTTCATTAGGTTGTAAACCAGATAATAGCTCAGTACATTCTGGTTTAATTAGAGAGGAAAGAAAAAATGTTGGGAATGTACCCCAGGGAAATGGAGTCCTAAGACATCGCAGGAAAGAAGGGCCAGAGGCAGATCTTTTCTTTGCAAGCACACCTTACTAAAAATGCTTTTAATGGTTGAGGTTAAAAATATTTTTTATTGTTTTTAATATTACCAATACTTTTAAAAGCTGTATTCACTTGTGTTGGCCGTGCTGGGTCTTCACTGCAGCGTGGGTGTTTCTCGTTGCAGCGAGCGGGGGCTGCTCTCTAGCTTTGGTGTGTGGGCTTCCCCTTGCAGTGGCGTCTCTTGCTACGGAACCTGGACTCTAGGGCACTCGGGTTTCAGTAGTTGTGGCACACAGGTGTAGCTGCTCCACGGCATGTGGGGTCTTCCTAGGTCAGGGACAGAACCGGTGTCTCCTGTATTGGTAGATGGGTTCTTTACCACTGAGCCACCAAGGAAGCCCCCAAATAACATCTTCCAAATGGTCCCCCCCAGTGGACTCTAAACGCAACAAGGACAAGGACATTGGCCGTCTTGTGTTTTGCTCACTGTTGTCTCCTCAGAACTTGCATGGGACCAGGCACAGGAAAGACCCTCACTCAGTAAATGTTGACTATTGACTCACATATTGAAAATGGAAATATTGATTATTGAATCAGATGTTGGACCAGATAATCTCCTACATAAACATAAACAACATGCCTTTTGCTTCTAGTTGGTTTCCTCCCATCAGCACTTCGGGGGAGATTTTTAGATTTCTCAGATGCACCAGGGCTAGGAAGGATGTCTGCTGGAGGTCATTGGTCAAAGTCAAATCCATAAATCAGTTACCAGAGGGTTTTTCTCACCCGTAAATTATAGCCTCAGTCCTGCACAGCCCTGTCCTCCCATTATGGTTTATGAAGACGGATTATTTCTGATGTCAATATTTCCAATCCTTTAATTCTTTCTTTCCTCAGTGAACTAAGCTCCCTCATTCTTCAGTAAAAATGGAGCTGTTCATCAGTGCCTGGCATCAGCACAAGGGAAAAGCTTTCTGTGTGAGCATATGGCCTTTAGAATGAAAGCCAGTGATCTTTAGTTCTTAATTACCCAAACCACTGACTCATCTAAGCTCTGGTCCATATTCCAAAGAGGAGCAAAGGATTTGGATGTCAGTTTAAGTCTTAGCATCTGTTCGGTATTCAGGGCTCAGAGTATGGGAATGTGCCCTTTTTTTTTCTCTCTCTCTCTTCTCAGTGGAAAGTACTCCTTTTTCTGTTCCCACTAGAAAATTTGTACATGTATTAGAGTTTTCCCACCAGAGTAGATTTAATAATTACCCAGGTGTTTACCTTTTGACAGCATATGCTAATGATTTTAGATTCACAGAACAAATTCAAGTCATGATTCATTCAAATCATGAATGGATTCAAATATGAAAGCTGCCGTTGAAAACAGGAGTTCAGGGGCCAGCAAACTATGGCCCACAGGCCAAATCCTGTTTTTATCAGTAGAGCCTAAATTAGTGACTCTGGCCTGTTACAGGAAAACTTTTTGCCAACTTCTAATCTAGTTCAGTGCTTATAGTAAGCTACCACCCTCATCTACCCCATCTGCTCCTCTATCTCTACGCCATCTCTCCCATTGGTTCCCTAAATCGATGACCAGCCTCAGTACTCTTCAGTACAGTTGCTTGTGTCTGACTCTCTGTGACCCCATAGACTGAAGCACACCAGGCCTCTCTGTCCATCACCAACTCCCAGACCTTGCTCAAACTCATGTCCATCAAGTCGGTGATGCCATCCTACCATCTCATCCTCTGTTGTCCCCTTCTTCTCCTGCTCCTCACTTGGGCTAATTACCACTTATGAGTTCAGACCCGCAATTTCACCTCTGACGTACAGATGCTTCATCTGCGCAAAGATAAGTGTAATATATTTCTTGGTGTTAAGCCTTGTACCACGTTCGTTTACATGCATTAAGCACCTAGCATGGTACTTGGCAGTTAGGAGACCCTCAATCTATATTCCCCTTCCTTCTTTTTACCTCTTTGCCAACACATGTGACCGTCTATCCATGCTAGGAAAAAAGTTAATGGCCCCAGAGTGCGCAGAAGTGAATTTGCAGTCAGACAGCCTAGGTTTAAATCACTGCTTTGCCCCTTCCTTACCAGCTATGTGACCTTGACCCAGACATTTAATCTCATTAAACCTGCTTCCCAAACAGTGATAATAATAGTGTCTATTTCCTAGTCATATTGTGACTACTCAGTGAATAATGCATGACAAGTGCTTAGCAAAATATTTTGCACCCAGTATTACTACGTGGTCCCATGTATCATTTTCATCATCCTTTTATTACTGAGGTGCAGGCTGCTGGTGAGGATGGTGACTTTCACCAGCTCTGCTCCCATTCGTCGGCCTCACCTCTGCCCCTGAGCTCCACTTCTGCAACAAAGAAAGCAGGCGTCCTCCTGGGGGGAAGTGAAACTCAGTTTCACCTTCTGAAATGGGGCATCACTAAAAATAAAGGGGGCGCAGTGGAGAGGCTGGGTTTGCACATTTTGGTTTTTATTCTATTTAAATGTTTCTGTTGTTGTTTTTGCTGTGGGCCAGTTTTTAAAAGTCTCTGTAAAATTTGTTACAGTATTGCTTCTGTTTTTTGTGCTGGGTCTTCACTGTGGTCAGTGGACTCTGTCGCCCCATACAGGGGCTTCTCTCCTGTTGTGGCGCTTGGGCTCAGTAGTTTTCAAGCTTGGGCTCTCTACTTGCGGTCCGTGGGCTTAGTTGCCCCGCGGCATGCAGGATCTTAGTTCCTTGATCAGGTATCGAACTCGTGTCCTCTGCACTGGAAGGTGGATTCTTTACCACTGGACCGCCAAGGAAGACCCAGCACATTTCTTTCAGGTGCACTGCCTGTTTGCCTTCAGAGTTCTTGCATCCTTCACGGGTCCCCTCCATCTTCACTGTGCACTTGCAGCTTTATGTCCCTTCCCAGCTCTCAGGGGACTGCTGGGGTGGGAAGAGGACACCACCCTCAGGTGGAGCTCCCCCCCCTCCAAGTCACGTTCGTTCATTCATTTGTTCATCCATTCACTTTTTCTCAACATTCATGTTACTCTTCTGCGCACAGAGGGATCAAGGGAGATGAATACTTAGCTCTGCCGTTAAAGAGCCCAGCATCTTGGGCCCCCATGTTGAGGATGTGTTGGAAATGCAAGAACTCGAGGACTGGGGAAGTAGGGAGTTTTAAGTAATCGATGTGAAAGATGGTGAGTGAATGAACAGAGTGATGGAGGGTTCTAGGCTAGGATGAAGCTCTCATCCTTACGAAGTTTCTCATCTTGTTTCCAGTGGGCCCCTTCAAAACACAGCCCCTTGACTATAAATCCCCCTTGCCCAGGGATCATTCTGCAGGGCTCATGCGTCCCTGCCTCCCTTGGGAGCACTCTCCCTTGCACGTTTCAGCTGCGGGTGATCAGAGGGCAGGCTGGAGTCACTGTAGTGTGAGCGAGTGTCTCTTCCTGTCCTGGGATCTGTGAGCAGACCCAGCCCCCAGGAACACCTGCTGTCAATGTTTGGTGCGTGCTGAACAGAGGCCATTGGCTGACTTTCCCCAGACCCAGGACGCGGTGACTCCAGGAAGGACAGCACCTACCCACCCTCCTTGTGCCCTAGGGGCCGGGAGACCATATGTCAAGCCCCTTACGAACAGTGAGTCCCCCTGGGGTGGAAGTGCCCTGCAGCTGTGCCTTTCTTGTCAAGCACAGGCCTGGGAGAGCCAAAAATAGCCTGCCCTGGGACCAGAGCCGTCCAGGAAGTGGTGAGAGCGAGTTTCCTCCCTCCCTGGAGAGCCAGCCAGCATTCCTCATCCCAGGCAGCCTGGGAGGGTAGCATCCTGGGCTGGGGAGAGGTGACTGGGATCCTCAGGTTCCTGTCGCATCAGCCAGGCCCACCTTCCTCTCCCAGCTCCCTGCACCCTTTGTGCCAGAGCTGTCCTCAGAACCCCCTGCTCCTGCTCAGAAAGCCTCGCCAGATGCCATCACCAGCCAAAGGAAAGCGTGACCCAGCCTGCAAGGTTGCTTGGAGTGTGCCAGGTTCTCTCATCTCCCATTTTGCTCCCCACTGCCCCCCGCCTGCACCCCCGCCCCATTCCCTTTAGCTCCCGCTGAAGTTACTCCTCAGCGTTTCCCAGACAAGCCCATGTTCCTGCCTCGTGGCTTTTTGCTCTGGCCATTCCCACTGTGACTACTTCCTGCCTGTGGACATCCTACAGGTCCTTCAAGGATCAGCTCAGGTGCCAGGTCCTCCTGGCATCATAGGCGTTATCGTTCACCTTGGACTCTTCGGAACAAAATTCCCAAACCAGAACTGCCTGGGCAGACCTGGCCGTGAATCTCTCCAAGAAGCTGCTATGAAAAGGAGCGGGTCCCTCCCTTTCCTAGTCCGCTCACTTCTTTCTTGGTAAAACCCTTGGAACAGATGCCAGGCTGAATATGAACATCAGCGTGACGAATATGGACATCAGCGTAAACGTTCAGTTCCTGTCCCGGCGTCTCAGCTCCGTGGACTGCTCTCCCTTCCCCAGCCTCCAGCACGACCGCGTGCTTGAAGGTCCATTCATAGAATCAGCCTGTGGGGGAGCGGGTTTGCCTGGGGCGTGCCAGGTTCCACGCGTGTTCCTCTGCACCACAGCACTGCTCAACCAGGTTACCCACATCAGCCCCAGAGGGGGCAGGCCTCTGCCATGAAACCCTGGCACCCTGTTTCAGCTGGCAGGCCAGACTCTCCCGACTTCAGGCAGCTGCCCCAGGAGGTCCTGCCAAATTTGTGACAGGAAGAGTTAGCTGATGGTTGCCAGGAAAGGACCGCCTACGGGTCATGCCAACCACACACTCCTGGAGGTGGGAAACGTGGCGTGGCTTCTTGTTTTGCATCAGTAGATCACTAAGCAATCGGAGCAAGGCCCCCAGCTCTAAAGTGGCTTAGTCCGCGCACAGGAGTACCTGTTGAATTAACTTCACAGCCTGGCCTCAGATTTGAGGGGTGGGCTCTGGTGGTGCCATGGTAAAGAAGCTGCCTGCCAGTGCAGGAAATACAGGAGATTCGGGTTCGATCCCTGGGTTGGGAAGGTCCTCCTCCCTGGAGGAAGAAATGACAACCCCCTCCAGCATTCTTGCCTGGAAAATTCCATGGACAGAGGAGCCTGGGAGGCTGCAGTCCTTGGGGTCACAAAGAGTTGAACACAACTGAGCGCGCACGCTCACTCTCTCCGTATGAGAAATAGTTGTAGGAAGGAAACGACACTTTAAGAGCCCTATTGAAGTTTCCTTTAAGAATTCATGAGATTAATTGCACCCAGAGGAATAATTCCCAAACTGGGTTTTTTTCCCCCTTTTTTTAGCTAGGGAATTCTTTATTCAAACAAATTCTTAGGCAGACATCCAAAATGGAAAATGACGAAATAGAGCTTTTCTGGGTGAAGGAGATGATGGGGCTTGAAGGTCCATGCATCCCCCAGCCAGCCCCTTCTCCTGAGTATCTGAGAAAACAGCATTTAGGGAGGAAGACCTCTGCGCTGGAATCACAGATGACTTGGGTGGCTAACGGGGGAGGCACAGGACAAGTGTGGCAGAAGAACAGGTGCTGCCCACCAGTCTTGCAGAAGGTGTGCTGTGAATACTGGGGCGGCCTGGATTTGCCCAGAACCAGCCAGCTCATTCGTGAAGGCACCCCAGTGAGTCCCAAGGCCCAGGCTGCCCACACCACAGCCAGCAGGGGCACGAGAACCCATCCAAGTGTGACTTACCTGCACACCCCAGGAACTGCATGACTGATGCCTTCCCAGAATGGCATCCCTGCTCGAGTCCATGGGAACCGCAGAAAGATACAGCTCCATCCCCAGGAGAGTGCCCTCTCCCCGTGGCTGCTCTTTAGTCGCTCAGTCCTGTCTGACTCTCTTGTGACTCCACGGAGTGTAGCCCGCCAGGCTCTTCTGTCCATGGGATTTCCCAGGCAAGAATACTAGAGTGGGTTGCCATTTCCTTTTTCTCCAGGAGATCTTCCCAATCCAGGGACTGAACCCACGTCTCCTGCATTGTAGACCGATTCTTTACCACTGAGCCACCAGGGAGATCCCATCTCTCTATGTATCCCCTTAATTATTCCACGCTGCCAGGGGTGAGGCTCATCAGAAGCAGCAGTCACGTTTTAACAAGTCACAGCTTACAAGATACACTTGACTTCTTGCTGTAGCAGTCGATGGTAACTGAACAGGCATGGTCCTGTGTGCTGAGCATTTCATTTCATTTTTACAACACTCCCATGAATATTGCCCGGTTAAGAATTTTAATAATGAGAGCTAGGTACCTTTTCCCCCACATTTTTCTCAGAGCACAGCCTTGAGAGTCATTGGGCAAGAGGAGAGAGTTGCTGCTTATTTCTAGAGCAATCCTCAGGTTGCCCCTGCCCTTTATCCTCATCCTTTGTCTGATCTAATGGGCATGCTGTCCAGCTGAGGCAACCCAGCTGGTTTCTCTCTAATTCCAGCTTAATCTTTAATTGACTCCCCTGGACGGACTGAGAGCTAAAATCCATCAGGAAGAAACACAAGGCTGAATTTCACCCCAGTGCTCAGCACACTTTTGAAAGTAAATTATTTATTTCCTTCTCGAGGCAGTAAAAGCACATTTGTTTGGCTGCAACATGGGGAGGCCGTGGGGCCTGATTTTTCACTCGGTGAAAATCAAGATTTAATACTTGTGACCAAAAGCAATAAAATAGTGTTGATGGACAGAAGCTTGATATCAACATGAAATTTGCCATGGGAGCAGAAACAGGGTGGAGGGCAGTTGGAATTCCCCAACACGTATATAGATCTGATTGTAGAAGTCCTGATGCAAGGTACTCCACCAGGGGTACATCCCAGATGCTGCCGTGTGTTGTAGCATGAATCTGTCTACAGTAACTAGGCTCATCAATCAAGGAGGGAAATGAAGACAGTTACTAGGGAAGAGGTGAGACACTCGGTGGAGGCGGACGCGGTTCCCACTCACGTGGTTTTCCAGCTCAGCCACTGCACCTCTGCCCCACTCCCAACCAAACAAGGATTCTGTTTATCCAGACGGGGAGCTGCAGGGTCAGGTTTGCTCTTGTTTCGTCACCCTCTGAAAAGAAGGGTCTGTGCCTTCATCAAGGTTTGCTTGCTTGCCAGGCCTATCCAATTTGTTGACTTTTCTCAAGGGCCAGTGGTGGGAACCCAGTGCTGAGACCTAAATCTTCTTTCCAGACTATTTCTGAAGCTTCAAAGGGAGATAAAGGTCTGTCTGATAACCTCTCTCTTCAGCTGTGTTTCCACAAGTAAAGAAAAAATGAGAATTTAAAGAAGATTCCCTGGAGGATTCAACTGTCCTTCTTATTGGAGATTTATGAATAATTTTAAAAGTGCAAAATGTTCACAAAGTCTGGTTACCTTGGTGCCCTTTTCCTGAGAGATAAGATGGTATATTTATGTGAACGCATCTAGATAAGGGTGTCCGAACGCTTTGGGTTAGTGAAACTTTGATCAGAAAGTTTCTGTAAGTGCCAAGAATAATAATCTTTATTTATATATAAATTATGCACTTGTATTACTTTGTTAACATAAAAGTTAAGTTATGGAACAGACCAACACATAAAAAGAGGAGACATGAAATAAGCAGTATTTTTAAATGTCATCTAGCTAATCCTGATGGCTTCATACTATCAGTTCACGATGAAAATAGTGATATTTATTATATTATAAATGATTTTGAGTATAAATCTATATTTCATATTATTTTCTCCATGATTTCACATTTGTTGCTGATCTTTTTTGCCATTGCTTTTAACCTTGTAATATGTCTGACAAAAGTTTTGCTTAGGGAAATATGAGGCCTTAATATGAATTTTCATAAAATGTTCACACTACATTCCCACCACCCATATCAGGTAATGCAGCATACAGAAGCTTCCAGCATGGCTTCCCTTGCCGCTACCCACCCACTTTCCCCCAAAGTAATCAATCCTCTGATATCTATTAATGTGGATAACCTTTACCTGTCTTTGAGTTTTATATTCAGGTGACCCAGCAACATGGGTTTGAATCGCATGGGTAACCTTACATGTGAATACTTTTCAATAGTAAATACTACAGTGGTATATGGTCTGTGGTTGGTTGAATCTGTGGATACAGAAGGCCAGCTCTAAGTGTGCAACAATCCCCATGTTGTTCAAGTCGTCCAAGGTGACAGTCACTCAATCGTGTCTTTGTGACCCCATGGACTATATAGTCCATGGAATTCTCCAGGCCAGAATACTGGTGTGGGTAGCCTTTCCCTTCTCCAGGGGATCTTCCCAACCCAGGGATCAAACCCAGGTCTTCTACAATGCAGGCAGATTCTTTACCAGCTGAGTCACAAGGGAAGCCCAAGAATACTGGAGTGGGTAGCTTATCCCTTCTCCAGCGGATCTTCCCGACTCAGGAACTGAACCGGGGTCTCGGTTGCAGATTCCTTACCGAGGGAGCTATCAGGGAAGCCTACTGAAATTATATTGTACGTGATCCAATGTGTATGGCCCCTTTTGCTCTGCACCGCTTGTCAGATTCACCTTGTTGGGTGTGGGGGTAGGGAGTTTGTTCTCCTGCACCCCGTGGCATGATGGGTACCACCGTTTCATCATCTACTTCATCCACCATGCTCTTGGTGGATGTGTGTACAGTTGACCAGTTAGGGGCTGTCATGATTGCTGCCCTCTGTGGGCGTTACAATGCTTAAGTTTTGGTCTGCATGTGTTTCTGTTGGATGTGTACCTGGGGGTGAAAGTCCTAGGTCATCAGTATCTTCATCTTTAATAGTTCTACTCAGAGGTTGTCCAACATAGTTGGACCAATTGCATTTCCAAGTGAGCAGACTTGGAAGACATTTTCATGTCTTCAAAAACCCTTGGTATTATTGTCTTTTTCATTTTTATATCCTTTTTTAAAGGTTACTTTCCATGAACAGTTATTGCAAAATACTGGCTATTTTCCCTGTGTTGTACAATCCATCCTTGAGCCTGTTGTATATCCAGTAGTTTGCACCTTCCACTCCACCGCCATCACCCCTCCCCACTGGTAACCACTTGTTTGTTCTCTCCATCTGTGTCTGCTTCCCTTTGAATATATTCACTAGGGCTTCCCTCGTGAGTCAGTGGTAAACAACCCGCCTGCCAGTGCAGGAGACACAAGAGAGGTGTGTTTGATCCCTGGGTCGGGAAGATCCCCTGGAGGGGAGGGCATGGCAACCCACTCTGGTATTCTTGCCCAGAGAATCCCATGGACAGAGGAACCCGGCAGGCTACAGGCCATGGGGTCGCAGAGTCAGACGTGACTGACATACAGTCACTAGTTTGTTGTATTTTCTAGGTTCCGCACGTGAGTGATAGAGTACAGTATATGCGTTTCTCTGTCTGACTTATTTCACTTAGCACAGTTCTCTCCAAGTCTATCCATGTTGCTGCAAAAGGCAAAATTTCATTCTATTTTATGGCTGGGTATATTCCTGTGTGTGTGTCTGTAAATATATAGAGAGCACCTCATTTTTTGTCTTTTAACTTGAGCCCTTCTGGTGATACACAGTCCTTTGGTCAGACAAGGGGTACCCTAAGCCCTGGGCTTTACATGGCTCCCCTCCAGTGTGCCTCAGAAGGTGGAGGGGTGAAAGGGTTACCCCCTAGAGTACTAGTTGCAAGGGGCCCTGGAGTTCCCTCTGCCAAGGACCGCCAGACCACTTCTAGAGCCTGCATGTCCTGCAGAGAGTGACCCCCAAGGTGTGGCCAGAAGGTGCTGTCAGCAGTGGTGGGATGGAGCAGGAGTGAGTATGTGGAGCTTGGACCTGTGGGCTCTGGGATCTCCATGCCAGAGATGGAGAGAGAATGGAGCCCAGGGCGGGAGGAGGACCAGCAGGACCCACGGGCCAGTTCTCCGCTCACCACAAGCTCTCCCCATCACCAGCTCTCCCCCAACTACCAGCTCTCCCCCCATCACCAGCTCTCCCCCATCACCAGCTCTCCCCCTATCACCAGCTCTCCCCCATCACCGGCTCTCCCCCATCACCGGCTCTCCCCCCATCACCGGCTCTCCCCCATCACCGGCTCTCCCCCCATCACCGGCTCTCCCCCATCACCGGCTCTCCCCCCATCACCGGCTCTCCCCGCATCACCGGCTCTCCCCCCATCACCGGCTCTCCCCGCATCACCACCTCTCCCCCCATCTCCATCTCTCCCATCACCACCTCTCCCCCCATCACCAGCTCTCCCCCATCACCAGCTCTCCCCCCATCTCCAGTTCTCCCATCACCATCTCTCCCCCCATCACCGGCTCTCCCCCCATCACCGGCTCTCCCCCCATCACCGGCTCTCCCCCATCACCGGCTCTCCCCCCATCACCGGCTCTCCCCGCATCACCGGCTCTCCCCGCATCACCGGCTCTCCCCCCATCACCAGCTCTCCCCGCATCACCACCTCTCCCCCCATCTCCATCTCTCCCATCACCACCTCTCCCCCCAATCACCAGCTCTCCCCCATCACCAGCTCTCCCCCATCACCAGCTCTCCCCCATCACCAGCTCTCCCCCCATCTCCAGCTCTCCCATCACCATCTCTCCCCCCATCACCATCTCTCGCCCCATCACCGCCTCTCGCCCCATCACCGCCTCTCGCCCCATCACCGCCTCTCGCCCCATCACCGCCTCTCCTCCATCTCCATCTCTCCCATCACCAGCTCTCCCCCCATCACCAGCTCTCCCCCATCACCAGCTCTCCCCGCATCACCAGCTCTCCCCCCATCACCGCCTCTCCTCCCATCACCAACTCTCCCTCCATCTCCATCTCTCCCCCATCACCACCTCTCCCCCCATCACCGCCTCTCCCCCATCACCAGCTCTCCCCCCATCACCAGCTCTCCCCCCATCTCCAGCTCTCCCATCACCACCTCTCCCCCCATCACCAGCTCTCCCCCCATCACCAGCTCTCCCTTCATCACCAGCTCTACCCCCATCACTGGCTCTCCATCACCAGCTCTGAGAATTCCATGTTTGGTCCTGTCTTCCAAGTTCAGGTTCTCTTGAGGAGCATGGAAGGCAAAGCCAGTGGAGGTGGGCCCGGGGCGCACCTGTGGGCAGGGTCTGTGTGGGTGAGGGGCTGCTCAGCTACTGTGCCCTATGTTTGCTGGGTGTCCAGGTAGTAGGGGCTTGGGGGTGGATGATGGCGTGCAGGCAGCCGAGCCTTGGCTGGGAGATGAAGAACGTCCCCGAGTCCGCCAGTAAAAAGGACCAGAAAGTGGGCCTTAATCCTGAGGGTTTCCTGAGCCATCAGCGTAAGCAGCAGCTGGATGCTGGGGGCAGTGTTCCTCCCCCATCCTGCTGTGGCCTCCTCAGCTGCATCTTCTGGGCACTGTCAAGTCCCCCAGAAATAGAATGTCGGCCCCAGATGTAGCTTTAATTCTTTGGTGACCAAAAAAAAAAAAAAAAAGATTAAAGAGAAATAGGTGGAATTAATTAACGTATTTTAACCCAGTATAGCCAAGATATTTTCATTTCAGCAAGTGATCAACATACCGCTGTTATTGGCACGATATTTACACTGCTTTGTGTGCTAAGTTGTGAAATCCGGCGGGTAGACATGCCTGTAGTGCACCTCGGGTCACGCCAGAGACTTCGTCTCCCCTGCTAAATAGTGCAGCCCTGTGGTGAAAAGTGAAATCAGTTTGCTTTTGTCCCGCCCATGGTATTTGATGGAAGCTGTTGCTTCTGTACAGTTGGTTGTTATAAAGGTATAATTTAAAATGAGGCTATGAACATGTTTTACTTAATAATTAACTTGTTTTAAACCCTTTAAAAATGGACAGTCGATTTACAATCCTGTGTTAATTTTGCTATACAGCAGAGAGATTCAGTTACACGTACATGCATCTTTCCCGTGTTCTTTTGTATTATGGTTTGTCACAAGACGTTGAATATAGTTCCCTGTGCTCTAAGCAGGACCTTGTTGTTTATCATTCTATATATATAATTGCATCAGCTAGTCTCAAACTCCCGATCCACCCTTCCCTCACCTCTCGCTTCCCCTTGGCAACCATGAGTCTATTTTCTATGTCTGTGAGTTTAACATTTAATGTTAAGACATGTGATGAGTGTGTCTCCATTTGCACTTTTCCTGTAGATGCCTGAGGTGGTGAGTGTAAGGGGTGGGTGTGACTCGAGCAGCCGTGGTCAGCTAGAGAGACCCAGCGCTGTCCAGGCCTGTGTGTCCACGTCCAGGCGCAAGCAGGGGCCATTCTTACTCCTCTGTGGGGCCGCTCAGCATCTAGGTCTTTGCCTTTTGCGCGCAGGTAGGTGTTTTACAAAGAAGGAGATCAGAGCTGCCTTGTTCTTCTTTTGTATTCCTAGAAATGCTAATGTAATCCCTCATTCACTCAGCTTGTGTTAACTGAGCGCTCATTATGTACTGGGTGCTAGGAAGCTGTTCTAGACTCTGGGGATGCAGTGGTGAAAAGACAGAGTTCCTGCTCTCTTCAAATTTGTGTCGTTGATGAAAAGCCTGCTTGGTGGTTGTTGCTAGTAATAATAATAGTGCCACCACCAGTAGTCGACATGGCTCAAATGACACTCTGACATGTGACTTATTTTGAAGGCACTCAGGAAAAAAAAATAGCAATTATCTTGAGCCTTAGAAGATATAAGTAGTCAGCAGACACACCAGATATTCAAAGCGTCTATTAGAGGTGTTCCACTGGCTACGCTAGCGGGATGTGAGGTTTGGCTGGAAGACATGAAGAGGACTCCTTTAAGAACACCTGCTGTGAATCAGCTTTGGCCCATAAGCCAGTTTCTGGGCTGTTATCTGTGACCTGACAAATAGTCGTTTCTTGTTTACAGATGGGGGCTGGTTTCTGGGGCCTGATGGTGTTACCGACCAGGGTTCTTGCCTAGAGGCCAGACAAGAAATTTAGGCTAGGCTTTCTTGGGGCCCCTGCTCCTGCAGGGGGAAGCAAGAACAGGCAACAGGTTCCTTTGGTTGCTCCCTCCGGGAGTGTGGGTGAGCTTCCGCCCACTTACAGGAGTTCCTTATGTGTGGTGAGGGTAGGGGTGTGTCCAGGGTGTTTTGCCCACCCCTTGGGTGATGTGGTGTGCAGGGGGCTCTCGCAGTATCTTTTGCTCCTGACACTCTGTTTTAGCTCCAGGCTCTTCAAAAGTGGCAGTTGGATTTTTTGTCTCTTTGTATCTTCGGGGTCCAGAATTTGCCCCAACTGAGCATGCGCGCAGTTATTTTTAGCCCCATATAGTTGCTTTGTATGTTGTTGCTGGAGGAGGGGTGTGTCCAGGTACAAGCACTGCAGCCTAGGGTCCCAGCCTGTCTCAATGGGAAGGAGATATACACTTAATAGACAACACAGATCAGAAGTCTGCTATCATCTGCCAAATGACAAGTAAAAAAAACTGACTTAATAAATTTACATGGAAAATGTAGTACTTAAAAAGTCAAAAATCAAGTGAACTATAGAAACATTTTGTTCCACGGGGTGGTTCTACGCAAGGAGTTAAAAGGAGATGAAAACTTGGAGCTCAGTTAGGAAAATAACTAGAACCTTTATGTCTGTGTCGATGGCTTTCAGATGTGCGTGAATTCAGAGTCACCTGGAGGACTCACTACAACACACATCGCTGGTCCCCACCTCCAGAGTTTGTACTTTGTAGTTCTGGGGTGAGGCCTGGAAATCTGTATTTCTGATAGGTCCCCAGGTGCTAGTGATCAGGTCCCAGAATCACACTGAGTCTAGTCTATTTCTTTACATTGCTGTTAGACACCGGAGCTTCCCTGGTGGCTCAGATGGTGAAGAATCTGCCTGCAATGCAGGAGACCAGCGTTCGATCCCCTGGTCGGGAATGTCCCTTGGAGGAGGACATGGCAACCCACTCCAATATCCTTGCCTGGAGAATCCCACGGGCAGAGGAGCCTGGTGGGCTGGAGTCCATGGGGATGCAGAAGAGTCGGATACGACTGAGCGACTAACACTTAGACACACACGGTACCTCGTGCTTTAGTTTCACGTGGTTGATGCAAGCTTGGGCCACACACCCTATTATGCAGAACAAGGCAGGATACCATCTAATGGTGGGGGCAACAAATGCTAAGGGAAAAGCACAGCAGCTTCTGTCCGTGTTTTCATCACTGCCTTAGGCTGACCTTCGTGTGTTTGACTGAGTCACTCAGATGATCTGTGTTTCCCTGTAAGGATATTAAAATTAGGCTCTCAGTAATCTGGCCCTTCCCTTCAGCTAAAATCCTGACACACTGACCTTCTGCAAAGTCTGCTAGAAACCAGACCCACTGTGTAGCTGTTCATCCAGCTATGTGTGTTGGTTGCGCACTCGTGTCCGGCTCTTTGTGACCCCATGGACTGTAGCCCTCCAGGCTAGTCTATCCATGGAATTCTCCAGGCAAGAATACTGGGGAAGGTAGCCATTCCCTTTTCTAGGGGATCTTCCCGACCGAGGGGTCCAACCTGAGTCTCTTGAACTGCAGGCAGATTCTTTACCGTCTAAACCACCAGGGAAGCCCATGGCCTTGCATAAATTGCTCCTCTCCTGCCTTAACCCACTGCGAGGTTCGCTCTTCCACAGTGGCCCCCGTGCAGCCGCCACCTGGTGAATAAGCTCCTGGTTTTCCTGTCTTTCTCCCTCCAGACTCTTTCTTATATGTGCTTTGCGTGGACTGCTGCTGCAGCACTTGTTATATTATACTTTGTAACACACGTTGCCTGCTTACTTGGTAGACTCTTCCTGGGCATCAGACCCAGCTTCTTCAGTGTTGTAACCCCCCTTTCCCAGCTGATGGACTGCACAATTCGATGCTTTAGTGACAGCATCCCAGATTTCTCAGTCTATGCAAGTAAGTAGCGTGAAATCACAACCAATAAAGGGAATGCAGAGTGTTCAAAGAACTGATATTTGGAAAAGAGTTGCAGAGTCATGGTGCAAATAAGATAATAATGAGGATTCCTGAGATTTCCACTACATTACTCTGCATCCCAGTCAAGCCCAAATCTAACTCTGCTGACATTAATTGTTTCATGGAGGAACCAAAGTGTTATTCATCTGCGAATAGAAAGCAATTTGCTGATACCAGCCCAGGGGTATGAGTGAGTATTATAAAATCGTTATCCATAAGCATCCGTAATCTCCTTTATATTTTGGCCACAGTTGATAGGTTATCAAGAGAGTCAGAGGACTGGTGTCTGAAGCCTCAGCTCCAACAGAATCACTTGGGAAAATATTTGATGAGACAGTAAAAAGATTACAAGAATGAAAATTTCTACCATTTACCTAGAAAAAAGTAGCTGCAGAACTGTAATCATCTAGAATATTTCAAAATCCATTATCAGAGGGTCTGTGATCTCTTATGTGTATTTTCAATTACAGTGCTTATCACTTCTATGCTACACATACAAAAATTTAAAAAATCATACGGGATGGGGAGGACAGAGATTTAAGCCAAAGGAAAGCAGGGTTGGGGGGTGGTGAGGGGTGTTTGTTTTTTTCTTTTTAAGAGACAAGCGTCGGCCAGGGCACTATTTACAGTGTTGACAGGAGAAAGCAGAGTTTATTTTGAAGAAATTGTGGTGTGCTACAGTTTTGTGAAATGCTTGGCTATGTTTTGTCTTTTTCTCTAATTCATTGCCTGAGATAAAACGATAGCTATTATTAAAAGAGGAGGATGTCCAGGGGAAAGAATGAAGGGAAGGGACAGTTAGGGAGTTAACTGCTGTACACACTGCTGTGTTTAAAATGGATAAGCAACAAGGACCTACCGTGTAGCACAGGGGACTCTGCTCAGTGTTGTGTGCAAGCCTGGATGGGAGGGAAGTTTGGGGGAGAATGGATACATGTATATGTATGGCTGAGACCCTTTGCTATCTACCAGAAACTATCACAACATTGTTAATTGGCTATACCCCAATACAAAACATAAAGGTTTAAAAAAAATTTTTTTTAAAAAGAGGATGGCAGGGTTATTCATCACTGTCTGTCCTAGGACTGGGCACATTAGTGCCCCCTGCCAGCAGCCCCATGGCAAACTTGGTTTCCTGGTGCCCCCTTCTTGACTCACCTGTTCTCAAACTCGGGATCCAGTTATACTTCATCTGCCTCTGGGAGTCCCTGAGGCACTGTTCTTACCTCTGGCTCTTTCCTACATGTATTCAGTTGTACTTCCCCAGTGGCTTAGACGGTAAAGCCTCTGTCTACAATGCGGGAGACCTGGGTTTGATCCCTGGGTCGGGAAGATCCCCTGGAGAAGGAAATGGCAATCCACTCCAGTACTATTGCCTGGAAAATCCCATGGACAGAGGAGCCTGGTAGGCTACAGTCCATGGGGTCGCAAAGAGTCGGACACGACTGAGTGACTTCATTTTCACTTTCACTTTCATACATTTACAAACGCCAATGGGACCTCTCCACTTGGACGGCAGCCTTAAAAGAAGAGAAGAAGACAAAGATCCCTCAACTAAACACGTGTGCTTTAACCCACCTCTCTTTCTGGATCTTTCCTCTTATGCAGACATGCCTTGATCAGCCCCTTCCCACTGCTTTTGCTCTTGCTTGCAATGCCTCCCAACCCCTCTGGAATGGGGCTCTCAAATGCCAGTGCCTATAGAAACCAGGGAGAGAGTTTGAGTGTGTGATGCTGGCAGGGGTGGGGTGACAGTGGCAGCTGACAATTCGCTTCGGTGTTAGGGAGCGGTAGGGCCTGGAGGGGACAGGTGCCCTGGCTGAAGCAGGGCAGCTCCCGTCCACCCTTGTGGTTGTTGTTGGGTCACTCAGTCATGTCAGGCCCTCTGCGACCCCATGGACTCTAGCCTGCCAGCCTCCTCTGTCCGTGGAATTCTCCAGGTAAGAACACTGGGGTGGGTAGCCATTAGCTTCTCCAGTGGATCTTCCCGACTCAGAGATTGCACCTGTGACTCTTGGATTGCAGATGCATTCTTTATCACTGAGCCACCAGGGAAGTCCCCTGGCCATTGGCCATCCTTACCATCTAAGAATGTGCAATCCCCGACCCAGGGTTACCGGATTGCTTTGTTTTTAAAGATAATGTAGGATCTATTTCTGTGTTTTGAATCACCTGATTTTATAAGTGATAATGTTGTTTGAAATGAAAAGCATCAGCATCCTTGGGATTGTATGAACACACTGCTGTATTTAAAATATATAACCAACAAAGGCCTACTGCATAGCACAAGGAACTCTGCTCAGTGTTCCTACATGGGAACCTACATGGGAAACCTCAGTAACCTACATGGGAAAAGAATCAGAAAAAGGATAGATAAGTGTGTATGTGTAACTGAATCCCTTTGCTGTACGCCTGAAACTAACACAACGTGGTTAATCAAGTATGTTCCAACATAAAATAAAAATTTTTTTAAATTCCAAAAAAAGCATCCTTTGGCCTAACATTGAATAGCTCAGTATCTGTCAGTCCTTTGTGAACCTCAGCTGCCAGTTTGCAATCTCTGATTTAGAGATACCCAGTGCTATCTGGCGGAGAAGGCAATGGCACCCCACTCCAGTACTCTTGCCGGGAAAATCCCATGGATGGAGGAGCCTGGTAGGCTGCAGACCATGGGGTCGCAAAGAGTCAGACACGACTGAGCGACTTCACTTTCACGTTTCACTTTCATGCATTGGAGAAGGAAATGGCAACCCACTCCAGTGTTCTTGCCTGGAGAATCCCAGGGATGGGGGAGCCTGGTGGGCTGCCGTCTATGGGGTCGCACAGAGTCGGACACGACTGAAGTGACTTAGCTTAGCTTAGCTTAGCGCTATCTGGTAAACCAAAGGTAGGGTCTAAAATTGTCTGATAGCTATATTATAAAAAATAAAAAGGAAGAGGAGCAGTTCATTTTAATTTGTTTAATTTAACCCAGTATTTCTCAAATATTTCAACATGGAATCAATAGGAAACAAAATGCTAGTGAGATACTTTGCATTCTGTTTTTGCACACTGAGTCGTTGAAGTCTGGTGTGTGCTTTATACTTTTGATGCATCTCAACTGCATGAACCCCATGTGACTACTGGCTATTGATCATCAGAGCTCTGGTGGTGAAGGACAAGAATTAATTACATACATACAAAATAAGGTGAGAGTTTATTCATTATGCTTGCGTTATTGTTCAGTCGCTGAGTCATGTTGGCCTCTTTGCAACCCCACAGACTCTAGCACACCAGGCTTCCCTGTCCTTCACCATCTTCCAGAGTTTGCTCAAACTCATGTCCATTGAGTCACTGGGTGATGCCGTCTAACCATCTCATCCGCTGTTTCCTCCTTTTCCTCCTGTCCTCAATCTTTCCCAGCATCAGGGTCTTTTCCAATGAGTCAGCTCTTCACATCAGGTGGCCGAAGTGTTAGAGCTTCAGCATCAGTCCTCCCATTGAATATTCAGGACTGATTTCCCAAGCTTAGAGCTATGCTTGCTTGCATAGAGCTAGATAATTTGAATCTTAGGATAAACCAAAGTAGAAGAAGAACTCTTGAGAATGATGAGTCTAAAAATGACAAAGAACTGTGTGGAAAAATTCTGGGTGGCACCAGAGTGATCAATTACAGACTTTCAAAGGCCCCTCATGCCTGGCTGATGGGATTTTTTTATAGGACTTTCCTACTCAGAGCTCTGCTTGTCACACAAGAGTTCACAGCTGATGTTTGAATTCACACTTCAGGGTGGGGTTACACTTTGGATTGTTACAATGCTGTTGCCCTTCTGAAATGTCAGGGTGAGCATTTGTCCTTAAGCAAATTTAAAACAAAGCGAATGTCACAGAAGTCAGTGTAAAATGGGGATGAATATTCTGAATTCAGTGATGACTTTGTCATTCAATCAAGATTTAGCAAATATACTCACTGCTAAAGAGGAACATTTCCATTCAATATTTACTTTCACTGTAGTTTCCTGTTGGGGAGCAGAGCCCAGCAGCTGTTGTCAGCTTTGGCCTAGAGAAGATGGTGACCACTAGTGAACCCTTTCTGAGCCCCAGCTCCATGTTTTTTAGGTTTTCTTATGTCTCCATCCATGGGACATTCGAGAATATACTGAGGCTGCAAATACGGAGGTCATGATGGTCAGACATTGGCATCTTCCAAAAGTAAAGACAGTGACAGGGCACAGAGTGAAACGTTCTGGACACACTGTGCTTTCCTCGGGCCTCTGTCCTCCTAGTAAAGACCCAGGTCTGGTCATTTTTGCTCCTTTGCTACTGGAGAAAACCAGGGACAGTCTGGCAGTGTCTCTTTATTTTTAATGTTGATTTGGTAATTTGTTTGCACCAGGTCTCAGGAGTGGCCCACAGGGTCTGTAGTTGCAGCATGAAAACTCTTACTATGGCATGTGGGGTCTAGTTCCCTGCCCAGGGAGTGAACTCAGGCCTCCTGCATTGGGAGCTTGGAGTCCCTGTGCTTGGAAACCACCAGGGAAGTCCCAGTATGAGTTTCCCAGTACTGTCTGCCGTACCTGTTTATCTTGCGTGTAATAACCTTATACACATAAGTAACATAAACGATACTCACCATCAGAAGACACTTACCATCAGTGCTTTCCAGGAGCCTTTGGTTGCATCTCTGGTAAGTCAGGGCAGTGGCAAAGTCAAGAATATCATTCTGGGTTGAACTGACAACGCTGTTGGAACGGCCGTCCTGGCGGTTGGTGGGGGCAGCTGCCATTGCTGTGGCATGTCCCCGTGTCTTAAACCCAGGGCATGGGTCTGACTTTCCCACGTTCTCTCAGCTGATAAGAAGCGGGAGTCAGGGACCTTGAAGTCACCCCAGGCCCTCAGAGAGGTGGTGTTTCCCCGTCTCTGCGCCATCTGTCCCTTCTCCTGGGCCCCTCTAGGTTTCAGCCTGGCTCATCTCCTGTGCGTGGCGCTGGTGGGAAGAGGAGGAATCAGGTACTCTGCTCTTGTGCGGGGAGGCCCTTTCCCCCAATCGTCCCGGGACACACGCTGGTCTCCGCGATCGCGTTAGTGCAGGCATGTCCGTCAAGGTGAACAGTTTCAGCTGGCTTTGAGCCTTATGAGTTGTGGTGATGATTTAGTTGCTAAGTCGTGTCCGACTCTTGTGACCCCACGGACTGTAGCCAGCCAGGCTCCTCTGTCCGTGGGATTTCCCAGGCAAGAATACTGGAGTGGGTTGCCATTTCCTTCTCCAGGGGATCTTCCCAACCCAGGAATCGAACCCAGGTCTCCTGCATTGCAGGCAGAATTCTGAATTCTAGAGGAAGTATTTCATAGTGATACACTTGGTGAAGGAGAAAGTTGCAGGGCACTTGGAGTTTGAGGTTACCCCTCTGAACATTTTTATAGAATGATTAAAATTTGAAAACTAATTTATAGAGAAAATGATTTCGAGTGGAAATTGAGACCTAATAGTTGCTTCCTTGGAAATGGCTTAGAAAGTGGATAGTAAAACAACAGAGAGCAACAGTGGAACTTGACTGCATCTGGTCTCCTGATAAATGCGCGTTGATTATCTCACCAAATGCCAGACGCTTAAAAGGCAAGGCCTTTCTTCATTTAGCTGACCTGGTGCTATGGTAAGCAGCCTGCTAGGTTGGCCTCCAATAAGCCCTGCCTCCTGGTATTCATGCCCTCCCATGGTGAGGGTGAGTAGTGATGACCTGTGACTTCTAAGGTCAGGTCATAAAAGATGCTGCTGCTTCTGCCTTGCTTTCTGGAATCACTTGCTCTGGGGCAAAGCTGGCCACATGTTGGGAGGACTCTTCTATGCGGAGAACTGAGGCCTCCTCCTAGCTGCAGTGTGCCCTTGCCAGCCATAATGAGTGAACTATCCTGGAAGCAGATCTTGCAGCTACCGTCAAGCCTTCATATACTTGCAGCCCTGGCTAATGTCTCTTTTTTTTTTAATTTTTAAATTATTTATTTATTTATTTGGTTGTATCCAGTCTCAGTTGCCAGGCATTATCTTAAGACCTTTGCAAATATGAACCTCTTAACCCTCATAACAATCCTTTGAAGTAGGTACTGTTGCTGTACCCATTTTATCCATGTGGAAACTGAGGCCCAGAGATGCCTTGCTCAAAGTCACAAAATTTGTAAAAGGCTGAAGTAGGATTTGAATTAAGCAGTCTGAGCAGAGTCTGTGTTCTCAACAAGTACGTTGTATTGTCCTTTTAAAGGAACCACCTTCTTTCCAACTGTTTTTCCAAAACAGTTTTAGGAAATCAGTTCTGAGATCAGGTGGTTGATGAAGGGCAGGATTAAGACCTAGGATGGGGAGGAACTGGATGCTGAACTCACCCAGGATTGGGGGTGGGGGGAGGCGTGGCGTTTGGGTGGAGTGGCTTCGATAAATCCTTCTCTAAGCCTCTGTCCACTCTACTGTAAAGCTAATAGCAGTTCCTATTGGGGACTTTTTTTTAGGGTTAAATAAGATAAAGTATGGAAGGCCTCTAGCTGGGGGTGGCGGGGATCAGCACACCTGAGTTGCTGTCTCTCGCCCAGCACCTTCTGTTTGCCATTGCCAAAGTGAGACTCGCTCATCTGACTGCTGTCTGCCCTGGTCCCTGCAGCTTTGCTCTTGGCCTGGATGCCGCCTGCTCTCTGAGCCCACGTGACCCCAGCTCTCCCATCTGGTACACTGCCCTGAATTCCCACATAGGAGAAATCAACTTCCTGATCATCCGCTGACCTTCATTTCTAGGATGCAGACTAATAACAGCGAACCATTTCCTGTGCTTAATTACATTATTCACAGTGCTCTGCAGAGTGGGCGGTTTGGAACCCCAACCACTAATTACAGAGTAGTTGGGAAGACAAAAATGAAACAGAGGAGAAGGGTTTTGGTGGCTCTGTGAGTTGGGCATTCTGAAGCCAGAGGTAGTTCTGTTGGGTGTACAGCTATTCCTGGTCTTTGTGGGAAATTGGGTCCAGAACCCCCTATGGATACTAAATTCTGAAGGTCCCCAGGTCCCTTGGATGACCCCTGGATCCAGGGTCCCACGTCTGCAGACTCAGCCATCAGCAGATTGTAAACGTAGTACACGATCAATACACGGCTGATTGAGGCTGGTTGAGGTATGGGATTGGCAGGTATAGAAGAGTGAAAGTGTTAGCCCCTCAGTCACGTCTGACCCTTTGCAACACCATGGACTGTAGCCTGCCAGGCTCCTCTGTCCATGGGATTCTCCAGGCAAGAATACTGGAGTGGGGAACCTATCCCTTCTCCAGGAGATCTTCCTGACCCAGGAATGGAAGTGGGGTCTCCCACATTGCAGGCAGATTCCTTAACGTCTGAGCCACCAGAGAAGCCCAGGGCCCATCATATTTGGAGATTCAGGGACAGTGCCACAAGCAGTGGAAAGTGCCGGGCGTGGAAGCCACCCAGATGACATCCCAGGTCCATCACCTTATGATATGAGACTTTGGACAAGTTGTGTAACTTCCCCAAGTAGAATCATGACGCTGGCCTCATTCATTCCTTGTGAGGTTCCCTTTCTCTTTATGATGACTGTATATGAGCTAGTGTCATAAACAGCTAATGGTTGGGCGTTAAAAGCTCACATAAGAAACCCCTCTACCTCACAAAGGAAATAAAGGATAATTTCAGATCAAAACAGTATTGCCCAAGGCATTCCAACAGGCAGCTCTAGAAATGCTGCTGACCTGTGCGGTCCATGGAGGTACCTAGTGGGAGGTCAGCCTTGGATACTTAGACCAGCCTAGCTGGGGGCGTAGAGGTTTACTCTCTTCTTGTCTGTTTCTGACCCTGAATAAGAAAAGTAGTTATGCACCCTACCAGCTTTTCGTTAAAAATCTTGTACATCTTTTATATAAGGTAGGTGGGAAAAAATGTTTTGCAAAGAATATAGTACGCATTCACAATTAAAGACACAAAATAAGAAAAATCAGAAAAATCTGGACAAGTTAGAAAAAGTAGGGAGCTTCTTATTCTGATTTTCAAAAAGTCTTAAAAGCTATGGTGAGCATGACACTTCATTGAGGAACCTCAGGAAAAATTTCAGGATGCTTTTGTTTCTTCCGTTCATTATCACATTGGATGTTCTAGCTACTTAATAAGACAAGAAAAAACGGGAGTGTAAAATCAGGAAAGAACAAAGAAAATTGCCCATATTTGCAGATGATATGATTGTCAATGTCAAAATGGAGAATCTGTAAACTATTAGTAAGAAGTTTGATAGATATAAGATCTTTGTACAAAAATCAATAATGTTCCTATAGATTAACCCAAACCAAGTAGAAAAAGTTTTTTGTTGTTGTTTTAAAAGGACATTTACACCAGCAACAAAAGCCAAAAAGTACATTAGGAAAAAAATTGACAAAAATAAGCGAGACCATAATGGACAATATTATTAAAAAAAAAAAACCCATTGAAGGGCTTCCCTGGTGGCTCAGCGGTACAGAATCCACACGGGGTCCATCCCTGATCTGAGAAGATCCCACCTGCCAAGGAGCAACTAAACCCACGGCCCACAACTATTGAGCCTGTGCTCGAGAGCCCAGGAATCGGAACTACGGAGCCCGCGTGCCACAACTGCTGAAGCCCACCTGCCCCCGAGCCTGGGCTTGAGAGCCCAGGAATCGAAACTACGGAGCCCACGTGCCCTGAAGCCTCTGCTCTGCAACAGGAGAAGCCACCCCAATGAGAAGCCTGTGCACCCCAAGCAGAGAGCACCCCCACTCTTTACAACTGGAGAAGAGCCCACACAGCAAGGGAGACTCAGCACAGCTAAAAACTCAAAACCCCAAATTTAGACCTTTGAGGAAGAAAAGAACAAACCTTTAAATAGAAGTTGATTACATTAAAATTAAAACCTTCTTAATAATATACACTGAATTAAAAGGCATCATGTGAGATGATTATACCAGTCATCTGCATAATTAGTCAGGAATTAATATGCAAAATATGTGAAGAATTTCTACAAATCAGTAAGTAAAAGGTTATGCCATAGAAAAATGGGTACAGAATGAGAGCGTGGAGAAATCAGAGGCAGGAAAACTGAATGGACAGTAAGCATTAAAAATGGTCCGACTCACCAGTATGAGGCTTCCCTCATAGCTCAGTCGGTACAGAACCTGCCTGCAGTGCAGGAGACCCAGGTTCGATTCCTAGGTCGGGAAGATCCCCTGGAGAAGGAAATAGCATCCACTCAAGTATCCTTGCCTGGAGAATCCCATGGACAGAGGAGCCTGACAGGCTATAGTCCTTGGACATGACTTAACGACTAAACCACCAAAACTCACCAGTAGTCAGGGAAATGTAAATTAATAACACAGTGAGATATAATCCCACACATCTCAAATTTTGAATTTAAAATCTGGCAAAAGTTAAAATCTCAAAATACCAGGAGCTGCCAAAAAAGTTTTTCATACAATGCTGCTGGGAATGAAAATTGGGTAAAGTCACTTTGGAGAGTAAGTAGCAGTTTCTACTACAAATAACCAATTCCACATTTATAGATACACTCCAGAGAAAGTCCATCTACAGACTGATTCCAGAAGAAATCCAGCATGTGTACATGAGGAAATATATTTGTGTAACGGTGTTTGCTATAACATTCCTCGTGAGAGTTAAAAATTGAAACTGATCAAATATGCATCATTTAGGAAATGGATAAAGTATTTTGTACGTATAATATAGAATTAGTCTATAGCAATTAATGAGTTAGCTAAATCTGTATATCTTATTGCTGAGTCAGAAAAGTTGCAGTCAAGTAGTATTATGTTTATGTAAATTTTTAAAAATAGCACTTTTGTAAGAGAGAAGGAGAAATATTGTGTGACATGCCTTATATGCATAATCTAAAAAGAAATGATACAAATGAATTTATTTACACAACAGAAACAGACTCACAGACCTAGAGAACTTATGGTTACCAGAGGGGAAGGGGAAGGGATAATTAGAGAGTTTGGGATGGACACGTACACACTGCTCTAAATAAAGTGGATAACCAACAAGGACCGTAGTGTGCGGCACAGGGAACTCTGCTCAGTGTCATGTGGCAGCCTGGATAGGAGAGGGGGTTGGGGGAGAGTGGATACATGTATATGTATGGCTGAGTCCCTTCTTGTTCACCTGAAACTGTCATAACATTGTTAATCGGCTCTACTCCAATTTTTTAAAAAGTGCAAAATTTTAAAAAATGTGTGAAATAGTAGGGTTAGGGTTAGGGAAGCCTGGTGCTGCAGTCCATGGGGTCACAAAGAGTCGGACACAACTGAGCAACTGAACTGAATAACATAAGTACCAAAATTATAAAATTATACGTGGGAAAGTCATGTAGGAGATTATAAAAGCAGTCTTCCCTGGGAAGGAAAGGTGAGAGGTTTGGACCGAGCTGAAGTAAAAAGGAGGCTTCAACTCTGTCAAGTTTTCTTTAAGAAAAATAGAATGAAAAGGAGAGGCCTGAGAGCAGTAGTAGAAAATATTATCAGCATTTGTTAGATTTAACCTCGCTTGTGTCTTGGTAACTGTGTGCAGTGTTTATATGTTCAAAATACTTGTGAAAGCAGGAGCCATCAGCACCCTTCAGGTCTGCCCAAAGGAGCAGTGTGGAAATGAGTCCCTTGCTTCGGGGCGTGTCCCTGCTCACAGGGAGCTGTTATGCACGGGACGGCTGCCTGTGCCCACATGTGTACAGGCTTGTATTTGTTGATCAGCTGGTGTTGCCTTGGCAACTTGGCATGCCCTGTCATCTGCTGAACTGAGGGCAGGTGAATGACTTTGCATATCAGCTGTTTATTTCCTTCTGAGGGATTCAGTCTAAAGCAAGGGCGATCAGCCTGTCTTTTTCCCTGAGCCTTCTAAATAGGCAGAGTTTCCCTGGTGGCTCAGATGGTGAAGAATCCACCTGCAATGCAAGAGGCTCAGGTTCAATCCCTTGGTCGGGAAGATCCCCTGGAGAAGGGAATGGCTACCCACTCCAGTATTCTTGCCTGGAAAATTCCATGGACAGAGGAGCCTGGCAGGCTACAATCCATGGGGTCACAAAGTGTCGGACGCAACTGACTAAGCAACAACAATAACATGCTTTAGAGACTGCAGGGGTGAGATGCTGTATTTGCATTGTAGACCCTCTTTTCCCAACACTGGGGGCGCCACAGGGAGAGGAGGGGTGTGGGACTCAACCCCTGCAAATGTCACAGGATGCTGCCTAGTTACTGCTATAGGGTAGATTCCTATCTCTGGTTGCAGTGGTCCATGAGAACCTCCTGGCTTGACTTGCTCCTTATCCAGCGCGGACTTCCGTGGGGAGATACCAGTCCTTGCCGCTCAGCCTCCTGGGCCCGCTGGCCTGCTGTGTGCCCAGTTCTTCCTGCCTGTCCTTGTAGTGATTGAGCCCCATGCTAGGAGCTGAAGGACAGAAACTGTTGTGAGAAGGATTGAATGAATGCTGGTTAGGCTCTTGATCTCAGGTAAACCTCCAGGGAAACATCTTGGTGGGTTCAAGGCTGCATAAAGTGCCACTACATAAACATATGTACTTTAAAATATATATATTTATTTTTAATTGGAGGATAATTGCTTTACAATCTTGTGTTGGTTTCCGCCATACATCAACATGAATCAGCCATAGGTATACACATTTCCCCTCCCTCCTGAACCTTCCTCCCGCGTCCCACCCCATCCCACCCTCTAGGTTGTCACAGAGCACTGAGCTGGGCTCCCTGTGTGATACAGCAGCTTCCTATTGGCTATCTGTTTTACACGTGGTGACGTATATATTTCAATACTACTCTCTCAATTCGTCCCACCCACTCACTCCTTCCCCTGCTGTGTTCGCAATCTGTTCTCTGTCTTCCTTTCTATTTCTGCCCGGCAAATAGCTTCATCAGTATCATTTTTCTAGATTTTATATATATATATGCGCATTAATATATGATATTTGTTTTTACATGTGTACTTTTTATCAAAACAGAAGGGTTCAAATTCTTAGATTGTAAAAGCTGGTCATGTGAAGGATTTCTGGCTAACCTGACCATCCTTCCAACCAATGGTTACTGAGTTCTTTCTATCTGCCTTTAAAAATGGGAAGGTCCGAGTCCAGGGTGGTGCATGAATCCTTTTCTGTTAGCCAGGTTGGCACTTCACTCCACCCCGAGAGGCACTCAGTCAGTATAGCCCCTCTATCCCCCTTATAAGGGTCATCAGAGTGTCCCCTTTTCCAGCCACACTTCTGAGACCATCCCACAGCGCCCTTGGGTAATTGATGAGTCAGTCTTGAGCCCTTAGCTGCTAGGACTTGGGATCTTAAGCCAGTGAGGACATGGAGATTCTTAACCCGTGGGGCAGACCTGTGGTTTTCCCATCAGTATTAACCCGGATGCACATTCCCAGGGCAAGAAGGTACTGCCCTGTCACCACTGCAGACCTCAGTCCTGGTGCAAGACACCAAGAGTCGAGAGGCTTCCGATGCACTCTGCCCAGTGCCATTCTGCAAAGGCGCGTGAACAGAGCACTTGCTCCCTGTCTGGGCAGAGGGGTGCATTTTATGCGTCTGGTAACAGGTCTTAAAATTCTTTCAAGTCAAGTATTGGGAGCAGCATAGCGTGAACATATTTAATTCCTTTTCTCTTTTTATTAAGGAAAACCACTATTAACATGTAACTGGAGTCTCTTGGTCCCTATCTGACATTCTGAGAGCGTCCCTTCTTACTGGTTATAGCCTTTCAAGCAATCTTATGTGCGTGACGCACGCTTGGTAAGTGAAGAGCTGCATAGAATAGCTCCTCCCAGAAATTGATAATAGTGATTGTCTCTCTGGAAGGGTCAGGACTGGGCAGGAGACTCCGTTTTTTATTGAATATCTTGCTTGCATTTGAATTAAATTTTCCCGAAGGTGTACCGTTTTCAATTAAGTGAACTTGGTTAATTAAAAAGCTCTTTTGTTGTAAGAATGCAAGGGGTGCCTATGCTGAGAATATTGCATGTACTAAATAGAGACTCTGCACTGCCATCTGCGCTCCCGTGCCCCTGTTCCTATACTAACCAGCTTTGTGGCGGAAACAGCTACTGAAACATCTGGAGTCTAAGTTCTTGAATCTGTAAAGAGGGGGTGGGGCACTTGCCTATCCTCACAGTGTATCCTAAAGGTGGGATGAGATATGTTTATCCCTCTTTCCGTGTTTAAATTGCACTGGTAGCCTTCCTCCAGATCGCGTGTCCTTGGAGAGTGGGAAATGCTTCGTGTGCACCTTTGCATCCTTCCAGCCCCACTGCATGCTGTGTAACTTCCTGATGGGAAGGGGCCTTGTGTCGCGTTCTTTCCTGATACACCTCTGTGCCTGGAACAGTGCCTGGCGTGGTGTGGGCGCGGCGTCAGTGTTTATTCAGTGAATGCATGCGTGCGTGCGTGCTCCATAGGGATTCAACTCATGGTGCTTGAGGCTTGAACACCGATTTGCTGACATCATTTCCACACAGCCTGTCTCATCTGCAGAGTTTAGCATCAATAGATGTCCTTGGCTCCAGAGAATATACAGTCCTTTTGCTTAGTTTCCATCATCTGGCCCATCATACATTAATCTTAAGTGAAGTCGCTCAGTCGTGTCCGACTCTTTGCAACCCCATGGACTGTAGCCTACCAGGTTCCTCCATCCATGGGATTTTCCAGGCAAGAGTACTGAAGTGGGTTGCCATTTCCTTCTCCAGAGGATCTTCCCAACCCAGGGATCGAACCTGGGTCTCCTGCATTGCAGGCAGACGCTTTACCCTCTGAGCCACCAGGGAGCCACACTGATCTTGGCATCACCTAGCCCTTCTGCCTGCCAGCATTAAGCGCTGTTGGTCATGGTTTCCCTCTCATCATTCCTTCAGCAGTTGCTCTGTTATTTTCTCTGCTCTACTGATGAGGAATCCCAGAGCTTGTGGGAAGGGCTAGGGGTTGGTGAGTGAGAGCAAGACCAAACCCAGTACTGACAAGCAGCGTGAGCACCCCAGGTCCCCTGGGATTCACAGAGACAGGGCCAGAGGGTAGCATCTAGTCAGATCACAGCCCTTGCCAGTTGGCTCTGGCAGAGCGGCGCCGCGGTTGGCATCCCCTGGCAGTGCCACCCATTATCATTGCACAGCTGGGCCGGGGACCAGCCAGCTGCACGGTTCCTGTGAGAGTCATGTTCTCACCTGCTCCACAGCTGGAGCTGTCAGCCTCTATCTCAGATTCCTGATGATCATCCATATTAACTGAAATGCGCTGGATGGGCAAGTGCATTGCAGTGTGGTACCTGGGCCGCCTCGGGCACTTCATGTGAATGCAGATTCCTGGACCCTTCTAGGAGAAGCTCTAGGGGAGCAGGGTAGAGAGGCTTGGGAAGCACCAGATTTGACAAGCTCCAGATTCTGACTCATGGGAGAGGTTGACAGTTATGCTGGAGTAGAGGAGAGTCTGGCATTCAGAGCTGGCCCGACCCGAGTGTGAGTCAAAACTCTGCCACCCGCCAGCTGGGTGGCTCCGGGCATGCAACTCTGCTGGCACCTCTGTGTCTTCCTCCATATGAGAGGGATGGTGATGCTGGTGTCTGTCTCACAGAACTTCTAGGATTGAGTGAGTGTGTGTGAGGTGCCATCCGTGTGTCTGCCCTGCAACAGGCACTTATGAGTGTTAGTTGGTGACGCAGTGGTGATGTGCTGATGCTGACCACCCTGGGGGCAGAGTTTCCGTAACTCTGCTCCAGCACATCCCCAGCTCAGATGCCTGAGCGGGGATGAACTCTGGATGAATTGTGGGCCACTTTCTGACAACCTGAACAATAAAGACTAGAGACATAGCTCCTTGGATTAGCTGTCACTGTTGTCTGTGTGCCACAAACTCCCCAAAGCGATTTTCAGGGAAGACTTGACTGTAGCAGAGGATGGATGCTTTTGATTTGGAGGGAAAAAAATAAGGTTGTTTTTTTTTTTATGTGGACCATTTTTTTTTAAGTCTTTATTGAATTTGTTACATTATTGCTTCTGTTCTATGTTTTGATTTTTTTCTGCCATGAGGCATGTGGGATGCTAGCTCCCCAGCTAGGGATCAAACCTGCACCCCCTGCATTAGAAGGCGAAGTCTTAACCACTGGATCACCAGGGAAGTCCCTGATTTGGGAATATAAAGCAGCTGCAGCTGCAAAAGCATTCGCAGGAGTGTCCTCTCCTTTGCCTGTTAAATGCATTAGTCCCAGCTGAACCGTGATGATTTTTCTTATGTTAAAACATCTTTCTTTTATTTTGTGCTCTGGGAAAATCAGATTCTAGATGCATCCAAGGCTTGCATTTGAGTGCTTCCCTAAAGCAGGGGTATTTGGCAATAGGTAAAATAACATGGAAAGCGTGATACATGGTTCTGAGCCCAGAAATGTTGGAAATTTCTTTTTTGACCCCAAGTAAACAGTGATGCCTTAATTTGCTACAACTCACTAAGGTGCAGCATATTAAAGGCCAAGTTCATGAGGTTTGCATTCTGTTTACTTTAGATACAGCCTAGTTCAGTAACTAGCCCAGTTTTCTTCTGGCAATTTGGAGAGAGCAGTATACAAAATTCCAAAGAATGATTTGCTCATTTGGAGAAGGGAGCCTCCAAAATGTGATTGGTCTTTGAAAAATTAATAGAAAGCCACCAAGGTCACTCTGCAGGTTGGTCATTTGCAGGTTGGTTAAGAATCCACCTGCAGTGCAGGAAACCCAGGTTCCACCCCTGGGTCAGGAAGATCTCCAGGAGAAGAAAATGGCAACCCACTCCAGTATCCTTGCCTGGTGAATCCCATGGACAGAGGAGCCTGGCAGGCTACAGTCCGTGGGTCCGCACAGAGTCCAACATGACTGAGCGACTATAGCACCACCCCCACGTGGAAATGAACCCATCTGTGTGTTAATGCCCCTGGCTTGGAACTGCCACTAGCCCAGAGCTCAGGACTTGGGTTTGGCAGTGCAGGAATGACCACGTGTGGTCAGTTCGGGGGCAGCCAGAAATCGATGGCCCACCTGTCCCTGTCCTGAGCAGGTGCATGGGCCCATCATCACGACATCCTGCGTGGCTGCGTGTGAGTATGTTTGAACTCGTGGTGGGTCTGGGGTATAGCCCGGAGCCCGGCCTCCAGTTGTCCTCATGTTTCAAGGCAAGCCTGAGAGTGACCTGCGTGGAGGAACACGCATTAGGCTTAAGCACCTGTCTGAGCTTTGGTGCTACCTATTTAAAGGAGCGGCTTTCCAGGTGATGCTGGTATTAAAGAACCTGCCTGCCAATGCAGGAAACAGGAGAGATTCAGGTTTAGTCCCTGGGCAGGGAAGATCCCCTGGAGGAGGAAATGGTAGTCCACTCCAATATTCTTGCCTGGAGAATTCCGTGGACTGAGGAGCCTGGCAGGCTATAGTTCATAGGGTTGCACAGAGTCAGACACGACTGAAGTGACTTAGTGCATGTGCACACACACACATTTAAAGTAATCCTCAGAAATGCCATCTGCCCTGCACCTGGAAATTTGGGGGAGCTCCCACCCTGTGAAGAGTGGAGTTTGGGCTCAGTCTTGCCCACTGGGGAGCCAGTTACTAGCTAGCCCGTTTCCAGGCAACCCTGAGGGAGTTCCCAGCCTCACTTGCTGGATAATCCTCTTGTGTCTCTGTTACCCTTGCCTGTTTAAGGGTAGCCTGTCCATGTGGGGGAAAGAACACGAGCCATTGTGGTCCAGTGGTTAAAACTCCAAACGTTCAAGGCAATGGTCGGGGAACTGAGATCCCACATTCCACACAGTGCAACCTAAAAGGCAAAACAGATCTGGGTGAATCTGAATTCCACTCCTGCATGTCCTGCAGACGGAGGTGGGGACTCAGTGAAAGCCTCTCTCAGCCTCAGTTCCTCTAAGTGTCCCCTGAGAAATAAGCTGGTTAATTGGCCCTGGTGAAGATTGAAGACAATGTGTTGTATGTGAAGGCTGGTACCGTGATAACGGAAATGCCCAGTGCATCCTGTTTGCTGCTGAGTGCTCTGTGACATGCTTGGGCATGCGATGGGATAATCTGCTAATGTATTTTTTTATAAAGCCTAGAAAGCAACAATGAGAAAATGTTCAATTCAGAGGTTAATTAGGTCTGTGCTGGACCCGAGGCAGGAGATAGATGGGCCCCAGGCTGAACAGCTAGAGTTTTTCCCATGTAGATAGATGCTCCAAGATGAAGAGGAGGAGAAGCTCAGCCCTGCCCAGAAAAGGGCTAAAGAGACCTCATGTTTCTCCTTGTCAAAGTCAAGGAGACCTTCTTGACTACACAAGCGCAGAATGACTCCTTGGCAGCCAAAACGGGAGAGAGCACTACTCTGTAGTAGCTGGAGTCCGCCTACCGGTAGACCTCTTTGCTAGAATCCATCTTGCCCAAGGTATGCGCCCATACAGGGTAGGGCCTTGAGATAAACCAAATATGGATTTGTCCATATCCATCTTGCCAGGCAAAGCAAGATGACTGGCCAAAGGAGACCCAGAAGAAGTGGCCCGTATGAGTGATTCACACTCCTGTGAGGGTGTGATTCTCTCTCTGAGCTCACCTGTGTGTGTCTATTCACACATACCGTTTTCCTCCTAATCAACACTTTGCTTGTTTCACCACTTTCCATCTCTGTGGAAATGCATTTCTACAAAGCCCGCAGGCGAAGGCGTTGTCACTGACCGCTGGTTTCAGTGGCTAGGATTCCGTGCTCTCCCTGCCGTAGTCTGACTTCAGCCTCTGCACGGGAGTGAAACCCTGCTTCAAGCTGCTACAGGCCAAGGCTGCCTGAGATCGGAGTTGCATAAGAGAGTTGCCATCCTCTATTTCTTCTGCATCTGGAGGAAAGGCAGGGCTTCTCCCCATCCTAGTTATAAGAGTTGGTGGTCTTGCCGTACCAAGATCGGTGAAGAGATGACAGGAGCTTAAGATCTGTGGTATGAGCTAAGACTTCCACGCAAGCCGGATAACACAGTTTCCTTGTCAGACACAGTACATACGTGTGTGCTCAGCCATGCCTGACTCTTTGTGACCCCATGGACTGCAGACTCCTCTGCCCCTGGAATTCTCCAGGCAAGAAGACTGGAGTGGGTTGCCATTTCCTTCTCCAGGGGATCTTCCAGATGGGGATGAAACCCCCATCTCTTGTGTCTCCTGCATTAGCAGGTGGATATTTTACCACTGCGCCACCTGGGAACACATGAATGAGGTTTACTGGACTTAGTACAGCTGCTGAGTTAGGTCAAGAGGAAAGATGCTTTTCTGTTAAAGAAAAGCAGTTCTGAGTTCTTGCTGTCGACTGTCTACTGTTCAAATCAGACATATTTCTGCCCAATCCTGCCTTTCATGCTCCCAACACTCCTGTCTGTCAAGTGTTTTAAAGTACACTGACTTTTTTTTAATCCAGCTGGAAAAAAAAAAAACCACCTAAAATCAATTTTCTATTTGTTTGAAATGACTGCAGTCGTTGCTAAAGACTCAAAACGTGAGTCCCAGAGCCCCAAGAGACGAAACGCAGTAAACTTAATAAACAGGATGGATGAATTCTGTGGTGAGTCACTCATCTCTTTACTGACTACGTGTTCATTAAGCACCACATCCAGAAATGGAGTTCCCCTCTAGAGAAACTGCTAATTAAGATGCCTCTTTGAGCCCCCACGTTTATCCTCTTAGCAGTCTCTCCCTTTATTTGATCTCCGTTTCAGAAGGATGGGGCCCTTTATTTAGACGAAGTAATTTTAAAGGAAGGAGCAGAAAGGCCAATTAAATGATAGTTGGGGAATTGTGTCACCTCGAGTTATATAACTTTCCGTGTTAGATCATACTGATTAAGCACTCAAGCACGTTGTCCAAGAGTTTATAGATGAAATAAGCCACTTTCCAGCCATACCCTGGAGAGCTCAAGTGTGTGTGTGCTGAAATGTGCGGGCCAACATCATTACCCATGAATCCTTTTCTAAGTAAAGGCCTGATTCCTGTCAAAAAATTAGGAAGAGACTGCTGCTTCCCCTCAAACCTGTCTGGTTCATGTTAAAGCTGGTTGGATAACATGCAAACCCTAATTAGGTAGGCGTTGTTCTGTAGCAGAAAGTCAACAGCTTTCAAGCGTTGAGACTCGGAGCTTGAGCTGACAGCATGCAGGGCACATGGCTGGGATATGAGGCTGGGGGAGCCTCTCTTACACTGAGCCCCTGAAGCCCCCAAGTAGGAGGTATGTGAGAGAGGAAGAAAGGGTGTCAGATGTAGTTTAAGGCCAACACAAAGGAAGGGGCGTTGTTTTGAATAGGGAGACTGTGGTGGGGGATTGCCTGGGAATGAGTCACAGAACCTCTTCAGGGAGGTGCAAGGAAAGCAGATTATTATTTTTTTTCATTATTTATTTATTTCCCTGGTGGCTCAGACAATAAAGAATCTGCCTGCAAAGCAGGAGACCTGACTTCGATCCCTGGGTTGGGAAGACCCCCCTGGAGAAGGGAATGGCTACTCACTCTAGTATTCTTGCCTGGAGAATCCCATGGACAGAGAAGCCTGGTAGGCTACAGTCCATGGGGTTGGAAAGAGTCAGACACCACTGAGTAACTAACATTTTCACCTTCATCTGTTTAATTAATTAATTTTATTTTTGGTTGTGCCAGATCTTCATTGCTACACGAGTGCTTTCTCCAGTTGCATCGAGTGGGGGCTACTCTCTAGTTGGCGTTGTACAAGCTTCTCATTGCATTGTCTTCTCTTGTGAAATGTGGGCTCTAGGGTGTGGTTGCAGGCTTAGTTGCCCTGCGGCATATGGAATCTTCCCAGACCAGTGATCAAACCCGTGTCCTCTGCCTTAGCAGGCAGATTCTTATCCACTGGGCCACTGGGGAAATCTGAGAAATGGATTATTTTAATTGGTGGTAAGAACCTCTCACAGATTTTTTGGAAGCCTTGGGGTCAGCAGGATCTTCTGAAAATCAGAACTGATTGGAGTGGGGATGGAGGGGTGGAGGGAAGGAAGGTGCTACATTAGTTTTTCCTGTTCTGTAATTTTTGAGGTATCACAAGTTAAATGTACTAAAATAAGCCCTGAAATATAAAACAAGGCTATTCTGAGGTCAATATGAATATTTTACCCAAATGATGGAGATTCAAGCTCTCCTGGTGTGCAATGTACTAGTTCATAAAGAGTGCAAGGTTATTTATTTTCTAAATCTTTGAAAGAATCTCTCTAAGAAGTAGGTTGGTGGCTTTATTTTAAAAAATGAGCTGCTGTGCATTTTTAAAATGTTCGCCTGTTTTGCTGTCAGGCCTTAGTTGCAGGGTCTTTGCTGCCCTGACTCTGTGGCTGTCGCACGAGCTCAGCAGTTGCAGCAAAGTTTAGTTAGTTGCTCCACAGTGTGTGGGATCTTAGTTCCTGGGCCAGAGATCAAACCCCCGACCCTGTGTTGTAAGGTGGATTCTTAACCACTCAGCCAGCAGGGAAGTCCTGAAGTTGGTGCCTTTAGGAGAGAAGCCAGATTGACAGCCGTTAGGGGTTTGCCATTCCTGAACTACTGGGCCATGTATCCAGTCTCCAGCGGGACCACAGAGGTTGCCTTTGATAAAGAAATCAGCTCACTGAACCAGACCACCCCATTGCTGATACCATTCTTTGAATGAACTGGGCAACCCCATGCTTGGTCCACAAATGGCTCGTGTACAAAATCTTGAAGGATTTTTCCGTCACTGCAAATGCATGTGCGCTCACACGCACACACACACACACACACTTTGGAGCCTTGGAATTAGAAATGGGTCCAGCTGAACCCGGGCCCAACAACAGAGAACTCCTTGGAGCTCATCTTTCCAGAGGAACACAGAGTGGGATTTACATCCAGGCTTCCCCACCTGAGGGTGCAGCACCCCGAGAGCAAGTCAAGTTTTCTTTCTGAATTCCAGTTTGCTCTTCTTTAAAATCACGATGCTAGACTCATTTTGTATGAGTTTGTGATGATAAAGTAATATTTATGGAGTACCTAGCTGAGTGGCATGGGCATGTGTGCCGAGTCCCTTCAGTCATGTCCGACTCTTTGCAACTCCATGAACTGTAGCCCACTAAGTTTCTCTGTGCCTGAAATCCTCCAGGCAAGAGTACTGGAGTGGGGTGCCATGACCTCCTCCAGGGGATCTTCCCAACCACATACAGTAAGCTAAAAAACTATAGTTAACATTTTTCATTTTAAATACTTTGACCCATGACCTCCTTTCTAAGCTAGTTCATTAAAATGATCTAAAATGGACAGGTTTGGAGAGTCAATATTGATAGGAAAATAATGAGTTAGGTTTAAAATTCTATGTTCAAGTTGGTAGAACATAGAGTATATATATATATATATATATATATATATATATATACACATATATATATATATACACACACAGAAACACATATGTAACATTTGTAATAAGTACCAATTGTTGTCTCAATGATACTTTTCAATGAAAATTGACAAATGTGATTATTATGCATAGAAAACAGCTAATATGAACATTTATATGCTAAGTGCAGGTGTAAAATTGAAACTAAAAGTGAATATTTTTGTAAAACCAATCTGCTTTGGATAGCACCACTTATGGTCAAGGAAGGCCAGTAAATTCCCTGCCTATCTGAAAGAGAAATGCTGTAGCTGTAGAGACTCTATTTGGAGAGATTTTATGGATTTCTGGATTTCTGATGTGTAAAATGAGTTTGTACCATGTCATAGATGGAGTCATTTGTAGGGAGAATGAAAAATGTATTCCTTCTGATATCTCTCTTTTTTTTGCAGTGACATTTGTATACCATGACATTTCTCTGCTCCAACTTATTTTCCTTCTCAGTGACCCCAACCATCATCCAAGGGCAAGTCCAGGGCTGCCCATTGCCCCAAATTTTGTGCTCTACTGAACCATCTGCTGAGTTACAGTTGGGAAGTCTGTGAACCTTTAAGTCTCGCCATCAGTGTTTTCAAGAGAGACAGCTCTGGAATTGAAAGAAACAAGAGCCCGTTCTCCAGGGCTGTATGTGGGGGCCCACAGTTCCATCTTGGAGAGCGCGTGCAAGATGCCCTGGGCCCTGCCCCGTCTCCATCTGTCTACCACTTTGGGGTCTGGTTAGGCAGCTCGGGCTCTGAACAGTGCCCTGAGTTAAATTCTTCCAGTTTACTCCGTCTCTGGGCCTTGCTGGCCCATTTGATATAGTTTCCAGCAGGGCTTTCTGCCTCTTGGGCAGCTGTGCAGTGAGTTAACCAGGCACTGGAGTATCAGGAAGAGAGCGTATTTTGACCCAGACCCCGCTGTGAGTTGGGCTCTGCCACCATGAGCCGTGTGATCTGGGGCAGGTCTCAGAATGTCTACAGGGCTCTCTTTTTCTCCAGTTTGAGTAACAGTACCCACCTCCTTCAAAGGGATCTTCTGAACTCCAAACAGATGGTACAGGGAAAGGCTTCCCAAAAGACTCCTCAAAGTTTCCTTAATGTTAGCTCCTTGGGAGCTGTAATGAAGACTTGGAGGCTTTTGCTAAGTTGTGCCCAACTTTTTGCAATCCCGTGGACTGCAGCACGCTAGGCTCTGCCCTTCATCATCTCCGGGAACTTGCTCAAACTCATGTCCACTGAGTCGTTGATACCATCCTACCACCTCATCTGCCGCCCTCCTCTGCTTCTGCCCTCAGTCTTTCCCAGCATCAGGGTCTTTTCCAATGAGTCAGCTCTTCGTATCAGGTGGCCAAAGTATTGGAGCTTCAGCATCAGTAATTCCAGTGAATATTCAGGGCTAGGGACCTATGCCAAAATGGCCCCAGAAACTTATTCTACATGTGCTTAGTGCAGGTAGGCAAGTGATGAGAGAAGAGGAATGTGCTTTAAAAACATGTGCAAGGACTTCCCTGACTATCCAGTGATTAAAAACTCCATGTTCCCAATGCAGGAGGATATGGGTTCAATCCCTGGTTGGGGAACTATGATCCTGCATGCTACAAGGCATGGCAAGATATTGAATGAATGAATAAAGAGACATGCATTCCACAGAGGCCTTTTCCACATTCCTGTTCTCGTGGAGAGGGGTACAGGACCAAGGTGACTTGTGGAAAAGAGGCACCCTGCAGGCTGGATTCCTCCAGGCTTTGGTCTCTCCTTGCCACCTCCCCCTCCTCCTGGCAGCCTAGAGGGCAGAGAGGTGGTAGATGAGGGAGGAGGTTCCCCCTGAGCCTATAAAACCACCACCTGATGCTTGATGTCCTTACTTCTCTTTGTTACCCCAACACTCAGCTCAGGACCCCAGAAAACGTTTGTGAGTTATGGGGTATTAGTGTACAGAGCAGATGCTCAAATGATTTGATCTATCTGTCCCGTGTTGCTCTAAAGTGTTTCAAATAATACTTCTCTAGGAAGGGACTTCATTAAAACAAAAACAACAAATAAGCTTGATAAAGGTTGCTTTTGGAAACTAAGGATGTGCATGAATGTGGTAAAGGTCCTGACAAGTTCTATGCCAAAAAACCAGCTCAGTGCCATTTAACCCAGAGTTTCCCAGCTTCACTGTGATCTGGGAAACTTTTTTTCCCTTGTTCGCATGCATGTTGGGAGCCACTCATCAATGGCATATTGATTGGAATTCATGTACAATCCTCAGTCCTCATACAGTTACATATAATTGCTAGGCTTCTGTGTAGACATTTGCTTCCATTATGGTCTATTGTCCTCCCTGGCTGCAAAATGAACTTCACCTAACGTGTCGCCGCATGCTTTGTTGCTGATGTCAGTGGGGACTGAGTGTTTAGCTAGGGTCATTTCTCCACTTCAGAAGCCCTGCTGATCTCTTTGCGTGATGACCTGTTAGCTGCCTTGAGCCTCAAGTCAGTTGTAAATGATGGGACAAGACCCCCTTGGCAGTCCCAGAGAGGCCCTGATGACTTTAATAGCTGTTCCTGTAACTTTGTTGTGAAGATGCATCCAGGATGGGCCCCTACCTCTTCCCAGCCTCCTTACCTGTCCCCCTGCTCCTACTCACTCTGTCCCACTTGGACCATCTCAGTAGCTGCCTAACCAGACTGTTCCCAGCACAGCAGCCCGGGGGTCCTGCAAACACGCAAGTCAGATCAAGTCACCCCAATACAGTATCCTAGAAACACGAGTGTCCTAATGATGAGCGGAGTCCCTGCCACCCTCCCAGTCCCCCATCCTGCTACGATTTCCCCCAGACTCCTCACTCTTAGAATGCTCCCAGCAGGGTCCAACCGTGTGAGCTTTGCATTTTCTCTCCCTTCTGCCGGAAGACAAATGGCTTGCCTCCTCTCCTACTTCCAATGTCTGTCTGATGCCATCTTAGTGGTAGGGCCTGCCTGTGCTGCCCTGGTTTATTCACCGCAGCAGTGGCTCTTGTTGGACAAGTGAGTTTTTAGAAAGAAACACATTCCTAGTAACTCCTTGCTAGGAGCTCTCTGACCTCAGCCTAACCAGGTAATAACAGGAATGCCCTCACCACATGCCTCACTGTGGTTAAAACAGCAGCCCTCCCCCACCCCACCCCCTTCCCCCATAGTTAAACTCTACCCTCCTCCCTGCATCTTCCCCCTCTCAACACCCATCAACACGTGCTGTCTTTATCCATTGATGGTTTATTGTCCCCTCTCCCCGCGGGGGTGTCTGCCGACGCAGGACCTGGTTCCCCAGCTCTAGCACTGTGCTTGTCGCCATGTCGCCTAGGCAGACCTTGGGATCTGGCAGTTCAATGGATGAATAAGAGCCACCCCCCATCCTTCATGAGTGATGCTACTGGGACGAGTTACATGCACGGGGTTTTGAGCATCAGGGCACTTTCCAGGCTGTGCGCTGCTCCTCCTGGTGGCTTTTCCCAGGTTCAGAGGCTGCTGCTTCTGAGTCAGGTTGTTCCAGCTGCAGCCTGGTGAGAGCCGCAGCCTCAAAAGCGCATGGGTAGGGACCGGGGGGAGGCTGGTGAGCAGAGACCATCCAGGGGAGAGGAGGCTCAGAGCAGAGTCCACAGAACTGCTGGCCCCTCCCCATCCCTTTCAGTGGTTTTCCTTTCATAATATGCTTTCTGCAGGCATGCTTTTTGGCCAGAGTCTGTCCTTGTTGCCTCTTAACACATACCATCGCACTTTAATCTTCTCCTTTACAAACCTGAGATTGCAGTGGTTTGCACCTAAGCAAACAGCTCACCACTGAGGGGGCCACTTTGATAAACAGAGCAGAAAAGGGCTTAGTCTTTCCAGGCCTCAATTACCTTGCAGTGAAATGAGCAAAACTGAAGTGAAAGCTGGAGACTTCCCTGGTGGTCCAGTGGCTCCTCCGATGCAGGAGGCCTGGGTTCGATCCCTGGTCAGGAAACTAGATCCCACGTGCCATAACAAAGATTTCACAGGCCACAACAAAGATCAGAGATTGTACAAAGATCAAAGATCCTGCTTGCCACAACTGAGACTCGGCACAGCCAAATAATATTTTTTTTTTTTTTTTTAAGTAACGGCTGCCAAGGGCCCCTCATGTCCTGGACATTCCATTATTCTAGGAATCAATTATCTCTAAAGCTTGGGACCGCCTGTCATTCATTCCATGCTCAGCCTAGTAAATGGCAACTATGTCCTAGTAAATGCCTAAGAAATGGCAACTATGTCCAAAGATGCTGGTGGTCTTGGGGAGAGGACTTGCCACCACCTGTTTGGCTCTAGAAATGGTTCAGTTCCGAGACTAGGGCTGCAGTGAAGGACCTCATCCAGGTAGAAGGGACCGCCTGTGATGGAGGCACTTCTGAGTTCAGGCTGTGGAGTTGTTTCTACTCTTGGCCCCGCCAGATTGAAGTGCAAGCAAATTCAGAGAAGCCCCAGGTGGTCAGAGAAAATGCAGAAGAATCACAGATGAATACAAGCCTGAAGAATTTTGGAGAAAGCCGTTATGAGAAAGAAGATGCATTTGTCGGACTTAAAGGTACAGCTCTGGTGGCAGCTCATTGCCCAAAGCTGTCACAGACAGTAAGCGGAGGCTGGGTCATTCTGGGTCCCACAGCCTGTGGCCCCACAGTTCTGACAGCTCAGCTTCCATGGCTGGCCAAAATTTTGTCTTTCTCTGCCCGCCGAAGATGGATAAAAATTACGGAGAGAGAGTTGAGAGGAAATAGAAAGGTGGCTATAATTCTTGGCTGGCAGAGAGGGAAACAGAGTAGGCTTATGCCTCAAGAACTGCGCCCTCCCCACTCCATGAGGATTCCAGGGGCTGATACAAGATGAGGGGTCGCAGTCAGGAGTCAGCGATGAGGAGCAAAGGTGTCCGCATCTTGATTTCTTCCTCTTGCACGGTTTCAAAGGCAGTCATAGGCTGTATCAGTAACCCAGTAGGCGAGGCTGGCAGTTCGTGGCTCTGTGGCCTTCGTTCTGATACGTAACTGCAAGGGGAAGGCTGTTGTCAGGGTCAACACCAGATATGGGATGTATTAGCACAGAGTCCCTGGTGACTCAGGTGGTAAAGAATCTTCCTGCAATGCAGGAGACCAGGGTTCCATCCCTGGGTTGGGAGGATCCCCTGGAGAAGGGAATGGCAACCCACTCCAGATTTCTTACCTGGAGAATCCCGTGGACAGGGGAGCCTGGTGTGTTACAGTCCATGGGGTCGCACAGAGTCGGACACGACTGAGCGACTAACACACCGAAAAATGGGTGAGAAGTGTGGCTCCTGCAGTTATGGGGCAGAAAAGCAAGCTTCGTTACAGACATGCGGCGTGAAGAGCAGTTAAAAAAAAAAAAAAAAAAAAAAGCTGGGAATGTTCAGGCCTGCCCACTGTTCTCTTTGTTCTCAGGAAAAGGAAAGAAAAAAAAACCTCATTTTTTTTTCTTTCCTTTTCACCGCAACACTTCCAGAAGGACTAGTGTCCCTGCCAGGCTGGAGAAAAAGAGGGAGCCTCTCTGTACGGGGTTCCTGCCCAACAGAGCTTCAAGCTAGAGGAGAGAGCAGCTCTTCCAGACTCCCTGAGGAGGGCCAGAAGGGGCCTGGCTCAGAACAAAGGGACTGTGAATTCCAATGTCAGATTCCACCATTGACCTCGGTGTAAACTGAGGCAAGCCCCAAAAGATGAGCTGCTTCAGGATTTGTGGAGGAATTGGAGCTTGGGACAAGCAAATGGAAGCAAGCGACAGGCCTGTCGCTGAGGTTTTGGGACACAGGTTGTGTTTATGGGCAGGGACCATAAAGACAGGGGAGTTCAGGTTCGAGTCAGTTAAAGCTGAAAACAGAAACCAGTCTTGAAAATATCCAAAGCTGATCAGACCAGTCCCGCCACACAAAGGAAACTCAGTTCAGCCTGCTTGATGAGACCGGCCCGCCCTGGGTCATCTCTCATTTATGACTCCGGCAGGACTTCCCAAGGTTGATAAGAAGGTTGATTGCAAGGTTGATTGCGGATCGTCCAGAAAATTCCACAACTATCATTTCTCTGTAAACCAGGCATTTACTTGAAATCAGTCTGAGTCCTTCAGTTTTGTTTTCCTGAGGACACAAGAATGAGGTTCTGCATTTTATATTCTCTGGGTCTACGTTAAGTTGAAATTCTTTCTCATTTTTAACTCATCAGCTCTCTCGGCAGTGCAGGGTATTTGGTATGCTTGTCCCCATTTCACAGATGGGAATGTGGAGACTCCCGGATGTGAATCTTGCCTTACACAAATGCTACTGCTAGCGAGCATGAGTATTTCACCCCTCTGATATTTCCAAGATGCATGGCCTGTACTTTGGCCAGGTGCTATGTTGGCTGCTGCCTTGATGGAAGGGGGAGTGAGATGTGATCCCAAGCCTGAATGCCATCTATGGCAGAGACCTCACTGTGGCAAAAGGCCGGATGGTGGATGGTGTGAGTTTTGTTCCTGTGATCTGATATGCTCCAGCGAGCCCTTAACTGGTGAGGCAAGCCCAGGTCACCACCTGAGTGGGACTGTACTTGTCAGCTAAGGACCTAAACTATTAAGAATAAGCAAAAGGTCATTTCCAGTGAGACAGAAATTGCCACTTAAAATCAAACTTCATTGCTGTTGTTCAGTCGCTCAGTCCTGTCTGACTCCTTGCAACCCCACCAACTGCAGCACGCCAGGCTTCCCTGTCCTTCACCACCTCCTGGAGTTTGCTAAAACTCATGTCCATCGAGTCGGTGATGCCATCCAACCATCTCATCCTCTGTCATTCCCTTCTCCTCCTGCCTTCAACCTTTCCCAGGATTGGGGTCTTTTCCAATGAGTCAGCTTTTCACATCAGGTGGCCAAAGTATTGGAGCATCTGTCTTGGTTTCAAATCCCACCAAGACATGGACCCATCATACAATTATGGCATCTGAAAAGCTCTTCAAAGATCCCCCTTGGCAGGAGGATGTTGGGGGAGGGTTTGGACTGGACCTGCCCCCACACAGCGCTGTGACCTTGGACAGGACGCTGAGCCTCTCTGAGGCTTCGTTTCTCACCTTGTCGAATGGCATAAGAATAGTGCTTTCCTGGGACTTCCCTGGTGGCCCACTGCTTAAGACTCTGCCTTCCAGTGCAGGGGATGTGGGTTCACTTCCTGGTCAGGGAAGTAAGACCCCACGTGCTATGTGGTGTGGCCAAAATTTAAAAAAAAAAAAATAGCGCTCTTAGTGTTTCCTGATGGATGACAGAGACTGGGCCGGGATTGAGGTGGATACTGTACTAAAAGATTAGGCCTGCTGGAGGTGCACCCTCCAAATAGAAACAGAGATGGAGAGGCCTCATTGGGTCCCCTGCTGTGTTTTCAATACCTGCTCCCAAGAGTCCAGCTGAGGCCTCCTCATCTCCCCCCACACCCGGGCAGAAGTTTCAGCATGCTGCCCTTTGAGCCTGCCAGGGTAGACACATATGGAGGAAGGTCAGTGCCTTTGTTACCTCCTCATTAGAAAACACCCTGATGCTGGGAAAGATTGAAGGCAGGAGGAGAAGGGGATGACAGAAGATGAGACGGTTGGATGGCATCACCGACTCGATGGATATGAGTTTGAGCAAGCTCCGAGAGATGGTGAGGGACAGGGAAGCCTGGCGTGCTGCAGTCCATGGGGTCACAAAGAGTCAGAGACGACTGAGCGACTGAATGACAACAAAGCAAAAGGAGGGGACATAGAAGCTGTTGGGCAGCTCTCCCCAGGCTCCTGCAGTTCGCAGGCTGTGTGTGTGGGCAGCTGGCTGCCCACTGATTCTGCTAAGTGCCGCCCGGGTATGAGCCAAACACCTGGGCCCGGATGTGAAGCGTGGGTGCAGAGAAGCTGGGAAGGTGCTGGAGTGAAACCTGGTTCTCTTTGGAGGCCTTCGGGTTAGGGTTTCTTTCCAGGCCGGAAGTTTCAATTACAGCCGTAATTGATTGCTATTATGGGCACTGAACTGTATTTGCCCTGGGCCCTGGAAACAGGAAATCAGCCAGGCCTATTAGAAGTGGTGTGCAAACAGCTCTCCGAAGAAAAAGAGACTTCATGGTTCAAGAGCAGTGGGCGAGAGCCAACCTGCCCTCTCCTCCATCCTGGGTATGGAAGCATCCGCTTCCTTTGCTGCGTTCACCCTCAGACACTTCCTTCAGAAATCTGTAAAACTTACTGAATGCATAGTGTGCCGGGCTCTGAGCTGGAGGCAGAGGGGGAAATGGAAACTTACCCAACACTGACCTTCTTTGTAGAGGGATCCGGGTGGGGGGCGGGGCCCAGGCCCAAAACATGCTGGGAACTCAGCAGCATGGCCTGATGGAGGACAGCAACGGGAGGATGGAGAGGGGAGGAGGGGGAGCAGGCGGCCAGGAGCTGACGTGCAGGAAACAGACCTGGCTGATGGGTAGGTTCCAGGGGGAAGAGGTCCACAGTCCAGGGGGCAGGCCCCCCCAAAGGCCTGATGCGCTCTGATTCGGTTCCGTGTTTAAGAAGACACAGCAGACAGATGCCTCAGAAAGTGGGAAATATTTGAAGTCAGGGGAGCAGCAATGTCTAGATCCAGGTGGAGAACCATCTGGAGTGGCATATGACAAGCTAGGTCCGTCCTCTGGGGGCCGGGCCACGCAGAAGCTAGGCCAGGGGGTGAGCACTTGGGTGGATGTCCTGCTACTAGATGGAGTCTTGCACACATCCCGCGAGTAGGCTGGGGTCCAGGGCAGCTTCTATCCCTGAGGGAGAGCTGGAATGCTAAGCTAGCAGAAAGTTGAAGCAGAAGCCAACTACTGCTTGATTCTACTCCTCTGTGAGATAGCAGGTGAATGGGGTGCCCCATGACATTGGGGCACTGCTCCTGTATTCCAGCTTTAAGTCTAAGTCTTGTCCCTGCTTGCTGGTCAGGCTGGCATGCCTGACCACTTCTGCTCATGAGCCAGGGAGGGCCTGAGCTTGTAGGGAAAGTGAAAGAAAGTGTTAGTCGCTCAGTCCTTTGTGACCCTATGGACTATAGCCCTCCAGTCTCCTCTGTCCATGGGATTCTCCAGGCAAGAATACTGGAGTGGGTTGCCATTTCCTTCTCCAGGGATCTTCCCAACCCAGGGATCAAACCCAGGTCTCTTGTATTGTGGGAAGATTCTTTACTGTTTGAGACACAAGAGAAGCCCCTTGGGTGGAAATGGCTTCTGAAACAGTGGCCAGGAGACCTCATGAAGGCAGGAGCTGAAAGTTTACTGGGAAAAATAAGACGTAAGCAAAGGGCAACTGGAAGAACTCTGATGAGTTGGCACATGAGTAATGACCAAGTGAATTGAGAAGCCCTTGCTTGTTGGAGGGTTGAAGGACAGCAGGAAAGGATTTCTGGCAGGGATAGTTCCAGGAAGGGCTGAAGTTTCAGCTGGGCCTTAGAGGAGGGAGGGGAACATTCTAGACAGGAATGCAGTGTGGAAGAGGCCCAGGTGCGGAAGGTTGGGAGATAGCAAACCACGTTCGGATGTTGCAGGTTTGTGGGATGTGATGTGGAGAGGCTCCGAAGGTCAAGGGAAGGACATGGTCCTGACCCCATGGGACTCTGGTGTTTATAGGTGGATGTGATAATAGCATCAAGCATGCTACACTGTGGGGCACTGGGTGGAGAGCAGCCCAATGGGAAGAGCTGCTGCATGGGCCAGAGAATGAATCAGCAAGGGTCTGGATGAGGAGAGAGGAGTAGAAACGGAGAAGGGATGGACTCCAGAGATTTATCAAAGCGAGAGAGGAGGAGACTGGGGGCAAAGTCCATGCAGACTGAGCGGCAAGTGGTCACAGTCATAAGAGGAGGAGGAGATTAGGAGAAAGCAGTGAGGAGCTCTGAGCAGATGGATTGACGGTGGCCACAGGCATCTGAATGTTGATATCTCAAGGTGAGTTAAATGAGGTTAAGCGGCAGAAAAGGTTAGACCAGGTTGTATATTTGAAAATCTCTACTATGGCATAGATCTCACATAGATGCAGCAGAGACTGCTTGCTTTGAAGAGTATAGAAGGGGAATACAGCCACTCGATACCAGGTGTGATGGGCCAAAGAAGGAAAGTGAAAAGTGAAAGTGTCAGTCCCTCAGTCATGTCCAACTCTCCAGCTATAGCCCACCAGGCCCCTCTGTCCATGGAATTCTCCAGGCAAGAATAAGAAGCAGCTAAAGGAAAAATCCAGAGTTAAGAGGGAGCCATGCAAAGCAACGAGGTGCCATTTGCAAAGAGGGACAGTGTCCAAAGAAGAAAACATCAAGCGTGAGCAGTTTCAGCTGCTGCTGGGGGATTAGAGGAAATGAAAATCCATTTCTAGTTATTAGAACTGACACCTCAAAGGTCTAGATCAGCAGTCTCCAACCTTTTTGGCATCAAGAACCAGTTTTGTGAAGACAGCTTTTCCAAGGACAAGGAGAGAGAGGCAGTGGTTTGGAGTGATTCAAACACATTACATTTATTGTGTACTTTATTTCTATCACCATTACATCAGCTCCACCTCAGATCATCAGGCATTAGGTCCCAGAGGTTGGGACTCTTGGTCTAGAGGATGTTTGAGTATGTTGTTTCCATGGAGTCAGAGGAGCTGGGGGTTAAGGAGGTGGTAGTAACCTTAAGGATAGTGGGGGGGAAAGAGTGGGTGGTATTGAGAATAGCCTAGGAAAGGATGCAGAAGGGTCACTAAATTTGCAAAGCTGAAAGTGAGACCAAATTATGTTCCCTGATGCAGAGGAAGATGAGTTGAACAGGTTGGAGAGAAAGGAGTCCTGCAGGAAGTGTGTTCTGAAGATGCCGTGAGCAGGGAGTTTATCCTTTGAAGGGCAAAGACATCGGCATTCTTAGAGGCTGGGCAGTAGAGGAAATGGGATCCAAGTGAATATTTGGGGGTGCAGAGGGCTGAAAAGGGGGTTCTTGCACCAAATAGCCACTGCCTTCTTAGAAACAGGCAAGGAGAGAGTGGTGGCTGTGGGTGGTGGGGGAGGGTGAGAGAAGGCAAGAGGGGGATTGGCTCAGGAATCCGTGAGGGGAGAGAGAAGGGGGAAGCAAGCCCCAGGGATGCATGAAGCTCATCGTGATGGATGGTCAGGAGAAAGTCCACAAGGGATGGTGAACTGAGTTCTTGTTCCACCAGACCAGGCTGGAGGCTTCCAGAGGGCTAGGTGAGCCTGGGATGCACATGGACCAGCTGAAGCCCAGGGAGAGGCCCCAGACGATGCAAGGTTTGGAGAAACTGGAAGGGAGCTTCTTGAAGGAGGGAAGCTAAGCAGATGATGGGAAGAGCAGCCAACGGGGAGGAGAAGGGGGATGCAGGGGAGAGGACCACAGAGATGGAGCAGAGAGGGTGGTGGTGTGGGTCAGGGCTGTGCAGGGGCCGACACAGAGCCAGGTGGGAGGGACCAAGGCTGAGGGGGCTGAGACCCACAGGCAGAGCTGAGAGGTGCGAGGCCAGGCCTGGGGAGGGGGTGTGTGTGGGGGGGTGTAGTCAGGAAGGCGTTGACTGGGGGTCATTGCTTCCATTTTACCAGCTCTGCTGCTAGGTAGCTGTGTGGCCTTGGGCAGGCTGCTTGCATTTGCTGGAGAAGGGGCTCCTGTCAGCATCATTCCTTACATCTCTCGGGCCCAGAGGTACCCTGGAGGGGCTTCAGAGTGGCGGCCAGGGATGCTCTTCACAGCCAGGGCCGCACCCCTTACAGCCTGGCTCCCATCCCGTCCCTGCCCTCACAAGCCTTGCTCATGGTGTCGGGAGCAACAGCAGGCAGGCAGCACCTCGCAACGTGGCCCCTCACCTGCTGCAGGAATCGGTGGCTCTAGATTTCACAGCTGGGTTTAAATTAGTGCCCTTCATCAACCTTCCCCTGGCAGGTAAGCCAAGGACCCCAGAGTGAGTCAGGAAAAGTGAGGCAGGAGTGAGGGTGATGGCGAGGAGTCCCAGGGCAGGGGTGCCCCCGGCATCCTCCAGCTCTGAGCCCGCCAGTCTCTGATCCTATGCGCTCAGACCCTGCGGCTGTCGGGTGCCCCCCACGCGCCCCTCAGTGACAGCAATGTGACTGCAGCATCCCGGCCTGGAGACAAGGCACCGTGTGGGGACATTTTTTCCCGGGAGGCTATATTTAGAGTGCTTCAGCTGAACTGCCGCTGTGAACTGTACGTCTTAAGTAGCGGTGTGTGCGTCATTAACAAGGCTGCAGGTGTGCGCATCCTGGGAGGGCTGACGCTGTTCCTAACAGGATGGGCGTCTATGGGCTGCTTCCTTTAGGAGTGTGTGCTACCTTCATGTATTATATCTAACTCAATAAATGGAAGCTGTATCCCTGGATGTGAGAGTCAAACCTTCAAACCTGGGCTCTGCTACTTAACAACTGTGTGACCTTGGGCAAGCTCTGTACTTGACCTCTTTCTCAAACCTCAGTCTACTCATCTGTAAGTTGGGATGAAGGGCCAATTCATTGGGAAAGAGGCTGATGCTGAGGAAGATTGAGGGCAGGAGGAGAAGGGGGCAACTGAGGATGAGATGGTTGGATGGGTCCATCGACTCAATTGACACAAGTCTGAACAAACTCCGGGAGATGGTGAAGGACAGGGAAGCCTGTCCCTGGGGCTGCATGCAGTCCATGGGGTCGCGAAGAGTCAGACATGACTGAGAAGCTGAACAACAAAGCTGGGATCCTGACAGGGATGATTTCCTGAGATTCGTGGGAGAGTCAGATCCAGGGAGGCATCAAGGTCTTCAGTGGTCAATAAACGTGAGGCCCAACCCTCTCCCCACCATTTTCTTTTCCTTAGACGCTTCTTTTCATTTATCAACTTGGTTAATCACTTCTATGGCCAAGCCCGCCCAAGGGCCATGTGTGCTGTTGGAGGCTGACAGGCTCAGGAGGCAGCAGGAAGACTTTTGAGCTGAGCCTTAAGGGGTGGTCAAGAGTTTGTTGGCAGAGATTCAGGGGTTGGGGTCAGAGAGAGCATCTTCCTCTTATCATGGGCAGGCAGGAAAGAGAGGCCTTTGACCCTTTCCGTGAGGGTCGCCTCCAGTCCCCGAGTCAGCTCCACACACAGCCCATCAGCAGCCCTTGGAGAGCCTGCCCTCCTTGTCCGGGAAGACGCACCCCTGGTGCTCACGGGCTGGCTCTGCTCTGCCTGGCTCTTCGATCGGGCACCCTGTAGGGCAGGCTTAAGGTTTCCGTGGGTCACAGTGGCCTTCATGGCGGGGCAGTGAGGACTGCATGTGTGCCCAAGTGCTCACTCAGGCATGTCCGACTCTTGCAACCCCACGCACTGTAGCCCGCCACGCTCCTCTGTCCATGGGATTCTCCAGACAAGAAGACTGGAGCGGGTTGCAATTTCCTCCTCCAGGGGATCTTCCGCACTCAGGGGTCGAACCTGGGTCTCCTGCACTGCAGGCAGATTCTTTACTGCTGAGCCACCTGGGAAGCCCACCCAAAGAGCAGCTGCCCAGTTATTATCCTTTCCCTAAGAGTATGCCTCCAGCTCCAAGGCGAGGACTGTTGTGTGTCCAGTACAGGAGCTCCTCTTTAATTACGTCAAGTTTTTTACCAGTCATGTAGATTTATAGAAAAGACAGTATTTCTTCTGCAGCCCCCCACCGCCCACCCCCCGCCCCGCCCTGGCACATACCTTTGTTATGTCCTAAAAGTTCCGGTTGGAAGCAATGTTGAAATCTGTCAGCTCCATGAGTGAACACTCCGTCTCAGCACAGTGATTTGACAGAAATACTAAATTCCAAAAACCACGTGGGCTGGCCCGCATGAGCCTTGCCCTGGGAGAGTTTAAAAACAAAAATACACTGCAGGTTTTGGGGGCTAACTAGCATTGAAAAGCTGTTGTTTTATTTTTATTTTGTTGTCTCTGTGCCATGACCACATTAGCTCTCCTGTTGCGTTCTGTGGGGCCAGAATTAACAAAGGATAAGAACAAGGTCAACAGCATGAAGGAGAGACACCCAGTTCATGCTCTACCCAGTCCCTGGCCCAGAAGAGAAGACTGACCCGACAGGCCGGGGACGCAAGCCCAGCTGCCTCCTTTTTGACATCAGTGCTCAAAGAGACCTGTTTACCCGCCTTATCACTGTAATCAACAGGGGAGAATTTAGCAAATGCCGAAGGTAGTATCGTGTACAGGGCAGCGTTTTCCGAAAATATAACCTCTCTCAAGCCACCTAGAATCATATTTAATGATTTTATTATTTCCGACATATATAATCAGAAGTGATAAAAAAAAAATTTTTGGCCGTGCTGTGTGGCATGTGGGATCTTAGTTCTCCGAGCAGGGATTGCACTCGAATCCCCTGCATTGGAAGCATGTAGTCTTAACCGCTAAACCGCCAGGAAGTCCCCAGAAGTGACTTTTTTTTTTTTTTTTTTTTTTTAATTCTACTGACTGATTCACTTTGGGCCGTGGTGGATACTCATTGCTGGGTGGGCTTTCTCTGTTTGTGGTCGGGGGGGGGGGGGGGCCTCTCCAGTTGCGGGCTTCCCACTGTGGTGGCCTCTCTTGTTGCAGAGCGCAGGCTCTGGGTGCACAGACTTCAGCAGCTGCGGCTGAGGAGCTGCGCTCCCGGGCCCTGGAGCACTGACTCAGTAGTTGTGGCGCACAGGCTTAGCTGTCTCAAGGCAGCTGGGATCTTCCCAGATCAGGGACCAAACCCGTGTCTCCTGCATTGGCAGGCAGATTCTTTACCGCTGAGCCACCAGGGAGGCTCCCCTGAGAAGTAATTTTAATGACAGGTTAAAAAAAAAAAAAACCCTGGCTCCACTGGTGTGTGATGTCACCTCAATTGCCTATTCTTTCTAAGAATAGTCCTTATCTATTCAAGGGATGTTAAAAATGGGGTACCTACCCCAGAGAATAATTTGTGAGGATTACATGAGATAATATGTGGGTTTTCCTAGACATATAGCAAGCACTTAACAAATGACAGCCACGTGTTTGTCACCATGATTGGGGTGCCTGTTGTCCTCGTCGTATCCTCACATTTTAGGGTGGCCCAGGTATACTGTGGGCTTCCAGGTGGCTCAGTGGTAAAGCATCCACCTGCCAAAGCAGGAGACTCAAGTTCGATCGTTGGGTCAGGAAGATCCCCTGGAGGGGAAAATGGCACCCCACTCCAGTATCCTTGCCTGGAAAATCCCATGGACAGAGGAGCTTGGTGGGCTACAGTCTGGGGGGGTCACAAAAAGACAGACATGGCTTGGCAACTAAACATCCACGAAAAGGCATATTTTACCCTGAATGGCGTAGCATCGAAGACGTGGTCCTCATTCATTCATTCTTTCATCAGAGAGTTAACGAACTCCTACATGCGCCAAGGATTAAGACCACAGAAATGAGTGAGACACAGCCCTGCCCTGAGGCAGTTTCCCCTCCAGAGAGATGCTCGCAGAAGCAGACACATCATTTTTCCGCTCTAATGATGACTCCAAGGGAAGCAGGCAGTAGGGGCACTGGGAACCTAGGGAAAGGAAAGAAGTCGGAGGGAGCAGGCAGAGTGTCCGAGTCCCCTTTCCTCGCCACGCCGTGCCATTTACTAGAGCAACGCCTGGATTTTAGAAAACAAAAGCCAAAACTGATTTGTAATGAGGGTCTCATGTTTGCTGGGAGTGGCAGGAAGGCAAAGTCAATACATTTTATTGCTTTGGGACTCGACTGAAGGTGTAGAGATGAGGCAGGAAATCCTGTCTGAAGCCAAGCTTCCCCATCCATTGGCATAAAATCCTAATGAGCTCTTAAGGGGAAGGGAAATAAAGTTTTCCTGAGAAATCCCTGACTTTAAAAGGGTGAGATTTTTAGCAAAGGAAGTTGGATATTCAGAGGTGCTTTCTTTCCCCAAAATTATTTTTTGCCCGTAGAATGTAGTTTCTCTTGCCCACTTGGGTTCAGCATGCAGATCAGGCCAATTGTGTTTGGGAACAAAAACAAGCCACCTCCTCCTGTTAAAGGTCGGAATATTTTAAGGTATGTGCATGCGGTTGTTGCAAAAGGGCAGCACTGGAGTGAGGAGGGGCGGGGCAAGGTAACAGTCCAGGGTAAGTCTTGTTTTAGATGCTAAGTCATGTCCGAATCTTTACAAACCCATGGACTGTAGCCTGCCAGGCTCCTTTGTCCATGGGATTTTTCAGGCAAAAATACTGGAGTGGGTTGCCATTTCCTCCTCCAGAGGATCTTCCTAACCCGGGGTCAAACCCACATCTCTTGCATTGGGGGGTGGATTCTTTACCACTGAGCCACCAGGGAAGTCTTGCCCAGGGGAATAGTCACCCTTAAATAGTTACCTGTAAAACTCTTAAGAGCATCAGTGGCCTTAGCCCACTTGCTCTAAAGCGTGGGGAGTTCTGGGATGGAAGAAAAAGCTCATGCCGTGTCAAAGTGATGATTTTATAAAAATGCATCATTTTTGCCTTATTATTAAGTGCTTGTGTGAAAAGACATAAAATGAAATGTTCTTTTGTTTCTGAATTCATCCATCGAGGTTTGCCCAGCTCATCTCTCTCTGAACCGGGTCTCTTGCTCTTGGGGGCACAACCAGAACTGCAAATACACAGTTAAAAGCGGCTTTGACGAGCAGCATAATAAGTGCATGAAAAGTTGAGACAGGATGGGGGAGACTTAACTGTGTGGTCCACCAGGGAGTATATCTTTGAAATGACTGATGACATGGGCACCGGGACTTCCAGAATTGCCAGGAGGTTGCCAAGGAAAGGATGCTGGTCAGTGGGAACCGTGCGGTACTGACGTGCCTTCAAGGGAAACTTGGGGGTGTGGACCCTGGAATAGAGCTGCCAGAGAGGATCTGATTCCTGGAAGCAGAAATTATGGGCTCACTGAGCAGATGGTTATCTTGGCAAAAAGAAAGTAAAAGTGAAGCATTCAGTTGTGTCCATCTCTTTGCCACCCCATGGACTGTAGCCCACCAAGCTCCTCCATCCATGGGATTCTCCAGGCAAGGATACTGGAGTGGGTTGCCATTCTCTTCTCCGGGGGATCTTCCCAACCCAGGGATCAAACCTGAGTCTCCAGCACTACAGGCAGATTCTTTACCATTTGAGCCACCAGGAAAGCCCTGTCTCAGCAAACCCGTTCATTTTATAGGAGATGGAACTCGGAGCCAGTGGGTGGCTGGCCCAGGTTCCCACAACTACAGGGAAGAATCTGAGACAGAATCGGGATGAACCCTTTGGGGCTCGGTTTCTTCAAGTGTGATGTGAGGGCTTGGGTGGTAAGTGTGCTCAGGCCTCTGAAGGGTTTCTTGATGCTTCTCTGCAGCCTCCCAAGGATAAGACTCAACTTGAAGGGAAGCCACTGTTCTTTACAGAATATACAAGAAAAAAAAGTCAAGTAGCCATTTATATCCTCAGTGGCCACATTTGTGCCAAACAGCCAAGCCAGTCCTGTTTTCAAGATGAGGGGATTGAAATTCACTGCATTAAAAAAAATGTTTCTTCTTTCTCATCTTTTGTTAATCTATGTGAGAAGAAACCTGGAACTTTCAGAAAGGAGAGCTGTAGAGGAGAGTGAGACTGATGTTTAATAAACACCTTTGAAAGTGGAGTTGGTTCTTACCCTTCTCCATTGGGAAGTCATCGTCTGAAAGCTGGATTCTTATCCCCTGATCTTTACCCTGAATGGCTTTTGAGCTCTGTCTTTTGGGGCTGAAATCTTTTTCTTTATATTCACCATGGTGGCAGGGAGGATGTGTTTTCTATTGAGCTTGGTGTGCAGTATTTGGAACAATCTAGTGAATCAGCTGGGCAGTCTGTTCCCTGGTACTTCTGCTTGGTGGGTTCCCAAGGCATCCCACCATGCCTGGTTAGCATGTACTTGTGCATGGGTTTAGTCATGTACAACTCTTTGTGACCCCATGAACTGTAGCCCACCAGGCTCCTCTGTCCAAGGGGTTCTCCAGGCAAGAATATTGGAGAGGGTTGCCATTTTCTCCTCCAGGGGATCTTCCGGACCTAGGGACCAAACTGGAGTCTCCTGCATTGACAGGCAGATTCTTTAGTGTCTGAGCCACCAGGGAAGCCCACTTACATTTTAGGCCCTTTTTTTAAGGCCACGGATGATACTTCGTAGGGTTCTTGTGAAGAATAGAGTGGTGGGCAGGGTGGGGGGCCTTGTAGGCACTGAATGTGTGAGAATTATAAACGGCAATGCCACTGCGGCTGGCAGGCATACTGATGGCCACCGGTGGTTCGGGAGCAGTGCTAGGCACTGGGCCGGGCCCTGTAAATCCTTGGTTTCTAATTGGTGACCTAATTCTGAAAGGCAGGTTCATCCTGTTTCACCTGAAAGGGACATAAGGCCATAGTTCCGGCCACTGTCCAGTCTCCTTTTTCCCTGCCCATCCTCGCACAGGCTTCTGTTCCTGTTGCCCTAACCTGGGTGACGAGATCATCTTCTCAGTCCCGGAGGAGGGAGGTTGTCCTGGTGATCCCATCCGTGAGTGGTTGCTAGCCACGTTGCCAACGCCGTGTGATTGATCACAGGAGCTAAAGTTTCCCAGGGGCCCTTTAGCAGCAGCAAAGACTTAAAAGAGTGGGACAGAGGTTGCTAAGTGACTTAAGAGATTTTCTGAGCCACTAATTACTTCATAAAAGCGTTTTACTGGGCTAGCGTGCTCAGTTATTGGCACTGTCTGTCTGCGTGTCTCAGTCCTCCTGCCCCAGCCAGTGCATTGCTGGGAAGCTCTGCTCATGTCCTGCAAAGGAGGCTTTGATGTAGTTCTCTGCCATGCTTACACATAAGCCAGTGTCTGCCACTGGTCACCATCTGTGGGGACAGGGGCTCTGGCTCTGTGCTCAGTGAGTTACTTGAGTTACTGTCAGTAGGACATTCCAGCAAGGGAACTATAGCCTGGGCGGGTGTACCTCTCGACCCAATTGATTTCACTGATTTGCCAGTGGACAAGAGCCTTGGTTTTTACATCTGCAAAATGGGGTTAAGGAGGAGGAAGAGGGGCTGGCTACGTTTTCTTTGTTGGTTGGTTCTCTGACTGGGTTCTTCTCCCTCTGAGTATTTAAGGCATTTCTCAGGGCACAGAAATGACCAAAGTAGGCAGTAGGTTTAACATCCAGCAGAGAGAAAAATGGAACTAGCCTGATCCTGTTTCATTTTTGTTTTCCCACTGACGAGAACAGCTTCACATGAACAGGGTGGGGCAGGCAGGTGCACAGAGCCACTGGCGTCCATGGTGATTACAAAAAAAGCAACAGGCTCCTTGGGGCCCTCTGAGTCCTGTTTTCTCTTTCCTTTTAGAGGATTTGGAGATGTGAGCACAGAGATCCACTGCCTGGTTCTTTAAAAAGAGGAGAAATGAGGAGAAGGGGGTGGGAAAGTTGTCATGGTTTTATTAAGCAGAGGATGGATCTTAGAAGCAGACAATACACACAGAGAATGGCAGGCAGCGCTGCTCTCAGATGTCTGGAGTGGATCAGCAAACAGATGGCAGCGTTGATAGATTACTGGGAATTGTCATGAGCGCTCTGAAAACAAGCAAAGCCAAATAAATGCTTTAAAAAAATAATAAATGCTTTACATTTTTGATCTGGTTGCTGTTATGTCAAATAGAATGTTGTCTCCTGGAGACGTCTAACAAATGTTCCCCTAGTAACCTTATGAAGTTGTTAAACAATAGTACTGTGTTTCGATTTCTTGAGAGAGAAGTTGTCAGAGGCAGGCTAAGACCCTTTGATGGCACTTGTCCCCCAGAATCCTCAGGTCGCACGTCTAAAGAAGGCACTGTCATTGTTTTCCCTGTATTGTGGATGATCAGTTTGAGGCTCAGAGAGATGAAGCAACTTGTCCAAGGTTGCACAGCCTGTGAGGGCAGAGGTGATGTCTTACCCTGGATTCTCTGCTTCCTCTACCCCTGCTCTTGACACTACACTGCCTCTCAGGGACTGCTGAAGCTACACAATTTACCCTCCAAGCATTCACTAATGGATTGGCATTGGTCTGGAAAGTGTATCGTGCCATCAGTTCAGTTCAGTCACTCAGTCATGTCCAACTCTTTGTGACGCCATGAATCGCAGCACGCCAGGCCTCCCTGCCCATCACCAACTCCCAGAGTTCACTCAGACTCACGTCCATCGAGTCAGTGATGCCATCCAGCCATCTCATCCTTGGTCGTCCCCTTCTCCTGCCCCCAGTCCCTCCCAGCATCAGAGTCTTCTCTAATGAGTCAACTCTTCGCATCAGGTGGCCAAAGTACTGGAGTTTCAGCTTTAGCATCATTCCCTCCAAAGAAATCCTAGGTTTGATCTCCTTCAGAATGGACTGGTTGGATCTCCTTGCAGTCCAAGGGACTCTCAAGAGTCTTCTCCAACACCACAGTTCAAAAGCATCGACATAGAAAGCCCTAAATTTCTTAATTCAAGAGACCTGGGTTTCCTTACTTAACCATAATCTTTTGATGCTCAGACTACCCGCCCCTTATTGCAAACTTCCATATAACCTGACTCCTCCACCATCACCCCTGCCCCCAACCTGGCCTCCCAGGAGCAATTCTCTCAGAGCTACTTGAGGTGCTCTCCCCTGGGCTTAGTCCTAAAACACTTCCCCCCGAATAAAACATAACTCAATTTTTAGATTTTGAGTATTTTTTAAGTCAACAGAATCTTCCCCAGTATTTATGCTAAGGATTAACAGTGGGCAGAAGACTAGTCCATTCTGTGGATGCATTGCCTTTGATACTAGATACCTCCAAGGAAAGGCTGATCCAGAGTGCCCAATGGAAAGAGAAAATGAATCACCGAGTGTGGGAAGCTGATCAGTCTTACGTCGGGTGATGATGGAGCCAGAAGGCAAGGAAAACAGTGCAGGCGTGCAGGCGTGCAGGCAGCCTCGGCAATTTTGCTTTCAGTCTCTGAGGAGAGAGTGGTATAGTCAGACGATCCCAGGCCCCTGGCCCCTGGGGAAAGCTGTAGCTAGGAAATCTGATTCTTCAACCTGGCCTCGAAATTCTAGCCCTGGGGATGGAGACGTTTATCTGTTTCTTGACACTCACAGGACTCTTCCCACCATGCTTCAGTCAGCAAATGCGTTTATTCAGTAAATACTGGGTTGGCCAAAATGTTCATTTGAGTTTTTCCATTAGATGGTGCAGGAAAACCCGACCGAAGTTTTTGACCAACTCAATGTTTATTGGTGGCCGACAGCACCAGACAATGTTCTAGGGCCTGGGGACATTTCTAATAAAATAAAAATAGAGAAGAGGAAAGAAAAACACACAAGTACCAGCCCTCAAAATTGGGAAGTGTTCTAACCCAGAAGGAAGATGGCTGGGGTATTGGACGTAATGTAATATTCTAACAGCTCCAGTAGACGATACATTTTTTAGGTGAGAATGCAGGACTTGGGCTTTTTCTTTTTTTTTCCTTAAGTGGTTTGTATTCCACAAAGAAATCACTGCTTCTCATTTTCATCAAGAACATGTGGCACCTGGGCCTTTGTCCATCTCTTCCCAGGCCAAGTGCAAAAATGCCAGAAGTTCGGCATTCTCAGGGGTTTTTGTAGGATCTAGACATGAGAGTTTTGCCTTTTACTGGCGTATCAGTTAGAAGATCTGGACTTCTTGCTTCAGGGATATGTGTGTGTGCGCGCAGGCATGTGCCCACCTCTGTGTGTGTTTAAACTTCAAACCTGACCCACTATAAAACAACCCCCCAAACTGTCCATTGCTTAAAAAAAAAAAAAAATCCTTCATTTCCTTCAGGCTCAGAGGGCATACATTTAAGTAAATAATTAAATTACATCCTCCTGCCAAGTAATTTCTTAAAGAAGAGGCAGTAAATGGCATCCCTTCTGGGAAAGCTATGCTGTAATCACGGGATGGCTTTCTTCAAGAGGAAAATGTTTACTTGAAAACTCTCGACAGCCTAAAGTATTTCCATCTCAGTTCTCTGACCCAGGAGAAAGAAAGAAGCTGCGTTCACTTTCAGAGGATGCCAAATTTAGGATTTGTCTCTGGTGACGTGGGAACAGCTGTTGGGGATTGTTTAGCCTTCCGGCCAGGCCCTTCCACTGCAGTGAGCAAGAGCCACAGGGCCCTTGTGTTTGGGGATTAAAGATAATTGCGTTGGACCAAAGCACAGATTATACCTGGCTTTGTAAGTGTTCTATACAAATGTTCCGTTTTGCATCTTTTACCTGCTTGTATTGCATGCTCAGGCGCTTCAGTCGTGTCCAACGCTTTGCAGCCCCATGAACTAGAGCCTACCAGCCTCCTCCTCCATGGAATTCTCCAGGCAGGAATACTAGAGTGGGTAGTCATTCCCTTCTCCAGGGGCTCTTCCAACCCAGGGATCGAATCTTAGTCTCCTGTATTTCAGGTATATTCTTTACCTTGGAGCCACTAGGAAAGTCCTTTACGTGCTTAAATGTGGTCATTTGCCTGAACAAAGACCTGTATGACTACTTGTTATTGAAAAACGTTTATATTTTCTCATAAAGGAACACATACCTCCCCCCCACTGACAATTTGAAAACATAATAAAGGCTAAGAAGGAAAATAAGAATCATTCATTTTCCCACATCCCAGGGATAAAGTCCTTTTTTGTCTGTTTCTTTCCAGTATCTTTTTTTCCCCTTCAACCACATATATGCAATCGAACCAACACTATGTAAATGAATTATTCTCTGGGATTTTGTTAAAAGGGAAGGTGACTGCCCTCCACCCCAAGGAGCTGGGTCCCTCTTCTAGCTGAGGTCTGCTCACTTGCCTTCATGCCATTTTAATAGAGCTCTTCCATCTGCCATTATGAAACGTAAAAAGAGCTACGGTTCAATTAGGCACAGTTGTGGCTCAAGTGAAGAGTCTGTGAGCCGAAAGGCCACAGGTCAGTCTCCCTGGAGCGGTTCAAAATTGCAGTGCGCCCGCCCGGTCATACTTCTCAAGGTGCATTATTGCTCTAATAAAGTGTTCTTGGCTATAATTTTGTAACAGTTGGTAATAGGAGTCCCAGAGGAACTGGGCATTTATCTAAAACACAGGCTGTGCCCAGGCCCCCACCCGCAAAGCAAAGTTTGCTTTAATGATGTTCCTTTGAATAATTTAAATACTATCCTCCTGTTGATTGGTTTTTGTATATTTTATGCTGTAAAATGCCCCAAAGGGTTAGCTGGTTTTCAAAAGCGGAATGTTAGACACAGTTGGATTTTTTTTTTTTTTTTTCTGTCTCTGGCCTTGAGATTTATGCCTGGAGGCTCTTAGAAAAATACCAGAGGGAAAGACCTTTGTGAAATACAAAGTTTCATCCTGGGAACCCACAGTGGAGGGTTTCTCGCCTTCTAAGCAGTCCATGGAGTCGCTAAGAGTCGGGCACGACTGAGCAACTTCACTTTCACTTTTCACTTTCATGCATTGGAGAAGGAAATGGCAACCCACTCCAGTGTTCTTGCCTGGAGAATCCCAGGGACAGGGGAGCCTAGTGGGCTGCTGTCTATGGGGTCGCACAGATTCGGACACTACTGAAGCGACTTAGCAGCAGCAGCAGCAGCAAAGCCCCTCTGGCAGGAGCTTCTCCATGGGAGGGGAGGGGTTGTGGTGATGGGCAGGGCTTTTCCACCAGCACCCCCCCCCCCCCCCGCCCCAGTGCTATGTACCCATTCTTTACTGACTGAGCCCCCAGGGAAGCCCAAGAATACTGGAGTGGGTTCCCATGCCCTCCTCCAGGGAATCTTCCCAACCCAGGGATCAAACCCAGGTCACCCACATTGCAGGCAGATTCTTTACCATCTGAGCCACCAGGGAAGTCCAAGAATACTCGAGAGGGTTGCCATGCCCTCCTCCAGGGGATCTTCCCAACCCAGGGATCAAACCCAGGTCACCCACATTGCAGGCAGATTCTTTACCATCTGAGCCCCCAGGGAAGTCCAAGAATACCAGAGTGGGCAGCCTATACCTCCTCCAGGGGATCTTCTCGACCCTAGAATCGAACTGCAGGCGGATTCTTTACCAGCTGAGCTACAAACCTAGAGAGCGTTTGAAAAAGCAGAGACATCGTTTTGCCAACAAAGGCCCATATAAAAGGTATAGTTTTTCCAGTAGCCATGTAAGGATGTGAGAGTTGGACCATAAAGAAGTCTTAGCACCAAAGAATTGGTGCTTTGGAATTGTGGTGCCGGAGAAGACTGCTGAGAGCCCCTTGGACTGCAAGGGAATCAAACCAGTCCATCCTAAAGGAAATCAGTCCTGAATATTCACTGGAAGAAGGACTGATGCTGAAGCTGAAACTCCCTGATGCTGGGAAAGATTGAAGGCAAGAGGAGAAGGCAGCAACAGAGAGTATGATGGCTAGATAGCATCGTCAACTCATTGCATGTGAATTTGAGCAGACTCCAGGATATGGAGGACAGAGGAGCCTGCAGTCCATGGGGTCTCAAAGAGCTGAAGATAACTTAGCAACTGAACAACAACAATACCATCCCCCTTAAAAATGATTTAACAAGGGCCCACTGTATAGCACTGGGATATGTACTCAATACCTTTTAATAACCAATAATGGAAAAGAATCTGAAAAAGAATGGAAAACAATCTGAATAACTTTGTACACTAAAAATTAAGACAGCATTGTACATTACTTCAATTAAAAAAAAAAAAAAAGATTTAGCAACCTCAACTGCTGATTCAACCTGGGAACCCTGTGTGAACTTTGAAGAGCTCTGCCCTCAGGGATAAAAAATTTAGGAAAATTTAGAAATTTAGATCTAACAGGGTCTGTGAGGCTGTCTCTTCTAAGACCTAGGATTTACAGATGAGGAAACAGCTTCTGCCAGGGTTAAGGACCATGTGGTAAGCCACCACCATCATGCCAGAGGAGGGTGAGTACTCACATCTCCTGAAACCCAAGCTAAGCCTCTCCTGTGCCTCCAGGGGACCCCTCCATGCCCAAGTTCCAAGGACACCAGAGATGTATCACTGGGGTACCATGGAAACGAGAAACACCCTTTGCTCAGGGATCAGATTACTTGAAATAGAGATTCCAACCTATGGAATTCCTGCTTTGTGACTAATTGGAGTGAGTGCGTGTGGAATGGGGTACATTTCATGAACGTCATCTTTTAGCCTTTCAAAGCAAGGTTCTGCTCAGAGGATTCCCAGGGTCTGCTGGGGCCTCATTTACAAGTGCAAGGGGCAAAGAAGAAAAAGACAAAGGAAATCGATGGAGCCTTGAATGAAACAAAAAATTAAAGTAACTAAACACGATGGGGGGTGCTTTCAAAGAGATGAGTCAGTGGAAAAATAATAGCGGTATAAAAAGAATTTGAAAAGCTTGTAAAGAGTGTTAATTATGTTAACCTTTAAGAACTCGTGCAGCGTCGGATCGGGAGCCTGTTTTGTTTGGTTGGAAGCAGCCATCTGATGATAAATACTTTCCATGACCCAAAATAAGGGGGCTGCCTTGGCTGCTCAGTTGCTCTAAGAAACCCTCATGCTCCCGAAGACCTCCAAAGGTAGGAGGTGCATCCCTCACCCATTTTGCAGTTTCATCGTGCAGAATATAGAGGTCTGGTGTGTCTGTGGTCGGTCCCTCCATGTGCCTTTGCCACTTTCACTCTTGGGGAGGGGTCAAATGTTGTGAAGAGAACACAGTCTTGGGAGCAAGACTGAGAAGGTTCACCCTGGGTTCTGCCCCTTACCAGCTATCTATCTGATACTGGCCGAGTGGTTAAGACTTCTGTGCCCCAGGGGAGCAGCCGTAACTGCAAAGTCAGCTGTGTCCTCTCAAAGGATGGGCGTGGATCTTGGTGCTGAAGGAGTTCAAACCTTCAGCTGAGTCTCACCAAGAACATGTGGGGTACTCCTGGAGAAAGCAGGACCCCAGAGTTCTAAAGCCAGAGGAGGCTTTGGTGTGGTGGTCTTGGTGGAGGGAACAGTCAGTCCTAAAGGAAATCAACCCTGAATATGCGTTGGAAGGACTGATGCTGAAGCTGAAGCGCCAATACTTTGGCTACCTAATGCCAAGAGTCAACTCATTGAAAAAGACCCTGATGCTGGGAAAGATTGAGGGCAGGAGGGGAAGGAGATGACAGAAGATGAGATGGTTGGATGGCATCACCGATGAAATGGACATGAGTTTGAGCAAACTCTGGGAGATAGTGAAGGACAGGGAAGCCTGGCGTGCTGAGTCCATGGGATCACAAAGAGTCAGACACGACTGAGCGACTGAACAACAAGCTGATCCATGGGCATCATGATGGTGGTGATAGACTGCTCTCACCCTTGGGCCCTTGCCCATGTGGTTTTCGTTTTGTGTTAAGTCTCTGCAGTAGTGATCATTGGCCAAGAGGGAGACCAGGAGATGTGGTTCCGTAACAAAGGGTTGGTGTTAAACTTTATCCAAAATTGCCTCAAAGCCAGAGGATCATGGTGCATGCAGACATGTGACCAGGTCAGAAAAGGGGGAGCGGCAGGGGTCAGGTGTGAGGACAAAAGCTGAGTGTCACCAACAGCATGTGGCGTGCTCCTGGAGAATGCAGCACCTCAGAGTCCTAAAGCCAGAGGGGGCTTCCACGAGATGGCCTCGGTGGAGAGAACAACCACAGGGAGGGCTGGAAGGCTGAGGTTGAGAGTCTTGGGTCTGTGCTGAGCTCCCACCACCGTGGAGTAAATAAAGGGGCAATGAGTTGAAGGGGCATAAACAGAGTTGAAGCTGGAAGGGAGGGATTTGGGAGAAGGCCATGGGTTTTCAGATTTTTCTATGGATGCGATGGGTGAACCACGGAAGCTGTTTACTAGCAGAGATGCTCTAGGTTTTTGGCAAAAAGCTCTGGCTGTCGTGACTGAGTGAGCTGGAGTGGGAAACCGCTGCAGATGTAGGGCCTGCAGATGTGATTCTCCTGGCAAGCCATCAGGAGGATGGGGACCCACTCAGAGAGGCAAGGCGGTGAGGAGACAGCTTTGAGGAACATCACAGCAGCAGTGTGAGAGAGACTGGGAGTCTGCTTGGATTGGGTTTCTAGGGGACAGGGAAGTCATGCCAATTACTGTGCGATTTCAAGTCTGTGTAGCTGGTGGGCTGTGATAGGAAGTCAGGGTGGGGAAAGAGGGCAAGGCAAGAGAGAAAAACAAGTCATGCCTGAGCATTTTGCCTTTGAGATGTCAGGGGAAGTGTCCTGGAGGCATCTCATACTTTAGCAAGTCCACACCGAAGCACCTGACCCCCGCCCCCAAACTTGCTTTCCCTGCAGGCGTACCCATCCTGTTACTAGGGGACCCCACCTTGATGTCTCTCATCCCCCACTCTTTAGAAAGACATTAGCAGGAGACTTGGTCAGTGTTCCCTTTACACTATACGGCCTGCCCCCTCTCCCAGCCCCCAGGGATCTCTGCATCCGTACACGGAGTACCCCCACCCTCCTCCTTGTACCTTCACAGCCCATTGTCAACTGGGTACCTGGGAGCCATCAGATCCCATCACCTCTCTGCTCAGGGCCTGCTGTGGCTCTCCATCCTTCTGTGTAAAAGCCAAGATCATGCCAACAGTCGGCAGGACTCTCTGTGATTGCCATGTCCCCACTGACTCTGCACTTCTCCCCGTCTCTCAGTGTGTCCGAGCCAGGCCAGCCACTCTGCTGCCCCAGCAAAGCGGGAGTGCTCCCAGGTGTGCTCCCAGGCCTGGGCCCTGGATGCCCTGTCTGGAATGCTCATCACCAGACAACCTCATGACTTGTCCCCTCTCCCTGGAAGTCCTTACTCAGATGTCCCCATGCCAACGAGTCCCAATCTCCATCTACCCGCAAACTCGCCCTGCCCGGCACTGTTATGTTCTCCCCATTTTTTTCCGCCATCAGTTTAGGAATCACTGGTGTAGAGATGGTACTTAAAACTCTGAGGCTGGATGAGGTGGCCCAGGGAGAGGGTGTGGCTTAGAAAGGGAGCCTGGAGCACTCCCTTGCTGAGTGGGCACAGGAGGCCAGCCTGGGCCACAGACCAGAGAGAGCAGCGGGGAGGCTGGAATAGGCAGGATCCTGGCAGCCAGGGAGAGAAGCGCTTCCAGGAGGAGGAGGGTCACCTCTGTCCAAGGCAGGGTGACAGTGGCCGTCGGATTCCTCCATTTTCAGACCGGAGGAGGCCTCCTTCCCATGGCCCCTCCAGCAGTGACACAGAGCTGTCGTTAAAGACCCAGGAAGAAGAATGCCTCCCTTGGTCAGTTACACGCCCGCTTTTGTGCCCAGGGCCCTAACTCTCACTTCCAGATGTACTGTGGGGTGTCACGTGGTCTATATCCAGTCTCTCCCTGATTCTCCGTCACAGTGCAGTGAGGTCACCGCCTTTTACAGCCCGGGAACTGAGGTTCAGTGGCCTGTCCACGGTCCAAGTTAAAGGGGCAGAACAGAACGAAAGATCCAGGATAGGCTTCCAGGTTGGACTGAAAATATGGGTTTTCAGGCTGGGCCGGTTAATCCTGAAGGAAGGGAACAGCTCCAGAGAGAGCCGCTCACTAAACTCCCACACCAGAGCCGGCCACACAGGAGACCTTGGAAGTCCCTGGAGGCCCTTTGATGAATCTATATAAAGAAGTAAGACCAGCTCGGTAACGATGCCAATAAAACTCCCTCCGTGTCCATAGCGATGCAGAGGTAAACACTGCCAGAGGGAAATGTCACTCTTTGCTCTTTCTCTTGCCAGAACCGTGTTAGGTAACAATCCCTGTTGTAAGGCCTGAAGGGATCTCGAAACCCAGATCTGTTTAAATATAAAAACTTAAGTAAATATGCACACAGAGAACTGTGAATTTTAAGAAGACTCTGTCAAGGGCAGTGATGTGCAAGAGAACTAGGAACCAGTCTGCCCACTGCCTGATTGCAGTTACTACCAGCACCTGGAGGAGGCAGAGGGCTGGGTTCTGCCAGCCCCCAGGAAGCTCACTCCAGGACAGCCTGGAATTACTACCAGGAGTGAGTTCTCACTCCCAGCGACCCCTCACTTGCAGAGGCGCATCCATCCACGAGCGGTCCCTGAGAACCTGAGTGTCTGCTCATCCAAGGGCCCTTCCTGACCCACGAAAGCTTCTGGTCTGCTTCCTTCCTCCCCCTGGGGTGGTGGGTACAGCTTGCTGCTGTCAGCAGTGCCTTTGGGGTGTGGGGGCTGATGGTAGGAGAGGACGGGAGTTTCCAGTGACATCCCAGTTTGGGATCCTGGAGGCTGGTCCCCATGCTGAGCTCGTTGTCAGGGACGGATGGTTATGCAGGGCTTTGTTCCAACTGTGGATTCCACCAGGGGTAGCCAAGGACTCCACTGAAACGGAGATCTCCTCAGGTGTAACTGGGCAGGGCCACTGCCCAGGCTGGGACCAGCACCACCAGGAGACTCTCCAACTGCAGAACCTTCCCCGGGCCATTTTGCAATTAGAGGAAGATGCCCATCTGTTTTCTGGATTCCTCCTGCGTGTCTGACAGTCCTAGCCAGCTGGGTTTCATGAAACCCCAAAAGGGTCTTGCCTGAAGCACAGTTTTCTCTCATTTTTAAAGCTGGTCTGAGAGTTTGTTCCGGGAAATCTCATCTGTGCACTTTTTTTGCCAGCCTTTTGTTGAAGAAGGGCTGTTTAGTATCTGAGAAACCTCCTGGGACGTTTTAATGATTCTGTTCAAGTTTTTCTTCTTTCCCTGAAAATTTCATTGCACCAAGAATTAAGAGGCTTCAGCTCCTGAGAACTGTCCTTGGGTTGAGAAAATGACAGGCCTGTGTCCATCTCACCTGGGCAAAGGCATTAATTACCATTTTTAAATTGTATTTATTTATTTGTTCTTGGCTGTGCTGAGTCTTTGTTGCTGCGTGTGGGCTTTCTCTTGTTGCGGCGCTGGGGCATCTCATTGCGGTGGCTTCCCTGGCTGTGGACCGTGGGTTCTGAGGCATGCCGGCTTCCGTAGTTGTGTTGCACAGGCTTAGTTGCTCCATAGCATGTGGGGTCTTTCTGGACCAGGGATCAAACCCATTGTCCCCTGCATTGGCAAGTGAATTCTTAACCACTGGCTCACCAGGGAAGTCTCAGGGACATTAAGTAATCCAGCCTTCTCACTTACCTTGATAGGGAGCCATATGCCTCTTTCAAAGCCAAAGTTTTGTTTTGCCTTTTTTTTTAAATTAAAAAAGTAACATTGCTTCTGTTACCACTCCCTGGTTCTAAGTACTAGCTTTGCTGGTAAACAGTTACATTACTAGGAATTCACCTCCCTGACCTCATCTTCTCTCTGAAAGGGAGAAATCAGGCAGCATGTGAAATTTCCCCCAGCTCTTGTGGCTGTGTGAAATCACAACTCCGCATCCTGTGCTGTGCCAGAAAGCCCCCAGATTTCTTGGTGAAATGACAATCTTCATTCACCAGAGCATTAGAACTTAGACAAGTCTAGGGGAGGCAGGCTGCGGCTGTTATGGTTAACATTTCTTGAAGCCCTGTTCCCTGGGGGAACTCCAGGTATTTGTTCCTTTTTCCCAATAAATAGTGACTGAATGCCTTCTAGGGGCCACCCACTGTTCTGAGTGCTGAGGACACAGCAGTAAACAAAACCAAAAAAGTCAGTACCCAGGGAGCTTGTACTGCAGCAACACGCCCTGGATGCTTGATTGCATCCTGTAAGCCTTGGGGCCTTGACCCTCTGTGACCTATCCACTGCTTACAACCATCCTTTTTAAGATCCACAGACATTTTCACCCACCTGATGTTTTGGTAATCATGTCCATGCCAAATGATGTGTTTTATGGCCAAACTGTCTTTTATTTTTTCGACCTGACTTTTTGCACTAAAATTCATGCATTATTCATTTGAGCCTGCAAACAACTCATTAGTGAATAGATAGAAACCCAGAGTCTCAGAGGCTGGTGCATGGTGACAATTTTAAGAAATGGTCAAGCTAGCTGGCCAACCCAGAGTTTTAAAAATTCTAAGTCCAGGCTTCTTTCGATGAAGATCTCAATAATAAAGTCATGTGTTCACATGTAGGGAGTCAGTTTCTAGAATACCAGACCTAGAACTTGCACAGGTCCTGTTTGCCAGCTTTGCCCCTCCACCCCTAGCATCAGTCAAATTCCTAACAGATTTGAAGCTGTCCTGACAGTGCTATGACACCTGTTTTGAGTTGCCAGAATCCCTGCCATCATGTCACTTCATTCTCATTCGGTGTGAAACTGACTGCAGGATCCCCTGGAAGACACAGCCTGAGACCCGAACTTCTCAGCAGCTCACCCTGCCTTGTTCCATCAGTTCATTCAGTTGCTAGAGCGTTATCCGGCTCCTGGGACCTACTTATGCACAAGGTTTCCTTTCTCTCAGCTTTTGTTTTTTATTCCCCTCCCACCCACATCACTTTCCAGCATAGCAGCCTTGTGGTGAGTATTTCAGCAGTCTTGACTTCAACACCGTCACCTGGGTCTCTGTTTAACTATAGGGTGCCTGCTGCGAAGTCGTGTCAGTTGTATCCGACTCTTTGCGACCCCACAGACTGTAGCCCACCAGGTTCCTCTGTCCATAGGATTCTCCAGGGAAGAATATTGGAGTGGCTTGCCATTTCTTCTCCAGGGGATCTTCCCAACCCAGGGACGGAATGCTGGTCTCCTGCATTGGCAGGCAGTTTCTTTACCACTAACGCCACCTGATAGGGTGGTCTGTCCTTAACCACTAGTGTCTGTCCTGGACCATTAGTGTCCCATGTAATGCGAAAAGTAGTTAGCCTCACACATGCAGTAATGGGACCTGAAGGCATTCTCTACTAACTGCAAAAATTATTTGGAGGTGAGTGTAAGCCTCCTATGAGGGTCAGACACAGCAAAGTGCGCTGGACCTAGAAGACCTGTGTTCAGGTGCTGCTTTCTCTCTGCAAACAGGTAGAGCTGGGTGCATGGACGTGCTGCTTTATGTCTCTGGTCCAGTGTCCTCTCTAAAGTGCAGATAAAGACCCCAATCTGAACAACCTCCCCTATTTTATCTCTCCGGTCTGAGGTCCTCTCTAATATGCAGATAAAGATACCAGTCTGAATAGCCTCCTCAGCTAGCCAGGAGAGCATGTATGAGCACTGTGAATAAAAGTACTTGGCAAATGGGGAAGTTTTTTTACAAATGTGAGAGATCATTAGTCATCTTCTGCGAACAGAAAAAGTGATCTGTGGAAGAAGGCCTGGGGATGTAGAAGCTCGAAGGACGTTTGCAGTTTTGATACCCAACTTCACTGATACTGGTATTACATCTCCACATGCCGTAATCTTTGCCAAAATAATAATTATAGTCTCAAGAAAAAAAAAAAGAGTTTCTCATGAAAGCAAACAGGTCAACTATTCAGGTTCCATCCAGGTTGGTTATCCTGCTAGGCCAGTGGGTTTTGGTGATCTGATTTCTGATGGGTGTCTGTAGTACCAGGAGGTATTCCAGGGTGAGAGGGCAAGTGAGCACATATCTACATCAAGTTCCAAAGAGCCGAGTAGTGCTAAAGGCAGGGAGTCCAGGAGTCAGTCAGTCTCCTAACCTGGAGGCCTCCTTCCAGGGATCTGGCTATGCAGTGGGTAACCAGGGTAGGACCGTGAGTGGCAAACCTGCCATGTCCTGAGAGCCACGGCCGCAGCGACCCCAGTGCCACCCTCCCCCACGGCCCCGCACGGTGTTCCGTTTGCGCAGTGATGTCTGACGAGGGCGTGGAGGTGCCCGGACCGTGCCGCCCACCCCCACCATTGCCTGTGCCGTGGTCGTAAGGAGCCCGACGAGTAGGGTGACTGCACTGAAGATAGCAGGTGGGCGTGGGGAGAACAGCGTGGGCCTCAACCTGGAATCGCTGCCTTTGGCTGTGGGTCTCAGGGTGTACATCAGAAGCATCTGGGGAAGCTATTTAAAAATGCCCATTTCCAGATCCCACTTTTATTTTTTAAATTTATTTTTTATTTACTTTTATTTATTTGCCAAGTCTTGGTTGTGGCATGTGGGATCTAATTCCCCAACCAGGGATCCAGCCCGGGTCCCCTGCATTGGGAGTGTGGAGTCTTAGCCACTGGACTGCCAGGGAAGTCCCCAGATCCCACTTTGAGAAGGTGAAATCGACTCAGCCTGGAGCACAGCCTGGGAATCTGCATTTTGACAGACAGCAGACTTGATTCAGGTGCAACCCTAGACCTTTGGGTGTGTGACCTGACTTGTCCCCACATGCTGTGCTGGGCTCTGCTGGCCTGGGGACTGTCTGCTTTACTCTTGGCAACACCCATCCCACGGGGCCACAGGGAGCATCAAATTGAATGGGACATCCAACCCACAGAGGGACTTAGCAAATGTTCGTGTTCGCTCTTTTTCATAGCAACCCTGAATAAGAGAGAGAAATAGATTTATTTCAGCTAACCTCAGAGGCATGGGGCTTCCCAGGTGGCGCTAGTGGTAAAGAACCTGCGTGCCAGTGTAGGAGTTGTAACAGATGTGGGTTCAATCCCTGGGTCGGGAAGATCCCCTAGGGGAGGGCATGGCACCCACTCCAGTGTTCTTACCTGGAGAATCCCATGGACAGAGGAGCCTGGCGGGCTGCAGTCCATGGGGTCACAGAGTTGGGCACGCCTGAGATAGCTGCACGCACAGGAGGCAGGCAGCCCTCGGTTCTCTGAGCCCTGTCAGTGTGCGTGTCACACAGGTGAGCTGCCACCATTCAGCAGGTGCTCATCCGGGGCGGCACCTTGCTCAGCAGGCACTGCAGGGCCCGGGAGCCAGACACAAATGATGTGGGGGAATAGTTGCCAGCACCGTGGATCGGAGGTCAGACTTCAGTTGCTGAATGGACAGAACTCAGGAAATCAGCTAAAATGCAGCAGAAGACTAGACCATGCAGATTCGGGAACCAGGAGAAAGCAGTGGCAGGTTTCCTTGCTTCCGGGATGAACTGTGCCTCCTTTGGACACATATGTTTTGTTTTATTTTTAAAGAAACTTTTGATTTTGTAATGGGGTATAGCCGATTAACAAGCAATGTCGTGATAGTTTCCGCTGAACAGCAAAGGGACTCGGCCATACATATACGTGTATCCATTCTCCCCCAAATTCCCCTCCCATCCAGGCTGCCGCATAACATTGAGCAGACTTCCTGTGCTAGACAGTAGGTCCTTGTTGGTTATCCATTTTAAATGTAGCAGTTGATGCGTATATTTTAAATGCAGATGGAGACAGGTTTCTCCAAATGTGTATGTATACATGGGATTAGAATCAGAGTTTCAGAATCTGAAAGGATCTCACACTCACCCAGAGGCACTCCCCCCCAATCCTTTTACACACGCTGAGTGTTGAAAGTCAGAACCCTAACAGGCCACGGTGCTGCAATGTCTTGGGTGCTAAAAGAGACTAAGATTTGAAGCGTATAAACACAGAAGGTAACTGGAATGATGTTGAGATATTTAATTTTAATCTTTTAGAAAATCTATGGGCCAAGCTGGTTTTAGAAAAGGCAGAGGAACCAGAGATCAAATTGCCAACATCCGCTGGATCATGGAAAAAGCAAGAGAGTTCCAGAAAAACATCTATTTCTGCTTTACTGACTATGCCAAAACCTTTGACTGTGTGGATCACAATAAACTGTGGAAAATTCTGAAAGAGATGGGAATACCAGACCACCTAACCTGCCTCTTGAGAAATCTGTATGCAGGCCAGGAAGCAACAGTTAGAACTGGACATGGGAACAACAGACTGGTTCCAAATAGGAAAAGGAGTACGTCAAGGCTGTATATTGTCACCCTGCTTATTTAGCTTATATGCAGAGTACATCATGAGAAACACTGGACTGGAAGAAACACAAGCTGGAATCAAGATTGCCGGGAGAAATATCAATAACCTCAGATATGCAGATGACTCCACCCTTATGGCAGAAAGTGAAGAGGAACTAAAAAGCCTCTTGATGAAAGTGACAGAGGAGAGTGAAAAAGTTGGCTTAAAGCTCAACATTCAGAAAAGGAAGATCATGGCATCCAGTCCCATCACTTCCTGGGAAATAGACGGGGAAACAGTGGAAACAGTGTCAGACTTTATTTTGGGGGGCTCCAAAATCACTGCAGATGGTGATTGCCGCCATGAAATTAAAAGACGCTTACTCCTTGGAAGAAAGGTTATGAGCAACCTAGATAGTATATTCAGAAGCAGAGGCATTACTTTGCCGACTAAGATCCGTGTAGTCAAGGCTATGTTTTTTCCAGCAGTCATGTATGGATGTGAGAGTTGGACTGTGAAGAAGGCTGAGCACCAAAGAATTGATGCTTTTAAACTGTGGTGTTGGAGAAGACTCTTGAGAGTCCCTTGGACTGCAAGGAGATCCAACTAGTCCATTCTGAAGGAGATCAACCCTGGGATTTCTTTGGAAGGAATGTTGCTAAAGCTGAAACTCCAGTACTTTGGCCACCTCATGAGAAGAGTTGACTCATTGGAAAAGACTCTGATGCTGGGAGGGACTGGGGGCAGGAGAAGAAGGGGACGACAGAGGATGAGATGGCTGGATGGCATCACGGACTCGATGGACATGAGTCTGAGTGAACTCAGGCAGTTGGTGATGGACAGGGAGGCCTGGCGTGCTGCGATTCTTGGGGTCACAAAGAGTCAGACATGACTGAACAACTGAACTGAACTGATGGGCCGTAGATTCCTAGCTAAGTGATGCTGAACACATTCTAATCATTTAATTGGAGGGTTGGCAGGCAGGAGTGGGGAGGTTTATTAATTTATTAGCCATGAGGCTCAGCTTCAGTCTGAGCAGAGTTCCCACTGGTTCAGTGGGAGCGGGCAAGTGGTCTCTCTCCCCTGAGCCTCAGGGAGCTCAGTGGAATTCCCTGGGGGAAATCCACTGGGGTTCCTTTAGCTCTCCCTGGAGCTGTGCCTCCAGCCCTCCTCTCCTGCCAGTTGCAGGAGGACCCTCTGTATCCCATAAGAGTCGTGGGCTTGATCCCTGGGTCAGGAAGATCCCCTGGAGGAGGGAATGGTAACCCACTCCATTATTCTTGCCTAGAGAATCCCATGGACAGAGAAGCCTGGTGGGCTACAGTCTATAGGGTCGCAAAGGGTCAGACATGACTGAAGCACCATAGCATGCATGCGTGCTTGGTGTCAAAAACATGCCAGGCAGAAGCTGTGCAAAACATCCTGGGATCATTTTGCTTGGCGAACCTCAACTTAATTTCAAAAGCAAGATGTTGAATATTGAAGACAGTAGTAGAAGATGACTTAAAGAATGGGATGTGACTATTTTGCTGTGGTATCTGGAAAACACTGGGGCGTGCAGATGTCAGGCCAGTTCACACAAGGATAGACTCTAAGGTCATGAGTTGTTCGTGTGCCTGGAAACACTGATGAGCCTGGTGGTAGGCACTGTGAGAGGCAGGAGGCACTTCCTGCTTCAGAAGAGCTCAGAAGGGAACCCCATGTTGCCTGTGCCCAGTGAGAGCGCAGATTGCTGACCTTGGACTGGAGCCATGGGGGTCTGCAGGTGAGGGTCACAGGAGGCCTCACAGAGAGGGTGCGACTTCAGCTGAGCCTCTGAGGGTGAATAGGAGTTCACCAGTCAGGCAAGGGAGAAGGACAGATGTCCCATGCAGCGGGGGTGGCATGTGCCAAGATGCAAAAGTGTAGGCTGATGAAAGAGCAATGCCCGTCGAGAACCCAGCAAGCAGAGGACAAGGTCAGGGAGAATTGCAAAGTCAATGGCATGTTAGAGGGCGCATATCCACCCAAGGGGCTCAGGTGATCTTGGCCACAGGAAGTCATCAGCAGGTTTTAAGGTGTATGTTTTAGGAGGATGACTCAGGTGGCCACAGAGTGATTAGAAGATAGGGGAGAGATTCTAGAAACAGGATGGCCAAGCAGAACTCTTCAATCCTGGGTGAGCTGTATGATTTCTTGTGACCTGCCTCTGTGCAGTCGTCACAGCTGTGGCTGCCAGATCAGCTGAGGGTCACTGGCCCCATTGTTTGGGCTAAGATGTTAGTCACTGGCCAAAGGCATGCATTGGCTTTTCATAGATTCCAGTCAACCTGACTCTTTTCCTTGGAGAGAGCCAGCCTTCTGCACCTAGCAAGGCCTTAGCCCAGGGACCAATGGTGGGAGGAAGAGCTTGGACTAGAAGAGCAGACCCATGGGACTGTAGATATTCTTTATCTCCAGAGTGCAGGCCATGAAGGCAAACAGAGGCCAAACAGCCATCTCCTGACAAATACTCAGCATCCTTAATGCATTCATTATGTGTTGGCACTACTTGGTTTTGAGTCCAAACTCAGAAAGAAGCTTTTGATTCATTTGGTGGTGAGTAGACCCAAGGTTTTTGAAGATCAGAAGAACGAGGAGTAGAGTAAGATCCATCCTTGGACCAGCCTGTCCAACCCCAGTGAAGAGCTCGGTGTCACACACACACATCCTCAGCTACCTTTTTGTTCAGTGATGCTCAGATTTGAACGTGTCTGGGTTAGTCACTCAGTCATGTCCAACTCTTTGCAGCCACATGAGCTGGAGCCTGTCAGGCTCCTCTGTCCATGAGATTTTCTCAGGCACGTGTACTGGAGTGGGCTGCCATTCCCATCTCCAGAGGATCTTCCCAACCCAGGTTTCAAACCTGGGTCTCCTACATGGCTGGCAGATTCTTTACTGTCTGAGCCACGAGGGAAGCCACATTCCCCCAATTTGTATGCCAGGTGGTAAATGGACTGTATACACAAAGAACTGAGTTTCACCCGCAGTCTTTACCAGCGTGAGGATCTCACCAGGTTCCCAGTTCACTTTAGGATCTGCCACCTTCTTGAGCATCTTCTCTGGTTATTTTCATGTAATGATGGTCACTTCTATGCATTGATTCTTGTGCCAGGCATTTTACGTGCAGTAGCTCAGTCCTTCCCCGGAACTGGCAGAGGTCGAAATTATAACCCTGGTTCTGGGGATCAGTCTGGGGAAGCTCAGAGCAGCTCAGGCAACTCTTGGCCTCCCTCCCTGTCTCTCCTCCTCCGTCTCTCAGTAGTGTTTGCCATCCCCGATGAGGGCCTCCTGCCTTCAGAGACACTTCTATCACTTCTACCTCCCCTCTTTTTTGTATTTAAATTGTTTATTGAAGTATGGTTGAACTACAGTGTTGTGTTAATTACTGCTGTACAGCAAAGTGATTCAGTTATACAGATACCTACATTCTTTTTCATATTCTTTTCATTAGGGTTTATTGAAGCTGGCTTAAAACTCAACATTCAAAAAGCTAAGATCATGGCATCCAGTCCCACTGTGTGTATGTGCTAAGTCACTTCAGTAGTGTCTGACTCTTTGCAACCCCGCCTGCCAGGCTCTTCTGTCCATGAGATTCTCCAGACAAGAATGCTGGAGTGGGTTGCCATGCCCTTCTCCACGGGATCTTCCCAAGTCCCGTCACTTCTTGGCAAATAGATGGGGGAAAAATAGAAACAACAACAGACTTTATTACTTGGATTCCAAAATCACTGCAGACAGTGATTGCAGCCCTGAAATTAAAAGATGCTTGCTCCTTGGAAGAAAAGCTATGGCAAACTTAGACAGCATATGAAAAAGCAGAGATGTTACTTTGCCGACAGAGGTCCATCCAGTCAAAGCTATGGTTTTCCAGTAATCATGTATGGATGTGAGAGTTGGACTGTAAAGAAGGCTAAGCGCCAAAGAATTGATACTTTCGAACTGTGGTGCTGGAAAAGACTCATATTCTCTTCCTTATGGTTTATTGCAGGATATTGAATATATAGTTCCCTGTGCTATCCAGTAGGACCTTGTTGTTTATCCACTCTCTCTTTTAAAGGGAACTTTTCTCTTGACTCAGCTGCTCCCTCCAGCTTCAGCCTGGGTCTCTGTTTCCCTTCGCAGCACCTTACCCAGTGGCTCCATAGCCCAGGGTACACATTATTGGCCTCTTCAGATGAGATTCAGCCCCACCTGTCAAAGGTGACGGCCCGTCTCATCACCACCATTACCCTCCTCCAGGCCATGCTCTCCTCTCTTGGGCTCCAGGGGTGGGGCAGCCCACTTCCTTCCCCCCTGGTGGACCTCTGCTCCCTTGCCCTCATCCTCCCCTCTCACCTGTCTTCCTCCTCCAACCCCCAAAGGATGAGGACGTGTCCTGGATCCCTGTCGCCGCCTCTCCTAGAGCGCATCCCTTCCCCTGACCAGATAAGCCCCGCTCCAGGCATGCTCTGGACCGGCCTGCAGATCCTTCCCCTCCTCAGTGGGTTTCTCGGGCGGCGTGGCTGCTCGTGCACTCAGCCTCTCAGGCCAGCGAAGGGGAAGCCCCTTAGCTGCTTCCTGCCCTTCCCTTCTTCCCAGAGCAGATGGGATGTCCTGCTGGATCTTCAGTCCCAGAGGCCTCCCAGCCCCAGATCTCCGTCCTCTGCATCCCAGGACTGTTAGCGGCTCCTCCTCTCCCTCCATCTCTACCCCCAGGGCTTCAGGGCGTCCCAAACTCAGGGGCTGTATCCACATTATATTGTAGATAATGTCTACATCATGTTGTCCCCTACTTGAGAATCTGCCATGGCTCCTCGGTCAGTGGTCACATCCAGTGCAGCCTGCCGGACGCTCCAGCTTCTTTCCAAACGGCCTCTCGGTCTGTCCAGTGAGATGTTTCTCCCCCAGCTCCCAGCGGGCTCTTCAGCTGCAGAAGGTAGGGCCCCAGGTGCCCAGCTGCACCCCCACACCGGCTCTGTCTTCCCTCTGCTCTGCCTTCCTCCCTGGCTGGAACCCCTTCTCTGCACCCATCTGCCTCCTAGCCACTCACCTAGCATTGCCTCCAACCCTGCTTCCTCTTGTTTCTAAAACTTAACAAGCAAAATGTACCAGCTCTTCCAGTTCATCCCGCACCGCCCCCCATGTCCCTTCCCTCCACACCTTCTCCAGCATTTATTTTCTGTAGATTTTTTGATGGTGGCCATTCTGATAGGTGTGAGGTGATACCTCATTGCAGTTTTGACCTGCATTTTTCTTATAATTAGTGATGCTGAGCAGACATATAGCTGATTCGCTTCATTGCACAGCAGAAAGGAATACAACATTGTAAACCAACTGTACCCCGATTTATAAAAATAAAATTTTTTTAAATCAGTTCTTAGAATAACACGTACTCATTGTAAAATGTGTTTTAAAGTACAGAGAAGTATATAGGAGAGAAGAAAAAAAACTTAAAATTTTACCACCCAGAAATTAAGATTATAATTTGCGTGTCATTTCCAAGATGAAAAGCACAGGCATGTATAAAAGTGTAGGTTATTTTTGCATCATTGGTGTGCTATTTGTACATTTTCTCTTTCTTTCTTCACTTATTGTCAAGAACTTTCCCATCCTACTAATTCATCTTTAAACCGCAATTTTTAAAGCCATATAATAGCCCAGCATATGGATGTGCATTTGATTTATTTAGCCCGTCTCCTGCTGGAGGTCAGGTCCTGGCTCCCAGCTCTCCGGTTATAAATAACAAACATCCTTGTCCCCTGGCTCGAACCATTTGTTTCTGTGTCATATGATTTGGCAGTTTTTAATAATGCAGAGGCCAGTCGCATTTATTGAGCTACTACTGGGTGCTAGCCTCTCTGCTGACTGCTTTTCCTTTCTTCCTCAAGCCTCACAGCCTCCTTGCAAAGCAGATATCCTCAGGGTCTTGAGTCACTTGACTTAAGTCACCCGCTTAGTTGGTGATGAGGTCCCATCATGAGATTCAGGCTCAGCCTTTGATCCCGCACACAGCCCCCATTGCTGTGCCCTCCGCAGTGATGTTCAGAATGCATAGCAGTGAGCATCTGAGGGCAGACGCTAAGACTTAATGAAGACAGTGGATGGCCTCATGGATTTTACCATCATTTCCCAGCTGGATTATAAGATGCTCTTAGATGTCTGATGCAACCTCTAGGCTTAATCTTCGACCTAATTAGAGCCAGCCGGGACTTTCTCATCTTATAAATGCAGACACCGGGAGGCTTAACAGACATCTGCAGTGTCAGGGCGTCAGCTCTATTGAATAGCCTTATGATAGACACGTGAAAAGTGATCTTTAAAGACTTATTCTCTTTATTATGTAGACTTAGCTCTCCTGTGCTCATGTCTTAAAATCTGTAGCTATAGTGATGTGTGAAAGAAGCTGTCTTGTCCAATGCAGCGTAGACCGTGGCCACTGAACCATATTAGCTTTGGAGAGTCGGTGCTGAGCCTTGCAGATCCTCAGCTGCATATGTGTTGATTCCAGGTAGAGCACAGTCACGAGAAGAGTATGACTCCGGCCTAGAATTTTATTTCCCTAATTGTCAAGAATTTTCCCATCCCACTAATTCATCTTTAAACAGCATTTTTTAAAGCTATAGAGTAGCCCATCTTATGGATGTGCAGTTGATTTATTTAGCTCATCTCCTGCTGTAGGTCAGGTCCTGGCTTCCAGCTCTCCAGTATTATAAATAACAGGTTTTGTCTGTCTGTCTGTCTGTCTGTCTGTTTTGCTGTACCCAGTCTTTGTTGTGGCATACAGGGTCTTTAGTGGAGGCATGCAGGATCTAGTTCCCTGACCAGGGATCAAACCCCGGCCCCCTGCATGGGGAACGTGGAGTCTTAGCCACCACATCACCAGGGAAGTAGAAGTCCCATCATTTCCCACAGTATTAAAATCCGATTTTCAGTTGCCCATTTGCTGGGGGTCTCTTTCCTTTAGGCAAGTGGTTCTGACACTGTCACCTGGAGGCCTGATGCTGACCGGGCCCCTTTCCCTTCTGATTCTGTAGGGTTGAGGTGGGGCCTGATCGTTTGCATTTTGGACAAGCTCCCAGGGGGATGTTGTTGCAGCTGGCTGGGGACCACACTTTAAAAACCACACTCTTAAGCCTTTAAAAAGATATTGGAGGGCTGGCCATGCAATTGACTAAGGCATCGTTATCCTTTCTATTTAAGTTGGCAAAACCCACGTGATTAAAATCATTCACTCCATGCACCACTTGAAACCCACAGTGCTTTCGGCTTTCTGCTCAGCTTCAGGCCCTCCTGCCTCAGTGTCAACCCCATCCCATGCCCGAATCCTCCCCAAGTCTGGCAGTGTGGCAGATACCACATCTGAGCAGCCGGTGGAGGGCGAACTCACCTTGACACCCAGTGACTGGGATCTTGAGAGCTGGGGTGGGCTCCACAAGACAGCTGTGTGCTGGCTGAATGGCAGGGCCCACGGCCACCCACCTGTGCCCCTGAAGGACCCCAGCCACTCACCTGTGGACAGCCCTTGACCACCAGCTTGCCAGCCTTGGACCCTCTCACAGAAACTGCTTCCCTGATCTCTCCCTAAGTGGAATCTGAGGGAGGTCTGTCTGAACTGCTGCAAGCCTCCCCAGAACCCCCGTATCTAACCCCCTGGTACCCACTGTTTCAATGTTGTCTGGAACTGCTTCTGCCATCCTGCTCCTCCATCAGCCCCAGGAACAGGCAGCCAGTTGTGATGGAGTCAAGTTTGCCTCGCCCCATTTGACTCTGAAACAGGGCTGCACCCTGCCTCTTCTCCTGGGGAAGTTCCAGAAGCCCCCTAGTCCTGGTGCCCCCCTGCCACTCATTTCCCTTCTTCTGTCCATCCTTGTGAAGTACCCCAAGTACTCCTGGCCAGAACCACCCAGAGTACAATCATCTTTTCTCCTTTCACCCCAATATCTAAAAACACCCCCCTTGGACTTCCCCGGTGGTCCAGTGGTTAAGACATCACACTTAAGTGCAGGGGCACGGGTTGGATCCCTATTTGGGGAACTAAGATCCCACATGCCACATGGCGTGGCCCCAGAATAAAGCCACCACCCACTTCCCCAGCGATGTTGACTTCCCTGTGGCCCTAAGTATGCATCTACCCAGCAGGAAAAAGATGAGACCTTCCACACAGAGCTAGAGCATCTAAGGGTCTTTGGAAGAACAGCCCCAGACATAGCTGAACTGGTGTGAGAAGTTCAGGTCCCGTGGGCTGAGACTTATGAGAAGCGGAGGCCAGGCTCATGCCATGCCCCCGCCCCCCTCCCCCGGATGGCCTAGCTCCCCTGTTGGCTGCGAGCACTCTTGGTGGGTTCCATGTGTGACCTCCCAGTGCTTTCTCTCCTCCTTTTCAAGCCAAAGACCTGAGCAAGTAAGCGTGAAGCCCTCACCCCTAGGTGCTTATTATCTGGTCCCCATGGGCTTCTCCCAGAGAAAGAGGAGTCCCGACCAGAGCACGGCTCAGGGCACTTTCTTTCCCCCCAAGAAAGGGAGGAGAGTGGTGGGGGAAGAGGAGGTGGGAAGGATCGGGGGGGCAGAGGGGGAGTCGTAGGGAAGACAGAGGGTCTCACAAGCGGGAGCTTTGAGAGTGCTGTGTGTGTGTTGCTGAGTCGTGTCCGACTCTCTGCGACCCTGCAGCCCCAGGCTCCTCTGTCCATGGGATTCTCCAGGCAAGGATACTGGAGTGGGTGGCCAGTTCCTTCTCCAGGGGTTCTTCCCAACCCAGGGATCGTATCTGATTCTTCCACAATGCAGACAGATTCTCTATCCTCTGAGCCGCCAGGGAAGCCCTAACTGCGCTGTGACTGGTATGAAATGTGGCCACGGGTCCCTGGCCCTTGTTCACAACAACCCTGGCTTAGTAACAAGAGCTTCTCCTCTTTGGCACCGATGACATTTGGGGCTGGGTAATCCTGTGCTATGGGGCTGTCCTGTGCATTGCAGGATGTCAGCAGCATCCCTGGCCTCTAGATGTAAGTAGCCACCTGGGAGATGTGATCATCACAAGTGTCTTCAAACATCACCATGTGTAACTGCTTCCACCCAAACTGAGAGCCAGTTAACAGATATTATTGGGAAGCTGAGTGCCAAAGAATTGATGCTTTTGAACTGTGGTGCTGGAGAAGACTCTTGAGAGTCCTTTGGACTGCAAGGAGATAAACTAGTCAATCCTAAAGGAAGTCGACCCTGAATATCCATTGGAAGGATTGATGCTGAAGCTGAAGCTCCAGCATTTTGGCCACCTGATGCGAAGAGCCAACTCATTGGAAAAGATCCTGATGCTGGAAAAGATTGAGGGCAGGAGAAGAGGGCAACAGAGGAAGAGATGGTTTAGATAATGTCATCGACTCAATGGACGTGAATTTGAGCAAACTCCGAGATAGTGGAGGACAGGGGAGCCTGGCATGGTGCACTCCATGGGGTCGCAGAGTTGGACACAACTTAGTGACTGAACAACAAAGGGAAGCTGGTGGTTTTACCTACATCGATTGATTTAATCCCCAATAACCTCATGAGGTGTGGGGCATTAGCCCCACTTTACAGATGTGGAAACTGAGGCCTAGAGGAGTTAAATGTGAGTAGATAAGATGACATATAGTATCAGAACCCCACCTTGAATCCAAGTTGCTCTGACATCAGAGCCCATTATCTTAGAGTGTATGGTTGCAAGGAAAAGAAAACTCCCTGGCAGGGTTTATTTTAAGGATACAGTGGGATATTTTACAGGAAGCTCAAGACAGGAAGTGAAGTTTGACTGGGTCTCACAGAAGTAGAATTGAAAGGTTGAGAGCTAAATTTACACTCGGTGCTCTATGACGGTGTTTATGCCTGCATCTTTCCACATGGTGACTTCTCCTCCTGGTTTCTGCATAGATGCCAAGTCCCCAACCTTACTATGCCTTAGTCCCTTTGGAAATCAAGATTTCCAGGAGAAACAATGTGATTGGTTCAGCCAGGCTGAGTGGTTTGTTCCTGGCCCAATCAGCTGAGTGTGTTAGGGGTGGGGTAGGTGAGGGGAGGAAGTGATTGGCCTCCATGACACCCTGAGCTCTTGCCACTGCCCCTTGCTCCAACCATCACCATGGCAACAGAGGCCAATCTGCCCAGCACCTGGAAGGCAAAGATTTTACCCTCCAGGAGCTAAGCTACCATCTCCTATAAAGTGAAGCTGCAGGGGATGATGAGAGCAGACACATCTGTCTTTAGCAAACAAGTGAAGCTGAATCACCTCCACCCCCCCGCAAGAAATTGATCTTTACCAACACTTAATGAAGAGTTAGCTGGTTAATAGCCCATGACAAATCTGAAGGCTGTTAGGGGTCGGACATCCCAGACGTTAACAGCTGCAGTAGCCAATTTCCAAGAGATTACTGACATTTGGGGCCATTCATGAAGATATCCAGGGGAAAATAGTCACAGAGCGATTTCGGCACAGTGAGGAGGGGAGGAGCCTGGGTGGCAGCGTGGTGATGTACAGTGACATTGGCATCCCTGGGCGAGAGCATGGTTTGCTCGTCGAGCCTTGTGGTCACAGGAGGATTAAGGACAGAAGGAGCAGCAGATCTGGGTAGAATTCCCTTGAGCTCAGAAGGAGCCCAGCAGCCCCCCCAAAGACCCAGAAAGCCTTGGTGCCATTGAGGCTGTTTCCAGGGGCTCTCTCCTCTGCTTGTCCCGTGATAGGCTGTGTTAAAGTCGGTGTGACTGATCTCTAACCAGCACACTTTGTGACGATCGCATGCAAATAAGCACCCTCTGCTTCTGAGATGTTGCCCCGTCCCTCTCGGTATTGTTTTTTTAATCTTTATTTATTTGGCTGTCCCTGGTCTTAGTTGTAGCATGTGGGTTTTTTTTTTTTAAGTCGTGTCATGTGGAATCTTTAATTGGACATGCATCGTCTTGAGTGACAGCATGCGAGCTCTTCACTGAGGCACGTGGGAGCTAGTTCCCTGACCAGGGATTGAACCTGGGCCCTCTGCACTGGGAGAGCAGAGTCTTAGCCACTGGACCCCCAGGGAAGTCTCCTCACTTAGTGTTGTCAGCCTTCAGTAGGCATTCTGCACATGTGATAGTGTAACCGCTGTGGGCCACCCCCTCAGCCTGGCCCCTGGCCTCAGGGGCCACAGAGGGATGCCTGATTTGAAAGCGAAGATGACAGTGCAGTGTGCTGTGAGCTCCAGTGGAGACAGAAGCAAACACGGAGGGTGCTCAGGCCAAGGCGTGCTGCTGCGGACACTGTGATTACACAGAGCCAGAACCCTCGGAGGCATGGTGCGCTGTCTAGAGTCGTAAAATGGGCTTCTGCCACCCAGAAGCTCACCCCAGGTATGGTGGGGAAGTGCTGGAAATCTCTTGCCTCCACTCCCTGCATCTCATCCATCAGTGAATGCTCTCAGCGCTGTCTCTGGATTGCATCTCAGCCCATCACCTCTCTCATTGCCTGTCTGCCGGGTTGGTCCAGTGTACCATCACCACCACCATCTCCCGCATCCGCCCCGTAATCCATCACTCAGCAGCCAGAACCGTCCTCATGCCTGCCAGAATGGGTCCAGTGGCTTTCTGCCCCCCTTAGCGGAAACACAGGCTGTTTATCTTGAACCGTGAAAGAGAATCCGACTTCTTCCCTGACCTGTGTCCTTCCACTCTGCTGCTGCTGGTCATGATCCCTCCTAAAATCCTTCAGGTTCGTGGCCACCTCAGGCTTTCACACTCCCTCTTCCCTCCACGTGGGATCTCGGCCCCGGAAGCTGCCTCCTTCTCATCTCCCAGGGCCCACCTCAAACCCTTCTCCTCGGAGCAGACCTCTCCAACTACCCCTCCCCCTTGCCTCCCACCCCGTGGCCCTCTGTCACATTCTCCTGCTTTTTTCTTTGTAGTTTCTGGAATTATTCATATCCAGAATCCATATTATAAATGAATTCTAAATAGTCATTTATTTTGTTATAATAGAGATGCAAGCAGTCAGAACTTGGTAAGAAGCACGCCACTCTCAGGGACAGCGAGGAGGTGACGTTTGAGCTAGAACTTGAAGCAGTGGGGTGACTTGCCAGGGCATGAAGTGGATGGAAGGGATTTCAGGAGAGAGAATGGCAGAAGCAAAGGCCCAGAGGCCAGTGAGTGTGTCAGCCTCAGGGCACAGCTTTTGGGCAGTGTGCCAGTAGCCCAGCTGCACCAGAAGGCGGCATGGGTGTTGATGCGGGCAGAAAACTCATGCCAGAACATTTGAACCTCATCTTACGGGCAGTGGAGGGTGTCCGCCATTCACAGTGGACGCTGTTGCATAGACCTCTTGAATTAGCTTGATGGAATCAGTCAAAGTTAGAAAGTGAAGCTGTGTTTTTTTAAACAGGCAGGAGTCCCTGGGAGTCAAGCTTGGCAAGGGAGGGAGAGTGCACTGAGATCAGGAGCTTCAGCTTAAAGTGAAACTCGAGGAAAAGCTCTGGGCTGCTGAGACCTTGTTTTCTGAACACATCTGGACCCGAGCAACCACTTTGGCATTCTCTTGTGGGGCGGGCAGAGCCATGCCGATCTTGGAGAGACCAGCCAGGCAGGGGGAGCCGCCGTGAAACCAGCCAACTGACTGTGCCGGGAAGGCACACACATTGCCCACCAAAAGCTCTCTCCCTCCCCTGCTGGCTCGAGCCAGACACAGTGCCACATGACGAGGGTCACATGCCCCCAGTAAGTCCGCAGTGATGAGTCCCTATTGTAACGTCCAGATGTCGCTGCTGTTCTGGGCAGATGTTCCAGACGCTGATGACCTCCCGGGGGTGTGGCTTTAAAGAGCAAATGACACGGCTGCTGTGAGTCAAGCCAGTCTCTCCTGTCCTGGTCCCTGTATCCCAGGACCCTGAAGTCAGAGCAAAGGCAGTGGCCCCATGTCAAAGTGTCCCCACACTGTCCCTGACCGAGGCCACTGGCGTGTCCTCACCCACTTCCTGCCCCAAGTTGCTGAGCGAGTTCACAACTTGTGTGATTGGCCGAGGGTCTTTGAGAGAAGTTTTCTTGGACATAGCACCCAGCTGGCTGTGTCTTGTTCCCCTCCTCCAGCTTGGGAGGGAATCAAACCTGTGTGACTGTGAGGCAGCCCCTTAACCTCTCTGAGCCTCTGTTTCCTTATCTTTAAAAAGAAATACCTATGTGGACGAGCTAGAGAAGAATCAGGCGAGATCATGTATGCTGTGCCAGGTTGCCTTCTGTAAGACATCGCACAACGTTATAATAAGTATCATGGCAGCAGCCTCCTGAAACATCAATCCTAGACTCAGAGAAGTGTTAAAATGGGATGGAACTTCAGTGGGTTAGCCAGTCTAAACTCTAAACCAGTAAAAGAGCTCCTGCTCGGGGGTCACCAGCCAGGGTCACTGGCCTCTGCTTGGACTCCTCCTGCCAAGGTGGGATGGCTTTTTAACAAAGTTTTTACTGGTATGTAGTTGCTTGCCTGCCGGCTCCGATGGTAAAGAATCCTCCTGCAATGCGGGAAGTCTAGGTTTGATCCCTGGGCTGGGAAAATCCCTTGGAGGAGGGCATGGCAACCCATTCCAGTATTCTTGCCTGGAGAATCCCACAGACAGAGGAGCCCAGTGGACTGAGTCCACGGGGCTGCAAAGAGTTGGACATGACTGAGCGACTAAGCACAACACAGTTGCTTTACAATGTGGTATTAGTTTCTGCTGTACAGCCAAGCGAATCAGCCATACGTACACATATATCCCCTCTTGTGTGCATTTCCTTCCCATTTAGGGCACCACAGAGCAATGGGCAGGTTCCCTGAGCTATACAGCAGGTTCTCATTAGTTACCTGTTTTATACATAGTGTGTGTATATGTGTGTGTGTGCATCAACCCTGATCTCCCAGTTCATCCCATCTCCCCTTCCCTCGATGTCCATACACTTGTTTGCTGATTCTGGGCCTCCGTTTCTGCTTTGCAAATAGGTTCATCTGTCCCCGTATTTCTAGAGTCCACATACGTGCGTTAATATACGGTATGTGGTTTTCTCTTGATGAGCTTACTTCCCTCTGTATGAGAGTCTCTGGGTTCATCCGCGTCTCTGCAAATGGCACAGCTTCACCCACTGCAGTGGCTGAGTGATGCTCCACTGTACAGATGGGCCGCGTCTTCTTTGCCCACTCCTCTGCTGGTGGGCGTCTAGGCTGCCCCACGGCCTGGCTGCTGTAGACAGTGCTGCAGTGACCACTGGGGTGCATGTTGGGTGAGACGGCCCTTTTCCCGGGTCCGGTATTCCAGCCTCACTCAGGATTCAGTGCTCAGTGCATTCCCTCGTGTGGAGCCCGGCTCCTTGAGCTCCCCGAGTTTTGCTTTCGGGCATTCTAGAACCATGTCTTCAGTACAGAACCCACAATGCACGTGGCCTTTGGGCACTTGGAAGTATGACAAGTCCAAACTGAGGCATGCCGTCCACATTATACACGCTGAGTAACAAAAACTTATTGGGAAAAAAAGAATATAAAATCTCCTGAATAAGTGTATATAGATATCAGATGCATTTGTGTTTATGTTAATCCATTTTATTTTAATTTTTATCTTTTACATGTTGCAACAAAAGTATTAAATATAATATGAAAATAAGCGCCATCTCTTTTGCTTTTACTTTTCTCGTGGGGCAACTAGAAGAAGTTAAACCGTGCCCGTGGCTCCTCGTCTTCTACTGGTCAGTGCTGCTCCCGAGTCGTGCGCACAGTCAGCTGGACGCAGGCCTTCCCCCAGCAGCCGTCCAGATAATCTGACACGCCCCCCAGTCACAGCTTCTCGACAAGCATCCGTGAAGCACGTGCTCTGTGCTGGGCACTGTGTCAGGTGCTGAACTGGGATGTGATAATGAACGAAAGCCTTGTACCCCTGGGCTTCCAGTTTGATGGGGGAGAGAGATGTCACTCGAGAGTCTAACAAGCAGGACCATGGCTCCTGGGAAGAAATTCAGGGCTGTGCTTCCGCAGGTGGGCTCTCGAAGCCCCGTTTTGCTCTTTTCTGGTACACGTTTCATTTTACAGTGGATTCACATTTGCAGGAAAGTTAGGAAGACAGTACAGAAAGTTCCCACATATCCCACACCCACTTTCCCTTGTTATTTATGTCTTATAATAGTGTGCACTAAGTCCCCGACATACCAACAGGTTCTATTCTGAGAACACGTTCGCAAGTCCAATTTGTCCCTACATCCAACAAAGGTACCCAACTAACTAGGTAACCCAACCAACAACTAGGTACGCAGACGACATAATCAGCTATAGAGCGCTGTACTGTAATCGGCTTATAGTATTTCTCACACAAGTGAAGTGAAGTGAAGTCGCTCAGTGGTGTCCAACTCTTTGCGACCCCATGGACTGTAGCCTACCAGGCTCCTCCCTCCATGGGATTCTCCAGAAAAAAAACAAAAAACAAAACATATTTTAATCTTACAGTACAGGACCTTGAAAAGCACAGTAGTACCGCACAACAGCTGTGCGCTCAGGGGCCGGCACGGAGTGAACAGGCCAGAAGAGTTCCTGATGGAGGAGGGAGAGGGTAGATCCGAAGGGCTGTCAGCAACAGGAGACGGAGGGCAAGCTGCCATGTGACAACGTACGCCAGACACATGAGCTAACTTACATGACTGGACTGCAAGTGTCTTTGAAAGTTCACGACCTGAAGGTTCGTATGTGTGGGACTTACTGTATTACGTTTGCCATAATTAATGAACCAATGCTGAAACATTATGATAAACTCACGTCTACCCTTTGTTCACATGTCCTTGGCTTTTCATTAAGATTGTTTCTCATGTCCCAGCATCCTCTACAGGACCCTGCATCACGTTAACTACCCTGTCTCCTTGGGCTCCTCTTGGTTCTGACAATTCTCCAGACTGTCCTTGCTTTTGATGACCTTGAGAGCGTCAGGATTGATGGTCAAGTATTTTGTAGGACATCTCTCACTTGTGATTTGTTCACTATTTTTCCTAGTGATTAGATGGAGGACATGGGTTCTGGGGAGGAAGACAGAGGTCAAGTGCCACTCTCATCCCACCTTATCAAGAGCACACACTACCAACAAGACCGGTCACTGTGGATGTCGACCTTGATCGCCTGGCCAGGGCAGGGCTTATCAGATTTCTTCACTGCAGAGTGAATCTTTTCCCCTCTTCTCTGTACTGCGTCCTCTTTCGAAAGATCACCACACGCCACCCACAGCTGAGGGGTCAGGAGTTCTGCCCCACCTCCTTGAGGATGGAACAACTCTAAGAATGATTTGGAATTCTTATGTATGGGAGGTTGTGTCCTCTACTTGTTAATTCCGTTATTGATCTATATCAGTGAGGACTCATGAATATTTATTTCACACATTCAGTTATAATCCAGTGCTCCTCTATTTTATTGTTTAAGTTGTTCTAACTTTAGCCATTGGGTACTCTTTTCAGCAGCCCCTGTGTCCTTCTGACATACCCTAATCCAGTGAGGTTTGGGGCTTCTTTTTTTTTTTTTTTTTGAGCAGTTCTCTACCTTCTGGTACTACTAACTATAAGACTAATCTTGTATTAAAATAGAAACTTTTAAAAATTGAAAACGTTTTTACTTTATATTAGAATATAGCTAGTTAACAATATTGTAATAGATTCAGGTACTAAGCAGAGGGACTCAGCCATATATATGTGCATGTTCAGTCACTCAGTTGTGTCCTACTGTTTGAGCCCACCAGGCTCCTCTCTCCATGTGATTTTTCCCAGCAAGAACACTGGAGTGGGTTGCCATGCCTTCCTCCAGAGGATCTTCCCAACCCAGGGATTGAACCTGTGTTTCCTGCATCTCTGGCACTGCAGGTGGATTCTTCACTGCTGAGCCATGGGGGAAGCCCCAAGCCATACATATACGTGTATGCATCTCCCCCAAACCCCCTCCCATCCAGGCTGCCGCATGACACTGAGCAGAGTTCCCTGTGCTAGACAGTATGTCCTTGTTGGATATCAGTTTTAAATATAGCAGCATGTGCATGTCCATCCTGAACTCCTGAGCTATTGCTTCCTCCCATCCTTAGCCCCTGGCAGCTGCAAGCTTCTTCTCCAAGTCCGTGAGTCTCTTTCTGTTTTGCAAATAAGTTCATTTGTATCATTTCTTTTTAGATTTCTAAGGGATGTCATAACAATATTTCTCCTTCTCTGTCTGACTTAACTTCACTCAGCATGACAATCTCTAGGTCCATCCACGTTACTACAAATGACATTTAACGCTCATCATCACACACAGTTGCAGACTTTTGTTTTGAGAACTTTTAAGATCTACTCTTAGAGCAATTTGCACATATTCAGTATAGCATAGTTAACACTAGGGCTTCCCTGGGGCTCAGACAATAAACAATCTGCCTGCAATGCAGGAGACCCAGGTTCGATCCCTGGGTCAGGGAGATCCCCTGGAGAAGGGAATGGCTACCCACACTAGTATTTTTGCCTGGAGAATTCCATGGACAGATGAGCCTGGTGGTCTACAGTCTATGGGATCAAAAAGAGTCGCACATGACTGAGTGATTACCACTTCACTTTCCTAGTTAACTATAGTCACCATGCTGGACATTGCATCCCAGGACTCAATTTATTTTATAACTGGAAGTTGCTACCTTTTGACCCAATTCAACCATTGCACCCACCTCTCTATACGTCTTTAAAAGATGCTTTTAAAAGCTGCATCACTACCTATATCACTGCACTGACCTTTTAGTCAAGCCAAAGAGACCCAAGGTTTTGTTTTTCATGGAAGCGCCTCCTCAGTCCAAGCTCCCCGTTCTGTACTTGCGCCATTTATTCTTTCCTTTAGTGAAGAGCTTTCTTCTCCTGGTCATCCTCATCTGATTCCACTTCATCCTGGCAGCCTTCCAGTTTCCTGTGGTCTGGATTTCTGGATTCCACTCCAGGCCCTCCCCCTCCATGTGACAAACGAGATCTACGGTGCAGACAAGGCAAGGACTGGGGCCTCCTGCAACCCCTCTGGCTTGCTGTGCCCAGCAGTCAGCAGGAGCTGCATGTGGTCCTCCCCAAGCAGCCTTTCACCATCTTTTTAAAAAATATTTTATTGATTTACTTATGGCCATGCCCTATGGCATGCAGGATCTTAGTTCTCTGACCAAGGATTGAACCCATGCCCCCTGCAATTGAAACAAGGAGTCTCAACCACTGAACTGGTAGGGAAGCCCCAGCATTTCACCATCTTCAATCAAGACCATCAGGAAAGACATTGTCAGATAAGATCCACTCTCTGTTGGCTTTCTGCTAGATTATGCAACCTAGTGACCTCATGAAGATAGGAAACGAGGTTTGTTGGATTCAGTTTGTTTGCAGGAAATCCATTTTCAACCATATTTATTGCCATTTTCCCTTAAAGGTCCGTAAGCCATTGGTTAAATCCCCTCTATGATTCCACTGATGTGGAAATTTCCATAATCTATCAGTCTTTAAAAACCAAACACTTGCCTAGTGCCAATTCGGTGATATTTTCTCGGTGGCATTTTTACACTTCTTTCCCCATGGTCTCTGTGTGCTTCTGAGCTTTTGTTCACATTCAGTTTGCAGAGCAAGCAAAGAGCCTTGAAGTCATTGGAAAGCATGTTTAGAAGTCTTTTCCTTCATTTTTCTTCATTTCTGGATTCCAGTTCCCTCAGAACCACACTTGTTCAGCCTTTTGGGGTTGAAGAATATTTACCCCAACAGAAAAAAAAAAAAACATACAAAATCATAGTTGAGTACACTTTCTTGCTGAGTCATCTGCTCTAAATCGAAGATGGCACTTCATCCTACTCCAGAAATGCCTTTCTGGGGTCTTTCCCTTTTAAACCTCAGCCCCTTTTGCACTGTAGCAGTGCCAACACTTTGCTTAGAGGTTCCTGCCACACTTTCGTATCTGTGCTTCAAAACAAGTCGCTCATTAGCAACCCTAAGCTGATCTCAGCGTTCCCATTTCAACTATAGACTCAGGTTGCCATTTTCCTCCTGTGAGGTGGTGGCGATACTCTTTATCTGGAGGGTTGGAGGTCTTCTCTCCAGTCATATTCCCCATAGGCCCCCTTTCAGACTGTTTGCCATCACTGCCCTAACACCCAGAGCCGACCCTCCCTTTGATGCTGGGACACGGTGGGTCCATCAGATCTTCCCCACTGCCCCCATTGGTGAGAAGGTGTCCCTCTTGTCAGCCTAAGAAAGCCTCACCGGCAGCAGAGTCGTCTGGGTTTGTAGGTTCCTGGATATCATGACCGTCAGCTCTATCACCTGGATGTTCAGGGAAAGAACAAGCTTTGCCCCTTCTCACTTTCGTCTCCAGATGCATTTGCCTTCCAGTCCCCTTTACCATGTCACCCAGTCGGTTCTTTCGTTGTGGATGGATGAACATCATGCCACCTTTGCCCCTCTGGCCAGAAAAATGCATGCTCAAATATCCAACTGTCTCCCGGTCTGTCTCCTTCCAGCAGGCGGTGCTCGCCTGGCAGCTGCTCTTGTCTTTTCTCAGAGCTGTTGCTTAGAGCTAAGAATGCTGGCAGGCACCAGCCTTGCATGTAGTGCTTGGGAAAGAACATATACAGTGACTTTTCATTCAGAATATTGAGGTGGGTCTCAGGGACTGAGACCAGAGTGGCCAGCTGGCTCCTCTGCTGTGCCAGCCTCAGGAAGCCCTGCGGCTCGTGAGTCAGTCCTCAGCTTCCTGTCGCTGGAAGTGGGGTGCTGGGCCCAGCTTTACCTGGACTGCAGGTGAGAGGGCACGGGCCGAGGGAAGGGTGGATCCCACATCCGTTTCCTCCTGTGGTCTGAGCAATGCATCATTACACTGAGCAAAGGGACCCAGGAAACGCTAGCTCTGGGTGACAGGTTATGATAGCCATTTTCTCATTGCTTTTGAGCTACTTGCTTTTTCTTGAAAATAATGTTCAAAGCTAAGAAATGGGCAGGCACCAAACATCACATGCAATGCTCAGAGAAGAAAATATAGAGTGGATTTTCAATCAGAATATTGAGGTGATGGAAGCAACCTAGGTGTCGATCATCAGATGAATGGATAAAGAAACTGTGGTGCACGTATACAATGGGATACTACTCAGCCATAAAAGCAACACACTGGAGTCAGTTCTAATGAGGTGCAGAGTGAAGTGAGTCAGAAAGAGAAAACCAAGCATCGTATATTAATGCATATATATGGAACCTAGAAAGATGGTACTGATGAGCCTATTTGCAGAGAAGCAGTGGAGGTGCAGACCTGAAAAGCAGACTTATGGACGGGACGGGGTGGGGCGGGGCAGGAGGAAGAAGGGGGGACAAATGGGGAGGTTAGCATGGAAGCATATACGCCACTGCATGTACAACAGCCAATGGGAATTTGCTGTGTGACTCGGGGATCTCAGCCCGGGGCTCTGTAACAACCTGGAGGGATGGGAGGGGCACGTGTATTCCTATGGCTGACTCATGCTGATGGACGGCAGAGGCCAACACAGTGTTGCGAGGCAATTTTCCTTCAATCAAAAATAAGTTTTGGGGGAAGACTATTGAGGTGACTCTCAGGGACTGATATACCTGTCTCTCTGGAGGTGATAAAAGCCTCTGCAGACATATACCTAACTCCATCCACGTGACCCTGAGTCCCAAGGAGACGAGTCTCCCTTGGGCTCCCCCTCCTCAGGGCATGCAGAGCCCAGCCTGCATCTCCTTCTTGAGTCTGACTGTCTCTGGTCTCCAGAGAGCAGGGAAGAAGGCAAATGAGCCGTATCCAGATGTTGACTGACGAAAGTATTTGCTGCGTCTTGGTGTGAGTTTTCCTATAGGACCTCCTTGGCCGTCTTACATACGAATCACTAGTTGTCAGAGGCTGTATGGGTCCTCAGAGCTTTCCTAGCCCCTTTTTAGTGGACAGATGGGGCCCCTGGGTTGCAGAATGAAGAGATTCCTTGACCCAGCTGATAGCAGAATTCCAGAAATGGAGCTCCATCCCAGCTGTTAATAATGGTTAATAATCCTGTGTAACAGTAAAGGCAACACTGTGTGCCAGGCAGTGTTGAAGGCTCATGTCACTTATCATCTCTCTTTTTTACTGTAACTCTGAAAGATACATAGTATTATTCCAAGACTTGTAGTTGAGGAAACTCAGGCCCAGAGAAAGGATGTGACTTGTATGTAGTCATACAGATGGGAAGGGGTCAAACTGGACTTGAGCTTCATCACTTATGATTAAATGCAGTCATCTTTGAGTGAGCTATCTAGTTGTGAGCCATCCAGGATTCCCCTACTAGCAGGAATACACACACACACACACACGCACACACACACCCACACACACACACACACACACACACACCCACACCCACCCACCCACACACACACACACACACCCACACACCTGATCCATATAATGTCCCTGGGTCCCTGGGAGGTGGGGGTATTATTCCACAGACTGGGAAACTGTGATCAAGTCCCGCAGATATAATTCAAGAGCCCTCTCCACTCTTTAGCATCAGTAGATCTGAAGCTCTGATGTGGCCTTAGGGTTAAAGAGGAATCAGGTTTCATTCCTGGAGTTTTCCTCCTCTGACTCAGAGTTCAATGCAACCAGAAGGCTGAGATGCATGCCTTAACCCATGTTATCAGTCTCTTCCCTCTGGGGGGTTGGGGGTAGCCTTCAGATGACGTTGAAGGCACGTTGCTGGATGCCCTTCAGAGTGTGGCTCTCCTGCACTGGGTAGCCCCACGGAAGAGGAGAACAGGCAGATGTGGTCCCCTGTTCAGCCCACTTAGGATGCTTGCCATCTGGGAGACAGTTATCCCAAGCCCCCATCACAAGCCCCATCAGAGACAGGTACAATGGAGGTCCTCAGTGGTGTGAGTTTCTAGAGCTGCTGTAATGAAGAAGCACAAACTTGGAGATGGAAAACCGCAGGCATGTGTTCTCCTACAGCTCTGGAGGCCTGAAGTCTGAAAAGGAGGTGTCAGCAGGTCAGTTCTTTCTAGACGTTGTGCTAGAGCATCTGTTCATGGCTCCCCTTAGCCCAGTGGTTCTGCAGGCCTTGGCATTACTTGGCATCCCTCCGTCTTCACATGGCCTTCCCCTCTGGGTCTGGGTCCCCCTCTCCTTTCTCTTATAAAGACACCTGTCATCCATGGAATTCTCCAGGCAAGAATATTGGCTGCTGCTGCTGCTAAGTCGCTTCAGTCGTGTCCGACTCTGTGCGACCCCATAGACGGCAGCCCACCAGGCTCCCCCGTCCCTGGGATTCCCCAGGCAAGAACACTGGAGTGGGTTGCCATTTCCTTCTCCAATGCATGAAAGTGAGAAATGAAAGTAAAGTCGCTCAGTCGTGTCCGACTCTTTGCGACCCCGTGGACTGCAGCCCACCAGGGGAAAATCCATGGGATTTTTCCAGACAGGAGTACTGGAGTGGGGTGCCATTGCCTTCTCCCATGAGGAGCTGCCATTTGCTACTCCAGGGGATCTTCCCGACTCAGGGATTGAACCTGGCTGTTCCACACGGCAGGCAGATTCTTTACCAGTTGAGTTACCAGGGAAGTCCACTGGGTATAGAGCCCTCCCTCAATCTGGGGTGATTTCAGCCTGAGGTCCTTAATGAAATCAACAATGACCTTGTTTCCAAACAAGGCCACGTTTGCCTCCCTGGTTTCCGGTTGGGATTTGAAGAGATCTACTTGGGAGACACTATTCAGCCCTCTAGGGCTTCCCAGGCAGCTCAGGGGAGAAGAATCCACCCGCCAGTGCGGGAGATGCAGGTCTGATCCCTGGGTTGGGAAGATCTGCTGGAGAAAGAAATGGCAACTACTCCAGTATTCTTACCTGGGAAATCCTGTGAACAGAAGAACCCGGTGGGCTACAGTCCATGGGGTTGCAAAGAGCCAGACACAACTGAGCGACTGAGCTCAGCAGCACAACAGCACACTGAGTCCACTCGATCAGTGTTCAGGTATTGTTTATCAACAGTCTGGGCAGCAGTGGAGGGTCTTGGGGTCAGGAGGAAGGGGGTGAGCCTTTCTGCTCCAGCCTCACTTACCAAGCACATCACCTCCCTTCTCAGGGGCTGAGTTTCAGCAGAAGAGAAAGGCTGAAGCCACGGCCCTGGAACAGGTTTCTAAAAAGGGCTGGTTTGCTGTCCATCTGCTTTCCAGGAAGCAGATGCGTGTTGTGCAGCAAGGCCTGTGCAGCCTTCCTGCTGCCCTGAGGCAGGGGGCTGGACTCCCTGACCTCCCAAAGCCCTCCCCCAGCCTTGGTGTACATCACTGTCTCTGAGTGTGTGCATGCTTCCTTGGAGATGTCACCTTCGTCACCCTGCCTCCATCACCCATGTCCAGGGCTTGGCAGGACACATGCCTGGCCTGTGGGCAGGCTTGTCACTTTACTCGTTATACAGCATGTGAGCAGCGATTGGCATCTTGCCTGCTATGGGTTCCGTGCCCCTGACCAGATGGCACACAAGGGAGCCCAGGGCTCCACTTTCCACAGTAAGCCAGGTGGCTGGCGTCCCTGGATCTAGAAACCAGAACCTTGACAGGTGAGGAGGAGGGGTACAGACGCAGTGGCTCCACGAGCTCAGCAGGCCCATTACTGGCTCCAACCAGCACTGAGCACTCTGCTCGCCTAATGCAGCACAGTCCATGCCGAGAGGAGCCTCTAAAAGGTGTTGGATCTAAGTTCCCTCAGGCACTGGTCTGCACATTTTGGTACCCACAGTACCCAAGGATGCATTTTACTCATTTAAATGCATTTCAGTTCAGTCACTCAGTCATGTCTGACTCTTTGCAACTCCATGGACTGCAGCATGCCAGGCCTCCCTGTCCATCACCAACTCCAAGAGTTTGCTCAGACTCATGTCCATTGAGTCAGTGATGCCATCCAACCATCTCATCCTCTGTCATCCCCTTCTCCTCCCACCTTCAATCTTTCCCAGCATCAGGGTCTTTTCCCATGAGTCAGTTCTTCGCATCAGGTGACCAAAGTATTGGAGTTTCAGCTTCAGAATCAGTCCTTCCAATGAATATTCAGGACTGATTTCCTTTAGGATGGACTGGTTGGATCTCCTTGCTGTCCAAGGGATTCTCAAGAGTCTTCTCCAACACCACAGTTCAAAAGCATCAATTCCTTGGTTCTCAGCTTTCTTTATAGTCCAACTCTCACATCCATACATGACTACTGGAAAAACCATAGCTTTGACTAGACAGACCTTTGTCAGCAAAGTAATGTCTCTACTTTTTAATAAGCTGTCTAGTTTGGTCATAGCTTTTCTTCCAAGGGACAAGCATCTTTTAATTTCATGGCTGCAATCACCATCTGCAGTGATTTTGGAGCCCCCCAAAATAAAGTCCCTCACTGTTTCCATTGTTTCCATATCTATTTACCATAAAGTAATGGGATTGGATGCCATGATCTTAGTTTTCTGAATGTTGAGATATAAGACACCTTTTAAACTCCTCTTTCACTTTCATCAAGAGCCTCTTTAGTTCTTCTTTACTTTCTGCCATAAGGGTGATGTCATCTGCATATCTGAGGTTATTGATATTTCTCCCGGCCATCTTGATTCCAGCTTGTCCTTCATCCAGCCGGGCATTTCTCATGATGTACTCTGCATATAAGTTAAATAAGCAGGGTGACAATATACAGCCTTGACATACTCCTTTCCTGATTTGGAGCCAGTCTGTTGTTCCATGTCCATTTCTAACTACGTTTGTGAATTAATAAACATTTCCTCTTTGGGGTCTGGTTTATAGTAGGTGCCCAGTAAGTGAGCCTTGTTCTTCTGGGACTCTCCCAGCTCCTTGCTTGGGTCTGGGAGTGTGTTTGAAGGTGGATTTGCTTGAGCCCATTCGTCAGCCCTCTCAGAGTTACAGGGCTGCAAATTACCAGACTGAGTGCAGAAATGAATACAGACCAGAATGAGAAGGAGGGTGCAGCTGAGCTCCATCTCAGGGATTAAAGAGGAGGAAAAAGCACAGCAGAAGGCTCTCCCCCACTCACGTTTGAATCACTTCTGGTTCATGAATAACTGCTCCCCCCCAGTAGTCCTGAAACTCTGAGATTTCACCCAGTTGTTCATTGAATCACTCCAGATTGAATCACTCCATTGTTCTGCAGTGATAGATTAGCTAGGAAATCTCTAGAACCCCAAGAGCGGGTGGAACTGCTGGGCAGATACCAAGAAAGCTAACCAGTGGAGGGGGTGCGCTCCCTACCTTGCTGACCGTCTTGGTGGGGACAGAGCTACAGGGGGACCATGGCAATGCTGAGAGGTGGACAGAGTGCTGGGGAGAGGGGGGCCTGGCAGGGAGGGCTCCCGGAACCCAGGTCACCCCTGCAGACGCCCCCATGGGCTTGCTCCCGAGAGCACTGCCCACGCTCACACGGAGGGCATCCCCTTTAGGGGAGCAGGACTTGGCTGCAGAGTGATGCTGAGGCTCTGGGCAAGCCTTCTGTAGCCCCCTTCCTGCTGCCATCCGGAGAGGCGCTGACGGGCTGCCCCCACCCCCACACACAGGGCCCTCCGTGGAGATTCCACCGCTGTCCACCGCCTTGGCTGCCCAGGCCCTTCCCACAGGCCCTACCTACAGTGATGAGAAAACTCCAGACATTAAGGAAGTCCAACCAGGGGGGAGACCTGAGCCACTAACTCCAAGCTTTCAAATACCTGTGCAAGGCAGACAGACACACCACATACACACACACACACACACATACATGTACATGCATGCATACACACTCATATGCATTCATGAGCACACACTCAGATACATACTCACATGCTTACACACACATGTACACGCACGCATGCACAATTCATGCACACACACATATATGCTCGCATGCGCACACATGCAATTTACATCTCATTCTGCTCCAGAAAGTTTTCCAGGTGACGAAATTCTTGCAGAATGAGTGTGAGTGAACCCCTTGTGCCTCAAACTAGTGAAGTGAAGTCGCTCAGTTGCTCCAACTCTTTGCAACCCCATGGACTGTAGCCTACCAAGCTCCTCTGTCCATGGGATGTTCCAGGCAATAGTGCTGGGGTGGATTGCCATTTCCTTCTCCAGGGGATCTTCCTGACCCAGGGATCAAACCCGGGTCTCCCACATTGTAGACAGACGCTTTACCGTCTGAGCCACCAGGGAAGTGCCTCAAAAGCAGGTCCTAAATGGCATGAGAATCTCCTAGTGTGAGTGAGGGCAGTTGGGGGCACTCAGTGAGGTCACCCAGCAGAGCACTGGAATCTGAGGGCCTGAAAAGGCAGCTCTTATTTGGGTGCAAGCAGGGGGAGCTCTGGAAATACTTGGCCGCTCAAGTGAAAAAATCACTGTCAAAAATAATAGTAGATGCATATTTTTAATCATCTAATTCATCATTAGCATCTGTAGGATGGAGTAGGGAGGGAGTATTTTCATTTTGGAAAACTATTCAGAAAAGCCCAGACACCAGTCAGGGGGAAAAGATGGCAGTCTACGGACCAGCATCCAGCTTCCCCACCTTCACCTCCAGCCCAGAATGAGCTGTGCTAACCCCAGACGTGGTCCAGGGGGGCTGCCTGCTCCTCCTCCAGTGGCTGACCTCACCCAGGAAGAAAAAGTTAGCATCCTGGGCTGAGTGGGGTCATGCGGCTATAGCGCCTCTCCCTGCAGGCAAAGGAGGGAGCAAGGTCAAGAGCAGTGAAACCCCCAAGCCCACTGCTCTGCCCCGGGAGCCCCAGAGGTGCACCGTTGGCCCATGATATCCATAGGGGTTGGCTTTCCCTGGCATTTCTGAGGAGGAGGGCCTGTCTGTGCTGAAGCTGGGGTGCAGGTTGGACAGCATCCGTGACTCCCAGAGCCCAGTCTGGCAGGACCTGTTGCATGACTGTCGAGGCAGTCCGAGCATAGTTGGAACGGAATTTCCAGACGCGGAGCATTTCAGAAGGGAGGGAGTTTATTAAGAACAAAGAGCAGAGATAACATGGGTATTGCGGGTGCAGCGGGCTGACCTCCAGACCGATCAGGGAGAGTCAACCGTTTTTGTGAATTAATAGCTCATTTTTATAGCCTCAAGACAAAGAAAATTCCTGCTGGAAGGTGATCGGTTGGGGCACTATTGGGCTTCCCAGGTGGCACTAGCGGTAAGGAACCTGCCTGCCAGTGCTGGAGATGTAAGAGACGCAGCTTCAGTCCCTGGGTCGGGAAGATGCCCTGGAGGAGGGCGCGGCAACCCACTCCAGTATTCTTGCCTGGAGAACCGCATGGACAGAGGAGCCTGGCGGGCTATAGTCCGAGGGGTCGCACAGAGTCAGACACGACTGAAGTGACGTGGGCGCACGCATGCGCACACTACAGGGTGTTCACTAAAGCAGGTGTCTTTGCTTAACTGGGAGTTAGGAAGCTGGTTAGCGGTGATCAGGGGCTTTGGGCACAAAAGCGGTCAGTCAGCTTCGAAGGTGCCCTTGGTTCTGGGCTCCGCTTCTGTGGCCTCGGTACAAGGCCTGCCACCTGTGGCCCTGGGGCAGGACTCAGCAGTGACCTTTGCGGCCAAGGGGGGCTTCTGCCTGATGGTGAGGACTGTCACCCCAGCCCCCACTTCCTGTCCCTCCGAGGCCCCACCCTCTCCCTCTCTCCCTGTGAAGGGCTCAGGGCTGGCCTGCATCCCACAGCATTCCACAAAAAGGGGTCCCTGCCTGCCTGACGTTTTCCTGCAATTTGCTTCCCTCTGGCAGCAAGCTCACCTTTCCCTGTCTCTCTCTTCTGCTAAAAGGGCAGCTGGGGCAAGAGCAGTGACTACCCGGGGGAGCTATAAGCAAGGACGCTGGCCCCCGGCCCTTGATGATCCTTCCTCCTTCCGTCTGGGCACCAGAGGGGCATTTACACAGAGGAAGGAGGAGGGGGTGACTGCATTCAGGGGACCCCTGGTTACCAGGGCTCTGGGAATTCTAGGTAAGGGGCAGGTCATACCCCATGGTAGTATTAATACATACCTCGCGTTTACAAACATGAGCTCATTTGATCACTCATTCATAGAGTCCCCTAAACCAGCAGTCCCAGCCTCCAGGATCTAATGCCTGATGATCTGAGGTGGAGCTGATGTTATAATGATAGAAATAAAGTGCATAATAAATGTAATGCACTTGAATCATCCTGAAACCACCCCTCACCCTTCCTGTTCCACGGAAAAATTATCTTCCACAAAACCAGTCCCACGTGCTGAAAAGGTTGGGGACCCTTGCCCTAAGCACTTACCTGGGATCCAGGCTCTGAGCTGGGTATGAAGGAGACATGAAGTGCAGTCTCTTGCTTCCTGTGTGGCACAGCAGTGGAATGAGCTGCTTTTGAAGTCAGCCTTTTCTAGGTTCAAATCCTGACTCCACCAGGAGTTCTGTGTTCCTTAGGAGTAGCTTCATGTCTCTGATGTTCTACTTCTTCACCTGTAAAATGTGAATGGAAACAGCACATCGTAGGTTGACCTTCTGGTTAGTCTCTTTGTTGTTGTTGTTCAGTTGCTAAGCCATGTCTGACTCTTCGCGACCCCATGGACTGCAGCACGCCAGGCTTCCCTGACCTTCACTATCTCCCAGAGCTTGCTCAAACTCATCTCCATTGAGCTGGCAATGCCATCCAACCATCTCATCCTCCATCATCCCCTTCTCCTCCTGCCCTCAATCTTGCCTAGCATCAGAGTCTTTTCCAATGAATTGGCCCTTTACATCAGGTGGCCAGAGTATTGGAGCTTCAACATCAGTCCTTCCAGTGAATATTCAAGGTTGATCTCCTTTAGGATGGACTGGTTGGATCTCCTTGCAGTCCAAGGGACTCTCAAGAGTCTTCTCCAACACCACAGTTTGAAAGCATCAATTCTTTGGTGCTCAGCCTTCTTTATGGTCCAGCTCTCCTGGATTGTTTGGAGGGGACTGATGAGTGTGAATCCTTCTGTGTCCCTGGGAGCTGTCCTGTTCAGCTACTTCGGAGGTCTCTGCACCGTCAGAGGGCCACACGTGCACTGTCTCTGTGTGCTACAAGTGGCAGCTCCCTGGGACACCTCCAAGGAAATGACACTAACTTACATCAGCCTCTGGCTGCATCAGAGTGATTCCTGAGTCCATCCTCTTCTTTTCTGTATGCAAATACTTTTTTGATAGGAAATTATGATGAATGTCGCTTATGTCAGCCCTGAGATTGAGGTTGAATTTCTCTCAAGATGGGAAAAGGAGCCCAGTCTCCTGCACCTGGTGCCACCTGGCACATGACCAGCGCTCAGCCACCCAGGCCTCTATGCCAGGTGGTCACATTACAGAGTGCTGGTCACACAGCGCGGTGGGGTGACAGAGAGCTTGGCCAATCACACTTTCTCAGGATGCAGGTTCTCCTTCTGTAACTGAAGGACACTCCCTCCCCTGCTGCAGATGGTTACAGTTACCTAGAAATTCTCACCTCCTCCCGCAGGGCACAGTTTGTTCCAGAAGCATCGGTTCCCACCCCAGTCTCTTCCATCAGACTGTGAGCTCCTGGATTCCAATTTCAGCAGAAACGCAGCAGGAATAAAATCACAGAAGACAAACTTCTGTCATTTAGCAGACTTTTTTTTGGCAAGTCTTGTGTGGTTTGATTAATAACATTCCATCGTGCATTATGAAAAATAAGATTTGGAAACATGCCATCAGCAGGATTTGGAGGGAGGGTGAAGAGAGGGGTCGCAGACCACTCCCAGGTCTCTCCTCCATCCATCCCAGGCAGAGGGCAAGGCCTTCCCAGGGACCCTTGTGCCCTTCTCCTTTCTCTCTGCAACTGGCCCTCAGTCATCTCTCCGCCATCGGATTCTGCACTCCGGGAAGCACCCAGCAAGCGCATTGGCACCAGAAGTGCTGGTGACTAAGGAATGCTTCCTTTTCCAGATGAATTTGCATATTTTAATTGAAGGCAGATGCCTTGAGTTAATTCAGTGTAGCAAACTTGGGCTGAGCATTTAGTATGCTCAAAGGAAGATTCTGCAAGCTCAATGGGGTGGGCAGGGGCAGCTTTATGGGGGAGGTGACATTTTGGTTCTGTATGGATTTTACAAGGGTAACTTGGGGAGCAGCCAGACCCCATCCAAGTTAGGTTAATCTGAGAAGCACAGGGATGCAGAGGCTTGGCGTATGGTGTATAGAGAAGGGACTGGAATGTCTTGTGAACCATGTGAGGAGGTGTGAATTTCATCCCGAAGGCAACAAAGGATCCCTGGTGAGTTTTGAAAGGGGTTAGTGTGGTCACACTTGTGTCCTGGAGAATGCAAATCTGTTGGTAGTGCTGGAGAGAACTTGGAAAGGGCAGGGCTTGGAGACACGGTGACCACTTGGCTCAAGGAGTGAATGTCTAATTATGAGCTCTGAGATGCCAGCAAGCTGGTAATGGAGTTATGTGGGGGTGTTGAGGTTCAGAACCGCAGCCCAGAGGCAGGCTCTGATAAGCCAGGCCACTCCATCGGGCTCCTGCTCATATGGCTTGGAGCCTGGCCATTGGAGTTGTCCCTGTGGTCCCTCTTCCAGAGGCTCATTAAGGCTTTCCTTAGAAATCAGTGTCTGGAAACCATTGGCTCCCTTTCAGCCTCTCTCCCACCCCAGGCATCCTTGGGAGGGTGCCTCAATCAGGGCCTCTCCTACCAACCTCCTGCAGGTCGGTCTTGAGAAGTCAGAAGCGGCAGCTCTATAACCAGGCCAGCCCTTTGGTGGCTCAGCATTTCTCAGGGTAGGAGGTGGTGAGAAGAAAACGCCAGAACAGGAAACGTTAGTTCAGCCTGTGCTACCAGATCCCCCCAAAAGGACAACAAAAACGGAGAGCTAAAAATAGCACCCCTGGACTTGATCAGGTTCTACTTTTAAGACTGAGCGCCAAGCTGGCGGGCAGGTTAACCCTTTGGGAGCCTCATGTGCGGAGATGTTTCAGTGGGGCCCGTTTTGAGGATGTGGCCAGGACAACTGAGAGTGTCAACATAAGTGGAGAAGGGCATCTTGTTAATGTGACGGATGCTAATTGGGATTATCTGTTGTGTATGGATTATCGGTGAAATCCATTCAGAACAGGGTTGTAATGCTGTAGTGGTGACAGCTGCTGCAAAATAGGCAGGCCCAGGTTCAAATCCCAGCTCCACTACCTGTTCACTGGGTGACTTGGGCCAGTTTCTGCGTTGCTGGAGGCCTCTCTCTCCCAGTCTGTAAAATGGGAACAGTAAGACCCCGTGCACTTGGTTATTGTGAAGACTGACCGAATCATGTAATTCACTGCCAGGTGCAAGGTGAGGGCTGTGCCTACGCTTGTTCCTTTGTTTCTTTGGCACCTGGTGGCATGTAGGATCTTAGCTCCCTGACCAGGGGTTGGACTCATGACCGCTGCATTGAAAGCATACAGTCTTAATCAATGGATGCCAGGGAAGTCCCTAGACTTGTTCCTTTAAGTGGTATATTTTTAAAAAAATTTTTTAATCAGCCAGGCATTGTTCTAAGTTTTTGCATTTTTCATGGAATATCTTATTACCCTTAGGATAATCTTATGAAGTAGATAATCCATTTAATTTCATCAAATTTTATAAATTTTATCAATGAGATGAATGAATCTTAAGGATCCATTTACTCTGAGTTTACTAATGACTGGAGACCTGTTAATTTCTCCAGTTGGGCTGACCTTGCAGCTGTTCAAGCCACAGGTCCTGCCTTCGACAGTCTGCTGACAAACTGGCCTTCAGTAGCTGAGCCCCGTGGATGAGCCCTGCCAGGCACACACCTAATTCTAAACTCTGCTTTCAGATCTCTAATATCCTACCCATCCCTGCCCCTGTTCACCAGAGCTTAAAAGTCAGTTGGGTGGGGACTTCCTTGATGGTTCAGTGATTAAGAATCTGTCCTGCAGTGCAAAGGATGCAAGTTCAGTCCTTGGTCAGGGAACTAAGATCCCACATGCCTTGGAGCAACTAAGCCTGGGCATCACAACTACTGAGCCTGTGCACCACAACGAAAGATCCTGCATGCTGCAACTAAGACTCAATGTAGCCTTAAAAAACATTCACAAAATCAAAATCAATACACAGAAATATAAAATCAATACACAGGAATCACTTGCATTTCTATATACTAACAATGAAAAATCAGAGAAATTAAGGAATCAATCTCATTTACCATTGCAACAAAAAGAATTAAATACCTAGGAATAAACTTACCTAAGGAGACAAAAGAACTGTACACAGAAAATTATAAGACACTGCTGCTGCTGCTGCTAAATCGCTTCAGTCGTGTCTGACTCTGTGCGACCCCATAGACGGCAGCCCACCAGGCTCCCCCGTCTCTGGGATTCTCCAGGCAAGAACACTGGAGTGGGTTGCCATTTCCTTCTCGTGAAAGTGAAGTCTCTCGGCCGTGTCCAACTTCGAGACCCCATGGACTGCAGCCTACCAGGCTCCTCCATCCATGGGATTTTCCAGGCAAGAGTACTGGAGTGGGTTGCCATTGCCTTCTCCATAAGACAGTAATGAAATCAAAGATGACATAAACAGATGGAGAGATATTACATGTTCCTGGGTAGGAAGAATCAATATTGTGAAAGTGACTATACTACCAAAAGCAATCTACAGATTCAAGGCAATCCCTATCAAATTACCAATGACATTTTTCACAGAACTAGAACAAAAAATTTCACAATTCACATGGAAACACAAAATACCCTGAATAGCCAAAGCAGTCTTGAGAAAGAAGAATGGAGCTGGAGGAATCAACCTTCCTGACTTCAGATTATACAACAAAGCTACAGTCATCAAGACAGTATGGTACTGGCACACAAACAGAAATATAGGCCAATGGAACAAGATAGAAAGCCAAGAAATAAACCCAGGCATCTATGGGTACCTTATTTTTGACAAAGGAGGCAAGAATATACAATGGGGCAAAGACAGCCTCTTCAATAAATGGTGCTGGGGAAACTGGACAGCTACATATAAAAGAATGCTACATGTAAACAGCTACATGTGAAAGAATGAAATTAGAATGCTTCCTAACACCATACACAAAAATGAACTCAAAATGGATTAAAGACCTAAATGTAAGACCAGAAACTATAAAACTCAGAGGAAAACATAGGCAGAACATTCGACATAAAGCAAAGCAACATCCTCTATGACCCACCTCCTAGAGTAATGGAAATAAAAACAAAAGTAAACAAGTGGGACCTGATTAAACTTAAAAGCTTTTGCACAGCAAAGGAAACTATAAGCAAGGTGAACAGACAACCCTCAGAATGGGAGAAAATAATAGCAAATGGAACAACTGACGCAGGATTAATTTGCAAAGTATATAAGCATCACATACAACTCAATACCAGAAAAACAACCCAATCAAAATGTGGGGAAAAGACATAAACAGACATTTCTCCAAAGAAGACATACGAATGGCTAACAAACACATGAAAAGATGCTCAATGTTGCTCATTATTAGAGATGCTTCATCACTCATATTAGAGAAATGCAAATCAAAACTACAATGAGATATCACCTCACACCGGTCAGAATGGCCATCATCAAAAAGTCAATAAACAATAAATGCTGGAGAGGGTGTGGAGAAAAAGGAACACTCTTGCACTTTTGGTGGGAATATAAATAGATACAGCCACCATGGAAAACAGTATGGGGATTCCTTAAAAAACTAGTAATAAAACCATCGTATGACCCAGCAATCCCACTCCTAGGCACAAACCCTGAGGAAACCAAAATTGAAAAAGACACATGTATCCCACTGTTCATTGCAGCACTGTTTACAATACCTGGAACGTGGAAGCAACCTAGATGTCCATCGACAAATGAATGGATAAAGAAGTTGTGGTACACATACACAATGGAATATTAGTCATAAAAAGGAACACATTTGAATCAGTTCCAATGAGGTGGATGAACCTAGAACCTAGAACCGATGATACAGAGTGAAGTATGTCAGAAAGAGAAATATAAGTACTGTATTTAAGGCACATATACGGAATCTAGAAAAATGGCACTGAAGAATTTATTTACAGGGCAGCAACAGAGAAACAGACAAAGAGAACAGGCTTATGGACGTGGGGAGGGGGGAGGAGAGGGTGAGATGTATGGAGAGAGTAACTTGGAAAGTTCCATTACCATATGTAAAATAGACAGCCAACAGGAATTGGCTGTATGGCTCAGGAAACTCAAACTGGGGCTCTGTATCAACCTAGAGGGGTGGGATGGGGAGGGAGATGGGAGCTAGGTTCAAAAGGGAGGGGATATATGTATATCTATGGCTGATTCATCTTGAGGTTTGACAGACAACAGCAGAATTTTGTAAAGCAACTATCCTTCAATTAAAAAAAAAATCATTTGGTTGAAGTCACATCTCTATTCCAGTTTTTCTGCAAGGAGATAAATGGAGTGGGCTTGATCATTTGGTTGAGTTTCCACAAATATGTGGCCAGCCTTTTCCATATAGCCCCTGCTTCCTGCAGTAACTTAGAATCTGTGTGCTCAAACCCCTTTATAGCTCTTTTTAAAAGCCTTATTTCTTTTTTAAAACAATGTTATTGAAGGACAATTTACATACCATAAAATTTACTCATTTTACGTGCAGTTTACAGAGTTGTCCAACCTTCACCACAATCTAATATGAAAATGTTTACAACTCCCTTGCTATTTCTATTTAAAAGTGAATAAAAAGTTATATTACTGGTCCTGTTGAGCCTGTGACTGGAAAGTTTTAAAAAGAAGAAGCTCTCTCTTAGAGTTTGGAAGCTTCCCTGGCTGGTCAGGGAAGGTAGGAAGAAGGCAGCTCAGAACCTGGGAAGCTTCTCATGGGCGACAGTCACAGGTGGAACTCGAGGAAGAGGGAGGACCAGGCACCCTTGATTCTGCCTGCGGGAGGCCCAGGTGTTGGGCACTCTCAGCACCCCTGGTGGGACCACACCCTCAGTGCTGGGCAGAACCTCCGGGAGGACGCGAAGAGCCCCCAGCAGGTTGACCTCATGAATCTATGGAAAGGAAAAGGCCAGCCCAAGTCTAGATTTCAGAGAGGAGTCAGTTCTGTGCCAGAGGTCCAGGGCCATGGGATGTTCTCTAGGTCTTCAGAGGAGAGATGGCCAGTGGAGAGAACTGGCAGAGACCAGGTCCCCATCCTGGCTTCCCAGTGACCAGCCCTAAGCCTCAGTACCCTCCTCTCAAAATTGGTGAAAATACTTGCTCCTGTCTCTGACATTGTTGTGACATGAAATGAGAGGTGCACGCGAACAGTCTAGGATGTAATGAGGGCTTAATAAATAGCAGCTTTCTAGTTGTTATTAATAACAAAGCAGCTTCTTTGAGGTGCAAACCTTGAACATGCTGTGGAGGCATAGCTGGTTCCTTAGGGACAGCGGTAGGGTGCATAATGCGGCAGCTTCAAGGCCATGTTCTTCTATTTAACTGTGTTTCTCTGGCTCTGGGCAGGCTGCTTGACTTCTCTGAGCCTCAGTTTCCTTATCTGTAAAGTGGGCCTAAGGATATGCTCACCTTTTCGGGCTGGGGGGAGGATCAGATGAGACAGTACCTGTGGAACTCAGGCACGGCCTGGCACCTGCCCAGAGTCCTAGCAGGGCTCCTTACTCTTCTCTGTGGATGGAAACCTTGAGTTCCTCAATTCACATCAAAATCAACATCTCAGTGAATGGGCGAACCATTGAAAGATGCTATTAAGGACCTGATGAGACTCCAGATGCAATTCTGAGGAGCCTCTGCTTTGCTTGTTCACACCATATATGTAAATATTGTGTGTGGTGGGGAGAGGAAGCTGGCGCTTAAATCGGAAAGAACTGAGGATCAGTCGTGCTGATGGCACCCTGGGCATGTGTGTCTGCGTGCAGTAATGCCCCCTGGGGTGTCCCATCATGACTAGGTCACCGTGGTCACACCAGGCTATAGGAAGGGGTCCATCTGCAATGCAGGAGACCTGGGCTCAGTCTCTGGGTTGGGAAGATCCCCTGGAAAAGGGAAAGGCTACCCACTCCACTCTTCTGGCTTGGAGAATTCCATGGACTGCATAGCCCATGGGGTCGCAAAGAGTCGGACACGACTGAGCAACTCTCACTTCACTTCTTTACCGCTGAGCCAGTGGGGAAGCCCCTCACAGCTCTCTGCTCCCGGGCAGAACTCATCCACCCCTCCCTCCACTTCTCGTGTGGTTTGCATACAGGGTGAGGTGGGGTCCTCTCAACTCAGCCCGCCAGTGCCATTGTGCTCACCACTCAGGCCCCTGGCCACATGCCCTGTACCCTTGAGGGGAGAGTGAGAGGACTCAGGGTGGTAAGCTGGCAGGGGATGTCACTGTGGTATTCGCTGGTTTGTTTTTCTTTCTTAATACAGATTCAGGAGACTTCTCACACATGGGTGGTAGGGAAACCTACAAGCCTAGCATGTAGTGAAAGCAGTAACCCAGGGTCCATGTCAGCAGCTGAGTCATTAAATAACTCGTTAAGCCTTGCCTTACTGCAAGAGGGCCACGTGCAGCATTTGGGACCCGCTTTCTAGAAGTGGGGTTGATGTAGACTCTTTTTACTTTGCAGCCAGTTGACCGGTTGAAACTAGTGACTCCGGGCTCAGGCTGCCTCCTAAGCCTACCCAGCCTGGGGGCATCAAGGGGTGCAGGCATGCCCGAGCGTCAGGGTAGAGATTCAGGAAGCTATTTGTGGACTTCCTAATTGACATGCTTTGAAAGGCAGACTTCAAACTTCGCAGTCGTCTTGCAGCCACAAATTAGACTCTCTCTGCTCAGCGAATCACATCTGAGATTTACTAACCCCTTGAGCCCAGCCCCTGCCCCCACCTGGCTCCCACTTTTAAATAGGAATCAGATGGTTTGCTCTGTTCTACTTTCCTCTTCAAAAAGGAAAGCAGACTCCAAAGCTAATTAGGATAGGACTTCTAGGCTGTAACTAAATTCATTCGCAGTCCTGACTGCACTGGGATGCCAGGCTTCCTCTGGCCATCACCTATTGCAAACCTGATTCAAAACAGTATCCTCTATTCAGGTTTAAGCTACTAGACAGATTAAAAAAAAAAAAATGAACGCTGCTCTTCTCATGCTTGGTGGGGCCACGCAGCGCCGGTGCCTTTGATCCGGGTCAGCACAGAGGCTCCAGAGCAGAGGAAGTCTCTGGAAACACAGTCCTCATTAATTAACAGCTGCAGGCACTTGGAGTGTTCTGCCCAAATGGTGTGAACAGCCTCGCTCCTTTGGCGGCCAAAGCTGGAAAGCAGAAGAATCTCAAATGGAGCTCCTCTTTCCAGCTCCGTGCCAAGTCCCGCCCCCTCTGCATGATTTGCAAGCAGCGCAGCTGTGGAGCTGTCACTCACTCATCACGTGACCCAGGAGATCCAGACCTTCTGCGGGCCTCCCGCTGCGTGGGTGCTTAGGCACTCAGTCATCTCCAACTCTTTGCAACCCCGTGGACTGTAGCCCACCAGGTTCCTCTGTCCATGGGATTTTCCAGACAAGACTACTAGAGTGGGCTCCCGGGGGTCTTCCTGACCCAGGGATCAAGCTCGCATCTCCTGTGTCTCAGTTACCTCTATACTGGGCTGGATCCCATGTCTATATCACAGGGAGATTCTTGGAGACCCGCAAATATTTAGCGATTCCTAAATACTGTGTGCTGGCACCTTGCTAGGCTCTAAGGAGGAATAAGACAGAGGGTCTTGCCCGCAGAAGTCGATACCCTAAACTGGTCGTTCTCATTCAAGGTCACTCTTATCCTCCACGGACATTTGGCAGTACCTTGAGATACTTTTGGCTGTCAAGCCTGGAAAGTGAAAAATGCGAAAGTGTTAGTCACCTCTTTGCAATCCCATGGACTGTAGCCCACCAGGCTCCTCTGTCCATGGAATTCTTCAGGCAAGAATACTGGAGTGGGTTGCAATACTCGGGTTGTAAAGCAATTATCCTTCAATTGAAAAAAAAGATACTTTTTTAAAAAAGAAAGTAGCAGTATAGGGGTGCTTTTAATAAATAGGATATATTGTAAGTGAGTGGTGGAGTAAAGTTGGCTAGTCATCTATAGAAAGATTTTTCTTTCAATAGGAGGAATAAAGAATGGCTTCATGGAGGAGGAGAAAAAAAAAAAAAATACGGGAGAGGGTAGCCATTCCCTTCTCCAGACCTAGGGATCAAACCTGAGTCTCCCACATTGCAGGCAGAGTCTTTCCTGAGCCACCAGGGAAGGCCTGGCGGCCTCTAAATAGTAGGCAGACATGAAAGGGAGTGCTCAGCATTATCTGATGCACAGGACAGCCCTCCACAACCAAGAATTACTCACCCAGTCACATCCGTAGTGCCAAGGCTGAGAAACTGCGGTCCACGTAGACCAGCCCAGGTGCAAAAGCAAAATGCACCAGCGCACTGCCGTGGGAGTGATGAGAATGAAATCAAATGTTCTGCATCCAGGGGCCTACAATTTGATGGTTATCGGTAGAAGGTTGTCCCCTGTCACCCTTCATGCAGTATATAGGTATTTCTTCAAGGGTTTGTGTTGGCAGCAAACATCCAGAGCAGATTGCTTCACAGATGTATACATGCATTACTGGGCTTCCCCGGTGGCTCAGCAGTAAAAGAATCTGCCCGCAATGAAGGAAATGCAGCGTGGGCCACGGGTTTGAACTCTGGATTGGCAAGATCCCCTGGAGAAGGAAATGGCTAATACATGTATTAAACACTTACCAAATTGGGCACTTTATATGCAGTTCATTATATGTAAATTATACCTGAGTGCCTGCAATGTGGGAGACCTGGGTTCGATCCCTGGGTCGGGAAGATCCCCTGGAGAAGGAAATGGCAACCCACTCTGGTATTCTTGTCTGGAGAATCCCACGGACCGAGGAGCCTGGTGGGCTGCAGTCCACGGGGTCGCAAAGAGTCGGACACAACTGAGCAACTTCACTTCACTAAGGCTATTTTAGAAAATAAAATTTTTAAAAATCCAGTTATAAAAAAAAAAAAAGGATCTTCCCAGTCAGGTTCCAGGTTCACCCTCCTATAGTCTTCCATGCGTAAATTGTATTAATACAAGTACTGAGTGCTGTGCTACGTCGCTTGAGTCACATCCACCTCTTTGCAAACCCCTGGACTGTAGCCCACCAGACTCCTCTGTCCATGGGATTCTCCAGGCAAGAATACTGGAGCAGGTTGTCATGCCCTCCTCCAGGGGATCTTCCCAACTCAGAGATCGAACCTGTGTCTCCTGCGTCTCCTGCATTGGCAGGCAGGTTCTCCACCACTAGCGCCACATCTTTCAGTCTTTATGAAAAGCAGAATGCAGTCTTTGTATTTGCTGCACACGGGAAGCATCCTTGCAGTCGGTAGAAATCTGGCTTGTGGGACCCTCTGCTCTTCTGACTCTGGTTCCAGGTCCATCAAATTCCAGCCCTGTCAACAGGTCCTCAAGGCCCTAGGAACAGAGGGAACCCAGGATGAAGCCAGGAGGCGGGTTTGAGCAATGAGCATTCTTTTGCTTTCTCCTTTCTTTCTCATCTAAAGGCTCTACCCCTTGACAAAGCTCTCCCAGGCAGAAATGTAAATGAGTCACCGAGTGATGCGCTGGGGAAACCCTCCCTGTGGGTAGTGCCTGAGGACCCACCCGGGGAACATAAATCTGTTTTCCTGGTTTCTTTCTTGCCTCTCCCCACAAAGATGAAAAATAAAATGTAAAACAGGTTAGATGCCTTCCTATAATCACTTTTATTCTTAAGAAAGCAGAAATATCTAAAGGGGCCAAACTGGCAGGCTGACCAAGTGAGAATACAGGAAGATCAGAGCACGATGAGGGTTTTCGTCCATTGGCTGGACATCGGGCTCATTCAGAGCCTGCTTCTCCAAGCAAGTCGTCCTCCCAAAGAGATGAGGGGCAAGGGGAGAGAAGAGGAGCCTTGACTCAGTCTCAGCCTCAACATCAGTGCTCTTGGGGAATCACTCAGCCTCTGAGCTGGCTTCCCAGGTGGCTCAGTGGTAAAGAGTCTGCCTGCCAATGCAGGAGACACGGGTCCAATCCCTGAGTGAGGAAGATCCCCTCGAGAAGGAAATGGCAACCCACTCCAGTGTTCTTGCCTAGGAAATCCCATGGACAGAGGAGCCTGGTGGGCTACAGTCCTTGAAATGAAAGTGAAAGTCACGCAGTCGTGTCCAACTCTTTGCGACCCCATGGACTATACAGTCCATGGAATTCTCCAGGCCAGAATACTGGAGTGGGTAGCCTTTCCCTTCTCCAGGGGATCTTCCCAGCCCAGAGATTGAACCCAGGTCTCCTGCATTGCAGGCAGATTCTTGACCAGCTGAGCTATCAGGGAAGCCTCTTGGGGTTACAAAAGAGTCAGACACAACTGAGCGACTAAACAGCAATAGCAACAGCCTCTGAGTATCATGAGCATCCATGCCCTGACAGCGCAACAGGCCGTGATGGTAGCTCAAACCCTTGTTTGGAGGATCAAGGCGTTTGGGTGTATGAGTGGGCTTTGAAAGTTAGACAGCCTTCTATGGTGAGTGTTAAATGCCAGGAGTCTGATGATAGCATTGTGGTCCTGTCTTCATCTTTTAAAGATAGATCTTGAAATAATTACGGACAAAATGAGGTCTGGGGTTTGCTCTAAATTAACACAGAGGCAGGAGATATAGGTGGAATATACATAGAAAATGGACCATGAGTTGATGAAGGTTGGGGCTAGTAATGGGTAATCTGGACCTTCATTATTCTAGTCTGGACTCTCTACTTTTAAAATTTGAAATTTTCTGTTCTTTCAAATTATCTAGAAAAAACTTATTTTAATGTTAGTTTTGGCCACACCCCATGGCATTTGGAACTTCCCCAACCAGGAATGAAGCCGTACCCCCTGTGTTGGGAACATGGAGGCTTAACCACTGGACCACCAAGGAAATGCTAGAAAATATTTTAGAAAGACTCTTGGAGGTTGATCACACCACAGTGTAGATATACTTAACCCTTCTAAGCTGTAGACTTCAAAGCGGGTAGGATAGTCAATTTTATGTGAATTTTACCACCATTGTAAGTATAGATGGATATCTTTTAAAGTTAGTTTTCAGATTGGTATGTTTGGGGCTGAGTGTGCGCACAGAGATGCTGAGGATCAGAGAGAAGAAAGCTAGTCGGGATGAAGAGGGTGCTGCAAGCTGGGATCCTAGGACCAGATGGAAGGAAGGCTTCTCCCAGGTGGGGGTGTGCGGGTAGGAGATGAGCTTTGGTAGTGCCATCGTGGGTGGCTGGCATGAGCTGGGCCTTGAGGAGTGGGGCTTACTAATAGGAGGGAAGAGGAAGGCGCTGCGGAGCCCCCACACTCCTGCCCTGGGAGTGGAGGAGGCAGGCGGCATGGCTCCCTGCTTGGGGAGGCTCACGCTCTGCAGGGGAAGCGGTCCAGAGAACACCGACTCCTCCCGTTTGGCCACGATGCAGTGCAGATGGAAGGCGTTCAGAGGACAATGTGGGCTCTCTGCATGCCCGGCTGAGTAATTGTACTCCGGAATGGATGAAGTCAGAGCTATCATCACTTCCTCTCTAGCCTTTTAAACAATACACATCAGAGACGGACTCCTTTGAAGCTAAGCGTCACCTGTCTGGGAATCATTTTCCTCCAGCATTCCAGTCCACAGAGTGATGAGTGGCCCAGAGTGCTCTTCCCAGTGGATGACGCTAACCCACCAGTGGAGGTACGCGTGAAGGATGCTGAGACAGGGAAGGGGGCCTTGGGCGGGCTGTGGCCTCTCTTCTGGTCCCAGTTCTTCGACACCTGGGGATAGATCACTTCATGTCTGGGGCTCTCCACCTGTGAAACGAGCAAGGCCGTTCTGACAATGCTGGTGGTCTGCTCCGTGGCAGAGTTTATGCAGACAGGCCATCAGGGTGGTCCCTGCAGGCAGGTCACACAGCACATGTTTCTGTCATGATTTGGGGGCCTGGGGGTGACGTGCGCTTGTTCCTTTTGCTGAGTAACTTGTACCAGAACCTAAGTGGGTCCCTGAAAGTGGGGGCCCGTCTTTCTTCCCCCTGTCACTGAGAGTGTGAATAACAGCGCCAGTCAATTCCTCCTTATGAGATGCACTGCTGCGTGAGATGCCTGGGTAGCAAAGACAGCGCTCGAACTTTGCTCTTTCCCTCAGGGATTCCAGTAACTTCTCAGTTAGTTAATAGGTTTCAAAGGATTCTGGATGTGCCAAGTGGAGGCTTTGGGAAAGAACTGAGAAGTTCAATAAGCAGAGCCCCCCCGCTTCAGCCCTCGCCACCATTCAGCACATATGCACGCACACACAACTTTTTAAAAATACTTACTTATATTTATTTATGTGGCTGTGCATGGTGTTAGTTGTAGCATGCTGTGTCTTTAGCTGCAGCACACGCGGTATAGTTCCCCGACCAGGGATCGAACCCTGGAACCTTCATTGGGAGTGCAGTCGTGGGCACTGGACCGCCAGAGAAGTACCCCCACACACATGCAGAATATTCTTTCTTTAAAGAAAATTATCTTCATTTCCTGGAGCCATCACAAGAGATTGCTGTAAACTTGGTGGCTTAGAAAAAGCAGAAATGTCTCTTCTCCTGGTTCTGGAGACCAGAAGTCTGAAATCAAGATGTCATGGTGCTGCGCTCCCTCCAGAAGCCCTGAAAGAGCATCTTTCCTAGTTTCTTCTAGCCTCTGGTCCCCCTGGGCATCCCGTGGTTTGTGACTGTATCTCTCCAGTCTCTGGCTTCACGTGGCCTTCTCTTCTCCGTCTTGTGGTGTTATAAGGACACTTGGATTTAAGGGCCCACCGGGGGACCCAGGATAATCACTTCTTTTTTAAAAATTTCATTTATTTATATTTTTGTTGGCTGCGCTGGGTCTTCGTTGCTGTGCCCAGGCTTTCTCTGGTTGCGTTGAACGGGGGCTACCCTATAGTGCTCATGCTCAGGCTTCCCGTTGCGGTGGTTCTGGGCTTTCTCTAATTGTGCTGAGTGGGTGCTGAACTGAAATCGCAGCGCTCAGGCTGCTCGTCGCGGTAGCTGCTCTTGTTCTGGAGCACAGGCTCTAGGCACACAGGCTCAGTAGTGGTGGTGCACGGGCTAAGGTGCTCCGTGGCATGGGGGATCTTCCCAGACCGGGGTCTGAACCCACGTCCCCTGCACTGGCAGGCGCATTCATAGCCACTGTACTACCAGGGAAGTCCCTAATTACTTCTTGAGATCCTTAATTAATTACATCTGCAAAGACCCCTTTTCCAAATTGTGTTCACCAGGTCTGGAATGTGGACATACCTTTCAGTAGGGGCGAGGGGGCGTCATTCAGCCCACCATGAAACCTTGCATAGAAATCCACGCGGCACACTGGAAGAGGAGTGGATGTCACAACCATAGTCTGTGCCCTGCCCTCCACCTGGCAGTGCCAGGCACCAAGGAGCAAGGCTAGAAACCGGAAGTGTAGTAGAGAGAGCACTGTGGGGGGTTTCAGAGCCAAACCCTAGGCTGGGAAATGAGCCGCGGGCTTGGGTGAGACCACTTGGCCTGTCAGTTCTTGCCTGGCCCCTTGACACCCTGCCCCATGGAAATGGACGGCAGGGGGTACGGACACGCAGCCGACTGCACGGCGCGGTGGTCAGGAACCAGCGGACCAGGTGACTAATGGCTTAGAGGCAATCAAGCTTCTCGAGTTGTAGTGATCCAGGTTTTCGCCCCCTCCCTGACTTGAGGGTACACCTCAAACTTATTCTCTTCTAAGTGCTAGATGACAATCCATGTTAAACAGTCATGATTTCCCTCCACCCCGCACCGCCCCTGTCTGCTTGCTCCATAAGTTGGAGGTGGGCAGAGGGGAGATGGGCTGCAGCCTGGCTGCTGCAGAGCAGGGCTACTGAACCACCACACCAGGAAAGTTCAGGCTGCGTTGTTCTTTGCCGTGAGGGCTGTCCTGTGCATCGTAGACTGTTCAACAGCATTCCTGGCCTCTGCCCCACAAGACTCCTGGCACCTGCTCTGACGGCCGCAGAGCCTGTGCCAGCTCTGGGCCCCAGCATGGTGCCGCCTCCCTGTCTCGCGTGGCGAGCAAGCACTTATGTCCGGTCTGTGCTTGCCTCGCTATGTCCTGTATTGATGACATCCCCCAATCCAATCAGCCTCCCCACCCTATCAAGAAACCACAGAGGAAATGAAGCTGGTGGGGTGTGCCTGTTCTCGGGTGCTCTGCAGACTTCTGACGGCGATAGCTCTCTTCGCTGAGAACATGTGGACCCAGCGCTGAGTACCCCACCCTCGAATTCCACCAGGAATTCGAATTCAAAATCAACAAGCAGCCAGGCCCCCTTAGTGATGAATCGGGGTGAAATTGGCCTGTCACTCACACCTCAAGCATCTTCCACTGTTCTCCAAGCAGAACCGCTGTCCCTGGGACACTGCTGGCGGTGAGGCTGGAGACGGAACAGTGCAGCCGCTGGGTCCCCCCGGTGTCACCTTTGCTCCTGTCTGTCTTGCCCCCGATGGGACCTCAGAATGCCCAGCCGTGCCTCTCAAGGGAGAGATTTCTCTACCTTTTTTTAAGCATTTATTTTTATTTTGGGTGTGCTGGGTCTTTGCTGCTGGGCTTGGGCTTTCTCTAGTCGCGTTGAGCGGGAGCTACTCTTTGTTACAGTGTGTGCACTTCTGTTGTGCAACACGGGCTCTAGGGTCGCAGGCTGCAGTAGTGGTGGCTCATGGGCCCTGGAGCACGCTGGTCTTCTCTAGCTGCAGCTCCTGGGCTCAGCAGTTGCCACATACAGGCTCTAGGGAGTGGACTCAGCAGTAGCTTAGTTGCCCTGCAGCATATGGGATCCTCCCAGACCAGGGATCGAACTCGTGGGAAGTCTGAGAGATCTCTCTTCTGGGGCACCTTTCAGAGCCGCAGTGCAATCCAATCCCCTGGTGGCAGGACTCAGTTCTGATGGCAGGATTTCTGCCCAGCTCCTGTCTCCGCCTTGTGCCTATGAATACCCACTGGGCTTCTGAGCGTTTGCTCAAGTGGAGGCCCTCCTACTCGTATTCCGTGGGCCCAAATCCACTGATAACCTCATGGGCAGCACCCCGAGGCCTCCACCAGCCCATCCTGGCCCGCCTCTGACCCTGTGCTCACCCTGGGTCCTCACTCGCCAGCCTTCTTGGGCACCAAGCTTACTGCTGATGCGTGTACCTCTCCCACCTGTCAGTGGACACTCAGTGGGGGACTCGCCAGGTCCCCGCCTGCCTCAATGACCCCAGCCTGCTCTCAGAGGCCAGTCCACCCAGCACTGTGTGGACTTGTACAGCCTGGCACCCCGACCCTGCCCATGGCGCTGGCCATCCCAGATTTGGACTTTGCGTTGTAAAGTCGGGGACTCTGACTTCGTCGTCTCAAGCAAGGGAAAAGTGTGATTCAACAAGCTCTTGGAAGATGAATCGAGTCAAGCACGGACTGTGCGGGCTGGGGAATTCAAGGCACTGTGATTGCGGGGTGTAACCAGTCATGCAAAGGCCTCTCTCCCCCTGCCCTGGTATTTTTGGACCCAGTTGTGTTCTTGATGACACACCATGAGGACCTTCGCTGATGGCCGCAGGGCTGATGGCCGTGTCATTTGCCCCAGCGTGTCTTCCTACAGACAGGGAAGGTACCCTCCCAGGAGCAGGTGGGGAACTGTCCTGCCTTGCACGGCACAGGCTCCTCCCCTCTCCTCCAATCCGTCCAGGGTTTGAGCAGGTGTCTGACTCCCTCTGGTGATGGGAAGATGCTTGAGCACCCCCCATTTCCCCCGATGATGGAAAGCACGCTTGCTGAGGACTGGTAAACTGAGGGTCCCCAGAGAGCCCCCAGGCTGAGTAAATGTGCACCTCGTATATACGTGTGACACATATAATCAGTACGTATATTGAGTGTGTGACACGCACACTCAGCCCGGGGGGCCCTCTGGGGTCCAGGCTCTCCCTCTGGCCCCCCAGGCACACACCAGTTCCTTTAGAATAACTAGAAGGATTTTAATGACCTGTGACCCTTTCTACCACCCTTTCCTCCCGCCCAGTGGTGGGTGGGAGGAAGTGCAGGATTTGGGGACCCACAGAACCCCAGCTCCTCTCTGCTTGTGTGGGCTCAGGCTGGTGACCCAGCTTCTCTGGGTCTTGGTTTCTTCCTTTGCAAACTGGAGGTGACAAGAAGCAGGTCTCAGAGCTATCACAAAGGTTCGATCATTTACCAGGCCTAGAGCACCCAACACCCAAGAGGTGCTTAATGAAGAATTACCTCATTATCGTAACCAGCAGCGATGTCTGTGTGGCTGCATAAAAATGGAGTGAGCTTCCCATTCCTGAGCAGTGAAGACCAATGAGGACCCCTCCTGTGGACAGCGAAGCACTTTGGTGAATGAGATGGGAAATGCTTAGTGAGGTCTGAGAGCTGACCTGCGGGAGCTTCCTACCCTCCCCGCTCCACAGGGCCTGGGCCCAACCTCCAACTGTGGGCCCTGCTGCCTCCCTGGGGCCTGGGCCCGTCCCTGTGATCCTCCAAGCCTCAGTGACCTCACCGCAGTGTCCTCTCCCTCCGGGAGCCACTCCAAGGCCGCTGTGAAGGTTCACTGAGGTTCCAGAGTCCTTTGAAGATACAGGCTGTGCCCGTTGGGTTACAAGATAGGAGCTCTCCATCAAGTCTCTTCTCGTCGAGAAGCAGCTGGCGGAGGCCAGGGGCGGCTGCTCGGGGTCAAGTCCAGCGAGTCCACCGGGTGGTGACCCACTTCTCATGCTGGGGTCCAAGATGCAGCCCCCCGAGGGAGGGAGGCCGACCTACATCTCATGCGTGTGTGCTCAGCTGCTAACTCGTGTGTCTGACTCTTGCGACCCCATGGACCATCGCCCACCAGGCTCCTCTGTCCATGGAAATCTCTAAGAATACTGGAGTGCGTTGCCATGCCCTCCTCCAGGGGAGCTTTCTGACCCAGGGACTGCACCCACGTCTCTTAAGTCCCCTGCATTGACAGGCAGTTTCTTTACCACTAGCGCCACCTGGGAAGCCCCACATGCGTGCTCAACCAGAGACCCCTTGCCTTCAGTGGCGTCTAATTCATCCTATCCTCATCCCTCCCCCTCGGCCCTCTCTGAATTACCACTGGCCTCCCTGATCCTTCTCCCTCTGCAGCGGGATGTCTGGGCTCCAGGCTCAGCCTCCTGACACACAGCTCTAGAGGACACACCTGAGCCCAGGAGCTGCCCACGTTCCCACCACCCGACCTCGGGGAGGCTGTGTCCACCTCTCATCCTGGCCTCACCCCCTCTCCGCCTGTGCCCACGCTCTCTCCCAAACCACCCTCTCCCCTCCTTCCCCCGTTTTCTTAAAGCCTTTGTCTTTGTTCTTTTCTTAAAATTATTTATTTATTTGGCTGCTTTGGGTCTTAGCTGCAGCGGGTGGGATGTTCCATTGTGGTATGTGGGGTCTCTGGTTGTGGGGTGCAGGGCCCCTGGTTGTGGGGTGCAGGGTCTCTGGTTGTGGGGCACAGGCTCAGTTGCTCCGAGGCGTGAGGGATCTTAGTTCCCCCACCAGGGATCAAACCCACACCTCCTGCACTGCAAGGTGGGTTCTTAACCACTGGACCACCAGGGAAGTCCCCGCTCTGTCTCTGTGGTTATTTCTGCTTCCCACTTGCTGTCCGTGAATCATCGGCAAGTCACTTCGTCTCTCCGTACCTCTGTCTCCTGGTGTGACAATATCTGGGAGTGTCCCTGCTGGTAAGGCCATGGTGAGGATTAAACGCCTGGGAAGGCAGGTGCCCGGCCCTCAGCTGGCCATGTGTCTGTGCCATCCCCACCCCATCATTGTCACTTGTCATAACTTGACTTTGATGCTCAGCAATGCTTATCTGATTTTCTGCGGTTCTATCACACGGAAGCTCACGCCCTGCATAAGAACCGCTGGTCTTGGGTGCAACACTCAGCAAACACCCTGGGTCAGCCAGAAAGTTCATTCAGGTTTTTCTGAATGATAATACAGAAAAACAGAAACGAACTTTTTGGCCAACCCCATACTTCCATGGACACAGGGTGGGTTTCAGACATGATAAATAAGACGAGGGTCCCACACAGGCAGGAGGAAAGAGCCCCCTGCGGGCTTTACCTGTGCTTCCAGCCCTACCGATGGGCTTCCCTGGTGGCTCAGGGAAGAGCTCTGAGTAAAGAATTCCTGGTAAAGAATCCGCCTGCAATAACGGAGACCCAGGTTCAGGGGGTGACACCCACTGAGGGCTGCTTGTCAATTCCCTCCAAGCCTGGGCATCCTTGGATGGTTTTGTTCATGTTTTGGGGCTGCACTTCTGCATCTGGATGGCACTCTGCGTTTCCTAGGACCTTCTCACGAACTGTCACGTGGGACCCTCACACCCGTCTCAGGAGGTGTGTTGCTTACTAGGACTGCTTTAACAGACTGGCTGACTTACATGATAGGCACCGTGCAGTATCTCTGCACAGAGGAAAGGCTCTCCCACCGTTCTGGAGGATGGAAGCCCAAGATCACGGTGTCCTCCAGGTTGGTTTCTCCCGAGGCCTCTCTCCTCGGCTTGCAGACCGGGCCTTCCCCCAAGGTATCGTGTGCATTTTCTCCACATGTGCCGCCTGTTATCTCTTCCTCTTCTTCTAAGGATACCAGTCGTGGTGAATCAGGATCCATCCTACAGAGAATGAAAGTGTTAGTCGCTGAGTCGTGTCCAACTCTTTGCAATCGCGTGGACTACAGCCTGCCAGGCTCCTCTGTCCATGGGATTCTCCAGGAAGGAATACTGGAGTGGGTTGCCTTGTCCTTCTCCGGGGGGGGGGGGGGGGGGGTCTTCCTGACCCAGGGGTTAAACCTGGTGTTCTGCATTGGCAGGCAGATTCTTTACCACTGAGCCACCTTGGAAGCCCCATTTTAGCTTGACCACCTCCTTAAAGGCCCTGTCTGCAAATACAGTGCCATTCTGAAGGACCTGGGGGTTGGGACATCAAAAAATGAATTGAAGGATGGGGGCAGGAGCACAATTCAGCCCATAGCAGGAGGTAGGCAAGGCAGGTTGCTGCCCATTTTACAGCTGGAGATGCCAAGGCTGAGAGAGTGTGAGTGCCTCAAGCCCTGCCTCCTCTGCTGCCAGGAAGCCCAGGCTGAGGCTGGGAGGGCAGACACTGGACTCCAGCCTCCTCCACGCTCCACTGCCCCTGCTGGCCTCCAGCAGCAGGGACGACAGGAAGCTGTGAACCCAGCCACCCTGTGAGCCCAGACCATCTCTAGACAGACCTTCTGGGAAGACCCTAGTCAGCTCGCAAACAGGATGTGGGCCTTTCAGGAAGGCGCTCCCTGCTGTTGATTTGAGTGGGTTTCCTGCCCGTGTGGCTTGTGGCTTCCTAGCTGTCACCCTGCTCATCACGTCTTCTCATCTCACCAGCCAGTGTGGTCTCAGCCCTCGGAGCCCCGGGGGTTTTCCAGGGGTTTTCGTGGAACGTGGGGGAGGACGGGGGTGCCCTCCCTTCCCCGAAGAGAGTTGGCCAGCTCCAGCAGTGCCTCTTGGTACCTGCCGTGTACAGAAAAGGCTATGGGAAGGTTTGATGGTTGCTCCGTTGATGATACAGGCTTCCCAGGTGGCTCACATGGTAAAGAATCTGCCTGACAATGCAGGAGATGTAAGAGACGCGGGTTCGATCCCTGGGTCGGGAAGATCCCCTGGAAAAGGGCATGGCAACCCACTCCAGTGTTCTCTCCAGGAGAATCCCATGGACAGAGGAGCCTGGAGGGTTACAGTCGTGATGTCACAGAGTCAGGCAGGACTGAGCATGCCCATCTCTGATATGTCAGCCCCCAGGGGCACTGACTGGGGGGCCCCTGTGCTGTAGTCGGGTGCACAGTTGTGGTGACATGCAGGACCGCTCAGGCTGGCTGCACAAGAGGGACTTGTGTTCCGCCTCCAAGCTCCAGGCCACGCTCGGCTCCCAGCCGCCCCTCCATCTCGCAGGCCTGACATCAGATGGTGTTGACATCCTTCCCTTCTGCCACGTGTCCACATGTGTTTTGGGGTCCCAGCTGGTTCCTTGCACAAGGCCATCAGAAGCAGAGCCCAAAGCTTCTCAACTTGGCTGCACAAAGAATCACTTGGAGAGCTTGGAAAAAAGCCCACTGTCTAGGCTGCACCCCAGACCAGCTCCATCAGATCTCGCAGGGAGTGGGCAGGACTGAGGCATTAGTTTTTTTTTGTTTTTTTTTTTAAGTTTCCCAGGTGACTCCAATACATGCCTGACTTTGAGACCCAGGGACCTAGCCGGCCTTGGAGGCAACAGGTATGATCCTGTGGGTGGGGAGGGGCATGTAAGTTCTGGCATGTGCCATGAAGCCTTAGCAGCTTGGTGTCTGGTTTATAAACTTTGCCATGAGGATAATTCTATGACACAAATTGCATTTGGCGTCTCGCCCCTAATCTATGTTTAGGGGATGGTCACCCCCCTCCCCGCCCCGCCACCTCCCCCTCAGAAATAAGCATGGTTGGTTACGTCACGCTGTCAGGCTGCTGGCAGCAGCCCCGGATAAATAGGTATCGAATGTTTTGCGGGCTTCCTGTTCATGCATTCATGTTTTATTCATGCACGTATGAAGCCGAATGTTCCCCTCTTAGGGGGGAAATTGCAGCCTGCAGGTTTCAAGACGGAAGAATACATTAGTATAAACTGGGGGCACGGAGGCAAGTGAGAGACAGAGGAGCCGTGCTCTGATGAGGGTTTGGTGGGCAGGTGGGCGCAGAGGGCAAGGATGAGCTAGTCAGTGTACACAGTCAGGACTCTTTCTTCTGGGCTGGTGCTGCCCTCTTGTGGGCAAGAGTCACAGTCCACCCTATCCGTTCTGTGAGGCAGATACTCTTTTTTTTTTAACTTTTTATTTTGTATTGGAGTATAGCTGGCTCATACCCACAAAGAATCTGCCTGCAATGCAGGAGACCAGGGTTCAATCCCTGGGTCTGGAAGATCCCCTGGAGAAGGGCATGGAAACCTACTCCAGTATTCTTGCCTGGAGAATCGCCACGGACAAAGGAGCCTGGCAGGCTGCAGTCCATGGGGTCACAAAGAGTCAAAGCGACTGACATACAGGCGATGAACAAGGCTGTGACAGTTTCAGGTGAATAGTGAAGGGAGGCAGCAACACATAAACGTGTGTCCATTCTCTGCCCAGGGCCCCTCCCATCCATGTTGCCACATAACGTTGAGTAGAGTTTCTTGTGCCAGAACGTCGTTGTTGGTTATCCATTTTAGATATAGACAGATATTCTTAACCTAGACTCAGCACTGGCAAATGAGTCATTTGGAAATCAAGAAGTGTGATCAGGGTCCCAGCCTAGGGCTGACTGATTCCGGAGACTTCACTGCTGTACCATGATGTCCTGTCTGTCCTTTCTCTAAGAACCTAAGTGGTCCTGGAGGCCCGTGTTCAAATCCACCTCCAGCAAGTACTAGCTGTGTGGCCTTGGGGCAGTCTATTAACCTCTCTGAGCTTCTGTTTTCTCATCTGCAAAAAGAGTTTCACAATATGTCCCTTACCAAATGGCCATGAGAATTTTTGTTTGACCTCAAGTACACAGAAGGGAAAAGACTCAGCGATTGTCTCAGGATGCTCAGTCCAGTCGCTCAGTACTCTTTGCAACCCCACGGACTGCAGCACACCAAGCTTCCCTGTACATCACCACCTCGCAGAGCTTGCTCAAACTCATGTCCATCAAGGCGGTGATGCCATCCAACCATCTCATCCTCTGCAGTCTCCTTCTCCTCCCGCCTTCAATCTTTCAAGCATCAGGGTCTTTTTCAATGAGTCAGTTCTTCACATCAGGTGGCCAAAGTATTGGCGTTTCAGCTTCAGCATCAGTCCTTCCAATGAATATTCAGGGCTGATTTCCTTCCCTTTTTTCCTCAGGATGATAGGATATTAGTAAATCGTTCCCTTTTCTGAATGTATTACTTCTTTTTTTTTTTTTAACTAAAGTACGGTTGGTTTATAATATTGTGTTACTTTCAAGTGTATAGCATAGTGATTTTCTTTTCAGATTATATTCCATTATAGGTTATTACAAGATACTGGGTATAATTTCCTGAGCTATACAGTAAATCTCTGTTGCTTATCTATTTTATGCACACTAATAATGAAATGGAGCTTCCCTGGTGGCTCAGTGGTAAAGAATTCGCCTGCCAGTGCTGGAGACGTGAGTTCCATCCCTGGGTTGGGAAGATCCCCTGGAGAAGGAAATGGCATCCCACTCCAGTATTCTTGCCTGGGAAATCCCATGGACAGAGGGGCATGGTGGGCTACAGTCCATGGGGTTGCAGACAGTTAATATACAACTAAGCAACTGAGCACACACAATAGTGAAATATCCGAATGCAGTACTTTCAGAATCAGACAAAAACAAAGGATTCATTAGGCCACTCTCCTTTGAAAAGAGGTCAAAGCACTTACCACTGTGTACCAGACCAGTGAGACACCGTTGGAGAGATGGTTGTCTTTTCTCAAATCAGACACATATCAAGCAAATTTCAGGATCCCTCCAGGGAAAACTGTAGACTTCCCTTGAAGGGGCCTTTCTCCTTGTCAAGCACAGAAGCCTGAGCTCCCCCCTCACCGCCTCCCCCCCGCCACCCTGCTGCTGCTGCTGCTAAGTCGCTTCAGTCGTGTCCAACTCTGTGCGATCCCGTAGATGTCAGCCTACCAGGCTCCCCCGTCCCTGGGACTCTCCAGGCAAGAACACTGGAGTGGGTTGTCATTTCCTTCTCCAGTGCATAAAAATGAAAGTGAAGTCACTCAGTCGTGTCCGACTCTCTGCGACCCCGTGGACTGCAGCCCACCAGGCTCCTCCGTGCATGCTCAGTGCTGTCTCAGTCTTTGCTAAGAAGAGAGGACCAGTGTCCTAGGGTGCCCTCCCTCCTCACAGCCAGGAAAGGATCGGGAGCCAGGCCTTGGGTGCCAGGCATCGTGGCTCCAAATCATATTAGCTTCTTCCTTCACTTCTTGCCATGAAGCCAACCAAGAAATACCTGGCCCCTGAAACTCCCTTTTGCCAGCACCTTAAGTTCTATTGCAATAGAGAATTCTCTTCCTTAAAAGTATATTCTTGGGACTGCCCTGGTGATCAGTTGGTTTTAAATCCATCTTCCGGTGCAGGGGACGTGGGTTCAATCCCTAGTCAGGAAACTAAGATCCCACGTGCTGCAGGGCAGCTAAGCTCACGTGCCTCAGCCACTGAGCCTGAGTGCCACAGCTAAAGCAGCCTGCACACCACAGCAAAGACCCAGCTTAGTTAAAAAAGTTTCTAAAGCATTTTCTTTAGAAAATCTTATCATTTGTTTCCAGGCTGTGTTGTATATTCTTTTGTGTGCTTAGTTACTCTGTCGCTTCCGACTTTATGACCGTGTGAACTGTTACCCACCAGGCTCCTCTGTCCACGGAATTCTCCAGGCAAGAATACTGGAGTGGGTTGCCATGCCCTCCTCCAGGGAATCTTCCCAACCCAGAGACCGAACCCAGGTCTCCCATATTGCGGGCATATTTTTTACCGTCTGAGCCACCAGGGAAGCCCAAACCCGAATCTACTGAGAGTGGGGCTCAAACCCGCGCGGCCACTAACCCATTGGATCTCAAGTTCAATGCCCTAACCACGATCTCGGTTGCTACATATTCTTTTAGAAAGAAAGAGAAGTCGCTCAGTCGTGTCCAACTCTTTGTGACCCCGTGGACTGGCCCACCAGGATTTTTCAGGCAAGAGTACTGGAGTGGGTTGCCATTTCCTTCTCCAGGGGATCTTCCCGATCCAGGGATCCCCAGGTCTCCCACATTGCAGACAGATGCTTTACTGTCTGAGCCACCAGGTAGAGCACTCTTTAAAAAATTAACCTTTTCTATAGGGACAAACTAGAAGGGAATATCTAAACGAATGGGAGTTTCTCTCTGGGTGGTGAGAGGTGGCAGTTGTGCCACCTTCCTTGCAATAATAATAGCTCAGATCTGTTAAACAGTTAATGTATGCCAGGCACTGTGACACAGACTCATGACACGCATTCATCACTTCAACCTTGGAACGGCCTTGCAAGGTAGCAACCGTTGTTACCCCACTCAGAGAAGGTAATTAACTTTCCCAAGGTCACACAGCTAGTGAGCTGGCCCTCTCTGTGTCCGTGGCCCCTGTGTTGCAGTGCCTCTCCGTCCTGGCTTTATTCTCAGGTCATTCTTCAGTGCACATCTGCGTCTTGTACGATGAGGAAAAGGGTTTCTGTTTTCAAATGAACCTGTCCGGTCCCACCAATGCAAAAACATATGGAGCAACTGAAAGACCCCACGTGCTGCAGCTAAGACCCAGCACAGCCAAGTTAATTAATTAACAATGGAAAGAACCCATGGGAGAAATGCAATGCAAATGCAGTCATGCCCAAAGGAAAGATGGGAATACTGACATTTCTATATATTATTCTGTGTAGTCCACATCCTTTGAAATAAGCATCTCTTACCTAAGTAACCAAAAGAGTAAAACCTGTAAAGCAGAAAAGGAAGTCCTGCTGCCAGAAGTACCAGCAAGGAGCATCACAGCTGTTTTTTGAGGACCATCTATGCTCCAGGAAAGATATTATCTGGACCCTCTGTCGGGTGCTAATGCATTTGCTTCTTAAAGGCTCCTAAGAAGCTGGGGGTTGTCATGAGCCCATTTTACAGAGTTGGAAACTGAGGTACAGGGAGCATTTGTGTTGCACTCACAGACATACAGGGCACATTGAAGCCTGGTGCTGTCCTTCCTGTCACGTGCTGACTCAGCCTCCAGGCAAGTGTGGTCCCTGTCCTGTTCCACCCTTGACCCTCAGAGATATTAATGGATGCATCTGACTACAGAGTGAGTGGATGTGCTGGGAGAAACCCCTGGACTTCTGGATTACCTTTTTTGCTTTTGCTTCTAGCAATATACAGAGTTTGTGCCTTCTGCTCCTCAGGGACAGCCTTTGCCTCTGTGTCCCTGTCTTGATGGGCTCTTGGCACAGAAGCCAGTCCCCATGTCACACTCCAGCAAAGAAAAGGATGAAACTTAAAGGGGAGAGTCAGCATTTTCTCTTTCACGGGGTACCACGTGTGCGGCTGTCGCTGAGTGACAGGACTCCTCCACCAGGGGCCAGGAGAGAGCAGGCCTTCAAGTGGGCCTGGCTGCAGAAGACTCGGGGCCCACTGAGCAGGGAAATGGAGTGCCCACAGCGTCTTTCCTTTCCCTGGGGTCTGCTGGCTCTTCTCCTCCCAGCACAGCCGCAGAGCATCCGTGGAAACCAGCCTCCCTGACGTGCTGCATCCGGACCGGGGTCACACTGAGCCCTTTCATCTGCCTTCACTCACCCCTCCCCACAGGCGCTATAAAATACATCGTATTACCATCTGCTGTTTTCAGATTTGAAAACACAGAGAGAGCAAGGGCATTGCCAGGGCTGCCCACAGTCACGTGGTGGTACCAGGATTCACACCCAGCCTGGCTGTAGAATCCACACCCACTTCCAGAACCAGATGGTTTCTGTCCGCATCCTCGTTGTGGTGTGAGGTGCGAGTAGCAGGTGGCTACCTGTGAGCAGCAGGGTTTGGGGTTGGGTATGGTTTTCCCTCTTTAACTTTGTTACCTATGCTGGAGCTAGCTGGATACCGGTGCTGCAGAGGGCACAGGGGTCAGCCGTCCCCTGGAAGCCAGGCGTTCTGGAGCAAGTTGCCTAACCCCTGTGAGCCTCAGTTCCTTTTCGGATATAGCTGTGGTGAAGGCAGCTGCCTCGTTGCCTTGTTAGAAGCAATCATGAGATAACGATGAGATAATGGATATAAATCGCATAGTCCAGTCCCTGGCCTCATATCAATACAATAAGCACTCGATGAAGAGTCAATAGCCATTTTGCTATAGGGACGTGTGTGTGTATATATGAAATGTAATAATCATATTTCTGTGCAGAGAAAATATTACAACCTAACAAATTGCTGTGAAACAAATATCTACATAGCCTGAAAATAGACCAAATTCAAAGTCAATGCCTAAGAATCCACCCTACCACCCCCACCTCTGCCTCCTCCATCATAACCCCCTCCTTCCCTCCAGGGCAGCAGTGACCACCATCCCGACCTCTCTATCATTTATTACCCTGTTTTACCTTTACGGTTTGACTTCCCAGTTGTATCTCTCTCCATGGTTTAATTTTGCTGTTTTCAATTCTGTGTAAGTGGAATCGCACCGGTGGGTATTCTTGCCTTCGTTCTTTTGGAATCATATCTTTTAAAAGGAATCCGTGTTACTGATGACGTGCTTTCTTTGCTGTATAATAATCCCATTACATGAAGATGTCACAGCTAGTTTCCCTGTTGTGCTGTTGGTGGCGCTGGTTGTTTCTAGCTCGAGGACCTTACAGTGTTGGGATGCGTGTTCCTGGATGTGTCTCCTACTGCATATCAGACTTTTCTGTAGGGCGTCCGCCTAGGAATTAGGTTTGTGGGTCATTGGGTGAGTTCCTCTTTAATTTTATAGACACTGCCAAAGTTTTGCCAGAATGGTTGTCTAATTTACACTCCTACCAGCAGTGTGCAAGAGTCCAGGTCGCCTACATCCTTGCCAACACTGGGTGTTGTCAGGCTCTTCAGTCAGCTGAAAATCTAGTGACATGTCACTGGGCTTATAATTTACACATCCCTGAATTCCAGTGAAGTTGAGCATCTTGCCATGTTCCATTGTTCATCTGAGTTTCCTCTTCTGTGAAGCATCTGTTAAGGTCCATGCCCCCTTTTCCACTGCTTTGTCTTTTTCTTTCCCAATTTTTAAACATGATTGTGTTTATTTGGCTGCACTGGGTCTTCACTGCTCTGCGGGCTTTCCTCTAGCTGCGTGAGCCAGGGCTACTCTAGTTGTGATGCGTGGACCCCTCACTGCAGGAGCTTCTCTTGTTGCAGAGTACAGACTCTAGAAGGTTCAGGCTTCAGCAGTTGTAGCTCCCAGGCTCTGGAGCACAGGCTCAGCAGTTGTGGGGTTGCCCCTTGACATGCGGGGTCTTCCCAGACCAGGGATCAAACCCGTGTCTTCTGCATTGACAGGCGGATTCTTTACAGCTGAGCCAGCAGGGAGGCCCTACAACTGGTTAGTCCTGTTCTCGTTGATTTATAAAAGCTTTTAAATATGGTCTTGATGTGAGCTGTCTTATCCTCGTATACATGTTTTTAAGGATGTATGTTACATGTATATTTTTCCACATCTTCGATTTCTTAACATGCTCTTTCGAAGAATCTAAGGAATGACCTTCTTAATTTTAGTATAGTCCAATTTGTCACGCTTCTCTTTTGGTGGTTTGTGCTTTGTTTGGTTTAGGAACTCTCTCCCTGCCCCCAACATTGTGGTGGTACTTTTGTCTGTTATCTTCCAGCAACTTTATCGTTTTGCTTTTCTCACAGGTCTCTGATCTGCCTGGAACTGATTCTTACATGCGTTGGGCAGCTGATTTTTTTTTCCCCTAGGATTTCAAGCTTACTTAGCACCATTTATAGAAAAACGCATCCTTTCCCCCACTGCTTCGTGTGCACTTTCCCATAAATTGGGTGTCCGCACAAGGATGGATCCATTCCTGGGCTTTCTCTTCTGCTTCTCTTGCATATTTGCTATTTCTTGTGCCAGCAGCACCCTCTTCTCATCATTGCAGCTTTAAAAGCAGGCCTGATGTCCAGTAGGGCAAGTCCTGCCAATTCTTCTTCCTCTTCTTCTTGCAGAGTATCCGGGCTGGTCTTGGCCCTCATTGTTTCTATGAACAATTTAGAATCAGCATGTCACTTTCTACAGGCGCACAAAAGATGTTCTTTAGTATTAGTATTCATATCATATACCAGCAATAATAATAAAGTTGATTAATTCTTCCTGGACCAGAAAATTCCAAATACACAGAAGTCTCCATTTGGGTTTGGCAGATTTTTCTGGTTCTGCATGCCTGGCCTGACCTCTTGCTAGAGACTGTCATGTCAGGCCCCTTGGCACGCCGCCTCTAGAAGGAGGTGCCTCCCCAGTGCTGGGAGAGACACACGCAGAGAACACTGTCCTGGGAAAAGCAGGAGGGACTGAGTCCCAGTCAACGCCAGGTGTGAAAAATGACCTGCAAAAATGTCCCTTGGTCACATAATTAGCAAGCAGATTTGTGCAACGTCTTGTTCTTAGAGGTTCACGTGTGTACTACTAGCAGGTGTTAAGCTCTGAGGTTATCCTCACATTTGCTTAACAATTGCATTTGTTTTCTTATCACTGCTGTAAAAAGTTAGTGGCTTAAGGTAAGCCATATATGATCTTACACTGTGAGTCAGAAGTCCACTATGGGTCTCGCTGAGCTAAAAATGAAGGTGTTGGCAGGACTGCCTTCCTTCTAGAGGATCCGCTCTGGAGGGGAGAGCCCCTTTCCTTTCCTTTCCCGGCTCCCGAGGGCACCCACGTTCTTGGGCTCAAGGCCCTGTCTTCCATCTGCAAAGCCAGCAGTGACTAGTCGAGTCTTTCTCATGATGCCACAGCTCTGGTTCTGTGATCTCGTCTCCTTCTATGTCTCTGAGTTGTCTCCTTCCTCCTTCCACGTGTAAAGGTGATTACATTTGCGGAGTCTGGTGGGCAACAGTCCATGGCGTCACAAAGTGTTGGACATGACCTAGCGACTAAATAACAAAAACGTGATTACAGTGGCCCGCAGGGGTAATCAACATAATCTCTTTGTTTTAAAGTCAGCTGATTAGTGACCTTAATTCCATCTGTAGCCTTTGTTCTCTTTGGTCAATTATGGTAACAGGTTCCAGGGATTAAGGCATGGACATCTTCGGCGAGTCTTATTTTGCCCTCTGCACGATGGAAGCCTTAGCCTGCAAGTCCTCTCGCCCCAGCTTGCTAGCACGCATAATGTCGAGCTCTGTGATTTACAGCACATGGCACAGTGGGTGGTCTTTCTACAGCTCCGCCCTGTTAGGCCCTGTCCTCTTCAGCACCGACATCATATGGTAGGTCAATTTGTTTATGGCCTTTCTTCTTCCCAAATACAAACTCCACAGAAAAAATCAGGGACTTTTTCTGTTTTTTCCACAGCCATATCTCAGCTCCTTGAGCAGTGCCTGGCACCTGTAGGTTCCATTATGTATACTTTTCCTCTTTCTTTTTTAGTTTTAAAATTATGAAAATATGATAACACTTTTATGGGAGACTGGGAAAATAGAGAACAAAGTTATGTATAGTTCCACTATATATTACAATTATTTTTTAAATAGATAAATTGAGATTTTTAGTTGGAGTTTCAAATGGTTGGAAGTCTCTCTAATAAGACAGCGAGCTTCTCCAGGGCAAATCCTTGTCCAGTTCATCTCTTCTTCCCCAGTGTCCAGAGCTGGCTGGTTCTAAGTCAGAAAATTGTGCAACATGGGCAGCAGGTTTACACCAGAGAGTCCCAACTTTCTTGGTTCATTGTACCCTTGAAGTGAAGTGAAAGTCGCTCAGTTGTGCCCGACTCTTTGCGACCCCATGGACTATACAGTCCATGGAGCTCTCCAGGCCAGGATACTGGAGTGGGCAGCCATTTCCTTCTACATTGTACCCTTAGTGTTTTATTTTGCACAGAGCCCTGCATCTGCATGATAGACCCAGTCTTTGTGGCTTATCAAGCTGTTCGCTTCAAACGACTTAATGGAATACATGTCTGGAAAAATAAGACACATTACTTGAAAGAAAAAATATGTATTTTTTTTAATTTTAAAAGTATTTATTTACTTGGTTGTGCTGGATCTCAGTTGTGGCATCTGGGATCTCATTCCCTGACCAGGGAGTGAACCCAAGCCCCCTGCATTGGCAGCGTGGAGTCCTAGCCACTGAACCACCAGGGAGGTCCCATCTATTTTGCTTTTAAGTAAGCACGATTACTCACTAATAGGCTGTGTGTCCCTGCTGGGAACTACACAGCTTCTTAAGCCTTGGAATCAGGTGGGACTCCGCCACCCTCATATCCTTTGTTCTGCATTGATTTCCACACCATGTTTGCTGTTTATCACAGCAACTACTCAGTTCACAAAGACAGGATGTAGCTGAATGTAGCTCAATCCAGTGTTGAAACCATCAGCTACCTTGAGCAGGTAGTGGTGAGTAGTTGTACAAGCAGCATCTGACAAATGGCAGATATCACTGGGTTTCCCTCGAAAACGTAAGACGTTTTGCTGCGCCCCTGTGAGTTCACAGTCGTATCCTGGGGCGCCTTGGCCCACAGTTTGGGAACTGCAGATGTATACTACCCTAATTTACAGAAGGCTTGTGCTCAGAGCAGCATGCCAGAGTTTGATCACCATGGGAGTCATCCCATCCCCTCTCCCTTCGTTCAGTCATCATGTCCCTGGGAAGCCAGGTTAACATCAGAATGTGCTTGGCAGGTGGGCAGTGAGAGCATGGGGTGGACTCTGGACGGCCAGTCTATCTGGACCCTCGTGAGGCTTGGGATCACGGCTGCCTCCCACTTCCCTCTCTGGGACCTGGCCTGCCCCCAGCTCCAGCCCCTCTTGCCTGCTACTGGCTTTAGGAAATGAGGCATGGGAGGAGAGGGGAGGACTGGGAACCCAGGTGTGGTGGCCTCCATTATAGAGGAAGAGACACAGGGGACCCCTATTAAACACTTTCATGACTCTTCCTAGGTGCCAGACTCTGTTCTCAGAGCTTTACAGATACAAGCAAGCTCATTAAGTCCTCCCTGCAGAATAGGCCTAGTATCATTCCCATTTTACAGATGGGGAAAGCTGAGGCACCGGGAAGTGAAACAGACCTTTCCCAGGGCGCCCAGAGCTAGGAAGTGGTGGGGCTGGGATCTGCACCCAGGCGGTCCCCGCTGTCTCCTGAGCTGTCTGAGGGCATGAGAGAAACGGCTGTGGGGCCCCACTGCGCTGCCTCCTGGCTCCTTTGTTGGGAAGGGAGATGCTGAACCTTTCCCTCTGCTGTGAAATGGGCCCAGGACACTCCCCCATCGGGGTCACTGAACAGATTAAAGGAGATTAAGCTTGTAAAGCAGCAGGCTCAGGGGGCAGCACAGGAGGGGGCCACTCTTCTTTCTCTGATCTCTGCCTCTCAGACTCCCCTCCCGTGCATACAGCCTGGCAGACAGTAGGGGGCAGCAACGCGCCACTGAGTAACCTACACACACACCCCCCCCCCCCCCCCCGCCCTCCACACACACACACACACCCCTCCCCTCCACCCCGCTACAGCGACCCCAGGACCTGGAGGTCCTCACCATTTAACACAGGGATGCTGGGTGGATTTTAGTGCTGGACCATCTGTCTTTTTAAACAGAACGGCTGTGGATTTGGGGGGGGGGGGGGTTGGGGGTGGTTGTTAAACAAGAGGAAAATAGCCTGGTGGAATCAAATGACAAGAGAGCGAGGAAGCACATCCTGAAGTGCCTTTCTGTAAGATCACAGCTGGCTCTCAGGGAACAGCGCCCTCTGCAGACCCAGGACTGTGCTCTCTGATGCTGCGTGATCTGAGCTATTACCCTGAGATATTTCTGCAGCAGAAGGGGTGCTTCCTGATGCATGAAGCCATCCCCACTACTGGCTCATCCCTTGGAGAACATTCTGGAACCCGTTGCTGCTACAGGTTCACTTGGCATATCTCTGAGGAAGAGCTGCGTTTTAAAAAATGTACCCAGAGACCATGGATAGCTGTACGTGTACAGCTGAGTCCCTTCACTGTTTACCTGCAACTATCCCAGCATCATTTGTTCATCGGCTGTACCCCAAATCGAAATAAAAGGTTTAAAATAAAAAAGATAAATTAAAGATGTCCCCAGAGATTTCAAACAAGGAGGGGGTGCCTGTTGCACAAAAATGCATGTCATACATTTTTTTTTCTTGTTTTTGGAATGAGATTCTATGACTTTTCTTTTTTTCATAGTTTATTTATTTTTATTTTTTGACCGTGATTTGTCTTTGTTGCTACACAGACTTTTCTCTAGCGGTGGCAAGTGGGGGCTGGCTGCTCTCTAGCTGCAGCGACGGGCTTCTCATTGCTGTGGCTTCTGTCGACGCAGAGCGTGGTGGCTGAGGCGTGCAGGCTTCCGTAGCTGCGGCACACGGGCTCAGCAGCTGCTATGCCCAGGCTCTAGAGCACATGCTCAGTAGCTGCTCCCAGGCTCTAGAGCGCAATAGCTGTGGTGCACGGGCTTAGTTGCCCCGCGACATGCGGAATCTTTCGGAATCAGGGATCGAACCGGTGTCTCCTGCATTGGCAGACGGATTCTTTACCCCTGAGCCACCAGGGAAGCCATGCTATCGGGTTTCTTTAGGAGAGAGCTCTGTCCTGTTAAAATGGAGAGCCACAGTCCAGCATTTCAGAGACCCGAGCCCTGCCCTAGAGGAACCGGATGGAGCGGGCACCTTGGCACGTGGCTCCGCTGCAGGGGCCTCTGCCTGTCGGAGCTACCAGAACAGATGGCTGGCTCGTCTGGGCCCCACAGGGCTCCTGTGGGCCCCTGAGCTTGAGGGGTGCCCCCCTTTTGTGTCATACGTTGCAGAAGGACAGGGCCCCCAGGGTCTGGAGTCTCCAGCTTCCCGTGACTCTGGCCAGTCCACACTCTCCGCTGCCCCCACGTGGAGGCGGGGTAATACGCTCTCAACACCAGCTCTGAAGCTCGTTGGCCATTTCTTTCCGTTGACACTAAACGCTGGGTCCTTTGACCTATTCAAGATTATAATTTTTATTGTTCACTCTGTGGGGGATGGAGCAGTGATTGTTACATTGATTGTGGGGGTATTTAATTTGCATGAAAAGAAGCATGTTATCATGTGAGGAGGGGGCGGCAGGGAGTGGTGGGGGGGCGGTGCTGGAGATCTGAGCAAAGGCCAGGAGCATGGAAGGGGAGTCAGAGAGGTGGTTCTGGGCAAGAGAATCATGTCCCTGTCTTCAAGTCCCTTTCTTTGGGAACGGCCCAAGTAGTCAGTTTACCCAAGTAGTCAGTTTACTTCTGACCGGTGGCTCCCCTCTGCCTTGATCTGTGTCCTGCTCAGAAGGACGTAACTGGCTTCAGGATTTTGCCCTGAAGCAGCAAGTCCTTCAGTCTCCCGCGGGTGCTGCTCTTACCTTGGACACCCCCTGTCCACACTCTCGACCCTGTATCTTTCTCAGCATCTCTTCCTGCTTCCCTTTCTTCCATCCACCGAGTAGTGCCAAGATCGCTCTTCTCCCTAACTCAGCCCAGCTAAGGACAGTCCTCCTAATTCTCGCCCATCTTTGAAAGATTCCCTACATTCTCAGTTCAATTCAGTTCAGTCACTCAGTCGTGTCTGACTCTTTGTGACCCCATGAATCCCAGCACGCCAGGCCTCCCTGTCCAACACCAACTCCCGGAGTTCACTCAGACTCACGTCCATCAAGTCAGTGATGCCATCCAGCCATCTCATCCTTTGTCGTCCCCTTCTCCTCCTGCCCCCAATCCCTCCCAGCATCAGAGTCTTTTCCAATGAGTCAACTCTTCGCATGAGGTGGCCAAAGTACTGGAGTTTCAGCTTTAGCATCATTCCCTCCAAAGAAATCCCAGGGCTGATCTCCTTCAGAATGGACTGGTTGGATCTCCTTGCAGTCCAAGGGACTCTCAAGAGTCTTCTCCAACACCACAGTTCAAAAGCATCAATTGTTTGGCGCTCAGCTTTAACAGTCCAACTCTCACATCCATACATGACCACTGGAAAAACCATAGCCTTGACTAGATGGACCTGTGTTGGCAAAGTATTGTCTCTGCTTTTCAATATGATATCTAGGTTGGTTATAACTTTTCTTCCAAGGAGTAAGCATCTTTTAATTTCATGGCTGCAATCACCATCTGCAGTGATTTTGGAGCCCCCCAAAATAAAGTCTGACACTGTTTCCACTGTTTCCTCATCTATTTCCCATGAAGTGATGGGACCAGATGCCATGATCTTTGTTTTCTGAATGTTGAGCTTTAAGCCAACTTTTTCATTCTCCACTTTCACTTTCATCAAGAGGCTTTTTAGTTCCTCTTCACTTTCTGCCATAGGGTGGTGTCATCTGCATATCCCTACATTTTAGACCCTTCCAAAAACACCCCCACCTCTCTCAATTTTCTCTGTTCAGTTATTTCAACCTAAGTTGTGACAAGCCAGAGCCAGTGTTGTAATAAAGCAGGTTTTCCTGCTCTCCAGATTCCTATAAACAGGAATAACTGGGAGACCAGGGTCGCCAGCTGGGTACAGGAGTGGCTATCTTGAGACACTTGAACTTCTAGATTGCTCCAAATCTAAGAGTAGAATTTCACTGAGGGTGGATTCATTCCTCAGTGGAATTCACAGGATTCCATTCCTGTGATGGAAACCATCCTCTTTCATCCCTTCCTTCATCAAACAGCATTCGTTATAAGTCATCTTTAAGTACCTGCTTTGGGATTCTGGGTTCTGGTCTGAAAGTGAAAAAGACCTGGTTTCCTTTGCCAAGTATGTGGAAATCAGTCAAGCTCCTGTCTATAGCTTCTTTTTCCTTTGAGTATAGTTGCTTTACAGTGTTGCCTTGGTTTCTGCTATCCAGCAAAGCGAATCAGTCATATGTACACATACATCACCTCTTTGCATTTCCTTCCCATTTAGATCACCGCAGAGCACTGAGCAGAGTTCCCTGTGCCACACAGTCGGCTCTCATTAGTTACTGATTCCATACATAGTATCAATGGTGTGTGCTGTGCTGTGCTAAGTCGCTTCAGTCGTGTCTGACTCTGTGTGACCCCATAGACTGTAGCCCCCAGGCTCCTCTGTCCATGGGATTCTCCAGGCAAGAATGCTGGAGTGGGTTCCCGTTTCCTTCTCCATCAATAGTGGATATGTGTCGATCCCAGTCCCTGAGTTCATTCCGCCCCACCTTCCCCCTTGGAATCCGCATGTTTGTTCTCTGTCTGTGTCTCTCTTTCTTCTTTGTGAGTTAGATCGCCTATAGCATTCTTTAGATTTCACATATAGGCATTAACGTATGGTATTTGTTTTCCTCTTTCTGACTTGCTTCATTCTGTATAACAGACTCTAGGTCCATCCACATCTCTGCAAAAAGCACCATTCCATTCCTTTTTATGGCTGAGTAATATTCCCTTGGTTTCTTAAGTTTTGTTTTCTTCTCCCTTCCAAGTCAGTGAGCTCCAGGAAGGCTTGGATTTTTATTGTTTGTTTCAACACTGAGTCCCCACCCCTAAGAAGGCTGGTTGGTGCAAAGAAGGAACTCAATAAGTATTGATTGAGTGGATAAGTATTTGAGCAGATCCATCTCTGGAGATTTCAGGCTGAGTTAGCCTACTCTGTGAGCAGACCAGAATTACCCTCCATGAGCTCAGATTCCCTCTGGTCAAATCCATCTCCTACCCTGTTTTTCATTTGCCCACATAAATAGACCTGTTAGCCTCCACCCTCCAGGCTGTCTGCTTGGGTTGAATTGACCATGTACCGACTGTCCCTACAGGTAACCAGCTTCCTAACAAAAAGGCACTTCTTTACTGTTAGTTTTATTCCTAGGGCCTTGTGAACTGTCAGTGCTCAAGTTGAAATTTGGTTAAGTGGAGAACCAAATCATGGCTTTTTAGTTTGGGCTCATTGTTTTATCCAGAATGAACCAAAAGTTTTGTGCAAAATTGCAGATACTATATCTATTAGATACATATCAGGTGGGCCAGAAAGTTTGTTGGGGTTTTCCCACACGCTGTTATAGAAAAACCAGAATGAGATTTTTGGTGAACCCAGTGCTTAGGCACATGCCTGGTACCATCTTAAGTCCTACGAAAGAGCTTGAGTCCTGAACAGCTGTTACAGCAACAACAGCAATTCCAAAAATATGAGTGGGAGGGGCCCACAAAACTGAAATTAATAAAATGTCTAATTAAATGTGCTCAAAGCATGCCATTATGTCAGCTTCGTTATGTGCTAAATTTAATGCCCATAAACATTTCATTACATTGGAGAATAATTTGTGGCTTCAACTTTTCTCACTTCATAAGAATTCCTGCGTGTGCACAGTGAAGGCTGAGAAATCTTTGCCAACTGTAAATTAAGTGAATTACATAAAGCCAAATCAATGTGAAAGCAAAATGATAAAAATCCTTCCCAAAATGTTTATGGCAGAATAATATTTCATGATAAACACGGATATATTTTATTGGTCTGATGTGACATGGAGTGGAGTCCTCTAAAAGTGTACTGGGGGGCCTAGAAATATTTCAGAGCAACCTACAGAAGCTATAGAATTCCTGCGTGATAGTGCTTCAATAGGGTTTCCAAAAATTAGAATAGTAGCTTTCCCCCCTAGGATATTTAGACTAATTCCTCTGAAATCATTTGTCTAATCAAACCTCTCATCTGATCAGTGTAAAACAGTTTTCTAGCATTTTGACAGTTTTGCTCATTGAATGTCTTCTGCTTTTAATCTAATCTTGGTTTCATTTTCTTCTTTCAGGAATCCTGTTTACGATGCTGGTGTTTGGACCAGCCTGTGGATTTATCCTGGGCTCTTTCTGTACCAAAATCTATGTGGATGCAGTCTTCATTGACACAAGTAAGGAATTTATCTCAATTTCTAAGCCCCACCCATAAGCCCTTTCCCCTTCACAAAGGAGCCCCAGCCCTCTGAGTTCTAAAACCTTCCTACTAAGAAGCAACTTTAATGCAACCACCTCTCTAGCTGGTGGCCCCCTTGAGATTAGAGGGAAAATCGTGAGTGTCGGTTCAGAGGGCCTGGACTCAAGCCTGTGTTCTGCTCATGTCTGCCTAGAGGCTTAATAACCCCCTGGGGTTGATTTCACTCTTCAAATCTGAATTTTCCTCATCTGTAAATTCAGGGTAATAGGACGTATATCTGCGTTCCGGACTATTGTAAGGTAAGTGAGGGGACAAATGTAGAAATGCCCGGCAAACACACATAGTCACTGAACGTTGCTCCGTGAACCCATAAAAGGACCCTGTTTCTTAAACTAAAAGCTGGAGCACCTAAGTGCAAGTGTACACATGGGGTCAAGAAGACTGGCTTTGAAAATTGTTTCTATAAGACACTGTTGTGGTGGGCTTTAAAGAAAGCCTGCGCTATGTGCTAAGTCTCTTCAGTTGTGTCTGACTCTGTGCTACCCATGCACTGTCATCCGCCAGGCTCCTCTGTCCGTGGGATTCTCCAGGCAAGAACACTGCAGTCGGTGGCCATGCCCTCCTCCAGGGGCTCTTCCTGACCCAGGGATCGAACCTGTGTCTCTTGCATCTCCTGCGCTGGCAGGCGGGCTCTTGACCACTAGCACCGCCTGGGAAGCCCTAAAGGAAACATACCATACTTCAAGCCTATAGTCTTGTATTCTTCATGGGAAGATTAAGTGTGTTTTTCAGCCTCCTCTGGGCACCCTGATGCCTTAGCACAGCAGTTGCCAAACTTTTTGGCACCAGGGACTGGTTTTGTAGAAGACGGTTTCTCCATGGGCCACAGTGGGTGGGGGTGGATGGTTTCAGGACGATTCTGATGAGGAGCGCACAACATCCATCCCTTTCATGCGCGGTTCACAGTAGAGCTCTCGCTCCAATGAGAGTCTAATGCTGCCGCTGATCTGACAGGTAGAGTTCAGATGGCAATGTGAGTGATGAGGAGTGACTGTGTATACAGACGGAGCTTCGTTCACTTGCCAGCCACTCACATCCTGCTATGCAGCCCAGTTCCTACCAGGCCACTGACCAGAACCAGTCTGTGGCCCTGGATTGAATAGCATGCTAGTCTATACAGACTAGCCTATGTGGTTGTTGTTGCTTAGTTGCTCAGTTGTGTCTGACTATTTTGCAACCTCATGAACTGTAACCCACCAGGCTCCCTCTGTCCATAGGATTTCACAGGCAATAATACAGGAGTGGGTTGCTATTTCTTTCTCCAAGGGAATCTTCCTGACCCAGGGATCGAACCCAGGCCTCCCGCATAGCCCCAGGCTATGCAGTGGTAACAGGAAATTCCCAAATCAAGGTGATTTTATGCAACCAAAATCTATTTCTCAGCTGTACTGAATATCTAGTGCAGGTTAGTGGTATTTGGGGTGAGTAGCGGGTGAGACTGGCCCTTGGTGGTCCCTCCAAGACCCAGGCTCACAGAAGTTCTATCTGACTGCTGCCTGCCCAGTTGCCAAGAAACCAGCGCCACCTCAGAAATGCCATCCATTGTTTCTACTCACACTTCAGTGGCCCCAGCAAGCTGCCTGGCGTATTAATCTGTTGCTTGATGGCAGATTACCCCAAAGTTAGTGACTTTAAGCAAGAGTTATTATCTCAGTTTATTTCTCTGGGTCTGGAGCCCAGGAGCAGCTTTGCTCAGTCGCTGAGTTGTGTCCGATTCTTTGTGACCCCATGAACTGCAGCACGCAAGGCTTCCCTGTCCTTCACCATCTCCTGGACTTTGCTCAAACTCATGTCCATCGAGTCGGTGATGCCATGCAGCCATCTCGTCCTCTGTCGGCCCCTTCTCCTCCTGCCCTCAGTCTGGCTGGTTCTAGCTCAGGGTCTCTCATGAGGCTGCAGTCAAGGAGGTGAGCGGTCCTCAAATCATGTGAAAGCGCTCCTGGAGGGGCTCTGCTCCCAAGCAGCCCCAGTGGCTGTTGGCAGCCCTAGGCAGGTCGACTGTGAGGCTGGCTCCCATGGGCCTCTCTGCAGGGCTGACCTCAGCATGGCCCCTGGGGAGCAGACAGCCCAGGACAGGGTGAGAGCACGGGAGACAAAGCCACAGTCTTTTGAGAACCTCACCTCGGGAGTGACACCGTGTCGCTTCTGCTGCATTTCATGTGTTAGCAGCAAGCCACGTGTTTCTGTCTACACTGGGGAGAAGGAATCCTTCCACAAGGGCATGAATTCCAGAGGTGGGGGTCACCGGAGGCTGTCTTAAGCACTGCCCACCAAACTATTGCTTAGTCGCTCCAGTCCTGTCTGATTCTCTGTGATCCCATGGCCTAGAGCCGGCCAGGCTCCTCTGTCCTTGGGATTCTCTAGGCAAGAATACCGGAGCAGGTTGCCGTTTCCCTCTCCAGGGGACCTTCCCGACCCTGGGATCGAACCCCCTATGTCTCCTGCAGCTCTTGCACTGGCAGACAGATTCTTTACTACTAGCGCCGCCTGGGACCCCACCGTGAAAGTGAAAGTGAAGTCACTCAGTCGTGTCTGACTCTTTGTGACCCCACCATATGTGGTCACAACTCAACCACACGCCTGCAGAAGGGCGCTGTGTTCCCGTGCAACTTAGCGAGCCGAGAAGCCACGTTTCCTTCCTCTCTGAAACCAGTGTGGGAAGCCATTCCCCTTCTTCTCATCCTGATCTATTCCCAGGATCAATAAGAACTCTCAGTCCTCCGGTTCTCCATTCATCATCTCTCGACAGTGCTAAATTTACTAATTCACCCCAAAGACATTATGTGGTTTTAAATCCAATCAAGTCACTTTGTGATTCACTCCATTAATTCCACTGATATATTTACTTGTAACTAATGATGTTACAAATTTCCAAACGGAGGGGGAAAAAAATCAAATGCAGCCTTATTTATTCTTTTAGAGCACTGGGTCTGTTCAGGAAGTGATTGAACGCTGCAGTTTTATAGCTTTGGGTTGGCCCTTTGATCCTATTCCTAGCAAGTGGGATGAGGGGGTGACCTGGTCAGAGAAACCACACAGGTGAGAGTCAGCTCTCATCTTGCCTCTATGGACAAAAAGCCCACTTCTGCCCTGCACCAAAAGCAGGACAGGACAGGAGTCTCGAAGGAAGGGAAGGAAGAGGGAACCTCCCAGAGCGTGGAGAAGGCTGCCTGGGATGAGAAGGCAAGTATCCAGGCAGCCAGTTTTGCCCTCAGCATATCGGCAGGGCTTCCTTGGATCCAGGCCTGTGGAATACCAGCATCCCTGAGCCAGAAAGAACCTCAGACTTCAGTCTGTTCCAACTCTTGCATTTTATAGACAAGAAAACTGATTCCTAGAGAAGTATGGGCATACTAAGTCACTTCAATTGTGTCCAACTCTTTGTGACCCCTATGGATCGTAGCCTGCCAGGGTCCTCTGTCCATGGGATTCTCCAAGCAAGAACACTGCAGTGGGTTTCCATGCCCTCCTCCAGGGGATCTTCCTGACCCAGGGATCAAACCCGGGTGTCTTGCGGCTCCTGCCGTGGGAGGTGGATTCTTTACTACTTACGCCACCTGGGAAGGGGTGTACCCAATCTGAGAAGTGTATCTATAGATAACCCAGATCCATGAGCAAGTGGGTGGGTGTTTCCACTTTAAGACCCCGCCCTCTTGCTAAGGTTCCTATTGGGAATGAAATAACATCTTTTCCTCAGAGCCTGGAGTGGCCGAGAGGCACACGGGTGGCTGGAGGGGGCACCGCCTGTCCACTCGCAGTCCGCTGGGTAGCCATTCCTTTGCTCAAGCTGGGGTGTCATCCCCGCCCATTCTGCGCCACACCTGTCCTGACCCTTCAGGCCCGGGTGAGGCAGTGGCATCCGTAGTCCTCTGCTCACTGGCAGTTTGAAGCCTCCGGTGCCTGAGATAGACAGGTGTGTTTCCATTCCGTCTGAGCATCCTGCTGATGGCCGCCACCCCCTCATGAGTAACAGCGGACTTCCGATCTGATGAGACTCTAGGGACAGATGGATGCCTGTAAGTCATCCTCTTTGTCTGCCTCCTTTCCGCAGGCTCCAGGAGGGCTGGTGCAGCTCTTTACCAGCAGAGGGCACAGGAATACAATTTATTCTGTTAGGAGCCACTCAGAATCCCAGTTTGCAGTGTGTTAAGTCTCTTCATTCATGTCCGACTCTGCGACCCCATGGACCGTAGCCCGCCAGGCTCCTCTGTCCCTGGGATTCTCCAGGCACTACTGGAGCGGGTTGCCATGCCCTCCTCCAGGGCTCCTCTCTATTTAGGGACCAAACTCGCATCTCTTATGTCTCCTGCACTGGCAGCAGGTTCTTTACCACTAGCACCACCTGGGAAGCCCCCCAGATTGTAGTTTTTCCCCTCTTGTACCTGAAACTTGTCACTCTGTCTATGAGTGGATCGGTGCTGTATTTCAAGGACCAGGTTTTCAGTTCTCTCAGGATGACCCTTCCCTGTCTTCCTCACCAACTAAGACAGAGCACTCTGTAGGGCTGTGCACCCTTCAGGAATGCACAGGCCACACACACAGCCATGTGTTTCTGAAATTCCAGCGGAGAGCTGGGCAAGGGACTGGGAAGAGCAGTAGCCTGCGAATTGTGTAAGGTGGGCAAGGCCGGTCCCTGGAAGGCCCTTGTTCTGGGGCATCTAGAAAAGAGACAGTGGCTTCCGCCAGGCAGCAACTGAGGAATTGTTCAGTCACTCAATCTTGTCCAACTCTTTGCGACCCCGTGGAGTTCAGCATGCCAGGCTTCCCTGTCCTTCACCATCTTCTGGAGTTTACTCAAACTGCCATCCAACAATCTCATCCTCTGTTGTCCCCTTCTCCTCCTGCCCTCAATCTTTCCCAGCATCAGAGTATTTTGCAATGAGTCAACTCTTCACATCAGATGGCCAAAGTACTGGAGTTTCAGCTTCAACATCAGTCCTTCCAGTGAACACCCAGTCCTTCCAGTGAACACCCAGGACTGATCTCCTTTAGGATGGACTGGTTGGATCTTGCAGTCCAAGGGACTCTCAAGAGTCTTCTCCAGCACCACAGTTCCAAAGCATCAATTCCTCGGCACTCGCCTTCTTAATGGTCCAACTTCACATTTTGTACATGACTACTAGAAAAGCCACAATTTTGACCTTACAGAAAAGGCGAGGCACATGAGGGAGTCCATTGTAATCTGTGTGTTGATGAAGCTGGGGCATGCAGGGGAGGCAAGTGGTTGTCGGGACCAGCTGTGGAGCTGAGGTACACCCTGTGTACCTCCCCGGAGGTACTCAGACACAGGGATTCTGCCGTTGCTGCTGCCTGTCATCTGCATGGGAGTGTGTGTGGCTCGTTTGACCCTTCTCCTTAACTATAGACACCTCCTTGCCCAGGCTAGTGGGGAGGGAATGATGGTGCCTGCAGAAGTTCCTTTCTGGAATGTGTTTGTAGGACTGAGATGAGTGAAGAGCAAGACATAGAAAAAAGAAGGACTTGGTGGTAAAGTGGGATACCAGCATCCCTGAGCTGGGAAGAACCTCAGGCAGAATTCTCTTCCAAGTCTTGCTTTTCATAGACAAGGAAACTGACGCCTAGAGAGAGGATAGGATGTGCCCAGTCCAAGAGGTGTACGTGTAGAAAAGTCTGACCACTCTACACAGTGGAGGCTTCACAGACTGATGCCAGCCGTGAACTCGCTAATACTTGAAACCATACATCGGGTGCCTCATTGGAACTACGGAGCATTTCCATGAGAGGGTGGGTCCTAATCTCAGCCCATTAACACCCTGACCCCTGGGCCATGGACCAATAGTGGTCCTATTTATACCAGGCCACCCAGCAGGGGGTAAGCTCCAACTGTATTTATAGCTGTTCCCCATCACTCACAGCCCCCACATCCATGAAAAAGTCATCTTACCTGAAACCAGTGCCTGGTACCAAAAAGCCTGGAGGCCGCTGCACTAACAGATGAGGTGGCCTCCTGCAGTGATTATGAGTTCTGAGTTCAAACATGGGGACCATACCTTCACTCAGATCCCAGTTGGACCCATTACGGGCTGTGTGATCCTGGGGACATTTGTCCTCATGGGTCTGTGTGTGGATGACATGAGTTAATCTCACAGAGCAGTTGACACAGTGCCTGGGGGTTAGTGAACACACAGTATAATTAGGTGTCACGAGGGAAAGAGACTGAACTTACTTCCATAGATACTAGGAGTCAAAGCTCAGGCCAGTCTGACCGCAGTTGGGCAGCTCACTTCCTGAAACATCTCCAGGTGTTTAACTAGAAGGCTGCCCCCTTTTGTGAACAGAGGCTTTGCTGAGATGACCTGGCTTGGCCAACACGGCCGTACAACACGGCCTCAGGCCCCCCAAAGCCCGCCTTGCCACAGCTGCACAGCGTCTGCAGCTGCCAAAAGGCAGATTCATCTACTGGCTTCATAAAAATGTTGACGAGCAAAGACCCCTCCAATTCTGGCTGCTGCCACCAGATTCCTTCATGTTGGACTAATTAGCCCAGCAGCTGGGGTTCGGAACAGTCCATGCTGCCCTCCACCCTCAGCTCCTCCCTGCCTCCAGCTTCTAATTCGGTCTGTAACATAATGATACTCTTGGAATTCTTGAGTCCCATAGCTACAGTTTTGCAAAATAGGTTTGAAAAATAGGTAAATGGATTGAAGGGAAAAAAAAAGAAAAACTTCTCAGAGAGCCATACTATTGCTTACACATCAGTATGGCCCCAGACTAAGTAAATATTCCCACTTCGCTTTGATCTGTTCTTCTCACGGTCTTGGTATCCCCATGGGTGGCTTGGTTAGTTAGTTAGTTTTCAACTGGTTTAAACTTGTTGCTGGGAAGTTCTTTTTTTGAACCTACAATGGTAGCAGTCCTTGGAACTGGAGGGAAATCTCAACAAAGCCCATATGTTTATGTGACCTTCAGCAGAGGGGAAAGCAGCTGCTGAAAGCTTGTTCAGTTCACCCAACGAAACCACAAAGCCCTCCCAACCTTGGATTCCGAGAGTAAAAGAGTCAGAGCAATGAGTTGCATAAGTCAGGAATCCTAACAAGCCTGCTCCACTGTGGCTCAGTGGTAAAGAATCTGCCCACCAATGCAGGAGACGTGGCTTTGACCGCTGAGTCAGGAAGATAACCTGGAGAAGGAAGTGGCAACCCATTGCAGTATTTTTGCCTGGGAAGTCCTGTGGACAGAGAACCCTGGCAGGCTACAGTTTGTGGAATCACAAAAGAGTCGGACAACACTGAGTGACTAGTCAGAAACAATAACCAGCCTGCAGACACCTGTGCAAAGGCAGACCCACGTGCACTGGCCTCACAGTGACCCGGGTGTGGCTCGCCCTGCTCCCCCTGCTCCTTCCCAGCATTTTTTTCTTGGTGCCTGAAATGACCAACGGGCAGGCAGGTGACTGGAGGGAGCTTAGCCAGGGTATTCACACAGTCTCCTGGGGATGCCAGGCATTTGCACAGCCCAGGTCCCGATTCCATCCCCATTCTTTTCAATATCTTTCTTTATCCACAGTTCTAGATTCATTGGCAATTTGATGCATTCTGAGTAAATGAGACAAACTGATGTTCTTCACTTGTATTCTGAGCATCCTCCTAAGAGCAGCCTTTGTCAAAAGGCTGAAACTGCAGCCATGTTTAAAATCAAAACACTAATTAGAACCAGACAGAAAGAAAAATAGGTTTGCACACCTTGCCCTCTACCTGGACCTAAAAGACTACCTTTGTTATACAAGCCTACCTGGGGCCGCTTTTATTAAAAGTTAGGAATTTTTATTGCCTAAGATGTGGGTTCAGTCCCTGGGTGGGGAAGATCCCCTGGAGGAGGGCATGGCAACCCACTCCTGTATTCTTGTCTGGAGAATCCCATGGACAGAGGAGCCTGGCGGGCTGCAGTCCATGGGGCTGCAAAGAGTTGGACAAGACTGAAGTGACTTAGCACACACGTGCGCACACAAGCCATTTGTACCAGTCAGGGTAGGCTGAGTTATGCTGCAGTAACAAACACCCTCAAGATGTCAGTGACTTGGGAATACTAAAGACTTATTTCCTGCTTGTGTTATATACCCAAGTCAGGTCAGCAAGAATATTTTGTTCATTATAGCTTCTTAGGCATCATTTTTGGGAGAACTCCACATGCTTCACAATCAAGCAGGAAAAAAAGAGCATAGGAGTCATGCACCAGCTTATATATATTGCCACATGGAAGTGACATGTGTCTCCTCACTCACATTTGACTGGCAAAACTCTGTGGTGCCTGGCCACACCTAACACCACAGGAAGGGAGGTGAGATCCTCATTCTCAGAGGAGGAGACGCACATGCAGATGTGGGGTAATGTTACCACACATGCTTTGCCAGTCCACGTAGAGAACTCCCCTTCAACGTCAGTAATGCTTGTTGTCATTGTTCAGTCGCTCAGTCATGTCCAGCTCTGTGTGACCCCGTGGACTGCAGCACACCAGGCTTCCCCATCCTTAACCATCTCCCAGAGCTTGATCAAACTCATGTCCATCAAGTCGGTGATGCCATCCAACCATCTCATCCTCCGCCACCCCCTTTTCCTCCTGCCCTCAGTCCTTTGCAGCATCAGAGTCTTTTCCAATGAGTCAGCTCTTTGCATCAGGTGACCAAAGTATTGGAGCTTCAACATCAGTCTTTCCAATGGATATTCAGGGTTGATTTCCTTTAGAATGGACTGGTTGGATCTCCTTGCAGTCCAAGGGACTCTCAGGAGTCTTATTCAGCATCACAGTTCAAAAGCATCAATTCTTTGGTGCTCAGCCTTTATGGTCCAGCTCTCACATCTGTACATGACTACTGGAAAAAACCACAGTTTTGACTATATGGACCTTTGTTGACAAAGTGGTGTCTCTGCTTTTTAGTATGCAATCTCGGTTTGTCATAGCTTTTCTTTCGATAATGCTGAGTTGTGACAATTGCCAGGCCAGAGGGGGTGATAGTTTCAATGGCCAAGAGGCCTCTTAAAAATACTATTCATTGTTGAGATAGGTAGAATAAGGAAGTGCCTCAGAAAAATGAAATTGAATGATCGGCAGAGATGTGGGTGGACCTAGAGTCTGTCATACAGAGTGAAAAAGTCAGAAAGAGAAAAATATCACATATTAATGTATATCCATGAAATCTAGAAAACAGATACAGGTGAACCTATTCTCAGGGCAGGAATAGAGACATACCTGTAGAGAACATCCATGTGGACGTGGGGGGGTGGGGAGGGGAGGGTGGGACAGACGGAGAGACTAGCGTTGATTTGTACACACTGTTATTTGTGAAACAGATCTATAGTGGGAATCTGCTTTAGAGCACAGGGAGCCCAGCTCGATGCTCTGCAATGACCTAGAGGGGTTGGCAGGGGTAGAGGGGTGGGAGGGAGTGGATACATGTGTACATATGGCTGATCTACTTCATTGTACAGCAGAAACTAACACATCATCGTAAAGCAGCTATGTGTGTGTGCTAAGTCCCTTCAGTCTGGTCTGACTTATTGTGACCCTGCAGACTGTAGCCCTTCAGGCTCCTCTGTCCATGGGATTCTCCAGGCAAGACTACTGGAGTGGGTTGCCATGCCCTCCTCCAGGGGATCTTCCCAACCCAGGGATCGAACCCTGGTCTCTTATGTCTGCTGCACTGGCAGGCAGGCCCTTCACCACTAGCGCCATCTGGCAAGCCCATAAAGCAACTCGGCTTCAATTTTTACAAATTTGAAAAAGAAAAGATGTGTCTCAGGCTGGTGTCAAGCATTCACTGTCTCCACAAGAGCCCCCCAGAACCGGGCTGAAGCTCTGCTCATGAGGCCGGCCAGTCCTGAAGGCAGCCCGCTCCAAGGCTGAGTGGTTTCTTCTCAACCTGTTATTTCTCTCCCTGCCACCGTCCACTGGATAATTGAAACAGAGGGGAAAAAAATCAATGCTTCCCAGAATAGTCAGCCGTGATTTTCCTGGTTCTTCAGATCCCTGCCTTCTGCAGACCCACCCACCCGCCCCTTCCGAAGCGCTGGTGTGCGCTGATGCTGTCACAGGTGGGTACTAGCCCTGTCTCAGGAACTGTGAGCACACCCTGGCTTTCTGCCTGCAGACACAAGCCTGCAGGGAGCGAGTTGCCTCACTTTCACACAAACACCCGCCTCCCCCAGGGCCGCCCCTCTCCCAGGAGTCTTTTCTCCCATATAGCAGTCACTAACTTCCTATCTAAAATATGACTGTCCACATGCTTCGGATTTCCTTCTCCCAAACAGCTGCCAGGCTTTCTCTCCCCCTGCTGGCTCACATCTGGCAGCTTTACGGGGCCCAGAGGCAAAGGAGGGAAATACTGTATTTCCCCTTTCCCGTCTTTTGTCTCCATTCAGTGCTTGGCAGCAGGTGAAGGAAAACAGTCAGGGATTGGTGCCAACAGTCTTGCTCAGCTCCAAAGTGGTGTGACTTCCTTTTCTCTTCTCCTGTTTGCATAAACATGCTTTCAACATCACCCTGTTTTTCTACACTGTACTCCTTTAAAAAAAAAAAAAAAACCTGTACCTTTCGTTGGGTTTGAAGACCAAGCATTTTCACACCCCGATAGCAATGGAGACTGACACTGGTATGTGAGACTCCTGCTTGTTAATAGCCATCAGAAGACATGTAATTATGCACTGCTGTTGTTTAGCCCCTAGGTTCTGTCCAACTCCTTGTGACCCCGCGGACTGTAGCCCACCAGGCTCCTCCGGCCGTGAGATTTCCAGGCAAGAATACTGGAGAGGGTTGTCATTTCCTTCACCAGGGGATCTTCCCCACCCAAGGATCAAACCCACGTCTCTTGCTTTGGCAGATGGATTATTTACCACTGAGCCACCAGGGAAGCCCAAATTGTGCATTAATGCCATGCAAAATTTCTCCATATAGGAATTTATTTTAAAAATACTGTTTATATCCAGTGACTGAGCTACTAGGAAGCTCTCCTCAGAAGTGTTGATATTAATAAAAAGATTTAAAAATACCTCAGTATATAAGATTTAAGAAACTAGCTAAAAATTTATGTAATCCCTAAAATGGAATATTATGTACCATTAATATAATGTGTGGTAATTTTGAGAGATCTTTACAATGTGTTGTTAAATGAAAAAAAATCTGTACCTTAAAATTCCCATTGACATAAATATATCCCTGAAAGTTCAAGATTAAGCGCCCCAATAGGTAAGAGCCTACTATGTGTCAGGAGATGCTGGTTCATTATCTCTCAGCCTGGTAACCACTGTCCTTGGCTATCTGTTGTCTTTATTTTGCAAATGATGAAACTGAGAGTCAGGGAGGGTGAGTCACTTTCCCAGCATCACAAGCTTGTAAGTAACAAGAGTGGGATTTAATATCACATGCTAGTAAGTAGAAATAGTGAGATTCAGCCCCAGGCCCACTAGAATGTACGCTCTCTCCTCTCCAGCATGTACCTGCACAAAAGCATCTGGTCCATTCAAGTGCCCTGGCTATTGCTGCTTGGTTGATGTCAAGGCCTCCAGGTTAGAGACCACCAGTGTTTTCCAAAGGCCAAGTTGCCACCCATCAGAAGAGCTGGTCGTCTTACCCGCTGCCCAGAGCAGAGGGATTATCCATTAAGAACCCTCTAGAGAGCTCAAAAACAAAGGCCTGCCAGTCAAGAGGGAGAGAGCAGAGCCCTCGGCATCTGGATGCCTATGTTCTGGTCTTCAACTCTGTGGATGTAGGCAAGGCACTCAGCCTTTCCTGTTCCTTTTTTATATATATATATAATTGTATTTATTTGGTGTTGGCTGTGCTGGGTCTTCATTGCTGCACAGGCTTTTTCTCTAGTTGCCGCTAGTGGGGGCTACTCTCCATTTGCGGTGCATGGACTTCTTATTGCAGTGGCTTCCCTTGATGCGAAACATGGGCTCTAGGGCACGCGGGCTTCCGTAGTCGTGGTTCCCAGTCTCTAGAGCACAAGCTCAGTGGTTCTGGCACACAGGCTTCATTGCTTCGTGGCACGTGGGAGCTTACCAGACCAGGGATCCAATTTGTCTCCTGCACTGGCAGGCAGAGTCTTTACCTTGGAGCCATCAAGGAAGCCCACACCCAGCCTTTCTAAGCCTTGATTTCTCCATCTGTATGAAACAGGGGCAATAAGAAAGAAAAGGCTCTACCTCGTAGGGTTGTGGGGAGGGTTGATTGGAACAGTTAAGAGTCCACTCCACATCGTTCCCGGTGCAGAGTGAGCCCTCGGCAGATGACGGCTGTCGTTCCCATCGCTGATAACTGAAGAGTCTGCAGGAAGAGCGCTTTAGGCATGGGGGAGTGCTCGCTCATCTGGTGACTGCAGTCATTTCTCTTCCCAAGCCCATCCGTCCATCTGCCCAGGCCTGCAGCCTCGGTAGTTCTTAGCTCATTGGCTGTGTCCCAGATCGCTGAGATGAATTTCCTTCTGTGCTCCAGGGGCATGGGATCATCATCAAAGAGATATCTCTAAGTAGCTCACGTGGGAGTGCCCTGCTCTGCAAGGGAGATGTGGAAAAAGGGAAAGACATCTACCAAGGGGGCAACAGAAATGTACATCTTCTTGACTCCAGCTGGAAAGTCAAACAGGTCATAGTACTAGACGGCCACAACACTCACATAGAGCCTCATAGACTCACATGGTAGCACAGACACTGGCTACCGAGCTTTCAGTAGAGGACTGGCCCCCAGACCACAGGCCATCACAGAAGTTTGAATTAACTCATCCTCATCAGCTTCCCTGGTGGCTCAGCCGGTTAAGAATCTGCCTGCAATGCAGGAGATCCAGGTTCGATCCCTCAGTTGGGAAGATCCCCTGGAGAAGGGCATGGCTACCCACTCCAGTATTCTTGCTGGAAGAATTAGTCCATGAGGTCGCTAAGAGTCAGACGTGGCTGAGCAACTAACACACACACACACATGCACGCACGCACGCACGCACGCAGCTTAGGAAAAGAACCCTCACCGTGAATACTAAGCTCACATCAATTAAGTGCTTAAGCATGCGCCAGACACTGTTCTGAGCACTTTGTGTCTGGTGTGGCTCATTTGATCTTCCGAACTCGATCAGGGTAAGTACCATCATAATAATCAGCATTCTACAGATCAGTCGACTGAGGCGTGGAGAGTTCAGATCGCTAGCCTGAGGTTGCACTGCAAAAAGTGGCCAGGGTTTCTTTTCAGGTATCCTGGCTCTTGGTTTCTATTCTGCACTGCCTTGTATGATCTGTGAACCAATTTAAGGCTGGGAGAGTGGGGTGTGGAAGGGGATCTCAGGGTAGCAGCTTTGTGGGGGGGGCTGCGGTGAGTGTGAACATCCATAGTAAAAACACACCCTTGAATGATTAATGTTTCTGTCCCCCTGTACTTTTGTTAGCAGACCTTGGCAGCTCTGCCAAGTCAGTCAATGCCAGCCTAAATTCAGGGGGTGCCTGGCTTCTCACTGTGTTTGTTTAGACAGATACAAGCACGAAGTAGACAAGAAAATTAAGGAGGGAATGCGATCAGCCTTCAGCTTGGGGAAAACCAGAGCACAGCTAGGAGGCCGCAGGCTGCTTTGCCCACTGTCCACTCTTCCCCACCCCAGGCCATTTCCTGAGCCCCCGGCCTGTCTGTAGAGCTGATTGCAAGCCTCAGCCAAGTGCCCGGCCCTGCCGGGTGCTCTCCTGTTAACCACGCTGTTTCTGGTTGCTGCAGGTAACCTGGACATCACCCCAGACGACCCCCGCTGGATCGGAGCCTGGTGGGGTGGCTTTCTGCTCTGCGGTGCCTTACTCTTCTTCTCTTCCGTCTTGATGTTCGGGTTTCCACAGTCTCTGCCCCCACACTCAGACCCCGCCCTGGAGAGCGAGCAGGCCATGCTCCCCGAAAGAGAATACGAGAGACCCAAACCCAGCAATGGGGTCCTGAGACACCCCCTGGAGCCAGACAGCAGCGCCTCCTGCTTCCAGCAGCTGAGAGGTAAGGACACCTCCTTCTCAAGGGACGCTCAGGACCGGATGCTGGGGGACTTGAAATAGAATCCCGTTGGTTTTACATGATCTGCCTTCCCTGGTCCTATGCTTAACTGACCCCTGAGAAGTAAATGCACTTTATAAAGCAAAAACAAAGGGACTGCCATTTATTGAAGGGGCAGCAGACGAGATCCTCCCAGCTGAGAGCCCAGTGGCTAACATTGCACCTGGTGTAGGATAAATATAAGTGTCTGTAGAAGGAAGAAAGTGGGGAGGGAAGGAGGGAGCCGGGTGTTTCACGCCCCCGCCCCCCACCCTGCGCCCGGCTTTGAACTCTTCCAGGCCACTTGCAAACACATGAAAGCAGGAAAAGGCTTTGAAGCTGGTTCTCTTTGCCTGATGCAGGCGCTCTTGAAAAGCCACATCCAGAGTGCATTTCCTTAGATTCTCTCTGGCCCTCCAGCCCCTCCATTAGAGATGAGAGCCATGTTCCTCTGGAAGGAAATATTAACTCAAGTCTTGATAACGAAGTCCCACTTCAGAGCGTGGCAAAACGTTCACCGTCGTTTTTAGAGGGAAAAGTGCATCTTTTTTTCACAAAGGAGACACAAACAGTGATGCAGGATGAAAATGAGGAGTACCGCCCCAACACTCCCTGGTGCTTTCTATATTTGGCTCAGCCTCTTAGAGGTGAGGGTGATGACGGGGAGCCTCAAAGCTGCCCCCTCCCTACTTGAGAGAGATGTGCAGTGCTCCCTGATTCAAGGACGCCTTCTTGCTGGGTGTCCTGAAGAACGTGCTAGATTTGGGAAGAGGGCAGGAGCAAGGCTGGGGTGTTCCTTCTCGGTGAGGCTGGGGTGGGAAAGAAGTGGACGGTGACTTCTTTGCAGGAACCAGGCACATGGCCTGGCCCGCCATCAGCAGTTGCCGCCTTGGGCTCGCAGTGCTTGCTTTAGAGGTCTGATGAGCGACTCTACTGAGCTCTAATGAGGGGCATTGTCTCTGGAGATGCTTGAAAACGGCGGCAAGAACCTCAGGTGATCTTGAACTCAGATCCCCATCCCACCCTTCACCGGCCCTGTGGTTATTACCCGGTCCACGCTTCATCTCCACGAGCGTGGAGTTGTAACACGGTTCCTGGGTGACAGCCTGGTCTTGAGAATTCAGGCACTGCCTGTGGAGACTGTCTGTGAATACCACCTGGTAGCCAGGGAGGGATTCAAGGAACTGTGCTAATTCCCAGAAGATGCTAATTTAAGAACCCAATGTCCTATTTGACTCCGTGTTCTGTGACGGCTTCTACCAAAGCCATAGCGTGGAATTGTCTGTGGATGATCTTAAGATACATCTCTTTAAGTATCAGAGCACACTGTTAGATGAGAAGGTGAGCGTTCGTTGCTCAGTCGTGTCTGACACGTTGCGACCCCATGGACTGTAGCCCGCCAGGCTCCTCTGTCCATGGAATTCTCCAGGCATGAATACTGGAATGGGCTGCCATTTCCTTCTCCAGGGGATCTTCCTGACCCAGGGATAGAACCTGAATCTCTCTCGCATTACAGGCAAATTCTTTACGTCTGAGCCATCAACTGTAAGTGTATTTTTTTATTAGATGAGAAAGCCACCTGCTTTGTATTTTCTGAGGTTGCCTTGGCTTAGAGTCTTAGGGGTCTGTGCTTTATAAAATAAGACTCCCCAAACAGGTCCCCTTCAGGAGCCCCTAGGTGGCTGGAGGGTGATACTTGCTGCCCCCCTGATAGCGCAGCTGGCCACAGCGTCCCAGGGACCAGATTCACGGCAACAGCTAGGGCTGGCGTGAGAGAGGGCCTTGCAGACACTCGGACCTATGTGGTGGCAGCCTGTCCAGGTATTAGGTTGGCAGTACAGTTCCTTTGGGTTTTCCATCTTAATGGCAAAACCTGAACAAACCTTTTGGCCAACCCAATATTTCCTCACCCAGGATGACTTGCTTTCCTGAGGCTCTCATGGTAAGACAGATACCTGTAATCTCTTGCCTTTCATCTCTGGGGATACACAGATTTTTTTAAAAAGATACAATTGTGCCATCAAAGAACTCACTATCCAGTGTAGGGACAGGCCAGCAAGGCGGCCTAAGGTGGTGACAGTGAGAGTGCCAGGCAGCCCTGCATTATGGAAATACAACAGGCAAGGAGGGCAGGGCTTGGGTCGTCCCAGACAGAGCTGAGCCACGTCTGGAGGATGTCACAGCTTCAGAACACTCAGGCTCCGATCCAGTCTCTGGTTAGCCCATTTGTTAGTTCAGTCACCATTTTCTGAGACTCTGCCAAGCTCCAGGGACACAGGAGTGGGTGAAGAATCTGCCTGCAATGCCGGAGACCCAGGTTCAATCCCTAGATCGGGAAGATCTCCTGGAAAAGGAAATGGCAACCCATTCCAGTCTTCTTGCCTGGAGAATCCCATGGACAGAGGAGCCTGGGGGACTTCAGTCCACAGGGTCATAAGAGTCAGACACGACTTAGCAACTAAGTCACCAGCAGCAGGGACACAGCAGTGAGCAAGGAAGCGTACATGCTGGAGCTTATATGATAGGAGGGGAGGCCTGCAGTGGACAAAGCTGAAGCAGTGGCAGGGTGAGTGCTGGATGTACTGTGGCTGGCCTGGCAAGTACACAGATGGGCAGACAGGGCGGAGGCTCCTAGACCAGAGCCTCCACAGTTACAGCCCATGTATATGTGGGCTCCCCTCTGATAATTAATGGTTTTTAATTTAGAATTAGTGACTCCCAGCGGCATCAGATCCAGTAACGGACCTAAAGGATGTCCCAGCAGGAGAGGAAGGCAGTGCATCTAGAAGAATCCCCAGAAGCCAGAGTCCAGTGGAGCGAGCTGTTATGGGAATCCACAAATTTTACACTTGCCGGCTCATGAAGACGGGGCCATGGTGGTTTAGAGCCTTCATTTTTTCCACCTGAGATGAAGTGTTTCCGCCACATGGACATTTCCAGCAAAAGCACCGCATGATGCTGCCAGGCACTCCCAAACTCTTCAATCTGATTTGCAGTCTGGAAAGCCCAACTGGTCTGCTTACAGCATGCAGCACGCTTCCGAGTACAGATAAGCTGAGCATTGTCGCACATGTTGGAGAAGATGTCCTTTTCATTACAGGGGACTGGAATGCAAAAGTAAGAAGTCAAGAAACACCTGGAGTAACAGACAAATTTGGCCTTGGAATACGGAATGAAGCAGGGCAAACATGAATAGAGTTTTGCCAAGAAAATGCACTGGTCATAGCAAACATCCTCTTCCAACAACACAAGAGAAGACTCTACACATGGACATCACCAGATGGTCAACACTGAAATCAGATTGAATATATTCTTTGGAGCCAAAGATGGAGAATCTCTATACAGTCAACAAAAACAAAACCAGGAGCTGACTGTGGCTCAGATCATGACCTCCTTATTGCCAAATTCAGACTTAAATTGAAAAAATAAGGGAAAACCACTAGACCACTCAGGTATGACCTAAATCAAATCCCTTATGATTATACAGTGGAAGTGAGAAATAGATTTAAAGGCCTAGATCTGATAGAATGCCTGATGAACTATGGAATGAGGTTCATGACATTGTACAGGAGACAGGGATCAAGACCATCCCCATGGAAAAGAAATGCAAAAAAGCAAAATGGCTGTCTGAGAAGTCCTTACAAATAGCTGTGAAAAGAAGAGAAGTTAAAAGCAAAGGAAAAAAGGAAAGATACAAGCATCTGAATGCAGTGTTCCAAAGAATAGCAAGAAGAGATAAGAAAGCCTTCCTCAGCAATCAATGCAAAGAAATAGAGGAAAAGAATAGAATGGGAAAGACTAGAGATCTCTTCAAGAAAATTAGAGACACCAAGGGAACATTTCATGCAAAGATGGGCTCAATAAAGGACAGAAATGGTATGGACCTAACAGAAGCAAAAGATGTTAAGAAGACGTGGCAAGAATACACAGAAGAACTATACAAAAAAGATCTTCATGACCAAGATAATCACAATGGTGTGATCACTCACCTAGAGCCAGACATCCTGGAATGTGAAGTCAAGTGGGCCTTAGAAAGCATCACTATGAACAAAGCTAGTGGAGGTGATGGAATTCCAGTTGAGCTGTTTCAAATCCTGAAAGGTGATGCTGTGAAAGTGATGCATTCAATATGCCAGCAAATTTGGAAAACTCAGCAGTGGCCACAGGACTGGAAAAGGTCAGTTTTCATTCCAATCTCAAATGCAATGCCAAAGAATGCTCAAACTACTGCACAATTACATTCATCTCACATGCTAGTAAAGTCATGCTCAAAATTCTGCAAGCCAGGCTTCAGCAATATGTGAACCGTGAACTTCCAGATGGTCAAGCTGGATTTAGAAAAGGCAGAGGAACCAGAGATCAAATTGCCAACATCCGCTGGATCATGGAAAAAGCAAGAGAGTTCCAGAAAAACATCTATTTCTGCTTTCTTGACTATGCCAAAGCCTTTCACTGTGTGGTTCATAATAAACTGTGGAAAATTCTGAAAGAGATGGGAATACCAGACCACCTGACCTGCCTCTTGAGAAACCTATATGCAGGTCAGGAAGCAACAGTTAGAACTGGACATGGAACAACAGACTGGTTTCAAATAGGAATAGGAATATGTCAAGGCTGGATATTGTCACCCTGCTTATTTAACTTCTATGCAGAGTACATCATGAGAAATGCTGGACTGGAAGCAGCACAAGCTGGAATCAAGATTGCCGGGAGAAATATCAATAACCTCACGTATGCAGATGACACCACCCTTATGGCAGAAAGTGAAGAGGAACTAAAAAGCCTCTTGATAAAAGTGAAAGAGGAGTGTGAAAAAGATGGCTTAAACCTCAACATTCAGAAAACGAAGATCATGGCCTCTGGTCCCATCACTTCACGGGAAATAGTTGGGGAAACAGTGGAAACAGTGTCAGACTTTATTTTTTTGGGCTCCAAAATCACTGCAGGTGGTGATTGCCGCCATGAAATTAAAAGACGCTTACTCCTTGGAAGAAAAGTTATGACCAACCTAGACAGCATATTCCAAAGCAGAGGACATTACTTTGCTGACTAAGGTCCGTCTAATCAAGGATATGGTTTTTCCTGTGGTCATGTATGGATGTGAGAGTTGGACTGTGAAGAAGGCTGAGCGCCAAAGAATTGATGCTTTTGACCTGTGGTATTGGAGAAGACTCTTGAGAGTCCCTTGGACTGCAAGGAGATCCAACCAGTCCATTCTGAAGGAGATCAGCCCTGGGATTTCTTTGGAGGGAATGATGCTAAAGCTGACACTCTAGTACTTTGGCCACCTCATGCGAAGAGTTGACTCATTGGAAAAGACTCTGATGCTGGGAGGGATTGGGGACAGGAGAAGAAGGGGATGACAGAGGATGAGATGGCTGGATGGCATCACGGACTCGATGGACGTGAGTCTGAGTGAACTCCAGGAGTTGGTGATGGACAGGGAGGCCTGGCATGCTGCAGTTCATGCGGTCGCAAAGAGTCGGACATGACTGAGCGACTGAACTGAACTGAACTGACATGGATCTATAGGTTGCAGTTTCTCATTCATTTCATTTGAGCTTGCTGTTGTTCAGTCACTAAGCTGTGTCTGGCTTTCTGTGACCCCATGGACTGCAGTACTCCAGGCTTCCCTGTCCTTCACTATCTTCCAGAGTTTATTCAAACTCATATCCATTGAGTGGATGATGCCATCCAACCATCTCATCCTCTGTCGTTCCTTTCTCTCCCACCCTCAATCTTTCCCAGCATCACGGTCTTTTCCAATGAGTCAGCACTTCACATCAGGTGGCCAAAGTATCGGAACTTAAGCATCAGTCCTTCCAATGAATATTCAGGACTGATTTCTTTAGGATTGACTGGTTTGATCTCCTCACTCTCCAAGGGACTCTCAAGAGTCTTCTCCAGCACCACAGTTCAACAGCATCAGTTCCTCGGCGCTCAGCCTTCTTTATGGTCTAGCTCTCACATCCGTACATGACTAGTACTAAAGGGTTTCTAGTCCAGCCATCAACCTGTGTGTCCTGCCAAGCTCTCTATATAGCAAAGGTCCCTGAGAAGAGCTGGCATAAGAATAGCCACACCATCCCCCTCCCCGCTGGGACTGAAACACAGCCTCTTCTGCTCTGGGAGGGCCATATGGCTCCTCACCTGGGTCTAAACCCAGCTCAGCCACTTCCTAATCATGCACCCTTAGCCATGCCATTCAACTCCCCTTGGTTTTCCCATGTGGTGTCTGGTGTAACTTTACAGAAGCTGCATAAGGTCAATATTAGGACTTAGCTCTGTTTATAGGTTAACAGCAGTGGTCCCCAACCTTTTTGGAACTAGGTACAGGTTTCGTCGAAGACACCAGTTTTCCAGTGACTCAAGCACATTGCATTTATCGTGCACTTTACTTCTATTATTGTTACATCAACTCCACCTCAGGTCATCAGGCGTTAGATCCCAGAGGCTGGGGACCCTGGTAGGACACAGAGCTCCTGTTCGGTGACAGAGGACTTCAAACCTGTGATCCCCTTCCAGTGCTCTCTCCCCTCAAAGCAGGGTTTGAAGGTCTGTTTCTACAAAGCTGGCCACCGGTTGGGTTTTGCTATGAGAAGGTGAGAGATGGAAAGCTCAGAATCTTTTCCAGAACTGTGTAGAAAAGCAGTCACTTCTCCCACAGCCCAGAAGTCCCTGTCTGGTGGTGACTGTCCCATAACCAGTTCACAAAGCAGGCAGCTGGCAAACAAATGCTCGGGCTCGTAAAACTCTAGCATCTCCCCCAAGTGGGAGCCTATACATCCAAGACACGTTTTTGCCTCTCAGCTGTGCTATCAAGTAACTTTTCCTTCCTGGCTCTAAGGCCCCTCAGCTCTCATCTTGTTCTTCAGCACATTTTGCTGGGTCACCTTTCAGGAGCCCCCACATGCCTCCCCTTGTGCTGTGTCCACTCCTCCCCCTATCCAGGCTTCCCCGTCCTTTAGCATCTCCTGGAGCTTGCTCAAACTCATGTCCATCGAGTCGGTGTTGCCATCCAACCATCTCATCCTCTGTTATCCCTTTCTTCTCCCGCCCTCAGTCTTTCCCAGCATCAGGGTCTTTTCCAGTGAGTCAGCTCTTCCCATCAAGTGGCCAAAGGACTGGAGCTTCAACTTCAGCATCAGTCCTTCTAATGAATATTCAAGACTGATTTCCTTTAGGATGGACTGGTTGGATCTCCTTGCAGTCCAAGGGACTCTCAAGAGTCTCCTCCAACACCACAGTTCAAAAGCATCAATTCTTTGCCACTCAGCCTTCTTTGTGGTCCAACTCTCACATCCATTCATGACTACTGAAAAAAACATATCTTTGACTATACATACCTTTGTCAGCAAAGTGATGTTTCTGCTTTTTAATATGCTATCTCAGTTTGTCGTAGCTTTTCTTCCAAGGAACAAGCTTAATTTCGTGGCTGCAGTCATCGTCCAGTGATTTTGGAGACCCAAAAAATAGTCTGTCACTATTTTCATTATTTCCCCATCTATTTGCCATGAAGTGATGGGACTTACTGCCATAACCTTAGTTTTTTGAATATTGAGTTTTAAGCCAACTTTTTCACTCTCCTCTTTTACTTTCAAGAGGCTTCTTAGTTCCTCTTCACTTTCTGCCATAAGAGTAGTGTCATCTGCATATCTGAGGTTATTGATATTTCTCCCAGAAATCTTGATGCCAGCTTGAGCTTCATTCAGTCCAGTGTTTCTCATGATGTACTCTGCATAGAAGTTAAATAAGCAGGGTGACAATATGCAGCCTTAATCCACTGCTTTCCCAATTTTGAACCAGTCTTTTGTTCCATGTCCGGTTCTAACTATTGCTTCTTTACCTGCATACAGGTTTCTCAGGAGACAGGTAAGGTGGTCTGGTATTCATTCCCATCTCCTTAAGAATTTTCTACAGTTTTTTGTGATCCACACAGTCAAAGGCTTTAGCATAGTCAATGAAGCAGAAGTAGATGTTTTTCTAGAATTCCCTTGCTTTTCCTATGATCCAGCAGATGTTGGCAGTTTCATCTCTGGTCCCTCTGCCTTTTCTAAATCCAGCTTGAACATCTGGAAGTTCTTGGTTCACACACTGTTGAAGCCTAGCTTGAAGGATTTTGAGCATCACTTGACTAGCATGTGAAATGAGCGCAATTGTGCAGTAATTTGAACATTCTTTGGCATTGCCTTTCTTTGAGACTGGAATGAAAACTGGCCTTTTCCAGTCCTGTGGGCATTGCTGAGTTTTCCAAATTTGCTGACATATTGAGTGCAACACTTTCACAGCATCATCTTTTAGGATTTGAAATAGCTCAACTGGAATTCCATCACCTCCACTAGCTTTGTTCCTAATAATGTTCGTAAGGCCCACTTGACTTCACACTCCAAGACATCTGGCTCTAGGTGAGTGATCACACCATCATGGTTATCTGGGTCATTAGGATCTTTTTGTACAGTTTTTCTATGTGCAGTTCTTCTTGCCACGTCTTCTTAACATCTTCTGCTTCTGTTAGGTCCATACCATTTCTGGCCTTTATTGAGCCCATCTTTGCATGAAATGTTCCCTTGGTATCTTTAATTTTCTTGATGAGATCTCTAGTCTTTCCCATCCTATTGTTTGCCTCTATTTCTCTGCCTTGTTCACTTAGGCTTTCTTTTTTTTTAATTTTTTATTTTTACTTTATTTTACTTTACAATACTGTATTGGTGAGATGGATGAAACACTTAGGCTTTCTTATCTCTCTTTGCTATTCTTTGAAACTGCATTCAGATGGGTGTATCTTTTTCTCCTTTGCCTTTCACTTCTCATCTTTTCTTAGCAGTTTGCCTGACACGTATTAATAGGTGATAGGGGTTGAATTAATGAATGAGTAAATAAAGGAACACTTTCTTGCCAGTGTGCACGTGCATACACACTCACACACACATACACACAATGGCAGTTAGCGTTTGCTTTCCATACACTATCATTTAATCCTCCCCAGCCCCACGAGAGTCCCTCCCAGCCCCAAGTGGTACACTGATACCATTTAACAGACAAGGAGATTAAAGCTTGCAGTTGGAAAGGAAAGGCTGTTGGAGCTGTGGGAGGGCCTCAGTGCCTATCTTCTCTTTAAAAAAATTTTTTTTATTGATCATTTATTTATTTACTTGGCTGCTTCGGGTATTAGTTGTGGCATGCGGGATCTTCTGTTGTGGCATGTAGACTCACTAATTGTGGTGTGTGGGCTTAGTTGATCCAACAGATGCAAGATCTTAGTTCCCCACCCAGGGATCGAACCTACATCCCCTGCATTGCGAGGAAGATTCTTAACCATTGGACCACCAGGGAAGTCCAGGTACCCGACTTCTTGACTACAACATTGTGTTGCACCTTTGGACAATACACAGGCCCTCTGTTAAAGAAAAAGTGGCATCAGCAGGTCCTAAGTGACTTTTCAACAGCGTGCAATAAAACTGTGGCTCAGTCATGAAGTGAAAGTTGATCAGTTGTGTCTCACTCTTTGCGACCCCATGGACGATACAGTCTATGGAATTCTCCAGGCCAGAGTTCTGGAGCGGGTAGCCATTCCTTTCTCCAGGGGATCTCCCCAACCCAGGGATCGAAGCCAGGTCTCCCACGATGCAGGCGGATTCTTTACCATCTGAGCCACCAGGGAAGCTCTTGTCTACTTGCTCCATCTCCAAAGGAGAAACTGCAGAGCCCGACTCTAGAGGACCTTCATTTTTAGGGGAATGAAATCTGCCCGGTTGATACCTTCCCCAGCCCTCTCCCCACTCATACCCCTGATGCCATCCATCACCAGGTTCCGTTGACTTTAGCACCTAAATATCTCTCAGACATCCTGCACATGGCCTCTCACGCTCCAGTCTGTCCTGACCCCTCCAAGCTGTCATCCACCCTAGCATGTGTTCACAATGCGTCTAATCCCGATAGACAGAGGCTGAGCCCTTGACCTGGCCACCAGCCCCGTGAGGCTGTGCCCTCCAGGCTCTCCCCACACCTGCCGCCCTGTTCCCGCCACACCAGCCTCACCTCTCCAGCGTCCTTTTGGTCCTCTATATTCCAGGACTTTGCACTTGCTGTTCCCATTTCGGGGATTCTGATCCCATCTTCAGACGTTAGCTCACACATCACTTCCCCAAGGACATTTTCCTGACGTCCCTAGGGCACCCCCTCCACAGCATGTTGCTCTCTGTGTCATAATCAGTGCATGACCTTTGTAGGAGTTATCACCGCCCCCAGAAGCTCCGTGAGGCAGGGACCACATCTCTTTTCCCATGCCCTTGTATTCAGTTGGCCAAAAAGTTCATTCAGGTTTTTCCATAAGATGTTACAGAAAACCCTGACAGACTTTTTGGCCAACCCAGTATGTGGCTGGTGCTCAGTATACCCATCTGATAAACGATGGGTTACATGGATGAGAAAGGCTCTGAAGCTGGGAAAGATTGAAGGCAGAAGGAGAAGAGGGAGACAGCAGATGAGATGGTTGGATGACATCTCTGATTCAATGGACATGAACTTGGGCAAACTCCAGGAGATGGTGAGGGACAGGGAGGGCTGGCGTGCTGCAGTCCACGGGATGGCAAAGAGCCAGACATGACTGAGTGACTGAATAACAACACGTGGAGGGCTGGACAGGCACTGCCCAGCTCAGCACGGTTTGCTGCTTCTAAAGCCATCGTCACCCACAGTCCCTCCCAGGGTTTTGGCCTGTGTTTGACGCACTCACAGACACTGACTGGTGGAGCTGTAGGGTAAGGGAGTTAAGAGAAGGCGAGGTTTGGAAAAAGAACAAAACAGGCACTTTCCAGGAACAGATCACCTTTAATGAGGCGAGAAGGGGCGGCAGTCAGATTAGTGAGCTGCTGCACTAACCCAAGAAAAGAATAAGGATATATAGGCATGCATGTGGAAAGCTACTGTCTTAAGGGGGCCTGTTCTTCTCCAGGGTTGTTCGGAGTAGTTATCTTTTAAAAGGTTGGGGCGAGGAGTTCCGCCTGGGAGCTGGGTGTAATCAACCTTAATGTCCATTTTTTCTTCAGGTGAGAGGGTTCTTTGTTTTGCATAGAATGGTGGGGAGTACCCGGAGGGGAGTTTAACTCCGGGCTCTTTTGAACCTTGTAACTTTCCTTCAGGAGCCAGAGCTCCACCTGGGCTGAGTGTCCGGCTGGCTCCGGGTGGCTTTCCTATGTGTGGAGGAGAGTCTTCTCCTGACACTGAATCAGAGTCTGCTGGCCCAGCGGCTCCGCTGCCCTGCCCTGTGCCTTTGGGTCAGGTCTTGACTTGCCCGTCTTCCTGGCAGGTGTCTTGCTGTTTGGGCAGAGTGCATCGTCACCAGCCCCCACCTCTGCACTTCCCACTCTTCCGTGGGGGGCTGTTAGCCCACCCTGGACCCGGTTCATGCCTCCAGCGTCGGCTTCTCTGCCAAGCCGCCTCCACCATTTGCGAGCCAGCGGTCGGTTTCTGCCACATTTTTCCTAATTAGAGGCTTGTGCCTTTCGGCGTAATGTTATTACGAGGAGCCTGGTGATCTGCAAGTCCTTGTTCCGCAGGCTGAACGGCTGAGTGTGTTTTATCATGCTATTTGTCTTCCAAGCTATGCTCCCCCATTGTGTGAATTTCCCGTTAGAGTCTTTCTTGATTCCATGGCCCAGGAAACTGTCTGCCGTCCCAGCCTCTTGGAATCCTGTGCCAGGCTGTGGGTCTGATGCAGCCGTGCCACAGGAGTTGTGTTTACAGGTCCCCAGGGGACGCGTCAGTGGCGTCACTGTGTTTGTATCGTCTTCGATGGAGGACACACTGGGGGTTACGTCTGTTATTCAGCCACAGCTCCCCATCTCAAGTTATTTCAACAAAGTGCCTGAAGTGAGCATACGTGAGGGCACCTGGCACCATGCCTGGTTCACTGTCAATGCCCCTCGTGCTTTTGGAAAAAAGGGAGGGAGGGAGGGAATAACTAGAAGACAGCATTTCCCAGCAGGGGCTCCTTGGAACACGAATCCTCTGCGATGCCCAAAGAAGGACAATTCAGCAACATTAACAGGGAGGAGTGGTTCCATGGGTAAATAAGTTGGGAAACTGTCTGTATGCTGTGATGCTCTTGGAGATTCATAGACTATGTCTGTGTTAAAGGCTCTGAGAAGGCCAGCTGTATGGAAAGCTGGCTGACTTTGTTTCTTATACATTTCTCAGACTTCTGTGATCCTGGCACTCTTACTCAGGTCAGCTCTTTAGGCAGTTGTGAAATGTTGCCACAGTACAGGCTAGAAGGTGGCGAGGATTATGGGAGGTTCAAAGGCTAGAAGGTGGCGAGGATTATGGGAGGTTTAAAGGCTAGAAGGTGGCGAGGATTATGGGAGGTTCAAAGGCTAGAAGGTGGCAAGGATTATGGGAGGTTCAAAGGGATGCCGTGAGGACCCCAGAGGAAAGATTCGAAGACAGGTGCGTGAAGGATGCAGCTTTTCTGCCTGATCTGGAAGGATGAGCAGGATACGCATGGATGGAGGGGAGAGGAAGGGCTTCTGGGCTGGGATGCCCGAGATGTGCGTAGTTTGGGGAACAGGATTTAGAGAAGATCGCGCTAGAAGACAGGCTGGTCTCAGCTCCCACACCCAGCCGAGTTCCTGGTAACCAAACCTGCCCAGTAAGTCTTTGGTAAAATTATGAATGAATTATTGAAGGTCTTCTCATTGCCCTCCTAGTGAGACTAGACTTTATTTTATGAGCACTTGTTTCCCAACCAGGGATTTGTGTCATTGTCACTTGTGGGCTTTCGTTTTTTTTTAATAAAGCAGATAAAACTTATTTTAAAATGCAAATCTCATAAATGAAATGCTAGTATTCAGAAAAGAAGTTAATAAATCAAAAAAAATTAGGAATGAAAAAAATGCTGTGGACTTTTCTTGAAACACACATATGCAGGGTCCCCATCCCTACAAATCATGATTCTCTGAGTCGACAGTGGGGGAAGAGAGCTGTGGGAGAGGTGATTCAGGCATCTGAACATCTTGAAAGCTTCCCAGGAGATTCTAAGTGAGCTCCCAGTTAAAAAACAAATGTCAGAACTAAGGGAAGTCCCTTAGGGGGTCGATACCATGGGCTAACTTCCCTGGCAGTTGTGCATATAAGATAAAATGGGGGAGGTGACCTACTGATGAAATAAGGTTGGGAGTCTGTGACATGACTCTTTGAGATTTACACCAGCATTGTAAAAACGCTGAGAAGGCCTGCTGTAATGCCAGCACTTCCAGAAGTAGCATTAGAAAGTGTAAGTTTAGAGATGGGTATGTACGCATGTCAGGTTGAGTGTTTGGCTTCATCATCTTTTCTAGACACTGCTGTTTCTCTGTTCAGACTTCCCAGGAATGAATTCTCCCGTGGTTAGTGGTTTTTATATTTTCTATTTTTTGGAGGCTTTTTTTGGGGGGGGTTTAGTATTGCTTTTGTTGTTGTTTTATTTCTTTTTCAGAACTGCATAATTTTTATTTGGTTAGTTAGTTTTGCTGTGCCACATGGAATGTGGGATCTTCCTTAACGAGGGATTGGACCTGAGCGCCCTGCATTGGGAGCGTAGAGTCTTCACCACTGAATTGCTAGGGAAGTTCCTCATTGTGTTTTTGTGACTGCCAAATGAAGTCACCCTGGCCACCACTGGGATGGGGCACCCTGCTCCCAGAGAAGGTTCTAGAGAAGGCTAACATGAAGTTATAAAAGTGTCTTGTTTGCTTACCAAGAACTCTTGATTTCTGTAGTCATTTCTGTAGTCATATTGCATGAAAAGATGCAATATTTGGGGCTGAATGAGAGCCTGCTGTGTCCCAAGCTCCTTTCTCCACCTCCCAGTCCTGTGGAGATCACTTCTGACTTCATACTCCTGATACTGTGAAATGACTAGGGTGGCCCCAGTTAGGAACTTGCAGGCTTGCAGATGCTAAGCATTCCTCTGTGGACTCTCTGTTCTTGCTTTAAATCAGCTAATGGGCAACCACACTGCTCCTCCTTGGTGGGGCTGTAGGGAGCTGGTGATCTTTAAAGAATCAGTGGAATTGTTGGGCTCTGGGTTGCCCTAACCGATCCATACCCATCTGACACTTGGGTTTCACTTTAGATGCTCATTTCCTATGTGGATGTTTGTTTGTTTGTTTTATAATTTATTTATTTTTAACTGAAGGATAATTGCTTTACAATATTGTGTTTGTCTCTGCCATACATCAGCATGAAACAGCATTAGGTACACACATGGCCCCCTGCTCTTGAACCTCCCTCCCACCTCCCACCCCTCTAGGTTGTCACAGAGTCCTAGTCTGAGTCATACAGCAAATTCCCATTGGCTACCTGTTTTACATATGGTAGTGTATATGTTTCCATGGTAACCTCTCCATTCATCCCACCCTCTCCTTCTTCCCCCCACCCCACGTCCACAAGTCTGTTCCTTATGTCTGCGTCTCCATTGCTGCCTTGCAAATCGGTTAATCAGTGCCATCTTTCTAGTTTCCATATATATATGCTAATATATGATATCTGTTTTTCTCTTTCTGACTCACTTCACTCTGTATAATAGGCCCTAGGTTCATCCGCCTCATTAGAGCTGACTCGGGTGTATTCCTTTTTATGGCTGAGTAATATTCCATTGTATATATGCACCACAGCTTCTTTATCCATTCATCTTTCAATGGACATTTGCGGTGCTTCCATGTCCTAGCTGTTTGTGCTGATGGTTTCTCATTTGTTCACTCAAACTACGACCTTCTCTAACAAAGGAGGTGTTACCCTCCACCTATTACCTCACTGGAGATAAAGCCTGATGGTTACTCCTCTCAAAGTTGGCCGTGAGAGGGTGCTAGAAGGCCCCCGGGGCAGAGATTAGGGGGTGGATCCTCTGTAGTGGTGAGACCACAGGGGGCCCAAGGCTGCCAATCTGGGGCCAAGTGTATGGTAGGTGCTCATTTCCAGAAGACTAATCAGCTCCATGGGCCTCCCCTCCCACCAGGATTTCTTCCACCCCTACCTACCTACGGGATGGATTGGGCACCTCCAGAATCTGTGATAGAAAGGACCATGTTAGCTAAGATCCCCACTTCCCTCACAGCCCATGAACCTGTGGAATATGATGTGACCATAAATCAGCCTGTATCTATAGCTAATGTTCCTTAAGAGACTATGACAGTTCCCTTCCAAGGCTATGCAATTCATTTGTTTCCTTATTGGATTCTTTCATCTACCTTGTATGTATTAAGTATCTGCTCTTACTGGGCCTGCAGTGCAGGGGACCCCAATTCAATTCCTGGGTTGGGAAGATGTGCTGGAGAAGGGATAGGCTACTCACTCCAGTATTCTTGGGCTTCCCTTTGGCTCAGCTGGTAAAGAATCCGCCTGCAATGCAGGAGACCTGGGCTTGTTCCCTGGTTTGGGAAGATCCCCCGGAGAAGGGAAAGGCTACCCACTTCAGTGTTCTGGCCTGGAGAATTCCATAGATTGAATAGACAGTGGGGTTGCAAAGAATTAGACACGATTGAGCAACTTTCACTTTCTCTTACCGGGCATGATGCCCACCTCTGGGGTTGGAGCTGCTCCATCTCTTCAGCCCTAGAGCACTAGCTCCTCCTGGGGGACAGACAGGGGGACCCATACCAGGGCATCTGGTGGGGGTGGTGGCGCTGGGATGACAGGCTGTCCTGGGCATGTGTGAACCAGCTCGGCGTCTGGTGAACATTCGCACTACCCCATGAAGCTTCATTTTTCTCAGGATTCACTCAACCTTTGCTGTGTCCTTACGCCTCCATGATGGTGCTTTTCCACATCTCCATTATTTCTTCCATCCTCTTTCATCTTTTTTTGGTCATGACTTGAGTACTGTTGCTTATCTCACCGAGATCCCCTCATCTCTGTTCTCTTCTGCTTGTGGGTCTCCTATGTTGAGAAGCACTTCATGGTAGCTCAACTTTCAGGAAAATACTGTTCTGTTGACTTGAGTCCCCACCCAGAAACCTAAAGATTTAAAGATGAGTCCCAGAGTGCAGGCAGAATTGAGTTCAAATCCACCCTCCTTCACCTCTTGGTTTTGCATTCTGGGATGTAGATGATTGGGTTTCAGCCTCTCAAGGGAGCCTTGGTTTCCTTGTGTCTAGGAGGATGGTAAGACCACCCCCTAGTGTAATAGTTGTGAGAGTTAAAAAGAAACTTCACCACGGTGCCCATTCACCACTGGTTGCCAGGCAGATGTCAGCTGTCTTTGTCATAATTCCTGAGCAGTTGCATAGACTGGCCCCATCTGCCCTCTTGGGGAATGTTAGCCATGCTGTATTGACAACAATGTTATTAAAGAGAAAGTCAAGGTCAATTTCAGTAGAGAGACTTAAGGCAGAGAGATTTGAGGGTCAATGGTAGTATAACTGAGCCCCCACAGTGAACACTCCTCAGGGTACCTCTAATTGCCAGGACAAGCAGTGGACAAGGACTTGTGCCCCCTGACCCCCTCACCTGCTGAACAGCCCTCTGCAAGAGGGGAATCTTTCTGGAAAGCCCTTGGCCTCCAGGAGCTCTGCTCACCTTCCCCAGTCTCTTCCACGCTCTGTTGATGCACCACATCTAATCACAGACATTCCAACAGCGAGTCTGAGGGCCTCCCAATGCAAGGGCTCTTTCCCTAATATGGTCAAGAATGACTTCTACTATATTAATTATTATTGAAAGTGAAAGTGAAGTCAGTCATGTCCAACTCTTTGCGACATCATGGACTGTAGCCTGGCAGGTTCCTCCATCCATGGAATTTTCCAGGCAAGAACACTTAAGTGGGTTTTAATTCCTATCAAACTCTTTTTAATGAAGTATACCTGATGGCTCAGAGGTTAAGAATCCGCCTGCCAATGCAGGAGACTCAGGTTCAATCCCTGAGTGGAGAAGATCCCCTGGAGAAGAAAATGACAGCCCGCTCCAGTATTCTTGTGTAAGAAATCCCATGGACAGAGGAGCCTGGGAAGCTACAGTCCATAGGGTCACAAAAGAGTTGGACATGACCTGGCAACTAAATAACAACAACAGATAGTTAATTTACGATATTCTGTTTCAGATGTACACAGTGATTCAGTTATGCACATATGTGTGTGTATCTATATTCTTTTTTCTATTCATTTCCATTATAGTTGTTACAAGATATTGAAAATAGCTCCCTGTGCTATACAGTAAATCCTTGCCATTAAGCCTATCAGACTCTTAGCTGCATTCTAGAAGCACTGGGTAACATGCCTTTTGTTTTTTTTTTGGCTGCTCTAGGTATTTGTTGCAGCACACAGGATCTTCCATCTTTCTTGTGTCCTGTCTGATCTAATTGCTGCATGCAAATTCTCCTAGTTGTGGCATGTGGAATCCAGTTCCATGACCAGAGATCGAACCCAGGCCCCCTGCATTGGGAGTGTGGAGTCTTAGCCCCTGGACCACCAGGGAAGTCCCTGGGCAACATGCTTTATAGGCAGCCAGTCTCATTTCATGGTTGTGGCAATCCGTGGGATGGAGTGATGTACTCAGGTCACACACCTACTCAGCCTTGAAGCCAGAGTTCTAATCCCAGCGACCCCGCTCCTTAGACCAGGCTTTTAGCCATTATTTTATGCAGCTTCATTCAGTGAAACCTTTTCTGTGGTACAGGGCTCTTCTGTAGGCTCTCCAGTCCTGCCTTTCTTTCACCCCTCTGTCCTTCCCTTTTCTGAGGCTCCCCAGGTGGTACTAATGGTAAAGAACCCACCTGCCAATGCAGGAGACATAAGAGACGTGGGTTCAATCCCTGTGTCAGGAAGATCCCCTGGAGAGGGCTGCAGCCCAATCCAGTGTTCTTGCCTGGACAATCCCACGGACAGAGGAGGCTAGCGGGCTACAGTCCATGGGGTCACAAAGAATCGGACATGACTGAAGTGACTTAGCATGCACGTCCATCCCTTTTCCCCTTCTGCTCTTTGTAAACGACATGCACTAAGCCCTTAGTCGTGTCACATCTGGCCATTTTTCCTAAGCACAGTGGGAATTTTTTATAATTATTATTCTTTACTCTGATAATTAAGCCACACTTTGGTTACTAGAGGCAGAGTACCTGCTTAGACCTCAGGCCAACATCAGCACCTCTCAGAACCCAGACCAGAATGGCACAGTGGTTCTAAGCAGGCTGTGTGGCAGCAGGTGCCAGGGTTTGAGTTTCTGCTTTGCTCCCCTAGCCAAGGGACCACTGTCTTCTTATCTGTAAATGGAGGATTTTAATCCTACCAAGAGGGCTTCCCTGGTAGCTCAGATGGTAAATAATCTGCCTACAATGCAGGAGACCTGGGTTCAGTCCCTGAGTTTGGAAGATCCCTTCGAGGAGGGAATGGCTACCTAATCCGCTATTCTTGCCTTGAGAATCCTGTGGAGAGAGGAGCCTGGTGGGCTATAGTCCAGGGGTTGCAGAGTTGGACACAACTGAGTAAGTAAAACACAGTCATCCCAGGAATGTAATTTTGTCGTGAGACTCATGCAAGTGGGCGTGTAAGCAGTTAGACTGGTACTTGGCACACAGGACATGTTCTGCCAGGGTGAATCCTCAAGCCTTCTCCAAATCTGCCTTTCTCCCTCCTGCAGGACCCACAGGTTTCTAGGAAACTCCATCGTAGAGTAGGGGGTCCCCAACCTCCAGGATCTAATGCCTGATGATCTGAGGTAGAGCTGATATAATAGAAATAAAGCACACGAAAGTGTAATGTTCCTGAATCATCCTGAAACCATCCCCCACCCCCAACCCAGGAAAAATTGTCTTCCATGAAACGGGTCCCTGGTGCTGAAAGAGTTAGGGACTACTGTCCCACAGGACTGCCTTCCCAAGCCTGTTCTTGTTGCTGTTCCACTGCTAAGTCAGGTCCGATACTTTGTGACCCCATGGACTGCAGCACGCCAGGCTTCGCTGTCCTTCACTACCTCCCAGAGTTTGCTCAAATTCACATCCATGTCCTCATCCTCTGTCGCCTCTTTCTCCTCTTGCCCTCCGTCTTTCCCAGCATCAGGGTCTTCTCCAGTGAGTCGGCTCCTCGCATCAGGTGGTCAAAGCCTAGCTGTGGAAAACTTGTCTTCCCTGCAGAGGGCTCCCCTGCCACCCTTCCTAGCTTTGAATCATTCCACCAGTAGCAGCACTCAGCTCCTGATGAGAGGTGAAAAGGTTTCCCCAGCTGTGAAGCTGCGTGATACAGGCCCACCTGCCTCCCATGCCAGCTCCAAACCTCTGAGGCTAAATCAGAAGGTGGGAGGCAAATGGCTGCAGGAGTCTGTAGGTGTTTGGCAGCCTGGTGTGGCCTCGGTTCACCAGTCTAGGCCACCTCATTAGCAGCTGCTACCTTGGAAAGTTACAAGTTTTGTGGGCTTGACACTCCATTTGCATGAAAAAGCTTGGAAGACTGGGAATAGCCCTAAGATCAAGCTAATTAATACCCCTTAAGTTGGGGCTCTGTAGGGTAGACTGAGCCTTTTAAAGGGAATCTTCTTTGCGAACACTACAGGTCATTGCAATAAAGCCCAGAAAGGGAGGAAGAACCTAGGAGGAAAATAGCCGAACATGAGAGGAAGCTGTCATTTCTGGAGGCAAGTCGGTCAGGTAGACGGGGAAAAAAAGATTGTCCTTTATGCAAATACATCCCACTCAGTCTTCCCTGGGCCTCCAGTTAGATAATTCTCAAACTTAATGATTTTCACATCTAATCCAAGGCAAAATTAGTCATTTGATATTAAGACAAAAGCAGGCAGGCTCCTATCTTGACAAGAAATCCTTCCTACTGAAATGGAGTTATCTCTGGAATAATTAAAATGCTTGCTGAAGTATGAAAGTGTTCTATTAGCTGGAGCTGTCTTTGTTGAGAAGCGCCCTCCTTGTCCCCAGGTAAACCATAATGGCCATGGTCAAGAAAAACAAAATAGGAAGGCTGTGAGAAAGTTGGCTTAAAACTCAACATTCAGAAAACTAAGATCATGGCATCTGGTCCCATCATGTCATGGCAAATAGACGGGGAAACCGTGGAAACAGTGACAGAGTTTATTTTCTTGGGCTCCAAAATCACTGTGGACAGTGACTGCAGCCACTAAATTAAAAGACACTTGCTCCTTGGAAGTAAAGCTAGACCAAGTATTAAAAAGCAGAGACATCACTTTGCTGACAAAGATCTGTCTAGTTAAAGCTATGATCTTTCCAGTAGTCATGTATGGATGTGAGACTTGGATCATAAAGAAGGTTGAGCACCAAAGAATTGATGCTTTCAAACTGTGGTGCTGAAGAAGGCTCTTTAGAGTCCCTTGGACTGCAAGGAGATCAAACCAGTCAATCCTAAAGGAAATCAGTCCTGAAATATTCACTGGAAGGACTGATGCTGAAGCTCCAATATCTTGGCCACCTGATGTGGAGGGCCGACTCTTTGGAAAAGACCCTGATGCTGGGAAAGATTGAAGGCAGGAGGAGAAGGGGACGACAGAGGATGAGATGATTGGATGGCATTGCTGACTCAAAGGACATGAGTTTGAGCAAGCTCCAGGAGATGGTGAAGGACAGGGAAGCCTGGTGTACTTCAGTCAATGGAGTCACAAAGAGTTGCACACGACTTTGCAAGTGAACAACAACAAATAGATAATGTGATCAAACTTGCATTCTCATTGGTGTCATTTTTGAGCCAGAGAACACAGTTGGATATTGATGGTGTCAGCTCAATGGCAGTATTTGTGAACAAGTGTGGCTGTGGTGCTTTTTCTTTGGAAGTTCCCAGATCTAAAGAATCTTCACAGTAACAGGGAAAGTGAAGCCTCCAATAAAGATATGGCAAAGGATGGTTTTCCTAGAATGTCACCAACCTGCCTACTGATTGTCAACAGTATTTCCAGAGTTTAGATACCTTAATGCCAAAAGACTACAGTGATGGAGCAACAGTGTTATTACCTGCCAAAACATGAACAGCTGGGGGCTTTCAAATTCATTTATTACAAGGAAGCACTGTGGTGGTTCAGGTAATCCATACCACTCTCTGTGAGGCTTGGTACTTCGTGACATAATCAACCCATCCCTTGTCACAGATGCATTGTACCATCACAATGTGTTAAACCAGCCTTCACTCGTTAGCAGTGATTTATGATGATGGAGTCTTAACATCCCAGGGGTTTTTGTTCATGAAGACATATACTTACCTCATTACCTTCTGTTTATGCCCAGCGTATTCATCTTTTATATTTGTTGAACAGTGCACATTTTTAAACATTACACAGTCAACATTGCTCTAAATAGTTGTACAATACTCAATAATGTGGATTTAACAAAGGGAAACTTTCCAACATTTAAACACAGATTTTAAATGTAACCTCTTCTAGACAATTATTCAAAATGACATTTTGAAAAAAGATTATTATAAATGTTTGAAATCATATAAAAGGTGAACAAAACACACTCATAAAGGCCTGTGCAATTGCAATAAAGTAGGTTTGTGAATAAAGTAGCTGCATGGATACCATGGATTCAGAGCTGTTTTCCCTTATCTTCATTCTTATTCATACTATTTTTAAAGGGCTTCCCAGGTGATGCTAGTGGCAAAGAATCCACCTGCCAATGCAGGAGATAGAAGAGATGCAGGTTTGATCCCTGGGTTGGGAAGATCCCCTAGGGTAGGAAATGGCAACCCACTCCGGTATTCTTGCCTGGAAAATTCCATAGGCATGGGAGGCTGGTGATTTAAGTCCACGGGGCAGCAAAGAGTCGGACACAACTGAACCAACAACACCCTTTTTAAAGTTTTTGTTTTATTTTGTGCATGCGTGTGCATGCATTTTTTTAGTCCAAGCGTTGCCTTCCTAAGGTTTTAGTAGTTTCTCAGAGGGCAAAGCATCTGCCTGCAACGTGGGAGACCCAGGTTGAATCCCTGGGTTGGGAAGATCCTCTGGAGAAGGAAATGGCAACCCACTCCAGTATTCTTGCCTGGAGAAGCAAGCGGATGGAGGAGTCCATGGGATCGCAAAGAGCTGGACACGACTGAGTGACTTCACTTTCTGAAACCCCTGCAGAGCCGCTGAGGCCACCAGCTCCGGTTATCGTCTGATTGCTTCTTGGCTGGAATATAGAATTGGATTGCTCAGTGCAGGGTGATCCTGCGCCTCCAATCATTTAGCTCAGTCCATTCCAATAACTAAGTTCCTTTCATTATGTCAAAGGCTGCTTAAGTCCCTGTCTCATATATAGATTTTCATTTTTGAAACTTGGTATCTTTCCCAGAAATGATAAGTTTTAAGTTGTGTGTATCTGCCAGTTTCTGACCCATTGTTCTGTCGTTTTGATTAATTGAGCATGTCTGTTAACATTATTAAAAACTTTTGTATCTTCTGTTATTATTTTATTCTAATTAGTTGGGCCATTTAGAGGCTTTGTCTCCTAGGAGACGAGATTGCGCCTGTGTAATTAGCGCTCCTCTTTAGGACAGCTGGCTAATTCATCACCTTGGTGAGCAGTGCTAGACTCAGCTCACCGGCTTATTTTGTGTGACCATGGGCCCTGATTGGTTTTTCCTAGCCTTGGGATGGTACCTGCTTCATCTGGGACTCTGTCTTTTTCTGTTCACACAGGTGGGATCGAGTATACCATGTGGCAAGTGCTCGACATCATTATGATTAGAGAACAGTGGTCCCCTAACTTGTCACTGGTATACCACTTTTACCCATTTCTGCCTTACCTCCTTACCAGCTGTACCATTATTTACATGACTTCTCTTTAAGTAACTGTAAATCTATTTGTTTTTCTTCTAGTTGCGGCGAGCAGGGGTGACTCTTTATTGTGATACATAGCTTCTCATTGCGATGGCTTCTGTCTTTGCAGAGCAGGGGCTCTGGAGCGTGGGCTCAGTAGTTACGGTACACAGGCTTAGTTGCTCCACAGTCTGTGGGATCTTCCCAGACCAGGGATTGAGCCCATGTCCCCTGCATTGGCAGGGAGATTCTTAACCACTGGACCACTAGGGAAGTCCTAAACCTACTTGTTTTAACCTAGCATCATCTTCAGTTATTGTAGCCATGAGACCAAACCCTTGATTTATCAGTTTTATTTAACTTTTTTTTTTTTACTAAGTGTACATCTAAATAATAGCATAAATATGTGAACGATGGGTGTGTCCTGGTATCCCCAGACTCCCTTGCATACTGCCAGGACATGTCATCACTCTGCAGCTGAAGAGATCTGGTCAAAGACCCTGTACCAAGGATTCTAATGGCTGAAAATATCCAAATAACGTAATTACTTTCAAAGGATTTTAAGAATACCAAATCTCTCACTTGTGAAAGCACAGAATTAACGTGAAATCCTAGTGGTTTATGAAACCACATGCTTAAAAAACAGAGTATAATACAATAAGATTGAAATGAACCAGCTCAACAAAAACATGCTTCAGTTCCATTGGTAATTAAAGTGGTAAACAAGCCACGAAGTATTTTTGCCTACCATTAATCCTCATTTGAACCCTGAGCACCAGGGCAGCTTCTAGGTTGCCTTGAGTGATGAGGAAAGACCACTGGAGGAAGGAGGAACAGATGGAGCAAAGATCTGGGACCAGCACATCCTAATGGAGGGAAGACCCCCCAGTGCACAGACCTGGGTGGGGGGGACCAGGTCCAGCTGCAGTGGGGCCAGAGTGAGGATGGAGCGTGATCAGAAGTGTGATCAGACAGCTGAGGGGCAGACAGTGGACCATCATGCCACGTGTGGATTTGGGCCATTCTGGAGTTCTGAATAGGAAAATAATTAGAGCTGGTCCCACTGGCTACTGTATAGGGAAGGGCTGTATTAGATCAGGAGTAAAAATAGTAAAGAAGACCCTGGTTTTCCCCACATGAGAGATCATGGAAGCTTGGCCAGGTACCTAAGGTTGTAAGAAGGAAGGGCAGGACAGAGGTTGGATTATATATATACACATACATACACACACATATATGTGAAATACACCCGCACACACACATATATATATATATGCATATACATACACGGGGCTTCCTGGGTGGCATAGTAGTAAAGAATCTGTCTGCCATCACAGGAGATGCAAGAGACTCAGGTTCAACTCCTGGGTTGGGAATATTCACTGGAGTAGGAAACGGCAACCCACTCCAGCATTCTTGCCTGGGAAATTCCATGGACAGAGGAGCCTGGGGGACTACAGTCCATGGGGTCACAAAGAATTGGACACGACTGAGTGACTAAGAAAAGCACATGCATACACTAACATTGCATTTTTCTTGAAACTGTTAAGATTAAATGTATCTTTAAAAGGATAGATACATGTATATGTGTAACTGAATCACTGCTGTACATTTGAAACTAACACAGTATTTTAAATCAACTATACTCCAATGCAAAATAAAAAAATAAAATGAGTTAAAAGGAAGATTATATTTTCTCAGCACGTGCAGTTATAAATATTTATCACAGGTATATTGATATATCCACTTTGTCACTGTTCAGCCACTAAGTCATGTCCAACTCCCTGCAGCCTCATGGACTGTAACACATCCGACTTCCCTGTTTGTCACCGTCTCCTGGAATTTACTCAAACTCGTGTCCACTGAGTCAGTGATGCCATCCAACCATCTCATCCTCTCATCCCCTTCTCCTCCTGCCTTCAGTCTTTCTCAGCATCAGGGTCTTTTCCAATGAGTCAGCTCTTAGCATCAGGTGGCCAAAGTACTGGAGGTCCAGCTTTAGCATCAGTTTTTCCAATGAATATTCAAGTTTGATTTCCTTTAGAATTAACTGGATTGACCTCTTGGCAATCCAAGGGACTCTCAAGAGTCTTCTCCGGGACCACAATTAGAAAGCATCAATTCTTCAGTACTCAGCCTTCTTTATGGTCCAACTCTCACATCCATATGTGACTACTAGAAAAACCATAGCTTTGACTATATGGACCTTGTCGGCAAAGTGATGTTTCTGCTTTTTAATATACTGTCTAGGTTTGTTATAGCTTTTCTTCCAAGGAGCAAGCTGCATTAAATTTCATGGCTGCAGTCGTCCACAGTGATTTCAGAGCCCAAGAAAATAAAATATAATATATCTGTATATAACTTAGATATACTGATATAACATAATTAATGCATTTATAATATATGATTAAGTTATATTTTACCTTTTATGAAACAAACCCCAAATGCCTCTTTCTATATGTTGGATAGAAATAAAAATTTTTGGAAGGCTTATAAAATAGTGTTTCCAGTGTGCTGTTAAAAAAAAAAAAAAGACATTGTGTGGTTTTTCCTGCTTTAGTAGTTTTCAGTTTAGTTGACAAAATATTAGCGTGTATTTTGAAGCCAGAGTTTTCACAATTATGGCTGACTTACAGGTTATAGGCCTCGGCCTGAGCAACCAGGTACTGTTTACCGACTCCTGGTGCTGTTTACTGGGATGGGTCAAAGTGGGACCTCAGGGGCAGAAGGCCTGGGAATGCAGTATCTATGACCTTGGTCATCTGCTTCTCTCCCTGCAGTGATCCCCAAGGTCACCAAGCACCTGCTCTCAAACCCCGTGTTTACCTGTATCATCCTGGCCGCCTGCATGGAGATTGCAGTGGTGGCTGGCTTTGCTGCCTTCTTGGGAAAGTATCTGGAGCAGCAGTTTAACCTCACCACCTCTTCTGCCAACCAGCTGCTAGGTGAGTCTGTGTCACCCACCGGCCCCCGCCCTGCACAGGGAGGCTGCCCGTGCTTGGAATACCATGAGCATTGACGGACCAGTCAGACCGTGCTGCTCCTGCCGCAGAATATGCATGTGGTCTGTGTGCAGAAGAATTTCAGAGTGTTTTCTTGGAGTAAGATTCACCCGCTTGAAGCAGTTGCTTAAAGTACATGGTAATAAAGAGCTAAAATATAAAATGTGCATAGGAAGCATTGTGACAGGCCAGGAAGGCCATAAATTGGTGTAAACTGGAGAATTAGGGGGAAGATGTGATGAACAAAGAGGGGAATCAAGATGGATCTTGAAAGATTAGTACTGGGTTGACCAAAAAGATCATTCTGTCCATAAGATGTGATGGAAAAACCCAAGTGAACTTTTTGGCCAACCCCATAGGCTTTGCTCAGGAGCGTAAAAAAGCAAGAATATTCTCGGCAACGTGAAACCCATGGTCAACAGATATAGAGGTTAGAAGCCATTTGCTCGCCTCCATTTTTGTGCCCATGGCAGATATAAAATGGATCATAACACTCCTTCTCCCCAAGCTCAAGTGTGGCCTTACCAGTCTTCTCAACAGTAAACCACAGACATCTGCCTCCAGTCCTTTGGAGTTGGCCTGCTAAAGAGAACCAGTTTCCGCGCATGAGAAGCAGGATTGCTAATACCTGATAGGGAACGTGATCTCACAGCACAAGCAGAGGGAAGGGTCAAGAATGACTTCCAGGTTTCTGGCTCAGACAGGGGGCGGTACCATTTGTGAAGGCTGAAAGTAGCAGAAAAGAATCAGATCTGTAGGGAAGGCGGTGAGTTCAGACGTGAAGTTGCTGGGTGTGAGGTGGCCATGATGTATCCACGTGATGTCCTGTGCGTGGCTGGGACTGGAGGAGGAGGTGTGGACCACATCAGTGTGTGCACGGTCACTGAGGACACGGGAGTGCAGTTTACAGAAGGATATTGTGTAGAAATAGAAGAGTGAAACCACCCGTGAGGAAATAGAGAGGCATAGAAGCATCTCCTGGAAGAACTCGTGGGTCACGGGGTGTCAAGGAAGAGATGACTCCAAGAAAGAAGCCATCAGCAGTGAGAGTGTCCACATGTGATGCAGCCTCACATGCCCTGCTGCTGCTGAGTCGCTTCAGTCGTGTCCGACTCTGTGCGTCCCCATAGACAGCAGCCCACCAGGCTCCCCTGTCCCTGGGATTCTCCAGGCAAGAACACTGGAGTGGGTTGCCATTTCCTTCTCCAATGCAAGAAAGGAAAAGTGAAAGTGAAGTCGCTCAGTCGTCTCCGACTCCTAGCAACCCCATGGACTGCAGCCCACCAGGCTCCTCCATCCATGGGATTCTCCAGGTGAGAGTACTGGAGTGGGGTGCCATTGCCTTCTCACATGCCTTGGGTCCCTTCAATAAGCAGGATGTCTTTCAGCCAATGTCAGGGCTGTGTCCTTGAAGCTGCAGCAGGTAAGCCCGTGCTATGGTGTGAGGAGCAGCCCACAGGAGGCAAAGAATAGCTAGTGACTGCAGGACGCTTTCCCAAGCTTAGCAGTGGAAGGAGGAGTGGAGACATAGTGGGTGATGTGTGTTGCCATCAAGGGATTGGAGTAACGGTACTGTTGCTAAGACACAGTTGCTATTGTGGCAGGAAGGACTTGAGCAGGTATCTAAGCAGAGGGGAAAGAGCCAGCAGAGGTGATGTGCGGAAAAGAGAGGGAATGCAGTAGACAGCGTCTGATGGAAGAGCTCATCTGTTTCAGAAAGTGCACAGAAGGAAAGATATGAGGATGACCCCTGAGAATGTGACATTCCAGTCTGAACGTTGAGAACGTGCCCTCCCCATGGAATTATCTTCTGGAAAGTAGGGAAAACCACTAGACCATTCAGGTATGACCTAAATCAAATCCCTTATGATTATACAGAGGAAGTGAGAAATAGATTTAAGGGACTAGATCTGATAGATAGAGTGCCTGATGAACTATGGACAGAGGATCATGACATTGTACAGGAGACAGGGATCAAGACCATCCCCATGGAAAAGAAATGCGAAAAAGCAAAATGGCTGTCTGGGGAGGCCTTACAAATAGCTGTGAAAAGAAGAGAAGTGAAAAGCAAAGGAGAAAAGGAAAGATATAAGCATCTGAATGCAGAGTTCCAGAGAATAGCAAGAAGAGATAAGAAAGCCTTCCTCAGCGATCAATGCAAAAAATAGAGGAAAACAACAGAATGGGAATGACTAGAGATCTCTTCAAGAAAATTAGAGATACCAAGGAAACATTTCATGCAAAGATGGGCTCGATAAAGGACAGAAATGGTATGGACCTAACAGAAGCAGAAGATATTGGCAAGAATACACAGAAGAACTGTACAAAAAAGATCTTCACGACCCAAATAATCACAAAGGTGTGATCACTCACCTAGAGCCAGACATCCTAGAATGTGAAGACAAGTGGGCCTTAGAAAGCATCACTACGAACAAAGCTAGTGGTGGTGATGGAATTCCAGAGGAGCTGTTTCAAATCCTGAAAGATGACGCTATGAAAGTGCTGCACTCAATATGCCAGCAAATTTGGAAAACTCAGCAGTGGCCACAGGACTGGAAAAGGTCAGTTTTCATTCCAATCCCAAAGAAAGGCAATACCAAAGAATGCTCAAACTACCGCACAATTGCACTCATCTCATTACGAGTAAGGTAATGCTCAAAATTTTCCAAGCCAGGGTTCAGCAAATCGTGAACCATGAACTCCCTGATGTTCAAGCTGGTTTTAGAAAAGGCAGAGGAACCAGAGATCAAATTGCCAACATCTGCTGGATCATGGAAAAAGCAAGAGAGTTCCAGAAAAACATCTATTTCTGCTTTCTTGACTGCCAAAGCCTTTCACTGTGTGGTTCACAATAAACTGTGGAAAATTCTGAAAGAGATGGAAATACCAGACCACCTAACCTGCCTCTTGAGAAACCTATTTGTAGGTCAGGAAGCAACAGTTAGAACTGGACATGGAACAACAGACTGGTTCCAAAGAGGAAAAGGAGTACGTCAAGGCTGTATATTGTCATACTAGTTATTTCACTTCTATGAAGGAGATCAGCCCTGGGATTTCTTTGGAGGGAATGATGCTAAAGCTGAAGCTCCAGTACTTTGGCCACCTCATGTGAAGAGTTGACTCATTGGAAAAGACTCTGAGGCTGGGAGGGATTGGGGGCAGGAGGAGAAGGGGACGACCGAGGATGAGATGGCTGGATGGCATCACGGACTCGATGGATGTGAGTCTGAGTGAACTCCGGGAGATGGTGATGGACAGGGAGGCCTGGCGTCCTGCGATTCATGGGGTCACAAAGAGTCGGACGCGACTGAGCGACTGAACTGAACTGAACTGAACTGATGCAAAGTACATCATGAGAAACGCTGGGCTGGAAGAAGCACAAGCTGGAATCAAGATTGCCGGGAGAAATATCAAGAACCTCAGATATGCAGATGACACCGCCCTTATGACAGAAAGTGAAGAGGAACTACAAAGCCTCTTGATGAAAGTGAAAGAGGAGAGTGAAGAAGTTGGCTTAAAGCTCACCATTCAGAAAATGAAGATCATGGCATCTAGTCCCATCACTTCAGGGGAAATAGATGGGGAAACAGTGGAAACAGTGTCAGACTTTATTTTGGGGGGCTCCAAAATCACTGCAGATTGTGATTGCAGCCATGAAATTAAAAGACGCTTACTCCTTGGAAGAAAAGTTATGACCAACCTAGATAGCATATTGAAAAGCAGAGACGTTACTTTGCCAACAAAGGTCCATCTAGTCAAGGCTGTTTTTTCCTGTGGTCATGTATGGATGTGAGAGTTGGATTGTGAAGAAAGCTGAGTGCTGAAGAATTGATGCTTTTGAACTGTGCTGTTGGAGAAGACTCTTGAGAGTCCCTTGGACTGCAAAGAAATCCAACCAGTCCATCCTAAAGGAGACCAGTCCTGGGATTTCTTTGGAAGGACTGATGCTAAAGCTGAAATTCCAGTACTTTGGCCACCTCACGCAAAGAGTTGACTCATTGGAAAAGACCCTGATGCTGGGATGGATAGGGGGCAGGAGGAGAAGGGGACGATAGAGGATGAGATGGCTGGATGGCATTACCGACTCGATGGACGTGAGTCTGAGTGACTCCGGGAGTTGGCGATGGACAGGGAGGCCTGGCGTGCTGCAATTCATGGGGTCTCAAAGAGTCGAACACGACTGAGCGACTGAACTGAACTGGACTGAAGCAGGAGTAGATCATGTCCTGAGAGGAATGGGCAAGGTGATATTTTCTGATCTTCTCCTTTAATGTGTCCTTCACACACTGGCCAGTAAACCCATGTGAGGGTACTGACCCAAGATGACTCACCAGGAAAACACACGTGAACAATGAAATGCTAGTACACGTCCACCAGACAGCAGCACCAAGTGTTGTTGAGAAGGTGGAGCCACTGAAACTCTCGTGTGCTGCTGGTGAGAAAAGTTCTTTGGCAGTGCCTACGAAAGCTGAAAGCATATGCTTACTCTGGGATCCAGCATTCCACTTCTGGGCAGAATCCAACAGAAATGAGTGTTTAGATCCACTTATTTATATAGGCTTAGGTAACAGTAGGGCTTCCCTCATAGCTCAGTTGGGAGAGAATCTGCCTTCCTTGCAGGAGAGCTGGATTCAATTCCTGGGTTGGGAAGATCCCCTGGAGAAGGAAATGGCAACCCACTCCAGTATTCTTGCCTGGTAGAATCTCATGGACAGAGGAGCCTGGCAGGCTACAGTCCATGGGGTCACAGTAGTCGGACATGACTTCACAACTAAACATATGTATATACACATAGGTAACAGCATCTAAAACAGCTTTATGCATAAACTCCCAAACTGGAAACAGTCCAAATATCTATCAGTTAGTAGAATGGGTAAATAAATTATAGAATATTCATACAGTGGCCTGCCACACAGCATGAGAAAGCAAGAGCTTGTATATATACCTCAATGTGGATGGATCTGGGACAGTCAAAAGATGTCAGACTCAAAAGAATCATATTAGTAAGAGTTAGAAAGGGAAAAGTTGGACTTCCCCGTTGGTACAATGGATAAGAATCCACCTGAAGATGCAGGGGACCTGGGTTTGATCCCTGGTCCGGGAAGATTGCTCATGCACCACAGCTGCTGAGGCCACACTCTAGAGCCCTGGGGCCGCAACTAGGGAAGCTTGTGAACCCAGAGCCTGTGATCTGCTCCAGGGGAGCCGCTGCAGTGAGAAGCCTGCACGCTGCAGCCAGGGAGCACCTCCCACTCTCTGCAGCTGGAGAACGGCCACGCGGCAGCGGAGGCCCAGTGCAGCCCCAAGAAGGAAAATAAACACTTTCGTAATGGAAAAAGTAATGAAAGTAACAGAGGCCAGAATGATAGTTACTCTTGGACTTTGGGTGAATGAGGACAGCAGGGAACCCCTGAGGCTGCTGGAAATGTTTTAATACGGGGGTATGTACAGATGCAACAAGTCATCAGTGTTCCCTTAATCTTGTGCACGTCACAGAACATAACATATCAAGTTAAAAAAAAAAAAATTAAAACCTTACCAACAAGGATGTGGCCAGACCCCAGCCCCTCTCCCTGGGGGCTGCCAGAGCACACAAGGCTGATGTTTTTCTTTTTCTTACTAATAGCTCTTTACCATCCACTGTTTTATAAGTATTTTCTTCCAAGAGATATTAGCAAAATGCAGTTAGCCCTTAGTACCCATCTGACAGAGATAGGGTAAAAAGTGTCTCTGTAGACCCAGAGGGATGGTACCAGGAAGGAGGTGGGAGGGGGTTCAGGAAGGGGAACACGTGTACACCCGTGGCGGATTCATGTTGATGTATGGCAAAACCGATACAATATTGTAAAGTAATTAGCCTCCAATTAAAATAAATAAATGTATACTTAAAAAAATAGTGTCTCTGTAGTTATAGTTATAACTTCTCCGTTATACCTACGATCTCTTCGGTTTAGCCCTCCAGCACCCAAAGACTTTCTTTCTCACTCCCTGATTTCTTGACTGCAGCTTCTTACATTTTGATCACATTTGCTTCAAAGCTGGGGCTCTGTTCTAGTTCAGAACAGATTCCTAGAGTTTCCCATCAACAAAGCAATAGTCTTCAGGGCAGAAGGAAAAACTCAACCTCGCTTTCCTGCATCTGTCTCTGTCTCAGTGAGTCTGTCTGTTAGGGCACGTGGCCCGGGGAGAGGCAGCCTGGTGGCCGTCTGTCAGTCTGTCCGTCTGTCTGGCAGTCCAGGCAGGCAGGACATGTGCCCTCTCCCGGTGCCCTTCCCGTGGCATCTGGAGTGTTGGCTGCAGGAGGGGCTGACAGGGGGCCCTGAGGGGACAGAGAGAGGCCGCGAAAGCCTAAGGCAAGGCGCGTGCCCCAGAGGCCTTCATCAGTAGCTCCCGTAGACCTCAGGGAGGAGTCCCCTGCCGTCATCCCAGGCCATCAGCACTGTCTCTGGCCCACCCGCAAAGTCATCAGTAGATGGGGCAGAGTTCCGAAAAGAGCAGCACAGATGATTAAGGGCTGATGGCCTTGATTTATGCATGAAGATAAAAGGGACTCAATCTGCATAGGTTAAGGTAATGAGGATGGAGTTTTGGGGGAAGTTCTGATAACCGCCCGCATGCTAAGGCTTCATACACATCAGGGAGGGAGAGGGGAGGTGGATGATGGCTTGGAGAGAAGGTGCCCAAAGCCTGTTATTGCCATAGTTACCATCATCACCAGGGGCTGCTCCCTGCCGCCTTTGATAGAAAATGGAACGGAACGCAGCCTGCTCTCCGGGCATGGGCTGTGGTCATCGATGTTCACTGACACAGATCCAATCTGCTCACTCTTTCGTTCATCCAGAAAATAGTTCCCAAGTGCCCAGGCACAGGGAACCAGGGCTGAACAGGATGGAACGGTCCTTAGGGAAGCTGCATCTTAGGAGGGGGAGAGAAAACAAGAAACCAGAAAACCAGAAATGTCCGAGGCAGCTTCACATAATGAGGAGAGCCATGCAAACAATAAAACGTGGCAGGAAACACTAAGGAACCTCAGATAGGCTGCTGGATTGCTCTAGGTGGGGTGGCCCGGGCTCCCTGTGAGGATAGGGCCCAGCCAGGTAGAGGCACAGGGGAAGAATGTTCTGGGAGCTCCCCTGCTGGCTCAGCGGTAAAGAATTCGCCTGCCAATGCAGGGGACGCAAGTTTGATCCCTGGGTTGGAAGATCCCTTGGAGAAGGGAATGGCAACCCACTCCAGTATTGTTGCCTGGAGAATCCCATGGACAGAGGAGCCTGGCGGGCTACAGTCCATAGGGTCGCAAGGAGTCAGACATGACTTAGCAACTAAAACAGCAACAGAATGTCGTAGAAGAAGAATCAGCAAGTGCAGAGACTAGGGGCTTGAATGGATTTGGTCTGTTCCGGGGGGAGAGAATTGAATTGGGTGTGGTTGGGGAGTCACTATGGCATGGAGGAGAGACAGGCAAGTAGGGGTGAGGTCCTGAAGATCGTGTCTGTACCAGGATGAGAAAGAACCGAGCGCAGACAACCCAAGAATGTCAAATAATACAAAATGCTGTGTTTTTCTTAAAATCTGACTTGTGCTATTTTCTTTGCAGAGCTCAGCCTCCCTGATTATGCTTTTCTCACCCGAATATTAAAATTAATTTGCATTCCTGTAGCACATACCAGCTGATTGATGTAGTCAATTGACCTAGAGGTCTGTTGATTGGCAAGCAAGAGGCAGCCTAAACTGGAAAATTGGCCATACACAGTCTACATGGTGGATAAATGACATGCAGTAATTTAAAGCTGAGTTTAGATGAAATGAATAAGAACAAAACCAAACAAGAGATTGGAACTCCTAGGATCCTTTGGTCCTCCTAAGATGCCCTGAGTCTCTGAGAATCAGAAATAGCAGGTTTTTGGTCCTGCTGCCTTGCAGATAGCTCTGTTTCTAAGAAGGTATTGGGGAGGGGGATAAAAATGTATGCCAATTACTCACCAGGAGCTACAAAATGTATTGATTTGATCAACGCTACGTCCTGAGAAGTTGCAGGGATGGTTAAAACACTGTCTCTCTGTAGGTTGGTGAGTTCTGAGGCCTCTGTTTAAACAACCTCCAGACCCTTCTTTGCCTGAAGAAGAGAAAATCCCCAAATGATCTTGAGCCCCCTTTCCCACACCGCCTGGGAAACACACAGAGGGCACATTGCTAACACACACGTGTGTTTCTCAGCCCATCTGCCCTGTCTGTCGGTTGTTCTCGCACCAGCTGGGGCTGTTTCCCATGAGGGTTCCCCGCTTAGCATGAGGGTGTATGACTTACATGCCTCATCACTGTGAGTTTTTAACGTGTCTGTGTCCCCACCAATTATCTGTGGGCTCCTTGAAGGTAGAAATGAGGCTGTTAGCAGAGACGTCGGGGTACAGGGGAGGAAGTGGCACCACGGTATTGTCACGGGGGATTCTGTTCACGCAGGGCCCAGCCTCAGGGGCCTGTGTTGACTGGCCCTGCTCCCCTGGCTAACGGTTCCCGCCCCTCTGCTCTGCTCCAGGGATGACTGCGATCCCATGTGCCTGTCTGGGCATCTTCCTGGGCGGTCTCCTGGTGAAGAAACTCAGCCTGTCTGCCCTCGGGGCCATTCGGATGGCCATGCTCGTCAACCTGGTGTCCACCGCTTGCTACGTCTCCTTCCTCTTCCTGGGCTGTGACACGGGCCCTGTGGCTGGGGTTACTGTTCCCTATGGAAACTCGTAAGTCTCAGAAAGGTCACACACACCCACACACACACACCCACACACACACACACACACACCCCTGCCCCACCATCCCCTGCCTGCCCAGGGATACCAAGACCCTCTCTCCGGGGTCAGTTAATGGAGCCTGCTTCGTCCCTAGTGACCCTGACCCGGAAGTTGATGATGCCTCTGCATCTTCCGTCCAGTGTTGAAGGATATATGTGAACCTTCTGGGTGGGGAGGACAGAATTCCACTTAAAGGCTGTCTCCCAGCACGGCCAGGGGAGCACTGGGGAGACAGGTAGACGCTCACTCCCCAGAGGATTCAGGTGCCTATTTTTGGCATTTGATTTTAGGAATGAGGTGAAGATAGAAAATTAAAAATAGGTTTGATTTTAAAATTCAGCTTATAATACAAGAGAGAAGTGTGTGTGTCCGACTCTTTGCCACCCCAAGGATTACAGCCTTCCAGGCTCCTCTGTTCATGGGGATTCTCCAGGCAAGAATGCTGGAATGGCTTGCCATTTCCTTCTCCAGGAGATCTTCCCAACCCAGGGGTCAAACCCAGGTCTCCTGCATTGCGGGTGGATTCTTACAGTCTGAGCCACCAGGGAAGTCTGTGAAATAGAAGAGACTTCAGCAGTTCCTAAACAATAAGAAGCTATCATCAGACTCACATAGTAGTCGCAGGGTCCAACCCATGTTAAGTGTGGGGTTGGGGAGGAGGAGAGAAGGGAGGGAAGAAAGGACGGAATTTAGCTCTTACAGGACATCTCATTTCCTGTCTATTATCCTAAGACTTTGAACTGAAGCTGAATCAGGCTTGTCCTTAGAGGGCATTATGGAGAGTCCTTATATGTCCAGTACCAACGGCTGGTCCTTCTTCTACACGAGCCTCTGGGAGTCCAGTCTGGAGCATCAGGGCTGCAGCATGGCTGGCCCGCAGGATACCAGTTCCTCTCCACACCAGTCTCCCCCGAGCAGGCCACCAGGCTTCCTCCTGACCTTAAGTCATACTGAGCCAGGCTCGTCTGCCACCCTGCGGGGTCAGACAGGCAGGAAGGAAGCGCACTGGCCCAGGCATCCTCTGTGTATCCATGCACAGTCCAGACACCAGCACCCTTCCTTCCCTGCACACCCTGGCCACGGTGGCCACTGTGACCCCAGAGGGCAGGGGGCTGTCCATGGGGATCCAGAAGAAGATGGCCTTACTCTGATGGATTCCACCTCTCCTCTCTTTTCCAGCTCAACACCTGGCTCGGCCCTGGACCCCTACTCGTCCTGCAATAAAAACTGTGAATGCCAAACCGATTCCTTCACTCCAGTGTGCGGGGCAGACGGCATCACCTACCTGTCTGCCTGCTTTGCTGGCTGCAGCAGCACGGTATTGCTGATTTTCTGACGGGATGGGATGGGGCAGGGGAGCACAGCCAGCCGGAGTAGCTTAAAACCCCAGGTCAGGCGCAAGAGTGGGCAACCACATGTGTCCTGTGGCTTATGTCCCTGCCTTGTGAACTGTCTCAGCCTCTGCCCTGCTCTGGTGGAGAGTTCTCCATCAGAAGGATAGGAGGCCTGCCAGGCCATCCAGCTGCTTTGCGCTAAATCAAATAGGTTTCCAAAAAGTGTCACTGAGCAATTTTAACAGAGAGTAAAAATTCAAAGGAAGCTGTATGGAGCCAGAGGAAAAGATTATGGTTCAAAGCTAGGAACAGGATGACACCACAGGTAATGAGTTCCCCATCAACAGAAGTATGTAAAGAAAGGTTGGAACCATTTATCAGGGAAGACCTCTTCCATACCTGAGACTATGCAATGCTAATTCAGCATCTTCTCTACTCGATTCCCTTTGCCTTTATCTTCTCAGCTAGATGCCTCCCACCTTTTTCCATCTTGCCACTATCATTTCTTTCCGTTTGCTTTTTTGTTCTTGTGTTTGTTTGGGGGTTTTTCCTTCTCAACATGAATTATACAGTTGACTCTCAACCTGCATGCAACTTTCCACATTCTCTGCATGAAAACCTGAGACTATGGGACTGGTCCCCTAGTCCTGCTGACCCCGCCTTGTACCTGCCCTTCTGCATCCACACTCCACTGCCCTGCTGCAGGCCCTCCTCTTCTTTCACTTAGACCAGTGTGGTAGTTGCCTCCCTGGCCTCGCAACTCAGGATGGGCCCCTGCTGGTCTGTCTTCTCCGTTGTAGCCAGAATGATTTCTGTAATATTGCATGTTGTTCAGTTGCTCAGTCATGCCTGACTTTTTGGACCCATGCACGGCAGCACACCAGGCTTCCCTGTCCTTCACTATCTCCCAGATTGTGTTCGTATCACGTCCATTGGGTCAATAATGCTACCCAGCCATCTCATCCTCTGCTGTCCCCTTCTCCTCTGGCCTTCAATCTTTCCCAACATCAGGGTCTTTTCCAATGAGTTGGCTCTTCGCATCAGGTGGTCAAAGTATTGGAGCTTCAGCATCAGTCCTTCCAGTGAATGTTTAGTGTTGATGGTTTGGGCTCCTTGCTGTCCATAGCATGATGTATGAATATATCTCCTAATATTGGGCCATCCTTGCATCCTGGAATGAATTTCACTGTTTTGCTTTGTTTTCAGCCATGCCAATGGCTGGCAGGATCTTAGTTCCCAGACTAGGGGCTGAAAGCACAGAGTCCTAACCACTGGACTGCCAGTTGTTCAGTTCCTAAGTAGCACTGCACCGGACCCTTTCTGGTCAGTTAGAAGATAACGTCTAGGCACTGAATCGGGTTTCTATCTTCAGCACATGTCTGTCCTCTGCCATGCTCTGCAGCTGTGCTTGCTTTCAGGTTGGGTATTCCGCTTTCCCCATACAACTTGGGTCTTTTCCTACTTCCTCCTCCAGTCTGACAACTCCTACTCATCCATCAATACCCTACTCAAATGCCCCCTCCTCTGTGAAGCCATCCCTGCCCTCCTTTATCTTTGAGCTTCTTGCCTCTGCAGTCTTGGTACCTGTCTCTCCTGGAGGCACCTTTCTCGTTTCACTGCAGTGATCTGTTAAAAGGGTTTGTCATCTGCCCTGACCTGTGAGTTTCCTAAGTGAGCCCTGGCGCCCACAAGTGTTCTGTAAATGTCTGGAGATGCAGAGATGGAAAGAAACACAAGAAGGCTTGAGTGGCTGCTTTCAAGGAACTTAGAGCTGATATCATTTGTTTCTCCCCTTTGCTTATTGTGTGTCTTTTGGGAGCAGCTATTTCATTGAAGGAAGAAAACTGTATCATTTGTTTTCATTTCCAAAGACCTCATTTTTCCTTACATTTAACATTTAGATCCTTGGCCAGTTATTAACATTTTTATACAGAGAAAATAAATCACCCTCGGGTGGAGGGGGCAAGGACTGATTTTTTTTAAAGTAGATGATAAGGCAGTTTCCTTAAGTGGGTAGAAATGAATTTTTAAAAAGAGATGGGACCTTGAAAATGGTTAAAATAAAAGTACAAGCTATTTTTTTTTCATGACAACAATTTCATTAACTCTTTAATATCTAAAAGCTATACTATAAATCAAGTTTGGTTACTGTGCTGTGATAAGAATGACATTGACTCAGTATAGGCTAGTGTCCTGAGACCAAAGCAGTCTATTCCAGAGCATTCTCTGACCAAAAAAAGGTCTAAAAAATGTGTGTCTCCTGTTCTTCCCTGGACGAGAGGCTTATTGAATAAGAGCTTAATCAGGCCCAGGTTTGCTTCTGGCTGCTGAAGCAGCAAGCTGTGGAATGCAATTATCAACAGAGGGCAAGCATCTCTGATTCCGTCTGGACATACATGGTTTATTCCCCAGACACCTGCCTCTTCTTCACAGCACCAGAGGCCTCATATTGTCTGCCAGGGTGCAGGTGATGCAGAGAGGTGATACCCCCTGCAATTACAAGGCAGAGAATGAGAAAGTCCCGGGGCTGGGGTGGGAGTTACACTCTCCCCACAGAGGCTGGCCTCTGGATGCCTTGTCTTCCAGTGGGTGGACAAGGGCTTTAGGGTCACAGAGCTATGTGTACCCTGGAAAGGGGCTTTTGTGAAAGTTCAGCCCTAAAAATAACCACGACCCTGAAACTTGCAACACTGGCAAGCTCCTCTGAGAGCCTGTGTGGGCCAGGTGACAGGGCCTTTCACAGGTCACTCGTGGTCCCAGGTCAGAGGAATCTCAGGCCATCAAGCAAAAAGGAGCAAAAAGCAATTTCAAAATGCTTTCAAATATTTTGAGAAAATGCCAAAAGGGTGGATTATATTCCTGAGATGTTTACTCCCTCTTCCTCTCCCCTTCTTGTCTGCATGCTCCCTCCGAAAACTCTTCCTCAAGCTAGAGGTTTCTTCATCCCTCTTTCCCCCTTCTGTATTTTTCCACCTGCATCCGCTGGAGTCCGCTCCCAGTGTGGGCACAGCCATTCTGTCACCCGTACCCCCGGCCCCGTGTGTATTATCTCACTCATCCTCACAACAACCTTGGAAGAACGTGTTATCCCCTGATTACAGAGGAATCCTTGCCCAAGGTCACATAGATGGCGGTGGCGCCGGCGTTGGAATGCAGGGTCTGCTGGACAGCAGTCTCACTGTCTTCCCCGGCCCTCTGACTTCTCTCTTTAGTATGCCTGCCTTTTCCGCCAGCTGAAAGGAGCTCTCCATATGTGCGCACCACGGTTGGAATCCTGTACCTTCACGCTCTGACCCTGCTGCCTCTCCAACCTCAGCCCCCCACTCCACACCCATCTTGAAGAACCACTGACACACTCGGACTTCTTGGGGTGCCCCCTGCGTGCCCAGCTCTCTTTTACCTCTGGACCTCTGTGCATGCTGTTTATCAGGGCAGGTCTTCCCCTAAGCCCTTGACAGTCCTTAACACATCCTTATCCACAGCTGAGAAGCCTCCTCGCACCTCCTCACTGCTTCCGAGGCTGCTCTGACCACCCCCCACCCCCACCGTTCCCCGCAGAAGCCTCAGCACCTCTATCCCTGCTCCACCAGACCGGCTGGCCCATGTTCGCCTGCATCTCCATCACTTGCCCATCACTAGGCACCCACATCCAGAAATGAGGTTCTGCTGTGGACCCTTGCACTCCCAGTGTTAGCCACGGCTCTGATAAAGGCCCTGGGCTTTTGCATGCCTGGTTGGCAACTGTGCCAACCTCAGCGTGCCTCAGGGAGACTCAGGTGCTAATACCACAGCTGGCAGGCAGGTAGGCTGGCCACTGTAGATTCCAATACCAAACACCTCATCTGTGCTCGTCTCTCCCCACTTGACAGCTTCCATCCAGACCTGTGAAAATCCCCCCTAACTCAATTAGACATGAATAAATCACCGACAAAATCACTCTGATTGTTAGGAGATATGGTTCGTGTTAGCGGTTTCCTGATATCAGACTTTCCTTCCTGCCCTGGTTTGAGGTTTTGTGTTTTGTTGTCTGATCTCATTTCTCCTTGAGTGATAGCAATGGAAGTTTCCAGAATTGCATTTAATATACAATCTCTAATTCTCATTGCACGTGCCCAGGAGTGGTGATGGAAAAGATGGCAACTTAATTTTCTAAGCTTCCTTTGGCAGGAATATATTGTCCAGATTGTTTCTGCCCCTTTCACTCCCAGAAGTAATTATTCCAACAGAAAGCATGTTGGGAGCTGCTGATTGACTGCTGGAAGTTGTATCCTTCTGATGTACTGAATAATTGACTTAGAAAAAGGCTTCTATCAGCCACCAGCGGAATGTTCAAAGTCAGTACAAGTCCGGCACAGCAGCTTGTGGGGGGCTAAGGATAGGCGACTCATCTGTGCCCCGCTCCAGGCCACAGGGATTTATCGAGCACAGGTTTGAACAGAGCTCGAGTAGGTGCTATGGCAGGGAGGGGATGTGGCTACCCCATCTTGGATGCGTGCAGGGGGCTCCCTGTTCAGGACGGCCGGCGTGTCTCAGGGCTGGCCTTCATCCACAGGGAATGCGTGGGTGTTTGCCTGGAGGATAAGATGCCATGCCCGAGTGTGAGCGTGAGTGTGAGCACAGGATGATGGGGAGGCTTGAACCTGGTGACTCAGGCAGAGCTTTGGTTCGGAGTTAGGGAAGAGGAGAATCTAGAGGGAGGGGCCTGATATCCCTCTGAGCTGCAGCTCCATCCCTCCCCTGGGCTCTGCCCACACCTCCCCCTCGGGATGCTGGAGCAGGGAGTGAGCCTGGTGCTCCCCAAAATGCAGCCCTTTCCCCGCCCCTCGGCAGGAGACCATTGCAGGTTACCGGGGCGAAGGGTGGACAGAGGTCTCGCTTTCATCGCAGAGTTTCCTCCATGACCATTATCCTTCAGCCAGTGACCCTGCCAGGGAACAAGCTAGTGCGTTTCTTCTTGCAGTGTTCCGATTTCCCCTCTGCCTAGAGGCACATGGGTTGCTGCTGATGCTCTTTGTGACAGGCTCTGAGGTCTTCACCTGGAAATACTGGCTGGGGTTGGGCTAGTGAGGTGAAGAGATTCTAAGCTGCAAAAAGACAGTAATAAATGACAGCAGAAGGTCTGAGGAACTTCGCTGAATCGTAAAAAGATCCCGTGAAAGTCTAGGACACGTGGGAGTGTGTTACCATTCAAAGGAAGACGTGCCAGCTATTGTACTGTCTTGGGCCTCTGCCACCTGGGGCATCAGGAAGAAGCAGGGGAGGACGCTGCGCGTGTCGGCACTCGCCCTGACCCCCTTCTAAACTACAGGACTCAGGTCCTACCTTTCGTAGAAATTGCCATCAGTTCCTGCTTGCTGTTGTTTAGTCGCTAAGTCCTGTTCGACTCTTTGAGACCCCATGGACTGTAGCCCGTCAGGCTCCTCTGTCCATGGGGTTTCCCAGGCAAGAACGCTGGAGTGGGTTGTCATGCCCTCCTCCGGGGATCTTCCCAACCCAGGGATCGAACCTACGTGTCCTGTGTTGGCAGGTGGATTCTTTACCACTGCGCCGCCAGCGAAGCCCTTTTGTCCTCGTGCCTGAATACATCTCAGAAAGAAAACCAAATCAGTATTTCAGGATGTTGAGAAAGAAGCATTCAAGTTTTCACAGGCTCGAAATACAAAGAACATCATCACCCCCTTGTCTGTCCCCTTAGTGAAGTCAGTGAAGTTGCTCAGTCGTGTCCGACTCTTTGCAATCCCACGGACTGTAGTCCACCAGGCTCCTCCATCCATGGAATTTTCCAGGCAAGAGTACTGGTGTGGGTTGCCATTTTAGAAATGTCATTTTCAACCTAGAGATTAGTTTTACTTGTGCAATTAGTAGAATTGATCCCTCAGTATTGAACACAGAGGGAAAAAGCCCAAACAAAAACAACTTTATTTGCCAGATACTTCAGAAACACTACTGAGGAATATTTTGTACGTGTAATATGAGCTGTCAAAATAGCATGCTAATGATTTCCTCCATCAATGGGAAAATGAATCCTAGCTTCGAGAGAGTCATTTTTCTATTTTTATGGTCTACAGCTTTATTGTAATTATTTATCCCCATCATTGCATGTGAATAGAGACATTTCTCAATTTAAATTAATGGCTGGATGTAGAACAAGAGTAGAATTTTCAGTGCCTGTGCTCTTCTTCTTCTGGAGTTTTTAAATTTTTTTGAATAGATGGTACATTTGTGTGGCTCAAGAACCAGGAAGTATAAACAGGAGGGAGTGGGAGCTCCTCCTCTCCATTACTCTCTCCTGTTCCCCCGCTGTTCAGTCCACGACTCTGCCCATTAGGTAAATACTATTATTAGTTTCTTGTATATGCTCCTGGGTTTTTATGCATATTCCAGGTATTATTCTGTAGCTTGTTTGTTTACTGTTTGTCATCATTTTTGCTGTTTTAATCGGAGGATAATTGCTTTACAATGTTACATTAGTCTCTGCTGCACAATAGCGTGAATCAGTTATATGTGCACATATACCCCCTCCCTTCCACCCCCGCCCCACCCTCCAGGCATCACAGAGCACCAGCTGAGCTCCCTGTGCCATGCAGCAGGTTCTCACTAGCTATCTGGTTTACACACAATAATGTATATATGTCAATGCTACTTTCTCAATAGCTTATTCGTTTATATTTAATTGAGGTATAGTTGATTTCAAGTTGTGTTTATTTTCAGTAAAGTGTACAGAAAAAGTACACGGAAAACGTGTGCATATATTTAGTTCCTTATGCTGAACAGGAGGTCCTTGTTGGTTATCTGTTTTGTACTGTAGCTTGTTACTTGTGGGGTTTTTTTGTTGTTAATAGTTTATCATGGAGTTTTTTCATGTTAGTGTGTAAGAAACACGCTGACACCTTTTTTACAGCTGCATAATTTTCCATTGTGTGAGCCTACTGGAGTGTATCTAACCAACCCCTATTGATGGGCATTCAGGTGAATGAAAACTTTAGCTCTTGCAGGCATGGTTGTGACTGGAATTGGACTTATGTCATTCTATGCCCGGGCAAGTCTGCCTGTAGGATACATTCTCGTAGAATTTCCGAGCAAATCCCTCCCTGTTCGCCAGGTCCACCACCACTGCTTCCCAGTCTTGTCAGGCCAGCTCCTCTGTGCGTAGTGGGGCCATCTAGTTATCACTGAGATCTCTCAGGGCAGGAAAGCCTGGTCCTGCCACCCCATGCACGGTACCAGGCAGAGACTCCAGCTCTCACATAGTTCTCCTCCAGAGAATGGCAGCCTGGGAAGACGTTCCTTTGCCAGGCAGATGGAAAACCAGACATTTGCCAGGTCAGGGATGGTAAACTCCTCTCCTGGAGCCTAATGTGCTTTCTTCATAGTTAAATATATTGGGGGCCACCAAGGACAGCATGAGGGGGCTGCCGCTTTATGCAGGATGTGACCATCTGCAGGCAGCTGCCAAGGTCCACCTGCATTCTGGACTGATGTACACACAGGGGGAGAATCAGATCCCCACCATCGAGCCTCTCCTTCCCTCATACCCAGGTTGTGGCTGTTCAGCCGCTCAGTCATGTCCGACTCTTTGCAACCCCGTAGACTGCAGCGCGCCAGGCTTCCCAGTGCGTTGCTGTCTCCCAGAGTTTGCTCTGACTCATGTGCACTGAGTCTGTGCTGCCCAGGTTGTCTCTGCATTTTCAGGCTTCCCAGTGGTTGGGGCTCTCGCAGGTCTCAATTAACCTGCGTACCTGGTCAACACCAGCAAAGGCCTGTCCTACTCCTCCCTGCTCACTTGGGATCGTAGGGTGAAGCCCCAGTGCTGGAAAGTCCTCTCTTCCAATTATGCACCCTGGGATAATTATTTCCACCACACTGGGACATCTGAAGGGAAGTTTCTAGATCGATCTGCAGTCTCTTGTATCACCTGGGCCCAAATAAAGGACCTTTTCCATCCCTTGCCATCGGACTTAAGCTTAACATTTACCCTTGGATTCTCTGTGGGCAGGGTCCTAGGAATGTTCCAGCCTGTATCCTAGGCCTTGGGACCACCTGCGTTTTCTGTTCATCCTGTCGAATTGACTCTTGTAACCAAGAGGGAAACCCATCCAAGTTCCCACTCAGATCACTAGTGCTTACCTCCTCCCCAGCCTCTTTCACAGCTCCTCTCAAATGGGGTTAATCTGAATAAATGAGTACAGAGTTGCCTAGGTCCTTTGGGAGGGACCCATCCATTTTCAGGGGGCTTCCCAGGTGGCCAGTGGGTAAAGAATCCACCTGCAAAGCAGGAGACATGGGTTTGATCCCTGGGTCAGGAAGATTCTCTGGAGGAGGGCATGGCAAGCCACTCTAGTTTTCTTGCCTGGAGAATCCTATGGACAGAGGAGGCTGGTGGGCCACAGTCCATGGAGTCTCAAAGAGTCGGACAGGAATGAAGTGACTGAGCATGCACACACATCCATTTCCAGCTTCTCTCCTTGGCACCAGGGCAAGCCAGTATCGTCACTGGTCACGGACCCATTCTCCCCTCTCCTAGCGCCTATAGCCCAACAAGTGCCTCATTTCTGTCCGGCCACCCCAGCCTGCCCTGGGTCCATTCTTGTCCCATTCTCCCTGGCTCTGTGCGCTCACCCCTCCCCTTGCCTTGGCTGCACATCCCAGGATGGCTTGGCCCCGCCGTTCACTCACACCATTCACGGGATCGTGCCTTTCTGGACACGTTCGCCTCACCTGGACCATATGGACTGGGTAGTCGCGGAGATAAAGGCATCTTATTTCTGTACCATTCCAGTAGGGCCACGATCACGGCCCGATCAAGGGAAGCCCCTCTTCAGAAGGGGATTTTCACATCTCAGAGCAGAGGAGGTCCAGGCAGTTTCCTCTTATGGTGAATGGAATACAGTTGAGCCACAGCCTAGGTGCAGAACAGAAATCTAAGACTGGGTGAAGGTCCCAATTACAAAGTACTCGTTAAACTAAACAGAGTTCACCAGTCACACAGTTCATTCAGAGGGCTGATCACATCACAGTCCTAAAGGCTACGGGAGTCAGAACTCAGTTCCTGGGGTCTAAGCCAGCCCCTTATGGATGGGCCTGTTTCCTGTTTATACCTGAGCACTCTCTGAGTCCACGTGGTTCTAAGGACCCCAGCCCCAAATCTCTTTTTTCTCATAGGCTATAGGAGGGACCAAAGAGAGAAGGATGGGGGTGGTCTGAACTAGGGCAGGGTTTGAGAGATGTTTTGTCTTTGCTGTTTAGTTGTTTGAAGTGAAGTTGCTCAGTCGTGTCCGACTCTTTGCGACCCCATGGACTGTAGCCTACCAGGCTCCTCCCTCCATGGGATTCTCCAGGCAAGAGTACTGGAGTGGGGTGCCATTGTTTTGGATATGGTAAAATGCACGGACCTTGAGGGTTCATTCATTCATTCACTGAGTCATTCATTCAATACTGTCCTCTCAAGCTATGGATAAGTCAGGAATTGAAACCACAGTGGTTTCTGTCTTTATTAGCCTTACGGTCACGAGGAGGCTTTGACATAGGAGTACGGGGGAGGTCAAGAATTTACCATTGCGTTTCTATAGAGTTTGTCATTTCTAAGGTAAGAGAAGTGGAGGGAAAGGAGATGAGGGCTGGAAGTATATATATCTGTCAGAGTTTAGTCAGGAAAACAGCACCCACATGTCTTGGAAGTACAGGGTTTAGTATAGGAAATAGAACTTATGTAGCGTGGCGGAGTTGAGGAATTGGGATCCAGAAGAAGTGAGATAAAGGACTGGAGAAAAGTCACCACACCCCCAGAAGTATCAGTTCAGGTGGGCAAGGCTGAGGCTTATGGGAAATTCCCCAGAAGCTGTGCCCAGGGGGCTGCTCAGTGAGATGAAGGGGGTACTCAGGGATGTCAGCAAGACTACATCCAGGTCAGTAGAAGTGGGCACAGGGCCTCTGTTGTCAGCAGGGTGGTCAGAAAAAAAGGTGGGTGCATGCAGGGATGGTAGGGCCAACCGGCTCCTTCTGGGCACCTCCGCATTTGTCTGTCCCCATGTCTGACCATCTGAGAGTAATAGCCCCTGCCTCACTTACAAATCTCTTCTGTGTTTCCTCTGGTCCAGCTCTCATCGTGCAGGGAAGGGAATCCTAAGGAGATGGTTCCCCACTCTGGACAGTAGAGTAGTGCCAAGATGCCAGTGCAGAATCCCGTACAGGATGCTCATCCTGGAGTTAGTTCTGATGTCTCAGCATGTTCAGAGGCTTAGGAAGGGGCATCCCGGGAGGGTCTGGGATGGGTGTGAGTTAGAGATAAACCTTAGGAGAGTCATCAGAAAGCATGTGCGCGCATGCTCAGTTGCTCAGTCGTGTCCGACTCCGCGTGACCCTGTGGACTGGAGCCCTCCAGGCTCCTCTGATTCTCCAGGCAAGAATCCTGGAGTGGCTTGTCATACCCTCTTCCTGGCCCAGGGATTGAACCCATACCTCTTAAGGTCTCCCGCATTGGCAGACAGGTTCTTTATCACTAGCACCAGCTGGGGAGCTCCATCAGAAAGCACACGGATGTAACACAATCTAGGGAAAAGTGCAGGGGCGAGAAGGGAAGAGAATCTGGACCACAGCCCCAAGGAGCTCTGGCATTTTCAAGTAGGAGATGGGGCAGGTGCCAGCAAGCAAAATGCAAAAGGGAAAAAGGAAACCAGAGAGTGAGCCGTGGAAGCCACAAAGGCAGTGGGTCGCAGGCACGCACTCAAGGGGCTCCAGGGAGAGAAGAGTGGATGGAGGGGTCGTCTGTGGAGGTCGCTGGTGAGCTCAGCTGATCTGATCGCTGCATGTAGGAATCTAAGCTGGCTGGAGTGAGTCGAGAGCGTGGAGGCAGTGAGCATGAACAGCTGGAAAAGTTTAGCTTCAGCGTTCAGGGTGTGGGGAGAGGAAGGATCAGTTTCCTCTCCTCAGAAGAGAGGGAAGTGGCATTTTCAATTTGAGTTGAGGAGAAGCCCTTGTTTGTTATTCAGTCAGTAAATCATGTCTGACTCTTTGCAACCCCATGGACTGTAGCATACCACGCTTGCCTGTCCTGCTTTATCTCCCGGAGTTTGTTCAAACTCATGTCCATCGAGTCGGTGATGCCATCCAACCATCTCATCCTGTTGCCCCTTCTCCTCCTGCCCTCAGTCTTTTTTTTTTTTTTTTACTTTTAATTTTTTTTATTTTTTAAAGTTTTTTATTTTTTAAATTTTAAAATCTTTAATTCTTACATGCATTCCCAAACATGAACCCCCCTCCGACCTCCCTCCCCATAACATCTCTCTGGGTCGTCCCCATGAACCAGCCCCAAGCATGCTGTATCCTGTGTCAGACATAGACTGGCGATTTAATTCTTACATGATAGTATACATGTTAGAATGCCATTCTCCCAAATCATCCCACCCTCTCCCTCTCCCTCTGAGTCCAAAAGTCCATTATACCCATCTGTGTCTTTTTTCCTGTCGTGCATACAGGGTCGTCATTGCCATCTTCCTAAATTCCATATATATGTGTTAGTATACAGTATTGGTGTTTTTCTTTCTGGCTTACTTCACTCTGAATAATCGGCTCCAGTTTCATCCATCTCATCAGAACTGATTCAAATGAATTCTTTTTAACAGCTGAGTAATACTCCATTGTGTATATGTACCACGGCTTTCTTATCCATTCATCTGCTGATGGACATCTAGGTTGTTTCCATGTCCTGGCTATTATAAACAGTGCTGCGATGAACATTGGGGTACATGTGTCTCTTTCCATTCTGGTTTCCTCGGTGTGTATGCCCAGCAGTGGGATTGCTGGGTCATAAGGTAGTTCTATTTGCAATTTTTTAAGGAATCTCCACACTGTTCTCCATAGTGTCTGTACTAGTTTGCATTCCCACCAACAGTGTAGGAGGGTTCCCTTTTCTGCACACCCTCTCCAGCATTTATTGCTTGCAGATTTTTGGATCGCAGCCATTCTGACTGGTGTGAAGTGGTACCTCATTGTGGTTTTGATTTGCATTTCTCTAATAATAAGTGATGTTGAGCATCTTTTCATGTGTTTGTTAGCCATCCGTATGTCTTCTTTGGAGAAATGTCTATTTAGCTCTTTGGCCCATTTTTTGATTGGGTCGTTTATTTTTCTGGAATTGAGCTGCATAAGTTGCTTGTATATTTTTGAGATTAGTTGTTTGTCAGTTGCTTCATTTGCTATTATTTTCTCCCATTCAGAAGGCTGTCTTTTCACCTTGCTTATATTTTCCTTTGTTGTGCAGAAGCTTTTAATTTTAATTAGATCCCATTTGTTTATTTTTGCTTTTATTTCCAGAATTCTGGGAGGTGGATCATAGAGGATCCTGCTGTGATGTATGTCGGAGAGTGTTTTGCCTATGTTCTCCTCTAGGAGTTTTATAGTTTCTGATCTTACATTTAGATCTTTAATCCATTTTGAGTTTATTTTTGTGTGCGGTGTTAGAAAGTGATCTAGTTTCATTCTTTTACAAGTGGTTGACCAGTTTTCCCAGCACCACTTGTTAAAGAGATTGTCTTTACTCCATTGTATATTCTTGCCTCCTTTGTCAAAGATAAGGTGTCCATATGTGTGTGGATTTAAGTCTGGGCTTTCTATTTTGTTCCATTGATCTATATGTCTGTCTTCGTGCCAGTACCATACTGTCTTGATGACTGTGGCTTTGTAGTAGAGCCTGAAGTCAGGCAAGTTGATTCCTCCAGTTCCATTCTTCTTTCTCAAGATTGCTTTGGCTATTCGAGGTTTTTTGTATTTCCATACAAATCTTGAAATTGTTTGTTCTAGTTCTGTGAAAAATGTGGCTGGTAGCTTGATAGGGATTGCATTGAATTTGTAAATTGCTTTGGGTAGTATACTCATTTTCACTATATTGATTCTTCCGATCCATGAACATGGTATATTTCTCCATCTATTAGTGTCCTCTTTGATTTCTTTCATCAGTGTTTTATAGTTTTCTATATATAGGTCTTTAGTTTCTTTAGGTAGATATATTCCTAAGTATTTTATTCTTTTCGTTGCAATGGTGAATGGAATTGTTTCCTTAATGTCTTTTTTTACTTTCTCATTATTAGTGTATAGGAATGCAAGGGATTTCTGTATGTTGATTTTATATCCTGCAACTTTACTATATTCATTGATGATCTCTAGTAATTTTCTGGTGGAGTCTTTAGGGTTTTCCATGTAGAGGATCATGTCATCTGCAAACAGTGAGAGTTTTACTTCTTCTTTTCCAATTTGGATTCCTTTTATTTCTTTTTCTGCTCTGATTGCTGTGGCCAAAACTTCCAGAACTATGTTGAATAGTAGCGGTGAAAGTGGACACCCTTGTCTTGTTCCTGACTTTAGGGGAAATGCTTTCAATTTTTCACCATTGAGGATAATGTTTGCTGTGGGTTTGTCATAGATAGCTTTTATTATGTTGAGGTATGTTCCTTCTATTCCTGCTTTCTGGAGAGTTTTTATCATAAATGGATGTTGAATTTTGTCAAAGGCCTTCTCTGCATCTATTGAGATAATCATATGGTTTTTATTTTTCAATTTGTTAATGTGGTGAATTACATTGATTGATTTGCAGATATTGAAGAATCCTTGCATCCCTGGGATAAAGCCCACTTGGTCATGGTGTATGATCTTTTTAATGTGTTGTTGGATTCTGATTGCTAGAATTTTGTTGAGGATTTTTGCATCTCTGTTCATCAGTGATATTGGCCTGTAGTTTTCTTTTTTTGTGACATCTTTGTCAGGTTTTGGTATTAGGGTGATGGTGGCCTCATAGAATGAGTTTGGAAGTTTACCTTCCTCTGCAATTTTCTGGAAGAGTTTGAGGAGGATAGGTGTTAGCTCTTCTCGAAATTTTTGGTAGAATTCAGCTGTGAAGCCATCTGGACCTGGGCTTTTGTTTGCTGGAAGATTTCTGATTACAGTTTCAATTTCCGTGCTTGTGATGGGTCTGTTAAGATTTTCTATTTCTTCCTGGTTCAGTTTTGGAAAATTGTACTTTTCTAAGAATTTGTCCATTTCTTCCACGTTGTCCATTTTATTGGCATACAACTGCTGATAGTAGTCTCTTATGATCCTTTGTATTTCTGTGTTGTCTGTTGTGATCTCTCCATTTTCATTTCTAATTTTATTGATTTGATTTTTCTCTTTTTGCTTCTTGATGAGTCTGGCTAGTGGTTTGTCAATTTTATTTATCCTTTCAAAGAACCAGCTTTTGGCTTTGTTGATTTTTGCTATGGTCTCTTTTGTTTCTTTTGCATTTATTTCTGCCCTAATTTTTAAGATTTCTTTCCTTCTACTAACTCTGGGGTTCTCCAATTCTTCCTTTTCTAGTTGCTTTAGTTGTAGAGTTAGGTTATTTATTTGACTTTTTTCTTGTTTCTTGAGGTATGCCTGTATTGCTATGAACTTTCCTCTTAGCGCTGCTCTTATAGTGTCCCACAGGTTTTGGGTTGTTGTGTTTTCATTTTCATTAGTTTCTATGCATATTTTGATTTCTTTTTTGATTTCTTCTGTGATTTGTTGGTTATTCAGAAGTGTGTTGTTCAACCTCCATATGTTGGAATTTTTAATAGTTTTTCTCCTGTAATTGAGATCTAATCTTAATGCATTATGGTCAGAAAAGATGCTTGGGATGATTTCTTTTTTTTTTAATTTATCAAGTTTAGATTTATGGCCCAGGATGTGATCTATCCTGGAGAAGGTTCCATGAGCACTTGAAAAAAAGGTGAAATTCATTGTTTTGGGGTGAAATGTCCTATAGATATCAATTAGGTCTAACTGATCTAATGTGTCATTTAAAGTTTGCGTTTCTTTGTTAATTTTCTGTTTAGTTGATCTGTCCATAGGTGTGAGTGGGGTATTAAAGTCTCCCACTATTATTGTGTTATTGTTGATTTCCCCTTTCATACTTGTTAGCATTTGTCTTACATATTGTGGTGCTCCTATATTGGGTGCATATATATTTATAATTGTTATATCTTCTTCTTGGATTGTTCCTTTGATCATTATGTAGTGGCCTTCTTTGTCTCTTTTCACAGCCTTTGTTTTAAAGTCTATTTTATCGGTTATGAGTATTGCCACTCCTGCTTTCTTTTGGTCTCTATTTGCGTGGTATATCTTTTTCCAGCCCTTCACTTTCAGTCTGTATGTGTCCCTTGTTTTGAGGTGGGTCTCTTGTAAGCAGCATATAGAGGGGTCTTGTTTTTGTATCCATTCGGCCAGTCTTTGTCTTTTGGTTGGGGCGTTCAACCCATTTACGTTTAAGGTAATTATTGATAAGTATGATCCCGTTACCATTTACTTTATTGTTTTGGGTTCGGGTTTATACACCCTTTTCGTGTTTCCTGTCTAGAGAATATCCTTTAGAATTTGTTGGAGAGCTGGTTTGGTGGTGCTGAATTCTCTCAGCTTTTGCTTGTCTGTAAAGCTTTTGATCTCTCCTTCATATTTGAATGAGATCCTTGCTGGGTACAGTAATCTGGGCTGTAGGTTATTTTCTTTCATCACTTTAAGTATGTCTTGCCATTCCCTCCTGGCCTGAAGAGTTTCTATTGAAAGATCAGCTGTTATCCTTATGGGAATCCCCTTGTGTGTTATTTGTTGTTTTGCCCTTGCTGCTTTTAATATTTGTTCTTTGTGTTTGATCTTTGTTAATTTGATTAATACGTGTCTTGGGGTGTTTCGCCTTGGGTTTATCCTATTTGGAACTCTCTGTGTTTCTTGGACTTGGGTGATTATTTCCTTCCCCATTTTAGGGAAGTTTTCAACTATTATCTCCTCAAGGATTTTCTCATGATCTTTCTTTCTGTCTTCTTCTTCTGGGACTCCTATAATTCGAATGTTGGAGCGTTTCATATTGTCCTGGAGGTCTCTGAGATTGTCCTCATTTCTTTTAATTTGTTTTTCTTGTTTCCTCTCTGATTCATTTATTTCTACCATTCTATCTTCTATTTCACTAATCCTATCTTCTGCCTCCGTTATTCTACTATTTGTTGCCTCCAGAGTGTTTCTGATCTCATTTATTGCGTTATTCATTATATTTTGACTCTTTTTTATTTCTTCTAGGTCCTTGTTAAACCTTTCTTACATCTTCTCAATCCTTGTCTCTAGGCTATTTATCTGTGATTCCATTTTGATTTCAAGATTTTGGATCATTTTCACTATTAATATTCGGAATTCCTTCTCCGGTAGATTCCCTACTTCTTCCTCTTTTGTTTGGTTTGGTGGGCAACTCTCCTGTTCCTTTACCTGCTGAGTATTCCTCTGTCTCTTCATCTTGGTTATATTGCTGCGTTTGGGGTGGCCTTTTTATATTCTGGTAATTTGTGGAGTTCTCTTTATTATGGAGCTTCCTCACTTTGGGTGGGGTTCTATCAGTGGCTTGTCAAGGTTTCCTGGTTAGGGAGGCTTGTGTTGGAGTTTTGGTGGGTGGAGCTGGGTTTCTTCTCTCTGGAGTGCAGTGGAGTGACCCGTAATGGGTTATGAGACATCAAAGGTTTTGGGATAATTTTGAGCTGGCTGTATATTGAAGCTCAGGGGAGTGTTCCTGTGTTGCTGGAGAATTTGCATGGTATGTCTTGTTTTGGAACTTGTTGGCCCTTGGGTGGAGCTTGGTTTCGGTGTAGGTATGAAGGCATTTGATGAGCTCCTATTGCTTAATGTTCCCTGAATTCAAGAGTTCTCTAATGTTTTCAGGCTTTGGATTTAAGCCTCCTGCTTCTGGTTTTCAGTTTTATTTTTACAGTAGCCTCTAGACTTCTCCATCTATACAGCACCGATGATAAAACATCTAGGTTAAAGATGAAAAGTTTCTCCACATTGAGGGACACTCAGAGAGGTTCACTGATTTACAAGGAGAAGAGAAGATGGAGGGGGTAGTTAGAGGTAACTGGAATGAGATGCAGTGAGATCAAAAGAGGAGAGAGCAAGGTAGCCAGTAGTCACTTCCTTATGTGCGCTCTATAGTCTGGACCGCTCAGAGGTATTTATAGAGTTATACGGGGAAGAGGAGAGGGAGGAAATAGACAGAGGTGACCAGGAGGATAAGAGAGAGGAATGAGTAGGAGAGAGACAAATCCTGCCAGTAACCAGTTTCCTTAGGTGTTCTCCACTGTCTGGAACACACAGAGATTCACAGAGTTGGATAGAGAAGAGATGGGGGGGGGGGGGGAGAGACAGAGGCCACCTGGTGGAGAAAAAGGAGAGTCCAGAGGAGGAGAGAGTGGTCAAGCCAGTAATCTTGCTCTCAGGTAAACTTGGGTAGTGAAGTTTGGGTTTTTAAATGTACAAAATTGACAACAAAAACCTAAGAGCAAAAATTAAAAATCTAGAGTAGAGGTTGGATTTTCAAAGATACAATATTAAAGAAAAGCAGAAGGAAAAAGGAAGAGAGAAAAAAAAGGAATTATTAAAAAACAAACAAACAAACAAACAAAAACAAAAAAACACCAACAACCATCCAAAGACTATATATGGTGTTTGCCTTTAAAAAAAAGTCTTTTTTTTAAAAAATAGTAATAATAGGTTATAGAAATAAAAATTAGAGGAGAAATAGAAGACTTAACAATTAAAAAAAAGTTAGAAAAAAAAGGCAAAAAAAAAAGGGGAATGATTTTAAAAATAGCAACAATATATCTGGCCCTTCTCTGATGTTATGGGCCGTGTGGGATCACTTCCAAGGTGGTTCCCTTTGTTTAACTTCTTCTGTTTGCTGGTTTTTTAGGCTCACTAGTTCAGTAGTGCTGTGGGGAGGGGGGATGCTGCAAACAAATAGCACTGTCGTGTGCACATGGTATCTCAGCCCCGCTTGACCTGTCCTTTCTTGCGGCACACAAACCGCTCCGGCTCTACGATGCTCAGCCGGGAACCGTCTGGGGCCAGCCCTAGGCTGCGTGCACTTCCCCGGTCCAAGCCGCTCAGGTTCGGCGCTCAGGCAGCCCTCAGAGGCACAAATTCGGCTGGGACTGCGCTTTGTGCCCTTCCCAGGTCCGAGTAGCTCAGGAGTTTGGCGAGCGCGATCGCCGCGGCTTGTCACCTTTTCTGCCGCTGCTGCTCAGTTTTCTGGGTGGACCGCTGGTGCACCCCGTGAGGCAGATTGTGACTGTCCAGCACCCCCAGAAGTCTTAGCAAAGGAGCCTGCTTGCAGTTAGGTACGTAAAGTCTCTCCGGGTCTGCAATTACCCCTTTCCAGTCCTTACGGCTCTGGCTGCCTGTCCCCGGCGGGGGATGGTCTGCAGCCGGCTTTTTCCATTCCGTCCTTTGTTCTGGGCTCGGTCCTGGCGGGGTCTTATGTTCGAGCTTTTCGCGTGGTAGCTATCCCACAGTCTGGTTTGCTAGCCCGAGTTAGATCGTTCTGGTTGCTTGTGGGGCGTTCCTGCCCGATTCTTACAAAGCTCTGCAGCCCGCGCCTCCCGCGCTTCCCTGCCCTGCCCCCACTTCCCAATGGCGGATGCAGGCGTCTGTGCTGCTTTTCCGCTGGGGGAGTTACTGTTGGGCTTATAATCTCTTGGTTTTAATTATTTATCTATTTTTCCTTCCTGTTATGTTGCCCTCTGTGTTTCCAAGGCTCGCCACAGACTCGGCAGGGAGAGTGTTTCCTGGTGTTTGGAAACCTCTCTTCTTAAAATTCCCTTCCCGGGATGGGCTTCCCTTCCCGGGACGGAGCTCCCTCCCCACCTCCTTTGTCTCCTTTCTCGTCTTTTATATTTTTTCCTACCTGTTTTTGAAGACAATGGTTTGCTTTTCTGGTTGCCTGATGTCCTCTGCCAACCTACAGAAGTTGTTTTGTGGAGTTTGCTCGGCTTTGAAATGTTCTTTTGAGGAATTTGTGAGGGAGAAAGTGGTCTTCCCGTCCTATTCCTCCGCCATCTTTCCCTCTCTCTCCTGCCCTCAGTCTTTCCCAGCATCAGGGACTCTTCCAATGAATCGGCTCTTTCAGGGAGAAGCCCTGTTTCCTGATAGAAGTAGAGGAAGATCTGTTCCCATTTGCATCCTAAACTCCTGCTGAGTTTCCTCTACTGCGCCTCAGCACTGTGTTATAAGACAGCGCTTGATAGATCACAGAAATGACACGTTCTTATCCCAGGAGCTTAAGGTCTCCTCCAGAAGGATATCAAGGGTCTCTGCCATAGGGTGAGGAGTGTGTCCCCCTGGAGGGAAGTGCCAGCTTAGATGGGGGTGTCTGTGGAGGCCTTGCAGCCAAATGAAATGTCAGCGCTGGGTTTTGAAGATCTGTGATTTCTCTGGGCAGAGATGTATGCAAAGAGACAGAGGGGCTGAGCCTCAGCACCTTTCACAGAACGACGGGAGATGCCCCTGGGTGCTGTATTGGGGCCATTTATACAAAAGCCCCTGCTGTGGGAAGATGGCTTAGGAAGAGGGGTCCAGCCCCACCCTGTGTCTCCTCCTACTTCCCACAGGTGAAAGCTTCTTGTGGGGCACAGTCATACAGGATGGAGCCCCAATCTGCTAAGTCTGGCGGGAAAGAAAGGGAGAGGGAGGAGGAGAGGTGCAAGGATGGGAGACGGGCTGAGGAGGGGGCACGTAAAAACCAAAGAGGATTTGTTTGACCCTCAGGAGGATTTACCCCAGCGTGTGCTCTGAGAGCCAAGCAGCCCTGGAAAGAAAAGCAATGAATCATTTATGATTGTTTTCATTTTGTATTCATTAAAGACCTCTGCACTATTATTATCGAACCTTAATTGGCTTGGCTGTTGGCTAGCGCTGTCTTTCCCTACGCCCTTGCTCCTCCCCTCGCCATCAGAAACTCCTCTGGAGCATGAGCCAGGACCGTGCTGGGGAGCTGGGGCAGCTGGGCAAGAATCCACCCAAAGATCAAATGGAATGCAGCCGCTTGGCTTTCTCCTCTCTGATCATATATTAATAAGTGTACCTCGCTGGTCTCCAGCTTGCTCCCCACGATCTGCTCTAAGCTCCCTGGCATCTCTGCACCCTCTGCTCTCTCAGCCACTCGAGAAGTCGCCCATGAGCCAGCCCCCTCTCATGGCCCCACAAGCCCAGCAACTTCACACATGACAGTGCACATGCTTTGTTCCAGGTGTCATGGTGGGCAGTGAACCAGCAACCATATGCAGGTTACCTGATTTCCTTCTTTTAATGCACTTCAGTGTAATTATAACTGCACAAAAGAGAGGACAAATTGGCAAGTGATTACATTGTTAATTTGCCAGTGTTTTATCACATTGTGGAAGCACGATTTCCTCTCTAATCGTATGGGGGGTGGGCAAGACATTTGTCTACGGTGTGGGCTTATCGAGGAATTCTGGGGCATAGAAATGAAATACACAGGAGACGGGGAAATCAGCTCTCCTCCCCATAAATATTCCTTTATTTAGCATGTGTTTTGCAGCCTCCTTCAAAAAAGCTAATTCGTTGATTCAGGCCTAATTATTGAAATGCTCCAGAATGCATAATCAGGCTGTGACAGACCCAGCTGATGGATGGCTTTAGATCTGGAGAGGGGAGATAGCCCCACTTAACAGGACTGACTGCTTCCCTTTCAGAATCTCACTGGCTGTGCATGCCTCATGACCATCCCACCTGAGAACGCGACCGTGATTCCTGGAAAATGCCCCAGTCCCGGGTGTCAAGAGGCCTTCCTCACCTTCCTGTGTGTGATGTGTGTCTGTAGCATGATCGGGGCCATGGCTCAGACGCCTTCGGTCATCATCCTCATCAGGTAAGCATAGCCTCAGGGACCAGAGAGCCAGCCACCCCGCCCCGCCTCCCTCCCTGCTGTGTCTGCAGTTCTCCCAGAAATCAGAACTCTGGGGACTGTATGAGTCTTGCAAGCCAGCTTCCCTAGGCTGGTCGGAATCAGTTATGTTTGATAGAAACCTCACAGCAAAAGTAAGGCTTCCCCGGTGACTCAGACAGTAAAGAATCTGCCTGCAATTCAGGAGATCTGGATTCAATCCCTGGGTTGGGAAGAGCCCCTGGAGAAGGGAATGGCAACCCACTCTAGTATTCTTGCCTGGAGAATCCCCATGGACAGAGGAGCCTGGTGGGCTACAGTCTGTGGGGTTGCAAAGAATCAGACATGACTGAGTGACTAACATTTTCAACTTTCACGCCAAAAGTAGAAAGCACAGCCCAAGAAAAAACACTGCACTTTCATGTCCTACCAGGAACAGACTCTGCAGGTAATTTGAAAGGTACTGCAGTCTTTCATTGATATTTGCAAAGAGCAACACTGTGGGAGTGAAATGAGAATGGCATGGGAATAGCCGAGGCCCCGGGTCTGGCTCCTGTCTCAGGGCACTGATTCGCAGTGTGACCTTGGGCTCAGTGTTGTTTCTGAATCTGGAACTGGAGGCGATGTCAATGGTCCTGTCTGCCTCCTGCAGTGGGCTGGGTCCTGCTGAGACCATGTGTGTGCAAACTCTATAAAGATATAACGGGTCATTGACAAGGTGTGATGCAGTGCTGAGTGGCTCGTGGAAGCAAGCAGTGACTGCTTTTGTACAGATGGATCGTTGGAGAGAGTCAGCCATAATTCTGGGTTTCCCTGTTTCTTGGGAACTATCCTGGGGGGTGGGTGAGGTGTCTCAAGGGTGAATTATTGAGTAATTTTCTGAGTAACTTACCACAGTTGCAAAGTTATCTAGATTTGTGTGAGAAACCCAGAAGCAGCAGGCTTCATGTCTGGCGACCATCTTTAACAGAGGAAGAGGTGCCAAGCAGACAGATCCATCTTACCGGGATGTAGTTATCTAAGCAAACCAATTCAACCCCAAGGGCTGGAGGTAAAAGCAGGAATGAAGTGCTTGGACGCAGCCTGTACAAATATACGTTTTGTTGTTGTTTAAGTCACTAAGTGTTCAATTCGTTTGTGACCCCATGGACTGTAGCATATCAGGCTCCTCTGTCCATGGGATTTCCCAGGCAGGAATCCCGGAGTAGGTTGCCATTTCCTTCTCTGGGAGATCTTCCTGACCAAGGGACTGAACCCATATCTCCTACACTGGCGGGCAGATTCTTTACCACTGAGCCACCAGGGAAGCCCTGGTATGTAACATTTGCAGCTGCTTTATCCAGCCTCTCTGTGTCTACTACATTTCCTGATCTTGGTTAGAATTCACAAGGAAAAGGATTTATACAAAGTACTTATGTTATAAAGTCATTAGCAAAGCTTTTTCAATGTGCAGAAGCAATAATAGTACAATAGCAAATTGCCATTTTATACTTGTTAAATTTAAAAGAGTAATTTTAAAAAATTCACACCCAGTTCTGTAAGCAGGGCTCTAACAAAACAGGTAAAGTCACACCTTTCTGCTGGCATTGAGAAACATAGTGATGGTTTCATAAAAGCAAGGTGGCAAATATGAGTTCAAGAGCCATAAAAACGTTGGGTTTTTTTTTTTTTTTTATGAGGTAACCCTACCCCTTGCCACTTATCTTAAGAAAATACTCTACAAGAAGAAAAGCTCAATGCAGACAGATTTTTATTACAGTGTTAACTATAATAGCAGAAAAATCTGAATTGGAATAGTGAGTTAAATTATAGTCCCACAGCTCAGTGGAATAATGAAAATTCTTAAGAATGTGAGAAGTGTTTATGAAATGAACTATTGAATTTAAATTATATATGGAGGATGATTATATAATATGCACTGGAAAAACCCATCAGATCTCTCAGGCATGGGTTTGGAGTGGCTGCATTATTTTCATTGCTAGGAATTCCCATGAAGTTGTATCGTACCAGCTGACACACAAAAGGCACCAAAAAGCAAGAAAAATGACCTTTACAGCCTTTAGCAATGACTGGTCCCCTTTTTTCTCTGCCCTTGACTCTGCTGCAAAAACCCAGCTCAGTAGTTGTGGCTGCAGACCAAATACAGAAAGTCAGCTGAGACCTGAATCATGTCCAAATCTCAGCTTGATAAACAGCTCTTGGAGATTTTCAGGAAATATGTGATTCCCTTTCAGTGGACCAGCAACAGATGGCCTAAATGACCTAGGCGGGGCCTTGTACACCTCATAGCTCCATGCTGCTGGGGCCAGCTGGAGGTACGTGCCCTCACAGATGTTCTAGGCAGACACAAGGGCACAGACGGTCTGAGCCACAGCCCAGATTATGGGCACCAGCCCTTGTCCCATCCCAGAGCAGTGGGCCCACTTCCACTCTTACTCCAGACAGAAGAGTACTTGCCAACAGTAGCGCTCAGGACATCCACAGGTGTGCAGATACCGGCTATTTAATAAGTCACGTAGGGGCCAGCGCTGGGCTCTTTGTTTTCAGTGTTTATTTGGCTGCATCAGGCCTTAGTTGTGTCATCAAGGACCTTTCGTTGTGGCATACAGACTCTGGTTGTGGTGCTGGGGCTCCAGAGTGCACAGGCTCAGTTTCTCCATGGCACGTGGGATCTTAGTTTCCCGACCAGGGGTCGATCCTGCAACTTCTGCACTGGAAGGCAGATTCTTACCACCAAACCACTTCATTTGTTTGTGTTTTATTACTCAGCATGTGCTGTGTGTCACACACCACACTGATAATGAATGAGACGCAAATAGTCCTTGGCCTCAAGGAGAAAGACAAGCATTGAGTCAATACTAGTTGCGAGAGTAAGAGGCCTAACAAAGGAGATCTGTGACTAGCTGTGAGGGCCTCTCTACTTGGAATCAGTCATCATTTCCAAACCCCCCTCCTGTCACTCTTATCCCAGACAGTGTGAGAATGTTCTAGAAAATGTATGAAAAGCTCGTGCTCAGGGACTGCTGTGGGTAAACCAAAGCCAGGGACACTGAGTCAGTTCAAAACAAAGGCATGTGACTATATAAAGCTGTGTGTATGTTAGTCGCTCAGTCGTGTCCAACTCTTTGTGACCCCATGGACTGTGGCCCACCAGGCCCCTCTGTCCATGGGATTCTCCAGGCAAAAATACTGGGACAGGTTGCCATTTCCTCCTCCAGGGGGTCTTCCTGACCCAGAGACCAAACCCACGTCTCCTGCAGGCAGATTCTTTCCCACTGAGCCACCTGGGAAGGCCAAATAAAGGTACCTTTCCAGTTTAAAAGGTACCAAAGCTGGATATAGATGAATGGACTATTTCACAAGTGGTCTATCTAGGGAACCAACCCATGCTAGTTGATTTCACAAAATGATGCAGAATGACAGAGGTGTTTATGGTTCTGGCCTATCTGAGTAGCATAAGGGAAACTGTCTTCTCCATTGATATTTCCCCTGATACATGTACCCACCAACTTAAGATGTTTCCCTGTGCTGGCAAATGCAAAATGCCTTTAAATGAAGACTTTGGGAACAAATTTGCATTCCATCCTTCAAATGACTAGTTTTAGTTAATAAAAAACACTGCTAAATTCCTAAACTTATCTTGTCCCTGCAGTTGCAGTGATTTTTCAGACTTTTGGCAGGGAAGGTGCAAAAAGCAAAAGAACAAAACCATTAACAATTTTCTAAGGAAGGGCTCTGATGGACAGCAGCAAATGACTCTGGGGTCTGTTAATTAAAGTGAAGCGATAAGAATCTCTTTTTCTTCTTCGTCTCTTCGCATGTAGGACAGTCAGCCCTGAACTCAAATCCTACGCCCTGGGAGTTCTTTTTCTCCTCCTCCGTTTGTTGGGTACGTATTCTTTCTTTATTCCTTCAGTAGTGAACCAGATGCTTATAACCAGGTGAGTGCATATATCAGTGCAATCATGACCAGGTGAGTACATATCACTGGAATCATCCCTTGAGTTGTCTTTTTTCTTATGAAGTTTAATTTTGGTAAACAAGAGAAAGGTCTGCTAAATGTTGTTCAGGTTTTAGACCTATACTCTCACACTCCCTGGATATCACAGCGTTTTTGTTGATATTAACTGTGCCTTCGTGCCACCCTGAATTTTCATTGGCACAAGGAGGAAAAGTGAGGAACCAAAAAGAAAGGAATTTGATGGTGTCGTTGGGCACCCTCATTAAGCAACCAATAAGCAGCTTGTGAAATGCTTCATTTATGGGGCTGCCAGCTGGGGGAGACAGGTATTCTCATAATGCTTCCCAAATGGAAACTTTGCATCCTTTAAATTTTTCCAAACTGACTTAGTTTATATACCTTGGGTTTCTAGGATAAGGCAAATATGACCTTCATGCTATAAAGCCTATATTCCATAGTTTGGTATGGACAGAAGGAATTAAGTCTAAGATGGGAAGACTCCATGGTTCTCCTGGAGTGCTGGGACCAGCTGAGGAGAAGCTGGAAACGCCAATCAGATAAACCTTCTCCCTGTGGACCACACTGCTGCTTTAGAAACTCCCTTTGTCAAGGCCAAGATCAAGATAGGATGACATGTTTTTTTCTTGAAATGATAAGGCTGTGGTCTTCCTTAGTGGACATTAAGTGATAAATAAAAATGGAAAGGAAGATAACCATGGCCTATACCTTCAGAGTAAAAAGTTCTCATTCCAAATAGCATATAACCTGAATGAGCACAAAGACTAACTATAGAAATGTTTATAAAAATATTCATTAAAGTGAAAAATTGGCAACAATTCAAGCATCCATCAGCAGGGAATTAGTTAAATCCATTATGGGTTCTAATTTCAGTAGGATTTATGTACCCCTTTAAACTGGAAAGAAAAATATTGATAAACTTAGAAAGGGTATGTGATAAGTGGAGGGAGAAAGGAGGTCTATATTGTATATGCAAATGTTTTTAAAGTATATATGAAAGTCCCTCAGTTGTGTCCAACTCTTTGCGATCCCATGGACTATACAGTCCATGGAATTCTCTAGGCTGGAATACTGGAGTGGGTAGTCTTTACCATCTCAAGGGGCTCTTCCCGACCCAGGAATCAAACCCAGGTCTCCTGAATTGCAGGCAGATTCTTTACCAACTGAGCTATCAGGGATATATATATATATATATATATATATATATATATATATATATATATGGGAAAATACTGGAAAGCTAGATAAGAAAATGGTATCAGCTTTTATAATTGAATAGTGAGGCTATAAATGATATTTTATAAATTCATTTTTAAAATTTGAATGAAAAATATATGTTTATTATTTTCATAATGAGATTATATTCTATATAATTGCTATGTGAAAGAAAAATATTCACCCTTAAATCCATTAATGAGACAAGGTCCTCCCTGGGGAATGGAAAATACTTGACATCTGCCCTAGCTCTGACTGTAGCAGATAACTTCCAGTCAAGGTTGTGATCTTTTGCCAGGTCCATGACAAGACCTGGGAGTCTTCTTAATCACTGTCAATCCACATCGTTGGGATACATGGAGAATCATAAATGGCATCTTTGTCTTATTTCTGGTTCATGGAAAATAGAAATGCTCTAGGTATAGTAATACCCAGTGCAAACAAGTTCAACTGTAATTCAAACTAAAACATTTTAGGCCTTCCTAGAACTCACAATGGCTTTTAGAGCTAACTACACAGAGTACTAATTATGGTGGGTTTTTTCTCTCATCATTGGGAGGATAGAACATGCGTGTGTGGTGATGCCCCCATTCCCCCCTGGTTTGGTGGATGGACAGATGACTGTATATTATCAGGTAGCAGGTGGGAGGCCCTTACTTCTGAAAATGGTGACACCATTCCACATGCAGGCTTCCTTGGTGGCTCAGCTGGTAAAGAATCCACCTGCAGTGGGGAAACCTGGGTTTGATCCCTGAGTTGGGAAGATCCCCAGAGAAGGAAACGGCCACCCACTCCAGTATTCTGGCCTGGAGAAGTCCATGGACTGTACAGTCCATGGGTCCTCAAAGAGTCAGACACAACTGAGAGACGTTCACTTTCTCACTTTCACTACTTTCATTCTACGTGCACATTCACTCAACAAAGTGACATTTATTGAGCATCTAATGTGTTCAGAGCTCCATGGGCCATACCCAGGTAACTGAGCCCAGCATTGCTCTTAGGGAGTTCCTTTACGAGCTGACCAGAGAAACAAAAAGCCCTCCATTTACAGGATTACTACAGAGGTCTCTGTACCTCTAAACACATGCTGAGGGCTCAACATAGTGAGTAAAAAATAACCTTCAGAATAATTTTGATAACACTAAATGTAAGAAAAATTTTGCAAGTTGTTTTCGAAAAGTTAATGAAAATTATAAGACACTTGAAGACAGAAATGGAAAATTATAGAGCATGCATAATGTGACACCATTAAGATCACTGTATGTTGCTCTAAAACTCAAACATTATCTAAACGAGTATTTTTCAACTTCTGTGATTATAATCTACAGCAAGAGAGAAACTTTATATTGTGGCCCAGTGCATACATATGCATAAATACAACTGAAGCAAAGATTTCATGAAAAATATTCACCATTAATGTGTGTGATGTGCTCTGATATTGTCTATTCTATTTCATTCTTTTAAAATAGTGGGTCATGACCAACTATATTGATTGTATTGTCCAACTGGGTCACACATCAGAGTTTAGAAAGCGGCTCTAGAAGGATATGCCACAGTTTCGTCTTTTAATTAAAAGTGGCTTATCAGAGAAGTCTTTGCACTAGGCCCGATTCCGTTTCCTGCAGTACCCAATGAGATAACCACCATTACAGTTAATGAAGGGCCAACCGAGAAATCAGATTTCTAGACATTGTCAAGCTTTGTGCTTGGCCCCGCTTGGGTAATGGGTGATGGTAAGGACATCACAGTTCAGTGTGATGAAACTGGAGATGCAGTCAGTAGAGGTGTAGGGTGGATATGTGGGAGAGCCACCCAACCTGGGGTTGGGAACTGAAGTGTGGGTGAAAGGATGTGATATTAACCTGAAGCATGAAGAATGCAGAAGAGTTACCTTGCTAGCAAAAAGGAGAGAGTGCTTTAGACCAAGGGACTTAAAGGAGCAACAGCCTGGAAGTGAACAAAGGCTGAAGCATGTTTGGGGGCTGCAGGAAGCCCTTGTGGCTAGAGGGGATGGCTGTCAAGGACATGATCAGAAAGCGTTGCTGCGCTGTTGACAAGGTTGACCTTTATCCCCAAGGCAAATGAAATCGTTGATGGACTTTAACATGGGGATAAGATCTACTGTGCATTTTTAGAAAGGCCTACTGTCTGCCACAGAGAGAATGTGGGAACTGAATATTAAGCCGCTGGTATAACAGAGGAGCTGTTGGAGAACCATGCTGAGGATGCTGGCTGCCAAGATGGGTGGATGTGGATAGAGAAAGAAGTGTCAAGGCTTAGTCCCTGAATGGAAGTGTACAGACTGGAGCATCTAAGGAGGAGGAATCCACAGTGACAGTGCCTTATAAAAGGTTTTGATCATGTGGTACATGAGAGATGTTATTAAAGCAGGAGGACCAGAATGAGGAGCAAGCTTTTGGGAGTGGCATAGACCAACACCTTCGATAGACCTTCCTGCAGTGGTGGAAATGCTCCATGTCTATGCCACGTGGGGCTGTGGAGCACTTGAAATGTGGTTTCTGTAAACTGGTTTCTCCTTATTTTTGTTGATTTTCATTTACGTAGCTGCGTGTGTCCAGTGACTGTCATACTGGACCATGCAGGCCTTTGATGCACCACCATTGGTGGGTCAGGGCTTGAGGCAGTGGGGGAAGCATGGGGAGACTGCTCTTTGTAGATACTTGGCTGTGAGGAGTGTACAGAAAGAGGGAAAGACCCAGAAGTGAATGCAGGTTATCTTCCCTTGTTTTTAATGCTGATAGAAAGGAGTTGTCAGAAAGGGCAGAGACCTGTGGTGGGTCAGCTCACCTTGGCACCAAGAGCTTCCCATGGGAGCCCTGGAGTAGCAGCAGTAATGTGGTTGGTGCTATCAATGGTGGGTGAGGAGGAGTATGGAGCAAAGAAATTAAGACTAGTGGTCACAGTAGGGCTAATGTGACTGACCCTGGTGCCTGAGCTGGACAAGGAAGAGGTAAGCTAGGAGAGGGGAGAAAGAACAGAGAGAAAGGGCACACAGGAGCTGGATGTAGTAACTCATGAAAAGAGAGTTGGAATCTGCAGCCAGAGCTTTGTTGTCTGACTTTGAGATTGAGGTGGTGGAGCAGTTCTGAGGAATGACAAAACCCAGAGAGGAAAGGAACAGCCTTGACATTGAGAATGAGTTGTTGAAAGGCCTGACTGAGAGCTCATGTCCATGGAGAAGTTTAAGTCACCCAGGACAGTGGTGGAATTTGAGTGGAAGAGGACAGAGTTGGATAAAAGGTCAGGAAATTCGGAGTAAACGAGTGACTTACTCAAAGCAGAACGCCTGATGTAATCAAATCCATCCTTTTTCACCCTTATGCAAATGTCCTGGTCACTGTTTTTCTCTCTGGGTGTGGGCATAACATCCGCTCAAGGGTCTGATCTTGTTCCTGAGGAGTCTGTTTCATGCCGCAGATGTTACACCAAATCTGACTGGATTCACTACCACGAACTCTCCTCCACAAATATCTGCTCTTGGTTTTCCAGACCAACAAGCTGGGCAAAGATCATTGGGAACGTCAGCCTCAGGGTGCACTTCTGTATGCAGGGGTCATTCCTGAGCAGATTGTCCTTGGGTCTTGGGTTCTTGGTGAACTAATATAGGAGATGTATGTCTTAGAAGCTCCTTGTGTGGTTCATCCAACATTTGTTGAGCTCCCATTGTGAAGTCTTGACTTTCTGCAGGCACACGGGAGAAATGAGCATGTTGAATAAGTGCTTTGGAAGAAGTAGGCCCAGTCTGCCAGAAACTCCAGAGGAGGGGCTGTGGGACAGTGGGGCACAGGATGCAATGTCTGGAATGTGAGGGGAGACTCCTCCTACTCACCTCTGCATTTATTTATTTATTCAGCAAACTTTTGCTAAGCACCAACAATGCATCTAACTTCCTAAAGGACCTGTAAGGCTTAAAAGGATATTCACAGTCTAAAAGTTGAGAGTTATGTTTTATTCAGTGGGAATTTTTAGGACTTCAAGCCCAGGAGACAGCATCTCAAGTAACTCTGGGAGAACTGATCCATGGAAGTGAGGGAAGGAGCCAGGTTAAAGAAAACCAGATATCCCAAGTTAAGGAATCTAGTGCTTTTATCTGTATGGGAACATACGAGAGTCTGGGCTCATGGAAGTCATTCCTTTGATATGACCTCAGCTATCTGGGCCGTATCCTGTATTTTCACATCCTGAGTCCCCTCAGGGCTCACCACTGGGAGTGGCTGCAGTCTGAGGGCAGCTAGATGGCAGGTGTTCTTTCCTTCCTGAGTTCCCTCAGGGCTCACCATCCCTGGTGGCTGCATTTGTTGATGACAATGACCTCCTTTGCTTACTGATGTGAAAGAACTCGATTTCTCTCTAAGCACCAATGATGTATCTAACTTTAAGGACCTGTACCACCCAGGATCTATGTCCTGACCAGTGCTAAGGTGACACCCCATATTCGCCATGGACCCTGCTACAGTCAGGCACAACAGGTTTGAGTCCAACTCTGCCATACTGAGCATGAGACCTTTGGCAAGTAATTTAAGCTTCTTGAGCCTCAGTGAGTTTAACAAGGCAGCCGGGAATGAAATGAGAATAGAGCAGCTCCTCTCAACTTCTCAGATTTAAGAAAAGTGAATGTCAGGTATCTGCGGATGATGCTGGACATTATCAACAGAGTCTCTTTCTTGGCATCACTGAAACAGAGAAACTCATTAATCTTACGAGGAGAACATTCTTTTCAACATCCGTTTCTAGCTAGTGCTGGACATAACAGTAATTCCTCCAGGTTGAATAGAGGTCCCATGGTGAATTCAAGTCTTGGCAGGTAAGCTGGGAGAGGAATGGATATCTTTTGAAATGTAAATGAAGGAGTAATTTGTAGCTTCCATTTTGTTTCGTAAAGGAATGTGAATTTATTTGTCTTACCATAGGTTTTTCACTCATTTTTTAAGTTTAGACCAAAGAGTGTAACTAAGCTTGGCGTTCTCAACCCACGGAGTGAATTAAGTAGCCAAAATATAAGACCTGGAGGTTTAATCTCTGTTAATAGATTTCAGGAAAACAGAGACAATTTCCTTAAGCGATGCTGCAATTTTTGCATTGAAATATAGCTGCAATTTGAGCCCGAGTATAATGGGAAGTAAGATTTAATCCTTTTAATATTCTCTGTAATAACGAGTAACAGCTCTAAGCTTCCGGATACCCTCCCCAACATATGGTGGGTTCCTAGTGTCCCAGTGGTGGGACCTTGATTAATGCCTACTGAATCTGCGCGTTCCCCACAAGGAAAACACAGGAAGAAAAGAGAACAAAGGGGAGAGGACTGCTCCTGCAGGCACCGAAGAAAACAGCATTCCTTTAAAACACACGGTTTCTAAGAAATACTTCATCATTATCATCACCTGCCTTCTCCTTGCTTGGGTAACTGAGGCTGTAACAGAAGTAAGCACTAACATACACCTTACCCGTGTGACCTCCCTTCTGGAAACATCTGATTATCCTCCAAAAATGTCTTATTCTTATGAAGTGAAGGGTTCCTGCCAGTTGGGGTTAGTCCCTGAATCTTGGCTTGGAGGGCATTCTGCGAATCTTTCCCTGGAGATGAGAATTTAGAAGGAGACGAATTTTCATTGATCCAAATGAAAAGCCAAAAAACAGGAAAGGAACCAGCTTTGCTGAGTGCCCACTCCATAAAGGGCTTTCCCAAATACCATATCCACTTTGCAAAGATCAGAACCCCTGTTGAAAGCTTCCAAACCAGGCTTCCACAAACCAGTTATTCCCAGGAACTTAGTGGAAGGGTAAATAATATGTTTTCTATGGCCCTGGAAAGCCCTGATAAGAGCTCTAAAATCGTCTCCTCAAATCAACAAACTTTTAATTTGTAGGAAAGAAATGATTGGATTGGAGGTTTTGAAATATCAAGCCTGGGACAAATAACCTCTCTGTATCTGTTTCTCTATAGGTATAATAAAAGGGGTTGGGGGGGGGGGGGAATTGTGCTGTATGGAGAACACCCCATGCAGTGCAGGGGTGAGGGGGCAGTTGATAGTAATTATTGTCACTGGGTTGGGAAGAGCTCCTGGAGATAGAAATGGCAACCCACTGCAGTATTTTTGCCTGGGAAAATCCCATGGATGGAGGAGCCTGGTGGACTATAATATAATAGTCCATAGGGTCGCAAAGAGTGGGACACGACTCAGCACCTGAGCACACACGCAGTTACTGTCCCAGTCGTCACTCTGTAGAAGCCTCCCACTGCCATCTGGGGAACTAGCATCTTTCAGGGGCTGCAGGGCTTTTCTGTGCCCCTCCTGAATGATAAACATGTAACAGCGAATGGCCATTTGTGAAAATTAATCAAGTAGGACTCCCTCTGTCACTAATCAGATGAATTTCAACAACGGCAAAGACCTGTAAATAAGAGAGCCAGCAAGGGCCTTGTTTCAAAATTCTCTGCACACCTGGAACTCAGGACCTGTGAGCTAGAGCTTCTCTTTGGGAAAGCATTTTAAGTCAATAAAAAGGAAAAGATGAACTTGGCAGAAAAGAGTTGTTTTTGTTTGTTTGTTTCTGGGGATCTTAAAGGAAGCTTGTAAAGTTTATGAGGTTCTACTCATAAGGCACTCATTCCAAAGTTTATTCTGAGCTGTCACCCCCAGATGCCCTGTACAAGATGAATAAAGGAGGGAAAGTTCTGGCCATATGGGACCAGAGCCTTGTATAACACTCCACTCACTGTACCAGTATTCACCTTGACCCAGTAAGGTCAAAGTAGTTCCATTGGAAAGATCAAGAAACAGGCACATACAGAAAAGTGACTTACCCAGCATTTCAGCTCAAGGTAGAAGGTCTTTCATCCTGACCACAAACGCCCTCCAAAATATTGAGTATAAGATGAAAACCCTTGCTATGTACTTAGCTTTCTCATTTCTGTTTGAAGACTATTTCTGACACTTCCCGGGGTCTTGCCATCCAATAGTAGAGCTTGACAAGGATAAAATTGACATCATTAGCACACAGAAATATGCCTTACTTCAAGACAATTCCATAATATAAAAACCCTCACTTGGATACAGGTACAAAAATGAGTTATTATTTATTGGCACTTTAGAGGGATTTTCTTTAAAGCAAGTATTGGTGAATGGCTCCATTATATTGAAAATTTCCTGCAATGTGCTTAAAATTTGACCTGATTTGCCCAACTTGGATTGCATATCTTTAGGCATCTGTGCATTTGGAACAAGAAGCCCCAGTACCATCAGTTCCTTCCCTCAGCAAAACTTATATGAGAGGTGTAATAAATAGTCTTGGCTTCCCATTGCCTTGTGATGGATGGGTAGGAAGAAAAGGAGGGAGGAGAATTGGGAGCAAATGACAACCAGTAGAACTCTGATGGATAGGTGAATGGATCCACCTCTCCTGTTGGACCACAGGGCAGGTCACATTTGTCCTGTGGATCGCCAGGTCCACCCACCATCCACAGGGACTCCAGGTTGCTATTTCTTCACCTACGTAACGTGGAGTGTGTCTAGCGTCTGTCAGTGCTTGCCGTGGCAGTTCTTCCAGTTGGCTCTTTTCTGGTTAAATGAAGAAAAGTCGTCTGTTGGGGAACTGAGACAGGACATGCTGTTGGTGACAAAGATCTCGAACACCCGAGCAGCCTTCTGGGCAGAGAATGCCGGGAAAGCGAGTTTCCACTTGGCAAGACCAGCCTGACCTGGGAGCTGCAAAGAGGGAGCAGGTTGTGTGGGATTTTGAACTTGGCATTTTTAAACTCAAGCTGCCAGAGAGGTTAAATGCTGTTTCAATGAAAATTCTTTCTTGGGGGGGTTTCTTTTAGGGGGTAATCAGTGACAGAGCTGGGGAGTGCTAAGGATAAGTGCCAAGGCACCTGGGCCCAGGAGGAAACCCTGCCAACCTGTCGACACTGGCAGCATCACACAGCCCTCCCCCGACCCCATCGCTGACCAGTCATTAAACCGAGGAAACAGACTCGCAGACACAGGAAACAAACTTATGCTTACCAAAGGGGGAAAGGGGTGGCTAAATTAGGAGTTTGGAATTAACAGACACACAGTACGATATAGAAAATACATAAGCAACAAGGACCTACCGTATAGCATAGGGAACTATAATCAGTATCTTATAATATATAATAGAAGAAGATGTATGTGTATGATTGAATCACTGTGCTATACGTCTGAAACACAACATTGTAAATCAGCTATACTTCAATAAAAATCATTTTTAAAATTTGAAAACTAGACTTCAATTAGTAAAAAACCCAAGGAAGTGTCATTTCCTTCATTAAGCCTCTCCCTCCCAGAGGGCCCCTCAAAGGAGGTTCTGCTATGGATATAACATAGCCTTCCTTGTGCTGGCACTCATGAATGGACTTCAGGGGTCCATGAGCTCCCTGAAATGTGGATGCGATTTTGTGGGTAGGTGTGTTTTTCTGGATGAATGGGTGATGCTCATCAGATTCTCTGCACGTGCTTAGGCGTTCAGTCATGTCCAACTCTCTGCGACCCCATGGACTGCAGCCCACCAGGCTCCTCTGTCCATGGGATTTCCCAGGCAAGAATACTGGAGTGATCTCCAGGGGATCTTCCCGACCTAGGGATCAAACGTGCATCTCCTGCATTGGCAGGTGGATTCTTTACCCCTGAGCCACAGAGGAAGCCCCCAAATTCTCAGCAGGCCTTCCTTAATACAAAAGTGAACCTCAGTCCAGAGCTGGAAAGAACACTCAGGATACCAGGACATCTCGGCGGAGGGATCTTGGAATTGTCACTGCCTGCTCCCGGGGATCAATTCCTGCTTCTTAAGGAAGTTGACTGGCACCATATTCTAGCCTTGGGGATGCTATTTTTTCCAAAGCAATTAATTTGTGTTAATGCCCCGTCCATTGCTTCCCCATAATACAGATGAAACATTTTCCCCCTAAGAGGCAAGAATCACCTGGGAATGTTTTATTTTAACAATGCCGATGACCAGGCCACACACCCAATATTCTGATTTCACTGGTCTGGGATAGGATACCTCATGATATAATGTGATCTATTGTGAAGGTTTTTAAAACTAGTTCCCAGCTCAGAATGAAAAGTGTTCTGCTCCAGTGGTAACATCTAGGAGAAGGAAAACTGTCACTGTGTATGTGGACATTTTCCATTTTAAACCATACACACATGCATATTTATATATCTGTGTGCATATATACGTGTACCAGAACACAGCCTTCATATGTATAGGTATGTGCACATATGTATATATACCCACACACAAGGTATAGTGTGGACTTTCCTGGTGGCTCAGTGGTCAAGAATCCACCTGCCAATGCAGGAAAGGCGAGTTTGATCCCTAGGTCAGGAAGATCCGCTGGAGAAGGAAATAGCAACCCACTCCAGTATTCTTGCCTGGGAAATCCCATGGACAGAGGAGCCTGGTGGCCTACAGTCTGTGGAACTGCAAAAGAGTCAGACACAACTGAGCAACTAAAAACAGCAGCAGCAAAGTATGGTGTACTCGTTGTCACCTCCTCTTCCCCTCTGATTCCAACCCCCCTCGAGAGCACACAAAGCCCCAGAAGCCCCGTGCGAAAGGACAGTACACACAGCATGGTGCCTCTTAACCATTTTCTCTCCAAGGCTGCACTTCTTGGAGCGACACCAAGAACGTCTCCCTTCAGAGAAGACTGTTTTTCTTCTCAGACTCTCCGTGGATGATGATAACATATCATCTGTCACCATGTCTCATTTATTTTGTATTTACTCTGTGCCAGTTCAGTTCAGTCGCTCAGTCACGTCCGACTCTTTGCAACCCCGTGGACTGCAGCATGCTAGTCCTCCCTGTCCATCGCCAGCTCCCAGAGCTCACTCAGACTTATGTCCATTGAGGCAGTGATGCCATCCAACCATCTCATCCTCTGTCGTCCCCTTCTCCTCCTGCCCTCAATCTTTCCCAGCATCAGGGTTGTTTCAAATGAGTCAGTTCTTCTCATCAGGTGACCAAAATATTGGAGTTTCAGCTTCAGCATCAGTCCTCCCAATGAATATTCAGGACTGATTAGCTTTAGGATGGACTGGTTGGATCTGCTTGTAGTCCAAGGGGCTCTCAAGAGTCTTCTCCAACACCACAGTTCAGAAGCATCCATTCTTCATCACTCAGCTTTCCTTACCGTCCAGCTCTCACATCCATACATGTATGTATCACACACATACTCTGTGCCAGGCACTGTTCTAAATGCTTGCCATGCATTCAGTGAGTCAGTCTGCACAGTGATCTGAGAAGGACTCCATTTTGCAGATGGGGAAACGGAGACACAGATGCATGAAGTAAGATTTCATGTTAAATAACTTGCGCAAGTTTGTGAAGTAAGAGGTAGAGGTGAGGTTCAAACGCAAGCCGTTCGACCTCCGGACGGGGTCTTCCCCCCACTGTGCTGTAGAACCACTGAATATGGCCCACGAACCCTGCCTTCCTTTGGAAGACACACACAGACACACACGGGGAGCCCTTCTTTCCTGGGGACCAGCCATCAGAGCCCGCACATTAACTGTCCTTTCCCCCGACAGGCTTCATCCCCCCGCCGCTCATCTTCGGGGCCGGCATCGACTCCACCTGCCTGTTCTGGAGCACGTTCTGCGGGGAGCAGGGCGCCTGCGCCCTCTACGACAACGTGGCCTACAGATACCTGTACGTCAGCATCGCCATCGCGCTCAAGTCCTTTGCCTTCCTGCTCTACACCACCACGTGGCAGTGCCTGAGGAAAAACTATAAACGATACATCAAAAACCACGAGGGCGGGCTGAGCACCAGTGAGTTCTTTGCTTCTACTCTGACCCTAGACAATCTGGGGAGGGACCCTGTGCCCGCCAACCAGACACATAGGACAAAATTTATCTATAACCTCGAAGATCACGAGTGGTGTGAGAACATGGAGTCTGTTTTATAGTGACTGAAGGAGGGTTGAACTCTGTATTAGTCCTTCAAGGGTCATTTTTCCTAAAGAAAAAAAATGAAAAAAAGTTTCCCAAAAAAAGAGAATCAATACACACAGAGACTCACACACACACGTATACACAGCACCTTTGTCCTTCTCTCAAAATCAGAGCCAGGCAGGATTCAGAATAAGGAGAGCGTGGGATCACGTGGTTGACATGCGACCTCCTGGGGGCTCAGAGTCTGCTTTTGAAGGCACCTCATGGTTGTTCAGGATGCCGACAGCTGCAAGCAACAGGCACTGCCAAATTCAGGGAACACTGGTGGCCAGCTTGGAGGATGGACCTTTCTGGATATACATACACACACAAAACAAACAAAATATATCTAAAAATCTACTAAAAACACCCGAGTTGACAACATTGCCAGGATAAGCACTAGTGACACCCTGTGCCACCGTGCCCGTCCACACAGGGGCGGAGGGGCACCCAAGTCGGAGAAGTGGAGACCTGCTTCTCTAGCTTTTGCAATAGGGGCCACGGTGTAGACGGCTCACCCAGTCTACACCTGTGGCTCAAGGCCCCAGAGTTCTCTCAGCGATGCTAAAGGGTGATCCGTGCTGGAGACTGTAATTGGCACCTCTCACCAGCTCCATTTCCATTTCTCAAGACTGAGGGCCCCAGGGGGGGAGCCCGACATGGGGGGCCAGCACCTCCCCTTCCCCCACAGCACCTCCCATTGGGGGGCGCCCCTCTCCCCCACCAGCCCCACAGAATGACCTCAGGAAGCAGTGGGCCTCGCCTGGCTATGACTGACTTCGCTCAGAGCCGGTGAAACCCAACCCAGTCCAAGTCATTTGCTTACATTTGCCAAACATTTTGCCATTTTTAAGGGGAAAAAAAAATGCACTGCATATGAATTTCAAACTGTTGTATGTATAATCCTCTGATACTATTTTTAACTACTTCTCAAATCTGTGTTAACCCTTCAGTTACTAACACAGTCCTCTAGGCCGAATTTATTATGCTGGTTGCTTTTAATTTTCTTTTTTAATGCACCAAAAATATAATGTGATTCAAGGGATGCAGTTAATCTATTGTAATTTTTTATTATCATTTTATCCTCATTCGGATAGTCTGTGAGAACGAGACTATACAGTGTGTTAGAAAAAAATGCTTGAAAAAGAGTGTATATGCAGCTTGCCTTTAAAAGAATCACTTTGAGACAAGAGGAGATGACATAATGAATTGCAAATTTGCCTTCTCGACTTATGCCCCACGATTCAGTGATCGCTGTCATGGGAACCCCTTTCATATGCCTGCTTCACATGCCAAGAGGAGTTCTTTTCCACCTGTGGTGGAGACACACTCAGCGGCACGTTGTGTGTATGGGTGCAGGGCTTCTGGGGAGAGGAGAGAAAGAATAGCTCCCTGGCACATGCTTTGAACAGCCTGTGGTGTCTGGGATTACAGACCCACAAGCCCTTGGAAGCTACTGGACATCCACCACCTGAAAATGTCAGTAATGTTTTCAGGGTCAGTCTTGAACTAAGAAGCCTTGTGGAGTGTATGTGTGTGTGTGTGTTCTGAAAGTGGCTGAACCTCAAACAGCTAGAAGCGAATCTACCATTGTTTGGGGTAAGAATCAAGGGAAAATCTCTTGCAGCCAGCAGACTCAGCCTGGTAAGCCATTTGCAGATGGGGCAGGGCTTATGTGAGAGCACAGGTGTGCTCACACACACGCACACACACACGCACACACGCACGCACGGCCCAGGTAACCCACCTCTCATGCTGTTGCGGTGTCCTCGATCTTGGCCGCTCCTGGCTCTGGAAAGATTCTAAGGGTTGGTTGGTTGTTGCTATTTTTTTTTTTTAACCTCAGACACATATTTGTAGGTCATCTAGAAGATGAAGAGAATCAGGAAAGAGTGGGGTGGGTGGTGTGCCAAATTTTTAATAAACCCATAATTGGGGCAGTTTGAGTGACAGCCCCAAACTAGAGAAGGCCGCGTGGAGCGAGGATGCCCGAGAGAAGCTTCTGTGGCGGTGCAAGCCACGTGATCAGCCGCATCCTGGGGACAGGATGCTTCTTGTCTTGCTGAGTCCCTCCTTGTTCCTGAAAATGGGGACGTTCATCAGTGTGTTAACTAGTTAAACATGGGGTTATTCTCCAACCAGTTCGTACACTGTGTACACCCTGTGAATCCTGAGGCTATGATTCCATCCTGTATAGGTGTTGAGTTGGTTTTGTCTTGAAAATGTATTGCTAGTAGATCACTGCCCTCTTGGAAATGATTGTGTAGCTCTCCAAACTCAGTCCACAGACACCGAGGCTGCAAGACCTCGTGTTTCATGGGGCTCTTTGCTTTTTTTTTTTTTTAAAAAAAAAAAAGGTTTTTGAAAACTCTTTCCTTTTTGGTTATTTTGCCTAAGATTTTAGGCTGAGTGAGAAAAAGATGTTAAGATGACAAAGGAAAACAATTCCAGGGTTCTGTTTTATCAACAATTGAGTCAAAATTTAAAGTCCCTTCTCATAAGATGCTTCTAACATGTGTTGTTATCACCTTTAATACTTTTGTCTCCTGGACTCCAGAACCGGGAAAACCTAGTCTAGGCTTTTTTCTTTTGTGCCACAAGGATCCACTGTACATACCTTGCCCAATCCAGCCCCTGGCTTCTTTGTTTGGTTTTGAGCAGGATTTTGAATGGAAAGATTTCCTAGGAAAATCTCCAGTGGACTCAGAAAACAAAAATGGTGAGGGAAGGAATAAGCCTCGAGTGTGAATGCTGACGTCCTCTCTCTCGTGCTGCCGACCCCTCCACCACCGCAGTAGAAGGAGCCCAGGGCTGAATGGAGGAAGGCTCCCTTTGCTGCAACTTGTGACAGATTTTTGTCACTCCTACATATAGATCAAAAAGTTTTCTACCCATATTATTCCTGCATATGAAGGGAACACATTTTTCATGAGTCTGTGTCTCTGGGGGGACTGGGTTTGCTGTCTTCCCCGTGCTGAGTCTGTGGGCTGTGAGAAAAGCCCGCCTTCACGCCTCCACAGGGGACACAGTGCAGCTCCCAGACACCCCGGGGACACTTGCGCTCCGGGAGGCCACTGCATGCAGGCTTTCCTCACAGCTAACGAAGGAGCCAGAGAGGCTTCTGCTCACAGGTCCCCTAATGAGTTTGCTGGCAGTGCTTAACAGGCAAAATAATAAGGGGAAACAAAGAGCTTCTGAGGAATCCTTTAACAGACTCCCTAATGTCTTCAGAGCAGGAGGGAACGTGCTTATTCATAAAAATTGCTTCTTTTTCATCACCTTCTGGCACAATAGCTTTGCCGAGTGATGGTTTGTAGACTTTGGCTATGTGGTGTCTATACATTCAAATCCGCAATTCCATCTTCTCATCTCCAATAATAACGTAGAGCAGGGGTCCCCAGCTCTTGGGGTGCAGAGCAGGGGGTGAGCAGCAGGTGGGCAAGCAAGCAAAGCTTCATCTGCCCCTTCCCCGTCGCTCACATTACCACCTAAACCTTCCCCTCTTCTTCCCTCCTCACCCAGCTGTGGAAAAATTATCTTCCACGAAACCAGTCCCTGGTGCCCAAAAGGTTGGGGACCACTGACCCAGAGCATCCTCTCACTCAGATGTGGCAAGATTTCCTGAGGTGACTTGCACAAACGTTCCATACATGATGGCCAGCCAACCCCTGGGATGACTGCCGTACCACTAAAGTTTCTCAGGAAAAAGATTCTGCCATAGTTGCTAATGGATCATCTTCCACACTTCCAAAGCAGGTTGCTTATTAGAAGAGTGTAAAATGGAAGTATACATATATGCACTCACTGAGAAACCCTCTGAGGAAAAGTAGTGGTTGGCTCCCTGTGAGCCTACAAGGCTGGTTTTCTTGCTGCCGACTGTGCAGGTCCTGGGAAGAAACCACACTCCCTTCTCCACCCAGTCAAGTTCACCAGGCCTGTGTTCTAAGCCCTGCTTAGGAGTCTGGAAGGCACTCCTGAGTGACTCGAAGCAATGGTGGTCCACCTGTAGAAGTCCACGCAGTGGTTATACCGTCGGGCGGGGTAAGCTTCTGTCCTGTTTGGTGGTGTTCTCCCTATTTCACTGGTTGGTTTGCTTTGGATGAGGGGAGAAAACCAGACAAGCAGGTTTTCAGTCCAACAGACAGAATATTTGCTGTCCTGTGCTGTTCTGGCCTCTTTTGATGGTTTGGAGAAAGTATCTGTCCAGGAGAAGGTACTGGACACGGAGTAGAGGCTTACTTGCTCCTCTGAGCACACGTCACTGCCTCTCAGCAGCCTCCTTCCAACTGTGATCTGCATTTCCCTCAGGTTAGAATCCAGATCAGAGCCCTCAGAGGTGATGCATTTTCCAAGAGAGGGTGTTAGTGAATTTTAGTTTGGCCTGGAAATTAGTTTGAGGCGTGACTACAGCCCTTTTCCTCCTCTCTCTTCTCCTCCCTCCTTGTTTCCTCCTCATCCACCTCTCCCAACCCAGTTCCAGCCCTTACGTTCTGAATAGCTATGAGAAGGTAATTCTGAGAACAAACGGTCCTACTGATGGCCTTTCAACCTAGCTCCCTTGGGGTATTATGGCTGCTCAAGAATAAGCTGGTGAAACAGGAATCTCTAACTGGCAGAGAATGAAGAGAAGATGCTGTTCAGATGCTTGTTATGGGGCCTGTTACCTAGGATCTCAGCTTCCCTGGTGGCTCAGACAGAAAAGAATCCTCTTGCAATGCCACAGACCTGGGTTTGATCCCTGGATTGGAAAGATCCCTTGGAGAAGGAAATAGCAACCTACTCTAGCATTTTTGCCTGGGAAATCCCATGGACAAAGGAGCCTGGTGGGCTGCAGTCCATGTGGTCACAAACAGTCAGATAGGACTGAGCAATTAGCACTTTCACTTTTTTTTTTTTAAACCGAGGATCACATGGAGAATTTACACTCTCTGCATACAGCCCTCACCCATGCCTCTCCTCTCTCACCTCAGAGTGCTCAGTTATCATGGCAGGGAGGACATTAATTGAAAAGCCTAAAATGGGGAGTTCAGAGAAGCCTGGATGCCCCAGCACCTGAGCAATCTCTGACTGTGGTGCAGATAAAGACAAAGCTCTTGCTTCTCAGCAACCATCCATGTGGTAGCAGTTTTCCTTTGCAGGTAATAGTAATGCCATTTGAGGGGGCACTATATGAGCTTGATGTTTTCCAACCACGTTTATTCACTCTAGTAAAATTTTGACTATGTGCCAGGCCCAGAACCAGGTACAAAGGTTAAAAAAAGACATGGCCCCATCCTCTAAGAACTCACAGTTTAATAAGAGAAACAGATCTGAACGCAAAAGCAATAGAATAGGGCCTCCCTGGGGGCTCAGACAGTAAAGAATCGGACTACAATGCAAGAGACCCGGGTTCGATCCCTGGGTTGGGAAGATCTCCTGGAGAAGGAAATGGCAATCCACTTCAGTATTCTTGCCTGGAGAATTCCATGGACAGAGGAGCCTGGCAGGCTGCAGCCCATGGGGTTGCAAAGAGTCAGACATGACTAAGTTATTGCACTTTCACTTTTTACTTTCATCATTGTAAGAGCTAGGGTCTATTTATCTATGTCTAGGAACAAAGAGGGCTCTTTTAGGATGCTGGGAAGTTCTACCTAGTGGCACCAAGAATCAGGAAGACCTAGTGCTCTAGGAAGCTAGAACTTAAGAGCACTTAAGGATCCCGGGGATCCTTAGGGATCCAGGGGAAGAGACCCTCCGCTGAGAGAACCAGCAGAGCAAGTTCAGAAACCTTCCATAAAGGGCCAGCTGGCAAGCGTTTGGGCTTTGAGGGCCACAGAATCTCTGTGGCCTCCACTTTTTCGTCAGAGCAGGGGTGCAGCCCCAGACAACGTGGAAGCAGATGACCGGGCCGTGCTGCAGTAAACCTTTATTTATAAAGACAGTCAGTCTCTGGGTGTGGCTGAGGGAAGGCTGTAGCGTGCTAATCTGTTCTGGAGAACACGGAGGTCTGAAGCAGCATGGCATACAGTCCAGTGGACTGTAGCAGTGGAAGCTGCCATGCCCTGGGCTGAGTCTTGCATTGGAACAATCTCATTCAGGTACCCCATTTTCCAAGAATGAGGTAAGTATTCCATTATTGTCAGGGTTTACAATGAAAGTAACATTATCTTTCTCCTGTGTGATGAGGGGAATTGGAACTATACAATCTACAGTCTCTTCCAGCCCTGACACTCACTCCCTAGCTCTACCAGAGTAATCATCCTTTTTTGTTAAGTGATGGAAGTGGGCATGGAGGGGACAATGTAGGAACTCGACAAAAAAGAGCGAATCCAGATACTGAATAGTATTTCAGATTTCTTCCCTCCTTCCCACCAATATGAACAGTGGCACTAGAAAGCTATATAATAATAGTAGCTAACACTTACCAAGCACTTACAATGAACCAGCATACAATAGTTAAAGAATCCACTTGCCAATGCAGGAGATGCGAGTTCAAACCCTAGGTCAGGAAGATCCCCTGGATGAAGGCAAGGCAACCTACTCTAGTGGTCTTGCTTGACGAATCCCATGGACAGAGGAGCCTGACAGACTGTAATTGCAAAGAGTTGGACGTTACTGAGCACGCACATATACATAGTCCTGTGAGGCAGAAACTGTTATTAAGCTTCAGTTTACAGGAGAAGAAAATGAGGCTGGGGAAGCTTTCAGAATTGGCTCAAAGTCACAAAGCAGAGACTCAGCCCAGGTCAACAAACCCAAAGCTTGTGTTCTTTGCCTTTTTGGATATGCCCTCCATACTGGGCAAGAAATGAGGGACCCGTTTCCTCCTGTAGGGACTTCCTATTCAGAAGACTTACTCAAATGGACTACACTCTCATATTCCCCCTAACAACTAAGACAAGTTGTATCAGTTGTATTGTAGAACACAGATGTATTCTGGGGACATCCGTTCTCCTTGTTGTTATTCCCAGACTTGATCACAGAGCCGAGTGAGCAACACACATGGGTGGTTCTGCTGTTAGCAGGCAGGTAAGAGGAGCCAGGTGACGCCTCTGCTCTGATGCATTCGGAAACGCAGTTTCAAAGTGCTGAGGTGTCTGGGAGACAGTCCTCAGTGCTGGTCATCAGCATCAGTGGGAAACCCCAGACACCGTTTCCCACCTGGCACCCCTGACGTCCTCAGCATCAATTTCAGGAGCTCGACTCTAGCCCAGGGCATCAGACACTGATGCTGGCCACTGGTTGGAGCTATGTCTTGCTCTGTGATCAGATATGAGGCTTTTAGGAACCGAGTTTCTAGACATTTCGATTTTTGTATTAATGTCTCAGGCCAATCAATAATTGAAGATTAGCACAAATTCTGAGTCTTTTTCTGTAAAGTGATTATGTTCTCTTACCAAGAGCAGATGGAACAACTATAGTAAATTTTCTGGAGGTTTAACATTCCATAGGTTGAGATTTTACCATCCCATTAAATCGCAGAAAGTAATGTTCTTCTTAAATTCATGCCAACCTAATAGAAGGTAACTCTCACGGTGCTGGGTTTGTCAAAACTGTTAGATTTTATAATCAAAGGTGATAAAATGATGTAGAAGTAGGTAATATAGGAAATTTCATTATAAGAGAAACTCAGCTAACACAAAAATTGTGCTCTAGCCCAGCCTCTTAATTGAGGAAAGGGGCTGGGCGTTCATGTTTATTAAGAGGTTGCTACCCTCATGCCCTGGTGCTCAGATGGTAAAGTATTCGCCTGCAGTGCAGGAGACCTGGATTCGATCCCTGGGTTGGGAAGATCCCCTGGAGGAGGGCATGGCAACCCACTCCAGTATTCTTGCCTGGAGAATCCCCATGGACAGAGGAGCCTGGTGAGCTACAGTCCATGGGTCACAAAGAGTTGAGCACAACTGACTAAGCACACACACACACCCCCTCCTGCCAGGAGTCTTAGCAGCTTTCTCACACTTTCCTTGTGAGGTAAGTATCGTTATTCCCACTTTACAGATCAGAAAACCAAGGCTCAGTATACCAAAGCTTCCCAAGGTCACACAGCTGGTTAGAAAGTCACCAGGGGCCAATGCCAGGTCTGTCTGACTCTTGAACCAGTGCTCTTTCCATGGTGTACGAAAGCCACCAATCTGAGAACACAGATCTGCCTTCTTAGAAAGATCTGATGAGGCCTGTAAGGCATCTGCTACTGGAAACCACCATAGAAGTGTATAGTTTCATAGAGAAGTGAGCCAAGAGCTGGAGGTGAAAACTTCAGAGTTTGTCTACAGGCACAGAAATCTAAAATAAGAAAAAACACCTTTTTCCTTTGGTAAATGCTGGAGATCTTTAAAAACACTCCTTCCTTTTTCCCTCTGAGCCATGTTGGCAAAAGCTGACCGGCTCCTCGTTGTCTTCTATCTGATTCTTTCCGCACACAGGAACCAACCCCAGCTCCCTCACATCCATCCCACCTTCCCCAACTCCCTGCCCCCCGGCTTCTAACAGAGCCCCCAGGAATGTAAGAACTCAGACCTTGTGAAAGCTGAGAAAGATGCTCCAAACTGTCCAGCTTCTTCTATAAGCCAGATCTCAGCTGCAAAAGAAAGGAGAGACATTTCCATCTTTTGTACCAGAGTCTAGAGAAGACTGGAAATGAGGGAGGATTCCATGTTCCACTGCAGCTCTCACTGAACCGGAAGGCTACACGTCACGGTCACGGAGACCTCCACGGCTTGTACGTCATGATAGGGCCTAAGCTGGGTTTTCCATGCCTTTTAAGTGAAGCCACAGCATCTATTTCAGCTTAAAAACCTCGCTCCGACAAGGAGACTCTTTCGCTCAGCAGGTGGTGACCCTCTGTGGCTGAATGGAAAGTAACCTGGCCCCAAACGCTGGTGGAGAAAGCATGACATTATGATGCCAAGAGGTTCTCTCTGGCACAGAGCCACCTCTTCAATAGAGATCGCAATGACAGAGTCCTAGAACACAAGGTCTGCCACCGGTGACTCAGATAAGATGAAGATAAGTTAAATGATGGAGTTGCCTCTTATTCATTCCCATAGAGTAAAAATCCTCATGGGCTTTGGCATAGATACATAATAGATAAATGCTTCTGAGAAAGATTCAGCCTACATAAAGGTCTTTGGGCTTGGAATCTGGTTCCCTAGGGTGATGTGGCGTACAACGTAGCATTTTATTGACTTCCTGCTCTTATCCATCCCACTGGAAAGCCAGGATGCTATTATGTAAGCCTAAAATATAAGTAGGAAAACTGGAAAAGACCGATCTCTTTTTCCTCTTGGCTCTCTTCCCCCCTTCCCCCTTTAGGCACAGAGTACCAAGACATTGAGACTGAGAAAACCTGCCCCGAGTCACAGTCACCTTCAGAAGACTCCTTTGTGAGAAGCTGAGGGCCTGGCCCTCTTCCTGCAGAGAACAGCCCGCCACCGCCCACAGACCTCGCAGGCCTGACTTAGCGTGCTCTGCCCTGTCCGAGAACCCAAGGGTCCCCGTGGGGACCATCCGGCCAGTGTGTGGTCCTTTGAGGCCCCAAGCACAGGCCTGTGACGAGGACTGAGCAGGTGTCTGTGGCCCGGAGTCCTCCAAACCCTTGGAGTAGGCATTTTCCTGGATCGCTAGAGAGTCCTATTGGCCTGGTGTGCAAATTTCTTCTGCCCACCCCTCCTTTGGCTCCTGTGGGGGTGGCCTGCTGACATGCTTTAGAAAAACCCCCTCTTGGAAGTGCTTCTCTGGCCGGGGGCTCCAACAGGTCTTCTGAAAGCAGCCAAGGCTGGATTTCAATAGGAGGGGGTAAAAATTACCCTGTTTCATAGAACAGAGGGGGGGGGGGTGAAAGCACATACTCAATAGATTTTGAGTGTGGTATTCTGTATTTTTGCAGCTTATATTTTCCAGATGAGCAGTTTAGAAATATGTCATGTAAAGTACCTACTGTACGTTTGCTGAAAATTATATTAAAAGCACTATTTTAATTCTTCCTCGGTCTCATGCTGTAATCTCTATTATCTTTCTCTTCTTGTGTCTTTGGGTAGAACAATCCTAAAAGGCTCTTACAGAGAGTGTTTCTGGCTGTGTGTGTTCTATATTTATGGGCTTTGAATTGTTCACAAAAGCACAGTCTTAGGAGCCAAAACAGACCTGGGTTCAACTCTTCACCCCAGCACTCCATACCAGTGTGGCATTTGGGAAGTGACCTGACCCCTCTGAGCCTCAGTTTCATCATCTGTAAAATGGGAATACTGTCACCTGCTTTACACAATTGTGGTAAGGCTTCAGTGGAATCCCATGTGAAGGCAGCATAGTGTACCACAGAGAAATGGTACTTGCTCATTGCTCCCCAGCCTCTAGCTGGAATTAGATGCTCTGAGACACAGCTACGGTTCCTATTGATCCATTCAGTAATCCTGGACTGACCATCTGGTTTTCCTTTCTGGTTCTCCCATTGTCTGTAAACCCCTGGGAGAGGCGAATGGCTTCCTCTCAGGGTACACTACCTAGGGTAGTGTGTGACATTTGATGGATGCTCATTGTACATTTGAAAGAATGAATGGGTGATGAACAAACAACCTCAGACTCATCAACCTCTGGGGCTCTGTCTTCAGCCCCACCCCTCTGAGGCAACCAATAGCATTTGCCTTTCTTTCTCTAGTTCCGGAGATCCTCCTGCACACCTCACCCTATGGCTGGAGCTCCAGCTGCCGTCCCAGTCCTTGTGAGGCCACTTCCTAATTGGCTGCCTTCCCTGCTACATCTTTAGTCCACTGGTAGGACTCTTAGCTCCTAGGGACGTTCAGGTTGATGGCTGCCACCAATGGGCATAGCAGAGTCCTCACTACAATCATTACATCTCTGGCCAGACAGGAGCTCTAGGAGCTGATGCTCAGCCTCCGTCATTCGAAGCAAAGATCCAGGATGGCCCCAACCCTTGTGTGGGGCTGACCCTGATAACTAACCCACGGTCTCATGGCCCCTTCTAGCCTGGATCTTGCCCTCATAACCCCCTTGTTTGCATTTGAGCTCACCTGAAATCAAAGCTTGTCAAACTAGTATTCCTTGAAGCCTGCACCCTCCCTCAGCCCTGCATCACTCTTTCACTCTGGAATCTGTGGGCTCAGAAAAGTATGTGCTTGGGTGAATGACCTTCTCTGAGACCCTATTACCTGGTTCACTGGTGCCTCAAGGGCTTCTTTTCAACCTGACCCTGTTATTTATGTGATTGTTTCTTTTCCTTTCTTTTTCTTTTGCGAAACAGCATGATTTATTCTCTCTGGCATAAAAATCCCAAGAAAATGTAATTTCAACATTTCCCATCATGATGCGAAAAGATGCTGAAACAGCTGAAAACATGGTTAGTGATTCCTCGTGGGAGCTGGGCTTCATTTGCACTGGATATTCAGTCGGAGGCAGAAGAAAGAAGCAGGGGAGGGTATTGCTTATGACATCCATGCTCTCAGTCCAAAATTTCACATTTGTTTTTCATCTGCAGTCCAATTTCTTTCCTCTTGCTACCTTTTCCGTCATCGAAGTGGTCAATTTATGGAAAACTAACACTCCCCTCTGTTTTATCTGAACTTCATAAAGACATCTTATTGGGAGAATCACAAGATTCATCCTTCAGTATTTAAGCAGGTCCATGAGAGAGCTGTGCACACAGGTTGTTCAAACAACTCAGGAAGAATAGACAACTTAGATAATCCAAATGCCGTTTTCTTGCCGATGTCATATCACAGGCCACTCGGGCTTTGAACCACAAATACATTTGTTCCATCTTGATCTAGATCTGAAAATCCGACTTGACCCTTCTTTGAGTTTCTGTGGAAGGGTTAGTCATGCACCTAAGTGTTTGACTCAACTGAAATAAAAACAAGCTGTTTCTGTGGCCTTGGACGTAGATTCAGAACCACCACGAGCACACCCACTTCACAAAGAGCTGCCTGATTTTCTTTTTTAGGCTTTGTTATTTCAGGAACTCCTGCTATACAACTGTTTCCATAACTCTGCAGAGAAATGTCTATAATTAATGCAGAGGACAGAGACAAGCTTTTGCTTTCCAGAAAGCACTTTAAAAAGTATCCTAACCTTTCTGAGTTCTCACGTTCCCACATATGAAATGCATAAACACATAGTTACCAGATCCCTGGAGGAGGGCTTTGCAGATCTTTGAGAGTGTTTCAGTGGACAGTCTCACTTCCCTCTTCCCCCTAAGGCAATTAAGGGGTGAAGCGAAGATAGCAAGCAGCCTGGAACACAAAGGGAGGGGTGAGCAAAGCCTGAGTTCATCTGACCAGCAATCTGAAACACAGGCTCAGGGACTCAAACATGACATGGAAGAAGCTAGCAGCTCCCTTCAGAAGGAGAGTTTCTCCTGTGAGAGCCCTCTCATCTCCTCTCACTGAGAACTTGCCCACAATCTCCAGGTGCCACTGAACCATTTCCCAGTGAAATGGAGGTGGGAACCTCTGTCTTCAGGCTTTACACCCCTTAGCTTAGCAACAGGCTTCTTTCTTACCCCAGAAGCTCAGCTCACTCCCATTCCAACTCTTCCATTTCTTTGGGGCATTATTGTGCAGGAAGGCAACTAAATGTTCATAGTAAAATCAGTGCTCAATATGGGTTAAAAAAGAAAAAGAAAGAAAAGCTCACAAAGAAAGTGGCTGTTCTTTCAGTTGTTTCTAAAATAATCATCGCCTCATTCTTTAACTCCAATGCAAATGATCAGACATTACATTGCAATGCTATGAAGGGAGACACTGGTCTCTTTTTAGCTGTCTTTTATTGAAGTACAGCTGATATACAAGTCTGTGTTAGTTTCAGGTGTATGGCAAAGTGATTCATTTATATATAAACTCATTTTTCACTCTTTTCCCGTATAGGTTATTACAAAATATTGAGTACAGTTCCCCGTGCTATACAACGGTCCTTGTTTATCTGTTTCATATATAATTAGTGTGTATCTGTTAATCCAAACACCTAACTTAACCCTCCTCTCCCTTTCCCCCTTTGGTAACCATAAGTTTGTTTTCTATGTCTGTAGGTTTATTTCTGTTTTGTAAATAACTTCCTTTGAATCTTTTTTTTTTCCTTTTTAGATTCCACGTATAAGCAATACCATATGATATTTGTCTTTGTCTGGCTTATTTCACTTGGTATAATAATCTCTAAGTCCATTCATGTTGCTGAAAATGGCATCATTTCTTTTTTATGGCTGAGTGATATTCCACTACACATAGTGAAATATATATATGTTATATATGGACTTCTTAGGTGGTGCTACTGGTAAAGAACCTGCCTGCCAATGCAAGGAGCATGAGTTTAATCCCTGGGTTGGGAAGGTTCCCTGGAGGAGGAAATGGCAACCTGCTCCAATATTCTTGTCTGGAAAAGTCAGTGGACAGAGGAGCTTGGCAGGCTACAGTCCATGGGGCCACAGAGAGTCAGGCATGACTAAGTGAGCACGCCACATCCCACATCTTCTTTATCCATGCATCTGTTGACAGACACTTAGGTTGCTTCCGTGTCTTGGCTACCATAAACAGTGCTTCTATGAACATTGAGGAGATGCATGTCTTCAGCAGGACACTGGAGGTAAGCTTTTATTTAAATGGCAACTTTCTCTGTAAATGGGACCCTTGAAGAAGCATATCATTGCCCATCATTTTTTCAGATGCTATCAGCAGATCAGTCCTGAAAAAATGACTGAGGCAGGGAGCAGAGACAGAGAACTCAGACACGTGGTGAGGACAGGGCTCTTAAAAAAAATCCTTGGAGGCCCTCTGTCTGACTTGGCCCCACCCTGTCCTTCAGGGCATCCTGCACTTCTTGGGAATATGAGCTCTGGGGGAGATGACTGGTGTCCCTCCATCCATTCCATATTTCGAACTGACGCATGTTAGGTTTAAAGCAAGGCCATGATTTTCAGTTAGTACGGATAGGACTCCATGAGGTTCCCCTGCGCATAGTAGGCGCTGTACAGCTGGGGGCAGTAGGAAGTCAGGATGGCTTGGTGGAAAGAGCAAGCAACAGGTCTGCAGCTCAGCTCAGCTGCTTGCTCACCTTGACAGGTTAGCAAATCAGGTCACCACTCTGAACCTCACCCCATGTGGCTCTGAGATGGAAAGGTTTCACCCTCCTTGCAGAGACATCATGAGAATTCACTATGTAGGCACAGCCCCACATCCATTCCTGGTGGAGCTCAAGAAGTGATGAGTTTCACTGAGAAATCTTGTCTTCAGCCATTTAAATACGAACCAACTTCCATTTACCAGTATTTGCTACCACTCTGCTTCTTGGAAAACCCTCTTTCCTGCTGCATACTGTTCATGAAATGACTTAATCAGTCAATTCTTTAATTTTTTTTAGTCATTCTTACTCATTAAAATAGCTTCGCTTCACTTCTTAAGAGCTGGTCCTGGCCATCTGAGAATTCCTGGCACATCTTCCATTCAAGCCCTCCCCAACAAGGGCAGACCAGACAGACCTGCAGCTCTGGGGGCCTAGAAGGAGGGGAAGCTTGGTCTGCTCTCTCTCCCCCACCACCTTCCTCTTCTCTGCCCAAATTCAGCTCCAGACCATGATGTGAAAGTGAAGAGAGAAGGGAGGTTTACTTATCAGACTGCCCGGGGCTAAGCTTGCTGCCATCACTGGAGTCCCTGCTGCCCAACCGCCTTCTGAAAAGTGCTGGTGTGGAAGCAAGCAGGCCCCGGAAACCCAGCCCATCCCAGGAGCTCCCCTAGGCTCTACAGCTCCCTAGGAAACCCACAGCCCCCAACCTCACCTTCCCCACTAGCCGAAGCTCAGGCATGGGGTAGGAACAGAGCCACTATTCCCAGATCTCGATTGGTTCTGAAGGATGTTCTTGTCCCCCTCCTCCCTGGCTCCATCACTCCAGGGTACTCCTGTGCTCTGGTCCAGCCTGCTCTGAGAGCAGCAGAACAAGGAGGCTAGCCCATGCCCCCAGGGAGCAAGATATCAGCTTCCCCTTCTTAACATAACTGCAAATTTCACCAGCAATTGCTCTGGGGACTCCATTCCCTGAATTTGGGGGCAGAAAACCCCCAAAGAGTGTCAATGTCACTCTTAACACACATCAGTTCACCCCCTAAAATGGTAACCACTCCCCATCTTCCACAGCCCTGTGTACTAGGAGCACAGACGGGGCACGGGGAAGGAGGGAGTTATCAGTGCCTGCTTTTCTGAAGAGGGAGATGCCCCCAGAGCTCTCTTGGCATGCTACACCACATTATGCAAAGATCATCAAAAGAGGAAGGCCAACCAACAGGTGGCACCAACAACAGATGACAGTCCTCAAGAGAAGTCGCCCACCTTTTCATGCAAACAGCTGCCTCGCACCTGAGCCCTCTGCACCTCCTAGACTTCAGGTAGTTAATGACTTGCAGGTTTTACACTTAATCAAAGAGTATTGATCCGGGGTCTGGTATAGAGCCACATACCCTAGAAAACCCTGTGGAGAGATCCAAGAAAGCCTTGTACACAATAAATCTGCAATCTGAAGAAAACAAGCCTCCATGTAATCAAAAGACCTTTGCAGTATACTCTACATCCAGGCCCTATTATTAAGAAACAGAGACATGGCAGTGATGGGGATTCAGAGAGGAGAGAATCCCTAAGGACCAGGGCAGCCAGGTCAGGAATTCCCAAGGACTTGGGGTATGCAAAGCCGGCCGAAGCACCCTCACATTTAGGATGCAGGCATGAGGTTTTTGTAGACGTCTCCAAATGGCTCAGCAGTAAAGAATCCACCTGCAATGCAGGAGATGCAGGTTTGATCCCTGGGTCGGGAAGATCCCCTGGAGAAGGAAATGGCAACCCGCTCCAGTGCTCTTGTCTGGGAAATCCCATGGACAGAGGAACATGGTGGGCTAGGTAATCCATGGGGTCACAAAAGAGTTGGACATGGCTTAACAACTAAACAGCAATAATGTTTTGCCCTGTCGGTTGGAATGGGTTTCTGGAAGGAGGCAGGCTGTGAGCACAGAAGTAAAATCTCTTATGACAGTTGTGACGATAAGGATAACAATGTACTAGGCACTGGGCTAAATTCTTTACAAATGCTGCCTCCTCATTTATTTGCAAACACCCTGTAGAGTAGGATTTATTTCATACCGGCCTGTTGGCCTGGGTTTGAAGCTAGGTTCCTCTACTTGCCATCTACAGGACTGCAGGTTTCTCACAAATAAGATGAAGATAATCAAGCCCACTTCATAGGAAGATGGTGGGATTCAGTGGAATAATGTATATAAAGCACTTAACACTGTGCTTGGCACCCAGAAAATGCCTATGAAATGTGAGGGCTCTTCTAGTTGAGGATATGGGAAACTCACCTTCTCGCATTGCCAGGTCACCTGACAGAAGATTAAATTTTTAACTGAGCTAACTTGCATGGGTAAATAATTACAAGAGCAATTATCTCCCTGAGGACAATTATTTGCCATCACCATTTGCACCCACTGAAATTACATGCCCAAGAAGCAGAGTCACTCATTGGTAGATAAACATAATTAAATTGGAAGAATGACATCCAATGGCTGATTGGATTAATAAAAGAAATTTATTCCCCAGAGGTATTTCAGAAATGCTTCTCCAAGCTGGATCATATTTTTTTAAAGCCTGTACTCTGAATTCAAATTATGTATTAATTCCTTCCCAAAAATCAGCGTGCATTCAACCCTTATAAACATCGTGTACTTCTGAGAAGCTTCAACTAAGATGGTTTTATAAACCACACAGACACCAATCCTACTCTTAAACAAAGATCAAGAGATCTATAAAAGACATAGGATTTCATGGTAAAGTCAATTCTGCAAGTATTTCAAGCGAATAATACATTTCCAGGTTTGAGAGTTTTTATTTTATATAGTAGGCAGAATGTGATACCAAATAATCACTTTGCAAATTTAAATTATTTTTTGTCTTTAAACTCTCCAAGTTATCAAATAGTCAAATGCAGGTTTGGCTCAAAATAGCATTAAAAATTGAGTTTACAAACTCTTTAATTCTCAGTTTCATAACAAGCTAGAAGCGATGAGTAGGGTCTACATTTATGGATCCTGAATGACAAAGGGTTTTTTCCTTTCCCTTTTTGGGATTAACAAATACTCTACTTGTTCTTATGAATACAGGTCTAAGTTTATATTTCTAAATCTTTGCCTACTGTTTATCACTCCCCAAACCTCCAGATATTTGGTATCTGTTAGTTACATGAGTATATATGCAACTCTTTATTTATGAGTGTTAGCAGTCTACATTTTACATTGGCATACTTCTTAGGTGCTTGAAATACTTCTGTGAAGTAAAGGTAAGAAAGGCATAAAGCTTTACTTTACTACCAGAAAAATCCGGAAGACGAAAGGTATCTTCCCAGGAGTGCCCACTTCACTCTGTTGTAGAGGAAAATTAAAACCATCTTGCTAAGAATTCCAAGATGGCTGCCAGAGAGGATCACAAGATTTTACTGGCCTGGAAGAACAGTTCACTTTCACCTTTGCACACATGAAAAAGAAAATTTCACACAAAGCTATTGCAGAAGTAAAAACGGATATGTCCCATATCTATTGCACACTTTAAAATGACTCTTGGGTTCTAGACCATGGTTGGGTGCTTAGTCACTCAGCCATGTCTGACTCTTTGCTACCCGATGGACTGCAGCCGCCAGGCTCCTCTGTCCATGGGATTCTCCAGGCAAGAATACTGGAGTGGGTTGTCATGCCCTCCTCCAGGGGATCTTCCCAACCCAGGGATTGAACCCAGGTCTCCCGCATTGCAGGTGGATTATTTACTGTCTGAGCCACCAGGGAAGCCCAAGACCATGGTTAGCTTTGAGAATTTCAAGATACATTGAAATGTACCCTTAGACCAAACCAAGTTCATAAATTATCTAAACTGATAAGACTGCAGCTGAAGTACAACCAAATCGGCACTATCCTCAACTCCTTGGAAGAACATTTAATGATCTTTCTAAATATTTACCTGAACTTTTGGTTTTAGAAAGGTTTGCATACTTTTCCCTTTTTTAAATATAAGGTCATCTTTTTAGTGTGAATAGATGGCTTATCAAGGCAATTAGAACACCACAGTTGTGTGCATAAATTAGTAATGTGGTAAGTTGAGGCTCACCACTTCTCTTGCCTATGTAGGCTCAGATTTGCATCTGATACATCATCCCTTAATGGTAGAAATCTGCATAGCCTTCTATCTGGGACACACTGTGTGCAGAGACATGGTTCTGTTGCTCAAGTCTTGATGAATAGAAAATTCCTACTTGCTTGGGAATTAGAAAAATCCTTAGAAAAATCCTACCTGCTTTCAAATGTCTAAAAGAGCAGAATGCTAAGTCATAACTACAGAGAAGGCTATACTCAACTGAGTTTGTTTACAAACATTTTATTATTTGGGGCTTAATAAAAATCTGAGTAATAATGATGTTACCTCATTCATGAGGGCAACACACATAACTCATTAAAATGCCTAACAGAAATGCCTATCATTTAAAGAAAAACTGTAAAGTCATCTTCAGAGACACAGATAACAACTTGAAAAATAGAGAATCCTACTGTATTCCAAGATTGGATGACTAAATACTCGGAAAATGTGATTCATTTTTTCCTGTAATGATTGCAATACAATGCCCAAGAAAATCTCAATAGGAGTTTTTATGGAAATAAATAAACTGATTACAAAATTCAAAAGGAAATTCTCAAGAATAGGCACAGTAATTATGAACATAAAAATTAAAAATTGCAGCATCTAAAGAGTAGCCTTCTCAAAAAGTCCATGTTAATAAAAGTCCAGTATTTTTAAAGGGATGGCATTTTTACAAGACTAGATGAATAGATTGGAGACCCAGAAGAACAATTATAAACAGACACTAGAATGGGAGACTTAAAATTGCTGGAAAATGCTGAACTACTCAACTAATGGGTTGGGGAGAAAATTGGAAATAAATTTGACTCACGGCCTCTCACCAGTGAAGAGTACATATCCTACATGGTCTACATAGTCAAGAATCTTTAAAAACTATGAAGATTTAGGAAAAACAGGAAGACATATTCATGGTTTCAGAATTTCCTAAAAAGATTTGAAATGCAAAAATCTGCAAATAAAAGAATTGATAGAGTTGACTATTTCAAAATTAAAGTATCTATAATCTAAAACATCATATATGAAATCTAAAGAGACTAGAATATTTGAAATATCTATAAATGACAAAGAACTACTGTCAGAACATATAATGAATCTCTCCATATTGACACAAAAAAGAGAGACAGGAACTGCTGAATTATGCAAATCCAGGGGTTGCCAGTAAATCTCACAGAAAACAGAGCAAATAACATGAATGGGAAGTTCATAAAAGAGGAAACACAAATGTCGTATAAATGTTCAAACTCACTAACAATTAAGAAAATAATAATATTTTAAAGATTAAAGATCATCTTTACCTATCAGGATGGTAAAGATTTCTTTTAATAACATTTTGTGTCAGGGTACAGGGCAATGGGCTGGAGTATAAATTGGTATGGTCACTCCAGAAGACATTTTTGCCAATGTCTACTACAATTTTAAATGCTCATATAGCATAATCCAGAAATTACTCTTCTTAACACCTACCCTAAATAAAGGTGTGTGGGGCAGATAAATGAAGGAGGCACCACGACCTAGCAGAATTTGGGTCTTAAGGTCCCTGGTGATCAGGAATTAAGCTTCTGGCCAATCTCCAATCTTTTCCCCATTATGACCTGCACAGAGAACATGGTTGGGCCCTTGCTTCAATTCCTTTGACCTGACATCCTGTTATAACTGCCTCCCTTGGTTTAAATTCATCCATCCTTCCACATCAAGCACAAACATTATAGAGAACCAGAGTGCTATCTATGATTGGTTCATTAAGCTTGACTTTTTGCCAATGGCTCAATATCTAGTTTACATAGTAGTTCCCGTGTGATGTCTTGCCAACTCCAGTTATCTCCAGGATGACCGTGGCATCTTTCAAATCCAGGTTGGCCCCTCCAATGGGGTCTCACAGGTAAAAGCTGGGCTGGGAGAGGCTTAGGGTACCAGTCCAGTGGCGAGTCAGTGGAGAGTCCACTGATCTACATTTCCCCACTACTTCACCAGGAGTAACGGTTTCTTGCTAGATCCCACAATCCTTTGCTCTCACACCACTTATACTCACTGTATTAATCATGGTCCATGCTAGCTCAGTCAGTAGAGCATGGGACTCTTAATCCCAGGGTCGTGGGTTCAAGCCCCACGTTGGGCAGTCGATTTAAGACATCTTTCCAACATGCTATCGGTTCTTACCATCCCTAAGAACTGACCTCAATCCCGAGATTCTTGTTTGACTTCCCTGCTGGCTCAGACGGTAAAGCATCTGCCTACAACGTGGGAGACCCGGGTTGGATCCCTGGGTCGGGAAGATACTCTGGAGAAGGAGATGGCGACCCACTCCAGTGTTCTTGCCTGGAAAATCCCATGGACAGAGGAGCCTGGTAGACTACAGTCCATGGGGTCGCAAAGAGTCGGACACGACTGAGTGACTAAACTTCAAACTTTCCATATATTATATTCCTCTATTGAAATATAGTCCTTACAGACACTATCTTATTTAATTCTTTAGTCCTGACAGTGCTTAAGATAATTTCTTATATGTATAAAAATACAGTAAATGTTTTTGATGCATTAAGTCAATGACTTCTCTAGTAGTCTAAAAATGTAGACAACATTACCAGGTGCAAGGTCTGATAGTCAGAGCTGCTCTAACCATACACCCCACCTAGCATTGACCAAATCACTCCTAAGATCACACGAGGAAGACCAGAGCTGAAACTGTCTTATTCTCCCATCTCCTTTTAGCCTCATCTAAATATGTCACTCTGGACTGATAATTCTTTTTTAACTGAAATATAGTTGATTTATTACATTATGTTAGTTTCAGGTATATAGCAAAGTGATTCGGTTATACATAAATATATGTATATACTGATATTCTTCTTTACTCTTTTCCGTTATAGTTTACTGCAAGAAATTTAATATAGTTCTCTGTGCTACACAGTGAATCCTTGCTGTTTATCTGCTTTATACGTAGTAGTGTGCTCTGTTAATCCTGTTCTCCCAATTTATCCCTCCTCCCCCTTTCCTGTTGGTAACCATAAATTTGTTTTCTATGTCTGTGATTCTGTTTCTGCTTTGTAAATAAGTTCATTTGTACTATTTTTTAGATTCAATATATGTGATATCATATAATATTTATCTTTCACTCTCTGACTTACTTCACTTAATCTGATCATCGATAGGTCCATCAATGTTGCTGAAAACAGTATTATTTCATTCTTTTTTATGGCTGAGTAATATTCCATTGTATCCAGTACACTATATTCAACTCTTACTGAAAAGACATTTGGGATTCCGTCTCTAAAAGACCCTCAAGGTAGACCCCAGAGATTGCTTTTAAATGCACCCCTCCAGGCACTTGAAGGCCCCACCACACCTGAAAAAAGCCTAATACCCACGAGAGTAAACCAGGTGTTGCTGGAGGCTTGAAGTAATTTTCACAAATTAAGCAGGATGATTTCTCATTATGCCAGATGGCAAGATGGAGAGACTTGTGGAGAGGGAGCCACTGCTGTTTTTCCTCCCTCTTTCTGCCCTACCCTAAAAAAAGGCAGATTATCCCAGAGGGCAGCTGAGAAGTAAAAATAGCAGCTGTTATTTACCGAGGCTCAATTATATGGTAGCCATTGTCCTAGGTTATTTCACATTTATCCCCACACTCAATTTTAGAAGGCAGGTATAGTTATCTCATTTTTCAGAGAAGGAAGGAGGTATTCAAAGCCTCTGCCAAGAATGAGTGGAGCTGGAGTTCCAACCCCAAACCCTGTGACTTCCGTCTCCACTCGAGGGTGCGGGCTTCTCCTTTTCCAGTCTTAGGACACTTGACATCAGTTGATGCTTCTGATGGGCATGGTGGCTTCTGGGAATTGATGAAGCTCTGTGTTTTGAATGGGAAGCCTCCTCTTCCTGTTGGACCAGGACAACCAGCCCCTGGGAGGGTCCACTGACATCCACACAAGACATCATGTCACTCACAGATCTCTGGGCTCTGGTGGTGAGAGCAGCATTGAGGCCAGGAAGTGTCAGCAAAAGAACCACCAGTAATTGCATATGGCCACATCCAGGAAAATGCCAGCTCAGGAACTGGAGGCAGGAGTCTCTGGACTCAACTCACTCGTGGTGGGTGCAAGGGTATGTGGGTATCAGGAAAGCAGAAGGTGGCTAGTGGTCTGTCTGAGAATTACTGGCAAGGCCACAGCACTGATCAATAGAACTTCCAGCAAAGATGGATATGCTCTGCACTGGGCTGTTCATTGTGGTAGCCACTTGGCACATGTAGCTTTTGAGCACTCAAAATGCGGCTAGAGCAACTGAGGAATTGAATTTTGAATCTGATTATAATTAACTTAAATAGTCACTTGCATCTAGTGGCTACTAAACCAGACAGTGCAAACCCACATCACACTACACCCCTTCTGAAGGTGAAGGGGCTAGGAGGTGGAGACTCTACAGCAGAAGGTCCCAAGTCAAAGGGCTGGAAGGGACCCTGGGCAAAGATACAGTCTGGATTCTTTAAGAAATTGCAGCCACCACTTCTTAGTCTTCTACAAGAAAAAAAAAAAAATCTGCTGCAAGGTATAGAGACTGAAATCAGGTCATCTTTCATCCCCCATATCCCCATCTCTGGATTCTTCAAGGCTGGCTCTTTCTCAGCTACCTCCAGACTCTTTTCCAGGGCTCTAAAGAATTTTAGCTGCTGTCTACCATTGCTGGAAGCTCTACGAAACTCTAGATTCGAAGACTAGGGTCTCAATAAAACTCTAAGACTGTTCCAGGATGTTTCTGCCTAAAGAAAAGCCAAGCAGCCATTTCTAACCTATTCCTTTCCATTCCACACTGGCCTCAAGGGGATTCCACACACTTGCCAATCCCCCAGGCTTCAGTCGAGCAGAAAGACACAACTGCTCTTGAAGCATCCTCTAACCTACCTCAATTCAGTTGCCCAGTCATATCCGACTCTTTGAGACCCCATGAATCACAGCACGCCAGGCCTCCCTGTCCATCACCAACTCCTGGAATTCACTCAGACTCACATCCATCGAGTCGGTGATGCCATCCAGCCATCTCATCCTCTGTCGTCCCCTTCTCCTCCTGCCCCCAATCCCTCCCAGCATCAGAGTCTTTTCCAAAGAGTCAACTTTTCCAATGAGGTGGCCAAAGTACTGGAGTTTCAGCTTTAGCATCATTCCTTCCAAAGAAATCCCAGGACTGATCTCCTTTAGAAAGGACTGGTTGGATCTCCTTGCAGTCCAAGGGACTCTCAAGAGTCTTCTCCAACACCACAGTTCAAAAGCATCAATTCTTTGGTGCTCAGCTTCCTCCGCAGTCCAACTCTCACATCCATACTTGACTACTGGAAAAACCATAGCCTTGACTAGATGGACCTTTGTTGGCAAAGTAATGTCTCTGCTTTTCAATATGCTATCTAGGTTGGTCATAACTTTTCTTCCAAGGAGTAAGCGTCTTTTAATTTCATGGCTGCAATCACCATCTGCAGTGATTTTGGAGCCCCCAAAAATAAAGTCTGATACTGTTTCCACTAACCTACCTAGGGGCTCCATAATGATGTGACTCGACCCTGGAATGATTGATAGAAACTCAGGATACCTTCTTAGAACCCACACCAGAGCTTATCTCGGTGTCTCACCCACCCTGATTGTCTCCTTTCCCTCTTCTGTGTCAGAGGGTTTTAATTTAGTGGAGAGGGAGAGAGGGGAAATTGCTTCTGACAGTCGTAGTCATCCAGGGTGTTGAATTTTGATACTCAGAAGTCCCAACTTTTAAATTCTTCACTCTTTTCTGCTCTACCAACACTTTATTAAGGCAATAGTCGCTTCACAGGCTAGTTTAAATGGGAAAGGACTAAACATTTTCTTAAGGTGGGGATGGAAGGGGGAGAATAACTAGAAACATGTTGCTTGTTAATCTTGCAACATATTTTTATGCCACCAGGCACAGAAATTGAGATTCAAAACTCTGAATCTGCAGCAAAACTTACAAAACCTCCTTCTCCCATTCCAGTCTCCAGATGCCTCACAGCTGAAAAGACATTGGCTTCGTTTTTCTTGAAAGTAAAAGAAGTTAGTACTGAGAGGCCCTTTGGTTATTTCCTCATCCTGGCCTTGCATTTGATCTGATCTGCAGGCTGGAACCTGGCCATGCTGTTTTCCCCCAAGGACCTGTGGAGGGCTGTGGTCAGCTGGCACTCACGAAATCCTACAGGAATGTTGACGTGGTGGAGTTCACTGCCAGCCAATGATCTCCAGTTCCCTCTGGCCACCTTTCTTCCTCACCATCTCCTTGGGAATAAAAGAAGCCTCACCGAGTGTCTGTGCTTCAAGGACGAGATAAACTGAAATCGCGCTCCTCTCCCATGCTAGGGTAAAGAAGGCCCCTGTGCGCTTCCAAGGGCTACTTCTGTTTCTAAAGACAGCCATGTCCTGTAGAATATGAAAGGCATCTTCACAACTGAGGGTTTCCCTGGTGGCTCAGATGGGAAAGAACCCGCGTGCAATGCAGGAGGCCTAGGTTTGATTCCTGGGTTGGGAAGATGCCCTGGAGAAGGAAATGGCAACCCACTCCAGTGTTCTTGCCTGGAGAATCCCATGGACAGAGGAGCCTGGTGGGCTACAGTCCATGGGGTCACAAAGAGTTGGACGTGCCTGAGCAAGTGAGTGAATGAGTATAGGTCATTCAGACAAGAATCCATAGAAATAATAAACCTAGTTATGGTTGAGGAGATATGCATTTTCCCATCTTTTTCTTGCATGGGTACTTCTTATGGGGGTAAACCATAGTCAAACCAGGGAATCAAAAAATATAATGCAGCAGCCATTTTCTAAGCAGTAACAAGTCTACGCTAGTCCTGCCCTCGGGGATGTGCATCTCGCAGGCAGGTTAAGGTCAAGAACACAGTTAACCAGAACACAAAGCAAGAGACGGCAGTCCCTTAAAATGGATGTGAGCCTCACTAACATGCCTCTCGCTCTAGGATTCAATGAGAGCTGAAATCGAGTCTCAAGCAATTTAAACATATATTAACCCCTCCATGACATTGTCATTTACTCCTTAACTTCTTTATTTTTTTAATTTTTTTTAATGTGGACCATTTCTAAAGTCCTTACTGAATTTGTTACAATATTGCTTCTTTTGCTTATGCCCTGTTTTTTTTTGGCCTCGAGGCATGTGGGATCTCGGCTCCCTGATCAGGCATCCCCCTGTGCTGGAAGGCAAAATCTTAACCACTGGACCACCAGGGAATTCCCAGTCCTTGAGCTAAAATGTGTGCTGTGAATACTTTGTGAAGTTGGATGTTTCTTTCTTGACTTCTAAGTGGAAAAGCACAATGTCCGTTCTGACCACCAAACAGTGGCACACCTTCAGGGTGAAGGAGGGGACAGTGGTGTGCTGTGCTAGTAGGAGCCATGCTTGATTCAACAGAGCACAAGCCAGAGGAAACTGTGATTCCTTCAGCTGGAGGGAAAAGAGCAGGATAACCCAGGTCGTGGAATCTCTTCTCTGTCATACTCAGCCTGACGCTCTTCCCATATATTTTCTTATTTACTCCTCCCAGTAGTGAAGTGTTACTATATTGATGCAACAGAATGGTGCTTTTGAGATGTCGCTGTCATTCAGTCGCTAAGTCCTGTCCGACTCTTCGCGGCCCCATGGACTGCAGCACGCCCGGCTTCCCTATCCTTCACTATTTCCTGGAGCTTGCTCAAACTCATGTCCATTGAGACGGTGATGCCATCCAACCATCTCATCCTCTGTTGCCCCCTTCTCCTCCTGCCTTCAATCTTTCCCAGCATCTTTTCTAAATGAGCTGGCTCTTTGAATCAAGTGGCCAAAGTATTGGAGCTTCAGCATCAGTCTTTCCAACGAGTATTTAGGATTGAGATACTAATGAATTTTTCTTTTTGTCATTACTTTTCTCTCTTGGTCCTTTTTTCTCCTCTCAATCTGGTAGGCTATTATGTAAGTTGCTTGGTGGAAGGATGTGGTAACCGAGAACAAAGAGTCATTTCAAAAGCCACGGCCCTTTGGCAATGGAAGTCCCCCAAGCTTAAGAGCTGGACTGAGTAACAGAAGTCACTACCTCTAACTCAAAGCCATCCCACCAACTAGAAAAATATGCCCTAGCCTAGAAGCAGACGGAGTCAGAAAAGCAGCAATGAGATAGCATGGACAATGGGGCTCCTGCAAAAGCGGCCCTGTCTCCTCTCCCTGGGCAGCTGAGCAGGTAGAAATACTCAGATTCATTTCAGGGATATGAGGGCAAGAAGACTTCTGTCTTGTCTGCAGGTGCTGTGGAAGGCAGGCCGTTCGTCTCCAGAGACCTGGTCACAAGATGTGTCATAGTGGCGTGCTGGAGCTGGCTGGGATTGATCGATACATCTCCAGGAATTTCGTGAGCTGGCTGTTAAATCACTGGGAGCTTGAAATCTGCCATAGTGGGAGTATTTACACCCTCAAAGTTGGCAAGCACTGCAAATCAGGACCACTTTCCATCCAGAGGTGGTTGTTAAACATTTACCAGCATACCACTGGAGGGGTGGAGGGATGGAGAAAACCTCAGGCAGTAACACAGAATGATACCTGTGCTCCCAAAAGTGCTGAGAAGGAGAGGAGAACACCCCAGATGGAGGGAACCTCCAGACAAGAGACTGTCTCTGCAAATTGCCTGGATAGACAACCGAGACCCACTTGGGGAGGACAGCTCAGCAGATGCCCAAATGACATCGAAGAGTGATTGGGCCCCTGGAATGATGGTAATTTTAGCTCAGTCCCCCAGAACATAAATGCAAAGCTGAGGAAAGGACAAGAAATCCCAATTTTTTTGACAGTACATTTCTTCTACCATGCAGAATAGGGACTCAAAACATAAATTCTTCTAGAAAGATTAAATCACACACACGGTACAGCTGAGTCGTGAAATGTCCATCTACATCCATGTGACATATAAGAAATGTGAAGTTTGGAACGGTTGCCTCTCCCCAGAATCCCCCACTGTCTTCTCTAGCTCCTGAATCTGCGCTATTTTTGCCACACTGGGGGGGGGGAGCCACTATTGGGGGTGTCAGTACTGGAGGTGGGGAGTCGATCTGGGGACAGGGTGCAAGGCAGGTGCCAGCCACAAAGATGTAGAATGTCTTCCTAAGTCCCAATCCAGGTCAGCAAGAAGCTCCCACACCGCTTACCTAGTAAGGTAATAAATGACACTAAAGAGAGAGCTGAGAAGACCTCTTTTGAGCTGGTCAGGTTTTGCCAAATAATTTAAAAGCTGTGTTTGACAGGGGACAAGAGGGAGAGATTATTAATCCAACTGATGACAGAGGGAATATAGTAAACACAGCAGGTCAGGGGCGAGAGAGGGGAACACGGCCATGGCCCCATGTAGGAGGCAGGGTACATTCAGGGGGGTCCACACAGTGGGTGGCGTGCATGGCATCTGAGCATGACTGGGTCAGCTCTCAGTAAGCCTTCGAAGATGAATGGGTAAAAAGGCACCCGTGTCCCTGCAGATGGCAGACAGGAAGAACTCTCTGATACAGCCTGAAATTTTCATCATTATTCATTGGGCACTCACTTCCCTATCCCACCATCCTCCTCTGAAAAGCAAGCCTCCCATGGGCATGAACATAGTATTTCCAACCAACGCCGGCATAAAGGAGTCAGTCCCAGCTAAGGACCTGCCTGTGGAAGCTTCTAAAACTAAGCAAATGACACTGATAGGGGAAAACACTGACCAAAACCGCCCACCCTGGCCAGGCACCACAGTAACCATCTGCATGAACTATTTTATTACAGGAGGTCCTGGTAAGGAACACAGGACTAACAAGCCACTACCGAGAGAAAGAATTCAGAAAAGGTCAAAAGGTTAGTCTGTATGTCCTACCAACCTGCCAGAACGCCTCCTGCTAAAATCCATCTCGGCTAAGCCATGAGTGCATGAGCAAGAAGGACCCCGAGTCAGAAGGAGGAGCCAGAGACAAGCAGGAAACTAACCCCATTCCAGGAAAACCTGGGACTGCCGGCCACGTGGCAGAGCAGCCCTCCTGGGTTCCCTTCCTCCCCTGCTCTCCACCTGGGAGCCTCTTTCCAATAAAGCCTCTTGCTCTGTCAGCACGTGTGTCTCCTCGGACAATTCACTGCCGAGGGAGTGTTAGACAAGAGTCCAGTCTTGGGCACTGAAAGGGGTTCCCCTGCCTGCAATCAAACTGCTCTTCCAGATAGCCTCTCTGCATGAACTGCATCCTCCCAGGCAGAGAGGGCACCCCAGACCTTGGCTCACCCAGGGCAGAAGCAACAGCCCACTTCCAGGGTCTGGCTGATCCCCCCTGAAAGGCCAGCCTCCCTGACTTGAGCACATTGCTCGTTTCATAAAGTCCCCTAGCTATGCTCGTCATTCAAGGGTTTTTTAGAAGATGAGGCAGCATCTCTGAGGCTGGGAGGACGAGCAGACAGTGCGGGGCTCTCGACTCTGCCTGCACCGGGGTGTAAATTCCATCACCCATCAGTGGAGCCAAGTAGCAATGCAGGTCTCTGTCCCTCATCCCCTGGACATCAGCCAGGGGCCAAAATGCACCCGACACCTTGGACAGCCTCTGAGCGACAGGAGGGAAGAGCAGAGGCTGCTCTTTCAATCCCACTCCCATGTTCCTTTCTTTATTCCAGTTGCTGGGTCCTCTCTCTTCACCTAGGTCCTAAATACACTGAGGTGGGGGGCTCTGCCTAATACCTTCTACAATCACAGTAAGAGCTCAAGAAATGCACGTGTAGTCTGATCACTGATCAGACAACAGGCCTGTATGTATAATAGCAAACAAGGTCAGTATCTTCTCAGTTGCTCTCACTACCTGAGTGCTAAAGAGGAGGGATGAAGATGGTGAAGCAAGGCCACAGACTGATAGACTGTCTCCCAAATTGCAGGGAACAGGTCACTAGTGGTACACAGTCAGGTGTGAAAGTGTTAAGCACTCAGTCATGTCTTTGAGACCCCATGGACTGTAGCCCACCAGGCTCCTCTGTCCATGGAATTCTCCAGAAGTGAATAGCTATCCCTTTCTCCAGGGGATCTTCCTGACTCAGGGATTGAACCCCAGTCTTCCGCATTGCAAGAAGGTTCTTTATCGTTAGGGTTCAGTTCAGTTCAGTCGCGTCCAACTCTTTGCGACCCCATGAATCACAGCACGGCAGGCCTCCCTGTCCATCACTAACTCCTGGAGTTCACTCAAACTCACGTCCATCGAGTCCATGATACCATCCAGCCATCTCATCCTCTGTCGTCCCCTTCTCCTCCTGCCCCCAATCCTCCCAGCATCAGAGTCTTTTCCAATGAGGCAAGTCTTCACATGATGTGGCCAAAGTATTGGAGTTTCAGCTTTAGCATCAGTCCTTCCAAAGAAATCCCAGAGCTGATCTCCTTCAGAATGGACTGGTTGGATCTCCTTGCAGTCTAAGGGACTCTCAAGAGTCTTCTCCAACACAACAGTTCAAAAGCATCAATTCTTCGGTGCTCAGCTTTCTTCACAGTCCAACTCTCACATCCATACATGACCACAGGAAAACACATAGCCTTGACTAGACGGACCTTAGTTGGCAATGTCTCTGCTTTTGAATATGCGATCCAGGTTGGTCATAACTTTCTTTCCAAGGAGTAAGCATCTTTTAATTTCATGGCTGCAATCACCATCTGCAGTGATTTAGGAGCCCCCCCAAAATAAAGTCTGACACTGTTTCCACTGTTTCTCCATCTATTTCTCATGAAGTGATGGGACCAGATGCCAGGATCTTCATTTTCTGAATGTTAAGCTTTAAGCCAACTTTTTCACTCTCCTCTTTCACTTGCATCAAGAGGCTTTTTAGTTCCTCTTCACTTTCTGCCATAAGGGTGGTGTCATCTGCATATCTGAGGTTATTGATATTTCTCCCGGCAATCTTGATTCCAGCTTGTGGTTCTTCCACTCCAGCTATTCTCATGATGTACTCTGCATAGAAGTTAAATAAGCAGGGTGACAATATACAGCCTTGACATACTCCTTTTCCTATTTGGAACCAGTCTGTTGTTCCATGCCCAGTTCTAACTGTTGCTTCCTGACCTGCATATAGGTTTCTCAAGAGGCAGGTCCGGTGGTCTGGTATTCCCATCTCTTTCAGAATTTTCCACAGTTTATTGTGAACCACACAGTGAAAGGCTTTGGCATAGTCAAGAAAGCAGAAATAGATGTTTTTCTGGAACTCTCTTGCTTTTTCCATGATCCGGCGGATGTTGGCAATTTGATCTCTGGTTCCTCTGCCTTATCTAAAACCAGCTTGAAAATCACGGTTCACGTGCTACTGAAGCTTGGCTTGGAGAAATTTGAGCATTACTTCACTAGTGTGTGAGATGAGTGCAATTGTACGGTAGTTTGAGCATTCTTTGGCATTGCTTTTCTTTGGGATTGGAATGAAAACTGACTTTTTCCAGTCCTGTGGCCACTGCTGAGTTTTCCAAATTTGCTGGCATATTGAGTGCAGCACTTTCACAGCATCATCTTTCAGGATTTGAAACAGCTCAACTGGAATTCCATCACCTCCACTAGCTTTGTTCATAGTGATGCTTTCTAAGGCCCACTTGACTTCACATTCTAGGATGTCTGGCTCTAGATGAGTGATCACACCATCGTGATTATCTGGGTCGTGAAGATCTTTTTTGTATAGTTCTGTGTATTCTTGCCACCTCTTCTTAATATCTTCTGCTTCTGTTAGGTCCATACCATTTCTGTCCTTTATCGAGTCCATCTTTGCATGAAATGTTCCTTTGGTATCTCTAATTTTCTTGAAGAGGTCTCTAGTCTTTCCCATTCTGTTGTTTTCCTCTATTTCTTTGCATTGATCGCTGAAGAAGGCTTTCTTATCTCTTCTTGCTATTCTCTGGAACTCTGCATTCAGATGCTTATATGTTTCCCTTTCTCCTTTGCTTTTCACCTCTCTTCTTTTCACAGCTATTTGTAAGGCCTCTCCAGACAGCCATTTTGCTTTTTTGCATTTCTTTTCCATGGGGATGGTCTTAATCCCTATCTCCTGTACAATGACACGAACCTCACTCCATAGTTCATCACACACTCTATCTATCAGATCTAGGCCCTTAAATCTATTTCTCACTTCCACTGTATAATCATAAGGGATTTGATTTAGGTCATACCTGAATGGTCTAGTGGTTTTCCCTACTTTCTTCAATTTAAGTCTGAATTTGGTAATAAGGAGTTCATGATCTGAGCCACAGTCAGCTCCTGGTCTTGTTTTTGTTGACTGTATAGAGCTTCTCCATCTTTGGCTGCAAAGAATATAATCAATCTGATTTCAGTGTTGACCATCTGGTGATGTCCATGTGTAGAGTCTTCTGTTGTGTTGTTGGAAGAAGGTGTTTGCTATGACCAGTGCATTTTCTTTGCAAAATTCTATTCGTCTTTGCCCTGCTTCATTCTATATTTCAAGGCCAAATTTGTCTGTTACTCCAGGTGTTTCTTGACTTCCTACTTTTGCATTCCAGTCCCCTGTAATGAAAAGGACATCTTTTTTGGGTGTTGGTTCTAAAAGGTCTTGTAGGTCTTCATAGAATCATTCAACTTCAGCTTCTTCAGAGTTACTGGTTGGGGCATAGACTTGGATTACTGTGATATTGAATGGTTTGCCTTGGAAACACACAGGGCTAGGGCTACCCAAATAGAATGATGAAATAAAGTTGGTTATTTACTTTGATTATTGGGTAATCATGTTGGTTATTAAAATGCAATACACAGATATGTTGTTAAATAACAGGATTCATAGAGTGGGAAAGCTGGTCTACTTTCAAATTCCTTTCAATTCATCTGCGTAGAATAGAGTCTCTGTTGGGTGCCAGGGTGTCTTTGACACTTTCAAACACTTGCTAATCTTCCTTTTTCAGAAGCTGCCTTAGCACCTTTGCAGGCATCTGTGTCTAGATAAAATTAATTAACATTGTTTATCGTATTTTAACAACAAACTTACAATTTTGACAAGAGACATGGGTCTCCTATTTCCAATGGTTATCAGGCTTCATTTTACAGCAAACTTATGAAAAAGAACCGAGCCTGTTTTAAGAAAAGTAGTAAGGAATATCGCAGATGGTGTGCTGATGTAGAGAAAAAAAACAACAACAACAACAACAAAAGAAAACCGTGAAGGAGTTACTTGAATGAAAGCAGTTTCAGAATGTGCCATAAATGGTGGTAGAAAGAAGACAGAGTTTGGATTCAGAAATGCCCCCATCCTCAGGTGATGACTGCAAGAGCCAGCGGCCCCAGCCTCGGTCCTCACCCAGGCAGCAATCGTGTGTGAAGTTTTGTCTTGTTGGAACAGAAATACGGTGGGCATCCCAGTTAACTCCCAAACTTCCAACCACCCTTGTTTGGATCCAGAAAAGCCAGTTGGCTCGTGGCATTTCCCTGGTGACTGATTTTGGCCTCAGATTGGGGGGCGGGGGGGTGGGGCGGCGACCTAACTTATCCAGCCAGGTAAAAAGGAAAGGATTTGATGCCACAAGTAGGAAGCAGGTGGCCGTTTTCTCCCTCTTCTATGAACGAGAGTCCGTGTGACCCTCAGCGGCTCCACCTTACAACCAGCAAGGAAAGTTTGAGGATGAAAGTAAAGCTGAGGACACCTGCACAGACTGATGAAGAGCCCAGCGTCTGGGTGGCACTGAGGAGCGGTTCTCCATCCACACCAGGACCCTGACCTAGCTCTCCATGTCCGCTGATGGGAGATGATGGCTCTACTTACCGGGGAAGCCAGCTGGAGCCGGGGTATGCTCCCTGCAGTTGAAAGCCCCTGTGATTCCGAACACTTTGAGGAGTCCCAGGTGGCGCTAGTGGTAAAGAATCTGCCTGCCAAGGCAGGAGACGCAGGAGACATGGGTTCGATCCCTGAGTTGGGAAGATCCTGTGGAGTAGGAAGTGGCAACCCAGTATTCTTGCCTGGAAAAATCCCATGGACAGAAGAGCCTGGCAGGCTACAGTTCATTGGGTCACCAAGAGTTGGACACAGCTGAGTGTGTGTGCACATGGGCACACACAGATACACAGAGGCTCAGTACCTTATAGGATTCCAGTTAATGACACAGAGATGGGAAGGGTAGAGCAGGTGACCCGTGTCCTAGCCCCTGTGACTTCCCTCAGACCATTCAGCAGGAAATTCTGCTATTTCATATCCAATCCCTGCCTCTCCTTTCAGGAAAACATTACTGAACAGGTCAGTGCATTCAGATAGCCAAAGGAGACTCTGACAAACCTTCCTGGAAAGTTAAGTCATCCACCAATGAAAACTCACACTTTCATTCCTATGCCTTCTGGTCCCTGCTATGTTTGGTTTGTCCACCATCTAGAGACAGTGGGCAGTGGCCCTCTGTTCCCTTTATAGTGAATTTTTGCTATCTGGTATATCTAAAATGTCATCTATGGGCCCCTTCATCTTTCTCTTCTTCAGATTAAGTCCTTTGAGTCCATTCTCATAAGTATTATTTTCTAACTTTAAGTATTATTCCATTTCAAATCAGATCCTCCAGCAACCAAGATCCTGATTAAAATGCCTTCAATTGTACATGGTTCCAAGGAGGCCTGAGAAAGCCCAGGCATGTAAAATCACTTTACGAGAATAACCTGAGTACAAGTGCGGGGCATGGTTAAAGATGAAGAAGGCACTCAACGAAGCTCATCATGTGTGGTACCGAACGGAAATCATTTCAGCCAATGCCTCTTAAACTGACTTTTTTCACAGGGCTGGTGAATTGCAAGCAGCTTTAGCCTGCAATCAGGAAACCTCTGCTCTTGACTCTCCAGCTGAGACAGTTCTTGGCTATCAGTTTCCTCCTAAATTCTGTGATTTTAATGGCAAAAAATGAGAAGTGATCCACAGACTCTAGACAAAATCAGGGACTACTCTGGGGACATAGGCCACTGCAAGGCAAGCAGGGACCTGAAAAGGCAGAATTCTCTTTGAACTTCTTTCTTTCCTGCATCCCGGTGGCCTCCCATCCTGCCTGTTCCTTCAGACTCCAGCCAGGTTTGCTCTCCTCTTTCTCCAGGGAAGGGATCATGGGAAGCAGGCAGGAGATTTTCCCTTTGATGTCTGAGGGCAATGTGCTTGCCCGTGCCATCAACCTTATGACTCCCTTTAGATGCATAACACAGTAGGCTTCCAGGAGAGGGACTTGCTCAGCCACGGGGAGCAGTCCTAGATAGAAGGGAATGAGGAGCAGTGACTTCAGGCTGACAGTTTTGCTCGCTACATGTGGTGGAGTACTGCATGTTCCAAACAAGAACCCCCAGGTCCTGCCCGAGTCTGGGCTCATTTAACCCTCACAGCTGCTCTGCCAGGGAGATGTCAGCTTTAATGCGCACACACAGCCACCTTGATTGTTAAAATATTGAAATACTTCCATGAGAGCTGGTAAACAGTCTGCTCCGAGCCCCCTGAATTCCTTGCCCCCCACACCCTGGGTCTTAGCAAATGAAGAGAATACCTGGGCACTAACTGGAGCTCCAGAAACCAGATCCAGCACTTATAACATCTGTGGTTGTTCGTTAGTGCCTGGCTGTTACTGAACATTTTAAATATAATCTCTGATGCATAGTGCCTATAGTATATAAATTATACAGATCAGGTGTCTACAACAAAGTGTGGCTGTTTACCCATAAGAGCAATGTGAAGTGAATTAATAAGATATGGTGTACCCACATTAGAATCTTATTCAAAGCTGACTCACTGGAAAAGACCCTGATGCTGGGAAAGATTGAAGGCAGGAGAAGTGGATGACAGAGGATGAGATGGTTGGATGGCATCATCGATTCAATGGACATGAATTTGAGCAAACTCAGGGAGATAGTGAAGGACAGGGAAGCCTGGCATGCTGCAGTCCATGGGGTCACAAAGAATCAGACACAACTGAGAAACTGACAACAGCCATCAAAAGGAATATGCTTATCCATGCTGCTTTATCCTAAAACAGACCTTGAAAACATAGTGCTGAAAGGATCCAGACCCAAGAGGCCACATCAGTACAGTAAGTCCCCTACATATGAATGAGTTCCACTCCAAGAGTGCATTCGTAAGTCCAATAGTTAGCCCAGGTACCCAAAGAACACAATCGTCTATATAGTACTGTATTAAAATAGATTTATAATACTTTTCACAAAAATAATACAGAAAAAACCCTCAAAGTAAAGAAAACATTTTAAATCTTATCTTAGAGTACGGTACCTTGAAAAGTACATTGGTACCACACAATGGCTGGCGTACAGGGGCTGGCACGGAGTGCACAGGCCAGAAGAGTTCCTGATGGAGGAGGGAGAGGAGGTAGGAGATGGTGGAGCTGAAGGGCTGTCAGCGACAGGAGGCGGAGGGCACGCCGCAGTGTCACTCACGCCTGACGCTGACGGAACACACACGTGTAGGGTGCTTACTGTATGATTCTGTTTACATAAAATACCAAGACTGGGAAGATCTATAGAGACAAAAAAATACATGAGTGGTTGTCAGGGCCTGGGGGTGGCGCAGATGTCGAGGGGTGGGATTGGGGGAGGTGATAGCTATCGGGAGTGGAATTTCTTTTGGGGGTAAAGAAAATATTCTAAAATTGATCCTAGTGATAGGTACACAGCTACACACACTAGAAGTTACTGAATTGTATACTTGAAATGGATGAATTGTATGATATGGGATTTAAAGCTGTTTAAAAATGACTGGATACAACTTCCATAAACATTTACTAAATTTAAATTTATACCTACAGGCACACATATACACCATTGCTTTAACATATTATATACACTATAACACAAAGACAGAAATTGGATTTTTTTAGGGTGAGATGAAAAAATACAAGATTTGCTTTTGGAGACCCCTGCCCTAGAAGCAGATGCTGAGGTTAAGAGAGGCTACAGATCCTGCCCACTCACAGAGCCTTTGCTCTTCCTAGCATGGAATACAGATTCCAGGGCCTCCTAGAAGTTGAGGAAGGCCAGCGAGCACTGCTAGCATTTTTTTATGCTTACAATGTGTACTGAAAAGAAAGAAATGCTGAAATAGGGTTAAAATATCAAGAAATAATTTTTGTTTACGTTTGAAAAAAAATTAAGACTTTGTGACATGAAAAAAGAGAATGCAATATCATTTTGTTATTTACAAGATAATTGGAGTTTTTCTGGGGAAAATGAATTGAGAGCACAGGGAGGCAGTGGAATGGTTATGGAGAACAATTCGAGGTGGGCGTCTTAACATCCCCATTCAGTGCAGTGTCTCCGTGGGTGTGTGCACAGTCGCGCTTGGTGATGGTGGCTGAGGCCCCGGTGAGTGTGTGAGTCACACTGAATGGACGCTGGGCGTCTGCACTGATGGACTGGTGGACACCTGTGCTTCAGGGCAGAGCATGAGAGCCAGAGAGCAGGGAGAGAAGCGGCCTGTGAGCTGCCTGTTTGTCTACAAGCAGTTATTTTGCGGAAGTATTTAGCCAGGGAGCAGAGGAACCTGAAAGAAGACTGTGGGCGGAGCCACCAGTTCAACCGGAAGGGGGATTATCAAGTCTCCTGGAGGCAAGGCAGCTCATTAATTCACAGCTGGTAAGATGTTTCCCGGCTAAGGTTGATACATATCGTTTTTAAGTGTCTTTCTCTCTTGCCAACAGTACAGTAGTAGCGAGGACAGAAAACTGTGGGAGCCCCTCCTTTATTTCTTCCTTTGCTTCCCAAATGTCCAAAGACACAGCGCTCTGGAGAAAGGCAGGGTTAAAGTCCCCCTCAGGTCTGAGGCCTTGGAAATTGAGTCCCTTCTTCATTTGGAGCCGCCCACCGGTTGCCATAGTAACACAACATCTGCTGCCCAACTCTGCCCCAGCGGTCACTGCGTTTGGCATCCTCCAAGCTGTTGTTCGTTCTGTATTTTGCCTGATGAGCTACTCTGCTTCCCCGAGGAAGGCATCACACTTTTCCAGCAAAGGAATGCTTATTCAAAAGGCAGGGTTATGGAGAGAAGGAGGTTAAATCTGTGCAAGCTGCAATTCTGAGACAGCAAGCTCTTTTGCGTGTGGGGCCATTAACTCTGCCAATCTCTGGATTAATGTTCTGCATCTGTTGATCCCAAATCCTACTGAAAATCATCCTCCTAGATTTATTAGCATTTGTTTCTAAGGAGCATACATTATTTATTAAAAGTTCTAAAAGATATTTAAAATATATATAAATTCCATGCTCCTTTCCTTTATTTTCTCATTTTAATATATCTCAAGTTTAATTGCTTGTCTGCCATTATTTCTATTCACCAATTATTTTTGAAACGGAATATGAATATAGGTTTCCTTGCCTACTGCTTTCTCCTGTTCTTCCAGGCAGCATCTTGATTCCCACTTCCTCTTGAAAAGACACGTTTTGTCCCACTTGCTTTAATAGTTACAATCCTTAAGGGGTCTCTAAGAAACTGAGAGGTGGTGTGGTACAGCCAAAGGAACACAGACTCTGGAGTTAAGGGAATTTAGGACTGGTCTCCTATCTCACTTTGCCTGGAGCTTGACCAGTTTTAGTGCGGAAAGTCCCCCATCTAAGGAGAACCTTCAGTCTTGGGCAAACTTGGACAATTTGTCACTCTCTTCCCAGCTTCCTCATCCTCTTACTCTCCTCTGTTGCTTTTCTGACACTCAGCTTTCTGATTTGTAAAATGAGAATGATAATAAGATGTTCCCCAAAAGGTTTTGGTGGAATTAGGCTTCCCTGATGGCTCAGAAGTAAAGAATCTGCCTTGCCAGGACAGGAGACACTGGAGACATGGGTTCAACCCCTGGGTTGGGAAGATCCCCTAGAGGAGGAAATGGCAACCCCGCTCCAGTATTTTTGCCTAAAAAATCCCATGGACAGAGCTTGTGGCTACAGTCCATAGGGCTGCAAAGTCAGACATGCCTGACTGAGTGAGTGAGTCAGTCTTCTAAATAGGTTAATAGATAAGATGCCTAATGTTAAAACAGAAGTCCATGCTCAGTAGCTATTATTATTATTAACCTTAGAATTAGAACTCTAGGGGCAATTTTGAATTGCTCATCCATTTTATATCTGAGAAACTGTTTTGTTCAGGGTGTCTACATTTTTTTGGAGAAGGCAATGGCACCCCACTCCAGTACTCTCGCCTGGAAAATCCCATGGACAGAGGAGCCTGGTGGGGTGCAGTCCATAGTATTGCTGAGGGTCAGACATGACTGAGCGACTTCACTTTCATGCACTGGAGAAGGAAATGGCAACACACTCCAGTGTTCTTGCCTGGAGAATCCCAGGGACGGGGGAGCCTGGTGGGCTGCCGTCTCTGGGGTTGCGCAGAGTCGGACACAAGAAGGGCCAGGGTTAAGATCAGCAAGGGAAGTGCCTAGGGCTCAGCTTTTAAGGAAGAAGTCATTCTGGGGTCATCTAAGTACAGACTGCAAGCAAGATGCCAATCTGTTCACCTGTTCAATCATTTCCTCCTCCACGGGATCTTGCCTCCATGGGATCAGGGCCATTTAGTAATGCTGCCAGGGTTATGTCTTAGATAAAAAGTCACATTCTCTACTAGACAGATGCTTCATCTTATCTTTGGTGACAATTGATTTCTAATAGCAAGTTCTCCTAAAACACCTAGAGTTGGGACTGTAGCAAAAATGCTTTCATCATCATTAAAACAAGCAAAGCAAAACCCTTGGTTCTCAAGAGACTGTAAGAAGTGAATCATTATAGCCAATCATTTCCCAAATAGCATTAAATTTCCTTTTATTGTTAACAATATTGCATGGAAATCTTTCTGAAAGATACTGCCCATTTCCATGCTGTTTTCTTTCCATTAAATTAGACTTTTTATTTTGAAATAATTATAAGTTCAGGTGCAGCTGTGAGAGAGATACCATGTAAGCTTTACCCACTTTCTCTTAATTATAACATCTCACAAAACTCGAGTATAGTATCACAACCAGGATACTGATGTGGATACAGTCAACATACAGAACATTTCTGTATGGAACATGTTCTGTACAGAACATGACTGGAAGGACCGCTCTTCCTAACCTTTGGTAAACACACTCACCACCCTCCCACTCTCATTCCCTCCCTGCATGTGCATGCCGTCACTTCAGTCCTGTCTGACTCTTTGCGACTCCATAGACGGCAGCCCACCAGGCTCCTCTGTCCATGGGATTCTCCAGGCAAGAGTACTGGAGTGGGTTGCCATTTCCTCCTCCATGGGATCTTGCCGACCCAGGGATAAAACCCCACCTCTTATGACTCCTGCATTGGCAGGCAGGTTCTTTACCACTAGCCCCACCTGGGAAGCCATTTTCATCATTTCAAGAAAGTTGTATAATGGAATCATATAATATGTAACATTCAGATTGGCTTTTCTCGGCATAGCTCTCTGAATATTCATCTGGGCTGTTGAGTATATCAATAGTTCATTCTTTTTATTGCTGAATAATATTCCTTTGTGTGAATGTAACACAGATTGTTTATCCACTATCTTCTTGAAGAACATCTGGGTGATTTCTGGTTTTCTACCATTATGAATAAAGCTGCTATAAAAACTCAACGCATGTTGCTAATAGAAATTTAGAACACAAATAAATGGGCATCTCATGTTGATGAACTGGAAGACTTAATATTGTTCAGATGATAATACTATCCACACAAACTAAAGCAATAGAATATACAACCCAGAAAGAACACTTGTGTATATGGTCAAATGATTTTTGACAAAGGTCAAGACATTTCATGGAGAAAGGACAGTCTTTCCAAAAAAATAATGTTGGAAAAACTGGATATATGCCCATATAAAAATGAAGTTGGACTATTATCTTATACTATATAATAAAATTAACTCAAAATGGATCAAAGAGCTAAATATAAGAGCTGAAACTCTGAAACTTAGACGAAAACACAGAGCGGATCCTCATGGCACCAGATTTTGCAAAGATTTCTTGAATATGACATCAATTACAGACAAAAGAAAATACAGATAAATTGAACTACATCAAAATTTAAAACTTTGTCCATTGAAGAACATAATAAAGAAGAGAATCTAAGGAATGGGAGAAAATATTTGCAAATCATATACCTGAAAAATGGTTAAGATCCAGAATATATAAAGAACCCCTACAACTCATCAACAAAAAAACTCAATTTTAAAATGGACAGAGTACTTGAATAGACATTCCTGCAAACAAGATACATGAATGATTAAAAAGCACATGAAAAGATATTCATATCACACTGATCATTAGGGAAGTGAAAATCAAAGCAATAATGAGATATAACCTCACACCCATTAGGATAGCCGCTATAGAAAGAAAGGATGGATGGAAAACTGACAAAGAGTTAGAAATGAAACCCTTGTGCACTGCAGTGGTAATATAAAATTGTTAAGCCACTATGGAAAATAGTATGGCAGTACCTTAAAACATTAAATATAGAATTATCACATGATCCAGCAATTCCATTTCTGGGAATACACTTAAAAGAAGTAAAAGCAGGACTCAGACAGATATTTGTACACCCATGTTCATAGCAGCATTATTTACAATAGCCAAAAGGTGAAAAAAGGCAACTCAAAAGTCCATTGACAGATGAACAGATTTTTTTTAAGTGGTAGGAATGCCACCACCAAGATACCATGGGTTGTTTCTAACTTAAATCTCCCTCACGAGAACAACTAGCAACTATTCATGGGCAAGATACCACCAAGAAAAATCCCAGAATACAAAAGTGTGCCAAAGGACCCATGGCACCACAGAGATCAAACAGACTGCATTAGACATGTAAGAAGAGCAGCTACACAACGGCTGGCTTGTTTCTCCCCCAGGCTGGTGCAGCAACACACCAAGGGGTCTCTCCTGAGCCTCTGGTTCCTCGAGTGGGAAAGGAAAGCCAGGGTGAACACTGAGATCTTATAAGCATTGTGCGGTGCTTCTTGGGTGTCCCCACTCCAGTCTCATCCCACAGGTATTATGGGGGAATCTGTGAAGCTTGCCCACTATGAATCTGATTGTGACTGATACGGGAGAAGGGGCTTGCAACAGCCAGTTCTTAGATCCAGGCAGATGCAATTTCTACCTGTAGCACCCAAGCAGAATTCTCAACCAGCAACTGCTTATCAGCAGCATCAAACCAGTGGCATGATCTGACCAGAGAACTCAGCAGAGTGTGAGTCTACCTGACCTGTGTCTGCAGGTAAAGAACCCTGCTGGCCCGGGAGCCTGGGCTACCACTTCCCAGGCAGGTGAGCTAATTCGTAGTTCTACCTACTGCTGAATTTAGTTCCCTGCCCCTCCAGACCAGGGAACACCTGAGATCAGGAACACCTGAGAGCCTTCTTGGAGCTGGCCCCTCGACTCCGCTCAGGCAGGCAAGCTAATTCATAGCCCCACGTTATGCTGAGTGCACCTCCCAACCCCATTTAACCTGACATGCAGACCAGAGCACCTGGAGAGCTACATAGCCCAGAGATGCTTCAGCAGACAGTACAGCAGACAGAGCTGACCATCTGCAGAGCAAAGCCAATGGCCCGATTTGGCCAGGAAACTTGGGGCAAGGGTCACCTTGAGTCAAGACCACAAGCAAAAAGCCTTGCCAGACTTGAGTTGGGTCTTCTGTTTTGCTAAGGCAGGGAAACAAATTTATAGCCTCACCCAATTCTGAAAACATCCTTCAGCCTGCCCAACCAGGGAACCTACCAAGAACACAGAAAACTGCATAGCTATCCAACAACCCTGCTTATAATCACAATTGAACAGCATGCAGAGTTTGTAGCTTTTTCCAACTGCAGGGCAAAATCAGTGGCTTCATCTGGCTAGGAAATTCAGTGCACAGTCTTGCCTTATTCACCCCCCAAACAAAACCATGCAGGCCCATCATGCTGCCCCACGAGGCCAGGGAAGCCAATTCATTTCCCCAGACGAGTATAGAAGCCAGTCCCAACTGTCTAGAATTCAGACAACTACTGGGTTCATCCTATACCCTTGCTTGGGCGGGGAACCAACCCAGCAGTCCTATCTAACTGTTCTCAGCCAGTGGCACAATTATCTAATTTCAGAGCTCAGGCAGTGGCCTTTACCAAAAATAGACCCTGATAGCAAATCCCGCCTGTCCAAGGATATTACCAATAGACTTGTCTGGAAACCCAAACAGAACTGACAGGTGAAGAACAAGTATCTTTGTCAAAGTGAACCTATAAGGCATCAAAGGGGAGCTTACTTACTGAAATGCTCAGACATCAAGGTAAGAAATCAAGGATCTGAAAAAAAAAAAAAACACAACAGATAAACATGATACCAATAAAAGAAACAAATAAAACTTCAATACTGACCCGAAATTGACTACGCTAAAGCCTTTGACTATGTGGATCACAGCAAATTGTGGAAAATTCTTCAAGAGATGGGAATACCAGACCACCTTACCTGCCTACTGTGAAATCTGTACGCAGGTCAAGAAGCAACAGTTAAAATCGGACATGGAACAATGGACTGGTTCCAAATAGGGAAAGGAGTATGTCAAGGTTGTATATTGTCACCCTTATTTAACTTATATGTGGAGTACATCATGTGAAATACCAGACTGGATGAAGCACAAGCTGGAGTCAAGATCACCAGGAGAAATATCAATAACCTCAGATATGCAGATAACACCACTCTTATGGAAGAAAAGTGAAGAGGAACTAAAGAGCCTCTTGAAGGTAAACAAGGAAAGTGAAAAAGTTGGCTTGAAACTCAACATTCAAAAAACAAGGATCATGGGATCTGGTCCCATTACTTCATGGCAAATAGAAGGGGAAACTATGGAAACAGTGACAGGTTTTATTTTCTGGGGCTCCAACATCACTGCAGACGGTGACTGCAGCCATGAAATTAAAAGACACTTGCTCCTTGAAAGAAAAGCTATGACCAACCTAGACAGTGTAGTAAAAAGCAGAGACATTATCTTGCCAACAAAGGTCCATCTAGTCAAAGCTTGTTTTTTTTTTTAGTAGTCATGTGTGGATGTGAGAGTTGGGCCATAAAGAAGACTGAGTGTCAAAGAATTGATGCTTTTGAGCTGTGGTGTTGGAGAAGACTCTTGAGAGCCCCTTGGACAGCAAGGAGATCAAAGCAGTCCATCCTTAAGGAAATCAACCCTGAATAATCATTGGAAGGGCTGATGCTAAAGTTCTAATACTTGGGCCACCTGATGCAAAGTGCTGACTCATTAGAAAAGACCCTGATGCTAGGAAAGATTGAAGGCAGAAGGGGATGACAGAGGATGAGGTGGTTGGATGTCATCACCAACTCAATGGACATGAGTTTGAGCAAGCTCCAAGAGATAGTGAGGACAGGGAAGCCTGGTGCCCATGGGGTTGCAAAGAGTCAGACATGGCTGAGTGACTGAACAAATAAAACTGACCCTAAAGAGGTGGAGATTTATGAGTTGTCAGAAAAAGAATTCAGAACAATTCTCTTAAGTATACTGAACTATAAGAACACACAAACAACTAAACAAAATAGGGAGGAAATGCATGAACAAAATAAGCTCAACGGAGAAATAGAAACCATAAGAAAAAAGAAAACAAAATGAAAACAGGCATTCTATAGCTTAAAAATACAAGTAAACTGAAGAACTTAATAACTTTAAAATCAGACTAAACTATACAGATGAATCAGCTATCTAGAAATGAGGACATTTAAAATTATCCAGTCAGAGGAACAAAAATAAAAAGAATGAAAAAGAATGAAGAAAGCCCACAAGACTTATTGGACACAATTAAAAGAATTGATATCCATATCATGGAATTCCAGAAGCAGAAGAGAAAGGGATATAAAGTATATAGAAAGCAATAATAGCTGAAAACTTCCCAAACTTGAAGAGAAAAATGGATATAAAGATCCATGAGGTCTAAAGGACCCCAAATAGGGCTACACTGAGATACATTATAGTTAAATTGTCAAAAAGTCATATTTGAAAGCAATAGTAAAAAAGTGGAAGTTATATTAAGGATGCCTCCCATAAGAAACTTCAAGCCAGGAGAGAATGGAGTAATATATTCAAAATATAAAAAGAAGAAAATGTCAATCAAGACTTATATGCCTGGTACTTCCCTTATGGTCCTGTGGCTAAGACTTCACACTCTCAAAATAGAGGACCTGATTTGATCCCTGGTCACAGAACTAGAACCCACGTGCCACAACTAAAGATCCCACATCTGTAACTCAGACCTGGCACAGCCAAAATAATCTTTTTAAAAAATTCTAATCCTGCCAAAACTCTTCTTCAGAAATGGAGAAGAGATTAAAGACTTTTCCAAACAAACAACATCTGAGATATTTCATTACCACTAATCCTGCCTTAGAAGAAATATTAAAGGAAGATCTTTGAGTAGAAGTAAAAGGATGCCAGTTAACATAATAAAAATATAAGAAGGTAGTATAAAACTTACTAGGAATGGTAAATAGTCAAAGTTAGATTCTGTAATGCAGTAATGGTGGTGGTTCATAATTCACTTACAACTCTTATCATAAAGGTTAAAAAACATACACAGTAAAAAACATAGCTAGAATGATCTGTTATTAGATATACAATATAAAAATATGTAAAGTACATCAGTAACCTAAAATGTGAGGAGAAGAGAAAGTAAATGTGTAGAATGCAGAAATGCTATTGAAATTAATTTATTATCCATTTCAATTAGGGTGCTACAGTTTTAAGATATTTAATATAAACCTCATGGTAACCACAGGGAAAAAATCTGCAATAATTATACACACTCATGTGTGTCTAAACACACACACACAAATAATAAAGAAGTAAAAGCATACCAAATACCAAAAGATGTATTTTAAAAGAGGAAAGGATAAGAAAAAACATTAGATCTACAAAATAACCAGAAAACAAAAAACCAATAGTAAGTTCTTACTTGTCAATAGTTAATTTAAATGTAAATGAATTAAATTCCTAATCAAAAGACACAGAATGGTGAAAAGGATTAGAAAAGAAAAACTAGATCCAACAATATGTTGCCTATAAGATTAACTTTAGCCTTAGAGACACACATATACTGAGAGTAAAGAGAAGCAAAAAGATATTTCAAGCAAGTGGTAACAACAACAACAGCAAAAAAAAAAGGATAGCTACTTATATCAAATAAAATAGACTTTAAAAATGATAAAAAGATACAAAGAAAGTTGTTATGTAATGATAAAGGAGGGGGTGAATCTATCAAGAAGGTATAATAATTGTAAATATTTACACACCCAACAGTGGAGCACCTAAACAGACAAAGTAAAAATGAACAGAGCTAAAAGGAGCAATACAAAGTAATATATTATTACTTGGAGTCTTGAAAACCCCACTCTCAACAATGGATAGATTATCTAGAGGGAGAATCAATAAGGATACAGTATACTTGAACAACCCTATAGATCAAGTGCACTGACATATCACAATGTTACATCCAACAGCAACAAAATAAACATTCCTCTCAAGATCACATGGAATCTTCTTCTAGGATAGACCATATATTAGGCCACAAAGCAAATTTTATCATGTTCAATGAAACTGAAATCATACCAAATATCTCCTCTGACTACAATGGTATAAAACTGGGAATTAATAACAGGAGGAAAATCAGATAACTCATGAATACATAGGAGTTAAGCAACACTCTCCTAAACAAGTAATGGATTAAAGAATAAATTAAATGAGACATAAAAAACATATCTTGAGAAAAACAAAAATGGAAACATAACATACCAAAACTTATGAGATACAGCAAAAGCAGTTCTCAGAGGGACATTCATAGCTAAAAAAAAAAAAAAAGGCTTACATTAAGAACAAGAACGATCTCAAACAACCTAACTCTTCACCTAAAGGAACTAAGAAAAGAACAACAAACTGAGCCCAACATTAGAAGGAAGTAAATAATAAAATTAGATCAGAAAGAAATGAAATTTATTCATTTATTTAGGTCAGAAATAAAAGAAATTTATTCTGTGGGAAACTACAGAAAATATCAACAGATTTTTCTTTGAAAAGATAAAGTCAATAAACCTTTGACTAGACCAACAAAAGGAAAAAATAATCAACAAAATAATAAATGAAAGAACTATTACAATGGGTACCACAGGAAAAGAAAGGACAAAAGAGGCTTTTCTGAACAAATATATGCCACCAAACTTCTAGGATAAGAGAATTAGACAAATGCTAACTCAGTTGGTAAAGAACTCATCTGTAATACCAGAGACCCTGTTTCAATTCCTGGGTCAGAAAGATCTTCTGGAGAAGGGACAGGCTACCCACTCCAGTATTCTTGGGCTTCCCTTGTGGCTCAGCTGGTAAAGAATCTGCCCACAATGTGGGAGGCCTGGGTTCAATCCCTGGGTTGGGAAGATCCCCTGGAGAAGGAAAAGGCTATCCATTCCAGTAATCTAGCCTAGAGAATTCCATGGACTGTATAGTCCATGAGGTGGCAAGGAGCTGGACACTACTGAGCAGCTCTCACTTTCCCTTTCACAGAAAGATGTACTGTGTTCTTAGGTTAGAAAAAGCAAATATTATTAAAATGACCATACTACCCAAGATAATCAAGATTCAGTTCAATCACTAATAAAAAAAAAAAAACAAGGGTATCTTGCACAAAACTCAAATAATTTCAAAATTTGTATGGAAACACAAACGATCTGAAACAGTCAAAACAATCTTGAGAAAGAAAAACAGCTGGAGGAATCATGCTTCTTGACTGCAGACAACACCACAAAGCTACAGTCATCAAAACAGTATGGTACTGACATTAAAAAACACACACACACATAGATCAATGAAACAGAAAACAGGGGCCCCAAAGAACCCATTGATCTATGAAAAAGGAGGCAAGGGTATACAATGGAGACATACAGTCTCTTCAATAAAGTGACACTGGGAAAACTGGACAGCTACTTGTAAAAGAATTAAATTAGAATATTTTATCATACTATACATAAATATATACCAAAAAGAGATTAAAGACCTAAATGTAAGACTATATGCATAAAACTCCGAGAAGACAACTTACAACACCCTTTGACATAAATTGTAGTGATATTTTTCTTGGATCAGGCACATGAAAAGATGCTTAGCATCAGTCATGAGAGAAATGCAAATTAAACCTACAATATCTATCACTTTACACCTATAAGAATGACTCTCATTAAAAAGAACATGGATAAGAATGTTGGTGATGATGTGGTGAAAAGGAAAATCTCATACAAACTGTTGGTAGGAATGTAAATTAGTTCATCCACTATGGAGAATATTATGGAGATTTCTCAAAAATGAAAGACAGAACTACTATATAACCCAACTATTCCACTCCTAGACATATATCTGAAAAAAAAAAGAAAAACACTAATTGAAAAGCTATGTGTACCCCAACGTTCACAGCAGCATTATTTACAACTGCCAGTGAAAGTGAAGTCGCTCAGTCGTGTCCGACTCTTAGTGACCCCATGGAGTGCAAGCCTACCAGGCTCCTCCACCCATGAGATTTTCCAGGCAAGAGTACTGGAGTGGGGTGCCATTGCTATATGGAAACAATCCAAGTGTCCATCAACAGATGAATGGATAAGAAAAGTGAAAAGTGAAGTCGCTCAGTCATGTCTGACTCTCTGCGACCCCGTGGACTGTAGCCTACCAGACTCCTCTGTCCATGGGATTTTCCAGGCAAGAATACTGGAGTGGGTTTCCATTTCCTTCTCCAGGGGATCTTCCTGATCCAGGGATCAAACCCAAGTCTCCTGCACTGGAGGCAGACTTTAACCTCTGAGCCACCAGGGAAGCGCTGAATGGATAAGAAGATATGGTGTGTATGTACACCACAATGGAATACTGCTCAGCCATTAAAAAAGAATGGAATTTTACCAATTGCATCAGCAGGGATGGATTTGGAGGGCATTATGCTACATGAAATAAGTCAGAGAAGGACAAACACTATATGATACAACTGATATGTGAAATTTTAAAAATAAAACAAACCAGTGAATATAACAAAAAAAGAATGAGATACGCAGATATAGAGAGGACAAACTAGTAGTTACCAGTGGAAAGAGGAAAGTGGGGAAATCTAGGGATAGGGGATTAAGAGGTACAGACTCCTGTGTATAAAATAAATAAGCTGCAATGATATATTGAACAATATAAGGAATATAGCTAACATTTTATAAAAACTCTAAATGGAGTATAATCTTTAAAAACTGTGAATCACTGTTGTACATCTCTAACTTACATAATGTTGTACAAATATACCTCAGAAAACAAAAGAAGAGAAAGAATTTTTAGGCAAAATATTGTAGAAAAACAACAAAAAGAGCCAGGCCTAGAATGCACTGACAAATATGCACTTGAACACCAAACAGGATTTTTCTCTCTCATAATTAAAAAACAAAAACACACTTAGGAACCTGCTCTAAATCACTACTCCAGTTATTTGTTTTCCAATAAGACTGTAAACTACAATAGAACAGGGACTCCAGTACTGAATCCTCAGCATCTATCACACATAAGTACTCAATAATTCTTTTTGAATGCTGAAAAACTCCAGATTCACAAAGAAGAGGAAAAGCAAACAGGCAGTGATACAGTAGAGTCTCGTTGTACTCAACTCATGGGGCCCAATTTTTAAATTTATAAGAGTTTTGCATGAAAGTAAGTGTTAGTCACTCAGTCATGTCTGACTGTTTGCTACCTCATGGACTGTAGCCCACCAGGCTCCTCTGTTCATAAGATTTTCCGTACAAGAATACTGATGTGGTTGCCATTTCCTTCTGCAGGGGATCTTCCTGATCCAAGGATTGAACCCAGGTCTCCTGCACTGCAGGCAGATTCTTTACTGTCTGAGCCATCTGGGAAATCTAAGAGTTTTGCATGACAGTTGCTAAATATAGCCACTATTAAAGTTAAAGTCTATAAACTTACAATTAAATAAATACCAAAAACAAAAATTAAAAATAGAACTATTATATGATCCAGCAATTCCACTGCTGAGTATTTATTCAAGGAAAATTAAAACAGCAGTTTTTTGCAAAATACTCACCATATGATTTAGTAATCACTCTCCTGGGTATCTACCCAAAGCAGCTGAAATTTTTGTCTACCTAAAAATATGCATACAAATGTTTCAGTTCAGTTCAGTTCAGTCACTCAGTCATGTCCGACTCTTTGCGACCCCATGAATCACAGCACGCCAGGCCTCCCTGTCCATCACCAACTCCTGGAGTTCCCTCCAGCTTTATTCATAATCATCAAAAACTAGATTTAACCAGGATGTCCTTTCAATAGGTGAATAGTTAAACAGACTATGGTTAATCCATAAAACAGAACATTATTCAGCAATAAAATAGAAGTGCACTGTCAGGCCATGAAAAAACATGGATGGACCTTAAATGCATATTTTTCAGTGAAAGAAGTCAGTCTGAAAAAGCTATATACTATATGATTCAAATTATACAACCTTTTGGAAAATGCAAAACTACACAAAAAGATCTGTGGTTTCTAGGGTTTTTGAGGAAAAGAAGACTTAATAGGTGAGACTCAAAGAATTTTTTTGGTAGTGATAATATTCTGTATAATATTGTAATGTTGGTCATAAAATTATGCATTTGTCAAAATCCATCAAACATTAAAGCACAAAGGTGAACCTTAATATATCTAAATTTTAAAAAGTCTTTAGGAGATTGGAGAATCCTAGGAAAGAAGGCAAGCTATGGCAAGATGTATCATCAATGTATGAGACAACTTGACTACAGGAGATGAGGATAAAATGTGCTGGCCGAAGTGGCTCTGGAAATGATCTGAGTCTGTAAAGCTAAAGGCACAAGGCCTGCACACAAGCACTGCACTTCAGTTCTTACGTGGGTAGCAGTTAATTTTGATAGTTCTTATATATATTGGAACTGAGTAATTAAGTGGAGAACATATTGTGGAAGCCGTGTTTCTCACTGTTGGAGTGGGAATGTAGAGCTAATCGAGGGGAGGAGGGCTAGAATGATCCTTGTGGTAATGGATTATAGTTGGAGATAGCTATATGAACTCGTGTTTAATCAATACGGACACACATAGCTACCTATAGAAATCATCCATGCACACACGAGGTAATATATATACATATATATTCTCCCCTTACTGGCTGAGAAGGCCTCAAGGCTATAATAGCACTCAAGCACCAACCACAAATACTTCCCAGATCTTGGTTTCTAATATCATTCTACAGTAAAGAGAGGCCAAGACTCTTTGAAGAAATGGCTGATTGCAGATCTGGAGCTGTAAATATACATAATGAAGTTAGAGTATTTTGTAGTGCTGGAAAATGAGAAGTACTCAAACCACGCATTAATGGGGCTATGTCAAAAAGACACAGGAACCAGGACTTCCTTGTGGTCTAGTGCTTAAGAATCTACCTTGCAGTGCTGGGGACACTGGTTCAATCCCTGGTTGGGGAGCTAAGATCGCACATGTTGCAGAGGAACTAAGCCGACAGACGCATCACAACTAGAGCAACTGAATGCTGCAACTACTGAAGCCCGTGCACTCTGCAGCCCAGGTGCCACAGCTAGAGAGTCCATCTGCCATGGCTAAAGATGCTACATGATGCAATGCAGAGCCCGAGTGCTGCAGCTGAGACCTGCTGCAGCTGAGACCTGCTGCAGCTGAGACCTGCTGCAGCTGAGACCTGCTGCAGCTGAGACCTGCTGCAGCTGAGACCTGCCGCAGCCAGATAAATAAGTGAATATCTTTTTTAAAAAGACACAGGAACCAAGTCCCAGTGGACCACACTTTTGTGAACAATAAAATATACAAAGCAGTAGTGAATTATAACCCAAAATACAATTTAAAAAAAAGAAAAGAAACAGAATTCCATACTGATAAAAGGAAGTGAATGAAGGTTTTGTGTTTAATTTAAATTTATTTATTTTAATTGGAGGCTAATTACTTTATAATATTGTATTGGTTTTGCCATACATCAACATGAATCCACCACGGGTGTACACGTGTCGCCCATCCTGAACCCCTCCTCCAACCTCCCTCCCCGTACCATCCCTCTGGGTCATCCCAGTGCACCAGCCCTGAGCATCTTGTAACCTGCATCAAACCTGGACTGGCGATTCGTTTCTTATATGATATTATACATGTTTCCATGCCATTCTCCCAAATCATCCCACCCTCTCCTCTCCCACAGAGTCCAAAAGACTGTGCTATACATCTGCCACAGTCATCAAGACAGTATGGTACTGGCACAAAGACAGAAATATAGATCAATGGAACAAAAGAGAAAGCCCAGAGATAAATCCACACACCTATGGACACCTTATCTTTGACAAAGGAGGCAAGAATATACAATGGAGAAAAGACAATCTCTTTAACAAGTGGTGCTGGGAAAACTGGTCAACCACTGGTAAAAGAATGAAACTAGAACACTTTCTAACACCGCACACAAAAATAAACTCAAAATGGATTAAAGATCTAAACATAAGACCAGAAACTATAAAACTCCTAGAGAAGAACATAGGCAAAACACTCTCCGACATACATCACAGCAGGATCCTCTATGACCCACCTCCAGAATATCAGAAAGAAAAGCAAAAATAAACAAACAGGACCTAATTAAACTTAAAAGCTTCTGCACAACAAAGGAAACTATAAGCAAGGTGAAAAGACAGCCTTCAGAATGGGAGAAAATAATAGCAAATGAAGCAACTGACAAACAACTAATCTCAAAAATATACAAGCAACTCATGCAGCTCAATTCCAGAAAAATAAACAACCCAATCAAAAAATGGGCCAAAGAACTAAATAGACATCTCTCCAAAGAAGATATACAGATGGCTAACAAACACATGAAAAGATGCTCAACATCACTCATTATCAGAGAAATGCAAATCAAAACCACAGTGAGGTACCATTTCACACCAGTCAGAATGGCTATGATCCAAAAGTCTACAAACAATAAATGCTGGAGAGGGTGTGGAGAAAAGGGTACCCTCTTACACTGTTGGTGGGAATGCAAACTAATACAGCCACTATGGAGAACAGTGTGGAGATTCCTTAAAAAACTGGAAATAGTTTTTTCCAGTTTCATTGCCTTATGACCCAGCAATCCCACTTCTGGGCATACACACCAAGGAAACCAAAATTGAAAGAGACACATGTACCCCAATGTTCATCACAGCACTGTTTATAATAGCCAGGACATGGAAGCAACCTAGATGTCCATCAGCAGATGAATGGATAAGAAAGCCGTGGTACATATACACAATGGAGTATTACTCAGCCACTAAAATGAATACATTTGAATCAGTTCTAATGAGGTGGATGAAACTGGAGCCGATTATACAGAGTGAAGTAAGCCAGAAAGAAAAACACCAATACAGTATACTAACACATATATATGGAATTTAGAAAGATGGTAATGATAACCCTGTATGCGAGAGAGCAAATGAATGAATGTTTTAAGAGAGGATAGTAAATGCATCCCCCCTGAACAATTCCAAGTAATTAAGTAGAAACTACTCTCTTAAGAGGGGGAGCATAACTCTCCATGCTTAATATGGGCTGAGCACAGTGGCTTTTCCCCAAAGACTACGGGGAAAGCGGGGAGGAATGGGAGAGTGACTTCACAGTAGATGAACCTCCCGATGCTACCTTAGTTAGGAGATCATCATCAAGAGTGAGTAGCTGATAGCTTGTGCGCTTGACATGATGTGATGAAAGTGGAATGTCACCTCTTAGGTAAAAACTAAGGAAATCTAAAGAGAATATGGCCTTTAGTTAGTAATAATGTGCAATATTAGTTCATTAATTGTAATACATGTGCCATACTAATGTGAGATATTAAATGGAAAACTGGGTGTAAGATATTTGAGAACTTGCTCTCTACTATCTTTTCATTTTTTCTGTAAATCTAAAACTGTTCCAAAAAGTAAAATCTCTTTCTAAAAGTGAAAACCTGAAAAAATATATTAAAAAAATGAAACCACTAATTCAAAAAGGTATGTGCAGCCTGATGTTCACTATTGCATTATTTACAGTGAGCTGTTTCAAATCCTGAAAGATGATGCTGTGAAAGTGCTGCACTCAATATGCCAGCAAATTTGGAAAACTCAGCAGTGGCCACAGGACTGGAAAAGGTCAGTTTTCATTCAATTACAAAGAAAGGCAATGCCAAAGAATGCTCAAACTACCGCACAATTGCACTCATCTCACATGCTAGTAAAGTCATGCTCAAAATTCTCCAAGCCAGGCTTCAGCAATACGTGAACCGTGAACTCCCTGATATTCAAGCTGGTTTTAGAAAAGGCAGAGGAACCAGAGATCAAATTGTCAACATCTGCCGGATCATGGAAAAAGCAAGAGAGTTCCAGAAAAACATCTATTTCTGCTTTATTGACTATGCCAAAGCCTTTGACTGTGTGGATCACAATCAGCTGTGGAAAATTCTGAAAGAGATGGGAATACCAGACCACCTGACCCGCCTCTTGAGAAATCTGTATGCAGGTCAGGAAGCAACGGTTAGAACTGGACATGGAACAACAGACTGGTTCCAAATAGGAAAAGGAGTATGTCAAGGCTGGATATTGTCACCCTGCTTATTTAACTTCTATGCAGAGTACATCATGAGAAATGCTGGACTGGAAGAAACACAAGCTGGAATCAAGACTGCCGGGAGAAATATCAATAACCTCAGATATGCGCATGACACCACCCTTATGGCAGAAAGTGAATTCAGGAACTAAAAAGCCTCTTGATGAAAGTGAAAGAGGAGAGTGAAAAAGTTGGCTTAGAGCTCAACATTCAGAAAACAAAGATCATGGCATCCGGTCCCATCACTTCATGGGGAATAGGTGGGGAAACAGTAGAAACAGTGTCAGACTTTATTTTTTTGGGCTCAAAAATCACTGCAGATGGTAACTGCATCCATGAAATTAAAAGACGCTTACTCCTTGGAAGAAAAGTTATGACCAACCTAGATAGTATATTCAAAAGCAGAGACATTACTTTGCCGACTAAGGTCCATCTAGTCAAGGCTATGATTTTTCCCATGCTCATGTATGGATGTGAGACTTGGACTGTGAAGAAGGCTGAGCGCTGAAGAATTGATGCTTTTGAACTGTGGTGTTGGAGAAGACTCTTGAGAGTCCCTTGGACTGCAAGGAGATCCAACCAGTCCATTCTGAAGGAGATCAACCCTGGGATTTCTTTGGAAGGAATGATTCTAAAGCTGAAGCTCCAGTACTTTGGGCACCTCATGCAAAGGGTTGACTCATTGGAAAAGACTCTGATGCTGGGAGGGATTGGGGGCAGGAGGAGAAGGGGACGACAGAGGATGAGATGGCTGGATGGCATCACTGACTTGATGGACGTGAGTCTGAGTGAACTCCGGGAGTTGGTGATGGACAGGGAGGCCTGTTGTGCTGCGATTCATGGGGTTGCAAAGAGTTGGACACGACTGAGCGACTGAACTGAACTGAACAGTAGCCAAGATTTGGCAGCAACCTAAGTACCCATCACCAAAGCACAAATAGATAAAGATGTGATAAAGAAGTTATATTTATATAAACTCATCCATAAAAAACAATCAGATATTCCCACTTGCAACCACATAGATGTGGACGTAGAATGTATAGCTCTAATAGAAATAAGTTAGAAAGAGACAAATACTGCATTATTTTGCCTGTATTTGGACTCTAAAAAAGCAAATGGCCAAACACAGTAGAGTAGAAATGCTGAATAAACAGCTGATCGCCTGTGGGCTGGGCATGGGGGAGAAAGAAACAGATGAGGGGAATTAAGAGACACACACTTCCAGTTATAAAATGCACAGTGTGGGGAATGTCGTCGGTAACTGTGTATCTTTGTATCGTGATATATCATGATTAGATTTATCATGGTGATCATCTTGAAATGTATTCAGATCACAGTACCATGCTGCATAGCTGAAACTAGGATAGTGTCAATTAGACGTCAAAAACAAACAAACGTAAAGAGTGTGTTGCTGTACCAGCAGAAACCATCACAACATTATAAAGCAACTTTCCTCCAATTAAAGAATAAATTTTTTAAAAAACCAACAGAAAAAGATGAGATTTGTGTTTACTACAGGTAGGTTTGAGAGGAGGGGGAAATGCATAAAGCAGTCAAAATCTACAAACTTCTGGTTATAAGATAAAAAATACTAGGCATGTAATGTACAATGTGATAAATATAATTAATACCGATGTATGTTATTGATGAAAGTTGTTGAGAGTAAATCTTAAGATTTCTCATCACAAAGAAAATTTTTTCTTTAAATTTCATGTCTATATAAGATGATGAATGTTCAAGAAACTTAATTTGATAATCATTTTACGATGTATGTTAGTCAAATCATTATGATTGCTTACCTTAAACTTACACCGTACTGTGTGTCAATCATGTCTTAATCAAACTGAAAGAAAAAAAAAAAAAAACAGAAAAAAGTAAGCATGATCTGAGGGACCTGTAGGATAATGATAAAGTCCAACATCCATGTAATTGGAGTCCCCAAAAGGAAAGAGGAAAAGATCTGTGCAGAAAATAATATTTGAAGAAATAATGAACAAAACTTTCCATGTTTGCTTAAAACAGAAATCTGGGAAGATGTAAAAGGCCATTCTAAATTCCTTTATTGCATGAAAGCAAAATATATCACAAAGAAAAGAGGGTAAAAAAAAAGTCTTTAGTTATAAGGCTTCTACGTTTTACCTGCAATGGTGAAGTAGATTTTGCAAAGTCTGGTGTGCATATTAAATCCTTAGAGCAGTAACAGCAACGACAGCAGCAGCAGTGGCCAAAAGGCACAACGATATAGCCTAAAACCGGTAGATAAATTACAGTGAAACAGTAAGAAACGTCCCAGTAATTCAAAATAGGAAAGGAGAAAGAGAGGAATAAAGTCCAGAAGGGACCAACAGAAAATAAATCATAATAAAGTTAATCCAACTATAGTAATAATTGCACTGAATGTAAGGTACTCACATGAGAAAGTGCATATGCAGACACATCAAGAAAGCAGCCACCTACAAGACAGGAAGAAAGGCTCCTACAGAAACCAACTCTAACGGTATCACGAACACAGACTTCTAACACTCAGCACTATGAGAAAATAAATGTTGTTTCAGCCTTTCATTCTGTGGTATTTTGTTCCTGGAGTCCTCACAAACTAACATGTGTAATTTCATCAAGAAGAATTATCTACTCTAAATGTATGTGTACCTGACAAAGGAGCTTCAAGATTCATAAAGCAAAAATTGATAGAGCTCTAAAAGTATAAACGTGTTTTAATCCACAATTGAACTTGGAGATTTCAACAAACCAATTCAGTAATTGATAAAACAAGTAGACAGAAAATTAGCAATGATGTAGAGAAACTAAACAACACTATCAACCATCTTGGCCTAAAGACGTGGAGAAACCATCCCAGCCAAATACAGACAGTGAAATATATAAATTTTTGATGTGCCCATGAAACCTGCATTAAGACAGACCATATTCTGGGCCAATAATCAAATGATAGAAAATTTTAAAGAACTAAAACCGTATAAAGTATCTTCCCTGAACAACAATAAAATTAAATTAGAATGGCAATAGCAAAAATTTATCTGGAAAATTCACAAATATCTAGAAATAAAACAATATACTTTCAAATAGCTCACAGATAAAAGAGAAAGTCTCAAGGAAAAAAAAGGAAATATTTTGAGCTGAAAGTAAAATTTCAACATATCAAATTTTTCAGGATGCAGCTAAATAAATGTGTATAGAAAATTTATAGCAAAAAATGCTTGTTAAAAAAGTATAAAAACAATAATATAAGCTCCAACCTAAAGCATTCAGAAAATAAGCTAAATACAAAGCGAGGAGAATGATGAAAATAATAAAGAGCAAATCAATAAAATTATTATTAGAATATAGAGAAAAATCAACAAAACCAAAAGCTGATTCTTTGAAAAGATCAATAAAATTTATTAGCCTCTAACCACGCTGAACAATAAAAAGAAGGAAAACACAAATTTCCAGCATCGGTATTGAAAGAAAGTCACCACAAACACTACAAGCAGTAAAAAGATAATAAAGGAATACTATGATCAACTCTCTACTCACAGATTTGATAGCATGGATGAAAATGACCAATTTATTGAAGGACACAAACTATCGAAACATTCCAGAAAAAAAAAGTCTAAATAGTACCTATTACAGAAAATAAATTTGTCATTTATTTTATTTATTTTTTTTTAGTTTTTTATTTTTTAAATTTTAATATCTTTAATTCTTACATGCGTTCCCAAACATGAACCCCCCTCCCACCTCCCTCCCCATAACATCTCTCTGGGTCATCCCCATGCACCAGCCCCAAGCATGCTGCATCCTGCGTCAGACATAGACTGGCGATTCAATTCTTACATGATAGTATACATGTTAGAATGTCATTCTCCAAACTTTGCAGCAAAACCAACTTGAGGCCCAAATTACTTCACCAGTAACTTTACCAAAATTTAAAGGGAAAAAAATACCAACACTACACAGTGTCTTACAGAAAACAGAGACCATGTCCCAGTGCGTTGCATGAAGGCAGCATTATCCTGACATGAAAACTAAACAACAAAAAATACAAAGACTAAAACTTCAAATCAGTATCTCCCAAGAATATAAACACAAGACTCAACAAAACATCAGCAAATTAAATCCCTCAGTATATGAAAAGAAGACCTTATAATTAATTGTAGCTTACTCTGTGACGACAAGATGGATTTAACATCTGAAAACCAGTCTAAGTTCTAATATTACTAAAAAGAAAAATCATATGATCATATCAATAGATAAGTTTAAAAACTGACAAATTTCAAAATCCACTTTTTATTACCATAAAATAATCTCTCAGAAAACTGGTAATAGAAGAAGAGAACTTCTTCAACCTGATAAAGTACAGCTCCAAAATATCTGTAGCAAACATACTTGCTGGTGGAAGATTCTATGCTTCCCCTCTAAGATCAGGAACAAAGAAGGGACGGTCACTATTATTACTTCTGTCCAACATTGTGCTGGAGTTTCTACTCAGTGCAATAAAGCAAGAAAAAGAAACTGAAGGACTATAGATTAAAAAGGAAGAAATGTAATTGTTTGTATTCACAGACAACAAAATTATAGAAAAATTTAAAGAATCTACAAAGAAGTTTCTAGAACTAACAAGTCTCAAGATACAAGATGAATAAAAAATCGTATTTCTATATACCAATAATAAACAATCTTAAAAATTAAAGTACCACTTACACAAAAATACACAAAATACTTAGGTATAACAAAATACGTGTAGGTTTGTGTTTGGGAAGCTACACAACACTAATAAAAGAAATCAAAGATCACTAATAAAAGAAATCAAAGATATAAATAAATAAATATACTATGTTCAGGGGCCTCCCCAGTGGCTCAGCAGTAAAGAATCCACCTGCAACGCAGGAAAGGAAGGAGACATGGGCTCAATTCTTGGGTTGGGAAGATCCCCTGGAGGAGGGCATGGCACCCCACTCCAGTATTTTTGCCTGGAGAATCCCACGGACAGAGCAGCCTGGCGGGCTACAGTCCATAGTGTTGCCAAGAGTCTGACCTGACTCAAGCGACCAAGCACACACTCTAGTGTTCAAGGGTTAAAGAAACAAAAGTGTTTCAGACATCGTGTGCACATGTGCTCAGCTGTGTCTGACTCTCTGCCACCCCCTGCACTGTAGGCCACCAGGCTCCTCTGTCCATGGGATTCTCCAGGTGTGAATACTGGAGTGGGTGGCCATTTCCTTCTCCAGTAGATCCTCCTGACCCAGGGATTGAACCCGCATCTCCTGTGTCTCTCGCATTAGCAGGTGGATTCTTTACCACTGAGTCACCTGGGAAGCTCATTTAAAATATTGATTCTCCCTAAATTGATCACAGATTTAATGCCATCGCTATCAAAATCCAAACAGGATTCTTAGATCAATATTTCAAAAATAATCTATTACTTACATAGAAAAGGCAAAAGAACTAGGATATTTAAAATAATGTTGAAAAACAAAGTCAGAAGACTTATACCACCTGGTTTTAAGACTCTGTTAAGGCCACAATAATCACAAGAGTACAGCAGTGTTAAAAAGCCGCATAGAGCTATGAAACAGAATAAAGAATCCATGAATAGAGCCTCACGGATATGGTCAACTGATTTTTTTAATCAAAGGCAGAAAGCAACTCAGTGGAGAAAGGTTGATGTTTTCAAATCACACTAGAACAAGTGGATGGCCATGTGCAGAAAAAAAATTCTAAAACTATACATGTTAAAAACTTGACTTGGATTATGGATATAAGTGTACAACTTAGAACTATAAAATCTTTAGACAAAACCAAATGAGATAATCACTGTGATATCAGAGTTCTTAGGTGCAGCCCCAAAGGTATAATTCATTAAATAAAAACACAATAAATCATTATTTCTACAACATTAAATAACTTCGACTCTGCAACACACTGTTGAGAGATGACAACGCAAGACACAAACTGGGAGAAAATATTTGCATGTCACATACTGAGGAACCTGCATCCAGAATAAATGGCAAAGCCGCAAAACGAAATAATAGGCAAATAACCAACCCAATAAAAATGGACAAAAGACATCAACAAAAACAGATGGGAAATAAACACTTAAAAACTACTGAACATTGTTAGTCATTAGGGAAATGCAAACTAAACCACCGTGAAATACCACTATATGCCTTTTGGAATGTCTATATGTATATTTTTTTAATTGAAAATATCAAGCACCAGCAAGGATGTAAAACAATCGGAGCATTCACACTTTGTGGTTGGGAATGCAAAATGGTACAGTCACATTGGAAAACCAAAAATTATAATGAGTAGAAACAAGAAAAAAAATATTGCCAAGCACATCATAAAAAGCAAAATGCAAATAGCACATAAACAAGTAGGGAAAAGTTCAGGCCCAGTGTGAAGCAAATAAATGAAAAATAAAATATCAGGGAAATACTACTCTGCAATTCAGCACTGGCAAGGATTTTTAAAGTAACAGTACCCAGTATCTGTGAGGGTTCAGTAAGACATATATTCTCATCAACTATTGCTGGCAATGCAATTTGTTAAAGCCCTCCAGAACATGATTTGTAAATGTCATAAGCTATAAAAATTTTCATCCTCTTTAAGTCAGTAATCTTACTCCTCTGAATGGATCCTAAGGAAGTAATCAAAAATGAAGACAAAGATTTACATGTAAATAAGTTCATCATGACATTATTTTAATACCAGGACACTGGAAGCAAACTTAATACACAATTGAGCCATTAAAAATATTTATGAAGCATTTGGAATGATATGGGCAATACTTCTGCTGCAATGCTAAGTAAAAAAAGAGGACAGAAAACTGTAGTAAGATACTGACAATATATACATCAATATATATGTATAATTTTAAGAAGTTTAGGATTATTTGTATATGGATATATAGTATTGTGTGACTACAAAGAAATACAACCATTAAGACTGCCAGACTAGATTTTGTTGTTCTATTTTTGAATATTTAAAAATTTTCCTAAATCTTCTGGCATTTTTCCATTAAGAATGATACTACTTGCATAATCAGAAAAAATAACTTTTAAAATAATGTTTTACTTTGTAGCGCATTGTAGGATCTCGGTTTTACTTCTATGGGAGGGCTATGGAGGGAGACAGTATGGTACTCAAATTAGTGCTGCTGGTTTCTCTGCATTTGGAAGTATTTTTGAGCCCTCAGGAAAAGGAAGAAAACAGGAGGGACCCTCTCATCCATCCAGGCCAACTGCTGGAGCCAGTCACACTCCCTGGAGATGGGATGGGCAAGGACCCTATTCATCACCTCCAGTGTTGCCAATGGGACAGTCACATGCTGCTTCAGAAACAAGAGAAGTTTCTCCCAGAAGGGAAACAAGAATTGCTGTTATTGCAGCCATGGAGGCAGTTGAAAAACCAATTAGCATATGGCACATTGTACTGAGGACTGAGGGGGTCCATGATTGCAAGGAGGTGTAGGTTATATATGAGCGCTATCACACTTCAGGAGTATTATCATCAGCACGCAGAGAGTCCTTTCAACAATTAAGACGCTCTTAGGCATGAAAACAGGATATTAGTTTTATTGAGTAAATTTGCATGATAAGCAGTAAGATAAATAACATACAACCTCTGGCTCAAGAATTAATTGCATGGGTTTATTAACAATGTTAGGGAAGGCTATTGCTGTCCAATTCCTGATCAAGAAAATAGTGGATTTGGAAATACATACGCTTGGTGGGTGATAGGGCTGAGATTAAGTATAAACTGGATCACCTCACCAAGGCAATTGCCACTTTGAGATAGATGCTGTGTTAACATGGTTATATGAGAATGGGGCAACAGGGTTGGATAGCTAACAGTATACCCTTGATGCCAAAATACAAGATAATACAGGCATGTTCTTCACAAGTGGGCAACGTCTTTGTATTTGCTCTTTTCACGGGGGGAAACTCATATTACCCTACTTAAAGGAGAAAATAAATGAAAGTGGGTCTCCGAATGTGTCTTGAGTTTCTACTGAGGAAAGAAAAAACAAGGAAATCAAGAAAGGAAAGACAGAGGACCCTGGCCCAGTTGTTGCTGTTGTTCAGTCACTCAGTCGTGTCTGACTCCTCGTGACCCCATGGACTGCAGCACACCAGGCCTCCCTGTCCTTCATCATCTCCCAGAGCTTGCTCAAACTCATGTCCATTGAGCCAGTAATGCCATCCAACCATCTCATCCTCTGTCATCCCCTTCTCCTCCCACCTTCAGTCTTTCCCAGCATCAGGGTCTTTTCCAGTGATTCAGCTCTTCACATCAGGTGGCCAGTGTTGGGGCTTCAGCATCAGTCCTTGTAACATAGGACTCCCAAACTGAGTGTTTACAGTAATGGCAACATCTGTTTTTCTCTAAATGCACAATGTGAGCAGGGCTTTGTGGGGACAGCTCAGTTTCTGCTCCACCTTATATCAGCTGTGAGAGCTAAGAGTTCGAGGCTGGAATTATCTGGAAGCTCCTCACTCATGTGTCTGGAAGCTGCTGCTGGCTATTGACTAGAACCTCAGCTACAGTTACTACCCAGAAAAACACATGTGGTTTCTCCATGTGGCCTGGGTTTCCTCACAGCATGGTGACTAGGCTTCAAGGACTTCGAGGGGAAAAGTATAGTGAGAGCCAGATGGGAGTTCTATCGTCTTTTCTAATTTAGCTTAATAAGTCATACAGTGTTATTTCCACTACATTCTATTCTTTAGAAGCAAAGAGTCCAGACACGACTGAGTGAGCCACCTCAAGTGACAGGTCCAAAGGTTGGGGAGTCAGATTCCAGTTTCTGCGGGAGAAGTCAGAGAATTTGTGGATATGTTTTAAAGCCACCAGCATCTGTCCATTAGCCTCAAAGTATCTACATTTCTTCCGTATGCAAAATACATGCAAATTCTCCCAAGATCCCTCACGGGTTTCACTTATTATAGCAGGGCCAGGCTCATCATAATTGTGTTTAAGTCTGAATGGAAACCTTCAGATGTAGTCCCTGAAGTACAACATCCCTTGAATTAAACATCTGTAAGCCAAAGAGGCCAGTTTTGTGCCCCCAGTTCACCAATAGGATAACCGCTTTTCCACCAACAGGAGGAAACGGGAGGTGCATGGGAGTCACTGGTCCATAGCAATTTGGAAATCTAGGCAAGCCCACATTCCCAGCTCCTCCCTTAGATTTCAGTCCTGCTGCCCCGGAATGCTTCACCTCGGCTCTTAGCCCTTTTCTATATTCCCTTATCATCTTTCTTGTTAGTTAACTATTGTGCCCCGGAATGCTTCACCTCAGCTCTTAGCCCTTTTCTACATGCCCTTATCATCTTTCTTGTTAGTTAACTATTGTCACACTGAGCGACTTCACTTTCATTTTTCACTTGCATGCATTGGAGAAGGAAATGGCAACCCACTCCAGTGTTTTTGCCTGGAGAATCCCAGGGACGGGGAAGCCTGCTGGGCTGCCGTCTATGGGGTCGCACAGAGTTGGACATGACTGAAGCGACTTAACAGCAGCAGCAGCAGCAGTCACATTACAAATCATCTCCAAACTTAGTGTCTTAAAACAATAATTAGTTTTATCTCTCACTATTTCTTGCAGTCAGGAATTCAGGAGCATCTGGATGGTTCTGGCTCAAGGTAAAGCTGCAGTCAAATGTTGGCCATGGATATAGCCAGGTTAGTTAGGCTTAACTAACCTGGAGAAACCACTTCTAAGGTAGCTTACTCATCTGGCCGCAAGTTGAACAATGGTCAGATACTGCAATTCCTTTTTACGTGGTCTTCTCATTCTTCTTCTCCATTCTTTGACTTCACCTAGAGTAAGCAGTCTAAGGAGGAGTCAGGTGGAAGCCACAAGGACTTTCTGACCTAGTGTTGAAGTCATATACTATCACTCCCACTGAATTTTGTTTTAAAAGAGGCCAAGGATTCAGTGTAGAAGGGGACTACACAAAAGGAGCAAATATCAGGAGGTATTAGAGGCCATCCACAAAGATATATGACTCATGAATATAGGGACTAAAATAAAACAGAAATTGAACAGGGGCCACAACTGCAAAACAATGGAAGATATTTAAGCAGACTAGCAGGCATATGAAAGTCAAAGGTATATACAGAGGCAGCAGGGAAAAGGGAAATGGTGTATGCCTAAATAGACAGAGTTTCCTGAATAGTCTTACGTTAACTGTCCTAGGTAGTAGGTTACAGTGAAAACTTAACCTTGGTGTTGAATTTGTCTTTTCCAATCTGATCCAGTTTCGGTTAACATGCCTCCTATTTCCAGAGAATGCCGAGAAAATCAGGCACGGCTGACAGAATCCAGAGCCCCTGCTAACCCTCTTCAGTCTCTTCCAGTTAGCCGTGCTCATCAGGTCAGCTCTCTCCATCCTATCAGGCTTGCAGTGATGCTCTGATTTTGCCATCTCATTGCCCAGTCATCTTGGAAACAATCTCTGGTGGACTGGCAATGCTCTTCTCTACCCAAGCACTACAGTCAGGTCCAGTCCACCCATCACCATGCCCTAAAATCACCCAGTCATCTTCTCCTGTGGACGACTGTCATTACTAACTGTACATGGAATGTGCCCTGAATCTGTAAATGGTACCGTTTGTGTATCCAATCTCAGGACTTGTTTTTCTATGTGGACAGCAAAGAGACTTTGATCAGTTTATGCGAACATTCCAGACTTAGATATGCACCTCTACGACCAAGATATGTTCAGCAACCAACTGGCTACCCTAAATGACATTTCCCAGAGCCAACCAGAAACTCAGTCCTGAACAGAGCAGCCTTGACTCCTTTTTTGAGGTCATGTGGATAAGCATGTAGCCCTGGGAGAAGTACACATGACGGGAAACATCTCTTACAGCACTGTCTCAGGAGCAGACTGTGCAGTTCTGGATCTTTCTCAGTCTATACCTTGGGGTTTCTCCATCTTTCTCTGTACCTTGGGGTTTCTCCATCTTTCTCTGCACCTTAGTCTGTACCTTGGGGTTTCTCCATCTGGCTTAGCCTGGTCTCTATGCTCTTTGGATGGGGAGCCCTTCGGATCCCTGTGATGTGTTTTATAGCAGCAGTCCCCAACCTGTTGGCACCAGGGACCAATTTTGTGGAAGACAATTTTTCCACAGACTGTGGTTGGGGGTGGTGGTTTCAGAATGATTCAAGTGCATTACTTTTATTGTGCACTTTATTTCTGTTACTATTATTACATCAGCTCCACACTTCAGCTTATCAAGCATTAGATCCTGGAGGTTGGGATACCTGCTTTATCATATGTTTTGAGACCTCTCCCATCAGACAGTGGCTCCTCTGACACTGTCAGCAAGCTTTGAAAGCTCCATTTAAAGTCTTACTGTTTTCCTGATGGGGAAACTTAATGAGTCCCAAAGGTCAGGAGACACTGAGAGAAGACAAACCTTTGTTCTCTGATGGCCACAGGCTGCAGTGGCCCTTTCTAATGGATAGGGCGTGAGTTGGCTCAGCTGCTCTGAGTCAGCTCGTAAAAAAGACAGCCAATTGTTTCGTTTGTATTCAGAGTCCTTCACTAAACACCTGAGTAATAAGGCTGCTTTCTGGGCCAGGAAGTCTGTCTGTAAGACGGAATACTAGGTATTCCCTGCCTTAATGTAGGCTGTAAATATGTAAAGGGGTGGTAGGGGGACATTTCTTTGATTGGATTTTACATCCAGCTCTGCAGCCTAAGCACATCCGAGGGATAACACTGCAACTGAGCAGGTACCACGTGCTGTGTACCTTCCTACTCTCAAGTTCTTCTCAATGAAACATTATATACGCCTTGGGTCACTAGTGAGGGGGTCACCTTGCGACTTGATGGTGGTTTTGTTGTCATATAAACCCTCTTCTGAGAAATTCTCTAGGACCTCATGAGCTCTATGCAACCCCTTGGTCTCCAAAGGGGTAGGAGGCAGGTTCAAGGAAGATAATCTAGAAATTGAATGGGGCTTGTTAGTATAGCGCAAATATGGACAGAGAGGGTTGGATAGCCCTCTTCCATATGAGAATCTATTTAGGATTCTTTAATTTGCCAATGTTATTATGTCCTGCAAGTTGAAATAACCTGAACAGGAAATTGTTGTTGTTGTTTAGTCGTTAAGTCATGTCCAAATTTTTTGTGTCCCCATGGATTGTAGACCACCAGGCTCCTCTGCCCAGGGGATTTCCCAGGCAAGAGTACTGGAATGGGTGGCCATTTCCTTCTCCAGGGGATCTTCCTGACCCAGGGGTTGAACTTACGTCTCCTGCATTGGCAGGCAAATTCTTTACCATTGAGCCACCAGGAAAACCCAACACGAAATAGGGTTATCATATTGCCATCACCTGTTGCATCATACAGTGTGAGTATTTACCTAAGTATTCTGGCTCCAGGCTGGGGGAAACCTTCCCGACTCTATTCAGTTCCTGATAATGCCAAGATGCAACCCAGCTCACTCCAGCAGACATGTGGCTTCAGCTAGACATTCCCTTATGTTGGATTCCAAAAGGATACTGCTTAAACTGAATAAACCAGAAATCTATAGAAGCTTGATTTTTGAAATTTCAGAGGAAGGATGAAGATGATCTTTATAGAAAAGAGAAAAAAAGTTGCTCCTAGGGGCCTCCCTTAGGGTTGCAGGTACATTCAGTAATTCAGCTAACCCTGCTCATAGTCACATTAATGAATGCTCCTCTGTTTTTTTTGTGCAATCAATCCCTATCAGGGCCAAGTATGGATGTTGAAAGGGTTTACTGCTGGGTGCCTTTTTTCTTTAATTCTTTTTTATGTGGTTTACAGCAGTGAGAGATTTTTTCCTTAAAAAAAAAAAAAAACAAACACTTTAAGTTAATGACTGTTCCAGCTCTTGTGCATCAAATGTCATTTACAGGGTCAGTGAGTGGAATAAAAAGGAAAATGACAGCCTTTGAGGACACATATGGATGGCATTTAACTACCAAAAAGCACAGAAATGGAGGTATTTTTTAGATACCCAGAGTACAGACTGTGAGGAAAGAGAATGGAGAGAAAATGGGTCATGATTTAGGAGGAAAGGATTAGGGGGTTGTAGTGAGGTGTAGTAGCATGGAAAAGGAAAAGAAATGTACCAGGTTAAAGAACAAGGAAATTTCCTTGCTGCTTTGTAAACTTTGGTAGACTTTGGGTTTCAAAATATAGATTTGAGTGCATGTGGTTATCTCACCTCCCTTCTAGAAACTCATTAGAATGACCAAGGAAATACAAAAATAAGGAAAGCATCTATTGTATGATAGTATTAGAAATAAGAAAGGAAAAACATTACAGAACAAGAAACCTGGAGGGACTTCTGGATAGTATGAGACGTGCTAAGTTTCTTCAGAGAAACAGCAAATTGGAGACAGATAGATAGAGTGGGAGTAAGGAGAGAGAGATTTCTCTCTCGGTGATTTCTCAAGCCACGGGTATGCTAGTGTCTTGGAGAAGGAAATGGCAACCCAGTCCAGTATTCTTGCCTAGAGAATCCCATGGACAGAGAAGCCTGGTGGGCTGCCGTCTATGGGGTCACACAGAGTCAGACATGACTGAAGCAACTTAGCAGCAGCAGCAGCAGCGAGGAAAGGGAGAAGAGAGAAGGGGCAAGGAAAGGGGGGTAAAGGAGAGGGGAAGAGAAAGAAAAAGGGGGACAAAAAGAAATTATGAAGAATTGACTCAATTATGGAGACTGAAAAATTACAAGATCTGCAGGGTGAGTTAAGTGGGGGCCCAGGAGAGCCAATGGTGTAGGTGCAATTGGAAGTCTGACATGCTAAAGGCCCAGGAAAAGCCAAAGGTTCATCTCCAGTAATAAGTCAGGCAAAAGACCATGTTCAAATCTGAAGGCTTTTCAAACAGGAAGAATTCACTTTTATTTGGGAAAGGTTCTGCCCTGTCCAACCTGTTGAGCACAGCCTCTGGCCCCACAAAGTCAGATAGACCAAACAGTGGCTCTGAGCAGCCAAAGAGAAAAGCCTATGGCCATGCCTAGCCATGGAGCACAGATGACCCATACAATTACGGAACATAGCTGTGGCTTGTCAGAGATCCCAGCATGTGATCCTGCCCAGTTGTGCAGCAGAGCCTGGGGCCCTCCTGACCAGAACTCTAGAGAGCAGTTTCACATGACCTCAGAGCACAATACCCAGCCTCACCCAACTGTGGTGTCAACTGAAGGCCTGGCCAGATGAGAGAGCCCAATTAGCAACCTCATGCACATGGGGCACAGCTAATGCCTGCTGCTGCTGCTGCTAAGTCACTTCAGTCATGTCCGACTCTGTGTGACTCCATAGACGGCAGCCCACCAGGCTTCCCCGTCCCTGGGATTCTCCAGGCAAGAACACTGGAGTGGGTTGTCATTTCCTTCTCCAATGCATGAAAGTGAAAAGTGAAAGGGAAGTCGCTCAGTCGTGTCCGACTCTTCACAACCCCATGGACTGCAGCCTGCCAGGCTCCTCTGTCCATGGGATTTTCCAGGCAAGGAGTGGGGTGCCATCACCTTCTCCACAGCTAATGCCTGCCTGATTGCAAAGCCCAGCCTAAAGTCCCACCTCAATATGGAGTGACACCATCCAGGCAGGCCCCACTCAAACAGGAACAATTGCAGAGCATGACCTTGTAATTCTGACAAACTGAGGAATCTAACCAATGGCACCACCCTGCCATGGAACATAGGGACACAGCCTGAGACCCTGCCTGAACAGAGGTGGGGCCCAGCTAGTGGCATCACCTGAGCACAGAATACATTCAGCAGCACTGTCAAACCAGGAAGATCACCCAGTGGCCTCACTTGAGTGTAGAGCCCAGCCATCTACCATCCAACCAGGGAGCTCAGCCAGCAGCACATCCTGACCTGAGAGCATGGGCAGTGGTTTCACCCATCAAGACACACCTGCCCACAGACACCATCATCTGATACCCCGAGCTGAGCTCTCTGCTAAAGCTATTAACCTGCTGAAACAAATCTATAAAGTCTGAAAGAGGAGACCACTTATTCAAATGTGCAAGACATATCAATGCAAGGCATCAAAGATCACAAAGAATCAGATAAACATGATACCACCAAGGGAAACTAATAAAACTTTAAACTAATACATCCACTATAAAGAAATGGATATCAATGAGCTGTCAGAAAGACATTCAGAGTAAGTCTCTAAAAGAAGTTTAGTGAACTACAAGAACATGGAGACAATTAAATTAGAAAAATATTGCATGAACAAAATAAAAAGTCCAACAAAGAAACAGTAACGAATTTGAACAGACCAGTTACTAGTAAAAGATCCAATCAGTGTTCAAAAATCTCCCAACATCCAGCTCTTAGATCACAGTAGATAAACATTTCTTCTAAATTCAGAGACAGAAAAATAAAAACAAAATGAAAAAGCAGAGAAACTACTCCCAATTAAAAGAACAAGAGAAATCCCCTGAAAGAACAATGAAACAGACCTCTCCAATCTAACTAAACTCCAAGTTCAAAACGAAGTAATAAAAATGCTAAAGGAATTAAGAAAGATTATTGATAGAAATGCAGATCACTGTAGAAAGGAACTATAAATCATAAAGAGGAATAAATCAAAATTAGACAGCTCAATTGCCAAAATGAAAACCAGCCTGAAAGCAATGAATAACAGATTAAATGATGCAGAAGAATGAATAAGTGCTCTGGAAGACAGAATAATGGAAATCACATGATCAGAACAGCAGACAGACAAGTGGGAAAAAAAATGAAAGCACCATGCAAGATCTATGGGCTAATGTAAAGCATGACAACCTATGCATAACAGGGGTTCCAGAAAGAGCAGAGAGATGGGGATCAAAAATATATTTGAAGAAACTATGGCTGGAAACTCCAACTGAAAGGAGGAGACAGATATACAGGGAAAGGGAGCCCAGAGGGCACCCAAGCAAGGACGAAACCAAACAGACCCACACCAAGACATCATATCATAATTAAATGGCAAAAGTTAGAGAGGTTTCTAAAGATAGCAAGACTCTGTTATAAGGGAACCCCAGCAAGACTGTCAGTTGATTTCTCCACAGAAACTTTGCAGGACCGGAGGGAGTGCCATGACGTACATAAAGTCCTGAAAGGGAACAGCCTGCAACCTAAGATACTCTCCTCTACGAGATCACCATTTAGAATAGAAGGAAAGATAAAGGATTTTTAGACAAGCAAAAGTGAAAATACCGCAATATTATATCTAACCTAAAAGAAATCTCTTTATAGAGAAACATCTCTATAGAAAAGTAGCAAGAATCTATTTTTTAAAAAAGGGAAAATCACAATAGGAAAGGCAAATATATAAAAAGGATTGAAGATCATTTACATAAGCTGGTATATAGATTAGAAACAACTAAATTTTTGTAAAAGAAACTATAACAGTTATGAATAGCAAAAGGATAAACATGAGCATGTAATCTAGGACATCAAAATCAGAGAATGTGAGGGAGGGGAATAAAAAAATTTAGACATTTTAGAGCAGCTTGAACTTGCATGACTGTCCATCTAGAGCAAGAAGACATAGTTTTGGGTTAATATACTTGAAAACCAGGGATACCGAAAGTCAAAAATATACAGTAAATTGACAAAAAGAAACTCAAGCATAGTACAAAGGAAACCCATCAAACTCCAAGAGGAAAAAAAAAAGAGAGAGAATAGAAAGGAATAAAAAAAACTACAAAATCTACTAGGAAACAAGGATTAAAATGGCAATAAATACATGCTTATCAATGTTTATATTCAATGTTAATGCACTAAATGCTGTGATCAAAGTACAGAGTGGTTTATGGATAAAAAGAAACCTCCAGTATGTGGCCTATAGAAGACTTTCTCTAGGGCAAAAGACACACATACATTGAAAGTGAGGGGATGAAAAAGTTATTTTATGCAAATAGAAACACAAAGAAAGCAGGGGGTAGCAGCACTTGCCTGAAACAAAAAAGATTCTACAGAAGTCCATAAAGAAAGATAAAGAAGGGCACTATTTAGTGATAAAGGGATCAATCCAAGAAGAGGATATTACCCTTGTTAATATATACACACTCAATACAGGAGCACTTTCTACTACCTTCGGGTTTTTCCTTCTTCTTTTTCTAGTTGCTCTTAGGTGGAAAGTTAGGTTGTTTATTCGATGTCTTTCTAGTTTCTCAAGGTAGGCTTGTATTGCAATACGCTTCCTTCTCAGTACTGCTTTTAGTGTGTCCCATAGGTTTTGAGTTGTCATGCTTCATTGTCACTTGTTTTTAGGTTTATTTTGACTTTCTTTTTTATTTCTTCAGTGATCTGCTGGTTGTTCAGAAACATGTAAAAAACACAAACACAGTAGCCTCCACATTTTTCTGTTTTTTATAGTTCTTTTTCCTGCAGTTGATGTATAATCTTATAGCGTGGTGGTCAGAAAAGATGCTCGAAATAATTTCAATTTTTTAAATATTTGCCAAGGCTTAATTTGTGATCCAAGATGTGATCTAACCTGGAGAATGTCCCATGTGCACCTGAGAAAAAAATCTACTGTCTTTGGATGACATGCCCTGTCAGTATAATTAAGTCCAACTGGTCCAGCCTATCATTCAAAGCTTGTGTTTCCTTATAATTTTCTGCACAGATGATCTGTCCATTGGTGTGAGTGGGGTATTAAAATCTCCCACTATTATTGTGTTACTGTTGATTTCCTCTTTAATATTTGTAGGGCTTTCCTGATGGCTCAGATGGTAAAGATTCTGCCTACACTGCAGGAGACCTGGGTTCAATCCCTGGGTTGAGAAGATCCCTGGAGAAGGGAATGGCTACCCTCCACTCCAGTATTCTTGCCTAGAGAATTCCATGGACAGAAGAGTCTAGTGGACTACAGCCCATGGGGTCACAGAGTTGGACATGACTGAGTGACCTTCACACACAGCATTTGCCTTATGTATTGAGGTGCTCCTATGCAGGGTGCCTATATATTTATAATCGTCATAACTTCTTCAATTGACCCCTTGATCATCATGTAGTGTCCTTCTTTGTCTCTTGTAATGGTCTGTTAGTCTATTTTAACTGATATGAGTATTGCTACACCTGCTTTCTTTTGATTTCCATTTGCATGGGATGCCATTTTCCAGCCCCTCACTTTCAGTCTGTATGTGCCCCTAGGTCTGAGGTGGGTCTCTTGTAGACAGAATATATAGAAGTCCTGCTTTGGCTGATCATTCAGCCAATCCATGTCTTTTGGTTGGAGCATTTAGCCCATTTACATTTAAGGTAATTATTGATATATATGACACAGACATTTCTCCAAAGAAAACTTGCAGATGACTAATAAACATATGAAAAGATACTCAACATCATTCATTATTAGAGAAATGCAAATCAAACCTACAGTGCGATATCACCTCACATTGGTCAGAATGACCATCAAAATATCTACAAAAAATAAATACTGGGGAAGGTGTGGAAAAAAGGGACTCCTCTTGCACTGTTGGTGGGAACGTAAATCGAAATAGCCACTATGGAGAACAGTATGGAGATTCTTTAAAAAAAACTAGGATTAAAACTACCATGATCCACCTCCCAGAATTCTGGAAATAAAAGCAAAAATAAACAAATGGGATCTAATTAAAATTAAAAGCTTCTGCACAACAAAGGAAAATATAAGCAAGGTGAAAAGACAGCCTTCTGAATGGGAGAAAATAATAGCAAATGAAGCAACTGACAAACAACTAATCTCAAAAATATACAAGCAACTTATGCAGCTCAATTCCAGAAAAATAAACGACCCAATCAAAAAATGGGCCAAAGAACTAAATAGACATTTCTCCAAAGAAGACATACGGATGGCTAACAAACACATGAAAAGATGCTCAACATCACTCATTATTAGAGAAATGCAAATCAAAACCACAATGAGGTACCACTTCACACCAGTCAGAATGGCTGCGATCCAAAAATCTGCAAGCAATAAATGCTGGAGAGGGTGTGGAGAAAAGGGAACCCTCCTACACTGTTGGTGGGAATGCAAACTAGTACAGCCACTATGGAGAACAGTGTGGAGATTCCTTAAAAAATTGCAAATAGAACTACCTTATGACCCAGCAATCCCACTGCTGGGCATACACACCGAGGAAACCAGAATGGAAAGAGACACATGTACCCCAATGTTCATCGCAGCACTGTTTATAATAGCCAGGACATGGAAACAACCTAGATGTCCATCAGCAGATGAATGGATAAGCAAGCTGTGGTACATATACACAATGGAGTATTACTCAGCCGTTAAAAAGAATTCATTTGAATCAGTTCTGATGAGATGGATGAAACTGGAGCCGATTATACAGAGTGAAGTAAGCCAGAAAGAAAAACACCAATACAGTATACTAACACATATACATGGAATTTAGGAAGATGGCAATGACGACACTGTATGCAAGACAGGGAAAGAGACACAGATGTGTATAACGGACTTTTGGACTCAGAGGGAGAGGGTGAGGGTGGGATGATTTGGGAGAATGACATTCTAACATGTATACTACCATGTGAATTGAATCGCCAGTCTGTGTCTGACGCGGGATGCAGCATGCTTGGGGCTGGTGCATGGGGATGACCCAGAAAGATGTTATGGGGAGGGAGGTGGGAGGGGGGTTCATGTTTGGGAATGCATGTAAGAATTAAAGATTTTAAAATTAAAAAAATAAAAAACTAAAATTAAAAAATAAATAAATAAATAAAATAAAATAAAATTAAAAAAAAAAAAAACTACCATATGACCCAATGATCCTGTTACTGGGCACAGACCCTGAAGAAACAATTACTGAGAGAGACATATGCCCCAGTGTTCACTGCCGCACTATTTTCAATAACTAGGACATGGAAGCAATCTAGATGTCCATCAACAGATGAATGGATAAGCAAATTGTGGTACATATACACAATGGAATAATACTCATCTATAAAAAAGGCCAAAATATTAACCTTTACAGTAACATGAATGGATTATCATATTAAATGAAACAAGTCAGAAAAAGAGAAATATCATATGATATTGTTTACATCTCCTGTGTAGATCACAGCCTTATAACTCAGTGAAGCTATGAGCCATGCCATGCAGGGCCACCCAAGATGGATGGGTCCCAGTGAAGAGTTCTGACAAAACGTGGTCCACTGGAGGAGGGAGTGGCAAACTGCTCCAGTGTTCTTGCTGCAAGAAGCCCATGAACAGTATGATAGGGCAAAATGATATGATACCAGAAGGGGAAACCTCCAGGTTGGAAGGTCTCCAATATGCTACTGGCAGAGTGGAGGGCAATTACGAATAGCTCCAGAAAGAATGACATGGCTGGGCCAAACAGAAATGATGCTCAGTTGTGGATGTGGCTGGTGGTGAAAGTAAAATCCGATGCTGTAAGAACAATATTGCATAGAAACCTGGAGTGTTAGGTCCATGAATCAAGGCAAACTGGAGAGATAAGCAGGAGATGACAAGAGTGAACATCAATATCACAGGAATCAGTGAACTAAAGTGGATGGGAATGGGCAAATTTAAATCAGATGACCATTATATCTACTATGGTGGGCAAGAAGCCCTTAGAAGAAATGGAGTAGCCCTCATAGTCAAAAAATCTGAAATGCAGTACTTGGGTGCAAATCTCAAAATTGACAAAATGGTCTTGGTTCATTTCCAAGGCAAACCACTCAACATCAGGGTAATCCAAGTTTATGCCCCAAATACTGATGCTGAAGAAGGTGAAATTGAATGGTTCTATGAAGACCTACAACACATTCTAGAAATAACACCAAAAAAAAAAAATGTCCTTTTCATCATAGGGGATTAGAATGCAAAATAGGTAGTCAAGAGACACCTGGAGTAGCAAGCAAGTTTGGCCTTGGAGTACAAAATTCAGCAGGGAAAAGGCTAACAGAGTTTGGTCAAGAGAACACACTGGTCATAGCAAACACCTTTTTTTATTTTTAACAACATGAGACAATGCTACAAATGGACATCACCAAATGACCAATACTGAAATCAGATTGATTATATTACTTGCAGCTGAAAATCATGAAGGTCTATACAGGCAGCAAAAACAAGACCTGAAGTTGACTGTGGCTCAGATCATGAGCTCCTTATTGCAAAATTCAGGCTTAAATTGAAGTAAGTAGAGAAAACCGTGAGGGCGTTCAGGGATGAACCAAACCAAATCCTTTATGATTATACAGTGGAGGTGAATAGATTCGAAGGATTAGATCTGGTAGACAGAATGCATGAAGAACTATGGACAGAGGCTCATACTTTCGTACAGGAGGCAGTGACCAACACCATCCCAAGAAACAGAAATGCAAGCAGTTAAAGTGATTGTCTGAGGAGGCTTTATAAATATATGAGGAAAGAAGAGAAGCAAAAAGCAAGGGAGAAAGGGAAAGATATACCCAACTGAATGCAGAGTTTCAGAGAACAGCAAGGAGAGATAAGGCCTTATTAAATGAACAGTGCAAAGAAGTAGAGGAACACGATAGAATGGGAAAGACTAGAAATCTCTTCAAGAAAATTGGAGATATCAAGGGAACATTTCATGCAAGAATGGACATGATAAAGGATAGAAACTGAAAGGAACTAACAGAAGCAGAGGAGATTAAGAAGAGGTGGAAAGAATACACAGAATTATAAAAAAAAAAAGTGTCTTAATGACCTGAATAACCATAACGGTGTGGTCACTTGCCTAGAGACAGACATCCTGGGGTGTGAAGTTAAATGGGCCTTAGGAAGCACTACTGCAGACAAAGCTAGTGAAGGTGATGGAATTCCAGCTGAGCTATTTCAAATCGTAAAATATGATACTGATAAAGTGCTACACTCAGTATGTCAGCAAATTTGGAAAACACAGCAGTGGCCACAGGACTGGAAAAGGTCAGTTTTCATTCCAATCCCAAAAGGCAGTGCCAACGAATGTACAAACCACTATATAATTGTGCTCATTTTGCATGCCAGTAAGGTTATGTTCAAAATCCTTCAAACCATGCTTCAGCAGTACATGAACTGAGAAATTCCAGAGGTACAAGCTGAATTTAGAAAAGGCAGAGGAACCAGAGATAAAATTAGCAACAATTGTTGCATCATAGAGAAAGCAAGGAAATTCCAGAAAAACATCTACTTCTGCTTCATTGACTTCATGAAAGCCTTTGACTGTGTGGATCACAACAAACTGAGGAAAGTTCTTAAACAGACAGGAGTACCAGAGCACCTTACCTGCCTCCTGAGAAACCTGTATGCAGGTCAAGAAGCAACAGTTAGAAACTTACATGGAACAATGGACTAATTCAAAATTGGGAAAGGAATATGACAAGGTTATATATTATTACCCTGCTTATTTAACTTATATACAGAGTACATTATGTGAAATGCTAGGCTGGATGAATCACAAGCTGGAATCAAGATTGCCAGGAGAAATATCAACAACCTTAGGTATGCAGATGATAGCACCCTAAAGGCAAAAAGAAAAGAGGAACCAAAGAGCTTCTTGATGAGGGTGAAAGAGGAAAGTGAAAAAAATGTCTTAAAAGTCAACACTCAAAAAACTAAGACCATGGCATCCAGTCTCATCACTTCATGGCAAATAGAAGGGGGGAAAAGTGGTATCAGTGACAGATTTTATTTTCTTGGCCTCCAAAATCACTATGGACAGTGACTTCAGCCATGAAATTATAAGATGCTTGCTCCTTGAAAGGAAAGCTATGACAAATGTAGACAGTGTATTCAGAAGCAGAGACATCACTTTGCCAACAAAGTTCTGTAAAGTTAAAGCTATGGTTTTTCCACTAGTGTTGTATGCATGTAATAGTTGGACCAGAAAGAAGGCTGAATGCCAAAGAATTGATGCTTTTGAATTGTGGTGCTGGAGAAGACTCTTGAGAGTCTTTTGAACTGCAAGGAGATCAAACCAGTCAATCCAAAATGAAATCAACCCTGAATATTCATCGAAAGGACTGATGCTGACGCTCCAATACTTTGGCCACCTAATACAAAGAGTTGACTCATTGGAAAAGACCCTGATGCTGGGAAAGATTAAAGGCAAAAGGAGAAGAGGATGGCAGAAGACAAGATGGTTAGATTTCATCACTGACTCAACGGACATGAATCTCAGCAAATTCTGGGAGATAGTGAAGGACAGGGAAGGACTGCAGTCCTTTAGGGTAACAAAGAGTCAGACACAAATTACTGAACAACAGACATTGCTTATATGTGAACCTAAAAATGATCCAAATGAACTTGTTTACAAAACAAAAACAGACCCACAGTCTTTGACAGCAAACTTATGGTTACCAAAGGGGAAAGGTAGGCGGAGAGATAAATCAGGAGCTTGGGATTAGCATGCACACACTACTATTTATAAGACAGGCAACCAACAAGGACCTAAAGTATAGCACAGGGAACTCTACTCAGTATTCTCTATTAAGATATATGGGGAAAGAATCTGAAAAATAATGGATAACTGAATCTCTTTGCTGAATACCTGGAAGTAATTCAACATGTAAATTAGCTATACTCTAAGATAAAATAAAAAATTAATTTAAAGAAATAGTTTGAACGGCCCAATCAAGTAGAAGTGAAATAGAACCTGTAACTTAAAACTCCCGGAAATAAAAGTCCAGAACTCATTGGCTTCACTGGGGAGTTCCACCAAACATAGAAAAGAACCTACACTGATCCTTCTCAAACACTTCCAACAGAATGGAGGAGAGGAGCACACCTCCAATGTCATTCTATGAAACCACCCTGATACCAAAACCAGATAAAGACATCACCACAAAAGAAAATTACAGGCCAGTATCTTTGAAGAATATAGAGGCAAAAATTCTCAACAAAGTCTTAGCCAATCAAATTCAACAATACATAGAAAGGATCATACACCATGATTACACCAGATTTATTTCAGGGTTGCAAGGATGTTTCAACATACCTAAACTTAAGTGGTGCACCATATTCACAAAAGCAAATATAAAAATCGCATAATCATAATTATCTCAACAGATGCAGAAAAAAGTATTTGACAAAATTAAACATCCACTCTTGATTAAAAAAAAAAAAAAAGCTCTCACCAAAGTCAGTGTACAACACAATAAAAGCCATTTATGACAAACTCACACCCAATATAATACTCAATGATGAAGAGCTAAAAGCTTTACCACTAAAATCTAAAACAAGACAAGGATGCCCACTCTCACCACTTCTATTTAACTATGTATTTCTATACAACAGTATTAGAAATCATAGCCACAGAAACTGGACAAGAAAAAGAAATAAAAGTATCCAAATTGGAAATTAAGAGGTAAAATTATCATTTTGTACAGATGACATGATACTCTATGTAGAAAGCCCTAAAGACTCCACACAAAAACTATTCAAATAAATGAATTCGGAAGGTAGCAGGATACAAGGTTAATGTACAGAAATGTTAATCTGTTTATACAAACAATGAAATATCAGAAAGAAAAATTTTTTAAATCCCATTTAAAATTTCATCAAAAAACAAAATAGGAATAAATTTAAACAAAGTGGTGAAAGATCTATATACTGAAAAGTGTAAAACATTTTAAGGGAAACAGAAGATGGTTAAAGAGATGGAAAGATATTTCATGCTCTTGGATTGGAGGAATTAATATTGTTAAAATGTCTATATTACCCAAAGCTAACTACAGATTTAGTTCAACCCCTGTCAAAATACCCACAACGTTTTCCCACAGAAATAGAACAAATAATCCTAAAATTTATATGGAACCACAAACGACCCAGAATTGCCAAATCAATCCTAAGGAAAAAGAACAAAGCTGGAGGCATAATCCTTCCAGACTTCAGACAATACAACAAACCTATAGTAATCAAATCAGTGTGATGTTAGGATAAGAATCCACACATATAGATCAATGGGACAAAACAGAGAGCCCAGAAATAAACCCACACACCTGTGACCAATTAACCCTTGACTAAGAAGGCAAGAATATACAATGGAGAAAAGACAGTTTCCTCAACAAGTGGTATTAGGAAAGCCGGATAACTACATGTAAATCAATGAAAGTAGAATATTGCCTCACATGACATAGAAAAATTGACTCAATTATTCAAAGACAAATATTAGACATGACACCATAAAATGCCTAAAGAGAACACAAGCAAAACATTCTCAGATATAAGTTGCAGCAATATTTTCTTAGGTCAGTCTCCCAAAGCAAAAGAAATAAAAGCAAAAATAAACAATGGGACCTAATCAACCTTAAAAGCTTTAACCCAGCAAAGGAAACCATTAGCAAAATGAAAAGCCAGCCTACAGAATGGGACAGAATATTTGCTAGTGATGTGACTGAGAAGGTTTTAATATCCAAAATACATGAAAGCTCATACAAATCAACAAAACCCTCCAATAAAAAACTAGAAAGAAGACTTAAATAGACATTTCTTCCCAAAAAAGACATACAGATGGCCAACAGGCACAAGAAAAGATGCTCAACATCCATCACTAATTATTAGAGGAATTCAAATCAAAGCCACAATGAGGATTACCTTGCACTGGTTGGAACGGCTATCATCAAAATGTCTACCAAATATAAATGCTGGAGAAGGTGTGAAGAAATGGAAATCTTCCTACAATTTTGTTAGAAGTGTAAATTGGTGCAACCACTGTGGAAAACAGTATGGAGTTTCGTCTAAAAAAATACAACTAAAAGTATAGCTACCATGTGATCTGACTCCTGGACATATATCTAGAAAAGATAAAAACTTTAATTCAAAAAGATACATGCACCCCAAATTCTACTGCAGGACTATTTACATTAGCCAATATTTTAAAATAATCCAAGTACCAATCAGCATATGACTGGTTTAAGATGTGGTGTGTATGTATGGGTATATATACACATACACACACACACACACATATATATATATATATATATATACATTTATGGAATATTATTCAACCATAAAAAAATGGAATATTGCCATTTGTAGCAATGTGGATAGACCTAGAGAATATCATACTAAATGAAGTAAGTCAGGCAGAGAAAGACAAATATTATATGCTATCATTTATATATAAAATCTAGAATATAATGCAGTGAATATATATACAAAACAGAAACAGATTCACAGATATAGGAAAAAATACTTCCAGTTACCAAAGGGGAAATGGGAGCAGGGGAGGGATAAAATAGGAGTATGGCATTAACAGATACAAACTATTATATATAAAATATTTAAGCAACAAAGATTTACTGTATAACACAGTAATACACAGTTGTTTTTTAATAATCTAAAATGGAAAGTAATCTGAAATACACACACACACACACACACATATAAAACCTAACAGAATAATCCAGGACCAGATGACTTTGCTATTGCATTCTACCAAATATTCAAATATGAATTAATATCAATTTCCTCAAATGCTTCAAAAAAGTAAAGGAAAAATTACTTCCAGACTCGTTAAGGTCAGTATTATATTGATCCCAAACCCTGATAAGGAACAAAATGGAAAAAAAAAAACTTTTTTAAGTGAAGAAAACTTAAAGGACCTTTTGGAAAACGTCAAGTATAATAACATTCACATTATAGAGGTTTCAGAAGGTAGGGAGAGAAAGAATGCACTGGAAAAAATATTTAAAGAAATAGTGACTGAAAACGTCCCTAATCTGGGGTAGGAAGCAAACATGCATGCCCAGGAAGCCCAGAAATTTCCCAAGAAGACAATTCCAAAGTGAAAAACACTAAGACACATTATAATTAAAATGGTAAAAGTTAAGGATAAACAGACAATTATAAAAGCAGGAATAGGAAAACAACTTGATACTTATAAGAGAACCCCATAAGGCTATCAGGACACACTTGTTGGAGTGGCTATTACTGAGAAGACAAGATATAACAAACATTGGAGAGGGTTTGGAGAAAATGGAACCCTTGTGCACTGCTAGGGGAATGTAAATTGGTGTAACCATTGAAAAGTAGTACAGAGATTTCTCAAAAAAATTAACAGTAGGACTACCCTATGACCCAGTTGTTCTACTTCTGGCTGTTTATCCAAAAACCACTAAAATACTAATTCAAAAAGATATATGAACCTCTATGTTCATTGTAGTGTTATTTGCAATAGCCAAGATATAGGAACAACCTGCCATCATGTATGGATGTGAGAGTTGGACTGTGAAGAAAGCTGAGTACCGACAAATTGATGCTTTTGAACTGTGGTGTTGGAGAAGACTCTTGAGAGTCCCTTGGACTGCAAAAAGATCCAACCAGTCCATTCTGAAAGAGATCAGCCCTGGGATTTCTTTGGAAGGACTGATGCTAAAGCTGAAACTCCAGTACTTTGGCCACCTCATGCGAAGAGCTGACTCATTGCAGAAGACTCTGATGCTGGGAGGGATTGGGGGCAGGAGGAGAAGGGGACAACAGAGGATGAGATGGCTGGATGGCATCACCGACTCCATGGACGTGAGTCTGAGTGAACTCCGGGAGTTGGTGATGGACAGGGAGGCCTGGCATGATACGATTCATGGGATCGCAAAAAGTCGGACATGACTGAACGACTGAACTGAATTGAAGTGGATAAAGAAGATGTAATAGATATATTTAAATACTACTCAGCCAATAAAAAAGAGAGAAATTCCGCCATTTGCAACAACATGGATGGACTTTGGAGGTATTATGATAAGTGAAATAATTCAGATGGAGAAAGAGAAATACCACACGATTTCACTCATATGTGAAAGCTTAAAAAAAGAAAAAAAGTCATAGACACAAAGATGAGATTAGTAATTGTTACCAGAGGGGAAGGTGGTTGGAGATGGGCAAAATGAGTGAGCAAAATCAACTGTATAGTGATGGATGATAACTAGAGTTATGGTGGCGATCATTCTGTAGTGTATACAGATGTTGATAGTGCTATACAGCTGAAACTTACATAGTAAAAAATACACACAGACAAAAGACAAGGAAGCTGTGGTGTATCCATACTAGAATATTTTTAGCCATAAAAAAAGGAATCCTGATATTTGTGACCAAATGGATGGACCTCAAGGGTATTTTGTTAAATGAAGGTAGTCAGAGACAAATACTATGTGATCTCACTTGTATGTTGAATGTAAAGCACAAACTTCTACTTATAAAATGAATATGTCATGAGGATATAAAACATAGTAACTATAGTTACTAATACTATACTGCGTGTTTGAAAGTTGCTGAGACAGTAGATCTTGAAAGCCCTTATAACTAGAAAAATAATTTGTAACTGTATATGGTGATTGATACTAACTAGAATTATCTATAACAAGATTATTAATAATTATTATTATAAATTATTATTATTAATAATAGGAGAAGCATTATGGGTTCCTTCCCTGGAGTCATTTAATATTTGAATTTAGTTATTTCTACTGAAGAAGATAAAAGGAAAAGAAACAGCTATAACCATTGAATGACATGGGATTTAAAAACCCCCAACGGCAACCCACTCCATTACTCTTGCCTGGCAAATCCCATGGATGGAGGAGCCTGGTGGGCTGCAGTCCACGGGGTCGCTGGGAGTTGGACGCGACTGAGCGACTTCACTTTCACTTTTCACTTTCATGCATTGGAGAAGGAAATGGCAACCCACTCCAGTGTTCTTGCCTGGAGAATCCCAGGGATGGGGGAGCCTGATGGGCTGCCGTCTCTGGGGTCGCACAGAGTTGGACATGACTGAAGCGACTTAGCAGCAGCAGCAGCAATATCACAGGAGAGGCAACCTTGTCCAAGGTAAAGAGCAGCAGCTGCGCTTTGCTGGAGCAGCCGTGAAGAGATACCCCACACCCAAGGTAAGAGAAACCCAAGTAAGGTGGTAGGTGTTGCAAGAGGGCATCAGAGGGCAAACAAACTGAAACCATAATCACAGCAAACTAGCCAATCTGATCACATGGACACAGCCTTGTCTAACTCAATGAAACTAAGCCATGCCTGCGGGGCAACCCAAGACAGACAAGTCATGGTGGAGAGGTCTAACAGAATGCGGTCCACTGAAGAAGGGAATGGCAAAACACTTCACTGTTCTGGCCTTGAGAACCCCATGAACAGTATGAAAAGGCAAAATGATAGGACACTGAAAGATGAGCCCCCAGGTTGGTAAGTGCCCAATATGCTACTGGAGATCAGTGGAGAAATAACTCCAGAAAGAATGAAGAGATGGAGCCAAAGCAAAAACAATACCCAGTCGTGGATGTGACTGGTGATAGAAGCAACGTCGGATGCCATAAAGAGCAATATTGCATAGGAACCTGAAATGTCAGGTCCATGAACCAAAGCAAATTGGAAGTGGTCAAACAGGAGATGGCAAGAGTGAACGTCAACATTCTAGGAATCAGCGAACTAAAATGGACAGGAATGGGTGAATTTAACTCAGATGACCATTATATCTACTACTGTGGGCAGGAATCCCTTAGAAGAAATGGAGTAGCCATCATGGTCAACAAAAGAGTTTGAAATGCAGTACTTGGATGCAATCTCAAAAATGATAGAATGATCTCTGTTCATTTCCAAGGCAAACCATTCAATATCGCAGTAATCCAAGTCTATGCCCCAACCAGTAACACTGAAGAAGCTGAAGTTGAATGGTTCTATGAAGACTACAAGAACTTTTAGAATTAACACCCAAAAAAGATGTCCTTTTCATTACAGGGAACTGCAGTGCAAAAGTAGGAAGTCAAGAAACACCTGGAGTAACAGGCAAATTTCGCCTTGGAGTATGGAATGAAGCAGGGCAAAGACTAATAGAGTTTTGCCAAGAAAATGCACTGGTCATAAAAAACACCCTCTTCCAACAACACAAGAGAAGACTCTACACATGCACATCACCAGATGGTCAATGCCAAAATCAGATTGATTATATTCTTTGCAGCCAAAGATGGAGAAGCTCTATACAGTCAGCAAAAACAAGTCCGGAAGCTGACTGTGGCTCAGATCATGAACACCTTATTGCCAAATTCAGATTGAAATTGAAGAAAATAGGGAAAACCACTAGACCATTCAGGTATGACCTAAATCAAATCCCTTATGATTATACAGTGGAAGTGAGAAATAGAATTAAGGGACTAGATCTGATAGACAGAGTGCCTGATGAACTATGGATGGAGGTTTGTAACACTGGACGGGAGACAGGGATCAAGACTATCCCCATGGAAAAGAATTGCAAAGAAGCAAAATGGCTGTCTGAGGAGGCCTTACAAATAGCTGTGAAAAAAAGAGAAGGGGAAAGCAAAGGAGAAAAGGAAAGATATAAGCATCTGAATGCAGAGTTCCAAAGAATAGCAAGAAGAGATAAGAAAGCCTTCCTCAGTGATCAATGCAAAGAAATAGAGGAAAACAATAGAATGGGAAAGACTAGAGATCTCTTCAAGAAAATTAGAGATACCAAGGGAACATTTCATGCAAAGATGGGCTCAATAAAGGACAGAAATGGTATGGACCTAACAGAAGCAGAAGATATTAAAAGATATTAGAAGATATTAAAAGGTGGCAAGAATACACAGAAGAATTGTACAAAAAAGATCTTAATGACCCAGATAATCACGATGGTGTGATCACTCACCTAGAGCCAGATATCCTGGAATGTTAACTCAGGTGGGCCTTAGAAAGCATCACTATGAACAAAGCTAGTGGAGGTGATGGAATTCCAGTTGAGCTGTTTCAAATCCTGAAAGATGATGCTGTGAAACTGCTGCACTCAATATGCCAGCAAATTTGGAAAACTCGGCAGTGGCCACAGGACTGGAAAAGGTCAGTTTTCATTCCAATCCCAAAGAAAAACAATGCCAAAGAATGCTCAAACTACTGCACAATTGCACTCATTTCACACACTAGTAAAGTAATGCTCAAAATTCTCCAAGCCAGGCTTCAGAAGTACATGAAATGTGAACTTCCAGATGTTCAAGCTGGTTTTAGAAAAGGCAGAGGAACCAGAAATCAAATTGCCAACATTCGCTGGATCATCAAAAAAGCAAGAAAGTTCCAGAAAAATATCTATTTCTGCTTTATTGACTATGCCAAAGCCTTTGACTGTGTGGATCACAATAAACTGTGGAAAATTCTGAAAGAGATGGAAATACCAGACCACCTGACCTGCCTCTTGAGAAACCTATATGCAGGTCAGGAAGCAACAGTTAGAACTGGGCATGGAACAACAGACTGGTTCTAAATAGGAAAAGGAGTATGTCAAGGCTGTATATTGTCACCATGCTTATTTAACTTCTATGCAGAGTACATCATGAGAATCACTGGACTGGAAGAAACACAAGCTGGAATCAAGATTGCCGGGAGAAATATCAATAACTTCAGATATGCAGATGACACCACCCTTATGGCAGAAAGTGAAGAGGAACAAAAAGCCTCTTGATGAAAGTGAAAGTGGAGAGTGAAAAAGTTGGCCTAAAGCTCAACATTCAGAAAACTAAGATCATGGCATCTTGTCCCATCACTTCATGGGAAATAGATGGGGAAACAGTGGAAACAGTGTCAGACTTTATTTTGGGGGGCTCCAAAATCACTGCAGATGGTGATTACAGCCATGAAATTAAAAGACACTTACTCCTTGGAAGGAAAGTTATGACCAACCTAGATAGCACATTAAAAAGCAGAGATATTACTTTGCCAACAAAGGTCCGTCTAGTCAAGGCTATGGTTTTTCCAGTGATCATGTATGGATGTGAGAGTTGGACTATGAAGAAAGCTGAGCACCGATGAATTGATGCTTTTGAACTGTGGTGTTGGACAAGACTCTTGAGAGTTCCTTGGACTGCAAGGAGGTCCCACCAGTCCAGCCTAAAGGAAAACATCCTGGGTTTCTTTGGAAGGAATGATGCTAAAGCTGAAACTCACTTTGGCCACCTCATGCGAAGAGTTGACTTATTGGAAAAGACCCTGATGCTGGGAGGGATTTGGGGCAGGAGAAGGAGGGGACGACAGAGAATGAGATGGCTGGATGGCATCACTGACTGGATGGACATGAGTTTGTGTAAACTCCGGGAGTTGGTGATGGACAGGGAGGCCTGGCATGCAGTGATTCATGGGGTTGCAAAGAGTCAGACATGACTGAGTGACTGAACTGAACTGAATATCTCAGAAAGGCAATGGTGCTGGGCATTCCTTGTTTCAGAGCCACGCCCTGTGTCTGGCGTAAAGCAAAAGTTGAAAACATACTCATTGACTGGAGGAATGAATAGTTTTGTAGTACTAATGAGATTTTTTTTTTCTTCTCTTTTTTATCATGCCATGCAGCATCTTAGTTCCCTGACCAGGGACCTAACCCACCCACCCTGCTTTGAAAGTATAAGAGTCTGGGATCAGACTGTAAAGAATCTGCCTGTAGTACAGGGGATGCAATTTCAGTCCCTGGATTGGGAAGATAGCCTAGAGAAGGAAGTGGCTCCCCACTCCAGAATTCTTGCCTGGAGAATGCCATGGACACAGGAGCCTAGCAGGCTACATACAGTCCTTGGGGCTACAAAGGGTAGGACAGGACTGAGCGACTAACACTTCCACTTTCACATCCTTTGTCCTGACACAGGCCCATGATTTCAGAGGGTGCCAGTAACCTACCTTCCACAGACTCTTTCAGTTCAGTTCAGTCGCTCAGTCGTGTCCAACTCTTTGTGACCCCATGAATCGCAGCACGCCAGGCCTCCCTGTCCATCACCAACTCCTGGAGTTCACTCAAACTCACGGCCATCGAGTCAGTGATGCCATCCAGCCATCTCATCCTCTGTCGTCCCCTTCTCCTCCTGCCCCCAATCCCTCCCAGCACCAGAGTCTTTTCCAATGAGTCAACTCTTCGCATGAGGTGGCCAGAGTACTGGAGTTTCAGCTTTAACATCATTCCTTCCAAAGAAATCCCAGGGTTGATCTCCTTAGCCTTGAACAAAGACTGGACTCAGCATAATTTATCAAAATTAATAGGAAAAATGGTATTGCCTCTGTAATATGCTCCATAAGAAATCTCAATGGTTTATTTAACATTATTAGCAAAATTATCATTTATGTGTGACAAGTATGTTCAGGTAAAGAGATCAGCCCACAGGCCTTGTTCAGGTCAAAGACTGCCAGGCAGCCCTCATAACTCATCATTAAACTTGAATTCTACTTGGATAATCGATGATATGCATTTATTTTCTGGTGGTAATGCAAAACATGTTTCACATCTTTACTTTGTAGTTTTCCATCAAATTTATTTTTAAACAATGGAATCTGGAGCGACAAATAGTCAATTCTGATGAGTCATTTCACTGTCCCCTTGATTATTCTTATTCCTTTGCCTAGGTCCCCAACTGTTCTTTTTAAAGGAGATTGACTAGAAGGGAAACTCTTTTGCCCTTGCTATCTTCCTCCTTGCTGCTATCTAGAATGTGGATGTAATAGCAGAAGTGATAATGTCCATCCATCACAAGGTAGCTTTGAGGTTGGAAACCATATGCTGAAAATGGCGAAGCAGAAACAGAGAGTCAGTTCTCTGCCAACTAGTCCTCAGTTCAGTCGCTCAGTCGTGTCCAGCTCTTTGCGACCCCATGGACTGCAGCACACCAGGCCAGCCTGTCCATCACCAACTCCCAGAGCTTACTCAAACTCATGTCCATCGAGCCGGTGATGCCATCCAACCATCTCATCCTCTGTCGTCCCCTTCTCCTGCCTTCAGTTTTTTTCCCAGCATCAGGGTCTTTTCAAATACCAGCCCTAGAAGTTGGCTTAACTGCAGAACTCTTTGTTTGAGAGAAAAACACACAATTATTTTGTTTTCGTTGCTGTGATTTGTGTCTTATGTTATAGGCAGCAGAAACTAATCACAACTGGTAAGGAGGGAAAACAAAGCTAGAAGTAAAAAGATGCACTGACAGGTTTCTGCATAAAGAGAGCTGGTAGATTACACTCAGTAAAAAAAGGAGATGGAGGCCAGTGGACGGATTTGGGAAATACTAATGAGGTATGATGAATAAGATTGGTGATTGGAGACAGGTGAGAAAAAGGAATTTAAGTTCCAATTTTCTGACTTTAGACAACAGGGATGACAGATTATTATCGTTTTACCACAGACTTTCAAAATGTTTGACACTGAAACTTAGACATTCAAAAAACTCAGAATCTGTCAGATCTTTGCTGAACTTTCAACAATGCCCTCCCCCAACAAAACATACAATAACTTCCATAAGGTTCTAAGCAAACTTTGGAATCAATCTTATCAAACCTCATCCTTAAAACCTTTGGATGTATTTTCTTCCAGTTTTAATTGAGGTGTAATTGACATAAAGCACTGTATAAATTTAAGGTGTGTAGCGTGATTTGATTTACATCATAAATAATTACCACAATACACTTAGTGAAGATGTCATATAGATACAAAATAAAATAGAACTGTTTCCTTGTGAAAGAACTCTAAGGATTTACTCTTTATATAATATACAGCAGTGCTAACTCATTAATATTGGGCACTACATCCCTAGTACTCATTTATCTTATAACAGAAAGTTTATAACTTCTGACTTCCTTCATCCAGTTTCTCCTCTGTCCACTTCCCACCTTTAATAACCACAAATTTCATCTTTTTCTATGAATTTGTTTGTTCATCACTGAAGTATAACTGACCTACAATACTATTTAGTTCCTGGTGTATAATAATATAGTAATTCAATGTTTCTACACATTCCAAAATGATCACAGGAAGTCTAGTTTTCATCCATCACAAAGATATTACAAAATTATTTAATATACTCCCTTCACTGTATGTTTCACACTCATTACTTAGTTTGTAACTGGAAATTTGTACTTGCGAATCTCCACCAATTTTTCTCATCGTCCAACCTTCTTCCCCTCTGGCAGCCAGTTTTTTGTTCTGTTTTTGTTTTGTTGTGTCCATTTTTTTAAGATTCTACACATAAATGAAATCATACGGTTGTCTTTGTCTGACTTATTTCACTTAGTATTACATACTCTAGGTCCATCCATGTTCTACAAATGGCAAGGTCTTATTTGTTTCTATGGCAATGTATCCACGCATGCTTGCTAAGTCGCTTCAGTCGTGTCCAACTCTGTGTGACCACGTAGACGGCAGCCCACCAGGCTCCCCTGTCCCTGGGATTCTCCAGGCAAGAACACGGGAGTGGGTTGCCATTGCCTTCTCCAGAATGTATCCATACACAGTCTGTATACATATCACATCTTTTCATCCCTCTGTTACCTAATCTACTGTTGATTCCTCCCAGTGCATTTTCATGGCTGTTATTATATTCTTTAGTTCTGTTTGTTTCTTCTTTATGCATTCTCTCTCTTTGCTAAACTTGTCACTGTGTTCATTCATTCTGAGCCCCAGTTCTTTAAGCATCTCTAGGATCATGGCTCTAACTCTTCATCAGGTAGATGGCCTGTCTCCATCTCACTTAGTCGTTGTTCTGGGGTTCTTCTGTTGCCTCATTTGGCCTAATTCTCTCTCTTTTTTTTTTTTCCTATTTACTAGGTAGGTCGGGTTTGTTTCCCAATCTTGGAGAAGTGACCTTATATACGAGATATCCTATAGGGCACAGAGGCAGTCTCTCCTCTGGTCACCAGAGCTATATTCTTTAGGGGTGCCCTTTATGGGGGCCATGTGGCTCCTGTTGTGATGGGGCCAAGTGTCTTAGGGATGCTGACAGGCATGGCTGGCCCTTTGTGAATTTAGTTTCCAGACCCTGACTAGCAAGGAGGCTGCCAGTCACTGGTGGGCTGGGTCAGATCCCAGTGTGGCTGGATGCACAACTCAGGATGCCCCAGTCCCGGTGCCCGCCTGCTGGTGGGAGGGGCCAGGTCACAGGTTCACTGGTCGCAGGGCTGCAGGATTCTGGTCCCAGTGCCCGCCTGCTGTTGAGCACGGCTATGGCAATCTGGAATTGTTGCCTGCTGGTGGGCATGGTCCACTTGTGGGTAGGGCAGCTAGTGGAGGGGCCCAATTCAGTCAATTCTTGGTCCCTTTGAAAGTAAAACCTAAATTAAAAAGAGAAATAGAGACTTCCATAGTTTAATTCTTCCCATCTTTTTTAAGAGGAAGTTATCTATCCTTAAGACACCTTCATGCACATGAATGTATAAATTGTTACCACATTTACAGTCTTCAGGTATGCATGTAAATTTGGAGAAAGGCAGACAGTTGCTATGGTTTTTATATGTTGCCTCTATTTCTGGAACTGTTCCCAACTTGGCACAGATAAATTTTGCACATCTTTTGAGGCTCAACTCAAATGTTATTTCTTTCATGAAGCCTGTTTTTATCACTAAAGCTGGAAGCAGTTCTGCCTTCTCTAAGCTTACATGCTTTTAGGGATTTACTGGATACCTTTACTCAATAGTCAATTTAACTGGGCCAATTAAATCAGTTAGGAATGCTATGCACATTATAGCCATAAAACCAATTATCTCACTTTGTGAAGAATTCACTCTGACCTGGGGTTTTTCTTTTCTTCCATTTTTGCAACACAGAAAATTTGCTTTTAGTATTGCAGCCAGCTCTTCATTTTTTATTACCTATAGAGGCACTAAATACATTGAAACTTACTTGTGACAATCTTTGTTTTCCACATCATGCTGAAGCTATCATTCCTATTCTAGTCATTTTATCTTATAGACTTACAGGAAATTAACAGACGACATTAAAGAACAAAGGCATTTAGTCATTTCATTGGCTGAACTTGAAAAATAAAATGACAGGAGGTTTAGAGAGACAATTTTACTTGAGGAGCCACTTTGAAAATCTGAAAAATGAGAGGAATTACTATTGTTAGCACTGCACAAGTTACTAAAAAGTCATTTTGCACTTTAACAAGTATCTGTTGAACATCCTCTGTGTCACATGTGTGTGCAGAGCTGTGGCAGTAGTATGCTGGAACCAGTCCTGTCAACGGGCAAGAGCTGATACTTAAAATTTCTGGAATTTTTTGATCATGTTGTTAGACCACTGGTAGTTTGAAATTGGCTGTGGTCAGAGTATTTACCCTGCAACCTACAAATCAGGGCATTTTACATTCAGGGAGCCTGTTTTAACAGCACACCACTGGAAACACAGTCATGAGTGAAATGCATTCCAAGTCCCCAGGAACTTGATTCCTTGTTGGGGGATTAGACAAGTACAGCAATGCTGAAAACACAAAGCACCATTATCTAGGCTAACATTCATATGTTAAATTACAATGCAAAAACCTTAGTGCACAGCAGCACTGCATTAAAAGAGATAGTCACAAAAAAACTTCTAATTGTGTGTCCTATAAGAATACAATCCTTTGTGACGAAAGGACATCTTTTTTGGTGTTAGTTCTAGAAAGTATTGTAGGCCTTCACAGAACCAGTCAATTTCAGTTTCTTTGACTTCAGTGGTTGGGGCATAGACTTGGATTACTATGATGTTGAATGGTTTGCCTTGGAAATGAACTGAAATCCTTCTGTCATTTTTGACACTGCACCCAAGTAGTGCATTTTGAACTCTTTTGGTGACTGTGAGGGCTACTCTATTGCTTCTAAAGGGTTCTTGCCCACAGTAGTAGATACAACAGTCATCTGAATTAAATTTGCCTTTTCCCATCCATTTCAGTTCACTGATTCCTAAGATGTTGATGTTCACTCTTGCCATCTTCTGCTTGACCGTATGCAATTTACCTTGATTCATGGACCTAGCATTCCAGATTCCTATGCAATATTGTTCTTGACAACATCAGATCTTACTTTTGCCACCAGACATATCCACAACAGCATCATTTCTGCTTTGGCCTGTATCATTCTTTCTAGAGCCATTAGTAATTGCCCTCCACTCTTCTCCAGGAGTATATTGGACACCTTCTGACATGGGAGGGCTCATCTTCCAGTGAAATATCTTTTTGCCTTTACATAATGCTTATTGGGTTCTCTCAGCTAGAATACTGGAGTGGTTTGCCATTCCCTCCTCCCATGGACTACATTTGGTCAGAACTCACAATGGTTCATCCATTTTGAGTGGCCTTGCATGGCATGGCTCATAGCTTCATTGAGTTATGCAGGCCACCTCCCCACAACAAGGCTGTCTAGAACTAACACCAGAATAAGATGTCCTTTTCATCATAGGGGATTGGAAGGCAAAAGTAGAAGTAGGTAGTCAAGAGGTACCTGGAGTAACAGGCAAGTTTGGCCTTGGAGTGCAAAATGAAGCAGGGCAAAGACTAATACAGTTTTGTCAAGAGAACTCACTCGTTATAGCAAAGACCCTTTGGCAACAACACAAGAGCCAAAGGTGAAGAAGCTCTATACAGTCAGCAAAAACAAGACTGGGAGCTGACTGTGGCTCAGATCATGAGCTCCTTAATGCAAAATTCAGGCTTAAACTGAAGAAAGTAGGGAAAACCACTATGCCATTCAGCTATCACCTAAATCAAATCCCTTATGATTATACAGGGGAAGTGACAAATAGATTCAAGAAGTTAGATATGGTAGACAGAGTGCCTGAAGAAGAACGTGACCAAAATCATCCCAACGAAAAAGAAATGCAAGAAGGCAAAGTTGTTGTCAAGGAGTCAAGGAGGCTTTACAAATAGCAAGAAGAGACATGAAGGCCTTCTTAAATGCAAAGAAGTAAGAGTCCCTTGGACTGCAAGTAGATACAACCAGTCCATTCTGAAGGAGATCAGCCCTGGGATTTCTTTAGAAGGAATGATGCTAAAGCTGAAACTCCAGTACTTTGGCCACATCATGAGAAGAGTTGACTCATTGGAAAAGACTTTGATGCTGGGAGGGATTGGGGACAGGAGGAGAAGGGGACAACAGAGGACGACAGAGATGGCTGGATGGCATCACGGACTCGATGGACGTGAGTCTGAGTGAAATCCGGGAGTTGGTGATGGACAGGGAGGCCTGGCGTGCTGCGATTCATGGGGTCACAAAGAGTTGGACACGACTGAGCGACTGAACTGAAGGGAAAACAATAGAATGGGAAAGACTGGAGATCTCTTCAAGAAAATTAGAGATAGCCAAGGAACATTTCATGCAAAGATGGGCACAATAAAGGACAGAAATGGTATGGACCTAACAGAAGCAGAAGATATTAAGAAGAGGTGACAGGAATACACAGAAGAATTGTACAAAAAATATCTTAATGACCCAGATAACCACAATGATGCGGTCACTCACCTAGAGCCAGACATCCTGGAGTGCGAAGTCGAGCGGGCCTTAGGAAACATTACAACAAACAAAACTAGTGGAGGTGATAGAATTCCAGCTACGCTATTTCAAATCCTATAAGGTGATACTATTAAAGTGCTGCACTCAATATGTCAGCAAACTTGGAAAACTCAGCAGTGGCCACAGGACTGGCAAAGGACAATATTCATTCCAATCCCAAAGAAAGGCAATGCCAAAGAATGTTCAAACTGCTATACAACTGCATTCATTTCACATAGTAGTAAGGTTATGTTCAAAATCCTTTAAGTTAGGCTTTAGCAGTTTGTGAACTGAGAACTTCCAGAGGTACAAGCTGGGTTCAGAAAAGGCAGAGGAGCCAGAGATCAAATTAGCAACATTTGTTGGATCATAGAGAAAGCAAGGGAATTTTTTTAAAAATCTACTTTTGCTTCTTTACTACATGAAAGTTTTTGACTGTGGGGATCACAACAAACTGTGGAAAATTATTAAAGAGATGAAAATACTAGACCACCTTACCTGTCTCCCGAGAAACCTGCATGTAGGTCAAGAAGCAACAGTTAAAAATAGACATGGGACAATAGGCTGGTTCAAAATTGAGGAAAGAGTACGACGAGGCTGTTTACTGTCACCCTGTTTAGTTACCTTATATGCAGAGCACATCATGTAAAATGCCAGGCTAAAACACTCTCAAGATGGAATTAAGATTGCCAGGAGAAATATCAACAACTTCAAATATGCAGATGATACCACTCTAATGGCAGAAAGTGAAGAGGAACTAAAGAGCCTCTTGATGAGGGTGAAAGAAGGGAGTGAAAAAGCTGGCTTAAAACTCAACATTCAATAAACTAAGATCAGAGCATCCAGTCCCATCACTTCATGGCAAATGGATGGAGAAAACATGAAAACAGTGAGTCTTTATTTTGGGAGGCTCCAAAATCACTGTGGATGGTGACTGCAGCCCATGAATTGAAAGACGATGATTCCTCAGAAGGAAAGCTATGACAAAGCTAGACAGTGTATTCAAAAGCAGAGACATCACTTCACCAACAAAGTATGCTTACTTTGTCATGTAGTCAAGAGTATGGTTTTTCCAGAAGTCATGTATGGATATGAGACTTGGACCATAAAGGAGGCTGAGCACTGAGGAGTTGATGCTTTCAGATTGTGGTATTAGAGAAGATTCTTGAGAGTCTCTTGGACTGTAAGAAGATCAAACCAGTCAATCCTAAAGGAAATCAACCATGAATATTCATTAGAAGGACTGATGCTGAAACTGGAAAGACTGAAGGCAAAAGGAGAAGGGGACAACAAAGGATGAGATGGCTAGACAGCATCACTGGACTCAATGGACAGGAGTTTGAGCAAACTCCAGGAAATAGTGAAGGACAGGGAAGCCTAGCGTGATGCAGTTCATAGAGTTGCAAAGACCAAGACATGATTTAGCGCCTGAACAACAACAACATAAGAGCACACTATGGGTCCAAGGACAAAGCATAACACAAGTCTTAGTAGAACACTAATATCCCCGATGATACGACAGCGGTCCTGAAACTCTCTGATCACAACACGTGCATACACATACACACTTTTAAATGAACGGACCATTATTAAAATAAAGAGAAATCTCTTGAGGTAAAGATTGAAAAAGGAGTTGAAAAGAAAGCAGAGGCTAAGGAGAGAAGTGAGCATAGAAAATGAAAGTGATAGCCATTCAGTCATTTCCAACTCTTTGGAAGCCCACCAGGCTCCTCTCTCCTTGGAATTCTTCAGGCAAGAATAATGGGGTGGGTAGCCATTCCCTTCTCCTGGGGATCTTCCCAACCCAGGGACTGAACCCATATCTCTTACATTTCTTGCATTGGAAGGAAATGTGATCTTTACCAGTGGCACCACCTGGGCATCTGAAGTGAGCATGGTCATTGTTATCAAAGTGTCTGTGGATCCTCACCTTGCTAAATCCAGGTTCCAGTTACAAAGTAAAAAATAAAATATAAATTTGAAAACAGCATTTCTAAAACTTCTATAATCATAAACTAGCCTAGACAGAAGTCACACAACTCATTTGGGGCTTAAGACCTCTCAAGGAAGTTCTATTTAACCTTTGGTTAACATTGACCTGCATCTGAGTGAATCCAGGTCCCTGGGAGAAACGAACAAATCCTCCTTGGAGAAACGCAACCCAAGTTTCAGACAGACTGCAGAAAGTATCCTCCCAAAGCATAAGTTCCCAAATGAACAAACAAAAACATACCAAACACATGAAAAATTATCCTGATTAGAGAAAGCAGAAAGGAAAAACTACAATGACAAGCCATGTTTATAAAAGCTTCAGATACTAGAATTATCAGTCGTTGTTCGGTTGTTCAGTCATGTCTGACTCTTTGTGACCCCTTGAACTGCAGTACACCACGTTTCCCTGTTCTTCACTATCTCACAGATTTGCTCAAAAGTGATGTCATCCAACCATCTCATCCTCTGTTGCCCCCTTATGTCTGATAATTCTTTTTGGAAAAGAATTATCATTGAACTATATACTTAGCATATGTGGTCTAATTAAATATGTCAAAGGTATTTGAAGAAGCAAAAGAGAATTAAGAAATGAGTAAAAGCCTATTAAAATTGATAAGCAGTTTTGAAAAAAGTGGAATTTCTCAGAATAATGTGTGGTGGCTCAGACAGTAAAGAATCCATCTGCAATGCAGGAAAATTGGGTTCAAGCCCTGGATCAGGAAGATCCTCTGGAGAAGGGAGTGGCAACCCACTCCAATGCCTGGAGAATTCCATGGACAGTGGAGCTCGGCGGGCTACAGGTTGCACAGAGTCAGACACGACTGAGTGACTTTCACTTTAATTTAGGTTTTAAAATGCTATAAAAAAAAGTTTAAGAGCATAAGAAAGTAAGATGAAATTATTTGTGCACTGATAGGTTGATCTGTACATTTGGGGACTGCTTTTTAGACATCAGGCATAATATTTTTGGATATTTCTTTAATGAATTCTATTTCAAAATTGCTTCTTAAAATTTAAAAGCATCCTATTTCATCCTCAATTCTTTATATTTCCAACTTTTTATCATGAAAACTTCTAAGTATAGAATGGTTGGAACTAGCACAAAACCAAAATAGAGTATGTGCATATGTAAGTTTACCTGCCTCTATTTTTGCTGAAGCATCTAAAGGTGAACTGCACTGGTTTCACCCTCAAATGTTTCAGGAAGCATCTGATTGTGATAGTCGCTCAGTCGTATCTGACTCTCTACGACCCCGTGGACTGTAGCCCACCAGGCTCCTCTGTCCATGGGATTCTCCAGGCAACAGTACTGGAGTGGGTTGCCATTTCCTTCTCCAGGGGATCTTCCCGACCCAGGGATCCAACCGAGGTCTTCCGCATTTGGGGAAATGTGAGATTATAAGGCATGAAAGACTCAGTTAAAAGGCCCAGCAAACAATGAATGAGAATTCAGAGGAAGCTAAGACAAAGAATGGAGAGGCAATATTTGAAGGGATAACAGTTTAAATTTCCTAAAAGGGAAAAGAAGTATAAGATTCAGGAAACCAAATGTAGGATAAACAAACAGAACTCCACACCTAGATACAATACAGTCAAACTGCAGAACACTAAAGAGAAGGAGAAGATCTTAAAATCAGCCGGAGGTTCTCAAAAGCAGAATCTTTAAAAGGCAGAAGGAACAAAGAGAGAGAGACATGCCAGACCTCAACAGCTACAAAAGGAGCAAGCAAGCATTCGGATGCTGTTTTCAAAGTGTGCAGGCGGGCGAGGGGGATTATATCTTCCATTGTGTAACTGCTAAAGAAAAGAAAATCTTTCAAGGATGAGGCTGAACCTTACTCATATAATTACATTTAGCATCTCTGACACCAAGAAAAAGACACCAGGCAAATCCAGAAAATGAGCCATTTTATAAGACAAGTAGATTTTAAAAAGCCGATTCATAAAAGCTAAAGGACAGCTTCAAGTTAAGCTAACGAGATTTAACAACCAAGTCTAATGTGAACCTGATTATATTAAGACATTAAACTCAGGGGTGAGTTTGAACAAACTCCTGGAGATAATGAAGGACAGGGAAGCCTGGCATGTTGCAGTTCATGAGGTCACAAAGAGTCAGAGTAACTGAACAACAACAAAGTCATGGGGAAAATATAAGCTATTAAGATATTTGGGGAGCAATTGAGGAATTTTGAATATGTACCAAAACTAGATATTATGGGATTATAGTTACTGGCGTTTTTTTTGTTGCTGTTCAAGTGCACTAATGATACTGTGGTTATATATATATATATATATATATATATATATATAGAATAAAGTCTGTCATGATGTGTGTGGCTTACTTTCAGACGGTTCAGCAGAAAAATAAAATTTATTACAAAGTGTACGTATATACTACTTTTTGTGCGGTACTTTCAACCACTGTGCATTTTAAGTACTTTCATAATGAAAAGTTGGAAATGTAAAGAAAATAGTTAACATGATATCTAAACAAACACTGATAGAGTTTAAAATGCTAACAAGATGAAACCGAATATCTGGACAACAATACCATCCCGGCTGGGCATGAAAGATCGATGTTGAAATGTTCTAAATTTCATGTACTGATCAGCGTGTATGTGCTCAGTCATGTCTGACTCTTCACCACCCCGTGGACTATAAAGCCTGCCAGGCTCATCTGTCCATGGGGTTGTCCAGGCAAGGATAGTGAAGTGGGTTGCTGTTTCCTTCTCCAAGGGGATCACCCCAGCTCAGGGATGGAACACATATCTCGTGTCTCCTGCATTGGCATGCAGATTCTTTACCACTGCACCATTTGGAAAGCCCAATTTTTTTTTCAGAGTCAATTATCATTTTTAGAAATTTTAAGATTAGGAAAAAAGTATTTTGCGTTTTTCTGTGTATTTACCGTTTTCAGTCCTCTGCACTTACTTGTGTAGTTACAAATATCCATCTGGTAACATTTTCCTTATGCCCAGAGAATTTTAGTTAATATTTTTGGAGTGCTGGTCTACTGACAGTGAATATTTTCAGTTTTTATGTCTGAAAAGAAATGCTATAGAGTTCTTTGTGTATTTTTTCTTTAATATTTTAAAATACTGTTACTCCACTATAGTGTGGCTTTCCTTGTTGCCGTCATTATTCTTATTTGTTAATTTGTGTATAATGGCTTTTTACCTGGGCTCCTTTTAAGATATTATGACTAATATTTGACATTTTTACATCTGATTGTGATATGCTGTGCGGTTTTCTGTGTATTTTCTCTGTTTGGCCTCCTTGGACTTTATTTGGTCTGTTTCTAGCCTTTGTTAATTTTGGAAAAAAAACTTTACATGGCTTCAAATATTTTTCTTTCTCTTCTTTTCTGGTATTTGAGCTACATGCATTTAGGCCACCTGACACTGTCCCACAGCTCACCAATGCTTCATTATTTTTCATATTATTTTCTCTTCATTTTGGATAGTTTCTATTGCTAGAAATCATGTTTGGATAGTTTTTATTGCTATTGCCATAAAAGTGAATGAAATAATGCCATTTCCACCAGCATGGATGAATCTAGAGATTATCATACTAAACGAAATCAGACAAAGACAAGTGTAGGATATCACTTATAAGTGGAATCTGAAAAAAAAAAATTTCTACAAGTGAACTTATTCACAAAAAAGAAAAAGACAGACTTCAAAAACAAATTTATGGTCACCAAAAGGGTAGGGGCAGGAGGGATAAACTGGAATACTGGGATTGATACATACATACTACTATATACAAAATAGATAACTAATAAGGACCCACTATATAAAGAGCGGAACTCCACTCAATACTCCAATGACTTATATGGGAAAATAACATGAAAATATGTATGCATATGTAAAGACATAACTAAGTCACTTTGCTGGACACCTGAAACTAACACAACATTATAAATCAAATATTCTCTAATAGAAAATTTCTAAAAAATAAAGAAATCTTTGGGGAAAAACTACACTATAAACTTGGATGAATCTTTGAAATATAATTTGAGTGAAAATTTAGGGAAGAATGCAAATAGTAGGATACCATTTATGAAAGTATAAGACAAGAAAAACGAAATAAAGATACTATTTAAACACATCCATTTTGACAAAATTTTAATGAAAGCAGTGGAAGGATAAAAACCTGAGAATACTAGTGGTTACGCTCGTGGGTGGGACAGGGTGGGTGAGGAGGCTGGGGGGCAGGTGGGGACATGGAACTGGAGAAGAGTATTGGAGGGTCGGAATACATTTTGCAGTGCTCTGTTTCTTAAGTTGGGAAGTAGACTAATGAGTGCCTACTTGATTATGTTTCATAACTTATACTTTTGCATAATAAACTTCATGAAACCCAAAAAACAAGCAAAATAAACTCTATTGTTTTATTCTTGAGTACTCTGCAGCTTCCAGGGGCCCTTCACACAGAAGGCCAGAAGAAATCCTCTCTGCCTCAGGTAAGACCTGTGTTTCCGTCCTGGCCCAGATTACTTCTCTCTGCTGCTGCTGCTAAGTCACTTCAGTCGTGTCTGACTCTGCGCGACCCCATAGGCGGCAGCCCACCAGGCTCCCCCGTCTCTAGGATTCTCCAGGCAAGAACACTGGAGTGGGTTGCCATTTCCTTCTCCAGTGCATGAAAGTGAAAAGTGAAAGGGAAGTCGCTCAGTCATGTCCTTCTCTTCATGACCCCATGGACTGCAGCCCTCCAGGCTCCTCCGTCCATGGGATTTTCCAGGCAAGAGTACTGGAGTGGGGTGCCATTCATTGCCTTCTCCGTACTACTCTCTAGACCTCCTCTATTTTGCATGGTGGGCTGGGAACTCATCAAGCCCTCCCACTCTCGCATCTCCACTCAGGAAAGAAGTCCCTACTCAGTTTGTCTACTTTCCTTTCACAAATTTGTTCTTGATATGTTCAGAGCAGGTACTCTGAAGTGGTTCTCTGATACCTTCAGAACAGCTAAATCAGCACAGTCTGACTTCTGCATGGGGCAGAGGAAACAAGTAAAGGGGACAGGAACTCTGGTTTGGGGGTTATGGAAAGGCTTCAGGCAGAAGGCAGCAATCAGAAGGGGCCTTGAAAAGTGAGTAGGATTTTGATAGATGAATGAACATCCTCTTTAGAGGGAAATGTAATGAGATGGTTGGATGGCATCACCAACTTGTTGGACAAGAGTTTGAGCAAGCTCCAGGAGTTGGTGATGGATAGGGAGGCCCGACGTCCTACAGTCCATGGGGTTGCAAAGAGCTGGAAACCACTGAGCAACTAAACTGAACTGATCATGCAAGAACATTACAGAGATTTTGGACTTTGATCCTTTGGTTTGACTCATTCACACAGGAAGAGAGTAGGTGACAAAAACTGGATTGAGGTTAACAGCAGAGAGTTAGGATGGTGTGTTAAGGAGACAGGTCTTTGTTCTTTAGACCATGAGAGGCCACTGAGGATTGTTGAATAAACGTTTAACATGACCAGACCTCTCTATGAAGATTTAAATAATTAATTTTGAACTTCCCTGCTGGTCTGGTGGTTAAGAGTCTACCTGCCAATACAGGGAACATGGGTTCAGTCCCTGGTCCAGGAAGATTCCAAATGCTCCTGGGCATCTAAGCCCATGAACCACACCTACTGGGGCCTGCATGCCCTAAACCCCATGCTCTGCAATAAGCCACACAACTAGACAGTAGCCCCCCGATTCCCCAACTAGAGAAAGTGCACGCTCAGCAACAAAGACCCAACACGGCTAAAAATAATTAAAATAAATAAGCAAATAATCTTGAGAACTTACTAGGGATAAGGCAGCGTGTGTGTGCGTGCGCGCGTGTGTGTGTGTACTGCAGAGAAACAAAAAGACGTAAGACCACTGCCTTAGTGACTCATAATCCAGCTGAATTTGAAGACTATAAATCAAAGGGGTTAAGAAACACGACAGTTTTCCAGCTTCCCTGAAATGGGTCTTTAGTGTGTGGCTTCCTTATCTGGTTGAAATCAGTGTGATTAATCAAAAGTGTCTAAATTAATGTACAAAGGCAAATAGTTAATTTCTGCCTTGCTCAGCCCATTTTAAATTGAGTTGAGTGGTAATTAAATGGTATAATGCTAGGATAGAGGTCATTACCCATTCTTAGGAAAGGCACATTCCTGTAGGAATAACCACAGAATTCCATGTCCACAAGTCGCACGGACCCTCTTTTTATAGCACAGACCACAGGAATCTGAACAGCCACATGGTATCCAGTGCCCACTGGAGGAGGACTCGCTTTCCCTGGGCAGTAGGCTCCAAGAAAGGGGCTTCTGTCACAGACAGGCCGCAGGCCTTTTGATGCTAAGTGTGCCAGACAGAATCCTCTTTTGCATCCCTTCAGCCTGATCTTTAAATTAGTTGTTTTGTGAATCTATCAGTATGGATAAATGCAGCAACCTGCCTCAGAGGTTGGTAAGGTGATCTGTTTATCACTGTGTACTGACTGAGGTCTTGATGACATGGAGCAAGCTGGGTTTCTTCCCCTCCACCTATCCATCATCCCCTAAGCGCCAACACACCCTATTGGAAAGAAAGAGTCTGCCGAGACATCTGCTAGAATTATATTGTACTTCATCTTACTTTGGAAGTAATGAGATCATTTAATGTGAAATGTAATTTAAAAGTGCAATGGGGCTTTTTTTCTTTTCCCCTCCCTTGGTAATAGCTTCAGATTCTTGTGCAGCTTGACTGACACATGAGTAACAAGGGCGGAATGAAACCTATTCCTTTCAGAAAATGAGTGTCCGCTGAGAGAGCAGGACAGAAAGCAGCCATGAGGTGGGTCTTTGAAGACTTTGCCTCTGCCTCCAGCTCATCTGCCAACTCGTTCACGATTCCTGACTCTGGGCTCCACACAAAGCCTGGTTCACAGTGAAGAGAAGACTTCAAAAACATGCATATTAAGCTACCTCCAAAGTGAGACGCCAAGAAACAGCTCAAACCACATTCCCTTCCCTTTTCCTCCACTCACCTGCTTTAGAAAATGATACTCTGTCCTTCCAGGATATAAAAACAGAGCAGCTGACTCAGATCAAAAGATGCCAGGCCCATTAGCAGTCTCAAGCGTATTTGTTACCCCTCGAGGGGTGTAACATGGGAAATTATTAGCACTGGGTGAGGCTGGAAATGTAGTCTTCTGGAAAAATTTCACAGTTAAGGTGAAGTCCCATAAGGCAGCTAATAGTTTTAAGATTCACATGTTTAAGAAGAAAAGTGGTAATTGTATGATAAAATGTTACCGAAGCTCAAAAAACAGAGCTAAAACATCTTAGTCTTTGGGAGGAATGATACAAGATATGATATTTGTTACCAGTGTTACCCGTAGGCATCAATAACAACATCCTGTGTTGCCATAATTTAAGTATATGATCAATATAAAAATCGGTACAGTCAAAACAGAGAGGAAGAGATGCAAATGCTAGTTATGTTAGCAGACTAGAAGGTGACAGCACCAGGGAATTGGATTTGTGCTTGCTTCATGATTATTACTACTTCTGAGTGTGTTTAGAGTTATTCAACCCTGAAAACCATGAAGTAGAGGCAGGTGAAGAGTCGCATATCTTTTAATTGGCTTCTGCAGGAACTAGCCATGCAACCTTGAGCAAGTCACTTCACCTCTCTTAGTAGTAGTTAGGAGTTCAGTTACTTAGTCGTGTCTGACTCTTTGCGACCCCATGGACTGCAGAATGCCAGGCCTCCCTGTCCTTCACCAACTCCTGGAGTTTACTCAAATTCATATCCATTGAGTTGGTGATGCCATCCAAACATCTCATCCTCTGCTGTCCCCATCTCCTCCTGCCTGCAATCTTTACCAGCATCAGGGTCTTTCCCAGTGAGTCAGTTCTTCGCATCAGGTGGCCAAAGTATTGGAGTTTCCACTTCACCATTAGTCCTTCCAGTGAATATTCAGGACTGATCTCCTTCAGAATGGACTGGTTGGATCTCCTTGCAGTCCAAGGGATGCTCAAGAGTCTTCTCCAACACCACAGTTCAAAAGCATCGATTCTATGGTGCTCTGCCTTCTTTACAGTCCAACTCTCACATCCATACATGACCACTGGAAAAACCATAGATTTGACTAGACAGACCTTTGTTGGCAAAGTAATGTCTCTGGCTGCAGTCACTATCTGCAGTGATTTTGGAGCTGAAAACAAAGTCTGTCACTGTTTCCACCTTTTCCCCATCTATTTGCCATGAAGTGATGGACCAGATGCCATGATCTTAGTTTTCTGGATGTTGAGTTTTAAGCCAATTTTTTCACTCTCCTCTCTCACTTTCATCAAGAGGCTCTTTAGTTCTTCTTTACTTTCTGCCATAAGGGTGGTGTCATCTGCATATCTGAGGTTATTGATATTTCTCCTGACAATCTTGATTCCAGCTTGTGCTTCTTCCAGCCCAGTGTTTCTCATGATGTACTCTGCATAGAAGTTAAATATGCAGAGTGACTATATACAGCCTTGACATACTCCTTTCCCTATTTGGAACTAGTCTGTTGTTCCATGTCCAGTTCTAACTGTTGCCTCCTGACCTGCATACAGATTTCTCAGGAGGCAGGTCAGGTGGTCTGGTATTCCCATCTCTTTCAGAATTTTCCAGTTTGCTGCAGTCCACAGTCAAAGGCTTTGGCATAATCATTAAAGCAGAAGTAGATTTTTTTTCTGGAACTCTCTTGCTTTTTTGATGATCCAACAGATGGCAATTTGATCTCTGGTTCCTCTGCCTTTTCTAAAACCAGCTTGAACATCTGGAAGTTCACAGTTCACATACTGTCGAAGCCTGGCTTAGAGAATTTTAAGCATTATTTTGCTAGCATGTAAGATGAGGGCAATTGTGCAGTAGTTTGAGTATTCTTTGGCATTGCCTTTCTTTGGGATTGGAATGAGAATTGACCTTTTCCAGTCCTGTGGCCACTGCCGAGTTTTCCAAATTTGCTGGCATATTGAGTGCAGCAGTTTCACAGCATCATCTTTCAGGATTTGAAATAGCTCAACTGGAATTCTATCACCTCCACTAGCTTTGTTCATAGTGATACTTCCTAAGGCCCACTTGATTTCACATTCTAGGATGTCTGGCTCTAGGTGAGTGATCATATCATTGTGATTATCTGGGTCATTAAGATCTTTCTTGTATAGTTCTGTGTATTCTTGCCACCTCTTAATATCTTCTGATTCTGTTAGGTCCATGTGATTTCTGTCCTTTATTGAGCCCATCTTTGCATGAAATGTTCCCTTGGTATCTCTAATTTTCTTGAAGAGATCTCTAATCTTTCCCATTCTATCGCTATCCTCTATTTCTTTGCACTGATTACTGAGAAAGGCTTTCTTATCTCTCCTTGCTATTCTTTGGAACTCTGCATTCAGATGAGTATATCTTTCCTTTTCTCCTTTGCCTTTCACTTCTCTTCTTTTCACAGCTATTTGTAAGGCCTCCTCAGACAACCATTTTGCCTTTTGGCATTTTTTCTTTTTCTTGGGGATGGTCTTGATCCCTGCCTCCTGTACAATGTCATGAACCTCCATCTATAGTTCTTTAGGCACTCTATCAGATCTAATCCCTTGAATCTATTTCTCACTTCCTCTGTATAATCTTAAGGGATTTCATTTAGGTCATACCTGAATGGTCTAGTGGTTTTCCCCACTTTCTTCAATTTAAGTTTGAATTTAGCAATAAGGAGTTTATGATCTGAGCCACAGTCAGCTCCTGGTCTTGTTTGTGCTGACTCTATAGAGCTTCTCCATCTTTGGCTGCAAAGAATATAATCAATGTGGTTTCGGTGTTGGCCATCTGGTGATGTCCATGTGTAGAATCACCTCTCTTGACCTCATTTTTTCTCATCTACAAAGGGAAGCTATTGCTAGTGAATAACTTATCCTTATATAAAGCACCTGGTATATGTATTTTTTAAAAAAGCTCATTAGGTACTTTTCAAAGGTATTTAAAAATGCCCACTAGGGCCTTTTCACTCTGGTCCACAAACCAATAGCACCCTCAAGACCTAAAGCTCACTAGTAAGACAGGCTCTCACCCATCACTTCATACCTACCTCATTGGAATACACGTTTTAACAGGAGTCAGGTGATTCATATTGCTCTTAAAATGCTACTTTGCATGCAGCATATCTGGGGTAGAATCTGAGGCTCTGCCCTTCCTAGTAAGCTCCCAGGTTATGCCTATACCACTGATCTAAGGGCCACAGTTTGGTTAAAGGGTCTAAAGCAGGGGTCCCCAACTTCCAGAACCTAATGATTGATGATCTGAAGTAGAGCTGATGTAATAGAAATAAAATGCACAATAAATGTAATCTCCTTATCTTATTCTAAAACCATCATCCTAACCTGGTCCATGGAAAAACTGTCTTCCATCAAACCAGTCCCTGTTGCCAAAAAGGTCGGGGACCACTGGTCTGAAGAATGTCTACCACATTGGAAATACCCATTAAAACAGCCTAGTGCACCCGCTCTCAACCTGGGTGCCTCAGGGTCACCTGGAGGGCTGTTAAACCACAAGTGAGTAGGCCCCGCCTCCAGAGCTTCTGAGTCAGTAGATGTGGGTGGTGCCATAATTTGCCTTTTTAACAAGTTCCCAGGTGGTACTGATGCTGCTGTCCAGGGATCACATTTTGAGTATTATTGGTCTCCAGACTTAAGTGGAAAATCAAAGATTAAATATTATAAGAACAGGGAAACAGGATGTTAGTCCAGCATGACTTTTAATTATAATGTACATGTTAAAACATACAACATACAATAGAGATTACTTGAAGGATGTACATGTTAAAATCTAAAATGTAAAACAGAGATTGCTTAAAGGAATCGTGTGTGCATGCTCAGTTGCCTCAGTCATGTCTGACTCTTTGCAACCCCATGGACTGCGGCCCGCCAGGCACCTCTGTCCATGGGATTCTCCAGCAAGAGTACTGCAGTGGGTTGCCATGCCCTACTCTAGGGGATCTTCCTGATCCAAGGACCAAACCCGCGTCTACCAGCAACAGCAGGCGGGTTCTTTACCACTAGCGCCACCTGGGAAGCCCTAATGAGTCGATACTAAAGAGGAATTTGGGGATTTCTCTATTTGCCAGGTTTAACTGACAATAAAAGATTACTTCCCTTAGAGCCACCCCTTTCTTCCTAGGCTGCAGTTCCAGAAGCAGCAGCTCTTCTAAGCCACTGACCTTTTCCAGTTACACAAAGTGACTACTGGCTTTTAGAGATAAGCACGTTGATTTGAATGGAAAGGGGGAGTTTAAGAAACACAGGAGGGTGCGATGCCTAAAAATACAGGCATAAATGACCAAGTGAGTGAGCATATTAAAGGCTAGATATCCTCAGATTTAGCAAGGTGGATATGTCCATATACTCACCATTTTATGTTTATTTATGTTCCAGTGTGCTCCTAAAAGTTTTGAAAATATTTTGAAAATGGATCGTGGCTTTATTAACCTCACAGTGTTGAGTTGGGGAATATTAAGTCTCTATCGTGGCAGAAGTATAACCCTGAGTCTCCACTGTCCCCCTTTGTCACCGGTGGAACCATAAGATAGGCTCTGTCCTTTACAGAGAAGCAGCTGTCTCCACTGGGCACATAATCATATATGCCTGGCAGATTAGATCCCACAGCCGTAGCCCTTCAGAGTAAATGCCCTCAGATTTAAGAAGGCTGTAACACCCACTGACTCCAGCCCAGGTTTATTTCGAAGGGCAGTTACCCCATCTCCTGAGAAAGAGCTGATGCCTCAGAATTAGGGGAACAAATGTAAAGCATAATAGTCATCATCATAATTTTTAAATTGTATATAATATAATGGAATCATCCTAATATGAGATATTCATTGTAGTTATGTAGATGATGACAGATTGTCCACAACTGCCCAGAGTTTAGTCGATAGAACATTACATAGCCATTAAAAATTACGTCTTGGAATACCAAGTGATAATTATTGCATTATGGCAACAAACATTTTTGAGGTTAAAAGAGAAAACAATGACAGTATTGCATCTAGAGCTTAATTACCTCTGCATTTTTAAAATTCAATGCCCTAGAAACACCTGAAAGAAAACACCACAAAATGTAGGCATTTTGTGTTTGCAGGACTCTTAAAGTTTGCTCTTTTCCCCTTAATCACTGTTTAATATAAGTGTGCACTAAGTTTATCATGAAAAAATGAAGCATGTTTAAAATTATGGCTTTTAAAATTATGCTATTTTAATGCTGATAACATTGGGAGATAAGAAATTATTCCTCTCTAATTACAGTTATGCTAAAATATCCACTTGTTAAAAATAGAAGTCAATGCATTAGCGGTGTTGCTTTTATGAGGATTCAGAGCCATGGGGGAGGGGTGGGGGATTCTCCAATTGCCAAATGTATTCAGTGGGGTTTTCAAATGAAACAAATGCAAAACAGGAGAAAATGAAAGTGTCAGCACCTTTGCGGTTCATAGGCCCAGGAGGCTTCTCAAAGGAGCTCCTGAAATTTGGGGGATCCATCTTAAAATGAAACAGCAGCTTGCTCTTGACACCTTTTCTCCCATTGAAGAACTTGGCTGACAGATTCCGGCCTCACTCGGCTACCCCATGCCTGAGCTTGGCCTCCCACAAGGGGGCAATGTAGCTGGGAGCTTACTGCTCTCCTCATTTGGGTGAGAACCCAGTGGAGGCTCATGCCCTATCTCTTAGGACCTCAAGGGAGGTAACAATGACTGTAAAGCAGAATCCTGTAAACCAAAATCCAGGGGGGTCACCAAACCTGTGAACTAGAATCCAGTCCCTGGCAGCCTCACTCCCATAGGTGTTGGCTAGTACAACTTTGCACCCATCAGCTATATGGGCTACACACATACCAACTCTATATATACCATCAGCTATATACATACCAACTTCATGTGACCACCAGTGCCCACAGACTTGGGGCTCAGGACACACTTGCATGCAGAGAGCAATAATCCTATTTGTAATCAACATGCCCAAGGAGGGCCACGTATCTGTCAGTCAGGGTCCCATCTAGTGACGCTTTGCAGAATCTCATTGGAAAACAAAAAGTCCGTTCACCCAAAGTCATGAGGTCCTAGGAATTTTGCCAGTAAACCTGGGGAAATTTAACTCTTTTTCATGTTGTGAGCGCCATCAAGATGTTAAAGTGTGTTCATGCCGATCTCCAAATAATGTTCCAAGTAACGGCAAACCATCCCCCTAGAGTATGCAAGAGGACTCAGAAATTCATTTGTTCATTCACTCCATTCATCCAATGACTACTTGAGGGCCTTCTGTATACAAACAGCATGCCAGGTTACAGGTAAGTGATACATGAGACAGCAGCCACTCCCAGCGAGCTGGAGGAGCAGATTCAGAGACAGAAGTAAGGAGGCAGGCTCATGGAACGTGCAAAGGCTCTCCCTGCTGTCAACATGGGGAGCAGAAGAACAATGGGCTCTCTGGAGAAATGGGATCTCAGCTGAGCAGGGACGCACAGGGGGACGTTAACCTGGCAAAGGTGACGGCAAGTGGGGGGAGTAGAAAGGGGAAGAATTTTCTAGAAAGAAGAACAGCCAAGACAAGAGCGAAGGGATAAGAGAGTTCTAGGGGAATAAACAGGATGCGGGAGGGGAAGGGACAGGGATTTTCAAGGCCTTCGTAAGCCATGTTGTCTTGGTAGCACCCTTCAAAGCTACCTGCCTCCCCCACCTGCTAATCTTGGGGAAGAAGGAGCGAGCTGATGACAATCAGAGCCCAGGTCACAACTGGACCAGTGTCATTGGTTATGGGCCTTTCCTTGTAAATCCAGTGAGCTTGAAAATGTCCAGCCTCCCGTCATATTCTCTTGGGTTTGACTGTTTGCCTTCCTTTCATTGGCTTCTTTTTCTCCAGGACTCCTTTCTTGTCAGAGCATCTGGTTCCTATGGGATGTCTGGAGCTATCTCTTATTCTGGAAGGGTCCTGCCCTGTGGAGGCCATGTGGTAGCTAAGGTAGAACCCAAGGGAAGGGAGGCAACTTCCAGACCCTTAAAGCTGCCTACTCTTAGCTCAAGGACCTTTGGCTGATGGCTGTGACCTCAACATGATAGCTACAAATGTTTGTTCATCAGATAATGTATAAAATGGGATGCTTAAAAGGTTGCAAAGACTGTCAATATAAAAATAGGTTCTATGGAGTATGAATATACAAAATGGTAGGATTGCTTAGGCTTCTCTTGGAAAGTGATTGAGACACTGAGGTCACATTGGAACCTAGCTCAAAGCAGATGTTTAGTATAAGCACCTTCCTTTCATCTCCTTCATTCCTCTGAGCCCTGGAGGTCACAAAAACATGGCGAGTTAAAGTCAGCTGTGCAAATCCACAAAAGGAGCCCCATAGAGAACAACAAGCATAAAATGTTTTAAGGAGGGAAAAAAGATCATTGTACCCTGAACACACAGTCAGGGACAATTTTCTCTTAGGCATTGTGCAAAGAAACTACTTTGCTCTTGGGAAATTGTCTGTCCACTGGTGAGAGGAGTTCACCCAAATGACACAATTTATGATTCAAACTACATGCAGAGGAAGAGCGAAGAGATGTAGCAACTGAAACAGGCGCCATCCCTCCCAGCTGGGAAAGCTACGGACGGTTGTGTGGAGGAGGTGGCCTTTGGGAGAGTGATAAGCTTTGGATTCCAGGGTAATAGAAAGACCCGCGGCAGGGAGGAAGGAAACATGGGAAAGAGAAAAGTTCAGTTGGGTTGCCCATGAAATGAATCAGATATTAGAACCAAAGGAAGGCAGGTCGGAAAGTTCCATTGGGATGAGGGGATGTCAGGTTCTAGAGGGCGCCCGCTTTCTGCTGACTCCAGGAATTCCATCCTGCCTGGCTGGGGTCTCTGGGGACACTGGGTCAGGACGGGACGTGGTGAGTGAGTATGGTTGACAAGAGACACTTGTGACCACCGGCAGCACATATTCACACATTCGTGTGATATGACACGTGGAGCCGGGAGCACTCCATGACCCTGGAGCCCCCGGCAGGCCTCGCGCCAACCTCACTCGAGTAATTGCCCTGTTTCCAACCTTGGTAGCCGCATACTTGGCCCCCTGTCTGCTCATCACATTTCAGAAAACCACTGCCACTCTCCCCAGGGCTGACCTAGGGACATGGTCAGCCCAGGGACATCCTAGGCAGCGTGGTCAAAAGACAGTCAGGATCCAGAACACCCACAGAGCAGCCTAGGATGACTGACGAGAAAAGGCAGCCACGCTCCTGGCCCCCACTTGGCAGATTCAGGGCGACAGCTGTGGAGAAAGCAGCACGTGCTTCACTTCTGCCTATTCCACGTGGCCTCCGAGCCCTCTGCTGCTGAGAAGAGTGCAGAGTATCCCATGTGAGCCGCTCGTGAGCCGCGATACTGCTTTTGCTGAAGGCCCTTTCATTCCAGCATGTTTCCCTGTCTGTGTTTACTGCCCTTCCATCCTAACTTGCCTGTGGCCAACAGCTGTCATAGTCATCCATGCAGACAAGCTCGGAGTACCCTCCCTCCTCTCCCAGCCCCAAAATGTCCTGTCAGTCCTCTCCACATCTATATCCCATATGGTGGAAGGAACACCCTCCACGAGGAGGAGTGGTCAACAACTCAAATGATGAGATAGAGTTCCAACTGAATGCCTTGTTAAACACATATGATCAACCCCAAATAAACTGCCGCACTGCTGATAAGGAACCACTGGCCCCAAGGGGATGGTCTCAGGGAGAAACACACATTCTGTGACCAAATCTCTGACCTACGCAATAAGGAGGCACCCCCCCCCCCTTCAAACATGAGCCAACAAAATATAACAGCGAGCAGGATATTGAGGGAAATCAGCATTATTATTACTGGTAGATTTAAAGTGTGCTCACAAAAAAACTCAGATTTTTTAAACCTCTGATTTCTGAAGAGATTTCCACTTGAAAGTGCATTGTATAAATAAAATAGGGCATTTGCTTTTGACAGAAACAATGATGATTGAGATCACAGGATAGTGAATAAAATCCTCTTAACCCATAATTACGCTGAGGAGCACTAGTGCTAGACCAGTCTTGAGTACAGTCTGTGTCTCCATCTCTGTCTCCATCCTTTGCTATGCCCACCTGTCAAGTCCTACCTCATTACAGACATGAAAGGCAGGAACCTCGTCTTCCACGAAGACCTCCTTACAACTAGAAAGCTCTATCCCTTTATGCTCCTGGAATGCTTTCATAGCCTACCACATTGTGGGCTATAATACACGTGTCTTCTTTGCCCTGTTCAGCTGGGAGTCCCTTACTGGGAGACAGGACATCTTAATCATTTTGTCCACTCTACAGGAGCTATCTTGATGTCTTTCAAAGACTAGTCCTTTCATTAAAGTGTTTTAATTGAAAAACACATGTCTGATGTTAAACCAAGCAGAATAATGAAGAATAAATGGAACTTTGAGAAAATGACTGATAGTGCCTTATCTACAGTTGGGCGCACAGAAAAGGCTAATACAATTTAAGCCTGAAAAACAACAGAAAGAAGAAATGTCTTTCTTAGGACAGCATTCCATTGTATTGCTCGGCCATACTTTAATCAACCTCTAATTACTGAACACATGGAGTACTGGGATTTTTTTCCATTAATAAAGAATCATACAATGAGCAAAAATGAACTATCAATTTTGTGGGTATAATTATTACTTTAGAATAAACTACTGGAAGGCAGTTTGACCCATAAATGTGCATATGTGTGTTTAAGACTTTATATAAATGGATACTCCTAAGTGGGAATGCTAATGTTTCATAAATAGGTGTAATCTTTGCATGTGTTTTCTGTTAGCTATGCTCAATTCAAGTTAAGGAATTTCACTTTCTTCATAGTTATAGTTTGGCTCTTGAATTTGTGCTGGACTTTATCCAGTGTGTGTTGTCTGCTCCTTTTCCAGGCCTTCACTCTGTTGGGCCCCTGGATCCATCTTTCACCACGTGCTCTGTGTGAGGAAGGGGGCTTGCTTGACATCTAGGGACTGGGTGGGTTCAGCCAATGCAGGGACCTTTAAGAAAGCTAAAGAGGTGTTGGTGGGGGAGAAGGGAGAAGCTCAGCACAACCCCTCTCCTGGCCTCCTCACTACTGTCTTGTCAGTAGGTACATTTCTCTATAAAGGACCACGGCTTTGCTTAGATGCCCCCACTCCACAGTTTCTGGAAAATATTCCCTCCTCTTGCCCTTCAAGCTTTGGGTGACAGGGAATATGCAGGGAGCATCTCTCCACTCTTATTAATCCTGGGGTGTTTCACCTTGCTTTGTGGACTCCTGCAACCCAACCCACATCTCTACGAAGAGACCCTTTCTTAAACTCTCCCACTCACCCTTCTGAGTCCCACTACTACTTGACAGGCTTGGACGATACAGTAACTGGTACCAGGAGTAGTTCAGAGGCCATGTGGCAACACACAACCGTTAGAAATAATGTGGACACAATTTCTAAAATTAACAATGGTTTCTTTTGTGAAAATGCAAATATTTTAACCTACAATGCCTGTGACAATGGCTAATTTGATGATGGATCCCCTAGAAATTAAATAAATGGACAGCCTATCAGGTGTACTGAACATTCTGGTTCTGGTGGGCAGGATCCTAATATAAATCACTATCACAGGTTTCTATAACCTCACATACATTTTCTAGTCATAAACTGGTTTACAGACCCAGAGTAGCTTTTATCCTTTGAGGAAGAACACTACAGTGCGGCCATAGGTATATGCTATGAATTTTCCTCTAGGCCTTCCCCAGAAGGAAGAAAATATTCAGGAAAAGGAATACCTAGACTTTCCAAAGGTTATTAGATTCTGTCTCTGAGCTAATGTCAGGCTCTGGAGATTGACAAGTGGCCCATGCTGGCAGTTCACAGTGGTAACTTAGGTAAATTAGATGATGCATAGAGTTTTGGACTGACTCCACCTCTCCATTAGACCAGTGAGATTCATCATGGTTTGTTTGTCCAGTTCCAACATGTAGAAGTCCAAAGACAAGATATACAGAAGTAGTAACTCTTCACACAGCCCCATTTAACAAATTATTTGGCTCATAAAAAAAACCAGATGGCATTCCAACACAACTGTAGATAATCATTTCTCCTAAACTCACAGAGTAAGAGAAATATAATTAAGAAAGAGGCCCACTCTCAGCTACAGAGCCAAGAGAATTCCCTTGAAGAAACAATGAAACAGATCTATCCAGTCTAACAGACACCACATTTGAAAAGGAGGTAATGAAAATATTGAAGGAATTAGAAAGGCTATTGACAGATTACTCAGAAAAGAACGAAAAATGATAAGAAGCAGCCAAGAAAAAATAGAAAATTCATTAGCCAAGATAAAAGCTGAACTAAAGGCAATGAACAGCAGAATGAATAATGCAGAAGAGATCAAATTGCCAACATCCACTGGATCATGGAAAAAGCAAGAGAGTTCCAGAAAACATCTATTTCTGCTTTATTGATGATGCCAAAGCCTTTGACTGTATGGATCACAATCAGCTGTGGAAAATTCTGAAAGAGATGGGAATACCAGACTACCTGACCTGCCTCTTGAGAAATCTGTATGCAGGTCAGGAAGCAACAGTTAGAACTGGACATGGAACAACAGACTGGTTCCAAATAGGAAAAGGAGTATGTCAAGGCTGTATAATGTCACCATGCTTATTTAACTTCTATGCAGAGTACATCATGAGAAACACTGGACTGGAAGAAACACAAGCTGGAATCAAGATTGCCAGGAGAAATATCAATCACCTCAGATATGCAGATGACACCACCCTTATGGCAGAAAGTGAAGAGGAACTAAAAAGCCTCTTGATGAAAGTGAAAGAGGAGAGTGAAAAAGTTGGCTTAAAGCTCAACATTCAGAAAACTAAGATCATGGCATCTTGTCCCATCACTTCATGGGAAATAAATGGGGAAACAGTGGAAACAGTGTCAGACTTTATTTTTGGGGGTTCCAAAATCACTGCAGATGATGACTGCAGCCATGAAATTGAAAGATGCTTACTCCTTGGAAGAAAAGTTATGACCAACCTAGATAGCATATTGAAAAGCAGAGACATTACTTTGCCGACTAAGGTCCGTGTATTCAAGGCTATGGTTTTTCCAGTAGTCATGTATGGATGTGAGAGTTGGACTGTGAAGAAGGCTGAGTGCCGAAGAATTGATGCTTTTGAACTGTGGTGTTGGAGAAGACTCTTGAGAGTCCCTTGGACTGCAAGGAGATCCAACCAGTCCATTCTAAAGGAGATCAGCCCTGGGTGTTCTTTGGAAGGAATAATGCTAAAGCTGAAACTCCAGTACTTTGGCCACCTCATGAGAAGAGTTGACTCATTGGAAAAGACTCTGATGCTGGGAGGGATTGGGGGCAGGAGGAGAAGGGGGCAACCGAGGATGAGATGGCTGGATGGCATCACGGACTCGATGGACGTGAGTCTGAGTGAACTCTGGGAGTTGGTGATGGACAGGGAGGCCTGGCGTGCTGCAATTCATGTGGTCGCAAAGAGTCAGACATGACTGAGCAACTGAACTGAACTGAACTGAAGATAGAATAATGGAAATCATCCCATCAGAACAAACAACAGAAAGCCAAATTGGGGGGGGGGAATGAAAGTGACATAAGAAACCTATGGGACAATATAAAGTATGCCAATCTAAACATAATCGGGGTTACAGAAGGAGAAGAAAGAAGAAGGGGACTGATTATGTATTTGAAGAAATTATGGCTGAAAACTACTCAACCTAGAGAAGGAAACATATATCCAGAAACAGGAAGCACAGAGGGTTCCAAATGAGATAAGCCCAAACAGACATACCCTAAGATATAATAAAAATGGCAAAAGTTAAAGCCTGAGAATATTCTAAAGGCAGCAAGAGAAAAATAGACTTAATTACAAAAGAACCCCCATAAGTCTATCATCTGATTTATCTATAGATACATTGTAGGCCAGAATGGACTGGCAAAATATTAACATATTCAAAATCTTGGAAAGGAAAAACCTGCAATATAGAACACTCTGCCCAGAAAGATAATCATATAGAACAGGAGAGATAAAGAGTTTCTCAGATAAGCAAAAATAAAGGAATAAAGTAACACTAAACTGATCCTGAAAGAAATATTGAAAGGTCTTCTCTAAATAGAAAAGAAGCAAGAAGATACAGGAAAGATAAAATCACAATTAGAAAGTAAATCACTTAAATCAGTGAGTATACAGATCAAAAAGAAAATGATCTATTTGTGAAAGATGATAAACACAAGGAAAAATGAAATGATAAGCATGAAGATGTAAAAGAGGATATCAAAATTATAAGATGGGAGTAGTAAGAAAATATAGATTCTTTTTATTTTTTAGAATGTTTTTGAGTCTATATGCCCATCAGTCAAAGTAAGCAGATATAGGAAGGGGTTAACACACTTGAAAAACAGGGTAATCACAAATCAAAATATAATAATAGATCCACAAAAATAAAAAGGAGAACACAAGCACAAAATAAAAGGAAATTATCAAGCTGCAAAAACAGAAACAAAAAGAAACAAAGAAGAAATGGAATCAACTGGGCAACATTTAAAATGACAATAAATACATATTTATCAAAAATTACCTTAAATATCAATGGACTAAATGTAATCGAAAGATAGGTGGCATATTGGATTTTACAAAAACCTAACAGCCTATAAAATGCTGCCTACAAAAGACTCATTTTAGGGCAAAGGACACACTAAGATTGAAAGTGAGGGTATAGAAAAAGGTATTTCATGCAAATAGTAAGAAACTGGGGGTCACAAGACATATCAGATGAAATAGGCTTTAAAAGAAAGGCCATAAAGAAGGGCAGTATATAATGAAAGAAGGATCAATACAAGAAAAGGATTTTACACTTGTCACCATAGGTGCACCTAATAAGGATCACACAAATATATAAAATAAATACTAACAGACATAAGGGGACTTCCTTATAGTTCAGATGGTAAAGAATCTGCCTACAGTGCAGGAGACCCGTGTAGGATACCAAGGTCAGGAAGATCTCCTGGAGAAGGAAATGGCAACCCACTCTAGTATTCTTGCCTGGATAATTCCATGGACAGAGAAGCCTGGCAGTCTAGTCCATGGGGTTGCAAAGAGTTGGACACAACCAAGCAACTAACACAAACAGCGCCACCTGGGTGGGCTGCCATCTATGGGGTCACAAAAGAGCTGGACACAAGTTAGTAACAGACTAATACATACAGGGAGAAATTGACAGGAATACAATAATAGTATGAAACTAAAAGATATGAGAAAAGAACAATAATATGGAGACTAAAAAATATGCTACTCAAAAAAATGAATCAGTTATTAAATCAAAGAAGAAATTCAGAACTACTTAAGACAAATGACAACGAACACATGACTATACAAAATCTATGGCATACAGCAAAAGCAGTTTTTAGAGGGAAGTTCATAATGATGGAGGCTTTCCTCAAAAAAAAAGAAGAAAAAGGAAAATCTCAAATAAACAATCTAACCACCTACTTAAAAGAATTAGGAAAAAACAAAAACAAAACCTGAAGTCAATAGATGGAAGGAACTAGTAAAGGTCATAGAGAAAAATAGAGATTTTTTTTTTTATGAAAAAGAATTAATAAAACCAAGAGCTTGTTCTTTAAAAGGGTAAACAACATTGACAAACCTCTGGCCAGGCTCACCAAGAACAAAAGAGAGAACCCACAAAAGCAAAAGAAATGAAAAAGGACTCACAATAACTAATACCACAAAAAGACAAAAATTAAGGGAATATTATGAACAATTCGGTTCAGTTCAGTCGCTCAGTCGTGTCCGACTCTTTGCGACCCCATGAATCACAGCACACCAGGCCTCCCTGTCCATCACCAACTCCCAGAGTTCACTCAGACTCACTTCCATCGAGTTGGTGATGCCATCCAGCCATCTCCTCCTCTGTCGTCCCCTTCTCCTCCTGCCCTCAATCCCTCCCAGCATCATGGTCTTTTCCAATGAGTCAACTCTTCCCATGAGGTGGCCAAAGTATTAGAGTTTCAGCTTTAACATCAGTCCTTCCAAAGAAATCCCAGGGCTGATTTCCTTTAGGATGAACTGGTGGGACCTCCTTGCAGTCCAAGGGACTCTCAAGAGTCTTCTCCAACACCACAGTTCAAAAGCATCAATTCTTTGGTGCTCAGCCTTCTTCACAGTCCAACTCTCACATCCATACATGACCACTGGAAAAACCATAGCCTTGACTACACGAATCTTTGTTGGCAAAGTAATGTCTCTGCTTTATTATGTGTTCTCTAGGTCGGTCATAACTTTCCTTCCAAGGAGTAAGCGTCTTTTAATATCATGGCTGCAAACACCATCTTCAGTGATTTTGGAGCCCAAAAAAGTAAAGTCTGACACTGTTTCAACTGTTTCCCCATCTATTTCCCATGAAGTGATGGGACAAGATGCCATGATCTTAGTTTTCTGAATGGTGAGCTTTAAGCCAATTTTTTTCACTCTCCTCTTTCACTTTCATCAAGAGGCTTTTGAGTTCTTCACTTTCTGCCATAAGGGTGGTGTCATCTGCATATCTGAGGTTATTGATATTTCTCCCGGCAATCTTGATTCCAATTTGTGCTGCTTCCAGCCCAGCGTTTCTCATGATGTACTCTGCACAGAAGTTAAATAAGCATAGTGACAATATACAGCCTTGACGTACTCCTTTTCCTATTTGGAACCAGTCTGTTGTTCCGTGTCCAGTTCTAGCTGTTGCTTCCTGACCTGCATATAGGTTTCTCAAGAGGCAGGTCAGGTGGTCTGGTATTCCCATCTCTTTCAGAATTTTCCACAGTTTCTTGTGATCCACACAGTCAAAGGCTTTGGCATAGTCAATAAAGCAGAAATAGATATTTTTCTGGAACTCTCTTGCTTTTTTGATGATCCAGCAGATGTTGGCAATTTGATCTCTGGTTCCTCTGCCTTTTCTAAAACCAGCTTGAACATCTGGAAGTTCACAGTTCACGTATTGCTGAAGCCTGGCTTGGAGAATTTTGAGCATTACTTTACTAGCATGAGATGAGTGCAATTGTGTGATTATACACCAACAATTTCAATAATCTAGAAGAAATTAACAGGTTTCTAGAAACATATACCCTACCATAATTGAATCAAGAAGAAATAAATAATTTGAACAAAGCTGATCCTTAGAAATGAAATAGAATCTATTTTTAAAAAACCTCCATACAAATAAAAGTACAGGACCAGATGGCTTATTCTACCAAACATAAGAAAAACTCACATCAATCCTTCTTAAAACTCTTCCAAAATTTTTGAAGAGGGAACACTCACAGACATTCTATGAAGCCACCATTACCCTGATATCAAAACCAGACAAAGACACCACCACAGAAGAAAATTATAGGCCAGTAACTCTGATGAAAATAGGTGCAAAAATTCTCAACAAATAACAGCAAACCAAATCCAACAGCACATAAAAACATTCACACACCACAACCAAGAGGATTCATCCCAAACTCACAAGGATGGTTCAAAATATGCAAAATCAATGTGATACACCACACTAAAAAAAAGAAGATACAAAGCTTTGTGATCATCAAAATATATACAGAGAAAGGGGCATAGAAGGACATATATCAACATAATAAAAGCTATTTATGACAAACCCATAGCCAGTACAATTCTCAAGGGTGAAACACTGAAAACCTCCCAATTAAAATCTGGAACAAGACAAGGATGCCCACTCTCACCACTTCACTTCAGTATAGTATTGGAAGTCATCACCACAGCAATCAGATAAGAAAAAGAAAAGCTATTCAAACTGGAAGGGAAGAGGTAAAATTGTCACTATATGCAGATGGCATATGCTATATAAAGAAAACCCTAAAGACTCCACACAAAAACTACTAGAACTGGTAAATGAATTCAGCAAAGTAGCAGGATACAAGATCAACTTACAGAAATCAGTTGCATTTCTTTTCACTGTAATAGTGAAATATCAGAAAGGGAATGGGAAAAAAAAAAAAAACTTTTAAAATTACACTAAAAAATACTTGGGAAACCTGACCAAGGAGGTGAAAGACTATGCTGAGAACTATAAATCATTAATAAAGGAAATTAAGAAGGATTCAAAGAAATGGAAAGATGTCCCATGTTCTTGAAGAGTGAATACTGTTAAAATGACAATACTCCCAAAGCAATCTACAAATGTAATGCAATCCATATCAAATTACCCATGACCCTTTTAACAGGACTAGAACAAATAATCCTAAAATTTATATAGACCCATAAAAGACCCAGAATTGTCAAAACAATCCTGAGGAAAAGTAGGGCAAGAGACGTGACCCTCCCAGACTTCAGACAATACGACAAAGCTGCAGTAATCAAAACAGTGTGGTACTGGGACAAAACCAGACATACAGATCAATGGAACAGAATGGAAAGCCCGGAAATGAACCCGCACACCTGCAGTCAATCTTTGACTAAGGAGGCAAAAATAAAAAATAGGAAAGAGACAAAGTCTCGTCAGCAAGTGGTTCTGGGGAAGTAGGACCGCTGCATGTAAATCAATGAAGGCACAGCACACCTTCACACCATGCATGAAAATAAACAAATGGCTTAAAGGTTGAAACATAAGACATGACACCTTAGAACTCCTAGAAGAGATCATAGGCAAAACATTCTCCACCATGAATTGTACCAATATTTTCTTCTATCAAACTCCCAAGGCAATAGAAATAATAACAAGAGTGAACAAACAGGACCTCAGCAAACTTACATGCTTTTACACAGCAAAGGAATTCATAAACTAAACAAAAAGACAATCCACAGACTGGGAGAAAATATTTGCAAACAGTGAGACTGGCAAAGGCTTCATTTCCAAAATATAAAAACAGCTCACACAACTCAACAACAACAAAAACCAAACAACCCAATCAAAAAATTGGCAGACCTAAATAGACATTTCTCAAAATAAGACATACAAACGGCCAATAGGCATGTGAAAAGCTGCTCAACATTGTTAATCATCATAGAAATGTAAATTAAAACTACAATGAGATACCATCTCACATCAGTTAAAATGACCATCATTAAATAAACTACAAATAATACATGCTGGAGAGGGTGTGGAGAAAAGTTAACCCTCCTGCACTGTTCATGAGAATGTAAGTTGATGTAGCCACTATGCAAAACTGTATGAAGATTCCTCAAAAAACTAAAAATAGAGCTGCCATATGATCCAGCTATCCAACTCCTGGGTATGTATCTGGAGTATATAATTTAAAAAGATACATGCACCCCTGTGTTCACTGCAGCACTGTTTGCAATAGCCAAGGCATGGAAACAACCTGAATGTCCATCAACAGATGGATGGATAAAGAAGACGTGGTGCACACACATGTGGAGTACTACTCAGCAATTAAAAAGAATGAAACAATTCCATGTGCAGAAACAGGGATGGACGAAGAGATTGCAATACTCAGTACAGTAAATCAGAAAAAGAAATACCACATTAAATCACTTACCCAGAATCTAAACTATGACACAAATTAACCTATCTGTGAAACAGAAACAGGGTCACAGACACAGAAAATGGATTTGTGGTTGCCAAGCAGGGGCGGGGGAGGGTATAAGGGAGAGATGGACCGGGAGTTTGGAATTAGTATATGCCAATGGCAGAAAGTGAAGAGGAACTAAAAAGCCTCTTGATGAAAGTAAAAGAGGAGAGTGAAAAAGTTGGCTTAAAGCTCAACATTCAGAAAACAAAGATCATGGCATCTAGTCCCATCACTTCATGGGAAATAGATGGGGAAACAGTGGAAACAGTATCAGACTTTATTTTGAGGGGCTCCAAAATCACTGCAGATGGTGACTGCAGCCATGAAATTAAAAGACGCTTACTCCTTGGAAGAAAAGTTATGACCAACCTAGATAGCATATTCAAAAGCAGAGACATTACTTTGCTGACTAAGGTCCATCTAGTCAAGGCTATGGTTTTTCCAGCAGTCATGTATGGATGTGAGAGTTGGACTATGAAAAAGGCTGAGCACCAAAGAATTGATGCATTTGAACTTTGGTGTTGGAGAAGACTCTTGAGAGTCCCTTGGACTGCAAGGAGATCCAACCAGTCCATTCTGAAGGAGATCAACCCTGGGATTTCTTTGGGAGGAATGATGCTAAAGATGAAACTCCAGCACTTTGGCCACCTCATGCGAAAGGTTGACTCATTGGAAAAGACTCTGATGCTGGGAGGGATTGGTGGCAGGAGGAGAAGGGGACGACAGAGGATGAGATGGCTAGACAGCATCACTGACTCGATGGATGTGAGTCTAAGTGAACTCCGGGAGTTGGTGATGGACAGGGAGGCCTGGCGTGCTGCGATTCATGGGGTCGCAAAGAGTTGGACATGACTGAGCGACTTAACTGAACTGAACTAGTACATATAGGATGAACAAACAACAAGTTCCTACTTTATAGTACAGGTAACCATATTCAGTATCCTATTATAAACCATAATGGAAAAGAATATAAAAAAGAGTGTACTTATGTGTACCACTGAGTCACTTTGCAGTAGAGCAGAAATCAGCACAACATTATAAATCAGCTATACGTCAACAAATAAATAAGACCCCAAAACAAAACAGAACCAGATGGCTGTGGAGAATAATTGTGTGTTATTGCAAACTTAATCAGGCAGTGACACCAATTTTAACTTTGGTTGCAAATATGGTGATTTGCTAAGAAAATCAGCACACTGGCCATAGGAATGCAGCTTGACAAATGCTATTTCTCCAATTTCTATTGATAAAGATGATCAGGATGGATTTGCCTTCACATTGTCAACTCTCTTGCTCTTTTGTCAGAATATTATCCAGATGGACCTTGACTATTCAATATGCCACAGAACATGATGAAGGGCCATTGTGCCAGTAATAGTGTACGAATGGTGCATGGTGACAAAAACTGCCCGTGGCGAATTGGATGTCATCTAATTTCTCCAAATCACAGAGTTGGACACAGAATGCCTTGTTAAATGGAAATGGTCTAATTGAGACTAGAGTCAAGTAAGTCCAGAGGGTACAAGTAAATGGCATGAATAGGCACATCCTCCTAATATTTCCCTGCTTTTCCATCTACTCACACTAATGGCCTCACTGGGCATTTTCAATCATCAGTTAGAGGAGGGAAAAATGTGGGCACAGTTTATGCATAAATCTGAAGATACATAGTTCCACAGGGGGCAGGGTGGAGGCTGGCCTTGAAAGAAAAGAGATGACTTCATTTGGGCTGACACTGAGTAGCACCTCTTTCTGCCTACCTCTCCTGAAGAAGGAAAAGACCAGAAGTAAGTCTTGACATTAAGTCGTTGGCAGTGGTTAACAACTAGGTGGCTGGTTAGAACTTGAAAAGATCAAGATTGGAAAATTACTGATAAAGAAGCCTAGGCTAAAGATGTGCAGATGGATCTCTCAGCATGAACACTGAGAAGATAATCACTTCTTACAAAAATGCCACCCCCAGAGGGTATCACTATAGAGCAAGCCCTCAGCTATCAGTCAGACTGACAGTGGATGTCAGTCAACATTTTCCCAGCCACCCAGTGCATGCTCAATGGGCTCGTGCCCAAACTAGCCATGGAGTCATGGTTGGAGGATGAACTCAAATGATTTTCCCAACCTACAACCAAGAATACTCTACCCAGCAAGGCTCTCATTCAGATTCAGTGGAGAGACCAAAAGTTTACAGATAAGCAAAAGCTAAGAGAATTCATCACAACCAAACCAGATTTACAACAAATGCTAAAAGAACTTCTCTAGGTGGGAAAGAGACCAGGAGCTTACAAGAACCTTGTACACTTATAGACTGCTATATCAAAACCTCATGGGAACACCAAACCAAAAAAATACAGTAAGTACACACAGAAGGAAAAACAACCCAAACTCAACACTATGTATGGTCATCAAATCAAGACAGAACAAAATAAGACTAAAGATTTACAAAAACAAATGCAAAACAATTAAGAAAATGTCAATACTGGTAATTATTAATACTTTAAATATAAATGGATTAAATGCTCCAACCAAAAGACATAGACTAGCTGAATGGATATAAAAACAAGACCATATATATGCTGTCTACAAGAGACTCACTTCAGATCTAGGGACATATATAGACTGAAAGTGAGGGGATGGAAAAAGGTATGCTATGCAAATGGAAACCAAAAAAAAAAAAAAACCTGGAAGAGAAATACTTATATTAGAAAAAAGTAGACTCTAAAATAAAGGCTGTTATCGAGACAAAGGACACTACATAATGATCTAGGGATCAGTCCAAGATGATATAATAATTGTAAATATATATGCACACAACATAGAAGCACCTCAATATATAAAGCAAATTGCTGACACCTTATATGCTGCTGCTGCTGCTGCTGCTGCTAAGTCGCTTCAGTCGTGTCCGACTCTCTGTGACCCCATAGATGGCAGCCCACCAGGCTCCCCCATCCCTGGGATTCTCCAGGCAAGTGGGGATTCTCCCACACTGGAGTGGGTTGCCATTTCCTTCTCCAATGCATGAAAGTGACAAGTGAAAGTGAAGTCACTCAGTCGTGTCCAACTCTTCACGACCCCATGGACTGCAGCCTACCAGGCTCCTCCGCCCATGGGATTTTCCAGGCAAGAGTACTGGAGTGGGGTGCCAGACACCTTATATATAGAAGAGAAAATCAAGAGTATCACAGTAAGTGGAGGATATTAATACCACACTTACATGAATGGACAGATATTCAGGCAGAAAATCATTAAGGAAACATAAGCCTTAAAAGACACATTACCATACTGTCTTGATGACTGTGGCTTTGTAGTAGAGCCTGAAGTCAGGCAAGTTGATTCCAAAGACAGACATATAGATCAATGGAACAAAATAGAAAGCCCAGAGATAAATCCACACACATATGGACACCTTATCTTTGACAAAGGAGGCAAGAATATACAATGGAGTAAAGACAATCTCTTTAACAAGTGGTGCTGGGAAAACTGGTCAACCACTTGTAAAAGAATGAAACTAGATCACTTTCTAACACCGCACACAAAAATAAACTCAAAATGGATTAAAGATCTAAATGTAAGATCAGAAACTATAAAACTCCTAGAGGAGAACATAGGCAAAACACTCTCAGACATAAATCACAGCAGGATCCTCTATGATCCACCTCCCAGAATTCTGGAAATAAAAGCAAAAATAAACAAATGGGATCTAATTAAAATTAAAAGCTTCTGCACAACAAAGGAAAATATAAGCAAGGTGAAAAGACAGCCTTCTGAATGGGAGAAAATAATAGCAAATGAAATAACTGACAAACAACTAATCTCAAAAATATACAAGCAACTTATGCAGCTCAACTCCAGAAAAATAAACGACCCAATCAAAAAATGGGCCAAAGAACTAAATAGACATTTCTCCAAAGAAGACATACGGATGGCTAACAAACACATGAAAAGATGCTCAACATCACTCATTATTAGAGAAATGCAAATCAAAACCACAATGAGGTACCACTTCACACCAGTCAGAATGGCTGCGATCCAAAAATCTGCAAGCAATAAATGCTGGAGAGGGTGTGGAGAAAAGGGAACCCTCCTACACTGTTGGTGGGAATGCAAACTAGTACAGCCACTATGGAGAACAGTGTGGAGATTCCTTAAAAAATTGCAAATAGAACTACCTTATGACCCAGCAATCCCACTTCTGGGCATACACACCGAGGAAACCAGAATGGAAAGAGACACATGTACCCCAATGTTCATCGCAGCACTGTTTATAATAGCCAGGACATGGAAACAACCTAGATGTCCATCAGCAGATGAATGGATAAGCAAGCTGTGGTACATATACACAATGGAGTATTACTCAGCCGTTAAAAAGAATTCATTTGAATCAGTTCTGATGAGATGGATGAAACTGGAGCCGATTATACAGAGTGAAGTAAGCCAGAAAGAAAAACACCAATACAGTATACTAACACATATATATGGAATTTAGGAAGATGGCAATGACGACCCTGTATGCAAGACAGGAAAAAAGACACAGATGTGTATAACGGACTTTTGGACTCAGAGGGAGAGGGAGAGGGTGGGATGATTTGGGAGAATGACATTCTAACATGTATACTATCATGTACGAATTGAATCGCCAGTCTATGTCTGATGCAGGATACAGCATGCTTGGGGCTGGTGCATGGGGATGACCCAGAGAGATGTTATGGGGAGGGAGGTGGGAGGGGGGTTCATGTTTGGGAATGCATGTAAGAATTAAAGATTTTAAAATTTTTAAAATAAAAAAATTAAAAATAAAAAAATAAAATACAAGATCAGAAAAAAAAGACACATTAGACTAGACAGATTTAATTGATATTCATAGGAGATTTAATTTGAAAGCAATAGAACACACATTCTTCACAAGTGCACATGAACATTCTCCAAGATAGATCACATCTTGGCCTACAAGTTAAGCCTCAGCAAAGCTGAGTCAAGAAAACTTCAGTTAATAAAACTGAAGTCACATCAAGCATCTTTTCCAACCATGGTGCTATGAGATTAGAAACCAATTACAAGAAAAAACTTAAAAAAAAACCCACAAACATGTGGAGGCTAAAAAATACGCTACTAAAACTAATGGATCACTGAGGAAATCAAAGAGGAAAAGTTAAAAATACCTAGAGACAAGCGGCAATGAAAACACGACAATGCAAAACCTATGGGGCACAGCAAAAGCAGTTCTTGAGAGGGGAGTTCATAGCAACCCAGTCTTACAGCAGGAAATAAGACATCTCAAACAGACAACCTAAACTACATCTAAAGCAACTAGAGAGAAGAACAAACAACACCCAAACTTAGTAGAAAAAAAGAAACCACAAAGATCAGAGCAGAGATAAATGAAGACAAAGAAAACAATAGCAAAGATCAGTGAAACTGAAAGAGGGCTCTTTTAAAGCTTCAGTCTCATTTTTGCAGTGAAAGTTACAAACAATATACCATAAATTAATTGAAAGTTACAAATAAATGTCAGGTTCCTAAAAAAATAAAAACTGGTTCTTTGAGAAGATAAAATTGATCAACAGCCAGATTCATTAAGAAAAAAGGGAGAGGACACAAAATTAATAAAATTAGTAATGAAAAAGAAGTTGCAACTGAGACCACAGAAATTCAAAAGATCATAAGACTACTACAAGACTACTACATAAAGTCCATATGTTGAGGTAAGTTCCCTCTAGGTCCACTTCCTGGTGAGTTTTTTTTTTTTTAATCATAAATGGGTGTTAAATATTGTCAAAAGCCTTTGGAACTGGAAGAATCAACCTGCCTGACTTCAGGCTCTACTACAAAGCCACAGTCATCAAGACAGTATGGTACTGGCACAAAGACAGACATATCGATCAATGGAACAAAATAGAAAGCCCAGAGATAAATCCACACACCTATGGACACCTTATCTTCGACAAAGGAGGCAAGTATATACAATGGAGTAAAGACAATCTCTTTAACAAGTGGTGCTGGGAAAACTGGTCAACCACTTGTAAAAGAATGAAACTAGATCACTTTCTAACACTGCACACAAAAATAAACTCAAAATGGATTAAAGATCTAAACATAAGACCAGAAACTATAAAACTCCTAGAGGAGAACACAGGCAAAACGCTCTCTGACGTAAATCACAGCAGGATCCTCTATGACCCACCTCCCAGAATACTGGAAATAAAAGCAAAAATAAACAAATGGGATCTAATTAAAATTAAAAGCTTCTGCACAACAAAGGAAACTATAAGTAAGGTGAAAAGACTGCCTTCTGAATGGGAGAAAACAATAGCAAATGAAGCAACTGACAAACAACTAATCTCAAAAATATACAAGCAACTTATGCAGCTCAACTCCAGAAAAATAAATGACCCAATCAAAAAATGGGCCAAAGAACTAAACAGACATTTCTCCAAAGAAGATATACAGACGGCTAACAAACACATGAAAAGATGCTCATCATCACTCATTATCACAACATCACTCATTATCAGAGAAATGCAAATCAAGACCACAATGAGGTACCATTTCACACCAGTCAGAATGGCTGCAATCCAAAAGTCTCCAAGCAATAAATGCTGGAGAGGGTGTGCAGAAAAGGGAACCCTCTTACACTGTTGGTGGGAATGCAAACTAGTACAGCCACTATGGAGAACAGTGTGGAGATTCCTTTAAAAATTGCAAATAGAACTGCCTTATGACCCAGCAATCCCACTTCTGGGCATACACACTGAGGAAACCAGAATTGAAAGAGACACATGTACCCCAATGTTCATCGCAGCACTGTTTATAATAGCCAGGACATGGAAGCAACCTAGATGTCCATCAGCAGATGAATGGATAAGAAAGCTGTGGTACATATACACAATGGAGTATTACTCAGCCATTAAAAAGAATACATTTGAATCAGTTCTAATGAGGTGGATGAAACTGGAGCCGATTATACAGAGTGAAGTAAGCCAGAAAGAAAAACACCAATACAGTATACTAACACATATATATGGAATTTAGAAAGATGGTAATGATAACCCTGTATGCGAGACAGCAAAAGAGACACAGATGTATAGAACGGACTTTTGGACTGTGAGGGAGAGGGAGAGGGTGGGATGATTTGGGAGAATGACATTGAAACATGTATACTATCATGTAAGAAATGAAGCGCCAGTCTATGTTTGATACAAGATACAGGATGCTTGGGGCTGGTGCACAGGGATGATCCAGAGAGATGATATGGGGTGGGAGGTGGGAGGGGGATTCAGGATTGGGAGCTCGTATACACCCGTGGCTGATTCATGTCAATGTATGGCAAAACCAATACAGTATTGTAAAATAAAATAAAAACAAAATTAAAAATAAAATAAAATAAAAAATATTTAAAAAAACACACAACAAAGTCCATGTATGACAAACCTAGATAGCATAATACTCAATGGTGAAAGGTGGAAAGCATTTCCTGTAAAGTTAGGAGTGAGACAAGGATGTCCACTGTTGCCACTTTCATTCAACAGAGTCTTAAAAGCCCTAGCCATGGCAATCACGAGAAATAAAGGAAATCCAAATTGGAGAAGTAGTGGTAAAACTGTCATGGTATGTCACTGATACTGTGCACAGGAAATCCTGAAGATGTTACCAGGGAACAATTCAAGCTCATCAGGGAATTTAGTAAATTTGTAAGACACAAAATTAGTATACAGAATTCTCTTGCATTCCTATACACTAACAACAAAAGACCAGAAAGAGAAATTAAGGAAAAATTAAGGAAACGGGAAACAATTTACCATTGCATCAAAAAGAATAAAATACCTAGGAACATGACTTAGTGACTAAACAACAAAACCTACCTAAGGAGGCAAAAGGTCTGTACTCAGAAAACGGTAAGGCACTGATGTAAGAAATCAAAGATGCCACAGACGGATGGGGAGATACATGTTCTTGGATTGGAAGAATACCCAAAGCAATCTGTAGATTCAATGTTGCTGCTGCTGCTAAGTCGCTTCAGTCGTGTCCAACTCTGTGCAACCCCAAAGACAGCGGCCCACCAGGCTCCCCCGTCCCTGGGATTCTCCAGGCAAGAACACTGGAGTGGGTTGCCATTTCCTTCTCCGTAATCGCTATGAAATTACCAATGGTATTTTTCACAGAACTAGAACTTTTTTTTTTTTTTCTATTTGTATGGAACGTGTCTGACTCTTTGTGACCCCATGGACTATACAGTCCATGGAATTCTCCAGGCCAGAATACTGGAGTGGGCAGCCTATCCCTTCTCCAGAGGATCTTCCCAACCCAGGAATCGAACTGGGGTCTCCTGCCCTTCAGGCAGATTCTTTACCAACTGAGCTATGAGGGAAGCTGTGGGAACGCTAAGGACCCCAAACAGCCAAAGCAATCTTGGGGAAAATGGTGCTGGAGGAATCAGGCCCCCTGGCTTCAGACTGTACTACAACAACTAAGACGGTATGGTACAGGTACAAAGACAGAAATATCAGAGATAAACCCACAGACCTATGGGCACCTAATCTATGACAAGGAGACAAGAATATACAATGGAGACTAGACAGTCTCTTCAATAAGTGGTATTGGAAAAGCTGGATAGCTATATGCAAAAGAAAAAAATTAGAACATCCTCTAACACCATACACAAAAATAATCTCAAAATGGGCCAAAGACCTAAATGTAAGACTAGATACTATAAAAGTCTGTAGAGGAAAACATAGGAAGAACATTTTGATGACATAAATCACAACAAGATCTTTTTTTCACCCACCTCATAGAGTAATGAGAATACAAAACAAATGGATGGGATCTAATTAAACCTAAATGCTTTTTGCACAGGAATGGAGACCATAAATAAAAACACAACCCACAGAATGGGAGAAAATAATTGCAAAAAAAAGTAACCAAGAAGGGATTAATCTCCAAAATATATAAACAGCCCATGCAGATCAATAATGAAACCAAAATACAACCCAATAAAAAAAATGGGCAGAAAATTTAAATAGATATTTCTCCAAAGCAGACATACAGATGGCCAAAAGACACATGAAAAAATTCTTAACATTGCAAATCAGTACTACAATGAGGTATCACCTCACACTGGTCAGAATGGCCATCAGGAAAAAATTGACAAACAATAAATGCTGGAGAAGGTATGAAGAAAAGGGTACCCTCCCTACACTGTTGGCGAGAGTGTAAACTGGTATAGCCACTATGGAGAAAAGTAGAGATTCCTGCTTCCCTGGTGGCTCAGTGGTAAAGAATCCATCTGCCACTCAGGAGACATGGCAAGAGCTGTGGGTTTGATCCCTGGGTGGGAAAGATCCCCTGGAGAAGAGAATGGGAACCCACTCCAGCATTCTTGCCTGGAAAATCCCATGGACACAGGAGCCTGACAGGCTATACAGTCTGTGGGGTCACAAAGAATCGGACACAACCTAGCACCCAAACAACAGCAACAATTCAGCAAGCCTACTCCCAGACATATACCCAGAGAAAACCATACTTTGAAAAGGCACGTGCAACCCAGTGTTCATAACAGTACTCTTGACAACAGCCAGGACATGGAAGTAACCTGAATGTCCATCAATAGAGGGATAGATAAAGAAGATATGGTACACACACACAGAACAGAATACTGCTGAGCCATAAAAAGAACAAAATAATGTCATTTGCAGCAACACTGATGAACCTAGAGACTGTCACACTGAGTGAAGTCAGACAGAGAAGGACAAGTATCATATGATACCACTTATATGTGGAATGTCAAAAATCATACAAATGAACTTATTCACACAAAAGATATAAAGCTACAGATGTAGAAAACAATCGTATCATTGCTAGGGTAGAAAAGGAGGAGGAATATCAATATATAGACACTACTATATTTAACGCAGATAAAAAAGGACCTACTATATAGCACAGAAATACTCTATAACAACCTATATGGGGAAAGAACCTAAAAAAGATGCTTTTGCAATGTTTTGTTACTTCCTGTTGTACAGTGAAGCAAATCAGTTATTTTATATATATATATATATATATATATATATATATATATATATATATATATATATATATAACCAACTGTGGGGCTTCCATCTTAGTCAGTAAAGAATCTGCCTGCAATGCAGGAGACCCAGGTTTGATTCCTGGGTCAGGAAGATCCCCTGGAGAAGGAAATGGCAACTCACTCCAGTATTCTTGCCTGGAGAATCCCATAAACAAAGGAGCCTGGCAGGCTACAGTCCATGGGCTCACAAGAGTTGAATGAACATGGCTTAGCAACTAAAACCACCACCAAAACCAAAAGTACTCCAATAAAAATAAAACTATAGGCAAAAAAAAAATTTTTTTGAGCAAAAAACAAACATAAGACTTTCCCTCTTGGGACACACTTGATTCCTACTCCTTACTGAATGCCCTCTCTGCCAATGGCAATTCGTACTCAATACGGCTCTAACTAATTCCTGGGTATACCAGACAGTCATCTGGGATATGTTGACTACATTGTTCCTTCCATCTTCCATTGTGGAAAGGGCAACAATTCTGCCTCACCAGAATAAATGCACTTCATGCTAATAGACTTATTTTCTCGTATATTGTTTCTACTTACAGGACAGTCAATGCCTTATCTACTATCATGTTTCCAAACCAAACTTGGGTCTGCTCACCTGTGCACAGTAAAGCTAATCTCCTGAGACCAGGTTATGGCGAAGAAAAGTGTAGCACTAAAAAAAAAAAGAAAAGAAAAGTGTAGCACTTACTGTAAGGCCATGCAAAGGGTATGGGCAACTAATGATCAAAAAGCTTCTGTTTTAGGAAAAGGTTTTTAAAAACAGGGAGAGGAAAGGAAATACAAAGTCACTACACATAAAAAATAAAAACAGGGTGAGGGACAGGCTCTGAAGGTATGTTATCAGCTCGTGGACATTCTTCTGACCAGGCTGGGGGTGGGGTAATCAGGACTCAACACCAACTTTCCTGTTTCCACCAGTCTAGAAACCAGATTAGTCTAGTGTCGATGTGCTTGCGATCAGCATGCAGTTCACTTCTTCCACTTGGCGGGGATTTCAGCATCTGTAGCTCACGGATATGGCTCACAGTGTTATCCATTGCCCTTGTTGTCCAACTAAGGTCCCTGACTTTGTTTAACGGCCAAATTCTAATTATTTTGTCTTGCTTGACTGTTTTGCTTTGTTTCAGCATTTTTCACTTCTGGATTAAATTTGTTCTTTGGAACATGATGAGGGCCTGTGAGACTTTGCTGCGGTTGTTTTACGTTTTTGTTTTTCTGATGGTCTTTAAATTTATAAATAAGAAGCAGATGGAGGACATGGGCGGTGGGATGGGGGTATGTTCTGTCCCAGGAAGGGCCCACAGGGTGCGGCTCAGTTACAATCGTATCCTAAAAAAATATTGTCTCCAACAAAGCACACTTTTTATGGCAGAATTACAGCACTGACTTCATGCCCATGAAATTACAATGTGCCTTACCACCCAGAGGCAGCTGGCTTGGTAAGATAGTAAAGGCTTAGTTACAGAACCAGTAGGAAGATAACATTTAGCATTTAGGCTGAGGAGCCACCTTACAGAGTGTGCTATGTTCCTTAAATCAGCCCATATTGGGGTCACTCCAGCTGCCAGAATTCATGGGTCTAAGAGGTAAAGCGTGGACTGGGAGTTGCATCTCTCAATTTCAGCAAAGGATTCACTGAAGACTTTCTTTCCTTTACTATGGGCATGGCTTTGATGAGGTTGAGGTTTCTAGGGCCCAAAGTGGGAAAGCTTCCACCAGGGATCAATTTCATCGACATTGCAGCCTGACACTGAATTCTGCGTGTGCACATGCCACATTGCTTCAGTTGTGTCTGACTCTTTGCAACCCACTGGACTAAAGTAATGCTCAAAATTCTCCAAGCCAGGCTTCAGCAATACGTGAACCGTGAACTTCCTGATGTTCAAGCTGGTTTCTGAAAAGGCAGAGGAACCAGAGATCAAATTGCCAACATCTGCTGGATCATGGAAAAAGCAAGAGAGTTCCAGAAAAACATCTATTTCTGCTTTATTGACTATGCCAAAGCCTTTGACTGTGTGGATCACAAGAAACTGTGGAAAATTCTGAGAGAGATGGGAATACCAGACCACCTGACCTGCCTCTTGAGAAACCTATGTGCAGGTCAGGAAACAACAGTTAGAACTGGACATAGGACAACAGACTGGTTCCAAGTAGGAAAAGGAATACTTCAAGGCTGTATATTGTCACCATGCTTATTTAACTTCTATGCAGAGTACATCATGAGAATAGCTGGACTGGAAGAAACACAAGCTGGAATCAAGATTGCCGGGAGAAATATCAATAACCTCAGATATGCAGATGACACCACCCTTATGGCAGAAAGTAAAGAGGAACTAAGGAGCCTCTTGATGAAGGTGAAAGAAGAGAGTGAAAAAGTTGGCTTAAAGCTCACCATTCAGAAAACGAAGATCATGGCATCTGGTCCCATCACTTCATGGGAAATAGATGGGAAAAGAGTGGAAACAGTGACTGACTTTATTTTTTGGGGCTCCAAAATCACTGAAGATGGTGTTTGCAGCCATGAAATTAAAAGACGCTTACTCCTTGGAAGGAAAGTTATGACCAACCTAGATAGCATATTGAAAAGCAGAGACATTACTTTGCCAACTACGGTCCGTCCAGTCAAGGCTATAGTTTTTCCAGTAGTCATGTATGGATGTGAGAGTTGGACTGTGAAGAAGGCTGAGCGCCGAAGAATTGATGCTTTTGAACTGCGGTGTTGGAAGACTCTTGAGAGTCCCTTGGACTGCAAGGAGATCCAACCAATCCATTCTGAAGGATATCAGCCCTGGAATTTCTTTGAAGGACTGATGTTAGAGCTGAAACTCCAGTACCTTGGCCACCTCATGCGAAGAGCTGACTCATTGGAAAAGACTCTGATGCTGGGAGGGATTGGGGGCAGGAGGAGAAGGGGACGACAGAGGATGAGATGGCTGGATGGCATCACGGACTCGATAGACGCTGAGTCTGAGTGAACTCCAGGAGTTGGTGATGCACAGGGAGGCCTGGCATGCTGCGATTCATGGGGTCGCAAAGAGTCGGACAGGACTGAGTGACTGAACTGAACTGGACTGCAGCCTGCCAGGCTGCTCTGTTCATAGGATTCCCCAAGCAAGAATACTGGACTGAGTCGCTGTGCCCACCTCCAGGGGATCTTCCCAACCCAGGGATTGAACCCGCATCTCTTATGTCCGCTGCATTGGCAGTCAGGTTCTTGACCACCGGCGCCACCCAGGAAGCCCGACACTGAAACCTACCCACGTTTGAATCCTTGTACTACCAACCTAACTGGTAGAGGAGGTAATCCACTAACCTGGGTGACTGATCCCACTACCAAGGGCAAATTGCATTGTTGTGCAAGTGGGACTATATCTGGGGGACAGGGGTTCACTGTAATTGGTAGAAAATTGCAGAAATGAAGTCTGCTTCACAAAAATGCCACATTGAATTGAGATGTTATTTAAAGAATGGGAAATAAATGATACAAATTATTAAAATATTAAAAAAGAAAATTGTAGAAATCCAATGAAGATGGGACCACAGTGAATTTGATCTTGTGACAATGAGAGTGGGCATAACTTCAACACAACAGAATCCCACCCAGTCAAAGTGCTGGTAGACAGTAAGGAAAACATGGAATAAGTGGTGGAAAAGAAAACCATCATTATTTAGTGTTCTTGGCCAGTTACACAAGCAGGGTCCCCAGTAGCTGCTAAAATTTACAGTAATTGTTTCCCATCCTTCCCCCTGTGCAGCCTCAGCTAAGATAAAGAACATCTGGAGTTTCACGTGGTGATGCCACTGAGGTCATATTCAAGTCAGATCATTTTCTTTAATGTTCCCCATCCTCAGTGTCTCCTAGAATTTTTGTTCTCCAGATATTGAGTCCCTGGCTCTATTCTTGATATTTCTTTATATTTTCTGTTTTAATTCCCAAGTTTTGGGTTCTAGGAGGATAACATTTGGCCTGATTTCTAGTATAGTTTTCTGAAGTATCCACTGTGATATTCATTTTATTTTGTCTTGTGGGAAACATGATTTCCAAGATCTCTTCCTTCATTTGTAGAATTTTCTTTCCTCATGGCTGTTTTCTTTTATTTTTATGAATGTGATAGCCTCTCCCATCGCATGGCAACTGTGAATTTAATGCTTTTGAAGTTGTTCCTGTTTCCTGGCCACTCAGCTGGATTCTCTTCAAACTGCTGATCTGTTTATTTTACAAAGAGAAATTGAGGTCAGTGGTTTGAGGACTGTATATCAGAATCACTTGGCAAGCAGTTTCAAAATATACATTCCCAGTTTAACTCTCCCTCCTTCAATGCTGCTGCTCCCGGTCCCAGGGAAAGTGTAACAGTCTCCAAGAACTGTGTCTAGAGAAGAGTCTTCGAAAATAAAACACCTACCCAGGTGATTCTGGCACGCTTCCTCACCCCACAGTGAAAAATAGCAAACTGATATGAACTGTACACAGATGGTGTGAACTTCCTCTGGGAACCCGGGTTATTAGTCGGTTAACATATTGACTTGCTATAATGTGTCATGTGTAGACATTCCGTGTTGGCAGCGGTAGCCCACAGGAGAAAACTTTCAGCAGTAGCAGGCCAGGAGAGCTAGTGGAGTCTTAGAGGTGGCTGTTTAATCAGCTTATTATTATGCCACATTGCTTGGTCTTCAGATAGCATTCAGTAAATATTTACTCTGGAAGGAATGAGAAGATCAGAGCACTAGTTGCCAAGAAGAGTCAGGAAAGCACTGGCTTGGAGGCTGTGAGCATCCAAGAACCCACTGCTGTGCTGCCAACTCTTCCCTTCCACACTGGCTACGGCACCTGCAGCCAACCACAGTCCTGGCCCCTCTTCTCTCCATGGTCCTGTTGCACAGCTTCTGGCTCCACTGCAGACAGGCTCTGGGTTTGCTTGTGTGATGTCACGAGTAGGAGCTAGAGTCAGCAGGCCAGAGTACAGAGGATGGTCACCTGGTTCCTAATGTTTTTGTAGGTTAGTTGTAGGTACCTCTCTCTGACATGTTTCAAGCATTTGTTCCAGAAATGCTGGCAGTTTCCAGAAATGCCATTGAAAAAAAACTCCATCCATCCACTTACTTCTATGTGATTAGTTATCTCCTCTCCTTGTGCTGACTTGCAGGTTTGCTGTCTCTGCCAAGCACGTCCATCACTCTGAACCTATTTACTCTCATCTGAAATGTTGCAAAATGCCTGCCTGGCCTATAGATAATAACTGTTATTTCCTCAAGTTACTACAATGTTTACCTTTAATGTAATTTTTGTCATTTCAAAAGAACCCTTGAGCTCTAGTCTTTATCTTGAACACTGATTTTTCTATGTAAATTTCTACATCTAAGTCAGGAGATGCAGGCTTGCAGACTGTAGGGCAAATGCAATTACAGATATATTTTCTGACCACCTCAATATTACTAATGGTATAAAACATTTGGGTGAAAGATGAGAAGCATAGTGCAGAGGACATGACTGATGTTCATCAGTATTGAGTCCCTTTCCTCTCCTGGTCATCAAGGTGACCATCTATGCCTCTTGCAGTTGGAAAAGGCCATGGGACTTGTTTACATCAATGAAATGTGAGACGTTAACTACATCCCTCTCTGCCTATTCTCCAGCCTGTGTCCCTGCAGCAGCAACTACAGGAACCACCCATCTCAGATGGTGCAGTCACAGGATGGTAAGACACAGTCAACCTGAATTCTGGAGTGACTGTAGGCCCATGTGAATCGACCTTTGATGTGTTAAAGACTTTGAAACTGTTTTTGAGTACAACACAACAATTCTTTCTGATTATTTTGTATTTGGGTTTTCTTTTTTCCCCGCATAATACATCAGCATTTTTCCATGCCTCTAATATTCATCCTTGGAAGGAAAGTTATGACCAACCTAGATAGCATATTAAAAAGCAGAGACATTACTTTGCCGACTAAGGTCCATCTAGTCAAGGCTATGGTTTTTCCAGTGGTCATGTATGGATGTGAGAGTTGGACTGTGAAGAAAGCTGAGCGCTGAAGAATTGATGCTTTTGAACTGTGGTGTTGGAGAAGACTCTTGAGAGTCCCTTGGACTGCAAGGAGATCCAATCAGCCCATTCTAAAGGAGATCAGTTCTGGGTGTTCTTTGAAAGGAATGATGCTAAAGCTGAAACTCTAGTACTTTGGCCACCTCATGCGAAGAGCTGACTCATTGGAAAAGACTCTGATGCTGGGAGGGATTGGGGGCAGGAGAAGAAGGGGACGACAGAGGATGAGATGGCTGGATGGCATCACTGACTTGATGGCCGTGAGTTTGAGTGAACTCCAGGAGTTGGTGATGGACAGGGAGGCCTGGCGTGCTGCAATTCATGGGATTGCAAAGGGTTGGACACGACTGAGAGACTGAACTGAGCATTCATCTAAGAACAAGATTTTTAATGGCTGCAGAATATTTCATCATAGGTTTGTATGCCACAAATTTTTTGAACTAATCCCCTATCACTGAACATCTAGTCAGAAGCCTTTTTAGAAACTAACATTTTGATGAGCTTTATTCTGTTTGGTATTGGTTCTGTATCAAATTGCACTAATGCTATTCTTATAATTAGTGTTAAACATTGCAGCAAGTAAAAGAAAACTTCATGTTAACAGGTATAAAAATACATAGACTGTTTAAAGATAGCATGATTGTTTACATAGGAAATCCCAAGGAATCTGACAAAACAACTAGAATAAGTGAATTTAGCAAGACTAATCATATAAACACTCATGAAAGTCATCATATAAACACTCATGAAATTCAAAGTGTTAGTTGCTCATTCATGCCACCCCATGGACTGTAGCCTAACAGGTTCCTCTGTCCAGAGGATTTTCTAGGCAAAAATACTGGAGTGAGTGGCCATTCCCTTCTCCACGGGATCTTCCTGACCCAGGGATTGAACTGGGGTCTCCTGCATTACAGGCAGATTCTTTACCATCTGAGCTACCAGGGAAGCCCCTATAAATATGTATAAATTGGTTGTATTATATATACTAGTGTGTAAATGATTGAAAAATGTAAATAAAATCAATTTATAATAGCAACCAAAAAACCCCCACATGACTACAATTTAGTTTATAAATAAAAGACACACAATACAGGGATGAAATTCAAGATAGAGAAGGACTTGAGCTCACCTCCTCTCCTGGAAGCACCAAAATCACAATGAATAACCACAGACAAAGAAGTCTCAAATCTATCAAAAAAGATATTCCACCCACAAAGGCAAAGAGAAAACCATAACAAGAGGGTAGGAGGGGTACTTTAGCAAGATAATCAAGTCCCACCAACTGGAAAATAATTATATTGTAGAGTTCCTTTCACAGGAGTGAGACTTCTGAGTCCCATATCAGGCTCCCCAGTCTGGGGGTCTGGTATTGTGAGGAGAGGAGGAACCCCCAGACCATTTAGCTTTGAGGGTCAGCAGGACTTGAGTGAGGAAACAGACTGCACCTGAGGAGACTGACTGTATTCTTGGAGGGTACAAACAAGATTTGACATGCACTGGGATGCAACAAAGGCGGTTCTAAGAGGGAAGTTATAGCAATACAATCTTTTCTCAGGAAAGAAGAAAAATCTCAATTAAAAACCTAACTACACCTTAAGCAGCTAGAGAAAGAAGAACAGACAAAACTCAAAGTTAGATAAGATGAAATTATAAAGATCAGAGCAGAAATAAATGAAAGCGTCAAAGAGCAATAGAAAAGATCAATGAAACTAACTAAAGTCGGTTCTTTGAAAAAGACCCAAAAAATGACGGACCTTTACCTGGACTCAAGAAAAAGGGAGAGAGGGCTCAAATTAATAAAACTGGAATTGAAAAAGAAGTTACAATGGGCATCACAAAAATACTAAGGATCATAAGAGACTACTGCAAGCAACTACATGCCAATTAAATGAACAGCCTCAAAGAAGTAGAATGTCGTGCCTAAGAATTTGTCCAAGACTGAACCAGGAAGAAACAGAAAAATTGAACAAGCCAGTCAGAAGTACTGAAATTGAAAACTGTGATTTAAACTCTTCCAACAGAGAAAAGTACAGGACCAGATAGCTTCACAGGTGAATTCTATCAAACATATAAAGAAGAGTTAATACCTATCCTGAAACAATTCCAAAAAACTGCAGAGGAAAGAACACTGAAAAACTCATTCTGTGAGCCCCATCACCCAGATACCAAAATCAGACAAAGATACCACAAAAAGAAAACTACAGTCCAGTATCTCTGATGAGCACAGATGCAAAAATCCTCAACAAAATACTGGCAATCCAAATCCAACAATACTTTAAAAGGATCATACACCATGATCAAGTGGAATTTATCCCAGGGATGCAAGGATTCTTCAATATATGCAAACCAATGTGATACAACACATTAACAAATTGAAAAATAAAAACTATATGATCCTCTCAATAGATGCAGAAAAAAGCTTTTGACAAAATCCAATACCATTTATTTAAAAAAATAACCTCCCCAGAATGTGGGACTAGAGAGAACCTACCTCAATATAACTTAAAGCCATGTGTGACAGACAGACAACTGGCATCATACACAACGGTGAAAAGCTAAAAGCATTTCCAAGAACAGAAACAAGACAAGAATGTCCACTCTTGTCACTTTCATTCTAGATTTTCAAGTCCTAGCCATGGTAATCCAGAGAAGGCAATGGCACCCCACTCCAGTACTCTTGCCTGGAAAATACCATGGACGGAGGAGCCTGGTGGGCTGCAGTCCATGGGGTCGCTAAGAGTCGGACATGACTGAGCGACTTCACTTTCACTTTTCACTTTCATGCTTTGGAGAAGGAAATGGCAACCCACTCCAGTGTTCTTGCCTAGAGAATCCCAGGGGCGGGGTAGCCTGGTGGGCTGCCGTCTATGGGGTCTCACAGAGTCGGACACGACTGAAGCGACTTAGCAGCAGCAGCAGCAGCAGCAACCATGGTAATCAGAAGAAAAAGAAAAAAGGAGAGTCCAAATTGAAAGAGAAGTAGAACTGTCGCTATTTGCAGTTGACGTGATACTATACCTAGAAAATTCTAAAGGTGCCACCAGAAAACTATTAGGGTTCATCAATGGATTTGGTAAGGTTGCAGGATACAAAATTAATACACAGAAATCTTTGCATTTCTATACACTAACAATAAAATATCAGAAAGATATTAAGAATCCCATTTACCATCATACTGAAAATAAAACACCTAGGACTAAACCTACCAAAAGAGGCAAGAGATACGTCCTCAGAAAACTGTAAGACATTGATGAAAGAAATCAAAGATGACACAAACCGATAGAGAGACACACCATGTTCTTGGATTGGAAGAAGCAATACTATCAAAATGACTATACTACCCAAAGCAATCTACAGATTCAGTGAAATTCCTATCAAATTACCTACGGCATTTTTCACAGGGCTGGAAAAAAAAAACTACCATTTGTATGACAGAGGCCCCAAATAACCAAAGCAATATTGAGAAAGAAAAATGGAGCTGGAGGAATCAGATTCCCTAACTTCAGACAATTCTACAAAGTTACCGTAATTGTAATGGTATGATACTGGCACAAAGAAAGGCTTATAGATCAACAGAACAAGATAGAAAGCCCAGAAATAAACACATGGTCAATTAATCTGCAACAAAGAAGAGAAGACTATTCAATGGAGAAAAGACAGTCTCTTCAATAAGTGGTGCTGGGAAAACTAGAGAGTTACATATAAAAGAATGAATTCAGAACACTCTCTAACACTGTATGAAAATAAACTCAAAATGAATTAAAGATCTAAATGCAAGGCCAGACACCATAAAACTCTTCAAAGAAAAACATAGGCAGAACACTCTTTGACATAAATCACAGTAATATCTTTTTGGATTCACCTCCTAGAGTAATAGAAATAAAAGCAAAAACAAATGGGACCTAATTAAAACTCAAAGTCTTTTGGATAGCAAAGGAAACCATGGGCAAAACAAAAAGACAACACAGAGAATGGGAGGAAATATTTGCAAATGAAGTGACCAACACAGGGTTAATTTCCAAAATTTACAAATAATCCACACAGCTCAAACAACCCAATCAAAAAAATGTCCATATTCAAATAGACATTTCTCTAAAGACACATAGATGGCCAGAAATCATGTGAAAAAAAATGCTCAACATCACTAATTATTAGAGAAATACAATTCACAGCTACAATGAATATCACCTTACACAGGTCAGAATGGCCATCAAAAAGTTCACAAATAATAAATGCTAGAGAAGATGTGGAGGAAAAAGAACCCTTATGCACTATAAATTGGTACAACTATTATGGAGAACAGTGTGGCGGTTTCTTAAAAAACTGAAAACAGGACTTCCCTGGTGGTGCAGTGGCAAAGAATTCACCTGCCAATGCAGGGGATATGGCTTCAGCCCCTGGCCTGGGAAGATTCCACATGCTGTGAAGCAACTAAGCCCGTGTGCCGTGAATACTGAGCCTATGCTCTAGTGCCTGCTGAGTCACAGCTGCCAAGCCTGCGTGCTGCAACTACTGAAGGCCTCACACTCTAGAACCTGTGGGCCACAGTACTGAGCCCATGGTCCCTAGAACCTGTGCTCCACAAGAAGACACACCATCACAATGAGAAGCCCACGTATCACAATGAAGACCCAGTGTGTAGACAAAAATAAATAAACCACGAATAGAACTACCACGTGATCCAACCACCCCATTGGTATCTAGAGAAAACCATAATTGAAAAAGGTACCTGCACTCTGGTGTTCATTGCAGCACTATTTACAACAGCCAGGACACGGAAGCAAGCTAAGTGTCCATCAGCAGAGGAACGGATAAAGAAGGAGTGATGCAGATATACAGTGAACTACTACTCAGCCATGAGACAGAAAATACCACCATTTGCAGCAACATGGGTAGACCTACCAGAGATTACACTAAGCCCCGAAGACAAATATATGATATCACTTAAAAGTGGAATCTTAAAAAAAAAAAAAATTTGACCCAAAGAACTTATTTACAAAACATATCGTTTGAAAACAAACTTATGGTTACCAAAGGGGAAAACTGGGGTGGCGTGGGTAACAAATTAAGAATTTAGGATTAACATCTACATACTACTCTATGTGAAATGGACTTCCCTGGTGGCTCAGACGGTAAAGCGTCTGTCTACAAGGTGAGAGACCTGAGTTCGAGCCCTGGGTTGGGAAGATTCCCTGGAGAAGGTAATGGCAACCCACTCCAGTACTCTTGCCTTGAAAATCCTATGGGCGGAGGAGTTTGGTACAGGCTATTATCCATGGGGTCGCAAAGAGTCGGGCACGACTGAGCGACTTCACTTCACTTTCTGTGTAAAATAGATAATCAACTAGGATCCAATATATAACATGGGAAACTCTACTCAATAATCTGTAATAGGCTATATGGGAAACGAATCTGAAAGAATGGATATATGCGTATATATATGTACGTATATAAGTATCACTAAATCACTTTACTATACACCTGAAACACAACATTGTAAATGAACTATACCCCAATATAAAATAAAGACGCAGATGACCTCTATTTTAAAATTCTAAACCACTGCTGAGAGAAATTGAAAAGTAAAAAGGGAAGTAATACACCATTTTCCACTAATGGGAGTGAAACAGCTAAATATTCTTATGCAAAACAATGAATCTTGACCCCTTAGCTCACATCATGCATGCGTACATGCTAAGTTGCTTCAGTCGTGTCCGACTCATTGGGACCCCAAGGACCGTAGCCCACCAGGCTCCTCTGTCCATGGGCTTCTCCAGACAAGAATACTGGAGTACGTTGCCATGCCTTCCTCCAGGGGATCTTCCCAACCCAGGAGTCTCCTATGTCACCTGCATTGGCAGGCAGGTTCTTTACCATTCACACCACCTGGGAAGACCCCACCTCACACCATACCCAAATACTAATTCTAGATGCAACATAAACCCAACTGAAAAAACTAAAATTATAAAGTGTCTTGGAAAACCTTAGAATATCTCTGCAACCTGTGGATAGGCAGAAGTTTGGATGGGTGTGACACGGTGAGCAATAATTGTGAGAAAATTTGATAAACGAGACTTTATCAGAAACTTTTTATATCAAGACATAAATAGTAAAATTTATGGACAAGCCATAATACTATTTATGTCTTGATATAAAGACAACAATTTACAAAGTCAATAACATTAAGTAAAACCACCATATAAATAAATGGGAAAACTGAACAAATACTTCACAAAGGAAAAGACATGTATGGCTAAAAAGCATATAGAAAATGTTTGACATCATTAACTATCAGTTAAGTGCAAAGCAAACCAGAGTAGCAACCACTGTACATTCCCCAGGGGCCTCCCTGGTGGATCAGTTGGTAATCTGGCTGCAATGCAGGAGACCTGGGTTTGATCCTGGGTTGGGAAGCTCCCCTGCAGAAGGAAATGGTTTCCCCTTTTTGCCTGGGAAACTCCATGGATAAAGGAGCCTGACGGGCTACAGTCCATGGGCCACAAGAGTCAGACATGACTTGGCAACTAAACCAGCACATGCATTCACCAGAGGGCTTCCCAGGTGGCCTAGTGGTAAAGAACCCACCTGCCGATGTAGGAGACATTAGAGGCTTGGGTTCGATCCCTGGGTTGGGAAGATCCCCTAAAGGAGGGCATGGCAACCCACTCCAGTATTCTTGCCTGGAGAATCCCATGGACAGAGGAGTCTGGCAGGCTGTAGTCCATAGGGTCACAAACAGTCCAACACAACTGAAGGGACTTAGCACACACACACATACATTCACTAGAGTAGCTAAAATTTAAAAAGACTAATAATCACAAATATCGGTAAAGATGCAGAGAAAACTTAGAAATTTTTAAAAGTTGTGGAGCAACTGGAACCTGTATATATTGTTGGTAGGAATGTAAAATAGTGCAATACTCTTGGCCCCTTTATCTTCTCCATCCTAACTGGTTTCAAGAATTTAATACCCTTCATTTGCTTATGACTCTCAAACTTCTATCTCTAGCCCAGACTCTTACCCAAGCTCCAGCGTAGTACCCAACTCCTACAGTCAGGCCTTCACCTTAATGTCTAGTTGATACCTCACACACAACATGTACAAAAACAAATTCCCGATCCTCCCCCCCAAAGTCTAATTTCACCTCTGCTTCTCCTTAGTGACACCAGCTCTATGCTCCAGGTGCTGAGTCCAAAAAAATATAGTCATCCTCCTCTTTTCCTTATACCCAATCTATCAGGAAACTGAGCTAATTCTACCTCCAGGTTGTGCCTGGAACTTGATCACTTCCCAATGCCTCCTGCCACCACCCTGGCTCAGATCACAGCTATACCTTTCCAGCTGGTTCCCTTGCTGCATTTGCCCCCAGCCATCAGGGCTATCAAAGGAATCCCTTTAAAATGTAAATCAGATGTTATCACTTGTCTGCTCAGAACACGTTATGGCTCCCTACTTGCCCTAGAGTAAAGTCTGAAGACAGCCAGTGGCCTGTAAGACTTGGTGTGATCCCCTGTGGTCCTCACATGCCCCTTGGCTGACTCCAGCCACGCCAGCCTCTTGGGGGTCCCTGGAGTGTGTTAGGCATTCTCTGGACTTGAGGTTTCTCACTAGTTGTTTATTCTGCCCCCAAACCCTTTGTCCAGATCTTTCACAAGAAAAAAGCTCTCTTCTTCCTTCAAGTCTTTGAAGGAAGCAAGAGCACTGGCACCAGCAATTGTGTTAATACCTAGACCAGTACGTGCTCAGTTGGTAAATAAATGAGGCATACAGAACTGTCTGATCACACCTCCATAAATTCTCTAACCAGCTACATGCGATACCCTTGGTACATTTTCTTCCTCCAACAAAAACAGATTTGTCTTCAGATCAACATAGGATTACCCAAAGAGTTTTTAACTTTATTCCCCCAACCAGTCTGAAGTGTAATCAAGACCCAGGAGATGAGGAGAGGTGGACTAAGTTGAAAAAGAAATCCCATTTAAATCTATTCCTAAGTCAGAGAATTGCAGTCAGGTAGGCTCTGTACCCAGGAACACAGAACCAGAGACCAGTGTCACTCAGATACATGGTAAGGATCCCAAGAGTCATCTTTATTTACTTAGAATGAAAACAAAACTGAAAACAAAACCCAACACCAATTAAAACAAAAAATAGGTCATCTCTCCTTAATTGCTGCTCCGTTTCTAAGTAATTAAGTTTCAGTCTTAATATTCAGCTTCTTCCCTCCAGACCTTGTGGCCTTACTTTTCTTCTCAAGGATTTGTTGAAAGCAAAAGTAACCATCGCAACCAACTGTTGCACAAAAAGGATTAACTTCACTGCCAATCAAGAGACAAATTGCTGCCCCTGAGATTTGCCACTTATCACAAAGAGCCAAGAATCAAGGTACAACAGAATAGGTAGCATCTTTGAGCCTCCTAAGAATCCTCTGCTTTTTGCTGCCACTGCACAGTCATCAACGGTCAGGGATCAAGTCCCAGAGCACGTGCATGACTGGAAACCCAGAGGTGGTGCTCCAGTGATGAGCTTCCTATGGTCCTGGGAGTTTCAGTGCACGTAGCCGGCAGACTACGGGACTGGCAGCTACGTGCAGTCTCAACCCCCAGGTCAGGAAGATCCCCTGGAGAAGGAAATGGGAACTCACTTCAGTATTCTTGCCTGGAAAATCCCATGGACAGAGGAGCCTGGCGGGCTACAGTCCATGGGGTCGCAGAGTCAGATACAACTGAGCAACTAACACTTTCACATTCAGCCAGCTTCTGCATAATTAAGAGGGGGTGACTCTCAAACACAGCCCCTAGCACCTATTCATTGGTCAGCTTTTACATGTAACACAATTGCTTTTGCATTTGCAATCACTTGCAGTCAAGGGAGGAACAATGGAATCAGCGAGGGTCTAGATTTAGATCATAGCATGAGCCTGATGAGCCAACATCAGTTAGCTACTGACTACACCATTTATGCTATCAGAGTCGGAACAGAAAAACAAAGGAGTTCTGGTGGCATATATGATACAGAGGTCAGGAAGTCTGGAGAAGCCATGAGACCATTTATTATTGCTGGTGCTGCTGTTAATTCATTAATTAAGTGATTTGTGTTGAGTCATCTTTCCAGAGCTTTCCTGGTAGCTCAGACAGTGAAGAATCTACCTGCAAGGCAGGGAGACCCAGTCACGCAGGAGATTCGGTAATGCAGGAGACTCGGGTTCAATCCCTGGGTGGGAAAGATCCCCTGAAGGAGGAAATTGCTTCCCACTCCAGTATTCTTGCTTGGAGAATCCCACGGACAGAAGAGTCTGATTATAGTCCATGGGGTTGCAAAGAGTTGAACACGACTGAGCAACTAACAGGTGAGCAAGCAATCTTTCCAGTATCGTGAAGCTAAGTATCAGTCCATTTTGCTGGTTTCCCAGGCAAGGTCAAGTTAAGTGTGTGGATATGAATAACTTATATCATACCATATAGACTACTCAAATTAAATTAAAAGCCTCTTTTCTAAGACTCTAGCTCATATAAGAATAACTCCATCCCAGCACTCTACTCCTTGCTCTCAATGTCAGATCTCTTACAATATTATAAAGACAGAAAACCAAAGGATTTTATGAAAATCTCTTTTGAGTACCCTCATATCCCATGGAGTACTGGTCTGGGTGAAACATTGCTTTCTGTTGTAGATAATATAGCAATTTAGCAAAACCCAGTAAATCAAACTCATTCCAAAAGTAAAATATTCCTGATCCATCTTAGCCTTCCTACCTAAGCTGACACATTTGCTCATGAAAATTACTTGAGATATCTTTACATTGAGAGGTGGAAACTATTCTTTACTCTTTAGCAGTTCCTAAAAGCAAGTAATACTTGAATTTGTTCCTCCCGAGAATGAAGGGGCGATGAAGAGAGGGGTGAGGGGAGGCTCAAGGAGGTGTTAACAGTAAGAGCAAGAAAGAATCTAAGGAACTGATTTCTTATCAACAGCTGCTATTGAAAAGGAGCATATCTTTCTGCACTGTTGTACTCTTAACCACTTACTGGCTGGCATCTGGTCAATCTTAGGATTCAAGTAGCACATGTGGCCATGGGCAGCAAACCCTTGAACTGCTGCAATGCCAGGCCATGTTCGAGCTGGTTCATGGGAATGTCATGGAGAAAAACGCAGTTTCTATGTCATGGCAGAGGTAGTTCTCTAGTCCAGATGACAAGGGTCTCACATCTCTCCCACCATCACGATTGGTTCAAGAGACATACAGTTCAGCATACAGGTGTGAGACCCACTCAGAACAGTTGTCATTGCTGGGTAATCAGCAGATATAGCCAAAACAAGCTAAAGAAGAGGGTATAAACCCTTCCAGAAACCCCATTAGTAAAAACACCTATGTAAGGTGTGGATACTGAGCAGTTTGGGATGGAAATTAATTCTCTCCAACTGATGCTGGTTAATCCAGAGCAACCAGTGTGAGTGTGAAGTTTATGTGGGTTGGGGATGATATGTGAGACTTAGAAAATTAAAGATGATCCAAACTGGCTCAGAGGTATTTTTTTCCTCCTATGTTTCTTTACATGATTTCTTCTGGGAAGAGTGCCTCTCGCCTCATTAGGTCTTTCTATAATCCACCCACCATAACAATCCTCCGTAAAAACAAGTGTCCTCTCTATGCCACGGGGACACCGCGCGTGAGGCTATGCGTGCCCCACATCTGTGATTTCCTCATGTGTACTCAGTCGCTCAGTCGTGTCTGACTCTTTGTGACCCCATGGACTATAGCCCACCAGGCTCCTCTGTCTATGGAATTTCCGGGCAAGAATACTGGCTACTGCTGCTGCTAAGTTGCTTCAGTCATGTCCGACTCTGTGTGGCCCCATAGACAGCAGCCCACCAGGCTCCCCTGTCCCTGGGATTCTCCAGGCAAGAACACTGGTGTGGGTTGCCACTTCCTTCTCCAATGCATGGAAGTGAAAAGTGAAAGTGAAGTCATTCAGTCGTGTCCGACTCTTAGCGACACCATGGACTGCAGCCCACCAGGCTCCTCTGTCCATGGGATTTTCCAGGCAAGAATACTGGAGTGGGGTGCATTCCCTGCTCCAGGAGATCTTCCCAACTCAGGGATAGAACCTGAGTCTCCTGCATCTCCTGCATTGGCAGGCGGATTCCTTACCACTGTGCCACTTGAGAAGTCCATAATTTCCTGCTGCCTGTTCAGATCTTCCCTCTCCTTTAAAGCTCAGTTGAAGAACATTCTATATGAAGACATTCACAAAGCCATCTATGGTTCAAGAAGTCATCTATAGATGACTCCAGCCCCAAAGATATCACTCATCTCTGAATTTACACGCCACTAATTTTCCATTTTATTACACATTATTTGATACTGTAAGGCTACCCACAGTGTATTCCTCAATAAAACCATACCCAAAGTCAGAAATTGAAACTTTGACTTTCTTGTTTGCCCCACCATTCCTGGCACAGGCATGGACATATGGTAGACAGAGAAAGAGCAGCTGGGTTGTTCAAGAGTTGAAAACCAGCACACAGATAAAAAGAAAAGTTAGACCGGATAAACCTTAACAAAAATGTCTAAATTACATGCTGATCCAAAATTATATTATCTGAAAAAAACAAGGCAAATATATTTTCTAGCCATTTGGAAGCCAGTGATGGATTAAAAAAAATTCTCAGCAATGGCCGCAAATTGCAAAGACAACATAGTTATGGGAAAGAGTGAGGGAGGGAAGGAGGGAAGGCAAGATTTTATTTCAAACTGACCTTTATAAAACATTCAAAGGGTGCAGGGGGAAAGTTAAGGATGACAGACAGCGAGCCGGGGGCTGCCTTACAGAGTAAAAGGCTGAGAAGGAAAACAAGCGCTAATTGTGAGGGAAGGAGAAAATGAAAGGGCATCACGTGAAGGACAGGCGGTGAGAGCCCTGTGCACGGGGCCATGAGAACTACATCCCGCTCTGACAGCCTTCCTCACCAAAGATGTAGACAAATTGGAAACCAGGCCCAGGTGAACAGAAGCATCCGATGGCTAGGAAATTCGCAAAGCATACTCTGGAACATGGAAACGTAGTTACGAAAGCTCTCATGGCTCCCGCGCATCACTCTGAACCAAACCATGCTCCTCCACTTCCTAGAAGCACAGTATTTTAACAGATATGATGTGCCTGGAACGTGACCCACCTGACTCCTACACTGCACACCAGCCTAACAATGCTAGCGTGTTACTATCATTGTATAGGTGAGGATACGAAGGTTCAGAGGATTAAAGCTAGTTACCTATTCACCCATTCAACAAGGATTTTTTTCCCCCAAATGTTAAACTTTGTTTTATGTTTTGTGTTAATTGGCTATAGCTAATTAACAATGTTGTGGTAGTTTCAGGCAAACCATGAAGGGTTTCAGTCATACATATACTTGTATCCATTCTCCCTGAACTCCGCCCCCATCCAGATTGGCATGTAACATTGCGTAGAGTTCCGCGTGCTATGCAGTAGGTCCTGGTTGGTTATTTCCAAGTCTATGAATGTCTTTCTTCCATGAGGATGTACTGCTGCCTCACTCTATGCTAGGAGCAGAGTACTAAGTGGAGATCAGGGCAGCAATGTCTGCCCTCATGGCGTTTACACCCAAAGCTCATGGTCATAGAGCCGGAGAGTGTAGATACAATTTGGACTCTGATTCTAAATCCCATAGTCTCTTTTTCTCTTCTACCTCAACAAAGAAAGCCTACAAATGGTTCTCTTTTCAGACCTGTCAAAACCACCTAACAATGTCGTTAAAAAAACTTTTTGTCTCAACACTTATTGAAAAGACTGTTAAAACTACCAGAGGGAATATGAAAGTGTGTGGGAAATCTGGAAGGAAAACTTTTCTTACCTCTTATATTACTAAAGCAATGCATAGAAGACTTCTATGGTAGATTGAGAAAAGAGGGGGGCTCCCCCTTCTGTGAAAAACAGGAATTGTGGGAAAGGGTTATCAAAAAATTATAAAACTGAGCTCGAAAACGAAACAAGAAAAGGAAAATCTGAGATTCCAGAAATAAAGAACCTTCAGGCTAAGTGTCCGCAGTTAGGGGAGTTCATGGACTATGGCTCTCATGGGTACTGAAACCAAACAAATTCTAGGGGTTAGGGTTTTGAAATCCACATGAGTTGTCAAACTTAGGAGCTGCGGAGCTAGGTATAAGGCCCTGAATCTGGAGTTATAAGAGCTACTTCCGTCTCCCAGAAGACAAAACATCACCCAGAGTCTTGAGAAAGGGACAAGGAAACTTGTCCTCCTGGGTCCAGGGATAAATAAAAATAAGTCAACTCTAAGAAATGGAAATTCAGAAACAACAAATCTGTAGTCCAAAATTGAGCCAGATGATGAAAAAATCCCAAGCTGAGAAAGGAATACAAAGCTAGTCCTGAATTAGTGAAAACTCCTAGAACACTTGCTAAAGCAAACCCCAAATTCTACTCCATGGACACTTCTACAGCCCATTACAGATGCGAAAGCCCCTAGCAGAGGTAAATTCACAATAATACGTAAATCCAATGAGAATATGAAATGCAATGAGAGTGGGTCTGCAAACATATCAATTGAAGAGTTGGAGCTAGTGCGACAATTTGAGAGGGGCTAAAAGATGAGCAAAAGAATGAAGGAGATGGAAGCAATAGGAACTATAATGAATAGGTCAGAATTTTTGGAAAGACGTATTCTAAGGAGAATTAGGAGGGGCTTTTAGAAACTGAAAATTTAGTCATTGAAATTGAAAACCCCAATGCACATTCAGTAAGCAAATTAGATAGATGTAGCTGATAGAGAAAAGTCAGTCAGCCAGAAGAAAGCACCAAAGACATACTCTAAATACTGTAGAGAGAGAGAGAGATGGACTTTATTAAATAACTATTGGAATATATGAATAGAATAAGAATATATGGAATATATGAAGAATAGAACATCTATGATGTCAGATCTAGAAATAGACATTGAAAACAGAGTTTATTAAAGAAAAATAGTTGAAAACTATTTCCAATATGGGTTCTTACTTTGGAGAACACAGAGAATCAAAAGAATATAGAAACATTAATTCCAGCAACATTATAGTGAAAGTACAAAACACTTAAGGAAAAAAATCTTGAAAATTAAAGAAGGAAAAAAGGCACAAATCACCTACAGAGGAATGACAATCAGGCCGACACCATATTTCATACTTGCATCAGTAGATGCCAGAATTGTATCCCCAACAGCTAGGGGAACCTATCAACCTAGAATTTTCTACCTAGCTAATCTTCAATTATGTTACTTAGCATGGAAGATGGTAGCCACTAGTCTAATGTGACTCGAGCACTTTAAATGTAGCTAACCCAAACTCAGGTGCACCATAAGTGTAAAATTCACTCTGGTTTTCAAAGACTTAAGAAAACAAGAATGAGAAACCTCTTAATTTTTACACTGATTGCATGTTGAAACAATAGTATTTTGGATATACTGAGTTAAATAAAATGCATTAACATTTAATACATCTTTTTAAAAACTTTAAAAATCAGTCCTACTAATCTCTGCCCAGTAACTGAAATTCACCACCTTCCCCGAACTTCAGGCTATTTTTCACTTAATCTCTTAGTTGTCTCCTTGGCTACTCTGTACTTTAGAACTTTCTTGTTTTCAAATAACACATTTTACCCATGTCTCTCCTCACCAAAATGAATGTAAACTCCATAGAGTCTATATCGGCCACGTTCACCTCATATGCATGGTGTATCAGGGACTCTGTCTTGGTTGTAATCGGGAATGTATACTTCAACAAAGGGTGGCATGTTTTGAATATGCCTGTATTGAAGCTGCCTATTTGACCTTGGGGAAAGTCACTTAACTTTTCTGAGCTTTTCTTTATTTAAGCCATTGAAAGAGAAGGCTGTTAACTCATAGTTCCCTTAGAAATGAGCAGCATGACACTCAATCCACATGGACCAGTGGACCAGTGCCCATCAGGAGAAAAAACAGCAGTGAAGGGAAAGTATAAACCACAACCGTTATTGAAATTTCCATGGAAAAAGCAAAGCAGGGTAGAGTAAATATTCTAAGATGGGTTGGTTTGGGAGTTTCCTGGTAGTCCAGTAGTTGGGAATCTGCTTTCCAACTTGGGGGACACAGGTTTGATCCCCAGTTGGGGAACTAGGATCCCACATGCCACAGGACGACTAAACCCACTGGCCTCAACAAGAGAGGACAGCGTGCTGCAACTAACATCCAATGTAGATAGATAAGTAAATTAAAAAGATTCGTTAGTTTGAGTAACTCCAGTGAGCTCTGGGGCATAAGGGATGCTGCTGGTTATCTGACTCTGGGTGATTTAGCGCAGCAGAATACAGACTTATTTTGTGATAGTTGGGGATATGGATTCAAGATCAGTTGATGTGAATACAACAGGTGTATTGAAGGGCAAGTCATGTACACAATCTCTAGAATTAACTAGCCATAGGCAGCAGGAGGGGGCAGCTTCTTTCTAGCCAGCAAGCCCCGACTCCATCAAGATGTCAACACATCATAAAATGGTATGGATATAAACACAACCATAAAAACACATTATCAAGTTATCTCACCATCTCCAGGAGTTTACCCAAGTTCATGTCTATTGAATTGGTGATGCATCCAAACATCTCCTCCTCTGTTGCCTCTTCTCCTTCTGCCTTCAATCTTTTCCAACACCAGGGTCTTTCCAATGAGTCAGCTGTTCACTGGAATACTCCCTGACTAAGCCTATGATATAAACCACTCACAGTGGCTTGAGCAGAAAAGACCACCCTATTGTAAGGATACAGACCTATCCCAGGAGCCCTCAGTGAGCTGGGCCTAAGGAATGAACTGGATGGGGGAATGTCACGCAGATACTCTTTCCTCGGTTCCTCTTTGCTTCTCTTGCTTCCTCTACAGGCGGATGATCTGTTGCTTCAGTGCACACGAAAGGTTAAAGGTGCACCACTGTAGCTGACTGGCCTGGTGTGAACAAGGTACCCATCTCTAGTCTGATCAAGTGTTTCTAGGCAATGAGTCAATTATCCAAAATGGCTGCCAATGCCCTCTGCTCTGGGAGAGGAAGAGAGGTTAGGTTGAACAGTTCAAAAATGCTGGTTAAAATGCGGGCTAAATGACATTAAACAGAACACCTCAGGCCACAAAGTTAGTGTGCATTCTACATTTTAAAGAGGGCAATATATTATGCAGTGTTAACCCAACATTCAACTCCAAACACCTTTTTCTCCCAAAGATTTATGAAATATCATGTAACCAGCATCCTGTAGAAGACAACTGCCAAAGGGCAGAGGTTATGGCATTTTTTTTAATCATTTTTATTTATTTTCGGCCGTGCTGGGTCTTCATTCCTGGACCAGCTTTTCTCTAGTTGCGGGGAGTGGGGGCTACTTTCCACTGAAGTGCATGGGCTTCTCATTGCAATGGCTTCTTCTGTTGCAAAGTACTGGCTCTAGGGCACGTGGGCTTCAGCAGCTGCAACTCCCAGGCTCCACAGCACAGGCACAGTGTTTACGGCACGTGGGCTTAGTTGCTCCATAGCATGTGGGATCTTCCTGGTCCAGGGATCAAACCTGCATCTCCTGCATTAGCAGGTGGATTCTTTACCACTGAGTCACCAGGGAAGTCCTATGGCATCTTTTTTTCATTTCCAAAGTGCCTTGACCATTTGGCAGAGGTTCAGAAAACTTAGCTCCTCTGGTTTTATTTGTATGTCTTCTATAATGGATATATGGGGGCATTGAAGATCGAAATTATTTCATGAGAAACCACCCAAGAAGAAAGGAGCTGACTGGGGGATACTCTCCACTGAAGTGCATGGGCTTTTCATTGCAGCGGCTTCTCCTGTTGCAAAGTACCAGCTCTAGGGCACATCAGTTCAGTTCAGTCACTCAGTCGTGTCCGACTCTTTGCGACCCCATGAATCACAGCACGCCAGGCCTCCCTGTCCATCACCAACACCTGGAGTTCACTCAAACTCATGTCCATCAAGTCGGTGATGCCATCCAGCCATCTCATCCTCTGTTGTCCCCTTCTCCTCATGTCCCCAATCCCTCCCAGCATCAGAGTCTTTTCCAGTGAGTCAACTCTTTGCATGAGGTGGCCAAAGTACTGGAGCTTCAGCTTTGGCATCAGTCCTAGGGCACATAGGCTTCAGTAATTCCCTATCCAGAAGGCCCAGAAGTCTTAATATACAATCAAAGCTGGAGCTAGATCATTCCTCTGATAGAATTGTCTCACGTTCAAAGTCCCAGAAAGCTCAGTGACTGGCCTGACATTACACAGCAGGGTAGTAGCAAAGATGAAACCAGAACAAAAGTACCTCAAGGAGAGTAATTTGATAGGCTCTACAAGGGAGCTCACTGTTAAAATGGCTCATTGTGTTGACCTTGCAAACACAGAATAAAATCACAGTGACCCTTGAGACTGACCAAATCACCCAAACAATGTTCTGTTTTCTCACTGGCACCTACCTTCTCAAAGCTATGAGACCACCAGATTCCAGACCTCCGGCTACGTGACCACAGGACTCAACTACAGGCCAAAAATTAACCATCTCTTCAGAGAATTTTTCATTGGCAGAGTTTAAGAAAGACCCCATCAGAAAGGGAGAACACTGGTTCTCCTTAAGGGCCAGTCACGCTTTGTTTCCCTCTAATAAATTTCCTTTTTGCCTGACTTCCTGGCTCACTCTCTTTTTCTCTGCAGTTGCCTTACATAATTAACAGTAGGCCAACTTCAGATGTGTTCAAAGTAGAGGTTTGATTTTTCAAATATTTGCCAAGCCTGCACTGAGCTAATTGACACAGAAGTACTATAGAGGCACCTGGATTTTATGAAAAGAGGAGCAAGTATTTTACAAGTTCAAGGGCAAAAATCCATATTTGCCAGTCCAAGCTGTCCTCACGAGACTCCAGGATGGCACTTCACCTCCATTCTGACAGACACAGAGGCTGCCTATACTCAGAGTGAGATCACAAGGGGAGCCTCTCAGAGTACTTAATCCTTAACTTAAAACCTAATGATTATTCAGCCTGTTCAAGGGTTTTACTCTGTCATCAAAGTTTAAACCACTTCAGGGTTCTGCATGAAACAAAGCAGGAAATTGACTCAGGAGCCCTGGATCCAAGTGGAAATAAAGATGGGCCAGCAAGGAACTGACCCTACCTCTGTGCAAATGACCCCAGCTAGAGCTTTGCTGCAAGGGTTACTGAGTGAGTCCAGGCTCGCTCCGCTTGCCACACAATAGGCCAAGCAGTCTGGGAGATGCAAGCGATACGACTTTATTCAGAGAGCTGGCTGACGGAGAGAAGACGGCAGATTAATGTCTCAAAACAACCATCTTGTTGGGGCCTGGATATCAGATTCTTTTATGGGATTAGAGATGGGGGGAGTCGAGGAAACAAAGCAAAAGACCACGTAATTCTTACAAACATCTCCTGGAATGGCACTCCTCAGGCAGGGGAATGGGTTCAGTTCCTTCCTCCTACAATCTACAGGTGGAGAGTTATGAGCAAAGGCACTTTATTTTTTTACTTTACAATATTGTATTGGTTTTGCCATACATCAGCATGAATCTGCCATGGGTGTACACATGTTCCCCATCCTGAAACCCCCTCCCACCTCCCTCCCCATACCATGCCTCTGGGTCATCCCGGTGCACCAGCCCCAGGCATCCTGTATCATGCAACGAACCTGGACTGGCGATTCATTTCACATATGATATTATACATGTTTCAATGCCATTCTCCCAAAACATCCCACCCTCACCCTCTCCCACAGAGTCCAAAAGACTGTTCTATACATCTGTGTCTCTTTTGCTGTCTTGCATACAGGGTTATCTTTACCATCTTTCTAAATTCCATATATATGCATTAGTATACTATTTTGGTGTTTTTATTTCTGGCTTACTTCACTCTGTATAATAGGCTCTAGTTTCATCCACCTCATTAGAACTGATTCAAATGTATTCTTTTTTATGGCTGAGTAATACTCCATTGTGTATATGTACCACAGCTTTCTTATCCATTCGTCTGCACCGAGGAAACCAGAATTGAAAGAGATACGTGTACCCCAATGTTCATTGCAGCACTGTTTATGATAGCCAGGGCATGGAAGCAACAAAGGCACTTTAACAGTTGGGCAGATGGGGGTAAGGTTCCCTGAGTCAGGCTTTTATGTATGCTGTAATAACAAAAGTGGCCAAAAGCAAGGATTAAAGTCACAGAAACAGATCCAGTGCAGAGTCAAAATTAACCCTTCCTGGATAAAGAGGAATGCAGGCGACACATATCTCCAACAGCCCCAGAGCAAACACTGACACCCCTTGAAGCCCGCTCTTCCCACACCCCAGTGCTTATATTTATATCCAGTGTGGAAAAGAGTATGGCAAGAGTACCCCCCGTTTTGAACCATCATGTGTCAAGTACCTTAGAGTAGGGGTCCCCAGCCTCCAGATCTAATGCCTGATGATCTGAGGTAGACCTAGGATAATAATAGTGCCCAATCAATATAATGAGCTTGACTCATCCCCAGACCACCCCGGTTCCATGGAAAAGCTGTCTTTCACAAAACTGCTCCCTGGTGCCAAAAAGGTTGGGAACCGCTGCCTTAAGAGCTTGAAGATTTTGCTTGGCCCAAAGCCTGTGACAGAAACCATTTTAGACTCACCCCTGAAGACTTCTATCATGAAATGGGAAAGGATCAGTTAATGGAACACGCCCTTCAGAATGATGAAATGGAGAATGCTTTATAACCAAGCACCAGCCTTCCAGACAGTTAAGCAGTTAATATACACACACACCAGGGGATGGAAACGTTGCAGGAAATGGAAAGGTCTGGAGGATTAAAGCCACAGCAGCAAGACCCCCATAGAAAACGCAGCTGATGTTTGTTCTCAAAAGTCCATCAGCCTGAAAAAGTCCCCCCCTAAATCAGGATTAGCCCCCTCTCTCACCGGCCCTGCACCGTGCCCAGCAGAGCCATCAGAGGCTGTTTTGCTAGATGTTTGATTACGGCAAATGGTATAAGACAGAATCAACACTCAGTGACTTTTTTGCCAATTGACTGAAGTAAAAACACATCAGGTATCCTTGGAATTGATGAAAGAGTTTAAAATTATCTAGGGCTTCCCGGGTGTTTCTAGGGGTAAAGAACTCACCTACCAATACAAGAAATATAAGAGATGCGAGTTCCATCTCCAGGTTGGGAAGATCAGAGTAGGAAATGGCAACCCATTCCAGCATTCCTGCCTGGACAATCCCATGGACAGAGGAGCCTGGTGGACTATGGTCCATGGGGTCCCAGTGAGTCGGACACGACTGAAGTGACTTAACACGCGCATAACCAACCTAAGCAGATCCCCACTCTGCTCCAGCCACTCCTCTTGAAGGGAGAGGCAAGCCCATGGAGGTCTCCTCCCCCTGTCCACACATTAGATGTGTTTCAGGTTATCCCTTCCTAGAGAATTTTGTCTGTTCACGTGTCTTTCCTCTTTACTTGATATTCTCAGCATCGGTTGCAGCATCTCAACCCAAGAGCTGGATCAGCTGAGCATCGAGAAGCTTCATGACTCTCCATTCCCTCTCTCACTGTTTTGATTTAATCAGGGGCTTCCCTGGTGGCTCAAATGGTAAAGAATCTGCCTGCAGTGTGGGAGATCCGGGTTCAGTCAATCCCCTGGAGGGCGGCATGGCAACCCACTCCAGTACTCTTGCCTGGAGAATCCCCATGGACAGATGAGCCTGGCAGGCTATAGCCCATGGGGTCGCAAAGAGTCAGACACGACTGGGTGACTAAGCACAGCACAGCTACAGAATGACCTTTACTTTTGTTTATATAATTTTATTTCCTCCTAAGAAACAGTGGTTCATTATGAAGCACTCAGAAAACAAAAGTAGAGAGAAAATTCTCCTCCAAATCCATCATAACGCTACCAAGATAAAATTGACTAACCTTTATTTTTGTCTTTACACATTTACATGTATATAGACAACTAAGAGCTACTATTTATTTAGTACTTTGGTAAGGATTCAGACACATTCTCATTTAATTCTCACTGTAATTCTAGGTAGTAAATACAGCTTCTCACCATATAAGACTATACTGTATATGCAATTTTGCGGGGTCTTTTTTGCTTTTAACATTTAAAGTATTTTCCACTTTACTAAAACTTTTATGGTGATCATTTTTAATGATTTCATATTATTTTAGACATACTTTAAAAGGCTTTATTAAAGATTTGTTTTCAATTTGCTGTTTTATAAATAACACTATGATGAACACCTTCATGCCTGCTTTCTGTATTTAACACTATTTTTTAAGGATCTTTTCTCAGAGAGGGAACCACTAAGTCAAATGAGGAGTGTGTGCATGCTCAGTGGTATCCGACTTTTTGTGACCCCATGGATTGTAGCCCAGCACGCTCTTCTATCCATAGAGGTATCCAGGCAAGAATACTGGAGAGGGTTGCCGTTCCCTCCTCCAGGGGATCTTCCCAATCCAGGGATGGAAACTGAATCTGCTGCGTTGATAGATAGGTTCTTTACCACTGAGCCACCCGGGAAGCCCAAATGAATATATTTTTTAAAATTTTACTCAGTTATTTGCAGAACTGTTCCCTATGATTTAAAGCAATTCTATGTTATTCAAAGAATGTGATGATGTCATTATCACATAATGTTATCACATTATCACAATATCACAGAAGTTACTAACTATATTATCCTGCTAAGAGTGAAAGATCACTTGAAGAAATTGTAAAACATTTCATCCTAAAATTTTCATGCAAAACTAAAAATGCTACTTAATATAAATGAGTAAAAGCTTTTTCAAAGTGTGCTAATGTAATACAAACTATTTGCAGGTAATTTTGGTAAATCAAAGTATGTGTGTAGTCAATTCAGTTGTGTCCAACACTTTGCAACCATATGGACTGTAGCCCACCAGGCTCCTCTGTCCATGCGATTATCCAGGTAAGAATACTGGAGTGAGTTGCCATGCCCTCCTGCAGGGGATCTTCCTGTCCTAGGGATCAAACCTGTATCTTCTTACGCCTCCTGCACTGGCAGGCAGGTTCTTTACCACTAATGCCACCTGGGAAGCCCAAATAAAAGTATAAAACATTTAAAATTTAGCCACAGTCATACCCAGGGACGGTCAGATTTAAGCTTTCAGTGGGTTTCTCTCCATTCCTGAATAGAGAGATTAGATACATAGATAAAAGGGTATAATCCATTTTTATAATTAAATTCTGAAAGAGATGGGAATACCAGACCACCTGACCTGCCTCTTGAGAAATCTGTATGCAGGTCAGGAAGCAGCAGTTAGAACTGGACATGGAACAACAGACTGGTTCCAAATAGGAAAAGGAGTACGTCAAGGCTGTATATTGTCACCCTGCTTATTTAACTTCTATGCAGAGTACATCATGAGAAACGCTGGACTGGAAGAAGCAGAAGCTGGAATCAAGATTGCCGGGAGAAATATCAATAACCTCAGATATGCACATGACACCACCCTTATGGCAGAAGGTGAAGAGGAACTAAAAAGCCTCTTGATGAAAGTGAAAGTGGAGAGAGAAAAAGTTGGCTTAAAGCTCAACATTCAGAAAACGAAGATCATGGCATCTGGTCCCATCACTTCATGGGAAATAGATGGAGAAACAGTGGAAAGAGTGTTAGACTTTATTTTGGGGGGCTCCAAAATCACTGCAGATGGTGACTGCAGCCATGAAATTAAAAGACGCTTACTCCTTGGAAGAAAAGTTATGACCAACCTAGATAGCATATTCAAAAGCAGAGACATTACTTTGCTGACTAAGGTCTGTCTAGTCAAGGCTATGGTTTTTCCTGTGGTCATGTATGGATGTGAGGGTTGGACTGTGAAGAAAGCTGAGCGCCGAAGAATTGATTCTTTTGAACTGTGGTGTTGGAGAAGACTCTTGAGAGTCCCTTGGACTGCAAGGAGATCCAACCAATCCATTCTGAAGGAGATCAGTCCTGGGTGTTCTTTGGAAGGAATGATGCTCAAGCTGAAACTACAGTACTTTGGCCACCTCATGTGAAGAGTTGACTCATTGGAAAAGACTCTGATGCTGGGAGGGATTGGGGGAAGGAGGAGAAGGGGACGACCGAGGATGAGATGGCTGGATGCATCACTGACTCTATGGACATGAATTTGAGTGAACTCCAGGAGTTGGTGATGGACAGGGAGGCCTGGCGTGCTGCAATTCATGGGGTTGCAAAGAGTCGGACACGACTGAGCGGCTGAACTGAACTGACTGAATATTGCACAGTGTAGACCTCCCAAAGGATCTTGATGCTTCTACTCAAGCGCTTCCCAGGCATGATGAACATGCTCCGCAGCTTTTGGGGAGCTCATTGCAGGCTACCTAGCAGTGTCCACAGCTCTGGTTAGGCACCGACATCGAGGGCCCGTCCCTCACTACTAAAGCCCAGATCCCACCTGGAGGGAGCTCTCACTACTAAAGCCCAGATCCCACCTGGAGGGAGCTCTCACTACTAAAGCCCAGACCCCACCTGGAGGGAGCTCTCACTACTAAAGCCCAGACCCCACCTGGAGGGAGCTCTCACTACTAAAGCCCAGACCCCACCTGGAGGGAGCTCTCACTACTAAAGCCCAGACCCCACCTGGAGGGAGCTCTCACTACTAAAGCCCAGACCCCACCTGGAGGGAGCTCTCACTACTAAAGCCCAGACCCCACCTGGAGGGAGCTCTCACTACTAAAGCCCAGACCCCACCTGGAGGGAGCTCTCACTACTAAAGCCCAGATCCCACCTGGAGGGAGCTCTCACTACTAAAGCCCAGATCCCACCTGGAGGGAGCTTCTCTGGTCCCTGCCACTGCTGTGTCAGGCCAGATGGCTGAGCATTCGCTCTTGTATTAAACAAAATGCCCATCAGCTCTATGCTGACCCAGGGAAGGTGACAGATTTCAAGAAAATGAAACTTTGACCAGGGACAGACTCCTTTTGGCTGAGCAGCAGGAACTGGCTTTGATGACTAACTCGTCAAACCCATCAGATACAAGTGTGTGCGGCTGGAGGTATTTTTAGCAACCTGGCGCAGCTCGGGGAGGGCGGTAGGGAGTCTAGTGTGGTACTTAGGTTCAGTGACAAGCAGTGTAACCTACTGAAAGCACCTCCTGACCTCAGCTGGCGGGGGGAGAGGTCCCTTCATTTATTGCTGGTGGTCACAGCTTGCAGAAAGCATGCCGCTCCTGCTTATCCGCAGCCTCTGCTCACAGTGCTGGGCTGTCATCCCCATTTCAGAATGAGGAGATGCTGAGACTCAGGGAGATTCACCTTTGCCTGGTCTCCACAGGAGGTACACCTCACACCTATTTACCTCCGACTATGTATGCTAAATACATCCCGTATCTGGCGTTTACCCTCACAACACCCTTCCCCTTGTATTTACCTATCAGAAAGAAGGCTGCAGAGCCAACCAAACTGACGTGACTAAAGCCGGACCCTGGCTGTCTTCCAAACAATGCAAGAGGAAGAGATATGCACCTGTGGCTGAGTCATGTCGATATACAGCAAAATCCACGACAATGCTGTAAAGTAATTGTCCTCCAATTACAACAATTTTTTTAAAAAAGCAATCAAGATGCTGACACCTTTGTTCCTCATCACTGACTCCTGACTGTGACCCCTCATCTTATATAAGCCCCTGGACTCCTCATGAAAGAGGGCGCAGTTCTGGAGGCATGAACCTACTGTTTATCCCTCTCCACCAGCTGAGAAGTAAAGCCCCCTTTCTATTTCCTCTGAACTCTGTTTTTTTATTCAACTTCGGTGGGCAGAGAAAGCCAAGATTTTGGCCAGCAACAGGACCAAGACGAAAACAAGCTCTATCAACTGTAAAAGAACAGTGACTATCCAGCTGGGCACTCTAAGAGCTCGCCACGGTCGATGCAGTTCTCATAAAGACCCAGCCTAGTTAAGAATTCTAGAAATTATAGACCAGGAAGAGACATTGGAAATACATGGGTGAGAAATTTCACATGGCTGCCCTTCACAGCCTGAGGCCCAGCAACTGATACCATCCCCAGAAGTGGACTTAAAACAGTTAAGTGTGTTGCCAAAATATAAGTTCGGATGGTTTCACATAAAAGTCTGGGTTTCTGGCTTACCTTGAAAAGTGCGACAGCTTCCAGCAGCGAGCTTCCCTCTTGCTTCATGCCATGAGCCGCCCCCGCTTAGGGGTGCATAGCCTCCAGCTTGCCGCATCACCCGTTTTCCACAGTAGATCCAGGTTCCCTAAGACCCCGTTTGTAGACCAGCACACTGACCTCCGGAGACCCTTACAAGCTGCCCAACATCAGACAACTAACTTGTTTCTTCCGTGCTCCATGCTCTTGGCCACAGGCAGGCATCAGCCACAACTACGTGTTCCTTACGAGGTCTCTGCGAAAAGTCTTCAGAGTGGCTTTTATGAGCTTCTAGGATGTCCCCCCCCTCCTTCCTTTTAAAGCCCAGCTGATCTCTCTCTTCATTTCTAAATTAAAGTCCTCTTCTACCAGTAAAGCGAGGTTGGTGCGGTGGGGTGGATGGGGCTCTTCAATAGAAAATCCCTGTTCAGTGACCCAGTGCTGGAAAGCATTTGTAATCTTTGTAAGGTAAGAACCTTATCGTGCACATGTGCCTGAGTGTGTGCCTGCATGCGTGCTCAGTTGTGTCAGACTCTGTGACCCCATGGGCTGCAGCCCACCAGGCTCCTCTGTCCACGGGATTCTCCAGGCAAGAATAGTGGAGGGAATAGCCATTTCCTTCTCCAGGAGATCGTCCCAACCCAGGGATGGAACCCACGTCTCCTGCATGGCCAGGCGGGTTCCTGACCACTGAGCCACCTGGGAAGCCCCTCTCTAATCTCAGCTGCTCATAATAATCAGGTGCCCCGGCCTCACTCCAGACAAACTAGGTCAGCTATCTGCACCCAGGTGTAGGTAGTTCTTCAGCTACTCAGATGATTCCACTGTGCCATTATGGTATCTGATTGCTCCCAGAGGTCGTGGAACCAGCTTCCCTGCTGAGTGCTCATGAGACCTTCTGGGTAATTTATATCAGTTTGAAGCATTCTGGAAACTTCTCTCATCTGGAAAATGGGGAAGATAGATTAGGTTTATGATTTCCAACTTGGGATGCTTTGCCCCTCAGCATCCACTGAGGAAGTGATGTGGTCATGGAGCTACTGTCGAGACTGCAAAATGCCTAGCAGAGATGGCGCACTTACCTGCGTTAAGGCATATTTACACATGTTAGTGAAGATGGTAAGTTTCTTTGCTTCTGCTGGAATTACATTTACTTGGTGTGCTGATTCTACTTGCAAAATATGGGGTTTCGGGGTAAGGGGAAAATCTTGTCTGTGATTAAAATTGAGAGAAGGAAGGAATGAAATGAGGAGAGAGGGAGAAATTGAGAGAGAAAGGGAGAGAGAGAACAATCTGGCCCTCTGTGATTTGATGATTACACCTGGAAAGAGAGAAGTAACCTGAGGAAGTGTATAGCCTTTGAATATCCCCCTTCCTTAAAAGAATTATACTCTAGCACAATCCTTTTTAAGTGCTACTTCCTTCCTAACCCCCTTCTTTGTGGAATGCTGAGCTTCCCTGGAGGCTCAGACCATAAAGAATCTGCCTCCAGTGCAAGAGACCAGGGTTCGATCCCTAGGCCAGGAAGGTCCCCTGGAGAAGGAAACGGCTGTAGTATTCTTGCCTGCAGAATCCCATGGACAGAGGACTCTGGCAGGCTGCAGTCCATGAGGTCGCAAAGAGTTGGATGCAACCGAGCAACTAACACTTTTACACTTTCTAATACCTGGATGGAAGCCAACATCCCTGAAAAGAATAAGTCCTTAATTCAGGGACCTCAACCCAGAAGGTCTGGTTTACCTTAATGAGCCCCAGCAGTTTGACAGCCAGAACCAGGCAAGGCAACAGGGATGATGACAATGTTGTCGGGGCACTTGTCAGTGGACAGTGACAAAAAATAAAACATTTTGCTGCACGACAGATAAGTGCTCCCTGACAGTCTGTCTGCTTTTATTTTTTTGAAGCCTTCCTCCTGCTTTATTCTCACCCAGCCGTTAAATTACTCTAGCCAACGTGACCGTTTCCTCAATAAACATTTTTTTTTGGCCTAAAACTAGGAGGAATTTCATCAAGGAAGCAGGGACTGTGTTCGTTAGGCCGGTTTTTCTCTGTTGCGTCTCCTGGGGAAATGCCCGCGCTGAGTTTCACTCTCGCAAACGCAGGCAGTCTGGTGACCATTGCTAGGCAACATGTCATCATAAATATTTCATCAGTGAAACAGAGTCTGTCTCATCCTTCGTCTGTTTGGTACTTCAGCTTTCCTTTATAAAAACAATAGAAAAAAAAAAAGAGATAGAAATCCATGACCCCTACATTCCCTGAAATCCATGATGAGAAACCGATGACAATGGAATCAAGTAAAAAATTCTTAAAATCCAGGCAATGTCAATCATTAGAGAATATAATGGGGAAAAAATCCCAATAATGTCTTAGCTTGGGCTGCTATTAAAAAAAAAAAAAAAAACTGCCATAGGCGGGGTGGCTTAAACAATAGACACTTGTTTCTCAGTTTCAGAGGCTGGAAGTCCAAGATCAAGGTGCTGGCAGAGTCTGCTCAGGTGAGGGCCCCCTTCCTGCCCTTGAGATAATTGCCTTCAGTACAGTATCGCCTCAAACCAGTCAGAATGCCCACCATCAAAACAATCTACAAACAATAAATGCTGGAGAGGGTGTGGAGAAAAGGAAATCCTCCTACACTGTTGGTAAGAATGTAAGTTGGTACAGCCACCATGGAGAAGAATAAGGAGGTGGCAGATTCATGTTGATGTATGGCAAAACCAATACGATATTGTAAAGTAAAATAAATAAATAAATAAATATACTTAATAAAAAATTTAAAAAAAAAAACTAAAAATAGAGCTACTATATAATCCAGCAATCCCACTCCTGGGCTTGTATCTGGAGAAAACCATAATTCAAAAGATACATGCACCCTAATGTTCACTGAAGCACTATTTGCAATAGCCAAGACATGGACGCAACCGAAGTATCCATGAACAGATGAATAAATAAAGATGTGGTATATATGTATAGATCAGTTCAATTCAGTCACTCAGTCATGTCCAACTCTTTGTGACCCCATGGACTGCAGCACACCAGGCTTCCCTGTCCATCACCAACTCCTGGAGCTTGTTCAAACTCATGTCCATCTAGTTAGTGATACCATCCAACCATCTCATCCTCTGTCTTCCCCTTCTCCTCCTCCCTTCAATCTTTCCCAGCATCAGGGTCTTTTCCGAGTCAGCTCTTCACATCAGGTGGCCAAAGTATTGGAGCTTTAGCTTCAGCATTAGTCCTTCCCATGAATATTCAGGATTGATTTGCTTTAGGATAGACTGGTTTGATCTCCTTGGAGTCCCAGGGACTCTCAAAGGACTCTCTCTATATAAATATACATGTATATGTGTATATATACATATATATGTGTACACACAGTGGAATATGACTGACCCACTAAAAAGAATGAAATAATGGCATTTTCAGTGGCAAGGATGGACTTAGAGATTGTCATACTAAGTGAAGTAGGTCAAAGATAAATATCCTATGATATGTTCATATGCCGAACCTTAAAAAAATGATATAAATGAAGTTATTTACAAAACAGAAACAGACTCACAGACTTGGAGAATGAAATTATGGTTACCAGGGGGAAGAGAGGAAGGTGGGATAGATTGGGAGTTTGGGATGAACATGTACACACTGCAGTATTTAAAATAGATAACCAACAGGGACCTACCATAAAAGAAATAAATGAAAAGACGATTGCCTCCTTGCTGCATCCTCACAAGGCAAGAAAAGGAAGAAGGAAGCATTGATGTTTCTTCTTGTAAGGGCAATAATCCCATCTTGGGGGGCTCCACCCTAATGACCTCATCTAAATCTGACCTTCCCAAAGGCATTAATTCTTTTTTTTTTTTTTTTTTTGCTGATAAAGTAAAAGATTTTATGGGGAAGGGATGCCTGGGTGGAGAACAGCAGGGTAAAGGACCATGGGAGAATGTGCCACAGAGCTCTAAGTCTCAGGATTTCTGGTTTCCAGGCTGTCTCTGGCAATCATCTTGCTTGGTCCCTTGTGGTGATTCAGGGTCCTTCCTGGTTTCATGTGCATCTCTCAGCCAAGACAGATTCCATCACGAGCCCAGAGGCCTTGCTTACTAATAAATACGATCACTTTGGGGGTTAGGGCTTCAAAATATGAACTGGAAGAGGGACATAAACATTCAGCTTATAACAAATATAATCTAAAAATTTTAAGTAATGCTCAGCAAAACATTTCAGTGATACGTTGGCACATTTTTATGAAAATAAATAAATAAAGGATTCAATGGTGACTAAACACTACAGTTACAACTAATTCTTTTTAAAGAAATACCAAAACAGAGACAAAAGTCTAGAACATACACAAAATATCAAGAGCCATTTTCTTAGGGGATTTGAACTATGGATGTAATAGAGTTCTAAGGCGGCCCCCAAGATCCCCACCTTCTCACGTTTATGCCTATAATGCTTCAGCTGAGTATGGACAGGACTTATAATGGAATATTGCTCTTGTAGGTATGTTACATTATATGGCAAAAAGGGATTTTTCAGATATAATTAAGATCCCTAATTGATTGATCAGTGGGAAGATTATCCTGGGTGGGCCTGACCTAATCAGGTGGAAAATGGCTATGAACTGCCTAGTGGGACTAAGTGACAGGGGACAAGTGGCCTCCAGGAGCAGAGCATAATCCCCAGCTGACACTTCACAAGAAAACAGGGACTTCAATTCTACAGGGAGCTGAATTCAGCAACAACACTGAATGAGCCTGAAAGATGACCCCAAGCTTCAGAGGAGAGCCAGAGCATGGCCCATGCCTGGATCGTGGCCCCCTGAGACCCTGAGCCAAGATCCAGCTAAGCTGTGCCCAGACTAAACCCTCAGAAACTATGAGACAAGAAATTCGTGTCGTTTTAAGATGTCTGTGGCATTTTATCTGTGGCAATAGGAAACTAACACAGGGGATGATTCTCCTTTTCTGTATTTTTGTACAACAAACTGAATACAAAGTTGACTCCATTTGGAGCCCAGAATTTTTAAAGAAATAGTTACATCGTCATTGGCAGCCTGAGCAGATGAAGTTTCCCCCGATTTCCTGGCCCTGGGGACACTTTCACCAACTTCCTTTCTGACCCTCACTAAGAGAGTTTCATCATGACACTAATTCAGAATCTATTACTTTAGAAATATGTCTTATAAGTGGACCTTAATCTGCAAATAAACTGGGAATAATCTTCCTTAGGAAATAGAGAAGTTCATAGGAATGGATATAAATAGATGTCCATCACTATCTTGCTTATAAAGATAAAATTCAGAACATGCATAAGGGGCTAGTAATAGGAGACTGATGAACCAAAGTACATTTCATTCATTCAGTGGAATACTATACACCCATTTTAAAGATTATATAGCTCAGTGTTATAATGTGATGTTTATGATATATGGATGTGTGTTAGTCTCTCAGTCATCTTTGACTCTTTTTGACCCCATGGACTGTAGCCCACCAGATTCCTCTGTACATGGGATTTTCCAGGCAAGAATACTGGAGTGGGTAGCCATCCCATTCTCCAGGGTGTCTTCCTGATCCAGGGACTGAACCCAGGTCTCCTGCATTGCAAGCGGACTCTTCACAGTCTGAGCCACCAGGGAAGCCCATTATGATATACTGTCACACGTGAAATAAAAAAAGACAAATTACAAAACTTTATGTTTAACAGAATCTTAATTTATTGAAAAAAAAAAGGATGGTTATATTGATACTCATATGATCTAGAGATGGAGATAGATTAAAACTGCAAGGATGTACATCATGGTGATAACAGTAGTTACCTCCAGGCATCGTGATATGGTGTTTTCCTTCATTTGGATTTTCTAATTTTTCTTCAGATTTTTCAATAAAGACATGGAAGATATATGAGGCAGCTCATCATAAGAAAGATTTACATTTCTATTTAAATAGTCAATAGCTTTGACTTCGGGAGAAGGCAATGGCAACCCACTCTAGTACTCTTGCCTGGAAAATCCCATGGATGGAGGAGCCTGATAGTCTGCAATCCATGGGGTCGTGAAGAGTTGGACATGACTGAGTGACTTCACTTTTCACTTTCATGCATTGGAGAAGGAAATGGCAACCCACTCCAGTGTTCTTACCTGGAGAATCCCAGGGACGAGGGAGCCTAATGGGCTGCCGTCTCTGGGGTTGCGCAGAGTCGGACACGACTGAAGCGACTTGGCAGCAGCAGCAGCAGCTTTGACTTCCGTTGAGTTTTGTTAATGTTCTTAATGGTCATATCTATTGATGGATTCTTAGACTTGGTCTCTGTAAATAATACTCGGATAAATCTGTTTTCTTAGCATTAAGGGTGTGTTTTCCAAATGCAGATCTTGGGAGCTGGTACTCAGTTATGTTTGTTGTGGTCGTTTCAAAACATACAAAAAGCACTGAGCATTCTCACATCCATGAAATTCATAGTAGAAGACACTCTTACTGAGAAAGTAAACCCTTTTGATCTTCTTCCAATCAACTTAAACTGAAGTGTAGGCAATAATCTCACTTTTCAGGGTCAAAGGTCTTATGTTCTCTGCCAAAGCCATCAGAACAAAAGCCATTTAAAGTTATAGGACAATCACTGAGCATGTTGACCATCAAAATTTCTTCCCCGTGAGGTTAAACCGTTGGTTGAAAGAGTACATCTCTGTACATTATCCAGAGAATAGAAAATCCTTTACTACTTGGAGGGTGGGTGTGACTGAGGGTTTTGCTACCAGCTGGATAGCGTAGACCAGTGGTTATAAATTGGACGTGATTTTGGTCCCCAGGGGATAACTGGCAATGTCTGGAGATATTTTGATGATCAAATCTGGAGCAGAGAATATGCTACTGGTATCTAGTGGATAAAAGCCAGGGACGCTGCTAAACATTCCGCAACACACAGGACAACCACACAACAAAGAGTCTTCTAGTCCCAAACATCCACGGTGTTAAGCTTGAGAAACCCTAGCTAAAGAGGCAGCTACGTGAGAAACAGGTGATGTGAAGGGCCTGAAAGAGGCAGTAACAGAACTCTCTTACAAGCAACGACACCCCCACACAGAGCAACAGCAAGAGTCATACCCAATTCCGGACAGTATGAGATAACCAGGAGCAGATTCACCCTCCTGTCTTACACGACTTGATGACCTCGACGGTCATACGGAGTGAAGGAAGTCAGGAAGAGAAAGCAAATACTGTGCATTAACACATATGTGTAGGATCTATGCAACGCAGAAACACAGACAGAGAAAACAAACGTCTGGACACCAAGCAGAGAAAGGGGAATGGGGTGAATTAGGAGGTTGGGATTGGCATATACACACTGCTATTTTAAAAATAGATAACTAATGAGAACCTACTATACAGCAAAGGGGGGGTACAATCTGCTTGTAGGACATATATTAACCTTAAAAATGCATTCCAATATACACGGTTTTGGTTGTTTAGTCACTAAGTTGTGACTGACTCTTCAACCCTATGGAGTTTAGCCTGCCAGGCTCCTCTGTCCATGGGATTTTCCAGGCAAGAATGGAGTCGATTGCCATTTCCTTCTCTAGGGGATCTTCCCAATCAAGGGGTTGAACCTATGTCTCCTACACTGGCAAGTGGATTCTTTACTAACTCTGAGCCGCCTGGGAAGACCTCCAACACACGTTAAGTGCAGACAAATAATGTTTGATTCCACTTATGGGAGATAGCTAGAACAGTCAAATTCATAGAATCAGAAAGCACATTGGTAGGTGTCAGAAGTGGGAGGTGGGAGGGAGGGGGTGGGGAATTAGTGTTGAATGAGAAAAGAGTTTCAGTTTAGGAAGGTGAAAGATTGGGGAAACTGATGATGGGGAGAGCTACACAACTATGTGAATGTATCTAGTGCTACTGAAATGTACAGTGAAATACGGTTAAAATAGTATATTTTATATTATATGACTTTCACCAAAGTTTGAAAAAGAAACATTTTAAAAAGAAATCAGACAAATATATCTAAGACAAAATTTATCAGACATTAGACAACTTGTGGGGAGGCAGGATGAAGCTATACAAAAGGGGTCCTGAGCCTTCGGCTGAGTACTAACTTATACGTGCTTGAGAGGAAATGTTTGGGACATGTTTGACATCTACCAAAGACTGGGGGAAGAGCTACCAGAAAAGAGTGAATAGAACAATTTCCAGGGCTACACAGGGCTGGGCACAGTTTATGTTCCCACACACCAGAGTGGTATAACTTCTCGATACATGTGATGGATAGACTCCTCAGAAGAACACTGGCTTAGTTGTGGGGCCACATTAGCCCTAGACTAGAGGCCCCTGTGACCAGCCCTAAGAAAACTTAAATCTCAAAAGGATCAATCTGATTCCAAGTAATTTGCATGCCAAGACAAAAATTCAATAATCTATGAAGGAATATAGCAAAATCCAGGAATCAACAACATAAAAATACACAATATCCAGCATCAAGTTAAAAATCACCAGACAAGTTAGGCCCTCTCCAGTGGTCCAGTGGTTAATAATCTGCCTTTCATCACGGGGGAAGCAGGTTCGATCCCTGGTCTGAAAGATTCCACATGCCTTGGAGCATCTAAGTCCATGCACCACAAACACTGAGCCTGCCTGCTGCAACTACTGAAGACCACTCACCTAGAGCCTGTGCTCCGCAAAGAAAAGTCACTCCCACTCACCACGATGACAGAAAGCCCATGGGCAGCAACGGAGACCTAGCACAGCCAAAAATAAATAAATAATAAATAAGTTAAAACAAAAAAAAAACTACCAGACAAGAAAAGAAGCAGGAAAATAAGACCTGTAACCACAAGAAAGATCAGTGAACAGAAACAGACCCAGAAATCACAGACATGATAGAAATACAAGATAAGGACATTTTAACAGATTTTATAAGTATGTTCTATACATTCAAGAAGGGGAGGAAAACATGATGAAGAAAGCATATTTTATGAAAGAAAAGAAAGCGCAAAATATTGCAGGGGATGATAAATGTCTTCACTCTGGTGCTTATGGGCATGTGTTTTGCCGGGCACTGTGACAAGAGAGATGGGTAAGATGGTCTCTGTTTTCTTGCAGCTCATGACTTAGTAGAAAAGGTAAATGATTAAATTTTTTAGACTGAAGAATGCCTGGGGAGATTAGAGGGACACATAAAGGCTGTGGGTGGTAAGTACTTACTGTAGAGCTGAGGGAAAGTGCTGTGCTCCGGGATATCCCTCAGTAGAGCTGGGGGATAATTCTCTATCACGCATGCATGCATGCTCAGTCACTTCAGTGATGTCCGACTCTTTGCGACCCTATAGACTGTAGCCCACAGGCTCCTCCGTCCGTGGGATTCTTCAGGCAAAGATACTGGGGTGGGTTGCCATGTTCTCCTCCAGGGGATCTTCCCCACCCACGGATTGAACCCAGATCTCCTGCTTCTCCTGAATTACAGGCAGATTCTTTGCCTACTGAGCAGCCTGGGAAGCCCCTCTCTATCATAGGGACAAATAGTAACAGCCAACTTCATGCAACAACAAAAAAAGCAATTATTGGATAGCTATACGTAAAAACATATTGGAAGCTTAGGAACAAAATAGCAAAACAGAGACATAAAAACAGAAATAAACCCACCTCTCTCAAAAAGTGAAAGTGAAGTCGCTCAGTCGTGTCCAACTCTTTGGGACCCCATGGAATATAGCCTACCAGGCTCCTCTGTCCATGGGATTTTCCAGGCAAGAGTACTGGAGTGGGTTGTCATTTCCTTCTCCAGGGGAACTTCCCAACGTAGGGATCGAACCCTGGTCTCCCGCATTGCAAGCAGATGCTTTACCATCTGAGCCACCAGAGAAGCCCCTCTCTCAAAGCTAGCGTTTATTGAATACTTAAAACTTTGTGTCATTTTGTCCTCTTAACAATGCACGATAGGTACTATTGTCACCCACTTTGGGAGATCACAGTAATGTCTCTTGATCCTCTGGTCCTCTCTATATGCATTCCCTTTGACTTGTGACTTTGAAATTTTCTGCTAAACAGAGTACATTCCCCGGCCCCTTCACTTTGGTGACATGACTTCTTTTGGCCAGTGAAATATTAGCAGATGTGATGGGACCAAAAATTTGGAAAACACCAGTGCACTTGGGTTTATTTTCTTGAATATGTGCCATTACATAAAAATATGCCTTCTAAGAATAAGAGGATAAGAGACAAGTAGAATTGAGTCAACCCAGCTAACCTGCAAACCTTCAGTGAGAAACAGAGCCCTATCTAGGTGAGCTAAACCCCAACCCAACACACCAATGTGTGACCTGATAAACACTTATTACGGTGCCCCGCTGATATTTTGGGCTTGTTGTTAGGCAGTAATACCTAACTGGTATGCACTGTCAAAGGAAGGGGAGGAGGTTAGAGCAACACAAAGCTAGAGGGACATCCCTAGTAAACAGTAGAACTCAGATTTGAATTTACATCTGCCTGACACATTTACTGCTTCCTTGGAACTCACTCCTGGGGATTTGCTCTAAGGCCATAGTTCATAAAAAAGTTACATGCACATAAATATACACTGAAGTTTTTCTTAGGACCAAAAAAAAAAAGAAAAGGACCTAAGCTTCCCAAAATGAAAACAGTGCCTAAACAAACTACGATATACCATCTCAAAGGAAAAGTTCATGCTAATGAAATGGCTCAGCGGGTAAAGAATCCGCCTGCCAGTGCAGGAGACACAGGAGATGCAGTTTCAATCCCTGATTGCAAAGATTCCCCAGAGGAGGAAATGGCAACCCACTCCAGTATTCTTGCCAGGAAAAACCCATGGACAGACGAATCTGGCAGGCCACAAAGAGCTGGACATGCCTGAATGACCGACACATGCTTATAAAATGGCAATTAAGAATTTGCCACAGAAAGGGAAGTCTCTATTGTAATGGAAATCTTCAAAACTAAAATATATTTTGTAGGTCCACTCAAAGTAAAAATGTGTGTAGATATGCATATATATGTAGTTTTTATACATATATGCAAATAGAAAAGGACAGAAAAGCAGCTTATTAAATGAAATCAACTTCACAGAACTGTGGGATTAGAAGTGATGTATTTTAGTCTTCTAATTTTCCATTAGAGTTGCTGTAATAAAAACAGTGATTAAGCTGACACAGACACAGCTCTGGTGTCACACTTTATCCACTCAGAGGGCTTACCCAGCCGCCCACCATCTCACCCACACCAAGCCTTTGGAGCCTGCAGGACGCCTGGGCCTCACAGGGATCTTTCTCTCTAGTGCCGTGAGCTTCGAGACCACCTTCCCGTGACAAGCCCCCACTTGGGGTGCATGGCTTATGCTCGTCTTAGCACAGGAGGGGGGAAAGCCCTCAGTCTCCAAAAAGTGAAAGTGAAGTCACTCAGTTGTGTCCGACTTTTTGCAACCCCATGGACTGTAGCCTACCAGCTTCCCCAATCCATGGAATTTTCCAGACAAGGATACTGGAGTGGGTTGCCGTTTCCTTCTCCAGGGGATCTTCCCAACCCAGGGATCAAACCCAGGTCTCCCGCATTGCAGGCAGATGCTTTACCGTCTGAGCCACCAGGGAAGCCCTCAGTCTCCAAAGATGTTGTATTTGTTAACCAGGACAGATTTCTCCATCAATAAATTCTTTCACGTCAAAGCTAGAGACAATTCTTAGCCTGCTTGTCAACCCGGTTGGAGAATGAGGAGAGGGTCTGGATGCTATCGAGGGGCATGCGGCTCCTTCCTTCAGCCTTTCCAGGTTCACAGCTCACCGTAGGGAACGCTGAGCAGTGCCACGGCTCCCTGCTGGCCGTGATGCATATGTCATCCCCCTCAATCTCCGTGTGATGGTGTCACGTCCTTTTCCAGGCGGCCTTAGAGAAGCTGAGCGATTTGCCCCAAGTGGACTTGGGCAGTGTGTGTGTGCGTGTTAGGTGTTCAGTCACATCCAACTCTTGGCGATAGTATTGGATTCATCAGTTAACGAGTCAATACCAAGGTTATCTTCCTCTCAGGCGATGAAAACCCAATTCTTCGGCCTTCCCTGATTGTCTAGTGGTTAAGAATCTCCCTGCCAATGCAGGGCACACAGGTCCAACCCCTAGTCTGGGAAGATCCCACAGGTCCCAGGGCAACTAAGGCCATGCCCTGCAACAAGGGAAGCCGCTGCAGCGAGGGACCCACGCCCCACAACTGGAGGGCAGCCCCCATCAGGGCAACTAGACAAGACTGACACACAGCAGCAAAGGTCCAGCGCAGCCAAAAACAAATGCAAACTATTCAAGAAAATTTCTCAGAAACTCCAGCTGGAAGAACTTCAAGTGCCTTGAAGGAAGACGAGGAATTGCTGCTTTGAGGGCATCCGAGAGGGACCTTCTACTTGTGTCCAGGCCACTACTAGCTCTCCCCTGAGCCGTGGTCACAGAAGAGTCTCCCTTTTTCCACCCACTTTCCCTCTAATCTATCCTCCTCTCAGTAGCCAGAGTGGTTCCTGCTTACAAATGGAGTGGTTCCTTACAGCATTCTCACAAGTCCTCAGTGCTCCCGCCCTGGCACTTTTCAGTGGAATTTCAGAACACCTCAGCATGATGTGCTGGGACATCTTGGCTCTGCTGTCTTTTTAGTATCACCTTCCCTGCCCTGCAATTGAAAGTGTATCCTTCATTCACCCAGGGCTACTTACAGACTACCCCTCCCCTAGTACACCCATGCAGAATTTCAGACCTTTGCCCAGGTGTCCCCTCCCCTGAGTCCATCTGTATTATGGGCTGATTGTGTCTCCACAAAATGCATCTGTTGAAGTCCAGTCTCTCAATATGATAGTATTTGGAGGTGGGTCCTTTGGGAAGTAACTAGGATTAGATGTCTCGCCTGGAGAATCCCAGGGACGGGGAAGCCTGATGGGCTGCCGTCTATGGGATCGCACAGAGTCGGACACGACTGAAGTGACTTAGCAGCAGCAGCAGGATTAGATGAGTTCATGAGAGTGTGGCCCCCATAATGGGATTAGTGCCCTTAAAATGCATTGCAACATATAGTAGGTGCAGACAAATGCAGTCTGACTCCACTTATACAAGATACCTAGAATGGTCAAATTTACAGAGTCAGAAAGTACCTGGATAGATGCCAGGGGCCAGGGGGTGGCAAAGGTGGGGAGGGGGACTGGAGAGTTAGTGTTTGATGGGAACAGAGCTTCAGTTTAAGAAAGTGAAAAATTCGGGAGATGGATGATGGTGAGAGCCACACACCAATGTGAACATCCTTGGGGCCACTGAACTGTGCAGCTGAATGTGGTTATGAGACTTTGACCACAATGCTTCCCAGCCTCCAGAACCAACAATGTTCCTTCCGTTTAACCCACGCCATCTATGGTAGCAGCCTCAGCAGACTAAGCTTGCTTCAGCAGGCTAAGGGAAGCTCCTTCTCTCTCTCAACGGTGCCTCTGGATTATTCACCCCTAGACAGGGAGAAAGAGCAATCCCTGAAATTACCCTGTAAACTCCGTCCTGTGAGGCAGCTAGCATGGCCTTTCTCTGGTACCGCAGTTACGCTGCATGTCTGTTTCTCCTACACTGGGACCTTCTTGAGGACAAGGACTTTTCCACTGGGTTCATCTTTGTGTTCCCAGTAATAGCCCATGCACAGCATGGAGTAGAAACTCAATGACTGTATTTCAACTGGAACTCCACTAAAACAGCCCCACTCAAAGAGGCTTTATCGAAGGACTGCCCCGGTGGTTCAGTGGTTAAGAATCTGCTATCCCATGCAGGGGACACGGGTTCAATCCCTAGTCTAGGAAGTAAGATCCCACATGCTGTGGGGCATCTAAGCCCAACTAGAAAAGTCTGCAACAAAGAGCCTGTGCAGCCAATATACAGAAAGAGGCTTTATTGTTAAAATAAACTAAAAATATACAACAGTAGATTCAGTATTGTTTAAAATTTCCATACATTTACTTCAACTTATTTACTAATTTTCTAGTTATTTTATCAATTCTTGATGAGGGATATTGAAATCTTTAATTCTTTGCAATTCTGTTAGTTTTCTCTTGTTAGATGCATAAATATTTAGGAATTTATGTTTTCTTGATGAATGGAGCCCTTTATTATTATAAAATAATCTTTATCTACGGCAATAGCCTTTTCTCTAAAACCTATTTTATCTCATATTAATATAGCTATGTTAGCACAGTTTTGAGTAATGTTTAGTTCAGTTCAGTCACTCAGTCGTGTCCAACTCTTTGTGACCCCATGAATTGCAGCACGCCAGGCCTCCCTGTCCATCACCAACTCCCGGAGTTCACTCAAACTCGCGTCCATCAAGTCAGTGATGCCATCCAGCCATCTCATCCTCTGTCGTCCCCTTCTTCTCCTGCCCCCAATCCCTCCCAGCATCAGGGTCTTTTCCAATGAGTCAACTCTTCGCATGAGGTGGCCAAAGTACTGGAGATTCAGCTTTAGCATCATTCCTTCCAAAGAAATCCCAGGACTGATCTCCTTCAGAATGCACTGGTTGGATCTCCTTGCAGTCCAGGGGACTCTCAAGAGTCTTCTCCAACACCACAGTTCAAAAGCATCAATTCTTCGGCGCTCAGCTTTCTTCACAGTCCAACTCTCACATCCATACATGACCGCAGGAAAAATTATAGCCTTGACTAGACGCACCTTTGTTGGCAAAGTAATGTCTCTGCTTTTCTGTATGCTATCTAGGTTGGTCATAACTTTTCTTCCAAGGAGTAAGCGCCTTTTAATTCCATGGCTGCAGTCACCATCTGCAGTGATTTTGGAGCCCCCAAAAATAAAGTCTGCCACTGTTTCCACTGTTTCCCCATCTATTTCCCATGGAGCGATGGGACCGGATGCCACGTTAGCTTGTTATATATTCTTTCACCACTTTACTCAACCTTTGTGTCTATATATTTAATGCGCTTACTTTAAGCAGAATAAAGTTAAGTCTTGCTTTATATATATCTTTTAATGGGAGTATTAATATTGTTTACATCTAACATGATTGTTATATAGTCATGAATAAATGTATGATCATTTAAAAATATAAAGAAAATTATTTAATAAACTAGCCCCTACTCAAAAGAGGAAAAGGGGACTAACCATTCACTAAGTGCCCGTTGAACGCCAGGCTCTGGGTTAGGTTCCTTACCATGTTATTACAGCTGATGTCTCATCTAATCCTCACACTAACCATGTAAGGTGGCTGTGATAACCCCCACTTGCAGCTGGTGACAAGGACATTCAGAGAGCTTCAGTGGTTTGCCCATGGTCATGGAGTCACCAACAGTGGAGCCGGGGTTTACTCCCATCTCTGGCTCCAAAGCCTGCACTTAGGGTCTCTGCCTGAATCCAGTCCCTTCGGCTCAGAAAAGGTGCACATTACTGCACCCACTAGGTGAGCCGAGTCTCTGCAGACTTTCTTCAGCCAAGGAGCAGAGTCCCTACCATAGTCATCGCAAGTTCCATTCTGCCTCTGACCTGGGGTGGGGGCTGCAGCTTCTTCAGGAGTCACCAAGACAAGACTTGTCTGCACTGGGTTTCCTGGCAGGCATGGGGCAGGCACCTTGTGAGGTTCCCATGATAGGAGGGCGCTGAGCACAAGGCATGGACCACAGGCTGGCATTACAGGAACTAAATGAGTTGCCAGCTTGGAAAGCATCCCACCCCCAAGGGCACTGGTGGGGACCCCTTAGGGTTCTCAGCAGTTCCCAGGTGCAAACCCAGGGCAGTAGGTATCCAAGTCATCTAGGGCTTTCTACCATGCCTCCCTCAACTCCCCCAGCCTCTACTCATTATCCAATGCCAAAGCCACTTCAACATCCACAGCAACATCCCAGTTCCTGGGAGCAGAAGCTGTGTTAGTTTCCTAGGTTTGCTGCAAACTTGATGGCTTAAACAACACGAATGTACTCTCTCACAGTTCTGAAAAGCAAAGTCGAAAATCAAGGTGTTGGCAGGGCCACACTCTCTCTGGTGCCCTGGGGAGGATTATTTCTCACCTCTTTCAGCTTCTGGTAGAGCCAGATGTCGCTTGGCTTGTGGCAGCATAATTCCAGTCTCTGCCTCCAAATTCACATGGTCTTTCACAGAGATCACTCTGTCTCTTGAATCCCTATCTCCTTTCTTTCATAAAGACACCAGTCACTGCATTAAAAAAAAAAAGAAAAGTGAAAGTGTTAGCCACTCAGTCATGTTTAACTCTTTGGGACCCCATGGACTTTAACCCACCAGGCTCCTGTGTCCATGGAATTCTCCAGGCAAGAATACTGGAGTGAGCTACCATTCCCTTCTCAAGAGGATCTTCCCAAGCCAGGAATAGAGCCCAATTTCTCCTGCATTGCAGGTGGATTATTTACTGTCTCAGCCACCACAACAGCCCCCTGGATTTAGGACACACCCTAAATCCAGGGTAATCTCATCTCAAGATCCTTAAATTAACAATATGTACGAAGACCATATTTCTAAACAAGGCTACATTTATGGTTACTGGAAAGAAATACCTGAATATATCTTTTTAGAGGATATGCACCAGGGTCTCAGTGGAAAAGAATCCACCTGCAATGCAGGAAACACGAGTTCGATCCTTGGGTTGGGATGATTCCCCTGGAGGAGGAGATGGCAACCCACTCCAGTATTCTTGCCTGGGAACTTCCATGAACAGAGGAGCCTGGAAGGCTACAGACCACGGGGTCCCAAAAGAATCAGACACGACTTAGTGACTAAACAACCAAAACAACTCAATCCACTACAATGCCCCTTTTTCAAAAAGGAAACACAGAATCTAATTTTTTTTGGTCAGGAACAAAAAGGTAGAAAATTCATAAGGAAATAACTTTCTTCCTGCCTCTTAAAATAATTTGGGGTCTTGTTAGTGGCTTACATTGTGCTGGAGGAATCTGTGCAGCCGATCGCTGACGTACGACACGAAAATCCTTTGCCCCCAATGAGAGGAAGAAATAGTACTGAAATTGACTCAGATGTGGTTACAAATATTTGTCAAAGAATCAAATACATTTTAAAATATGAATAAATGGATGGAGATTCTTGTTTCTCTTGGCTATTTCTTAATCACTTGGGTAGTAAATAGGTCTGGTGTCAGAGAAACTTGAGTTCAGACCTTGATTTTAACCCTCTTAGCTGTATGTCTTTCAGAGTTTCTTGACATCTCCAGGTATGTATTCTTATTCATAAAATGGACACGATAACAACAAAACATGCGCTTCCGCTCTCCCAGAGATTTTCTGAAGATAAAATCGTGTATGTATAGGCACAATGCAAATATCTGTGGCTATTCAGAAAGGCTTACAGAGCTTTGGTTGCCAAATTGAGTCTCTCAAGGTATGATGACCACACATATCATGGAAGGTCAGATGCAGAAAGAGTTTAAATCCCTGTGGTAGCCTTTCCCTAGAGCTGGTTAAATAAACTGTCATGTTGGGCGAGGATGATGAGAAAGAATTTGAAAGAATCTGTTACCTGCCATCTTGTCTTTCCTAATCCCATTTCAAGGCACTGTAAGTATCAGAGCAAACACTGGCTCTTCCCTTAAGAATTCTAGCTGCACAAGCAAAATGTGCTCAGAAATGCTTGATAACTCCCTTAAAACTTGTATGTACTTCTTATGAGATTGTTCTCAATTGCACTACTCCCATTATAAATTATGTGTTCATTTTCTGGCGCTAGTAGTAAAGAACACACTTTCCAATCCAGGAGGCGCAGGAGACAACACAGGTTCGATCACTGGGTCAGAAAGATCCCCTGGAGAAGGGAATGGCTGCCCACTTCAGTATTCTTGCCTGGGAAACCCCATGGACAGAGGAGCCCAGAGGGCTAAAGTCCATGGGTTCACAAAGAGCTGGACACAACTTAGTGACTGAACAACTACCACAACTACACTTAAAAGATTGTTCTTAATTTGCTGTATAAACTATATGGTTATTTTCTATAAGCATTCCTCCTTCCTTTTGTTATAGTTTTAGTATTCACTCAACAAACATTTGCTAATCACTTATACTGGGCCAAGCCTTCAGTTCAGTTCTGTTGCTCAGTCATGTCCTACTCTTTGCAACCCCATGAATCGCAGCACGCCAGGCCTCCCTGTCCATCACCATCTCCCGGAGTTCACTCAGACTCACGTCCATCGAGTCCAAGCCAAGCCTTAGGCTACTGATAATCCTATAAGTCATGGAAGGCAGGGCTTCTACTCCCATGAATATTATGATCTAGTAAAGGAAAAAGATGGAAATAACCAAGTATACATGAGATGTGCCATCTCAGTTCAGTCCAGTTCAGTCACTCAGTCATGTCCAACTCTTGGCAACCCCATGAATCTCAGCACACCAGGCCTCCCTGTTCATAACCAACTCCCAGAGTTCACTCAGACTCAAGTGCATTGAGTCGGTGATGCCATCCAGCCATCTCATCCTCTGTCGCCCCCTTCTCCTCCTGCCCCCAGTCCCTCCCAGCATCAGGGTCTTTTCCAATGAGTCAGCTCTTCATATGAGGTGGCCAAAGGATTGGAGTTTCAGCCTCAGCATCAGTCCTTCCAATGAACACCCAGGACTAGTCTCCTTTAGGATGGACTGGTTGGATCTCCTTGCAGTCCAAGGGACTCTCAAGAGTCTTCTCCAACACCACAGTTCAAAGCATCAATTCTTTGGCGCTCAGCTTTCTTTATAGTCCCAACTCTCACATCCATACATAACTACAGGAAAAACCATAGCCCTGACTAGACGGACCTTTGTTGGCAAAGTAATATCTCTGCTTTGCAATATGCTATCTAGGTTGGTCATAACTCTCCTTCCAAGAAGTAAGTGTCTTTTAATTTCATGGCTGCAATCACCATCTGCAGTGATTTCGGAGCCCCCCAAAAATAAAGTCTGACACTATTTCCACTGTTTCCCCATCTATTTCCAATGAAGTGATGGGACCAGATGCCATGATCTTTGTTTTCTGAATGTTGAGCTTTAAGCCAACTTTTTCACTCTCCTCTTTCACTTTCATCAAGAGGCTTTTTAGTTCCTCTTCACTTTCTGCCATAAGGGTTCCATTTCAGGAGGAAGTAAATTTCCCATGGGTTGGGGAGAGTCGCCCAGGCAGAGGGAAGAGCAGGAGCACAGAAGTCCAGGGGTGAGAAAGTGAAGGCCTGATGAGAGTGGTCCATGTGCTGGGACTGTCCGGGTGTAGAACACGAGAGGGGAGCAGAGGCATGCATGCATGCAAGCTTCAGTCATGTCCAGCTCTTTGTGAGCCTATGGACTGTAGCCTGCCAGGCTCCTTTGTCCATGGGATTCTCCAGGCAGAAGCATGAGGTGGAGCTTAGAAGACTAGCTGGGCTCCAACCTAGAGAGCTTTTATGTCAAAAGGAAGGGTTTAGATTTTATCCCTTAGCCAAAGGGAGCCTGGAGGATTGTAAGCAACACAATGACTATATTAGAGGTACACTTTTGGAGAATGTTTCCCATAGGAAATACATCACAGCAATTATCTCAGCCAGGGAAGTCTGTTTTCCCTTGTGGGTCAGGAGAATAGTGTGTCAGCAAACGGCTTGGCATGTCTATAATCCCTGTAGGAATGTCCAAACACAAGTTAGAATAAAAATATCCCCCTGAGTTGGTGCCCCTTAAAACCTCCTGCCAGAAATAGCACTTGGAGAGCAAATTCATCAAGGGAATAAAGCAGGGCATCCAGGAGAGGCAACCAGAATGTGCAATTAGACCTGGGGGGGGGGAGATGGGAAACAGTGATGAAAAAACAGGTGGAGAGACAGTTCAAAAATGGTTGGACTCTCCCTCAGTGCTGCAGGAACCAAGCAAAAATCAATAAGTCGTTTTCTGGTGAAGGCATAACTCATAAAATTATCACAAAGTCAAGAAACAAGCATGGTCCAGAACAATACAGGAACTTCTGCCAGTAAACAGAGATGGCATTAGCAACCAACAAGCAGTAAATTAAAGGGAGGTGGCTTGCATTTTCCATTTGTGTCTGTGCCTCGGGTGGCTCAAGGACCCTCAGAGTAGAGCTGATGGACTCTGAGAGCAGAAATGATGAAAGAATACACTGGTAGACTTGGCAGTCTAAAAGACAATGGTTGGTATGGGCGTGCTAGTCACTCAGTTGTGTCCGAGTCTTTTCGACTCCATGCGCTGCAGACCATCAGGCTCCTCTGTCCAGGGGGCATTCTTCAGGCAAGAATACTGGGGTGTGTAGCCATTTCCTTCTCCAGGGGATCTTCCTGACCCAGGGATCAAACCCAGGTCTCCTGCATGACAGACAGATTGTTTACTGTCTGAGCCACTGGGGAAGACCAAAAGGCAATACTCCTACACACCAAAAATCTACAAGTACAAAATGAAATAGCAAATCCAGAGAAGAACTTTTATGCACAAAGGTGTCTTTATTTTAAATTAATTAATTTATTAATTTATTTGACTGTGCAGAAGGCAATGGCACCCCACTCCAGTACTCTTGCCTGGAAAATCCCATGGACGGAGGAGCCTGGAAGGCTGCAGTCCATGGGGTTGCTGAGGGTCGGACACAACTGAGCGACTTCACTTTCACTTTTCACTTTCATGCACTGGAGAAGAAAATGGCAACCCACTCCAGTGTTTTTGCCAGGAGAATTCCAGGGACGGGGAAGCCTTGTGGGCTGCCATCTATGGGGTCGCATACAGTTGGACACAACTGAAGTGACTTAGCAGCAGCAGCAGCAGCAGCAGCAGGATCTTTAGTTGCGCCATTCAACCTCTTTCAGCCGTGGTCTGTAGGATCTGGTTCCCTGACCAGCAATGGAACCCAGGCCTCCTACATTGGGAGCATGGAGTCTTGGCCACTGGATCACCAGGGAAGTCCCAAAGTTATCTTTAATAATTTTATTTATTCTCATCAAAAGTTGGTGACAACCTAATAATCCCACAATCAAGTTTTTAAAGGGACTCATAAATGTGGAAATCACTTACAAATGCATCTAGCTAAGCAATAAAACTTGACTGTGACATTTGAAACATATGCTATGATTTTATCTATAAGTAATAAAAAGACTAATCATAAAAAAATCTAGAAAAATTGTTTAAATGTTTGTTATTCCTTACTCCCTTGGGTAAATGACATCAACCAGAAATCATTCAAAATGTCTCCAGGCATGAGGGTTTCGTGTAAGCTGCTCAGTTGTGTCTGACTCTTTGTGACTCCATGGATTGTAGTCCACCAGGCTCCTCCATCCATGGAATTCTCCAGGCAAGAATATTGGAGCGGGTTGCCATGCCCTCCTCCAGGGGATCTTCCCAATCTAGGGATCAAATGCAGGTCTCCCACACTGCAGGTGGGTTCTTTACGACCTGAGCCACAAGGGAAGCCCAAGAATATTGGAGAGAGTAGCCTATTCCTTCTCCAGGGGATCTTTCTAGCCCAGGAATCAAACTGGGGTCTCCAGCATTACAGGTGGATTCTTTACCAGATGAGCTACCAGCCACCAGTCTGGGAATCCCCAAATGATACACAATCTGGTGGTGCTGTTTATCTCTCCTTTCTAGTACCTACTGTGGCCCTCATATTCTGTCCCACAAAAGCAGGGATGAGAAATAGAGTGCAGAGAAGGAAAGCAGCATGCATTCATGCAAAGGACCCCCGTGAGTACCTATGTTTAAATGCTAGTTAAAATGTATTAGAAGCATAAACAAATCATATGTGTACCCAGGCTCCTGGTATAAGACAGATAAATGCTACATGAAAGCCAGTTTATTTCAAAGATGAAAGAAATATAAAAGAACTCTATGCCTTCTTTTGTGTCTTTCTGGGAGGAAAAAGTTGTCACTTTTGCAAATGATATGAACCTTTGCCTAACTGCTGTACCATCTGCTCCAGCTGGCTTGTGGAATCTAAAAAGAGCATTTCCCTTTCTGGGTCAGCAGTGACATCACATGTGGAGGTGGAGGGTGGCAGGGTGGGTGTAGATGAATGTGCAGAATGGCACCAGCCCCTGGGGACTCCCAATATATGTGGCACGCACACATCCTGACAGTCTAAGTGCCCATGTGGAGCAGGGACAAGCTGCTTAGGACCACAGGCAAAGACTAAAGGATGGAACAAGCATAGTTCCCCGTGGAGAAGTACCAATGGACACAGAGTTCTGTGATTTCCTGCCAAAGCACTACTGTAAGAGCATACTGGTCCCCTGCTCCTGGAAAAGACCTCTCTGGATGCATCAATCTATTTACAAGCAGATTGCTTCTTCCTGTTCTGGCGCTGACCTGGGCAGGGGGTGTGGTTGTTGTTGTGGGTGTGTGCTCAGGCGTATCTGACTCTTTGCAACCCCACGGACTGTAGCCCACGAGGCTCCTCTGTCCGTAGAATTCTCCAAGGCAAGAATACTGGAGTGGATTGCCATTTCCTCCTCCAGGGGGTCTTCCTATCCCAGGGATCAAACCCACGTCTCCTGCGTCCCCTGCATTGGCAGGCAGATTCTAGTTTACCACTGAGCCACTTGAGGGAGTGAGGCGGAGCCATAAAAGGAGAATTGCAAAACAGCCTTGCTCTATAAAGGCAGCTTGGATCTCTTGAACAAGTAGAGATCTGAATTCAAGCCCCAGCCTGGCCCCTGGCCAACCGCATGGCCTTGGGTAAGTCCCAACTCATACACTGACCTTAGGCATTAGGTAGAAAGTGGGGCTGATACATTTAGGGCTTCCTACTCCTCTGGGCTGCTTCTGACATCAATGAGCAGAGAGATTTGACAACCTGAAAACTTCCTCGGGGACCACCTAGAACCAGGAAGACAAGCACAAGCAGGGTCTCTGCTGTATCACTCAGGGAGAGGAAAGCCCTGAGCACCAGGGGTTCAGGGGACCACAGGATGACTGCAGCCCCAAGCCAACTATACCCAGATGGTCATGGTTTGTGATTACTGATCCTTCCAATAAATAGATAAAAAGTCCCCCTGGTGGCTCAGATGGTAAAGAATCTGCCTGCAGTGGGGGAGACCCGGGTTTGATTCCTGGGTCGGGATGAACCCCTGGAGAAGAGCATGGCTACCCACTCCAGTATTCTTGCCTGGAGAACTCCATGGACAGAGCAGCCTGGTGGCTTATAGTCCATGGGGTCAGACACGACCTAGCAACCAACACACATGAAACACACATGGAAAGGTAGCAGTGGCTGCTGACATCTGAGAATGAATCAGTCCGCTGAACACTGGCCTGCAGGACAAGCAGCCTACCATTTCTGCTCAAATCAGCAACATCTTCCCACCTTGCCCGTCTCACTATAAAGATGATATTTGGATTTATAACTGCCTGACTTCTATGTCTACCCATCAGTTATTTCCGAACTTAGGTGATGAGCCGAGGTATCATTTAAGTCCTTAGGGGTAGTCTACCCATGTAGGAGTCTGTTGATGTATCTGTATTCCTCTCTGGTCCCCAGCACAGGGTCCCAGCCAACATCAGCTGAAGCAAACCCCATCCTGACCAGTGCTTTTGGCTAACCCCCTTCTCAAAGACTTAGGAAATCCATATTCCTTCTCACACTCCACTGAAAATTCTTGGGCTCTCTGACCTTGACAGCCCCCTCCCAGGCCATGATGGGGCAAGGACGCTGTTTCCTGGACATCTCTCTACTCTCAGGCCCCTACATTTCTCTGGGAATTGTGTTGTTTCAGAGTACCATCTGTGATAGTTTCTGAGGGCTGCTGCAACAAACTGCTACAAATTGGGAGGCTTATGGGCTTCCCAGGTGGCCCACCTGACAATGCAGGAGACCTAAGTTTGATCGGTGGGTCAGGAAAATCCCCTGGAGGAGAGCAAGGCAACCCATTCTAGTATTCTTGCCTGGAGAATCCCATGGACAGAGGAGGCTGGCAGGCTACAGTCCATGGGGTTGCAATGAGTGAGACACAACTGAAGCAACTCAGCATGACACATACAATGTGGTTTATAGCAACAGAAGCTCAGTTCTGGGAGCTAGAAGGCTGAAAGCAAGATGTCAGGAGGGCCATAGTCTCTCTGAAGAAGTGAGAGCGGGTCTTTCTCGCCTCTTCTAGTTTCTGAATGCCAGCAATCACCGACATTCTTTTGTCTTATAGAGGCATCACTTAAATCTCTGCCTTTGCCTTCTCATGGCCTTCAGCCCTGTTTCTGCCCATGCCTCTGTGCCCAGATCTCCTTTTCTTAGAGGGACGCCAGCCCCTGGATCTAGTATGACCTCCTCTTAATTTGATTTCATCCATAAAGACCTTATTCATAGGTACTGAGGGGTCAGGACTTCATATCTCTTGTTGTTATTTAGTCGCTAAGTCATGTCCAACTCTTTGCGACCCCTTGGACTACAGCCAGCCAGGCTCATCTGTCCATGGGATTCTCCAGGCAAGAATACTGGAGTGGCTTGCCATTTCCTTCTCCAGGGGTTTATCCCGACCCAGGGGTGGAACCCACGTCTCCTGCATTGGCAGATGGAGTCTTTATCACTGCGCCACCTGGGAAGCCCTAATCATTATTTTAGGACCTTTAAGACCTGATGGTTCATTTAGATTTAGAGAATAAGGTCTTGGGAGACTGCGTTCTGGGCTGACAAGTTTGAGGGATCAGTAAGTTGGGGGATGGTGGAAGGAAGAGCAGGAGTTCTTATAGGGAAGAGCAGACCTTGAAATGTACTCCAGGAGAGATACGGGGCATAAAAACACACACCAGGGACTTCCCTGGGGGTGCAGCGGCTAAGATTCCATGCTCCCAATGCAGGGAGCCAAGGCTTGATCCCTAGTCAAGGAACTAGATCCCATATGTCTCAACCGAGTGTTCACATGCCAAAACCAAGACTCGGTACAGCCAAATAAATAAGTATTTTTTAAAAGCACCATTCTGGAGGAGGCCTTGGGAGAGTTAGGACTGGGTCTACAGGGGAAAGAGGAGAACACATTGCACAAGAAGTCAGAAGACCCTGGTTTGAGTCCCAAGTCTGCTGCTTACAAGTCCCTTGACTGGTTGACTTCCTTCCCTATGAAAACTGGGTCAACCTCGGTGCCGGCCTACATAGTGTGAGGCTTGTTATTCAGTCACTCAGCCGTGCCTGACTCTGCGACCCCATAGACTGCAGCACGCCAGGCTTCCCCGTCCTTCACCATCTCCCAGAGCTTGCTCAAATTCATGTCACTGAGTCAGTGATGCCATCCAGCCATCTCATCCTCTGTCGTCCCCTTCTCCTCCAGCCCTCAATCTTTCCAAGCATCAGGGTCTTTTCCAATGAATCTAACCATTGTGTGAGGCTAACCATTCAGAATTAACCTGGGGACCAGGGGAGGTAATTCTTCATTAAGTTGCTAATTTCCTGATTCAGATGAGGCTTATAGTAATGATCCCTTCACCAGTGGGAATGGAAGGCTAAACCCAGGGTAGAAATAGTCTGGTTCTTAGGTCATTTTATCACTGACCTCTTCTCCAGGCCTGGCCCATCAACTCTGAGGAGGGTTTGTCCCAAAGCCATTGCCACCATCAAACACTGGTGGCTTAGGAGTCTCTTTTGTGTAACCCCCGAGTTACTCATATTCTGATGACAAGAACCATCCAGAGCTGAAGCAACAGTGTCTTTTCTGTCATGATAGCAAATATTTTTTAGGTCCAGAGGTTCTGGGAGGTGGTTTAAGCTCTACCAGGCAATGAAGGGGCTTCCCAGGTGGCACTAGTGGTAAAGAACCCACCTGTCAGTGCAGGAGATATAAGAGCCACGGGTTTGATCCCTGGGTCAGGAAGATCCCCTGGAGGAGGGCAGGGCAATCCACTCCAGTATTCTATCCTGGAGAATCCCCACCGACAGAGGAGCCTGGCGGGCTACAGGCCGTACGGTCACAAAGAGTCAAACACAACTGAAGCAACTTAGCACACATGCACCCAGGCAATGACAGGTTGCTGCCTGCAGGTAATCGCCTCATCAGCAGAGCAGATGAAGTAACATCATTCAAAGAGAAAGACAAAAGGATGCTCTCTTGGGATGCTCATTGCAAATACAGTTCTGGAGCAAAGGAACGAGCTAAGCTCTCTGTTAACCTTTAGAAGCAGGAAAAAAATAGATGGGAGAGAAGGCTGAAGTCTCTGGTTAGTGGTTTTTTAAAAATCTGTCAGATTTAATTAAATCATCACAAGTGCCTTTTAAAGGGCTCTGTGTGGTTGTCCTGCATGGTCAGAGGAACGTGATCCAAGAGGCAGCCGGGGCTTTGGCGGAGCTCCAACTCTGTCCTTTCCCAGGCAGGAAACACAAGTCAGCCCAGTAGCGCTTGTCATTGTGTGGACCCTGAAGGCCATGAAATGCAGGTCTGGCATCGGATCCGGAGGCTCAGCACAATGCACGGAACTTTGCCAGAAAATCTGATGCCCCCATCTTTTGTCCCTGAACTGGCTAGACTTTCTCTGCAGTGCAGCCTCTGCTGTCTGCTGATCCCAAGCTCCAGTCTCTCCTCCCTTTTCACTCCACATACCACCAGAGGCACAATATGCAGGACTTAAATTCTGTTCTCCCTTCTAAGAGAGAGCTATTAAATGAGAAGCCTCCATCGGTAAAAAATATTCAGTTCAGTTCAGTCACTCAGTCGTATCCGACTCTTTGCAACCCCATGGACTGCAGCACACCAGGCCTCCCTGTCCATCATCAATTCCCAGAGCTTGCTCAAACTCATGTCCATTGAGTCAGTGACGCCATCCAACCATCTCATCCTCTGTCGTCCCTTTCTCCTCCTGCCCTCAATCTTTCCTAGCATCGGGGTCTTTTCAAATGAATCAGTTCTTCGCATCAGGTGGCCAAAGTATTAGACTTTTAGCTTCAGCATCAGTCCTTCCAATGAATATTCAGGACTGATTTCCTTTAGGATGGACTGGTTGGATCTTCCAATCCAAGGGACTCTCAAGAGTCTTCTCCAACACTGCAGTTCAAAAGCATCAATTCTTTGGTGCTCAGCTTTCTTTATAGCCCAACTCTCACATACATACATGACTATTGGAAAAACCACAGCTTTGACTAGATGGACCTTTGTTGGCAAAGTCATGTCTCTACTTTTTAACATGCTGTCTAGGTTGGTCTTAATTTTCCTGCCAAAGAGCAAGCATCTTTTAATTTCATGGCTGCAGTCACCATCTGCAATGATTTCGGAGCCCCCAAAAATAAAGTCTGTCACTGTGTCCATTGTTTCCCCATCTATTTCCCATGAAGTGATGAGACTGGATGCCATGATCTTAGTTTCAGTGTTAAAACGTTGAGTTTTGAGCCAACTTTTCCACTCTCCTCTTTCACTTTCATCAAGAGGCTCTTTAGTTCCTCTTCACTTTCTACCATAAGGGTGGTGTCATCTGCATATCTGAGGTTATTGATATTTCTCCCAGCAATCTTGATTCCAGTTTGTGCTTCATCTAGCCCAGCATTTCTCATGATGTATTCTGCATATAAGTTAAATAAGCAGGGTGACAATATACAGCCTTGACGTACTTCTTTCCCGATTTGGAACTAGTCTATTGTTCCAAGTCCAGTTCTGACTGTTGCTTCTTGATTTGGCCAAAAAGTTTATTTGGGTTTTTCCATAAGATAGTACCAAAAATCCAAACAAACTTTCTGGCCAGCCCAATGATATAATTCATATTATTGTATATGAATAATACAGGTAAAGGGGCTTCCCAGGTGGCACTAGTGGTAAAGAACCTGCCTGCCAATGCAAGGGACATAAGAGATGCAGGTTCAATCCCTGGTTTGGGAAGATCCTATGGAAGAGGACATGGCAAAACCCTCCAGTGTCCTTTCCTGGAGAATCCCCTGGACAGAGGAGCCTGGTGGGCTACAGTCCCATGGGGTCACTAAGAGTGGGACATGACTAAAGTGACTTAGCAAGGACACATAATCAGGCAAAAACGATCATAGGGAGTGCTTCTTTAGGAGACAGAATCTGTCCTTCACACTTAACACATTTCCAAAATATAAGAAAATTAAAAAAAAAAAAGACTAAGGCAGAACTGTGGGTGGTAATCAATCAGGTTGTTCACCACAGAATCCTGGCCCTCTGTTGGTTTGCAACCTCAGCAGCTGCCCAAGTGTACAGTGAAACCAGCCCCATCCACAGAGGGCAGGCAGAGAAGGAAGGAAGAGATGGGTCACTCCTGATTGGAAGGTGGCAGGTGTAATAAGCAAAGGAAGTTCTGTATGACGATAATCTTTGATGTCACAAGATAGATTGTCTGGCAAGACGCCCACTTGCCAGAATTTAAAAATGTATATAGAGAACTTAACATGGCTCAGTCACATATTCCATCTAAATGGTCTCACCTTCCTGTCCCAAGGTTGCATCCTTGGGCAGTTTCTGGGCTGGGGAAGGCCAGCAGAACACACATTCCAAGGACAGGAGAGAAAGCGAGGTGCCTCCGATTGCCCGGGTCCAGCTCACACCCTTTTGTCCTCCTCTTCCAGCACTCCACACTCATGACTAGATCCTCCCCTCTCAGAAGCTGCTCCCTTCTGCAGTGTGTCCTGAGCAGTCGGCAAGGGTTTCTACTATCAGGGAGGTGGCTTTTTTTGCAGGGGGGAGTGGCTACCTGGCTGCTTTGGAGGCAGATATCACAGCAATAGTATAGGCACATGTCAGCAAAAACGCATGTCTGAGGAGGCCTTACAAATAGCTATGAAAAGAAGAGAAGTGAAAGGCAAAGGAGAAAAGGAAAGATATACCCATTTAAATGCAGAGTTCCAAAGAACAGTAAAGAGAGATAAGAAAGACTTCCTCAGTGATCAATGCAAAAAAAAAAAAAAAATAGAGGAAAACAATAGAATGGGAAAGACTAGAGATCTTCAAGAAAATTAGAGATACCAAGGGAATACTCCATGCAAAAATGGGCACGATAAAGGACAGAAATGGTATGGACATAACAGAAGCAGAAGATATTAAGAAGAGGAGGCAAGAATACACAGAAGAACTATACAAAAAAGATTTTCACAACCCAGATAACCACCGTGGTGTGATCACTCACCTAGAGCCAGACATCCAGGAATGCAAAGTCAAGTGGGCCTTAGGAAGCATCACTACAAACAAAGCTAGTGGAGGTGATGGAATTCCAGTGGAGCTATTTCAAATCCTAAAAGATGATGCTGTGAAAGTGCTACACTCAATATGGCAGCAAATTTGGAAAACTTGGCAGTGGCCACAGGACTGGAAAAGGTCAGTTTTCATTCCAACCCCAAAGAAAGGCAATGCCAAAGAATGCTCAAACTACCGCACAATTGCACTCATCTCACATGCTAGTAAAGTCATGCTCAAAATTCTCCAAGCAAGGCTTCAGCAGTACATGAACCGTGAACTTCCAGATGTTCAAACTAGTTTTAGAAAAGGCAGAGGAACCAGAGATCAGATTGCCAACATCATTGGATCATCGATAAAGCAAGAGAGTTCCAGAAAAACATCTACTTCTGCTTTATCGACTATGCCAAAGCCTTTGACTGTGTGGACCACAACAAACTGTGGAAAATTCTTCAAGAGATGGGAATACCAGACCACCTGACATGCCTCATGAGAAACCTATATGCAGGTCAGGAAGCAACAGTTAGAAATGGACATGGAAAAACAGCCTGGTTCCATATTGTCACCCTGCTTATTTAACTTAAATGCAGAGTACATCATGAGAAATGCTGGACTGGATGAAGCACAAGTTGGAATCAAGATTGCTGGGAGAAATATCAATAACCTCAGATATGCAGGTGACACAACCTTTATGGCAGAAAGTGAAGAGGAACTAAAGAGCCTCTTGATGAAAGTGAAAGAAGAGAGTAAAAAGTTGGCTTAATGCTCAACATTCAGAAAACGAAGATCATGGCATCTAGTCCCATCACTTCATGGCAAGTAGTGGGGAAACAGTGTAAACAGTGACAGACCTTATTTTGGGGGGCTCCAAAATCACTGCAGATGGTGATTGCAGACATGAAATTAAAAGATGCCTGCTCCTTGGAAGAAAAGTTATGACCAACCTAGACAGCTTATTAAAAAGCAGAGACATTATTTTGCCAACTAAGGTCCATCTAGTCAAGGCTAAGGTTTTTCCAATGGTCACGTATGGATGTGAGAGTTGGACTGTGAAGAAGGCTGAGCACCGAAGAACTGATGCTTTTGAACTGTGGTGTTGGAGAAGACTCTTGAGAGTCTCTTGGACTGCAAGGAGGTCCAACCAGTCCATCCTAAAGGAAATCAGCCCTGAATATCAGTCCTGGAAGGACTGATGCTGAAACTGAAACTCCAATCCTTTGGCCACCTGATGTGAAGAACTGACTCATTTGAAAAGACCCTGATGCTAGGAAAGATTGAAGGTGGGAGGAGAAGGGGACGATAGAGGATGAGATGGTTGGATGGCATCACCGACACAATGGACATGAGTTTGAGTAAAGTCCACGAGGTTACAAGGAGTCAGACACGACTGAGTGACTGAACTGAACTGAAGAGAAAACAGAGATGAAAATAATATTTCCCAAAATAAGTAATATTTATTTTTACCAAAAGCCCCATGATCTGAACCACTTATTAAGTCTCATAAGCTGGGGGGTTTGATCACTCAGGGTGTTCACTGGTTTTACATGACTTAATAAAAATGAGCATTAGCAAACCCGTCAGGTCCCAGCACACAACATTCTGATTGGATAATGACATAAGAGCCTCTTCTCAAGGCAGTGATAATGTCCAAGGCCATTCCATTTCGGAGGACAGCTCTTTAGAAATATTTCAGTGTTTAGTGAGTACAGGTTTTGATGGCTATCATTTAAGTCATACTGGGTGAATTTATGTTTACATAAAATAACCAAAAAAGTTTAGCATCACTTTTTATTGGACAATGCTTCCCATGTAATTTGATGTATCAAATAAGCCTAATTAATTTAATATCTCTCGAAATGGCAACCCACTCCAGTATTCTTGCTTGGAAAATCCCATGGGCGGAGGAACCTGGTGGGCTACAGTCCACATGGTTGCAGAGTCGGACACGACCGAGCGACTTCACTTCACTTCATATGAAAAGAGAGAACACATTTTTCGTGATGCTTCAAGAACCCTCTAGAAAATCCCAAAGTTAGTTAAAGGTCAATAAGACTTCATTTAGAATTTGATTTTGTGGAAATTTGTCAAAAATATCAAAAGGGTTTAAAGCAATTGATTAAGTAGGTCACTGTGAAATAATACTTAGTCATTCATTCATTTAACCAAAACAATAATTAAAGACTTCAAAGGCAAATATAGAAAGTTACATAGTTATAGAAAAAAACTTAGCTCTTTCAATAAAGAGACTTGTTTTGTTTAAGTAATCAAAAACCTGATAAAGTCAACAGGAAACACAGGAAATTATTTTGATAAAACACAGAATCTTTGTTTTCTAGGCAGATTACTTAAAAAGTAAAGCCTTTCACATTCTCATTAAGAACAAAGCCAAAGTCCAAAAACCCTCTTTCCTTTTAGCATGTGAAAGCAATAAGCTTTAGATAAGTACACTATTGATAGTAAAGCTTATTTTTCTTTAAACCAATAAAATAGAACTGTTACAAATTAATTTTTGTAATACCCTCCAAAGGTAGAAAAATATCACATATGCATAACATATACGCATACAAGTACATGAGCATACCAATACAAACAAAGCCCTGTAACTTTCATTTCAAAACTTTAGCTGTGACTCAGGTAAATTAATATAAAACTCACTAGTTTATGAAACAGTTAAATTCAATGTGTTCTGGCAGGTGGAACAAGCTACTCACATGGCTAAAGCTTTCCATAATATTTGTAGAGAAAACTTTAAAGATTTGCATTTATCCTTTACCAGTAGTCTTATGGAGGCTGTGGACTGATTCGGGGCATGGGAACTTCTACAGCAGTATTTTAAACAGCCTCCTTTTTTTGTTCCTTCTCAGGCAATTATAGGCATGTTTTCATGATCTTTTAGGCTGTGTATATTTCAGACATGATAAGACTTACAACTTCAAGAATCAGAGACAGAATGCAAGTTTTCTCCTAGGATATTAGTACACATATTTCTCTATTATCAGAAGTCTAGGCTAATTGCTATTTAAAACGTTCCTTCGCATGAGGGACTGGACAGCACAGACACTGTTCATTTCACTGTCAATCACCACAACATCATCTCCTTTATTCTCACTTTTCCAGCGATTCTGCCTCTGAGCATCTTAATCACACTGGGTCACGAGTGTTGCTGTTGTTGTTATTGCTGTTTAATTGCTAAGTCATGTTTGACTCTTTTGAGACCCCACGGATTATAGCCCACTACACTCCTCTGTCCATGGCATTTCCCAGACAAAAATACTGGAGTGGGTTGTCACTTCCTTCTCCAGGGGATCTTCCTGACCCAGGATTGAACATATGTCTCCTGGACTGGCAGGCAGATTTCACCAGGGAAGCCCTTTGTCACTAGTACTAGGAAAGTACTCAGACCTTAATCCATGACGCCTTGTGCCCAGCTCACCCTGCAAAATGGCATGCCGATGTCTCCAACTTGTTATTTAGTTCTCCCACCTAGTCTGTTAGCCCTGAAGCTAGCAGAGTAGTGGACAACTGTACATTCTTCTCTGACTTCAGCTGTTCCCCCAACTTTCTAACTTGAGCTTTAGCCTCTAGTCAAGAATGGATGGCCAGCTGACAGTAGCCATTTGTTTCCCTTATTTGGCACAGGGCACTACACAGTTTCTCAAACACACACACACACACACACACACACACACAAAAGCAGTTTTCAGAGCATCCCATATTGATGCAGCAGGCTAGAAGCATCTAAGCAGGGATTTCCCCCACAGACACTTCTTCCCCCAGGCCCATTTCTTTGGTCTCTTGGCTGGCTCACCGGTTGTTAGTTTACACCTTATACAGTTAACTCCTATATAAGGAAAGCAAGGAGAGACCCAAGAATGAGGCAGACCAATCAAGACTGATTGGTGGAAGGCTCAACAAGCAAGGGAGAGTATATACGGGCATGTCTTTGATGCTGCAAGAGAGATCTCCACACCCACCAGAATCTTTTTGTGAATGCGACTCGTTTATTCTCAGCTGCGCCGGGCCTGCCTTGCTGTGCAGGATCTCCTTGAGTTGTGCTGCGTGGGCTCCTCTGCGGCTGCTTCTCTTGCTGCGGGGTGCAGGCTGTAGAGGGTGGCGACTTCCATAGTTGTTGCACAGCAGCCCGTTCAGCAGCTGCGGTTCCCCGGCTCTGGAGCACTGGCTCAGTAGTTGTGGGGCAGGGGCTTAGCTGCTTTACGGTATGTGGGATCTTCCCAGGCCAGGAATCGAAGCCATGTCTCCTGCATTGGCAGGTAGATTCTTTACCACTGAACCACCAGAGAAGCCCAGAGTCTTAAAATTTGTATAGAGGCTGTAACTAGGTTCAGTCACATACACCACCCAGATGGTCTCAGCTGCACCTCACTGTCTCAAGACTGTGTCTTTGAGCAGTTTCTGGTACAGGGAAGGCAAGTGGAATGCACATTCTAGAATCAAGGGAGGGAGTGAGAAGCCTACAGCTGCCCAGGTCCAGCTTTCAGATCAACCGGCGGCCACACCCACTTGAAAACCTTCAACTTCTCCCCTCCTGAGCACTTAGTTGGTGTGACATCCTGACTCCACCGTAGCTTGAGAGGGGCCCCATGACTCATTCTGGCCAATGAGTTTTGAAAGAAAGCAGTGCATATCGCTTGCAGACTAGAGCATCTACCTGCCAATGGAAGACCCTCCATTTCTCCCTTTCCCTCTGGCATAATGACTGCCATCTTTGGGGATCAGAGCCCTGTACCAAACCAACATGGATATGTAGCATTGTTTGTTTCTAATTTATAAGGCACTAATATTTTGGTTGTTTGGTAGCAAGACCTCCTCTAGTCTATCTGATTAAACATATATTCATGGGTCAGTCAATCCTAAAGGAAATCATCTCAGAATATTCATTGGAAGAACTGATGCTGAAGCTCCAATATGTTGGCCACCTGATGTGAAGAGTCAACTCTTTGTAAAAGACCCTGATTCTGGGAAAGACTGAGGGCAAGAGGAGAAGGAGGCAACAAAGGATGAGATGGCCGAATGGCACCCCTGACTCAGTGGACATGAGTTTGAGCAAACTCAACGATAATGAAGGACAGGGAAGCCTGGTTTGCTGTAGTTCATGAGGTCTCACAGAGTCAGACATGGCTGAGCAACTGAACATCAGCATGGATTAATTCTGAAAAGATAAAAATTTTGAAAGTAAGAGAAGAAGAATCAGAAGTGGGAACAATTTTACACTTTCCTCTTGCGTGCTTTTTGTTTTGGTTAGCATGCCCATGTATGAATGCCTTTCTCCCTCCTCCACCCTGAAATTTAAACAAATGAGTGAATGAAACACACTGAGCGGCACTATATGCTAAGCATCACCCTAGGCAACTGGGAGACAAAGCGTGAAGCTGTTTTATATATTTTCCTAGCCAAGGTTCTTTAGGGCCAATGTTCCTGAGTCTTCTCTGGGCATCTACATACATCCCCACCTTACTCAAAACAAGACCTCCCCACACCACAGTGTTTCTCTTCCACTCACAGCCAGGAAGGCGGAGAGAATGAAGCCAGAACCTTCCTGGCCGTGTCAGAGAGGTCTAAGTGCTTCTCTTCATCACTGACACCGATGGCTAGGGTGAAGTGAGTTCAGGAAAGGCTGTGATGATGCTTGAAGCCTCTCTGCTCACTGTGTGGATAAGCAGTGCTGCAGCCGGGTCGCTGAAGTGGCCACTTCCTAGCCATATGGATGTGAGCCTGAAGCAGGCTGTGCCCTGGGAAAGCTTCTGTTGTAAGTGAGCCCAGAAACAGCCCTGCTTGCCAGAGGCTAGGGCCAGTGTGCCAGTTAGGGTTCATCCTTCAACTACAGAAGCCCCACCACAGTGGTTTAACCAATAGGTATTGTTTCCCTAATAAGAAGGAGACCAGAGGAAGCCGTCCGAAGCGGTACAGCAGCCCACGATGGAATCACTGTCCCAGGCTTCACCATCCATATCGTGTGGCTTTTATTCCTCACACTTCCCACCTTTAAGGTGTAAGATGATGACTCCACCTCCCACCTCCCATCGGCATTCCTGGCCAGAAGCAGCAGCAGCAAGCCACCTCGGGAAAGCACAAACTTTTTCAGAAATCCAACGTATACTGGCTGCAACCACCCAAGCATAATAGTTAAGAGCCCTGATTCTCCAGACTAACTGGATTCAAACTCTGGCTCCGCCATTAAATAGCTGTGTTCTTGGGCTGTTTACTTCACCTCTCTGTGTCTCAATTTTCTCATGAATAAAATAGAGTAGACTGTCACGGGCTTCCCTGATGGCTCAGATGATAAAAAATCTGCCTGTAATGCAGAAGACCCAGGTTCGATCCCTGGGTCGGGAAGATCTCCTGGAGAAGGGAATGGCAATCCACTCCAGTATTCTTGGCTAAAGAATCCCATGGACTGGGGGGCTACAGTCCTTGAGGGTCGCAAAAAGACAGACATGACTGAGCGACTTGCACACACAGAGACTCTTATACAGAGTGAAGTAAGTCAGAAAGAGAAAAACAAATATGAAGACAGATATATAGGGAATCTAGAAAAATGGTCCTGTTGGAACTATTTGCAGGGCAGGAGTACAGATGCAGACGTAAAGAACGGAGCTGTGGATGGGGGCGTGGGGGAAGGGGAGAGGGGGACGAATTGGGAGACTAGCACTGACGTATATACACTGCCATGTGTCAAACAGCCAGCTAGAGGGAAGCTGCTGCATGGCACAGGGGGCTCAGCTCAGGGCTGTGATGACCTAGAGGGTGGGACGTGGGGGTGGGAAGGGGGCTCAAGGGGAGGGGGTGTACATATACATATAGCTGATTCACTTTGCTGTACAGCTGAAACTAACACAGTACTGCAAAGCAATTATACTTCCACAGCAAAAAAAAAAAAGGGAATGAAGTGCTCTCGGTCATGTCTGGACCGTGGTAAGGATACCAGAAGCCACCCAAAGCCTTGGCTCTCACCTTGCCCTCCCCCATTTTCATCAAGCAAAGGACCAATCGTCGACGCTGAGGGAGGATCTGCAGAGACCCGAGACCCTGTCTGGCACTGCGTCTGTGCTCACTCAGAGCTGCTTGCCTGCTGGGCTATGCCTGATTTTATGCAGGGCCCGGATGGAGGGGTCAACCAGGAGACCACAGTCCAGGCGACCTAGGGAAGGAAGTTCCGAGGCAGTGCTAACGAGGCCCCCACCACACTTCAGATCTGTGACAACACAGAATCAGTGTATATACACAGTAGGTGCATCTGGTAGTGATGCTTGGAGAGGGGTGGTCCATTAAACTCACAGCAAGATCCCAGTTATCAGTGAGGGATACGGGGGCGGGGGGGAATGGGGCAGAGCGCAGGTTCCCAGGAGAAGAGGTGAGGGAGGCTGGGCGTGAGTCAGCGCCTGGCTTCAAAGACACCTCCCATCCAGCTGAGGACCAAGGAGCAAGCACAAAGGTGTCAGGAGAGACCCCTGCACTCACACACACACAGTGCACAACCAGTAAGCTGGAGCACCTGAACAGGAAACATTCCAGACGAGGAGCCTGGAGCCCCTGCAGTGCCAGGACCACTGATCCTTTAGCTTCCGGACCACAGGGAGCTCTGGGTGTCCAAGGGGAGCCCAGGGAAGGAGGGAGGCAACCAAGCAGCGCAAGGGCATTTAGGCAGCAGCCACAACTTTCCAGTGCCTAAGAAAGCATTTTAGCATTTTAACAGCCAGCTTATCTGCAAAGGTGTCTTCTAGAAAATGTCAGCCCTGTGCTCACCAGCTGAATTCCAGACACCGTCCGTCCCCACCACTGTGGGTGTACATTTTGAAGGGCCCCTTTCCTGCTCAGAATGGCTTAGCAGAGAGCAGGCATTCATCTGCAAGTTCAGGCTCTCAGTGTCCATAGACTGAGGGGTAAGGCTAAGACTTTTCGCCTTTGCTCTTTCTCTAAATTTCCAAGTCTGTAAAGGCTCTTGTTTCCCACTTTGAGGTATTTCTGGGGGTCAGGTAGCCATGTAGGGGTGTCTGCTCGATGCCCAGCCCCAGCAGGGACTGAGTAGAGGGGCACAGGTGTGTTTCCGAGCCCCCGCCCTGCTGGAACAGGCAACCCAGAAGTGACGGGGCTCATCCTCCGCTGAATTGCTCCATTCCATCAGGCAGCAGGATTTTTCATAAAAACCCAAGCCTGTTTCTATCCTATCACCCCCGTCTCCACCCCCACAAGCTGCTTTCTACCAACAACAATTTCAAAATTGATCTTTGAAATGACTCCTCACTTAAATCAGCTTCTGAGTTTTAAAGGGTAAGAAAATGTCTCTCACTCATTTAGACTAAACTAATGTGCCCGTTAACCATGTTGGAGACACGCAAATCCTACTGCCTAGAAATTATCCATTAGCCTCATTTCAGGCTCTTCCACCCACTGCCTTCCTCCCACACTGCCTTGGAGTTCTAAACCTCAAACTTCATCTTGGCGTTCCCCTCCTCCAAAGACTAAAGTTCCATGGCTGTCCACAGTCTTAAGGGTAAACTCCAAAATCCTCAGCCTGTGATCTAACTATATATATATATATATATATACTGATTGCACTGAGCCGTAGTTTCAGCACATGGAGGTCTTCAATCTTCAGTTGCAGCATGAGGGACCTAGTTCTCTAACCAGGGATCAAAGCTGGGCCCTCTGCATTGGGAGCTCTAAATCTTAGCCACTGGACCACCAGGGAAGTCCTGTGTGAGCCAACTTTAATCTTCTAACTCACCATGTCACCCTCCCTTCTGGCCTAGAAGCTCAAGGCTCCACCTCTGCCGGACACATCACAGTTTTCCCCCACTTGTGCTGTCTTTCTTTTCTACCTGGAGAGACTTTACCCATATCCACCTGTTAAATCCCAGCAGTCCTTCAAGCGTGCATGTGTGTTAAGTCGCTTCAGTCGTGTCCGGCTCTGTGCAACCCCATGGACTGCAGCCCGCCAGGCTCCCCTGTCCATGGGATTCTCCAGGCAAAAATACTGGAGTGGGTTGCCATGCACTCCTCCAGGGGATCTTCCCGACCCAGGGATCAAACCCAAGTCTCTGGCATGTCCTGCATTGGCAGGCAGACTCTTTACCACTAGCACCGCTTGTTAAGCCCCTGTGCTTCATGGGAGGGCGTTCACTCCAAACTTCTCTAAGCAGTTTTCCCAAACCTTCCTGGCTTAGAGGATTAGCCAGCCTGTGCTGTCTCCCCGCAGCTTGTTCTCACCTCTTACAGAAGTCCTGTCCCCGTCTCCTAGGACCCAGCTCAGGCTTTCCTGTCCATCTCTGTCTACTCTTTGTTACTCCCTGAAGACAACAACTTGCTCTAGGGTATTTTTCGTATCTCTTCCTATGTTTGTCTCTGAACCGTCTACTCACCCCTTATCTGTCCAGCAAACTCACACTCCTCCTAAGGCAGTGGGTCTCATCCTTGGCCACAAGTTAGAATCAAATGGGGAGCACTCAAATGGAGATGATACTCAGGCTTCACCCCTCCCCTCAGCAACTAAATTAGAACCTCTGGGGGTGGGATCCAGGTATCAGAAAATTTTGACGCTCTGCAGGTGATTCCAATAACCCCCAGATGCGCAGATGACACCACCCTTATGGCAGAAAGCAAAGAAGAACGAAAGAGCCTCTTAATGAAAGTGAAAGAGGAGAGTGAAAAGGTTGGCTTAAAACTCAGCATTCAGAAAACTAAGATCATGGCATCCAGTCCCATCACTTCATGGCAAATAGATGGGGAAACAGTGGAAACAGTGACAGACTTTATTTCTGAGGGCTCTAAATCACTGCAGATGGTGACTGCAGCCATGAAATTAAAAGATGCTTGCTCCTTGAAAGAAAAGTTATGACCAACCTAGATAGCATATTAAAAAGCAGAGACATGACTTTGTCAACAAAGGTCCATCTAGTCAAAGCTATGGTTTTTCCAGTAGTCATATATGGCTATAAAGAAAGCTGAGTGACAAAGAATTGATGCTTTTGAAGTGTGGTATTGAGGACTCTTGTGAGTCCCTTGGACAGCAAGGAGATCCAATCAGTCCATCCTAAAGGAGATGCGTCCTGAATATTCATTGGAAGGACTGATGCTGAAGCTGAAAGTCCAATCCTTTGGCCACCTGTTGCAAAGGACTGATTCATTGGATAAGATTCTGATGCTGGGAAATATTGACGCCAGGAGAAGGGGACAGCAGAGGATGAGATGGTTGGATGGCATCACCAACATGATGGACATGAGTCTGAGCAAGCTCCGGGAGTTGGTGATGGACAGGGAGGCCTGGCGTCCATAGGGTCGTAAAGAGTCGGACACGACTGAGCAACTGAACTGAACTGACTGAAGTGATTGCAACGTGCTGCCAAGGTTGAGCACACCTGTCCTGGAATCACCTCAAGCTCTCACCTACTTCGTCCAGGTTAATCATTATTTGTATTCTGGGAGCTTAGCATAGTACTTGTAACTAAAGAAGTTTTCATTGAATGGCTAAATAAATGAATGGCTGGGTAGAGGAAGGGAAGAAGACAGGAAATGGTGCAGGGAGGTGGGGGAGGGGGGAAAGTGAAAGGACTGATGGACGGTGTAACTCAGAAAAAACCATATGCTGCCTTCCGCTTCTAGACTTAGCTCTGGGAGGAAAGTGTTGATCCCATCCCTCTAGCAACACAACTTCTGTTGATCTCTCTGGTCTCTCCGCGCCCATACACAGCGGCACAGACAGACCAGAGAAACAGGCAGACCCCTCCAGGTTGGTAGGTGGCAGAGTTAAGAAGCAAGGTGTGTGATTAGGCTATTGAAAGCGACTGTGTTTTTTTCTTTTTTTGTCTCTATACGTCCCCAGCTTGACCAGCCTCTGCTTCACTCCCAGGACTATCCAGGGTTGAGTCCCTAGTAACTCACGAGTCACCTGATGACCCTTCCCCCTCCAAATGGGAGCCTCCTCCTCCCTCAAGCTGCTGCTCCGTCCTGTCGGCCGCACGCGGTGGGGTGTGACTCCAGCACCTTTTGTATAAGATCCGCCTGTTCAATAAACCTTTGATGCCTCCGTAGCTGTCTCCAGACCCTTTCTTTGGTCTTGAGACTGGGCAAGCACAAGGCTTGCAAGCCTGCAGGGCGTACCCGAACACAACGCGCTTACTTATGAGGCTTGTCTTGGGTGCCCCAAGATGAATAGGTCTCCGCATTCACCCCCCAGAATCTTAAGCTGACATAGAGGCCTTAATGGGGATCAGTCACTTATATTCTGTAGATGGTCTCAACACCACCCTACTCTCTCTAGGCAGTGTCCTTGAAACAGCTCCCACTGTGGGAATGGTGGGTGGGCAGAATGCATATTCCAAAGATAGGAAAGGGGCAAGGAGGCTCCCATTGCCTGGGTCCAGCCTGCCAGGTCAACGGATGGTTGCATGCTCTCACTGACCCTCTCCAAACACTTCCCTGCAAAGCACAGTATTAGGCACTCAGTCATGTCTGACTCTTTGTGACTCCATAGATTGTAGCCTGCCAGGCTCCTCTGTCCATGGGATTCTCCAGGAAAAAAATACTGGAGAGGGTAGCCATGCCCTTCTCCAGGGGATCTTCCCAACCCAGGGATGTGGGTCTCTCACGCTGTGGGCAGATTCTTTACCATCTGAGCCACCAGGGAAGCCCAGGTACTGAGCAAATATCTGTGATTTAAACTGAGTTGTAGCTTCACGCAGTTGCCAAGTTGTCTACCAGGGCAGCAGCTCTCTAATTTTGCCTACCAAACACTCAGTTTTTAATTATATCAAAATGAACCACTACTAAAAATGAGGTGATAAAAGTCAGTCTTCTAATTTGCAGAAGAACTTGGAATCGACTCTCTTTTAAATTTGTCCTTCCAAAAGTTTTCTTAAAATTTGGTCTCCCTGCTACTGACTTTTTTTGCTAGAAAGCATTAATAAGTTAACATAATGATTAAACACAAGAGTGAACTAATAAAGGAAAATCTCTAAAATGCCATTAGAAATTAACATCTGGAGAATGTTTCTTCTGCTTAATTATCTGTTCCCCCCGCTTCTTCCTTCCTCCCTGCCTTCTTTCCTTCCTTTTTCCCATCCTTTCCTCCTCCTTCCCTTCCATCTTCCTTTTCCTCTTTCTTTCCACAAATATTTATTTATCACATGCTAGGTACCAGGCACTCTGCTAGGTTTAATAGCACAATACAGACATAATCTTTTCCCATGAGAATATTCCATGATTCTCACAAGGTACACCACGACTTCCAGAAATTCCACCTTCTTGGCAAGGTTAAGATACACAAATTTCATAGCCAGGGCTCTTTTCAGGCCCCAGGGAAAGTCACACCTGATTTCAAAGCCTAGATTGCACTGTGGTTCATTTAGCAAATTTCTGTCTTGCATACAAGAGACACCTCTAACTACCCACTGTGGAAGTGGAAAAAAAAAAAAAAAGCCTCTCCTCTGCTCATATTATGGTCAAGTAATTCTCTGAAGATTCATCATTTGAGTGGAGGAAGGAATAGAATTTTCCAGAGGCCTCTTAATTGCACTCTTACAGACTATGGTGTTTTAAACATTAATACTCTGTAATAAAAGAAACTAGAAGACATTCAGATTAATCAAAGGCAGAAGCTGGAAGAGAAGACACATTATGGAGATTGATGACTCGGGTTAGATAATCACAGAGAGCTATGCATCCATTCAAGAAAGTAATTTTTAAACTCTGGCCTTAAAGCCCTAGGGTCCTATGGGATGCTTCAGGTCTGCAAAGATTCCATAAAAGTTTGATTCAGAGACTCTATATACTTAACTGTTCTTCAAAAAAAAGTCTAACAAAAACTTGCGTATTCAAAGGTTATGATTCCAAAATTTTATTCTTATTGGAGACACACTTTAATGTGTGTGCTAACTCACCAACTTTATAATAAGTACCACAACTGTGAAAAGACCAAACAAACTTGCCTGTGTTATACACACACATATACACAATGTAGGGTATGAGGAATGTGGTGAAAAACATTTTTCGTGTCCTTCACAGCTGGCCCCTGGGTTCCTCCTAGATAGGGAAGTGTCTTTGCTCTTTGGCTTGCGAGCCCCACGCTCCCCCAGGTTCAAGCTCCCTCGTTTTATTGATGGGTTCGCCTTCTCCCCAGAGCCCACTGGTCCCACAGCCGCCATTCGTTCCCTCAGGGCCCCTCCTCCCACGCACATCTTCACTTTTTTCTGCCCAAGAGGCAGACTTGAATGGATGACATCAACGGCCTCCCTGGCCCTTCGGCTCTCTGTTGAATAGACCAGTGGGGCGCTCTAGGGAGCTTAAGGGAGGGAGGTCAAGGGAATGTAGCAGTATCTGATTCCTTTCCTTGGGGTCATTTAGATCTACCTGGGTCCCTCAGCAGCTGAAAGCCACTACTGAGTTCCTGGCAACTCTCTCCTCACAAGTCTTCTCCCTTTAAATCCTCCTAACCTTTCGCTTCGGGCTCCCCAGGTGATGCTAGTGGTAAAGATCCTGCCTGCCAGTGCAGGAGACATAAGACGGGGGTTCCATCCCCAGGTCGGGAAGATCGCCTGCAGGAGGGCATGGCAACCCTCTCCAGTATTCTTGCCTGCAGAATCCCATGGACAGAGGAGCTTGTGGGGCTACAGTCCATGGGGGTCTCAAAGAGCTGGACTCGACTGAAGTGACTCAGCATGTGCACACAGGCATGCAAGCATGCAGGCAACCATTCCCTGCAGGTTGGGTTAAAATAATAGCTCTGGGTTTCTGTACCACCTCTTGGGTTTCCTTGTCTACTCCCACCCCTTTGTAAACAAACGTACCTTGAATTGTCTTCACTTGGGTGTGCCATCTCTTTCCTGCTGGGACTCTAACTGTACAGCCCACTCCTTGCCCCCTTCCCACCATGGAAACCATCCATTGCACTTACGTGCTTGCGTTTGTACGTGTTCCCCATCTCCAGACGATGGGGACCCAGATGGTCTCCAGATTCCTGGCACCACAACCAGTACTGCCCTCAAGTCTGGGATATGTCCCTTGGGGAGCTGTGTAACTATGTCTTTCAACTACAGAGAGAAAGGTAAAACTGCTGAGCCATTCAATGTGCAGCTACTTAATTGGTGAAGACTCTTGAGAGTCCCTTGGACAGAAAAGAGGTCAAAACAGTCAATCCCAAAGAAAATCAACCCTGAATATTCATTGGAAGGACTGATGCTGAAGCTGAGGTTCCAATATTTTGGCCACGTGACACAAAGAGCTGACTCCATGGGAAAGACCCTGATGCTGGGAAAGATTGAAGGCAGGAGGAGAAGGGGATGAGAGAGCATAAGATGGTTGGATGGCATCACCAACTCGATGAACATGAGTTTGAGCAAACTCCAGGAGATGGTGAAGGACAGGGAAGACTGGCGTGCTACAGTCCATGGGGTCGCAAAGAGTCGGACCCAACTTGAGAAACGAACAACAATAAAGAGAAGAGCGCCAGCTGTGCTCCACAGAACATCACACTATCTACCCTCCTGGCAGCAATGCCTAAGGATTTGCATCCCTAAGTCCCCACCAACACTTGGCATTAACCGGCTTTCGAATTCTGTCAGTCTATTAGATAGAAAGTGGTATATTATTCGGTAATTTGTCTTTCTTTGATTATTAATAATTGTAAGCACTTCCTCAGATGCATTTGATTTCCTCTTTCATAAATCATATGTTCACATGCTTTGACTATTTTTCTATTGGGGTCCTCATTTTTCTTATTTATAAGAATTCTTTGTATATTATTTTAAAATACCCCCATTAGTTTCAGTTTGCTAATATTTCACGTAAGAATTTTTACATCTATATTCATAAATGAAATGAGACTATAAATTTCTTTCCTTTTCTCCTATTTGTCCTTATCTTGAGTAACTTTAAAGTTATAGGAGCTAAGTGTTCCTTACAAGAAGCTGATGGTGTCTCATCATTGACACATTGGTCCAAGTCACCACAGTCCCTTACACGGATTACCAACGAGGAATAACTCGACACAAGAGAGAAGGATATTGGGTTTTAAATGGAGCAGGCCCCTCTCAAGAGCCCCCATGGGGCGTGATAATTATCTACTTTTGTATCTGTCCTCCTCAGACTATATTTCTAGTACCTGGCACGCAAGTGCATAAAATAAATGTTTAATTCATTGGTGAGTTGGAGATCATTCTGCTTCTTAGCTATATGATTTGGGCAAAGTCAGGAAACCTCCATTTTCTCATCTCGATTATCAGGATAATAACGAAAAACTCAAGTCCCGTATTTGTGATAAGGGTTAAATAGAATAGCGCACGTAGAGCAGCACCCAGTCCCTGGACCTGATCCTGATGATATGCACGTCTGGGTGGAGGTCAGCCCTGGATCGTCTCCAGCTTATTTGGACGGAGCTCAAGACACAATTGGTGGGAAGCAGGGTGTTTCAGGCTGGAGATGATCCCAGGGACGGTGCACCTGCCTGTGCAGGAGGTGGGATGCCTCAGGGGGATGCCGTCCTTAACTTCCAAGGGTCACAGGGCTGATCAGCATGTGAACAGGGCTCTAATTAGAGAAGAGCCCCAGAGGAAAGAGAGAGCCAGTCTCTCCTCTGGTCCCTGGGCCTGCTCCCCATACCTCTCACACCCATTTAATTCCACTCATTAGCGCATGAATGGGGCATTGATTACCAAGCCAAGCTATTGTGCAGCCTTTCAATGGAGTGGCTTCATGTGGGGATTTATTGGTAATTAAGCCTTGAATACATGTTTTGCAAATGGGGCTTCTCCTGATGAATAGGAAGGGCTTTGGGAGATGAGAAACCCTCAATGCTGGGACCATCCAGGCCTGAAATGTATGCTTTCACTTCCACAGAATCGTATGTTTGTCCACTTCAAGGCTGCCCAGAACCCGTTGGCAAATGACAACTGGTTACTAATGCAGGTCTACCCTCTGGGTTCTGTTCTTTATTGGAAAAAGTGTGTACAGTCTCTGGATTGTTTATTTTGGCTAGTACAAATCCAGAGGCTCCTCCTGGCATCTCGCTGGAGAGAGTGCCCTGGCAGGGCCTATGGACGTTCCAACCTCACAGAAGGGTGCCAAGGCACCTGGGAGTTACAATATGATTTCTCACCAGCTTTGTCTGGCAGCAGTTCTCACAGGGTGATTACTTAGCTACTCCTAGCCTCTAGCAGGGTTCTCAACCTTGAGCTATAGACATTTGGGGCCAACAATTTATTGTGGGGAGTGAGCTGTCCTATGCATTGTAGGATATAACAGCACCCATGATCTTAAAGGAGGAGAAGGGGACAACAGAGGATGAGATGGTTGGATGGCATCACCAACTCAATCGACATGAGTTTGAGTAAATTCTGAGAGTTGGTGATGGACAGGGAGGCCTGGCATGCGGCAGTCCATGGGGTCGCAAAGAGTCGGACACAACTGAGCGACTGAACTGAACTGAACTAATGATCTTGAAACACAGTAGGACCCTGTAGAACTCCTGAGCACCTTGTTTGTAGAAAACACATTCCAGCCTTCATAACCTTTCCTGGGTTCTAAAGGGACTTTTCTGGTTGGTCTCAGTAAAGAATCTGCCTGCAAGGCAAGAGACCTGGGTTCAATCCCTGGGGAGGGACGATTTCCCCAGAGAAGGGAATGGCAACCTACTCCAGTATTCTTGCCTAGAAAATGCCATGGACAGAGAACCATGGCAGGCTACAGTCCACGTGCTCACAAAGAGTCGGACACAACTGAGTGACTATCACTTTCACTTTCAAGGTTCCAAAAGGCCGATTGGAACCATTGCTGATCAGGAGAGGGAGGGGATGCAGAGACAAGGGAGAAGCGGTCAAGAAGCAACAGTGCAGCCTCGGGGCAGGGTCCTGGTTCTGCTGCAGAGAAACACACAGCAGACTTGCCTGACTGGAAAGATGTGCTGAATCTCCAGGGAGCCTTCGGTACTGCTGGCAACTTGGCTCGAGCCCACGCATTTAACCACTCTGGAAGAACTGAGTTATGGAAACTTAAAAGGACATCTTGAAAAGCCTATGGTGAACAATTTAGAAAGGCCTAACCTAAGAATATAGTTTTCTGCAGAATACATTTGTTTTCTAACCTTTTCTTTGAAAGTGGAAGGTGTCTTGGCTATTGAAACCAAATCTCAGATGCATTTCCACAAGGAACTGGAATGCAGAATGACTTTGCAAACTGGTCATGTGGAAAGTCCCCCTTCTTCAGTCCCCTCCTACTTCAAGACAAACCATTAGGGTTCTGTAGAAAGTCACTGTAGTGCCGCATGAAACTTTTGTACTGGTAAGTCCTCCATTGGTAGGTTAGACACTAAACAAACTACTCATTATAAAATTAGTCGCAGATGCAGGGTTGACGGCTGACACCTGTGTTAGCTTCCTACAGCTGCTGTAACAAGTTACCATAGACTTCAGCTCAGATCAGTTCAGTTCAGTCGCTCAGTTGTGTCTGACTCTTTGCGACCCCATGAATCGCAGCACATCAGGCCTTCCTGTCCATCACCAACTCCCGGAGTTCACTCAAACTCACGTCCATCAAGTCAGTGATGCCATCCAGCCATCTCATCCTCTGTCGTCCCCTTCTCCTCCTGCCCCCAATCCCTCCCAGCATCAGGGTCTTTTCCAATGAGTCAACTCTTCCCATGAAGTGGCCAAAGTATTGGAGTTTCAGTTTTAGCATCATTCCTTCCAAAGAACACCCAGGACTGATCTCCTTTAGAATGGATTGATTGGACCTCCTTGCAGTCCAAGGAACTCTCAAGAGTCTTCTCTAACACCACAGTTCAAAAGCATCAATTCTTCGGCGCTCAGCTTTCTTCACAGTCCAACTCTCACATCCATACATGACCACTGGAAAAAACCATAGCCTTGACTAGACGGACCTTTGTTGGCAAAGTAAAGTCTCTGCTTTTCAATATGCTATCTAGGTTGGTCATAACTTTTCTTCCAAGGAGTAAGCGTCTTTTAATTTCATCATAGTGACTTTAAAATAACACAAATTTATTCTCTTACATTCAGGAGGTCAGAAGTCTGAAATCAGTCTTCTCCCACTAAAATCCAGTTATCTGCAGGGCTGGGTGCTCGAGGACCCTGCAAGAGGGACATCTCTTTCCTTGCCCTTCTTAGCCTCTAGTTGTCACCTGGACTCCTTGGCTTGTGGCCCCTTCCTCCATCTCCAGGGCACAGACTCCAGTTACTGCTTCCCTCATTACACCACCTGCTCTTCTGACCCTGGCTCTTTCTGCATGCCGATTGTACCAGGTCTACATAAATAATCCAGGAGAACCTCCCCATCGCAAGATTTTTAGCTTGATCACAACTACAAAGTCCCTTTTGCCAACTAAGGTAATATTCACAGGTTTCAGAGATTAGAACATGCACTTATCTGAGGGACTATTATTCAACCCACCAACATCGTTTCAGAGGGCATCTAAACCCGAGAATAAAATTTCTCCAACAATTTCCCTGGCTTCTTCTTCAGGTCCTGTTACGTTTAAAAACACCATGTAACCATGTCTCAGCCATCAATCCGAAGTCTGTCAAATAGCCCTTTGTATGAGTTACATTCTTTACTGGTAAGACCTGGTATCTGAGATTTGACTCCCCCTCTCGCCCCGCCCCACCCCCCACCCCCCCCCCCCGCTTAATTTTTTAAAGTAATTTTATTTATTTATTCTTGACTGTGTGGTCTTTGTTGCAGGCTTTTCTCTAGTTGTGGCCAGTCGGGGCCCCTCTCCAGGTGCAGTGTGTGGCTTCTTGTTGTGGTGGCTTCTCCTGTTGTGGAGCACGGCCTCTAGGCCCATGGGCTCCAGTAGCTGCAGCTCCCAGGCTCTGGAACACAGGCTTAATAGTTGTGGCGCACGGGCTTAGTTGTCCCGCAGCATGTGGGATCTTCCCAGATCAGGGATAGAACCCATGTCTCCTGCAGGCACAGGCAGACTCTCTGCCATGGAGCCACCAGGGAAGCCCTCCCTTTCATTCCTGAAACTGAAAACTATAAACGTCACCTTGTTAGCAGGTAAATCGGGGCTTCCCAGGTGACACTAGTGGTAAAGAGTCCTCCCGCCAGTGCACGAGATGTAAGAGTCATGGGTTAATCCCTGGGTCGGGAAGACCCCCTGGAGAAGGAAATGGCACCCGACTCCAGTGTTCTTGCCTGGAGAATCCCGTGGACCGAGGAGCCTGTCGGGCTACAGTCTATGGGGTTGCAAAGAGTCAGACACGACTGAGCACAGCATAGCAGTAGGATAAGTTAGAGAACATTTGTTCTAAGCACAGGGCTTAAATCAGGCCTTGACTTTCTGGATACTCATTTTTACTGCCTCTTCTGTCAATCAGCTCTGGCCACTGTAGCAATGATGAGAACCCAAGTGAAGACCAGCATTTCATGCAACTGCACATTAGACATGCCAGTTCAGCTCACAGTGCTTATTTCTCCACCAGGGCCTGCAACAGATAAATCGCATGAACCACACAATATTGAACATGTCAAGGCTGACAATTCTCTGAGGCAGAGACACCCTAAACTGCAGGAGACTATAGCTATTACTGTGCCTTCCCGTTAGGCTACACTACAGGGAAGCAATTAACCTTTGAACAAGAGTGAGTCAACTTATACATGTTGAATCCAGGTACAGTGAATTTTTTCATTCATTCACTTTATCAATCAATCATTCCTTCTTAATTACAAGCTGATTATACCCACCCAGTGCTGGTGCTGAAGAGATAAGAGACAATACTATAGTATGAACTTATGGTCTCATGAGGCTTGCTACTATTTATTTAGAACTTTCTATGGACCAGCCACACAGAGGAAACATTTTGGAATGCAATTCCAAATTATATTTACAGTCCTCTAATACCTCAGAGAATTTACACCAATCTTAGAACTTGATTGCTGGCTCAGATGGTAAAGAATCTGCCTGCAATGCAGGAGACCCGGATTCGATTCCTAGGTCAGGAGCATCCCTTGGAGAAGGGAATGGCTAGCCCCACTCCAGTATTCTTGCCTGGAGAATCCCATGGACAGAGGAGCCTGGCAGGCTACTGTCCATTGGGGTTGCAAAGAGTCAAACATGACTGAGCAACTAACACTTTATGATTAAGGAGGAACTGGCAGGTGGAGTGAATGAGGAAGAGACCCAAGTCAAGAACAAGCTAAGTGAAATGTGGGTTCTGGAACCAAGCTGGGGCTTTGGGTTATGTAGGTCATATCACCCCCTCCAGGGTTAGGCATGTGCTGATTCAAATCACTGACTGAAAGGATTAAAGGAACCAGATTGAATTTATCTGGAGAGCAGCCTCATACTCGGGGTGTTTTCTACAACTGTTTCAGTGGCGCCCTGAACCCAGCTGTCCAGGGACAGACCGTCATCTGGAGATGGCCATTATCACAGGTCAAAACTCACATCTCAGAAAATGTGGTGCTGTCTCTGGGAAGCTGGAGGTAATGTACATTTTGTTCTCATCACAGAGACAAGAAAATTCCCTTTCAGTAAAAGTGCTGCCAGGAGCTGGTGTGCAAGCAGCCCAGAGCAGACCCTTGTTGATGGTGGAGACAGGAGTGGAGACAGGGCCAGCTATTTCGAGCAGCAAAGTGTAATTATTTCCGTGGATGACCACTGATAATGATAAATCCGACAAAAGCAAAGTGCCTCATGATGTTTGGCCAAATTACACTTCTGATGTGATCAAATTCTAATGTCCACATCTGAAAGTCTAGAAAACTGACTGGAAAATGTATGCCCCACCCTCAGTTACACTCCGTCTTGGAGATCTTTGGGCTGCAGGGCAGACACAGTGCTCTTTACTCACTGACAGCTTCCCTGTGAATTGTGTCCAGCTTTGATTGAGTCCACTTCTTTTGAGGGAAGGAACCAAGCCAGGCCTACCTGCAGCCCCAGTCACGGGATGGAGCATTTAGGGGCTCAACTTGGGGGAACTAAAGAATTTATCTGAAATGGCCAAAAGCAAAAAGATTTAGAGTACGTGTAAGATACAGATGATGGAAACAATGAGTGATGGGGATAAGAGGAAGCCTGTCTTGTTCATTCAGTCAGCATTTCATAAATATATTTTGAGCACTTATGCTGGACCAGACTCTGCAACTAGTAATGGGGATTCGGTAGTGAACAAATCACAGGCCCTGCCTGCAAGCTCTTCTGCCTGATGGGCATCGTGGTTTAGCAGGAAAAGCCCAGGTCACTGTAGGGATATCTGGTGTTTGCCTGTCCAGCATCTATTCCCACCACAGCCCTTCCAGGCTATACTCCACTTTATTCTGGAGGCCCGGGCTTTGCATGGGTATGATGGTATTTCCAGCTCTGGAGATGGGCCCTCCTAGTTTAGGCTAATCACTCTATCCAGAACTGCAATCAGGAAACAGGGCCCCTGCCCTGGCCCCACACTTCAGGGTGTTCAGCTTTCAAGCATGCATTTTGGGCTTCCCAGGTGGTACTAGTGGTAAAGAACCCACCTGCCAATACAGGAGACATGAGTTAGATCTTTAGGTTGAGAAGATCTCCTAGAGGAGGGCAAGGCAACCCACTCCAGGATTCTTGCCTGGAGAATCCCAAGACTGAGGAGCAGTCCACCAGGCTGCAAAGAGTCAGACACGACTGAAGCAACTAGCACACACGCATGCACACAGCATGCATTTTACTATGCTGCGAGTCTGCGGGACTGAGGGCACAGACCCACAGGGATCTTGCGTGTTACTGCCTCAGTCATGTCCAGCTCTTTGCAACCCCATGGACTAGTAGCCCGCCAGGCTCCTCTGTCCATGGGATTCTCCAGGCAAGAATCCTGGAGTGAGGAGCCACTCCCTTTTCCAGGGGCTTTTCCTGACCCAGGGATTGAATGCAGTTCTCCCACACTGGGGGCAGATTCTTTACCATCTGAGCTACCAGGGAAGTACAGGGCAGACCCTTGGTATCTGGGCTCTACTTCGGGCCTGCGTGGGCCTCTTGCCCAGCTCTGTCCTCCCAGAATCAGATCATGCTGCCAGTGGGCACAGGCCAAGGCCAGATGTGGAGCTTGAACATGAGAGCAGAGGTATGCAGATGCATGTACGTGAAGCCCTTCACGGTGTGGATAGAGCATGGGGTGGATGAGCAAAGGGTGGGCTATGTCTGCATACCTAGAAGCCTCTGTCTGCATACTTGCCTGGAAGCCATAAATGTCCGCATAAGCCTAAGATATCCCATCTTCCATCAACCCTGCAAATGGTTCAGGAGTGGGCAAGGAACCCAAGTTCATTCCACCAAGGGAACTTGGGCAATTTTATGGGGTGTCACGGAAGGAACCTTCTAGGACTACTCTTGCCTAAGACCAGCCCTACCTCTGAAGGTTTGCGGTTTTGTAAGTGAATCAATTCCCTTTATCGTTTAAGCCACTTTAAATGGGAGTTTCTATTTCTTAGAACCAAAAACATCCTAATAGGTTATCAACCCCACTTCTATCAGCTACCAGCTAAGGTATAATGAGCCCACATGTAATTTCTATTTCAACAAGACTCAACATCCTCAAATGTACAGGAGGATGATGACTCAAATGTTGCTGGGTGGCTAGGAGGAAGGAATGAAACCGTGAGTGGAAAACATTGCCTGATGTGGCGTAAAGTAGGTGCTTAGTAAATGTCACTTCCCATCTGACCAATGTAGACTAGAGTAGGGGTCCCCAGTTTTGGGAATCTAATGCCTAATGATCTAAGGTGGAGCTGATGTCATAATAATAGAAATAAAGTACACAATAAATACAATGCACTTGAATCATCTCCCAAACCATCCCCCTCCCCCAACCAGCCCCAGTCCGTGGAAAAATTGTCTTCCAGAAAACCAGTCCCTGGTGCCAAAAAGGCTGGGGACCGCTGGACTAGAGGACTCAGATGAAGCTGCTAGAGGAATCTAGGACAATCACTCGTTCATGCCACAATTTTTTACTAGGCCCCTCCCAGGCATCATGCTCCATATTAGGGGTTAATATCCAAAGATGGATGAGTCAGAGGCTCTGCCCTTAAAGGACATACAGGCTCACAGACTGCAAGGGAAAGAGATGCGTCCTCAATCACATCAGCCTGGATGTTTCTGACATGTTTCCCACATGTCATTCGTGGGAACTTCTCAGGGCCTGGCACAGAGGAGATGCTCCCCACTGTTTGTTAAATGATTAGGATGTGAAAAGACTATGCCTTAAAGAACAGCTTGGATATGCATAAACAAAGAGAAATTTCAATCACATGTTATGTTAGAAATTGCTTTTGGTTGTTATTAACAGAGATCTTCTCTCTCCTATGAGAGATTCCAGGGCTCCCATGATGGTTCAAAGAACCCTTGCTTTTTCTATCTTTCTGCTTGGCTATATGTAGCCTTCCTGTCAAGGTTTCCTCTAAAGGTCCTAGAAGGCTGCTACAGCTCCAGCCATTCTATCCATACTCCAGGTAGCAGTTGGGAGAAAGAGAAAAAAGTGAAAGGACAAAAAGGGGTTTACCCCAATGATCTTCCTTCTCAGAATTCCCTCCCTCTAAACTTCCACTTAAAATCATCAGCTCAAGTTTAATTCTGTGACTACTCCTAGGTACAAAGGAAATGGTGTCAGCTAGGCACAACAATGGCTTCATAACACAGATCTATTGGCAATAAAGACAAGGAGGATGGAGGTTAGGGAGAAAACCAGCTGCTGCTGTCACCCATGAGCACCATAAGAGCAGAGATGAAGATGATTAAATACAGATGCAAACTCTTTTATATAAAATAGATAAACAAGGTCCCACTGTACAGCACAGGGAACTCTATATTCAACATCCTGTGATAAACCATAATTAAAAAGAATATATATATGCAACTGAATCACTTTGCTATACAGCAGAAATTAACATAACATAGTAAATCAACCATGTGTGTGCTCAGTCACTCGGTCACGCTGCCTCCTTCTGACCCCATGGACTGTAGCCTGCCAGACTCCACCGTCCATGAGATTTTCCAGGCAAGAATACTGGAGAGGGTTGCCATGCCCTCCTCCAGGGGACTTTCCCAACCCAGGGATTGAACCCAAGTCTCTTGCCTCTCCTGCACTGGCAAATGGATTCTTTACTACTGTACCACCTGGGAAGCCTGAAAAAAACTATTAAACAGCACATGACCAAGAGCAAGGAGAGGGTAGATTTGGTTTGAGTGGAAGGTAACGAAGAGGTAGTAAGTCAGGATTTCAAACTTTCAGTTCAGTCGCGTTCATCTCTTTGTGACCTGATGGACTGCAGCACGCCAGGCTTCCCTGTCCATCACCAACTCCCGGGAGCTTAAACTTTAGAGTCAGAAATACCTAGAGAGCTGTTCCAACACGAATGACTGGGCCCCATCTCCAGGGTTTCTCATTCAGGAGATCTTGAGTGAAGCCCTAAAACTTTTTGCATTTCTAACAAGTTGGCAGAGAATATTGATGCTTCTGGTCTGGGGACCACACTTTGAGAATCACTTTTGGATGAAGTTAGTATTTCATCCTTTGATGCAACACAGACTCCCTTGAAGCTTTTGAGTTAAGCAGAAAACCAATGAACGAACTGATTTATGAAGGCTTATCTGTCAGAGGTCTGTAGGACGGGCTGGAGAGGGTAGGGATGGAGGCAGAGGCTACGGCAATAAGGAGGCAGGAAGGAAACCAGCATTGGCATTGTGTTCAGTTAGGCTTTGCTGTATTATTTATAGCAATTCCATGAAGACGCTGACCTCCAAACCCAGATTTTATCAGCTGTGGGGAAACCAATCAAGCTAGCTGCCTTGTGCCCAAGACAACTCTGGTATTGAAGGTGTATTACTATTGATGATTGTTTTTTTTTAATAAAAAAGCAAAGATGATATGAAGATATGTGTCCCTGTCTCCCAGTCCCACCCAAATGCAGCCCAAAGAAGTTTATACTGAAAAATGAGAAGCAGATGGGTGGGACTCACAAATTATCAAGTCATGATTAGAAGAAATAAAATGGCAGAGAGAAACTAAATCAGTGCGAGGCAGGAGGTACATTCCGCCCCCCGCCCCCGCCAGCCCCCACCCCCACCCTCCAAGTAAGCAGCTGCTGCAGGTTTTTTGGACAGAAACTCCAAAATATCAGTCAAGAGAGGAGGCTGGGTCTTGCCCAGATAGGAGATGAAAGATCACAAATTTCTCCAAGTCAAGGAGATCTTCCTGACTGGAAAGCTCCTTGGAGGTCAAAAGGGGAGTGATGTCAACCTACCCATAGGCCTCTTCGCTGGAATCTATCTTGGCTGCGAGATGGGTGTTCACACACCGGAGGATCATGAGATACAGAGAGGCTCCTGCATGCTAAGTTGCTTCAGTCGTGTCTGACTCTTTGCAACCCTATGGACTCTAGCCTGCCAGGCTCCCCTGTCTATGAGATTCTCCAGGCAAGAATACAGGAGTGGGTTGCCATGCCCTCATCCAGGGGATCTTCTCAACCCAGGGATCAAACCCGCATCTCTAATGTCTCCTGCATTGGCAGGCAGGTTCTTTACCACTAGCGCCACCTGGGAAGGCCAAGAGGCTCAGAACTAGGCAAAGCAAGATGACTGGACACAGGAAACCAGGAGGAAATGCCCCATAGATGTGATTTAAATCACTACTGTCTGAGTCAGCCCATGTGTCTGTCCACACGTACTATACTCTTTCCTCCTAATAAACACTTTATTTGTTTCACTACTTTCTGTCTTTGTGGGAAGTCTTTTCTGCAAAGCTGAAGGGTCGGGGCTTCGTCACTGCCCACCGGTCTAGCAGCTAAGATTCAGCTCTCTTCGAGCTGAGACCCGACTTCAGTCTCTAGCCAGGAACCGAAGCCGCTCCTGGTTGAGGCCACCCAAGATCAAATGGATCCTTGTTCCTTGTAGACCCGAGTCTCCACCTGTTTCTACTTGTCTTGCCTTCACCTGAGTCTGGGGCTTGCTCTTCAGACTGAAATATACAGGGAGGTGGGGTAGCCAACTGAGGATGTGAAGCAGCTCAAGTGTTGTTGCTGTGCAGTCACCAAGTTGTGTCCGACTCTTGGCGGCCCCAGGAACTGCAGCACCCCAGGCTTGCCTGTCCTTCACTATCTCCCAGAGTTTGCTCAGACTCGTGTCCAGTGAGTCAGTGATGCCATCCAACCATCATCCAACTCAAGGGTAGCCCTAGACTTAGCTGTGAAGCGGGGTGGTGGCCAGTCTCTGGGAAAAGGCATGCTCAGCACAGCTTGACAACCAGAGGTGGCTAGATTTCAGTCCCCGTTTGTCCACTTGGCCAGCACCCTTGCGCCAGACACAACCTGTGGAACAGTAAGAGGTGGCCAGACTGTGAGAGGGACCACCCTCAAAAGATCCGGGTTTCTCCTCTCTTAAATGGGACGTTAGGGAACCGCCGCAGAGTTTGGGGGCAGATGAAGGGAAGTAAACCATACAAAGTACCTGCACATGGCTGGTGACCAGCAACGGCTTCCTTCCAGATTTCCTTTCAAATCAGTGAGGGCAGCCGGATGGGTTAAGCCTCTTGGGCTGTGAAGGAATCATCTGTTCCTGCAAATCTTGGCACAGCTGCCCCTGCTTGGCATTTGCAGCAATGTGCCTGCTGCCTCTTGGCCAACAGCTCATGGCCTGGCACAAGGAGAAAGCGATGCGGGGCGCACAGGACTGGGACCAGCTGACCTTCCGCAGTTAGCACATTAGCTTCCGAATAATGCCCGCTTCAGGGGTCGCCCTGCCCCTGACTGAGAGTCTGAGATCGCAGGGCCTTTCCTTCCTTTTTCATTAATTTCCTAAGCTCCAACACCGCCAAGATAATGCCCCCGCCAGGTGCAGGGACATCAAATAGCCAAGTCCCGCGCGGTTGGCACAGGTGCTGGAGAGGCCAGGGAGGCAGGGCCATGGGCATCGTTTCAGCAAGCCCTGTTGATGTGAGTGATGTGAAGGGCTTTCACCGCTGATGACTCTCTTTCTAAAGGGGCCGGCCAAGAGGCTGAAGTACCAAATCCCAATTAAATCACAAAAGAAGTGGGAGCATGTGGAAGATGAGTGGGGAGGGAGGCTGCCTCCCCGTAAGTCTCCAAGGACCACCACCCCTACTTACCCAAGGCTGAGTGAGGCTTCCTGGGTGGGGACTTTTCTCCTCTTTGTCTAGGAATAATAGTAACAGATGCTGAGCGCCAATCGCGGGCTGGGCATGGGCAATCCAGGCAGGAGTGAGACTTGGTGAGCAAGCTGGCGTTTGAGTCGGGAAGAGAGACCAGCAAACAATCCCTAGCCACAATATGGTAGGAGTCTAATTGGGCTCGGTGGGGATGTTGCTAGTAGAGGGGGGAGGGCGCGTCCATCTCTTCTTGCAGCAGTGAGGAGGCTTCAGAAAGGAAGGGTCTCTGATGCTGATTCCCAGAGGGACGGGCGAGTGTTTGCAAAGCAGAGGAAGTGGGAATGGCGTTCTAGGAGAAGGAAGAGCACGTAGCAGGCAGAGCCCTGAAATGTGGTGAGGACGGAGGAGCAAGCAGGCACTGAGGCCAGTGAGGCAGCGGCTCTGAAAAGGGCCTCTGGCAGTCCTGTCGAGGGGCCAAGAGAAGGAGACGTCAGGGGGTGAACTGGGGGACTGGGATTGACATACAGGCACAATTGAGACTATTTATAACAATAGATCGCTAATGAGAGCCTACTGTATATATAGCACAGGGAACTCTACTCTGTGCTCTGTGATGACCGGAATGGGAAGTAAGTCCAAAGAAGAGGGGCTGTACGTGTATGTAGAGCTGACTGCCTTTGCTGTACAGAAAAACTAACACGGCATTGTAAAGCAAATATACTCCAATAATTAAAAATAAAAAAAGGACAAAGGAGGGAGAAGCCTTATAGACCACAAAGCAAACTCCTTAAGCTGCTCTGTCTCACACACACACACACACACACACACACACACACACACACATTCACTTTCGCCATCTGCATTCGTGGGGTTGGGGAAGGGCAGGCTGATACGATAATGAACTTCTAGGAGCTGGGTGCTTGCTATGATATCCAGGCCAGCAAAAGGGAGAGAGTAAATCCTAAAGTCTAAGCTCAATGCAGAGGGCACAGACTTGGGGATGGGAGTTTAAGTTAGAAGACCTGGAAGAAGGCAGTGGAAGAGGAATAAAGAAGCTGGGCAAGAGGCGAGGGCATCCGGGATTTTGCCACGCCTGGGGCTCTTTGTCTGCATCTTATGCTGTGTCAGTAACATGGCCGCATCTCTCTCTGATTATCTGGATTCATTTGTCATCAAAGATCATCTGACTTCTGCCCCTAACCCATCCCTATAGGTTGTCATTAGTGTCAGGAAAGGCGGCAGGCAGGGAGCTGCCAGGAGCGTAAGGCCTGGGCCTTGGAGGTACAACACTGTTTGAGTTCATGGTCGTGGGCTCTGTAGGGTCTGGCCCAGCTCAAGGGCTTGGATGAAAACCATGGGAAGTAGATCCAGGGTAGATGTAGGATCATTCTCCAGCCACTCAGAGAAAACCAGCATCGTGCCAGTTTGATTTCTCCCAAAACCATGAGGGAGAGAGCATACCACAAGGATGAGCCCCACCAATGATATGAAGAACATCCACCTGGGGCTTCTGTGAATAGGAACTGATTTTTCCTTGCACACTAGTGATGTCTAAATAGTCCAGATGGTGTCCCTGAGACCCTGCAGCTCAGTGGGCTGGGGGAGGGTCATGGCCATTCAGCCCAATAAACATTGCTTGTTGTCTGCTGAGACAGCACTGTGCTCGGTATCTCAAAAGGGAACAATACCAAATCAGGCCTGGCTTTCCTGAAGCTTATAGTCTACTTGGGGAAACAGAAAATTAAACCTCAGTTACAACGGGCCTGTGCTAGATCTATGATTGAAGAAGCACAGGTAGCCATGGAAAGCTATCCCAGGGACCCAGCAGGGGCTGTGTGGGTGTCAAGGATGTTCCAGACAGAAGGAAGAGGGCAGCAAGGCTCTGGGATTACAGGGACTGGCACAGATGAGCAGGGAATAAGTGTAGTGTAGCTGGACAGAGGACATGCACTGTGCTGAGAGGTAAGTGCAGGCCAGAGTGGAATCCCAAAGCCAGGACCAAGAGAATGGGCTTTACATGGAAACCATAGGAAGACAGGGAGAAGGCGGAGGAGGGGAACAGCATCAACTCCTGGGGTGAATTACTCTGCCTTGTGGAAAAGGGGCTGCAGGGTAGCAAGAGGGCAAAGAGGACTTCACTTAAGGGATTACTGTGTCGCTCAAGCAAGAGATGGTGGAACCTGGATTTGAACACACAAATGAAGGTGGAGGGATGTTCAAAGACACCAGAGATACTTATGCTAGTGGTAAAGAACCCACCTGCCTATGCAAGAGACATAAGAGACGCAGGTTTGATCCCTGGGTCGGGAAAATCCCCTGGAGGAGGGTATGGCAACCCACTCCAGTATTCTTGCCTGGACAATCCCCATGGACAGAGGAGCCTGGTGGGCTATGGTCTATAGGGTCGCACAGAGTTGGACACGACTGAAGTGATTAAGCAGCAGCCCTGTCAAAGGGGTGGTGGGATTATAAAGCCCTGCAGAGCTCCAGGAGTGGGTGAAAATGAGGAAGTGGAAGCGAAGAGTGAAAAACCACTGTTTCAAGAAAAGAAGGAAGGAGGATGGGACCAGCAGCTAGAGGGGAGATGCAGAGCCAAGAGAGGCTGTTTTCTATTTATTTCTGGTTTTAGGGGGTGGATGATATCAGAATCTTTGCATGTGCAGGAACAGAGGCAGGAGAGAAGACACTGAAGGTGTGGGGCCACAGTGGGGATAGAGCAAGGAAGCGGAGGAGGCAGAGGGGATGAAGGCCATGGTACAGGAATTGGTGCCGCCTGGGATGCAGAGGAAAGCAGACGTGGTCCACTGAGGGGCAAGTCCGTGAGAAGGTGCGAGTCTGAGGACGTTTTGAGGATGCTGGCCTGTGGTGGTACTTCCTCTGGAGGTAGAGCGTAAGTAAGATCACCTGCTGAGACAGGGCGGGTGTAGGTGTGATCAGGTAAAACCACTGTGGACTTCCCTGGTGGTCCAGCGGTAAAGAATCCGCCAATGCAGGATGCGTGGGTTCGATCTCTGGTCGGGGAAGATTCCACATGCTGCGGGGCAGTTAAGCACATGAGCCACAGCTGCCAAAGCCCGTGTGCCTAGAGACCACGCCCTGCAACACGAGCAGCCCCACAATGAGAAGTCTGCACACGGCAGCTAGAGAGTCACTACCACTCACCGCAAGGAGAGAAAGCCCTTGCACAGCAACAAAGGCCCAGTGCCACCATAAATAAGTAACATAAATAAATATAACAGGAGGAGGAATTTGTAAGAGGAAAAAAAAAGCCAAAAGCCACTGTGAAGACTGCGGGCAGAGAGCGATCAGGAGAAAGAGAAGTCGTCTGGAGCAGCGTCAGCTCCACTTCTGGTTGATTACTGGGAATTTATCTTGGCCCCAATTTGCAGGCTGTGTGTGTCTCTCTCTCTCTCTTTTTTTTTTTTCTTTACAATGCAGCAGAAAGGGCCAAGAGGTGAAGTGGTCCATAGCTGGGGTTTTGCCAGAAGGGGGAGATGAAGGTGCTTGAGTTGAGGACGCTGGCAAGACAGTGGTTGATACTCAGCATGGATCCCAGACTCCGGGCAGGAAGGATGGGAGTTGCTGATGGACAGAGGGAAATAGAGAGGTCAAGTGACAGGCTGTCGGAAGGAGGATGCTTGTGATTGGTGACAAACGTGAGCGGGGACAGGGTCATGATCAGAGAATGGGATGTCTGAAATGTTGATTTCAGAGGAGGAGTCCCATAGAAGCAAACCTGAGATGCACTGGGAGGAAGTGTCCAGTGGGCCAGAGAAGAAAGCCTGAATTCAGGTCACCATTCCAAACAGGTCCAAGTAAAGGGGTGACGCCAGAAGCTGAAAGAGGAGCTAGGCTGTGGTCACTGAGGTTTTGGGGTGGGGGTTGCCAGTGGGCCCCCTTAGAGAGATGTGATGGGGTGCTCAAGAGACACTGTCTTGATGGGACTTATCAAGGCCCCCTGTTTATGCGCTGTCCTTGCCTCTCACGTGACCGTTGCCACCATGCATCGTTGTCTCTGTGTATTAACATTTACATCAAAAACATCATTGTTTCTGTATATCAGTTCAGTTCAGTCGCTCAGTCATGTCTGACTCTTTGCGACCCCATGAATCGCAGCACGCCAAGCCTCCCTGTCCATCACCAACTTCCGGAGTTCACTCAGACTCACGTCCATCGAGTCAGTGATGCCATCCAGCCATTTCATCCTCTGTCGTCCCCTTCTCCTCCTGCCCCCAATCCCTCCCAGCATCAAAGTCTTTTCCAATGAGTCAACTCTTCTCATGAGGTGGCCAAAGTACTGGAGTTTCAGCTTTAGCATCATTCCTTCCAAAGCAATCCCAGGGCTGATCTCCTTCAGAATGGACTGGTTGGATCTCCTTGCAGTCCAAGGGACTCTCAAGAGTCTTCTCGAACACCACAGTTCAAAAGCATCAATTCTTCGGCACTCAGCCTTCTTCACAGTCCAACTCTCACATCCATACATGACCACTGGAAAAACCATAGCCTTAACTAGACAGACCTTAGTCAGCAAAGTAATGTCTCTGCTTTTGAGTATGCTGTCTAGGTTGGTCATAACTTTTCTTCCAAGGAGTAAGCATCTTTTAATTTCATGGCTGCAGTCACCATCTGCAGTGATTTTGGAGCCCAAAAAAATAAAGTCTGACACTGTTTCCACTGTTTCTCCGTCTATTTCCCATGGAGTGATGGGACCGGATGCCATAATCTTCGTTTCTAAATGTTGAGCTTTAAGCCAACTTTTTCACTCTCCTCTTTTACTTTCATCAAGTGGCTTTTTAGCTCCTCTTCACTTTCTGCCATAAGGGTGGTGTCATCTGCGTATCTGAGGTTCTTGATATTTCTCCTGGCAATCTTGATTCCAGCTTGTGTTTCTTCCAGTCCAGAGTTTCTCATGATGTACTCTGCATATAAGTTAAATAAGCAGGGTGACAATATACAGCCTTGACGTACTTCTTTTCCTATTTGGAATCAGTCTGTTGTTCCATGTCCAATTCTAACTGTTGCTTCCTGGCCTGCATACAGATTTCTCCAGAGGCAGATTAGGTGGTCTGGTATTCCCATCTCCCTCAGAATTTTCCACAGTTGATTATGATCCACACAGAACAACTAATATTCTGTACAATATTAATATGATAATAACTACCCAAATTTATATAACACAGAGTTAACGTCTATAACTGCTTCAGCTGAGCCCCCATTTTAGGGGCCGCAGGGATGGGGAGGAGGGAACTGTGTCATCATCTGTTTGATTTTGGCTGCAGTGGGGCTTTGTGGCTGTGCATGGACTTTAGCTGCGGCGAGTAGGGGCCCCCTCTAGTTGGGGTGAGCAGGCTTCTCAGTGAGGCAGCTTCTCTCGCTGCACAGCGCGGTCTCTAGGAGATGCTGGCGTCAGCAGCCGTGGCGCACCAGCTCAGTTGCCCCACAGGATGTGGGATCTTCCAGAGCCAGGGATCAGATCCGCGTCATTGGCAGGCAGACTCTTAACCACTGGACCACCAGGGAAGTCCTGTCACCGTCTATGAAGGTGGCAATTTCTCAGCTCTTCCCCAACTCTTCTTTCAAGGGGCTCCCCTTCCCCCTTCTCCCTCCTGAACTGGCACTGAGGGCAGAGGGGAGCTGGCAAAGCCTCACAGCAGTGAGGAGGGGTCCCACCATCCCCTGAGCCCGCCTGTGCCCTGCTAGGGCGGCCCCTTTCACCTCCTCACTGGCTTCCTGCACTGGGGTTCACTGAGGCGAAACGGCTGCCCTTTGATTCTTGGGAATCACACAGATAGAAAGTGATGGAGGGAGGCCTCCAACCCAGGTCCATGTGATCCAGAGCCTGAGGCAGTAGTCGCTGTATGCATATGCGTGCGTGCGCGAGAGCTAAGTCGCTTCAGTCATGTCAGACTCTTTGTGATCCTATGAACTGTAGCCCATCAGGCTCCTCTGTCCATGGAATTCTAAAGGTAAGAATACTAGAGTGGGTTGCCATTTCCTCTTCCAGGGGATCTTCCTGACCCAGGTGCTGAACTTGAGTCTCTTGCACCTCCTGCACTGGCAGGAAGATTCTTCTTCTACTGAGCCACCTGGGAAGCCCCCAGCCACTGTACACACAGCCTCAGCTAGGCCACCCAGCTTCCGACTCCTAAGTCCAGAAACCATGAATCTCATTTTCATTCTCGCTCCCTGGAGCCCCAAGGCTAGTGTGTGTGCGTGTGTGTCTAGTCACTCAGTTGTGTCTGACTCCTTGCAACCCCAGTGACTATAGCCTGCCAGGAGCCTCTGTCCGTGGAATTCTCTGGGCCAGAACACTGGAGTGGGTAGCCTTTCCCTTCTCCAGGGGCTCTTCCCAACCCAGGGATCAAACCCAGGTCTCCCACATTGCAGCTGGATTCTTAACCAACTGAGGCACCAGGGAAGCCCCCCAAGGGTAGTATTTTCTGCATTTTCCTCCTAACAGCAAGTGAAAGAGGTAAAGAATTATCTTACCGTCTCTCCAGTGTTGGAGCCATTGGGAAGAATGATGGGGTTAATATTCATCCAGGCTGACCCAGACTAGCCATGTCAATTGTTAAAGTATTGAAGACTGAAATGCTAAAATATTCTTATTCCAGCTGGTAAATAACTGCTCTTCTCAAGTCCACCCTCCCAAGTGAGACCCTCTGGTGCCTCATTCTGACTGGTTCCCAAGCTGTGTACATTGATAAATATATTGAATATTACCCCTAAAAGTGGAAAAGAGAAGTTTTACCCAACTAGGATGGGACACATATGTATAAATGCTACCTGGAGCTATTGATGGTGCCATAGAATTGTCATTTTCTGTAACATTAGTGAAATAACTTGTGAAACCACAGAGCATAATGCCTAGCACATAGCAGGTGTTCACTAAACATTAGCTGTGTGATAACCTAAGTCATCTTGCTAAAAGCCTCCCTGGAGGAAGAGTTTGGAGCCCAGCAATTCCCAGACTTGATGGAGCTGACACTCACAGCAATTTTCATTTAAGTCCCTGAAGCGGAGATACGAGTCAGATATGGCTAGAACTATATCCAGATGCTACAGCATCTGGATAAGTTAACCAAGGCAGTTTCCCGGCCATCAGAACCACTGGACCTGAATGGGGACTAACTGACAGGCAAAAGCAAAGTGAAATAAGAAAGAAATTTGTGCCAAAAGCAGAAGCCAGTTGGACTCAGCACCACGTCCTTTCTGTGAACAGATGCTGAAAGTGTTAGTTGTTCAGTTGTGACCGACCCTTTGCAACCCCATGGACTATAGCCTGCTTCTGTCCCTGGAATTCTCCAGGCAAGAGTCCTGGAGTGGGTTGTCATGCCCTCTTCCAGGGGATCTTCCTGGTCCATGAATCAAACCTGCATCTCCTGCATCACAGGCAGAGTCTTTACCACTGAAGCCACCTGGAAAGCCTAGGATACTGGAATGGGTAGCCATTCCCTTCTCCAGGGGATCTTCCCAACCCAGGGATCAAACCCAGGACTCCCTCATTGCAGGCAGATTCTTTACTGTCTGAGCCATCAGAGAAACATTGGTCCCTGGCATTTACTGAGTGGTGTACCCTCTTTTAATCCTTAAACCCACGGTAGAAAGAATGCCAGCGTTCCTGTTTTTGACGTTTGGAAATTGGAGTTTAGAGTTCGGTTCAGTCCAATCCAGTTGCTCAGTCATGATCAATTCTGCGACCCCATGGACTGCAGCACGCCAGACTTCCCTATCCATCACCTACTGCCAGAGCTTGCTCAAACTCATATCCATTGAGTCAGGTTGGTCATTTGTCCAAGGTCCATGGGTATCAGGACTTGGAGTTGGAAATCCCATACATTCTATCTGGTTCTATAGCAGTTAGTCTGTCCCCTCCACCATGAGCCCAGGCGTTCCCCTTATACACTGCTGTGGTTTGTTTTAACAGACCCCTAGAAGGAAATCACAAAAATAACCGTCCAAATATTCACATATTCCCAATTAGACTTGCTTTCAGTGGAACTCACCCATAATCCAGACAGTCCAGCAAGGTCTGTGATGATGGGAGGGGTAAAGACATGCGAAGAACCAAACACACACACCTGGACCTGCCGAGAAGCAAGACCGTGGCAACCGCTCACTGCCTTGGGTGCTTCCGTGTGGGTGGAGAACTGGATGGTGCCCAGGAAACGCTTTGCCAATGGGTGGCACCCCCAGATGGACAGGCTTGGCCTCAGTGTACAAGGGAGCTGTGAACAGGAAGGCAGATGAGTGTCCATGGTGGACCCGGTGGCTGGACTGATGCACGGGAGCTTGTGGTCCTGCACTGAGCGTGTTTGCAACTGAGATCAACACAGAGAGAGCGGGCTACAGGCTGGAGTCCGCCTGTGTGTTCACTCAGCATCTCTGATGCCTCGTCTTTGCTAACTGTGTGTGTATATGTGCGTAGAGCTCTCCATGGTTCTCAAAGTGCTGTCTCAAACAGGATGGCTTTTTACCTGAATGAGGATTTTGAAGATGATGGTATTCTGGGTTCCTGGAGCCCAGTCTTGCCATCAGCAGGTGAAGGAGTGAAGTTATTTTTCCTTTTCTTTCTCTCTCAGTAGAATCAGCTACTTTCTACCTGGTCTCCCATAGGCTGGATACCACCGTGTCCATTCTTGAATCCACTGCCTCAGATGCCTTCATAAACACAGATCTGACTATGTTTCTGCTCAGAAGTTATCTAAGACTCTGCATTACCATAGTCTGTCCACAGATGATATTCCGAACATGGAAATGTGGGCAAGTAAGTTTGGGGAAGAGGCTACAAATCAGATCCTCTCTTTGTGTTTCACGATGTACAGCAGCATATTAATGGGAGTACACAGACCTGATTCCCTGTGTGGGGGGGTCTTGTAAATGATTTGGGCCACAGAAATGTACTTTCTTTGCCCTCTGTAACATCTGTTAAAATCTCAAGGTGATCTTTCAGAACAAGTTTTGGAAAAGGTCTGCCTAGAAGATAATACCCAGACTGAATAACTCAACATGCAAAACTTTCCAGAACCTTGACTCAATATTCTTGAAAAGTGGTAAGAGTTCAGGCTCAAGAATCAGATCCCAGTTCTAATCCTAACACTGCCATTTAATCCTGTGAAACCTTGGCCTTAATTACTCTCCTATTCTGTGCCACAGTTTTCTTATCTGTAAATGACAATGCTGTGCCTTCCTTGAAGGGTTATTGTAAAGGATTGCACGAGAGAACCAATGTAAAGCCCATAGTAGGATATTGAGCCTACGGAAAGTACTCAGTGGGTGGAATTTCTATTATTATAATTATCTTTAATCCAAAAAAAGCGGACCATTTCTGAGCACACAGTACCTGACTTTCCTCTTAAATTTCTACAGACTCAAAGACCCCAATAATGACAAAAGCAGTGAAAATAACTGGCCAGGATGTAGGATTTCAGGGGTTTTCAGCACCAGAAAAATAACATGGCTACATGACGCAACTGACTATGAACATCACTGCCTATGAAGATTAGAAGACAGAAGGTCTGCATTTTCTGGTCTTAAAACTATGTGTAACTCGGTGTGGGACCCTGGACAACAGTCTTGGCCTCTTAGGGACCCAGTTTCCCCTCCTGCAGATGGCAACATTGGGTAGGAAGATGCCTAAGCTCCCTACCATGGGAAAAGTCTCTCTGAGTCCGTGGAGAAATCCTCCTTCTCTACTGGCTTAGCATGCATGCATGCTCAGTTGCTTCAGTCATGTCTGACTCTTTTTTGACCCTATGGACTGTAGGCCATCAGGCTCCTCTGTCCGTGGGATTCTCCAGGCTAGAACACTGGAATGGGTTGCCATGCCCTCCCCCAGGGGACCTTCCTGACTCAGGGATCAAACCCGTGTCTCCTGTGTCTCCTGCATTACCGGCAGATTCTTTACCCACTAAGGCACCTAGGAAGCCCCTATGTGAACGCATTGCCTCAGGCATGTGTCAATTGGCTCCCAGGGTAGCGTGGGATCTGTCACTCTAAGAGCATCACACTGAGATCAACACACCACTTGTGTTGCCTTACATCACAAAGGACCCACTCCCAGTCTGCCTGTGTGCCTAGGTCACGGCAGCAGAACCTTGTTCTGAACATAGGTCAGTTCGGAGGAAATGCAGACAGAGGAAGTTTTTCCTTTCTACCTATCTGATACTTTGTCTTCTCTCTGGTTCACTTGGTACCAATAAGTGAATCACTGGGGTGGCACTAATGATTGGAATGTGGGTTCTATGACTTGACCATGTGTAATCTCTGTAGAGAGACAACAGACTGGTTCCAAATGGGAAAAGGAGTACGTCAAGGCTGTATATTGTCACCCTGCTTATTTAATTTCTATGCAGAGCACATCATGAGAAACACTGGGCTGGAAGAAGCACAAGCTGGAATCAAGATTGCCGGGAGAAATATTAATAACCTCAGATATGCAGATGACACCACCCTTATGGCAGAAAGTGAAGAGGAACTAAAAAGCCTCTTGACAAAAGTGAAAGTGGAGAGTGAAAAATTTGGCTTAAAGCTCAACATTCAGAAAACAAAGATCATGGCATCTGGCCCCATCAAAAACACTGCAGATGGAGACTGCAGCCATGAAATTAAAAGATGCTTACTTCTTGGAAGAAAAGTTATGACCAACCTAGACAGCATACAGAAAAGCAGAGACATTACTTTGCCAACAAAGGTCCATCTAGTCAAGGCTATGGTTTTTCCTGTGGTCGTGTACGGATGTGAGAGTTGGACTGTGAAGAAAGCTGAGTGCTGAAGAATCGATGCTTTTGAACTGTGGTGTTGGAGAAGACTCTTGAGAGTCCCTTGGACTGCAAGGAGATCCAACCAGTCCATTCTGAAGGGATCAGCCCTGGGATTTCTTTGGAAGGAATGATGCTAAAGCTGAAACCCCAGTACTTTGGCCACCTCATGAGAAGAGTTGACTCATTGGAAAAGACTCTGATGCTGGGAGGGATTGGGGACAGGAGGAGAAGGGGACAACAGAGGATGAGATGGCTGGATGGCATCACAGACTCGATGGACGTGAGTCTGAGTGAAGTCCGGGAGTTGGTGATGGACAGGGAGGCCTGGCGTGCTGCAATTCATGGGGTCGCAAAGAGTCAGACACGACTGAGCGACTGAACTGAACTAAACTGAATCTCTGTAGAGAGATGATGAAATCTCTATTGGAAGAAACAAGAGACTTGTTTCTACCTAGCTTGTTGCTCTATTTGTCTATCTGAAACTCTGATCAATTAAGAATTTCAGCCCATAAGGAAAGAGACCAGTTCTTTTAAATCTGGACCAGTGGCTGTGTTTCTACATTCACTTTTTACTTCTAGCTTAAGTTGTAGAGCTGGAGCTACAAATACTCTATATGACCGTCCATGACAAAGGCCTTGACTTTTCAAATATTTTCCTACTTTTGGAGGATATGAATTATGTTTCTTAGGTTGTAGGAGTGCTTGTTATAAACTCAAATCATTGCATATGTGGAATATTCCTAAAATTCTCAGGAAATAGAAACAGTGAATTTCTGATACTTCAATGTGCTAGAGCTGAGAAAATCCATCTTACATAAATTGTTAGCTCAGAAACCTTTTAGGGACCCAAACTCACATAATTACAGTAAATTTTGGCAAATTACAAGAAACACTTGCTACATCTTTTCTCTGATTGATCACTGTTAAGTGAATGTAACAGTATGTTTTATTTTACTTGGGTTTGTTTCTTCAACAAAAAAATCTGAGTCTCCTAAATTTATGTAGGTTACTAATCAAATAATCTAGCATTATTCCCAATGAGGTTTAAGATTATGAAAAATGTGAATTGCATTCAACAAAACTGAGTGATTATCTGACCACCTCTTCCTATCAACAGTAATTATATTTTGTATTGAACCAGTTTAAACATCATTTCCAGCATCTTTGGGTGAATTAAAACTTTAGACACATATCACAGTGCACTAGTTAATCGATAGCTCTTAGATATCTAGGTAATTTCAAAGTGAGTAATATAGAATGATGGGACTTGGTTATAAATTATGATTTAAAGTGTATGTACTTTTGCTCCTCATTTTATAAGCTGTACAGCTACATCTTTGGGTCACGTTAATAATCGTGTTCATTCTAAATTATAAAAGTGGCGTCTGTGGCTAATAAAGTTCTGTTGCGTGTATCAGAAGTTCTGTTAGTCTGCTAACGTGCTTGGATATGACTGACAGTCCTCAGATAGTCTGCCCCATTATTTTCTCTGTGAAATAGTTAGTTCCTTTAGTTAGAAATCCTAATTGATGCGGATGGTGAGACTATACTGGGAGCTATAGTGACAGAAATGAAGGCGCCTACTTGCTTTCATTTCCAAGATATAAGTGAGGGTAAGAGAAGGACACAACTTGGAAAGCGAGATCTGTTTGTCTTGGTTTATATTTAGGCTGGTGCAAACGCAAATGCAGTTCTCAGACCGTGAATTTTAAATCGTCATAATTGGGCTCAAATACATCTTTATTAATTAAAATAGGAACCATTGCAATCAACACAGTTTTGCCAACATGAAACAAGTTTGTTTATTCCTGTAGTGTAAAAATCCATGCTTCAGGATTCAACAAACTCTTGGAAAGCATTTTTTGCCTCTTGCTGGCTGTGGAAACATTTTCCCTGCAAAAAAATTGTTGAGATGCTTGAAGAAGCGGTAGTCCGTTTGCAAGAGGTCAGGTGAATATGGTTTCCCTGATAGCTCAGTTGGTAGCGAATCCGCCTGCATTGCAGGGGACCTGGCTTCAATCCCTGGGTTGGGAAGATTCCCCTGGAGAAGGGAACAGCCACCCACCCCAGTATCCTGGCCTGGAGAATTCCATAGACTGTATAGTCCATGGGTTGCAAAGAGTCGGACACCACTGAGCGACTTTCAGGGCAGCTTCAATGTAGGTGAATAAGTCAGATGAGGCAAAACTGCATACCGATTCGTTCAACTTTGGAAGCATTGGTTGGGCAACTTGCAGCCGGGTGTTGTTGCAGAGAATTGGGCCCTTTCTGACAACCGGCGCCCGCTGCAGGTGCTGTGGTTTTCAGTGCCTTTCATCAGCACGCCAAGCATACTTCTCAGTAATGGTTTTGCTGGGATTCAGAAAGTTGTAGTGGATCAGACGGGCGGCAGACCACCGAAGAGTGAAAGCGATAGTCGCCCAGTCATTGTTATCACGCAGAATAAGAGAAGGTGACCTTCAAAGCGACAATCTTTTAAATTTTCAGTCCGCTCCTGAGGCACCCACTTACGGAGCTTTTTCACCTTTCCAATTTGCTTCACGTGCCAAATGACCACAGCATGGCCAGTGTTGAGTGCTTGGACAACCTCTCGTGTAATTGATCAGATCAGATCTGATCTGATGATGCTCTCAGTTGGTTGTTGTCACCTTCTGATGGCTGGCCACTGCGCTCCTCATCTTCAAGGCTCTCACTGCCATTGCAAAACTTCAAACCACCACTGCACTGTACATTCGTTAGCAGTTTGGGAGTCAAATGCCATTACTGATGTTTCAAGTTGTCTCCGCTATTTTATGACCTATTTTGAACTTGAAGGGCTTTCTTTGTGGCTCAGCTGATAACGAATCTGCCTACAATGTGGGAGACCTGGGTTCGATCCCTGGGTTGGAAAGATCCCTTAGAGAAGGGAAAGACTACTAAAAAAAAAAAAATCACTCAAATTTGCTTTTTGTCTAACATCATTTCTCCAGTCTAAAGTAGATATAAAATAAACAGTAAGTAATAAGTCATTAGCAAAAAATAATAAAAAAACAAAGCAAGAAATGTGCATTAAAATGATGTATAGCCTAGCCACATTTATTTAAGAATGTGTTCATGCTCAGTTGTTTCAGTCATGTCCGACTCTTTGCAACCTTATGGAGTGTCGTCCACCAGGCTCCTCTGTCCATGGGATTCTCCAGGCAAGAATGCTGGAGTGTTTTGCCATGGCTTCCTCCAGGGGAATCTTCCTGACCCAGGAATCAAACCCATATCTCCCGAGTCTCCTGCATTGCAGGTGGATTCTTTACCCCTGGGAGCCACCAGAGAAGCCCACGCTTTCCAATATCAAGTGGTAAAGTTCAACAATACAAAACCTCAATTACTTTTGCACCAACCTAATAACCTGACTCTAAAAAGAAACCATAAACATGTCAAATTTTGTCAAAGTTCTCTTGACTTTGACGGGCTGACCTCCTTGATTTACTGACCAATGTCATTATCCCAACATAAAAGAATATTCTTTATCTTCTGTGCAGTCTTCCTAGATAGTGAAAGTTCTTTGTTTTAGCAGAATCATTTTCTATGCCTCTGTCTGAGATTTATGTTTACTTAATTATGTCCTTGATTATAAAACAAGAGATTCATCACATAAAAAGAGCTCAGATGCTTTATAAGCCTGTTGTTTTAAAATATTTCATAGTCACCTTGATAAATAGGTAGCTAATTATTATTTTTCAAGGATCCAGTGATAATATCTTAATCAAGTATCTCCTTTGACAACTCTATATTTTTGCCTTCCCTAGATTGTATCCTAATTTAGAAAGAAATAAAATAAAATGTTCAGAATACTTTCCACACCTATCTTTGAAAATTCCCAGTAGACCACCAGAGAATTACAAAGATTTATACTTCCACCTTATAAAAAGAGAGGCACTGGAAATAACTAGGCATATCTGCTGTGAGTCATTGATTCTCTGGTTGGATTCACTGTTGTAAGGGATGCATTAGAAGAGTTGTCAAATCAGGAGGGCTGCTCTGACTCTTCTGTCTGAGACATGATTCCTGTTTCCCAGTCTGGGCAACAGTGAAAATGGCCTGGTTTCCCTCCCCTGTCCTAAAGCTTCTATAGGATGAGAGGACATATGCGTTCAAAGGATTTGGGGCAAGAAAGAGTTCAGTGATTGAAGTAAACGTGGAAAAGAAACTTCTCTTAAATTCCTTCTCTCCTCTCCATGCTCACAGGCCCACCTTTTTTCAAGTGTTCCTTTTTATATGGAACCAGAGTGACCTAAATAAATCACAGACAGGCTGAACCATTTGGATGGATGAGTGGGTAGGTAGTTGGCTGGGTGGGTGGGTAGGCAGGTGGTTAGATGGCTGGGTGGGTGGGTAGGCAGGTGGTTAGATGAATGGGTGGGTGGGTGGATGGTTGGGTGCGTGTGTAGGTAGATGATGGATGGGTAGATGAGAGGGGGTAGGTGAGTGGGTGAATGGGTAGGTAGATGAGTATCTGGGGTCAGATGGCTGAGTGCATGGGTAGGTGTGTGGTTAGATGGCTCTGTGGGTAGATACATGGATGGAAGGTTGGGTAGATGGGTGGATGAATGGGTAAATCGGTGAGTATGTGGGTGATTGGATGGTTGAGTGGGTGGGTAGGTGGATGATGGATGGGTAGATGGCTGGGTGAATGGGCAGGCAGGTAGGTAGATGAGTCACATGGATGGTAGGTGGCAGGTGAGCTCCAGTAGGGATTTGACCTTATGCGCCTGTAAGCAGTCCTGTGAGGCTGTTTTCTGACACTGCACTTGAAGTCTTCAGAACTAGTAGTCACGCAGGGAAGATGGATATAATATGAGGGAGAGCAAGGAAAAGTTGAAACTCACAGGCTGGACTAAATCCTCTGTCAACCTTGATGATTGGGCCACCTGTGGAAGCTGACCTTAGGCCATGGGGAAAATCCAGCATAGCTTAAAAAATGTTGTGAGTCTCTCAGGGTCTCTCTACCATTCCTTTCCAGAACACCATTTTGCTCCCATTGTTACAGTTCAGTCACTCAGTGTTGTCCCCGACTCTGTGACCCCATGGGCTGCAGCTCACCAGGCTTCCCTGTCCATCACCAACTCCTGAAGCTTGCTCAAACTCATGTCCATCAAGTCGGTGACACCATCCAACCATCTCATCCTCTGTTGTCCCCATCTCTTCCTGCCTTCAATCTTTCCCAGATTCAGGGTTTTTCCCAATGAGTCAACTCTTTGCATCAGGTGGTCAAAGTATTGGAGCTTCAGCATCAGTCCTTCCAGTGAATATTCAGGTTTGATTTCCTTTAGGATGGACTGGTTTGATCTCCTTGCTGTCCAAGGGACTCTCAAAAGTCTTCTCCAACACCACAGTTTAAAAGCATCAATTCTTCAGTGCTCAGCTTTCATTATAGTCCAACTCTCACATCCATACATGACTACTGGAAAAACCATAGCTTTGTTGGCAAAGGAATGTCTCTGCTTTTTAATATGCTGTCTAGGTTGATCATAGCTTTTCTTTCAAGGAGCAAATATCTTTAAATTTCATGGCTGCAGTCACCATCTGCAGTGATTTTGGAGGCCCCCAAAATAGTCTCTCACTGTTTCCATTGTTTCCCCATCTATTTGCCATGAAGTGATGGGACCAGATGCCATGATCTTCATTTTCTGAATGTTGAGTTTTAAGCCAGCTTTTTCACTCTCCGCTTTCACTTTCATCAAGAGGCTCTTTAGTTCTTCTTCACTTTCCACCATAAGGGTGATGCCATCTGCATATCTGAAATTATTGATATTTCTCCCAGCAATCTTGATACTAGCTTGTGCTTCATCCAGCCCAGTATTTTGCATGATATACTCTGCATATAAGTTAAATAAGCAGATTGATAATTTACAACCTTGACGTACTCCTTTCCCTATTTGGAACCAGTCTATTGTTCCATGTCCAGTTCTAACTATTGCTTCTTGACCTTCATACAAATTTCTCAGGAGGCAGGTAAGGTGGTCTGGTATTCACACCTCTTGAAGAATTTTCCACAGTTTGTTGTGATCCACAGTCAAAGGCTTTGGCATAGTCAATAAAGCAGAAGTAGATGTTTTTCTGGCATTCTCTTGCTTTTTTGATAATCCATAGGATGTTGGCAATTTGGTCTCTGGTTCTTCTGCCTTTTCTAAATCCAGCTTGAACATCTGGAAGTTCTCAGTTCATGTACTGTTGAAGCCTGGCTTGGAGAATTTTGAGCATTACTTTACTAGCATGTGCTGCTGCTGCTAAGTCACTTCAGTCGTGTCTGACTCTGCGTGACCCCATAGACAGGAGCCCACCAGGCTCCACTGTCCCTGAGATTCTCCAGGCAAGAACACTGGAGTGGGTTGCCATTGCCTTCTCTGTACTAGAGTGTGAGATGAGTGCAACTGTGTGGTAGTTTGAACATTCTTTGGCATTGCCTTTCTTTGGGATTGGAATGGAAACTACCTTTTATAGCTTATCCCTAAATTTATCTGATGGTTCTATTGAGTAGGCATCCCCTACTCAACTTGAGGGACAGTTCCTAAGGGCCCCACACCTATTTCTTCTCTTCTGATTATTCTCTCCTCACCTGAGTCTACAGAGTTGTTGTACAGTCTGTGTCTGGAGAAGAAACAGATGCTTGGCAAACGAACATCCTTCCAAAATTTTCCTGCCACCTCTGGGGCAGTGGCTTTTTAGCCTTTAAAGCCAAATATGTGATGTCTCTCCTGGGGTCATCACTTTGGGGTGAACCGGGCTTACATCTGACTGCTGGGGCTGAGGAGTGCAGAACTGGTGAGGAAGGGAGGAGAGAAAGCAAGCAGGATGTTTGGAGCAAGTGGAGAAATTTGGAGTGGAGAGGTACTCATCAGTTAAAACTCCAGAATTTTCTGTACCGCAAAAATACAAAAAATAAAACAAAACACAAACAAACAGGGGACTGCCTGGGTAATAATTTCAACAAACACCTCCTTCCTTTCCAGTAAAGAATCAAACCTCTTCCCAATATACCTACTATACCCACTGCCTTCAAGTCCACTGAGACATTGCCGTGGACTGTAGCAGTAGCACATAGGCATGGTGGCTGGAATTGCAACCCACCACGGACCCTGAGCATCACTGCTTGTTCTTGCTAAAGGCGCCAGGAGTGCAAGGCCCTGAGCGCTCTGACCTGGGTTACTTCCCAGCACAGTGCCTGCAGTCAGTAACCTGAAGGGATGAGGTAGCATCGCTCTCCCCAGACCCAGCTTCCTTCCCTTCCCGGTAAAAGGGACGAGTCCTCCAGGCACAAAGTGTAACATACTTCAGTGCCTGTGAAGCAGCCATTCAAGCCCACCTGTGGCACGTCCCCTTCCTTCCATGGGACTGCAGGTCACGGAGAACCAGTACAGACATGAAGCTCTGGCTACGGCTTTTGCTGAGTGATAAGGTCCTTTGTCTCTGACCCAGGAGTGTCATGCCTTCTGCCAGCATCCATGGAAACATGATATGTTAGCTTATAAGTAGTATAAAACCCCAGACCATTAGCAACTCTTTTCAGCGGTGGCCTTTCAATGCCTTGTCCCAAAGGGTACACAGATCACCTTGACCAGCATCTCTGCATCTCAGTGGGACCCTGCTAAGTGACATAAAGAAAGAGTGAAGCTGTTGATGATTTAAAAAAAAAAAAAAAGCCAGGGCGGAAATCTAGTGTCTACCCCCCACTGGCTGGGCTTGTCTGGCTTTCACACTTAACAACAAGGCACTATGATGGAGAGGGTGTTTGAGGGTGTCCTCCTGGCCCAGTCTGGCTGATCTAGGTGCCTTCTTGGTAGTTTTGGAAAGAGGGTATCTACCAATGCAGTCTGGCCTCTCAGCCTGCTGCTGGCAAATGCTTGCCATTCCCAGATTCCGAGCAGCCTTTCCAGACAAGATTTCAAACCTAATTAAGCTTAGCATTATCATTGTTTTTATCACATTAAGTTCCCGCCTGGCCCACAGCAGCAGAGACCACAAAGTCAGCCCTGCATCTTTAAACAGAAACAACAGATTTTGGTTCAATTAAAAATTCATTAAAATGCAAATGAGTTTGTAAATTTTTTTCCCTCCTTCTGATGATTCCTCAGCATGGTTTTTTAATCCTAGCTGGTGCTGAAGGAGAGGTGAACCCCTGGCTAGAAAGGAAAAGAGAGGGGGAGACAGAGCCCTGGACACTCACGGAGACGAAACGCTGCTTCCCCGAGAGCCGTACCCCTCTGCCCCCTGATTCCCCTCCGCCACCACTCTCCCCAGAGGGGACGAGTTTCGCGATTGCTCCCCAGCGCTAGTGTTTAGCTGATAAACCCCATCATTTTCCTGATCTCTATCTCACTGCATCTTAAGAGAAACTCCAGGATAAAATGAATAAGTAACCTTATCCACCTAAGGCTATGGTTTTTTCCAGTGGTCATGTATGGATGTGAGAGTTGGACTATAAAGAAAATTGAGCACTGAAGAATTGATGCTTTTGAACTGTAGTGTTAGAGAAGACTCTTGAGAGTCCCCTAGACTGCAAGGAGATCCAACCAGTGCATCCTAAAGGAGATCAGTCCTGCATTTTCATTGGAAGGACTGATGTTGAAGCTGAAACTCCAATACTTTGGCCACCTGATGTGAAGAGCTGACTCATTTGAAAAGACTCTGATGCTGGGAAAGATTGAGGGCAGGAGGAGAAGGGGACGACAGAGGATAAGATGGTTGGATAGCATCCCCGACTCAATGGACGTGGGTTCGGGTGGGCTCCGGGAGTTGGTGATGGACAGGGAGGCCTGGCGTGCTGCAGTTCATGGGGTAACAATGAGTCGGACACAACCGAGCAGCTGAACTGAACTTAGCTGAACTGAACTATCCACCTAAACCCCCCAGGGCTTCCCAGGTAGGGCTAGTGGTAAAGAACCCGCCTGCCAATGCAGGAGATGCTGGTTTGATCCCTGGTTCAGGAAGATCTCCTGGAGGAGGGCATGGCAACCCACTCCAGTATACTTGCCTGGAGAATCCCATGGACAGAGGAGTCTGGCAGGTGACATTCCAAGAGTTCCACAGAGTTGGACTGAAGCAACTTAGGACGCACCTACAGCCCCTAGCCATCCCATCATATTTTGATAATGTTTTTAGGGAGCTTTCTCCACTAACAGGACATTGAAATGTGACTAGGGGCTCCTGCAATAACTTAAAATGGTGATTAACCCCTCTCACGTGTTTGGCCAGGTAACCTCTTTGCCCAAATCCAACAAAACCACAGAGCCTACAGAAAGACATGTATGAACTAACAAAGTGTTTAGTGTATACAGGACCTGTAAGGCTTTGCCCTTACTCTCTGACCAGTCTACCTAGAAACCTTAGTAAGCTCCCTACTTTTATGGCTGGCATAGGAATGGGAAAACTGAGGAGCAGAGAGCTGGGGAGATACTTGCTATGATTTTTCCAGTAGTCATGTATGGATGTGAGAGTTGGACTATAAAGAAAGCTAAGCAGCCAAGAATTGATGCTTTTGAGCTGTGGTGTTGGAGAAGACTCTTGAGAGTCCCTTGGACAGCAAGGAGATCCAACCAGACTATCCGAAAGGAAATCAGTCCTGAATATTCATTGGAAGGATTGATGCTGAAGCTGAAACTCCAATACTTTGGCCACCTGATGCAAAGAACTGACTCATTGGAAAAGACCCTGATGCTGGGAAAGATTGAGGGCAGGAGGAGAAGGGGACGACAGAGGATGAGATGGTTGGATGGCATCACCAACTCAAGGGACATGAGTTTGAGCAAGCTTCAGGAATTGGTGATGGACAGGGAAGCCTGGTGTGCTGCAGTCCATGGGGTCACAAAATTGGACATGACTGAGTGACTGAACTGACTTGCCCAAAGTCACATTACTAGAAAGTAGTGGTCAAGACCTGAACCTGTATCCCTTGGATTCCAAAGCCAGTGTTCTTACCACATGAATTCCACAACTCTTTGTTTCCATGTTCACAGAGCTGCTCCAGCTTTTTGTTTCCACAATTGACCAGCTATTTCAACCACTGGATCCTAAAACAGCTTGGATGTATAGACTGATGCTAGCTTTTCAGAAAACGATGCCATGGTGCCTCAGACCCCAGGAGCAAAGCTGTCACGGTACTGCTGCCTGTGAGAAGCAGGCAGCTTCTGGAAGCTCATTAGACACCCCTAATTGCTGTGAACACATTCAGGAGGTATAGTAAATGCAACTTAATTGAGAACGAATTAACTTGTTATAGTTATCTCGTTACATGCCAATTAAATGTCTAGATATTCTTTTCTTCTCAGATAAAGGAATATAAAAAAGGAAAATCAGGGGTGAAACTGGATCTCCATTCAGGTACCAGGGCAGCAACAGGGGCCTTGGTCCTGCAGAAGGAGTCAAGCTCATTAACACTATGTTAAAGGAAGATGTTCAAAGGCGGTGGGCAGATCCTGACTTTCAGAAGAATTCTCCATTAAATCTGCTGTGAAATGGGATTTAGCCTCAAAGGCTCCAAAAGACAGGACCCGGCAAGGGCTGTTTCTCCCACCTGGCTTCTCTCTAGCTGTTTAAGGTTTGGGTTTCTTATCCCTTTGTTTGCTGACAATCTGCCCTTTTCTGTGAAAGGCCAAGGGGACTGTCCACGTAACCGTGTGCAGCTATCAAGAGCAGACTGCCAGGGCAGTGCTCGGCTGCAGCCCAGCTCTCATGTTATCATTCACTCTTAATCTGTTCTCAGCCACAATGTCGTTTAACCCTCTCCTCTGCTGAGTTTCCAGAGCTCAGAGTGTCCCCAGCCATGGGGGAGATAAGGGGTGCTTCTCTCGAGGAGCAGGAATGAAGGCAGAGCTGAAATAATAGATCCGTTCACGCCCCTTTACTTTCAGCCCTGATGTTTCTTGTTCAATTATGTCTGTTTAAATCACCGAGGAAAGCGAATCCTGTTTATTTCCATCAGAAACTCAAATCAATACCCAGTCCTGGCAGACAAGGGAGCTGGGTCCCCTTCTCACTGATTCGTAGCTGTTAGAACTTATGGGCCACCTTGCTGACAATGATTGGTATTACACAGGGAAAAGCCGTACCTGGCTTTCCATCTTCATGAAAGGCGGGCATGACTGCTTGGAAAAGCACTCCGGTTGACTTGCTCAACCTCTCCAGTTTGAGTACCCTCCCAGGTCTTTCTGGCTTCCTGTCTGACTGAAGCCAAACCCAACCACATTGTTCCTGGGACTTTAACATTCTTCTTTTGTCATAGCCACTGATTATCCTCTATTCTGGAAGCTGATGGTGCTAACATAACTCTCAGCATCCCAGAGAGAAGTCAGGATGCTGAGGGCCCATTCTCTAAGGGGAGCTATTTATGTGGTCTGCCCCCAGGCTGGACATCCAAACCCCTCTGTCCAGGTAGGTTTCTATAAAGAACCCATTGGGATTCCTTTGTCTGACCTTGGTGAAGACAGCAAAAGAATGGATGGAAAACTATGAGCCCACCTTGTAGAAAGAAAAATGATAAAGCACCTACTATACAGTCAGCATACAGCAAACTAAAGACACACAGTGAGATTCTGTAGGTTGTGGTTTAGGCACTAAGTTGTATCTGTCTCTTTTGTGACCTCATGGACTGTAGCCCGCCAGGCTCCTCTGTACCATGGGATTTCCCAGGCAAGAATACTGGAGTGGGTAGCCATTCCCTTCTCCAGGGGATCTTCCCAAACCAGGGGTGGAACCTGCGTCTCCTGCATTGGCAGGTGGATTCTTGACTACTGAGCCTCCAGGGAAGCCTGAGATTCTGAAAAGTGTTTATACTTTCTTCTCCCTACAAAACCAGTGCAACCCCTCTTTACCATCATTAAGAAGCCTGCCTGTCCTCTAATTTATCTGGGTGTTTTGAAGTTTATTTTAGCACCTAGGTTTGGCTACTTTGTTTCTGCCGAGTCTTCCTGTCTCACTTCAGCCTGTGCTGGGCCATGGCTTCTTTGCTTGCTTCTATTTGCAGAAAACATTCAATCTCTGCTTATGCATTTGTTCAAAGTTCACTTTAAGTACAGAGTATTTATCAGCTGGATTGCTCTGTGAAGCGCCTGCCGCCGGTTACTCATTTCGGGGAATGGCTTCCCTTCCCATTTCGCACCGCCCTGCAGCTTTCTGTGTGCGTTGCTGTCATTGGAGCGCTCCATTTTCCCTGGCCAGCTGCCTCTGTACTCAGCCAGCAACCTGATGACTGGGGGCATATTTCAAACCTCCTACTCCTTGCGGGTGGGGAAGGCAACAACTAGTTTGGGACTGACATTTAAAAGAGTTCTTGTATTGCTGGAGACATGGTTACTATGTTAAAATTCCCTAGAAGAAACCTGCGTCCTGATGAGGGGAAGGGGTGGTGGTGGTGGTGGTTAACCAAAGCTTCAGAGGATGGAGGTAGGGGTGGGGGCTACAATGTGGGTGGTTTCTGCCAGAGGTTGTCTCTCTCATCCGCAGCTGCCCTTTGGAGGCCCCTGGGGAGCGCTTGAAATTCTGACGCCTCTGTCCCACCCCAGAGATTCTGATTGAATTACTGGGGAGGAGGGAGCCTGAATCAAGGTTGTTTCCCAGGTATAACTGAGTACTGAGCTAGGCTAGAGGTTGGAGCCCAGTCAGAATATGCAAGAAAAACTCAGGGGAGAGCAATCTCAACTTCAAGTCCAAGGGACCTGATTGGCGTCCAGACTGGAAAGCCAAGAGTTCAAAGTGAGGCACGATGCGGGGAAGGGATAGTAGGGAGTCTGGGATTGATATGTACACACTGCTGTATTTAAAATGGATAACCACAGGGCCCCCTCCCAGACGAATTAAATAAAAGACTTCTGGGGTGGAGTATGCGAAAGGCAACACCTCTAAAACCTGCACTTAGGGTTGGGACACTTCCTTCAATAGGATGTCAGGTCCCCCCCAGCAGGGTGTGCAGGAGTTACAGCCCTCCATGCTTGGAATAAAACCTGAGAAATAGCTCCATGGCAATAGGATAATCAATTAATGATAGAGAAAATAACAAAAACAAAGCAAAGTACATTATGTGTTCACGTCAATCCTTCATATATTTGGACTCAGTTACCATGTTCTGCGAGCTTTCCTGGTGGCTCAGTGGTAAAGAGTCCGCCTGCCAATCCAGGAGACATGGGTTCGATCCCTGGATTTGGAAGGTCCCCTGGGGAAGAAAAGGGCAACCCACCCCAGTATTCTTGCCTGGGAAAGCCCGTGGACAGAGGAGCCTGGCGGTCTACCGTCGTGGGGTCACAAAGAGTTGGACACGACTTCGCAACTAAACAGCAACATCATTGTCATGTTCTGCACGGCCAGCTCCCAGCTCCTCTGAGCATCGCACTGACCCGCGCCCACGGGCCTGGCTGTCACCTCCAGTCGCCATCTGGTTTCCCTCTTTGATCACATTCTAGATATTTCAGATGTACTCCCACCCCCCCCCACCCCCCCACCCCCCCACCCCCCCACCCCCCCTCCCTTTACCATACGGACATTATAGCAGACTCCTGGACATTCCCAAACATACCGACTTCTTTCCCTCTTTCCAGCCTGGACTCCTGGGGCCACCACCACACCCTCAGGACAGGTGTCTACCTCACCAGCATCTTATCCCCACGCCCTGGGTTCTTTCTCTGATTGATGTCAGCACCATGCCCCCGTCTCCAAGCCTGGGTTTAGGGCAATCTCAGCCTGCTTTCAACAGAATCTATGCATCGCTCTCCCCTGACAAAAATAGGAGAAGAAATCCAGAAGATTTATTTCCTTCATACTCCAGGTTAAAAAATTGGAACAGCACAGTATGTGTATGCACCACGGGGCTCAGTTTAGACAAACTTACTGATTTAGGAGACTTATTTTCTCTTAAGGAGCTGTACAGTGGGTTAAAAAGTGTATGATCATAACTTTTGCATTCATTAGCATCGTTTCTATGCTGCCAAATGCATAATTCTGACTCCCAGTTCCCACTGAACTTATAAGCAAGAGGATTTATTTTATTGTTTCATTTTATTCATTGCTTTTTCTTCCCTCTCAGTACTTCCCTAGGGCTGTATCATGGGCAAAATTTCACCTGTGATCCGGTTACAGAGCTGGGAGCTGGGAATCGAGGTCCCAGTCTCTGGTTGGCTGGTACCTACACTTGGGTAGGATGATGTTTTTCTGGAGGGTTGTGGCCCCAGCCAAAATGATACTGGCCGGGACAAAGGAAGCCTGCTTTCTAGAAAAAGTCACACCGCTGATGCCAGTGTCTAAACCTTAGCCCCAAGGTATTGGGACCTCCTCCTTAATATTCTGATAGAAATTGAAATGAAATTTTAAAACTCTTGTTCCTTGGAAGGAAAGATATGACAAACCTAGACAATGTATTCCAAAGCAAAGACATCACCTTGCTGACAAAGGTATGTATAGCAAAGCTGTGATTTTCCCAGTAGTCATGTACAGATGTGAGAGTTGGTCCGTAAAGAAGGCTGAACGCTAAAAATTGATGCTTTCAAATTGTGATGCTGGAAAAGACTCTTGATAGCTCCTTAGATTGCAAGATCAAACGAGTCAATCCTAAAAGAAATCAGCCCTGAATATTCATTGGAAGGGCTGATGCTGAGGCTCCAATAGGTTGGCCACCTGAGGAGAAGGATCGACTCATTGGAAGAGACCCTGATCCTGGGAAAGATTGAAGACAAAAGGAGAAAGGGATGGAAGAGGATGAGATGGTTAGATAGCATCACCAGCTCAATGGATAGGAATCTGAGCAAACTCCAGGGAAGTAGTGGAGTACAGAGGAGCCTGATGCGCTGCAGTCCATAGCATTGCGAAGAGTTGGACACAACTTAGCAATTGAACAATAATAGTGACAAATTTGCCTGGTAGCTTGGACAGTGTGTTTTTCTTTTAAGATGACATCCCCAAATTCATAACTACTGCCAATCATGAGTAGGCAGTTCACAGAAGCAGCATACAAAAAGATATTCATTCTCACATACAATGAAATAATCTGCACTTAAAACAGCAAAATAAAAATTTTCACCTAGCAGTTGGCAAAGATCCACAAGTTTGATGCAACGCTGTATTGGCAGGTGTGGAGAACGTTTCGATGGGAGAGTATACTTGCATAGCTTTTGGCAATACCACCGCAAGGTAAAGTGTATATGATCCTTGATTTAGCAATTCTGCTCCTAGGACTCTCTCAGAACCACAGTGGCCCATGGAAACATTGCTGGAGAAAATTCCATGCTTATGCAGACTCGACTCACTAGATTCACCTCAAGTGTGGAGAAAAGGGAGCCTTCCTACACTGTTGTTGAGAATGCAGATTGGTGCAGCCACTATGGGAAACCGTACGGAAGTTCCTTAAAAAACTAAACATAGAGTCGCCATATGATCCCACAATCCCACTTCTGAGCATGTATCTGAAAAAGACAAAACCTCTTATTTGAAAAGATACAAGTACCCCAATGTTTATAGCAGCATTACTTACAATTGCCAGGATGTGGGAGCAAACCAAGTGGCCATCAACAAATGAATTGATAAAGATATAGATAGATAGATACAATGAAATATACATATATAGTATACAATGAAATACTACTCAACCATAAGAATGAAATAATGCCGTTTGCAGCAACATGGATGGGCCTCAAGATTACCATATGAGGTAAGACAGAGAAAGACAGAGATTGTATCTCCTATATGTGAACCTAAAAAATAATGTAAATGAAATTATTTACAAAACAGAAACAGATTCACAGATGTAGAAAACAAACTGGTGGTTACCAAAGGGGAAACGGGAGGGAGGGATAAATTAAGAGTTTGGGACTAACAGATACATACATATATAAGATGTATATAACAGATACATATACGCATATATATAAAGGAGAAAAACAATAAGGATTTACTGTATAGCACAGGGAGCTATATTCAGTGTCTTATAATAACCTATAGTGGAAACGACCAACACAATATTATAAATTAAATATAATTCAGTGAAAAATAAAAATTTAACCTCAGATCTGAAAATGTACCCCAAGCAGGCTTAACAATCCAACCACTCTTTCCTAGTGCAATGATGGCATCGTACAGGCCCCTCACTTCTTAAACCTCTGAATTCTTTCAGCTGGAGACCCTTCTTCTGTCTTCACGGAGAAAGAGATGCAGATACATACTGTTTCCCCAATCAAAAAACTGTGATCGGTCTACCATGGGCAGGGTGAGGAAGACAACATAGGCCCTGGCAACATCCTCAGAGGAAAATGGGCTCAAATGCCACATATCAGCATAAAACCTTGGTCAGCACAGTGAAAGTGAAGTCGCTCAGTCGTGTCCGACGCTTTGCAAGCCGTGGACTGTAGCCCACCAAGCTCCTCCATCTGTGGGATTCTCCAGGTAAGAGTACTGGAGTGGGTTGCCATTTCCTTCTCCAAAATTCAGGGTCTTCATCTTCATAACCAAGATCACGGCCATGGCCACGGAAGAGAGAGAGGAATCAATAATAACTCCCAGGTATTTGGCCTAAGCAATAGTACAGATGGTGGTACCATTAACTCAGGTAGCGAAGTTCAATGGTCCAAAGGTCAAAGGTTCTCCAAGTGGGCCGCTGGACCAGCAGCATGAGCATCGTCTCACTCCCACCCCCGACCTACTGAATCAGAAAGGCCGAATTGCTAGCTAGTGGGAAGCTGCTGTATGTCACAGGGAGCTCAACTCCGCGCTCTGTGATGACCTAGAGGGGGGAGATAGGGGGTGGGAGGAGGCTCAAGAGGAAGGGATAAATGTATACTGATCCACTCTGTTGTACAGCAGAAACTAAGGCAACATTGTAAAGCAATCGTACTCCAATAATTCTTTTTTAATCTTAATTAAAAAAAAAAAAAAAACAACTCTGTGATGGACCCACAAGTCTATTTTAACAAGATGTCCAGGTATTTCTGATGCATGTTAGTGTGTGAGGGCTGGTGATTCGGAGAACATACAAAAAATGAAAAAATGTAAGGTATTAAGCAGAAAAGGATGTAAGGTGGTTGGTACTTACAAAACCCTTGAAAGGGAGAAGGAACACAGATCTGGGAAGGGTGGTGTCCCTGGTAGCTCGGTTTACCTCCAGCTTACAGAGAGCCAGGAAGCTGTGGAAGTTCAGGAAACTTCTTGCAATCGTTTTAACTTCAGAAGTAGACGATTCACAGGAAAATGCTGGAGGCCACTGCAAAAACCTTTCATTTGCTAAAGTCCATGAGGAACAATTATTTGGTTTCTGCTTCTCCTCTTTCCTCCAAATCTCATACAAAGGCTTCCTGTTGGTGGAATCTAAACTGGAAACCCATTATCAGGGATTTGGGGAGATGGAGCTGCCAGATTCCCAGCCCCCGTGATGGGAGCAAAGCAAAAAGGGGAGGAAGATGTTGGGTTCCTCAGCAAGGTGGGGTAAAATAAGAATCTGTTGTAGATGCTGATGAGCCATCCAAAACTGGAGGCCGTTGTTGGTGAGGATGCTGAGAGTCACTTTAGCAGAATGGTGGGGCAGAGCATTTTGGGGAATTGGACGAAGAGAGAGAAAGCATAAAAGTAACAGAGACAGAGAATTGACAGCCCAGTCAAGGACATCTGCTATGAAAAGGGACAGAGAAATGGGCCACCAGCTTCTTGATTATTTACAAGAAGAAACTGAATTTCAGAGAGTTTATATGATTTGACCAAAGTCTCATACAGATGAGTGGTATTTAAACTTTGACCTCTGATGCTGACTGTCACTAAATCTTATGTTATTTTCCCTCGCCCAGACAGATCCTCCAATTTCTCAGGTTTTTTCCTCTGGGTTTGTTTTCCCATAGTTGCTGGAAAGAAACTAAATTCCCTACTTACTCGTCCAAGCCTCTTGTCAGGAGGTAACTTTTCTCATTAGAAAAGAAATCTTATTAGACAGAAGCAGGGATGAGGCCCCAGGCAGGTCTTCGCATCTTCAAAAGCAAAGGACTTCTACTAACTCACTCCCACAAGCACTTTCACAGATAGAGAACCTTCAAAGAGATAACGAGGAGAAGAAAGATAGACACTCCCTCCCTTTGCTTGTTTCAGGTTAATAAATCAGTATTTGTGCAAATGGATTGACTCTAATGGCCACATGAATCTAAGCCAGACTCAGATAAAAAGTCCCAAAATGAGTATACGTGGGAAAGTTAAAGCCAGGCAGGGTTGAGGTTATGGTCTACCTGTCACTCACCGTCTTCCCAAGGACATTCGATGGTATTACTTCCCAAGGCCTGGGCCATCCGGATGGCTGTGGGATCTGAATTCATTCTGTGTGGATGCCAAATGCCCTTTATGTAGGCCCAAGAGAGTCCAAGTGCCAGGGGTGGGTTCCACGAAGGTGTGAAAATTATCGACTGATCAACTGAATTTACCCCTTTCTAAGTAGATGTTTGGAATCGCGATCATGTATGCTACACTACACCCTAGAAATTATAATCAAATTGGTCAAAAAAATAAACCAGGAAAAGCTGATGTAAATGGAATCTCATCTTGAAATAAAAAATAAATGTTTTATTTTCTTTTTTATTAATTTAGTTAGAAAAATAATACATGAACATTGTAGGGGAATAAAATGAGGAATTACATTTTACCAGTGAGGTGGACATGGATGCTGGAGAAAGGGATTAAAAGTCCCAGTGAAGATTGAAGTCCAGAAGTTTCAACACATGTTTCAAGGAAGTCTCAGAAAAGATACCGTCTTCTAATGTCAGTGGTTGGAGAGTACCAGCAGCACTAACAAGTTCAGGGGTGGCTCTCTCCTGTAAGCCAGGGCTGGTGGTGGAGAGGCTGACACACAGCTAGGCACAACTGAGGGCAATGGGGATAAGGGGGCCCTGGGAAATAAAACCGGGTAGACACAGATATTGCGATGCCGACAGGGCTATTGCGATGCCGATAGGCTATTGCGATGCCGACAGGCTGTTGCGATGCCAACAGGCTATTGCAATGATGACACAGCTATTGCGATGCCGACAGGCTTTTGCAATGATGACAGGCTATTGCGATGATGACAGGCTATTGCGATGATGACACAGCTATTGGGATGATGACAGGGCTATTACAATGCCGACAGGGCTATTGCGATGCCGACAGGCTGTTGCGATGCCAACAGGCTATTGCGATGATGACACAGCTATTGCGATGCCGACAGGCTTTTGCAATGATGACAGGCTATTGCGATGATGACAGGCTATTGCGATGATGACACAGCTATTGGGATGATGACAGGGCTATTACAATGCCGACAGGGCTATTGCGATGCCGACAGGCTGTTGCGATGCCAACAGGCTATTGCGATGATGACACAGCTATTGCGATGCCGACAGGCTTTTGCAATGATGACAGGCTATTGCGATGATGACAGGCTATTGCGATGATGACACAGCTAGTGGGATGATGACAGGGCTATTACAATGCCGACAGGGCTATTACAATGCCGACAGGGCTATTGCGATGATGACACAGTTATTGTGAGGACGACAGGGCTGTTGCGATGATGACAGGGCTATTGCGATGACGACAGGGCTGTTGCGATGATGACAGGGCTATTGCGATGATGACAGGCTATTGTGATAGGAATGGCATCTAAGGGGACTAGACTCACAAAAAATTCCTGTTATGCAGACAACAGAATGGAATGTCACTAGAGGTGAGATGAATGGGCATCCAGCAATGGTCACTTCAGGCGTGTGCCACCAGAGGAAAGCAAGGACAGATGAGCAGGAGCTGAAGGCAGTCGCCCCAATAAAACAGCACACCCTCTTACCTGTAAGCTTGGTTTGAGCCAGTTTTCAGACTCAGACCAATCAACTGAAGAAGTGGTTTGCCTCCTCCTCCTCTCCTTCAGGAGGAAGGAGCCACCACCACCCTGGCAAATACACACAGTAATGACTCCCACAGTCCTTTCTCAAAGGGACCTACAGCCATTCTCTTGGGTAGCTATACACCAAGGGAGGGGGACAGTCAAACATCTGGATGACTGTTGGACACAAATCTGAGCTAACACTGATCTCAGAAACCTAAAGCATCACTACCCTTCCCTCTCTGTTAGAGTGGAGGGCACATGTGTTATTTGCTCGGTCGTGTCCTACTCTTTGCAACCACATGGACTGTAGCCCACCAGGCTCCTCTGTCCATGGGATTCTCCAGGTAAGAATACCAGAGTGGGTAGCCATTCCCTTCTCCAGGGGATCTTCCTGACTCAGGGGTCAAGCCTGGGTCTCCTGAATTGCAGGCAGATTCTTTACTATCTGAGCCACCAGGGAAGCCCAGAGGGGACATGGGGTCATGTAATAAGTGGAGTCCTGGCCAAGATCTGGCTTACACTGGATCCACTGCATCCATGGACCCACTTAGTGGTCACTTCTGGAGCTCTAAATGTACATTTGGGATTAATGTGTTTAGTAGTTGGTGCAACCCCCATACAGGAATCTTGACCAGTGGGGTGGGAACTATCATAAGAGGGAAGGCCAAGCGGAAGCCTAAGAACCGGATGCTTGTTTGGAGGTGATTGTCCACAATTATGGCATTTCTGCTCCTCTTCTGAGCCAAGCACCCTGCAAGACTGTTTCTATATCAGACAATCTTAGTAACTAGAAATAGTGTCTCCAAGATAGAGACCCTCAGTCATATTTCAGGATGATAAAATCTCTCTCCTCCCAGAAGATTTTATTACCTTCTAGAATAATAAGCTTAATCCATCTCTGAAGAGGAAGATGGATGTGTTAGCCAGAAGCCTCATATAGGATTTAGGGTCTCCTAAGCTCAGTGTTTGAGCATTCTTTGGCATTGCCTTTCTTTGGGATTGGAATGAAAACTGACTTTTCCAGTCTTGGGCCACTGCTGAGTTTTCCAAATTTGCTGGCCTATTGAGTGCAGCACTTTCACAGAACCATCTTTCAGGATTTGAAATAGCTCAACTGGAATTCCATCACCTCCACTAGCTTTGTTCATAGTGATGCTTTCTAAGGCCCACTTGACTTCACATTCTAGGATGTCTGGCTCTAGGTGAGTGATCAGTCATGTATGGATATGAGAGTTGGACTGTGAAGAAAGCTGAGTGCTGAAGAATTGATGCTTTTGAACTGTGGTGTTGGAGAAGACTCTTGAGAGTCCCTTGGACTGCAAGGAGATACAACCAGTCCATCGTAAAGGAGATCAGTCCTGGGATTTCTTTGGAAGGACTGATGCTAAAGCTGAAACTCCAGTACTTTGGCCACCTCATGCAAAGAGCTGACTTGTTGGAAGAGACTCTGATGCTGGGAGGAATTGGGGGCAGGAGGAGAAGGGGACGACAGAGGATGAGATGGCTGGATGGCATCACCGACTTGATGGACGTGAGTTTGAGTGAACTCCGGGAGTTGGTGATAGACAGGGAGGCCTGGCTTGCTGCAGTTCACGGGGTTGCAGAGTCGGACATGACTGAGCGACTGAACTGAACTGAAGCTCAGTGTTCATTGCCTATGACATAGACATGTGTGTGTAGCATCCACTAAGTCCACTCCTCATCACCCCATGGAGCTTGAGAATCCATGCAAACATTTTGTGCTACGACTTATAAATAGACTGTCTAAATACATTTTGCCCCATTGTCCTCTTACCAATCAAATGTATGGAAGTGCAGAACACAAACCTTATTAATTGGTTGCTTGGCCTGATACCCCCTCCCCCAGCTAAACAAGAGAACAAATCAAAAACATCCTGAAAAGGAGGGCAGGAATCGCTGCTACTGTTAAAGACCTAAAGCAGGAGTTGGTAAATTACAGCCCACATGCCAAATCTGGCCCACCAGTCTAAATAAAGTTTTATTGAAATACAGCCACTCACTTGTTTACATATTGTCGATGGCTGTCTTTGTACTACAGCAGCATAGTTGAGCAATTATAACAGAGACTGTATGGCCACAAAGCCTAAAATACTTACTATTTGGCCTTTTGCAGGAAAGGTTTGCTGACTCCTGATCTAAAGATGTCAGAGTATGCGATCTCCATAAATGACTCCGTCTGGTTTCCTGGAAGAAACCAGATGGATCCTGAAGCATGGCAATAAACCACCACAAACTCAACCAAGCAGTAGCCCCAGTTGCAGCTGTCATGCCAGAGGCATTGATTTTGTTAGTGGAAATTAACATGGCCTCAGGCACATGCTATGTCGCCATTGATTTGATAAATGAATTCCTTTATACTCCTACCAGAAAAGAGGATCTGAAACAGTTTGCACTCACATGGAACAGGCAATAATATGCATTCACAGCTTCGTCTCAGGGATGTATGAACCTACCCCCTCACACACAAAAGAGAACGTCCCATAGACCAGCACATTCAATCTTCCCTTGGCATTGATGATAGGTTGGGTTAGATAAAGAACTGGCTAGCACAGTGGATGCTTTGGTACGACACATATGCTCCTGAGGGTGAAAGGGAAAATCAGAGTTTGCCATATCGATACAAGTGTTAGGGGCATGCCAAGACATCTCCTCCCAAGCAAAAGGTAAACAACTGCATCTTACACCTCCTGCCATGGAGAAGGAAGGAAGCCCAGAGCCTGACAAAACACTGGTAGATTTTGTCAAGTTCCGGAAGCATCATGTTCCATGCTTTGCAGTAGTGTTCTAGCTCATAGACTGGATGAAATGAAGTACTGTGTATCTTGAGCAGAGACAGAGCCACGAAGGAGTCTGCAGCAAGTCCAGGGTGCAGAGCGAGCAGCCTTGACTCTTGTGTTGTGTGACCCAGCAGAATCTTTGTTATTGACTTGATGCTGGTGGTGGGCAAAGATGCTGTGTGAAGCAAATGGTAAAGAACAGGGCGATCACCACAAGGCCACAGCATCTGCAGTGGCGAAGGATAGACGTTTAGAAAACAGCCTCTGGTAGAGACGGAGCACCATGGAGCACCACGTGACCATGAATCCAGAATGTTCCATGATGGTCTTAGCCTGTCATCATGCCTGCAAGTTGGGCTGGCCCAGCAGCAGCCCGACACAAATGAGTGGGATGAGACTGAACAGCATTTAGCCCAAAGAATGCAAGCAGGCTGCATGAACAGATAGCCTCATGAATTCACCCTCAGCTCATCCAGTACAGGAGCCAGTATGACCAGCTGGAGGAAAAACCCGAGCTTGGTTTACAGATGGGTCGGTGCAACGGGCTGAATATGTATGTTCCCCCAGTTTCATACCCTGAAGTGCCCACCCTCAATGTGAGGATATTAGGAGAAGGGTCTTTGGGAGATGATGAGGTTTAGATTGGGTTCCCCGGTGTTTCAAACAGTAAAGAATCTGCCTGCAGTGCAGAGACCCAGGTTTGATCCCTGGGTCAGGAAGATCCCTTGGAGAAGGAAATAGCAACCCACTCCAGTGTTCTTGCCTGGAGAATCCCATGGACAGAGGAGTCTAGTAAGCTACAGTCCACGGGGTAGCAATGTTCATCTGCCGGCCCCAGAGACCACGCTGAGTGCTGATATAACAACATCCCTCAAAAATTACAACTGGCAGCTCAATCCTTCCATCCTGAAGAGCTAGAAATTCCTTGTAAGAATAGACATATTCCAATTATGGGTTTGACTTTCCTACCATAATTGAAGCTATGGCCTCAGTCTATCCAAGGACCTAATATGTTTGAGTCCTACCAACTTAATATGTCCCACCAACATGGACCTTACAGAACATTGTTATCATAGGGAACACATGAGCCATTGTTATTGTCACTGAGTCTTGTCCAACTCTTTGCAACCCAGTGGACTGTAGCCCACCAGGCTCCTCTGTCCAAGGATTTCCGAGGCAAGAATACTGAGGTGGGATGTCATTTCCTTCTTCAAGGAGTCTTCCCAATCTAGGGATCAACCCATGTCTCTTGCATTGCAGGCAGATTCTTTACCATCTGAACCACCAGGAAAGCCGTCATAGGAAACACATTCTGCAGCCAAGGAAGTGTAGAAGTTGGCCGACGTGGAACCACTTGGACATATCACATATGAAGCCCCTCAGGAGCTGCCAGCCTCATAGAGCGATGGAAGAGCTTTCTGAAGGCTCTGTTGAAGCGCCAACTTGAATGCAATACTCCATGAGGATGGGTGCTACACTCCAGGATGCAGTGACCCCATTGAGTTAAAGACCTTTGTACAGTATTGTCTGCCCAGTAGGAGTACTGCATAGGTCTAGGAGCCAAGAGGTAGAAACAGGAATGGCCGTATTTAACATCCCTCCCAGTGTCCCAGGGAAGAACACTGTGCTTCTCATCTCTCCAAAGCTGGATTTTCCAGAGCTACAGGTCCTGTTTGCCAGTGGGGGTACACTATTGCCAGAACCAAAGCAAGAGTCCCATTATACTAAAAGCTATGGCTGCTACCCGGTCTTGTCAAACTCTTTGGGTCCAGGGACCAGTGGGGAAGTGAGGGATCTGGATCTGGACAGCAGTACTTGTCCCTGAAACCCAGAAGACAGAGCTCCAGGTCTGTCTTTCGGTCCCTCCTGGCCAACTGTGAAGGTAAATAAATAAATGCAGCATCCCTGGGTATTTGAGCAGCTGAGCCCCTGAGACCAGCAGGAGTGTTTGCAGAGGGTGAGAGGAATCTAGGCGGGGTGGTGGTGCAGAGAACACGGAGCCCCCGGTGGGGACCCAAGACCAGCTGCTGTTCCTTGCTTCTCCCTTGGCTCTCCTAAGTTTCCCCCAGGAAGGTAGGAGCTCACGGGAATCTTGGGGAAGCTGCTGGAGAATGCGAATGAAGACGCGGCTCTGAGTGGCGCGAATAGCCGACTGCAGACACAGACGCCCACCGCAACGGCTGTGGAAGAAAGTCCTGCTCCCACGGGGCTGCCAGTGGGCAGCTCCCGGCTGTCAGCGCCGCAGGCTCGGCCTCAGCTGCAGGGTGACCTCGCCTGACGGCCTGCCCTTCCTAGGCGAACACATCTGACTGCCCACTGTGGGGAAGATAAATCTGGCCTTTTCCACCCAGTGGGGGTAACTCTGATGGGCAAGCATTCCCTGCGTGGTTGGGCAAGTGCTCCCTGCATGGTTGGGCAAGCGTTCCCTGAGTGGTTGGCCAAGCTTTGGGTAGGTCCCCATAGCAATCCCCCTCAGCCCAGCCTTGCTTTCCTTCCGTCTTCTCCGCGGTCCACGCAGGATGAGCTGCTCAAGAGGCCAGGAAGGAGGGCGTGCTATCCAGGGTGGGAGGTGCGGTCTGCAAGCTGTCTCTCCCTGCCAGCTCATCCCAGATTTGCGGGGGGAGTCAGAGGTCACGGCCTTCTTGGAGCAGCCTTCGTTCAGTGGCTGAGCAACAGCGCTACAGAGGTAGCCCTCCACAGAAGCTGCTCCACATTACCCTCCTATGAACAGTATTAATTCCCCGTATTTAGTATCTGTTAAGTGAGAAGGTGCTGACCCCTCCTCATTACACTGCACACATTCTGGGTTCTTTTCCAAACAATGATCTGAGTTTCACGTGGCTCCAGTTCTTAGCACAACCATTCTGACCCTATTCAAGACACATCTGATAGAAAATATTGGCTGCAAAGTTCCCCTCTGGGTGGATGAGTCTTTATCAGACCACATGGATGTTGATCCCTAACAAATACCTTGTAACCTAAGCTCTGTTTTAGTGCCTGCCCCCCGAGAACACAAATCGCAACAAACAAGAGGAAAATTAAGTGAATTTAAGTCACCCCAAGTCACACCCCCAGCATAAATAGAGACATAATGGTTCTGCCATAAGTATATGAAATCAGCCAAGTACACTGTAAAGTGTTAAGTCTCCCTTCTGTTTATTCAATGACAGTGGCAAAATCTCACATTTTTCATCAGAATAAAATATAAAAGGTTGTCAGGGTCACATCTAAGTGATTTGCAGCCCCCAAACATGTTAAGAATGCTATCTTTGTTATATTATGAAACATTTTTAATTAATCTCCATTCAATGGACTCCAGTTAACTAAAGGCCTTTATTCCTCTCTGTAAGTCATATGGCTGTGCGGAAGTCCTGCTCCTCCCGGTGGGCCTGCATACTTTCGTTCTCACGGACCATCAGCTCACCCTAGAGAACAGGTGTCCCGTAATACAGGGGTCCCTAGTCTCTGGGATCTACCACCTGATGATCTGAGGTGGAGCTGATGTACTAATAATAGAAATAAAGTGTCCAATAAATGCGATGCACTTGAATTATCCTGAAACCATCCCCTCCTTAGAAAACCTGTCTTCCACAAAACCAGTCCCGGCACCAAAAAGGTTGGGGACCGCTGCTAACCTGACTTCAATTATGTCACTAAATTGCCTTCCACAGAAGTTGCTCCAAATTACAGTGTATGGAATTAATTCCCTGTATTTAGTATCTGTTATGTGAGAAGGTACTGGCCCTTCCTCAATAAACTGCACACATTCTGGGTTATTTTCCAAACAACGATCTGAGTTTCACGTGGCTCCAGTTCTTAGATGACCCTGGAGTCAGGCACAGATCATACGTGTGTGAATCCAACTAGATGTTAAAACAACAGGCATGTTGAGGTTTGACAGAAAACAGCAAAATTCTGTAAAGCAACTATCCTTCAGTAAAAAATTAATTACTTAAAACAACAACAGCAGGCACTGGTAGAGCCTGTTGAGAGCTGAAAAGTCTGTGGCCCACTAAGGACATTTAGACTTTAAACACTTTTCTTCTGGCCCAAGAAAATATTTTTGTGACTCAGATTAAACATGGGCTGTGAGTTTATGATCCATGGTTTATACTTGAAAGATACTTGTTGAAAAATAATTATTGCCTCTGAATATGAAAAGAAGCATTCCCTAAGCAAAGCCAACTGCCTCATACAGCTGGCCCTACAGTCTTTACTCCAAAAATGTCAGATGAAATGGGCTGGCAGGAACTCCAAGATGGACAAAGGGCTCAAAAATTAATAAGCATTCTCTTCTTGGGAAGCAAAAGTAGGTGTCATATAAAGACATGAGTGAATGAGCAAATGGTGACTGCTTTTCTGTACTCCCTTCCTCCTTACCTGCTACAGGCATGGAGCTCTCTCACTTTCAGAGCCTGGGAGTGACGGCAGATGCATTTATAAATACACCCACACTTGTCGTGAATCTCAGCAGCTTCACTCCACATCCCTGGAGGACTGACTATAGGAATCCATTAAGTTAATGAGGGGTTGGGCGCAGCTATATCCATGCAACACGTGACAAGCAGCACCCCCTAATTGAATCAGGAACCTTCTGCAGAGACTCTGAGGGAAAAGTTCTGCTTTCCATTTCTTGAAAAGCAGAGCGCTGGGCACACAGCTGGGCATATAAGGGGAAGGTTTTACTAGGACCCAATGGCAGGTGTGTGAACTCTGAGGACACGAATACTGTATTCCCTTTTCCTCCTCCGTCAAGGAATCCGGTTTGCTGTTTCCCCTCCTTTTCTTTGGGGAGGGGAAGAGTTGTCAAGAGAAAGCCTCTGATTTCAGGTCTCATTGTATTGTCAGGGTATCTGGGGGATGTGGGGATAGTCCCCATTTTTGGCTTTTTTATTTAAAAAGCTAGCAAAGACATGTTTTCCTGTGGTTGTGCCCAAGTCAGGGAGAGGGTCAGGTGCTCACTGATTATTGATTTTCACTGAGGATGTAAGGTGTTGTTCCATTACCAATTTTTGTGTTATTTGATTCTTTGAAGAACTGCTCAAATTTAATTTCTTCGCCAGACCTAGAAGGGGCATTAAGAAAAGGACTCCTCTGAAGAAATAGCTCAGGATTTTCCAACCAGTTTTTGATGATCCATGTCCATCTCCCCTTGGTCCGTTTGCCTTGGAATACTGATTTCCAGAGATACTATTGTATCTACTTTTTCATCTCAATTTCAGTTCCATTGTTTCATTTGTTTGCTGGCTGCGCTGGGTCTTTGTTGCTACAAGGAGGCTTTCTCTGAGTGTGGTCAATGGGGGAGGGGACGGGGGGAGGGAACGGGGGCGGGGGGCTAAACTTCCCTGCCGTGCACAGGCTTCTCTTTGTAGTGGCTTCTCTCGCTGTGGGGCACAGGCTCTAGGTGCTGGTGCTCAGTAGTTGGGGGACAGGAGCTTAGTTGCCCCGGGGCATGCGGGATCCTAGTTGCCTGACCAGGGATTGAACCTGTGTCCTCTGTTTTGGCAGGTGGATTCTCAACTACTGGATCACCAGGGAAGTCCTGCAGTTAGCGCTGTGACTGAACCTAGCTACTGAGACAGCTCAGCAAGCAAGATGTAGGATTCTTGCTCCTTTGGGCGACTGTCTCCTGCTCGCTATATTCCTACGTTCCCATTCTCCCAGTTTCCCTCTTGGCTCTCCCAGGCCCTGGTACTGCCTCAGCTCAGAGATGCTGCTTCACTGGGCACCACTCCCCTGCAGTCTTGCATGTTCTTCAATCTTGAAGACTTGATGGTTTTGAGCTGCGGTGCTGGAGAAGACTCTTGAGAGTCCTTTGGACTGCAAGGAGATCCAACCAATCCATCCTAGAAGAAATCAGTCCTGAATATTCATTCATTGGAAGGACTGATGTTGAAGCTGAAACTCCAATACTTTGGCCACCTGATGTGAAGAACTTACTCATTTGAAAAGACCCTGATGCTGGGAAAGATTGAGGGCAGGAGGAGAAGGGAACGACAGAGGATGAGAGGGTTGGATGGCATCACCGACTCAATGGACATGAGTTTGAGTAAACTCTGGGAGTTGGCGATGGACAGGGAGGCCTGGCATGCTGCGGTTCATTGGGTCGCAAAGAATCGGATATGACTGAACGACTGAACTGAACTGAACCATCTTGCACAGTGCCACCTGGTGGTTGACAACAAAAGCCCAGAGGCCGGGGCACCTCATCAAATGAAAGGAAACAAAGCTTTGAGGACCATTGCATGAAAGAAATCAAATGACTGATAGAAAAAGATTCCTCCTTTTGTGGAATGGCCATAAATTCACGAAATTGTATGAATGCAGAGTAAGGATTGATTCTGCAGGGACTAGTTTACAAACATCAAAACTATATACCTATCCACATCTTTGAAAACACCTTTTATACTGTATTTTGTTAGTGAATGAGGGTGACTTTGGAGTGGTTAACCACTCTCTATGGAAGTCCTCTCTTTATAGGCTTCTGAAAGCAAAACTGTTAATGGTTTTCTATTATCTAGCAAATTATGATGAATCATCAATATTATTGACACTTAAGAGTTTATCCTTTCAAACAGCTGCAGTGACCTCAAAAAGAAAATTCCTGCTTCATACAAAGCATCTCCCTCTCACAATGGCTAGCTCAGTACTGTCGTCCTGGGTCCTGGCTGATATTTCGCCACGTGAAAGAAAAGAGAACTAAGTGGCAGTAAGCTTTTTAGCATTTATCTTTTTTTTCCCCACTTTAGCTGTGCTTTGGAAATAATTGAAAATGTTTGTCGGTGTGATTATAAAATTTCTCTATTTTAAAACATAGGTGCTGCTTAGTGATTTCTGCTTCATAGTTATTTGTGGTCAATGTCATTCTAGAAATGGAGGAAAAGAAGATCTTTAGCCACCAGCCTCATCTATCCCATTGATTTCCTCGCCCAACACAAGCCCCTAATGGAGCTTGAAATGAAGGCAGCTTTGCTTTTTTTCCTGCCTTTTTTGTTGGCACACCTCTGCTGCAGGCCAGCTGTGGTCTAAGCCTGGGGCACTCATTCTGCAAGAAGGCTATCTGCCCTTCCCAGTGCCTGACAAACAGAAGGTAAGGGGAAGGGGAGGGGAATGTCATTCCCTTGGCTAGGTCTGGAGCTGAACTACAGGGGGAAAAGCTTATAAAAGACACAGGAGCCAAGAAGTTACCAATTCAGGTAGAAAAGCAGGGTGACAGTGCTGGAATGTGGCGGTGGGAGGGCTGCTATGAAAGGCCAGAGGAACTCACTCGCGTCTGAAAAACTGCAAAATGAGACAGAGAGTCACAGATGTAGAAAATAAAATTTTGGTTACCAGGGGGTAAGGGAGGAACCCCATGAACAATATGAAAAGGCAAAATGATAGGATACTGAAAGAGGAACTCCCCAGGTGAGTAGGTGCCCAAAAAATAGAAAGTCAAGTAACAGGTAAATTTGGCCTTTTAATGCGGAATGAAGCAGGGCAGAGGCTAATAGAGTTTTGCCAAGAAAATGCACTGGTCATAGCAAACACCCTCTTCCAACAACACAAGAGAAGACTCTACACATGGACATCACCAGATGGTCATCACCAAAATCAGATTGATTATATTCTTTGCAGCCAAAGGTGGAGAAGCTCTATACAGTCAGCAAAAACAAGACTGGAAGCTGACTGTGGCTCAGATCATGAACTCCTTATTGCCAAATTCAGACTTAAATTGAAGAAAGTAGGGAAAACCACTAGACCATTCAGGTATGACTTAAATCAATCCCTTATGATTATACAGTGGAAGTGAGAAATAGATTCAAGGGCCTAGATCTGACAGATAGAGTGCCTGAAGAACTATGGAATGAGGTTCCTGACATTGTACAGGAGACAGGGATCAAGACCATCCCCATGGAAAAGAAATGCAAAAAAGCAAAATGGCTGTCTGGGGAGGGCTTACAAATAGCTGTGAAAAGAAGAGAAGTGAAAAGCAAAGGAGAAAAGGAAAGAGATAAGCATCTGAATGCAGAGTTCCAAAGAATAGCAAGGAGAGATAAGAAAGCCTTCTTCAGCGATCAATGCGAAGAAATTGAGGAAAACAACAGAATGGGAAAGACTCGAGATCTCTTCAAGAAAATTAGAGATACCAGGGGAACATTTCATGCAAAGATGGGCTCGATAAAGGACGGAAATGGTATGGACCTAACAGAAGCAGAAGATATTAAGACGAGGTGGCAACAATACACAGAAGAACAGGACAAAAAAGATCTTCACGACCCGGATAATCATGATGGTGTGATCACTCACCTAGAGCCAGACATCCTGAAATGTGAAGTCAAGTGGGCCTTAGAAAGCATCACTACGAACAAAGCTAATGGAGGTGATGGAATTCCAGTGGAGCTATTTCAAATCCTGAAAGATGATGCTGTGAAAGTGCTGCACTCAATATGCCATCAAATTTGGAAAACTCAGCAGTGGCCACAGGACTGGAAAAGGTCAGTTTTCATTCCAATCCCAAAGAAAAGCAATGCCAAAGAGTGCTCAAACTACCGCACAATGGCACTCATCTCACACTCTAGTAAAGTAATGCTCAAAATTCTCCAAGCCAGGCTTCAACAATACGTGAACCATGAACTTCCTGATGTTCAAGCTGGTTTGAGAAAAGGCAGAGGAACCAGAGATCAAATTGCCAACATCCGCTAGATCATCAAAAAAGCAAGAGAGTTCCAGAAAAACATCTATTTCTGCTTTATTGACTATGCCAATGTCTTTGACTGTGTGGATCACAATAAACTGTGGAAAATTCTGAGAGAGATGGGAATACCAGAGCACCTGACCTGCCTCTTGAGAAACCTATATGCAGGTCAGGAAGCAACAGTTAGAACTGGACATGGAACAACAGACTGGTTCCAAATAGGAAAAGGAGTATGTCAAGGCTGTATATTGTCACCGTGCTTATTTAACTTCTATGCAGAGTACATCATGAGAAACGCTGGGCTGGAAGAAGCACAAGCTGGAATCAAGATTGCCGGGAGAAATATCAATAACCGCAGATATGCAGATGACACCACCCTTATGGCAGAAAGTGAAGAGGAACTCAAAAGCCTCTTGATGAAAGTGAAAGAGGAGAGTGAAAAAGTTGGCTTAAAGCTCAACATTCAGAAAACGAAGATCATGGCATCTGGTCCCATCACTTCATGGTAAATAGATGGGGAAACAGTGGTAATAGTGTAGGTTTTTTGGGCTCCAAAATCACTGCAGATGGTGATTGCAGCCATGAAATTAAAAGACACTCCCTGGAAGGAAAGTTTTGACCAACCTAGATAGCACATTAAAAAGCAGAGATATTACTTTACCAACAAAGGTCCGTCTAGTCAAGGCTATGGTTTTTCCTGTGCTCATGTATGGATGTGGGAGTTGGACTGTGAAGAAGGCTGAGAGCCAAAGAATTGATGCTTTTGAACTGTGGTGTTGGAGAAGACTCTTGAGAGTCCCTTGGACTGCAAGGAGATACAACCAGTCCATCATAAAGGAGATCAGTCCTGGGATTTCTTTGGAAGGACTGATGCTAAAGCTGAAACTCCAGTACTTTGGCCACCTCATGCAAAGAGTTGACTTGTTGGAAGAGACTCTGATGCTGGGAGGGATTAGGGGCAGGAGGAAAAGGGGACGACAGAGGATGAGATGGCTGGATGGCATCACTGACTCTATGGATGTGAGTTTGAGTGAACTCGGGAGTTGGTGATGGACAGGGAGGCCTGGCGTGCTGCGATTCATGGTGTCAGAAAGAGTCGGACACGACTGAGCGACTGAACTGAACTGAAGGGAGGAAGGGATAAATTGGAAGATTGGCTTTGACAGATACACACTATTGTCTATAAAATAGATACCTAAGAAGGACCTACTGCATAGCACAGAGGACTCTACTCAGTTCTGTAACGGCCTCTATGGGAGAGGAATCTGAAAATAGAGTGGACATATGTATATGCATACGTATAGCTGAGTCACTTTGCTGTATAGCAGAAATAAATACAGCATCATAAATCAACTATACTCCAATAAAAATCATCTAGAAACACAAAGCAAGAATTACAAAACTCATCCCAAATGCCCCAAATGGGGATTATGCACACAAAGGAAAAGTGAAGGGGAAGGACATGTATAGAAGGTCTTCCCGAGTTCCCCAGCTGCCTTGGGACTCGCTCCCCTCCCTCCCCTCTCTCCTCTCCCTCTCCCTCCTTCCCTCCTCCCCTTCCTCCCCCTCCTCTCCTTCTGTCCTCCCCTTCCTCTTTCCTCCCCTCCCTCTCCCTCCTCCCCTTCCTCCCCTTCCTCTCCTTCTGTCCTCCCCTTCCTCTCTCCTCCCCTTCCTCGCCTCCCTCCCCTCCCTCCCCTCCCTCCCCTTCCTCTTTCCTCCCCTCCCTCCCCTCCCTCCCCTCCCTCCCCTCCCTCCCCTTCCTCTTTCCTCCCCTCCCTCCCCTCCCTCCCCTCCCTCTCCCTCTTCCTCTTCCTCCCCCTCCTCTCCTTCTGTCCTCCCCTTCCTCTTTCCTCCCCTTCCTCGCCTCCCTCCCCTCCCTCCCCTCCCTCCCCTTCCTATTTCCTCCTCTGTCTCCCCTTCCTCCCCTCCCTCCTCTCCCTCCCTCCCCTCCCGCCCCTCCTTCTCCCTCCCCTTCCTCTCCTTTCTCTCTCCTTCCCTTCCTCCTAGGCTCAGGAAGCAGGAGCCCCACAAACAGCTGAGTCAGTGACTGTGGCCGAGGACCTCATGGACCCTACCAGAGACAAAATAACCCACAACAGGCCCTTTGGATCTGAGATCCCAGTTTTTCCTTTTGGAAGAAAATTGAACGAGGAATTTTCCCTTCTTAATCTCTCCCAGACCCATGCACTGCTATATTGGGAAGACCATGCGGCATTTCTCCGACTTAGTGTGTGGGTAACTGAAGCGCTCGCTGAGGCGGCTGCTATGAGCCCAGTCTACTCTCAGTGATGTTAGGGGGCTGGGGGCTGGGGGCTTCTCCCAGGGCTGCTCGGAAAAGTTTAGGAAACGGCTTTCAGGCAGAAGAGTGACCCCACCCCGAGGAATTTCCAGAAACCCATGAATGGGCTATATTCCCCCACTGGCTTAAGATTACACCTGGGGTTCCGCTGCTGGACTTGTGCGTGCGTGTGTGTGTGTGTGTGTGTGTGTGTGTGTGTGTTAGTCACTCAGTCGTGTCTGACTCTCTACAACCCGATCGACTGTAGCCCGCCAGTCCCTCCTCTGTCCATGGAATTCTCCAGGCAAGAATACTGGAGTGGGTTCTCATTGCCTTCTCCAGGGGATGTTTCCAACCCAAGGTCAAAACCTGGATCTCCTGCATTGCAGGCAGATTCTTTACCATCTGAGCCACCTATCACCAGAAACATGTTGCTATAAAGGCAGGAACCTGCTACTCTCTATAATCCTTCTGAATTGTCAGAATTATGTCCCTCTCGGTAAACGTTTAGTCTAGGCTTCAATATATGTGGGATTGCAAAGTGCCATGAAGAATGTCTGTACCATAAATACACACAACTCTGCTTCGTGGTAGAGATCATCACAAACAATCATTCACCACATAAATGTTGAGCAGTAATAATGCCCTTTTAGAGTGTGGAAGAGTTTGAGACAATTTGGATTTAATAAATTTCTTTTAAAAAAAATGTCTGGGGAAATTTAAATTACTGCTTTCTTTTTCATATCAATAAATTTCCTCCTAGCAAAAAAATGGAAGCTATTTCAAAGTGTGTAGTCGTCACATAGGTGCATTTCAGATGAGGATTCTTCTCAAAGAGAGCAGTGCGCCACCGGATGCCCTGAAGACCTGGCCAAGAACTTTATTTGTGAAGATGGGAAAAGAAAGGATGCCTTTATGACCTCTGCGTTTCTTTCGCCCTCCACCCCTCATTTTAACAGATCAGCAGTACTGTTGCCAGCATCAGGCCATCCTCAGCAGAATCTGAGCAATGGTTGCAGGGAGGGGGCTTCCCAGGTGGCACTGATGGTAAGGAACCCGCCTGCCAACGCAGGAGACCGAAGAGACGCAGGTTTGTTCCCTGGGTCGGAAAGATCCCTGGAGGAGGGCAAGGCAACCCACTCCAGTATTCTTGCCTGGAGAATCCCATGGACGGAGGAGCTTGGCAGGCTATAGTCCATAGGGTCGAGAAGAGTTAGGCATAACTGAAGTGACTCAGCACGCACGCAGGCACAAGGCCAACGGGAAGTGGTCCCCTCGGCCCCTGGGAGTTACAAGATTTGTGGCACCCCCTCCTCTCCCTGCAAGTGGCTCTCTGAATCGCCCTTGTGCTCCAGAAGCTGCGGCTGGGCTGTGATACAAAACAATCAACAGAGAAGTCCAGGTTAAGGGATGATCAGGCAGAGAAGGCAATGGCACCCCACTCTAGTACTCTTGCCTGGAAAATCCCATGGATGGAGGAGCCTGGTAGCCTGCAGCCCATGGGGTCGCTAAAAGTCGGACACAACTGAGTGACTTCACTCTCGTTTCTCATTTTCATGCATTGGAGAAGGAAATGGCAACCCACTCCAGTGTTCTTGCCTGGAGAATCCCAGAGACGGGGGAGCCTGGCAGGCTGCCGTCTATGGGGTCGCACAGAGTCAGACATGACTGAAGCAACTTAGCAGCAGCAGCAGCAGCAGTGACATCAGGTGAGAGGACAGGAGTGAGAAGCGTCTCCAGGGCTCCCAGGATTAGTGGGGCAAGTTTTTGTAGGCTGTGCTTTCCTTCATTGGAAATTGCAACATGAATATTAGGTAGATGCTTGAAAAACATCAAAGAAAGACTGGAAATTATTTGCAAAACCAATTTTCTTTACTTAATATTTGTGTTTGTATTGGGTTATTGAGAAAGAATATTAAACTCTGGCAGGAAAAAAAAATTCAGTGCAGAGAAAATAGGCGCAACAAATTTTAATGACATTTTTCTTGATTATAGAGTCATTTATGATCATTGTAGAAAATTTATAAAACAGAAAAAATTATGTAGAAAAATACAAATCAACCTAAGTTTCACCATCCAGCGATAACCCCTCCTCACATGTTATATATATAGTCTTTCTTTTTTTGTATTATCCTAAGTGATAAATCAAAGTCCCTATGGGATGAGCACTTTAGGCCAGGAGTCCATGTACTTTAGATACATTATCTTAATTTGTTCTCACTGAAATTTGTGAGTTAAGTATTGCTATTTTCTTCATTTCATATTTAAGAGACTGAAACTTGAATTGAGATCACACAAAAAGGTGAGTTCTGAACAGTGATTCACTTTGCAATCAACTCTAAACCAGAACTCCTCAAAGTGTGGCCCATGGACCAGTGCCAGTATGTGGACTGTCTGTTACGCATCCCTGTCCAGACAAGTACAGAAAAGTAAAGACAAGCACTTAGTAACATCTGTAGCAATTTCATATTTGCAACATCAGGGGCTTCTCTGGATGAAGAGGTTTGGGGACCCGGGACACACACAGTGAGACATGGTGTGAACTGCATTCTAGTTACCCAGGAGGTCATGCACTGGTCTGCAATCAGTGAGAAATTCAAAATGAAATGAAATGAAAACCCTGGTCTTGCACCAAGAATACTTTGAGGAGCACTGCTCTAAACCACGTAAACCATGTTTTTAAATGCAGGTGTTATTATTTATTGTTCAGCTATGGAGAGCCAAATGGATCAGGAGGGCCACTGAAAACACAGTTTGTTCCTCACAGTTCCAAGAGGAGGGGCCACAACACACCCTGCAGGGCCACCGAGGGAGGCAACAGGGTCAGGCGGGAGGCAGAAGGCGTAGGAGGAAAACGTGGGCAAGAGTCGTTGTTGTGGTTTCCATGGAAAGGAACAGGTGAGGCAGGATAAGCACTTAGAATTCGCTGGTTTGCATAATTCCAGCCTCTCCAGGGTCAGGAAGAACTCAGATGTCAAAGTATTAAAATCAAAATATCTGCTTAAGACAAACAATTTGCGTTGCTGCCTTGGGTGATAACAATGAAATAAAGGTAGGAAAATTAGCTGCTAAGAGATAGAAAATGCAACAATATGAGACAGCTACAGAAACTCTCTGCTGCCCCCACACACATGGTCAGCAGCTTCTGGCAAGTCCTTGTTTCAGACAATCATTGAAGGCAGGCTGGATGAGGGCTTGGGTGCAAAGCTGGAGGTAGGAGAAAAAAGCCTGCCAAGGTCTTTTCCATCCCCGTTGCAGCAGAGCCTGCCCGTTGTCCCTCACATCTGTCCTTTCCTTCTCTCATGACACACTTCTCAGCTGAGCACACAGAAGGCCAGGATAAAGATTTGCTTCACGCTTCCCTTGCAGCTAGGTGTGGCCACATGACTGTATTCAGAAGAGAGTGGACAGTTGCAGAAGCCAGTTTTAGACAGACGCAGACAAACGTGGCCAGTTTTTAAAACTTTTTGTCCTTTTTTTTTTCCCTGTTGTTCTTCTTTAAAGGCGTAGTTTTATTTATTTATTTTTCTCCCACCATTTACTCTCTTTACTTCAGTAACCCAGAAAATATCCCCAGAGAAAAGCAGACCACAATATCCTAGAAATCAGTACTGACAGGGTGTACTCTCTTCCAGAAGTCCTGCCAGATTTGCTGCAAATCTTCACCTGTTCAGACCCACATTTTCAACTTTTTAAACTAATTTTTGTTGGAGTATAGTTGCTTTACAATGTTGCATTAGATACAGCAAAGTGAATCAGCTGCTCGTATACTATGTCCCCTTTTTTGGATTCTTCCCTGTTTAGGTCACCACAGAGCACTGAGGCGGGTTCCTTGTGCTGTACAGCAAGTTCTCACCAATTATCCATTTCACACATAATGTTAATAATGTACATATGTCAACCCCAGTCTCCCAGTTCCTCCCAGCACCCCTTTCCCCATCTTGGTATCCATACATTTGAAGAACTTTCTTTTTGTGTTCATCTCTTCCTCCACTTTATTGCCTGAAACCTGGGTGTGATGGATCATGAGGAAAGGGCCTCACTGTAGGGTGGGGGAGAGGAAAGGTGGGAGGACCCGAGTCCGTAAGAACCTCGGAGACTTTGTGGACAAACCAGCCCTGGCTATCTGCCTGGAGACTTACACATGAGAGAGGAGGGGCAGCGGGAACCTTGTTTTAAACAAGCCATTGGCATTTTGGGTTTACTGTTGTGTGCAGCTAAACTTCATCCAGACTCAGATATTCCCAAAAGCACTGGTCTCTTGATCCTTCTGAAACTTTCCCAATCTGCTTCATCAAGTCTGTCCTGGGGGGACTGCGAAGAGAAGGTGTCCAACCACGAAGAATACATTTGAGGAGAAGTGAAAGAGGACTTGGAGAAGGCGATGGCACCCCACTCCAGTACTCTTGCCTGGAAAATCCCATGGACAGAGGAGCCTAGTGGGCTGCAATCCATGAGATCGCTAAGAGTCAGGCACAACTGAGCGACTTCCCTTTCACTTTTCACTCTCATGCGTTGGAGAAGGAAAGGGCAACCCACTCTAGTGTTCTTGCCTGGAGAATCCCAGGGACTGGTGATCTGGTGGGCTTCCATCTATGGGGTCGCACAGAGTCGGACATGACTGAAGCGACTTAGCAGCAGCAGCAGCAGCAGAAGGGGACGCCTAATGGGATGCTGTACAAGAAACCCAGTTGGGGCCATGGGGCACTCCCCTTTAGCCAGGGCTTTGTGAGGAGATCTCAGCAGGTGGATATTACAATGAATGCTGCCACGGCTTTGGAGACTCTCATCTGCACTTCAGAACTGGTGTTTCACCAGCCTGCTCACCAGGTGGGTGTGACTGTGCAGCTTCCTGTTGCCACTGGTCACCGTATTGAGCTGGAAATTGCTGTTAAACAAGGCCATCATTAAACGCTGAAGTATATAAGGTGAAAGTCACTTAGATGTGTCCAAGTCTTTGCGACCCCATGGACTGTAAGCCACCAGGCTCCTCAGTCCATGGAATTCTCCAGGCAAGAATACTGGAGTGGGTTGCTATTGTCTTCTCCAGGGGATCTTCCTGACCCAGGGATTGAACCTGGGTCTCCCACATTGCAGGCAGATTCTTTATGACCTGAGCCACCAAGGAAGCTCCAAAAGTATATCAACTTGCATTAAATTAACTATATTAAAAACAAAGGCAATACATACTCGCAAGGCAGCACTTCCTAATTTTATTCTCCACCTTTTTCCTATGTTCTTGAGATTATTTCTTGTGTGGTCTCTACCTGATAGAAATACTACATCAACTCTTCTCAACCTTGCCTTCAGTGAGGTGATGGCTGTGGCTTGAGATTAGCCATGGCTGAGACAGGTATTGAGTTGGTTTCTGCTATGATGGATAACATGGGACCAGACGAGAAACAAAAATCCGTGGCCCGCGAGAATTTACAACCTCACTGAAATGTCATGAAAAACTACGTAGAATTGGTTACGTGCGGGAGAGCTAGCACTGAACTCAACTAGGAGACAGGGAGGCTGGATTCTGTTCCAGTTCTGAAATTAGCAGTGGGGCTGTGGTCAAGTCTCCTGGACTCTGGGTCCCAGGGTTTTCCAGCTGTAAATGGCCTTCTACTCAGGACTCCAAGCTGCACGAGATCAGAAACTGTGCCTACAGATCCCTACTACATCCCCAGGCAGAGGTCCAGACACATGGTGAGTGATGCAGTGATACTTGTTAGGTAAATAGACGGCCAGGCACTGCCTCTACCCGCTATTCCAGCTCTGAAAATATGCAGGCCCACGATCCAAACTGAGGCCAAGAGAAGTGACTCAAGACTGAAGGCCAGGGAGACTGACCCAGGCCAGTTTCCTGGACGACTCCAGGGGTGTCAGAGGTGAGAGGGCCACACCGGACTCTGAGCACAGAGAAAGCTGATTCTGTGACCTCGGTGATAATTTCGCTGAAGCACTGGTCAGAACAGAGAAAGGGCATTCTTTTGTTTTGACCCTGAGAAAATATTTTTAGCATGTGTGTCTGACAAAGGACTGTTCTCGTGGATGCCTTTATTCTTAATTGTATGATTTTTTTTTTTTGGTTAAACCTATTTTTATTGAAATAGTTGATTTACAAAGTTGTGTTAGTTTCAAATATACAGCAAAGTGAAGTCATCCTTTTGGTTTATCTTCTCCATCTGGTACCTGACTTCACGCTTTGGTTCAAAACCACCTTAATATTTTTGTGTATGTGTGTAATTTTACTAGAGCACTACTTAAAAACCAGAATAAAGATTTGTTTCACGCTTCCCTTGCAGCTAGGTGTGGCCACGTGACCATATTCAGAACAAAGTGGACAGATGCAGAAGCCAGTTTTAGACAGACGCAGACAGATGTGGCCAGTTTTAAAAACTTTCTTCTAGTCCTTTCTTTTCCCTGTTGTTTTTCTTTAAAAGAGTAGTGGCTACAAGAAGGGACACAGATTGAGGGCCAGGGGTGGCCGACTCAGGCCATAGTTGGCTTACAACGCTCTCTTAGTTTCCGGTGTACCACAAAGTGACTCGGTTATACACGGACTCATTCATTTTTAGATTCTTTTCTCATACAGGTTATCACCGAGTACTGAGTCGAGTTCTCTGTGCTACACAGCAGATCCTTATACATTATACATAGTAGTATATATTATATATAGTGTGTGTATATTCATCCCAAGCTCCTGATTTGCCCTCTTCCCACGTGTTTCCCTTTGGTAAACGTGTTTTTTTTTTTCTCAATATCATCAAGTCTATTTCTGTTTTGTAAATAAGTTCATTTGTATCATTTTCCAGAATTAGACTCCACACATGAGAAATATCATATATTTATCTTTCTCTGACTTACTTCACTTTAAGCATGACAATCTCTAGCTCCATCCATGTCACTGCAAGAGACATTCTTTCATTCTTTTTTATGATTGGGTAATATTCCATTGTATATATGCACCGTATTTTCTTTGGGTTTCCTACTGGTGCGAGTGTAAAGAACCCACATGCCAGGGCAGGAGACGGAAGAGATGTGGGTTGGATCCCTGAGTCAGGAAGATCCCCTGGAGGTGGGCACAGTCACCCAAACCATTTTCACCTGGAGAATCTCACGGACAGAGTAGCCTGGTGGGCTATGGTCCCTAGGGTGGCACGACTGAAGTGACTTAGCGCACGCACACACCGTATCCTCTTACCCGCTCCTCTGTGGATGCGCATTTACCCGCTCCTCTGTGGATGCGCATTTACCCGCTCCTCTGCGGATGCGCATTTACCCGCTCCTCTGTGGATGCGCATTTACCCGCTCCTCTGCAGATGGGCATGCACCCGCTCCTCCGCGGATGGGCATTTCAGTCGTTGCCATGTCTTAGTTGTCATGAATTCTGCTGTAGGGAACATCGGCGGGCACGTATCTTTTCAGATTCGGTTGTTAGTTTTATCTAGTTAGGAAATCATTTGCTTATTTCACAGGAACACATTGTCAAGAATTTAAGCCAGAGATGGTTTATGATAAGTAACTTTTATGATTCCTAGCCCCTAAATGTTTATAATATAATTTCAACATTTTTTCAGTAGTTGAATGGTTACAGATTTCTACACTGAAAGTCAGTCACCCAAAGCTTAAATGTTCCATTTCATTTTCTTCCAATATTAAAAGCTGCTAAAAATTCTGATACATGAGTTCTCTTGTCTTTCGTATAAGACAAAATCACCCTTAATACCATTTGAAGGATTAGAAAATTCCTAACAAAAATGAACCATTTCCCCACTTTCTGCTAGCATCTCCAGTTCCCTGGGGAGCAGTTCCCAAGGCCCTTGCAAGATCTCCTGCTGATAATCCCAGAAACAGTTAGAGCAATTGCCTGGACACATTTCCTTCCTTAGACTAATGTACAATGTTGCCATTTACAAAAGCCACAAGTGAAATGCAAATGTGCCCCCTTTCCTTTGTCTTGTTGTTGTGGTTGTGTGTGTGCACTCAGTGGTGTCCAACACTTTGTGAACCCACCGGACTATAGCCCGCCAGGCTCCTCTGTCTCGTCCATTGTCTGTTCTCACTATAATATTCCAGCTCTTTACACACACACACACACACACACACACACACACACACACACACACCCCTACCTCACTCTGCCTCAGGTATAGCTGTTCACAGCTTCTGCTTCAGAGATGACGAAGTCAGATCATTACCACCTGGCAGATTCTTTTTTTTTTTTTTTTCACTTTATTTTACTTTACAATACTGTATTGGTTTTGGCATACATTGACATGAATCCACCACGGCTGTACGTGAGCTCCCAAACATGAACCCCCCTCCCACCTCCCATCCCACATCATCCCTCCGGATCATCCCCGTGCACCAGCCCCAAGCATTCTGCATCCTGCATCGAACATAGACTGGCGATTCGTTTCTTACATGATAGTATACATGTTTTAATGCCACCTGGCAGATTCTTAACACTCTAAACTGCTTTCAGAGAGTTCAAAGCTGCTGGGTACCAGGTCGGAGTTTTGAATGGGAAAATCATCATATATCACTGAGTTATAAAAACAAGTTTGGACTGACTGAAAGGCCTACACTCTTCCATGTGGAAAGATGAAAATTGAGATTTATGATTATGGTGTTTCTACTGATGAAGAGTGTGCAGGGAGTGAAGATAAATTTGTTCCTTTTATCTTGACATCCCAGAACTAAGGGGATACGGCAAGACTCAAAGGCAATGCAGGCTTACAAATCCATTTAGTAATGCCCGGGTGCTAGAGGGGCCCTTGGCAATCATATCCCAGAAGTTGCTGAGGCTCAGGGGAGGTGGACTGAATTAAAAGTTCCTCTCTGCTGGGTGAATCATCATGGCAGTTTCACTCTTTTGAGCCTCAGATTCTTCAAATGTAGAAGGTAGGGACCCATGTGAAATGACTGCCAAGATTTCTGAGATCCTGAGAAGCAGTTCTGGGGAAAGTTTACATACATACCTTGCGGGGGGCGGGGGGGTGGGGAGGGTTAGTTAAATGTGTAAATGGTACTTGCAGTTTTGGATTTCCCTGAATTTCAGCTCTGGGTGCCAGGTCCCACTCCTGGTCCCCGAAAGGGGAGCCAAGCCCTTAGCCAGTGTCAGGATGAGAAGGAGCTGTCCCATGACTGGGTATAACTCTGTCCGACCCCTCTGGGACTCTGCTTCCTGCTTCTCTTTTCCTCCTGTTAAATATTCCTGGGGACCTGATGAGGTGCCTGAATAGCTAATAGATTTGATATGCATGAGTGGTCAGTCATTCAATCCCTTTGTGACCCCATGGACTGTAGGTCACCAGGCTCCTCTATCGATGGAATTTTCCAGACAAGAATACTGGAGTGGGTTGCCATTTCCTACTGCAGGGGATCTTCCCCACCCAGAGATCAAACCCCTGTCTCTTGCATTTTCTGCACTGGCAGGTGGATTCTTTACCTCTGGGCCTCCTGGGAAGCCCAAGAGACACTATTAATTTGAGCTAAAATGTTACTGGTTGGTAATGACTTTTGACTTGCTGCCACTCCCATAAACTCCTATATTTTAACCCAAACATTCAATGACTTAGCTTAAAGCCATGATTACTTTGGGAACTTCTAGTTTCTCCGACAAACCAAGGCAGGAAAAAGTAACGTGTAAACAGAGCGTTCAGAAAGAAAAGAGGCTAGCGCCAAGCATGTGCCCACTCACAGCTTACCCAGCACCAGCAGACTTGACAACTCCTATCCAATCATTCTTTCTCTTCCAGATCCCAGGAACACACTCAGTTTTCAGAGAGAGCTGCAAGGGGCAGTGAATGTACACAGATCACTGTAAAAGCAGCTGGTTCATGAGAATTCAAACCCAAGTGCTTAGGGACAGCATTCCAAGATCAACTATCATAAGGGTTCCCTGCAGCTCTCCGAGTGAAATCCCATCTCAATGACTCTCGGTGCAAACTCCCTGTTACAAAGCTAGTGCTACTTCCCAGCAGATATACTTGAAGAATGTTGCTCTGTGGGACTGGTTACAAGATTTCTCTATAAGAGAGCAGTGTTCAAACTGTCTGGCACCAAGAACCGGTTTTGTGGAAGACAGTTTTTCCAAGGACAGGGCAGCAGGGGTGGGGGGGGGGATGGTTTCAGGATGATTCAAGTGTATAACACTTATTATGTGCTTTATTTCTATTATTATTGCATCAGTTCCACCTCAGATCATCAGGCATTAGATCCCAGAGGCGGGGAACCCCTGCTATAAGGGATGGAACAGTTCACCAAGTTTCTGTTCCTCCTGGCCATTTATAATGACTCCTCAAGTGAGTCCAAAAAAGGAAGCTTCTGACGCTGGAATGGTAACACAGGTCACCTAATAGAAAATGAAAATAGACTGTCCTAGCAGTGCTTATAACAGTGACGTTTACCTGAACTGGGATGAATTAAGGATGGTAGCAACCTCTCCATGATGTTCAGCACAGTAAGAATGTAGTTGGTAGAGAAGCAGAGAGTAAAGGCCAGCCAGTTTCTTCTTGCTTTGGGGGGCGGGGGGGGGGAGGGGAAAGGGCTGATCCCATTGATCAATTGTAAGCCATTTAAGAGACCATAGCTATATTGAAGCTCACATCCCCTGTGTATGCGAACTAAGTTGCTTCAGTCATGTCTGACTCTCTATGACCCCATGGACTATAGCCGGCCAGACTCCTCTGTCCATGGGATTCTCCAGTAAGAATACTGGAGCGGGTCCCCATGCCCTTCTCCAAGGGATCTTCCCCACCCAGGGATGGATCCTGCCTCTCTCTGTAGTCTCCATTACTACAAATGTGCAGGTCTGTCTTCCTCCTGAACCGTGAACCACTAGAGGGCAGAAAACGTGTGCCTCTTTGTAGGCCATCTCTAGCTCCTAGCACAGAGCCTGGCACAGAGTAGGTGTTCAGTAAATATTGCCAGGTGATGGAGTGAATGGGGGAATGATTGAATCATGGAGCAGCATAGCAGTTGCCTCCCATCCTGCCTGCTCCTCTTCCAACATCCGAACCATTTATCTCAGAAAAAACAAGGTTAAATGATATCAAATGCAGCTCCTACACCCAAGGAGGCAGAAGGACTCAGCACAGCCAGTGCTTTGGAGGAGAAAATAAAGGTCAATTCGTACCACCCCAGGGCTCCTCCGAAGGGGCTCGCCGCAGTCACCTCTGCTCCAAGCCACTCTGGGACCTCGCTCCGTGTGGGGGAGCCGACCTGCCTCTCCCATTCATTCTCCAGTGCTTTCCAAAGAGGCCCTTGCATGTAACCTCCCTTTGCTAGCCAGCTGATCATTTCTGGGAAGTTTTCTGATTTCAGGATTGTTTACAATTAGCACAAGAAGAAGAAAAGTTGGGTAATTATCTAATTCCTGTAAAACTTAATGGGGCCCTTCCCACCCCAGGCTAATGGGTGATGCAAAATGTAATTTGAGTTACGCTGTCTAATGCTGGGGAAGTGTAAACTATTCAGCGGGAGAGGGGAGTATTAACCCTCGTGCGAGGCAAATTTTCTAGCAGACATTTAGATCAAGGTAGGATCCGCCCCCCACCCCGGGGGGTATTGATTTTGCCAGAAGAGGGCAAGAGCTGGGAAGATGAAACCCAGCTCAGAACTAGCACCCGGAGGGCCCAGGCAGGGTGAGCGCTGTGTCTGCCGCTGTGGACAGAGGAGCCACTCCGGCAGGACTCGGGCTTCTAGCCAAGGCTCCAATAAAGGAATTCAGCGAGCCCTCTCTGGACCCAGTCTCCTTGGGTCTGTCAATGGAGACCAAGAGGACCGCCTGGCGGGGCTGATCTCTCTCGGGGGTGGGGGACGAGCACCTCGCCCACAAATTGCAATCAGCGTCCCCGCCGAAGTTGGCCTGTCTCGGATGTCTTCTCCCCTCCCCTTCCCCCACCACCCCTCCTAATTCGTCAACTGCTGAAACATCTGCCTGGCTGAAACCAGCTCCTCGCCGCGCGTCGGGGGCTGTTCCCAGGTGTTGGTCTTTGTGTTGGAAAAACTTTGCGAGAAACCGAGGGCGCTGGACAAAGATTGAGAGAGGGAGGGCGTTTGCCAGGCGGCGGGGCACGCCGAGCGGTGCGCGCTCTTCCCTGGGGCTCCGCTTGGTGCCCGGACGCACACGGTGCCCTAAGCCCAGCCTCCCTAAGCGGGGAGTGGCTGGCTCCGGCCACATTCCAGCGCCCTCGGGAGCGAAAAGAAGGCAGGCGGGAGAAGCAAAGGCCGGAGGCTGGACACTAGAGTTGCCTAGAGTGGGAGGAGGAGAGCAGGGGCGCGGAGCGAAGCTGTCAAACTGCGCGCTGAGCCCCGCGCGGGGCGGGGGAAGGGAGGGGAGGGGAGTGGAGAGGAGGGGCGGACGCGAGCTGAGAGCGAGCGAGCGGGCTCGCCGCGCCTGAGCAACCCTTGTCTGCTGCCGCCGCCGCCGCTGGCCCGGACTCGCCCGGAGCGCAGCGTGTCTGCCCGGCTGCGCGCCGAGGCTCGGGCGCCTGCCGCTGCGCCCCCCAGCTCCAGCTCTTCTCGCCGGCCCTCGCGGGTCCCGGTGGGCGCGAACCCACCATGCAGCTGCAGTTCCGGAGCTGGATGCTGGCTGCGCTCACGCTGCTCGTGGTCTTCCTCATCTTCGCAGACATCTCGGAGATCGAAGAAGAAATCGGGTAAATAAATAGCTGCGCCGGGGCCCGTGCCGAGCCCGGGCGGGATTTCTTCCACACCCCTGCACTCCGTATCCACCCTTGCACCCGCTTTGTTTGCGCGCCGCGCCCCCCTATCGCTCGGCAGGAGAGGTGGGGAATGATTTGGACCCGGGGTGGCGGTGCCGGGGGCCCGGGACTGTCTGCGCAGCGGAGGGCGGGGGCGCGGCTGCCGCGGGAAGTGCCCGGGCCGGGAGGACTGGCAGCCTCCAGCTGGCCCGCGTAGGGAAGCAGACTCGCCCACCCTGCCTCCCTTCCTTGGCCTGTCCGCGCGCGTTGTCGTTGGGGTCGAGGAAGGGCCCGGGGGAGTGTCTGGGGCGGGCGGAGAGGCCGAGAGTGGAGGAGGTTGGAGTTTCTTTGTCTCCGGCTCGGCCGCTTTCTCGCCTTAGCAAAGTGGGCAGGGGGCGCACGGGGATCTCTGTGCTGGGGGAGGGGATCCCCGGGGCCAGGGCGCAGGGCGGGGGCTCTCCGCGGGCTCCCGGGAAGGCGAGGTTCCCCAGGACACCCAGATGGGCACACGCGCCTCCCGCCTGCCCGGGAGCCCAGCACCGGGGCGGGCCGGTAGCAGCGCGCAGGGGTTAGCTGACACCCTTCCCCACCCTCACCTGGTTTTGGACGTTCAGCTGATTCCGCCGCGCCCCCTGCTCCCTCGGGTTCTTCTGCTCCCTGGTCGCGGAGACGGAGACCTCTGGGCAAAGTCTGTACCGCCCCCCGCGTGTCCTGGCTGGGATTTGGGGCGGGGCGGGGGCGAGGGGTTCCCAGGCACACGGTCTAGCCCTCGCTTTTCTCCCATTCCCTGTAAGGGCGGGACCGCGAGCCCCAGTCCTGGCACAGGACTTCGAGGAGTGCGCACTCGCGGCGCGGGACGCACCCGCTGTGGGTCCCGGAGGCTGAGGCTCGCGCCCCGCCCCGCGGCCGCCCGCACGCTGGCCAGCCCTTTTCCACAAAGAACCTCCACCCCGTGGTGGGCAAGTGTGGGGAAGGGGCTATCCAGGGTTCTGAGAGGCCCTTTGGAGAGCCTCCTGGCCCAGGGCAGAGAGAAAGTGAGGTCGCAGAGTGGGCAGAAAGAGTGCCCTTCCTCCGTGGGGCTAGCTTCGGGCAGGCTCCCTCCCGCTGGTCCCGCGCCGCGCGCGCCCCTCCATTGTCCCGCTGGGTATTTCATTCACTCTCGGCGATAGTTGAGGGCCGGCTGCGCCCGACAGGTTCCTCCGAAGGGAAATGCCAGCCCTGGCCCAGAATGCCAAGGCACTAAGGTCTGAAACCCGGGCCGGGCTCCACTGCCTGTTCTCGCCTTTGCTCCTCGCCCCTGCCCGGGTTGGGAACCCCAGAATTTCTTCTGGGAACTCCACTGCTCTCTTCCTCTCCCTCCTCCTCCTCCTCGATTTCTCCAAGAGCTCAGAAAACTTTCACAAATACTGTTCACGTAATACACGACAGGCTCCCACGCGGAGATAAGAGAAACACTCCTTTCCGTAGCTGTTCGTCTCAAAACTGTGGATCGGCAAGGAAATCCGGCAGGACAAGTTTTGGGGTGACGGAGAACGCGGTGGGGAGGGCCTTCTCTCGGCTCCCCCCCCCCACCGACACACACACACACCCCCATTCTTCCCCAAGATGTGGGCTCTGCCTGGCCCAGGCCACTTGCTGACCTTGACCTGCGAGGGAAGGAACAGCGACTGCCCATTGTGCTAGGAGAACTTAAGAGCTGGGCGCTGTCAGGCCTTGCTCGCTTGTCCATCCACTGAACTTTTACCGAATTTTCTTCTAGAGGCCAGTGACTTTTTAATTTTTAAAACGCGATCAGGAAATTACTTTGCATATAATGCTCCGCTTTCCTGCCAAATACCTTGTAAACCCACTCCCCACCTTAGGTTTTTCAATAGGGTATCCAGAAATAAGCTCCAGCATGGGAGCTAAGAGGGGCATTTACCATATGCTTAAAAGCCAGGGCTCCTCTGCTGTGGGTGTGCTTCCTTAGATCTGTTTCACTGGGGCTGGGGAAGGGGCGCATTCCTGCTTGGGCCCACTGTGGGGAAAATTGTCAAACAAGTCAAATGTGTTACCTCCTGTGGCACTACCTGCCCCGCCCGGAAGCCCCGGTACCCCTGTCCTCAGGCTGACCCCTGGCTTCCTCCCCCTCAGCCCTCCTCCAGGGCCACCCCCAGTCTGTCCCACACATGGTTCACTCATCTGGAATCTGCCATGACTCGGGGGAGGAAGAACATGGAGCAGAGGACTGGAATCCAACCTTACAAGCCAAGTTGCAAGCTCAGTCACTTATTTAATCTTTGGGAGCACCCCAACTTTGGACAGCCAGTGGGGGCTCAGTGCAGTAAATCCTGTGGCACAGTAGCCAGTGAGGGGCGCCAGGCATCGACTCCTGTCTTCCTCAACCTATGCCCTGCCTTCCCGGGAGAGCCCCAATCCAACCTATGCCCTGCCTTCCCGGGAGAGCCGGAATCGAACTTCAGACCCTGGGGCTATGGCGCCAACCCTGCCTACCCTTCCCCAACTTTATGTTGACCTGTGCTCCGGAAGATTGCAAATCACCTGCCAGTGCTGGTCCCTGGGAGAAAATAGGGGTTCTGTTAAAGGATGACTGTTTCTGGAAGACAATAGTAGGACCCTGTGATCTGTTAAGAAGGAAGGAAGGGGAAAAAAATCTCTTTTTGGAGTAAATTTTCCAAGGATTAACAAATGAGAAGTAAAAGAGGAAAGACGATTTCATGTGTGTTATCTAGAGGAACAAAACTGAGGTACATTTTTGCTAAGCTCTTGATTCCTTTTAGTATTAAGCCTTTTGATGTGGTGTTCTCAGAAGTTCTGTCCTGCCCAAGGAATCGTCTAAGGGATTGCGAAGGGCACAGCTTTCTTCCAGGGGCTGCTTCCCTAGAGACACGTCTCTTGCTAAGTAATGATTTTCACAGTTCCATTTCTAACTTACTTGCTTGTGGAAGTGCCTCCCTGCAGTTGAATGGGAAAAGAAAATGTAAAAAGATTGGTTCTTTGCAAAGGTTTCAAAGAGTGAATTCAAATTCTCAATCAGAGATTGGGTGAAACTTTAGTAAAAGCTCCCATCAACTCATGCAGCACCCCCAAATTTTAGAGTCCACTGGACAAAGTCATAAGCCAAACTTTTTCTGATCATCCCCTGAGCTTTAGCCTTGAGTGTAACCTTCAAGAGAGAGTTGTGAGCATGGCTGTCCTGCCCACCATGGTGGGCTCAGAAGCTGACACAAAGAAGGCATTCAGTAAGCATCTGTTGGATAAATATCCCCCTGGGGTCTGGCCCAGTGATGGACATGCACGGCATCCTTAGGGAACTAACAACTCACAGTCTTGGAACAAGAAGGGCGTGCAGGGCTCCGCCTAAAAAACATCCTCTCTTTTTGTAATTGGGGTAAATTTGACCAGAGAAGTACCATCACTTATCCAAGATTACAACTGGCTGGTTAAGGACAGAGCAAGCCTGCTCGTTTGAGCTGGTCTCCTCACTTTTAAACCCATGCCCCAGTCCCCAAGTGAGTTCTCTAATCATAAAAGAATAACAGAACTCTAGACAAACAGGATGTGCACACATGCTAAGTTGCTTCAGTCGTGTCTGACTCTTTCCAACCCCAGATACTGTAGCCCACCCGGCTCCTCTGTCCATGGAGTTCTCCAGGCAAGAATACTGGAGTGGGTTGCCATGCCCTCCTCCAGGCGATCTTCCCGACCCAGGGATTGAACCCATGTCTCTTGATGTCTCCTGCGCTGGCAGGCGGGTTCTTTACCACTGGTGCCACCTGGGAAGCCCCAAAGAGGATGTAGCCAGTAGTAATAATAATAGAAAGCATGGCAATGGCAAAGATGAAGACAATGATGGTCATTAATGTTTATTGATTTATTGAGTGCTTGAAGCAAGAGCTATTCCAAGGTTTTGTAGATGTTAACACATGTCATCCTTGCGGAAACCCAGTGGTCCCCTACTAAGTGGCCCCAAGAGCTACTATTTGTTGAGCACAAATAGTGCCAGACACCATACTTACTGCTTTAAAGCACTAGTTCAGGGGACTTCCCTGTCGATTCAGTGGTTAAGACTCCGTGCTTCCACTGTAGAGGGTGAAGGTTTGATCCCTGGTTGGGGAACTAAGATCTCACATGCCCCCAGGATTATTTTTGGCATGATAAGATCAAAAACTAAGTTTAAAAAATGAAGTCAGTAAATGACTTTTAAAATAAATAAATGAAGCGCTAATTTACTCGGTCCTCACCACACTTCTTGGAACCAACTAGGTACTGTGGCTACCTTTAGGTCATCAGTAAAGACATTGAAGCTCTGAAAGACTGTATAACTCACTCATGATAAAGCCAGTGACCCTAATTCTATGAGAAGCCAAAGTCCCTGTCTTGATTGACACCCTAGACTGCCCTTTCTCTGAATTCTTTGCCCTCTGTAGTAGCATTACAGAATAGGTCTCAGATCTGGGCTTCCTGACTCATTCCCTTGTTTTCCAAAGGCCCAGTTTCCCTAAGGATGTGGTCTGACTTAGTAGTAACCACCCACACGCCAGCAGTTTAGAATGAGGGCAGGTGAGTGATGAAGACTGAGAAGGACTTGGGGCTCGTCTCCCAAAAGTGCCCCCGGTCCGGTCAGGTTCAGTGTGGCACTGTCCCCTGGTTAGCAGACAAGTCCGCTGGCCATGGGCTTGAGCCTCCCAGACTCTCGGGTGGGGCCTGGGACTAGAGCTTCTGAAGGAGGGAAAACTCCCATTCCATTGCAACTCTGATTCCAATGTCAGTTGAATGAACCTTCCTCACTTCTGCACACCATGCAATTGAGCATCCAGGCTCCTGGACTAGGGCTGACAGTAAAGATGCTTAACAACTGGTCCCTCTGGGGCTCCGCCCTCTTAGAACGGACATCTGATTGGTCAGAACTGATGCCGTCTAGAACATCATGGCCAGGGTCCTGGTGCACCCCAGGCAGACATCAGACGCTGTCTGGGAAGATAATGAATGAACCAGCTCTGATCATCAAACCCGTGAGCTGGCAACTACTGCCATCAGCCAAGGATGAGTGAGGTGCACCTTTTGGTGGATAAGTCCAGGTGGGGAATGAAAGGAAATGTCTTTGGACAGTTGCAGTCCAGGCACTCCGTAAGAAACACACATACCTGTACAAAACGAGGCAACGTTTTTTATTTTTTTAAAGCCCAATCTTCGCCCCAATCCTTGTGTACTTCGCTCAAGTATAAACATGATTGGAGGATAAAATAGGACAGAAAGAAAGTCTGGTTTTTAACTGACTTGCTCCAAGTCCTTCTTGCCAACTGTTCCTAGCATCAAATTTAAATTGTAAATAGATATCCTTCTTAGAAACCAATTCGCCACTCAGGGCCTCTTTCCCCTTGTAAAGCAGGGTTGCTAGGTTTTAAAATTGCTTAGGTTTTACAAATTGGGGACGTTGTAGATTACAAATTATAAATACTTCTCAGAGAGGATGGGATTCTATAAAGGCTCCCATTGCTTCTAGTGTGGCATACGAGATAATACGTGATCTGGCCCCTGCCTCTCTCCTCAGTCGCCCTGGGCTCCAGCCATTCTGCATTGCTCACAGTTCAGTGGAACGTACCGTGACTCAGGCAAGTGTGCCTTTGCACGCGCGCTTACTGCTTTCTGGAACAACCTTCTTGCACACACTGTTCTTCCTGACCCCACCCCATCCATCCTGCCTTCCTCTGACTCCTCCTTTAAGACTCAGAGCTAGTATCACCTCCTCTGCAAAGCATTACCGGACCCCAGACCTTCCTTGGACAGTCTGGTGTAGCTGATCCTCCTCTGTATACCCTTAGCATCCCAGTATCCTATGGAGATGGACTCATTGATTATGTTTTTCCCCCTTCTTATCACCGGCCCCTGGTGATAAGTATTGTCATTTGATTGCTAAGTCATGTCCAACTCTTTGCACCCCCCTGGACAGTAGCCCACCAGGCTCCTCTGCCCTTGAGATTCTCCAGGCAAGACTACTGGAGTGGGTTGCCATGCCCTCCTCCAGGGGATCTTCTCGACTCAGGGATCGAACCTGCATCTCATCGAACCTGCATCTCTTGCGTCTCCTGCATTGGCAGGCAGAGTCTTTACCACAGAGCCACCTGGTGATAAGTATATGGTTTAGTAAATAGAGCCCATAAAGTATTTTTAGAATGAACAAACTTGGGCCTCAGTTCAGTTCAGTTGCTCAGTCATGTCCAACTCTTTGCGACCCCATGGACTGTAGCCCACCAGGCTCCTCTGTTCATGGAATTCTCCAACCAAGAATACTGGAGTGGGTTGCCATGCCCTCCTCCAGGGGACTGTCCTGACCCAGGGGTCAAACCCACATCTCCTGCGCTGCAGGCAGAGTCTGCCATGAAGCCACCTGCCAATAAGTATATGGTTTAGTAAATGGAGCCCATAAAGTATTTTTGGAATGAACAAACTTGGGCCTCAGTTCAGAGTTGCTCAGTCATGTCCAACTCTTTGCAACCCCATGGACTGCAGCACACCAGGCTTTCCAGTCCATCACCAACTCCCAAAACTTGCTCAAACTCATGTCCATCCAGTCGGTGACTATCCAACCGTCTCCTCCTCTGTCGTCCCCTTCTCCTCCTGCCTTCAGTCTTTCTCAGCATCAGGGTCTTTTCCAATGAGTCAGTTCTTTGCATCACGTGGCCAAAATATTGGAGCTTCAGCTTCAGTATCGGTCCTTCCAATGGATATTTAGGACTGATTTCCTTTACGATTGACTGGTCTTGGGCCAAGCACATGGCAAATATAAGCATTCACCCTTCTGTTCCCAAAGGTCTGTGTGTGTTAGTTGCTCAGTTGTGTCTGACTCTTTGACACCCCATGGACTATAGCCCGCCAGGCTGCTCTATCCATGGAATTCTCCAGGCAAGAATATTGGAGTGGGTTGCTGTATCCTACTCCAGGGGATCTTCGCGACCCCAGGGATTGAATCTAGGTCTTCTGCATTGCAGACGAATTCTTTGCCATCTCAGCCACCAGGGAAGCTCTCCCCACCAAAGGTCTACACAATTGTAAAGCAGCTAAACACCCTCCACTTGCTCAGACAGCCCCTTGCTTTTCGCTACATGCGTATCCAACACTGAGGTTGCCGCCCAGTTGAGGGCTTTTGCCATCTCGGATGTTGGGGAGCAGGCCATGGGAATGAAAGGAACTTTCTAGTCTGTAAGAGAGGGGGACCCAGTGCTAAGGCTCCTGCTGCCAGTTCAGATAACAAAGCAAAGATGTGGAGCTCCACTTCCAAGACCCTGTCCAGTTCTTTTTCTCCAGAGAGCTCTTCCTAGCTCTGCCACTGCCTATAATGCCAGCGCCCCCACCATCCTCCTCTTGCCTGGAAAGGAAGTGCACGCTCTGCCCATCTTTATCACCTTAAGAGCCTCCACACTGGCAGTGAGAGTAGGCTTAACTTGAGGCCAGCTGTTTCCTTCCAAGGGCTGGTCCCCAGAAAGGATGCCGAACAGAAAGGATGTGCTGTGTGTTTGAAACGTTGAGGGAGAAAGAAATAAGAGGTCAGATGTGGACTGTAGGACACCAGGCTTCCCTGTCCCTCACCACCTCCTGGAGTTTGCCCAAGTTCATGGCCATTGATTGATATGCATCATCTCAAAGATTTTCTCTATGAAGCACCTTTAAGTGGTGTTTTGATAAACACTGGTCAAACCAGGGAATCATGATGGATCGGCCAAGACTTCTAAGCAGCTGCGAGGACCCTCAGTGGGGTTCAGGAGCCTGGCACCTTTCAGCTGCCTCAAGCAAAAATGACTTCATGAGGCAGGTGGAAGGATATAGTGAAGGGAGTTGGCGGGGGGGGGGGGGGTGCGGTGCCCTTCCCTGGTGAAGCAGTGGTTAGGTATCCCCCTGCCAATGCCGGGGATATGGGTTTGATCCCTGCTCAGGGAAGATCTCACATTCTGCGGGGCCAACTAAGCCCATGTGCCACAACTTTTGAAGTCTGTGCTCTGCAACCAGAGAAGCCGCTGCAATGAGAAGCCCATGCACCCCAACTAGAGAGTAGCCCAACTCGGCGCAACTAGAGAAAAGCCTGCACGGCACACAGCCAGTAAATAAATACAAAGAATAATAGGGATGGGCAGGAACATGAATGCCGGTGGGGGCGGAGGGAGGGGAGTTGGTCAGGAGGCAGCCTCCCACGAGGAGATGGGCACAGATCCATGTCTCCAGGAGAAGCCCCAGGGTGAGACCCTGGGGTGCCATGTGCAAGCAGGAAGCCATCCCCTGTGTCTGAGTGACTGCTGGTCTGGGGCTTGTCCTTAAAGTGTTGAGATTAGTCACTCTTCTGGGCGGCAGCTGGGCTGGTTTTAAATTCTCCCAGGTCTCCTGCAATTCGTCACTTGGCTAGGAAACTGCCCAGTGTCCTGACGGGACCTGTTTGTCCCAGCATTTTCTTAGCTTCAGCTGTCGCAGACTTTGCAGTGGCAAAGGGAACTGCTCCAGAGGTGTCTGTATTCCGTGGTGGCAGGGAGTGGCTCCTCCCGGACACTTCTAGCACTTGGAATCCTGGTTGGCTGCTGCTGGAAGCCCCGAGTCCCTGTGCGGGTGTGTGTTTGAGTTCCGAAATTGCTCTTTGAGAAAGAAGCTCTCTGCTCTTTCACAGAGTTCTCCAGCACTTGGCTATCATTACTGCAGGAGCACGGAGGCACACAGCTCTGGTTCCTGGTTCCCTTTCAAGGCTCAGGGCTACAGTTTCTCCTCGCCTCTTAGTTGATGGTGGGAGGCTGAAATGACCCTGAGGTCAGCGGTTCCCAATGCTGATCTGCAGATGGGTGGTGACACAGAAGGAAAGGAAAGAGAAAATAAGAGATACATTGTAGCCATGACAATTCTGTTAGTTTCACGTTTTCAACCTGTCTTTTTCTGAGAACTCTTCTATTTTCTGAGATGATTTTCTTTTGGGTGTTGATGTCCTTTCTTTCCTGAAAGAGGGTGATGGTAGATAGTAGTGTTACATTTTTCCTAAACTTAGCACCAACCTTTTTTTTTTTTTTGGTTGGGTGCAGTAGGGGATCTTAGTTCCCCACCCAGGGATCGAACACACGCCCCCTGTGCTGGAAACATGGTATCTTAACCGAGGGACCATCCCGGAAGTCCCTCAGCCCCAATTTTTTTGGAAATGTTATTGATGGCTGAAATCTATAGTCTGGGATCTGAGTTTACCTTGAAGAGTAAACAGAGGGCATTGCTTCTAGAAACAGGGGCTCACTCCTCACACATCTTTTCTCAGAGGAGGCTGATGGCAGCAAAGAATAACAACGGTCTTTTATTATTATTATTATATTTTGGCGTATCCGTTGTGTGCATATGACAGTCTAAGCACCTTAGCTCTGTTCGCACCTGAATATTCCCAACAGTCCTATAAGGTCCGTGTTGTTATTAGCTCTGTTAAACAGACGTGCAGCCTGAGGCACAGAACAGTTAAGCAACTTGACCAGAGTCACACAGCCAGTCAGTGGCAGAGCTGGGGTGTGCACCCAGGTTCCAGGAAATCAGAACGACCTATAACTGATGTATGAAGTGACATCCAATGAGGGAAATATGCATGCTCGTTCCCCCAAAGGATAAAGCTGGGACAGAGAGAGGTCTGCAGGAAAGAGAGAAGCCCAGGGAACAGCCACGCTCGAGGAGAGCTCCGGAGACAAGACGCTAGAGGCGGGGCTGTAATGGAATATGGCAGCCCAGGAGATGGAGGTGATTCAGGGTGGCCAGCTCCACGGCATCTTGTTTTGGATGGTGCTCCCCACGCCGCTTTCCCTCCTTCCCTCTCTCCCAGCCCCCTCCTTGCCCCCACCAGGTCTCATCAGAGTGGCTGTGGAGCATGTTTGTTTGATCAATTCACTATAGGAGACACACACACACACACACACACACACACAGATGGAAGAGAAAAAACAACACAAATGATTAAAGCCTGGAAGAACTTTTTTTCTGGGGAAAGACAGAAGGGCTAGGGTGGTCAGCTTCCTGGATCCTGGCAAGGAAGAAAGGAAGCAGGTGGGGAGGAGACTTCTGCAGGGAGGTTGTGGGGCCCAGGGAGCCTCTTTCCTAGGGGCTGATATTGTACTCGGAGCTGCCAAGTTGGTTCATCTATAGATGTACTTGGAGGCCCAGAGAGGGACCAAGTCTTGCTGAGGTCACACAGCCAGTGACAAGGAAATGAGGTGCCAACCAGCTTTGCCCAACTCCATCACATGCCTTTCGTAGTGACTTCTGTGTCCCAGAATCACCAGGCTGCCTGCGCCTGTTCCCCCTGCCTCCCGCCTCCCGCCCTGAGCCATTTCCTGTACCACAAAGACGGTTTGCAAAGGGAAACTGGAAACACTGGGACTTCAGCAAGGGCTCACGGCCGGTCAGATGAGCCTCCCGAACACCATGGCGACCCCGTACTTGGGTGCAGCACTTCAGCCCACGTTGAGAAGAGGCACACCCCCTTGGACAGTCCAGTGACGCGTGGGTGCTTGCCGTTAGGTTTCCCGTCTCCCGTTTCAAGCACAAGAATATTGGCTGCACTCGGAGGAGTGATCTGCAGGATTAATTCACATCTTCTTGCTTAGTAAATGCAGAGTGGGAGGCTAAGATACCTGGAGAAAATGAACTGGTAAACTGATCGGGCAGGTGACACGTTTACTCTTCTCCTATAAGCAGCAAGCTCTCCCCTACTGCACTCTGAGGCTCCTGAGGTTTGGGAGCTGACTCTTAGGTGGACTCTGCCTTATGTCCAAACTACACCCCAGTCCATAGGCTTTGTTTGAAGGAGAGGTAAAGAGAAGGGCGAGAGAGGAACCCGCAGTGGTGTGAGGGTCCTGGCTGGAGCTGGGAGCCTCTTCCACCGAAGCAGCAGAGCAGCAGCCCTCTGACAAGCAGCTCCTTAAAGAACAGCCAGCCTTGGGGATGGAGCCAGCCCAAGGTGTCACAGCCCCAGCCCCAGCCTACGGGTACCCAGGCCAAAGTTCTGCCCTCCAGCATCGTTAGAATATGACTCCCTCAGGTCTTCATTGTAAATCTCTCCCAGCTGCCAGCCTAGGACTTTCCTTTTCTCCCGGCTGTAAGAACTGGGGCTTCCCTGCCTGCAAGGCAGGAGGCCCGAGTTTGATCCCTGAGTCAGGAAGATCCCCTGGAGAAGGGAATAGCTACCCACTCCAGTTGTTCTTGCCTGGAGAATCCCATGGACAGAGGAGCCTGGTGGTCTACAGTCCAGGGGTTGTAAAGAGTCAACTGAGCGACTGACACCCACACAAGAACTGGCAAGTCTTCCCTACGAGCCAGACTCACTGTTCATGCTTTGAGACACTGGACCACACCTCTGGAGCCCCTGGGAGCTGCTATGGGAAGACTAAGGCACTGATCACTGATGCCATACTTATTACCTGTGTGACCTCAGGCAGGTGGCTTCACTTCTCTGAGCCTCGGTTTCCTAAACTTTCTAAAGGAGTTAATGGTATTCTATTCACAGTGTTCTGAGACATCAGTAAAATATAACTGATGGGAATGTGAAATGGTGCAGCTGCTGTGGAAAACAGTGGGGTGGTTCCTCATAAAATTAAAAATAGAATTACCATCTGACCCAGCAATTCCATGGCTGGGTACATACCGCAAAGAATCAAAACCAAGCATCTGAACAGGTATTTGTACATTTTTGTTTATAACACTATCATTTTCAGTAGCCAAAAAATGTCCATCAGTGGATGACTGGAGAAGCAAAATGTGGCATATACGTAAGAAAGGAATGTTGTTATTCAGTCACGAAGCCATGTCCACCTCTTTGCAACTTCATGAACTGTAGCACACCAAACTTCCCTGTCCTTCACTGTCTCTCTGAGTTTGCTCAGACTCATGTCCATCAAGTCGGTGATGCCATCCAGCCATCTCATCCTCTGTCATCCCCTTCTCATCTCTCTTTCAATCTTTCCCAGCATCAGGGTCTTTTCAAATGAGTCAGCTCTTCTCATCAGGTGGCCACAGTTTTGGAGCTCCAGCTTCAGCATCAGGCCTTCCAATGAATATTCAGGACTGATTTCCTTTAGAATTGACGTGATCTCCTTGCAGTCCAAGGGACTCTCAAGAGTCTTCTCCAGCACCACAGTTTGGAAGCAGCAATTCTTCGGCGCTCAGCCCTCTTTATGGTGCAGCTCTCACATCCATACATGACTACTAGAAAAACCATAGACTAGATGGACCTTGGTCAGCAAAGTGATGTCTCTGCTTTTTAATATGCTGTCTAGGCTTGTCATATCTTTTCTTCCATGGAGCAAGCGTCTTTTAATTCCATGGCTATTTAATTCATAACATAATGTCATACCAAAAAGCATAGTGGGGAAAGAGCAGAGGGAGAAGAAGAGGAAAGAACTGGTACTAAAATTAGCGAAACGTCAATGTGAACCATTACTTGGTTATGAGTATATTTGGATGCGCTTGCTAGAGGGGAAGGGCAAATTCCCAAGGCCTGGGATTTAGGACTGCGTATGTGCATGTAAGTGTATGTGCAAACATACACTTTTTGTGGACACTGTAAATACTCATTGGCCTGCCTTCCTGTCTAACTTTGGTGGAGGGACCCATATGGCCTAGTAAAAGTCCAAACTGCATGGAAGTCATGGAGTGGTGGGGAAGGGGAGCAGGGGGAAGGAAGGGGAGGCCAAGGGTGCAGACGACCCAGGTCACCCGCCCTCCCAGCCCAGGTTCCCAGAGGTCCTTTTCCTTACCACCTGTGTGTGAGAAGCTTTCGTCAGTGTCTGTGGCTCAGCGGTGAGTCTGAACAGAGAGACCCAGAATGCTCATCCCTAGAGATCTTCCTGCTGGGCTGGGGCTTGCTGAGAGGCAGCTGTCTGTCCCCTTTGAGGCTCAGGCCAGACAACGCCCATACGACCGCAGACCTGAGCTAGTGCTCCAGTTTCCAGGGGCACGAAGTGCCAGAGCTGGGGGCTGTTACAAACAGTGCTGGCCCCACCCTCGAGCTTCTGATTCAGCAGGTGAGGCCTGAGAACTGGCATCACTAACAAGTTGCAAGTGATGCTGATACCTTTGGCTCCTCCCTCCGGGAACCCCTACTGTGAGAACCATTGAGCCTTGTCAATCAAAGTGTTATTCTTGGCCCAGCAACAAGGGCCTCATCTGGGGGTTGGGTAGACAAGCAAAACCTCAGGCCTCACCCCGGAACCCACATCTGATTAAATTGAATCTGCATCGAACAAGACCCCAGGCAAATTGTATACACACTCCCTGCATTGGTGGGAATAATTGATCTCTTGGCCTTTCAGCAGAGCCCCAGCCCAAGGCAAAGACCTTGACCCGTCAAACCAGGGGAAAGTTGTCCGAGGATCCCTGTTGCCCATCAGAGTTGGCCTTCACCCTTAGATGGATGTCAGAAAAATCAATAGTGGTTATTATTACAGCCAGATGCCTGTGTGCACACCAGTTTTCATACGCTATTTCACACGTGTATTATAAAACCCTGGACAAGACTTCCCTGGTGGTTCAGAGGTTAAGACTCGAGCTTTCCATGCAGGGGGGCACAGGTATGATCCCTGGTTGAGAAACTCAGATCCCACCTGCCACATGGCAAGACCTAAAAAAGCATACACACATTAAAACCCTGGAAAGAAACCATTTTATGGATGAGTAAACTGAGACTTGCGTAAAGTAACTGCTTAATAAACACACACAAAAAAGAACTGAATTTCATCAAGGTCTAGCTGGTCGTTCCCAGAGTGCCAGTGTTTAGCCCTGTGGATTAACCTGCTTCTCTGTCTTTCCCCTCCCAAAGTGAGGGCCTGGCCATGAAGTAAGGCAAGGAGAAATCTTAAACAAGTGTTGAATTGACGTTTTAAGTGAGCTTAAGGAGGCTGCAATGCCTGTACCAGAATAACCATGATCCACGGCTGGGGCAAGTGATAGAAATTTCCAGAGAAAACTGCTCAGCCACCTGGCCTGTGTCATTAAGCCCTCTCATGCATTTGGCCTGATGTGATCATTCACACAGCTGACGGCCCCACTTCACAGTTGGCACGCGCAGTAACAGTTCCCTAGAGTTCTTGGGGTTCCTGAGTGGTTTTGGTGGCCTGCCCAGCCAGCAATCCAATTCCAAACTCCATTCTCAGTTATAAAAAGCAGAGGAATTGATGAGGGAGGCCTCTAGGGGTGATCGAAGGCCAGTAGAGGGGAGCCTTTTAAAACCAATCTGCTACTTCAGATAAAGACAGCCTCGAGACAGGCTGTAAGCCAGGACTTTAATTTTATTTATTTTTGCCGTTACCTTCTATTTAGGGCAAGGGATATTGGTATTCTATTTATGGCAGTGATATTAAGGGTTCCTTTGATGATAAACCCATTTATGTTTTTAAGTGAGTCAGCTTAAAGAAAATATTGTCAGTAGAGTGGGATCAGCGAAACACAGGGAGGTAGACCCCGAAATGACTGCAGTTGACGCCGTGACGCTGTGCTTGCTTGACTTCTCTTTGGGACCCTTATCTGCCCCCTTGGCAGCAGAGCCGTGACAAGTCCTTGTAGAACTTCTACAGAGAGTGAGTTAATCTTCCAGATTAACTAGTTCCAGATACAATGTCTCACTGTATCTGGGAAATTGCCCGGTGCACAAAAAAAGAATCCTCCAGTGAAACAATGTTGTGGACTACTCAAAAGGCATGGGCGGTTGAGCTCCTCCCCAGCCCCCAGCAGCACTACTAGGTGAGACCCCCTCCCAGCCCCCCAGGCTCCCAGCATCCTCTGCTGTTGCTGCTAGGTTGCTTGAGTCGTGTCCAGCTCTTTGTAGACCCCATGGACTGTAGCCCCCCAGGCCCTTCTGTCCATGGGACTTCCCAGGCAAGAATACTGGAGTGGGTTGCCGTTTCTTCCTCCAGGGGATCTTCCTGACCCAGGGATCGAGCCCACGTCCCTTATGCGTCCTGTATTGGCAAGTGGGTTCTTTACAGCTGGCACCTCCTGGGAAGCCCTGTTTTTCACAACTCACATTTCTTGCATGGTGCTTTTCCTGCCTGCCAGACTGTAGCTTTAGGAGGGCTAGGACCATTTCAGATCTGTGCTGCTTTGGTTCAGTACTTTCAGCCCCTTGCACAGTGCCTGGCAGAGAGTAAGTGCTGGTTTGGAGAACAAAGAAAGGAAAGGAGGGAGGGCAGGAAGGAGGGAGTCAGTTTCAGAGAAATGCTCAGAACAGCCCCTGCCACCTGCATTCCACAATCATTTATTTATTCCTTTCCATGGTCAAAGAGAAAATAGAGTGGGTTATATGGGCTCCCGTGTAACTGTCTGATTTGAGACCCGTTGAGGGCTGTCTGGTTTATAGAGGAAACCTACTTTTCCTTTTCCCTCGGTTCCATGACAGAGACCAGCTCACTGTTAAAGTTTTCCTAGCAGGGTAATTCATGGTGCTATACAAGCTCCATGGCCTGGTACGCAGAAGCCAGGGGGATGTGGATGTGGCCAGAATTGGGAACCTAGTAAGCTGGCTCCTGGCAGGCTGAGATCATGCTGATAACAAGGAGATTAATAAGGGTCTGCAACCTCCTGCATCCTGTAGTATCCAGGAGGGTTTTTCAATCAATGCTGGTCTAGCCGGCTTAATGGCACCTAATCTTAAACCTTCTGAAGCTGGAGCATTTGAGAGTTGAGATCAATTGAGATAAAATAAAGTAAAATGTGTTGAACTTTTTGGATTTGGGGTCTTCATCAGAGTTCCATTGTGCAGTGTTGTTTTTATTTTCTGTCTTGAAAATAGGCAGAGATTAGCCACTGGAGAGGGTTGTTCTGCCAGGATCAGATGATGATATATTTGCTTTTGTTCTTTTTTTTTTTCCTCTTGCACAAGATGATTGTTCATGAGGGAAAGATCCATTCCGTCCTGTTCATCTCCATATACCCAGGGCATGTCACCTCGTAAATGCTCAATGACTAAATCTCAAATACAGCGTTTCGGTGTAGCCAGCACACTCTGTGCCGTGAGCCACGTCTGCAGGAAGAGTCAGTCTTCCTGATTTGGTGCAGAAACAGCAGCCTTACAAGGCTTCCAAGGACCCTGGAGAAAACCTCAGGAAGGCTCACGGGTACGTGTTACCATGAGCCCTGTAGTCATCACAAAACATCTCATTTGTCACATGCAGGGCTCACAAACCCTGTGCAAGATGCTGGTGACACGCAAAGATGTTGTTCAGTCACTAAGTTGTGTCCAACTCTTCACGACCCCATGGACTGCAGCATGCCAGGCTCCCCTGTCCTTCGTCATCTGCCAGAGTTTGCTCAGATTCATGGCCACTGAGTCAGTGATGCCATCTCATCCTCTGTCATCCTCTTCTCCTTTTGCCTTCAATCGTTCCCAGCATCAGGGTCTTTTCCAATGAGTCGGCTCTTTGCATCCAGTGATCAAAGTATTGGAGCTTCATCATCAGTCCTTCCAAGGACTATTCAGGGTTGATTAGCAACATTTGTTGGATTGAAGAGAAAGCAAAGATGAACTCAGCACAGAAAAAGTGCTCGAGGAGTTTGTGATCTGATGGAGGAGAGAATTCTTGTGTGATGATGAGAAACATGTCGTCATCACAGGTGAGTAAGAGTTGGGAGAGCTGTCACCTCAAAGGCAGGCCCTGAGATCTGAGGACCTCGATTTCCCCATCTGTAAAGGAGGTTCCAGAAACCACAGATCTTCTCCAGCTCCCCAGCATCACCACTGGGTACCTTCCCTGTTGAGTGAGTTCAGACTCGCTGGAAACATCTAATCCTTTTGCTATGCCTCTAAATTCCTTGCCCTGAAATGCTAGAGCAGGATAATAAATAGGCGCTGAGCTATTTTCACCTACCACCTGCTCTACATTTAAAAGAAAGTCACTCTAAAGGAGGGAGGAAGGCAGACTTACACACTGAGGGGCTTCCACATGCCCAGCATCTCAGTAGGTGTTCTCACATCTCAGGGAAGCCTCTTGATGAGCAGGCAGGATGAACTCACAGCATCCTTATTCCCCACATCTCAGTACCACTTGGAGCATCATCCGGTCACAGCAGGACTGGTGTTCCAGATAAATCATGCTCAGTATACCATGCTTTCCTGATGGTAAAGAATCTGCCCCAATGCAAGAGACCTGTGTTTGATCCCTGGGTCAGGAAGATCCCATGGAGAAAGAAATGGTTACCCACTCCAGTACTTTTTAAAATATATTTATTTTTTAAATTGAAGGTCAATTGCTTTGCAGAATTTTCTTGTTTTTCTATCACAGATTGACAAGAATCGGCCATAGGTATGCCCATGTCTCCTCCTTCCTTAACCTCCCTCCCATTTCCCTCCCCATCCTACTGTTATAGACTGTTACAGAGCCCCTGTTTGAGTTTCCTGAGCCATACAGCAAATCCCCATTGGCTCTCTATTTTACATGTGGTCGTGTAAGTTTCCACGTTACTCGCGCCATACATCTCACCCTCTCCTCTGCTCTCCCCGTGTCCATACGTCTGTTCTCTAGTTTCTCCATCGCTGCCCTGTGAATAAATTCATCAGTACCATCTTTCTAGATTCCATATATAAGCATTAGTATATGGTACTTATCTTCCCCTTTCTGACTTACCTCACTCTGTATAATAGGCTTTAGGTTCATCCACCTCATTAGAACTGACTCAAATGTGTTCCTTTTTATGGCTGAGTAATATTCCATTGTATATACGTACCACGGCTTCTTTAGCCATTCATCAGTCAGTGGACATCTAGGTTGCTTCCATGTTCTAGCTGTTGTAAAGAGTGCTGCAATGCACATTGGGGTTCATGTGTCTTTTTCTTGCCTGGAGAATCCCATGGACAGAGGAGCCTGGCGGGCTACAGTCCATGGAGTCACAAAGAGTCAGACATAACTGAGCAACTAACTTTCACTTTCATACTAGATTTTAGAAAACACGTGGGTGTGTGTAATAAAATATAGAAAAGCCGGCATCACTCAGAGCCCAGCTGGACCATTTTGGAAGCCTTCTTCCTTCAGTCATAATCAGGAAGATTCATTTTTGCCAGCAAGCATCTCAGCCTAGTGACGGTCGCCGGCCTCAGGGTGAGCCTTGCCATGTCGTAGAAACAAAAATTGACCATATGGTGCTGATGGCTGAAGACTCAGACCTACAGGAGCGCCAAGGAGGAAGCCCACACAGGGCGGGGAGCAAGAGAGACCTCTTCTGGAGAAGGTGGGATTGGTGCAGGACTTGAAGGAATGGTCCAAGACTTAGCTGCAAGAAGAAAGAAGTTGATGATTCAGATGGGGAGAATGGCCTGAGCCAAAGAAGGTTCACGTGCTCATCAAGGAGCTGCTGCTACCTTTGGGGCTTGGCTGGAGTGGGGGCTTCAGGAGGATCTGAGGGTGGAGGAAAACAGGATGGAAAGGGGTTGCAGAGTTAAGTTGTCAGGGGCTCTGGAACTCAAAAAATGAGATTCTTTGAGGGGTTGCTTTAGTCTAAGCTGGGCTTGAAAGAACTCTAAAGAGCCTGTGATACATTTCAGGAGATCCATAGTCACTCAGTTGAGTCCGACTCTTTGTGATCCCATGGACTGTGGCCTGCCAGGCTCCCCTGTCCATGGGATTCTCCAGGCAAGAATACTGGAGTGGGTTGCCATTCCCTTCTCCAGGGGATCTTCCCGACCCAGGAATCGAACCCAGGTCTCCTGCATTGCAGGCAGATTCTTTACCATCTGAGCCACCAGGGAAGCCCATGGACCTCTTGACATTTTAGGCATTTTTCTGGACGGAGGATCCATACATTTTGAAGGATTCTCCAGGGAACCCACAAAGCTGAAGAGGAGCGAGCTGCTGTGAACAACTGGGACCCTTGAAATGTTTTGAATGTGCAGATTGTATGTTGCTGAAAGGGGCAGAATCTGTGGGGGACCACCTGGGTCATCTCTAGAAGCAGCATGACCTCTCTAGAGGGAGGGCAGGGGGCAGGGGGCTGCGAGTGGAAAGGAAGAGAGAACTAGGGAGTCTCGGTTACAGAGAAGAAATGACAGCACTCTGGGAACGTCCAGGATGGCTGAGCCCACTGTGTGTATCAGAATCCAGAGGGGTAGCTGTGCCTTAATGAGGAATTTAACTTTAAACATGATTTTAAGAGGACAGAGTTCATCTATGTGGGAATGAAGACATTTAAAAATCATTGAGTCACCAATTATTGGAGCTTAGGGACAAAAGCCAGCCAGCCCGATTCCCGGTATTTTCCAGGCATGACAATGACACTCCAAGATGGGGATGGACTTCTCTAAGGTCCCCTAGATGGTAGATCACCAATATGTAAGGAATAATATTTAGGGGAGAGGTCAGAGCTGAGATGGAGATTGCACGCCAGCTGGAGGGAGGGAGACAACTGAAGCCATGAGTGTAGCCACCTTTAACGTTGCTGAGATCCCAGGATTAAGCTACGAGAGTTGGAAGCAGGAACAAAGGAGAAAGGCCATAGTGAAGGACCAAGAAGCGCGAGAACCAAGAGGCCAAAGCAGTCGCCTGGGTGGTGCAGGGTGGGCACGAACAGCCCCTGCAGGAGCCTGGGATGAGGGTGCTCCAGGGCCACCAGCTGGGGCATCAGCAGGCTCCTGGCGCCAGGAGGAGAAGGGGACGACAGAGGATGAGATGGCTGGATGGCATCACCAACTCGATGGACATGAGTTTGAGCAAGCTCCAGGAGTTGCTGATGGCCAGGGAGGCCTGGCGTGCTGCAGTCCATCGAGTTGCAGAGTCGAAAATGACTGAGCGACTGAACTGAACTGGTGCCATGTGAGTGATTACTTTCCTCGCTGTGGTGAAGTGATGTGAAATTTCAGAGAGCTCCCTGATCAAAGCGGGCCGTGATTACAGTCCGGCCTTGCCAGAGGGTTGAGAAGCAAAGAGAAGCAGGTCAGGGGCAGACAAGAGTCAGAAGGAGAATGTTTTACAAATAAAAAAGCGTATTTGTAAACATAAGGTAAGGAAACAACGAGGGAAGAGAAGGAAAGCGGGAGGTTGTAGGAAAATGCCACAACCTTGAGGCAAGAGTAGGACCAATAAACAGGTGAGGGTGAAGATTCACAGGCCATCTTAGGGGGCGAGGAGGTCCCAGAAACAACATAAATTTTCAGTAGGGAAAACTGGGATCCATTAACACATCGGGCTCCTCTTGCTTTGGGACCCTGGCTTGTGCACACCCTTCTGCCTGATGCTCTTCCCATAGCCCTTCTGAGGCTGCCCCCTTGTATTTTAGGGTTCTGACAAAATGCCACCCCCCAAATCAGCCCTTCCCTGCCCACTCCCACATACACCCTCAGTCTCGAATCACCGCTTCTCCTGGCTCCTTCTTGGCCTCACTCCACATATGGCTGAGTGGCTATGATTCTGTTCCTTTGTTGGGGTGTTTCCTGTGTATGTGTATGTGTGTGCTTCTTGTCTCCAAATCTGTTTTAAGCACCTTCAGACTGGAGACTGTCTCCATCCCCCACGGGGAGCCCAGAGCCCAGCCTGGGGCCCATTACAAAGTGGGGGCTCCATGAACACACACTTATTGGAACAAAAAGAAGAGAAGTCCTCTTCTCAAAAAGGTTTACCAGGAACAACAATGAAAATTAAATAGAAACAGGATCTGCCAAGTTGTTTACACAGACTCCTCATCTCTTTTACTCTTCACCGCTTACTCATTTTAAGGGAAGAGGAAGCTCCATTTTAAAGAGTCCGCTACTGATGGGAGAGTCAGGGATCTCATCAAAGCCTGTGTTCTTTCTGGCAGCCTCATTTTCTGACAGTTTTGGGTCAAAGATGCATTTCCATCAAGAGAACTAGAGGCTAGATCTTGTTCTCTGGTCCCTGAGGCCAGGTGCTAGGGAGGCCTCATGCTCCGCTCCCCGTTCTCGCGGGCAGCATCACACAGTTCCGAATGTACCCATGCAAAGCGTTCACGTGCGGGTGTTTTACTAGGTAGAAAAAAAGCATTAAATTTCGCGTCCACTTGTCACTCCACTGCGGCCACTCCACTGGGAAGTCTGCAGGTAAAGAGTTCTCTTCGCATCTTTATTTACTTCCGGCCTCCCTGGGTCGTCGCCACCGCGCATGCGCTTTCGCCAGGTGCGGTGCCCAGGCCTCTGGGTGCAGCGGCTTCTCTTGTTGCGGAGCTCGGGCTCTAGAGTGCAGACTCAGTGGTTGGGCACACGGGCCCAGAGCCCTGCAGGTGGCATGGGGAATCCTCCAGGACCAGGGATCAAATTTGAGCCTCCTGCTTTGGCAGGCAGACTCTCAACCCCTGGACCACCAGGGAAGTCCCTTCTCTTTGCATCTTGATTATTCTAAGCCCCAGGGAGGGGCCAGGGTGTCCCCCCCCCATTCACCCTGGCCTTCTCCCCTGGCATTTCCTACAGGAATGTGATAGCAGGAGAAATGGGAAGAGGATGAGGCTCTGAGGGAGCCCCCAGATACCGAGCCCTCAGTGAGAAGTTGGGCCAGTGTCCCCTGGGCACCACCCAAAGCCCAGACCCTGGAGGTAGGGAGCCTGTATCTGTGATGCCACCTTGGGCCCCAGCCCACCCTGGCTCAGGGCAAGAAGAAAAGCAAAGGAGGCGGCACCCTGTTAACCCACCTTTGTTCCTCTCCCTTGCGCTTGTTTAGAACAGAAACCAGTTTCCCAGCCTTCTGCACAGCCTGGACATCCTGTCTGAAGCTGCTGGGAACATTCCAAGTATTAGGGCCAAAGTCTCCTGGAGTGAGGGGGTAGGAATCGAGTCGGATGGGATGACCCCAGGTCCCTTGCACACTCCCCGGGTGGCCTCACACCGCTTCCCCGTAGCTGTGGCAGGTGCTGGCAGGTGGCAGGGGATGTTGCAGGCAGGTGATGCTGCGAGCATTTCTGGAGTCAGGTATGGTGTCCCAGGTAGAAGGGCCGCCTGGCCCTGCTCTCTGGCTTCTCTGGTTTGCTCCTGTTACACTAAGCCTCAGTTGTGATTGAGCTCAGGCTTTCACCTCCACCCCGACTCCCACCTTTTGCAGTAGTTCCTGATTTGGCGATGATCCATCAGACAGAGTTAGGGTCAAATCCTGCAACTCTTGGATAGGATGCATAACATCTCTAAGCAAAGTAGGGGTCATAGAAAGGCCCACCTCTCAGGGCTGCAGTAGGGACAGAGGAGAAAAACCCACAATGAGAACTTGGTCCGTGTGTGCCCCGTGGTGAGTGCCCCGTGGTGAGTGCCCAGGCAGTGTTAACTCTGTGACGGTCACTCCTCCACTGTTCACCCAAGCAGAGTCCTCCTCAAGCCCCCATTCAGACACCTGGTTCAGCATCAGCCTGGGCACAGCCTTGGGTGCCACCATCTTCCCTGCGCCCACCTGCACCCACGCCCTACCTGCTACCAGATGCAGTGGTGTTTTTTTGGGTGAAGTCAGTTTCCCTGCCCTCAAGCACCAGGGCTGGCGTTCATTTTCTCCACCCTCAACTCTGGCCCTGGGCTTTGCTGTCTGAACTTTACTCCAAAGCAATCCGAAAGGAGCTCACAGAGAGGACCTGGAGGGCAGATTCCGTCCCCAGTTCCTGTCCAGAGCCGTGGAGTCCTGTAGAACACAGGGTGGGGGTGTGGGTGGAGACCACAGCTGAGCCCTGAGACTTCAGGGCTGAGGATCCTTCCAGACCCCAGGCCCGCTTCCTCTTACTTGTCTATCAGTCGGTGACTCAATCAGCGAGTCCCAGAAGGCAGCCTCGTGCCACTTCACAGAGCGGAAGGAGCTCCCAAATTTTCACCTCCAGAACGGAATATTGCCTGTGAGGTGGGGAGGGCAGTGCCCCTGGGTAGTCCTCTTCTGCTGTGATTGACTGTATCAATCAGCATCTTGTCAGCTGTCACTGAAAGAGAACTAGTAACTAACCCCCGCCACTTCCTGTTGGGCTTCCCTGGTGGCTCGATGGTGAAGAACCTGCCTGGCAGTGCAGGAGACGCAAGAGATGCAGGTTCGCTCCCTGAGTCAAGAAGATCCCCTGGAGGAGGGCATGGCAACCCACTCCAGTAGTCTTGCCTGGAGAATCCCAAGGGCAGAGGAGCCTGGTGGGCTACCATCCACGGGGTTGTAAAGAGTTGGACGTGACTGAGCGTGAACACATGCCACTTGCTATACACCCGCGGGTCCTGTAGGCTTGCTGTACCTGCCGTGAGACTTCTGGGTCAGGAAAGGTCATGAGGAAGGTGACATAAGCTGACTTTGCTACCTGAGTAGTAGTGGGTCTGGCGATCCCAAACTCAGATGCCTTCAAGGTCTAGGCAGGTCACATCAATAAGTGAAACAGCTCAGGGTAAGACAATAGGAAGTGGTGTGGACTCCCAGTGAGGCACAGCTCCACCAATTCATATGGGTCAGGGCTGCCAGTTCTTCTCATTGTTCAAAAGAAGCCAAAACTTGATACTGAGTTGGCCAAAAAATTCATCCGGATTTTTCCATACAGTGTAACAGTTCAGCACGGACATGCACACACTGCTGTATTTAAAATGGATAGCCGTCTATGGGGTCACACAGAGTTGGACACGACTGAAGTGACTTAGCAGCAGCAGCAGCAGCCAGCAAGGACCTACTGTATAGCCCAGGGAACTCTGCTCAGTGTTATCTACCACCCTGGATGGGAGAGGGGGTTTAGGGGAGAATGGATACATACATGTATGCCCGAGCCCCTTTACTTCTTACTTACAGCTAACACAACATGGTTCATCAGTTATACTCCAATGTAAAATTAAAAGTTTTTAAAACGAACAAAGTTTTTGGCCACCCCAATGTTTTATATGTTATAATGGCTATTCCCTTGAGTTTTTACCATTGGCATTTTAATTATAAAAGACTTAACATTATACAAGTCTCCCCCTACCCATCACCAAATACATATTTATGCCAGATACGACCTGGGGCTGGCAGGTCATAAATGCTGACTTAAGTAAACTTGGAAAACAGAATAAAGGATTCTAGGGAGAGAGGATAATGTTCAAAGGCACGATCTTGTGACCTGACACATTCCAGAAACTGCCCCTTGCTCCATGGAGGCAGCTGGTGGGCGTGTGAGAAGGTGAAGGTGAGGACCAAGAGGGCCAGCTTGGAAAGGGTCTCCTGTGCTGTGCTAAGGATCTGTGCTGACTCATTTTGAGAGCAGTGGGACTTGATGAGGGAACCCAGAAGAGTTTCGAGGAGGAAGCGCCGTGCATTTTGGAAATCTGGGTCCCACATGGGAGCAGTTGGCAAGGAGTGCTTCTCTGCAGACAGGGAGCTAAGACAGAAGCCACGGCAGAGGACCCAAGGGAATGGCACCTGCTGTCCTCGAGTGGGAGCGTCTGAAGGCTGGGTGATCTTGAGGGGAAGCCTGGGAAGAGAGGGTGCGGAGTGCCTGCAGCACCCTGATTCTGCATGACTGCCATTCCCTGAGAGAACGCTGGGAGAGAGCGAGTTGAGGTGTGAGTGACGGTCAGGTCTGAGGTCTGTGGGGGGGTGTCTGGGCTCTTCTGTTATTCTGGCGCCTGGAGCGCTCCATGCCTGAAGGTGCATTGGGAGTTCTGGGCATGTAGATGAACAATGGAAGGGGGCGCTTCCCAAGGCCTAAGGGTGGGCTCTGAGCAACTGGGATACGTAGGGGAGGGGCTGAGAAGGAAGGGCTGGGAGGAGCAGCTGAGAAGAGTATCAAAGAAAACCCGAAGGTGTTGACACGTGATGAAGGCGGAGGGGATCTAGGACCTAGGGGACGCTTCTGGGTCCATTCAGGAGAAATGATGTGTAGTCAACCCACCCAGGGGCCAGGCCATGCTCTGCGGGTCCCACAGGGGCTCCATCCAGCACAGCCTCGTGGCTCTTGGACAGGCCACACCCAGGCCTTGGCAGCATGACTGTCAGACATGCCTCCTGTGCTGTTTAGCTGAACACGTCTTGCTGAAGAAAAGAAAGGGCATTAATTTACTCCTGGGCAGGGCTCCCCTCTGGACGGCCTCAGAGCCATCAGACAGCGCAGCGGTAGCAGCGGGAATCATGGTTCTGCAGCCCGATTTCTTCCGTCCATACGTGCACGTGTGCTCAGTCGGAGCCAGGCTTCTCTGTCCATGGGATTCTCCAGGCAAGAATACTGGAGTGGGTTGCCATGTACAGTGGGCTGCCACGCCCTCCCCAAGGAGATCTTCCTGACCCAGGGATTGAACCCTGTATCTTATGTCTCCTGCATTGGCAGGGTGATTCTTTAACCACTAGCATCACCTGGGAAAACCTTTTCTTCCATCCACTGTGCTTTACTTCTCCCTAATGGACTGCCCTTGGTGGAAGACAACCTCCCTGAGGACAGCTGTTCCAAGGGGGTCAGTGGCCTGCGGCAGTGGTTTATTCTGATTCCCAAGGCAGCAGCCATCACCTTCAACAGCAATATTACAACTAACATTCATGTCTGCCCGGGGCTTCTCGCTGTGATCCCACCGTAGGACCCTGCTTTGCAGAGAAGGAAGGACGTCAAGACCTCAAGAGGCCAAGGACTGCAAAGCTAGAGCCTGATGGGAGTCAAAACTCCAGCCCCCTCCTTGATAGCCCCACTGTCCCCCTTCCCGATGACAGCACGTTTCCATGAGTGATGACTGCTGCTTGGGACCAGCAGAGTGGCGAAGGGGGTGCATCAAACATCTGGAAGGAAAGTGACTTTAAAGTCCTCCCCAACCCGGAGGCCCTCCAGGGATTTTCTCGGGGAAGGGCTGCAACTGTGTTAGTAGGGACACGGCCTCTGAATGCTGATCCATCAAGAAGTGAACAAAAGAGAGAGAACAAAGGCCGGCTTCAGACAGAGGCCTTTCAAGTCCCAGCGAGCTGGGTTCAAGAGCGCAGCATGTGGGATGGGCGTTCTGCTTCTCTTTAAAGAGCACGGATTTATCCACACCATGTGACATGAATGAAACGAGGAGTTTTCAGGGCTGCCAAACCTCTCCATGAAGGTTTTGCAGGAGGCAAGGCACTGTCCATAGTGGACACACACGGAAGTGCGGTGGCTTGAATGTTTTTGTCCCCACCAGATTCACACGTTGGAACCCTAATGCCCAGTGTGATGATTATTAGGAGAGGGGGCCTTTGAGGTAGTTAGGTCATGAGGGTGGGGCCCTCATGAATAGGGTTAGTGCCCTAATGGAAGAGGCTCCAAAGACCCCTCACCCCTTCTGCCTTGTGAGGATACAAGATGCCTGTGACCCAGGAGGGGCCCTCATTTGGGCACCCTGGCACCCTGATCTCAGACCTCTAGCCTCCAGAGTGCTGAGCAGTCAACCAGTGTTGTTTATAAGCCTCCCGGGCCATGGCATTATGTTCTGGCTGCCCAAATGGACGAAAATGCGGTTGAATGAATTTCATATAAAACTCCTCCTAAGCATAACTCTTCATGGCTAGATCATATTTCATCCTTATTGGTGTGGTCCCAGTGGAGAATCTGACTTGAATATTTTCCCGGTTAGCTCATCACATGTCTCGCAACTACTTACTGAATAACCTTTGCATGTGTGTGTGCTGGGTTGCTTCAGTTGTGCCGACTCTTTCGCGACCCCATGGACTGTAACCCACCAGGCTCCTTTGTCCATGGGATCCTCAAGGCAAGAATACTGGAGTGGGTTGCTATGCCTTCCTCCAGGGGATCTTCCCAACCCAGGGATTGAAGCTGTATCTCCTGTGGCTCCTACATTGCAGACAGATTCTTTACCACTGAGCACTGGGGAAGCCCTGAATAACCTTTGCTTCCTCTTAAGTCTCAAGCATCTCCCTGACTGTATATTAAATCCTTATGTGCAGTAGGTGAAGGGCAGGGTACAGGGGCCAGCGTTCTGCAGGCACACGTGGTTTGACCACATGCAACTCGAATCCCTGCTCTGCCAGTTTATTTGCTAGGGTTGACCCTGGGCAAATCACTTAACCTTTTTGAGCCTGTGTGTCCTATTTATAAAACCAAAATATGCAAATTAACATACCACTGGTACAGTGCCTGGCACAGGGTGAAGCTCAAGCAAAGGAAGTTATTCATCATCTTCACTGCTCTCTTGGAATCCACATCCCCATCCTAAGGATGGGTTTTGTTAACATGTCTGACTTGGAACACTGAAGCCATCGCTCTTGGGGAGTAAATTCTGGTGGAGAGGGGGCGAGGAAGCTGTTGAAAAAAAGTTCAACCATATTTAGTATTTGAAAATTTTGTAAAACTAATATATTTTGTAAGAAAAATATTTTCTGTATTTTGAAAGAAAGCAATGCTGGACACAATTTTGTTGGGTGTGAATAGAGAGAAAAATTGAGATTTTAATTGGGGAGGGTGCCCTCTGTCAAGGGAACAGAATCAAGGAGGAATTTCGTGTCATTATTAGTAGAACCTTAAAGTGTTTGAGAGGAGATGATTTAAAATAATGGATTTCCAGAGCCAGAAGGAATCTGAAAGATGCCCCGAGGGCTCTAACCTTTCTCTCCACTTGGAGCCATTTATCATGTCTCTTCCCAGTAGCTTATTTCCTCCAGGGGAAGAAGGTTTGTCCAGGCCCACTCTGTGGCCAGACCCAGGAAGCCCTGACTTTACTAATCCAGGAAGGGAGACATGCCACCATCATCAAAAGTTGACAGTGTTCAAATAAAATGGAGACAGACTTGCCCATCACAAGATGTTCATACAAGAGCACTTTTGATAGCGTGACGGGGACATGAACCAGAACGGAATGGGAGGGGAGATGGTGAAGCGAGGAGTCACTGGTAGTGCAGACGTCTGCAAATGCTGGCGAGAGACAGAGAAGCAGCGAGGGGTGTATGGAAGGAGGGTCGGGTCGTTTACTGGAGGTGAGACAAGCAAACGTACATAAATGCGAGTGGGGATGAGCCAGCTGCATGGCGACGCGACCAGGCACTGGTCTGAGCCAGCCTGCTGGGTTCAAACCGTGTCACCCCTGCTTGGGGGTTGTGTGGCCCCGGGCAGAATTTCCCCCCTTTCTGTGCCTCTGTTTGTTCTCATGTAGAAATGCATCATCATTTCTGCATCCTCAGGCTACCGTGAGGCTTACAGGAACTAATACAAAATTTGCAGACTGGAGTCTGACATACAAAGACCAAGAAAAAGACTAGAATTATCAGGCAGCTGGAAGGAAGCTGTAAAAAGATGAGGAAGAGAGAGGAAATAGTTGATAGAGTAATAATCACGGAAGACTGGAAAGGATGCATTTCAGAGCACAGGTGGAGGTATCGGGTTTGGGTAAGAGGACAGCTGCCTTCTCTGTCGTAACAAAGGATGGGAGGAGGCAGCTTCCTGCTATTTGTAAATATTCACAGACCTTTCATGATGTCCAGGCACTAGAGGCATAGCAGTCACTGAGACAGGCGCAGTACTTCTGTCGTGGAGCCTGCAGTCCTGTGGCAAAGGAAGACCATGCACGTAATACATGAAATAGTGATGAAAGTGTTAGTCACTCAGGCATGTCAACTCTCTGCGACAATATGGACTGTAGCCCGCCAGGCTCCTTTGTCCAAGGAATTTTCCAGGCAAGAATACTAGACTGGGGAGTCATTCCCTTCTCCTAGGGATCTTCCTGACCCAGGGATCGAACTTGGGTCTCCTGCATTGCAGGCAGATTCTTTACTCTCTGAGCCATCAAGGAAGCAGTCATTTATGGATGTGAAAGCTAGACCATAAAGAAGGCTGAGCACTGAAGAATTGATTCTTTTGAACTGTGGTGCTGGAGAAGACTCTTGAGAGTCCCTTGGACTGCAAGGGGATCAAACTAGGCAATCCTAAAGGAGATCAAACCTGAATATTCACTGGAAGGACTGATGCTGAAGCTCCAATACTTCAGCCACCTGATGCAAAGAACCAGCTCATTGGGAAAGACCTTGATGCTGGGAAAGATTGAAGGCAGGAGGAGAAGCGGATGACAGAGGATGAGATGGTTGGATGGCATCATCAACTCAATGGACATGAGTCTGAGAAAACTCCAGGAGATAGTGAAGGACAGGGAGGCCTGGCGTGCTGCAGTTCATGGGGTCACAAAGAGTTGAACATGACTGAGCGACTGAACAAGTGATGTAAAGATACAAGGAGATGGGAGAGAGGAGGACCTCCATGGAGGAGGAGGACAGCAGGTGCAGTGTTGAATGGGACGGGCAGGGAAGGCCACTCTGAGAAGGTCCGATGTGATCAAGACTTGAAAAAAGAGGAAAGGGAGGAGGGAGCCATGGAGTATCTGTTGGAAAAACTTTCCACGGAGGAGAACAGCCAGTGCAAAGGCCCTGGGTCTGGAGCACGCTTCGCAGCTGTGGTAGGTGGGCAGTGGGGGTGGGAGTGAGGCTGGGGTTTCCCTTCTTCCTCCCTGAGCCATGCTACCGGAGGGGCTGAACCCTTTTCTCTCCAGAGAAGGAATGGCCTCGGCTTTCTTGGCTCATTTATTCATCCAGTAGTCATCTTCTCCAGTATTCTTACCTGGAGAATCCCAGGGATGGGGGAGCCTGGTGGCCTGCCGTCTATGGGGTCGCACAGAGTCAGACACGACTGAAGCAGCTTAGCAGCAGCAGCAGCAGCAGCAGTCATCTTCAGAAGCACATTGAATCTGCAGGAGACACGTGACCTCCTCCGCTCCATGGCAATACAGAGATGAGCAGGACCTTGTCCCAGGCTTGCCCGCAGTCTAGGCAGTGAAGCCACATGCTAGGTGAAGCTGCAGGGGTAGCTGAGTATAGGAAAACCTTGCTATAGGTGTGACCACAATACCAGGACAGGTTAAGGGACCCTGACTCACTGTAGAGCAGTCTTCAGAATGGGTGGGAGGGACAAGGGACTCACAAAAGGCTCCACAGCCAAGAATTACTGGAGATCCACTGGAGAAGGAAATGGCAACCCACTCCAGTATTCTTGCCTAGAACATCCCATGAACAGAGGAGTCTGGCAGGCTACAGTTCAGGGGGTCACAAAAGAGTAGGACATGACTTAGGGACTAAATAGCAACAAATTACTGAAGAAATCTTCTTTAATGATAGCTTTCACCAGTTCCAACTGCATACATAGATACATATCCAGTTCAACCAACTACCTAGATATGTATCACCTCTGAGTTGTAACTGCCTTGGTTTCTAGGGTTTTGAATGATCTGGATTTGTGATGCAGCATTCTCTGAAAAATCTTTGTATCATAAAGTCTGTCTTCTTTATAAGATGAGTGTCAATTGGAGGGCCATTCCCACATGAACTGGTCATCTCAAGTCAGGCGTCCTTTCCTGCCTCAGTTGCGGTCTCGGTTTATTCCATAAGTGTTCTGGTCTGGAAGACACATTCTCTGGACTCTCTTCTGGTTGTTGGTGACAATTTCATGATGAGAAAGAGGAAAGATCAGGAGTAAGTGTTAGGGAAATGCTTGGCATCCCAGTGGCTTGTTTATTTTTCTGATGTGCAGATGACTAGCATAAGAGACTGGGGAAATTGGCTGGAATCAAAGCCTTCAGCTCTCACGGATGTTTTCTGAGGTTGAGCAGAGGGGAGAGCCAAGAGTGAGCCGGTATCTTTTTGTTCCAGCTGATGGAAGCTGATTCACAAACAAAAGTTTGCTGAAATCACATCCAGTGGATACATCAAACCATATTAAGCATGAAGGGAGAGGAGATGGCAGAAGGAGCTGAGTGTTCGGGAGGAGGGTGTAAGAAGACAGAAGCCCGTGAGCTTGCTGACATGACATCCCATTGGCACTTACAACACCCAGTAACCAGAGATCTCAGTCATCATGGAAACACCATTGTCAAGGATACCACTGGTTTCTTCAGAGCTCTGTGCCCAGTGGTGTTTCAGTATCTGTGAGGTCCAAGGGCTCTGGGGCAATGATCAGACCTGCTGAACAGCAAAAGGCCTCTCAGGGACTGTTGAGTGAGACTGTTAGACCTGAGAAGCTGGAAGTGGAGTAGATGGACCTGGAGGAAGGTGACCACATTGATGCCAGACACGGGTGGCACTGGGAATAACCCTAAATTTGGTGCAAGCATCATACTATCAGCAGTGTCCTTTGCTGGCTGTAAGGCTGAAGAGGAGAAGGGGACAACAGAGGAGGAGATGATTGAATGGCATCACCGACTCAATGGACATGAATTTGAGCAAACTCGAAGATAGTGAAGGACAGGGAAGCCTGGCGTGTGCAGTCCATGGGGTTGCAAAGAGTCAGACACAACTGAGTGACTGAACAACAGCAATAAGGCTGAAGCTGCTGAGAGGGAGCCCCCTATACCATCACGCAGGATCCTGGCTGGCAGTCCGAAAGTGCCTGGCCTGTTCCAGCTTTCACTGTGATCCACATAAGGAGCTGGCAGTGGAGGAGTTTGTGGTCCTCACTGTTGGAGCTGTGACTTCAGGAAAGCCTTCCTCTGGCAGTAGAAGCCTATCTCCACCAGAAGGATGTCATCAGGAGACATATGGCAAAGATGCTACGTGGAGGGGCATTTTGCTCCTAACATCCTAGAGAAGACTATTCAGGAAATCAGTCCTGAATATTCATTGGAAGGACTTACGCTGAAGCTGAAACTCCAATACTTGGGCCACCTGATACAAAGAACTGACTCATAGAAAAGACCCTGATGGTGGGAAATATTGAAGGTGGGAGGAGAAGGAGATGACAGAGGATGAGATGGTTGGATGGCATCACCGACTCGATGGACATGTGTTTGAGTAAGCTTCAGGAGTTGGTGACAGACAGGGAAGCCTGGAGTGCTGCAGTCCATGGGATGGCAGAAGTCGGACATGACTGAGCGACTGAACTGAACTGATCCTAGAGAACAAGTTAGGAAAGCGTAGCTCACAGGTCAGATCTGGGCGGCTACCTGTTATCATGTGCCTCTCAAGTCAAGATGATTTGACTTTTTCTAAGAACAAGTACTTATTTATTTACATATTTGGCTGTCCTGGGCCCCAGCTGCTGCATGTGGGATCCTCGATCTTCATTGCAGCGTGTGGGATCCCCAGCCGTGGGAGTTTTTAGCTGTGTCCTGGGGGATCTTTAGTTGCATGAGGGATCCCAACCAGGGATCAAATCCAGGCCCCCCCACCCCCACACTGAGAGTGCGGAGTCCCAGCCCCTGGACCACCAGGGAAGTTCCTGCATTTTTAAAAGGTTGCAAAAAGTCAAAATAAGGATAACATCAATATCAAGTTCCTTACGACGTGTCACGCACTGTTCTACATCTCTGCACTTATTAGCTCGTTAAATCTCTACAGTCACTCCATGAACAAACGTAAGCCTGGAGCAGTGGTCCAAGATCACACAGCTAATGATTAGCTCAGTTAGAATGGAGACCCTGGGAGTATTATCTCAGAGCTTGTACCCTTAACTTGCTTCCCCTTATGACAAGTTCTCCAGCACTGTTAGGGTGGACAGAGTATAAGTCTAGGAGAGAGATTCAGGTAACACAGTCTGGCAAGTTCACCAGAAAGAAGCAAGGGGACAGAGTTTCTGTTGGGAGGGATGAAAAAATCCTAGAGATGGTGATGGCTGCACGATCTTGTGAACAGAGTGGATGCCCCTGAATGGTACACTGAAAAAGGACAAAATGGACATTTTGTATTATGCATATTTTTCCACAAAAAGCCTTTGACTGTGTGGATCACAACCAACTGTGGAAAATTCTTAAAGAGATGAGAATACCAGACCACCTTACCTATCTCCAGAGAAACCTGTATGCAGGCCAAGAAGCAACAGTTAGTAGTAGACATGGAACAACAGACTGGTTCAAAACTGGGAAAAGAGTACATCGAGGCTGTATGTTGTCAACCTGCTTATTTAACTTCTATGCAGAGTGCATCGTGTGACATGCCCAGACTGGATGAAGCACGAGCTGGAATCAAGATTGCTGGGAGAAATATCAACAACCTTAGATATGCAGATGATACCACTCTAATGGTAGAAAAAGAGCCTCTTGGTGAGGATGAAAGAGGCGAGTGAAAAAGTTGGCTTAAAACTCAACGTTCAAAAAACTAAGATCATGGCATCTGGTCCCATCACCTCATGGCAAATAGATGGGGAAAAAGTGGAAACAGTGACAGATTTTATTTTCTTGGGTTCTGAAATCACTGTGGATGGTGACTGCAGCCACGAAATTAAAAGATGCTTGCTCCCTGGAAGGAAAGCTGTAACAAACCTAGGCAGCATATTAAAAAGCAGAGACATCACTTTGCTCACAAAGGTCCGTAGAGTCAAAGCTGTGGCTTTTCCATTAGTCATGTACAGATATGAGAGTTGAACCATAAAGAAGGCTGAGCGCCAAAGAATTGATGCTTTGGAATTGTGATGCTGGAGAAGACTCTTGAGAATCCCTTGGACAGCAAGGAGATCAAACCAGTCAATCCTAAAGGAAATCAACCCTGAATATTCATTGGAAGGATTGATGCTGAAGCTTAAGCCCCAATACTTTGTCTACCTGACGCAAAGAGCTGACTAATTGGAAAAAGACCCAGATGCTGGGAAAGATTGAAGGCAGGAGGAGAAGGGGGCGACAGAGGATGAGATGGTTGGACCTGACTGACCCTAGATCATCCTTTTCCTTGCTTTTTTCCTCACCATGTGTCCGGAGCACCACATACTTATGTGTCCTTGGATGGCATCACCAACTTAATGGACATGAGCTTGAGCAGACTCCAGAAGATAGTGAAAGACAGGGAAGCCTGGTGTGCTGCAGTTCATAAGGCTGCAAAGAGACAGACATGACTCAGAGACTGAACAGCAACCACCACAAAAAAAAAAAAGCCAGTTTAAAAACCACGCTCGGAGCCTGTTGGGAGCTCTCACTCTTCATGTGACTGATGCTAAATCATTCTTTCCCTTCCTCTCCCCTCACCACGTGTCCTTGGAGGAGCAGCAGGCAGGAACCCCAGTGGTTTCTGTGCACAGGCTGAACACACACACTCAGTATCCTCCCAAAACTGTGAAGGAAGAAGCAGTCACCTGCAAATTCATGACTTGTGCTTCAGTTTAATCTTCTATTCTCAGGACTAATCAGCTGCTTAAGTTGGGTCCAGACTCTTAATTAAAGCTGTCAGCTCTTGAAAGTTCATTTACCGAGCCTGACTCTCCAGTGAGAAACCAAGGATGTGGGAGATTCTAACACAGCTGTGAGACTCCAACACACTAGAACGTGACCTTACCTACAAACAGCTGGGCTTGGATGAAGAGGCTAAACAGAAACACAGTTTTCACCTTTGCTCATTGCTTTTCACTGAAAACAAATCCAACTGTGCATGTTATTCTCTTGTAACATGCTATTTTTATTTATTATCTTAGCTACTGGTTGGAAAGAGTATTATGTTTGTGGTGGAAAGGAGACTAACTTCTCAAAATGTAGCACTTTGGAGTAATCAACCTCCATCCTAACTATGACTGAGAATATTGGGCAGGTCACGTGGACATTGGTTGTTACGAACATTGCACCTTGTTTATAGAGTTCTTTATAGTGTGCAAAGTGCTTTCCCATATATTTTTTCACTTGGATGATCTAAGCATCTTTGTTTCTATGATTTCAGAAGTTGATTAATTATCTTTAGCAGATTTTTCTCACCAGATCATCTTCTTCTGTCACTCAACCAAGCAGGTCTCAGCATTCCCCTGTCACAAGGGATGCAGGCTTATTTTAATAACAATGGAGGCCAAACCTAATTAGACAAAAAAAAAAAATCCCTTGCCAATTCATGCAGTTCATTTTGAGCCAAACATCTGCAGCCTGAGTTTCTTTGAATGACAGTATGCCCCATTCTCTGGGTATCTGAGAGGTGAAACAGTGTCTTTCACAGGTATAAATAATATGTGGGAACACACTATGCAAGCTACTGGAAAGACTTAGGAAGAAAAGTCCCATTGAGTAACGTACTGTGCAAGGCTAAGGTGAACAAGATAAGGTCTCCCTGTTTTAAGTTTTATTATTTAATAATAATAGATAATAATATCTATTAATATGTTATATATTAATAGATATAATATCTATTTTAGATAATATCTATAATAATAGTTTATTGTTATTTGAAATAATAGGCCAACAGATCAGGAAATGGCTGCCATTGAAAGCGGTGTTTTTTGTACTCCCAGATCCCAAAAAAGGTGGCACGCCACATCATGCAGGGCTGAGGGAGTAGCCCCAGGTCCCTTAAGAGGCAGAGGGAGGGGAACTGTGGACAAGAACCTTTACTGTGGCTTGCAGAGGAAGCAAGGGTGAGGCTGGGTGAGCAGCTTAGGACTGGCTGTCTTGGATAACTTCAGCAGACTATGGGGCATAGGAGCTGACCCTGTGTGTCTGGGATGACTGTAATCCCTGGGTTTATTAAACAGTAGATGCATAGACGTCCAGTACCTAGCTCTGCGTTGATTATGGCAGGTGGGCGGTGACTCAGGGTGTAAGATCCCAACAAGGGAGGTGGTGGGACAGAGGAGGGGTTGGGCTCCAGATTGGTTGGTTTGCATTGGAAAGGTGCCCTCCCAGGCCGGTGGTTTACTGTCTCTAGGAATCTGCTAACCCTGAGAGAAGCTGCCCCTCCAAAGTCAGCAAGCCCCCAGATGTCAAAGCATCAGATAAAAGAAAAGGCATGGTTAGTGCACACCACCCGAGGGCCTCCACTCTAGTGTGGCCGGCAGCCAAGGAAGCTGAAGCCCGAACCAGATCTCGAGACCTTGGTTCCTTCAACTGTAAGAGGATGAGTTTGGACTAGGTGAATGACAGCTCTCCTTTCATGTCCCCTATCTGTGACCCCATGCAATAACTAAAGATGAAAAGGTGACCAATGCTGTAGCGAAACGCTATGGGAGGAGAAGGGAAAGGTGGCTGAGAAGTGAAAATTGGGTTTTGAGCGGAAGCATAGGTGTTGGGCTTGGAGTTTGGCATGGGGTTGGGCTTGGGAAGGTGATGGAACAGTTGGCTGGTGAGGGAAAACGGGGGCGGGGAGGCACCAGGTGGAAGACAAGAATCTGAGCAGAGGTTCTCAAGCGGAGGTAATTCTGCCTGCCTGCCCCAGGGGACACATGGAGGCATTTTTGGTTGTCACAGTTTGCGGGGTGTGGGGAGGGTTGCTCCTGCCTTAGAGCAGGTAGAGGCCAGGGCTGCAGTGCCCAGTTAGCTGCCCCGACACCCGACACCAACCTGAAACATCAGCAGAGCTGAGGTCGAGAAAGCCAGGGTTAAGGAAGTTTTAGAATGAAGCCCCGGGGAAGGGACAGGCTACCCACTCCAGTATTCTGGCCTGGAAAATCCCAGGGACTGTACAGTCCGTGGGGGGTCGCAAAGAGTCAGACAGAACTGAGCGACTTTCACTTACTTTCTTAGTATGAAAAAGTGCCTGGTTTGTGGCACCGCAGTCAGCAGGCCTGAGTGCTCCTCAGAACCCGGCCTGGAGGCAAGAGAAGAGAAAGATGGTAGGAGGCAGTTGTACTCAGCATCGCATCCTCTCCAAACCCCTGGTTACAGTAAACCAGATAGATACCCAAATGCAGGGTTCCCCTCACCTGGAGCCCTCTCATAGTCCAAGAAGGACACTGGAGAGAGTTTGTTGAGCTCTGCTGTTTGAATAAGCAGAATTTAAAATTTTTATGAAGTCAAATCTGTCTGCATTCCCTCTTAGGGTTTCTTCTTACACTTCTGAATTTTAGGAGTCCTTCAGATTCGCTCCTCATACCTCATCAGGATTTGATAAATATTCTCTTCCATCTTCATACCGATTTCATATGGGTTGCCTTCTTTAAATATTTAACTGTTTAATTCAGTCTTTTCCAGAGGTGCTACAAGGGTTCTTGGCGATAATGTCAGATGATTTTATGAATTCCATTGATAAATATTTTTGGGGGGTAATGGTTTTATGTTCTTTTCAAATGAATATATATTCATGATATGAAACCCATATTTTCACCGATGGTGTTGCTTAGGTTAAGAAGTTTTCAAAAGATGAGTCAATTTGAAAACTTAAGTATATAGTAGAATGGGTGATAAACAAAATATGGCAAACTGCTGATAGGAATAGGAGCATTATTATGGTCTGAGAAACACTAGGTAAATCCACTTGAAATTTATAAAAATCAGGAAACACTTAACCTGATTTCCCTCCAACTCACCTCCAGATTATTAATCAACTACTTCAAACCATTTATCCAATTTCTCATTGATAATTTTTAAAAGATAATACATCAGTTCTAGACAATCTTTTTGTTCCATTAACTTTTCATTAATCTTGAGCTATGACCACACTTTTAATTACTATTCTTGACTTAATATCTGGCCCAGCAACCCTTCCCTCCCGACAAGGAGTGCTGATTTTGAAAACAGGGGTCAGGGTCAGGGCATGGTGAAAGGTCAGTGACTTGTGGACAGCAGCATGCCCAGGAGAGCCCCTGGGCTCTGACCTAAGTATAATAGATTATGGTTACAAGCCGGAGCTGGCCGGGTAGTCCTAGACCCTTGAATTAGAAGTGTGAGTGCTCTGCCATCCCGAGGGGAAATGAAGAGAGACAAGAAAGAGATATTATGCATTGATTGCAATGTGAGGAACCAATGATACTCTATGCAATTAAAAACTAGACTGTGTGTGATGAAATCTGAGACCTGAAGAGATGCCTGCAAGGAGGCACAGGGTAAGTCATAGCACCCTTCCTGCTGCCGCTCATCTGGCTATGAGGCAGAATGATTCTTATTGCAAACAGTGTCGAAAAGACATTTCAGTCTATCAGGAGAACATAAACACACACACACTCACATACACACACACACAATGTTATATCTTCAAGTATGTGAATCCTAAAGAAATTTAGGATTTCTGGCTTCAAACTTAAAACCAGTGAGGCAATAGGCATTGGCTTCCCCCTCAGAGTTTCTATTAAATCACAAGGTTCTTTAAATACACAGTGATTTTGCAGTGATTTTAATTGTTTCTTTGAAGTATACCAGCACCTCGGCTGAAGGTCTAGATGGAACTTTTAAAAAATGAGAAGAGTATGAAAACCATCTCCTTAAACCACATACCCTACAAATCAGTGGGGAAAATTATTTAATTTAACCATTCGTCTTGATCTTGGGTGGCCTTGCTCTGCAACGGCTTGGGTTCCCAGCCAGAGATTGAGGCCAGGTCGTGGTGGTGAAGGAAATGACAACCCATTCCAGTAATCTTGCCTGGAGAATTCCATGGACAGAGGAGCCTGGCAGGCTACAGTCCATGGGGTTGCAAAGAGTCAGGCATGACTGAGCAACTGTCACTCACTCACTCATGACGGTGAAAGCACCAGATCCTAGCCACTAGACCAGTGGTCAGTGACCAGGGCCCTGGCCTTCAGCTTTGCAGAAAAGAATTCCCACGAAGATAAAAATAGTGAAGCAAGTCAAGTATTATATTAAGAAGACAAAGAGTTACAGTACATGCGGGCAGACACATGGGTGGACTCGGGGAGAAATAGAGTCGCTGAGCCACACCCTCGTGGCACTTTGAATTACTTCTGTGGGTCATTTCTTCTGGGTTTCCTTTGGCCAGTCATTATGATTTGCCTGGTTCTCAGTCTCTGTCTGACATACCTCAGGATCCTCCTGTGTGTGCGCATGCATCTCTTAGCCAAGATGGATTCTACCAAAAAGGCGTCTGGGTAGAACCTCCCTTACCGTGACTCCCCTTCGGCCTCCAAGGAGCCTTTTTTGTGCACGTGTGGTTGGGGAGGTCTCCTGACTTCAGGAATGAAACGTGTGGTCTGAGCAGGGCCCAGCCTCCTCCCTTAATTGTCCTGCTACACTCATCTTGGAGTTTCAGTCAATAGGGAATGAATCTCCAATAGCTTTGCCCTGGGTCGGGGAGGTCCATCTGCCTCCTGCCTCAGTCTCACATACAACTTTTAAAAACACACACAGAGCACAAAGTGGGCTGAATACCACGGCAGATAGACTCATCTCTCCCCTGACCCGGTGCAACTGGCAAAGTAGGGTGAAACTTCATGGCCCTATAGCCCCCACCCAGAACAGAGAATGTCACAGAACTGAAGACACGGTGGGACTGGAAAGGCCTTAAAGTGCTTTGACTCCCACAGCTTATCCTCCAGAGGAAGAAGCAAAGGACACTAATACTCACCCATCTCCTGCTCCCCTACAAAGTGACACTGCCATTATTTTTCCTGCCACCAAAAAGCAAATCATTTTCACCCTTGGTTGGAGGCACTGGTGGAATCAGTCTCGCTGCCTCTGTTGAACTTCTGAGATCTTAAGTTTGGAGACAATATGGTGGACAACAGCTCAGCACAAGTTGTTGTTGCTGTTGTTCAGTCGCTCAGCCGTGTCTGACTCTTTGTGACCCCATGGATTGCAGCACACCAGGCTTCCCTGTCCATCACCAACTCCTGGAGCATGCTCAGACTCACATCCATTGAGTCAGTGATGCCATCCAACCATCTCACCCTCTGTCGTCCTCTTCTCCCGCCTTCAATCTTTCCCAGCATCGGGTTCTTTTCCAGTGAGTCAGCTCTTTGCATCAGATGGCCAAAGTGTTGGAGCTTCAGCTTCAGCATCAGTCCTTCCAGTGAATATTCAGGGCATAATTCCTTTAGGATAGACTTGTTTGATCTCCTTGCTGTCCAAGGGAGTCTCAAGAGTCTTCTCCAACACCACAGCTCAAAAGCATCATTTCTTTGGCACTCAGCCTTCTTCATGATTCAATTCTCACATCTGTACATGACTGCTGGAAAAATCAGAGCCTTGACTATATGAACCTTTGTAGGCAAAGTGATGTCTCTGCTTTTTAATACAGGTTTTGTACAGGTTTTGTCATATCTTTTCCTCCAAGGAGCAAGAGTCTTTTAATTTCTTGGCTGAAGTCACTGTCCACAGTGATTTTAGAGCCCAAGAAAACAAGCTGCCACTATTTACACTTTTCCCCCATCTGTTTGCCATGAAGTGATGGGACTGGATGCCACGATCTTTGTTTTCAGGCCAACCTTTTCACTCTCGTCTTTCACTTTTATCAAGGTAAGTGAAAGCAAAAGACGAAGGGCAGATGCTGAGTCAGGCTAGAGTTAAGGCCGAGTCATGCTACAACAGGTGCTGAGTTGTGCTAAAGCATGCTAGCCTGTGGGGTTAACCAGAGGGGATGAATCCCAGAGGAGTCTGTCTCGAAGTCAGATAAAATTCTCAAGTGGAAACCTAGGTGGGAATTGAAACAGTGCTCAAGTGGGAGGCAGGAAAGGACCAGAGGTCAGCTTCCCCCTCAAAGACTTGGATTTGTGGCTAGATCAGGATGCTGTCCATTCTGGAGAAGCCGGGGCAATAATGCATCCTCCCTTTGTACTTCTCCAAGGTGGGCTGCAGGACTCTTGGCGACTGAAGAGGGCTTTGTAAAAAAGAGCTGGATTTATAAATAATGCATTTCCTTTGTCTTGCAGGAATTCTGGAGGCAGAGGTACAATCAGATCAGCTGTGAACAGCTTACATAGCAAATCTAATAGGTTTGTAAATTAGATTTTGTGTTCATTTGTTTTTGCTGTAAGGCAGCTATTAATCTGCTTCTCCTCTTTGCTGGATGGTGCCCTTCTTACTTAGCAAATAGATCTGTTTCGTTTCACTTTGGCTTTGCATTTCTCTAATCAGCGTGTGTGTGCGGGCGGGGGGAGGGGGCTGTTGATAGAAGAGCCCAGGAAATGGCCCCGGTCTAGAGGCTGGGAGATGGAAAATTCAAATGGGTAAGAGTCTTTCTGAAAAGGAGCCCACCCACTTGGAGGCACTTGAGCCACCAATGAGCTTATTCATAACTTGAATTTTTGCCAAATATTGGAGACTCTGAAAGGAATCAGGATTTTCACCCAATTTCATAGGGAGAGATAAAGATGGAAACTAGAGCACTCAGAAACTTTGTTGAGACCTCTTAAAAATATTTAGGAAGTCATCTCAGAACTGTTAACCTTGATTATTGAAAGTGCAGTGAAAGTCACTCAGTCATGTCTGACTGTTTGTGACCCCACAGACTATACAGTCCATGGAATTCTCCAGGCCAGAGTACTGGAGTGGGTAGCCTTTCCTTTCTCCAGGGGATCTTCCCAACCCAGGGATCGAACCCGGGTTTCCCACATTGCAGGTGGATTCTTTACCAGCTGAGCCACAAGGGAAGCCCATGATTACTGAAGGTGCACTCTAAATCTAAAAGAGTGTTTCCCCAAATGACAGTCTTTGGCCAGAGGACAGCTTGATGCTGGAGAGTGAGAAAATGCTTTACAAGCCAACAGACCCAGACTTGCCACTGGCTATGGTGGGACCATGCCTAGTCCCGATTCAGAGAATATCTTCCTCTTCCACACCCTCTTTCTGTAAATGGGGAAACTGAGGCTCAGAGTGATAAAGTAATTTGCCTGTAGTCTCACAGCTTGTGAAATCTCTCCACTACACCCTCTGCCTCTGTTCATGAAAAACAGCAAAAATTGCAAAGGGTCAGGTCTTCTGTTTCCTTTGATAGCTCCCTATAGGCCTGTCAGCTGGAGGAATACTCAAAACCCTTGAATTTTCCGTTCTCTGCCAAAGGTGCATATTTTTGAATCTCTGACAAGTAGTATCAGCCAGAGGAGTCAGAAGTTTGGGGAATGGAGGTATGTGGGGAGAAAGCAAGTCCCCCAAGTAAATTTCTTCTCTACCTACAAAAAGCAAAATAGAGCCCTGGGTTTAGACCTGTTAAAAGGATTTCATCTCTTTTAGCATGGCTGTTCCAAGGTAAATGCAGAGGACATAGATGTTTGGTTTGAATCCTTTCAAGCTCCAGACTTTGGCATCACAAATCCACTTGTCATTCTAACTGAGAGAATGTGCCGTCAGCACACACAAAAGGAACTTGCAATGTGACCCACAAGCACCACTGTGGTTCCTGTGCTGCCTTTAGAGATGTAATTGTAACCTGGTTTCTTAGAAACCCACTAGCATAGATTTCCAGCAGCTGAATTCAAGCAGGTCCTGTAATGCCTGAGTCAGGTGGGAAGATGATGGTACGCACCCAGAATTATGTATGAGTGGCCTCAGGCATTCAGAGCCAGCCAGCAACTTCATCCATCCAGGCTCCCCTAGGGTCAAATTCAAATTCAGCAAGCACTTATTTATTGAGCATCTGCTATGTTAGACCATTGGGGAATGCAGAAACGAGTGAGGAAGGTCCCCTGCTGCCAGTCTAGTGGGGAAGAGAAACAGAGCACGAATAACTCTGGAACAAGGCGGGTATTTGAAGAGGCATCTTACAAACAAGGGATAATGAGATAAGGCTACATCCCATTGCCCCAGTATGAGTTTTTGTTTTCCTCTTTATTAAGTTTGCAAACCATCTTATGATACGAAGTTGTTAATGCAAGTGCTCTGCAGAGTTTTGCAAAAGTGGCTTGAAGACGGATTACTATTCCGACAGTGACTGCTAAGCTTCACTCAGAGGAAACATTGTGGGTGGGAGAGGGGAGAAAGACAGTTTATCACCCCTTTCCTGTCTCCCAGAATATATGTAGGTTATACCTGAGGGAGAGAGTTGGTGCATTCTAGAAGATAAATAGACTTCCTTCCCTTCCCAGGTAATAACGGCAATTTTGCTCCTCCGAAGAAGTTTACATTCAAGCTCGTGCAAAAACAAACCTATTAGGCTTGTCATTGGCTTGCTAACAGATCATGTCTCCCCTCTTCCTCTTTTTTCCCCCCCACTTTCAGAGCTGAAGTTGTGATAAATGGCTCCTCATCGCCAGCTGTTGTTGACAGAAGTAATGAAACCATTAAGCACAACATCCAGCCAGCCTCGGCCAAATGGAGACACAACCAGACGCTCTCTCTGAGGATCAGGTAGTGGTAATTACCTCTAGGACAAGAGACAGACTTGGCCTTCTTCGGCACAAGCCAGCAAATTGCTGCTCTCCATCACCTAAGGAAGTCAGGATAGAAATAAAATGTTTACCTCCAGCTGAGGCAGGTTTCATCTCTAAGCGATCAATTGGAAATAAAAACCTAAGACAAGCCCGGCAGCCCAACATGTGTGTGCGGTGACTGGAGTGGGGAGGGGGCAGGAGCAGCCAGCTGAGGTCCTGGGTTTGGAAGGAGCGAGGCTCCGGATCAGTAGCAGAGAGAGCCTGGCAGGGGTAGGGGGGTGGGCATGGAGATCACAGATGGCTTCTTTCCAGAGGAGCCTGAAGCAGCAGTCCTTGCTGCTTCCATCCATCCCCAGCTTTCAGCGGTGAGGGTCTTCCCGTTCGCCTCTGGAGAGTTATCCCCTCCCGTGGTCCTTGGGTCAGCAAGCCCCTCCCTAATGACATGAAAATAAAAAGTCTCATCCTAGCAGCAGGTGACCCAGGAGCTGACGGGACGCCTAACCACAAAGGGAGGGTCTGTTTAACCAAAGACCAGCTCTTGTCTTGATCTTTAAAAAAAAAAAATGATTAATTTATTTATTTTTGGCTGTGCTGGGTCTTGCTCACTGCACAGAGCTTTTCTCCGGTCGCAGTGCGGGGGCTTCTCATTGCGGTCGATTCTCTTTCTCTCGTCGCGGAGCATGACCTCTAGGGCACGTGGGCTCAGTAGTCGCCGCGTGTGGGCTCAGTAGTCCCCGCGTGTGGGCTCAGTAGTCGTCCTGTGGGCTCAGTAGTGCCCGCGTGTGGGCTCAATGGTAGCCCCGTGTGGGCTCAGTAGTGCCCGCGTGCGGGCTCAGTAGTCGCCCTGTTTGGGCTCAGTAGTCCCCACGCGCGGGCTCAGTAGTCCCCACGCGCGGGCTCAGTAGTCCCCACGCGCGGGCTCAGTAGTCCCCATGCGCGGGCTCAGTAGTCCCCACGCGAGGGCTCAGTAGTCCCCACGCGCGGGCTCAGTAGTCCCCACGCGCGGGCTCAGTAGTCCCCATGCGCGGGCTCAGTAGTCCCCACGCACGGGCTCAGTAGTCGCCGTGTGTGGGCTCAGTAGTCGAGAGCCTGGGCTCAGTACTCGTGGTGCAGTCTCAGCTGCCCCTTGGCATGGGGAGTCATCCCGTATCTGGGATCAAACCCATGTCTCCTGTGGGTTCACCACCACTGGGCCCCCAGGGAAGCCCCTTTTGTCCTGACCTTTACAGAGTGATGTTTTCAGAGTGGTGTGGTCACCGTTGGGCGGTGGGAATGGGGAGCTGTGGCGGGGGGTTCCAGGGTCAGCACGGTGGCCACTTGGCTTTGACAGAGCCACAGTAGACCCGGCACAGACTGGTCAGTGTAGCCCAGCCATTCCCTTGCAGACGGTGTGCCGGGAGCTGACGTGAATCAGACATGCTCGCAGGAGACCCAAGCGTCACAGAGCTAGAGCGCGGCAGTGAGATGCTGGCAATGGGCAGTGTTACCTCATAGAAATAGGTGGGGAAAGCACTTCATTTTGCAAGGGGACTACGAGAGCCAGCCAGGAGAGAACTTGCCAGGAGCAGTGGGTTTTGAGGGATACTTGGCAGTTTGCCAGGCACGCCACGCTGCTGCCTAAAGTCTGGTGTCTGTGCTCAGCGTTGCTGGAGCACCCCTCAGGAGGAGGAGAGGAGGGGATGCTGGTGTGGGAGCCAGGACCAGGCAGGAAAGCTCTGACATCACGGGAAGAAGGCTGAGAACCGGGGGGTGGGGGCCTGGTAGTCAGCCTTGACCTTAGCCGCTGGAAGGGCCACCACGTGGAGTGGGGAGCTGCCGCCTTCAGGTGCCCCCACCCCCTGGTTCTTGAAGCTTGGCTTTGGGACCTGAGGAGGTGTGGGGAGTAGGAAGGATGAGCTGGGAGGGCTGGCAGCTGAGAAAGTGCCTGAAGGAGTGGACCCTTGTCACCTCCCTTCTGCCCCCCTCGTTCAGGGTCTCTTCTGAGGTCCCCGTGATGGGGGCCCCAGCCTTCATCTTACACCCCAACAGCTGCCAGCCTGCCCTTACTGACCCCTGGTCAGCAGTCCTGGGGAGCACTAGGCCTGAGGCTGCTGTAACAAATTTCCACCAACTTGATGCTTCAGAAAAAAGAAAATGCATTCTCTTACTGTTCTGGGGGCCCGAATTCTGAGCATGGCCTCTGAAGGCTCCAAAGGAGACTCTGTCTTCACCCCTTCCAGCTTCTGCTGAGTCCAGGTGCTCCCCATCGTGTGGCCGAGCCGCTCGTCTCTGCCCCGTCTTCACAGAGCCTTTCCCTCTGGGGCTGTGTGTCCCCTCTCCTGTCTCTGATAAGGGCACTTGCCATTGGATTTAGGCCCAGCGGGGTAATCAAGATGACCTCAAGATCCTTAATTTAATTACATTTGCAAAGATGCTATTTCCAAATATAGCACCTTGCCGTTCCCAAGGGTTAGGAAAGTGAAAGTGAAGTGAAAGTCGCTCAGTCGTGTCCGACTCTTTGTGGCCCCATGGACGATGCAATCCATAGAATTATTTAGACCAGAATACTGGAGTGGGTAGCTTTTCCCTTCTCCAGGGAATCTTCCCAACCCAGGATTGAACCCAGGTCTCCCACATGGCAGGTGGATTTTTTTGCCAGCTGAGCCACAAGGGAAGACCAAGAACACTGGAGTGGGTAGCCTAGCCCTTCTCTAGCAGATCTTTCCCACCTAGGAATCAAACCAGGGTCTCCTGCATTGCAGCCGGATTCTTTACAACTGAGCTAGTTAGGAGGTGGACATATATTTGGTCTGGGCTGTGTTGTGCTTAGTCATTCAGTTGTGTCTGACACTTTGCTGCCCCATGGACTGTAGCCTGCCAGGCTCCTCTGTCCATGGGGGTTTTCCAGGCAAGAATACTGGAGTGAGTTGTCATTTCCTTCTTCATGGGATCTTCCCAACCCAGGGATTGAACCCAGGTCTCCTGCATTGCAGGCGAATTTTTTGCCAGCTGAGCCACAAGGGAAGCCCAAGAATACTGGAGTGGGTAGCCTAGCCCTTCTCTAGCAGAACTTCCCAACCCAGGAATCGAACCAGGGTCTCCTGCATTGCAGGTGGATTCTTTACCAGCTGAACTACCCGGGAAGCCTCATATATTTGGGGGAGCTCCTATTCACCCCAGGCTTCCCTGGTGGCAGAATGATAAAGAATCTGCCTGCAGTTGAGGAGACCTGGATTCCAGTCCTGGGTGGGGAAGATCCCCTGGAGAAGGGAATGGCAATCCACTCCAGTATCCTTGCCTGGAAAATCTCATGGATAGGAGGCTGGTGAGCTACAGTCCATGAGGTCGCAGAGTCAGACATGACTGAGCAACTAATACTTTGACTTTCATTCATCCCAGTGTGGCTCAGTGGTAAAGAAACTGCCTGCCAATGCAATAAATGGAGGTTTGGTCCCTGGGTTGGGAAGATCCCCTGGAGTAGGAAGTGGCAACCCACTCCAGTATTCTTGCCTGGCAAATCCCATGGACAGAGGACCCTGGCAGGCTCCAGTCCACAGGGTCTCAAGAGTTGGGCACGACCGAGTGGCTGAGCAACATATGCGCAGCACCCGTGAATGAAAACTTTCTGCCAGAACAAGCCCACCTGTGATCCCCACTTGCCCTTTCTCCCACCACCGGGTAGAGAAAAGGATATCCCCACCCCTTTGGAGAAGAACAGACTGTGGCCTTCGTGGGGAGCCTGCAAGCACACAGCCACCTCAGCAGGAACAGCGTGCCTTCACCCAGCGGGGAAAAGGATCTCCTTCATCTTCCTTCAATTAGTCACCAACATTATTCATAATAAAGATTCTGTGAGTGATTTGGAATGCTGTTTAATAATTGGTAGTAATTTCTCATAATTAGTTAGAAATTAATTCAGGCACAGAGGAGTTTCTCTATGGGCTTTCTGGGGGCTCTTTGCTTTTAAATACTCTGGGGTAAGCAATTGCAAAGGTTTCAGCAATTTCCAAGCCGTATTAGTTTGTCAATTGCGTCATCTTTGGTAAAGGTTCAGTAAATAAAAACAATGCCTCTGTTTTCCATTAGGAGACAGAAATTATTCATCAAGGGTGGTTTTCCATGCATGAAAACACAAGATTCAGGTCATTAATAAGGCAAAACCAGTGGAAACAGAGCGTCATGCCCTGCCAAGCATTCTAGCCACCCTTGGACAATGCCAAAAGCTCCCAAACCTGGACCCACCTAAGAGTCCCCTGTGGAGCCTTTCAAAGCATGTTGAGACCCAGGCCATGCTGAGAATCAGGATTTCTCAGGCGTCAACCTGGACCTTCTGAATTCTTTATAGTTCCTCAAGGATTGAATGTGCACCTCACCAGGATACATCACAGGTTGTGACCATCTCAGAGCGCATAGACAGGGATCAGTGCTACCGTCTGTTCAATGGGGAAGCAACCTTGCAAATCCTTACATTTGCAAAATGTGATGGTCCTGTCCCTCTGGAGCTTGGTGGAAAAGAAGAACAGTCTCATCCTACCTGTTCTATATGGGGCTTGCTTGCTACAGGAAGTGAAGTTCATTCCAGCTGATCTGGGTACCAGGCTTCCTTCTCCTAATGACTTGAATCATTTCTAAAAACCTTTGAGGCAATGTATGTGTGTGTGTGTGAGTCACTCAGTCATGTCTGACTCTTTGCAACCCCATGGACTGTATAGCCTGCCAGGCTCCTCTGTCCATGGGATTCTCCAGGCAAGAATACTGGAGAGGGAAACCATTCCCTTCTCCAGGGCATCTTCCTGTCCCAGGGATGGAACCAAGGTCTCCTGCACTGCAGGTGGACTCTTTACCATCTGAGCCTCCAGGGAAGCCCTTGGGACATATACAGTTTTTACAACAAAATCTCCAGTTAGGATCCCCAGCCTCTTGGGATAAAATTCCCCAGGGGATTCTGAGAGGATTCCAGTCCCTTTTCAGACCGCATCCCATCCCATTTATGTGCTTTGCTAGATGATTCTGGAACTTTCCCCCAGAACTCACCCTGGAGCCAAGAGAGATGCCCTCTTGTTTTGTCTTCAACACAGAGCAGTGCTGCTCTGTGGGACCAGACCTCTCTGGGCTTCGCAAATCACAGTCAACAAACTCCAAGCTAATAGCGGCGAGGAGGGCCAGAAAGCGCACAACCCGGGAAGGACCAGCGCACAGGCTTCAGGCCGTGTTCTCGGGCCCACCGAGGGGGAGTGTTGACACACCACCACTGCACCCAAACAAGGCTGCCAGGGAGGAAAATGGGCTCTGAGGAAGAAGGGACAGGGGTCATCTCGGTTTCCTATTCCTAATTCAGGACTGCTTGTCAGATGGTGACCCTGAATCCCGCTCAGAGAAGGGCGTCTGACATAGGATGACTACAGTCTGGGTTTGCCCAAGATTCAGGGACACAGTTTGCCCCTGGGGCACAGAGCTTTCAGTCTAAGACCGTGCTTTCCTAGACAAACCAGCTCGATGGGTCACCCTTCCTTCCAGGTCCCTCCGTGATGAACTCGCATTGAGTCCTAAAGACGTCATTTCCCAGGGCAGGTGTCTTGTCTCTTAGAAAGGGGGTGTGAGCACAGCCACCAGATGGGCCTCTGGGCCATTTTGCCGGCCTCTGCCTGGAACCCATTCTCAGAGGGCATCTGACCTCTCACTTCACCTGGGTTCGGGTCTGCGGCAGTTCTGCAGAGTGACGGAGGAGAGGAAAAGCCAGGCGGGCAAAAGGCAGTTAGCAACAGCAGACTTTTTTCTCATGTGTGTTTGGCTTTTGCAGGAAGCAAATCTTAAAGTTCTTGGATGCTGAAAAGGACATTTCTGTCCTCAAGGGGACCCTGAAACCTGGAGACATTATTCATTACATCTTCGACCGAGACAGCACAATGAACGTGTCCCAGAACCTCTACGAGCTTCTCCCCAGAACGTCTCCACTGAAAAACAAGCACTTTGGGACGTGTGCCATCGTGGGCAACTCTGGGGTCTTGCTGAACAGCGGCTGCGGGCAGGAGATTGACACCCACAGCTTCGTCATCAGGTAATCGCAATAGCTACTCTGGATCCAGAGTGGCAGGCACTGCCAGTTATCCCAAGAGGCTGAAACAAGGCTGGGTGGCTTAGATCCCTGTGCATTAGAATTCCTCGGGTAGCCTTGAAAAGTCCCAAAGTCCAGGCTGTGCCCCAGACCATTTAAATCCATCTGAAGGGTCAGAGCCCAGGGAGCCTGAGGGCTTCTGACGTACAACCAAGATTGAGTATCGCTGATCTAGAACAGAAGCAGGCAGACTCTGTCCCACGGCCTGTTTTTATCAATAAAGTTTTATTGAAACAACAGCCAAGCTCATTCATTCTCGTATCCTCAATGGCTGCTTTCTCACGGCAGTGGATTAGTTGGGCAGAGTTGAAGAATCAAAACAGAGAGAGCATACAGCCCACAAGCCTAAAATAATATCTGGCCTTTTACAGAAAACTTTGCTGACCCCTGGATAGAACCCAGGACAAAAAGTCAGTTAAAAAAAATAGTCTCTTGGCCAGTTTTTGGTCCAAGATTATAAAACTCTTTTAAGGTGTATTCTGCTAGTGTCTTTATTACCCTGTAGACAAAACCTAGGGAGTGAGGGGGCAACAAGGCTGGGTGGCTTAGATCCCTGTGCATCAGAATTGCTCAGGTAGCCTTGACCATTCTTCTCTCCAAAGTGTCAGCTCTCATTTCCCAGTCACCTGGGGACACATTTGGCCCTGACATCTGACCCCCCACCCCAACCCAGACAGACTCAGAAACAAGGCCTTGCTGTCCCCTGATCAAAAGCAGGGCACACAGAGCCTCGAATTTCATCCCAAACACACCCCAGCCCTGGCGGAACCGCATCTCACGTTTCTATTGGGACCGTCTTGATGCAAAGAGAGCCTTGTCCTCGGCTTTGGGAAGCGGCCTTATCACAGAGCTCCCTGGACCTCAGGACGTGGGACTAGATGGTGTACTGACTCCTGTGTCCGCTGTGATGGACGAGCCTCCACAGCCCAGCAACCTCCCGTGTTTTAATTTGTTGTCCTCTGCCTGGTTCTGTCTGTGCCTGGTGTCCCCACTGGCTCAGTCTCTTTTTTTCAAAGCCCTGGAGTCTTAAGATTGGAGACAGAGGGGAGACGGGGAGGGAAGTGGCAGGTTTGTCTGATTAGAAGCCAGAGAAGAGGTGAGGGTAGGTGAAAGTGTTAGTCGCTCAGTTGTGTCCGACTCTTTTTTGACCCTGTATGGACTGTAGCCCGCCAGGCCCTTCTGTCCATGGGATTCTCCAGGCAAGAATACTGGAGTGGGTTGCCGTGCCCTCCTCCAGGGGATCTTCCCAACCCAGGGATTAAACCTGGGTCTCCTGCATTGCAGGCAGATTGTTTACCACCTGAGCCACCAGGGAAGGCCTTGGTAGGAAGAATATTAAAGATGCAAAGGGTCCAGTCACCTCCTGGGGACCAGGGCAGAGGTGGCTTGATTTTCATGGTGATCTTTCTTTGCTCCACCCAGCCTCACCCCAAGATTTCCAGAGGCCACGGCAGGTTCTAGTCAACATTTTGTTTGTTTATTTTGGACACTTGCACAGAGAGATGAGCAGCGTGGTGTCTGGAGTCTGGTCTTGGCTCTGCTATCCTTTTGTCGCTTGACTCAGAGTGTGTCACTCCCCTTTCTGGGCCTCAGTTTCATCATCTGTAAAATGGGTATTTGGGCTGGTGGTCTCTGAACTTCAACGAGCATATGAACCACCTGAGCTTATCAAGAGGCAGGGTCATCAGGGCTGGGGTGAGGCCTGACTAATGCCCTTGTGCTGATGCGTGGACCACACTTGGAGAGACTCGGCCACAGCCTGCTTTGCCTCTTCTGGGACCCACATCCACAGCAGTCTACACACACTTAGAAAAGAGGGAGCCACTTGGGGCAACGTGTGGTTGTCCTTTGACCTTGACTCCTTGGCTCTTGCAGATCTGTGTGTCTGTGGGGCAGACTTGTGAGATCTTTAGGGACAAAAGTCAGACGGCCCGGCTGTGTACACACCCCCATTTGATGCCAGATGCCAGTACCCCTGACATACAGGCCCTTTGCCATCTCACCCTGCTTGCTTCTCCAGCCTCACCCCCACTGCACAATATGCCCCTCTCAGACCAGATCACCAGCCCTCCCATACGTACCAGCACAGGTCCACACCTCTATGCCCCAGGAATACATTCACTGGGGCTAAAATGCCACAGTGTGATGTTTTCTAAGCTGCCCGGTTATAAGACTCAGCTGAAAAGCTTGTAAAAATAACTATCAATTCCTCAACTCGCCTGCTGAATCCAGATCTCCAGGTGAGGGACCTGGGGAGTCTGTATTTTTAACCAGTGCCTGAGGTGATTCTCCAGCTTTTGCAAGCTGGAGAAACACTCTCCTGAGGAGCCTCATCCACAAACGGGCTTCTTCTCTTCCATCCTCCTAGACTTCCCGCACGGTTACCCCCTCCAGAAGACCACCTGAAGCGCCTCCTCCCTGAGAGGATGCTGGTAACTGAACATGTACTGAGCTCTCCCTGTGGTCCAGCAGCTTTCTAAGTACTGTGGGTGTCTGGGGACTGCTTTCATCCCTGGGAGGGGGCCCTGCTGTGCTCTCCATCACAGAAGCTGTTGTGGCTGTTCCTTAGCCAGCGGGGAAGCTCTCAGAAAGCACAGAGAGGATGAACAGGTTACCTGGAGTCACACAGGTAGAACGCACTAAGTCGCTTCAGTTGTGCCTGACTCTGGGTGACTTTATGGACTGTAGGCTAGCCCACCAGGCTCCTCCATCCATAGGATTCTCCAGGCAAAAATACCAGAGTGGGTTGTCGTTTCCTCCTCCAGGGGATCTTCCCGACCCGGGGACTGAACCTGCATCTCTTACGTCTCCTGCCCTAGGAGGCAGGTTCTTTACGACTAGCGCCACCTGGGAAGCCCAGGTAGAAAGTGTCAGAGCTGAATTCTGAACCCAGGAGTGTGTCTTTGGAGCCCAGGCTCTGTCACCTGATGTGAGCTGGTCACACTTGCCTATAACATGGTCACCATGTGGGCTGAGGGCTCTTCTCCAAGATCCTGAGCACCAGAAGGCAGGCGCTATACCACTCCTGGGCCCAGCAAGTTTCTATGAATGTGCTAGAGAGAGAGCATGCTCAATCGTGTCTAACTCTTTGCGAGCCCATGGACTATAGCCCACCAGGCCCCTCTGTCTGTGGGATTCTCCAGACAAGAATACTGGAGTGGGTTGCCATTTCCTCCTCCAGGAGATCTTCCCAAACCAGGGATCAAACTCGCGTCTCCTGCGTCTCCTGCATTGGCAGGAGGACTCTTCCACTGCTGAGCCACCTGGGAAGCCCACGAGTATGCTAAGGACCCGATAAATATACGTAGCAGGAGATCTTCTTCATAGCAGGAACAGGAACGCCAGAAGGGACCAGGAAGTGCAGGAAGATGCCCTGGGTCTTTGTCTGGGGATGAGGAGGAAGCCAAGAGCGTGAAGGATGGATAAAGTGAAGGATACGCAGTGGTGCCTCAGCTTTCCGCGAAGGATCATTCATTGCCGCCTTTCTCTCCGGCAGGTGCAACCTGGCCCCCGTGCAGGAGTATGCCCGGGATGTGGGGCTCAAGACCGACCTGGTGACCATGAACCCCTCCGTCGTCCAGCGGGCCTTCGAGGACTTGGTCAACGCCACATGGCGGGAGAAGCTGCTGCAGCGGCTGCACAGCCTCAACGGCAGTATCCTGTGGATCCCCGCCTTCATGGCCAGGGGTGGCAAGCAGCGGGTCGAGTGGGTCAACGAGCTCATCTTGAAGCACCACGTCAACGTGCGGACTGCATACCCTTCTCTGCGCCTGCTGCACGCGGTCCGCGGGTGAGCGGCCCCGGGGTGCGGGAGGGGTGGGGGGGCGTATTCCTTTCCCAGCTGCGTCTGCAGCCCCCACTCACTAGTTGTCTAATTTCGGCAAGTTGCCTGGCCTCTCTGAGCCTCGTGCCCTGGAGAAGTGGGTCGGCAGATGGGCAGCATGTGGAATGCTGGTGTTGACCGAGGGGTATTGCTTGCCCAGAGCGCTGTGTGGAGAATGACCCTCCAACTGCTGTTGAGCGGGAAAGGAACCATAAGGGGGCAGGAACAGAAGCAGGACTATTTGTCAGGAATCTCTTGCAGGAGTCCAGGCTGGGACTTACCGTGGTTTAGACTGGGATGGTGGGCGTGAATGTGCCACAGTGTGGCCTGATTTGCTAGAACATTTGCAGTAGTATCTAAGTGTTAGTCGCTCAGTCATGTCCAACTCTTTTGAGAAAGCCACAGACTGTAGCCCGCCAGGCTCCTCTGTCCGTGGGATTTCCCAGGCAAGAATACTGGAGTGGGTTGCCATGCCCTTCTCCAGGGCATCTTCCCAACCCAGGGATAGAGCCTGGGTCTCCTGCATTGCAGGCAGATTCTTTGCTGTCTGAGCCACCCGGGAAGCCATTTGGGAGTAGACGCAGTAGGACTTGCCAATGGATTCTGTTTAAGGACCTCAAGGGGTAAGAGAAAGAGAAAAACCCAAGGCGACTTGTCAAGATTAGAGGTAGAGCAGATGCTTGGTCGATGGTGTCATTTTCTGTGATGGGAGAATTTGGGGGAAGTTTGTGTGTGTTTTGGCATGTTGAGAAACAGAGCTCTTTCTCAGACATGTTAAGTATGAGATGTCTGTTACAAATGTACCCCGCCACAGTCCTGCCCCCAATCTGGGTCCTGCATATAATGATTCGTCCAGTCCCCTGGCAGCTCGCAGTCTTCCTCTGGTGTGGTAAGACAGTTTCCAAGGGGTATAGGGATGATCTTCACTTGGGCCTTAGCCTCACTTGGTGTGACCTGGGAAGCCCTCTGAACCGCCCAGAAAGGACTCATGGTATTCTCATAAAGGTGACCCCTCGAGGCACCTGAGCCTGTGACCCACACTGGTCTCATTAGAGTAGGTATCAGTACAGAAATGCATTGCCCCAAGAAAGACCCAGAGAAACACGCAGTGAGAGACACTCGTGGCTGATGGAGCAGAGTGATACTTGCATGGACCAGGGCTCACTAGCCACGTCCCTCATCCTGGAGGCTGACCTGTCAAGCCTCCCTTTAGCGCCCACTTCACCCCCCTACAGGGAGCTGCCCTGGTGGCTCAGACAGGAAAGAGTCATCCTGCAATGCAGGAGGCCTAGGCTCAATCTCTGGGTCGGGAAGATCCCCTGGAGAAGGGAGTGGCAACCCACTCCAGTATTCTTCCCAGGAGAATTCCATGGACAGAGGAGCCTAGCGGGCTACAGTCCATGAGGTCACAAAGGGCCAGACACGACCGAGCAACTTTCAGCTCAGCTCATCCCCTCCCAGAGCGGGGCTGTTGCAGCATCCCGAACTCATCAGTTCAGTCTCCATGCCTTTAACATCATTTCTTCCTGGAAGGAGGTCTTTATGTGATTTGGAGGTCAGAGGATATAAGGGAAGGAGATGAACTGCCTTTTGGTAAAGAGAGAAAAAGTCCCTTGGCTGGGGAATGGGCAACCACCTGGAAGAAATGATGCAGCCAGAGCTATTTCCAGCTATAATTGACTCACTTTCACCTGTCAAAATAGCATTAAGAGCCAGTAATAAACCCTTTAAACAAACAGGCTGTTAATCCTGAGATTGCCACGTCTTCCTTTGCAGGAACTCCCAGGAGGAAATACTGCAGGAGACAAATGGGGAGGGCTTCTCCTTTTAGCAAGCGGAGGAGGTGGGGGATGAGGGCTCCAGGGGCTTGGGACTGATTTCTGCCAAGGACCCCCTCCCTCTGTGGGGACTCTGGGCCTTGTAGGGTTTGTGTCCAGGAGGGATCGTTGAGAAGATGAACAGTGTCTGTATTGAGAGGAAGGGCTTGCCTCTGTCTTGATGGGAGCTCATCTGGTGTTTACTGCAAGAAGCATGGGCTGATAAGGGGCACAGAACAAACGCGTCTGAGAAAAGACCAAGCGGTCATAGAGAAGAAGGCTGAGGAGAAAGCTGGCTAAGAGGCGATCTGGCCTAGCATCAGAACCGTGGGTTTGGGAGGTAGGGACACATGGGTTCACATCCCAGCTCGGTTACTCCCTTAGTTGTGTAACAAGCTCAGCCAGGTGGCTTGTCTCGCAAGCCCCGCTTTCTCTCTGTATCCACTGGCGAGCAGTGGCTGTGACAGAAGGTCCCGTCATCGGTACAGGGTGTCCTGTGCCGACACAGGGGAGACAGGCAGCCAGGCACGGCTGCTGTGACCCCAGCAGCTGCCTCCAACCGCCGGCCGAGGGAGTGGACTTGTTCTGTAGGCTCACGAGGTAGAATCAGGATCAGAGGGTGAAACCACAGAAAGGAAAGTACATTTAGGCTCTGTTTGATCAAGGTTTCTAAAGAACAATGGACCAAGTCAAATTCACCTGTCAGGAGCTCTTCACCTCAAAGTTCCAAGATGGACTATAGTTTGCAGAATAATCTCATTTCCTTATTAAAAGTCTATGAGGTTTTTAATCCAGTCTCACCCCTGTTTATGAGGTGGGACCGGATAAACACTATTTATTATGATAAAATATACACCACATGAAACTTAACCACTTTAACCATTTTTACAGTTACTGTAAAGTTCAGTACAGTTCAGTAGTGTCCAGCATATTAGATTGTTGTGAAACAGATCTCCAGAACTTTTTAATCTTTCAAATCCAAAATTCTGTACGCATTAAACATAAGTCCCCTTTTCCTCATAAATCCAAGCTCTGGTGACCACCATTCTACTTCAATGTCTATAAATTTGGCTAATTTAGATGCCTCATATGTGTAAGTTGCTCCGTTGTGTCTGACTCTTTGTGACCCTGTGAACTGTATCCACCAGGTTCCTCTGTCCATGGAATTCTCCAGGCTAGAATATTGGAGTGGGTAGCCACTTCCTTCTCTAGGGGATCTTCCCGACCCAGGGATCGAACCCGGGTCTCCTACATCGCAGGCAGATTCTTTACCATCTGAGCCACCAGGGAAGCCCATTAGTTCCCCTAAAAGATACTTCACATAAGTAAAGTAATAGAGTGTCTTCTTTGTGACTGGCTTGTTTTGTTTAATGTGATGTCCTCAGGGTCCATCCATGTTGCAGCATGTGTCAGAATTTCCTCAGTTTTGCAGGCTGAATAGCATTCTATTGTATACAGATGTCATGTTTGGTTTGCCCTTTCATCCATCAATGGACATTTAGATTGTTTTTACCTCTTGACTCTTGGGAATAGTGTTGCTATGAAGATGAGTGTGCAAATATCTCTTTGAGAACCTGCTTTCTGTTCTTTTGGATATACACTCAGAAATGGAATTCTTGGATTATGCAGTGGTTCTATTTTTTATTTTTTTAGGACCCTCTATAGTTTTCCACAGTGGCAGCACCATTTTACAGCCCACCAACAGTATACAAGAGTTCCAGTTTCTCCACATTCATACCAACATTTGCTGTTTGATTTCTCCACATCCTTACCAACATTTGTTATTTTGTTTTTTGAGAGTATCCCATTTTAACCATTTTAAAGTGTACAGTTCATTTAGAAGAAATTCACTATCACAGAAAAACATAGACGAATCTCTATAATCTTGGGTTTGGCAATGGTTTCCTAACTATGACTTGAAAAGAACAGGCAACAACAACAATAATACAATAAATAAAAATGGACTTTGTCAAAATTAAAACTCTGTGTGTGCCAGAAAAACAATACATCAAGAGAGTTAAAAGACAAACCATAGAATAAATATTTGCAAATCATGCATCTACCAAGGGATTAACATCCAGAATATATAGAGACCTCCAATAACTCAACAACAAAAAAACCAAACAACTCACTTCAACAATGGCCAAAGATTTGAATAGACATTTCTCCAAAGAAGATATACAAGGGACCAATAAGCACATGAAAAGGTGCTCAACATCACTAATCACTAGGGAAATATAAGTGAAAACCACAATGCCTTGCCACTTCACACCCACTAGGATAGCTGTTATCAAAGCAGTGGGAAATAACAAGTGCGAGGAAATTGGCATCCTCGTGCTTGCTGATGGGACTGTCAAGTGGGAATTGACTCTGAGACACCCTGTGCCTCTGTTTTACAAATGAGGAACCCGATGCCCAGACAAGCTTTGTGACTTGTATGAGGTCACCCAGCCAGTGAGAATCACAGCCCTGTGCTGAGCCACGGCTCACTTTAATGCAGTGTCCCAGGTGCAGCAGAGATTCACATCCACCCACTTCTGTATTGGGGTGCACTCTGAGTTCAGGGGGCTGGGAGCTGCTGCACTGCACAAGTGGTCTTCGCAAACCGCAGTGAGGAGCAGCGTATCAAGACTCCACATGCACAGCACCATTGTCCCAGACACAGGGCAGCTTCCCCACCAGGCAGAACAAACAGGAAGGTCAGCACACCTCGAAACAAACGCATGAGATAGAGTCTGTTTCCAGACCCGTTTTACTCATAAGGAAACAGGTTCAGGAATGCTATGAGAGAGAATCACCCGAGCTCACTCAGATGGGCAGGAAGGGGATCGATCAGAATCCACAATAGAGGTTAATGTTCTCTGCTCCTCCCACCGCCACCCTGTTCCCATGTCCTTGACATACAGACTGATCTCTGTCTGTTGACCACTGATGCCCCATGGTCACTGATTGACTACCAGCCTCCTGTCCTGCCAACTGTCCCATTTTTTTACCTGTGACTTGCATGAAGTCAGGGGCTTCCCAGGTGGTTCAGTGGTAAAGAATCCGCCTGCCAATGTGGGAGACGTAGGAGATGCAGGTTCAATCCCTGGGTCGGGAAGATCCCCTAGAGGAGGGCATGGAAACCCACCCACTCTGGTATTCTTGCCTGGAGAATTCCATGGACAGAGAGGAGCCTGGTGGGCTACAATCCACGGGGTTGCAAAGAGTCAAACAAGACCCAGCAACTAAACAACAGCACAGACGCACTTGAAGGCGTCAGTTGTCTGATTAGCAAATTCACAGGTGGTGTGACTTTGGGGGAATTCCCAATACATGGGTCCTCAGCATTGAATCCAAATTTCTCTTGTCAGGCTGAAGTGAAAGTGTCAGTCACTCAGTCATGTCCGACTCTTTGCAACCCCGTGGACTATAGCCCACCAGGTTCCTCTGTCAGTGAAAATCATCTCCAGGCAAGAACACTGGAGTAGGTAGCCATTCCCTTCTCCAGGGGATCTTCCCAATCCAGGGATCGAACTTGGGTCTCCCACATCTCAGGAGAATTCTTTCCCATCTGAGCCATGACGGAAACCCTTGTCAGGCTGAAACAATGAGCCAGTCTAAGAGGAAGACATTTCATATGAATGAATGAATTCAAGACTCTCTACTTGGGTTCCAAACGACTGTATGGGTACAGGGGGATTGGCAGTACAAACCATCGGCAGAGGTGTGGTCGCCCAAAGGGATAACATGATCTTAACAGTACATGTCCTTAGCAATGGATGGATGGAGAACATCTTTGACAGTCAGAGAGTTCAGTTACGGCTTGGCCAAATCCCACTCAGAGAACCTCATTCAGTTCTGGGTACCAGGCTGGAGAGGGGCCACAGTGGCAAAGAAATTCAAAAGGTGAAAGGATTTGGAAAGAGAAGTCTCCAAGGAACATGACAGCAGTTTTTCTTCATTCAGCAAATACTTACAGACACCTTGAGGGTTCCAGGCCTGTGCTGGGGAAACACAAAAATCATTAAATGAAGGCTCCTGCCTTGAAAGAGTCACTGATTTGGGCTGTGAGGCTGCAGGTGTACAGTGAGTTCTGGGAAAGAATCTATAGCAGCAGTCCCCAGCCCTTTTTGGTGTGCGTGCATGCTAAGTCACTTCAGTCGGGTCCGACTCTGTGTGACCTTATGGACTGTAGCCCGCCAGGTTCCTCTGTCCATGGGATTCTCCAGGCAAGAATACTGGAGTAGGTTGTTATGCCCTCCTCCAGGGGATCTTCCCGACCCAGGAATCAAACCCACGTATCTTATGTCTACCTGCATTGGCAGGCTGGTTATTCACCAAGCACTACCTGGGAAGCCCAACCTTTTCGGCACCAGGGACCAATTTCATGGAAGACAATATTTTTCACTGGCTAAGGGATGGTTTTATTCTAGCACATTACATTAATTGTGCACTTTAAGGCTGCCACTGATCTTACAGGAGGTACCAGTCCATGACCTAGAGGCTGGGGACCCCTGATCTAGAGTGAGTCCGGTTTCCTATGGACACTGGGAAGAACATTCCATCAAATACGATCATCTGAAATGATGGTTGCCTCTTAAGAACGGATGAATTCTGCATTCTTGGAGATGTCCAGTCTGCAAGGCCTGCCCCTTCCTGGGCTGTGGAAAGGGAAATCCATATTATACAGCGAGTGTGTTAATTTGCAAGGGCTCCTGTAACAGAGCACCACAGGGCAGGTGACCTAAAGAACAGAAATGTGTTGCCCTACAGTTTGGAAGCTAGAAATTCTTCTGGGGGCTTTGAGGGAAGACTCTGTCCCACGTGTCTCTCTGTGGCTTATAGATGGCTGTCTTCATCATCCTTCCTGTGTGTCTGTCTCCAGCTTTAAGGACATCAGTTGGATTAGATTAGAACTCAGTCTCATAACCTCACTCTAAGTTGGTTATCTCTGTAAAGACTTTTATCTCCAAAGGTCACATTCTGAAGTACTGGGAGATATCACTTCAGCATACGAGTTGTTTTTTTTTTTTTAATAGTTTTTTTTTTTAGATTTTTTTTTAATGTGGACCATTTTTAAAGTATTGAATTTGTTACAATACCGTTTCTGTTTTATGCTTTGCTTTCTTTGGCCACAAGGCATGTGGTAGTGGTTTGCCCCAGTCTCCTCCAGCGAACACGGATATGGAACGTGAAAGTGTGTTCCATGGTGGAAGTTTAGTCGCTAAGTTGTATCCAGCTCTTTACCACCCCTGTTTGGACTGTACCCTCCAGGCTTCTCTGTCCATAGGATTTCGCCAGGCAAGAATACTGGAGTGAGTTGCCATTTCCTTCTGTGGATCTTCCCAACCCAGCGATCAAACCTGGGTCTCCTGCATTACAGGCAGTTTCTTTACCAGCTGAGCCACCAGGGAAGCTCATGGTGGTGTCACCTAAAGAAAGGGAGGAAGGACTGGAGTGTTAAAGCACGATGGCATTTGGTCATTTTTAATGGATTGTCCCCATTTTTTTTTTTAATAGCAGGTACATAGTCCAAAGAAAAAGTCAAATAGTACAGAAGGATTTCAAGTGAAGAATGAGCCCTTCTCCACAGAGACAGCCTGTTAAACTGGTTTTTCTATGTGTAACCTTCCAGAGATATCCACTTTCACACCTTAGGGAGCATGTTTTAAGCACTGCATTTGCTAAATTCTGAAAATTATTCCATACCGACATGCACCACTTCATCCTGCTTCACAGCTGCCTAACAGTCCACCATATCTGGACCATAATATCTGTAAGCAGAATGCATCAGTGGGCATCACAGGCTTTTCCAGTCTTCTGCTGGTATCATCATTATTACAGAGATCATCCAAGTCTGAGATCTACACATATGTGTGTGTATGTAGGCTTGCTTTTCAGATGCGCTGTTGCTACAAAGAGATGGTTCTGCTACACACATTGTGAGTTTTCCTAGAGACTGCCAAATTGCCCAACCTGGAGGTAAGTACCAATTTACACTCCCACATATGATTGTTGAAAATACCTGTTTTCCCTTAACCTCGCCAACATGACATATTATTAATACCTGCTATCTCTGCCAATCTGGTGAAAAAATGACATCTGACTGTTGTGTGAAATTGGATTCCTTCCATTGTGAGTGAGGTTAAATATATAAATATATATTTTCTGTTTGGAGTGGCATCAGTTTAGATTCTTGGGAAGGCAATGGCACCCCACTCCAGTACTCTTGCCTGGAAAATCCCATGGACGGAGGAGCCTGGTAGGCTGCAGTCCATGGGGTCCCGAAGAGTCGGACATGACTGAGCGACTTCCCTTTCACTTTTCACTTTCATGCACTAGAGAAGGAAATGGCAACCCACGCCAGTGTTCTTGCCTGGAGAATCCCAGGGACGGGGGAGCCTGGTGGGCTGCCGTCTCTGGGGTCGCACAGAGTCGGACAACTGAAGCGACTCAGCAGCAGCAGCTTAGATGCTGGAATCTAGCCTGCAGGTGCCTTTTGTTTTGCTTGCTTTTGCTGTGCTGGGTCTGTGTCGCCACGTGGGCTTGTCTGTAGTTGCAGCGGGTGGGGCTGCTCCCTAGTTGTGGCGCGCGGGCTTCTCGTTGCAGTGTGGCCGAGCACGGGCTCCAGGGCGTGCGGGCTTCAGCAGTTGCAGCATCTGGGCTCAGTAGTCGCGGCTCATGGGCTCTAGAGCACAGGCTCAGCAGTCGTGGCACACGGGTATAGCTGTGAGATCCAAGGCCTGTGAGGTCTTCCCGGAACAGTAATCAAGCCCGTATCTCCTGCATTGGCAGGCTGATTCTTTACCACTGAGCCACCAGCAAAGCCTTAGCCAGAAGGTTTAAACCCCCAGGAAATGGTTTTGCCAGGTCCTTGCATGGCCCCTAGGACAGATGCAATATCTGTGCGAGAGTGGCTGTCTTTTGACTCCCTGAGCAGGGAGCTCCTCGACCCGGATGTAGCAGGAAGAACCCCTTAAGTAACCAGCATCTTGTTCTCCCTCCTTTCTTTGGGCAACATACTGTCTAGGATGCTATAAGCCTACCTTTCACATGTGAGGATCCAGTGTCTGCCTAGAAGGGTTTAGGGTAAGGCTGGACTCCTTCACCTCTCCTGCCAGTTCCCCCAAAGGCAGACACTAGCCTCTACTTGCTCATCTTCACTCATTGCTTCATTAAATAAAGATTGTGAAGCACCCACTTTGTAGATGAGCTATACTAAGATCTGGGGTAATATGGAAGCAGAAAGTCAACCTATTGTCATAGAAATTTAAATTGTAGGGGAGGAGAAAGACAAGTAAACAAGTCATTATAGCATGGTCAGTACTAGAATAGGAAAAGAACAGTGCACAGGACACAGAAGCACCCAGGCAGGTCCTGGAAGGCTTCCTGCAGGAAGTGGCATTGAAGCTGAGACTGTAAGAAGGAGTTGCCAGCCAGGAGAAGTAGGAGGTAGTGGTGTCCTGGAAGAAGCCGGAAGTCCCTGGTAATAGTGTGGCTGTGCACACCAGATGGTGGGAGGGATTTCAAGCCCAGATCTCAAGGACTTCACCAGTCGAGCTGAGGGTGCTAGCTGTCCTCCTGTGGGTCTCAGGAGTCACGGGGGCTCTATTGGTGGTATGGTCAGACTTGAGGCTAGCCTGGCTCACTGAGAGCACCAACTTGGGTAAGCATGGAGGCCTGGGGACCAGGCATCGGCCTCAAGAATCCCCAGGGCTTGCCCAGCTCTGCAGGTTTACCCCAGCCTCTGAAACAGACCTCCGATCTCCACTTCCACAAAGCTGGAAAGCCACATCCTGAGATCCCCCCAAGACGCCAGAGCTCTCATGTGCTCCCAAGGACAGTGATAGTCTGTGGGGTCCTTGGACCACCACTGGCTGCCGATGTAGATGACGAGAGACCAGGCTGTCTGAGAGCCCTGCTCCTGGCTTTGCTGCTGATCTGTGCAAAGCATCACCAAGAGTCCCTCAGCAACCACCTGTGACACATTGCTGTTCCTTGGGGATGATATGAGCCATATCCCACGAAGTGCTTTCAGCTTAGATAAAGCCCTCTTGGCCACTTTTTCCGAAAGTGGCAACCACCATGCTTGCCATGTGCTGAGCACGGGAATCCAGGGAGAAAGACAAAAAAGGCACTTTGGTGATGATTTTTGGCCCTCCTCATTTATTGCCGTCCACGCTCGTAAAACATGGCGCTTAATCGTCTTGGCAATTGGGGTAACCGCTTTGAAAAATAATTACTGCCTTCTTGGAGATTACTTTGCCTTCTAATTAAAACCTCCAGACTGGTATATTAAAGGTGCATTGTCAATGCAGCATCCCGGATACACCCAGCTAACCTCATTTGGGAAGGCAAAATTAATTAGTTTGTGTTTTAACACCCAGCTGTTATCCTAAGGAAAAGAAATCGTCTACAAGTCGGCCACGCACACTGTCTCTAAATTGGCCAGGGCGGCTGAGGAGAAATAAAGGAAATGGAGAGTGATTTGTTCCTGCATAACTCCGCCAGCTTCTAGAACACGCTGCTCGTTAGACGGCGGCCCCACGTCCCTGTCAGACCTCGCTCGGGAGTTCTTGTTTACCCAGAGAGGCAGAATCGGAAATGAGAGGGTCCCTCCTGCCGCTGAGCTCAGTTCACTCTGGAGCCTCTTTTGCTGCTGATACCTTTCACTGAGCGATCCTGGGCAGCAGATCTGAGAGGCTGGGCATTTCTTTTCCTGTCCCAGCCGGTCAGACTCACAAAGCTGCGTGCACTGCTAGCCGCCCCCCTCCTTTACTACTACCTCCCCGTTTGCAATTCCATTTAAGTCCAGCACTTGCCGAGCACCGTGGAAGCCAGGATAATCAATTCTAGTTTATGCTACAATGACAATCCCCGGAGCCCTTGTCATTTCGCACAACAGAAGTTTCTCATCCTTGCAAAATGTGATGTAGGTTGGCGGGGGCTCTCTTCCAACCAGCGATTCAAGGACTTAGGATATTTCTATCTTAGGCTGACATCTTTCCAGGAGTCACTGAGGTTATCCAATGCAGGGAAAAAAGCACTGGAAGAACCATTAGTCCCGCAGGGGGCATTTCCGGCTGCAGCCCATTGGCCAGAACTGGTCACGTGACCCCAGCTCTTTGACAGGGGATGTTGAGAGGTGTAGGTGAGCCCTCAGAGAACTGGTCGAGTGATGCTGTCTCTGCCACAGGGCCTTGGCTGCAGCACACACTGAGCTAGGGGCCTCTGATCGCCCCACAAAGGAGCGTAAGGCGTGGGGGAGATCACAGCGTAGTGGGAGTCCAACCCAGACAGTCATGAAGGATCAGCCCGGGTTGAGAAGCACAATAGGAAACGTGGAAACAAAACTCATGGTAATAACGGGGAGAATGACTAACTCAGTTTGAGCAGAGAAGAGAGGGGAACAAAGGGAGTGTTTCCAGGAAGACGTGATTCATGAGCTTAGTTTGGGGGCAGGGGGGTGGGTGGGGGGAAGAGTTCACCCAGAGGACATGTCGGGGACAGGCGTATCTATGAGGAGGGCACAGCACAGGTCTGGGTAACCTCAGACCCACCTAGGAGCTACTTGGATATTTCCCCACTGATTTCATTCTTCCCAGCCCCTCTCTGGTCAAAGCATCGATGGCCAGAAAAAAAAAAAAGTAATTTCTAAAGGCCTTACCCCGCTAAAGCCTTGCAATCAGAAAATAAACCGCAAATCCCAAATATGGCATGTGGCTGTTGTTAGGCTTGAATATCTCAGAAAGTGAGTAATCTGTGAGATGCTCCCATGCAGGGACACAGCCTGTGGTTCGTGTGTCTCTGGATACCATCAACAGTGGCTGCAGCTAGCTCATCTCAGCCCTGACACCCTCCCCTACAGAATCACCATGGAGCAGAAACAGCCCAGGAAACAGGAGTGGGGAAGCTGCATTTATCCGAGCTCTGTGTGGCCAGCTGCGTGAGAAGTTTGCCTCTTCTCGGGCAGGTCACCCTGGATTCTCATTTTTTCCTCTGTAAATTGAGAGACGGAAACGAGTTCGATCCAGGAGACCCGTGGATTACTCACAGATGTGGTCTATTAACTCACTCAAGAGGGACCCACGTGATTTATTTTTTAAATGTTTTAAATTAGTTGCCAACATTTAAAAATTTGGAGAATTTGCTTGAAAATCCAGATTTCGGATAGCTTTGAAAAAATTAGAAAATTTGACAGCACCACACAGGACAACCTTAAAACCAGGCGCCCTATTAGATGCCACAGGCCATGCTGCTCCCTGTTGCCTTGGCAACACAGAGGCCAGTGTCAGTCTTCCCTCCACACGTGTCCCAGCTCGTTCAGTTATATCCCCTTGCCAGGTTGCTACGCTGGATGAGCTCCCTAGACCCAGCTGTCTTTAAAGCTCTGTGACTACGCCTCATGCTTACTTTTAACCATCTCTTTTCTCTAAACAAGTCTCCTTCTTAGGTTCTTGTAGCAGAACTGCCTGCCAGTTAGAGCAGGAATTATTAGCCTTGGCTGTACAGTTGAATTTACTAGAGGAGGTTTTAAAAATCTCAGTGTCCAGGCAGCACCTGGATGGTGGGAGCCAGGCCTCGGTCCTCTCAAAGCTGCAGGCGATTCCAGTGGGCAGCCTAGGGTGAGAAGGGTTGAGTTACAGCTGAAAGTGCAGTGGACTAGCTCAGGAGGGGATGAGCTGCCCGTTGCTAGAGGTGGTTAAGCCAACGTAGATAAGCACTTCGCAGGGACCAGCTGCTCTCTTGTGGATTCTTCTCCTCCTTGCACTTTCCCTGCCTTCACCCCACAGGGTCCCCCCAGGCTCCGCTCAGTGCCACTGAGCATGCACATCACACTTAACAGGGCTTCGGGACATCCCTGACTGTCCAATAATTAAGACTTCCAGTGCAGGGGGCACAGGGTTGATACCTGACCAAGGAAGATCTGGCAGGCCGTGCGATGTGGCCAAAAAATATTTTTAAATCAAAAAGTGAAGGGGCTCAGCATAGGGTAAGTGGAAGGTTTTACTAGAGATAAAGAGGTTGGACCACACTCTCATTCTAAATCCAAGCAGAAGAAAAACCATGACGGGAAACAAGTGATGACAATGAGAATGGCTGTTTTCCCACTTCTGGATTATATGGAACTTGGAGGCTGTCTTTGTTGTTGTTGTTTAGTCACTCAGCTGTGTCTGACTCTTTGTGACCCCATGGACTGTAGCCCGCCAGGCTCCTCTGTCCGTGGGAGTCTCCAGGCAAGAACACTGGAGTGAGTTGCCATTTCCTTCTCCAGGGGATCTTCCCAACCCAGGGATCGAACCTGCGTCTCCTGCATTGGCAAGTGGGTTCTTTACCACTGAGCCACCTGGGAAGCCCCTGGAGGCTGTCTTGGTGATCCCTTGGTCTGTGCCCCATCATTGTATAAATGTGAAAAGTGGGTTCAGCTGGGAGAAGCGACTTGCTCAAGGACACACAGGTGGCTGTTGATAGAACTGTCGCTGAAGCTCCCTTTCAGCCTCTGGCGCTTAGTCGGTGAAATGGAGGTGGATTCTTCCTTACTGTTTTCTTGTGCAGGTAAACTGAGGCCCTCTATGTATGGAGGGAGCTCAGAGCCTCACTCACAGGAACCCCTTAGCCTAAGGCTCCACTCTTTCCCATACAGAAGATATGGGTTTGATCCCTGGGTCAGGAAGATCCCCTGGAGAAGCAAATGGCAACCGACCCCAGTATTCTTGCCTGAAAAATCACATGGACAGAGGAGCCTGGTGGGCTACAGTCCATGGAATTACAAAGAGCTGGGCATGAGTTAGAGACTAGACAACAACAAGCACTCTCCCCCACCCTGCCCTTGTCTCCTCTAACACTCCTGGCAGACTCCTTTGCGGGACCCAGCCATATTGGGCAGCCCACATCAGAGGGTTGCGGGGCCTGTGGACAGGGATGAGAAGGAAATCTGATGATGCTTAGGAGGCAAGGAAGTCAACCCCTGCCAAAGCCAGGCATGGTGCCAGGCAGTGGGCATCATGCAAGAGGCGGCCCCTTATCAGAGCTGTCCAGAGCACCAAGATCGGCCACACCTGTGTACATCGTCTGTGGCTGGTTAGTGCTAGGAGAGCAGAGGCCAGGAGTGTGGCCGCCACCTGGCCCTTTACAGAAAAGGTTTGCCAGCCCCTGCTTTAGGTTTCAACAGGCCTGGGCTTCCCTGGTGGCTCAGTGGTAAAGAATCTGGCTGCCAATGAAGGAGACACAAGACACTCAGGTTCAGTCCCTGGATCGGGAAGATCCCCTGGAGCAGGAAACGGCAGCCCACTCCAGGATTCTTGCGGGGAGAATCCCACGGACAGAGGAGGCTGGTGGGCTACAGGCCATGGGCTCGCAAAGAGTCGAACTCCACTGAGCACATGCGCACTGTTATGTACTGAGCTCGAGGCAAGGTCATTTTCTACCTCGGTGACCTTGGGCAAGCCACTTCCATCTCTGAACCTCGTGTCTGCATCTGCATGTATTCACAGGCTTGTGTTCTTTACATCCAATCCCATATATGAAAGCACAGAGCCTAAGGGCAGTTCCAGTACTTGATAAATGATGGCTGTCACTATTTACAATAGCTAGGGCATGGGAGGAACCTAGATGCCCATCGGCAGATGGATGGATAAGGAAGTTATGGTACATATACACAATGGAATATTACTCAGCTAATAAAAAGGAACACATTTGAGTTAGTTCTAATGAGGTGAATGAACCTAGAGCCTATTATTCAGAGTGAAGTAAATCAGAAAGAGAAAGACAAATACTATATATTAACACATATATATGGCATTTAGAAAGATAGTACCAACAATCCTACATACAGGGCGGCAAAGAAGACACAGATGGAAAGAGCAGACTTTTGGACTCTGTGGGAGAGGGTGGAATGATTTGAGAGAATAGCATTGAAATGTGTATATTACCATATATAAAACAGAGGACCCGTGCAAGTTTGATGCATAAAGCAGGACACCCAAACCCAGACGGATGGGATGGGGAGGCAGGGGAGAGGGGTTTCAGAATGGGGGGAACACATGTATACCTGTGGCCGATTCATGTTGATATATGGCAAAACCACTGCAATATTGTGATTAGCCTCCAATTAAAATAACTTGAATGGTGGCCATCAGTCCTCTGTGAAAGGACCTTGGAATCGGCCACTAGATTGGTATCCACAGATGCTGGAGTGGCAAGAGGCAGGCTGTGGAGCAAGAGAAAAGCTTCCCCCTTCCTGGAAAGGATAATTCATAAGCTCATGTTAATTTTTTGTGTTTCTTTTTTTTTCCACTTTTTTCCTCCAGATACTGGTTGACTAACAAAGTTCACATCAAAAGACCCACCACGGGCCTCCTGATGTACACCCTGGCCACGCGTTTCTGCAGCCAGATCTACCTCTACGGCTTCTGGCCCTTTCCGCTGGATCAGAACCAGAACCCTGTCAAGTACCACTACTACGACAGCCTCAAGTACGGCTACACCTCCCAGGCCAGCCCCCACACCATGCCCCTGGAGTTCAAGGCCCTGAAGAGCCTCCACGAGCAGGGGGCTTTGAAACTGACTGTCGGCCAGTGCGACGGGGCCACGTAAGGTGGGCGCCCGGTGGGACTCAGTGGCTCACATTTGCTGCCAGCTACACCACAGGCAGATGGGAGTCGGGGCGGCACAGACTCTAGAACAAGCAGGCTAGTGGTTTTCTTTGTTCAAGTGTAAAACAGTGACCAGAATATATATATCTATTCCTGCATATATATATTGACCTGAGTATTTATAACTGTGTGGTGTTCATCTAGCATTAGGCAGATAAGCCACAAGAAGAAGGTGTGGAGACCCCACCTGGACCAGATTGAGACTCGGTGCATCTTTGGGGGCAGAAGGACTCGACGTGAAAAGAAGCCAGTCCCACGACTTGGGATGACACGCTGCCTCCCGGATTGGAGAGGTCTTTGGGCTCATGGGTGATCGGAGAACCACCTGTGGACAGCTGCCCCGAGCCTCTGAGAAATGTGGATTCTGGGTGAGCCAAGACCCAGAGGGGACAACTGGACCCATGTCTAACATGGTGCTATTCTTAGAGAAGAGGGAGGTTGGAATGTTCACCCCAGCAAAGGAGCACATGGTCACCGAGGAGCAGAGGCCAAGTCAGAGCTGAGCACTTGGTTCCGTGAACTTAGAGTTGAACTGCCCACGGGATGAACCATGGTTGACCCGCCTGTCCCAGACTGGCCTCCATAAATCTGGGGAGAAGGCTGGAGAAGACACGGTGAACAGGTCATAGTCCAGCTTTGCAAGAACCCCCAGGAGCCTGGCACGGAGCAGGCAGATGACACCCAATTGCTAGGGTGTCCCAAAGCGTGTTTTTGAAAAATCACAACTTCCTATCAAGAGAGTTGGTGCTCTGACCCAGAATAAGGCAAAAGAGTGTCCCAAGTGTGGTGGTGGTTCTTTAAAATGACTTGAGTCCGTCATGGAGGAAGGGAGCCTGGGCTTTCATTCTCAGGGTTAGCCTTCTTCCTTGCCCTGTTAGAATGTCCCCAGAGGGACAGTCCTATTCCCTTCGGCCACCAGGGAAGCCGCCGCTAAAGCTTGAAAGGGCACAGCAAAGATAAATGTCATCCTTTTAAAATCGCCTTTCTGGTTGCCTCAGGAGCCCCAGAATGCGAGGCCGGGAAGAATGGTAAGCGTCGCGCTCCGTTTGCCTGCAGCCACTACTGTTTGTTTGCTTTCTGCAGGGGCCTCTGCAGCTAGACTTCTGTGTCAACGTCACTTTCTTGTTGCTTTCTTATCCTGATGGTCACACTAGCCAGCACTGAGCTCCAACACTGAGGTTTTCAGCTCTCTGGGGAGAGGCTTCAACGTCCATCCCCACCTCCCTGTTTTCACAGAGGCAGTGATTTTAGAATTTGGCACAAACCCTATGAAGATGAAGAGTTCAGACTTTTTTTTTAAACCAAGTATCCAAATGCAGTATCCAAATACTGGATATAATCTCCGTGGGGAATCCTGGGCTCCATGCAGATAACGTGGGGCTAGAATCACAGGTCACGTGTAGATGAGCGTTAGCCAGCTTGATTTGTTAGCTTCATTCTCTTGTCTGATAAATAAGTGTTTTAAAATCTATTTGAAAGATAAGTTTAAAAACAACAACATTGTCTTGAAGGTGAAGGGAGTTAAGAAAAGGGATCAAGATCTGCTTCCAAGCCTAGGAGGCCAGACATAATCAATGATGATTCAGAGCGGGACATATGCTCGAAATTAATGCCTGATGGGAAGCCAGTGGGGGCGGTGGAAGGATACTCGGAACCTCTTAACCCCACAGGCGGACACTCCAGCTCCGAACCACATCCGCATCTCTGTGTTGTTGCTGTTCTTGTTGACACTTGAAGTCTGAGATTTGGGATTTGCATTGTTAAGTGAATATTTTAAAAAGCAACAGCCCTCACAGCCTCTGTGGGAACAGAGTGGTTTGGACTTCTCACAAGAAGTGGAAATTAACGTCTCGTATTTTACACTTCTCCAGGGCCTTTCACCCTGAGGATCTCAGAGGCCCTGGAAGATGTTTCCTTGTGGAAGCCTCCAGCATCTTTGGGAACAGGCAGAATTTCCAGGCTCAGAGGATTAGCCAAGGCCTTGGGTTCCAGGAGGTTCCAGTGGCGAATGCAGAGAAGAGCCTCATGTCAGGTCCAGAGTCAGCCCTGCGTCCGTGTACCCATCAATGCCGCTCCCTGCAGGGGAATCAAGGGGCCAGAGCTCTTTTTAAAACATGGCTTTCTTTCTGTCTCTTCTTGGTCTTGGTTCCTTAAACTGAAACTACTAGAGTTGAAGGGGTAGGGACCATCTGCCTCTGGGCTCTCTCTAGAGAATGCTGGGGACCCAGGACAGCCCACCTGTCACCACTCCCAACCTGCAGGCCCTGTGCTGCCAAAACACTTTGGCTATGTGATGGCAGGGGCTCCAAGGCCTCGGCTTCCCCTCCGCAGCCACCCTTCTCCATCTGAGCACCACGATCAGGAGGCAGCCGTCTTCTCCTCCTACTTAGAGCTCAGTTTGCCTGAGAGTCCACTGTAGCGTCTGGCCCAGCCTGGCTAGCCTGCAGCCCCAAGGAGTCCCGGTCTGTGCCTGGTACCCGGTACCCTGATCTGCTGCCTTGTAACCACAGTGGCCACAGGCCTCCAGGAGCAGGTGCAGTCAGCAACCTCCCCCTGACTCTCAGCATTCCCAGTCCCCTCATCCTCACCCACCCTGAAGCCCCTCAGCCCTTCTGCATTCTCCTCAAGCCCCCAAATGAGCCCCACTCTCAGCCTCCTCCTTTGCTGCAGAGATGGAGCCATCTGAAACGCAGTGTCTCCTGTGGATCTCTTGACCTCTTTCCTCCCCTTTCACTGCCCTCCTCCCATTTCTGAGGGAACATCCATCCCCTTGCTGGTCCTTAGCCACTCTGCCCCCTCTGTGCTCTCTCTCCACCAACAGACACGCACCCACCTGTCCTGACCCCTGCGGCCTCATCCCTTCATCCCCAGGCCCAGGAGGGGCTCTCTGGTGCTGGTGCCACCTTTCCTCTCCACCCCCTCTTGGCCTCCACGCTCCTGGGGCCAGAGACTTCAGGTCAAAAGCCCCTTCTCATCACCAAGCTCTCTGCATTGCTCAGCTCCACGCCGACTCCTGGACGTTCCCTGTCCCCAAGGTGCCCGGAAGGCCACATTCTCATGATTTTCCTCCCCCTTCCCATTGCCCCTTCATTGTTAATTTATGTATTTATTTATTTATGTATTTATGACTTATTTATTGACACCCTCACCTTAATCTAGAGAGTAGCCGTGGTAGGCCTGACTGTTGTATCCCTCTCTCCTCCTTGGCCCACACTCAGACCTTCCCCACCGTGGCGTCCTCTCCTCGGGCCCCTTTCATCGCAGCCCTGCATGCTCTGTTAGCACCCCTCGCCTTCCTGTGAAGTCAGCCTCCACTTCCTGCAGCTCAGCACCTCCCTCGAGCTCCAGACTCGACTGTACACTGCTCGCTGGTCATTCACCCCATCTGCTCTGGTGGCACCAGAAACTCAACATCTCTGAAGCCAAATCCATCACTTCTGCCTCCTCTTCTTCCGAAGTCTCTCCACCCAGTTCTGAAACCCTGAAGTCATCTTGGTTTCTTCTCCATGCATCCCCTTGTTGCTCTTGCTCCATCCTTGCCTTCTGGTTGCTCCGGCAATTTCAACGTCGGTCTCCTCTCGCCGGATCCTCTGGGCCTGCTTGCACGTTCTCTGTCTATCCTAAACATTCATAGAGATTTATCTTTTTAGTCTCCAGCCATTCACAAACTCTTAAAATAACATGCAAGTCTTTGTCCTGACGTTACAGGCCATCCAGTAAGGCCCGATCCTTCCTTTACACCCTGCACTGGTCCATCTAGAATAGTCGTCGTTCCTCAAAAAGGTGCCCAGTCTTCCTGTCTCTGTGCCTTTGGTCTTGCTGTTCCCATCCCCTGGAACACTCTTCTGGTTCCTTCAAGGCCCGTGCAGAAACCACATCTTTCATGAAGCTCCCCAGATCGACCGGCCACTGGGATCTCTCCGTCCACTGAACCACCGTAGCACTTTATTTGTACCTTTCTCATGGCACTTACCATATTCTGCCTTGTATTATAGTTCTCGTGCACTTGTCTTATGACGTTCTTAGATTGTAAGCTCTCCAAGGGCAGGGACCGTGTTTTATTCATCTGTGTCCATCATGGCACTGGGGGTGGTGCATAGCACACAGCAGTTGCTCAATAAATGTTTGTTGGATTAACTCCTTAATGCCTATCAAGGGCTGTATAATTAAGAAAATCATTTTGCTTCATATGATGCCACAGGAACCTCCAAAGAATCAGTGAGTTGAAAAGATACAGATATCATTATCCCCACTGTGTAGATCATAAGACTGAGGCAAAAACCACAGGAAGCCATGTAGGTCACCAAGAGAATTTGCATCCAGGTCTTCTGGTTCCCACTCCAGGGCTTTTTCTATTAATCAGTGCAGCTGAGTCGCTGTAAACTGAAAACTGATCCGAGGCACAGTCCTGGCTCTCGTGAGTCTGGGCATCAGTCAGAGTCAGGCGAACCTCAGTGTGAACCGCCGCTTGTGTGCCCAGCAGCACAGGCGAAATCTCGCTCTGTTTTGGAGAGGATAAGAGCCCTTCGAGTTTTACCAGGCCCAGGGGGTGGAGCTGTGGGACCTCATAAATCATTCCCGCTGCTGTTGTCACAGGGCAGAAACTGGCCGTCCAGATGGCAAGAGAGACTACCAGCTGCAAGGGGGCTGCTGTTTGATAAATCTCGTCATGCCTAATTCAGGCTCCTCTTCCAGAATGATAGAACAGGAAGGGGAGTGAATGATGCCAGTCAGATGGGGCTCCAGACGCGCGTGCTGCCTCCTGAATGCCCTCACCGCATCCCCAGTGACGCTGGCGGCCTGCCCCAGCCCGCCCGGCTCTCTTCAGCACTGCGGGGTGTCATCAGCCCCTCCCATTTTATCCCCATCCTTTGGTTTTCTCCTCTCTGGGGCTCTTTCCCTTGGTACCCACCAAAATCTGGATGAACCTTGGAGAGCCAAGTTACAGCTCTTTTGGGAACCTGAGGCCTGGCCCGGAGCAATGGATCGAGGTGGCAGAGGGGCCCTCAATGCCCTTGAACAAGGAGCTGTTCTGGTGGTGGGAGCAGGGCATCCACAGCAATGGGAGGTCTCCATGGTTACTGTCGAGAAGCAATGTTTTCATTGCCCTTGAGCCTCATGATGAGGGTAGGAGTCTTATTTCCATCCTTGGGTGGTGGGGCCAGTTTCTACATACAGTGCATCAAGCTCGCCAACCTCATCATCCAGATCTGTAGGCAAAGTTCAACAGAACCAGCCAACAAAGACATTGAAGGCCCTTGGTGGCCTTTCTCGGTCTTCCTTGCCACTTCCCCAGCCATCCATCTCATGTCCCCCTTGAACCTGGGGTGGGAAATGGGGTTCCCAGTGGGTTCCAAGGAATGTGTCAAGAAAACCCCAAATACTGTAGCCATGAAGATGAATCCAGCATTAAATATGAAACATGCTTCTCTAAAACTGATCCAGCACCAGCTGTCCACAGCCAGACCTTGGGGAAGTAATAGATTATGAGGAGCTGGCAGCCAGGCTCTGGGGAGACAGCCCTGTGTCCTGTGTGGACCAGGCAGGGCAGGCCCGGCCAACGACGAGTGCAGATTCCAGGTGAGTCGGGGTGAGATTGATGCTGCAAAACATTTCTTCCTTTTAGTTCAAAGCACCGTCATTTTCTAGACTGAGGTGGTCACACTGGAGTTGCTGGGCCGCCTTTGAGATGGGATGGCTGACTCAGCACCTTTTGAAAGGAAGCTGGCTGTTGCAGAGAAGACCATCTGGGGGTGATCTGCTTCACGCAAGGAAAGCCAAGATTGTGCTTTCTCATCCTGATGGCCAGGGTTGGAGTGCGTGTAACTCAGTGTAGCAACTGTGGCAGCTCCTCATGCTCAGGAGTATCTCTGGGCAAGAACTCTGGGATGGGTACCAGAGGATCCAGTTCAAGAGCCCGGGGAACATGGATGAGCCACTCGACATTGGTGCCCTCTCAGGTGTAAAATGGAGAAGACATCTAACTACATCTAACTAGCTCCTTGCAGGAGTTATTGTGAAAATGCAGATAAAGGATGGGGCAGAGAGAGAAGTCTGGTGGGCGTAGGTGGGAGCAAATGCATGCAGCTCTGAGTTTCAGAATTCTGCTCACACAGTTGCCCTGTTTAAACTTGTCAGTGGCTTTCCTTCCCCCTGGGGAGAAAATTCAAAGCATCTTTTCATTGCTCATGTAGTCTTGAATGCTCCTCTCCCCTCTGGCTCACTACATCTCAGCTACACAGGCTATTTTGCTTCTAGAACTTGCCACACCACACTCATTCCAGCCTCAGGACCTTTGCACATTCTGTGTCCTCTGCCTGCAAAGCTTGTTCTCCAGATCCTTGCAGGACGCCTACCTCATCTTTCAAGTCTCAAATTGAATGTTACCTCCCAGAGCGTCCATCCCTGGTCTCTGAATCAATCACTCTCTATTACACACACATTGTCCTGCTAGGTGGTCCTTTTAAACCATCTGAATCATCTTGCTTATTTTGTAGTTCTCAACCCTGGGCAAGAGCTTCCCAGGTGGCGCTAGTGGTAAAGAACCTGCCTGCCAATGCAGGAGACAAGAGACTGGGTTCTATCCCTGGGTCGGGAAGATTCCCCCAGAGGAGGAAATGGCAATACTCCACTCCAGTATTCTTGCCTGAAGAATCCTGTGGACAGGGGACCTTGGCAGGCTACAGTCCATAGGATCTCAAAGAGTCAGACACCACTGAAACAACTTGGCAGGACGCATGCAACCCTGGATAAAATTCATAAAAGGCCCCCTTGCCAAGGCCACGGTGGGGACAATTTTAATCAGTATCTCTAGAAATGAATGAGGGGCTCAGTATTTTTAAAAAAAAAAAAAGTCTAGTGCACACCCAGGGTTGGGAAACCCTGACGTTTTTGCTATTTGCTCCCTTGTTTATTGTCTGCCTACCCTTCTAAAATGTTCAGTGGGCACTTGTTTTGCAGAGCAGTTTCTTGTACCCTGGGAAACGGAAGTGGCCCCCCTCCAGGGTTATGATGGATGCCCCTTCCTGGGGTGCTGGCAACAGATTACAATGTGACCGCTTTCCTGGCCCTCTGAGGGGGCACCGAGTAGCTCTGAATTCTGCTGGTGACACTTAGTCCCTGTGGTCCCCCAGGTGGATGGCCAGCATAAACCCTTCAGCTGAGCTCTAGCTGCTAGGTGTCCAGTCCACTCATATCCACCTCTACGTCTTCAACTTGTCTGTTCTCTGTGACAGCCTCTGCTACTGAGGGGAAGCAGAACTTGGAAAGAAGCCCCAGGCACTGAGTCCACATACCTTTGAAGGCAGCTCCCCTTTCCTCTACACACACACACACACACACACACACACACACACACACACACACACACATACACTCTGGCCCCTTCCCTCTCATATACCCGAAGATTGGTGACCATCCAGTCCTGGGGGAGCTGTTGGGTGTCGTCCAAATGCACCGTACCCCACCCCCAACAAAGGGCCAGTCAACAGGAACAGGTAAGGAGGTGCCAGTGTGCCCAAGGACATCTGCTTTCAGTCATTCAGTCAATTTCAGGGACACACTGAGCACCAGCAAGGACTTAGCCCTGTTCTGGGCATTGTGGGAGATCCAACCCCCGCCCCTGGAGGCTCAAGTCTAACGGAACAATTATGCACAACCAATGGGCTGCCTGCCTGCTAAGTCGCTTCAGTCGTGTCTGACTGTTTGCAACCCCATGGACTGTAGCCCAGAAGGCTCCTCTGTCCATGGGATCTCCCAGGCAAGAATACCAGAATGGGTTGCCGTGCCCTGCAGGGGATCTTCCCGACCCGGGGATCCAACCCATGTCTCTTCTGCCTCCTGCGCTGGCAGTCAGGTCCTTCACCACGAGCGCCGCCTGGGAAGCCCAGGCAACAGCGGAATGAGATAAAAGGGAGCCACCTATCCAAGCTGGGGGGATTTAAAGCAGCTTTCGCAGAGGCGATGGTGGATGAGCTGGGCCTTGAATGAGTGAATTTTTGAGAGATGGACAGACTCTAAGACTACCCACTCTAGGAAGTTTTCACCCTCCTTCGTGACAGCAAAGGACAGGGGATGACTCAAGCCGCCACCTGCCATATTGTTGCCAATTTCCGCCAGTTCACAGAAGCCACCGAAGGCATCAGCTGTGCCATCACTGGTCCAGCCACCCCTCTAGATCCAGATGCTGTCCCTGGAGAGACCGCCTGGCTCCATGAGATCCGCGATTTGTGTGTGGGTAATGGTCTCTGCCGAGCCAGGCAGAGGAAGGACAGGCAGCTGCCCTCTCCGTCGGCAGCTGAGGTCCTCAGAGTCAGCCTGTTTCTTGCAATCCAAGCCCGCTCTTCATGCCCTCATCCTCTTCCCATGGTGCCTTCCTCGGAGGTATGGCTACCTAGACCTCAGAGTTCCACTTCTAGTCACGGTTTCCTTGGCTGGTTTGCAGCTGTTCTCACTGTAAAACCTGTCACCCATCCAGTCCTTGAGGAAATGCTACAGCAGTTCCCAGAGTGGCAGTTAACCACAGAAAACACTGAAGCCCCATCTTCTCCGGGTCTTTCCTGGGGAGGATGGCAGTCCTTTGCTGCTCACCAATGGGCGTCAAGTGGATAAAAAGGAAGCACTAAGGACGCAAGTAGTGGCAGCTCTTGCATGAGCTGGGGGAGGGGGTGGGCACGACTCCATTCCGCCTTGCAGAAGACCCTCTAACTGGAGTGGGCTGGGGGGTAGGAGGGGAAGGGGGTGCTGCTGAGCGTGTTCCTGGCTGCACCCTCTGCTCTACCCAGGCAACAGTCAGGCTGGGCTCCTGACCTCCTCACTGTGGCGATGCACTGTGTGCCCTCCTCCTAATCTCGTCTTTCTCAGTCCCTGCTGTAGGGGATCTGCTCTCCTGATTTACTCAACACTTTTAATTCCACCCAGGTAACGGGCAGGATACATCCATGTATATATAAGGACAATCTTAAGTCTTTACAAACACCCTGAATAGTTTCTTAAGAAATTATCACCATGTTCAAGTATTATCAACATGTTCATTACCTATCCTAATATATGTGTGTCCTCCAAAGCAATAGATTATCTGACCACATCGACCCAATGGTAGAAAAAGTTGGAGTGAGAAGTAGCCAGACACCTTAATGTATTCTGGCATGGGAATTCAAAATTATACAAGAAAGATGCCCAACCCAGCAACCACAAGCTCCTCCGACTATGTCCAAATGAGCGCTGAGTCTGCCCCCCCTCACGTCCGGAGCCACTGGCGTCACTGTGCCCAGTCTCTAGCTACAGCATCTCCATTTCCCACTCCCTGTGGCCTTGACTAGCCTCATCCTCCCTAGTTCACGTCCATTCGTCATGGCTCTCTTCCGTCTGGCCGGGTACACTGAGTGGACCCCAGAATGACTGGGCACCCTGGCTCATCTCTGACTCTCTCCAAAGAGATTCCCCCTTGGGTGGCTTAAAGTGAAAGTTGCTCAGTCGTGTCCAAATCATTGTGACCCCAAGGACTGTATAGTCCATGGAATTCTCTAGGCCAGAATACTGGAGTGGGTAGCCTTTCCCTTCTCCAGGGGATCTTCCCAACCCAGGAATCAGGCCCAGGTCTCCCGCATTGCAGGCAGATTCTTTACCAGCTGAGCCACCAGGGAAGCATTGGGTGGGTTAGATGTGTAAAGATAGGAATTTCCTGGACCTTACCCTTAGGTACTCTACTCTCAGCCAATCAGATGTGAGCATTGGAGGAAATTTCACTCAAGCTGCAGAGGAAAATGGAAGCTCAGATCGAAGGAGCCACCCAGACAATTAAAAATACTGAAACTGTTCTCTCAACCCCAATCTGGCGTGGGGAGCCATGAACAAACCATGGAGGAGACACACTCCTGTTACTTCTTGAAGCCTCTCTTCATATTTGCTTCTTTATCTTAATTGATTTTTGTGTGTATGTGGAAAGTAAGATAACAGATTCAGAGTTTAAAATAAGGTTTTGTCTTAGGGAACCCTCCTACACCGTTGGTGGAAATGTAGGTTGGTGCAGCCACTGTGGAAAACAGTATGGAGATTCCTCAGAACAGTAAAAATAGAATCACCATATGATCCACTAATCCCACTCCTGGGCATAAATCCAGACAAAACTATCATTGAAAAAAGATGCATGCAACACTATGCTCATAACAGTACTATTTGCAACAACCAAGACATGGAAATAGCCAAAATGTCCGTTGACAGATGAATGGGTAAAGAATACATGGTACATATATGCAATAGAATATTACTCGGCCATAAAAAGAATGAAATAATGCCACTTTCAGCAACATGGGGGCAACCGGAGATTAGCATACTAAGTGAGGAAAGTCAGAAAAAGACAAATACCATATGGTTGCAATTATGTGCGGACTCTAACCTATGATGCCAATGAACCCACCTATGAAACAGAAACAGAATTGTGGGCAGAGAACAGATTGGTGGTTGCCAAGAGGGAGGTGGTTGAGGGGGTGATGGTGTGGGAGGCTGGGGTTAGCAGATGCAAGCTTTTATATATAGGATGGATAAACAACAAGATCCTCCTGTATAGCACAGAGAACTATATTCAGTATCCTATGATAAACCATAATGGAAAAGAATATTAAAAATGTATAACGGAATCACTTTGCTGTGCAGCAGTAATTAATACAGGATTGTAAATCAACGATACTTCAATTAAAAATAAGCCTTTGTCTTTACTGAAAAACTGCATGGAAGAAGAGGGAGAAGGAAATTCGCACAAGTCGAAGACTGACAACCGCAGGTTCACTGCTGAATGCATCAAAATTATAGGCTTTCTCTTCCACCAAGTCACAGGCTGAGATCCCCTCCGTGAAGTGCCCTGTGGTGTGTCTGGGAGGAAAGGCTCATGCTTTTCTTCAGATAATAGAAAGACAAATCTTATCATTTAGCAAACTCTGAAAGGGCTATTTGAATGGGGTGCAGACGACATTTATTTAAAGAGGGCCAGGAGGTTTGCCCAGTAAAACGTTAAAGAGATACCATTTCATTGCAATTATAGGTTTCTTCCTCCCACCACAGGTTACGTGGGTGCATCTCTGTCTATTATGGAGTAAATCTCTTTATTTCAGCCTCCCCTTCTCCACCTACAGTCTCATGTACATCAGTATTAGGAAGATTATTTTGCCACTTAGATTACATTTTTCTTTGTTCAATTCATTCTGCTTGAGATCATTCGGCTGTCAAGAATTCCCTGTCCAATGGCAGCAACAGAGAAATAATTTAAAATTTCACTTCTTACCCGGATGCCTGACTTCCCATCCTCTCTTCCTCAAGCTCTCCTGGCTAAATCTGAGCTAAGATTTCCCAAGTGTCTATCTTTCAGATTTTCAAATGTTCCTCTTTTTATTAGGAAAGCATAAGATCATTCATCCTGACCAATCTTTCTGTATTTTTCAAACTCAGATATGTTTGTACGATTCAGCCAGGAAAACAGAAACCTTTCTAGGTATTTTGAGCAGGAAGAGATTTAATGCAGGGAGTTAGAGGTTTGCAATACTATCGGACAAACAGAGATGATAAAGTCAGGGAAAACCAAAACTAACTTTCAGGAAATAAGAAAGTACAGAGATCCCTAAAATGGCCATGGGTGGTCATCGCCACAAAATACATCATCTTTAGGGGGTGGTCTAAGAAGACGCTGGCAAAAGCTCATGTCTACTGTCTTCTGAAGTCATGTGATTGTCCAAAAATAATGACTTCTGCTTTCTATTTTCTGCTTCTGAATCACACTGAATGCCTCCCATTATGAGTCTAAATCAGAATCCTGCTGATGAGGGATGCTGGGAAATGTAGTTCTCAAAATCCAACCCCACAAATATAGCAGAGACTTTATAAGGAAACAGGGATGAATGTTAGTTTCCCACAACAAACACACCAAGTGTCCACATTTTTCCAAGTACTCTGTTAGTGGAGATAGATATAGATAGAAAGATAGAGACCGCTATTCTACATTTTCCACATGAAGAAGTGGAGTTCAGATTTGTTAGGTAATTTGTCCAAGGACATACGACCAACAAGTGAGACCTGATCTCATTTCTGAGCCCACATTCTTTCTACAACCTTCTCCTGTCTCATATAATGTTTAGGACACAAACTTTCATAACCTATACTAGTCTCTTGCAGTGCATCTTCAGAGACTATCCAGGAATAAATTTTTCCTACTTCAGGAGCCAGTTTACATGTCTTATTTCACAGCATTTCCGTGCAGGTTTGTCTCCCTCTCTCCAGTGATATTCTGCCTCAGATGTCCTGAGGCTGGATGCCCACATCTCCTCTACCAGTTTCTTTTTTTAAGAATTAATTTATTTATTTTAATTGAAGGATAATTATTTTACAATTCTGTGATGGTTTTAGCCATATATCAACATGAATCAGCCATAGGTATACATGTGCCCCCCCATCCTGAACCCCACCTCTCTCAATTTCAGCTGATCCCTAGCTCACTTTCAACTTGATATTGTTAACTTCCAAGCTGGTACATAGAGGAGTCCCCACAAGCCCCTACTTCAGCTTCTAAGGCACCACTTCAAAAGGTCTGTGATGACCTCTGAAAATCTCTGAGTCTCCAGTACAGTCTTTCAGGAAATACTAGAGTTTCCCAAGATTGCTGTCAACGACATAGGCCATTCAGGTTCAACTTGGCTATCTCCTGATCTTTTTCAGAGATAATAGAAGTCCCCTGCCACCTGCTGCGGCTGCTGCTGCTGCTGCTAAGTCGCTTCAGTCATGCCCGACTCTCTGTCACCCCATAGACGGCAGCCCACCAGGCTCCCTTGTCCCTGGGATTCTCCAGGCAAGAACACTGGGGTGGGTTGCCGTTTCCTTCTCCAATGCAGGAAAGTGAAAAGTGAAAATGAAGTCGCTCAGTCGTGTCCGACTCTTAGCGACCCCATGGACTGCAGCCCACCAGGCTCCTCCATCCATGGGATTTTCCAGGCAAGAGTACTGGAGTGGGGTGCCATTGCCTTCTCCTGCCACCTTCTAATAGGATTCAAACTAGATAGAGAAGAGGAGTTGAGGGGGAAAGAAGTGGCAGCTCCATAAATTACTCAGCTGGGCTAGCAGGTGCCTATAATTTTCCTTCTGCCCTAGAGACAAAAAGACAATTCTTGGTGATGAGGAGCAGGGTCTCAGCACCTAATGATATCATCAGTCAGGATACCACTAAAATGAGTTTATCTCCAATTTCCCATCCTGAACAAAGGCATTTTTCCTACCCTGCCCATGGACATGAAGTATATACACTCTTAAATCCAAGCCCCCACCCCACTTACAAGAGGAAGAGATGAATGCACGAATTAATGCAGTTTGGTAAATAGTGGGGTGCTTCGCAATTTGCTTTCTCAGTTAAGAAGAAAAGCAGAAAAACTAACAGGAGTGTCTCCCCTGAATCATATCTAGAGATGAGGGTAGAGGACAGAAGAGAAGCCCATGCTACAAAGTGGTGGCTTTTCAAAGCTATTTAAGGTAACACCATAAGTCCCCTACATATAAACCTTCAAGTCTCAAACTTGCAAAGATGTGAACGTGCGTTCCATCAACGCCAGGTGTGTGTGAGTGAAATCACAGCTTGCCCTCTGTCTCCTGTCACTGACGACCCCTCATCTCTGCCATCTCCCACCTCCTCTCCCTCCTTCATCACCAACTCTTCTGGCCTGTTCACTCGATGCCAGCCCCTGCATGCCAGCTGTTGCGCTGTACTCCTGCACTTTCCAAGGGATTGTACTAACTTGCCAGGAGAAATAACAACTTCAGACATGCAGATGACACCACTCTAATGGCCGAAAGGGAAGAGGAACTAAAGAACCTCTTGATGAAGGTGAAAAAGGAGAGTGAAAAAGCTGGCTTAAAACTCAACATTCAAGAAACTAAGATCACAGCATCCAATCCCATCACTTCATGGCAAACAGAAGGGGGGGAAGGGGAAGCAGGGACAGGTTTTATTTTCTTGGGCTCCAAAGTCATCATGGATGGTGATTTCAGCCATAAAATTGAAAGACACTTGCTCCTTGGAAGGAAAGCTATGATAAACCTAGACAGCATATTAAAAAGCAAAGACATCACTTTGCCAACAAAGGTTCATATAGTCAAAGCTATGGTTTTTTCAGTAGCCATGTACAGATTGGATAGTTGGACCATAAAGAAGACTGAGCGCCTTCAAACTGTGGTGCTGGAGAAGATTCTTGAGAGTCCCTTGGATTGCAAGGAGATCCAACCAGTCCATCCTAAAGGAAATCAACCCTTAATATTCATTGGAAGGACTGATGCTGAAGCTGAAGCTCCAATACTTTGGCCACCTGATGTGAAAAGCCAACTCACTGGAAAAGACCCTGATGCTGGGAAAGGTTGATGGCAAAAGGAAAAGCAGGCAGTTGAGGATAGAGTGGTTAGATAGCATCACTGACTCAACAGACATGAATTTGAGCAAACTCCAGGAGATAGTGGAGGACAGGGAAGCCTGGTGTGCTGCAGTCCAGGGAGTTGCAAAGAATTGGACATGGCTTAGAGACTGAACAACAACAACTGTAAGAATAAAAATATTTTCTTTTTTTTTGTTGTTTTTTTTTAATGTATTATTTGTGTGAAAAGTATTATAAACCTATTACAGTACAGTCCTATATAGCCGATGGTGTTAGCTAGGTACCTAGGCTAACTTTGTTGGACTTAAGAACACACTTTCAGAACAGAATTCATTCATGTGTAGGGAATTTATTATAAACTGACAGGAAAATCAACAAGACTGATGAAAAGATGCTGGAAGAAGCAAGGTAAAATCGAGACACCAACTCCACTCCTGCCTATGCAAAATCACTTCACTCGTGTCGGACTCTGTGGGACTCCATAGACAGCAGCCCACCAGGCTCCCCCGTCCCTGGGATTCTCCAGGCAAGAACACTGGAGTGGGTTGCCATTTCCTTCTCCAATGCATGAAAGTGAAAAGTGAAAGTGAAGTCGCTCAGTCGTGTCTGACCCTTAGCGACCCCATGGACTGCAGCCTACCAGGTTCCTCTGTCCATGGGATTTTCCAGGCAAGAGTACTGGAGTGGGGTGCCATTGCCTTCTCCAACTCCTGCCTATACCAGCTGGTAAATCTCAACTAAGCCTATTTAAAAAGAACACACACAATGAGGGGGATCTAACCTTTTTCTAGAACAGGGGCACAAAGAAAAGCAGGCACTGTCTGTTTATGACTTATGCATCACCCTTGCCAACCCTGAGACTCTTAAGAGCAATGACTTCTATTATGGAATTACAATGAGGTATCCCAGGGAAACATTAAACCATAGGTTAGATTCCAACCAGACTTTTACTCCTGCATGTGCTAGAGGCAGAAGGCTGGCCTAGATGGTGTGGAGGATGTTGTTTCAGCCCCATAATTCCACCCCCTGGTTCCTATGCATTACATCAGGTGACTCCCATCAGAGCTCAACTCAGAAGGGCCTTAGCTCTACTCCAGGGAACAGGAAGATGTCAAACATTCGTATGTAAATCTGTTTATAAGGGCTAGACCCCAGATGACTTACCGGTACCCAGAGTTGGTTTAAAAGCAGTGTCAATTAACTGAGTCCTAATAATCTTGCAAGGACTTCCCTGGGGGCTCAGTGGTAAAGAATACACCTGCAATGCAGGAGATGTGGGTTGCATCCCTGGGTCAAGAATAAACCCCTGGAGAAGGGCATGGCAACCCACTCCAGCATTCTTGCCTGGAGAATCCCATGGACAGAGGAGCCTGATGGGCTACAGTCCATGGGGTCACAAAGGTCAGATACAACTCAGTGACTAAACCACCACCACCAGTAATCTTCCAAACCAGAGTTCAGAAGCCAATTTCCCAGCAAAAGCACTCGCTTGTCTTCCCTTTGGAAAGCACATATACTGGCTCATTTCTACTGGAGACGAAGCCCGTGAGAGCCCAGTCCAGGCCGTGGCTTCAACGTAGTATCCCTGTGTTCCACACACACCAGCCCTCCCCAGCGTCTGCCTCCACTCTGACATACCCCCCAAGAGAAAGGAAAGAACTGGCTAAGTTACAATGTGTGCCAGAAATCAGCTCCTTTATGACTCCCTATAAAGAGAACAAAGTGGGCTTTCATCAAGCTTTAAATAAACCATTAAATAAACTCTTAAAACCTTAAGAGACACTCTGCCTCTTCTATGTTGAAAAATTTTGTAATAAAGCCACACGGCGGTGGGAAATGGGAGGGAGGCTCAGGAGGGAGGGGACATACCTATACCTATGGCTGATTCATGTTGATATATGGCAGAAACTAACACAATATTGTAAGGCAATTATCCTCCAATTAAAAATAAATTTAAGAAATAAAATGAAAAGCACTTTAAAAAAGCCACGCGGTGCTTCTCCTTCATACTCTGCAGGTTTATATTGCCAGTTATAGCAGAAGCTATGTTTTAGGTCTTGAAGGCATATTGGGTGAATGAATTTGTGATCTGGACAATGAGAAAGGAAAAACCCTTGTCCACATATATTGACCCTACTCCACCAAGCTTCCTTAAATTAACTATGCTCTGTCATCTACAAAAAAGGTTACAGAAAGCTAAAAAAATCTGCTCATCACCCTTACTAAAGAGGAGAAAGACAGCGTGAGTAAAAATGCCCTTTTCTGCTTCCTGAATGATAGTCGGACAGAGCTGTCCCAAGTTCCAATAAAAACGATTTGAAGTAAGACGCATGCACAATTCTAGGTGTGGGCATCCCAGTTAGAAATGGAGCTTTTTGAAAACTATGAGAACAAGTCTGCATCAAGATGAGGATTTAAAGCATCCATGTACCTCTACCTGCTTCAATATTAAAATATTTTCAAAGGGATACAAATTCGTTGGCACCTACGGAATGGGAGAGAAAATGAGAGACTGGAAAGATGAGAAGCAGATGGGTGAATGGGAACTGACTTGGCTAAGCTGTAAGCTGGCAGCGGGAAAGGTGGTTACAGGTGGGCATAACTGGGGTATGAAGATGAGGCTAAAAACAGGAAAATTGGTTAAAAGACCATAAAGAAGTGACTGGGCCTCCCTAGTGGCTCAGACGGTAAAGAATCAGCCTGCTTTGCGGGAGACCCAGGTTTAATCCCTGGGCTGGGAAGATCCCCTGGAGAAGGGAAGGACTATGCACTCCAGTATTCTTGCCTGGAGAGTTCCATGGACAGAGGAGCCTGGTGGCCTACAGTCCGTGGGGTTGCAAAGATGGAGATGAGGCTAAAAACAGGAACATTTGTCTAAAGGCCTTAAAGAAGTGATTAGACCCTCTAATTCCCTCTCCCCTCTAAGAAACTGGGTGATGGCTCCACGCACACCTCAACTTAAAGCAGATGAAACCAAAGAGCAGGCACAGGACAGAGGGACCGAGTGACCCGATGCACACTCAGTACTGAGACTCCCCGCCCACTGTTCCAGCTCCTTCCAGAGATGGGCTACTATGCTTCACTCCCTCGGTGAAGGGGTAGAAGAGACTTCTTCTGGGACATGACCAACTCAAGAGAGAAAGACAGAAAGATGCTGAGGTCAGAGGTCAGTCAGATCTTGTACACTGAAGCTCACAATCCAAAAGCCTGTGGCACAGGGAACTCAGTGTTAGGTGGTAGCCTGGATAGGAGGGGAGTTTGGGGGAGAATGAATACATGTATATGTATGGCTGTGTCCCTTTGCTCTTCACCAGAAATTATCATGACATTGTTTGTTAACTGATTATACCCCAATACAAAATAAAAAAGTTTAAAGTTTGAAAAAAAAACAAAAGCCTGTGTCAAAGGCAGCAGTGAGCATTCCATTGGTCATCCCGGTGGTCAGTGAGCCCTCCGTCTGCCGTCCATGCTTTCCAGCCCGCTTGCATTCAGTGGTAACTGTAACTAGATCTGGCCAGCTGACTGTAGGCAGATGTGGCATGGTACTTCTGGAATGAAGCGTAAGAACCAGCACGCAACCCTCTGGCTGTCTGTTCCCCTACGAGGTGCACAAACAGGCCACAGGATCCAGATGAAACATCTCCAGGATAAGACACCCTCCGTCAGCCTGGGTCGCTGAGCGTGGAATAGAGTTCCATAGCAACCTTCACTGCCTGTGTTATGTGCGAAATTAACCTTCATTGTGTGAAGCCACTGGAGACTGTTTCAAAACACAAGTCTAGTCTCTCCTGACTAACACAAAGCCATGCTCACACACGCAGGGTATGCAAACACCATTTAGGTGTACAATGGCAAAATGCAAGCACTCAAGGATGCTCAGGTATCTGGTCCTTCAGCCTTCCAATTGTATCTCTTGCTGAAGCCCCTCTTAGGGAATCTCTAGAGAAATCTTTTTTGACTCCTGAGAAATATACCACACGGTCACCCAGCATCCCTGGTTCTCCCAACCTGGTGCCTTCATTTCTAACGCAGATATATATCAGGCCACAGAGCACTATGTTCCCCACTTCCAGGAAATAATAGCTCTCCAGGGGGTCCTCCAGATGGCTGTGCTCCCCTACAGAGTGTGGATTGGGGTGCAGAGCAGGTCATATCACATACCAACAATTCTCCCCACAAATACCCTCTCTTTCCAATTTCCAGTTTCAATTACTTTATACCTTTGAGATGGGTGACGGATGAAGGGTCAAGACACTGGTTTCTAGGTCACTGTCTTTGTAAACCCTGTTTAGATGTCTAAATCCAGGCTTTGGAATATGAAGGCACTTGTCTGCTTTTGTTTTGTTCTTGGCTTTCGGCATCTCAGCTAAAAGAAAGAAATTCAATGTGCTGTTACAGGTAATGGTTCAGGCAGCTTACTTGAAAGCCCATGCTACAGGGTCAGATAATGTCAGTGACCTCAGTTTGTACAGCTCCGTCTCCGAGGAACCAGAAAATAGACATCCGGTAACTCGAGAGCCATGATTACGGCTGATTGAAACTTGAAGAACAGTAAGAAGATGTGGGCCATATTTTAGCAATCTGAAACAAGATGAAATTCCATTATCTGCCTCTTGCTTCTGGTTTACAATCTCATTAAAATCAGAATTCCAGATTAGCTGCATCTGTGTTACCATGACATCAAATGGTTTGTTGTTAGAACTGTTCCCTTGCCAAGAAGTTAAACTTCATAGCAATGGGCCAATGGAAACAGAGTTGGCACAGAAGCTCTCCTGGGGTTAGAACATGTTTTGCAAACTGAAGTGTCCTTCTTCTGTGACTGGGAGGTTTCCCAACAATGCCCAGGCTTCTGAAGGTCAATTGTTGAACAAACTGAATCACAGTTACAAAGTGTTATTGCAGAATGGAACTTTGGAGACATTTGAAGCTGAATCAAGTGAGTTAAGAACACTCAGTCTTAGGTCCCAGGCTCATGGCAAACCATTAATTTATCTCACAACGTGGCAGCACCCACAAAACCCAGCCTCAATCAGTACCCATCAATGCAAGATGACATCAAAGATGAAACTGAATGGCCAGTTCTACCTGAGTCCCGGTTGTTCAGGTGAGGAACATTGTCCTATTACTTGTTCAAGGTCAAACGCAGAGAAAAGACAAGACTTCTCTATTCCATGTTCTTTCAATCACTCCACCCTGAATAAATGGGAAAACAAGCATTTCTCTCTTACATACCTGTGGTCCATTCTTCCCATCAAATCCCCCCAAACACTCAAGGCTAGTTGCAGATGTGACTCAGATGTCATACCTACCAGTCTCTTCTGAGCCACAGTACTTCTGCTTTTCCATTCTGGGGCTACCCACACCCCCGGTAAGAGGCATCAAAATAAGATCTAATACTTTTGAATGGGCCAGAACCACTAAATCCATTATTTCTAGAGCCTCCTGACCTTAACAGAAAGTCAATGTTATGCTTTCAAGTTAAAAGGCCCAACTTATTCCTGGAAAAGTAAAAATGGAATACTTCCAAGTGCCATATTATGGATGCACTAAGCTCTTGGAGCTAATTGCATTTGAGGTCTTGAGTCTAGAAGGGAACCAAAGAAAACAAAAATCATCCCTTCAGACTCTTAGCACCTTTCTGAATCTTTTCCAGATGACCTTGCCTACGTCGGTCCAGAATAGAAAGTAGTTGTAGGTTAGAGGTGAACCTGAAATGCAGACATAGACAAATAGTTCATTCTATTCTTGGATTGCATATTACTGCTCCATATGGGGGTGGGGTGGGGGTGAGCCAAAACATATGGTACTCCATCTGTAAGATGGAGCTGGCTGGGTCCCACGAATGGCTTTTAATGCAAGTAGATTCAGCCTGATTTGGTCTGCCTCCAAAGAAGGCGGAAATGCCAGTGATTCAAATATTGTGTAAAACCATTGAAATTAATGGCACAAAACAAGACTCATTTGTACTCTGCCTAATTTAAAAGATGTCTGCCTGGTGTAAAGTAATGAATTAGCTATGGGGGTGTTTGGACTGAGTGTTCAAAATCCTCTTGGAAGGAACAAAATGCCTTTCTTTTTCCTTCTTTCAAGCCATTCTCTGTTATTTTGTACCATTTCCCCCCAGGAAATCCACTAAGCATTTTGGCTTCTGTTGTGGGCTGAATTTCATGAAGTTCACAGCACTGGACATAGATGATTCTACTTTAACTACCCAAGGTCAAGTTGGGAGGGAGAATTCAAGAAGATGCTCTTTCAAAAGCTGCCTAGTGGAGCCATATTGTTCATGCTTTTCCAGAAAATCTCCAACAACTACTCATCATTAGCATACCCAGTGATTGTGAGATTGTGCCCTTCCTGAATGCAACAGGAGAGAACTTGAAGTTCATCCTTGGATGATTGCACTGGGCTTCCATGCCGCACGCTCCATGGGAATATCTCCAAAGGCTCACGTGTAGCCCCAGCCTCATTCAGTCAATAAACTAGCCATCCACTCTCAGGATGATGATGGTAATTAATTAATGCACGGGATTCATGCATGCTGAGATCCTGCTCTGTGCCAGTCATCACACTATGCATTCCATGTAATATACAATTCCATTCTTACAATAATATCATAAGATAGGCTCTGTCCTCCACACTTTTCAGATGAAGAGGCTGAAGTTTAAAAAGTCGCCAGAGTCAAAGAGATAGTGACTGGCAGATCAAGCACCCCGGTGTTTCTGCCCCAAAGACTATGCTGAGATCGAACAGGAAAATGTGGTGCAGGTGCCACTGTGGGGTTCACAGGTAACCCTGTGAGCACCCACCTAAGCTGATGCATCTCTCCATGCGACAGCTCGGCCTCTTCGCTGTTGTTGTTAAGTCTCTCAGACATGTTCAACTCTTTGCAACCCCGTGGACTGCAGGATGCAAGGCTTCCCTGTCCTTCACTGTCTCCTGGAATTTGTTCAAACTCATGCCCATTGAGTCGGTGATGCCATCCAACCATCTCATCCGCGGTTGCCCCCTTCTCCTCTTGCCCTCAATCTTTCCCAGCACAGGGTCTTTCTTCGCCAATGAGATGGCTCTTTGCATCAGGTAGCCAAAGTACTGGAGCTTCAGCATCAGTCCTTCCAATGAATATTCAGGATTGAATTCCTTTAGGATTGATTGGTTTGATATTGCAGTCCAAGGGACTCTCAAGAGTCTTTTCTCCAGCTCCACAATTCAAAAGTATCAATTTTTTGGCACTCAGTCTGCTTTATCATCCAGCTCTCACATCCATACATGCCTACTGGAAAAATCATTGCTTTGACTATACAGATCTTTGTCGGCAAAGGGATGTCTCTACTTTTTAATACAATGTGTAGGTTTGTCATAGCTTTCCTTCCAAGGAGCAAGCATCTTTTAATTTCATGGCTGCAGTCACCACCCACAGTGATTTCAGAACCCAAGAAAATAAAATTTGTCGCTGCTTCCACTTTTCCCCCATCTCTTTGCCTTGAAGTGATGGGACTGGAGGCCATAATCTTAGTTTTTTTAATGTTGAGTTCCAAACCAGCTTTTTCACTCCTATTTCATCCTCAAGAGGCTCTTTAGTTCCTCTTCACTTTCTGCCATTAGGGAGGTGTCATCTGCATATCTGAGGTTGTTGATATGTCTCCTGGCAGCCTTGATTCCAGCTTGTGATTCATCCACCCCAGCATTTCACATGATGTACTCTGCATATAAGTTAAATAAGCAGGGTGACAATACACAGCCTTGTCGTACTCTTTCCCAATTTTGAACCAGTGAGTTCCACTTAATTTAAAGTACTAGTTAACTCAAACTAGGAATGACAAGAAAAGCAAGCACTCTGTAGTCATAACCATCAGTCAAAGCAAGGCAGGGAAGAAGCCTGCACAAAATCTCCATGGCATCATTCCCACCTGGATGGGACTGGTTTCCTCAATACGGTATTATATAACTCAGATCAAGACCCCCTGATGAAGGCCAGAGTTCACCAGAAACCCCACACAGCCTATCTTTCCCTTTGAAGGGAAGACTCTGTAATTTGTGGTCCATTCTTGACTGCCCTAGTCAAGTAGTTTTCAAATCTATTTGGCAACAGAGACCTCACCTCCCCAAATGACACTGACAAATGGGAACCCTTCATCTTAAGAGGAAATAGATGGCTCTTAGCTTTCTGCTCCTCCAAAGGACAAACTCTAAAGATTCTAAGAAATTTCCAAATATCATCACCACTGGAAATCCAAAGTTTTAGACCCATTTTCCACCTCCCACCTGTAAGGATCCTGGCAGACCCAGAGTCATGGACATATCCCCAGTTCCTTGCTAGGAAGCAGAGTTCTTGTGGAAACCTATCAGACTTAGTGTTAACAAGAGCCATTTTTATAATTGCGCCCATTAAGCTAACTATACCACTTAGGTGATCACAAAAGGTGATGTTCAAGAGAGCCCAAGCCTGAATCATTTCCAGGAGGGAGTGTTAATAGAACCCTTTGGTCGGAAGCAGCCTTTCTTCTGCAGGAGGCACGGGGCACCTGCCTTGTATATTACTTGGTTTGAAGGAGGTCACTGCACCTGTTTATTTTGTATTAAATACCTTCTGGAGCTTTCAAGATGGAGATGAAAGTCATAAAGAAATTAAAAGAAAATGGTTTTAGAATCCTCAGCACCCATTCTAAAAAAAAAAATTATCCTAAAAGAATTAAATATGGATTTCTTGAAAAGGTGGATGAGCGATTTCCTTTGCTGGAAAATCAGAGTTTCTTTTCTTTCTTTCTTTCTTTTTTTTTTTTGTGGTCCCTTCTCTTCTGTCTTCATTTCGACACCCAGCATGAGGTTTAGCACAATTCATTTCAGTTTCCCTGTCACAGAGCACACCCACCAGAGTTCTTCTTGGAGAAGCTATTTGTCTGTGGCTGGCCCAGCAAGCGTCAATATCGGCGAGTTCCATGGGCATGGTTATAGAGGTTTACGAATGGTATGAGGACATGCTGAGCTGAGCTGAGCTGGAGCTTGGTCCCAAGGAGAGAGCCTGCCTGCCCAGGCTCAGGGCCATCTCCTGCTTCTAAAAGAAAGTGCCCTACTGGGCCCAGGTCCTGGAAAACTGATGCTATGCTGAGTCACTGGCCCTCTGCCAAGCTGCACCCCCGCAGCTGCACATACAAGCTGCACTCTGCTCCTGCGCATACAAGCCTGTGTGCCCTACTCCCCAGTTCAGGACCACCCTCCCTCCTTCTCCAACACTGAATCTATAAATAAGGCCAGAGCTCTGCCACCTGAAGAAAGGGCCCTTCAGTCTTGAAACATGCGTTGCAGACACGAATCGCAGTCCTGCATTCGGTGCACAGGTAATAAAACCTGCTTCATCTTTCTATAATTCAAGTTTATTTCTATTTTGAGCTATCACTCCACGAGGCTGGGAGAAACTCTAACTCAATCAATTCACTTCCCTGTGACTGTGCCTAAATCCTAGGGACTTACTTGGTGCACAACTTGGGGGCCGGGGTGCCATCTGGTCCTTGATGTCAACTGCCAGCTTGGGTACCCACCACCAGCACCTCCTTCATTTCTCTTCTCCACGTGCTCAGGCCAGCTCTCCACTGCTCCTCTGCCTGTGGAGGGTCCAGGAATGACTCTGCTCTTCTGGGACTTGGGGTGGGGCCTTGGCCTGAGGGTGGTCACCCAGCTTCCGGGTTCTACCCCTGATGTCTCCATAAACATGCTCACTCACCCTCCCTGAAACTCAGTCAACTGTGGACGCTGCTGGATTTGTTCAGTTTGGCATAACTTGTTGCCGCTATGACTGCAAGATAATCACAGTGGAATAGAGAAGACAAAGAGGAATTATCAAGGGACAAGAACGGTCAATGCTTTTAAAAATAGGACACCGCCTTCCAGGTGACCGCACAGCAGCAGCCCTGAGGTGTTCCGTTTGCCGCCCTTTTTATTCTTCTTTAATTTTTTAATTGGAGGATAACTGCTTTACAATGTTGGGTTGGTTTCTGCCATATGACATCACAAATCAGGCATGTCTGTGTGTGTGTGTGTGTGTGTGTGTGTACATACATACGCCTCTCTCTTAAGCCTCCCTCCTCCCCCCACCCCACCCCCCTGGGTTATCACAGAGCACCAGGCTCAGCTCCCCGTGTTATGCAGCAGCCTCCCACCGCTGTCTGTTTCACACGTGGTAGTGTATATACGCCAATGCTGTTTTCTCAACTTGTCCCACCCTCTCCTTCCCCCACTCTGTCCACAAGTCCATTCTGTGTCTGCATCTCTATTCTTTTCCTGCAAATAGGTTCATCAATGCAATTTTTCTAGATTCCGTATATAGGCATTAATGTATCCAAGCATGCTAAGTCTCTCGGTCATGCCCAACTTTGTGACCTCACGGACTGTAGCCCGCCAGGTCTTCTGTCCATGGGATTCTCCAGGCAAGGATACTGGAGTGGGTTGTCATTTCCTCCTCCAGGGGATCTGCCCCACCCAAGGATCGAAACCACATCTCTTATGTCTCCTGCATAAGGATTCTGGCCACAGAATCCTTATTGTTGTTATTGTTGTCCCCTTTATTGGCAGGTGGGTTCTTTACCAGTAGCACCACCTGGGAAGCCCATATGCGTTTATATGTAATATTTATTTTTCTCTTTCTGACTTCATTCTGTATGAAAGATTCTAGGTTCACCCACCTCAGTTCAATCGACTCACTACCTCCCTTTTTAGAAGGTGGTGTAAGAGAGGGTTGGAGACAAGGCAGCCTGTGGTCATGGTGGGGACAAACCCGTCTCTGGAAGACAGGGTGTGAGCTGGGAAGGACAGCAGGCTATTTTAGGAAAGAACATGCCCCCATGCAGACGGGCTGGCCCTCCCCAGAGCTCCTGGGCATTTACGTGGTGAGCTCGTAAGGCACTCGGATCTCCTTGCAGCTGACGCCTTCCTTCTGCCGATACAACACCCACCGCATGATCAGGACAGGCAACCCAAGGTTCCTGGGGTCCTCCCAACCATTCAGGGAGTGGAGCTTGTGGCTGCTACTGCAGTGAAGCCTTTCCTCCTTTAGCCTTCCCCTGCCAGGTATGAGTCTTCCAAACCCAAACAGGGCTGCTCTTCCTGCCGGGGGAGATAGTGGTGATTCTGTGGTCAGAATCCTTGAGATGGTGAGTTCTGGAGTCAAGAGACAGGTTCAGAATTCTTGCCATGACTCAACCTAGTAGTGTGATCAGGTCTCATAGAAGCTCCCCTTTATCTGTCTGTAAACTCAGAGTTCAGTTCAGTTTAGTTCAGTTGCTCAGTTGTGTCCAATTCTTTGTGACCCCATGGACTGCAGCACGCCAGGTCTCCTTGTCCATCACCAACTCTGAGTTTACTCAAACTCATGGCCATTGAGTCGGTGATGCCATCCAGCCATCTTGTCTTCTTGTCGCCCGCTTCTCCTCCCGCCTTCAATCTTTCCCAGCATCAGGCTCTTTTCCAATGAGTCAGCTCTTCACATTAGGTGGCCAAAGTACTAGAGCTTCAGCATCAGTCCTTCTAATGAATATTCAGGGTTGATTTCCTTTAGGATCGACTGGTTGGATCTCCTTGCTGTCCAAGGGACTCTCAGGAGTCTTCTGCAACACCACTGTTCAAAAGCATCAATTCTTCATCGCTCAGACATTTTTATGGTCCAACTCACACATCCATACCTGACTACTGGAAAAACCATAGCTTTGATTATAGGGACCATTGTTGGCAAAGTAACATCTCTGCTTTTTAATACTCTGCCCAGGTTTGTCATAGCTTTTCTTCCAAGGAGCAATCATCTTTTAATTTCATGGCAGCAGTCACCATTTGCAGTGATTTTGGAGCTCAAGAAAATCAAGTCTGTCACGGTTTCTATTGTTTCCTCATCTATTTGCCTTGAAGTGATGGGACAGGATGCCATGATCTTAGTTTTTTGAGCGTTGAGTTTTAAGCCAGTTTTTTCACTATCCTCTTTCACCTTTATCAAGAGGCTGTTTAGTTCCTCTTTGCTTTCTACCATTAGGGTCGTGTTGAGGTTTAAGCCAGCTTAAACTCACAGATGCCCGTGAGAATGGAACAAGGACATTTGTGTGGAATCCTTAGCATGGTGTCTGGCACATGGCAAGAGCTGATGACCCAGGAAGTCAGGTCATTCCATTACTACGACCACCAGCTTCACCCCAGTCCATCGCCTCACCCTTCTCCCTGGACAGGCAGATCTGGAGGCGGGGGGGGGGGGGGGGGGGCGGGGGGCCTCCAAACTCCTCTCCTCCCAGGACCGAGGCTTAGGCCTCTGCTGACCCATCCCCAGGGAAGCCCTGTCGTTGCAACTGGACCCAGGGGGCCCTGATTTTGTAGTGTGTTTATGGAGTGATGGGTTGACTACAGTTCGCTCTCTTCCTCCCCCTCCACTCAGCCTTAGCAGTCCTCACTCTGCCTGGGGGATGTGTTCTGAGTGGCCCAGTTAGCATCAGGAAGCCAAGACCCTGTCACTTCTGTGCCAGCCACTCCTCACCAGGCCATCTTACAGCCTTTGCTATAAACTGACCTTTCCTGGCCAACTAACTGAGCCCGAATGTCTGAGAGTGTCACCTCGGCCCCAGTTTATGGGTGATGAGGTCTGCAGAACAAGGATACCTGACCCCGAGTCCCAATATTTCTGAGGCTCAGGTGGCCAGAAGTCAGAGCCTGAGCGCTTATTTCTGGTGCTTTGGGGAAGAAGCTGTGGTTTTCCTTTGGGAGAGTCTCTCCCTGGTTCTGGGAACGACCATTCCGGTGCCTCTTTTACAGGGTATAGACACAAGTCCCACAAGTTAGTATCCAGATGAACAAATCTGGAAGCAATTTCTCCGACTGGATTATGGACCCCCAGTTTTGAAAATTTAGAAGACGATCTCTGCAGCAGTTGGGGATATCTCTCCAAAGATGATTTTGATGCTAGCTAATTTCTTTTCTTTTTAATTAATTTGTATTGGAGTATGTGCTGGGCCGTGCCGTGCTCAGTCATGTCTGACTCTTTGTGATCCTTTGGCCTGGAGCCTGCCAGGCTCCTTGGCCCATGGGATTTCCAAGGCAATAATACTGGAGTGGGTTCCCATGCCCTCCTTCAGGGGCTCTTCCTGACCCAGAGATCGAACCCAAGTCTCCTGTGTCTGCTGCCTCACAGGCTGATTCTTAATTGCTGAGCCGCTAGGGAAGCCCTATTGGAGTGCAGTTTGCTTTATGAAGTTGTGTTAGTTTCTTGCTGTACAGCACAGTGAATCAGGCAGATGTACACATATATTTGGTTTTGGGGATTTCTGTCCCATTTAGGCCACTGCAGCGCGCTGTACAGTAGTTTCTTGTTAGTTATTTATACATAGCAGACAACGTGTATCTCCCAGTTCATCCCACACTCCCTTCCCTGCTCGGTCGCCATGCATTTGTTCTTTACATCTGTGGCTCTATTTCTGCTTTACAAAGAAGTTCATCTATACTATTTTTCCAGATTCCACATATAAGCAACATTATACAGTATTTGCTTTTCTCTTTCTGACTTACTTCCCTCTGTATGACAGTCTTTAGGTCCATCCACGTCTCTGCAAACCACACAATTTCATTCCTTTTTACAGCTGAGTAATATCCCATTGTATATATGTACCATATCTTCTTTATCCATTCCTCTGTCATTGAACATTTAGGTTGCCTCCATGTCCTGGCTATTATAAATAGTGGGGTGGGATTGGGGATAAGGGGATGGGAACACCCTTATCTGACTGACTCGGGTGTGGAAGGAAACATCTCATGGTTTGGGCAGGCGTGGGACTAAGTGAAAAGGTCATTGTGGGGAGGGCAGTGGGGACAGAGACAGGAGTCCTGTGAGATCTTGGGGTGATGCCCTTTGCAGGAAACGAAACCCCAGAGCCAGTTTTAAGGTTTTATTTTCTTTCATGAAACTCCTTCAAGTCTCAGTGAACTTTGTAAACAGGTCAGTGTTTGGGTTGGTCCATTAGAAGATAAAGGGGGGAGTTAGTGTTTAAGTCTGGGGCCAAAGCAGACTGCAGGAGGGGGGGACCCTCCTTTAGAGAACCGGGGTGGATTTTCTGGATGTGTGTGGACGTGGACACTGCCTTGCCTAAAAAGCATCTGATGCTGTGGACATTTGTTTTTTTGATAGAGGGAGACATAAGAATGCATATGAATTCACTGACTCAGAATCTATTATTTTGTAACTTTTTAATTTATTTATTCTTACTTTTGGCTCTGCTGGGTCTTCGCTGCAGCCCAGGCTTCTCTCTAATTACGGTGAGTGGGGGCTGCTAGTGGTGGTGCAGGGGATTCTCGTCATGGTGCCTTCTCTTGTGGTGGAGCACGGGCTCTGGGGCTCACAGGGTTCCATGGCTGCAGCTCCCAGGCTCCAGAGCACAGGCTCAAGAGTTGTGGCCCACGGGCTTAGTTGCTCTGCGGCACGTAGGGTCTTCTCAGATCAGGGATAGAACCGGTGTCTTCTGCACTGGCATGTGGATTCCTTACCACTGAGCCAGCAGGGAAGACCCTCACAATTTATTTTTAAATACACAATGTATCACACTACATGACACATTGTGTGCCAGGCCCTGTGACGCACAGGTGGTCAGGATACACGGTGAAGTGACAGTGGTGGTTCTTGCCCGGATGGAGTATCTGTCACCAGGCATTGATGGACAACAACATGCTTATCCTACAGGCAATACATTGGGCTTCCCAGGTGGCACTAGTGGTAAAGAACATGCCCACCAATGCAGGAGGCGTAAGAGGCGCGGGTTCAGTTCCTGGGTCAGGAAGATCCCCTGGAGGAGGGCATGGAAAGCCACTCCAGTATTCTTGCCTGGAGAATCCCATGGACAGAGGAGCCTGGTGGGCTACAGCTCATAGGGTCACAAAGAGTCGGACATGACTGAAGAGACTTAGCATGCAAGCACACAGGCAATATATTGATTAGGGCTCTGCTGAAGGCAACAAAAGAGAAGAACAGAGGCCTGTGAGAGGATGCTACCGGCAATCTAATGTGCAACTTTGATTATTTTATTGAAACGTTATATTTTATTCTATTTTCAACAGAAGATCACTCTATTATTTAAACACCAAATTTTATTGGCATTTCATCATAAAACAGCAATTGAAATCTACTAAAAATGAAGTTCCAGACACTCTCCTGACTTGCTTGCTTCTGAGATACAATTCCAAAACAGAATTCTGACTGTTCCCTCCCAGCCACAAATACAGTGTGGGGGCAAGAGTGGCCCAGAAAAGAGGGCTGGTCAGCAACAGGTGGGTGTAATGGGCTGAACGAGGAACCATCAAGATTTACATGTGGAAGTCCAGAGCCCCAGAACCTCAGATACAACTGGTTTGGAGACAAAGCCTTAAAAGAGATAATTAAGCGAAAACGAATTCACTGGGGTGGGCCCAAACCCAACACGCCTGGTGTCCTTATAAGAAGAGGAGATTAGGGTACAGACACACAGAGGGAAGAAGAGTATGAAGACAACTGGGAGAAGACGGCCGTCTGCAAGCCAGGGAGAGAGGCCTCGGGAGAAAGCAACTCGGCCAACATCTTGATCTCAGACTTCCAGCCTCTATTTCTGTTGCTCACTCTGCTAATTTTGCTATGGCAGCTGTAGCAAAATAACACAGTGGGAAAAATCTTCCAGAAGGAGGCAGAGGAGCCATCTCTGCGTGCCCAGCATCCCGCGTCTCTTCTCTGTGTGCCGTGAGTCAGGCCTGCCCCCTCTCGGAGCAGATGTGGGGCCTCTGCTTCTACAGGCAGGGGCGGAGTTGGGGGGTGGGCAGGGCAGTCAGGGACCGAGGGCAGCCCTGCTCTTTCCTGGAGCCCCATTTATTTTCCCTGATGCCCACTCAGTCCTTTTGCCAGACTGACTGTCACCCCAAAACGGAGCGCCTGATTATCTTCCTGCAGACTCCGTGAATGTCACATGTTTCTCGCCTTCTCCCCTCTTCCTTCAACCACTGGGTGAATACGAAACAATCTCCTGAGAGCCCCCAGCAGCAATTGTCTCTCCCAGAGCGAGGGGCACGGAGCTCATAGTTTAAAGGAGATTACCTCCTCGGATTTAATGAGAGCCACTGTGAAAGCAGTGTCCCTGAGAAAAGGGGGAAAAAAAACACCATCAAAAAAGAAAAAAAGAATAGCCATCCAATTAGTGTCTCTAACATGGCCTCATTATAATCCACGTCTGACATTTGCCAGTGGTGTTAGATTCGAGCTGCAAAAAATGTCTTTTGAAAAGCAAATTGACATTTGCCATCACTCTCCCCAACCCGCTGGAGTCCTAAGACTTAAGCACTTACCGTGGCAGCTGAGATTAGGCAAAGAAGACAGAGGGACCACAGGTGAACTAACTCATGACAGGGAAGGACGAGATGCCTGATGGAGGAGGGGGAGAGGGCAGAGAACATCGGAGCTACACGTGAACGATCCTCACCTTCCATGCCTCTGTGTGATTTCCTTTTTAGGGAACATTTAATAAGAAACAGAAGCCAGATTTGGTTGAGCTGAATGCAGGATCGCCATGGCAACCTTCCTTTGGAGGTTATCCAAGTCAGGTAGTGACAGCAAAGCTGAGTTAAAGGTCATCCCTGCCGAGAAAGATGGGCATTGATAAAGTATTTTAACAAGACCCAGAGGAGCTGGTATTTGAAAGCAACCCACAGAGGACAAACTAGACCCTAGGAATGAGAGGCAAACAGCAGCAGGGTGAGAGGGGGCGTTCTGTGGGGGATTCCATCAGAGCCCCACGCTGGAGCTGTAAACACCTCGCCCTCCACGCAGAGAACTTGGGTCTCCACCAAAAGCTCAAACTTGACACAATTGTATTTGCTCAAAGGAAGGGTTAAAACCCATTGGCCTCTGGATGGTAAGGAAGTACATCTGTGCAATTCTGTGCCCAACACATTTTCAGGCATTCCTGAAAAGTTCTGAACGAGCCAAATTCTGGCAAATGGAACAGCGCTGACCTTCCTTATCACTCCCAGAGATGCTTTATTTAATCTCTTTTCTATTAGAACATCATTTTAAAATCTTGGAGTTAAAAACCCTTTTCTAGCACATCGCTGAAGCCAGAAAGCTCTGAGGAAACCACATAAATATGAATGTGTGGCTGGCCAGGAGGAGAAGATGTAAAATGAATTTTAAACATAAGAAAATGTGACAGAACTAAGATCCTACATGCTGCAGAGCAGCTAAGTCCATGCGCTGCAACTACCGAATCTACGCACAACTGGAGAGTCTGTGCTCCTCAGTGAAGTTCCCACGCGAGGCAAGGAGAATCCTGCATGCTGCAACTAACATCCAATGTAGCCAAACAAATTTTTTTTTAAAGGAAGAAAATAACAAAATAACCCGACATCCCTCATAAATAAGCAAGTTCAGTTCAGTTCAGTTCAGTCGCTCAGTCGTGTCCGACTCTTTGCGACCCCATGAATCACAGCACGCCAGGCCTCCCTGTCCATCACCAACCCCCGGAGTTCACTCAGAAGCAAATGCCTATTTAAATGATAGCAAATAAATATAGGTATGTGAAAACAATTGTATTTTACTATCACATAATCAAGGATCTAGCAGTGTGGTAATACTTAGCAGTTGATGGGGTGTGAGGAAACAAGCATTCTTACACACTCCTGGTAAGAGTGTAAATTGGTGCCCCTCGGTGGTAGACAGTTTGTATAAATCTATCAAAATTTAAAATGGACCTCCCTTTGAGATGGAAATTCCACTTCTGCATAGCTGCTCTCATGCAAAGATATATGGACACAGGTGTTCATTCATTGCAGCACTGTTTATACTAGCAACAGATGAGAAACAATGTGAAGGTCCCACAGGAGACAGAGGGAAGAAATTATGAAACATCCATAACATGGAATAATAGAAAGAATGAGACATGTATGGGTGTTGACATAAAATAACCTCCCTAATACATTACATGAAAAAAGCAAGTACAGAATTGTATCATATGCTCACCTGTACTTTTCCACAATTACAGAATTTCACTGTGTGCATATACTAATTAAATTTAAAATTTAGGCTTAAAATGTCATCTGGGATTTGAATTATGGACCATTTGTTCCACATGGTTGGAGCTTCCCTGGTGGCTCAGGTGATAAAGAATCTGTCGGCAATGCAGGAGACCTAGGTTCAATCTCTGGGTCAAGAAGATCCCCTGGGGAAGGGAATGACTACCCACTCCAGTATTCTTGCCTGGAGAAATCCATGTTGGTAACCCTAGCATCCATTTCTCCTTTCCTCCTTCACAGTGCCTCAGGACTCCATCCATCCCTCAAGTAGCCCATGAGATTCAAAGGACATAAACCTACCCAACTCCAGTGGGGGGCCCTGAGTCAGTGGGTTTCAGATTTCAGGAAGCATCAGAACCAGCTGGAGGGTTTATTAAACCAGAGAGTGTCTGACGCAGTAAATCTAGAGCGGGGCCCCGAGAAGTTTCATTCCAAAGAAGCACTGATATTGACGGTCTGGGGACCACACCTGCAGAACCCATGATTTAAACCAGAAAATCCTTCCTTTGTGTTAATGATGGCTTCAGAGCTACAGCAGCAACACCATCTGAGATATCCGATGTGAGTGTGATGGGATGTTTTGTGGAAGACCACTTCCTTCTCTTAACAGAGAAGCACAGAGTAAACCACACTTTCTTTCCTCTTCCCCCGAACGTGAATGGGACAGGGATGAAACCCTGATTGTTATTGGGAGGTATCTTATAACCACAAGAGAAATCAACCTTTAGATGCTCCTAATACTGTGAAAGGAGCAGAAAGATGAAAAGCTCGGAGTCCTGGATCTGAGGTCCATGCCACGGCTAGGTTCCCCTCCGTATGAGCCAATGCATTTGGTTACAGTTCAGGCCCCTGGATCTGAGATCCGTCCCACAGCTAGATTCCCCTCCGTATGAGCCAATGCATTTGATTGCAGTTCAGGCCCCTAGACGCTGTCTTCTGTTGCTGCTGTGGTTTAGCCCCTAAGTCGTGCTTGGCTCTTTTGTGACCCCATGGACTATAGCCCGCCAGGCTTCTCGGTCCATGGGATCCTCCAGGCAAGGACACTGGAGTGGGTTGCCATGCCCTCCTCTGTCGGGATCTTGCCAACTCAGGGGTTGAACCCACATCTCTTAAATCTCCTGCCTTGGCAGGGGAATTCTTCACTGCTGAGCCACCAAGGAAGCCCTTTGTCTTCTGTTACCTGTAGACAGTTTCCAACTGACACAAGCCTAGAAAAGACGTTATTTTAAAAAATATTTAAAGTTAAAACCATTTTCTTTATGGCAAAATGCCATAAACTTAGCATAGGCTAATAGCAGATTGGGGAAAACATTTGCAACACGTGCTTTCTGTGTCCCATCTCAGTTAATACTCTGATCAAGCAAGCCTTCCTGCTCTCTCTCAATCCAGTGCCACACAGAAGTAGGTAATGAAGAAATACAACTCTGAATCAAAGCTCAGGGAAAGAACATTATTTAATAAGTAGCTCTGCAGGGTCAAAGCCTACAAAGAGGTTGGAACACTCAGAAAAAGCATCCTTTATAAATGTTTATCCCATCTATCTTCTCTACAAGCCACAGAGCCTGGCAGCTACCTCCAATCTTCTCTGTCTCCATCCATCCTCCAAAACGTTGCCTGATTCTTCTCTTTATGATGCCTGCCCTCTCTAGATAAGTCACTATCGTGTAAAGTCATCCAGTCCTCTTGGCTACCACCAATACTGTCTTTCCATTTACTCCTGGTGCAGTTGAGGTGAGGGAGGGGTGAATGAGAGGAAAGCAGGGACATTTATGCCTGTAACTAATGCAGAGATATAAAAGTGACAAGGATATAGATATATACGAACCAATGTAGAGATGAAGAAGTGACAGCAGAATTTAAGTAACTTAGTCCAAAGTCACACCCGGAAAACCCAAGCTGTCAATCACTACACTAATCTGCCATCAGCAGAAGACTGAGAATATTAATACAAAAATCACTCTTACAAATCAAAGAGGAGGAAAACCATTCTAATGGAAACATTCTCAAAGAACATGCACAAGCAAATTAAAGAGAAACAAATTGAAAAAGAGGTTCAAGCTCACTAGTAATAAAATGAATGGAAATTAAAACAATATTTCAGCTAGCAGATGAGCGAAGATTTTTTAAAATTAATTATAATTCATGTTGGCTGGGGTATGGAGGAAAAGGCACTCCCACACTGTGCTCATGGGAGAGTGACTGAATAAAAATTAGGTAATACCTCCGCAAATTTAAAATCAGCATACATTTGACCCTGCAGTTGTGTTTCTAGTCATTTATCTTAATGAGTTCATCAGACAAGCAGAAAAGAAATATGTACAAGAATGTTTGCAAAGCCTGTGTTTTAGTAGTAAAATATGGAAAGAGCCCATCCATAGGGGATTAAACACTGTATAGGAGAGAAAGAAAAAAATAATGCTTGTTACAAACTCCCCAATACAGAACCCCACAACTGACTTCCTTGCCTACTTGATCTTAGGCCACACTGGACAAACACAGGCTCCATCAGCAGAACTCAATCTTATCTCTGTACAAGTCATAGCAGGGAACCCCAAGGCAGAATGGGGGATCTCAGCCTATCCCTGGGAGGTGGAGGGGCTGAGCCTCACAGACCTAGCTTCTTCTCCAAACCCCTTCTCTTTGGAGGATTAAGTAAGGCATTAGAGAAAGACTGAGGCATTATTCTAATAGAGGCCCTACTATCTGGAAACAGGAAGACAAGAGAAAAGGGGTTCCCCTTATCCCAACCTTACATAGGTTTCAATATTCACAGAAAAAATGTCTGGAGATGAATATCTATCAGAATAGTCTCAGTAGTGGAACTATTTCCTTTTCTTCTTTAATTCACTATTCTAGCATGTTTCATTAGTGACAGAAGCAGAGCCGGACATGTGGTTGCCTCCTGCAGAAAGAGAAGAAAAGGAAAATAGCTTTACATACCTAGTATGTGCTGGGCTGGGCAGCCTTTATCTGTGCTTTGCTGTGCTGTGTACACATTGGACCCTTTGAGGATGTTTCCCTAATGAGCAAGCAGCCAGAATTCTCACACTGCCTTACCCTGGGGAATTTAGGAAGTCGTAGAATGTTGCAAGGCAGCAGGCCCGCAGTGAGCCTGCCATGATGGGGGGCCACCATGGTTGGGGGCAAGGGGAGTCCATGGGCGGCAGAGGTTGCAGAGGGGATGGCCCAAGCCAGATGGTAAGTGTGGCTAGACTCAAGATCTGCAAGGCCAGCAAGAACTTAGGCAGGGTTTAGCCAGTAGGGTAGGGGCAGAAATGCATCTCACCTTCAATAGGTATAAGTGGCAGATACCAGAAGGGTGCCTATTAAGCAGAAATGAAAAAGACTCTCTCCAGGGGAATCATAAAGAATCCAGAGGCTGGCAAAAGGATACCTGAGTTGCAATGAAATCCCACACATCTATACCTATACCCAAAAACCATCTTGAAAAGACAGCAAGAATAAAGCATTTAAAAGAAGAAATATTGGCTGGGTAGAGGTTTGAACATTGAATTTGATTAGATATTTCTAGATGACAGGACTAGCTTGTGAGAACTGCTACAAGACTACAAAAGTGCTAGCTGTTCAGTTGTGTCAGACTCTTTGCATCCCCGAACTGTAGCCCGCCGGGCTCCTCTGTCCATGGAATTTCCCAGGCAAGAACACTGGAGTGGTAGTCATTCCCTCCTCCAGGGGATCTTCCTGACCCCAGGATCAGTCCCGTGGCTCCTGCATTGCAGGCAGATTCTTTACCATCTGAGCCACTATGGAAGCCCTCAAGATAACAAGACTGCAAAAAAAAAAAAATTTTATATATATATATATATATATATATATACACACACACACACAGTGTTGACTAGTTGTTATTCAGTCACTCAGTCGTGTCCAACTCTTGGCAAACCCACGGACTACAGCACACCAGGCTTCCCCGTCCTTCCCTATCTCCCAGAGTTTGCTCAAACTTATGTCCATCGAGTTGGTGATGCCATCCAACCATCTCATCCTCTGTTGACTAGAGCATAGTGGAAAAAGAATCCTCACATTTGGCTGATAGTAGAGTGACTGAAGAAAAATTAGGTAATACATCTCCAAACTTAAAATCTGCGTACGTCTGACCCTGCAGTTCTGCTTCTAGTATTTATCCTGACAAGTTCATCAGATAACAAGAAAGAAAGAAATTCAATCTCTGCCAATAGTGGAAATAAGGGGCATTTCCAGACGGTTTTTCAAATCTGAGTTGGAATGTGTTAATTTCTACCATAGTGTTTCTACTGTAGTCTTCCAGTATATTTTAAAGGACAGGAAGGAAATGTTTTGCTGTTGCTAGTTGACCTCTTACCAGCATACTGCAAGGAACTCAAGGAACATTTCTAGAATGAGAAAATGATGTGTGAATCTTAACGCAAGAAGAGATGCTTAAGGCTTTGGAGTCAACTCACTCCATGTCTTCAGATAAACCTATAAGGGTTATTGGAGGGGGAGGAATAAGCTGAGAGGCTGAGAGTGATGTATACCCACATAGACCATTACAGATTACTGAGTAGAGTTCCCTGTGCTATACAGTAGGCTCTTATTAGTTATCTATTTTAATAAATAGAGCTGGTAGAGCAAAGCCCAGAGACCCCTCAAAGTAGAAGATATAACTGGAGACACAACAAAGAGTTGGAACCCTAAATGCTACCCCCAGTATAAGAGTGTTCCGATAATAAACCCCCCTCTCTAAGGACTACAAGGAAAATGATCTGCTTCAAAAGTCTGTGGTAAGTAGAAGAGAAAAGAGTCTCCCCTGAGAGTGTGTAATCTCAAGTCAGATTCGGGCAGGTTCACAGGCTGAGTTTAAATTAATCTGGTTGATTTGAAAAACCTCAAGGTAAGAATTTAGTTCAAATAGCACTGGGTTGTTAATTCCCTAGGCACTTGACAGCAAGCAATACCTTTCCTCTGAAGAAAGTCATCTTCAGCTCCACCCTCAAAGTATTCCCACAGGTAAAGTTCTAAATCAGAGTTCATAACTGACAACAAGAAATCATGAACCAGAGCCAGCTGAAAATACAGACAGCAGAATAAGACCTAAAAACATGGTAAGATACTAGAATTATTAGACACAGAATATAAACTCAGTCTTTTAAAAGTAAACTTGTATGTTCTAGCATACAGATGTCAAATTATAATGCTGCACATCTAATATTTGGGCTTCCCAGGTAGCTCTAAAGATAAAGAATCCTCCTGCCAATGCAGGAGACACAAGAGACTCCGGTTTGATCCCTGGGTCAGGAAAATCCCCTGCCGTAGGAAATAGCACCTCACTCCAGTATTCTTGCCTGGAAAATTCCACGGGCAGAGGAGCCTGGCAGGTCACAGTCCATGGGGCTGCAAAGAGTCAGACATGACTGAGCACACACACACGCCTAAAATTTACATAATAATTTTTAAAGTAAAGGAGAGTTGAGTAAGAAGAAAGCATATCTAAAAATAACTAAGCATATTTGGGGTAAAAAAGATTAGAACGTCTAGAAATAAGAAATATCACTGAAATTGAAAATATACTGCAGAAACACTGGACACCCACAGCATTGTTGCTGCTGCTGCTAAGTCGCTTCAGTCATGTCCGACTCATGTCCGACTCTGTGCAACCCCATAGATGGCAGCCCACCAGGCTCCCCCATCCCTGGGATTCTCCAGGCAAGAACACTGGAGTGGGTTGCCATTTCCTTCTCCAATGCATGAAAGTGAAAAATGAAAGTGAAGTTGCTCAGTTGTCCAACTCTTAGCAATCCCATGGACTACAGCCTACCAGGCTCCTCTGTCCCTGGGATTTTCCAGGCAAAAGTGCTGGAGTGGGGTGCCATTGCCTTTTCCGACCCACAGCATTGGCTAAATGTAAAAGCCCTGCCAACATCAAGTGCTGTAAGGATTAGACCATTTGGAATGCTCATTCATTGCTGATGGAAATGCAAAATGGTATGGAAACTTTAGAGGAAGTTCTGCCAGTGTTTTATAACATTAAATATGCATTTACCATGTGGCCCAGAAATCCCATTTCCAAGTGTTTACTCACAATAAGTGAAACATGAGTTCACACGAAAACCTGTAAGCAAATGTTCATTGCACTTTTATTTGTTATAGCCAAATATTGGAAACAACCTAAATTCTAGCAACTGGAAAAAGGATAAATAAATTGAGGCACACCCATACCCTGGGATACTCTTCATTGGCTAAAAAAGGAAGGAGAAATAAAACAGATTACATCAACATGAAGGATTCCTGTTCTATGTAAGACATCATGGACAAACTTAGTAAAAAGTAGTCAGACTAGGAAAAGATATCTAGGATGACTAAAATCAACGGGAAATATTGTATAGAATATATAAGAATGTCTGCAAATCAACAAGAAAAAACAGACACACAGCAGAAAAATGAGGAAAAATATAAACAAGCATTTTACAGAAGAGAAACCTCCAAACTAACAAGTATATGAAGAGGTGCTCAAACTCCACTAGGCATCCAAGAAATGCAAATTAAAATAACAATAAAATATGCACTTACATGTATGAGATCAGCAAAAATTAGGGAAATGGCATAATGCCAAACACGAGAGGGCACTTGGAGACACAGAAGCCACAGGCACTGCTGGCAAGAGCTGCCCTGAGGTGCCAGGCGGGGCCACTTCACCCAGTTAGGAATACGCATCCCCTGGGAGCCTGCCATTCCACTCCATTAGATCCCGAGCATACGGTCATGCAGGGCTATAAGGGGATGTCTATGGAGGCGCTTGGTGTAGCTGTAGGTGGGGGGCAAAAGGGTTTTCTGGCATCCATTACTGAGAGAACATGGAGGCAAAACACTACACATTTACTGTGAAGCAGTTACAAACTATGGATTAAGTACTCATATACTTAATATATATATATATATTCCATTGAAGTATACTTGACTTACAGTGTTTCAGGTGCATAGCAAGGTAGTTCAGTTATACACATATGTGCATGCATGCTAGGTCACTTCAGTCAATTCTGAGTCTTTGTGACCCAATGGACTGTAGCCCGCCAGGTTTCTCTGTCCGTGGGTTTCTCCAGGCAAGAGTACTGGAGTGGGTTGCCATGCCCTTCTCCAAGGGATCTTCCCAACCCAGGGATCGAACCTGTGTCTCCTGAGGCTTCTGCTTTGGCAGGTGGATTGTTTACCACTGAGCCACTAGAGAAGCCCAGTTATACATATACACATATATTATTTTTCAGATTATTTTCCATCATAGGTTATTACAAGATAATGCCTATATTCCCTGTGCTATACAGTAAGACTTTGTTGCTTGTTCCATATCTATTTCATACACTTAATATAAAAAGAAACAGAATGATCTATATAATACAAGTTAAAAATATATTCCCATATAAAAACAATATCTATCTTCCAAGAATACATGCAAAAGAAAAGCTGTACATTAAACATATTAGAGTGGTTGTCTCTGGAGTAGACAGTAGCAGGGTGGTGGGAGGAAAGAGTCAGAAACCAGGAATAAATAAATGATGGTAGAGAAGTGCTTTGCATGAATCCATTATGATAATTCACCATGAACTGAGAAGCATAATTAACTTGACCCTCTGATCTTGAGGCCTAAATAAAAATCCACCCAGAATAATAAAAAGAAGAAAATTTCTTTCTTCAAGAAAGAAAATATTCGAGGATTGAAAAGAAAGAAATGAAATTATCATTGTTTAGAGATTATATTATGAAGTACATAGAAAACCCAAAAGCATCTATAGGTAATTAGAATTAAAAATAAGAGAATTTGAGAAGTTCGTCAGATTTGAAACCAAGATATAAAAATATTTGTCATTTCCATACACCAGTAAGAAAAAAGTTCAAAATGTAATTTTAAAAAGCTGTAATTTAGAATAGTACACAACTTACAGGAAAATATATCAACATACAGGCTAACAAGTTTATCAAAGAATAAATTTTATTAAAGTTGTGCAGGACCTAAATTGCAAATTATTAAAGACTACCTAAAGAGATAGATAGGCTTCTCAAAATAATGGATTGAGAAACTTAATATCACATAACGGTCAATTATCCTCCAATTAACCTTTAGGTTTAACACTATTCTAATCGAAATTGGAAAAGACCCTGATGCTGGAAAAGATTGAAGGCAGGAGAAGATGACAGAGGATGAGATGGTTGGATGGCATCACCGACTCGATGGACATGAGTTTGAGTAAGCTCCAGGAGTTGGCAATGGACAGGGAAGCTTGGCGTGCTGCAGTCCATGGGGTCGCAGAGTCGGACACAACTGAGGGACTGAACCGAACTGATTCAAAATTCTAATAACTTTAACTTTAGTAGAACTTACTAAGCTAACTGCAAAATGTATGTATATAGAAGAATAAAAGGCCAAGAATAATCAGGACATTAGAATGAGTAGAAGTAATTTGTCTCAGCAGATACCAAAAATAGCAATGAAGATAGTAGGTTTTGGTACAAAATGGACAAAGAGATTAGTGAAATGAAATAAAAAGCCAGATGCAGCAAAGGAAACCATCAACAAAAAGAAAAGGCAGCCTAACAAATAGAGAAAATATTTGCAAATCATACATATATTAAGAAATTAATATATAAAATATATTTTAAAGCTCATACAACAGCATAAAAAAAATCTGATCAAAAAATGGGCAGAGGACCTGAATAGACATTTTTCCAAAGAGGATATTCAAATGGCCAATAGGTACATTAAAAGGCACTCGACATCACTAATCACCAGGGAAATGCAAAACAAAACCACAATGAGGTATCACCTCACATCTATTTCCCTGGAGAGGGAAATGGCAACCTACTCCAGTATTCTTGCCTGGAGAATCCCCCAAACAGAGGAGCCTGGCGGGCTACTGTCCATGAGGCTGCAAGGAGTTAAACATGACTGAGCGACTAACACTTCACTTCACATCCATTTAAATGGCTTTTATTATTAATAAGATAACAAATAACAAGTGTTGGTGAGGATGTGGAGAAAAGGGAACCCTCATACACTATTGATTGAGACGCAAGTTAGTTCAGCAAGTACAGAAAACATTACAGAGGCTCCTCAAAAAACGAAAACAACTACTGTATGATCTAGTAATTCCATTTCTGAGCATTTATCCAAAAACACCGATTAAGAAGAAAACCGTAATTCAAAAGGTCATATGCACCCCAATGTTTATTGCAGCGTTATATCGAATAGCCAAGATATGGCAACAACCTAAGTACCCATCAACAGATAAACAGATAAGAAAATGAGGTATTTACACTGAATGCAATATTATTCAGCCATAAAAAATGAAATCTTGCCGCCTGTGACAATATGGATGGATTCTGAGATAGCATATGATCTCACTTCTATGCGAAATCTGAAAACAAAACCGAAACCAAAATTTGCGAAGCTCACGAAAGTGTAAGTGCTAGTCTCTCAGTCCTGTCCAACTGTTTGCAACCCCACGGACTGTAGCCCTCCAGGCTCCTCTGTCCATGGGCTTTCCAACAGGCAAGAATACTGGAGTGGGTAGCCATTCCCTTTTCCAAGGGATCTTCCCAACCCAGGAAGCAAACCCAGGTCTCCTGCAATGCAGTCAGATCCTTTACGGTCTGAGCCACCAGGGGAGCCCCCAGTTCCAGAGAATATATTGGTTGCCTGAGTCAGGGGTGGAGGGAGAATGAGACAGGTGAAGAGGACGAAAGGTACAAACTCTCGGCTATAAAAAGAATAAGTCATGAGGATGAGAGCTGGGGATAACATCACACACAAGAGTGTCAGAGGCCGAACGGGGCCGGGGCGGCACCTGTGAGAGGCACCTGCCACAGGAAGCCAGTGGGACGCCACCGGGGGCCCAAGGGCACTGCGTCCCTGCCTGGAGAAACCACTGCGCAGTCGCAGGCCCCCGAGACTAGCCCAGCGGCTGCAGGTCCTGCATGCAGCCAGCAGCCGCCCGCTGACCAGACACGCACCCACCACCTCGTGAAGCAAATGTCAGGGCGATCGCCTTCAGTAAACTGACACTTCCCCCAAAAGCTCAAAGGTCAGGCCAGAAATGATTGTGTCCTGTGATGGTAAGTTTCCCATTACTCCACCCTCATAGAAATGGGGACTCCTGATCTAAGGTAGGTCTGCATGGAGAAATGAAAGAAAATCCATGTTTGTAAATAGAAAGGCTGGGTTTTACAAACTGCCTGACCTCTGAAACATCATATACCATACATTTACACATATATATGCGTGCTAACTCACTTCAGTCGTGTCAGACCCTTTGCAACCCCAAGGACTGTAATCTGCCAGGCTCCTCTGTTCATGGGATTCTCCAGGCAAGAATACTGGAGTGGGTTGCCGTGCCCTCCTCCAGGGGATCATCCCGACCCGGGGATCGAACATGCTTCTCTTATGTCTCCTGCACTGGTAAGCGGGTTCTTTACCACTAGCACCACCTGGGACACTTATATAAATGTGTGTGAAAGTGTTAGTTGCTCAGCCACGTCCGACTCTTTGCAACCCCATAGACTGTAGCCCACCAGGCTCCTCTGTCCAAGAAACTCTCCAGGCAAGAATACAGGAGTGGGTCGTCATTTCCTTCTCTTGGATAAACAGAACGTGAGGAGTCACTAAGCATCCTGATTGTGACTGGCGTCTTCTAATTCATGGTGCATCAGGGGCTCTTTCCCAGTTACTTACATAGTATTCACATTATGAATTCTATATAACATTGATTTGAAGACAATTACCGGGGTCCCCTGAGTCTTCTCTTCAAAGCAAACATCTCCCACTCTTCCAGTGCGCAGTTCAGACCCCTGTTTATCATACTCGGGGAAACTCCAGCTTGTTGCTGTCTCTCTTGTTAAAGTGTATTGACCAGGGATACACCCAGTCCAGGCCTGGAAAATGAGCAAAGGCAGTTTAAAAGTTGATTTTTTTCAGCATAAGATTCAGCCACCAGACACTGGCATGGATTTAGCCTGTGTCATGACCCTCTTGAGAGTCCCAACTTGAAAGTCTCATTTCAAGGTGTTGACAGCCACTCAAAGGCTCTGACTTTTGACCTTGCTCTCTGGCCAACTCCACCCACCACCGGCCCAGAACTGGTTTTGCAATTCAGGCTGAACTCTTTCTCCACCAAAAGCAAACCACTGGCCTTGGTTGCTCAGGTGTGGTCTATCTCCCAAATTCCTCTTATAAAAAGCTGCAGCTGAGTGTTAGCAGTTCCTTCTTAACAAAAAAAAAAAAAAAAAACTAACATGGTAAATTGTGTCAGGAGGAAAAGCAGGGGAGGAATAAACTGGGAGATTGGGATTGACATACACACTACTATAGATAAAACAGATACCTAACAAGGACCTCGGAGAAGGCAGTGGCACCCACTCCAGTGCTCTGGCCTGGAAAAGCCCATGGATGGAGGAGCCTGGTGGGCTACAGTCCATGGGGTTGCTAAGAGTCGTACATGACTGAGCAACTTCACCTTAACTTTTCACTTTCATGCATTGGAGGAGGAAATGGCAACCCACTCCAGTGTTCTTGCCTGGAGAATACCAGGGACAGGGGAGCCTGATGGGCTGCCGTCTATGGGGTCGCAGAGTCAGACACGACTGAAGTGACTTAGCAGCAGCAGCAGCAGCAACAAGGACCTACTGTATGGCACAGGGAACTCTACTCAGAAGTCTATAATGACCTACATGGGAAAATAATCTTAAAATGAGTGGATATATGTGTATGTGGGGGCTTCCCAGGTGGTGTTAGTGGTTAAAAAAAAAAAAAAAGAAAACCAGTCTGCCAATGCAGGAGATATAAGAAACGCAGGTTCAAGCCCTGGATCGGGAAGATCCCCTGGAGGATGGCGTGGCTATCCACTCCAGTATTCTTGTCTGGAGAATGCCATGGACAGAGGAGCCCTGAGGGCTACAGTCCACGGGGTCGCACAGTCAGACACGACTGAAGCGACTTAGCACGGATGCACGCACACATAGGTATACGTATAACTGAATCGCTTTGCTGTGTACCTGAAACTAACACGACATTGTAAATCAACTATACTTCAATAAAGATTTTTTTAAATTGCTGAATCTAGGTAGTCATAATATGGTTGATGATTACACTATCTTTTTATGTTTTCTGGAATTTTTTGCAATAAAAAGTTGGAGATGAAAAAAACATAGTAAATTTTGTGTTAGGTGCTTTTTTTTTTTTTTTTAACAACCAGTGGCTCAGCGGGTAAAGAATGCATCTGCAATGCAGGAGACACAGGAGACATGGGTTAGATCCCTGAGTCAGGAAGATCCCCTGCAGGAAGAAATGACAACCCACCACTCCAGTATTCTTGCCTGGAGAACCCCTGGACAGAGGAGCCTGGTGGGCTACAGTCCATGCGGTTGCAGAGTTGGACATGACAGAGCTAAGCAGGCACACACACAGGCAAGAAGGAAGGGGAGGGAGGGGGAGAAGCGCTGTGGGAGGTGCGGGCCAAGAGAGGGGTGTGCCAGCCCCAGCTCACCACCCCCACCTTCCGTTCCCATCCTGGCTTCATAGGATGTCACAAAAGACCGCCAAGCACCTTGGTGTCTGTCGGCCTAAGTTCACAGGACATTCCTCCCCTTAGAACCGGCCTCCCCTTGGCTGCTGCTCTGACGGCGCAGGCCCTGGAAGCACAGGTTGGGGCCCTCTGGGAGGGATGCTCCTGGCCCGACAGTGATGCTGAGGAGTGGTCTCCAGGTGCTCGCAGAGAGGGCAGGCCCGCCCATACCCAGGGCAGCTGAGCTTCGGGCAGGAGGCCCGCCCAGGGTGGCCCACCCCAGCCGGCTGCCCAGACCAGTGTCTCCGCAGCTGAATCTGCAAGGACAGGCAGAGCTGCGCTCCTTTTCGGCGAGAGAGGCCACCATGGGTGAAGGAGTGACGGTGGGAGAGAGTCTGGCAGTTTTCTCGGGGCCGCCAGCGATCCTGTGCGGTGCGAGAGGGGCGAGCTTGCCTGGAGAGGGTGGGAAGAGCAGGACAGAACGGCGGACAGGAAAGGCTCCCTAGGCCCCCGAGACAGGGCTGGCCTGGATTCTGTCCCGAGTAATTGTATGCTAAGGGGGAGTGTGATCAGATTTGTATTTTAAAGAGGCCATGGAGGGAAATAATGGGATAGAAAATGAATGAGAACAAAAGATAATAGCTTGGAAAACAGAAGCTGCAGAGAGCAGACGTTTTGAGAGCAGGAGAGCATGAGGGTCAGGGGGCGGGGTGGGAGGCAGTCTGGGGGGTCCAGGGAGTGGGGTCACTCCGCGGCTCTGCCTTGAGACTTGAGCTGAGTCCCAGTTCTTATTGGGGAGGACAGTAAGAGTGCTCTTTGACCTCCCTGAGCCTCAGTTTCCCTCTTCTTTAAAGCAGCATATTGTTGCTGCTGTTCAGTCGCTCAGTCATGTCTGACTCTGCGACCCCATGGACTGCAGCACGCCAGGCTTCCCTGTCCCTCACCATCTCCCAGAGTTTGCTCAAACTCATGTGCACTGAGTTGGTGACGCTATCCAACCATCTCATCTTCTGTCGCCTCCTTCTCCTCCAGCCTTCAATCTTTCCCAGCATCAGGGTCTTTTCCAATGAGTCAGCACTTCCCCTCAGATGGCCAAAGGATTGGAGTTTCGGCTTCAGCAGCAGTGCTTCCAGTGAATATTCAGGGTTGGTTTCCTTTGGGATAGACCACCAGGCTCCTCTGTCCATGGGATTTCCCAGACAAGAATACTGGAGTGGGTCCTTCTCCAGGGAATCGTCCCTATCCAGAGATCGAACCCACATGGATTTTTTACCACTGAGCCCCTGGGAAGCCCTTAAAACAGCACAGAGATTTATAAACCAAGAGAAGTAAAATGCATGTGAGAATATAACTCTCTAAGACAGGTCTGACTCATCACAAGGGTTCAGGAAGCTCTCCATGGAAAGTAGTTGTGGAGTTTCCGCAGAGCAATGGGCCATGGCAAGGAAGCCTGGAAGAAAAGCAGCAGTTATTTCAGTTTTGCCAGAAACCTTCAACAGAGAGGGAGCCAAAGAAAGAGAAAAGCAGACGGGTTGGAGCTTTATAAAAAACAGGCCTTGAGGGGAGGGGTGGGGGGTGGGATGCTGCATGCTTCTTGGAAAGCCACTCTGGAATCTTCTGGGAGCAAAATGGGAACAGTTTTGATTCACTAAGAGCAACATTTGGTGAGACCTGAGAGAGCCATCAACCTCAGAAGCCAAGAGCCACCCCAGGCTACCCACCTCCATCAGGAAACATGCTTCCAGGGCATAGGAGTGGTCCACACACTGGGAGATCCCCCAGTCCAGCTTCTCATGGAGCTGTTCTCACAGGAGGACCTTAGGCAGAGCCTCAGCCTACTGGTGAACAAAGGAGCCAATAATTGAATGACCGGGACATGTGAAACTGGACAGTTTCAAGGAAGGCTCTGAGAAGTGCTGACAGCAAATGCACAGACAGGAGTCAGAGAAGAAACGGCTAGAAACCCAACAGCTGGGCTAGAAATCCAACAGCTAGGCTAGGCTATGTATCAATTTTTCTTTTAAACCTCTCCATAAATAAGGCCTTCATCAAGAGAGTACATTTAGAGGGCTAGGCAATAGATATTAAAGTTCCATTTAATCAAAATCAATTAATCGTAATCTGCAGCCATTTAATTTGGTCTGAGTTAAAGCTTACCCTCAACCTATGGCAACAGGGCTTTCCTCCCACACCATAATCCGGATAGCAGGAGACATGGAAAACCATCCCACACAGGTCTCCCTCCTTGCCACTGATATCCTACGTGCCTACACATTCTCTTGTTTACCCACAGGGTGACATTCAAGGCCAAGTTTAAAAGTAGCACATTCCATTGCCACCCAGAGTGTGCTAAGTCACTCAGTCATGTCCGACTCTTTGAGACCCCGTGGACTGTAGCCTCCTAGGCGCCTCTGTCCATGGGATTCCAGAATACTGGAGTGGGTAGCCATTCCCTTCTCCAGGGGATCTTCCCGACCCAGAGATCAAACCTGGGTCTCCCGCACTGCAGGTGGAATTTTTACCATCTGAGCCACCAGGGAAGCCCACTCCAACCTGGCCATAAAGTCCTTTCCTCTGTTGGATGTAATGCCTCGCTAGTCACCACAGCAGGAGTGATAAACCCCAAGCACACACAAAACCTCTCATCCTACCCAAGTTCTCTACAGACATAACCAGCTGATCTCAGCTTAAGGATCCTTGTCAACCCAGCGCTCCAAAACAAGCAAGGCATTCTAAATGTTCCTTCCTCCCAAAGAACAAGCGTATCATCCTCCTTCCAATGAGAAAATACCTATGCTGTGCCCAAGGTCCTAAGCGCTGAGGGTACTTACTCAGTAGGATTACTCTTCCTACTTTAGGAAGAACTGACAAAGCAGGTGGTTGAGTAGGGCTTTCTGGGGTGGAGGAGAGGTTCCAGATGCTCCAGAGTTTCCGGCGTAGTATAGAGCCTGAACACGGAGGTTCAAATTCTGCCTCCATCCTACTTACTGTGCACCCTTGTGTATGTTACTTGACCTCTCTGTACCTTGGTTTCTCATCTAGCATTGTTGTGAGAATTAAATGAGATAATCTATGGAAAGGTCCCAGCACATGCTGGGCACTCAACAAATGTTACCTTATTGTTGTTGTAATTCCTGTGATCAGGCAGTGCCCTACTGGTGTCTGTAAGGCAAGATTCAGGGGAATTGTCAATTCCCTGAATAATATTTTTATTATTATTTATTCCCAAAATAAAGACATCAATTCTGTTGGCTTGAGTCCAGAGGTAGGGAGTTGCAGGCACAGCTGGTTACATCCCAGCTGCTCTGTGTCATTCTGTTCTGAATCTGCAAGAGGTCGACTAGTGTTTCCCACTATTGTAAGGCACCCCTGCATTTCCAGTGGCCACGTGGCGTCTAATTCCCTGTGTTCCAGTGGTTAGGACTGGACACTCTCAGTGATGAGGCCCTGGTTTGATCCCTGGTCAGGGGACTAAGATCCCACAAGCCGCTCAGGGCAGACAAAAGAAGAGGTGGTGGGGGACAGGGCAGGGGGTGGGGGGGGGGGTAGAATTTCTAGCAAAGGAGACAGAAAGATATGGCTGTTGGGGATGGAACCAGTAGCGTGTGGCTCAGCCTGGATTAAATGGGGAAAGGAAGGCTTTCTGCTTCCTGGACTCCATATGCTCACGTTTGGTTAGTGAGCCACACCTGCATGCTTTCCTGATGTCCCTGGGACACGTAGAAGGATCACACTGGTGTGACCACCCACCTTGTACGGGGGGCAGTCCACGTTGTCTTTTTCCCAGGGCCTCTCCATTGCTTAGCAAAGCCTTCAGCTGGTTTTAAGCAGATTACTTTGCTCTTGAGTAATTAGTGTTTTGAGGAATCCATCGGCTATTATTTGTCAGGTGCTGGGGCCTGTTTACTGTGAGCAGAATTAAATCCAGGAGCTCTATCATGTGAAAACGAAACTGCCTAAAACCGTATATAAGACACATTGCATACACATGCAAGTAGGCAGACTTTTCCTCTGTGGATTGTAATGTGGTTTACAAGCAGAGGGGTCCTGAAATCTTTTAAGCAACAGTGGTTTGGAGAAAATGACGCTCACTTGGAGACAGATACAGACGGACTTCCCTGGTGGCTCAGACAATATAGAGTCTGCCTGCAACACAGGAAACACAGGGTCAATCCCTGGGTGGGGAAAATCCCCTGGAGAAGGGAATGGCAGGCTGTAGTCCGTGGGATCACAAACGTCGGACACAACTTGGCAACTAAACCACCACCACCTTTGGCTGGTCAGTCAGGGATATGAGTCTTACTTCGGGTGTGAGGTCCTGGGTTCAAATTCTGGACAAGCCCAGCCTTTAAGTTGGGCTTTCCTGGTGGCTCAGATGGTAAAGAATCCACATGCAATGCAGGAGACCTGGGTTTGATCCCTGGGTTTCGAAGATCCCCTGGGAGATGGCATGGCAACCCATGCCAGTATTCTTGCCTGGGAAATCCCAAGGACAGAGGAGCCTGGCAGGCTACAGTCCATGGGGTCACAAAGAGTCAGACACAACTGAGTCGCAAAGCACATAGATATATAGATATGAAATTCTATAGGTTTAGGAATAAGACCTGGAATAGCTTCTGGCTCCCACCATTATGTGACCTTAGACACATTAGTTAACTTCCCTGAAACCCAAATCAGTTTCTCTACCTTTAAAATGGGCACAATCATATCTACTTCAGAGACTGATTGGGAGAAGAAGTCAGATAAAACCCAGACATAGGCCTAGAGGCTGGCACTTAAAAAATATTCAGGTAATGAGTTGAATGGTGGCTACCAAAAATATGTCCACTCAAAACCTGTAAATGTGACCCTACTGAGGAGAAAAAAGAGTCTTTGCAGATGTAGTTCAAGATCCAAAGTGACACCCTCCTGTGTTATCCAGGTGGTCCCCAGTGATGAGTATTCTTACACGAGAGAGGCAGAGGGAAATCTGAGATGCACAGAGGAGAGGCGGATGTGACCAGGGAGGCGCCCGAGAGATGTAGCCGCAGGAATGCTAGCAACCACCGGAACCTGGACAAGACGAGAAAGGATGTTCCCCCAGGGCCTCGGGTGGGAACAGGGCCCTACTGATGCCTTGGCTCCGGGCCTCCAAAACTGCAAGAGAGAAGAAAATCCCTGCTGTCATAAGCCACTGAGGTGGTGGTAATTTGCTGCAACAGCCCCAGGGAACACATCCCAGAATATGTGAATTCCCTGTATTTGCACACAAGATGGGGAAGAAGAGAGGCTGCGTCTGAGGGATTCCTGCTGTGTCCGCATCAACAAACGCGATCACCGGCTTTTCCATTTAAACAAGCAAACAACTTGTCCCTTTGTCTCGGTTTTTCAGTTGTAGGACCAAAACTGTAACTGGTTTCAATACGTGTTGATGCAGTGCTGCCTCAGTTAGCACAGGCGCACAGACCCGCCCCAGCCCGGCGACCAAAAAGTGGCAAGATGGCTTCTCTCTCACATGACCTGTCAGCCTGGGCTGGACGTGGAGAGGTCTGCTCCCCAACATCCTCACTCTGGGCCCCAGGCTGACAGACACCGCTCCTTCTTACATGCATGTCATCCTCAGAAAGGCGGATGACACCACCCTAACAGCAGAGAGGAAAGAGGAACCAAAAGAGCCTCCTGATGAGGGTGAAAGAGGAGAGTGGAAAAGCTGGCTTAAAACTCCACATTTAAAAAACTAAGATCATGGGATCTGGTCCCATCATTTCATGGCAAATAGAAGGGGAGAAAATGGAAACAGTGACAGATTTTATTTTTTTGGATTACAAATCACTGTTGGCAGTGACTGCAGCCATGAAATTAAAAGACGCTTGCTCCTTGGAAGAAAAGCTATGACCAACCTAGACAGCATATTAAAAAGCAGAGACATCACTTTGCTGACAAAGGCCCATATAGTCAAGGCTATGGTTTTTCCAGTAGTCATGTACGGATGTGAAAGATAGCCCATAAAGAAGGCTGAGCACCAAAGGATTGATGCTTTTGAACTGTGGTGCTGGAGAAGACTCTTTAAGAGTCCCTTGGACAATGAGATCAAATCAGTCCATCCCAAAGGAAATCAACCCTGAAGGATTGATGCTGAAGCTGAAGTTTCAATACTCTGGCCACCTGATGCAAAGAGTCAATTCATTGGAAAAGACCCCAAGGCTGGGAAACATTGAGGGCAGTAGGAGAGGGGGTGGCAGAGGATGAGATGGTTGGATGGCATCACTGACTCAACGGACATGAGTTTGAGCAAGCTCTGGGAGACAGTGAAGGACAGAGAAGCCTGGCGTGCTGGAGTCCATGGGATTGCAGAGTCAGACACAACTGAGTTACTGAACAACAACTCCTTCTTAAGGAACTGACTTTTGCACAAGATGGCCGGGTGGGCTGCTGCAGGGAGGAGGCATGGATATCAGCACTTCAGTGTTTATGCCTATCGTGCAACTTCCATCACGTTACAATGACTCGAAACCCTAGCAGGGGAAATGGCGATGTTCAGTGGACCCGAATTAGGAGAGGACGAGATACTGGGGAATATTAGAAACATTAGCCACAAACATGGATTCAGTCATCTCCTTCTCTCCGTATTTTGATGATTGCAGAGAACCCCAGTGTGAACTGACAGTGAACAAAAAGATCATGGGACGCAGTGTTTTCCATTGAGTGGTTACCAACTAAACGTCGGCCCTGATGCCCCAGACTCCGCAATGAGGCGTTAGTGGATAAGAAGCCCTGCGTGAGGCTGCTGTTTTATTTTCTCTGCCTCTGGACAAACCACTCACCCCCACACACCAAGATTCATGGAAACTCAGGCCCCCAGAGCCTATTAACCTCAGATGCCCCACGGGGTCCGATGCAAAGAGCCCAGATTGATGAGATCAAGCAGGCAGTCTCTCAGAAGTCTAGAGCGAAAAGCAGACGTCTGGCTACCAGTGTGAGACACCAAAGCTGGTCTTTGTGGGTGGCTGGCGGGAGCCTGGCGAAGCTGTCGCTTTTCTAATGGGCTCAGGATGAGGATGGATTTTTTTTTTTTAACCTGCTGGAGGAGCCACCAGTTAGCAAACACACTGCTCTGCCAGGAAAACAAACACACAGCTGGGAGACCCATTTTTCCTCCATGGTTAAATATCGTTCACTCAGACAAAAAAAGATTTCAAATACAGAAGCTCTTTAAAATCCTCTCCCTCCTTTTCTTCTTCCCTTTCTCCTTCTCCTCGCCCTTTGAGGGAGTTTCAGTGCCTGCACGCAGCACTAACAACCGCTATTTCATCTTCGTTTCTATAGCAGAAAATGTAGGTCACTCATCTTCCGAGTGGCCTAGTTTTCCAGCTCTAAATAGAAATCTTTCCCCAGGTTGAGGTGTTTTTTTTTTTTCCTAGGTTTGTGTCTAATAAAAGTGAGACCTGCTTAGCCCAAGAGGCTGTGCTCTGTCCTTCCTCTCCCCGCAGCTGCACACCTGGGAGGCTGGAGGGAGCATCCCGGGCGCTGACGCCCTCGGTGGGTTCAAGGCCACTGCTTCCCCTGCAGGCCACAGGAGGGCCAGAGCGCACCTCTGAGGGCACAGCAAGCAGGATCTAACAGAGAGAACTGGGCCACTTCTCCTCGACCAGGTAAAGCAAAGACAGAGCCGCCAAGACGTGCCAGATGCCCACCCAGGCTGAACACCTGCATCCCTCACACTTCACCCCTGCCCAGGTCGGCCAGGGGGCTTTCTCTGGTTCTCTTTCTTTCTCTTCCTTCCTTCTTCCCTCTCTCCTCCTCTCTCCTTCTTTCTTTCTTCCTTTCTCTCTCCTTTCTTTCCTCTCTTCCTTCCTCCCTTCTTTCCTTCCCTCCTTCTCCAAGTTATTGCAGCAAACTGGAAAACACAGACAAGCAAAAAGAAAAACAAAATTTAGCCGTAACACTATCAGGGAAAAACCCTGCTAACGTTTCTCTGTGTATCTTCCCGGTTATTTTTCTATGCACATGCACTGAAATAGACTTACTTCTAACAAGTTTGTGATCACAATGTTCTGTGGCCTGGTTTCCTCCCTTAAACTATGTTGTAAATGTAAGCACTCTTTCCGGCCAGGTCAGGTGTGTGTGTTTGTGTGTATGACCTTGGGTTCCTTTTCTAAAATTACTCACAGAATTTTATAAAAATAAATTCTAACCTGAAGGAGAAAGCTTTGCATTTTTAAAGATTTCTTGAGTTGTTTTTTTTTTTAAAGGGGGAAAATTATTTCCAATTTTATCCTGTAAGTTTACTTCTCCTCCCAATGTGCCGCCCCTCCAATCCTGACATCTATAGGCGGCCACCATTAGCAGCCTCACGGACTGACAAACTCTCGCCAGATATTCTTCATACAGAACTGAAGGGGTGTGTGTGTGTGTGTGTGTGTGTGTGTGTGTGTGTGTGTGTGTATTGGATTGGCCAAAAGGTTCGTTTGGGTTTTTCTGTACAATGTTATAGAATAGTATACAGAAAATGCAAATGAACTTTTTAGCCAACCCAAGATAGATAAATGATAGGTAGCTGATAGACTGAATGAAGAGGTAGGCAGATGGATACATAGATAGGTGATTGATAGGATGGGTAGATGACAGATAGATGACAGGATAGGGAGATGGATAGATGTGTGTTTATACATGGGAACACGCCATCTTTTTTGTTTTGCAACTTACCTTTTTCACAGAACAATGTAGCATGGACATCTGTGTGTTAGTACATGTGTGAGATCTAGAACACGGTTGCATGGCTCTTCACTATGGACGTACAATAATGCGTTCAGCTATTCCCTTCTGAAGGGAATTAGGACTTTCTGTGTTTTTCTATTAAAATCTTGCTTATAGATACACAATACGTAAGGCTCCTATTAGAAGAAATCAGGTTCCCTTTTGATGGACTCCGCCAAATAACCTTCCCTATGAAGCCGCTGTTTCACTCTCACATCAACACACATTAAGATTTATATTTCTACACATCTCATCGACATAGGAAAATTTTTCATTTTGCTAATAAGATAGAAAAATTTTAAATAGTGACATTTCATTTCTCTTTAGGATGGTATCATAATTTATTTTATCAACTTTTGGACCATGGAGACTGTTTGTAATTTTTATTCTGTGCAATGTTAAAATAAACACCTTTGCACATATGTCTTTTCATTTTCCAGGTTTTATTTGTTTTTTATACACACACATAAATTTCTACATTAAGGAGTATTTCTAAGATTTAAATTTATTTTTTTAATTTTCAACAATTGTCATGTACACTGGCAATGTTAAATATCATACCTGATATTTAACTCAGGTGAAATACCTGATCACCCTAGTGTGGGAGAGAATAAAGAGAAGACGTGGTGGGACTTCCCTGGTGGTGCAGTGGCTAAGACTTCACATTCCCAAAGCAGGAGGCCTGGGTTTGATCCCTGGTCAGGAACTAGATCCCACATGCTGCAACTAAGAGTTTGCATGCTGCAGCTGAGCTCACAAGCCACAACTAAAGATTCTGCATGCCACAACTAAAAGACCCTATGCGTCACAACCAAGACCTGGTGCAGCCGAGTAAATAAATATTCTTTTTAAAGAGAGAGAGAAGACAGGAGAACAAAGGATGGGAGAAAATCCCCAAATTGGAAGTTCTGAAATATCATTGCACAGCATGGTTTTCCTAAACTAACCACACAGCAGAGAGGAAAGACTGTGTCTCCTGATGAGGTAACAGAACAGCTTGAAGGCTCTTGTTTGCAATACCAGTGGTGACATCCAAGCATTAGCCATCATAACTTCATGACCAGCAGCTGGATCTCATGGGCAATCCAAAACCTCCTTCAGTATGATGGTTACTATCATGGTCAGTCTGTACAAACTCAGCCTACTGAGACAGCCTCCTGTTCTCTGAGATCTTCTGAAGGATCCTTCACATAGTCGATGCATTTTTCCTGAGCCTCAGAAATGAGCAGGACTTCACAATCAAAGAAAGACAGAGGAAGGGTCTGAGAATCCAAGTTGAATCACCAGGGAAATGTATTAGGAACTCAGATGCAGAGCCAAAGAAAAGAAGGGAAAACTTGCTGCTTGAATGTTCTGTTAACTTTTCCCAAGTCACATCTCCAGTCTACCAGCTGTCCCAACCACCACCAGAAAGAAGAGAAAACTGACTTCTGTCCATAGTGTGATCAATGGATGCATCAGCAGTTAGCTGCAGGCTGCCTTCGGACTGCTCCCTGAACAATGAAAGTCAAGCACTGGAGATGATGGAGGTTTCAGAGACAGCCTCAAACACACAACCTTCACCCAGTGAAGGGCGCTTTGGGAAAATCAAAAGCAAAATTGGTACCCTAAAGCTCAGGAGACCTCGAATCTCCAAGACTACAGCTAAAGATTAAACTGAGTTGGTTTATTTATTCCATGAAAACCCTCCCAGCAATACCTACTTCTCTCCAAGAAAATGTCAGCGGCCCTTCTCTGTTCCTCCTTCCACCCACCAGAATTTGGTCTGCCTCAGAGAAAGCCCACAATAGTCCAGATCAGGGAATAGAGGAAAACCACTATGTGTACACTTTGTAGGGGATCCAAGTTAATCCCAAATGACCTGTGGCAAAGTGCCATAGCCAGTAACAGAAATAGCAACTCTTTCATGGTCTGGCAAGAAGTAGCAAATTCTGATCCACAGTCTCTAATCCAAACCACCCGTAGGAGACCAGAGGGACTGGAGAAAGTGCTGTCTATAGTCGCCTGCACCATACTGACCTCTGCATGCGTGCTAAGTCGCTCAGTCATGTCCAACTCTTTGTGACCCTATGGGGTACAGCTGGCCAGGCTCTGGTCACAAGTTAATTGGGGTGGAAACAAAGGACTCAGGGTGAACAATCCTCCTATTTCAGAAATCAGTCTGCAGAAACCCAAAGGACCCTGTTCAGAACATTCACAGGAAATCAGGGCTCTTTGCTACCAAAATCCAACAGAGAGAAGAAGCTACCAAAATGCTTAAGCCCACTTACCTTCCCTGACTTTGCTCAGAGCCTGGCTCTTTCTCCAAGAATGACAGGGCCCATCGCCTCTCTTAGGCTTCCCAGGTGGTGCAAGTCAGAAAGAACCGGCCTGCCATAGCAAGAGACATAAGTGACGTGGGTTCAATCCCTGAATAGGGAAGATCCCCTGGAGGAGGGCACGGCAACCCACTCCAGTATTCTTGCCTGGAGAATCCCATGGACAGAGGAGCCTGGAGGGCTACAGTCCATAAGGTCACAAAGAGTCGGCCACAACCAAAGCAACTTAGCACTCATGCAGGCATGGCTTCCCTTGGTAGAAAGGAGATCCAACCGGCCTTCCTTCTTAGGAAACTCAGGCCAGACGCTTATCAATAGATTTAACATCTAAGCACTGCCTCTAATTCAATGAGATAAATTTTTAACCTATTAAAATTCTAAGCCATTGGTGTTTCCACCTAAAGAGAGAATGATGACTTGGTAGCATTACCAAGCCTGGGGGCTTCCACAGTGGCTCAGAGGTAAAGAATCTCCCTGTAATGCTGGAGACGTGGGTTTAATCCCTGGCTCGGGAAGATCTCCAGGAAGGGGAAATGGCAACTCACTCCAGTATTCTTTCCTGGAGAGGCTCATGGACGGAGGAGCCTGACGTGCTGCAGTAGATAGGGCCGAAAAGAGTCAGACACGACTGAGCATGACAAGTGAGTGAGTGTCCACCCCTCTTCTGCTTGTTTGGTCCGGGTGTCACCTATACGGCAGAGCCTGACTCCATGCTTTGTGCTTAGCTCACCCACAGCAGATGGAAGGTCCTCAATTCACTGAGCATACATCTCTCCTTCTCCTGGTTCGGAGGGGTGTGTCATGGAACCGCCGCAGAAGCCTCACATGCTCTCAGCTTGGCCTCCAAAGGCCTCTGTGGTCCAGCATGGTCTCTGCTTTCTGTGGTTCTTCTTTACCCATCTTTGGTGAGGAAAGAAAGATGTGGGGCTGTGGGGAGTTGCTAGTATTTTCCAAGGTTGAACAATACCTGTACCTCCATTAACACACAATTTTTTATCTTGGGCACTTACAGTATCAAACTTATTTCTATTATTGTGTTAGTTGCAGTAGAAAATCCAATTCAAACTGGCTTGAGCATGAAAGGGGATTGACCTGATTCAAACAAATGAGGAACCCGGGGTATAATGACCACCAGGACTGTGCGGTATGCTCTGACTCTGTGTGTGTGTCAGACTCAGCATTGCACCTCTCCCTTCAGGCTTGTCCTGACCCAACCACAGATGGCTGTTAGGAGCACTGGGGGGTTCTGTGCTTTTTTTTGGTTCACATCTAGGAGACAGAACCCTAAGACCAACCCTGAGGCCTGAGGAATATCTTGAGCTGTTTATTTAGAGCATCATTAGAGTGTAACCAATCACTGTGGCAAGGGAAGTGTGGTCACCTTGCCTGGTTTAGACTTGGAAACCAATCGGGACCACCACTGGAGCTGGAGTTGTGCCAAAGCCACCCCATCAACCTGGCTGCCACTCACGGTGGGAGGGAGGAGGTCTACTGAGACAGCCCACACTCTGTCTGTGCAGCACATTTCTGCCAAAGCCACTCTTGCCTTTTGGAAATGGACCACATCCTACCTATGGAATGTGTATCTCTAAATAAGTTCACTTCTTACCTAAAAAAAGGTAGAAGGGGAGAATATGGTTGATGGGAAATCAACCACATGTCTATATAATTGTCACTTTGTAATTTTTTCCCACTAGAAATGTACATGTGTGAGAGTTGGACATAATGAAGACTGGGCACCAAAGAATTGATGCTTTTGAACTGTGGTGCTGACGAAGACTATTGAGAGTCCCTTGGACTGCAAGGAGATCCAACCAGTCCAACCTAAAGGAGATCAGTCCTGGGTGTTCATTGGAAGGACTAATGCTGAAGCTGAAGCTCCCTCAATACTTGGGCCACCTGATGTGAAGAGCCGAGTCATTGGAAAAGACCCTGATGCTGGAAAAGATTGAGGGGAGATGGCTCGATGGGATGACTGACTCAATGGACATAAGTCTGAGCAAACGCTGGGAGAGAGTGAAGGACAGGGAAGCCTGGTGTGCTGCAGTCCGTGTGATTGTAGAGAGTTGGACTTGGTGACTGAACAACAACTGGTCTTTGGTGAGTTTGCCCTTAGATTATTTCTTCACCCTTCCCCTGCCCTGCTCTGTAATGTTGGGGTGTGTGTGTGTGTGTGTGTGCACGCGCGCGTGCGTGTGTGTATGTGTAGGCAGTGGAGATGGGCTGATCCCTGCAGGATGCACTTCCCATCTCCCATGTCAGCTGGGCTTCAGCTAGATTCAGCCAATGGAAATTACTGAAGAAATAGAGGCCAAGGGAAGGCAGAAACCAGAGTATTTCCTCCCTTCTTTGCCTGACTTGGGCAGCAGCATTTCTGGCAACACTGCATCTCCTGCAAGGCTCTAGTCCCCAGGTCAAGCCCTTTGATGCCTCAGCTTCCACCTGGTGGCCCCACCCTGGGCTCTGAAACCACCCCCTACCTATCTGCCATTGCTAGTTTCCAAAGCGCATCCCAGTCAGGTCTCAGCAGTCCCAGCCCCTGCGTGACCACGTCCCTGTGTTAGATTGCCTCTGTTTCAAATGTTCAGAGTGGTTTCGATTTTCTGATGGGAGCCCTGCAGCACTCCAAAAGAGGTACAGACATAAAACTGGGAACACATTCTGCAGGCGCAGGGTTCTCATATAGTAATATAAACAATAAAACTCCAAATAACATTAACTCAACATGATAGACCATATAGACTGTATTGTTTTGCTGAACAAAATTCCCTCTTGAAATGTGACTGTGAGCCTGCCCCCTGTGGTGCAGATTCTTTCTGAGTTCCGCAGGCCTATGCCACCACGTGAGACTCAGCACGACCCGATTTTCTCACTGCTTCTCTCTATTGGAGTCTCTCTGAAACTTTCATTCGTATAATATCACCCTTGATCGCTGGCTTCCCCATCTAAAAACTGTTGTAAACATGATCTCTGAAACCTCACAGACAAACTCAGTAATCACCAGTTATCATCAGTTCATCATCTAGATTTCCCCCAAAATCTGTATGTATTATGTCTTTATTATGAAAATAAAAGCAGCATTTTAAAATGAATAGCGAAGAAAAGGCTGGCATGGTTTCCACATAGATACTAGTTGATCAAGAAGAGCCCTGGGCCAAATTTCACAGTCCTGGAATAACATTATTGTGCTCAGACTATGTGCTCGGGAACACCCTAATTAATCCTAATGACAGTCCTTCCAGGCAGGTACTATAATTTTCATTTTACAGATGAAGAAACAAGCTCAAAGAAATTAAGCCACTTGACTAAAGTCTCGTGCCTAGAAGAAAGTAGAGTCTCACACATTCTAAAACCCATTCCTCGTGATTCACCTCATCCATCCAAAGGAACTTGAGTTGCAAAATGAATTTATTTATTCAGTTCAGTTTTGTTCAGTGGCTCAGTTGTGCCTGACTCTTTGTGACACCAGCCTTCCCTGTCCATCACCAACTCCCAGAGCTTGCTCAAACTCATATCCATCGAGTCAGTGATGCTATCCAACCATCTCATCCTCTGTCATCCCCTTCTCCTCCTGCCTTCAGTCTTTCCCAACATCAGGGTCTTTTCCAACGAGTCAGTTCTTTGCATCAGGTGACCAAACTATTGGAGTTCCAGCTTCAGCATCAGTCCTTCCAATGAATATTCACGATGGATTTCCTTGAGGATAGACTGGTTGGATCTCCTTGCAGTCCAAGGGATTCTCAAGAGTCTTCTCCAACACCACAGTTCAAAAGTGTCAATTCTTTGCCGCTTGACTTTCTTTACAGTCCAACACTCACATCCATACATGACTACTGGAAAAACCATAGCTTTGACTAGACAGACCTTTGTTGGCAAAGTAATGTCTCTGCTTTTTAATATGCTGTCTAGGTTGGTCATAACTTTTCTTCCAAGGAACAAGCACCTTTTAATTTCATGGCTGCAGTCTCCATCTGCAGTGATTCTGAAGCCCAAGAAAATAAAGCCTCTCACTGTTTCCACTGTTTCCCCATCTATTTGCCATGAAGTGATGGGACTGGATGCCATGATCTTAGTTTTCTGAATGTTGAGTTTTAAGCCAAATTTTTCACTCTCCTTTTTCACTTTCATCAAGAGACTCTTTAGTTCTTCTTCATTTTCTGCCATAAGGGTGGTGTCATCTGCAAATCTGAGGTTATTGATATTTCTCCCAGCAATCTTGATTCCAGCTTGTGCTTCTTTCAGCCCAACGTTTCTCATGATGTACTCCGCATATAAGTTAAATAAGCATGGTGACAATATACAGCCTTGACCTACTCCTTTCCCAATTTGGAACCAGTCTGTTGTTTCATGTCCAGTTCTAACTGTTGCTTCTTGACCTGTATACAGATTTCTCAGAAGGCAGGGAAGGTGGTCTGGAATTCCCATTTCTTTAAGAATTTTCCAAAGCTTGTTGTGATCCACACAGTCAAGGCTTTGGTGTAGTCAATAAAGCAGAAGTAGATGTTTTTTTTTTTGGAACTCTCTTGCTTATCCAGTGGATGTTGGCAATTTGATCTCTGGTTCCTCTGCCTTTTCTCAAACCAGCTTGAACATCTGGAAGTTCATGGTTCACGTATTGCTGAAGCCTGGCTTGGAGAATTTTGAGCATTACTTTACTAGCGTGTGAGATGAGTGCGATTGTGCAGTAGTTTGAGCACTCTTTGGCATTGCCTTTCATTGGGATTGGAATGAAAACTGACCTTTTCCAGTCCTGTAGCCACTGCTGAGTTTTCCAAATTTGCTGGCATATTGAGTGTAGCACTTTCACAGCATCATCTTTTAGGATTTGAAATAGCTTAACTAGAATTCCATCACCACCACTAGCTTTGTTCATAGTGATGCTTCCTAAGGCCCACTTGACTTCACATTCCAGGATGTCTGGCTCTAGGTGAGTGATTACAACTTCGTGATTATCTGGGTCATGAAGATCTTTTTTGTACAGTTCTTCTGTGTATTGTTGCCCCTCTTCTTAATATCTTCTGCTTCTGTTAGGTCCATACCATTTCTGTCCTTTATTGTGCCCATCTTTGCATGAAATGTTCCCTTGGTATCTCTAGTTTTCTTGAAGAGATCTCTAGTCTTTCCCATTGTTGTTTTCCTCTCTTTCTTTGCATTGATTGCTGAGAAAGGCTTTCTTATCTCTCCTTGCTGTTCTTTGAAACTTTGCATTCAAATGGGTATATCTTTCCTTTTCTCCTTTGTTTTTCCACTTCTCTTCTTTTCACAGCTATTTTGTAAGGCCTCCCCAGACAGCCATTTTGCTTTTCTGCATTTTTTTCCCTTGGGGATGGGCTTGATTCCTGTCTCCTGTACAATGTCCTGAACAGGCACTCTGTCTATCAGATCTAATCCCTTAAATCTACTTCTCACTTCCACTGTATAGTCATAAGGGATTTGATTTAGGTCATACCTAAATGGTCTTGTGGTTTTCCCCACTTTCTTCACTTTAAGTCTGAATTTGGCAATAAGGAGTTCATGATCTGAGCTACAGTCAGCTCCCGGTCTTATTTTCGCTGACCGTATAGAGCTTCTCCATCTTGTCTGGGGGGCCGGGCAACTGTAATTTTAGATGTGGTGGATAGGGAAAGCTTTCAAGCAAAGACTCAAAGGAGGTAAAGAAACAGGACAAAGAACTATCAGATTCAGACTATTTCAGGAAAGAGTCAAGTCAGGGAAAGCGCGCCTAGAAGCCAGTGTGGCTGGAGCGTGAAAAAAGCAGGGTTGATATAGCAAGAGATGCGTATAAGGGATGGTGAGGAAGCTATACGGCTTATAAGGCCTTGGGGGTCAGAGTAAGGATGTCGGCTTTACTTTGAGTAGGACACAAAGCTACTGGAAGTTTCTAAGCAGCATCACTCGCTGTTACATGGAGAAGAGACTGTGAAAACGTAGGATAGAAGCTGGGAAGAGAGTTAGAACCATCACAGTAAATCCAGGTGAGAGTTGACAGTAATGGGACCCCCCAAGTAGGTAGGTAGAAGTAACAGAATTCCAGCTATATTCAGAATTTGAGATATGACCAGGCATGCCCTAACCACTTAGCCTTTCTGGACAACTGAACTACAAGGACCAAGTTCTTTCAATCCAGGGAGGCACCATAGGACCCCAGCACCAACACAACCCAGGGCACTGGTGTCCTGTGGAATTTTCTGATACTGGGAAAACTCTACACTCTCCAGAGTGGTGGCCGTTGGGCCACTCGTGGCTACTGAGCCCTTGAGACGTGGCCAGTGTGACCAGATTTTTAATTTTATTTAACTTAAACAAATTTACATCTTACAAAGCCGTATTGGACAGTGTAGCTCTAGAGAACCCGTCTGATAAACGGCCTCCTGGCAGCTCTTGCCTCTCCATGGGATTCACCGAGGAGACAACCGTCTGCCCTTTTATTCTCTGCTCTCACATCTCAGCTCCCCTTGACGTGAGTCAGCGTGCCTTTGAGAAATGGCTGCGATGTGAATAAAGTCCCTATTTTATCTCTGAAATGGCCCATTAATAAATAACAAAGTGTTTATGCATATGCAAAACACACAATTAGTCAATTTCACAACGTCTCCGTGATGGGAACATTAAAAAACGTGTCCTGGAGTGAAGGGTGGGGGGATCCAAATAAATTTAGTTTCTCTTTAAACCTTACCAGCAATGAATACTGAATCATTTACTTCTGAGAATTGTAACACAAAAGCAAGTCATCTATTGGCTCCTCTGAGCATGAGCAGCACACTCTAACTTAATTCATAGATGTGGAAAGCCATTATAAGAAGTAAATGAGTTACCAATGAGAGCGATGGCAGATGGCAGCTGTTTTTGCACGACTTCATGGACCCTGAATTACTCTAATCATCATTTTATTTAAGCCCAGAAGGCCATAAGAAATAAGTTACTGACTCCACTGAAATATGTCTCCCTTAAACATACAAACTAGAACTTGAAATAGGGTACATTATTCAAGCAATTTCTTACAGCGACAGGCGCCAGCTCACAGGCCAAAGGCAGCCATGAAATTCTGCAGTACTTCCTGGGATCTGGGAAGGTCCCCTTAGGAAGATATGTGAAAAAGAGTCCACTTTAGCAAAGAAGACACTGTCTGGCCTCGCAGAGTGATTGCCTATTCTAGAATCCTTGTGAGCATATCCGCTGCTCTCCCTCAGCCAGAAAATGACAGTGTTGATCAGAAATCTGGGCATTATGGTTTTATTTTTTCCCCAGCTTTATTGGAATATAATTGATATATAACATCATATGTTTCATGTGTACAAAGCGTTGGTTTGATACCTTAATAAATTGCAAAATGATTACCACCATAGCATTAGCTAACACATCCATCACATCACCTAATCACCATTTTCCTTTTCATGATGAGAACATTTAAGGTTGACTCTCTTAGCAATCTTCAAGTATATAATACAATATTATTAGCTATAATCACCCTGCTGTACATTAGGTTTCCCAAACTTGTCCATATTTTAACTGGAAATCTATCTCCATTTCTGCTTCCTCCCAGCCCTGGCAACCACACTCTACTCTGTTGAACTTTGTTGCTGTGCTGTGCTTAGTTGCTCAGCCGTGTCTGACTCTTTGCAACCCCATGGACTGTAGCCCACCAGGCTCCTCTGTCCATGGGATTCTCCAGGCAAGAATACTGGAGTGGGTTGCCCTGCCCTCCTCCAGGGGATCTTCCCAACCCAGGGATTGAACCCAGGTCTCCCGCATTGCAGGCGAATTCTTTACTGTGTGAATCACCAGGGACACCCTACTCTCTGAGTTCAGCTTTGTTAGATTCCAATAAATAAGTGAGACTGGGCAGGATTCATCCTTCTCTGTCTGCCTTACCTCACTTAGCGTAATTCTGGGTATTTCTCTCTGCTCCCTTCCCGATCCCAATCCATTTATTCCACTGGACTAAAAGGGTCTCATAACCAGCCCCCTTACCCTCTGCTCTAGTCCACTCTACACACAGCGGTGTGAAAACTTCCTGTGTTACAAAGGGCCTTGTAGACCCTCAACAGTAGTCACGGAGTGAATGAATGAGCTCTAAGAGGTAGGCAGGGTTGAATGATGTCAGTGTTGATTTGAATCCTGGTTTGATTTTGACTCCAAGAGTCCTGGGAAGCATGTAGGAGAGTGTCTTCACCTGATGTGTATTGTCAAGGCCCTCCAGTTTGGGACCACCAGGAGCACACCCATGGGTCAGCAAGTAGGGTAAACTGCCTCCTTACAGTGAGGGTGAACACACACGGTGGGGAGCTCTGGGGGCATCTCAGTTAAAGGGCGTTGGGACTTGTGGTAGATGCAATGTTCTAGAGAACATTCAAGGAAGTGGAGTTTGCTCTGGGTTTGATATTGTCAGGAAGCGGGGAGGATTCTGCAGTTGGGTTTCTCCACAAGTCTTACTCTGAAGATGAGGACAAAGTGAAGCTGAAACTGATAAAGAAGTGTTGGTAACTCCCATGAGCCAGGATGGGAGGCTCATTGGGCACTTTTGTGGTTTGGAAATTCTTTATGTTGATGTCTCTGTTGAGACCTGATTACAGAGATTACAGAGTGGCCTTGTTTTTGTCTTCATCTATGAGGGTCATGGGCTTCCCTGGTAGCTCAGCTGGTAAAGAATCCACCTGCAATGCAGGAGACCTGGGTTCAATCCCTGGGTTGGGAAGATCCCCTGGAGGAGGGCATGGCAACCCACTCCAGTATTCTTGCCTGGAGAATCCCCATGGACAGAGGAGCCTGGTGGGCTACAGTCCATGGGGTCACAAAGAGTCAGACATGACTGAGCAACTAAGCGCAGCTCAGCATGAAGGTCACAGGGTGGCCTGGCCTGATACTGGGGCTCTAGGACATCAGTGTTGAGCAGAAGACACAGTGGTCCGGTGGTGAGGGCCAGGCCAGCTCTCTTCTGCCAGGGGCTGCTTCTCTTCGTGGTGTTACTAGCACACAGAGCAGAAGCCAGGGTGTCCAGTTTGAAAGGTGAGTCTAAGTGAGAGATGGCGATAGCTTGCATTTGAACGATGGTCATGAGCTGATGAGACGTGACTGATTTCAGAATGCATGTGGGGTCACGGCCCTCACTCAGACCACACTGAGCTCACCAGCTCCTCAGAGGAACACCAACCCCCGGTGCCTCTGGGCCCTTCCTTAAACACTCTTTCCCAGACCCCTTCTCCACCTCCACTTCTGCAATGCAAGCCCTATTTGCTGACATATTCCTGTTTACCCTGCTCTATATTACTTCCACCAGATCTACCCCAGTGATTTCATCTCAAGTCCAGTTAGCTGGCCTTCCTCTATGCTTCCATGCTATCTCATTATATTATTATCTTTTACTTATCTGTATCCCCTACTAGACTGTAAACTGTGTCCAGGAAGGAGTGACGTCTCATTCACTGTGTGTATGCAGGTCTCATCACATGATCAATGCTTAATGAACACATGATAAATGGCTCAGTGCTTTACTGAAATTTGTAGGCTCTCTCTAAACTGGTTTCCAGCAAGTCATTATCCAACCCCTGACATTTAAGTCATAATGCCATTCCAAACCTAAGCTGCCTTTTCTTTGGCACATACTCACCAAATAAAATGATATTCCTGGCACCATTGTGTATATTCAAATTTCCTGCAATTCAGCTATAACCCCTGAAATAGCAGAAGATACTATGGGGTGCCATGATTAAGTGGAAGTAAGTGTCTCAGTTGTGAATGGTTTCAATTTAATTTGTTAGTAGAGCAGAGAGATATTTACAAGCTGTCTACCCTTTATGATTTTATAGGTCAAAAATTGAGTTTTGGTGCTTTGACATTTATCCATTCAACAACCGATTTTTCAAGAGCCAGGTGTTCTTCTAGAAGTTGGAGCTACAGCAATGAAAATATAGAGAAAAATCTTTGAGCCAGTGAGGTTCCATTATAATAGACAGGAAAGACTCTTTTAAAAATAGAGAAATAAAATATAGAGAATGTTGAAAGTGATGGTAGAAGTGAGGGATATAAGTGGGAAATATGGGAGTCAGGACCTTAAATAGTGCCTTCAGGAAAGGTTTCACTGAGGAAGTAGTTTGGAGGAGGCCAGAAGGAAGTGAAGGTGCCAAGCTCCACAGACATCTGGGGGAGGCAAAGGGCATAGCTAGTTCTAATGTCTTGGGGCCAGAGAGATGGATAGGAGGGACTTCCCTGATGGTCCAGTGGCTAAGACTCGGGGCTCCCAATGCAGAGGGCCCAGGTTCGATCCCTGACCAGGAAATTAGATCCTGCTTGCTGCAAGTGAAAGTTCACATGCTGTAACTAAAAAAGCCCACCTGCTGCAACTAAAGACCCTGCACAGTCAAATAAATAAATATTTATTTAAAAATAAAAGTAATGGATGGGAAAGGCCCAAGGAAGATTTAAATAATCCAACTGCACACAATTCAGATATTGGTCTTGAAAGGACAAGAAAAATAGGAAATAAAATATATGGCGGTTATTGCTGACTTCCCCTTAAGAGAAAATGGGACAAAAATTCCAAGCTGTAAATAAAATAAAGGTGACTCAATAGGAGACTAAAACCAGACTTCAGAAAACTTGTAAACAATGTTCGGAGGCTACCTAGCAGCTGAAATGAAAGGAAACTTGCTGTCTCTTTTTGTAAATAGAATCAAATCTGAAATACTTTAGGAGTCTTTGTCAGGAAAATAAATTGGAATAGGAAATGGCAAATTTAGAATATCTCTGACATGTGGCTTAACATTTTCAAAGAACCTTGGAAAATAAAGCAGCTAGAAAAGAAACTTCTGGCTGTCCCAGTGAAACAACTCATCCCTGAAATAAAAGTAAAAGATTCTCTATCCCCTGAGGATCAACAGCCTATGAGAAAGACGCCTGTGGGTGATGTAGGAAGAAGAGTCATTGGAGAAACTAACATCACAAATTGGTTACGAAACAGACAGTTGTCCAAAATCTGTTCAGTGGTGCTGCAAGCCAAGAGAATGATTAGGTTTCCTCTCTTCCTGTCCTCATTCTAAACTCCCTAGGTGAGTGGCTTATAAATATGTGTGGACAGCAATTCAGCTTTCTTACTGATGAGGCTGCCATGCCAGCTACAGTATCATAGAGCATTCGACCCCTCAGAGGACCACGACCAGTGAGAAGCCCTGGCAATCAAGTCCTTTCCCACATCCCTACCTGTAACTGTTCCACTGGGACCAGGAGCAACAAAACATTCCTGTCTTCCCTGTGACGTAACTCCTGCAAATTGAATAGGTGGGGAACGAGTTTACAACTAAAATGCATTGTAGAAAGATTATCTGGGCAAGTCCCAGAAATTATAGTTACATGTCTGTTAAAACACCTATATTGGACTTCCCCAGAGAAGGCAATGGCACCCCACTCCAGTACTCTTGCCTGGAAAATCCCACGGACAGAGGAGCCTGGTGGGCTGCAATCCATGGGGTCGCTAAGAGTCGGACACGACTGAGCAACTTCACTTTCACTTTTCACTTTCATGCACTGGAGAACGAAATGGCAACCCATTCCAGTATTCTTGCTTGGAGAATCCCAGGGATGGGGGAGCCTGGTGGGCTGCCACCTATGGGGTTGCACAGAGTCGGACACGACTAAAGCGACTTAACAGCAGCAGCAGCATTGGACTTCCCTGGTGGTACAGTGGATAAGAATCTGCCTGCCAATGCAGGGGACACAGGTTCAAGCCCTGGTCCGGGAAGATACCACATGCCACAAAGCAACTAAGCCCGTGCTCCACAACTACTGAGCCCATGTGCTGTGTGCCTAGAGCCGGTGCTCCACAACAAGAGAAGCCGCTGCTGTGAGGAGCCTGTGCCGCCCAACTAGAGAGAGCCCATGTGTAGCAACAAAGACCCAGCACAATCAAAAATAAATAAAAACACTTATACTGTGATTATTCAAGAAACAACTGAATGGTCTCGGAATGTCTAAAGGCCAAAGACTCTACAAACACAAGCAAATTAATTGAAACAGAGTCATAAGAGTTCAGATGGATTCTTCTACACTTTTACCTAGATGTCCTCAATACACCGCTAAAATGAAATGCAAAGAAGCCCTTGGGCCAGTTACAACTAGATTAGTAGGAAGAGGATTAAGTCTCCTTTGTTCTAGTCCTGCACTACCTGTTTCACCTGCTTAAAAGCCTTAGCGTGCAGAATATTGATTTGTCTAAGGTCTGTAGGAGAAGGCAATGGCACCCCACTCCAGGACTCTTGCCTGGGAAATCCCATGGACGGAGGAGCCTCGTGGGCTGCAGTCCATGGGGTTGCTAAGAGTCGGACAGTACTGAGCGACTTCACTTTCACTTTTCACTTTCATGCATTGGAGAAGGAAATGGCAACCCACTCCAGTGTTCTTGCCTGGAGAATCCCAGGGATGGCGGAGCCTGGTGGGCTGCCGTCTATGGGGTCGCACAGAGTCGCACACGACTGAAGCGACTTAGCAGCAGCAGCAGTAGGCAGTTAAAGCATGTTTGCTTCCCTATTTGTGAGTCTGTTTCTGTTTTGTAAAGAAGTTTATTTGTATCATTTCTTTTTCTGGTTGCCAGGAGGGAAGGGGAGGCAGACAGATAGGGAGTTTGGGATGGACATGTACACACTGCTATATTTAAAATGGGTAACCAACAGGGACCTACTGTCTAGCACAGGGAACTCTGCTCAGTGTTATATGGCAGCCGGGAGGGGAGGGGAGTTTATGTATACATGACTGAGGGACTCTGCTGTGCACCTGAAACTATCACAACATTAATTGGCTATACTCCAATACAAAATATAAAAGGATGATGCATACATACAAGGGAGTCTCCAATAGCTTTACACTTTGGGATGCAGAATTGTATTTACTGACGTAGAAAAATGTCCATGTCGAATGTCAGTGAACAAGGCAGACTGCAAAACAGCATGTAAAGAACACTATCATGAAGGTTAAATTAAGACTGTGTATATGTTTTTATTTGTACGGACGTATTCAAAAATATCCAGCAGAATGTTGAACTAATTACTAGTACAATTATCACCAGATGGCAGAATTTCGGGTGATTTTGACATACATATTAGACTTTTCTGTATTTTCCTGAAATTTTTTCAATATGTATATTTTGGCATTAAAAAAAAAAAAAAAGCTCGCTTCCCAACTGTGCCTAACTCAAATACTGCCCACTCTCTTTAGTCCCTGCTGTTGTTGCTGCTGCTGCTAAGTCGCTTCAGTCGTGTCCGACTCTGTGCAACCCCAGAGACAGCAGCCCACAAGGCTCCCCCGTCCCCGGGATTCTCCAGGCAAGAACACTGGAGTGGGTTGCCATTTCCTTCTCCAATGCAGGAAAGTGAAAAGTGAAAGTGAAGTCGCTCAGTCGTGTCCGACTCTTAGCGACCCCATGGACTGCAGCCCACCAGGCTCCTCTGTCCATGGGATTTTCCAGGCAAGAGTACTAGAGTGGGGTGCCATCGCCTTCTCCCCTCTTTAGTCCTACTTTAAGCCAAATTCTGTTCTTTATTGGATTTCTACTCACCTTTCTTTACTCTCCCAGTTGAGGATAATCAAGATTAATGCAACATAAGAAGTAGTTACGTTCCAAGCAATGTATTTGCTTTCACCTCAGAAAATCAACAGTCCTCCTGGATAATACGCCTGAGGGTTTCTCAGAAGTGGCACCCTACTTTTCTCAAGACTTAGAAGATGTTAAGGATATAGTGTTTCCTTGTGAATCCATTCAGATTCAATATGTAGATGACTACTTCTTGTGTTCTATTAACCTTGAAAATTCTAAAACTGACTCTGTGCATCCACTCACAGAGTTAGCTGAAACAGGAAACCAGTCTGCAAGGGAGAAACTCCAATTCTGAAAAACAAATATTCATTGTCTAGACCATGACCTATTGGCTGCAGGAAAAGCATCAATTCAGAGGAGATTATACATTATCCAGAATTACCCAACACCAAACACTAAAAGACAAAAGATTTCTGGTATTCACTGGATATTGCAGAGAATGTGCATAAAATTTTTTCTGTAATATCAAGGCTGTATATTATTTGACAGAGTCAAACATCTCAGAATCCTAAACGGAACAACTACAACCACAAAAAAAAAGGGTCCTCAGTGATCTCACATATCCCTTAACAACCACCTAAGCCAGATCTCCCAAATTATTATAATACTGATGTTTTGTTTGTTCTTGAAAGGTTAGACCATGGGGACTTCACTGATGATCCAGCGATTAAGATTCCGCACTTTCAATGCAAGGGGCGCAGGTTCAATCCCTGGCCTGAAATTCAGATCCCACACGTTGCGCCACATGGCCAAATAAATAAATAAAATCTTTTTAAAAAAGAAAGGTTAGGCTGTGCTCTGGGAGTATTAACTCAAAAACATCCCACACATCAAAACCCCACTGCTTACTGTAGCCCGTTCCTTCGCCTAGTAACAAAAGATAATCCTCCTTGCCTCAGAGCAATTTTACCCTCAGCTAAATTAAACAAGGAAATTCCCTGGCGGCTCAGATGGTGAAGAGTCTGCCTGCAATGCAGGAGACCTGAGTTCGATCCCTGGGTCGGGAAGATCCCCTGGAAAAGGAAATGGCAACCCACGCTAGTATTCTTGCCTGGAGAATCCCATGGACGGAGGAGCCTGGGGGGATACAGTCTATGGAGTGGCAAAGAGTCAGACTCAACTGAGCGGCTTCACTTTCTTTCTTTCTTTCTTTTAAATTAAACAAAGCACTTCAGATCTTGTACTGGGATCACCTTTAAACTTGATGGCAGCTTATGTTGAATAATCTCCATGGCTAATTCAAAATACCAATATTCCTCCAGTAAATAATAAAATAGTGCTACTTTCTCCCTTCTCTTATTACCATACTGCCACTCTTGATCCAGCAACTTTCTTACCCTTACCCCATGAAGGAGAATGTTACCATTACATTTCTGTTGCTCAAGAATTGTCCATGCCCAGAACACCCATACCCAATCCTGGCTTAATATTTTTTGTCTTATCTTAAAATCTAAAAGCTGTTCAGCTGTGTACAGAGAAGTATTATTCACACTAGACAAAATGTGTAAGCTACTCAAGTGTCCTATCAGTCCATGAATGGATAAACAAAGTATGGTATATATATATTGATAATGACTATTGTGAGCTTCCCGGGTGGTACTAGCGGTGCTCCTGCCAATGCAGGAGACATAAGAGACGTGGGTTCAATCCCTGGGCCAGGAAGATCCCCTGGAGAAGGCAATGGCAACCCTCTCCAATATTCTTGCCTGGGAAATCCCATAGACAGAGGAGCCTGGTGGGCTACAGTCCATGGGATCACAAAAAGAGTCGGACAGGACTTAGCAACTAAACCACAACAAACGACTATTATTCAACTTCAAAAAGGAAGGAAATTCTGAATGTTTTGATATGAATGAACCTTGAAGATATGCTAAGTGAAATAAGCCAGTTGCAAAAGGACAAGTACTGTGTGATTCCACTTCTGTGAGTTTCCAAGAGTAGCCAGATTCAAAAGCAGGAAGTCGAATGGTGGTTTCCAGGAGCTGAAGGAACGGGGAGAGGAAAGTTGTTTAACGGGCATCAAGTTTCTGTTTTGCGAATTGAAAAGTTTGGAGGTGGATGGTGGTGATGGCTGCATGACGTGAATGCACTTAATGGTTAAAATGGTATATAAAAATGTACTTTAAAATGGTTAAAATGGTATATTTTGTGCTTTGTGTTTTTTACCACAACGAAGAAAATGAAAAGGGACAGTACCAGGCTGGATTATACAATAGCCATCACAAATTTTCTTGAAAAAAATTCCAATCCCTTACTAAATGCTAAGTCAGGGTAGGTGGTCAAACATACAGCTATTTCAAGGGCATAACTAAATTCACTTTTATTGCTAAAACTAAAAAGGGAAATATATTCAATGATAGCTGACATGTTTTTGGAGTAGTTGATGATTCTGAACTAATACTGGAGCAAAGATATTTCTTAACCTTCTCAAGTAACCCTGTAAAAACAATAGGCAACAAATACAGAAATTACTTGATGTCTTAATGCTACCCAAGGGGACTGTCCTTAAAATATAAGTGAGATACTACAGAAGTTAGAATAAATGCTTTAAAGGTCATCATGTTAAACAAGCTGCTCTGAAAATCATTCTTATGCAAGAATCACTCACAGGAACAAAAAAAATACATGGAGAAGTTCAGAAATCTCACAATAGATGCACAAAATTTAGCTACCAACTCTGAAAACAAACATGGTGAATAACCAGATAGTAAGACCCACAGGATAAAATCTGATAAAGCCAGGACAGCAGGGTGGAAACACCAGATAATCTAATTGTGTAGTTGCTAAAAAGTACCATGAAACAGCTCATCACAGTATGAACAAAGGGACCTCAACATTACACAGCCACTGGTAGAGGAGCCTTTCTAGAATATTACAAGACACGCAACTCATTCTTCACCTGTAATCAACATAATTGGGGGAAAACTGGGAAGGCAGCGTATGGACTGGCTCCTCTATCCATGGGATTCTCCAGGCAAGAATACTGGAGGGGCTTACCGTTTCCTCCTCGAGGGGATCTTCCCGACCCAGGGTTCAAGCCCACATCTCTGTGTCTCCCGCATTAGCAGGTAGATTTTTCTCCCTCTGTGACACCTGGAAGCCCCTTCCACATGTTATGTATGTGCAATAAGAATAGTATGTTTCTTTTGTGAGTGGACTGAAGCATTTCTCTAATACAAGCCCAGCATTCACTGTAACCTAAATACTATTACTTTTGTCGAACCTACATGGGACCTTCCAATACATCCACCCAGAGGTAGAGAATACATTTTACTGGGGACGCTGTTTGTAAATTATGCAAAGCTTTGTTCTTTCCTTGAAAATTCTGTTGTCCTATCACTTCCAATCCTCTATCAAAGTAGAAAGGACAAATGAGACTAAACCTGGAACTGGCGAGCCACTTTTAGGTGTTATAGTCCTGACTTCAGTTTTTAGGAACTTACAGTATCAGACAAAATAGACTTTATGACCAAGAGAATAATTAGGGAAAGAGAGTGTCGGCACATAATGACGGAAGTTTCACTTCACCAAGAAAATCTAGTCATTCTGAATGTGTTAGCATCTAATGAATGTGCCTGACAAGATACGAAGCAAAACTTAACAGAACCTCACAAAGAGATGGAAAAATCCACCAGCATTTCACCATGTATTCCTTAATAACTGATAGATCAGAAACAAAATCAGCAAACTTAGACGATGCCAACAACACAAAGAATGAGCTTCACCTCACAGACAAACACAGATAATAATGAGAGTATACACACTTATCAGATACACAGGAATATTTACACAAATTAATCACGGGCCAGGCCATAAAGAAGCCTCAGTGAAATTCAGAAAACAGTTTCTCAGACCACATTCTCGGGAAATAGGAAAATAATGTTAGAAGATCACAACACAATGGGGATGACCCAGAGAGATGTTTTGGGGAGGGAGGTGGGAGGGGGGTTCATGTTTGGGAATGCATGTAAGAATTAAAGATTTTAAAATTTAAAAAAAAAAAGCTCTATTTGAATAATTGTGAAAACACTGTTGCTGAAATCAGGAATTAAAGAATAAATCATACTGGAAGTTCTAAAATACTAAGATTGAGTAATAATGAATACTACACATCAAAATCTATGAGCTGCAACAAAAGTAGTGGTTCATGGTAAATTTATTTTATTGATTAATAGCAGATCATCATATTTATTTCATTGATTCCAAAGAAATACATTTAAAGAATAAAATGGAGTATATCAATATAGTTAGAAGCTGGTTCTTAGAAAAATAAATAACAAAATAGGCAATGCTCTGAAAAGGCTAATCAAGAAAAAGAGATGATTCAGGTAAATAATTTTAAAAGAAACACAACTAGAGATAAAACAGAATTTTAGAATAGAATAGAATTTTATAATAGAAGATACCATCAATAATTATATGCTGGGAATTTAAAAACTTAGGTTAAATTGAACAAATTCCTAGAAAAATGTGACATCAGATCTGACTTAAGAAATTTTTTTAATTGAATACTTATAACTATTAAAGAAATCATAAGAGTAGTAGTATTCTTCCCAAAATATAACAAATTTACATGCTTTTCCAAATAAACTTCAAGAACCAAGTCATCCTAATCTTACTAACTCTCCCCAAAAATAAAAAAGGAAATATCCCCCTATATTATTCTAAAAGGTAACCAATATCCTAATATCAGAAACCAAAAGCATGGAAAGAAAGAAAAATGTTGATGTTTGGCAGAAACCAACACATAACGTAAAGAAATAATCCTTCAATTAAAAATAAAATTTTAAAAAAGAAACAAAAATTATGAACTCATTTCATTCATGAATATCAAAAAAAATGAAGTCACATATGATAATATTTAAATAAGGTAGTGCACCATGACCAATTTGGGTTTATTCTAGTGCTCAATAGCTTACAATGATAAGCATTCATTATTGTTTATGGGTCTATAGTTAGCTAGGCAGTGATGCTGATCTGGGCCAGTCATGGCTGACCTCAGTCAGAGTCACCCGTGTGTTTTCTATCAACTGGGATGTTTGTTGGACATCAGCCAACCCAGGATATCCTCACTCACGTATCTTGTGATTGGCTGGCTGGCTTCTGGGGTGATAGGATAACTGGACCACACATCTTTCATCACACAGATGTCTGGTCCAGTCTTATTCACAGGATAGGAGCAGGGTTCCAAGACAGGAAGTAGGAGTGGAAGCTGCAAGGCCTCCAGAGGCTTGGAACTGGCATGCAGTCATTTCCACTGCTTCTGTTGATAAAAGTGAGCAACAACACCTGCCCAGATTCAAGGATGGGAGGATGAACTCCACCTGTTCATGGGAGGAACTGTATCAAAATACTGCACAGAATATGGTTGTGCGGAGAAGTGAAAAATTATGGCCATCTCTGCAATCTACCCTACTAGGTATAAAAATAGTTTCACATCGGAAAATACTTGTAATTCACCACATTAAGAGAGAAAACCTGATCATTTCAGTAGATGCAGAAAAAAGCATTTGATACATTGCTATGTGATTACATGGAAAAAAGTCATTTGTAAATTAGTAACAAAGAGGAACCTGGAGGAGGAAGTGGCAACCCACCGCAGTATTCTTGCCTGGAAAATTCCACAGACAGGGGAGCCTGGTGGGCTCCAATCCATGGGGTTGCAAAGGATCAGCTGTGCCAGCGACTGAGCGCAATAAAGAGGAACTTTTACTACAGAAATTTACATCATCTTAAGAGAATAAATCTTAGAAGCATTCCCTTTAAAATAAACAGGACCCATGTACCCACCATCACTATTTCTACTGAATACTTTATTAGATGTCGTAGTGCAATGAGGCAAGAAAATAAACAGAAGCATAAATTAGAAAGAAGAAAATAAACCTGAAACTGTTTGCATCTGATATGACCATTTTCATAGACAACAAATAGAACTTACAGATAAATTATTAGAAATAAAAAGGTGCTTTTGGCAAGAAGACTGGCTATGATATTAATGTTTAAAAGTTCATTTCATTCTACATATCAGTAACAAATAATTAGAGAACATTTTTTAACAAAAAGGCCACATTTATAGGAGCATCAGGGAAGATTGGATATCCATTAAATCTAAACAGAAGACATCAATAACTTCATGGGAAATATTAAGCAAATTTATTAAGAGACTTTTAAAGGACCTGAATTAACCGAGAAACATACTTTGTTCATAGCTAGTGAGACTTAATATTATAAAGGTATCCATGCTCCCTAAATTGACTATAGATTCATTTCAATTCTAACCAAAATGCCAATATATTTTTTTTTCTTGAGAATAAGCATTTTGTTGATCATTCAATTCTGAAGGACAAATGGAAAAAAATTGCAAAAGCATTTCTGTAGAAAAGCAAGGAAGAGGAATTATTTTAAAGTTATGGTAATAACTATGATATAGAACAGGCTTCCTGGGTGGCTCAGTGGTAAAAACATATGCCTGCCAATGCAGGAGACAAAGGTTCAATCTCTGGGTCAGGAAGACACACTGAAGAAGGAAATAGAAACCCATTCCAGTATTCTTGTCTGGGAAATCCCATAGACAGAGGAGCCTAGCGAACTACACTCCGTGGGGTCGCAAAAGGGTCAGAGATGATTCAGCAACTAAACAGCAGCAACATGCTATAGGACTGGCTGAAGAACCGATAAAAATTACTAGCAGGCTAAATAGAACATAAAATCTGGCCATTCTTTGTGTATGTGTAATTCTTCTCACATTTTAGACAATTCTTAAAGCTTATACTTCGTTTATAATTACTATTCACTATATTTCCCGTATTGTACAGTAAATACATCCTTGGAGCCTGTTTCACCCCCAATAGTTTGTACCTCTCACCCCTCCATCCCTGTATTGCTCCTCCCCACCCCCGCTGGTACCAACTAGTTTGTTCCTTTTTTTCTGGGATTCTGCTTTTCTGTTATATTCACTAGTTTGTTTTTTGTTTTTTGTTTTTTTTTTTTTTGCTATTTTTTAGATTCCACAGGGGATAGCATACAGTATTTGTCTTTATCTGTCTTACTTATCTCACTTAGCACAATGTCCTCCAAGTCAACTATGCTGCTACAAATGCAAAGTTTCATTCTTTTTTCACAGCTGAGTATTCCATTATGCATATGTACATATATAGAGATGTATGTATACACACACAACATCTTCTTCATCCAGCCATCTGTTGACGAACACTTGAATTGCTTCTGTATCTTGGCGATTGTAAATAGTGCTACAAGAAACATTAGGGTGTGTATATATCTTTGAATTAACATTTTGAAGGTTTATATACACCCCAGAATGGAATTGCTGGATCATATGGTAGTTCTGGGATTTCCTGGTGGCTCAGACGGTAAAGAATCCACCTGCAATGCAGGAGACCTGGATTGGGTCCCTGGGTCAAGAAGATCCCCTGGAGAAAGGAATGGCTACCCACTCCAATATTCCTCCCTGGAGAATCCCATGGATAGAAAGAGCCTGGCGAGCTAAAGTCCATGGGGTCACAAAGAGTTGGAAACTAACTCATTTAGTGTGAACAACTAACAATTCTCATTCTTCATGGTAGCTCTACTTTTGTTTTTTGGAGAAACCTCCATGCTGTTTTCCGCAGTGGCTGCACCAACTTACATTCCTACCAATAGTATCTGAGGGTTCCCTTTTCTCCTCACCCTGGTCAGCATTTGTTATTTGTTGTCTTTTGGATGACAACCATTCTGACAGGTGTGAGGTGATATCCCATGGTTAAGGCTTCATGTTTCCGATGCAGGGACGTGGGTTCAACCCCTGTTTGGGAAACTAAGATCCCACACGCACATGTGCCTCACAGTGCGACCAAAAATTTTCTTTAAAAATTTAAAACCCTTGCCCTGTAAGTCGCAACAGTTAGTTGCCGTAGTTTATCCTAGTCTTCCACCCAAAACGGACTGGTGCGCATCCCTGTAATACTGCACAGATCTAGGGGAGCCCTTTGGGCTGCTTGTCGGTCTGCCCAGCTCAGCCACCTGCCTCCCTCTGTGACCTGGAAAGCAGACATCACTGGGCTCATACTATCAGAGACTCGAAGTTTCCTTTCTAGCTGCAAATCACGATGCTCTGGCTTCTCCGCGTCCTCTTTCTTGAGTTCCCTGCTAGAAAGAAAAACGATGACAGCCACAAGGTTGTCTTAATACCAAGCATCATAGACTCTGAGGGGTTTTTTTCTCAAATTCTTCAGATTTGTTTGTGGACTTCACCCATTGTTCCCTTGTCCCAAGAAGTCCTTCAACTGTGTCCAACGCCGCCGTCCTGACGAGGCGCCACGGTCTCTCAGGGAACGACTGGCCCCTGACACAATCTGGTATCAGAGACCTGATGTTTTACCACGGGGCAATTTGTAATAAACATAGCGAGATTTCCCAACAGGACGTTCAATTGCCTTCTTCCGTCATGTGGAGGTCAAGTGACAGAATTCTAGACTTGATTCTGTCCCTCTTTAGTTAACTAGTTATGTGAGTATCTTTCTGCAGGTCATCTCTTTCTCCATGGCTCTTCCTTTTCTAATAAAAAAAATTTTTTTAATAGTCGTGCCAAACTGCCTCCTCCCTCCCCGAAGTGTTGCATGGATTAAATATAATGAACTTTATGGTGCTTTGCAAACTGCAGATCTAAGGTGTTATTCCCTTGGTGAAAGTAAAGATAGGTTGTGCATCTTCCCTGAAGGAGTATAAAGGCTTGGAGTTTTCATTGAAGGCAAATCCACAATATGTATGGGACCCCCTTTTGTTTGCTTGCATTCTTTTGTGTAGGCCTTTGTGTAAATTAGACTTCTCTGGTGGCCCAGATGGTAAAAGCATCTGCTTACAATGCCGGAGACCTGGGTTCGATCCCTGTGTTGGGAAGATCCACCGGAGAAGGAAATGGCAACCCACTCTAGTATTCTTGCCTGGAAAATCCCATGGACAGAAGGGCCTGGCAAATTACAGTCCACGGGGTCGCAAAGAGTCGGACACGACTAAGCGACTTCACTTCACTTCAAACTTTGTGTAAATTTTCTCATTTTGTCTTCATTATAAGCCTGCGGGGCCGCTAATACTAAGACCCACTTGGCAGATAAGGAAACTAAGATTCAAAAAGATGAAGCAGTTCACCCAGAATCACACAATTGATATCACTTCTTCCCCATGAGGCCCTCAGGAGGCAGGTTCCTTCCAGGGTATGACATTGCCTTCCTGAGGGTGGCCCTTGTCCTCGGCACCCAGGATGGTTGGCAGAATTATATCCAAGGCAGGAGAAAGAGAAGAAGCAAAAAAGAGAGGAGAAGACCCAAGAAAAGCTCACAGGAGATGCCACGGGACACATTGCCACCCTCTCCTCAGCCAGGTATAGTCTCATGATAACCAGCCAGGTTGTTGGCAAGATGCTGCCGGAGCACTTGACCTGAAGCAGCAGGGGCAACCGAAGAGAGTCTAGTGAAGGGCTCATGTTCCAAGGCGCAGGTGCATTTAAGAGAAGCAAACTTGGGATGGGGTCGCACATCAGGGTTAGTAATAGTGGGGACCATTGTAACTGCAGGCCTGAGGGCCTTGGGAGGGATGGTTATGCGAAGCCAGAGACAGCTGGAGTTGTAGCTGAAGGAGAGGGATATTCCTACTGAGCTTTGGTAGAAGAAAGCCATCTTCAGTACTTCTCTGGTGGTCCAGAGGTTGAGAATCCGCCTTCCAATGCACGGGCCATGGGTTCAATCCCTAGCCAGGGAGCTAGGATCTCACATGCCAGAGGCAACGAAGCCCAGATGCCACAACCAGGGAATCCATGCACCACAGGGAAAGATACCACTAACTGCAACCAAGATTCTACTTGCTGCAACTGAGATCTGATGTAGCCAGATGAACAAATATAAATTTTAAAATACATTTTTTATGTAGCCAAATAAAAAAATATAAATACATATTTTTTAAAAAGAGCGAGAGAAGTCATATTTTAGAGATACTGTAGAATTAAAATCAAGAGATCTGATGATGTCATTAAAAATGGAAAAGTAAGAGACTTCAGAAAACAATTATAAAGCTGGCAAAAACTTATCAGGATTGACTTTTACAGAACTCTGAATTTGAACAAAATTTTACAGCCCCCAGGGGAACATTAAAAAAGGAATACGTGCGCCTTCCACAGTGGCAGCCTTTGAAGAACAGCAGCCGTGGCTCTGAGCTACCCCGTGGCCATGGGCCTCAGCAAGAGCCGCAAGGTGACCAAGTACGTGAGCAAGCTGAGGCACAACGGCCGTCACGGGCACCTTACCAAACACACCATGTTTGTGCAGAACATGATCTGGGAAGTGTGCATCTTATGAGCAGCAGGTCATGGAGCTGCTCAAGGTCTCCAAGGACAAGCAGGCCCTCAAGTTCATCAAGAAAAGGGTGGGGGGAGAAGGAAGTGGACATGCAGGACATCTCTCTCCACGGGTACATGAGGAATATACCTTCAGACACACAAGCGCACGCAGAACACCAGCTGAGTGCGGACAGGAGGACCTGACCAGTGGAAAAGAGTATACAGAACCATGCAAAACTTAGTAGGATGAAGGAATTGGGGAGAAAAACAGGAGTGTTAGCAGGACTGGACCTGCCCTCGGCAGGTGGGGGAACTGAAGCAGGGGTCTGATCCCCACATTGGTGCCACTGTCTGAGTCAGAGGAGAAACATTTAAGGCTGAGAGTGAAACAGCTGATCTGTGGCAGCCTACATGGAATGAGAATCAGACAGTCCTTGCTGCAGCCATACATACCCTGAACAGGAACACTGGTCCCCTGGAAGGTGCACCGGCTCGGAGCTGGAGTTTAGGGATTGTGGAGCAATCCCAGGGCGAGGGCTGCTGTTGACTGCAGAGAGACAGATCGAGGGGATATGAGGGAGATCGCGGTGGGAAATGCCTGTGGAGGAAAGCCAGGCAGCCGTGGAAGCAAGGTGATACTGCTGAGTCACACGTGGAGGGGAGCCATCACCAAGCCTCTCTCTCCCCACACACCAGCACTGGCAGCCAAACAGGAGAGAGGCTGGCCCATCAAACGCCGGACGCACTGAGCTACAGAGTAGGACCCCAGCCAGGGTGCTCCTTTCAGTGACTGATGCGACTATCTACAGAGCAGGACCCTAGGCAAGGGAGCCCTCTAAGTGCCTGAATGGGCTGAGCTATGGAGAAAGACTGGCCAAAGAGGCCTTCTGATCACCAGCTACAAGAGGCTCAGAAAAAGACTGTGATAGAACCGTAACTCCTGCAGCCGAGGCAGTCCATCTCCCTGCACCCTTGGCACTGCCAGGGTCCCCACAAGCCAAGCAGCTGCATCACCTCCACATTCAACTCTCATTGGGGCGGAGCTGCCACAGGCAGAAAAAGTCTTGTGTCTATGCGTGCAGGGTTGCTTCAGTAGTGTCTGACTCTTCACAACCCTGTAGACTATGGCCTGCCAGGCTTCTCTATCAGAGAGGGGGTTCTCCAGGCAAGAATACTGGAGCATATTGGCCACTACTGGTTGCCATACGCTTCTGCTGCTGCGGCTGCTGCTGCGGCTGCTGCTGCTGCTAGGTCGCTTCAGTCATGTCTGACTCTGTGCAACCCCACAGACGGCAGCCCACCAGGCTCCCCCATCCCTGGGATTCTCCAGGCAAGAACACTGGAGTAGGTTGCCATTTCCTTCTCCAATGCATGAAAGTGAAAAGTGAAAGTGAAGTCGCTCAGTCGTGTCCGACTCTTAGCGACCCCAAGGACTGCAGCCCACCAGGCTCCTCCATCCATGGGATTTTCCAGGCAAGAGTACTGGACTGGGGTGCCTTTGCCTTCTCCAGCCATTCCCTTCTAGAGCACATATTTCCTGCTACCCTAGCCACCAACCCTCCTGAGTACCCGGTGCTGCCAGAACCCTTGTGACCCAAGCAGCTGCACCACCTTCACACCTGGCCCTCAGAAGGGCAAACCCAAGCCCTCCAGAGCAGCCTCAGGGGGAAACCCCAGTGGACAAACCACGTGTAGAGGTGGAAATAAAACCACAGTTGAAACCAGGGGCAGTGTGCCTAAGGAAGAAGACTCAAACCCTTCCCACCAGCTGTACAAGATGCAGATTAAATCCACACGATCAACTAAGCAGACTCTGTGTCTATGGAATATATAAAAGGCCACTGAGAGCTCCCACAAAAGTAAATGCACTAGTTCTGGTAGCTGTGGACATTGGAGGCAAGAACACACAGGAGTAGGACCAGATTAGAATCTGAGCTGCCCCCATAGCAGGTCCAGAGATCAGCAGTGTTGGAGGGCATCCTAGGGAGGTGAGGTGGACTGTGACTCCCAGCGAGGGAAAGGACTGTGATAGCAGCGACTCAAGAAAAATATTTTTTTAATTTGCTCTGTAGATTCTTTTGTATTATTTTTTTATTTCCCTTTCAACCCCCCACCCCCATTGTAGTTGTTGATTTTATTGGCACTAAGAAATCCAATTAAGCTATTGAGCTTTTTTTTTCTCAGTCACATTTTTTATTGTTGTCTTAAACCTCTGCCTCTATGTTGGGCTTTTGCAGTTCCGTGGAGTTTTCCTCTTTTTTTTTTCTTTTCTTTTTTTCTCTCTTTAATTTTAATTTTTAACTTTTTAAACCTATTATTTTTTCTACATTTATTCCTTTGTTTGCTTTCCTACTGTTCTTTCCCCTCTGCAGTTAATTTTTTAATGTATACAAATCTTCTTTATCTACCTCTATTTAACTTTGCATATTTATTATTTCTTTCCTTTCTTTCCTTTCTCTCAACATATTTGTTAAGTGTTGTTTTCATTGCTTTATTCCCCCACTTGGCACCTTTAGTTTTGTTTTCCAGTTTGTGCTTGTTAGTTTTGTTCTCAATTGGTAAATATTTTTTATTTCCTTTGTTAGCCAGGTCAATATACTGTACTTTATTTTTGTTGGACTGTTTTGACTTTGCTCATGGGTGTATATGTACATGTGTATATTCCATTATTTTAATTATTATTTGCCTGATTTTGTAACTACCATTTGTCTGGGATTCATCTTTGGTTTCTTATTTTTGGATATTTGTTCTAATCTCATTTAATGCCATATCAAACCACTTGTGGAATCTTTGTTCCTGGCCAGAGATCAAGCCCTGAGCCTTTGGAGTGGGAGCACTGACTCCAAGACCCTAGACTAACAGAGAACCAACCCTAGGGAGTATCAAACAGTGAGAACTCACACAGAGGAACCCACTTGAATACAACACCCAGCATCACCCAACCACCAGTAGCACCCTGTGCAGGACGTCTCACCTAAACAACAAACAAAACAAAAATACAAACCCAACCATCAGCAGACAGGATTACCACCTCAGTCAGCCTTGCCATCAGAGGAAAAAAAGGAAACAAAAACTCAGCACAAATCTCACCCTATACGAAGCTCACACCAACCACTGGACCAACCTTAGGATGGAAGAAACCAAAAGGAAGAAAGAATTCAACCTTCTTCAAGGAAAGAATTCAACTTTCCTTGAAGCCTGGGAAAAGGAGGCTTCAAACACAATAACTTTTTTAAAAAATAATGAAAAGGCAGAGAAATACAAATACAGCACAAACGAAGCACACTAGAAACACGAAAGTACAAATAAATGAAGAGGAAATAGGCAAACTGCCTGAAAAAGAATTCAGAACAATGATAGTAAAGATCATCGAAAACCTTGAAAACAAAATGGAGAAAATGCAAGAATCAATTAATAAAGACCTAGAAGAATTAAAGAATAAACATACAGAGACAAACAACACAACTACTGAAATTAAAAATACTCTAGGAGGAATCAACAGCAGAATATTTGAAGCAGAAGATCAAATCAGTGAGCTGGAAGATAAAATTGTGGAAATAACTTCTGAAGAGCAGAATAAAAGGAATGAAAAGAGCTAAGGAGAGTCTCAGAGACCTCTGGGACCATATCAAATGCAAACATTCAAATTATAGGGGTCCCAGAAGAAGAAGAGAAAAAGAAAGGGTATGAGAAAACTTTTGAAGGGATTATAGTTGAAAATTTCCCTGACATGGAAAAGGAAATAGTCACTCAAGTCCAAGGAGCATGAAGAGTCCCATACAGGATAAATCCAAGGAGAAACATGCCAAGACACATACTAATCAAACTAACAAAGACTAAACACAAAGAAAGAACACTGAAAGCGGCAAGGGAGGAGCAATAAGTAACACACAAGGAAGCCGAATGCACTTTCCAGCTGATCTTTCAGCAGAAACTCTGCAGGACAGAAGGGAATGGGAGGGTATATTTAAAGTACTGTAAGGGAAAAGTCTACAACCAAGATTACCGTACCCAGCAAGTATCTCATTCAAAATTGATGGAGAAATAAAAAGTTTTCAGGCAAGCAAAAGTTCAGAGAATTCAGCACCACCAAACCAGCTTTACAACAAATGTTCAGTTCAGTTCAGTTCAGTCGCTCAACAAATGTTAAAGGGACTTATATAGTCAAGAAATACAACAGAAAAAAAAGATCTACAAAATCGACCCCAAACAATTAATAAAATGGCAATAGGAACATATATATCACTAATTACTTTAAAAGTAAATGGATTAAAGGCTCCAACCAAAAGACACAGACTAGCTGAATGGATAGGAAAAAAAAAAAAAAAGACCCATATACATGCTATCTACAAGAAACCCACTTCAGACCCAAAGACACATATAGACTGAAAGTGAGAGGATGGAAAAATATATTCCATGCAAATGGGAAGCAAAAGAAAGCTGAAGTAGCAATTCTCGTATCAGACAAAATACACCTTAAAATAGAGAAGATTACAAGATATAAGGAAGGACACTATATAACGACCAAGGGATCAATCCAAGAGGATTGTAACAATTGTAAATATCTATGCACCCAACGTAGGAGCACCTCAATACATGAAACAAACACTAACAGACATAAAAGGAGAAACTGACAGTAACACAACCCACTCACACCAACAGACAGATCATCAAAACAGAAAATCAATAAGGAAACACAAACCTTAAATGATACTTTAGATGAGACGGATATCATTGATATCTTCAGGACATTCCATCCAAATGCAGAAGAATACACCTTCTTCTCAAGTGCACATGGAACATTCTCAAGGATAGACCACATCTTAGGTTACAAATCAGACCTCAGTAAATTTTTAAAAATTGAAATCGTACAAAGCATCTTTCTCCAACCACAATGCTGAAGCTACGTATCAATTACAAGAAAAAAAGTGTAAGAAACACAAACACATGGAGATTAAACAATGCGTTTCTAAATAACCAACAGGTTACTGAAGAAATCAAAAGGAAAATTAAAAAATTTCTAGAAACAAATGACAATGAGACCACAACAACTCAAACTCTATGGGATGCAGCAAAAGTAGTTTTAAGAGGGAAGTTTATAGTGATATAGTCCTACCTCCAAAAAACAACGAAAACATTGAATAGACAACCTAATTTTACACCTATAACAACTGGAAAAAGAAGAACAAAAAAACGTAGAAGGAAAAAGCTCATAAAGATCTGAGCAGAAATACATGAAAAAGAAATGAAAGAAACAATAGTAAAGATTAATAAAACCAAAAGCTGGTTCTTTGAGAAGATAAACAAAACTGACAAACCTTTAGCCAGACTCATCAAGAAAAAAAGAGAGAATAATCAAATCAACAAAATTAGAAATGAAAAAGGAGAGGTTACAACAGACAATGCAGAAATACAAAGGATTATAAGAGACTATTATGAACAACATATCACAAGCTGGAATCAAGATTGCCGGAAGAAATATCAATAACCTCAGATATGCAGATGACACCACCCTTATGGCAGAAAGTGAAGAGGAACTAAAAAGCCTCTTGATGAAAGTGAAAGTGGAGACTGAAAACGTTGGCTTAAAGCTCAACATTCAGAAAACGAAGATCATGGCATCCGGTCCCATCACTTCATGGGAAATAGACGGGGAAACAGTGGGAACAGTGTCAGACTTTATTTTTGGGGGCTCCAAAATCACTGCAGATGGTGACTGCAGCCATGAAATTAAACGACACTTACTCCTTGGAAGAAAAGTTATGACCAACCTAGACAGCATTTTCAAAAGCAGAGACATTACTTTGCCGACTAAGGTCCGTCTAGTCAAGGCTATGGTTTTTCCTGTGGTCATGTATGGATGTGAGAGTTGGACTGTGAAGAAGGCTGAGCACCGAAGAATTGATGCTTTTGAACTGTGGTGTTGGAGAAGACTCTTGAAAGTCCCTTGGACTTCAAGGAGATCCAACCAGTCCATTCTGAAGGAGATCAACCCTGGGATTTCTTTGGAGGGAATGATGCTGAAGCTGAAACTCCAGTACTTTGTCCACTTCGTGGGAAGAGCTGACTCATTGGAAAAGACTCTGATGCTGGGAGGGATTGGGGGCAGTAGGAGAAAGGGACAACCGAGGATGAGATGGCTGGATGGCATCATGGACTCGATGGATGTGAGTCTGAGGGAACTCCGGGAGATGGTGATGAACAGCGAGGCCTGGCATGCTGCGATTCATGGGGTCGCAAGGAGTCAGACACGACTGAGTGACTGAACTGAACTGAACTGAATGAAAGAAATCAAAGATGACACAAACAGAGAGAGAGATATTTCATGTTCCTAGGTAGGAAGAATCAATATTGTGAAAATGACTATACTACCAAACTCAATCTACAGATTTAATGTGATCCTTATCAAATTACCAATGGCATTTTACACAGAACTAGAAAAATTTCACAACTCATATGGAAACACAAAAGACCACAAATAGCCAAACCAGTCTTGAGAAAGAAGAACGGAGCTGGAGGAATCAACCTTCCTGTCTTCAGATTATACTACAAAGTTATGGTCATCAAGACAGTATGGTACTGGCACAAAAACAGAAATATAGACCAATGGAACAAGATAGAAAGTCCAAAAACCTATGGATACCTTATTTTTTACAAAGAAGGCAAGAATATACAATTGGACAATGACAGCCTCTTCAACAAATGGTGCTGGGAAAACTGGACAGCTACATGTAAAAAAATGAAATTAGAACACCTCATAACACCATACACAAAGATAAACTCAAAATGGATTAAAGACCTAAATGTAAGACTGGAAGCTATAAACCTCTTAGAGGAAAACATAGGCAAAACACTCAATTACATAAATCAAAGCAAGATCCTCTATGACCCATCTCCTAGAGTAATGGAAATAAAAACATAAGTAAGCAAGTGGGACCTGATTAAACTTAAAAGCTTTTTCACAGTAAAGGAAACTATAAGCAAGGTGAAAAGAAAGCCCTAAGAATGGGAGAAAATAATAGCAAATGAAACTGACAAAGGATTAATTTCCAAAATAAACAAGCAACTCTTACAACTCAATACCAGAAAAACAAACAACCCAATCAAACAGTGGGAAAACAACCTAAACGGACATTTCTCCAAAGAAGACATACAGATGACTAACAAACACATGAAAGATGCTCAGCATTGCTCGTTATTAGAGAAATGCAAATCAAAACTACAATGAGATATCACCTCACACCAGTCAGAATGGCCATCATCAAAAAGTCTACAAACAATAAATGCTGGAGAGGGTGTGGAGAAAAGGGAACACTCCTGCATTATTGGTGGGAATGTAAATTGATACAGCCACCAAGGAAGATGGTATGGAGATTCCTTAAAGGACTAGGAATAAAACCACCATATGACGCAGCAATCCCACTCCTAGGCATATACCCTGAGGAAACAAAAATTGAAAATTGTTCATTGCAGCACTATTTACAATAGCTAGAACATGGAAGCAACCTAGATGTCCAATGACAGATGAATGGATAAAGAAGTTGTGGTACGTATACACGATGGAATATTACTCAGCCGTAAAAAGGAACGCATTTGAATCAGTTTTAATGAGGTGGATAAACCTAGAATCTATTAAACAGAGTGAAGTGAGTCAGAAAGAGAAGGATAAATACTGTATTCTAACCCATATATACGGAATCTAGAAAAATGGTATTGAAGTATTTACAGGGCAGCAATGGAGAAACAGACATAGAGAACAGACTTATGGACATGGGGAGATGGGAGGAGGGGGTGAGATGTATGGAAAGAGTCACATGGAAACTTACATTATCGTATGTAAAATAGATAGCCAACAGGAATTTGCTGTATGGCTCAGGAAACTCAAAGAGGGGCTCTGTATCAGCCTAGAGGGCTGGGATGGGGTGGGAGATGGGAGTTTCAAAAGGGAGGGGATATACATATACCTATGGCTGATTCATGCTGAGGTTTGACAGAAAACAACAAAATTCTGTAAAGCAATTATCCTTCAATAAAAAATAAATTAAAAAAGAATATAATTAGCCTCCAATTAAAATAAATAATTTTTTAAAAAAATAAAGGGGAAAAAAAAGGGTGAGGACACACAAAAGTGCCAAGAGGAAGAGAGAGGAGCTGAGCGATGCCATGGCCTCCATGAGGAAAGTGGCAGCCAAGAAGGACTGAGCCCTTCCCCTCTGTGCACAATAAACCTTTTCAGATAAACAAAAAAAAAAAAAAAAGGAAAGAAGAAACACAATTTTCATTCTAAAAAAAAACACAGTTCAATTCAGTTCAATTTCTCAGTCATGTCCGACTCTTTGCAACCCCATGGACTGCAGCATGCCAGGCTTCCCTGTCCTTCACCAACTCCTGAATCTTGCTCAGACTTAAGCCCACTGAGTCAGTGATGCCATCCAACCATCTCATCCTCTGTCATCCCCTTCTCCTCCCACCTTCAATCTTTCCCAGCCTCAGAGTCTTTTCCAATGAGTCAGCTCTTCGCATCAGGTGGCCAAAGTTTTTGAGCTTCAGCTTCAGCATCAGTCCTTCCAATGAATGTTCAGGACTAATTTTCTTTCTGATTGACTGGTTTGATCTCCTTACAATCCAAAAAACCCACCATGACATTTTAATTTACCTACTTATTATCCCCCAACCTCTACCTTATCAGCAGGCATGAGGATGGTGGTCCAGATTCTTGGTGTGGGCTTGCTGGTGTCAAAAGAGGCAACACTGATCCTGGTCTCTAGGAACTGTCGTTGTGTGATTGGACCCGTCTGATGGATCCTTGCGAGATGAGTCTTAGAACTTTCTCAGGGCTAGGGTAGCTTCCCAGGTGGTGTTTGTCAGAAGCATTTAAAGGTGAATGTTCTATTTTCAGGTCCCTAGAGCAGGGGATGGGCCTTCCCTGGTGGCTAAGCAGTAAAGAATCTGCCTGTAATGCAGGAGACCCAGGTTTGATCCCTTCAGGCAATCCCCTGGAGGAGGGAAAGGCAACCTGCCCCAGTACTCTTGCCTAGAGAATCTCATAGACAGAGGAGCCTGAAGGGCTGCAGTCCATAGGGTTGCAAAGAGTCGCACATGATTAAGCAACTAATGTATACACACACACACACACAGCAGGGGATAGCAGACAGGGCCTGCAATGGATGGGCTGAGTAGCCTGGATAGGGGAAGTTCAGGGCAGAGGTGCATGGGGGCATAAAGACTTTGGGTGCCATCTGCATATGGCATAGGGAATCAGGAGAGACGTGTGTGTGTCCCACGCCTGCAAAATATCTAAGACCCTAAGTTTTCACCTCTGACTGACGTTTAAGGTGAAGTTGCTCAGTCATGTCCGACTCTTCGCTAACCCATGGGCTGTAGCCTACCAGACTCCTCCGTCCATGGAATTTTCCAGGCAAGAGTACTGGAGTGGGTTGCCGTTTCCTTCTCCAGGGGATCTTCCCGATCCAGGGATCAAACCCAGGTCTCCCACATTACAGGTTACCATCTGAGCCACCGGGGAAGCCTGACTGACCTTTAAGCTCCGCACAGAGAATGACGGCTAAGTCGGAGCTGTAAAAGACCTGGCTTAGCATTGAAGAAGGGGCCCAATCAGTGACAGAACCAATCAGGAAAGACCAGGAGCATTTTCTTTTCTTTTCCTCTTTGACTCTTTTCCTTTAAGGAAATCTCGGTCAAATGATTAGTTTCTTGATTAACAAACAAGAGGCGACTTCAACGGTCAAACATGACAAAGACCATGGTCTTTTAGAAAGTGGTTCAGAAGAATCACTAAACAAACAACATCCCATACTAAGCAGTAAGAGAACTCACAGAGGTAAAAACCTGATTTCTAGTACCATATTATGATATGCAAAGTGTCCATTTTCTGGGAAAAAAAAATTAGTGACATATAAAGAAACAAGAGAATATGGCTCATTTGCAAAAAAGAAAGAAAAGAATTAGAAATCATTCCTGAGGAAGGTCAAACATTGGATTTACTAGACAAAGACTTTAGATCAAATAAACTGTCTTAAATATGTTCAAAGAACTAAAGGAAACCATGCACGAGGAAATAAAAGAAAGCAGGAGAACAATGTCTAAAAAATAAGAGATAATAGATAGAAAGTACAAAAGGGAACCAAACAGAAAGTCTGATGTTGAAAATTACAGTGATTTAGATGAAAAAAATTACCTGATGGGCTCAATGATAGATTTGAGCAGAGGAAATAATCAGCAAACTAGAAGATAAATCAATAGAGAAGGAAACCTGGGAAATTCACAAAAATTCAGAAATTTAAGAACATACTCTTTTAAACAATTGATGAGTCAAAGAAAAAATCACAGAGATTTTAACAAATTTTTTGACATAAATATGAAAACATAAAATCTACAGAATGTGGTGAAAGTAGCGTTCAAAGGGAAATTTATAGCTTTAAATGTCTTTGTTAAAAAATAAGATCTCAATACTCTGATTTCTCTTCAGATTGCATAAACCATTTAACCTTTAAAAAAATAAGATCTCCAGAAATCTCTGGCTGTCCAGTGGTTATGATTCTACACTTTCACAGCTGAGGGCCTGGGTTCTATCCCTGGTTGGGGAACTAAGATCCCACAAGCCACACAGCATGGCCCAAAAGAAAAAAAAATTTTTTTAATAAGATCTCAAATCAATAACCTAACCTTACATCTTTAGGAAATGAAAAAAAAAAAAAAGGAAGGGCAACTAAATCCAAAACTTTAAAAAGAGGAAGTAAAAATTAAAGTGTAAAAAAAAAAAAAAAAAATTAAAGTGTCAATAAATGAAATAGAGATTAGAAAAACGATAAGGAAAATCAACAAAACCAGAAGCTGATTCTTTTAAGAGATCAACAACACTGACAAGCCTATAGCTAGACCAGCGGTGGAAGGTGGTGGAGGTGGTGCAGACACTAAAATTACTAGAATCTGAAATGAAAATGGGGACATACTACAAACTTCACAGGAAGAATTATAAGAGAATATTAAGAAAAATAATTTGCCAATAAATCAAATAACTTAGATAAAATGGACAAGTTCTTAGAAACACACAAAGTACAAAAACTAACTCAAGAAGAAACAGAATCATAAGTTTATCAACTTATAACCAGCACAGAGATTGAATCAATAATAAAAACTCCACAATAACAAACCCCAGGACCAAATAGCTTCACTGGTGAATTCAACCAATCATGTAAAGAAGAATCGCCACCAATCTTAATCAAAATCTTCTCAAAAATTTAAGAGAAAAGAATGGTTCCTAACTTTTTCTATGAAGCCAGCATTACCTTAATACTAAAGCCAGACAAAGACATCAAAGCCATCCAAAAAACCCTACAGCCCTCATGCATACAAATGCAAAACTCCTCAACAAATCATTATCAGATCAAATGCAGCGGCATACTGAAATGGTTATCCTCTGTGACCAGGTGGGATTCATCTCAGGAATGCAAGTGTAGTCAGCATACAAAAATCAATCAATATAACAAAGCACGTTAATACAAAGGAGGAAAATGCTACATGATCACCTCAATTGATATGGAAAGAAAACTGACAAAATTCAACATCCTTTTATGATTAAAAAAAAAAACACTCAATAAACTAGGAATAAAGGAAACTGCTTCAACATGGTAAAAAGTATTTATTTAAAAAAAATACACAAGTAATAAACTCAAAAAGAAGTGAATAAAGACTGAAAGAAGTGAAAGAATAAAGAAGTGAATAAAGTCTATTTCAATAAATGAAATAGAGATTAGAAAAACGATAAGGAAAATCAACAAAACCAGAAGCTGATTCTTTTAAGAGATCAACAACAATAAAGAAGTGAATAAAGAGTGAATAAAGAGTGAATAAAGAAGTGAATAAAGAAGTGAATAAAGAAGTGAAAGACTGATGGTTTTCCTGGAACAAGATAAGAATGCCAACTTTTGCCACTTCTATTTAACATTGTCCATAAATTCTAGGCAGGCCAATAAAGAAAGAAAAAAGCAATAAAGGACACCCAACTTGGAAAGAAAGAAATAAAATTATCTCTATTTCCGAAAGACATGATTTTATATAGAGAAAATCTTGAAGAATCCACACACCAAAAAAAAAAAATATATATATATATAGGAGCCAATAAATGAATTCAACAAAGCTATGGAATAAGATCAACATAATTATCTGTTATATTTTTAAACACTAGCAATGAACAATCTGAAAAGGAAATTAAACAATTTCAGTTCTAATACTATCTAAAAGGACTGAACACTTATGAGTAAATTAAAGTAGGGAGGTACAGTAATGAGTCCTACAAAACATCACTCAAAGAAATTAAAGACCTGTGTTCATGGGTTGAAAGGCTTAGTAATATTATTAACGGGAGCACTCCCTGAGTCAATCTACAGACTTAGTGCAATCTCTACCAAACTCTCAGGAGCCTTTTCTTCAGAAATGGAAAAGCTGATCCCAAAATCCATCTGAAATTTCAAGGGACTCCAGATAGCCAAAGTAATCTTGAAAAAAGAAGAACAAAATTGGAGAACATATACTCCCCAATTTTAAAACTTAGTACAAATTCTGAGAGTAATCAAAGTTTTGTGGTGTTGGCATAAGGATAGGCATATAGATCAATGAAATAGAACTAAGAGCTCAGAAATAAACTCATACATCTTTGGGCAATGGATTTTTGGTAAATGGGCAAAACCAATTAATGAGGAATTAATCATCTTCAACAAATGGCGTGGTGACAACTGATGGCCACATACAATGGGCCCACATGAATGAATCTCGACACTTACCTTACATCATATACATAATTAAGTTAAAAAATCATCAAAACTTAAACATAAGAGCTAAAACTATAAAACTCTTAGAAGAAAATAGTAGTAAATCTTCATAACCTAAAATTCAACACTGGATTCTTAGATATGACACCAAAAATAACAACAAAAGAAAAAAGCAATTAAAATTTATCAAAATGTAAAACTTCTATGCACCAAAGGACACTGTAAAGAGAGTAAAATGACAACCCAGAGACTTGGAGGAAAATATTTTTAATCATATATCTAGGAACTGTTTACTGTCCAGAATATACCAAAAACTCTTACAGGTCAACAACAAAAGGATAACCAAATTTTAAAAATGACCAAATGGCTTGAATAGACATTTCTTCAAAGAAGATAAATTACCAACAGACACTTGAAAATATGCTCAATATAATTAATCACTGCTGCTAAGTCGCTTCCGTCGTGTCCGACTCTGTGCAGCCCCGGAGACGGCAGCCCACCAGGCTCCCCTGTCCCTGGGATTCTCCAGGCAAGAACACTGGAGTGGGTTGCCATTGCCTTCTCCAATGCGTGAAAGTGAAAAGTGAAAGTGAAGTCACTCAGTCGTGTCCAACTCCTAGCGACCCCATGGACTGCAGCCTACCAGGCTCCTCTGTCCATGGGATTTTCCAGGCAAGAGTGCTGCAGTGGGGTGCCACTGCCTTCTCCAATTAATCACTAGGGAAATGCGAATCAAAATCACAAGTTACCACTTTACACTTACTGTAGAAAATAACTGGGCTTCCCTGGTGGGTCAGCGTTAAAGAATCCTCCTGCAGTGCAAGAGACACGTTTGGGCTCTTCAGTTGGACATGACTAAAGTGGCTGAGCGCACAGGCAGGCACACAGAAAATAACAAGCATCAGTGAAGCTGTGGAGAGACTGGAACCATCATACATTGTCAGTGGTAATCCAAATTGTGCCACCAATACGGAAAATGGCTTAAGGGTTCCTCTTTAAGTTAAACACTGAATTACCATATGGGCCAGCAATTCCACTCCTAGATATGTATCCAAAGGAACTGAAATCAAATGTTCAAACACTTGTATACACGTATTCACAGCAGCACTACTCACAACAGCCAAAAGGTGAAGATAACTTTGTGTATATTTTACAACAATTAAAAAAACAAAAAAAAAAAACCAACTGGTCCAGTGTGTGTGTGTGCACGCACGCATGCTCAGTCATGCCCAGCTCTTTATAATCCCATGGACTGTAGCCTGCCAGGTTTCTCTGTCCATGGGATTTCCCAGGCAAGAACACTGGAGTGGGGTGCCAGTTCCTTCTCAAGGGGATCTTTCTGATACAGGGACTAAACCCACATCTCCTGCATTGGCAGGTAGATTCTCTACCGCTGAGACACCTGGGAAACCCTCAACAAGTCTTAGTTGTACATTAAATATAAGAAAAAGGAAAATGGAAGGTATGAAGAGGTCTCTCAGATTTCCAGTTGTCTCAACTTGATGGAAGACGTCTGTGGCATTTTAAAACCATGACTGCAAAATTTGTTCACTCTCCCTGTCATTGATAGGTGGGGCCTTTGACCCCTTCATTTGAATCTGGGCTCTGTGATTGTTCGATAAAATACAGAAGTGATGCTGTGGATGCCGTGCCAGTTTCCAGGCACAGAAATTAAGAAACAGTCAGTTTCCGCTTCCTGCCCCTTGGGTCACTTGGTCTTGGAACGTGGACTCCATGCTGTGAGGAAGTAAAATCTGCTCCCTGAAGAAACTCAAGGACAAGAACTGAAAGCCAACTGCAACTTGCCAGCCAGGGGAAGAGCCGTCTCGAAAGTGAGTCTTCCAGCCCCAGTAGAGCCATCTGAGCTGGGATCACATGGAAGAGAGACAAGATGTCCCCATGGAACCTGGCCCAGACTACCGAGCTATAAGCAAACAAACAAATAAAACTGCTGTTATTCTGAGCCACTAAGTTCTGTTACAAAGCAAATCGGGGCGTGATTTGGAGACAGAATAGCTACCACGGCTCCCCCAAGGAGGCATCTCTATTTAGTACTTCACTGTTAGTTTCTCTTGGGCCTCCCTGGGGGCTCAGATGGTAAAGAATCCACCTGCAAGGCCAGGGACCTGGGTTCGATCCCTGGGTTGGGAAGATCCTGGGAGGAGGGCATTGCAATCTGCTTCAGCATTCTTGTCCAGAGGATCCCATGAACAGAGGAGGCTGGCAGGATACAGTCCCTAGCGTGGCAGAGCCGGACATGACTGACACTAAGCAAGGCACGTTAGTTTCTCTTTCTCTCTTCGCTCCTCTTGTCCTCTTTTACCCTAGTATGTAGTCCTTTGATAGCACTTTATTATTTGCAAATTTCATTCACATTGCCTGCCACCTTGTTCCTTTGCCTATGATGGCAGTCATTCCATGGCCAGAAGCACTGTTCACTCAAGGCTCCTATAGAGACCCTCTTTTATCCTAGGTCCTGGTCACCCAATACGGCACTCATGAAGCAAACCCCTGATGCCTCTGGGTGGAAGAAAACTTTTTTTTCAAAAGATTGTTCCAATTAAAGAACTCTTCTACATGTCAGGCAGGATCTAATCACTAGCATTTCCTCCACTGCAGCTCAGAGTCAAGAAGAATGAATGGCTGAGGATGGGTTCCCCAGAAGCAGACTGTAACATAAAGATTGGTGTGCAGACACATTTGAAAGAACTCCCAGGAGAAAACCACACAGGACGGGACAAGCAGGGAAGATGCCGGGCAGGGGTGCAGTCTCAGGCTAAACCCACAGAAGATGGCCCCCAGCCTGCTCCTGCAGGGCAATTCTACAGAGTAAATGCCATCTCAGGGTCATCCCAAAGGCAGCAAAGAAACTGAGCTCTCACCATTGAGTGAGGCCCTCCCAGCCCAGGATCCGCCCTGACCCAGGGTGTTCCTCGGCTGCTCCCTCTCAGCTCTCCTCCTGTGGCTGCACGTGAATCCTTATTTTCTTGATTCACCATCTGTGTTGCTTTTTAGTTGGGGGCTGGCTGAGTGGAAGGGTCAAAATTCTGCTCTTTCCCTAAAACTCTTGGCATTTTGGTTTGGGTTTCTATAGAGTTTTCCTATGCCGGTTGTACTAATATTTCTATGAAACCTCTGGTTGGTGTTTTTAAAAAAGAAAAAAAAAAGGCGGGGGGAGGTGGGGGGAAGGTTAAATAAACCCCAGGCCCCTGGGGTTTTTACACTCAGTGCCCCTGGAATTTTGGAGAAGCCTGTGAAATGCCACCCTAGCCTGAATTATCCAGGTATGGGACCAAGCACCGGTGCAGCATCAGTGGAGTACCAGTCTTTCCCTGTAACCCCATTCTCCTTTCCCAGTCTTGGAGGAAAATGCAAACCATCCTTTTGGGTTGTGCCACTTCCACCAAACCCTTCTTACCATCCCAGACCCCTCAACTATCAGCCATAAATCCCTCAAGAGATCTTAGGAACTCTGTGTCCGCTGGCTGAAAGTGGATCTATTACCAAACAGCCCAGACTTATTCAGTCCCTCTTGTCTTCTTGTAATATATATGCAAATAATCACTAATAAGAGGAAAAGAAAAACACTGGGCTCCGAAATCATTGCAGATGGTGACTGCAGCCATGAAATTAAAAGACACTTGCTCCTTGGAAAGAAAGCTCTGACAAACCTAGACAGCATATTAAAAGCAGAGACATTTCTTTACCAACAAATGTCCATATAGTCAAAGCTATGGTTTTTCCAGTAGTCATGTGTGGATGTGAGAGCTGGACCATAGAGAAGGCTGAGCACGAAAAAATTGGTGCTTTTGAACTGTGGTGTTGGAGAAGACTCCTGAGAGTTCCTTCCACTGCAAGAAGATCAAACCACTCCATCCTAAAGGAAATCAGTCCTGAATATTCATTGGAAAGACTGATGCTGAAGCTGAAACTCCAATACTTTGGCCGCCTGATATGAAGAGCTGACTCACTAGAAAAGACCCTGATGCTGGGAAAGATTGAGGGCAGAAGAAGAAGGGGACGACAAAGGATGAGATGGTTGGATGGCACCGCCGAATCATGGACATGAGTTTGAGCAAGCTCTGGGAGATGGTGAAGGACAAGGGAGGCTGGTGTGCTGCAGTCCATGGGATTGCAAAGAGTTGGAAACAACTGAGCGACTGAATAACAACAGGAAAACAATGCCACTGGCTTCTCTTTCCTGGGATGAAGATAGGAAAAGATGTCCATTATCTTACTGTGTTTCTCTTAAGAACCCGGCTGCCAATGCAGGCGGAGACATGGATTCGATCCCTGGGTCAGGAAGATCCCCTGGAAGAGGGCATCGCAACCCACTCCAGTATTCTTGCCTGGAGAACCCTATGGACAGAGGAGCCTGGCAGACTGCAGTCCATGGGGTCACAAAGACTTGGACACGGCGGAAGCGACTTAGCACGCACGTGTGTTTGTCTTAATAATCCATCCTGTTATATAAACTTCATGCCTGCATTTTTCAGTAGTACACACTGTTGCAGGAGCTAAACTCTAAGGCGAAAATAAAAAATTTTTTTTTAAAAAAACACCTTTTTCTCAAATTATGTGCCAGAGAGAGAATTTTCAGAAATGTAATACTGGAACATAACTTTCCCACCAAAACCCAGTATGAGTTCTCAAAAGATGTCTAGACATTGGATGAGGAACTCAAAAGGCACTTTCCTAAAGAAATAATGCCTGTATAGCACAGGGGAGTTCTGCTCAATATTCTGTAATAACCTCAGTGGGAAAAGAATTTGAAAAAGAGTAGATACATATATAACTGAATCACTTTGCTTGTTGTTCACCTGAAACTCACACACCATTGTTAGCCAGCTGTTTGTTATTGCTAAGTTAATAAGTTGTATCCCATTCTTTTGTAACCCCATGGACTGTAGCCTGCCAGGCTTCTCTCTCCAATAGGCTTTTCCAGGCAAGAATAATTGAACGGGTTGCCATTTCCTTCTCCATAACCAGCTAAACCCTAACATAAGGTAAAAATGTTTTACATAGAAATAATGCAATTGACTATGATAAGTTTTCAAGTTCACCCACTGAAATTAAATATATATTAATATATTACAATATATTAAACATTAAATTTAAAATATTAAAATAAAATGATATAGTGTAAGTTAAACTAATAATATAACCAATAATGCATTTAAAGAGTAGGAAATAAAACTATGGAAATTGGTAACTATGGCACAGTGCAACAGAACAAAGTAAGAAAATACTTTATTAATTTGAACACCACTGCTTAGCAATAGCAGCAGCAGCTTCAGGAAAGGTGGGTCTAATCCAAGGGTGTCTGCAGACTCAGGGCTCCTGGGACTTCTGGACCCTCTAGGCATGGTAAGAAAACTCCTAAGGAAGTCTGGAGAACCCCCTTTATAAAAAAATTTAATTTACTCTTCAAGGAACCCTGGAGAAAGAGGAAAAGCTCAAGGCACCGCAATATCGCTCCTAGAAGAGCACACACCTATGAAGGCATTCCTCTTGGACATCAGGGCCTGGGGGTTAGGCAGATCAGGAGCTGGGGTGAAAACCCTAGCTCTGAGCTCCCCCACAACTCAACCATTTACTTCCTCATGACAGAGGACAAAATCACCTCTCTCCGTATGTGCCTCGGTGTTGCTGGTTCCAGAACGAGGATGCCGCCGCCACCTGAGAATAATGGCAGCAATCAGAACGTGCAACTGACATAGGAGACCTGAAAACACACGCATCTGTGCATTTACCGAGACCCACCGTCGCCCCGGCGGTGTCCACCGCCTGCCCTCGGGGCCCAGTTAGAAGAGACCAGAGGCAAAGAAAGACCAGACAGTGTCCTTGGAGAAGACAGGAAAGTGAAGAGCTGAGACAAGAGCAGGTTTGCAGGAAGACTTGCTGAAAGGATGCCTACGGCATCTGGACCCTGAAGAGGGCAGTGGTCTTGGGGCAAGGCTAGCACCCACGCAGAGGGGAGAGCAGCTCAACTTTGCAGAGCACCCCGAGGCCCCGGCTGGACCTGAGGGGGCCCAGGCAGGCAGCGAGTCCCAAGGACTTGCCCACAGGCCTAGTTAAGGAAGGGCATGCCTGCAAGCGTGCTAAGTCACTCCTGTCATGTCAGCTGACTGCAAACCTGCCCCAGGGCTGTGGCCCCCTCAGGGAGGTCCGGAGAACAGAGCTGTGATGGCCACAGACGCAGGAGGCTGAAACAAGGCCCTGCACCCCTAGGGTCGCCATCCAAGACAACTAGCTTCAGGACCACCACTCACCCCACACAGTGTCCATGATGGCCTCTCAGAGCTTAGACCCAAACGTCTGGGGACAGGGCAATGGGCTCCAAAAGCAGAAAGCTGCCAATTTCCAGGTGCACTAAGCAAACCCAGATGGGCTGAATTCTCCTGAACGGATGCAGTTTCTACGAGTAGATAAAAACCTGGGAACACTGGACAGAAACTGAGTTATAGGAAATATTTCATGGACCCCGGGGTTTGCGCTTGAGAAATCCACACCCAGGTCTCCGGCTGATCCTCGACAGTGCCTGTCAGATAATGAGCACTCAGATACCCACAGGCATCATCACCCCCGGAGACACAGTCATTGAGATGGGCTATCTTTCATAGTCCCACTCTGGTCTCCTTGGAAATGTAAACAAGCCTTTCCTTTCCAAAGCCACATTTACTTTCTCACAGCTTATCCCCCTTGCCCTCCAATTTATAAACAAACACAAACCCCCTCCAGGATTTCTATCCTCTCCCCTTAGCCTCTGCAACCACTGCCACCTCTCCCTGCCGCCCCACACGCTTTTTGGGGGGCCCTGGAGAAGCAGAGTCTCTCCATCATATGATGAAGAGGGTCAGTTGGGTCAATGATTGCTGGGGAACCCCCACACTATCAACCCAGGGAAGAGAGATCCCATGTCAGACCAAGACTTTGTCCAGTTTTTTAAAAGGACCTCAAGGCGATCCTCTCCCTCCCGCTTCCAAAGGCCCAGGAGCTGTGCCTGCTGTCACCCCCTCCACTTAAAGGAGCACATGGCAAGCCAAGGATTGTGGGGAGAGGGGGGAGGGGAGACAGGACAGAGCCAGGCAGACTGAGGTCTGTGGGCTGGAACTTGAGGGCTGTCGACTCCGTGCCAGGCACCTGCCTCTCTCATGGGGCGAGATGGGGAGATGCTAGGTGCAAGTATACTCAACGCTATTACCTGAACGGCTCCTTGCTTATCATAACAACCCCCGCTAGGATGCCAGTCAAACATTTAGGAGGTACTGAGGCAACACAGGAATCAAACCCTCTGGATTGCTTTGTTCACGGAGATTTTTGACCTTTAGAATGTGTGACATCAAATTCTGTGTGTTATGCAGGCCAATCTGCCACTTTTCGTGTTTTCAAAACATTTTCCAGACACTATCCCATCAGTTGAAGAATTAGCCAGCGAGGCGGCTCTGACACTGTTTCTTGTTCTCCTCTGAGAAGGTATGAAGTGTCTCAACTGAAATCTCACGGCTGGCATGGATGGCGCCGTGTCCTTCAGTGTTGATAGTAAACCAGGTGGGCCTCCACCAGAGAGGACACAAGGGGAATCTTGTAAGAAACAGAAAACTCATTGCAACTTCAAAATCTTTTTTTTAATATATACACCAGCTTCCCAGCTCCAGAGACTGTGAGAATGCCAGAGGGAAGGATACTATAGAATCGTATGCTGGCTACTTTCCAACAACCTTCTCCCGGGCTCTGGACATAGACGCAACCAAAGATAATTTGATGAGAGTGTGGAAATCACTCATCAACCAATTACCAAGCCTTGATGCTGGGTATAGATTTACGGTACTGGAAGCCTGTTTCTGTGTACCAACCCTAATACCTTTCCAGAATCATCGGTCCCCAAACATAAAACATCTCATTTCCTAAGCACACTGTCAGGACACAGAAAGGAAGAGCTAACTTTTCTTCCAAATACACGTGGCAAAATCCCAGTGAACGAAATGGATTTCTAGCGAAAGTGAAAGTCGCTCAGTCGTGTCCGACTCTTTGCAACCCCTTGGACTGTAGCCTGCCAGGTTCCCCTGTCCTTCAGGCCAGAATAGGAGTGGGTAACTGTTTCCTTCTCTAGGGCATCTTCCCAACCCAGGGATCAAACTGAGGTCTCTCCCGCACTGCAGGCAGATTCTTTACCATCTGAGCCACCAGGGAAGCTCAGTTTTAAAGAATCCGAATAAAATAAGAGATACTAACAGTAGCCAACACTTGAGTCCATGGAACATGCCGTGGGCTGCACTACATGCCTTACATCTATTAACTCATCCAATCATCACATTAAACCTAGGAGTGAGATACTATTTTCATCCCCATTTTACAGACAAGGAAACTGAGGGACAGAAAGCTTCCAGAGCTTGCCTGAGGCCACGCCCAGAGGCAAAGGGGAGACTCAAACCCAGGCGGCGGGTCTCAGAGCCTGTGTTCTTAACCACTACCCTCCACTGCCTTTCCATGTGTGCTGCTCACTCATCATTGAAAAATAGCAGACTTGATGGCTGTCGACAGACAAATCGGCAGGTTCCATGAGGTTATGGGTAGCGCTGATGGCTACATTATCAACCTTAACAAATCACGCTGAAACTTAGCTGGAACTGTGGCCAATTAAATACCTCCCAGAACTTTAACAGTAATTGCTCCCTCACATCAGACTTTCGAACACATTACCTGACAGCTGTCCTCATGCACTTGTGCTAACTGGGTTCAAAACAAAAACCAAACTGGTGGCTTCCAGATAGAAATTCTAGAAAAGGATTCAGCTTCTCCTAAGTTCTTGGGTTTCCAGGAAACCAGAAGTGACTGGATGATGTCACACCCACCGCCGGGATTTCTCAGCCAGGTCCATCCACGTGGACTCCATTCAAGTCGGCATCCCCGGGTAAGGGTGGGGATGAGGGTGGGGATGGGGGTGGGAGGGGAGGCGGCTCTCCTTGCTCCAGAACCTGCAGGATTTTCTCTGCTCAAGATCCAGTCTCCACTCTGGGCAGTTACACCCCAGAGGCTGTCAGGGTCCCTCTAAGAAACAAACTTGGCTGGATGCAACCAAGCTCACCCATCCCAAAGAGGGCCACCCCTTCCCTGGAAGCCATGAGCTCCCTCCTACAGGGTATAGGTCTCACCACCAGAAGAGAGATCTTAGAGACTTCCCGGGGCGGCCTTGCTTCTGGCCCACAGACCTTCCGTCTTGTTCCTCCCCACCCCGTGTCTGCTGGTTCTCGTATTCCAGTCGGCACATCTCACGAGCGGCCAAGAGCCCCAGGAGAAAGGAAAAGGAGACATCGTGGGTCGTTTTACTCCACATCTTCCAGCAGATTGCTGGCCTCCAAAAGGGAAACCTTAATTCTCAGCCTTCCCAACCCAGGAAATTCCCGCAGCAGGGTCTAAGGCCCATTAAGACACCAAATGGCCTCCCAGGCTCTAAGGGTCTGAGACATTCAGAGGTCCCTGGAGCCCACGTGGCTACAAGTCAAGTGACACCAAGTCTCTTAGGGCTCGCTTCCTGGGGGCTTAGCTCTGGGAGCCTGAGTCACAGCCTTGGAGGCCCTGGAGGGAGGCAGCCTCCTCGGGGGTGGCGGCTGCTGGGCTTCTGAACTGACTCTTCCTTGGAGGGGCAGGCACTCTCTCTTCTTGTCTGAGGCTGCAGGGTATACAGAGAGTGTCGGACCTCTCTCCTTGCCAGGGCTTGCAGGCTTTCAGCACCTCCGTGGAGGCAGGGCTTTGCCCTTACTGCCCAGGGAGCATCCTTGGCCATTGCCCCACACCCAGGGCTCATTTCCCCCAAAGGAAAAGTTTCTCAGGCCAACGAGAGCTCCAGCCATCCTTGCCGTCCGGTGTCCTCAGATGCACGCTCGGCTCCCCTACCCTGCCCTGTCACCACTACCATCCACCGCTACCACCCAGCACCAAATGAGCCACCTCTGTGGCTGTTTCTGCAGGCTCCTCCTGGTTTCCTCCACACACACTTTTCTGCAGACCTCAAGGTGCCTCTCGAGGACCACGGAGTGTGGGGCAGAACTCCATGCTAAAGACTTCCAGGGTCAGGAAAGCTCACCCATGTGACCCTCAGCTCCAGGGTGGGAGACACCCCCTCCTCCACTCCACCTCTCACCATCCCACCCCCACCAAGGGTCAACGGCTGGGGACGGAGGGGAGCTCCACCGTGTCGCACTGAGGCCCCCTCCCCAGGGAGAACCTGGGCAGGTGCTGCGTCCCACTCAGCGGTCCCCCCAGTTTCCCCCGGGGGCTTGGGCCAGGGCGGCCTTCCTCCATCACCCCCGCTGCCTCCCCTCCCAGCCACGTCTTCCTCTGCAGACTGGCCTACCCTCGGAACTATGAGGAATTCACGCTCCAACAAGGTCCCGGGCCCCCATGTGCCAGGCAGCAGGCAGACTCCCACGGGTTTGGGGGCAGTGGGTACAGTGGTGAGGGTGAAGGGTCCCCCACTCCCTGGAAGAGCGAGAACTGGAAGGAGGGGCCCTTAGGAAGGAGCCCCCGGCCCCCTCCTCCCATCCTCCGACCATGGTGTGCTCTTTCTAAGGGAAGCCTCACACAGTAAGCGCTCCTCCGTCTTTTCCTCGGGCCCTCACCGGGACCTGGAGAAGCCCCACCGTTCTGCCTGGTGGGCGCCCTGCGGCCTTCGCCATTGGCTCTGACACCAGAACCACCAGCGCCTCCTCGGAGGACCACCCCACCACCGGCAGCTAAAACACCCTCTTTTACCAGGAGCCGGCCCTGGGGCAACAGGGTTCCCAGCCTGAGGAGCCCGCTCCGCTGCACCAGGGAAGCAACGTGACTTCGGTTCAAGAGTTGACCACTAGGCTCTCCTTCATCTGCCTTCCAGGGGAGGAATTCCAGGATTCTGACTACAGGGGACCGCCCGGTCGGAGACCTCAGCGGCCCCCGGTGGCAACTCACTTCTGAGAGCTCAGACTTCTGCCAGCACAATGAGGGTCTTTCAGATAAAAGATCCTGATCTTGCTGAAGGTGGTGGCTGCTCTCCATTCATGGGGAGGGGTGCCCCCCACCCGACACAGCCCCCAATGCCCCCCACCACCAGCCCCAGTGTGGGGAGAGAGCCGTGAGGCGCAGGCGTAGAAAAAGGACCAGACGGATAGGAAGCCAGTGGCCTTCTACTGAGTCTTGCTTAGGCTTCTGGGCGCAGGGGTCCAGCCACCAAGGCAATGTCACCGTCCCATGGAGAAAAAGAGTCGAATTTCCAGGAACTCTCTGAGCCCAAGTTTCCTCAAGTGTAGACTGACACCGCCCTCTGCCATCCCCCGGGGCCCTCCTGGGGTCACCACAGCACAGCCCCAGAACCGTGCTCCCCAGATCCTGTGAGGACGTTACGTGGCACATAGCCCAGACGTGAGACGTTAAGGTGCACACAGCCCAGACATGAGACGTTACGGTGCACACAGCCCAGACGTGAGGGGAGCAGTCCTACACGAGCCAGTGAGCGCCGTGGATTAGTCCCAGGGGTGCTCGAGATGGGCACCGGGAGGTGGAAAGCTCGTCATCAGAGAGAAATTTGAAGATGCTGGCTTTGAAAATGAAGGGGCCGTGAGCCCAAGGACGCAGGCAGCCTCTCACCGTGGGAAAAGGCGAGAAAACAGTGCTCTTCTAGACCTGCAGAAGGTACACAGCCTTCCCAACACCTTCATTTCAGCCCAGTGATCTCCAGGGCAGTAAGATAATAGATTTGGGTTTTCTTAAACCACTCCTCTTCCCTTAACCCTCCATAAACCGCATCCACCCCACCACTTCCCATGGCTCCCCTCTCTCCCTGCCCTGCACACGGCTCTGTCTCCTTTTGTCTGTAAGTCATGGAGCCCCAGGAACCAGCCCTGCTTTTGAGTCGGAATCCCAATCCTGGTGCAAGCCCACATCAAATATGTACGTGCTCCGAAGGGAAAACGGGAGTGTGATGTCTTACACTTGCAGAGGGTCTTGCTGTTTGTAAACCAGTCATTCTTTTTTAAAAAAAAAAAAAAAAAAAGAATGTTCTTAAGAGCTGATTACTGAGTTGCTTCCTACAGATGTAAAGTCAAATGGATACCATCCTTTCCCCCAAGTAATTCACTGTCTAGTTGGGAAAAAGAAACACAGATGCAACTACCTAGAATCCTTGATGTTTCAGAAATTAGAGTTGGACTAACCCAATCTCCTTCAAGGGGGACAGGACAGCAAATGGCAAGAAGAACATGGTATGAGTTAGCCACCTCTGCTCCAAACTCATCTCTGGAGCCCATATGGCCACGTGTTTTTTGCTTTCTGGTTGTTTTTTTTTTTAATATAATGAATAATTCTGAGTCACAGCCAGGACACTGAGCCACTGAAAGATCTTTTCATGCTTTACTTTGTGTCAAATGTTGTTTGCACTTCTCTCTGTCTGTTGGAAGTGGATGGAAAATTCCCGTAATAGGGAGCAGTGGAGAAAAATCACTGCTTAAGAGCAGAGTTGTGAACATGGCATCCTTTTCCCTCCTGGCGCCTCTCCCCTTCCTGACTCTGAAAACACTGCACACTCGTGCACATTCATCACGGAGATGAGTAGGACCTACTCTAACTCGAGGTGCTCCTTTCCGTATGGCTGGTTTTCAGCTTCTTTGAACCCAAGCAGAATCGCTGTTAGCACCAGCAAACCAGGACTTTGCAGAGGAAACTTAACCAACAAAAGAAACGTGACTAAATCCTTCCTCTCCTGTTGAATACTGACAGCTGAAACACCCAACCCGGCAATCTATTAGGAGGGAAACCGGCAAACCTTTGAGACAGAATGTCTAAGAAACTACAATTCTTTTAATGGAGTCAAGGGTTAGTAAGAGATTCTTGTGAACCCAGCCAGGTGAGGGAGACCAAGCAGGTAGGCACGAGTCAGCTCAGCCAGGATCAGGGCTAGCATTGCATGGTGTCCGCTCAAGGGGCAGAGATTCTTTCTTGGCTGTTTCTTTAGCTTAGTAGGTCTAAGCCTACCGCCGTGAGGGAGCCTTCATTGCCAAACTCATCCCAGCAAGAAAGGGCTCTGGTAGCCTCAGAGGTTTTGATACTGGGGATCTGTCCTGGTCTATCTGAAATGCAGAATGTCCCATCCAGTGGGCTCAGCCCAGAGCCCACACCATGAGCATCTGTCCACCCAGGATTCTCATCCCAGTTCTTTATACCTCTCTTCTCCTCCCGTGGGTGAGCTGCTTCTTGATCCCCAAAGGCGACGCCTAGAGGACTTTGATGCAACCGAGTCATAAACAGAAAGGACAGGGTGCAAGAGAGGCAGAAACATTTAGAGGAAGCCAGCTTCCACATGAACCAAGTGCCACGCGTGTACCCATGGTGACGCGAAGCTATGGGAGGGGGTTTGAAGGGCCAGTTGCCAGTCACTGCCACTTTGGAGGGGCCAGCAAAAGACACCCATAACCACCTTTGGAACTGAAACATCCTTGTTATGAAAGGTTGTTGTTGAATTACAACGCCGGGATTCTTGGCCCCCTGAGGAGAAGAATTCAGTCCGGGGCCAGAGACGAGGCTTGATCGCTCAGAGCTTTTGTGTAATAAAGTTTTATTAAAGTATAAAGGAGATAGAGAAAGATTCTGACATAGGCATTAGAGGGGGCACAAAGAGTACCCCCCTGCTAGTCTTTAGCTGGATGTTATATAGTCACCAGCAGTCTGTTAATGAGAGAAAGGAATGTCTCAAAACTTAGAATGGCACCAGGCCCCTCACCCATAGGATGTATTTTGGGATAATCTTGGCTCCAAATGGTTCATCTTGGGCCATAAAATGATCAACTTGAATCTTGAAGAAGGGCAGATCACCATACAAATAGTGTCATTTACATAGATTCGAGGAACAATATCGGAGTAGAACATGCTGGTTTATCAAGTAGGTTCTGAGCCCAAAAGGCGGAACCGACTTGAAGACAGAGTTTGGGGTAAATGCCTAGTACATTAGCATAGCTTAAGATAAACATTTCCATAAGAAAAAGGCATTGGTTAACTTCAGGTGAAACCAGGTATCATTATGGCAACACAGAATTTTAAGAGAAACCTCCTTTTAAATTTGTATAGAGAAGGAAAAAATATCGCTAGTTTCCTCCTGCCGCTTAAGAGAGAGAAAATGTCTGACACTTGCAGGCTATTTCCTCCATTTGGAGACCCCTGGCCTTCCTGCCTGTTACCCTCTCAGTTACATCCAGCTTTTCAGAGCATCTCTTAGAGTTGAGAGTGAAAGGTGTTGACGTCCATCCTGTTCCCTGCCAACATGTGTCTCCTATTCTACCTTCCAGCCCCCAACCCTGCCAACATCTCTCTCACCAACTGTCCATCAGCAAGAGTAAGGGCAGGGCATCCTCCCCACCACACCCTCCCCCCACCCCAAGGATCATGACAACGGTCCCCCTGAGACCAGTGCCCCTCCACATTTGACCCTGAGAACTCACTTCTCCCGAGGCACGTCTGTCATTCCACTCTCCCTTTGAAAGACTGCCGCCCTCGACTCTAAAGGCGGCAACCATTCTCTCCTTTCCCCTCGTTTCATCTCAGCATGGGGCTCTTGACATCACAAGGGCTGCAGACATGGGGTGATCCAGTTACTGCATTGAATCACGACCAGCTCTAATCATGTTGGCTATAAAACAACCCCCTTGTAGGATCACCCCAACAGCGGGGTCCACCACCATTGGTCCTTGACGCCACGTGATTCGATACCCCCCTATCAAATCTAAGGACCCAGAGAAGTTCAAGACTCAGGCTCATCCTTAGGTGTAGAAAATAGATTGCCATGCAGAGGAGAGCATCACAGCAGACTGAGAAGAGGCGAAGAGAGGGTAGTCCAGTCAGCCTGCCAGCAGAGGTGAGCCCTCCCAAATTGTCTGGCTGGAAATGTCCTCACGGGACAGGAAAGGTGTGGCATGACATGGGTGTTTGAGAAGGAGAGCGTCGCGGCAAAGCACCAAGAACCCGGCAGGCGGCAGGGCACTTACAGCCTGTCCAGCGACATGGCAAACCTTTCCTGTGCGATTGGACGGCAAAGGGGGTGAGTCGGAGAACTGGAGAAATGGAATCTGAAAAAATACTGCTGGGACCCGACTGCGGTGAGTTTTCCAAAGCTGAGCTAAAGAGATAGGACTTTATTTTGTTGGCAGTGGGAAATCCGTGAAGGATGCTCAGGTGCTCAGTGCTGTTCGAGGAAGACGGTTCTGACAAAGGACAGGGTGGGTTGCTGGCTGGGAGTGTCTGAAAGCAGAGACACAGAGTGGGTTGAGCAGTGTTCCCCGTCCCCGCGACCCCTGCCAAAAAAAAAAAAAAACTCATGTCCAGCCAGAACCTCAAGGTGTGACCTTATTTAGAAATAGGGTCTTTGCAAATGCAATTAAGTAAGGTAAATGTAATTACTTAGGTAAGGTGAGGTCATGCTAGACTAGGGCAGGCCCTAAATCCAGTGACTAGTGTTCCTTGTAAAAGAAGGCAGACAGAGACCCTTGCGGAGAAGAGAACGCCACGTGAAGACGGAGTTGGAGATTGGACAGGTGTGTCTACAAAGGACACACCCAGGGAGCACCCAGCGTTGCCAGCCATCACAGGAAGCCAAGAGACGCGGGGGTCCCCTTCTCCCTGGGGACTTTGGGCCACAACCAACCCCGCTGAGGCTGATTTCTGACTTCTGACCCTCCAGAACCATAGGACGGTCTCTTCTATTTGAAGACACTCAATTTGTGGTAATTTGTTACCGCAGCCCTTGGACCAGTAAAGAGTCTACCTGGATGGAGCAGAAAGGATATCCGAGACATATCCGAGGGGGTGAGGGGGACACTGTTGCAAAGAATAATCAGTGGGGATGAATAGCCAAGGGCCCAGAGAGCTGTAGCCTCGAGGTTTTGTTCCTCATTCACCGAGGAGGGGGCCGTGGCCAGTAGGGACTCCCAGAACACTCCATCTCTAGGGCTGGCGCTCTGGGGTGTGAATTTCAGGCAAGCTTCTTGTCCTTGAAGGTGCTCCTGGGTGGGGCGGGGGCAGGCAGGCGCTACTTCTGGCCTCCCAAACTGGGGAGTCAGACTGAAAGCAAATGCAGGGCAACCTCTTGCAACCCTAACCCGAAGGCCAGTCACGCTACACACTGTAAATCAAATTAACACTGCTTCCCTTCTTTTTTGGGGGGCGGGGTGGCAGTTGGCAGGGATTTAGGAGAAAAGACTCTAATAAACAGCCTACAGAATAGTCTAGTGTCCCAGGCATGCCAAAAAAGTCAGAGGAGCTGCTCCTCTGGCGTGGGGCAGGGGCGGGGAGCAGGCAGCCGAGTGGAAGCACTAAGTTTTGATGGTGTGCCAAAGGGGATCCTGCCTCTCCCCACATTCAAGTTTACCTCCAGCTCCAGCGCTGCAAGTCCTAGGATTTATGAATGGGGGAGCAGCAGCAGGCTTCCTTGGCATTCCTCTGCACCACCCTACTCCCGCAGCTGGGCAGGTGTGAGCAGTCCAGAGCCTGCCTTCCCCAATAAAAGCACCAGATGTGCACTTTCACCCCAAGGCTTTGTGCTTGGGGCACCATCTAGGGAGAAGTGGGTTTTTGCTCAGCTCACCTAAGAGCATTAACCCCCTCCCCCCCCCGCCCCCCCCCCCACACACACTGCTCCTGGAGTGCCTCCCAGCACATCTGGAAGCTGTCACTGAAGAAGCCACAGCATTGCCTGCCAAAAGGGGCAGAGCAAACAAAAATCCAGTGTGTGTACCAATTGCCCCTGAACCCCGTGCTTTGGGGTGCCTGAGCTTCTCATGGCCTTCTGAAAATGTGAAAGGGCATTCCCTGGGAGTGGCATTCATAGACAGTGTAACCTCCTGGACCCACCGCAGCTGGCTGTGTTCTGTACCTCCGCAGGGCAGGCTGCCCTCTCAACACAGAGTACCCCCACTGTCCCACCCCCCAAGTTGTCGTTGGTTTCTCCTACAATGCAACCCCAGTGAGGGTGAGAGGCACCCACAAGCCTCTCTCCCCAGCTAAGCGGGCAGTGTTGGAGGACCTGAGACAGAGTCCAGGGTTGGGATGCTGCCATGGGAATGTCAGTTGACATCAGTTTCCTTGGAGGTAAAGTCTGGTTTCGAAAGGCTTTGTTTTGCTTCTTTAATTGGTTCCACCTTCTAACCCAGAAATGCCACTTTTAGAAACTTGTTCTAAGAAAATTAAGTCTGCGTTTAAAAGATTTCACTCGAAGGATTTCCATCAAGGGCCAGGCAAGAGTACTGGAGTGGACTGCCCTTTCCTTCTCCAGGGGATCTTCCCGACCCAGGGATCGAACCTGGGTCTCCCGCATTCCAGGCAGACGCTTTAATGTCTGATCCACCAGGGAAGCCCTCATGAGTGATAGCAACACAAAATTAAACAGCACCTAACTATCCAAGACAGGGACTTCCCAGGTGGCGCTAGAGGTAGAGAGTAAGAGGCGCAGCTCCGATCCCTGGGATGGGAAGATCCCCTGGAGAAGGGCGTGGCAGCCCACTCTAGTATGCATGCATGGAGAATCCCTTGGACAGAGGAGCTTGGAGGGCTACAGTGCATGCAGAGAGTCAGACACGACTGAATCAACTTGGCACATCCAAGACAAGACGTTTTTTTAATACATTTGGGAAGATACCCACATGGGAATAATATCTCACCACCAACCTGGATGTTTTAAGGGAACATCATTTGCCTCCAAAAAGGGAAAACTGAGTGACTGGGAGGTGGGCAATGAAAGGCAACTTTCCACTGAAGGTTTTTTTGTACCTGTTACATTTTGAACCATTTCAGTCACAGGTATTAGATAGGTAGGTAGATAGAATTATAAAGAGTGGTTTGAATAACAGTAGTTCACAGAGACCGGTATTCAAGAAGTATGACGCGAAAAGGGTACCTTGCAAAATTAGAATGTTCTGTGTGATACCATTTCTACTAAAAGACACGAAGTCTGGAAGGAAATGACTCCAAAGTAACAGTATAAATTTCTTGTGGATGGAATTACAGGTGATTTTTATTTTCTTCTTACTTATGTTTATTTCCTAGCTTTTGCGCAAGGAGCATGCCATTATATTTGGGAGGAGGAGGGAGCATGGCAGGGGCAAGGAAACAATGTTTAAAAACAAAAAAAAATTCTCCAAAGAGGCATCTTGCACTTCCTCTTCTTCTTGTCTTGGTCAAACTTCTAGAAAGAACAGAGACACACACCATCTCTGCGTCCTCACGCCCGCACCCTATACAACTCCACCTGAAACCACGCTGCCTCCATCCCCCTGTCCGTCCCCCTCCACACCCACCCCACTTCCTGGAAAGGGTCTGGCCGGTGCCCCACCTCAGTGGCCAAACCCACTGGATATTTTCTGCACCTTGCCCACCACCACCACCCACCAGCCCACTGGCTTCTGTGCTGTGTTTGTGTTCAGCGGATTTAACCAACACTAACTTAGTGGCTATTGTGTGTCAGACACCAGCATGGGAAGAGAAACTCCCAAAGCTCAGATCACAGTCCTCAAGGGACCCCTCCCCTGGTTGGTGGGAAGGGAGCAGGAGTGGGCCCACAGGGAGAGCCCACCCACCAGGCTCTCTGGATTCTCCACCGCTTCTACTCCCTCCCGGCCCCCCACCACCTGTCCCTTACACACCTGTCCCTGGGTGTCTCTGCTCTCCCACCACGCCCCCCGCCACCCTCCCAAAGCTGTTCTCTCTCATTATCTCTTAGTGCAAAAGCTGACACCCACAGCCCCACCTGCACTGGCCAACAGACACCCCCTCCCCTATCTGTTTCCCCCTCGAGGCCACAAGAGACCTCGTCATCAGCACCCTCATCTCCGCTGCTTTCTTGGTTGGTGGTGTCCACCAGGGACCACCCTACACAAGCCAGCACCCATCTCCTCCACTCAAGCCCTGGTCCCGGGTTCCCCCCTCATTTAGGGCTTCATCTCCAGCTAGGTCCCTTGCAGTGGCCTCTTGGCCCCACTGAGGTCTGCAGACCGGAGCCAAAGTTCCACCCAAAAGGCCCTCCTGCGCCCTCACAGCCATGCTGCTAATGACCCAGCTCTGCTGGCCCCTCCCGCTCCACCCACCCCTCCCACTAGTGTCCATCCTGCGCCCCCCATTGCCCCTGGGTCCCAGGGGTTCTCTCGCCAGCACTCCTGGCCGGGCTAAGTCCTGTCTTCATCAGGGTCAAGCTCAGACTCCCTCTGCTCTGTACACGGGGTGGGGACTCGGGGCCCAGAGCTGAGTGAGCCGGTCACAGCCACAGCAGAGTGACCCCACTGTTCCGTGGACGTGACTCACACCCCTGTGCTTTCCTCCCCCGTCAGCTGCCAAGACACACACAGCTCCCTCCCGCGCCAGGAAAGCCACTGTGAATCATTGCGGTGTCCACGGCTCTCGGCCCGGCACCTGACCAGCACTGGCTGGTCCCCAGGTGGACAGATGGCTGCTACCGTCACGGAAGGAAGCTGGTGGAAGGTCGGCCTGGGCCTAGAGCTCGTGCTTAGGTCCAAAAGCATCTCAGGCCCGAGTGGAAGCCGCCTGTGAGAGGCGCCTTTGCCCACGTTGAACCAGCAGCCAGATACCCCAGTGATGGGCACCCGCGCTGGGAGAGTGCCGTGTCCTGGAAGCCACCCCTGTGTCTCCTTTGCTGCTCACCCCTGCCCAGCAAGGAGACCCTCTGCCACAGCAGGCTGGCCCACAGCCAGCCCGAGGGCTCCCCTCCCCTGCCTGATGTACAGAGCTGGTCTGAAGGGCTTGGTCCACTAGGAGAATGGGGCCCTGATCCCCTTTGGCAGGAGACCCCCACCAAGGTGCCCCAAGTGCCCATGGGGAGCAGAGCACCAGGAGGGTTCATTCACGAAGGGCCTCAAACCAGAGACAGTGACCCCCGCCTCTCTAAAATGAGTGTCTACCCATCCATTGTATTTGCACCAGTGCTAAAAAGGCATTTGTTTATATTAAGCATTTAAATAAAATGCACTGTCCACAACTTTCTGTATCAATTCTTGGCTCTTTTTTCCTTTCAAATATTTAAGGTACTCAAAAAATGGAAATGAGCAGGCCTCTTTCCACCTCCGGAAGGCCTCAAGGGGCTGACATGGTGGAGGCCCGGGGCGGCGAGGCAGGGGTGGCCGCTTCTCTGCCCGCCCCCCTCCCAGGCCCTGCACACGCTTGGTGATCACAGAGCACAGCCCTTCGGGGAGGCAGGGTCCCCGCACGGGGGGTGGCGAGGATGCGACACCTCCGCCTTGGGGACAGCCAGTGTCTCCTCCCTGAAGCTGTGAGGAGGAGAAAGCCTGGCTGCATGCATCCAGCCCGTGAGTCTTCACGCAGCCCTGCTCCCATCTCTGCCGGCGGCCTGCCCTCCACCCCTACCGAGAGGGAGACTAGAGCCGCGGAAAACACAGGCCCAGCCCGGGGGACAGAGGGGCCGCGCAAGGGGACCAAAGCCCCCAGCCAAGCCTCCCACATCAAGTTTCTCTTCAGCTAAGGCAGGGAGAGCCGTAATCAGGCAAGGACCAGAGAAGTTTCCACAGCTCTGGCAGGCCTAGTACCCACGCGGGGACTTAAGTCCTACAAGTCCTACACTTCCAGCGTGTTTAGCTGCTGAGTCCCCACAAGAAGGTCTGGACCATGTCCCTGAGTTCTGACAAATGTACCCAGCTGCAGTACCTGGCCACCACCAACCGCTGAGAACTTTAGTGAGAGAAGATTCCGACGGCAGTTGAAGGCGATGACCAAGCGAAGCCAGGGCCCAGTAGGACCCACAGTCCAGAAAGGGGCACAGCGTGTGGGGGGCAGGGTGATGCAGGGTCTGCAGGGCAAGCTGATGGGGAGGAGGGGGTGGTCAGTGGAGACGGTGGTGGCGGCCAGCGGGGAGGAAAGGGACAAGGTCCGGAGGAAGGGAGTACCGCTATCATAAGGTGGTCTCAGGGTACGCTCTGACAACTTTTGTGTGTCCAGGTGGGGAGTCTGCCCCAAGGACACACACACACTCAGGCCTTTGCCACCATCATAGAGCTGCCTGTGTCTTTTCTTCGCCCCAAAGGAAGAAGTCCTGGCTGCCTCTAGGACTAAACTCTAGGTAGTAGGGACTGTGAATCAAGACCAAGGTCAAGCTCATGCTAGAGATACAACTACTTTACAGAAAGAAACCAGCAATGGCAGGTTCAAAGGCACTGGCCAGTGCCGAGGCTGAGCAAGGGACATGGACAGAGCAGAGACAGCTGGGACTTGGCACCTTGCCGAGCACCCGTGAGATGGCGCATGTGCTGACGCCAAGCATACCCAGGGTGGGTTGCCACACTCTCTCCATTCAAGGCGCCCTTACTGCTTGAGTAATGCTTTGCATTGCCCCTAGGCTGGCTAAAATAAATACCTGAGAGTTCCATTAATAGACAGTTAGCTCCAAACAGCTCCATTGCATGGAGCCTGGCAGATGTCACTGCGTTCACTTTGAAAAAATGTTATTCAGTGGCTCTCAGGAGCTTTGCTGCAGTGACCCTGGGGCACAGCAATGCAGAATTGGGGAACCACAGAGACAAACCATTGATTAGGAGTCCTGGTTGAGTCCTTTAGGGCTGGCTACCCACTATCAGAGTGAGAGGGGGCAAGCAGGCTGCTGTCAAATTTTTATATACTGTGGTTGTTGCCAAGGTGTTTTCTGAGTGAGCTGTTTATTTCCGCAGACATCTGTTACCAGTCTTCTTGGGAACATTTGCCTGTAAGGCATTCACTTGAGTTCACACTGTCAAAGTTGAAACATCTGGAAGGGTGCTCCAAAGTTTCCCCACTAACTCTGAAAGAGGTTTGATCTGTAAAAGACACCCCAAGGACGGGCGCACCCTGGGTCTCATCCTAGCTGTCTGCCACTGTCCTCATATTCCACATCTCTGTTCCCTGATCAGACTGGAGCCTCGAGGGCAGAGGTTCTGGCCTCCATCCTCCTCCTCCCAACCCTCTCTGGGGCAGAGTACCAGCCAACCCCAGGAGAGGGAAAATGACAGTCACGAAGTACATGCCTCACAGGTGGCCTTTGCTCAGTGAGAAACACCTGTTGGATCCCTTCTGGTTATTCCCAAATGGACACTCCCAAATTTCCCAAACAGAAATTCCAGTCTACTGAGAAACAGTCCAGGGAAGTAGCCTGGACTACACTGGACACCTGAATCTCCGTCCTTTCAAAGCCAGGGAGATGGTAGCCCTAGAAAGGGAGGTGGGGAGAGTCTGAGGAAACTAGGTATGGGGGAGGAAAAGGAGGGGAAGAAGAGGGCTTTTTTAACTTTATTTTTAACTGAAGGATAATTACAGTATTGCGTTGGTTTCTACCAAACATCAACTTGAATCAGCCATAGGTTTACTAAACCCTGTCCCCTTCCACTTGAGCATCCCTCCTACAACCTCCCTCCCCATCCCACCCCTCTAGTTTGTTACCGGCCCAGTTTGAGTTCCCTGAGCCATACAGCAAATTCTCATTGGCTATCTATTTTACGTATGGAAATGTATGTTTCCATGTAGGAGAGGGACTTTGAAAGAAGCAACAAGTCGCTTGTGTTATCAAAGCTTTGAAAGTCAGAGGTTTCATTTAATGCCGGAATCCCAATTTCAGCTATTTCTGCATGCTGCCCAAAGCCCGGGGCGGGCACCACCAACACCTTTCCTGGTTTCCACAGTGACTAACAGGCGCAAACTTTGAAATCTTAGGTGGAATTGTTCTGACTTAAGCATGTAGTGTATATTTAAAGCAGTGGGCTAGAGACCGTGTCGCTTCTTGCTCCTTAATGAAACGTGCCATCTCTCTGGGGCAAGGTCCCATCACCCTGATTCAGGGATGCTCCACACAGCGCGTCCTCCCTGCCAAGTGCCGTCGCCACTAGAACGCAGGCAGGAGGGTCAGGTGTGAGTGCCTGCACTTTCACATTCCTTCCCTTCCCTCTCAGCCTTCTGGATGCTCGTCTCCAGTCCTCAGTCACAGCGGGGCCTTTGAAACTGATCTTCCAGGAAGGAGGCCCCCTTCCCTGGCACTTGCCACCCTTCCGGAAGATCTTGGGTTTCATGCTGTCTGCAAAGCACACTGATAACTTGAGAGCGCGGGGCCCTGTCCACTCCCTAAGCTCAAACAGCACGTCCCGGAAGGCCGCTGGAGCTCCCTGGCAGACTCCAGTTTCGCTTCCTGCCTACCCATCCTCCAGCTCTTCCAAGCTGTCCTGCGTTGTCCTTCCAGTCTATACATCTCAAGGAAGAGCAGCAGCATTTAAGCAGAAATACAATTAGAGTCCTCCAAAGGGGGGTTCTCACCGCGGTCCTTCCCATCCACAGCCCCCAGCAAGTCCTCTCACCAAGGACAGACGGTCACCCCCAGGCAGCGGGCCCCTTAACCCAAGCCTCTGGGTCCAAAAGGGTCCCCAAACAAGTTTGGTCACTTTTCTGTACTACTCCAGGGCCAGCTGGTCCCAGCGGCGATGTTTAGTCTAGACCAGTGTTTTTCAATTTGTGTTGACCCTCCCAGACCACATTAAGAAATCAATTTGGTCTTTCATCATCACCCAGTACAGGTCTCCAGAAAGAATAGAGCTGTAAGTATAGCTATAGGTATGGCGACATGTACATACAAAGAAAAAAAAGGAAAAAAAGCTCACCCTTTCTGTATGCCACACACTGAAGCTATTGGTTTTTTAATCCGTTGTTTTAAAGTGCTGGCTGTACATCACTAAATTGATTTCACAACCCACTAATGGTTTGCGACCGGCAATATGAAAAACGCCATGGTGTGAAACAGGTGCCTCTAACTCAAGGTTGCACCTCGGCAAGCAGCCTTTTATTCTCAAGAGATACCAAGGAAATATGCAAAGCTGGACAGACCCCAGAACCCCCCTCTGCATGGACTGTGTCTCCCCGGGGTCTGCAGGAGGTCAGTTCCTGTGCAGCCTTGAGGGAGGCTCAGCTCCCAGCGCAGGGTCCCTAAGGCCAGGGCGGATGTGGACAGGACTGGCCGCGGCCCTCTCCACGGCTGTCTTCCTGCATCTCCCCGCCCTCCTCCCTCTCTCCCCATCATTTACAAGATTGTAGGGTGAACTGAGTCTGAGCCCAGGGTGCCCACAGAGCTCTGGTGGGAGGAGAGTGAGCAGAGAGCGGTGGGCAGGAGGTAGAGGAGGAGGGAAGGTCCGGCCCTGTGCTTGGGGCAGGGGGCAATGCTGAGGGGGGGGGCGGTGCCGGGGGCCATGGGGGGCTGGTGGTCACGGGCTGCACCCCCAGTGCCCCCGGGACAGCGGCCAGTGGGCTCTGCAGCCCCAGCAGGCCCGGGACCAGCCTCCGCCCTCCGCCCCCTCACCAGAAGGCAGAGGACTGGATCTTTCAGATCTCACCCCATTTCTCCACCCAGACACCCCTTTCCGTCACTGAGGCTGCCCCGACCCCGAGAATCTGGCGGGGAGGGCAGGTCGTCACCCTCAACCCAAACAGCCGGGCTTTAGGGAAGCCCGAGATGATGCTGGGCTCCCACTTAAAGAGGGTGGGACCCTGAGAATCACTCGGCGGCGCTGTCTCAGTTTCGACAGAAGGAACCTGCAGTCTTCCGGCCTCTCCCCAGCCCACCCCCACCCCACCCTGTGGGCAGGATGGGACCAGGCAAGGGGCCTTCGCCACCCCGGCCAGAAGCTTCCAGGCAGCCCGGCTACATCTACACTCAAGTACTCCTCTTCGCCCCTGGCTGTGGGGTGCAGGTTGGCTTTGCATCTGATGACACGCTCTCTCCCCTGAAACAGGGGTTCCTTGTTGGGTTCCCCTCACGACTCCCAGCCCCCGCGGCTTCCCCACCACCCCGCAGGCAGGCTGTCTGCCCCAAGCAGCAGTGTCCACTCAGGCTGCTCTTCTCAGAGCAAAAGGGAAGGGGGGAGGGTGTTGGTCTTCCCTGGTGATGGGCACGGGGGTGGGGGGGTGGATTCCTGCTTCTCCCTCAAGAACACAAGAAGCCACCTGTGCGACCTTCCTTCCTCTCTCCCTTTCTCCTGGCTCGTTTCCGGCCCAGGTTCCTTCCAGGCCACCCTTGACATGAGTGTGGAGCTGCCGCTGCCCCTTTCCCACTGAAGCTGTCGTGCCCCTAGGCCTGGCCCTGGAGGTCGTGGGAGCATCTTAAACGCACCAGCCCACAGGGCCAGTGAGCACAGCCTTGGGCCCCCTGTTGAAGGCCAGAACTTCAGAAAAACAGAAAGCACAGTCCACGCCCTCAAGGAATTGACAGTGTCTTTGAGGAGAAAGACAGACGATGACAGGCAACCAGACGAGGCAGCGGACAGCAGGCAGAGGGGGCCTACAAGCTGGAATCTGGGTGAAATCCGAGGCTTTTAAGGGGGGAGAGGGGAAGGGGACTGTTGTTCCCAAGGGGTCAGGAACAACTAGGGAAACATTTGGGCAGAGAGGGAAGGTGTCTGCTGGAGAAGAGAGAGGGACACAGAGGCAGCCCTCATCCCACGTAAAAAGTTTGCACATTTGTCTGTGGGCGATGGGAAGATGCTGAAGGTTTTGTGAGCCAGGAAGACACACACAGGTGGGCAGTGGGGTCAGGGGAGAAGCTCTTGTCAGTAGCACATGGAAAGGACTGGAAGGGTTGAGCCTGGAGCCCCCCCGCCCCTGCAGGAGGCCAGGTGTGAACCAGTGAGGGCAGCATCACCGGGAAGTGGGTGGTGCCTGAGGAGGTATGGGCATCGCTGTGGAAGGTCTGGGGAGCGGGCATCGACACCACCTGTGCTGTGGTCAAGGGTGACGTCCGCTTACTGGGAGCTGGATCCCATCACACAACGCGGGGAGGAGAGGTCAGCCGTCACTAGGAAGCAAAGCCCCAAAGGTTTCCCGGCAGGAGCGCTGGGCAGTGGGGTCAGAAAGGATGGCTACATCCTCAACGCAGTAACACAAATCCCACGGCAGGGTGCAGGCGGGGGCTCTGCAAGGCAGACTACTGTAGCCCTTTCCTCCCTCTCAGCTCCCCGCCACCCCAACCTCATCTCTGCAGGCATTAAAGAATACTCTCAGTGGACCTGGGTTTCCAAAGGAAGACTGGCCTTTCTCAGCTGCTAGGTTTGAATGCCCTGCCTACCAGGCGGTCCAAGCACCGCCCCTCCTCCAGCATAGCGGGGCTGGCAGTTCACAGGGGACAACTGGGTACTCCCTGGAGCACCCCAGGGCCCCTCCACTGGCTTGTCCTTGAGGAACCACAGTGCCACTTGGATTTCTGTTGGCCCATGCAGGGGGCAGAAGCCCCACATGGTATACATGCCTGGGTTCAAGCCTCCCCTTCTTGGGAGGTTGCTGGGAGGGACAGGGATCCCTGTAGAAAAGTGTTAGTACCCAGGAATAAGGCCCATCCTGTTTCCCCACAGGAAAATCATCAGTCTACTCTTATTCCTCACAATGCACAAAGTCAAGTCTACCTTAGACCAGACCTCAGGGCCAGTGGTCTCAGAACCTACTTCCCCCATTTCTATTCAGTGGACATGGGAGGTCCTGCCCGAGGATCCCGGGGCCCTTGGCCTCTGCCTCTGGAATATCACCTGCAGATGGCAGTCAGGAAGCCTCGCCCAGCATTCTGGTCCTCCCTCAGTTCAGTTCAGTTCATTTCAGTTCAGTCGCTCAGTCATGTCTGACTCTTTGCAACCCCAAGGGCAGTAGCCCGCCAGGCTTCCCTGCCCATCACCAACTCCCAGAGCTTGCTCAAACTCATGTCTAAACAGTTTGGTGATGCCATCCAACCATCTCATCCTCTGTTGTCCCCTTCTCCTGCCTTCAATCTTCCCCAGCATCAAGGTCTTTTTCAGTGAGTCAGTTTTTTTGCATCAGGTGGCCAAAGTATTGGAGTTTCAGCTTCAACATCAGTCCTTCCAGTGAATATCCAGGACTGATTTCCTTTAGGATGGACTGGTTGGATCGCCTTGTAGTCCAAGGGACTCTCAAGAGTCTTCTCCAACACCACAGTTCAAAAGCAGCAATTCTTTGGTGCTCAGCTTTCTTTATGGTCCAACTCTCACATCCATACTCCTGGAAAAACCAGGAGTCTAGTCTAGCTTTGACTAAATGGACCTTTGTTGGCAAAGTAATGTCTCTGCTTTTTAATATGCTGTCTAGGTCGGTCATAACTTTTCTTCCAAGGAGCAGGTGTCTTTTAATCTCATGGCTGCAGTCATCATCTGCAGTGATTTTGGAGCCCAAGAAAATAGTCTGTCAATGTTTCCATTTTTTCCCCATCTAGTTGCCATGAAATGATGGAACAAGATGCCATGATCTTTGCTTTTTGAATGTTGTTTTAAGCCAGCTTTTTCACTCTCCTCTTTCACCTTCAGCAAGAAGCTCTTTAGTTCCTCTTCTTCTGCCGTAAGGGTGGTGTCATCTGCATATCTGAGGTTACTGATATTTCTCCCGGCAATCTTGATTCTAGCTTATGCTTCATCCAGCCCAGCGTTTCTCATGATGTACTCTGCATATAAGTTAAATAAGCAGGGTGACAATATACAGCCTTGATATACTCCTTGCCCGATTTGGAACCAGTTGGTTATTCCATGTCCGCTTCTAACTTTTGATTCTTGACCTGCATACAGGTTTCTCAGGAGGCAGGTCAAGTGGTCCCTGATACCACCTGGATAAGGGAGCAGTCTGTGTCAGCAGGGCTGGAAGTGGGGAGCAGCTGCCTCAAATGATGATAGGAAGGGAGAAGTCCAACACGACATCTGGGGCCTCTTCCCCAGTCCAGGGTTGTTTCTTGGGAAGGTTCGGAGTACCTTGTGAAGTGAGCACTCCTACGTCTTCTCTCTCTGTTCATGCCACCAGAGACAATTGCCCCTGCCAAGGCTGGGTCTCAAGTCCCTTATGCTTGGGGCCTTGCACTTCAAACCCTCTTTGGCCCCACTGCGCGCAAGCCATCATAGGCTGTGACCAATGATACCACTCTGGGTGGCAGTGTGGTGGCATGCTGGAGGCAGACTCAGAAAAGGCTGCTGCTGCTGAGTCGCTTCAGTCGTGTCCGACTCTGTGCGACCCCATAGAAGGCAGCCCACCAGGCTTCCCCGTCCCTGGGATTCTCCAGGCAAGAATACTGGAGTGGGTTGGTTGCCATTTCCTTCTCCGATGCATAAAAGTGAAAGTGAAGTCACTCAGTTGTGTCCGACTCTTCGTGACCCCATGGACTGTAGCCCACCAGGCTCCTCCGTCCATGGGATTTTCCAGGCAAGAGTACTGGAGTGGGGTGCCATTGCCTTCTCCGTCAGAAAGGCTGGTGCCCAGCAAAGGACATGTAGAGGGCCATCCAGGCCACAGAGGCCTCAGCCATAAAATGAGGTCTTTGGACTCAGGGAACTAGAAGTGCCCCGCCCCAATTTATGGTCACAAACTTCATCACTCATTATTCTCCAACCCAGCTCAACTGTTTCTCCCCACCTGCTACATGTTGAGGACGCAAGTAGGAGTCGACACAGGGGCCCAGTGACTGTATCGTGACTGTTTGTGCCGTATTTGCCTGGGTAGAAGCCAGGCGACAGCACCGGAAGGACTCCCGTTTGTAAAGCACTCTCATTCCCGGAGCACCGATCTCACGCTTCCCACAGGCGCAGGGTACCTGCCGGGCAGATGCTAAATGAGCAGACGACAGACACCGCCCCCCCACCCCACCCCACCCCACCCCCCCCCGCAGGCTCCCAGGCATGGCAAGAGAAACAGACTCACAACGATGTAAATGACGTGGTCCTCAGGCTGGGCCCGAGCCCTCCCGCCTCCCTGTCCAATATGGGACAAGGGACTCACCAGATCCAGCAGTGCAGGGAAGACAGTGATGCCCCCCACCCCCGATTCAACTCAGGGGCACCGAGACCCACTTACTTTTCCTTTATGCTTTGGTGCCTTCTTCTTCTTTTTTTTTTTTTTTTTGGTTTACCAGGTGTTTGGGATCTTTTGATATTAAGACACGTTTATAAATTTGGTTGATGCTGACACTGACCAATTCTTCCTTCCTGGAACTGACTTCAGGGGGATTAGCAAACCAGGCTCCTTTCCTGATGGGCCAGGGGCAGCATCTGTTTTAATGGCTCTCCCCTGGGTGTATTAACGATGGGGCTGGTGGCACTGGGAAGGCTGGGGATGGGGGAGGCAGCGGTTTCTGAGAACTAGTAGCAGAAACTGTCCACCTGTTGGAGTCAGCCCTTCCAATCCAGGACCTCCCAAGGGACTGTCAGTTTCTCCAATTTTTTTATTATTATTTCTTTGCTCTTCTCCTCCTCAGCCTCCTCTCCTCCCAACCAGAGACCAAAACCACCCACTTGGGTGACCTTGTTAAGCCATGGCAAAGTTCCCCGCACCTGTCCTAACCCTCCTGGGGCTGGGAGGTCCCACCTTCCTTCCCCTCCATCCCTCTCCAGCCCAGGTCAATCTTGACAAGAGAAGCCGCGAAATACTAGGGTCTAAAAAGAGCAGAGACCCGCGCTGGCTCACAGGCCGGGTGTGGGAGCTGCTCATTTCCAGAGATAAGTTTTGAAGCTGCAGTTGAGCGCATGGCCCACCCCTGACTGAGCAGCACGCCCACCCCGAGACACGTGGCTTCTGATACCCCAGAGATACCAGCTTCCCTCCCCACACCTGGAGACTGACCTCCTCCAAACTTCTGTGTCCACTCCAGCCCTTCCGAGGATAGTGATGAGCACACAGACTGGACCTCTGGCCTCAGGAGACCAGTCATCTAGAGGAACAGGACAGACACTGATCAGTCACCCCCACTCTTAGGACCCTTTCTCGGTGCCCAGAGGAAAACAAACACCCTGGTCGTGATCTGAGAATCAGCATGCAGGTTAGTGGAGAAAGCACTGCAGGAAACCCGAGTTCCCTCTTCTCCTGGCTATATATTCAGTGACTCGGGATCTTCTCCTGGCTATATATTCAGTGACTCGGGAGCGTTGTTCAGCGTCTGATGATGGTTCCAAGATGTGAGATAACAGGGCCCACTGCAGGTAACGCTAACGCCCACTGGACCAAGAAGCCGCCTTTAGGGTCTCAGTGGTCCCTGGGGCTCCCAGGGGCTCCAGCAAGGTCTCCTCACGCACCTATACCCTCGGGTTTCAGGCTAAACACACAGAAGGGCGGCAGCCTCAAGACACAAAAACAGTCGACGGCCTTGTGCGTGCAGGAAGGCGGGGTCCCTAGACCGCTGCTTTTGTTTTCCTAACCCTCCTCTGTTCCACATTTCTGTCACTTATTTCCAAAAAGGCCCAAATGATTTTGAGCCTGGCTCCAGAAAGGGAAACTCAAAAGCGCTTGGTGGCAGACCCCGGTGCCATTCTGCCCTGGAGAAGCCGTGCTGGAGTCGGCCTCCTTCCCATCCCTCCTGGCCATGGAGCAGGTGCTCGGAAACCCCTCCAGAGAGTTCAGTCCCATCAGTTCAGCTCGGTCCAGCCACTCAGTCGTGTCCGACTCTGCGACCCCATGAACTGCAGCACACCAGGCCTCCCTGTCCATCACCAACTCCCGGAGTTCACTCAGACTCACATCCCTCAAATCAGTGATGCCATCCAGCCATCTCATCCTCTGTCGTCCCCTTCTCCTCCTGCCCCCAATCCCTCCCACCATCAGTCTTTTCCAATGAGTCAACTCTTCACATGAAGTGGCCAAAGTACTGGAGCTTCAGCTTTAGCATCATTCCTTCCAAAGAAATCCCAGGGTTGATCTCCTTCAGAATGGACTGGTTGGATCTCCTTGCAGTCCAAGGGACTCTCAAGAGTTTTCTCCAACACCACAGTTCAAAAGCATCAATTCTTCAGCGCTCAGCCTTCTTCACAGTCCAACTCTCACATCCATGCATGACCACTGGAAAAACCATAGCCTTGACTAGACGGACTTTTGTTGACAAAGTAATGTCTCTGCTTATCAATATGCTATCTAGGTTAGTCATAACTTTCCTTCCAAGGAGTAAGTGTCTTTTAATTTCATGACTGCAGTCATCATCTTCAGAGATTTTGGAGCCCAAAAAATTAAAGTCTGACATTGTTTCCCCATCTATTTTCCATGAAGTGATGGGACCAGATGCCATGATCTTCATTTTCTGAATGTTGAGCTTTAAGCCAACTTTTTCACTCTCCACTTTCACTTTCATCAAGAGGCTTTTTAGTTCCTCTTTACTTTCTGCCATAAGGGTGGTGTCATCTGCATATCTGAGGTTATTGATATTTCTCCCAGCAATCTTGGTTCCAGCTTGTGCTTCTTCCAGCCCAGAGTTTCTCATGATGTACTCTGCATAGAAGTTAAGTAAGCAGGGTGACAATATACAGCCTTGATGTCCTCCTTTTCCTACTTGGAGCCAGTCTGCTGTTCCATGTCCAGTTCTAACTGTTGCCTCCTGACCTGCTTACAGGTTTCTCATCACCACGGCCCAACGCAGCCCCATTTCTTTTGCGGATCATCATGTAGGTTAATTTCCAGCAGGCAGGCGACACTCCCTGAGGCAGGTCTAAATGTGTGACTACCCCCAAGTAACCCTTTAGCTGAATCTCTTGTGCAGCCTGTCTGGACCCCAATCAGTTCACCTCTCGAGATGCACAGAGCTCATGCAGGTCTGAAGGCTGTCCTCACTTGTCACTCAACACCCTTCCTCTGGGGAGATTCCTTGAGAAGCACCTAGGCTGACGAGAATAAGAGGTCAGAAAGCTCAGCTTATAGGAACTGATTCACTCTGCTCTGCCCTTCTCCGGCTGACTGGGCTTCTACAAGAGGACTGTGTTGGCTCTTGCAAAGGTTCCCAGGAAAGAATGTCTAGCTCTCTCGGGCTGTTGGGTCTCACAGCCACAAGGTGTCGCTGTTGAACATTGACCCTGTGCAGACCCTGGATGCCAGCCTGGTTGTTTGGTCCCAGAGCAGGACACAGGCTTCTTAAAGGGAAGATGGTCCCACTCCCTAGATGTTACGTTCACTCTAGGATTCTCCACCTTTGAGCACACCTGCCACACAGGCAACACACACAAACACAACACTCACACTCAGTCATAATTTTCCAAAGCCCATCCAGCGCACTGGCCTAGTTGGGTCAAAGGGTTGCTTCCTTCCACCATCACCACTGTGCTAGAATCTCACCTTTTCCCCAGTTCATGTTCTTTGCACCTTGCTTATTGTTGAGCCTCCATCGGCGGTCTTCTCTCAAGGGATTGTCTTACTCCTGAGTTTTGGCACACCCTCACGTACCCCCAAAGGAGTGCAGGATTTTTGAATATCAGGAGTTGGGGGTGGGAGTCTTCCTCAGAAGACTAGCTCCTACGCATATACTCCATCTCTTCATCTAATTGGTTTTGCATTCAGGAGATTCAAAGCAAGTCACAGAAGGATCTACAACAATGAAAATCCATTTAAAAAAATGACTACTAGCTCTTGCTATTTCTGCATAACTAAGAAGGATGCTCAAGTGGGTTTTTTAAAAGAAAATATCAGCTTCTTTAAATTTAAAAACAAAATTGAAGAGGGTTATATCAACATTCCTTCTGTATGCGTGGTCCATTCTGTCTGCTATGGGGAATATGGTCACCTTTTGGTGATCTCTTATGTATTCTATATCTTCCACTAAAGATTTAACTATGAAAACCTAAATTCCAAGATTTTTTTTTTAACCATTGGCAATGGGCCTTCCTTATTTAGAGCTGGAAAAGAGAATATTTTCCCATGGGCTGTTCTTCTAGAAAAAGACTGTTAATCTAAACAGAAAATCCCTTGACCCACTTACCCATAAATAGTACTGATAGTATTCAACTTGGTACATGGAGTAAGTCTGAAAAAATATCCGTAAATAAAACCTGGCCTTCTACTCTAGGGCCACATCATAAACCGCATCGTGTCTGCACCTGTTCGTCACTCTTCTCTGGGCTTCCCTGGTGGCTCAGATGGTACAGAATCTGCCTGCAATGCAAGAGATGCGGGTTCAATCAGTGGGTCGGAAAGACACCCTGGCGGAGGGCATGGCCACCCACTCTAGTAGGCTTGCCGGGAGAATCCCGTTGGCAGAGGAGCCTGGCGGGCTGCAGTTCACCGGGTCGTACAGAGTCGGACACGACTAAAGCAACTAAGCAGCAGCAGGACCACTCTCTTTAACCTTCTGTGATGTTTGCTTGGGATGATTGGAAACCTGAATATGCCAAACTGTACTGGCCAGCTGTTCTTTTGGAGCAGACCCTCACCAGCACTAATAAACATCCCAGGCAGGGATTTCTCACCTCACCGCCTATCAGCCCTCTCTGCTCCTTCTAATTAACTCCTTGTGGCTGGTTTTATAATAACTGTTGAAGACCTCTCCACCATGACCCATCCGTCTTGGGTGGCCCTACGCAGCATGGCTCACAGTTTCATTAAGTTAGACAAAGCTGTGATCATGTGACTAGCCCCCAGCCAAAATAAACCTTTCTGGTCAAAGACCACATCCAATCTTATCAAATTATTATTACAAATTTCTCTTTGTCATAAGAAATAAAAATCTCAGGTAAAATAAATGCTTGATGGAGAACCAGAATTTGCCCATTAGATCCAGGAAAAGGAGATGTATTGGGAAGAGATAAGGGTGGGGTGCAGGTGAAGTTGAGCATTAACTTTTTAATTACACATCATTTCAGATCATTTGACACTTCTACAGTAAGCAGTTATTTCCAAGCTTTACAACTGTTAATTTTTTTTATGTTTCAGAAAATGCTGTTTCATTCTTAGTTAAATCCACGTACTGCTGTCTTCAGCTCATGTTGTATAAAAGAAAAAGAGTTTGAAGCAAAAATGGTCTAGAACCCGACTGGCTTATTTATCATCCCAAGGAAAAATCTTTTACAAATAACATAAGGCTCTAGCTTGTATTGACTCCAAGAAACACTTTGAAATGTGCTAACTGATGTGTGTAGGAAGCCTGTACTTTAGTAACAAAGCAAGACATATAGAAACTGTCATCTATCAGATAAAAAACTCCAGTACAGGTATGTAAGAATGTTGTCTTATAACTGTTCACATTAGTGACTTAAGACCACTTCTAGATGAACCAGGTACAAGTCCTCCACTGTAGAAGGGGTAGGAATAGTTGAGCTCTCCTCCATGTACATGACACGATTTCAATAGACAACTGGCCCTATAACCCCCCAGCAGCTATTACAAATTCTGCCCCCATAACTTGGCTATATTCCCACACTTTTATTTTACTGGGGTGACTTTTTGAAAACGTGCCTTTCTTGAAGGATACAGGAAACTTACCTTGCTCAGAGTTAATGGAGCATCTTACCTCAATTAAGTGATTTCAGAAATGTGTCTCTAGGCTAAGGGGGTATCTGGTTACACCTGTTCAGAATGATTCGAGGCAGACGAAAAAAATGCATACATCACCAAATGGGAATAAACACGCGTTGTGTTTGGTGTGGTGGAGTCAAAAATTAAAAGCTAAGATTGAAATTTAGCTATACACGCCTTCAAAACTAGACACAGGTGTGTTTCTTTAATTATGTGAATTTTCACACTGAAAATACTGGCAGAGTTCGCAGTTTCTAGGTTTTGTTTCTAAATGGTAAGAGTGATCACGCACATTCCACATAAAACACGTCACAGCAGAAGAACGCTTTTACTCTGGCCTCCCTGAAACCCATGTTCTTCATCCTCTTGAAAACGTCCTGGTTTTCGAGGCAACTCTTGATGTGAGAGCACTTCAGAATGTCCTTTAAACTAAGGATTTTGATGAGATGCAGGCAACCTAGAGATTCTGGCAAAGGTGATCCTGCAAAGCACCCGTAGAATCATCTTCACGCTCACACTCTGCGTTGGCTTGTAATCCAGCATCAGGTTTTCCTTTGCTTCCCAATTTTAACTAACATTATGGGTCTAAAGCCAACACCAGAGGATTAAGAGAAAGTGTTTAAAGGTCTTTGTTGGTCAGAAAGCATGCTGGCAGCTGGCAGCAATCAAGTGAGAGCTCAGCCCTTAATGACTGGGGTCCTAAAGACACTCAGAGCCTCTGTGAACCTCCTCCGTATGCAAATAATACATACAGCATCCACACTTTGCCTTAAAGGGGAACTGCTTAAATATAGCCGCAGGTTTTTTTTTTTTTAAACTAGACTTTAACCTCCTCTGGGCTTGCCAGGTGGCTCAGTGGGTAAAGAATCCACCTGCAATGCAGGAGACAATCCCTGAGCCAGAAAGATCCCCTGGAGGATGAAATGGCAACCCACTCCAGTATTCTTGCCTGGAAAATCCCACAGTGTCCATAGCGTCGCAAGGATTCAGAAATGACTGAAGCGACTGAGCATGCCTGTTACTTCCTTTAATTCCCCCACCTGCCTCTCAGAGTTCATGAGCCAGCAGCTGGGAAATGTCCCCTAGGTCACCTGACGGAAAGGTACAATGACAAGGACTCTGAAAAAGTTTTGAGTGTTTGTTTAGAGGTGCTTTTGCCTATTGGCTTGTTTGAAGGGTGACACTGTTCCTACTGGCCTGTGCAAGCTTCCTCAACCTCACGCTCTTCCAACCTGTGGACCTGTTAGGACTCTCAGAAGGTCTCAAACCCGCTTTGATTGTACTGCATGTTAACCAGAGTCAAGAAGTGCCCACATGCACGGGATTCATCAGGGATGAGAAGACCATTCAGTTGAGAAAAGGATGGGGACCACCCTGAAATACAGGCCAGTTGGTTTGGCATTCCAAAACTGCCTTGTTCAAACCCTGCCCTTATTTCAATAAACCCCCAAATCTCATGTTATCTTGTAAAGCTATCTGAAGTTTCAAAATAAATTCAACCCTTTAACTTGAAAACTCAACCCAAGACAACCTGCCAGCTTGTCTTCAAACTCTGCCATAGACAGGACGACACAAAACGTTTAATATCCGTAGACTACAGAACGATATGGACCAAGATAATCGAGAAGCATCAACTGGAAAATTCTTAGTATTAATATGATATTAAGGAAGTGGTAAGGTATACGAGAAATATGCCAAAATCTCCCAAATCAATACTTCTTCTATATTTCCAACAACTACCAGACTATGTGGGGAGGATTTGCATTCATAAGAATATTGAAAAATGTATAATACTAATGAGAAATATCCAAGACATATTAAAAACCCAAACTCCTTATAGAGATTAATAGGAAAAAATTGATTGGAAGATATAAACTTGGATTGAAACATTAGATATATTGATGCCATTAATCCTGTTGAACTAGTTTTTAGGGTGAAATACAATCCTAATTAAATTCCAGTGGGATTTTTTCTTTAACTTGGTGAAAGATTCTAAAGCTCATCTGAAAGGAAAAACAAAGATGAAAACAGCTAAGGATTGCTTAAAGAGTATCAAGAGGTCAAGGAAATACTTCCCTAAGAGATTTAACTACATTATTATTGATAAAGTAATTTAAACAGGGTGGTGCTGGTGAAAGAGTATGAAGACCAATCCACGAAGTTCTGAAATCTATTATATCTAAAAAATCTGAGAAAGAAATCACCAAAAACAATAGTGGGGGGGGGGTGGGGCGGAATGAATTAGGAGTTTGAGATTAACAGGGGGCTTCCCAGGTGGTGCTAGTGGTAAAGAATCTGCCTGCCAATGCAGGAGATTTATAATAAGAGGCACAGTTTTAATCACTGGGATGGGAAGATGCCCTAGAGTAGGAAATGGCAACCTGCGCCTGTGTTCTTGCCTGGAAAATTCCATGGACAGAGGAGGCGGACAGGCTATGGTCCGTGGGGTCGCAAAGAGTTGGCCACGCCTGACCAGCAGAAGCAGCAACAATGTATAGCAAGGAAATTATATAATATATATATATATATATATATATTCAATACCTATTATGGGAAATAATCTGAAAGGGAATATATATATATATATATATGTACATATCTGAACTAACTACCTTGTTGTAAACTAGAAACTTGCACAACATTGTAAATCAACACTACTTCCATTTTAAAAAAAAAAGTAATAGTTGGTTGAATTGGGAAAAAGCAGCTTTTTTGGGGGGGAGAATCAAATTTTATCCCTCCCTCCTACCATACCCCCAGATGAAATCCAGTATATTAGTTTAAAAAAAAAAAAAAAAAACCTCTAGCGTTTTTGTAAAAAACACTAGTTTAAAAAAACAGAAAATCCAAAAAAAATAAATTAGTAAAAAGAAAATCCAAACCAGTAGAAAGTGGGCGAACTTTTCCGGGCAGGAAGCAAATGAAAGTGGAGATTGTAACAGAAAAATGAGTTATTTAAAGACAGTATCAAAAACACCCTACACAAAACAGAAACGATAGCGGTTAAAAATATTCGCGAGAAATGAACAGTAGGCTTAATATCCAGCAAACACTTCTCTACATCAGTAAGGGAAAGAGTCATGGAGAAACTGGGAAGCCAGCCACAGGATGTGTTAGAAGAATGATAAATGGTTGATTTCAAGGTTAATCAGAAAAAGGCACGTCAGCAAAACGGGACCATTGTTGCAGCTAATAATTCCACACTTTGATGGTATTCACAGAGGACTGGGTGAGATAGGGTGGCCACGGGTGGAACAGCCTGCCCCGGGGAAGCAGCGTTGATTGACAGCTCCAGCTGCCCACGTACTTGTTGCCCCGAAGGGTCCCTAACCAAGTCTGGAGAGCCAGGAGGCTTCTGGAGCAGTTCACTCCTGCCTGAGTCTCGGAAACCTCCCTGCTAGAAACTTGAGCTGGGGATCCCCAACCCGTCGGAAATGTTCTCAAAGTCGGAGGGCAGTCTAAGACTGTCCTACTGAATCCTTTCCGCTCCTGCCTGCCCAGGCGTCAGACCCGAGGGCTCCCCCGCTGCCAGCTCACCCCCCACCATTTCCCCTTCGTGGGCACCCTCCTCCCCAAATCCACCTGCGTCTGTGCGTGTTTCTCAGACACCACACTGGCAGATGAAGTGGCACAAGCACTTTTGCACACTGCCAATGGGGGTGTAAATGAGCACTTCTTAGAAGCTTGGGATACTCCCTCATTCAAAAGGCCACTGTCTGGTCCATAAACGTCAGGTTTGGGGAGGGCCCTGACTGGGAAATTACAATCTTAGCCGCTCAGACTGAGGAGCTACGTTGACAGTGTGATATCAGTTTGATAAATCATCTCCATAATGGAGACATGGAGAGGAAAAAGGACAGCTAATCCACCCAGATGTACAGGGTGACTATGTCTGAGGACAGAATGATGATTTTTTCCCCATTATACTCTTCTGCCTTTTTCATATTTTCTGCCAAAAGTATAAAAGTTTTTGTAACCAGAAGATGGTGCTTTAAAAAAAATAAAATCAAAGTTAAGCCAAAACAAGAGGGCTCAGTAGATCTGGAGCTTGGCGTTATGTCTGGAAACCACCGTGAAAGGCAAGAGGACCCCTGCCTAGGCCGGATGCAAAGGGTGATGATGCTGAGACAGGCCACAGGGAGGAAATGACATGTGCAGAGCACGATCTGAACCCCCAGAAGGAATGAGGGCTTATGAAAATACTGTGGAATAGGGATAGAAAATAGTAAGAGAGAGGTCCAAGCCAGACCAGCAAAGAGTCTTCAAGGGCTACGCCAACGAGTCCATGGAAACGGCAGAAGGCTGTGGGCAGGGCCAGTGGACTAAGGCGCCTTTCTCTTTAACTTTCCTCGAAATCCCCCAGTCCACCCGGAGAAAGCGCTGATGGCCCTTAAGAGCCAGAAGGAGAGCGAGTCTCGATGGTCTCATGTGCTCCTACCTGACTCAAGGGCGGCCACCGAGAGACTGCGCCCACAGCCCTGGGGCCAGATGGAAACAGCCGAGCGGAGCCCCTTCCAGTCCAGGGACTCTGGGCTTCCCTGGAAGAAGCTATTTCTCGGGATTGTTTCAGTTTTCTCTCGTACATTCTGTCTTTCAGATTTGAAAGGGGATGTTTGGAAAAGACTTTGGGAGGGCAGAGTAAGTACACGGTGGTCACGCATTCTAAGGACACGACTCTGAACATCCTCAAGTTGAAGGATGCAGGCTTGTCGTTGCACTCTGGCGTGTGGAGAAACCCCAGGAACCACTGTGAAGGTGGGAGGTCATGATAAACAGCCAGGAGAGGTGCTAATCTCTGGAAGGGCTCTTGCTGGAGCAAGCACGCCTCGCGTGGACAAGCTCTGCCCCAGTCGGGCTCCCTGGACCAAGCCCGAGGAGGACATCTGAGCGGAAGGGGGCCACTCCCCCTCCCCCGTCTCCTTGTAAACACTGGTCCTGCAGAGACCTCTTCCAGTTCAAAAACACAAGCAAACGAAGAAGAAGGGAAATGGGAAGAGAAAACAAATTCCCAGCCCTGACCTTGAAGACTTGGAGGAAGAACACAGTTGTGGGAATGACCTAGCCAGTAGTATTTCTTAGCCCTGGTTTATAGCCTGTGGCTTGGGGGAAATTATGACTACGGCTCTTCTAAAGATGCTGCAGCTTGGAAAGATAATAGCAAAGCCCTGCTTCCCATGGGAATGCCTATGCTCAGGGACCCTCCCTCACGACCAGTTAGGCCCTTCTCATTTTCTTTTTTGACTCTGAGGACCCTTGAGGACCACCTCTGTCCTCTCTCTCCCTTGCTTTTTCTTTTTCACTCCTGTATCCTGTAGCGAGCCACACCTGTCAACACTTGGACTTCAACCAAGAGCTCCCATTCTGGAAGACTCCCTCCACCCCAGGACTGTTGCCGCCCCCCAGCCCCTTCATAGGGTCTCCTTGGGCCACTTGGGGCTGACCCACCAGGAAGAGAGCCCCAGTGGCCTCAAAGACTGTCTCTTCCAGTCCCTCTCCACCTGGAGGAGTTGGGGGGTCGGGGGGTGCTCAACAGGGAAGGAGGGGTGGAGGGCCACGCCCTGTGGGAAAGATCCCAGGAGAAGGGGCTTCTCTTCCAGTCTGCGCATGTCAGAAAGTCACAGGGATTCCCAGGATGAAGGAAAGTCCCAGGACATGTAATTTACACTCTCAGTTAACTGCTGCAGAACCTCTTTTCATTAAATTCCCTAAGGGCGGCCCCTCCTCCCCAGGTAGTCTTGGCAAGGCCTCCTCCAAGAAGGGGTGGAGACGAAAGACTCATGGTGGTCCCCCAGGCCCAGACAGGACCTTAGACACTCCAGGGGCAGGGCAGGTATTTCACACTGAGGCCCAGAAGCCAATAAGAAAGTCCCCCCTTCTTTTGGAAGGTTTTCTTCCCCTCTCTCATTCTGGGCTTCCCTCTCACTCTGCATAACTCTAGGAGTAAGCAGGATCAACTGAGATACTCTGGGAGAGTCGTTCAGATTTTTTTTTTTTTTAACCAGGACTACTGCAAAAGCAATAGCCTCTTAAGTGGGCTCCCGTAAGAAACACCCGTTGGTGCACCTAAAGATGAAACAGAAGTTTCACCGAACAAGACTTAACCTATGTGCAGTTCACTCTGTTTTCTGTGGTTATTTCACATTGTCCTGACCTACTGAATTATTTCACAGCACACTCTCGGGTGGCAGTTGGCAGTTTAAGAAGTGCTGCCCTAGGAGATGGGTGTTATTTATCCCGTGCGCCCTCAGGCGCCCCCGGCAGCCTCGGCATAGGTGTCAGAAAGGACCAGGGCTAGCAGGGATTGGTGCTGGGGCTTCCCTCCTTCCCTGTTCCCCAGGGTGTGTCACAGGGAGCGCTTGAGGCCCTGGCAGAGCTGCCAGGCAAGGTGGATGAGACGCTGGAGATTTTGCTCCTGGAATCTGGACCGTAAAAAAGGCAGGGGATGAGCTGCCTCGGCAGACAGCGCGCTGTACAGATGTCATTCCAGAATCTCGTGTTTCTCCAACACTCACCCCTGCATACTTCCTGTCACTTTTTAGGTTGAGGAGGCAAAAATCTCACAGCCCCCAGGTTGGGCAATGGGTGGAAGGCCAGGCCCTGTGGGAAAGACCCCGGGAGAAGAGTAAATTTCCAAGGGACACACCCTGCTCAGAGGTACAGCCCACATGCACATCCCAGGCCAGTGTGCCCAGCAGAAGCACCCTTTCTGTTCCCTGCTGAAGAAATACTATGCATCCCAGGAGAGAATCACTCATCCCAGGAGAGTATCCGGGAGTCAGGGCTCCCGGACCCTGACTCTCAAATAAAACTGAGTTTGTCACCCACTTCCTAAGTGAATGGTATTTAGGGGTACCTGGACGCCTTTAAATTCCAGCCTAAGGAGAGTGAGACCCCGACATCTTTGCACTTTGGACATAGGAAACAAGTGATGCCCCTCCCTGCAGCACCCTCTCCTCTCTCAGGGCAAGGAGCATTGTCTGAGAGGTCCCTGTGGGGATTAAGCAGAAAGGGTGGGTGAAGCTCCTTCCCTAGCACAGACCCCTCTTCCGGCTGCATCCCTTTCTCATCACCCTGGCTTGGCCTCACCCCGCACCGCCCCCCCCCCAATGTCTAGGAATCTCTCATCCTGTCCACTGAGCTGAGTGTTCCTGGTAACATCCCTCAGGTGGCCAGCACCCTGGCGTAACCCCAACAGCTCCGAGCCCAGGAGTGCTTGCTGCATGCCAGGGTCCGATCCCACCAGAGCTGAGTTCACTGAGCGAAGTTGGGAGCCCATCCTTTCTGTCCTCTCCTCTTGCTGAGTCTCCTCTTTGGCTCCTGGACACCTGGGACCAGCCTAATTACAGGGATTTTTGTCAGCCGCCCGCCATCCTAGAACTGAATTCATTTACGTCTCCAGCTCAAGTCACTGTTAGACTTTCCCCCAAGTTCTTAACAACCACCATCGCTCCAAGCATCTACAGAATGCTCACCACACCACACTCAAGCCCCCAGGAAGCCTCCAAAGATGAGACAAATTCCCAACCCTCAAAGACGAGACAGATTTTCCCAGCACTCAAGGAGCTTACAATGCCACTGGGAAGACACGGTGAGCGTTGAAACCATGGACAAGACAGTCCAAGCAATACAAGAAGCTGCCCACAAGTGCCCAAGAGGAGGACCGACAGTGAGAGTAGAGCAGGGTGCCTCTGCAACTGCGCTTTCAAAGGCGGTGGTAGAAACGTGCAAGCCCAAGAATAATCAGAGACCTCCTCCCGCTGAGGCCGGAGCTGGAGGATTTGCGTAAGAAAGTTAATGGGATGGGGGGCTGCGGTGCAGGCAGAAGGAACATGAGGACGTGGGGTCAGCCAAGCTAAAGGCCTCTCGTGAGGCAGGCAGTCAGGATGCACGTTGCCTTCCCCACCCCCACCCCCAGCATCACAGAAAATAGTGGCCATCCATACAGTAGCAGGAGAGCCTCTGCCATCTCCAGGGGCCCCGTGACACCATCAGCGACCTAGCGCATTTCTGGGGGCCCCATGATAACCAAGGCAAGGTCCCAGGCTCCCAGGCTCCCAGGACCACAAAGAATGGGCTTCCCCGTGCAAGCAGCCTCTCTGGATTTATTTTCTCCCTCCTCTGTGTCACTATGTCAAGTGACAAAAAAAAAAAAAAAAACAAAACTGCATTTGAAAGACGAGACCCCTCCTGTTTTTCTTCCCAGAGTCTTGTGCTTATCGTGGTCCTTGGAGCCTTTGATGGGAAAGTCCACATAGGCATGAAACTGGGGGCGCAGAGCACTTCCAGCAGCAAGATTAGTGCTCGTAGCGGGCTGGTCATTGGACAAGGAGACACAGGATCTCTTGTGAATCCCAAATCTGGCCCCTGCTTCCAGGCTTGCTACGTATATATGGCTCAGCAGCTTCTACTCCGTTTCCCAGTCACGATGTTAGGTGGGACTGGGGGGCTGCGTTCTCTGCAAAGTGGTCGGACGGGGGATGTCCCTCCTCCAGGCAGCCATGACCCCTCCACTTTTCCCTCCTCACGTGCCTGGAGGGGTGCTGACTGTGGTGGCAACCTGGGAAGCCACCTTTCAGATATGGCAGAGCCACCATCAGCCTGGGTGCCTCAGGGACTCTCTAGAGAAGAGAGCTTGCTCCCGCCTCCCCCGTGTCAATCATGTGGAGCTACCGCACTGGACTAGCATGCGAGAAAGAAATAAACGTCTTTTGTGTTGGAGCCCTCATATTTTGGGTCTATTTGTTATAGCAGTTTGGCCTACCCTAACACAACCTCAAAGACCCAAGTCTTCCTTTATCAGTCCGCTAAGTGACTAGACAAGTGATTCCTTACGAATAAGCAGGGATGTTGGCAACCTAGGGACAGAGGCAACTGGGCGGTGATATAAATGAAGGGTTACACATCCATACACTCTCTCTCGAACCTCTGGGAGGTGCCAGCCTCCGCTCGGTGCACCTCTATTTGAAGGAAGGTCTGGAAGTTTATTCTCAAAAGAGGCCTCTCATAGGGGGTTGTTTTTCATTTCCGCAACCATCTCCCTGAGAGCTTCCCCAGCTCCCGGGAAGGGGCCTGAATACAGAAGGGAGGAAGCCGCTGCCCTGGCCCTCAGAGCGGCTGCCATATCAGAGATAAGTATCAACAGTTTATTGTAGGACTCTGCCCTTTCCTTCTGCTTGACCCCACTGCATCCCGGCTCAGGGCACACATCTTGTTTGATTCTGACTGAAGCTGTTAACAGGAGTGTGTGGAGTTTTGGGGGGTGCAGGGGCTGCAGGGGCCAGAAGCAGGCATCCAGAATGCTCAGCTGGTCCTGACATTGTGACCCACGAGCGTGTTTCCAGGGGCCCTCAGAAACAACAGTCACCTTTACTGCGCTCTAAAAAAGCAATCAAATAGTGAGACCCAACCGATTACCGCCAGGCCCCTTCTGTTGACCCTGGAACACATGGACACGGCCTGCTAGGACACATTTAAAAGAGAAAATCCAAGAAATTCTACAAGGATGGGCGGGTGTGTTTCCTCTCCACGCCCAGAACGCTCCTTTGGAGGAGAATTGTGTCTTAGGAAGAAAATTGCTGTTCTCAGCCCAGCATCATCCATGACCAGTAGGGAAGCAAGCGGTGGTCGCCCAGGCTGGGAGAGACGCTCACCCTGGGTCAGCTGTTAAGACGCCCTCTAGGATGCTTCCAGGGTTTATACTTTTAAAGCAACACAGTTTTTAAAAGCATGTGTCAGCACGCCATGGAACCTGATGGGATAGCGCCCCCCTGGGCCCCGTTAAAATATCCCCCAAAATATGCCCACACCTTGGGCGACGAGGGGACCCCAGCGACCCTGCCTAACCACTTCATTTACTCACAGAGGAAGATGCCAAAGACGCAGCAACAGCTCTCCTATCGAGAGAAGGACTGCTTGCCTCGAGGAAGGCACGGAACCACCCTGCCCTCACTCGCCCGCCCCTGGCTCCGGGACTCGGGAGTTTCACGAGACCCGAGGGGCTCCCCTGTCCTCCCAGGAAGCTGTCTCCTGACGGGGGTGGGAGACGGGGGTGCGGGGTGTGGGGTGGATGGAGCACCTGCCCTCCCCGCATCAGAGTCTCCCGCGGGACTTAAGACAGAAGGGCCACCCGAGGGCCCACATCCGGATTTAGCAAGGGACAAGGCCCGTTATCCACCCCCGGAGGGTAGGGGTGAGCTGCTCTGTGATTGGCCAGCATCTCAGCATCTCGCGAGGGCCCCTAGAGGCTGGAATATGCCAGCTTAGACTTACAGTGGAGGACTTCTCCTCCTCACAGGACAGGATTGGGGGAGGCGAAATGGTTATCAGGGGCCTGGGAGGGCCCTGGTGACAGTTTCTGAGAACTCTGTGTGGCTCAGCCTACCACCCCCACCCCCACCCCATGCCTCAGCCTTGCTGAAGTCTTGGCCAAGTCTACAGAAGAGACCAAGAAATGTCTGGTGGGACTGGTCTGACTGGGGACCAAGGGGAAGGAGCTGTGTTTCACGTTTGCTTCCTCAAGCTGATGTCTAAGGCCAAGGGACCGTGAGAAGCCCCTTTGCGGAACGTGGCAGGAAAGCACAGGCGTGTTTTGGCCCTCTGTTGACCCCTGGCCCCGAGCGCAGGAGGCCACGGGACCCCGCGGGTTGCAGATGACTTGGATGGGCGGGAGGGGCCCAGCCAGCAGGCCACGCCCCCACCCTGCCGGTGACAGGCAGGGCTTACAGGGGCTCAGATTGCAATCATGCAAATATGGGGCCCATCCCATTCCTCAATCTATGTGACTGACACAAGAGAGGATGCAAATGAACACATCCAGAAGACACTTAGGGCTGGATCAAGTCCTTTCCTCAACTGCTGCCTTCTGAAGACAGCTAAACCCCAGCAGTACCAGGATCTCAGGTCACAACACGCAGCTGAATTAATTTGTATTGAGTCTGGGCCACCCAGGGAATATGCCACAGGCTGCATCTGACCGGTGCCCGGGCCACCCCCAAGGCCCCAGAGCCCTGCATTTTTCCCCCCACTCCACTGAAAGCCTGCTGGTGCCAATGCTAAGCTCTGGTTTCCCTGAAACTTGCCCCCACTACCCTCCAGTCTAAACTTGGCAAAGGGGTCCACTCAGTCCCCAAAGGCTAGGGATAGAAGCTATAGAAAATGCATACACTCTAAGCTGCGACAGACACAAGCCCTGGGAGAGCCATCCTTGATCCAGGACCAAGTCAGCCTCGTGGGGAGGGTAGGACCCTGAAGCACAGAGAGAGGGAAGTCCAGCTCCGAGAGTGAAAGATTCCTAAGGTGACACTCGAGCAGAAAAACGTGTCTGAGAATATGAAATCTAGACGGGCAGGGCTGTTTCCCTCTGTTTTGTTGGCTGGTGTGACCCACCCGCCCCCTACCCATGCTCACATTAGGGCTTGACGCATAGTAAGTGCTCAGTAAATATTTGTGAAATGAATGAATCAAGACCTGTGCAACTATGAGACTGAGGGGGGTCCCTCCCTGCCAGCCGAGCCGCCCAAAGTTACCGGAAGGGCTGGCTGGCTCACTACCTAGGAGCATCCTTCTCCCTAGAGGCCACAGGAGGCCCAGAGGAGGCAGGAGGACCTCTGACCTGGCTTCACAAGCTCAGAAGCCTGGTTTTCTTTGGTATCCAAAACTGATCAACTCCAAGGCCAAACAAATCATTAAAAAAAAAAAAAAACCCTCCTCCCAGGGGCCATTAGCATGGGCTGTAGGCATACCTCCCTAGTATCCGCACACTCCTCTCTGATCCTCTGAGGTCTGTAAGCCCTTCCAACAATCCTGACTCCTCTCTCCTCCTGGGCTGTTTCCAGGACACACGTGGAATTGACAGTAGGGTGAGGAATCACGGAATCAGGACAAGGTACATTAACAGGAGTGTCCGGGTGAGACTCATGTTACCATCTGTAGCTTCTTGGCGTGCAAGCTGGTATAAACTCTGTAGGAAAAACAAAAGCAATGGTATAAAATACACCAAAAGCTTTCGCCCTGAGGTCCCCTTTTCAGGAATCTATCCTTCGAAATGATCAGAGGAGGCAATTGTCAAAGGCTCCTGCAAGGAGGTTTTTTGGAAGAAACCACGTTCAGGTCCTGGAATAGGAGAATATTCAGATAAAAGACAGTGCATCCCTCACGAGACCCCATCCATGTCCTTGGAAACGTTGTTGAACTAAGAGGTGGCAGGAACCCCAAATTCAACCAACCCAAGCCTGTAGGGGATTTTGCAAATTGGCAGGAAGGGTGGGTTTTTGTGGAGATGACTTACATTGCAGAGAGCACGCAGCATTTGACACAAAAGAGAAAATATTGCTGTCTTTAACTTTTGTCCCCATGTCTCCTCGGGCTCCCGCCAGCCTCCCGAGCACCTGGTGGTCATCCAGACCCTCTGAACTCAGTCTCCTCACTGCCTCTCTCTTCCTCCTTATTTGATATTGGTAATAAGAGAGGCGTAAATACAACACGTCCTCTGCCAAATAAGCGACCATTGGCACAGAAGTGCGTGAGCCAAGGCAGAAGCAGACCCCTGGGTCAGAGACACACGCTGAGCATCGTAACGTAAATAGATACATGGATGGGTACAGTACATATATATGGGGAAATAATTGGAGTGAATTTGAGCAAATGTGACTGTAATTTGATTTCCACTTGGGTCTCTCACAATATTGCCTAAATTCAGGGCAAAAAAAAAAAAACAAACCAGAATACCCTACCTAAAGGCTTAGGTGGGCATCCCCTAGAAATCTGTGGGTGCCTTATATCTGCAGGCAATTTGATCCCTCCTCTCTGGCCCTCTGAGTCTGCAGGCCCACCCAGCATGCCTGACTCTTCTTCTTTCCTTCTGGTTGTTCCTATCCTGAAGTCCCTGAGAAAAATAAGGACTCAATAGCCAATGAATGAAGAGGCCAGTGTGAGAGGCTTCCCCGGGGGGCCCAACAGCGGAACCTTGCAAACCCTCCCGGGAAAGTGGGCGGGCCTCTGCCCCTGACCTGAGGCTGTCCCTCTGAGTTCTGTCTGCCCCCAAAGACCCAGGACCCAACCACCTCCCTCTGCCCGTCCCCCACCACAGCTCTGTGGAACGCTCTCCCCCCAGGGTGGGCACCTCTGAAGCTGGCCAGGAGCCCCATGGCAGGGTGGCACCGAGAAAAGTAACTTAAGACTTCCATTGGTAGAAATGGCCCATTAAGCCTTTGAAACTATCCCCTGGAGACACTTAAAAAAAAAAAAAAGCAAAAGCTAGAATATTATAAAATGGACAATCTTCTTAAAGGCATCAAAGAGATATCAAGATAGCGGGGAATTACTGGGCAGAGTCATAGAGAAGAGAACCCAGAACAGTAAACCCAGCTCTCGAAGCTGCTTTTGCCTTGAGGGCACTGGTGGATCCAGACAAATCTGCTCAGAAACTGAGCTGTGCACCCAATGGGCTTGTAGACAAAAGCCAAGGCCCAGTACCTACCAAAGCCAGGGAGCACAGCGAGCCCTCCCTCACCTCCTTTAAACCTGACCCCGAGGAAGGGCTACCCTCTGAGCTCAAGGGGGAACCAGAATGAGCCAGCCCTCCACGAGCTTGCAGCTTAGCTTCCTGTTTTCGAGTTGCTTCAGGCACCTCCGACTGTGAACTTGGATTATGGTAGTCCCGTCTGTCATGGCCCGCAGCAGAGAAGTCTTCTCCAGCCGTCATCCTAAGCCTCTAACTTTTCCTACAAAGAGAGAGCCATCCTGGAACTCCTTCCCCATCAGGAAATGCTGGTGGGTCCCGCTGCCTAGAGACTCACAGGAGTCATCTGTCAGGGATGCTAAAATGTCTGAGCCTGGGGGCAGACCCAAACCTGACGCCCTCCCCTCGCTGTGCCCTTTTCTGGGATGAAACTGGATCTAGATGCCTTGCATATTCTCTAGGAAATCGCTGGATAACTCCTGGAGGGCTCGTCCTGCCCGAGTGACAGCTGGAAGAATCCAAATCGGAACCATCAGCACCCACCCCCTCTTCTCCCACATTTCTCTTTGCCAGGAGTCCTGAGGCTCTCTCAGGAGCAGGGTAGCCCTGTCCTTGGAGAAAGGATGTCTGACGCTGGGAAATCAGGCTCTTTGGCAGGAAAGTAGCCCCCGTGATGGTCTCTGGACACAGCCCACCTCATAGCCATTCCTCCTGAGCCTCCCTCTGCATCATCCCTCCTCCAACCAGAGTCCCCTTCTGTCCCTTCAAGTTCCATTCAGAGCTGGCTGACCTGTGCACCATTACCCCTTAGCGCTTTCTGCAGGATGGCAGGATTTGTAGCTGCTGGTACCTGTCTTTTGCTTAGCATAAATTTCACGGCAGCGGAAGTTGAGTCTGTCTTGTTCGCCTGGGTGTTCCCAGTTCCTAGAACAGTGCCTGGCAGAGTAGGGTGAATGAATGAAATCACAGCATCTCCCATGAGCCCAGAGCCTCGGGACAGCCAGTGATATACTGACTGCAGTGACTACTGCAGTGATGTACTCCCCTCTTCCTTTACAAATACTGGGGGACCCTCCTCCTAGCTCACTTCATGTACCTCTTCTTTCATCTCCTCCTTTTGCATGAGACTTCTCGGGTGAGTGGATCGCAGCTGGACTTTCAGAGTACTGTCAAAGTGAAATGCTGGTCGACACCATCCTTCACTCTACAACTATGTCCAAGGTCACTGACCGCCAGATCCTCATACTCAGTCATTGTCACTATCAAAAGTGATCACTGCTCCCCCGACCAAGTGCCCAGGCTTGGCACACACACACACATACACACACAAAGCATTCCAGTCCACAGCCACCCAGAAGCTAGAGCATCATAAGGGAGAGGCTGACCAGTGAGCGCTGGCTGGCCTTGCGGTTCTATCCACAAGTACGTGGGGGCAACGTCGGAGAAACAGCCCCTTTTGAGACAAAGAGTGCTGTTTGCTTGGGGCAGAGGCAGCAAGGAAGGGTATGATCAGGACTCATGGAAGGAGGTGAGGTTCCCCAGAGCCTGAGGGAGACCATCCCAAGGCTCAGCGAAGAGGGTGGACTAACTGCCCCCAGCAAGCAGGGGGAGGGCCAATGCTTTTGACTGAGGGGAAGGGATGGGAGAGGAGCATACAGAGTCAAGAGAGGGTGGGCGAAGAGAGGGGTGTCGGCAAGACTCCATGCGAGGCTGGACACTGACCGGGGGCCCAGGGGACACTCCAGTGGCAAGAGGAAAGAAGGTTTAAAAGCAGCAAACGTCTGAAGCCCCCTTGTAGAAGTGTGTGCTGCACGTGCCTGTGACCCACAGGGTCAGCCCTCCCCAGAACACCCGCCCCCGTTCCTCCGGAAAGTCAAAGCACTGCCCCTGAATATTGGATATGAAGCAGCCTTCATGTCATCCCACACCCAGGGTGACCTGGTAAATAAATACAGCAGATGTGCAGAAGGCAGAAACCAGGAGGCCCAAATGACCCCATGGTCTCAAGCCTGCAGGTGACCGAGGACAGCATGCAAAGGGCGTTGGCCTCTGAGATCCTGCTACCTTAGATGCCAACAGGGCCCGGGCACCTCGGAGAACAGACCCCTCTACAGAGTGCCACCACAGCCATCACCCAGCACGGTGGGTGATGTCACCACGGAGAAGCAGACTTTGAACTGGATCTGAACTGGAAAGGGACGGTGTGTGGCTCATCCAGGAACCACTGAGAAGGTTGGCTGGATGCAAACAAAAGGGCTGGGCAGGAGACTGGTTGGGCAGGGTTGGGGGGGGGCGGGCGGGGAGGGGGGAACGGAGGGCCAGGAGGGGCCGGGAGAGGCTGTGAAGAGCCTCCTGGGCTGAGTTAAAGAGTTTGGACTTTTAATCTGTTGGCAACAGGGAGCTGCTTGGGTCCACTGCCCTCCCTGTGAAGAAGGTGGGCAGAGCACAGGGGCACCCAGGGGCTGAAAGACCAGTTAGGAAACTAGCTAGGAGTTTAGGGTCCCCGGAGGAGGGGCCCGGACCGGAGCAGGGGCTGTGGGTGGGAAGCATGGTGGTGGGGGAAAACTTAGGATGCCCGGAGAAGCGACAGGACCGGTGAGCCACCAGGTGGGGCGGGGAGGGCAGAGGAGGAGAACAGACATTGAGTCAAAGATGACTCGGCTGACGTCAGGGCCTGGGAAGGTAAGGGGGCGCCCAGGGGACCCCAGAGAGAGGCCAGTGGGGCTCTGGGGAGCCAGCTGGGAGATGCACCTGATGAGTTCACGGTCGGGAAGAGAGAGATTGATGGGGGGCGGTGGTGCTTCGGGAGGCTCAAGCTTTTCTCAGGAGCACTCTTGCTGGTGGCCTTCTCAAGGGCTTGGAGGTGGTGTGCCACCTTGCTCCTAAGAGCGACGTCTCATTGGATGAAGATGTGTGCCACCCCAAATGGCCCCATCCACGTCCCCCTCTCCTGTTCGCAGCAGTTGCATGGAGCCCGAGCTAGGCAGCTCCTCCCCTCCGCCAGCGGGTCCTCCTGGGAGTCAGGCCCAGGGATCCCTGCCCTGCTGTCTTCCCCCATGCCTGCTCAGAATCGGCACAGCCATCCATCCACCTGCATGGTTCTCTTGCGCCCCTTCAGACCCATGCAGCACCGGGTGCTGGCGGGGCACGTGTGGCTCAGTGCCCCTGAGACCTGACCTGTCATCAGGGACTTAACAGGGCCCTGGACTCCAGGGAGGACCCAGGCCGCTGCCTCCAGATGACCTGGCCTGCGGGACCAGGTGAGCCCTGCAGCAGGAGGCTGGCTTTTCCTGGTGGGCGAGACACCCTCTCTGAATTGGAGCTTTTCACCTGTAGGTTCTGAGAAGGAAACTCTGTAGTACTTTTTGAAGTTTTTTTTGTTTTTGTTTTTTCCCCCCTGTTCACCAGGAAGAGCCCAGACATACAGGAGCATTGACAACCAACCTTCCACTCGGACTAGTTTTAACCCTTCCTTAGACATCAGGGCCATCTTACCAGGCACCCAGGAACCTGGAAACGCTGATCCTCCAAGCAGGATGGTCCTCCTGCGCATGGGGAGGGACCTGCCGCCCCTCCAAGTGCCCGCTCTCCCTCCAAGGCACGTCGGGCAAGCCCCTGCCGGCTTTCTGGCCTCCAGTATCTGGAAGGAGGGACCATGGGCGACCCTCCAGCCGGGACATCGGGAGCCGAGTGGGGGGTGAGCATCGTGGTAACGAAGGGCTGCGGTGGAAGACGGGCCAAGGCCTGGGGGGCCAGAACTCGGGAAGGCCCCGGGGCGGTGGCATCGGGCGGGAAGCAGGGAGCCCGCCTTCTAGCTCTCCGGGATGAGGCCTCGCCCGGGAGCTTGTTGGAAATGCAGAGTCCCAAGCCACAGGCCTGCTCTTTGAGGGCCCACGTGATGAGCTCCGGCGAGTCCATCCTCAGGAGGCTCCTCAGTACCAGGAGACATGCAGCCGACCTCGCCGCAGCAGAAGCTGAGGTCGGCCCGGGTGGGGCGGGGGCAAAGTGTGGGGGTGTCGAGGTGCCCCCACTGGCCGCGGTGCTGTTTGGGCTGGCCAGGTGAGGTTCAAGGGCTTTCAGACTCTTGAGTCTTGGCGACTGACCGCCTTCGGGAACGCCCTGACGGTGGTCTCCCGAGGGGGCACCGGGTTGCCAATCTGAGGTGTGTTTTTGTGGGTGTATGTTTTTATAGGGAGGTCCGAATCCACCCCCAGCCGCGCGGGCAGTCGCCACAGCCTCTCCAGTCCCAGGGTGCGGGGACAGCCCCCAACACCCCTGCTGCCCCCGGCGGGGCACGGAGAGCCGCGAGGCGAGGCCGAGAAGGCAGCGGCCTCCGGCTGGGTCTTGCTTAGGGTTCTGGGTACAGACGCTTCGGGCTGGGCGGGAACTTACCCCCCGTGGGGGAAAGGGCTGAAGCTCCCGCCGACTCCGGAGCCCGAGTCTCCTCAAGTGTGGACTGACAGTGCTGGACTCCGATACCCCAACCTGAACCCCCGCCCTACACTTCCCAGCGTCGTCTCGCTCCGCGGCGCTCCATCCCAGGGTGTGGACTTTGGGGTCGGTTCCGTCCAGGCCCTAGGACCTCGCCCCAAGGATGACCATCAGCACCGCAGAGGTAAACTGCAAAACTTTCAACAGAAACCTCTGATGCTGAACGTAGTAGTGCGCAACTGAGGCGACATTCCATGTCGGTGATGCCGAGATCTTAGGACAGACATCTGAGAACACGTAAGACTGAATCCTGACCTCCCTCGACGGCCGCTTCCAGGACCCGGCAGGGGGCGCCAGTGCTCCGGAACCCACCCTGAGCCTCGGGACCACCGGGGACACGTGCAGAGGCCACGCCCAGGGCGGTGGTGGGAAGCCGGGTAGGGCTCTGATGAGTCTGCTGCACGCAGGTCGGGAGCCAGGGCAGCAGGTGCCCTTTGTGAGCGCCACTCAGTGACACACGGACGGTCCCTGAGCTGCTCGACCAGGGTGCAGACAGCCGAGGGTCAGAACCACATACGGCGGGGCCTGGGCAGGAGAAGCGGTGATGCTAGGCGGGGATGAGCCAAGCTCCGCATTCAGGTCGACCTCATCCTTCCCCAGACTCCAGGCTGAAATACCAGAAGGGGCCTAAAAGGGAGGAAAGAGGAGGAGGAGGAAAAGAAACTAGCCATAGTCTGAGCTCTCCTTGGGGTGCAGTTCAGACCCCAGGGGCCTCACTCCTTGGGCTTGGCCAAGGGGCCCTTCCTGTCCTCTCTTTGGTGGGTATCAGTTAGAGATGGGGTCCTTCGGTGGTGCAGTTCTCCAAGATACAATGCCAAGTCTCTTTTTAAAAGTGTTAAATATTTGTGGAGATGGGGAAATGCTCATAACGGTAAGTGAAAAAATGAGGTCCTATGACCCAGATGTGTAGAGAAGTTGAAAAGGCATAGAAGTGTAAGCAGAGCTGGCTCCTTCACTTGTCAAGGCTTCTGAGGCTCCTATCCACCCCCATCATCCCTGCCACACCCTTGTCACCCTGCCATCCCTCTAGGTCACTGTGTCTGGTCTTCCCTTCAGACTCAACTTCCTGAGCCTTCCAGTTAACACAGAGCCCTGCATAAGTGGGTATTCACTAAATGTTTGCAAATGATAAATGCAGATAAATGACCCAAGGAAGGGAGAAAGGAAGGAAGGGAGGGAGAGAAGGGGAAAACTCTGAAATGCCATTCCAAGTTATCTGATAACTTGTCTTCTTTATAATTAACTATCTTCCAAAATGTCCCCCATAAAAACATTGCTTTTATAATAAATTCACTTTTAATCAAAATTTGCTTTTTAAATCAGTCTGAAATGTTTTTATCATAACTTCCAGTCCTATTTTTTAAGTGAATCCAGAAGATACCAGACTAGATTGTGTCTCTACAGCATCCACACCTTTAAGATCTGATGCTGGACATGTGATGGGGCTTCCGTAGTGGATCAGATAAAGCCTGGTAAAGAATCTGCCTGCAATGCAGGAAGCCCCAGGTTCAACCCCCTGGGTCAGGCAGACCCCCTGGAGAAGGGCATGGCAACCCACTCCAGTATTCATGCCTGGAGAATTCCACAGGCAGAGGACCTTGGTGGGCTAGAGTCCATAGGGTCACAAAAAGTTGAACTGATGGACTAACACTTGGAATTTCATGCACTTGTGGAAGAATGTGATCTTCTTCCTGGGTCTTCGGGATCGGGGTACCCCCATTTAAGGATACCTAAACTTCCACCGAGGGAGGAAAGCAGAGATGCTTTTGGACATGGGCCCCTTTCACCATGAAGTCGGCCACTCTGAAGTGCCCAGGAAAAGGACAAAAAGAGGGAAGAAGACAACCTACCAGGTCTGATGTTCCCTCCAGCCCAGCTTTGCTTTTCCAAGGCCCAACTCACTCTGCTTTTAAGAAACAGAACTTATCTTCATGGAGGAGGGGCTGGATAATGCAGGTAATAGCAGGGTCCCCCATAGCTTCCTCTCCCCACCCCACCCTCCCTTCTCCCCACTGCCTGGGACCCCACTCCCCCCAGTTCCAGTCGACACAAAGGCCGGCCTGCCTACCTCACCTTGCCGCCTCTCCACTAGCGAGGGGTGCACAGTGGACAAAGGGGGGCAGCGTGCCGTGCCCCTGGAATTTTTTTCTAAACTCCCAGGACCAGGGATCTACCCATGGTCCCCCATCTCTGCCCCTCCCAGCCTCAGGCCTGCCTCTCTGATCACAGGAAGGCACCCTACTGGACTCCCAGCTCAGAAAACATCCAAGGCAATGCACACAGTTCGCGCCAGAAAGGTTTTTATTTAAGAGCCTGTGGTGCCAGAGCTCTGGCATCCGGAAGGGTCATCCTTGGGGGCTGCCTCTGCCAGGCCCAGTGGCAAGCACCTGGCGTTTACATGTCAGGCAGAAGAACCAGCTTCTCCGAGGATGGAAAGGCAAGTGGAAGCCGTGGCTCCAGTTCGAAGGTTCTGAGGGCACACAGCTCCCAGGTGCCCTGGCCCACTGAGTCACCTCCCGTGAGGACACGGTGGATGGCAGAGACAAAGTCGGCCCAGCCCTCCAGCAAACAGGGCAGAGAAAGGGAAAAGGGAGGCCAGCAAAAGCAGTGCGCTCACAGGAGGCGCCAAGGGGCAGCAGGCCTCCACCTTCAGGCTGGCTGTCCCTGAGCATCGTCCTCTACAGCTGGCGAGTCAGCCTGGCAGGCCCAGTGGGGCTTGGGAGCCAGGAGACCCCAAAGCAGGGCAGCCCTCTTCTCAGGAAACTGAAGAATTTGAATAGAGGCGGCAAGCTGGAAAAAGCTGGAGCTTTTCATCCCAAGCGGCAGAGCAATCAATACAAAGGGAAGTATGGGAGCCCTGCAGAACGCCAGCAAAGAGGGGACAGAAGAGTTCACAAATACTCTTCCAGGAAGAGCAGGGTCCCGGCACCCCGAGGCACTGCCCGGAGACTTTCGCCAGAAGGATACTGGGAGATGGCAGGCCTCTAGCGTCCCAAGAAGTCAGCCCGAGGCCCCGCTTCCAGAAGCCGGCAAGCGTTGGGCGCTTGAGCTGTGGGACAACCCGCCGCCCAGACTCCCAGCCCCACCTGCGGGAGGGGCCCTCCTGCACTCGGCACCTGCATCCAGGTGGGCTCCTGGACCAACAGCAAACACAGTCCCTGGCAGGGGGTTTTTTATCAGCCAACCAGATCACCATTCAAATTATCACAGTGAATTTTTTGTTTTAATTCCATTTCTAAGACCAACAACGTAGAACGGTGACAGGCAACAGATATTACTAACTGAAGACAGGTGAGCACTTTCTCTTCTCTCTGGGGATGGAGAAATTATCTCACGTGTATACACACACACACACACACACACACACACTCACAGCAAACACAGGTAGAGGTCTCTCCCTGATATTCAGAATTCTTTGTGAGCTAGCCATGGCCAATTCTGCTAAACCCTTTGGGAAAAAGAAAGAAAAGGAACCACAAGGACTTGTTTACACCTGCTACAAGCTGAGCAGCTCTACGCCCCACACTCTAAAACCTGGATGCAGCCACCACCAATGAAAAGCCAGCGCTCCCATAGCTGATCAGGAGAGCGGACTGTCAGAAACCTTTAGGTCCTTGGTCACTTCTGATCTCTCTCACTTTTGTCGACAGAGTTACTTTAAAATTATTTTTAAAATCAGCCTGTTTCTACCCCTCAGCAAGGCAAAAGCCCTCTAGGGGAGAAAAGGAAGGGGTGACGTTTGAAAGGGGCATGTGGAGGGTGGTGTCTCCTGCAGTGACACACAGAGCTGATGGTGTGCACGCACACACACACCGGAGTGTGCCGGAGTTGCACAAATAATGTTTGTTTTGGTTTCAACACCTCGGATGGGACAGCTTCCAGATCCTTAACACCCCGAGCCTCAGCTGACCAGCTTGCCACAGGACGCCAACACGCTGGTGAACAGGTTTTACCTAAAAGAAGAGGAAGAACAAGTCAGTGGCCTCTGGCAGAGCTGTGCACCCACTGCGACCCCTCCCTGACCACAGCCATCCCCCAGGCCACATTATCACTGTCACCGTGGCAGGGCGGATGGCACCCTTCTCTAGCCCCTCCAGCAGCACCTCCTGAGCTGCACCCCCACCTCTCTTCCCATCACACTGAAAAGCCGTCTTTCCAGTTCTTGAAAGCTCCACCCTCCTCAACCCCAGGACCTTTGAATGAGCTGCCTGCAATGCCCACCCACTCCTCCAGGTAATGCCTTCCCTTCGCTCGGCTCCCAGCTCAGCATCCTTTCCTAGGTCCCCACACAGGCCTCTGTACACAATCTCTTTTCTTGTAACCCTCCTTCCTAGCACTCCTGCGGGTATTTACACCAGGGCTTGGAGAAGGAATTGGCAACCCACTCCAGTATTCTTGCCTGGAAAATCCCACAGACAGAGGAGCCTGGTAGGCTACAGTCCATGGGATCGAAAAGAGTTGGACACGACTGAGCGACTTCACTCACTCACTCAGCAAGCTCTCCCTGTTTAGAAGTCCAGAGAATACTAAATATTTTTTACTTTTCAGGTCCTTTAGTTTTTGTGGCAGCGGCTCAACCTAACTGCTAGAAATGCTTGGCATGACTGAGTTTCAATAAAACCTTATTTGTGGATGCCGAGGTTTGAATTGCATTTAAGTTTTACATGTCATGAAACGTTATTCTTCTTTTGATTCTTTTTCAACCGTCAAAACTGTAAAAATCATTCTTGGCTTGGGAATCGTAAAAAAAAACAGACAGTGGGCCAGATTTGGTCTGGGGGCAGTAAGCTGCTGGCCCCTGGCTTATGGATTATGACCTGTGGTTTATGTAATAATCTGATTCATGTCTGTCTCTCACTTAAACTGGGAGCTCCCTGCAGATGAGATGCTTGTCTGAGCTTGTTCACCTTTAAACGCCAGCACCAAGCACAGCATCAGACAATTGTAGGGGGTGCAAGAGATATTTGTGCAATGATCAAGGAAAGTTGAAAGACTAAATCTATTCAAGACATCATCCAAAGACTTACAAGAGGAGGAAAAATCTGAGAGGTATCCATCTATTAATGTTTAAAAGTGGACATTATATAATCTGGGCTTCCCAGGTGGCTCAGCGGTAAAGAATCCACCTGCCAATGCAGGAGACATGGGTTCAATCCCTGGGTCGGGAAGATCCTCTGGAGAAGGAAATGGCAACCACTCCAGTATCCTTATCTGGGAAATGCCATGGACAGAGGAGCCTGGGAGGCTACAGTCCATGGGGCCGCAAAAGAGTCAGACATAGCTGAACAATGATAAAATCACACGGAAAAATAGTAAGGACTTAATAGAACTTATAACAAACTTATAACAAACTTTTCCACGTGATGTTGCTGCTGTTCAGATGCTAGGTTGTATCTGACTCTTTGCGACCCCGTGGACTGCAGCACACCAGGCTCCCCTGTCCTTCACAGTCTCCCAGAGTTGGCTCAGACTCATGTCCATTGAGTCAGTGATGCCATCCAACCATCTCATCTTCCGTCACCCTCTTCTCCTCCTGCCTTCAATCTTTCCCAGCATCAAGGTCTTTTCCAGTGAGTTGGCTCTTCGAATCAGGTGGCCGATATTCTGGAGCTTCAGCTTCAGCATCAGTCCTTCCAATGAATATTCAGGCTTTATTTCCTTTAGGATTGACTGGTTTGATCTCCTTGTTGTCCAAGGGACCCTCAAGAGTCTTCTCCAGCAGCATAACTCGAAAGCCTCAATTCTTCAGCACTCAGCCTTCTTTATGATCCAACTCTCATATCTGTACATGAGTTCTAGAAAAACCACAGCTTTGATGTTATATGATCCCAAATATAAATATCAGGTAGCTAATTACTGAAAGATATGGACATCTTATTTTTAGGAAATGCACACTTTATTTGGGGGGAAAGGGACATGATACATGTAACTTATTTCAAATGGTTCAGAAAAAAAATAATCTGAACACACAAAGCCACCATAAGGCAAATGAGGCAAAATATTAAAATAGGAAAATCTAGATAAAGTGTATCTGGGTGTTCCCTATTTGTTTTGCAACATTTTTTTAACTTTGAAATTATTTCCAATTAAAAAAAATGGGGGTATCCTTGTATTGTCCACTAGGGTCCCCTACTCAACAGAGTAGAGAAGAGAAAGATAAATCCCCATGGCCACGTCCACACTGTGAAGGCTGGCTTTCTGAGATCACCCACATGCCCTCTTCTCTGGGTTGGGGAGTGGGCAGCGCACTCCCACTGACTGACATCCACAATCTGCAGAGCTGAGGCACTCACCCCCACTCTCTAGACGCAGCCTGAGGACCTGCCAGCAGCCCTGACCCCACCATCGGGCTCTCCACTGCATCCGGCTGCAAGTTCAGTGCTGAGCGTGAAGGGCAGGGGCCAGGACACTGGAGACAGAGCAGCAAAGGTTTCCGAAAACGAGAATCGGACCAGAGTAAAGGGACCCAATTCCCAAGAGCTATCCCCGAGCAGACGTGTGTGTGAACAGAAGCACACGCTAGTGAGCCTGCTGAATCTGGAAAAAGCAGACCGTCAGCTCTCGCAGAGATGTGAACTTTACATACCGCCAACGCGCTGAAAATTCCCTTTCACTGGCATCCCCAAATTGCCATTTAGTTGAACTGCATCTTCCAGATGCCCTGAGGGCCCACCCCCCGATTCTCTGATGGGTTCTCCGCCTGCACCCCATCCCCCGCCACATACACGGCGTGCAGCTGGTGACATCCCTTGCGTTTACAGGGATAAACACCCACGTATGCACACACAGAGAGCCGGTGGAGCTGGATCAAGAGTGAGGGGAGCCCACGAGGAATCAAGCACATCTGATTCCTCAGGCTCCCTCTTCAGCGGAACTAAACCTCGGGGGCTGCTCCCGGACAAAGGAAACAGACCCACTCGCCCACCCCAGGGGGAGTTCTGGGGGCGTATACCAGCACCCTGGAGGTCACCAGCTCTGGATCTCAAGTCTGAGTGCTGTGCTCAGCTGTCCTTCAGACTCCAGTGCTACCAGGACTGGGGAAGTTCTGGGGAAATCCAACATGGGGATTGGGGTGAGGAGGCTGGCTGTAAAGTCCCCGCTCTCTTCTTTTTACCCCGCTGTTTCCCTGAGGCCATGAACTTTGGAGCGCTTTCCTGGGGAGGGTCCTAGGTTCACAGCTATAGGTCACCTGGTTAGCTCTGCATGCTTAAGTTGCTTCCGTTGTGCCCGACTCTTTGTGACTCAAGCTCCTCCGTCCACAGGATTCTCCAGGCAAGAATACCAAAGTGGGTTGCCATGCCCTCTTCCAGGGGATCTTCCCGACCCAGGGATCGAACCTGTGTCTCTCATGTCTCCTGCATGGGCAGGTGGGTTCCTTCTGGTTGGCGCCACCTGGTTAGTCCCACATCTGCTCAAACCTGCACCTGTCAACATGCCATTATTTCTTCCTCCAACGCCCTCACACTCCCCGCTGCCCATTAATCAGCTCCAGGCTCACTCCCTGGTCCTTCCTAATGCCCTGTAAGCTTCATCTCCACTGGGAAGAGGTGCCAGGGAGACGAGCCCCGCCGCTCCCCCCACCCCCGGCAGCCCACAGAGCCCTGTGAGACCAGGTCCTCTTGTGAGAGTCTGTGTTTCTGCCATCTCACCATCTCAGCCCAGAACCTGCGCTCACGGTGACCTGGGCACACGCAGAAGGTGATGAGCAGAGATTTCCAGGAGGACTCCCTGGGTCCTTTCCCTCCCCTCCTCCAGAGCAGCCAAACCACTGCTGACATGCTTGCTTTGTCATTAAGGCCAACCAGCAAGGGGGTCCGTTCTGACCCCGTCCCCACCCTCCCTGGAGACCCCAGGTGAAGTGAAGGCATGTTTAGGCACCATGAGCTATGTTTACTCCCTTCAGATTTGTAACAATCCTGCATGACAAAGCTGGGTTACAGCCATCCCAGAAAAGGAGGGACACTCCCCAGCCTGCTCTGTCCCATGCTTCACGGGAAGCTCATCTGTGGGTACAAAGAGCCATCAACAGGCGAGCAGCTATCTGGGGACAGGATGCCTCAGAAAGATGGCACAGCAGCCACGGGAATAAACGATGGAGAAGCCGAGGGGGGAGGCCGGGCTACACCTATGAGTGCAGAGACGGGCAGACGGGAGGACCCCACCACCCCATGCCAGGGAACCCGGGCAGTTCCCCTGCTTTCATCCCACCGCGCCGACCACAGGAAAGAACAACCCAACAACGTGGCAAGTTTCTACAAAAGCTCTGCTGGTTAGGATTATGTGTGTCCTTGCCCTTTTGCCCCTTTTTATGATTGATTCTCACACAGCACTGGAAACTGTACATGTACGTAAGCAGGGCACTAAATCAAATTCACTTAAACATGGATGGGCCTAGAGATATCGTACGAGGTGAAGTAAGTTAGAAAGAGAAAGACACATACCACAGGATATCACTCAGAAGTGGAATCGAAGAAAATAATACAAACGAGTTTATATACAAAACAGAAACTGATCCACAGACACAGAAAACAAACTTACGGTTATCTAAAGGGAAAGGGAGGAGGGAAAAATCAGGAGTCTGGGATTAACACACGCACACTGCTGCTGCTGCTGCTGCTGCTGCTAAGTCGCTTCAGTCGTGTCCGACTCTGTGAGACCCCAGAGACGGCGGCCCACCAGGCTTCCCGTCCCTGGGATTCTCCAGGCAAGAACACTGGAGTGGGTTGCCATGTCCTTCTCCAATGCATGAAAGTGGAAAGTGAAAGTGAAGTCGCTCAGTCGTGTCCGACTCTTAGCGACCCCATGGACTGCAGCCTACCAGGCTCCTCCGTCCATGGGATTCTCCAGGCAAGAGTACTGGAATGGGGTGCCACTTCCTTCTACTATATATAAAACAGGGATTCCCAGGGGGCACTAGTGGTAAAGAATCCACCTGCCAGTGCAGCAGACGTAAGAGATGTGGGTTCGATCCCTGGGTCAACAGAAGATCCCCTGGAGAAGGAAATGGCAACTCACTCCAGTATTCTTGCCTGGAAAACCCCATGGGCAGAGGAGCCTGGGGGGCTACCGTCCATGGGGTCGCAAAGAGTCAGACAGAACTGAGCACGAAGGTATATATAAAATAGATAACCAACAAGGATCTGCTGTACAGCACAGGGGACTATACTCAGGTTTTGTAATAACCTGTAAGGGAAAAGAACCTGAAACAGAAGAGATATATGTATAACTTAATCACTTTGGCTGTACACCTGAAACTAACACAACATTGTAAATCAACCACACGTCAATTGAAAAAAAGAGAGTCACTGAGCAGTAAATTTTCATCACCACACAAATTCCTGTTTCCACAGTCTCCCTTCTCATAGACATAAAACTCAACTAGTTTTACGGGGCACAATACCTTAGCTGAGAACTGCCCCCAGAATGCCAGTATTGCAATTCAAAGAAACAAAAATGCCTCAGGAGACACTCCTCTACATATAACACGTAAGCTCAGCATTCTGCAAGCAAGAGGGCTGGCAGAGAGTTAGCCAGACTGCTTTGGGGGTGGCCTCTGAGGTTGTTTCAGGTCCAGGTAGGATGCTCTGGGGGAATCCACCTGCCAATGCAGGAGGCGCATGTTTGATTCCTGAGTCAGGAAGATCCCCTGGAGAAGGAAATGGCAGCCCACTCCAGTATGCTTGCCTGGAAAACCCCATGGGCAGAGGAGCCTGCTGGGCTACAGTCCATGGGGTTGCAAGAGTCGACATGACTGAGAGACTCAACAACAACAGCAAGGCTGCTCCAGCACCCTTGGGGAGGCTGCCGGTCCTCCTCCCAGGCCCCAGCAGCTCAGGGTACCCACTGCCTCTGCAGCTGTCCCCACGCTGAGACTCCAACAGCCTCACTCCTCATCCTCAGGAGATGACGGCTAGTGGGGCGAGCCAATGGCCTTTCCCAGCTCAAGAATTCTAGAAGTCACTGCCCTGAGGGCGCTTAGCAGGGGCTTAGCTTTGATACTGCCCTAGGTTGGCCATGGGGACTCAGGTCCCGGACCTCAGTCTAGGATAAGCAAATCAAATCTGTTTTCTCCCTCTCCTACCACAGCCTCCAGGGGCCTCTGGCTGCAAACAGCCACTGAACGCGTTTTGTTCCAAAGATAAGATGATGCTAGGCACAGCCCCCAGAGGTGCAGGGGACATCTCGTGCGTTTCTAATTATATTCCCTTCAGTAGCCCTATCCAGGAAAGGGTGGGTGGCAGGCATCTCTGGAACGCACATCGGCACTCCCACGGGGCACATCTTTTCCAGACTTAAAACGCAGAGGAACTGAACCCTCCCTCCCGGCCCCAGGGAACCAGTCTGGCAGGAGCCGTGTGTTCTCCAAGCAGAGCGCCTTTGGGCTGCGCTGGTCACAGCTGCTGGTGCCGCCTACCAGATGGAGAAAGAGTAGCATCCGCCTCGCCCCTGGGGTCGCCCAGAGGATGTCACAAAAGGCCTCAGTAATAAACCGGGGAGGTACAGAGGCCCATAGCATCAGCCACCGTATTCACGAGGCCAACCAAGCTCAAATGCACGCAACCAGGATGCAAATGCCTTTTGAAATAAGGAACCACTTCAAAACCCCGGGGTTCTCTGCACTCCACGATGCCATCGTTTCTCTCTTCCAATTAGCCTTTTAAGGACAGAGTTGGAAACTCATTTCCACAGACGCTCTTCCCTCCCCACACACGCACGCACGTGTGCTTAGTCGCTCAGTCGTGTCTGACTCTTCGCAACCCCATGGACTGTAGCCCACCAAGCTCCTCTGTCTCTGGAATTCTCCAGGCAAGAAGACTGGAGTGGGTAGCTATTTCCTTCTCCAGGGGCTCTTCCTGACCCTGGGGTTGAACCTGTGTCTCTTAAGTCTCCTGCACTGGCAGGCGGATTCTATACCACTGAAGCCCCTTTCAGCCTCCCCACACCTGGCCCTAAACAGCGGGGTTCTAACCTCACACATTGTAACATCTCAGTGCCGTGGGAGCCTGGGAGGAGGGCTGCCCACGGAAGCCTGGCCCTGTCTGCCTTCTCTCCGCCCCACTTCTTGCCTGGCTGATGCTCACGGGCTCCAAGTGAGGAGATGTTATCCGAGCCACAAGTGTGATACAAGGCAGGGTACCACCTTACCACCCGAGGGCCAGAAACACGACTTTCCTCTTTGCACTCATTGATAAAACCAACTAAGGTCATGATTCAGCCACATCCGATTTAAATGTAGTCTGTAAACGCATGTAAGAATTAAAGATTTTAAAATTTTAAAAATAAAAAACTAAAAAAAAATAATAATAATAAAAATAAATTTAAAAATAAATAAATAAATTTTAATAAATAAATAAATAAATAAATGTAGTCTGTTTCCCAGCGGGAACCAAAAACTTTGGCTGAGTTCTGTCTAAACAGGAAAGATGAGGACCACTGAGCAGACCGTCACATGTAGACGGAGAAGGTCTCGAAAACACTAAAGCCGACACAAAACCGGTCTTAAAATCCTTGCTCTTTCAAACGCGTTGACCTGAAAAGTGGTTTGTGACATGCCGCTCAGGTGGAAAACCGTTCCAAAGCTGTGTGTGTAACATGGTCCTATTTCTGTTAAAAAAAAAAAAAAGAGGATTCCACAGGTACGAACTCACACACACTCTAGTGGTTATCATTAAGTGGTGAGATTAAATGTAATTTTACTTTTCCTTTTTTTAAATCTGTAATCGCCATACCATACACTACACCTGTAATAAGAAAAGCTATGACCCAGTCTTTGTCTTCTTCAGTGACCAAGGGTCTTTGAGCCCCAGGACTAGAGGGGTCTTCTGTCGGGTGACTCAGCCCCAAGTTCACTCACATCCTCACACATGGCACCAGCTTCTCACAGGAACCACTTGAAGTCCATCGTCCTTTGCAACAAACAGGGAGGCAGGGTAGCGCCTGGCACTGATAAGGAGAGCCTGAGGGAGGCAGCTGAAGTAGACAAGATTACTGAATAAATGCTAACATCAAGGCCGCTGAAAATAAAGGAGCTAAATAGCCAATGGACAAAGTTAGAAAAAAAAAAGAACAGAATGCACTCAAAGAAAGCTTAAGGAAGAGAAGCAGAAATCAACTGAAATCGAAAAAGATAATTTAATAGAAAGGATCAAAGAAATCAAAAGTTGGTTCTTTGTACAGTTGGATAAAATTAAATGTACAGCAAAACTGATCAAGAAAAAGGAGAAAAGGCAAACAAGCAATATTATTATTGGAGAAGGCAATGGCACCCACTCCAGTGCTCTTGCCTGGAAAATCCCATGGACGGAGGAGCCTGGCAGGCTGCAGTCCATGGGGTCACAAAGAGTCGGACACAACTGAGCGACTTCACTTTCAAGCAATATTAAGAATGCAAAGGGGACATTCCCTGGTGGTGCAGTGGCTGAGACTCCATGCTCCCAACACAGAGGGCCCGGGTTCGATCCCTGGTCAGAGAACGAGATCCCACGAGCTGCAAATGAAGATGATGCGTGCCACAACTAAAACCTGGCAGAGTCAAGTAAACAAAGACTTTAAAACACAGCAGTGAGAAAGAGTGAAAGGAGACCATGACTGCACATAGGACAAAGGATAAAAAGACGATGAAAAGAGAGCGTTGTGAGTAACCTTAGACGATACATTTGAAAACACGGATGACAAGGACAAAATCTCAGAAAAATAAAACCCATCAAAACTGCCCCAAGAACAGGACCTCCCGGTGGTCCAGTGGCTAAGACTCTGTACTCCCAATCCAGGGGCCCGGGTTCTGTCCCTGTTCAGGGAACTACATCCTACATGCCCCAAGTAAAGATCCTGCATGCCCCAACGAGACTGGGCACAGCCAAATAAATAAATAAATATTTTGTAAAAGCCAAAAAACTGCCCCAAGAAGAAACAAAGACTAAAAATAGTCCTGTAACTATTCAAAGAATTAGACATCAATAGTGTTTTCCAGTCTTCAAACAAAAAAGCATCAGGGCCCAGACAGTTTTAGCAAATTCTACTAAACATTTAGAAACAAATAATTCTAATCTGATACTATCTCAGAGAAAAGGAAAATACGGAACTGCCTCAATTTGTTTTATGAAGCTAGTAAAACTTCTACCAAAGCCTGACAGTTCAGCTCAGTCACTGAGTCGAGTCCATGGACTGCAGCACACCAGGCTTCGCTGTCCATCGTCAACTCCCGGCGCTTGCTCAAACTCATGTCCATTGAGTCAGTGATGCCATCCAACCATCTCATCCTCTGTCATCTTCTCCTCCAACCTTCAGTTTTTCTCAGCATCAGGGTCTTTTCCAATGAATCAGTTCTTCTCATCAAGTGGCCAAAGTATTGGAGCTTCAGCATCAGTCCTTCCAATGAATATTCAGGACCGATTTCCTTTATGATTGACTGGTTTGATCTCCTTGTAGTCCAAGGGACTCTCAAGAGTCTTCTCCAACACCACAGTTCAAAAGCGTCAGTTCTTTCATGCTCAGCTTTCTTTATAGTCCAGCTCTCACATCCATAATGACTACTGGAAAAACCATGTAATGCAGGCGTAAGTGGTTTAGCCACTAAGTCATGTCTGACGCGTGGGACCCCATGGACTATAGCCAGCCAAGCTCCTCTGTCCATGAGATTCTCTAGACAAGAATGCTGGAATGGGTTGCCATTTCCTCCTCCAGGATTCTTCCCGACCCAGGGATCGAACCTGGGTCTCCTGCACTGCAGGCAGATTCTTTACTGACTGAGCTACAAAGGAAGCACCATAGCTTTGACTAGGTGGACTTTTGCTGACAAAGTAATGTCTTTGCTTTTTAATATGCTGGCTAGGTTGGTCATAGCTTTTCTTCCAAGGAGCAAGTGTCTTTTAATTTCAGGGCTGTAGTCACCATCTACAGTGATTTTGGAGCCCCACAAAATAAAGTCTCTCACTGTTTCCATTGTTTCCCCACTTATTTGCCATGAAATGTTGGGACCAGACAGATGCCATGATCTTTGTTTTCTGAATGTTGAGTTTTAAGCCAACTTTTTCACTCTCCTCTTTCACTTTCATCAAGAAGCTCTTTAGTTCTTCTTCGCTTTCTGCCATAAGGGTGGTATCATCTGCGAATCTGAGGTTATTGATATTTCTCCCAGCAATCTTGATTCCAGCTTGTGCTTCTTCCAGCCCAGCGTTTCTCATGATGTACTCTGCATATAAGTTAAATAAGCAGGGTGACAATATATAGCCTTGACATACACCTTTTCCTATTTGGAAACAGTCTGTTGTTCCATGTCCAGTTCTAACTGTTGCTTCTTGACCTGCACACACATTTCTCAGGAGGCAGGTCAGGTGGTTCGGTATTTTCATCTCTTGAAGAATCTTCCATAGTTTGTTGTGATCCACACAGTCCAAGGCTTTGGTGTGGTCAATAAACCAGAAGTATATGTTTTTCTGTAACTCTCTTGTTTTTCTATGATCCAACAGATGTTGGCAGTTTGATCTCGGGTTCCTCTGCCTTTTCCAAAACCAGCTTGAACATCTGGAAGTCCATGGTTCACACACTGTTGAAGCCTGGCTTGGAGAATTTTGAGCATTACTCTGCTAGAGTGTAAGACGAGTGCCATTGTGCGGTAGTTTGAACATTCTTCGGCATTACCCTTCTTTGGGCAAAGCCTGACAAGGATATGACAAAATAGGAAAATTACAAACCAATCTCAGCCTCTAAGAGAAACAAGAAAGTCCCAAGCAAAATATCAGCAAACTGAAGGTAGCAATGTGAATAAAACCATGACCAGGACCAAACTCCTTTTGTCTCAGGAATGCAAAACTGATTTAATTTTAGGGTGAAAAAATAAATAATTATAAGTTCACCACCTTAACAGATTAAAGGAAAAAGTATCATATTCTCAATAGAGCTAAGAAATACATTTAATAAAATCAACATTAGCAAACTGTGAATAGAGGGAAGCTTCTTGGAAAAAAATCTACAAACCCTATATGGTTTGTATAGCAAACACTGCTGTTGTGTCAATACTGAAAGCACACCCGTTAAGGTCAAGAATAAGACCGGATGCCTATTACCATCACTTCTATTTAACAAAGACTTAGAGACCAAGAAGGCTTTTTTTTTTTTTTTAAAAAAAAAAAGGGTAAAATGATGAAGGACTTGAGGGAAAGGGAGGCACTCCTATTAGTCTCACGTGATATATAGATATAGAAATCTCAAAAGAATCCACAGTTACACACTAGAATTCATAGGAGTTTAATGAGGCTGCTGGACATTTTTAAAATCACTCTTTTTAAAAAATCAACTGTATTTCTAGACACCATGAACAAAAAGTAAGAAAGCGATACTTTTAAAAAGGAAGCTCAGATTGAGGTCATGAATCGTGTGGCAGCGGCTTGCAGAGGTACTTGTCTTTGAAGCTGTCCCCAAAGTGACAGCAGAGAGAAGCCTGCAGCCCCAGAAGCAGAAACGCAGGCATGGATGCTGATCCGGCGGGACACGGGAGTCATTACAGTAGATGGTTGGGGATGAAAGACTGATAGGAATGGACTTGCTGGGTCCCGACTTTCTGCCCAGAATCAGGGTGGAGGAGAGGCTCAGAGGCGCCTGGGGGACCTTAAGTGATTCCTGTATTAAAAATCACCACGGGTGAAAGGGCCCCATGCTACTGCTGTGTGACTTAGAGAACGGGGCCGGAGCGGGGGGTCGGGGGGCGTTACTACAGCTACCAAACAGCACACTCCAGAGCGTGGCCACAGACCAGGGAGCAGACTCAGATTCTCAAACAGCAGAAGTGTTGTCTGCTACCTTAACACCTACCAGGTGGTTCCATGCAATCATCTGCCTAAGCGTCCACTGACAGACAAATCAATAAAGTGTGGTATACACACACACACACACAAGTGGAACACTCCTCAGCACCAAACAGAAAGGAATCCTGCCATTTACAAGGCCACAGACGGACCATGAGGGCACCACGTTTGGTGAAGCAAGTCAGACTGAGAAAGACACTGTGTGATCTCACTTATATGTGGAATTCAGAAAAACCAAACTCATAGAAAAGGAGATGAGATCTGCAGTTATCAGAGTCAGGGCCCTGGGGACGGGAGAACTGGGCAAAGGGGGTAAAAAGGGTTCAAGCTCCCAGGTGGGAGATGAAGACATCCTGGGAAGGCAATGCGCAATGCGATGACCCCAGGTAACACTGCTGCACGGCGGACCTGAGAGCTGCCTGGAAAGTGGATCCCAGAAGTTCTCATCACAAGGAAAAAAAATGGCTAACTATGTGCGGTGCTAGATGTCAACTGAACTTACTGTGGCAATCATTTCCCAATACGTGTATGCCGTATGTCCTCCTTCAACTTGTACAGTGCTGTATGTCAACCGACAGCGCAGGAAAGTGGAGCAATGCCAACACAGCCCTGATTGTTCCTAGGAAAGGAACTTGCTCCATTGTCTGAAGCACTGAGATTCACTGGGGAAGGCTCTTGGTCTGACAGTGGGTTCAGTACGTTCCTCCTCCTCATGCCATCGGACACGACTTCCACCCAGCCGTGTTCAGACCACAGTAATACTTATATCCACACCCTCTTCCCACCTATACTCAGGAACAAGCCTACAGTTAGGACTGTCCAGACAGACTACTATATTTCTTTACTCAGGCTTTTCTTATGCAGTCAGACCTGGGGCTACAACAAAAATCACTCCATCCATAGCAGCCCCCAAGGAGTCAGCTCAGACACCAAATACAAATGAAATCCTATTCCATGGCTCAGAATCAAAACAGTTCGTGATCCACTAAAGCCATCCAGGGCTCCCTATTGTATAATAACCCCAGCAGGCCTGCAAGATGCAGCCAAGCCTTTCCATTGTGACTCAATGAAGACAGCGTTGTCTTCACATTTCATTTTATTTCTGTGACTTGCAATAAAATCAGTATAACCACTTCTTATGTATATGGTATTCTGCAGTACAGATGCATATTAGTAATTGTTTTGATTCTTCTCAAAGGGGGCTGTTATTTACCTAAAATGCAAACCATCATTAATGGTTTGTTCCTCTATATATAACAAACCCATGTCTTAATGTTGTGCATTCTCCATGAAATTTATGTGTGATTCATTAACAACTCTTTTTCTAATATCAGTATGTACGTGAACACAATAGTACATTTTTTTCAGACATGAGTATAAATAAAATAGCATTTGAAAGTAAAAAATATATGTACCAGAATGTAAAACACCTTGGAATATATCTAGCAAAAATTCATAATACATTAATGGAGAAGTTTTTGAAAGACATTTCTTAAAATACCTAAATCAATGGGAAGTCATTCCACACTCATGGATGAGCAGAACGTAAAAGGGCCTGATTCTCTTTATTTTTTCTTATTGAGGTATAGTTGATATACAGCATTATGTAAGTTACAGGTATGCAATATAATGATTCAAACTTTTTGAAGGAAAAACGTTTAAAGATTATACGCCATTTATGGTATTATAAAGTACTGGCTATATCCCCGTGTGGTGCAATATATCTCTGCGGCTACCTTTATACCTAGTAGGCTGTACTTCTGAATCCCCGACCCCCATCTTGCCCCTCCCGTTGCCCTCTCCTCACTGGTAACCACTAGTTTGTTCTCTGTATGTGTGAGTCTGCCTCTTTTTATTTTGTTATATTCACTACTTTGCTGTATTTGTTAATTCCACACATACGCGATATCACATCATATGTCTTTCTCTGTCCGATGTACTCCACCTAGTACAAAGGGCTGATTCTCTTTAAATCAATCTACAGGGTCAACACAGCTCTCATCAAAATCCCAAACACTTCTTTCTCGAATCTAACTCATTTACAGCCAAGTACACCCAACGTCGTGCTAGAAAAGGACAATTCAGGAGAGATATGGACGACCTATATTTGCTCCCTGGAAGAAAGACTATGACCAAGCTAGACAGCATATTAAAAAGCAGAGACATTACTTTACTGACAAAGGTCCATCTAGTCAAAGCTATGGTTTTTCCAGTAGTCACCTATGGTTGTGAGAGTTGGACCATAAAGAAAGCTGAGCACTGAAGAATTGATGCTTTTGAACTGTGGTGTTGGAGAGGACTCTTAAGAGTCCCTTGGACTGCAAGGAGATCAAACCAGTCAATCCTAAATCAGTCCTGAATATTCATTGGAAGGACTGATGCTAAAGCTTAAGCTCCAATACTTTGGCCACCTGATGCGAAGAGCTGACTCATTGGAAAAGACCCTGATGCTGGGAAAGATTGAAGGCAGGAGGAGAAGGGGACGACAGAGGATGAGATGGTTGGATGGCATCACTGACTCGATGGACATGAGTTTGAGCAAGCTCCGGGAGTTGGCAATGGACAGGGAGGCCTGGGGTGCTACTGTCCATGAGGTCACAAAGAGTCAGACAGGACTGAGGGACTGAACTGAACCGACTGACTTTCTCAGTCATGGGAAATCTGTGTGCAATGTGACTCTTATGGGTCAACCTGGCTGGGTGACACGGTTCCCAAATATTCAGTAGTCTGGGTGTATCCGGGAGGGTGTTCTTGCTGAGATTAACAATTGTCTGGGTCGATTCAGTAAAGCAGATTGCCCTCCCCAGCGTGGGTAGCTCTCATCCAACCTGTTGGAGGCCTGAACAGCACAAAAGGCAGCATAAGGGAGATTTGCTCTGTGCCTGTTTTGAGCCAAGGCACTGGTCTTCCCCTGCACTCCCGCTGGAACTCACACCGTGGGCTCTCCTGGTTCCCAGGCCTTCAGACCTGGACCTTTGTAACAAGCCTCTCCCTGTATACACATACCCTACTGATTCTGTTTCTCTACAGAACCCTGTGGGGGAGGGTGGAATCTCCAGATTGGGCCCAGCCTGTATTCAGGTCTCACTTTTGCCACTAAGACCTGAGACCTTGGCCAACCCAGGGCCCCTCTCTGGGTTTCCACGCCCTCATCTCTAAACTACATTCGCCAAGACCTCCCTGGCAGTCCAGTGTTGGGACGGCCATTTTCCAGGGATACAGGTCTGATCACTGGTTGGCGAGCTGGGATCCCACATGGCTCAGGGCAGTGAGGCCCACACATTCTAGCCACTGAGCCTGGGTGCTCTGGAGCCCATGAGCCATGGAGAGCCCGTGTGCCCCCACTATAGAGTCCACACCCACACTCATATGCCGCAGCGAAGGCCAAAGACAGCCATAAATAAATAAATAAACTCCAGTCACCCCAGCTTTCACACTGAGAATCCCACAGACCCAAACGCAGTACACCCCAAAAGGAGCCAAAACCCAAAAGACAGTCCTGAAGTCACACAGTCATTCTGACCTTTCCACAGGCAACCTTAAAAGAAACACACCTGCCTTTGGAACTCAGAAGTCAGTTCCATCCAAGGAGTAGCCCCCACCCCACATGCTCCATTACCAGCTAAGCAAGCCTGAAAGAGCAGTTTCCATTCATGTGCTTGGCGTGAGGCACAGGAGGCTGCGTGCACCAGATCCCTGCCAGCCTGTGCTCAGGAAGCTCATGGTCTGAAATCCAGCCCCCCTTTTGCTTCTGTAAAGCTGGCTCCTCCCAGTGAGGGAGTCCCGGGTTCAACCCCTGGGTCGGGAAGATCCCCCAGAGAAGGAAACAGCAACCCACTCCAGGATTCTTGCCTGGAGAATCCCATGGACAGAGGAGCCTGGTGGGCTACAGCCCATGGGGTTGCAAAGAGTTGGACACAACTGAGCGGATAACACTTTCACTTTCACCCTAAAGTGTCAGCATCTGGAAAGAGCTGAGAAGACCCATTTCCCTGCTGGCTTCCTGGGTGCTGTGCATTCCCAGAAGGGATCAGAGCACTTCTCCCCACATACACAGAACGCTCCAAGGTCAAAGACAGCCAGAAAACAAGATTATACTCCTGGGCACTCAGTGTCTTCCAAGGTGGACCCCCCCACCTTCCTGAGTCTGGGAGCCCAGGAGGAGGCCACTGTCCCCACCCAGCCTCTGTGGTCGTCTAGTCGCTCAGTCGTGTCCACCTCCTTGTGACCCCGAGGACTGTCGCCCGCCAGGCTCCTCTGTCCCTGGGATTTCCCAGGCATGAATACTGGAGTGGGTTGCCATGTCCCTCTCCAGGGGATCTTCCCGACCCAGAGATCAAACTTGCATCTCTTGCTTGGCAAGTGGCTTCTTTCACCACCAAGCCACCAGGAAAGCCCCCCGGTACCTGTATTTGATGTCAAATACTGTGGAGTCCTCGTCCTCATCATCCTCTTCGTTCAGCGGGGCCATTTCCACTCGCTCAGCGGGAGTGGTGATGATGTCATACTTGCGGGTCTTCTTCAGCCTCTTCCCGGACCTGGACGAGGGGAAGCACATGCCTGAGACCAGGGCGATGCCCACTGAAGTCAGCCACGCTGCCACCCCCAGCCCAGCTCCCAGGAGATCTGGCAAAACCCCACCCAGCTCCTTCACTTCTGGCCACGGGACCTCGGGCGGGATCCTGACCTCAGCATCCCTCGTTGGTCCTCACCCACAAAGCAAAGATGTGCCCTGAGCGCTGTGAAGCCCAGGGATCAGGCTCCATAACACCCAAACGCAAGATTTTCAAAAGGAAAAGTAAGGCAAAAAAAACCCACGACGAGCCAAAGATCAGAATGTCCACCGTGGATGGAGCTCAGCCACTCCCTGGGCCAGGCCTGAGGCACCTCGTCCCCGCATCCCCCGGCCCCTCACCCTTGCCCCAGCCCTGCTGTGCCGCAGGTCACTGCTCCAAGCACAGGCATCACCGCCTGGCACCACTGTGTGCGCTGCCCCACGGGCCGGCCCAGTGAATCAGAACCCAGGCTGGGCCGCTTTCTACCTGTGTGATCACAGGCAAGTCAGTCAATCTCCCAAGGCCTCAGCGTCCTCATAAAGAAAATGGGCTGAGGACAGGCCAGGGAGGATGAAGTGAGACGAGACATTCAGTCAGCCCAGGCAGCAGGCTCTTGGCAAAAAGGGCTGCTAGTGAAAAGAATCAACAGAGAGGGACTTCCTTCGGGGTCCAGTGGCCAAAACTCTGCGCTCTCTGTGCAGGGGACGGGGTTCAATCCCTGGTAGGGAAGCTAGAGCCCGCATGCCCCAGCTGAAACATCCTGTGTGCCGCAACCAATACCTGAAACAGCCAAATAAATAAATTTTTAAAAAAGAATCAACAAAAAGGAGTTAAACGGCCTACGGCCTCTCTCATATGACAAGGACTTGGACAAATGAGTATAGTTTCTGTCACAAGGATTTACGAGCATCGGGAGCTGTGACCCTAGGCTTTTACCTCTGGGACGGTAGACGTCCACTAAGGGCCGCCAGGAAACCGCTGAGCAAGCCTGCCTTCCGGTCTCCAGTGTCAGACCTCTACGAAGCATGCAGCATTGACCAGGCCACACTGAGAGTTTATGATGCCACAGGGAACAATACTGTTTTACGACTACTGATGCTCTATGCATTTATTTCTCCACTATTTTGAACTTTTTCCCAAATGCCTTGTATCCTCTGATGTTCCTCTTTTGAAAAAAAATTTTTGAAACTGTCTGTGAGAAACCAGTCAAAGCACCACCACCCCCAAATCACAAATAGGGCACTGAAGAATCATATTCTCTAAACATACTTCCCACAGGCCGTAAGCCGTACCTGCATGGAGACCATGTCAAAGACACATGTGGGGTCTCTCTGTCCCCAGCACACGAAATGCCTCAGGAAGTTTGCAAAAGAGTGAAAACAGAAGTTCACCTTCAAGTAAGAATTTCTTAGGAACAGCAACTTGCTCTTTTCTTGAAGAAAGAAAGTATAAGTCTCTCAGTTGTGTCCAGCTCTTTGCGACCCCATGGACTGTAGCCCGCAAGGCTCCTCTGTCCATGAAATTTTCCAGGCAAGAAGACTGGAGTGGGTTGCCATGCCCTCCTCCAGGGGATCTTCCCAACTCAGAGATCAAACTACGGTCTCCAGCATCGCAGGCAGATTCTTCACTGTCTGAGCCACCAGGGAAGCCCAAGGAAGCTCTTTTCTTGCCTAGTATTCATCAAAAACATGATCTGTGAAAGGATTATTTACATAGAAAATATATATATTTATCTACACCTTTGACATAAAGCAACCTACAGAGCCTATAGTATTTGCTGCCCGTGGTTCTCTGTGTAGAGACTTTGGGGCATCAGGTATACAGCCTGACAACCCCCTAGCCTCATTACAAAGCAATCTGTCATTCTGCTTCCATCACAAGCACCGTGTGTGTGTGTGTGTGTGTGCGTGTGTGTGTGTGTGTGTGTGTGTGAAACCACATGGATTTCAAGCACGATGCAGCAAGGTGCAAACGCCAAGCCAGGTGGTTAAGACGTAAGAGGGGCACAGCCAGCGGCCTCCCCAGGGCCACAGGACAGCAGTATTTTGGAAGCAGGTTTGTGTGGGAGCTTAAATGCTAACGTGATAAACCCCGCTAGTCCAGATTCTTGCCATCAAGATTCTTGTTTTCCCTCCACCTCCCGGCAATGGAATAAAATAGATCTTTTGTTCTGCCTCAGAGGACTTACAAACCCTGACCAATTTAATCTCCAATGCTGGATGGAGACATTCAAGCCCAGAAATGGCTCCATACACCACAGGCAACCCACGACAAAGCCACAAGGAAAACCATCCACCCCCGAGCCCTCTAGACCAGGGTCAAGCCCCGAAAGTACACTGACCCAAACACCACACCTTTCTCAGGAAGTCTCCTATCTCCGCCCTGATGAATCACAGCTGTTCAGGGGAACACCTGACTTTGGAAAGGACTTGCCCTTCTGTTAGCTGTGCCCAGTGCCAGGGATGCCCACTGGGCACACACACCTGCACGAGCATCTGGAACACTAGAACAGGAGACGGCCTGTGGACCCAAGGGCTCAAGAAGGCTCCTATAGATGCCCAAAGAGACTGGCACCCAGATGATTTCTGGATGAAGTCACCACTGTTGGTAACCATCTCTCAAACATCACGAGGCTTAGAGCATGCAAAATCTGGACTGTACGCCTCAGGCTGCCCTTGGAACCTGAAACCTCACTAAGTCACTGGTTCTGGAGCAGGACTGACTGCTGACCCGGGGAAAAGATTCTGGGGGCTCTGACTTCAGCCTTGCTTCACGGGAACGAATCCCCATCACCCACAGAATCACCTTCCTTCTTCCTGACTGCTTATACAGTCTTTCGATGAGAAAATTAACCTACTGAGCTTAACATAGACCCGTAAACACCTACCCCTGGGAGAAGCTAGGACACAGCCCAGCCTCTAGAACACCATGGCCTACTTGCTTTAACACCAGCCATTCCAAACCAGGTCACCTGAAAAGATAATTTAAACCTCAAGATTACACCAAAGGTGTGACAGTTAATTTTATGCATTGACTTGACTGGGCCACAGGGTACCCCAACATTTGCTTAAGCACTATTTCTGGATGTGTCTGAGAGAGCGATTGTGGTTGAGATTAACCCCGGAATCGGTAGACTGAGCAAAGCATATCGCCCTCCCCAGTGCAGGTGGGCCTCACCCAATGAGTCAAAGGCCTGAGTAGACAAGAAGGACTGACCTCACACAAGGAGGAGAGAATGCCTCTACCTGGGGGCTGGGACACCATTTTTGTTTTTCTGCCTTCAGAACTGAAATCTTAGCTCTTCTTAGATTTCTGGCCTGTATATGTACACACACATACACAACACACACGCACTCATTCTTGGTTCCATTTCTCTGGAGAACCCCATCTAACAATCCTCTGCAGGAACCCTCATGCATACATCAAACACCAGTTCTGAAACAATGGAGACACTGCATTTCCAACAAATCTCTGAGACACAACACCCTTCACAAAAGGGGAGTAATTCCTGCTGTTTTGCTACGGGGTCTGTTACTAAGGGGAAACCAGTATTTGGGAGAGGTTGAAAGAGGCTCAGCTTCATCTGTGGCAGAAGCCGTGAAGCTGGCAGGGCCGCACTGGAGGGAAACCCCTGCATACAACTAGACTGGGCCAGGATGGGGTGGGGCAGGGGTGGCTCGTGTGTTTCTCAGATTGAAAGGTGAGCTCTTTCTTTACCGTGTGGGAGTCAGAAGCAGGGAAGTGCAGGAACAAGGTCAGTCGGCATTTCCTGCAGACCCTCTGACTCCTGAGCCTCGCTGGACTGGAGTCAGAGAATGGAGTCATCCTGCCTTGGGGAGGAAGATGTGAGACAAGGGGGAAACAGACTCACTGGGAGCGCATACAAGTGCGCCGAGGCCTGCTGTCTCTTCAGAATGCTCTAACACAGCCACCCCCAACCTTTTTGGCACCAGGGACCAACTTCATGGAAGACAATTTTTCCAGGGAAGTGGGGAGGAGCAAAGTAGTTTTGATTCACCCACTGCTCACTTCTTGCTATGCAACCATGTCCCTAACAGGCACGAGCCAGTTAGGGTTGGGGACCTCTGGTCTAAGTTATCTTTTCCCTAAGAGTTGAGCTCCTCCTGAGTGCCAGCTAACCAATTAACACTAAGATCACATGCAAGACATAAATCATCCTATAAGGCAATGGGCTTCCCATGTGATGCCAGGGGTAAAGAACCTGTCTGCCAATGCAGGTTAGACACAAGAGACACGGGTTCAGTCCCTGGACTGGAGGATCCTCTGGAGGAGGGCACAGCAACCCACTCCAGTATTCTTGCCTGGAGAATCCCAAGGACAGAAGAGGCTGGTGGGCTACAGTCCACAGGGTCACACAGAGTTGGACACGACTGAAGGGACCTAACACGCACACACGTGAGGCAGCACTGTTACCTCTGTGTTACAGACGAGGACACCAAGGCTCAGGGAGGTCGACGTCTCTAGGACCGAGGACCGTGGGCTGCCCCAGCACAAACCTCCCTGGACGTCACCTTGAACCACCTCGTGCTGGCCAAGAGGAAGGCTCCAGTTCTCCGCTCACTCTTTCTGCAAGCTCACCCCACACTCCATTAGAGTCCGCCTCCACTTAACTTTAACACCAGGGAACTCTCTGCCCTTGGTATACATTTTTCTGGAACTTGCTGCTTAACACAGCTCACACAGTCCTATTTCAAAGCAATCGGGGCTGACTGCTCATAATAAACGCTTTCTAATAGTGACTCCTGGACACGAGTTGGTTTGGGACAGGCCAGCCTCCGTCTCCTCCCTCCTTAGGGCATCTGTATCCTTTGTGAACCCCTTTGCCCCATGGTCCCTAGGGGAAGAGGAGGCCTGACCACTGGCCACACCCCCAGTTCCAGGAGTGGACCTGGGACTTAAGTCTGAGTCAAAATCAGTGTATTGCCACCCCGAGGCCCTGACTGGGAGGCTGGGGGGAGTATGTGACTAATCAGAGCCAGTGACCTTTGCTGGGCAGGCAGCAAAGAGGCAGGGAATCACCCAGGTGAGAGCCACCTCGCCACCTTCTAGAGACGGAAAATATCCTTTTCTGGTAAGCGGTCTCTGAGGTGACCTCTAAAAATGGTTCGCCATTCACCTGACCCAAAAAACCCCCATAAAATCATGCAAACCAAGAGGTTCGAATCTTCGCGTTCACTTTAAGAACACCCGTGAAACTGCCCAGGCCATGAAGGGTATGCATATCTGGAAAACCACCATGAATGTGACGGGTGTCACTTCAAAGGCGCAATGCATGCCATTCCAGTGTTACAACACGGGAGTCGGCAGGTGCGCACGGGCCAAACAATGGGGCTGGACGCAGGGTCGCTGGTCCAAAGAGAGTGCTGAATTTTGACAGCACAAGCTCAGAAATGCAGAGAGTGGTGCTGAATTTACAGGTTTAGATGTAGATTCTCTGATCACGGAGCAGGTCCAGGCGAACCAAGCCCTCAAGATGCAGAGCAGGACTTACAGAGCTCAGGGTCGGATCAAGCTGAGCTTTCCCTGCCACACGGAGAGGATCCGCACTGCAAAAAGAACAGATTGTCCCTAAACCAGAAAAGGAGGTCATACAGGAGAAAAAAGATACCCTGGAAGAAACTCAAGAAATAAAAACAGCCCAGGAATAAATGCCACCCCCCAAAAAAAAATGCAAATAAAAGTTTTTTTTTTGTTTTTTGTTTTTTAAAGAAAGGAATGGAAAATAAACCAACACGGTAGAGGAGACTGGAAGGAAAGACCCTGCTCCAGATCGCCTATGATGCCAGCTCTCCTCGACACCAACAAACTACCCTCATTGTCAACAAAGCCTGTCCAGCCAGGGCTTTCGGTCACACACAAACAAGGAGCTCTGACCGTCAGTGGGTCTCAAAGGAACGCAAGCACGGCTGTGAGGATAAACACCATCTTCTGATTCTCCCACATTCTAACAACAAACCTTCCACACGTAAGTAGAATTTTCCCATTTCATCAAACCCTTTAAAACCCCAGGACCTTTGTTCTGGTCCTAGAGGCAAAGAACCACACATATGAAGGGTCTTGGTGACGATGCTGTCCAAGTTTCCATTCAGGGCCTACCAGTCAACTGGTTTTCCAAGACAACCAACGGCCCCTTCCCACAGGGCTGCTCACCAGCATCCTGGTCTGAGGAAAGGGCGAAAGGGACGTGGCTACAGGGAATCTGAAACTCCCCAAGGGTCCCCAGGGGGCAGGGGGCAGCCTCTGGGATACAGCTTGAGAAGGAACATCTGGTTCTAGACAGAGGCCCGAGTCAGAGTCAGACTTGGGCTCCTATCCTGGTGTCTCTAGTTACGGATCTGCTTCCTCTGGGCCTGGGGGCACCAGCAGGGAGTGGGGAAAATGAGCAGGAGGGCAGCTTGCCACAACTGCCACAGCACCCCCTGCCCAACAAGGGGGGGATTCAGGGAACAGGGAGGGAAATGAGCAGTGATGCGGCTGGCCCATCCTCAACAGCACACCTCCCCGTGGCCGTCGTTTTTCTCTTCTGGTGCCAGGTCCCGCTAAACCAGGAGCCTCCACAGAGAGACAGCGAACGGTGGTTTTAAACAAACTGCCTGTATTGAGCTTCACGGGACCCAGCAAGCCCAGAGAAGTTATAGAAGAGACAAAGGACCCTTCCACTGGGGCCAAAACACACATTTTTAACAAGACAGAGGAGAAGTCCCAATTCCTTTCCTCTGAAATGTAATCCTACAGCCAGAGGGTTTGTTTACTCAAAGGCTCGCTGGACAGCTGCTCAGAAGCTGGTCTCCCCATGCGCCCTGGAGGCTGGGGCGCGAGGGGAGCCCAGAGGACCCACGTGGACAGGGGCCTGCTCGCCCCAGCCTCCCCTGCGAAGACACACAGAACAATGCAAAGCCGGAAGGGCTCGTTTGCTGTCAGAAGTTCAATCTGGGGGCACAGCAATCAGATCCATAGGCCGAGCATCCAGGGCCTTGACTCCACCTCAGTCCTTCCAACTCCTCTGTCTGGGAGCCTCCAGCCAAGTCCTCACCTTGAACCTGAATTTCGTATCCACGTTGACCACCTGCCAAGCGCCGCTGGGGTTCCAGGAGCGGACCTCACCATGGCGAGGGGTGGGAGGGAGGCAGGGAGTGAGCTCACATTTCCTTCTGGAACGATATTCTACCATTGACCGAGGTGACGGCGCACAGCTCTGTGAATGTACTACAAAAGCACGATCTGGGCACTTTGAATAGGTGAACTGCAAGGCAGGTGACATCTTACGAAGCTGTCATTAAAAACAGACAGGGACTTCCCTGGTGGTTCTGTGGTTAAGAATCTGCCTTGCAGTGTAGGGGATGCAGGTTCAATCCCTGGTTGGGGAACTAAGATCCCACGTACCTCGAGACAACTAAAGCCCCTGCTCTGCAACTGCTGGGGCCCACACACTCTGGAGCCCATGTGCCACACTAGAGAGGCCCTCACGGCCAAAACGTCCTGCAGGACCCAAGGAAGAGCCTGTGTGCCACAGTTAAGACCTGACCAACCAACCAAATCAATAAGTATTTTTTTAAATAACAGGAAAGAGAGATATATCTGTATGCATGCATATCTACCACATTCATTCACTTCTGCATTTATAAAATCTCTCTCAAAGGGTCACAAGAAGCTGACAGCATCCGGAGAAGGAAGCTGGGTGGCCCGGGGCAGGGCTGGGAAGGGGACTGTTCACTACGCACCCTGGCTCCTCATGAATTTCAAGCCATGTGAATCTGTGAGCTATTTTTAAAATGCATAAACAAGTAAATAAAATTCAAAGGCAGTAATTCAGGTAAAGATTTAAACAGGCCAGGGGTGTACAGGCCTGCCTCTGGGGCAGGAGACCCTTTCCCTGGAGAGGTCCGTGGCCCGACCCCCAGGGCCCCATCCTACCCAGAGGCTGCCCGCCGCCTCCTGCTCACCTGCGCTGACATGAGGAGCTGAACCCAGCATCTCTGGCCTCTCCTCCACCCGCGCTGTGCCCGCTGTGAAGCCCAGTAAAGCCAACAGCTCTACGGCCCAAGGGCCGGCTTTCTGCTGAAACCACACTACTTGTTCCAAGGAACACGCCACCTTTGACATTTGGAAAATTAATAAAGAAGATGAAAACAGAATGTGTAAGGGAGAGGCCGAATCGAGCAGCTGCTGAGAGTCAGCTGCCCGCCTTCGCGCCGGGCCGAAGCTTCCGAGGCCCCGAGGACACAGGCCTTTCCTGTTTGTGACGTTTTTGGCTGCACTGGGTCTCCGCTGCAGGGCAATCACGCAGGCTTCAGTGGCCGAGGCATGTGGGCTTAGGTACACGTGGGATTTTAGTCACCGGACCAGGGATCGAACCTGCGTCAACCACAGTGGCAGGCACTCTCAACCACCGGACCCCCAGGGAAGTGCCCAACCTCCGACCTCTGCCCTACATCTTCTCCCTCAGGACACGACATAACTGAGCCTTCCCTAGACAGCCAAGAAGCTTGGAGAAAGGACACGACCCCCAAACCCACTTTCTAGCCCCACCATGGTGGAAAGAAGCAGGTGTAGGAGAGACAGCCACAACAGTGCCATGTCTCCCAAGAAGGGGCAATGGCCTGGCATCAACCCCAGGCTCAGTGGCAAACCCAAGGCTGGGGTAGTGAAAAGGGAAGTCGCTCAGTCGTGTTGACTCTTTGCAGCCCCAGGGACTGTAGCCTGCCAGGTTCCTCCATCCATGGGATTTCCCAGGCAAGAATACTGGAGTGGGTTGCCATTTCCTCCTCCAGGGGATCTTCCTGACCCAGGGATCGAACCTGGGTCTCCCACACTGCAGGTAGACTCTTTACCATCTGAGCCACCAGGGAAGGCTGGGGACTGGGGGACAATTCCCGGTCACTGGCCTCCTCCCCTTCCTGCCTGGGACACAGTCCCCAAGTTCTGCCCATCACCTTCCTTTGAAAGCAGCTTAAACTGAGCCCAGGCCCGGGGTGATCTGAATCTCACCTGGCTCCGCTCCAGAGAGGCAACTTGAGGCTCTCGGTCATATGAGACAAAAGCAGCGAGAGCTTCAGGGCCTCAAGCAGCCCAACGCTAACAGGGCTCCAGCCAAGCCCTCCAGAACACAGGTGTTCCAGAGCCTTCCGAGTACAGGAGCATCAGTGTCAGGCCCGACCCCTGACCTGGGGCCTCCCCTCCCCACCTCACCAGGCTCTCTGCTCCAGCGCCAGCACCCAGCCAAGAGGAATGACGCAAACGCCCCAGGGCCCGAAGGCACAGGAAAGCAGTGAAGCCAGGCCGGCTCGATGTAAACAAACGCGGTGACGATCAGCAGCCAACCTCCGCTTGGAGTCAAGGAGACACAAAGATAGGGTCTCGCAAACGCAGATGAGGTGGGATCGCGCCTACCCAGCTCCCCCCACCCCCGCACACCATTATTCTCACTTGTTACTGGGGCTGTGTGTTTCCATAAATACTCCCATCTGTTGAAAAAAGCAGATCTGGATATTCATGTGAAGTCCCAATTTGAAGTGTTCTCAATTATCTCAGTTGTTAAAAACACTGTGTGTTTATGTGGAATCTAAAAGAATGACACAGATTAGCTTATTTACAAAACAGAAATAAATTCACAGACTTAGAAAACAAACAGTCACCAACAGGGAATTATATTCACTACGGTAAGTCCCCTACGTGTAAACAAGTTCCATTTCAAGAGCACCTAAGTCCAAATCTGTTCATAAGTCCAACAAAGTTAGCCTCAGTACCTGACTAATACAATTGGCTATATAGCCATGTACTGAGGTAGGGTTACAATATTCTTCACACAAATAATACATCAAAAACTAACACACAAGATAAAGAAAACATCTTTACCCCTACAGTGCAGGACCTTGAAAAGCGCAGTAGTACTGCACAACAGCTGGCACTCGGGGGCTGGCACAGAGTGAACAGGCCAGAAGAGTTCATGATGGAGGAGGGAGGGGGGTGGGAGAGGGCAGAGATGAAGGGCCGTCGGCAACCGGAGACGGAGGGCAAGCAGTCATCACTCACGACTGATGTGACTAGACGTGCAAACGCACATTTGCATTTTAGAAAGTTTGCAACTTGGTTCATATATAGGGGACTTACCATACCTTGTGATAACCTATAACAGAAAAGAGTCTGGAAAAGAATATGTGTGTGTGTGTGTGTGTGTGTGTGTATAACTAAATACTTTTTTGTACACCTAAAACATTTCAAATCAACTCTAACAAAAAAACAAAAACGTTGTGCTGATCAAAACAAAGCACAAAAACATACCTGTGGGCCATCTGTCTGCAGCCTCTGACTTAGTTTCCTGACCACGGTTTAGTGGGACCTGGGTGCCACGCATGAGTGATGAAGAACAATACAGTTAAAATCATGGGCCTCGAGAGGTGGACTGATACGCATGGTCAACTGAGGTCTGGGATCTGCTCAGCAGCAGCTCCCTGACCATGAAGAGGTGCTGGTCGTCACCTGCACAGCTGAGCAGTTCCTTTCCTCTCCTGGCACCATCCCCGAGGGATTAACAAAGTGACACCATCATCAGCAGAGCCCAAAACCCACCTGGAGCCCCGAAGCCCCAGTGTTCCTGGGGCTTACACAGGACCAGAGGCAATGCAGGCCAGCGAACCCCAACCAGCTCAACGACAGCCTTGGAGTTCTTCTTCGTAACACCTCAGGGTTACGCCTCCACCCGGTCCCCTTTCCTTCCTTTGGTCCCTGAGGGACAGATCCACCTCTCGTTCGAGAAAAGAGAAGCATGGCCTGGTCTGACCTGTTTGAGGAGTCACGTGACATGCGGTAACAGCAAATGTCCCAAGACCTGCTCCTCCCTCCAGCTCCCAGGCGTGTTTGCAAAGGGTTGGGTCCACTCTGCCCACACGGGAAGTGCCAGGCAAGGGCAGTGAGGCTAAAGGCAGAGGGAGGAAGCCCCTCGGGCAGCTCTGCTGGGGCACGGGCAGCAGCATGAGGACCAGGAGGGACTCTCTGGTGGACCCAGGGAGCCCAAACACAGCCCGGAAATTCAGGGGTCGCTGTGCTCACGACACACGTCTTAAGTGACCCTCTCAGCATCCCTGTGCCCCTGCCATGTGGCAGTGGGTTGGCCCTTGCCACCACCAGCCCCGCTCAGGGCTAGCCACTTCTCAAGGGCACTCCCAACCTCTCTACCCCCGGCCGAGACATCCAGCTACGTGGCTGGCATCTCTGTGGCATTTCTGTCACACTCTTTCTCACCGAGCCTTCTCCCCTGCCAGACCACCCCTTCACCAAGGTGGGGAGGATGCTGGATCAGAAATCAGACCCCTGGGACTCCCCTGGTGGTCCAAGGACTGAGCATCTGCCTTCCAATACAGGCAACCCAGGTTCCATCCCTGGTCTGGGAACATGCCACATGCCGCGGAGCAACTAAGCCTGTGCCCGCAACGACCAAGCCCACGCGGTCTGGCGTCCACGCTCGGCAACAAGAGAAGCCATGCAGTGAGGAGCCCACACACTGCAATGAAGACCCAGCACAGCCATAAATAAATCCATAAAGAAAGGAAGAAATCAGACTCCTGTCCTTCACCAGCCTCACGGCCAGGAGCAAGACACTCCATCACTCTGCACCTTGATTTACTCATCTGCCAAACGGGATTCGGAGAGTACACTCCAAGGAATGAGGAAGCATGTCAAGTGTGTGATACAGAGCCTGGCGCACAGTAAGGGCTTAATATTAGTTGCTATTATTATTACTGTCACCATGATCCCCAAGTGATTATTTTCACGAATGCTGTCCACCGTAACACCTGCCCAGCCAGCTGGTCCTGAAGGACCCTCTGCTTCTCCTCCCACCCCGTCAGGTCCTAATCCTCCTCACTTCTCCCCACATGCCCTTCCCTGACCACTGAGTACCCCATCAAAGTCCCTGGGGCTTTGATAGGTCCTTTTGCAACTTATCAAGTACTGCTTTTGACACATGACTCCCTACAGAATTGGACTGTTTCTTACCTGCCAAGGAAAACTACACAAAGGCATCATCCCATCTCCCAAACTGAACTGGAAACTCCTCACCTTGACTGTTTCTTCCACACCGTCTAGTCTTCCAGTGAAAGTGAAAGTGTTACTCACTCAGCCGTCCAACTCTTTGAAACCCCATGGACTGTGCCTCTGTCCACGGAATTCTCCAGGCAAGAGTGGGTTGCCATTTCCTTCTCCAGCCAGTCTCATTAAACACACTGGAAGGATCTCTCCATCCACTCAGCCATCTCTCTGCTAGCTCCTTAGCTGAGCTTCAGGGAGAACCACATGACTGGTCTAAAGCCAAGCCCACCACATCTGAGCATCAGCACACCTGGGCTAGAGCCTTACTCTTCCAACAAACTCACTGAGTGAGCTTAACAAACCCTTCCCATTTCTGGGCCTCAGTTTCCTCATCTGTACTATGGGTAGAAGGAGCAAGCCCAGTGGAGCTCTGAGTGCAAAGAAACCCCACACCCAAGAGGTTACAAGCCCCTGAGGCCCTCCCGGGCCTGAGGAGCCCTGTCCAGGCTCTGCCATAGCCCCTCTTCTGCTCCACACCTGCCAACGAGAAGGGACTGCCTTCTCCCGGCACCCTAGAGATGAAGTCTGGATTCCTGGCAGATCACCTCAGATTAAATACAGATTTTTTAATAGTGAAACCATGCCAACATGATTCTAAATTCATGGTTCCAGAATTTCCCTTTGTAAATAGAACCAAAACATCAGTCATAAAACTAAAATTCCACTCACAAGCCATGAAACCTTCTCTGCTAAATCCTGGAGGGCTTCCCTCCTGAGACATTCTCCTTACATAATTTCCTGCAGACATTGACACTGGAGACCCCCACCCCACCCATACTTGTGCCCCGCCACACCTCAAGAAGAGCCTGTGTTTGCAAAGCCCCCAAACTCAATGGGTACATGGACACAAGAGCTTGTGAGCAAAGCCAGCTCATCTGGAGGGCTCAGGTTTAAATTAAAGAGGGATTTTCGTCCCTTTCCAATTTGATAGAAGAACTCAGTGGCAGGTCCTGGGGCCCCGCAGGCCTGGCAGTAAGGACAGTTATGAGGCACTCCTTCCCCAGAGAAATTCAGTAGTGGGGGGGACGGACCCTATGTGGGGTCCTCAGTGTCCAGGGAGGCTCACACAGGCTAAAGAGTCACCAGTTTCACTTCGGAAAGGCTCAGAAGCAGATGCACCTGTCTGAGGATCCTGGCCATATGGCTGAATCCTCATTTACTGGCAGAAGCAAGACCGAAAGGTTGGGCATAGTTGCGTCTGTTTTCCGGGTCATTTTTTCAATATAATAGGAGACACCTGGGTGCTCAAAGGAGAGCCAGGGACTTGATAGACCCAGTCTCACTGCAAACACCCCAACAGCCCTGAGCAGCAGGTACTTTAATTAGCACTGGGAAGCAGAAGCCCAGAAAAGCTAGGTCACCTGCTCACAGAGACAGCCAGGAGGTGCCCACCTGCACTACTGGCGTCAGGGGCTGGCACTGGTGAGCGGCTCTGTCCTGGGCACTGGAGAATGCCCACCAGCAGCCTCTCTGGCCACAAAATGCCCCCTCACCAAGTCATGACAACCAAAAACATCCCCGGAAATTGCCAGACGATTTGAATTTGGGAGATAAAATAGACATATTTGGGTCTATAGACACATTTGTTCATTTGGGGCCAAATGACCCCAAGGCAGGCAGAATCCGCCCTAGGAAAGAAACCCTGAAAGCCCTGACTCCTCCCACATGCAAAGCTTTCCAGTGTTGTGCTAGTTTCTACTCCACAGCACCGCGAGCCAGTCATGTGCACAGCTGCACCCCCTCTTTCTCTAATCTATTCTCAGGTCACCGGAGAGCAGCAAGCAGGCTTCTCGGCATGGTCTGCACTGCACGGCAGGCTCTCATCGGTGCTCTCTTCTCTGCACTATCTCTGCACTGCACGGCAGGCTCTCATCGGCGCTTTCTTCTCAGCACGGTCTACACTGCACGGCAGGCTCTCATTGGCGCTCTCTTCTCGGCACTGTCTGCACTGCACGGCAGGCTCTCATCGGTGCTGTCCTCTCGGCACTATTTCTGCACTGCACGGCAGGCTCTCATCGGCGCTCTCTTCTCGGCACTGTCTGCGCTGCACAGGAGGCTCTCATCCGCGGTCTGTTCCATTCTGCTGTTGCTGTGGTTCATCGCCCAGTAGCGTCTGGCTCTTTGGGACCCCAGGGACGGCAGCACTCCAGGTGATGACGGGGCCTCACCACCTCCCACAGTTTGCCCAAGTTCATGTCGCTTCTTTCGGGGATTCCATCCAGCCATCTCATCCTCTGATAGCCCTCTTCTCCTTCTGCCCTCACTCTTTCCCAGCATCAGGGACGTTTATACCATGTGAAAAACAGAGGCCATTATACAGAGCATCAGTGGTGTACATATGCCAGCCCCAGCCTCCCAATTCCCCCCACCTCCCTTCCCCCTTTGGTATCCATACATTCGTTCTCTTCAGTCTCTGCATCTGTGCTTCTGTTTCTGCTCTGTAAATCAGGTCGTCTTTGCCAATTTTTTTCAGATTCCACATACCTGCATTACTATACTACATTTATTTTTCTCTAACTTACCTCACTCTGGTTGACAGTCTCTTCTCTAACTTGGTGGAGATCTCAATCAAGGGCATGCTCCCTCCCCTCTTTGCTTTTAATCTGGATTTTTGCTGAGTTAGATTTATTTAACACTTCCTTCACTGTGGTGTATAAAATTAAACACCCACGGGAACTGGATGAAAGTACAAACTTCCAATAAGACCAGTAAGTCCTGGGGATGGAGCGGGTACCATGACTATAGCTAACACTGCTGTGTGGTAGACAGGCAAGTTGCTAAGACCACAAAATTCCTCATTACCAGGAAAAAAAAAAAACTATCTCTTTTCCTTTTGGGGGATCTATCAGAGACGATGGGTGTTAACTACGTTTACTGTGGTCATCATTTCATAGTGTACATAACCAAGTCGTTATGCTGTCCATGGAAACTTACATAGTGTGGTATGTCTGTGTTATCTCCATAGAACTGGAAAACAAAGAAAAAAGGAAATTACTCTGCAAAGCAAAACCTAAGATAGATATGTTTCACAGCTATCACTCTTCCCTTAATTCAAAACTGTAACCAAGCAATTAAAAAGGACCTCCTGATAAACAAGGTACAGCACAGGGAACTATTTTCAATAGCCTATGATGAACCATATGGAAAAGAGTAGGATAAAGATTGTCTATGTGCGTAACTGAGTCACTTTGCTGCACAGCAGTAATTAAACACATCATTGAAAATCAATCATACTTCAATAATTTTTTTTAAAATGACCTCCTGGTGCTACACAAGCGCCACAAACCCAAAGTCATAAAAAGGGGTTTAACTTTGTAACCAGAGCCCTGCCCAAAACTCCAACTTTTTAAAATAATATTTATATGCTAATGAGCAATAAATAACTAAAAACATTTCAGATACTTGCCCCAAAATACTGAAAGTATTAAGCTTCTATATTTTCTCTTAAATAACTTTCATTCTCTGGACAAACAATGGGAGATGTGGGGATCCCAGGAGAAGCAGGAAATGTTCTGGCTGCTTTTCAAAGACCTGGCTTAGTAATTAACTAAGCTTCCGCGGTTCCAGCATCTTCAGGCTGTGACGGCGTGTATCTTTGCCATTGATCCAAGTGCGACAGCTGGGCAATATCAGATCACCTAGAATTTGTCTTCCTCCTCGTCCCCCAGGAAGCACCAAAACAAACCCTCCTTTCAGATAAGACGATTTTACAGAGCTTTTGAAATAAAGGGGTGGGCAGGCAGCCAACAGAGATCTGGGAGAAACCTGGCCTGGCAAGAGAGCCGGGAGCTTCCCAGGATGAGGAAAGGAGAGTCGTGGTTTCAGGTGGCACTCTGTGACTTGTCTCCACCTCGTTCATAAGACACCAGAGAGTAAAGTCAGATTCCCCTGGCTCTCAAAGGGTAGAGCCTGATCTCAGAGAGCGTGGGGCGGGGGAGGGCAAATGGTTCTGATCAGCAGCTACTGGGCGTTACACGCGTTATCCCCAAGTCCATGCAACCCCATGAGATGCTTCCTAACATCCAAACCCAGAGGAGTTTTCTACTTCCTAAACACAGCTTCTTTGTTTATTTCCTTCCAGCTCTCATAACCATGTAACCAGTAACAGACACAGGAGGGCTGACCCTACTGCAAGCCAGGCAGAACTGCACACACACACACACACACACACACAAAGGTACCCTCACCAACAGGCACTAAAACTGCCTTTCCCTCCTCCAAGTTTGTCTACAGTCTTCAAATAGTTTTCCATAATGATTCCAATACATTAAAAAGCTGTATGATTCTGCAGGTGGAACACCAGATTGATTAATATGTATGGGAAATAAATTTAATTATAAAATGAATATGTATGGGAAGAGACAGCGGCTCAACCTCAGGAAGAAGTGGAGATCTGCAAAAACAAGTAGAGAGATGCCCAGTCATACCCAAGAGAGGACAGATGAGAAAAGAGAGCAGCTAAGAGGTCTGACTAATAGAGCAGACCCCAAAAGTTCTCACTGCCAGGAAAAAAAATCTACTTTTTTTTTTTGGAAAACATTAGAAATTCAGATAATACTAAGTGTCAGATATGATGGGAGGATCTGAGAGTCCCAGATACTGAGGGTGGGAGGGTAAGCTGATACATCCTCAAGGAAGCCAAGTAACAGCACCCCTGGGACCCAGAAGCCCCACTGCGAGGGGTCCACCCCACTCTTACACAGGTCCTCAGGAGAACACATTTAAGGGGGCAGCAGACAGTTGAGTGCACAGAGAGAAAATGAATAAATGTCCGCTGAAAGGAAATTCAGACAATGTAGAAATATATCATAAATAATAAGTACATAATAAATAAATAATAAAGAATCATGCGGACATAGAGAACAGACGTGTGCACACAGCCGGGGATGGAGAGTGCAGGATGAATTGAGAGAGTAGCATTGAAACATATACATTGCCACATGCAACATAGACACCCAGTGGGAAACTGCTGTGTAACACACAGAGCTCAGCCCAGCGCTCTGTGACAACCTAGAGGCTGGGGTGGGGTGGGGGGTAGGAGGGAGGTTCGAGAGGGAGGGGACACATGTATGCCTAAGGCTGATTCATGCTGACGTACAGCAGAAGCCAACACAACGTTGGAAAGCAATTACCCTCCAATTAAAAAAAAAATGTTTGAGTATCTCCCACAGTCACGTGTGTACACACAAAAAATTCTTTGCACATTCATATATATATTAATTTATCTATTGATGAGATCATACTACACATGCTTTTAGTAACCTGTTCCACTTAACAGTATGTAGTGTTAGACCAACATCATTTTTCACAGCTGCACAGTATTCCATTACAAAGACTACCATAATTTGTGTAATCAACTGTTAGATATCAAGCTTACTTAAACATTTTCACTATTAAACAGAACTGCTCTGAACTTCATTGATCATGCATCTTTGCTTCTTCTTTGAAGTAATAAAATTTAAAGCAAAGAATAGATATCGCAGTAAAAAATGTGTGTACCTTAGAAATGGAATTGCTTGATTAAAAGCATATACCTTTCTTTGCTTCTAAGTTTAACAGTTTCCTTGGATCCACATTCTTTCTGCTGTCTAGTAAAGTGACTCCTTCAGGGAAAACAGACACGTGGGCTAGCAATAACACTTACTACACTCTCCCTCTCTTCTCTGTATCCATCGTCATGGAAATGGTGGCCCCCATCCAGACAAACTCTTACCTCACAGGCTCCTTGCACTAGCCACATAGCTCATGACAGAGACATTCTGGGAAGCACCAACAAGGCAAAATACCTAGGGGTTCATTCATTTGCTAAAAATATCCGTAATAGATGCCAGCTTGTGCTTGGAGCCCCAGGAGGCGTTAGAGAGGCACAAATGAGTACGGGCCAGTCTTGCTCTTAGGAGCCCTCCACCTGGGACATCCAGTGACGCTCTTGACCCCGAGTCAAAAATTCAAATCTCGAGTGTGCTCTGGGAGCACTGGGGGGCCCTGGCTGGGGGGCTTCTCAGAGGAGGTGACACCCCAGCAGGCAAACAGCAGTGAGCTGGTCACAACGTCTTGGCAGCGGAGGGGACTTGATGCAGAAGATCGGAGTGACATGCGGAGCTAAGGCCACAAGATGCCCCTGGAGGACCCCTGGACGTCCAGCAGGGCTGGGGCAACCGGCAGAGCTGAGATGGAGGCTTGAGAGGGAACGGGACTCCAGGTACGAAAAGCCAGCTGGTAGGAACACTGAGGAGCCCGTGCCTGCGGGGATGGGAGGGCAGAAGGGTGAGAACAGAGGAGGATGCACGGGAGTGGAGACAAGGCTGGCTGCAGGAACACCGGGCTGAAGGACACTGCTGTGACTCCAGAGACAGAGCAAAGTGAGCCAGAAGCACCGGCAGGTGGAGGGGCGCCCCAGGGGAGACGACACAGGGAGACTGGGGGTAGAACGGCCAGGACGTGTTCACTGCAGGCCAAGGAGCTAGGAGGATGTCCACCCAGGGCAACAGGCCTTCAAGAAGCCTGATGAAGGCAGCCTGCAGGGGCCTGCAGAAAGGCCACAGTATACACCCTGGGCTTACAGTGTTCTAGAATCTACTATACAACTTGGCCCACACTCCCTGGGCTTCCCTGGCTGTTCAGACAGTGAAGAATCTGCCTACAATGCAAGAGATCCAGGTTCAATCCCTGGGCTGGGAAGATACCCTGGAGAAGGGATAGGCTACCCACTCTAGTAACCTCGGCTTTCCCTGGTGGCTCAGACGGTAAAGAATCCACCTGCAATGCGGGAGACCTGCCATTCAATCCCTGGCTTGGGAAGATCCCCTGGAGGAGGGCATGGCAGCCCACTCCAGTATTCTTGCCTAGAGAGTCCTCGTGGACAGAGGAGCATCGGGGGCTGCAGCCCATGGGGTCGCAAAGAGGCAGACGCGACTGAGAGACTAATACTGCCATGGTCACTGAGATGCAATTCTCCTCTCTGCCAAGGGGCACGTGGGGCCGCACTGTCTACCATCAGGGCCTTTCCCAGCTGTCTGACGCTGTCCACATCAGAACCGGGGTGCCAGCTGTCCCCCCTGGAAACTCGACCCCACAAGAAGAAGGCCATAACCTGCCTCTCCTGAGAAATCGGACCCTCTCTGCACAGTCAGCTCCCTGGGCGGCAAGGGCCCGTCCTCTCCAGCTCAGACGCGCACCCTCACATCTGGCCGCAGGCTGCTGAGTGTTCTCCCGCCTCTCCTGGGTAATAAGGAGCAGACTGGCAAAATAGTTCAAATACCTTCTGAAAAAGTACACCGCCTTGTGGGCTGGGAGGCCTATTTTGAGCAAAATGTTTCAAACCCCCAGGCTCAGAGCTGCTCTGGGGCATTCATGTTCAATGTAACCAAGTGATTGGGGAGGCCGTAAAGGATGACGGACACATCCGATGATGGCCAGGCCGTGCCTCGGCACAGGATGGGACGTGCCCACCCTCCAGGACTGTCTGTTGAGTGGGGGAGCCACCAGCCTGACATGAGAAGGGCCATCTGGAGGATGAACAAGTTTTGGGCTGGGGGCAGCCAAGAAGGGAAGGGACCTCCTGGCCCCTATGTGCAGGAAAACGACCCAGAGGAAGGGGCGTGGGAGCCGGGCCCCGGTGGACGCGTGCAGTCACAGTAAGCGTGTGGCAGGGACAGGCCCAGGAGTGGAAAACACACAAGCTGGCAGCCGGGAGTGTAAGGAGAGAGGCGACGAGTGGTCCAGAGGACGGGCGGATGGCCTCAAGGTGCTCCAGGGCTAATTTCAAGGCGCCCGAATGCCACACCCAGGTAGTGGCTACAGGGAGCCACTGAAGTTTGCAAGCAGAGGAAGGAGGGCAGGGGGAACGATGGGGTGCAGAGGGGATCAGGGGATCAGCAGACAGGGGAACAACGTGGCTGGAGCCAGGAGAGGGGAGGAGAGGGGATGGAGGAGGAGAATGTGGGCCCACAGTGCTCCCTTCTCCATTTTTTCAGGACCACAGGCATATTTAATCCCGTGGACCCACAAAGAAACACCTTGCCTCCAAGTCACACAGAAACCAGCAGCAAACCTCAAGGGAGAGCTCCCAGACCTGCCTTTGCAGATCTGGTTTCTGCTCCCGCTCTGAAAATGCTCATAAGCCCCTGGCCCCAAACCTCCAACAGCTGATCAAACACCCAAGCACTCTGTGTAAACTCAGAAGGGGAGGGAACAGGCTGTGACAAACTGACACACATACGCCCAGATTTCCCGGAGGCCCGCCTGAGTAACAGGATACATTTGGTTCATTTCCTGCAAAACTAGTATTTCCCAGCCATGGGGGGAAACACAGCCCTCCCTGCATTGCCTGTAGCCCTCTCCAGCTCCCTACTCCAGACAGTCTTCCTAATTTCCCACTTTCTCCCTGAACTTGAGAAACCTACAACAGCCTCTCTAAGATCTCTCACATCTAGGCAGAAAGTCACCGAGGTCACCAAGGGCCGCCAAACGTCCTGGAGCCCAGCTCCAACTCTCTGGCTCAAAAAACTGTGCCTCCAACAGGTATCCTGGAATCAGCCCACCCGATAGACACTGCTTCTTTTGGTAGCAGAATCAATGAAAAGAAAAAAAGCAGGTGGCACATCAGAGACCCGAAAAGGAAACAGAGGGTGGGTACTGCGGACCTGGGTTCGAACCCTACTTCCACCATTGAGTTTACTTGGGTAAGCCACCTTGCCTCTCCGGAAAATTTTTCATCTGTGAAAGAAGTATAAAAATAAAATCTGCGTAAGGCTGTCAGAATTCGAAGCGCTACTGTTAGTGTTAAGCATTAGCGGAAAGTTAAAAGGAATTCAATATTTTATACATGAATACTTTTACGTATACATATGCATGTGTTACGGGCTTCCCTGGTGGCGCTAGTGGTAAAGAACCCGCCTGCCAATGCGGGAGACAGAAGAGCCACGGGTTCGATCCCTGGGTCGGGAAGATCCCCTGGAAAAGGGCATGGCCAACCACTCCTGTCTTCTTGCCTGGAGAATCCCATGGACAAACGAGCCTGGCGGGCTACAGACCGTGGGGTCGCAAAGAGTAGGCCACGACTGAGTGGCTGATCACATGTCTATACATATGCATATATACATATGTATACATTTATCGTTCAAACAGGAGAAAATTCCAGTGTGCAGGAGGGAAAAAGCCTGCGGGGCAGGGCCGAGAGTCCCGGGGTAGCACAAGCGCAGCCCGGCTCCCGCGCCGAGCGTCTGATGTGCGCGCTGATGCCGAGGGCGCGCGGTGACGGCGGGGCGGCGGGGCGGACTGGCCGCGGGGCTGCAAGGGGCGGCGGACCCACCTGAAGACTCGCAGCAGCAGGCAGGCGATGAGGAAGGCGGTGAAGGCGCAGGCCACGATCACGGCCGCCTTCAGGGTGGGCAGGTCGCGGAGCAGGCTGGAGATGCGGGTCACCAAGGCGTCGCCGCTGCTGTTGGAACCGCCGCCGCCGCCGCCGCCGCCGCCCGCCGCCTCCCCGGACCCGGTGCCGGTGGCGTTCCCGGGCCCCGGGCCGGGCGGCGGCCGCGGCTGGCGCTCGGCTCCGGGCTGCGGAGGGGCGGCGGACCGGGCTCTGCTGGCGCGGGCGGCGGGCGCGCCCAGGAGCGCGAGCAGGAGCAGCAGCAGCAGCAGCCGCGCGGGCGGCGGCGCGGCGCGCATGGTGCGGGCCGGCGGCGCGGGGGCCGGGCGGCGCGCGCGCGGCGGAGCCCCGAGTCCCGCAGCGGCGCCGCGGTCTGGCCCGGGTCCTCCCGCGGCGGAGCCCGGCGGCTGCGCGGTGCTTGGCAGGAAGCTGCGGCGCCCGGAAGAGTCCGCGCCGCCCGCGGCCGCGGCCGCCGCCGCCACCAACACGTTGCACCGAGTCATTCGACGGGCCACGGCCCCACGTGGGCGGGGCAGGCCACCAGGCCGGGTGCGGGCTGCGCTGTTCCCCCGGGGACCTGGGACACCCTGGGAGAAGTAGCAGTCGCCAGGAGCTGTGCTGCACGTCACACGTTTTATCTCTTTGATATCGGCAGCCCCCGTAGGAGACAGGTATTGCCGTTACCCTCCTTTAAGAGCTGATTTAGCTCCCAGCAACTCAGATGGTGCCAGAGAATCAAAGACTCCATTCTACAGATGCGGAAACCGCAGCCTCCGAGGTGAATGAAGCGTGCGGCCGAATGCCCTGTGCACTCTGTATATTTATAGTTCAGCGTCTCCCCAGTCAGCTTCTTTTTTCCTAAGAGTGTCTTATCTCATGGCTTCGCTATTTCAAACATTTTGCACCTCTGCTTCTGAACTGGATTATGCTGCGTGCTAAGTAGCTTCAGTCGTGTCTGATTCTTTGGGACCCTATGGACTGTAGCCCACCAGGCTCCTCTGCCCATGGGTTTCTCCAGGCAAGAATACTGGAGTGGGTTGCCAGGCTCTCCGCCTCTTCTCAACCCAGGGATCCAACCCAGGTCTCCTGCATTGCAGGTGGATTCTTTACCACCTGAGCCACCAGGGAAGCCCAGTGTGCATTCCTGCCTTTGTACATTTGCTGTAGAATAGTCTTCCTCCTAGGTTGAAGTTTCGGCCCCCAGGGAGTAATTGGCTTGCTGCCTCTGGTTTGCAAGCTAGATGATAACTTCAGTGGAGAAAGACAGTTGAGGATGTTCCCGTGTGAGGCCCAAAGGTGGGACCTGATGAAGGGCACAAAGGGCCTTCCTCGATCGCTAGGAACTATCCTGCAGGCCTCCGGTTCCACATTTCAGCATGAGGCTGGATCCCTGCCGGAAACTCTCTGGTGACATGAGAGCTTAAGCATTCAGCGGCCTTAAACAGCTCACTCCTGGGCCTATTTTGTGAAGGAAAAAAAAAAAAAAAAAAAGCAACAGGTAAATAAAATACAGTACAATGTATCAGTTTGCTATTGCCGCCTAACAGATTATCCCCAAACTTCTCAGCTTAAAACACACACACATTTTATCAGGGTTTCTGTGGTTTAGGAATCTGAGCATAGCTTAGCAGGGTCCTCTGCTTCAGGGTCTCTCACAAAGGTGCAGTCGGTGCTGGTGGCTGGAGTCTCATCTGAAGGTTCAACTGGGGAAGGATCTGCATCCACACTCAGTCAGTGGTTTTTAGCCAGATTCGGCTCTTCATGGGCTACTGGACTGAAAGCCTCAGTTCCCCACTGGCTATTGGCCAGAGGCTGTGCACCATTCTTACCGTGTGGGCCTTTCCAGCATGGCAGCTGGCCTCATCAAAACATGCAGGTTTAGGACTTCCTGGTCTGGGAAGACCCCACGTGCCACAGAGCACCTAAACCCACGTGCCTCAACTACTGAGCTCAAGCTCTAGAGCCTGCAAGCCACAGCTACTGAGCCCACGCGCCCTAGAAACCATTCTCTGCCACAAGAGAGACCACTGCAATGAGAAGCCAGAGCACCAGAGCCAGAAAGCAGCCTCCAGTCCCTGCAGCTGGAAAACGCTGGTGTGCGGCAACACACACCCAGCATAGCCATAAATAAATATTTTCTTTTAATATGTAAGTCTAGAAGGCAGTGGAGAAAGTCTGTTAGCAAGACCAAAATCGTTGTCTTAGGAATCCTGACAACAGAAGCAACATCCCCACACCTTTGCTGTACTCTGCTGGTTGGAGGCAAGTTACAGATCTCATCGCAAGGGGAAGGGGGATATACAAGGGTGAGCGTGTCCAGAAGCAAGGATCACTGGGGCCATCTAAGAAACTGCCAGGAGACCCGGCTTCAATCTCTGGGCTGGGAAGATCCCCTGGAGAAGGGAATGGCTACCCACTCCAGTATTCTTGCCTGGAGACTTCCATGGACAGAGGAGCCTGGTGGGCTATAGTCCATGGGTTGCAAAGAGTCAAACATGGCTGAATGACTAACACACACACACACACACACACACACACACACGAAGCTGCCTGTCACTTATAATGTGATACATTTTGATTTACTGGGATGAACAACAAGCAGGTTATCAGAAGTCAACACCCAGGAGGTACTATTTGAAATGCATGCAGAATAGTCCAGTATGCCTCAGTGGTGAGAAATTTGGACAGATCACAAGCTTTAGGTCTCTTCCAACTCTCTAAAATACCACTTTATGTCAAAAAATATGTTGATAGAGAGCCAGCATTTTATCATATCATCATGATAGAATTCAGAAAAGAAATTTCTTAAAGAACCACTGCTTACGTCCATGATTTTGCAGGACTGCCCTCTAAGGCATAAACCTCAGATATCACAGGCTTAGATTTTTGTCCTTATCAGAAATCCCTCCATGGAGAGTTAAAGAAGTCCTGGGTTTTGGAGCCTCTATTCAGGATAAGAGGTTTGACCACTGAGTGGCCTTGGCTGAAAACTTACCCACAGAATCCAAGTCTTTAATGTCTAAAGTGAGGATGGCCATACTTAGCTCAGAAAGGTCACTGGAATTAACCCTAAGAAGGGAGAAAACATTTGTCTCCTATCCTTCTTTTACCACAGTTCATGGACTGGGGTAGACGTGCTTGATTGTTTAACACCAAGAATTACATAACTTAACACCAAGAATGTACATAACCCACCACCAAGAATGTACATAAATGTTAGATTATTTTAGTAAAGTGAAACTTTAGAACCTTTCCTTCTTCCTGATTACTTGCTGTGCAAATCATCACAATGAACTTACTTATAAACTGCCCTAGAGTTCCTTAAACATTTTGAATCAACTGTTGACTTAAAAAATATTCACAACCTAAAAGCTGAGAGTTATGTTTTATTCAGTGGGAATTTTTAGGACTTCAAGCCCAGGAGACAGCATCTGAAGTGATCCTGGGAGAACTGCTCTGAAGAGGTGAGGGAAGGAGCCAGGTTATATAGAGGTTTGGCCACAAAGTACAAGTAGTCTGAACGTCACGAGATGACTGTTGATTAAAGAAAACCAGATATCCCAAGTTAAGGAATTTAGCGCTTCTCTTTGTATGGGAAGATGCAAGAGTCTGGGCTCGCTGAAATCATCCCTTCTCTACGCACCTCCTCTCTCTGGGGCCAGTATCCCGTGTTTTTTCCATCCTGGGCTTCCTTGGGGCTCACTGTAGGGAGTGACTGCAGGCTGATGCCTGCCAGGTAGCACGTTTTCTTCTCCTTCCTGGGTGTTCTTAGGCCTCACCACCTCATATTGGAGGGCTGCAATTGCTGATGGTTGTGACATCCTTATTTACTGATATGGCGGGAAATGCTTCATTTCTCACAACCAACCACAAACAATAATCTTTTTAACATGGAACACTGGTGACTGGCAACAGAAAGCAACTTGGGCTGATTTCAGGAAAAGAGAGTTTATCGGAAGCATGGTGGATTGCCTCTAGAATCAACGGCAAGCTAAAGCAGAAGTTCTAAAAGTATGGTCTGGGGCTCCTGGGGTCCCTGAGACCCTTCCAGGGAAACTGAAAAGTCAAAATGAATTCTGTAATAACAGTAAGATGTTATTTGGCTTTTTCACTGATGATGCAAAAGCTATCGTGATGAAAACTGATGCTTTAGCATGAATTAAGACAAACTGTACTCATAGTAGGAGAAGGCAATGGCAACCCACTCCAGTACTCTTGCCTGGAAAATCCCATGGATGGAGGAGCCTGGTAGGTTGCAGTCCATGGGGTCGCTAAGTCAGACATGACTGAGCGACTTCACTTTCACTTTTCACTTTCATGCATTGGAGAAGGAAATGGCAACCCACTCCAGTGTTCTTGCCTGGAGGATCCCAGGGACGGGGGAGCCTGGTGGGCTGCCATCTATGGGGTCGCACAGAGTCAGACACGACTGAACTGACTTAGCAATAGCAATACTCATAGTGATTGCATTCTTTATGACCATGCACAGCAGGGAAAAAAAAAAAAAAAAAACAAGAGTCACTTTCACTTTATAATGTCCTTGATAGAGTCATGAAATGATTAAACCTTGACCCTTGAGAAGGGAACATTTTACTGTTAGATGTGATGAAATGAGAAGTATGCATAAACCACTATTTCTGCATTATGAGCCATGATGACTGTCTCGAGATAAAGCAAGTGTGCGATTCTTAGAGCTGCAAACTGAACCAGCCACTTTTTTCATGGAATGTCATTGTTAATCAAAACAGTGCCTGACAAACTTCAAACCTGGTCCTTGGCAGTGCCTGCTAAGTTGCTTCAGTCATGTCTGACTCTTCGCAACCTATAGACTGGAGCCTTCCAGGCTCCTCTGTCCGTGGGAGTCCGCAAGAATCCCGAAACAGGTTGCTATTACCTCCTCCAGGGGGTCTTCCTGACTCAGGGATCAAACCTGCATCTCTTATGTTTCCTGCAGTGGCAGGCAGGTTTCTTTACCTCTAGCGCCACCTGGGAAGCCCCAGGTCTCTGGCGAGCACTTTCTCAAAAAATGAGCAAGAATGAGTCTGTCGTTTCAATGATAGTTACTGATAGTATTGTAAGCAATGACAAAATTCAAACCTTCAAGCTAAAATCTCAATTTTGAGGAAAAACTTGTCAGTTAGGACTTTCTGCTGTGAGCTAAGCAACTTCCTAAGACTGCAGGACTCTTTTGATGAGCTTGATGGTCTTTTTGATATTATATATTGAAATATGTCAAAATTTGGAAGATCTGCTTAAATCAGCAAGCCAGTTCTTTTCTACACGGCCAAAGCACAATGTTACAGAATTATGTCTGGCTGAAAATTCCATTCAAAGTGCAAGATAGACTAATGGATTTCAAGGAAACAGAGTACAAAATTTCACTGATATGTTTCCAGGCTTCATAGTTGAACCAATCTTTAAGAAACTACTGCTCACAAATTTGGGTGTGAAATTAAAGGAGTACATCCATATATCTGAACAGGTTATTAAAATCCGCTTCCCTTTCCTAGCTGCATATCAGGGCAATGATGGATTTTTTTTTTTTCATTTCTCAACCCAAACAACAAATTGCAACACAATGAATTCAAAAGTGAATGTGGAAACCTACCTATTTTCTACTGTCAGACATTAAGCAGTTTTACCAAAAAATGTTAAAACAATGCCACTCTTCTGGATTTTTTTTGAAAAATAGTTATTTTCATAACAATGTGTCAAAGTTAACATATTTATTATTTTGTTTCTATTTGAATTAATATTTTTAGGATATTGTTGTTGTTCAGTCACTAAGTTGTGTCCAACTCCTTGTGACCCCATCAACAGCAGCACGCCAGGCTCCTATGTCCTTCACTATCTCCCAGAGTTTGCTCAAAGCCATGTCCACTGAGTTGATGATGCTATCTAAACATCTCATTCTCTGCTTTTGCCTTCACTCTTTCCCAGCATCAGGGTCTTTTCCATTAAGTCAGCTCTTCGCATCATGTGACCAAAGCACCAGAGCTTCACCTACAGCATCAGTCATTCCAGTGAATATTCAGGACTGATTTCCTTTAGGATTGACTGGTTTGATCTCCTTGCAGTCCAAGGGACTCCCAAGAGTCTTCTCCACCATCACAATTTGAAAGCATCAGTTCTTCAACGCTCAGCCTTCTTTATGGTACAACTCTCACATCCGTACATGACTACTGGAAAAACCATATTTTTGACTATACATACCTTTGTCAGATATGCAGATGACATCACCCTTATGGCAGAAAGCAAAGAAGTAAAGAGCCTCTTGGTGAAAGTGAAAAAGCAGAGTGAAAAAGTTAGCTTAAAACTCAACATTCAGAAAACTAAGATCATGGCATCTGGTCCCATCACTTCATGGCAAATAGATGGGGAAACAATGGAAACAGTGTCAGACTTTATTTTGGGGGGCTCCAAAATCACTGCAGATGGTGACTGCAGCCATGGAATTAAAAGACACTTGCTCCTTGGAAGGAAAGTTATGACCAACCTAGACAGTGTATTAAAAAGCAGAGACATTACTTTGCAACAAAGGTCCATCTAATCAAAGCTATGGTTTTACCAGTAGTCATGTATGGATGTGAGTTGGACTATAAAGAAAGCTGAGTGCCAAAGAATTGATGCTTTTGAACTGTGGTGTTGGAGAAGACTCTTGACACTCCCTTGGACAGCAAGGAGATCCAACCAGTCTATCCTAAAGGAGATCAGTCCTGAATATTCATTGGAAGGACTGATGCTGAAGCTGAAACGCCAATACTTTGGCCACCTGATGCAAAGAACTGACTCATTAGAAAAGACCCTGATTCTGGGAAAGATTGAAGGCGGGAAGAGAAGGGGACGACAGGGGATGAGATGATTGGATGGCATCACTGACTCAATGGACATGAGTTTGAGTAGGCTCTGGGAATTGGTGATGGACAAGAAGGCCTGGCGTGCTGCAGTCCATGGGGTCACAAAGAGTCAAACACAACTGAGCAACTGAACTGAACTGAACGAACCTTGTCAATGAAGTGATGTCTCTGCTTTTTAATATGCTGCCTATTTCCTTCCAAGGATGAAGTGCCTTTTAATTTCATGGCTGCGGTCACCGTTTACAGTGACTTTAGAGCACAAGAAAAGAAAATCTGTCACTGCTTCCACTTCTGCCCCTTTTATTTGCCATGAAGTGATGGGACCAGATGCCATGATCTTAGTTTTTTCTTTAGTGCTGAGTTTCAAGCCAGCATTTCCACTCTCCTCTTTCACCCTCATCAAGAAACTCTTTAGTTCCCCCTCACTTTCTGCCATTAGAGTGGTATCATCTGCATATCTGAAGTTATTGATATTTCTCCTGGCAATCTTGATTCCAGCTTGTGCTTCATGCAGCCTGGCGTTTCTCATGATGTACTCTGCACATAAGTTAAATGAGCAGGTGACCATATACAGCCTTGACGTACTCCTTTTCCTATTTGGAACCAGTCTGTTCTTCCATGTCCAGTTATAACTGTTGCTTCCTGACCTGCATACAGGTTTCTCAAGGGGCAGGTCAGGTGGTCTGGTATTCGCATCTCTTGAAGAATTTTCCACAGCTGCTTGTGATCCACACAGTCAAAAGCCTTAGTGTAGTCAATGAAGCAGAAGTAGATGTTTCTCTGGAATTGTCTTGCTTTCTCTGTGACCCAATTAATGTTGACAATTTGATCTCTGGTTCCTCTGCCTTTTAGGAACCCAGCTTCTACATCTGAAAGTTCTTGGTTCACACACTGCTGAAGGACCTTGACATTACCTTACTAGCATGTGAAATGAGATCTCTTGCAGTGTGATGTCAAGTGGGCCTTAGGAAGCATTACTATGAGCAAAGCTAGAGGAAGTGATGGAATTCCAGCTGAGCTGTTTAAAATCCTAAAAGATGATGCTGTTAAAGTGCTGCACTCAATATGCCAGCAACTTTGGAAAACTCAGCAGTGGCCACAGGACTGGAAAAGAACAGAGAAACTATAAGAGAAGAAATTTAGTCCCATAAACCTGTTATGCCTCCATTTCCTCACCAATAAAATACATATAATAAGAGAACCTGTCTTATGAGAGGATTTTCAGAACTAAATAAGTTAACACCTAAAATATGCTTAACACAGTATCAAAGAAATGGCAGATGGTCAGCAAATATTAATTATTAAGATGTCAGAGCAATGAAGAAGGAACATTGCAATAACTGAAAATACTTAACTATAAAATTGTTTTTCCAACCTTCAAGTCTCACCAATATGCAAGGGAGTTTCCAATACCCTGCATGGGACACCTCCAGGGACAGCTGCTGAAGAGCAAAGCTAGCAAGTAACTCAAGCAAGTAACCTAATCCTCCAAAACATCTACGTTCCCTTTTCCCTGGGATGCACAGGGCTTCCCAGCTGGCGCTAGCGGTAAAGAACCCACTCACCGATGCAGATGACATAAGGGACGTGAGTTCAGTCCCAGGATTGAGAAGTATCCCATGGACAGAGGAGCCTGGCAGGCTATAGTCCACGGGATCGCAAAGAGTCAGACATGACTGAAGCGACTTAGCATGCATGTAACAGCTGACTTAAAATGGAAGGCTGCTAAAGAAAAAAGATTAGGAGGAAATATATCAACACGTAAACAGAAACAATCCCTAAGTGTGCGGTCCATGTGAACCTGAAAGTGCTGGTCGCTCAGTCGTGTCTGACTCTTCGTGACCCCATAGACTGTAGCCCCCCAGGCTCCCCTGTCCATGGGATTCTCCCAGGCAAGAATACTGGAGTGGTTGCCATTCATGTTTCCAGGGGATCTTCCCAACTCAGGGATCAAACCTGATCTCCGGCATTGCAGGCGGATTCTTTACCGTCTGAGCCATGGGACATTTATATTTTTTTCCTTTCCTTACCAGAGTATCCTAGTCTCTGCGCAACCTTGTATTAATTTTGCATTTATTTTTTAACTTGTAGTGTATATTTTGAATCTGAGCTATTTTGTTGCCTAAAATGGATAATGACATGAATCCCCTTCTTAATATCACTCTGAGGGAAAGGTCTACAAAGGTGACCAAAGATCAGACATCAGAGTGTAAGTAAAGGAAATGGGAAAGGTGGGCTCTAGAACCCCAGAGCAGTCTCTCTCTGTTTCTGCCCCACACCCACACCTTCATCAGAAATAATTTTTAAGGAAGACTTAATGGGAGTGAAGAAGTTCCGGGTAATAATGGCCAGCATTCACTGAGCTTTACATGCACAATCGCACTTAACCTTCCAACTCTATATTACAGATTGGAAATGGGGGCTCCCAGCAGTTTCTCAGTTTAGGCACTTGAGAAGAATATGTGAGCTTGGGCAATGGGAAGAAGGACAGGCTTGCAGAGGGGTCCCTATAGGCTCTGGGCAGGGTGGGTTATTTCTACTCCAGTTTGCAGAAGCAGGTGACCAACCATCTTCCTGAAGGGCACCTGAGGCAAAGAAGTGGAGGCAACTCAGCAAAAAATCCGGAGGGGGCGGGGGGGCGACCCCACAGTGACTCAGCCCGTCTTTCATCTTTTCCTTATTATGTCTTCTGGAGGGCTTCTTGCCAGAGCGGCAGTTATTTCTTGGGCTGGGCACCATTGGGAGGGAAGAAGCACGTGACGCATGGCCTCTGGTCTTAATGAAAGCCATTCTGATTCACAGACAAGACCTACTGGCTCGTAATCGAATCACTTGTAAACAAAGTTTCCAGACCCAAGAGAAAGGGTCAGGGAGAGTAGGGAATGGATTTTATGTGTACCATACAATCATTACTGGAGAGGTTCTGACAGAGAACTAATGTTTATACAGAGCCCACCGTGTGCCAGGCTCCACCTCACACATGGCATTTCTTCAGTCCTACCAGCAACCCTGTGGTCTGTTTCCCTCCCCCTACACCTGGGAAGTACCCTATTCTCGACACAGTGCTGTGAATCTCAGAATGCATTTAAAAGAATAGTGCTGGCTTAGACTGAGAAATTTCTGGAAACCCGTTCCAAACCTCCTTTGTACTGGCCCCGGTCACTGCTACAAAACATACTCCTGAAATACCAGGGAAACGCTACCTTCAAGACAAATTCTAAAATGCGCTGCTTTAAAGCTAAAAAGAAATGATACAAATGAACTTATTTACAGAACAGAAACAGACTCACAGACCTAGGGAAGGAACCTATGGTGACCAGGAGGGGAGGGAGAGAGGAAGGGATAGTTAGGAAGTCCGGGATGGACATGTACACATTGCTATGTTTAAAATGGGTAACCAACAAGGACCTCCTGTATAGCACAGGGAAGTCTGCTCAGGTTATATGGCAGTCTGGGTGGGACGGGAGTTTGGGGGAGAATGGATCCATGAGCCCCTTTACTGTGCACCTAAAACTATCACAATGTTGTTCATTGGCTACACTTCAGTATAAAATAAAAAGTTAAAAAAGAAATAAAATAAAATGGGGTTCTGGGTGCTTTTGAACTGTGGTGTTGGAGAAGACTCTTGAGAGTCCCTTGGACTGCAAGGAGATCCAGCCAGTCCATTCTGAAGGAGATCAGCCCTGGGATTTCTTTGGAAGGAATGATGCTGAAGCTGAAGCTCCAGTACTTTGGCCACCTCATGCGAAGAGTTGACTCATTGGAAAAGACTCTGATGCTGAGAGGGATTGGGGGCAGGAGGAGAAGGGGACGACAGAGGATGAGATGGCTGGGTGGCATCACTGACTCGATGGACGTGAGTCTGAGTGAACTCCGGGAGATGGTGATGGACAGGGAGGCCTGGCGTGCTGCAATTCATGGGGTCACAGAGAGTTGGACACGACTGAGCGACTGAACTGAACTGAACTGATACACAGTTTCTGCCATCCACATAATAAAGGGAGTTGTATTTCTTCCCCTTTCCAGTGCTTGCACCGTTTCCTCCCATTTCTCCTAGGTCGGCTAGGAGGTCAGGAGGAAGCCCCCCAAGGGGAGGCCAGGGGCAGGTGGCCAGATGGAGGGGGACGCCTCACCTCTCGGTCACTGGGTCACACAGTCCATGACCAAGTGGCCAGGCAGGCAGAGAGGGTCCCGCAGCGCTGGTTCCCGGCAGGCTGTCCCCTTCCCTCTGTGTGTGCCAGGCAAGTGAGTGTCCTGGTAACCTCACACGTGCTGGAGCTCTGGCCCCGTGACCTGGGCTCTGATGAGAAGAGGAAGACCAGAGGAGGACGGAGTCCACCCAGTCTGACTCGGGAGGGTGATCGGCCACCGGCGAGGCTGCGTGGAGGTTCCCACGGTGCAGGGCTTTCTGTTTTAAGTTTATGCATTTATTTATTTACTTGTGGCTGTGCTGGGTCTTCGCTGCTGTGCAGGCGTTTCTCTGGCTGCGGTGCTCAGGCTTCTCCTTGCAGGGGATTCTGTTGCTGTGGAGGACAGGCTCGTGGCTGGTGGGCTTCAGTAGATGTTGGTCCCGGGCTCTAGAGCACAGACTCGATAGTTGCAGCGCATGGGCTGAGTTGCTCTGAGGCAGGTGGGATCTTCCCAGACCAGGGATCGAACTTGTGTCTCCTGCATTGGCAGGTGGATTCTTCACCACTGAGCCATCAGGAAAGCCCAGGACTTTCCATTCTGAAACCAGGTAACTATATAGTGATGAATGGAAGCTAAATTTTTGGTGGTGAGCACGCTGTAGGGATGAGGTAGCAATATAATGTTGTACATGTGAGACTTATGTTATAAGCTAATGTTACTTCAATGAAAAACAGTTCTCATGTAGAATGAAAGTTAAAAAAAAAAAAAAAAACATAAACCAGTTGGTCCTGGACAAACCAGGAAGAGTTGGTCACCTTACCCACCCTCTCCCTGTCCAGGGACTGTGATCTCTACCCACGAGCACACCCATCCTGTGTGTTCCCCAGCGGCAGGCTCTGATACCAGCTAATGTTTATTGTTTGCTGGTTGTCAGGCGCTTTCCATATCCGTCCCCTTTACTCCTCCTCACAGGCCTAGGGAGAAGACATCATTAGCACCTCCTTTCACTGATGAAGAAACTGAGGCTGACAGAGGGTGAACTTGAATTCGCACAGTTCCATAAAACCAGCCTGCTGACCACACTCGAGTGTAGGAAGGATTTCCGTACTCTGCTTTCTGAAGTTTGGCAGAGCAAGATGGAGGGAAAGAGGGAGGAAATGACGGAAGGAAGAGAGGGAAGGAGGGGGAGAGGGAGGTGGAGGGGAGGTGGGGCGAGGGGAGGTGGGGCGAGGGGAGGTGGGGCGAGGGGAGGTGGGGCGAGGGGAGGTGGGGCGAGGGGAGGTGGGGCGAGGGGAGGTGGGGGAGGGGAGGTGGGGGAGGGGAGGTGGGGGAGGGGAGGTGGGGGAGGGGAGGTGGGGGAGGGGAGGGGCAAGGGGGAGGGCAAGTGCGGGGGAGGGGAAGATGGGAGGTGGCCAGGGAAGCAGGCGGGAAGAAGGGAACGAGGCTGAGAGAGCAGAGAGAGGTGGAGAAGCCCCGACGGTTCTCAGGATCACACACCGCATCCCAGCCGCCAGCAGCATCCTCAGCGTGCTCCGGCTCAGCTCTCCCGCGGAGCGGACAGCACCATCCGCAGCGCATTTTGTCCCCTGCGAGAACTGAGGGTATTATCATATGATATACATGCCTATTTTCATAAATAACTCACCTTTTTTCTTTTTCTTTTTTTTTTTTTTTTGCACGAAAGTAAAACAGCCTGAAGCTAGAACATTTAAAAGGAACGCTGGTGCCTTATTCATAAAATAATAATGTGCTGGTTTGCCAGACGGTTTGTAAAACGTCCCGAAGCTAAAATACACCGAGTTCTAGGTCTATTTTTAGCCAGGAAAAGGCCTCCCTATGTCTTTCTCAGTTCACACTTCATAAGGGCGGTTGTTCTGCTGTCTCTGAAACGGGGCTTTCCCAAATCGGTTGCATTCGCACAGGGAACTCTTAAAGATAGCTTGGTGGATAAACATATTTATGAAATTCAAACACCCGGACGCAAATGCTTTTTTTAACCATACAAAAATAAATTGTAAACAAAAGGATAATGGTCAACCACGCCTGTGGGAAATGGGGCCACAAAGTTCATCTTTTACATGGTATTTTCCCCCAAGCCTCGCAGGGAGATTTCTTTTGCAGAGGAATAGCAATTTCAGGGCTGGAAATGCTTAAAAATAACCCTTAGACGATAAGAATTGGGCCTCCGTGTTACTATGGTTTCCTCCTTTCTCAATATTATGCGCTAGTTGTTTACAACATCTTTGTCACCCGTGATGATTTTTTAAATAGTAAGATCACTCTTGTCAAATTACATACCTCTAGAAAGACACACAACAAACTCATAATGTCAGTTACGCCTGTGACATTGGGTGACCAACCAGTTTACTAAGGACTTTCAAGGCTAAATCAGAAAGCCTCAGACAAACCAGGGCTAGCTCGTCCCCTGCCTTTGCAGAGGGAGCTTGACTCACTGGGACAAGTCCAAGAGAAAATGGTGGCTCTGTATGCCTTCGTGTGTGGGTGCGCTTAGTCGCTCAGTTGTGTCCTACTCTTTGCAAGTCCATGGACTGTAGCCCACCAGGCTTCTCTGTTCACTGGGATACTCCAGGCAAGAATATTGGAGGGGGTTGCCATGCCCTCCTCCAGGGGATCTTCCCAACCCAGGGATCGAACCCAGATCTCCCACATTGCAGGCAGATTCTCTACCATCTGAGCCCCTAGGGAGGCCTTTCGTCTGTTTGGAATAGTAAACCCTGTGAGTTCTCCACCTGTTCAAAAAAAATTACGTTAAAAATATTCTGTCAGATGAATGGATAAAGAAGATGTGAGATATATATGTGTGTATATATACACATATACAATGGAATATGTATAAATGTTGTTATTGTTCTTGTTCAGCCAGTCAGTTCATTTACTCAGTCATGTCCAATTCTTTGCAACCCCATGGACTGCAGTACAACAGGCCTCCCTGTCCATCACCAATTCCTGGAGTTTACTCAAACTCATGTCTGTTGATGAGTTGGTGATGCCATCCAACCATCTCATCCTCTGTTGTCCCCTTCTCCTCCCACCTTCAATCTTTCCCAGCATCAGGGTCTTTTCAAAAGAGTCGGATCTTCACATCAGGTAGCCAAAGTATTGAGAGTTTCAGCATAAGTCCTTCCAATGAATAGTCAGGACTGATTTCCTTTAGGAAGGACTGGTTGGATCTCCTTGTAGTCCAAGGGACTCTAAAGAGTCTTCTCCAACAATTCTTTGGCACTCAGCTTTCTTTATAGTCCTCTCTCACATCCATACATGACTAGTGATAAAACCATAGCCTTGACTAGATGGACCTTTGTTGACAAAGTAATGTCTCTGCTTTTGAATATGCTGTCTAGGTTGGTCATAATTTTTCTTCCAATGAGCAAGAGTCTTTTAATTTCATGGCTGCAATCACCATCTGCAGTGATTCTGGAGCCCAAAAAATAAAGTCTGTCACTGTTTCCACTGTTTCCCCATCTATTTGCCATGAAGGGGTGGGACCAGATGCCATGATCTTAGTTTTCTGAATGTTGAGTTTTAAACCAACTTTTTCACTCTCCTTTTTCACTTTCATCAAGAGGCTCTTTAGTTCTTCTTCACTTTCTGCCATCAGGGTGGTGTCATCTGCATATCTGAGGTTATTGATATTTCTCCCAGCAATCTTGATCCCAGCTTGTGCTTCATCTAGCCCAGCGTTTCTCATGATGTACTCTGCATATAAGTTAAATAAGCAGGGTGACAATATACAGCCATGATTTTTTTCTTTCCCGATTTGGAACCAGTCTTTTGTTCCATGTCCAGTTCTAACTATTGCTTCCTGACCTGCATACAGACTTCTCAAGAGGCAGGTCAGGTGGTCTGGTATTCCCATTTCTTGAAGAATTTTCCACAGTTCATTGTGATCCACACAATCAAAGGCTTTGGCATAGTCAATAAAGCAGAAATAGATGTTTTTCTCGAACTCTCTTGCTTTTTCCATGATCCAGCAGATGTTGGCAATTTGATCTCTGGTCCTCTGCCTTTTCTAAAACCAGCTTGATATTGTTCTTGTTGTTTAGTTGCTAAGTCATGTCTGACTCTTTTGCAACCCCAAGGACTGTAGCCTGGCAGGCTCCTCTGTCCATGGGATTTCCCAGGCAGGAATACTGGAGTGGGTTGTCATTTCCTTCTCCAGGGGATCTTACCAAACCAAGGAGCAAACCCTAGTCTCCTGCATCGGCTGACAGATTTTGTTTTACCACTGAGCCACCAGGGAAGCCCACCATGGAATATTACTCAGCCATAAAAAATAATGAAATAATGCCATTTGCACCAATGTGGATACACTTAGAGATTATCATACTAACTGAAGTCAGGTAAAGACAAATATCACATGTCACTTATATGTGGAATCTAAGAAAATGATACAAATGAACTATTTACAAAACAGAAACAGCCTCACAGACACAGAAAACAATCTTAGGGGGGAGAAAAAAACTATCTGATAGTTACCAAAGGGGAATGGGACAAAATTAGGAGTTTGGGATTAAAAGATGCATACTGTTATATGCAAAACAGATAAACGTCAAGGTCCTACTGATTGCACAGGGAACTAAATTTACTATCTTATAATAACCTACAATGGACAATAATCTGAAAATTTTATTTATATAAAAACATTGCTCTAATCCTGAAACTAACACAATGTAAATCAGCTATACTTCAATTTAAAGAATATATTGTCTATATCAGGTGAGAGGATTATTTACTTGAGTTAGTAGATCTCTAAGAATGACAGTCTATTAGATCCACATGAGATTAACATCAGTTCATTTAAGCTCTGCTTTGTTACTTATTTCATTTGTTTCTAAAATATGCCCTCTAGGGCTTCCCTGGTGGCTCAGTGGTAAAGAATCTGCCTGCCAGTGCAGGAGACACAGGTTTAGTCCCTAATCTGGGAAGATCCCATGTGCCGCAGAGCAGCTCAGCCCGTGGGCCACAACAGTTGAGCCTGCAGTCTTGAACTTGGGAGCCACAACTGAAGCCGGTGTGCCCTGGAGCCTGTGCTTCTGCAACAAGAGAAGCCACCTGAATGAGCAGCCTGCACACCACACCTAGAGGGCCGCCCCAGCTCACCGCAGCTCGGCACAAGCCAGCACAGCAACGACGGCGCTGCTGCTGCCGCTGCTGCTGAGTCACTCCAGTCGTGTCCAACCCTGTGCGACCCCACAGGCTCCCCCGTCCCTGGGATTCTCCGGGCAAGAACACCGGAGTGGCTTGCCATTGCCTTCTCCGGAATGATGACGCAGGACAGCCTAAATAAATAAATAAACAAAATCATAAACCATGTCCTCCCAAAGACTTTTTGATTACTCTTTATTAAAGAACTCAAAATTTTGCAAACTTCTCTAACTGCTCAGTCTCGCACCACGAAGTAGAGCTCCAATTGTTGTTCCACTTCAAAGATGAGAAAAAGGGAAAGGGGCCAGAAGGAGGTTATGTAAGCTGTCCAGGGCAGGACGTGAGTATGTGAGGGTCTCCGATCCCCCGGGGCAGGCCTCCCCTTTGCTGGTCCACTTTGCATCTGGTTAGTATCGTTAAACCATGGAAACAGCCGACTGTTGCCAAAGAGAAATGTCTCTATCAAAGTTTCTCAAGTGTCCCGGAGGAGCCCCCGCCAACAACCAGTGATGACATAATGTTAGCTGATGAAGCCCTCCCGGCCAATCAGGCTGCGGAAACAGTGCCACCCACGGAGGAGCTTTTTATGGGATTTCATAGGAAACAGCTCTGAGGTGCACACGCGGCCAGCCCCGGGCTCTGAGCGGAGCGCGGACTGTCCGCAGCTCCTTCTGCAGTTCAAGTATTTGTCTCCTACACATCAAAGTCACGTTCACTCGTTTTCTTCTCAAAATGGAGATTTTGAGAGGCGAAGGCCAGCTGGGCAGAACTAAACAGACTCCAGCCTGATTTCCTCGGAAAAGCAAAGGGCGGGGCGGGGCGGGGCAGGCGGGCGGGGCGGGGCGGGGCGCAGTTCACCCTCCCGGTGGTGGTCTGTAAAACACATAGCGAATGGCACGCCTGCTTGGGGATAAGACACCAGCTGTTGTCTCTGCGGCGCAGGGCCACCCCCGTGTCTGGAGACATCCCCTCCAGGTCTGCCCCGCTGTGACCCCACAACTGGAATCCTCAGCCTCTTGGTGAAGGCCAGAGTTCGGGCTCATATTTGCACAAATTCGTGTTTGAATTGGTCTGCCCTGGTGGCTCAGCAAAAATGTCTGCCTGCCAGTGCAGGACACACAGATTAGATCCCTGGGATGGGAAGATCCCCCAGAGGAGGACATGGCAACCCACTCCAGTATTCTTGCCTGGACATTCCCATGGACAGAGGAACCTGGCGGGCTAAGTCCATGGGATCACAAAGAGTTGGACACAACTGAGTGACTAACCCCCCACCCCCCGCCCACACACACACGTCAAGTAATTAATAGGCATTAGATGTTGTTGCTGCTGTAGAGAGCATTCTTTCCTGACCTCAGTTCTCACCTGTATTTCATAACCATCTTCCAGTTGTAACCCCCACCCTGCTCTCATAACCAGCTTCATCTTTTTGAATGCAAAATCAAGCATAATTCTCCCTTGCTGAAAACCCTTTTGATTTGATTTATTAATTGTATTGGGGTATACTTATTTTACAATGTTGTATGAGTTTCTACTTTCCAGCAAAGTGAATCAGCTGTCCATGTGTACATATAGCTCCTCTATTTTTGAAAGGCGGCTGTGTTCTCCACTATACCACCAATGCCCACCATCTCCTGTTTTTTGGATTTCCTTCTCAGGTAACCCTACTCAGTGCTGAAAACTCTTAAGGTGAACTCTTTGCCTCTAGAATCCCAGTTCCTTCATACTGCCCCAACTTCCCCATCACCAGCTTCATCAACCCCAGTCCCACACACCCCAAACTCTAACTTTACTAAATTCCTTGCTATCCCTCCCCTCCAAGGCTGAGCTCCTTCCTGGTTCTTCCACCAGGAACACTCTTTCCTGGGCCCCTCGCCTCCATTTTTGACCTAAAGAACTCCAAGCCTTCTACAGAGAGACATAACGATCTTTGTGAGGTTCCTGATCTCTTCTCTACGAGCCCCCACCACCCCATACCAGCCCCAGCCCACACACAGTGCTCCGTAACATCCAGGGTGACCAAATGTCCTCATTCGCCCAGGACTGAAGAATTGTCCAGAATTAAGGATTGTAGTGCTAAGACCAAAGAATCTTGGGCCAACAGGGGTATTTGGTCACCCCAATAGCATTGATCACATGGTTTGGGAATTAGCTGTCTTTTGATAAGATTGGAGAGCAGAAATTTTGCCTTGTTCGTCTTCACATCCACGGTACCTACCCTAGGGTCAGGCACATATAGGCTTCCCAGGTGGTTCAGTGGTAAAAGAATCCACCTGCCAATGCAAGAGATGTGGGTTTGATCCCTGGGTCGGGAAGATCCCCTGGAGGAGGAAATGGCTACCCACTCTAGTATTCTTGCCTGGAGAATCCCACGGACGGAGGAGCCTGGTGGACTGCAGTCCATGGGTTTGCAAAGAGTTGTCCATGACTGAAGCGACTATACAATAACAAGAGGCACGTATATGGTCCAGTCAATAAACATTTGTTAAACGCGTTGAGATGGCAGTTAGTTGCCTCAACAGAAGAACTAAGGCGGTGGTTCTCATCCAGTCCCCTTACAAGACCTTGGGCGTGTAATTGCTTTCATTTATATATTTATGTATTTGCCCTTGAAAGATTTGAGGCAAATTCCTTGGCTTTGCTGAACCTGCATTTGTAAAAGGGAGATAATAATATCCATTTCACTGAGGTGTTGTGAAGGTTCAACAGATGTCAAGTGGTTAACACAACGCCTGGCATATAACAAGCTTTAATAAATGCTAGCTGCTATTATGATTTATTATTATTATTATTTAAATAGCGAGCAGTGCAGTCAATAAAGGTTGGCACCCTTCCCCCATTAAAGAAATGAATACAGAAAAAATAAATAAATAAATAAATAATTTAAAAAAAAAAAAGAAATGAATACAGGTGGCCTTAAATGTAATTATGCCGTAGAAAAACTTCCCTTCGAACACTGATCGGCCACCTTGCCCACACATTAGAACCCCCCAGGGACCTTTTACAAAGACTGATGCCCAACCCCGACCAATTAATTCAAATCTCCAGTGATGGATGCATGCATCAGCTCCTTTAAAGGGCTCCCCTGGTGATGCTAATAGGCACCCAGGTTGAGAACCTCTGCCTTAGGGCACTGGGTTAGCTGCTTTTTAACTCTTAATTGCTGCCCTGGGTCTCCTCCTACCCCAATTTAGGTGCTGGAACAGCAAGTGCTTAATTCCCTTTGTCCCCCCAGCTTTGTCGTCATGGCAAGAACTGGAGAATTCTCAGCCCACCTAAGGGGAACCTTATAGCCTCTCCTCTTCATCATTCCAGCTGGGACCCTCATTCCTAAAGCCCTTACCCCCGCGGCTCCCTGCCTTTGGAATCTTCACTGTATTCTCTCTGGAATTTGGAGAAATGAAAAAGAGATCACTTCATCTGTGTCTCCCTTAAGGGTACAGATGTTTCATTGTCTAGCCAGTGTTTCTCAAACTGGGGGCTTCAGACACCTTAGAGGTCCATCGGGATCTGCGTGCCGACTTCCTGTCTGCGTTTTGGGTTGCCAATATATGACTATTGTACATTATGTGGTCGCCACCTACTGTGCTTGTGTTTTGTAGCATAAAGGCGCTCAGTGCACATATGCAGATTTTGAAGGAGCCCAAACAGAAGGACCAAAGCACAAAGCAGGAGAAGCCAATAGATTCAAAGGGACCAGCAAGTAGCCATTCGTGTCGAAATAACTGCAGAAAAAGCTTGCGTGCGTGCGTGTGCGTGCACAGATGTGCCCAGCTCTTTGTGACTGTAGCCCACCAGGCTCCTCTCTCCCTGGGGCTTCCCAGGGCAAGAATATTGGGGTGGGTTGCCATTTCCTCCTCCAGGAGATCTTCCCAACTCAGGGATCAAACATGAGTCTCCTGGTTTCCTGCATTGGCAGGCGGATTGTTTACCAACTGCACCAACTGGGAAGCCCCAACAGTTTGCAGTAAGTAGTAAATATACACTTGAGACGTTTTCTTCTCTCTCTCCAAAAACAGTAGGAAGGGAAACCCCATTTAAAGTAGATTCTAATAAGGCCAACCATATCATTTTGCAAATGTGAGTGAACATGAGTGTCTACCAAGTGTTTGGGGGACTTCCCCGGTGGTCCAGGGGTTAAAACTCCATACTTCCGATGCGCAGGCACAGTGGGCACAGGCTTGATCTCTGGTCAGAGAATTCAAATCCCACATCCTACACAGTGTGGACAATAAGTTAAAAAAAATAAGTGAAAAAAAATCAGCACTTGGAAATTACTCACTGGCCAAATTTCGGTCATATAGTGCCTGATGGCCCAGCATTAGCAAATACAGGCATGACGTTATAGATACCCTTTGTGCCTCATCTCTATGAGAAGAAACAGTCTTTGATTGGTATTAGTAAAGTGAAAATACAAAAACAGATTCTAAAACAAGACCCAAATCTACATTTTTCTATTGTTAAACCAGCCATACTGACTTACAATCATCATAAATCCCATCAAAATAACGCTGTTTTATTTAGGTGTCGTTCCCATGTATTGTCTTTGGCTCTTTTTCTAATTTTTTTTTCTTTTGATAGGTGTTTAAGACCAATAAGCATAAACAGTGTACACCTAGTCTTACTAGATCCCTAATTAAGAGACTGTATGGTGCTTCCCTTGCAGCTCTGTCAGTAAAGCATCTGCCTGCAGCACAGGAGACCTGGGTTCGATCCCTGGGTTGGAAAGATCCCCTGGAGAAGGAAATGGCAACCCATTGAAGTATCCTTGCCTGGAAAATCTCATGGACAGAGGAGCCTGGTGGGCTGCAGTCCATGGGGTCGCAAAGAGTCGGGCACGACTGAGCAACTAACACTAATCGTGCCTGACAGCCTAGGAAGTCACGAGATACCTGGAGTAACAGGCAATTCTGGCCTCGGAGTACAAAATGAAGCAGGGCAAAGGCTGACGGAGTTTCACCAAGAGAACGCACTGGTAACAGCAAACACCCTCTTCCAACAACACAAGAGAAGACTACACGTGGACATCACCACATGGTCAACACCGAAATCAGATTGATTGTATTCTTTGCAGTCAAAGATGGAGAAGCAACAAAAACAAGACTGGGAGCTGACTGTGGCTCAGATCATGAACTCCTTATTGCCAAATTCAGACTTAAAATGAAGAAAGTAGGAAAAACTACTAGACCATTCAGGTCTGACCTAAACCAAACCCCTTACGTCTATGCAGTGGAAGTGACAAATAGATTTAAGGGATTAGATCTGATAGAGTGCTTGAAGAACTATGGACGGAGGTTCATGACATTGTATAGGAGGCAGAGATCAAGACTATTCCCAAGAAAAAGAAATGCAAAAAGGCAAGATGGTTGTCTGAGGCCTTACAAATAGCTGAGAAAAAGAAGAGAAGCTAAAGGCAAGGAGAAAAGGAAAGCTATACCCATTTGAATGCAGAGTTCCAAAGAATAGCAAAGAGAGATAAGAAAGCCGTCCTCAGTGATCAGTGCAAAGAAATAGAGGAAAACAATAGAATGGGAAAGACTAGAGATCTCTTCAAGAAAATTAGAAATACCAAAGGAACATTTCATGCAAAGATGGGCACAATAAAGGACAGAAATGGTATGGACCTAACAGAAGCAGAAGATATTAAGAAGAGGTGGCAAGAATACACAGAAGAACTGTACAAAAAAGATCATCATGAGCCAGATAACCATGATGGTGTGATCGCTCACCTAGAGCCAGGCATCCTGGACTGTGAAGCCAAGTGGGCCTTAGAAAGCATCACTACGGACAAAGCTAGTAGAGGTGATGAAATTCCAGTTGAACTGTTTCAAATCCTGAAAGATGATGCTGTGAAAGTGCTGCACTCAATATGCCAGCAAATTTGGAAAACTCAGCAGTGGCCCAGGACTGGAAAAGGCCAGTTTCCATTCCAATCTGAAAGAAAGGCAATGCCAAAGAATGTTCAAACTACCACACAATTGCACTCCAGCTCACACGTTAGCAAAGTAATGCTCAAAATTCTCCAAGTCAGGCTTCAACAGTAGGCAAACCATGAAATTCCAGATGTTCAAGCTGGATTTAGAAAAGACAGAGGAACCAGAGATCAAATTGCCAATATCTACTGTATCATCTACAAAGCAAGAGAGTTCCATCCAGAAAAACATATACTTCTGCTTTATTGGCTACACCAGAGTCTTTGACTGTGTGGTTCACAACAAACTGTGGAAAATTCTTCAAGAGATGGGAATACCAGACCCCCTAACCTGCCTCCTGAGAAATCTGTATGCAGGTCAAGAAGCAACAGTTAGAACTGGACACGAACAACAGACTGGTTCCAAATTGGAAAAGGAGTACATCTAGGCTGTATATTGTCACCCTGCTTATTTAACTTATAAGAGTACATTGTGCAAAATGCCAGGCTGGATGAAGCACAAGCTGGAATCAAGACTGCTGGGAGAAACATCAATAACCTCAGATACCCAGATGACACCACCCTTATGGCAGAAAGTGGAAAACTAAAGAACCTCTTGATGGAAGTGAAAAAGGAGAGTGAAAAAGTTGGCTTAAAACTCTACATTCAGAAAACTAAGATCATGGCATCCGGTCCCATCACTTCATGGCAAATAGACAGGGAAACAATGGAAACAGTGACAGACTTTATTTTTTTGGACTCCAAAATCACTGTAGATGGTGACTGCAGCCTTGAAATTAAAAGACGCTTGCTCCTTGGAAGAAAAGTTATGACCAACCTAGACAGCATATTAAAAAGCAGAGACATTACTTTGCCAACAAAGATCCGTCTAGTCAAGGCTATGGTTTTTCCAGTGGTCATGTATGGATGTGAGAGTTGGACTGTGAAGAAAGCTGAGCACTGGAGAATTGATGCTTTTGAACTGTGGTGTTGGAGAAGACTCTTGAGAGTCCCTTGGACTGCAAGGAGATCCAACCAGTCCATCCTAAAGGAAATCAGTCCTGAATATTCATTGGAAGGACTGATGGTGAAGCTGAAACTCCAATACTTTGGCCACCTGAAGTGAAGAACTGACTCATTGGAAAAGACCCTGATGCTGGGAAAGACTGAAGGCAGGAGGAGAAGGGGACGACAGAGGATGAGACGGTTGGATGGCATCACTAACTCAATGGACGTGAGTCTGAGCAAACTCCGGGAGTTGGTGATGGACAGGGAAGCCTGGGGGCCGGCAGTCCATGGGGTCGCAAAGAGTTGGACATGACTGAGCGACTGAACTGAACTGAATTAAGAGATGACAAAATAATTCTAGTTACTGTTGTCAGTCATCAGTTACCTTTTCCCGCCTGGTTTGGAAAAATTCTCCTGACTGAAGATCAGAATCAGCTAGGGCACGGTCAGAAATTCAGGCTCCACATCCTGCTCTGGCAACCAGAGGTTAGAGACAGGAGTTTGAAGCAGATGACACTGTCTGGGCTCCAGGGAATGAAGGCCAGTCTTCCTGGCTCTTTTAAATTCTAAATGCTTTTCAACTGATTGATTGATTGCTTCTATGGGACATCCTTGTCTCAGAAATTAAATTGAAAAGCTTCTTCTTTCCAGAGGCTGTTTTCCTACTTCCTTGGGTTAAGCAAGGCTCTTCTCAGCTCTATCTGGCCTCAAAGATATGAGCCTATAACTGGAGAAATAGCAACTTGATTCTTACACTACTTTAAAAAAAAAATTGGACCTCAGAGGTAGGGGTTCAGTTAATCACACACCTCAGTTACGACGTATGACCATCCCAGGTTAGTGCAAAGCCCTTTCTTGTTTTGTTTTTTCCTTTTTTTACCCCTTTCCCTACTTTCACAGACTCGTGTGCACATACCTGCCATGTTAATAACCATTCTGATGGCTTTTATGTGAGTTTTTTATAAGTATTTTTCTTGTAAACTTAGTACTGCCGATAAAATACAGAATATCCAGTTCAGTTTGAGGTTCAGATCAACAATAAATAACTTTTAGTATAGGTAATCATTTTTGGTATAATTTTTATTGTTTATCTAAAAGTCACATTTAACTGGACATTCAGTTTGGGATTTTTCTTGTTTTGTTTTTGGCTAAATCTGGGAACCCTATGTAAAATGTAAACTCTTACGTACATAAATATTATTTCAATTCCCTTTTTATTTCACTCAGATCTAAGGTGACCCAGCCACGTGGCTGTTTTTACATCTAGTCAGTTTCCTCTGTCTGCTGCATAGACCTCGACGATTGGGCACCACTTTGCATTATTCACGCCCCCATGGAGATAGTGCAGCCTCCTCCAACCGCCCACTACCACGAGTGATGCTGCAGTGGACACCTTTGCCCATGTCTCCTAGTGGACTTGGGTGGTCACTTTTTTTAACATTTAAATATGGTTTACACATCCTTAATTTGTTAAGACAGTCAGTCAGAGCAGTGGTGCAGGTCGACAGTCCCACCAGCTCTGCATGAATCCCTGTGTTCCCGTACTCCTGCAGGCAGGGGGCAAAATCCACCATCTAAGAGCGCCTCTAAGAACCATAACCTGCCAGCTCTTTCTTGCTACGGTTTGCATTTCTCTTATTGCTAACGATTTGAAGCATCTCTTCATGGTAAACATTTATTTACACTTCTATAAATTGCTGCTTTGAAACTTTTGCCCATTTTTCTATAGAAATGCCTATATTTTTCTTCTTTTTTAGGAATCCTTGAATTTTTTAGATACTGCTCCATGCGTGCTAAGTCGCTTCAGTCGTGTCTGACTCTTTGTGACCCTGTGGACTGTAGCCTGCCAGGCTCCTCTGTCCGTGGGGATTCTCCAGGCTGGGATTCTCCAGGCAAGGATACTGGAATGGGTTGCCATTTCCTTCTTAGCTCCTTGTCATATCTTAAGCATTGCAAATATCTTTCTTCATCCTATTTTCTGTAAAGTTTAGAATGATGTCGTTTATTTTGATATGATCAACTATATCTTGTACTGGGAAGATCTTTTTCTATCCCTAAATCACAAAGGTACTCTCCAACATCAGCTTCTATTAACTTTGTCATTTTCCTTTGAATTTTATGTATTTAGTTCATCTGGAGTCTACCCTTCCATAAGATGTTTTGTGGGGTCCAGTTTTATTTTTCTCTGTGTAATAAGCCATTTTTATTGACTTATTCAACAACTTCAATTCTTTTTTTTAATTGGAGGATAATTGCTTTACAATGTTAGTTTCTGCTGTGCAACAATGTGAAACAGCTATACATATATCCCCTCCCTCTAGAGCCTTCATACCACCCCGCCAGCGTCCCGCCCCTCTCAGTCATTACAGAATGCCAAGCTGATCTCCCTGCCAACACCTTCTATTAAAGAGCCCATCCTCTTCCCATTAATTTTTTCTTTTTTGATTAAGTTCTCACATATTCCTAGATCCCTCTAAGAGCTTTTCTCTCTGCTCTACTGGTCTATCCATTTTGCGTAAGTCCAGTTCAGTTCAGTTCAGTGGCTCCGTTGTGTCCAACTCTTTGTGACCCCATGAATCGCAGTGAACCAGGCCTCCCTGTCCATCACGAACTCCCGGAGTTCACCCAAACTCATGTGCATCAAGTCGGTGATGCCATCCAGCCACCTAATCCTCTGTCGTCCCCTTCTCCTCCTACCCCCAATCCCTCCCAGCATCAGGGTCTTTTCCAATGAGTCAACTTTTCACATGAGATGGCCAAAGTATTGGCGTTTCAGCCTCAGCATTAGTCCTTCCAAAGAACACCCGGGACTGGTCTCCTTTAGGATGGACTAGTTGAATCTCCTTGCAGTCCAAGGGACTCGTTGTTGCCTTTATTTTTTTTTTTTTTAAGATTTTTTTTGGATGTGGACTATTTTTTGTCTTTACTGGATTTGTTGCAATATTGCTTCTGTTTATGTTTGGGGGTTTTGGCCCAGAGGCATGTGGGATCCTAGAGGGTGGAACACACACCCCCTGCTTGGAAGGTGAAATCTTAACCACTGAACCGCCAGGGAAGTCCCTGCCTTTACATTAAGGCTTTGAAATTATCCTGATATCTAGCTAATGGGCATGCCCCTGCCATTCTTCGCTTTCTTTTTTAGACTTCCTTACTTTTTTGTGGATTGTTGTTCTTCGTATTTTGATAGTTTGTGTCAGTGTAAACTGTTCATATTTACAGATTAGTGAATATGTCAAAATAGCCAACTGAAATTTTTACTGGCATTGCACTGAGTTTAAAAATTAATTAAGAGAAATTTAACAATATTAAATTATCCTATCAAGATCTTGGACTACCTCTCGATAGATAATCCTCTGATTTTCAGAGGCGGTTTTTTTTCCCCCCCCAGGGAGATCATGTATATTTTTGATATGCCAATATCTAGATATTTGTTAACACTGTCAACGAAATCTTACTTGTACTGAAATTTCTAATGGACTATGACTGATATAGGAAACACTACTGATTTTTTTTTTAGTGATCTCATATCCAGCAAGATCTTGCCAAGTTCTCTTTTTAGTTCTAATAATTGATCCTGCCGCATTATCTATGTAGACATTCGTATTGTGCGTAAACAGTTTTTTTCCTTTCCAACCCTTTCTCCTCTTATGTATTTCCTATCACCTTAACCAGTAGCTCCACTGTGTGTTAAACAGTAGTAACACAATGAATATCTTAAAGTAACACCTCTGGCCCCTTGTAGGAGTGAGAGTCTGGGCAAATTTCTTCCTGGTCTGACTCTGTTTTCCCAGTTGATAAACCTTCCTCATGGAGTTGAGATGATCATAGTAATAAATCCAAAGTTCCTGGCACACAGTAGGTGCTCACAGCATAAACTATAGCTTTACTAATTCCTCTAATCAAGACACGGGTCACCCGTGTCCTTGGAATTCCATTCCCGCCATTACAGAAGGCTGTAGCATCTAAAATATGTAGAAGGGACTTCTCTGGTGGTCCAGTGGTTAAAATTTCGACCTCCAACGAAGGGGGTATAGGTTCAATGACTAGTTGGGACCCTAAACTATTCTACCACATGCCTCAAGGCCAAAACACCCAAACATAAACATCTGAAGCAATACTGTAACAAATTCAATAAATATATGAAGGTTATCTAGAGAGATGGTCGTTTTCATTTGACTCCAAAATGAATGATTTACAAGACTGGTCGAAAGGATTTCAGCCCGCTAACAAGTCTAAAGCATTGTTCATGGAAAGTGGTAGCCAAGGAGAACCAGAGTGAATTAGCGATAGCTGTGCTGATGCGCAGATTCCCCCAACTTCCCACTCAGACTTTATACTGTCCGCAATCTCATGGCGGACACATTTTTAAAATAAGCTCTCAGAAAAGAATTCAGAGAAGCAAATGTAAAGGAAAAAATTTCTAATACCATCATTCATTGATTACATTTTGGGTGACAATCCTAGAATTTTTTGGTATTTATATTTAAATGGATCTTACTGTAACAGGTTTAAGAAAGAAGTTCCTTTTAAACTACAAAAAATAAAATAAAATAAAATAAGCTCTCATGATCAAGATGATGGCGGTGGAGAATCTGAAATAAATTGAATTTCCATTATTCATAAAATGGATAAAGAATAAGGTACTCTACAGTCAATATCTTGTGATAAATCATAATGGAAAATATATGAAAAAGCATATATACATGTATGACTGAGTCAGTTTGCTATACAGTAGAAATTAACACAACATTATAAATCAACTATACTTCAATAAAAGAAAATTTTCAATTTAAAAAAATTTTTTTAATGAATTTCATTTGTTTGAAACTGATGGGCAGTTATTGAAAGTGAAAAATAGTAGTGTAAATATCAGTGTTCTATTTAACCCAGATACTCTGGTGAGGAAAAAACGGTGACCTGTTATTTATCGTACATGAAGTTTTTACTTGTTTATTTATTCGGCTGTATCAGGTCTTAGTTGCGGCATGTGGGATCTTTTTGTTTGGGTACAGGGGCTTCTCTTGTTGTGAAGTGTGGGCTCTAGAGACCGTGGGCTCAGTTACCTTTCAGCAAGTGGAATCTTAGTTCCCTGACCAAGGACTGAACTTGTGTCCCCTGCTTGGAAGGAAGATTCTTAACCACTGGACCATCAAGAAAGTCCCTATCACATGCAGAGTTTTAAATTGTATATAGTAGACCAATGCTTGGGCTTTCCCATGTGGCTCGGTGGTAAAGAATCCACCTGCCAACTCAGAAAAACTGGGTCTAACCCTGGGGGTCAGGAGGATCCACTGGAGAAGGGAACAGCTACCCACTCCAGTCTTCTTGCCTGGAGAATCCCATGGACAGAGGAGCCTGGGGGGCTAGTCCCTGGAGTTGCAAAGAGACAGACACGACTGAGCGACTGAGCACACACAGGATCAGTGCTTAAAGAATTATAAGGGATATAAATCACTAATAGACTCTAAATTTTATTCAATGCTTTTTTTAAAAAAGATGCAAATCATTAGGCAACGTTCTTTATTAAATTCAATTTTTAATTACATTAAGTTAGGGTGGTAGCTTCTCTAATTGTTGATACATGCTTGCACGGGCAAGATGCATGTTGAAATACTTATAAGTGGATTGCCAACAGTAATTATAAACATTCTGAGGATGTGATTTCACAGGAATTTTTTTAAATAGAGCAAATATTGGTTCTTCTCGTTTTTGTGTTTTAAATTATGAAAGTACGATAACACATTTACAGGAGACTTGGAAAATACAGACAAAATTACATATAGTTCCACTATGCATCATGCTAAGTCGCTTCAGTCGTGTCCAGCTCTCTGTGACCCCATGGACCATAGCCTGCCAGGCTCCTCTGTCCATGGGGTCCTCCAGGCAAAACACTGGAGTGGTTGCCATACCCTCCTCCAGGGTATCTTCCCAACCCAGGGGTCGAACCTGTGTCTCTTATGTCTCCTACACTGACAGATGGATTCTTTACCATGAGCACCACCTGGGAAAACCAGGAAGCCCATAGTTTCACTATATATTACATTTATTTTTTAAGCAGATGATTTAAGATTTTTAGCTGGAATTTCAATATCAAACTCTCAAAAATTAACAGAGTGAACAGACAAACAAGTGTAAGGCTACATAGACCTGAAAATCACCATGAACCAATTCAGCATAACTAAGATTTACAATTTTCACACAACGGAAGGATACAAATTCTATTCAAGTTCTCATAGACTATAAACTAGAGGGAAAAAAATTTTTTTCTTGCTCTATTTGGGTGGAAGTATGTTTGCAGTGACAAGTTAGTAACAAAAACCCTCACTGAAAATGATTCTATTCTGTTCTTTGATGGGTCTTGTCTCACAGCTGATGGCTAGGATTTTAAATAACAGTTGCATAACTTGGATAGATTTTCTCTTCTGCATAGAACTGGGTGATTTTGCAACCCCCTTAGTGATGTCATGCTGAACGGAACAACAATAAACATGATTTGTCCCAGGGTGCACGCTCCTCACTGCGCCTGACAGATGGGTACAGCCGTGGAAAGGGAACTTGATCCCCTTCGCAGATTGTACTGATTTCCTGATCTCAGCGTTCCCCCACTCCCACCCCGGGATCCTGAGCTGGAGGATTGTTTCATATATGAACTGCACCACAGTGTCTTTAGAGTAGAACTGTAGGATTATAGCTTTAGAAATTACCTTCCACATCCACCCTCTGTATTCCTACCACCTACACCAGCTCCACAAACATGGAACAGAGGAGGCATAGACAGAATCATTAGGGATTTCAAAGCTTCTGGGAAGTACGAGCTATAAGGCTACCTCCATGAAAGGGGACTTAGCATTATTCTATCATTAATTCCCTTGCGAGGTAATAAAATCCATATATGCACTGGCCTCTGCCCCAGTTCCTGGCACGGGCTGCGGAAACGCTGGTGATTTTCTGGGTGATAGGAGTGTCTTTTGTTCTAAAAAAGTGACTCTGAGTGAGCTCCTGGATGACTCCTGGAGAGGGCTGGAAAAACCAAGCCTTGATTAGAAGCTTGGAACTTTCAGCCATACTCCCCAAGTCTCTTGCGGAGGAAGGAGGATTAGAAATGGAGTTCACAGTCGATCATGTCTCCATAAAAATACCAAAGGTGTGGGATTTGAAGAGACTCCAGGTGGGTATACACATCCATACCAGGAGGGTGACCCAAGCCACTCCCGTGGGACTAGAAGCACCTACGCTCAGGACGCTCCCGGATCTCGCCCTGTATATCTCTTCATCTGACTGTTCCTCTGTATTTTTTGTTTCCCTGAGTTCTATGAGCTACTCTAGCAAATTAATTGAACACAAGGAGGGGATCATAAGAAACTCTGATTTACAGACAAGACAGGCAGAAATTTTGGCTAACCTGGGACCTGTGGCTCATGATTGGCATCCCAAGTGGGGAGCAGTCTCATGGGACCAGGTCCTTAACCCATGGGATCTGATGCTACCTCCTGGAAGATAGCATCAGTATTGAGTTACAGCTGGTGCCCCAGATTTGCTTGGTGGAGGTAAACCCCCACATCTGGTGTCAGCAGTGTTAGGAGTATGATAGTCATATGAGAGTGAAGGGAGACACACAGAAGGGTGGGGTTGCTGCCACTACATCCCCCAGTGATGTCTGAGATGGCCGGCAGCAATAATAACAACAACAAAATCACAAATAATAGCTGTTGAGAAAGCACATCGTAGCAGCACTTAAGAGCCTGATCTTAAGTCAGAAAGCCTCTTTAAATCTCAGCCAGGTGGTGCTAGTGGTCAAGAACCCTCCTGCCCATGCAGGAGACATAAGAGACACAGGTTCAGTCCCTGGGCCAGGAAGATCCCCTGGAGGAGGGCATGGCAACCCCTCCAGTATTCTTACCTGAAGAATCCCATAGACAGAGAGGCCTGGATGGAGGAGTCCATAGGGTTGCAAACAGTCAGACACAACTGAAGAGACAGCACACACATGCCATAGTCTTAACTTCCCTGTGCTGAGGTCTCTTTGTCCATAATAAAGGAATAGTAATCCCACTACCTCAAAAAGCCATGGTGGGGATTAGATGACACAAGGCAGGTGACGCGCTATATCAGTTACAAATTATCTTTAGCTGCAAACAACACAATTTAATTTTCCTCATGAAAAGAAATACCCAGAGGTGAGTGAGAGTTAGGGCTAGTTCAGCAGCCTAAGGTGCTGGAATTGAGGCTTCTAGGACTCCTCCTCCTTGTAATCCCAAAAGGGCTGTTGTCCCACCAGCCATCACATCCAGGTTCCTGGCAGGAAGTAGGGGAGTAGGGCTAAGCAAGCCCCACAGTGGAGTTATCCCAGTCCCTGTAAGCACCTTCCCAGAAGCTTCTCTGTTCCTTCTCACATCCCACTCTCTCTTCGACTTCACCAGCCCAGCTCCTTACTGAAACAGCACTTCCTAAACTTACTCATGATTTCACGTTGCTCAATTTAGCAGATGTCTTTCAGTCCTCATCTTTCCTGACCTCTTTCTCTCAGGAAAGCAAGATGCCCTGCTTGAAACTCATTCTTCCTGTGGCCTCCATGTATGCCGCCACGCTCTCTGCAACTCTCTCTCCGCATCTCTAGTCTCTCCTGCTGTCCCCTCTGTATGTTCATTTTCCTCCGCAGAGCCACTAAACGCTGGTGTCCTCAAAGCTGGGCCCAGGCCCTGTTCTCTGCTCCCCTGACATCCCTCTTCAGGCATCTCAGCCACACTGCAGCTTAACTCCCACTTGTGTGCTAATTTGCCCAAGTTTCCTTCTTCAACTCAGACATCTCCTCTGAGCTCCAGACTTGTGCAGTCACTCCTCAGTCAAATCTAAGACTCAACGCCACCAAAAATAAATATTTTTTAAAAAAGATTCTCACACAGATGCATAAGAGGACTCCTTGTGTCGTCTGTGGCAGTGGGGAGCTGGTAGCATCTTGGTCTCCGTCGTTGGAAAAGCAGGTTCGCACAAAGTGAAACTGCGCACGGCGGAGTGCGGCGCAGAGTGGAACTGCGCACGGCGGAGTGCGGCGCAGAGTGGAACTGCGCACGGTGGAATGCGGCGCAGAAGTCAGGAGAAGCTGCCTGGAGGAAAGTGCGCGTGGCGATATGGATAAAGTGGAAACACACAGCACTCCTGGCTCCCAGGCTGTGGCATCTAAATGTGGTCTCCCACTAATCAGAACCAGGGCTCCCTGAAGAAACGGCTGACTCCACATCTAAGGCAATAAATTTATAATATGAGCCAGGGCCATCTGATTCTACCAGCAGCAAGAAAGCTATCAAAGAGTAATGAGGTGGGGACTTCTCTGGTGGCCCAGTGGTTGATAATATGCCTCCCTATGCAGGGGACGTGGGTTCGATCCCTGGTCGGGGAACTAAGATCCCACTTGGTGCAGGGCAGCTAAGTCTGTGTGCGGCAGCTAGAGAGTACATACGCCGCCAAGAAAGACCCTGCAGGATGCAACTAAGACGCGACAGAGCAAATAAAGATTTTTTAAAAAAGAAAAAGTGATGAGGTGAGTCCTTTTGTAGTCAAAAAGGACTTTTAAAAAAAACCAACTTGTAGAGGCTCCCATTTGCCAAAGTTAGGACAATTTAAGAACCCAGATGGATAGCGGCAAACAACTGAATTAATCAATGAAATTCATGAGTTAAAAATCTTATTTTTAAAACCTTATTGATTTATCTTTAGAGAAACCAACTCATTATTTCGGAAACTAATAGAAATCAAGCATTCATCTTGTCTTTCCTATACAATCTCTATGTGAAAGTAACTAAATTTTTCTTTATAGAAATATTTTAACTAATAAATGAAGGAATGATAGAATTCGATTATCATCATTTGAGGGACTCCCCTGGTAAGTGGCTAAGACTCTGTACTCCCAATGCACGGGGCCCCAGATTCGATCCCTGGTCAGGAAACTGGGTCCCACGTGCTGAAATTAAAGATCCTGAGTGCCGCAGCTAAGATCTACACAGCCAAATAAATTTAAAAAACATTTAAGATTATCATTTGAAAACTCCCTAATGAACTCACTTATTATTATCACTGTTAATATCACAAAAAGAAATGGCCAAATATATACACACACACACACACACACACCATTGAATCACTGTGTTATACACCCGAAACTAACACTACATTGTATATCAGATATATTTCAAAAAAACAATCAGACACTAGGTGCCTCCTGATAAAAGTCCATAACTTCACCTACAAAGTGTTTCTTGCAAAAAATTTACCCTGTATCTGGTCACATTTCTAGATCTCACGACCAATCTACAGGAAATATACAGGACGGAGGAGCACATTTAAAAGAACACCACAGGGCTTCTCTGGTGGTCCAGTGGCTAAGAACCCACCTTTCAGTGCAAGGGACACCAGGCCGGTGCCGGGCCCAGGAAGATGCCGCAGGGCAGCTAAGCCGGCGCACCACAGCTGCTGAGCCACTGGCCACAACCACCGAAACCCACGCCTAGAGCCTGTGCTCCACGACAAGGGAAGCCTCTGCAGCGAGCAGCCTGAGCTCCACAGGAAACAGCAGCCCCTGCTTACCGCAGCTGAAGTCCACGCATGGCTGCAAAGGCCCAGCACAGTCAGAAATAATTAATTTTTTAAAAAACCTTACTAAACACCATGAGAATACAGTTAGCAAAATCCAGACTGAAAAACTCCTCAAAGATACATGATCTAATCTTCAATAAATAAACTTTTAGCAGTGGTAGACCTACAAATTAAATGAGACAAGAAACATATCAACCAATCACAATCTATAAACCTTATTTGAATCTTGATTCAAACTAAAAATATGTGAAAATACGGAAAATTTGCATGCTGACTGAATGTTGATATAAACGATTATTTCTAATTTTTAGGTATGATAATATGCTATAATGATTATGTATGACAATGATTTTATTTTAGAGGTTCATAGAAAAATATCTATTGTTGAAATAGTATGATGCTGTTTCAGAGTAATCTATGAAGAATAGGAATGGGTGGGGTGTAAGTGAAACAAAATTGGCCTCCAGTTTACGTTTGACTTTGAGTGATGGGTATACTGGAGCTCATGATACTATTCTACTGTTGAAAAGCTCTAAATTTTTCCATAGGAAAATGTTTTTAAAGCCAAGGTGAGTGAGAAAAAAAAAAAGAATGAAATGGGATATCTACTCCTCTGTTTATGTAAGTTTAAAATGCAAACACACACATACAAATACAAATAAAAGGACATACATTAAACTTATGAGACTGACTGTCATGAAGACTGGGAAATGGACATAGAGAATAAGATAAAAAAAAAGCATAACGATAAGTGAAACAAGAAAGGGACATCGCACTGACCAGCCGTGATGTGTCTAACTCAACCCTCTGCCTCTGAGATCAAAAAAAGCTCTTTCACACAGGTGTGAGGATTAAATGAGGTCTGTGGGCATTATTCTCGGCACATTATGGTCCTTAATAAATGTCCGTTTCTCTCTGTCCCCTCCACTTCCCATCCTTGCTGCCTTGCGTCCATCTCCCTGCCTCACCAAGGGATAAACACGATCTGTTAATTCGCTTTAACATGCGAGATACTGCTCACAGCTTTATCCTTCCATCTCCTCAGCAGAAGGGCTTCCCAGGTGGTTCAGTGGTAAAGACACTGATTCCCAAAGCGGGAGATGCAAGCTTGATCCCTGGGTCTGGAAGATCCCTTGGAGAAGGAAATGGCAACTGACTCCCCTATTCTTGCCTGGGAAATCCCATGGACAGAGGAGCCTGGCGGTCTATAGGGTCACAAAAGAATCGGACACGACTTGCTAACTAAACAACTCCTCAGCAGATGCTTTTCAGAGAGGGCAATACTTAAGAAATGAATCTCTAATCAGTGAAACCCCTGCATTGCACCTCACTGCCAAGCCCTCAAACAAGACGGCTCAGGTCCGCCCTCCAGCCCACAGCCCTCCAGAGTGGCAGTCTAGGTTTGTTCCCATCTTCTCAATCAAACACACCAACACTAGAAAGCCCACCACCTGCTAGCTCGTGCCAGGAATCAGAACTCCAGGCTGCAGATGGGACTCAGATGTGAGCCCAAAGCGTCAGAGTGAAATATTTATATGCTGATCTCTGCCCTTCCACCTCCCTGGGAAGATTTCCATTTTACACCCCACCTAACGACCACCAGAAGCCACCCTCTACCATCTCCTCCTCTGCCTCTAAGGACCATGACTACCACATTCCTTCCAAGAAACATGTGAACTTTTAATTAAAAATCACATTTCGGGTGACTGGCTCACTGGAAACCACTTCCAGATGGGGCCAGTGACTTACCCAGAAAATTGGAGGGCCAGAAATTGCCTTGGAGTCAGTGGCGCCTGACAGCTACTTGGCAACTGAAGGAGAAAAGAAGCAGAATTCTAAATGGGGTTTATAATAGACAGTCCTGGTCCATTTTATAGGAGCTGTTGGAGTGAAAAGCAATCAATTAGCTGTGTTCCTGGGCTACAGCTTGGCCCCAACAGTTCAGCATTAAGGTCAGTGGTGAGCAGAGGGAAGAACATTTCACCAGCCCGTGCACATGGCTTGATCTAGCATATTCTGCCTGTCTGTCACCATGCTGGAAGACACTGAGAAAATTCACTCTAAGACCTCCACTTTGGAAATTCTAATAACCTTATGAGGGATATAGAAACTTATGTAGAACAAAGTGAGATAGTACAGCTAAGTAACCACCATGAAACTAGTTGGCATTCATCTCTTTCTGGAATATCATTTATCATCTTACTTGGTAGACCTGAATCCACAGGTGCCCAGATGCCACTCCCTACACGGAATCCTGCCCTGGCAACTTATCTTGGCACTCCACTTTCTTGTTGTTGTTTTAACTGGAGTACAAGTGTTAGTTTCTGCTGTGCAGTCAAGTGAGTCAGCCCCGCACACACATATAACCCTTCTTCCTTGGATTTCCTCCCCACTTAGGCCACCGGAGAACACTATGGAGCTTTGTGCTACACAGGGGCTCTCGTTAGTTACCTATTTCATACATAGAATCAATAGTGTGCGGGACTTCCCAGGTGGCGCTAGAGGTAAAGAACCAGTCTGCCAATGCAAGAGAGGTGGTTCAATCCCTGGGCTGGGAAGATACCCTGGAGGAGGAAACGTTACCCCACTCGATATTCTCGCCTGGAAAATTCCTTGGACTGAGGAGCCTGGCAGGCTACAGTCCGTGGGGTTGCAAAGAGTCGAAGTGACTTAGCGCAACACAGCACACACATCAATAGTGTATATCAGTCCCAGCCTCCCGTCCATCCCATCACCCGGCACTCCATTTCCTGTCCGTTCCCTCCCAGGTAGTAGCCTGGGGCCCCCAGGATACACAGACCCTGCCCACTAAAGCCAAGCCTTAACCGTAGCAGATCCCTCATGCGTTAAAGAGGAAGAGGAGAAAGGAGTCGAGGTGGGTTCTGATAGCATCTCTATGCTGGGGTGGGAGCTGGGGGAGTTCCCTGTCCAGCTTCCTTGCTTCCTGAACCCATGGTTATTCTGGGCAGATGCCCCCGTGCACTCTCAGGAGTATTGACAGTGACAAGCAACTGACAAAGCCATCCAGAATCGCAGGCTAGGAGCGTTGACTTACACGGCCGGACCCAGACTACATTCCTGGTCATTAATCCCGCTGCCGGCAGGTCAGGCTTAGACTGCTGCGTCTGGACCACTCGAGCACATTTGTATTACTGGGAACAGTGTCGCAGCTGCACAGCTCAGAGGTCTAATATCCATCACCAGCTGTTCCTGGATTCATCTGTCTCTCCCCTCCTTCCAAGCCTTCTGAGCAAGCGAATGAGGGCTTAGTGATGGATTTACCTCACTAAACTGACCAGAAAAGGGTGGAAGCAAAATAAAAGCTACAATTTGAATGCAGCCGGAGGACACATGCAGCAGGGAATGGCTTTTCAACCTGAGAAAGCCAAAGGTGGATGCTAAGAAAATTAATTTGGGTACTTTTCTTGCATCAGGGGCTCTGTGTTAGCCAAAAGAGCCCAGCATCTTGGATGGGGCGTTGTCTTTAGCGATAGTGAATGCAAGAGATTTCAGGACAAACTAGCGTGGACTGTGACAAAGACTATGAATCTGTCTTCATGCTAAGCCATCTTGTGTTTGGACACTGTGATGAAGTACAACAAAAACAAGAATTCCACTTTAAAAGTCCATGGCTTAGGAAAACTGCTCTACCAGTTAGAGTATTTGGTGCAAGTAAGAAAAAACACCTCTTTAAACAAAATGGAACAGGCCTTTCCTGGTGGTCTAGTGGTTAAGACTCTACACTTGCACGGCAGAGGGCACAGGTTTGATCCCTGATCTGGGAACTAAGATCCTACAAACCACACAGAACAGCAAAATTAACGAGAATCTGTCAGAAAGATACAGGATGGTTTGCAAGATGGAGGGTAAAGCTGCTCCATGGTCACTGCAAGGTGAAAATTTCTAATTGTGGTGTTGGAGAAGACTCTGGAGAGTCCTTTGGACTGCACGGAGATCAAACCAGTCAATCCTAAAGGAAATCAACCCTGAGTACTCATTGGAAGGACTGGTGCTTAAGCTGAAGTTCCAAACTTTGGCCACGTGATGCGAAGGGCCATTTCATTAGAAAAGACCCTGATGCTGGGGAAGACTGAAGGCAGGGGGAGAAGGGGACGACAGAGGATGAGATGGCTGGATGGCATCACTGACTCAATGGACATGAACCTGAGCAAGCTCCCGGAGATGGTGAAGGACAGGGAAGCCTGGCGTGCTGCAGTCCATGGGGTCGCTAAGAGTCGGACACGACTGAGCCACTGAACAACAGCTAAGGGTCTGGAGAGCTGAGGCTGACTGACAGCCCATGGGGGCCACGCTGCCGAGATAAACATGGAGCCCAGACATTTTCCCTGCGTCACTCCTACTCAGGATTCAGGGTTCCCAGCAAGAGAGTCTGATCATGTGCCCACCCCTCGTCCAGGATTGGCTTGGGCACTTTGACTGACAGCCTTAAAAAGCCAACACACACACTGGTGGGGAGGGAGGCAATTCCCCAAGGAAATCTGGGTACCATTACCCAAGAAAGAGAAAAGGAAAGGAAGTCAGGCAGGCAAGAATAAGCCACTTTACTGTCTCTTACCAAATCTCCTGCAGCAGAGAAAATGAGGTCCCAGAGTGTGTTTTTACATGATTTCACGTTCAAATATAAAAGACTATTCTCCCTAAATGGTTGTGTTTTTAAAAGACACTTACCCTCCTGGAGAAGCAGTTTCTTCAACTATAAATGAGAAAGTTGAGCCAAACAACTTTCAAACCAGAAGGAACTCAGGCAAGGAAAAAACTACTGATTAATTACAAATTAATTTATTACTTTGATAAATTTATTAATTTAATTAATTTGTTGAGGATCTGGCTTCCCCATGGCGTAGCGGTAAAGAGTCAGCCTGCAGTGCTGGAGATGCAAAAGACTTGAGTTCTGATCCCTGGGTCAGGAAGATCCCCTGGAGGAGGAAATGGCAACCCACTCCAGTACTCTTGCCTGGGAAATCCCATGGACAGAGGAGCCTGGCAGGCTGCAGTCCATGGGGTCGCAGAGTCAGACACAACTTAGTGTCTCTTAATGACTGAGCACAGCTCTGGTGGGATTTGCATCTTGACAGGCGACTGGGTCTGCCCTGGGGATTCAGCTGAAGGGGGAACCAAGTGGGTGCCTGGAGGCAACATGGAGACAAAGGCAGGAGAACCTTAGTGGAGACATTTCTCTCCTTGGCCCATCTCCTGGGAGACAAACTGTCTCCAGCTATCAATGGAGCATCTTCTCTGAGCCCGTCCCCAGTGCCTCTGAGGTCTAAGGAAGATGAGAGAGTGTGGATGTGGGCTGCTCTGCACCCTGGAGCCAGGGCGGCCTGTGGGCTGGTGTGCCTGCTTCTTTCTGGAGCTTCCCTTACAAAGCAGCCCCTGGTGTGGTTTTGTGATCGTTTCGCTCTTTGGCTTGGGGGATTTGGGCCACACTGCTTGCAGGATCTTCGTTCCTCAACCAGGGGTTGAATCCAGGCCCATTGCAGGGAAAGTGCCGTGGAAGTCCTGACCACTGGACTTCCAGGGACATTGCCAGCCCGTGGCCTTTGCTTGCCATGGCTTTAGACGCAACACTCACACCCCCGCCATTCCCCACCCCTCTCTTCAGTCCAACCATCGCCTTTCCCTGGTCGACTCCATCATCACCTTGAGGGCTCAGTGTAGCCACAGGAAGGGAAGTGAGCCCTAGAGTCAGTCGGGGAAGGACAATGCAGCTGAGGGTGGAGGAGGCTGGTGTCGCAGGACTCTTGCCTCTGCTCGTTCAGTAAGAGATCGAGGCTGCTGTAGGGGTTTGGGAGTCTGTAGAGTAAAAGCATATACATACACGTGTATGTTTTATATATCTATAATTATTTGCATATTTATTTGGTCTTCCCAGGTGGCACTAGTGGTAAAGAACCCACCTGCCAACGCACGAGACATAAAAGACACAGGTTCGATCCCAGGTCGGGAAGAACCCCTGGAGGAGGGCATGGCAACCCACTCCAATATTCTTGCCTAGAGAATCCATGGACAGAGGAGCCTGGCGGACTACAGTCAGTCCATGGGGTTGCAAAGAGTGAAACACAGCTGAAGTGACTTACCACACGTGCACATATGTATTTATATATTTTAATATGTGTGTGCTACGTCGCTTTAATCGTGTCTGACGCTATGCGACCCCGTGGACTATAGTCTGTCAGACTCCTCCGTCCATGGAATTTCCCAGGCAAGAATACTAGAGTGGGTTGCCGTGCCCTTCTCCAAGGGATCTTCCCTGCCCAGGGATCGAACCCACATCTCTTACGTCTCCTGCATTGGCAGGTGAGTTCTTACCACTAGCGCCACCTGGGAAGCCCGTGTATTTTAATATATCCTTATGTATAGGGGGGCTTCCCTGGTGGTTCAGCTGGTAAAAGAATCCGCCTACAGTGCGGGAGATCTGGGTTAGATCCCTGGGTTGGAAGATCCCCTGGAGAAGGGAACGGCTGCCCCACTCCAGTATTCTGGCCTGGAGAATTCCATGGACCGTGTAGTCAGGGTTGCAAAGAGTCGGACATGACTGAGCGACTAACACTTTCACTTTAATGTATATTTTATTGGTATTTATGTGAATCCAAGTTTAATGATTCAGATTGGATGAAGAGGAATCAAATTTCCTGGGAGACGTGGGGAAGTTCAATGCTGGAGGGAGAAAAGAGGACTGAAGAAGTTCAAAGTGAAGTGAACAGAAGTGAGAGCCACTCATTCGTGTTCGGCTCTTTGTGATCTCCGGGAGGTACGAAGAAATCATGCCCTTTCTCTGGCCTGCAAGACTTGCTCGCCCGCACGTGTGCCCGCTGCTATGTCCAGATTCCCAGCCCCTACCCCTTTACAGGTCCCAAGTCAAGTTACATCTCTTCTACTGTTGCTTTTTCTTCACATACACAGGCCATCTATCAGCGTTTCTCCACTGTTATTGATTTCACTGTTACTCATTTTTTAGATTGCCAGTTGAAAATTGTTTCTGCAAAACAAATGTTTGTAAGTCAGCCCACTTTTCCTCGGACTCACACTGCCATTTCAGAGGTATGATCCCGCAGACCACAAAACCTGAACATGTGGACTAAAAACCACACATAGAACCTACTGTACCCTTAAAAGAAGATGCACCGTTTGACTGTGATTCTCCTTTGACATCTGCAAGAAAAGCTAGTCAAACAGGTGATCAATTACAAAGAGTGCTCCAAGCTAAAAGTGTATTCGTTTTTTATTAACCACGTTTCTAGATTGATTGGCTTCTGTTGTATTGGTTTTCCTCAATGATGAATGTCAATTGACTAATTAATCATTCACACTGGAAATCGTTTGTCTGGATATTCAGTGGAAACCTCCTGTGAGCCCGCGGGGCAGCGCTGACTACGAGCAGCTCCTTAGCACCCTCCCCTTCCTCGTGGTCACTGCGTCCTGACTTGTCCTACACTCCCCCACCCCTTAATAACTCTGCTGGTCATGAGACAGCCCTCTCAAGACTGACCTTGCCCTCAGCCGAAAGTCACATTTACTCCTGGAATTATATTTGCTTCTGCCTCTTCCTGCCGTTTGGCCCTGAGGTCCATTTATTTATCGAATTTTCAGAGCAAAGTAGTAAAATGTCACTCTTTCTTTAAAATCGTATGTTAGCATTTTGCCAGCAGCTAGTAGCAATGATCTTTTTAGTTCTAGCCTTTCTACGCGGGTATACACAGTCTTCTTGTTCTTGTTTTTTGATTGTATTTTTTTAAGTCCAATATTGCAGGCACATTGCAGGTCCTACCAACTGTGAGGTGCATTCCTGCTTTGGATTATGAGATGTGCAAGAAAGACAGGTCTCAACAATCTGTCGCTGAAATCCAAACTCCTTGAATCCCAAGTGAAAGCCCCCGATGACGCTTTACAGTGTTCAAAAATCCACGTCAAAAGGGATGGAAATCTGCTCCCCAGCCAAGCAATAGCTAGAGCCTGGGAAACAAAAAAGGTGGCTGACTCTCGTCCAAAGGTTTGCTGAACAGTACTTCTCTTTGCTGTGCTTTGATAAGATCTACACTCTTCTAATTCATTTGCGAAACCTGGTTGCGCCCATTGAATGGATGTCAGTACGGGGGTGCATCCCATGGTTTGTGTAAGTGCTGGTTCCGTCATCCTGGCTGAAGAATTAAAGTAGAAAATGCCCCCCCATTGGCAAGGCGGGGGCTGAGCAGGGAAGCGCTGAAGGCCTGGGCCTGGACCCCCGCTGTCCTGCCTGCCGCCCTGCTCATCGCGGGAGGACAAAGCGCTTGACCTCGCTGCGGCTCGCTTTCCAGCTTACACCAGGTGCTGCAGCTCTGTGCCACTCAAGGGCAGGGCGCAGAGGGGGCCACTGAAATGAAAGAAGTGAGATCACTCGGAAAAGACTGAAGTGCCGTCCAGCTTTGAGGCAGGGATGTCTGCAGCGGAGAAAAAAGAAGTCACAGGAAGAGCTGCTGGTTTCCACGTGCTGCTCCTCTTCAACTCAGAGCGGCTGCTTAGAGATCAGGTAGAGGCTGAAACCAAGAAGAGGAAGGACAGGAAGGAGCACCTGCTGAAATGAGCGTCACATTGCTGGCCAGTGATTCACACCCAGTGCCAGCAACCAGGAACGAGTGGCTCAGTGTCTCACACTCCAAGAGCATCACAAAACCTACATATGCGCTGCATACATGATATGTAAGGCTGTACACGCTACCTTTACACTGTGACCACAACACACACTATATATACTATTGCACAGCACACATTTACATATGCTACACACGCAGGGCTCCCCAGGCGGCCCCGTGGTAAAGAATCCACCTGCCAAAGCAGGAGATGCAGGAGATTCAGGTTCCATCCTCGGTCCTGAAGATCCCCTGAAGTAGGAAATGGCCACCCACTTCAACATTCTTGCCTGGAAATTCTACAGATGGAGGAGCCTGGCGGGCTACAGTCCACGGGATCTCAAAGAGTCAGACTCGACTGAGTGACGGAGCACATAGGTTCTACATACAATACTATATGTGCATTTTACATACGCACACACGTGTATAATACTATACATGATGTACAGTGTAAACGCAGTGTATATACTATACTAGTACATGGTATGTAGTATAATGTGTATATGATACATAGTATAATATAACGTATGAAGTGTGAAGTATTAGTCACTCAGTCATGTTTAACTCACTGTGACCCCATGGACTGTAGCCTGCCAGACTCCTCCATCCATGGGATTTCTCAGGCAAGAATATTGGCATGAGTTGCCATTCCCTTCTCCAGGGGAATCTTCCAAACCCAGGGATAGAACTCCCACATTGCAGACAGATTCTTTACCATCTGAGCCACCAGAGAAGGCCCAATATAATATATAGTGTGTGTATATTTATGTATATGTATAATACATACACTATATATTTATAAATACAAATGTATATTTATACATATACACTATATATATTTATATTCTAATTCTCAGAGGCTTTGCTGCCAGATTTCCTCACAGCATTACTGGTGCTGAGAGTTCCGTCTCTCTCATGATTCAGGAGCTCTCAAGAACACTGTCATCTTCTTCGGGACAGTCTTCCTCGCACATGCAGGAAGGATCTTGGTGTGTATCCCATATGACTTGATCTGACTCCCGCTGTCCATCAAAGAACACTCCTAACTGGGCCAGATGATTTAGCAACCTGTAAGCCGTTAGCCACCATGTATATAAGCATTCTGAGAAGCAAGTTCTGTCCCAGCAAGACTTGCAGCTGAATCTCCTTTACCGTGGAGATTTTAAAACCCAGTGCCTACAAGGAACCAGGCATAAACATGGAGAGAAGGGCCATATGTAGAAGCATATTTGTTCACCCTGGAGTCCTGGCCTGCATCCCAATGGCGTGTGTTCGTCCGCTCCTTCTCAAGGGGGCAGCTGATGCCCAGCCCCAGACAAATGCTGGCCTGTGTTGCCAAATCTTCCACTGTCCCAAAATACGTTTCAAAAAATCTGGATCTTTTTCTTGAAATTATCTGATTCTTAAATGGTCACTCAATTTTTTTTTAACAACCTACAGATTAAAGAAAACAGCAGATTCAGCCTGTGAACATCCCATTAAGGGCCTCTACTTTTTACTCAAGGTGCTAGTGGTAAAGAACTCACCTGCCAATGCAAGAGATGTACAAAGACATGGGTTCAATCCCTGGGTCGGGAAGATCCTCTGCAGGAGGAAATGGCAACTCACTCCAGTATTCTTGCTGGGAGAATCCCAGGGACGGGGGAGCCTGGTGGGCTACAGTCTATGGGGTCAAAAAAGAGTCAGACACGACTGAAGCAACTTAGCACTTTTTTCTCAAAAAATCAGAGTTGATTTTTTTTCTATTACACTATCTCATTAAAAGGTGAAAATCAAATTAATCGTGAAGTTCACCTAGTGTCTTGTCTTTGGACTTCCATTCCACATTAGCCATATCCTCTACGAAGCGGAGCCTGAAACAAGGACTAAGATGTTTATGCTCCATTCAGGGCATGCTGTCCCTGGGCTTTTGGAGAAGGCAATGGCACCCCACTCCAACACTCTTGCCTGGAAAATCCCATGGACGGAGGAGCCTGGTGGGCCACAGTCCATGGGGTCGCTAAGAGTCGGACACGACTGAGCGACTTCACTTTCACTTTTCACTTTCAAGCATTGGAGAAGGAAATGGCAACCCACTCCAGTGTTCCTGCCTGGAGAATCCCAGGGACGGGGGAGCCTGGTGAGCTGCCGTCTATGGGGTCGCACAGAGTCGGACACGACTTTAAGGTGGGGCAAAGGGAAGGAGTGGAGGGAGGGGGAAAGCACTGCAGAGTGTTGCTGCAGAGAGACACACACGCCGCCAGGCAGGGGGGTCACTCCGCACATGGAGATGAAGACGGGCTACGGGGAGAAACCGGCTCGAGACCAGGCTGTGGGAGAAAGGAAGCAGGGGGGGTTACTCTGCCATCTCTGGGCAGAGAAAGGGGGGAGGCAGGTGAAACACCTGGGCTGAGGGCGCAAGACCTGGGCTGAGGGCAGGTGCCTCCTTACTCTGGCCTTCAGTGCCTCACTCTCCTCACCCTCGTTCCGGTCCTGGCCAGCCCACTTTTGTCTCCCATCAGTGTTCCCCTCATAGGCTGACCCTCCCCTGCAGCTACAGATCTCGGATCTCATAACTACAGTGGTGCCTGCTGTTTACTCAAATCCAGAAGCTCTGGGCCTATGGCTACTTGGCCCAGTTGCCTAGCAGAGGAAACGGGGAGGTCCCAGCGCTCTCAGGACAGGCGACTGGTTGGCTGCAGTGGTGGCTGTAGTATAGCCCAGGAGGTCCCTTCAGAAGAAACGGAGGCAGCTGGGAGAATCTAAGCAGGTACAGATGTGGCGGTCCAGGGGTTAGGACTCCACCCTTCCACTGCAGGGAGCACAGGTTCAATCCCCAGTCGGGGAACTAAGGTCCTGCGAGCTGCCCGGCACAGCCAAAAATAATAACAATACGATGATACAGATAGATACAGCACACACGTGTGTGTGTGTGTGTGTTCAGTTGCCACGTCTGACCCTTTGCGACCCCCAGGGACTGCAGCCCGCCAGGCTCCTCTGTCCATGGGATTCTCCAGGCAAGAATGCTGGAGTGGATTGCCGTGCCCTCCTCCTGGGGATCTTCCTGACCCAGGGACGGAACCCACGCCTCCCATGTCTCCTGCATTGCAGGCAGACTCTATGACTGAACCAGCAGGGAAGCCCATAAGAATACATGGACATAGTCGAGGAATAGTTATATCAAGAACCGTTAAGTTAGTTATCAGAAATGAGAGACAGGAGGTGATCCCCTGGTGAGCCAGTGGTTAGGCCTCAGAGCCTACACTGCCGAGGGCCTAGGCTTGATCCTTGGTTGGGGAACTAAGACTCCCCGAACTGTGTGGCTCTGCCAGAAAAAAGAAAAAATGAGAAGAGGGACATCACTGCAGATCCTGCAATTAGCAAAAGGATAATAAGGAAGGGTTAGAACAACATTATGCCAATAAATACATCTTACGTGAAATAGAGAAGTTCCTTGGGGGCGGGGGGGGGGGAAATGATTAAGTTGACATGGCCCAATGCTGTAGCACAAATCTGAAACTTCAATTATAAACCGAGGGAAAACGCCACTATTCACACATCTACACACTTACACTTTCCCATTTTCTCAAAATCACTCAAATCAGAACATTCACGAATGTAGCAAATAGTTTAAAATCATATAGCAAAATTCTTTAAGCCAAGGTCTCAGACTTCAAGTGGAAGCTCACCCGCTAGGCTTAATATGAATACAAAAGGTTAATCGACCTACTCAAGGGAGTGGAGGGAGTAAGGCAAATCTGGAGAATAATCGAAGAATACTAGAAACCATACCCACACTGCTCCAGAAAGCTTAATTCAGAAAAATGCTGTGACGACAGCTGGTTGCCAGACCTTTCCCATCAGAGATGGCAAGCAGGAATGTGAAAGAGGCCGGAGAGCAGCTGGGGATCAGGCAGTGAGGTGGTCAGACGCTGACACACTCCTTGCAACACCAAGGCTCCATCTGGTTTCGCAACTACAAGCGCGGTCAGGGACTCCAGATTTTCCAGATTGTTATTTTAAATCCCTCAGCGTTTAAATGTTGGCTCAGCTTGGAAGGAAAAAAAAAAATACGGTGTGAGGCAAACACATCAGCGGAGCAGACATAGCTGCCCTCCATCCGTCGTCCCTCCTTCGTGTTCCGCTTTCAGGGGGTGGCGTGTGCAGAGGGGGGGGGGGGGGGGGGGCGCGTGCTTGCTTGTCTGTTTGGACTTTTCCTTATTTTGAAAAGCTAAAGACTCAAGCTCTGGACGCTTTTTCTTCCTTTGCCATGGCCCTTGGAGCACAGGGACTACACAGCTAAGGGAGACGGCCATGCGCTGACTCAGCCTCACTCCTTCTCCCTCCTGCCCCCCGGATCCAGCAGACAGGGAGCTAAATCCCAGGATCTGAAGAGGCCAGGGGCCTCCTCTCCCCTTCAAGGCTGCCTCCAGCTCACAGTCCCGGCTTCAGTTTTTGAAACCGCTGTCTCCATATGGCCAAGGTGGAAGGGGGCATGGCAAGGGCAGACTTGGTTTTACTCTGATGAGATGTTATCCTGTGTCAGGAAACGAGATGAAAAGCAAATGTTCCTGAGCTTCCTGAAAAGAAAGCTGACACTTGAGGCCTCTGAGCCCAGGCCCTGGTGTAAGAGTCGGCTGTCTCGGCCACCGGTTCGCGCTCCAGTGAGCCAAGCCGGGGTAGCGGTGCCCGCTCCAGGAGACGCTTCAAACAGGCAGGGCGGGCTCCGTGGAGATTGCCTGGCACTAATGAGCCAGCACCTGCCAGGCATCCGGCCTCCTGGCAGGAATAAGACTTTCCAGCAGCACCAGGAAGCACAGTGGCTCCAAGGCAAGCACGAGATGAAAGGGCTCAGGAGGGCAGGGCGGGAGGCCCAGCCTCTCCCAGCCTGTCAGAGAGGAGGGCGGATGGTCAGACACTCAGGGGCTAAGAGCACTGGAAGGGCCCATCAGAACATAGGCAGATCCTGCGGAAATGTCCTCAAAGCCGCTCTCCTAAGTCACTTTGATGAGCCCAGCCAAGCTCCCCACGGGCCCAGCTCCAAGCAGTTCAGGCCCCAATTGTCCGTGTCGTTTGTGCGTCTCCATCAAGGCCACTGAAGCCACGATTTTCAGCAATAATCATCAGTGAGCTCGCAGCAAAAGCCTCCCTTTTCACACCAGCTCACACAGAAACCAGAGGGTTTTCCAAGGCGTCCTGCTGTTCCTTGTCTTGCTGGGCTGTCTTCAACTCTCCCAGCTTCACGCAGGAGAGGCTGGACCCACCTGGGCCTTGAACAATCCCACCCAAGCTGTGCATGCTTAGTCGCCTCAGTCATGTCCAACTCTTTGCAACCCCATGGACTGTAGCTTGCCAGGCTCCTCTGCCCTTGGGGTTCTCCAGACAAGAATACTGGAGTGGGTTGTCATTTCCCCCTCCAGGGGATCTTATTCCACCCAGGCTGTACCTGGAGGAAACAGGAGCGTGGCTTCATGGGACAGGCTGGCAGGGGGCCAAGGGGTTCTTCAGGGAAATTCAGGACTCTGCAGAGACTCAAGGTGTCGAGAAACAGCCCCCCCCACACACACACATAACCCCTGCCCAGCCACCTGGAGGCCAACATCCCCTGAGTGAGGAACCTTTGTTCCAGAATAGTCTTCTCTGGAAAAATGAGAGCACATTCAGAGGACAAGCCACCTTAACACTCCAGGAAAGAAGGAACTGAAAGGGGATGCAAGCAGAGAAGTAGTCCTACTTGTTTAAAGGTCTTCCCAAATCCTGGAGGAAGTTTTGCCAGAATCATACAGTTGAGTATCTACAACAGGAAAAGTATCAAAGTCCGGGCAAATTACAGCACCTCACATTTAGAATGCAGGCACTGTTTTAAGCACTAGATATATGAACTTTTTGTATCCTCACAGCAATCCTATGTGGTAGGTACTTACACAGCTCTCAATCAACTAACGCAGAAACTAAAGCACAGAGAGTTTAAGTAATTTGCTACAGTCACACAGCTAATAAGCACCAGAGCTGGTATCTGAACCTGGATAGTCTGAGCCATGATGCATGGCTGCCTCCTGCAATCTGATGCTATAAATGAGTGATGACAAAAACATAAAGAGCATGTTCTCAACAAAACTCTAATCCAAAAAACTGCACGCACCCCTGTGTTGACTAGCAGCAAGCACTATTTGCAACAGCCAAGATATGGAAGGAGAAGGCAATGGCACCCCACTCCAGTACTCTTGCCTGGAAAACCCCATGGATAGAGGAGCCTGGTAGGCTGCAGTCCATGGGGTCGCGAAGAGTCGGACACGACTGAGCGACTTCACTTTCACTTTTCACTTTCATGCATTGGAGAAGGAAACGGCAACCCACTCCAGTGTTCTTGCCTGGAGAATCCCAGGGATGGCGGAGCCTGGTGGGCTGCCGTTTACGGGGTCCCACAGAGTTGGACACGACTGAAGCGACTTAGCAGCAGCAGCAGCAGCAGCAAGATATGGAAACAATCTAAATGTCCATGGACAGATAAATGGATAAAGATGTGGTACGTGGAATACTACTCAGCCATTAACAAGAATGAAATCATGCCACGGGCAGCAATATACATGGACCTAGAGACTCTCGTCCTAAGCAAAGTAAGTCAGAAAGAGAAGGATAGATATCATATGCTATCACTTATACGTGGAATCTAAAATATGGCACAAACGACCATATCCACTAAACAGAAACAGACTCACAGACAGAGAGAACAGGGCTGTGGTTGCCAAGGGCGGGGGTGAGGGCACGATTGGGGTTAGTGTGGTTAGTGGGTGCAAACTATTACACATCGAATGGGTGAAAAACAAGATCCTATTGTATGGCACAGGGAAGTATGTTCGGTATCCTGGGATAAATCATAATGGAAGAGAATGTAATATAAATAATATAAAAATATTTTAAAAGGAAGGTATATATGTGCATAATTGAGTCACTCTGCTATACAGCAGGAATTAATAGAACATTGTAAATCACCTACACTTCAATAAAACTTTTTTAAAAAAAGAATACTGGTCAAACTTTGAATCTATAGTGAGGTCAAAACATAAAATAAAGAAAATCAATCTGGATTTGCATCCCTTGAAGATGGGGGTGGGGGAAGCAGATGTTCTAATTAGCAAAGTGCTTCCACTGAGTTATTCATTCCCTCAAAACATTTTGGTTTGGCATCCACCAAATGTGGATCCCTAGAGCTAGAGTGGTGAGCAAGTGATACCCAGGCTCTGCCCTCATGGGGCTTCTCCTGGAGCAGTAGGGACAGACCAAGTCAACTGCTCCTAAAATTAAACATAAGGGCAATGAGTGCTAAAAAAAAAAAAAAAGAAGAAAAAGAAGAAGAAGAAGAATATAAGGGTCATCACTTTCTGAAATAAATAACATTTTCCTGATTTTACAGATAAGGAGACTGGGCTTTCAGAGTGAAATACAATAATACAAAAGAACACACTAAATGTTTACATTTTATTTTTAGTAGGTTCTCAATGTATCCATATGATGTGGCATTCAAAAGACATCAAAGGGTGTACAGAGAAAGTTCCTTTCCACCGGACTCCAGCTTCCTAGAGGCAATCCGTGGTGGGTCTCCAAGCAATCGAATACACACATAATTTTTTCTTTACACAAATTATAGCACTGTTCTGCCTCTTGGCGTTTTCCTCCAACAAATAAATAGACCATACACCTCTTCATTTTCTTTATTTTTTTTGGCTGCACTGGGTCTTTGTTGCAGTGTGTGGGCTTTCTCTAGTTAACCCAAGACATGTGGGATTTTAGTTTACTGACCAGGGATCAAACCTGCGTCCCTTGCACTGGAAGGCAGATTCCTAACCACCAGAACACCAAGGAAGTCCCCACTTCTTTACTGTCTTATGGCCACAAGGCATTTCATGACCCGCTTTAGCCAGTTCCCTATGGACGGTCACTGAGGCAATTTCCAGTCTTTTTAGCATAGACGGTACTGCAGGGACCACTAAAAACACAGACTGCTTCACACACATGGGAGTATAACCACATGACGACCTCCCAGAAGAGGAATTTCTGGGTGGACAGCCATGTGCATTTGTAATTTTGACGGTAACCATACTGTCCACCAACGAGATGTCCCCAACGTATACTCATCCAGCAGCGGGTGGGAGTGCCTGATCACCAAACCCCAACCCAGGGAGAACACAGCACTTAAGAATCAGGGGACTGGGAACCCACTGCATCCCTGGCTAACTGTGGGCCTTTAGGCTCTCCACTTCCAGTTCCCGAGAACCTCACAGAAAAAGTGGGCTCAGGAAGGACCCCTGCCCTGCGTTCCTGAGGCGTCCCAGCCACAGCCCAGTGGAGCCAAGGAGGGAAGCCCTGGTGCTCCCCAGGAGAGCAGCTCACTAGAGACGGCCTCAAGGTCAAGGCCAAGAGAGCCAACTGCACTGGGCCAGCGGCAGACAGGACACATCGACGCGGACGCCAGCAAAACAGCTCCAGCTCTGCAGCCAGAGTGGCCACTGCCCAGGCTGCATGACCCCGGCAAGCTGCTTCCTCTCTGCTTTCCTCCCCGGTAAACAGGAGGCAGGCGAGCGTGTGGAGCACTGCGCACAGCAGCAGCTCCGCCCCCAGTCACGGTCACGGGGCAGACACGGGGGCCCAGCACCCACGCTCCTGAACACACCAGCACCTCCCTCCCCTGACCGCTGTGGCTCTCTGCCCTCGACCAGTGCAGGAGAGGAGCTGCGATGCAGCATCCAGCTTCTCTGTCCTCCCCTGCCTGGGGCTGGGACGCAGTGAGGCTATGTACAGTGTGTTTGGCACCACCTCCCAGGAGCCTCCGAGGGGCTGCACCCAGGTGCCCACAGCGATAATGGGCTCATCAACTTGCTCTCTTAACTCACTTCCCTGTCTCACCTCTGACTCCCCTCCAACACCTCCTAAAACTGGAAGTGTTACTCATTCAGTCACGTCCAACTCTGCAACCGTGGACTGTAGCCCACCAGGCTCCTCTCTGCATGGAATTCTCCAGGCAAAAATAATGGAGTGGGTTGCCATCCCCTCCCCCAGGAGATCTTCCGGACCCAGGGATCAAACCCACACCTCCTGCAGATTCTTCACCATCTGAGCCACTGGGAAAGCCCAACACCTCCTGGGACCGCCCTTCCCCCCCTCAAAATCGACCACTCGAACTCAGGCTCTGCTTCTGAGGGCGTCCAAGCTAAGAGCACTGTCATCCCTGAGCAGAGGAGGGATGGACAGATGAAGAAGGGGCAGTGGTGGGACACAGAGGAAAGTTTGCAGGATGAATGTAAACGCCAAGGTCGGAAGTAAGAAAGCAGTGAGAGGAGAATATAATGATGACGAGACACTGTAACGTCCTCACACCGTCCACAGCCAGTGTGCCGGGACTGCCACTGCCAGCGCCATCTCTTTGTTGAGGCTCTCCCCAAGCTGTAACGGGCAGCGGGCATGCAAGTCATCAATACTCCAGTTCTCAACCAACCACTGACAAGGTGGAGCATAAACACCCCAGGTCCCTGACCCCTTGGATGGGGTAACCCTCTATGGCAGCCCGCATCCCAATACCCAGCTGCCGACAGTGGGAGGTGGCTTTATAACAGCCCTTTGTTGGCAGGATGCCATGCCCGCCTCCAGGGGATCTTCCCAACCCAGAGATCGAACACAGGTCTCCGCATTGCAGGCGGATCCTTTACCGTCTGAGCCACCAGGGAAGCCCAGGCACAGGCCAGCAGCTTTTTATGTATTGTACAGATCTGATACAGTTTCTATCAAGAAAACAAAGAACACAACACTGTCCGTACACAAAACGAAAGGCCAGGCCTTTGTTTCAAAACAAATGTCTGAGATGACAACAGGGAGAATGATCCAGTTAGAAGGCAAGCCAGCTGTGAACAAAATGTGACCAAGCAGATCTTTTTTGGGTCATGAAAGCTCTGACTGAAGAAAAACAAGGCCAGCAGAGAAAGAAAGCCAGGTTTCCAAACCATATCATATACACACCCATTGTCTGGGGGTTATGTCCTTGCTGAGAACACATTCCTTGGGGAAAATGTTTTGCCAAAGTAATTGGGCTTTAATCAGCCCAGCTTTTGCAAATCTGCCCCGTGCTCCAGGGTTAGCCTGAATTCACCACAACAGGTTGCGGGGGGGGGGGGGGGGGGCAGTTTTCTGTATTTCTTCCAGGAAACACAGAGTGAACTCTAGTTAAGTTTGAGAGCTGTATCATTAGCATCTCATTAATGACTCTAATCTCTCTGTAAGTGCAGAGAAGGCACAAAAATTCACCGCCTAAGCCACAAGCTGTAATTGCTGCTGTCCTTCTAAGCAGGGGGTGGGATGGGGGGCAGAAACAGGCCATGCTTTGTGGCTTCTCTCGAACAAAAGCCCCATTTGTTAATGAGGTTTCTTCATTTAGGGCAGGAGAAAACTTTTGGGTTATTATTAGGCCACAAATGAAGGCTTGTGTTTCATTTAACTGCCCCACTTAAGGAAGGAAACTTTGCTTTGGTAATTAAAGAATTATTTTTAACTGTTGAGGCTTCTGGATAACCTTGAATGAAGCCTCAAATGTGATGAGGCTTGGTGCCCCATCTGTAAATTTAACCAACTGGGGCGAACGATCCCAAAGACTTGGTCTAGCTCTAAGGATCTATGGTTTTGCTCATCTCACCGCCTTCCCCTCATAGAGTGTGTGTGCTCGGTTATGTCCGACTCTTTGCAGCCCCATGGAGTGCAGCCTACCAAGGCCTCCTCTGTTCACGGAATTTTCCAGAAAAGAATACTGGAGCAGGTTGCCATTCCCTTCTCCAGGGGGTCTTCTGGATGCAGGGATCCAACCTGCATCTTCTGCACTGGCAGGAGGATTCTTTACCACTGGGGCCACCTGGAAAGTGTCACCCTTCAAAATGCACATGTTAATGCTCCCTGTCCTTTCTAACCCTCAGGGTCTCTGGATACTGCTGGAGATCACAGCATCTCTGGTCATCCCCACCGTAGCTTCCGCAGAGGATCCCATCTATGGACTAGCATCTCCCCTCTGCCACCCATGGAAAAGAAAACAAAAGATAATGGCCTTTGTCAGTTTCATATGTTGAGTCATCATGTACCATCTGAGGTCGTCTCCTGGCTGAGTGAACAGCACAAATCATCACCCCAGAAGGAAGTTCATGGCTCCTGGAGAAGGGCAGCCCCATTGTGAAAGCTTTAAAACCCATGCTCGTAAAATGTGGTGAGGAAATTCATCTTTGAGGTTTACGGCCAACGAAATCTGTGATATCTCTTTTATGGATGCTTTTAATGTTCTCTGCAGAGCAATGAACCACTGACCCGGGGAAAGTGTGGTTGAGCTGCTTCCTGAGTGAAAACAAGAGGTGGTCATCGTGTGTCCCCCGTCAGTGGCCCTGCCCAGGCTGGTAAACCTAACCCCAGGCTCTAAGGGGTAGCTTATCCCAGAGTCTTCTCAAGAAGCCTGTTGTTGGTTGTCATTTAGTCACAAAGCCATGCCAACTCTTTGAGACCCCATGGACTGTAGCACAGTCCAGGCTCCTCTGTCCATGGGATTTCCCAGGCAAGAATTCTGGAGCAGGTTGCCATTTCCTTCACCAGGGATCTTCCTAACCCAGGGATTGAACCCACGTCTCCTGCATTAGCAGGTGGATTCTTTAACACTGAGCCACCGGGGAAGCCCCTGGCTACATACAAAATGAGATGGGTTCAGTTCCACCATCCAGGGCTTGGGGGCTTCCCTTTGGGCATTTGTCAGGGAAGGGCTGTGAGTAACCCCGGAATGACCACCTACCCTCGTGGATTCTCTGTCTGTGGTTGCCATGGAGACAACTAGGATGCTCTTTGGGAGCTCTTATGACATTTGCTCTCCTTGCTATTAGCTCTTGACTCTGAACCTGCCCACCATTCCCAGCACATACCTAAGCTCCCCAAGGAGCCTGGGTCAGCCCCTGGGGAGCCATGTGAGGTCCCCACGTGCCCTGAGCCAGCCCTTCCCTTGGCCTCTCTGCTCCTGTGTATCAGCCTGGCCTCTTGTTTCTGCTGCTCCCTAATTGCCCTGGACATACACTATCTCTGCCTGTAAGGATTGTTCCTGCAAAGTGAACAGAAACCTCGTGGCCAAGCTCCAAAACCCAATCATCCTGAATTTATCATCAGCTCCTCAGAAGAAAAAGGCCCCATGTCCCGCCCGAGCCACTCTCCTCCCAAGCATCCTGACTTCCTGACCTTGCCACATTCTGTTTCAAAACACTTCTCGCTCTGGCCGAACTGCAAAGGGCGAACACGTTTAATGAAGTTCGAGCTGACCCATTTTTCCTCCAAGCATCCCTTCACGTTTCTAGTCATGACAACGCTTTGTCTCCTCGTGAAGCCTGCCAGCTCGTAGTCCGGGAGTCAGCAGACCCTTCCTGCCCCTGGGAGGAGTCTTCGCAGGGGAAGCTGGGCTGAGCTGATGGAAGCTCCAGGTGTCATCCCCATGTGCCAGTCGGTCTGTGCCCAGCTGAGCCTTCAGGGCGGGAGCCCGGGCACGCAAGTCATCATCTGGAAGAATGACTGTGGTCCAAGAGTTCCAAAGAGCTCCCAGGATCCCAGGGAGACGCTGCTGACACCGAACTGTTCCACCTGAGACTCGGAAATAGGCTCAGTGACCTCCAGCGACAGGCTTAGACTCCGGTATCAAGAAGGACCCTCGAAACCAGTTAGTGCAGGGCTCAGAGGGGGCTCCTCTCTGCTAAAGATGCCTCACACAAGGACAAGATTTGAGGGAAAGCAAATATTGAGGACGGTCTTCTCTGGTGTCTCAGCGGTAAAGAATCCGCTTGCAATGCAGGAACCACAGGAGATGCAGGTTGGATCCCTGGGTCAGGAAGATCCCCTGGAGGAAGAAACGCAACCCACTCCAGTATTCTTGCCTGGAGAATCCTGTGGGTCGAGGACCCTGGTGGGCTACAGTCCATGGGGTCGCAAAGAGTCAGACACAACTGAGTGACTGAACACACACACTGACAGAGATGAAAGGAACTGGAAGGCTGTCTGTGGCCAGATCAACTTAAGCACCTTTCTGGTTAACTGAGTTATGCACTGGGTTTGTGAATTCATTGCTACCTCCTCTGAACATTTACTGCGTGCAGGAACCATGTTGAAAGCTCCTTGTGCCCTACCTGTGTCTTCCTCCAACCAACCTGTGTGCAAGGAATTATGATGAACCCTCTCTGTCAGGTGGAGATACTGAGGCTCAGAGCAGCTGGGATTCGCTGACATCACAGAGCTGGGGCACTGGGACGCTCCTGGGCTCACACGCTGGACCCCGCTGTTTTCACCACTGCACAAGCTCGTGACTGAACAAAGACTGTGACTTCAAATAAGTAAATAAAAACCAATTTCTCTGGGAAACACAAATCAAAACCACAATGAGAGACCATTTCATGCCAATTAGGACGGCTATTATAGAAAAGAAGGGTGGGGAGCTTCCTCGGTGATCTAGTGATTAGAAATCCGCCTGCCAGCACAGGGGACATGGGTTCGATCCCCAGTCCAGGAAGATCCCAGGCGTCACAAAGCAACTTAGCCAGTGCACCGCAACCACTGAGCCCACTCTCTGTGGCAAGAGAAGCAACCGCAATGAAAAGCCACACACAGCAATGAAGAGGTGCTCCCACTGGCCGCAACTGCAGAGAAAACTTGTGCACAGCAATGGAGACCCAGCACAGCTAGAAGTAAATACATCTTAAAAAAAAAAAAAGGTGAGGGTGAGGGGGATTTCCCTGGTTCCATCCGTTAAGGCTTCACTGTCAGAGTGCAGTGGCTGCGGGTTCAATCCCTGGTCAAGGAGCTAAGATCCTAAATCCCAGCCAAAGGAGACCAGAACATAAATAGAAGCAACATTGTAACAAATTCAATAAAGAGGTTTTTTTTTAACTGAACTTCAACTAGATTCGTCTTTAAGGATGAAAAAAAAAAAAAAAAACAAAAAAAAAAACAGAGACCAACAAGTATGGCCAGGAGGCAGAGAATTTGGAACCTTTCTGCACTGCAGTAAGAATGTTAAACAGTGTAGCCACTGTAGAAAACAGCATGGCTGTTTCCTGAAAAATTAAACATGGCATTTTCATTTGATCCAGAAATTCCACTTCTGTGTATACCCTCAAAAGAAGGGAAAGAAAGCACTCAAAGAGGTATCTGTATATACATGTGCATAGCAGCATTATACACAGGGGCCAAAAGCTAGAAAAAACCCAAGTGTCCACTGATGGATAAATGGATAAACAAACTGTGATACACATATTAATACAATGAAATATTATTCAGCCTAAAAAGGGAGGGAAATTCTGACACCTCGTACAATATGGATGAACCTTGAAGACATCATGCTCAGTGAAATAAGCCAGATACACAAAGGATAAAGGCTGTATGACTCCCCTTACACGAGGTCCCTAGAGCCATCAGATTCATCCAGACAGAAAGCAGAATGGTGGATGCCAGGGGCAGGGGAGGAGGGGAGTAGGGAGCTGCTGGTGGATGGGTGCAGAGCTTCGGTTTTACAAGATGAAAAAAGATCTGGAGACAGTGATGGTGGCTTCAGCACACCCTGAATGTGCTTAATGCCACCGAACGACATACTTTAAAATGGTAAATTTCACATTCCATGTTTTACCATAATGAAAACGGTTTTTTGAAAAAGATGCAAATGTTGTTTTGCCGTGTATATTTTACCACAATTTCTAAAAAAACGAAGCTCTCCATACTTTAAAAATGTGGGCCTGGGACTTCCCTGGTGGTACAGTGGTTAAGAATCCACCTTACAAGGTGGGAGACATGGGTTCAATCCCTAGTCCAGGAACTAAGATCCCACATGCTTCAGGACGACTGTGCCCAGGCGCCGTAACCACTGAGACGCTGTTGTTGTTCAGTTAGTCATGTCTGACTCTCTGCGGCAACGTGGACTGCAGCACGCCCAGCTCCTCTGTCCCTCACCACCTCCAGGAGCATGCTCAGACTCACCTCCACTGTGTCGGTGATGCCATCCAACCATCCTCCTCTGAGCCCACGTGCCACAAAAAAGGATCCCACGTGACATGCGCTGCAACAAAGACTCAATGCAGCCTAATTAATCAACTAATTAAAAGTGGGCCCACGAGGAGACGTGACCTCTGCTACCCCGAGAGTGGCTGACCCTGTTCCCCTCCCCGGCCTGCATCTGTGGCCACCAGGAGGCAGAGACTTGCTGGACATCCCCTGCGACAGGCGCTGCCCACTCAGGAACAGCCTGGAAAGCCGCTTCTCTGCTCTTCACAGCCTTCTTCTCCCTCTTTCTCCATCTTCTGCTCACGGCCGACTTGCCTCTTCCGCAGGCTTTGAGGATCTGAGAATGGGCGCCAGGGCTGAAAAGTTTGTGCAAAGCTGTGGAAAGGCTTCCTGAAGAGAGCCAGGGTGGCGAGTGTGGGCAAAAGAGGGTGCTGGCTCCCCTGCCGCACTGCACCCCGAGATGCCATCTCTCAGAAATACCCCCCCCAACCCCTTTCCACTCAAGTCTTTCCAGTCCGTGAACACAAATCCCTTTCCACTTCAGCTCTCTGGCACCATCTTGTGTTAGTTTTTAAACAGCTGCTGGGCTGCGCTTAGTCGCTCAGCCGTGTCTGACCCTTTGCAGTCCCATGGACTGTAGCCCACCAGGCTCCGCTGTCCATGGGGAGCCTCCAGGCAAGAATACTGGAGTGGGCTGCCATGCCCTCCTCCAGGGGATCTTCCCAACCCAGGGATCAAGCACAGGTCTCCCACATTGCAGGTGGATTTTTTACCATCTGCGCCACCAGAGAAGCCCAAGAACTCTGGAGTGGGTAGCCTATCTCTTCTCCAGGGGCTCTTCCAAACTCAGGAATCGAACCGGGGTCTCCTGCACTGCAGGTGAATTCTTTACCAGCTGAGCTACCGGGAAAGCTTTAAACAGCTACAAAGATTTAAAAAAAAAAAAAAACAAAAGATTTTTTTAAAAAAAGATTTTTTAAAGAACAAAACAGTTTTCTTATTTTCTTTTAAAAAAAATTTTTTTTTATTTTATATTGGAGTATAGCCAATTAACAATGTTATGGTAGTTTCAGGTGGACAGCAAAGGGACTCAGCTGTACATATACATGTAACCAATCTCTTCCAAACTCCCCTCCCATCTAGGCAATAACAAAATAGTTTTCTGAATTTTATTGAAGAAAAATTGTATAATATTCTATAATAACATAACAAAACAAGAGTAATACTAAATAATATTCTAGAAGATCAGCTTCACTGATTGTTTTAGCAGCAAGCAGTCAAAGCCTTTTTATCCTTGAGCATACTCATAAATATTTCAAAGATAACCTTAAATGTAGAAGTTGGTTTTACTCATCCTGCCTTTGACAGAGATACTACCTGTGAAATAAAAAGGAAGGTATGTTTTATGTTTAAAGTTCTATCAGGAATTCGAACAGCACGCGGCCGGGGCGCCCCGGCCCTCCCCCGCTCTGCCCCCGGATCCAGACGACCTAGGAGCCGCGGGGCCACAAGCCCAAAACACCAAGGAGGTGGGGGCCCCGCGAGCCGGGCTCCACCGCCCGCCGGCCGGCCTGCTCTTGGGCACATCCCGTCCGCTTGCTCGCCCGAGACATGGAATCCTGAAGGAGGGCCGAGCTCTTCAGAAGACCACACACCGGCTGTTAAGAAAGACCCCCTTCTGCCACCTGGCAAGAGAAATCTGTGTTCAGTTCACTCGCGGTGTGGACTTCCGTTGGCAAGCCCGGGCCCTGTTGGCCCTACAAGAGGCGGCAGAACGTTTTGATTGTTTGTTTGTTTGTTTTTCAGAACGTTTCTAGTTCATCTCTTCCAGGATGCCTATCTCCTCGCCTTACACGCCGGCCGCGTCGCTCTTCCCGAAGGATGTGCAGCTGGCCCGAGGATCCGAGGCATCCAGAAAGGGCTGGGCTGAGCTCTGGCCACCCGCCCTGAGTCTCTACTTAATACCACAGTCTCTGCCTGTAGACAGGACCAGATCCACCGAGTATAAGGTCTTGCCTGGACTTGCTCTCTCTGAGCAGAGCGAGCGAGTTGCTTTCGTAGTTTTTTTTTTTTTTTAAGAAGACTGCATGGCTTTCCTCTGTAACAGAGGTAATATATGAGAGAATCAACACATTCCAGAAATCCTGAGAACAATTTTCAGATGAAAAGACTCTAAGGTTGACTTCACTTTGCAGATTATTCATGTGACTGATGATTTGGAAGACATCAGATTTTCTAGGTTATGGGTGAAAAGGATATTTACTGATTACTTTAAATCTTCTTGTACCAATTAAATTTTTTTACCATATATATATTTACTTTTATTTAAAACATGATGGAAAAAAATAAGAGAAGACCAGTCAGTTGCATGGAAGCACCTGGAGCATCCAGCGTGTAAATCTCTGTCCTTCAGACTGACTTCATCATTAACGGCAGAAGCAAGTTTGTATGTAGACTGTACTTGTCAACAGATTATACAGCTTTTCAAAAACTCAATTGGGATGAAAACAGAAAATTGTTAAGGTTTGATGTTCTGGCTCCTTCTGGTAAATTCCTGCCAAAATCATTCAGAAATTCCAACTTGTAGAATTTATTTTATTCTTTATTTGCAAATCATAGAAGATGTATCAAAATTTATACTTCAGAATTTTTCATTCCAGGATTTTAAAGAGCCTTTTCAATGTTTTTACAGGTATTTTCATAACTTCCTTGTGGAGAGATAATAAAAATAATTCTTAATGAGAAAAATTTGAAGCAAAGTTACTATTATACATAGATTATACTAGATTCTTTATATTATACTATACATAGATTCTTTGTGTGTTAGCATTAAACTCTTCATTTGGACTCTGCCAACAGACACAGTTTAAACAAGAGAACTGAGGGATGTATCTTTGCCTCCAGTGGAGTAGAGTATGAGCCAATAAAATCCTTGCCCTTCTCTTGTAACTGAAAGCAGTTTAAGAGACTTCCATGGAAATAGGAAGTGCCACCTGAAGACGTTTAGATATTGTGTGTGATGAAAATGATTAGTGAGGGTGGGTACCAATAACAATGCGTCAGCCAACTAAATTCAAACTAAAGGGAAGGACCAAGTTCTGTAGTTTGATAAATTTTAACCCTTTGGAAAAACCTTTTCCTGTTCGACATCAACTCTTTAATGGTAACGTTGGAATAAAGCTGATCTATGAATGTATTTTTAAAAATAAAGTTTTATCAGAGCCAGAAAAGGAACAGTGTAAGTAAAGGATATTATAAACCCTCATCTTTACCTGGTCCCTCAGCTCCACACACTCTTCACCAGACGATAGAAGGACTGTTGTGTTCACATTAAGCAAAGGCAGCCCAGGGACGCTCCTTAATGGCTGACTCTGACCCTACAGACCTACAGGTCTATGCAGTGGGTTATGCTGCTAAAACCAAACCTGATTCCTCAGAGGGGAAGAAGAGGAAGGAAGAGAAATCCATCATTGGTTAATCTAGTAAAACTGCTTCATCTAGCAAGATCTAACATCAGGATGGTAAGCGCCTGCCCCTCGGCAGGTTCCTGAGCCTTTCTTATTCTGCTGGAATTGCAGACAAAGCTGCCCTCACTCCACAAGGCAATCGAGAAACGAAGGATGCCTCTGGGGACTTCCCTGGCGGTCCAGCAGTTAAGAATCCGCCTTGCCAGATGAATGGATAAGGAAGCTGTGGTACGTATACACAATGGAATATTACTCAGCCATAAAAATGAATGCTTTTGAGTCAGTTCTAATGAGATGGATGAAACAGGAGCCTGTTATACAGAGTGAAGAAAGTCAGAAAGAGAAACACCAATACAGCATGTTAATGCATATACACGGAATTTACAAAGATGGTAACGACAATCCTACGTGCAAGACAGCAAAAGAGACACAGATGTAAATAACAGACTTTTGGACTCTGTGGAAGGCGAGGGTTGGATGATTTGTGAGAAGAGCATTGAAACGTGTATATTACCATATGTGAAACAGATGACCAGTGCAAGTTCAATGCATGAAGCAGGGCACCCAAAGCCAGCGCCCAGGGACAACCTAGGATAGGATGGGGAGGGAGGTGGGGGGACTGAGAACGGGGGACACATGTGCGCCTGAGTCATGTCGATGTCTGGAAAAACCAGCACAATACTGTCAAGTAATTAGCCTCCAATTAAAATAAATATATTTTTTTTAATCTGCCTTGCAATGCAGGGGACAAAGGTTCAATCCCTGCTTGGGGAATTAAAATCCCACATGCTGCACAGTGAGGCCAAAAGAAATAAAATATAAAGTTGTTTCTGGCAAACCACACAGGAAAAAAAGCACCGCTTTGGAGTTACAATCCCACCTCGGGTTACCGGTGTCACTGAGAGGGCTTTAAAACATCTGCTTTACTCACAGGAGACCCTAAGCTGCAGGGAGCCTCACACACTTGGATTTTGTTCTCGAGATCCAGACCTTTTTCCACTGACCGACTTCCCCATGCCTGTGGAGTTCAAACAGAAAAGAGGGGCCAAAGGACAGGACCCCGGGAGAGGGAAGGAAGCTGGGGCCTTTCACATTTGCAGCCAAGCGATAGCCAATATATATTTAATGTATAAAAGTAAACCCTTACAATGTGAAGTAAAGAAAAGTCTCCAAAGGAAAAAAACACCACTTCCCCAGCGAGGAGGAATGCAGACAGAGGCCTCGTTTTTTTTTCTTTTCTCTTATGTCCCTGTCACATCTGTCATCCCTGCAGTAAAAGGAATCGGGCTTGGAGGTCAGAAGAGCTGCAGTTAACTCCTGACTGACCACGGGATTTTTGGCAGAAACTGATGCTTGTGGCCTGTGATTTATTGACTGAAGCACTCCAGTCAATAACATTTCGAGACCCTGATGCAGGGAAAGATTGAGAGCAGGAGAAGAAGGGGGAGACAGGGGAAGAGACGGTTGGATGGCACCATCGACTCAGTGGACATGAATCTGGGCAAACTCCAGGAGATAGTGAAGGACAGAGGAGCCTGGTGGGCTGCAGTCCATGGGGTTGCAGAGAGTTGAACACAACGTAGCGACTGAACGGCAGCAACAACAAAAGACAAGTTAACATGTCTCTAGTCAATAATGTGTTATGGCCAGCCGGAGTCTCTGTGTGACTCTGGACAGCTTCGGCAGCAGCTCTGGGCCCCAAAGACCTCATCGTGACCCCAAGGTTAACAACACCAGCCTTGGGGGACTGACCTGAACACAAGAGAAGTGCCCCTAAAACAGAGGCTGGCCCAGGCAGGGGCTCAACAAATGAAGCTGGCATCTTGATGGTGGGAGGATGATGGCCAGCCTACTGCTCCCTCCTCCTGGATCGCCATCCTCCCAGACACAAGCCTGCCTCCTTTTCCAACTGGCCGGCATGTTAACTTTGCAGCAATGACACGGAAAGTGTTAGTTGCTCAGTCGTATCTGACTCTTTGCAACCTCATGGATTGTGCATGGGATTCTCCAGACAAGAATACTGGAATAGGACGCCATTTCCTTCTCCAGGGGATCTTCCTGAACCGAGGATCAAACCCAGGTCTCTTGAATTGCGGGCAGATCCTTTACCATCTGAGCCCTCATTGAGAACTTCCTATGTGCCAAGTGCTGTGCATTAAATTATCTCACTTAATCCTTATGAAGGTACTCATCATAGCTATTGATAATACTCAACTTTTCAGATAAGGAAGCAGGTTCAGAGAGGTTGGTTAATGTATTAGAGTAGGCTGACTGCTGTCACAAATAACCCCAACACTTCAGTGACTTAACATGATGAAGGCTTCCCTCTCCTCCATGTTATTGTGGGCAGAGGGCATGGGATGAGGGATTCATGAGACGTTGTTCAAGGACCCAGGCTCCTTCTATACTGTGACTCCACCAGCTCCTGTACCCATGTCCACCTCTGGCTTCTCCGCATCTAACTGGTAGGCGAGGAGGAGAGAGTGAGAAAACCCACGTCTCTTACCTACCTCGATGCAAGGAGACACATGGCACTTCTGCTCTCACTCCACCAGGTAAAACTAATCCCTTTGCCCCACCAACATGCAATGGGCTGGGAAATACTGTACTGGTGTTCCCAGGAGGAAGAGAGCAGAGATAGATACTGACAAGCAAAAGTAGTTTCTACCACAAAGAACTCGCCTAAAGTCAGACAGTTGATGAGAACAGACATGAGATGTGACCCCCTCTATCATCTAGGGCAGTGCAGCAGTTTTAAAACAGAGCCCCCAAATTCTCTACCATTCCTCCAATCATGAGTTGACGTCAATGCTAAATCTGGGCTATGTTAGTCCTCGGCCAATAGAATAGAGCAAAAATGACAATATAACTGTGTCCAGGCCCTCCAGACATCTACTTCCTACCTCCTGGGATGCTCCCTCTGGGAACCCAGCTGCCGTGCTATAAGGAAGCCCAAACTAGTCTATTCAAGAGACCTCATAGAGGGCTTCCCTGGTGGTCCAGGGGTGAAGAATCCGCCTGCCAGGGCAGGGAACACAGGCTTGAGCCCTGGCCCAGGAGGATCCCCCATGCCTTGGAGTGACTAGACCCATGTGCCCCCGCTGCTGAGCCCACGTGCTGCAACTGCTGAAGCCCGTGTACCCAGAGCCTGCACTCTGCAACAAGAAAAGCCACTGCAAGGAAGAGCAGCCCCGCTTGCTGCAACTAAAGAAGCCCACATAGAAAAGAGGACCCAGTGCAGTCATAAAAACTGAACCAAAGTGATCGTACGGAGGAGTCACTTGCTCTGTGGGAGAGGTCCAGTCATCATCTAGAATCAGACTAGACGTGTGAGTGAAGATGCTACCTCTCTGACTGGTATGAGGTGGTCCCTCGTGGTAGCTTTGATTTTCATTTTCTCATAACTAGTGATGCTGAGCATCTTTTCATGTGCGTGTTGGCCATCTGTGTGTCTTCTTTGGAGAAATGAAATAGTACTGAGCCATAAAAAGGAAAGAAACGATGCCATTTGTAGCACACTGATGCAACTAGAGATGATCACACTGAGTGAAGGAAGTCAGAAAAAGAAAGACAAACCCCACATGACATCACTCACACGTGGAACCTGAACGCTGACACCGATGAGCCCACCTATGAAACAGAAACGGACTCACAGACAACAGACTGGAGGTTCCAAGGGGGAGTGGCAGGGGGAGAATCAATCAGGAGTTTGGGATTAGCAGATGCAAACTACTCTGTATAGAATGGATGGACACACAGGCCTATTGGAGTAGCACGGGCTTCCCTGGTGGCCCACCGAGCAGTAAACAGGTTCAATCCCTGGGTGGGAAGGAGCCCCTGGAGGAGGAAGTGGCAACCCAGCCCAGTATTCTTCTCTGGGAAATCCCATGGACAGAGGAGCCTGGCGGGCTACAGTCTGTGGGGTCGCAAAGAGTCAGATGGGACAGAGTGACTCAGCACATATACCCTGTATAGCACAGGGAACTATATTCAATATCCTGTGATACACCATTATGGAAAAAAAAATAAGAAAAAGAATATATGCATATATGCATAACGGAATCCCTTTGCTGTGCAGTAGAAATTAACACAACATTGTAAATCAACATTTTAAATGACTCACCTTCTGCTGCTAATCACTAAGCCCCACCAACCTCTGTGTACCGCTGTCCCTTCACTGCCAGGAAAATGATATTTGGTCCACACTGAAGCTGGGTGGCTCTGCAAATCCTAGAGGACCTTGTGGCTGTTCCAGTACGTCCTTGCTTATTTATTTTATATACACAAGTGTGTATCTGATAATCCTATACTCCTAATTTACCCCTCCACTTTCCCCTTGAGTAATCATCAACTTGTTTTCTATGTTTGTGGATTTGTTTCTGTTCTAAAAATAAGGTCATCTCTATCACTTTATGGATTACACAGATAAGTGATATCATTATTTGTCTTTGTCTGACTTACTTCACTTCCTATGATGATCTCTAGGGTCGTGCATTTTGCTTGTTGAATTTTTTTTTTAATGAAAATATACAGACATTGAATTCCACCATAGGTTAACTAGCTATTTGGTGTTAGTTCCAGCATTTATATGTTATATATGTGGAAATACTGCTGAAATCCTAAAATCCGACGATATAAATGAACATGTACAGTACAATCACTTCTTTAATTTCACGTGCTTACACTCTATTGTTTTTTTAAATGTTTATTTTTGAAGCACCAAAATAACTATTTTGTCATGTAACAGCTAAGCAGTATCCCTAGATAAAGAAAATGTATAAAACTGCAGCTTCTGTGGATGAGGGGATGAGGCCAGAGTCCAGCTATTCAGCCTCCTCATCCCTCTCTCCTGACTTCCTGGCTTCTGCTGGAGACCCTGGGGCTCCATGGGACGCAGTCAGTTCAGTTCAGTTCAGTTCAGTCATTCAGTAGTGTCCAACTCTTTGCGACCCCATGGACTGCAGCACACCAGGCCTCCCTGTCCACCACCAGCTCCCAGAGCTTGCTGAAACTCATATCCATTGAGTCGGTGATGCCATCCAACCATCTCATCCTCTGTTGTCCCCTTCTCCTCCCACCTTCAATCTTCCCCAGCATCAGGGGCTTTTCCAAGGAGTCAGCTCTTCACATCAGGTGGCCAAAGTACTGGAGTTTCAGCTTCAGCATCAGTCCTTCCAGTGAATATTCAGGACTGATTTCCTTTAGGATGGACTGATTGGATCTCCTTGAAGTCCAAGGGACTCTCAAGACCCTTCTCCAACACCACAGTTCAAAAGTATCAATTCTTCGGCGCTCAGCTTTCTTCACAGTCCAACTCTCACATCCATACATGGCTACTGGAAAAACCATAGCCTTGACTAGACGGACATTTGTTGGCAAAGTAATGTCTCTGCTTTTTTTTTTTTTATGTCTCTGCTTTATAATATGCTGTCTAGGTTGGTCATAACTTTTCTTCCAAGGAGTAAATGCCTTTTAATTTCATGGCTGCAGTCACCATCTGCAGTTATTTTGGAGCCCAAGAAAATAAAGTCTGTCACTGTTTCCACTGTTTCCCCATCTATTTGCCATGAGGGGATGGGACCAGATGCCATGATCTTAGTTTTCTGAATGTTGGGCTTTAAGCCAAATTTTTCACTCTCCTCTTTCACTCTCATCAAGAGGCTCTTTAGTTCTTCGGTTTCTGCCACAAGGGTGAACGCAATATTGTTCAGAAATTAATCTGCATATTCAAGATCGAACACTAGAGGGCGCGCCGCTGAGTGTCTGCTGAGCTTTCCATTCATTATTCAGTTTGTGCCCAGGATGATAAAGATGCCTGTTGCAAACCCCTTTTTTTATTATTTATTTATTGGGAGGGGGAAGCTGCTCTGCCCAACAGACAGGATCTTAGTTCCCCGACCAGGGATAGAACCCAGGTCCCCTGTACTGCAAGGTGGAATCTTAACCACTGGATCCTGAGAGAAATCCCAGTATCTAAAGAATCCATTTTCAGAACATAAAGTTTAATTTCTTTTGGAAATACAGGTCTCCATTGAAAAACACTGAAAAACAAAAGTTGTAGAATGCCTAGGAAAATTAAACATTTGAGTAAAACCATCCTTCAAGAGATCAGACTTCTGCAAACCTCACATCAGAAAACAGCTTAAAAATATATTCAGTGAGAAAGCAATACACACGGGCCTTTATGAGGTATAAAACATGCACAAGCTCAGAGAATAATTTTTTTTAAACATAATAAAATAATTATATTAATTCTTCAAACATAATGACACCATCTCATTAAGCCTAAATCAACTTAAAGGTCAACAATGCGTAATCTAGGTAGGCATAAAATGTATTATGTCAATGATTAAACCATTCTCTCCTTTTTCTTATCTCTATCCTATTAACACTAAAAACACTAGAACCTGCTATATTTTATATGATAACGAACAAATTTAAAAGGTAGCAAATTTTCTTAAGGTTATTTCTGATTTTAAAAAAAATAGTAATAATAACCCAAACTCCTCAGACACCTAATTCACTGACATTTTATCACATTCCACAGTGTGTATCCCAGGAGATCAGCATTGTAAGGAAAGGGCTGTAAGGAAGACTCTATGGGAATAAAGAGAAATAGTCCACGATAAAACATGCCAGTTACATAATAGCCAGGAACTACCCTAGACATGTTGTCAGTATTAAGGAGCTGAGCCTGTATGAGCCCCAGTGGAGAAAAATTCACTTAGCATTCAGCTATGCCAGGTCCCAGGAATACAGATGTGAACAAAACACCAAAAATCCCTGCCTGCATGGAACTTACATCCTCGTGAAGGTAGACAGTTAATTATTAAGTTGACTGCAAGCACGATGAAGATAAAGTAAATTAGGGGAGATGGGGAAAAGACTGTGAAGGGCTTCCCTGATGGTCCAGTGGTTAAGACTCTGTGCTCCCCATGCAGGGGGCCTGGGTTCGATCCCTGGTCAGGAAAATGCTGACCACGTGCTCCAACTAGGACCTGGTGCAGCCAGAAAAATAAATATTTTTTTAAAAGACTGTGAGAGTAGGTAGGAGTGTTGGGATTTACAAGTTTAAATTGGGGGCCAGGGCGAGGGGAGCCTATTCCAGGAAGAGAGAATGAAATGTAAATGGCCCCAAGGCAAGTGCAAGGAATAGGAAGAGGATCAGTTTGGCAAGAACAGAGTGATTAAAATGGAAAATCATGGGGACACCAAGTCAGAGGGATAAGACAGAATCGGGTGGGGGATACAGTGAGGGCAGTGCAGTGGACTGCAAGGACTGGGGCTTTATTCTGAGGGAGACGGGCTGCCAGTGTTTGGCTTATAAGGAAAAGAATAGCATCATCAGACTTAATGTTCTAACGGGATGACTTAACTGAGGTGAGACAGGCTATAGGAGCAAGGGTACAAGAAAGCATATTTTAAAATACAGGCAAGAAATACTAGTGGCTGGGTAATAGCATGGTAACTCAGCATGATTTTAGACTATTCGTCCTGATGGTCACAAGTATACGCTCTGGCTGTTAATAAATACAGTTGTTTGAAGACACATTTGGAATGACCAGAAACAAACAGGAAAAGAAAAAGATTTGACATTTGGAAAAAAGGGAATCACATGAGGTGAGGTCCACGTGCATATGGCTCCTGCCTTTGCTCACTCCCCAGTGTGTCTGGCATGGCAGACAGAGTCAGGCCGAGCCTGGAGATTTGTTGGTCCGTGGAATCACGGAAGAAGTTCAAGGGCTGCAAAAGCAACTGGTTAGTGAATGGAAGAACTCACAGAATTCCACAAAATGGAGGAAGCCACAGAGGACGTAAACTCAAACTCTCCATTGAAACCCTTTTCAAATTATGGGCTGACCCTATAATGTGTAGGGCACATGTGTAGGGCAAGACTAAAAAGAGCCCAGGAGGAAACAGCTGGAAGAACTAAAGAGCCGAGCTGAGGTTTCAGCACATGCCTACTACAGGGAAAACTGTTTGTAGATCACGTCCTCCCAAGATAGAAGAGCTTTTCATCGAAACTTCATGAAGACCACACGTAGGAATAAAGACCACCTCCCAGGACAAAGGTATTCACTTGAAACGCAGTGGTAAAATTAAAACAGACCTCCCCTAACAAGTGCAAAATCAACCCTCCAAAAGATTCAGTTCAGTTCAGTTCAGTTGCTCTTAAAGTAATTGCCAGGCTGGATGAAGCACTAACTGAAATCAAGACTGCCAACAGAAATATCAATAACCTCAGATATGCAGATGACACCACCCTTATGGCAGAAAATGAAGAGGAACTAAAGAGCCTCTTGATGAAGGTGAACCAGGAGAGTGAAAAAGCTGACTTAAAACTCAACATTCAAAAAACTTAAGATGATGGCATCTGGTCCCATCCCTTCATGACAAATAGATGTGGAAACAATGGAAACAGTGACAGACTTTATTTTCTTGGGCTCCAAAATCACTGCAGATGGTGACTGCAGTCATGAAATTAAAAGATGCTTGCTCCTTAGAAGAAAAGTTATGACCAACCTAGACAGCATATTCAAAAGCAGAGACATTACTTTGCTAACAAATGTCCATCTAGTCAAAGCTATAGTTTTTCCAGTAGTCATATATGGATGTGAGAGTTGAACCATAAAGAAGGCTGAGCACCAAAGAACTGATACTTTTGAACTGTGGTGTTAGAGAAGACTCTTGAGAGTCCCTTGGACTGCAAGGAGATCCAACCAGTCCATCCTAAAGGAAATCAATCCTGAAAATTCATTAGAAGGAGTGATGCTGAAGGGAAGCTCCAATACCTTGGCCATCTGATGCAAAGAGTTGACTCCTTGGAAAAGACCTTGATGCTGGGAAACACTGGGGGCAGGAGGAGAAGTGGACGGCAGAGGATGAGATGGTTGGATGGCATCACTGACTCAATGGATATGAGTTTGAGTGAACTCCGGGAGCTGGTGATGGACAGGGAAGCCTGGCTGGCGTGCTGCAGTCCACGGGATCACAAAGAGTCGGATACAACTGAGTGACTGAACAACAATAACAAAGTAATTTCCCTGTCTTCTAAAACAAAACCCAACATTCTTCAAAGGCGGAAGACAGAGTTGAGATTCTCTACAGTACATCCTCCACAAAGTCCAGCATCAATAAGAAAAATTATTAGACAGGTGAAAACAAAAAAAAATGAGATATAATAATAAGATAAATAATAAAAATAAGAGATTTAATTAAATCTAAATAAGAAACTAATTCCAAGATGACTCAGAAGTTGGGATTAGTAGACAAGAACTTTAAATTAGCTACCATAATCGCTCCCTGGTGGTCCAGCGGTTGGGATTTGGCAGTTTCACGGCCATGACGAAGGTTTGATCCCCTCCCAGGTGGCACTAATGGTAAAGAACCTGCCTGCCAATGTGAGGGACAGAAGAGACACAAGTTTGATCCCTGGGTCAGGGCGATTCTCTGGTTTGATCCCTGGGTCAGGGCGATTCTCTGGAGGAGAGAATGGCAACCCGCTCCAGTATTCTTGCCTGGACAGTTCCACAGACAGAGGAGCCTGGCGGGCTACAGTCCACAGGGTCGCAAAAAGTCAGATACAACTAAAGCAACCTAGTACACATAAATATGTTCAAAGACTTAAAGAACAATATGATCACAATGAATGGACAAATTAAAATATGAGCAAAGAAATGGAAAATCTAAAAAGCAACCAAATGAAAATTCTAGAACTGAAAAATGCAAAATCTGAAATTGAAAAAACAGGAACCACTGAATAGTTTCCGTGTAGACTGGCTATAACGGAAGGAATCATCATGATCCTGAAAATCAGTCAACAGGAATCACACAAGCCACAGTTTGAGAGTATTCACCAAGTTCCCAGAATAATCAATAAAAGGGAGTCATACAGAACCAGTGGAGAATTTAATCGTCATGACCATTCCTAGGTCTAAAGAGGCGAGGGGATGGGGTATCAGACCCAGAGAGGGCTGTAGGAGGAATGCCAGCACTCTCCTGCCCCTGATCTTTTCCCACACCTTCCAGTGGTCCAACCAAGCAGAAGCTCAGGGGCATGGGAGTCAGCTGGTTCCATGTGCAAAAATGCCAGGGCCAAAGCAGGCTGGGGGAAACGGAGGCTGGATCTAGAGGGGAAACAGGGAATATCTAGATCACACATCTAAATATATCCCAGTAGATTTAAAAGACAAAGGAAGACTTCCCTGTGGCTAAGAATCCACCTGCCAATGCAGGGGACAGGAGTTCAATCCCTGGTCCAGGAAGACCCCACATGCCACAGGCAACTAAATCTGTGTGCCACAGCTATTGATCACTCGCTCTAGAGCCCTTGAGCCCCAACTCCTGACGCCCACAAGCCCTGGAGCTCGTGCTCTGCAACAAGAGAAACCACCGCAGTGGGAAGCCCGAGCACGGCAACTAGAGAGCCGCCCCCTGCTCGCCACAACTAGAGAGAAGTCTGCTCAGAGCAACAAAGACTCAGCGCAGCCAAAAATTGAAAAAGATTTAATTAATTTTAAAACAATAAATAAAAGCCAAAAAAAGAAACACTCCAGCATAAATCCTAGGTCACTTACAAAGGAATAAAACTCACACTGCCCAGAGTTCCCTGGTGGTGCAGAGGTTAAAAGCGTCTGCCTGCAATGTGGGAGACGTGGGTTCAATCCCTGGGTTGGGAAGATCCCCTGGAGAAGGAAATGGCAACCCACTCCAGTATTCTTGCCTGGAGAATCCCATGGATGGAGGAGCCTGGCGGGCTACAGTCCACGGGTGGCAAAAAGTAGGACACGACTGAGTGACTTCACCTTCACTTTCCTGCAGCAATAGCAGGAAGTCCCAAAAGACAATACAGTAATATCTTCTCAATTTTTAGCAGCAAGGGTGCAAACATTTTTCAACCTAGGTAAAAGGTTTTTCATGTGTAAAGGCAGCAGAAAGTTATTCTCAGATGTCTAAGGATTAAAAAACATATCCTGCATGTTGCTTTGTGAAAAAGTTACTTGGCCAACTAAGGCCAAGTGTATATATATATATGTGTGTGTGTGTGTGTGTGTGTGTGTGTGTATGTGTGTGTGTATATACACTAAGGCCAGCTGAAAGAAAAGTCAAAATTAAGAACTCAAAAACAGAATTTGTGGTATAAAATTATTTCTGTAATGATTCAATTACACAAGGAAGGGCTTATGCATTAAAATTATCTTTTTCTTTTTTAATTTACAGTGGAACAACATAAGACAGATGATGTATGCATCAAATCCACAGCCTGCTCCTAGGATGGGAGGGAAGAGTGAGAGGCTTAGAATCTGCACGGAGACAGGAAGCTTGAAGAAATGGTCCAATGTTATGTAGGATCTTCCTTGCCTCTGCTGGACACCAGACTCACCATCCCATTAGATTATGTCCTATTGGATGGAATCTGGAGCTTGGGGCAAGGCTTGGCCCTGCGTGCTTTGCTCAAGTGTTTCCATTCTGGATCCAATCCTCCCCCACTGCTATATCCTTCACCCTGCAAAGCATCCACTATCCGATTTGATTCCCTGAAACATCCAACTTACTGTCTTTCCCACGACTTTCTGAAAATGGCTAAACTTCTCAGAGGACTGAGACACAGTGCAAAGAATCACTGAATAATCTTCACAAAAACCTAGTGCTAATAAGGAATCACATGATAGCTAATTTCATTGCAAAGTAACTTGAGAAATGATTTTTCTCATTGAGTGAAGGAAAAAAAATCTGGTAGAATATATGTCAGACCAGTAACAAAGATTATCTCTCAGTTCAGTTCAGTCGCTCAGTCGTGTCCAACTCTCTGCGACCCCATGAATCACAGCACGCCAGGCCTCCCTGTCCATCACCAACTCCTGGAGTACACCCAAACTCATGTCCATCAAGTCGGTGATGCCATCCAGCCATCTCATCCTCTGTCGTTCCCTTCTCCTCCTGCCCCCAATCCCTCTCAGCATCAGAGTCTTTTCCAATGAGTCAACTCTTCGCATGAGGTGGCCAAAGTACTGGAGTTTCAGCTTCAGCATCATTCCTTCCAAAGAACACCCAGGACTGATCTCCTTTAAAATGGACTGGTTGGATCTCCTTGCAGTCCAAGGGACTCTCAAGAGTCTTCTCCAACACCACAGTTCAAAAGCATCAATTCTTCGGCGCTCAGCCTTCTTCACAGTCCAACTCTCACATCCATACATGACTACTGGAAAAACCATAGCCCTGACCATAGACGGACCTTTGTTGGCAAAGTAATGCCTCTGCTTTTCAATATGCTATCTAGGTTGGTCATAACTTTTCTTCCAAGGAGTAAGAGTCTTTTAATTTCATGGCTGCAATCACCATCTGCAGTGATTTTGGAGCCCAAACAAATAAAATCTGACACTGTTTCCCCATCTATTTCCCATGAAGTGATGGGACCAGATGCCATGATCTTCGTTTTCTGAATGTTGAGCTTTAAGCCAACTTTTTCACTCTCCTCTTTCACTTTCATCAAGAGGCTTTTTAGTTCCTCTTCACTTTCTGCCATAAGGGTGGTGTCATCTGCATATCTGAGGTTACTGATATTTCTCCCGGCAATCTTGATTCCAGCTTGTGCTTCTTCCAGTCCAGCATTTCTCATGATGTACTCGGCATATAAGTTAAATAAGCAGGGTGAGAATATACAGCCTTGACATACTCCTTTTCTTATTTGGAACCAGTCTGTTGTTCCATGTCCAGTTCTAACTGTTGCTTCCTGACCTGCATATAGGTTTCTCAAGAGGCAGGTCACGTGGTCTGGTATTCCCATCTCTCTCAGAATTTTCCACAGTTTATTGTGATCCACACAGTCAAAGGCTTTGGCATAGTCAATGAAGCAAAAGTATATGTTTTTCTGGAACTCTTGCTTTTCCCATGATCCAGCGGATGTTGGCAATTTGATCTCTGGTTCCTCTGCCTTTTCTAAAACCAGCTTGAACATCTGGAAGTTCACGGTTCACATATTGCTGAAGCCTGGCTTGGAGAATTTTGAGCATTACTTTACTAGCATGTGAGATAAGTACAGTTGTGCGGTAGTCTGAGCATTGTTTGGCATTGCCTTTCTATGGGATTGGAATGAAAATTGACCTTTTCCAGTCCTGTGGCCACTGCTGAGTTTTCCAAATTTGCTGGCATATTGAGTGCAGCACTTTCACAGCATCATCTTTCAGGATTTGAAATACCTAGGGGTTGGATTGTGGCCAATTTGGACTTTCTACATTAACAACAGCAATTCTATAATTTTTTAAAATTTTTTACAACAATCATGCTATATACTTAAACTAGAAAAGTATTTAAAGAAATCATTTTAAAATAAAATAAAGTTCTCTGTGCTGTACAGTATTTTTAATCATTTCAGTCGTGTCCGACTCTTTGCAACCCATGGACTGTAGCCCCCAGGCTCCTTGATTCATGGGATTCTCCAGGCAAGAATATTGGAGTGGGTAGCCATTCCTTGTCTTGTCTTATGATGTCTTCATCTCATTTTAGAATCATAGAAAGAATCTGAATAATTTTCCCTTATGCCCTTGGGAATGGTTTCCACTCAGTGAAACAGGCTTCCCTGGTGGCTCAGATGGTAAAGCATCTGCCTGCAATGCAGGAGACCTGGGTTCACTCCCTGGATTGGGAAGATCCCCTGCAGAAGGGAAAGGCTACCCACTCCAGTATTCTGGCCTGGAGAATTCCATGGACAGAGGAGCCTGGTGGGCTACAGCCCATGGGGTCACAAAGAATTGGACACGATTGAGTGACTTGAAAAAAAAGGAGTTCACCAGTGAAGCCTTTGAAGCCTTCAATGCCTGGGCCTCTCTTTGTGGGAAGTTCTCTGATTACTAATCTCTTCACTTGTTATAGGTATATTCAGATTATAGATATATTTCAGATTTTCTACTTCTTGTCAGTTTTAGTGGTTTTTAATCTTACTAAGAATTTTCCCAATTCCTCTGCTGCTGCTGTTGCTAAGTCGCTTCAGCCGTGTCCGACTCTGTTCGACCCCATAGACTGCAGCCCTCCAGGCTCCCCTGTCCCTGGAATTCTCCAGCCAAGAACACTGGAGTGGGTTGCCATTTCCTTCTCCAATGCATGAAAGTGAAAAGTGAAAGTGAAGTCACTCAGTCGTGTCTGACTCTTCGCTACCCCATGGACTACAGCCTACCAGGCTCCTCCGTCCATGGGATTTTCCAGGCAAGAGTACCGGAGTGGGTCACCTTTGCCCTCTCACCCAATTCATCTAGTTTATCTAATTTATAGGGATACAATTGTTCATAGTACCTCCTTTCAGATTCACTTTTTATTTCTGTAAGATCACTCATAACATGTCTTCTTTCTTTCCTGATTCTAGTAATTTGAGCTCTTTCTCCTTTTTTTTTTTAATCAATCTCGCTATAGGTTTGTGGATTTTATAATTATATTAATGAGATTAGAAATCAACATTTTCACTCCATGGGAAACAGGCCCAAGGGTAAAATTTAAGAAGTCACGTAAAAGCCTCAGGATGATCTGTTTGTACCGTAAGTGTCAGTATTAACACATTATTCATTTTTACTTTGCTACTGAAAAGGGTTAGGAACAATGAAAGAGCCTGAACAGTAGTATAGAATACGGTACCTCTCAGACGGTGGCATCTAATAGCCGTTCCCCACAAAGGTAACCAGAGATCATGCAGACGTTCCCAGTTCTAGGTCTGCAGAAGGACATGTCAGGGACAGCCGTGCAGAAAGCAGGGAGCCTCTCCAAGAAAAATGGGGTCATTTCAAAGGGACGCAAAAGCCAACATAAAGGGTCCTCATTGGCTATAGATGGTACAGTGTGAATATCAAAGGCCTCAAGGGCTTCACATGAATCAACTCAGTTGATCCTTACATCAACCCTGCGAGTTATCTCCAGACTAGAGACAGAGAAAGTGAAACACAGAAAGAGGTTAAAAGTCACTTGGCCCCGCGACCCGCAACTACCGAGCCCAAGTGCCGCAAGTACTGAAGCCCGCCCCTAGACTCCCGAGCTCCGCAGCAAGAGAAGCCAGGGACTCCCCGGTGGTCGGCTGGTTAAGAGTCTGCCTGCCAGCGCAGGGGGCATGGATCTGATCCCCGCTCCCGGAAGACTCCACGTGCCGCAGAGCAACTGAGCCCGTGCACCGCAACTGCTGAGCCTGCCTGCGCCCTCGAGTCCCGGCTCCACAAGAAAGGGCGCCGCAGTGCGAAGCCCGAGCTCCCCAACTAGAAAGCAGACCCCACGAGCTGCAACCAGAGGAAGCCCACATACAGCGGCAAAGACCCAGCGCAGCCAAAAATATAGATAAATAATAAATCAATAGAAATTTAAAAAAACACAGAGAGAAGCCACTGCGATGAGAAGCCGGCACACCACAACTAGAGAGAGTAGCCGGCTCTCTGCAACTACAGAAAAGGCCCACCTGCAGCAATGAAGACCCAGCGCAGCCAAAATAAGTTATATATATATGTTCAAGAAAAAAAGGATCACTGTTTAAAAAAACAAAAGGTCACTTGGCCCCTTTCTCACTGTTAGGAAGTGGTGGACCTTAGCTCAAACCCAGGTCCCCAACCTCAGAATGTGTACCTAACCTCCATTTTTATCTGCCTGTCAATAGTTATTATTTTATCATCAGAAAAAGAAAGTGCTGTTTTTAAACTCTCTTATCATACACTTACTCTATAGGTTTTCTAGAGTTGAAATTAAGAAACGTGCTGACATTTCAGCTTTTGAACTTGGCTCTTTGGGTGAAATGCCTCAGACCAATGGCAGAGGCAGAGCATTCTGGAAGATCACGGCTCTCACACTCTTTGGCTTGGTAGGCAGAGCTGGGCTCCCACTCCGAAGTGCTGCCTGGAGGTTGCCCAGTTCTGTGCGGGAGGCTTTTAAATAGATAGATACATCAAGTGTCAGATATTCAATCCATGGCAGCTCTTATTAATACGAAAATCCCATTTGCAAAGGGCTTTTTCTACCCCCATTGAATTGGCCCAGTAAAGTAATCCTGTTGAAAACAAAGACCTGTCTCCAGAAGCCCAGGAGGAGTTGCATGTTATTTGCATAGATTTGCATATCAATTCATAGCGGGTGGAACTCCTCATTAAGGGGTGGATTATCCCAGGCACCTGAAATCCTAGGAAGAAAATACTTTTCAACTAATCAGTTCAGTAGATTAGAAGTAGCCTCTCTTTCCCTGCTACCAACCTCTCACCTCCAAAAAATAATAGTAGTTAAGTCTTCATCCAAACCCAGGTTTTCCATGGAAACTCTCTGGGGGTCGGTAGCTGGATGGCCATTGGACGAGGATTCTGAAGGAAGGAAGTGAGAAACACACTTCAGGCCAGGAGTCAGTTCAGATCCAAAGTCAGCATCCTTCTCTGAGACTCAGAGCCTGCAAAGGAAGCCCAGACCAAGAGCAGGAGCCTCAGGCTTCTCCACGCCATCTCTTCTCTGGTGCTCCCTCTCAATTGCCTCCTCTGATTCCCCTCTGCCTGCATCCAAAATTCCTTTAGTTCCACCCTTCCTCTCCCTCACATCCTTCCCCTCATTTTCAGCGTCCCCCTCTGGCTCCTCAAGAATTAAAGAGGGGAGGCTTAGTTCTATACCTTCTTTCCTCCAAAAGAGTTACTGAAAGATAGCGTCTGTGGCTAATTCAGGATACAAATTTAGATTCTTTTTGGCTCGCATCGTATTTGACATAGAAATTTTTGATTCAGTAATTACTTATGAATAAAAAGAAAAGTTAGGAATATAATAGATATTCCTTTCAAGAAGTATGTGAAGAGCCTGATGCGAAGAGCTGACTCATTGGAAAAGAGCCTGATGTTGGGAAAGATTAAAAGCAGGAGGAGAAGGGGCTACAGAGGATGAGATGGTTGGATGGCATCACCAAGTCAATGGACATGAGTTTGTGCAAGCTCCAGGAGTTGGTGATGGACAGGGAAGTCTGGAGTACTGCAGTTCATGGGGTCACAAAGAGTCGCACACGACTTAGCAGCAACTGAACAACAACTTTCAAGAAAATAACTAATGCTAATCATGAAGATTAAAATCTAAGTGGCTGGGATCATATTGAATCTGCACAGCAAATCATGGATACTGGACATCTTAACACTATTGGCTGAGACTATACTGCACGGAACAATCAAGAAATGTTACCTGTTTGTCTGGGTTGCCAAGTGTTGCATAAAAAACTACTGTATTGGACTTCCCTGGTGGTCCAGTGGTTAAGAATCCGGCTGCCAATAGAAGGGACATAGGTTCAATCCCTGGTCCAGGAAGATCCCACATGCCAAAGAGCAACTAAGCCCGCAATACCACAACTACTGAGGTCCACACACTTAGAGCCTGTGCTCCCCAAATGAAGCCACTGCAATGAGAAGCCCAAACACCACCGTGAAGACCCCGTGCAGCCAAATAAATAACTACCCCATGACTTAACTGGCATAAAACAAGCGCTCTGCCTGCTCTAGATTCTGTGAGTTGGGAACTCAAGAGAGGGCTCCGCTGGTGGCCTTTCTGCTCCACACAGCATCTCCCAGGGTCATCCACTCAGCTGAATTCAGCTGGGTCTGAACTGGAGGGGAGTTTTCAAGGCCTCACTCCTCCATGTTTTTTCACATGGCCCCTCTCTTTTCACACGGCTAGCTTGGGCTTCCTCACAGCATGCTGGTCTCAAGGTATTCGGACTTTTTACAATTTGATTCAAAAGGCGGCATTCTGAATGAGGCTTCAAAAGAAAGCATGCCAACAATGAGGGCAGGAGCCAGTCTCTGAAGGCCTCGTCTCCGAAGCAACACAGGACCACTTTCATTGCCGTCAGTTGGCCGAAATGAGTCCCCAAGCCAGCACAGATTCAAAGAGCAGGGAAAGAGGCTCTCCCTGTTGACGGGAGAGCGGCAAAGAATGCGCGTCCATCTTCTCAAGCCATCTCACCGCTGCTTGGCAGTGGTGTCCATGTCAGTGCTTGAACTGTGTGACCATCTTCTAAAGCTTTTTCCGTGGCCCTGGGAGTTCTCTCCAACCTGAGATCACAGGCCTTTCCGAAACACTGACTTAAACATGTCATCCTCTCTCTCTCTAAAATTCCTCTAGGACCCCACTGACTTTGGGAGAGAAAAACCTTTCATAAATTGCTGTGCTCTACAGATTAACAAGCAGGCTTCCCTGGTGGCTCAGCAGTAAAGAATCTACCTGCCAATGCAGGGGAGGTGGGTTCGACCCCTGGGTGGAGAAGATCCCCTGGAGAAGGAAATGGCAACCTACTCCAGTATTTGTAGTCGCTGTTGTTCAGTAGCTCGGTCAGGTCCAACTCTACAACCCCCCAGACTGTAGGCCGCCTCTGTCCATGGGATTCTTCAGGCAAGAATACTAGAGTGGGTTGCCATTTCCTTCTTCAAGGGATCTTCACGACACAGGGATCGAAGCTCAGTCTCCTGCTTGGCAGGTGGATTCTTTACCACTGAGCCACCCGGGGTATTCTTGCCTTGAAAATCCCCTGGACAGAGGAGCCTGGCGTGCTGCAGTCCCTGGGGTTGCAAAAAGTCAGACACAACTTAGTGACTAAATAGTAACAAAAATGGCCTAACACACACTCACACCTATTTCCTCTCACAGACAACTCTCACACAAACAAGCACACAATGTACAAACTCAAACACATACATGCTGGTGACTGCCGACCTCCCAGAAGGACCACCAGAACAGTTTGGCATCACACAGCCGTGACCTCTTCCTGACCACAGTCACAGCCAGCCTCTTCAGCCTGACCAACCACAGGAGGCTCTCAGAACGGGGAGACCAGGGCAGATACGAACATGGTTTTGGTGTCTGAGCTCAACTGGTTCAAGACTGAGCAGAGGGACTTTCCTGATGGTCCAGTGGCTAAGACTGCACTCCCAACGCAGGGGGCCTGGGTTCGACCCCAGTCAGGGAGCTAGATCCCACATGCTGCAAATAAAGATCCCACATGCTGCAACTAAGAAAAAAGAAAAATTCCACATGCTGTACCAAAGATCAAAGGTCCCGGGTCTGTCCTGCAACTAAGAGCTGGTGCAGCCAAATAAGTAAATAAATAAATAATTTTTTTAAATAAAGACTGAGCAGAGTTCATGAAGTTATAGTTTAGGACTGGTGGCCGTAGGAAGGCAAGGGCCCTAGAGCAAGCGTCTGTTAGTAAACAGCTGTTTGGCTAGTGGTGGTTTTGCCCAGATGAGCCGCCAGTTGTTCTGAGAATGGGGCTATGTGCCCAAATGCACAAGCCCTTATTTGAATAAAGTAGTTTTTAGGGACTTCCAAAGCAAACAGTGAAATATTGAATGGCTTACAGTGCTTTCTTCCTGGGTAAGACCTTTCTGGGATGCACAGCCATCTTGTTGACACAGCTGGCTCCTGTCTCTCATCCTGAGCGTGCACCCACGCGCATCTCAGGCCTGAGCACACAGTCAGACGCTGAGTGGTCCTGCTCTCCATCTGGCTTCGCATTTGCACGTCCTCACCCTCTTTCCTAGCGAAGTTTACTTTCTCTCTTCATAAGTATCATGTGTGCTCATCACTGGGAAGTTTGAAAAGACAAAACAGCTAGAAATCATAGTGTCCACACTATGGGGTTAATGGACAGAGATGCCGTTGGATCAGCGTCCTAGGGCTGCCGGTAACAAACTGCCACGAACTGGGGGACTTTAATGTATTCTCTCACAGTTCTGGAGGCCCAAAGTCTGAAGTCAACGTGTTGGCAGAGTTCTAAGAGAATTTGTTCCATGTTTCTCTTGCAGTTTCTGGTGGATCCCAGAAACTCTTGGCAGTCCTTGGGTGGGGCTGTGTTAGCTCGTCTGTGCTCCACAAAAGCCTGGCCTTTTCTGTGTGTGTCTCTGTGTATATTTTCTCCTCTTCTTACAACACCAATCCCTGGATTTATGCCCCACCTTAAATCCATGATAATCTAATCTCCAAATCCTTAAACTCAATTACATTTGAAAAAACTCTTAGTATGGTGGCTCAGAGGTTAAAGCATCTGCCTGCAATGTGGGAGACCTGGGTTCGATCCCTGGGTCGGGAAGATCCCCTGGAGAAGGAAATGGCAACCCACTCCAGTATTCTTGCCTGGAGAATCCCATGGACGGAGGAGCCTGGTAGGCTGCAGTCCGTGGGGTTGCAAAGAGTCGGACATGACTGAGCGACTTCACTTTCTTTCTTTCACTATCCAAGTAAAGTGAACACCATTCTAAGTTTCCAGTGGACGTGAGTTTTAGGAGGCCACTATTTATCCGCTATATGGGTATAAGAGACCTAAATTTTCGCCTACCATATCAAGAAGCTAACAGATAATGTCTAAAATCAATAAACCAAGAAATGGTGACCTAAGCATGCTATTGTGAGGAGGGGTGGGAAGAATTAAAGGCTTGGACGGTGTTCCTAAGGAGAGGAGGGAGAAGTTGGAAGGAGGACACTCTTTTTCACACTTTCGTTTTGGCTGCGCTGGGTCCCATTGCTGGGAGGGCTCAGCAGTTGTGGCCACAGGCTCAGTTGCTCTGCAGCCTATGAGATCTTCCTGGACAGGACTGAAACCATGGCCCCTGAACTGGCAGGGGGGCCGCCTGCTCTAACCACCAGGGAAGTCCTTTCCAGTACTTCTTGACTCTAAATTATCAAATTCCTTTTTTTTGGAAAACCCAAAACTGAGAAGAAAATGTGCTTTTTCACCCATGTGCTTTTTCTTCCTTATGCTTTTCTGCGCTTATCTAGGGAAAAAAAATATTATTTCAAAATGAATGAAAATTCTTTTTACCCAGTGGTATTATTATAATAACTATAGTTAGCATGTTGGTATATATATACTCTCTCCAAATTTTCTAGGTTGCTCAGACTATGCAATAGTGAAACCAGTTTAGTTCCACCTCATTTCATAATATAAACATATCTCCATATGACCTTTGCATTTTAATGAACATTAGTTTTATGGCTATGCAAAATCCATTACTTACTTTAAATCAGTCCCTATTTTTTCACATTATTAATAACAGTGAAATATATATGTATCTTTGAGCAGTTTTTTGTTGTATTCAAATGACTTCCTTGAAATATATTGCATTTTCTAGAAGGTTCTATCACAGGGGCATGGCTGTTTTGAAAATTTGGGATATATTTGCTGAAGTATTAATACATTTTAGGGGAGAAAGAGTTAACAGCTCATATAAAATACAGGAGTCTTTCTTCTCCTCTTCTCAGGGAAAGCCTCTATTATAGGCTTTTCATTTATTTATTTTTAGTTGAAGGATAATTGCCTTACAGTATAGTGTTGGTGTCTATCAAACGTCCACATGAATCAGGCATAGACTTACCCATGTCCCCCCACCTGAACACTCTGTATTACAGGATAGCGAGTGGCTTGGTCGGCTGCCCCTCAGTTTTACTTACAGTCCCAAAGTAGGGGACTCTGATTACTCTCAGGATTTGCTATAAAGCAGACAAACTGTCCTCCAGTGCTCACCGCCAGCCAGCCAACAGAGGGAGAAAACTGAAGTCCTGTGGACGGATCTCCATCCACTTTTTGATTTTGGTTTCCTTCTGTTCTTTTTGGCCACTTTTTTACTTTCTGTCATTACAAAATGCTCCAGGATCATCTTATAATTTCCCTACCACAATCCTAGAATCAATGGTATTTCCAAGGGACCCTAGTCCCTTTTATTAGGGAATGGGATTGAGAAACTAAGATGCAGGCTTTGAGAGTGCTTTGTTACTGGGGTGCCACTCTTACAGGCCCTCTCTGCAGAAAGAGCTAGGAAGTATGTGTGTCCATGCCACCTTCTGCCATTAAACCAGTTTATGGGGTTTTTTGCTTTCCACTGACAAACTTTGGGTGCTGAGGAAGACATCAGGGCTAGAACCACCCTGAATTTTCTCTATGCAAGAAAGCAATGTGCTAGGGAAAAAAGGGACTCCAGCCATTTTTTGTTGCATGCACTACTAGGGGAGGTTTGCTGGATAAAATACAAGTCCCCCAGTTAAAGTGGCATTTTTGGATAAATGACAAATACATTTTTAGTGTAAGGATGTCCCCTGCCAAGATTCTTTATCTGAAATTCCAATATGCCTGGAGTCTTGTATTTTTATTGGTCAATTCTGGCAGCTGCACAGTGGGGCAGAGTTGAAGCGGGGGTTACAGGAACTTGGCTAGAGGAAGCACCAACACATGAGACAAGAACAAAGACCAGAGTTCCTGCCCAACCTCTGTACCTGCTCCCAACAGAGCCTGTCGTATAAAGGGCGTCATCAGCCAAGAAAAATCTATAAACAACTCCAAGGTTAATAAACTCGGTACACCTAGGTGCCCTTCAAAAGACAGCTCAAATGTCACACCCTCTTTGAAGTTTCTTTAACTCTGCCCCATGCCAAACAAACCATGACTTGGCTGTGTTCTCCAAAGCCCCACGCCCATGGTCCTATAGAGGCCTGAGCAATCTAAAGAAGAGCCAGGCATTGTTCTTGCAACATCCAGGCAGTTGCTCGGCACGTCTCTGAGCTCGCTGTGCACACAGCCCTCACTCTGTCCATCTCTGTAGAAGCAGTATCTACCATAGCTCCAGGAAGAGTCTGTGGAGGCTCTATCAATATTTCTCAATGAACAAGGGAACAAATGAACAAACGCTCCCATTTTAGAGATGGAGGAAACAAGACCCAGGGAAATTCAATTCAAGCCCACACATTCTGTTTGTATGTGTGTGTGTTTCTATTTTAACGAGTCCACTATGAACAAGAATGACAAACGATGTTTCAGAAGGTGGAGGGGAGGGCCCTGACATATTCTGAAGGGCAGAGACGTCCGCGATGAAGGACACTGAGCCCTGCCCTTCCTAGCCTGGGGCCAACATGGTATAGAAGGTGGCAGGCCAACGGCTGCCTTTTGGACTGAAGTCAAAAGCTCCACGTTCCATTTCAACTCTGACCTTGGACAATCACTTTGCCTCGGTTTTCTCCTCTGCAAACTGCCAGGAATGATCTAAACTAAGCAATCTCTGCAGTGCTTTGAGCTGATTTCTCTGTCCATTCACCAACTAGGATTTGTTGAGCCCCTTCTGTGGTACCCTTCTGAGGCTACAAATTGAAATGCGATCCCTGTCCTCAGGGAACTGGAAAGGCAGAGAAGTGAAACTAGCTGGGCTGAAGTACAGTTGGTACCATGGTATTAAAAGCAGTGCCCTCGGGGTACTCTTTCTACCCCCTTCTGATGCCTATGTCAAAAGCTTTCTCTATCTCCTTTATACTTTAATAAAACTTTATTGCACAAAAAAAATTTTTTTTAATAAAATAAAAGCAGTGCCCTCCACTTATTTGGCGTGCACACTCACCAAGTGCCAGCCACAGCACCAATTCCCACTGTCGCCTTGTGACTAATCCCCATTTAGGGAGGCAGCATGACTTGCTCAAGATCACTTAGCTAGTCAGTGCTAGAGCTGCCACTGAAACAGGTTTGTCTGACTCAGAAAACTAGCACTCATAACCAGGCGGCTATGCTGCTTCCCTGATAAAGGTATATGAAAAGAACAACAGAAGGGGAACTTCCCTGGTGGTCCAGTAGTTAAGAATCCTCCTTCCGATGCTGGGGACATGGGTTCAATCCCTGGTTGGGGAGCCAAGATCGCACACAGGCAACTAAGCCCATGCGCCACAACTAGAAAAAGTCCACACCACACCTAAGACCCAGCACAGCCAAAAAAAACAGAACAACAGGAAGTGCAAAGTAGGGCATAGGGAAACTTTCTTAAGGCCTTTCTAACTATGACACAAAATCCAGGAACCATTAAATAACAATTTAAATAATTTACTCAGTCATGTCCGACTCTTTGCGACCCCATGGACTGCAGCATGCCAGGCTTCCCTGTCCATCACCAACTCCTGCAGCTTGCTCAAACTCATGTCCATCAAGTCAGTGATGCCATCCAACCATCTCATCTCATCTCACCTTCTGTCATCCCCTTCTCCTTCCCCCTTCAGTCTTTCCCAGCATCAGGGTCTTTTCCAAGGAGTCAGTTCTTCGCATCAGGTGGCCGTTGCACTGGAGCTTCAGCTTCAGCATCAGTCCTTCCAATGAATGTTCAGGACTGAATTCCTTTAAGATGAACTGGTTTGATCTCCTTGCAGCCCAAGGGACTCTTGAGAGTCTTCTCCAACACCACAGTTCAAAAGCATCAGTTCTTCAGTGTTGAGCTTTCTTTACAGTCCAACTCTCACATCCATACATGACTACTGGAAAAACCATAGCTTCGACTAGATGGGCCTTTGTTGGCAAAGCAGAATCTCTGCTTTTTAATATGCTGTCTAGGTTGGTCATAGCTTTTCTTCCAAGGAGCAAGTGTCTTTTAATTTCATGGCTGCAGTACCATCTGCAGTGATTTTGGAGCCCCCCAAAATAAAGTCTGTCACTGTTTCCATTGTTTCCCCAACTATCTGCCTTGAAGTGATGAATTTAAATAACAATAATAGGTATCAAACATAGAATTTACTATGTTATGTAGAAAGCATTGTTAAGAACACTTTAAATATATTAAGCATTTAATCTTCACAGAAACTGGTTGAATAGTATTTGGCACATCCATATAATGGAATACTTTGCCCTCTAAAAAGATTATGGAAGCACTTTACAGATTGACAAGACAATTTCAAGATATGTAAAGATTAAAAAGCCATATACGGTCGGTACTACGATCCCCATTTCAAAGAGGAAGGAGACGAAGCACAGAGAATCAAGCGTCCCAAGCCACACCGCCTGTTTATGGGCAGAGTCGGAACCTGAAGCTAGACAGTGAGGCGCAAGAACCTGTGCTCTGATCTATTACACTACATTGTCAAAAGTCAAACGTAAAAACGACAAACTGCAAGAAAAAAACTTTGAAACTCATATCACGAAGAGCTAATCTCCTTAATATGTTAAGAGTTCCCTCTAAGAAAAAGGCCAACAATACCACAGAAAAATAGGCAAAGCCTCTGAACAGATGGTGGTGGCGATGGTTTAGTTGCTAAGTCGTGTCCAACTCTTGCGACTCCATGGACTGCTGCCCGCCAGGCTCCTCTGTCCATGGGATTCTCCAGGCAAGAATCCTGGAGTGGGCTGCCATTTCCTTCTCCAGGGGATCTTCCCAACTCAGGAATTGAACCTGGGCCGGGTTCAATTGCAGGCAGATGATTTACCCACTGAGCTATGAGGGAAGCCCTTCTGAATACTAAAACTAAATACATACAAGAAAAATGCAGATTGTAACCCTGCCGAGATACCATTTCTCACAGACCAATTTGGCACAAACCCAAAAGTTTGACAAGAAACTCCATGAGGCTGTGAGAAACGGCTTCACATCCTTTACTGAGGGGATGCAAATTAGCTCAAGATCTACGGATGGCACCTTAAAATGACAAACCTACACACCTGGCAAAGCTACACCTAGAAATTATTCTCCAGATAACTCAAACGTGCAGAATGGCATTAAGTTAAGGCTCATCTCTGCAACCTTCTTTGTGGTGGTAAAGTCTTGAAAACAATCTTAACGCCCATCAACAGAAGCTGCTGAATACATTTGGCACATTCGTATAATGGAATACTTTGCACTTTAAAAAGACTGAGGAAGCACTCTACAGATGGACATGAGACAACATCAAGATTCACGAAGGAAAAAAGGTGCAGAGCAGTGTGTGTGATACATTATTCTCTTGTGTATATTATATATTCTTTTGTGTAAAAAGAAAAGGGAAAGGAATAGTCCTTGTATTGACTTGTACACACATTAACAAATATCTCTGGGGCAACACAGGAAGAGGGCAGATGGAGAGCAACAATGGGAAAGAGAGCTTCCTTTATACCTTTGCATTTTTGAGGCTTAAACCACATACTTGCATTAGGTGTTTTTAAATTTTTTTTAATAATTTTAATTTTTTAATTTTTGAATGTGCTGGGTCTTCATGGCAGCCTTGTGCTTTCTCTAGTTGTGGGAGAGGGGGGCTACTCTCTAATTGTGGTACATGGACTTCCATTTTGGTGGCCTCTCGTTGCGGAGCACAGACAGGCCCAAGGTTCCTGGGCTTCAGCACGTGTGGTGTGCGGGCTCGGTAGCTCTGGCTCCCAGGCTCTAGAGCACAGGCTCAGCAGTTGTGGAGCATGGACTTAGTTGTTCTACGGTATGTGGGATCTTCCTGGACCAGGGATCAAACCCATGTCTCCTGCACTGGCAGGCAGATTCTTTACCACTGAGCCACCAGGGAAGCCCTTATTTTTTTACTTAAACAAAGACTATTTAAGTGAAAACAGAAAGGCCTTTCAGAGAAGGAGTCATTTTAGAACTCTCTGGCTCCAAGATCACAACTCAATATTCCTGCAATGAGATAGACTCTTCATGAACCCATTGGGGCTAACACCAAAAAATAAAAGGATATTAAAAGATCCCCATGGGTCCAGCGAGATTCTTTCATTCTAAAGCACTCATACAGCTCATACTGCCTTTCCCCATTATGCTCCTGAGGCTCATTCAAAGCTAAGACTCAGGCACCACTGACATCTGGTAACATAGGTAACCGTGGGCAACCAGGCTTCCCTCGTGGTTGTCATGGCAATGGTGATGTTCCTACAGTTGGGTTTTCATTGTGAGGTAATTATCAGGCCTTGTGATGGGCTCCTCCACATTTGCCGCTATTTCCAGCAATGACGGTTATGAATGAGCTTAAATGAGATGCAGTTTCAATCGAACTGTTAATAGATGCTGTGAATTGAGTCAGATTTACATATCCTTCCATCAAGGTGGGCAAACCTTGTGAACTGTTTGATTAGCACAGTTCAGAGATGGGGAGCCACGTGCACAGCAGCCATCAAGCCGCTGGAGGGCCAGAGACCCACCACGTTCCAACCCAAGAAGGGCAGTCCTTTCTCTTCCCTCCTTTCCTCCCCACCCACCACAAGTCACAGAAGCAGACGCAGCAGGCTCTTGGTTTCAACAGAACTTTGTTAAACCCCCGCATGCATGCTCAGTCGCTCAGTCATGTCCAACTCTTTGTGACCCCATGGACTGTAGTCCGCCAGCCTCCTCTCTCCATGGGATTTCCCAGGCAAGCATACTGGCATGGGTTGCCATTTCCTCCTCCAGGGGGTCTTCCTGATCCAGGGATAGAACCGCACGTCTCTTGCACTGGCAGGCAGATTCTTTACCACCGAGCCACCTGGGAAGTGTTGCTCGATCCATAGCCCTATATAATCAGCCCCACTTTACACTGGAAAAAAATCTCAAGTTTCTGCTGTGCAGAGTGTCTCCCCTAGAAAGTGATGGACCCAGGGTCATCACCACATCTCAGAGCTCCTTCCACTTTAACTACCTCACTCAGGGGCTGGGATGACAATTTTCTTTGTGTTTGAAACGTGAAACCAAGTTTCACAAAGTTCATGTGTCTTAGTGGAAAGAACAGGTGCTTCTGCATCTATAGGCTAAATAGCAGTATGAAGTGGCTGGGTCCTGGTTGCCAAAGATCCCAAGTGTCTCTGACAAGCTCCCAGTGACTCTTAACCCCATGCAGACCTATAACGCCCTGATTTGAGTGGACACATTATACTCATTGTTGACTGAAAACAATTGCACAATCTAAAAGTTGAGAACTATGCTTTATTTGGTGGACTTGGTAGGGACTTAATTCTGGGATGCACACAGCATCTGAGGGACTGTTCCAAAGAGGTAAGGGAGGAGCCAGAATATAGAGGAGCTTTTGCAAAACAAAGGAACAAGCAAATGGGGCTTCCCTTCTCAGTGGTAAAGAACCCACCTGCCAACGTAAGACACACGAGTCCGACCCCTGATCTGAAATGACCCCACATGCCTCAGAGCAGCTAGGTCCACGCGCCACAACTACTGGGCCCACACACCCTAGACCCGTGCTCTGTGCTCTGCAACAAGAGAAGCCACCGCAAAGAGAAGCCCGCGCACCCCAGCTGCAAGGGAGCCCCCACTCACCGCAAATAGAGGAAAGCCTTCCTAGCAATGAAGACCCAGCCCAGCCAGAAACAAATGAAAAAATTTTGCTAGTGAACAAACAAAAAACTCGGGTAGACAAACATCAGAGATTACTGCTAATTAAAGAACAATCTCAAGTCAATGAACTTAGCACTTTATATATGGGAAGATGCAAGAGCTCGGGCTTAGTGAAATTAGTCCTTTGATACGCACCTCAGCTATCTAGGGCCGTATTCTGTTTTTCTCCATCCTGAGTCCCCTCAGGGTACACCATTGAGGCAGCTGCAGTGGCTGATGGTTTGATGGCAACAACTTCCTCTGTTTACTAATATGACAGGCGGCCACTCTTTGTCCACATCACTGACATTCAAACACATCACTACCCCTTCCTGCACTGTATCATTCGGTTCCTACACTATGTACTCTTTTAGAAGTGACTCCATTTTTACAGCCTGTCATTGAAATACAGTTAAAGGAAGTGTTAGAGGAAACCACTGGCTGAAACTGCCCACCCTGGCACCACTGTAACCATCTGCATGAGTTATTTTACCAGGAGGTACTGGTGATGAACATGAAACTAACAAGCCCCCACCAATGGGAAGAATTCAGGAAAGGTCAAAAGCAGACAGGAGACATCAGCCCGTGTGCCGCACCAGCCTCCCAGAATCCTTCTCACTGGATCCATCCTTCTCGATGCATGTACCACCAGGAAGGACCCGGGGTTAGAACGATGGGCCAGAGACAACCCAGAAATGAATCCCACCACCATAAAATCCAAGACTGTGAGCCACGTGGCAGAGCAGTCCTCCTGGGTTCCCTCACCCTTCTGCTCGCCACATGGGTACCTCCTCCCAATAAAGCTAGAGAACATCCCCCACAGCAACGAAGACCCAGCAGAGCCAAAAACAAACAAAAGGATAAAGTCTTTTTAGAAATGGTTTAGTTGCTAAGTCGTGTCTGACCCTTGCAACCCCATGGACTGTAGCCTGCCAGGCTCCTCTGTTCATGGGGTTCTCCAGGAAGAACACTGGGGCAGGTTGCCATTTCCTTCTCCAGGGGATCTTCCCGACCCACGGATCAAACCCACGTCTCCTGCATTGGCAGACAGATTCTTTACTGCTGTGCCACCAGGGAAGCCCACTGGAGTGGTGACTTATACCCTAATTTACTGCTCTTTCCTGCCTTCTGTCTTTGGACAGGTCAGGATTCCCCAAGCCTCACTGCTCCTCTACCCTGTTTGGAGAGAAGCAGGACAGAGAGATTCCTTTCCAGCTTCAGTCCCCGTGGCTCTGACCTGGCAGCGGTCAGTGGCCCTGGGCTGGCTCCCCTGATAACCTCTGCTGTGGCCAGTTGAGGCTCTCTCACCGGTGGCCTCGGGAGGTCCTCTGGTCCAGTGGTATTGACTCACGTGGCAGTTCTGGGAATGTCTGTGCCTGCCCCCTGTTGATGTGTGCATTTAAGATCTTTTGGGGAGGTTGTCATCATTCTTTCCTTTTTTTTTTAAGAGTTGAACATTTAATTAATTAACTAATTTTTGGCTGCACAGGGTCTTCATTGCAACTCGAGGGTCTAGTTGGTCTAAGGCTTGTGGGATCTTAGTTCCCCGACCAGGGATCAAAGCCGAGTGCCCCTGAAGGCAGATTCTCAACCACTGGACTACCTTTGTCATCATTTCTCCCCAAGGTTGTGCGCCCATCTCCTCTGGGTCTGGCCTCCTGCTTGGCTCCCTCAAGTCCAGTCTCTACACAGAAGCCAGAGCCCTCATAATACACAGGTGAGGTTGATGCTCTGCATAAACCTTTCAGAATGTTTACTTATTCTTACAGAATAAAGCGTCCTCTTTTCAGCATGGTACCTGGCGTCTTTATGTCTGGCTTATCTCTCCATTCTCTTCACTAGTGCAGGTTTTTGATTTCTGACATCCTGAACTTTCTGCCTGGAATGTCCTCTTGTCATGTCTGTGCTTGTTGAATTCCTTTTTGTCTGACGGGCTATAGTCCATGGGGTCGCAAAGAGTCGGACATGACTGAGCAACTAAACAACAATAACACACTGCTCTAATGACAGCACACTGCTCTGATGACAGCACACTGCTCTAATGGTAACACACTGCTCTAATGATAGCAGACTGCTCTAATAACACACTGCTCTAATGGTAACACACTGCTCTGATGGTAACACACTGCTCCGATGATAACACACTGCTCTGATGATAGCACACTGCTCTGATTATAACACACTGCTCTAATGGTAACACACTGCTCTAATGGTAACACACTGCTCCGATGATAGCACACTGCTCTGATGATAACACACTGCTCTAATGGTAACACACTGCTCTAATGATAACACACTGCTCTAATGGTAACACACTGCTCTGACGGTAACACACTGCTCTGATGGTAGCACACTGCTCTGATGACAGCACACTGCTCTGATGATAGCACACTGCTCTGATGATAGCACACTGCTCTGATGATAACACACTGCTCTGACGATAGCACACTGCTCTGACGATAGCACACTGCTCTGATGATAGCACACTGCTCTAATGGTAACATACTGCTCTAATGATAGCAGACTGCTCTAATGATAACACACTGCTCTAATGGTAACATACTGCTCTAATGGTAACACACTGCTCCGATGATAACACACTGCTCCGATGGTAACACACTGCTCTGACGATAGCATACTGCTCTGATGATAGCACACTGCTCTGATTATAACACACTGCTCTAGCTGTCACAGTGCAGTCCCTGGAGTGGCCACATCAGCATCCCATGGGAGCTGGTTAGAAATGCAAATTCTCAAGCCCACGGGAATCAGAAATCAGGGCTGGGGCCCCAGCAAGCGAGGCGATGCTGATACACATTCAAGCTTAAACCCCTATAATGTAATTCAGCACGGGTGTCTTTTAAACAGCACGTTTCTTACTCCTCCACCCGACCTGCTGATTAAAGTTAATACTCTGACTCCTTTTTTTCCCCATTTCTTTCTTAAATTTTAATATTGGAGTATAGTTGCTTTACAATGTTGTGTTAGTTTCAGATGTGCCACAAACTGCATCAAATATATCCATTCTTTTTTAATTTTTTGGCCACGCCAGTCACTACGTGGGGGGATCCTAGTTTCCCATGCTGCGTGGTGTGCGGGATCTATCTTAGTTCTCAGACCAGGGATCAAACCCACATCACCGGACTGGAAGTCTTAACCACCGACCCACCAGCGAAGTCCCTATCCACTCTTTTTTCAGTTCTTTTCCCATGCAGGCCCTTACAGACCACTGAGTAGAATGCCCTGTGCTGTACAGTAGATCATTTTTAGTTATTACTTTGGCTCCTTTGGGCTTCCCTTGTGGCTCAGCTGGTAAAGAATCCACCAGCAATGTGGGAGACCTGGGTTCGATCCCTGGGTTGGGAAGATCCCTTAGAGAAGGGAAAGGCTAGTCACTCCAGTATTCTGGCCTGGAGAATTCCATGGACACTGGGGTCCATGGGGTCACAAAGAGTCAGATGTGACTGAGCAACTTTCACTTTCTTCGGCTCCTTCACTAACTCCTTTGGCTCCTCAGTCAGTGCACAGTCTACTCAATAGATAGAAAATGTTATCAGATTTACCCACTCCTCCAAATTTACTTGCATAAACTTGTCAAGAACATAAAGCGAAGAACTACTGTTTTATGCACTTTACATATGTTCTATCTTGTTTCAAAAAACATTGGAGGTAGATCTGTTCACCACAGATCTCAAAGGCAGTTTATGAAGATGTAAAAAAAAAAGAAAAAAAAAACTTACTCCAAAAAGCTGTGAAACTTTGTAGAGTCTTGAAGGCCACAGTTGCCCAGGCCACAAAATCAAAAAGCCTAGGAAAGATATGTCAAGAAAGACCTGTGAACCATCCAGAAATACTGTATATCAAGTTGTCCTAGGGCCTTTAAAATGAGAGCCCTCGCCGGCCGCAGCATAACCAGTTATTCACAGCGTTTGTCTGTGAATTCAGACGTGTTATTGAACCACAGGAGTCCCCAGAAGCCTCTCTGGCTACAAAATCCATCTTCTGCCACTGAAGGGAGCTTCGTTCAGTCCCTCCGCAGCCACTGCAACGACTGCAGTTTTCTTGCACGTACGTTCCGTGTAATAAATGACAGAAACACAGCAGTGGGCACGGCGGAAAACGCAGCCTCTCCAGCCTGGTGTTGAATTCCAGGTCTCCTCCTTAGCCTGAGACCTTGGGAAGGCAGCTTACACGCCCTCTGCTGAAGAACCAGGCAGGCAGTGTCCTGAGTGCCCATTACGATACGGGAACAAGGCAAGTTCTCAGCTAGAATCCATTATTCATGCTTTGATTCCCTTCGGGAGCACTGTCAAGGGCCGTCCAGAGAACGGGCCGACGGCAGAGTACCACCAGTCACCACTAGATGGCATCAACGGCGCCAAGTAATTGGTTATTAACGCCGGTCCTGTCGGTCGGTGCTGACACGTTCATTCTTTGGACAAGTGCGTATTCAGTGCCTGCTCTGTGCCTGGCGCCACAGGTAGGCTGCAGGGATCGGTGAAGGGCATCGGCCCTGTCTATGCACCTGATGGTCTTAAGTGAGGATACAGGCAGAGCATCACATAAAATAAAATAGCGCACCTATTACTTACACACAGTCAGTGCTGTGAGAGCGCACTGGGGAAGAACCAGCCTGGGGTGGGGAAAGCATCCCTAAGAAAAGGATGGAGGAAAAGACGGAGGAGCCGAGATCCCAGGAAGAACAGCAGTTGGTAGGTGAGGGGTGGGAAGGCAGTGCTCAGGCAGAGGGGTGGACCTGTCAACGACTCCTAATGAGCAGGACAGCAGTTAGGCCACTTGGCTGGAGCCCAAAGAGCAGGGCGGCAGGATGGGAGCTGCCCATACTGGAGGGACCGGCAGAAAGCAGGCCATGCAGGGCCTTGTTCTGCAAAGAGCAGCAGCAACCCACTGATGGATTTTAAAGCCCAGGAGAGGAGAGAGCTGGGTGACCACGTTGTATCTGTACTTGACTCAGCAGGTAAAGAATCTGCCTGAACTGCAGGAGACCCAGGTTCAGTCCCTGGGTCGGGAAGATCTCCTGGAGAAGGAAATGGCTCAACCCACTCCAGCATTCTTGGCGAGAAAATCCCATGGACAGAGGAGCCTGGCAGGTTACAGTCCATGGGGTCGCAAAGAGCTGGACACGACTGAGTGACTGAGCACGCACATGTCAGATTTGCATTCTGACAAGTGAACTGGGTCTGCCTGGGGATTCAGCTGAAGAGGGAGCCAAGCGGACGCCTGGAGAGCAGTTTGGGAACTACCACTGGAATCCAGGGAAGAAGGATTTGTCCTGGATCGGGGTAGGGACATGGAGATGAAGAGAAAGGATTGAGAGGCAGGGAAAGGAGAACTCAAAGGCTAGAGTTCATGCAGGAAAGGAGGGTGCCAGAGATGCCCACCCAGTGTCTGGCTCAGACAGGCCAGCAAGTGGAAGGGAAAATGAAGGGAGAAGGGGTCTCAAATGGTAGCTGGGTAGCAGAGACAGTCCTGAGTGCACTTTTAGACATGCTGACCTTGCGGGGGTTTTGAGATATCCAAGCAGAAATTCTAGAAGGCAAAGGACACTGTGAGTCTAGAGTTCAAAGACAGAATCAAGTTAAGTCGGTTGGGCTGGGATGAGACCAGACCACCAGGGCATGAAGACAGGAAAAGAAGGCCACCCGGATGAGACCAACAGCCTGGGCACAGAAATCCAGCAACTGAACACAGAAAGATGGATATGCTGAGGGAGGCTTTAGAAATCTAACAGAGACTGGAACAGAAGTAGGGAAGATGTCAAGAGAATCGAAACATAAAAAGAGGAACTCCATGTTCCCAATGCAGGGGGCCTCGGTTCCATCTCTGGTCAGGGACCTAAGATCCCACATGCCGTGCAGTGTGGCAAAAGTAATTAAATAAATAAACATTAAAACAGGCTTGCCTTGTGGAGTAAAGGATATGCAAAGTACCAGCACACAGTTCTCTTGTTTACTGGAATCTTAGTCCCTTCCCATTTATAGTCCCACTTGCCCTTCCACCCTAGGGGACAAAGGTTGCCTGACAGTGCAATTTTCTTTTCAGATTTGCTCTGTAAGACAGACTTTGCTGGTTTGTTCATTTTTTTTCATTTTGAAATATCTGAAAATTGCTGATGACTAGTTGAAAGTTTTGCACAATTCTTGGATTTAAGGACAAGACAGCTGAAAGGACTTCCCTTCCTGCAGACATACCTACCTGAAGCCATAGCCTGCTGGAGGGGTGGGGAGGGGGATAAATGGAGGAAGACAGGAGGTCTCCTGCAAGTGTACATTCATCCCACACTGCTCTGGCCAAGCTCTTAAGGTTCCAGGGTGCCTTCCTCCAGGCTACACGGGGCAGGGAGGGGGTGCCTGGCACCTCGGCTGAGAAGTAGCCTGCCCCAGTTTGAAGGTGCAGCTTCCCACTTGTCTTTCCTACCTCATCTGTTTCGCCCCTCTTCCATCGTTCCACCTTCCAACCACGTTAGCCTACAGCCCTCAGTCCCCAGCTGGACTCTGCGGTCATGTTTCTGCCCTTGACCATGCAGTGGCCCACACCTGGATACCCCTCCCAGTGTTGCCCTAGCAATCCTGCTTTTCCACTCACCAGATGGGTGCGATAAACAAGCTGCTTCACCTTCTAAGACTCCCTTTTCTAAGGGGATATGAATACCTTCCTCCTAGAGCTGGAGGATTAGGAGAGATGGCACAGAGAGAGGGCACTTAGCACCAAGAAACGGCTCGACAAAGATTTATCATTACTTGACACTTAAGAGACTCTACTGAAATGATCCTATTCCTGCATCTTTCCCTTGCTAGACTGTAGGCTCCCTGAGGACAGGCGATGCGGCTATTCATCCTCTTTGTATCTCTAATGTCTATCATAACATCCGGTATATAGCAGATGGAAGGACGTGCAAATGTGCAAGAATCATAGGAAGGTTTATTTCCTTTTTGTTTCAAAATACAGCTTCCTAAGACCCAGACCTACTGTGCAAGGGGTCCTGATTTGTACGCAGCAGGGACAGTCAAGGGATGAACTTCTGTGATGTTTAACAGTAGCGACCCTTATCTCTAGCATGGATCTTTGCTAAATCCTATGTAAAATGCTACTTCAAAACCAGTCTTCTACTCTGTATTAGTTTCCTATGGCTGTGGTGACAATTTACCACAGACTGGGGGGCTTACAACAACAGAAATTTGTTCTTTCTCAGTTCCAGAGGCTAGAACTCCAAAATTCAAGTGTTGGCAGAGCTGGGCTCTTTCTGAAGACTCAAAAGGAAAATCTGACACAGACATAAAGAAAAGATTTGTGGACATAGTGGGGGAAGAGGGTGGGACAAACTGAGAGAGCAGTACTGAAACATATATATTACTGTATGTAAAATAGATAGCCAGTGGGAATTGGCTCAAATCCTGTGTTCCGTGACAGCCTAGAGGGGTGGGATGGGCTGGGAGGGAGTTTCTGGAGGGAGGGGACATAGGAATTTTCTGAGGTGTGGAAGAAATCAATGCAATATTGTCAAGTAGTGAAGTGAAGTCGCTCAGTCGTGTCCGACTCTTTGCAACCCCATGGACTGTAGCCTACCAGGCTCCTCCCCTCCATGGGATTCTCCAGGCAAGAGTACTGGAGTGGGTTGCCATTTCCTAACTACCCTCCAATTAAAAGTAAATAATTTTTTTTTTAAAAGGAAAAGCTGTCCCACTCCTTTCCCTCTGCTTCTGGGGAAGATTAAATCTCCCCCCTCATCTCAGGATCCTTAACTTAATCACATCTGCAAAGCCTTTTATTGTTTTAAGCAAGATGAAGTAACAGTCACAGATTCCAAGGATCAGGATGTCTTTTGAGGAGCGCTGTCATTCAGCCTCGCACACACCCAAACACCATCAGCATAGACTGAAGCAAATTTTTAAGTTTAGAATCCCATGCGATTCTAACCTAGATGTGAAAAACACTGAGATGGCCACTTACTATTGGTTTGTTGAATGAATGAATGAACAAATGGCTTCCTCTATTGTAGAAAATCCCCTCTTCTTCCATCCACCTCATTCCCTGACTTTAGATATAGCCCTCCAGGCAGAGACCCTCCTATCTATAATACTCCACTTCCAAAAAAGGTCTAAGCACACAGTTTTTGGAGTACTCAACTCCAGAAACACAGACACTCCCATCAGGAAGACTATGTCACCACCCCCACCCCCCACCCCCCACCCCTGCTTCCCTTTTGTTCCGTGCCAGTTCCCTTTTGTTAAGGGTACAAGCTTCCTCAGGAGGGTCAGGAGGCTGCCCAGACTGTTCAGTTGCTCCTTTGTCCCAGGAAATAACTTCTGCAATACTGGACTGACCCAGAAAACCTCGTGATCCACCCTTTGTTTCTAGTTTGGTTTAAGAGACTATGGCTATTGAAACACTGGCCCCAAGACCACTAAGGGACTGATGAGTCCAGGCACACTGTAACCCTGGGCAACCTGAGCGGGGCTAGGTACCCACTCTAAGGGTACCTACCTTCTCCCAGCAGCGATAGTGCGGTGGCGGGCTGTGGTGTGCTGATACATGTATAATAAGCAGTTCTCCAGCAAAAGCCTTGGATCTGTAGTGTCCACCTATTTCTGGGGAATAAATCATTGCATTGTCACCAAATTCAAGCTGCCAACATGATGTCACTGAAAGTGCACCTTCATCCCCACCGGGCAATCCCAGCATGTCACTGCAGCTCCCAGCCATGGGTTTACGGGAAACTGCAGTCTCCTCTCGGAGAAAAGTTGCAGGCCTAGGAGCTGGACAATGTAGCTTTTAGAGTATCACTGCACACACACCCATGCCCTCCTCCAGGGGCTCTTCCCCACCCAGGAATCAAACTTGTGTCTCTTAGGTCTCCTGCATTCTCAGGCAGGATCTAGCATCACCTGGGAAGCACTTAGAGAATCACTGCTGCTGCTAAGTCGCTTCAGTCGTGTCCAACTCTGTGCGACCCCACAGACAGCAGCCCACAGGCTCCCCCGTCCCTGGGATTCTCCAGGCAAGAACACTGGAGTGGGTTGCCATTTCCTTCTCCAATGCATGAAAGTGAAAAGTGAAAGTGAAGTTGCTCAGTAGTGCCAAACTCTTAGCGACCCCGTGGACTGCAGCCTACCTGGCTCCTCCGTCCACGGGATTTTCCAGGCAAGAGTACTGGAGTGGGTTGCCATTTCCTTCTCCAATGCATGAAAGTGAAAAGTGAAAGTGAAGTTGCTCAGTAGTGCCAAACTCTTAGCGACCCCGTGGACTGCAGCCTACCTGGCTCCTCCGTCCACGGGATTTTCCAGGCAAGAGTACTGGAGTAGGTTGCCATTGCCTTCTCCGTAGAGAATCACTACAGAGAGCCAATTTCCTAATTTCAGGGACCAAATGCCACTGCTAGGAGCAAGTGTCTACTCACACATCTTTACAAGCCCTTCCAACATTAAAGTTCTAGGCACCTGGCTTTCCAGGTGACACAGTGGTAAAGAATCTGCCTGCCAATGCAGGAGATGCAAGAGACACAGGTTCCATCCCTGGGTCAGGAAGACCCCCTGGAGTAGGAAATGGCAACCCACTTCAGTATTGTTGCCTGGAGAATCCCATGGACAGAGGAGCCTGGTGGGCTACCGTCCATGGGGATGCAAATAGTCGGACGCAACTGAGCATGCACGGAGGAACAGCTCAAACACTAACATCTTCCTCCTCTGAACTTTCATCAAGCTGTATTTCTACCTCTCTTTTTCAGGTAGAAACGCAGACATAAAGGACAGGCTTTGGGCGCAGCGGGGGAGGGGAGAGTGGGGTCAACTGAGAAAGCAGCACTGAAAAGGATACACTCTCTTCTGTGAAACAGACAGCTAGTGCGAAGCTGCTGCATTGCACGGGGAGCTCAATCCCGCGCTCTGTGACAACCTAGACGGGTGCGGTGCGGTGGGGCGGGGGTGGCCGAAGAGGGAGGGCCCATACATATACTTAGGGCTGATTCATGTTGCTGTATGGCAGAGACAAACACAACACTGTAAACCAACTATCCTCCAATTTTAAAAAAACATTAGCAGAATAAACGATCAATCTTCCAACCCCAGGATGTTTTTCATATAGTTTACATACAGATTCACGAAAAAGTAAAAAGCATTATTTATGCATAATTAATTGTAAGTGGAACCTAATGGATATAAAATATACCGATAAAATTCTTCTCAGTGACTAGTCTTGGGAATAAGAGCGCTTTGCCATTGCTACTAAAAGAGCTCCAATCTCTTGGCAATTGTCAATTAATGATACATCAATATTCCTCAGAGTCTAGGTCCGGTTTATGGTTATTGTATAGCTGTTATTAGTAATCAAAATAAGAACAATTTCACGCACCAATGTGTCATGCATGTCGGGGTCATTTTTCAAAGGTTAAAAATAGAAACTAAATTTCTAACTAATACCTCATTACTAATAACAAAACACCACCTCAAATTTATACAGAATTTTGTTTAAAAGTGCAGGTGTCATCAATAGATCACTGGAATTCAGTCAGATCTGAATGCAGATACTGATTTCCACTCTAATACTATTCTGAATACCAATTTTCCATTTATTTTGGAGTAAGATATAGATTCATATTGATGAAATAAAATTCATACCTTAAAGCAAGACAAGAAAATTTAAATGTAAGTTTTTTTCCTCTGCCCGCTTGGGCCTCCTCCCTCGAAGGGTATCAGTATATGACATTCACTTGCATTAACCAGACATCCTTAGAAGATAACATTCCTTCTTCATCTCATAAAAGGTCATAATTCCCTATGAGATAACCATCTTTCTTAATCTGGTAAAGGGCCATACTGACCCACGACCCATGACTCACTTTGTACACATAGATTTAGAGCTTGCAAACGGTCAATAACGATACGTCATTTGACAAATTACCCTTTTGCCTCAAAAACTTACGTAACTGTGCTCCGACCTCTAACAGGTGGAACAGTCCTCCAGCTTTCTGAATGTCTTCCAGGTCGTAACCTTCAGGTTGGCGCAAATAAAATTTCTAGTTCTTTTTTACATCAACTACTGATTAACTTTTCATAAGCAATGTGGCAGACATTCAAAATTTACAAAGACTTACAGAAGAAAAAAAAAACCCAACAACTCTTCCCAACTCAGTCCTTCTGGCAAACCGCCTCCTTTCCTTGGATGTAAGGCACTATCAACAACTTCTTGATCTCCTCCTAGGGATATTTTATGCATACAAAGTACAAGCAAATCCAGTAGCACATGTAAGCTTATACCATTTTGCACAAATGTTCAACATTTTACACACAAGGGAAGTTTGCTGGTTCAGTCTCCTGTAAAACCGCGTGGGGAGGAATACATCACATAATTAGGAAAATGCCTAACCCTGGCACAGAGTTCGCACTAAAAATCACAGATTCTTTCCTTACCCTTAAAAAGGCTACGAGGGAAGGTATTTTTAGGGTGCCTCAGAATCACTAAGTGCTTGTTAATTATAGATCGCCACCCTCTAGGGGTTTCCAATTCAGCAGGTCTGGTAGACATTTGCCTTTCCAGCTAAGCCCACAGTTGCTGTAGATACTACTGTTCAGAGACATCTGACCATCTAAAGGCTTAGTGGGAACTAAGACGGCCCAGATTACAACGCAGGTTCTGCCTCTGGACCAAATTACTCTCCCTGGGCTTCAATTCTCTATTTTCTTTTTAATACAATTCTCATCTCAAAGGCTGCTGAGCAGGTTAAGATACAGCAGATGCAGGAGCCTTTGTCAAGACAAACAATCAAGAACCGTAACGTGAAAGCAACCTGGGGCCGGGGGGGGGGGGGGGGGGGGGGGGGGGGTAAAGTGAAGACAGCCGGGAGCACCGGAATCGGGGCGCCCGAGCCCGCACGTGGCTCCCCATCCCGCGTCCGGGAACCCGCGGGGCGGTGCACGCGCTCGGGGCGGACCCCGCTGGGACTCAGTGCGCCGACGGAGGGCAGAAGCCGCTTCGGAAAAGCGAGGGGGGAGGGTCCGGTTTCAAAGTCCTGAAACACAGGACACCGCGTGCCAAAACCTCGTGGCTGCGGCCGCACCAGCTTACAGTTTAAACTGCGTGTAAAGATGCCCGGGACCCACGCGAAAGCCCTTGGGGACGGGCCCTCCCCGGGCCGGGTGCATCAGGAGCCCTGCCCCCGGGACGCGCCGCGGCGCACATACGTGCGACGGGCCGGGAAGGGAATGGCGAGGGCCGGGTCGGGCGGGGCGGCACGGCGCGGCGCGCAACCGGCCGCCAGGGGGCAGCCGCGCGTCTGCGGGCCGCGGCCGGCTGGAACCGGTCTGGCCGGAAGTTGGGGCGGTGCCTCGGCTTCCGCTGAGAGAAAGTGCCACGTGGCCGGCCGGGAGGGAGGCAAACAGCAAGATGGCGGCGGCAGGGGGTGGGGTCCGCTGGGATACCCTGAGACCATGGGTCCCGCAAAGGGCGGCGTCCGCGGGGTGGGGTGGGCGAAATGGTGCCTGGTCCCTCCGTTCGAGCGTCTGGGGTGGTCGCCCGCCCGGACGTAGACGGGGGCGTGGGCCCAGCGCACACTCTGCGCCAGCTCGACCAGAGTCACCGCCGCGCGTTCTCATGAACCCGCCGGCCAGCTTATCATTCGCGGCCCGTTTCCATTTGTCCCCTCGTTTGTCGCTCCCTGCCAACAAGGACGGCAGAAACGCCTTTCTCCGGGCATTTTCGCCCTTTGATTAAGTGCGGCACATCGAGCCAGGGAGTCCTAGTTGAATCAAAACGCCTTCTCTTTGCTACCATTTTCGGTTACCGTTTCCTGCCTTTGTTGAGAGGCTTAGCACTGCTTCCCTTCTGATGGAGGCAAAAAAAAAAAAAAAACCCTAGATAATCTGGACTTGTAAGTAGATTCCCGACCCTGTCCAGTCGTGGTGGGAGTTTGACTTGTACACACAGGAGCTGCTCTGGGGTCGCCAGTGTGTGGCAGAGTTCGAAGTTCTGTTACATGTCACCTTGTACGTGTTTTCAGAAATAAATGTTGGTGTGGATGGTTGCAGATTACAAGGTGCAGGAAATAAAGCAAAATCAACGAGCATTGGGTGGCCTTTCCAAAAAGGCCCGCAGTTTCCCCTTACTTGTCCAAGGATCTAGAAATGGAATACGGAGTCTTTCTACCTCTGCGTGGCCAACGGTCCGGCTCCGTTTTCTTTCTTCATCCAGTTTCGTTTTACTTGAGTTTGACGCAGCAGACCAAGTGTGGGTAAAAATAGTTAACACTGCCATTCGGCTTGTGGTGGTATATTTAGAATAAAGGAGAGACGTCAGTCCTTGTTTTTGAAATAAGTCTCGTTTTTGAGAGTTAAGGTTCAGATTCTCGCTAATTTATGAGACTGTCGACAAGTTGAAGCGACTGGTTTTGTTTTTAAATAATGGAACTCGTCTCCCAAAGGTTTGGGAGTTTAAAGAAAATTTTCTGAATGTAAAAAGGGCCCTGGTGCACTGACAAAGCAGAAGGACACTAATTTCTCTATGAAGATGCCCTAACAGTTTCCTCAGTCTGGTGGGGATTTAAAAACTTGGGCTGTGATCAAAACTGCGTTGCTGTTACGTGATAGACTAGAAACAGTATAATGGGGTCGGGCCGGGAAAAGGGGGTGGGGGGATTAAAACACAGCTTAGTATATTTTAAGGCTTAAATGCGGATTTTGTTGTGTTTTTTTTTTAAACCCAGAGATTTGAGAGTATCTCTCTTCACCCACTCCTGTTTTGTAACGGCACCTTCAGAGATGTCACTTCGGCCTTGTCCATCACTTGGCAGAAGGAGCTGGAAGAAGTTTTTAAAGGATCTTTTTACCTGGAGGGGTTAGAACCGGCCCTTCCCTGAGCCTGGGAAAAGAATGCAAATTCTTCAGAGCAAATCCTTCCTTTGTTCAACTAAAGGAGGCTGCCTCCTCTTTCTCCTTTTGTAGTTACAGACACAAACTTGGGCAACTTTTTCTGCAAATGCCCCTGTTACTCAGGAGCACAAGAATTTGCATCCTGGGCCTTCAGTTGTTTGCCTCCAGAATTTCACTAGCACTGCCTTCCTGTTAAAAGGAGAAAATGTATTTTAAATTTTTAAATATTTCATAATAGCAAATTTGATTTTTTTTTAAAGGAAATTAAAAGAACCTGTAGCCTAGCAATTCAGAGATAACTTGTTCTTGTAGGCACAGAAGTTTGTTTGGGGGGATTATATTTGTACACCTTGGTACCTTCTTCACTTGACTTTTTCAGATACGTTTTTAGTTTCTATTACTTAAATTTTGTTTGACACAATATAAATAATACAGACGAACACAAAGAAAAAAATCACTCAGAATGCCGTTATCAAGGAAGAACCACTATTAAACAGCTTGTCTTTAGTTGTCCTAAAAGAGCACTACACCTAGTTTGTAACTGATGTTTAGCATTTTGTCACTCAGACGTGTTGGACTCTTTTCGATCCTGTGGACTGTAGCCCTCCAGGCTTCTCTGTCCCTGGGATTCTCCAGGCAAAAATACTGCAGTGGGTAGCCATTAGCCACTTGTAGTGTATGTTTTCTAAGGTCAAGTAAGAATCTTTGTGATTTTTAGAGCCTGCATGATATACTGTCAGTTCAATATACCACAATTAACACCCAGCCTTTCTTTCTCTTACTACTGAACACCAAATTTGTCGTTTTTTGCTCTTATAAAAAACTCTGGCATGAGTACTTTTGTACAAAAAGCTCTTCCTATATTTCTGTAGAATACAGCTCACAATGAATCTGAGCTTTTTAAGGTGGATTGATACATATTTGACTCACCAAATTGTTGAGTCCATGGTGATTCATCTTGGCCCTTCAAATGACTGCATCAGCATTCCAGCTGAGGTGAGATCCCTCTTACTTTACTTCGTTTACCGTCACTTTTCTAAATTTTAAATTATAAATCATATATTCTTAGTATATTTTTCTCAATTTTTAAAAAATTGAAGTATACTTGAGTTACATTGCTGTGCTTTGTGTATTACTTTTGATATGAAGATGTGTCTAAGAACTGTCAGAGATGGATATTTAACCTTAAGTTAAATATTTAAAAGGAACCCTTTCACTGTCAAATATTAACAATACAGAAACCTCTTTTCCTTTTAGCAAGTTTTTTTCCTGTGTATAGATATAGTACAAAAAAACCTAATTGTTGACATTTTCTTTCCAACGTGCAGCAAGTATAAAAACTTTGTAGCTCTCTTACAGACTTATGAACACAGCTTTGGGGGGAGGAAGGAGGGGGGGTACATATGGAGAGAGTAACATGAAAACATCACTGCCATATGTAAACTAGATAGCCAATGGGAATTTGCTGTATGATTCAGGGAACGAAAATGTGAGAACCTAGAGGCGTGGGATGGGGAGGGAGGTGGGAAGCGACATAGGTAAACCCATCAGCTGACGTTTGGAGATGCATGTTGATGTTTGGTAGGAACCAACACAATAGTAAAGCAGTTACCCTTCAGTTAAAATAATTTTTTTAAAAAAACTTTGTAGCTCTCCAAAATTGTCTAGTATAAATGAACTTTGGGGGTGGGTTTTTTGCAGGGTAAAAGTGTCTCTAAATCATCTATCATCATTTAATTCGCCAGTTTCAATTGTTTTATTGTGAGTATGCTACTAAGACGATCCATCCACAGGACAGGAGAGACAGCTCTGTTCAAACCAAGCTGACCAATTAATTCTGTTTCTGCTCTACATGAGTGTAATGGTACTTGGAGACGCCTTACCAGGGAACCATTTCATAGCCTATTCCTCCAAAATTAAACTCTGTTTGCCGGAATCTTCTCTCTGAAAATGATTTAGCAAACACAGAGAAGTAAAATGAAAAAACAGCAGCAACACATGAATGATGGAGCAGTAGCAGCAGCCATTCCGTGGACATGTTAAAATCACCGCAGAAAAATGTGACTCCCCCCTTTCCTGGGGTAATGTTAGTTCTGATCACCACCTATAGTTTTTTGTTTTGGTTTGGCCACAGCATGTGGAATCTTAGTTCACTGATTGGGGATCAAACCTGGGTCTCCTGCACTGGAAGCACAAGTCTCTGCCACCTATACTTTAAAACAACACTATGAAGAAAAAAATAATAATAATAATAAAACAACACTATGTGTTAGCCTCTCAGTCGTGTCCAACTCTTTGCGACCCCATAGACTGTAGCCCACCAGGCTCCTCTGTCCATGGAATTTCCCAGGCAAGATACTAGAGAGGGTTGCCATTTCCTACTCCAGGGGATCTTTCCAGACCCAGGCCTGCATCTTTTGTGTCTCCTCATTGGATTCTTCACATCTGTGCCATCTTTAAATGAAGTCCTTCTAATTAATATACTTGAAATAAGAAACATTTCATTAAAATGGAGAACATCATTTAAGAATATTCAAAAGGGTTTGGGGGTTCAAGAGCTACTGTATATAGTAATCATTATTATTCTGTAATAGACTTGCTTTTAGTGACAGTACCCCAGTGCTGAGGCTTGTCTCTGGAAATACAGCATTTGAGGCCAGTTACTAAATAGTCTAACCGTACAGATAGACAGCAGTAAGCATGAAAAGATTTTTTTTTAATAGCTACACCAGCATTGTGCATTAAAATATATATATTATCAAAGATTCATTCATTGTCATCCTCTCAAAACAGCTCTAGATTTGTTTATCATTTAGATTTCATAGCTGATACCTAAGTCAGTAAATGGATGAGTATGTTTCATTTTAGTTCTTAATTTGAGGGACATTGACTTTGAACAGCTTTTGAAAGCTATAACACTTAGAAACTTGTCTCCTAAGAGCTGAAGTTTAAAAATCTACTGATATAAATGAAGAACTTGGGCGAGAAGAAAAATTATTTTATATTTCCAGAGCCTTTGAAAACATCAAGATTCCATTCTCAGCAGGAGAAGAAAAGTTCTTGCAAATTTACCCCTTAACTCAGCACTACCGGAAATCAAAGCGGGAATCTCGGTTGTCTCCTGTCCTAGAATGTCTTGGCTGCTGTGTTGGCAAGTTGTGGGCACGTTCCAACAGGATCAGGGCCCTTGAGGTCTCAGCATCACTATCTTTTAGTCTTGCTAGTTGCCCCTTCTTCCCCATAACAAATACCCCTAATGCCCTGCCCTGCCCTGCCCTCATCCTTTGAAGGTCCCTTGGAGCAGCAATTAGAAACTAGGGCTTGAGAGTCAGAGGAAATCAGATTTGGTTTCTAGATACGTCATTTACTAACTCTGTGATCCCTGGCAGGTTAACATCTCTGGGCCTCAGTATCTCACCCAAGATACTGGGGATATCTCTCTCTTTGTTGTGAGGATGGTAGAGTGGACAGTATGTAATGCTTAGCACATTGTGTGTGTGTGTGCACACGCATGCACGCACGCATTCAGTCACTCAATCATGTCTGACTCTGAGACGCCCATGGACTGTAGCCTCAGGCTCCTCTGTCCATGAAATTTTTCAGACAGGAATACTGGAGTAGTTGCCATTTTCTACTCCAGGGGATCTTCCCAATCCAGGGATCAACCTGCATCTCTTGTGTCTCCTACGTTGGCAGGTAGATTCTTTACCATTGTGCCATCTGGGAAGCCCTGCTTAGCATATTGCCTGGCACAAATAATCTCTCAATGGATGGGTGGTGGTGTTAACACTTCTACTTCCTTAATCTGCTTTTTACCTGTGCTTGGTTCCTCATTCTCCTTTGGTTAGTTGACTCCTCTTGGGTCTCCACCCCTCCAGCCTAGATCCCTGAGCTGCTGGCTATTCCTTGTCTCATCTTCTCTTTAAACATGCTCTTTGCTCTCTTATCTGCCTCGTAAACGCCTCCTCATTCATCAAAACTCAAACCTTACTATCCGGATGATGACAGTATAAATTGGTATAACTTCTTTGGAGGGAAATTTTTGCAAAAATCATCAGAATTCAAATGCACCAACTTACAGATCCAGGAATTCTACTTCTAGGAATGTATCTTATGAATAATCTCACACATGGACAAAAAAGAAATATATACAAAGATAGCAAGACTGTAAAATCTTACATGTCCAATGGAACGCTAGTATAAAATTTTTTATTTATCCCTACAATGAAATAGGGCTATTAAGAATAAATAAACGAGCAGTTCCATATGTACTGGCTTCCAAAACATATTGTTAAATGAAAAAATCAAGTTATAAAAAGCCTAGTAGAAAATGCCTCCGTTTGGCTGAAGAGGAAGGAGTGATACACTTATATTTACATTAATGGGATGGTGGTGGTGACCCCTGATGATCAGTCAAGGATCTAGATGAGATTTCCTTTTCACTGTATACTTTTTGCTCTTTTGGGAAAATGTCTTAACTATTTGCATAAAGTTTTAAATTTCTTTAAATTAAATATATATATATATATACCCTAACTCCAGCATCTCTTCATTTTGGGAAGACTTCCCAACCCTCTCCCACCCTTCCCAGGAAATTTCCACCTCCTTCCTACTTTCTCAGTTGCCTTGTGTTTTGAATGTAACTTTAAATCCCATTGTATTGAATGTAACTGTCCACGACTGGTTTCCCTCAAAACCCAGAGCATCTATCTAGAAAGTAAAACTGATACTCTTTTTTATGTTCTAAGAATCTAGCACAAGATGGTACACACACACAGTTTTTTTGGAAAGAATGAATTAAAAACGTCTCCTATCAGTCTCTCCCACCACTGCCCTGATCCTATTCTGGTTGTCCACAAGAGAATCTGAGTTCTGTCTAGCGTATAATCTGGCCCATCCTTTATTATTGGGCATTCCCAGCAAACCCTCTTGTAGCTCCTTCTGTTGTTTAGTTGCTCAGTTGTGTTCAACTCTTGGGGGACTCACGGACTGTAACTGGCCAGGGGCCTCTGTCCATGGGATTTCGCAGGCTAGAATACTGGAGTGGGTTGCCATCTCCTCCTCCAGGGAATCTTCCTGACCTAGGGATCCAACCTGCATCTCCTGCATTGCAGGTGGATTCTTTACCACTGAGACACCAGGAAATCCTTGTAGCTCTTGCTACACCTAACTTTTTATTTTTTTCAGTTGTTGTTAGTTTATCCTGTCTGGTTGGTATTTTGTTTTTCTTTTTTTAATGGACAATGTCTTCACACTCCTTGCCTTTACATATGTAGTTCCCTTAACGAATGTCCTTTCCTACTTCTCATTTAGTTACCTTCATTTAAATCACTTCCTCTTTGAAGCCTTCCTGTTTTTCTCCTGTCTTAGTCGATAAACTTAATGTTCCCATGAGCCTCTGATCAAACTTGTAATCCCTGGTATTTACTGCAGTTATTTTACATGTTAGTCCATCTGCCAAAAATATAGGATTTTTCAAAGACAGAGATCTTTACCTTGTTTATCTTACTCTTCCCAGAATTTATGCCTGGCACAAGGCAGGCACTCAATCAATACTGTTAGTTGGGTGAATGAACAAGGCAACAGTAAACGCACCTGGTATTTTGAAGGGCAGCATGTGGTGGCCATCTACAACTTATTCAGGGCGATATACTTGTATGCTGTTGTGTTACACTCACATCTCAGCCTGGCCCCTTGAGGCAGAACCTGTTGCATTAGAGTAATCCAGGTGGATAAATCTAATTACATGTGCCCTCTTTAAGGCCCTTAAAGCAGAATTGCTAGACTTAACAACTAATAATACAAGTCACTCAATGAAATTTGAATTTCCCAGAAACAACAAACAAGATTTTAATGTAAATGGATTCCAAATGTACTAAAAAAAAAAAAAAAGTATTCATTGTTTATCAGAAATTTAAACGTGACTAAATGTTCTCCTGTATTTTGTCTGGCAGCCTTACCTCAAAAACCAAATTCCTAAACCTTGTCTTCCTGCATTCTAACTCAGTAATTCTTAGAAAATGTTACAAACTATGCAGTCTTATCATCTTTATTAAATGTAAGCAACCAAAATCTACCAACTCTGCTTACTAAAACTTAATGCATATTTAAACACTTTGTCTTCTTCCAAAACTTTTATATTTTAACCATTAGAGTTAGATTCTAATGTATATGAATTTAGCCTTTTAGCCACTTTAGAATTGGACCTGAGAGGGAAAATCCAGATGACTTTACATCTGAAGTCTCTCACTGGCTCACTCTCTTTTTTTGTTGTTTTCCTCTCTATTCCGCAGTAAATTTTAAATAACAGATTACCCCGGACTCCGTAGGGCGGATAGGGAAGGCTCTCGGCCATTAGAAACCCTGCAGAGCTTTTTGGTCTGTAAAATACCACTTCCCTGCAGAGTTAAGGGGGTAGCCACACTACCCAGCGTTGGCTCCTGCACTAACCAGCCCAGCAACTACTAAGTATTGTTACAGACTAGGCTTTCCACGAAAAGCCTATTTTAAAAATTAGAAGCTTCATCTAATCTGAAATGGGGGCATTTCCCGATTTCAGTTTCTTGGCATTGGTAAATATTCTGGCAGTGAAAAAAATTAAAGCACCAAACGCAGCTGCACCTATTTTTGTCTCAAAAGCACAATTCCCTTTACATCAAATCATATTCCCCTGCAGCTTCAACATGGATGCCAACTCTACACGACACAGCTTTTGGTTACACGTAATTAATTAGTTTTCTCTGTGGTTATGGAAAGAGAATGTCACAAGTATAGCCCTTTTTTAACATCCAAACTTGAAAATTACAAGCTAAACACCGTCCTGTGTGTCTAAACGCACGCAGCACACCTGCTTAGAACTCCAACGTCACAGCTCTGCGTTCTGAAAAACAAGAAAGGATCATCAAAAATTACTAGAAAGTTTCGACTGGAAAGTGAGGGATTAAAAAAAAAGACGTGTTAAAAAGGGGACAGGAGTGAAGACATGGCTTAACAGGGCCGCGAAGCAGAGAGAATAGGTCTGTTGGAAGTGGCAAATCACTCTGCCAGGGCCGTGGTAAGTCTGGAACATCACCTACACCTTCGTGAGAATCCACCCTGACTCCCACGCTACTGTCCGCAGTCAGAGCGTGAGGACAAGAGTAGAAGGTGGGTACTCTCACAACCCCGAAGACCACCGAGCAAACCGTCTGAAATGAACTGAAAAGAGTTAATGTGTCAAGAGCTTTACTTCTGCGAAGACCAACATCTCTGTTTCACCCAATTGGATGGCTTCTAGAAAATATTGCTTGTAAGGGGAATCGTTTCTGAGCCACAGACTGTATCTCAGATGTTCACGTTATAAAAATCAGAATTGTTATTTATTCTTTCATAAAAGTAAGCCAGAGATAAACTATCGCTTAACCTGAAAATCGGAAGAGCTTATAACATGGAGAAAGTTCTTTGACGACTAAGAGGCAGAAAAAAAATCTCACTGATTATCTTTTATACTGTAAAAACCGATCTACAAAGAGAGGATAAATTTCCTGATGGCCGCTAAACCTATCCTGTTGCTTCTTACACGTTTCTTCTGGGTTTTGGTAGTTTTTAATAGTTAGAATTTGTCAATCCGTTTGTACAAAACGAGTTTTCCTTGCTTCAGAACCCAGTCATTTTTAAACTGGTTGACAGTCAATGTGACTATTTACGAAGTTGTTTCTTCGTCTCATTCCTGTGTGTTGGTAGCCCTTTCTGCACCAGAGTTCGATATATAAGATTTTTAGTTTTCTTTTCTTAACTTGATTAAGAAAATGCCTGTTCATTCCGACTTTACTTGCCTAAGTATAAACTAGTACTGGCCTGGAAATTGTGAACTGAATTTTACTACGTCTAGGAAGATTAAATGGAGACCCCCCCGCCCACTTCACATTGTAGCTTACAACGGAGATCAGCGACAGGGTTCCAAGCAATGTCCGGGCGCCTTTAAGAGGAAGCGCGGTAATTTTCCACCGCCCCACTGGCCCCGCCCACGCGGTAGGCGGCTGGGCGCGGCGAAGTGCGGCTGCGTGGCGCGGGCCTCCTGTTGCTTGGAAACCACCTCCTCCACCCTTGGAGCCCAAAGTCCTTTTGTTTCCAAGATGGCCTCTGAGTCCTGTCTTAAAGAGCCAGGTACAAAGCCAGTTGAACACCCTTGAGCTTAGCAGAAAGCAAGAGTCGTAATGGCTGGCTTTAGTAGTGTTCTGTGCCAATAGCCAATATTTATTTACTTTTATAACGTTAAAAAAATCCTTGTAGTTAGGTCGTCTGGATGGGAAAAAAAATCAGGGAGTGCCTCAGGGTGTGTGTTAAGTCAAGGACTAAGAGACGTGGTACCGCTTTTGGGTTCAAAGTCGGTGATACATTCGCTTCTTTTTATAAAAATTCTCGTTTTTCCTGTTAAACTAGCTCAGGAGGAAGTCTTTTTAAACTAGCTTAACCACAGAGACCATATAATTACAAGGAGCTCAATCAGGGTAGTAGCCGCTGGCTGTGTCACCTTCTCTTTAAAAATGTTTTTTCTATTTTTCTCTTTCTTGAGAAGTTAATGTATATTCAAACTAATGGTACTATTATAAGATTGTAAATTCCTCTGGAGATAAGTAACCGTGTTTTCCCCATTGCTTCCCTGGGGCCACAGATGGTATAGAATTTGCCTGCAATGAAGGAGACCTGGGAAGATCCCCTGGAGCAGGGAATGGCAACCCACTCCAGCATTCTTGCCTGGAGAATCCCGTGGACAGAGGACCCTGGCGGGCTACAGTTGAAGAGTCGCACAGAGTAGGACACGACTGAACGACTAACACTTGACTTTGTATCCCAAAAGTGTTTCTGCCTATAACAAACCTTGAAATAATTCTAAAACTATGGAGCCTTTATACTTTGGAAAACACTGTTCTATGAAGCCGATTTCCCCATTTTGTCTCTCATTTTCAGGTGAGAAACTAAGTCACCAGGAGGTTAAGTGCCTGAAGCAGAGATGGAAGGGAGAGTCAAACCCCGACTTTCTAAGGAGAGCCTGTGCTAGCCTGCCATTGTGCTGTAGGGCTGTCTGTAAATACTGCCTAGAGTACACAGTATCTTCTAATTGTGGCTCTCTCAGAGAGGAGTGTGAAAATCTATTTCTCTGAAATCTGTTCTGCTTTGTCATGAACAGACTTTTCACATTTATATCAGGGCATTTAGATGCTTACCCATATCCTGAGCTGGAAAGACCCAAACTCAACCAACCTTGGTGGCAGGTGTTGAGGAAATATAATTAAAAACAAAATCTGCCAACCCCCAAAAAACTCCCCACAAAAGCAGAAGAGAAAGAAAGCTGCTTTACTACTGAATAAGCATTAAACCAAAATATGATGTGCATCACAGGTAATCCACTGAGAGACTGCAAAGATGGAAAGGAATTTCACTTTTACACAGTGAAGCGGACATACCCTATTATTAATACTATCTGTTCTCAAGATATACAGTAACTAGTAGGAGGGTTTGACAGTACCATTTGTCACGTATAGTTCATCCTAAATTCACCTTGGTAATTGATAGCTGCTATCTGTAGCAGTCAATTAGTTTATCCAAAGAAAAGACTTCTTACATATTTACGACAGGAGGTAAGTCAGAAACTTGGAAACAGGGACCTTCTGAAGTTAGACTCCTACTCTCCCAGGGAGAGTCGTTTTTCCAAAGAGAGGAAATAGGGATGTTATCTTTCTTGATGATTCCATTTCAAAGAGATAGCTCCCAGGTCTTTGAGAAAGGCATTCCTGTGTTGTAAAGCTGGCAAAGAGGCTTATTTAGCTTTTAAAAAGGTTTGTGTAATTCTTAAAGGGCCAGAGAAGGAATTTACAACCATAGAATTTCTAATGTAAATAGGGAAAGAAACAGGGTTGGGGGAGAGAGGTCTCTTTCCTTTTCAGGACTAGGGAGATTTCGTATTTAATTTAGATTTGTGTTGACCCTGACACTGGATACAGGGACAAAGGCCAGTTCTTCCAATCAGCGATTCAGCTTGCATTCAGATTTTGACTACAGGTCCATCCTTCCCACAGACATAATAGCCAAATAGCAGGAAATCGGGAGAACAGTATTTACCAAACGTTGAGGACTGAGTTTTCTATTCTAATTCAAAATCTCACATCCTGGTTTCTTTGAAATGACAGCTAATTCCTAGCAGACGCTGAGTGAATTTGCATGCTGTAGCAGTCAGAAGGACTTGTCCAAGAACTGCCAACCGGACAACTGGATTTGATGTTCTTTTGAGTTCAATATGGGATCTTTGGTCCTCTTGCAGTTGCCTGACAGGGAGGACCTCTTTTTACCACTCGGTCTCCTGAATCTCACACTTGTATCTTAGCTTCTTTAACAAAAGGCTCTGACTGCTTGTGGCCCCCACACCTTAGCATGTGCTAACACCTCAACCTGGACCGCCACCTTCCTCCACTGTTTCTACTAGCTTGGCTCAGCTAGCAATATAACTCACCTAGACTCACCTTCTCGGAGAAGGCAATGGCAACCCACTCCAGTACTCTTGCCTGGAAAATCCCACGGACAGAGGAGCCTGGTAGGCTGCAGTCCATGGGGTCGCTAAGAGTCGGACACGACTGAGCGAATTCACTTTCACTTTTCACTTTCATGCACTGGAGAAGGAAATGGCAACCCACTCCAGTGTTCTTGCCCGGAGAATCCCAGGGATGGGGGGAGCCTGGTGGGCTGCCGTCTCTGGGGTCACGCAGAGTCAGACACGACTGAAGCGACTTAGCAGCAGCAGCAGACTCACCTTCTGGAATTCTTCCCTGGCCCTCTTCCCTACCCACTCACCTTCCTCTGATTTAATTTCCCTGGGCTCCCAGAACTCTTGGTAATTTCTCCTGTCAGAGCACACACACACACAGTACTCATATATAATGTATTTATCCATAAGCTTCATGAGAGCAGAGTTTTTTGCTTTTCTGTTTTTTAGATCTTTGTATTCCCAGCACCTCACAGCAGAATACCTAGATGAATAAGTCTGAGATCTCTAACGTGACCTACAGGCCTCACCCAGCCCACCAAATTAATTTTGTTTGGCTCTTTTCTCAAATTTGTTTTTTAAAATGTCAGGTCACATTTTAAAATCTGCATTTACATACAGATCAGGGTCTTTGACTTCTCTTGAATGATCTATGCCCCCAGGCCCCACCCCCAAACCTGTTTCCACGTGGCAGCAGGCACCTAGCGCAGAGATGGGCCCCTTTGACCAGACACCAGCGCTTCACTTTATTGCAGCCTTTGCCACTCCCTGTTGCTTCCTCTTTGAGGCTCCGTGTGAGGTATCATTTCAATTTAGTGTGCACTAATATTTTTGTTGCGGTTAACTCTCAGTACCAAAAGAGAGAACAAGGCTAAAGCATCTTTCAAGAATAGTGGGAGAGAGCTCATTCATTTCTTGGAAATGAAGAGCTGCTTTTGTGTTTCTAAGGCACATAAAATGTGTCTGTCTCCATTTTTCTCAAATTTACCTGCTTTGTTTATTTACATTATCTTCTTGGTTCCTATAGATAATTGAGTTTTTGACCCTGAGAATAGATACTCAAAAGCTGTTTGAGGAAAGAAAAACAAGCCATTAACTGCAAATGGTTAAAATTCCACACTTTTGAAGTCCAGCTACTTAAACCAACTTCCCAAACTACCACCTTTAGCCAATCTTTCAATATCACCCTGAACAGCTTTTTTAACATGTGTTGCCTTTTGGTTGGGTGTGCACATGACACTCAGATTCCTATAGCAACTACCTTATCAAAAACCATGAGGAAAGTTCAGCTCTGTGCCCCTTGTCCTTAATGACTCAACAGGCATAGAATGCACACAACCAAAACAAGTTCAGTCTATGCAAGCAATTTTCCACACAGCACCTTATATATGATAGACAGTGTTTGATGCATAGAACTGAAAACTATTTTTTAAAACATAAAATGAAGAAATGGTTAGTCCTGTTGCTGTCAGTGATTATATCAAAGTGAGCATCTGAATAAATACAACCTTCCAAAAGATACATGCACCCCAATTTTCACAGCAGCACTGTTTACAATAACAAAAATATGGGAGCAACATCTGTGTCCATCAACCAATGACTAGATAAAGAAGATGTGGTATATTTATACAATGCAATATTGCTCAACTATAAAAAAATGAAATTTTGCCATTTGCAAGGACATAGATTTGGAGGGCACTATGCTGAGTGAAATAAGACAAAGACAAATACTGTATGATATCACTTATATGTGGAATCTAAAAAGAAGAAGTTAGTGAGTATAACAAGAAACAAATTTAGAAAACAAACTAGTGAGGAGAAGGGTGCAGGGGAAGGACATGATCAGGGTAAGGGATTAAGAGGTACAAACTACCATGTATAAAATGAATAGGCTACAAGGATATATTGTTCAGCACAGGGAAAATAACCAATATCTTATAATAGCTATAAATAGAATATAACCTTTAAGAATTGTGAATCACTGTTCATCTGAAGCATATAATATTGTAAATAAAAAAATAAATACTACATTTTCTCTCTCAACACTAGTGAGACGGGAAGTACTGATGCATGGACAAAGTAGAAGGATATTGTTCATTCTGTTTTGCATGAAATATACCAAGAAAACATTCAAAACACCTACCAAGAAAATTCATATTCAAGAAGTTATAACTGTTTTGAATCCCAGAGTTTTGTTTAATGGAGCTTCTGTTTTCAAGGAAAGGTTTGAAATTATTATTTCCTCCTAAATTCTCATAGCTTAGGGACTTCCCTGGTGGTCCAGGGGCTAAGACTCTGCTCTCCTAATGCAGGGAGCCTGAATTCAGTCCCTGGTCAGGGAACAAGATCCCACATGCCCCAGCTAAGACCTGGTGACTAAGTCAAATAAGTAATTAACTAAATAAATATTTTAAAAATAAACTCTCATAGCTTAGAGTCACCTTATTTGAACAAGAATCCTGTCTGCTTTAGTGGGCTGGAAAATTTTTCTGTACATCTGGAATGTCCTATAATACTGAGTGTGGAGTGATGATGTGGAGTCAACACAAAGTGTTCCCTCTGCTCCGGATCTGCTCTGACATCATGAAATATATAGTTCACTCATCTGGCCCCTTCTTCTTGCCTGGGGTTTTAGAGTCATTAAATTACTGTTTTGCCTGGCCTTATTTATTAGTCCTTTCCAAATATGTAGAATTATTAAGGCAGGGGATTCCCTGGTGGTCCAGCGGTCAGGAATCTGTGCTTTCACTGCCACGGGCACCGGTTCAATCCTTGGCCTGGGAATTAAGATCCCACGTGCTGCAAGTTGCAGTTAATAAGAATTAATAGGGCCATCAGTTGGGGTAAGCTCAGTTAGGAAAAGCTCACAGTTAATTGTGCCATTGTTGTTCAATCACTGTCATGTCCGTCTCTTTGCAATCCCGAAGACTGTAGCATGCCAATAGTATGCTCCTCCATCCTCCACTGTCTCCTGGAATTTGCTCACATTCATGTCCATTGAGTTGGTGATACTGTCTTAACCATGTCATTTTCTGCCATCGCCTTCTCCTTTTGCTTTCCATCTTTTCCAGCATCAAGGTCTTTTCCAGTGGGTCAGCTCTTCGCATCAGGTAGCCAAAGTATTGCAGCTTCAGTTTCAGTCCTTCCAATGAATATTCAAGGCTGATTTCCTTTAGGATTGACTGGTTTGATCTCTTTGCAGTCCAAGGGAATCTCCAGTGACTTCTCCAGCATCACAATTTGAAAGCATCAATTCTTCAGTGCTCAGTCTTCTTTATGGTCCAGCTCTCACATCCATACATGATTACTGGAAAGATCATAGCTTTGACTATACAGACCTTTGTCAGCAAATTGATGTCTCTGCTTTTAATATGCTGTCTAGGTTGGTCATAGCTTTCCTTCCAAGGAGCAAGTGTTTTTAATTTCATGGCTGCAGTCACCATCCACAGTTAATTTTGGAGCCCAAGGAAAGGAAATCTGTCACTGCTTTCACTTTTCCCCCTTCTGTTAGCCATGAAGTGATGGGACCAAATGCCATGATCTTAATTTTTTTAATGTCGGATTTCAAGCCAGCTTTTTCACTCTCCTCTTTCACACTCATCAAGAGGCTTTAGTTTCTGCCATTAGAGTGGTATCATCTGCATATCTGAGTTGTTGATACTTCTCCGAGCAATGTTGATTTCAGCTTGTGATTCATCCAGCCTGGCATTTTGCATGATGTACTCAGTATAAAGTCAAATAAGCAAGGTAACAATATACAGTCTTGTCATACTCCCTTCTCAATTTTGAACCAGTCAGTTGTTCTGTGTCCATTTCTGTTTGTTCATGATCAACATACAGGTTTCTCAGGAGACAGGTAAGGTGGTCTGGTATTCCCATCTCTTGAAGAATTTTCCAGTTTGTTGTGATCCACACAGACAAAGGCTTTATCGTAGTCAATGAAGCAGAAGTAAATGTTTTTCTGGAATTCTCTTGCTTTCTCTATGATCCAATAAATGTTGGCAGTTTGATCTCTGATTCCTCTGCCTCTTCGAAACCCAGCTTGTATGTCTGGAAGTTCTTGGTTCACGTACTGTTGAAGCCTAGCTTGAAGAATTTTGAGCATAACTTTGGTGGCATGTAAAATGAGCCCAATTGTAAACTGAACATTCTTTGACATTGCCTTTCTTTGGAATGAAAACTGACTTTTACCAGTCCTATGGCCACTGCCAAGTTTTCCAAATTTGCTGATATATTGAGTACAGCACTTTAATAGCATCATCTTTTAGGATTTTAAATAGCTCAGCTAGAATTCCATCACCTCTACTAGCTTTATTTGTAGTAATGCTTCCTTAAGGCCTGCTTGACCTCACACTTCAGGATTTCCGGCTCTAGGTGAGTGACCACACCCTTATCTGGGTCATTAAGACCTTTTATGCATTGTTCTTCTGTGTGTTCTTGCCACCTCTTCCTAATCTCTTTTGTTTCAGTTAGGTCCTTACTATTTCTGTCCTTTATTTTGCCCATCCTTGCATGAAATGTTCCCTTAATATCTCCAGTTTTCTTGAAGAGATCTGTAGTCTTTCCCATTCTGTTGTTTTCCTCTCTTTCTTTGCATTGTTCATTTAAGAAGGCCTTTTTATTTCACTTGCTATTCTCTGGAACTCTGCACTCCGTTGGGTGTATCTTTCCCTTTCTCCCTTACTTTGTGGTTCTCTTCTTTCCTCAGCTAATTGTAAAACCTCCTCTGACATACTCTGCCTTTAAACGTCCCCCTTACCCCCCGCCGTCAGTTTTCCTTTTAGGCACACTTACAAACAAGTCACGGAAATACAGTGAAGTTCTCAAGGGAAAGGTACATCAGGTAATTTTAGATCTATTAAACTCATGCTAAAGAGTTCTATGCAGGAGGAGAAAAAATTATGCAAATTGCTTTTCTTTTGCACTTGAGAAAAAACGATGACCCCACCACCCACTAGAAAGGACTTAAAAAAATCAAGTTAGAGTCCTGAGGCCAGTGTTTTCACGAAGAGACTCAGTAGGGTTCAGAAGATGGCTGTACCAATGAGAAAATGGAGATGTCTCCTCTCTCAGAGCTTAGAAGCTGTCCCCAAGTTTAAATTCCAGTCTCTGTTGAAATGAGACTGGTGACTCTTCCTTGGTGGCTCAGAAGGTAAAGAGTCTGCCTGCCACGCAGGAGACCCAGGTTCTATCTCTAGGTCAAGAAGATCCCCTGGAGAAGGGAATGGCTATCCACGCCAGTATTCTTGCCTGGGAAATCCCACCCATGGACAGAGGAGCCTGGTCGGCTGCAGTGCATGGGACTGCCAAGAGTCAGACATGGCTGAGTGGCTAACACACAGATGCACAGGTGTTGGTACAAGAACACAAGGGCTTCCCAGGTGGTACTAGTGGTGAAGAACCGGTCTGCCAGTCCAGAAGATACAAGACATATGGGTTTGGTCCCTGAGTCAGGAAGCTCCCCTGGCAGAGGGAATGACAGCCACTCCGGAGGGTCGTGGTGGGCTACAGTCCATAGCGCCACAAAGAGTTGGATATGACCGAAGCGACTTAGCACAGACGCACGTTCAAGGACCACACAACCTCTAGTAGGGAAGGAAGCTTATTGGTAAATAGATCAATTGTATGTGATATTAAACAGACTCATTCAGAGAACTACATTTACTTGTGAGAAACTGAAGCCTTGATTACTGCCATTTCTCTAAGCAAGCTGCAATAGTTGTGTCTTATCTACAAAAACAGAGAATACTTAAATACTTAATCTTTGCACGTTTTCGTTTGCTTCAAAAAAAGGGTATTGCAAATACTTTGGTCCATGACTTTAAATCTATTCGGGACTGTTCCTTTATTTGATGAGGAAAACACTCTGCTGCATGTTCACCTCCCAGTTCGAGTCAGAACCCAGTCGTGAGTCTACACAGGACTTCTCTCCTGTCCTTTCTGCATTTGTTTCTTTTTTTTTTTTTCCACATGTTCCATGTTTGAATAGTTTCCTTTAAACACTCAAGAATGTAGTTAAGTAGAAGAAAGAGGCCAAAGCAACAAGAGTTCAGAACTTGTTACCTATGACACACTTGTGGGGATGAGTGATGTGTGTGTGTTCGATCGTGTCTGAGTCTGCGACCCCATGGACTGTAGCCCACCAGGCTCCTCTGTCCATGGGATTTCCCAGACAAGAATACTTAACTGTGTTGCCATTTCTTCCTTCAGGGCATCTTCCCAACCAAGGGATCAAACTTATGTTTCTTTCGCCTTAAATGTGTGGTCTGTCTCTCAAGCTTTTGGACTGAGATGTCTCATGAAGGCAGAAGATCCCACAGCCCAGGAAAATCTACTGACCCAGTTTCCCAAGGAGAAAACTCACAGACATCAAGGAGGGGCTCCGTACATGAAAATGTGAGGTGAGGTGTGATGAATTCTACCCTTTTCTAGAACCAGGAGTGGAAGACTACAAGTCTTAAATTTCGCCACAGGAAAGGATCGGTCAGAATTTCCATATATACAAATCACGGGTAATGTAAGATCTAACACACAGGCCACAGGCTTAGGCAGGCTAGAAGTTTAAACTAAGTTTGCTTCATTTTGTAAGACTGTCACACAAGCTGTAAGTCAGAGGACCCCTGGCTCTGGGCCCCTTTCTGTTTGTGGACAGTAAATTTACATCCTTTGACCCCTGAAGACAAACTCAAAGCAGTAACCTTGGCTACCGTTGCTGCACATTTCCAGTTCTACGCTCAGTTTTAGAAAACGGGTTAGGGGGAAAGGGGGGCGAAAAAACCATTTCACTCTGCCTCAGTTATTGACACCGAGAAGGAAGCACTCCTCAGCCTGTTCAGAGGGGAAACAATGAGTCATTCATGCTGTCAGCCCAGGTGGTGCCTGAATTCCAGACAGGCCGCTGAGTTAACCCCTGCAGGCCTCCTCTCCACCCTGGGCTCCTTCCCCCCACCCCCCTGCCTACCCCGTGGCCTCCGGGGAAGAGGGGGCGGGCAAGGGGGCCTTGCTGGGAGGAAGTCCTAGCGGTAACCAAGGCACTGCCTCTGCAGCGTCAGTCCTGGGGGCCTCGAGCTGTTTCTCACCATGTGACTGGCTCCAGGAGAGGGTGGGGAAATGAAAACACTCTGCTGGGATATATTTAGTTGAAGTGCAGCTGGGGAAGCGCTTAAACAAGGGAGCTTTTGTCCTCATGCTGAAGTGTTTTTCTTAACTCCCCAAGGCTGAAAAACTTAAGCCACTGGACTGATTTTTCTCCCCACTCGATTTTCTCTTCTTTGGGGGATGTTCTTATGCTGAAAGTTTAGAATTAACCTGGGGTTTGCTGAGCAAATTTGATGCTGAACTGACACAAAAATCTCCACAGTTCAGAGATTAATTAAAATGTAGATAATTTCTGAGCACATTATATGTGGTTTGTGTGTGTGTGTGTTCATCGCTCAGTGGCATCCAACTCTACAGGCGCCATGGACTGTGGCCTGCCAGGTTCCTCTGTCCATGGGATTCGCCAGGCAAGAATGCTGGAGTGGGTTGCCATTTCCTTCATCCGGGGGATCTTCCTGACTCAGGGATCGAATCCGAATCTCCTGCATTGCAGGCAGATTCTTTACCGTCTGAGCCACCAGGGAAGCTGGTACCTTCTTGCAATTAATTTACTGTTGATTCACCCTGGAAGTTAAGTATTTTCAGATGCCTTTACTGGACAATGTATGGAGTTAAAAACGTAATTAAGTTTTATAAACTGACAGAACCCTGTTTCACTTGATTCACATTCTCCAGGAATGAAAGATTTACTTCTGCACTGAGGAGCACAGCATCTTTGCAACAGATTACTGATGAGCCATGTTCATTGGTTCTTGTTCACGACCTCCTCCAAAAACCACTGAGACCTGCCACCTTGCTATGAGGTTTTTCAGCCACTATGTCAATGTTGTGTATCAGGGCACACTGTCTACTATTAAGAAGTAGCACAGGAAATATTTTACATGAAAATCCCATGTAAATCCCTGAATTTACATGAATCCAGGTCAGAAACTGCTGGTCAAGAAGCTCATGTTTTGGGTTGATACAAGAGAGCCAGGTTGTATTAGTCAGCATTCTCTAGAGAAACAGAACCAATCGGGTGTGTGTATGAGTGTGAATGAAGAGAGAGAAAGAGACTGGTATTTTTGTTTGTTTCATGTCTTATTGACAAGAGGGGGAAAAAGGGTCACAGCGTTTCAGACTTTATTCAAAGACACAAAGGGCACCAAAGGACACCCACAAGTGACAGGCATGGTCCCTAAGGGCCTGGCTCTAAGGCCAACCTGGAGGGTATGGGTGACTTCTCAGCCCTTCCTCCCAGCCTCTCTCTCTTCCTCCTGCATGCCTCACGGACACCCCTGAGACGGACACCCCTGAGTTTAGTTAAAACTGCAGAAGCGAAGTCGCTCTAGAGGAGGTTGGGCCCTGCCTGGCCGGTGTCGCCCACGTGGCAGGCCTGGGCAGCTGGGGAGTGGGGGGCACTGGTTGTGTGACCCCGCTCCCCCAGCCAGTGGCCAGGCCTCTCTCTGAAGTGGTCAGCCGGACTCTCCCAGAGAGAGACTGCTTTCAGGGAAAAATACACCAACTTGGTTCACAAAGGGCTTGGGTAAAATGCTTTCCCAGAAACCTTAAGAAACGAATCACTCTCAGATTCCTGGAGCACTGAGCAGCTGAAGCGGTCACTGGCTTGCCCGGAGGAGGGATCTTGGTGAAAGGCAGTCAGCTGGTTCCTCAGAGGGCTCAGCGAGGGGCTGGCGGTCTTTGCACAGACTCCACGGTGGACCCGTGAGAAGCACGATGAGGGAAATGGCACATCCAGAGGGGCTGGGCCCCCGCTGCCCTCCAGCCTCCTCGCTCCTGCTTGCTGACTTGGGACCAGAGGCTGGTTTTTAGACGAGCCCCAGGAAAGCAGGTCTGCTTGGGCTTGAGGCCCCAGACGCCGAGGCTTCCTTCCTTTCAGTCTGAATGTGCTTATTCCCTTTGGCCAGAGTTCCTTTCCCATCATCCTCTGTCCTGCTCAGTCGACAGCAGCTTTTCCTTGACATGTTCAAATCTTTTTTTTCCCTCCCCCTAAAGATGTCAGGATGGACACCCTCCACCATCCTGCAGGGGTAACTGTTTATTGTAGGTAGCAGTTCCGCTAACACTTTATACCTGTAAAAATCCTGGGCACAGGCCAGACGTCCGTGGCACCGACGTTCATGTTCACGTTGAGGTGTAGACACGGCGAGTCAGCAGGAGCCCCGGACACACACTTCTCCCCTACTCTACACACAGACATGTGAGGGCAATGTGAGGTTCCTGTCTAGGTCACAGGCTGAAAGGACACTTGGCACAGTCGATAGTCACTTTCAAAAACCCTGACCCCAGACTCATGCGGTGAGCAGCTGAGCTGGTGGTGAGGGGCAAAGGGAACCTCAGCTTAGAAGGAGCCGTGGGCTTGCGGGGTCTTTCATGGACAAAGCACTCCCCACGGGCACCTCCCCTTCTCTGGACCACCTGCCACACTAGGAAAGTCAGCTGGAGAAAAGCCTGCATTCCCTGGCCACTTTGTGTTCCACGACTGCTCACCAAGATTCGAAAGCTCAGGGAGCAAGTCCAGTTACGAGCTCTGAGGCTCAGCCCCTCTGAGTGGAACAGTGTTGGATCCTCGACGCCTCGACACCCACAGAAGGACGTGGTGGTGAGGGTCCGGGTCAGGGGAGGGACGACTCAGCCCGCCTGGCAAGTGCACACACACTACGGCGAATGGTGTGGGCTCACCACCACTGCCGAGGTCAGAAACCAAGAAACACAAATATCACACTTTGGGTCAAAGCATTTTCAAGAAATGACCACAAAAACAGAGGCCACTTTTGATACTACAGGCTACCACATTTGGCAGCTTTCAGAGCAAACAGCTGTCTCCACCCCAAGCCATCAGAGGGTCCAAGATCCCTTTATCCTGGGCCCCAGTTTAAAAAGTCAGGGAAGGAAGATGGACCAACGGAGGGCAAGAAAAGGCTGAAGCAGTTATACCAACACCGGCAGCGCCCACCAGTCTGGGTGTCTGCCTCCCTGCAGGAACCGCCTCCCTTGAACCTCTTCTTGGGGTGAGCTATCAGGGGGGCCCAGCTGCTGGAGACAAATGAGGCAAGCTGAACATGGGAGCCGCCGGTGGCCTCCGGCGCCACGACCCTCAGTCTCCAACCACAATCAGGGACATCCCATCCTCCCCTCAGAGGCTTTGTTCATAGGAATATGGGGGTACTCTGGTGACTCTGTCCTTCACGGAAACCTCAATTCAACAAGCCTAAACCAGATTCCCCTGTATCTGTTGCATTAGTCTGGCGTGTATGGGAGAGAAATGTAGTGTGACTAAGTGGCTGCCCACGTCCAATAGGGCACACTCAGGTGAAAACGTGGCACAGCTCAGGACAACCCTCTGACGTGTGCTCGGCCTTCCCAGAAGTACAGCCTCTCTAAGCACCTAGGCCTTCCTCTTCCCCTACCCCCATCCCTAGATAAACTCCATCTAGGAACCCAGCCCAGCCGCTCTTGTAAAGATAGCTTACAACACTGGCTAAGAAAACAAAAGCAAGTTTCTTAAAAAGGTATTGTGCAGACGGAAGCGGCATCTGTCTTCGGGTTCCTGTGGTTGGGGGTGGGGTTCCTTTGGTTTTGACCAGAACAATTCTCCGCTGGGGGGGCCAGGCTCAGCGTGGCTTTGCAGAAGCTCAGTTACTGTACAGGAGTGAGACTGAACTTCACAGAGGTGCTCGGGTGGGTCGCACTCACATCACTGAGGACTCCGGAGTTTACATCCGAGATCCTCTGTCCTGAAGAACTTCGTCTTCTCCCTCGGTTGGATGATAGTGCCGTTGGTCGAATTATTTAGTTCTCTGAAGACGACACAGAGGAATTCTGCCTGATCCTCGTTCCCATAAGGCAATGGGACCTCACTCCAGTACTCTTGCCTGGAAAATCCCATGGACAGAGGAGCCAGGTAGGCTGCAGTCCATGGGGTCGCTAAGAGTCGGACACGACTTCACTTTCACTTTCACTTTTCACTTTCATGCATTGGAGAAGGAAATGGCAACCCACTCCAGTGTTCTTGCCTGGAGAATCCCAGGGACTGGGGAGCCTGGTGGGCCGCTGTCTATGGGGTCGCACAGAGTCAGACACGACTGAACCGACTTAGCAGCAGCAGCAGCAGCATGCTGATTAGCTGTTGGAATTTCCAACCGTAGGACATAGTGGACACCATCCGCCTGAGCGCCTCCTCTTGGCATTGCAGGACTCTGTACACGTGCTTTGCCGGGCCCTGGGAAGCTCAGTTTTCCTTGTGGTATCCCCTCCTTGAAACCAGTCGCAAGAGGATGCACTGTTGTAAAACTCCGCTTCCTCCAGCCGCCTTTTCTGCCAACTCCTTCCTAACGATGAGCTTCCCGTGACAGGGGTAGTTTAGGACTGGACCCAAGTAGGTAGGGTCCCTGTCAGTCAGATTGGCCCCCCGTCTCGTCCTTGTCGGAGTCCAGCCCTGGGTCCTCCTGGCAGCAGAGGCGGCAGAGAAAAGACCTGGGCTCCAGGCCTAGGGTCTGCCTGGTGGTCACGGAGTAAGGTGCTGCCCACGTTCAGCCGGACCCTGCGGTCCGACCACCGCCGCCTGACCCGGCGGCCCGGGACCTGGCTCCAGCAGCTGCGCGGCGGCCCGCCGTCACCAGGTCCAACTGCAGCTCCGCCTTCATGGGCTGCCGCTGCCCGCGCACCGGAGACTGATTGATTGGGAACTGGCTCATGGACTCTTTGTGACCCCATGGACTATAGCCGACCAGGCTCCTCCGTCCATGGGATTTTCCGGGCAAGAGTACTGGAGTGGGCTGCCATTTTCTTCTCCAGGATTATGGAGGTCAAGTCCAAAATCTGCAGGGTGAAATGACAGGCCGGACACCCAGGAAGAACCAGTGTTGCAGTTAAAACGCGTCAGCTGGCAGAATTTCCTCTTGTTCAGGGCAAGTCCACCTTTGTTCTGTTCAGGCCTTCAACTGATTGGGTGAGGCCCATTCACAGTAATAGGACAATCTGCTTTACTCAAAGTTCACCGATTTAAATGTTAATCTCACCCAAAACTATCCTCACAGAACCATCCAGAATAATGTCTGACCCCATATCCCGACACTGTAGCCTAGCCAAGTTGATACATAAAATTAACCATCCCGTAGGCTAACACACGGAGGAGCCTGGTAGGCTGCAGTCCACGGGGTTGCTGAGAGTTGGACACGACTCAGTGACTTCACTTTCATTTTTCACTTTCATGCATTGGAGAACGAAATGGCAACCCACTCCAGTGTTCTTGCCTGGAGAATCCCAGGGACGGGGGAGCCTGGTGGGCTGCCGTCTATGGGGCCGCACAGAGTCGGACACGATTGAAGCAACTTAGCAGCAGCAGCAGCAGGCTAACACACGCATTTTGAAAAATTCACTTGTTATATTACAAGATTGCTTATCAGACTGAAGCTGTTGTAAGGGTATAAAATGCATAACGTAGAAAAAATAAAAATAAGTGCATAAGGTAGGACCCCCTGTTTTCAGGATCCTCCCTTTTGCTCTCTCTTCTGCCCTCTCTCTCTGGAGGCTTTCCTTGGGAACCCAGACAGTGTTGTGCAGAAGTGGAAGCCACAGAGAAGCCCCCAGGCAACACCAACCTCATCTCCCAGTCCCCAGGGCCTCCTGCTCCAGCCTTCAGTCTTCCAGCTGTGCCCAGACATCGTGGTGCCAGTTGCTCCCTGTCTCAATCTCTGACCCACAGAAACCATGAGAATTTTCTTTAAATTTAATGCTATTTCAAGCCACTAAATTTCAGGGGAACTTGCTACACAGTAATAGGTAACCAACATGTAAGATTATGGTTAACTTTGTAAGAAACTACCAAAATGTTTTCCAATATAATTTTAGCATTCTGCACTCCTACCAGCAGTATATGATGGTTCCAGGTGGCACAGAGGTAAAGAATCTGCCTGCCAATGCAAGAAATTCGAGAGATGTGAGTCTGATCCCTGGGTAAGGAAGACCCGCGCCCCCCCCATGCCAACACCCCGCCCCCTCCCCCACCCCCCGCCACAGTAGGATATGGCAACCCACTCCAGTACTCTTGCCTGGGAAATCCCTTGGACAGAGGAGCCTGGCGGGGTATACTCCATGGGGTCACAAAAAGTCAGACGCAACTGAGCATGCGCGCGCACACACACACACACACACACACACATATTTATCATCAGAGTCATCCTAGTGGATGTGAGGTTGTTGCTCGCTGTGATGTTAATTTGCATTTTCCTGAAAATGCCACAGCTGCTTTTGATCAGAAATATTATTACCCAGCTTAGAAACCATCCTCATTTACTATGCTGTTTCATAGCATTTACTATGCTTCCCTCGTGGCTCAGCAGTAAGGAATCTGCCTGTAAATGCAGGAGACTTGGATTCGATCCTCAGGTCCAGGAAGATCCCACGTGCCATGGAGCAACTAAGCCTGTGCACAACTATTGAGGCTGTGTTCTAGAGCCGGAGTGCTGAGCCCACATGCTGCAGCTGCTGAAGCCCAAACACTCTACAGCCTGCACTTTGCAGCAAGAGAGTAGCCCCTGCTCGCCACGACTAGAGAGATCCCCACACAGCAACGAAGACTCTGCACAGCCAAAAATAGGCAAATACAATTATTAAAAAAAAATTTCTCCTCACTTCTTTCTAATTTTATACCCGAATGTAAGAAAATTTTTTGGCCTAAAGTTAACAGTATAAAATATTCTAGTCTGGGAGCTGGGAGATTGAGTTTTACTCCTGGCTTCGTCACTAATCAAGGGTCCCCACTTGGGCCAGTTCCTCTTTGGCCCACAGTTCCTCATTATTAAAAAAAAAGGTTGGGTTAAGACACTTTCTAGCTTAAAAATAACTTTATAGCAGGCACTATACTAAGCATTTTGCAAGTGTTAGCTTATTTGTGTATATATATATATATATCTCAGAAAAGCCTTCTGCTATATATAGGTGCTATCATTCCTCCCATTTTACAGATGAGTAAACTGAGGTAAAGAGATGAAATAATTTTCCTAAAGTCACAAAACTGGAAAATGGCACAGCTATGATTTATATATTTAGGGCACACCACAAAGCATGCAAGATCTTAGTTCCCTGATCAGGGCTCGAACCTGTGTCCCCTGCAAGGGAAACACAGAATCTTAACCCCTGGACTATCAGGGAAGTCCCAAGTTGGTTTATCTATCTATCTATCTACCTACCTACCTATCTGCCTATCTATCTATCTATCTATTTGTTGGCCAGTATAGCTGTGATTTAAACCCCAGCCGTCTGGCTCCAGAGGATATGGTGTTACTCAGCTAAACAGCATTTATAGAAAGCTTTTTTTTTTTTTTAGGAAAGTTTAATTTTGACAATGACTCTATGATATCATGATTTGCATTTTTCTCTCCATATCCTCACACTCCCTCCACTTAAAAAAAAAAAAAAAACCCAAACTTTATTTATTTATTTCTTTGGCTGCACTGGGTTTTGGTTGCAGCATGTGGGATCTAGTTCCTTCACCAGGGAATGAACCTGGGTCTCCTGAATTAGGAGCGCACAGTCTCAGTCACTGGACCACCAGGGAGGTCCCCCTCCTACTTTTTGAATGAAAACACTGAGCCTCAAAAAATTTATCATGTCCCAAGTCCCACAGCCAGTCAGTGGCAGAGCCAGGATGGGATGCCCAGGAAGCTTGTCATCCAAGTCTGGGGTGATGTGTCCCCGGGAGTCAGAGCCCTTGGGAGTGAGAGTTGCTGAGCCCTGGGAATCTCGCCAAAGGCGAGAAACGCCTTCGGTGATCTGACATGACCACACCTTCCACTCCAAATTCCAGCCTGGCTGGTTTGCCCTTCTTTCTCTTCCTCTTCTCTCACCAGGCCAGTTGCATGGGAATCAGAAGAGCTACAAATGCCCAAGGGAGACTGCCCTGGGGCGCAGATGGGGTGGGGGTGGGGGCCCCAGAATTGTTAGGCTGCATGCTCCTGGGGTCTCCCCTGTAGGTCTTCACTGTGATGGGACCTGGTCTCTCCCCCTCCAGACCCAATGTTGAATTCATTGCCTGGGATTCACAGAAGAAAAGGGAGCTTGAGCAGACTGAATACTATCGTTCTGTTGCCTTGAGAGTCTAGTTTTGTTTCTACTTTTTCTAGATAAGTTTTCTTTTTAATAGAAAATATACACATAATAAGAAGTCAACACAGAAAGCATATTGTAAGTAATGAATATGATTCTTCATTTTAACCCTGCCCCTGTCCTCAAACGCTATGCCAAACTTTCTTGTCCTTCCAGCCAAAGATATTCTGGCATATATAACTATATAACTATATATATATATATAAACTAAACTTTTTGTTTTGTATTGGGGTAAAGCATCACTACGAACAAAGCTAGCGGAGGTGATGGAATTCCAGTAGAGCTATTTCAAATCCTGAAAGATGATGCTGTGAAAGTGCTGCACTCAATATGCCAGCAAATTTGGAAAATTCAGCAGTGGCCACAGAACTGGAAAAGGTCAATTTTCATTCCAATCCCAAAGAAAGGCAATGCCAAAGAATGCTCAAACTACCGCACAATTGCACTCATCTCACACGCTAGTAAAGTAATGCTCAAAATTCTCCAAGCCAGGCTTCAGCAATATGTGAACCATGAACTTCCTGATGTTCAAGCTTGTTTTAGAAAAGGCAGAGGAACCAGAGATCAAATTGCCAACATCCGCTGCCAAAGCCTTTGACTGTGTGGGTCACAATAAACTGTGGAAAATTTTGAAAGAGATGGGAATCCCAGACCACCTAACCTGCCTCTTGAGAAATCTGTATGCAGGCCAGGAAGCAACAGTTAGAATTGGACATGGAACAACAGACTGGTTCCAAATAGGAAAAGGAGTACGTCAAGGCTGTATATTGTCACCCTGCTTATTTAACTTCTATGCAGAGTACATCATAAGAAACACTAGGCTGGAAGAAGCACAAGCTGGAATCAAGATTGCCGGGAGAAATATCAATAACCTCAGATATGCAGATGACACCACCCTTATGGCAGAAAGTGAAGAGAAACTAAAAATCCTCTTGATGCAAGTGAAAGAGGAGATTGAAGAAGTTGGCTTAAAGCTCAACATTCAGAAAACGAAGATCATGGCATCCGGTCCCATGACTCCATGGGAAATAGATGGAGAAACAGTAGAAACAGTGTCAGACTTTATTTTGGGGGGCTCCAAAATCACTCCAGATGGTGATTGCAGCCATCAAATTAAAAGACGCTTACTCCTTGGAAGAACAGTTATGACCAACCTAGATAGCATATTCAAAAGCAGAGACATTACTTTGCCGACTAAGGTCCATCTAGTCAAGGCTATGGTTTTTCCAGTAGTGAGAGTTGGATGTGAGAGTTGGACTGTGAAGAAAGCTGAGTGCCGAAGAATTGATGCTTTTGAACTGTGGTATTGGAGAAGACTCTTGAGAGTCCCTTGGACTGCCAGGAGATCCAACCAGTCCATTCTGAAGGAGATCAACCCTGGGATTTCTTTGGAAGGAATGATGCTAAAGCTGAAACTCCAGTACTTTGGCCACCTCATGTGAAGAGTTGACTCATTGGAAAAGACTTTGATGCTGGGAGGGATTGGGGGCAGGAGAAGAAGGGGACGACCGAGGATGAGATGGCTGGATGGCATCACTGACTCGATGGACATGAGTCTGAGTGAACTCCAGGAGTTGGTGATGGACAGGGAGGCCTGGTGTGCTGCGATTCATGGGGTCACAAAGAGTTGGACACGACTGAGCAACTGAACTGAACTGAACTGAACTGAACTGATAGCCAATTAACAATGTTGTGATAGTTTTAGTTGAACAGCAATGGGACTCAGCCATCATATCATGAATCCATTCTCCCTTAAACTCCCCTCCCATCCAGGCTGCCATGTGCTCTACAGCAGGTCCTTGTTGATTATCTATTTTAAATATAGCAGTGTGTACAGACAGCCATAAGTTCATTCGTGGAGGTATATGTTTTTAACTGCATATACTATACCTACTGTTCTGTATCCTTTTATTTTTATTTCTAATGCTCAGAAAGTAGCTTGGAAAGTATTCCGTGTCAATGCCCAAAGCACGCGTTTGCTCCTTTGAAAAAACTGCATGGATTTCTGTTGTAGGGCTGAGTCATAATTTATCCAACCCGTCCCCTATGAGAGCGTTTGTTGTTGTTCAGGCACTAAGTTGTGTCCAACTCTTTGCAACCCCCTGGACTGCAAAACCTGTCTCCTCTGTCCTCTACTGTCTCCTGGAGTTTGCTCACATTCATGTGTATTGAATTGGTGATGCTGTCTAACCATGAAAGCCTTTAGGTTGCTTCTAATCAAGCTCTGACTAGCCAGCACGGTGAATCTGCTTGTGCTTTTGTTGCCAGGCCATGTGGGCCCCTCTGAGATCTTTAGGGAGAGAGAGAGGGCAGGAGGGGAGCTGATGGCACTCCCTCCCCCAGGCAACAAGGCACACAGAACTGCTGGAGTTTCCTCCCTCGGGTTGTAGTCAGAAGAGAATTCATACGGCTACAAGGAGGCATTGCACGGAAAAAACCATCCAGATGGCAGCTCAACTGATCTCTGAAATCTGGCAGCAGCAGCAATGAAAACATGCCACAACTTTTCCCAGCTATGTCTGGCCAGCATGCCACTGCCATCTTTTCCAGCAGGACCTGCAGTCCCGAGGACTGGGCTGATTCTATGACCCACGCAGCTGGAGGCGCTGCTTATGATTCAGGGTCCAGACAACAGAACAACAGGATGGGGTCTTCCCTAACTATGGTGGTGTCTCCGGATTCAGTTCAGTGCCCATATTCTCTCTGCTGCAATCAGAGCTTTGGGTAAGGCTGGTGGTTCCTCCTAGAAAAGCTGACAGCTGATGTCTGCTTCTGCTTGGTTTTGTTTGAAGATGCCTTGCTTGACTGCCAGCCGTGGGTGGGCCCCTCAGACGCCATCCCTGAGAAACACCACCCCCACCCCAAAATGCATTCGGCCAGGACAGAGGAGGAACAGCAAGTCTGGTCGATATTTTTAATACCGAGGCTACTGCCCTAACCCTTGTCACAACCAAAGTTAGTTAAAAGTGACCAACAGAAAGCCATTGATTGCCCCTCACCACCATTTCATTGTGAAAATTTCCAAACATAAAGACTCATTGAAAGAATTAGGCAGTGAACACACATCTATCTGCCACTTAGATTCTGCAGTTCACATTTTGCTGGATTTGCTTTCCGTACAATACACGCTTGCATCTCTCCAAGTCACTGATTTCTGCAGCTTTTTAAAATTAAATATTCAATTCATTTCCTTTTAAAACTTCAGAACTAGAAACACACACTGCCTTGTCTGGAGCTTCCCAGGTGGCTCACGGGGTTGGACATGACTTAGAGACTGAACAGCAGCAACAGAAGTGGCACGGTGGTAAAGAATCCCTCCACCAATGCAGGAGACACAGGAGACACAGGTTCAATCCCTGGGCTGGAAAGATCCCCTGGAGAAGGAAACGGCAGCCCATTCCAGTATTCCCGCCTGGGAAATCCCATGGACAGAGGAGCCTGGCGGGCTACAGTCCATGGGGTCACAAAGAAACGAGCACAACTTAGCAACTAAACAGCCAAGAATATATACCTCGTGGGGCATATATGTATGTTGTGTAGGTAAGCAGAGATGAATGCACATATGTAATAATGGTGAATTTGTGCAGCTGTCTGCCAGGCATTGGGCAAAATGCCTTATGCGCTTATCTCATCCCATTCTTGTATCAGCCCTAGAAGATGGACTTTATCATTGGCTTCATTTGAGAAATATGGATGCTTGAGACTCTAATTGGTGAAGTCACTTCTGCAGGTGGCCCAGCTGGTGATGGGAGAGTCAGTTGCCTGCAGAGACCCCGTGCTCTGCTGCCCCCAGCATCTTGCCTGGTACAAACCTCATAACATGTGACTAAACAGGCCAGCTGCAGAGGGTTCTTGCAAAGTCAAAGAGAGAGAGCCATGTGAAAGTGCAAAAAACTAACACGTGCTTTAAAATGTTTGCTGAATGACTGAATGATCTCATCACATACTCATCATACACTCCAGCTGCTTTCTCTAAGCACTAACTCTGTGGATGCTTCCCTCTGAAGGGGATAAAAGATGAAAAATCTCCCGAATCCTGCAGTCTACAAATGTCAGGTTTAACACTGCTCTTTTTTGTGTTCTGATCTCATTGATACTACAGCAATGGAGGTGGAAGTGTTAGCTGTTCAGTCATGCCCAACTCTTTGCAACACCATGGACTGTAGCCCGCCAGGCTCCTCTGTCCATGGGATATTCCAGGGAAGAATACCGCCATTTCCTTCTCCAGTTGATCTTCCCAACCCAAGGATCAAACCTGCGTCTCCTATGTCTCCTGCATTATAGGTGGATTCTTTACCCCTGAGCCACCACAGTTATATTTTTGTCTGTGATCAAGCGGCAGGGCAGCAGATTACAAATGCCAGGGTCTAAGGGAAGCCCTTTTTTCTCCTGCCTGCTCCAACCTGGCATTGGAATTCTCCAGTGTGCCAAGGGCACCCCAACACCCAGGATGGCCCCAGAGAGGAGTACTGGGAGCCTCCTTACCCTGTGTGACTTTAATGAGGCCTCTCCATGGACTGCTTGCAGTGGGATGTTTTGTGTAGCTATTTTCTACCTTTGTGATTGACTTCCCTTTCAAAACTTGTAAAACAATACCCTGTGAATGTATCCATAACTACAATGATGATAGAATAAAGCCAGATCATCTATGGAAAAATACTTTGAAAATTTCTTCAAAATTTTGATTCAAATGCAAGACTTAAAAAATCAACTGGAGAGCCAAAAAAAAAAAAAAAAAGAGGGATCATCTCAATTATCCATCAGTGGCTGAATGGATAAACACAATGTGGTCTATACATACAATGGAGTATTACTCAGCCTTAAAAAGGAATGGTTTGACACATGATGGACCTTGAGGAGATTATGCGTGGTGGAATAGTCACAGAGGGACAAATGCTGTTTAATTCCACTTTACAGGAGGCATCTAGATTAGTCAAATTCATGAAGTTAGAAAGTAGGGTGGTGATTGCTAGGGACTGGTGGGGAAAGGGCGCTATTTTTTAATAGGTACAGAGTTTCATTTTGGCAAGATGTTCTGAAGGTGGATGGTGTGAACTGGACATGTTATAATGGTTAAGATGGTCAACTTGGGATGTCCCTGGGGGTCCAGTGGTGCTTCCCGTGAAGAAGGTGTGGGTTCATCCTTGGTCCAGAAACTTAAGATCCCACATACCCCATGGTACAGTCAAACAAAAAAGGAAATGAAAAGCTCAACCCACAGACCTCTGCTTTCAGACAGGACCACATGAAGCCAGTTCTTCCATTTTAAGGGATATGTGATGTTTTGAGAAAATCAGAGCACAAAATTCCAAGGTAAGTGTTTTCAGTTCCCCTGTGTAGTAGTAAACACGGTGTGTTACCATTCCTCCTTGTCGGGGGAGGGGGTGGGGGATGGGGAGGTGATGATTTAAAATACCAGCAAGTCTCAACAGTCTAATTTTTGTATCACAGCACACTGTGTCACTTTCCAGCTTTTCAGTTCCAAGACAAACTAATCTAGTTTTTATGCGTGTGTGTGTGTGTTTTTTAAAAGGCCAGCTCTTTTAGCATGTCACTGTAACTGGTTGTAATTTCCCTTTCTGTGTGTTCAGAATTGATGTAAAGGAGTAAAAGCCTTTCCGTTCCCTTCATTGCTTCTTTCCCTACAGTGAAATTTAACTTCACGTTACAACAACATTTCTGCAAGGAATGTCCCACCTGCAGATTTCCTGTACACGCTGACACCAGGTAACCTAACCACAGCCAACAGATGTCCTGTTTGCTGACTGTTGAACATTTCCATATGCAGCAGGGAAAAGGGGGTTATTGCAGTAAGGTTCTAGTCTGGCTCTAACCCTTCACAACTGCACAGCCTCGTGCTTCCATCATTACAAAATGGGGATGAATTAGTACTTCCTTGGGATTGTAGAGAAGAAATGAAATGATAGCTATATATATATATTTTTTTTAATTGAAATATAGTTAATTTACAATGTTATGTTAGTTTCAGGTATAACAGCAAAGTGATTCAGATACACACACACACACACACATATATATATATATATATAGAGAGAGAGAGAGAGAGAGGATGCTGCTGCTGCTGCTGCTGCTAAGTTGCTTCAGTTGTGTCCGACTCTGTGCGACCCCATAAATGGAAGCCGACAAGGCTCCCCCATCCCTGGGATTCTCCACGCAAGAACACTGGAGTGGGTTGCCATATGTAGAGAAAGAGAGAGGATAGATAGGTATAAACCTTTTCAGATTCTTTTCCCTTATAGGTTATTAGAAAATATTGAGTAGAATACCTAGGCCTGATTCATGTTGAAGTTTGACAGAAAACAACACAATTCTGTAAAGCAATTATCCTTTAATTAAAAAATACATAAAAGTATTGAGTATAGTTCCCTGTGCTGCACAGTAGGCCCTTGTTGTTTATCTATTTTGTGTATAGTAGTGTGAATGTCGGAGAATGGCAACCCACTCCAGTATTCTCGCCTGGAAAATCCCATAGACTGAGGAGCCTGGTAGGCTGCAGTCCATGGGGTTGCTAAGAGTCGGACGTGACTGAGTGACTTCACTTTCACTTTTCACTTTCATGCATTCGAGAAGGAAATGGCAACCCACTCCAGCGTTCTTGCCTGGAGAATCCCAGAGACAAGGGAGCCTGATGGGCTGCCGTCTCTGGGGTCGCACAGAGTCGGACACGGCTGAAGCGATGTAGCAGCAACAGCAGCAGCAGCAGCAGCAGTGTGAATGTAATTCACACTTTAGGATTGTATTACAAGTTAATCACCAAAGGGATGTTGCCTAGAAGCTTAAATTATACATAATGGCCCATCTCTGGAAACCCTGCCTCCCAGGTAATAAGCATTAAGCTAAACACCTTTGTTTAGCTCACAGGAAACATCCTGACTAGGCCCACCTGTTGTGGCTGCAGGAGAAGAAACTAGCACATCCCCTGTGAAGGCTGATGGGAACCAGGAAGTGTTTGACTTTACCCCTCCCTTTTTATTATAAAAGAAGCCTGAATTCTAACTCAGGCAAGATGGTTCTTTGCGGGGGCACTAGCTCATCATCTTCTCCTCATCATCTTCTCGTTTGCTGGATTTCCGAATAAAGTTGTTATTCCATGCCCCAACAACTTGTCTCTCAATTATTGGCCTTTCACATAATAAGCCGTATGGGATTTGACTGGGTAACGTTTATGTTAATCCCATGCTCCTAATTTATCCCTCCTCTGAGATGACAGCTATAAGTGTGAGCTCCTGCCTCTTCTTCTTCCTTCTCTCATTCTCCCTTATTCTTTGAATTTCTTCACCTTGTCTCCTTTTTCTTTTCTCTTCCTCCTTTGCACTGCCTCTGTCCCCTCTTCCTCCTCTCTTTCTTCTTATCAAGGGAAGCCGCCCTGTTCCTCTCCCGATAACAAGGCACATCCTTTCCATTTTACTGGGCTGCCTTTCTGGATTTCTGGCCTCAGGCTAGCGATTGACAACGTGTGATCTGTCAGTTGGTGCACTGGGATCTAGATTCATAGGCCACTGTTGCCAATATCTCAATCTTCATTCTTCAGTTTCATCAAAATTTCAGATTTCCCACCATCCAGGAAGTCTGTGGGTTTCTTTTCATTGAGCAGTGTGCAGCAAAGTCCCCTTCCACTAGCCAGGAGAACTTGGCTCACTATTTTTCAAGGAGTTTGGTTTCCTCCTTCTCCTGCTAATAGATCTTATTAGCAGGCACCTCTGCCTCCGATTTTGTGTTTTGTACTTCACTCATCAGAGTGATTCTGTGAATTTCAGAAACAAAAGCAGATCCTTTGTTCAGAATTTCCTTCATTCTCTCCTTCTCTTCCTCAGGCTCCCTCCCTGCCCGCCGCTGCAGCCCCACTTTGTATCAAATAGTCATACCTTGTGGAACAGTCCTGAACTGTCTTATGCTATGCAATGCAGACAGTGCATTTTCTCATAATCTGGAGTTGCTGGCAGAGCAAAAGGAAACAAGAAACAAAAGCTGCATTTCAGGAACTTCATTTAGTGAAATACACTTCCTTGTGGTAGTTTGCCAGTGAATTTCCTCAGCTGCCAATGATATTTTGAAAGTATATGGGGGTGGGGTGGGGTAGTAAAGGGAATCACATCAATATACTAAGTCAGGTGCCAATTTCCAATGGTGTTGTCATTCATTCATGAAACTGTAGAAAAGAGATAAATTCACTGGTGAATGCAATGTATTACCCTTAACTACTCTGTTCCCTGGGCATCCCTTGTGGCTCAGCTGGTAAAGAATCTGCCTGCAATTCGGGAGACCTGGGTTTGATCCCTGGGTTGGGATGATCCCCTGAAGAAGGGAAAGGCCACCCCCTCCAGTGTTCTGGCCTGGAGAATTCCATGGGCTGTATAGTCCATGGCGTCACAAAGAGTCCGACACAACTGAGTGACCTTCACTTTCGCTCTGTTCCCTATGTCTCATATACAGGAGAATAAAGGAGAAAGAAAACAAAACTGATGATAAAGGGATTGCTATAGATTACAAACACCGCCCGAAGTATATTAAAACAAATGTAATCTCTTACAAATGCTCAAAATTGACCGTATATTAAAATGTTTTGTTTTTTGTAATAATTAACACCTTGAGATTATATGTTTCCTTATTTGATATTGAGGGGTCTTTAATTCAGCTATTAAGATTACAGATAGCTACATGGGCCTTAAAAAGGCATTTTGCAGGGCTTCCCTTGTGGTCTAGTGGTTGCAAATCCGCCTCATAATGCAGGGGACCCCTGTTAGATCCCCTGTCGGGGAAGATCCCTTATGCTGCAGAACAACAAAGCCTGTGCACCGCAACTACTGAGCCGCAGTGCTGCAGCTACGGAAACCTGCATGCCCAGAGCCTGTGCTCCACCGCAACATGAAGCCTTCCTTTCCCAATCCAGATGCTATGAGCTAAATTTCCCCTTAAAAAAAAAAAAAAGGCATTTTCCATTTCTCCATATAGAGTTTCATCAAAGAATTTCATCAATTATTTTTTCTTATTGGCAGATTAGCAAACTGTGGCTTAACAGATACATCTTAAAACATACAAGTCAGCATTAAAATAATACCCAGTGACTGGTCTTTTAAAAACGTATCATGTTAGCCATTTAAAAAATTTTTTTGTTGTTCAGTTGCTCTATCATGTCCGACTCTTTGTGACCTCATGGACTGCAGTACACCAGGCTTCCTTGTCTTTCACTATCTCCTGGAGCTTGCTCAGACTCATGTCCAGAGAGTCTGTGATGCCATCCAATTAACTTATTTATTTCTGTCTGCACTGGGTCTTGGGGGCTGTGCGCAGGCTTTCTCTGGTTGCAGGGAGCAGGGGCTACTCTTTAGTTGGCGTACCATAGACTTCTTATTGCAATGGCTTCTCTTGTTGTGGAGCACAGGCTCTAGGGCGCAAGGGCTCAGCAGTTGTGGTATACAGGCTTAGTTGCCCCTTGGCATGTGGGATCTTCCTGGACCAGGGATTAAACCTGTGTTTTCTACATTGGCAGACAGATTCTTAATCACTGGACCACCATGTAAGTCCCAGAGTGATTGATTTTAACTTCTTCTCCCAGGGTCTTTGAGCACCAAATTATTTTCTGCTCAACAGGTATTTTTGAGCTCCCATTATGTACTCCAACCGTGCTATGCACTGTAGGAGAATAGAGAGAAAGAAAACACAGTCCTCTCCCTTGAAGAGCCTTTCACATTCAAGAAGATGAGACACCCAAGAAGTCTCTTGGAAACAGCTCAAGACGTCCCTATGAAAAATAAGATTAGCTACACAGCATGCACTTTCAAAACATTGACAAAATCCATGGACGTATTGAAAATATTCAAGATGGTACAGGAGAGTACAGTGAAAAGTAGTTTAGCCTCCTACCCCTCACCCAACTGCTTTTCCAAAGGCAATCTCTGCAATGAGTCCCGTGTATAGCTTTCCAATGACAGCGTAAACATTTTCAAGCAAGTTATGTATAATAGCATATATCTATTTATTTACACAAATCCTACCCACTTTTTAAAAGAAGAGCAATCTAGAAAAGCTAGGCATTGTTTAGCAATCTCTGGAAATGATCATATAGTAGGAACTCAAATATTTCAATGACTAAATGAATGAATGAGTCCTCTTTGTCAGGACATTTTATTTCTTGCTATTTTATTTATTTTTGGCAACACCACATAGCATATGGAATCGAACCCATGCCTCCCACAATGAAAGCGTAGAGTTTTAACCACTGGACCATCAAGGAAGTCCCATCTTGCTGTTTTAAATTATGCTGTGTGAAACACTTTTTCGGATTCAACTCTTAGTTAGGTAGACATTTCCAGAAAAGGAATTACTTGGTTAAATACTTTAGGTATTTCCTTTCCAATAGGCCATTTTCTCTCATCAGCACCATCATGGGTAGTTTCATTTTTGTTTGCTAGTCTGATAGATATAAGTGTAATTTCATTGCTGCTTCTGTTTGCATTTCTTTGAATTAGTAGGGTTGGGCATTTTTTCCCCAAATGTTTGCCAGCCATTTCTAATCGTTTCAAACTGTTTTTGAATTTATCTGGTAGAAGACTCTTTCGCATTTACCTACTGGGGTTTTGCTTACTGAATGTTACAACCTTGTTAAATACTAAGACTACTAATCCTGTTCCATGTTATTAGTAAATAGGTCCCCTTATCTAGTGTTTGTCTTTTTTCCCCTTTAATTGGCTTATTTTTGGCTCAGAAGATGTACATTTATATTTGTTCAGTTCTCTCTATTGAGTCATCCATAATTCATTTCATTGCCTTTGAGGCTAGAATAACCTACTTAATGCATCTTTTCAAGAACTGTGTAGAAGTTGAAGGAAAGTCCATCTTATGCTTATAGCCTGTCAACAGGGGGATTTTCTAAGCATTTGTTTGTAGAGCTAAATTTAGAATTCATTCCATCTTTGGATCCCAGGTATGTGGACTTAAGAAAACATCTTAGACATCCTTCTTTTAGGGGTTTTGCCTTATTGGTGCAGCTTTCATGTGGAAAGCAAAGCATTTGGAGTCGTCAAATGCCATTTTTCTTTCTCCTCTCTTTCCCTTCTACCCAGAGTGGAAAATTACTAAAGGCTTGGTTTCTAGCCTCTCAATTAGTTCATCTCAAGTCTTTCTTTCAAACTCATCCTCTTCTTGTGGCTACAACTAACAGTGAACCTGATCATATTAGTCAGGGTTCTTGAGAAATAGAACCAATAGGATACACACAGACACACACATACAACCTCTCTCACATTAAAGCAATACCAGAGTGAAGTACAGAGAGAGAGATTTATTTTAAGGAATTGGCTCACATGACTGTGGGGGTTGGCAAGTCTGAAGTCCAAACAGCAGGCTGGAAATTCAGGCAGGATTTCCACATTATAGTCTTGAGGCAGAATTCCTTCTCTGGGAAACCTCAGATTTTGCTTTTAAGAGATTCAACTGATTAGATGAAGCATTATCGAGGGTAATTTTCTTTGCCTAAAGTTAACTGATTGTAAATGTTAATCACATTTACAAAATATCTTCACAGCAACACCTACTTGAGTGTTTGACAGAACAACTAGGCACCGTAACCCAGCCAAGTTGACACATAAATTAACCTTCACCCTGATCTTCCCATTGGATTGGCTTTCTTTATATCATATACCTAGTCTTCTGTTCCTTTTCAGGTTTGTCTGTGAGTATGAGTAGCTTTTATTAAACACTGAGTATGTAGTCCACTTGGAGGAGGCAATGGCAACCCACTCCAGGCTTCTTGCCTAGGGAATCCCATGGACAGAGGAGCTTGGCGGGCTACAGTCCAGGGGTTGCAAAGAGTCAGGCACGACTGAAGTGACTTAGCACACACGCACGCATAGTCAGTGCACTAGCTTTTATTGAACACTGAGCATGCAGTCCACTGTGTGTGCTGTGTTCTTAGTTGCTCAGTCATGTCCAGCTCTTTGTGATGCCATAGACTGTAGCCTGCCAGACTCCACCGTCCATGGGATTCTCCAGGCAAGAATCCTGGAGTGGGTTGCCGTGTCCTCCTCCAAGGAATCTTCTCAACCCAGGGATCGAACCCAGGTCTCCCGTATCGCAGGTGGATTCTGTACCATCTGAGCCACCAGGGAAGCAGTCCACCAGCTGTTGTTAGATGTGTCGTATGATTTTGACAGCACTCACTTGTGGGTACGATCATTGCCAGGTCGTTTCTGTCGTTGGTTCACTGGCTACGCAAATGTACTGCTCTAGAAGTAGAACTGCAGTGAAGCCCATCCTTGGAATTAGGAAGCCATCATGTGTATCTCTGACAGTATGGTTTTCGGAGAGTTTGAGATCTGATATGATATTTGATAAGAGGAATTGTTGATGGTGCATTAAATATCCCTTGTCTGGGAGTGGTGTGGAGGTCTGGGCTAAAAACATCAGCTTTGTCGAGCTTTGTCCCTTACTAGTGTTGGGAGAACAAAGCAAGGCCTGGGAAAGGGAGGACGGAGGCATTGGTTGGTCAGAGTGCCACTAAATCAGGAGAAGAATGTGGAACCAGATGTGAAAACCTGCAACTGCTCAGATACTGGGAGGAGGCCAGGTGGGAACCACCTAGCAAAGGGGATGGAGCTATGTGGGCAGCTGCTGCTCAGCTGGCAATGAAGCACAGCTGATGTACACGGCTTGGAGTTGTGGGAGGGAAAAAAGGACTTAACACCACCAGCACTGACGGTGGGGTGAGGACACAGTCTTGCAGCCAGGTTCTCATCCAGACAGAAGAAATAAAGTTGAACCTGCTTCTTTCTCATAGGACAGGTCAGTCCTTGCCTTCCTGAAGACTCACAGTCTTGGAACTAAGAGCAGTAACAATCACTTTTCCTAAAAAACGAAGAATCTGAGGTCCAGAGAGGGTAAATCTCCCACAGTTCAGTTCAGTCACTCATCGTGTCTGACTCTTTGCGACCCCATGGACTGCAGCATGAAAGGCCTCCCTGTCCATCACTAACTCCCAGAGCTTACTCAAACTCATGCCCACTGAGTCAGTGATGCCATCCAACCATCTCATCCTCTGTTGTCCCCTTCTTCTCCTGCCTTCAATCTTTCGCAGCATCTTTCCCATAGATAGGACTGATTTCCTTTAGGATTGACTGGTTTGATTTTCTTGCAGTCCAAGGGACTCTCAAGAGTCTTCTCCAACACCACAGTTCAAAAGCATCAATTTTTCAGCTCTCAGCTTTCTTTATAGTCCAGATTTCTCACAAGGGGTTATTTATAACTGTATTCACATGTGTTATGAGTTGTGCCCTCTCCCCTCCAATTCATATGTTGAAATCCTAACCCCCGCCCCACCACCCGGTGCCTCAGAAAGTGACCTTACTTGGAAACTGGGTCAGAGACGTAATTTGTTAAGATGAGGTCATACTGAAGTCGAGTGGGCCACCAAAAATGGGGAAACTCTAAAGACACTGCATACAGGGAGCAGTCATGTGAAGATGATAGCGGAAAGCAGGGTGACGTTTCTCTTTTTTTTCCTAAATAAAATTCCCATTTAAAAAATAGTTTTATTTATTTAGTTATTATTTTTGACTGTGCTGGGTCTTTGCTGTGCAGTCTTCTCTCTAGTTGTGGAGAGCAGGGGCTACTCTCTAGCTGCAGTGCTTCTCACTGCGGTGACGTCTCTTGTTGTGGAGCACAGGCTCTAGGGCGCGTGGGCTCAGTACTTTCAGCTCCTGGGTTCCAGAGCACAGGCGCAGTAGTTGTGGTGCACAGTGGGATCTGCCCAGATCAGGGATCAAAATCACGTCTCCTGTATTGGCAGGCAGATTCTTTGCCACTGAGCCACCAGGAAAGCCCAGTGTGTTGCTTCTATAAGCTAAGAAACACCAAAGGTTGCCAGCAGTCATCAGAAAGAGAAGACGCTGGAACGGATTCTTCTTCTTGGTCCTTAGAGGGAACCAAGCCTGCTAACATCTTGATCTCGAGTTTCTAACTTCCAGAATTGTGAGAGAATACATTTCTGTTGTTAAACCATCAGGTGGTTTGTTATCAGGTATGTTAATAGGTGTGTTATTACAACAGCCCTAGGAAATGAATACGACATGGAAGCACGTGTTACTTCATTTTTAGTTTTTTATTTTATTTTATTTTATTTTATTTTATTTTTTTTACTTCTACCCATTTCCCTTGTTGCTTACAGAACCGGTCTAATTGTAAAACAGTATTATACTTAAGAGACCCTCCAACCGGCCACCGTTCGCCATCCTCCAATGGATACCGTGGCCATGCAGTATCACATAGGAAGACAAGGTGTGTCTTCTTTAAGCCCTGGGGATCGAATCTATCCCAGTTTTTCAAGATACAGTTCAAAGGAGTGATGCTGGATTGTTAGCTCCCATCTTGTCTTGAAGGATCCCGGACAAGCCCCCAAGATGAAAGGTTGTTGTTGAATCACGACGCCGGGATTCTTGGCCCCCGGAGGAGAAGAATTCAATCCAGGGCCAGAGACAAGGCTTGATCGCTCAGAGCTTCTGTGTAATAAAGTTTTATTAAAGTATAAAGGAGATAGAGAAAGCTTCTGACATAGGCATCAGAAGGGGGTAGAAAGAGTACCCTACTTCATTTTTAGTTTAGACCTGAGCATGTGGTTGTATTCGTGGCTACAATTTATTACAGCAAAAGAATACGGAACAAAACCAGCAAAGGGAAAGACTCTCAACTCGGCTCAGGCCCAGTGTCACAAACAGCTCCTCTATCATAGATAGAAATCACTTCTACTCTGGGTTTGATTTGCTTGACTTCACCCTCTTGTATTGACGCGGCTCCATCTCTCTCAAGGCTCAGTGGCCTAAACATCACACTCCGTTCCATCTTCCACCTCTCCTTTTCTCTCCCTTCCCTCCCATAATAAAAAGAGCCAAGTCTCATAGCAATGTAAGATACACCAGAAACTATTCTAAGGGTTTTGTATATCAACCCAGTTAATCTTCATAACAACCCAATAAGGTACATGTGTTGTCCTTGTTGTTCAGTCACTAAGTCGTGTCTGACTCTGCAACCCCATGGACTGCAGCATGCCAGGCTTCCCTGTCCTCTACCATCGCCCAGAGTTTGTTCAAACTCATGTCCATTGAATCAGTGATGCCATCCAACCATCTCACTACCTCCATTTTAAACAGAGAAAACAGAGGAATAAGAGGTAAAGCACATTCTTAAGGTCTTACAACTAATAAGTGGCACAACTTCAATTCAAAACCCTGCGGTCTGGCCCCAGACCCAAGCTCTCAGCTCCATAGGGCTGCCTCTCAGACTAACACACGCTGAGCTGCACACAGGCACATGCCCATGGCCCAAAGCTGAGCTGATTACAGACCTTCCAAACACAGTGAAAAACAGGAACACTAACAGAATCAAAGCCTGTCCTCTACTAGCTAAAACTCCACTTACAAGCATTTCCAAATTTCTTGAATGGCCATAGCTACTGTTCTCTGTAATGACACTATGAACCACAGAATACTGATGTGCTTTATGAACTCTTAAAAAAAAAAAAGACGTGCATAATAGTACAACAACGTGTATGTAGTTAATGTCATTGAACTGTATAATTTAAAGTCATTAAGGTAATTCACTGGTGGTCCAGTGGTTAGGACTCCATACTTTCACTGCCAAGGGTCTGGGTTCAATCCCTGATCGGGGAACTAAGATTATGTAAGCCATGTGACTCAGTCAAAAATGAAATAGTAAAATAAAATAAGGTGACTAAGATGGTAAACTTTATGCTGTGTGTTATTTTACCACAATTGTTGAAAATGCAGATATAGTTCTATATATTTTAGTGTGTTATGAATGACCCTTCCTTATGCATCAAAGGAGACTTTAGAGAGAAAGGTAATACTTTTATTTGGCCCTTCATGCTGATTCGAGGAAAAATGACGTATCTAGAGTCCAATTGCCACTTGAAGCCTGGTCATGAAGATCAGGTGACCATTTGCATAATTCTGGTTTGAAAACAGCATCAGTGCCCATAACATAGCATCATGATGTTTAATTGCCCTGTTACATATGGGAACAGCAACGTGATTCAGTTATCTGTATATTCTTCTTCATCTTCTTTTTCGTTATAGGCTATTACAGATCTTGAATATAGTTCCCTATAATATACAGTAGAATATAATATACAGTAGGTCCTTGTTGTTTTTCTATTTCATATTAGTAGCTTGTATCTGCCAGGAGGCTTCCCAAGCCTTTGGGGTAACCCCACATCCTCCCCAGTCGTGGAGATGTTTCCTCCTTCCAGAGCCAGGAGGGGGGTCCACTTCCATCCTCATCTGTGGTCTACGTTGACTCTCATCAGCTTGGGATATCCACTCTTTCGAATCTTCTTGATAGTCTGCTTCTTCTAGAGGTTTTTTTTTTTTTTTCTCACAGACACAGAAAACAAACTTATGGTTACCAAAGGGGAAAGAAGGGTGGGATAAGTTAGCAACTGGGGATTACTAGATACAAACTGTGCGCGTGCGTGCTCAGTCGCGTCCCATTCTTTGCAACCCCATGGACTGTAGCCCGCCAGGCTCCTCTGTCCGTGGGATTCTCCAGACAAGAAGACTGGAGTGGGTTGCCATTTCCTTTTCCAGGGGATCTTCCTTGACCCAAGGATCGAACCCATATCTCTTGCCTCTCCTGCATTGGCAGGCAGATTCTTTACCACTAGCACCACCTGGCAGATATAAGTTACTAATATGAAATTAGATAAACAACAAGGACCTACTGTAGAGCATAGAAAACTATATTCAAGATCTTTAACAGCCTATAATGAAAAAGAAGATGAATATATAGATAACTGAATCACTTTGCTGTACACAGAAACTACTACAACATCGTAAATCAGCTGTACTTCAACTTTTTTTTTAAAAAAAGCTTCTTTCTCTGTCCAAGGCTGTTGATTCTCAGCACCACAGTTTCAGTCCTACAGGGAACCTGCTCAGCCTCCCACCAGCACTTCTTCTATTTTATTTCCTTTTCAGATATTAAAAACTTTACCTCTGCTCTCAAAAACCAAGACCAAACAGGCCTTTACAGTCTCCAGGGCTCCCTTCTGCTTTTTCTTTGGAGGCCAGGGTTTTGTTGTTGTTCAGTTGCTAAGTCGTGTCTGACTCTGCAACCCCGTGGGCCGCAGCATGCCAGGCTCCTCTGTCTTCCACTATATCTCAGAGATTTCTCAAGCTCATATCCATTGAGCTGGTGATGCTATCCAACCATCTCATCCTCTGCCACCCGCTTCTCCTTTTGCCTTCAATCTTTCCCAGCATCAGGGTCTTTCTCAATGAGTCGGCTCTTTGAATCAGGTGGCCAAAGTATTGGAGCTTCAGCATCAGACCTTCCAATGAATATTCAGGGTTGATTTCCTTTAGGATTGACTGGTTTGATCTCCTTGCTGTCCAAGGGACTCTCAAGAGTCTTCTCCAGCACCACAGTTTGAAAGCACCAGCCTTCTTTTTGATCCAACTCTCACATCCATACATGACTACTGGAAAAACCATAACTTTGACTAGATGGACCTTTGTCAGCAAAGTGATATCTCTGCTTTTCAATATGCTCTCTAGTTTTGTCATAGCTTTCCTTCCAAGGAGCAAGCGTCTTTTAATTTCATGGTTGCAGTCGCCATATTGTTACTCAGCTGTGAATCAAGCCCATGAGTACAGCTATGGTCTTTATCCATAGTATTTACAACTAAATATTTAAACAGAGCGTGGAGTTCCTCAGTTGTTCTATACCAAGACTGAGGAGAAAGGAGTAAAGGACTCATTTCAGTAGCTTCTCTAAACTTTATTTTGTATGATGGTTGTACAAAGTTTTCTGTGCTAAAGCACATCCCTCCCCCCGTCTTTATTTATTTATGTAAATAGACTGAACTGGAGACTTCTGGTGAATAAGGGGTTAAGACTGCAGCCCGGTGGCATTTCAAGAAAGCAGTAAAATCTTCTCCTTGGCTGTGGCCTCCTGGGAGCCTTAATTTTTATGCAACCTCATGGTTTTTCCTTCTAAATTTCAGGCTTTTCCTTGCCTTTTTGGGTCTCCTCACTGTAACAACACCCTTCCCTGTAACCCTACCCATATTTCTTGAACTTTACATGTTTTCCCACTTTTGAGTACACTGGAAAATAACAGCTCCTAGAATCTTGTCCTTCTCTTCTTTTTCAGTTTTAAACCATATCTGTCAGAGCTGGGGAATTAATGCCTTCAACTTCACCTTTAAATGAGTCATGTCACATGTAACACTTTCTGACTTCCAAGTCTGAAGTGATGTAAACTGATTTTTTCTGCATATCTGCACACTTCGTGGTAGTATGCAGGATTTTTTAGCTGTGGCGTGTGAAATCTAGTCCCCTGACCAGGGATCGAATCCGGGCCCCCTGTGCTGGGAATGCAGAGCCACTGGACCACCAGGGAAATAGAGCTGTGTTCATTTTTGAATGATATATACTGCACTCAGCATGAAGTAGGACTTGGCTGAAAGTCCTGCTTTTGAACAAAGCTAGTTACCTATTATATAGTTTGCTAGTTTTAAAAAACCTAGGCATTTGTTAGCTAATTAGAGGATTATACAGTGTACCTATTTTCTTCCTTCTTGATGCTTTGGGCATTTTTCCTTTATTACTGAGTGGCAAAGACAATGGAAACAAATCACCATTGATTCAGATGGCAGATGAAGAGCTTAGTAGGAAGGACAGAACAATGAATTCATTAAAAATCTCTGGTGGAGATCAGGAACATGATAAGCAATAATGAACCCCAAGTGTTGGCTTTTGGCTGGGGAGGGGCAAGCAGTTTTGGAATGTGGAATAGAAAACCATGTCAGGTGAGACATATAGATTTGTCCAGGGTTCTGACAAGAACAGGGGAACCAGAATGAAGCCTGCGCCCCTGGTCCCTGGAGGAGCAGCCGTTTCTTTACCTGTCTCAGGCTAGCTTTACGTTGATGCTTCTCTTTATCCCAGTTTGAATAGCTGCTATGTCAATGGACTAACTTTAATATGTATGACTTTTCAAAAGCATGGCATAGGGGGACTGATGGCAGCCCTGCTACTTTCTACAAGTAGGAGCATCCATCTCCTACCTCTGCTTACCTAGGTCCTCACAGCTCAGGATATAATGCCACTTCTCTAAGAAGCTCCCCCAGGCAGTCCCCACCATCTGTTCTCTCCTTCCCTGGACCTCATGAAGCCATTCTTATTTAGCCCCTCGTTTAGATCCTTAATCATATTCCGGCTTCCATGAGACACTATCACTTCATAAATGTCCTTGCCACCTAACTTGGATGACAGCTTCTCAAGGGCAAGGCTTTTAGCACCTGTGTGTGCTGCATTCTCGGTGTTCCTGCACAGGTGGGGGCTGCCGTGATGGCCTGGGAAGGAAAGCAGTTGCTCGTAAAGAGAGCAACGACAGAAAATGAATTTCCAGGGTAAAAAAAAATCAACACGAGAGGGTTGCAAAATATTACTTTAAGTGGTACCAATACATACAGTTTGACTATGTTCTCCTGGTATTAGGGGGTATTTTGGAACCTTGATTGACAAACTTTGAAAAAGCCTTGGGCATTTTAAGTAAAGCAGACAAGCAAAAACCAGACCTCCAAAAGTCAACTCTTCACTGCTACCCGATCTTACGTGCTTCTGCAAAAGAAAATAACTAAAATAAGAAGCAAGAAAAATGGCCTTTAGATTCTGAGAAGCTGGGGACTAACAGGAACGTCACAAGTTGTCAGATTCATTCATTATGCAGATAGGTGTAAAATGCTAATAATAAAAGACTACTGTACCTTCTCCACTTGACTAAGTCACTGAAATGAAAACCCAGGATTATTAGATGTCTAATTAACTGGATGGATCACAGGAAAATCTCATCCATAACAGTCAAAAGTTCTTCTGCTGGTTTTAAACAGCTTCTAACTAGATAGCATATTGAAAAGCAGAGACATTACTTTGCCAACAAAAGTCCGTCTAGTCAACGCTATGGTTTTTCCAGTGGTCATGTATGGATGTGAGAGTTGGACTGTGAAGAAAGCTGAGCGCCAAATAATTGATGCTTTTGAACTGTGGTGTTGGAGAAGACTCTTGAGAGTCCCTTGGACTGCAAGGAGATCCAACCAGTCCATTCTGAAGGAGATCAGTCCTGGGATTTCTTTGGAGGGAATGATTCTGAAGCTGAAACTCCAGTACTTTGGCCACCTCATGAGAAGAGTTGACTCGTTGGAAAAGACTCTGATGCTGGGAGGGATTGAGGGAAGGAGGAAAAGGGGACGACTGAGGATGAGATGGCTGGATGGCATCACGGACTCGATGGACGTGGGTCTGAGTGAACTCTGGGAGTTGGTGATGGACAGGGAGGCGTGGCATGCTGGGATTCATGGGGTCGCAAAGAGTTGGACACGACTGAGCGACTGAACTGAACTGAACTGAATGTTCTTTCCTATTTAGTGCTGTATAGAAAAGGGAAACAATCTTATTACATAATTTCTCAGTAAGAGAAGCCATGTTTTCCTTGAGTGGGAAAAAAATCTTCTAAAGAGAAAAACAAAACAAGATAGAATTACCTCTGTATATAAAAGTTTACATAACAAAAGTACAAATGTTGTATGATACCAGTGATATGTTACCTGAAACAGGCATATTCATAGAGACCTAAGGTAGAATAGTGGTTACCGTGGGCTGGTGAGAGAAGAATGGAGGATTATTATTTAACAGGTACAGAGTTTCAGTTTGAGATGAGGAAACAATTCTGGTGATAAATAGAGGTGATGCTTATACAACATTGTGAAATATTTAATGCCACTGGATTGTACATTTCAAATGGTTAAAATGGTACATTTTATGTTATATACATTTTATCACAATAAAAAAACTTTAAAAAATAAATAGCAAGAGCAACAGTTTTTGATGAGACACTAATGAGATGTCGGAAATAAATTACATAAATGTGAAAATGTTAGTTGCTCAGTCGTGTCTGACTCTTTTTGACCCGGTGGACTGTAACCCACCAGTCTTCTCTGCCCATGGGATTCTCCAGGCAAGAATACTGGAGTGGGTAGCCATTCCTTTCTCCAGGGGATCTTCCCAACCCAGGGGTCGAGCCTGGGTCTCCTGCATTACAGGCGGATTCTTTACCATCTGAGCCACCAGGGAAGTACAACTGTAGAGGAAACAAATAAATTAATGTTACAAAATTTTTTTAGGAGAATCCTTAATTTCTATTCCACAGTCCAGCCTTTAAGAACTTGATATATACAGTAAGTATAACTATTGTGCAAAAAATAGTGACACTGAAAAGCACAGAAGGTGTTAGCTGGTTCAAAGTTATGGTTGTTTCCTGTATATGAGTCTAGAGTCTGGAATCATGTGAGGCTTGAATTATGTCAGCTGAGTCCAAGTTCACTTTGTCAAGGATATGGATTGAGAATGGAAATTACATCCTATTCCTGGGTTCTGGAGAGGCAAAGCAGTAGTCAGGGTCTCTCTGTTAGCACAGACTTATCCCAGGGTAAGAAGAACCCAGAGGCCAAACAGATCTCAGTAATTTTGTTAGCTGCCGCGCAGTTTCTGAAGGTCACCATGCTATTTGACCTAGGAGGTCACAGATCAAACTGGATTGGCTAATCCCTGCTTAAAGAGCAAGCCTGAAGAAAAATGACTGGTAATTATTATCCCATTTTGTGTTCAGAGTAATTTTTTTTCCTACGTGTTCTCATCTGACCGTCATACTTAACTGCCCTTCAAAGAAAGTGGGGCAGATAGAATCATCTATATTATACGACTGAGGAAGTCATGAGGGTAAGGTCCAGGAAGTCCAAGTCTTGAGGCTTTTCATGGCTGTTTTTGGTCAGAACTGAAGCCTTTTGGTTACCAGAATTCCTTTTCTGCAACTCTACCATCCACGTAGGACTGGGATTCAGGTGAACGCACTTGTCTCAGGCACAAAATTTAAGAGGTGCCAAATCAAGACAAATAATATTTTTATGTAATGTTTTTAAAGGAGAAAATTAATGCTAAAATATCCCTGATGAACAAAATATCAAATATTTAAATCAAGACTGGCTATTTGCTGGGTCTTCCTTGGTGGTGCAGTGGTTAAGAATCCACCTTGTGATGTAGGGGCATCATCAGTTAGATCCCTGATCCGGGAAGATTCCCCATGCATGGGAGCAACTAAGCGTGAGAGCCACAACTACTAAGCCTGTGCGCTCTGGAATCTCTGCTTTGGGACAAGAGAAGCCATCACAATGAGACTCCCACACACCGCAGTTAGAGTGGCCTCTGCTCTCCACAAGTAGGGAACACCAGGGAGCAGCAACAAAGACTCAGCACAACCAGAAAAAAAGGAGGGGATGGGGGGATTTCCCTGGTGGTCCAGTGATTGAGACTCTGCACTTTCCACTGCAGGGCGGGATGGGTTAGGTCCCTGTTGGTTGAAGAACTGCTGCTGCTGCTGCTAAGTCGCTTCAGTCGTGTCCAACTCTGTGCGACTCCAGAGATGGCAGCCCACCAGGCTCCCCTGCCCCTGGGATTCTCCAGGCAAGAACACTGGAGTGGGTTGCCATTTCCTTCTCCAATGCATGAAAGTGAAAAGTGAAAGTGAAGTCACTCAGTCATGTCTGACTCTGCTACCCCGTGGACTGCAGCCTTCCAGGCTCCTCCGTCCATGGGATTTTCCAGGCAAGAGTAGAACTAAGAACCGGTTATTTGCTTGTTCTCTGACGTCGAGTTACTGTGTAATGGGAATAGTTGTTCCCCATCAGCCTGAGGTTTCCAGGCCCCCTAGGCCACCTCATCCCCCTCCTGGGGTTTATGAGGGTTGATGATGCTGTGCAAACAGACAGGGCAATATGAGGCTTTCTACACAGTCATGGGTTATGTTTGGAGACAAGTATCAGAACCTGGCTGCAGAGAGCCAGGGAGCAGCCAGGGCCAGGTTGGATCCCACAGCTGAGGAGCCAAGGTCCCTGTGCTCTGCTTGCTCCTACATTGCCTCTGTCCACTCCCTCTCTTCCTAGTGCCTACATCTACGAAAGAGAAAAGATGATAAGGTATCATCCTACTGCACCCTGAAAATCAGAGCCCACGTAAAGGCCCAAGGAGTTCTCAGGACAGAGTCATGTCTGGGTGGCTGGTCAGGGGCTATTGCATAAACATATCAGAGTTTCAGACAGTCTATCAGAGTGCCAGGGGCAAGATCTATTTTTGATCACTGACATACAGGGTGTGTCCTACTTTTAAGGAGCTCTAACTGGAGAAGGAAATGGCAACCTACTCCAGAATTCTTGCCTGGAGAATTTCATAGACAGAGGAGCCTGGTGGGCTGCAGTCCATGGGGTCGCAAAGAATCAGACATGACTGAGTGACTAACTTTCATTTTTTCAATAAGTGGAAAACTATATTTACATAAGAAGTACATGAAATTGTGATGATTTACTTTGGCTAAATCATGTTGGCCCATTCAGTATAAAGTTCTCCTAATCTAGTTAATGGAATCTGATTATGGTTGGTGGGTATTTTAACAGAGCAAATCTTTCATCAGCTGTTATTTGAGCATCTACAACTAGGCAGTAGTAAACAAAAGTCTAAGTCAAGGTCTCTGCTGTCAGCCAAAGCACATGGAGCCTGCTCAGGGAGATGTGATCCATATACCCAAGTAGACAAATATTAAGCTATGAAAGAGCCCGTTGAGTACAGAACAACATAGCCATTGTTGTTTAGTCGCCAAGTCATGTCCCACTCTTTTGCAACCTCCATGGACTGTAGCCCACCAGGTTCCTCTGTCTATGGGATTTCCCAGGCAAGAATACCAGAGTGGGTTGCCATTTCCTCCTCCATGGGATCTTTCAAATCCAGGAATTGAACTCGAGTCTCGTGCATTGCACGTGGGCTGTTTACCATCTGAGCCACCAGGGAAGTAACATAGCCATTAACTCATGGAAATTCCAAGGTGGGAAAGTAGTTCACTTTGGAGGACAGAAGACAGAACAGTTCACATGAACTGGTTCAGTGGAACAAGCACAGCCCACTGTACTCTCAGGAGATATGGGCTGCTCCCACTGAAGGTTGGGCAAAGGTGAGGGGCAGGCAGAGGCTAGACAGAATCACAGGAGCGTGACATCAGCAGTCTGGCTGAGTAGCTGCTTTATGAAGCTGGCAAACCACCAATGTTATGCTTGAAAGTGGCTACAGGAAGATGACCGAGAAAGAACAAAGCAGGGCCGGTACATGTCAGGAAGGTCCAGGCTGAAGAGCTCCAGAGGTGAGAGGTTAGTGGGTGGTGCAGGAGGAAGGTCAAGGAGAGAAACACTTGAGACTGTATATCTGTAGGGAGAGAATGCTGGGATGGCATGACTTTACAGGGGCTCGACTTGTCTGTTTGTCTGATAGGCCCTCAGTCCTGCAGTCTTGGAGCCAACAGATAAAATACAACCACACTCTAAGTCATCTTAGAGTGTGATCCTTATAATAAAATCTGGAATATCTTTGGAAGGACATTGGGGAAACTAGTTGCATTAATTGCTTTCAGAGAGGAGCTCTGGGTAGAATAGGAAGAGAGAGGGGAGAGGTATACTTTTCACCGTATACCCTTTGAACTTTGAACCAGGTGTTAACTCCAAATCTTTTTTTTTTTTAATTAAAAGATAAAATCCATGTGTGTTGGAAAAAAAAAAGTGAAATAGGAAGAAAAGTTTCTAGAGTACAATCTTCACAGGATCCTCCATCAAAAAAAACAAATAAGCAGGGGCTTCCCTGGTGGTTCAATGGCTAAGACTCTGCACTCCCGATGCAAGGGGCCAGGGTCCAATCCCTGGTCAGAGAACTGGATTCCACATGCCGCCAACGGAAAGATCCTGCAGGCAGCAGGGAAGATCAAAGATCCCAACTAAGACCTGGCACGGCCAGAAAAAGACAGCAAACTCCGGACAATTTTAAACAGCCTTATTGAGGTGTAAAATTGACATACAATAAGCTGCACATATTTAAAGCGTACGATTTGGTATGTTTCAGTGTGCATTTACATCTGCAGAACTATCAGCATGAAAGATATTCATTACCTTTAGAGATTTCCTCCCTCGTGCCTTTTGATGTCCCTTTTTTACATCCCGCCCCATCTTTCTCCCATCTCCAGGCAACCAGAGCACTGATCTACTTTCTATTAGTTTGCATTTTCTAGAATTTTATATAAATGGACTCATATAGTATGTACTCTTTTTTTATTTTTTGGCTTATTTTCCTCAGGCAAAATTAATATTGAGATCAACCCTGTTGCTTGTATCGATAGCTTATTCATTAATAGTGATGGATTAGTATTCCTTTTTTCTTTTTTGGCTGTACCACGTGGCTTGTGGGATCTTAGTTCCCTGACCAGGGATTGAACCTGGGCCCTAGGCAGTGAGAGCATGTACTCCTAACCTCTAGAGACTGTCTGGGAAGTCCTGAGTAGTATTCCCTTTCATAGACACGCACCTGGGTAAAAATCTAGGCGCAGGATCATATGTTAAGTATTTTGAACTGAACAAGAAATGGCCAACGTTTTCCAAAGGGGCTGTACCATTTGGCACTTTCGAAAGCAAAGCATGAGCGTGTTTTTTGGTTGTTCTGTATCCTCCCAAGCTGGCAGAGTTTTTTTATTTTCATTTTTCAGTTTTATTGAGATGTAGATGACATACAGCATTATATGTTAAAGATATACACCGTAATGATTTGATTTTCATCCACCGTAAAGTGATTATCACAATAAGTTAAGTGACCATCTGTCATATCATATAGGTACAAAATTAAAGAAAGAGGAAAAGTGTTTTTCTTGTGATGAGAACTCAGGATTTACTCTTTTACTAACTTTCATAAATATCATACAGTGGTATTAATTATATTTATCATATATATTATATCCTGCTGGGACAGTCTTTTAAACCCTCAAGTTCCTATTATGTACATAGTAATATCTCAATGTGTTTTCAATTTGAATTTCCCCAGTGACTAATGATATTGAGCATCTTATTTGTTTTATTTGGCTTCACTGCTTGGCTTGCATAATCTTCATTCCCCAACCAGGGACTGAACTCAAGCCCTAGCAATGAACCACTGGACTGCCAGAGAATTCCCCTAGCATTATTTCATGTGTTTATTTACGATTTGTATATCTTCCTTGGTGAACTCTTTATGTATTTCACTCCCTTAACAAATTGTATTGTTTGTTTTTTATTATGTTTATTTACTTTTCATTGATTGATGATTGGTTTACAATGTTGGTTTGATTTTTGTCATACGTCAACATGAATTAGCCATAGGTGTACGTATGTCCCCTCCCTTTTGCACCTCCCTCCCACCTCCCACCCCATCCCGCCCCCTAGGTTATCACAGAGCCCCAGTTTGGGTTCCCTGAGTCATACGGCACATTCCCATTGGCTACCTATTCACATATGTTGGTGTAAACGCTTCCATGCTGCTCTGTCCATTCACCCCACCCCCACCCTCCTCCCCCTTGTCTATGTCTGTGTCTCCACGGGTGCCCTGCGAATAGGTTCATAGTACTATCTTTCTAGATTCCATATGTATGTGTTGATATATGACATAAAATGTTTCTAGTTTATTATTATTTAATGTTGAGAGTTCTTTATACATTCTTTATATAATTCATCCGTGATTTGCAGATACTCTGTCCCTGTTTGTGGCTCTTCATTTTCTTAACAGTTTCAAGGAGATATTTCTAATGTTGCGCAGTTAGGTTATGAACTGCTCCTTTTATGGCTCATGTTCTCTTCTCTCTGGCACTCTGCCCTGGTAACTCCAGCCACCTTGCCCTCCCTGGACTTCCTGGACTGCCAGCCCGTCTCCTCAGCTCAGGGAGACGGCAGCGTTCTGCCTAGGTTTCCTCTCTCAGTACTGAGGCTTGGAGACAGGATTGCAATCCAGGCAGTAAGCGGGGCTAACAGCAGTGCTTATCACATTTGTTTCTTGCGCTCAGGAATCATGGTCCTTTGTTAGCTGATGCCTGATGTCTTAAGTATCCTTGCATTTTTCTTGCCTTTTGTTTGTTTCAGGCAGGTGTGTAAATCTGGTTCCTCAGGCTCTATCTTGGCTGGGAAGCACAAGTTCCCTCACACTCTGCTTGAAAGTTTGATAGAATTCAACTTAAGATACATATTTATTTGGCTGCTCTAGGTCCTAGGTGTGGCACATTGGATCTTCGCCGTAGCATTTGGGATCTTTAGTTGTGGCGTATGGACTCTTAGTTGCAGCATGTGGGATCTAGTTCTCTGACCAGGGATCGAACTGGGGCCCCCTGTATTGGGAGTGTGTTGTCTTAGCCACTGGACCCCCAGGGAAGTCCCTGAACAGTTATCACTTAACTTGGAAAGCCTGAGTTGTAGGCACTCACCTAGCTATCATGGGATATTGGCAGAGTTAGATGAAGGCTCCCAGGAGATAGCAAAGAGACATATCTGCAGGTTGTAGTCTGACTGAGGCTTCCCTGGGAATTTACGAGAGCCTCACCTAGGCAACATCAGGAGTGAATCCTGGAGAAGACATGCTGTAGCACGGTGGGGGGATTGACAGGACAAGAGTAGGAGGCAAGTGTTAGACTTGTGGCAGTTATGTGGTTGGGGAGTACGGTGCTCCGTTTTAATCTGCTTCTCACCTTGGTCTAGCAGTAGGTCAAAGCAGACCGTATCTGTGGAGGAAGAAGTGAGTCCTCAGCTGATCTAGATGGCGTGGCGTAATGGGGGAGAGAGGAATTTTATCAATACCTGGTCCAGATAGGTCACGTCCAGATTATAAGCTAGGTCACAGATGTGATCCCTGAGTTAGGAAGATCCCCTGGAGGAGGAAAGGGCAACCCACTTCAATATTTTTGCCTGGAGAATCCCATGGACAGAGGAGCCTGGGAGGCTTCAGTCCATGGGGGTCATAAAGAGTCAGACAAGACTGAACGACTGAGCAGGAAAGCAGGTTCCCCTGGGTATTCAGTCCTCAGGCACAAAGGAAGGAGCCAGAGGAGGCAGATCCTGATGAAGCTATCCTGGAGTCTGTCTCTTGGGTTACGCTGCTCCAGTTCTGCCTGGTGGACGCAACAGCCTGCGATCTCCCTGAACCGTCCCCCTGAGGACTCTGTTTGCCCACCTTCTGCAATAGATCTCCTCTGTCCTCTGATTATGACTTCTTCTTCCTTGGTTTGCTCCCTTGCAGGATCCATTCTCCAACAGCTCCTTGAGAAAGCATTCATGGGAGGTAAACTCTTTGAGATTTTGCATGAAAGTTGTCTTCATTTTACCTTCTAGATACTTTGGCTAGGTGTAGAATTTGAAGTTGAAAATCATTTTTCCCTTAGTGTTTTGAAGATGTTGCTTCACTAACATGCTTTTTTTTTTTTCCCCTGGCCATGCCTGGCACATGGGATCGTAGTTCCCAAACCAGGCATTGAACTTGCATCCCCTGCCTTGAAAGCTCAGAGTCTTAATCACTGGACTGCCAGGGAAGCCCCTTCACTAACTTCTTGATTCCAGTGATGTTGTTGAGAAGCCTGAAACTACTGATTCCTGGTCCTTTGTATGTGACCTTCCCCCCTTGAAGCTTGTAGAATCTTCCTTTGACTTCTATGTCCTGGAATTTCACAATGATGAGACTCAGTATCTACTTCATCTATGGGTCTTGCTGCTTGATCACTCTTTTCCACCTGGAAATAGTGTTCTTCAACTTTGGAACATCTTGAATTATTTAGTTGATGATTCTTTCCAATTCATTACCTTTGTTTCCTTTTTCTGGAGTTTCTATTATTCAAATGATGAACCTACATGCTGCTGCTGCTGCCAAGTCACGTCAGTCGTGTCTGACTCTGTGCGACCTCATAGACGGCAGCCCACCAGGCTCCCCCTGTCCCTGGGATTCTCCAGGCAAGAACCCTGGAGTGGGCTGCCTACGTGAGTTATCCTCTAATTTTGTCTCCTAGTATCCATTTCTGTCCTTCGTACTTTGTTTTCTCTGAGTTTTCTCCAATTTTATTATTCTTTCTATTGAGTTTTCCATTTCTGTCACTATGTTTCTTTGAATTATTTCTTTATATGGCATCCTTTCCTTGTTTCATGGATCCAATATCATCTCTTTTCCTTTTGAAATACTAATGATGATTAAGAAATTTTATTTTTTAATATTCTTTCCCTTCATGGCCTGTTTTTCCTTCAAGTTACTTTTTTTTTTTTATTCCTCTTGGTTTTGGTCCTTATCTTTCATGTGAGAAACTTTTGTTAGTTGTTTGGCATTAACTATTTACTATTAACTATTACTCCTTATCAAGAGTAGAGTCTGAAAGGGTGACTGGAAGCTCTGACTGTAAGATTGGGTGTTATTGTATTTCAGCCAAGGTTTTCCTCAAGAAACAGCCCAAGACTTACACACAGGGGAGTGACGAAGTGACCCAAAGAAGCAGGAGTGGGGACGGTGGGAGGGAAAATGGCAGTGCACAGTATCAGTGTCGGACATGTGCCGCAGCGACCCGTGCTCTGTTTCACGGTATCTTCTGAGTCCCGTAGAATGAGTCTCAGCTGTTCAGTCAGGGGACCAAAGTCTTCGAAGGTATCCCCACAGGTATTATCTTCCCTAGCTTTCTGGCTTCACATTCCTCTGTGCTGATGCAGAGTGATTCTATTGACCCAGAGTCGTCAAAGCAGCTTTGAGACAGAAAGCAAATTCAGGGACGAGATAGGTCTAGATAGAGATATTATAGGGAACTGGCTCAGGTGATTATGCCGAGAAATCTCACGATGTGTCATTTGCAAACTGGAGGCCAGAACAACCAGCTGTGTAATTCTAGTCCAGGAACCGGGGGAGCCAATGGTGTAAGTTCCAGTCTAGAGTGTAGGACAAGACAAGTGAAAAAAAAAAAAAATTAGGCAGAGAGAGCAAATTCTCTTGTCTGCTTTTTTGTTCAAACTCTCAACAGATTGGATGAGGCCCAGTATCTGCTCTGCTTCCCTGGTGGCAGAGCAGTAAAGAATTCACCTTTCATGTAGGAGACGCTTGAGATGTGGGTTTGATCCCTGGGTGGGGAAGATCCCCTGAAGGAGGAAATGGCAACCGCTCCAGTATTCTTGCCTGGGAAATCCCAAGGACAGAGGAAACTGGAGGGCTACCATCTACAGGGTCACCAAGAGTCAGACACGACTGAGCATCCACGCAGTATCTGCTCAGTCTACCAGTTCAAATGGTAATCTCATCCAGGAGTATTAATTAATATCTGGGCATCTTGTGACTAGTCAAACTGACACAGGAAACTATCATATTTGCTTGGGAAGCTGTATGGAGCTTGATGGAACAGTGGCTGTGACTTTGGGTAAAATAACAGCTGAGGTCAAGAGGACTAGGAAGCAGTGCACAAAAGGTGTCTGATACATTGATCCTGAGCTTTACTGAAGGGTGACCTGGTTGGACCATTGTTAGGAGTTAGGAATGCCCCCTGTGGGCCTTCCTCATAGACCTATTAGATTCCTCAAAAAGAGTCTTCCAATCTCATACCCAAAGGTAAATGTCATGTTGCCAGCATTCTGAGAGCCAAATTGGGATTGTGGGTGTGCCCAGTCGTGTCTGAATCTTGGCAACACGATGGACTGTAGCCAACCAGGCTCCTCCGTCCATGAGATTTCCTGGGAAAGAATACTGGAGTGTGTTGCCATTTCCTTCTTCAGGGCATTGTCCCGATGCAGGGATCAAACCCCTCCGGCCTGGCAAGCGGATTCTTTACGACTGAGCCCTTGGGTCAAGACAACCGGAATTGTCTCACTTGCTAGCATCTGGCCTCCAGATCTCCTGATTTTCAGTGTGGTAGCTAGGCCCTCCGTGTGCCTAGCATCCTTCAGACTAGAGACTCTCTCTTCAGAATAATCTCCAATCTCCTGCTGGGATAGGATCTAACTGCTTCTCAAACTGCTGTCACTCAGCTCTCTTTATTTTACCCTTCCCTTTCCCACTAAGTCCCAGTGATCCCCAGTTCTGGTTTCTGAGCCTGCTGAGTGTAAGTTGGGCTGGATCTTAGCTTTCTCAGGCCTGCTTAATTTTAAGAAAACCCTCATTCATCTATTTTCCAGCTTTGGAAATTGCATTGCTCTCTTGTGTTCTTTCCCTGATGAGTTTATGGAAAGAAGGAAGGAAAGAAAGGGAAAAGAAAAGCCGTTTAATGCAGTTTGGGGATGGAGCAAAATTAGCTGCATGCATGCTGTCTGCCATGTTAGCTTGGAACTGGCTACACACGTCTCCTTCCTTTGTGTCCATCTGCTTTAATTTACATGTCACCTCCTCAGCGAGGTCTTCCCTGACCACTCAACCTGTGGTTAGGCCTTCCATCAACATACCTAACTGATGACTACTTGGTAGTTTCTTATGTACAGACTTCTGCCCCATTAGAATATACGCTCCATGAGAACAGGAACCCCAGTCTACGCAGCATCCTCAGCTTCTAAAATAGTACCTGGTGGGACTTCCCTGGTGGTCCAGTGGTTAAGAATCTGCCTTGTAATGCAGGGGACATAGGTTGGATTCCTGACTGGGGAACTAGGATCCCACATGATGCAGAGCAACCGGGCCTGCAGAAGCACAACGCAGCTATGGAGCCTGAGCCCTCAGAAGCCCCAGTGCCACAACTAGAGAAGGCATGCGCCACAGTGAGCATCCTGTGTGCTGCAGCTAAGACCTGGCACAACTAAATAAATGAACATTTTTTAAAAAAGGAATAATGTTTAAAAAAAAAAAATAGTACCTGGTACATGGAAGAAACAAGAACTGTGTTTGGAAACCTTTTGAGTATCCGAGTTTCAAGCCTGCATGTGATGTACCCTGGGAAAAAGAAAGACCGCCGTGTGTGAAGAAGGAGCAGGGTGTATCCAGAAATAAGAGAGGCTGCATGTAAGTCACGTGAGTGTGAGCAGCAAAAGAAACTGCAAAGAGCAGGAGCAGAGCTGTGGAATCTGGAAAAGCCTGTAGTTGAAAACTCTGCCTCTGACATCAAGGTCATCCTAGGTTTTGATTGAGCCTCTGTGATGATTTGGGCTGACCCTAAAAGGGAGACACCCCAGGAAGCGGTGGATGTGTGGGACAGGACACAAGGCGGGAAGCATGTCTGGCTGGCTCTTCTTTAATGGCCACCAGAGGAGAGGAGGGCAGAAACGGGAAACAGGCTCGCAGAGCTGCAGGCACGCAAGGGAGCAGCTCTGTCCTGCAGTGCGAGGCCACAGCCCATGGGGACCAGGAGCTGCTGCCCATCTTATGTGCCAGGGACCCTTATCATCAGCCAGGGACACTCCAGGGGCCGTTCACATCTCTGGAGGTCCTGAGTGTTGTGTGCCCTTTATTTCATTTAAAAAAAAACATCAAAAAAGGTACAGGTGTTTGGTGCAGCCAATGCAGATGACATATACACACATTTTTTAAAAAGATTTTTTGGATGTGGGCCATTTTCAAAGTCTTTATTGAATCTGTTACAGTATTGGTTCTGCTTTGTGTTTTAGTGCTTTGCCTGCGAGGCAAGGGGAATCACAGCTCCCAGACCAGGGAATGAACCCATACCCCTGCATTGGGAGGCGAAGTCTTAACCACTGGATGCCAGGGAAGTCCCCACAAAAACACTTTTTTAAGTTACCTTTCTAACAGTGGCAGCTTTTAGCCCAGGAGATCGAGTTCTTTCCCTTTTCTTTCTTCATTAAAAGGGTAATACCTTCACATGGTTCAAAATTCAAAAGTCACGAAAGGATATAGAGTACAAAATGCCCTTCCCACTTGATTCTCCACCTTCCTCTCAGGTCTCCTCAGAGGTGACCAGTGTAAACAGATCCTTGCATCCGTCCAGAAATATTCTCTGCCCACCCAAGTTTTTTTTTTTTTGACAAGATTAAATAGGAACAGATCTACTTAGAGCACACGGAGAGGCCTTTCCTCTGAGTAAGTCAGGGCTAAGGGCTGGGTTCTTCATTTTCACTGGTAAACAGAGACAGTAGTAATAGGAGCCTGCAGGGACTGGGGAGGGAGTGACCTCCTGTGGGTTCACTGGCAGATCACTTAGCACGAGAGGGACTGTGGTGGAAGTGGACTGTGGTTGGCCACGTGTCAAGTGCTCTTTTTAGGACAGAGCTAGTCTAGCTCCGGTGGGTTTTCTTGGTGTCTTAGTGGGAAAGATTGAGGGCAGGAGGAGAAGGGGACGGCAGAGGGTGAGATGGTTGGATGGCATCCCCGACTTGATGGACATGAGTTTGAGTGGACTCTGGGAGTTTGTGATGGACAGGGAGGCCTGGCATGCTGCAGTTCATGGGGTCGCAAAGAGTCGGACACGACTGAGTGACGGAACTGAACTGAATTAGTGACAGAGAATCAGCCTGCCAATGCTGGAGACACAGGTTCGATTCCTGGGTCGGAAGATCCCCTGGAGAAGGAAATGGCAACCCACTCCAGTATTTTTGCCTGGAAGAATCCCATGGACAGAGGAGCCTGGCAGGCTACAGTCCATGGGGTTGCGAAGGGTCGGACACAACTTAGCAACTAAACCATCATCATCAGTCTAGCTTTAAAGAGGATAGCTAAAGGCACAGTGTTGATATAGCAAAAGAAATCATGACTGTCATATGTGAGGTGATAGGGAAAACATTTCCATTGGGTAGATAAGGGCCTTCTCTGAAGAAGACGTTGTATGGAATGTAAACTTGGAAGAAGAAAGCTATAAGCCACCCAAGATGTATCTTCTTAAAAAGAAAGTCACTCCACAATTGAACCGTGAGGATCCACAATTGAACAAGGAGTAAAACAGGAGAGCTAGAGGGACTTCCCTGGTGCTCCAGTCGTTATGAATCTGCCTACCAACATAGGGTTCCAATCCTGCTTCTGGAAGATTCCACACGCCGTGGAGCAACTAAGGTGTGTGTGCATGCTAAGTCGCTTCAGTCGCGTCTGACTCTTTGCAAACCTATGGACTGTGGCCGACCAGGCTCCTCCGTTCATGGGATTCTCCAGGCAAGAATATGGGAGTGGGTTACCATGTCCTCCTCCAGGGTATCTTTACGACCCAGGGATTGAACCGGAGTCTCTTACGTCTCCTACACTGGCAAGCAACTAAAGCCCAGGTGCCACGACTACTTAAGCCCATGTGCCTAAAGTGGTGTTCACTGCAACAGGAGAAGTAACCACAATGAGAAGCTCTGAGCACTGCAACCGGAGAGTAGTTCCTGGTTGCTGCAACTACAGAAAGCCCACACATAGCAATGAAGACCCAGCACAGCCAAAAACAAAACAAACGAACAAAACCAGAACTAGAGAGCTAGAGTTCCCAGGTAGCATGCCAGGCGATTAATAGCAGTAGGGTGGAGGATGGGGACCAGGTCTGGGGATTAAGTTAAAATGGATCTGACATCTCCCAATTGGAGGGACGCCTGATTCTGAAGGTGCAACCCTTCAATGAAGTAGGGGAGAGAGCACCTGGCAAATCAGACAGTTCCCACAATGGGAGATCCAACTGAACCCATCTGGCAAGGGGGCAGTCTTGGCCAAAAGCTGGGAGAGGCAAAAGGGAATGGGTCTGGAGTCAGACTACTGGGCTCAATGCTGATTCTAATATTTCTTAGCAGTGTGGACCTGAGCAAGTTAAACTCCTTGCGTCTCAGTTTCCTAACAGAGATAATACACAGTGATAATAACAGCCTCTCATAGGGGTGCTGTGTGATCACCTAAATCAACCTCCAATGAGGGCTTAGAACAATGCCTGGTGCATAGCTTACTCAATGTTTTTCAGTCATACCTATTTTTAATAAGGACCTGTTCAGGCCAGTTTTGCTGGCAGAGAAGTACTCCGTGATGAACCAGGACAAGCAGAATCAAAGATGGATTTCAGGTAGGGCTAGGAGGGAAAAGGTTGGGAGATGAACAAAGAACACACAAGGACAAATCAGGAAGGAGGAAGACAAAAAGTTCAGGGTGGGGCTATTTTAGAGAACACAGCCTGCAGTAGGTCTACAATGTTCAAAGTTAGATTGTGTAAAGGAATATCTCTTGGAAATTAAATGGAGAAAAGCTGAATTTCAGTTAAAGAAGCATTCCTTTTGTGTTCACTTAGAGCTCCAATCACACTGTTAAGGAGAATGGCCAGTTTGCACAGAAGGAACCCTGAGATCTATATAAAGTTAGGAGATTTGAGTTCTAGCCCTAGTTCTGTCCTAAGTAGCTGATGTACTTAATGAACTAACAACTGTATTGTTTTGAAAAGAAGGGGCCAGACCTAGTTCCTAGGCCTCATGAATATTTCACATTTTCTGATTCTAATTCAAGAAAAGAACACAGGGTCTTAAGAGAATTTCAGAGTTGCCCACCTTTCCCCAAGACTCCTTCCCTCAAATAAATCCGTTAAGACTAAGAGCGGCTAGTGTTCCTTCCCTTTTTCCCAGGTTCCTTGCCAAAAGGAGCAAGACTTCTAAAATGCTGGCATTGGGAGAGAGCCACTACTTTTCCTTTTCCCATCCATTTCAGGAAAGTTTAGGTTTTCAGTTATTCCTCGGTCTGCCAAGAGTTGCTTCCGGATTTAAGTAGGAAGAAGTAAGGGGAGAGGGGGGCGGGGAAAGATTTACTTAAAGGAAGTGAAGCTTGTTTTGCCTGTGTTCTGGGAGAAGGTGGTTGGCAGGTAGACCGTGACTGTTCAGCTTCAAACTATCGCTTTAACAAACACTCCCTGAAGGGTGGAATCTGGTCCAGCCAGGATTAAGAGATACTGATTCACAAGGCCGAGGGACAATGTGCATAATAATACACTTTAATAAACGGTCAACAAGAAGCTTACAAACTCTCAAATAAGTGGCATCTCAATTAGGATGCTTGGCTAGGGGGATGTGCTGGTTGAAAAATCACTTGGCTCTAATTCTTTGACCTTTAGGGAACGCTGGGTTGTTTAGAAGACAAATCTTGAGTTCTACAGTTGAGGAGAAATGGCTGTTGCCCAAGGGCTATGAACCTGCATCTTGTTTGCCCGTCATCCTGTCAGTCATTTTCCTTTTTTTTTAAATTAAAAAAAAAAAGACAAAAATCTGAAGTCAAAAACACCGAATTCCAAGTTTTTTCCAAGGGCGAAGTCCCCATCTCTAGGACACTGTACTAATAATACTGGCCTAGCCTATTCCGCGCCTGGGACCCCCCCTAGCCTTCTCCGAGGGGTCCGCACTGCGGGGCGCAAACCAACAAACCAGCTCCAAACCAAATGTTCCATCGTCAGCCAATCGCTGGCTGGGACCCCTCAAGAAAACCCGAGACACCTACAGAAGGTGAGTGGCATTAAGGCCAGCCTATCCAAGGGGAGGCAGCTGAAGGGGTGGGGTCAGAATTAGCCAATAGTTTCCAAGTGGTTGTTGTTAGGCGGGAGGAAGACGCCTGCGAGCGTGCGTGAGGCCTCTCCCCGGGAAGGGGGTGGCAGGAAGCTCGAGGAGCCAATGGCCGCGACGGGCGGGCGGTGGCGCTCATGCGTACTGCTTACCTGGGGCTGCGGGCGGGAGGCGGGGAGAATGGGGGAGGGGAGCGGGCAGGAACGCGGCGGAGCTGCTGCCGCCGCCGCAGCAGCCGCCGCCGCAGCGAAGAGGCCATGTTGTGTGGTGTGTGGGGCGGGGGGGAGGAGGAGGAGGGAGTAGAGCCGAGAGAGGAGACGGGAGAGAGACACCACACACACACGGCACAAGATGGCCGGAGAGGCAGCAGCACCCCGAGCTGTCAGGCGTTCCGCCGCGGCCGCGGAGCCCGCCGGCCGGCGAGGACCTCCTCCCGGGCGGCCCGCAGACCCGCGGGAGCAAAGCGGCCGTGGCTGGGGGGCGAGGCGGGCCGCGCGCCGGGCTGGGAGCCCGCGGCAGAGGCGCCCGGGGCGGCCGGGCCCACGACGCGGAGAGCGTCGCTGCGGCAGCGGCCGCCGAGGCTCCCCGGGGCCCCGGCGGCCCGACCCGTACGGGCGGGAGGCTCGGGCGGGCGCCCTGGCGCGGGAGTCGGGTGCAGGCGACCAGGAGGGGTCGGCCGCGGCGTTCGGACCCGGTGAGTGGCTCCCCGGCTCCTTTTATTGTCCTTTGTCCTTGGGAGGAAAAGCAAAATGTCCTTGAGCGCGCGAGCAGGAGGGGGCGGCGGGCAGGGCCTCGCGGGCCGGCTCTCCCCCGGCGGCGCCGCTCGCTGGCTCTCCGGGCGGGAAGCGCCGCGGGGCCGGGGGCTGGGGGCGCGGGCCCCCGCTGCAGACCCCGCGGCGGGCGGGGGGCCTTCTCGCTGCCCGGACCGGCCCCGCGGGGAAAGGGGCGGCGGCGGCGACCGTGCGAGGAGAGCCCCCGTCTGTCCTGGTGAGTTATTTTGATATTTAGGGTAAGGAAAAAAGAATCCCCTTTTCATGTCCTTCCAACTGGGGAGTTTTTTTTTAACCCCTTTCCCGTGAGGTGGGAACACATCTTCGTGGTCGAATTTAAAAGAACAATGGAACCCTGACTACGTTACAACAAAAAATAAAAACTTGTGTTTTTTTTTTTCCTTTTGGGTGTTGGCTTTTAACTCTTTCCAAGCCGATTTTGAAAACGGCTGCAGTGTTACAGATGAAAAGGTAGTTGCTGCTTGTTCAACCCTTTATTGACGTTAAGGTTGTCTTTTTAAAAATGCAAGTTGGAGGAGTGCTTCTGGTATTTCAAAAATTAAGAAGCGAAGTTTACTATGTCGTCAGGGCTGATTAATGGAAATAGATTATAATTACGGTGCTAGACGATGACGTTTGATTAAGGTAGTTTATTTTACTGAGTAATTACGCCAAGATTGTTTGACATTCTGTTGTTTGAACAATGATTAAATCTACTGTTGGGGTACTTTTAAAAAGGTCATAAGGAGCCGTTATACCACACCTGAATGTTAGGAGATACTTGGGTCAGTTCCTAGACTTTTGAAAGTTTAAGTTCGTCGTTTGATTATTTTAAAAAATGATATATATCCTCACAAGCTGTGGTCGACAAAACTTTTGCAAAGGAATATTCAGACACCAAATCCCTTTGTGAAGTTACTTTCTCGTAGTGTAAATATTGAAGTAGGATTGCTCGGTAATGGGCGATGAAGAGGAGCCATATTTGTTGCATGCATAAAAATCCAGTTATGCTCAAAATGGAACAGTATTTTAATAGTGTATTATGTTGTTTTAAAAATTTGTAGAGTCCCCTGTACAATCTAGAAATTTGAAACATTGTCTGAGAGGGAATTTAAGTTTAGTGATTTGAAGAACAAACCACAAATGCACAAACCTTTGTGTATTTTAGAATATATTTGTCTTCGTCCTGCGGTAGGTCGTGTGTTGCTGTGGAGGTGAAGATCTACGTAAAAATAGTGTTGGGCAGATTTACGTAGTACTTGTAAAATCACAGGTACTGTTGTATTTTTTAATGTTTTTGAGGGTATTTTTGTTAGTGAAATTGTTTTATTTTCCGAATAGCATTCATATACTGCTACACGTTACATCAGTTGCGCATATCTTGATTTTACAGACTGTTGTTTTAACCGTTTTGGTTTTTCAAACCAACGTTTTTTGAAATTTTTGAACACTGCAAGTCGTTTTATATTAATATTCTGAATCTAGTTTTTCAGAATCCTCTAATTAGCAAAATGCAAAATAATTGCTAGTTGTTTAACCTCATAAGATCTTTTTACATGAGAAATGGGGGAAGGGAGACTGAAAATGTTAGAGACCTCAGTTTGAAATTGAATAAAGATCATAGATAGTACATGTTTTAGATTTGCTTTAAAGACAAAGCTAATATCCCACTTGGTGAGATCAAATAACTTGTGGTTTAAAAATTTAGAGTAACCAGTAGCCATTTTAACTTCACTTATTTCTCCTGGAGTTAATTTTTAATTGGTCGTTTCTTGTAAAAGGTGGTTCTAGATAGTAAAGAAAATTTAAGATTATTTCAATCTTTACAAATGGTAAACTTCTTTGTTTTTCTGTATTGGTTGGCATAAAAGAAAAATAAAAATGAAAACAAGGTCATAATCTTAAACCTTGCCAAAGATGAGAATTTTTTTTTTAATCTCAATGCCTTATCTATAATATTTATGTATGCACCCAAAAGATGAGGAAAACAAAGAGTGATAGATACTATGATAAATAACTGCAACCTTAAATGTACAGGTAGCATGTTGATAAGCCATCTTCTTGAATTTATCCAGTGATCATGTCTCTGGAATATTTTCTCATTGTTTCATCACACTGAAACTTTGGCCAAGAATTGTTCAAAAATCACAACACTGATATTATCTTTTCTTTTTTTTTAAGGTAACTTACAAGATTAAAATTAAATTTGGTTGACGATGATTCTGAACAAATACGCTGTTTTATTTGAGGTAAGAATGGGTAAATGTTACTACTTTGACATAAAAGTAAGCTTATTAGGTTTTTATTTTCTTTGTTAATTTATATTTTTGATACTGATTATGAGTAAGTATCTGAAATAATTTTACAGAATCTTTAAACCTTTTCATTGAGAAGTATTATGTGCATAGCTATTGTAACTTAATGTGCCTTTTGAATAGTTTAAAATATTGAAGGTCCTTTAAGCCTTTGTTTAATTTTGGGACCAAGAAAAAGACTGATTATACTTTGAGGAAAACCATAAACCAAAGATATGCTTTTTCTTTTTTGCTGCCTAATATACTGTGCAAACAGTTTTAATCTTTTAATATTAAATAAGTTCATTGGAAAATTCAATGTAGTTACTTTTCATATTAACATTTTAGGGGAGAATGTTTTAAAAATTAGAGTTTTGTGAGCATAGATTTTAGTTTTTGTTTCTTTCATGAAATAAGAACTTTAAAAACATGTATTCCTACTTGGCTTTTGGTGGTTCCATCAATGAATTGTTTAGAATATTGTTTTCTTCCCCCCCCCCCAAAAGGTATGCCATTTTGAAGACTGAGACCGTGGAATTTTATCCTTGAGGATAAATCTTTGTGATAGTCTCTGTTTTGTATAGCAGGTAAGTAAATGTTTTTACCCAACATATGAAGTCTTAATAGCTACCAACATTTGAATAGGAAAATATCAGTAAAGGTTGTCAATGTGACATAAATTGTAGACTTAGTCTCGAAAAAGGGATGAGAAAAAGCCCGTCAAATACATTTCCTTATATCAAAGCAGTTTTGTGCTAATGTTAAAACAGTTGGTACATGTAATTTATATCAGCTGTGAGACATTCAGTACTTTTCAATTAAATGGTGATTTAGATTTATGGTTAAATCAGAAGTTGAGTCATCATCTTTACAATCTGAAATGTACATTCTTCAGCCATTTTTTTGGTGATACAGATTATGTTTTAGAAATGGCGTAGAATTTTTGTATCTGCAGATCTTACAATTCTTAAAAGAACTGCATTTCAAAAATTAAGTAGACCCTTTCGTAGTCTAGTTATTATTTAGTGGATTTAAAATAGTCATTTTACCTATTTTTGTGAGTCTTTCTTCCCAAGCAGGTAGAAAAATAAGTTATTTTACAGGAAACTAAAATGATGTGACTATAGAGACTTGTTACCTATAGCTTAGTAAGTCTTTAGAGCTTGAAAGGAAGGATTAATTTAACGTGTATATGATATTTTGATATCCTAAAATTAGATACATGAATTAAAAAAATATGTACAGAGTTTTCAGGAATAATTTCTTACTCCTTAACACTGAATGTGGAGATTAATGTCAAGTGATGTTAGCAAGGGATTTACCAGAGGAAATATGGAATATAATGAGATACCTTGGGAAATATTAAGGATAGTCAAATAACCAATTAATTTATATAAGGACGGGTTTGCATTTTTTCTTATAATTCTTGTGGATAATTTATCGTTGGTGTTAGCTTATTCTGTTGATTCGAATAGATGATACAGGTAATATTTTTATTTCTTTTAGCTTAATTTTTGCTTTTTGGTCCTTTTGCAGTTTGGTCAAATCTGTGTTTATTACAATGTACGAAAGAAAGCAAATGTTAGACCTTTAACAGTAATGTTTTAAAGATGTCATATATGTAGAGTCAAGGCATCTTTCTACCCAAGCGTCTTTAATACAAATATCAAAGTTAGGGGTTCCTTCTTGTAAATGATAGGATGTTATTTTGGCATTCAGATGTGCTTGGACACTGTTGTAAAAATTGAAAATTGAGCTTCTTAAGACACAAATGTATGTGAAGTTTAGGGTAAGTTTAAGTAGAAGTTGGCAGTGACTAATAATAGACTACCAAAGTTGTAATTTGAATCCATAAAATTTAAAAAAAAAAGACTTTAAGATTAAAATGTTAAATGGAGGTTTTAATTTTTTTGTCTAGTATTAATCATTATAAAAATACTTTAAATGATATAGAAATTCCTAAATTAACATGGTGGAGTTCAGTTTTCCTTTTTATCACCAACAAAATGAAAGATTTTAATAAGTCACATTTTAAAAAGATCTGCATGTCCTTTGACCTTCGTAATAATACGGTCAGTGTTTTGAAATCTGCTGCTGAGCCAGGTTTGTAAAATTGGCCATATTTCTGGTAGACAAAAAGAATGAATACGTGAGAGCAAATAAAACCAAAGATTCCATTCTTTTAAGTTACTATATTTCATCAAAAATTTTTTTAGTTTATTACTATTTTCTGTTTGAGTCAAAGTTACAAATACTTAAATATTTGTTTTATTTTAACATTTTGAATTCTTGAATCAAAATAACCTGATCAGGTTTGAGATTGAATTCCATTGTGTTTATCATTGTGGCAACAACTGTTTAAAAAATTCCCTGGTGTTCCACAGATAATGAAGGAAGCCATGCCCATAGTTAACAAAAGGCTTTCATGAACTACTGCATTATAATTAGAGGCTAGATGATATGAAATAGGTAATTTTGAATATAAATTTTCTTTCAAGCTTAGTTTACTATTGTTCACAGTTTCTTGATTATTTAAAAATTTGGACTGTGGACAACCAATTAAATTGCCTTGTTTACTCTGATTTTCTTCTTTGTTGAGAGGAAAAAAAGATAACTTGGGGATATCTCCATCTTCTCCATTAATGAGAGGTGTGTGAAAGAATGGAAAGAATAACTGATTCAGCAGAGAGGAGACTCAGCTTCTTATGTGAATTAGTTCTGTAATCTTGACATTTTATTCACTGTGGGCTTTAGTCTTCCTCATTTGTATAAAATATTTGGAGTTTTCCAGTCTCACACCAGTTTGCTCTTAAATTGTGCGGTAAAAATAATAGTGTGTCTAAGTCTCTTAAACTGGAGAGCAGTTTTTATAATTTTTGCATTGCAAATTGTAGATGTTATTTTGTGTTGAAGTTATTTGAATAACTTGAGACCTGGGCCAGTAGTATACTTGACTTTCCTAATTTTGATGGTGGTTTTGTCCCTAGATTGTGTCTGACTCTTTTCGACCCCATGGACTATAGCCTGCTAGGCTCCTCTGTTCATGAGGTTTCCCAGGCAAGAATTCTGGATCGGGTTGCCATTTCCTTCTCTAGGGGATCTTCCCGACCCAGGAACCTGCGTCTCCTGCATTGGCAAGAGGATTCTTGACCATTGAGCCACCAGGGAAGCTGTTTCTTAATTTTAGGGGTTCTAAACTATTAATAAATAGTATAAATGCAGACATAATGGAGAAGTGTCTTTAAAAAATAGAGATTTAGAATGCTACAATGAAAGCGTTTTGAATTTTTTCCTAATTATTTCATTAAATAATTTAAAGATTAATGTATTAAATGTAATATTTGCAGCTGACCATCATTATTATAAAGCTTACATGCTTGGCATAACCTATATAATTTCTCTGAATACAACTGTATTTCAGAGATAAATATTCTCTTTCTCAGCTACCTTTCCCTTCCAGGTTAAGTGGCTCAGCACACTTAATTGTCAAATTGACTGTTATTTCTGAATATAATTAACCATGACAATTTAAATTCAAGGATATTCTGAACTTTACAAATAAAAACTGTGATTTGAATGTTTATATAACTTCTAAGAAGCATGTTTACTCCAACAATTTGATTTATACATTGTGTGAAGCTGGATAATCCACTGTTTTGGAAAACAAGCCTTCTTTCTTTGAGTTATTTGAAATTGAATATTTCCCAAACAAGCAATTATATCCTTAATATATATTACAGAGTAGTCAAAATCATTTTAATTTAGGTTATCAAGCAAAATATTTTGCTTAACTTTAATGGTTTATGAGCTGTGAGAGTTCTTATGACTTGATGACTTTACCACTAGTACCTTATTTTTGTGAAAAATTTCTTACATTTGACAGTGTTCTCAAGTTTTATTCTTAAGATGTTAGATGGTTTTGAGGACTTCAAAAGATGACAATCAAATGTAAGGAAAGCACAGATGGCCTAGTGTTAATGTAAGACTACACTAAAGTCATCTTTGCGTTCTACTATAGAATGATCAGCAATCATAATATACCTTTAATTTCATATTAAATGAGGATCCTTGTTACTGCAACATATTAAAGATAGATAGGAATATGAGCAAAATTATCAAAGTTGGTAGTCTGCTTAAGGTGAACTTAGCTTGTGTTAGTGGCTCAGTTGTGTCTGACTCTGCAACCCCATGGACTGTAGACCGCCAGGCTACACCGTCTATGAAATTCTCCAGGCAAGAATACTGGTGTGGATTGCCATTCCCTTTTCCAGGGGATCTTTCCAACCCAGGGATCATTCCCAGGTCTCCGTGTAAAGGAAGGCTTTGTTAGGTTTTGGAAAGGAGATTGAGTGGTTGATTACATTAGTGTCAGTACTTTTTGTTTGTTGTGGTGCAAAGTGTGATCCAGCTTCTCATCTGAATTTCATGGAGTGAGCACTCTGAACCACATACTTGTACTGGTAGAGAGCTTTTCTTAAATAAGCTGAAGAGTTTTCCTCAGACATTTCTTTCATGGATATTCCCTTAAGTCATTCCTGCCCTGCTCAGGGACTAAATCAACTTATTTTACTTGATTGATTTAGGATTTATCTTTGTTCAGTAACTGCTGCCTTTATATACTGCTACTGCTAAGTCACTTCAGTCGTGTCTGACTCTGTGCGACCCCATAGACGGCAGCCCACCAGGCTCCCCCCATCCCTGGGATTCTCCAGGCAAGAACACTGGAGTGGGTTGCCATTTCCTTCTCCAATGCATGAAAGTGAAAAGTGAAAGTGAAGTCTCTCAGTTGTGTCCAACCCTCAGCGACCCCGTGGACTGCAGCTTTCGATTTTCCAAGCAAGAGTACTGGAGTGGGTGGGGTGCCATTGCCTTCTCCGGCCTTCTTTATATAAGGTCAGGTTAAATTTGGAAGCTTATAATGCTGTGTTTCTTGTTAATTGCTTCATTTTATTAACTTGTTAGGAGGAAATTTTAGCACCTTGATCTTAGAAAAATTTTTGAAGCAGATGTTTGCAATATTTCTTGGATATGAATAGTCAAAATGATTAGTGAGTTTTGGTAAAGTTATCAGGAACTTGCTTTATAATTTGAAAATTGGAAACCTTGGTCTTGGAAAACATTTAGGTAGTTTAGTTGTTGCTTAAATCTTAAACTTTATTTTACTTTCTAAAAATTCTTAAATTGGTACTTTTTCATAATTGAAGTTTTAAACAAAGCATTTTGGATAGTTCTTGCCATTGTTTTGATTATTATAATCATACTTTGGCACAGGAGTGACGGGAAAAAGTATATACCTGTATTCTCAAAAATTTACTCGAGATAGAGAAACATTGTCTTCCATGTTGGTGAAGTATTTCAGTCTAACCAGTGAAAAGTATGGGTATGGTATTCTTATCAAGCCGCATACTTTAGAGAGGGTTAGTGTTGATGCTGGGAAAAATTGAGGGCAAGAAGAGAAGGGGGTGACTGGATGAGATGGTTGGATGGTATTACCAACTCAGTGGACATGAGTTTGAGCAAACTCAGAGTGATGGTGATAGACAGAGAAGCCTGGCATGCTGCAGTTCATGGGTTCAGGGTCCAGCAAGACTTACTGATTGAACAAGTGCTGAGTAGGTCCATTTAACTAGTAGTAAAGAAAAGTTGGAAATTATGCTTAAGATTTCTATCCAAGAATAGTGTTGATTAAGGCTCATGATGGTATAGTAATACTGAAGACTGAGAAGCGTGGCCCTGCCAGGTTGGAAGTGGAAGTTTTCCTTTAGAAATGTTGAAAGCAGGTTAGATGAAGGACCAGAAGGTAAAGTACTTCTGTTGAGGAGTAAGGTTGGCTCTGTTAAACAGCTATTTTAACAACCATGACTGCCTGTTAGGGAGCCCAAATTTTTACCTAGGAAGTTCTTGGGGACTGAGACTTAACATGTGTTTTTATGGTAACATTCTACAGATGAAGTTCTGAGCATTCAGATTAAAGATTCTCTGGATTAGAACTTTTGATCTTTTGGAACTGTCTTTATAAATACATATCTGGTCATTGATTCTGATAAGATGTTGAAATTTCCAAATCTATTTTTGTGTTTCTGTACATAAAATTATATTCCTTTTGCTTTCTGCAGGAGTATGAATCCTGAAGCTGAATTACCTAAGGGGCCTCTACACCGAAGTGAAATAGATGTTGGTGGAAGCATTTAGTAAGTTTTTACTCAATTTACATGTTTAATCTGTTCTTTAAGTTTAAATATGACTTTGGAAATTTTAAGTAAATGAGTCTATAAAAACAGGGATTTAGTGAGGTTCAAAACAGTACAAAAATAAACCCATACGGTGAGATGTGTACCAGGTTTATTAAAATCTTACTACTTTACTCCAACCTTTTATTATTTTCTGCCTTTTTAACTTAGGTTCAGGCAAAGTTTAAATGGCAAGAAATCATATTTGAATATGCTTTTAATACTATACCTAGGACTTCTGATGGTCCAGTGGTGAAGACTGGGCTTCCACTGCAGCATGCAAGGGTTTGATGCCTGGTCAAGGAAATAAGAGGCCACATGCACAGTGCAGCCAAAATAAAACCTGCACCGTAGATCTAGGTGTTTGTAAATTGCCCTCTGTTTTTATGAATAAAATTTTATTAGAACACAGCTGTGCTGTTTCATTTACACATATTCTGTGTCTACTTTATTGAGAGCTACTGAGTAGAGAGTAGTTGTAGCTAATGGCCACAAACCACTGAATACTTTAAGGAAACCTAGCTTATTCTGGATCCTTGTTTTTTGTCAGCTTTACATATATAGAACTCAGAAGCCCTTGAATTCTCTTGGTAATAGAGCATACTTTTTACTGGATTTCATTGTTACGAATTCAAATAAATGAAGTAATCATGAGCTTTCCTTAAACTTGAAAGCCCAACAAAAAGTTCTTTTTACACTGGGTTATTGCCTTGATAGTGTAGAAGGTTTGGTTACTACTATGGAATTTCTAACTCACCATCTGAGAAATAGTGGGGAAAGAGTGGTGGGACTGTATAAATGAATTTGGATGAATTCTCAAATGGATATGTTTATTTTTGACAAAACTTTTTAGTATGATAATTATTTAGTAATTGTTTTATTAAAAGGTTGTTGAATCACATTTGCATATCTAGATTCTATATGATAATCTGTTTCTCATTATTGTTTGAACCTCTATTATATAAATGGTGACTAGGACCTGTAAAATAGTGAAAATTTTTTTTTAATGGGGGGTGGTGAGGACAAAGATGAAAACTTACCTAATGTAGTATAATTTATTGACTTCATGCCTTCTATTTTAATTGCCTGGCACATAGTGGGTGCTCAGTAAATACTTGTTAATTTAATGTATATAGTTGCTGTTAAACATTTGTCAACTAGTGTTTTGAGTCTAAACTAAAAATGAAGGGAGATTCATTAAGTTTATAATGCTTTAAATAGTAACTTTTAGATATGCTTTGAATACTAAACTTTGACTCAGTAAAAGCTTAAAACTTACAAGAAACCACAACTTTCAATCTTTGATGAACATGTAGTCAACTTTTAAAGTAATAGGGATGATGGGGAAGATCTGATAATAAAACTTTTAATTTTCTTAGCCCTCATAGTTGAACAGCATAGTTAACACTGAACAACAGCTGGCTGCTTTTGTTTCTTGAATGTCCACCTTATTTAGGACCCAGACTTGTTAATGTATTTTAATCCTATTGAGGAGTCAAGCTGTTTTTGGTAATAAGACAGAATATGTGAATTCACTATTAAATATTTTCAAATTTAAAGGCTGTGCAAAGAAGATTGAAATTATGACATAAGTACCAAGAAGATTAATTATGTGATGATAATGATCAATTTCTCCTTCTTACTGTAATTTTGTACCAATTTGTCCTACTATTTTGCATTAAGTCTTTGAATTTTAACAAATTGTAGCATTTATTAGAACCACTTGTTTAAAAAATTGAGTCATTCATCATTTTCCTTGTGCTCTTCCATGTCCCCCACATGTTTTGTTACTTTTAAAATGGGGATTTGCTAAGAAGTAGAGGTAAGGAAATGGTTTATTTTAGGGGAACCTCTCTTAAAACACATCAGTAATGAATCACTTGCTTGCATTTCAACTAACAACTCATTTCACAGTATCCCAATGTTTTTTTAAACAAATCTACTGAATTAGAATTTAAAATTTTCTTGTTCAATATTATGTTTTTAATTTCTGGCTGTACAGTACTTGGGGATTTTAAGAGGCACCCCACTCCAGTACTCTTGCCTGGAGGATTCCATGGGTAGAGGAGCCTGGTGGGCTGCAGTCCATGGGGTCGCTAAGAGTTGGACATGACTGAGCGACTTCACTTTCACTTTTCACTTTCATGCATTGGAGAAGGAAATGGCAGCCCACTCCAGTGTTCTTACTTGGAGAATCCCAGGGATGGGGGAGCCTGGTGGGCTTCCATCTATGGGGTTGCACAGAGTTGGACACAACTGAAGCAGCTTAGCAGCAGTAGCAGCAGTACTACCTTCTCACCATAAAAGTTTGTCTAGAACTGACTTAGAACAAGCAATTTAAAACAAACAAAAAAAGGTGTAAGTGACCATGATTGTGGGAAAATTCTCTTACCTTTTCATAGTATTAGCTTGAAGCTAGTATGTTTGATGATGGAATTCTGGATCAAACCATCATCTCTTCAGTATGTTTGCAGTAATCCACAAATTGCTGAAAAGATATGGAGTAGTAGAGCTTTAATACTAAACCCTATTCAGTTTTCTGTACTGATGTTATTTTAATGCAACATTAGCATTGTGTTAGTCACTCAGTCATGTTGGACTCTTTGTGATCCAATGGACTGTAGCCCACCAGGCTCCTCTGTCCGTGAGATTCTCCAAGCCAGAATACCTAAGTGGGTTGCCATTTCCTTTTCCAAATGTGGCATTAAATTCTCTTTAAAGCAGAAATTGTTTTTGTCTTTTAAATAGTTGACCCCAGGACCCTATAGGTTTTACAGAGATACCATGACTGTTGGAATATAAATTGTTTGATTCATTAAGGTTAGTCTGTAGGTCCTCAGGTACTTTGGTTACTCTGGTATATTGGAGTAATAACTAATATTTATTGAGGTCTTTCTATATGCCAGGTAATGTAAAAGCTATAAATGTTAATCTTCACCACTACTGCTACATAAGGTAGGTACTACTGTTACTTCTGTTTTACAGATGAAGAACTGAATTTAGTTACCAATGAAATTTCCAGGCTCAACTCATGCATACCTTTTCACTTTTTTAACTTTACTTATTTTCAAATTTAATTTTTGTAAGAAATTGAAATTCCTTGAAATCCTTGACTATTCTTTTAAGTGCTCTGAATGCTTGACTTAGCTCTTTTGCTTATTAACAGAATGCTCACTCTCTGGGTTTTGATTGGCTTCATAGGAATGCAGATTGATCATGGCTTTTCTAGTACCAATCTTTTTCTTCATCCCACTCACCTCCCCCTCCCACCCTCCCCCGCTTTTTACCATCTTAAATATGATGATTGTATATTTTTTAATCTCTATTTTTGTCACACAAGATGATGCATTCTGTTATTTAATTTTGATATGATTTTAATATCATTTGGCTTCCTTGTGAATCTTTATGGTTTTAATTTTTTTAATAAGGCTTTAATATTTTACATAGTGTCAAGAATGGATTTTGCCTCTTGCCTTGTGGCAGGAGAGTATGAAGCACTGAGTTTGTCACTTAGCCCACTAGATTGAATAAATTGCACCTATTGCTATTGTAATGATTGTAACTTGATATCAATGCATTAATGTCACTGTTCATCATAATAGTATTTACATTCCAAACTTCATTTAGAGCTTGATCCTTCATTGTAACAGTTTGAGAAATTGGTTTATAATTAACTAATCAAGAGGAATGAAGGTTTTCATCTTTTTACTTTAATATAGAGATATATGTCCCTTAATTTTAAGGAATGAACAATTCAAGTGGAAGCTATTTTACTGATCTGGGAAATAAATGAGTTATTTTTAGTTTTCCTTTTAGGCTGGAGAGATATCGGCAAAAACATTTGGGAGAAATATCTTTCGTTTGGTGTTTATTGATATTGTGACACTCATTTTCAGTATCTGTTTAATGAGTGGTGATATCTCTTGGTTAATCATGTGATTTATTCAGTAGATTTTTGTACTGTATATAGTAGACAACAGCAACAATGAATCCTTACAGTTTTGGAATGAATGTATTAACTACCTAATGAGCAAAAAACGCCCTTGTATTTAATAAATTCCAAGTCAGTCATCCAGACTTTATTGCTATAAATTTAGTTTGAGAGCTGCAAAATGTATAGAGAAGATTAGAGTTAAAGCTTATTTTTCTAGCTGTGTTTGATCATGATGAATTCGGGCCATTTATTTAATGGTAAAATCCCCTGACTTCCCTTAATTCCTTTAGTTCAAATTATTTAAGCAATTATTTTTTTTTAATGAGGAATATTTGATGTTTTTGAAATGATAATTTTATTTTGTATTGAATTTGAAATCTGATACATCAAATAAGACAGGCAGACACTCTGCATTTGGATCATTTTGTTTTCTAGTGAATGTGTTTCCTGCATTCTCATGTATGTAGCTCAAGATTATCCGTGTCCATTTGTGTTACCTTTGCAAAATTAAGATCTGTTGCACCAGACAACTGCTATGATCCACTGCTTTGGTTTTTTTCCTTTTTTTAATTCTTTAAGATTCTTTTCCATATTTAGTTTTATTTGAAGAAGCTTGGAAAGTTTTCTGCATTGAGATTTAGAATCCATAGTGTTGCTGTACTTTAGCTTTCCAGAATTGTTGGATTTGAATTTTTGTTTCCATTTCTCATGTAGATAGTATAACAACATTTAACTATTGAAAATGTGACTCTTCACTGCCACATTTTTATGGTTACTCTGTATCTGTGACAGTAAAGGAATTTTGTTACTGGTGTGCTGTTTTTGCCATCCTTCTCTCAAGGAGAAGTTGTCTGTGCAGCACGTGCAACTTAATATAATACAATTTTAGAGTTTAAAGTTGTTACAAAATTATTAAAGCATTATGTATGGTAAGCTTATCTTCAAGGTGGGTAGATGTTGTCTGTTTGAAGGAATATGATTGTTGATATTCCAACAGCATTTTTTTTTTCTTTTAATGTTTCCATCAAGCACCCAGTCAGCTTGAAGAGTCTCAAATGGACCCTACCACTGAGAAATCAAGATGGCAGTCCACTATGGGGAATTGAGAAAAATGGATTAATACAAGAGTGCTGTGATATTATACAACCAAGACAGGGTTCTTTTAACATGGATTTCATGAAATGAATGAAGATATAGGTTTCTTAACAGCACAAATGGACAGTGAATTTCACTTTCTAGAGACTTTTTGTATCGTTAATATTTTTGACATTTGGAGAAAAAGATGGCACATTATTAACAGATGATAGTTTGTATGCCTGGAATTTTTTCAGTTTGATTTGTATGAGTATGACCTTGTGGAATGTTAACTTTAATAAAATTTCTAACACTTTAAAATTTCTCAGTTTGGGTTTTTTGTTTTTTTTTTTAAGCTCATGTTTCATTAAATACTCAGTGTCGCCTTAAATAACACTTTGACCTTTACATTTGCCCAGCAGTCAAGTGTACTGAATAAAGCTGGTAAAATGGAAATGGTGTGCTGGAAAATATTTCACTTGGTTGATTAAGATTTGTCTTTTTACAAAGTTGTGGAAATTTATTTGTGCCTTAAAAAATGGTTGTTCAGGTAAAATACTATTTTATATTTTCTTAAAGCATCTTGCTTAACCAGTGGGACAAGGATATTTGATTTGCTGTGAGACTTTAATGAACTTAAAAAAAAAATGCCTTTTGCTTCAAAATTCAGCATGAATGATAGAGTATTTTTCTGAATTAGTATGTTTTGATGGAAATGGTCCCTTTACCTATGCTTACTAAATATTATAAATAAAACATCTTGTAGAATATCTGAATATTTAAACTGAATCTTCCTTTTGGCTTAATGGTTAATATTAGGTGAAGAGGTATTGAATTTATAGGAAGGTCCTTAGGGTATTCTCAGAAGAACTTAACATTTTGGTGTCAATAATGTCTACAATAGATTTTATAAGATAAGGTTGCTTATACTATGTCATTGATAACTTTTGTTTGAATTCTGGGTGAATGCTGCAGTTTCATCCATCGATAATCACTTAAAATTATTTTCAGTTACTATCATGGGATGTGGCAGACTTGGATGAATGAGTTGTTGATTATATTTTCCCATTATATAGAGAACAAATGATAGTTCAGCTTTTGTTTTGGTGAGAAAATGTTAATCACACCATGTTTGTAATTAATGTCAAATACCAGGATACACAAGTCAGTGATCAATGGAAATGTTGTATTCATTCTCATTGGCTGATTTGAGTTGGTTGGTTTATATAGATCAAAAGTGGAATTTTGGATTTTGATTTTGGTACAAAATTATCTTTTGTAGAAAGTGTGGAATTGAGACTGGGTTTTGGTTATGGATTTTACATTTACCCGGGTGCAAATTATTGCTTTTGTTGAGTATAAATCTAAAGTTGGCTTCTCAGTGAGGGAAGGGTGTTGTTCTGGCAGATAACGTTGAATAGGAAAGTTGATTATTTTTGGATGTGTGAATGTTTTCTTGGGGTGCTTGTTGAGAAAGTTGAATAATTCGGTTTTGGCATTAGTGATTTTGTTTCTGTAGATGTCATGGTTTTGATATGTAGGAGAGTTTGCCCTGTGATATTACTTTGGTAACTTTTCCATCAGATATGACAGATTGTTACTAGTTTATCATTGTTGAAATGGGTATATACTTAGAATTTGATTTGGAATACAAGGGGATGGTTGAAATACATGTGTCGGTTTTGGAGGTGGAGTTTCTTGGGTTTGTTTTTTCATTGGTAGTTTCATGCTCTTGAATTTAATAACATTGTTTTTGCCTGAATCAGCATGGTATGAGAATTTTTGGGGTATGGTTTTGGCAAGGTTGTATAATGGGTTAAAGAATCTTGTGAAAATACAAAGAAAAGTTGAGATTTTTGAATAAAAACTAGTTGCATTAATTTTTGCCCTAATGCAACTGAACACTAGGGAGGCGCTCTTGTGCCCCTTCCTTTCAGACGGGATGGAAAATTCCCCCTTAAATTTATCCTGAGATAATTTTTAGGCTTCATAAGGAAGGCAAAACTTGAATTTTAATTTATGAAATTGAGGTTTGGCTTTTATTTAGAAACCATTTTACCATGGTGGGGGTAGTTTTTAAAAAGATTAGTACTTAAGCTGAGCTTTATATTCTCCTAAGAATTATCCCTTTTTCAAAATGGCTTGATAAAACACCACTTCCTGTCCAGAGAGGAAGTTATTTTAGCTCAAGGACTGAAATATTTAGCAGATCTTTAGACAAAAGGAACAAATTACATTTCTCTCTGGCTTAAAAAGGGTGTTTGAGCCAGAGGGGGTTAAGAAACCCTCCCCCCTCCGCCTGATGGGGTGGTCTGGAGGGGCAGGGAGGGGTGGGGGTAGGGGTCCTTAGGCTCCCTGGGATGGAGGATCTTTTTTTTTTTTTTTTGGTGGAGATGAAGGGGTGGGTCTATGGTACATCACCTGAGTTGTGGGGTAAATGTAGAGAGTGTCAATCAAAGGCAGAGCTCAGAGCTGGGAAGGAGGCTCTAGATGGCGGCTGTGCCTTAGAGAGAGCGCGCTCAGCTCCCTGCCTTCGCCTCACTTTACGCAACTTTCCCTAACTTTCGGGCAGCCTCAGGGGGCCCCCGCAGCCCCCTGCCTCTCCTAGTGACTTACTGGGGTCGATTCGAACCTTTTTTAGGGAGAAAAGCAGCTTTTGGGAGCTTTCTTTTCGTGCCTTGTTGGAAAGAAGCAGCCGTACTGAGAGCCCAGGTCGTTGTTTTTTCCAGCTTAGAAGCCATGGCGCACCTCCATTTTTGTGCGCTCTCCTAATGAGGTTTTTTTTCTTCCGGACCCGTTTCAGGATTAATTGTTGCTTTATTTTTTTGAACAGTTAACATATTTGAGGATTATATTATTTATTTTTTGCTTTTTAACGGAGAATTTCGTTTTTATTTTTAATTATTTGGGATCTGATATTTTTCTACTACTAGATAGGACTCTTGCTTTGGACCTACTACATGGATCAGGTAAGTTCACGATCATTAGTGGTAATTTAAAAGATTCACATGTTTAAGTTTGCTCTATTTTCTGTAAATATGTGAAATTCCTGGATGACGCAATAAGATACAGAGATTGTTATTTGTATCCAGTGTGTTACTTTGAGAAACTTTCCTTATTGATAGTGATGATTCCCTCTGTTCGGTTTATCATGTTTTTTCTTTTTTAAAGGAAAAAATAGAAATACTTTGTTTTTTGGTGCTTACCGCCGTTGTGTTATAACAATATCGTTACATAGTCAGGACTTTGTTCCTGATGATAAAGCCATCGATAGAAGCTGGGACCTTACCTTTCTTTCAACTTTTGACAGTAAATACCTGGGCACAGGACTTCAAAGCAAACACAGATTCCCCCTCCCCCTTAATATTTAAGACTTAAAAGATGATGAGAAATAAGGACAAAAGCCAAGAGGAGGACAGTTCGCTACACAGCAATGCATCGAGGTATGAGCTATCAACTTTCTTCCTTTTTTCTTTTTTTTGGGGAAACCTCAGCTTACATTGTTTACCTTGACAGACAAGGATAGCTGTCTGTTTTATTTTAAGTATTTTACTAATTTGAGTTCGTTTTTTAAAGCGTGACCTTGAGATTGCTAATATGCCACACCCTAATTTTTTGGTAGCAATTTATGAAAGTTAAGTTGTGACTTAAGGCCTCTTACAGCAGTCAAAAGGTAAGGTACCTTTATTCAAGGGGGCCTTTCCTGCAAACCACAGGTTTTTTGACAGTAAATTTCAGTTTTTAGGTTTTCGTGCTGTGGGAAAATGACCTTGTCGGTTTAGCCATTGCTGCATTGCACCATTTTACATACAAGGCAAATTTTTTCTTTGAAGAATCTAGGATACCCAAACTAGTAACTGAAGGCCATAGAGGAGCCTTGTGGTAGTAAATTATAGTAAATAGACATTTGAGAAAGTTATATGAATGAAAAAATGTACATTTTAAAATGAAATTGCAAAAAGGACCCTTTGACTGATGCCTCTCAGTTTATATTTTTATTTGACTCTGTGTTTCTTTTGATACTGTTGACATTTTAGGAAATTTTGATAAGATTTAATCAAAACCTTTACTCTCGATGGTTACAGTTCCTGCATTTATGAAATCAAACCTGTGATCACAGAAATCTTGGAGCACGATTAATATGCTTCTGTTTTGTGTGTGTTACTGTGATTCTAATTGTTTATTTTATATTTAAAATACTTTAAGGTTTGCATTTGTATGCTTATATTTAGACAATTTTCTCTGGTTGGTAGATGTAGTATTTTATTCTCGAATTTTAGTTGTAGCTGCTTTAAATTTATTGATTTATTTCTACAGAGTCGTCTGGAATGCTTTATCTTCTGAAGCTTACAAATGTTACTGTTTGTTCAAATCATGATTTGTTTCACATTTGTTGGAGTTCACCATATTAGTGACTAAGTAATAAAGCCTCTAAGATATTTTGTTGTACGAAAATCTTCTAAGATGTTTTGTTGTATCATCTGTATATTAATTTTCTAAAATATGTATGAATACATTTCTTGATGTGTGTTCTATGAACTGTCACATTACAGATTTTAAATTAATGCATTTAACAATCTGATTGGTTTATATGAATTTTTTCCCTCCCCAGTTTGCTTTTACTTTTATAATTTTTTATAAACAATATATATTACTAGGTGAGTGATTTGAAAGTTTTGAACATGGTTTATTTCTAATGTTGAATTCTTATTTGTGTTATAAGACTTAAAATATTTTCACCCTTGCTTTGAAAAATACCTTTCCAAATTCTTTTGCAAATTGAATTGTCACACAGTTTGGATTGCTGTCTTTGAAATTGAATTACCCGTGTAATTATCTAGGCAAGATTTAGGACAGAAAACTACTGATTCTAAACTGATTTTTCTGAAAAGTGATGGTGACTTGAAGACATAGGAATCCCCAGGAATCTTTGACAAATTATTAAAGATTCAATACCTAAAATTGGTACTCCCTTGAGTGTATGATTTGCATATCTCACATGGGTTTTGGCTTTCTCATGCAAGGTTTGTGGTTAACGTCATTGATCAGACTCTGCTTTCTAATTTAAAAAAATTAAGTGGTTTAGTTATTCTTTGAATAATTTACTCTGACCTGGCAAATGACATGCAGGTTGCCATGTATTTTTCTTCTGGTTATGGGGTTGCAGCTTAACTAGTAGCATGCACTGTACTTTTGAATGTTTTGTCAAGTATATTTTAATTCATACACCTGATGAGTGTCAAATATTTGAGACACCTTGAAAAGAAGATGGAGTTTTAAATTACTGCTCCCCCTAAATTGCATACTAATACATGTACATAATTATGACATCACTTCCTTTAAAAACTGTAAAGCCAAGAGAATGTTAGTGATGTTTTATTGTAGTAAATTTTTATTTTTAAGTGAGCTAAAACTGACTTACCATAGCTAGTACTTGGTTCCTTAATGCTTCAGAATTTCTCCATAAGGACCTAGTTTCAATGGCACAAAGTCTAGTGTTTGGGGAATATTAGAAAAATCACTTTTGCAGCCTGAGCCATCAGAGGAAGGGGGAGTTTGCAGGTCAAGTAAACTTTTTGGTCTGTGAAATTACTTTAGGACCTGGGAGAATTGAATGTGATCTGGTATTTTCCTGTTTTTGGAAATAATAGCAATACTTAATAGTCATTATGTAAGTTTGTTACTCTTTTGAAGTTAATGCTTAAGTATAATGTTACACTCTATATCATGGTTTTTGAAGGTTAAAAGTTCACTTTCAAAAATGTTTTGATTTGGTATCTAAGTTTTAAGTATTTGAAACAAAGTTTTAGGGATGAACAGAGAAATGAGGATCACACACTTCGTTCGCAGTGGGGGTGACTTCAGTAATACCAAATAATGGGAAGGGAAGGGAAAGTGAGTGCAAGTGTGCACACAAAGAGCTCTGTGTTCTAGGACGCTGCGTTTTGATTTTATCATAAAAGTTTATTAAAATTTATCTCCAAACCCTCTGCCTTTGAACCAGATTTACTTTGATAAGCTGAGCTGCGGGCAAAATCTGCTTTTTAAATCAGCCTTTTAGTTGTTACTCTTAAAAGGCTGGTGATGGTTAGAAATTGGCATAATGCAGTTGCTTGTGAACTGAAACAGGGAGTTTTTTAAGTGGCAGCCATTTTATGATGATGATAATTCTTAAGAGTCGGGATTTTTTTGAGAAGACTGAAACTAAAGCAAATTGAAACCCGAATTACCAAAACATCTGCCCTTCTCCCCCCTTTTCGTTCTTTGGTACTGAAATAAAGGGCAGCTTGGTAGTTAGCGCAGGCAGCAGCTCTGAGTCCCTGGCATCTTGGTGCAGGTCCAGCTCAGTCACAAAATGGCTGTTCCTTTGTGCCGCAGCGCTGACAGACATACTGCATTGCACTGTGTACTCGCCAAACAGCAGGAAGTTGCCGTGCGGAGTTCAAAGGCCGGCCGGCGCCGGCGCCGACTGCTGATTGGCTGTGCGCGCGCCTGGCAACAGCGGGTCAACAGCGGCGGCCTTCGGGCAGGCTCCGCCCCGTGACGTCAGGTCCCTCGCCACAGGGAGGAGCGTACGCAATGACGTTAGGTTGCGTGCGCAGCCTGGGTCGTTCTTTTTCGCGGAACCAGCCGCCAGCTGAGGGGCACGGGGGGTGGGGAGGGGCAGGGACGCTGGCTGGGACTTTCCGGTGGGCGGCCTTTCCCGGCGACGTCCTCCGCCCTGTCCGTGGCTGTCTCCACCCTGCGGCGTGTGTTCTTTGCCCAACCCTAGGAATGGTTTTCCTGATTTAGAAGCGGCTTCTGCTTTTGTAGAAAGTGAAGGGCCTGCGTGTTTCACAATTTTCGTTTTCCTTTCTCATATCCTGGAGGGTTTTTTCCCCTCTTTTTTTGGTGTATGTTTCTTGTGAAATTAGTGAGTTTGTAACCATTGACCAAAAGCGTTTCACTGTTGAGATATTTTTATTTTAATGGAAAGTTGTTAATGGTGTTACAGCTGCTGTTTAACACATGGCTCATAAACAAAGGGAAGATTATTTGAACTTGTCCCCGTGCATTTTTACTTGGTACCAAACATTTTCTCAATTGACATTTGATGGAGAAAAACTCAGGTCAGTATGTGCAAAGTGATTTATTGTTAAGGGATAATTAGGAAATTGTAAAACTATTAGTCTACTAATATTAGGTTAAGAAACGAATATATCAATAGCCATTCATTACTATAAACAACTGTTAGGAGACAAGTCTTTGTAAGTGTTAGAGCACTTGCTAAAGAATAGTGACTCCCGGAGCATGTGCAATAGTGGAATTCCTTGGTAAAATCTTCTGGAAATTTTACCAGTCCTGGTAAACTTCTTAAAATATTACAATGATGCTCATGGTCTGCCTTGTTAGCAACCCTTGCAAGGATTTCTGGTTAAAAAAATAATCATAGCTTACCAACCATGACTATAGTTTGGTCACAAGTAATGAATTTAAGCACAGAGGAAAGACAGTATTGGTCTGTAGTCAATACTGTAATCGTACCCCGGTGTATAGTTTTTTTCCCAAGCTTTTGGGTGTGTTTTAACAGTAAGTGGAATATCAGATTGTTGGCAATAGTTAAGATTTTTTTTTATAGAATAAAATATGATTTCCACAGAGGTGGAACTCCTGAGTGCAGGTAGAAATGTTTATCTGGGCATATCGTGAATTTCTTCTGAATCAAGTTTGTAGAGTAAAATTTACTACATTATTAGTTGGTTTTGTAGGTTCGCATAGTCTTGGTTCTTCAGGAGGAATTGTTGAAACTTTCAGGTGAAATTGAGTTTTCAGTTTGTTTTATAAACTTGTTCATCAAATATTCTGTAAATGATACTTCAGTTATATGCTCAAATATATATGATGAAAATTTTAACAGCCTTAGGGACAAGTACTTAGAATTTGAAGATCATTAACATAACTGAACTGAACTGACTGAACATATTAGCAACTTAAGGTGAATATAAGGCAAGAAGAAAGGTTTGTTCTTCCTATATTTTGTGATTGAATTCTGGATACATTAAAATTTTGTTTGCTAAATGTCCTAAATTAAAAGAGAAGTAACACTGCAGTTGTGTTCTAGGATGTAAACTGCTCTGTAGTAGATATCATAGACATTACTGTGTGAATTAAAATGAATATTATGATATATCCTTAATCTCTGAACTGTGTGCATGCTACTTGGAGCCGATTAACTTACTGAAGAAGCGGAGTATTAGGTCTCTTCATTGCGCTTTCTATGGATTTTCCTCCTGTGTGCAGAATGTCATGAAATGGCAAGAAAAGTGCTGGTTAATCTTTTTTTTCTTTCTTTTAGATTCTTGTCTTGAAAACCTGCAGTTTCCATTTGATATTTGGCTTTTTGGAGTGTAACATCTTTAATAAAGGTTAAGCAATTGCAGGAAGGTGGGCAAACTATTTCATGAGGAACTTTAGTTATAAAAATTTTTAGCAAGTTTTTTGAGAGGTGAATCTGGAAGTTCAGTTGTATTTTACTCGACAGTATGTGAAACTCACAGATTTCATAATTGGTTGGGTTACTTACCTCCTTCCATATGCAGTTAAACCCCTGACAATTGTGAGACGCACCTCCTAAAACCACCTGTTTCTAGACTCCTGTCCTTTCACACATAAAATGTAGCATAGCCGGCTTGTTCCTGACGTAAATATTAAGTGACTCCTCTGTGTGACATCTGGTCATTTTATTCTGGATCAGAGCATCAATTTTTTAAGGGTTTTTTTTTTGGGGGGGGGGAGTCTTAAAACTTGGTTGGATTTCTTGAAGAGGTTTCCTTTAGGGAAGAAACAGTGTTTTGTTTTTTAATCACTCGAGAGTAATTTTGTACACAATTAAAAACAACTGTGTTGCTTTACTTATGCTGGTGTTTGTTACTATAGCTGACTACTTCCCTCCTGCATTTCAGCCTGACTGCACATTGAATTCGAGTTCATACCTCACCAAAACTGCCTGTTACTACCTCTTTGGAACTTGAGTGTTACTAGTATAAAGCCGAAACAACAAAAGTTGACACAGTTCAGTAAATGCCAGTGAGTGTCCTCTGTTTGTTATCAGTGATTTAGCAGTATTGGAGCAGGTATTTTATATTTGTTTTATAACTGGAGGTTTATACGTTTTAACTAGCTTCATTTAACTCCCTGTCCCCCGCCCCCCGACTCCTCACTCCCCTCCCCCTGAACCATTCCCAAACCCTGCCTCTGGCTCTCAAATCTCATCTCTATTTCTATCATTTACTTTATTTTTGAAATATAATTGACGTACAGCATTATGTTAAGATGCTTGGCTAAGGTCACCTTTTTTGTTATTTTAGTGATAACTTTGGAGAGACCCCACAGTTTAGGGGGGGTCTCCTCTTTATGAGGAGAATGTTGCAGAAGAGTGATGAGGCATCGCTGTAATGATAGTTGTGGTTTTATACCTATGTCAGTTCTGATGAGTCACTTTGTGATTTGTGGCGTCTTTAGCAGTCCTCCTCCGCCTGGCCTGGTGAGGGCTGGGTGCAGTGATGGCAGTAACTCAGCATTGAGGGTCTCCAGGGGGTGCTAGTGGTGAAGAGCCCGCCTGCCATGCAGGAGACAGGCGCAGGCTCCATCCCTGGGTGGGGAGGAGCCCCTGGAGGAGGGCATGGCAGCCCGCTCCAGTATGCTTGCCTGGAGAGTCCTCTGGACAGAGGGGCCTGGGGGGCTACAGTCCATAGGGCCACAAAGAGTCAGACACGACAGAGCACACAGACATGGTGCAGCCTTTACTTTAGTACAGACAACTCTTCTCAGTTTAGGCCAGTGAAGTACATTGCTGGAATTTTCCGATTTTTAAAGTGTGGATATGGGACCTCCCTGGCGGTTCCAGTTCGGCTGCTGGGGATGTGAGTTCAGCTTCTGTCAAGGAACTAAGATCCCACATGCCTTGCAGTGCAGCAAAAAAAAAAAAAAAAAAAGTGGATAATGACAGTCTTCATTGGGTTACAAAGATTAAATTATGTAATGCTTATAAAGTGCTTAGCAGAGACACTGTTAGGTTGAAAGTACTCAATAACTGCAAGCTACTAGTAACACTATTCTCATGTTTCATCTTTCCTTTTCAGTACTTTCTAAGTTCCTCTTTAAGAGCCAGGTTGCCCCTGAGGCTGGTGGCCAGGCCTCCCACAGGCGTCAGTTTAGGCCAGTTAGAGAGGTTAAGATGATTTTAGAAGATAAGATTTCTCTTAGTTAGTTGAAACTTTGGGTGTATTTTGTAGTTAATCCTGAGTTTTTTTTTTTTTTTTCTTTTTCCTGAGAAACCCAGCCTTCTGAAGGGAGCATGTGAGCCTCTCTGGACTAGACCAGCTCGTGTTGAGTCATAGTCCTCTTGGCAGTCACTCTGAGTAGAGGCCTTGTCTCCTCCTCCCTGGGCTGGTGTTCATTGCCCTGGTCTCCCCTCTGCCTTGTCTCCATCTCAGGCTCTGCCAGAGGGAATGATTCATACCAAGGTGCAGTGCTGTTTGGATATAAATGCCACTGCTATAATATTTACAACAAATACCGAATTGGCTGTAGGTTGCTTTTACTCGTCCGTCTTCCCCGTAGTGGCGTTTATTTAACTTACTGTAATGTGCAGTGTCCAGTTTATTCTGTTAGACCTGTAGTCTCATGATTTGCGTTTCGCGTTTCCACTGCTTCCTTCATTTCCTTTACTTTTGGTTTATGACTTTGTTGAGTTCTGTTTTGTTTGTTTGTTTGTTTGTTTCTACATCGGACCTTGGAGAGCTTCTAAAAATACCAATGTCCAGCCCAGCCCTTGTGATTCGGTTTTAAAAGCTTTCCATGTGTTTCAGATTTGCCTGTGTTTCCATACATTGACGTGTTTCCCCATGTGTTTCAAATCTTCCGATGGAGCACTTGTTATATTCTTTTCTAACCCTTCATCTCTCCATTGCCTGTCCTGGTTTCTCAGTTCCCTTTTTAGGGCAACTGGCAGTTGGTCTGGAAACAGTGGGGGATGGGGAGCTAATAAGGAGGTGTGGTGTATGGAAGAGGGAAAGTTTCAACGGCATGTCAGATCCTGCTGTAGCATACCTTTAAACTGTTTATAGTGTTGGGTTTTTTTCCCTTGTCCGCAGTTGCTTTAAACTCTAGCTCTGTCTCTTCCTTACTGTGATTGTCGTCTTAAACCCTCGTGTTCAGTTGCTCAGTTACGTCCTATCCTTGCAGCCCCATGGACTGCAGCACGCTAGGCTTCCCGGAGCTTGCCCATCGAGTCGGTGATGCCATCCAGCCGTCTCATCCTCTGTCGTCCTCTTCCCCTGCTATCAGTGTTTCTCAGCATCAGGGTGTTTTCCACTGAGTTGGCTCTTTGTATCAGATGGCCATAGTGTTGGAGCTTCAGCATCAGTCCTTTCAATGAATATGCAGGGTTGATTTCCTTTAGGATTGACTAGTTTGATCTCCTTGCAGCCCAAGGGACTCTCGAGACCCTTTTAGAGACCTCTAAAAGTTTGGATTCCATAATTGACTTTGAATGCAGTTACATTCCATTCAGAATTCCTTCCCTCCGCCAGCTGAGGAAAGGTAGCTTAGGGCTGGAGCAGTTGCCCTGGGTTGTCCTGTGAAGCAGTTATTTACGGTGATATTTGTCACCCATTGGTGGGTTGTGAATTGTAACCAGCATTAAAAATGGAATGAGAAAGTAGGATATAAAAATAAACCTCAAGGTATTGCATATATATGAGTTATTTCTCCGTCCAGCCATGGCTGGTAATCTTTCATTCTGGATTTTTATCTTGAAGGAAAATAACATGTGGTGAACATTTTATAAGAAAATACCGGAGTCGATTTACATTGAGGAGTTTCGAATGTGTATTTTGTTTAGCGTGAAGGTTCGTGTAGCAGGTTTGCCAGTGACCTCCTTCCGCTAGCTTTCCCAGGTCTGCCGTCCCCAGAGCTTGCCTTTGAACTTCTGTGGGTGGTCCTGCATCCTGCTGAGCTTTTTTATACTAAACATGTCATCCCTTTCCTTCAGTTGGGTTGTATACTTAGCTAGAGGGTTTGTAGTTACTTCTCAGATTCGTTTTTGCTGGCTCTGCTTACAGTGTTACACTTAGGTTAAATATCAAACCAATAGATCTGATTGTTGCGAGGCGCTTCATTGACTTGTGTTGATTTACTCTGGAGAGGTCCAGTGATTGCTAACGATAGTGGCTGCCGATAGCCTGCCGCTTGCTCTAAATGCTGGGTATGTGCTCATTTGAGCCGTCCGTCCTCCCATTCTGTCTGTGAGGTAGGTAAGATCGCCACTCCTCTGTTGTAGATGAGAAAACTGAGGCACAGGGGCGAGGAAAGGGTACACTTGGCTTCAGGTGCTGGCAGTTTGGCTCCAGGATGAATTATTGTAGATGGGTAAGCGGAAAGCCTGTAGGTGATTGAAAACGTAGAATAATTCTGTGTTCTGCTTACCTTAAACTTATTAAGAAACCAAAAGGTGAAAATCACCTTTTGATGACTGATGGTGTGACTGATGAAGAGACACATTGCTTTTCAAAAAGCCGTAAGGCCATACTTTTACGTGAAAGGAGTCGAGTTAAATTGTATCGTGATTGCCCTGGGGGTTAGTGGTGGGTGGGGAGAGGGAGCCCTGCTCTGGAACCTTGCCCTTGTCTGGGTTGACCTTCTCCAGCCACACGTGCTGCAGCCCACGGGGTCGCAAAGAGTTGGACACGACTGAGCGACTTCACTTGCATGCATTGGAGAAGGAAATGGCAACCCACTCCAGTGTTCTTGCCTGGAGAATCCCAGGGACAGAGGAGCCTGGTGGGCTGCCGTCTGTGGGGTCGCAAAGAGTTGGACACGACTGAAGCGACTTAGCAGCAGCAGCAGCCCCACGTGCACTTTGAATTTGGCCAGTTTGTAGACATAGAGCTTCTCATTTTTGTCTTTTGCTGTTGATAAGCTTAAGTTCCCACTGTAGGCTTTGCATCAGAATCACTTGTGAATTCAAAACACCAAGGCTCATACCTGATTGGATTTTGGGAGGGCAGGGAGGGAAAAGGAGGGGGGGGGGGATGAAAGGGAGGGGAGGGTGGGGAGGGGAGGAGAGGGAGGGGAGGGAGGGGTCAGCTAATCAGAATTGTGCTCCAGGTGTGGCCTTGGGAAGGCCAGGGGTGAAACAGCTGTTCTGTGCTAGAGAAGTAGTTCCTGATGGTGGGTGTCAAAAGTCCACCCCAGTGTACATTGTTCGACCTCCGCATGGAGGCAGCATATGGCTGGTAGGTGGTCCTTTAGAGGGAAGTGGGTGGTGGGTCAAATTCTTGCAGTGCTCCTTTACTCTTGGCTGATTAAAAGGTCTGTTCCCTCTGAATTTAGCTTTATATAGGCATTTAACTCCCCAAATCTACTTGATAAGAATCACCTGCATTGCTTGTTAAACATTCCCAGGCGTCTTGCCTGGAAGTTGTACCTCAGTCGTTCAGGGTTGTATGTGTGTTCAGTCACTTCAGTCTTGTCTGACTCTTTGTGACCCTGTGGACTCCTGGCCAGGCTTCCCTGTCCATGGCATTCTCCAGGCAAGAATACTGGAGTGAGTTGCCATGCCCTCCTCCAGGGGATCTTCCCCACCCAGGGATCGAACCCGTGTCTCTCTGTCTTCTGCATTGGCAGGCGGGTTCTCTACCACTAGCATCATCTGGGATGGTGCCCAGGAATCTGTGTTGACAACAGGCTCCCTTGATTTCTGCACGCAGGCAGGTTTGGGAAATAGGGGCTAATGGGATAGGATTTGGGGTCTGTTCTGTTTCTTTTTAGCTATTGAATTGACAGGACGCTCTGAGCTTGTTTCTTTGATAGAAGTTAGAATTAAATAATGCTTCAATAAGCTAGTTTTGAAATTAAGGACACCACCTCCCTGCACCCCTGCAAAACTTTGGCAGTGTCTGGAGGTGTTTTTGGTTGGGGTTGGACTGCGGTTGGCATCTAGTGGGTCGCAGCCAGGGATCCCGCTAAACATCCTACCATACATGAGATTGTCTTCTCCACCCCTCCCCAGTAGGGTTGTTTGGCCCAGAACAGTGATGGCGAGTGTGAGAAACCGGTCTAAAACAGTAAAGGTTTTGCCTCAAAAACTGTTGGCTGCTCTTACGAAAGTTGGGAGCCCTCACCTTTTCTGTGGACTAGTTCAGTGGCCTCACTCCCTGTGACAGTGTGGGCGTAAGTTAGCACGTTTACTACTGAGCTTAGCAGCCAGGACATTTGAATCTCCATTGAACTCTGGAGTTACTGTCTTATAAAAGTCTAAAACACAATTGCCTGAAAGTTATTAATAAGGAAAGAAGAGACTCCAAGGGCTGAAAGGAGCTCCTGGTCAAACAAGCTCGCCCAGCCTCAGGGTTTAAGTAGGGGTAAATACATCAGTTGATAGGGTGGGTTATGCCTTTGTTCAGTCACTAAGTCATGTCTGACTCTCTGCGACCCTGTGGACTACATAGCCCGCCAGGCTCCTGTGTCCATGGCATTTCCCAGGCAAGAATGCTGGAGTGGGTTGCCATTTCCTTCTCCAGGGATCTTGCTGACCCAGGGAATGAATCCTCGTCTCAGAGTTGGCAGGCGGAGCCACCAGAGAAACCCGTGGTGGTTTATAGGGCTAGTTTTACTTGCAACTGCCTTTCACTGCATGAAGGGTTGGTCTTCCGTGTTACGTGGGTAGAAAGCTTGCCTTTTGTGTCGTCCTTAGGGGATTATCAGATCTGGATTGGGATAGGTGTTTGTGAAATGGGCATTCAGTTTGTGCCTTACCCGGGCTGCTTATTATAGTTCACTTTTCCCTGGTGACTTGCTTGCCTGGGTCCCACGTGTTTCATGCTGCTTTGACCTGCTGAGGGCCGCGCCAGTGTTTCCTGGTTACTGGGCAGCAGAAGCAGCGTGATAGAGACGGAGATGCCTTCTGCCTGGCACCAGCGGATAGTCCTAGAAGCGCGGCCATGAAAGGCAGATCCCCCCGCCCCGGACCCTTCATAATTTTGGAAGCAAGAGGTGGTTACTGATAGGACTTAACCTTTTATCTTCTGAAACTATACACGGTGTTTTGGTGTGCATTTTGTCTCATATGGGTATTGGGTTGGCTGAAAAGTTGATTTGGCTTTTCCCAAACCTGAACATACTTTTGAGCCAACCCAGTACCTTTTTCTGAAAAGAGAATCCTCGTGTTCCCAGTGTTATATTCTCAAAGAATTGCTGAATCTGAGGATGATCTGCGTCAGAATACTGATTAGTTCTGGAATGTTAGAAACACAGCTCTTTTTTTGAAAAGTTCAGGAAAGTTCAAAGAATGAAATTAAAGTTTTAAATAAGATAGATACAGTTAAAGTTCTGTTTACCCCTTTCCTCTTGTCACTCTCGTGAACTTGGCATATGAAAAACTTGGCATTTTAAAAATTATGATTCGTGCAATATATTTTGTGTTAAAAAATATAGCCTTGAAATTGTCATATTTTTATGGATGACACATCCTTAGTCTTAACTGCTGTAGTTAATTGCATAGTTATGATTGAGTGACTGAACTGATGACTTTCATATTTTATCTTTGCATTTTCACATATGAACATGTAAGTAAATTCCTTTTTTAAAATCTTGTGAGCAGATCTCTGAATATTTTTATACTTTTCCACCTCTTGCACACATTTGATGATTTGTTTAGGTTATATACCGACTGATCGAATCACATGATTCATACGCATATTTTTTAGCTCAACTGGATAACACAAAGTAGGTTTCCAAAGCTTCTGCTGATTACTCTTCCAGTAATCATATATGAGTACTATTTTCCCTACTTTCTCATCATCCTTTAACGTTACCAGACTTTCTGATTTCTGCAGAGCAGATCAGTGTAAATTTAATGTTGTAATTATACTTCCCAAGTTACTAATGAGGCCTAATTACCTTTTTTTAAAAATGTTTACTGGCTTCTGCAGTTTGTTTTTTTGTAATTGCATGTTCATTTCCTTTGCCCAGTTTTTTATTGGAATTTTCTTTGCTATGTAATTCTTCCTATGTTGTTTGTATAAATCCTTTGTTGTGTGTACATTGAAATTTCTCAGTCTCTTGTCTTTGAACTTGACTTAAAATATAAGCTTATTCTTCAGAATCATGGGACTTGAACCAGAGGTGGAGGACGTCTTAAAGATACGATTCAACGTATTAGAGGAACTGTATCTTATTACGAATAAGAAACTTGTGACTTAATGATCCTTGCCTTTCTATCCTCTTTATGACACAAAGTAGTGATTGAGAAGGACTTGTCTTGCACCGCCCTTGAAATGGTTCTGGCCTGGATCTCTTGCTGGGTGGTTTAATAATCTCTGACTGATTATATAACAGGGGCAGCAATGCCACTTAGAAGTTAGTACTGTGGGTTTTATAATTCAGATTGTGGGGATGGGGTTGACATAGACACATACTTGGGCGAGAACTCTTCTGTAAAATGAGGGTACGGATTAGTGGAGAATGCTAACCTGTGACACAGAAGTGCGAACCTGGGTCCTGCGCATCACAGGCAGGTGCTTTACCCTCTGAGCCACCGGGGAAGCCCCCGTACGTGCTAGTGATTTTATTATCGGTAGTGCATAGTCTGGAAGTAAGCTTTATGGGATTCCAGTGTAGATTGCTTTGTGTTTTTACTAGATTTTGCTTTCACCACCACCAGCCAGAAAAACAAGCTCTGCCATCGGCCATTTTGTAAGTTTAGGGAGAGAAACAGCCCAGCAGGCGCCGGAACGGCAGTTCTGGGGCCGACCTGCAGGCTTGCTCTTCAGTCGAGTGTCGCTGTGCTGCCCTCTTGTGGTCGTTTGCCAAAGTGGTGATTAAAAAGGGAACAGCTTGCTTTCACAAGCTGTTGTAAAGACACATTTAATCTCTGTTTTTGCCAGCTTGAAAGGGATTTTGAAGAGTTATCAAATCTTTTTTAGCAGTGAGTGACAGGAAGTGTTAAGCTTTTTTAAAAAGTATTTTTCTATTGGAGTCCAACAATTCCCAATTTTGACTTAAGTCCCCTTTGTTTATTTATACATTCTGTTTCCATTGTTGTGATTGTTCAATCAAAAATTACAAAACTTGTCTGCAACTTAGGTTTTGTGTAATTTTTAGGTAAACTTATTTTTCATGAGAATTCTGTATGTATGGTGGATAATAATTCTCAAATTCATTTTTCATTGCCTTATAGCTAGCTGTTAATGCCATTGGAACTCAGGTAATTTTATTACTTTAATTTAGGTGAAAGCTTAGTTAAAGGACTACTTACCCTCTAACTTGATTTGTCCTTTTTTCTAGCCTTGGGGACTTTGCACATCTCTTACTCTATAAACATTTCAGGCTACAGTTTAATATTGATAGTATTTTGTATTATCATTAGGCATTAATAGTGAATCTTCATAATATTTCAGGAAATTTCATGTCCTTTGAATTAATAATTAGGTCGTCAGTATCTTAAATGTGGAGATATTTGTCGTTTTTTCCTAAATATTCTTTTTCTAATTCAATATTTAGGAACTTGTCCTCCTAGGAGTAGTATGCAAATTAATTGAGGTATATCTTTATTAAGGCTTATTTTTAAAAACTCCTCCCCCCGAATATTATTTTATGTTGATTAAATCTGACTTGTTTCAGAAACGATTAAAAAAAAAAACCCTTGGTCTTACTCTCATTCATAACTCTAGTTCATTTTCTGTACGATTGGGGATTCTTACACCCCTTGCCTTGAATTTGACTCTCGGTTGAATTTATTATGAACAATTTGAAAGACTAAAAAGATTGATATGTAGTGAACGGCTATGACTCAACCACTCAGCCTCAGTCCTAAAACCTGTCCATATCATTTTCTGATTACATCTGCCTCCCTTTACTCCCAGAAGTAAATACAGTTGAAAATTCCTGTTTTCTCTTGGGTTTGACTTTCAGAGTTAACTGTTTTTGAGGGCTTCCTGTGTAGCTCAACTGGTAAGGAATCTGCCTGCAATGCAGGAGACCCCTGTTTGATTCCTAGGTCAGGAAGTTCCCCTGGAGAAGGCGTAGGCTACCGACTCCAGTATTCTTGGGGGTCCCTGGTGGCTCAGCTGGTAAAAAATGCACCTGCAGTTCGGGAGACCTGGTTTCAATCCCTGGGTTGGGAAGAACCCCTGGAGGAGGGCATGGTAACTCCTGGAGAATACATCTGCCTCCCTTAACCCCCAGAAGTAAATATGGTTGTAAATTTGATGTTTTCTCTTGGATTTGACTTTCAGAGTTAACTATTTTTATTTTTAAATTGCACAAGTAAGTCACGAAATCCACAAGGTACTTCAAATAACCCTCCCCATAGAGTAAACCAGTGTTAGCAGTTTGGTGATTAAAATGATTTTATGCACGTAGCTATGTACTGATAGAAACATGGATGTGTTTTTTACCTGAAGGGCGTTGTATGCCTGCTCACATTTCCAGAGGTCACTTTCCTACACAAACACAAACGCAGATGCACATGAGGCATATATTCAGAAACAAGTTTTTATAGTGAACGAGTTGAAAATCTAAATATTTTGCTCAGGAATACAGAGATATGGAAGTATATCAATGATATTTGTAGCTTATTCATTAAGAGAACAGTTTAAAAATAACCTAAATGTCCCTTTAATAAGGGAACAATTTAAACATGTTTTCATCCTATGAGGCCATTCAAAGAGAAGGAGGTATTCATGGACACAGGTATACGCTGATGTGGGAACTGGTATTGAATTGTCTCCATCACGTTGGCAGTGACATAGGTTGCCAGAGGGCGCAGGCCTGAGATTACCTAGGGTGGAGACCCAGGCCAGGAGGACCAGAGCTGGCATTTTCTAACTGGTTACTTGTTTCTTCTCGCTTCTTTCTTCTTGCTGAGCACCTTCTGAGTGGTCACAGGTGGAGAATAAGTGAGTTAAGATGTGTTAGTCACTTGGACTAGTTAACTTGACTGTGCCAAGGATCCAGGAGTCAGTCAGTGCAGTGGGGCCTTGTAGGTACTGAGTCACTGTTACAGGGTTCAGGGTGATCGGCTGAGTCTCTAGGACTTTGAACTCTTGTGGTGAAATAAACCATGAGCTTTTTAGAGCCACCCTTGAGGTGGAATTTCTGCCTCACTGCCCCCTAGCACTCTCATCCTCCGCATGAGGGTGGTAATGCCTAAAAGTGTTGTGCTGGTGAACGTATAAGCCAGACAGACACGTAAGGTGCTCAGCATCTGCTCCACTCTGGGACAGATGTGAAGTCGCTCTCCCCTTTTGCTCCCTTTCCCAAGGCAGACTCTGTCCTCCCTGTGTCCTCACTGCTTCCTCTTGTCGACTGAAGCCCCTCTGACTGTATTTTGCTTGCTGTGGGTCACACGGGATATTTGGGCAATGCCCCTTCCCTGTGTACTGTCCTGTTCATTCTGTGGACACGGCTGTCAAATGGTAGCACCTCGTTTCTGGTGTGGAAGGGAGTGGTGGTAGATAAAAAGCCTTGCTCTTTTTAAAATCCCTTTCTGGTTTTCCCGCCATGTGCCTTTTGTCTTCTGGTTGCTAGACCTGAGGTCCTTTGTGTTGGCATTACTGTAGGTTCTGGGTTGCTGCTTGCTTCCTCCTCTGCTCTGCCTCTCCTAAATGAATAGATAGGCTCTAAGCAGAAGAGCTGGGGGAGCTGTCCACCTTTTTTTTTTTTTCTTTTTTTCCCTGTAGAGTCCATCAGATTTAGGTCTCTTCTCTTTATAGTATCCTCATTCCTGCCGCCGTGCCCCTGGCTCTCTTTTTAGCATTGAAGAACATGCCTTCTGTTTTATTTTTTGGTGTGACTTCTGCTGTCATTTACCTGTTGCTGTTGTGCTTTCCTGAGGGGGGCTTGGAATGATGAAGTTGGGGCTGTGTGGGAGTCCAGTGGCAGTCTTTACTGGACTAGACTCTTTGTTTATCCTTTTCTTCTAAGTCTGCAGGTCTGGGATTCACCTGCAGGAAATTTCAGGGCAGGAGTTCTGGTTTGGGGTTACTGTGTATATGTTTTTAATTTGTGACTGTTTTTGAGAGCCATTGATTGGATAATTGCAACGATTGCATTTTTACTGTTTGAGTGACTCTGCCTTGGTTTTGTTTTGTTCTGTGTTGGTTGCTTTCTTTTTTGTTTGTTCCTTTTGATTTTGTCTTTGTCTTGAGGAGGGAGGGGCTGAATAATAAACAAATAAGTGGATTCAGACAGATGTACCTGGTTTCAAACCCTACCTGTGTCATCTTGGAGAATTATTTAACTACTTTTATTTTATTTTTCAGGCCATGCAACAAAGTCTTTTATTATGTATGGGTTTTAAAAATTATTTTTGCAATATCTCCATACACAGGCAAAAAAAAAATTGTTTAGCATATTGGAACTTGCAAACCTGATCACTGCATAGAGAAGGCAAAATCATCCCTATAGCACACTTAACCAGGAGGCCAGTTCATCTGCCAACCTCCAAGAACATGGAGATGAGCGTGACAGACTGGCCCCATCTGAACCTCCACTCACCAGCATTCGATAGCCCTTCTTCAGGCCCAGATCAGTAGCACATTTCTTGCCAACAGCCATCAAATGCGCAAGAAGACTTCGACCATCATCTGCTGCTGAAGTCTGGGATATATGTTTCTTTGGTATCACCAGAAAATGTGTAGGTGCTGAGGGGAAATGTCATGGAAGGCAATACACTGGTCATCCTCATAAATGATTTTGGCTGGAATTTCCTTGCGAATGATCTTCCCGAAGATGGTGTCACCTCCAGGCCGGGCGACCTGAGCCTTGGCGATCTCATCTGCCATCTCTGCCTCCCTCCTGTGCGGCCGGCCGGGGAGAAGGTCGGGAGGCAGGGAGGTTAACTACTATAAAGCTTCAGTTTTTCTTCGTCTGAATGAAGGACAAAATAATATCCCCCGTTTTATTTTACTTTTTCAAAGAGCTAATCTATATAAATTACGTGGCATATGGCATCATACGAATAAGTCAGGAAATGGTAGGTGTCAGGTGTCAGGAATGTTGAGAATGGCACTAGTAACATTATTTGCAAATAATATAAAAGTATGTTTGAAAATTTTGAACTTGTATTCCCAAATTCCTATCTACTGTCATATTAATGCTAGGATTTTTTTTTTAACCGATTTATGTGGCAGTTCTTAAATTTTTTTTAAATCTTTTTTTTTTTCTTTAATTAAGTCATTCAGCATCTGAAGAAGCTTCGGGTTCAGACTCAGGCAGCCAGTCGGAGAGTGAGCAGGGCAGCGATCCAGGAAGTGGCCATGGCAGTGAGTCAAATAGTAGTTCTGAATCTTCGGAGAGTCAGTCGGAGTCCGAGAGTGAATCGGCAGGTTCCAAGTCCCAGCCAGTCCTTCCAGAAGCCAAAGAGAAACCAGCCTCTAAGAAGGAACGGATAGCTGATGTGAAGAAGGTATCGGCCTTGCTGAACAGTACAAGTGTGCCGCGAGCCTGGACCAGAGAGCAGACCTCTGCGTTCCTGTGGGAAGCTCCTTAGTGTGTCTTGATAATGAAAATTCATCTGCAGCTGCCTTTTCTAGTAATACTCTCTCTCTGGATCTAAATGGGGACTGCTTTCTGCTCTACTAGTTAGACACAGGGCTAAGAGGAAAATATTAATAATTACATGAACCATCATCATCTAGGGCAGAGAGACATTTTTGTTGTTTTGATTTTTAGCATTAAAAAAAGATGGTTATATATATATATTTAGCACAATAGTGAGTAATACCAGAGAAAATCATTCACAGATGATTGTGAAATACAGTTGTAGTTTGATGGATGATTCCAGTCCAAGAATAAGGGGTGTTTTATTAAAGAATAGAAGGAGAAGTACTCCTCACAGAAAAGAAATTATCTTTACCTAGGCAATGTAGATATTCTTTGCCTAACAGAAGAATTTTTCCAGCAGAGAATGCAAAAAGGTAAAAAGTGAGTTGCATAGAATTTTCTCACTGATGTCCACACATTGGGATGCATTCCTTTGGGGAAAAATAATGACTTGGTCTAGGTAGTCCTGAGATGCGGCTGATCTTGTGAAATTCTAATTCGAGAGAATTAAGTTTAGAATCACTAAAAATATTTAAAGATTGCTTTTAGAAATTTAAAAATGTCTTATGCAGAAAGCTTCATGAGAAATCAGTTTTTCTTCTAAGATACAAATCTGTGTCTGCACACAAGAGACCTTCCCAGGAGCACAAACGATTTTAAATTGTCTGCAAGTTCCATAGACTAGCTTCAGCAATCCTGAAATTTAAAAAAAAAAGTGGCTTTTAACTGTTGGCAGAATTGAGATTAACTGTTATTTCAGTTTTTCTGTTCCCAGTATAGTCATCGCTTAAGGTTAAATGGCCCTGAAGGATTGGTGGGAGGTTGGGGAATGCTGGTAGTGTTGTAGTGTTAGGGACAGGGAAATGAAAACTGTCCTTACTAGCTAACTCATCACCAGAGAAGGGACTTTCAGACACTTGGGTTGTGCTGTGTTGCCTCTCAATATGTGGAGACCCTTCACAAGGGACATTTCAGGTGGTGACATTTCAGAGAGACCCTGTGTGTGGAAGGTACCACTTAGAGTATCTTCTCTGAGTGTCATTCAGCTCAGAAATTTGCCTGCAGAAGGCCTGTTTGGCCATCTTTTTCAACTTTATTCTGTACAGTGACGAGTTCCTTACTTGCAGAGAGTAAAGCAAGCTATAGAAACCACAGCTTGCACAGGGTGTTTAAAACTTTACTAAAGTCATGTTGACTGGGATTCTGGGAATCAACTGTAAGGCCAAATATATGTGTGTGTGTATAATATACATATGTATATGAGAGAGACAGGATTAAGATTGCATGTCACCATGGAAGTACAGGTTTAGGCAGAAATATTAAGGTGATCAATTTTAAGAAGTTAATAGATATTGGATGGATGTACTAGCCAGTTAGAATGATTAGGTCATGACTTTACAAAAAGAACGCTCTTTGTTTTCTGTTCACTCTTCTCTTTCAAATGGTAGCTTTTATTGGAGGGTTGAATTAGGTATCACTAGCCCTCAAAAGGGAGAAGGCACTGGCGACCCACTCCAGTACTCTTGCCTAGAAAATCCCATGGACTGCAGTCCATGAGGTAGCTAAGGGTCGGCCATGACTGAGCAACTTCACTTTCACTTTTCAGTTTCATGCATTGGAGAAGGAAATGGCAACCCACTCCAGTGTTCTTGCCTGGAGAATCCCAGGGACAGGGGAGCCTGGTGGGCTGCCATCTCTGGGGTCGCAGAGTTGGACAAGACTGAGCGACTTAGCAGCAGCAGCAGCACCCCTCAAAAGGACAGATGGGAACACGATGATTTTAGGATGTACACATGACAGTGTATGTTGTAATAAAGTCCCAACAGGTGAGCCTGAATGCCTAATATTTTAAAATGGTAGAACTAATTAATGTATTACCATTTAAAGAATTCACCCAGTTAACCACTAATTCCTGTGGAGCCACTTCATAGCTGTCAGGTTCAAGAAAGGGTGGATGTGGGTTGATTGGCAGGGCTGGAGCAAAGCTCTTGCTGCCTCCCTTTCTCTGCCCCATTGGTTCGAGTTGTGGACATTCGCTGCCTTTTTTGCCTTTATTTCCTGCCACTGGATTGTTACTAATTCTTGGTTGGATCTTTTGTCCTCTGACTCATACTATTCTAAGGTTAAGGATTCTTCCCTTTTGTAAACTGAGGACACTGAGCTACATGGTTATATGGCTTCTCGTTCTGAAATGCCTGTTCCTAGAACACCATGCTTGTTACCTTTGGAGGGGTTGTTTTTCTTTGGCTTTCCTGGGGTATATATTTTTTTAAGGTACTGTTGATTATGTCCTCCCTTGACTTTGTGACATATTGTGTTCCTGAATCGTCTTTCATCATTTTTGTCTTTTTAGGGGTCCAGTTTCCACACATTTCATGATGAGCCACAGCCCGAGGCTTCTCTTGCCTCACTCCAAATATTTTCATGACATTAGCTGCCTCCCGTATTTCAGTGGCAAATCCAGCCTTCTGATCTTGGCTTTCAAGCATCTCTTCTAAATGTTTAACTCTGTTGTGCATCTTCACTTCAGTGTTCCACAGTCTTTTAAATTCATTTTGCCTACAGGTGATTGATTTCATTAAAAGTACACACGACATGGGCTTCCCTCATAGCTCAGTTGGTAAAGAATCCTCCTGCGATGCAGGAGACCGCGGTTTGATTCCTGGGTTGGGAAGATCCCCTGGAGAAGGGAAAGGCTACCCACTCCAGTGTTCTGGCCTGCAGAATCCCATGGACTGTATATATAGTCCAGGGGGTCGCAGACAGTCGGACACGACTGAATGACTTTCACTTCACTTCACTCGCACATAACATACTTATCAGCCGTTACCTGCTGGAAGAAGAGAGAGACTGGGGGTTAGACGAATCCTTAGAGGAATCCTTAGAGCAACGGGGAGAAAAGGGGGGGGGGCTTTTGTATTTTTCCTTTTGAGTTGTTAATTTGAGTTTTTTAAAGTGAAAGAAGGATTATTTGGGGAGATATACACTCCATAGAAAGAGTGTAGGCCATCTTGGAAGGCAGGAGAGGCCACAATCAGATCTTAAAGGCAAAGGGTTAAATACTGTTAGTGAAATGGAGTGTGCTGGAGCAAGGGTGCCAGTGGGTCTCATTCTGAGAACTCAAGCTGAATGTTCGAAATACTGAATTTTGACTGTTTCTGGCATCTTGCACATCCTGAGGAATTTTTAAATATATACAAGTAAACTGACTCGTACTTAACAGAAAGTTGTTGGTGGGGCTCTTTTTATTTTATTTGAGTTTCTCAGATGAGTCTTATGCAGTCAAAGCTGAAATTGAAAGCGTTAGGGACTTAAAATTCATAAGTAAATATTTTTTAGTGGAAACAGTTGTTCTCTTATGTCTCCATAGTATTCAACTGTAAGTTTATATTTTGACATTGGATAAGCAACATACTTTCTAGTTTAATAGCCATGTAGTGAGGAAGAGACATTGTCACAACTTTAATGAGTTCTAGGGTAATATGCTTTATTCTTTTTAAAGATGGTCCTTTATTGTCTCATTAAACAAAACAACCCCTTTGATATTTAGTTATTGGAGTTCACTTAAATTGAAATATATGTTCCAATAATGTAAATAGTAAATGGGGGTCAAGAAAAAAAGATTCATATGTAGTCTGTTAATCTTACAGATGTGGGAAGAATATCCTGATGTTTATGGGGTTAGGCGGTCAAACCGAAGCAGACAAGAACCGTCACGATTTAATATTAAGGAGGAGGTAAGAAAAAACAATGTTTTAAGGGGATAAGATCACACTCCTTATCTTACCTCATCGTTTCTGACTCTGGTTTGTATTACCATGAACTTCAGGCGTGGGAGTTAAGTGACCAGAAAGCAAGTTTTTTAAACCTAGTACAGCCGGAAAAGCCACGTGTGGCTTTAAAAAAAAAAATGACCAGAAAGATCATGTCATAGTGTGTGCTTTAGTAGAGTATTGTATAAAACTGCTTTAGTAGAGTGTTATATAAAACTGCCCTTGAATTTTTGTCTGTTTCTCATATAGTGCAGTTGATTATTGCAAGAAGTTTACTGTTTAAAGTGTCGAGTTTGTAAATTCTAGATTTTGTTAACTGGGTCACTAAGCAGAGGTGACAGTCAGTGGAAGTCGTTTCAGATTTACTGCTGAGCAAGGGAGAGTGCTTAAGTAATTATTTTATTTTACCTAAACTTAAAATTTGGTTTCCAAGTTCATTTTTAATGTGCAATATAAAATGTTGAATGCCTATTTACTTTCTGATCAAACTTTCTGAGATTGAAAAGGTTGATTTTAAAAATTAGTGTATATATTGAATTTTGTTGTCTCTATAGAATCAGACCTTCCCTCAGTTTGTGTGAAGCTTTTGGGGAAAATCTCTGTTTTAACTCTGTGTTAGGTTTATAGACTACATTCTGAAGATGTGTTCTCTGGTCTCTCAGTGAAATGTCCCCTCTGCATTCTTTGGAGGACTTTGCTGTTGTTAACTATGTAGCATCCCACTGATAACAGTTAAATATTAGTAGCCAAAGGTTAATGAGTTTGGGGCAGTAAGTAGACTTTAAAAGTGTGGTTGGCCATAACACATGCGCAGCATGTATGGTGTTTTACTTTGAGTGACCTCTGAGCTGGTTAACCTTAGTTAGCTTTCTTTTCCCATGTTTGTTACAACGAAGCACATGGTGCGTATACCTTTTCCCTTTTGTATATAAATTAACACGTTGTTGGTAGGTCACAGGACCAACAGAAATTGGAATATTTTGCCGATTTGTTTACCATGTGGGGAAAAGACTTGTTCAAACGTCCGTGACTAATCGCTTGCTCTGCCGCTGTCAGCAAGAGTACAGCTGGCTCGCGATTGAACAAGCGCTTCATTGAGTCTGAAATGAAGCAGGTTCGTAGTCACCGCCTGTAAAGGCACACTAGACGTTGTGTGGCGTTTTCGTGCCAGACATTCTATATCAGGACCCAGTATGGTCGCCATTAGACATGGGTCTTTTAAAATGTGCGTTAGTTAAAATTAGGTAAAATGAAAAGTCCATTCCTAAGTGACAGCAGCCACATTTCAGGGGCTCAGCCACGTGTGGCTGCTGGCTGCTCAGTGGGCCACTGTAGATACGGGATGTTTCCTTCGTCACAAACTTTTATTAGACTATGTTCTTTCAGAAGTCAGGCTGAAAGAAATACTTCTTGGCGTTACAGGTAACTCAACAGTAAGAGACAAATTAATTTTCAAAACGAAAGAGTAAACAGCACCAAACAGAGGCTTAGGTGTCTCTCTGTCTGAAAGCTCGTATTGAGTAATGTTGCATTGAGTACATTGTGGAACCGGGGCTTGTGTTGTCCTGAGAACTGTGAACTAAAGTCTCTGATCTTTTCCCCCCTCACACCCTGAAGGCAAGTAGCGGGTCTGAGAGTGGGAGCCCAAAGAGAAGAGGCCAGAGGCAGCTGAAAAAACAGTAAGTCTCCCCTGGGGTGGTCCTCGCCTGGGGCGCTGGCGCGGGCGGCTGTCTGTGGGCCTGCCTGCCTTGTGTCTGCAGTGCGCCCTGGGCCCGGCGTCCGCTTCTGTCTCTTGCTGTCTTGACTTCCTGTCTCTCTGAGTCTGCTGCAACAGCAGTGGCTTTTGAAGTTTTTAGTTTTTCAAATGTTAAACGTTGGGCTGCTTTTCAGGGCACACCACCAGCTATTCCATCTGATTTGCCCTATCGGCCCCATTATTATTTTTTTTCTTAAAAATGTGCACAAATCTCAAACATAGAGGCATTTGGTGTTCTGTTGCAGTTAAGCAAGGAGCACATTTAGATGGGCTGTGTTTCCTGTTCGTTTGTGCTGGTGTGATAAAGTTAATACTGATTGGACACCATTTTAATAGGAAATACCTTATTGTGTCCGTGTGGTTTCACTGTTGGCAGTTCCTAAGCAAGAAACTTTTAATTCATAAGGTTAATGTGAAATTCCTTTATGATATGGATTATATATTTGTTATTATAAAACTTTAAAAATTCCACTTATGGTAAAAATTTTTTTGACTTATTTTTTTGAGAAATAGTTAAATCTTTATGGGGTGGAATGTATGAATCCCTTTGACAAACAAAATTCTACAGCCTGTCTTCTCAGAAAAATACTCAAAACCCTGCACACAAATTCAGGGGTTTCTCATGGTAAGCGGTTGTCCTTGGCTGTTGCTGAGAGTCCCAGTTATACCTTCTCTGTTTTAAAGTATTAGTAATCCTTAACTTGGGCTTCCCTAAAACCTCAGCTGGTAAAGAATCCGCCTGCAGTGCAGGAGACCCTAGTTCAATTCCTGGGTCAGGAAGATCCCCTGGAGAAGGGATAGGCGACCTGCTCCAGTATTCATGGGCTTCCCTGGGGGCTCAGACAGTGAAGAATCTGGAATCCACCTGCAATGTGGGAGACCTGGGTTTGAGCCCTGGGTTGGGAAGATCCCCTGGGGGAGGGCATGGCAACCCACTCCAGTATTTTGGCCTGGAGAGTTCCATGGACAGAGGAGCCTGTTGGGCTATACAATCCATTGGGTCGCAAAGAGTCAGACACGACTGAGTGACTAAGCACAGCATAATTCTTAAGTATTTGGCCTGAGGCACAGTAACGAGAGTCTTTAAATTTCCCCATCTCTAAAATAGGGTAATACTTACCCATCTCTAAAATAGGGTAATACTCTGGTAACTTAACACAGTTATTAGAAATTATGCTAAGAAAAGTCATAGTATTTAATTTTGCCCTTCCCAGAGGGCATACAATTTCCATTTGTGTTTTAAATATTTCATTAGAGTTGCAGAAATGATAACTGTAGGCAAGCTACTGCTTCATGGCAGCTCAGAAGGCTCTGGGCCTTCCCATCCCAGGGCCTGCTTAGGAGATCTCAGTTTCCCAGGCTAAAGGCTTGGGAGGCTCCACCCTCTGGCTACATTTTGCTGGTCCATTGGCGGGAATCTAAATGTACTGTACTTGAAAGCCTGAACTCCTAATTTTGGGGGGAGGGGGGGTGCCACTGTACATGTGGGATGTTAGTTCCCTGACCAGGGATTGAACCTGTCATCACTGGAGTGGGAGCGCAGAGTCTTGACCATTGAACCACCAGGGGAAGTCCCTGAACACCTCATTTATGTAGCTTTATTTGGGTGTGAGAATCCCTCCAGCTTTCAGCCCCTGTGTAATACATCGGACTTGCTATTTTGACTGATTTCTGTGTTTGCTTTTCCCTCTCCTTTCAGTCCTGAGAGCTCTCCAAAGTAGGCAACTCTCAGAGGCCCTTGTGACCGTTCTTTGCCGGAGTAGAACCTTTCCACTCCTTGTCAGGAACGGGGAGAGGGGGTGTCTTCTGTGAGGCTGCTTGTCTACTTCTGGGCTCTTCCTTAGGAACTTAGCGTAAGCGGAGGTTCTCCTCATGCCTGTTTGTCTGGGCGCTGGGCTGGCCTCACGCTGTGCCCTCCTCTGGGCAGCTGGAGGGCACTGGGGTTTGTGGAGAGCTCTTCTGAGTCAGTTTAGTTAGTATTAGTAACATGGATTAGGGGAGGTCCTGCAGCTGCTGAGACTCAGGTCATGAGAGACTGCACTGCCAGCCCCTCTGTGATCTCAGCAAGGACGACAACCTAGCGTGTGCGCACATGGGCTTCAGAACTGAGCGAGGTGCGCTCAGAGGAGTGGACATTGGAATATTAGCACAGGGCGGTGTTTTTCCAGAGCACTGCAGGTTGTCTCGCAGGTTTCAAAGCTTTTAAAGGAACCATTTTTTAAACTTTTTGGGGGGGGATTAATTTCAGAGTTGAAAAATTTTAAGGGTAAGAGCAGCACGAGGAATGCCTGTATGCTGAGATTCACCGCTGTGTACCGTTTTTGCCCCGTGTGCTTTATCATTGTGAGAGTTCTCTTTATATATATCTATGTATAACACAAGGCAATATTTTTTCTGAGCCATTTCAGACTAAGATTCATACAGCATGGTCTTTAACCGCTAAATACTAAGTGTGTATTTCCTAAGAATAAGGATATTCTCTTTTGTAAGCAAAATACAATGTTAAGGTAAACAGGTTTACCATCGCCACAATACCGCTGTCTAATTTGGACTCCAGTTTGGCCATTCAGCTCAACAGTCTCGTTTATAATTTTCCACCTGCAGTGCAGAGCCCAGTCTCAGGTCAAATGCTGTATCAGGTGTCAGCTCTCATTAGTCTGGGGCACCTTCACAGACTCTCCTTGCTTTTGTGACACTGACGCTTTGAGGACTACGGTCTTAGAAGGACTAACTCTGCTGGAGTCATGTGAGTTAGCGTTTTAAAAGCTTAGAGGAGGAAAACATTTTTTTAATTAACTGGTGATTCTTTATGGTCCAACTCTCACATCCATACATGATTACTGGAAAAACCATAGCTTTGACTCCGTGGACCTTTGTTGTCAGAGAGGTGTCTCTGCTTTTTAATACTCTGTCTAGGTTTGTCATAGCTTTTCTTCCAAAGAGCAAGCATCTTTTAATTTCATGGCTGCAGTCACTGTCCACAGTGATTTTGGAGCCCAAGAAAAAAAAAATCTGTCACTGCTTCCACCTTTTTCCCATCTATTTACCATGAAGTGATGGGACTGGATGCTATGATCTTGGCTTTTGAACGTTGAGTTTTAAGCCAGCTTTTTCACTCTCTTTTACCTTCATTAAGAAGCGCTTTAGTTCCTTTTTGCTTTCTGCCATTGGAGTGGTATCATCTGCATATCTGAGGTTGTTGATATTTCTCCCAGCAGTCTTGACTCCCGCTTGTGATTAATCCGGTCTGGCATTTCTCATGATGTACTCTGCAGAGAAGTTAAATAAGCAGGGTGACAACGTGTAACCAACATACTCCTTTCCCAAGTTTGAAGCAGTCCGTTGCTCCATGTCCAGTTCTCACTTGCTTCTTGACCTGCGTACAGGTTTCTCGGGAGGTAGGCAAGGCAGTCCTTATTCCTGCCGTCCTAAGGTGTGGAATGTCGGGTAGGATTTCTGCTGACTCATTGCAGTCCCAGTAGTGTTCAGCGCCACTGAACAGTGGCCCTAGAGCCCTCTCTTCCACCTGGAATTAGCATGATTTTGCCTGTAGGCATTTGTTCTCCTGAGGTTATAGCTGAGGTTATAGCTGTCTCTTCCTGCCCAGCGCTGTAAAGTGGCAGTCTGCCACAGTCCCGTGACATGGCAGAAGAGAGTCCTTGGTAGAGCAGACTCACCCTCTTCAGTGAGACTTGCTTCTGAGCACCATCCTCTTTGGGGAAATTGACTGAAAATCAGTGATGTTGAAGCAGTTGGTTCCCTGTTTTCCTTATCTGCCTTCTAAAGTGGAGGAGAAAGGAGTTCGCATCTTTGAGCTCTTAAAGACAGTTAATTAGGAAGACTCAGTGGCTCTTGGCCAAATTTTAGGCTTATTTTATTTTAAAATGGCTTTTGTTCATTCCTTTTATAGTTTAGATTTGATTTTTCCCAGTAAAGAAAAAAGGAATCCACGTTTTCCCAGTAAAGAAGGAAAACCATTCCTAGTTAACTTGCATTCTGACTTTTTCCTATCTATCTATATGGCCTTGAGGCCTCAGTGGTCAAATCTTGGTATTTTTTTCCCCCAGTTCCCAAAATTTTGACCAAAGTTCCATTGATTCCCATTTAGGGAATCCCACTGGTGGCTTCTTAGAACTGGATCTGGCAATTCAAGTCTCCTTTAAGATGAAAAATATTTTAATCATGATCTCATACTTGAGACTTTTCTTTGCAGCCCAGCTTGTAATGTATGGCTTAGTCAGGGAGTCTTCCTCATACAGTCTACATTATTTGAGAAGCCAGCAAACTCTAGGGTTGGACGTTGGTTTCAGCTGTTGGAGAGCCAGGGTTGGGGCAGTAATCTGTTAGTAATTGATTTTCACTTCACCTCTTATACAGAATTAACAGTACTGCTGGTCCTAACTTGTCCCCTCCCCCACCATTCTTGAAAATTAAAATGAAATTTAAAATAATCCACCGATTTCAGATACATATACACTCCTTTCAACCTTTTAAGCCTCTTAGCTGTTCAGCTCCTGGAATGGTCTCCAGTGGGTTCTGTTGAGAGTAGCAGAAATGTGGGTTTGACATATACCAAACAGCTTGTTCCCACTGGGCTTGATTTTCCCTCTCTATGGGAATAGGACTTTGGACCAGTTGGTTGGCTAAGTGTTTGTACCTTCTTATATTGGAAGATTCGAAGTCCTCTTGGTTATCTGTACGTCTACAGATCTGCAGTTTAACTGGAAAACTCTCAACATCCATTCTCTCAGTGTCTGCTGCCACTTTAGTCTCTAAAATTGTTGAAGTGGACCTCGTTAGCTACTCTAACAGTCTCAGGTCCTGGCAGAGTTATGGAAATTACGAATAACACTTGATTGTAGATCTTTCTCATCTCATCTGCTCTCCGTTAGGTCTTTTGTGCATGTTCTTTCAAGCTTGTTTCCTGTGAAACCACTGCTCTCCAGTTTGTGTAAGCTCCTTCTAAGGGGTAAATAAACTGTTCTAGTCTTGGCCAAGGAAGGCTAGATCCTTAGGTGCCAGTCTCCCCATTGCTGGAGACATCTTTTTTCCTCCTGGCCATCACCATCTATTCCTTGGATCCTTTAGAACACATTTATTTTATGAGGCTCTAGGAAAGGTGAATAAGGCAGGTGCCCAAAGTATGGTTTGGTTTAAAGAGGGAGGGATGGATATTAGGTGATAATCGCAGACCTTAATATTTTTCCAGTCACTGTCCATAAGCACCCTACCTGTCTGGCAGACTGATAGGATTCATTCTTTGTATCTTTATTTAACAAAGATGTATCCCCACTTGCCTGCCTTTGTGCCAGTAGAACTTGAGTAATGTATGTGGAAGAGCTCTGTGACCTTTTCATGGAAGGCTTGAGAACATTTTCTTTCCTGGTGTTTCTGCTGAATCAAGTGTAGGACTGTTTAGAAAGGTTCTTCCACTATTACTTTGACTTATTTTCCCATGAAGAATTTTGACTTGACTTTGGAATTTGACAGCAGTTGTCTTTAACATAACCTCATTTTCTGTACAGAGACCCAGAGGCACGTGGTAGTTGTTGTCTTTAGAGAGAAACCTTAAACCCAGGTTCTTGCCTGTTGAGTGTTTTGTTTCCCTGGATGTCTCATGACCAGTTGCTATCATGCGCGCTCCTTCCTTCTTCGCTGCAGGTGGGCAGTGAGCTGAGCTCCTGTGATTTCTTTTTTGGTCTTCAAGTAAACTTCAGAAATTGCTGGGGGAGAGCAGGGCATCTATAGGGTATGGCTCTCCCGCGTCATCTGTTATCTTGATGAGCAGAAGAACACCTACTGTATTTAGTGATTATTAACACTACTTCATTAGCTGGACAGGTTAATTAGTAGGTGGTAGGTTTATCATTAATAACATAATTTTAGGGATTGTTTAATCAACATATTCTGAAGATAGCTAGTGTAGTACTCAGAGAACTCTGTCAGTAGTATCAGCATCATCTGAATTGGGTAACATTCAGATTTTTAGGCCTCCCATTAGACCTCCTGAATCAAAAACTGGCTGTGGCCCAAAAGACTCTTTCAGCAAATCATTTATATAGTTTAGATCCATGCTAAAATTTGAAAACCTCTGATCTAGTATATATTATAGCTTCAGTCTGGTCAATGATAATAGTAAATAAAAATATAATATTAGAGAATTGGCAACATTTTTTTTTTCCAGAACAAATAGTTAAAAATACAGCCTTAGCTTCATCATTTATTTTGATACCAGATACAAAATAGGAATAGATATTGTACATCGCAGGAAGGAGCCCAACCAAAATTTGGAGCTGAAACAAATCTTTTAGCATAATATCTAAAATATACGCATTCTGCCTTTTTTGGCTCTTCTGCTTGAAATTGGTTTTGTCACATTCTTCAAGTGAAATGATCTTGAGGAACTCTTTTAGAAAAAAAAAAATTTTGCTTTGCTTTTGATCACAGAGAAAAATGGAAACGGGAGCTCTCAGAAGATGAACAGGAACAAGGCTCCAGTACAGAGAGTGAACCAGAACACACAGTGAAAGCCAGAAGACCTGTCCCCAGAAGGTGCAGTGTGTGCTTGAGCGTCTCTGCCTCTGGCTGAGCTTGGTCTGTGTTAGGTTGAGGACGATGGTGCAGTGCTGGCACGAGGGCCGCGGTTGACGAGCTGCAGTGTGTTGCGAATCTGGATTCCAAATGCCTGATTAACTTCTTGCTCGTCTGCATCGTTAGCAAGTAATTAGATGACCGAGCTGCTGTGGATTTTGTGTGTTTGCGCAGTACACAGCTAGAGAGTGAATCTTGGTGTTTCATATTCCACGTGGACTGGTTATGAGGAACAAATATATCTTCCACTTTTCAAAAAAGCTCTCTGTATTTGACCAGGGTACAGGTTCTTTTGGGGAGGACTAATTTTTCCTACGTTTAATTGGCTGATTGAAACATACTTTACTGTTTATTACCCTGTTCGTACGATCTATATGACATTAAGCAAAGAAGCTGTCCAGAGATGGAAGTAGGTGGAGGTGGGAGGAAACTGGTAATTTCTGATCAGACAGATGGCAGCAAAGGCACTGGTGATGCAGGGAGGAAGGCAGGAGGCAGCGAGGCCCAGGAAGACTTTCTCCTTGCAGTGTTAGGAGGGGCTGGCGCATGTTGTCTTTGGGCCAAATCCCACTCCCCCCACTATTTTTATGTGGCCTGTGAGCTCAATATAGCTTGTTTTTTTAAAAGTTTTTTGATGTGGACCGGTTTTAAAGTCTTTATTGAATTTGTTACAACATTGCTTCTGCTTTATGCTTTGGTATCTTTTGACCACTAGGCATGTGGGATCCTAGCTCCCTGACCAGGGTTCTGCATTGGAAGGCAAAGTCCAACCTGTGGACTACTGGAGAAGTCCCTCAGTATAGCTTCTGGTCAACATTTGTAGTTTTGTGATGTGGAACACTAAATTTGAATCCTAATTAAGTGAAATGCTCTCATCCCTTCAAAAAGAAATCTGTTTTTCTCGTTAGTAGATGTTGTATCACAAAAAATACACTTGATCATTATTATTTTATTTTGAAATTTTTCAGTAAAATATTTGTTGGAGTTTATTTTCTCTTGTTATGTACGTGCCTATGTGGTAGCCTCAGCTTTGCCTCTCGTCTGAGGAGTAAGAAATACATATCCCCTGGCCATTTACAGCAGAAATCCTTGTCTGTCCATGGCTTAGGATGCTGTCCCTGTCCCCTCCCCCTCCACCCCTGTAGGGAGATGGATGAGTATTGTCTCCTTCCATCTGAGTCTCATTGCTCAGCCCTGGAGCCCACTCCAGGCCTGTCTTCTAGATTTTGCCTATCTTTTATTGACTCTCTGGCCACCTGTCTGTGCAGTGTTGGTTACGGCAAGTGTGAGAGAAAGAGATGGCTGTGATTGTGAGTTTCCGTCACCGTCTTACTCCTCTCACCTTTTCGCTGCTGCTGGAGTACTTGATTTCCTTGTGAGAGCTCCTAGTCTGTAGCTTTCAGTCTAGGCTGCAGGGGAGGCGTGTCCGCAGAGGGCCGGCTCCTCAGCTGTGCCCGTGGTTTTGGCTGCAGGGGAGGTGCCGCCTGCAGAGGGCCGGCTCCTCAGCTGTGCCCGTGGTCTTGGCTGCAGGGGAGACGCCGCCTGCAGAGGGCCGGCTCCTCAGCTGTGCCCGTGGTTTTGGCTGCAGGGGAGGTGCCGCCTGCAGAGGGCCGGCTCCTCAGCTGTGCCCGTGGTCTTGGCTGCAGGGGAGACGCCGCCTGCAGAGGGCTGGCTCCTCAGCTGTGCCCGGGTCTGTGGCAGGGCACAGTCTCTCAGGTGGTCTCCAAGGTGTCTTTTGTACATAGAAGAAAAAATATGTGTAGTTATTTCTTGTCCTTTACTTCTTTATACAGATGATAACATTCCATGCATCTCCTGCGTTTTTCTTTCATTATCTCTCTCGGAAATCTTTCCTTACCAACGCGCAGAAAAACTCCTCCCTCCATTGTTTTTCATGGTCCCATGGTATTCTGTTTTCAGACCCTGATGCTGGGAAAGATTAAAGGCAAAAGGAGAATGGGATGACAGAGGATGAGATGGTTAGATAGCATCACTAATTTAAGGGACATGAATTTGAGCAAACTCCGGGAGATACTGGAAGACAGAGGAGCCTGGTATGCTGCAGTCCATGGGTTGCAGAAAAGTCAGATGTAACTTAGTGGCTGAACAACAATAACAAGGATTCTGTTTATTGAACTAGTTCCCATTTGATGACCGTTCAGTTTTTCTAATCTTTTGTTATTGCAAATAGCACAGTGAATAGTTACTGTGCCTGTATCAGTTTATATCTGTTTGTATCTTTTACTTATTCCCAGAAGTAAAATGGTTACATTAGTAACTTTGGTAGGTATTTCCAAATTGCCCAGAAGAGAGCTGCCCTCAGCAACAGGCTGTGTGTGTGTCGTTGTGCCAGGTGGTGCTGAGGAGCAGTGGAGGGTCGTTGCCCGAGAACCCACAGTGCGGTCCTCCCTTCATCCTTGCCAGGGATGGGTCCCAGGAGCCTTGTGTTAAATAGATGCCAGAATCTGCGGATGCTCAGGTCCCTTCCTTGTGTGAAATGCTGTGCTGTCGTATTTCCGTGTAGACTGGGCCTCTCCTCCCATGTACTTCTAGTCATCTGTTGATTACTTTTAATACCTGCTGCAATGTTAACACTAGGTAAACCACTGTGAATGGTCAGCAGTTTCAAAATTTGCATTTGGGAACTTTGTGGACGTTTTCTCCCCAGATAAGTTTCTGATCCATGGTTGGTTAAGTCCGCGGGTGTGGAGCCTGCCGTTACAGTGGGCCGACGGTGTCTCCTGTAAATGGCTGGAGGGTCTCAGCAGTGGAGCCGTTTCCATGTTCCTAGTGGAGCGGGTTTCTCATGAACTAGAATCTCGTGGAACAGGGTCTAGGAATATTCATGTATTAACATTCCCTTGGTTAATCTCTATGGTGAGCCCTGCTCTGGGAAGTACAGTTATATAGATTTGAAGTAGACACCAAATGATGAAATAAGGACTTGGCCATTTTTCCTTTTCTCACTTTAGAACAGTGCCCAAACCTCGTGTTAAAAAGCAACCTAAGACTCAGCGTGGAAAGAGGAAAAAGCAAGATTCTTCTGATGATGAGGATGAAGATGATGAAGCTCCCAAAAGGCAGACGCGCCGCAGAGCAGCTAAAAATGTGAGGTAGGTGATGTCCCGGAAGGGTTTCATTAGTGAGAGGAAGGGGCTAGAGCTTGCTTTTAATAAGTTCAGGATCAGGCATTTGACAGGTGAAAATAATGACCTGTGTCTTGAGATTGTATTCAGAAAGGTTCTTTCAAAAAGAATGGTCCTGGCCAATAGGAAAATGGAAATAATAGTGATAAATCATATCAAGCCTTCATCCCTATGAAGAGAACTACTTCAAGGTCACGTTTCCTTGAGTGGTAGTGACATTATCTTCATTTCATACCATTCTTTGGGACTTCCCTGTCAGTCCAGTGGTTGAGACTCCGTGCTTCTAATGCATGGGGTGAGGGTTTGATCCCTGGTTGGGGAAATAAGGTCCCACATGCCTTGTGGTTTGGCCAAGAAAATAACAAAAATAAAGGTAGAGCACTGTTTTTTAGGAAAGACATTTGGATTGCAGTCTTACTTTTGAATTGCACTTTCAATCAGATAAATTCCTTTGAGTTTCAGCTTATATAGTGTTGGGCTTCCCTTGTAGCTCAGCTGGTAAAGAATCTGCCTGCAATGCAGAAGATCTGGGTTTGATCCCTGGGTTGAGAAGATCCTCTGTTGAAGGAAAAGGCTACCCACTCCAGTGTTCTGGCCTGGAGAATTCCCTGGACTGTATAGTCCATGGGGTCGCAAATAGTCGGATACAACTGAGCGACTTTCACTTTCTTTATATAATGTTACTTGGATGTAATAATCTTAACAAGGTTATGATAGTGTATGAATAATTAATAGAAAACGAAATAAAGGAATAGATACAAAACACACATATTTTACTTTATGCCAGTCAGAGGGCATTTAATTTCATTTCAGAGGGTACATAGTTTTCTTTTGGTCTACTTAAAGATGGTGAAGCTGAATCCTGAAGTTGTTAATAACCTATGAAATGAATGCAGTTAATAATTTGAAAGCTAAGACTAGGCTTTGACTATATTAACGTGTAGCTTAGCACTTTTTCCTCCTACAGCTAGCTGTACTGCCTCCAGCATTGTGTTTTTCTCTTTTGTAACTCCCAGACCCTTTGTTGTTAATATAATATATGGTGGAAAGTTATGTTTTAATATTTTTAGTACCAGGAAGCATGGTCAGTGACTTGAAGACTTAAATTTCATATTCTTGTTATTGGGAGACAAAATGCAGGGTTGTTGCATTAATCTTAGAACCAGTTTTTTCATTAGGCAATTTTTTTCATCATGCATTTTCTTTTTTCTTGGTTGTTTCCTTGTTTATACATAATAATGATGTCGTTAAAAAATGAAAACATAAGAATGTCCTTGTAGTTTTCTGTGTCTTGCTTACAAAAATCACTTTAGTTTTTATTTTGAAATATGAGTTAGCCTTCCTTCCGCTATCTATGAACATGCAGTAATACTTTAAGCAGGAATGAAAAATGAACTTTGAGCCCACTTTATTGTGGCTGATCTGCAAAACACCATGTTGGAGCCAAAAGGGTTGTCCTAATGATCTTACGAATGGTGATTTTGGATCTGAAAAGATAGTTTCTTATTTATTCGGCATTATTCCTCATACAGTTATAAAGAAGACGATGACTTTGAGACTGACTCAGATGACCTCATTGAAATGACTGGAGAAGGAGTTGATGAACAGCAGGATAATAGTGAAACTATTGAAAAGGTCTTAGATTCAAGGCTGGGAAAGAAAGGAGGTATGCAAAGACAGTGCTTCATTCTTGCTATAGGTGGCAACAAGTGTTAGGGCAGGGAATGCAAATGCTTAAGTAGGAATGGATTTAAGGATGACCGTGGCCTCAAGGAACGGCTTGTTTTTCCGGCTCCCCCACTCCACCTATGGCCAGGGCCCTGCCTGTGCCTCTGCTTTTAGCTCCTCAGCCCCTCCTGCTGCCCTTCTGTGTCTGCCTGAGTGCTGCTGCTCCCTTGTCCGTCTCCTTAGCCTGCTTCCTGCGTTGCTTCAGGGGCTTCTTGCCACCTTTGCGGCTAGACGTGGTTCCTGCTGCCACTTCCCTGCCATTGGAAGCTGGCAGATTACTTTTTCTCCCTGCTCAGAAGGCCCAAATTTTATGTATTTAGCCTGAATTGGTAGGGACCAAAACAAAAGGATGTTGCTGTTCTGTGTTTATTGTGTTTGAACACAAAGATTTCTTTGATTTCACCAGCAAATTTTAGAATGTTTAAATGGGAAAAATTGGCTTTGCATCTTGAAAACATTTAAATTGCTGGGCATGTTCATTCTGTATTGCTTGTGAATTTCTGCATATTTGAAGATAAAGGATTTTGGTACTTTATCCGAAAAGAGACTCTTTAGACAACTGTGTATTTGGGAAGCTTTTCAGGGTCTGGTTTCATAGACCTCTTAAAATTTAACTGAATCTTTTTGCAGCCACTGGAGCTTCTACCACTGTATATGCAGTCGAAGCTAATGGAGACCCTAGTAGCGACTTTGACCCTGAAAAGGAAGAAGGCGAAGTCCAGTACCTCATCAAGTGGAAGGGCTGGTCATATATCCACAGCACATGGGAGAGTGAAGAGTCTTTACAGCAACAGAAAGTGAAGGGTCTAAAAAAACTAGAGAACTTCAAGAAGAAAGAGGATGAAATCAAGCAATGGTACATTACCTTTCCTAGATAAAAGAAATGCGTTTGCAGCCTGGGGGAAGGGAGAGTTTTTAAACAGTGGAGAACGTGACTGTCTAGAATATCAAATTCTGCCTCTGTCACCTGAATGAATGTGGAGGCATCCATGGCTACCTTTTTATGAAACTGTGACCTGAAGATAATACATATTTTTATGTATAGCCAGGAAGTCTGTAGAGTTTAATAATAACAACTAGTTTATGGGGCATTTTTCAGACCTGATCTTGTCGTCAGTCCTCACAGTAAGCCTGTGAGATTTTTACAGAGTGTTATTTGTTGGCAGAGTGAGCTACAGAGCAGCTCTGCGGGCCCCAGACTGGGACTCCTGCAGCCTGAGTCCAAGGCTTATGTCCTTAAGCACCTTGTTACTTTCTCTGGTTGTGCTGGCATAGCCTGGATGTCAGGAGTTTAGTGTTCTAGAACTCTCTGGGATATGGTATACTTAAAACTGATCTTGGTTTTACAGTTTACAGAAATGATGTGACGGGAATGTTCTGAAACTGTAATCACCTTGTGGTTTTTAGCTTACTTACAGCTTTGAACATGCCAAGTTGTACGAGAAACATGGGGCCACAAATACACCCCTAAAATGATAATAAATAAGAAGTGTAAATTCCCCCTGGAGACACACGCTTCAGTATCATGTGATCAGGTTATTTAGTGTTAAGAATAGGGACAAATGGGTTCCAATTCCTGTTTTATTACTGTGAAGAATATGCTATTTCAGTAAATCAGATACTTTTTTTCTTTGAGTCAAAAATGAAAATATATATCTCTGAGGTATGAGTAGTTTGTAAAACAATTATTAGAATTTTGAAAGTCCTTGAAAGTTATAGTAGTATTTAATTTCAAGTTGCTGGTGTTGTTTTATAACTGAGAATAATTGGTTTTCTAAAAATGTCAACATTTAATCACTCCTAAAGTCCACCGTATATTAAAAAAAGACATCTTTTCTTATAAATCTGAGTTTTATTGGCCTTGTCTGTTAAGATATATGAATTTATCACAGATCACATAAATTCATCACACAAAATAGTTATTTTTAGGTTTCTTTGTAAACAGGCCACATCAGCAAGAACAACTGGTGTGTCCTTTAAGTCTGTGGTTTCAGTGTTTTCTACAAGTTTTACATGTTTTCCTTAAAATTTCTGGCCTAATTATTAGTACAAGATTACTAAAGGGACATATGAAAGTAAAGACTAAGCTTCCTTTCCTGTTCTGACTTTGCATTGATAGATGAGTATGGATTCTCCAGGTCTAATTAGTATGTGCTTTTCCTGTTTGACTTCTGGCCAGGTTAGGGAAGGTTTCTCCTGAAGATGTGGAATATTTCAACTGCCAACAAGAGCTGGCCTCGGAGCTGAACAAACAGTATCAGATCGTAGAAAGAGTAATAGGTAAGTACATGGAAACTCATTTAAGCAGTGTTGGAGTTCCAGGAATAAAGGAACTTTCTTTTTGGGGAGTAATGTATAGATATTAAAAAATGCATTTTTGCAGGTGTAATTTCGGAGAATAGTCAGATGCGTAGATTTATTTTGAAGGAAAAGCTAGTAAGATTTGCTGGTAGATTTGGAGATGGGGGAAGACAGAAGTGGCAAGGGTGGTGTCAGTATTCTTCGCCTGAGCAAACAGGAGGGTGGAGGCACCATTTACGGAAACAGCAAGGTTAAGGGAAGAGAAATCAAGAGCTCAGTTTGTCAGTTTGATACGCTTCACAGTCATCTAAGTGGGTAGTGTTGTGAAGGCTGTAGAGCATGAGCAGCTGGAGTTTAGAACTCAGTCTCAGCTGAAGATTGAAACTGGAGGATTTATCTGTGTGTAGATAGTACTTAAAGCCTAAGGTTTAATGAGAGCATCAAGAAATGTATACATGGTGAGAGCAGAAGTCTGAGGGCATTCCAGCTTTTGGAAGCCGCGAGGAAACCAGCAGAGGAGAGTGAGAAAGGCCCGCCAGTGAGGTGGCAGCCAGGGGACAGGCGTGCCAAGCACCAGGTGACCCGCGTGGCTCGGGCGGCAGGTGGGGTTGCCAGTCGGGGAGGACTGGGGCTTGGTCCTTCAGCTCAGCATTAGGCCTGGCCCGGGGGGATGACTGCATGCAGTGGTGGGGCTGCAGGTGCGGGTGGGGAGACAGAGAAATGGGGCCAGACAGGGTTGTGAGAACAGCACAGCTGTCTCTTTATTTTTTTAGGATGTGAGATAGTAGAGTATATTTGTACTGTACCTCACAGGACCTGAAATGTCACTGTTTTCTTGGTCTTGGTGATAACTTACCTAATTTTCCATTTATTTAGCTGTGAAGACAAGCAAATCTACACTGGGTCAGACAGACTTTCCAGGTAAGTGAGAGGTCTGTTTATAAATACTGTCTAAGAGCAGCTCTTGTTTTGCCGCGTGGTGTTGCCTTGGGTACACATAAAACAGAATGTCACCCCTCTCCTTTGATTGGCAGTTGCTGATCTGTACATTTTTGTATGTGAAATAGCTCACAGCCGGAAGCCGGCCCCTTCCAACGAACCTGAGTATCTATGCAAGTGGATGGGACTGCCCTATTCAGAGTGCAGCTGGGAAGACGAAGCCCTGATCGGAAAGAAATTCCAGAGCTGTATTGACAGCTTCCACAGTCGCAACAACTCAAAAACCATCCCCACGAGAGAATGCAAGGTGTGCTGACTGGGCTTTTGAGTTTTCAGGGGAAAGGTGTATTGCTGAAAAGGTCTGGCCACACACATGCGTGTTGGGAAGAGAAAAGACTACAGAAGTAAAGACAGGTCTCGTGTTGAAGTGGAAGATGATGATCTAATCTTGGTATCGAAGGAAAACCATTAAAACAGGAGAGGAGGATATGTTGTATAATGGCTTTACTGACTCATTTCATCTTATTATTTATACAGTTAGATATATCTAGTTCAGAGATATTGTGGAGACTCCTTGAAAGAAGTGACGGGAAAGGGAAGAGACTCTGAATTCTACAAAAGACAAGGATCTGTACAGGCTCTCTTATATGCTAGACTGGTTGTACAGATGCTTGTCTTTTGTTGGTATTTATTCCCTGTATAAAGTGAAATGCTTGGGTCCTCAGTAGTAAAAGTATATGTAAGACATGGCCTCTTTGTCCAAGAGGTTGTCTTCAGATTCATGGCACCAAACCTGTCCCTGTAAAAAGCAGTGTGTCACTGGAGGTCAGTGAGTGTGACAACGTCCAGAGGCAGAAGCCCGTGAGCCACAGGGATCGTTGAAGGGCTTTTAAAACTAGAGGAAGTTGTGGCCCTTGAAGTGCCCTACCCTTGACGGATAGGTTGGAGCTGGTTAGACAAGACAAAAGGGGGCCCAGGTTATTGCCCTCTTGTGAAAGATACTAAGAGAAAGATGTTCTTATAGTTGGGGAACCACCGGGCCTCAGGGTTGGAAGAGGGAGGTGATATTGACAAATTAAGTGTGTATGTATTGAATACCTTGAAGGATATGTTGACTTTATTCTGTAGGTATTGATAAGCCTACCCTCTTGAGCAGAGCAGCAGGCCAGAAACAGTATTTCATTTAGAAAGCTTAATCTAATGACTGTGTGTTGGAGACTCCAGAGTAAGTAGTTGTTAAAGCCAGAAGGTCCCACCAGGAAGATGTGGAATAAGCCCTTGAAGGGAGAGTTGGTCTGAGGATGAGGGAAGTAGCAGCGGTTGAAGGGTCAGACAGGAGAAGCTTTGTGGGGAGCCTTGACGGGAGTGGACAGCTGTAGGTGAGGCATCTAATTCTATTGACTGCCAGCTGCTCACAGAGGAGAGCTGAGACAAACACTAATTACCTTATCAAATACTTTAGTCGGATGACACTTCTTAATAGGGCACTCATTCCAGAGAGTGCTCATCTTCAGAGAAACGCTCCCTGCAAAAAAAGGCTTTTGTGGGCAAGTCACTTTGGGACACACTCCTGAATGAGCTGCTCCTGTAAGCTCACGGTGTCCGCAAACACGGTAGACTCTGAAAAGTCACGAGCCGTGGGACGTATGTAACTTTTAACCTAGTGTTTCCCAAACTGATTTGGCTGTAGAATCCACATTTTGTGCAAACCGTAGAGACATGGCTTTACTAGACTGCCAAGTCTTCACACCTCTGCGGGTGAGAGCAGCATCTTTTTCTTCAGAAAGCCAGACTTTCAGAGTTGGGGCTTGGGAGGTGGGCTGCGTTTCAGAATTTACAGACGCTGTTATGGTACCATAGACAGACTTTCCCAGAGGCATTGTGTTGTGCTGTTTATCGAGTAAGGTAACGCCGAAAGGAAAATAGGTGACTCACTGCCCCACTGCAGAGATGATGTAGAGTAAGTGCTATTTAATGATGTTCACAAACTTACTTCAGGAAAGAAGCGATAACTAACATAATCTCAGGCCGCAGTCTGGCTTTGGGGATGTAGACAACGATGCAGGAACTCGTGGTTGGTTGGGTGTGGTTGGTGATACAGATGTGAAATTTCAATTCTTATGCTTTAGTGTAGCATGCAGAAATCATGGCTAGCATTTTAACATATGAACAGAAAGAAAGTTTTCTTCACACCTGGTCTTTGTTCAATTCTGCATTTTAGGCCCTGAAGCAGAGACCGCGATTTGTGGCTTTAAAGAAACAGCCGGCGTATTTAGGAGGAGAAAATCTGGAGCTCCGAGATTATCAGCTGGAAGGTCTCAACTGGCTTGCTCACTCCTGGTGCAAGTACGTAGAAGACTATGTCTGATGTTTTCTTTACTGTTTCTGGCTTTTTAAGATTGTGAGATGCAAAGAATTCCTCCTTCTTATTCCCTTCTTCAGGGACCTTCCCAACCGAGGGGTTGCACTTGGGTCTTCTGTGTTGCAGGCAGATTCTTTACCATCTGAGCCACCAGGGAAGCCCCATTGTATATTATTTTTCTTTGTCACTGTGTCGTGTCTGACTCTTTTGGGATACCATGGACTGTAGACCACCAGGCTCTTCTATCCATAGGATTTTCTAGAATACTGGAGTGGGTTGCCATTTCCTTCTCCCGGGGATCGTCCTGACCCAGAGATCGAACCCATGTCTCCTGGGTTGGCAAGTGGATTCTTAACCACTGAGCACAAGGGAAGTCCATTGTATATTATAGAAAAAAAAAATCATATATGTGTGTGTGTGTGTATATATATATATATATGATTAAGAGAAATCACTTCTGGAAATTTTCCTGTGTGTGTAATTACCACTTTAGCCTGAAGTAAAAAGTACTTTGTTATTTAGTTATTGGGAGGGTAATAGCCAGCGACCTGTGTCATGCTATGTTATTCGTGAGCATAAATAGCAAGGTAATTTGCCCAAATTTTTGTTGTGGAAGGAATTATTCCAAGACGAGAGAAGATCTCTTAATTTACATACTGGTGCTAAAGAGTCTTGTGATTCCCCCACTCCCCAGTTGCTATACAGGCCATCCCATTTAGAGAAAGTTTTCTGACAGTTGAAGTTGTGAAATTATCCTTCACTTTTTGTAATAAGATTACCATAGTCTTGGGAAAAAAGAGAAATGAGACAGTGAGGTTTAAAGGTACTTTGAGACTGTGCTCATGAATTTTACTCACCAAATTCAATTGCAGACTCGAGTATTCCCTAATTACTGTGCATGAGGAACCCATGTAGGCCTTGAGAATTTAATAGTGAACCAAGACAAGATAGGATGTCCCTGTCCTCATAGAACATACAGGGTGAAAAGTACCTTTTTTAACTCCCTCAAGGCGTTTTATTTGCACATATGTATTATATCCCTTGAAAAAGAATCCAGAGTTTCCCCTCCTGTGTTTTCATCGTGCTTCTTCAGGGTCCATGATGCCCACTGAGGTTGTTGGTACGATGAAACCAAACTCACGGGACGGGAGCAGGTCATTCTGCCATTTTTCTAGATCTTTCAGTTGCACATCAAATCTGGGGCTGGTCACTCCACACTTGCAAAGCCTGCCTGTGAGGCTCTCAACAACTTTTACAGCGCAGTGATCATGGATGATTCCAGATTTGCCAGCGTAACCAGGCTTCATCATCACGGTTAGAAGCCTGACAGTGGCTTTGGAGCGTGGTCTGATAGGCGCCTGGCGTTTGCCTCTCTTCTCCTCTCTGTTGGTGTTCCTGAGAGCGCCAGCCAGGACGCACACGTGCAGCATCATGGTGGCACAGAGAGGTGGAGGAGGGAGGGGAAGCACCTTGTGTCTGTCTGTACATTCCTTCCCCAGATGTCAACTCTTAATTTCGTCAGTATTTGGTGGCAAAGCAAGAATTCTTATTTCAGAGTTAGATTACAGCTTGAAAGCAAAGACATGTGAGCTGCTTTTCTCAAAGCTGAAAAGATGGCTTTTCATTACAGAGATGCGTTTATATGACTTTCCCAGTTGAGCCATCTGTTTTTTGTCTTGTTAAAATTTATGTAATATTTAACATTCAGTGTGAGAAACAAAGATCTTGAGGTTTGATTCCTTTGACTGAGAATGGAGGTCTGAGGTAGCTACTGTTCTCGATTGCTGGAAAATTATTTTTGTTTCAGAGAATAGTGAGATGTGACCTTCCTAAAAGACAATTATAAGCTAAGTGGAGCCTTAGAAGCTGTGTAACTAACCCTCTTGCTTTACACTTCAGGACTCAGGAGCCCTCGTCCAGAGTCACACCCTGTAGAGTCTTTAAACTCATTAATTCAGGATCTGCTGAAAAAGGCCCAGTTAGCTACTGGTCCCTGGTTGTGGGAACCTTACACTAAGTAACCTGCTGTTTTGGTCTAGTTCCAGAAAAACAGGTAGATCAAACCTCCTTTCATGTGTATAAAATGGACAGTGGCAGTTTGCTAGGGACAGGAAATGCTGGAGAAAATTAACCCTGTTTCCTCCCCAGTGGTGTGAAAAGGTGAGAGAAATAAGAGGGAAATCACTCAAAGGGATGTCTTCTTGGTGAATTAAATGTCTTGTTTTTCTAATCAGTTAGTTTTCTTTAACATGAGTATTAGTTTTTGTTCTCTCTGGTCCACTGGTTAAGCGTGTATTGTACATATGTAAACCTCCTGTGGCCTGATTTTCAAGAACCTTTTTATATTTTCAACCTTATGGCATATTGCATCTCTGGTTTCCTACCAAATGGACTCTTTTCTATTTCCAGAACATACTTCCTAACTCTGGCTATTTTTTTAAGTTTAAATTAGCTCAAATTAGTGAAGTTTTTTCCTAGTATCTGGATAGTCCTTTCCTGTTAGCACCCTGTTGAAATCCTGCCTGTCTCCCAGAGCTGTGTTTCTCAAAGTGTGGTCCAAGGAGTATACCCATATTACAGTGTGTCCAGAAGTGCTTGTTAACAGTACAGAGTCCTGAGCCCTTTTCCAGATATTCCGGTTCAGCAGATCTGGGGTGGGATTCAGAGATCTGATCTGCAGCCTACCCCTGCTAGATACTAGCATGTTTAAAAGAAGCTCTGTGCACCTGCGGCATGTAGGTCTGGAGAGTAGTGATTACAGCGTTAAGCAGCCCAGTGGCAGGCAGTGGAATGGGTGGGCAGTCTGAACAAGGGCCCGTGACTGTCAGGCTGAAGGGCTCACCAGCAGTGGGGTAGCCCGTCTGCCTCTGCTGTCTGTATTGGTGGAGCCCAGGTCATGTGCTTTACACCACTATTACAAACCTGCCTTCTGTCATAAGAGGAAGATGGAAAAGACCAAAATGCAAGATAAAGGACATGATCTAAATGGCTCTTAGAGTAATCCAGACCTCGATTATACTTAGATTACTTGTTACCCTGCTGTCTTCTGACGCAGGAGACTTGCTTGCAGGGGAGAGGAAAGACATTGGAGGCTCAAAACCCATGTCTTGCTGAGGGATGTCGTGAGGCCTTGATGCCTCTGCTGTTTGTGCATGTACTGTTTTGTTTTTTGTGTGTGAACTGATGATCTTTTTGTTTTTATCTTTTTCTTTCTGCAGAAGTAACAGTGTAATCCTTGCTGATGAAATGGGCCTAGGAAAGACCATCCAGACCATATCATTCCTCTCCTACCTGTTCCACCAACACCAGCTGTATGGCCCCTTTCTTATAGTCGTCCCTTTATCCACCCTCACCTCATGGCAGAGGGAGTTTGAAATCTGGGCACCAGAGATTAACGTAGTGGTTTACATAGGTGACCTGATGAGCAGAAATACGGTGTGTAAACAAAAAGAATTGGGATAGAATCTGTGTTATAAATGTATTTTGGAAATTGACCTAAAGCTATTATAGTCTTTAGTAAAATTGTGCTTCTGACACTGTGCTATGCCCCTGATACTGGGAGATTTCTGTCTCACAAAAATACAATTCTGATAGTCTTAAAAACGTATGTTTACTTTGTAAAGAAAACGGCAATACATGAACGGGAATCTCTCCTAGTTGGATTGCAGTGTTAAGTTTTTCTTCTTTCTTTTCTGTGTACTTTCAAGACCACTTTATTTACGAAGGATTATGCGATAGAGTTTATGCCTTATGAAATGTTCATAGTATTTGACAGAGATATTACTGAAAATAATTTAGTTCTTAGAATTTGTTTCCTAACTTTTAAAAAATGGGACAGTTGTATAATTTATAAGAAAGGAGTAAAAGGACAGTGAGCTATTTCAGAGCAGCAGACATGAGAATTATTTGTCTGATATCAAAGTTAACTTGAGCATTGGGAACTTGGAACACAGGGGCTTAAGTTTATCTTTGTTTGACAGATCTTTTCGTGATAATGAGTAACATTTTTTAAGGTACTATGTGCCTTAAAAGTTCTTATTCTGGAAGATCTCTAGATAAGTACCTCTGCTGGTACTTCATATATATTACCTATAATCCTTATGATAGTCTTTAAAGTAGATGATATTCTTTCTAATCAACTGATGAAGAAAATTGGCAGGTTAACACTTGTCCTCAGGCCAGCTGGACTGTGGCAGAGCTGGGGTTGGGACAAGGATGTGTCTAATCCCAGACCTGGGCTTTTTCACCATGGATGTATTTTGGAATAAACTGTTTCTAGGGAGTTGCTGATAATCCTCAAACCTTTTAGGGAGACGTTCTTATCATGTATTATCGTGCTAATTGAAGTTTATTTATATCAGATAGTTTCACTGAAATTGCCTAACCTAAACTCTGGCAGATTTCATTGGTCTAATTTTGAGTTTCTAAGTACATAATAGTTCCTCAGTTTGTTGATCCATCTGTTAACCATTAAAAAAGAAAACCTAGACTATAGAATTGCTTTAAACACCACTGCACTGAAAGGTGAGGACAAAGAAAAAGAACTCTAAATAACTGTGGGGTCAGGGACACTTTCTTTTCTTCCCAGTACTCCTGTTCTTTGTTCTTCCTTCCCGCTTGATGGTGATTTTCTCAAGCTCTCCTTGACCCATTTACATTGCTAACTTGATAACCAAACTGTAGGAGCTTTGTCATGGGCCATTGTGCTTGCTGGGTGTCCAGTTATGTACTTTATACTTTTGTATGAATGTGTTAGTTTTTATGTTTCTTTGCATTGATGTTATTTTCATTCTTATTAGGTTGTATTTTTATCCTGTAAGCCTCCCTTTCCTCCTTCTTCAGGGCCACATCTTACTGCTATATGATTAATGAAATTTCTGACCAAGTCAGAAGTTGGAATTTGTTTTATTTACTAATAAAAGTACGCCCTACCCAAAGAATAATCAAATTATATTTCCTTAAGAAAATTCTTATTCTGGAAGATCTCTAGATAAGTTCAAGTCACCAGGGTTTAATTGCTCATGAAATGCATTTTTTTCTCAAATGTATTGGGGCAGGGGAATATGGAGAGAAGACTGTTTGAATTCTGGCAATGAAGTTTTTGCTGCTCAGTAATAGATCTTTCAGTTCTAACTTGTATTGCTCTGTGCTTTGGTTGCTTAGATCAGTTTAGAATGTGTAAGGTGTTCATTAAGTTCTAATTAGATTTAATGTTTTGTTTGGCATATTTTGTTGCCTCTGTCATAAGACTTGGTGGTGATATAGAAAGCTTAAAGTAGAAATTGTGTCTTAATTTCTATTTTCTCTTATAGATACGAGAATATGAATGGATTCACTCTCAGACGAAAAGGCTAAAGTTCAATGCACTTATAACAACATATGAGATCCTCTTAAAAGATAAGGTGTGTAATTGGTAACCCAGGAGTGTGGCTTGTCCAAATGGTGTGGTCTCTGCCTCCCCCTTGCCATGTTATTTTTCTGTTTTTATTTTAAAAAGCAAACAAATGAAGAACAGAAAATCCATGAAGAATGTTAAGTTTATATATATAAAAAAAACCCCTAGAACCTTACAGTTGAAGGCGACCTTGGGTCACCTAAGGCAATTGAATAAGACAGGATGAAAGGGTATTGAGGCCCATACCTGATAGGAGATTCTGGTCAGTCACTGGAAGCTGGTCTTGAGTACCTCTCAGGCGTTTGCCATCTTACTGTTAAGCATTTCTCCAGAACAGATGTTGTGAATGGTCTCTGTGAAGAGGACAGAAAAATGAAGCTCTTTAACTTTAACTCCTTTCTACCGTTACTATGAAATGGATGTGCCAAGTGACCCATTGATGATGATAGGTGTAAACAAGTTCAGCTTGTCTACCAGCTGTGCCTCGTAATGAGCTTGTGGCTCTTGGTGTTTCTGTGCTTCAGGGTTGGGATGGAGAAGAAGAATCTTAATTAAGGAGAGACTGCAAAATCATGAGTTTTTGTTTTTGTGTTTTTGCCCAGCATACCAGTTTTCATGTTTTTGCTTTGAGGCATGCAGCGATACCTAAAAGACCCCATGTAGGTTTTAGAGGATGACCTGCTCTTTTGAGTAAACACCAGTCTGGCAACTAACAGAATAAACAGAAGAGTCTTAAATACTTTTAAGTCAGTGAAGAATAAATGTTTCTGTGTAAACCTTTGTGATGGTATTTGTACAGAGATAATTAACACTTGAAAGCATTTTTAGGTTCCCTTCTGACCTGGTGGCTCGTTCTGTTTTGTTTTTACTTTAGACTGTGCTGGGCAGTATTAACTGGGCCTTTCTGGGAGTGGATGAAGCCCATCGGTTGAAGAATGATGACTCTTTATTGTATAAAACTCTGATTGATTTCAAGTCCAACCATAGGCTCCTGATTACGGGGACCCCTCTTCAGAATTCCCTCAAAGAGCTCTGGTCCTTGCTGCACTTTATTATGCCGGAGAAGTAAGCTCCTTCCTATGTATTTCAAAAGATGCTAGAATGTCTGAAATGCCAATGCTTTTTAATTTTTCTAGCAGACCTTAGGGAAAACAGATGGCATGGTTTGGGGAAAGCAAAGCATTGAACTGAGGCAGCAATAAAAGTGTGAAATGTTTTATATCAAATGATAGAAAGCTCAGAAATCAGTCTATTAAGGAAGAAAGCATATTGTCCACCAAGCATTTGAATTGTTTAATGCTTTGGAGGAAATAATTGATAAATAGAAAACATTTCAGACCTCCCGGTAGCTATAACGTCATCAATATAATTGGAACGGACTATACAAAGGCTTCCCTGGTGGCTCAGACAGTAAAGCGTCTGCCTGCAATGCGGGAGACCCGGGTTCGATTCCTGGGTTGGGAAGATCCCCTGGAGAAGGAAATGGCAATCCACTCTAGCACTCTTGCCTGGAAAATCCCATGGACGGAGGAGCCTGATAGGCTACAGTCCATGGGGTTGCAAAGAGTTGGACACAACTGAGTGACTTCACTTTCACTTTCATACAAGGTATACAATCTGATAATAAAATATCTTAAATCTAAACTTTTGATAATAAAAGCATCAACTTCGGATTTGTTACAGTTACCTAATTAAAGAATTGTGGGATGTTTTTACTGAAAAGATTTTTGTGGGAGAGATGGTATGTACATTTCATAAAACTTGAAATTATCCATTGGTGTTTGATGATACTTCAAATCTAAATTGTTACCCTAATGTGGAATACCCTACTCAGCATCTGACATCTTCGCATTTTCCCCACCACTGATTGTGCTCCAGCCATTCTGGCTATCTTCTGGTTCCTTTAACAAGCCAAGCATTGCTATTCTTTTCTCTTTTTTTTATTTTTTATTTTATTATTGTTTTTAATTGATTGATGATTGGTTTACAGTGTTGGTTTGATTTTTGTTATATGTCAACATGAATTAGCCATAGGTGTACATATGCCCCCTCCCTCCCACCTCTCCCCGTTGCCCCCTCTAGGTTATCACAGAGTCCTAGTTCGGGTTCCCTGAGTCATACAGCACGTTCCCGTTGGCCGTCTGTTTACGAATGTTGGCGTACATGCCTCCGTGCTGCGCTCTCCATTCATCCCACCCTCTCCCACTTCTCCCCACCCTTGTCCATGAGTCTGTTGTCTGTGTCTGCCTCTCCATTGCTGCTCTGCGAACAGATGCATCAGTACCTTCCTTCTAGATGCCGTGGATACGTGTTAAGATACGATGTTTGTTTTTCTTTCTGGCTTGCTTCCCTCTGTGCAGTAGGCTCTAGGTTCATCCACCTCATCATCACTGACTCACATGCACCCCTCTTCATGGGCATTGTGTGAGTGTGCCGCAGCTGCTTTGTCCATCTGTCGGTGGACATCAGGGTTGCTTCTGTGTCTTGGCTATTGTAAGTAGTGCTGCAGTGGACACTGGGTACGTGTGTCTTTTCCAGTTTGGGGTTTCCTCGGTATATGCCTAGAAGTGATACTGCTGGTCACATGGTGGTTTTATTCCTAGTTTTTAAAGGAATCCTCACACTGTCTTCTATAGTGGCTGTGTCAGTTTACATCCCCACCAGCGGTGCGGGAGTGTCCCCTTTTCTCCACAGCCTCTCCAGTACTTGTTTGTGGATTTTTTGATGATGGCCATTCTGTCTGTGGTGAGGTGAAACCTCCTTGTGGTTTTGATTTGCATTTCTCTAATAATGAGTGATGTTGAGCATCTCTTCCTATGTTTATTGGCCATTTGTATGTCTTCTTTGGAGAAATGTCTGTTCAGATCTTTCTGCCCACTTTTTGATTGGGTTGTTTGTTTTTCTGGTATTGAGTATTGTATGAGCTGCTTGTATATTTTGGAAATTAATTCTTTGTCAGTTGTTTCATTTGCTATTATTTTCTCCTATTCTGAAGGTTGTCTTTTCACTTTGATTATAGTTTCCTTTGCTGTGCAAAAGCTTTTAAGTCTAATTAGGTCCCACTTAATGATTTTGTTTTGATTTCCATGATTCTAGGAGGTGGGTCATAAAGGATCTTGCCATGATTTATGTCATACAGCATTCCACCTATGTCTTCTTCTAAGAGTTTTACGGCTTCTGGTCTTACATTTAGGTCTTTGATCCATTTCAAGTTTATCTTTGTGTGTGGTGTTAGGAAGTGCTCTAATTTCATTTTTCTGCACATAGCTGTCCACTTCCAGCGCCACTTGTTGAAGAAACTGGCCTTTTCCCATCGTATATTCTTGCCTCTTTTGTCAAAGATAACGTGCACATATACGTGTGGGTCCAAGCATTGCTATTCTTCTTGTCTGGAATGTTCTTTCTCCTCATCTTCAGATGAGAAGTAACTTATTAATATCTTTGCCTTAGCTTATATGACCAGCGAACCTGGAGTTCTTATTGGACATGCTTATCTTCCATACCCTGTTTGATTCAGAAGTAGCAGGGATCTTGTTTATTTATTCATCTGTGGCCCACAGACCTAGAATAGTACATGGCATGCAGTGAACAGTTCAATTAAGAATTGTCAAATTAATAGATAAATGCTCCACATTTTTTTTTTTTTTTTAATTTGGAGAAGACTTGAGTGCTTACTCTGTGCCATAAACTGAGCAAGGCATGTTTTGGATGGCCCAAGGAAGCAGCCTATTGGAATATAATGTATGTACCATAGAATGTGGTACGGGAGATGGTGAGGGACAGGGAGGCCTGGCGTGCTGCAGTCCATGGGGTCGCAAAGAGTCAGACATGACTGGATGACTGAACAGCAACAACCATAGAATGTACCATTTTAAGTATACAAACCAACTTTTTAAAGTAAATTTATAGAACTGTGCAGCCATCCCCACAGTCTACCTTTAGAATATGTTTCTCACTGCAAAAAATTCCTTCTTGCCTGTTTGTAGTTAATCTCTGCTTCAACTTCTAGCCTTAGGCAGTCACTAAACAGTTTTCATCTCTAGAGATGTACCTTTTCTAAAAATTTCATCTAAATTGAATCCTGATAAGTAATCTTTTGTTTTTGGCTTCTTTTACTTAGCATAATTATTTTGAGGTTCGCCCATGTTATAGAATTTATTAGGAGTTATTCTCTTATTATGGAGTCATATTCCATTCTACACATATCCAGTCACCAGTTGATGGATGTTTGGGGCTATTTTGTTAATGACTGTATCCATGGGAGTGGAATTGCTGGGTTATTCATAAAGTATATTTTAACTTCTTACGAAGCTACCGGCTGTTTTCCAAAGAGACTGTGCCATTTTACATTCCCATCAGAAATGTTTGAAGTTTTTCATTTCTACCATCACTGATACTTGGGGTATTGTCAATCTTCTGGATTCTAGCCATTCTGGTGGGTAAATAGTGATATCTCATTGTGTTCTGACTTGCATTTCTATAATGGCTAATAATGCTGAACATCTTTTCATGTGTGTCTCTGGTGATATGTCTGTTCAGGCTTTCACCCATTTTAAGTTAAATCGTTTACCTTGTTCTCCTTTGTCCTTGGACATGGGGTATCTTGTTGTGTTCCAGCATGTTCCTGTGAATGGCTGTTCAGCAGCCAGTTGCGATTTTGGCGTTCTCGCTGAAAAAGACGAGTGCACATCCTTCTGCTGTGCCATGCTGCACCCTTCATGAGTTGAAGAGGTTTTTAATTTCTTAACAAGTGGTCTAGACTGAAGTTCTTTACTAGACTGACATTTTCTCTTAAGTAAAGGCTGTAGTACCTCATTCGTCCAGTGTAGGTAGATGCCTTTTATTTCTTGCCTTATTGTATTGGCTAGAATTTCCCATGTTGAGCAGAATTGGTGGGAGTAGGATGTTACAGAATTTTTGTTAGGTACCCTTCATTAGGCTGAGGAAATTTTCTTGGGTCCTAGTTTCTGAAGACTCCTTACAAACTCTTGAGTTGTGTTGGATTTTGCCGTGTGTTGCTCTTCTGCGCCTGTGGAGGTGACCATACGGTGTTTGTTCTGTATTCTACCCATGTGGTTATAGCATTAGTTACTTTCTAGATACCGCCAGCCTTTCATTCCTGGGATAAATCTGACTTGATCATAATGTTGAATCCTTTTTATATGTTTCTGGATTCAGTTTGCTAATACTTTGTTAAAGATTTTTCCGTTTTTGTTTCTGAGGTACCTAGTTTCTTTGGTTTGTTTTTTGTCTTAGTGATGTCTTTCTGGCTTTGATACCAGGATCTTAGAATGAATTGCACAGGATTCCCTCCTTGATTTTCTGAGACAGTTTGTTAAGGTTTGCATTACTTTTAAAAATATTTGACAGGACTTGCCACTGTTGCCTTGTGAGCTTTGGCTTTTCTTTGTGAGAAAATTTTTAATGACTATTTCCATTCCTAGTTAATAGATCTATTCAGGTTTTCTGTTTCATCTTGACTTTGTTTTGTTTTGTTAATTTGTGTCTAAGAATTAGTTTATTTCATCTAAATTGTTTAATTTGTTGGCATAAAGCTAGTATTTCCTCATAATCCTTTTAATTTTTCAAGGATCAATACTGATCTAAATAATACTTTGATTATGGTAGTTTGTGTCTTATAACTTGGCCTTTTTATAATAGGTAAAAGTTAACAATATTGGGGCTGTTTTCAAAGACACCAGCTTTGGACGTTATTGGTTTGTTTTGTCTTTTTCTATTTAGAATTTCACTTATTTCCGCTCTCATTTTTACTACTGTCTCCCTGTGCTTTTCATTTAGTTTTCTTGTTTTCTCTTTTCTTGAGATGGAAGTTTAGGTTATTGATTTAAGACCTTTTCTTCACTTTCCCAGTATAGGTGCTTAAAGACATAGATTCCCTCCATGTACTGCTGTAGCTGCAGGCCATACATGTCGCTATCTTCTGTTTTTGCTTTAATTCATTTTCACCTGTTTTTGAATTGCTCTTTTGATTTCTTCTTTTGTGCATGGGTTTCTTTTTTTTTAAAGTGTGTTATTTTCCAAATGATTTGTAGTTTACTTCTGTCTTAGAGCACATGCTTTAAATGATTTATTTGTTATATAGTTTAGTATGTTTCTTTATTTTTGAGAATATCCCATGTATACTTGAAAAGAATGTTTATTCTGCTTTTGTTGGGTGGAATTCTGTGTCTGTTAAGTCACATTTGTTAAGTCTTCCTCCTGTATATCTTGCTGACTCTTGCTGACTCCATGTGTAGTTGTTCTATCAGTAATTGAGTGAAGTATTTTAATATTTAACTATAGTTGTTGAACGACCTACTTCTTTGAATTCTGTCAGTTTGGGGGTTCTGTTGTTAGATGTGTGCACATTTATGTTGCTGCTGCTGCTGCTAAGTCGCTTCAGTCGTGTCCCACTCTCTGTGACCCCATAAGACGGCAACCCACCAGGCTTTCCTATCCCTGGGATTCTCCAGGCAAGAACTCTGGAGTGGGTTGCCATTTCCTTCTCCAATGCATGAAAGTGAAAAGCGAAAGCGAAGTCACTCAGTTGTGTCCAACTCTTCGCGACCCCATGAACTACAGCCTACCGGGCTCCTCTGTCCATGGGATTTTCCAGGCAAGAGTACTGGAGTGGGGTGCCATTGCCTTCTCCCACATTTATGTTGGGTTGACTAAAAAGTTCACTTGAGTTTTTCCATAATGTCGTACAGGAAAATCTAAATGAACTTTTTGGCCAGACCAGTATTTGTTCTCTGCTCCTGATTTTTCTGCCTTGTTAACCGTCATAGCCAGCCCTCTTCACCTCCATTGATACTGGTCGCTCTTCGGGTCTGTTCTGGTCTCTAGCTCCTCGCTCTCCTGGTAACTGTCTGCACAGCACACCATCGCCCATTGTTTGCCTTCATCCTGTTTCCTTCTTTGAGTCTGCGATGTGTCTCCTGCAGACAGCATGTAGTTGGATTTTCCTTTTTCTCTAGTAAGGTAGTGTCTGCCTTTTGATTGGAGTACTTAGTTCGTTCACATTTAATAGAATTATTGATATGGTTGGATTTATGTCTCTCATGTTTTCCCTCTATATGTCTTATTTCTTTTTGTTCCTTTGTTTCTTCTTTGCTGACGTCGTTTGTTGCAACAAATAGTTTTTTAGTGGTTGCTCCAAGGTTTTTAGTATACATCTTATCAAAATATTCTTAAAATTAATACTGATTTAATTCTGGTAAAATATAGCAACTTTTCTGCAGTATAGCTCTGTTTTCTCTTCCTTCCTTGTTGTAAACCCAAGAATACAGTGAATAAATTATTGCTTTATTCAGGCTTGTGTTTAAAGGAAATTAAGAAAATGTATTTACACAGTCTTACATATTTACCAGTTTACTTTATCATTTTTTAATGATCTTCATTTCTTCTTGTGTAGTCAAGTTGCCATCAGGTGTCAGTTAGGCCTGAAGGGCTCTTTTTAGTATTTCTTGTAAAGCAGGCCTTCTACCCACAAATTCTGTCTTCATTTTTCTGTGCTGTTCTCTTTTCACCTTTAGTTTGGAAGAATAGTTTAAGACTCCTCAGAAGACGGAGAAACTTGACTCCTCTGATTATGCTATTACTACAGCAGTTAGTAGAACAGGTTAGACTATTTCCTTTTTTTTGCAGGCATCCTCACTATAGTATGCTTGTGAGAGTGGAGGCCCCTCTATACCCCTCCTTCCTCTGCCTTCTCTTGGAACAGGGTTTCTGAACCTCAGCACTGTTGACACTTTGGGCTGGATGATTCTTTTTTCACAAAGTGGGGGTTGGCTCTCCTTTGCATTTTATGGTGTTCAGCATCCATGGCCACTGCCTACTCCGTGCCAGGAGTGCCCCCCCCTCCTCAGTTGTGACAACCAAGAATGTCTCCAGACGTTGCCGAGTGTCCCCCAGAGGGGTGAAGTCGCCACCAGTTGAGAAGCACTACGCGAGAGTTCCTGCTGTCTCCCTGCATGGCTCATTCTGCCGTCCTCCACCCTCCCTGCCCCGTCTCATTGCTGATCTTTCGCCTGTCCCACTTGCTGCTCACCTGGATGCTCTGTTCCTCCCACAGAGCTCTGTAAGTCAGTATCAGTCACCTTTTTGAGGAGGGAGGCATTTTCCCCCTTCTCTTTTTAAACATTCTATTGCCCCTTCTGTAATGAATACCCTGTCTCATGTATTAGCAGAAGCCCATGTTTTTATACAGTGTGTTTTTCAAAATGTGCGTGCTATAAAACAGATGATGAATGAAAGTTTAGAAACAGTGGAGGTATCCCTTATTAGTTATCTTTGTTTCTGAAACGGATAAGAGAATTTTCAAGTGTATTTACTTTAGAGTTTTCATATTGTTTTCTTGTATCTGACTTTTGATATACTGTGTGTGTTTAGCCTCAGATTGTAGTGAGAATATGCCATCTTAGAGAGATGATGAAAATGTGTCTCGTATCATATGGTTAATAAGTGGATAGACTGAGATCGATGTGTCTCATATCATATGGTTAATAAGTGGATAGACTGAGATCAGTCTCTGGTCTTCTGTGACACGGGCCCATGTCCTTTAAACTTCAAATTCTAAAGAGAAATAGTGCATTCTTCATAGAACCATAGAGATGAAGTTGAAGCATTCTGCATAGAAGGAGCCTTGAGGCCTGTGGGAACTTACATGCTCATATTCTAGAGAAAGAAATGTGATGCTTAGTTTCCTCCCGTAAATGGCTAGCTAAGATTTGTCCTTTGGTACTTGGCTAGTGAAGTGGATGGTAGGGATTTTGACTCCTAAATGGTCATAATTAATTTTTTGTTACTCTTAAGCAACTGCAGCATTCTACCCAGCATGGGCTACATTTTGGAAAAAAGTTTTATGTTTTTGTTTTTATAATTGAAGAGAGGAACTTTGAATTACTTTTTTCTACTAGAGATGATCATTCAGTTAGTGTTTGCCAAAGTTTTCCATGTGGCCAGTTGGATAATTATTGGAGGATGGATTGGAGTTAAGAGATGCACTCTGTGTGTGTGTGTGTATCAGCAGGTGTATGTGTAAGAGAGCTTTTTCTCTTTGTAAAGTTTGTTTTAAAACATTATTTTCAGACATTTTAAAAAATCATTTTTCACAAAGGTGCATGTATAAAAAGGAAATCCTTTAGTTAAGGAGTCTAGATTTTCCTTTATTTCCGTCTGAGCTTGCTGTGTTGACAACAAATTCTGTGAAGCACTTTTCCCCTACCCTTTGTGGTGGGTCCTGAGGGTCATTACGGCTCTCTGCAACCGTTTGTTCCTTTTAAGGAGGTGATCCACTGAAGAAATGTCATTGTGCAGAAGAGAGGTTTACTCACATAACTTCGAAACTTTCCCTTCCTCAACTGTGATAGGCCATTGTTCTCAGCATCCAAAAGTTAGTGTTCTTTTTAACCAAGTGTAATGGTATTTCCTTTGTGCAGAGTCATCCAGTCACCTTTTCGGGGCCTACCCCTACTGTATGTGGTTACTACCCTTACTAGAGATATGTATCATTGAGCCACTGTGTTTGTATGTAGTGTTTTTGCAAAGTATGGGGCTTGCTTTTAAAGTGAGAAAGAGCTATGACTACATCAAGGAATTCAGCGTATACACATAGTCATGTGCAAATGTGTCTTTCATACCCACCCTACAAAATACCTCAGTTTGATAGAGTATTTTCAGAGGCTTTACCTCTCCGTGTTTTGCTGCTGCTGTTTTGCTTCTGCTGTCTGGTCCAGTCTGTGAATTTATTTTGCACTTTTCCTTTCACATATTTATCACAGGACTTCTAGTATACTATTCTCCCTACTTTGATTTAATTTTCTTCTTTGTTGTTCCTCACTAGAGTGAGCTTCTGTTTATCCAAAATCCCAAGGTCTGGAAAATGCAGAATTGTTTCTGCTTTGGTGAGAGGCATGTTTTAAATACAGAAGTTGATTAACAGAGGAATAGTTAAAATAGTGACTCTTTAGACTGTGATGTGGTATCATCATAAGTTCACCATGATGATGGTATACCTTTTATATCCATCGTATTACAAACTGACAGTTGTCCAGTGCGTGGACCAGCAAATTTTTCTTAAAGAACTTGGTAGTAAACATTTCAACTAGGCATATGGTCTCTGTCACAACTACTCACCTGCTATATAGACAGAAAGCAGCCATAGGCAGTTTGTAAATAATTTAGTATATATCTAAGAAATAATATCTCATATTAACTCCTTTAATGCAGTAAGAATACACTAGGTGGATGAAAATATTTGTTGCCTAAAACAGTAGGACCAGTAAGTCTTGTTTTAAAAAAAAAGTTTATTATTTAAAAGTTTTTTAGACTAGTGTAGTTTTAATTATAATGTGTTATGTAAATTAAAACATTCTCTTGAAATTATTTATCTCCCAGCTCTTCAGAAAGTAGCCTAATGTATAGGAATGGGCTTTCATTTCCAGTTGCCTCATATATTTTGCATTGAGATGCTGTTGAGATAGCTCAGTTTTTACATTGTTCCTTTTAATCTTCTTATCAGTTTTAATTCTTCAATTTATTTTCATAGCAGTATGGCCAAATACAGTGTGCTTTTGGTTTGTTGAGGGAGAAGCTTTAATGGTATTCTCAGATCTCTACCTCTAAAGGTTGTTTTCTCTACCTCTCTGAACATGGTGGTTTCAGGCATTACCAGGTGTCACTGGGCTTGAAACTGATGCTCCTGGTGCCCGATGACATGCTTGGCCATTCCTGAGATCAGAAGTGGCAGCAGACAGTTAACATCCTTGTGCCCAGTGGCAGAGCTGGCATTTGCTGTCTTTGGCTTTCTCTCTTATCAGAGATCTCATTACATGGTAGCTCTAGGTAATGTCGAGTCCTGAATTTATAATTCCGGGACTTGACTGACCTCAGCACAGCAGGGCATCCTGGTGTCGGAAGGCAGACTGCAGACTGTGGGCAGCATCTCATCCACTGAGCTTCAGTCTGTACACAAAACTAAGCAGCTTCTTCCAAGTGCTTTGTTGGCTTTCATGTGGCAAGTCAGAGTATATTTTTCTAAGCCCCATGAAAGAAACTTCTTCAATTTTTATTTTTGAAAGAGCTTTCATCATAGTGTCCCATACTGAATTTCTGCCACAGGTCCTTTAGTGATCCAAAGATGGTTGAATTAATATTTACACAGGAGAAACTTTGATCTGTAGAGTTCAGGCAGAATTTGTTATGGGTGACATGTTTTTAAATTTCATTAATAAATTTTGTGCCTCCAAGTTCTGTTAGTATTAAATTTGTATCACTTACATCATTCTTCTTATCTAGGGGTTGTGTTGTTGATTGTCATTATGATCTATTAACTTTTAAATCTGTGGGCAGTAAGGATGACTGATGGAAACGATATAGTTTTTACATTTGGTGACAGCTCTGATATCACCACTAATTATTCTTTTGTCTCTGAATATTGTTTTCCCTGTAAATTGCAGCTTATTAAATGATAGCTTATGATTAATTTTCTGCCTAACATTTTATCACAATAACTTGTTACTTATGTACTAATTGCATGATTTACTGAAATACTTTGTGAACCCTGAATCCAGTCTCAGAATCGGAAACCTGCTGTTATCCAGTATAGACTTGCAAAATTGATTCAGTTGATTTTCCCTTGCCTTTTTGTTTTCCCTGCTCTTGTATTCAAGAGCTAATGAAAGATAAAATTTATTTATCCTTATAGGGAAGACTCATTTTTTTTTAACAGGTTTTCTAGTTGGTTCCTTAAAAAAGAAATTTTAATTGGGAAAAAAAATTTTTTTTTTCTTCTGTGTAATTGAGTAACACTGTTCTGTTTTATCTCTAGGTTTGAATTCTGGGAAGATTTTGAAGAAGACCATGGGAAAGGGAGAGAGAATGGCTATCAGAGTCTTCATAAGGTGCTAGAGCCTTTCCTTCTCCGGAGAGTGAAGAAAGATGTAGAGAAATCTCTTCCTGCCAAAGTGGAACAGATTCTCAGAGTAGAGATGTCAGCCCTTCAGAAACAGTATTACAAGTAAGTCATGGGCTGAGTCAGGCCCAAATGGGATTAAGATCAGTGCCAGGAAGACATGAGAGAGAGAACTGGCAGGTAAACTGCCTTTTTTAGTGAAGTCTCAACACAGATTTAAATAGCAGTTTATTTATGGTCGTATTTATAGCAGTTTATTTATGGTCGGAGAGAGGGAAATTCATTTTTAAGGAATTGGTCTGTTTACTGTTGTTGATTACTTACAACAGTTAGCAGAACTCCAAAGCTAAAACTGTCAGGTCTGGCCTGTTCAAAGACCAGCCTTCCCTTGTCTCCGCCATTCCAGTTTCTCTTCTCCTTAGGTAATGATTACTGTTATATTTAAAAGGCTTAACGTTTATCTTTTCCTTTATTTTTAATGTTTAAAATAGAAGCAGATACACGCTAGCTTTTTCTGGCCTTTCTCTTCTTGTACAGATGGTAGCACCCTGTGCATTTTTCTGTACCTTACTTTTTTCACTTAGTGATGCCAGACAGCTGTGCTGGGGACACTGCACAGTAGTGGACAAAGGCAGACAACCTTTCCTGTTTACAGCTGCATAGTGGGTCTGTGGGGAAGTTTGTTACTCGTCCCCTAGTGATGGCCATTTGGATAGTTCTGAATACCTGCCTTTTATAAATAGTGCTATAGTCTTTGAGCGTCCCTCTTTGAGATGGGTTCCTAAAACACGTGGTTGCTGAAAGTGTAAAGAAATTTCACAGTGTAGAAGAAAAGTGTTTCTCATAGTTTGGGGTTTGTGGTTAGAGCTTATTTGGATATGTGTGAATATTCATGCACTCCGTCCTCCCTTCTTTCCAAACTGAGAAAACACACTCATCATGAACACTGTATTCTGTAAAACTCCCTTTTACACAATTTAAATGGATATGTAGTTTCCGTTTTTGATATATCTCATTTATTTAAGTGATTTTCTAATTTGTGATAGCTTAATTTCTACTTTTATACTATATTAAAGACAGCTTCAGTGACAGTCATTGTTTATGTAAAATACATAAATGTAATATATGTTCTAGTGTCTATATATATATATATTTTTTTTTTTTTGCCTTGGCTTTCTAAAATAGTATTTACTTTCAATTGGAGGATATTGTGTTTGTCTCTGCCATACATCAGTGTCAGTCAGTCATAGGTATACACGTGTCCCCTCTTGCATCTCCCTCCTGCCTCCCAGCCTGTCCCATCCCTGTAGGTTGTCCCAGAGCACCTTAATCATTGAGCTCCCTGCATCCCGCATCAGATTTTCTGTTGCCATCATCCTCTCTTGATATCCCTGTGCTCAGCCAGGGTGAAGACCGGATCGGATGTTGAGTGGCTTGACTCTGGAGATGTGTGAGGGCTCCTGCCTGGGTGGCAGGAGGCAGGAGATAGAGCACCCTTCCTTGCCGTTTCAGTTCCCCTCCGCCCCCATGCCCTCAGCCATAGTGTCTCCTTTTATAATCTTCTGGTATACCCTGTTCTCTTTCGTTGCATCTGATAATATAATTATTGTCTTGACTTGCAGATGGATTCTGACCAGGAATTACAAGGCTCTTGCCAAAGGAACGAGAGGCAGCACATCTGGTTTCCTTAATATTGTGATGGAGCTGAAGAAATGCTGCAACCACTGTCACCTGATCAAACCCCCTGAGGAAAATGAAAGGGAGAACGGACAGGAGGTTCTTCTGGTGTGTGCCTGCCTTGTTTGTAATTAGTTTCTTACGGACAGTTTAATTTCTGTAGATGCTTTTACTCAAAACGCTCCTTTTCCTCCTTGATGGCTCTTCAAGGAGCATCAAAAGAAGCTTTAAAAACAGGTGAGGAAAACCAAATAGCTAGGAAAAGTCTGGAAAGTATATTGTCACAGATCCAGGTAAAGACCATTTCAGGGATTGCTTGTCAGCTAGATTGCAGAAGCCTTCCAGAAGCTTTAAGATGATTTTAAAAATATGAGCTCTTAGAGGTGAAGGACAGATTGAGGTAGCCGGTTGATCATGATCGTGTCTTTTTGTTCTTCAGTCCCTGATCAGGAGCAGTGGAAAGCTGATTCTATTAGATAAACTGTTGACAAGACTTCGAGAAAGAGGAAACAGAGTCCTTATCTTCTCTCAGATGGTGAGGATGTTGGATATCCTGGCTGAGTACCTGACTATTAAGCACTACCCTTTCCAGGTAAGGATGCTCGGTACTTAGGGTCTCTCCCTTCCTCTCTCTCTCCCTCCCTTCCTCCCTCCTGGGTTGTATGCTTTGCTTGTTAAATTATCCTCAGGTAGAAAACAAAGAGTTTTCTTGTTTGAAACAAATTGAGATTAAGAGTCCAGGAGGGTCTTAATTTTACTTTTGTAAAATTAAAGGTTTTCGTCTTCATTCATTAATCTCCAATAAGATTAGGAGAAAAATAAGAAGGAAGAAGGAGTTTCTTTAGCATAGTATTTTTCTGCATGTTAGACAATGAAAAAACAAAAACTTATCTGTAATCTCTGTATAGGCATGTGTACAATTCATTTGGCCTAATATTTTTTAATGCTTTGATTTTTAAGACATTTAAGGCATGACTTATAATTATTAAATAAGTGTTTTCTCTAGTTTTAGATGGACTAATGCAGTTAGGCTGATACTGATGATACTTGAAGCTAGTGATTCTAAGAAGACCAAGCTTTAAAACTCAGTGCAGATTGTCTTTCAGAATACCCTGAAAGGCCTAGTTATATCCGTAATACCTGGTGTGGTCTTTCAGCAGCTGTCTTAGATACTGTGGTTATTATCAGAAATAGCACAGCAGAAAGAGTCAGTGATCTTTCAGTACATCTGATCCCCGGGTGCTTTCAGGTCTGGCTCATCCTTTGGCATCCAGTGAAATAAGGATATGTTACTTTTTCTCTAGGGAATGAGTAGTCTGGTGTCTGCTCAGGTTATCATGCCTAATGCCTTCGCTTACTGAGAATGCTGAAAAGAGGGCATTTGGGTTTTCTGATTTCAAAACTTATCTTTAGGTTAGGGCTGTCAGGTAGCCTTGGTAGTCAGAAAGAAGAAGGAGGGTTCCCACGTGTGATTCTGCCTGTGTTCAGGTGGCTCTGGGTTTGGTGGGCAGAGTGCTGAGCTGTGGGTCCTTCCAGACCCCGCCCTGCCCCGCCATTGATGACTGGCTAGCAGACAACATCTGTCTGGTCAGTTTTGCCCTCTGTAAAATGAGGTGGCTGGTCTCAAGTGGTGATTAGAGGGCAGCAATATGAAAATGATTTTAAAGAGTGAGAAATGCTTTATATACAGCATACAGGCAGTAATTCTTCAGTATCCACCTATTATATGGTATGTCTACAGTGACATTGTTTTGGACCTAGAGTTGACATACAGTCTAATGTAAGAATTGTATGTGCTGGGAAATGCCAGAAGCTCTCTTGAGGATACATTTTGGCTGCTTGAACACTTTAGTTTTGGGGAAAGCTGGGGTATATGACCAGCTTAGTGTTTTCAATATTGTGGGGAAATGTCTTCCAAACAAAATTATGTAAAGGGTTTTTTGATGTATACAGCAGTTAGTAACAGGGCAGCTTTCAGCCATATTAACTTAGGAGCATCACTTTTCTGCAGGAGCTAATTGTGAGGTGACCAGTGGTAGTGTTTCCTAATTTCTTGAGTACCCACAGATGGAGAATCAGACAAAGCCTCTAAGCACAGCGCAGTTGCCGTCTTTCTCCTTATGTCCTAGCAGCGATTCTGATCCTTGGATGAGCCTAGGTGGCCCTCAGAACCAGAAGCTTCTGAGCTTGAGTGTGTAACCAGAGAGCTTGGGGCATGTTGGGGGTGCTGCTCAAGCATAGCCCCTGGACGGCACTTGGCCAGTGTGTTCTGGTTATTTTTACTCAGAGGGTGTTGGAGTGAGGAAGGTTCCAAGTCTTCTGTTCTATTTTGAGTGCAGCTGATTTTCCTACCTTGTGATTTTCTCGTGGTTTATTTTTACAGCGTCTGGATGGTTCCATCAAGGGAGAAATCCGAAAGCAGGCGCTGGACCACTTCAACGCAGATGGGTCTGAGGTACAGCATGCATGGCTTTGCTACCTGGGCAGTCTGGGCTCTGTATCAAGAGGGAAGCCTTTCTAGCTGAATGTACTCTGTTTCAGAAGCAGTTCACAGTGCAGCTCTCCTGCCTGATAAGAGAAATCACTGATGTAAAAGGTGCCTCTTAACTTGGTTGTTTGTCACCCTGGAAAAGCATATCTGTGCTTGTTTCTCTTCCCTGGGCTGAATTAATGGCAGAGTAGCTCTGATATCAACAGAGTGTACTCTGGTGCTCCCAGATGGCAAATTTCTGGGCCTAGAAGAAAAACAAGGCCAGGTTGCGGAGGGCTGAGCAATAGGATTCACTTTGACATGTGTGCTAATTCAGAAGGTTCCGACCCGTACTCTTGGTGACTTGAGTCTTAAAAAGTATGTTTGTCGTGTCTCAGATTTGTTGGACCTTGGTAGGGATGTGGCTTCATTCCCTTGCTTGGGCTGATAGCAGCATCGGTTCATCTGTTAGGTGTTCAGCTTGAATTTGGCAATATGAAGTATTTTGTTTTTAAGGCATATGTGGAAGAGCCCTTGGGACAAGCTAGAAGCCTTGTAACCTTGTAATGTGTGCCTGTCAAGCTGTTAAATACCATGGGATTTGAGAGAAGGAGGGGGAAGAGGTTTAGCATAGGGGGCTGTAGTGGTGTGAGGAGGGGAGGAAGCCAAGGAGAGTGCTGGAGGTGGGACTAAGTGGTCTGTGGAGAGAACCTGGGAGCCCCTGAAGTCCAGGCGACTCTTCTGTGTAGAGAGACCGGACTTCACTTTCTGCTTTCTCATGAGCTTTAAGCACTGTGCCTGTCATTCCAAAATGGCAGGACTCCTGCCCCTCGAATTGCACACTGGCCCAGTTAGACTGTGGTATTCTGGCTTCTTCTCTAGCCTAAAATTTTAGTTTTTCTTGAGTTTTAGACAATAATCTCTTCAGAACCGAGGCTCTGAATAGTCAAGGACAAGAGGAGTTGAACTATTAAAAATATTGATAACCGTATAGTCCCCATTGCTCCTCCTAGTTCATCATCTGTGAGCTTTCACATGGGTTCACTCCCCGCTTCGTAACCCTGCGGTGGGGACTTCACTGTAGCAATCAGCACGCGGCCCTGAGCAAGCGTGCTGTCGGTGTCAGCTATTTTTATTATTCAGACTGTGTTGGGATTGGCTTTTCGTGCCCTACTCTTAGTTTGGAACTCAGTATGAGGAAATGTCTTATACTGCCCTGAGTCAGAAAAAACTAAAGTCGGTTTCCTCATAGTTCTCCACTCATCCCCCTGCCCCGTGGCGAGATAGCATTTTCTGCAAACCTGAGTCTTTCTTAAATTAAAAAATTTATGTACTTTATTACTGGGAGGAAGGATTATATGCACATTTTGAAATTTCGCAAGTTGAAGAGTACAAAGAAGAAAAGCTGTACAAACTCCCATTCCAGCTTGCTGCTCATATCATTTGGGTCCATTTCATTCATCCCAGAGGAAACCCTTTATTTGTTTCTGTGTTTGCCCCAGTTGGAATCAGGCTGCGTATAGTCTTGTCACCTTTCATTCAAAATTCTACTCTAAGCATTTTCTCCGTATCATTTAAAGATTTCAAAAATAATGGTTTCTCATATTTCTCATGCCTGTTCCCTCATTTATTTAACCATTTTATTGTTGTCTGATGTTTAGTTAAGAGGATGTGAGCATGTAAAAAGGTTTTTAGTGCCTTTTGCTCAATCACTTTTTCCAAACAATTTATATTCCTACTTTTTTTTTTTTAATGTGTTAATTTATTTCATTTTGCCTAGTCTTGGCTGAGGCATGTGGGATCTAGTTCCCTGACCAGGGATCAAACCCAGGCCCCCTGCTTTGGGAGCGCGGAGTCTTAGCCACTGGACCACCAGGGAAATCCCCATATTCATACTTTTATGTATGAATCCTTCTAATTTACCTCGCCCTTTAGTTTCATAGGTTTTAACCTTCACCTATTTGGTAATAGACATAACTAATATCTTAATATAATGCATACTACCTTTGATAAAGAATGACATTGAAAATAACTTTTTATGATCATTCAGAGCTCAGATTTTGTTTATGTCTTAAACGTCTTATTCTCAAGTGTTTACCTGTGGGCTTCGCTCTAGAGTGTGGAACTGCTGGGTATTTCTGCCAAGGATCACAGACTCAGTGCTTCAACACCCCTGGTGATCAGTTCTTCATTGGAACTGTTTAAAGTTCTTGTGAGACAGCTCTCTCTATTTTTAGTTTTACGACAGTGTTGGTGAATGATTTATTTAGATTGGGGAGACCCTTTCATTGTGTTTATGTATATGTATTAAACACAGCCATTTTATCAAAAGATAACTCAGAATTACCAGTGTTTGAGAGCCACTTTCTCGAGATGCAGCCAGGGGTGTGGTGCCTGCCTAGTCTCTGTTATGCGTTGCTATGGAAGCTGGGACGTGTCAGGGCCTGGCTCTTTGCCGTGTGCAGCTCTTCAGCTTGTCCTTCCCTGGTTTCCTTGGTGCATGTTGCTTGGTGGTTGAGGGTCCTGTGCTGCCCAGTGGCTCCGTCCTGTCACCTGTTGGTACAGTGTCTCTGTATTTGTCAGCAGCCTAATAAATGAATGGACATTTGCTCAATAAAGTTTCCTTGCTTGTATGGACTGCCTGCCTTACATGGCATGACTTACCTCCACCCAGGAAATAAGTATGCAGGCGACTTACTGACGTGATCCGTTGATAACTAAGTTTGTCTGGGTTCTGTTAACTGCTTGTATACTAGTTTTAGTTGGGCAGGACCACTAATTCTTTTGCTCCTGCTGCCTTATCCATTTCTACTTGACTCCCTTAGCTCATTGCACCCTCTCTTACCTTTTAGTCAAGTGAGAACTCACTCTGCCATCAAGTCCCTGACTTTCTCGTAGCCTCCGTAAAGGTTGTCCATCACGTCTCACTTTTCTTCGCACCTGCAGGGGTCTCCAGGTGTGAGGGCTTGTTGGGCTGTGTGGCTGTTTCTGAGAGGCCACTGCATAAAGTAGTATATCGCATTGTGTACAGGACTTCTGTTTCCTGCTCTCGACAAGGGCTGGTGGCCTGGGAATCAATTTGGCTTCAGCGGACACAGTTGTCATCTTTGACTCTGACTGGAACCCCCAGAACGACTTGCAGGCACAAGCCCGAGCCCACAGAATCGGTCAGAAGAAGCAGGTCGGTGGGAAAGCCTTTGGATGTGGCTCGGAGGGGAGGTTGTTGTCTATGGGTAAATATCTATTTGTTAATTAGCTAGTAGAGAGACGCTGTCTTTGGGGCTGAGATGAGATGAGCCTACACTTATGGACCAGTTCTTTTTCACCGTTTGTAAAGTGTATGACCAGTAACTTTCTGGCTTACTCAAAAGGTACATGATGAATAGACTTAGAATTGAGAATTTCTATTTTAGTATAGAAAAGTTGTGATATTCACATTGTTCAGCGCAGTCTACTTTGATTACACATGGTCAGTGTTAGTGCCGCCGTAAGCTGCACAAGTACACGCTTCTTTCCTTCAAGGATGAATTTCAAAGTCTGCTCCAGTATTAGCTACCATTTAAGTTTCATATATGGTTGGAGATTCAGTTTTGGTAAAACAGATAGCTCTTCAGCAGCATTTTTATCGTTAGGTCAAGGCTATAATAATAGTTTTTAGAGGCAATTTTCATTTAAGAATGTAACATGCTGCCCATAATAGAAGATATAATATATTATATATATATTAATGCTTAAGTTGTCTGCTTGGATCAGTGACTTACAAGTAGTAAGCCATAGCAGAGAACAGATTTTTTTTTTTTCCCTCTCTTGGTTTTAGACAGAAATAACTTTCTATGTGTGTGAACAGGCATAAGCATAACATTGCCTTTTCCTGCAGGTAAATATTTACCGCTTGGTTACAAAGGGGACCGTGGAGGAAGAGATCATAGAACGGGCCAAAAAGAAGATGGTATTGGACCATCTGGTGATTCAGCGCATGGATACCACTGGCCGAACGGTTTTGGAAAACAATTCTGGGAGGTCCAAGTAAGTGCCAGAAAGGTGGGCGAGGTAGCAGACGTCAATTTTACATTGTCATTTTGTGTAATTCATTCATTCTTCTCGTGAAATGCTCTACAACAGACATTAATCCTTTGATTACCTGGAAAGGACCAAGCCAAAACTGCAGGATGACACCTTGATTTTATTTTGCTTTCCCTGTTTCTCCTTCCTCTTTTCTTTTCTTCTTTTTTTTTGGTGTATCAGCCCTCCTCATGTGCCTCTTGTCTTCCCTGCCCTCCTCTCTGGCCTTTTGCTTTTGGCTCTGCCTGTGCCGTACGACACAGCAGCAGCAGTGGCAGCTGTGTGCTTGCCATCAGGCTTTCGCTGTATTGCCTTGGACTTCTAAGCAGCGAGGCTGCAGCAGGTTGAACTGGCAGCTGTTCCTTATTATTGGTAAAAATGTTTGTGTGGAGATTGCCTTTCCTGTTGAAAGCAAAAGGGTATGATAGGAGAATAGTTAAGCTTCAGCTGGCTTTATCTGGAAGCACAGCAATTTCTCTTAGAGAGTTTACATTTTCACCAAACTGTTGAGTCTCATCTTCTGGGGCAGTCTTAGAGTTTGTGTTACAGGTTAAATCAAATGAGCCCTTTCTAATTAGGTGATGATGATTTTCCACTAAAAAGAAAACTAGGACAGAAAAAGCTTGTTCTTTTATTTTGGACCAGAGAGGAGGTGTTTGAAAATTCTTGGTGAACAATAACTTACTGAATTAAAGGATGAAGAGAGAATTCCCTTCTTTCATGTTGCTAATTATCTTTCTTGCTTACCCATGTAAATATATGAACCTCCTGGAAAATAATTGCTGTCTTACTCTTTTGTTGAGTTTACCACTGCAGACTCATCCTGTGGATTAAAAACCATGAAATATTTGTGAGATCATTTTTCTTGTGGCAGAATTTTTGTTTTCACCAGTAGTTGGACCTCTTTAGGAAGAATAGATATTTAGAACTCAATAGAGGTTATTTGATGTCCCTAAGAGATTGCAACTACATTTTACTCCTACAGTTCAAATCCTTTTAATAAAGAAGAGCTGACAGCGATTTTGAAATTTGGAGCAGAGGATCTCTTCAAAGAGCTTGAAGGGGAAGAATCAGAGCCTCAGGTAATTAACGACAAGGGGAAAGAATGTCTTGATAAGTATCATCTGTGAGAGTCTAAATTTTTCTGGAAGCACATTCTGAGCCTGAGACTTTTCTAAAGAAAGAGTAGTTACTTGCGGAACACAGTTTCTCTTTTTCCTTATAAAGCTGAAAGTGCTTACAGAATTGAATGGGAAAGAATGAGAAAATCATGGAGGGTTTTGTCTTTGCTCTTTTTTATTCCAATTTTATTTTTTGTAATTTCTGAAGTGTCATCTTACGATTTGTATGAATAGTAGTTTTGAAACGTTGGATATAAAACATTATAAAAACTGTGGGTGTAAAAGAAAATGGAGTATCAGAGAAGAGGGCTGGTTTATTTGCTCCAGTATTCCCAGTGAATGCTGACCGCTGTTGCCTTTTTACCATGTGCTTTCAGGAAATGGATATAGATGAAATTTTGCGCTTGGCTGAAACCAGAGAGAATGAAGTCTCAACAAGTGCAACAGATGAACTTCTGTCACAATTTAAGGTATTAAAATCATTGTCTGAGAAAGTCCTTGGTGTTGATTTGTGAACCAATAATAAGCAATACCTGTCAGTACTTTGTGCGTGCAAGACACTCTGTGCTTTTCTTTTTACCTGACTTGATTCATAGCCCTTAAAATCATTCTCTAGAGTTCCAAGTATGGTGTGAATATAGACCGTACAGTCCTTCCCATGGGGGTAACCACCGAAGTGGTCCATCTTGCCCAGAGTCAGTGGCTAGAAGAAAAATAGTTGGTGTGAGTAAGGCTGCAAACATGCTGTCAGTGGGACGGGTGGGGAACTAGATGATGTGGAGCTCTGGGAGAGACACTAATAGAATCATGACAGAGGTCAGAGGTGTGAAAATCGAAGGTGACAGTGGGGAAGCTCTTGATGACGTTGTGGCATTAGGGAAGTTGTGGGATGGTTGGTGGTATTTGATAGAAAATTAAATGAGATCAGGGCTAAATGCAAAAGCTGGATACCGGATGAGTAGGAGGTGACCGTATTGAATACAGACTTTATTAAAAAGCTTAGTAAGGAAAACAGTGAAAGTAATTTATAAGGATGGAAGGTTCAGGCAAGGTACGGTTTTTTTTAAAGGTGTTACCATGTTTCTAGGTTGAGGAAAGAGCTTGAGAATAGGAAAGCATTGAAGGTTCTAAGGAAAGAAGGATAATTTGGTTACACATTGCCCAGGAGGAGACTGGAAGGGATATAATCAAAAGCATAGATGGAAGAACTGGCCTTCGAAAGACAAAAGAAGAACCCACTTTGGGAAGGAGAGGGGAGGGAAGATGTAGATGCTCCAGTTGGTGACCTTACTTACCAGTAAGTGAGGTGTTTGCTGAGAAGTGGAGAAGTTTTGGGATGGCTCCATCCAGGGGCCAGGAGTTGCTGGGAGGAACTTGACAGGGACTAGAGCTGAATTTAGAAGGTGGGGCTTCATGTTAGAGCAAGTCAGCAGGATCAGATGACTCTCCAGCATTACTTGAGGTCAGAAAAACTGGATCAGTTGTTCATCCCAAGGTGGAAGATTGGCTTAGGAGGCACAGAAGAGTCATCAAAGTGGCGGAGAGTTGCCCAGATTCAAGTGAGAATGTGGTTGAGTGGATTCATCGTTGGTTGGTTCTGAGCATGTTAGTGAAGAGGGTAAGAGGTGACATGGATGATTATGTGTGGTAGACCCACTAGGACTGAGAAGTGTTGGGAGGAAGCAGTACTTTGTGATGAAGTCCAGGGTTGGCCACAGGTAGAAGTCATCTCAGTGGAAGAAAAAGAAAGGGGTTGAGTGGATCACAGAGCTCTAGGATCAGAGTTAATGTTGTCTTAAGGATGCAGAAGATGGAGGTGAATTGTTAGTGTTTCAGCTGGATTTCACTGCTGTGACTAATGCTCCCTTCTTAAAGAGAAGTAATCTTCATGATGGTGTCCTAGTCAAAATATTATATAATTATTTAGATCTGAAAATTGCTGCATATTACAGATTGATCAGAAGCCACATTATTGGTGACACTTGTCTTTCTAAAGCCCTTTTGGCCATTATGTTTCCGCATCAGGTTAGGTAGGATTCTGCTTAAGTAGGGACTCTGTATGTCTGGAGTGCGTCACTGAATTGACTTTCTTTTCCTAATAATTATTTTTTGTTAAGCTAATTTAACATGTTGGAAACATAACAAACATTTTTTTGAGATATTTATGACTACAAGTTTCTTAGGTAATAATAACCAATCCTTAGAAAATTCTTGCTATACTGTAAGCACTGTTTTAAGTGCATTCTGTATATCAGTCTTCAGTTTTTACAACAATGTTATGTTCCAGTCACTGTTATCATCATTTATAGATGAGGAAACTGAGATACAAGGAGGCTAAGTAGATTTCCTAAAGTGACACATGTTTGGAGTTGTTATTACTTCTTTAGACAGGGATTCTGGCCTGTAGCGTCTGGCCCTTGACTGCTACACCACTCTTGGGAAAGTTAAATTCCCAGCTGCATGAACCAGTGATGTATCTGTAGTATTGGTCTTTGTATCAACTAATACCATTTTAAAAGTGAGATTTAAAGTAGTTACAAACAGTGGTTAACTTGAGAGATTAGTCAGATAATTCATTTTATGGAACAGAAAAATGTTAAATTTTAAATCTCAGAAATTATGCACCCTGGTTTTGTCCTGTAATATTAAAATTATGATTGTGAAGACATGATATCCATGTTGGGAGTTAGAGTTAATTTTGCCCAAAAGTTCTGATTTCAGTGTCAGCTCTTAAGTTATTTTGAAGAATGGAACCTCCTAAAACTCTTTAACTTCAGTCCAGTCCTGGGGGCTGCCCACTGCTGCTCAGAAGTGGCCAGAGTTGGTAGATGTTTCTCTGTAGCCATAGTCTAAGGCTTTCAAACGCATACATGCAGATGACTTTCTTTCTGGGATGCATATTATGTCTGTATAAATAGATACTAAATGTCTGGTATCAGGCTTTCCTGATAGCTCAGTTGGTAAAAAACCTGACTACAGTGCAGAAGACTGGGATTCGATCCCTGGGTTGGGAAGATCCCCTGGAGAAGGCAATGGCAACCCACTCCAGTATTGTTGCCTGAAAAATCCCGTGGACAGAGGAGCCTGGTGGTCTGCAGTCCACGGGGTCACAATAGTCGGACGTGACTTAGTGACCAGACTACAACATGAAGTAAATGGAATATTCTTCCAAGTTTGCTTAAAGTTTTGCGTTTTATGTTTTTGTTCCTGAGGCTAACGCAGTTTTAAGCATGTGAAATTATCAAATACCATTAGCTTCTATGCTTTTAATAAAAGTGAATAAGGTAACCAGTTGACTAGACAGTAGCTGCTGCTTTGAGTTGTGCTTTATGAGCTCTATTCAGTGTCAGTTTACAGGGCACAGGCCTGTCAGTCCACACTGGGCTAACATTAGGAATTCGGATGTGATGATCTGTGTCTACTTTATTTTTGGCCACACAGCACAGCATGTGGGATCTTAGTTCCCTGACCAGTGATCAAACTGGTGTCCGCTGCAGTCTTGCCGTGGAAGCATGGAGTCCTAACCACTGGATCACCAGGGAACTCCCTGCAAATATTATCATCAAATAAATCTAGAAGTTCTAGTTAGTGTGTTAGAAAATGTGTATGATTTAATAGCACATCTTTTAATAAAACACAAAACAGTTTGTATCTTTTTATCTTTCTTTATTCTTTAGTAAAATTCCTGATGAACTTTAGAACTCGGCAAGTAGATTTTGTTGAGGGGATAAGGGAGAAATTAGTGGAAAACTGATTTTTTTTGATTATGTAATATCGTAGGAGTCCTCTTATTCATAGCATTTTAGATTCAAAACACTGCCTGAGTTGGTGTTTCAGTAGATGGTGTTTGGGAAATAGTGAAATGTCGGTCAGACAGTGAAGTCCTTTTGTTGTAAGGTTGCCAACTTTGCAACGATGGAGGATGAAGAAGAGCTTGACGAGCGTCCTCACAAGGACTGGGATGAGATCATCCCAGAGGAGCAAAGGAAGAAAGTGGAGGAGGAAGAGCGGCAGAAGGAGCTGGAAGAGATTTACATGTTGCCTCGAATTCGGAGTTCCACTAAAAAGGTGATCGAGTGAGACAAAAGAGACGGAAGCGCTTCTGGCGTGCAGGGTTCCAGGGCAGAGTTTCGGGAACTTAGCAGAGGGAAGCAGAAGCGTGCGCAGGGCCCAGGAGCATACCTGGGAGATGTTCCATCTCTGCATCTTGGCCCTTTGAGAGATGGCTGAACATGATTTGAGTTTGCCAGAAGGTTGCATTTTGCACCTGAGACCAGAATGAGTAATTCTAACAGTTTGGTTCTGATGGTCAAGGCCTTCAGCTTTCAGAGTCAAATGTCTCTTCCTCTGTAAATGTTCGTTCATAGCACTTGATAAAAATACTTAGTAAGAGATTATATAAAGGTGCTTCAGTTACAGAGCACCATCATAGGCACTGTCTAATTTAATTTTTGCAAGAACATAGAAATAGATAAACTATGTTTTTATTACTCAATTTGTAGGTTTGCCTAAGATCCTAGTAAGTCAATATTAGCTAACAGTAGTTATCATTGAGTATTCACAGTGTACCAGGCATAATAAGTCAGTGCTTTTACACTGACTGACTCATTTAATTCATATGAAAACCCTATTTATAGGTGCTCTTATCCCCATTTTACAAATGGAAAACAAAGGCATGGAGAGGTAATTTGCCCAAGAAAGTAAACATGGACCTACAATCCAGATATTTTAATTTCAGTGTGCTTAGTGATGGCCAGATGACCAGAGGCAGTGTGGACCAGGGACGGTATGCCTCTGGCAGTGTGGATACACAAGCAGATCTCTCATCGCACGCTATCTGCCGCCTCCTTTCTTAGAGGCAGATTGACCTGCCTGATAAAATAGGAAGTTCCGAGCTTTAAGGAGTTAAGATGGGCTGGTCTTAGTCCTTAGATTACTTGGACCTGGCTTTTGCAACAGTGTACCTTTGCGTTTTCAGGCTCAGACAAATGACAGTGACTCTGATACTGAGTCTAAGAGACAGGCCCAGAGGTCCTCTGCCTCTGAGAGTGAGACGGATGACTCTGATGACGACAAGAAGCCCAAGCGCAGAGGGCGTCCCCGAAGTGTGCGGAAGGACCTGGTGGAGGGATTCACGGACGCTGAGATCCGGAGGTTGGTGGAGGCCCTGCTCTCCCTCCCCTCAGGTTTGGGTGGGCATGCTGTGAGCCTCAGGTGATGCATCCCTCACCTGGGTGACAAGGAGGGCGGAGGACAGCAGGGAGACAGGAGTCGTGCCCCAAGACTCCAGGGTGATTCTGCCTTCTCCAGGCTTTTCCTTAGTTGAGCTCTTTGTTTACTTCTTGTTCTCTGCTCGGAACATTTCATGATGAAGAAAGTCCAGCCAAGAGGAAAGAGGCTATTGGAGGTCACCTCTGGCTGGAACTTTTCTTTGTTTTTATTGAAGAATTGAGTACATACATGCATATTTAACAATGTATGTAGAAGAAATGGCATCATAGAAAAAATTAAAGGAGTACAGATAACCCCAGTTTGCTTTCTGTTAGTGTTAATGCTGGTATCCGTTTGGTTTGCTAACACACACAACATGTTGCTATGCACAGCATATTGTTCGGCAGCTTGCTTCTCGTCACTTTCAGTTTTAGGCATCTTTCTGTGTCGGTAGTTACTACACATTTGTTGGTGTCTGATTCACATTCCTCTGCCCTCCAGAAAAATCTAAAATTGTTGCATTCAAACCATTTCCCCCTAGTTTCTATGTTATCTTTTTAAACAGGTGAAGAAAGTAGAAACTCTGAAGATAGCTAGTTTTATGATCTAATCCGTATTATTAACTTAACTATATCACGTAGTCCTTTTAGGTCAGTATTTGAAGCCATGAGGTTGTTTCCCACTAAATGTTACACCTGTTCTGTTCTTTATTTACTATGGAAAAGCGTAAATACATACAAACACTGGTGAAACGTCAGCGCCCCTTCCGCTGGGTATCATCTTAACCGCTGCGCATCGGTAGTCTGTCTGGTGTGTGGCCCTGCTTCTCCCGTCGCCGGGCCTAGTGTCGCACAGAGAAGGCTGTATGTTGTGCTGTGGCTGAGTCGGCTGGGCTGAGGGTGTCTGTTGGGCCTGTCGGTTTACCGCTGTTCGGCTCTTCTCTGCTCTTTGATCCTCTGCCTGGTTGTTCTGTTCATTATTGGGAACGGCGTGCTGGCATCTCGACTGTTGCCGGATTGTTTATTTTCCCTATTTTGTCAGTCACTGCGTCCTGCGTTCTGGGCCTCTGCTGTCAGGTGTGGATCCTTGATAATGTGCTGTGCTGAGGGACTGGCCCTTTCCTCATCAGAAAATGTCCTTCGTCTCCAGCAACAGTTTATGTCTGAAAGCTTCTGTCCTGGTTCAGTGCTCATGTAGATGCTCTGACTCTCTTGATATTGTATGTGTGGTATCTTTTTCCTTTTTTATTGCGATCTATTTGTATCTTTGAATCTAACTCTTACAGACTGTATCTAGTTAGATGATTTTTTAAAATTCATTCTACTGATTTCTTTGTTTTGATTGAAGTCTCTGAACCATTTACATTTAATGCAATTACTGATAAAATAGAGTTTATGTCTGCATTTTTCTGTTTGTTTTCTATGTCTTGTATCTTTTTTGTTTCGTTATTTCCCCCATTACTGCCCTCTTCTGTATTGCATGATTTTAGTATACTATTTTAATTTTCTTGTTTCTTTTACATTTTAAAAATTATTCTCTTAGTGGTTTCCCTGGAGATTATAGTTAATATTTTCAGTTTGGACTAATAGCAACTTAGTTTCAGTGGTATTCTAAAACTTGACTCCAGTCTAGGTACATTCCTTCTCCCTTTTTGTGCTTTTATTGTCAAACAGGTTTAAAATCATCCAGGAGAAGTAAAAAGTTACTGAAAAAAATACATACACACTGTCTTTTTTACTTACTCGGGTGTCCTCCTGAGGCTCTTGTTTGTTCGTGTGGATCTGAGTTATCGTTTCGTGTTTTTTCATTTCTGCCCCAAGTACTCTTCTTTAGTGTTTCTTTTAAGGGCAGGTCTGCAGCAACAAGTTGTGTCTTTATTTATTTGGGAATGTCTTAATTTCTCCTTTGTTTTTGCAGGATAGTCTTTATTCTTTTTCTCTTTCACATTGGCTAGTCTCAGTTGACTTACCTTTTCACTGATGTTTTTCTTCTATCCATTCACATCTACTCCTGTGATTTTTTTTTCATCTTAGTTATTGTCCTTTTCAACTCCAGTTTATATGTGACTCCTTTATATAATTTCCATCTCTGCTAATATTCTTCATTTAGTGATAACATCATTCTCAAATTTTCATTAAATTCTTCAGACATGGATTCTTTTAGTTCTTGTATATATTTACAATAGTTGATTAAATCCTTTGTCCATTAAGTTCAACTTTTGGATTTCCTAGAGACTATTTCCATTGAAAACTGCCTTCTTCCCCTGTACATGGATTATAGTTTCTTGTTTCCTATAACTTTTTGTTGAAAACTGGACATTTTAAGTAGTAAAATGCGGCTGGTCTGGACATCAGAATCCCCCTGCCAGCCAGTTTTCTGTGTTTGCTGTTTGCTGTTGTCGTCGTTTGCCTATTTAGTACCTTTTCGGGACTAGTTCTGTGAAGTCTCTGCTCATTTAGCTTAGAGCTCAGCTGATGATTGGGCAGAGACTTTCTTAAGCACCTGAAGGCTACCAAACAGTAAATCTCCAGCCTTTACTAGAGGACCCCTTGTGAATGCTGAGGCATGTGTTCATGCTCTGGCAGGCAGTGTACGACTTTGCCTTATCCTTCAGCTCGTGTTTGTGTGGAGCCTTGGACTGGTCAGAGGTGAGAGATTAACAGCTTCTCATGTCTTCACTGTGCCTGCACACAGCCCTAAACATGTGCAGCCTTCTAGATTCCCGGGAATAGGCCCAAGCTTTTCAAAGACACCTGTGAACATCTTTTCACCCCAGTTTTTCCATCGCGGTTTTTGACCAGCTTGTTCATCCTCAGCTTATAATGCTGCTTTCAGGCAGCCATGGTGTTAAACCTTTGTCTCTAATTAATTTTTGACTGATGAACTATGGACAGTGTCTTCACAAAGACCCAAGTCAGATGAAGACAAGCCTTAGAATGGAGTTTCTCAGAGTGCCGTCGGTCAGGCCAAATAGCACTGTGTTCTGGGGAAGGAGCTTCTGTGGAGCTCCAAGCCCATTCTACTCCCTGGAATGGCTGCTGGGTTGCTGTAGCTGGGAGAGTGGTTTTCAAGGCAGTCTTGGTGCTGGGGAGGAGGCACGGGAAATAGAGCAAGTCAGAACAGCAGAGAGCTCACCATTCATACTGATAGTCAGCTGTTTTCTTGAATATATGCTTATAAGTTAGCTGCAAGCCTTTGATTAATTTCCAGCATTCCAACAAAGTTGACTTGGACAGTTTTTGCCAGTGTTCTTCTTGCTTTTATGAAGGAGCAGATTTTCAGGGGTCCTTATTACTCCATCATTCCTAGAGTGCTTCTCTGTCTCACTATTATTTTGAAGTAGGCTCAAAGGACATATTATTTCAGATGTAAAATATTTCAGTACATGTCAAGAAAAAGAAATGTAGAGTTGAGGAATAACCCTCAGGCTTGCTTTCACATACAGTACTTTCCTAATCCTTATATCCATGCTGTTCCTTTTAATATTGTTTGTTAGCTATTGTCATGCTCATCACCACTGTTAAGAATTGCTACGCCTTCTCTTTTCATTTTTATCTCCACGGTATCTCTTTTCACTGTTAGCTAACCAGATAATTTGGCGTTTTACAGTGATGCCCTTCATATATTGTGAATCTTGCTTTTTTAGTGAAAGTGCTAGTGATTGGCTCTAGGGAGGCGAACAGATTACACATATATTGGCTTTTAGCGTAGTTTAGACTAGAGACTTGGGGAAGGGTGATTAGGTTTTAGGTTGGAGACACCGTTTGGCAGGAGTCAGAGTTTCAAAATAGTTTTGCCTAAAAAGTTTAAAATCATATATTTATTTTGCTTTGCCTTATTGCAATAAGTACTTGAGGCAGTCCTAAAACTCTTCTAGATGTTTTATTGACCAGAACATAATGGAAAATATTGAAGTATGGAATTGAAAGTGACAGCAGTGGACTGAATAGACCAGTAAAACTGTGTTGGATTTTATCATAAGAGTTGTGGTTATTAAATCATTTATTACCTATTACCTGTAAACTTGTACCTTCTAAAAATTACAGTGCTAGAGTTAAACCACCATACAGTTACATCCCTAAGCAGTTTCATGACCAGTCACTGAGAATAAAGTTGATCTTTGGTTTGAAAAGGTTTTTAGCACTCATTTTAAGTTGGCCATTTTCAAAGGCATTCAATATTCATTCGTTTAGTGGCAGTTGCAAGGATTGGGCAAAATCTCTTTTTGACTGTTCTTATGTTTTTGACCATTTTTATGGCTTGTATTTCATCACAGGATGTGTTTGCACCAGCCTAGCTGAAGTCTGCTTTTTAAACGTGATTTATTAATCATTTTCCTAGGTTCATCAAGGCGTATAAGAAGTTTGGTCTCCCTCTTGAACGGTAAGCTTAGTAACACAATAGTTTCTTATCCAACTCTTTTTCCCTTCTATTATGTAGCAGTTTCTTTTTTTGGTTCTATTTTCCATTTTTAAGGTCTGGCACCTTTTGACAGTCTGAGTTTTAGACATGACATGCTCTAGATGACTTGGAGATCAACAAGACGTGATGCAGATGTAACTGCACTTTGCTTCTAGGAACACTGCAGTGAGTGGGAGTAGGCATGAGAAAGGAAAGTGAGCACGAAGAAACCAACTAGTGCTGATAGCTGCTGGGCTCCTCACCCGACGGCCGCTTAGTTAATAAAGAAAGCCGAGCCCTTTCCCCTGTTTTCTGAATTAGCCTGTTTTTGTGGACTCTTCCAAGTCAAATTCTTTATGATGGAAAGTGAGTAAGCTAGGCATAGTCACTGCTGGAGGGTTCTTGTTGGAGCCTTGGAGCAGTCAGTTGAGGAATGAAGAGAGGAGTGTCTTGGCAGGAGCAAGCTTATGCAAAACCAGGTGGTAGCTCACGTGGGCACAGGGCCTTGAGGTGTGTCCCGGTACTTGTCTCTCCTCAGGCTGGAGTGCATAGCACGCGATGCTGAGCTGGTAGATAAGTCTGTGGCGGATCTGAAGCGCTTGGGGGAACTGATTCACAACAGCTGTGTGTCAGCAATGCAGGAATATGAAGAGCAGCTGAAAGAAAATGCCAGCGAGGGTAAGTCAGCAGGTCTGCCTCAGAGATCCAAATTGGAATCCCTGCTGCTCAGGGGTCTCTTCTCTGTTCTCTTTCTTCACACTTGTATCCTGTGCTTCCCTCCTTTTTTGAAGTGTGTATTCTCATCTGCCTTTATGTGAACTCAGTTGTTAGATCCCAAAGATTTACTCCCAAACGAAGCTGACTTGCCCAGGGTGCAGAGCACTGAACAAGCGGAATGATTTTTTAATGTTCTGTAGAAAGTTCACGTTGGTTTGAATGATGTAAAGATCTGAGGAGGTAAAGCCCGACTGGGCACATTTGTATTGCCGCTGCGAGTGAGTACATTACAGACCACCAGTAGGAATTATCTTGGATGCACATACAGGTGTTGTTTTATTGTGATAAAGGATTTAGAGAATTAATCCAAATAGACAAAGCAGTAGCTGAATATTGTAAAACTCTTTGTGAGAGTGAGACTTTCTTGGCACTAGAATTTGTTATAATTGAATTTGACTTGTAGCATGTTTTCTGTTACACACCCAAGGTACTTTTGCATGTCCTCTACAAGCAGGAGGTGTCAGGAGAGAGCTGAAGTCCTTGTTGTTAAAGGATGCCCTTATAGTTGAGCCTCAAAGAGATGAAGGTGTGGCCCTTCCAGTTCCCTGGACTGTGGTGTATCTGTGCAGTTGCCTCCAGTCTCATGTCTCCCTTCACTGAGGTGGCTCACAGGAGGCTCTGTCAGCTGTGATTAGGGGTTCACAAGTAGGAGGCGGCCAGTGGACCTGGAATCTTGGTCCTGATGGTTCTCAGCTGCAAGATCTGAGACAAGTGATAGCCTCAAGGGTCTGGGGCAGAATGGAGTAGTAGCCCCGAGTCAGCGGGCTTGGATGGCCACTTGAATAACTTCATACACGTGAAGTGCTTGTTATCACGTTTGCCTTGCAGTGCTAGCTGTTTCATCAAGTAGAGCGTTATCTGTGCTCCGAAATTTTCTTCTTATACTATTACTTAAAGTAATAGAATTTTAAAATACCTTGAATATAGTCAAAAACATTTTTTAGGTGTAGTTTTTGGGTTTTTTCCCCCCATGAAAGAAAGAAAAACTTAACTTGAGTGGTATGGACAGTGATCCAAATTTGTGCTTTTATAGCACCCAGAATACATTCAAAAGTAAACCTTACCATTACAGTGTTTCTCTTTTTTCCTTGTAATTGGTTTAAATAAGTATTACACTCATATAGCTGAAAAATGAAAACCAACTATCCCTATTTCTTGTCTCTTTCTAGAAATGTAAAAAATATATATATCTTCAAAATAGGAATAGATACTATTTAAACACAGTTGGTGATGTAGCATGCATACTGTTTTGCCTTCCTTTGTCCACCTTATAGCATATTTGGGAATATTTCCTTGTGACAGGTGCCCCCTCGCCCACATAGGTCTTTTCTGTGCTTATTCACAGTCTGAATTGGATGGATTGCTTCCTCTGGGCATTGCTTAACTTGCTCCCATATACCTGTATTTTCTATAAGCTGGCATTCAGTGTATTCCTGCCTCCAGGTTTCCTGCATTGGCAGACGAATTCTTTACCCATACGCCACGAGGGAAGCCCCTTCCATATGCCTGTATTTTCTATAAACGGGCACTTAGTATATTCCTGAATCCAGTTTCCAATTCTTATGTAAGATTACTGATACCTCTTCTCTCAAGCCAAGAAATTTTTGTTCCTAGAAGTGTTAGCATAATCATGTATCTGTCTTACACATATTTCCAAGTATTAATAACCAGTTTTACTGTTTTTGGTGTTTTTTTGGTTTGGATTTTTGTTTGTTTTGCTGTCTCTCAGCTTGCTTGGTCTTAGTTCCCTGGATTGAACCTGGGCCATGGCAGTGAAAGCCTTGGGCCCTAACCATTAGACTGCCAAGGAACTCCCCCAGTGTTACTGTTAACAGTAAGACTTCTCAGTGCAAAGCCTGATGCCTTTGCATTTCTTTTTGTCCTTAAAATACATGCATTAGCAATGTACAAAGTACCGTGTTTTAAGATTGTTTGAAATTGTTCTTTTCTCTGTGTGGTTATAACTTACGATAAGTCGTTCAGTATCTTCTGTTTACATTTCAGTTTCTAGGGACTGCTTTTCTTGTTTTTATGAAATGTTGTGTGTTTTAATTATGTAAACCGTTTGCCTGGCCCAAAGTCAGAACTGTAAAACAAGGAGCGCATGGAGAACCTTGCCTTCATCCCTGTCCCCAGGGCTGTCTTTTCTCTCACAGACAAGTGTCATTATCTCACGGATTTCGACTTTGGCCAGGTCTGTGGTTAGAGTTGACCTGCTTTGTTTTTGCCTCTAGGATCACTTTAACTTGAAACTTGAGCTCGGGATAACCTTTCCATGACTTATTTTGTTCATCCTTTCAAATGTGTTAGGTATTAACTTGATCTCAGGCTTCTATAGTCAAGAAGTTCATCTTAAAAAAATTTATTGATGAGTTAGAAAAACAAAAGAAAAATATATTTAAGTGTTTATATTACTCCTTGAAAATCTTCTTTCATTAATTAATTTTAGAGCCAAAGTATAAAACAAAGAGGAAGATTAAAATACAATTATAAACACTGCTGGACTGAAAAATTCTAAATCTTAAAAAACCAAACTGTTTAGAGATTATTTCACAAACATTAATTGAGAAAATTTTTTTGCCTTATTGATTGTATCTTTGGATTAACAGTAAACCAGAGATATACATTGAGGGAATAAGAGAGCATTTAGGATTGTTCACCTACGTTTTCTGTGAAACGGTGAATTTTACGTAACATATGCAATTGATGTTCTTTAGGGAAAGGACCAGGGAAAAAGAGAGGCCCAACTATCAAGATATCTGGGGTTCAGGTTAATGTGAAATCTATTATCCAACATGAAGAAGAGTTTGAGATGCTGCATAAATCTATCCCTGTAGACCCTGAAGAAAAAAAAAAGTGAGTATAACATGTACCCACGCATGGGTGGTTGTGCCATTAGAAAACAGATGTGAGGTTACAGTATAGTACTTTCATAGTCTTTTCTCTGATGTACTAGAACGCTTTGTGTTCACTTGTGTTTATTTCCAAATCGGAAAGGCCTCTCCTCTCACGTCCTCCTGCCTTGGAAATCTTTTCAGATATTGCTTATCCTGTCGTGTCAAAGCTGCACATTTTGATGTCGAGTGGGGGGTAGAGGACGACTCCCGTCTGTTGCTGGGAATTTACGAACATGGCTATGGAAACTGGGAGCTAATTAAAACGGACCCAGAGCTCAAGTTAACTGACAAAGTAAGTGGCTGTCTGTGGTGCTGGAGATTTCTAGAAGACTTGTTGTGTATCTTTTTATCAACGACTTACTTTTACCTGTTTTCTGAGGGGTGGGGGATCAAATTGAAGATTAGTACAGCAGTAAATTCCTGGGGTTTCTAGCCTTGAAAACATTACCGTCTTTAGTGGATCGTGGCACTATTTCAGAGCTGAAGATAATAGCCAGGTGAAATTTTGGGGAAATATATAGGAGAAATCTTAAAATTCTGATATTTATCGTAGGTTAGATCTCATTGCAACAAATACCAGGGTTGGATTATTAATAATAAAAGCATTCCTCAGCCTGAGTTGTTGGCACTTTCTTTAAAATGATATTGGATTAGTTCTCCGCCTGGAGAAAGAATGAGCCGTGCCTTGGTATTTTTTGTAATGGAGTTAAACACGGGCTGTACTTCTCCCACAAAATCAAGCCTCCCACCCTATCCGTTGCACATCAGGCTGCCTAGTAGTGAGGCCGTGCTCAGAGCTGTAAGCAGGGAAAGCTGACTGGCTCAAATTTTCGTAGGATGTGCTCCATGTTGGGCTCCCGGCAGGGCTTTTCCTGGCACGTCCCTCAGCGCTCATCCCAGGTGCGGTGTTCTCAGAGGGTGCTGGCACCCTGCCATAAGCACTGAGACCACATCCAGCCTGGCCAGGAGGCCCAGCTGCGTCCTGGCGTAGCTCAGTGCTCTCCGGCAATGCTCTAAGAAGCATTTTCAATCTAAAACGAAGCTTTAACCTAGCTCCAGGGATTCCCTGCTCCTGGAAGGAGGAAATCCACGACGGCTGGGATGCTCTAGCAGACGAAGCCAACAAGCCCCTCCTACCTGAGTTGTTCTACCCTGTTAACAGCACAGGTAGGAGCCAGTGGGAGAGCTGGATTTCTCCATCCCATTTTGTAAAATGAGAACGGCTCATAAGGGATGTTCAGTGACTGGGAGCCATGGACATGAGATAGGATCTGAGGCTTTTTCTGTGTTCTGGGTGGTTGGGGAGGGAAAGGATCGTTCAGCTGTTTGCCATCTCTGTTCATCCTGATCCACTAACCGGGCTGTGGGCCATGCCGGGTGCTTCTCTTCCTTTCCTGTTGAAGATTCTGCCCGTGGAGACAGATAAAAAGCCCCAGGGGAAGCAGCTGCAGACCCGAGCAGACTACTTGCTGAAGCTGCTCAGGAAGAGTCTGGAGAAGGAGGGCGCCGTGACGGGCGGGGAAGAGGTGAGTGCAGCTGCCGGCTATGCATCCCGTGGAGCCTGAGGCTCCTGCCCTGCAGGGTTAGGTGGGCAAGAGATGCCCCTTTGGCTGTGGCACAGAATGCTATCCTCTCCTTGTCAGCTTGTTCAGTGGTAATGGCTTGGTTGGTAATGGTAGGAGTGTTCGTGTAGTAATTGAATACCTAAACACCTTGGCATAAACCCATTCTCCTAGAATACTGCCTCAAAATAGTTCTCATCTCGCCCAGTGCCACTGGTCTAGATAGACTGTTGCTGTTGCTTTATGCCGTTTCCTTAATTTTGGAACATAGATCTTGTTACTGTCTGAATATCACTGAGTTTGCCTGTTGTTCCAGCTAACACTGGCTACATGTAGTCACAGGTCCCAGGGATAAAGTGGGTAATTAGGATACACAGTTAATTCAGAAAGTGGACTTCAGTTGCAGTGACCTTCCCTGCTCAGTGAAAGATTTCAGCTGAGTTACTAATGGACTCCTCTGAGCTTTACCTTTTATTTCCTCAACTTGTCATTTCTCTTCACGCCTAGAAAGATGCAAATCACAGTTAGGAGATAGTATAGGTTACAGCCAGTACCAGTAGCTTTTGTGTGTACACACTCCTTAAGTGCTCCCAGAGCTATGCCATTTGTGTTAATTTCCCTCCATGATAAACAAAGCAAATTTTAGAAAAAAAAACAAAACAAAACCCAATCCCATACTTTGTCCTTAACAAAGTCCCATTACGTAAGTAATGTCATCCTTCACATAATATGTTGAGGATATTCTGTAAGTTAGGTTCGGGAGAGATAGATGAGACCATGTTTTTTACTTTTGGATAATACTATATCTGAGTAGATAAAGACACTTTCCTTATTTTTGGATACAGCATGCTTCTGCATTTTTTTATGTTCCTATTATGATCTTTTGCATATTATCTTTCTTCGTATTTGTGCATAAGGTGTTTTTCCTTCTTTTGAATTTTGTCTTGAGATTGAATTCCAAACAATGGAGTCAGTGGGTTCACTAATATGGACAGTTTTGTGAGGCACAGGATGATTTTTTTTTCTCCTTCAGATAAAATTGATTGCACTACCTTGAATTTTCTTTTGAGTTTCCTCTTTTGAATTATGTGGCTGCTACTATTCAAAGAATCGTAATGTTATGTGGTCATGGTTTTGAGGGTCTTGATTTGTAGTTTTATCATCATTTTCTTCTCGTTTCCAGGCCAAATTAAAAAAGCGGAAGCCTCGAGTGAAAAAGGAAAACAAAGCACCGAGGCTGAAAGACGAGCATGGAATTGAGTTTTCATCTCCTCGACACTCAGACAATCCATCAGAAGAGGGAGAAGTGAAGGTGTGGGGCTGGGTTTCAGTTGAGACGATTTTCTAAGTTACATTTATTGTGCCAGCTGGTGTAAAACCATTTGAAGTGTGTTTGTTTTATATACCAGAGTAGGTAAAATGGAAATAGAAAATACATGTATCTTTGCTTAACCTGTTTTTCATGTAAAATCAGTGATTGAAATAATGAAAGCAAATAAAGGGAGCCACGAAATTTAGTGATGAATGGCAGCTGATGCCCAGCCTCACTGCTGGGGTGATGAGGAGTGGTGGAGACTGGTTGATCAGGGAGCGTGTGCCTCGTGCATAGGGGCATCTATGATGCAGTTCACGGCTGGGCCAAAAAAACTCTCCTGTGGTTCAGACTTGGCCCAGATCTGTTAGTTTGTAACCTCTGGTCTAAGGAAAGTGAAAAGTAACTTGGTAGCATTCAGCCTGTTGAGTCAGGGACCAAAAACTATGGGACTTCATTTCGTTGCACTTGAGGTTAGTTCCAGGAGGCTCAGCAGTGGGTACATGAACTAGCATGGATTTGAGTCAAGCATACCTAAATTCAGATTCTAGCAACCTTACCAGTTACGACCTAGCAGTAATCTCTGGTCTTCAGTTTTTTCCATGGGAGCATCTGCCTCTCTAGGCTTCAGTTGAAGCAGATGGCTTTAAGGCTGTGTGCTTGAGAACATGCTTCTGTGGGTGCAGTGATGAACCATTGAGGGCAGTGCTTTTTAGTTGTTTTTTTCTAGAAAGTAAACGAGGAAATAAAAAGTTTGTGGCAAAAGCTCACAGCCCCATTTGTTTTCTAGGACGATGGCGTAGAAAAAAGTCCAACGAAAAAGAAACAGAAGAAGAAGGAGAACAAGGAGAACAAGGAGAAACAGACGAGTTCTAGGAAAGACAAGGAAGGGGACAAGGAAAGGAAGAGGTCGAAAGACAAGAAAGAGAAGGTACCGATGCCACTCTACTTCCTGAGGTGCCCACAGCCTTTGGGGTTCCCTCCCAGAATTTAGAAGTAAATCGGGGTTTGAGGGCCCTGAAAGAATCGTCATTTCATGACTGTATCCCAGGAGGAAGGATGGGGCTTCCTGTCGGGATGCCTGCAGAGAGGGGGCAGTGTGTGAGTTGCGATATTCTTCAATGGAGAAGCCTTTACTCGCTCTTTCATTACACATTTCAGAGAGCGTGTTAGAATGAGATGGGACAGGAAGTTACGGATACATGTTCTCAGACTCATGGTAGAAAAGCACCGACCATAGATGAATCTGAATACATGAAAGGTTTAGAGTTCAAACCAGACACTGTCAAGAGTAGAAATGGGTTAAAAGCCTTGGTATTGTGTAATCTTCATGTTTGGGGTTTTATGAAGTTCATTCCAAACCTAGAATTCTGTACAGTGTGGCATCTTGCTGACTTCTGATGAAGTTATTTTTCAGTTAATCTTTAATCAAAACATGCAAATAACTGAATTCTACCAACCACTTATAAGTCTAACAGATTCCTTAATGAGGACATATGAAACTTTTTTTATTATATGCATATAAGAACAAATATAAAAATTTGTTTAAAATCAAATTTTTAGAAAAATTAGGCCAGGCTGTTTGGATTGCCTTTTCTTCCCACATACCAGTATATCACAAATAGTTTTCCAAGTAAATAAATTAAAAAGTCATTTTTAGTAGATAAAGGAAGATTTTGTTTGATTATAACTTTTTGGAAGTAATTTAAGTTTCCCATATTGACATTGCTTTCAAATTTCTAATGTTATAAACTCTTGTTGTGACAGATATCTTTCTTTGCATTTGTGCTTCTGCAGAAAGATAACCTTTAAAATGAAATATTGAAAAAATAGATGCACAGAAAACGATTTAACCAGCAACCATGTACCAGATATTGGTACCAGCAACAGATATTGGTACCAGCAACAGATTTTGCAGCTGTTGACATTTTTCTTGTTTACTTCAAGTGGTTTTTCCGGCTGCTATGTTTGGTGTTCCACACACCCATTACCAAGCACCCCTCAGTTAAAGCTCCCCTCTGTCCCTTCTCCCAGTTTCGTTACCCCCCTTTGTGACAGTACTCTGACATTGGTATGAAACTACCTTACCCATGTTTTTATACTTTTCCTACATATTATGTAATCGTAAGCAAAGCATAGTATTGTTTTATGTTTTTAAATGTTCATACCTAAAGTTAGTTTTTATTTGTATCTGTGTCTCCATCATTCTGCACCCTTTCATGGATAAACGAGCTTCATCCACCTGGATTCGTGTAAATTCAATCACTTAAACTATTTTAGTTACTTAGATTGAAGCATATGTTCAGTCTTAAGCTGTTAATCAAGCTGCTTCTTGCTCCTCTGCTGGAGCTCTTCAATTTGCAGTCTTAACCTCTCCATGACATTTTTGTACATTTCATCGATTAGGGGATAGAAGCCAAAATAGCACTGCTGAAGCTAAAATTAAAGTCGGCTCTGCTTAGAGACAGGAGCGGGAATGATATATGATTAGGCTGTTAATTGAATGTGTTTGGCTTCATGATGCCTCGAAACTGAGGCCGTCTAGTGCACCCACTTATAGTGGCGTGACACAGCAAAGAAGCCCAAACTACAAGACAGGCGCACGCAAGTGACAGTGACCTTGTAACTCTTTTCCGAAAAGCCTAAAGGTGGTGATGCCAAGTCTTCAAGTAAATCCAAGCGCTCTCAGGGCCCTGTCCATATCACAGCAGGAAGCGAACCCATCCCCATTGGAGAGGATGAGGAGGATGACCTGGACCAGGAGACGTTCAGCATAGTAAGTCCTGACGTCGAGGGCCGGGGTCTGCAGCTGCCGTGCTCGCCACGCCTCTCCTGGCTCCTGCGGCCCAGCTCATTGTTCTCGTCAGCAGCATGACTGAGACCAGGCTGGGGTCCTGGCCGTGTGAGCTGGAGCAGTGGCGAGCGTGGCCTGTCTCATAGGCTCCTGTGCTGTGGGGCAAGGAGCGGAGCCACGGCCTGGGGTGTGGTCCCAGCCGCGGCACACCGCCTCCTGAGAGACAGGGAAGCTGAGGGGAGCGTCATGGACCGGGCCCTGCTCAGGATGGTGGCAGGCCCGCGCGTCCTCGGGGGCTTGCCCTCACCAGGGCTGCGGGTGTGCCCTTTATTAAGCTGCACTCGCCCCCTTCTCCTACACTCTCGAGGCCTCTTCCTCTCCCAAACTTCCACACGTCACGGTTCACTTGGTGTAAGCGTATGTTCATTTAGTTTTGAAGAAAAAGTGGTCTTCCAACTCTCAGAATATTCCTGCTCTGGGGCAGCAGTGACCTCATCCTGTAAGAGTCTTCTCTCTTTTTACCCTTTTTTGTGTGTGTCTGTGTTCCCAAAAACCTATATGCATATGTGTATTTTTTTTTTTCTCTTCACGCTTATCTTGTTAAATCTCTTTACTCTTCTTCCTGTGAGCTCTCTGAAGGAAAGTACTATGTCTTCTAAAGTAAGTGTAGATGATAGAAGTATCTCAGTAAGTGAGTAAATGAATTAATTACACAACCAGCTCTCTGATCTGTTTCTGGTTCTTCCTTAACCGAATATTTATAGGAGAAAATCATTAACTAATGCTTCTGTGGTAGCATACTATTTTAAAAATGGCTTTTACACAATATTGTAAATCAGCTGTTTATCGTTCTTGTTTAGTCGCTAAAGTCATCCCTGAATCTTTGCAACCCCTTGGACGGTAGCCCTCCAGGTTCCTCTGTCCTTGGGATTTCCCAGGCAAGAATATTAGAGTAGTTGCCATTTCCTTCTCCAGGGGATCTTCCTCATCCAGAGAGCAAACTTGCGTTTCCTTCACTGGAAGGCAGATTCTTTACCACTGAGCTACAAAGGAAGCATCAATCAACTGCACCTGAATTAAAAAAAAAAAAGGAAATCGCATTTATATATTCCAGCTCATTTACTCTTGTTTTTATATTATGATATCTTTTAAACATGCAGAAAATCTTCAGAAATAATAATAGGCATTGATAGAGGTGCCATAAAGTCTTGTCAGGTCTGAATTTTTTAAGGCTCAGACTGTTAAGTTGAAGCTTCTGGCCCTGGTTTGTGTCCTGCCCGGAAGTGACCACAATTCTAAATTCGATGCGGTTCTCATGTGTCATCGTTCTCATGTGTGACTTCAGAGTTTTACTACTTAGTATCTTTAAAGACAGTAATGGCTCACATAATCAGCCAGGCGTTGTTAGTGTGCTTTCTGTGTATTTTCTCCATGACTACCTGTGAGGTAAGTACTATCTCTGTTTTACCCCTTAAAAAATAATGTGAGGAAAGTTAAGTACCTTGTCCTTTTTCACAGAGTTAAGAGGTAGAGCTAGGATCTGACCCAGGCGATTTGACCCAAGGGTGTGGGTTCTTCCCGTTACACTGCACATCCTCCCGAGTGTCCATAAACAGCATGAACTGCTGCTTCCCAGGTCTGGAACCTGCTGATAAATGCCACGGCGTGTATCTTGTACCTTGCTTCAGCATGCACACTTTTGAGATTTATTCACGTTAATTGTGTCTCTGATTTCAGTGTTTCCTATTACTGTTTTATGATTTCCACAATTCATTCTTTATCCTATTGATGGACATTGGGGTTTTCCAAATGTTCACACTACAAATAGGCTGCAGTGAAATTGTAAATATGTCGTCATACGTGTGTGTAGTAGCTTCTCTAGTGTGTAGCTTGTGCAGAAAAGCTGGGTGTTTCTTTGGGTCTACACATCTCCTGCTTTATAGATTTGTAGAATTCATCTTCGAGGCAATCGTAAAGATTTGCTCTCTTTCTAATGATGAGTGAGTTCTAGGTGCTTCCCAGTCTTGGAAACACTTGGTGATTTCTGGCTTCTTGATTTCTGCCAATCTAAGAGGTGTAAAAACATTGGCTAGTGGTGGTGTTGAACATTCATTTTCATATTTGCCAGGTATTTGTGTTTCCAGTGACTTGCCCGTTCATATCTTTTGCCTATTGCAGACAACTTTTATGTCCGTGCCTTCCCCCCCGCCCCCCGCCCCAATACCTGAGCATTTGTATTTCTCAAAAAACTTCAAGATAATTCTGATATGCATCTGGATTTTTAAAAGTGATTACGGGTAGTCCTTACCTTTTCTATAGGAATCTTGTTCATGATACTAATCTTTTGTGTGTTGCAGTCATTATAGGTATCTTCCAGTTTATTTTGTGTCCTTTTTAAAACTTTAAATATATACTGAGAAGCATATTTCAGGTGTATGGCTGTGGAGATTATCACAGAGTGATGGGAGTGTGTTGGATTTTTGTTGTCATGCAGTTACATGGACATGTGCCTTACTAGCTCCTTATACTGGGTGCTTAGTGGCTGACAACCATGCCGTACAGGTCATAGAAATGCTCCTGACTTACTCTGTGATGATTTCCTCCTCAGTTCTTAGTTTTATCCTGGTCTTCGGACATTGGACTCTGGGAGTGGTCCCTGATACTATCTTGAATTGTTTCCACTTAGGCAATCCTATGTCTCTCGGGGATCTCCTTGGCTTTTTTCTGAGGGGAAATGCCATAATTTCTTTTGAGGCTTGCACTTCTCTTGCTATTTTATTTCCAAGCTCTTTTCCCCCCATGTATCTCTCCTAGATTTGTTTTCCATCATTCGTGTTCGATTTTTTTCAGATGGCTTGCTGCTCCTGGGTTGTCTTCTTATATTAAAGAGTAAGGACTGAGCTTCGGATTGGAACCTCTGAGCATGTGGGTGGCACTTGATCGGCTCTGAGAGTGTTCTTCGTAGGGTGATCTGGCTGGGCTGCTTCCTCAGAAAACTTCAGTGGGGTGGTCAGCATCTTTTGGTTCTTGCTCTTGGGTGGTCAGGTTTTAGGCGCAAGAATCCTCCAATTCTCCTGATGGAGAATTAAGACCTGGCTTTCTTCATTCTGGAATCTGAGAGGCAAAAAAAAGCAAAAACCAAGCTGGTTGGTGGCTCATCTAATACGCAGATACTGCGCATGTGTTCCATATAGTGGTGTTCTCAGTGCAGCAGCCTTGCCTCTCAGCTGTGCCTGTCTAGCCCAGTCAAAGATGTGCGTGTCTATAATGAATCTGAGTATCTCTTCCTTTTAGGCAATCTTAAAAAAAAAAAAAGATTCCTTGTTTTCAGCCTTCACCCCTACGGCCAGTGATACCTAGCAAGCCTTTGGGGGAGTAAGTTTGCAGCATAAATCGGGCTGGCTCTCAGCTCTCTATTAAGTATCTGTTAAGTGATTTCACTTGCTGTGATATCCCTTGTCTTTGTGGGCTTGTCTCTTCTGAAGTCAGTTCCTTTACTGTTGTGTTAGTGGATGGAGACAGGGAGAAAAAGTTTCTTGTGTTCAGTCCACTGTCTTTGTCTGGAAGCCTTTCCCTCAGTTTCTTGTAAGCCTGAAGGACTTGTAAATATCTCACCCTGCAGTTTTACGCAGTTTGTGGTGCCCGGTTTTCAGGTTAGGTCTGTAGTTCTGCTTCACGTTTGATGTGCGTCACGAATGCCCCTCTGGCAGATGAGGAAGCAGCAGTGTTCTGGAGGCGAAGTAAGGTGTGGATGCCACTGCTCTGAGTGGTGGAGCCGAGACCAGAGCCTGAAGTTTTTCCGACTCGAACGTTTTTCCTTGTTGCCCTGCCTTTCTTTCCCTGCTTCTCCACAAGTGGTCATGTGGCCTGAGGGGGGCTGTATGTTCTCTGGGAGTGCAGGGTGCAGCAGGCGGGGTGCGGAGGGCTTATGTCTCTCCTCCCTTGCAGTGCAAGGAGCGGATGCGGCCCGTGAAGAAGGCGCTGAAGCAGCTGGACAAGCCGGACAAGGGACTCAGCGTGCAGGAGCAGCTGGAGCACACGCGGAGCTGCCTGCTGAAGATCGGGGACCGGATAGCCGAGTGCCTGAAAGCCTACTCGGACCAGGAGCACACGAAGCTGTGGAGGAGGTGAGCCGCCGTGGCCTCGCTTGCCCGCCGCGTTGCCTGCTCGGGCTTGGTGACAGAGTGTGTGTGTCAGGCATTCTGCTTCTGTTTTACACACCATGACACAGCCACCTAATGAAAAAATTCTTTCTCAGCAAAAGTCGACGGTTGGCAGCATGCCTGCAGACTTCAGTTTTCTTTTCCTGAAATAGCCTGTTCCTCTGAGACCAGTCTTGACTGGGTAGGATGGTGATATTATTTTATGAGAGAAATACTGTGATACTGGATTTGCTGGCCTGTCCTCGGAATAAAGACTCAGTCTTCGAACCTGGACGGGTTAGAAAGCATCTATAATTTCACTACTCTACCCATTTCAGGTTAATAGTCAGAGATAATATAACTTGTTGGGTAGTGATGTATCAGCTAATAAGAGGAGGCAAAAAACCACCAGAGCTGTGAGTTTTCTTCTCTCTAATATACTTGAAGAACTCGAGTAGTAATTTGGATTAATGCAGTTAATCCAGAACTTCAGTTTGTAAGGCATCCTGACTTACATAGATTCATTTATAATTCATTTCTGATGTTTATAAAACGTGCCTGCAATTTCTCAAAAAAAAACTGTAACTTGAAGGCTCTTTCTATATTCCACAGCTACACTGAACTCATGCTTCACAGTTAATTATCTTTGTGTAATATGCCTAACGTCAGTGGATGGATTTTTGAGTGAAAAGGAGATTTAAGAAAACCTCTGTCATGATGCTATTCATAGCATGCTTCACAGCCGTGAAAAAAGAACGTTTAAGTTTTGAAATGTGACTTGACTTTCCTCTTAGACTGTTCCCAGCTTCTGGATCCCTGTATCTAGCCATCTGGCTCTCTTTTTACCCAGCTTAACCCCTGTTGAAAGATAACAAAAGCTCATCATCCCAGCATATAGTTCCATGAGGCTCGGCTGGATACTGGGCACTGTGGCCAGTCTGTGTTCAGATGCGCTGGGTACTGTGGTCCTGGCCTGCTGTGGTTCATAAGTAATTCCTTGCCCACTCATGAGAAACTGTCCCTCATGAAGTGGTGCTTGGAAGATCAAGTCTAGTAGGAATTCGAAGAAGGTAGGAACCCGTGCAGAGGAGCAGTCAGGGAGGGAAGTCTTGCAAGGGGCAGGCAGGTAGACCGAGCCGGCGTGGGAGAGCAGAGCGGACCTGCTTAGAGGGGAGAGTTCTCAGGCTTCAACAAAGCCTTGAAAGTGGCTCTTAGGGTTTAAAGCAGGTTGTTAAGATGACTGAAGTGCTGCTACAGAAGGCTTAAGAGAGAAAGGTAAATGCCTTTCCGAAGGCGGCCACAGGTTTACTGGTCAGGAGCGGGACAGGGTTCTCTGAGCGGCACTGCGTGGCGTGGTGTGGCTGCTCTCCAGGACGCGTGCAAGGATGCGCGCCTTTCCTTCCAGTACACGAAGGTACCTGTTTCTCCGTGTTCTCCACACTGCTTCTCCAGCCACTCCCCTGTTGACAGTCGTGCCATGCACAGTGGGATCGGAGCGGAGCAGTCATTTGGAGCTGTGAAGGCAGGGATGGCAGGCTGTACTGGTGACAGCTGAGGGGAAGGGTGGGGCAGCGGTGCAGAGACGCCTGCCTGCACCCTGGTCCCTGCGGAGGTGGTGGTGATGCAGACTGCCTGAGGGCCCAGGGGGAGCAGAGGTGGGCGAGATATTAGGCCTGAGGCCATAGGCGTCAGGAAGGAAGTTAGAGGGGTTTTAGCTGCGAGAACTCTTGTCTCCAGATCCCTCAGTCCAATTCTGTTGACATTAATTAGCTTCTGAAGGTGTATTATTGATGCCAAGACCTGAAAGATTATTTCTGTTTTTTATATTTGGGAAGTATTCCAAGTATAACAAAATCAATTAACTTGCCATCCATAAAGAGAATGGTTATTTTTAAAATTTTATAATTTACCAGAAAAAATTTCTTTTTCTTTTTTTTTAGGAACCTATGGATTTTTGTTTCCAAGTTTACAGAATTTGATGCTCGAAAATTGCACAAGTTATATAAGATGGCTCATAAGAAAAGATCTCAAGAAGAAGAGGTAAAAATACAAATTTAAGCCTAATTCATACAAACAAGATAAAAACCAGTTCTGCCAAAAAATTCCCTCATTACTGTTTTTGCCTCAGGAGATGATGTAGGTTGTGGTCTGGAAAGGGCCCGGGGTCTCTGCTCTTACTTTACAGCTGGAGGCCTGGGCCCGGGGGGGCTGCGGCTCGGCTCTTGCCTGCTGGGTTCTTCTGCTGTCTTAGCCGTGCAGTTTGTCCACACACTCCTCAAGTAGTCAGACTGTCGGCTGAGACCTGATGGGTGATCGCGCCAGTGTACAGCAGCCAGACAGGGCCGACATTCTGACGAGGGCCTGTTCCTCTGTGTTCCTGTGTCCTGGAGGTGTTTATTCCCCAGGCCCTTCCCTCCACAGGCAAATGTCTTAACGGTGGCTTGTCAGTGTGGCTCCTGAAAGAGGACGTCGTGGGCAGCGCCTGCCTTTTCTCTTCTCTCTGGGCTGTTTGTCCTTGGTGTCCCTCTAGCGTTTGCACACAGGGTCCCAACCACTTGCATAAAGGAGCAGACACAAAAAGGTGCCCAGGACATGCTGCCCGGTAGCGGGGGATGGGCACGAAGATATTTGGCTGATGCTGCAGGGCAGCGTTCCTTGTTCAAGTGTGTCCATTTGCAGATCTGCTGACTTGCCCTGTGGGCTCTCCCCCCAGTTAGCCACGTAGGGCCAGTCTAGGAATGCTCAGCACCTGCTTCACCACCCTGTGCGCTCCGTGGAGGCCTGCGGGCTGAAGGGTGCCCATTCTCTCCCGGGTCGTCAGCAGCCGGAGTTGTGCCAGGCGCAGGGTCGGTGCTCAGAAGTGTCACCTGTTCCATGCACGTGTCCTGTGCCAGCACTGCTTTGAGCTGTGGAGCAGCACCATCAAGTGGTTTATAATTTAATTTCACATGGAAAAATATGTTAGAACAGTAATGTACAGGAATACTACAGTAATATTTTTGCTGAATGTTAGCGTGAACTTTATGCATTGTGAAAAGTCTATGAAAGACTAGTCAGGAAAAGCCCCAGTACGGAATGAAATAGTTGGGCAAGGCACTTGAGGAAAGAGGGGAAGTTAGGATAAGTGGAAGTTGGACATAGGACGTAAAGGGTAAAGGCTTCATTAATCAGGTTATCAGACGTTAGATGAAGGTGATAATGAAACTAGTGGTCCTGCTAGTTGGGGTTATTGTATACATTCACAGCCTTTCTGGAGGATAATTCAGTAAATTCACAGAAAGACTAAAACATGCAGTTCTTCTAAGAATTTAGTTGAAAGAGATAATTAGGGATTTAAATATGTTTATGTGGAAATGACTTCATATATCCATATCAGGGACAATTCAGCCATAAGTATAATATTATAGTAATATTCAGTAAGTATTCACATAAGATTTTCACATAAGATTTTCACAGTACGTTAACTGGAAAAAGAATGTTAAGTAATACTTTTGTTTAAAAAACCGCACACGCACATGTGCACGCACACACAAGATGGGAGTTCCTCCTTTGTGGTCTTGCTTTCCACAGTTTTAGTTACCCACAGTCAGTCATGGTCTTAAAATATTAAGTAGAAATTCCAGATAAACAATCTGTGAGTTGTAATTTACACACGGGTGTGAGTAGCGTGGTGGAATCCTGTGCCGTCTTGCTCCGTCCTGCCCGGGACGTGAACCATCCCTTTGTCCAGCACGCCCAGGCTACTCACTGCCTGTGTGTTACTTAATCGGTGGCCCTCTTGGCCGTCAGGTCGACTGTTAGGGCATTGCAGTGCTGTCTTCACGTAGCCCTTATTTTATTTGATGATAGCCACAAAGCCCAGGCGTGGTGATGCCGGCCATTTGGGTGTCCTCTTACTGTGCCTTTCGTAAAGTGCCACAGGTGTGTGTGTGCTGGAGAGAACGCAGTGCACGTGGATTCAGCGCTGCCTTGAGCCTCAGGCCTTGGACCGCACCACCCAGGGGCTGGGGGACTACTGTGAATACCTGTGTAACCACATCCTGGACCAAAGTATTAACAGCAGTTCCCTTGGCGCTGAGATTTTACGTCACCTCACATTTCTTAGTTTTTCCTTACTATATTTTTTGATGTTTTTATTTTGAATAGTTCATTTGTGTGGTAGAGACGTGATGTTACTTAGATAGATGTTTAGTGTGATGACTTTGGCATGGGAACCAGTTTCCACTGGACCAGTCGGGGGTTGGTGGTTCTGGTTTCACATGGCCCAGGAGCAGCCTCCTGGAGGGCTGACAGCCTGGCACCTGTTCCTCAGCCCAGGCAGCGACAGCCAACAGCCCGGCCCAGGTTCTGACAGCCGCAGGCCATGGGGACTGGCTTCCTTACAGTGAGGGGCTAGTAGATGCAGCAGGTAGAGCTCTGGGAGGGTTTCATGCGCTGGAGCTCAGAGGATTTATGAGCATTTTTTCCCTAAGGTATTAAGCAGCAGGGAATCCGAGAGGGACTTGTCAGAAATGAAGAGGGAAATGTTTAAAGGTGATGATGACCTTTATACTGTTCTTGGGAATTGCGCCTGGGATCCTGAGGGTCTTTGGTTTCCTTTAACTCTCCAGGAGCAGAAGAAGAAAGAGGATGTGATTGGTGGTAAGAAACCATTTCGACCGGAGGCCTCGGGTTCCAGCCGTGACTCCCTGATGTCTCAGTCCCACACCCCGCACAACCTTCACCCGCAGAAGCCTCATTTGCCTGCCTCTCATGGCCCGCAGATGCACGGACACCCGAGAGACAACTACAGTCACCCCAACAAGAGACACTTCAGTAATGCAGGTGCGTCGTCAGAGAAGGTTTAAGAAGAGGTGACAAAAGAACTGTTTTCTTTTCCAGAGACAGGAGCCCGGCCTCTGTGCTTTATTCTTTCCTGTCACTTTATCGGCTTCCTTTTCTTCTCAGTGAAATGGTGCATGAAATAAAGATCTGAAAGACTTAACTCAACTTCAGGAAGAACAGAACCCACACAAGTACACAAAAGACAAATGGAGGGAAACCGTTTACATTGTATATGAGAGTTAAATGGAAAAACTGCTAATATTGAAAAACCGCTTATGAATCGATAACAGCCGGATGACCAAATACAAAAATGGGCAAAGGTTAGGAATGGAGAATTCATTTGGAAGAGGAGATTCAAATGGCCTGTAGGACAAGATGAACAGTATCACCACTAAGGAAATGTACATTAAAGTAACAATAAGTTAACCCATTCAGATTAGCAAAAATTGCAGGGTGAAATTCACACAAATTCCTGAGTGTGACTTGCTACACCAGAGAACAGTCTGGAGTATCTAAATACAGAGGCCCATTTTCTGGGAGTCTGTCCTGTAGGAAAGCAAACACGTATGTGTATGATAAGGGTGCTGTTGTAGCCTTATAATGGCAAAAAGCTGGAAATAAATTGACTTCCCACTAATAGAAAGATAGTTAGATGAATAATAGGGCACTTATACTCTGTATTATTAGCAGTTGTTAAAAAAAAAATGAGTTGTTTTATAGAAAAAAGTCAAAATTGGAAGGAAAAAAAGCAGCAGCAAGAACCACAGAATCTCTGTGGCCTATATGTTTAGCATTACTAACGTGAAAGTCACGTAATGTAAAGAGATGTAACCATTTAAAATGAACAGTTTAGTGACACATAGAGCATTCACAGTGCTGTTGTGCAGCCACCGCCTCTGTCAAGTGCCAGAGCATTTCGATCATCCCAGAGAGAAAGCACGCCTCATTTTGCCCTCTTCCTAGCTCACGACAACCACAGTCTCTGTGGATTTACTTACTCTGGATTCTCTGTGTTAAAAGCATCACGCAGACTCGTATAGTGTGTGTTGGACCGTTCACTAGGCATCTGGTTTTCAAGGTCTGTCCCTGTAGCATGCATCGGTACTTGATTCATCTTTGTGACTGAATAATACACCATTGTACGGGTAGACTACAGTTTGTCCTTTCATTAGTTGATTGGCCTTTGGGTTTCTGCTTTTTGGCTGTTGTAAATTGTACTGCTGTGCACATTTGTATGCAATTATTTGAGTGCCTGTTTTCAGTTATTTTAGATGTATAGCTAGGAATGTGGACTTGCTTGCTTATGTGATACTTCTGTGTTTTTAGCTTTTTGAGGAGCCATCAAGCTGTTTCCCACCATAAATACTTGAATAATGTGTTGCATAAGCATAGAGAAAGATGTGAAAGCACACACAGCAGCAATTACCTTAGGCCTGGTGGCCCAGACAGCAAAGAGTCTGCCTGCAATGCAGGAGACCCAGGTTTGATCCCTGGGTCAGAGTGATGCCCTGGAGAAGGAAATGGCAACCCACTCCAGTATTCTTGCTTGGTGAATCCCATGGACAGAGGAGCCGGGTGGGCTAGATAGAGTCCATGGGGTCCCAAAGAGTCAGACATGACTGAGCAATTAACACTTCCATTTCTTTGTTTTTTTTTTTCTTCTAGGCTGGTAAAATGTGGGAGGATTGGAGGAAATTAATTTCTCCTTATCTGTTACTTCTCTGGTTACAATGCACATGAATTACTTTTAAAGAGAAAAGTAATAAGAAAGAAAAAAGCATATAAAACAAAATCTTAAAAAAATATAGGACATATCAGGGGGGCCCCCAAGCTCCAGGATCTAATGCCTGATGATCTGAGGTAGAGCTGATGTTAAAATAGAAATTAAGTGCACAATAAGTGTGATGCACTTGAATCATCCCAAAACCAAACCTTCTCCCCAGTCTATGGAAAAATTGTCTTCCACAAAACCAGTCCCTGGTGCCAAAAAGACTGGGAGCCTCTGGTATATATGGAAGCATAGTATTACATTTTACAGAGTCAAATGTTCCATTATAATCAAAATGAAGTAAACTTTGATTTCATTGTAGTTTCTTTTTAAACTTCAGTGTTAGGATTTGCATTGACTTTCTTTCTTTAAAGTACATTCTCAGCGTCCAGTAACATTTTCAAGCCTTTAGAAAAATTGATGTTCTCCATCTTTTCTTCTTACTTGAAACACATTAATTGTAGATATTTAAAGATTCTTGTCCGCTAACTCTAATATCTGAATTACTGTGAGCCATCTTGTGTGTTTTCTTTTACCCCTTGGTTTTCAGTCATACAGCCCTGTCATTTAGCGTGCCTAGTTATTTTTGATTGATTAATTGATTGATTAAATGGCAGGCACTGTGTTTTAAAAATTGTACAAGCTCTAGATGATATCACTTTGCCCCAGAGAGGATTACTCTTTTCTCCCCCATAACGCAGAGTGGGAGGTGATCCCTGCCACCATTGAGTGACCTGGTCCTCCTCTGGTCCCCCGTTCTGGGGCTTGGCCCTCCGGGGTGTTCGGCAGGGGGCCTGCTGCACTCGCTGCCCCTCCCCGCTGGCTGCTGTTACACTCGGGTCTTGGTTTACCTGGCACTGGGCCGCCCTCAGCTGCTCCGCTAGTCAGAAAGCCTCTAGCTTAGCTTTTTAGCCTTCCGCTCCCTGCAGATTCAGCAAGCGTTGTAGGGGAAAACTGGCTGTGTGTTTGGAGTCCCTCAAGTCTCCAGTGTCCCTTTAGCGTAGAAAGACCACCAAGGGCTCTGCTGGTGGCTCTGTTTCTCCAGCAGTGGTTCTCTGCTGAGAAAAGCCCAGATATTCAGCTTCTTGCTCAGGCTCAGAATCACAGATCTCCCCAGTGCACTGCAGTGACTCCCGCAGAAGTCAACTCTGGGTTTTAGCTCTTCGGAATCTTATCCCTTCTAGTCTTTATTGCTTGGGCTGCTCTTTGATGTCTTCAAGCAGATTGTTTTCTGTTTATCTGGCATTTTCTAATTGTTTTTGGCAGGGTGTAATTCTGCAGCTGTTAACTCTTCTAGAAGCAGAAGTTCCATATCTGTTCATCCTAAAAATCTTAGTTCAATTAATTGATCTCCATTTTATTGGTGGGGTAAGGAATGACTATACAATAACATGGTTGGAAAATATTTCCATGTTCTTAGATGCAGTCTTATCAGTTTTACTGGGTTTCTTTTCCTCTTGGGATTAGACTGTGAGGTCACCGATTTTATATTCTGATTCTTAGAAAGAACCCTTCTTATTAAACTAACTCATAGTCTTTAAAACTTTGGATTTCTCACCCCTCTCCTTAATAGTCAGTACTTCCCAACCAGTGACCCTACCCCATGGAGGGTTCAAGGAAGAAAAGCACTGTTTACTTTCTCTGGAAATAAATGACTTGGTTTGAGTTTTAAGCATCTCTACTATACCACATACCTTGACATCCTTTTGAAACCATCTATTTCAAAATAGAAGGTTTCATCTTCTATTTGAAGATGGCTTCAGATGATCCTTTCATGTTGTGAAGGTGTGTCTTTTTGTTGTTTGTTGGTTCTTTGGTTGAATAATCAAGGTTTTTACTTCTTGGTCCCCTGGCCTGCTCCACCCTCGGTCAGCAATGAATTTAAGCCACTGGTTGACTGTGTATTATTTTGATGGTCTAAATTTCTAAGCCAAACAGGTTCCTTGATGGAATGATTCTTTGCCTTTGTAGAAAAACACTAGAAGGCCAACAGAATGAGTAGAGAGAGGTTTAGTTGGTGGCACATCTTCGATCTTAACAAATTGTAGCAGGAAGATGGGTGTTCCGTGAGGCCACAGAGTTCCTGCTGGTTAAGCCTCTGTGTTAGTTTCCTGAGATTGTTGTAACACAGTAGTGCAAACTAGGTGGTTTAAAAGAACAGAAATGTGTTCTGTCAGTTTTGGAGGTGGAACTCTGAGATCGAGGTGGCAGTAGGGTGGGTTCCTTGTGTGCGGCCTGAGGGAGAGCCTGCTCGGCGCGCTCTCCCGGCCTGCAGCACGGGCCAGCAGGCCGCGAGGGAGAGCCCGCTCGGCACACTGTCCCAGCCTGCGGCGCGGGCCAGCAGGCCGCGAGGGAGAGCCCGCTCGGCACACTGTCCCGGCCTGCGGCGCGGGCCAGCAGGCCGCGAGGGAGAGCCCGCTCGGCACACTGTCCCGGCCTGCCGTGCGGGCCAGCAGGCCGCGAGGGAGAGCCCGCTCGGCACACTGTCCCGGCCTGCCGTGCGGGCCAGCAGGCCACGAGGGAGAGCCCGCTCGGCACACTGTCCCGGCCTGCCGTGCGGGCCAGCAGGCCGCGAGGGAGAGCCCGCTCGGCACACTGTCCCGGCCTGCCGTGCGGGCCAGCAGGCCGCGAGGGAGAGCCCGCTCGGCACACTCTTCCGGCCTGCCGTGCGGGCCAGCAGGCCGCGAGGGAGAGCCCGCTCGGCACACTGTCCCGGCCTGCCGTGCGGGCCAGCAGGCCGCGAGGGAGAGCCCGCTCGGCACACTCTTCCGGCCTGCCGTGCGGGCCAGCAGGCCGCGAGGGAGAGCCCGCTCGGCACACTGTCCCGGCCTGCCGTGCGGGCCAGCAGGCCGCGAGGGAGAGCCCGCTCGGCACACTCTTCCGGCCTGCCGTGCGGGCCAGCAGGCCACGAGGGAGAGCCCGCTCGGCACACTGTCCCGGCCTGCCGTGCGGGCCAGCAGGCCACGAGGGAGAGCCCGCTCGGCACACTGTCCCGGCCTGCCGTGCGGGCCAGCAGGCCGCGAGGGAGAGCCCGCTCGGCACACTGTCCCGGCCTGCCGTGCGGGCCAGCAGGCCGCGGGGCCTTGGCTTTGGCTGCCTTGCTCCAGTCTCTCTTCCTCTCTCCGAGGCCTTCCTCTACGTGTCTCTTTGTCCCAAACTGGATTTAGGGCCTGATGTAAATCCAAGATGATCTCCAGTCAGGATCCTTCATTATAACTCAGAGACCTGTTTTCAACTAAAGTCACACTGAGAGGCTCCAAGCGGCTCTATGTTTGGGGGACCACATTTCAATCCAGTTGAGCCTCCTTTCCTGGACTTCTGTGTTTTCACTGTCTTTTATGATTCATAAGTGTGATTCTTCACCTCAGGAAAAAAGAGAGACTTACAAAATGTCAAACAAACTGCAGTTTGGCTCCCATCTTGAGAGTTACAGAATCCAGAGTAGAGGAATCGCTTTTTACAGGAAGAATGCAAGGAAGTGGTGTAGGCTGAGGAAGAAGAGTAGCCTCGGTAGGTATGGTCTGGCAAGTGTCTGGGGGCCAAGCATAGCCGACGGTACCAGCAGGTAAATAAACCTTAGAGGTATAAACAGGAGGATTACCTGTGGCTGTGAAACTCAGCAGTGCCTTTTCCCAAATAATTGCTTGGTGTTGGGTTTTTGTTGTTGTTGGGTTTTGTTTGCTTTAGTGAGATCTCATTCTGAGCGTCTGCCCTGGATTGGAAGGTAAGCAGATTGAAAAGCAGTAAAAGGAAAAAAAAAGGGAAAAACAAAAAGCAGCAGTTTTTAAGATTGCAGAAGGAGAAAGGTGTTAAATTTTCTTTTGCCTTAAACATGTTGGCAAAGAATGTTAGGACTCATTACTTGTTTGATAAGCAGCAGCACAGAGGCCAAGGAGGAGGAAATGGAACGTCTGTCTGCCGCATGTGTCAGCCCTTTCCAGTTTAAACTTAGTGAAATGCAGCCATTTCTGGCAGTCATGAGATGATTATTTTCTTGCAGATCGAGGCGACTGGCAGAGGGAGAGAAAGTTCAACTATGGTGGTGGCAATAGCAATCCGCCCTGGGGGAGCGACAGGCACCATCAGTATGAGCAGCACTGGTACAAGGAGCACCATTACGGGGACCGGCGGCACATGGACGCCCACCGCTCAGGGAGCTACCGCCCCAACAGCCTGTCGAGAAAGAGGCCTTACGACCAGTACTGCAGCGACCGAGACCACCGGGGGCACAGGGACTACTATGACCGGTGCGTGGGGGCCTCGGGCTCCAGGCCCTGGCCTCTGCCTGGTGCGTCAGCTCTAGAAGGGGAGGGACAAGCAGTGCACACTTAACGTTCTTCCCCGTCAGATGCTCATCCTTACTGTGCGCTGGCCCCAAGTCTGGTGCACTGGTCTGCCGTCCCGGCATTTTCAGAGTGCTGGGGAGAAATAACGACACAGCCGATGCTGAGTGCCGCGGGATGGATGGACGAAAGAAGGGGTTTTTCAGTTTTTCCTGAGGGCTGAGGAAGCGGGGAGGTTTGATTTGTGCTGTAAAGAGTCAGTTAAGCAGAGAGAGAGAAAGAATAGACGTCACAGGACCAGGGCAAGGATGGGCCCCTAGGATGGGGTGTCCACCCCGAAGATGACAGGTTGGGTGGTGGAGGGGCCTCGAATGCCACGTTACAGGTTTTAACGGGGCCAGGGAGCCACCTGTGGTTTCATCATCACACTTGTGTAGGAAGAGTTTGCTGCCTTCCTCTGAGAAAGTCTAGAGAATGGGTAGCCATAAAATAGTAGAACCAGCTGTCAGAATGGTGAAGGTCTGTACTAGGCTCTGGGTACCCCAAGTGGGACCCAGCCTGTGGTACGCCAGGAGCTGCAGCTCAAGGCTCAGAGCCTTTCCAAGGCATCCCTTCTCTGCAGCCATGATGTCATGTTATGATGAGCCAGCTTCTGTGAGAGTAGTTGTGGGAGTTGGGAAGGGCTAAAGAGGTTTTATCTCTCTTTAACTTCAGGACTTAGCTATATTTTAACTTCCTAGGAGCTTCAGGTTCCCCTAAGCTGAAGACAGGCTCTGGCTGCACCTTGAATTTAACGTAGGAAACTTTCATATGAACATCTCCATGTCGCGCGTTGTTTTTGGAAGAGCTGGTGACCCCAGGCTGCTTTTAGGATAGCAGCTGTGGCTGAGCAGCAGCTGCCTCTGTTAGGCGGTCTGTGCCCCTCACCCCCACGCTTCTGCCTCCTCTTGTCTGGCTCCAGTGGGCATTTGCCCTGCATCTCTTATGCAGCTCTGTATTTCCATATTGCATCATTTTTCTTCTGCCTGAAGGACTTTTGTTTTAGCATGGGTCTGCTGGTGATAAATTCTTTTAGCGTTTGTATGTCTGGAAAAGTTTTTATTTTGTCTTCACTTATCAGAAGTATTTTCTGCTGGGTAGACATTTATAGATTGACAGGTATAAATTTATAGATTGACACTTTTTTTTCAGTGCTTTAATGATGTTCGTCTGCTTTCTACTGGTATCATTTCTGATGAAAATCTGCCATCTTTATTCCTCTTTGCATGATGCGTCTTTTTCTTCACCACTGGTTCCTAGCAATTTGATTATAATGTGCCATGGTGTATTTTCCCTGATGTTGCTTGTGCTTGGGAATTCTTGGAGCTGCCCATTTATCATTTTATCAAGTTTGGAAATTTTTTTACGATTATTTCTTTGACTACTTTATTCTGTTCCTCACTCTTGTGAAGGTTCCAGTTCCACGTTTGTCTCACAGTTCACTGGTGCTCTGTTGTTTTTAGTTTTGTCTTCTCTGTTTCGTTTGGATAGTTTCTGTTCCTTTGTCTCCTTTTAATCATGTGTGTCGTTGACGTTTTGAAATCTGGTATACAATTTAAAAATGGTTTTCTATCCTTGTCTGCTAATTTTATTATTTGGGTCAGTTTCAATGGATTGATTTATTGCCTCCCCCTAGGTCTTATTTTCCTGGTTCTGTTCTTTTTCATATTCTTTTCCATTTTGATTTATTATAGAATATTGCATATAGCTCCTTGAGCTGTCCCGTAGGGCCTTGTTGCTTCTCTCTCATGCATATAGCAGTGTGCGTCTACTAATCCCACGCTCCCGATTCATCCCTCCCCGACGCCCTTTCCCCTTTTGGTAACTGGAAGTGTTTCTGTATCTGAGCCTCTGTTCTGTAAATAAGTTTCTTTGAATCATTTTTTAAAATTCCACATGTAAACAAAGTGATCCCATGTGATATCTTTCTCTTTCTGACTTCACTTATACTATTATCTAGGTTTATCCATATTGCAGCCAATGACATTACTTATTTTTTTATAGTGGAAATTAATATTCCATTGTATATGTGCACCACATCTTTTTTATGCATTTATCTGTCCATGAACATTTGTTTCCGTGTCTTAACTATTACAAATAGTGCTGCTGCAAACATAGGGATGTGTGTAACTTTTCAAATTAGAGTTTTGTTCAGATATATGCCCAGGAGTGGGATTGCTGGATCATATGGCAACTGTTTTCAGCTTTTTAAGGAACCTCCATACTTTTTTCCATAGTGGCTCTATTTATTTATATTCCCACTAATAATGTAAAAAAGGGTGCCCTTTCTCCACACCCTCTCCGACAATTTGTTATTTGTGGACTTTCTAATGGCACCCATTCTGACCAGTGTAAGGTGATACATTGTAGTTCTGATTTGTGTTTCTCTAAGAGGAGAGAGAAAAAGTTGGCTTAAAGCTCAACATTCAGAAAACGAAGATCATGGCATCTGGTCCCATCACTTCATGGGAAATAGATGGAGAAACAGTGGAAACAGTGTCAGACTTTATTTTGGGGGGCTCCAAAATCACTGCAGATGGTGATTACAGCCATGAAATTAAAAGACGCTTACTCCTTGGAAGTAAAGTTATGACCAACCTAGATAGCATATTCAAAAGCAGAGACATTACTTTGCCAGCAAAGGTCCGTCTGGTCAGGGTTATGGTTTTTCCTGTGGTCATGTATAGATGCGAGAGTTGGACTGTGAAGAAGGCTGAGCGCTGAAGAATTGATGCTTTTGAACTGTGGTGTTGGAGAAGACTCTTGAGAGTCCCTTGGACTGCAAGGAGATCCAACCAGTCCATCCTAAAAGAGATCAGTCCTGGGTGTTCTTTGGAAGGAATAATGCTAAAGCTGAAACTCCAGTACTTTGGCCACCTCATTGGAAGAGTTGACTCATTGGAAAAGACCCTGATGCTGGGAGGGATTGGGGACAGGAGGAGAAGGGGATGACAGAGGATGAGATGGCTGGATGGCATCACCAACTCGATGGATATGAGTCTGAGTGAACTCCGGGAGTTGGTGATGGACAGGGAGGCCTGGCGTGCTGCGATGCTTGGGGTCGCAAAGAGTCACACACGACTGAGCGACTGAACTGTACTGAATAATTAGCAGCGTTAAGTATCTTTTCATCCATGTGTCTTCTTTGAAGAAATATCTACTTAAGTCTACCCATTTTTTAAGGTTTTGTTTTTTTTTTTAATATGGACCATTGTTTTAAAGTCTTCACTGAGTTTGTTGTGTCCTGGGTTTTTGGCCATGCAACACATGGGATCTTCGCTCCCCGACCAAGGACCGAATCTGCACTGCCTGCGCCAGAACATGAGCCTTAATTATTGGACCCCAAGGAAGTCCCTCTGCCCATCTTTCGACAGTTTGTTTTTTTTGCTACTGAGTTGTGTGAGCCGTTGGTATATTTTGGAGATTAAATCCTTGTTGGTGGCATTGTTTGCTGATAATTTTCTCCCATTCCGTAGGTTGATTTTTGTTTTGTTTATGGTTTTCTTTGCTATCCAAGAACTTTTAAGTTTGATGAGGTCCCATTTGCTTATTGCATTTATTTCTCTACGCCTGATAATTTTTGATTAGGTACCTAGTTAAGTGCTGGATATTTTTGTCTTCCTATAAATGTTCTGGAGTTTTGCCCAGAAGCAGTTTAGTTACTTGGGAACAGTTTGATTCTTTAAGATCTTGCTGGTGGGACTTACGAGGCAGAACTGGAGCAGTGCTGGGGGTAGGAAGCATGGTCTCCCCCGCTGAGACGAGGCCCCTCATGCCGTTCAACCAGTGCCCCTTGGAGCGGAGGGTCACAGTCTGGTTGGTGAGAAGCGAGCAGGCACTGCTCCAGCCCTGCGTGAGCACAGGGCGCAAGCATCTCTTGCCCTTCTCTGTCTTCCCTCCTGGCCCCTGGGTAGTTTTCTCAACACAGCCTGAGCCTTATCCAGCTAGATACCCAAGGGAGCACCTTTGCTGATCTTTGAGCTCCTCTCTCTGCAGAACTTTCTTCTCTTGCACTACACTTGAACTCCAGCTGCGTTGATGCCCTGCCCCATCTCGGGAAGCCTGGGCTTCTGCTGAGCTGGGTGCTTGTAAGACTCGCCTCATTTGTTTCTCATCCTGTAAGGAGTGCTCTTCTTTCTTTCCTGACGTCTGGTGTCTTGATAACCGTTGTCCACACATTTTGTCCCTTTCTGACTGTTTCAGCAGTAGGTATGGTCCTTGTTACTCCATCTTGGCTGGAACCTGGGCAGTCTGTCTCTCTTTCCCTCCCTCCCATCCTCTCCCCTCCTCCTTTTTTCATCCAGGTGAAACTCACATAACAGAAATCAGTCATTTTACAGTGAACAGTTAGGGGGCATTTATTTAGCACAGTTACTATGTTTTGCAGCCACCACCTCTGCCAAGTTCCCAGACACACTCATCACCTTAGAGACGTTCTGCCCGCTGAGCAGCCACTCCGTCCTTTCTCTGCCTGGCTCCCGGCAGCCACCAGCCTTCTGCATGCTGTTTCTGTGGACTTACTAGTCTGGGTAGTTTGCATAAATGGAATCATGCAATATATGGCCTTTTATGATTGGCATTTTCAGATGTTTAACATGATGCTTGAGAGATTCATTCACATTGAACCATGTATAGTACTTCAGTTCTTTTCATGGGTGAGTGATACTCCACTGTATATATTAGGTTGATACAAAAGTAATTGTGGTTTCAGACTGTGAATTTTAAATCACTGTAACTAGGCTTAAACACATCTTTCTTGAAACAGGAACCATTACAATCAGCACATGTTTTCCAATGAGATATAAGTTTGTTTATTCCTGTAACATAAAAATCCGTGCTTTGGGCTTCAGTGAACTCTTGGAAAGCATTTTCTGCCTCCTGCTAGTTGTGGAAGCATTTTGCCTACAAAAAGTTGTTGAGATGCCTGAAGGAAGTGGTAGTCAGTTGGTAAGAGGTCAGGTGAATATGGCAGATGAGGCAGCATTTCATGGTCCATTGATTCAGCTTTTGAAGCATTGGTTGTGTGACCTGTGGTCAGGTGGTGTTGTGGAGAAGAATCGTGCTCATTTTTCTGTTGACCGATACCAGCCGCAAGTGTAGCAGTTTCTGGTGCATCTCACTGACTTGCTGAGCATACTTCTCAGCTGTCATGGTTTCGCTGGGGTTCAGAAGGCTCTAGTGGGTCAGACGGGCAGCAGCCCAGCAGACAGTGGCCGTGACCTCTTCTTGGTGCGGGTTTGGCTTGGCTCTCAGTCCAGCCCCTGAGCTGGTTGTCCCTGGCTGTCTTGTAAAATCCACTTTTCATCACACATCACAATCCGAGAAATGGATCGATGTTTTATAGAAAACAATGATTGTTTTGATTTGTGGTCAGTTCATGAGGCACCCACTTACTGAGCTTTTTCACTTTTCCAGTTTGCTTTAAATGCCGAATGACCACAGAATGGTCGATGCTAAGTTCTTTGGCATCTTCCTGTATAGTTACAAGAGGATCATCTGCAGTGATTGCTTTCAGTTGGTTGCCATCAGCTTCCAATGGCCGGCCGCTGCATTCTCATCTTTGAGGCTCTCGGCGCCTTTGCTAAGCGTCTTGAGCCGCCGCTGCACTGCACATTCGTTAGCAGTTTCTGGGCCAGATGCGTTGTTGATGCGAATTGTCACTGCTGCTTTACGACCCATTTTGAACTCATTAAGAAAATCACTCGAATTTGCTTTCTAGTCTAACATCATTTCTGTAGTCTAAAATAAACAGAAATAGCAAGTAATGTGTTATTAGCAAAAACCGTCATCTGAGAAATGCACATTAAAATGATGTATAACATAAACACATTTATTTAAGAATGTATTTCAACATCAAATGGCAGAGTTCAACAATGCAAAACCAGAGTTACTTTTGCGTCAACCGAATACATTCTCCATTTTGTGTATCCATTCATTCATTAATAGACATTTGAGTTTTTCTGCCTTTTGGTTATTGTGAATAGTGCTACTGTGAGCATGGTATTTAAGTGTTTGTTTGAATATCTGTTCTCAGTGCTTTGGGGTTATTTACCTAGGATTGGAGTTGTTAGTCATATGGTAGTTCTGTGTTTAACTTTTAAGGAAGCACCAAACGGTTTTCCACTAGAGCTGAACTATTTTACAGTCCCAACCAGCTATGTATGAGCATTGCAGTTTCCCCCCATTTTCACCAGCGTTTATTTTCAGCGTTTTGAAGGTAGCCATCCTGACGGCAGCTTTGACTTGCATTTGCCTGGTGATTAATGCTCATTAAAGATGTTGAGCACCTTCCTGTGTGCTTCGGAGTCGCCGTGCGTCTCCTTTAGAGAAGTGTCTGCTCTCTAAGTCCTTTGCCCATTGAGTTGGGGATTGTTGTCGGCTTTTACAGCTTCTCTGTTAACAGTATAACAAGCAGTTCACCATAGTCCCCACTAAAAATCTTAATATTCTTCACATTGAGTCTGTTTGAAAGTAATTAACGCTGTACTTACTGTTGAATATCTAGGTTGCCTGAGTTTTTGCTCTTACTAATAACTTAGAAAGTAATTTCTGGGGCTCTTTTTCTCCTGGGCTGGTTGAGGAGCATGAAAGTGTTTGTACCTCTTGCCAGTTTTCCTGAAGGGAATGTGAGTTTACAAAGCCATCAGTGAGTCAAGTTTGTGCTCGTTTCATTGCAGACTTGATGAGGCTCATGTCATTTCATGGGCTGTGTTTTGCCATAAGTATAAAGTAGCCCTTTGTTATTTAGTTTGGTTTTGGTTTTGAGTTCTAGTAATGTAAGTATGGCTCAGTCCCTGGAAGTGTCCTCCAGCATGAGGAAGAGCCAGTGGATGACGGAGGAGGCGTGGGAATCCAGCCTTTGTCTTCAGCTGACTCTTGTGTCTCTATTTCAGGCACCATCATGACTCTAAGCGGAGGCGATCTGATGAATTTAGGCCTCAAAATTACCACCAGCAGGATTTCCGACGAATGTCTGATCACCGGCCCCCTATGGGCTACCACGGCCAGGGGCCCTCGGACCATCACCGCTCTTTCCACACAGACAAACTGGGGGAGTATAAACAGCCCCTACCGCCGCTGCACCCCGCAGTCTCAGATCCTCGCTCACCCCCTTCTCAGAAATCTCCTCACGATTCCAAGTCACCCCTGGATCATCGGTCTCCTTTGGAGAGATCACTAGAACAGAAAAACAACCCAGATTATAACTGGAATGTTAGGAAAACATAAAGGACCGCTTGGAAAGCAGGGCAGCGCGAGCGTCATGGAGCACCTGGATGTCTTTGGTCTGATCCACAGGAGCCGGTCCCCCAGACCCGAGAGGGCGTTTCTGGACGCGGGGCTGCCGTCAGCCTGCTGCTGAGGGGTGCTCAGAGTGTGGGGGCCTTCGGCTCAGTCCAGCTTTGATCTGGGTCACCCCCTCCTGCACTTGGGCACCCATCGCATTCCGGCCTGGTCCTGGCCTCCCACTCGGATGGGTGCCAGGAGGAAGTGGTGATGGTTTTGTCTGCCAGCTTCACGGGCTGTTTCCCAGTGAAGGCAGGGGAGGTCTTAGAGTCGTGAATGTTTTGTCACCCTGGACCTCAGTGCCGGGCCAGGGAAGGCACGAGTGCATGAAGGCTGCTGGGACCCGCTGGACGCACGGGGTCTGGTGCACTCTGATGAGACGGATGCTGCTGATGGGGTGAGCGGACACGTGGGTGGGATCTCGCACCGCAGGACTTGCAGGGGAACAGGTACCCCCTCAGACGTGTCCTCAGAAGTGACACTCGAGCTTCACTGTGTGACAGCTGTGGTGTGGAGGGGCGGGGGGTGGGGAGCCACCTCCCCCACGGCCTCTTCTCCAGCAACACTAAATTTCCCCACACTGTGTCTCAGAGGTGTGGTCTCCTGCGTGGGCCTCCTTTACTCCAACCCCCAGCCCCACCCCTGTCCCCGGCCCCCGACCAGGGAAGATAGTAGTTTCAGGCTGCAGTGGGCGGGGGCTGGTTTGCCTGGGAGGCCTTGAGTGCAGGGCGGGGTGGCTCGGGAATCCACCAGAGAGGACTGGAGAGGACGGGGAGGGAGCAGGCTTGTGTCTGGCTGGGTGCTGGCGGCACTGGGGCAGGACGCTGGGGAGGGGGGTGGATGGGTTTCCCAGCCTGGGGGTGGGGGGGTTGGTGGTGTGGTCCGTGCGGTGGTGGGTCGCCATCTGCAGCTCATCTTGGTTCCCTTTGCACAACCTGAGGAAGGAGAATTCATGGACTCACACGTCTGCCACTCGTGCGGTGGGTGGCCAGACACAATCAGTTACTCCCTGTGGTGAACATGCTGTACTGCTAGTTGGAGATCATTAGAACTGAGCTCCGTATCGTTTAGAATGAGGTCGAGCTGAGTCCAAACCTAAGTTCATTTTCCCCCCAAACTGGAAGCCTTCAAGGACAGGGTGACTGAGCTTAAGACAGGAAGAGCTGGACTGGAGGAGGGGCTGGGAGGCAGGCTAGCTGCAGCAACTAAGCAGCCTCAGCGCTCCTGCTTCTGGGGCCTTCCGTTCTGTTCACCTTCAATGGAACTCACCAGTAGAGTATGCAGAGGCCTTTCTAGACAGAGACAAAATAACTGACTTGAACGTGCAGTGAGCCTGTGAGTCTCCCGGCTCAGAGCTGGTGGAAACCCTTCCCTCGGTGTACACAGTCACGCTCCCCACACTAACTGCTCCTCTCCAGGGGACTTCCTGAGTCACCGTCACTCACTCGGCGGTTCCCGGGCAGCTCCACTCATGCCTTTGCTGTGGGCAGCTCTGGGGGGCTCTCGCGCTCTGCTCCCCAGAGCATCTTCGGCTCGCCTGTGCTGAGGTCCTCGTGAGAGGCTGGGTCCGCCCAGCTGGTGTGGGGAGCTCCGTGGGCTCAGCACCTCCTGGTCCATTTCTCCTCCTGGTACTAGGGTTCGTTCAGCCTGGGTTGTAGAGCGCGCACCCGGAGCACAGCCCGGGGGACCACAGCGGAGCCCCAGCCAGTCACCCCACCCGGGCCATGCCTGAGTGCTCTGTGGGGAGATAGGAAAGTGCGCCTCTGCTTGGGTTGGGTTCCCTCCCTGCAGTACTGACACTCCCCGGGCCGGAGAGGAAGGGCAGGCCGGCTTGCAGGTCCCCAAGCCATCAACGGGCCATGGGGTCTGCAGAGCAGGCCCAGCTCGGCTTCCCCTGTAGGAGGTCGGGTCGTGACCCTTTCAGTTAGAGGGGCCAGGGGAGGACTGGCAGGGCCTGCGTTTCAGACCTCAAGGTTTTTGGGTTTTTTTCCTCTGAAATTGATAGGAGGTGTGAGTTATTTCCGAAGATGTCTCATCATGAGGACAAAGGGGCCGCCGTTAGTCCACATTCAGGACCTCTAGTGCCATACGCTGCAGCAGAAGGCAGTGTCAGCCAGACCAGTGTTAAGTGGATTACAGAAAGCACGGTGTCCTCACAAAAGCATCTCTTTTAGGTGCCGGAGTGTGTTTGCAGAGTGGGTTGGGAGAAAGAAAGCATTTCCTCATTGTCGTCAGTATGAATACTGTATGCTTCTGTCAAAACCAGAAATTTGCACAGATAGGAATTCTCTCTCTCGTGGATGGGAGAAGCCGCCCCCGAGTCTCTGAGGATGGTTTTCCATGGAGACTGGCTCTGAAGGATGTAGTTACTAAGTAGAAAGGGCAAGGGGCCGAGGAAGAGGAGAGTTAGCACCACCGAGAACCTGACCAGGAGCACGGATTCATGTGTGTACCCTCGTCCCCGCAGAGGTCACGGTAACCCCAGACTGGCCCCCCATCAGCTGCTGCCCCGGGCTCCCCCCTTTTCAGCCATTCCTTGCTCACACCCTCCGATGGGAACCCAGGACGCCTCTCCCGTCATGCTGCAGACACTCTGACCTGATAGCTGAGGGCCGCATCAGGGCGCATGGTGCAAATGCAGCCCCGTTAGGAATTCACACAGCGACACGGAAATCCTACAGACCAAAACCCACTCCTCAGCGGGAGCGGTGGGCCCCCGGCTCGTCTAGGGGCGGCCGTGTTGGCGAGGAGAGCCAGGCCAGGGGTCCAGGCTGCTTTAGTCCATCTGCGCCCCACTTGGTTGGGGACGGGTGATTTTTCTTTATTGTAAAATTGTGGACTTTTAAAACCTGTTGACTAAACAGTAATTAATTTATATTTGTGAAAAATGCCACTGTCCTAGTGATTTCTGATGTAAATAATGTTGTTTATATAGTATGTATTAAATTTTCCTACATTGTAAAACTGCTGTACTTTTGACTCTTATATATTAAAAAGTGTTACTGAGGATTTTTAGAATCAGGCGAACACGGTGCATTGCATTGGCGTGACCTGTGACCGCACCTACCACCTCATCTCCCTTCCTCCGGGTGCTGGGTCATTGGGATTCTTGGGCAGCTTCTGAAACAGAGCTTTCCCGCTCCCCGGGCCCCCGTTCTGTCGTTGGGTCCAGAACCTAACACTTCGTGCGGTTCTAGACTTCTCTCCAAGTAGCAGAGGCTGACAGTCCCCAGCCAGCCACTGCTGTCCTCTTGCCTTCCCTGCGCTCACCAGGGTCCATGTGGAGCAGCTGCCCTCCGAGTTGCAGCTGGGTCACACCGGGTGGGGGCCATCCCCGGGAGTCCCTGCAGCCCCCTGGAGGAAGCCAGACGGCCGGGTCTGCGCCAGCCTGCAGCCTTGAGGGTAGTTTTACAGTTGGGCCGTATATTCTTGAAGGAGGAAAGAGCGCTTTATGATGGCAACACTGACACAAATGTTAACTCGAGGGATCTGGCGCAGGGGCCGGCTCAGCTCCTGCAAGGCCCAGGCGGAGGGAGGGTGGCACGGCGTGGAGACCGTCTGCACAGGAGGCGGAGAGGCCTGCCAGACCCCAGGGCTTTCACCAACACTTGGTGACTTTGAAACCACACTTCACAAAGGTCTTCCATTAATTCTCAACCCCAGGTAGGCCTGCGTGTCCACTTGGAGCCTGGGGGTGAACTCCTGTGGCACCCGCCCAGGACACACTGCTGCAGGGGGCCTCCCTTGCCCGGCTGCGTTGGGGTTCCAGCGTAAGGAGTGGGAGTCAGAGACTCCAGGAAGAGCTCAGGGTTCTTCCTGACCATAAACTTAACTCTCAATTGTGTTGCAACTCACAGCTTGCCTGGAACCGCTATCGGAAACTTTAAGAACAAGTGCAATAATCAGCTTATGATTTACAATAGCAGCCGGGCTTCTAAACTGACCGCTGCCAAAAACGCCTGCCTTTTACTGGAAGGAGCAGGCTCGGGCCCCTCCCTGCTCCCTGGCAGGGCCCCCGCACGTCTGGCATCCGGGCAAGTCCTCCTCAATTAGCGCCAACAGAAAGGTCACTTAACTGAAACACAAGGCCCCACAGTTTGCCAGACCCGCAGCTCCGGGTTCCAACCTGTGGCTCTTAAAGGAGCAGGACCAGCTGTGCCTGAGGCAGTTCTTCCATCAGATTTTGAGGTTGGACAACCACTGGGCTCACCTCCCAACCTGGATTTGTTCTGCTTTGTGCGGTGGGAGGAAGAAACGGCTCATCCGGACAAACATCTGTAGAAACCCGGGCCTGTGGGGCTGCCCCCGCTACTGCTGGTGGGGTCCTGCCCTGGGCTGAGTCTTGGGGACTCCTGGTCAGTTCTGTGCCCCGTGACAGGACTTCGTGTGGAATATAGGCAAGTCCCTAACTACAGACTTCTGACCTCCAAGAATGACAGCCACTTTCTGGGGCCAGAGCTGCCCCACAGAGGGTTCACACCTTTCTGTGAATTTATTTTGTGACCCAAGAGGAAACTGTTACCGAAGCAGGGTCCCCACTGACCCCATGCACTGAGATGGCCTTGGGGGGCAGGGGTGGTCTGGGGGCCGGCAGGGAAGCCATCCCTCGTCCCTTTGGCCCCTCTCTGTGTGCTGTGAGACAGGTGGCCTTTTCACCTTCATTTGCACAGGAAGCAGACGGCTCCTAGGGTTAAGGGTGGATTGTAAGTGAGAACTCCGGCCATGGAAAAGAGAGGTTTGCAAGCCCCGAGGACGACGCGGAACAGTCAGCATCCATCAGTTCTCAGCTGGAGGGGCGGAGGTGTGGGTCTAGGAGGGAAGGTTGGGGGTACCTAGAGCGTAACAGCCCTCACCCTGGAGCCGACGCGACAGTGGGAGCCGCCCGTCCTGAGAGCCTTGCAGGGGGCCTCTACAGAGCCTGCTCTGCTCGAGACGATTAAACACAGGAGGAAGGCCCAGTGGGGACTGGAGCCAGGTAAACACGGAGACAGAGGGCGGCTCCTTCAAGGCTCCCAGTCTGGTGGGGGAGACAGAGTTGGGACGAAATCATGAGAGCGAGGTGCTCCCCTGAACCGGGCTCTGTGCTAGGCTCTATGACCCTGCCCTCTTTCAGCCGATCTCCTAGCTGGGGGTTGGGGCGGGGGGCACGCCCTGGACAAGTATGCAGTAGGAGGGCGTGATGTCACATACGTGCCAGGGAGAGAGGGACGGGGGCCTGAGACGGCATGAGGGCCGACCCAGGGAGGCATGGGCCTGGGAGGTGGGCACACTTGGCTTTGAACCAGCCGGCGTTCTTAGGGCAGTTTGCCACCCCTCCAAGCCTCAAACACAAACTATGTGAGAGCCTCCGGCCAGGCTGTGCTGACCCGCGTGAGGTCCCTGCAGGGTCCCTTGGCATCTGTCCATATTATCAAAGGGGCATGTTGGCACGTCCTGAGGCTCCAGGGTCCCTTGGATGCAAGGAGAGCCAACCAGTCCATCCTGAAGGAAGTCAGTCCTGAATATTCACTGGAAGGACTGATGCTGAAGCTGAAGCTCCAATACTTTGGCCACCTGATGAAAAGAGCTGACTCATTAGAAAAGACCTTGATGCTGGGAAAGACTGAGGACAAGTGGAGAAGGGGACGACAGAGGATGAGATGGTTGGATGGCATCACCGACTCAGTGGACATGAGTTTGAGTAAGCTCTGGGGGTTGGTGATGGACAGGGAGGCCTGGCGTGCTGCAGTCCAGGGGGTCGCAAAGAGTTGGACACGACTGAGTGACCGAACTGAGCTGAGGCTGCAGGGAACCACACCTGGAGACGGCTCTTGGCCGCGCCGGCTGGGTGGGGTCCGCCTTGGCTTTGGGGATCAGCACCGGGTCTCTGCTGGAGGGTCCTAGTGACGCGGTTCTAGAACCGTCCTGCAGAGGGCAGCAGATTCCCACTAGAAACGGCCGGCCGCGCTGCCCTGGGAATGAGCTCCCCGGGATGGGGCGGGGGTCGGTCCCGGGGGCTGTGAGCCCGCACCCGAGCCAGAGACCTGGAGACGCCCTGTCCCTGCGGGCGTGTGGCGGGTTGGGGAGAGAAGGAAGGTGCCGGCTGCAGGGAGGCGCGGCCTCGCCGGCCCCCACCAGCCGTGCCCCATCCTCGGGCGGGCGTCAGCCAGCCGCGCAGTCTCTCTGCCCGCGGGGTGGTCCGGCGGCCCCGCTCGATGGCCACCTCCCGCCAGCCTGCGGGGACGCACGGGCTCCGCCAGTGCCGGCCTCTCCTCCCTCCCAGCCCCACTCGGCGGCGGGTGGCGCTGCCCTGAGCCCCGAGGCCCAGGCATCCCTCTGCGGCTCCCTGTGACCCTCGCCTTAGCTCTAAGCTCGCTGGAAGGGGTCCGAGGCCCTGCACGACCTGACCAGCTCTCCAGGCTCATCTTCGTCTCCCGAGTGCCCCCGCCCCCGGCTGCAGCCAGCCCAAACCTTCCAGCCAAAGGCAAACCTTTGCCCCTGCAGCCTCAGATATCAGCAGACTGGCTTCTAGCCACTGTTTTCCCCTTCCTCCCTTGTGGCTCAGCTGGTAAAGAATCCGCCTGCAATGCGGGAGACCCGGGTGCGATTCCTGACTTGGGAAGATCCCCTGGAGAAGAGAATAGCTACCCACTCCAGTATTCTGGCCTGGAGAATCCCATGGACAGTATGGTCCAGGGGGTCGCAAACAGTGGGACACGACTGAGTGGCTTTTACCTCACTCACCTCCTGGTGCCTGAAGAATCCTGTTTCTCCCCAAGATGCAGCTGGAGCTTGGTTTCCTCCACCACCTTCTCTGACCTGCTGTCCCATTCCTGTCTGTCCCTTCCCTGTGCCCACAGACGCTGGCAGAGCCCCCAGGGTAATCCATTGCCCCCACGTTGTCACTGCTGACACCCCCGCTGAGAAGTGGGGCTCCCAGCGGGCCCCAGGTCTCCTTCACTTCCAGTCCTGAGCCCCGATTCCGCGAGGGCCCTGGGGGTGCGAGGCTTGGAGCTCTTTCTTGTGCAGTGCCCAGAGAGGGAATCCAGGGAGAGGAGGCCTGGGGTGCCCCCTTCCCTGGAGGATGAGTGGGCTGGGGGTCAGACCAGAGTTCAGGTCCCAGTCGGCAGGCCACCTGGACCAGGGGGACATTTAAGGCAGACAGAAGCCAGTTCTGGGCGGTGGAACAACTTCCCCAAGGCTGCCTGGCCTGCGTGCCATTAGCTCTTCATTTTCTGGATTTTTAGGACGGTCCAGGGAAATAACTGGAAGGGTGATGAGGAGAGGCCTGGGGGAAAGTTTGGTAAGCTGCCTTAGTTGCTCAGTCATGTCCAACTCTTTGCAACCACTTAGACTGTAGCCTGCCAGGCTCCTCCGTCCATGGGATTCTCCAGACAATAATACTGGAGTGGATTGCCATGCCCTCCTCCAGGGGATCTTCTAGACCCAGGTATCGAACCACTGCTGGCAGATTCTTTACCATCTTAGCCACCAAGGGGGGAAGTATTAAGTACCAGCAATTTGCTAAGCATTCTCCCATCATAGCTTCTGGACTGGCTATGCTGGGCAAGCACATGTGTTCACGGTCCCCCGGCTGTCTTAGCCCAGGAGGGAGGCACCCAGGTCCTGGCCCCAGGCTCCCTGTGCCAGGCAGGAGGGTGAAGAGGCAGCGAGGTCTAGGGTAGTGGCCACAGTAGGGAGGGGAGCTCTGTGGGCTCACACAGGAGCGCCTATAGAGTGGGGAGGAGACCAGGGCTCTCAAAGCAGCCAGGCTGAGAGTTTGGGTGCTGGTGAGACCACCTAACTTAAGATCAGGCTGCTCCCCGATTGCCATGACCTGGGCCCAGTGTTAACCTCTGCAGGGTGGGGACCAGGGTTACCCGTTTGATGGGGAGCAATGCCCGGCCGGGTCAAGCCTCCGGCAGGGTGAGCCATCACCAAGGTGGCTGGCTCCTCGGAGCTGCCTGGGCCTGGTGACCTGTCGTGAGGTCCAGCCCACTCTCTGCCTTCCATGCCCTGGGGGAGGCTGGAGATGAAGGTTCCGTGGGCCTTCCTGTCTCCTTTGGGGGCACCTCTTCCCACACTGCTCTGGGCCCCTGTGGCCCCTGGTCCCCCACTCAGGGCCTCCCTGCCTCTTCCTCTGAACCCTGTCCTGGATCACTCTGTCCCTTGCATGGAGCCAGCGCCCCTTCACTCCCTGAGTCCTGCTGGGACAGCGGATGCAGATGGGAATCAGATTGACCAATTCTTGTCCTGCCGGGTCCTAGTTCAGTGTTTCCCAAAGTTGGGGCCTACAGATACAGGGAGGGTAGTCCTTTGAGATCTTTGTGTGCCAAGTCACTTCAGTCGCGTCCGATTCTTTGCAACCCTATGGACTGTAACCTGCCAGGCTCCTCTGTCCATGGGATTCTCCAGACAAGAAAACCAGAGTGGGTTGCCATGCTCGCCTCCAGGGGATCTTCCCAACCCAGGGATCAAACCCGTGGCTCCTGCATTGCCCGCAGGTTCTTTAACGCTGAGCCACCTGGGAAGACTTTGAGATCTCTAGAATAATTTAAATTCTTTTATGTTTCCATTTCGATGAACATCTTTTCAGTCATTAGGAAGGGCAGGAGGGAGAAAAGAACCTGGGACTTGAGGGGAGTATTGGAGCTGAGAGATCCACCCACGCTGGCTCTCTGGGTGGTCGAGGGGACTCACACCCACGACAGGCTTCCTAGGGTCTTCGGAGTCAAAGGCGGGGGTGGGGGTGGGGAGGCAGATGATGCGCAGCCGAGCTGGCAAGACCTTGGCCCAGGCGGCCCGCCTCCGGCCTCTATCACGTGGGGAGGGCCCACTTAGCCGCTGTGAAACATCACCCATTGCTTAAATTAATGCTATCCCTTTGTGTTTTATTGGTCTTGTAGTTTTGTTTGGGCTTAATTAATAAATGTGTCTTGATTTTATAGTTGAGAGAAGCTATAATTATAAAGATTCTATCCCTACCTCATAAATCATCAAATGAACTCCAGCCCTGGAGGGGACCGGGGAAATATTAGCCCCTAGAAAGCATCTGGATGTCATGTGTGTCTGGGAGCCCCAAGCTGGTCTTGGCCTTGACTTGTGAGTGAATGAAGCTACCTGAGCGACAGGCAGGTGGGCAGACGCCCCCATCTGCAGAAGGTGGTTATCGGGTGCTGGACTTTGGGCCTGTTGCTTTACTGTGCTTTCTCCTTGAGTCCTCATGAAATTGCTATGAGGTCGGATTTTCCCCCATTTTCCAGCTGGGGATCCGGAGGCCCAGAGACTTGGAATGACTCACCCAAGATCACAAAGAGAAGTGGTGGAGCTCAGATTCCATTCCAGCTGCTCCCGCCTCTAAAGGCAGAGCTGGTCCCTGCCCGGCCAGTGACTTCTCTGACTGTCACTCAAGTGCCTCTGATGGGTACTGTCTTATCCTCCTGATGGCCCTGTGACCCTGTCCGGGTCCTTCCCCAGGACTAGAGATGCGGGCTCAGGGCCAGCATGTGGCTGGCTCAAGGCCAGAGAACAAGGCAAGCAACGTGAGGACCAGCGCTGGGCCGTTTCCCCCGGCCATTCGCATCTCCGCCTTGCAGTTCCACCCTCTGTGATCTGTCCCAGGCGGTGGCCTGGGACCCCTGCTGTGTCCCCAACAGACAGCCCAGCCCCAGACACGTCATCGGGTCTCACTGAATGTGTGTAGACTAAATGAAGTGTCCCTGATCAGACGTGCAGGGGACACGCCCACCAGGCTCTGTGCAGATGGCAGAGAAGGGAAGGTTGGACCCCCCCAGAGGGAGGGGCCTGGGCACTTCCTGGAGGGATCTATCACCCCCCTCCTCCCACCCAGGAAGGGTGCATCAACTCAAGGAGGCAGATGTTGGAGCTGCTCTGTCCTGCTGGCCTTGGCATTGACCCTGGGGGTCCAGGCCCCCCAGCCTTGACTTGAGGGCTGTCTGCTCGCCAGGCCCATCTGATGGAGCCCAGGAGTCCAGTCACCTGAGCCTCAGGAAGGAGGCAGCTGGACGGGGCTCCTTTGTGACCCACCAGTCCTTGGATCAAACAGTCATCAGGGCACCTGGCACGTGGCAGGTGGCCCTGGCTAGGCCAGGGTGGGGGGCTCCAGGCTCCATGCGTTTGGGAGCGGGATCTGCACTGGCAGCTGCAACAAGGCTGTACCCCAGCTGGGGGGGGGGGCTGATGATCGCCCCTGTACGGTGGTGACCCCGCTGAGGATCCACAGGTGCCTTTGACCCCAAGGCTTGCAGACTTCAGATCTGGGGGACCCTCTTTGCCCTCCTTTTTCTCTCCAGGGCCCATTGACGTCCCCCTATGTGCCCAGCCTGCAGGTGAGGGTCTGGCCCCATTCCCTGCCGCCCCCAGAGCAACCAGAACCTTGGCTTGATGCCACCCCTGCTGTGGGGATCCTAAAGGGAGGGGCAGATGGTGGCATGGGGTTTACCTCGAAGCCAGGTGGCATCTGCTTTCTGGGGCTCCTGTGAAAATGGTCACAGCAACTGTGAGTTCAGGGCAGGTGCAGAGGTTGGCATTTTGTCTGCAGAGGACATGCAGTCATCTTCCCTTACAGGTGAGGGCGCTGAGGCTGAGAGCCATCACAGGTCACCTACCACACAGTCAGGAGGGGGCAGGGCTGGGGCCTCTCTGCCTAGGTGTCCCCATGCCAGCTGCCATCCGGGCCCACTAGACCCAAGGCGCAAGCCCCGCCCTGACTGGAGGGCCTGGCCCTGGGCCGGGTGGGCCACACTCTGTTGCTGTTTCCATTCCGGCGAGCTGCAGACTGCTTCTCCACCAACTTCCAATCGCCTTAGCCCGAGCCAGCTCACCCACGTTCATAAAGCGCCCCAGCCCCAGAGACAGCCGACGCTGATGCTGGGCTTGTGCGCAAGAGGAGCCTGGAGTGAAGTTGAGACCCAGGCCCCAGCCCGTTTCCAGCAGATGATTCGAGTGTGTTCTTCCCCAGGCAGATCTGCTTGGCCAGATTCTTTTGCTTTGGCTACAGGGGGTGGCCTGGGGAGGGCTCTGATTCCTGCGGGAGGGAGGGACAAAGGGGACAGAAGTGAGTTGAAATGCAGAAAAATCCATGCGGGTTCCCAGCGCGACTCTGGGTGAGGCTGGAGTGACGCTGGGGGACACGCCTGCCCCCACACATCATGTCTTGCACACCTGCTGGCCGGTACAGTTTCTTAATTAAGCCCATCCTTCTGAGACCATTTTTTAAAAATAGCCTGGGGGGCTATAGTACATGGAGTCGTGAAGAGTCAGACATAAATGATGGATGAACATATAGTGAGACATGGCTGTAAAACAGAAAAAAACAAAAGTGTTAGTTACTCAGTGAGCTCTGAGGCCCCATGGACTGTAGCCCACCAGGCTCTTCTGTCCACGGAATTCTCCAGGCAAGAATATTAGAGTGGGCAGCCGGTCCCTTCTCCAGGGGATCTTCCTGACCCAGTGATGGAACCCTGGTCTCTTGCATTTCAAGCAGATTCTTCACTGTTAGAGTCATAAGGGAAGCCCAGCACAGCATGGCTACTGGTCACCAACTGCCTGGTCAGGGGCCCGTCTCACCAAGAACAGAAGATGGAGTGTCTGGCCTCTGTCGCACCCCCAGCACCCATGATCGTGGAACCCAATCAGCCAAGGGACACGCGCAATGGCAAAGGCAGGATGAGGGTCGTGTCTGGCGGCCTCTCTGTTCTGCCAGAGCGCCAGGACCCGTGTGCGAGGTGATTTATGAATGTTAGCTCATCGGATTTCTGTAATGGCCTTGGGAGGTAGGTACTCATAATTCCATTTTACAAATAAGGAATCCAAGGTTCAAAAAATGCAAGGGAGACCACACAGTCAGCGACGGGCAGAGCCAGTCTAGATGCCAAGCCGGCCGGCCGCCCGGGACCAAGGCCACCCCCGCTCTGTGCCAGTCTGCCCCCACCCTGCACGCTGGCCTGACTCTGAAGAGACCCCTCTGGCCTGGCTCCACTGTTTTCCTCCCAGAATCTGCCCCCTTCATTACGAACGACCCATGCTCCTTTGTGTTTAACGGCCCTTTCTCCCCTGTCTTCCATCCTTAAGAATTCTGCCTTGCCAAGATGTCCAAGTTCCTGGTGAGTGGGGATGGGGCAAGGAGAGGGCCCGAGTTCTGTCTGCTAATGCATTTACCTCCAGGCTCAGGGCCTTGGAGCGTCTCTGCTCCAAACCCAGCCTGCGGAGCCAGAGGAAGCTGCTTCCTGGGAATCATTTAACTCACGACTTCGTGTTCCATATCCACGATGAAGTGCAAATTTCCATGTTCAGGAGGGCAGCAAGTGGCACGGTACTTGGAAAGAATTCCAGCTGGTAGAGTTTAAGGTCCTGAACACTTTCCAAACCAAGCCTCTTATCTGGCGACCGCCGTAGCCTTTTCATCTCATGGCCTGATTTTTTTTCCTGATTTTTTCCTTGTTTTTCCTCTCTCCTGTGTGCCCCAGCTTCTTAATAATCTGTCCTTCTGCGCTGGCTGGCTGCCAACAGCTCTTGGTGGTACTTACTCTCCCCGCCACCATTAGTGTTCATTCCATCCCAGGTTCTAGTGACGGTGGGCAGCCTATCAATTTGGGCGACCGGGTAACTGGGTAAGGCGTGTGTGGGATGTCCCAGCTTTTTCGTGTCCCTTCTAAGCTGGTTCTTCCTCCCAAAGCCCAGACTCCTGGTTCTCTCTGGTGTGCGTGTGCTAAATCGTTTTAGTCTTGTCCGACTCTTTGTGGCCCCATGGACTGCAGCCGGCCAGGTTCCTCTGTCCATGGGATTCTCCAGGCAGGAATACCGGAGGGCCGTGCCCTCCTCCAGGGGATCTTCTCAACCCAGGGGTTGAACCCACATCTCCTGTGGCTCCTGCACTGCAGGTGATTTCTTTACCGCTGAGCCACTGGGGAAGCACCCCCCACCGCCCAGTAATGTGTGTGCCAAGTCGCTTCAGTCGTGTCCGCCTCTTTGTGACCCCACGGACCCTGTGGGACACACTTCTCGTAAGTCTCTTGCTTTGGTAGGAGGGTTTTCTACCATTAGCGCCACCTGGGAGGCCCCTGGTTCTCTCTGGGAGCCTGCTTAAATAAGCTCGAGGCTTAGAAAGAGCTCCCCTTCTACTTCGGCTCTGGGGTGGTGCGCATGCGCAGTCTAGGTTGCCCGCGCTCCGCACTTCAGGGCTCTGCGGCGCTCTCCCCTCCCCTCCCCCACCATCTCACTCGGCCCCCCTGGCCGCAGGACAGCAGTGGCACCAACATCGGGTGCGCGCTGTGCCAGGCCCTGCCCTTGGTGCTTCACAGGAATGTACTTGCTGAATCTTCGAACAACCCTAGGGGATGGGCACCCCCTACTTTACAAGGGAGTTGATGGAGGCTCAGAGAGGTTAGTGACGGGTCCAAAGTCACGGAGCTGGCACCGTGGAAAGGCTCGGACGTGGCCTGGCGTCACAGTGCAGCTCGTCTGCCACCTGGCCTTTGGTATAACGGACTGGCAGGGATTTGGGGGACAAAACACACCTCGGTGTACATGTTGGCCCTGCCTTTGCTGAGGAACCGTGGGCCAGTCTCCCTGAGCCTCTTTTGGAGTCTGTAAAATGGGCGTGCATTTTACACGTCCATATACACGCCTGAATCACTGGATAGCTTTAAAGTGGGATGATACTATGTGTTTTTTAATCATTTTTTTTTTCTGATAGGGATCATTTAAAAAATCTTTGTTGATTTTGCTACAATATTGCTTTTATGTTTTTTGGTGACACTGTATGTTTTTTATGATATTTTATGTTTTGGGGGATTTTGGCTCCCAACCAGGGATCAAACCCGCACTCCCCGCACTGGAAGGTGAAGTCTGGCCCACCAGGGAAGTCCCTGTTCTGTGCTTGGCTGCTTCAGTCATGTCAGACTCTGTAGCACGCGGTCATCTGTTTTGGGGATGATGCCAGCTTTGCAAGGGAACCTGGACCCCTCAAGCCCCAAAGACAGCTCATAGCAAGGAAAGTAATTTCAGAGAAGTAGGGGGCTTTGGTTGTTTAATTGCCTCCCCTTCTGCAGGCATTCACAACACTCAGCTCTCTCACACACACTCACATGCTGCCCCCCCCCAGGTATATACACAGGGGGGACGGCCCCCTGTAAGGGGACACCCACCACCGACACCCACCATCCCCGAAGGACCAACGTCCGTTCAGAAAACAAACTCTGACACACAGTCCAAAAGAAAATAACAAAACAAAAAAACCCCCAAACTTTACTTGCATTTAGCCATTAATAAATAATTTACAGTATGTACACGCGGTGACACTCCACACAGGTCGCAGACGCTGGACACAGTGAGGGGCCCCCACTTCCAAGCAGAACGTGATCAAACACAACCAAAATAAAGTGCTTCACTCCTTACTTCCAACATAGGGACCATCTAAAAACCAGCAGGGAGGGGCCGGGGCCACACTCCCGCCGCCCGCCCGCCCAGCCCGCGGCTTGGCAGGGCTCCGAGGGGACCTCTTGGAGGGGGAGGCGGGGACCAGTCCGCAGCCTCCTGGGCCAGTGTATGAGAGGTCCCCGGGGTCAGCAGAGGGCGGCCGGCGGGGGGACAGTGATGGGGGCTGCGGGGCTTGCGGAAGGGGGGCCCTCAGGGGCATGGCCACGCCTTTGGGGGCGGAGCCCAGCCCGCGGCGGCCTCTGAAACAGCAGCGGAGGCGGGACTGGTCTGGGGCTCCTCGGATGGACAACCTGGCTGACCTACAGTGGGGAAGTCTCCGTGTGGAGCGGGGCTTAAGAGGAAGTCCGAGCCAGAGGGGACCCTGCCAAGGATGCTAAGGGCTGGGACGTCTTCCCGCTCCTCTCCCCGGAAGGCAGACGTGTGGGTGGGCAGGGTGGGGAGCGGGGCTCTGGGGGTGGGGGCAAGCGAGGAGAAAGCAGAGGATGAGGGCAGGCCAGCTAGCCCTCTCCGCTGGGTCCCCGGTCCACAGCCTGCGGCCCCAGCTTCCCTGCCCACCGGATCTTACCACCGGCTGGGGAGGACCAGACATCAAGGCGGTAGTTCTCCGTGTAGACAATTTAGAAACAAAGGTTCGACTTCCTAAGGACGGTAGACGGGATGGGGGACGGAAGGACGGGTGGTGGGGTAAGGGGCCAGAGCAAGTCATTGCTCAGAGCGCATGCCAACATGCGGGGCCCGAACCCGTGCCCAGCTGGGGGGCGCCTGGTGGCCTCTCCTGGGCTCACGGGGAGGCCACGCGCGGTAAGACACGGGGAGGGTGCAACGTTTTGGCCAAAGGGTTCCCTCAGCTTTCTACAGACGCCAAGCAGCGCCCTGCGCGTGTCCTAAAGGCCCAGCAGGAAGGGATGCCCTGCTCGGGGATCCAGCCTGGGCCCACCCCCGCCCCCGGCTCCGTGTGTGCGAGTGTGTAGTGTGTGCGTGCGGTGGGCGCAGGCGGCCCCGGGGGCGCGTGTGCAGCAGTCAGCCGGGCCTCTCTCAGTGCATCGCAGGGGCGGAAGCAGCTTGACATGCTGCCCCGCCCAAGGTCTCTGGCGTGGGGGTGGGGGTGGGGGTGGGGGTGGGGGTGGGGGCTTCGTAGGGGCTAGGGCTCTGATCTGCACATTCACACGCTGGGGCGCGCGGAGACGAGGGCCAGGGTGGGCAGCTTGTTCTCTGCACAGCTGGAGGTCACACACGTCACAGCACCCGTCGCCACCACCCCGGTCGCGGGTCCCCCGGGGGGGGGGGGGGGCGGAGAGGGGACATCCCATGCCCCCAGCCCTCGCCAGCAGGCAGCCCAAGGCGGTGGGGAGGTAACTGTTCCCTGCTGGTGAGCCCTGTGGGGACCACAGGGCCAGCAGGAAGCCACCAGACCCCGTGCAGTGAGGGGCCACCCCGCGGTCCGTCCTAGGCGGCCCCCGGGAGCGCGGGGAGCAAGGCCAGGAGCAGGAGGGTGCCGAGGAGGGGCCAGGGGGCCAGGGGTGGCCCAGGGGCGGTCCCCGCCCGGCCTGGTGGCTCCCGAGTCCTCGCGTACAGGTGCAGCTTGTCCTTGTTGGAGTGAAGCATCTTGACGTCCTCCAGGGCGTAGTAGGCGGCCAGTGTGAAGTTCACGTCCCCTGTGGTGAGCAGGTCGAAGACGCAGGCCTGGTAGTACAGGTCCTCCACGGGCAGCTTCTCTTTGCACTTGGCCACGGCCGTCTCGTAGGGGAAGGTGTCTGGGGCTGGGGGCGCGGGGCTGGCGGCCGGTGGCTGCGGGGCACCAGGGCCCTCGGCCGTGCCGGCTCGGAAGGCCTGGAAGTCGATCTGCTGGTTGAGGGGGCAGCCCCGCAGGCAGAGGTAGAGGCCCTGGCTGTCGCGGTCCTCCACGGCGTTGACCACCTCCTCGGGCATGCGCACGGCGAACGTCAGGTAGCGGCCCACCTGGCGCACCACGATGGTGGTACCGATGTACTTGGCCTGGATCTCCACGTGCTGGCCTGACACCTTCTCGGTGATCTTCAGGCTGTTGGCCCCGTGCTTGTCCCCGCCATTCTTGGAGCCGTCCGCAAAGGCGGCCGGCAGCTCGTCCATCTCAGCCTGGTACACCTTCTGGTCCACACACTCCTGGAAGTTCTTGAAGATGATGGTGAGCTGTGGGCCAGAGGGTACAGAAACAGAGAGGGGTGAGATGGTGCTGGTGACTGCAGGGGCATGAGGCCCAGCCCTGGACTCCTCACGATGCTCTGCACCGAGCAGACGGAAGGCCAGAGGCGCCAGGACGCTCCACACTGTCCCTTCCCTGTTTTAGTCCCTGTTTGGTGAGACCTGCGCTATTGTGCATTCAATATTTTTCTTTAAGACAATTTGCTTAATTTTCTTTTTTTATTATTTATAAAGGGAACTTTAGAAAATACTTTTCTAAGTAGAAAAGCAGCTCATTTACTATATGCAGAGGGGAATCATAAAAGGACAAGCAGGGCTAATTAAAAATAAAAGGTCTTTATCCACTGTGGTAGGTTGAATAATACCCTCTAAGATATCACGCCCTAAAACCTGGAACCTGTTAAACGATACTTTGGCTACATGATGGGAACAGCCAACACACTGGAAAACACCCTGATGCTGGGAAAGACTGAAGGCAGAAGAGAAGGGGCAACAGGGGATGAGATGGTTGGATGGCATCATCGACACAACAGACAAGAACTTGGGCAGACTCCAGGAGACGGTGAGGGACAGGGAGGCCTGGCGGGCTGCAGCCCATGGGTTGCAAAGAGCTGGAGACCGGACCACAACAACAATGGCAAATGGGATTTACAGGTGGGAGTAGGTTAAGGACACTGAGATGGAGAAACAATCCTGATGGACCCTAAGCGTAATCACACGTGTCCTCGTAAGACAGAGGCAGGAAATCTGACCGCAGAAGAGAAGGCGGTGTTTCTACAGAGGCAGAGACTAGAGGGACGTGGCCACAAGTTGACGGACGCCGGCAACCAGCAGAGGCCTGGAAAAAGCAATGAATGGACACTCCCTGAAGGACTGGCCCGGCCAACACATTGAGGGTTGTTTTTTTTTTTTTTTCAAAATTTAGGCTATTTTATTTATTTATTTAAGCGGAGCCAGCTCTCAGTTCTGGCATGTGGGATCTAGTTCCCTGATCAGGGATCAAACCTGTGCCCCCTGTATTACGAGCACAGAGTCTTATCCACTGGGACACCAGAGAAGTCCCCATCAAAGACTCGTTTCAGACTTTTCACCTTCAGGAGTATAAGGGGCCCAATTTCCGTCCGAATCACTTAGTCTGTGGTAGTTGTTACAGCAGCGACAGGGAACTGATACAGTCCCCAACCAAAGGACGGTGAGCCCCAGGCTGAACCAGACAGCACGGAAGAGGCTGCTGTTCACAGAAAGAACCACCAGGCAGAGCCCGCAGAGGCAGAGGCCACAGCGGCCACGGCGGCGGGGCTGGCCCGAGGGGGTCTCCCAGCCTGGCCTTGGTGAGCAGGAGGAAGCGGTGGGGGAGGGCGGTGCTGGTCAGCAGAAGGGAGACGGGGGCTCCCGGTGGAAAGGGCAGCTCCGGCCACCGGAGCAGGGAGGCCCATTTCTGCTGAGCCTGCAGCCGGGGCAGGGGCTGCGCTGAGCTGCTAGGAGAAGCAGAAGGCCAAGAAGCTCCATCAGGAACTCTCCTCCTAAGAACACAGACACAGGCTCACTGGCCGCATTTATTACTAACGCACCCGTATGGTACTGCAGGGGAGGGGACAATACCCCCGATTTACGGATGAGGACATTTTCGTTCAGACAGTAAAGCGACTGGCCCAAGGTCACACAGACAGCAGGAGGCAGAGTTGGGACTGGTCTCTTGGTTTGCATCCGCTGGACATTTCTAGCCAAAACAATCATAGGGTGGGCGGCCTGGAAGAAGGACAAGAGACCAGCTGCCCACGGAGTGACCTGTCTCCCCGCCATCAAGGGTGAGACGCGTGGCTGTGCTTTCCTTCCTGATGCAACCAGGAAGACGGAGGGGGGGGAGACGTGAGTGAAGCTGGAAGCCCCCCATGCCCGTTCCTGTTGCCAGGGGCCTGTTGTTTTACCACCGGTGGCTCTGGGTGCCTTGACCAAGGGCAGCTGGAACCTGGACTTGCAGCCTGAAGCCAGGCAGGGAGGAGGGGTGATGGGGGCAAGACGGTGCCCAGGCCTTGTGGGTCCCTGGCTAAAAGCCCACCCCCGACCTCTGCAGGGCCCCCGGCCCCCGTTCTCAGGCATTGCCCTGTCACCCCCACTAGGCCTGGAGAAGAGCCTCACCAGCTTGGGCACCCCGCCTCCTTGTGATGTCTGCAGGCTGAAGGGGCTTCGGCAAAGGGCAGGGCGCTGCTGACGCCGGGTGAGGTTGGCCTCAGTGGAATTCTCTGCCTGGGCCCTGGGGGCGGTGTGGTGGCTGAAGGCCATGAAGGTGGTCTGCACCCTTCTCCCGGCCCAGGGCAACGGAGCAATGCACGAGAGAAGCATCTGGCCTAAGGGTGGGCGTGCGACGGAGCAAGGGCCCAGACCTCCCGGGCACCAAGGAGAAAACCCAGAGTGGCGGCGTGGGGGCAGTGAGGGTCGGGGAGGGGCAGCCAGGGCCGCAGGTGTGTGGTGGGCCCGCAGTTCTAGGGTGGCCAGGGGCACAGCCCGGAGCCCGAGGGGGAGCTAGCTGGTCCTGGCTGGGGGCCTTGGGAGCAGGGGCTGAGAGCCCCAAGGACTGGAGGGGGCAAACCACCAGCTACAGAAGGTTCTGGGCTGAGCAAACCAACAAGACAGAAAGAGCGAGAGCCTGCGGAGGCGTCCCCGGCTGCGTTTTGCCACTGTTTTGCAGGTCCCCACATGTAGTGTAAAGCCCAGGGGTAACCAGCGGCGGATGAGGGCCCTCGGGGGGAACACAGACAAGACCCCGGCCCTTCTCACCCTGTTCCTGAGAAATGTGAGGATGAGGGGGGATGTCTGGGAGAGGCCGACCACAGCATGGCTTTGGGGGAACTCCAGGCCCCTAGGCCTTCCTGCGTCCCTGCCTCCATCAGAAATGGTAAAAATTAGGGACTTCCCTGGTGGTCCAAGGGCTATCGCTCCACGCTCCCAATGCAGGGGGGCCCAGATTCAATCCCTGGTCAGGGAATGAGATCCCCCATGCGGCAACAAAGATCGAATATCCCATGTGCAAAGACAAAGATCCGGTGCAACCAAACCAATAAATAAATATATAAAAAAGAAACACTAAAAAGCCACCTCTTGTGACTGCATGGGTGTAAAAACTAATATAGTCCAGGCTGGCTCACGCTGGTTTTCTCTTTCGGGCTCTAAAAGGAAGGCAAGCCTTTTCATGGGCCCTAGACGTTTGGGGGCGGAGGCGCTGGGAATGCGGACCCGGCGGATGAGGAGGGGTGCGGGAAGGGGGCGCCCCGTGTGGTCCTCACCGGACGCAAGCAGGGGCTGGTGCTCCGAAGCTGAGGCTGGAGGCTCTGTCCGAGCCACAGAGGGCGACGTCGGGGGGCCCGCGTGCCTAGCTCCCTGGGCCCCGGGTTCCGTCTCCCCATCTCCCCGCGGGAGGTCATAGCTGGTTTGGGGAGGCGGCCCTCTGGTTCACTGAGGGGTGTCCAGCGGGGGCTGCAGCCCCACCACTCCGCCCGGGCCCTGCGCCTCGCGGAAGCCCACGGAGCGGCCACTCCCCCACCACCCAGGCCTGCACGGGGACCCACCTCTGGCTGCCTCACCTCCAGCCAAGGCTTTCACCCCATGCGGAGGCCGCCTGCCTGCGGGGGGCGGTGCGGGGCGGGGGGGGGGGGCAGCCAGGGTGGTCCGGGCAGTGGGTGGTCCTGCCCTGGGGGTGGGGGGGCCGCGGGGCCCGGGGGTCCATGGCCGGTGCGGTGCGCAGGGCCACACAGACACACGGAGGCCGCGGGCGGGGAGCAGGCCAGCCTTCCCGCTGCCATCGGCCTCCCTGGAACAGGAAAGGCTGGTTTCACTCTCCCCACCGTCGCTCGCGGAGACAGTCTGCTGGAAGGCTGACAGGCTGCTCGCCTCCTCTTGGCACCGGGGCCTGGGACTCAACCACAAGTAACAGCACGAAGGGGGCCTGTCGAAAGCGGGGCGGCCGCCTGCCAACGCGGCCACGGGCGCGGCTGCCGCTCCCGCAGCGCCCGCCCCCCTCCCCGGGGGCCCGCGCGCCCCCACCACCGGGCGGCGGGCGGAGCCCCGTGTCATCAAACGACCTGTGGGGCCAGACCTGGGGCTGGGGGCTGTGTCCACACGCGGGAGGAGGCAGTCCATGACCCCGCTCCTCACGGACCCACACTGCGGGGGCGGGGGGTGATGTCACGGGCCAAGCGGGTGAAAGATGCTGGGAATGCGGGTGCTCCGGGGAACCTGCATGGGGCGGGGGCACGGAGAACCGAGTTCCTCTCCTCCCTGAGGCTCAAAATGGGGTGCCCCCAGCACGGCAGGAGAGAAATGCAGCGCAGGGGGTGGGCAGGAACGGGAGGCAGCCCCAAGGGAACAGGAAGCTGACCTGTCAGCCGCGACTGGAAAACTCCAGATCCGGACTCTCCACGAGAACCGGGCGGGGGCGGGCCGAGCAGGGCTGGGCAGCAAGGATACCACGCTCCTGGCTGAGGCACCGTGGCTGGGGAGTGCGTGCGTGCGAAGGCGCTTTAGTCGTGTCTGACTCCGCGCGACCCCACGGGCTGTGGCCTTCCAGGCTCCTCTGTCCATGGGAATTCTCCAGGCAAGAACACTGGAGTGGGTTGCCATGCCCTCCTCCAGGGGATCTTCCTGACCCAGGGATCGAAACCACGTCTCCTGACTCCTGCTTGGGCAGGCGGATTCCTTACCACTAGCGCCACCTGGGAATTGGGGATCTCGAAGCTGGGGCTCCACTACCTTGGGGATAAAAGCCCGTACTCCGCCTGCTTCGAGGGTAAGCTCAGGGCCAGGACGAACAGGAGGCCTTCCCCAGGGCTCCGAGTGGAGCCACCTGACCCCTCGACCCCGAGACCCTCAGCATGCCGCTGCCCCAGCCGCTGTCACGAGCACCCCGGGGGGTGATCTCGGCCGTCCAGCATTAACCCAGGGGCTGCTGGGCAGGAGGCGTCGCGGAGCACAGAGGCTGGCACAGAAGAGCCGTCTGGCCGATGTTTTCTGAATCGGAGGAGGAACAAACACACCTGAGGACTGAAGGCCCACAGGAGAACAGGCCGAGGCAGGCCGAGAGCGCTGGAAAGCAGCCCCTGGTGTCTCTTGCCTGGGCACACACGGCCCGGTCTCCGCCCTGCGGCCCGGGACGGGCTTGGCCATAGACTGGGAGCCTCCAGCAGAGCCTGCAACGCCTTCTGGCTGCCAGGGAGATCAGAGAGGGTGCTGCTCAAGCGCTTCTCCCGCCGGGAAGACTGAGGTGGCCCTGGGTCACAGCAGAAAGGGGCCGCCTTGATTAGGGGTCTCTGCAGCAGAGTGCCAAGCCCGTCTGGAGGCTCCACGCCGCAAGAGGAAGGGAGGCGCTCCCGAGTTTGCTTAGGCAGCTCTGCCGACCACGGTGCCCAGCAGTAAGCTGGCCACAGAGCGAGCATCTGAAGCGTATGGACCAGACGAATGAATGAGTGAATGGAACGCAAGAGCGAATGAATGAAGGCATGAACCGCCCCTGAGCTAAGGGTCCCACCGAGCGTCCACAGAGAGCCCAGGGTAGCATGGAGGCGTTCTGCGGCTAGGCACCTCGCCCTGGCCTGCAGGACTCCCTGATACGTGATCTAAAAGCTTTCTCTACTTCTTCCCCCGCCCCAGTCTAAGGCACCAGCAGTCCTGCCTTGCTGGTCTCTGAGCACAACCCCGCCCAGGTCTGTTATCACCCCTGATCCCCTCACCACCCTGGGTCAGGTCCCCCGAGACCCAGAGCCCTCTCACACCCTCGGGAGCCTCCCTCTGCTCCCTGCCAAGAGGGGGCGAGGAGGCGGGGTCCCCCTCCACGGCATGTTTGCTGCTGGATTTAGAAGCCACAGCCTCAGGCTCCTGACACTCATTTATCTTGGCTCCTGGGAGAAAGGTGGGTAGGGGAAGGGGCCGCAGAGAGCGCAGCGGGGACCTTGCCTCCGGGCCCTGCCTTGGTCTGCAGAGGGCTGGGCGTGGCGAAGAGGTGAGGCCGCCCACCAGGGTTCATGGCCCGGGGCCAGAGGCCTGTAAGAGCATCCACGGGGCCATGGTCTGCTTGTTTTCTACCTAGCAGCCGGTCCCCGGAGAGATCCCTGTGGGCAGGCAGGGGCCACCGGAGCAGAGGGAGGTGGCAGGAATTTTCCTGGCGGCCAGGTCACCTTGGTGTCCTACTCCGGGGTGTGGAGGGATGAGAAGGAACAGAAACACCCTTGTGGGTCAGCCTGGCGCTACTCCACACACTGCCCTGCAACGTGCTCTTCTTGGCAAAACAGACCCACTGCCAGATCGGAAACCCCGGGGACTCGGAGGGCCAGGCCCTGGGGAGGCAGAGGCGTCCCTGTCGCCTGGGCTCTGATCACCCTAGGCCTCCTGGCCTTGAGACCATGTCCTCTGGCTAAGTATGAGTGTGAGGTCATGGGAGACCCTCCCTGCAAACGGTGGGGGGAGAGTCTGGAGGGGACTGGAATGTCCCATTGCCTGGGCTGCGGCCACATCAGGGCTGCCTCTGGGTGGGGCTCTGAGAGCAGCACTCGAGTCCTGCCACCCGGACACTGAAGCCTCCCTGATCAGAAGACGACGGGCTCTTGGTGGCCTCGGGGGCTTCCAGGTGGGAACCGCCTCTCCTGACAGGGAGAACCTGCCAGGCTCTGGAGTCCCCTGGCCCGGGTGAAATCCCAGCACGGTTTCCAGCCAAACGCACTTGGGTGGGGAGGCGGCTTTCCCTCTTGAAGCCTCAGTTCTGGATGTGTCAAAGGGAGGCCCTGGGTGGCCCCTGGGGTGCCCAGTGGGCTGGGGAGGCTGCCTGGGTGGGCCCTGGGGTGCCCAGTGGGCTGATGCCCTGTCCTCACTTGTTCCCTCTTCCCGGTGCCCTGGCAGCATGCTGCAGCCCCGTCCTCCAGCCAGCATCTTTAATGCCTGTCATGCCCCAGAATCACTGGGAGCTTTAAACAAAGAACACATCTGATCCCCACCCAGATATCTGGCTTGGGGGCTCCAGAACCACTATCATCTAAAATCTGCTTAGTTTGTAAACGTGCAGCCGCAATGGGAATCCCTGGGGAGGGCTGTCCCCTCCAGGAGGCGGTCAGGCCCACTTGTCTGGGGTGGGGTTTGACCCCTACTGGACAGAAAGTGCAGTGATAACAATGGCAGAAACATACCTGCATAGAGGCTCCTCTTTATCAGGATTTGACACTGGACTTCTACCAAAATACAGTTTGAGGCAAGAGAAGAATACTCCTAAAGTTTGAAACTGAATGCTCTGGGAGTGTTTCTAAACTTTCCCGACTATTAACCCCAGGAAAAAAATCCGTCTTACATCTATAGCCAATGTGCACACACACGAACAACAGAAAGTAAGTTTCCTAAATGTTTACTCTCCCACTTACCAAGCATTCACAAATTGCCTTTAAGGCAGGCTAGGTTTTGCTATCTTGTTCTACTCTGCCTGCCCACCCCCGACCCCCAACAAATCTCTGCCTATGTGCTAGCTTGTGACCCTAGAGTGCTGATTTCAAAGACCCCCTAGTGGATGGGTGGCTGGCAGTTAAATAAACATCCCACTCTAGGCAAAGGGCAAAGGTGGTTCCAGGGTGTTTTGTTGTTTAGCCACTAAATCGTTTCTGACTCTTTTCGACCCCATGGACTGTAACCCACCAGGCTCCTCTGTCCATGTGATTTTCCAAGCAAGAATACTGGAGTGGGTTGCCATGCCCTCCTCCAGGGGATCTTCCCAACCCAGGGATCGAAGGGCAGGTCTCCCGCATTGCACACAGATTCTTTACTATGTGAGCCACCAGGGAAGGCCAAGAATACTGGAGTGGGTAGCCTATCCCTTCTCCAGGGAATCACCCAGGAATCAAACTCGGGTCTCCTGCATTGCAGGCAGATTCTTCACCAGCTGAACTACCAGAAAATTCCGAAATAATTAGCTCATTGACTGACAATAAGAAAATGTTGGGTGCAGGAGGTGTCTGGGTCTGGTGGGGGAAAGTCTGGGCCCTCCTGACCCTAGGGCCTGGTGCTGTGACACCGCGCCACTGCCCCCTACCCCAGCCCCCCAGACCCCCCCATACCTTGCTGGTGGCAGTGGCCGCCGAGCCGGGCAGCACCGGAGTGTTGGTGACCTGCACGTTCAGGTAATTATTGTCGATGAGCGGCCAGGCGCCCTGCACCTTGCAGGTCTGGAAACGGTCTGTGAAAGTCCGGAGGTGCGGGTCCCCAAAGAGGCCGCAGTGCGTGTAGTTGGGGGCGGCCGCGCGGTTGTGGAAGCTCTTCTCGTAGTGGCAGATCTCCGGGCTGTCCGAGCGCTCCTGGCTGTCCCCGGGTGGAGGCAGCGTGCGCAGGTGTGGCTGTGACGTGGGGCCATCCTTGGAGCAGTTGTGCTGGCTCATGAGGTCCTCGATGCCATGGACCGCCGAGTGGTAGGCCAGGTCCCCCCGGCAGGTGCGCGCGGTGCGCCGCGTGCACAGGGCGTAGGTGCGCAGCGCGGCGCAGAACTCGGGGGCGTCGTCCGCGGCCGGCGCGTGGCTGCCCGCCGTGGCGCTCCAGAACTCAGAGTTGCACTTGAGGATCTTGCAGGAGGAGGAGGCTGCAGGGACGGGAAGAGGGGGCACCTTCAGGTTGGAAATGGTGAGCCCAGGCCTCCGGAACCCCTGCAACAGGCCAGGGCGGCGGGCACGTGCAAGGGAGGACGGCGGCCTCTGCCCAGGTCCTGCAGGTGGTAGGTGGTCCAGTGCAAGATCGGCCCTTCCTACCGTCCTTAACGACCCTGGGTGCCCAGCCCTCCGCAGGTTTAAAGGGTTGGGGGAGCATGCCCCTACTTTCCCTACTCCAGCCCAGCCCCTCAAGCTTTCTGCCCACCCTTGTGCCTTTGACACATTCACACCAACAGCAATCTGGCAGGGAATGAAGCCCCACTACTCAGTATGTGTTCCGATCTCTGCCGCTGTGTAACCTTGCACGAGTCACTTAACTTCTCTGTGCCTCAGTGGGCGCTCAGTCCTGTCCCACTCTTTGCGACCCCAAGAACTATACAGCCCACCAGGCTCCTCTGTCCATGGAATTCCCTCAGCAAGAACACTGGAGTGGGTAGCCATTCTCTTCTCCAGGAGATCTTCCCCACCGAGCCACTTGGGAAGGCTGCCTGCCTGATTATATCTATCTAGAATGTGGGGTGATAATAGTATCTACCCTATGAGGTTGGTCAAAGTGCTAAAAGGACTTACCCCTGCATGGGGCACAGAGCGGAAGCTCAGTGAATGTTGGCCACTGTGATTATTCTACTGGCCCCGGTTCCCTGGCTTCCTCTGCAGACTAAGGGCAGCTTCCCTCTCAGTACTGTAGCTCTACACACCATTATCCTGCTCTGGACCGCAATCTGGGAAGCAACTAAGAGTGATAACCTTGGATGTGGCCCAGTTCATGCTTTTCCCCGCCAAGGTCACTCACAAGCTTTGAGAACTTAGTGATAATTTTATTGTTATCACTAAGCTGTACCTGACTCTTTGCAACTCCATGGATGGTAGCCCGCCAGGCCCCTCCGTCCATGGAATTTTCCAGCAAGAAGACTGGGTGGGTCATCGTTTCCTCCTCCAGGGGATCTTCCCCACCCAGGGATTGAACCCATGTCTCCGACATTGGCAGGCGGAGGCTTTACCACCGCCCACCTCATGCCTGAGGACTGTGACTTTAACACCCCTGAATCTTGCACCCCCCCACACAGGGACGCTGCCCTTTCCCACCAGCCTCCTGGGTTCTTCTGTAGAGCTCGTGGCACGTGGCAGCAGGAGGGAAGCTTCTACACTGACTTCCAGGGGCAAAGGGGCCAGCAGACCAGCTAGGAGGCCCAGCGTTTGGTGTCTCAGCGCAGTCAGCAGAGGAGAAGGGGGGCTCTGGCTCCAGCCACCCCTGCCTGGGCTGCTAATCTGACTCTTAACCTTGGAAAAGTCTATTTACTTTCTGATACTGGCTACCTGATGTGAAGAGCCGACTCATTGGAAAAGACCCCGATCCTAGGAAAGATTGAGGTCAGGAAGAGAAGGGGGCAACAGAGAATGAGATAGTTGGATGGCATCACCGACTCGACGGACATGAGTTTGAACAAACTCCAGGAGAGAGTGAAGGTCAGGGAAGCCTGGCGTGCTGCAGTCTATGGGGTCACAAAGAGCTGGACACGACTGAGCAACTGAACAACTGGCTTTTTACCTATACAATCAAGCGGGGACAGAAGTCCACTGGGGCAGGCTTCCAAAAGCACTGTGCAGGCCGCCGCCCGGCCCCGTACCTGGACACCTGGACAACCTATCTTGAGGCGGTCGCTCACCCCTGCAGGCTGGAGCAGACGTGGCCTGCCTAAGTCACACAGCTGGGAAACAAGATGCTCGTCCTGAAGTCCAGGCTTTTCCTCTAACGTGACCTGTGTTTGTCACACTGCTGGTAAACAAGGCCATTTCAGGTGGTATCTGAGTAAGCAGTCTTCTTTTAACTTTGAGAAGTTATGTATTTACTTACTTAAATATGTATTGGGGAAAATAAAATAGATTTGACAGGAGAGCTACAGATTTCCCATTTTAAGTTGAAAAAGCGTGCCAACCAAAAGCAGCGGACCTGGTAAACAATAGGTGGTGAGGGCCGTGAACAGCTGCCCAGCCAGGGAGACCCCCCGTGTGGCCGCCCTCCCGAAAAGGCACGTTCCTGGCCCAGGGCTCCTTTAAAAGGCGCCTAGACGGGATGTCCCTGGTGGTGCAGTGGGTAAGAATCCTCCTGCCAGCGCAGGGACACGGGTTTGATCCCTGGTCCAGGAAGATTCCACATGCAGCTAAGTCCGTGGGCCTCATCTGCTGAGCCTGCACGCTCTAGCCCTGTGTTCTGCAACAAGAGCAGCCAGTGCAGTGAGAAGCCTGTGTGCCGCCAACAAGAGAGCAGCCCCCGCTCTCCGCGACTACAGAAAGCCCGTGCAAACGAGGAAGACCCAGCACGGTCATCAATTAAAACACAAGGTGGGGAGAAGATTCTCTGGGCCTGCCATCTTCATGATTCTCCAACCTGTGGAAGAGGCCCAAGGGCCCAGCATCCCTGTGGGCTGCAGACGCTACCGTGGCCTGCGTGGGAGACGGTAAAGGAGGACCTCGAGGCGGAGGGCTGGGTGTGGAGGGCATCGTGCAGAACAAGCCATGTGGAGGAACACAGGTCAGAGGAACTGGCCGATGCAACCCCCAACCCTCCACCTCTGGTCTGCGCGATGTCCACTCCGGTAGTCTCAGTGATTCTGAAGCAGGTGAGCTGCCCTGCCCTGCTGCCTTCTCAGAATTCCGGAATAGGCATCTCGGAGGAAACCATTCCGGAAGGACTGAGCCTCGTGCTGCGTGGTGGCTGCTGTGGCTCTGTCTGCAGCCCACCAGTCCCGGGACCCCCTCTGGCCCTTACCATGCCCAAAGAACACGAAAGACAGTGCCTGTCCCTTTACAGCTAGACTGCTGCAGCACACGTAGGCCTGCGTTGGCCTCAGCTCTCCTCCAGAGCCCAGCTGGGGCGGCAGAGACGGAAGTCCCAGTCAATGGACTGTGTCCCAGGCTCAGTGGCCTGGGCCCCACAGATCCCACGTCATTCAGGGCCCCGGGCAGCCCCGTGGGCAGGCACTACAGCACCCCATCTCCTAGGGGAAAGAGCCAGGCTCAGGGAGGCTGGCTTTCTTGCCTGAGGTTCCACTGTGAGGAAGAAGCAGGAATTGAATTTGGCCCTTCAGGTAAAGAACCCTCCTCCCAATGCAGCAGACGCAAGAGACGTGGGTTCGATCCCTGGGTTGGGAACATCCCCCGGAGGAGGGCATGGCAACCCACTCCAGTGCTCTTGCCTGGAGAGTTCCATGGACAGAGGAGCCTGGGGGGCTACAGTCCACGGGGTTGCACAGTCGGACCCGACTGAGCGCGCACAGTCGCAGACCTGAAGGGCCTGAAGGGTCCTGAGGGCCTGGGCCCTCAGCAGCTCCAAGGCTTCAGACAACCTTGGTGCTTCCTGATCCCCCACAGCGGCCGCTGGGTGGTTCTCGGGCACACTCCCCCCTGATGGGCTTCAGGGTGACTGCGCCTGCGGTGCTGAGAGGCCCCCACCCACCAGGAGGCCCACATACTCTCTGTGGCATTGCATCCACACTCTGGTTCCCGGGGTCTGTTTCTCAGGGTGCAGCCAGCGGCGGGCAGGGACTTGAAGGCTGGGGTCAGGAGGGTGCCTAGGTCAGGGCCAGCCTGCACTCAGATGGTGGGGTCAGCAGGGTGCCTAGGTCAGGGCCAGCCTGCACTCAGATGGTGCGGGACATGTTGGGGGGCACTCCTCACCTTGTCACGTGTGGCTCCATTCCCCACAAACATGCAGTAGTGGGGGCCTGTCCTGCTATCTCCACAGCTTTGAAAACCAGGCTCAGAGCCGTGTCTCAGAGCTCTGTGGTGTGTCTGAAACCCATGACTGAAATCCCCCTTAAAGCGCCCTGCCAAAGGGAGTCCCTCAGATGCTCGGGGATCTGCTCAGAGGGCGCTCCTCAGATGTCCCTGTGCCCAACAGGTGGGCTCTGACCCCTCCGGCCTGGTAGGCCTGAAATCTGCCATTTCCGCCAGGCCCTCTGTGGCCTGAGTGGGTTCTTTCTTGTCAACAGTCACAGCCTCAAAGGGGCCGTTACTCCCCACCCCTTCCACCGCCACACGCACAGGTCTGGGATGTGCGCTGGGCACGTGGTCTGCGCTGGGGGGCAGTGAGGAGCAAGCCCAGCAGGGAGCCCAGTTGCCAACACAGAGTGGCCGCGGCGGGCAGCTCTCATCTGCTCATCCAGGCGCCTTCTCTTGTGCCCCTGGCCCCCCTGCCACAGGGAGGGACGGGGGGGGGGGGGATGGCAGCCCCGCCCGCCCCCCAGGTGGCAGCAGAGGGTGCTCTCCCGCCCTCCCTGTGCCCAGGGGCCAGGGCCCCGCTCTCCACCTCCATCTGGGCAGGGTGGTGGTGGTGGGGCTGAGCTCCAAGCTCTCAACCGTCTGGAGAACGTTTGCGATGCTGTCACCTGGGACTGGGCCAAAAGTGGAGAAGTCTGAAGGAGACGCTGGTCGCCCTCGGTGCTGGGCGGGGGACTGGACCGAGGTCCCGCTCTGTCCCCTCCTAGCACTTGTGGGGAGTGGCTTGGCCTCAGTTTCCGCATCTGTGAAGTGGGGGCAGCACCAGCCTCAGAGCCTGCTGGAGACTGAGGAGGTGGACGGGCGGTGCCTGGGACCAGCGGGCACTCCCTAGATCAGAGTCCCTGCCAACAGTCTCAGAGGAGGACACATACAACCCCTGTGGGGTCAGAAGCTAAAGGTCACGTGGCAGGGCTGGAGGGAAGCCAGCACCTCCCCCGCTTCCTCCCCGGGAACCAGGGACCGCCCATAGCCTCCACTCTGCTGCCTCCTGCTCAGTTCAGGGCCCTGGCTGGCCCTGGAACCTGCTCTTCCACCCTGACTGAGATCAGAGTCTGGGCAGCTCTTCCTGGGTCCATCATGCCCAAAGGCCCAGCCTCACCTGGATCGAGCCAGGACCGTGATGCCTGTGGCCACACACCCCCGATGTCCTGGGTCTCCTCCGGCCTTGCACAGCTTCCTGGGCATCTAAGAGGAAGCCCAGGAGCTCTCATGGTAACGGACATGCTACCGATCAGGGGAGAGGCTTGCGACAGGCCACTGAGAGTAACGAGAGCTGGGGCCAGAGGCGGGGGAACCCGTTCCCTTCTGCCCTCTCTCCAGGAGGTCGTGCAGCTCTTCCCAGCCTGGCTGCCATCATTTCCTGGGGGTTCCCAGGGAAGGGCGTTAGGGATGCCAGAGCTGGACCGTCCCCACGGGTGGGGAGCCGAGGGGGCCCTGAGCCCTGTGGGGGGCCATCCTGCCGCCCTGTGTCCACTTCTGTAAATCACAGGTGGAAGCTCCCCCCACCGCCACCTCCCAGGTCAGAGACTGGATGTTATCTGGCCCAGCATCAAAAGGAAAAGCTCTGCACTGGGGCGTCACCTGCCAGAGCCCAAAGCAGCTGATTTTTATGTGCCATGTCTTTTTAAAAAGAGCCAGAATCACCTGAATTCCATGCAGTAAACCTTAGCCTTTTCTGATGTGAGTGTTCAAGGAAGGAAGGAAGGCAAGTCTGAGAGTCTGAAACACCTTACTGTGAGTGGGAGGAGGAGGCGAGCTTTTCTGACCGAGGCCTTCTCTGCTCAGGGCTGACTCCTGCAGACCTCGCTAGGCGGCCAGGCGGCAGCGGAAGAGTGCAGAGCCAGGGCCTCAGTTCTCCTGAGCTCCTGTTTCCAACTCAGATGCTGCCCTGTCTGTCCTAGGGCGGGGGCGGCTCTCAGGAAGCCCGTGCTGACCCTGGGTACCTGGAGCTCCATCTCAGCACCCAGGAAAAGGCTAAGACCGTGCACAGACTTTACACTTCTCAGAAGCCTAGGACACCTGTTTTGTTTTTGACTCAAGCCTCTTGGGACTTAGGACTTCGGGGATTAGCTCCTAAGAAACAAATAGAGGAGACTCCAGAGGCTGCAAAGACACTGGCCAGCCCAGGTCACCACTAGGAAACCCCTGAATTCCCTCCGGTGCCCCACGATGCCGGACACTTGGCTCAAAAGGTGGGGTGCAGGCTGGGGCTGTTATGGGAACCAACTGACTAAACGAAACTGCCCACCCTGGCCAGGGAAGACAGTAGCCACCTGCATGAGTTATCTTAACAACAGGAGGTCCTGGTAAGGAACAAGGAGCTAAGAAGCTACCACCAACTGGAAGAATTCGGGAAAGGTCAAAAGGAGACAGGAGACACCAGTCCGTATGTCCTACCAGCCTCCCAGAATCCTTGTTGGAATCCATCCTTCTGGATGCATGCACCACCAGGAAGGACTCTGAGTCAGAATGAGGGGCCAGAGACAGCCAGGAAACTAACCCCATCCCGGGAAAACCTGGGACTGCCAGCCACGTGGCAGAGCAGTTCTGGGTTCCCTCACCCTCCTGCTCTCCACCTTTCCCAATAAAGTCTCTTGCTTTATCAACACGTGTGTCTCCTTGGACAATTCATCTGTAAGTATTAGACAAGAGCCCACGCTCAGCCCTGGAGAGGGTCCCCTCGCCACAGCAGGACTTGGGGGCCCTGGGGATCCATTCGCTCCCAATTTGTGCAGTGAGGCCCAGGGCTTCTGTTTCTCTGTGCAACTGGCTTCATTGAGATCACTGTAATTATGGATTGCTTGGTGGGCAAACTCCAGGTCAGCTTCCCAATGTACAGCATGGAATTTTAAAACCCAGGGCCTGAGAGCGGCCACAGGTCAACAGTTTGCACCTCCAGCCAGCCCCAGCGGCAGGAAAGCCCCCTGCCCGGCGGCACTCCACTGCTGGGCTGGGCCAGCCCCTCCTGCTCTTGGCAGCTCCAGCTGTGGACCCCAGGTCTGCCGGCTTGAGGGAGATGGGTGGGGGCTCACAGGGAAAAGGCTCAACAGTAACCCTGCTGATACTGGAGATGGCCCCTCGGCTTTCCTGGGCCGCCTTCTTTGGGCCTCACAGAACTGTGTCAACCATCCACGGCCGAGCTGGGTGCCACCTCGTGCCCACAGATCCCTTGAGAATCCTCTGACTCCCGCACTCATCACTCAAAGCACCTGTGCCCCTCCCCTGGCACCCCGCCTCTGTAACCTTTCACTTTGTGGGGAGGTGGGATCTAGCCTGGTGGTTAAAAGAAAAATCTGCCTGCAATGCAGGAGCCGCAGGTTTAATCCCTGGGTCGGGAAGATTCCCTGGAGGAGGGCATGGCAACCCACTCCAGTATTCCTGCGTGGAGAATCCCATGGACAGAGGAGCCTGGAGGGCTACAGTCCATGGGGTCATAAAGTCGAACTCGACTGAAGCAACTGAGCATGCACGCACGGGCTCCAGACTACCTTCCTCGAGGTCTGAGACACAGCAGCGAGAAATCACAGCAACACGGCTTGCCTGACTTAATTCTTTTCCTTTAAATAGCAACCCAGAGCCTCTTGGAACAGAAGGGCAGGGGGCGGGGGACGGGGTGCCGGGATCTGGGAGCAACAGCTGTACAGACCCAGGCAGGATGGAGATATTTATGCACCACCACGGCATTAGCTGCTTTCGGAGACCTCCTTTGAACTGTTAATCAAGCCCAATCTTTCAGAATAATAGCCTGATTATTACCGGCTTGTTTGCATAACAAAGAAGCCCAATAAAACTCACTTCTCCAAGTGCCGAGGGGTGCGAAGGCCCGGCCCTGAGAAAGGAGTCTTAGGAATGCAGAGCCGCTCCTGCGCCTGAACCCGGGAATAGAGACAATGCAATTTGCCACCGAGAAAAGCCCAACAGACCAATAAATTACCCTCGTGCAAAGGGGTTAGATCAGGTTTCATTGGTGGTGTAGGAGGGGTGGGTTGAGCCCGGAAAGAGAAAAAAAACCTGCCACTTCTTAAAGGAGTAAGGCGTCTTAGAAGGTGAGGCCCCCCATCACGTTGGGTCTGCCCAGATCTGTGGTCTGCAGGGGAACTGCCTGGGTTCGTACACTAGCTGAAGGTTCTGGACTCAGTCCACTGCGTGCAGGCAAGGTGCTTCCTGCCATTCCTGGAACAAGCTCAGGTGAAATCGGCTACAAAAACCACTGGGGTGCCGGGGAGAAGGTTCACGTGTACAGAGATTGAGGGATGGAGGGGACAGATAGTACTGAGAATCAGCTGTTCCACGGGGTCTGGAAGGGCAGTGGGATTCGCCAGGTTATGTGGGGCAGAGGTACAGAAATCCGAGGGGCTCCAAAACAGCTGGCACGGGCCGGAAGGCGAAATGCCGGATGGTGAGAGTGCCCTGGGAGTTTGGAGCCAGACACAGAAGCCCTGAGTGAAAGCTGGGGATGAGGCAAATGTGGTTCAGCTTCGAACTGCTTTGCTCTGCTCTGGTGCAAACCCTGTGTCCCCATTCACCCAGCTCCCTGTTGCCTGACTCCTCCACAAGGCGGTGCTACACAAGGCCCAGCCAGGTTGACCGGGTCATCACAACCCAGCCTTGCCCCTTCGACCCCTTCAGCTGCTGCTGTTCCAGTACCCAGCTCAGCAGTGCAGCAGCAGCCCTCCTCACAGCCCCGGGCCCCCAAGGTCCTCTTCCCCTTGTCCCCCCAGTCCCAGGAGTGTAAGTCCCCTCCTGCAATGCTGTGTCTGCCTCCGTGGTCCCTCGTGGCCTTGGCGTCCTCCCCTGCCCGTCTAGACACAACCCACTGTAATAGCCTCCCTGTGGCAACACCCTGATAAGCCAGCACAAGGATTTCAGGTCAGATCCCGCTGAAAGCGGGAAGCCCACTGAGTAATTTTCAGTATGCTCGTGGCATGATGAGAAGGCTATTTTAGGGAGTGGCGTAACATAAGAGAGGGTGGCTTTAATTAGGGTAGGAGCAGGCGGAGCAGAGGGAGGACAGCTTCAAGGAGAACTCAGTGGAAGGGGTTGAGCGCCCCCCCCGCAACCCCCACCCGGGGCAGCAGTGATGCTGAGGCTCGTCTCTTAGCAACGAGTTGGGATGCGGATCCCCAAGGCGGTGGGAAACCTGTTCCCATTCTGTGGGCGCAGCAGGGAGCACCTCCCCGTGGCACCAGGCAGGCGCAGCGGGCCACTCCCCATCCCCTCCTGTTCACCGAGGCTGGGCGGGGACAGGGGACGGACACAGTGCCAGAGTTCGGCAAGCTCTGGCTGGGCAGTGTTCCGCAGTCTCCTAGCTTGAGAGGTGCCTGGGGTTGCCAGGTTTGTTGCTCCATCGTCCTGGCGTAAACACGCAGGTGTCTGGCGTCAGACATGGAAGAGGCACACACCCAGGTAAGGGACTGGCTTTTTCACCAGGTGCAGAGGACCCTGCCTTTCTTAACCCACAAGCAGCCAGAGTGATCCCCTTTCCTCAAAGGTATTCCTCCCAGCTCAGTCTGAGAACGGTCCAAGGAACCGCCCTTGCCCGTGACTCCAGCCTGCCTCTTGGCCCCCCTGAGAGCACTGGGGACTTCCTCTGGGGACCGGCTGACCTAAGAAAGATGAAGGCAAGGGGAAGCCTCTCAGAGCATCTGTACTGGCTGAGGGAAGGCAGGAGGGGATGTGTGCTCTTGTGCTAAGTCTGACCCTGCGACCTCCGGGACTGCAGCCCACCAGGCTCCTCTGCCCCTGTTTTCCGGCAAGAATACTGGCGTGGGTTGCCACTTCCTCCTCCAGGGGGTCTTCCCAGCTCCTGTGTCTCCTACATTGCAGGTGAACTCTTTACTGGCTGAGCCATAGGGGAGCTGGGGGTTAACTCACTGCTAAGTGTGGGCAGAGGTGGCTGAATGCCACTTGCCGAGCTGGGCAAGCGGCACTGCCCCTCCGTCACACCCAACCAGGCTTCTCTGTCCCAGCTTCCACACGCGCCAAGTCGCTGCAGGAAACCACGCCGAGTGCCAAGGAAAAGGGCACACCTCAGCTTTCCCAACTGGACACCCTCCCCTTCCCCTCAGCTCCCCCTGGAGCCACACGCAGCCGCATCTGCAGCCAAGAGGGCGTTAAAAAGCACATGTGCTCACCGTCAGGCCCAAGGCCACGGCGGGCCTGTCAGCAGGGCTCCTCTGGGTCAGAAGGGCCCACAGCAGGCAGGGGCCGGGCGCAGGACCCCATGCCAAGACCACCCTGCCAGGAGGGCAGAGCGCTGAGCAAGCCTGGGTTCCACAGGGAGGATGGTTTGGGGGCAAAAGTGTCACTTTTGGTATAAATGAAGCGTGCAGGTGAGCAGTTTGGGCTTCTTGCTTTGAGGCACACCCCTTTTCCTGAGTCTAGGTAGCTGCTGCTGTGCTCAGTTGCGTGGGACTCTTTGTGACCCCATGGACTGTAACCAGCCAGGCTCCCCTGTCCATGGGATTCTCCAGGTAAGAATACTGGAGTGGGTTGCCATGCCCTCCTCCAGGGGATCTTCCTGACCCAGGGATCGAACCCATGTCTCTTGAGCAAGTCTAGGTAAGGCTGGCTTCAGGGATGACAATTTTCCATTCTGGTCCTGCCTCCAGGAGCCCTGTGCTCCTCTGCTCAGCTGTCCCGGGTCAAAAACCACGTGAAGTGGCTTTGCTCCCCCACCTCCCTCCGCAGGCAGGCCCTTCTTGCACCTTCCTCGAGAACTGGGAGGGCACCGGCCCGGCTGGTGCACACACATGTGTGAGCCTGTGTTCCTGGAACATTCCTTAGCACGGGGAGCAATAATGGCTCCTTTTTACAGGGACCTGGGCGCAGAGGGATCACTTTAATAGGCGTTTCGGTATTCTGACTGCCCGGGCGAAATGGTGCATGAAATGAATAAATAAGCAAAAACCCCAAAGACATAAATCTGACTTGGGAAAATTTGCACCACGAGAGCTCTGCCAAAGTGGCATCTGCTTTGAAATGCTAAGTTGGGGATGGACAGGGAGCAGAGAGGGTCTCTGGGAGGAGGCAACCACTTGAGAGCCATGGGGAAGTGTGGTCCCTCTTCATTTTTCTATCCAATCATATCTCCAGAGTTTCTTATTTTTTCCCTCTCATCATAAAGCCTTGTATGCTACACAGCTCAGAGTCTGAAATGCTACAGAACACATTTAATGAGTGTGTTTATCCAAAATCTGGCGTGTGGAAAAGCACAGGGGTCTGAGTTCTCCTCTTGGCTCTGCGCTGACTCAGCTGCGTGATGTTGGGAACCTCTCTGACCCTCTGTCTCCTCGTGTGATGATGCTTCGGGGGAGGGGTGACATATTTCAAACATTTAGCAGAATACCTCGGATGCTCTGGCCACTGGATAAAAGGGAGAGCTTTAAAAACTGTTGTTCGGGGGGATTTCCCCAGTGGTCCAGTGGTTAAGATTCTGCCTTGCCCTGCAGAGGACACAGGTTTGATCCCTGGTCAGGAAACTAAGTTCCCATATGCCTTGGGGCAACTAAACCTGTGTGCCACAACTGCTGAGCTCAAGGGCCACAAGTAAGGCTGATGCAGCCAAATCAATCAATCAATCAATATATATTTTCTTAAATGTTGTTTTCCGCAAGGACCTGTTGTGCAGCACATGGAACTCTGCTCAATGCTATGTGAGGAGGTTTTGGGGGGAGAATGGATACATGTATATGCACGGCTGAGTCCCTTCACCGTCCACTTGAAACTACCACAACATTGTTAATAGGCTCTACTCCAATACAAAATCATAAATTAAAAAAAAATTGTTTTCCTTCAAATGATCATATTGTGGAGAATATAACAGTACCGTGTCTTAAAGGCTATTCATGAATGTTAACTAGTGATGGCAGCCTGGGGGAGGTTGGAATTTTGGTTGTTTTCATTTTCTTATTTATCCCTTTCCATCTTTAGGTTTAAAAATGAGTACTGTCTTTATAAACAGAAAAACATCTTTTGGAAAGAATGACTGGGATACACGGACAACCCCCCTCCCCAAACCTGCGATCTCGGTCCGTGGAGCGAAAAAAAAACAAACAAAAACACAAAGAAACGCAACGGTCCTGCAATTTCCAGGATTGTGCCAGGTGTGTTTGGGGTGCACATCAGAGAAAAGTGCACGGAGAAACAGGAAATGGGGTTCCTGCCCTTATAAACAGATCCAGTGATTTAGAAGAAGATTAAAAACCCAAGACTCGGGAAGCAAGGCTACGAGGAAGCACAGGTGTCAGCAGCCAAGGCGGCCGGTCCGCGGGTCATCGGAGGGACGGCGCTGGGTCCCGACAGGTGGCACTGACCTTGGGCTTTGCCAGTGGGCGTTCCCTTTCCAAACCAGGCATGGCATGAGCAAGGCCTGGGGGCTGCCCACCCATAAGGTGGGTGGGTGGTGGCAGGTACGGAGACCAGCAGGGACCTGGAGCCCAGGGGAGTGCCAGAGGCCACGGGAATGAGGCTGGAGAGAAGTGTGGAACCCGCTGTCAGCGGGCTCTCCCTTCTGGGTGCTCCGGAGAGGGTCACGCAGAGCCCCGAGCTCCTGAGCAATTTGGACAGTGGGGCGGGGGCGGGGATCACCCCAGAGGCAGGTCCTGGGGCAGCTCAGCTGCTTGCGGCAGGTGCCAGCGGAGACAGGCAGGACAGGGCGAAGGAAGGAGGCCTAGCGCTGGGCAAACAGACAGAAGGGGAGGCCCTTTACACCCAGGACTGAACCGTCTGTGGCGGCAGGATTAACACACACAGGTCAAGCCCGGGTCCCAGGACACGGAGAGTCCAGGGAAACCGACCAACCTGGGGTACCCAGGGCTGAGGGGGCTTCTAAAGACATGGACTCCCAACTTTAAAATCAGAAACTCCCGGCTCCACTGGCATGAGTTAGTCGCCCTAAAGAAACAGTGCCCTCAATTTCAGGCAGGCAGAATGCAGCCAGGTATTGAAACGCCCCAACCCCTCAACCAAACATAAAACCTGGATCCTCCAACCAGCTCCAAGGGCCGTTCACATTGCACCCAAGAAGGACATGTTAGCAGGAACCGTATGACCTCCAGCACATAAAGTGGTCCCCATGTGGTTCCCTAGACCTGGACCCAACTGTCCCATCTCACGGAGCATCGTTATCTGAGCCTGTTGATCGTCTCTGCCCAGTTCTCCTTTGGCACTGGGTTGACTGCTAGCAATTCCTTCAAGCTTGCAGTGGTTTCCCTTCCTAAACCTGACAACCAGAGATCCTCCCCTTATGCCCCAGCTCATCCTCAGGGCCAAAGGGGCCAACCATCCGCAGGACTTCACATCCCACCCTCCCTGGGAGCCAGGGCTCGGCCCTGCAGGTCCCTTGGCGTGTCACGCACCAGCCTGCAGGCTGGCGCTACTGCCACCTGGCTCTGGCAACGGGACTCATTTCAGTCTCTCCCTCTGGGACACAAAGTCCTCCTGGGAGGACAATGATGTGATAAGCGGGTTGACTTGCTTGCACATTTTTGAATGGCAGCTCTCAGATAAACGTTCTCAACTCTAGAATGGCATGGATGTCCTTGGATACCGCACGGGGCCTGGGTCTCTGCAAGCCTTAGTTTCCCCACGAGGATTAATTTCTAAAACAACTGCAGTTTAAAACGAAAGGGAAAGACAGGAGGAAACATGGAATGACCAGGGTAATAATTTTTAGAACACTGATCCTCACAGGTGAGGTGCATCAGAGCCCCCTGGAACGTCTGTCACAGTACAGACTGCATGTTCCACTCCCAGAGCATCAGCTTCAGTCAGTTCCCAACATGCTCCTGGGGGAGGCTGGTGCTGCTGGTCCAAGGACCACACTTTGAGGCCCACCGGAGCTGGAGTGCAGCATCCATATGTAGCCAACGGGAAGCGTGCCAACGTGTCTACAGCATATGACTTTGATGAGTTCCTCTTGGAAACCTGTTTTATTAAGTCAAGGTGGTTTCAAAGTTTTAAAAAGTATCTATTAATTGTGTTTTGAAGTGGATGTTATTAGTAGAAGACTCTCCTAAGAAGCCATTCTTGGCCTCCCGCCACGCAACACCCTCCCAGCTAGACGTGGCCACCCTGTCCATTGGCTGAAAGTACAGCATCAGGTCCACAGACACCCTGACGAGCCGAGGGACATGGAAGGGCCCCTGTCCTTCCACCAGGCCTTGGAGGTGGATGCCAGCTTTGCTCAGATGAGGGCCCCCGATGCAGTCCCTGTGTGTCAGGACCGCACGAGATGTGCCATGCATGCTGAGAACATGTGAGCACTCTCAAAAGACACAAGCCCTCTCAGTCTTGCAAGAGGTTAAGGCATCTTTCTCCACATAACTATGTCCAATTTAATTTGCACTCCTATGGGTTTACTCCTGGACGCCATTCAAGTCGACTAGCGCTGAACAAGCCTATGCTTTCATGCGGCTGTTCCAGCGGATTCCACCTGTCTTTGGAGGGAGAAGCCGGCACACAGGGCCCCTGACTGTCTCCTGCGCTTTCTTTTTTCTCAAATGCCCACCCCACTCCCCACCAGACATGCAGATTCTTTGACTTTATCCCCAAGCAGCCCCTCTGCCAACAGGTCAGGAATACCGATAGTCCATCTCTTTGTGGTGGAAACGATCCATTTCACCTCTTAAGAGCCTCTCTTCTTGACCCAGGATTCCGGAGCCCACACATTCTCAGTGCCCCCCAGTGTATTCCATGCGGGCATACTGGAAGCTCAGTTTTCAGCAAGGTGGGCAATTTTGACTAAATGCGCCTGTCAAGGCCTCAAATTAGAAGAAACATTAGCCAGTTGGCATGACAGTGCAACAGCTATCTGCTCTATCTGCCAGGTTTTAGTTACCAGCCTTGAAGCCAAAAAGAAATGGGCTTCTTGGAAACAAGTGATGGAATTTGGGCTGTGAATTATATAACCCACCAGCTTTCCTCAGACTATGGGGGAGATGTTTAAAGTTTTCTAAGATGGAGAAATGAAACAGCAACCCCCTCCCCACCACCAGCACCACGCTGGCAGCTCCCTCCTACCTCTGAGTACCTCCTGCCAGCCTTTCCTTTCCTCTCTCTCCAGCCCAAGAAGCTAACAAGTGCTGCCCCTTTAAGAGCGGGAAGGTGTTGTTTTAAGGGCCTCTAAGCCCCCCTTCTCAATTTCAGCTCCAAGCTGAGATCACATCCCCCATGGCAGCCAAGGGACAAAAGCCATTTATCAACCCATCTGATAAAACCTCCAATGGGCTGGATCTTTATCTGGACCAAGTCGAGATGCACACACACTGCAAACTCCTGCTCCTCCAAAAGGAGGGATTTCTTTCCTTTTCTTTTTGAAAGAGGAGGGTCGCTTCAAATTTTATTTTCTTAATTATTGGGAAGAAACCAAATCAGCCAGACCCTTCTATGGGAGGAAGCAGGGGGCGGGGGGAGGGGGTGTGTGGAGGGGTGGAAACTGCCTTTAAAAAAAAAAAAGGAAGAGGAGGAGGACTCCCTGCTGCTAGACCCGGTATGGAGATTGTAATATTCCAGGGCGAGGGTGCACCGGGTGGGTTCAAGGGCTCTTTGAGGCATTGACACCCTCCATCCTGTCTTTGGCCAGGGCCTCCCCAATGGAATCCTGGGCTACGAGCAGGTTGCGGCTCACCCGGGACGCCCTTGGGGCGCGCGGCCGGGTGGGTTCCGGGGAGGGGTGTCCCCCGCCCCGAAGCACGGCTGGGGCAGGAAGGTGAACGGATCCTTTCTCCCTTACCGCTGCGGCACGGTCCTCCCACCGGGAGCCCCAACTTACAGCCAGGCCGGGTCCGGACTGCCCAGTTCTGCCAGTTCCTGAAACCCAGTTGGCTGAGGAGCAAAACAAAACAACCCAATCCCCGGTCTAACTCAAGTCCTTTCTTGCAAAGCTCGGGAGTGCGCGGGGGCCGCGGATTCGTTCCGGCTGCTGAATGAAGCAAGCTCTTTGCAAAAAGACACCTCGGAACCCCGCAGCACAATGGAAGTGGCCGGGAAATCCCGCCTTGCATAGGGGACCATTTGGTCCGTGATGATGGGTTTGTATTTTTTTTTAGCAAGGGGAAAATGAATATAAAGGGTTTAACTGGCGTTTCCAGGCTGTGAGTAGCATATGGCAAAAATGGAATAAACTTTAATGAAACATTATAAAGAAAACAGACCCGGGATTTAAGTTTCGTGCCTTCCCCCCTCCCCCCGAAAGGAAAAAAAAAAAAAAGTAAAGAAACTGGAGCGTTTGGGAAGGAACAAATGCTTCTCTGTGGAGTTGGTCTCCCTTCCCCCAACAAAAACAAGAGGTCCCGGCTCGGAGGAATTTGAAAGCAGCGATCTGCCAAAAACATTGTGAAAAACTATGGGGGATTCATTGGAAACAGATGGGCTTTTTCAGCTTTAATTCTGAAATTCTCCCCCTTTCTGACACAATAAAAACAAACAGGGGGCGACGCGGGATGTTATCACACAGGAACAAGGGGCCGGCGGTGCCCAGTCCGTGGGCTTCCCCGCGTGGGCAAGCCCGTGGGGGCGCGACGGGGTCCCGCGGGAGGGGGCGGTCCGGGGCTCGTCCGGGACCTCAGGGGCGCCCCCGGCTCCACCCCTGGGCACGGGATAGGTCTGCAAACTGCGGGACGAGAAGCTAGAGAAAGTGCCCCCCGGATCCGAGTCCGTGCCTCCCTCTCTCCCCCTTCTCCTGGGCCTCTAAGGGGCACGTCCCGGGTACCCCTTTTCTGGGAAGTTGGGAGACGTCCCCGGCGCCTGCGATCTCCCCGCCTGGCTCTTTCTCATTACCGCCCGAGTGGGTTCCCCACCCACCCACCCCCCAGGTCTCCACGCGCATCCATCGCCCCTTCGGCTGGACGCGGGAGAAACAAAGACGCGTGGAAACGCGAGGCGGGGGCCCGAGGGCGCCGGCGAACCTGAGCTCCGACTCGTCCGCAGACCTGTGGCCCGGCGCCGCGAGGAGACCCGGGGAGCGGGCCCCGCGCGCCCAGCCGGCAGTCCCCGGGCTGGAGCAGTGCCTTACCTGCGGGGAAGCTGCAGAGGAGGAAGGCGAGAGTCGGCCAGAATCCCAGGGCTGGACGTCCTGCCCCTCTCCCCATACCCATCCATCCAGCTCGGCCTGTTACCACTAGCCTCTCCCTGGAAGAAGAGTTCAGGAAAAAAAGAAGCAGATAAATCACGCTGCCGAGAAAGGGCGGCCTCGCTCCGCCGGCGGGAGCTGCGAGCCGGGAGGCTCGGTCCACCTCGGCCGCGGGCGCCCGGCGCGCCCCCCCGCCCCGCGCGCCCCTCCCTCGCCAGCCATCGCCCGGCTCCCCGCCAATGTCGGCGCGGCCCCGCGGCCCCCGCCGCCGCGCGGCCCGCCCCCTCGAGCTCGGGTTTCAGCGCGGCCCGCGGGGGGCGGGCGGAGAGGAGCTGGGCGGGGACCGCGCCGCGGCGCGGGCCGCCGGGACTCGGGGAAGCTGGGGACTGTGGGCGCGCCGCGGCGCCCCGAACCCCGCGGCTGTACACCCGGGAAAGGTCCCAACCCCCCGAGACGGCCAAGCCCCGCAGCGTGCAAGGATGGCCGCGCGGCACCCCCCCCCCCCCCCATCTTCCCTAAAAGTGGCCAACCTAAGTAGAAACTGAGCTTGAAAAAAAACAAAAAAAAAAAACAAAAAAAACCCTGGGACCCCTTTACAACTAGACTCCAGTCCCAAAGTCGCCACTGACACCCGGGCTCTTCTCTCACTCAGATGTGGCCCGGGGGCAGGAGGCTGAAAGATCCACCTCTGATGTGTCCGGGGTGGGGCGGGTGGGTGGCCCTCTGGATCTCCCCACCCCCATCCCGTGGCTCCCGAGCTGGGGGCCCGCGAGCCCAACAGAGGCGTCAGGGTAGCGACCCCTGCCCCCCACCCCCACCCAGACACGTGGATGCTGCGGTCCCCCGTGCACAGGGCCGGGACACCGGGCACTGCCAGGGCAAGGCCACCAAGGCCGCTCCTGGGAGGGCATCAGGGTGGTGACTTCCTTTAACTTGGTCATTTTTCCAGGAGTAAAATGTCTCCTCCTTAAGATTCCCGAGGCCTCGCAGCTGTCTTGCGACTGTTGGGCTATTTAAAAGAGACTGGCAAGGTCCCCTGAGAAAGGCCTTTTGGATGGAACACAAATAGCCCCGAGCAAGTGTTTTTAGTCAAACCCCTTCCTCTTTCGGTGACCCCCTCACCTCACTTCCAAGCCCACTCATCTGGTTCTTTGAAAAAGACTTCTGAGTTTTTATCCCACTCCGATGTCTCTCTTAAGCACTGCGGCAGTCGGTCACTCGCCGCCGGCCGCCGAGGCCGCAGGGCTGCGTGTCTGCCTTTGGGACGCTGCCGGCCTCCAAGGGAGTGAAGCTCCAGCGGAGAAAGCTCTGGGCCAGGGGAAGAGGACCCTAGGACTGTATGCAACCGGAAGCAGTCAGACTGCTGAACCTGACTTCCACAAAACAGGTAGGAAAGAAGGCTAACAACGCAAGTAGCCAGGCCACCGGGCAAAAGCCAGCCGTTGTCTCCTCGGGGCAAAATGCCGTGATGGCCACAGCTGGCCCTGACAATCTGGAGTGCCACCATACTTCCCTCAGATCTCAGTCCAACAGGCTCTAATTATCACTACCCCCGCCCCCCTCAAAAAGAAAAAAAAAAAGAAGGGATTTATTTTAAGCCCCCGTTGGCAAAATGCTAGAGGTTCGTCCAAGGAAAGGCCACCACCTCAGAATCCAGGTCTCGGATTGCATTCCTCTCAGGCCCGGCCGGACTCGGAGCCAGACCGACAATTTCTTCTCTAGAATCGCAGGACGGCCCCAGCACAGTGAGGCGGGCCCAGAACCTGACTGCACAGAGGCACCTTTGAGGTCCACCAATTAACACCCTCTGCTAGATCCTGCCTTTCACAAGTTAGTTCTAAAGCTTCTTGCTAATGAGAGAGAAAGGGTCCATTAGCATTCCCAGCAGCCCTGACGGTAACTTCAGCCCCACCCCCACACAGCTGCAGCGTCTCCAGGTCAGAGAATGGGACTCGGGGGCCCCGCAGGGAGGCTGAGAAGGAGGCCTGTGAGCCGGCCCTTCAGGCACTGTCCTTGCCCAGGATTGGGGGCCTTTGGCTGCAGGACTTTGAGCCTCTACACTTCAGTGTCTTCATCTGTAAGGGGCAGGCTGATAATATTGTCACCCCTCGGCTACAACTGAATACAAACGTACAAAGCAACTGAGCAAGTCACGTGAATTTTTTTCTGCTTCCCAATGCATATCAAAGTTGTTTACACTATACTGTACTGTTAATTGGAGAAGGAAATGGCGACCCACTCCAGGGTTCTTGCCTGGAGAATCCCAGTGACAGCAGAGCCTGGTGGGCTGCGGTCTATGGGGTCGCACAGAGTCGGACACGACTGAAGTGACTTCAGCAGCAGCAGCAGCAGTACCCTGTTAAGTATGCAATTGTATTATGCCAAAAAGACAATATGTATACCAGGTCGCACTGGTAGTAAGGAACCTGGCTACCAGTGCAGGAAATATACAAGACACAGGTTCAATCCTGGGTCGGGAAGATCCCCTGGAGGAGGGCGTGGTAACCCACTCCAGTATTCTTGCCTGGAGAATCCCATGGACAGGGCAGCCTGGCGGGCTACAGTCCGTGGGGTCACAGTGAGTCAGACACGACTGAGCACCTAAGCACTAGCACTGGGATACGGAGGCGGGAGGGAGGGTCAGGATGAGGAGCACGTGTACACCCGCGGCTGATTCATGTGAATGCATGGCAAAAACCACCACAATATTGTAAAGTAATTACCCTCCAATTAAAAAAACCAAAACAAAAATACTTCGCTGCTAAAAAATGCTAACCATTGAGTGAGCCTTCAGCGAGTCAGGAATCTTTCTGCAAGAATAACATTGAAGATCACTGACCACCTAACAAATGTAACAGTAAAGAAAAAGGCTGAAGGACTGAGAGTTACCAAAATGGGACACAGAGACGCAAAGCCTGTGAAGCAAATGCTGTTGGAAAAATGGCATCGATAAACTTGCTGGATGCAGGGTGGTCAAAGACCTTCATTTTCTTTTCTTTTTTTTTTTTAAGAAAGCAGTATCTGCGAAGTGCAATAATATGAGGTGTGCCTGTACAATTTGGGAGGGACACTGGGGCCGTGGACGCACCCCAGCATTCCTGCTGGGGCCTGGCCTCCATTTGGGGAGGAGATTCAATTCCTACAGCATAAGGGCATCATTTGGGCAGGGGACACAAAGGGCTTCCTTCTCACAAGGAGAGATGTGTGGGGTTGAATTTGGACATTGTAAAAGTAGAGATTTAACTTTCACACAGCTAAGACTATGGAGAGAAATCCAGCCACAAATAGAGCAATATGGGGTTGTGTTGACCTTGAGGAATCTGTCTATACTGGCCAAACCAGCCAGCTTATTATTGACAACTCCCCGGCTCTCTGCAAAAATAAGAAATTCTTGTAATGTTGGGTTTGGGAACTCAGCACTCCGTTTGCCCTAGAAATTCACTTAACTCTGCGTGTAGCTGACTCAAGACTATCAGCTATCGTTACCTTCTGACCACTTCTGCGTTTTCCCTGGAGACTTGATCACGCTTCGGCTCCCTTTCCCTCAGTCTGGCTGTGGAGGCGCCCCCACTGAACCTCATCCCTCCGTCTCCCCCTTTCCACCTTGGGGGGCTGTGGTGCTGGGTGATGAATGGGCAGAGGGCTCCTAGAAGGCAAGGCCTACATAAAGTTGAAGCCCTGCCGGGACAGGGACTTCTGGCTTCCCCAGCCTCTGGGGTATGAACAGGGTGTTCTCAAGTCCAGGGCCTGAGAGTCATCGGTCAAAAAACACATATTTAGGACTAGTGCATGAAAGTCCCTGGGGGACAAAGCAATCAATAAGACAACTCCTGTCTTCTGAAATAGACATTAGAGGAAGGTGAGGGGAGAAAGCAGAGGTCAGAAGTGAACAGCTGACTACCTGGGGAAGGCTTGACCCAAAATCTTGCGAGGTGTCTTCAAAGATTCATTTTCAGAAAGAATGATAGTAACAGGGGCTTCCCTGGTGGCTCAGTGGTAAATAATCTGCCTGCCAGTGCAGGAGACACAGGTTCGATTCTTGATTTGAGAAGATCCCACATGCCTCAGAACAATTTTAAGCCTGCGGGCTACAGCGACTGAGTCCACGCTTTAGGGGCTGTGCTCCGCAGCAAGAGAAGCTGCTGCAATGAGAGGCCTGTGCACCGCTACTAGAGAGCAGCCCCTGCTTGCCACAACCAGAGAAGAGGCTACGCAGCAGCAGGGACCCAGCACAGCCAAATAAATAATACAGTTTAGAAGAGAATGATAATAATAATGGCTTATGCTTCAATGTGCTCTCACGTTATGTCAGGTGCCGGCTAAGTGCGTTACATTTTTAGACACTTGACGCTAAGGTAGGTTCTATTATTATCCCCATTTTGCAGATGAAGAAACTGAGGCTGGATGAACTTAAGTACTCACCCAATTACCAGCTAATAAACTGCAGAGCCAAGCACACCAAACCCCATCCCTGACATGCTATATGTGTCTTTCATGCTAATGATGCAAGTCCACACTGGGCTTAAAGTCAAGGCAAGACAGATAAACTGAACAATCTCTTTCAATAAAGAATAACGGACTCTGACAGGGAGGCCCAGAACATAGGCACTGGGGGCCTCCAGCCCAGTCTAGGGTGCAGCGTGGGAAGTTTTCCCAGTGTGGGTGTGTGCCAGGGGAAGGTGGTGGGCAAGGGAGGAGCACAGGGCAGGGCTTCCAGGTAGAAGGAACACCAAAGATACCATTTACCAAGCTGTGGCTTGTCTGAGGAGCTGGAAGATCTTGATGATGGCTATAGGAGAAAGAGGTGAGGCTACAGAGAGAGTAGGAGCCTGGGAAAGCCTCTGCAAGGCCAGCATGTACTCTGCGAGGGTGTGCATCTTTAGAGATCAGGAGCCCCACCCAAAGCCTCCTGAAGAAGAGGGATTTATTCCTTTGGGAGACCATCTCAGGGGACTTAACAATAATACAGATGCCCGGTGCCACTCAGGGCTTCCCAGGTGGTGCTAGTGGTAAAGAATCCGCCTGCCAAAGCAGGAGACTTGGGAGATGCAGGCTTTGATCCCTGGGTTGAGAAGATCCCCTGGAGGAGGGCATGGCAACCCACTCCAGTGTTCTTGCCTGGAGAACCCCATGGACAGAGCAGCCTGGCGGGCTACAGTCCATAGGGTGGCAAAGAGTCAGACATGACTGAAGCAACTTAGCATGCAGGTGCCACTTGGAGCATCTGAATTTGAATCTCAGGAGGTAGAGCCTTGGGTGTCTGCATTTTTAATGATCTCTCCCAGCTGACAAATGTGTAGGGACTTGTAAGTTTTAAGTTCCATCACCCTCCATCAACCTTGGGTGCACATAAGACCCAGGTTGAGTCAATCAGTTCATCCTCTTGGACTTACAGTCCAGGCAAGACAGAGACTGGCATGTGACCCAAGCTGACCAATCAGAACCTGTCCTGAGACTGTTGCCATGAGGAAGCGCCCAGTTCTGATCTCTGATTCCTCCGTAAGATGGATCTGGGGATAGTAATCTAACAGGAAGGTGAATGTTGAAGAATGCTGTGGGTTGAAGCTGTTATCTGCGGAGTTGGCATATATATATCTTTATTATTAAACTTGAACTGTGTCTGGTGAGCTTTTCAGGAACTGATGGAGATTTTCAGGGCTAACCACCCCCACACCACTCTTTAGTGTGTGATTCTCCCTGAAGCTTTGTCTTAGCTCCTTGGAGCCACCTAAGAGTCTGTTCCAGCTATGTGAGCCAACAAAATCCTAGTTTTGCTGAAACTGGTTTGATTTTGGGTCTTCTCATGTCTAGGCAGATTCCCGACCAATCAGGAGAAAGCTAAGGCCCAATACTGGTCCCAGGAAGTATTTCTGCCATCCTCAGGAGTGCAGGGATGTGTTGTCAGTTCAGCTCAGTTGCTCAGTTGTCCAGCTCTTAGTGACCCCATGGACTGCAGCACGCCAGGCCTCCCTGTCCTTCACCAACTTCTGGAGCTTGCTCAAACTCATGTCCATTGAGTCAGTGATGCCATCCAACCATCTCATCCTCCGTCATCCCCTTCTCCTCCTGCCTTCAATCTTTCCCAGAATCAGGGTCATTTCCAAGGAGTCAGTTCTTTGCAACAGGTGGCCAAAGTACTGCAGTTTCAGCTTCAGCATCAGTCCTCCCAATGAATATTCAGGACTGATTTCCTTTAGGATTGTCTGGTTAGATCTCCTTGCAGTCCAAGGGACTCTCCAGAGTCCTCTCCAATACCACAGTACAAATGCATCAATTCTTCGGTGCTCAGCTTTCTTTATGGTCCAACTCTCACATCTATACATGACTACTGGAAAAACCATAGTTTTGACTAGACGTACCTTTGTTGGCAAAGTAATGTCTCTGCTTTTTTTAATATGCTGTGTAGGTTGGTCATAGCTTTTCTTCCAAGGAGCAAGCATCTTTTAATTTCATGGCTGCAGTGATTTTGGAGCCCACTGTTTCCATTGTTGTGTTGTCAATGGGTCTTAATCCACCGGACTTCCCAGGTGGCGCTAGTGGTAATGCATCCGCCTGCCAAAGCAGGAGGCGCAGGAAATGCAAGAGTCCAGGGTTCGATCTCTGGGTCAGAAAGATTCCCTGGAGTGGGAAATGGCACTCTTTTTTTTTTCTGGCTGGAAAAACTCATTTACTGGCAAAATTTCTTGAGCCTCCTCCACTCCTCACATTTGAATAAATTTTCCCTGTACCACAATTTGAGGAACTCAGTTGTTTAGGGGGACCCAATCCTCTTTTGTAATTATCCCTCAAATTCCTCTTTTTTAAAAAATAGTTTTAATTGGAGGATAATTACTTTATAATATTGTGTTGGTTTCTGCCATACATCAACATGAATTGGCCATGGATGTACGTAGGTCCCCTCTGTCTTGAACCTCCCTCCCACCTCTCACCCCGTGCCACCCCTCTAAGTTGTCACAGAACCCCAGATTTAAGTTCCCTGCATCATACAGCTCAAATTCCTCTTTCAGACTTCAAGGGCTACACTGAGCCTGGCCACCTCAGATTTGATGAACTAGAGCTGCTCAATCTGTATGTAACCTTTAAGGTTTTATAGACTTTTGATCATATCACCTTTCTGGCTTCATCTTTCCACGCTGACATCCTTCAAGAACGAAGCACGCCAGCTTCTAGGGAAAGCCTTCTGTTTGGGCGATTGCTCACCTTCCTACAGTTCTGAGATATTTTTCTCTAGGAGAAGGTCATAAAACTGCCAGGTTTGGGTAGAGCCCAGGGAGAGCACTATTTTTGGCTTAGTGTCCAATACCATTTCTGAATGCTTGGTCCTGCATGGCCTTTAGCAAACAAACATTTTGCAAAGACCCTCAAGATTCCTTGGGAGCTATAAACAGCCTGGACACAGTCCGTTATTTTTGTAATTTGGATTATGTTTTCCTAAATGCATTGGATGAGGCTTGCCCCTGCGAAAGCTTAATATGCATCTTCTTGTAAACTCATAAACTGGTCCTGCAGTTAATCACCATTTGTTTGCCATCTCTCCACAGAGTCTGGAACCATTTCATCTGCAGGCCTGGAACCATTCATTCCTCCAGATGATCTATGGACACTTAAACAAAGTCTGGGAGCACTGGCAATCCTTGGGGATCCCCACTGTTTATAATTCTTCATTTAGAAAAGTACCTGTTTATCATATTTTTTGTTTCCTATCTCTAAGGACAATTCCGATTCATGGCGATTTCCCCCTGCATTCTGGAGGAACTTACTGTTGGAAATGACCTTTGGGGTGGAACTTTGTCAGAAGGAATTTTGAATGTCTAAACATAATTCTTCCCTGTGTTTCTCCAGGCCTATTTCTACCTCCTCAAGGAATGCTAATAGATGACTGGTCCAGTTTCATGTTCTCTTTTCAGAAAGTGTGTTGTGCTTTGGCCAGTTAATTAGGACTTTACAAAGTGCCTGCCGACACTACTTTTTTAGTATCTGTTCCACCAAAGTGACTGTTAAATGTGACCCTTCCTGGATGGGTGGGCTTCCTTTGTGGGCAGGCATGTACGCCCTTGGGTGAGGGCCAGTGTGGAAGGAAAGTTGCCTTTCTTGGCCACCGAGATATGACTGCCATCTTTAATTGCTACTTTTCCCTTTCCTCCAGATGGTCCTGGGGTAGAGGGCCACAGGCTTTCCTTGACCTGTTTGTTTCCATGACAACTTAGGAATCTCCCTGCTTCTCTTCTTCCAAAGTATGGTCCTCACTGTCCTTACTCTGGCATCAAGAGACCTCTTTACCGTTGATTCTGGAAAGCTTAGAGTGTGTTCCCGTTTTGGCTTATCTGGTTGGTTTTTTTTTTTTTTCTTTGCTTCAGGCTTCCTTTCTCTCTGTGTGCACACTGCTTTCTTGGTTCTGAGCTCTGTCCCTCATCCTGAGGGACACTTATTCGTACTAATTAAAACATGCATTTTTTTTTTTTTACAATATTTTGATGGATTTTTTGAAACACACCTTTCCCTGACATTCCAATGGCTCTCTTTAGAAACTGAATAAATATTTCACTTTCTCTTTGAAACCTCTCAATGGATTTAACACATTAGCAGATTTTATTTGCTCTTGGACGTGTCTTTTGCCTGCCCGATGGCTCAGATGGTAAAGAATCCACCTACAATGCAAGAGACCCGGGTTCAGTCTCTGGGTGGGGAAGATGCCCTGGAGAAGGGAACGGCACCCACTCCAGTATTCTTGCCTGGAGAATCTCATGGACAGAGGAGCCTGGTGGGCTATGGTCCATGGGGTCGCAAAGAGTTGGACACAACTGAGCAACTAATACTCCTCACGTATCTTTTAATGTCTATGATCAGGTCAGTAAGATCCCTCCACTGCTACAAGGCAGATTCTTTTAATGAGTTTTCCTGTTTCATTCATTCAACAAACACGCACTGAGTACTGGGCTCTGAGCAGGTTTTGGGGGTTCTCAGATGAGCAGCAGACAGTTCGGCTCCCCTTCCTGGAACCCCGGGGTGGGGGGGGCAGTCAGATGTGGAGATGAAGAATTCTAGTCTTGAGGACTCTTGAGAGGGGTGTTTGTGTGGTGTCTCAGGAGCCTCATATTTATCTCCCATTCGGTTGCCACAAATCACCATGGGACTTAACAAAGCTGGGGAGTCTTTCAGAACTGGGGTCTCTGTCAGTAGCTTCTTTAAGGAACTGGCCCACTGACTGCAGAGCAAGACATGATTAGCACCAGGTATGGTGACAGCTACATCACTATTGGCCTCCAGACTGGAACACCGTCTGCCAAAGTCCCACCTTGTGAGCAAAGCACACCGGACTGCCCCGTGGGGTGGCACCCCCGCTCAGGGGTCCTCCTTGGAGGACTACGTTGGCATTACATCTGCGTGGAGTGTCTGCCCCGGAACCTTCCAGAAGCACACCTCTGCTGGTAGACATGTATGTGCATATTCACGGTGCTGGAAAGATATAAAAAGGATTTTTTTTTTTAAAGAAAACAGAGAGCAAATTTCCTGGACTTTCTGTGTTCTTCAATCTAACATCAAATTTATTTCAAGAGATTGAAACAGTATTATACACATGTTAAAAAAAGTCAATTTCCTGTTAAATGAAATCAACTCACTATCCCTGGAGGTCATGATTATTTACAGTTACATGCGTATCTTTTTAGATATTTCCGTATGCATATAAGCACACATAAAACCAATCGAGCAATCGATTTCTCTAGCTAGCTAGCTATCATTTTACCAAAAAGTATTAGCAAGCCCCCAAATGCTCCCTCCCCAGCAGGTATTTCCTATTTCATTCTGTCTCTCAGTGAAGTAGCCCTGTAGGTCCCTCCACTCGTGGCAGGAGCTGAAGAGATTAAGAACTGAGTTCCCCAGCCAAAGGGGATATACGTCCGTACAGAGAGATTTAAATATAAAACAGTCCATGTGAACAAAGAAGCAGACTCAGATTTACAGAGAGCCAACTAAGGGTTACTTGTGGGGAGAAGGGAGTGGGGAGGGGCACGACAGGGGTAAGGAATTAAGAGATACAACTTATTAAGCATTAAAAAGCTTCAAGGTATATTGTACAACATGGGCGATATAGCCAATATTCTGTAATAAGTATAGATGGAGAAAGACGTGTACAAACTGTGAATCGCTATATTATACACCTGTAACATATAATACTGTACGCCAGCTATGTTGCTGTTGTTCAGTTGCCCAGTAGTGTCTGACTCTGCGACCCCAGGGACTGCAGCATGCCAGGCCTCCCTGTCCCTCACCATTTCTCAAAGTTTGCCCAAGCTCATGTCCATTGCATCCGTGATGAGTTGGCTGTTTGCATCAGGTGACCAAAATACTGGAGCTTCAGCTTCAGCATCAGTCTCCTTCCAGTGAGTAGTCAGGGTTGATTTCTTTTAAGATTGACTGGTTTGAGTTCCTTGCTGTCCAAGGGAGTTTCAGGAAGTCTTTTCCAGCACCACAGTTTGAAAGCATCAGTTCTTCAGTGCTCAGCCTTCTTTACAGTCCAGCTCTCACAACTGTATGTGACCAGGAAGACCATAGCCTTGACTATATGGACCTATGTTGGTAGAGTCAGCTATACCCCACTTTAAAAATAAATGAAAATAAATAAAATAGTCCATGTGAGGAATGCAAGCTGCCTTTAAAAAATTACATCCTCTTTTTCTCCTGGACTTAATTCCCATTTTCAAAAACATGTATTCTGTCTTCTCTCATCTGTAAGTTAGTAAATCCACATTTAGCCCAACTTAGGTGGAAGGTAAATAATCTGCGTCAGGTCATCCAGCTGGCTGAGTGGGGTTTGGGCAGGTCTGGGTGACTCCCAGCAGTCACCTGCCACCTCTGATGAGCTCACTGGCTCCTGCCCAGGGACAGAGATGGTGGGTTTTCTGTCCGCCTCTACTGACCCTTGTCCATCTATTAATACGTGCTCATCTCACTCAGGACAGAAGGAAGGATTCCCTTTGAGATGCCCCAGTCTCATCTCCAGCTGAGCTGGAGGCCTTCAGATGATCTAACAGTTTCTGGTGTCACATTTCCATAATGTAAGCCCCTTCTTTCACCTCTTTTTGCCTCTCCTTCTTGGCCGCTGAGACTCTCAGTAAGCTCCTGGAGTAGCTCCGTTCATGTCTTCGCTACATCTTCCCTTTCTCCCTAGATGGGATTGTCAACCAGCATATAGTTGGAGTTTCATTTATGAAAGTCTTCCTCACTTTCCTCTCCAGGTCTTATCCGTGACTCCAGCACACACCTGCTAGTTGGGCTACAGCTGCCAATTCTGCCTGCAAAGGTCAGCACGGAGTGATAGCATTTGCGAATTGCTTACTTGTCAGGGTTGAGATTGAGAGTTTTTATTTATTTTCTTTTTTTGGCGGCACGGTGCGGCATGCGGGATCTTAGCTTCCTTACTAGGGATTGAACCTGCGCGGTGGAAGTGCGCAGTCTTAACCACTGGACTGCCAGGGAAGTCCGAGATTGAGAATTTTTAGACACTGAAGTGGAGATGGAGAAAGAGCGAGACCTTGGGGTTTGGGGCAGTTCTACGTCTAGCTGTGTGGCCCCTGTCCCATCCTATCTCTGGACCCACAGCTTCTCAATCTACAGAATCATGACCTGGGTGCCCCACTCCCCTGGGGGGTGGTGTCTCCCAGCGTCACAGTCTGGTATCTCTAGGGATTCAGTGACCAGGTATTAGCTCTGTAACTAAATGGCCTTGCCCATACCTGACTCCGAGGAGCCACTCTGGGGCCCCATCTGGACGATTTCTGGGTTCCCCCAAGCGAAATGTTGATGAGCAAGTACAAAATGTTATTTGAAAAGTGACATTTGTATGTTTTAGTGCCAGCATGAAATTCTTCAGCAATCATTCCCAGCAATATGACCGTATACCTGAAACCACACCTTGAAAACACTTAGTAGCCTCTTGTTTTAAAACAACTTTGGGGTGCCTATACTAAGATGCCCCAGGTTCCTCTAAGGGAGAACAGACCACCCAGCATGTTCCTCTTCTCATTCCAGTAAGTTCTTGGGAGAAGAACCAGCTTGGACCCATTTATCCACCAAATGGCAACTGTTTGAACTGACAGTGCGTCTGCATCTCTCCCAACGAGCAGAAGGCCACGGTATTTGGATTAATGAACAAGCTGGTGCCAAGCACAAATACCATAGGCATTTAGCAATAGGAACAGATAACCAAGTTATTCATCAAGTTCAAAACTGTTTAGAATGGGTAATACAAAGCTGAAATAAAGAAGATCCCCAGCTGATGGGTGGGGGGGAAGGGTGCCAATCTAGGAAAAAGCCAGTGTACTGCTTTACGTGACATTTTCTCCACCACCATGGTTTTCTTTGTTTAATTGGTTGGAGGCTGAGTGACTGTCTTCACTTTTACCTTAGAGAGTCAGGATAGCACGCTGGTCAAGAACATAAAGTCTAAACAGATCCTGTAAACCTCAGTTATCCCGACTGGAAAATGGGGATATACTTTGGCCGCCTCTAGGATGATTGTGAAGATCGCACCAGTTAACACAGTGGTAGACCGCTGAGAACAGATGCTAGGAACAGGGCAAGTGTTGATGAGTAATTGCCAATGTTGGTCTTATATTACCAATAAGAACCATCGTTTCGATTGTGACAAAGTGTCTACTATAGGTTAGGAGCCTTTGGAGGTGTGGGAATTGAGGGGAAATCCGCAGAATTCCCCCAAAGACTTTTATTTTGTTTTCTTAAATTAAAAAATTACTTTTTATATAATTTGTAAAGGTCATGCTCCATTTACAATTATTACAAAATATCGGCTCTATTTCTCGTGTTGCGCAAGTACATCCTTACAGCCTATCTCACACCCAGTGCTTGTACCCTCCACGCCCCGACCCCCAATGACAACCACGGTGTGTGCTCTCTACCCGCGAGGCTGCTGCTTATTCTGTTACGTTCACTGGTCTGCTGTATCTTTAAACTTCCACATGTAAGCGGCGTGATGCAGCATTGGTCTTTCTCTGTCCAATGTACTTCACTTAGCATAATGCCCTCCAAGTCTATCTATGTTGCTGCAAATGCTTTGACATCTTGGCAATTGAAAGTAATGCTGCTATGAATAGTGGGGTACATGATATCTTTCTGAATTAGTGCCCAATGACTTTTAGAGAGCATTGACCTCTGGGTGGGTTCTAAGTGCATTAGAACTCAGTTATACTCAAGTTTTATTGAGCAGCCACTATAAGACAAAGTCTCCCACGTAACTGTAGGGTTGTTTCAACAATGTGATGGACACAGCTGTTTCAAAATGAGGAGACTGAGGCTCAGGGAGATTAAGTGACTTGTCCAAGGTCACTGAGAACATAAATGGCAGGGAGAGGTTCAAACCCAGGTCTTGCGGTGCCAAGTCCGATGTATTTCCCACCAAATCATACTTATTTCTCATTTTCACCAGGGTTTACTTTTTCCTGTTAGTCAAATAATACGCTCCATATATATAATGATGGCTCATGATTAGAGATGCGCACATGTTTAGGGATATACTGTTTTCCATAAACAAAGAAAGATATTAAAATGTTTTAAGAAAAGAAAAATTTTCTAGAACCATCTCCCCTACTCTATCCCCACAAAAACTTAGGAAGTTGAAACAGAGATTTTTTTTCTTTCTTTCAGGTATTTTTAGGTCAAGTTTTCATAGAGCATTTGCTGCTGCTGCTGCTGCTGAGTCGCTTCAGTCATGTCCGACTCTGTGCGACCCCATAGACGGCAGCCCACCAGGCTCCCCCGTCCCTGGGATGCTCCAGGCAAGAACACTGGAGTGGGTTGCCATTTCCTTCTCCAATGCATCAAAGTGAAAAGTGAAAGGGAAGTCGCTCAGTGGTGTCAGACTCTTTGTGACACCATGGACTGCAGCCTACCAGGCTCTTCCGTCCCTGGGATTCTCCAGGCAAGAGTTCTGGAGTGGGTTGCCATTTATTCCTCCAGGGGGTCTTTCCTGATCCAAGGACTGAACCCTCGTCTCCTGTCTGCATTGGCAGGAGGGTTCTTTACCACTTGAGCCACCCGCGAAGCCGACAGGCTCTGACCGACAGGTAAATATTAGACAACAAGATGTTTAGGGACTGTTATCTACAGTATCAATTCACTGCAGTCCCTTCAGACCTCAAGCCATTCAGAGCCTGTCTTAAATTCAAAATCAGATGGGCTTCCACCTAGAGCTTGGTCACTGACCCAGAAAGGGAAGGCCTGGCGCCATCTTGGTTTGATTCGGGTGTCGTCTTGGCTTGGGTTTGTTTGCCCTCACTGACTCTTGGCCCAGGTGCGTACATGTAGGGAGCAATACGTTCCCTAGCAACGCACCCCTGAAGTCAGCAGGCTCTGCCAATAGCATCTATTTGCTCACGAAGAAACCAGATGCTTGGAGTGTAGGAATCTCTTTTCTCAAAATGCTCTCAGCAGAGAAAAGTCAAAGCAATGTAAAACCTCACCACATGGAAGAGGTTTGCATCAAGCTTTTCCTTACCACATGACCTGAGATACCCAAGGATACAAAACCAAGGATAGTAAGGGGAGCGCTTTGAAACTGGCATTCAGAAATTTGACTTTCCAACTATTTTAGCTGTACTGACTGATGCAAAACAACATAAGCTCCCATGAACTCCTTGTTCTGTAGTAGAAATGACCTACCAAACCTAGCAGTGAGGAATTATTAGCAGGTCTGGACCTGTGAGGGAAGCGACCGTGGACCTTCTCACGTCTACAGGTGAGCTAGTCCTCAAGCGCTACAGTTTCAATTTTTAAATTTTGGCCACACCACAAAGGTTGCAGGATCTCAGTTCCTTGACCAGGGATTGAACCTGGACCACAGCAGTGAAAATACCAAATCCCAACCACGAGACCACCCGGGAACTCCTATAAGCTCTGTATTTCTTTGTGCTTGCATAAATGGAAGCCCATGTGAGAAAACACAGTTGTACTAAAAATCTATTTATTATTTATATTTTACCTCTTTTCTATAAAGAATATTAAATTAAATGTGGCTCAGATGGTAAGAATCCACCTGCAATAAGGGAGCCCTGGGTTTGATCCCTGGACTGGGAAGATCCCCTGGAGGAGGGCACGGCAACCCACCCCAGTATTCTTGCCGGGAGAATCCCATGGACGGAGGAGCCTGGCGTGCTACAGTCCACGGGGTCGCAAAGGGTCGGACACAACTGAGTGACTAAGCACAACTCAGCACACAAATGAGAGTTATATACCCAAACTTCCAAACAAACACGAATTCTCACTCTCTTCAAGGTACCCGCTGTTTTGAGGAAACCTGGTAGCTGTTACGACTCTGTGGATGAAACTCGCACTCCCACGTGCTTTTGTGTGAGGATCTGTCAAACCCCCACTCTGGTGTGGGGTGTATCCACTGTCAGTGGCTCGCCGGCTGCCAGATGGGAAGCCACGGTTCACCACGGGACAAACTGAAATAAGGATGTGACCACTCACCAGTCCTGCAGGACGGACCTGCTATACCTCACGGGGCCACACGGGGAGGTCACGGCCAAGGGTGAACAGAGAGACAGGACTCGGGGCACACACCTTTAGGGGCCGTGGGTAGAGGGTGCCGGGGTTCCTGACCTAAGGCCAGACTGGTCAATTCAAACCAACAAAGTGGGCTTCTAGTGAGCCAGAAGGGGGTCTCAGCTAAGGAGGGGCACAAGCAGTGGGGTCTGGGGAGAAGGAGAGACTGTGGATCATGGCGTGCACTTGCATGAGGGGGCTGGTGTCAATTTAAGCTCCCCACAGCCCTCCTAGCAGAACAAAACAGATGCAGAGGCAGCGATACCACGGGGTAGCTTAGCTAAACCCTCAGCAGCCCAGCGGATTTGTTCCTGTGCGTGTGGGCATGCTCAGTTGCTCAGTCGTGTCCCACTCTTTGCAACTCCAGGGACTGCAGCCCGCCAGGCTCCTCTGTCCACAGGATTCTCCAGGCAAGAATACTGGAGCAGGTTACCATGCCCTCCTCCAAGGGGATCGTCCCGGCCCAGGGATCGATCTTGAGTTTCTTTCGGCTCCTGCATTGGCAGGCGGGTTCTTTACCCCTAGCGTCACCTGGGAAGCCCACAAGATGCCCTGGTGAGATAGAAGTGAACTCGTATAGGCTCATCCTGCTACGGGTCCTGTGAAGGACACGGAGTCTAAAAGACCTAGCTGTATTTTACCAGATTGTTGACGGAATCTTTTGTTTTTAACTTTCTGCCAGATTTTCAGACTCTGACAAACCCAGGATCCTGATTCCTAAAAGCTCTTCATCTCGGAGTGTTGCTTTAAACAAAACAATCGAAAAAAGAAAAGTAAACTCAACTGGCAATTTTGTCATAGTTTTCTGCATAAACAGTATCTGCAGCACTTTCATTCTTTACTGTAGTAAATCTGGATATAATAATTTTATAAGGTATGTAGCACACGGAGAAGGCAATGGCAACCCACTCCAGTACTCTTGCCTGGAGAATCCCAGGGACGGAAGAGCCTGGTGGGCTGCAGTCCATGGGGTTGCGAAGAGTCGGACAGGACTGAGCAACTTCATTTTCACTTTTCACTTTCATGCATTGGAGAAGGAAATGGCAACCCACTCCAGTGTTCTTGCCTGGAGAATCCCAGGGACAGGGCAGCCTGGTGGGCTGCAGTCCATGGGGTTGCGAAGAGTCGGACAGGACTGAGCAACTTCATTTTCACTTTTCACTTTGATGCATTGGAGAAGGAAATGGCAACCCACTCCAGTGTTCTTGCCTGGAGAATCCCAGGGACAGGGTAGCCTGGTGGGCTGCAGTCCATGGGGTTGCACAGAGTCGGACATGACTGAAGCGACTTAGCAGCAGCAGCACGCATTTATGTTTGTCAAGTAGCAGTGATTTTTAATCTTTTGGTGGTGGTGGTTTAGTTGCTAAGTCGTGTCTGACTCCTGCAACTCCATGGACTGGAGCCCACCAGAGCCTGGTGTCCTCTGTCCATGGGACTATCCAGGCAAGAATACTGGAGTGGGTTGTCATTTCCTTCTCCACAATGGTTGCAGAATTGATGGAAACTGTTAGCCATTCGATCATGTCCAGCTCTCTGCGACCCTGTGGACTATAGCCCTCTGTCCATGGAATTCTCTAGGCAAGAATACTGGAGTGGGCAGTCCTTCCCTTCTCCAGGGGATCTTGCCGACCCAGGGATCAAACCCGAGTCTCTCACATTGTGGGCAGATTCTTTACCCTCTAAGCTGCAGAGACAAATTCTTAAATCTTTCAAAGGGGGCTATAAAAGATATTTGCATTTGGCATTTTTTTTCCCCCAATTTCTGCCCAAATCACAAATTTCTTTTTCCTCCGGTCCTTAGAATTATAGAGTTTCACACCTCAGTGGGCATTCTTGCCTCTTGATCCTTAGGCTCTAATGTGATATAGCATTTTCTCCTTATGGGTCAGATCTGGCTAAGAAACTGTCATCCTTTTAAAAGATGTTCATTTTTTCACCAAGGAAGCTGACTTCTGACTGACTTTGTCTGCACACTGGGCAAGGCAGTCCTTAATTTTTTCCACCGTCCTGTTCATCGCTCTTCAGAGCAACGTTGTTAAGGGAAGGGAGGCTGAAACCGTCACTCAGTCAAAATGAGGAAAGGAGAGGCCTGTCATCTGAAAGGCTGGATCTCCCCTCTTTAAGTTAAGTCTCTGTTAGGTTTGTTGAATGAATAAACAATGAATGTTCTTTGAAAAGCAAAGCCATTCTCCTTGAGAGCCACAGGGACACTGCAGACACTTAAAAGTTGGGTGAACTTACACTCGGTGGTGTTATAAGTCAAGTTCTAGAACAGTGATCTTTAAGGAGGGGTGCCCTTTCGTTTCATGGAAGAGATGCCAATAAGCCTGCAACTCTAGGATCAGTTTCATTTGGGTGTATCCTGCCTCTCTTCCTGGGTGGCAGACTTTGGGAGAGAGTATCCCCCTAAGACATGACTTAATTTGGGGACCATACTTGGGCTTCCCTGGTGGCTCAGAGGTTAAAGCGTCTGCCTGGAATGTAGGCGACTCGGGTTCGATCCCTGGGTCAGGAAGATCCCCTGGAGAAGGAAATGGCAACCCACTCCAGTACTCTTGCCTGGAGAATCCCATGGAGGGAGGAGCCTGTAGGCTGCAGTCCACGGGGTCACAAAGAGTCGGACACGACTAAGCAACAGACTACTCCTACTACTTGGCAAAAGCAAGCGCTTGAGTTTAATTCGCTCGGAAGCAAGGCTGAAGGAAAAAAGCCCTTTAAACTTGCAGAACCTTGGCTACACCTCTTCACCTCTCTAAGGCATCAGTTTTGGGAGGCGGAAACGCCAGCACCTCTTCCTGACCGCTTCCCTGGAAGCAGCGAGCATCACTGTGAGACTTGAAAGCCGGCCGCCCTGTCCCTGTGTTAGGAATGCTCTGTGCCTAATCATTTTGTTTCGCATCTCCTCACCTAAGGACTCCTCTATCTGGCCCCCACGGGCTGGTTTAAAAGCCAAGTCAAGGGGCGTGTGAGCTAGGGGCTTCTCATCCTCCACTGTTTATTATTACACACACTGGGGAAGGATGGAATCAGGCCTCAGAGAGGCTTGGAAGGAGAGAAAGCAGACAGAGGTTTCCTAGCGAAGGTCACAGAAGCCCTCTTTGAATAAGATGCCGGATTACGGCAAGACCCTTTTTGTCCTAAATCTAGGTATTAACTAAACACCTGCAAAGGGGGACACAGTTTGCAATAGCGTGGGGAGTGAGCGGAGAAGCCGCCTCTCATTTGGAATGTCTGTTCAGAGCGTAAGTGCCTGTCTACCACCTGAGAGGTAAAGGATGGGAGCAGGGTTATTGAAAAAAGGATGCTGGGGACCTCCCTCACCATCACCACAGCTCAGAGGCTCTCAAGGGGGCAAGGACCCTCCCCACAAGAAGAGCACCACACTGCTCTATAAGGAACCGGCTGACCCTTCAGAACAGGGAGAGTCCAGCTCATTGCTAATATCATCTGGCCTGGAAGGTGGCAGCAAAAACCAGGCTCCGAGAGACCGTGGAGCCCGCCTGGCTGTGTGGGTGCCCCACCCACAGCCTTTGTCCGCTCTGTTTGCCATCCAACAAAGTCTGCCCCAGTTGCTAACTGGGGATCACGTCTCTTATAAAGGAGGCCTGCTTGTTGCCTGCCCTGGGAGTGGAACAGCAGGAAGTCTCTGCACAAAAAAAAAAAAAAAAAGCCATTTTTGTATATTATACCTCTCCTGGATGGATTTGTGCCAGACTCTTTTCCAGTTCTCCTTCAGCTGCCCTCCAGAGCACAGCCCATCTCTTTTCTAGGGGGTCAGGGCTCAAGACTCCCCTGACAAATCCCTCGTGTCTGTGATGCACAGGAAAAGGTCACCTTCCATGCACAGGTTGTGCCAATTTCTGGACGCGTGTCCAGAGAACAGGCGCAAGCTCACCGCTGGTAACATTCTAGGTCATGTTTGTGCTGTGTGTGCTCAGTGGCCAAGTCACGTCCCCGCTTTGCGACCCCACGTACTCTAGCCCGCCAGGCTCCTCCGTCCATGCAGTTGTCCAGGCAAGAATACTGGAGTGGTTGCCATTTCCTCCTCCAGGGGATCTTCCCCACCCAGGGATGGAACTCACATCTCCTGCGTCTCCAGCATTGGCAGATGGATTCTTTACTATTGAGACACCCGGGAAGCCCTATGCTTGTGAGAGAGGACCCTAAAGCCAGAGGAGAAGGTGACGGATCTTCTCCAGGTGAAAGCCTGCCACTCAGTGTGACCTGCGATTCTGACCCATAAGCTGGGCGCGCGGAGCTCTGTCGTCGCTGCGCTTCAGCTCAGCCGGAAGGTAAATAAATACAGCGGGGAAAACTCGTCCCTGAGGTACCTCCTGCCTCCCAGAGAGACGCCCACTTTGAGTCTCCCACTTTGAGAACATCCAACTTCGAGGCCTAAAAGAAACGCGCGGCTCATCATTTCCGCTAGATGGCGCGATGTCCCCTAATCCATCCGCAAGACACCCGATTTATAAAAATAAATACAATCCGACGCCTTCCGAAACCACATCACATAATAGCAGCTCGCAGGCTCCCATCAGGGGAAAAAAAAAAAAAGAAAAAAAAATCTAAATCTGGGGGAATTGACTCTACGTCCGAGCAAATCCAACGCAATCGCATTAACAGGCTGCAGTCAAGAATTGCACAGGCCCCCTCATCGGCCCTCCCCCTGGGTACACCTGTTTCCCTGCCCCGGTGCTTCCCCTGGGATGGGCCACGGCTCGAACCACGCGCGGAGCCTTCTCTGCTCGGAGCTCGCCGGGTCCACCTGTCCGCTTAGGACCACCAGGGCCCCCCGGGATCCTACCCCTTAAGCACTCAGCCCAAGCCCCTCATCTTCCTGCGCACCTGCCCTTCCAGGCAAGGGACAGCTCGGACCCGAGCCCACACGGAGCGCAGCGTCTACGGCCCCGGGGCCGGCGCTCCAGCCGAGGCTCTAACTAGGTAGCCTGGCGCAGGGCAGGGGGACGCGGCTCGGGCGAGTCCGGCCAGTGAAAGCTCACGGCGGGACGGCCGGGTGGCCCGCTCGGTCCCAGGCCCCGCGGGCCGATCGGAAGGGCCGCCCGAGGAGGAGGTGGCCGCGCGGGAGAAACGGAGCTCCCAGCACGCGCAAGTGGTACAGACGGTCGCCGGGTGTGCCCAACCGCGCGCGCTGCGGGCAGCCGGGGGAGAGCATTTTAGGGGGAAAAAAAAGAGCAAATACCAAACCACAAAAACTTTACTGCTGCCAAGAGCTCAAGCGATCGAGGCGCAGCAAAGCTCCAAATCTGGGCAAGATGAAAGCAAGATGAGACGCTGGGTGGTTTGGCGGGGGGGGGGGGGTACCAAAGCGGTGCGGTGGCCCGGGCAAGTGGCGGCGGCGGCGCCTCGGGGCTGTCAGAGCCGGGTCGGTCAGGCTCCCGGCGCGCGCTTACCTTGGCGGCTGCATGAGCCCCTGCAGCCCGCGGGGGGTGGCGCTGGCCGGGCGGCGGGAGAAGAGGGGGTGCCTGGGCGCCGCTCTCGGCCTCGGGGCAAGGTGGGAGGGGCTCGGCAGGCGCTGGTCCCCGCCACCCCTGCCGGCTCAGCAGCGGCCCGGGGCGCGCCGCTTGCTCCCGGGCTGCATGCCTGCGAGCGCCTGGAGGAGCCGGCCCGAGAGCGAACGGCGAGTGCTTCCCCAGCCCAGAGGCTCGGAGGCGCAGCCGGCGCTCGGGAGACGACTGCCGAGTCGGGCTGCTCGGGCCAGCCCCCTCCCTCGCCCGGCCCCCGCCCGCCGCCGCCGCCGAGCGCTCGGCGTCGCGAGGTTCGTTTGCGCGCGGAGGGGAGGGGGCGGGCCGGGCGCCCGGGGCGCGGGCGGGGGGCGAGGCGGGCGGGGCCCGCGGGGAGGGGGGCGGGAGAGGAGGCGGCGGTGCGGACTCGGATTGCCCTGCCCTCCGCGGCCGCACCTTCCCGCATCAGCACCGGTTGAGGGGTGGGCTGGGAGTGCGCATGCTGCAAATCGAGACTTCCCTAAACCGCGCCCGGGTCAGAGGGGCGCGGGGGACAAGTGCGGCGACCCTCGAGGCGCCTCCAACTTTCCTAATGTCCCGCTGGGATGCCCTGGAGAGCACGTTTCCATCATCCTTTCCAAGGTGGTCCAAGGGTCAGGGACCGGGGCGGGGTCGGGAGCAGTTGCTCTGAGGTTTCTGGAATAGACCTTCGCTTCCAGGAGAAACGCCGCTGCTTTCTCCAGAGACACACGTTAGTTGCAGACTGAGATGTTTGTTTTAAGACTCTTCTGTTGGAAAACTAACACAAGTATGTTAAATGTGTAGTGCACGAATACGTTGCTGCGTACAAAGCTGAGCCATATCTAGAGAATAAAGACGACCGCGCCACGTCCCCTCCACCTTGCAGCCGCTCCCCAGCGGTCACCTCGGGTCGGGTGTGCTCCGCTGCGGGTCTTTCTACTCCTTGCTCTGCCCTTTTACCCGCACACGCGCGGATTGCAAGTGGATTCTCACGGGCTTTTCAAAAGAAATGTTTTACCGCGCGGCGCACGCACACACTGGCGAGAACACGGCCACTTGAGCTGCGATAAATTCCCCAGAGGCGTGCAGAATCCGGAGAAAGATCTGGATCCCTGCAGCGACACACAAGGAGCCACCCCATCGCCCCGCAAAATCTGAAACTGCAGCTGGGCCCTGAAGTCAGCCTGAGCACACAGCTCACGCCCCTGTTAGCGTTGCGCGGCTGGAGAAATTGGCCAGCGCATTTCAGACGGCGTGATGCCCTTGGCGTTTTTGTTGTTGTTGTTTTTTTAACAGAAAACAAGCTGTCTTTGGATTTGGATGTGATGAGACCTCTGGATTTGCAAAATAAAAAGGTATTATCTACATTAAAACGTGATCGTTGTTTATGCTTGTGGTCCTGAGGGATGTGGTTTGAACTCTACATTCTGTGTTTTACTGGCATTGAGACAGTCTATAGCTGGGATATAAATAAAATCCATGTGATTTAGCAGGAAGAGATTGGGTATTGGGATCGCTGGTTTCTATAATTAGCTCTGACCTTGGGCAAGAGTTTTAGCTTTGTTGGGCCTCAGTTTCCTCACCTATAAATAGAGGAGTTGTACTACATGTTGGGAGAGGGAGCAGGAGGGGGAGAGATCCAGCCCTAACAGTTGGTGAAAACTGATTTCTTCCTTCCTCTGTCTTTCAACTCAGCTCTAACCTCTCCTCCTTAGGGAATGGCTATTCCAGCACCACATGTTTCCCTTCCTAATAGTGATCTCACTTTGCAGTTATGCACTGGTTAACATGACCCTTACCTAGTGTGTTCTTCTCCCATCAGACGGTAAGCACATTGAGGGCAGGAGTCTGGACCACTTGGGGTCCTCATTGCGTCCCCAGCATTTAGTATGGTGCCTAGCACTTGACAGGCATGCCACAAGAATCTCTGAATCGCTATCACCCAAATAGACAATTTCTTACTGCTTGTCCAACTCCCTTGTCATTTTAAAAAGATCTGTAAGTGGAAACATTTTAAAATGAAACCTTTGGAAAGGACCCAGCAGGGTTTTCCCTTCTTGGGAGACAAACAGTTCACTGTCTAGATGAGGACAGACGATTTCCAGCTTAACCAAAGGCCGTAGAGACAGCTAGCTGCTATTTACCTTGATGAGCACCGGCTCCTGTGGAGGAGACAACGAATATGAATGTTACTCATTAAAGTGCTTGATTAAGTTGGAACCAGGCAAAGGCAGTTGCAATGCACCCATGAGCAGTCAGACTTAAATGAGGCCATGGAGTGTGTTTAGGGTGCAAATGAATAAATGTACATGCTCTCAACCAACCATCTAGAAACACTCCTAATATCAAGTTCCAGGGAATGCTTGTCTTTCTTTCCTGCAAAGGATCTGAATTTCTTGAAAAAGATGAACAGGAAATGGGCTCACCTGGGTCCAAGAGTTAAAAAAAAAATTAAAGCCATTATGAAGAAAGGGGTGGGGAGGGGAGTGAAGGTCTAATGCAGCCTGAGATTAATATCTGTAAGTTTCTATCTTGTTCCATGTACAGAGTTGCTGGGAGAGGTTACATTTATAGAGGAGAATGGGAGGGCTGGGGTTTCACCCCTTCTCGGCTACTTTTTTCTTTTCTCTTGTTTGCAAGGGATAGGTCCAGCCCCGGATGCTCAATCCAAGTCCCTTGCGCAAGCTTCTGGTTTCCACAGTGAGCCTCAGTCTGCTGGGAAGAGTGCCGTGTGGGTGAGGCTGATCGGGCTGGAGCCTTTGGGAGGAGGCGCCACCCCCCAGTGCAGGGAGCCCTGTGTTACTGGGGTGTGGAGCGCCGAGTTGTTTCTGGCGAGGGGTGGCACCTGTAGGCGAGAGTGCGCCCTCTGAAAGTAAATTCCCGATGAAGCTGATCAAGGCTGCTTCCCAGCGGGCAGTGTGCAGTGAACTGGTGTGGCTCTCCACTGAGGGCTGGCACCTCGACTGTCACTTTGGATTGGGTACCACTTCGTCATGATTTTCTGGGTAAATTCAGGTTCAAAAGTAAAAGTGAGGCTTAAAGGAGAAGCAGGTCAGGAGCTGTCATAGGAGCCTCTTAGAGAGGGACTGGCTGTCCCACACCTGGCTTCAGTGAGACACAAGGAGGGAGTGGATGCTGAGGACTTAACTCGTTCGGCATAGACCTGAAGAAGCCACGCGGAGTGGGTTGCATCGCAGAGGCATTGCCTGCTCTGATAAACCCAGCGCGTTTTGTGTCAAGCAGTTATTCTACAGCTGGACTGTGCTGGACCCTGGAGCAGGCACTTACTTGAGGAACACCGCCTCTGCCCATAAGACACTTGCAGTCCAGTGGGAGAAAGGAAGGCAGAGCAGTGAAGTCTCAGTAGCCGGGGTTTGTGGGGGGCGGAGCCTCAGCAGCTCCATTTTTCATTTCATCAGCCTCTGTCCTCATATGATTATAGTCACAGAGTGTTTGTGCAAATGCAGCTTTAAGGCCAGACTCTGGCCTTGCCTCCCAACCAGACTGCTGCTCATAAGTCGCTATCGACTCTCTGGAGTTGACACTACAAGGTAAGGGGCAGACAGTGTCATAGGATTTAGAAGGTAGGTTCATCACTAGTTGGAAGGATTGGGAACAAGTCTTTATGGAAGAGGTGTCATTGGAGATGATCTCTGATGGGTGGACTTGATTTTAATCTGTGGATGTTAGGGGAGCAGAGAGAATGTTCCAGGCGGAGGGTGGGGGGTAGCCCCATGAATAAAGTCCTGGAGATAGCAAAATGTGGGAAGCTCAGTAAGGAATGGTTTTGTCTAGTTGGAATTTATGGGCTGGAATAGAGATGTGATGGAGAAGGAGGTTAGGGCCACCATGTAGAGAAGCGCAGGGGGACTAATAGGAAACCATTGAAGGTTACTGAGTAGAGAAATAACGGAAGTGAAGCTGCACTTTAGGCAGGTCAATAAAAGATGGTTTGGAGAGACAAGAGTTGGGGAACCACCCAGAAGAGTCTATTAATCTTGACACATTATTGTTGGGAGCATGACCCAGGGTGCTAAGACTGTACTGGGAGGTACAGAGCTGTAGAAGACCCAAATGCTTTGTAGAAGTGGACGACAGAGGAGTATCAAGGTAGGTGCCGGATGGGGTGAGTTCTCATTACAGAGACTGGGAAGTTATGAGAAGCTTGGAAGGGGGTAGATGGCGATTGGGCCAATCACCAGTGTCTTTGCATGGGGGGCGAGCCCCAAAATTCCATAGAGAAAATCACTGTTTTCCATATTTGACAGCATGTATGCAAGTTTAAACTAAAACCCAGTGCTTGTGCTCATTATAAGAAAAGCAGCCCTAGTTTTCATTGTTTCTCTGCAGCTTTTCTCCCCACAGGCCAGTCACTGGTGTCTGGTGTTGTGTTAGTCACTCAGTTGTGTCTGACTCTGTGTGATCCCAAGGACTATAGCCTGCCAGGTTCCTCTGTCCAGGGAATTCTTCAGGAAAGAATACTGACATGGGCAACCATTTCCTTTTCCAGGGGATCTTCCTGGCCCAGGGATCAAACCCCGGTCTCCTACATTGCAGGCGGATTCTTTATCATCTGAGACACCACTGTAAGGACCAAAGTAAGGCAAAATAAAGGTTGTTTTTTCTTTCTTTGGTTAGGTAAGCAAACCATCAGCTCAGGAATAGAAAGAAAAGAAAACATCTCTTTACTGTCGTTTCATGCCTTTGGACAATAGAATAAGGTGGTGGAAAAGGCAGGCTTTTCTGACTGATTTAGCCAGGAGGAGAGCTGGAGGGTTCGGGCAGCCACAGCTGCAGGAGAACAGCTGGAAAGTGGTGGGCAAGCATAGCCACCCGCCCCACAACAGCATCCACAGAAGCCTGTTTTTGACAGTTCAGAAATGGAGGAAGTGGGGAGCAGCTGGCACCACAGTTCCTCATGATGACGTGGCCAGAAGGGCAAGGCTTGCCGATTTCTTTGTCTCAAGGCAGGATCAGTTTGGGTTTGGCTTTGCTATTGTTTACTGAATGCTGACTGTGCCAGAACATTCTATGTTATAGATGCTTCCTTCCTCCTCATAGTGCTCTCTTTTGTTCAGTCGCAAAGTTGTGTCCGACTCATTGCAACCCAACCCCCTGGACTGCAGCACATCAGGCTTTCCTGCCCTTCACTATCTCCTAGAATTTGCTCAAACCCATGTCTGTTGAGTCGGTGATGCCATCCAACCATCTTGACCTCTGTTGTCCCCTTCTTCTCCAGCCTTTAATCTTTCCCAGCTTCAGGGTCTTTTCCAATGAGTCAGCTCTTTGCATCAGGTGGCTAAAGTATTGGAGCTTCAGCTTCAGCCTCAGTCCTTCCAACCCACACTCAGGGTTGATAGGCTTTAGGACTGACTGGTTGGATCTCCTTGCAGTCCAAGGGACTCTCAAGAGTCTTCTCCAGCACCACAGTTCAAAAGCATCATTTCTTTGGCACTCAGCCTTCTTTATGGTCCAACAACTCTCACATCCGAACACGACTACTGGAAAGGCCATAGCCTTGACTATACAGACCTTTGTCGGCAAAGTGATGTCTCTGCCTTTTAGTACACTGTCTAGGTTTATCATAGCTTTCTGTCATAGCAACCCTCTGAGATGGGCGCAGATATTCTTATTTTATCAACAACTGAGATTCAGAGAAGTCGATGACTGAATGAACACGTGGTATAGTCAGGATCTGAATCCATGTCTGAGTCCCCAGATAGTGCATTTCCCACTAAGAATGTGTCCCATTTTCCTGACCATCCTTCTCCACCTCTCCTGCTCAGGTTTAAGCTGGAAACATCAATGCTCACAACTCCGCAGAGCAAGCTTGGGCCCTACATTTGGCAGCACTGCCAAGGCTGGTGGAGAAATATGTAGTGCTATCACTCCAGCCACAGGCCCTTGGATGTTCACGGAGCAAGATCTGCTGATGGGATGTTGTTCTGGTAGGTTTTGGAAGGCTTTGTCAGTTCGTGAACCAAGGGGAAGGGCAGGGAGATTGCTGGGTTCCTTTAAATATTTGGATGTGCTTCCCGGGAAGCAACCGAGTCACAGCCATCCCTGGGGCTCTTAGTATGGTGTTCAAATTTGGACCCTTTGGAGAGGAGCTCCTTGACTGATATAAATAAATTCTCATTGATCAACTGGGGTTTTCACCTCGCTCCCTGACTAACCAACATCTTTAGTAAAATGATTCATTAACCTGTGAAAGCCAGATCTCTTGATCCCCAGAATCTGGTCCTCTTGGAATAAACTTAATATAAAAATCTATTTCTTTTCCAGCTGAATTAATATTAGATTTCACAATCTGGGGCTTCCCTGATGGTTCAGATGGTAAAGAATCTGCCTGCCAGTGTAGGAGACCCAGGCTCAATCCCTGGGTCGGGAAGATCCCCTGGAGAAGGGAATGGCAACCCACTCCAGTACTCATGCCTGGAGAACTCCATGGACAGAGGAGCCTGGTGGGCTACAGCCCATGGGATCCCAAAGAATTGGAAATGACTGAGCGACTAACACTTTCATGATTTTAAACTTTGCTTTATCAATTATTAAGCATTTATAAAGAACAAGAAATAAAGTACTTAATTCAAATTTTTTTTTACACATAAACAATAGTACATTAAAAAAAGAAAGAAAGAAATTCTCCTACCTCATGCGTGGAGGTCTTGTTGATTTTGTTTTCCAACCCAAACTGGGTTTTACAGACACTCCTGTGAGCACACCAGGTATTGAATCTAGTCCACAAATGAAGAAAAATTCAGTCACAGATTGGAGTAGGGACCCAACAAGGATCTCCCATTGTCTGGAGGTATTGTTTATAGGGTTAAATTATTTTTTAACAGAAGAGGCCACTGGCATTTAAAAACATATAGATCAGTTAGGGTAAGGCTACAATGCTGTAATCAAGAGACTGGACAAGAATATGACTTAGGGAATAAAATTTATAAACTTTTTCTCTCACTGTCCTGGTGGGCGCTTCAGACTCCATGTGCTCATTCTGGGATTCCGGTTATTTTCAGGTCATTGTTCCATCCTCCCCAGAGCCTTTTGGTGATTTGCATAATCAAAGCCATAAACAAATGGGTTCTGCTTGCATCATCGTTTCTCCTAATAGTCCACTGGGTGAGGTCACAGGTCCACTCCGAGCTGCAAGGGAGGCTGGGAAATTAATAGAGTTAGGCAGCTGTTGTTCTTTTTCCATGGAACAAGGGAGCTTCAGTTTTGGTGGACAGCTGGTGGTATTTGGTGAACAGCTAGCAACATCACGTCAGTCTGGCACATGGCACAGAAAAGGAAGTGTTGGCTGCGGGCTCTGAATACCTGGGGTTTGAATCCTTGCTCTGCTGTTCCGAACTGGACAGGCTGCCTTATCTCTTGGAGTTTTGCTTATTTCCACTGCTGTGCCCCTCTTATTGCTCGATAGCCTCAGTCAAGGTTGCAAGGAATGAAAACCAGCTTGAGCTAGCTTTGAGGAAAGGGAGATTCAGTTTATGGTCCAAGTCATCCAACAGAACCCAAAAGCAGGAGGTATACATTAACCTTGGTAGAGAAGGGCCAGAATTAGAGCTGGAAGCATTTGATGGGAACAGGAGGAAAGAGGGGGAAGTTCTAGGAGTCAGCCATCGATTAGCAAGTCATGTTGGTTCAGTTCAGTTCAGTCGCTCAGTCGTGTCCGACTCTTTGCGACCCCATGAATCGCAGCAAGCCAGGCCTCCCTATTCATCACCATCTCCCGGAGTTCACTCAGACTCACGTCCATCGAGTCCGTGATGCCATCCAGCCATCTCATCCTCTGTCATCCCCTTCTCCTCCTGTCCCCAATCCCTCCCAGCATCAGAGTCCTTTCCAATGAGTCAACTCTTCTCATGAGGTGGCCAAAGTACTGGAGTTTCAGCTTTAGCATCAGTCTTTCCAAAGAAATCCCAGGGCTGATCTCCTTCAGAATGGACTGGTTGGATCTCCTTGCAGTCCAAGGGACTCTCAAGAGTCTTCTCCAACACCACAGTTCAAAAGCATCAATTCTTCAGTGCTCAGCCTTCTTCACAGTCCAACTCTCACATCCATACATGACCACAGGAAAAACCATAGCCTTGACTAGACAGACCTTAGTCAGCAAAGTAATGTCTCTACTTTTGAATATACTATCTAGGTTGGTCATAACTTTTCTTCCAAGGAGTAAGTGTCTTTTAATTTCATGGCTGCAGTCACCACCTGCAGTGATTTTGGAGCCCCCCCAAAATAAAGTCTGACACTGTTTCCACTGTTTCCCCATCTGTTTCCCATGAAGTGATGGGACCAGATGCCCTGATCTTCATTTCCTGAATGTTGAGCTTTAAGCCAACTTTTTCACTGTCCTCTTTCACTTTCATCAAGAGGCTTTTTAGCTCCTCTTCACTTTCTGCCATAAGGGTGGTGTCATCTGCATATCTGAGGTTCTTGATATTTCTCCCGGCAATCTTGATTCCAGCTTGTGTTTCTTCCAGTCCAGCGTTTCTCATGATGTACTCTGCATAGAAGTTAAATAAGCAGGGTGACAATATACAGTCTTGATGTACTCCTTTTCCTATTTGGAACCAGTCTGTTGTTCCATGTCCAGTTCTAACTGTTGCTTCCTGACCTGCATACAGATTTCTCAAGAGGGAGGTTAGGTGGTCTGGTATTCCCATCTCTTGAAGAATTTTCCACAGTTTCTTGTGATCCACACAGTCAAAGGCTTTGGCATAGTCAATAAAGCAGAAATGGATGTTTTCCTGGAACTCTCTTGCTTTTTCCATGATCCAGCGGCGAAGGTCAGGGTTTCTCTTACCTTGGGCATGGGGTATCTCTTCACGGCTGCTTGTTATTCAGAGCTCAGTATAAAATGCCAGAAAAATCTATTTATTAAGTCTTGCATGTCCCACTCTTTGAGACCCTAGAGACTGTAGCCTGCCATGCTCCTCTGTCCATGGGATTGTCCAGGCAAGAATACTGGAGTGGGTATCCATTCCCTTCTCCAGGGGATCTTCTTGACCCCGGGATCCAGCCTAGGTCTTCTGCATTCCAGTCAAATTCTTTAACATTTGAGCCACCAGTGAAGCCCATTAATTAAGTCACCAACTTCAATTCTCTTGATAGCAGTTATCACAATTTGATAGTTTTCTCACTAATTTATTCATTGCTATCCAATCCCCAGACTCTGTCACCCCAGTAAATGTAATGAAATGCAATGTGATGTAATAGAAGAGCAAGGAACTATCTTGATCTTTAATGTATTCCTCTTGTTTAGTAATATTTGTTGAATGAAACAATGAGTAAACAAAACAGTATGCTTATTGTTTATAGCTCTTTTTAAAACAATAAAGTTTGAACCACTGTCTATTTCAACACAAAGCCCATATCATTTAAACTTCCATTGGTCCATTACATAGACCGTAACTGATTTAAACCACTTCCTACTGTTGGATATTTAGTGAACATGAAGTCTGCACATTCTCAATTATTTCCTGGAACACAATTGTGAAATAACAGAAGCGAAGGATACACTTTTTTTAAAGGTTTATTTTATGTTTTGGCCATGCCTTGGGGCATGTGGGATCTCAGTTCCCCTCCCAGTGATCGAACCTGTAACCCCCTGCATTGGAAGCGCAGAGTCCTTCCTGCAGGACTGTCAGGGATTTCCCCTGGATGCACATATTTTTGAGGTTCAGTGTAAAGCAAGGCCTTCCCAGGTGGTGCTAGCGGGAAAGAACCTGTCTGGCAATGCAGGAGACATAGGAGACTGAGGATTGATTCCTGGGTTGGGAAGATCCCCTGGAGGAGGGCATGGCAACCCACTCCAGTACTCTTGCCTCTAGAATCTCATGGACAGAGGAGCTTGGCGGGCTACAGTCCAAATTGTATATATACACACACACATACACACACGCATATATTCCATGAGAGATATATGTGTGTGTATGTAAGGAAGGAAAGGTATGACCAACTTAGCATATTAAAAAGTAGAGACATTACTTTGCCAACAAAGGTCAGTCTAGTCAAGGCTATGGTTTTTCCAGTGGTCATGTATGGATGTGAGAGTTGGAAAAAGCTGAGTGTCGAAGAATTGATGCTTTTGAACTGTGGTGTTGGAGAAGACTCTTGAGAGTTTGGAGAAGACTCTTGAGAGTTCCTTGGACTTCAAGGAGATCCAACCAGCTCATCCTAAAGGAGATCAGTCCTGGGTGTTCATTGGAAGGACTGATGTTGAAGCTGAAACTCCAGTACTTTGGCCACCTGATGTGAAGAGCTGACTCATCTGAAAAGACCCTGATGCTGGGAAAGATTGAGGGCAGGAGGAGAAGGGGATGACAGAGGATGAGATGGTTGGATGGCATCACTGAGTCAATGGACACGAGTTTGAGCAAGCTCCAGGAATAGGTGATGGACAGGGAAGACTGTTGTGTTGCACTCCATGGGGTTGCAAGGAGTTGGACACAACTGAGCAACTGAACTGAACTGAATTGAACTGATATACATATATTTGTATATACACACACACACATATACATATCATGGAATATTAGTCAGCCATCAGAAAAGATGAAACCTTGCCATTTTCAGCAACATGGCTAGACCCAGAGTGAAGTAAGAGAAAGACAAATATTATATGATGTCACTTATATGTAGAACCTAAAAAATGCAAATGAATCTATTACAGAACAGTAACAGACTCACAGACATAGAAAACAAACTTATGGTTACCAAAGGGGAAAGCAAGGCAGGGGATGGATAAATTAGGAAGAGGGGATTGACAGATGCACACTACTATATATAAAATAGATATAAAACCAGGATTTACTATATAACACAGGGAATAAAACAATATCTTATAATATTCTATCATGGAAAATAATCTGAAAAAATATATAATGGAAACTCTTTGCTATGTACTTGAAACTAACATAGTACTGTAAATCAACAATACTTCAGTTAAAAAAAAAAAACTCTTTCTTGATAAAATAAAAAGTTAGCAAATACATATTTGTTTCCCCTCCTCCCCCTTTTCCCCTGATATCTGTGAACTCCCCAAATCTCTGGATCCGCTGCTTTCAGGGACAGGCTTTCCATGTAACTGTGGTCTGTGTTCTGTCTCAGGGCTTCTGAGTAGCACTAGTGGTAAAGAACCCACCTGCCAATGCTGGAGACACAAGAGACCAGGGTTCCATCCCTGGGTGGGGAAGAGCCCCTGGAGGAGGGCACGGCAACCTACTCCAGTATTCCGCCTGAAGAATCCCATGGGCAGAGAAGCCTGGTGGGCTACAGTCCACGGTGTCACAAAGAGTGGGACGTGGCCAAGGTGACTTAGCACGCACGCACGCATGCGTTCTGTCCAAAGGGGAAGCTTGCTACACTTTTTGCAGTGAGCCCCAGAAGAATGACGCCAACTCCCTTCAAGTGCTAGGAAGGCCTTTCTTTACCCACAGTGGGAACTGGGGCTCCTCTGGCATCACCCCAAGGAGGAGGCTGCGCTACCAAGTACAGGGGGCCCTTGCCTACACCACAGGGCTGGTACAACTGTGGTGGGGGTGGGCATACTCAGCCCAGGAGAGAGGTTACCTTGGCACCAAGGAAGGTCCTCTGATCATAGGCTTGAGAAAATTCTGGAAAGCAAACTGAGGCAACGTGCAGGCAACATCTCCACTACTAATTCTCTCCTCTTCCTCCCCGTCACCTGACTTCCTCAGATGGATTCATTTTAGGAACCTCGGGGCCTCCAGGGAGATTATTTAGGGGGCCAGTTTATGCAGCGGAAGTTAACTTGCGTGTTTTTAAATAACCAGGGTCTGGACATTAAATTTTTAATTTAGAAAACTCCAAAAATAAAGCAAGAGGCTAAAGGTAAGTAAAAAGAAAGCTTCACGATTTCCCCTATTGTTGGAGAAAAAAAATAAACAAGGCGTGGAGGAGATTTCGGCGTCCAGAGCCGCAAGCACGCGTGATCAGTTACATGGATACAGAGCCATGGCGGGAGGTGGGGTCCCCTTATCGCTGTGGGTGACTGTATCCATGCGAGTTCTCAGGTCTGGAGACTTTGGAGGTATGAGTAGGCGCCTAGAAGGCAGTCTCCTGTTCCTGGGAGAACAATCCTCGCCCCCTTCCGCGCAATCTGCAGCAAGATCTTGGATTTGACCTATGCCTTCTGTGTCTCGAAGGATCAGTGATTGCGATTCGGTAACAGGACAGGACGAGCTCGCCTTTCTCTCTCTCCATCCTTCCCTCCCTCCCAAGGATAACCTCCATTTCTTTGGAATTATGTTTAAGCAGCAACCTTATGAGATGCCAGAGGCAAACTGGAACCCACCGTCAATGTGTTTTGGGGCCCTGACTCCCCCGCTCCCTAGAGCTGTGTACAAATGAATAGGCTGCGTCTCTGGCGCGGAATCTCAACGGAGACCGCTTGCTTTGCATTTCTATTCTTCCCGGGAGCTTACCTTGCTATGATAATGTGTACCTGGGGGTGGGGGTAGGGGTAGGGGGTGTGTGGGTGTTGTCCACTGGAGATGAGAAGGGCTTGGGAAATGTAATTTTTAAAAATCTTAAAGGTTGCAAAGGAGAGCTTGCAGCGGGCTGGAAGCTCGGAAGGAGAGGCGCCGGGCAGCAGTAGCGCGGAGCAGGTCGTCCCCTCTCCACCCACCAACCCAGGGCAAGGCCCAGAGGAGAGCTCCCCTGAGGTGGTCCAGGCACAGCTCGGAAGGGATCTGCCCTTCCTCGGGCCTGTGGCTTTCGGCGAGAGGGCAGGCTGGGGAGAGGGATTCGCGAGTTCAAAGAGCCACCTGTTCCCCGCAGAGGAATTGGGGACGGGCGAGAAGGGCTGGGGGAGGGTTCCCCCTGAAAGAGAGCACCTGGGAAATTGCCTTCAGGAAAAGAATGCCCAGGGGACCCAAAAGCCAGCACTTTGGAGCCCAGACCCCTTGACCCTGGGAAGACCAACTGGCCGGAAGTCATGGCCAGTTCTCAATGATTAAACACTTTGTGTGCTGTCGCGCGGGGTTTAGCAGTTTTATTATGTGGTTGAAAAGGACCCATACTGGGACAAAAAAAAAAAACACCTATAAATAAAAATTCGTTAATGAATGTGTGAAATCATAACCGAACCTGTATATTAATACAAGTTAAAAACTCAGGTGTGTGAGGCGTGTCACATGGTATGGAAAATGCTTGTCTACAGGGGCCCTGCAGTGCCCCAGATACCTGGGGGCGAGGCCTACAGGGGACCCAGTAGAAGAGCGTTTTAAAACATCAGGCCCCTTCCCCCAGTAATCTTAGTGATGAGGGGCCTCCGAGTTTCCAATTCTGTATCTTCAGCCCAGATTGTACCCTGACTTTGAGCGCTCATATCCAGATGGTTTGGACTACGTGGATATCTTGCAGGCAAACCTCATTTCCAGACTGAATTTTTCTCCGTCTAAGTTAGAAACCTAGAAGTTATCCTGATTTCCTCTCTTTCAGTGATGCCGTACCCTGTTTCACCGGTGGGCATATTTGGTCAACTTTGCTTCCTAAAGCTCCTCAGTAACCCCCTACTCCACCCATCTCTGTCCCTTGACGCTCCTGGCCTGGCTCAGGCCGGCAGTGGTCCTTATCAGGTTCAGTAGAAACCGCTTCCACAAAAACCTTTCAAAACTGCCAATTTGCCATACCACCCTGGTGCTTAACAATTCACCCGGTGAAGATGGTCAATACGACTACCTGGTGAGTAGTCATGAGAGATATGCAGTCACCCTGAGATACCACTACACACCATTCAGAGTAGCTAAAATAAAAAATAGCGGCAACACCAAGTGCTGGTGACGATGTGGGTGGATTGTATCATTCATCCGTTGCTGGTGGGAATTTAAAATGGTCCAACTCTGGAAACCCTTATGGCAGAAAGCGAAGAAGAACTAAAGAGCCTCTTGATGAAAGTGAAAGAGGAGAGTGAAAAAGTTGGCTTAAAACTCAACATTCAGACAACTAAGATCATGGCATCCGGTCCCATCACTTCATAGCAAATAGATGGGGAAACAGTAGAAACAGTGACAGATTTTATTTTGGGGGGCTCCAAAATCACTGCAGATGGTGACTGCAGCCATGAAATTAAATGATGCTTGCTCCTTGGAAGAAAAGTTATGACCAATCTAGATAGCATATTCAAAGCAGAGACATTACTTTACCAACAAAGGTCCATCTAGTCAAAGCTATGGTTTTTCCGGTAGTCATGAATGTATGTGAGAGTTGGACTATAAAGAAAGCTGAGTACCGAAGAATTGATGCTTTTGAACTATGGTGTTGGAGAAGACTCTTGAGAGTCCCTTGGACTGCAAGGAGATCCAACCAGTCCATCCTAAAGGAAATCAGTCCTGAATATTCATTGGAAGGACTGATGCTGAAGCTGAAACTCCAATACTTTGGCCACCTGATGTAAAAAACTGACTCATTTGAAAAGACCCTGATGCTGGGAAAGATTGAAGGTGGGAGGAGAAGGGGACGATAGAGGATGAGATCATTGGATGGCATCACCGACTCAATGGACATGAGTTTAAGTAAACTTTGGGAGTTGGTGATGGACAGGGAGGCCTGGTATGCTGCAGACCATGGGGTTGCAAAGAGTCAGACATGACTGAGCAGCTGAACTGAACTGAACTGAACTCTGGAAAACACACTTTGGAAAATTGCTTGACAGTGACTTAAAAAAGCCTGGCATGCAATTACCATAGAACCAGTAAGTACACTCCTGAGCAATTCAGTTCAGTTCAGTTCAGTCGCTCAGTCGTGTCTGACTCTTTGCGACCCCATGAATCGCAGCACGCCAGGCCTCCCTGTCCATCACCAACTCCCGGATTTCACTCAGACTCACGTCCATCGAGTCCGTGATGCCATCCAGCCATCTCATCCTCTGTCGTCCCCTTCTCCTCCTGCCCCCAATCCCACCCAGCATCAGAGTCTTTTCCAATGAGTCAGCTCTTCGCATGATGTGGCCAAAGTACTGGAGCTTCAGCTTTAGCATCATTCCTTCCAAAGAAATCCCAGGGCTGATCTCCTTGAGAATGGGCTGGTTGGATCTCCTTGCAGTCCAAGGGATTCTCAAGAGTCTTCTCCAGCACCACATGCAAAAACCTATACACGAAGGTTCACAGCAGTTTTATTGTAATGCCTCAAAACTGTCCTTCCATACTCCAGATATCATTCAATAGGTGAATGGTTAAGCAAACTCTGATACATCTATACCATGAAATAATATCCAGCAGCAACAAGGACCAAACTATTGAGAGATGTAACAAATTAGATGAATCTCCAGGAAATGATACTGAAGGTAAAAGGTCAAACCAAGAAGGAATGGATGATAGGGATGTACAATTGCGTTTATGTGACATTCTTCAAGTGATAGCATTTTGTTTCATTTTTTGTCATTGTCCTTGGAGGACAGGGGTTTGGGATGGGGTGGGGAGAACAGGAGGGAGGTGGGTGTGATTATAAAAAGGCACCATGAAGGACACTTTTGGTTGAACTGTTGAGTGGTTGGTTTGACTGCAGTGGTGGATACCCAAACCTGCAGAGGGGACAAAATTGTTAATCTTTAACACATGCATACATGCACACAAGCTCGAGTGAAACTGAGAAATCTGAATAAGATGGGTGTAGATTGCATTAGTGCTAGCATCCTAGTTGTTCTGCAAAATATTACCATGGGAGAAGTTGGGTAAAGTGTAGGAGACTTTTCTGTATCATTTCTTACAGCTGCTTGTGAGTCTGCAATGATCTCAATATTCTCAGCTAAACATTTTGTGGTAAACTATACGTAACGTAATTTACCATCTCACCGTGTACGAATGCTCAGTTCCGAGGCATTAATGCCACAGAAGTAATTAATGGTTGTGATTAATGGTACAACCATCACATATGTTTTTTGCCAGAGCTTTTTCATCTTCAGCAACGCAAACTCTGTACCTATTACTTACTAACTCCCCATTCTTCCTCCCCTTCATACATCTTTTTTTAATCTGGGAAAATAAAAACAACAACCTTCCTTGAAATGGAGCAGGACCTCTGGGCCTTGCCCCCCACCGAGTCCTCTGCCCGGTCTCTGTGGAAAACTTTGGTCAAAGAATAAGTTTAATCAGAGAAGTAAGAAATGGGGAAACAAAGGAAAACAGTCAAAGGAGACCAAATAATAATAATGTAGCCATTTAGCTTAGTCAAGGACCTGTAGTTCTTTCTCAAGGGCTATAGATAATACTCTGAGCCATATCGGGTGAGCTGTCTTGTAGATACTGAAACGCAGGTGGAAGAGTTACCTGCAGGATGGCCAGAGTGTACCCAGGACATGAGCTGCCACAATTCCCAGAACTGGCCTCAGAGGAATGGAAGCAAACCACCCTGGAACTGAAGACGAACTGTATCTAAAACAATCAAGATGATGCTGGTCAGACCACCAATGGCCAATCTGGAGATGACTATCAGAGCTGACTGTGGTTTCTGCATGTATCTCCCCCCTTCAATCTGTCTATAAAAGCTCTCACCCCCGTTTGTCGAGGCAGGGGAGTCGGCCTATGGACAGATGTCTGCCGCCCTTCCTCCCCCAGTTGCTGGCATCTGAAATAAAGCTAACTTTCCTTCCCACCAGCCTGGGCTGTTTATTGGCTTTTGAGCAGCAAGCAGGCAGAGCTCACACACATGCGCTCCTTTCGGTAACATCCCGAGCGTCTCCATGACCACAGGGCAGGCTCTCTCAGTATCTTGAGCTGCCCTTGTCCTGCTCTTGCTGGTGTACTGGCCTCACGGGAACCTTGTCTGGCCTTGTCAGTTCCCTGGGAATTTTGTTGCTGTCATCTCCTTGTTAGGACACTCAACTTCTCTCTGCCTTGTGGATTCAGTTTCAGGTCCCTTCCGAAGCCCTGGAAGGGCTACTAGCAATGTGTTCACAAGGCCATACGTTTTTTTTTAAATTGGAGTATAGTTGATTTACAGTATTTCAGGGGTGCTTACGTATGTCTGGGCTTCCCAGGTGACACCAGTGGTGAAGAAACTGCTTGCCAGTGCAGGAGACCTAAGAGATATGGCTTTGACTCCTGGGTTGGGAAGATCCCCTGGAGGAGGGCATGGCAACCTGCTCCAGTACTCTTGTCTGGACAATCCCATGAACAGAGGAGCCTGGTGGGCTACGATGATCCATAGGGTTGAAAAGAGTCTGATGGTGACTTGGCAGGCACACGCATATATATACATATACATATTTTTTCTGATTCTTTTCCACTGCAGATTATTATAAGATATTGGATATAGTTCCATGTGCTATACAGTAGGTCCTTGTTAATCTTATTTTATATCCCATAGTGTGTATATGTTAACTCCAAACTCCTAATTTATTCCTCCCCTCAAGCCATACGTTTTTGTAAATTTGCAAAAATAAAATATTTTGTCTGCAATCAGGTATGACTTTGGGCATTTTCTCTCCTGGTCCCACTGCTGCCTCTACCATGCCTAAAGTTGTCGACTCTTCTGGTATGTTGGTGTGTCCCATGGTTTCTTCCCAGGTTGGCCGAGCGTGGATTTTTCTTTCAGGAATTTAAGTGTCATAAGATCTGCCCTTTATGAAACCATGTGAGCCTTGTAACACAGAATGTGTCGAGTACTCTAAAATATATTTCTGAAGATTTGAGAGAAGAGCCTAAACATAATTAGGAAGAAAAAGCTTATTGAAAAGGTTGATAAGCCTTGAATATGCATTTTTCTTGGCATTTGGAAAGAGATTTTGGAACATTTCAATAGAAGAAGTGGGAAATTACAGACTCTTAATTTGGGTGTAGATGAAAGAGAATCTATTTTTGTCATCTTTAAATTAGTTTGTTTATTTGAAAGCCAACAAATAAACTTAATGGACTATGAAAAAACATTAAAATAAACCAAGAAATAAATACAAATTATTCATACCTTAAAAAATTGTAAGAGAAATTTTTTCCATATTTCAAAGGCAGAAGTTCACTAAGAGAAAGATATTATCTTTCTAATAGAGGGGATGACTAAATCCTTGGATTTTTTTGATAAACCAGTTAATTAAGAGGAGTGAATCATATGAACACAGTGGGAAAAGGCTTAAGTTTCTTGCTGATTTGCTCCAGAATACTGGCATTGACAACACAATTTAAACTTATAATACACACTATAATAAGAAAATCAACACCAAACTGGTTAATGACATCCATCAGTTCAAAGAATTTGAAGAATCTCATAGTCACTGCCTAAGAAAATTTGAAATACCTGAACATTTCACAGCTCATATATAAACCTTGAGAGGTTCTCTTGGTTTTTGACAACAATCCTACAATTTCCACGAGCAAACCAGAAGTTAGTTGGGAAGTGGAAAGAATTCCTTCTAAACTGTTAAGAATAAAAATAAAATTTCTATCAATCATGTCAGGAGAAGAACTGAATGATCTGTTTTCCCTGCAGAAAAAATTACATTATTAGAGGAAGAGCAATCAGAGAATGTGTAGGACAAACGTGTAGGGGTGAAAGTATTGCTGAGGTGGATTAGGCAGTTAATAAAAATATAGGTTTTTGGATAGTGTAATGTTTGTGATAGTTGATCAATTTTGCAAACTTGCAGTTTGTTGAGTTTTTTTCTTATTCTAAGTATATATTCATTTTTGCACCTGACTTTGTATTTATAACTTCATATTTTAAAGGAAAGCCCTCAGATTGCATTAGCCCCACAAAATCTGGCTCTATCTCTACCCCAGGTCTCACCCCACCTCTCTAAGCTGCATGACTCCCTGGGACATTCTAAGACCCTGTCTAATATCATCCCTCCCAGCACGTTAAAAAAACAAAACCAAAAATACCTTTGCTTGTACTTTCATCTTCCTGACAATGAAGGACAATCATGTAACAGACAAGAGCAGACATTGAGTTGGCCAAAAAATTTGTTCATGTTTTTCCATGCTATCTTCTGGAAGAATCCAAATGAACCTTTTGGCCAATCCAATACTTGGGAGCAAGGCTACCTGGCTTTGAATTCCATCACTCTGGCTTGGTTGCCTTGTGACCTCAGGCAAACTTAGGCTCCCAATGCCTCCACATTTTCTTCTATAAAACAGGGATGATAATAGTATACACAATAAAGTATCATTGTGAGGATTAAATGACTTCAATACACCAAGGTGAAGGTGAAGTGGTTCAGTCGTGTCCGACTCTTTGCGACCCCGTGGACTGCAACCTTCTAGGCTTCTCCGTCTATGGGAGTCTCCAGGCAAGAATACTGGAGTGGATTGCCATTTCCTTCTCCAGGGGATCTTCCTGACCCAGGGATTGAACCCAGGTCTCCCGCATTGGAGGCAGACGCTTTAACCTCTGAGCCACCAGGGAAGCACAAAGTGCTTTAAAAAAGCCTGGCATGTGTTCCTAGGACCTAGCAAGGGGTCTGGCAGAAAGTCTGGCATGTGGTAGGTACTCAGTAAAGGCTGGGTTACCATGAGTGAGTGGCTTGCTCGTGGAGAAGGGCCAAGGCATATGGCTTACCAGGCTACAGCCTTCAGTGCATTGATCTTTTTGGTCTTGAATTTGTTTCCCCATAAAACAGCGGTCTCATATTTAAGTCCTTCATAGTTCTAAAATCCTATGAGTTAGAGGAGACACAGTAATATGTAATTGTATTACTCATTAGAGTGAACATTCCTGGAAGCTCAATAACTTTAGTTCTCTTGACAATTTCTAGATACTTGCTCTTGACTCTGATTCTTCAAATATTTTCTGTAAGCAAGCAGGATAAAAATAGTAACATCATCCCAAATCTAGACTTTGTGATTACAAGTTCATACTCATCTTATTACTAATAAGTAATAAGTCTTGAACATCCTTATTTTTCTTCTCTTTGGTAGTATCCATAGTAACTTGTATTTTTATACATCTCTAGATTTAGGAGGTATGTGCTTACGATGGTGAATTTCGTGTGTCAACTTGGCTAGGTTATGGTGCTCATTTGGTCAAACATTTGTGTAGATGTTGCTGTGAAGGCCTGTCCAGACACGATTAACATTTACAATCAGTTGACTCTAAATAAAGCATTTCATTTTCCATAATGTGGGCGGGCCTCATCCAATCAGTTGAAGGCCGTAAGAGCAAAGACTGAGGTTTACAAAGAGGAGGGAATTCTGTTTCAACACTGGAAAATTGAAAGCTTGCCTGAGTTTCCAGCCTGCTGGCTTGCCCAGCAAATATGGTGCCAGCCCCACAATGATGGGAGCTGAGAGACTTAAGATCTCTCTCTCTCTATCATATGTCTACACGTATATCTGAAACGTATATTCTGTTTCTCTGGAGAACCTAGACTCACACAGCACTCCAATAGGTCAACTCAAGATGTACACAAAGTATGCATGCATGATTTCATTTTGTCATCTAGTCAGCAAGAAGTTATTGAGATAAATGTGTATGTGGCACCATAAAGGGGACTGAACATGATCTGTAAAACATCACAGGAAGTCTGATGGACTCACACTGCGGCTTCCTGAAAATATCCAGTAGCATCATTAAACAACAAAATGCTAATCATTAAGGGCTTCTCTGGTGGCTAAGTTGGTAATGAATCCGCCTGCCAATGCAGGAGTCTCGGGTTTAATCCCTAGTCCAGGATGATCCTCTGGAGAAGGGAATGGCAACACACTCCAGTATTCTTGCCTGGCAAATCCCATGGACAGAGGAGCCTGGCGGGCCACAGTCCATGGGGTCACAAAGAATCTGATACGACTTAGTGACTAAAACCACCACCACCACCAGTAATTATTATAGGACTTCAGAGGCGCACTGTTAGTTTGGTTTGACAAAGGGCGTTTTGTCTGGGACCTCTAGAGTCTAAACTTTAATGATTGGAAGATGAGAAAGTTAACAGAATGTTCTCTGAAACAAGATCCTTTATTTCCTCCTAGGTTCTTGATGGCACTCATCTTCAAATCTTGATATTTTTAACATTAATTTGTTGTTGTTGGTTTTTTTTTTTTTTTTGCTATGCTGTGTCTTTGTTGCTGGGCTTAGGCTTCCTCTAGTTGCAGTGAGCAGGGAATAACCATTGTTGCACGGGGTTCTCACTGCAGTGTCTTCTCTTGCTGTAGAGCACGGGGCTCTAGAGCTTGGGCTCAGCAGTTGTAGCCCTCCGGCTTACTTGCTCCACCACACATGAGATCCCATGTACCCCACATTTGCAGGCGGATTCTCATCCATTATACCACCAGGGAATTCCTAACCTTTTTAATCTGTGAAATGTTTTGATGGGGCCAAGAGGCTTTGGGACTGTTTTGGAGCTGGAAGGTGGGAAGGGGGAATGAGAAGGCAGAGTGAGGGGGACAGGGCATCTTGACCAGGACAGAGGAATCTGGCTACCAGTCTCGGCTCTGGCATCAGCTGGGTGACCATGGGCACACTGCAGAGCGTCCCTAACTCTCATGTTCATATTGGTAAAGTGGGGGAGACTCTGTCCTTGAAGGGCGATTAGAGGACTCGCTAAGGTCACACGCATCGGATGCCAAGAACAGGATCTTTTTTCTTCGCAGCCGGCACGCCAGCACTAAGGTGGCCCCTTCCACCTTGCCTCCCGTGCGCCTGCGCCTGGGCCAACAGGCTCTTGAATGCCCTGGTGGGAATGTAGCAGAAGGCAGCGAGCCTTTCCCTGTCGGTTCATCTTTTTTGCAGCTTTGCATTAAAGACAGAGAGAAGCTGACCTACTGGTTTAAAGCTCGAACACGTGCCATGAGCACTGTTTCCAAACTGTGGACGACACCTTTTGGGGAATGAAGCAGCGTCTCATAGTTTGAGGGTCCGCTCTACAGCAGCGCCCATGGGGTGCAGCCCTTTTCTGTCGTTACAGTAAGTCCCTCCATACGAAGCTTCCAACTGCGAGCTTGAAAACGTATGAATGTGTATTCGCATGTCCGGTCACATAAGTTAGTTCTATTTGAGGAGACACTGTCAGTTTTTGAGGTGCAGGACCTGAACGTGGAACGGCGGGTGAAGTTTGTAGCAGCTATTCAGAATGCAATCCAGTGCCACCGTGTCATCCAGGAGAAGAATAAAAGAGCTGCCGCCCAGATTTCACTGGGTTGGCTCTTCAAGAGGCTGCTGCTGCTGCTGCTAAGTGACATCAGTCGTGTCCGACTCTGTGCAACGCCAGAGACGGCAACCCACCAGGCTCCGCCGTCCCTGGGATTCTCCAGGCAAGAACACTGGAGTGGCTTGCCATTTCCTTCTCCAATGCATGCAAGTGAAAAGTGAGAGTGAAGTCGCTCAGTAGTGTCCGACTCTTAGCGACCCCATGGACTGCAGCCCACCAGGCTCCTCCGTCCATGGGAGTTTCCAGGAGGCAAGAGTGCTGGTAGATAGACTTAAATCCATCAAGGAAGCAGAACCCTTGCCACCAGTGTCAGGGGTGAGTGAACTCTTATTTTGCTCTCTGTCTCCTGTTGCTGATGACCCTTCAGCTCCACTGTCTCCTACCTCCTCTCCTTCCTCCATCAGGAACTCTTCTGGCCTGTTCACTCCATGCCAGCCCCTGTATGCCAGCCGTTGTACTGTACTGTTCAAGGTACTGCACTGTAAGACCAAAAATGCTTTCTTAACTTTTTTGTGTTGGTCTTTGATGTTGTATCTGGCTTTTTTTTTTATTTTTTTTGATGTTGTATTTGTGTGAAAAGTATTATAAGCTTATTACAGTGCAGTACTATATAGCTGACTGTGTTAGCTCGGTACCTAGGTTAACTATGTTGGACTTAATAACAAATTGGACTTAGGAATGCACTCTTGGAATAGAACTTGCTCATACATAGGGGACTTACTGTCCTCTTATCCTGTGGTGTTGGATGGCATCTTAAGTGACCCAGAAGAGCTGCCACCTGCTTAGAGGAGTCAGAGCAGCTTAGTCTGTGAGCCTAATAGCATGGTGCTTAGATGAGAGAGATGAGCTTGAATCCTGGTTCCTGGTCTCCCTCTTTTAGGACAGTCAGATGTTCCCTGTTCAGGCTCTTGGAACTGACATTTATAATATGGAAGCTATTTTTACTTTCACTAGGGTGGGATTACTACAGAACCCATCTGACTACAGAGGAACTGCAAAGAGGACTCTAGACGGGGGTCAACTCAGTTTGTTTGGGATCTAGTTCCTTGTTTCCCAGACCTAGTTTGGCATTGGAATCAGCTGAGGGGGAAGGTCTTGTTAAAAATGTAGGTTTCCAGGACTCACTCCAGAGCTAGTGAAATAAAATCTCTGTTGGGGATATGTGTTTATGAAAAAGGGACTTCCTGGGTAGTCCTAGTGTAAAGAACCCGCCTACCAATGCAGGAGACGCTGGAGACACGGGTTTGATCCCTGGGTTGGGGAGATCCCCTGGAGTATGGGAATGGCAACCCACTCCAGTATTCTTGCCTGGAGAATCTCAGATATTTGTACACCCCATATTCACAGCAGCACTATTCACAATAGCCAAAAGGTGGAAACAACCATGAGAGTGTTCATGGACAGAGGAAAGGACGAAACAAAATGTATTCTACGCCAACAATGGAATATTATTCAGCCTTAGAAAGGAAGGGCATTTTGACACCTGCTACAACCTAGATGGACCTTGATGACATTATGCTAAGTGAAATGAGCCAGTCCTGAAAGACGAATACTGTGTAATTCCACTTAAACGAGGTGCCTAGAATAGTCACGTTCTCACAAATGGAAAGAGATGGTGGTTGCCAAGGGCTGGAAAGAGAAGAAATGGGGGATTACTTTTGAATGGGCACAGAGTTTCAGCTTAGGATGATGAGAAAGTTCTGGAGATGGATGGTGGTGATGGATGCCCACAAGCATGCATGTGCTTAAGGCCGCTGAAGGGTACACTTTAAAATATTTAAAGTGGTAAATTTAACATCATGAATTTCACCACACACATACGCAAGCAGCACAGGCTTTTCTATCATAATGAGTCCGGGAAGTTACAATTAAGATTCCTTTGCCATTCCAGGATAAAGAAGTTGTGGTACATAGATGTACAATGGAATATTACTCAGCCATTAAGAGGAGCAACTTTGAGTCGGTTGACGTGAGGTGGTTGAAACTAGAGCCTGTTATGCAGAGTGATGTAAGTCAGGAGGAGAAAAACAATTATTAAATATTAATGCATAGCAGATAAACTCTAGAAACATGGTACTGATGAACCTATTTGCAGGGCAGGAATAGAGAGGCACACACAGAGAGCGGACTTTTGGACAGAGAGCAGGAAGGAGAGGGTGCAATGAAGTGAGAGAGCCGCGTTGACACATATACACACTACCAGGTGTGAAACAGATAGCTGGTGGGAAGCTTCTGTAAAACGCTGGGAGCTCAGCTCAGTGCTCTGGGACGACCCAGAGTTGTGCGATGGCCATGGGGTGGGCGGGAGGCTCAACAGGGAGGGGATATGTATACTTACGACTGATTCTGTTGGCAGAAACCAACACACCATTGCAAAGCAACTATTTTCCAATTACAAATAAATAAAAAAAATAAAGTGAATAGGAAGAAATCACAAAAAAGAGAATCCTTTGCTGTTCCACATGGCTTCCTTTCTGTTCTTTTACCCAGTTTATCCTGTACCCTTCCTCCGGGCATCGCCACTCCAAGGCATCCTTTTAGATAAGGATGCAGCTGAGCAGGGTGACTGGGCTGGGAGGCAGAAAGGTTCAGCGGGAGGAGCTGTGGAGGAATTTCCTGTCAAGCCACAACCATGCCACTGCTGCTGTCCCATCCTCTCCACCCTCTGTTCACTTTGCAGCATGAGGACAGGCGGGCTTGGGGGAGGTGAGCGCCAGACCCGCCTAGGTCCTAGGGACCACTCTTGGCTCAGCCTTCTCCCCATCACTAAGCTGCTGCGTCTGACATCAAGCAGCCAGGATGACTGGCCCGGGGCATCTCACCCCTCACCTCCTCGGAGGGTTAGGGGAAGTGAGAGCCTGCAGCCTTCCTCCTGGGAGACAAAATCCGGTGGCCGTGGGAGTTGAAGGGTCAAGAAGGAAGAGAAGGGCAGGTTCCCAGGGACCTGCTGTTCCCCCAGCAGCCATCTGCCGCTGCCTGGGGTCAGAGCCACATTTTCCTACAGGCTTCTCGCTTCTCCCAACTCAAATGTTGCCCTTGAATCAAGATTGTGGTTAAATAGCGCTAAATAATTAATCGCACTCTTGAACTGGTGTTCTTGGCCTGCTTATGCTTTGCTGGTTGCTTCTGCTGGTCTCTCTTTTTAATTCAGAAGTGGTATTAATAATTTATGAGCACGTCCGTGGTCACATATACCCAGGACCCGCCGTCACTCTGGGAGTCAGATCAATACCGGGGAAGTTACAGCCTCCAACCTCAGGCTGTCTCTTTCCTGCTCTTTTTGGAACAGAAATGAGGGTCAAGTCTATGTATAGAGAACTGGCCTGGATCAGGCTCAAGAGCTTTTTATTCTGTTCAACGACTTTGACAGGCGCTGGGTCCTGACAGGCTTTAAATAGATGTACGTTCTGTGACAAAGAGCACCCAGGGAGAGAAATTAGAAAATGGAAAATGGAGCGCTGCTTTTTATTCATCCAGGACTTCAAAAAAGGGGAAGTAGAGGTATCTGATAAGCTGATTCCAGGAGGCAGAGTTGCAGGAGGAGAAGGTTGTGGCAGATTTGGGATCCTTATTATGGAAGTAAGTGGCCCCCACCAAAACGGGAAACAGAAGCAGGGCTGGGATCTGGTGTAGGAGATCTCTGCGGTGCATTTCAGGCTGGCGGATAAAGGATGTCCTAAAGGAACCAAGAGGGAAATTGAGCACATAGAACGTCCCCGGGCTTGCCTGTGGCTCAGCGGTAAAGAAATCCGTCTGCCAGTGCAGGAGATACAGGAGATGTGTGTTCGATTCCTGGGTCAGGAAGATCCCCTGGAGAAGGAGATGACATCCCACTCCAGTATTCTTGCCTGGAAAATTTCATGGGCAGAGGAGTCTGGCAAGCTACAGTCCTTGGGTTTCCAAAGATTCAGACACAGCTTAGCTACTAAACAACAACAGACTGTCCTCGATTACAGAATGTCTGCAGAGGACAAATGAGGACACTCTAAATATAGGATTGCTCCAGAAGGGGATCAGGGATGGGGGCGGGGGAGGTGGGAGATTCACTTTTACTGAGTATGTTCCAGAATCTTAAAAATTTTTGCCATTTGTAAGTATTCTTCTTTGGAGGAATCAGGAAACGAATCCATGAGGACATCAACTGGAGGCAGGTTCAAAGAGGCTTATTTGTGGTGAACAAAAAGAAATCAGAAACACGTAGACTGAGAGAGGGCTCTTTTCCCGGCTTGTAAATATTTTTGTTAGGTCCTGTAAAGATGTAAAACACAGTTAAATGAGGTTGCACTATGCAAAATGACTTTATTGGTATTCAATAGGTCAGACATGGTATAATGTTGGCAATTTTACACAGGTTAACCCAGAGCTTTTCAACCTCGGCACTGTTGATATTTTGATAATTGTGTGGTGGTGGTTGGGGGGATGTTTTGTGTGTTATGGGTTGTTTACCACCAGATGCCAATAGCACCTCCTAAAGTCGTGACAATCTTTGATATTTTCCATGTCTCCAGCAGGAGTAGCGACATAACTTTGGGGTCCAGTGCAAAATAAAAGTGCCCCTTATATAAAAATTAAGAATTTCAAGACAGTGACAGCAGAAAATTAAATCAAGCATGGGCCTGGGGCCCTTCTAAGTGTGGCACCCCATTCCACTATACAATTTACAGACCCACAAAGCTGATCTTGGTCTCCAGAAGCTGCCTAATGTGGGAACCAACTACTGGTTTAATCTAATACAATTGGATCGGCATATACACCTGTTCAAAGTTACAGAGAGAGAGTCCATCATTTTTTTTAATTTGTTTTTTAAAATAAGGTTGCAGGAGATCTTAAGAAATGCTATAGCTGGACTCCAAGTACCAGGAGGTTTGGATGGCAGCCAAATCTGGCCCGCCACCTGTTCTTGTAAATAAAGTTTTATTGGCACACAGCCATGCTCCTTTGTTTACACATGTCTGTGGCTGCTTCCCCCTATGGCCTCAGCACTGAGAAATTCCAACAGAGGCTGTAAGGACAGCAAAGCCTAAAATATTTATTACTGGCTTTTTACAGGAAAAGTTTGCTGACCCTGTTCTTGATGATCGAGTTTGCAGTCAGTGCTGGTGGTGATGGTTGTGGAACAGATGGAATTAGCTAGAAGCCCTTGGGTATTTGGTCCTCTAGACCTTGCTATCCACACAAGCTAGAACCTTCAGTGTTCTTGTAGGGAGGGGATAGAAAACTACCCTGGACTTCTGTAAGCAGAGGTGAAATTTATAGGAAGGATATTGGGGGTATTCAGAATCAGTGGGTGGCTTAATTAATGCATGTGTGGACTGCATAAGATGTAATGCCTTGGATCCCTTTAATTCACCTTCCAGGCTCATTTGGTAACCTGAATGCATGTAAGAGAAAAGTGAAAAAGATAGAAGCTCTTTGAGTGTTAACAGTTGTAGGGTGAGCAAAGGTAGCGTCTATGAGAGTTTTTATTGTATCCAAACAGGTTTATTTTATTCCTAATATTCTTTTACATGGCAGTTACTTTTCTTTTTCTTTCATTTTTTAAAAAATATCGCATTGCTCAGGAGACATGTTTGGCAAAAGCAGTTGAAAGGAAAGACGTCTGATGGAAACTCAAGTGGTTTTGCATGAGCAATAATAATTATTATGATGATAGGTTTCCTGCCTAAGCCTTCTCGGTGGGTAGTATTTGCAAATTAAACACACCATGAAATATTCAGCCCCTTGCCACACATCTTGGTTGATTTGCATAATCCCCCTGCACGGGCTCTGGGGTGAGCTACTCCCTAATTAATTATTAAATTCCCATCTGTACAGTGTGAACAGGATAATGAAATTCCAGCAGGCCCTGAGAAAGGCCGAGCACTGCCTCCTGGAAGAAGGGTCTTGGCTTTCCTGGGCTTGGGTCCTTCTTCTGGCCAAGGGTCCCTTTCTGGACACCTCCCCCAAGGGCTAATTGTAGATCTGGCCTCTGACCAAAGCAGTTTCAACCTTCTTATAACCCAGGATTCCATGGTTCTGGTCTCAGCCCCTTACCACCCACGGCTCGGCCACTGAGGACTTGCCATGTGACTTTATAAGGACATTTTCAAAACAATCTTCTTAGGCTTGCTTTATGGACAGCCCCTAAGGTTCATTGCTATTCCCCTATTACTTCATTTCTGGGTGCATTTTTCCATGTGGTGAAAGATCAGTTTTCCTCTAATTGTTCAGCAAAGAGGTTGAAAGCCATGACGCCCTCTCTACTGCTCTGTGGAAAGCAAACCTAGAATACTTGGAGAGGGGTGGGTGGGCCTCTTGGGTGCAGAGGCGGGGGTGGGTGGGCATCCTGGATGCAGAGGCAGGGGTGGGTGGGCATCCTGGGTGCAGAGGCAGGGGTGGGTGGGCATCCTGGGTGCAGAGGCAGGGGTGAGTAGGCCTGTTGGGTGCAGAGGCAGGGGTTGGTGGGCATCCTGGGTGCAGAGGCAGGGGTGGGTGGGACTCTTGGGTGCAGAGGCGGGGGTGGGTGGGGATCCTGGGTGCAGAGGCAGGGGTGGGTGGGCCTCCTGGGTGCAGAGGCGCAGTCACCATGGCAGATGATGCTGAGACTGGGGGCCGTGGGAGCAGAGGCTTCAGGTGTAATTAGGGGTCCCCCAAAGTGGGCTCATTCACCTGGAAAGTGAGATTTCTGAGACAATCCCTGGCGATCACCTCAGTTTGGTCTTGTTTAGAAGCTATGTCTCTGGGTCTTTTGTATTTAAAAGCTGGTGCTCATTAGCCAAATTCTGTTTTTGGATACCCCAGAGAGAATTGTCCTTAAAATGGCTGATATTTGAGATCTTCTGGGGTCCAGTGCACCTCAGACTCTCCTGTGTACGCACATTACCTGGAGAGTCTGTTGACATGCAGACTCTGATTTCGTGAGTCTTGGGGTGGGGCCTGAGATTTCACATTCCTGGGAAACTCCCAGATGGTGTTGAGGCTGCTGGTCCATGGACCACACATGAAGTGGTGAAAGGCTGGGAGACAAGCTCATGCTTGTAAATAGGGAGGAAATCAGACTCACAGATGAAGGAGAAGAGCCAACGTGCCAATCTCACGTATGCTTTTATTTTTAGCTTTTTAATTAAAAACACGATTAGCAGGGATTATAGCAAAGCCAGCATCAGACTTCTTTCTTATGCTTATTATAATCATTTTTTCATTCCCACTAAGCTTGTGTTAAAATTTAGAAGTGGATCTAGAATTGCCCCTGGGGTCTTTGCCTAGTATCATCCTGAGGTAATTGGGAATCTGTTTTTTTTTGTTTTGTTTTTTTAACAGCTGGGTGTGACTTCTAGGAAGTTTTGTTATCTCTCTGAGCTTCTTCCTCCATCTGTAAAATGGGGAAAATAATAGCACCCGCGTGAAATTTGTACAGCTGGCATCACTGGGTGTAGGCTCTGGAATTGCTTAGCTGTTGTTCAGTGGCTAAGTCGTGTCCGACTCTTTGCGACCCCATGGACAGCAGCGCACCAGGCTTCCCTGTCCTTCACTATCTCCCTGGGAGTTGCTTTGACTTGGGTTCACATCCTAACTTTGCTGCGTAAGGGTTTTTTTTCATTCTCTGGCCCTTGTTCTCCTCATCTGTAGTGTAGGACCAAGTCAGGACCAGTCTTAGAGGATTGTTGAGAGGGTTTGATTAAGAATAGGACCTGGCACACGGTGAGCACTCAGTAACAAAGACACACTGGAAGTCTATCAGCTTACGGAAAGCCTGGCTGTCAGCTGGTCTAAGGCAGAAATGCCTGCCCAGAGGCGGAGGAGAGAGAGAGGGCTGAAGGTTCGGGATGCCCTTTGTCTCTGATTTCACACTTGTGAAATGCTCGCTGTTGTGCAAACACTGTATGAGGCTTTGTGGGATCTTTGAGGAAGAATCTTAAAGGGCTCCTATAGGAAAATAGTCAAAAGGCTGATCGGGGCAAAAAAAATGCCAAATCTGACGCAAATGAAAAAAGTAGTCTGCTTCTGGGAGGGTAACTGATACCACTGATTGAGCAAAATCATGAAGGTATCCTAGTGTGAGTTGAGGAGAAAGTAAAGTGAAAGTCGCTCAGTCATGTCTGACTCTTTGTGACCTGATGGACTATACAGTCCATGGAATCCTCCAGGCCAGAATACTGGAGTGGGTAGCCTTTCCCCTCTCCAGGGACTCTTCTCAACCCAGGGATTGAACTCAGGTCTCCCGCATTGCAGGTGGATTCTTTATCGGCTGAGCCATAAGGGAAGCCCAAGAATACTGGAGAGGGTAGCCTACCCCTTCTCCAGGGGATCTTTCTAACCCAGGAATTGAACTGGGGTCTCCTACATTGCAGGCGGTTTCTTTACCGACTGAGCTATCAGGGAAAGGAACCATGGAAAAGCTGGAATTAGGTAGAAGAAGGCAGCCTTGTTGGGGGCACCATTTCTATTTAAAAAAATATTTTATTAATTTATTTGGTTGCCCTGAATGTTAGTTATGGCACATGGGATCTCTGAGCTCCACTGTGGCTCATGGGATCTTTTTTTAGCTGTGGCCTGTGGAATCTAGTACCCTGACCAGGGATTGAACCCTGTCCACTTACTTTGGGAGTACAGAGTCAGCCTCTGGATCACCAGGGAAGTCCCTATTTCTGGATTTGGATCCTCAGAAACGCCAGTCCTCTGAGAGAGGTAGCAATCAGAGTGATGTGGGCAACATGCCAGGAAATCCGGTGTTTCACCCAGCCTCCCCCTGCCAAGACGGTGCTTTGTGGAGTGAGCAGGCGCTCTGGAGCTGAGTTAGATAGATTTACATTGGTTGATCCCAGGTCTAAGCAGTAAGACTGCATCAGAGCTTACAGTCTGCTGTGTTCAGCTTGCAGATGTATTTGTTTGGTCCTCAGTGTTTGTTTTTTAAAAACATTTGGATTAGTTGTCAACAAAAAAATATTGAAGATTTTATATCAAAGTCCAGATTTTCCAACTACCAATAAGAGTGCATGACCCCGGGCCTGTGTTCCTATGTGATAGCAATCTGTCTGCTCTGAAATAACCCTGGGACCTTTAGGTGGACACATCCTCTTAGGTAGGTCACCATCCCCACCTGGCTTGCTTCAGCCATTCATGGTCCCTGCCTGGCCTTGGTAGGCATTTTAGTTTGCGGGATACATTATTGAGACTATGTATAAAAGGCAGGAGATGTGAGAGTTGCGGGTTCGATCTCTGGGTCAGGAAGATCCCCTGGAAAAGGGCATGGCAACCCACTGCAGTATTCTTGGCTGGAGAATCCAATGGACAGAGGAGCCTGGTGGGCTGTAGTCTATGGGGTGGCTAAGATTTGGACGTGACTGAAGTGACTTAAGCACGCATGCACATATAAAATAGTTTATAATGAGAACCCACTGTATAGCACAGAGAACTCTGCTCAGTGCTCTGGGATGACCTAAATGGGAAGGAAATTTAAAGAATGAGCGGATTTATGTATACGTATAACTCATTTGCTTTGAACTCATTTGTTTAGAAACTAACACAACATTATATAAAGCAACTCTACTCCAATAAAAACGAATTTAAAAATATGTCCTGGGTAGAAGATGCCTAGTTTGACTCAAGTTCAAACTGACACGCTGAGGTTTTCCCCACCAAACCTCCTTAGTTGATGGTGAAGAAAGAAGCTGGGCTTTGGCAAAGGAGGGCCTTCATGAGAAGCTTGGGGTGATGGCTGAGTGTGAGTCAAAACAGAGTTAAAAAGACGATTTTGGCCCTTTCTGTCTGGAACCATCACTATGCATTGATGACTGGAGAAAATAATGTAATTTGATTGTTCCACTGGGTCATTTCTGGGAATATGAAGACATTTTTCCAAAACTGGAAGTCTGCATACATTGGGAGAGTACCTTAAGGCTGGGTCCTGCGTTCTCCTTGGCATCCACTCTCCCTGGCCCCCTGCTCCGTCCACGGCAGATGCTCAGGTCCCCATGAAGCTCGACTGCATTAGAGGTGACCCAGTTTCTCCCCCACGGAACTCTCTTAGGGTTGAAGCCGCATTGGTCTGCTCGAGAAATCCCCAGCCTGCTTCTCCTCACTGCATGGCATTCGGCAGATGTGTTCTGCAGAAGGAATGTGGAGTATTTCCCTTTTCATCATGTCAGATCATCTGGCCTGGGCCTGGCCCTTCCCCAAGAGTCCAACGGACACAGCTGGAGCCGGGCGGGGCCCAGGCGGGGTGCTGGCTCGAAGGCCGCAGCGGAGCAGGACTGATGAGGCCAGTACGTCCCAGGGGGTGGGGGAAGGTGCCCTGCATGACGCTCGGGTGGAAGGAGGTGGGGCATGTGAGGTCCCTGCCTGCTCCTCGGATCTCAGCTCTAATCCTGAGACCGTGGCCTGTGAACTCTCCCACAGAGCTCATGGCTCAACGCGGAGATCCCCACGAAGAGGAAATCATTTCTGCAGTGGTGGGTCCAGGTTCGGAGTGGCTCTAGGTTAATGCAAATTTTGGTATCCTAGTGGAGAAGATAAAATTACCCGTAGAGAATTAAGGTCAATAGAGGGGCTCTGGCCAGGGAGGAGGCCTGGGATCTAAGCTACCCATGTCACAGGGAATCTGCCTTTTGAGTTTCTGTTCTATTAGGCCTGCAGGTGCAGTTGTTAAGGGTGGAAAGACACTTGGATCAGGTTTTGCTTGTTCACCTGTGAACCTGCCATTGCTTGGTCACCTGATGGTCAGGGTAGGCCTGACAGGTGGGAGAGGGTGGGCATGAGGCCCAGAGGACCTGGGCATGTTAGGACATCCATGGTGGGTAGTCCACACTGGGGAAAGTCAGGGAGACACTCCAAAGTCAGCAGAGAAGTTCAACCCAAATGTCAAGTTCAGAGGAGCCAGACAGAATTCAGAGAGCCTGGACTTTTGTTTGCAAGAGTTTGCACAGTAGGGTAGAGGTTGAAAGCTATCATTTCAGAGCTTCACGGATCTGGATTTAAACACAGACCAAAGTGTATGTACTTGCCCTGGCAGCTGGATCATTTCTTCAGTTGCAGACACTGGCTTCTGGAAGACGGACTCCTTTCCAGAGCAGACAGGTGCCAAGCCCGAGCCTGTCACTTTCCAGCTCTGAGACTCCCGTATCTTTGTCTATAAGACTCACTCATACATGTCTTTGAAAAGTTGTGATGATCAAAATTGTTGATACAGGTAAAGGCTTCTACTATAATTTTAAAGAGTAAGTGAACACATCTATAGTAGTAAGTATATGGCACTTCTGGAGGAGGGCCTGGCAGCCCACTCCAGTATTCTTGCCTGGAGAATCCCATGGACAGAGGAGCCTGGCCGGCTACAGTCCATGAGGTCGTAAAGAGTCAGGCATGACTGAGCGACTGAGCACGCACTCACACACATGGAGCTTACATGCTTAATCTAATTGACGCACATGGAATCGGAAACATCAGAGATGAGGCATCCTTTGTAGGCCCACATGGAACATTTCCATAAACTGACCGCGTTCGAGGTCTGAAAGTCTCAAATCTGAAGGTGTATGTCGCGTTCCTCATGACTGCCCTTGCCTTCATGGGATAAACTCGGCAATGTTGCTGAACTTAGTTATTGATCTACGCTGTCAGTACTCACAGTTCTTGGAAACTCCATGTCAAGTGAAGCCATGAAGCTGTAGAATGGAAATATCATGTGATACCAATTACCTGAAATGGAAAACACACAAGTCTTTTTGTTTTTATGGATACGTATTAACACTTAGATTGGTAAAAGCATAGAGACATGGTAGGAAGCATTTACACAACTGTTGTGTTTGAGAAGTTACTCAAGTCAGAAAGATTTTGCTAAAAAATAAAAAGATCTGAAATAAATGCGGCAAGTTTACATATGTGAAATCTAGTCTGTGTTTACCGAGAGGATCGTCACATCCCTTACTTCATAGTTCTTTACCCTCGAGATTATTAGAATGAAAAAGAATGGGCTCAGTGTTGGGCTCGTATTGCTATTTAGCAAACAAACAAATTTAGTTTAGTCCGGACCAGTTAAAAAAATTTTTTTTTAATTCATTTTAAATTCTCTTAGGCTAAGCTGGGCACTCATGGCTGTGCACAGTCTCTCTAGCTGAGGCGGGCAGGGCCACTCTTTGCTGTGGTGCCGGGGCTTATTCTCGGGGCTTCTCTTGCTGCAGAGCATACGCTCTCGGTGTGAGGGCTCAGCAGCCGTGGCGCAGGGCCTTAGTTGTCTCTTGGCACGTGGGATCTTCCTGGACCAGGGATCGAACCAGTGTCTCCTGTACTGGCAGGCGGATTCTTAATCACCGGACCACCAGGCTTTAGGGAGCATTCAGTGAGCTAACACGGGTGAAAGTCCCCAGGGCAGGCACCTAGGATGGGTTTGCACTCTCCTTCCCTGTCTTCCTGTTCCTGTCCACCCTCTTACCGGGAGGGTGTATCCCACGGCACCGGGCTGGCTTCTGGGATTGGGGCAGCAGTAAAACCATCTGCTCCCACTTGTCTGTTCCCTCCAAATCCGCTCAGCTCCACGGGAACTGGAAGCATCAGAGAGGCAGCAGGGAGCCTCAGGAGCTGGGGAGACAGGGCATCTGTCCATGGCCGACCCTCTCATCCCTGCATCTAATAGGGTATCGAAACTCTCTCCTGCCCAGTCCTGCCTGGCAGCTCAGGGAGCCATGGCTGCTCCTGGCTGCCCTGCTCCTCCGTTATCCTGCTGTATTATTCGTTAATACCTACCCTGATTTCCCGTTAGGCAATGGGCTTTCTTACCTTTTTAGGATAATTAGCTAACCTATTACACAATAAAACGTGGCTTGGTTTCCATGGTGATTTGTATGCTCTGTCTCATGAGCTTTCAAAGGAGCCTATGTTAATCTTCATCAGCCCTACCACGGCTAGTCTCTGCCGTATCTCATCACAGGGAAAGTTTCCTTAAGAAAACACTGTATTTCTTAATGCTCCTTTGGCCGGGGCAAAAATTCTGACATACAGCATGACGATTATGGTTATCACTCTTATATTCGGATACTTGAGGTTTGCCGAGAAAGCACCAGATTTTCAGTCTTCTTGAGATAGTCACAGGTACACACACACAGTGGTACCTGTGAGAAGTGATGGATGTGTTAACTGTCGTGGTGAGCATTTCACAATACGTGTGTGTATCAAACCGTCATGTGGTACACCTTAAATCTAGACAATTCTCTTGTTAATTGTAGCTCCATAAACCTGGCAGGGGAGGGGACGGGGTGGGGGGGAAGAAAATTTGCATTTTGGAAACAAAGGCTTCTTGGGTTCAAGTTCATTGATTTGCCTCCAATGCAGCCTGAAATTGAGAGCAACTGTTTTCTCGTCATGAGTTTCATTATCATCAGGATGGATTAAACACTTAGCATACACGCTGTTAAGCATCTTAAAGACATATGTCTAAAGACACTCAGGACGTGTGTCTTTGTGGCCACCTTGCAGATATGCACGGTGAAACCTTGACGTCTCCACTTGGGGAATCTCTGAGGAGTGCATGAGGGATTTCAATCAGTGGCTCAAATGGAGAGTGTGCAGATGGTCAAGCACTGTGAAATATTGGGCGGGCGGGAACAGGTCATTTTGAGTCAGACCCAGTGGGAGGCATGCAATGTGGGCAACTTCTTAATGAATATAGACCCTCACCATCCCGTGCGTTATTTACCCAGCTGCGCTTATTACTATTTCAATAATTTAAGGCAATCTGTAGCAGGGCTAACTTGACTGATTGCAATCAATAAGCAAGAAGCCTTGAATCTGATGTAAACTGCTTCAGGAAACCAGCTGGTTTTCCTGGGGCAGCACAGTGCCCCTCCATTAACCCTTTCTGCCCCTGAAGCATCTCAAGAGGGGTCTCAAGAGATGGGTGTCCAAGGGTCCTCACTGTGCCCTCACCCAGCTGTGGGATGCACTTGGCAGGTTCTTTTTGCTGTTGCTACTGGAAGCGTGGTCCAGGCATTGGTGGCTTCAGTTTTAGCATCAGCATCATCTGGACCGTGTTAGAAATGTGAGTTCTCAGGCCCCTCCCACCCCAGACCTACCGAGTCAGAAACCCTGGGAGGGGGCCCCATTAGCTGTGTTCTAACAAGCCTTCCAGATCTTTCTGGTGCCCACTCAAGTTTGAGAAGTTTGCCCACTGGACGCGGGCAAGACCAAGTGTTAAGATAATAATAGAGAATGTAACTGGAGTTTAGCTTTAATATCCATCAAATGTGCTTGTATTGTAGTCCCCAAGATTATGAGCTGCAAGGCATCTGACTTCTCCATCCCCGATCCCCCCCCCCCCCAGCCATGTGCCACTCCCGCATCCTCCCCACCATAGCATCCTCCCCACCATAGCATCCTGCATCCCTCAGGCTCTGCTCCACGGCTCCTGCGAGCAGAGCTCTCACTTTCACACCCTGCAGGGAAAGTTCTGGTTTTGCACATATTGCAACTGCCAGAATTGACAGAAGTGACATTTATTATAAAACATGTATTTCGCTTTATCGCATCTCCCCGACGACTAACCATGACATTCCTTCCAACCCCCAAACAAATCTAGGAATAGAATGAGTTCAGTAAGCAGTTTCTGGGAGAAGCATTTCTTGAGTAGTGTCTACTCTCTTATGACAGGGAAGTGACTCTTATTTAAATAATTGAATTAATAGGCAGCATTTAGAACTAATCAGTATCTTAGCCTACCCCCCTCTTTACAACAAGAATAAGAGAGCTTCAGTATACTTAATACACGCATATATCTAAAACAGCTTTCGTGAGCTATCTTTCACGTACCATGCAACTTATCCAGTTAAAGTATATCCTTTGGAATTCCCTGGCCACCCAGTGCTTAGGACTCACTGCCTTCACTGCCAAGGGCCCAGGTTCGACTCCTGGTCAAGGAACTAAAATCCCACAAGCTGTGCGGAGCAACCAAAAAATAAAAAAGAGAGAAAAGTATACTGTCTAAGCCACCCGGCCCGCTCAGACGGTAAAGCATGAGACTCACAGTACACAGCTCAGTGGTTTTTAGTATATTCTGGGAGTCACGCAGCCATCACTACTCTCAGCTTTAGAATATTGTCATCTCTCCCTAAACAAACTCTGAGCCCTTTATTCATCCCCACCCCCAATTCCCTCTTGCCCCGTAGCCCTAAGTTACCATGAATCCACTTTCTGTCTCCATGGATTTATCTCTTCCAGACATTTCAATTATTTCATGTAAATGCGCTTCTTCAATACACAGTCTTCTGTAAATGGCTGATTTCCCTTAGCATAATGTTCATCCGTCTTGTAGCGTGAATCAAAACTTTATTCCTTCTTTTTGGCTGAATCTCAGCACCGTTTTCCTTCCTGACTCCCTCCTCTTCACCCTATCACTTCTTAATTGGATTTTAGCTCCAGACTGTTGTGTGTGTGTTTATTTTTAAGAATCAAGAGTTATTTACATTTAGTTTCATCATCAGCATCCTTTCCCCTTTTTCTCACCTCTGCTTCTCCTTCTTCTTCCTCCCTCCCTCCCCCTAGGTGGGAAGCAGATTCTTGCACTGAGAGATTTTCGAGCAGTGAAAATAATTTTAATAGCATAGTTTATTTAACTCAATATACATAAAATATTATTAAAACACATAATCAATATTCCAAATTATTAATATTTTATATTCTTTTATTCATACAAGATCTTTGAAATCCAGTGTGTATTTTATACTTACAGCACATCTCAATTTCGATGCAGAATCTACACTAGAAATACTTGGCTTGCATTTGAATTTCATTAAGCTTACTGTCAAAATTTTTTTCACTGAGTGGTAGCTCCCATATTGCACTATTTATCTAAAGTTAAAAATAAGCACTCGCAATTTTTCAAATTTTGAATCAACACATTTTTGATATTATTTGAAACGTCTTACATTCTACAGGCAACGGTTTGGATCTTAATTGGAGATCTTTCTCTCCTGCAGAATACATTAAAAGTTTTTCTTTTCATCATTTTAAGCAAAACTTCCATAGCTGAAATAACAATTTCTTTTACCATCTTTCCATCTAAAAATATTTTTTTGTGTGTTTGTGCAGGGATCTAAACCATTTTATAGCTGGCCGAAGGTATAAACTCAGATTCGTTCGAATTTGTTTAAAAATCTTTGTTAGACACAATTCTGATATCTGATGACTAATTTTCTTGATTCTTTTCTGGCCATTGACAAGAAACTTCTTATAGAATTCTCTGTGTACTTGTTGAACACAGAACAACACTTGTTGTGTCTTAATAGTGTTAGGTTATTGGAAGACTTAGTGAGGTGTGTAACTACATCAGGGACCTGGGACAGTAGCTCCTGCGCTAAACATTCCATACCAAATAAGAAAAATCTATAGGGAAGCAGCATCAGGGGAATGTATGAGCTCAGCTTCGCATGTAACCAATCAGGTAGTGCCAACTATGCCTGTTGCTGGACTAAGGGACAAACTGTATATAAACCGCCATACCTCTTTGTTCGGGGTCCAGCCGCATTCTGCTGTGTCGGAGAGGCTAGGACCCTGGCGCGCCAGAAATAAACTCCCTTTATGCCTTTTGCATTACTTTGGTGGACTTGTTCATTCGGTCGGGTAGGGGACACGGACAAGGAGCATAACATTTGGGGGCTCGTCCGGGATCTCCGCCCCACCGGAGGAATAATTCCCCTGGTAAGAGGGAGAAGCCCCGCTGAGAGGCAAAGAGCTCTGAACTCCGAAGCACCGGTGCTAATAGTACAGGCCTAGATTAAGTCCGGGGCCCAGTATCGTACTGGGGAGGCATCTAGGTGTGAGAGACAAGGCAAGCCCAGCGTAAGGCCGAGTCCCCGGTAGCGTACCGGGAAGGCGGCTGGCACTGAGGACGTCCTGACGGTAAGACATTTGCAAATAGAAAAGGGGTCTCTAGTGCTAAAAGAGACTGAATTGGAATCTGTTTGTTGTGTCATTTTTGTGACTCTGTGTGCCGGCACTGTCTGTGTGAGTGTCTTGTTGTCATTGTCTGTGTTCTCTGTGCCCATGGGGCAATCTACTTCTACTCCGCTGTCCCTGATGACTGACCATTTTTCTGATTTTAAGTCTAGAGCTCGGAATCTTTCGTTACTAGTAAAGAAGAGCAAACTGGTGACGTTCTGTTCCGCCGAATGGCCCACCTTTGATGTCGGATGGCCACAAGAGGGAACCTTCAATCCCCAGATCATCCAGGCAGTTAAAGAGAGGGTGCTTACTCCTGGTCCTGCTGGGCACCCAGACCAGACTCCCTACATTCTGGTCTGGCAGGATCTAGTGAAGAACCCACCGGAATGGCTTAAACCCTTCGTTCTTGCTTCTCCTAAACCTCCCCGTCCCTCTTCCCCGGCTCCAACCTTACTAAACCCACAGGTGCTAGTCATGAAAGCGTCTGAAAAAACAAAAGAAAACCAGGACGAAAAACGACCCAAGCCGGTGTTCCAGGAATCTTCCTCTCTGTACCCTAATTTGATTGACTTGGAAACCGAACTGTCCCCACCCCCGTATGCAGATCCAAATCCACCTTTGCTTCCACAGGTTCCTCAAGTCTCGTCGGGAGAAGCCCAGAGGAGGGCCGAGCCCTCAGCTCCCCCTAGGGGAGGAGGCCCCGCCCAGGGAACTCGGGGAAGGGCAAGGGAGATGGCTAGAGCGGAGGAGGAAGGCCCGGAATTGCCCTCCTCCACTGTTCACGCGTTTCCGGTCCGGGCGGGGCCAGCCAGAGAGGGTGGGGAACGCACATATCAGTACTGGCCTTTTGCTACTAGTGATTTGTACAATTGGAAAACCCAAACCCCCTCTTTCTCTGAGAAACCTCAAGGTCTTATTGATCTTTTAGAATCTATCCTCTTTACTCACAACCCCACTTGGGATGATTGCCAACAACTGCTACAAGTACTTTTCACTACAGAAGAGCGAGAACGGATCCTGTCAGAAGCCCGGAAAAATGTGCCGGGGGTAGATGGGAGGCCCACAATACAGCCTCACCTCATTGAAGAGGGGTTCCCCTTGGTGCGACCCAATTGGGACTTCGAACGCGTTGAAGGTAGGGAGCGTCTCCGAGTATACCGTCAGATCCTCATGGCTGGCCTTAGAGCGGCCGCCAGAAAACCAACTAATTTGGCCAAGGTAAATTCGGTGAGGCAAGAGCCAAATGAGAGCCCGGCAGCCTTCCTTGAAAGGATAATGGAAGCTTTTAGACAGTATACCCCCATGGACTCCCAGGCAGATGAGTCTAGGGCAGCAGTCATGCTAGCATTTGTAAATCAGGCAGCCCCCGATATTAGGAGAAAGTTACAAAAGATAGAGAGGCTCGGTGAACAGTCCCTACAAGATTTAGTGAGGGCAGCAGAGAGGGTTTTCAATCATAGAGAGACCCCGGAAGAAAGAGAGGACCGCATTAGAAGGGAAGACAGAGAATTTAGGGCTGAAGAAAACCGTAAAAATCAAAAGGAGCTGGCTCAGATATTTTTCGCTGGGATTGAAAACAAAAATAGATCCCAAAAAGGGAAAAAGCCAGATTCAAAAACTGAGGAGAAACCTGCAAGGCGCAAGCTTGAAAAGAACCAATGTGCATTTTGTAAAGAGTTTGGACATTGGAAAGATAAATGCCCCAAGAAAAACCTAAAAGAGGGGCCAAAAAATTCCAAGAACGAGACCCCCCCTCCTGACAGTCATATCCTCTACGCAGGAGAGGATAGTGACTAGGGGGGTCAAGGCTCGACGCCCCTCCCCGAGTCCTGGATAACTATAAATGTGGAGGGGAAACCGGTTGGCTTTATGGTAGACACGGGAGCTCAATACTCAGTCTTAAACCAAAGAGATGGGCCTATGTCTAAGAAAAGTAGCTGGGTACAGGGAGCAACCGGGACTAAGCGATATGGATGGACTACAAAACGGCATGTGAATTTGGGGACCCACCAAGTAACTCATTCCTTTCTGGTGATACCCGAATGCCCAGTGCCCTTGCTGGGAAGAGATTTACTGTCTAAAGTGAATGCCCAAATTCATTTTGGCCATGGACAAGTGTCAGTTTTAGATGGAACCGGGCACCCTCTACAGGTTCTGTCTCTGGCATTGAAGGATGAATACAGACTGTACTTGCCAGAGGCCCCAGCGACAGTAAGTCCTGAAGTACAGCCATGGGTTCAAAGATACCCTCAGGCCTGGGCTGAAACAGCAGGAATGGGATTGGCCAGACAGAGACCCCCTGTTGTTGTGGAGTTAAAAGCGGGTGCCACACCAGTGAGGGTACGGCAATATCCCATGAGTCAAGAAGCCCGGCGAGGAATCACTCCTCACATACAACGCCTCACAGACGCTGGGGTCTTAAAGAGATGCCGGTCCCCATGGAACACCCCCCTGCTTCCCATAAAGAAGCCTGGGGGAACTGATTTTAGACCAGTTCAAGACCTGCGAGAGGTCAACAAGCGGGTGAGTGACATCCATCCTACGGTCCCTAACCCTTATACATTGCTAAGCAGTTTGCCACCAAGCTACGTATGGTATACTGTTTTAGATTTAAAAGATGCCTTTTTCAGTCTGCCTCTCGCCCTGGCGTGCCAAGACATCTTCGCCTTCGAATGGCTAGAAGACGGTGGACAGACTCCTGTGCAGCTGACGTGGACTCGCCTACCACAGGGGTTTAAGAACTCACCCACGTTGTTTAACGAGGCCTTAGATGAAGACCTCCGTGAGTACCGGGTTGAACACCCTACCATTGTTTTATTACAATATGTTGATGACCTTATGCTGGCGGCGACTACAGAAAAAGAGTGCCAGGAGGCAACAGGTGACCTTCTCCAAACCCTTGGGACTTTAGGTTACAGGGCTAGCGCCAAAAAGGCCCAGATCGTCAAGCAAGAGGTTACATACCTTGGTTACAAGATAAAACAGGGCCAGAGGTGGCTAACACAGGCTATGAAAGACACCATCCTTCAGATCCCTGAACCTACCACTCCTAGGCAAGTGAGAGAGTTTCTGGGAACTGTAGGATATTGCCGATTGTGGATCTTGGGGTTTGCAGAAAAAGCCAGGCCCTTATATGAAGGGACCAAAGAAAACAAAGACTGGAAGTGGACTGAATCAATGAAAACGGCTTTTCAGGAGCTCAGGCGTGCCTTGCTGGAAGCTCCTGCCCTGGCCCTTCCTGACCCATCTAAGCCGTTCCAATTATTTGTGGATGAAAAGCGAGGGATAGGAAAAGGGGTACTAACACAGAAATGGGGACCTTGGAAGCGTCCCATAGCCTACCTTTCAAAGAAATTAGACTCAGTGGCAGCCGGGTGGCCACCTTGCCTCCGAATTATTGCAGCCACCGCGCTTCTAGTCCATGATGCTGATAAGCTGACTTATGGCCAGAAACTCTTGGTTTACACTCCTCATGCTATAGAGAGAGTCCTGAAACAACCTCCGGGCAAATGGATTTCCAATGCCCGCTTAACACACTACCAGGCCTTGCTGCTCGACACCTCCCGGATTCATTTTCAAACACCCTGCACTCTAAACCCAGCTACTCTTTTGCCCAATCCGGAAATAGATAGCCCCCTCCACGATTGTGACGAGATACTAGCCGGAGTAACAGCAGTACGAAAGGACTTAACAGACACGCCACTGGATAACAGTGACCTAATATGGTTCACAGATGGAAGCAGTTATGTTAGAGATGGACAGAGACGGGTGGGAGCCGCAATAGTAGATGACTCTGGACAGACGATATGGGCAGAGACTCTTTCCCCAGACACCTCAGCCCAAAGAGCAGAGTTAATTGCCCTGATTCAGGCATTAGAGAGAGCCAAAGGTAAAAGAATAACTATTTTCACTGACAGTCGCTATGCTTTTGGCACGGTACACATTCAGGGCCCGATTTATCGGGAACGCGGGTTTTTAACAGCTGAAGGAAAAGAGATCAAAAACTTACCAGAAATCCGTCGACTTCTGGAAGCTGTGCAGTTGCCTCGAGCTGTATCAATAGTACATGTACCTGGACATCAAAAGGGGGACAGCCTCACAGCCCGAGGAAATCGTGCCGCTGATTTGGCGGTTCGGAAGGCGGCTGACAAAGAGTACACCGCTCCAGTGCTGGCAATCGGACTTCCGCCCCCAGGTATGGGAACTTTGCCCCCAACCCCTGAGTATTCGTCCACAGACCTGGCCTGGATCCAGGAATATCCCAACCTCCAACAAGGAGAGGATAAATGGTACCGGGACTCCGATGGCTACTTGATACTTCCTGCTCAGTTGGGACGACAACTGTGTGAACATCTGCACTCATCTACTCATCTGGGAGAGAAAAAGACTCTGCTGCTTTTTCAAACCGCGCGCCTACGATTTCCCCGGCACCAAACAACCGTAAAAAACATAGTACAAGCTTGTAAGGCATGCCAACAGATGAAGCCAGGAAAGAGGCAACACGCAGGACTGAGGTATCGAGGGGAAGGCCCAGGACAGCACTGGGAGATAGATTTTACTGAGGTAAGGCCAGGCAAGTATGGTTACCGCTACTTGCTAGTGTTGGTAGATACCTTCTCAGGGTGGGTAGAGGCTTTTCCTACTAAGGGAGAAACTGCAATGGTAGTGGCTAAAAAGATTTTAGAAGAGATAGTACCCAGGTTTGGCCTGCTGGTGACCGTTGGCTCTGATAATGGCCCTGCTTTTGTGAGCCAAATAATACAGAACCTTGCCCGGGCTCTAGGAACTAAGTGGAAATTACATTGTGAATACAGCCCACAGAGCTCGGGGCAAGTCGAAAGAATGAATCGGACCCTAAAAGAAACTTTAACTAAATTGGTTATGGAGACTGGCGGGGACTGGGTGACTCTCCTTCCCTTCGCCCTTTTTCGCGTGCGTAATACTCCTTATCAGCTCAATTTGACCCCATTTGAAATTCTGTATGGGCGCCACCCTCCCGTATGTCCAAAATTTGAAGGGAAAAAGTTTCCACTTCCCACCTTGGGACAATTCCAGGAGGCTTTGATGGCTTTGGGCAAAGTACACTCTCGAGTCTGGAAACTACTCCGAGAGGTACATGAGGGTCAAGGTGAGGGAATTAGCCCCTCACATAACATTGGCCCCGGGGACTGGGTGTGGGTCAAAAGGCACCACGCCAGGGCACTGGAACCCAGATGGAAAGGTCCTTATGTTGTTCTTCTTACCACCCCAACTGCCTTGAAGGTCGACGGTATCGGGCCCTGGGTGCATTGCAATCACGTACGCCCAGCTACTTCAGCCGAACAAGAAGACGCGAAAAGACAATGGGAAGCGTCTCTACACCCGTCCAACCCTTTAAAATTGAAGATCCAGCGCCGGCCGCAGGACCGACGAGACTCATCTGGACCGTCATCTGGATGACTGTGTTGCTTTGTCCTGTGACTGCCAGTGTGAACCCCCACCAACCTGTTAAGATCACCTGGACGCTCTGGAATGGACTGACTCGAGAGGTACTCAATTTGACCACCGGAATTCACCCCCCTAATACGTGGTGGCCGGATCTGTATTTCAACCTCAAAGACCTTATAAAGACTACTTGGACAGAGGCCCAGACCAGAAACTTTGGATTCTGGGCATGTCCCGGACACCTGAAGAGACATAATTGGGAGACTTGTGGGGGGCTGCAACATTATTTCTGTTGGTCCTGGAGCTGTGTGACCTCCAATGATGGGAGATGGAAATGGGAGGTCGGGAACCGGGACTTAGTCAATTTCTCGTTTGTCCAGCCCTATCGCGGGCCCTGGAACCAAGATTACCAAAACCTGTTCGGAGATTATGTCGGGCGGCAATGGGAACAGCACTGGAGCCCAATTGCTCAGGTGAAAGTAATGTTCAACCAGGAAGCGGCTAAACTGGAGAGGTCTTGGGTTTCCGGGCTATCATGGGGCCTCCAACTCTACGCTGAGTGGTTTGAAGCAAAGCCTGGGGGAATTCTGTTTATTAGTCAGACAATAGAACCGATATTAGTACACAGTATCGGACCTAATAAGGTAGAGAAATTAGGTGCTGTGACCCTATCAACCACACCCCAACCAACTTCGTTGACTTTAACTAAACCTAACAAGGATGAAGCTCTTGCTGAGACAGACCCGTTGTGGAAATTAGTCCAGGCTGCATACACCGCCTTAAACCAGACTCATCCTGAGGCAACTAGATCCTGTTGGTTATGTTACAACGTAGCTCCCCCATACTATGAAGCCATAGGCCTCAGTGCTTCTTACAGCTTGGTCAACGCCTCAGATCCCTCCCAGTGTCAATGGGGAGACCGTAAGGTAGGACTCACGATGAGGCAGGTATGGGGAAAGGGGCTATGTATAGGCACAGTGCCGTCAGATAAAACCTCCCTATGTGTCAATGTCACAAGATCTGTAAACGGGCCTCTGGCTAGCTGGATGATTCCCCAGATGGGAGGATGGTGGGTATGTTCCAGAACCGGGTTGACCCCTTGTGTACATGAGTCAATTTTTGATCCCAAAGAAGAATTTTGTGTCATGGTAGCAGTAGTACCTAAAATAATATACAGGTCGGAAGAAACTGTGTACGACTATTGGGCCCATAGGTCAACCCTCAATCAGCAAGAAAGAGCATATAGAATTAAAAGAGAACCCCTTACTGCAATTACTATAGCCACTATGTTTGGCTTAGGGATAGCCGGAGCTGGAACTGGAATTACAGCTTTGTCTATGCAAAGTCAAGGATTTAACTCTTTAAGGGCAGCGATAGATGAAGATATCACCCGACTAGAACAGTCTATAAGTCATTTAGAGTCTTCTTTAACTTCCTTGTCTGAAGTAGTTTTGCAAAATAGAAGAGGGCTAGATTTGCTATTTCTACAACAGGGGGGACTTTGTGCCGCCCTGGGAGAGGAATGTTGTTTTTACGCAGACCATACGGGTATAGTTAGAGAATCTATGGCCAAAGTGAGAGAGGGGCTAGCCCAGCGTAAACGAGAGAGGGAGGCCCAACAAGGATGGTTTGAGTCTTGGTTTCAACAATCCCCTTGGCTGACTACTTTAATCTCAACCTTACTAGGACCCTTGATAATCCTTCTAATAATGCTCACGTTCGGTCCCTGTATCATCAACAGACTTGTAGCCTTTGTAAAAGAACGTATTAACACAGTGCAGTTGTTTGTGCTACGGCAACAATATCAAACTATATCACCGGGAACAGAGGAAGATTCCTCTGTATGATCAAAGAACAGGGGGGAATGTTAGGTTATCGGAAGACTTAGTGAGGTGTGTAACTACATCAGGGACCTGGGACAGTAGCTCCTGCGCTAAACATTCCATACCAAATAAGAAAAATCTATAGGGAAGCAGCATCAGGGGAATGTATGAGCTCAGCTTCGCATGTAACCAATCAGGTAGTGCCAACTATGCCTGTTGCTGGACTAAGGGACAAACTGTATATAAACCGCCATACCTCTTTGTTCGGGGTCCAGCCGCATTCTGCTGTGTCGGAGAGGCTAGGACCCTGGCGCGCCAGAAATAAACTCCCTTTATGCCTTTTGCATTACTTTGGTGGACTTGTTCATTCGGTCGGGTAGGGGACACGGACAAGGAGCATAACAAATAGTATCCACTTAATTGTCCTAATTTTTTGTTACACAAGATTCTCATTTTACTCTGCTGCAATAAGTTGCATTTACTATTCCTTGTGAAATTTGCAGCATGCTTTCTTTTAGCTTCTTATTTTTTTCTGCAAAAAATATTCATAAGCAAATTAAAATGTCACATCACTGTGCAACAAAATAATTAGAACTGAGTTAGTTCATTGATGCTGAGAAGATAACACAAGCAGTTTGAATCTTGTTGCTGGGCTTATGAAACCAAGCCCTATCAAGTGACTTTGTTAAGCGTTTCCCTCTTGCCTACAACATGGGCTTCCTTTGTGGCTCAGACGGTAAAGAATCTGCCTACAATGCAGGAGACCTGGGTTCCATCCCTGGGTTGGGGAGAGCCCCTGGAGAGTGGAATGGCAACCCACTCCAGTATTCTTGTCTGGAGAGTTCCATGGACAGAGGTGGGTTCTTGCTTGGAGAACACTATGGACAGAGGTGGGCTGCAGTTCTTGGGTCCCAGAGTCAGACACGCCTGAGGGACCATCATTCTCACTTTGCTTGCCTGTGACACAGATTGTAGCACACAAGACAGTGCTCTGTGGATCTCAACGGCCTCCATCACGAAGAGGCATTTTCCTTTCCTCCCAAAGAGGAGTCTGCACGTCATCAGCGCAACGTGGGTCTATGACGCTCCTCGGCAGGGATTGAGAGGGGGATGATGAGCTGAGATTGTGTGCCTTTGAAGACCTCTGCCGTGCATTCTGCCTCCCATCCTCACTCATGCTGGCCTCTCCAGCCTTATGGATGTTTCTTTTTTTAATTTTTATTTATTTAGTTGGCTATGCCAGGTCTTAATTGTGGCACACAGGATCTCTGACCCTCGTTGCGGCATGTGGATCCTTAGTTGTGGCCTGTGGGATCTATTTCCCTGACCAGGGATTGAACCCAGGCCCCTGCACTTGGAGCACTGAGTCTTAACCACTGGACCACCAGGGAAGTCCCCTATGGATGAGTTTCCTGATATAGGAAACTTTTCAATGCACCTGAGTATGGCCCCAGACCCAGCACTGCACTGGCCTAAGGGTGTAAGCACAAGAGTGATTTGGGCTCCAAGGTGAGGCGTTAAGGGGACTACAGCTACTCCATTGGGAGCAACACTCACGTCACAGACAGAGATCCTGAGGCTTAAACAGGTACAGTGACTTGTCTGAGGCCACAGGGAATACGGGCAGGACCAGGGTTGAGGGGCAAGTTCTACTGATGAATGGTTTGCCCGCCTTCCCACAGTACAGGAAACTTCGAATTTATTGCGGTCGCTTCCTTTCCTTCAATACCCTTTCTTACTTTTACTCCGAAACAAGCCTGCCTAAGTGCAAACCCTGGGGGTCATTCCATTGCGGGTACTCCCTTCTGGGATCGAGGCCATCACATTTCTGTTCCACAGTCTTTAACTTTCTTTCTGGTTCCAGCTGAGATTGGAACCTCCCCCTTCCCCACCCCAACCTCCAATTCCGGCCCTCGAGCTGCAGACTGCGTCACTTTTTCCTTGCATTTTACCTTAATTTTAATTTTTTTCCTTTGAATATTTTATTTCTATTCATTATTGGAATTTCCTGCTTTACAATGTTATGTTAATTGCAGTACACCACTGTGCATTCACTGTGAATCAGCTGTATGTATGCGTATATTCCCTCTTCCTTGGATTTCCTTCCCATTTAGGTCACCACAGACCACTGAGTAGAGTCCCCTGTGCTGCACAGTAGGCTCTCATTAGTTACCTGTTTGTACATAATAGTGTCTATGTGTCAACTCCAATCTCCCAGTGCATCCCACACGCCTCCCCTTCCCCCTTGGCATCCGTACATTTGTTCTCCACATCTGTATCTCTATTTCTGTTTTGCAAATAAGTTCCCCTATACCATTGTTCTAGATTCCACATATATATTAATACACGATACTTGTTTTTCTCTTTCTGACTTATTTCACTCTGTATGACAGACTCTAGGTCCATCCATGTCTCTACAAACGGCACAATTTCATTCCTTTTTATGGCTAATATTTCATTGTATGTATGTGCTGGAGAAGACTCTTGAGAGTCGCTTTGGACTTCAAGGAGATCAAACCAGTCAGTCCTAAAGGAAATCAGTCCTGAATATTCATTGGAAGGACAGATGCTGAAGCTGAAACGCCAATAGTTTGGCCACCTGATGCAAAGAACCAACTCACTGGAAAAGACCCTGATGCTGGGAAAGACTGAAGGCAGGAGGAGAAGGGGCCAACAGAGGATGAGATGGTTGGATGGCATCACTGACTCTATGGACATGAATTTGAGCAATCCCTGGGAGACGGTGAAGGACAGGGAAGCCTGGCGTGCTGCAGTCCACGGGGTCCCATGCAAAGAGTGGGACACGACTTAGTGACTGAACAACATTATATGGACCACATTTTCTTTATCCATTCCTCTGCTGATGGACATACAGATGGCATACATGAAAAGATGCTCAACATCACCAATTATTAGAGAAATGGAAATCAAAACCACCTGCTCTCTTAGCATCGCTACACAGATGTCTCAAGATGTCCAGCACAAGACTCTGATTGCCCATTCCCTACGAGTGGTTCCTCCCTGTGCTCAGCCTCTTCCATCACATAAAGGGCATCACAGTTCCTTCACTGCCTAAGGGAAGAATCAAGGAGACCTCCCTCACTCATCTTTCTTTCATCCCCCACATTGGTGGACCCCAAAGGCACCCTGGAAATCCATTCCCAGATTGTCGCCTCCAAGAGCTACCCCAGTCTAAGGCTCTTCCTAAGTTGCTGGATCTACTACAATAACTCTTAGCTTGATCCTATAAAGGATTGAGTGTATCCTAAAAACCCATTCTTTCCTTAACTGCTAGATGGCCCATTCAGAGTATGAACAAGAAAATGCCACTTTCTAGCTTCAACGCCCGTGATGGCCGCTGGCTGTCTCTAGAATGAAATCCAGGCTCCTTTTGGCTGTAAAGCACTTCCCAGTCTTTTCCAGGTCTGTCACCTCTCAGGAGAACAAGAGCTCTTTAGGCGGGGACTATTCTGTCCTGTCTGCCACTGAGCCCATGTGTCCAGCACACAGTGGGAACTTAGTAACTGTTGACTGACTGTCTAACTGGTTCTACTCCTGCCTTCCTTGTCTGACAGCTGGACCCCAGATCCATCACTGACCTTGGGATTCCAGTGCTCACATCAAAGGCTGATGGTGGTGCAGTGATTTCTGTGATGAAGACACTCATTTGAAAATATCAATTCAAGGTATATCTGTTATGATACCTTCCAAGGAGCTATCACGTGGTAAAGTCTGGAATTTGTTGGGAAGAGTGGATTCTTCTCCTTCACGCCATCGCTCATTTTCATCTGAAAGCTCTGTTGTCCTCTGATTGGGGTCCTTTGAGCTTTGAAGACCACATACTGTGTTTTGTCCAGAGGTCAGGCTGTAGCTCTTGAAGAGACCCCTACTTCCACCCCCGCCCCGTGTAGATTACTTTAAGGTGAAACGAGTCTGGGAATGAAGAATGCTCTTCACGGTAGGAAGCCACTAACATTTCTGCATTTGAGAAGAAGAGTAAGCGTCAAACCATTAAAAGGCTCCTGGCTAATGAAACGGAAGGAAAAAGAGCTTTGAGAGCTGCATTCTCTACACTCATAAATACCAAGCAGTGTTCCTAGGTGACCAGAGAAAATGCCTGGGGGACCCAGACACCTTTTTGGGGCATAGTGGGTTCAGCAGGGAGGGAAGGGTTCTGTGCCATTTTCCCCTTCCCCTAAAGGGCAGGCTCCGGGGTTGCAAACTTTTGGGGAACGGTCCTTTAGCCCAGCCTTCTGATCTGCCCCTTGGGTTCTTGTCCACAGGGCTCCGCACACCCAGACTGGCTGCATTCTGATGTTGGTCAGGGACTGTCCTGGGCAGAAGGGAAACATCTTTGATGAGGCAGGAACTCCTTCAAATCCTTAGTGAGAAGGGATTTTCTGAAAGCTGCTTAGATGCTGGGATTCAGCCAGGGGTAAAACGGGGAGCTCACAGTCTTAATGAGTGAGACCTGACTTAAGTCCTTAATAAGTGAAGGACTACAGGCATCTGATGAGTGCTGCATTAGAGCAAAGCTCAAATGGTAGGGACACAGAGGATGGAGAGATCAACACGGAGGGCAGGGAAAGGAATCAGACAAGGGGCCCTGGTGAGCAGACAGCCTGGGTGAGGGCCTGGGGCTGTGAAGTGTCTTGGGGAGCTGCAGACAGATCTGTCTGGCTGGAGCATCAGGTTTAGAAGCAAAGTTGACCCTGGAAGGTCAGTGCTGGGTTGGTCAGTGCAGGATTGGGTCTGCATTTTAGAAAAGATCACTCTGGCCCCAAGGTGAAAAGCAGATTGGAGAGGAAATGAGGGATCAGAAGATACGTGCATCCCCAGTGTTCACTGCAGCACTATTTACAAAAGCTAAGACAGGGAAGTGACCTAAATGTCCATCAGCAGGGGAATGGATGAAGAAGATGTGGTGTGTATATATATACACACACACAATGGAATACTACTCAGCCATGAAAGGATGAAATAAAGCCATTTGCAGCAACATGGATGGACCGAGAGATTATCATACTGAGTGAATTATGTCAGACAGAGACAAAAACCACATGATACCACTTACATCTGGGCTTCTCAGGTGGCTGAGTGGTAAAGAATCTATCTGCCAATGTAGGAGACACAGGTTCGATCCCTGGGTCGGGGAGTTTCCCTGGAGGAGGAAATGGCAACTCACTTCAGTGTTCTTGCCTGGAAAATCCTGAAAACAGAGGAGCCTGGTGGGCTACAGTCCATGGGGTCGCAAAGAATCGGATGCGCCTGAGCACACACGCACCACTTACAGGTGGAATCTAAAAAGAAAATACAAGCGAACGTATTTGAAAACAAATCTACGGTTACCAAAGGGGAAATGTGGGGGAGGGATAAGTTGAGAGTTTGGGATTTACATATACACACTATATAAAACAGATAATTAACAAGGACCTACTGTATAGTACAGGGAACTATACTCAATATTCTGTAATAACCTACATGGGAAAAGAATGTGAAAAAGAGTAGACGTATGTATGTGTATAACTGAACCGCATTGCTCTACACCTGAATCTAACACAGCCGTGTAAATCAACTATACCCCCAATATAAAAGACAAAACTAAGTTAAAAAAGAAGGCTGATGGTCTAACCCGGCCAAGGCTGCAGTGGGGTACAGGAGTGGATGACAGAGGTATCAAGCATTTAGGATCAGCAGGTGGTGGGGGGTTGGTTATAGGAAGAGCTGAGAATAATTTTCGTGAACATGGCACATAGCTTGCTCCATATAGATGGGGACAGGGGTTGTGCTTAGAGGATCAGATTTCGGGAGAAGAGAGAGTTCGGTTTTGGGCATATGAGTTTGAAGTGTCTGCAGGTCACCTGAGGATGCTCTGAAGGTAGGATGCTCTAGTTTGGGGTTCAAAAACATTATCCCATCAGACATAGGTTCAGACCTGGAGAACATCAACTTCGGAGCAGAAATGGAAGCCAATAATGGATGAGATTGCCCAGGGAGATTACAAATATGGACACTGGGCTGGATCAATCAACAGGGTTTGCATGTTACATTTCTCACATCCAGTGCCCTGATGGCATGGAGAGGCAGCTGAATCCTTGGTAACCAGGTGAGAAACGGTTTCACGCCGAGGGTCAGTCGTGGGCCTGCATGTAAGCCTCGCTGTGATGTTTAGGACACCGGGGAAGCAGGGTCACAGCTTCTCGGTAGAGGAATGAGGATTTGAGTTCAGGGTATTCAGTCTGAGTGGGTGAGAGGGGAATGAATATCTAAATGAGGAGACCCTGGTGGCTAAACCTTGGGCCCGTGGGGCCCAGATCATTTGAAACAAATCATTGAAATCAAAGGAGACAAGCTCCCCTTGCCACATAGCTGAGCTCTTGCTTCTTTCCGAGGTTGGAGCTGCACTGGTTTTGTCTGGAGTGGAGAACGAGGCAAGTTGGTAAATCCTCAGAAGGAGGCACTGATAAGCTATTGATATTCTCAGCCTAAGGAGCCAGCAGCATGTCAACAGTCAGTAGCTTTTCCCACCAGTTTAATCATCGCCATCTGCTCCATCTCACATGCCCTTACTCTTCAGTGCTAAGTGTGATGGGTCCTGAAAAGAGACACGTGGAATGTTGCTCTTTCCTTCTGAGTGGAGTGTTTCATTACTATTTCTGTCACCAAAGACAAATCCTACTGAGTTCAGGACTAAAAGAAGTGCCATTGTTGATTGCAGGATGAGCGTGGGCAGAGGAAGGCTTGAGCTTCCTTGTGACAACGGCCCTCGGAGGAGAAGAGGGCAGGGGATGTCCCTGTAGACAGTGACCAGGAGGCAAGGTGCTGGGACTTCATGCCAAAAAGTTGCCTGGGCAAGTAAGGGGCAAAGCAAGGTCAGGCACTGTTCAGCTGCTAAGAGGATCATGGTCAACTCCAACTCCAACTGGTAAGTAAAGCAATGCCACTGGTCCATGTTACTGAGACTCCTGGCCGGCATCAGGCATGACTGGATACAACGCTCAGGTGTACCAGACTTGTCTCTCATCTCGTTCTTCTTCCCTTTGTGTGATGCTGCTGTTGAGATGGGGAGAGATGGAGGCAGCCCCAACACAATGATATGGAAGGGGATAAGAATGGGGGAGGTGTTTCCCCAAAGAAGTGGGTCCCTGGATGAGCTGAAAGAGTAAAAGTCAAACAAGTGGGAGTCTTGCAATGAGATCCGGAAGGGTCTGGAAGCAGAAAGCTTTGAGTCGAATCGTAATTCTGGCCATCACTGCATTCACAAGAGGACCCTAATGTCATGAGGTGGGGAGCTTATTGGGGGCAGGTGGGACCTGTGGGGTGCAGCCAAGTTATTGGGCTTCAGTTGGGAGATTGGTTTTAGATGTGTCTGGGATAGATGGGTTTTAGATGGGTCTGGCGGAGAAGGCGATGGCACCCTACTTCAGCACTCTTGCCTGGAAAATCCCTGGATGGAGGAGCCTGGTGGGCTGCAGTCCATGGGGTCGCACAGAGTCAGACACGACTGAGCGACTTCACTTTCACTTTTCACTTTCATGCATTGGAGAAGGCAATGGCAAGCCACTCCAGTGTTCTTGCCTGGAGAATCCCAGGGACAGGGGAGCCTGATGGGCTGCCGTCTATGGGGTCGCACAGAGTTGGACAGGACGGAAGCGACTTAGCAGCAGCAGCAGCAGATGGGTCTGGGATAGCAGGAAGGCTGCCTGCATATTTCCAGTGGGTGGGAGGAGGTCTCTGAGATTTGTGGTTGATACCAAAAGCGTCTTTTCAAACACAGGCAGGGATTTGAGTGGGATCTGAAATGACGATATCCTCTGTGTGTCATGTAATGGACTGTTGCTAACTATATCAACATGTACTGCAGGACAAGCCGTTGCAGTCACCGAGGATTGTGAATGTTATTTGTTACATGTGCAACCCAACTATGAGGGACTTTCAAATAACTGAATAGGAAAATAGATCAATAGTTAATTCAAACATTAAAAGAGTCGAAGTTTTGTTTATTTTTATTTAGTTTTTAGTGCAGTTCAGTCTCTCAGTCGTGTCCAACTCTTTGCGACCCCATGGACTGCAGCATGCCAGGCCTCCCTGTCCATTACCAACTCCCGGAGCTTGCTCAAACTCATGTCCATTGAGTCGGTGATGCCATCCAACCATCTCATCCTCTATTGTCCCCTTCTCCTCCTGCCTTCAATCTTTTCCAGCATCGGGGTCTTTTCCAGTAAGTCAGTTCTTCACATCAGGTGGCCAAAGTATTGGAGTTTCAGCTTCAGCATCAGTACTTCCAATGAATATTCCAGACTGATTTCCTTTAGAATGGACTGGTTTGATCTCCTTGCTGTCCAAGGGACTCTCAAGAGTCTTCTCCAGCACCACAGTTCAAAAGCATCAAAGAGGGTCCTTAGTTTTTAGGATATATTTATTAAAAATATATTATTTTAAAGCCTACAAAAGTTAATAACAATTTAAATAGTAATGTAAGGAAAAATGGGCTTCCCTGGTGGCTCAGATGGTAAGGAATCTGCCTGCAATGCAGGAGGCCTGGGTTCGATCCCTGGGTCAGGAAGATCCCCTGGAAAGGGGAATGGCTACTCGTTCCAGTATTCTTGCCTGGAGAATCTCATGGACAGGGGAGCTTGGCAGGCTACAGTCCATGGGGGTTGCAAAGAGTCAGACACGACTGAGCGACTAATACACATAAGGAAAGATCATAGAAATTGATGCATATCATAATTCTAGTCTTTCCTGGGGTGTTTAGTATATTGCTGGATCATTAGATGAACTTAAGCTTGGCTGAGCCCTGCTAGGACCCTAGATTTCAGGTTGGGTTCAGGTCTGCGGAAGATGGGGACGTGGAGCAGACCTGAAGCCACTGGCTATGCAGGGCGAGTTCTCACGCAAGTAGAAGCAGCCTCCAGGCCAGTCCAAACCAACGCAAGCCACCCAAGCACGAGTACAGCCTCTGCACCTTAAGTCTGCTGATGTCTGATTGGCCAAAGAAGATCACATGGGCGGGCTCAGCCAGCTGGGCGGGGCTCTAAAGGGAGGGTCTGCAAAGTCACACGGCAAGGCGTGGGCAAGGAAGGAATAAAAATGTCTTCTCAATGAGAAGGGAAGACACTGTACAGGTGTTCTGTGGATGGTCACTATGTATTAGAAAGAAGACACTTGGGTCCCAACTTGTGTTAACAGCGCCATCAACAGCACTCCATTCTGGTAGAACTAGATAACAATTAACTAGCTTCCTAATGGCTTTAGTGTGTGTGTGTGTGTGTGTGTGTGTGTGCGCGCGTGCACGTGCGTGCATGCGTGCGTGTGTGTGCAAGTAATTATTTACCTGCAATGTACACTGTCAATCTCGTAACAATTTGGTTACTATTAATAAATTAGTAGTAGGAGGTGATTACAATGAATGTTTATGGACTTTGAGATTTAGTTTTGGATCCCAGAAGTTCATTCTACATGGTGCTGTTTGGATTTGACCTCTTTTAGCTGAATGTATTGTTTTCACTCTTGACCTTTCAGCATGTGGTTAGATGTATACTGTGCGCCTCTCCTATTTCTTTCTCTGTCTGTTTATATATGTGAGTGTGCATGGGTGCCTTCACGTGTGCTCAGTCGTGCCTGACTCTTTGCAGCCCCATGGCTTGTAGCCTGCTAGGCTCCTCTGTCCATGGAATTTTCCAGGCAGGAGTACTGGAGTGGGTTGCTATTTCCTCCTCCAGGGGATCTTCCTGACCCAGGGATCGAACGCTTGTCTCCTGCATTGGCAGGCAGATTCTTTACCACTTAGCCACCTGGAAAGCCGTATATATTCTGCTCAAAACCTCATGGCAACTCCTTTCCTTCCTGTCCATGCCCCTCTTCCTGGTCACCCACAGCCAGGCTCTGATGCCTCCACAATCAGCTCCCTGCCCAGACCTCTGCCCCGCCTTGCCTCTGGACATACCCCCTGGAGAGGCCGCAGCCCCTCAGCCCCCTCCCGCCTGAGCCCCATCCTCCCCCGTGCTTGCTGCCCTGGTGTCTGGTGCTGCAGTACACCAAGCCATCACGGCGGGCCTCTGAGTCATTCCCGCATTTGATGAACACATCCAGGTGTGACAGTTCTGCCTCCCGCCCTCACACTTCTCCGCTCCTCTAATCATCATGGGTGTCTCTCTCCTGAGCTTTCCTCGTGGTTGCTTTCCCCTCCTCCTGCCCACAGCACATTCAAGCCCGCACATCCCGTGGCATCAGGCCTGGCTGTAGCTCTGAGATGCGTTCTCTGTCCCAGTCACAGAGTCATCAACGAGACCGCCTGCCTCCCAGGGCTCTAATTTAAAGTGCATAGTACGGGCCTCCACCACACACGCACAGAATCAGAATTCCTGTTCTGGGGCCTAGGAATCTGCATTATAAGGCACTCCTCAAGTGATTATTAGGTTCCCGAGTTTGGGATCTAGTGCTATAGAACAAAGTCAAGATTCCCTCCTGGCATGTATAAGAAAGGCCCTATCCTGAGCTTCAGTCTCTTCAGCTGCAAATTAGAACCCAGAATTTGCTTAGAAATCTTGGGATTATTGGGACTTTCCTGGTGGCTCAGATGGTAAAGAATCTGCCTGCAATGCCGGAGACCTGGGTTTGATCCCTGGGTTGGGAAGATCCCCTGGAGAAGGGAAAGGCAATTCACCCCAGTATTCTTGCCTGGAGAATTCCATGGACACTGGTGGATGTGAGAGCTGGACCATGAAGAAGGCCGAGCGACGAAGAATTGATGCTTTTGAACTGTGGTGCTGGAGAAGACTCTTGAGAATCCCTTGGTCTGCAAGGAGATTAAACCAGTCAATCCTGAAGGAAATCAGCCCTGAATATTCTTTGAAAGGACTGATGCTGAAACTCCAATATTTTGGCCACTTGATGTGAAGAGCCAACCCACTGGAAAAGACCCTGATGCTGGGAAAGATTGAAGGAAAAAAAGAGAAGGGGGCGACAGAGGATGAGATGACTGGATGGCATCACCGACTCAATGGACACGAATTTTAGCAAACTCCAGGAGAAAGCGAAGGACAGAGGAGACTGGTGTGCTGCAGTTCATGGGGTTGCAGAGAGCCAGACACGACTTAGCGACTGAACTGCGACCTGGGATCATGGAGTTTTGGGACATGATCATGAGATCATGTATGTGAAATGCAGTGCACAGTCTGGCCCTCGGGAGATAAAGAGCATGTCAGCACCTCTGGTTCTGCTGTTGCTCTTCGTGGCACCAGAGCCTGGGCCCACGGACCAGGCCCACTTGGCCTGCTGGTGTCATCCGGCCTGCCTGCTGCTTCTAGGAACCTGCCCCGTGAGCTGTTTTCACTTCTACCCAGGCTCTCCCAGCCCTGGGCCTCCCTTCTCCTTGAGCACCTGACTCTTGGTGGGGAAGGCATTTCACTCTGACTCGGTTCCAACTTTCCAGGCTCGTGTGGGGTTCCTAGCGCAGAGCTGTGCAACTCAGCATTCAGAATGAACTGATGATTCACTGGGCGTAGATTCTTCTTCTTCGCGCCTGGCTGAGGCCCCTCTGTGGTCTTCTCTGCTCTTCTCTGGGCTCCAGCAGACTGATCTCTAAGGATCACGTGGCCACATTGCTTTGCACACTGGCTTTCAGTTGGGTGTCTCTGTTAGCTTCTTCAGGCACCCGGAACACGCCCCAGCATCTGGTTTAGACAATGGAAATTCTTTTCTCACAGTTCTGGAGGTGGCAGACTCTGAGATGAAGCTGTTGGCTGGGTGGGTTCCTCCTGAGGCCTCTCCTTGACCAGCAGAGACCGCCTTCTTCTCCGCCTGTCTTCATACGATCCATCCCCCGTGCCCCCACCTGTGTGTCTGCGCTCCAATTTCTTCTCGTAAACCACCAGTCACATTGGATGAGGGCCCACCCTAACTACCCCATTTCACCTTAATTACCTCTTTAGGGGCCCTATCTTCAAATGCAGTCACATTATGAAGTGCTGTTAGGACTTAAACATTTGAATTTTGGAAGGCGCAACCCAGTCCCTAAGAGCAGCCAGCAGGAGGCACGGTTGGAGATGAGAGGGCGGCGGCGAAGTGAGGACCATTTGCTCCACCTCCCTCCTGCCCTAGCATCTCTCCCCAAAGTGCTTCCTCCTGGTAACATCGCTCCCCCACTGGCAGGGTTGGCACCTGCTCCCCTGGCATGGGCCTCTGGGCACGTTGGTGTCCTTTGTTGGTCCTCTCCAGCCTGCCACCCCCTGGGACTCTCCCTTCATTAGAGCCTCTCCATCTGAACCACCTGAGATAGATTCTGTTCCCTGCTGGGGAGCTGGTGGGTACGCTTTGTTCATTCATGGTTAGTTCAGCCCTGGTGGTCTTCGACTCGCTTGTCCCAGCCACCCAGTCATATTGCCTTTACCCAGTGGAGAGGGGTCAGAATCCATGCTGATGGAACAGCGCTGTTGTTCAGTTGCTAAGCCATGTCTGACTCTTTGCCACCTCGTGGACTGGAGCACACCAGGCTCCTCTATCCTTCTTTATCACCTAAAGTTTGATAAATTCATGTCCCTTGAGTTGGTGATGCTAACCCAGCCATCTCATTCTCTGCTGTTCCCTTCTCCTTTTGCCTTCAATCTTTCCCAACATCAGGGTCTTTTCCAATGAGTCAGCTCTTTGCATCAGGTGGCCAAATTATTGGAGCTTCAGCTTCAGCATCAGTCCTTCCAATGACTATTCAGGACTGATTTCCTTTAGGGTTGAGTGGTTTGATCTCTTTGCAATTCAAGGGACTCTCAAGAGTCTTCTCCACAATTTGGAAGCATCAATTCAACGTCACTCAGCCTTCCTTATGGCCCAACTCTCACATTTGTACATGACTACTGGAGAAACCCCAAAATCTAAGATCATGACATCTGATCCCATCACTTCATGGCAGACAGACCGGGAAACAGTGGAAACAGTGACAGACTTTATTTTTTTTGGGCTCCAAAATCACTGCAGTTGGTGACTGTAGCCATGAAATTAAAAGATGCTTGCTTCTTGGAAGAAAAGCTATGACCAAGCTAGACAGCATATTGAAAAGCAGAGACATTACTTTGTTGACAAGTCTGCCTAGTTAAAGCTATGGTTTTTCCAGTAGTCATGTATGGATGTGAGAGTTGGAAAAAGCTGAGTGTCGAAGAATTGATGCTTTTGAACTGTGATGCTGGAGAAGACTTTTGAGAGTCCCTTGGACTGTAAGGAGATCAAACTAGTCATTCCTAAAGGAAATCAACCCTGAATATTCATTGGAAGGACTGATGCTGAAGCTGAAGCTCCAATACTTTGGCCACCTGATGCAAAGAACTGACTCATTGGAAAAGACCCTGATGCTGGGAAAGACTGAAGGCAGGAGGAGAAGGGGACCACAGAGGATGAGATGGTTGGATGGCATCACTGAGTCAATGGACACGAGTATGAGCAAGCTCCAGGAATTGGTGATGGACAGGGAAGCCTGGCGTGCTGCACTCCATGGGGTTGCAGAGTGAGACACAACTGAGCGACTGAACTGAGCTGAACTGCAAAAGCCATAGCTTCGACTCTACAAACCTGTGTCACCAAAGTGATGTCTCTGCTTTTTAATATGCTGTCTAGGGTTGTCAAAGCTTTTCTTCCACGGAGCAAATGTCTTTTAAATTCATGGCTGCAGTCACTGTCTGCAGTGATTTTGGAGACCAAGAAAGTAAAATCTGTCATTGCTTCCACTTTTTCCCCTTCTGTTTGCCATGAAGTGATGGACTTGGATGCCAAGTTATTAGTCTTTTGAATGTTGAATTTCAAGCCAGCTTTTTCACTTTCCTCTTTTCCCCTCTTTCACCAAGAGGCTCTTTAGTTCCTCTTCACTTCCCGCCATTTGAGTGGCATCACCTGCATATCTGCGATTGTGAAGCAACAGGACACGAGGAGAGAGGCTCCCCTCCCCCTCTGACGGTAAGGAGAGCTTCTTGGAGGAGACAACACTGCGGCTGCAGCGGGGACAGATCTGGTGAATGAAGAAGGAGGTGAGGTGGGACAGAGGTCACCGCAACAGCCAGAGCTGAGCGCTCTCAAAGCCAGGATGGCCCTCCTCAGGCTGGGTCCCTGGCATCACCATCTCCACGGTCATGCGGCTAAAGCCTTGGCACCAGCCTCAAACCTTCTCTTTCTCTCCCTTCCTACATTGGCCTGTCATTGAGTCTCCTAATATGCTTCCCCTCTCTCCATCCTCTTTTCTCCATTTCCCTGACACTTTGGTGTGACAGCTTGAGATGGGGGGAGGGTGAGGTCTTATCTGGCTGTTGTGTGGCTGGAAGAAATGTGAAAAGATGAGCTTTTTAAGAATTATTTTAATTGGAGGGAAATTGCTTTACAACATTGTGTCGGTTTCTGCCGTTCAACAACGAGCATCGGTCATAATTATGTATGTATCTCCCTTCACTCCTGAGCCTCCCTTCTCTCCCCCATCCCACCCCTCTAGATCATCACAGAGCCCCGGGCTAGGTGAGATGAACCTGTTTTTGGACATCTCCTTGATGACTTGCAGTAACCTAGGCAGTTTATCTTTTGTAGGTTTTGTTTCTTTTTAAAAGCTGTTTTGGCTACACCCCTCTGCACATGGGGATCTTAGTTCCCCAACAAGGGGTTGAACCTGTGCCCCCTGCAGGGGGTGCTCAGAGTCTTAACCACGGGACCACCAGGGAAGTCGGATAGATTTTATTTTTGACTTTCATCACATTCTTGGGAGGTAAGGTGGTACTATCCCATCAGTTGATGAAGAAGATGCGCCTCAAAGGTGCTCGTGGAGTGTGTGGGCTCTCTGCCTTGAAGATGACCTTGATCCAGACCCAGGGCCAGACCAGGACTGGTGGTGGTCTGTCTCTGGGAGGTGCCAGGGGTGAAGGGTTGCAGCGTGCCCCAGCTCAGGTGCTTAGAGACTGAGCTTGTGTTCCCCACAGCCAGCTGCAAACAGCCTTTCAGGAGATCTGGAGGGTCCTTGAAGGGAGGTTTTATTTCTCTGGGCAGCTCTAGGTGCATTTTCACCCAGTGGGCCCCAGAGAGGGGATGAGAGCAAACTTGTGTTTTGTTTTTTTTTTTGGCCTGCCTGCTGGTGAAATGGAGAATATTTTTAGCAGATTTGAAAGCTTTGGAGACAAATCCTGTTACTCAGGGCCCAGCTCATAGCAGGCACTCAATAAACCTTTGTTGAATGTTGCTGAATGTTACTCATTGGCACAAATGAGCCTCGGTGAATGCGCACATTAGGGGATTTGATGAAGATGTCAGCCATCCTGACCGTAAAAAGTAATCTTTATGATGCCATAAAGAGGAACGCGGACAATAGCTAGAATGTCATCCGTGAGCACAATAAATATTTCCCTGAAGTTCCTCTGCCCATCAGAAAACCACATTGCATGCACTTTCAAAACCAGTGGCTCGTTTCAACTTTATGTAAAATGCCGTCCTTTTTAATGGGAAATGATTGGGTTTGCAATTAACCGAAATGCACAATAATCACGTCCACCTCGACTGATTTATGGGGCATTGAGAATTGCAAGAGGGTTAGTGGGCAAGCAGGGTTTTCGGTGCCGCCAAACACATTCAGGATGCTGTTCCCGGTGTGGATTAAAAAAGAGAGCCTTGGATGATGTGGTTATTCAGTCAGCCAGCCAGTGCTTGCTGAGAGCCTGCTGTGTGCCAGGCGTGGTCCTAGGGATTTAGAGTTGAAAGGTCAGAGGTGCTACCCCCAGGGGACTCATAGCCTAGGGGTAGCCAACGGCAAGAAAATGTCACGGGGTTGTGGGGAGGTGTGCCCAGGTCACTAGGAGAGGACAGGGAGGGAACAGCAAAATGTGACTTGGACGGGTCTGGAGACATTCAGGAAAATGGAAGGGATTCTCGAGGGGTGATGCAGGGAGCTAGGCGAGGGGGCCCGGGGTCCATCCTGGACCTGGTGGAGGACTGGGAATATGGGCAGCAGCTGGAGGAACGGTGTGGGTGCTGAGGCTGGGCAGGTAGCAGGGGCCAGGGCAGGGTGTCGAGGAGTCCGCACATCACCCATACCTGCCCGAGGGGGAGATGGAGTTGTAACTCTCTAACCTGGAGACAGATCTACGCTGGGCTGCCCCGGTGGACATAGAGAATTCCTTATTTGAAACTGGGATCCGTTTCCCTGACGTTCGAAATCAATGGCCATTGTCCTGGCGTCTGCAAGATCCTGGAGTAAGCCTGCGTTTTCTTCAGGTTTTATGATGGTTATTTATAGTTTGCATTTTTATGGAGTTGACAGTTACAAAGCCTACCTCTGTAAGTATGTGATGATAAACACCCTCTAAATCTTCTCGGGGCACAATATCATAGCCTCCTTCAAACATGCCCTAAATGGCATACTTTTCCTTTCCACACAGTCCACAGTGTCAGTTTCAATCTTAATTTTTTTTTCCGTTTATAAGTGTGATCTGCTTGTCGTAGAAAATTAGGAAAACGCAGATGGCGAAAAGAAGACAAGAGACTTCCCCGGTCATCCTGGGGTTAAGACTCCGTGCTTCCAAGGCAGGGGGTGAGAGTTTGATCCCTGGCTGGGGGACTAAGATCCCGTATATTGTGTGATGTGACTTTTTTTTTTTTTTAAAAAAAAGACAATTGTAAGTAGCTTGCTGGGCACTTCTTTCAGCCAGACTTTCTCTGGATTGCCTCTTCTGCTGGTTCTGGGGCACTCAGGTTCCTCCCCGTGACTCAGTTCAGCCCACATTGTCTTCGGTCTCACATTCAGCATGAATCCCGTCTCTTTGCCTCCCTTTCACAGGCTCACGCCGAGGTCTTGGTTTTCCTGTTTGTCCTCCCCTCCCTCTCCAGTGCCCTGGGGTGGACACTCGGAAGGGACTTTGCTCTCTGGGACTGCCCTGGCTTGCGTCCTGACTGGCTGTGGGCGCTCGTCTGTGTCAGGCCTGAGGATGCTGGTGGCCTTGTGGGGCACGTAGAGGAGCTATTCTGGGAGGCTGTGGGGCTCCCCAACACCGTTTCCAGACGCTGGAGACGTGGCTCTTCTTATCCCTCTCGAGTCACCCACAAACTCAGCTCTGTCCTTTGGCTGGGGGCGGGGTGGGTGGTCCTTTCTCAGTGGGCTGCTCTCTTGGGTAAGGCACCCCCACCCCCCGCCTCCCAGCAGGTGTCGTTTGCCCCCCAGCAAGCACAAGCATCCTTAGTGGGGCGCGTGGCAGAGTGTGTGTGCAGTCTGTGTCTCCCCAGCACCTGTCATTGCCTTCCGTTGGGCTGTTGAACTCGGTGTGTGCGCTAGTATCTAGTTAGGATTTAATTAGAAGCTTTGCCTCTTTATTATTGAGATGACTTCATTCGCTTCCCTGCTATACCCTTTCATAGGTTTTATCCTTAATGCTATGTTAGATTTATAAAATAGATGAGAGCATATTCCTTCTTTTTCTCTACTTTGGAACAGTTTACATAATGGGAGAATTAGCTGTTCCACGACCATTTGGAAGAGCACGCTGTGGCAACAGTCTGGCCCCAACGCCTTTTTTGGGGAGGCAGTTTTTCGAAACTTGCTTGCTTTCTCCCATGCTTGCTGGTCATTGCAATTTTTTCTCTTTGAGACAAATTTAGTACTGTGTGTTTTCCCAGAAAATGATCTACTTCTTTGAGACTTCGAAATATACTAACATAGAGTTGTACCACCTTACTCTCTTATAGTTAAAAAAAAAAACCCTTGCATAGCTGATCTTCTTTCTTGTTAAAAAGGCAACCCTTGCATATCTGTTCTTACATTTTGTTAAGAAAACCCCCTTGCATATATGTTCTTTTGTCTTGTTTTTCATTCCTATATATTTTTTGTCATCTCTCTCTCTTTTTTTGATATTAGGATTTTCAGAGGTTTCGTTACTCAAATGCAAGTCTGTAGAACCTGGTCTTAGAATTCCTGCTCATTTCTACAGTGGTTAATTTCTCTGCGTTCTCCTTTATCATGTCTTCTCATCTACTGTCCTTGGGCTTAAAAATTCTCTAGTTGATGTTTATTTAGTATTTTTAAATAATACGAATATTTAAATCTATGACAATTCTCAGATGACAGCGTGGTCCCTTTCTTTTAGTCCTACAGCTCTCAGCCACGAAATCTTGCAAGTTTTTCCTGTAGCTGCTGCTGCTGCTAAGTCGCTTCAGTCGTGTCCGACTCTGTGCGACCCCATAGACGGCAGCCCACCAGGCTCCCCCATCCCTGGGAGTCTCTAGGCAAGAACACTGGAGTGGGTTGCCATTTCCTTCTCCAATGCATGAAAGTGAAAAGTGAAAGTGAAGTCGCTTAGTGGTGTCCAACTCTTAGCGACCCCATGGACTGCAGCCTACCAGGCTCCTCCATCCATGGGATTTTCCAGGCAAGAGTACTGGAGTGGGGTGCCATTGCCTTCTCCTTTCCTGTAGCTAGAAGAGCTCAAACCTTCTCTTCCCTATCAGCAGCTCCTCCATAGTGATTTCTGCTGCAGCAAACCCATCTGCTTGTTTTGGAGTGGCTGCTACTGCACTTGGTAGGTGACTTTGAGTGCACTTGACGTGTGTCTGCTTCCTTCATACGTTCAGTAGGCTCCTCCTGCGACGAGCATGCCTTTAACTCTCCCGGTTTCTCCTGGGACCCTTGGTGGAACTCAATTCCCATAAAATGGCACCAATTCTAGAATATCCCACTGTGAGATGGAAATGGCATCCAATTAAAGGCCAAACCTGGCCTAGAGACTTCAGCCACCTGAAGAGTGGCTGTCTACATTAGCCTGTAACACAGCCTCACCTACTGCTTGATCCAAACCGATGCTTTGAGGAGGGTCTTCCTGTAATACTGGCTGCTGACAAGAGAGCACGGGTGAAACAGCCCTCCCTGAGATGGGAAAATCCACTGGGATGTCCCATGCAGTCCACTGTAATGGAGCTAAATTGCTGATGACCCATGGCAGGGAAAATTCTGCCCAATGCACTGACTACAGATTGGGACCCTGGCCATAAGATACACTGACCCCAAATTTAGTGAAATAATCCTTTACACAGACGCATGCACTGTTGCTGATGACTTAACTATATGGTCAGGGCCCCAGACACCCCGAGCTGGATCGCTAAGGTCATACCCACGTGAAGTACTTGCCTGTACTGAGTCCCAGAGCTGGTCATGAATTTGGCCTTTGTCACCCAGGTACATGCCCACAGGAAGCAATCATAGCTAAAAGGGAGCAACCCGTCAGCAAGCGAGGCTGTCAGTCTTCTCTCCTCCAGGATCTTCACCCTGGGGTGGGGCGTGCAGTCACCCATTCCTGGCCTAAGCTGGAGACAAGAGGGTGTGGGATCCCACGGACACTGACGTGTGCTCCTAAGTCCTCAGAGGACCTCAATTTTCTGTCTGCCTGACATGGTGCTGGTGAGTGTATCCTTTGTATGAGTAAAAATGTGTTAAAACTGATGCCACCTTCTCAGACCCATCCGATTCGAGTTCCTGCCCTTTCATGACTGTGAGTTTCAGTTTGGAGTGGTTATATAATCTATCATGTGTACGTGCTAAGAAGCTTCAGTCGTGTCCGACTCTTTGCAACCCTATGGACCATAGCCCACCAGGCTCCTCCCTCCATGGGATTCTCCAGGCAAGAATACTGGAGTGTGTTGCCAAGCCCTCCTTCAGGGGATCTTCTGGACCCAGGGGTCCAACCTGTGTCTCTGATGTCTCCTGCATTGGCAGGTGGGTTCTTTACCACTAGTGCCACCTGGGACGCCCATATAATCTATCATAGCAACAACTAGTAATTACTGTCTGTTACTAGAGGCTGGGCACTCTGCTAAGAGCTTTATATATATTAACTCACTTCGGCAGATAAATACAATGATCTTTTCTTTTCTATTAATTTCTTTTTCCCCCCTCAGAAAAGGAAATAGAGGCACAGAGAAGTTAAGAATTTGTCCAAGGTCACACAGCTCTAAGTGGTGAGACCAGGATTCAAACTCAGGCGAAGCGCCTCCAGAGCCTGGGTCATTAAAATCATCTGTCTTGATGATTTGCAGGTCACTGGAGGGAAGGTTTGGGAGGTGAAAATAAAAGGAATTCTGGTTATCTTTGAAAATGGCACCCCTCGGCTCAAGATAGTTGCGTTATTTTTCTGATCCCCAAGAAGCATCTCCTCATTTCCTTTTAATCCGTATGTTTAGTTCTCGCAAAGAACAGAGCCTTCTGCCTTCCACCTTCCTCTGACTGTGCCTCAAATACACTGTATAGATCTTACGTGTGACATCATTTCTTCCAAGATTTTTGCAGCAGGTCGGCTCTGAGGCCCAAAGTTTCTGGGTTTTTGTTTGTCAGCTTGCTTTGCTGTGTGTGCCTTGGTTCCCAAGCAGGAAGTGGGGTGTGCGCGGCTGTGGTCCATCCTAGAGGCAGCCCAGCTGTGGGCTCCATCACCCGCAGTCCTTGCAGCTTGGCGCTGGCTGCCCCCAGACGCCGCAGCCCGTGAGATTTGGAAGGAGAGGGTGACTGCGGGAGGCGTGGGCTGTGACGGCTGCGCCCGAGGCCCCAGGAGCTCGAGTAGCAGGGGAAGTGGCTGCGCCACAGGCGGCCAAGCCCGTGGTGTCCTCGTTACCTGGCCATGACGCAGGCAGCGGCTGCTTGTCCGGAGTACATTCTGGAAGCTCAGCTCCGGGTCTGCTCCTCCAGCCCTGCCATCCGTTTGTCAGGACCTCATTCCCTTTTTGTGTAACTAGGTAGAGTGGCCAACGTTATTTGCAAGTTGTGAGTTTTCTTTTCTTTTTCTTAAACACAATTGGTTCAGACTGTGACCCCATGAAAAACGAGACCCTCAGATTTCTTTCCCCATTGCTGTTCTTAGGCATCCTTCATCTGGATGTATGTGAACAACTGAACTTGGCTGCGCTGGGCCCAGCCCCCCCGCCGGTGAGGCCCTTGGAGGCCTTGTCTCTGCGGGAAGCCTGCCACCGAGCAGCACACTGCCCCACTGCCAACGTCTTGTCCCCAGGCTGCAGCACAGCACGCTGGCTCCCGAGACTCAGTTGGCCTGGTCTCTGCTCCTGGGAAGGATGGCCAGAAGCCCTTCAGTGTGTCTGCCTCTCTCTGTCTCTGGGGCAACACTGGCACACCTCGCCTGGAGGTAGGGATCCCCCTTTTCCAGAGGCTGCCCTGCAGAGCCGTGATCATATGTGATATGGGTGGGACCATAGCTATAGTCTGGGTACATTTTCCCTCCGTAATTCCTTTGAGGAAGTTATCTTTTCTAATTCCCAGACCTCCCAGGGGGGTGTATGAAGTTTCATTATAGTATAGTTTCTCAAGTGGCAACTTATGATCCTCTAATAATATATAAAATTGATTTTGAGGTCTGGACCAACATCGAATATATAGAAGTTCATTATAAATAGGAAGAATAAGTAGTGTCTTGAGTATCCACTTATACGTAGGTGTATACACCCATGGACAGAAGAGCCTGGTGGGCTACAGTCCAAAGGGTTGTAAAGGGCTGGACATGACTGAAGCGAGTTAGCACACAGCACACATTAAATGATCCGAGGCAGAAGGAAATGATGTTAGGCCTGCACAAGACGCATGGGTAGCAATCGGGTCCATGAGAGAAACAGAACCAGTAGATGTGTGTGTCTATCTATTGATTTCTATCTGTAAACAGCATTCATAACGGTATCTGTATATAAATACGTATCTGTATATATATATCTCTTTATATATTTGTTGTTTAGTCGCTAAGTCGTGTCTGACTCTCTTGTGACCCTATGGACTGTGGCCCGCCAGGCTCCTCTGTCCATGGGACTCTCCAGGCAAGAATACTGGGTGGGTTGCCATGCCCTCCTCCAGGGGATCTTCCTGAGCCAGAGATTAAACCCGTGTCTCCTGCATTGCAGGCGGATTCTATACCCCTGAGCCGCTGGGAAAGCCCGTCTTTACAGATTGACTGATTTTGGAGAGCTGGTTGACAGAACTGCAGGGGTTGCCTAGGCAGTTCTCAGACCCACAGGACAGGCTGGAGCTCTCAGGCACAAGCTGAAGCTTCCGTGCACAGGCGGTGTTACTGCCAGCTCACCCTGCTCATTGCACGATGGGCCAGTGAATCCAATGGACGAGGGGCTGACGCAAGGAATAGACTATTCAGAAGCCAGCTGACCAGGGAGATGGCCGGCTAACGACGCCTCAAAATGACCACTGCTGGGATCTGGATGCCAAGTCCTTTTATGGATCGGAGATGAGGAAACAAAGTGAAGAAAAGGCCATTAATCTCGCGAATATCTCCTAGGACGGCAAGCCTCAGGCAGGGGGCTGTGTTGGTTTCTTCTTCCTGCTGTCTACAGGTGGACAGGGTTCTGAGCAAAGGCGCTTCAGTGTAACAGTCAGGCAGAGGGGCGGCAGATCTCTGAGGCAGACCTTTATGTGTGATTATACTAAGAAGAGCAATGGAAAATAAGTCAAAGAAACAGTTTCAATGTGGAGTCGGAATTGACTTCTCCCCGCAACACTAGGTTTCTTTAAGGGAAGTCTGAGCCCTGCCCTTAAGGCCTTTCAGCTGATGGATCCAGACCACTCCGATTATCCTTATTTAAAGACAGGTATCACATGGGATCACTTATACCTGGAATCTAAAAAAATATGATACAAATGGATTTATATACAGAGCCAGAGCCACAGACAGAAGCAATCTTATGGTTACCAAAGTGGAAAGGGAGGAGGGAGAAATTAGGAGCTTGGGATTAACAGATACACACTACGGTATATAAAATAGATCACCCGCAGAGACCTACTGTGCATCCCGGGAACTATATTCTGTAATAACCTATAAGGGAAAAAAAGCTGGAAAAGAATGTATTGTTTGTTGGCGAGTCACTAAGTTGTGTCTGACTCTTTGTGGCGCCATGGACTATAGCCTGCCATGGGATCTGCGTGGCAAGAATACTGAAGTGGGTTGCCATTTCCTTCTCCAGACAAGGAATATATATATATATATATCAGTTCAGTTCAGTCGCTCAGTTGTGTCCGACTCTTTGCGACCCCATGAATTGTAGCATGCCAGGCCTCCCTGTCCATCACCATCTCCCAGAGTTCACTCAAACTCATGTCCATCGAGTCAGTGATGCCATCCAGCCATCTCATCCTCTGTTGTCCCCTTCTCCTCCTGCCCCCAATCCCTCCCAGCATCAGAGTCTTTTCCAATGAGTCAACTCTTTGCGCGAGGTGGCCAAAGTACTGGAGTTTCAGCTTTAGCATCATTCCTTCCAAAGAACACCCAGGGCTAATCTCCTTCAGAATGGACTGGTTGGATCTCCTTGCAGTCCAAGGGACTCTCAAGAGTCTTCTCCAACACCACAGTTCAAAAGCATCAATTCTTTGGCGCTCAGCCTTCTTCACAGTCCAACTCTCACATCCATACATGACCACAGGAAAAACCATAGCCTTGACTAGACAGACCTTTGTTGGCAAAGTAATGTCTCTGCTTCTCAATATGCTATCTAGGTTTGTCGTAACCTTTCTTCCAAGGAGTAAGCGTCTTTTAATTTCATGGCTGCAGTCACCATCTGCAATGATTTTGGAGCCTCCCCCCTCAAAAAAAAATATATAACTTTGGTGTACACCTGAAACTAACACAACATTGTAAATCAATTATACTTCAATCAAAAAATAAAGTGAGGGAGCGGGGTTGGGGATGGGGAACACATGTACACCCATGGCTGATTCATGTCAATGGATGGCAAAAACCACCACAATATTATAAAAAGTAATTAGCCTCCAATTAAGATAAATAAATTAATTTAAATGAGAAAAAATAAAGTGGACAAAAGTTTTAAGAAAAACAACTGATGATAGACTTTAATCTCATTTCCAGAAAACCCTCACAGGGACACCTAGCTTGTGTTTGAATCCCTGGGGACTGTAGCTTGGCCAAGCTGACACATAAAACTATCAGAATACGTGTGAGTATGTACTGGGTGGCGATTAAAGCTGAATTCTTTACACTAAGCTGTAATGTGAAGAGCACAGGGGAAATCCGTGGGCCCTCCTGCCCTCTGATTGAGGGGCAGATCTGAATGCATCTGCCCCTCTCTCCTTGGTCACGCCCTCCAGTCTTTTCGGGCCTGGGGGAGCACTGGCACGCCAGTGTTACTCTACGTGTGTTGGATGTTTCGGCTTCCTCCAGGGAATGGGGAAGCCGCGTGGAGCGAGGGGAACTGACATCCAGGACACTGGCTCCCTGGATTGCGGGCAAGCCTGGAATCAGGCATCGCTCACAGCCTGGGTCTGAGAATGAGCCTCACTGTTGTCAGGGGACAAAAGGAAGAATCTGCTTCCTGGGCCTCAAGGTGGATCCTAAGATCCCAGAGAGTCACATTCTTGTAAGAGGAAGTGGGGGGTGGTCCCAGAGTGGAGACGCTTACAAGCAGGAAAAACTCCCCAGCCCTGATATATCAGGAAACAATGCCTAAGGAAGCGATTTGAGAAAGATACCAGAGGATTGCTTCTGCTTCACACAGTTGCTCATTATTCCTGCAGTTCAGCTCTCCCGGGTCCTTTTATAAAGGGAACAGATGACTCATATATTTCCCAAGCCGAAGATACTGGTAAGGAAGGAATATATGACATCATGGAGAAACAGAAATCCTCAATTGTTAATGTACATAATAGAAGAGCATCATACCAGGGATCTTCTTTAAATTATGCGTGTCTTTCTTAGGGCAATTCAATTGTTCCATGAGCGAGCCAGGTGGTCTGCGAGGAGCTGGGCTATGAAGCTAAGATGAGCCTTTAAAATGCCCAAGAGGAACAGAAGGGGACACAGAATCTCAGTGCAGTGAGAGCTCTGAGTGCCGAGGACACGTGGTGGAGCCTGGGCCTCTGCTGGTCGCTCAGTCATGTCCGACTCTGCCCATGGACTCTAGCCCGCCAGGCTCCTCTGTCCATGGGGTTTCCCAGGCAAGAGTACTGGAGTGGGCTGCCGTTTCCTTCTCCAGGGGATCTTCCCGATCCCAGGACTGAACTCACGTCTCTTGCACTGCAGGCAGACTCCACCATCTGAACCACCAGGAAAACACGCACGATGGAGTGAGGAAGTGCATAAAATGGTGAGCGCCAGCGATGCACCAGGCACTGTAGTTGGCACTGGGGATGGGGTAGCATGCAGGGTGGAGATGGAGCTGGGACCTGGGGGGGAGATTAGCATCGTAACAGATGTTTGCCGGTCACCCCAGTGTTAATCACTGGCCCTACCATGGGCATCCCACCTTAAGGTCCTGCTTCAAGCTCCGGTTCACATTTCCTGTGGAACTCCTGTTCTAGAGGGCTCATTGGTGCCCCCACTCCCACCCCTGGCCACATAGCCGAATAGGATCTTACTTGAGGAAGTGACATTCCCCAAGGGACATCATTGCATTAGAGAAATCCCTCTTAACAGTCAATTCCCCGAGACCAACAGATCAGATGGATGAAGTTTGCTTGAACCGTTCTGTTTGGTTTTAGAAGCATACCATGGTATTTTCCTTCTTTGTCCCTCCAAAGAGCCTTCTTGGCCCCTTGCATCTGAATGCTTATTAGATTTTGCTCCTCCACCCCCAGCCTCCCTAACTGTCCTATTTATAACTTTCAGCTGTTGGCAGGTCCTCAGTGTTGAGCCTTTGCGGAGACATATGCAGAACAAGATGCCTGTGGGTTGTCTGGGAACATGGGCTGGGGTGATGCAGTCACCCAGGCCAGTCTTTTCTTTCAGAATTTATAGGGAAGGCTTGGCTTTTCAGAGCCTGGGGTTGGTGATGAAACAGTCCTGTGCCTGGAACATAGTGAGGTGGGGGTGGGGGTGGGGGTGGGGCACATCCCCCTGAGGCCAGAACTGGCTAAAACCAGCTTTTGGATGCACCAATCAGTCAATAATTCTCTAGCAAAAATTAGAAATAGCGGTTTCAGTTACAAGTTGTCTTAGCTAAAACAACTTTTTTTTTTTTTTTTAAACAGAAAGTGAGATATTTGGGACAAAGTTTAAATAAGGGTTTTGGGCAGAGAGCTTTTTTCTGGACCAAAGATGCAACTGATGTTGGGTCACTTTGTGGCCTGTAAATGGATCTTCTGAGAAATGTGCCAGGGGAAGGTTGGTGGAGATGGAGATTAAAGGATGCTGGGGCTGTCTCTAGGTTTAAATCATCCTTGCTAAAACTGGCCCTGATAAGTGCGCACGTCCTTCAGTTGTGCACAGCTCTTTGTGACGCCATGGACGATAGCCCGCCAGGCTCCTCTGTCCATGGGATTTTCCAGGCAAGAATACTGGAGTGGGTTGCCATGCCCTCCTCCAAGGAATTCCTGACCCAGGAATCGAACCTGCGGTCTGCTGGGTCTCCTGCATTGGCAGGTGGGTTCTTTACTACTAGAGCCACCCAGGAAGTGTAAATAATTCCAGAGTGACCTCCAGTTTGTTCCCTGGGGTTTGGAAAGCTACACTTCCCCCAAGGCTTTACCTGCTTGCTGTCAAGGGAACAAACACCATTTTAGAACTTGCTTCCCAAAGTCTGATTGCCCTCATTCTGAGAAGCTTCTGCTGAAGACCTTTTGAACTATTTTTGTCCATTGTTCTATCCAATTCATTTGAGATCATGGATCTATTTTTGAACTCTGCTGTAGCATCATTACCCTAACTTCTCCTGGGCTATCTTGTTTAAAAGGTGCTCTCCCTGAGATTTATGCTGCCTCAGTTTTTTTCACTTCACAGAGCTTCAGATTAAAAAAAAGTCTGTTTCTAATGCTCAGTATCTTGGTCTGAGATGGGCTCGCAGGGGGAATTTTCTCCCCTAAATTTGTCTCGGGCTTTATCACGTCAAACCCATTGTAGTCCAAGTCAACAGAGCCCCAAAGGTCTGGGCTGGAGTATTGCTAACTCTCCGGCTCATGGATCGAGCCAGACAAAGCGCCTGAGGTCAAAATGTGGTATCCCCAAGCTGTGTCCAGATGTTTCTGTGTGAGCTGGAAGAGGAGGACTGCTCCCTCTTTGTCTGAGATCATGTGGAGTCCCTGCTGTGCACCAGGTAAACATTTATCACCCCCTCTTCAATATTCTTTGTTCATATGACTGCTTAAGCTTTCAATCTGGAGAGTCACGCTTTTTAATTGAAGTACAGTTGATTTATGGGTTTCTGTTAGTTTCAGGCATACAGCAAAGTGATTCCGTTTTATGTATGTATTCTTTTTCAGATTTTTTCCCTTACTGGTTAACAAAATATTAAATATAATTCCCTGTGCTAAAAGTAGGTCCTTGCTGGTTCTCTTTTTTTTTTCCCATCTGTTTCTCTCTTTTGCTGGTGTGTACTGACCCCAGAGGGTAGGGTCTGTGTTCTAGACCAGTCTTCAGGCTCCTGGCTGGTGAGGGAGGAATAGTCAGAATCGACAGGTGGTTGTTGAATGACTGAGTGAGTGTATGATGGGTGACTTTCTGTCAACTTGACTGGGCTAAGGGATGCCCAGGTTGCTGGGGAAATGGTTTCTCTGATTGTGTCTGTGACAGCATGTCCAGAAGAGAAGGGCTAGAGTCAGGGGACTGGGTAAGAAGTTAACCCTCACCAGTGCTGGTGGGCGTCTTCCTATCTGCTGAGGACCTGAATAGAACGAAAAGGTTGGAGAGGAGTGAATTTGCTCTCTGCTGGAGCCGAGATATCCAACTTCTCCTGCCTTTAGACACTGGCAGTCTTGGTTTTTCTGCCTTTGGATTCTGACCACTGGCCCTTGATTCTCAGTCCCTTGAACTTGGGCTGGATTGCACCCGGGGCTTTCCTGCTTCTCTAGCTTGCAGATAGCTTTTGGGGCTTCTCAGCATCTGTAACTAATCCCTATAATTCGAATTGTGGTGTTGGAAAAGACTCTTGAGAACCCCTTGGACTGTAAGGAGATCAAACCAGTCAATCCTAAAGGAAATCAATCCAGAATTCTTCATGGGAAGGACTGTTGCTGAGGCTGATGCTCCAATACTTTGGCTACCTGATGCAAAGAACTGGAAGAGACCCTGATGCTGGGGAAGATTGAAGGCAAAAGGAGAAGGGGGTGGCAGAGGATGAGATGGTTAGATAGCATCACTGACTCAGTGGACATGAATTTGAGCAAATACCAGGAGATAGTGGAGGACAGAGGAGCTTGGTGTGCTCCAGCCATGGGGTGGCAGAGTGGAACACGACTTAGCAACGGAATGATAACAACGAAAATCTGTATAATCTATCTCTCTCTCTGTCTTACCTGTTATCTGTCTATCATCTATCTAATCTATCTATCTCTATTATTTATACATGTATCTATTGGGCTTCCTTGGTGGCTCATGCAGTAAAGAATCTGCTCGGAATGAGGGAAAACTCGGTTTGATCCCTGGGTCGGGAAGATCCTCTGGAGAAGGAAATACTAGAAGAATACCCACTCTAGTATTCTTGCCTGGAGAATTCCATGGACAGAAGAGCCTGGGGGGCTGCACTCCATGGGGTCGTCTATTGGTTCTGCCTCTTTGGAGAATTCTGACTCGTAGGAGAGAACGAGTGATCTGTCCCCAGCCTGGGGAGCTGTGTTGTTGTGATGCTGTCTGCCTCACTTGGGATTTATCCCAAACCGGTGTGGTCGTGGGTGGGCCATCAGGAGTTGGGCCAGGCTGCAAGGTGCAGGAGGACAGAGAAGGGGGCTACCAGGGATGCACTAGGTGATGCCTGGCCTGGCTTCTCAAAGCCTCCGTTTCTTCATTTGTGGAAAGAGCTAATGAAAGATGGTTTCACCAAATTCTTGTACAGTGAATCCGCTAAAGAACTCACTGACCATCTTGTTTCTTTTTATGATATTCCTGTAAGGTAGAGAGAGACGAAAACTGTCCAGCTGGGCCCTGCAGTGATGTACATGAGGTGGTGGTGGCTGGTACCTACCAGACCTGCCCCCTTCCCAGGGCAAGTATATAGTTGTGCCTGTCTATTCTTCTGAAGTGAAACTTGCAGTTTCTATAACCTACTCACCCACTGACTAAAAAAAGCAAGGCTGTCACTGCTGCATAAGGGAAAAATAGCAAGACATATTTATAATAAAATATTTTCTGTTGAATAATGAAGTAGAAGAGTCTCAGTGAATGAGTTCAAGTTTTTAAGATGTAACATAATATGCAACTGAATAATTTTGAAACTTTAACAGTACTTGAGCATTTAAAATCAGGGCTCTTATATTCATGCACGTTGGTAGGGTTACCATGAGCACAATTTCTTTGGATGCGCACCTATTCAGGTGTGTTTACTGGCAACCAGGATCCTATGATACTGTAGGGAACGGGATTTTCCAAAATAGTGAATGGCACAATTGCTTATAAATGAGGCAAAGAATCATTTTTTTTCAAAGAGTAGTTGCATTCCTGGAAAACTATATTAAAAAAAATTCCTTGTTTTTATATCTAAAGTGGAGTCAGGTTTCAAGCTCTGATACTGTATGCAGAGTTTTCACCTCTGTGACTGTCCCTAAGTCCATTAGAGAACTGTACGGGACACGGGGTCATTCTTTACTCTGCACAACTGTCTCTGCACAGAGACGCCTGGCCTCCCTCTCTCCCGGCCACTGAATGCTATCCCTGGGGCACTGCCATCGTATGACTGTGAAAACCTCCCCACATTTCTTGCAAGTCCCCTCTTATGAGTTTCTGCCCTTGTTGAGAATATTTGCATTTATTTTGCGACTGGATATCTTTACTTCTTAATCTCTGCCGCCTACTTCACTCACCACCACCCTCCCCGCCGGAAACCACCTGTTTGTTCTCTATCTCTGAGTCTGTTTCTATTTTGTTTTGTTTTGTTTTTTAGATGCCACAGGTAAATGAAGTCATATGGCATTCATCTTCCAAATAACGAATACTCGGAACAATTTACTTTTTGGCCGCACTGGGTCTTCACTGCTTTGTAAGGGCCTTCTTCAGGTGCGGGCTTTGTCTAGTTGCAGCAAGTGGGGGCCACTCTTGGTTGCAGTGAGTGGGCTTCTCGTTGCGGTGACTTCTCCTCCTGCAGAGCTCAGGCTCTAGGGCACGCAGGCTCAGCAGTTGTGGTGCGGGGGCTCAGCTGCCCCGCAGTATGTGAAATCTTCCCAGACCAGGGATCGAACCTGTGTCCCCTGCATTGGCAGCTTCCCAGGTGGCACAATGGTAAAGACTCCACCAGGAGGCACAGGAATTGCAGGTTCCATCCCTGGGTCAGGAAGATCCCCTGGAGGAGGAAATACTGGCAACTTGCTCCATATTCTTGCCTGGAGAATCCCACGGATAGTGGAGCCTGGCCGACTGCAGTCCATGGGGTTGCATAGAGTCGGACAGGACTGAGCATGCGTGTCATTCCCCTGCCTTGGCAGGTGGATTCTTATCCACTGTGCCACCAGGGGATCCCTCAAATAATGAATACTTTATTGATAGCACTTGTATCAGTTAAAATGTTTTGGGTTGCAAGTAGAGAAAATTCGTCGAGAGCCAGGTTAAACAATAAGGAGATGCATTGGCTGATATAGTGGGGGAAAGGAAGGTATTGAATATTGCCTGCTGTGAAGAGGTGCAGTGAGTGTATTTTCTGGAGCCAGACTAGCTGGGTTTATATATTAGACCCGCAGTGGGGTGGCCCCCTGTCCAAGCATACACAACTGTATTGCCTTCAACAAGTGACCTAACTTTTCTCTGTCTCAGTTTTATCATCTGTGAAGTGGAGTAGACCCATTGAAATGTCCGACCCCACCAGGCTCCTCTGTCCACGGGATTCTCCAGGCAAGAATACTGGAGTGGGTTGCCATTTCCTTCGCCAGGGGATCTTCCAGACCCGGGGATTGAACCTGGGTCTCCCGCATTGCAGGCAGATTCTTTATTGTCTGAACAACCAACTGTAAGTTTGTGGTATTTTGTTACACAGCAATAGAAAACCAGTGCAGCTGGTTTCCTGCTAAGGTTGTTTCCTCGGGTGCTTGTAAGAGGGCTGCCAGGAGTTACTGGTGCCAGATATACACCTCTAGTGGGAGAAAAAGGGACTACTTCATTATCTGCTTTTCCTTACGGACAAAGAAAACTTCTCCAAAAGTCCCCAGAAAACTTTCTCTCATATCTCATTAACTGATGGAATTGGGTCAATGTACTTGCTCCTTAATGAACTGCTGGTGGTGGGGACTGGTGTTAACCACTGTTTGTTACACGGTGTCAAGTTTTAAAATGAGACAATTAAAAATGTACTTGAAATGGAAAAAAATTGGCAGAGAACAGAGAAGATAAAAAATTGCCCAGTACTTAAATCTCTTTGTGTGTTCCATATTCCCATTGGTGGCCCACTGTCCAAGCATGTACAGTGTATTCAAATCCCCATGAAATCTGGATCCTCGGATTGGATGGAACTTAAGACAAATGAATTACAATCCAATCTTAAAATTGGATGGGGTTTAAGGTAAGGGAGGTTGGATCACTGGCTGCCTTTGGAGATGAAGGAAGGCGGGGTGGGTGAGCGTCCAGGTTCCTGGCCTCAGTCTTGTGTATGAGGAGTTCTCAGGCGCTTATGGGATCTCCAGTGCTCAGTGGGTAGGTTGGAAATATGAATCATGAGCTTGGGAGTGAATGTCGGTGATGGACTTGGGGTCCCTTTTAAAGTGTGCAGCCCAGTGATTTTTATTATATTTACAGTCTTTCTTGATGTTCTAAATGTATATAAGGAAAATTTTAAAAGTCCTGCTTCATGCCCCCAAATGTGCGGACAGGGTGGAGGAACTAGAGCTGAGAGACACAGCTCTAAGCCTGTGGTTTTCAAAGATCCTGAGCTGAAAGGCCAGTTTTCACATGTCCAACGCTTGGTAGACCGGTATGTGGTCCCAGGGCATATGGCTCGTTGTGGCCTGAACCATGGGCACCTCTGTACGTGAGTTAAGTGATGCCCAAACAAGTCTACGCATGGATTCATCAGCCAGATCCATTGATCTCCTGCTTGGATATCGTGGCAATTTCAAATTGCCACACAAGTTCCAAAGGGCTCATTCAGGCACTGGTCTGTGAATCACATTTTAAGTAACACTAAGGCAATGGCAACCCACTCCAGTACTCTTGCCTGGAAAATCCCATGGATGGAGGAGCCTGGTGGGCTGCAGCCCATGGGGTCGCTAAGAGTCGGACACGACTGAGTGACTTCACTTTCACTTTTCACTTTCATGCATTGGAGAAGGAAATGGCACCCCACTCCAGTGGTCTTGCCTGGAGAATCCCAGGGACGGGGGAGCCTGGTGGGCTGCCGTCTATGGGGTTGCACAGAGCCGGACACGACTGAAGCGACTTAGCAGCAGTAGCAGCACACTAGAGGAAACTTCTAGAAAATTTAGTACCCCTATAGTTTTCTTCCTGGTTCTCCTTTTTTTTTTTTTTTTTTGTAACACACAGATTCTTTTCTCCTAGGTCTTAGTCACCTCTTGGGCTCAGCTATGGCCTCCGAGTTTCCCCACAAAGCCACGTTGCCATCAGAGGCAAGCCCCAAACGCTGCTGACAGGAGCTGGAACTGGAGCTGGCTGGCGGCCATGATCCCATTCATTGTCTGCAGGGCCAGGCTCTCCTGCACAACCACACAGGGTCTCAGCTCCAGTTTCCTGATCTCTGTGGATTCTCCTGGATTCACAGAGGCTCAGCAGTCTGGGGACCAGGGGAAGAGGCAGAGCTGGGAGCTTCCAGGCCCCCAGGCAATGTTTAAAGAGAGCTCAGTGGCCGAGTGTGGGGAGTTATCCGATGCAAAACCGTAATAATAGCCGAATACTGGGAAACCTTTATTGAGATGTAGCAGTCAAACCACACAGTTGTTAAGCAACCATAACGATGTCTTCAATAATCAGTTCAGCTGGTCTCTATTTAACGTAATAGCTGCCTATTAAACATAAATTAAGTACAGAGTTAAATGTCTCCAGGACACAAAAACCCCCAAATGCCTGCCAAACCCAGAATGGAGCCTCTGGCTGGAAGGGGCTGGGAGGGCGGCCGCCTGGCCTGGGTGTGCTCCGGGCTGGATGGAGCGGGAGCCCTGCGCCCTGCCCAGCTGTCTGCGCATGAAGAAGCAGCTTTCCCAGGGTCGGGATGGGGAGAGGGACCAGCTTTGCTGCGCACTTCAGTCCCTATTACGACTCATAAATCTTTCAGTTTCATAGACATTCCCGAATATGCCAGAAATACAGAAATGCTTCCAAGAGGCCCTGTGAGGCCTCGATGGCCTCGAAAATGCCAGAGTGCTTGTGAGTTCTGCCCCTTCTCCCCACTCCCCCTCCCAGCCATAGACAGGCCCTTATCCCTGGCTTGGACCGCAGTCGGAGATTTCCAGCCCCCAGCCTCCTTCCAGACCATTCGCTACCCTGCCATCGTTCAGCCATCCCTCTTCCTTCCTCCTTCCTCCTCCTCTCCCTTCCTCCCTTCTTCCCTCCCTTCCTTCCCTTCCCCCTTCATCTCCCCCTTCCTTCCTTCCCACCTCCCTCTCTTCCAGAAATACTTACTTTGCACCTACTGTGTGCTAAACACTCTGGGAGCAATACAGTGGCAGCAAAAACAGATCCCAGGGCTTCTATTTCGGTGGGGGAGGCAGCCAGTGGTCAGCCTGCTTTTTTTGGGACACAGCCTGAACTCAGACTCTTTGGACCTTCTCTCTTCTGATCTCTAAGCCCCCAGGAATAAAGGCCTCATTTATTTCCATTCTCATTTCCTACAGCTTCCTCCTTCCTCTTCCCAACAGGCCAGCCATTAAGTGCACCCAGTTATTTATGTTTCTTAGGACTCCTTCTGGGGACCGCCTACATAGAATTTACCCGGGATTATAGCTTCAAATGAGGGCTTCCCTGGTGGCTCAGACAGTAAAGAATCTGCCTGCAATGCAGGAGACCTGGGTTCGATCCCTGGGATGGGAAGACTGCCCAGAGGAGAAAATGGTAACCCACTCCAGTTTTCTTGTCTGGGAAATCCCATGGACAGAGAAGCCTGGTCCACCGGGCTGCAAAGAGTCGGACACGACTGAGCATGCAGGCATACTCAGAGATGACTGGGTATGAATCAGTGCAGAGCTCTGTTGATACAGCTGTGCCCTCTGGAACAGGAGTCCCCGCAGGCCAGCTCCTCTGCACAGCCCAGTCCCCGGATGGCTCGCTGCCTGCTGGCCCCTGCTCCTGGCCGAGTAAGGCAAGAACGGCAGTGTACAGTGACTAAGAGAAAAGGTTCAGTCCTGGCCCCTCTACTCTCTGGCTCTGTAGCACTGTGCACGCAACCACTAGGAACGTGTTTGCCCAAGTATAAATGAGGATGCGGACTGAAAAAAAAAATACACAGCCTAAAAGCTGAGAGTTATGTTTTATTTGGTGGCCACAACTGAGGACTTAAGCCTGGGACACAGCTTTCGGTAGCTGTGAGAGCCTGCTCCAAAGAGGTCAGGGAGGAACCAGGACATATAGGAATTTTTGCAACAAAGACTAGGTAGTTGGAACATGAAAAGATTCTAATTAGAGAACACCAGGCAGCTCACGTTAAGGAATTTAGCACTTTTCTATGTATGGGAATATGCCAGAGTCTGTGCTCCTGAAATCACTCCTTTGATATGCACCTCGGCTACCTGGGGCCAGTGTCCCGTGTTTTCACATCCCGAGTCTCCTCAGGACGCTCTGTCGGGGGGCTGGTGGCTGCAGTGACTGGTGACTTGGTGGGCATTCTGTTTCCATCCTGAGTCCCCTCAGGGCTCACCATGGGCATCTATAGCAGCTGATGGCTCCAGCATCCTTTGTATACTAACCTGGCAGGCAGCATTCTTCGTCCTCAGGGACAGTTCACCAGATTGCAGGGTTGTCTCGAGGAATAAAGAGTAAATGCATATGGTGGCTCAGAGGGTAAAGAATATGCCTGCGATGCAGGAGACCCGGGTTCGATCCCTGAGTCAGGAAGATCCCGTGGAGGAGAGAATGGCAACTCACTCTCAGTATTCTTGCCTGGGAAATCCCATAGACTAAGGAGCCTGGTAGGCTGCAGTCCATGGGGTCACAAAGAGTCGGATACGACTGAGGAACTAACACTTTCACTTTCAATAATTCTCCAAACCGATGCTTTCACCCTTGAAAGTGCCCATGAACCACGTGGCTGTCTTGCTGAACTATACATTCTCATTCAGCAGGTCTGGGTTGGGGGTCTGTGGTTTCATCCCTAGCCAGTTCCTTGGTCATTCAGGGCTGCTGCTTGGGAACCCCAGTCTGAGTAGCAGTGGCTCCAAGGGTGGATTCTTAGTAGCATTATTGATATTAAAACCAGTAGGCATATGAGAAAACACAGTGAAGCTTTTCATTAAAACACAATGAATTTCAGTTTGGAAAGCAAAACCCTGTAGTGTCTGCTGCCTGTCAGCTGGGCTCAGCTTGGTGGCCAGAAAGTGGCTCCCACGACCTGTCATTTATGCATCCCCAAATGTGATATTGTCTTGTCCTCTCCTCTACCCCTGGAGGAAGCAGATGGAGGGTGCTGGGTACCGGGGTGGGCGCTGGTCTTGCCCTGGGCAGTGGTGCATGGCTGCAGGGAACAGAGCCTGACCACGCCCTGCCTGTACCCAAGAGTGTGTGCACAGGAAACTTGCCCATGTACTTAATTCATCTAAATGCTGGAGAAGATATGTCTGGGGCTCTTTGTAGCACTTGCATCTTTATTTTCTTATTGCCTCTCTTCATACTACCCCCTCACCCTTATACCACAGAAACAGCTCTTGCTAAGAGCGTTCATTACCTTCTGTCACTGCAAACAATGGATATTTCTCTGTCCTCTTTCTTGACCTCTCCTCAGGGTTGAAGGATGATGATCCCTCCCTCCTTCTTGAAACACTCTCTTCCTCTGACTGTCCTGATGTTCCACTTTCCCGGTTTTGCAGGATTGCCCTTTTTTATTGGCATTAAATGTCAGAACTCCTGAAGAATTGAGTCCTAGGCTCACTCTCCTCTTCTTCTTTATTTTTGGGAGGTCTCATTCACCCCAGTTGTAAGCCTTAAGTCTGAAGTCATGTAAGTCTGGTACCACTTATCTGAGTATAGCCCAGACATTTGTAGGTTATCTCTGCAGAACTACTGAGCAATTGCCAACCCCCTCTCAGAGCTCTCAAAGGCATCTCAAGATCAGAATGTCCAAAACCACACTTGTGATCTGTCTTGCTTCAATCTGTCAATTTCCAGGTTTCCCAAATCAGTGACTGACCCCAGTTTATAGGGGGAACACCTCAATATCATCCTCAACATTCCCCTTTCTCTCGGGGTTCCTGAGTTGGGAAGATCCCCTGGAGAAGGGAAAGGCTACCCACTCCAGTATTCTTGGGCTTCCCTGATAGCTCAGTTGGTAAAGAATCTGCCTGCAATGCAGGAGACCCAAATTGATTCCTGGGTCAGGGAGATCCTCTAGAGAAGGAGTAGACCATCCACCTTAGTATTCTGGCCTGGAGAAGTCCACGGGGTTACAAAGAGTCGGACGTGACCCAGCGACTCTCACCTCTTAAGGAGTTTCTCTCAAAACCTGTCTATGACTTTTACATCTTAAGGAGTTTCTCTCAAAACCTGTCTACTTTGCTTAACCTCCCATCACTGCCACCTCTATAGGGCTGTGATTACCGTTTTGGTTTGGAGCACCACTTGCCTTTTCCTCTACTGGAGGTGATCAGGAAAGCCAAGTATCCCACAAAGGCGAAGACAAGCGATGGATTTCATCTCTGCTCTAAGAAAAGCTTCATTCAATATGGCAGAAAACCATTCTTGTGGGATGGCTTGGATCACAGACACAGGATGGCTTGGACCAAATTAGTCCAGGCTTGGTTTCCTTTTGTGGGGTAGGATTGGAGTTCGCCTTTTGCCGTCTACCAGAAAACGCTTCCTGAGGGTGTAGGCATTGTTGTCTCATGTGGGTGACTTGACTGCTAAGGATGCGTGCATGTCTGCTCAGCCCCTTCAGTTGTGTCCGACTGTTTTGTGACCCCAGGGACTGTAGCTCGCCAGGCTTCTCAGTCTGTGAGATTCTCCAGGCAAAAATACTGGAGTGGGTTGCTATTCCCTCCTCCAGGGCATCCCCCCAACACAGGTGTCAAACCAGAGTCTCCTCTATTACAGGTGGATTTTCACTGCTGAGCCACCAGGGAAGCCTGACTGCTAAGGATAGGAGGGAGAAATTATATCTGTGTGTGGGCTGATCAATTTTGCTTTCCACATTTTAAGAGCAAATTCATTCGCTCTGTATAATAGTCTGGAAACATGTTTTCTTTGTTCATCCATTTACTCATTTGGGAAGATCTATTTTGGGGAGTAATTTTTGCTTTATTGACAAGACAGTGTAATCCATAATGAGGAATTTTCCATTTTCACGCTTCTGCTGAGGACTGTGGGACGGTGAGAAGCATAGTGATGGAGACAGGCAGAGCCCGTCCTGTCCTTGACTTTGCCCCTTGCCTGAAGGGCTTCCTGGGAGCAGGTGTCACAGTCCCCAACTCCACTGAGATGAAACCTTGGTTTTTATGTTTGTTTGCTTATTTATATTAACAGCATTTTGCTGTAAATCCAGAGCCAAGGCATACTTACACATTTTTAAAAGATTATTTTATTTATTTATTTTAGGCTGTGCTGGGTCTTCGTTGTTGCTCGTGGGTTTTTCTCTAGATGTGGCGAACCGGGGTCTACTCTCTGGCTGCGGTGCCCGGGCCTCTCACTGCGCCGGCGTCTCTTGTTGCCGAGCACAGGCTCCAGGGCACGTTGGCTTCAGAAGTTCCGGTTCCCGGGCTCTAGCGCGCAGGCTCGATAGTCGTGGTGGATGGATTTAGTTGCTCCACCGCATGCGGGATCTTCCTGGACCAGGGATCCCACCTGGTCTCCTGCATCGTTAGGTGGGTTCTTTACCACTGAGCCACCAGGGAACCCCCAAAGCACACATTTGATGCCTTGGTTTTCTCTTAGTTAGCTGGAAATCATAGTCTTTGCACTCAGACTATTTGGTTTCAAATTCTAGTTAAGCCTCTTACTTCCTAGCTGTGCATTTTGGGGCACGTGACTTACCTTTTCTTTGCTGTGGTTTCTTCAAGTGTAAACTGTGGATCATAATACTGTCTCATTGTTAGTGCTGTGAGGATAAACAAGATGGTGTGTGTTGTTCAGCACTTAGCCCAAGACTTTGTTTTTGGTGGCTAACTTTTTCTTTTCTTTTTGACGTCAGTCTCTTTATTTTTCTTCAGTTTATTCTTTCTCACCATCCTTTCTTGGCATATTGTTTCTATTTATGCCTCAAACATGGGCTTTCCTGGACCTTCTGTCTTGTTTTACTCAGCACATATTCTGAGGGTGATCTAATTTAGTCTGTATCAACTCTTCTTTCCTTGGGTTTGACCCCAAGATCTGAAACTCTAGCCCAGCCCCTACACTGCAAAACCCAGACTGCATCACTAGAGACCTGCTGGCTATCTCTGCATGGATGTCTCTTGGACACTTTTCAGTCTGAGACCCTCTTTCTACCTCACCTCCTTTCCTCAACAGCAGCAACTCAGCCTTCTCCTTTCTCCTCGATTCCAACTCCTTAACATCCTGGACATTGTCTTTGAACATGTGTCAGGCTTTCTAAATAATAATGATTATATTACTATACGACTTCAATGGAGAAGGTGATGGCATCCCACTCCAGTACTCTTGCCTGGAAAATCCCGTGGATGGAGGAGCCTGGGTAGGCTGCAGTCCATGGGGTCGCTAGGAGTCGGACACGACTGAGTGACTTCACTTTCACGTTTCACTTTCATGCTTTGGAGAAGGAAATGGCAACCCACTCCAGCGTTCTTGCCTGGAGAATCCCAGAGACGGGGGAGCCTGGTGGGCTGCCATCTCCAGGGTCGCACAGAGTCGGACACGACTGAGGCGACTTAGTAGCAGCAGCAGCATACAACTTCAATAACTAAAAAAAGGTAAGCCAGATAATCAAACTCTTATTCTTAAAACATGGTAATGCCTTTAAACGCAAAAGTACTTCTTGCTTTTGTCCAACTTGGCTACAAGTTAAATGTTCCCAAGATCTCCTTCTCAGGTTTGGTAATTCATTAAAATGGTTCACAGAACTCAGGAAAGCTGTTTACTAGCTGTATTGCCAATTTATTATGAAAGGACACAACTCATGAGCAGCTAGACCGATGAGCTGCACAGAGAGAGGTGAAGGAAAGGGTAGCAGGCTTCCGGGCCCTCTCCAGCTGTACCATTCTCCCTGCTCCGTCATGTGTTTAGCAATCTAGACCCCAAAATCCTTAGGTGAGGGTTTTCTTTTCTTTCCTTTTTGAAACTGGAATATAATTGCTTCACACTGTTGTGTTAGATTCTGCTGTGTGACGTAGTGAATCAGCTCTATGGATCCATCTATCCCCTGCTTCTTGGACCTGCCTCTCACCCCGTCCCCAGCCCCCTCCCTCTAGGCCATCGCAGAGCATTGAGCTGAGCTCCCTGTGCTATACAGCGGCTGCCCACGAGCTAGCTATTTTACACAAGGTAGTGTGTAAATGTCACTCCTCGTCTCCCAAGTCACCCCACCCTCCCATCCCCGCCCATTCTCTGCACCTACGTCTCTATCCCCTATTCCTGTCCTGCAAATAGTTTCTTTTTGAAAAATGGAGGCATCATTACACAGGCATGATTGACTGAATCACGGACCGTTAGTGATTAACTCAATCCCTAGCCTCTCTCCTCTCCTAGAAGGTCAGGGGTGGGGCTAAAAGTTCTAACCCTCTAACATTGCGGTTCGTGCCCCTAGGCGTCATTCTATTAGTATAAATTCAGGTGTGGTTGAAAGGGACTTATTATGAATAACAAAAGACACTTCTCTTTCCCCATCACTCAGAAATTCTAAGGGTCTCAGGAGCTTTGTCCAGGAACTGGGGATGAAAGTCAGATACATGATGCTCATCACATCCCAGTATCACATCTTTTCTTTACATGTAAAATGAAATAAAACTCTTCACTGTGGCCAACTGTGTGGTCTTTATTCTATCATCTTCATTGGCTGAGTGTTGGTAGACTCTATTGTTGATCCGTGTGAAATAAGCACCAGGTGGAGAAATGACTCTTTTCTCCAAAGAATAATGCTTTTCTGCCAGAACTGGAGCTTCAAAATTGCTCACAGCTTAGTACAGGACAAGAAATTACCAGCAAGAAGAAATCAAGATTAACTTTGAAAATGGACAGAAAAGCAGAAAAATAGAACCGTGAAGAATGCCAGTATAACTCATAGCTTCATGTTGACACACCCGAGGAGTGAAGGAGAGTCGCAAAATTTCAGCTAATTGTCCTGAAACTTCACTTGAGAGTTAGCTGGGTCTCAATTTCATCTTGGCTGTCCCTTGAATGAGTCACTTTTTCTCTCTGAACCTGTTTATCCCCGTTTATAATGGGTGGGGGCGGGGATTGGGCTAGATCACTGGTGCTTCTAGGGAACAGTCTGAAAGTGTGTGGGGACATTTCTGATTGTCACAGGGATGGGCCTGGGTTCTACTGGCATTTGGTGGGTGGAGACCAGAGAACGATGGTATTCTGCACAGGGCATCCTGAGTCGGTCCCACCAACTGTTCCTCAAGTAGGTAGACATCCTGTTGTGGTCACCTGGGCCATGAACCTAACTCTGTTGTGCATGTACACTCAAGCCATTGCTTCATGGTTGCACCGAATTTTCAAGAAGGCAAGCACCGCCTCAGTGGAAGAAAGCATATATTGACACTTTGCTTAGTTTGTAGCTCTGCAGAGTTGTTCACCGTTTCTGAAAAATCATGCCTCTGATGACAGCATTGCTTCTAGTGTCTGCTGTGACAACACTGCCTCAGACTGTCTGCAGCTGTAGGCTCTGAGTGCATGGTGATTCTATACTGACTGTTAATGTACTTATTTAGGTTATTTTAAAATGTCAGCTAGAAAGAATGAATGTGGATAATATATCAAAACTAGATATAAGCATCTGACTTGTTCTTTTCGTCTTCTAAGTGTGAAATGAAAATGAAATGAGAAGTTAGTCATTCAGTTGTGTCTGACTCTTTGCAATCCCATGGACTGTAGCCCACCAGGCTCCTCTGTCCATGGAATTCTCCAGGCAAGAATACTGGAGTGAGTAGCCATTCCCTTCTCCAGGGGATCTTATCAACCCAGGAATTGAACCTGTGTCTCCCACATTGCAGGCAGTTTCTTTACTGTCTGAAGCCATCAGGGAAGCAAGCATATTTGTTCTTCTGAGTGTATTTGTTCACAAACATTCAAAGGTTGAAATTCATCTTATTGTATTGTAAATTGCTTTATTTCTTATTGTTTATAGCACAGAGTGCTATATTTATTTTTAAAATTATGTACTTAGGTAGGTTATACATCTATAATTCCATTTAAGTCTAGGAAAGGGGATGGTAAATGGAAATTATTGCATTTAGAATGGATAAACAACAAGGTCCTAATGTATAGCACAGAGAACTATATTGAATATCCTGTGATAAACCATAATGGAAAAGAATATAAAAAAGAACATATATATATGTATAACTGAGTCACTTTGCTGTACAGCAGATATTGGGACAACTCTGTAAATCAGTTATACATTACTAAATTTAAAAAAAGTCTAGCAAAGGAGATATTACAAAATATTTGCTATAAAAATAGGGTCTTGAGTCTAATAGGATTAGCACTCTTTGGAGTGGGTAATTTTCAGTTCTGATATTTTAGGAAAATGAAGTAACATCAAATGATACAAAACAGCCAGCCAGAACTCTTAACAAAAAGAATGAATAGTGCAGTAACCAAAGAGATTGAATATGCCCTTCACAGTGGCAAGTCTCCCGCACCCGCCCCGTTCAAACAAATGCCAATTACAGAGCCCTCCATGTCTTCATCTCCACTGGGAGTTGAGTCCACCCTCATAATCTTCCCTGGCAACTGTTGCTAGGAAGATGCTGCTTCTCCACCTGACCTTCCAAAGACTTGAGGTTATAGCTGGTTTGTTTCCCAGCTGCTGATGAGGAGGTCACATTTGCCCTGCCAGAGGGATGGAGAAACACACAAACAGCTCAGATAGCAACAGCACACAGAGGATGCTGGGGACTATACGCTCACACGGGACTTGGTGGCCAGGAGATGTTTGATCATTGCCTTCCGTTCCTGGAGGCTTGGGAGGGAAGAAAAAGACCATCACTGATCTCTGCCTTGCACTTTCTTGTTTCAGCAGTGGTGGAGGCACTATAGGGAACTTGCTAGTTTGGCCCCTTTCATTAAGTCTGTTGGCAGAGCTCGTGGCTCACAGGCAGGCGGTGTCCACGTCTCATTGCTTCAACTTGCGCTGCTCTGTTCTTTTGAGATTGCTGAATTGTGATAGTGATTATGATAATGATAGCTACCATTCGTTGAAACTTGCTTTGTTCCTGGCATTGTCCTAAGTGTTTTTCTTGAATTGCCTCATTTAATCCCCACGGCAACCCTTTGAGGGAGGTATCACAAACTCCCCTATTGTACTAATGAAGAAACTGAGCAGAGAGAGGTTAAGTCTCTTGCCCAGTTCCACTTAGCCACTTTCCTCTGCTGTGTTAATCTGTGCTGTGATTTTATTTTTTAAACATTTACTTATTGATTTGGCTGCCTTGGGTCTTACTTGAGGCACCCGGGATCTTCCGTTGTGGTGTACAGTTCGAGCTCGCGGGCTCCGTTGCTCCAACTGGAGTCTTAATTCCACAACCAGGGATCAAACCTGGATCTCCTGCTTTGCAAAGTGAGTTCTTAACCACTGGACCACCAGGGAAGCAACTGTGCTGTGATTTTAAGAGACTCTCTTCTTCAGTTAGCAGATGGACATCTGCCTTGCAGGAAGACACACATTGGCCACGCCTTGGGATTGGAAAGTATAAACATGCAGCAGAGAAGGTTCCTATCTTCAGATTGTTGCAAAAAGTTTCCTGGTTTGGGATTCGTGAGAATTTCTTGACTCTCAACCAGACCCAGCTTCTAACAGTGGCAGACATGGGGTGGAATGGGGGCAGAATTTAGGGAACACCACGTGGCTATGAGAAGCTTAGGATATTTCCCCATGTGTTAGAAATGTAAGCAAGCCAGTGTTTTTAGAAGTGGTGAGCTGCAGATGGGGGTTGGGGCAGATGTCCGTTTGCATCATTGAGAACCCTACAGTCCTCTCAGGAGTCAGAGATCATTAGTGGGTTGAAGGAGGAAGCCAAGTGTCTCAGACAGCCCAACCATAGGCAGACCACCCTGGTGCTGAGAAAGCCAGGATCACTGAAGCATCTCCTTTGCAGGCTTCGATCCTTGGGAGAGTTTAGCTTCATTTCCTTTGATGCTCATGGTATTTAAGCCCATGCCTGGATTGTTGTTGTTTAGTTGCTAAGTTGTGTCCAACTCTTTGCAACCCCATGGACTGCAGCATGCCAGGCCTCCCTGTCCCTCATGCATGGATAGAAGACTTTGTGTATCTTTGACACCACTGATTTCTGGACTTCAAATAAAAAATTTCCAGGCAAAACGTCCACCTTTGCTTTGGGTTATCTCTCCATTGACAATTATCGCTTCCAGTGCTGAAACTCGGAGAGAACAGATTCTAAATGGGTCCTTGACACCAATTAGCAGCTTCATTCCAATTTCCTCCCATTTGGAGATATGGAAACATAAGGAAAGAAAGCACAGTTTTTGGACTTCCCTGGTGATCTTCCCTGCCAATGCAGGGGACACGGGTTTGATTCCTGGTCCAGGAAGATTCCACACGCTGCGGGGCAACTAAGGACCATAAACCACAGTTACTGAGCCTGTGGTCTGGAGCCCGGGAACCACGACTACTGAAGCCCAGCTGCCCTGGAAGGTGTGCTCTTCAGCAAGAGAGGCCACCTCAATGACAAGCCCGAGCACCGCAGCCAGAGAGAACTCCCTGCTTGCTGCAACTAGAGAAAGCCTGTGTGCAACAATGAAGACCCAGAGCAGCCAAGAAAAGAAAAAAAAGAAAGCACTTTCTTTACTTTTAAGGATCTCACAGTCAGGTGGACAGAACACTGCTTAACCAATGATTCTATTACAGCAGGAGAGGCATCTAGAGATATGTATCCAGGCTGTTCTGGGACCATTTGGAGGGAATGGGAGTGGAGGATGATGGTTGGAGGCTTCCCTGAAAAGGAAAACTTAAGTTGAGCTTTGAAAAAAAAAAAAGTAACCAGCCAAGACAGTGGAAATTGTAGGTGGAGGGAAGAGTGGGGCAGGTGTTTAGTTACTCAGTAATCAGCTAACTCAACTGTTTCTCAAGACATACCAGGCATTGCCCTTCATGCTGGGTTACAATGATGTCCTCTAAGTGGGCCTCAGTTGAAATATTTGGTGTGACTCAGCTTATTCTTGCCACCTTTGTTATTGTTTAGTTGCTAAGTCATGTCCGACTCTTTGGTGAGCCTGTGGACTGTAGTCCCACTAGGCTCCGCTGTCCGTGGGATTTCCCAGGCAAGAATACTGGAGTGGGTTGCTATTCCCTTCTCCAGGGGATCTTTCCAGACCAGGGATCAAACCCACATTTCCTGCATTGGCAGGCGATGCTTTACTGCTGAGCCATCTGGAAAGCTACCTTGCTGCTGCTGCTGCTAAGTTACTTCAGTCATGTCCGACTCTGTGCGACCCCATAGACAGCAGCCCACCAGGCTCCCCCATCCCTGGGATTCTCCAGGCAAGAACACTGGAGTGGGTTGCCATTGCCTTCTCCAATGCATGAAAGTGAAAAGTGAAAATGAAGATGCTCAGTCGTGTCCGACTCCTAGCGGCCTCATGGACTGCAGCCTACCCAGGCTCCTCCATCCATGGGATTTTCCAGGCAAGAGTACTGGAGTGGGGTGCCATCGCATTCTCTGGGGAAGCTACCTTACGCTATACAAATTTCCAGGCTGTTGGGAATGAACTGTTAGAAAACGGCCTAGTAGATTAAAAAAAAAAAAAAAATCACTCCATCCTTTGTTTTCCTGGAAAGTTCCCCAGGAAGAGACTGCCAGGCCCTGAAGACGCACGTGGATGCAGAATATGGGCTGATCTCCATTCTCAATGCACCAGAGGTTTCTGTAAATAACACTCATCCCAGATCACAATTGAGTGTAATTTAGCTACAACCCTCATGCAAGAGAGTTGATCACTGACCTCGTTACAATTTAGGTTTTGGAGAAAGGGCTTCAAAACAGAATGAGACTAGGGATAATTGCCTTGGGAGAGCAGGGAGCCACAGCCCTGACCTGAAGGATGAAAGCTGGGTTATTGTAGAAAGATGTTCAAATGATTAGGAGGATAAAGAAGGTTCATCTTTTAGAGCTCTTCATGGTTTAAACGCCAGTCCCTTCACCCTGATGGAGGTCAGTTTCATGCTTATCTCCAATTTTCAATGTGGAAATTGAGGCCTGGGGGAAAGAGTGAGAGGGTCAGGTCCTGAACCTAGGCTTCTGGTTCTAGGCCTGATGCTTCCTCCCCTTTTATCAACCTTGTTGAAATCCCCATAGACAACGTGTTTTCTGTAACGCTTGCTGGGACAGCATCTCTCAAGAACCTTCAATGGCTTAAGGGTAAAATGCCTCCTGGGTCAATAGTATCTTACAATTTGCTATTAATTTCTTGATGCTTTTGTTCCATGTCCAATTTGGATTTGCCATTTTGAGGCTCACCTAGGTTCTCAGAGCTTGTTCTCTGACTGTTGAGGAATTTCCTCACGATAACTGGGGGCAAGATAGGAGGTAGTTCTTGACTTGTATTGAGGGGAAAATCTGTACTGGGGGACTTCACTTTGTATTTCCCTAGTGTGAAATCTGAAGCACAGCAAGAAATTAAGAATTAGGTCTTCAGGGCAGAAAGGGAAACAGGGTGAAAAGGTAGTGGGAGCTGGTAAAAAAGCCACAGTGTGCTTGGAAAGCTAAGTGCCAAGGAGGCAGGAAATGGTGAGCACAGGGATGAGAGAGAGAGAGAAATAAAGGGAGAGAGAGGGAGAGACAGAGGGAAAAGGAGAGAAAGAGAGAGAGAGAGAAAGAGAGTGGGGGGAGAGAAAGGGAGAAAGAGAGAGGGGGAGAGAGAGACAGAGAGACAAGAGAGTGTCTTCATTCACACTGGCCCTCCCAGGGCCCAGCCCAGACTGAGCTTAGTACTTATCAAGCCGAGTGACTCCTGCTTAGTGACCGTGGGAACTGGGCTGAAGGGACTAGCATACTGACTGCTGATTCTGGGAGTCCCTTAGGGAGAAGTGAGTCTGAAGGCAGGAAGGCTTAGTCACAGACACACCTGGTCTTCCTAAAGCACACGTGCACTGTAGAAACTAGAGGAATGAACAGGCCGATTCCTCCAGGACCACTGCCCCCAGCTCCATCGCAACCACCTTTCTTCTGCCCCTGCACTTACCCACACATTACCACCATCACCACTACCGCCAACAGGCCCATTTGCATCTTCGTCTCTGACACAGCCACCGTCGCCGCCGTCAGCACCATCCCTAGCATCCCCGTCTCCACCTCCAGCCCCACGGCCACCTCATCAACCACTGCCACTACCATCCCCTTCACGGGGGCCCTTGTTACACGCCAAACTCCAGCTAAAGGCTTCACATGGGTGTAACCCTCACAACACTCCTCCACAGTAGGAATGACTGGCCCTGTTTTCAGGGGAGGGGATTGAGGCTCAGAGCAGTAGAATCATTCGCACAAGATCACACCCTAGAAAGCTGCAGACACAGAATTTCACCCCAGGCGAGTGTGTGCTTCTGAGAGGGAAGGTGCAATGGTTCGGAGAGCTGCCATGCTGCACACGAGGGCGTGTGCTGGGGGCTGGTTTTATGTCCGACTGGGTCTGAGAGTCTCCTATGGACTGTGACAGGCCCGCCGATATGTTCTTCCTTCCCTTTCCTGGTTTCCTTTCACACACTCTGGATCCTACGGTTTTTCAGGTCAGAGCAAATTAAAATGCTTTATATCCCCCCTTTTCGGAGCTGTTTGCACACAGTTCTGGAAACAGATGGAATCTGATAGAAATCCCAGATGATAACTCAGATGTGAAAGCACTGTGCAAACATCCACGTAGCATAAATACCTCTGAGCATATGAGAGAGAGAGACAGAGAGAGAAGCAGAGACACAGAGAAACTCAGAGAGTGCTATGCAGAGACAGAGAGATAGAGAGATGGAGAGTGACAGAGACACAGGGAAAGGCAGACTGAGGGAAAGAAGGAGAAACAGAGAGAGAAAGAGACAGAGAGAGAGCGAGAGATAATGCCTGATGACATCATTCACTGTTCATGCCATTTGGGACCAACCCTGGGCCTTCGGGTCACCTGAGCCGATGACTTCTCAGTAGCTTCTGTTATAGTTGAAGGGATGTGACGAAAAAAAGTAAAGCTCTTAGCTGAATGTCAGGCTGATTGAGTGCCTGAGAAGGCTAGCGATTCTTTTCATGGACGAGAGCGTCTCTTGGCCAGTCGTGATTCTGCCCTGTCCCTGCAGTTCCCTAGCCTGGTTTCTGATCAGGAGCGAGGGGAGGAGGACACCGCCTTCTTCCTGCAGGAGCCCCGTGTGGCCTGCCTGCTCTCGCCAGATCTTCCTGCTGGTGCTGAACCGGATATGTATCCTTTCCGTAGTGTCCCTGGCTGGAGGTCAGAGTCAGGTGTGAACACAACTCAAAGTTCACCGCCAGGTACACAACATGAATTTGAGGACATGCCAGCATTGGCGGAAAGTGCCCTGGAAGCTGTCATTTCAAAAGTCAAGATGGGACTTCCCTGGAATCCAGTGGCTCAGATTGGCACTCCCAATGTAGGGGACTGGGTTCAATCCCTGGTCAGGGAACTAGATCCTGCATGCTGCCACCAAAAGTTCCCACAGCTAAGACCCTGCACAGCCAAAGAAATTAAAAAAACAAGTCCAGGCACCCTGCGTTTAAAGGGAGGCTTACAGCATGGGACTGAAATTACCAATGGTTCCCGTGAAATGGGAGCTTGATTAAGGTTCTGACCCATAATCAATTAACCTGGAAAAAGGCTTTATGGGGATATATTTGGCCCAAAGGGGAGGGGCGGGGCTGCTTATGCTCTGGCAGCAAGGAGCTCAGAGCCTGTTAAGGACATTACCTGGAGGCCTCTGGGGACTCTGCAGCGGAGGAAGACTTGCGGGCAGAGAAGTGTTATCCGTGGTCCTCACTCTGCATTTTCTTTCAGGACACTGCCTTCCTGCTTTGCTCTCTCCTTCACTCCGCCTAAGCTCCCTGGGGTAGCCCGGGGCTGCCACAGTTTCCAGGGGACAACCCGAGTCTGCTTTCATCTCCACCTCCATCTTTGTAACCGCAGTGGAATCACTAATTTCTCGGAGCCTCATCTTTGAAGTGGGAATAATGGTAGCCTACCCATTTACCTTGCAGAGGTGTTGGAAGGACAGGAAGAAACAGCAGCACGAAAGTCCTTCTGAAAGAGTAAAGCCCTCTTCCAAAGCCAGGGGTTAACTGCTAATTCTGTTGCTTTTTGTTTGAGGTTATTTTCCAGAGATGGAGACCAAGACCAGCAGCTGGTGGATAGAGTGTAAGTGGCTCTTTCATCTGACCTTGAATTTGGTGACCTTGGCCAAGTTCTCTGGAGCCTGGAAAGCTTTATCAACAGAATTGGGAACTAGCAACATCACTTCCTCCTGCTTGGGACCATTTAACATCAGGGTCCAAAGTCAGGATGCAAAGCTGGGTGACAATGGATGTCACTGACTAGTGAACAAGATGTGAGAAAGGATTCAGCCCCCCACAAGGCTGCTCTCAGTGTGGGGACATCGTAAGCTTTTAAACATTAATTTTACTTCATTTGTACTTTGTTGATCTTCTGTAATACCCTCCTAAATTCCTCACAAAGTGTTCCTTTTAAAATTGGGAAGACTTAGTGAAAATTTAAATTTGTTTCTGTAGCTTATTTCCCCATCTCCTTCTGCTGCCCACTCTGTCCTTCCCAGGTAACCTTCCCTGGCCCCTCCCAGGCCAGCCTGGCTACTCCTGCCCTGGGCTAACTTGGGGGAGGCCTGCAGGGCTGGACAGACAGCATCAGGATCCAGTGGGTCCTGCCACCTGGGACATTGGTTGCCCTGCTGGAGGGGCTGGGCTGGGCAGCGTCTGTTGGTTTGAAATGGCGACAGAGCACAGTGATGATGGAGGTGACCCTCTGCTCAGCTCCAACCCTGTATCAGAGTCTTTCTGAGCCACGTTTCATCCCATCTTCCCATTAGCCCCGAGAGGAGTACGTTGCCATCAGCTCTCTTGATTTTGCAGATGGGGATGCAGAGGCTCAGAGAGGTTAAACAACTTCCCTAAGTCACACAGCCAGTAAGGAACTGTGCTATAATTTGAACCTGAAGGGCCTGAACTCAAACAGTAGGGCTTTTCCCACCAGTAAGAGAAGTATTAGGGGCAGATGCATCATGAAATGCTCTGGGTGGGGTGTAGGGGGAGAGGAAGAATGGTGGGGGGAAAGGAGGGAATGTTTGAGGTGGGGATTACTGATGCAACTCCACCTTGATCACGCGTCATCAACAAGATGTGGCCCCTCCTGTCTATCCAGAGAATGTTAGTCTAGTTTTCCTGGCAGAAGGAGCAGGTGGGGGCTTTGTGGATCCTGTTGACTCTGAACCTTTCAAATCCCGAAGTAGAAAATACTTAGGGTGGAAGTCTAAGTATTTAGTCTAAGTCTAAAGTCTGGGCAGAAACTTCTATCTGCAAATTGTTTTATCTCTATTTCTTGTTTAAAAAAGAGGCCCTTAGTATTCAACATAAAATGTGACAATGTGATGCTGTTAAGAAACAGAAATCTGGGTCAACAGAGTTTCATGTAGACTGAGGTGGGGCCCCTCTCTGGGGCAGCTTCCCCAGGATGGAGCTCCACTCAGAGAGTGGCAGGTCACATGGGAGCACATAGGACAGGGTCCCTGATGCTTTTGTGCCCTGGGGGTGGCCCAGGCCCTGTGGGGTGAGGCGGGAAGGCTGTTGGCATGATGGAGTGCCCCCCAGGCACTGGGACTTCCCACAGACTCTGCCACTGCATCCTGACCGGAGCCTCGCCAGGGTGGCCCTGAATCCCTGCCATCCACACGCAGCCTCCCTGCCTCCCAGAGGAGGGGAGTTGGGGGCAGCTAAGACAGGATGTGTGACAGACTTAGAGAACAAACTTACGGTTACCAAGGAGGGTGGGGAGGGGGGAAGGATGGAGGGAAGGTTAGGGAGTTTGAGATCAACATGTACACACTGCTGTATTTCAAGTGGATAACCAGCAAGGATCTAGTGTACAGTACAGGGGACGCTGCTCAATGTCAGGTGGCAGCCTGGGTGAGATGGGAGTCTGGGGGACAGTGGATACCTGTATATGTATGGCTGAGGCCCTTTGCTGTTCACCTAAAACACAATATTGTTATTGGGCTATGCGAGCATGTGTGCTAAATCACTTCAGTCGTGTCCGACTGTTTGCAACACCATGGACTGTAGCCTACCAGGCTTCTCTGTCCATGGGGATTCTCTAGGCAAGAATACTGAAGTGGGTTGCCATGCCCTCCTCCAGGGGGTCTTTCCCACCCAGGGATCGAACCCATGTCTCTTATGTCTCTTTGATTGGCAGGTGGGTTCTTTACCACTAGTGCCACCTGGGAAGTCCCACTGGGCTATATCCCAACACAAAATAAAAGTTTAAGAAGACAAAAAAAAAAAAAGAAATGATGTGTAGGATTCGAACCCATGGCTATTGAGTTCCAGCTCACTCGCTAGCTCTGCACTGCCTAGTTTCCCCAGGCAGGGCAGGAGCCCCCAGACACGGGAGGTGGTCTTTCTGAACCCATAGCAGTGAAAGGGAAGGAGAGAGGAGCCCCCCAAGCACAAAGTTTCCTTTGACTGCACACCAGGACAGGACACAGGCTGTGCACCCCGCCGGGACAGGGCACCGCAGGCGTCTGCCTTTGATTGCAAAGGGTTGTGGCCCAGCAAAGACAGGACTCATACCTGTGGTCTGGGGCTGCTCTTGCATCCCCAGAAATGCCATTTGCAGATGGTGAAGATGTGAGAAGACAGGAAGGAGAAAAATCAACAGATGCAGGGCAGGCATCCTGGGAGGTCGGGTCACAGCCCGGGAGGGAAAATAGGCCTCAGCCACGGGTCAGGGCATAAACACAGAGGCCCCTGGGCCTGGCGCGCTGGAGGGAACCACGCTGGGCTGGCTCGGGGAGGAGAGGTTTGCCATGTGGTGGCTTCAGAAGGAGCCCCGGCTTCTGAACTGAGAGGAAAGAAGAGTACCTTTCAGAGTGGCTGGGGCCATGGACGGTCTGCTCCCAGAAGCTCCTGTCGGGCGGCTTCCGGCCCAGCCCACCCTCCCCCACCCCAAACCCGCACCTCAGTGTGAAGCAGGAGGGACCCGTGACCCTATCGGGAAGGAATAACATTCTGGCTGGGAGAGACCCAAGGAGGAGACTACGGGCCCTGGTACACACAGGGCTGTGACGGCCTCAGACCATGTCTTTCTTTTCTGCCTTTTATAGTTAAAAACTGTACGGTTCTATTGTGCAGCACTAGTCTTATCACTAGCTCTAAAACCCTGGGCATAGCAGGGAGCTCTGCTCATCGGCGATGTGCCGGCCTGGGTGGGAGTGGGGTTGGGGGAGAATGGACACCTGTATATGTGTGGCTGAGTCCCTTCCCTGTTCACCTGAAGCTAGCACATTGTTAGTCAGTTACACCCCAAGACAAAAAAAATTTAAAAAGTACGGTTCACCACGGAGGACAGAGCTGAGCTCCCTGCGCTATAGAGCAGGTTCCCAGTAGCTATCTATTTTTACACTTGGTAGTGTGTGTATGTCCATCCCAACCTCCCAATTCATCCTACCCACCCTCCCAACACCGTGTCTACACATCCTTTCTCTATGTCTCTATTCCTGCCCTGCAAGTGGGTTCACTGGTACCACTTTTCTAGCTTTCGCATATATGCGTTAATATCTGATACTTGTTTTTCTCTTTCTAACTTAGATGGGTGGGGTGGGGGTGGGAGGGACATCCATGACGTATATATATATATGGTCAAGTCACTTCTTTGTACAGCAGAAACTAACAAACCAACGCAACATCATAAAGCAACTATGAAAGTGAAAAAAGGAAGGTGTTAATTGCTAAGTCGTGTCCAACTCTTTGAGACTCCATGAACTGTAGCCCCCCAGGCTTCTCTGTCCATGGGATTCTCCAGGCAAGAATACTAGAGTGGATTTGCCATTCCCTTCTCCAGGGAATCTTCCTGACCCAGGGATCAAACCCAGGTCTCCTGCACTGCAGGTGATTCTTTACCATCTGAGCCACCAGGGAAGCCCCTGATTATTTGCATATATCTTGGCATCTGAGCAGAAATCCCCAAATCAGTCTTAAATGCTCCTATATGATACAATTGCCTAGTGATAAAGCCACCCGTTAAACACTGTAAGATCTCAGAAAAGCAGAGAAAAAATCAGGCCTCCCAATTAGTGCTGGGATGTGCAGGGGCAGGTCTCCCTAGAGCCTCTGCTGCTGGAGAAAAACCCTCATTTGGGATTCATCAGCTGTTTTATATGAGGGTCAGGGGCCAGGCTCATTGGAACCTCTGGTTTTCACTTGTCACTTGGTCGGTCTAGTGCCAATTTCCTCCTTTCTTCCCTCCCGCCTTCCTTCCTCCCATAGGTCTTTATCACTAGCTCTAAAACCTTGGGCAATTTCCTTAGTTCCTTTTGCCTCAGTTTCCTCATCTGTAAAATGAGAATGCTCATACTACCTACCTCATAGGCTGTTATCATGATTCGATGTGTTAATACATAGTCAGTATGTAGTATAGTGCCAGTCTGATCCAATTGTTCGTAAGTATTAGAGCTATTTAATTTAAAAAATTATTTTATTTATTAAAAAATTTTTATTAGAGTATAGTTGCTTTACAATGTTGTGTTAGTTTCTGCTATACAGCAACGTGAATCAGCTATATGTATACATATATCAGTTCATTTTTGGATTTCCTTTCCATTCAGGTCACCACAGAGCACTGAGTTCTGTGTGCTACGCAGTAGGTCCTCATTAGTTATCTATCTTATACATAGTATGCTTGCTGCTTGGAAGAAAAGCTATGACAAACCTAGACACCCTATTAAAAAGCAGAGGCATCACTTTGCTGACAAATTTCCATATAGTCGAACCTATAGTTTTTCAGTAGTCTTGTATGAATGTGAGAGTTGGACCATAAAGAAAGCTGAGTGCCGAAGAACTGATTCTTTCAAATTGTGGAGAAGGCTCTTGAGAGTCCCTTGGACAGCAAAGAGATGAAACCAGTCAATCCTAAAGGAAACGAACCCTGAATATTCATTGGAAGGACTGATGCTGGAGCTGAAGCTCTAACACTTTGGCCACCTGATGTGAAGAGCCAACTTATGGGAAAAGATCCTGATGCTGGGAAAGATTGAGGGCAAGAGGAGAAGAGGGCGACAGAGGGTGAGATGGTTGGATGGCATCACTGACTCAATAGACAGAACTTGAGCAAACTCTGTGAGATAGTGAAGGACAGGGAAGCCTGGTGTGCTGTAGTCCATGGGGTCGCAAAGAGTTGGAGATGACTTAGCAACTGAACAGCAATAACAGTATAGTTTCAGTAGTATATATATGTGTTAGCTTTATTAAAAAAAATATCTTTGAGAGGGAAAGGGTTTTTATGTCATCTTGTCCATCCTGCAGCTCTCAGGAAGCCCATCACCTTGTATGGTACGATGTGCTGAAGTGAACAGCTTACGTGGTCAGTATGTTCTTGCTCACTTCTGATCAAAATGACTGCTTGAGTCCCTAAGGGAAATGGAGAACGGTAGATACTGGGTAAAGTATCAGCTGCCTCTGTCTTTTTTCTGTAAATAAATGAACTAAAAACGCTTCTTTTGGGCTGCACTGGGTCTTCGCCGCTGTGTGGGGACTTTTTCTGGTTGTGGGGGTGGGCGCTCCTCGCTAGTTGTGGTGCGCGGGCTTTTCACTGTGGTGGCCTCTCTTGGAGCACAGGCCCTGGAGGGGCACGGGGTCCAGGAGACATGGCGTGTGCACAGGCTTGCTTGGGCTTAGTTGCTCTGTGGCGTAAGGGGTCTTTCTGGACCTGGGAATGGACCAGTGTGCCCTGCATTGGCAGGCGGGTTCTTAACCACTGAGCTACCACAGACCTTCACTTCTGTCTTAATGGTTCTTAACCCGAGTTGAGTTTGTGGCCTGGGGACATCTGGCGATGCCCAGAGACATTTTTGCTTGTCACAGCTGGTGAGGGACGGGGGCGCTGGCATCTGGTGAGTGGAGGCCAGGTTTACTGCTGATCCTCCTAGAGTGCATGGGACAGCACCACTCCCTCACCCCGGAAAGTAATTATCTGGTCTTAAATGTCAGCAGTGCCATAGTGGGGAAACTGCCACCTCAATGGGAGACAGTCTTCAAAGTAGAAAAAATCGGGGCCTCGGAACCCACGAGACAGGGGTTTGCCTTCTGACTCTTCCTGACTCTTCTGCGGTGTAGCCTGGAACAAGTTCTCAAACCCCATGGACACAACATGACCTACACGAAGGCACGGAGTTTGGTCAAGCTGACTGTGAAGTGTTACTGAAAGTCTTTTCAGAAAATGTAGATATAGTACCAGACACAGCACTTAGTACAAGGTAGCTACTCAAGAAGTCTCCATCCTCATTGCTACCTCCAGTGGAAAATGACTTTTCATTCTCCCTTCAGTCTGTACCAGCAGGATGGTTCTGGGTGTGTTTAACTGGCCGTTGTTGGTCCTGTTTTTCAATTCTTTAATCCTATTGTGGTATTCTGCTGAATCCTCTCCAATTTTGTCAAGTCCTCTGAAACAGTACTAGACTCAGACGCCCCAAGGTTGAGGAAGGAGAATGATTGCAAAATTCTTTTCCCGACACTCTCATTTATACATGTGTGTGCCTTCTGGATGAAGCCTTATCCTGCTGACAGTTCATGAGCTGGCCACCCCCTTGGGCCTTTCATTTGCCTCTTTATGTCTATGCATCCTTCTAGTCATCCAAGCTTTGTTCCCCGGATTTCGTAATGAAGAATTATCAATGATAATTGAGAAGAAGATAGACATTTAAAAAGAGCTCAGGAGATAAATGTAAACTGATAGGCACAGAAAAGCAAGAGTTAAAAAAAAAAAGACGTCAGGAGGAAAGACAAGAGAACTAAAGGAAGAGAGAATGATATGTTCGGCTGCAGGGCACCTTTGGGTATTACCCATCAGGCTTCACGGTGTGCTGGAGAAGGGGAATGATGTAATGGGGAAGCAAGCTTGGTCATGTGACTCGACAGGAACGTCAGTCTGCTGTTTTGGACTCATGGCCAGTTGGCCCCTTGGAATCCACAGTGTGCAGCCCTGAGACCTGGCTCCCTCACAGGAAGTGGCAGGAGAGTGCAGTTATCAAAGCCCAGGCTCTGGAATCAGACAAACCTTGAGTTCACCCTGGCTTCACCACTTACTGCATCGAACGTCCCAGGGCGAATGGTTTGCCTCTTCAAGGCTGCCATTTTGCAAGAGTAAAGTTGTAAAGAGTAAAGCTGTCAGTAGTAAGGATGCCTCATCCCAGGCGTGAGCCACAGAGCAACGCACGTAAGACGTTGAACGCAGGGCTGGACACAATAAACGTGCTCAGTGACTGTCACCGATGAAGAAGGTGCTGTTGGCACGGCTGTCTACTCATGAGTATGTGCTCTCGCTGTCTAGCCTGGTTGCAAATACGTACATACCGGCCTGCATGTCTATGCGAAGCTGAAATCCATACACTGGGTGTATATACCACGCGTGTACGGTACACACACATATGTGCTGTTTAGTTGAAAGTCACTTCTGACTCTTTTGTGACCCCATGCATTGTAGCTCATTGGGCTCTTCTGTCCATGAAATTTTCCAGGCAGGAATACTGGAGTGGGTAGCCACTTCCTGCTCCAGGTACATATGTGTGTGCACGTATGTATTTTAGCTTCTCATGCACATGCAGTCATGTCTTGGAGCTGGTTTATCTGAATCTATTCTCCAACCGCTGGGCTCTGTAACGAATGTTATATTGGTAGCTCAGTCATGGTAGGAATATTTTATGGCGTGTGTGTTTAGTTGCTAAGTCGTGTCCAACTCTTTGCAATCCCGTGGACCATAGTGCCAGCAGGCTCCTCTGTCCATGGGATTTTCCAGGCAAGAATACTGGAGTGGTTAGGCATTTCCTTCTCCAGAGGATCTTCCCAACACAGAAATTGAACCCGTGGCTTATGCCACATCTCCTTCGTTGCAGGCAGATTCTTTGACCACTGAGCCACTGGAGAAGCCCATGTTATGGCATAGAAACTGGTAAACCTAAACATCAAGTTTCCCCAACCTCCCGGAGAGCCAGTTTACTGGGATACCACTGTGCCTGTGCACCTGGCATCTCCAAGTAGACTGAACTCCTTTAGGGCTGGGGATGTGCTGCATTCACCCCTTGACCCCTACAGGGCTTTGCATGTGTCTTTTGTGTAGCAGTCTTCAAAGGATGGACTGGGCCAAAAGGATCAAAGGGTGAGTGGATGAAAGCGAAGGACGACGTATGCAGAAATGGAGCTAATAGAAAAGACAAAGTTGTGTCAGAAAAACTGGTAGAGGAGTAGGCAGGAAGGGAGTGAAGGGTCAAGACAGGGAGTGTTTGGATGGGTAAAAATGGTCTGTTGATAGGAAAGAAGGGCTCCCGAAATAAAAAATCAAGAGAGAAAATGAAAGTCAGCATAAGAGTGGACTCCATACAATTTCAGACCACTGCTGGTAGTGTAGTTTTGGAGTTCCATTCTTTTAGATAAGTGGCATTTGTTCAAAATGTTGGGACAATTAAGGAATCGTTTATAAGAAAAACAAAAAATTGAAATCAACGTGATGTCCAAGAGGAGGGGACTGGTAAAGCAAGCAGAATACATTCATTTTGTAGAATACTTTGAGGTCATAAAGAATGATGGAAAGTTGCAATGAAGTGCAGTCAGAGCAATGAGGAAAAGGAGGGAAAACTTGAACAATGTTATGCACAACATTAAGGGAAAAAGCAGGTTAAAAACTGCATGTAGAATCACCCAGTTGTAAAGATATGCATGTACAGAGAAATATCTGAAAGAGTGTATATTAAAAATACTAACGGTAATTACTTTTTGAAGGAGATTTTTTCCCTTTTCTTTTTTGCTTATTTTTTTTCTCTTTTTGATTGTTCTTTTTTTCCCCTATTTAGAATACTTCTGTAATTAAAAAATGAAAACATTTAAAATGTGTTTCCCACCCTTCTTCTGTCTGTCCACTCCTCATTGTCTCCATGCGTGTGTGTTAGTCACTCAGTCGTGTCTGATTATTTGTGACCCCGTGGACTGTAGCCTGCCAGGCTCCTCTGTTCTTGGGATTCTCCAGGCAACAATACTGGAGTGGGTTGCCATTCCCTTCTCCAGGGGATCTTCCCAAATCAGGGACTGAACCCAGCTTTCCTGCACTGTAGGCAGATTCTTTACCATCTGAGGTACTAGGGAAGACCCCCCTCTCTCCATATATATAACTGACTTTTAAGGTTATGACTTCCTGAATATTGTTAGCAAAGTGGCTGAAAAAAGATCTGTGGACTAAGGAAGGATTTTCTCTTACTTGTGAATTTATCTAAATACATCAAAATTTTTATACTGACTTAACAAATCACAGTTAGAACTCTTAAACACTGTAGTAAATTGCTTTGATTGAGCAAAAGTCAGCTTTATGAAATTGGGACCATCCTAAGGAATCACGAAGTCTGCACTGGGCCTGGGGGCAAGGAGTGTTGCATTGTTGAACGGTGACTCTCCAGAACAGCTGGAAAAGCTACAGGGTTCCAGCAGAACGACAAGACAATTCCAAACATAGCAGCCTCCCAGAAATGCAGGGCTGGCAATCTAAAGACCTCCAGACCCCACAACGGCTCCAATGAACTCAGTGTCTAATGAATGGCAGGTGTTAGGATGAAGGCAAGAGTTTCCTGCGGCAAATCCTGCTGCACAGATGGAAGATGCATTTCTGCCCGCAGGGAAATAAATAGTTTAGCGGGAGGTAGACCCGTAAGCTGAGATTTCCAATAAAGTACCGTCGGAGCCGTGAATGAGCGGGCACAAGAGAGAAAGTTTTCATCTTCCGGGAGGACAACAGAAGAACTGGAAGTTTTCTCCATATTCCATTTTTCTGAGAGGCAGCGTGGTGCCCTGACAAAGAGCTTGGACTCTGGAGCCGCAGGGAAGGAGTTTAACTTCTGGCTCATTGTACCTCTTGAGACTTGGCTACTCTGTAGCTCAATTGTCCAATCTGTGAAATTGACATAGTATGAGTCCCTGACTCATGGGGCTTTTGTAGGGATTAAATGCGGTAATATACATGAGGTACTTAGAGCAGTGCCTGGCACGCGGGAGGTGCAATGGAAATGTTTCATGTATTATTATTTCTTGGTCTCCTTCCTCCCCTCTGCTCGCCTTTCCTTACCATTCTGCCCTCTTTCCCCTCCTCCTTTTTCTACCCTTCTCTGCCTCTCTCATCCTCCCAAGTTTAGATCTCCATGGTTGATGGACTAGTCCCTATCTTCTGAGATAAAATTGAATCTTTCTCTGAGATTTTTTTTCTTCCAGGATAAATAAGATCTTACCTTTTGATACTTCCAGGAGAAGACCTTACGTTTTGATACAAACTGGTGCTAATGCCAACAGTTTGATTCTTCATGCAATGTCCTAAGTGAATTTACTAAATAGGTTGCTTATTTGTTTATTAAGCAAATATTTATTTATTTTCCTTGGTACCTTCCCTATTCTAGGCATGAGTCTGTTTAACCTACATCATTTCATTGCATTATCATTCCAGCCTTAGGAAAAGAAGTAACCCGTTCAAGGTCCCACAGGTAGTGGTTCCTGTCATTTGTAGCCAGCCGAGAACTGGCATCGAACAGTTCTCTACAGTGCAGATGACCTTGACCTTGCATTGCCACGTGGATCAACCCCAAAGCTGCTGGATGATGTCACAGATATGAGCATCTTGTCTTCTGGAGCCGGCTAATGTTGATTTACTACAGCTGTTAATAATTTACCAGCGCAGAAAGTAAAGAGAATTCTCCTACACCAGAAGAGGGATCTTTCATTATTTTTGTAGCAGCCTCTTTATGATGGGAACGGTCTGGCCTTTGGAAACTCCATGTTGACTATGAGATTAATAACCAAGTGAGAAGCAATATTATGTGTGTCGGGTAGTGGGTGGGTAGGTGGGTCACAGGGCAGTGTGTGTGTGTGACATGGGCTTACAGCCTAGGGATATGTAAGGATCCTATGTATAGGGCACAGGAATTAACTGTGGTGGATCCATAGTTTCAGATGAATTGAGTCATGTTGGTATTGATTTTTTAGGGGAAAAGCAGGTAAAGAGTCTTGGAGAAGAGCCATGTCATAAAGTATGCAAGTGCATTGTGTCTGACTCTTTGCGACCCGAGGACTGTAGCCATACCCTACAATACACAAAAAAGCACACTAACAATGCCTGGATGTTTACTGAGCTATTACCGTCTGTACAGGTACTAAGAAGTAACACTCTAAAATTAAGCATGCTGTTGCTGCTGCTGCTAAGTCGCTTCAGTTGTGTCCGACTCTGTGCGACGCCGTAGATGGCAGCCCCCCAGGCTACCCCGTCCCTGGGATTCTCCAGGCAAGAACACTGGAGTGGGTTGCCATTTCCTTCTCCAATGCATGAAGGTAAAAAGTGAAAGTGAAGTTGCTTAGTCATGTCCGACTCCTAGAGACTCCATGGACTGCAGCTTATCAGGCTCCTCTGTCCATGGGATTTTCCAGGCAAGAGTACTGGAGTGGGGTGCCATTGCCTTCTCCAAAATTAAGCAAAAGAATTATGATTTGATCTATAAAGAATTTAGCATTGTGGTCATTTATGGGGAGGTAACAAAGCATGACCACGAGCTTAAACGTTATAATCTGAGCCTTAAAAAATTCAAACCTGACAAAACTTCATGGTACCTCTATCAAAGCCTATTATATTCCTGAAATTTTTCTGTATTTTTTAAGTTGCGTGTGTGCGTGCTCAGTCGCTTCAGCTGTGTCCAGCTCTTTTCGACCCTATAGATTGTGGCCCACCAGGCTCCTCTGTCCGTGGGATTTCCTAGGCAAGATACTGGAGTGGGTTGCTATGGCTTCCTCCAGGGGATCTTCCCGACCCAGGGATCGAACCCTGGACTCTTAGGTCTCCTATATTTGCAGGCAGGCCCTTTACCATTAGAGGCACCTGGGAAGCCCCTCATGAAGTTTGTCCCCCTTATTTTGCCCTTCTTCTACCTTCTGCTCTATAACATTTTCTCCTGTTAGCAGATGTCTGTCCACATTCATGTTTGAGAAGCTCAGATTCTTCCCTTAAAACATTTTAAGCAAAGCATTTTCACTTTTTTTTTAAAAGAAGGTGACTATCTGCCCACAAGGATTCTTCTACTGGCTTCTGTGACATGCAGAAAAAGAAGTCACACTGTTATTGTTGTTGTTTATAAAAGTTAGGAATTTATAAAATGTTTGTACATTTCTCATTTTAATCAGCTATCAGAACAAATTTTTTAGGACACTCGGAAATGTCTTGTTCAAGGCCACGTTCTCACTGTGTCGAAGAGCGTTATCAATTTTAAACTTTTATGTACTCAGTCAAAATGCCTCCCCGAAGGCTGCACTGATTTTTACTCCTGTATCTATGGTGCAAGAGTCCTCACTTTCTTATGCTTTGTCAATATAGTCTTTAAGTTTTGCTAATTCAATGAATTTAAAACATTTCATCATTTTAAACATTTTCCAGTTTACTAATGAGGTTGGCCACTTTTATGTATTTATCATCCACTTAAATTTATTTTTTGAATATTATTTATTCATATTCCTTGGTCATTTTCCTGCTGGTGTGTTAAATTATATACTCCATTGTACCATTTTAATTTCCTTGTTGCTTCTTTTACTGTATATTTTTTGGGTTACTTTCCTAGTGGTTGCCTGGACTTACCAGAATATCTTAATTTATAACACTCTGCTGCTGCTGCTGCTAAGTCACTTCAGTCGTGTCTGACTCTGTGCGACCCCATAGACGGCAGCCCACCAGGCTCCCCCGTCCCTGGGATTCTCCAGGCAAGAACACTGGAGTGGGTTGCCGTTTCCTTCTCCAATGCATGAAAGTGAAAAGTGAAAGTGAAGTCACTCAGTCGTGTCCGACTCTTCGCGACCCCATGGACTGCAGCCTACCAGGCTCCTCCATCCATGGGATTTTCCAGGCAAGAGCACTGGAGTGGGGTGCCATTGCCTTCTCCTTATAACACTCTCGTTCTGATTAATACCAACTTAATTATAATAGTGTATACAAATTTTCCTCAGCTATATCTCCTTCTTCCTTTATGCTATTATCACATATTAGATATACTCATGACCATCAGCATAGTACATTCACAACTATTTTTAGAAAGACTTTTAACATACTTTCATAATTTATAGAAACATTTAAAAATTATTTAATTCAGTTGTCTTCTAAATCATACATGTGAGAAAAATACTTACAGAATAAACTTATGCTGCCTTCTATGCTCACATCTGTAGTTACCTTTATCAGTGCTCTGCATTTCTTTGTCTGTATCTGATTAGCTTTGTTGTTGTTCAGTCACTCAGTCATGTCTGACTCTTTGTGATTCCATGCATGGTAGCAACCAGGCTTCCCCGTCCATCACCATCTCCCAGAGCTTGCTCAGATCCATGTCCATGGAGTCGGTGATGCCATCCAGCCATCTCATTCTCTGTCGTTCCCTTCTCCCCCTGCCTTCTATCTTTCCCAGCATCAGCGTCTTTACCGATGAGTCAGTTCTTGGAGCTTCAGCTTCAGGATCAGTCCTTCCAGTGAATATTCAGGACTGATTTCCTTTAGGATGGACTGATTGGATCTCCTTGCAGTCCAAGGGACTCTCAAGAGCATTCTCCAACACCACAGTTCAAAAGCATCCACTCTTCGATGCTCAGCTTTCTTTATAGTCCAAATCTCACATCCATTGCAGATGGTGATTGTAGCCATGAAATTAAAAGACGCTTACTCCTTGGAAGAAAAGGTGTGACCAACCTAGATAGTATATTCAAAAGCAGAGACATTACTTTGCCGACTAAGGCCTGTCTAGTCAAGGCTATGGTTTTGCCTGCGGTCATGTATGGATGTGAGAGTTGGACTGTGAAGAAGGCTGAGTGCCAAAGAATTGATGCTTTTGAACTGTGGTGTTGGAGAAGACTCTTGAGAGTCACTTGCACTGCAAGGAGATCCAACCAATCCATTCTGAAGGAGATCAGCCCTGGGATTTCTTTGGAAGGAATGATGCTAAAGCTGAAACTCTAGGACTTTGGCCACCTCATGCGAAGAGTTGACTCATTGGAAAAGACTCTGATGCTGGGAGGGATTGGGGACAGGAGGAGAAGGGGACGACAGCGGATGAGATGGCTGGATGGCATCACGGACTCGATGGATGCGAGTCTGAGTGAACTCTGGGAGTTGGTGATGGACAGGGAGGCCTGGCATACTGCTATTCATGGGGTTGCAAAGAATTGGACACCACTGAGCGACTGACCTGAACTGAACTGGAAAAATCATAGGCTTAACTAGATGGATGTTTGTTGGCAAAGTAATGTCTGCTTTTTAATATACTCTCTAGGTTGGTCATAGCTTTTCTTCCAAGGAGCAAGGGTCTTTTCATTTCATGGCTGCAGTCACCATCTGCAGTGATTTTGGAGCCCAAGAAAATAAAATCAGCCACTGCTTCCATTGTTTCCTCATCTATTTGTCATGAAGTGATGGGACTGGATGCCATGATCTTCGTTGAGTTTTAAGCCAACTTTTTCACTCTCCTCTTTCACTTTCATCAAGAGGCTCTTTAGTTCTTCTTTGCTTTGTGCCATAAGGATGATGTCATCTGCATATGTGAGGTTATTGATATTCCTTCCAGCAATCTTGATTCTAGCTTGTAGCTTCATCCAGCCCAGCATTTTGCATGATATACTCTGCATATAAGTTCAATAAGCAGGGTGACAACATACAGCCTTGACTTACTCCGTTCCCAATTAGGAACCGGTCTGTTGTTCCATGTCCAGTTCTAACTGTTGCTTCTTTAACTTGCATACAGGTTTTTTAGGAGGTAGGTAGTGTGTTTTGGTATTCCCATCTTTCTAAGAATTTTCCATAGTTTGTTGTGATCCACACAGTCAAAGGCTTTAGGGTAGTCAATGAAGCAGAAGTATTTTTCTGGAATTCTCTTGCTTTTTCTATGATCCAATGGATGTTGGCAATTTGATCTCTGGTTCCTCTGCCTTTTCTAAATCCAGCTTGAATATCTGAAGTTCTCAGTTCATGTACTATTGAAGACTTGCTAGGAGAATTTTGAGCATTACTTTACTAGCATGTGAGATGAGTGCAATTGTGCAGTAGTTTGAACATTCTTTGGCACTGCCTTTCATTGTGATTTCAATGAAAACTGACCTTTCCCAGTCCTGTGGCCACTGCTGAGTATTCCGAATTTGCTGGCATATTGAGTGCAGCACTTTCACAGCATCATCTTTCAGAATTTGAAATAGCTCAACTGGAATTCCATCACCTCCACTAGCTTTGTTCGTAGAGATGCTTCCTAAGGCCCTCTTGACTTTGAATTCCAGGATGTCTGGCTGTAGGTGAGTGATCACACCATTGTGGTTATCTGGATCATGAAGATCTTTTTTGTATAGTTCTTCTGTGTATTCTTGCCACCTCTTCTTAATATCTTCTGCTTCTGTTAGGTCCATATCGTTTCTGTCTTTTATGGAGCCCATGTTTGCCTGAAATGTTCCCTTGGTATCTCTAATTTTCTTGAAGAGATCTCTAGTCTTTCCCATTCTATTGTTTTCCTCTATTTTTTGCATTGTTTACTTAAGAAGTCTTATCTTTCCTTGCTATTCTTTGAAACTCTGCATTCAAATAGGTATATCTTTCCTTTTCTCCTTTGCTTTTTGCTTCTCTTCTTTTCTGAGCTATTTGTAAGGCCTCCTTAGACAACCATTTTGTCTTTTTGCATTTTTTCTTCTTGGGGATGGTTTTGATCACCGCCTCCTGTACAGTGTTAGAAACCTCCACCATAGTTCTTCAGGCACTCTCTCAGATGTAATCCCCTGAATCTATTTGCCATTTCCACTTTATAATCGTAAAGGATTTGATTACTCAGAGGGCTGAGTTTCTCTGTTGTTCACCTGAACCTGTCACAACACTGTTAATTGGCTATACTCCAATACAAAATAAGAAGTTAAAAAAAAACAAAAAACACAGAGCTCACAGAATCTTTAAGCAAAATAAAATAAAATATATGTAAAAACTGCTTCTCTACATCAGGATTCCTCAGGTACAATTTCTGTTAACTTTTTTTCCTGTGATTGGGCCATACTTTATTTGTTTGCAGTTTTGTGATTTTTTTTTGGTTTAAAACTGGTCATTTATGAACACATAATGTGACAGCTTTGGAAATGATGTTTCCCCTCCCCAAGGGTATTTTATTTTTTTCCTGCTTGTAATAATTTTGTTTGTTGGATCTAATTCTGTAAAATCTGTTTTCTTTGTATGTGTAGTCTTTGAAGTCTGTACTTAGTTAGCTTAGCAGTCATCTAAGATTGGATAGAGATCTTCTTAAATGTCTGAAATCAGTAAATCTCCCAGTGTTTGCCAAAGGGCAATGTGTTGTGCTGGGAGCATACTTCAATACTCAGGCAGGCAGTTTATGACTCTGCCTTAGCCTTCACCTCTTGTTTGTGCAGAGCAGTGGACAGTGAGAAATGAGAACTTTTAGCCTTCTTAGGTCTTGTATGGATGTGTGACTGTTCACAGGTGCATGCCCAGAGCTGTGTATGCAAGGGGCCCTTCAGAGTCCCAAGAATATTTCTGGCCTTTCCAAAACTCCTTTGGCCTCATGATGCAAGAACTGACTCATTTGAAAAGACCCTGATGCTGGGAAAGATTGAAGTTGGGAGGAGAAGGGGATGGCAGAGGATGAGATGGTTGAATGGGATTGCTGACTCAACGGACATGAGTTTGTGTAAACTCTGGTGGTTGGTGATGGACAGGGAGGCCTGGTGTGCTGCAGTCCATGGGGTTGCAAAGAGTCAGACACGACTGAGTGACTGAACTGATCTGAAAACTCCAATGGACATCTCACTCCAAAACTTTATCCTTTAATTAAATTTTTTTGATTAGATTGTTATTCACTGCCACTGTTATTACAACCTCAGGCAGCTATAATGTTAAACAATTGCTGCTGATTATTTTTTCCTAAATAAAAGCTCAGGGGAATCCTATTTGTACTGAGCAAGCTCTGAGTCAGGTCAAATAAAGAAAAACCCTGTGAGTGGAATTTTCCAGGAGAGGACCAGATAGGACAAATTATGACAATTCTCTGGGAATTGGGCTTTGGGAGAGTTCCAGTTTCATTCTCTTTTCCAATGGCTGCTAGGCTGCTGTTTCTCATTGTGATTGCTACAGTATAGATTTTCAAGGCTACTACAAGTAGGCTGGGGAGAAAGGGGTTGGGAATAGGGCAGGTTAAAATGCCACAAAGTTCACTGTTCTTACTGAGATTTAGCCATTTTTCTTGAATAACTGCTTCAGGGACTGCTACCACACAGTGGTTAATTTCCAGAATTCTGAAAAAGTTAACTTTAACAATTTTTTTCTAGGTCTTAATTTCTTTAGTGGAGAGAATTTCAGAGGTCCTTATTTCACTATTTTCACTGATATATACTCCTTATACTAATTAATTTTAAATTGTATGCATAGTAATGAGTATTATGCAAATACATACACACAGCTATATATTTTTCTCTACTGCCTTAGTTATACCTCATGAGTTATGATAAGTATATTCATTATCATGTATTTATTAATATTTTAAAATTTTCTTGTTTTTCTTCCTTATCACTCTCCTCTCATGTTTTTATTACCAAGAAAGTTTGTTATTTCTTCTCCTTATTCTTCCTCTTCTTTTTCTTTTTCCAGTATTGCTTCAGTATTTAGACTAAATTATAAGCTTTATTAATTTATTTCTTTAACATTATCTCTTAAATTGCACATCTTTCTTTTTAAACTAATTTTTCATTTTTTCCCTTTAGCACTCCTGAGTAATTCTTCAGTGGGAGTCTTGATGCAAATTTTTTTTTTTGGTTAAATTTCTATTTGTTTTTCAATTATTCAATACAGTAAAATTCCACTTTGGTTCAACAAAAGGCTTTGATAGTTTCTCATATTTGATTGGAATTACTCTGAAAATACTTGCTTTTGGGGCCAAAAAACAATTACCCTTGAAATAGCAACTATTCATCTGAGCTTTGTGGGATTTACACTTCTAAGTTCAAAATAATTTTCTCTGTTCTTTTTTTTTTGTCTTCCAAAATCCAGTGTTGTTGAAGAAGAGTTTTATGTCAGTCTGTTTCTTGTGTCTTTATCTTTTTTAAGATAATTTTCCTTTCTGGCCATTTCAAGGAATTTTTTTTTTTTAAATCTTATGTGTACTAAAATTTCATTGGGCACATAGCTCCATTAATTGCTAGTTGTAAGTACCTGGCCAAAGTTTTTAATAATTTTCTAATTGGTTGCTTCTTTTGTAATATGGGGAAAATGGTGGTTCTAAACTCAGGTTTACTATGAGGGTTAAAATATATATCGCATGGAAATCACTTAGCCCAGTGCCTTTCTCTGAAAGAGACACTTTTTTTTAGGCATTATATTATTTACTTCATTTTACTCAGGGAGCTATTTTAATCTAAATGCTCATGCTTTTTTCCACTGAGCACTTTTTCTATTAGTTTTCTGGTTTTTTTTTTTTTTCTTTTCTCATTTTCTCTCTTTCCTCCTCCCAGTGAAGTTAGACCTCTTTGATATATTCTTCAAATATCTTAACTTTTATATATATATATGTTTTGTATATATATAAAGCTTATATATATATAAATATAGGTTATATATGTATGTTTTATATATACATATAAAACTTACTTTTATATATAGGTTTATAAAATAAAACCTGCTTTTTTCTTATGTACTTAGATATCTTGTTTTAGTTCTTATCCTTCACATGGCTGCTTTTCCTGAAGTCTCTGGGGACCTCATTTGGGTTCTACGTTCTAGGAATTTCTTATTGTATCTAGTCTATTGATGGTGTGCCTTCTTGTTTTACAGCACTTTTATGAATTTATTCTAACAACAACAAAACCCCCAAAACTATTCTTTATTATTTTAAGAGATGTGGGCAAGGGTTAAAGTAGTTAATAACTTAAATCATCATTTTGATTCCATCTATTGCTTTTCTCTCCCTCCCAAAGATCATTTTAAGATAAATTTTATTTTTTGTAGATTTCAAAATTCAGGTTCTCTAAAGAAATTTTGGAAGCGTAAAAGCAAGAAGCATTGACATTAATTCCACATTCATTCTAGAGAGAATGTTAACATTTCATTGTTTGTAACTTCTAGTTTTTTATGCTTATGAAAAATGGAGTTCTACGGTATATTTCTTTTTGTACCATGTAACATATATATGTAACATGTGTATGCACATATATTGTGAGTATATTTGTTATTAATCTTCTAAACATTATTTGTTGGTAAACATATAATATTATATGTATATACCAACATAGACTTGATCATCACGTTGTTGAACATTTCTGTTTTATTAGTGCGGTGATTTGCATCCTCACAGAAAAATATTTGCACAAGTCTACGGCTATATCTTTGTTTAAAAAACTGGGGTGAAAGGACTTGTATTTTTCTCCCCCATTATTTGAAAAGGAAGTCCGGAGAAAGTTGTATAAAATCATGCTCCTACCAGCAACAAGGGCTGGGATTTTATGGAAGAATTCCTATCCTCTGGTGGTAGATTGAAGGAGGAACCCAGCTTCATTGAATACAGTGCTTTCCAAAGCTAGCCAGTCATTAATATCACCTGGGGTGCTTCTTTAAATTAAGAGTTTTGGACCCACCCTTGGAAATTCTGATTTACTAGGTCTAGTGCTGAGCCTGGGAATCCATATTTTTAACAAGCTCCCTGGTGATTTAATGATTAACTGGGTTTAGGAAACAAGATCTCACAACTGAAGGGCCTGGGAGTGGGAGCAGGCGGGTGGATGGTGGGGGCTGCCCCAGGTGCTTCCCAGTAAGGGAGGTAGAGATGGTGAGAAAGGGTGAAAAAGGGCAGTTTTAAAAGCAGGACTGACCACACTGGAGACTTTTTAAACACGCAGAACAAAGGCATAAGCTCTTAGTGAAGACGAAGATGTGGAGCATCAGACACTTGGGCGGCTCCCTTTCCATCTCTGGTTCTCGGCGTTCATGTAAACTGAAGGGGTTGGACTCATCGGAGGCTTTTCCAACTGAGGGAGCCCAAAGCCACAGTGGTGGAGGGGTGGCTGAGTGGGTGGAAGTCCAGGCTTTGCCCCAGCCCATCCTCCCCAGGGCCCCTGACTCTGCTTTATATTGAAGTCTCTTTTAAGATTTTCTTTGGAAAAACGTTTTCGGCTGCCAAGAAACTTGACAATCTCCAGACTAGATGACCTTTCAGTTCTAAAAAGTCATATAAGTTTGTGAACAAAAGCCAGGGGGAGGAGGAACAGTCCAGAAGGTGGGGTTGAGTGAAACAGAGGAACAATCCAGAATGGGCATTTCAATCCTCATTTTAACCTCAGGACTGACTCTCTGCGTTGTGGCAGGAGCTCCCAATTTCCATCTCAGGATCAGTGTACTGCCTGAGTCAACTCAGAGTGACCCCCAAGGAAAATTCTGGTGGCCTTCCCATCAGATTCTTATATTAAATTTGCGGGGGGACGTCCCTCCCTTCACAGGACCCGGAAGCCCGGAGAAATCACGAAGGTTCCTCAGCTAATATGTTGGTGATGTCTTGCAGTTTGCAAGTGTTTCAACAATAGGGTATGTTTGACCTTCTTTTGGCCTCCTTTCAAGCTGGGAATTTAAGGTGTTCTCTGAATGCAGAGCAAACAAAGCTTCGGCTAACTTGCTGCTTTGATCTCTGAGAATTCATAGGAGCAAGAAGGGAGGAGATGGGCCAGGGGCCCTGGAGGAATTAACTGTGAAAACCTGGCCAGGCTTTGTTGGATGGGGAAGCTGGGGTGGGGTGTCGGGTGTCTGGGGAACAGATGTGAGCCTGACTTGATCTTCTGCAGCTGCAGACAGAGGTTTGCCAGAGGTGAACGCGGGTTCCCACAGAGGCCGTTAGTCCTCCCGGTGTCGCCCACCCATCAGTGGTTTCTTCTCCCTCTGGAGTGGGAGTTAGTGCAGGGCTTTTGCAATCTGATTCCAGCGCCTATGCTAACAGGTTGGATGGAGAAAGTGTTTCTTTAGAGAAACCGGGGATTTGATGGGTTTTATCTCTGTGTTATTATACTCATTTCTAAACATTCCAGAGAGGTGATGGAGGGACAAAAACAGCCTTCCTCCGTAACCTTTTACTACTTTGTGATCTCAGTTGAGATGGTGGGCGGGGCAAGGTGGGGTTGGGATAGAAAATGAGCGACTTTCTCCAGAGCAGCCAGTCTCTGAGTATGTTCTGTGGAATACTCGTCTCAAGAGATGCTCCAAAAGGTTCATGATCAGATAGGTTTGGGCAATTCTGCATGTCATGTTTTCTTCTGAAGATTCACAGCACACATTTGAGTACTAGGGTCTCCGAAATGTCCTAGAGTCAAGAGTCAGAAGTCTTTGATTTCTTCAACTTTGTTGAGCTGAAAATGTCTCCAACTTAACTGACCAGGAACCGTCATCTTTTTGGGTGAGGTAATTCAGTTCAGTTCAGTTCAGTTCAGTCGCTCAGTCGTGTCCGACTCTTTGTGACCCCATGGACAGCAGCACGCCAGGCTTCCCTGTCTATCACCAACTCCCGGAGCCTGCTCAAACTCATGTCCATTGAGTCGGTGATGCCATCCAACCATTTCACCTCTGTCATCCCCTTCTCCTCCCACCCTCAAACTTTTCTAGCATCAGGGTCTTTTCAGATGAGTCAGTTCTTAGCACGAGGTGGCCAAGGCATTGGAGTTTCAGCTTTGACATCAGTCCTTCCAATGAATACTCAAGACTGATTTCTGTTAGGATGGACTGGTTGGATCTCCTTGCAGTCCAAGGGACTCTCAAGAATCTTCTCCAACACCACAGTTCAAAAGCATCAATTCTTCAGTGCTCAGCTTTCTTTATAGTCAAACTCTCACATCCATATATGACTACTGGAAAAACCACAGCTTTGACTAGACAGACCTTTGTTGGCAAAGTAATGTCTGTGCTTTTTAATATGCTGTCTAGGTTTGTCATACTTTTCTTTCAAGGAACAAGTGTCTTTTAATTTCATGGCTGCAGTCACCATCTGCAGTGATTTTGGAGCCTAAGAAAATAAAGTCTGTCACTGTTTCCATTGTTTCCCCATCTATTTGCCATGAAATGATGGGACCAGATGCCATGATCTTAGTTTTCTGAATGTTGAGGTTTAAGCCAACTTTTAAACTCTCCTCTTTCACTTTCATTAAGAGGCTCTGAGGCAGAGACACAAATTAATATCAAGTGGATCGCACTTCAGGAAAGGCTGGTCTATAGGCTGCAGAAATAGAAGGCTCTTCTTGATGTCCACAGTGGGGAGGGGTTCCTGGAGCTTCTGCTTTTGCCCTTGGTGGCATCAGTCACCCAGGAGTTCTTCCTAGGAAACCCACTCCTCTACATCATTCTAATAGAGTAGCTCTGCTCTTGATTTTATTTGGAGGAAAAAAAATCTATAAACCGAAACATGGTTGAATCAAATTTGCACACAGAGGAAAAAGCTTCAGAACCTAGACGGAGTCATTTCTAATCCCCAGCTCCATATTTTCTTCCTGAAAGAGCCAGAAGAGGTGAGTATGTGGCATCCCTCGGCCACAGTAGTTGATTCTGGAATGGGTAGTTGACCCATTAACCAACCAACCTCCAATAAAGCTTCTCTTGGGAACTTTGGTTGAGCGACTTATAAGCAAGTATTGTCTTTTCTACTGCACTTGTGAGGATGTGAGCTTGTTGAACCCATCTTTCCATGAGGGAGAACCTGATAAAGGAGTCTGTCAAGAGATGGGGAGAGACTGGATACCAATGAATCATTTGTGTGCCTGGATCCAACCAAGCCTGAAGTCGGTGTTGTAGAAGCTTGAATTGTCTTTAGTGTTATAGTACTCATCAGAGATCTCTTGGAACTAAACATCCCAGATGATGAGAATTGATTTCTCTTTTTTCATTGAGGTATAATTGATTTACACTGTTTTTGGTATAGAGCAAAGTGATTCAGTTTTATATATATACATACATGTGGGTATATATGCATAATATTTTTGGATTGTTTTCCATTATAGGTTATTATAAGATATTGAATATGGTTTCCTGTGCTATACAGTAGGTCCTTGTTGGTTATTTTATGTATAGAAAGTGTTGTTAGACCCAAATTCCTAGTTTATCTGTCTCTTCTATTTTCCCTTTGGTAACCAGAAGTTATTTTATGCCTGTAAGTCCGTTTCTATTTTGTAAATAAGTTCATTTGTATCATTTTTTTAAGGTTCCACTTGTAAGTGATATCACATGATATTTATCTTTTGCTGTCTGACTTTCTTAGTATGATAATCTCTGGCCCATCCATGTTGCTGCAAATGGCATTATTTCATTCTTTTTGTGGGCTGCATAATATTCTGTTGTTATATATAATATTCCATTATATATATGTGCATATATATATATATATATACACACATCTTCTTTATCCACTCCTCTGTGAATGGACATTTAGGTTGCTTCCATGTCCTGGCTATTGTAAATAGTGCCGTAATGGACACTGGGGTGCATGGGTCTTTTTGAATTAGAGTTTTCTCCAGATATATGCCCAGGAGTAGGATTTTGGGATCATATGGTAACTCTATTTTTAATTTTTTAGCAAACCTCTATACTATACCAATTTATGTTCCCACCAACAGTGTAAGAGCATTCCAATAAGAATTCATCTTACTACATCCTTGGAGCTTACTCCACCCCTAAGACCAGAGCAAGCAATATCAAAGAAATTGTTATAATAATCATCATTAATTAGTAATCAATAACTCTTTTTTTTTGAGTAGAAGATACTAGAAAGTTTATCTAGTCCAAAGCCCCATCTCATTCTTCAGATTTGAATCCTGCCTGCCTGTCATTTTACTTTCTGGTCCTGGGCTGACTGCAGATCAAGCCTCATCCTTCCCCCATAAAAGAGGTTCCTCATTTCTGAAAGTAGCTAAGCCTTCTCTCTTACACACAAAAACACATCCCTAGCCTTTCCAAGCACAGCCAGTTTGGATGTTTCTCACTGTTGCACTATGAACACGCTCTGGACGGCTTCTGAATTTCTTCCAACTCAGGTTGCTTTCACGGATGAAGCCTAAAGCAGCGTATGCCTGTTGTAGCCAATTTAGAAAAGCAAGAAGAGGGAAATGAAAACTCAGTAGCAGCTGAGCTGCCAAGAGATGGCTGTGGTTGCCATGTCGGGTCAACGCCATCCCTTCATTTTTCTGTTTGCGTGTGTGGACGAGCATATGCATGGCTGTGCTGGAACTTTGCGGCCCTTTTCCTCCCTTCTCGCTGCCTGGGAGGCTGGCCTGCCATGGACCACACCTGCAGCAGATCTTCTGCGGCCCCCAGTCCCAGGTGGGTTTGGACTGTGGTGTACTCTGGGCACAGATCTGGCTTACGAGAGAGGTTAAAGTGCTTACGTCTCTGTTTCCTCCTAGGAAATCACCTGGGGCTTGTGTGTCCATCAGCTGGCCACTACCCCTCCCAGGGAAGCTTGCAGAGTTGCTTCTACCCTTGGTCTGTTGCTAGCTCCGGGCTTTCCTCATGGTCCCCGTCTCTCACCCCTTCATCGGTAAACTCCCTTGTGGGTGTCCTATTTGAACGTGCCATCTGTTTCCAGTAGGGATTTTGACTGATAAACTTGTATTTTACAAATACGAAACATGCTCTGTAGAGTGATTTATAATCTGCTGCGTCATTTCTTGGGATACTGAAAACGTCTCCTTATAGCGTTTAACATTCCTCTATAGCATCATTGTGAATGGCTGAGTGGGTTTTTATTTTTAACAAATGTACCATAGTTTATTTAAACCTTGAGAACTAGAGAATTACTTTTTCCCCCCTCCAATTAACTTTTCCCCTATTACTGTGGAAGTACTTGGATGAATATCCTTGTAGGTAAATCTTCACACGCATTCATCATTTCTTCTTCAGGATAAATTTGTAGAAACAAACTTGCTGGATCTATAGTCATGAACATTTGGAAAAAGTTCTCTGTCTGTTGCCAGATAGCCCTCCATAAAAGTTTTATAGCAATTTATAAACTGTTTCCAATTGTGCCCAGGAAGATTGCTTCTTACATTCTCTCCACTGTTTAATACTACAGCCAAATAGTGACCTCGCTGGATCTTCCCAGCACTGTGCTTGGCAAGTAGTAGGTGCTCAGTGAATGACAATGCCCCACCTCTTTCCCACAAAGAAATGTATTTCTACCCTTAGGGTTTCCATCAATAAGAACATCCACGTGAACACTCGTACTCACACATATGGGTGCACACCCACAGGTCTTCTCATCTCTACTTGCTAGCTGTGTGTTACTCCTCTAGCCTCAGTAGTTTAGAAATGATATATCTATTCATACTGTAACCAAGAGGACCATCACCCTTTCATAAATCCTTGGACAGAAAGAGATCCAGGAAGTCCCAAGTCCACTGGGTCCTAAAAAAAGAAATCACAAACTCTGTCATCAGGACATGCTCAGATGCTGCACCCCCAGCCAGGGCTTAGGTTTAGCTTGGATGAGTTCAGGAAGCAGGAGAGGGTCTGGTGGAACAGTCTAGAACCTGCTTCCTCTGCTGGCTGCCTCATAACTGACGCTGAACATTCTTCAAGCCTCCTTCCTGCTCCCGTGGCTTCTGACTAGTCAGAACTCGGAGCTGACACCCATAGCATCTGAATTCCCATTGTTGTTCAGTCGCTAAGTCATGTTCGACTCTTTGTGACCTCATGGACTGCAGCACACTAGGCTTCCCTGTGCATCATCAACTCCCAGAGCTTGTTCAAACTTGAGTCCATTGAGTCGGTGATGCCATCCAACCATCTCATCCTCTGTCGTCCCTTTCTCTTGCCCTCAATCTTTCTTAGCAACAGAGTCTTTTCCAATGAGTTGACTCTTTGCATGAGGAAGCTACATTTTACCATCTCAGCTTGCCTGGGAAATCTCTGAGAAAACTGGATGTTTTGAAGTTTGGAAAACTGGACCTTTCATTACTGCCAGCTCCAGAGGGCTTAATCCAGACCCGGCGTCCCCACGGGCCCTCAGGAAAGATCTGCTTATGGATCGGTTACGAAACTCCATCACTTTCAATGTTCTGTTTTGAAACCCAGTGGCAAAGTCCAGAACATTCTCTGATTTTATTTTTATTGGAGTCCAGGAATCAGACAGGAACTCTCTCTGGTCCCCAGCGACCTACAAAGGCCACTCCTTAAACATTTCTCACAGGCCCTGTTCCCAGAGAGACCCAGGCAAGCACACAGCCTGCAGACCCATGGGGCATGATACAGGCTCCCCCGGGGCTCAGTCACCCTGAAGGCTCTTGGCCACGATGTGAGCTTTCAGAGATGTAGCAGGGAGCTGTTGCAGGGTTTCCTGAGGTGCTCAGCTGCCCCACTGGCCTGAGCTGTGGTCTGTTTAGGGAAGAGGTGTGTATGAATAGTTAAGTAAGAGTCATGTAGCAATGTGCACTTCCAGCTGGTGGCCCAGAGGGTGAAAGAAACTGCCTGCAACGCAGGTGACCGGGTTCGATCCCTGGTTCGGGAAGATCCCCTGGAGAAGGGAATGGCAACTCGCTCTAAAATTCTTGTCTGGAGAATCCTATGGACCGAAGAGCCTGGTGGGCTACAGTCCATGCGGTCGCAAAGAGTCGGACATGACTGAGTGACTAACACACACACACACCACATGATTTAGGCTGGACAAACCATGTGCTAAAGTGAGAAGAGTTCAGATTTGGGATTTGGAAGACCTGGGTCCAAGTGCTGTTCCCCACGCATACTAGTTATGTGATCCTAAGCAGGGTACTTTGTGTTTCAGTGGCCTCACCACTGAAATTATAAGATTATTATTAGAATATCTCACAATTATAAAATCTCACAGGGTTGTTGGGAGCCTGGAATGAAAAACGAACCTGAAACCACGTTGTATGTGACTTTTGGTTCCCACTAGGTTTTCATTACTAATTCCATTTCCTGATTTCTGGCTGTGCTAAGGCTTTGTTGCTGCGCTTGGGCTTTCTCTAGTTGCCGAGAACAGGGGCTGCTCTTTGTTGCTGGGCCCAGGCTTCTCAGTGAGGTGCCTTCTCTTGGTGCGGCGCACCAGCTTCAGGCAAGCAGGCTTCAGTAAGTGCAGCACGTGGGCTCAGTACTCGTGGCGCACAAGCTCAGTGGCCGTGACGCGGGCCCTGGAGCGCGGGCCGGGCGGCTGCGGTGCATGAGCTTAGCTGCTCCATGGCACAGGGAATCTTTCCAGACCAGGGATTGAACCCCTGTCCCCTGCACTGGCAGGCGGATTCCTATCCACTGCGCCACCAGGGATGCCTGTGTATGTACTTGGTTGCTCAGTCATGTCCAACTCTTTGGAACCCCACAGACTGTAGACCTCCAGGCTCCTCTGCCCATGGGATTTTCCAGGCAGAAACACTGGGGTGGGTGCCATTTCCTCCTCCAGGGGGTCTTCCTGACCCGGGGGTTGACCCTGTATGTCTTCCGTCTCCTGCATTGGCAGGCGGGTTCTATATCACTACTGTCACCAGGAAAGTCTTCGTTACATCACTGGTAGTTTAGAAAAATTTCTTTTACTTTCCTGTTAATTACTGGAAATGTCTTCTTTCCCAATATATGCATTAGATGATATAAATTTCCCTGTAAACACTGCTTTTGCTGTATCCCATACATTTTGACAAATTATATTTTCATTTTATGGCTGCGTTTACTGTCTTCTTTTTATTCTGTGTGTGTGTTTTGCCATTTCTTTATGTTTTGTAAAGGTGATCCTGCTTGAAATTTGTTGCGATTCCTATGCCTGAAGTTTGATGTCTTTAAACAAATGTGGAAAACTTTGACCCATTGTTTTCTTGTGAAATATTGCCTTTGCCCCATTTTCTCTGATGTAAATATTTGTTAGACTTCTTGCTCTATCTGCCATGTTTCTTAAGGTTATATTCACAACTTCCGAACATGTTTCTCAGTGTTGCATTTTAGATACTTTATTTGTATCTAGCTTTCCATTCTCTCATTTTCCATTTGGCTGTGGCTCATTTTCTGTTGAGGTTTTAATTTCAACTGCCATGGTTTTCATTTCTAAAAGTTCTCTTTTTCAATTTTGCCTGGTTTTTTAAAAAAGTCTTTTATTTCTTGTTTATATTTCAAATTTCCATTTTATTCCCTTAAATGTAAAATTTATATTCTTTGTCTGAAATTCTAATGTCTGAAATGCTTGGGAGTCTGATTCAGCTATTATTGTGTCTGCTGATATTCACATAATGCTTTGTTTCTACGTGTATTTTGTTATGTTTGGCAGTGAGTTGCTCATTTTCCCTGGAACGCACATAGGTAATCTAAAATTTTCTAGTAGCTATGTTAAAAAGGTTAAAAGAAACAAGTGAAATTAGTTTTGATAATATATTTTATTTAACCCAATATGTAAAAATTTTATCACTTTAACATATAGTCAATAAAATTTTTTTTAGGAAATATTTATATATATATATTTTTGTATGGAGTCTGAAAAATTCAGCACATCTCAATACAGACATTCACTTTACCAGAAACACTTGATCTATATTTAGGTTCACAAAATTTACAGTTGAAAAAGTAGATTCACATACCCAAGCTGTTTCAAACATACTTGAGCTTTCCTACAATTAAACTGAGTATCAGTCTTTAAATTTAGTAAAATAGAGTAAAAAAATTTAGTTCCTCAGTAGCATTAGCCATATTTCAAGGGCTTGACTTCTACATATTTCTAGTGGCTATTGAATTGACTGTGTAGTCTTAGAATAATTAAATTTTGCTCTTGACACTCCAGTTTAGGCATGCTTTCTAGAGTCCAGTCTTTGGCAAATATTGTATGTGTTAAGACTTGTGGGTCCCTCTGCTGGGCGTACACACCGAGGAAACCAAAATTGAAAGAGACACGTGTACCCCAATGTTCATTGCAGCACTGTTTATAATAGCCAGGACATGGAAGCAACCTAGATGTCCATCAGCAGATGAATGGATAAGAAAGCTGTGGTACATATACACAATGGAGTATTACTCAGCCATTAAAAAGAATACATTTGAATCAGTTCTAATGAGGTGGATGAAATTGGAGCCTATTATACAGAGTGAAGTAAGCCAGAAAGAAAAACACCAATACAGTATACTAATGCATATATATGGAATTTAGAAAGCTGGTAATGATAACCCTGTATGCGAGACAGCAAAAGAGACACAAATGTATAGAACGGTCTTTTGGACTCTGTGGGAGAGGGAGAGGGTGGGATGATTTGGGAGAATGGCATTGAAATATGTATAATATCATATATGAAATGAATCGCCAGTCCAGGTTCGATGCATGATACTGGATGCTTGGGGCTGGTGCACTGGGACTACCCAGAGGGATGGTATGGGGAGGGAGGAGGGTGGGGGGTTCAGGATGGGGAACACGTGTATACCTGTGGTGGATTCATGTTGATGTATGGCAAAACCAATACAACATTGTAAAGTAATTAACCTCCAATTAAATACATTTATATTTAAAAAAAAAGACTTGTGGGTTCTCAGATCTTGGGATCTATTAAAAATATCCATGTATGGGTCACTTTGGATTAAAGGAAATGAATTTTTGCAGGTGGGATCTGGACATGAGTATTTTTTTTTTTTAAACCTTCCCCATGATTCTAATGGACAACTTCAGCTAGGTGCCCTGGAAAATGAATTTGGGGCTAATATTACAATATGATGCTTCTTATGGTCTGAGCAACCTATGGAAACATGAAAAGGAATCAGCTGGTACCAAGTACAAGGCTTGGTACTTTTTAATGCCTCTGTCAGAACTAAAATCTCTTTAAAAAAAATTATTTATTTTAATTGAAGGATCATTGTTTTACAATATTTAAAATCTTTTAAAATTTAGACTTGGCTAGTATTCTTACCAGCGGGAGAAATCTATCAATAAGGTTTTCAGTTGCTTTATTACTTTAGAAATAAAAAATATTTAGCCTTTTAGTCAACATTAAGTTTACTGTGGTCTTTTGACTTCCAAGGACATGCTGTTGCCGTTTTATTTAAAAATGTTTAGAGAAGCTTTCAGTTCTGTATGAATGCATCTACCTATACGTATTTGGGAACTGTAAGCTCCTAGGGAGATCTTGCATATCAAAATTACAGCACAGCTGCTGCTTGCTAACCTATGTTGACATAACAGCTATCACTGTATCATGACTCACCACTGTTGATCAGCCAAATTGGTTTTAGCAACACGTCTGACCTAACTTGAGTGACATCATTGTGGGTGAGCTAGTTTGGGTGAATTTCATGAAGATCTTCCTGTTCCATGTCTGAACTTGCCAACTGGTTGTTTAGATACCTGTCCCAGTTTCAATGGTTGGGCATTTGTATTACTTAATTAACTTACTATTCTTATTTCCAGAAACCTAATGATATTTTTTCATTTCACTAATGACATTTTTTCATTTCACTTATTCAATCAACAAAATTTCATGGTGCAGCTACCCGGCTCCAGGCATTATATTAGGTCTGATTAGCAATTAGGCTTCATCTTGTGTGGCAACCCTAATCATTGATAGCATGGTGTTGGAAAACATTCTGAATTTCTGCCTAGGCTCAGTGGGAAAGAAAGTCATGAGCAATTAGTCATGTCTGCCGTAGACATAGGAGGAGATGCGACTGCAGCCATGGATTTGATCTCTGGGTCAAGAAGTTCCCCTGAAAAAGGAAATGACAATCTACCCCAGTATTCTTGCCTGGGAAATCCCATGGACAGAGGAGCCTGGTGGGCTACAGTCCATGGGGTTGCAAAGAGTTGGACACAATGGAGCAACTAACACACACACACACACACACACACACACATCTGAATAAAATCTCCAGTTACCCTCCTGTTTTAGTCCATTCCAGCTCCTATAAAAAAAAAATACCATAGACCATGTAGCTTATAAATAATGGAAATTTAATTCTCAGTGTTCTGAAGGCTGGACGTTCAAGGTCAGACTGCCAGCATGGTGGATTCTCATGAAGGACCTGTTCCATGAAGGACAATTTCTGGGTTGCAGTCTGCAAGCTTCTTGCTATGTCCCCACATGGTGGAAGGGAGGTAGGGAGTTCTGTTGGTTCTGTTTTATGAGGGCACCCGTCCTGTTCCTGGGGCCTCCACCCTCATGGTCTAATCACCACTTAAAGGCCACATCACATCCTGCCATCATATTGAGCTTTAGAGTTACAACACATGAATTTTGAAAGGACACAAACATTCAGACTACAGGGCTTCTTAAGGAAGACCTACCTCTCAATTCTTGATTTGAAGATGAATTTTAAGCCTGAATTTTCTATGTACCACAATCCCATGTGTTACAGAGTCAAGCTTCTCAGAAGAGATGCCAAAGATGCTGGGTCCAGACTTCTCCCTCTTTCTCTCTCTCTCCTGGGAGAAGAGATGTTTCTGTTCCTCCTTTGCATGTCCTGACAGGCCCCCAGGGAGCAGGCTATGGAGAGGGCAGCAGGTCTGGCCAGTGCTGGCATGGACAACTCAGGATCCACAGGTGAACGTGGCCAGTCAACCTCCCATGAGTGCCAGCACAATTATGAAGCCAGGAGACTTGCTGATTAAACTGGAAAACTGCTATTCTTAGTGGCAAGCTGTCATCCAGCCCTTTTGAAAAAGGAGAGAAACCACTCAGCCAAGGTCTAAAAATACTTAGGGACTGACAAGCAGCTCTGGCCAGAACTTGGGCCTACTACCTTGTTGAGATGTACTGTGTACAGGAAGGCATAGTGCATCAGAAGGACCTTGCAAGATCACAGAACACTGTGTTTTGTGACCCAAATAAACAGTTTTTTTAAAAAAATTTTCTATCCATGTCCCTTTTGGGCTTCCCAGGTATCATGGTGGTAAAGAATTTGCCTGTCAATACAGGAGACTCAGGACATTAGGGTTTGATCCCTGGAGGCTGGCAGTTCAATCCTGCAGGATTGGAAAGATCCCCTGGAGGAGGAAATGGCAACCCACTCCAGTATTATTGCCTGGAGAATTCCATGGACAGAGGAGCCTGGTGGGTCAGAGTCCATGGGGTCCCAAAGAGTTGGACACCACTGAGCGATCGAGTGTGATTGAACACACATGGCCCTTTAATTATTAATTATAGCTAAAATAAAATTTGTAAATATTTCATATTCAGTTCAGTTCAGTTGCTCAGTCGTGTCCGACTCTTTGTAACCCCATGAATGACAGCATGCCAGGCTACCCTGTCCATCACCAACTCCCAGAGTTCACCCAGACTCATGTCCATCGAGTTGGTGATGCCATCCAGCCATCTCATCCTCTGCCATCCCCTTTTCCTCCTGCCCCCAAGCCCTCCCAGCATCAGAGTCTTTTCCAATGAGTCAACTCTTCGCATGAGGTGGCCAAAGTACTGGAGTTTCAGCTTTAGCCTCATTCCTTCCAATGAACACCCAGGACTGGTCTCCTTTAGGATGGACTGTTTGGATCTCCGTGCAGTCCAAGGGACTCTCAAGAATCTTCTCCAACACCACAGTTCAAAAGCATCAATTCTTCGGCACTCAGCTTTCTTCACAATCCAACTCTCACATCCATATGTGACCACTGGAAAAACCACAGCCTTGACTAGACGGACCTTTGTTGGCAAAGTAATGTCTCTGCTTTTTAATATGCTGTCAGAGAAGGCAATGGCAACCCACTCCAGTACTCTTGCCTGGAGAATCCCATGGATGGACGAGCCTGGTAGGCTACAGTGCATGGGGTCGCTAAGAGTCAGATATGACTGACCGACTTCACTTTCACTTTTCACTTTCATGCATTGGAGAAGGAAATGGCAACCCACTCTAATGTTCTTGGAGAATCCCAGGGACAGAGGAGCCTGTTGGGCTGCCATCTATGGGGTCGCACAGAGTCGGACACAACTAATGTGACTTAGCAGCAGCAGCAGCAGCAGGTTGGTTATAACTTTCCTTCCAAGGAGCAAGCGTCTTTTAATTGCATGGCTGCAATCACCATCTGCAGTGATTTTGGAGCCCCCCAAAATAAGTCTGACACTGTTTCCACTGTTTCCCCATCTATTTCCCATGAAGTAATGGGACCAGGTGCCATGATCTTAGTTTTCTGAATGTTGAGCTTTAAGCCAACTTTTTCACTCCCCTCTTTCACTTTCATCAAGAGGCTTTTTAGGTCCTCTTCACTTTCTGCCATTACAATGAATAATACTGATAAAAGCTGCTTATATGCTAGCATATTTCCAACATGACAGACACTGTTCTAAGCTGTTGTGCACTTTATTTGATTGAGCCCTTCATTATCCCTGTGGGGTAGGTAATAGCATCATTGCCATTTACAGATGCAAAAACTGGGTTTTAGATGTGAGGAATCTGGGTCACTCTAGGTAGCCTGAAGACAGTCTAGTATGTGGGAAGGCCTGAAATTGGCCTTTGATTCCCATCCCTCCTCTTTGACGGCTGTGGGTTGCTTGATATTGTTTTCCTGGGTGTTCACAAGCTGCTCTCTTTCAACATCTCCCAGGAAAATCTTGGTTATTGGACCTCTATGGAGAAATTCTCAGTGCTTACTTGCCTTTGGGTCTCCTTGTGGAATTTATGCATCCTGTTCTGCTGAGCACAGTGGTCTGGTTTAATGATGCCTGTTTCAGTTAGCATAGAGATGATCCTCCCCTTCCACCGACGCAAATGTTAGCTGCCTTACTTGTAGTATTGCTCGTGGGTTGACTCAGTGCCAACGGGCACCATTGCCTGTGAATATGTTTATAGGGTTTATCTTTATTAGAGCCTATTAATTTTCTCCTCCTGTGCATTGAGCCCTGGGCACAGTGGAATTCTCAAAGGCTTTAGGGCAATACCAATATAGGCTCAGTTCTAACTTCCTGGAGCCCCCACATGACACAGCCACTGTGCAGGGGTGTTCATCTTCGTCCTTCTGCGTTTGTATTTCAGGGGTTCTTGGGAGGGATGGAAGATGAATCTCAGGCTGCCATCTTGAATCGGAAGCCAGCACCTCCAATACAGGTTATGTTTCCTTGATTCTGATGCTTCTCATTTGACAGTTTCTGTTTTATGGTTCTCTTGTAGCTACCTCAAATTTTATGTGGATGGGGCTTGGGCACAAGTTCATAAATAAATTGCACAAACACGCCAATACAAAAATGGTGACAATAATGATTTCTTAGCGAAGACTGCCTGCCACATCCGTGTTCCTTTTTCAGCAAGAAAAGGGACGAAAGAAGCAGGAAATGGAGAAATGCCTCACTCATGCTGGCGGCAGCAGTGAGTCCAAGTCCCCTTCCTGGTGTCTCGGTGTAAACAGGAGCTGAGGAGTTGAGATATAAAACAAGGAGGCAATCGAGGTGGCAGATGGCATGCCATTTGGACTGCCTCCTGCCCTGTGGGTATTTTGCCTCATTCTAGTGTCTGGCTAGAGCCCTTGGTGACAGTGGCTTCAGCTGGTTAATCTTGCAAGCCTTTGGATTATAGTTTGTATAGAGGATATCGACTTAACAAGCCCAGAGGAATCAATGATCTTTCTCTGCAAATCAGCCCAGGTGAATTCTTCATCAGCTGCCTCCCTCAATGTGGGCCCATCAGCTGATCCTGAAGAGTGGGGGGGCCCAGTTAGAGACAGCCCCACCAGGGAGGGGCTGGAGCTGAGAGGAGCAGGCGTATTTTCCTTGGGCCCAGCTGCAGAATACACCACAGGGCTGCCCTCTCTGGAATGCACGCTGCTGTCTGAATTTTGCCATCCATAAATGCCTCCCTGGACCAGCTCTCGCCTGCTCTGACCCCTTGCTTCTCAGAACTGCTTATAAACAAAGTGCCTCAGAGGTGGGCCCTGGGCAATAGCTTGGCGGAAGTGGACAGAAGCGAGGCTGGCCTGTTCTTCTCGAAGGAAGAGAGGGAACAGCACAGGAATCCAAAACCACGCTCTCTGAAGGGTTGGCCAAAAAATGGGAAGGAATGCAGACATCTTTCATAGCCCCCAGATGTGTCAGCCGTCATAAAAACGAGTTTCTGGGTGACTTTTAGGTTTTTTTTCCCCTGCAAAGTAGGAGAAAGTCTTCAAAAACATTTAATCTTAAATAGTTGATGTATCAATTGATCTCTTCCTTAGAGGAAATAGGGCCAAAATATAAAAAGCACTGATTACTTCAGGACACTGAGGCAGCTTGTGCATATTAGAGTAATTGGAAATAACCATGAGGCATTAGTCTAACGCTTGGAATATCTGTTCTCTGAGCATCTTCAAGGGCCTTCTGTAAGATGAGGCCACAGGGCAGAAAGGTGGCAAGCTCTGACTCTGATACTTTGCCACATTGCTGACTCCAGTATTCCTGTTTTAAGAAGTTTCTGGTGGTTCAGGGCTTCCCTGATAGCTCAGTTGGTAAAGAATCCGCCTGCAATGCAGGAGACCCTGGTTCGATTCCTGGGTTGGGAAGATCCAGTGGAGAAGGGATAGGCTACCCACTCCAGTATTCTTGGGCTTCTCCTATGGCTCAGCTGGTAAAGAATCCACCTGCAATGTAGGAGACCTGGGATTGATCCCTGGGTTGGGAAGATTCCCTGGAGAAGGGAATGGCTACCCACATCGGTGTTCTGGCCTGGAGAATTCCATGGACTTAGGTCCATGGAGTCACAAAGAGTCAGACAAGATTGAGCAACTTTCGCTCCCTGGTGGCTCAGATGGTAAAGCATCTGCCTGCAATGCACGAGACCTGGGTTCAGTCCCTGGATTGGGAAGGTCCCCTGGAGAAGGAAATGGTAACCCATTCCAGTATTCTTGCCTGGGAAATGCTATGGACAGAGAAGCCTAACAGGCAACAGTCCACGGGGTTGAAAAGAGTTGGACACGACTGAGTGATTAACACGTTCACTTTTTTTCACTTTCACTTTTGTTTTATGCAAATGCTCAAGCTCTGTTTAAGAGTGACAAGGTGAGAGAGCTTGCATTCCTAGCTCTAAAGCAGATGTGTCTTCCAAGTGTCTAGCCTGCTGCCATCAAGGAGCTGAGGGACAGAGCCTGTCACCATCACTGTTATTCTAGCCCCATCAGCTGTGGGGATCCCAACCAGGAGCCTGGCGGTTGGCCTCCCTGCCTCCCTCCTCCCATCCTCTCTCATCCCAGTAGCCGTGTCCAGTTGATGCTACTTACCCAGGGTCCAGGGTTCATCCTGGTCCCCATCCTCCTCGCTGCAGCTCCTCTAGCCCAGGCTCCCTGTCTCTCACCAGATGGTCGAGACAGCAGCCTTGCTTGCCATCCATACAGTTTGCACATGGTACACGGTGTGGACTTTCTGGAGTTCACCATAGCTCTTAGCCGTCACCAACTCGAACCCCTTCAGGAGTTGCTAAGACACTTGCAAATTCTGAACCTGATGTGTGTGGACCTTCATCATCTGGACTCTTCTGGCTTTTTAAAAAAATCTCAAGACAGCCCGTGCCTCATCACCTCCTCCCTACCACTAGCCCCTATCCTCAGTTATTTAGAATCACTTTTAGCCACTTACTAGCTGGAGGATCTTGGTGGAGGGGAGTCAGTTAACATTCCTGTTCCTCAGCTTCCTTGTTTGTAAACTGGGGATAATGGGGGTTGCCAGGGGTTATTGAGGATAAAATAAATTAAAACAGATGTCATGCTATGACCAGAGCCAGTGCCGGTTTGTTGCAAAAATGTCATTGGATGGGCCCAGTGATAGTCACCCTAAGTGAAGTAATTCAGACAAACTTCATACTGTAGCACTTGTGTGTGTAATCTGAAAAATGATACAAAGCAGGAGTATCTGCACAGAAATAGAAAGCAAACTTATGATTATCAAAGGAGAAAGGGAGGGGAAGGATAGACTGGGCGTTTGGGATTAATAGATGCATGCTGTTATATATAAAATAGATAAACAAGGGGCTATAACACAGGAACAATGTTCAATTACTTGTACCTTTAATGGAAAGGAATTTGAAAAAAGAATATATATCTATGTAAAGCTGAGTCACTTTGCTGCACATCTGAGACATTGTGAGTCAACTATACTTTAAACAAATAAATGAAGCTGTTTGAAACATGTGTAAAATCTAGGCACATTAGAATGCCAGCATGTTGTTTTCCTGTAACCTGAGTAGTAAGAATAAATACCTCTCTGGTAAAGAAATGTAGTACCTTAAACCACCTCTCACTTTCTTTAGGTCTCTCCTGTTCACCCTGGAGGGCTCAGCTAAATGCCATGATAGCTAATTATCACCCAGAAGCCCCCTGGGCAGGGTCCCCTGCAAGAGGCTTTTGTAGTGCAGTGATCAGCACTTCTGCAGAATGGGACCCATCCACGTTGTGGCATCACCATCTGCATCCCTCTCTGTCCCTGCAGCAGACTGAAAGTGTTCTCAGGGCAGAAACTTTCTCAGGTACCTGAGGCCTCTTGTTAAGTACATATTGCTAATATGAATATTCATCGGAAAGACTGATGCTGAAGCTGAAGCTCCAAAACTTTGGCCATCTGATGCGAAGAGCCAACTCACTGGAAAAGACCTTGATGCTGGGAAAGATTGAGGGCAGGAGAAGAAGGGAATGACAGAGGATGAGATGGTTGGATGGCATCCCTGACTCTATGGACATGGCTTTGAGCAAGCTCCGGGAGCTGCAGTCCATGGCATCTCAAAAGAGTCGGACATGACTTAGCAATTGAACAACAGCAACATATATCTATAAAATGAGCGAAATTTTAGATGGGAGAGGCTAGGCCAGCCTCAGGTGGATGCTTGTGAACCCTGGGAGGGTCATATTTCTTTTCATTATTGGATAAATGGTTAATTCTCTTTTAACGAGCCAAAGGAAAAACAAATTTACCAAGTTGACATTTAGCAAAAGCCATTTCGACATCTAAAGACGTTCCTAGCTCTGCAACTCTGGATGACCTTGCACTTGAAAATGTCACTGCCAGTTTGCTGGGCTGATTAGGTTTGCCCGTTTGCTCTTGCCCCTAAACCCCCGCTCTGCCCATTTCTTTCCTCAGCTGGGGTTCCCTCCAACACACTCCCACTTTGGCTAGAATTCCATGCTCCCTGCTCTCTCCTCAGCTCAAGGTGAGTTTCATCTGGGCTCTTGAGAGCAGCTGGGGAAATACTCTCTGTATTTAGGTCTCATGTGGTTGTGGCTGGACACAGGGTGATGTTCTGGGGAGGAGACAGTCTCTGCAGCCTGGACCAGCTGTGCAGCATTGACACGGCTGACGGGTTCCGTCATTCCAGTTGACCATGGCTAACTAAAATGTGTGAGCTTGCTGGGAGCTAATGGTTCCAAATCTGTGTACTGTATAGGGCTATGGGAACAGATGATGGTGGGTCTTTTCCAATGCATTTGATTTGTCCATTGTCACATGAACCAGAGAGGGGGAGGAAGGTCTGTAATACACTGAGCTGTTTCTCCAAAACTTACACCTGGAACCTCCTTCTAAGAATATATAATCTCTTACCTTGCCTTGTCCTATAGGAATTAAAAGAAAAAAAAAAGCATTTTGTCACTTTCTCGTGTTATCAAAATTGAATTTAAGAATTTTTAGACATGTTTTTCCACATCTAATTATTGATGCATGCTGTTCTATTTACTCTAAATTAATTATGTAAGAAAAGCATGATTCATCCACAAAGACACTCAGTAATTGCATAGTTGATCACACTTGGTTGAGAAACACAATTTTAAAATGTAAATGGAAATTTAATTATGTGTTAGCATTGAAAATAGGCAAGACCTGCTTTTGTGACCTCACATTTGGAATTCCTGCATTTTGACTGAAAAAAATTCAACTGATTAATTTTGAGTTTTATCTCTAAATATTGACATAAAAGAGGAGAACAGGTCACTTGCCGTTACTTATTTAAACTATCCCATTGGTGGAGTGGATAGTTTTATTCCCAGTAAAGGAAGAAGCATGCATTTAATTCTCATTATAGCTTTCTTACTTTAACAATGGGTTCTGGAATGCCAGAGACAGCCTGAAGGGCCACTAAGGCTTTTGACTAAATAAATGAAATTTAGAGATTAGGCTCAGAAAATATAGGAGTGATTTGGCAGAATTATCATTTCTTGAAAAATTTTTTGATGTGGACCGTTTTTAAAGTCTTTGTTAAATTTGCTGCAATATTGCTTCTCTTCTATGCGGTGGTTTTTGGCCGCAAGGCTTGTGGGATCTTAGCTTCCTGACCAGGTGCTGAACCCACACCCCCTTCACTGGAAGGTGAAGTCTTAACCACTGGACCCCCAGGGGAGCCCCAGAATTATCACTTTTAAGCTTCTTGTGTGGGAGGCAGCTTCTAAGATGATTCCTTCTTCTAGAGTGTGGGCTGAACCTGGTGAAACTGATGGGATAACAAAGAAACTGACGGGATATTACTTGCAAGGACAGGTTGTAAGGGACTGTGACTTCTCTTTTGCTCTCCTTCTCTCTTCTCACTTGCTCATGCTGATGAACCTGGCTGCAGTGTTATAAGGAAGCCTCCACATACACCCTCCAGGGCGACTTCCAGCCAACAGCTGGTGACAAACTGAAGCTCTCAGTCCAATGCCCCACGAGGAGTGGAATCCTGCTGAAAACCACGGAGTGAGCTTGGAAATGGATCTCATCCCAGTCAAGCCTTTAGATGACTGCAGCCCCCCTCAACACCTTGATTGTAGCTTGTGAGACCTTGTGAGCCAGAGGACTCAGCTAAACTGTGCCCAGATTCCAGAGTCACAGACATAATGTGACATAGCTCATGCTTTTATTTTAATCCACTAAAGTTAGAGTAATGTGTTATGCTGCAATAGGTAAGTAACCCATTATTGACCAGAAATGTATTAATATGTCTTTTGTTACCTGAATGCTATTGACTAGAGTGCCTCAATATATATACTGGTGTGTTCACTTACATAACAAATTATAGGCCACAGGTGTCAGTTTCTGCAAAAATCTCCTGGTCAATAAAGAGTTAAAATGCTTCGTTTCTTGCTTGCTGATTTCCACATCACTGTTTCTTATGCTTCCAGTCTTTAACCAGAGGTGTGTACCAGGTGAAATCTGGTACACATGGCATAGAAATACAACAAGGTTATTCAGATCCAACCTGGGCAGCTGAGCCTCAAATCACCCAAAGGTCTGAATCAGGAATGTGCCCATCTGCCTTCTCAAACAATCACCCTAAAATAAGACAAAGAGGTTCTCAAGCAGTTTTGTTTATTTTAAAGAGAAAACGTATTTATTTTATAGCTTGATTTTATAAAGATGCTGCTTCCACCTTTTGTGATGTGAACCCAGGTGATAGCTAAGGGAAAAAAAGAGCATCCATGGGGCAGCCAGCAAAAGAGAGCGTGTGGGGCAGCCTAGGGGAGGTTTTGACAACCAGGACCAGAGGTAGAAACTAGCCCCTCTGCTCGCATTTGATCGGCCCAAAGTAAGTGTCAAGACCATGTCACACTGCAAGGGATGCTGGGCAATATAACCTAGCACTGTACTTGGAAGGAGGAGGAGGCAGATTCTGGCAAAACATAGCCTGTCTGCCAAAACAATTAACTCTTATGAAGTTAAATTGATGATGTACAGGGGCTTCTCTTGGTAAAGAATCTGCCTGCCAGTCCAGGAGATGCAACAGAGGCGGGTTCAGTCCCTGGGTCAGGAAGATCCCCTGGAGGAGGAAATGGCAACACACCCCAGTATTCTTGCCCCCAAAATCCTATGGACAGATGAGCCTGGCCAGCTATAGTCCATGGGGTCTCAAAAAGTCTGACACAACTGAGCGAGTGAACACCCACATGATATGCAGACACCATGCTAAGCATTACAGATACACACGAGGTAGGAAAGAGTGGTCCTTGTTCTCAAAGACATCACAGTCTAGCTGGAGGCATCTGTTGATGAAAAGTGGTTTGGAAAGCAAGCCTTATGCCAGCTTCCACCACCCCCATGTGAAAACCAGTAGCAGCTACAGAGTGTTCTGTTCACGGGCTGAACGGTACACGTTCATCCTGTGGAAGAATCATCCCCAATGCCAGGGGGCCACAAAACCACTCACCTGAAGACTCTCTTTGTTAGCAACTATGTACATGACAAAACCTCTCCCTCCCCGGGGGCAGTGTCTGTGACTGTGAACTTGCAAGTGACGTGTGCGGGAACCAAACTGGCTAGTGGTCTGAAACTCCAGTGACCACTACTTGCAAGAATAATGTTTTCTAAGGTAGTTGTCAACATTTTTGCCAGGAACTGGGAAATCAGGGTATAAATTGGAGCAAGATCTTTGGAAACATGATTTTGTACTATAGGCTAAACTTGAAAATATATATAACCTGTGACTCAGCAGTGTTCTCCTTCCTACCTTGGGAAACAGTTTGATCGTGTACATGAGCGTAAGAATGTTCATCACAGAGATGTCTGTGCTGGTGAAAACTGACACCAGCACAAATGTCCATAAATAATAGAATAAAGTCTGGTGCAGCCACACAGTGGAATATTACACAGCAGCGAACATGAATACTTTGTAGCTTCTTGCGTTAATATGAATGAATCTCAAAAATGTAATGCTGAGTGCAAAACACAAGTCATACAGATGACTTCATTTATGTGAAGTTCAAAAACATCCCAAACTAAACAATATGCTCCTTCAGTTCAGTTCAGTCGCTCAGTCGTGTCCGACTCTTTGCGACCCCATGAATCGCAGCACGCCAGGCCTCCCTGTCTATCACCAACTCCCGGAGTTCACTCAGACTCACGTCCATCAAGTCAGTGATGCCATCCAGCCATCTCATCCTCTGTCGTCCCCTTCTCCTCCTGCCCCCTATCCCTCCCAACATCAGAGTCTTTTCCAATGAGTCAGCTCTTCGCATGTGGTGGCCAAAGGACTGGAGTTTCAGCTTTAGCATCATTCCCTCCAAAGAAATCCCAGGGCTGATCTTCAGAATGGACTGGTTGGATTTCCTTGCAGTCCAAGGGACTCTCAAGAGTCTTCTCCAACACCATAGTTCAAAAGCATCAATTCTTCGGTGCTCAGCCTTCTCCACAGTCCAACTCTCACATCCATACATGACTACTGGAAGAACCATAGCCTTGACTAGACAGACCTTTGTTGGCAAAGTAATATGCTCCTTAGGGATATGTATATAGCGCTGGTGATTCATGCTAGCTATTACTTCCTTGTGCTATGAGAAGGGGCAGGCAAGGGAGTGGCATGGAGGGACTGAGCTTGCATTATTCAGTCTTTCTGCCTGTTTCTGCCCTTTTATCATTGGAAAAATGAATGACCTTGGCCCTACCTGTCCCTGGAGCGTCTCATGCTAACCTTGGCATTATAGTGAAGTCCTGGCCAAAGCCGAGAGGGTGGAGGGAGGAAAAGACAGAGAAAGAGAGAGGAGGAGGAGAAGAAAACCAAGGGGAAGAAGAGGGAGGAGAGGAGGAGGAAGAAGGGGAAGGATCAGGGAGGGAAAGTTAGAGGGAGAAAGAAAGGGAATGAACATGGGGGGTGGAGGGTAATACGTTTTAAGAATGGAAGACAGAATCAGGTTTTCTGACCCCACTTACACGTTCAAAAAATGCATATGTGGACTAGACATCTATTGAACAATTTAACAGCCCTTTCACTGTGCAAAGCAATTCCTTAGGTTTCGTGTCATTTCATCCTCACAGCAGCCCCACAAGCGCATGCGGTCATTCCCATTTTCCTTATTCGGAGTGTAAAGCTCAAGGAGGTTAAGGGATTTACCCAAGGTCATCGTGGTGGGGACGGGAACTTTGGTGTTCAGTCTAAATGTATAGATGCAGAAGTTCAGGGAATGTTCTTGGAAAAATCTCGTGGGAAATAACTTCATTGAAGCCTTGTCCCTTTGAATACTGCCATCTCAGCCTGGCAATCCCCCTTCTCCATTTTAATTTATGATTTTTGCTCCAGGGTACATCATTTGAAGGGCAAATAAAGCACTAGCAGCGTTCTCCCTGCATGGACTCTGGAGGCCTGCTCCTTTGAGCAGGTGGCTTGGTACTTGCAGATGTGGTGAGCTTATACATCTGGCAAGCATTAGTTAGTGGGCAGCACATGCTATTTCACAGCCCTAATGAAATCTGGGTCTGTGGCATTTTAATAAACCATTCAAGGAAGAAAGATTCCTGGCATTCTGTTGGCCAGTATGGGTCTGGAAGAAATAGAAAAATTTCTATCATCACAATGGATTTAGTTATTTTCATCTTGTACAAAGTTACTCCGGGTTGAAAGGCTGGACAAGATAGCTCTTGATTAAATGAAAACTATGTCTGACTAGTACATAAATTATGTAGCGGAGGAACAGAAAAATCAGTGTCTTTCATTAGCTCAATCCCCATTATGGTTTAACTCAGACTGAGAAGCTTGTCTGCCTTGAAAGTATGTTAACAGCTACATGGCTGACACATTTCTTTGAAGGAATACTGGGGTCAGAGATTGAGTTTTAGTGATGGGCATCAGCTGTTCTGAGCTTCCCAGATGGCTCTAGAGGTAAAGAACCCACCTGCCAGTGCAGGAGATGGAAGAGACACAGGTTGGATCCCTGGGTCGGGAAGATCCCCTGGAGGAGGGCATGGCAACCCACTCCAGTACTCTTGCCTGGAGAATCCCACGGACAGAGGAGCCTGGCAGGCTACAGTCCATGAGGTCGCAAAGAGTCGGACACGACAGCAACTAAGCACTCATTAGCTGTTCTGGATTCCTTGCAGTTGTACTGCTTTATTTTGTGTTTATTAACCCATTGGTTCTGCTCTTACCACATTCATACCCAAAGGTCCTTTTTTATATCTTCTGGCTTACTTGCTTGATTTGTAAACCCATAACTTGCCTTCCTCATCCTCACCCATCCATTCCTTGTTCCTAGACATATGTTAAATGTACAGTTTCCTCTTTCCCCAGGAGTCAGTAGCCTAGCTACTTGAAGTGGAGAGGACAATGCAGTCAGATGAAATTAACTGCATTTTTTTTTCTCCTGGGAACTTGAATTTAGAAGAGAGTAGTAGTAAATTATGCAGTTCAATAAATACCCCTGGCTCTCCTTCTTACATGGTAGGACTGCATTTCTTGGCTCCATTGTGGTTGGACAGAGCCTTTGAATAGTTCTGACCAAGGAGCTGTGAGCAGAACTGACATGGATTTTTTCAAGGATGTGCACGACTCCTAAAAACCTTTCCCCCTTTTCCACTTTGGCATGGCAACCTGCTGGAGATCCACACCAACTCTGATGAACAGATTCCCTACCAGTACACCGTGGACTATAAAATTAGTGAGAAATGAAACATTATTTCTCATAGAACAAACTTATAGCTACCAGGGGACAGGCGAGGAGAAGAGAGATAGATTGAGAGTTTGGGATGGACATGTACACACTGCTGATTTTAAAATGGATTACCAACAAAGACCTACTGCATAGCTCAGGGAACTCTGCTCAATATTTTGTAATAACCTAAATGGGAAAAGAATTTGAAAAAGAATAGATACACATATATGTACAGCTGAATCACTTTGCTGTATACCTGAACCTAACATGGCCTTGTCAATCAATTATACTCCAGTATAAAACAAAAATTTTAAAAAACTAAAAAAATAAATAAAAGCCATTGAAGTGAAATTGTTTGTTACTAGTTTATACTAGTAATAATCTATATTGACTGATCCAGAGGGAGAGAAAAAAAATTCAGGTAAGAAAGAAAAGGAAGAGAGGCTAGGAAGTTTGGGATTAACATATACACTCTGCTATATTTAAAATGGATAACCAACAAGGACCTACTGTATAGCATATGGAATTCTGCTCAATGTTATAAAACAAACTAAATGGGAAAATGTATAACTTAATCCACTTTGCTATACACCTAAAGCTACACAACATTTTTAATCAGCTATGTGCGTATATGTGTGCTAAGTTGCTTCAGTTGCGTCCGACTCCGTGTGACCCCATGGACTGTAGCCCGCCAGGCTGCTCTGTCCGTGGGATTCTCCAGCAAGAGCACTGCAGTGGGTTGCCATGCCCTCCTCAAGGGGATCTTCCCAACTCAGGGATCGAACCTGGGTGTGGCCCCGTGGACTGCAGCACGCCAGGCTGCTCTGTCCATGGGATTCTCCAGCAAGAGCACTGCAGTGGGCTGCCATGCCCTCCTCCAGGGGATCTTCCCAACTCAGGGATCGAACCCATGTCTCTTAGGTCTCTGGGATTGTCAGGCGGGTTCTATATCATTAGCGTCAACTGGAAAGCCGATTAACCAACTATAATATAAAATTAAAAATTTTTGAAAACAGGAAAGAAAATCAAGGAGGCAGTACATCTTAGGTCTGTGTGCTGGGCTGCAATGTATGTCCTTAGGACTTGTGGTTTTTCATTAGTTGTCCATTCACACAGTATGTAACCTTTTGAGTCTGGCTTCTTTCATTGAGCATGATGCATTTTAAATTAATATATGCCTTTGCATGTATCCATAGTTTGTTTCTTTTTATTGCTAATTCAGAATAAGCAGCTGATGAAGCTACCCCACAGGAAGCTCACCATCATTGCATGGTCAAATTTTGTACCCTAACTGCTTGCAACCCCAAGATAACATTGATACCTTATTTTGCTGTTGGCAGAAAAGAGATGTAAAGTTTTTAATAAAAAACAAACAAACAAAAACCAGGGATCCAGAGGTTTCTGGGTAACGCATGAAGCACTGGAAAGAACCTGTCATTTCCCAAAAGGTCATGAAGATCAGTTAACATTATGAAAGGATGTCTCAAAACTGCAATCCATGTGCTCATGTGTGTCAGGGGTTATTTGACACCCTCAGTGTATTTTTCTGGCGCAACTGACTCAAGGGTTTGGAATAAATGCTTAATAACATTTTTATTTAAAAAAATAAACTGAAAAGTATTTATAGAAAATTACATAGATCACAAATGTACATACCACTGAGTTTTCAAAAACAGACCGCACCCTTGTAACGGAACTTAGATCAAGAAATAGTATTGACTTCCTCAAGGGTCACCATTCATCCTGACTCCTAACACTGGACATTAGTGTTGCCTGTTTTATACTTTAAATGAATGAAAGCACACGTGATGTGAGCCTAATTCTTTCACTCAGCACTGATTGTGGGATTTATCCATATTTTGAATGTAGTTGCTCATCCTTAATTTACAATATTTCATTGTCTGACTTCCCTGGTGGCTCAAATGGTAGTCTGCCTGCAATGCAGCAGAGCTGAGTTTGACCCCTGGGTCAGGAAGATCCCCTGGAGAAGAGAATGGCTTCCCTCTCCAGGATTCTTGCCTGGGAAATCCCAAGGACAGAGGAGCCTGATGGGCTACAGTCCATGGGGTCACAGCGGCTAACACTTCCACTTTCATTTAAAAAGTCTTTATTGAATTTGTTACAATATTGCTTCTGTTTTTACCTTTTGGGTTTTTTGGCTGCGAAGCATGTGGGATTGTAGCTCCCAGACTAGAGACTGAACCCACACCCCCTGCATTGGAAGGCAAAATCTTAACCACTGGCCCACCAGGGAAGTCCTGCTTTGTTTTCTTGAAGAGACCCTTTCATTGTCATATAATGTCCCTTCTCATCTCTGGTATTTTCCTTGTGAAATCTTTCTCTGAAATCGAAACAGTCACTTACCAATTTCTTTCGATTAGTGTTTGTATCACATGTCTTTTTCTATTTGTTTACCATTATTTCATTTGTATCCTTATTTTTAAAGTGGATTTCTTAAAGGCAGCATATAGTGAGTCTTTAAAATTCTTTCTTAAATCCCAGCTGATGATTTCTGACTTTTAATTGGTGTGTTTAAGCCACTTACATTAATTATTGATATGGTTGAATTTAGGCTACCCTGTTATTATTTATTTTCGTCCCTCTATCTCATCTCTCCTGCTTTCTTTGGGTTGAGTATTTTTCAGTCTTTTATTAAATTTTTTCTATTAACTTTTGGGTTTCTCTCTCTTTGTGTAGATTTTTTTTAGTGTTGCTCTGGGGATAATAGTTACATATGAATTTTTACAGTCTAATTAGACTAATTTCACCTAATTGGCCGAGTAGAGTGTGGAACTCTCACAACCAATTAAGTCCCTTTCACCCCTGTCACTTCGGTAGTCATATACATTATACTTACATACAGTGAAAACCTCACTAGACAATACTGTAATTTTTGCTTTTAATAGTCATAAATATTTTAAAACCTTAAGAGGAGAGAAATAGTGCAATACGTTATGCAGCTATTTATCATTTCCGTTGGTTTTCCTTCCTTACAAAATGCCACATTTCGCTTGGTGCCACTTCTCCGTGTAAGTGGCTTCTTTTGCCATTTCTTTTTGAGCAAGTCTGCTAACAATGGTTATCCCACTTTTCCTACATCTAAGAGCATCTTTATTTTACACTTATTTCTGAAGGCTAACTTCACATGGAGAATTGTGCATCAACGGTTCTTTTCTTTCCGTATGCTATGAAGATGTTCTCATTCCTTCTGATCCATGTTATTTTCATAATAACTTCAGTAACTTGAACTGTTGCTCTTTTTAATGTAATGTGTCATATTTCTTTATCTTTGGTTTTCGTCAGGTTGACCATGATGTACCAATGGCACAGGTTTCCTTGAGTTTCTCTGATCTGGTATTCCTTGAGATTCTTAAATCTTAATTTATGCCTCATATTACTTGAGAAATTTTTAGCTATGCTTTTTCAAATGTTTTCTTTTTGCACCAGTTTATTTCTTCTCTCTTCTGGAACCCTAATGACACAGACGTTAATAGTTTACTGATAAGGAATTCTAAATTCTAAACAATTCTAAATTATTTTTACATGAAAACGTGCAGCCTGAGACTGCGAGATTGGCATGAACTTTTCAGATAAAGCTTGTGTTTGAGTACATTTTGGCTCCTAGGGGACTTCGCCTCTCTGCTTAGACAGAAGATGGAGAAGGGACAATCCCATGGGGACAGGTCATGGGGGTAACAAAGACCCGTGTTCATTGTGTGACCGACCGACCCTGCGAGGGTCTGCAGCCCCTCTTTCCTCAGAAAGACTTTTCTTTAGAGGTTCTCTGATAACTGTTCCTGTCAGAAATTTTATGCAGACTTGCTGATTCTAGAAAATAGTAGAAAACACCGCTGGCTGCATGAATCACAGGCGTCTACTGGGACTGTTCCTGTCTCCACTGTAATGGTTCTGGGAGGTGGCATCCCTGGGAATTCCGTTTCTCCGACATCCTTGCCTCAGGCATGAAGAGGCTCTCTTGCCATAACGATGCACTGAAAGTGTGTGTTGAGACACCATTTTTGGAGAAAATTGTCATTTAATTTTACAGATGTTTCCTGTTGATGGACAGGGTTGGGGGTGGAAGATACTGAGGGCTGAGAGTGCCTTCCTGCAATGGGAGCAGGACTGAAGTTCTTCTCGGCACTGGGCCCGGAAGGGGGGACGGAGCGGAGAGGAGAGAGCGAAGGAGACAGACGATGGGGTCTGCAGATGCCCGAGGGGGGAGACTCTGCGGGGATCGGATGAAAACCCGAACAAACCAGCCAAGCATACTGCATCGTCCCCTGGCTTCCAGGTGTTCTTGTGACTGGCCTCCAGGGAGTGTGTACTAACCAACGACTTTCACAACCAGGCCAGCATATCTTGAAGCGGAGCGAATTCATCAGGAGTATAGAACTTCCTCATTTTCATTGAATACATTTGAAAGGCTGGAATGAGGTGAAGAGACATTTGTACCTTTTCTCAGGCTACTCTCAGCTTTGGGATATATAGGAAAATCTTAATCTATTCTTTAAAAACTTCATTGAAGTATAGTTAATTTACAATGTTGGGTTGAATTTCTGCTGTATTGCAAAGCAACTCAGTTATGCATATATATATTCTTTTTCATATTTTTTCCATTATAGCTTGTTACAGAATGTTGAATATAGTTGCCTGTGCTGTACAGTAGGACTTTGTGGTTTATCCATCCTATATATAAAGGTTGGCATCTGCTAACCCCAAACTCCCAATCATTCCTCCCCCACCCCCACCCCCTTGGCAACCACAAGTCTGTTCTTTAGATTTGTGAGTCTGTTTTATTTTCTTCTCCTAGATATGTTCATTTGTGTTATATTTTAGGTTCCAATCTTTTCTTTAATGCTCAGTATTCCAGGATCAACAAAAAACTCATTCCTGCACCCTGGACGCTGTACCTGTTACCTGCCATGAAAGATGGTCAGAGCTGGGTGAACCTCGATTTTTGCATCAGTCATTTTTGTGAGATGGTTATTTTCTCTCGTTGGGGCTGTGATTTGAAATTGGATAACCTTAAGATGTAGACCCTTGATTGTATTTAATATTTTGAGCCATTTTGTGAAATCTCCTGATATTAGGATGCAGCCTTTCTCCCAAGTTTCTGTCTCTAGTTGCCTTCACATCAGCTTATATTGTTATTGTTTGGAAACAATAGCTGTTATTTACTACTGCTGTTGCTCTTATCGCTAGACATCAAATAGTGCCTTCCCAACAGCAACCCTCTTGCTGTGTCCTCCTGGTTTTCTCGTCTTCCTCTTATATACTTTCATTATTTACCCATGGTTCAGGGAGAAAGCCTCTTGCGGGTGAGGAGATGGTGCTGTCAAAACAAGAAAAGGAAAAGCCTATCCTCCTTTCATTTAATATTTCTTTATTGTGGAAATGCTTCTGCTGAAAGCTGCCAAGACACAAAAATGGCTGAGGGAGGTGGGGAGGTGGGCAGGAGCCCAATCTCCAGACAAGGCAGGGAAATACCAGCCACAGGATAAGGAAAGCAAAAAGAGATTCCTGGAGTGGGGGGAGACCCACCTACATGTGGTTGGCGGGGATAAACCTCAGGTGAGCAGGAGTGGAACAATTTTCCACTGTGAGTTTTCCACAGTTAGCAGTAGCCCCTCCTGTGAGGGATGAAGTAGGGATCGGCTGGTTTGGTGCCTGGGACTCTGGACTTAGCAGTGGTCAGCAAGAAGAAGGAAGGACCAATGACAGAACTTAAGTGGGGGCTTCTTAGTCTTGGTCCAACATTTGGAGAAATGAAAAAAAAAATTCTTGGGTTTTATTCTAGCTCAGCACTTCTTGAGCCCTAGTGTGCATTAGAATAATCTGGGAATCTTGATGAAATACAGATTCTGATTATTGAGGTCTGCAGTGGGGTCTGAAATTCTGTGTGTCTAATGAGGTCCCTGCTGATGCTGTTGCTGCTGGCTCCAGGACCCACAGTTTGAGTAACAAGTGTCTCAGTTCAGTTCAGTCGCTCAGTTGTGTCCGACTCTTTGCGACCCCATGAACCACAGCACGATGTCAGGCCTCCCTGTCCATCACCAACTCCTGGAGTTCACCCAAACCCATGTCCATTGAGTCGGTGATGCCATCCAACCATCTAATCCTCTGTTGTCACCTCCTCCTCCTGCCCTCAATCATTCCCAGCATCAGGGTCTTCTCAAATGAGTCAGCTCTTCGCAACAAGGCTCTAGAACAGTTAAATCATAATCTCTCGGGGGCAGGTCCTAGTTATGGGCTTCTGAAGAGACTCCCCAGATTTATAGGGTTGAGACCCATTGCCGTAGAACCTCGTAAATGATGGGAGTTCAGGAACTCGGGGACCACCGCCATGATTAAAGCCCACCCTGCTGAGGTGGTGTGGCAGATGATCCCTTCTGTGTGGAACTCGAAAGATCTCCAAGTCTGCTTGGGGGAGCAAGGCACAATCATTATAGCACATGGCCTTGGTGTCTTTGGGGGAAGAGGTTTGCTCTGTGGAGTCAGAGTGTTCTCAGCAAAGTCCACGTCAAGGTTTTCTGTGGTCAACAAGCCCCTTGGTGGTGGGAACTCTGGATTTTCCTAGGTACTATGATTCTCTTTCTAGAGTGATTCTGTTTGAACTTCAAAAACTTCTCTTTTACCCTCAAAATGGCACAGCCAGTTTGATTCAGTTCAGTCACTCAGTTATGTCCAACACTTTTTGACCCCATGGACTGCAGCATGCCAGGCCTCCCTGTCCATCACCAACTCCTGGAGCTTGCTCAAACTCATGTCCATCAAGTCGGTGATGCAGTCCAACCATCTCATCCTCTGTCGTCCCCTTCTCCTCCTGCCTTCAATCTTTCCCAGCATCAGGGTCTTTTCAAATGAGTCAGTTCTTCGAATCAGGTAACCAAAGTATTCAGCATCAGTCCTTCCAATGAATATTCAGGACTGATCTCCTTTAGGATGGACTGGTTGGATCTCCTTGCAGTCCAAGGGACTCTCAAGAGTCTTCTCCAACACCACAGTTCAAAAGCATCAGTTCTTCGGCACTCAGCTTTTTATAGTCCAACTCTCACGTCCATACATGACCACTGGAAAAACCATAGCTAGGTCTGTGTCAAATGCATTTTTTTTACCTGATAGAAGATGGAACAATTCCAGAACTGTCAGTGCAGAACTCAGACACAAACAAAGCAAAATTAAAATAAAAACACTTTGAGAGAAGGAAGTAAATACAATATAAAAACGTGAACTGTCATGGCTGGCTGGAGTTGGTTCATAGCCCATTAAATGTCCACCTAGTGTATATGGTGGATCATCCATCTTGAGAGTCCCTTGGACTGTAAGGAGATCAGACCAGGCAGTCCTAGAGGAAGTCAACCCTGAATATGCTTTGGAAGGACTGATGCTCAAGCTGAAGCTCCACCTGATACTTTGGCCACCTGATGTGAACAGCCGACTCATTGGAAAAGACCCTGACGCTTAAGAGTGAGGGCAGGTGGAGAAGGGGACGACTGAGATGAGATGGTTGGATGGTATCACTGACTTAATGGACATGAGTTTGAGCAAGCTTCGGGAGATGGTGATGGACAGGGAAGCCTGGCGTGTTGCAGTTCTTGGGGTAGCGGAGAGTCCGACACGACAGAGAGACTGAACAACAAATTATTCTTCGGGTAATTTAACCCACTGCCGTGGAGATTATTCCTTTGATTTCCCACATGAGCCTAAGGCCACTCCTTCAGAAGCCAGAATTTACCCTCCCTTCCTCCCTCTCCACGGGCACTATCATTCTTTCTGATTTTGATTGCCCTGTCATTCTGTGACTTTGGATAATAGGCCATTATTCTAGGAATTACCATTATATTTTATTAATAAGACCCGGGAGAAATTATAGCAGGGAAACGCTGAAAGATTTGCGAGCGGAGCCCTCATATCTCTTGTCGAGTGTGGCCCTTTGCCACTGACGGATGAGGATAGCACATGCTCCCTCCCCACCTCCCATCCTTTGCAGCCGGGGGACCAGCCAGACCCTGGATCTGGGGACTGGTGGCTGAACCTGGCTCATGGCCTCCCAGGAGGGACAAGAGCCGGCAGGGATGGTGACACGGAGGACTTACTGTGAACAGGGTGGCCAGTCACCCCCACAAGTGGGGTCATGGTCAAAACTTCAACCATGGACTGACAAAGGAGAAAGCTGTGCACATCTCCTGATGATCAAAGAAGTATCCGCTTATCATAATAGACACATTTGGGAAGTACCAAATAGAAGCGTTAAAGAAATCTACCATTTTTTCGAGGCATCCAGAAAGCTCACGTGTGGGCATATTTCCTTTTCATTATATATTCTTGTGTGGTTTTTCCCTTTCTATAGTTAAGCTCATTCTATTTACATCATTCTGTATACTCTTGCTTCCTATGGCGTTGCATTAACCCACATAGTTCAAGAAAACTCTTCTTAAACATCATCTGACAGTGATTTAACCATAGAATTAAAATTATGGCTCCTGTGCATGTTTGCCACTGATCAAGAAGGGTATTTTCTCCACCGGTGAATTCCCCTAAAGCACGGTGCTTGGGGAAATTCCATCAACCACCCAGGCCATATGTCAGCGCCAGCCTTTTCTGGATCTGTGGCCGCCCCTCCCCTACCCTGCCGTGTAACTGGGCAAAGTGGGAGTCATAATAATTAGTGGTGCAGAGTTGCTTTATCTGTGAAAGGAGATCGTCGCTGTAAAGCACTTGGCAGAACAGCAGGGCTCTTGAAATCCGCCTGAGTCAGTTGCAGCAGAATTTCAAGTGTCTTTGCACTTGGTGTCCCCTCCACCTGGAATGCTTCCCTCCCCGCCACCCCCCCCCCCACCCCCAGCAATTTGTGTAGGAATCTGCTTGATTTCCTACTAAGTAGTAATTTCCCACTCCACTGATTTGCTCAAAGATGACGGTAAAAAGGAGGTCTTAGTGGAGAAAAGAGCTCACATGGGTTTCTGCAAGGGCAGTTTTTCTGCATGGCCACAGTGCTTTGACGACACAGTGGTTCTCCGTCCACAAGATTCTCCAGGCAAGTGTACTGGAGTGGGTTGCCATGCCCTCCTCCAGGGGATCTTCCCCACTCAGGGATCAAACCTGTGTCTCTTAAGCCTCCTGCATTGGCAGGTGGGTTCTTTACCTCTAATGCCACCTGGGAAGCCTTTTGATTACACAAAGGAAAGGAAAAAGGAAAGGAAACTGAAGTTGCTCAGTCGTGTCCGACTCTTTGCGACCCCATGGACGTAATCTACCAGGCTCCTCCGTCCATGGGATTTTCCAGGCAAGAGTACTGGAGTGGGGTGCCATTTCCTTCTCCAGGGGATCTTCCCAACCCAGGGATCTCCCACATTGCCGGCACATGCTTTATCGTCTGAGCCACCAGGGAAGCAATAATAAAGCCATTGATTACACAAAGGAGAGCAAGATAAAGCCATCCTTCCTCTTTGTAAGGGAGGTATAGTTTATTTGCAATATTATGTTTCAGGTGTACTTTACAACATACTGATTCTATATTTCATAGGTTATAAAGTCATTGTAAAACATTGGCTATATTCCTGCGCCATATATTATAACCCTGTAGCTTATTTACTTTACACATTGTAGTCTGTACTTCTTAACCCCCTGCGCCTGTCTTGTCTCTCTCCTCTTCCCTTTCCCCTCTGGTAGCCGTTAGTTTATTCTCTGTATCTGTGAGTCTGCTTCTTTTTTATATTCCACATATGTGACAACATACAGTATTTGTACTTCTCTGTCTGACTTATCTTGCTAACATAATACTCTCTAAGTCTACCCATATTGTTGCAAATGGCAGAATTTCATTCTTTTTAATGACTGAGTAGTATTCTATTCTTTATCTTCTTTATCCAGTCATCTGTTGATAGACACGTAAGTTGCACCCATGTCTTGGCAATTGTAAACAGTGCTGTTATAAACATCAGGGTTTCTAAGCAGTGGTTTTGCTTTCTTCAGCTATAGACCCGGGAGTGGAATTGTTGGATCGTGTGGTAGTTCTGTTTTTAACTTTTTGAGGAACCTCCGTGCAGTTTTCCCATAGCGGCTGCCCCAATTTACGTTTTGCTTCCACCAGCATTGTACCGAGTGTGTTTAGTTGCTCAGCTGCTTCAGTCATGTCCGACTCGGCAACCCCGGGGACTGTAGCCCACCTGGCTCCTCCGTCCATAGAATTTTTCAAGCAAGAACACTGGAGTGGGTTGCCATTTCCTACTCCAGGGGATCTTCCTGATCCAGAGACCGAATCCGCGTCTCTCATGCCTCCTGCTTTGGCAGGCAGATTCTTTACCACTGGATTATCTGGGGCTCCGTTTTCTCTACACCCTCACCAACGTCTGTCACCTGTGTTCTTGTCTGATGATAACCATTCTGACAAGTATGACGTGATATGTCATTGTGGTTTTGATTTGTATTCTCTTATGATCAGTAATGTTGAGCATCTTTTCACATGCCTGTTTGCATCTGTATGTCTTTTTTTGGGGAAAATGTCTATGCAGGTTTTCTGTCCCCTTTTTAATCAGGCAAGGTTTTATTTTGTTGTTGTTATTGAGTTATATGAGCGGTTTATATTTTGTATTAGCCCCTTATCAGTCAGAGCATTTGCAAATATTTCCTCCCGTTCTGTAGATTGTCTTTTTGCTTTGTCGATGGATTCCTTTGCTGTGCAAAAGCTTTTTTTTTTTTTTTAAGATCTTTTTAAAATTGGAGGATAATTGCTTTACAATGTTGTGTGCAAAAGCTTTTAAGTTTAATTGGGTTCCAACTGTTTATTTTTGCTTTTGTTTCCTTTGCCTTAGAAGACAGATCCAAAAAAAAAAAAACCACCATGATTTATGTTAAGGAGTATTCTGCTTTTGTTTTCTTCTAGGAGTTTTATGGTTTCCAGTCTTACATTTAGGTCTTTAATTCATTTTGAGTTTATTTTTGTATATGGTGTGAGAAAATGTTCTAATTTCACAAAATGAGGTCACCCCTTGTATGTTTCCTGCAAAGCTCTTCTCTTTCCTTTCCTTGGCTCTCATTCCCCCACCCCCCCTTCCCCCTTCTTTCTTCCTCACTCTGGATAACTGGGCTGCTTCCACCATCTTTTGCTTTCTTAAATTGTCACATCTAATAAAGACCCTAGGCCTAGGGTGTGTGGGCTTAGGCTCAGTTTGGGCTGGATTTACGTGGGAGGCACGGAGCCCAGTGGGAGATTGGAGTGGACCCCAGCAGACCTGCCTTCTTTCTTCTCTCTCTTACCACACAGGCCTGCATTTGTAAAGCGGGTACACTGAGAAAATGTCCCTCAAAAGTTAGAAAGAGAAAAACAAATATCGTATATGAATATACATATGTGGAATCTAGAAAAGCAGTTTAGATGATCTTATTTGCAAAGCAGAAGTAGAGACACAGATGAAGAGAAGAAACATGAATGGGGGGGGAGGCGGGGAGGAACTGGGAGGCCGGGGTTGACGCATATACACTATGGAGGCTACACATAAAATAGACAGCTAATGAGAAGCCACTGAATAACACAGGGAACTCACTCAGTGCTCTGTGGTGACCTGAATGGGAAGGGAATCCGAAAAACAGGGGCTCTGTGTTGATTCATTTTGCTGTACAGTAGAAACTCACACAACATTGTAAAGCAACCAGACTCCAGCAAAAATTGATTGAGGAAAAAGAGGCTTGAATAAGATAAAGCAACTAAAAAGCTTAACTCAATGTTTGCTCATTGGAAATGTGCAATTAAAGAGAGTCCGGTTTTCAAATAGCGACATGAATTCTACCCTTTTTATTTTCTGGGACAATCCATCGTGGAGGTTGCATTGTTGCTGTGATTCCTGTGTTTGCTCAGCAAACATGTGTCAAGACCTTCTTTGGGATGAGCGTTGTGCTGGGTGCCAGGCTACAAAGATGATGCCTGGGTCCTTGTCATGGGACATCTTAGCAATTTTAATGTGATGCAAATTAAGTTATATGTTTATGGTTATAGGTTTCTGAAGCACAGTTAATCTTACCATTTTTGGCTAACTGGGGAAGGCCCTGAATGACAGCATATTTCAGAATAATCAGTCTCATATAAGTGCCGATTTGAATTAAATGGAACTTAATCTTCTTTAAATACATACTGTGGTTGAAACTAGGTTAACAAGTGTTATCTAATAAAGAGATCCTTGGTGAGAACCAGTTAAGAATGACTATAATTAGTGATTGTTTATCATTGTCAATTTAAATCCTTGGGTATTCCTAAAGTACTTAGAAGTGCTTAAGACGTGTCTGCCCTCTTAAGAGGCTTTAAAAACATTTTCTTTACAACCTTGTTGACACAGTTAATTAACAGTTAGAACAATAGACACAAATGCTTTCTTCTCAGTTTGTACTGGGGTAAAGCTTAAAGTACGATTATTTAAAAAATTCTGGTATGTGAAAGGCAGATGGATGAGGGCTGGACGGCGTCTTAGCTCTGGTTAGTAATGGGCTGATGAAAACGTAAAAGTCCAACCTTCTCCTCCATTCTTGCTTTGGTTCTGCCTAATGGGTTTGTTCAAAATATTTCAAATTTCTCAATTTTTTTTTAGAAACTGCTCTTACTTGTAATATCTCTGACAAGGTACTCTCAATCCTGAAATGAGCCATTAACTAGGGAGCTATTTTACTTTATGTTTTTGTGGACACTCCAGTGTTCTGGCCTGGAGAATTCCAATGGATGGAGGAGCCTGGCAGCCTACAGACCATGGGGTCACAACGAGTCAGACACTACTGGGTGACCGACACTTTCTTTTCTTTCAGGCTTGTGCATGACAATTTGTCGGGGTACAGGGAAGGCAGGAAAAAAGTGGAAAAGGGGGGATTTTAAACGGCTGGGGGTGTGTGCCCAGAAGTGTGGCTCTGGGGGTCTTCTGGTAACCTCCCTGTTCCTCCAGGCAGGATTTCATGATGGCCTCTTTCCTGGACATGAGTCAGGAGTGCAGGGATTGGAGTGGGCCCGCCAGGCCCCTTTGTCACTTGGCTGCCAACATATTCAGAGCTTTTGCCTGGCCCCCTGGGGAGACGGAGCTTGGCCACAGCTGGGGTTGCTCTGTCAGCAGGGCCGTGGGGAGAAAGGAAGCCCTTCTGAAGGCTGGGGGGAACACCAGCGTCTAACAATGCGAACATAACCCTCGTATAAGAAGGAAAGAAAGAAAGGCAGGAAGGGAGAAAGAAAGGCAGGAAGGGAGAAACGAATGAACAGAGAAATGAGCAGAAGGAAGAAAGAAAAGAAAACGCTCAGTTCTTAGAGTGGATTTGGGTTCACTCCGGCTTTCCTTGTCACTGAATGCACCCAACGGCTGGGAGAGAGGGTCGCTTGGTCCATGGTCCTCAGGTGTGGTCCCTGGACCCACAGCATTGGCATCTGTGAACTTGACCCAGATGTGAATTATTGGGCCTCTCCCCAGACCTACTGCAGCAGACGCCCTGGGGCTGAGGCCCAGTGATTTGTGTTACCAAGCCTCCAGGTGATGTCGATGTAGCAGAAGTTTGTAAATCCCTGGCTTAGAAAAGTGCTAATATCTGGCCTTGAGGATTTCTTTGTTACACACTAAAAGAGGGATTTTAGACTTAGCATCTCTGAGTCCTCATCTACACGGTGGAGGTGATACCGAGCACCCCTTTATTCAACAAATATGGATTGCATCCCTAATAAGCCAGGACAGTGGACAGGAAAACCAGAAAGGACTTGAGATTAGAGAGCTTAAAGCCTGGTGGGGAAAACAGATGTTGAGTGAATCATCACAAAATAGAAGTATATTGACCAACTGCAGTGAGCACTCTGGAGGAGAGCCACAGGCTCTGAGAGTTTGGAGCAGGGACACCTGACCTAGTTTGGGGGCTTGGAGAAGCTTCCTCAAGACAGTGACATCTGAGCTGTCAGCTGAAGGAGGAGAAGGTTGAGAAGGTGTGGGGGGAAGGGAGTGCGGGGGTCCAGGCAGGAGGAAAAATGGGTGAAGCCCATGAGCAGGTGGGGTGGGCACCATCTGGCTAAGGAGAAGTAGTTCCCAAATTTGTCTGCACCCTGAAATCACCTAGCGAGCCTCAAAAAGTACTGATGCCCGGGTTACACATATAGAGGTCGTGATTCAGTTAAATATTAAACAAGTCCAGTGACTCTAACATGGGACGAGTCTGAGAAGCACTAGACTGAAAGGTGAGACTATAGAGAGCCCAGAAGAGGAGAGACGTGGGGAGAAGGTAAGGGGCCGGGTAAAGATGCCGGTCTTTCTCTTAAGTGCACAAAGTGCCCTGCAGGGCTGTGGCGGTGCAGGGAGGGGGGCCTGGGGGTGGAGGTGAGGGTGGGGGTGGGGGACGGTGACCTGAGAAGATCTGTGCTTGGAGAAGATGACTCTGGTGGCACTAGGGAGAAAATTAATTCGGGGGAGGTGGAGGAGATAGAGATGAGATGATCTACCCGTCTCAGTGCAGAGGACAAGGAGGTGGGGAATTCATGTGTGCGTGCTGAGTTGCTCCACTCATGTCTGCCTCTTTGCAGCCGCATGGACTGTAGCCCGCCAGGCTCTCCTGTGGGATTCTCCAGGCAAGAATACTGCAGTGGGTAGCCATGGCGTCCTCCAGGGGATCTTCCCGACCCAGGGACTGAAGTCTTTTATGTCTCCTGTATTGGCAGCCCAGTTCTTTACCACTAGCACCACCTGGGGAGCCTGAGGAATTCATAAAGGACCTTATTTCTGGCTTGCAGATGTGCAGAGGCTGGCAGAGGGCCAGTTTCGGGGGGAATCGTGAGTTCGGCTTTGGGTATATTGAGTTCAATGCAAAGTGGTGGAAAAATGCCATACACACTGACTTGGACAAGTAAGGGACTTGTGTGTCTTGTGTAACAAGGAGACAGGGGCTGGAGCGGTGGCTCAGAGGCGCTTTGAAGAGTTGAAGCTCTGCGCCCTTCCGCTCTGTGCTCAAGGTTGTGGCTCTGTGGTCCTGGGTGGTGGCTGTCCCTCCGGCTGCCTGTCGCCATTGCAGGCCAGAAGCAGGAAGCAGCAGGAAGGGGGCCGCGAAGGAGTGTTGGTCACGGAAACCTGGGTCAGGAGCATGCACGGTTTTCCTCAGCTCCTCCCCTGTGCCCTTCAGGCTGTGACTGTGTACCCGGCCGCCCAGGGGGAAGGCAGTCTGGGGCAGCACACTGCACCCCAGACGAAACGAAGGATCTGGTCATAGGGATAAAGGGGAACGGACAGTGGGTGCCTGGCATAGTGCATACCCTTGAGATGCTTTTGACAGGCAGGGAGAGATGTCGGGCAGGTCGCTGAGAGGGAGTGAGGGGTGAGAATTTCATGGGCGTGATTGTAGCAGTGGCATTACAATCCTTTCCAGTGAAAAGGAGAACCTTTCCTTTGTGACTCCTGCTGTTATCTCAGTGATCAGTGTCCAAGTGAAAGAAATTAGTAATCTTGATCTAAGTCTTTCTCCTAAGTAGTTTTGAGAATCATGTGATCCTTTGGCTTATAAATGTCTGGTCAGCTGACAGGACAACTTGAGTCTTATAATAGAGGCTGTCATCAAAATAAATGCCTGGGTGGCAGGACTCTCCCTGCTGGTCCAGGGGTTAGGAATTCCTCTCCAATGTAGGGGACACGAGTTCGATCCCTGGTCTGGGAAGATTTCAGATGCCCCCCAGGCGACTAAGCCCGAGTGCCACAGCTCCTGGGCCCACAGCTCCTGGGCCCACAGCTTCAGTGCCTCCGTGCGGCAGCTGCTGAAGCCTGTGTGCTCTGGAACCTGTTCTCTGCAACAAGAGAAGCCACCACAATGAGAAGCCCACAGAGGGCAGCGAAGCCCCACTCGCTGCAGCTGGAGAAAGCCCCTGTGTATCAGGGAAGACTCAGTGCAGCCAAAAAAAAAACAAAAAAATGGGTGGGTGTCTACTAGGTGGGGCACCACACTAGATGCTTGAGCACTGTTGGCCTGTGAAAGTGTGTGTGTGTGTATGCGTGCTTACACATGCATGCTCACCTCTGGGTATGTGTAGCTAGCTGTGCAAAATGGCCCCCATTCTGGTACACCTGTAGGTGATATGACTTTGCTTGTCTTCTCATCAAGGCAAGCGATCTATTTCTCCACCTCTTGAGTCTGGCCTTGGCTGCGTGACATTATCAAATGTGATGTAGGTAACGTAGCTTATAAAACTTCTTTTTAAAATTGAATTATAATTGATCTACAATATTCTGTTGATTTCATTACAGAGCTTCTGTGTGTTGAGGCTTGCCCTCTTGTTGAAGAACCCTGGGTCACGGCCACATGAATGGGTGCAGGCTAGCTTGTTGGGTGTCAAGGTTGCTCCTGTCATCCCAGCTGATACTGTGCCAACACCAGACCCAGAAGCCGAGACCATCCTAGGCCACCCAGTCCTGGCTGAGCCAGCCCAGCCCAGAAGAATCACCCAGTCTACCCACAGAATCATGGGAAACAACAAGTACTGCTTTAGCAGCTAAGCTGGGTTTCTGGGGTAGCTTGTTACACAGCAAAAGCTAGGTGACATGTGTGTAGCTCGTGTGAATTTTTTCTGGCATTGTGTTGTGTATTGTTTGGGGAGGCAGTGTTGAGTAGAAGCTCTGAATATGGGTTTTGGGGTTGAAAATCTGGCTTACACACTTCCTGGCTGTGAGATTTGTTAGTGCTGTGCCCCAGTTTTCCTTGAGTGTTAGATGGGAAAATAAGAGACTTTGTAGTGCTGCTGTGAGGATTAAGGGAGTGGGCTGACGGTCCTCCATGCTGTATCCGGCCTGTGTTCGGCTCTCAGTAATGTTCCTTACCCTTGGGACTGTTATTTGTGTTAGAGGTGGCGTTGGTTTTTACTGCCCAGTAGACACTTAACAGGGCTTTCCAGGCGGCGCAGTTGTTAAGAATCTGCCTGCCAACATGGGAGACGTAAGAGACACGGGTTTGATCCCTAGGTCTGGAAGATCCCCTGGAAGAGGAAATGGCAACTCACCCCAGTATTCTTGCTTGGAAAATTTCACGGACAGGGGAGTCTGATGGGCTACAGTCCATGGAATTGAAAAGAGTCAGACATGACTGAGCAACTAACACACACACAGACACTCATGAGAGTAGGACTTTGTTGTGACTCAGAGTTGGGTCTAGGTCAGACTCGGCTGGGCTCCTCCCAGAGGCTCACAGTTTATTTTGGGGAAATAGGATTTAATCACGGTAATGAACATCGATGGAGAAGGCAATGGCACTCCACTCCAGTACTCTTGCCTGGAAAATCCCATGCATGGAGGAGCCTGGTGGGCTGCAGTCCATGGGGTCGAGAAGAGTTGGACACGACTGAGCGACTTCACTTTCATTTTTCAGTTTCATGCATGGGAGAAGGAAATGGCAACCCACTCCAGTGTTCTTGCCTGGAGAATCCCAGGGACGGTGGAGCCTGGTGGGCTGCCATCTATGGGGTCGCACAGAGTCGGACATGACTGAAGCGACTTAGCAGCAGCAGCAGCAATGAACATCGAAGGCAGCTTATGAGAAGTATGAAGCCGTAAAAGAGAAAGACCTGATTGGCAGGACTCAAAGGAATGTTCTCTCCAGCTCCCAAGGAGCCAATGGGAGACAGAGAAGCTTGGTCAAACCCTCGCCTTGTGCAGAGGTGAAGATGAGGCTCAGAGGATTAAGCATCTTCTCAAAGCTGTCTGTCTACCGGGGTCCCTTCCCCCAGCCTGGCACACCCTGTTACCTTCCCCCTGCCGACCCCCGCCCCCCGCTGGGCCATCATTCCCTCCAGCAGGGCTCAGGGAGAGTGAATTGCAGCTTTTCCCCCTTAAATCGATAAAATCCACAAACCTCATTAGACCGTGAGGAATTATGCCAGATTCTGCAAGCGAGGCTGTGCCTTGGGGTGGGGTGTGTCAGTCAAACACTGCTATTCTCCAGGGCTGCCTTCCAAGGTGACTCTTGGAGGTAGCTTTTGACAGGCCGAGGCTATTTTCATCCATTCATTCTGCCCTGCCTGGATGGGTGTGCGGCTTGCTGGGGGCTCCTGGCCTTGGTTCCCCCCTTCCATCTTGCACACTGCCTTCATCTCTGTGCGGACATGGAATTCTGCCCCCTGGTCTGCCTCCCCTCTACCTGCAATCTGGTTGCTTAGTGATGATACAGCTCCCTAGTAATACCTCTTTGCTGGGTCCCTCTGACTCTCGATTTCCTCGCCAGGGGCCTGGCTATTCCCTACGGTCTATACTATCGAGGGTGTAGCCCAGTTTTACCATCATCTAGCGGCTGAGGCTTGGTGTGAGTGAGTGCAGTGTAGTTTTGTGGCAAACCTGACTTTGCTGATGGGGGCCCCGGGGGTGGCAGAGACTGGGAGCCCCCTCTGTGCAGCCCCGGGATTTCCCTTGGGCTTGCCACGCCTCCTGACAGGATCTTGTCTGCAGGTTTTTAATCACCAGCCCTTTCCCATCATTAGGAAGGACATTAAATCAGGCTGGCTGATTGCCAAGGTGATGCTGGCCCTTCCAGACTGGAGGGGGAGAGGGCCATTCTCTTTTCAAGTTGTCAGTCTTGTCTTTTTTCCTGGACCAGCTCTGAAAACGAGGACAAAACACAGACAAAAAAAACCAACACGTCGAGCTGACCTGCGAAGCCCAGAAGAGGGGAGGGAGGGGGCCGGGCTCATCAATAGCCCTGTTGTCTGTTGGGGGCTTTTAACACTCTCGCTCTGAGCAAATAAAGAGTTTGCTTTCTAAGCATCAAACTCTAAATGGGCTCAAAAATTATGGAGGAATTTCTCTGGCCGTAATTAAGCTGTCCCCAGATTCAACAGGTTTAAAGCCCTGAAGAATTTCAAGCTGCTGTGTCAGAGACATTCTGGGCTTGAGCCAAAGCAGAGGGCAGGGGCAGTTCATCAGGACCCCGTCCTTGGGAGCAGGTGGGCGCCCGCGCTGCGTCTGGCTGCCTGGGGCCTGTTCTGCTGAGCTGGAGGTCAGGGCCTGTGCGCATGTGCTGTGGTCTCCCCTGGGCCCCTGTGGTCGGCCTGAACAGAGGGCTTGGGCATTGCCCTTCTTTGGGAGTCTGATGGAAGACCCACGGGGCAGCAGTCAGGAAGGCGAAAGGAGATGAGGCCTGAGAAGAAGCGGAGGCAGGCTCCCCAGGCCCTGCTTGACCCCGTCTTGAGCTGTAGAAGGCATTTTTAAAACCCGGCTGCACTGGGTCTTGGTTTTGGCACAGGGGCAAAACTTCACTGTGGCACACGGAGTCTCCAGCTGTGGCGTGCTGGCTCAGTAGTTTCACTGTGTGGACTTAGATGCTCCATGGCACAAGGGATCTCAGTTCCCTGACCAAGGATCGAACCCACGTTTCCTGCATTGCAAGGTGGATTCTTAACCCCTGGACCACCAGGGAAGCCCTTGCAGAAGGGTTTTTGAAGGAGTTGGTGCGATCAGATGTGCTTCCTGGAAAGCTGACTCTGGCAGAGGAGGAGATGCAGAGGGGACCAGCTTGGAGGCCAATGGAACAGCCCAGGCAAGAGAGGATGGTGCTCTAGATCAGAGCAGGAGGAGGAACTTAAAAGCTATGTAGTTTGATCCGGGTTGGGAAGATGCGCTGGAGAAGGGAATGGCAACCCACTCCAGTATGCTTGCCTGGAGAATTCTACGGACAGAGGAGCCTGGCAGGCTACCATCCATGGGGCTGCAAGAGTTGGGCATGACTGTGCCACACACACACGGGGGTTCCACTGGATTCACAATTTGGAACTGGACCAGGGAGTGGAAGTGATGTCAGCAAGGGCTCCCTAGAAGCTGAGTCCTGGACGGATGGATGCTGGGGCCGCTCGCTGATAGAGGGGACCGTGGCGGGCAGGGGGCAGCAGGGCTGAAGTGGCAAAGTACAGGTTGTGCGTGAGTGTGTGTGTGTGTGTCTGGGTCTGAGGTGTGTGTATGCTAATGATGTCCATGGGTCACAAGGAGTCGGACTTGCTGAGCAACTAAGCACACCACTGTGGGCATATCAGAGAGGAATGAGAAGGAGACAGTGTCTATTTAATCTCTTGCTTTTGTGTTGCTTTTTTAAAGTTTTTTTTTTTTCTTAATGTGAATCATTTTTAAAGTCTTTGTGGAATTTGTTACAATATTGCTCCTGTTTCTTATATTTTTTGGGGCCACAAAGCATGTGGGATCTTAGCGACTAGACCAGGATTGAACCTGTCGCCCCCCCTGCATTGGAAAGGGAAGTCTTAGCCGCTGGACTACCAGGGAAATCTTGCTTCCCTGTAGATTCTGACCGAGCTTCCCGTGTGTTTTCCAGGTCTGTCTCTCACACACCTGGAGGCAAGTGTTGTTGTCACAGTTTTGAGAGGGCTGCTGGGAGTGGCAAAGGGCCTTGTCCAAGACGGCAGACAGGACCACGATCTGGGTGAGCAGATTGTCCGGCTCGGGGACTGAGCTTGGGCTGGGGGCACTTTTCTAGGTACCAGAGGGCGCTGAATCAACCCTGAGATGAGGTTGGACAGTTACGATGCTTTCCCCTCCTACGCCTGCGGATTCTCTCCTCCCTGGGGTGGGACCGAATGGACCCAGCTGAGCCGAGACACGCACACACAGCAGTCGCAGCGTTTCCACCCGATGCTTACGTGGCGTGTACTGGCGGCTGCCAGCCTGCTGTGAGAGGGTCTGGTGCCTGCCCCCCTCCTCCCAGGCTCCAGCCCTGGCCAGTGAGGGCTGGGCCACTCATTGCCATTCTAAGGAGACCTGCGTCCTCTCCTCTCTGGAGGGCCCTGCCTGGAGGCATTTGTGTCTCCCCGCTGCTGTGTGACCTGAAAGGCTGGGTACAGATGCATCTGAAAGCCTGAGCATCCACCTTCCAGCTCAAGGTCGCCTGCCTTCCTCAGCTGACTTAGGCAGCCGGCCCCTTGGCTAACGTCCTTGGCCTTGGTCCTGTCCTTCTCAGAGTCTAGCTCCCTCCCTTTCACTCTCAGGCCCCAACCCCCAGGTGAGGAAGGCTGCACAGACTCTAGTAGATTTCAATGATGCTTAGATCGACTGTCTAAGCTGGTTGTCACTGAGTTTTCCAATGCCCAGCACAAGTCACGAGTGTGCTCCCTGAGGGCACCTTGGCTGGTCCTTCTCCAAGAGACCGAAGGTCTTGGGATTACAGGACAGTCTTTGAACTGTGGCAGTGATGGCGTCAGGTTCCCTAGTACCTTGGAACGTCCCCTTCTGTTCCTGATGTGTGGAATGCCTCCTGGCGAAGGGCCTTTCTCCCTCATCTCTTGTCAGGCAGCCTGAGGACTTCTCCATCTCTCACCCTCAGTCCTTAATCTCAGTGAGGCTCTTGGAGGTCTGTTTCTGTCGGGCCGCACGTTGCACGTCCGCAAGGCCTGTGTGTGCCCAACTCCAAGCCAGAAGGAAGAGCCAGGAGTTGGTGGCAGAGACACCTATGTTTCATGGGTCAGGGAGCTTACACCCAGCTTCCTGAAGCAGGGTCCTGGAGCTGCCTCCACTGTGTTCCGCTGACACAGTGGCTGTCAGGCTGGTAGGACACGGTGGCAGTCTTTGCTCCCACGGATGGGATAGGGTGGTTACTGGGGGAACTGATGTCAGGTTGGCTCACCAGTTACCAGGGAAACCAGCAGAGGGGCACGCCTCTCACTGCCCCTTTGATAAGGGGAGTGGAGAGTTCTGATATATAGCTGGGACAATTCTAGCTGGGGCCTGGGGCAGGTCAGTCAGGGGAGTAGGTATTGGTGAAGCAGGCGCTGATCGAGCAGGGCATGTACACAAAGCAAGAGAGCAACCATCTTGAGTCACCTGCCTGTAATTTCACATTTTAGTCTTTTTATTCTAATTAATTAGTTAATTTTTAGTATTTATTTTTAATTTTTGAAAATTAATTGAAGTATATACTCTTTTAAAATATTTTTTTTGACACAAACCAGTTTTTAAGTCTTCAGTGAATTTGTTACAATGCTGCTTCTGTTTGGGTTTTTGGGCCTCAAGACGTGTGGGCTCTGAGATCTCCAGCCAGGGATCGAACCTACGTCCGCAGCGCGGGGAGCTCAGAGTCTTAAACGCTGGACCGCCAGGGAATTTCCTCAAGTACAGCTGATGTAACGCGTGTTGGTCTTCATTCTAGGAAGTTCTGTTTCCCAGAGAGACAAAAACATCACACTTTGTGATAATTATAAAATCTGACCTTGGAAGAATCCTTAGCCAGGCCTAGGCAGTGGCTAGAAGTCTTAGAATGGAAGTTGGGCGTTAAGAAATGAGCTATGCAACCTGTGACATTTTTCAGTGGGGGAAATGGAGGCACAGAAGGCGGAGGAGAGGGGCCCAGAATGCCACAGCCAGTGCCTGGTGGAGCGCATCCCCGACCCCTCGGGCCCCTCTGCGTGCCAAGCGCTCGCAGTTTGTCCGTCTGCCACAACAGCTCACCCCGAAGGGGTCTGTGTGTGTGCTCTGTCGCTGCAGTTGCGTCCGGCTCTTCGTGACCCCATGGACTGTAGCTCGCCAGGCTCCTCTGTCCGTGGGATTCTCCAGGCAAGAAGACGGGAGTGGGTTGCCGTGCCCTCCTCCAGAGTGTCTTCTCGACCCAGGGATGGAACCCAGGTCTCCTGCACTGCATGCAAGTTCTTTACCGCCGAGTCACCGGGAAAGCCCACGAAGGGGTATACACACACACGAACAGCTGTCGTCACTCGCAGCGGCTGCAATATCGGCCCCAGCCCAGCTCAGAGAGGCCGGCAGCCGGATCTCGGGTGGATGGGTGAGCGCGGGGGCTGTGAGTGCGTCCCGGGCAGGCTCCCTCTGGGCCTTGGGTGAATTCAGCCCCTCCTCATGACTGCCCGAGAGGGAGGCGTGACAGCCACGAGGCTTGGCACAGGGAACCAGGGTCGGACCCACGGCGTCTGGCTCCCACAAGATGTTCTAGTGGCTGCCATCTCTGAGTCAGGACGGCCGGTGTTCCAGAACCTGGGAACCTGGGCTCCCAGGACGCTGCAAGGGGTTCTCACTGAGAAAGTCTGCCCGATGGAAAAAACTCGCTCATTTTCCCGATGATGTTACACCAAATGTAGGTGCACCGTGCTCTGAGAAAAATGATCCTGTCAGACAGGGACTTGCTAGCTGGTAGAGGAGGCCGCCTTCCCTCCTGTGTTTTCCCTGTCACGGGCTCAGCCTTAGAATCCTGCCCTGCCCCGTAATTTGGGAGAACAGAAGTAAGGATGACAACCAAAGCCAGTTGTATCCGCAAGGAGAGTCCTAGGAGGTGAACTGTAATTATCTAAATTAGACTCTGAGGGGGACTCGAGGTTTCAACCCCTTGTTCTTTGCCACAGAAAGCACTGCTGCTAATGTCTCTCTTTGCTGAGGGTGTGGCTTGCAGTAAAGTGCCCCATGGCCAATTTCAGGTGATTCCCAGAACAGTGCTGTTTGCCAAAACCTACTCGGAGAGTTCCTTGTATCTCAGGGTGGTGGCGTTTGGGAGGGCTACTTCTAGAAACTTCTTAGAGTTGCCATGCTCTGTGAAGGAAAGTTTAAGCTTTCTCCCAAATTATGCTTCCATCAAGAAGCATCTAGTTCTTACTCTCTTACACTTAATCACTCCAACTTTCCCATGAGGGGTGTGTGTGTGTGTTTCCCACTTAGTGGCATGCCTATGTGCTAAGTCGCTTCAGTCATGTCCAACTCTTTGTGACCTCATGGACTGTAGCCCCCAACTTCTCTGTCCATGGGATTCTCCAGGCAAGAATACTGGAGTGGATTGCCATTCCCTTCTCCAGAGGAAAGTGACTTTTAAAAATGGCTTTTATGTTCCCACTCCCTTAGGACAGAGGAGATCCAGGACACCAAGGGTAATTGGGGCAGCCTCACCAGCTGAGTGCCTCTCTCCTGCTTCCAAGGCTTCCACATTCCAGATCTGCTTCTCAGCGAAATCACAGGTACCGGCCAGAAGCAAGGGTCGCATTTGGGTGTCACAGTCAGGCAGGTTTGCTTTTAAATCCAGGCTTTGCCTTGTTGCTTGTGCAGCTACACGTGCATGACCTAACCACTGAACAGTAAATTCTCTGCAGCACAAAGGGCTTGGCCAAACGCCACAGCTAGGAAACTTCAGCCCAGCTTCCATCTGCGTTAGATCGCCTTAAGGCGACCCCTGCCCTGGGACTGAATTCTTGCTCAAGAAAGTGCAATGTTGCCGTATTGCAAAATCCACATTGTCCCAACCTACCCTTCCAAACCATTTCCAGTAATTCTCCATCCATCCCCTTCTGTAATTGCTCATTTTCCCTATAACCCACCTAGTTTCTTCTTTCTTACCTTGTGTCATTTCCTATAACCTCCTTTTCTGACTCCCTCTCTGTTCTCCATTAACCTCAGTTATCTTTGTATCAGCTGGAGCTGACCTGTTTACGGTGGAATCTCTGTCCTCTATGCAGAAGTCTGAATAAAGCCTGTCTTGCCATCAGTAAGACATGTCCGGCCCCATTTTTCTTTGACGAGACTCGGCTTCCTGACCTGGAAAATGGAGATGTGAGTGTTCTTCTTCTGTACGTTACTCTGTGATTACGACTATACGCCCAGTAACAGGTGGTGGGGCCATTTGGACTGTCTCCTGAAGCAGAAACCACGTGCGTTAAGTGTGCAAATGTTGATGGTGTACTGACTAGGAGAAAGACTCCCAGGTACACAAAAGCAAAGGCAACAGTTGAAAGTGGAACCGTTTCTCTCAGATTGGGACTTGAATCCATGTGGCTGGGACTTGAACCCAGCTTAAACCCAGAGTGCCTGGTTTCAGGACCTAATGAAGCTCAGGCTCTTGGTGTCTCATTGCAGAAAGAATTCAGTGAGAGACAAAGTGATAGGTAAGAAGTGGATTTATTTGAAGAGGAACACACTCCACAGACAGGGTGTGGACTACCTCAGATGGTGAGTCTGGCCACCTCAAAATGTGGTGTGGTTCGTTTTCATGGGCTGGGTAATTTCATAGGCTAATGAGTGAGAGGATTAGTCCAGCTATTTTGGGGAAGTGGTGGAGATTTCCAGGAGTTGGGCTACTGCCCACTTTTTGGTCTTTTGGTGGTACCTTGGAACTGTCATGGTGCCTCTGAGTATATCATTTAGCTTACTGATAGAGGATCAAGGTCTAATCAAAGTTGAATTATCTGCCATATGGGACCCACTGATTTTAATTGGTTTATAGTATATCTTGGGGCTATGTCATTCTTTCAGAAGTTGTGCCCTGCCACCTTCCCTCCTGTTTCAAAAGCATCTTTACATTTGTCTGCTGCGAAGGAGAATGTGGGTCTATGAAAGTGTGGACAGTGTATGCAAGACAGGCTAGCAGGAGAGGGATGGGGTGGAAGTGGGGGCTAACGTAGCGGAAAAGAGGTGGGAACTTTCAGGATTAGGTTGCAAAGGGTCCTGTATGAGAGAGCAAGTGCTTGGATTTCATTTTTTAGCCAGCAGGAGAGTTGAAACTGTTGTAGCCATGCGTTCTGGGAAACAAACTCACTCAGAAGGACAATGCAGATATTGGAGTGCAGTTTATTACACCAGTGGGCTCAAGGCAGAGTCTCCTCTTAGCCAAGGATCCCGACCAGTTTTTGTGAAAACGTTATATACCCTAAGCATACATGCCCAAACCTACCTCCCCAAATTCCCTGAAACTAGTCTGAACAAAGGAAGAGAAAGATACAATCAAAGTTAACCCATGATTCGTATGCCTTAAGCCTAGGTAGTTAACAGTGGACAATGATCAATAGGCCTGTAGTTATACTCCAATAAGCATAATAGAATTTATGATTCTATTAGGTTACACAGATAATTACAGTATTTTTTTTTCAGGCGATGGAGAGTCTAGGTACGAGCCCTGGGGCTCTTCCACTCGGGGGTCTGATTTTCCAGTTTGTATGTCGTTTCCATAGATACAGGGCGTATAGCTCAAAGTCCACAGTCCGGCCCAAGATGGAGTCCTGCTTTCAAGATGGAACCTGTTCTGTCTGTTTCCTCCTTCAAAACCACAAGGTGAGCTTTGCCAGCCAGGACAAGGTATTAGGTGTAAGGCTGGGAGATATGGGGACCAGGTGTGGGGGTGGTGAGAAAGATTTAGCAGAAAGTGCAAACCACAAGGCAGAAAAGAGATGAATCTGATTACATTCCAACGACTGATTACATCAAGTCACCATGGGCAAAGTTAGACTACAGAATGGGAGAGGATATATCTAGGATACGCAAGGAATCTTCAAATCAGCAGGAAGAAATTAGCAACTCTTAACAAAATGGGGGGAGGATATGAACAGATAATTGTCAGGAGAAGAATCCCCCCACCCCAAGTAATAAACACATCAGGAGATGCTTCATGTCATTAGAAACCAGTTAGATGAAAATTAAACAACAATAAAATATCCCTTTGTGTCTGTTCAGTTCAGTTGCTCAGTCGTGTCCAACTCTTTGCGACCCCATGAATCGCAGCACGCCAGGCCTCCCTGTCCATCACCAACTCCCGGAGTTCACTCAGACTCATGTCCATCGAGTCGGTGATGCCATCCAGCCATCTCATCCTCTGTCGTCCCCTTTTCCTCCTGCCCCCCAATCCCTCCCAGCATCAGAGTCTTTTCCAATGAGTAAACTCTTTGCATGAGGTGGCCAAAGTACTGGAGTTTCAGCTTTAGCATCATTCCTTCCAAAGAAATCCCAGGGCTGATCGCCTTCAGAATAGACTGGTTGGATCTCCTTGCAGTCCAAGGGACTCTCAAGAATCTTCTCCAACACCACAGTTCAAAAGCATTAATTCTTCAGTGCTCAGCCTTCTTCACAGTCCAACTCTCACATCCATACATGACCACAGGAAAAACCATAGCCTTGACCAGATGGACCTTAGTCGGCAAAGTAATGTCTCTGCTTTTGAATATGCTATCTAGGTTGGTCATAACTTTCCTTTTAAGGAGTAAGTGTCTTTTAATTTCATGGCTGCAATCACCATCTGCAGTGATTTTGGAGCCCCCAAAAATAAAGTCTGACACTGTTTCTACTGTTTCTCCATTTATTTCCCATGAAGTGATGGGACCGGATGCCATGATCTTAGTTTTCTGAATGTTGAGCTTTAAGCCAACTTTTTCACTTTCCACTTTCACTTTCATCAAGAGGCTTTTTAGTTCCTCTTCACTTTTTCTCCTGGCAATCTTGATTCCAGCTTGTGCTTCTTGCAGTCCAGCGTTTCTCATGATGTACTCTGCATAGAAGTTGAATAAGCAGGGTGACAATATAGAGCCTTGATGTACTCCTTTTCCTATTTGGAACCAGTCTGTTGTTCCATGTCCAGTTCTAAGTGTTGCTTCCTGACCTGCATATAGGTTTCTCAAGAGGTCTGGTATTCCTATCTCTTGAAGAATTTTCCACAGTTTATTGTGATCCACACAGTCAAAGGCTTTGGCATAGTCAATAAAGCAGTATTATGTCTGTTAGACTACACCATATGTCTGTTAGGAAGCTGGATAATGCCAGGTGTGGTGGGATGGGAAATACAGGTGCCTTCCCCACTGCTGGGAGGAAGCTGACTGGAGAACAAGCTAACTGAGTATACGCACACAACTTGGAAGCTGGTTCGTAGCTGTAGCTGGAGGTTTGAACGAAGGTGTTCACTGCAAAGTTATCTGTCATGGTGGAGGGTTGTCCCTCAAGCTAGAAAACCAGGCTGGCAAAGTGCTATGGGTGCAGGTGAAGTTCAGCATCCACATAGTGGAAACAGATCCCATATATGACAGCAACATAGCTGGGCCTTAAGAACATAATGAGAACTCTCTGCTTCACTTAGGAAGCAGAACGAAACACTAAACAAGGCTTGCATAGGTAAAAAGTATATGCATGCAAATATATACAGCTTTTAAGGAATATGTACAAAATACTGTGAGTTAAACAGGACAAAATAACTGCCTGTAGGCAGGGAGGAGGCAAATGGTAGTGAGGAATGGAGCTGAAAGGGAATAAATAATAAGACTGGAAGCTTTCAAGGGTAGAGGTGATCACACTCCATGGGCTGAGAAGTGAGGTAATTTCAGCACACCTGAGATTAAAACAAACAAGCAAAAATGACCATCATTTTGAGGAAAAGGATTTCCTTTTGTTTGTGTATGTCCTTTAATGGGCCCTGGCAGGATGCCACACATGCTTAAATGGTTAATAGTTTTAATAATAATCCCCTATAATATTTATAGGGTCTTCAGAGCACTTGCCCATGGGTGGACCCATTTGAGTGTTAATGTGTGTGTGTGTGTGACTGCTAAGTCGCTTCAGTCGTATCTGACTCTTTGCAGCCCTCTGGACCGTAGCCTTGTAGCCTGCCAGGCTCCTCTGTCCATGGGATTCTCCAGGCAAGAATACTGGAGTGAGTTGCCATGGCCTCCTCCAGGGGATCTTCCCAACACAGGGATAGAACCTTTGACTCCTGTGGCTCCTGCTTCACAGGCAGATTTTTTGCCACTGAACTACCAGGGAAGCCCTTGAGTGTTATGACAACTATATAAATATAGTCGAACAGTAGAGATATTTTTGGAAAATGGAGAGATAGAGCCTTGGATGGGTAAAGTGACTCGTCCCAAGTCACACAGCTGGGAAGTGGCAACACTGTGAGTCAGACCTGGGACTCGGGTCCCCTGTTGCAGGGCCTCAGGTTCCAAGGAGTATCACTGCACCAAATGGGAAATCTTTGCTTCTTTGAGGAAATGAGAATGGAAAATGTCACTTGGCTGGAATTTTTTTTTCTGTTTCCACTGCTTTTCTTTTCATTTAGATTTTTTTGTTTGTTTTGGTTATTGTCGATGGAGAAATTTTCTTATTCATTGGACATCCTAAATCTGTGGTTGTTACCTTGCTAACATGCTGTAGTGGGTTTAGCAGAACCGCTAGAAGATATTTTAAATTTATAAGCATCTTTGTTATTTTTTAAATTTAAAAATAATTTATACTGCAGTGAAACCCACCTTTATCCTACCATCCAGAGATTGGTTACCACTTTTAAGAGTTTAAATGAAATTCTCCTACATTTTTTCCCCCTAAGAAATTGAAAGTTGAATCTTATTCTGCAAGGAGGAAAAGAAATCTGTGACTAGGTTAGAATCTTGGTGACAGTAATTCTGAGGAGTTGGGTCCAGCTTAGGCATGTTGGAGCATATGCCTCCTGAAGCCGGAGATTCAGAAATTGTTGACTTTTTGCCTTCACAAAGGAAATTTACATTTTTAGATGCAGCTGGGCTCTAAGGACGGAAGTTGAATTCCCTGGAGGGTAAGGCTCTGAATATCTCAGACACATGTGAAATCAGAACAGTTGTGAATTTGCCTGAAGAGAATTCCAGACTTCAGGCTGCTTGTTACAAATTTAGCTCAGCCTCTAAGAAGCATTCCCACTTAAGAGCGATTCTTGGTTGTAGAATTTGGTTCCCTGTGGAATTTCCCGAGTACAGTTAAGTCAGCACTGTGGTTTATAGACAGTGGGACAACAGATTTGCTCAAGATCTCTGTTGTTACGATCTGAGGATTGGTAACTTAGGTGGTATTATGGATATCAGTTAGTTTTCAATTTTACCTGCAAAGCATACACATGCTTTAGTTTCTGGTGAAAAAAACAGATGAAAGTGTTAGTTGCGTAGGTGTGTCCGACTCTTTGTGACCCCATGGACTGGAGCCCACTAGGCTCCTCTGTCCATGGGATTCTCCAGGCAAGGTACTGGAGCGGGTCGTCATTTGTTGTCTTCGGTATTTGTACCCAGTTTTTTTGCCTGGTTTCTCACCTGTATTGGGTTGAATGGTCTCCTCCCACTTGGAAATGTGACTCCTGCTCAGAGTGTGACTTTATGTGGCAACTGGGTCTTTGTAGGTGTAACAGTTAAGATCAGGTCATACTGGATCTGGGTGGGCCCTAATCCAGTGACTGATGTCAGTGGAAGGTCATGTGAAGACACAGAAAAACACGGGGCAGAGAACAGGGTGACATAGCAAAACTGAGTACCTCTAAAGCCTAGTTCTTTACTGGAGTTTTGATTAACCTCTCTATCCAAGGGCCTCCCTGGTGGCTCAGATGGTAAAGCGTCTGCCTGTAATGCGGGAGACCTGGGTTCAATCCCTGGGTTGGGAAGACCCCCCGGAGAAGGCAATGGCACCCCACTCCAGTACTCTTGCCTGGAAAATCCCATGGATGGAGGAGCCTGGTAGGCTACAGTCCATGGGGTCACAAAGAGTCGGACATGACTGAGCGACCTCACTTTCACTGTCTCTATCCAAAACTTTGTTCCCTTTCTTGTCCCATAGCTGTTCCCCTCAAAATTGAAGAGAATCAGAGAAAAGAGGAGATTGAAAACGAGCAGAACCCTTCAGGGGTCTCTTGGTTACAAAAGTCTCTCTGTATTCCCTGTTTCTCCTTTGCAGAAAAAGACTCCAGTTTCCTCGTCCTTCCCTGAATTCCAAAGAGCAGGCTCATGCAGTTGCTAAGTAGGGAAGTGAGGGAATGCAGAGGAAAAGGAGCGGCAGTCAAACAAGGCAAGTAATGGCAATAGATCAGCATTAAAGCAGGGTCCCAGCTCTCCTTAAGGGACGTGCATAACAATCTGACGGAGGGCTCTGAGTTATTCTTCAGGATCTAAGACCCCCGCCCCCACCACCCACCCGGCTCCGGCCAAGTGGAGGATAGTGGCAACTAAGCAGAAGCATGGAGACACCAGACTGGTTGGAATCAGCAGGCTGATGACTTGAGTTTCCTGCACCACCACCCTGTGCCCCCATCACCAACCAATCAGAAGAAAGGCATGCATCCTGTCACCCTCACCCCAAACACAGTCTTTAAAAATGCTTTCCTGAAAACCATCAGGGAGTTTGAGTCTTTTGAGCCTAAGCTGCCCTTATTCCTTGCTTGGTGCCTGCAATAAACACAGCACTTTCTTTTCTGTTTATTTTGATGTGGACCTATTGCTTCTGTTTAATGTTTTTTTTTTTTTTTTTCGCTCTGAGTCATGTGGGATCTAGCTCCCTTAGGTCCCTGAGCAGGGACTGAACCCTTATCCCCTGTAATGGAAGGTAATGTCTTAACCACCGGACCACCAGGGAAGGGCCAATGCTGTAGTTTCCTTCACCAGAACTCAGAGTCCGTAAACTGACTTTGCTGCATGGCGGGCAGACTCCAAGTTCGGTCCCGTAACAAGAGTTCCAAGTGAAAGAACCCCAAGGACTGCTGGTGACCACCAGCATCCAGGAGAGAGGCTAAAACAGTCTCCCTCACAGCCTCCAGGGGAAACCAACCCTGTTGACACCTTGGTTTTGGTCTTCCAGCCTCCAGAGTTGGGAGAGAATAAATTTCCATTGTCTATGCCACCCAGTTTGTGGTACGGTGATGTGACAGCCTTAGCAAACCTTCACTCTTCTACTCTGTCACAGTGATTGGGTGGCCTGCCTCCAGGGCAACATGTCACACAGGACTGAGCAGGTTGTAGCAATTTACTCAGGGACAGGTGCATCACTCAATCTGTCAGCAAGAGTCACGTCTGGGGCTTTTTCTGGATTGTTCAAGAAAGAGGATCTCTTTTTCGGCCAGGTCTGTCAACCTGGAGCCACTAGAGGTAGTTTTTGTCACCAAATGCTGAGAGCCAGCCCAAGAACGAAGCTGATGCAGAGGAAAGAGGTGGAGAGACAAGTTCCTGACAATACCGTGTGGACACCTCGATCCAGCTATGCCTGAATCCCACTGGACTTTTCAGTTTAAGTTAGTTAGTATTAGTTGCTCAGTTGTGTCTGACTCTTTGTGACCCCGTGGACTGTAGCCCACCAGGATCCTCTGTCCATGCGATTCTCCAGGCCAGAATACTGAAGTGGGCTGCCATTCCCTTCTCCAGGGGGTCTTCCCAACCCAGGGATCAAACCTGGATCTCCTGCATTGCAGGCAGATTCTTGACCTTCTGAGCCACCAGGGAAGCTCTAAAGTTAAGGGAGATGGACATCCTTTTAAGCCTGTGGAACTGGGGTTCATGTCGCCTATGGTCAAAGGATTCTGACTATAATAGTCATTTAGAGATAAGCATTCATGCTCATGGTCTTGGATGATTTCCCCCCAGAAACTCTAAATGGTTTGTAGTTGCATTTTCTCTGGAAGATAGGAAAATGAAAAACTAACCCAGGAAACGAGGAAACTAACATTTATTGAATGCCTGCTATGTAATAAGCCCTGTGCTAGTATTTTAAAGGTTTTTAATTTTAACTAACAACAAAACCATCCTAAGTTTTGGTGCCCATAAGTGGCAGAGGCATTCCTGAGACTCAGAGAGTCATTCAAATCCATCTGATTCTGAAACTCCTGCTGTTGCATGGCTCCTTGGAACTAATGACGTAATTGAGCCACAGACTCTCCTCAGACACCCTTACAGAGTCTGTATCTTGCTTTATGGAAGGCACAGCCTGGCCTTGAGCTCCACTCGCTCACTCAGGAGCTTAGTGACCTGTTGCCCTGGGGAGTCAGTGATTATTATTCCATCTTGCAATCAAGGAAACAGAGGCTCCCAGAGTTAAATACCTTTCTCAAAGTCGTGCAGTCAAGAATGGCCTGGGAAGTATCCGAAACTAGTTGTGCTGAGCCCTTGCTCTTCAGTGTGTGGTCCAAGGACCAGCAGCCTAAGAATCACCTGGCGGCTCATCAGAAATGCAGAATCCGAGACTTCCCTGGTGGTCTGGTGGTTAAGACTCTGCATTGCTATGGGGTGACATGGGTTTGATCCCTGGTCGGGGAACTAGGATTGCACACACTGCTGGGCAACCAAGTCCATGCGCCATAGCTCCTGAAGCCCACGCTCTGTAACAGGAGAAACCTGGGCACCTCAAGAAGAAGCCCCCAACCCAGGCATCACAGCTAGAGAGAAGCCTCCACATGCTGCAACTAGAAAAGGCCTGTGCACCCCAACAAAGACTCAGTACAGCCAAAAAAAATTTTTTTTAAAGCAGAATCTCAGACCACCCAGAAATGTAGAAGCAGACTGTGTTAGAATATCTCTCCTACTGCCCTGTGTAGCCATTATAATTCAGAGCTCAGAAGTCTCCATGGCGGCCCCGCAGGTGGGGACCCTCACAGGCTGCGTGCCCAGCTGAGCCACATACCCGGGCCTGCATCCTCACCACCCGGGCCCAGCTGGAGGGCCAGCTGCTTCCACCACCGGGGATTAGGCCCGGAGAACTTCCCACAGCAGCTCCCCGGATGCTTTGCTAAGCCGCTCTGGGAACAAAGGGCCTGCGGAAGGTCCGTGGTGCTTTTGGAAGGGAGGGGATAAAAGTGGGCGCCGCACCTGTCATGAGAAACGTGGGAACAGCCCCATGCCAGAAGAGGCGGGCGGGAACGCTCCAATACGGGTGCCTTTGCAACTCCAGGCTGCCGTGCGTCTGTGCCCCCGGGTCAGGAGCTGCTGCGGCTTACTGACATCTGGGGCTCTGCCTGCGGCTCTGCCCGTCACCTCGTCAGCGGGCATCGCGGCCATCTGGAGGGGCATAGCTGCTGGTGCCATCAGTGCTGGGACAGACTGGGGGAGCCAGGTTAGAACGCAGACTGTGACTCACACGGCCCAGGGGTCGCCCAGGGGTCAGCACCCAGGGGTCAGCCCAGGCCTTGGGCTCCGGTTTTCTGCTTCTACTCAGAGATATTCTCTGATGGCTCAGGGCAGCCTACGCAGAAGGGGGGCCGTTCCCTGATTGTCGATGTTTTTAGGGACGATGGGAAGGATCACTCTGTGATCCATTCCTAACAAGCTTCCAGGGGCCGCTGGTGCTGGTCTAGGGACCACACTTTGAGAAGGAGGGGTTAGGACGGAGGTAGGAGAATTCTCTTACTCCTGGGCCTTTGCTTGTCCAATGTGGGAGATAGTAGTGTCTGCAGGGGGAGTCACATCCAGTCATCATAAACGACCAGTGGAGCTCTCCTGGCCTAAAGCCCGGGTTCTCGGCCCTGCTTGTACTTTGGGACCGTCTGGGGAGTTTTAGAGGGCTTCTCAGTAGTGAAGAATCCACCTGTCAGTGCAGGAGATGCAGAAGACGCAGGTTTGATCCCTGGGTTGGGAAGATCCCTTACAGAAGGGAATGGCAACCCACTCCAGTATTCTTGCCTGGGAAATCCCATGGACAGAGGAGTCTGGTGGACTACAGTCCACGGGGTCACAAAGGGTTGGACAGGACTGAGTGACTGGGCAACTGAGCAGGCAAATACAGGGAACTTTAGAAACGATCAAGGCTGGGGTTCCTCCTCTAAAGACATTCTTTTGTTCTTTTAAATCTTTATTGAATTTGCTACGATATTGCTTCTGTTTTATGGGGGAGGGGTTGTTGGTTTTGTTTTTGGCCAAGAGGCATGTGGGATCTTAGCTTCCTGACCAGGGACTGAACTCGCACCTGGTGCATTGGAAAGCGAAGTCCTAACCACTGGACCATAAGGGAAGTCTGCATCCTGATGAAACATTTGGATAAAACTGTTCAAGGTGTGTTCTGGGCATGGGGATGGTTACGGCTCTACAGGGATTTCTATGTGCAGTTGAGAATGATGGTCCTGAAGCAGTCCTGGTGGAAGAAATGGCAAACATCTCCCTCATTTTCGGAGCATCTGAGATACTTTACGCCAATTCTCCATGGCCCGTGGACCTGCACTGCCTGAGAACTCCTGTTATTGGTTGACGAGAGATGTCCAGACATCAGGAGTGGCTAGACTGCAAATTCTTAGGACCCAGTCAAGACTTTTGGATCCAGGATCATTTAAACAAGGCTTCCAAGTGATTCATAAGCACATTCGTGTTTGAAAAGTGCTGTTCCAGAATTCCTCGGCAGTCCAGTGGTTAGAGCTTTGCACGTCCAATGCAGGGAGCCCAAGTTCGATCCCTGCTCAGGGGAACGAAGATTCTGCATGCCATGTGACATGGCAATTTTTTTTTTTTTTAAGTGCTGCTCTAAGGAATCTTCCTGAGAAATTAGTTCAAATACAGGGGTCCTTCATACAGAACCATATTTAAAGACTTCTGTAGGCAAAAGAATTTCTAAGCATCTTAGCTTAAGGTTGGCAAACTTCTATGTATCCTTCAAAACCTTGCTCAATATCTCCCTCTTGGCTACACCTTTTCTAATCTCGGATAATCATTCTCTCCTCCTCCCTACCGCATCATATGTGAAGTTCTATCATTTCATTTATCATATTGCCTTGCAAACACCTGCTTTTAGGTTAGCTGCATCCTTTAGGCAGTGAATTCTCAAGGAATAACAGCCCCGGCCAGGAGGAGGATGCTGATGGCGACAAAGATCATGTCAGTTCCCACTTCTGGGATCTGATAACAGGGCTTGAGGACAGAGTTGCCTTGTGGCCGTTCTGGAACCCCCAGCACCCAGTTCTCTGCCCAGTACAATTAGGTCCTCAGAAACATTTGTTGTGGTCCCTGCTTAGCTGAATATTTGTCTATTTGCTGAGATGGACATTCTTTTTTTTTTTTTTGTCAGTGCAGGCTCCAAAGTATTTCTGGGGGGAACAGCAGTTCCTCTCACCTGCTTTGGCATTCTGAGGACTCCCCACCACCCAGCTCTTGCATAGAGTTTGCATGAGTGTCCTCCCCTACTCTCTCCATAGCAGAGACCCATTTGGTATTCTGGGCTGCTCACCCCAGTGTGAAAGCCATTTTGGGGTGAAATCAACTCTAATGTAGGGGGGAAAAAAGCTTCAAATTTTCATGGGAAATTTGAAGCAAGTGTGAAAAACATTAGGTGCTTCTTTCAAGCTCTTACAAATATGCTTTTACTTCTTTTTCTTTCTCTTGCTTTTTTTTTTTGTCCTTGGTAGGAATTGTGTTATACTGCCCAACCAGCATCGACTAGAATCTCTGACACACCTGTCTGTTTAGATGCCACATCATCCCTTGGGACTCTGGGGCCAAAGGAGACCCCCTAAGAGTTGAGGCTGAAGAGGAGACAGTGCTCTGGAACAGAGGATATTGTCATTTTATGCAAACAGTTTATTTTTCATTCATTCCCAGGAATTTTTATTCATCAATTATTAAACATCTCTGCATATTTATTAAACAAATATTAAATAGCCACTTCAATCTTTCCTGGGAAATACTGAAGGCAAAAGGAGAAGGGGGTGGCAGAGGATGAGATGGTTTGATAGCATCACCAACTCAATAGACAGGACTTTGAGCAAAATCTGGGAGATAGGGGAGGACAGAGGAGCCTCAGGGGCTGCAGTCCGTGGGGGTCACAGAGTCAGACACAACTGAGCAATTGAACAACAACATGTGGTCACTTGAGGGGTCAATTAATCCACCTGCAATGCAGGAGACTCAGGTTCAGTCCCTGGGTCAGGAAGATCCCTGGAGAAGGGAATGGCTACCCACTCCAGTATTCTTGCCTGCAGAAGTTCACTTATAGAGGGGCTTGGTGGGTTACAGTCCATGGGGCCGCAAAGAATCAGACACAGCTGAGCAACCAGCGCGCTTTCCACACAGAGAGATGCGTCAGTGGAGACTCTGAAGACGACTACCGGCTCAGCAGGTGGAGAACTGGAGGGGAGGAGTCACTGAGAGAGAGAACAGTTGTGCAAGTCCTCTGAGGCATGAATCCACAGGGCGGTTGTATTAGACTGTGGTTTAGCATCTAAAAGAGGACACCAGAGTGGCTGAAATTAAATGAAGGGTTGCTTCTCTTCCATGAGGAAGTCCAAAAGCGGGCAGCTCAACAGTGGTGTGCATGTGACTTCTCACTCTCTGCTTTGGCCGTCCTTGGGTATAATTTTTACCCCCAGGGTCGCAAGATGGCTGCTGGGCCTCCAGCCAGGATGTCTATGTTCCAAGGAGAGAAAGAAGAGGGGACAGGGGAAAAATTTATTCCTTCCATCTCAATCAGCCCCCTTGAAAGAGACTTCTTAGTCTTTGCCTGGATTCCAGGGAGGAGCTGAGCACATTGCAACTCTGAATAAATCCCAAGGTCTGTTATTAAGGATGAGGGGAGAATGGATACTGGGTAGCTTGCCATGGTATGCTTGGAGGAATGTCAAGTTCCTCATTCTTGGTATTGCCAGAGCCTAGGGTGCCAGAGAGCATGTCGGGGGAAGAGCATGGTACTCACTGGCCAGGCAGCAATAGTTCAGGGCAAGGGAAATATGTGTATTCAGTTGTGTCTGACTCCTCGCGACCCCATGGGCAGTAGCTTGCCAGGCTCTGTTGTCCATGGGATTTCCCAGGCAAACATATTGGAGTAGGTTGCTTTTTCCTTCTCCAGGAAGGGTCTTCCCGCCCCAGGAATTGAAGCAGAGTCTCTTGCGCCTCCTGCACTGGCAGGCGGATTCTTCACCGCTGTGCTACCTGCAGCAATGAAAGGCACCGGGAAATCCTCTTGCCTGAAGTGGGAAGAGAAATGTCAGGGAAGTGCCAGCGCTTAGACTGAGCCTTACCTGTGAGCCTGCCCGGCAAAGTCCCTGGTGTAGAGTGTCCTGGTGTTCCCGCCCTCCATCCCTTCTCGCGATGCCTCCTTTTCCCCTTCTTCCCTACTCTTCCTCCCTGCCCCCTTCCCCACGTGACTCTCTTCTTTGTTTTCATCCTGCATCCCTCCTTGCAGAGGCCTCAGGATTTCGGTAGGTTACAAGGAGGAAAGGTGAATACTTTCTAGCGAGAGGTGGTGGGGAGACAGAGGGCACGCCAGGGAGTGGTGGAGAGCGAGTTTCCATGGATGAGGGAGGTATGGGAGCCTAGAGATACTCACCTAGCAGTGGGAGGGAAAAGAGAGACAGCACTGCTTCTGGACAGTGAAGTCACATAATTTATGCACATTTAAGAAAGGTGAGTCTGTTGGGAATGCTGCTCTTTAAATTACTTCTTAATTATACTCCCTTGGCTCAGAGGGAAGACACCCGTAAGAAATCTGCTGTTGCTTCTTTAGTGAGGGATCCTGCTGAGCCCTTGGTCCCGAGTGTCTCTCACTGCCCCTGCTTGAAATCCTAGAGGAGCCATTTCTTAACATAGAACTGGAGAAAAACCAGTTTCCCTTTGAGAAGTTTGCACTTTTCTTCTTCTGCGTTAATGAAATTTACATAACACATCTGACTTCCATGACGTCATGGTTTCTAGGAAACACTGAAGCAAATGGCTGGACTGCTTGCATTTCTCTTTTCTTCGGTTCTCATGTTCCGTTTCTACTGATGCTTTATTTTTTGTGGGGTGCAAGGCTTCATTTCACCGCGTGTGTGTGGTCGCCTGGCATTTTAATTGCTTCACTGGAGGTATTTCTATCTGTGAAGTGTGGCAGGGAGCAGAGCTCTGTTCAGTAGGTGAGAGGAGATGCGCGTAGGGCCTTGCTGAGCCGATGGGTGCTCAGGAGTCTTGGCTGGGTGGGGACCCAGCGATGGCCGCAGTCCAGGTGGGAGGTGGCAGGATCGTGATGGGAGGGAAGTTTGGGTGGATCTGGGAGAAGCCCAGAGCGTGACACCTGACCGCATCAGTTTCACAGAGGGGATGGCGGCTGGGCTTGTCCAAATATGAGTGTTCAGCAACTGGGGAGGGAGTTTGCTAGATGGGATCCATTCGTACACTTCTTTTTAAAATAATTTTGCTTACTTATTTATGGCTGTGCTGGGTCTTCGCTGCAGCGAGAGGGGCCTGCTCTCTGGTCCGGTGCGTGGACTTCCCCTTGTGGTGCCTTCTCTTGTTGCAGAGCACAGACTCGCGCACAGGCTCAGTAGACGTGACTCAAGGGCTGTAGCTGCTCTGCGGTATGTGGGGTCTTCCTGGACCAGGGGTCGAACCGTGTCTCTTGCACTGGTAGGCGGATCCTTTACCACTGACCACCAGGGAAGCCCTTGTTCGTACATTTCTGATCTCGGTTGAGAGTCTGTTGTTTAGATAAAGTAGTGGATTCTGAGACTGGCTCTTCTCATTTTCCTCTCTGTTTTCTTGGGCCTGAAAAGTGAGAAACTATGTTTCCCAGGCTCCCTTGCATGCAGGTATATTAGTTATAAGGGCTGCCATAACAAAACCACATACTGGGTGGCTGAAACAACATAAATTTATTTGTTTACAGTTCTGGAGGCTGGGGAACAAGATCGAAGGGTCAGCATGTTTGGATTCTCCTGAGGCCTCTCTCCTTGGCTTGCAGATGGTCGCCTCCAAGCCATGTCCTCACACGGCCCTGGTGTCTCTTCTTATAAGGAGATCAGCTTTGTGGGATTAGAGTCCCACTATTATGACCTCTAAAATCACTGCAGATGGTGACTGCAGCCATGAAATTAAAAGACGCTTACTCCTTGGAAGGAGTTATGACCAACCTAGATAGCATATTCAAAAGCAGAGACATTACTTTGCCAACAAAGGTCCATCTAGTTGAGGCTATGGTTTTTCCAGTGGTCATGTATGGATGTGAGAGTTGGACTGTGAAGAAGGCTGAGCACCAAAGAATTGATGCTTTTGAACTGTGGTGTTGGAGAAGACTCTTGAGAGTCCCTTGGACTGCAAGGAGATCCAACCAGTCCATTCTAAAGGAGATCATATGTGTGTGGATTTATCTCTGGGCTTTCTATTTTGTTCCATTGATCTATGTGTCTGTCTTTGTGCCAGTACCATACTGTCTTGATGACTGTGGCTTTGTAGTAGAGCCTGAAGTCAGGCAAGTTGATTCCTCCAGTTCCATTCTTCTTTCTCAAGATTGCTTTGGCTATTCGAGGTTTTTTGTATTTCCATACAAATCTTGAAATTATTTGTTCTAGTTCTGTGAAAAATGTGGCTGGTAGCTTGACAGGGATTGCATTGAATTTGTAAATTGCTTTGGGTAGTATACTCATTTTCACTATATTGATTCTTCCGATCCATGAACATGGTATATTTCTCCATCTATTAGTGTCCTCTTTGATTTCTTTCATCAGTGTTTTATAGTTTTCTATATATAGGTCTTTAGTTTCTTTAGGTAGATATATTCCTAAGTATTTTATTCTTTTCGTTGCAATGGTGAATGGAATTGTTTCCTTAATTTCTTTTTCTACTTTCTCATTATTCGTGTATAGGAATGCAAGGGATTTCTCTGTGTTGATTTTATATCCTGCAACTTTACTATATTCATTGATTAGCTCTAGTAATTTTCTGGTGGAGTCTTTAGGGTTTTCCATGTAGAGGATCATGTCATCTGCAAACAGTGAGAGTTTTACTTCTTCTTTTCCAATTTGGATTCCTTTTATTTCTTTTTCTGTTCTGATTGCTGTGGCCAAAACTTCCAGAACTATGTTGAATAGTAGCGGTGAAAGTGGACACCCTTGTCTTGTTCCTGACTTTAGGGGAAATGCTTTCAATTTTTCACCATTGAGGATAATGTTTGCTGTGGTTTTGTCATAGATAGCTTTTATTATGTTGAGGTATGTTCCTTCTATTCCTGCTTTCTGGAGAGTTTTTATCATAAATGGATGTTGAATTTTGTCAAAGGCCTTCTCTGCATCTATTGAGATAATCATATGGTTTTTATTTTTCAATTTGTTAATGTGGTGAATTGCATTGATTGATTTGCGGATATTGAAGAATCCTTGCATCCCTGGGATAAAGCCCACTTGGTCATGGTGTATGATCTTTTTAATGTGTTGTTGGATTCTGATTGCTAGAATTTTGTTGAGGATTTTTGCATCTATGTTCATCAGTGATATTGGCCTGTAGTTTTCTTTTTTTGTGGCATCTTTGACAAAGGAGGCAAGAATATACAATGGAGTAAAGACAATCTCTTTAACAAGTGGTGCTGGGAAAACTGGTCAACCACTTGTAAAAGAATGAAACTAGATCACTTTATAACACCACACACAAAAATAAACTCAAAATGGATTAAAGATCTAAATGTAAGATCAGAAACTATAAAACTCCTAGAGGAGAATATAGGCAAAACACTCTCAGAAATAAATCACAGCAGGATCCTCTATGATCCACCTCCCAGAATTCTGGAAATAAAAGCAAAAATAAACAAATGGGATCTAATTAAAATTAAAAGCTTCTGCACAACAAAGGAAAATATAAGCAAGGTGAAAAGACAGCCTTCTGAATGGGAGAAAATAATAGCAAATGAAGCAACTGACAAACAACTAATCTCAAAAATATACAAGCAACTTCTGCAGCTCAATTCCAGAAAAATAAACGACCCAATCAAAAAATGGGCCAAAGAACTAAATAGACATTTCTCCAAAGAAGACATACGGATGGCTAACAAACACATGAAAAGATGCTCAACATCACTCATTATTAGAGAAATGCAAATCAAAACCACAATGAGGTACCACTTCACACCAGTCAGAATGGCTGCGATCCAAAAATCTGCAAGCAATAAATGCTGGAGAGGGTGTGGAGAAAAGGGAACCCTCCTACACTGTTGGTGGGAATGCAAACTAGTACAGCCACTATGGAGAACAGTGTGGAGATTCCTTAAAAAATTGCAAATAGAACTACCTTATGACCCAGCAATCCCACTTCTGGGCATACACACCGAGGAAACCAGAATTGAAAGAGACACATGTACCCCAATGTTCATTGCAGCACTGTTTATAATAGCCAGGACATGGAAACAACCTAGATGTCCATCAGCAGATGAATGGATAAGAAAGCTGTGGTACATATACACAATGGAGTATTACTCAGCTGTTAAAAAGAATTCATTTGAATCAGTTCTGATAAGATGGATGAAACTGGAGCCAATTATACAGAGTGAAGTAAGCCAGAAAGAAAAACACCAATACAGTATACTAACACATATATATGGAATTTAGGAAGATGGAAATGACGACCCTGTATGCAAGACAGGAAAAAAGACACAGTTGTGTATAATGGACTTTTGGACTCATAGGGAGAGGGAGAGGGTGGGATGATTTGGGAGAATGGGAATTCTAACATGTAAACTATCATGTAAGAATTGAATCGCCAGTTCATGGCTGACATAGGGTGCAGCATGCTTGGGGCTGGTGCATGGGGATGACCCAGAGAGTTGTTGTGGGGAGGGAGGTGGGAGGGGGGGTCATGTTTGGGAACGCATGTAAGAATTAAAGATTTTAAAATAAAAAAAATAATAAATAAAAAATAAATAAATAAAGGAGATCAGTCTTGAATGTTCATTGGAAGGACTGATGCTGAAGCTGAAACTCCAATACTTTGGCCACCTGATGTGAAGAGCTGACTCATTGGAAAAGACCCTGATGCTGGGAAAGATTGAAGGCAGGAGGAGAAGGGGATGACAGAGGATGAGATGCCTGGATGGCATCACTGACTCAATAGACATGAGTTTGGGTAAACTCCGGGAGTTGGTGATGGACAGGGAGGCCTGGAGTGCTGCGGTTCATGGTGGTACAAAGAGTCAAACACAACTGAGCGACTAAACTGAATTGAATTGATTATGACCTCATTTAGCTTTAATTACCTCTTTAAATGTAGTATCTTCGAATGTAGTCATGATATGGAGTTAAGGCTTTAACACTTGAATTTTGGGAAGGGGGACACAATTTAGCCCATAATACAGAGTGATCCTGTGCTGTGCTGTGCTTAGTCCCTCAGTCGTGTCTGACTCTTTGCAACCCCATGGACTGTAGCCTGACAGGGTCCTCTGTCCGTGGGGATTCTCCAGGCAAGAATACTGGAGTGGGTTGCCATGCCCTCCTCACATGTGATCTAGCTTGGCCTCAAAGATACATCTACTTGAGATGCAGATGCTGAAGTGAGCAAGGGGAGGTGCTGAATTTCTGCAGATACACTCACAAGCATGTGCTTAAGGTATCTGTTCTTCTAGGGTCTCTGGAATTCTTTTGACATCAGGCAGAGCATTGTAAGGGTCAAGCGATGCGGGTAGAGACAGTGGAGGTTCTCCAGAACAGACCTATGGTGAGGTTGGGTGTTTCTCCTGGTTCTGTTTTTCCCTGTCTGTGTCACATGACGTCAGTTTCTGTTCCTTCTGAGGATACCACAAACTATCCAATATGAACCACTATTTGGGCTTAACCTGGCTATAGTGGGTTCTGCTGTCTGCAACTAAGATCTCTGATACAGGGAAAAGATCCTCCAACAGATTAAATAATAATGCAGTAAGCTCTCAGTTGCCCAGGATGTTTATGGAGACTTTGAAAAGAATAGCCTGTCCTCTCCTAACTCTTGGCACCACTTGAGTGTAGCTGCTTCCTCTGTTGCTAGACCTATCTAGTAGCCCATTGATCTAAAAATCACTCTTCAATGTAGCAACTTAGTAACTAGTAACTGTAGTAAGTCATTGAGTAATTAACTAGTAACTGCATTTATTTATACCCAAGAAGCAGTTCCCATTTTTGGGACTGAGATGGACTGAGACTCAGCACAGAGGAGGTCGAGTCTTGGCTCTGCTTCACTCTAGCTGTCTCATCACCAGCTGGTTGCTTCTGCTCCGTGGGCCTTACTTTCCTCAGTGGTAACATCAGAATCAAGAATCCCAGGTGTCCGTCTCAGTGGTGCCATGCTGTATGACTTAGCAGTCCTCTGCTGCTGCCGCCGCTGCTGCTAAGTCGCTTCAGTCGTGTGCGACTCTGTGCGACCCCATAGACGGCAGCTCACCAGGCTCCCCCGTCCCTGGGATTCTCCAGGGAAGAACACTGGAGTGGGTTAGCAGTCCTCTGAAGTGAAGTCACTCAGTCATGTCCGACTCTTTGCGACCCCATAGACTGCAGCCTGCCAGGCTCCTCTGTCCACGGGATTTTCTAGGCGATAGTACTGGAGTGGATTGCCATTTCCTTCTCCAGGGGATCTCCCCAACCCAGGGCTTGAATCCGGGTCTCCCGCATTGCAGGCAGACACTTTACCCACTGAGCCACCAGGGAAGTCCAGCAGTCCTCTAGTGGAAGCCAAAGCATGTTGACCTGTGTGCGGGAATGAGGGGCAATCTGCTGCAGAATCTGTCAATGGTCTGGATGGACATCGATGGACTGTGTTAGAAACACAAATGTCCAGAGGCATCTCTGTCTTTGTGACAAGGGGAAATGGTGAAAGGCGAGGCTACAACTAAAAAGGCTTTTATGAGATGTGTTCTTCAGGGCACTAACCTCACGAATTCTCCTTCAAAAAGGATTCCCTGGGGACTTTCCTGGCCAGTGGGTGATCCTGTGCGTCCACAGCAGCGGGGAAGGGTTTGATCCCTTTTTGGGGAACAAAGATCCCACATGGCTTGCAATACAGCCAGAAAAAAAAAATCCATAAGTGCAAAGGATTCCCTGGTCAGCAAACTTCAAGAAACGCTGCATAACCTATTGCTGCGAGCGTTCAGTGATCACTAGCAGGTTAAGAGCCTCTTGCAGTGAGGAAACCCATTGATCAATCCCTTTATCAAATATGTTTGGCCACTAAACCCTTTGTTTTCCACATAGCACACATTAGCACCCAAAGCAGCACTGCTTTGGGGGCAACACTGAACTTTGGTGAGTCTTGAAGTCTTACAGGATAAGCACAGACCTTGAGAGGTCCCATTTGGTTCGGTGAATCCTGTCTGTGGCTTCCCTCACTCCGGACTAAACCTGGGGCCTCAGGCTTCTCAGCAGAGGGAGGCCAGGTCAGAGCCCCACATGTGTGGAGGCCACGTGGAGCTGGTGCTGGTACCAGGGGTGAGTCATGAGCACCCACATTTGGGACACAACCATTAGACATGAGTCACGGCCATACAGAAACCTTATTCATGTCTACCTTCCTTTTGGTCCCTAATCCTTTGTAATGCCCTGGTTTTATGACGTCACTTCAGGGGAATTAAGTTTGGATAGCACAGTGATGTAATTAATGTGACTCAGCTTCAATTAAAGTCTTCCGCCAGCATGACATCTGACCCTATCAGTTTCACAGAGGGGATGGAGGCTGGGCAAATAGGTGCGTCTGCCAACTGGGGAAGGGATTTACTAGATGTGTTTCATTTGGGGCTTTATTCCAGTCCTTGGTGTTGAACATCTAAGGCTTCCCTGAAGACACACTTTTCAACATTTCCTGGCTCAGCTATTAACTCAGGACCATTTTGGAGACTTTAAGCACCCTGACCTGGGCATTGTCCAAATCCTTGATTCCCACAGCTAGTCTTTTCTGTCTATAGCTACTTTCTCCAAAAAGAAGTCTGCTTTTATCAATTCAGAACAAGTAAAAAAAAAAATGTTTTGCTGAGCAGTTATTAGTCATTGTGTCCCCTTTAAGGGGGCATATTGACTTAACAAGAGGGTTTGGTGGTGGCCATGCTTTGACTGGAGAAGGCAATGGCAACCCACTCCAGTACTCTTGCCTGGAAAATCCCATGGACAGAGGAACCCCTTAGGCTGCAGTCCCTGGGGTCGATGCGAGTCTGAGCGGCTTCATTTTCACTTTTCACTTTCATGCATTGGAGAAGGAAATGGCAGCCCACTCCAGTGTTCTTGCCTGGAGAATCCCAGGGACGGGGGAACCTGGTAGGCTGCCATCTATGGGGTTGCACAGAGTTGGACACAACTGAAGTGACTCAGCAGCAGCAGCAGCATGCTTTGACCTAAAAGTGGCATAAATAGTGGGAATTTGACCTGTGTCATTGGGGGATGACCAGAGCAGCTCCAGATTTGCAAAAATATGCTCTTTCTTTCACGTTTGGAGCCACTGGGTATGAATATTTTCTTGTGCCTTTCCTTCTCAGAGCTACAACGAAAGAACCTTCTGGAACAGGTGAGCATATCCCCAGCCTGGGGCATACCTGTGCTGGCCTTCGCTGCCCTCTGCCTAGTTGCTTCGCCTTCCACACCCCCCGCCCCTCCTTCCTTTAGCCATCCTGCTTCTTGCAGGTTCTGACCTCCTGTCCAGTTGGAGAGCCTGACAGCTGTCCGGGGGGAGGGGGTCGGGGGGAGGGGGTTGGGAGGGTGGGCAGTGCAGGTGGGTAGTGCAGGGCTAGAGCCAATGGGGCTGCGGCCTGAGCTGGGAGAGGGTGTCATAGACCCTGCTCATCCCCTGATGCCTTTGGGGAGGAGGAGTGGCTAAAATAGCATCAAGTTTTAACCTTGAGTCTAAGTGCGGGGTCCCCTGGGAGCAGCCTCGCTTTCCCTCTGGGCTGGCTGAGAGCGTTTTCCTGCCGTACTAGGTGCTTGGCTGGACATTCTGACCTGTTATCTCCTAAACAGGGCTGTGCACATTCCGGCCCTTCAGTGTTAGCCACTTGAGCCATTTGATTCCTTGTCCCCTAGCTCACATGGCCCATTTCTGAGCCCCTTAGCGAGATAAGGGAATAGCTACTGAGAATCACTAAGCTGTATTGTGGTGGCTCAGTGGCAAGGAATCCACCTGCAGTGCAGCAGACGCAGGAGATGTAGGTTTGATCTCTGGGTTGGAAAGATCCCCGGAGAAGGAAATGGCAACGGTATTCTTGCCTGGAGAATCCCATGGACAGAGGAGCCTGGCAGGCTGCAGTCCATGGGGTCACAGAGTCAGACAGGACTTTTCACCTGAACAAGCTCTATTAGGCCAGGCTGGGCCAGGCCTGGGAATATCTCACCTGCATCACCTTGTTTTGTCCTTACTTGGACCATCTGTTGAAGAGCTGTTATCATCTCCAGTTTATCTTAATTTTTAGATTTATTTTTTAATTGGAGGAAAATTGCTTTACAGCGTTGTGACGGTTTGTCACCTCCAGTTTAAAGTGAAACAGTTGAGACTTCAAGAGGGTAAAGAAATACCTTGCCTGATGTCTCCCCACTAATCAGCTTTGGAACGCGGACTCACTCAGAGAAGCACAGATGGACCGTCGGCTCTGGCCCAATCCTGGCACAAGGAGCTTCAGGATCGAGACCTGAACACGACCAGCCCTGTTCAGGAAGGGTGTCTCTCCCAGACTCCGGTTTAAGGAGAAGAGTGAGACCTGGCACAAGTCTGGAGCAGCAGCAGGGGCGAGGAAGGCAAAGGAGAGCAGAGGGGGCCGCAGGGGTAAAGGAAGTAAAAAGGCAGGAGATGACGCAGCCCGTCCAGGAGCACACAGTGCTCAGTGCCGCATTCGTGCTGAAAGACCTTCGCCCGCCAGATGAACGCCGTCCAGGCGCCCTCTTGACCCCTCTGCGGCTCCACCAGAGCTCCTTGAAGGCATGAAGCAGAGAAGGCCATGTGCGGAGCTGGGGTTTGGGAAGGTCATCAGGCTGCAGGAGGAGGGTGGGAGGGGCTGGAAAAGGTGCACAACCCGATTTTCTTTCTTCTCTTTCTGGGAGAGAAAAAAGACAATGACCAATCTGTTTCGGTCCGCTTCACTAGAGTCGTTTTTTTTTTTTTTTGAGATTTTTTGCTGTGGGCCATTTTTTCCCCCAAAGATAAGGGTTTATTTATTTATTAAATTTTGGCTGTACTGGGTCTGGCTGTGCGGGCTTTTCTCTGGGGTGAGCCAGGGCAGGCTAGTCCTGGTTGTGGGGCGCTGGCTTCTCTTCGCGGTGGCTTCTCTTGCTGCGGAGCACGGGCTCTAGGGCACCCGGGATTCAGCAGCTGTGGCACAGGGCTCCCAGGATACAGCAGCTGTGGCCCAGGGCACCCGGGATTCAGCAGCTGCGGCACAGGGCACCTGGGATTCAGCAGCTGTGGCACAGGGCACCCGGGATTCAGCAGCTGTGGCACAGGGCCCCTGGGATTCAGTAGCTGCAACACAGAGCTTAGTAGCTGTGGTTCTCAAGCTCTAGTTAGTGTACAGGCTCAGTGGTTGTGGCACATGAGCTTAGCTGGTCTTAGTGGCTCCATAGTATGCGGGATCTTCCTGGATCAGGGATCGAACCCGTGCCTTCTACACTGGCAGGCAGATGCTTTACCACTGAGCCGCCAGGGAAGCCCTGAGAGTCTTGCAGGTAGAAGGAACTTGCTATAAAACACAAGAGAGAAAATTCTAGGACCCCAAAAGTGATATTCCAATTTTGGAATAAAAGTGTCAAAATGAAAAACAGAAAAGAAGGAAATAAATAAAAATGCCATTAAGATCTCACCCTTTGGTAGAGGGGTAATTAGTTTTGGAGCATCCATTGAGCTCCCCAAAACACCCTGAGATAACTCTCTGTGTAGCTGGGACTTCCCAAACAGCTGAATGGCTTCTGACACCTCACTCTGCGATACGGGTTTGGGAATTTATCAGGTTGGAGGAGCTTGCAGGAGAAGATCTTGAAAAGAGTGGCGGGGGGTACAGAGCCTGAGGGCCTCCGGGACCTTTCAGGCGGCTGCACTGACCCTAGCAGTGCCGTACTTCATTAAGGCCTTTCTCTGGTAGTGGCGCCCTGGATTGGAATGAGCATGGGCTGTGGAGTCAGACCAGCCTGACTCCCTGCACTTCCGCTTGCTAATCACATAGCATGGGCAAGGCCTTCAACTTCTCTGAGATTTTCTCACTTATACAATGGGCATGCAATTGGTTCTCACTTCATAAGTGGTGGTATAAGGAAAAAAATAATGCTCATAAAGCTTCTGGCCCTATTAGTCAGGGTTCTCCAGGGAAACCAAACCCATTAGATACATCTTGATATGTCTACGTAAGAGATTTATCATAGGGATTGAATGTTTTGGTTCTGGAGGCTGAGAAGGCCCGTGATCTGCCACCTGCAGGAAGACAGTGGTAGACCCGAGGACCAGGAGCTTTAATATTCCAGGACAGGAGAAGATGGACACTGAAGCTCTATGAGAAAGAGAGAGAGATGGAGAGAGAAAGGAAAAGCCCCCTTCCTCCACTATGTTGCTGTAACCTCAAAGGATTGGATGGGTCTGCCTACAGCACAGAGGGTGGGTCAATCTACTAATTCAAATAGTAATCTCCACCTGAAACACTCCCATAGACACACCCAGAAATAAGCTATCGGGGTCATCCCTTAGCCCAGTCAAGCTAATACATGAAAAGAACCATCACAAATCCACCCCTTGTCAACCTGGCAGCTATACACATCTCCTAAACCATACTTAATCTCCAAATAAAGGCAATAATGAGGTCACACTTGTACTAACATCACACGACTATCCTGGTGCAACTGAAAATACACTAATTCCTTTCCCCGAAGAGCAAGTAAAGTCCTTGAGTGATGTTTACTCTCCTGATATTCTGTACTTTGAACACTATGATGTAAAATCAATGATCCTTAAAAAAAAAATACTGGTACAAAGTCAATACATCTTATGTTGCATGATATGGGGAAAAGATAGGAAAGTAGATTTTGCTTAATATCTTCAGATGTGAGTATAGACACACAAATGTATTTGTGACAAGATAAGGAGGAAGTATTCATGACAATTCCAGTTCTAGCTACGATTACAGGTTGTATGGTTGTAGTTGGTATTTATGGGCTTCCCTGGTGGCTCAGAAGGTAAAAAATTCACCTGCAGTGAGGGACACCTGGGTTCAGTCCCTGAGTTGGGAGGATCCCCTGGAGGAGGGCATGGCAACCCACTCCAGTATTCTTGCCTGGAGAATCTCATGGACAGAGGAGCGTGGCAAGCTATGGTCCATGGTGTTGCAGAGTTGAACATGACTCAGCTGATATTTGTAACTATATCCATTCTGTTTTCCCTTTGCCCTCAACAAGCTCTACAGTTAGTCATGATTCTTTCCCTGGTAGGGTGACCTAAAACTTCATTTGTGAAGGGTCTGGTCTTAGATTTGGTGTAGTTTTTCACTGACCTTAATCGCAGGGCATAGTCTTTCTAACAAGTGCCCTAAGGGATCTCCTATCCCCCAGATTCTTCCTTACCTCAATGATAGGGTAGCTAGGATCAATTAAATGAGCCAACACCATAACTCCTTGTTTTGTCTATTGATTCAGAGGCATGAGGAATACAACATGGTTGGGTGGCTGTCTTAACTTCCAGTTCAGTGGAACAATTGTTGTGTCTCCTGGTGAAAGCATTCCTTTCCCTGAAACTAAGACCTCTAGGCTAGCAGAGGATAGAGTTGTGGGAACAGGAAGCGAAGAATTTGCTAGTGGTTGTTAGGGGTAAGCGTGAGTGGTGCCACTCCCATTTCTACCCCAGTCTCTCTGGAAATAGTTTCTCCTATAGAGAATGGTCAAATTAGTAGCCATCTCATAGGTGGTGGTATGAGAAAGAAATTAAGTATTGCCCAGAATGCCTCTGGTCCATATTAAATGCTTAATGCATATAAAGTTTTTTTTTCTTTCATTTATTTATCTTTTAATTGAAGTATAACTGATTTACAATGTGGTATTAGTTTCTGGGGTAGAGCTAACTGCTTTAACATATGTATGAAATAGAATATGTTAATAATAAAGACGTATTTGTGCTTAGTTATAATGATTTAAAATGCACGGTCTGAAACCACGCTTATGTTTGCACCAACCAATACTTCAGCCCCTGATGCCTAAGGAGAAGCACATTCTCTATGTCCATAATTCCCTTGTCATGCTTAAGAAAGTTAAAACAATTCCTTAATATCATCTAATATCCAGTTCTTATTCGACATTCTACAATTCCTAAAAATATCTTGTGTCTTTCCATTTCTTTAAGGAATCACTCCCTTTCCCAGCCTTTTTGTGTATTTGATGCATTTGAAAAATGCTTTCGGTTTCAGATTTGTTTAAGAAGTTTCTTTCCTGCTCAAACCAGCCCCAGTCTCTTCTTGTTACAGGTCCGGTCTGGTCCACACAGTTCTTCTTCCTGAAGGAGCATGTCCACATACCCAGGGAGATGACTTTCCCACAAGCTCTGCAGAGAGTAGTGATTCCGAGAACGGACTCTGAAGTCTAAAGGTCTGGGTTGAATTGAGCCCCACCACTAACTAGCTGGGTTAGGGCAAATTACTTAACTACTGTGAGGATCAGGTTCCCAAACTATTATTACTAATTACTTCCCAAATTATTACATGAAAACACGTAATGGTAATAATAGTCTCAATTGAGTGCAGTCGTCGGGAGGATTAAGTGAGTTCCTGGATGTTAAGGGCTTAGAGTTGTCTGGCTTGTTGTTTGAATACTCTGTAAATGCTGTGTGTGTGCTAAGTCACTTTTAGTTGTGTCTAACTCTTTGCGACCCCTGACTGAAGCCTGCCAGGCTCCTCTGTCCAGAGGATTCTTCCCGACCCAGGGATCGAACCCTCATCTCTTACTTCTCCTGCGCTGGCAGACAGGGTCTTTCCCACTAGTGCCCCCCGGGAAGCATGTAAGGGCCCTCTTTAAAGATGCAGCCTCTTCCTGCTAAGTTCTTCCCAGTCCTCCCTCTGTAGGTCATCAGTTTCCTAAGAAAATAGTCCCTAAGGGACATTACAGGTCTACTTCATTTCATTGTGTTTCCAAGATATTGCATTTTCTTCTTTCTTTTTACAAAGTGAAGGTTTGTGGCAACCTTGTATGGAGCAAGTCTATGGGCACCAATTTCCCAACAGCATTTGTTTGCTTTATGTCTCTGTGTAACATTTTGGTAATTCTTGGAATATTTCAAATTTTTTCATCATTATTGTATTTCTTATGGTGATCTGTGATCAATGATTTTTGATGTTACTATTGTAATTGATTTGTCATTTTTTAGTAATAAATTATTTGAAAATTGGTAGCGCTAGGCAAAGAACCTGCTTGTCAGTTCTAGAGATATAAGAGATGTGGGTTCAATCCTTGGGTCAGGAAGTTCCCCTGGAGGAGGGCATGGGAACCCAATCCAGTATTCTTGCCTGGAAAATCCCATGGACAGAGGAGCTTGGCGGGCTACAGTCCCTAGGGTCCCAAAGAGTCAGACACAACTGAAGCAACTTCACACACACAGCAATGAAGTATTTGAAAACAGATACATCCATTATTCTTTCAGACATAATGCTATACACACTTAATAAACTATAGAGTAAACATAACTTTTATATGCAAAAACTCCATGTGGCTCAACTTTATCATGACATTTGCTTATTGCAGTGGTTCGGAACAAAACCCTCAGTATCTCTGAGGTCAGTCTGTATTCTATGACCCATTTTTCATCGTAGGGTGATACTACCAGCTGTCTTCTTGAATGGTGCTTTGGAATTTTCACAAAGAAGAAGTAGTTTCTGTAGAATGATACCCCTAGAAAGAACTTGCCCAAATTTTAAACATATCAGTAGCTGTCATGTACTTAGGGCCCATCTAAGGCCAGGCTCCATGGGCACGTCACTCCTCCACTGCTCTGGGAAGTGGGCATTACTACTGTCATTCGACACACAGAAACCAGGGCTTAGGAGTCAAGCCACTTGCTCACGTTCACACAATCAGTAAGTAACAGCGTTGGCATTCAAACTTCAGTCTGTCTGCCAAGCACAGCTCTTTCCTGGAAGCCATGCTGATTCTCTCCATAAAGACAGCTGGGTTCTAGTGTACTTAGCTGATCTCTCCCCAGATCGTCAATTTAAAAGACATGAATGTGGAGAGGGTTATTTCTCTGTAGGCAGGAAAAGTGGGACCCATCACTCTTAATTGGGAGCAACATCCAGTCTTCTTTTAGAAAGAGAAGGGAGAGGTCGTTCTCAGGAAAGCACTGAGCTGGCTTCTGGGGTTGCATCCTCTTAAATCCAGCACTTTGGAAAATCGTGTTGCCTGGTAATTGGGAGGATTACTGTTGCCTGGTGACACCTCAAACACACAGCCGTAAGGGGGAGAGGCAGCCTTCTTACCTCTCTTACCTGCAGGACTTCAGGCCATTGCCGTCGCCTGATTCAGTAAGGACAGGAGGCGACACAGCTGAGGTTGAGTTAGAAAGCCAGCTCGCTTCTGCTCAGTGATTCAGCTGGTCTTGCAGCTTTCATACCTGAGGACCATCTTCTCTTTGGCCTGGTATTTTCCCTAGGGAAAAGTAGGAGGGTAAAATGTTTTTTCCAAGGAATATTTTTTCTTTTTTAAAAAATAAAATCTAATTGAGTCATTTGCAACCTTGGAATAAGGCTGTCAGAAGTTAGGGGGTGGGTCACAGTCAACCAAGGCAAAACATCTTCTCTTTCAGAGTGTTTCAACCGTATTTGTATAAGTAAAATGATTTTCCCCCAAATCTATGTTGTATGGATGAGTGAGTGAGTGAAAGTCACTCAGTCGTGTCCGACTCTTTGTGACCCCATGGACTATACAGTCCTTGGAATTCTCCAGGCCAGAATACTGGAGTGGGTAGCCATTCCCTTCTCCAGGGGAATCTTCCCAGCCCAGGAATTGAACCCAGGTCTCCTACATTGAGGGCAGATTCTTTACCAGCTGAGCCACCAGGGAAGCCCATGCTTTAAGGATACTCAGAATAAGAACTGAAGACAGTGGGCCCACCTGGTGGGATGAAACCAGAGGCTGCACCCCTACTTACTGCCTCCCTTCTGCAGACATCCTTCCAATTCTCCCTGGAACCCTATGGCTGTGTGGAACACAGTTCCAGGACTCTATCAAGCTTCCCAGGTGGCGCTTGGGGTAAAGAACCCGCCTGCCAATGCTGGAGACATAAGAGACGTGAGTTTGATCCCTGGGTTGGGAAGATCCCCTGGAGGAGGAAATGGCACCCCACTCCAGTATTTTTGCCTGGAGAATCCCATGGACAGAGGAGCCTGGCGGGCTGCAGTCCATGGGGTTTGCACAGAATCAGGCACAACTGAAGTGATTTAGCACGCACACGAGGACATCTGGATTAAGTTATGTACTTTAGTTAACACTATGTATTGATATTGGTTCATTCATTTGTAACAAATACACCGTTGTAACAAGATGTTAATAATAGAGGAAACTGGATTAGGGGTACATGGGAACTCTGTACTACCACTGACAAAAAAAAGAAAGAAAATCCAAAACTGTTCTAAAATTAAAAGTTAATTTTTTAAAAAAGGTCTGTTCCATTACATAATAGTTTCTACTGTAGAAAAGGTTATTTTTAATTCAGTCTAGTCCTTCCTGGTCCTACATAGAGGCTAAAGGGATTTGAAAGGCTGTGATCAGGGTCTAGACTTACAAAATCCATATGTCTCGCTTCACCAGCTTGGGATACTGAATGGGGGTCGGTCACATCTTTTTCAACATGCAGGGTGATGGACTCGCATTCCCCTTTGACAGCCTCGAGAAACTTTCTGCTGTGCCCTTGGCCAAGACAGCCTGGTCCTGTCCTCGTTAGGGAGGCTCCCAGTGGTCGAAGAGGGCGCTGCCTCTGAGGGTCTGGGCATAACTGGACAGAGGCCACGTTCTCCATCACACCTGTGCGCCTTTGCGTCAGGCCTGGGGTCCCCGATGGTCCTGGCTCCTTGTTCCCCAGCTCGGACGTCTTCAAGGTGTCTGGTGGCTAGACGGCTTCTCCAGCCTCCGCAACCTGAAGTCCCTGAGAACTTGAAAATGAAAACATGGTCCTTCTCCCTCAGTTTCAAGCTCGCCCATTTCCTTCTCCAGGGGGAGTGATATTCCTCTGCCAAGGGAACACCTGACTTGCTTTTCCTGCTGTTATTGTTCCGTCCTGGGTGGAGAAAGCCGCTGCCGCTGGTGACTCTGATTTAGACGCAGGACTCCATCTCTCCTCTCTCTCTTTTTTTTAAAAAGACCGATTTATTTATTTTTGGCCACGCGGGCTCTTCAGTGCTGCCCCTGGACTAGCTGCAGTGTGGTGGGGGGCGTCCCTTCACTGCGGTGCCCCAGGCGTCTCATTGCGGGGGCTTCTTTCACTGCAGGCCACAGGCTCTAGGGCGCAGGGGTTTTAGGAACTGTGGTGCACTCACTGGTCTAGTTGCTCCGAGGTACGTGGGCTCTTCCCGAAGCAGGGATGGGAGCCGTGTGCCCTGCAGTGGCAGGTGGAGTCTTAACCACTAGACCACGAGGGAAGCACAACTTCCTCCCTTTTAACACACGTGGAGGCGGCAGGGAGGTGAGGTGCTCCTTGCCCTGGAAGAGAAAGGCCTCGAGTTCTGGCCTGTGTCCCCTAGCTCTGTGAGTTTCCCATCCTCAGTCCTCCCTTGTGACTCAGATGGTAAAGAATCTGCCTGCAATGCTGGAGGCCTGGGTTTGAGCCCTGGGAGATCCCTTGGAGAGGAAATGACTCCCAGTATTCTTGCCTCGAGAATTCCATGGACAGAGGAGCCTGGCGGGCTACAGTCTATGGGTCACAAAGCGTTGGACATGAATGAGTGACTAAGCACACTCACACACACACACAATCTTCTGGGACCTCAAGTTTTCTCATCTGCAAATTGGAGCGAGCAGAGACAGACTTAGAAGAGACAAGCTTGATTATTCATGTGTTAATTATTATAATTATTATTCTTGTGTTGTTCTTGATTATTCTTGTATTCCGGATAGACCAGTGTGTTCTGTTCAAATCCAGGGCTGTTCCCCAAGGCCAAGGCTGGAGCCCAGGGTCTAGATTCCTAGGAACTATTCCTTGGCTGGAGGGTAGGGGGTTGGTTCATCTTCAGGGACAGGCAAGAAGAGGCAAGCCTGGCTGGGACCCCAGCTTAATCTTAAACCCCACTCTGAAGTACTGATGCTACTGATCTCCGAGGTTAGCTTTGTGAGAATACCGCTCCTTAATGATCTAAGATTCTTTCCAAGGAATAAGCAACTCCCCCACCAGAGAGCACATTCACTAGATAGGGTCAGAATTTACTTTTTTGTTTGCAAAATCCAAGTCTTTTCAGTTTTCCCTCCAAAGCTTTGAAAAGGAATCCGGCTGCTGGGACAAGTCACCAGGAGGATGAAAGCAGCTTTCCTGAGGTTCAATTCTTGCGGAAACAATCTTCCTCTTCTCTTCGCCTCCCACCCCTCCCAGACTTACAATGCTCCCAAGTGTATATTGTTTTTAAATGTCAAAGAGAAAAAGAAGAAGAAAGCGAGGGAGAGAAGCCCCTTTGGCTCTGACTGTCACATTCTGGCGAGGAGGGAAGAAAGGCAGAAAGAACAAGTGGCAGAATTAAAGAGATGCAGATTTTTTTGCCTCCCCGCCCCTATTCAGGTCTGCAGTCTGCCCCTCTCCCCTCTCCACTCTCTCTGCTTCCCTCCCCCGGGTTGCATTGAAATGTCAAATGCAGCAGTTTGCAGCTGAAAGGGGGGGTCCCTGGTGGGAACGGACTGCCCTTCTAACCTGCAGGTTCAAGCTGGTCCCTTCTGCCCTTGTGTTTGCTTTCCCCTTTCCTGGGCATCTCTCATCCGCAGATTTTGTTTGGGATGGAGGAGGTGGGGGAAGGGGCAGGGAGTCCGATGCTTCCCACCTAGGGGTGTGAAGGAGGCGCCCTGTAACACCCTTGGTCCCTTCTTGACCCCGGTTCCTCTGACCTCCAGCTGGCACCTCAGGGCTTTTCATTTTCTGCCTTGAAAGAGAAGGGCTGGGGAGAGACGCTCCAGGTGGTGTGCCCGGGGAGGCTGGCTCTATCTAGCCATTTCGCCCCTGTCCCAGGGCTTCTGACCATTCAGGCCGGGGTCAAGACAAAGCAGGAGTGTGATGTGCTTTCCTGAAAACGTGTACACTGAAGGTTGAAATATTTTTGAAACCTGGAGTGAGTAAGGGTGTGGAAAACAGGTGTTTTCTTAAATTGCTGGAGGAGGCAAAGTGGGAGAGTTTTCCAGAGAGCTTTTTGGCACGAAGGATCAACAACCTTACAGAAAGTGCAAATGCCCAATTCAGCAATTCCAATTCTAGGGATTTTTTTTCCCCCCTAAGAGTATAATTAGGCAACTGAGGAAAGACTTCTGCATGAGGCTGTTTGTCCCAGGAATATTTATAAAACAGCATGATTGGAAACATCCTAATCTCTCTCCACAAAGGATGAAACAAAAATGCTGGCCCCATAGAGTCATTAAAAATGATCATGTAGATTCATATTTGCTGATGTGGAAAGATACCCACAAAACCCAAAGAAAATAAAAAGATTATACAGTGTTACATTTAGTTCTTTCTCATTTTTTAATGTTAAAGGATATACGTGAGCAGAAAAGTGTGGAAGGATGGGCATCCAGCTGTTCCTGTCTGGATGGTAGAATGATGGATTTTTATTATCTTCTTTATGATTTCTAATGGTTCCTAGTTTTCTGACATTCACAAGTGTCAACCACAAAGCGACACTCACCATGGCACTTGCCGTCCACCTCTGCGTGTGTGTATGCACGCTAAATCGCTTCAGTCGTGTCCAACTCTTTGCAACCCTGTGGACTGTAGCCTGCCAGGCTCCTCTGTCCATGGGATTCTCTAGGCAAGAATACTGGAGTGGGTTGCCATGCCCTCCTCCAGGGGATCTTCCCCACCCAGGGATTCAACCTGAATCTTTTATGTCTCCTGCATTGGCAGGAGTGTTCTTTCCCGCCAGCACCACCTGGGAAGCCCACCATCCGCCTCTACAAGGATTAAATCGTGTGTTGCTGCTGCTGACCTTCAATCCCCCCTGAAGAGGTTCAGGGTGGAGCAGAAATGAGGCACTCCTAGCTCTGGGAAAAGTGGCAGAATAGGTCTTCAGATAGTTAGATATCCTCAGGAGCTGATTTTAAGAGCCCAATTCTCATATCTCCTCATATCTAGAAAAACAGGAAAATCCTTCATGGTGACACTGTTCCTCATGACCAGTGAAGGCTTCACGAGACTAGTAGAAGCCTGGAAAAATATGCATTTGATTGCACGTACTCCTGCTTCACCATAAATCACATGCTGCTGCTAAGTTGCTTCAGTCGTGTCCAACTCTGTGCGACCCCATAGACGGCAGCCCACCAGGCTCCCCCATCCCTGGGATTCTCCAGGCAAGAGCACTGGAGCGGGTTGCCATTTCCTTCTCCAATGCATGAAAGTGAAAAGTGAAAGTGAAGCTCTCAGTCTCGTCCAACTCTTCGCGACCCCATGGACTGCAGCCTACCAGGCTCCTCTGCCGATGGGATTTTCCAGGCAAGAGTACTGGAGTGGGTTGCCATTGCCTTCTCAATAAATCATGTATATACTGACATTTCACCCTGCCTCTTTGGAGCAGTTTCTCAGAGCTATCTGAGGTGCTGTCTCCCAGGCTACAGTCCTCATTTTGCCCCCAATAAAACTTAACTTACAACTCTCACATTGTGCATTTTTAAAAAGTTGACACAAATATTCCTATTATGATGAGAAAGTCCACAGAATTATTCATTAAAAACAGTGTAAACTAACTTTTGCCCCTTTGGGAAGAATTCCTGTTTTTTTCTTTCTGTTGTGCAAATAAAAATTTCCTGGTAATTAAGATTCTCACGTTAAAAAACAAAGGCAGAAATTAATTGTTTTTTGGTATATTAGAAGCAAAGCAAGTAATAACTGATAGGTTGTAAGTAAAGTTTAATAAGTCTGTCTTTGGTTACACAGTGTTTCAGTGTGATGGCTCTCTTGGTAAAGAATGGGTTTTCATCTCTCCTGTTCTCCAAGCTGGGTGACTCCCTTTTACTCGACTTCTCCCAGGTTACCATCAGCCTTTCTGCTGATAGACTTTGTGCAACCACTTCTAACCCCCACATCAGGGGACATCAATCAACCTGTTTAAAAGGAGACTATGCTAGGCAATCCAGGGCAAGTGGACATCGTGATAAAACATGCTTTCCTTCATAGGAGATTTCTGTAAGCTTCCCAGCTGCCCCTACCCAACATCATTTCCCAAATGCACTAAAGTTATTGTTTGAACTTTATGTGATTCTTCCCTTAGAGTCAAAACTGGGTCCTTTTCCTTATATGTCTGTGATTAGGTAAGGTCTTGGCTTTAGGTATCACATATTACAAAGGTCAAAGTCCTGGTTCTTTTTTTCCAGATACAAGCTGGTGTTTCTAGGAAACGCTCTACAGGTTTGATCTGAATTTCCAACTTGTGCTCGAGGGAGAGTGCTGGGGGAAATAAGGAAGAGACTCAACATCAGCATATGGGTATCGGCCACTATATTGGGAAGTTGGGGGCATGCCTTGAATGATGCAGTTGACTCTTGGTGCTCATGTTCCTGTCAACCTCATCAAAATAAAACTAGAGCTGGACAGTAGTTGCAATGGTAAGAACAGGTTCTGTTCAGGAGCCATTGCTATAAAGGAAAACTGACCTCAGTTATGAATACAGCATGGACAGGAGGGAACTGATAGTCAAAAAGCAGGCTGATGGGTGGTGGGGCGAGGGTCAGTACATGGAAAATTACTAAGAGGGAACATCAAGGATAAGAGGATGTTCTTGCTGAAGGCAGGCCAGGGTGATCAAATATCACCTGGGGAATGGTAGTTCAGTTCAGTCGCTCAGTCGTGTCCAACTCTTTGCCACCCCGTGGACTGCAGCATGCCAGGTCTCCCTGTCCATCACCAACTCCCAGAGCTCACTCAAACTCATGTCCATTGCGTCGGTGATGCCATCCAGCCATCTCATCCTCTGTCAGCCCCTTCTCCTCCTGCCTTCAAACTTTCCCAGCATCAGGGTGTTTTCCAGTGAGACAGTTCTTTACAACAGGTGGCCAAAGTATCGGCGTTTCAGCTTCAGCATCAGTCCTTCCAATGAACATTCAGGACTGATTTCTTTTAGGATGGACTGGTTGGATCTCCTTGCAGTCCAAGGGTCTCTCAAGAGTCTTCTCCAACATCACAATTCAAAAGCATTTATTCTTCAGCGCTCAGCTTTCTTTATAGTCCAACTCTCACATTCATACATGACTACTGGAAAAACAATAGCTTTGACTAGACGGACCTTTGTTGGCAAAGTAATGTCTCTGCTTTTTAACATGCTGTCTAGGTTGATCATAACTTTTCTTCCAAGGAACAAGCGTCCTTTAATTTCATGGCTGCAGTCACCATCTGCAGTGATTTTGGGCCCCTCGCCCCTGGCCAAAATAAAGTCTGTCACTGTTTCCCCATCTATTTCCCATGAAGTGATGGGACCAGATGCCATGATCTTCATTTTCTGAATGTTGAGTTTTATGCCAACTTTTTCACTCTCCTCTTTCACTTTCATCAAGAGGCTCTTTAGTTCCTCTTCACTTTCTGCCATAAGGGTGGTATCACCTGCATGTCTGAGGTTCTTGATATTTCTCCTGACAATCTTGATTCCAGCTTGTGCTTCTTCCAGCCCAGTGTTTCTCATGATGTACTCTGCATAGAAGTTAAATAAGCAGGGTGACAATATACAGCCTTGACGTACTTCTTTACCTCTTTGGAACCAGTCTGTTGTTCCATGTCCAGTTCTAACTGGTGCTTCCTGACCTGCATACAGATTTCTCAAGAGGCAGGTCAGGTGGTCTGGTATTCCCGTCTCTTTAAGAATTTTCCAGCGTTTATTGTGGTCCACACAGTCAAAGCCTTTGGCATAGTCTATAAAGCAGAAGTAGATGTTTTTCTGGAACTCTCTTGCTTTTTCAATGATCCAATGGATGTTGGCAATTTGATCTCTGGTTCCTCTGCCTTTTCTAAATCTAGCTTGAACATCTGGAAGTTCATGGTTCATGTACTGTTGAAGCCTGGCTTGGAGAATTTTGAGCATTATTTTACTAGAATGTGAGATGAGTGCAGTTGTGTGATAGTTTGAACATTCTTTGGCATTTGATCAGATTTGGAATTTGATCAGATATCTAGAATGTTAAGATATTGCGGGTAGGGGATTCTGATTAAAACAGTTTAGTACGATTCTTGCTAAAACTGGGCAATGCAAAATCAGACACAAAGTCCAAAAGTTCAAGTCCAGTTGGGAGGAAAATGGCTAGGAGCGTGCCTAGCCTTTGACCAAGGATAGCCCAGTGTTTCCGGTCTGGCAGTCTGCAGACTGACCTCTCACAGATGGTGATGGGGGAGAGAGGATGAAGGCTGGGAAAAGGCAGCCTTTGTTTGTGCTTATTCTGCAGCTGGGGGAATGTGTCCTAGGGCTGTAATACAGCTCACATGGTTTTAGCTGCTGTTGGCATGCAGCTCTGCCCAGGTGCTGGCCATCACTAGCAGGGAACAGCGTGTGTACTCATGGCTATCTCTTGGCCATCTTGTCCTTGCTAAGGAGATGCTCCCCGACAGCCACGGAATGGAAAGATTCACCAAGGAAACCCTCTGAAACTCTCACAAGGAGGCCTGAGTCCATGACGCACTCAGGGTTCAGGAAGACCGCAGGCCAACCAGCCTCTGGGATGTCTCTTTGGTCCCAGCCCCTTTGTCTGCCTAGCAATGCAGAGGTGGTTCAGTGCGGGGTGGACAGGGCTGGAGGGAAAGTGCCAGTGGCTGCCGCTTCCCTGGCAAAGAGCAGTTTGGGGGAAACAAAAGACACCTGGGTAAGAAATAGCAAGGCACTTCCACGGAGACTTTCATTTGGTTACTCAGGCCATGCTAAGCAACAGCTAGAAGGGGCCTTGGGCATCTGGGTCTGGCCAGACAACAGTTCCTTGTTGCTGTTGTTTTTTTCAACCATAGATGGGGGACCTTTCTCTAGGACTGAGATGTATTCTCAAAGTTTGTCTACAGTTAGCGTTTCCGTTTTCTTTTCTCTTTCCCTAGGGTTATTGGTCTTTACTGTATATTGAGACAAGTACGCAGTTGTTGTTCAGTTGCTAAGTCTCGTCTGACTCTTTGCGACCCCATGGACTGCAGCACTCGAGGCTTCCCTGTCCTCCCCTATCTCCCAGAGTTTGCTCAGATTCATGTTCATTGAGTTAGTGATGCTATCTAACCATCTCATCCTCAGCCACCCTCTTCTCCTTTTGCCTTCAGTCTTTCCCAGCATTAAGGTCTTGTCTTTTCCAGCGAGTCAGCTCTTCACATCAGGTGGCCAAAAATGATAGGTTTCAAAAAACCCAGCTCTGATGATTATAAAACATACAGTCCTGGATCCTCGAACTTCGCTAGTCTTAACTTTCCTTCACTTTTAAATAGAGACTGGGTTACCTTCTTTAGGAGGTCATGGGGCTAGGGGTCGGTCACCACTGATGTGGTCCTGGGCTGCCTTTTGAGCCCTATGTCATGTTTACCAGCATTGCAAGTCACACTGATGCCTTTGCTCTTCCCTGTTGGTGGGCTCTTTCACACCTTCTGGTTTTTGTAGTTGCCTTTCCCCTGCCTGAAGTATCAATCCTCTCAAACTCAGCTTATCCTTCGAGAGTTATCACAGAGTGTGGGCTCCTCTGCTCACCCCTACTGGAGCTCATCATAGGCTCTGCTGTTTGGAAAGCCTTCTTAAAAACTGTCCCACGTTCCCACTGGACTGGGAGCTTTTTGAGGATGTAGAATATTCATGGCTAAATGAATAAACAGATGACTTAAGAGCTGTGTGAATGCTAACTGCTGTTCTCTCTACTTTTCTGTTTTTCTACAAGTTGCCCCAATTCTAAAGAACCCTCAATCCCAGATGAACTGAAGTGACTTGATCACGTTCTTATAACCCTGTCAGGAGAGGGGTCCTGACTCACGGTTTCCTACTTCTAATGAAGCCCCTGGATAGTGCTTGTCAAAGTTGTCCACAACACTGCAGAACAAATTTGGAAGTTACTGTATTCTGTGGAGGACACCATGAGATATTAATCACTTTCATTCTATGCATTAGCAATAACTTATTGGAATAGGTGGTCTATATAAGTAATACAAGATTGCAACCAAGGACATATATGTGTGTCCATAAAAAATGAACAAATTATACAGAGTGAAGTAAGCCAGAAAGAAAAACACCAATACAATATACTGACACATATATACGGAATTTAGAAAGATGGTAATGATGACCCTGTATGCGAGACAGCAAAAGAGACATGTGTAGAATGGACTTTTGGACTCTGAGGGAGAGGGAGAGGGTGGGATGATTCGGGAGAATAGTATTGAAACATGTATACTATCATGTAAGAAACGAAGTGCCAGTCTATGTTCGATGCAGGATGCAGGATGCTTGGGGCTGGTGCACGGGGATGATCCAGGGAGATGATATGGGCTGGGAGGTGGGAGGGGGATTCAGGATTGGGAGCTTGTATACACCCGTGGTGGATTCATGTCAATGTATGGCAAAACCAATACAGTATTGTAAAGTAAAATAAAGTAAAAATAAAATTAAAAAAAAATAAACAAAGCCTCAAATTCTCCCCAAGTCCAAGCTCTCAAATGGATCATAATCATATTCCTGTTTTCAAATTACTGTTTATTTTCTGCTTACTTATTTATTCATTGATTTGATCTGTGAGTGCTCACTAGTAGAGAAGGAATAATAGGTGATAAATATTAAAAAATTTTTTTTGGAGAACACCTTAAAATTGAGAACATTCAATGGATTAATTACTCCTCAATTTTGACAGCTTAATAGTCTCGTCTAGTAATGCTAATTGAGTACTTGTGGAGTGAAAACACTGAAAGGGTTAGTCGCTCAGTCATGTCCACCGCTTTGGGACCCCCATGGACTGTAGCTTGCCAGGCTTCTCTGTCCATGAAATTCTCTAGGCAAGAAGATTGGAGTGTGTAGCCACTCGCTTCTCCAGGGGATCATCCCGACCCAGAGATCAAACCTGGGTCTCCTGCGTTGCAGGCAGATTCTGTACCACCTGAGCACTTACGATGGACCAAACACTGTGCCGACGGCTTCGTGTGGATTACTCCGCGTGTCTTCACTCTCATGGGATAAAGCGGACATTTTTATGATTTTTATCATACTGATGAGAAGACAGAGGCTTAGTGTTCAGGGACACATGTTTTTACAACGTAAAATTATGACTCATACAAATATAAAATGAACACATGTCAAAAATTTTATTTAAACCGATTAAATAATGAGAGGACCCATAAGACGTTACAACTAGTTCAAAGCAGACTCCAAAGTCCGGAGCATACACCTGGCAGTATGGAATGAGGAAACAGCTGTGAACTGGTCAATGTGCTCACAGGGCAATAATCAGTTGCTTTTCCACACGACATGTCTGTATTTCTATGAACAGGAACAACCTGAATGACTGTACATCTTCTACAACATACAGGATTGTAAAATAGTTCTGTTAATGCAAAGTGGATGTAACCCAAGGATATATTAGTCAGAACACCCAGGTATGTTTTCGGCCATTTCAAAGTCTTGCCCAGCTTTTCACGTAGTTGGAAAAGGTAAAGATTTGCCTAAGGTCCAGGATGAGAATCCTAGCAATGTAGCGCCAGTGTCCCCAACAACAGCTGTGAATAAAAACTGTAAGTACTACCAATGGAAACAGAGACCAGCTCTTTTTAGAGTTGTTATTCTGCTGTTGTTTGATGTTTCTGGGTATGTAATCTTTTTGTCCATGTAAGAACACCGTGTATGTTTGAGTTTTAGGAAATGAACTCATATATTGGATTCTTAACAGGTGTCAGGTACTGTGTCAAATGCTTGAAGCCTGAGATCCCATTTTATCTTAAGAACACCCACCTAAGGAGGGATTAGTAAATCCCCATTTTACAGATGAGCACTTAAGAGTTTGGACTGATTCCCAGAGTTACATGGCGAAGTGGAGCTACGATTCAGACCCACATCCCTCCTTGCCAAGGCCCATGCTATTCCAGTTGATGAGCCAAACAATAATCCTAACAAATTCTAGCAAAGAACTTTCATAGTTCCCACCTTTTTGACCTTGTATCATTTGCTGTGGGGTTGCTGAGTTATGCTGAGGACCGGGGGGTTATTGTAAAGAAGACGAAATTGAAAAGAGACACTTTTTTTTTTTTTTTTGGTCCTCTATGCTCAGTGGACCTAGATTTGCAGGCAGCAACCCCAAAGTGATGCACGTTCTGGCCTAGGCCTTGACTTGCGCCAGCCCTCAGCTGTTGGGGAGGACGTTGATTTTGGAACGTCAGTGTGCCTTTTCAGCTGTGCATGGGCTGGTTTCCTGGTGGCTCGGCAGTAAAGAATCTGCCTGCAATGCAGGAGACATGGGTTCTATCCCTGGGTCGGGAAGGTCTCTTGGAGAAGGAAATCGCAACCTGCTCCAGTATTCTTGTCTGGAGAATCCCAAGGACAGAGGAGCCTGGCATGCTGCAGGCTATGGGGTCACAAAGAGTTGGACATGACTAAAGCGACTGAACTGAACTGAAAGCGATTGAGCGCGCAAGCATGCATCAGTTAGCAGCTACCCCCCACAGAAATCCTTTGGTGTTTGCGGGCTCTCACTATGCCGACTGGCACTGATGAGCATGAGCATGCAGCCTTCTTTCAGGTTCCCCAAGCATTGCTCCTGGACCACCTTCTCAGAATGGCCTGGGTGCTCTTATAAATTACGGTTTTATCAATAGTACTTGAGACTTAATGAATCAGAAACTCAGCGGGGTGAGGGCTGAAAGTGTTTGTGTTCAAGATCCATCCTAGGGGGTTTGGAGAACCACACAAGTACAAATGCTTGGGCTCTGGATTCAACCAGGCCTGGGTGAGCATCCCAGCCACACTGTCTGATATTGGGCAGGTTCACTCAGCTCTTTCAAGACCTGCTTTCCTCCTTTGAAAAATGGCGATAATTATAGTTGTGAGGAATGAATGAGATAATCCATGGGAAGCATCTGGCATGGGTCCTGGCACCGGCTATGTTCCCAGAAAGTGTCCGCTATAAATGTATTTCATTGATCCTATAAGATGCTCACTTTTTTTTTTTGTTAGTTTTTTCCATATTAACATCTCTGAAATCAGTCTACTTCTTAAAATGGATGGTGTCTCATGGTCTCACTGGTGGTATTTTTTTCCTTCTTAGTGGTGGCGGGGTTGCAAAGATTCGGACATGAGTGAAGTGACTGAGCACGCACGTGCAGTGGTCTCTAAAGCAAGCATGCATCTTACAACAGATGGTGCCTTAGACTTGGTGAGATACAGTGTACATAAGGGCTCTGGGGTGCTCTGTTGTCCACCATAAGCCCTCCTGGAGGACGGCTAGAATCTGGGGACTCCCAGATCTGTCTGTGTCCATCTTGCCAATTCTGCTAGCACAGGGGTAAATCAAATGAAATTTGGATAAATAAGGCAGGTGGGCCCACCCCTCCCTGGAGAGGGCTCCCTGATTTCAGATGTACTTGGTTGGTCTCCCTTTTTGGGTCCCAGCTCATGTTTCCTGTTGGGGCTTCCCAGGTGGCTCAGTGGTAAAGAGTCCTCCTGCCAATGAAGGAGATGCAGAAGACACAGGTTTGATCCCTGGGTTGGGAAGATGCCTTAGAGAAGGCAATGGCAACCCACTCCAGTATTCTTGCCTGGGAAATCCCACAGAGAGAGGAGCCTCGCAGGCTACAGTCCATGGGACACAAAAGAGTTGGACACAACTTAATGACTAAAGAACAGCAGCATGTTTCCTGTTGGGAGACTTCTAGCCAGGGCGGATGAACAGGGTGGGGCAGGTGGGGTGGGGGGCATTACCCACCTCCTTCCTTCATTCCTCTGCATCTCCAGACTTGCCTTGTTGGATGTCTCTTGGCCACCTGGCCACATCTTTTATTTTTGGGTCCCCCTTTAGGTCCCCCTTTCAGGGAACGATTTTGAGACGGACTCCAGGGTCCAGAAGGAGTGAGCAATGTATCCCTAATACTGTCTGCCTCAGAATTACCAGTATGATCTCAGTGAATCAAGAGCTCCTCCTCCTAACAGCCCCACTGGCCCAAGGTTCTTGTCTGCTCAGCTGTTGATCAAAATGGGATTTGGCAGCAAGATAGTGGTGGGGGAAGTTTGGCTTCTTGTTGTTTTTAAGGTGATCTATAGGAGGAATCAGTTTAATGAGTGGTTTGCTTCCTTTGAAAAAGCACCATCTGGGTTTAGATTTCATATTTACTATTTTAAACCTTTTCAATTAGACCCCTGGGGTTTCCCAGGCTTGCCTGGGGGAGTTTTCTTTTTCCAAGCTTCCCTTCCCTTCCTGGGACAAATGTTTGTTTTTCTCACATATTCATCACAGCCCCCCACCTTCAGAGAACCCTGGGCAGCCCTGCCGTGACATGGGGGCCTGGTGCCTGGTGGGGGAGCCTTCAGTTGGGAGCAGCGCTTGGCAGGCTGCGTCCTGCCCCATGCCCGCCTTCGCCATGGAAAGCCGGGGGAGGGGGGGGGGGCGTGTCTTGGCGCATTGGTGGAGTCTGCGGGAAGCTCTCCGTTTTGAGAGAAAAAGGGACTTTCTCATGGGTTTCCCGCTCCAAGAGTATCAATCAGCTCCAGAGAAACACTAAGGAGGCGAGAAGTGGTTTCCTAGCAGGAATCGCGATTACAAAGGCAACCGGCTCCCTCTGAAGCTTTTGTCCTGGCTGGCACTGTGGTCAGAATTTGGGGGCCATCCCAGGGTAGCCTTTGCTGGCCCGAGTCTACTGACCCTGAAAATCGGGGAGAAGGAGTAGAAACATGTGCCTGGAGCCTATTAGACAGAGTGAAGTAAGTCAGAAAGAGAAAAAGAAATCTGTATATTAATACATATATATGAAATCCAGAAAGATGGTACCCATGAGCCTACGTACAGGGCCGCAGAAGAAAAACAGATGTAAAGAACAGACTTTTGGACTCAGCGGGAGAAGGAGAGGGTGGGATGATGTGAGAGAATAGCATTGAAACGTGTACATTACCATAGGTAAATAGATGACCGGTGTGAGTTGGATGCATGAAGCGGGGAACGAAAAGTCAGTGCTCTGGGACAACCTGAAGGGACAGGGTGGGGAGGGAGGTGGGGGAGGTTCAGAATGGGGGGGGGACACATGTATTCCTGTGGCCGATTCACGGTGATGTATGGCAAAAACCATCACAAGATTGTAAAGTAATTATCTTCCAGTTAAATTAAAACAAAAAGGTGCCTGGAGGAGCATGGAGCGGCTGGATCTAGAGGTCTCGCTCATGATGGATGGCTTTTTGCAAATCTCTGAGCTGTTGGCTCTTAACAAGCGGAAAGGGAAGGATCAGACCTGTCTCGTGTGGCTGTGACATTTGAGTGGGCTGTGGTGACCTGCTGGGCTCTCCTTGGTGCCCTTTAGATACCACTCCCTGCCTGCCCTTTCCCTTCCTGCTTTCCTTGGAGAGTTGAATCTATACCTAATGTCATTTAAATATGATTTTTGAGATGATAGTTGAAGCAGGGGAATGAGACAAGGAAACAGGAGGAAGAAAGTAATTTCATATTCCACCCCCTCCTCCGTTTACCACGACCCCCAGTCCCTTAAAAAGACTTTTTTTTAACACTGCGTGTGTTATTGGGCAGAAGACGCACAGCTGTGTCTGGTGACTGCCTTTTCTTGGCTACAGCCAGTTCCTGAGGGAACCCCTGCCCTGTTGATCTGTTGCTTTGCTCAGCTGAGCTGTGGGGTGTGGGGTTAAAGGACCCTTGCCAAAGTGAGGAGTTTTATCTAGCTTCCTGACAGCTGTAAGAAATCCTGATTGGCAACAGGGCGGCTTCTAAGCAGGGAGCTGGGAGGCTGGCTGATGTGAGGGGACCCGAAAGGAGGAGACAGATCCCCACGTGCCAGTTTTGAGAGGCACTATAGGTTTCAGATAGATTTCATTCCCATATTGGAAAGGAAAGCTGCTTTAACATGGAATTGAAAAATAGACTTCTTTAATACGGGATCAAAAAATGCCTAAGGCTGTAATGAAGGGTAGTCACTCCAGGCAGAATGGTCTGTGTTAAAATGATGATCCAACTGCCCAGTGGAATATACAGGCTTGATGCTAATAAGAGTAATTGAATTTATAGCAATAGCTGTGTGCTGTGAATGGCTTTTGGAAGTCAACAGCTTCTGGGGAAGAGAGGCAAAGAATTTCTAATATGCAAAAGAGGCTGGGTACGAAGCCCCTGGGATAAAAAATCACATGAGTTTCATTCATTACTTTATTAATAGGTGGATTTCTAGACTGATTTGGAGTTTCATCAGTGTGCAAATTAATTAAGCTGTTAAAGGTGTTGCAGAGGTGCACACAGGCATCCTTGGCCTTGCTTGATGAGGAGCATGCATGCTGCTCTGGGTCTAATTGTCAGAGTAATTATTTTCTCCCCTGTAAATTACTGGCAGCAAATTCAGTGCAGTGCACTGGTATGCTTTTAATTATTCACAGGATCTGAGGATGGGGGCTACGTGGGATAGGCTTTTAGGAAATATGTAGGTTCGTATATATGTAAAAATACCTGTTAATCCCTCCCAGCTGGGTTCATTTATTTCGCACACGTCATGGTGACCAGATATAGGTTTGGGGCTTGGGGGGCTCCAACACGGAATATTAATCTTCGGGGTGTGTGGATTTCATCTTTGTGTGAGTGATAAAAAAATTTTTTTCAGCCTTTTTCAAACTGCACTTGCTGCCTGCAAGCCTATTTTTTTGTGGGCATTGTTATCATAATTGGTATTAGCAAAACATTTCAAAATACAGGCTAAGGGCCAGAACAGAGCAATAGAAGAAAATTAGTTCTGTGGAAATGAAAACCATTTGGGCTAAATAAGCAAGCCGTGTGTCATAGTGAAAACAACACAGGCAGCAAAGCCAGAATGTCCTTCATTTGTTCACTTTCATTCATTCATTTGCTAAGCTGCTGGTGGCCCCTAACGTGTCGAACTGTGGGAATATAGAATAAACTGTTGTCTTGGAAAGAGCTGGAGGAGTACAGTTGGAGAAATGGCTGAGAAGCTGAGATACAGGGTGCAGCGGGAAGCAGATTTGACGCAGAAGGGCAGAAGTGGGCAGAGGCGCGGCCCCCCGATGAGCAGGAGTGAACTAGATGAAGTGTGGGCGTGCGGGCATGCTGGTGGCGATGAAGCGGGAACAGCACGGACAGCCTGAGGTGGAAAGGGGATGATTGCGTTATAATAGTTTGTTAAGGGGGCGACGGAGGATGAGATGGTTGGCTGGCATCACCGACTCAATGCACATGAGTTTAAGCGAACTCTGGGAGATAATGAAGGACAGGGAAGCCTGGCATGCTGCAGTCCATGGGGTCACAAAGAATCAGACATGGCTTAGCGACTGTACAACAACAAGGCTTCTATGCCAAAGTGCCAGATACTGGGTTGCTTAAACAACAGTGCTCACAGCTCTGGAAATGAAAAATTTGAGATCAAGAGGTTGGTAGGCTCGGCTTCCTCTCAGGCCTCTCTCCATGGTTACCTTCTCCGTGGGTCATCTGTGGTCTTTCCTCTGTGCTTGTCTATATCCTAAGCTCTTCCTTTTTCAGAAAAATCATTTACTTATTTATGACTCTGCTGGGTCTTCATTGAGGTGTATGGGCTAACTATGGAGCATGGGGTTTAGTTACCCTGCAGCACGTGGGATCTTCCTGGACCAGGAGTTGAATCTGGAGGTGGATTCTTGGACCACCAAGGAAGTCCCTGACCTCTCCTTATAAGAACATTAGACCTATTGGACGAGGGCCATTCTCATGACCTCATTTTAACTTAATTACCTTTAAAAGACTGTACCTCCCAATATGGTTACATTCTGAGCTACTGGAGGTTAGGACTTCAGTATATGAATTTGGAGGGGATACGATTAAACCCATAACACTTTATGAGGAAATTGAACATAAATTTCCAAGGTTCAAAATTATGTGTTAATGACAAACATAATTTGTGAAAGAGATTATAGAGTTTAAAGAAATTTAATCCTTCTTATTGCCAGTTATCATGAGCACGTTGCAACCCCAGTTATGCTAGAGAAACACTGGAGAGGGAAAGAGTCAGATAAAGTTCTTATCTTACTCAGGGAAGTGCAAATGTGTTTTTTTTTGGCCACACCATGTGGCATGCAGAGTCTTAGTTCCCTACTTGGGTTTGAACCTGTGTCCCATGGAAGTATGGAGTCTCAATCACTGAACTGCCAGGTAAGTCCCAGGAAATGCAAATTCTGATAAATAGATTAATAAAGTGAAAATCCTATTAATAAAGTTTAATAAAAGTGGTAGTTGCATAACATTTTGAATGCACTAAATGCCGTTGAATTGTTCACTTTGAAATGATAATTGTGTCTCAACAAAAACAAATAAAACACTCAAAAAAGTTTAAAGCAGCCACTGGTAGAATTTTTAAAAATGATGAATATAAAGCTTATAATTTTCGAGCAGATTAAGACACAACTTATAGACCATAAAAGCACATGAAAGTAAAAAGATACAGCAGGAAAAGCTCACAGCCAGAACGCACAAAATGATATGGTAGCCATGAGACAACCATAAGCAGAAATAATTTAAACTCTTTTACAAAAGTGTCTAAATTGTATCTAAAAGCCAGTGAGTTGTATCCTGCTAACACAGAATACATCTAAAATAAAATGGGGTGAGACTGAAGATAAAATAACAGACTGAGAGTGAACAGGTAACGCAGGTTCAAAGGAGGCAGGGCTGCGGTGCTACTGCCGAAAGCGTGATCTTCAAGGCAAACAGCAAAAGGAAACCAGGATGAGTTGCATATGCTACGTTCTGGGTTCTTTCTGAGTGTGGACAATGTCCTGGTTACTACGCTAGGCACTGGTCATGCATTATTTCTTGAAAGTTCTTAGGGGCGTGTGTTGTTATTTTCATCCTCATTTCAGAGGAAGGAAGGGTGAGGACTAAAGAATCTCACGAATTATCAAGGGTCAAGGGAGAATTTGAACTTGGAAGCTGATGCTTTCCCTCTCCTTGCTTTATATACCCAACAGCCCAACAGAATGTGTATCAATCAAATGTTTCCACTACAAGAGGTTAATGGTAGTGTATGTTTTTAAAATCCTTATCAGCCTGTGTCAGATTTATTTATTTATTTATTTATTTTTTAAATTTGGGTCTGGGCTAATTTATTTAAGGAACTATTTAACAATAATGGGCTCAGATATTTGAATGCCCTATGATGCTGTGATTAATTAAGGAACTGCTGATCCTGAAACTACACAACCAAAAGGGAACGAGGGAAGGATCACAAGTCTGAATGCCAAATTCAAAGCCATATATCAATAACTTCCTTCTTACTTTTGCAATATCTATAACGTAGAGGGAAAAAGAATAAAAATTATATGATAAATTAAAAAGTGCATACAGAACTAGGAAAATATTTTTGTTAGATTTGTTACTTACTCCAGTTAAATAAGATGTTTGTAAAGAAAAGCTTAAGGCAGAAAACTAGTTACATTGCTGCTGAACTTCTTGACAGCAAAAGAAAGAATACCAGTCTACTTCCCTGGTTTATTTGTCTTAAGACTTGTTATCTTGTAACTTGAACATCTAACTTATGCCTTGAAAATTCAAAGCAAAAAGTAAAGTCATACGGAAAACATGAAATGTCAATACATCTAAACAGATGTTTGCTTGTAGTTTTTGGTATCCAAAACCTTTTCTCCACACATAGCGCAGATGCCCTTTTTGTAGGCACAGCCCTGGCAATAATGAGAACCCGGTTGGTGTACAGAACTTTTACAAATTCTGCAAGTGGAGAACTTATTCTTTCCATACGGATCAAACCTTGCTTTTTTTGAGGTCAAAGCCTTATTTTCGTTCAGCTTTCTTCCACCACTGTGGTATTCCTTGCACCATCTTTCCATGTATCTGGAGTGATAACAGTACCAAGCTTCTTTTCACATTTTTCGCACACCATCCTTTCGCGATGATACCCTCAGCCGCAGAACAAGCAGCAGCTGGAAGATATCAACACTACAGCCCCTATGTCAGATTTAAAAGATATCTTGTCACAAAGAAAATATGAATAGCTTCCCAATTTATTGTGGAAATTGTACAGGTCCTTGTTCTTGAGCTCCGATGCGATAAAATTTGAAACCAATAATAAAAATTATTATTTTTTTATTGTCTCTATCCCATCACTTAAGAAATAAAGCAATAAAATTCCCCAAATCTCTCCAAAACTCAAACTTTTTTTTAAAAAAAGCATTGAAATATAGTTAATATACAATATTATGTTAGTTTTTGGTGTACTCTATAGTGATTTAACGTTTGCATACATTGTGAAAAAATCATGATAATGTCTAGTAACTGTCTCCATTCAAAGTTACTGCAGTATAACCGACCATACCCCTTATGCTGTGCACTATATTCCCATGGCTTCTTTACTTTATAACTGCAGGAAAACTCGTTTTCATAATAGTTTGTTTGGAAATTAGTAAAAAGGAGAATATTTGCATCAAAAACATGAAATGTAGATAAAGTTGTCCTCTAAGACAAATGATTTGACTTTTTAAAAAGAAAGAAATAAATGGATGATGAAGTCATCTCAACAAAACAGGTGAAAGAGCAGTAAGAAGACAAGAGTGGAAAAAAGAAATTTTAACTGAACTAGACATTCTGATTTATAAAGCAGAGACCCTCCTGGCATAATTGACTGATAGGTCTAAGAAGAGGCTTTCTGGGTGAATTTCTAGAAAACCTGAGAACAAAGCATAAGAACCTACTGTATAGCACAGGGGACTACAGTCAATATTTTGTAACCTATAATGGGAAAAAATCTGGAAAGGAATATGTATGTGTATAACTGAATCACTTTGATGTACACCTGAAAGTAACCCAACGTTGTAAACCAACTATGCGTCAGTAAAAAGGATTATGACTCCTAGATTTATTAAAATTTAATACAAATTTTGCTTCTCTCCTCTGCCTAAAATGCTGTAAGACTGTGTGTGTGCAGTCACGTCCAGCTCTTTGCAAACTCATGGACTATAGCCCGCCAGCTTCCTCTGTTTATGGGATTTTCCAGGCAAGAATACTGGAGTGGGTTGCCATGCCCTCATCCGGGGGAGTCTTCATGACCCAGGGATCTTCATGACCCAGGGATCAAACCCCCGTCTCCTATGGCTCCTGCCTTGCAGGCAGATTCTTTACTGCTGAGCCACCAGGGAGGCCCCTTGATGTCTTTTAGCCTGGTGGCTGAAATTTATCCTAAGACCAGACAAATTTCTGTTGTTTTTACATTTAAGAAAGATGTCATTTCCATGCTGAAAAAAAAAAAAAAATCATGGAAAAAAAATTCAGTTTTACAACGGTGGCTTAACCCTGATCTTAAAACTTCCTTGATAGCACAAGTAGCGTTAAGGCATATGCTCTATGATGTGGATACAAAATTTGAAATCATGAAGGTTAAAATAAAAACTGGGGTTTATATAAAGAATTCAAGGACAGTTTTGGCTGAGAAAAATTTTCTGATTGATCATGCTATGAAAGCCAAAACAACTTGTTAATAACAATTAAAATTAAAACATAATCAATAAAACTCGACACACTCACTTATGATCTTTAAAGACTATTCACATAACATTTACTAAAATTAATAGCTTTGTCATATATAAGCAGTCAAGCAATAGTTGGAGACTATAATAGAGACAGCACTTATATTAAACTAGCAACAAAAATCACATAATCCCTGGGAATGCTACCAAGAAGTGTGGAACCTTTATGATGAGAACTCCCAAACTTGACTAAGATATTATAATAAATAAGACTCAGAGGATGGGGATATATACATCATTCTATATGACATAATTTTATAAAGATGTTAATTTGTTTTCAGTTAATTTACAAGCCTCGGAAATCTCAGTAACAATTCTCAATGTGTTATTTTTTGGAGAAATTTGATAAAATAATTCTAAAGTATACAGGCTATGAAGGAGATAGGAATAAAAGAAGAACCACTAAATAGGCAAAATGTATAAAGCTACAAAAATCAGACCGGTAGCTCTAGACTGAATAGCTAGTCTTTAAGGTCAAATCTGCACGAGACCTCCATGTAGAGACAAGGGCACAAGATACGCTGGGGAGTAGATGGAATCTTTCAATAAATAGTATTGGGTTTTTGGGAGAAAATAAAATCAAAGCTGCTCCTTACTGCAAACACCAAAATAAATTCCAGATGGAGTCAAGATTTAGATGCAAAAATATTCTACTGCATTAATAATCAAGCAATGCAAATTAAAATGAAATGTTACTTTCTTGTTTTGTTATATTGGCAAAGATATTTTTAAAAAATCACTTGATTTTGGGAGAGTGTGGTAAGGAAGTCCTTTCAGACTTCTGATCTGAATTTAAAAGAATTCATCTCTTCTGAGAGTGATATTTATTAGAAACCTCTAAAAGGTTCAGTTCTATGCCCTGTAGATTCCATGTCTTGGCATCTCTTCAGGGAAAGATAAGATATATAGACAAATGGTTAAAAGAGACAAAGATGTATCTATAAGTATTTTTATTTCAGATGTGTTTGTAGTAAGGTCCAGTAATTGGGAATTTGTTAAATATATAGTCCCTACTTTCACTTTTCACTTTCATGCACTGGAGAAGGAAATGGCAACCCACTCCAGTGTTCTTGCCTGGAGAATCCCAGGGACGGGGGAGCCTGGTGGGCTGCCGTCTATGGGATCGCACAGAGTTGGACATGACTGAAGTGACTTAGCAGCAGCAGCAGGATGAAGTAGTATGCAGTCAATGAATACAAATTTTGAAGACTATTTAATGACATAATAAGATACTTATGATGTCACGTGAAGCAAAAAGGATGATACAAACTATTTGTACATATATAAAATAAACTCAATTTTATAAAATATATATAAAAGTATAAAAATTACAAATAAATATAGGAAAATATTAGCAGTGACTATCCCTATGTGTGATATTATAGAAAGTTTTTTAGTGATTATATTTTCCAAGTTTCATACATTGAAAATGCAACGATATTGTGAAGAGAAAAAAATTTTAATGTCAAATAAAATAATAAAAAATTTAAAGGTGAAAAAATGAGCCAAAAATGTGGAAGAAGGAGAAATATATGTTTAATTTTTTAGGCATGTGGAAAAACTTTGAAGGCATGAGAGAAGTGTAAAAATTATGAAAAAGATAGTTCATAGATTTAATGCTCATAAATTAAAAGCTAATTGTCTAAAAATCAAAACTAAATTTAAAAGCTAACACTTAGCTGAAAAAGTACTTGCAATAAAATTGATGAGACCACAGGAAAAATAAAATTCAACTCACCTTTAAATATAAAGTTGGATTATATTAACAGACAATGGTAGAAAAAATAAAACTGTTTAATAAAATATGTCCTCAGAAATCCAATATAAACATAGTAAACATGGAAATATTATTATACCTTCAAAATATTTACAGATATAATATCAGGTGACAGCAAAAAGTTGAATACACTGTGAGCTCAATTTTATGAAAATAAATATTGAAAAATAGATGGAAGGCAATATATCAGATACACTAACAATAGCCATTTCTAGGTAGGTAGATTGGAGGTTTTTAAAAATTTCTTCTTAAATGGTGTTCTATGGACTTTGTCACAAAGGTCCGTCTAGTCAAGGCTATGGTTTTTCCAGTGGTCATATATAGATGTGAGAGTTGGACTGTGAAGAAAGCTTAGCTAGTGCTGAAGAATTAATGCTTTTGAACTGTGGTGTTGGAGAAGACTCTTGAGAGTCCCTTGGACTGCAAGGAGATCCAGCCAGTCCATCCTAAAGGAGATCAGCCCTGGGATTTCTTTGGAAGGAATGATGCTAAAGCTGAAACTCCAGTACTTTGGCCACCTCATGCGAAGAGTTGTCTCATTGGAAAAGACTCTGATGCTGGGAGGGATTAGGGACAGGAGGAGAAGGGGATGACAGAGGATGAGATGGCTGGATGGCATCACCGACTCAATGGACGTGAGTCTGAGTGAACGCCGGGAGATGGTGAACAGGGAGGCCTGGCGTGCTGAGATTCATGGGGTCGCAAAGAGTCAGACATGACTGAGCGACTGAACTGAACTGAACTGATGCACTTTGTACATAGCAAATACTACTTTATCAAAGCAGTGATGAACAAAGGATTTGACCATAATAGAAATACATCCACTATCACTGCCTTCTGAAGGAAGGACATCTCTTGAGTTGCGGACAAACCTTTTTAAGAACGCAGTGTCAGAGATGAATGGGTAAAAAAGATGTGGAATAACACAATGGAATGCCACTCAGTCATGAAAAAGAGTGGAATAATGCGTTTGCAGCAGCATAGGTGGACCTAGAGATTATCACACTAAATGAAATGCCAGAAAGAGAAAGATAAAACTGTATGATACCAGTTATATGTAGAATCTAAACTATGACATGAACTTATTTATGAAACAGGAACAGACCCTCAAACAGAAAACAATCTACCAAAAGGGAAAGAGGGTGGGGTAAGGATAATTAGGAGTTTGGTGTTAGCGGATACAAACTACCATATAGAAAACAGATATAAATAGACATGCCACATATCAAATAACAAGATCCTACTGTATAGCTGCTGCTGCTGCTGCTAAGTTGCATCAGTCGTGTCCGACTCTGTTCAACCCCATAGACGGCAGCTTACCAGGCTCCCCCATCCCTGGGATTCTCCAGGCAAGAACACTGGAGTGGGTTGCCATTTCCTTCTCCAATGCATGAAAGTGAAAAGGGAAAGTGAAGTCACTCAGTCATGTCTGACTCTTCACGACCCCGTGGACTGTAGCCTACCAGGTTCGTCCGCCCATGGGATTTTCCAGGCAAGAGTACTGGAGTGGGGTGCCATCACCTTCTCTGTATAGCACAGGGAGCTATATTCAGTATCCTGTAATAAACAATAGTGGAAAAGAATATGGAAAAGAATGTATGTATATGTATAACTGAATCACTTTGCTGTATAGCAGGAACTAAGTTCAGTTCAGTTCAATTGCTCAGTTGTGTCCAACTCTTTGCATCCCCATGAATCGCAGCACGCCAGGCCTCCCTGTCCATCACCAACTCCAGGAGTTCACTCAGACTCACGTCCATCGAGTAAATCAACTATTATTGTTGTTTATTCGCTAAGTCGTGGCTGACTCTCTTGCAACCCCGAGGACTGTAGCCCGCCAGGCTCCTCTGTCCTTGTGATTTCCCAGGCAAGACTACTGGAGCAGAGTGTCATTTCCTCCTCCAGGGGATCTTCCCAAACCAGGGACTGAACCCACGTCTGCCTTGAGAGTTGGATTCTTTACGACCGAGCCACCAGGGAAGCAAAATCAACTATATCTTTTAAAATGTTTCAAAAACTGGAATCCTGACTTTTTAAGTAGAGGAACTGGAATTAAAATCCCACTGGGTTTCTCTTTGGCAAGAATCAAAAATATCTCCAAATGTACATATCCACTTGCTACTTGAGCATGGCTTTCAAAAGTGGACCCAACCCACTTCTTCCCAACCTATCAACCTACAGCCCTGTCTGTAAAAACTTCTTTCTCACATGAGCTCCATACATCAGTCTTGCCCTCTGAAAACCCACAGAATAAACTTAATGCCTTTCCTTTTCCATAAACTTCATCTTGTAAAAAAAAATACAGATAAACAAAGGGAAGAAAGTAAAAACCACTTGGAAGCCAGCCACCTAGCTATAAGTCTCATCACCACTTTTCATGCCTGTACTCTATGCAACTGCACGCATCCTTTTCAAAGAATGAAATGAAGTAAAGATGAGCACACTTTATAAACTCCCCCTCCCAATTTGACGATATACAGACATCTCCCAGTAACTCTGTTACCTCTAAGTGAAAATCTAAAAACTTTCTGCACAAAAGTGCTAATCAGAAATATTTTTATTATTTTAAATGGAAAAAGTTGTAACGGGTTACAGAGCGACTCCAAATTTCCAACCTATTTCATAGGGCTGTTGTGAAGATGAATGCTACTGCTGCTGCTAAGTCGCTTCAGTCGTGTCCAACTCTGTGCGACCCCATAGACGGCAGCCCACCAGGCTCCCCTGTCCCTGGGATTCTCTAGGCAAGAACACTGGAGTGGGCTGCCATTTCCTTCTCCAATGCATGAAAGTGAAAAGGGAAAGTGAAGTCACTCAGTCGTGTCCGACTCTTCGCGACCCCATGGACTGCAGCCTACCAGGCTCCTCCACCCATGGGATTTTCCAGGCAAAAGTACTGGAGTGGGGTGCCATGAATAGTAACTGTCAAATGATAAATGCAGAGAGTTGTACTAGAGAAAGCACACACATCAGTACATGTCAGCCAGAAGGATTCTCCTGGTGCTTAGAGGTCTCACGGAGAATAAGGCCCCAGCTCGCTCTGGTCCACTATGGGGAGGGGAGAGTCACGTGTTCTTTTAGAGACTAAGTTGATTCTCTTTAAGACAGATGTGGGAGGTCTTCTCTCATGACCCATGGCCTCAGTCCTGGACTCTGGGCTTCCTTTCAGATGTTCACAGGTAAGTTTCCTTTCCTCCTGCACAGGTTGTTCTGAGCAAAGGATGATGACTCCAGGGGCCAGGATTGGTGCATCTAGTAGAAATTATCCCTGTTGCTAAGTCACATCTGACTCTTTGCGACCCCGTGGACTGTAGCCCACCTGGCTCTTCTGTCCATGAGATTTCCCAGGCAAGAATACTGGAGTGGGTGGTTATTTCCTTCTCCAGGGAATCGTCCCAACCCAGGGATCAAACCTGTGTCTCCTATGTCTCCTGAATTGCAGGCAGATTCTTTACCCTCTGAGCCAGCAGGGAAGCTCTAGTAGAAATTATAATGAATACTTAAAAAAATTATTGAAGTATAGTTGATTTATAATGTATTAATTTCTGTTGTACAGCACAGTGACTCATTATACGAATATACATTCTTTTTCATATTCTTTCCCATTATGGCTTATCACAGGATATTGCATACAGTCCTCTGTGCCATCCAGGAGGACCTTGTTGATGTATCCTCTATATACTAGTTTGCATCTGCTGGTCCCAAACTCCCAACCTTTTGCTCTCCCAACCATCGTCCCCACTGGTAATCACCAGTCTGATCTCTACGTCTGTGAGTCTGTTTCTGTTTTGTAAATGGGTTTGTTTTTGTTGTATTTTAGAGTCCTGTAATAAATGCTGCTGAAACGGGGCGAGTCAGAGTCGGTGAGCATTGCCCTCCTAGTCTCTCTCAGCAGTCTCATGGGTTTAGAAATTCTGCTTGGAAAGTCCTGCTGGGACATTCAGTAGGAAAGTCTAGAAGAGCAGGATCCAGGCCTGGTTGGCTGGCAGGGAAGCCAGGTTCCCATGGGCTTTTATAACAATGCTGGCAGGCAGCAGGGCCACCTGGTGAAACACATTTATTGTGTAAGGGCATGCGGGTGGTGGGTTATGGTGTGAGAAGTCACGGCTGTGGGGTGCACACACGGTCCCTTCTTCCTTGCCAGGTCTGAGTCATCACTGGAAGCCATCGGAGGCTATGCAGGGGCACAAAAGGCACAGGCCACGGCACATGCCCGTTTAAGTCACTGCCACCAGCTGAGATCCTATGAATTTTAAAGAAGGGAAAGTCTGTGGGAAGGCCCAGCTGGAGCACAGCCGGGCAGCCACTTGTCAGTTTCAATACTGCAAGACACGTCACTTTCCTAGGAACACAGGAGGCCAACACTTTGGGTGGAATCTAACTTGATTTTTAGGATGAAGATGGCAAGCTCAAGCCAAAACTTCAAAGAATCCTCTTGGTAGCTCTGGTTGGCTTCCAGATTCCATGTTTGGTGTCTACCTTGCTTCAGAGGCTTGGCCTGAAGAGCAGTGACTCAAACCTGATGGCTGGATGGGGCCCCCAGCTGCCATCCAGTGAATCTGATAAGTCTCTGGACAGCCCTGATGTCAGTGTCCTGGCCAAACGTGCAAGAGAAGTCTCGCTTGGAAGTGAGTTCTAAAATCTCAGGGCCTCTCAGAACAGTATGGAAGCTGAAGGTTTCTGAGGGCTTAGTAGGTGCCAGGCCCTGGGGTAGACATTTCCATGAACTGCACAATGGGATGGTGGTGAGACACAGGATTGAGGTTAAATGTGTGTTGTTAGTCGTTCAGTCGTGTCCAGCTCTTTGCGACCTCATAGACTGTAGCCCTCCAGGCTCCTCTGTCCATGGAATTCTTCAGGCAAGAATACTGGAGTGGGTAGTCATTCCCTTCTCCAGGCGTCTTCTTGACCCAGGGATCAAACCCAGGTCTCCTGCATTGCAGACAGATTCCTTACCGTCTGAACCACGAGGGAAGCCAAGTGGTGCAGTGGTTAAGAACTTGCTTGCCAATGCAGGAGATGTAAGAAACATGGGTTCAATCCCTGGGTCAGGAAGATCCCTGGAGGAGGGCGTGGCCACCCACTCGAGAATTCTTCCTGGAGAATTCCATGGATGGGGGAGCCTGGCGGGCTACAGTCCGTAGGGTCGCAAAGAGTTGGACGTGACCGAAGTGACCTAGCAGGCATGCAAACATGGGGTTAATATCCCTCAGTTCAAATCCTGGCTCGACTGTTTGCCATTGGGTGATAGAGGGCAAGGCATGCTTCTGCCTCTTTTTCTGTGCAGGAAGTGTGTGTGTGTGAGAGAGAGAGAGAGACAGAAGTCACTACCTCACAGAGTTGTCATGAGGCTTAAATGAGATAAACATGAAGACATTTTAGTGACCACAGCATCCTAAACACTGTCAGTTCTGGAACCTCACTCCAGCACCAATGTGCTGTGACTTATATGGTGGCTGAAGCTGGAACTCTGCAGTCCTACGCCTGACCTAAAGAAAGGACTCCTGCAAGTGGTTTGAATCAAAATTTAAGTCCGAGCAGTATGACACTGTGTGAACTGTTCAGCTTAACTGAATAGATTTAAATGTTGTCAGTCCTTCCATTATGATCGATACTGAAACTCAGTGCTTCTGAAGACAATTTAAGACCTTTATCACTCACCTTGCCCTTAATGGATAAAAAACGAAGTCCATTTAGGATTAGCTATCCCATATTTTATTTTCTTGAAGAGTTTAATAGAGTTTGACCTCAGCAGTCCTAACCTCTAGTACAGAGAGCTTTAATTCTTTGCCATTAGTCTTGGGAAGGGTCACCCTGCTCTGCTCAGAGACACCACACTACCCCTGCATTCTTCATCACTGGGGAGGAGAAACAGCTCCAGCAGCGAGTCTGCTTGCTTGGTGCCTTGGGTACTCATTTCTGTGAAAATGCAACAAGAAGGGATAGCACGGTCAAGGCAGGGTTCATGTGGCAAGAGTCCTAGTTCATTTTATTGTGGTTCTGGTCTTCCCTCCTGGCTTTCCCCCTGCAATCAACAGGGTCTTGGTTGTACTTCTATACTTTTGATCTCTCTGGGTCAGACCCCAGCTCACCACACAGCTGGGCTGATGGTGAGAACCTAGATGGGCACCTTACTGTGGCCACAAGGCCTCGGACACACAGACCTTCTTAACTCCAGCTGCGTATTGCTGTGTGTGCGTGCATGCTCAGTTGCTTCAGTCATGACCGGCTCTTTGTGACGCTATGGACAGTAGCCTGCCAGGCTCCTCTGTCCATGGGATTCTCCAGGGAAGAATACTGGAGTGGATTGCCACGCCCTTCTCCAGGGGATCTTCCTGACCCAGGGATGGAACTTGCATCTCCTACATCTCCTGCATTGCAGGTGGATTCTTTACCCACCGAGCCACCTTGGAAGCCCCCTTATTGCTGAGTTCCTTATATTCAGCAGGAGTCTGTTAGAGTCTCCAGGGCTTACTCCAAAGTGACTCTAACTGGAAAAAAAGATGACTAGTTCCCCCCTATATGTGAATCTACAAATGTCCCTAGTTAAACTCATTCATGGATTCTTTCTTCTGCAGCTGGAAAGTTGCTATTTGTTCTGGGCTGTGTTCAGTGAGATGTGAACTGCCCCAGGATTAATTAAACCTGCCTGTTCATCATCTATAGTGTGTCAGCTGTTAGTGATAAGAGGCCCTTGAGAAGTTTAGGACCACGATGGGTGAGCAAAGCAGATGGGAAAGTAAAAGGGAAGCCTCAAAGCCCAAGACTAGGTCTCTGCAGTCAACCTGTCCCGTATGTGTTCCTGGTCAAGTCCTCTCACTCTTTTAGGCTCTGGCTGAACCTAAGAATCTCTGGAAAGGTCCAGCTGTAAAAAGCTATGATTCTAGGATTTGGGAAGAGCTACCCTTTGTAGTTTATTCTGGAAGTCACAGAGCATGACTTTTGAGCCTACCCGGGGGTACAAAAGGCACAGACCAGGGCATGTGCCTGTGTAAGTCATTGCCATCAGCTGCCTGCATGCTAAGTCACATCAGTTGTGTCCAGCTCTTTGCGACCCTAAGGACTGTAGCCTGCCAGGCTCCTCTGTCCATGGGATTCTCCAGGCAAGAATACCAGAGTGGATTCCCATGCCCTCCTCCAGGGGATCTTCCTGACCCAGAGATCAAACCCACGTTTCTTAGGTCTCCTGCGCTGGCAGGCAGGTTCTTTACCACTAGCGCCACCTGGGAAGCTGCCATCAGCTGAAATCCTATGGATTTTAAAGAAAAGAGAGTCTATGGGATGATCTAGTTGGGGACTGGCCTGGAGACCAGTTGTTCATTTCAGCACTGGAAGACACATCCCTTTCTTAGGAACACAGGAAGCCAACTCTTTGGGTGGAACCAAAGATGATTTTTAGAATGAAGATGGCAAACTCACGCCAAGATTTCAAAGACTCCTCTTGGTAGTTCTGGGTGGCCCCTACATTCCATGTGTTCTGTCTACTCTGCTTCTGAGGTTTTAATCCATCTGAGTCTCACTGTGATATTACAGCTCTGGTCTCTTGATGCTGCATCTTTCATGTGAGGATAACAATGCTCATTTTGCAGAGATGTCGGAGGAACAGAGCTCATGGGCAAAGGGCATCTTGCATGGTCTCAGCACGAGGCAGGTGCCCTGTGCGCCAGGGCCTCCTGCTTCAGAGTGGTGTCCACCTTGTCATTCGTTTGTACCTACAAATGCCCAACAGCATGGAGGCAGAGTGGACACTGGTGACAGAAACAAAGGCAACTTTAGAAAGAAAGAAGAAAAGCTTGTTTTCTGCGTCCTCCCAGGGGGCGCCTTAATCAGCGTTGGCCACTTTCTCCCACGTGTGCTGTTGTTGGGCAGTTAGTGTCCCAGCTGAGCCAAGACCAGGGCACAGTGAGGGCCTTTGTTTTAGTCTCTTAAATTTCAACCCGGGTTGGAAGGAACAAAAGCCCAATTCATTTAAGAGATACCTCCAATCTGATTCCATGCACCGAGCCAAGGGAGAGATGGCTTGGCAGCTCCGGGAGTGGAGGGTGAGCTGGACAGCTCAGACAGCAGGACCTTAAGGATGCTAAGAGAAGTGGAGGGGCAGCTGGCAGAAGCTGGCCAGTGTCAGTGTCCTGGAGATGCGGTCTGTGTAGGGAAGTGCTCTGGAAGCCTGTTGTAGAGTCCACCTAAGGGCAGTGATTTTTTTGTTCTCCTCAACTTTTAGTAGCCTGATGTCTTCCAGGTTGAACGCTCTGAGAGCCACTGAACTGAACTTGGCAAACACTGCTGTCTGTTTCTCATGTCAATCATGGGAGTTGCAGAACTGGGTCTGGATGGATGTGCAGGAATCTGCAAGGTGAGATGGCTGGGCAGCAAAAGAGAGTTCTAGTAAAGAGAGCAGCATATGAGAAACTTAGGATTTGGGCATATATGAAATAGCACATACAAGGCACGCATAAGGGTAGGTGGGACACGTGGAGATGGCATTCTCCATCCCCATGGTTGGTGTGATCCAGTATGACTGGATTGCAAAAGCAAGGGTGATCACAGAAAGAATCACCCATAGTTGATGCTGTTGGATAGATTTCAGCTTGGGAGCCTCTGCTCAGAATGAAGCTGGACCACTGGGGTCCAGAGATGCCTGGGACGCCTGACAAGCTGATGAGGAGATGCATTAGGAGTCTGTTTGCAGGATTAAGGACCTCCTAAGGAAGAGCTTACTTTAAAGGAAGAGGGAGTCAGAAGCGATTAGGAAAAGAACCTCGGGTATTGAATTCAGGAGGAGGTCACTGTAAGCACAGTGTAGAGTTTGTCACTCAGATGATTTCCTGACCTAGACCTGCAAGGAATAATATCTGCATTCTGTGGACATGGAGCACTGGGGTTGGGCCAACGGACAGTGTGTGTGTGCTCAGTCATTTCAATCATGTCTGGCTCTTTGCAGCTGTATAGACTGTAGCCTGCCAGGCTCCTCCGTCCATGAGATTCTTCAGACAAGAATACTGGAGTGGGCCATGTGACAAATAAAATCTGAAAGTTATATCTGTTAACCAACCCTGATGCTACACTCAGGGCTCTCAAGCAACATTGCTTTGATGTCTTTTCAACAGAGCAAAGAACATTCTCCCTGTGTTGCAACTGGACACTGAACATGGACCCTGGAGGGAGGTGGACAGGGCTAGCAGGCACAGAATTACCTGGCGGAGCTGGTGGCAGTGGCCAGCAGATCCCTGAAACCCAGCAGGAAAAAGTTGCAGTGCAATTGGTGACTCACCAGACTTGTCTATAAACTCATGTGAGTTGCTTTCTGAAAACTTCTGGAATTATTTGGGGACAGAGTTTCAGAGAACTGATTCTGCGTTTGCATGTGGGGAAAAGGCAGCAAAAGACGGATTATACTTGATTTAGACTTATTAGAAATTCTTTTTTGGTAGTGCAATGTAGTAGACATTGTTGATTATTTCCTTAGCATCCATTTCTCATTTCCTTACTTCTAACAAAATCCTTATTTTGTTCGGATCCCCTCTCTTCCTCCATGCATGGGAACGAATTCCATTCACAGGGATCAGGAGTGAGCCTGGTTGGCTTGAGTCTTTCTGTTCCTCTTTACAGTGACTGTCTGGGCTGGCCATATAACCCAATTTGATCTAATAAAGAGAGAGAGGCTGGCTATGGGCATTTGAAAGATTTATCTGCATTCTTCTAGGACCGGGTCTAGAAGCAACTCACTCTGCTTTTCTCTGGAAGTGGTCATGCCCCAATTTAAAGGCCAGACCAGGTGGCCCTTTCTTGCTATGCTGAAAGCTGCAACTTTCTTGCTATGCAGCTAGGATGAAAGGGGGTAGATTGGAGGATGGTTGGGAAATGTATGCAGAGCCTTTGAATTCCCAGGTGGCTCAGCGGTAAAGAATCTTCCTGAAATGGTTGGGAAGATTTCTTGGAGTAGGAAATGTCAACCTACTCCAGGATTCTTGCATGGAGAATCCCAGGGACAGAGAAGCTTGGCAGGCTGTAGTCCATGGGGTGACAAACAGTTGGACACGAGTTACCAAGCACCACACAGTACAACTTTAAAGACTGTGAATTCTCAGGCAGCGCATGGTCAAGAATCCACCTGCCAACGCAGGAGTGGCAAGAGAGGTGAGTTTGATCCCTGGGTTGCGAAGATCCCCTGGAGGAGGGCTCCAGTATTCTTGCCTGGAAAATTCCATGGACAGAGGAGATTGGTGGGCTACAATCCACGGGGTCGCAAAGAGTCGGACACGACGAAATACATACAAAGACTGCAGAACTTCCAGGTATATAAGTCAAGAAATTTCTTTATTGTTTATGACAGTTTGACTTGAGTTTTTGGTTACTTGAAAATGTTTCCTGATAAATGTGGTTTGGCAGATATCTTTCACTTCCCAGAAGGAGAGATATCCTAGGCCAGATGGACTGTTTCTTGTTGTGAAGTTTATTTACATTCTAACTGAGAAGATCCCTCCCTATCTCTTTTATGTGGGAGGCACTGTTTATCCCACGAGAGCTTGGCATGGGTAGGTCCAATGTTTGGGAAAACCATCTGGCTCTGGCCATTTTTGAGCCTTCCATTGAGAGATGAAGGGTATGTTCTCCTCTCTTTGAATCTGGGTTGACTTTCATGACTTGGTTTTAATCAACTGAGTGCAGTAGAACTGATGCTTTATAGCTTCTGAGGTTAGGTCAGGAAAGGTTATACACAGGCCCCACTGTTTCTTGGGATACTTGCTTTGAGGGCAGCAGCTGTCACATGAGAAGTCCAGTTACCTGAGGCAGCCTGCTGGGGAAGCCATGCACAGGCAGTTTGTTTAATGGCCCCAGCTGAGCTCCCAGCAGACAGCCGCATCAGTTGCCAGCCATGTGGATGAGCCACCTTGCATGCCCAGCCCTGCCAAGCTGGACTGAAGCCAGGTGACTGCAGCCCCAGGGCACATCTGGCTGCAATAGCACGAGAGACCCGCGCAGAAGAGCTGCTTGTGCTTAATTGTGAGCAAAATACAATGACTGTCTTGACACAGTAAGTATTGTGATAATTTGATATTATAATACCAAATTGTTCATTGTTCTGTTTTGCATGCAATGACGTAGAAAGGATTTCTTCCTTTCTTTTCCTCAAGGGTAGAAATGTAGAGCATTAGACTCAGAATTCCATCTTATTCTAGGCTCTTTTTGTTGCAAGTCAAATACACCAACTAGCTTAAGTAAGAAAGGGGGATGTCCTGGAATGACACTGAGAGTCTCCCAGGTTGAAAAGGCAGGTAGTCAGTCTGTCTCTCCCATCCCTGGGTATTTCCCTCCCATACAGAGTGGGTCTGTGTGGCCTGTGGAATAGGGTAGAAGTAATGGCATGTCATTCCAAGTTGAGGCTATAAAGTAGCATAGCTTTTGTTTTAGTCTCTCTCCTTTGAATCACTTACTCTGGGGGAAGCCGTGTCATCAGCAGTCCTCTGGAGAAAACTGTGCAACCAGCAGAGGCCTCCTGCCAACAGCCGTCTGGGTGTGCTGCCTTGGAAGCAAATTCTCCAGCCCCAGTCGAGCCTTCACATGACTGCTGCCCAAGCCAATTTCTTGACTGTAACCTTCTGAGACACTCTAGGCCAAAACCACCCAGCTAAGCCTGTCCGAACTCCCAATACTCAGGAAACTCTGTGAGGTGCTACACGTTTGTTGCTTTGACTGTTGAGTTTTAGGGGTATTTTATGCAGCAATAGGTGCAATAGATACAAAGTCTTAGACCCCCCCCGTCCCCCCCCCCCTCTTGTCTGGCAAGTAAAAAAAAAAAAAAAGGAATTCTCCAAAGGATTTTCTTCTGGTGACTTTTATTCAGCTCCTGGTACATTTAACTGGTGGAGAAAAAGCACTCTGTTACTTTTATCACCTTGTCCTAAGCAATGTTTCCCAACCTAGTTCTGTATCTGTTTCTTCCAACAGAGGCCCCGGGTGGAGCATTCACGGTGGGCAAGTGTGTGTTCATGGCCCACATGTGCGGCATGCATTGTTGCACATGTTGGTGTTTTGTCCATGTTTCTTTGGGGAGAAGTCATGAAGGAAAGCATGTATTGATTATTTTTCCATGTCAGGCAGTATGATCGATACTGTATATATCTTAAGGGAAAGAAGAAGCAAATCAATCCCAAAGCTACTGACAGTGCTTCTGTCTTCTAAGAGGGAGGTGGTGACATAATTTGTATCAGTGGGACACGGAATATATGTTCTTCTGGGACAAAGACAAAGTGTGTCTGAAGCTCTGACAGTTGTTCTGGGCTTCTAAGTGTGAGATATAAAGTGAGGGGTCTGTTTTTTTTTAATAAAAAACATGGAGTCTATAACCATGGAGATGTAGGCATCAGGGTGATGAGCTAGGGTGTCCTATATCAGATAGAAGTGAAAACTGAGCTTCTGTGGGTGTCTTGAGGATAAAGGGCTCCGGGAAACAGAGAAGATGGAAGATATGAAGGAAATTTCAAGAAGGGATGGGTTGAAATGAAGAAGTGGATTGACACGGCAGAAGGCTGAGAGGCATGGCAGAGGGCTGGAACCTTCGGGGAAGGCGGCATTCGCTGGTAGTGGGACAGTCGTGAGTCTGCTGGAATGAGAGAAGTTGGCTGCTCGTTTTAAAATGGTTTGAGTTTTAGCTGCTGCTGCTGCTGCTAATTCGCTTCAGTCGCGTCTGACTCTGTGTGACCCCATAGACGGCAGCCCACCAGGCTCCCCCATCCCTGGGATTCTTCAGGCAAGAATACTGGAGCGGGTTGCCATTTCCTTTTCCAATGCATGAAAGTGAAGTCGCTCAGTCGTGTCTGACTCCTAGCAACCCCATGGACTGCAGCCTACCAGACTCCTCCGTCCATGGGATTTTCCAGGCAAGAGTACTGGAGTGGATTGCCCATTGCCTTCTCCGAGTTTTAGCTACACCATCCCTTCCCTAAGTCCCCCAAACCTGCTTCTCATATAATGCCTCCTGTGACTGTGTTTGGAGGTGGAGCTGGCAGAGGCACAAAATTCTGGTTGGTACCAAGCAGGAAGACCAGCTGAGGACTGGGGAGAAGAGCGAGCTCAAAGTTAAAAAGAGCTGGAATTTGGAACCAGAAGGACCAAGAGGATGCAAGGCTCTGGGAACGTTGAAGGGGACATGGAATTTTGCCAGGACCCAGAGCTGAACTGAAAGCAATGTTGTTTAAGTCTTAGAGGGTAGAGTGACCTCAGTTGACATCAAGTTGAGCTTTAATTATACCGTTTTAATAAATGCTATCTCCATTTTGCAGATGAGGGAGCCCAAGCATGGAAACGCTCATGAACTGGCCCAGGTCATACCTAAGTGGTGGCCCTGGGCTGGGGTGCTCCAATTTTCGTGTTAGTGAAATGGAAGGCTTTCTTCTGGAAAGGGCCAGATGAATGTTTAAGGTTCTGCCAATGATACCATGGACTGTAGATCACCAGCCTCCTCTGTCCATAGGTCTCCCAGGCAAGAATACTGGGGTGGGTTGCCGTTTCCTTCTCCAGATCTTCCCCACCCAGGGATCGAACCCGCAGCTCCTGTATTGGCAGGCGGACTCGTTACTGCTGAGCCACCAGAGAAGCTGCTATGTCTGTTACCCTGCTCAACTCAGCTGCTGAAGGGTGGAAATGGTCTCAGACAATACACAAATGCTTGGCATAACTGTGTTCCAGCCAAACATTACTTGTAGACACCAACATTTGAATTTTATATAATTTTGACATGTAATAAAATATTATTTTTGAAGTTTTTTTTTAAACTGGTAAGATATTTTTTCGACTCTTAAAAAGTGTAAAAGCTATTCTCAGCCTGTGGGCCATGCAAAAGCGGGCAGCAAGCTCCATTTGGCTCCCAGACTGTACTGTGAGGACCCCTATACTACATCATTCGGTTAATCAGATGTTCGAAAGCGAACAAATGCGTCAACAAGAGAGCTTTATCGAGGACGGAGGAGTGATAAGTATTGACAAGATAAAGAGGGGTCATTATGGTACTTTTTTTCCTAAGGAGACCTTGCTGAAATTTACACAAGGCTCTTTTCAGACAGCTAAATGCCTTGCTGTTTCCACTTCTTCTAACCTATAGGCCTGAATGATACATCCATTTCCTTGGAGATATCATCCCCATCTCACCCTTATTTGCCGTGGGTGTACACGTACGTGTACGTGTGCATGCATTTCATGAGGAGGTCTGACTAGTCATCTTCAAGGTCCCTTCTGATTCTGAAATGCTCAGATTTCATAAAGACGTTTCCAATTTTTAGGGACTCTCCTTCCCCTTGCCCTCTTCTCTCCAATCCTGTGAACATTCTCCCCGCTTTGACCTTGCTTCCTCTATGATAACTCTATATCAAGGCTAATGGGATTATCGTATCCAAAAACATCCCAGGAAAAAACAGCTGGAATGTCCAGGATAATAAAACAAGCCAGTAAAAGGTGAAGGGCTGTGTAATTGCTGTGCTTTGTGTCGACTCTTAAAGCCCCATGTTTTAACTATGTCATGATGGCAGAGTGTTTTCTGTGTTTTTTTCTTTTTCTGAGAGGCTGATGTAATATCATCATGTATGTTTTCCTTTTTTTTTTTTTCAGGAAAAAATAAGAAGATTCATCTTCATTGAGATTAACAAAATCTTTCTTCTTTTGTGTCGGCAACACGAGGTCTTAGCAGATCTCTTATCTTGTGTTGAAGAAAAATTATAGCATTACAATGGGACACAGAGGCTAAGGGCTTGAACTCAATTTGGATTAATGTGCAGAGCAGCGGGCATCCTGTGACAAATGGTAGGAGGGGCTTTGGAGCGGGTGCTGAGAATCAGCCCCTGGGGACCAAGCCCCATACGCCCAGCCTATTGTTCACTCTAATCTGAGGCCGGTCACTGGGAGGCTGAGCCCACAGTCCAGATGCTCTGAGCGGCGGGATTGTGTCAAACTGTCAGCCAGGTGGCTGTGAGGTGCAGCTGTGCAAAAGCAGGAGTGGTATTGAGCCGGGATGTTTCCATACGGAAGCTGGGATGCTGGTTTAAGCATTTCACCTCTCTAAGTCTCAGTTTCTCTGACTATAAACTTGGGTCAATTATTTGGATCCCAAATTGTCGTCAGCCTGGAGGTACACGGAAGGGATCATGGTGTTCCACCACGGCCAAGTACTGCTTGATTGAAATAAGAGAGCTGCCCGCAGGCTTGGGTTTCCTCTGAGACTCTGAGGGCAGAGGGGGCTGAACAAGGAGACAGAAAGAACAGGGAGTTCTGGGTGGGTATATAATAGCCATCATCTCTTTGAAAGGGAAAAGCGAAAGTGTTAGTTGCTTAGTCGTGTCCAACCCTTTGCGACCCTATAGATTGTAGCCCACCGGACTCCTCTGTCCATAGAATTCTCCAGGCAAGAATACTGGGGTGGGTAGCCATTCCCTTCTTCAGAGGATCTTCCTGACTCAGTGATCAAACCTGGGACTCCTACACTGCAGGCAGATTTTTTTACCGTCTGAGCCACCAGGGAAACCTTGTTGTCTCTTTAAAGTGGGTGCTTCTCCATACTAAGGAGCTCTCTGAGTCAGAATAATCTGGGGGTAATAATTTAAGATTATTTCAGGTGCTAGTTAAAAAATATCCCCACGACAGAGAGTTAGGCATCAAGTGGGGAGAGTAATTTCTACGGTGCGGGATGTTGTGGGGGTCAAAGAGCAGTGGGTTTGACAGAGCGAAGATGATGATGCAGCTCTTTCCTGGGTCCTCTGAAAGTGCTTCTCCTTTCTTCACTTCTGCTCCCACTTTATTTCTTAAAATCTGAAAGAAATCTTAACATATGGCTTTGCCCACTTGCTCTGAGGCCTTGATTACTCCCTAAAGAATATCAAACTCCTGGAACTTCCCTCATGGTCCAGTGGATGAGAATCTGCCTTCCAATGCAGGGGATGTGGGTTCGATCCCTGGTCGGGGAATGAGGATCCCTCTTACCATGGGGCAACTAAGCCCATGCTCGGCAACTAGAGAGCCCGTGAGCTGCAACCTCAGAGCCCATGCTCTGGAGCCTGTGCACCAGGACAAAAGATCCCGCTTGCTGCAACAAAGACTCGACGCAGCTAAAATAAAATAAAAAGAATATCAAGCCCTCGTGATCTGTAGCCAGGAACCCCCCTGACTGTGGCCCAAACTACTCTCCCAGCTCCATTTCTTATTTCTCTTCTACACAATCACCCTATCGGGTGAAATTAATTCTAGCTGTTGCCCTCATAACAAAGCCTAGTATTTTCTGTTTTCTTCTTGTGTCTTTGTCCTTCACCTCTGTGTCATGTTTATGGTGATGACTAAGTCTGATCATCCAGGGAAAGTGCTCCAGACAGTACCTGGCTCATGGTAAGTACACGGTATGTGTTCAAAGTGAATCCCAGTAGCTCTGAAACTGTTTTTATAAAGAAAACCTTCCTCTGACTTCTGTCTTTATTGGTCAATAGAAGCAGGTATATTTTCTCTAAATGGACACAGGTAGGCAACGGCTGTGCAGACTGGTTTCATTCTGGGATCCCCGGGAAAGAATCTGACGATTCAGTTTATCTTCGTTAGTGTTTATTTTGTGTCTTCCTCGACGCCCAGTGCATTGTGTGAATGACTATGCTGACTGGAAGTTAAACGTGAATGCTCGAATGGTCTCCAGGATGAGACTAATGGTTTGTATTCAACCTTCAAGATGGAAAAAAGTTTGACTTCTTCCCCAGTAGCTCTCTCTCTGTCTGCCTTGCTTATACAGCTCAGAGTTAAAACTACCCAATTCAGAGTCTATCTGTTTCATGGAATTTTCTCTTTTCCTGCTGTACTTCCAGCTCCCTGAAGTATGTCTTCAAATGTCTTCTGTGTCTTGAACAGACCTGACGGTCACCTTTCACTGTATCCAGCATGACCTTTGTAGCCAAAAGCCACTATCAGGTGGCTTCCCTTTAGAACATAATGTAGCATATGGGTGAAATTATTGCTATTGTGGATGGCGAACTTTCGATTACTATGGAATTAATGATTTGGATTCAGTATCTGGATAAATTTCTGATGTTGTTGTTATTGTTGTTTTTTTTTAAAAATAAGGGTGATAGGGATTTCCCTAGTTGCTCAGTGGCTAAAACTCTGTGCTCCCAGGGCAAGGGGCCAGGTCAGCGGACTAGATCCCACACGCTGCAACTAAAGGTCCCATGTGCTGCAATTAAGGCCCAGAGCAGCCAAATACAATAAATAAATAAAATATGAAATAACCTACAAATAAGCATGATAAATATATTTAAGAAGGTGGGAGGATGACGATAGCAATATGAATCAAGAAAGTGTAGCGTGGAGTGTTGGCTGTTCTTGTTGGAGGTCTAGTCGTGTGTTCCATGGATGCTTCCAGGTATTTCCTTCTGTTCTATTAGGAGAAATTAATGCTGCATGTGATGCAAATAAATGGGAGGATTTGAAGTTAAATATTTTGCTTAAGTGGCTCCTATAAATCATGCCCTAGACACTTGTGTTTACCATTTTGATTTTTATTTCTTGTAGAAATATCGGAAGGTTAAAATGGAAATTAAAGTAAAAAGGTATAGAGTTCCACTAGTCTAAACAAGTCAAGATTTTTTAACCTTCTGTGATTCATTCCAGTTACTTTTATATGCATATCTATGATTTTGCATAGTTAGAAACCCTAACAGAGGTAAGAATGGTAATCTAATTGAACAGTGAAGCCATGGTTTATGAGTACTTAATATTTACCAGGCAAAAAGATTCACAGGTATTTTTGAATCCTCACACTTGTCCTGGGGGATGGTTATATGATTATTCCCATTTTATTAAAATTTTAAAAGTAGTTATAGGCTTGAATTTGTACTTTTCAATTACTTAGTTAGGTGCCAGTTCGTTGTTGTGGCACACGGGATACTCAGTCTTCATGGCTGTGTGCAGGATCTTTAGCTGCGGCTTGTGAGCTCTTCAGTGGGGCATGTGGGATCTGGTTCCCTCACCAGGGATGGAGCCCAGGTCCCTCCCGTGCATTGCGAATGCGGAGTTTTAGCCACTGAGCCACCAGGGAAGTCCTATTCCTATTTTACAGATGAGGAAACTAAGTATGAAGGAGGTTGACTCGCTGTGATCCCATCTGAACGTTTTCCTCTTCACTGTATTAAACAGGGCCTGCCAGGTTGGAAAATCCCATGGACAGAGGAGCCTGGAAGGCTGCAGTCCATGGTGTCGCTGGGGGTTGGACACGATTGAGTGACTTCATTTTCGCTTTTCACTTTCATGCATTGGAGAAGGAAATGGCAACCCACTCCAGTGTTCTTGCCTGGAGAATCCTAGGGATGGGGGAGCCTGTTGGGCTGCCGTCACTGGGGTAGCACAGAGTTGGACACGACTGACGTGACTTAGCAGCAGCAGCAGCAGCAGGTTGGAAAGCAGCACCAACATGATTGACGGCTGAAACCCAACCCTCTGCACCACACCCAGCAGCCCTGGACGAACTTCTGGCTGCCCCAGGATGAGGAGGGAGCTTGTGGCCCTACTCAGTGCTGGACAGGCAGGGGGAAGGCTGGACCATCTTTGCAGTTCAGATCATCACCTGGAAGGGTCTGTGGCGTTTGTTCCAAGTGTTTGTAAGACCAGTGGCGACTCCAGCCTCAAGCGACCACAGCGTCCTGAGCCCCTTCGTGCCCTGGCCTCCCATCACAAAAGGTCTTTGAGCGATGTTCTGGCTTCCAGGCTGCCTGGCTAAGTGTCGGGAAATGAAGGCACATGGAGGCTGAAGGAGGGTCTTACGGCTGCTCTGAGTTCCAGCAGCTGAGAAGCCTGTGGCTGGTGGCCTTGCCTGATGGCCCTTTATGATGTCACAGTCTGGCCCATGTTAGACTCTCCACAAATGTTATTGGATGGATAGATGGATGGACAGATGGTGTTGCTTAAACCAAGCAGCTGTACTCTCTCTTGCTCGATAAATGATGAATAAAATAAGACATTCCCAGTCTTTCTATTAATAAATCAAAAATGGAGAGCTGAAAGTGCATGTATATGTATGTATAACAGATTCACTTTGCTGCACATCTGAAACTAACACAGCATTGAAAGTCAACTATATACCAATATAAGATTAAAAAAAGGGAAAGTTGAATGTACGCAAATGTGTGGGAGTATACACACGTGGGAGAGTGTATAAGTATGTACATGAGTGTGTGTGTGTGTGTGCATTTGTGTGACCACATGTGCCTAAGTACTTGTGACTGTGTGTACGTGTGGCTGTGTGTACGTGTGACTGTGTACGTGTGACTGTGTGCACGTGTGACTGTGTACGTGTGACTGTGTGTACGTGTGACTGTGTACTTGTGACTCTGTGTACGTGTGACTGTGTACACGTGTGACTGTGTACTTGTGACTCTGTGTACGTGTGACTGTGTACTTGTGACTGTGTGTACGTGTGACTGTGTGTACGTGTGACTGTGTACTTGTGACTGTGTGTACGTGTGACTGTGTACGTGTGACTCTGTGTACGTGTGACTGTGTGCACGTGTGACTGTGTACTTGTGACTGTGTATGTGTGACTGTGTGTACGTGTGACTGTGTGTACTATGTGAGTGTGTCCTTGGGTGTCTCTGTGTGTGGGGTGTGTGAGTGTGAGTTTGTGAATGTCTGAGCATGAGGATATGCACCACAGCCACTTGCACATGAACCTTCAGACTGAAAACTTTCAGAGATGCGCACGTGCCTCTGGTTCCAGCAAGGAGCCAGAACCCGCGCCGTCAGCGTCAGGCGTGAGTGACACTGCAGCGTGCCCTCCATCTCCTGTCACTGACGGCCCTTCAGCTCCACCGTCTCCCACCTCCTCTCCCTCCTCCATCAGGAACTCTTCTGGCCTGTTCACTCCGTGCCAGCCCCTGTGTGCCAGCTATTGTACTGTGCTTACTGTACTTTTATAGGTCCTGTAAGATTAAAAATGTTTTCCTAATTTCCTGTTTGTTTTTTATGAATTACTTATGTGAGAAGCATTATAAACCTATTACAGTACAGTACTATATAGTCGACGGTGTTAGTTGGGTACCTAGGCTAACTTTGATGGCCTTAGGAACAAACTGGACTTATGAACATGCTCTCAGAACGAAACTCCTTTGTACATAAGGGACTTACTGTATACAAGTGTGAGTGTGTAAGAGTGTCTGTGTGGATGTCTGTGACTCTGTGACTGTGTGTGCGAGTGCATGAGTGTGAGAGAGCATGGATGTCTGTGTGTGCGAGTGTGAGAGAGTGCGTGACTGTGGAGGGGTGGTGATGGAGAGGGGGCAGGGCGCTCTCGCTGCCGGAGTGCCTACTGCAGCTATCTTTTCTCACTTCATACCGTCAACAACGCTGCCTGGTGGACTCGACAGTACGCATTGACCGGATGTGGAGCAAGGTTCAGAGAGAGTAAGTACCCTTGCCCAGGTCATCCTGGTGAGATGGCAGAGCTGAGTCTAGACAACGTGATCAATAAAGCTGGTGACACCAAAACAGTATATTAATGCCTATATATAGGATTCAGCAACGACGACCCTACATGCAAGGCAGCAAAGGAGACACAGAGATAAAGCACAGACTCTGGGACTCTGTGGGAGAAGGCGAGGGTGGGATGATTTGAGAGAAGAGCGCTGAAACATGTATATTACCATATGTGAAACAGATGACCAGTGCAAGTTCAATGAGTGAAGCAGGGCACCCAAAGCCATCGCCCAGGGACAACCCAGAGGGATGGGGTGGGGAGGGGGGTGGGGGGGTTCAGGATGGGGGACATGTGCACCCATGGCTGATTCATGTCGATGTATGGCAAAAACCAGCACAATACTGTAAAGTAATTAGACTCCAATTAAAATAAATAAATTAATTAAAAAATAAAGCTGATGACCTCACCACACGGTGCTGGACAGCTCAGCAGGACAGTGCTGGTCCTGATGCGGCTTTGGGCAAAGAAGCTGGGAGAAGACCTCAGAGGAGGACTCAGCTGCATTCCTCCTGCTGAATCCTGGAGGAGGAAGCCAGGGCAGGAAGCTAATGGGGGGTCTCTGGGGGGCCGGGGAGGGCATGGGCTGGAACCAAAGGTGACAGCCTGTGTGTGAGCACTCCTGGGAGATTCAGAAGGATAGGGGGAAGAGTTCAAGGAGCGCTCCAGCCTTCCTGCACTGTGGCTGGGAAGATTTCAGTTCATGGAGATTTCCATGAGTGCTCAGGCTTTTCCGCCTGGCCCCGCATGGGAACAGACTTTAGAGCTACAGGCTGGACCATCCCCTTTACAGAAAGCATCTTGCCCTTCCCCAGCCTCCTTACGGGAAGACTCAGAAGGAAGGGGAAGTCCCCAACCCAGATGGAGCAAGGCCACAGGCCAAGGGAATGAAAAAAGGCATTGTTTGTAAAGTGTAAAGAAAATCCTTCACCCCTTCACTTCTAAAATCCCAGTATCCATGACAACTGGACCAAGGGAGGAAGATGGTGGTCCCCTCCCTGCTTCATTGTCTCACTTCTAGTTGCTGCAGCAACTGAATATTCGGGCTGCCAGATTTGCAGGCGCTTTTCTTCTTTCTCAGTCCCCCTTTATTTCGTGCCTTCCTCCGTGCCAGTCTGGCTTTGTCTTTCACTGGAGAGTTCTGTGAGAACTGGGATGGGCGAAGTGTCAAGCTCTTGGTGCTGTGGAAAATCCTTTGAGATGGGAGAGGTCGCTGGAACAAAGACACCGGAGAACAAAAAGCCCTGAACTGCTTCACCCCTGAGAAGGAGGGTCTGGGGGTCTTTATCATCTTAAACCTTGTGATTTGAGAGTGTCTGACTTTGCCTTTCCCAGGCATGGTTTGGCAGGGAGACAGAGAGAGCCGGTCCAGGAAACTGGCTGGACAGCAACCTCTGAAGAGGGAACTTCACATGAAGACAAGGCCTCTTTAACTTAGGCACTGGTCTTTCTTCTTTTCCCATCTTTTTCTATTATTTTCCTTTTCTTTCTCTGTCCTTTCTCCCTCTCCATCTTTCTGCCTTCTGTCTCTTTTTCTCATCCTCTCTTTCTCTTTCCTTCCCTCTCTTTCTTCAATATGTTTCCGGTTAATACCCTTCCCACTTGAAGAAATTCTAAGCAGTTAACTAGAGCTTCAAACTCGTGGAGCCATCAGTTCCTTTTCATAATTTGTCCTAAGGAAATAATCAGACACTTGCTCAAGATACCTCTGTGATCCGTGGGAGCGTTGCTACATTTGTGAAACAATGGAAAAGTTGAAATGACCAGACATAAGATTGGACAAATACATCGTGGCTGATCTGCAAACTGATCATTTTTCATTCATTCTTCCTATAGCTGTATGTAAGCTTCGGGCTGACTGCTGGGGATCAGTGGTGAGCAAAACAGGTGTGGTCCCAGTTCTAAGGAAGCTTAAAGATGTAGTCAGATGATGACTGTTGCAATAAATGTGTATCAGAGGGACTTCCCTGGTGGTCCAATGATCAGGAATCCACCTTTCAATGTAGGGAATGTAGGTTCCATCCCCGGTCGGGGAAGTAGGATCTCACAAGTCTTGGGCAACTAAATCCTTCCCACCATGACGAGGCCCACACGCCACAAGGAAGACCTGGCTCAGTAGGGGAAAAAAAGGAGGCTGATTATTGTTTTAGAAAAGTGTGAATCAGAAATCACGGCCAGTGCCATGATAGAAAATAATAGGATAGGAGAAAGGATGTCCTGGAGGCACTGAACCTCCTCCAGGGATGGGCAAAGATTTCTCTAAGTGACAATGATCTTCAGACTGTGGTCCAGGGATGAGACAGAGGAACATGATAAATGGATGCAGTGAGGAAAATGCAGGCTGGACAGAGGACTTTTGCTTTTACTCATTTTCTTAAAAGGAGACTTGTAGGTTATTAACTTGAAAAATTATTGTTAAACCTTTTTCTAGCTTAAAGGAATAAAATAATAAAATATTTGTTGATACGAAATGTTCTTCGCTTAAGGTGGACTAGTAGAGGCATTGTTAATTTTAAGGTCATATTCTCATACCTGAAGTTATACCTTCTCTGCCGGCAGGTCCATGGCTGTGAAATCTTTGCTCCCTGGTGTAGATCCAATCAACGTCTGGATGAGCAACTCAGCCCACAGGCAGTAGTTGTGAACCTGCTTGGAGAGCTAACTTCCCTGCTCAGCAGTGGCGTCTTTGATAACTCTGTTGATTTTGATTAGGAAGATAATTCTTAAAAAAAATGTCTGGGCTTAAACATTTTACCTTATTTTATTGTTACTGATAATAGCAAGATACTAAATGGTGTAAATATATGCTTTTAGTTTTGATATCTTTATGTCCTTTCAAATGAGTTGAGAAGAAAACTCTTTGCCGCAGTTTGGCTTGTGGGCTGTATGAAGGTATGTGAGTTGCATTAATAAAAGACCCCACAGATTTCAGTGGCTCAACACCTGAAATTAGACAGAGAAGTTTAGTAACTTCTTAAGGTCTCACAGCTAAGAAATTAAAGGGCTAACATTTCCAGTTCAACCAGTTTGACTCCAGAACACCTGTTCTTCACTTCTCTGCCATTTCCATCCAACATGCTAAGACGACTCCAAATGTTATTTCTTCCCCCACTTTCTCATACACGGGAGAGTCATCTATCCATATTCTCTGGCAGGGTGCATCTAATTGGGAATGCAGAGGTGGTAGATACCTCAGATCAGGTAACGTGTTGAAAGTAAAAGTATGAGTCACTCAGTCAGTCTTTGAAACCCCAAGGACTGTAGCCCACCAGGCTCCTCTGTCCATGGGATTCTCCAGGCGAGAATACTAGAGTGGGTTGCCATTGCCTCCTCCAGGAGATCTTTGCAACCCAGGGATTGAACCTGGGTCTCCTGCATTGCAGGCGGATTCTTTACCATCTGAACCACTGCTTAAAACTTGTCCTAAGCAATACTGGTGAAGTCACAGGTAGGCTAGGACATGCTGAGCTATTACACAACACTATGTATTAATGTATATATGTGAAATCTAGAAAAGTCGTGTTGATGAACTTATTTGCAAAGCAGAAATAGGGACACAGACATAGGGAACAAACGTATGAATACCAAGTGGGGAAAGGCAGGGAGGGATAAATTGGAAGATTGGGATTGACATATACATATGTGTATTATATATATGTATTTATTAATACGTGTAAAGTAGATAACTAATTAGAAGCTACTCTATAGCACAGGGGAAAAAAAGAAGGTGTAATCTATTTGTAGGACATATATTACTGCTACTGCTGCTGCTGCTGCTAAGTCACTTCAGTCGTGTCCGACTCTGCGTGGCCCCATAGACAGCAGCCCACCAGGCTCCCCCGTCCCTGGGATTCTCCAGGCAAGAACACTGGAGTGGGTTGCCAAAGTTGACCTTAAAAATGCACTCCAATATATATTAGGTGCAGATAAATACTGTTTGACTCCACTTATATGCAATACCAAGAATAGTCAAATTCATAGAGTCAGAAAGTACACTGATAGATGCCAGGGGGTGGGGGGAGGAGTGGGAGGGTCAGGTTAGGAAGATGAAAAATTCGGGAGATGGATGACGGAGAGACATGCACAACCATGTGAGTGTCCCCAGTACCGCTGAACTATGTAGTTAAATATGGTTAAGATAGTATGTTTTATGTCATGTGACTTTTACCACAATGAAAGGTCATTTAAAAAGTACATATTGTAATTGCCAGAGAAAACGTCTCCATTGGTCCCACCCTAAACCGTCTCATGCATGACGCACTTGGGGAAGCGAGGCATTAACTCTAGAGCCTGGGCAGTGTGTGTGTACAGACTGTGTACTAGGACCTTGTTGGTGGGTAGCGACAGGCTTGCTTCAAGCACAGCCTGGCTTTTCCCAAGGATGCTCATGATGAACTTTCCAGAGCTTTCCCGGAGCAGCACAAGGCACAAACCTGCCGTCACCAGGGCACCATTAGATGGTGGAGCACGCTGCCCATAACCTGCACCTCCATCCTACCTGGCGGCGCCAGCCAGGGAGGCAGAGGTGGGGAGAGGGGAAGACTGAGGCTTTTTGAGATGCTGTGGGAAACCTGGACAGCAAGGCCATTAGGCCTGTTAGCACAATGCCGTGTCTGTCTACACGAGAGGGAAGCAGGATCCGACCTAACCCTCACGTGCTGGGACATAAAGGAGAGCAGGATCCGACTTAACCCTCACGTGCGGGGACATAACGGAGTACCCAGGCCTCCCTCTGACTGTGAGCCCGAGGCAGCACACAGACCTGGTCTGGGGCTGGCTTGGTCACTTTGGAGCCATGCTCCTGTGGCTACAAAATTTTGTAACCCCAATTTCCTAGTTTGTCAAAGGGACTAAAAACACCATACGTGTGTGGTTCTTTTTCCAGAACATCTGCCTTCAGACCCCAAATTTATTGGAAAGCAATGGAGAGTGAGAATAAATCAAATCATCCCACCAACCTTGGTCTCGTTCGACATTCTATACCCGAAAAAAGCGCTTACGCCAGAAAGTTCTTTGACTTTGGAGAGCTGACAGCCTCACTGGGCTCATTTTACAAGATTCCATTTGTATGACACAGCTGCTATCAGAGTACTTTCCCTTAAATGATCTTCTGTGGTTGGGAAGATCTCCTGGAGAAGGAAATGGCAACCCACTCCGGTATTCTTGCCTGGGAAACCCCATGGAAGCCATGCCCTAACGTTTGTCCTAGAAAGAAGCTTTCTGTTACTTACTTGTACTTCTCCCAGCTACAAAATAGCTAATACCTTCCCTAGGCACCCACCCCACCCCACGGCAACTACTACATAGAAACTGGTACTGGGGTCCCCTAAACCCAGTGTATGCCCAAAGCCATCCTTTATCTTTCTCCTGTTTCTCCAGCTGAGCTGCCGTGGGAAGCAGTTAAAGTGATGAGAGAGTGGGATGGAGGCCATTTGACAGGAAAGTCCGAAGAAAATTCAAGAGCTGAGTCTGCAAGAAGACCAGTGTTCCTAAAAGTTGCATCACAGGCTGGCTGTCATCACAGAGAGATTGACCGACAGCATCGGATCCACTCCCTACCCAATCCCCCTTGACTCGCGAGAGGCTGACATGCTCAGTAAATCCTGGCAAGTTCCTTTCTTACAGAGACTTTAGACAGTAAGGGTGCGCTGTTGCTGCTGCTGCTGCTGCTAAGTCGCTTCAATCGTGTCCAACTCTGTGCGACCCCAGAGACGGCAGCCCACCAAGGCTACCCCGTCCCTGGGATTCTCCAGGCAAGAACACTGGAGTGGGTTGCCATTTCCTTCTCCAATGTGTGAAAGTGAAAAGCGAAAGTGAAGTCGCTCAGTTGTGTCCAACTCTTCGCCACCCCATGGACTGCAGCCCACCAGGCTTCTCTATCCACGGGATATGCCAGGCAAGAGTACGGGAGCACTAAGTTATTCTAATTTCTTTCTGAACATAATAGATGGAGCAAATACAATTACTTGCCAGTATTTCATTTTGTATGTAGAGAAACTAGAGTGTAATTAAAATAACTTTAAGTGAATCTAATAGGTTATGAAAAGTTATAACCAGTGAGGTAAAAGTGTGTTCTTTGGTAACTAGAACCATTTAACCAGGGGGCAGGGCTCCTTTCGTATGAGACTGGAAAAAAAAAAAATCTTAATTTGTCTGAGGCAGAAATTCCTTGGCTTATGTTTCTAAGAAAACCCAGCAGAGAATGTGAACCTGGAGGAACTGAGGTTTCCTGAATCATAATAAGAGATGCGCTTACTGAGGCCTCCCCGTGTGCCAGGTGCTGGCCTCAGCGTTTTACCTGGGGATCGTCCGCTTATCCTTAGGACAGCCTATGTTATAAGGAAGGTGCTGTCACCCATTTTACAGATGAGGAAACTGAGCCACTTGGAGCCAAAACTGAAATCCAGGCAGCTGGACTCTGTGCCCTGAAATACTGTGCTCTTTGCCCTAGTAGCTAAAAGGCAGGCAGGTTACTGAGGAGAAAAGTTGGGTCTTAATTACTGTGCAAAACACAGTAAGGGGAAATGTTCACAGAGCCCTGAACGGACCCTGAGAGCTGAGGTGCCGAAGCTGCTGAGCCGTAGTAATGTTGCCTGCAAGAGTCTGGATAAATGTTCAACTGAAATCAAGCATCATTACATGAGTTGTCAACCCTGTCTCCCTGGTTTGCTGACATTTTTCTTATTTCTTTGGTCTTCAGCTGGGTAAACCACAGAAAATGCATTTTCCTTGAAAAAGATTACCCAGATCATGGAAAGCTACAATTAAACATGTGTGAAGCAATCCTGCTGGCGTTTAACTTAAAATCCCAAGATGTGCGTTCTGAGGCTGGAGGTGGTCAGCACGGCTTGACCTCAGTGCTCACTTAAGGGGGGCCCTCCCCTCTGGCCCCCTCCTATCCCGCCCACCCTCTGATCCCCCCTGGTGAAGCACGGATATCTTCGAACTGAAGTGGAGGTCTAACTGTGACACTCTCACTGCCCCCAGAATATACAGGACTCAAGTGAGCAAACAGCCTGTCCAGAGTCTACCCAACCTGGCCACAGGCATGCCAGCAAGAACGCAGGATGGGTGCGGGGCTGGGCTCATGGGTGTTCAGGATGGCAGGGGCGGGGGCTGCCGCTGGTGAGGTTGACTCAGGCACCTGGCACTCTCTGCTCCCACTGCTGGCGCTCGCAGCCCAAGCAGCCCAGCTCACCTCACTCCTGCCTGTTCTCTCAAGCCTGCGGAGGTCGGGATAAAGCCACCACTTCAAGAATAAGAGTTTAAGGTTTAGAGAGGATGAGTGATCTGACAGAGGTTACCCTGGGAGTGATAGCATCAAATTTAAGTCTAGTGTTTTTTCTTCTTTTTTAAAAAAATGTTTATTTATTTGGCTGCATCGGATCATAGACACAGCGTGCAAGATCTTTGATCTTGGTTGCGGCATGCAAACTCTTAGTCATGGCATGTGGGATCTAGTCCCCCGACTAGGGATTGAACTCCTGGTCCCCTACATTGGGAGCACAGAGTCTTAGCCTCTGTACCACTAAGTCTAGCTCTTGATCTCAGTATTTTGGCCCAGCAGGAATCAGGTTAGAGGACAGGGAGGCAGAGGGGTACTGTGTGAGCGCCTGAGTGAGGAACGTGGGTTAGAGGTTTGCTCTGCGTGAAGACAGATAGAAGGCACGTCTTTGGCTCTACTTGAAAATGCATCTTGCTTGGCAGGAACTTGGCTTGCTAACAAATGTCCCAAAGCTCACCCTCGGAGGTCCTGCTCTCCTGGCGATGTGTGAGCTTTTTCTGGCCTACTCTGGTGCAGCTGGACTCAGTGTCTCTTGGGCGGGGACCCTTGATTGTTGCCTCTGCTTCTAAAGAGCCCACATTTGTGACAACTGTGAGCTTGGGTCAGTAGAGGCAGTTAGGAGGACCCAATCATTCACAAAAATCCCTTCAGGAGGACTTGGAAAACCGGGAATTGAGGAGATAACCTTTTCTAAGACCTAGTGGTTGCTATTGTTGCTCAGTTGCTAAATTGTGTCAGACTCTTTGCGACCCCATGGGCTGCAGCACTCCAGGCCTCCTTGTCCATCACTATCTCCCGTAGTTTGCTCCAACTCACGTCCATTAAGTCGGTGCTGGTTTCCAACCATCTCTTCCTCTGTCATCCCCTTCTCCTGTCCTCAATCTTTCCCAGCATCATGGTTTTTTCCAATGAGTTAGCTCTTCGCATTGAGTGGCCAAAGTATTGAAGCTTCAGCATCAGTTCTTCCAGTGGATATCTAGGGTTGATTTCCTTTAGGATTGACTGGTTTGATCTCCTTGTTGTCCAAGTCCTAGTGGTAGGTGGGAGCCAATGCTTTTAATTTCTTCTCACTGATTTTTAAAAACTTAAATAATTCTGAACTATAAGCTACATACAGAAAAGGACACAACACAAAGCTATGAAAAGAAGCAAACATCCATGGGGTCAGGAAATAGAACATTTCAGCATTTCCAGAATCCTTCTCATGCCTCTTGCCTTTCATCCCCCCTTCTTCAGGCTGAAGGTAATCACTCCTTGACTTCTGTGGTGATCATTTCCTTGTGTTTAAAAATAATTTTACCTATCAGACATCCATTCCAAAATATTACCATTGAGTTTTGCTTCTTTTTTATACATCAATAAATATCTGTTTGAAATATTATTTCATCTTATTTCCTGTGTTGAGTTTTTAGCTTTCCCCTCTTTGTATTATGTCTTGCATTGGTTACTGTAGCGATTATATTAGGCATGTTTAATTAATCATAGTCACATTGGAATTTATATTATATCACTTCAGATAAAATGTAAAAACTTTGCAGTGGGATAAGATAATTTCTCCCCATTCTTTGTGTTATTGCTATCTTAAATTTTACCTGTACTTATTTTAAAAATTCCACAATACACTATTGTGATTTTGCTGAAAATGCCCAGGTGTCTCTTAAAGGAATTTTAAAACACTATATTAACCTGTGTGTTTACCATTTCTGGTGCTCTTCACTACTTCCATAGATCCAAGTGCCCACTTAGACTCACTTTCCTGCAATCTGAAGAGTTTCATGCAGTGCGGGATAATTGGCAAGTGGGTTCTTTCAGTTTTTTTTTTAATTTCAAAAAGTCTTATTCTGCCCTCATTTTTAAAGGATAATTTTTCTAGATTTATAATTCTGGATTAGCAAACATTTTCCTTTCAGCATTTTAAAGATGTCAATTTATCAAGAAATTTATGTTCTCATTTAAAAAATATTTTGACATTAAAAATGTTTAACCTTTCAGTATTTAAAAAATGTTTTACCGTCTTCTAGCTTTTATTTATTTTTCTGATGCAAAATCAATGTTGTTCAAATCATTATTTCCCTTTAATGTCTTCTTTTTCGTATTAACTACTGTGAAGATATTAATTGAACATTATAATATATTCTTAAGATATAATTAATTAATATTAATATCATAATATACATTAGTGGGTGGGTAGCAGAAGGGAAGTTTTACTTTTCCCTCCTCACCCATCCAGACTGCTTCACTCAAGCCCGTGCCAAATTGGCCACCGGAGGCATTTGAGTTTGTACTCTTGGTGTTGGCAAAAGAGGACAGAAAAACAAGGAAGGCGTGGTTAATTCTATCTGTGAAGATGAGCAATGAGAAGACTTTTGATGAATTTGGAAAATGTGAAACGGACCATGAAGTTGGCAAGACTTGGGCGCTGCTTGGGATGTTCTGCAGTCCATTAGGCAGGTCAGGCTTCCTTGCTAGAAACCTGGCCGCCGCCCTGGACTATCCCATGCCTCACATCCACATCAAACACCAGAGCCACCGAATGACCCCCAAGAACTCTCTAGTCCACATCCTGTTCTCCCGTCTCCACCCTCCAGGTGCAGGACCACGCTCTCTTTACCTGGAGAACTCGTGTTCCTTCTTAAGGCCTTGCTTTCCAAAGTGCGGCTTCCAGGCTGGCAACACAAGCAGCTGGAGTCCTTACACGGTAGCATTTTAGGCCCCATCCTGTGCTGTGCTAAGTCGCTTCAGTCGTGTCTGACTCTGTGCGACCCCATAGACTGTAGCCTGCCAGGGTCCTCTGTCCACAGGATCTCCAGGCAAGAACACTGGAGTGGGCTGCCATGCCCTCCTCCAGGGGATCCTCCCATCCTAGACCTACTGATTGGAGATCTGCCGATGAACAAGATCTCAAGATGATTTCTAAGCACATTCAATTTTGAGATGCATCCTGACAAGTTAGTGGTTCTTGAATTTGTCTGTACATAACCTCCTTCCTGGGGGTGTGTTAAAAAAATTCTTTAATCCCTCTCCACAGCCAGACCAATTAAATCCAATCTCTCCTGGGTAGGACCAGCCACTGGAGTTTGTGAAAACCCTTCAGATGATTTCAAGGTGCAGATAGTCAGTGCCTTAGGACAGAGGTTCTCAAAATGGGCTATGTGTCTCACTCACCAGGAGGTTTTGTGCAACTTCCAAACCCAAGTCACCCCCAGACCTCAGGGTCTGGGGGCCCATCAGACACAGGCCTTGACAATTGTGAAACTTCTTAAGTGACTGCTGTGTGCACTTAGAATTGAGAGCCAGTGCGTTAGGGCTCAGCCCAGGCATCTCTCCCTCCTGGAAGCCCCTCATAATATATCTTCTCCCCGAAGAATGTGTCAGGAGCCCTCCGCAGCATTCCCACAATGCCCTGCACCTGCCTGCGGTATGTCTCTACCCAGTGATCTAGGCTGTGTCTGTCCTCATCCACATCAGTAGGCTGGGAGCTCCTAGACAGGAGACATTTCTTTGATTTTCTTTGCCTTCCTTGTGTCTCCCACAATGCCTGCATATAAAATGCACCTGAGAGATTATTATTCTTATTGTTTTTATTATTCTTCTAATCCTACGGAAGAATGGTTCTATGGTCAGGGCTGTGGTGCGGAAATCTCCCCCTGGTGCAGTGGACGTCCAAGGGGAGGAAATCTGGGAGGCGGGCAGGGCGGCTAGGAGGTGACAAGGACTAAATGACGGTGGTGGCAAGTGCGGGCATCAGAGAGGGCCCACTGAGGAGGACATCATAAGGCAGAACTGAAGTAGGAGACAGGTCAGCCCCTGAGGCAAACAGTTGTAGCTGGTTCTCTGTGGACTGATACTCCAAGACGAAAAACAGCAGGGCCATGGTGGGATCAGGCTGGGTCTTGCTCAGAGAGAAGAGACTGCTTATTATATTTCTCATTCTCAACGTTAGGAGACTTCCCCAAGCATACATGTGCAGAAAGGGTCCTTGGATGTTAGACAGGGAGGGGGGCACCACCGCATAGTAAGTGATGCTAACTACCCGCAGGCCTTTGCGGTAGAATCCATCCTGGCTAAGAGACATACTGCAGGCAGGTGCAGGACTTTGTGGGAATGTTGCGGAGGGCTCCTGACCCATCCTTCGGGGAGAGGATATATTATGAGTGGGTTCCAGGAGGGAGAGATGCCTGAGCTGATCCCTGCCTGCCAGGATCCTGAGATACACCACGTTGGGACTCTGAGTCAGGCAAAGCAAGATGATTGGCCGGAGGAAACCAGAAGACGTGCCCCATATAAGAGATTTAAACTGCCAGAAGGGCATGGTTCTCTCTGCAAGTCTGCTCATGTGTCTGTCTACACATATAGACTTGTCTCACAACTTTCTGTCTTTGTGGGAATTCAAGAGTCAGGGCCTTGTCACTGAACACTGGTCTAGTGGCTAGGATTCAGGGCCTTTCCTCTGAGACCTGACCTCCATCTCTGGCCAGGAACTGAAGCCTTGCTTCAAGCTGCTGCAGGCTGAGGCCACTCAAGATCAGAACCAAGAGGAGTGTTACTTTGCTGGGAAACTATAACTAAACAGTAGAAATGTATTGTCTCATGGTTCTGGGGGCTTCAAGTCCAAGATCGAGATGTAGGCAGGGTTGGTTCCTTCTGAGCTGCAAGGAAACATTTGTTCCACGCTTTCCTTCTAGCTTCTCCTGGTCCACTGGCCATCCTTGGTGTTCCTTGGCTTGCTGCACATTGATCTGTCAATCTCTGCTTTCATCTTCATGTGGAGTTCTCTTTATATGTGTCTCTGTCCAAATTTCCCCTTTTTATAGGGACGTGAGTCATATCGGATTGGGGGCTCTCCTCCTCCAGTTAACCTCATCGAAACTAATACATCTTCATGTGTGTATACGTGCATGCTCAGCTGTGTCCAATTCTTTGAGACCCCATGGATTGTAGCCCACCAGGCTCTTCTGTTCATGGGATTTTTCCAGCAAGAATACTGGAGTAGGTTGCCATGCCCTCCTCCAAGGGATCTTCTCGACACAGGAATCGAACACACGTCTCCTGTGACTCCTGCATCACAGGCAGACTCTTTACCTCTGAGGCACCGGGGAAACCCTAATTACATCTTCAACAACTGTATTTCCAAATAAGTTCATATCCTCAGAGACTGGAGATTAGGATTACAACATGTGAATCATTTTGGCGGTGGGAGGCACAATTTAACCTATAAGTGCAGATATAAAAAATTCTTGTGTGAACTGCGTCATGTGCAAGGACTTGGAGTTCAGGAATTTCTGTTTCTCCAGTTCAGAGATAAACCAAATGTTTGCTGTGAAATCAACACACCAGTTTCTAAGCTTTGGGCAAAATCGTAACTTATACAAAGGAATTCTGGCGATGTTGACAAAACTGGAAAAACAGATGTCTCTAGCCAACTTGAGATCCATGTGAGCTGAGCGGAAGCTTGGGAAATTCAGGTGAACAATACATAAATAACGGGTCTGGGTTGTTTTTTCACTTGCTGTCTACTTTCACTGCCTAATTCACTCCTGATGCTTTTGGCAGACTTAATGCCCTGAGATTTCACAAGTGAACATTTACAGGATGACGGAGAAGCAGAGAGATGATTTAAAACAACCGTATACATGCTCCTGACAGATTATACTGGATTTAAGTCTCCCACCTCCCCACCTCCCTTTCCTTCTTCCCTCTCTCCCTTCTTCCTTCCTTCCTCACACTACTCCTTTTCTATTTATTCTTTTCTTTCTTTCTAGGATCAATTGACAGCTCTTGCCTTCACTTGTTAATCGCTCTTTAGCGATTTTGTTTGCAGCAATTAACTGTAGGGCAGGTTTGGTAATTCGTTCTAATTAGAAGCACTTCTGATTAGAAAGGTGTTTCCCTTTTTCTGTATTAGGAGCTGTTGCCTGCATTCCCTAAAAAAAGAAAAAAAAAAAGCCTGTACTTGGCTGGTGGGGGCTGGAGGGGAGTCGCTGGCTAAACACAATTCACGGCAGAAAAGGCTCCTTCTGCTGAGGAAGGACCGCACCTTGCATCCTGCTTCCAGAATCCTCTCTTGCAGCTGCGAGCAGAACTGACAAGCGTGGAGGGCTGCTCTCGCAGTTAATAAGTCCCAGATCTCAGGCGGGCCCCTCCTGCACCTTTGCAGTCTGCAATCTGGATAATGTTATCCAGGACAATTCAATGCCTGCCAAAAAGGGATCGTCTCCCAAAAGGTTGTCTGTCTGCTGTTTTTCCTTTTTTGGGCCAAAGGGACTTTCAGGAATTTATTATTATTTTTTTAAAGTATAGTTTATGTTCCAAATGGGAACACCTGTAATCTCTTGTCAAAACAAAAGTTCAAAAAATACCCCCAAACCCCAGAAACTCCCAAATCTATGAATTGTCTTCTTTAAGATTCTCCATCTGCCTCCCCAGACAAAAACCACACACACACACACAAACACACACACAAACACACACACACCCTAAAACCACACATACACACACAGACACAGACACACAGCCTTACAGACTTGAAATAAAACCCAAGTGAAGATCTCCAACTGGAAACAGTTGCTGCCTGCCGATCTTATCCATGGAATCAGCTTGGAAGAAGTTGGGGGTTGTGTTTGTAATCTGTTGTTACCAGAAGTCGAGCTTCTGGGAAGAAATAAAAGGATCATAGGTTGTGATTTGCTCTTCTGCATTTTTAGTCTTCACTTCTTCTTTTCTTCCTGTATCTTTGAGGGCTCTGGATTTTGAATCTGCACAGAGGGCCTACTTTCAAGGGACGAAGAGGAGTTTGGGAACACTCTTGCTGGCTGGATTGGTAACTAGGGGCTGGGCTCCAACAGCCCTGCAAACAGTAAGGCTATTTTCTGCGCCTCCCCGTCTCAGGCCCTGCGGTCAGCCCAGTGTGGACTCTGAGGTTCAGATTCATCCGTGGGGTTCTTCCAGTTTGCCCAGAAGTGCTCTGAACACCCCAAACAAGCAAACATCTCAGCTCCAGTTCTGAGGAAGGGATTGTCTTTGAAGTGGTTCAATTAAGGTATGATACATATTCAAAATTGCTTTTTATTTAAAAAATTTCTCATGAGTTTGGTACTCTATTTCTTCATATATCTATTTTGGTTTTAGGACTAAAACTGAGCTTTTCTGCCAGATTTTTGATTAAAATTGATGTTTCCATGCAGATGGTGTCCATGTCCCCTAAGACCTGGAAATGGGCAGGTGTGCAGAACTGACAAAGAGCATCTGGAGGGATGAAACAAACATGTCTGAATTTTCATCAGATCTGAGCTGCCTCACAGAAGGGACTCAAGAACTCTTTGGCATCCCTTTGGGATGATGGCTGCCTCAGACGCTTCTGTTCCAAACTCTTGTTTCCAGAGGAAACTGACCACCTGGCTTTCTAGCAGGGAACTCAACCCACCTGGCTGTGGGATTGCTTTGGCCTTCTCAGTTCACTCTTGGAGTCTTGGAGCAGAGATCTTGAAACAGGAGGAACCCCCCTCTCCCCGCAACACCCTATTCCACCCCCCAGCCAATACCACTGAACATCTAATGTCAGATAGAACATGTTCCTGTTATAGGCTTGTCAAGGAAACCTAAATATCTGGGGATGACTTAAGTCTCTGAGCAATAAATGGAGGATGCTTATGGACTTGGGAAGAGTAGCTTGCCCATGTGTGCACTCCCTTAATCTCTGACAATCCAGAGCGCTGAGTTGAAAAGACAATTGGTATTCTCTCCCCTCTTCTCCTCCTTCTGAGGTTTCCTTCCATGCAGTGATGTGAAGAGTAGGTAAAGGGGGCTCTCATGGACTCTTGGACATGCAGTTGATTCATTGGGATCACTGCGAAACCAGAGGGAGAAAGGCACCTTACCAGGAAATGTTGAGCAAGCAAGCTCAATGGAAGTTTGGTTTTTTTTTTTTTTTTTTTTTTTTACAGTTAAGACCTTCCTCAGAGAAAGACTCTCCAATTTGCACAGTCTACTTCCCAAACTCACTTCTCCCCTCTCACTTTGTCTATAACTCCTGCTTCTTCGTGGAAACATACTCCTCTTGCTGAGTTATGTTCTTTAAATTCTACTCTCTCAACTCCACTTTTACCCAAAATACCACACACAAGATATTTCCAGATATACCTGTCTACCTCCAGGGCCACTTAGAAGACCAAATGTTCTCACACATATTTAATCTAAAGCTTCCCTCTCATTTAAGTGGCATGCATTTCCCCCTTTAATCAGTACTACTAATGGGGTTGGTTAGAATTCTAGGAAAAGTGCTAAGATCCCAAGAGCATTCGCATTGTTATTGCACAGATCTAAGTCCAAGTGTGAGCTCTGCCACCACAGAGCTATGAAGCTAGAGGTCTCAGAGCCTCAGCGGTTACACCACAAAACTGAAGATAATAATAACGCCCTCATCACAGGGGTGTTGAAAGGATTAGGTAAAGATGACAAATGCTGTTCCTAGCATGATATCTGTTACGTCCAAAGTTCTAAGCAATTTGAATTCCTCTATTTCTTTGGAGGAACTAGCTTGCTAAACACATAACCCCCCACTCCCACCAAGAATCTGTTTCGGTTTGGGACAGAAACCCATTGAAACCAATGGTTTAGGGACTTGGCATATTTTACATAAATAAATGAGTTTGGATGATATCCTCATTTGCTAAAAGCCCAGCGATCTCACTGTTGTTGGGCCTTTATAAAATAAATGAAAGACTTATACTGAGGAAGGCAATGGCACCCCACTCCAGTACTCTTGCCTGGAAAATCCCATGGACGGAGGAGCCTGGTGGGCTGCAGTCCATGGGGTGGTGAAGAGTCAGATATGACTGAGCGACTTCACTTTCACGCATTGGAGAAGGAAATGGCAACCCACTCCAGTGTTCTTGCCTGGAGAATCCCAGGGACGGGGGAGCCTCGTGGGCTGCCGTCTAAGGGGTCACACAGAGTCAGACAGAACTGAAGCGACTTGGCGGCACACTGAGGAAGAAGCGAGTGAAGAAAATATGTGATCTAGATTTTAAAGCAAAAGATCGACCTTGAATGAAACATCCGGAGTTGACATACACCATCTGCATTGCTCCACTCAGGGTTCTGATAGACCTTCATCTCACTTCAGTCAATATTTCCATAAGTCTATTGGAAGGACTGATGTTGAAGCTGAAACTCCGGTATTTTGGCCACCTCATGTGAAGACCTGACTCATTTGAAAAGACCCTGATGTTGGGAAAGATTGAAGGCAGGAGGAGAAGGGGATGACAGAGGATGAGATGGTTGAATGGCATCACCGACTCAATGGACATGGGTTTGGGTGGAGTCTGGGAGTTGGTGATGGACAGGGAGGCCTAGCGTGCTGTGTGGTCCATGGGGTCGCAAAGAGTCGGACACAACTGAGCGACTGAACTGAACTGATAACAGTCCTTCCTTTTCTCACCTCGTCTTGAACCTTCACCAAAGATCTTAGTAAAACCTGTTAGAGAATTGTTGTGAGAATTAAATGACAGAACAGCAAACACTTAGCTAACATCATCAGCAAATGTAGCTCTAATTATTTCCGCAACTTGAAATAGAAGGTGAAGAAAGCAGAGCTAGATTGTGTTAAATGTAGGCTCCTAATTATCTTGATTTCCTCTGATCAGCAATCCTCAACTGAGAAGGGTTTTTCCTCCAGGAGACACTTGACAATATCGGGAGACTTTCTTTTTAAACTTTTTTCTGTTTTTTGTATTGAGGAAGGGAATGGCTTACCCACTCTAGTATTCTTGACTGGTGAATTCCATGGACAGAAGAGCCTGGAGGGTTACAGTCCATGGTGGGTCCCAAAGGAGTCAGACATGACTGAGGTGACTTAGCATGAACACATGTGTGGGAGGAAAAGGTTGTCCTTTCTTCAGTAAATTAGACCTGTGATTGCAAGTCCTAGGTTTTGCAAGTGTACCTACCCAAGAAAATATACAGAGCTTCATAAAACTGTCTTTGATCTTAGCAGCTCAGCATTTTTTATTATGATAGTGACAGACTAGGCCTATTTTTATGCTTTAATAAAAAACATCTTGCTGAAAAGTTTAATGTGCTTTTTGAATAACTATAACTGCTCTAAAAATAAAGTATATTAAAAAATGTCTAATGTGCAAAAGAAAGCCTAATAGAAAAGTGATGTTGCTCAATGGAGATTTGTGATCTGTCTTTGATTCTTTTCTAAGTGAAGAGTTAGGGTCATATGAGTTCCAGGAATAAGACTTATTTCAAATAGGATTATTCAGATTCTTTACATCTTTTCTAATCATTGGATTAGCTGGAAAATCTCATTTGATTTAATCAAGTATGGAAGTAAAACCCACAGCTATCATACTCTCTGCGTGCGTGTGTGTGCTAAGTCACTTCAGTCGTGTCCCATTCCTTGAGACCCGTGGCTCCTCTGTCCACAGAATTCTCTAGGCAAGAATACTGGAGTGGGCTGCCATGCCCTCCTCCAGGGGATCTTCCTGACCCAGGGATCGAACCCACGTCTCCTCTGTCTCTCGCACTGGCAGGGGGTTCTTTACCACTAGCGCCAGCGGGGAAGCTATTATACTCTCCAGGGCATTGCAAATCCTGGATATCTAGGTCAGATTAAGTCTGTGTTCTTAATTCTCTTGCTGCACCTCTCACAGTTCTGCACTTATTACTTTGTTGATCACTTAACCATCTTGGGTCTCAGTTTACCCATCAGAAAAAATCAGGGGTCAGACCAGAAGCCTCTCTAGTTCCTCATGATGCTGAGATTTTATGTTCTTGTGAAGAGTTCTTAAGTGTACATTCTGGAGCAGAGATATGTTTTTGGGTGGAGGTCACTATGTTGGCGGGACTTCTCAGGTGGCTCAATGGTAAAGTATCTGCCTGCCAGTGCAGGAGCCACAGAAGATGTGAGTTTGACCTCTGGGTCAGGAAGATCCCCTGGAGTAGAAAACGGCAACCCTCTCCAGTATTCTTGCCTGGGAAGTCCCAGGGACAAAGGAGCCTGGCGGGCTACCGCCTATGGGGTGGCAAAGAGTCAGACGCGGCTGAGTAAGCAGGCACACATGCATGATGTAGGGTCTTGTTGAAACGTGAACGTGCTGAGTGCTTGTGACCTCTAGGAGTTAGATCTCAGAAATTCGTTAGGACCGCAAAGCTGTCAAGACCCCCTCTGCTCTCTCAGATATCCACCAAGTTCCCATAGCTCTGTCTTCCTCAGCGCCTTCTCTTTCCCTTTGTTCCTCTGGCATCTGGGCTGTGAATGACTAGTCGACCTCACCCAGGTCACTGCCTCTTTTTTTTTTTTTTTTTAGTTTATTTAATTTTTAATTGAAGGAAAATTACTTTACAGAATTTTGTTGTTTTCTGTCACACATCAATATGAATCCGCTGCTGCTTCTTGACTCTCGGCAAAGGTAACGTGTGAGGCAGGCTGAGACGCCATCTTGACCCAACAGGTCCTGGTTCCAGGAGTTGGGGAGGGGTTGGAAGCTGTGGCTGTTACCTGAGACGACTCCTGATTCAGGTCCTTTAGCTTAACGTGGTTCCTTATTGAAAGCTGGAGACAGGTGACGCGGGAACACTTCAACAGAATCTAACATCAGATCTGGGGTAAGGCAGAGAAGAGAGCTCTGCAGATGGTGACAGTAACCGCCCCTGTGAACACACATCTGGGATATGCATGCCCTGCGTATGCCTCCATCCATGTGTATTCACATCTCCCTGCATGGCTCTGGGCTTGGCCAAATAACTTGCCTTGGTCAAATGGACGCTAGGAAACACGACATAGGCAGAAGTTTGATAAGCCCTTGTCCCTGGGACTTTGTCTTCTTGGCACTCTGAGACAATGTGGAAAGAGAAACCCAAGAAACAGCATCAACAGTCTGGCCATATTAGATCATCCCGCCCCGGCTGGGCCACTAAGTAACTGCAGACACGAACCCCAGGCAAGACTGCAAAAGAATGCCTCTGCTGAGCCCCACCCAAATTGCCAACCCACAGAATGCGGAGCAATAATACATGTTTTGGGTGACTTGTTATAAGGAAATTGATTACTGATAGTAGAGCCCATTTCCATTCTGCTGATTGCTTATGGGATCTGGAGTGCTAGGAACACGGCCCAGGCCTCTGCCACCCTCTCCCCTGTCATCTGCCCCTTTGTTTGCTATGATTTACGTGATCCTCCTCTGTTCTCCCAGAATGCGCTCTGCCTATCACTCACCATACTGCATTTGTTTGCTTGTCCCTGACTCTCCTTGGCCTGAGCACCTCAGGGACAAGGACTGTCTTCCTTTCAGCTGAATATTTCCAGGGTTTGGAGTAAAAAGTTGGTACTCAATGGGCAAATGGAGAAAGGGGTCTCGAGGCACAGTCATTTGTTCCTGTTACAGAGGAACTCGAAATGGCTGACCTAGCCTTGCTCTTGAAGACGTCCCAGTGTGCCAGCCTGCTCTGCAGTGAGGGATGATGCACCAAGTCAGGCTAGGGAGCTAGTCACGTCAGGCAACCAGGTATCTCCCACTGATCCTCACCCAACTTCCAATCTGACTCAGTTTCCACTTTGTTATTGTTCTGTTGCTAAGTTGTGTCCAACTCTTTGCGACCCCATGAACTGCAGCACCCCAGGCTTCCCTGTCCTTCACTACCTCCTGGAATTTGCTCAAACTCATGTCCATTGAGTCAGTGACGCAATCTAACCATCTCCTCCTCTGTTGTCCCCTCCTCCTCCTGCCCTCAATCTTTCACAGCATCAGAGTCTTTTCCAGTGAGCTGACTCTTTGCATCCGGTGACCAAAGTATTGAAGCTTCAGCTTCAGCATCAGTCCTTCCAATGAATATTCAGGGTTGATTTCCTTTAGGATGGACTGGTTTGATCTCCTTACTATTCAAAGGACTCTTCAGAGTCTTCTGCGGTACCACAATTTGAAAGCATCAATTCTTTGGTGCTCAACCATTTCTATTGTCCAGCTCTCACATCCATACATGACTACTGGCAAAACCATAGCTTTGACTATATGGACCTATGTGGGCAAAGTGATGTCTCTGCTTTTTAATATGCTGTCTAGGTATGTCATAGCTTTCCTTCCAAGGAGCAAGCATCTTTTTATTTCATGGCTGCAGTCACCATCTACCGTTGCTTTAAATTCTTTGAAACTTCTAGCCTGAGTTGGTGCTTCTAGGTCAGGTCATGGCTGTCACCAATGACTTGCCATCTGGCTCCAGCTCATTTGGGACTTCCTGTGCCAGGACATGAGCTCCGTCCTCTGCCCTCCACCTCATCCCATTCCCCATCCCTCCCTGTCCCCTGACCCTGTGACTTGGTGAGGGACTGTGTAGGGTCAAAGTTGAGTGAGTTAACCACAGGAAGAGGAGTGATGCAGACACAAGCTAGGGCGAAGGCTGCTGTGTGCTCTGGACTCAGCTTTATTTTTCTTTATTATTTTCATTTTTTCCGTCTTTGTTATGACAAAAAAACCTTCCCCTTATTAAGTTGCTTTATTTGAATGGTGGCCTAAAACAGTATCAACATGGAAGACAATCACAAGGTTAAAACTAATAAATGGCCATAGAATTGTTCTACATTTTAGGTTGGAACGCCCCTCTTTGGTATTTATAGCTCAGGAGGCAATGGTTTTGCATCTAATCAGACTGAGAATGTCCAGAAGCTGATGGAATCCCTCTGGAACATTGCCGGATGGGAATCTGGCCCCATTTACACTAACATTGTCTATTATCATTTCTTCAGATTTAAGGATTATGAAAATCTCATAAATGACTGGTTGCTCTGGATTCATTGCAAACACACCTGTACAACCCCATACAAGAAGATGGTCATTTACAAAAACTCATCCCAAAGACATACATTAAAAAATAAATAATACAACAAAGTAAACTAAGCCAAACAAATACGTTTTGCTTCAAAACGTGAAGTTTTTTCAATTTGAGGTTTGTAAGAATTAAAAGGAAGGTAGCGACTTCACTTTCACTTTTCACTTTCATGCACTGGAGAAGAAAAAGGCAACCCGCTCCAGGGACGGGAGCCTGGTGGGCTGCTGTCTATGGGGTCGCACAGAGTCAGACACGACTAATGTGATTTAGCGCAGCAGCAGCAGCAGCAGGATGTTTAAAATGTATGTTTTTAAAGACAAGTCTTCTTTTCTTGTTGTTAAGTCATGTCTCATTCTTTTCGCAGCACGCCAGGCTTCCCTGTCCTTCACTATCTCCCAGAGTTTGCTCAAACTCATGTCCATCGAGTCAGGGATGCCATCCAACCATCTCATCCTCTGTCACCCCCATCTCCCATTGCCCTCAATCTTTCCCATCATCAGGATCTTTTCCAATGAGTTGGCTCTTTGCATCAAGTGGCCAAAGTATTGGACCTTCAGCTTTTAACATCAGTCCAACCAGTTCCAATTGAAGGCTTATTAGAATCTTAACTGTTCATGGATCTTTAAGGAGACTGGATTTATTATTTATTTGAAGCAGGGTTGGAAAAAGTGTTCTGATTAAAATGACAATCTCCATCACAAAAATGGAAACATTTACTAGCAATGGCTCTTTTTAGAGATAGGGATTCAGCCTGAGAGCTTGCCCAAGCTCACTGAGACAGGAGTAGCAGAGCTGTGGTTTATAACCAGCTTGTATGAACTCAAAATGCAGACTCCTGCCACCTCCCCAAATTACAGTGAGCAATCTTTGGAAAATGCGTCATCTGTATCCTGCTGCAAGGGATAAGTGTGCTGTTTAAGGAACAGGCACTGGGCTTTTAGAGTAACTGTAATGTTGAGAACTGTCCTCTGTCCTTCTGGGAGGCCTTGAGATTGCTGGTATGATGCCTGTGGCAAAGAGAGCTGACTGTCCCCTCCCCAAATTCATAGGCCCATCAACAGTACAGAGTGCTCCCTGGAAAGCGGCTGCCTAGGCAGGGATGTTATATGGTTCCCTGATGAGTGCGAAAGATGTTGGTGGCACCCAGGTGACAGAGACGTGGTTAAGCATTGTTTATGCCTCCTACCTACCTGCTAGAAGGCGTCCCCAAGGCAGGCTTGGAAAGAACATGGAGGAGCCCTCTACCTGAGTCCCCGCACAGACCTCTCTGGTCCACCCCAACCAGGGCCAAAGACACTGAAGTGGGTGAGCACTACTTTTCCGTTGTTAAGCCATTATGATTCGGGGTCTTCTCTGTTACAGCAATTAACTAATGCTATTGTACAAGAAATATACCTCTCTTTGAGTTTCCTTTAGGAGTGAAGGGTACATTGTGAACTGCAGTGAAGTGGTCAGAACAGTCAAAGAGAAGGATGATGTACATCTCCACATCCCCAGAGGGATTTTCAAGTTTCCTAGGTAATCAGAGCTGTACTGATGGCCAGACTTAGACGGTGAGCCCGGGGTGAGAGGTGACACAGAAGGGGACTGTGGAGGCTGAGGGGAGGCGCGAGTCTAGGCCCAGTGGGGTCCAGATTCTTCTTCTCTTTTCCCTGTGGCCCCTTTAGTACATTTTCAATCCCATGAGACTCTTAAGGAGAGACTTCTTTCTTTCTCGGAGCAAGAGAAAAGTGAACTCAAGTCAGTGTCTCTAAAATAAGGGAGCGGGGGTACTCTCAAGGCATGACTTTTTGAAAGACTGGAACTTAGTATCTGATTGCACTGCCTGGACAAGGGGCATTTGCCTTTCTGCTTTCAAAAATCTTGGGTTCTTCTCGGTAAAGGAAAAGATTAGGAGCACATTTCACCACCTCCCCCCGCCCCCACCGGTAACATAAACTTCACGTCTCTTCCCTTCCTTGTAAGGATGTGCTTTTCTGGCCCTGAGGTGATTGAATATTGATTCAGTTAAGAATGGAGAATGTTTCTCTGCTGAAACACTGCAGTTCCTACTCCCTCCAGTCTTCCACGTAACTTCTATTATATTTTCTGAAAATCAATGGAATTAAAAATGCCATGGATGGTTTATTGAATTTCATCTAAAGAACAAATAACACAGAGAAAAATTATGGTCTTATATAACCCTGCAAATAGATAGCTGAGTATTCAGTTTTGCAGAGAAATAAAACTAATTGTTTAAACGTCACTTAAGAGAACACCCTGTTTTGCCAGTGCAGTGGTAGGAATGAATACATCTTCATTCAATAATGGAAAATGCTGAGAATCTCTAAAGCAGTCTGTTGAAGTCACTGCGATCCACAGCCATTTCTCCTGGCAACAATTCTGTTCCAAAGCCAGGTCTATTTCAGAGAATAACAATGGACCACTTACATAATAGAAGTCTATTTTCTATTATGCAGTTAATTTGTTAATAAAAATAGTACTTTATTCATTGATCTCAGAAATAAACCCTTGAAATTTTGATTCTTCTGTTGGGGGGAAAGTTCTCTGATCTTAATAAAGAGCAAAGGGCAGTCTGCCTTTTCCTCCATAGACACCAACAAGGAAGAGGACTATTCTATGGCTATGTTTCACCATGAGGAAAATCGGTCTTAAAAGGAAGTCAGTCTTGTCGACAGCAGAGAGGAAAATCCTGGGCTGTAGCATTTCTCCATTTGGACGCTGTTGACATTTTGGGCCAGAGCACTTTGTTGTACAGTCTGTCCTGAGCATTGTAGCATCTCTGGCCTCAATCCAACAGACGCCAGCAACATCCCCACCCCTGACATTCAAAATTGTGTTCAGACATGGCCAGATATCTCCTGGGGAGAAAAACTGTTCTGAAGCAAGGCTGCTTAGTAGAAACAAAATGTGAATCACAAAAGTATTTAAAATTTTCTTGGAACCACATTAAAACCAGAAAAAGAAACAGGTAAAATTAAAGAATATAGTTTCCCTCGTGACTCAGTCAGTAAAGAATCCACCTGCAATGCAGGAGACCAGGTTCAATCCCTTGGTCGGAGAGATCCCCTTTAGAAGGGAATGGCAATCCACTCCAGTATTCTTGCCTGGAGAATTCCATGGACAGAGGAGCCTGGCTGGCTATAGTCCATGGGGGTCGCAAAGAGACACAACTGAGTAACTAACAGTTTCACTCTCACTGGCGGGCCAGTGACTAAGATTCTGTGCTTCCACTGCAAGAGGCACAGGTTCGATCCCTGGTTGAGGAACTAAGATCCCACATGCCACATGGTGCAGTCAAAAAATAAATCTTTTATTTAACCTAGTTTATTCAAAACAGAATTTAAATTATATAATCTGTATAAAGTTATTATAACATATTTTGCTTTCCTGTTTTTTGGAACAAAGTCTCTGAAGTCCAGTGAGTATTGTATGCCTAAAACACATCTCATGTCTCACCAGCCACATTTTAAGCACACAATGGCCCAATGCGGACAATTCAGTTCTAAAGTGACCAACAGGGGGACTTCCCCTACTTTTGGACTTCTAGTTCCATGTGTTATTAAATTTCCTTTTTTTAAAAAGGGCCAACTGGGGTGGTATTGTCTGTTCCTTCTCACTGAATATATCCTAAATATAAACCCATATGGCCTTTCTGGTAAGGCATTAAAATACTCAAGATCACTTTGCTCCTGTGTCTTCTTTCTTTTTGGTTGTGGACCATTTTAAAAGTCTTTACTGAATTTTGTTACAATGTTGCTTCTATGTTTTTGTGTTTTGGCAGTAAGGCATGCAGGATCTTAGCTCCCTGACCAGGGATCGAACACAGGTCCTCTGCACGGGGAGGCGAAGTCTTACCACTGGACTATCAGGGAAGCCCCAACGTGTCTTCTTTGTTATGCAGGCATTGGTCAGTAGTAGGTTTTAGTGTGTGCTATTAAGGAAGCAGGGGCATCTGACTGTATGTCCAGTGCCTGCAGACTCAGGAGAGCTTTTCTTGTCCATGAGCCCTGCTTGCTTCTCTGCCTTTTCTTGAGTCCTTACGTCATGGGCTTGATCATCTAATGGCCCTGCCCTGGCTTATGTCTTCTGCGTGTGCTGCAGTTGCTTGCTTGGGGCTCTCTACCATGGGCTCAGCTTAGAGTATCTCCTAGAGGCAAGAAGAGTGGAGACCCATGAGGGATGAGAATTTTCCTCCAGCTTGGAAGGAGTGGGCAGAATCAAAGCATCTTTGCTGACTATAGCTGGGAACTGCTGCAAAACCAAAGGAGGGAATTCATGCCGAGTTGTTAAAATCAGAAACCTACAGAGAATTTATAAGGAAGCTGATTCAGAGGACCGCAGGCTTGCATAATTGAAAACACTCTGGTCCAAGGGTTTTGCTCTAGAACCAGAAATGTTAGAAAGTCACAATCCCCTCTTCCCATTTTACAGATGAGAAAAGTAAAGTTTAGAGAAGTCAGGAAACTTGCTCAAGTCTATGCAGTGTTAGCAACAGTTTCAGAACCATAACCTGTTCTGGCTCACCAAGTGTTTCTACCTCAAACTGCTGCCGTCTTTATTTCGAATTTATTCAAGTATATTCCATCTCCCCAATCACTAAACTTTTTCTTTGAAATGACTTTCAGACATACATAACAGTTAACAGAAATAGCACAGTATTTTCATATTCTCCACCTGGCTTCTCAGTATCATCTAACATAACGATAGCACAGTTACCCAAACCAGGAAACTGACACAACGGAACACTATTCATCACAGATCTTAAACAGATGCTACTGGTTCTTACATGGACTCCTTTTACAAAAATTTAGCATAGGTTCTATGAAATTTTACCATACTTACATAACTACAACAATCAGCCCAGAGAACTGTTGATTTTCACTCCCCAAACTTCCTTGACTTCTTTGTAGTTATAGCCACTCCCCAGTAATTCCTAAAACAATGAATGAACTGTTCTTCATCACTATAATTTCATTATTTTAAGGATTTCATGTAAAAAGAAGGGTACAGTAAGTACCCTGTTGAGACTGGCTTCTTTCACTTAGCGCAATGCCCAGGAGATTCACCCAGCTGGTTGCCTGTATCAACAATCTATTCCCTTTTATTGCTGAGTAATATTCCATTGTAAGGATGCTCCACTGTTCTTTTTTTAAAAATTATTCCCCACCCCCAACCCTCAACACACTTCTCAGCTTGCAGGACCTTAAGTTCCCTGACCAAGGATGAAAAAACTGTGCCCCTGCAGTGGACGAGCGGACTCTTGACCACTGACCAGACTTTGTTTAACCAATCATCCACTGAAAGACAGTTAGCTTGTTTTCCATGTTTAGTGATTTCTGAAAATAAGGTGCTACAGATATTTCACATTCTCTTTCAGTCATTTTCCAGTGCTGTAGGTTGAGACTGAAAAACTATTTTCGCCATAAATCTTAGTTGCTAACAATCCTTAACTGGATGGCAGGGATGTAAAAAGAAAGAAACACAAGATGAAAGTGGTTGATTCCCCAATTTGGGACATGCTAATGAGATCTGACTGACTGAGGGGCCATCTGCCCAGTGAAGAGACTCGTTATTAAGGTCAGTGGTTCTTTAGATGGTCTTAGACCAGCAGCAGCAGCAGCACCTGGGAACTGGTTGGAAATGTAAAATTTCAGATCCCAGCTTAGATCCACTGAGTCAAAAACTCTGGGGGTTGGCCCAGCAATCTGTGCTTTAACTTTCTGAAAACACTTCAGTAAGGTAACAGCTGAGAAATTTCATATTTTCACCAAAACAGAGGCTGGGTCTGCATGGCTAACCATGAGATGCTGTTATTTCCTTTGGACTGGAGGGTGCTGTTGTGAATTTCATGTATTTCTTTCTTTCTGTTTTGGCAGAGATTGCCTGGTGGGTTCAAATATTCCAGTACATTTTAGAGCAAGCTGTGTTTTAAATGTTTCTGTTTCCCGATCTGGACATCTCTAGTTCAGTTCCTAAGTCGTGTCTGACTCTTTGCGACGCCATGGACTTTTCAGGGACTCTTTGCTGCCATGGACTGCGGCACATAAGGCCTCCCTGTTCTTCACTATCTCCTGGGGTTTGCTGAAATTCATGTCCACTGAGTTGGCGATTCTATCTAACCATTTCATTCTCAGCCACCCTCTTCTCCTTTTGTCCTCAATCTTTCCCAGCATCAGTGTCTTTTCCAATAAGTTGGCTCTTCACATCATGTGGCGAAAGCATTGGAGCTGCACCATCAGTCCTTCCAATGAATAGTCAGGGTTGATTTCCTTTAGGATTGACTGGTTTGATCTTCTTGCAGTCCAGGGGACTCTCAAGAGCCTTCTCCAGCACCATGTGGACAACATAGGATGATTAATGTGACTTCAGAAGCACAATGGGAACAGTTTCCATCAAAGGAAGAAGCATATGGACAGGGCCATTTTGATCAGAGGATATATATCATCATTTGAGTGAATATTCTCATACCACATAAAAAGCTCTTCTATGGAAGGGCCTTGGAGTATTAGATGGACCAGGCTTAGAAGATTTAATAAAATAAGACATCTTGGCCTTGGACACAGCAGAGAAGCAGGAGATGCTGTCTGTGCAGACTGATTTGGGGTTCTCTCTTGTCCCCTTACCCCTTGCAGGAGTCCTGTGAGCTTTCCACTCATTCGCTTTGTCTCACCTCCTCCAGAACTGCATTGAAACTTCAACTTTTCTGTACAAGTTATTTAAGCTCTTTCCTCTGCCAGGTGACACTGAATTAATTAGACATGTGAATCCCTCAATTTCATTATACATTTGGCAGGTTATCCCAAAGACAGGCTGTCACTCTGTTACATACTCCCTGCTTTTCCTTGGGAAAGAAGTCATCACAGCACAACAGTAAATGGTAGGTATTTCAGGCACGTTGTAGGAGACATATGGGTGACACTCTTCCCATTGGAATGATTTAAAATAGCTTTAATTACTACAAGCGGACAACTGGTCAGATCTCTCCTATAAATAGTTCTTTAGGATGTCTAGGATTTGTGTGTGTGTGTGTGTGTGTGTGTGTTTAGTGGGGGTTTTCCTGAATGGGTGAGAAGCATATGGATGCTTTATGTAGCATGTAAAGAGACTGTCCACGTTCAGGCGAGCTGTTCAGGGTGAGCTGTCAGCTTCCAGTTAAAAGATACTGGTCAAGTTAATCCTATCATTTCTGTTCATTCCCCACCCTGACCCCTGCCGCCCCCGCGCCCCGCACCCCGGCCTCATGCTTTCTGTTTGATTTTAATCATAATTGCTTTTGAATTCATTCTGTTCTATTAACAAAAGACTCACAACGTGGCAGTACTTACAATTCCTACTCTGAAAGGTTTTCTTGTAGGCATGGTAGGGAGGCTGAGGGTCACATGCTGAGCTGTGAAGATATTTTAGGGCACATCGCGGAGCCTGGAAATATCGCGAGATGAGGGACCATCGCGCTTCCTTTATCCTAAGTCCTGAATAAACTTTTTAAGAAAGGCTCATTGTGGTTTTTTGTGAATCCCAGCTCTACCTTTGCCCCTTTCCCCAGAGCACAGAGAGAACAGAAGGAGAACGAGTCAGGGAGCTGCTTCGTAGGGCAGATTCTAATTTCTTTCTGTGAAGGCTGCCCTGAAATTCAAAGAAGCTTTATTATTTCATCCAATTTAAAAGTCTGCCCGGTGCTGAATGGGCAAGCACCTAATTTCACCTTTGGAGGCAAATGGGAAGCTTTTTGTGCTGAAAGAAAGGAGAGGAGAAAAGAGGATTCTGAAGGATAATTGAATGGAAATCCCTTCAAAGTGCCAGAAAACTGCTCACATCCATAAAGGATGGAACGAGGTCAAAATATATTTGTTAAAAGTGTGGGGCATGAAAGCCTTAATTATTTCTTTGGAAAGTCATGTCTTTTAAAGACTTAAACAAAAGCTTCAAGAAGGTAGATGCTGGGAGAAATTGCCCATGGCTTTAGGAAAGGTGGAGCTGAAAGGAAAGCAATTACTGGTGAACAATAGTATATTAGCAGGGGTTATCTTCCAGACTAGGGGCCCCTGCATTGGGTCTGGGGTGAGATCCTGTAAAAGATGGCCTGGTGGTCTGCCTAGAAGTGGGCGGGAGAGGGCACAGGGTCAATCTTACCGTTCAGGCTAGGAGACCTTTGCTGACTTAAGGAGGGGAAGAGTCATTTTCATTTCTTATACTCTAAGGAAACCTTTATTCTCTTGGAGCAGAAAGGCCAGCTGCTGTGAATGCTCTCTGGATTTAGACAGACGTAAACCCTAATTTCTAACCCCCCAGTAACTAGCTTTCTGATTTTCGGTGTTTTCCTTTATCCTCATCTTCTTCACTTGTGGAAGATCTGATGAAATCAGGTGATGCCGGGTCCTGTATGTAATAGACGCCCCAGAGGGTCGGCCTCTGGTGTCACTCTCTCTTCTGCTTGTCTTCTGCCTCCTGGGCAGGCTCCCCGCAGCCCTGTTCACGCTGGTGAACTCCTAATGAACCCACCCCTTCACTCCTGCCCAGCGCTAGCCCCGCAGCTCTCAGCAGTCTAACTGCTAGTTCCGGGGACAGCCACCTTCTTCTCATCCCTCCCTCCAGACCCTTATCTGCCTGTGCTCTGGCTTCTAGACTAGGCAAAGATCCAGAATCACCCCCAATATTAACAGAGTCCTGGCAGGAGTTTGCATTCCTGCTCGCTTCGTATCAACTGAGTTGCAGGGCAGTAGTTTTCTCCAGGGAAGGAGGTGTCCTGGCTGAAACGACTCACACCTAGCCTTTGGAATGTGCTATGTCATACAGAATTTCCCCAGAAGTCTGTGTGTATTTTTATGTCCAGTGACTCAGCCAGAAATGTTAACTGGTTTCTCATCAGTTGATTTTCTTGGCAAGAATTGACCATCTGGCAGGAACCTTCTCCCCTCTTACTGATGGACCTGACCTTCTCAGACCTGGAGTCCAGATAGCGGGCTGGATGCCAGGCTAAATTGGCTGGAGATTAATAGGGGGCAGTGGGATTGGGCTTCCCAGGTGGTGCTCGTGGTAAAGAACCTGTGTGCCAATGCAGGGGATGTAAGAGATGCAGGTTTGATCCCTGGGTTCAGAAGATCCCCTGGAGGAGGAAATGGCAACCCACTCCAGTATTCTTGCATGGAGAATCCCATGGACAGAGGAGCCTGGCAGGCTATGGTCTATAGGGTCACAAAGAGTTGGACACAACTGAAGTGACTTAGTAAGCATGCACATTAGGGTTGGTGGGGGTAGGTAGAGTCTGGCTGGGGAGCCCCATTTTGAGTAGCCAGGAGATCTCTTTGAAAAAGTTATCAGACTTTGTGAAGAACAGCACATGTGAGGTTTCCAAGTTCATGGGTGAAAAGATTCCTGAGAGTTTCAGAGCCCATGATCAGCACCGCTTTCTAGGGGACCATTAATTCAGGAACAAGGCCCTCCACCTCATCTTTTGGTTAGGAAGAGTTCCCATAGCACATTCACACTTTGTGGGCATTGGTCTTCCTAGTCTCTCCCTAGACAGTTGGATAGAGTCCATCTTTTTCTGACAAGAATTGGCACGAACTGGCAAACTATATTCCGCTTTCTTGGCTGATCTAGTAAAGGAGGGTCTTTGAGTGATTTGACCTTTCAGCTCTTTTGGGAAGACTCTGCATGCACGTGATCTGGGCCATGAACACAAAACTTGTCCTAGAGCAGTACTGGGTGTCATGGTATGCGTGCACATTTTGCAAAAGGGATAAAGGACATTAGAGCATCAGCAACAGCAATTACGTCCCCCCTTTTGGTGCCCAGGGGGTATATATCTTCAATTCCTTGGCAAATCATCTCTTCCTAAATTGGTAGAACTTGCTTCTCGAGGCACATGCAAGCACTATGTGAAAAACCAGAATTTTCTTCCAACCAGAGCTCTCTCAAAAGTAATGAGCTTCCTCCTCCAGGAAGTGTTCAAGCCCAAGGACAACACATCAGTGAGATCAGAGCTGGACTACCAGTGTTCTCAGGAGGCTGGGCAAACCAATATAAGGCTTCCCAGACCTGGTCACTCACTCATCCAATCACTTTGAGAGCTTGTTGGTGATATATCTACTCCTACACCTCAGCCTAGGCAAAATCAAGATCTGTAAGGGCAGGGCTTGGGAATTTGCACCGTTACAAACCTTCTCAGGTTTATCTCCTGAAAATTATGGTGCTAAATTCCCTCTTCATCTAAAACCCTAATACAGTAAGTCCCCTACATATGGACCTTCACGTTGCGAACTTTCAAAGATGAGAACACGCATTCAGGTGTGCGTAAATGGCAGTGTGCCCTCTGTCTCCTGTTCCTGATGACTCTTCAGCTCTACCATCTCTCACCTCCTCTCCCTCCTCCATCAGGAACTCTTCTTGCTTGTTCACGTGATGCCAGCCCCTGTGTGCCAGATGTTGTACTGAAGTCTTGTACTTTTCAAGGTATTGTACTATAAAATTAAAAATGTTCTCTTCATTTTTTGGTTTGTTTTTATGTATTATTCGTATGGAAAGTATTATAAACCTATTACGCTAAGTAATTAAAAGACTCTTACTCCTTGGAAGGAAAGTTATGACCAACCTAGATAGCATATTAAAAAGCAGAGACATTACTTTGCCAACAAAGGTCCGTCTAGTCAAGGCTATGGTTTTTCCAGTGGTCATGTATGGATGTGAGAGTTGGACTGTGAAGAAAGCTGAGCACTGAAGAATTGATGCTTTTGAACCGTGGTGTTGGAGAAGACTCTTGAGAGTCCCTTGGACTGCAAGGAGATCCAACCAGTCCCTTCTAAAGAAGATCAGTCCTGGGTGTTCTTTGGAAGGACTGATGCTAAAGCTGAAACTCCAGTACTTTGGCCACCTCATGCGAAGAATTGACTCAATGGAAAAGACCCTGATGCTGGGAGGGATTGGGGGCAGGAGGAGAAGGGGATGACAGAGGATGAGATGGCTGGATGGCATCACCGACTCAATGGACGTGAGTCTGAGTGAACTCCGGGAGATGGTGATGGACAGGGAGGCTTGGCGTGCTGCAATTTATGGGGTCGCAAAGAGTCGGACACGACTGAGTGACTGAACTGAACTGAAATGAACTGAACTGTATAGCCGACTGTGTTAGTTGGGTACCTGGGTTAACTTTGTTGGAATTATGAACATGCTGTCAGAATGACACTTGTTTGAATGTAGGGGACTTACTGTAACACCAAATTTTGAACAAGACACTGTCTAACTACAGTTCTTCATGAATGCTCGCTGCGATGTCCTCAGAGTTTAGAGCCGCTCTCTCGGTTTCCTCTGGATGTCCCTTGGCCCACAGCTTCCTTCATGCTGGTCCCATCCCCTCCCCTGTTCATTTTCCCTCTTCCTCTCTCTGTACTTCCCTCTGCCTTCGCAGTTTCTCCTCCTTTTGTCTCTCTTTCCAGGGTCAGCCTAGCTGTCCATTTTTCTTAGATCTGCCCCACTCCCTTTGGGATATCAACACCTTCACATCTGTAGGTCAGAACTCTCAGGAACATCATTTCAATGCAGCTCCCACAAGTCTGACCTCTGTAACCACAGCAGGCCAGGCCCTTGGCTGCCTATAGGAACCAGCATCGTGGGGATGACCTCTGAGGTGGGCTGGCGACCCTCTGAGCTGTCTTCAAAACCAGGGAGAGAAGAGCTGGCTTCTTATTTCCATGGGTTGTTTTGCACTTTCGTTCACATGTCCCTTAGCATAAAAAATTCTATGATCAGAAAGTCCCTGTGGGTTACTTTCTCTGAGAACTTTAAATACGGGGTGGTTTGGGTCACAAATGTCAGTAGTAAAAGGGAGGCTTCACAAGAGGTTGTCACAGATAAATTGGAGTGTAGATTCAGTGTGGGAAATCAAGACACATCCTACCCTGTGTTAGTTTCAGGGATCGAACCTGAGTCTCCTGAATCGCAGGCAGTTTCTTGTGCATTACCCCAGAATGAGTGAGCACCGTGTTGAGAGCCACAGCAGAGAAATATGAGAGTGTAGTGAGTCTGTGTAGTCTTCCTATAACTCAATGCATGGATTTTATTGATTTTATTCACATTTTGGAAAAGCTGGATGTAGTTGTAAATGTTCACCTTCTCTTTTTTTGAGGTGCTGTGAGTTCTTGGGACCTGGGGGTTAGACCTTTTAATTTTTTGACGTTGTTCCGAGTGAGGGAAAGAACAAAGAGTTTGGAGGGGTTCGAGGGTCTCATTTGTGACCGGGTTCCTCCAATACACGCCACTCACCATCACCCCAATGATGGGAGGAATGGTTAATGGGTTTGCCTCCTTGCCCTTGAATCCATTTATTGTGTGTGTGGGCACAGGAGTTCGTCCTCATGCACAGACATTGGTGACCCTGTCCCTTCTCTTCCAGGGCCGTTCCCACCCAGGTGAAGGGTCAGGCAGACAGAAGAAACAGAAAAGCACAGGAGCCTGGCCGGGTGGGCGGCAAGACACGGCGCGGGAGAGGCAAAGGATATGGCGCGTAAGAGGCAAAGGTGGCGCGGTTGCCAGGGCGGAAGAAGAAAGATGTTCGCGCTGACTTTGTTTTTAAGGAATTGCAGTTACCAGGAAAGAAACCACAACTGATGACGGCAAATTATTGAGCGACCAAGAGCTAGGAACATATGTATTAAACGTGGCGGTGGGAGGGGTTGGGGTTTGGGGGGGGGGGGAGATGATGACGGGCCAGGGGTGCGCTGAACCGTCCATCCTGCCTTTGTTAGTCCAAGGCACCTGTGCCTTTTCTTTGCTTTTCTCTTCTACATTTGGGAGTTACAGAGCAATAAGACCATGGCTCATATTCATAATTTACACTGATAATTTATTGCAGTTTTGACCATTCTATTAAATGTCCAACAGCTGTGAAATCCTAGCTTTTTCCCTAAAGGGAAGTTGTTGTGTTAGGAAGAATTGCTCTCCTAAATCCCCTCTGTGCGATGCTCAGAGTTCCTGCGTGTAGAGGAACAGGAGTGTTGTTAGAACAAGTAGCTCAGTTTATGGGTTGTTTAGCTCATAAACTTCCTTGGTAGGATGCAAAGGGCCCCTGCAGAGTTCCCTGTTTCCCCTGGCAACCTCCTCTCTCTCTCTCTCTCTCTCTCTCTCTCTCTCTCTCTCTCTCTCTCTCTCTCTCTCTCTCTTTCTCCCTGTCTCTCTGAGTGATGGCTGCTCATGCTGATGCGACTTGGGAGGGGAAGAGTTGCTGGGCAAACAAGGAGAGAGGGCAGCAGTGGGCAGGGAGCCCTCTAAGGCTTTCCTCTGGTCCCCAGAGAGTGTGGGGTCTGAAATGGAGGCTAGAGGCCCATGTGTTGTACCATAAAATTCTAGGAACGCTCCATCTGCACCACAGGCCTGAGAATACCCGGCGTGACAGTGTATATAACATTCCTGGCTTATGCTTCTTAATACCAGCCTATAAAAATAACAGTCCAACTGGATGAGATCATGGGGAGATTGTGCGGGGCCATATGCCGTGGCCTGAGTTGGTGCTGACTGACAGTTGGAGGATAAGATTCTGGGACTTGTTGGTTTGGGAAAGAGAAGAAATCGGAGGGTGGGACTAGGGCTGGGGAGTAGGAGAGAGAATGAGGAAGAGGATGGATGTCTGTCTCAGCAGAAGAAAATCCCATCAATTAAAACATAACGGGGAAGGGGGCGAATACCATAATTTATTGGGCATCTACCATATCCCAGCGAATGTTGTTTTGTCTCATTTAATCCTCTGTACAATATGAGTTGCATAGCTAAGTCCCATTTTCCCAGTGGCGGAAATGCTATCTTGGTGACCGTGGGTATCTGAGACTTGCCTGGAGGCTGTAAGCGAGTAGAGACAACACCCAGCCCCAGGGCTTCATGATCCCAAGGCTGGGAGCACTGCTGTGATGCTGGAGAATTTCCTCAGGAGGAAGTCCATTTTACCGTGAATGAAACTCTCCAGTTGCAGTTGAGATGGCTGTTGGAAACTGGTTTAATTGATTTTGTCTCCCTGGTGGCTCAGACAGTAAAGAATCTGCCTGCAATGTGGCAGACCTGGGTTTGATCCCTGGGTCAGGAAGATCCCCTGGAGAAGGGAATAGCACTCCAGTATTCTTGCCTGGAGAATTCCATGGACAGAGGAGCCTGGTGGGCTATAGTCCATGGGGTTGCAGAGTCAGACACGACCGAGTGACTAACATTGCATTTCACTATTGAAGTGAGCTGTTGCCTTAGGAGCCTGTGGATAAAGCTTTTCTCTCTTTCCAGACTCCTGTGGTGGAGTTGGGCCATATGGACAAACACAGCTGATGTTGGCTCAGGTTGTTGGAGGTGAGAGACCAGTGACAGGGACCAGTGGTCAGTCTCTTAGAAAAACCTCAGCTTCCCTAGGGGATAGTCCAGACAGACATGTACAGACCACTCCCCAGGTTCTGTCATACTTGGTAACCCCTGAACAAAACTCAAAGTAATTTAAAAACTTAGTTCAGTTGCACCTCTATATTATTTATAGTCTAACAAAAATATAGCAGCACTGAGCATCTTCTATTATGTCAAATACTTTACATACATGATACAATTTAATTTTCACAGCAACTTTATCAGGAAGACAAAGTTGGCTCCATCTTATGGAAATCAAAAACCAGAGGCTCAGAAAGGATAAGTAAGCTGCTCAAACCAATATTACGATAATTTTGTTGCTTTGAGATTTGAGTTCCCTTTGTCTGATTTCAGAAGTTTTTTTCCCTCACTGGTCCCATCTTGAGAGGCACCAGGGAGGATCCTGCCTCCTGAATCACAGTGGGTGTGCTTTGGTTCAAATTGGGCTCAAGATTTTATTTGTTACCAGCTTCATAAACTGTGTTGAGATTTATTAAAAAGCCCTGTAGGTCCAGCTGTTGAATGACAATGTTACTTAAGCTGGAAACAAAGATCTTTTCCTTTCTTCATTGAAAATAGCTCATGTTTTTAAAAACAAAATTACATGTTTGGTAACAGTTTTATTGAGCTTCCCTGGTGGCTCAGATTGTAAAGCATTTGCCTGCAATGTGGGAGACCCAGGTTTGATCCCTGGGTTGGGAAGATCTCCTGGAGAAGGAAGTGGCAACCCACTCCAGTATTCTTGCCTGGAAAAATCCCATGGACGGAAGAGTCTGGTAGGCTACAGTCCATGGGGTCGAGAAAAGAGTCGGACACAACTCTTGAGATATAATTCATAATAATATACCATATGATTCTCCATTGAAAATGTACAATCCAATAGTTTTTAGTATATTCATAGAGATGTACTAAACCATCACCATAATTTATGAACACTTTCATTCCACCCCCCCCAAAATTACATTTTTAATCAGAAAAAAGAAATTCACCTTAAACAAAACAGAAAAATAGACTAAGGTCTCTCAATTTAGCTTCTTCATTATGGCCACACTTTCCTGTCTTTATGTTCTGAAGATTCAGAGCAGGGCAGTTCCGGTCATCCTGTGCATATTGTTTTATGTCTGCTTTTGTGAGGTGTCATTTCCCATGTTGTTACTTTGCATTTTTAATGGCCCGTGATATTCTCTTGCATTAATGTACAATAATTTACAAACTCACCCCCTTTTGCTAAACCATTAGTTTTTTCCCTATCATAAACAATGTGGCAGTGAACATCTTTGCACATGAAACTTATTTCCTCTGTTGAATATATTTCTTGGGGTTGCATTCCCCAAGAGTGAAATTACTGGGTCAAAGGGTATGAGCATTTTATGTTCCTCTCTCCCTTCTCCCATGTTTATTCCCAAAGAGGTGACAGTATTTTTTAAAATGAAAACAAGTATGGTGCGTGTATATATACACACACATATATGTATAGAAAACATTATATATAAAAATTAATTTAATGCAAGATTTTTGCTTCATTATGTAGGTTGGCGACAGGCAAAATCTATGGGGTCAAGCGCCGTCCTTTCTTTGAGAGCCCAGAAAGACTGTCCTTTTTCGTGTCCCACCTGGTGACTTAAATAACTTTGCCGTTCCCTTTAGAAAATGATTCCCATGGAAAATGATTCCCTCAACCTCCTGACCTTTTATTGGTTGCTGTTAGCCTGGGGCAGCACTTTGCTTCCAGCTGTTCTTAAAAAGCCACTTCGCTAGCATTTAACCCTTTGATGCTCACAGGGGTGACTGGAGTGGGGACAGGGAAAGAGGCTTAGCGGGAAATAGGAAAGGGAGTATTTGCACGCTCTCACCACTGTGCCTTAAGGTCAGAGGGAGCCAAATCTGAGGGAGTCAGCTCTGGCTCAAAAAATTAGAACACGCCCCCGACTTGTTCTCTTGTAGATAACAACAATTTGGAAGCTCTCATGCTGGTGACCTTCAATGTCCACACAAGAGAAGCTGTTAGGAGCGGGAGCCACGCTGAACTGCTGAGAGGGATTTTGAGAGCTCTGGCATAGCATGTTTTGAATTTCAGGATATGCGACATTTTTAGGTGTCCCTTAAGACAGCCCCAAATGACTACCGGATTGAAATTCTATACCAGTTCAGGTGCTTTGGGGCATAAGCTTTGGAAAATCCAGATGAAACCAGCTGAGAAGATAACAGGAGTTTTTAGGTAATTGAAAAGCCCAGGGGTTTGATGTACAACAAAACTAGATCCAGGGCTCAGGGTGACATTCAGACTGAATATTGTTCCTTCTCGTCCTGCTACTTTCCAAAGCATCGGCCCCCCACGTGGTCTCAAGATGGTTGCCAGGAACAGAGAGAGGAACTCATGCTTTCCTGCTAATGTTCAGTAGAAGAGGGGGGTTATTTCTTTCTTCTAACCAGAAGATCTAAATCCTAGACTGTATTGTGACTGGACAAACTTAGGTCACATGCCTTTTCTGAACTGAGGGTTGTGTCTGGGGGGTTGAGGTTATGCTGATTTGTGATTATACTGATTTGTGACTCATGGTTTAGACCCATCAGGGCCCATTCAGATTAATCCCACCCAAACGGAGGGGGCTTCTGCTCTTGGAAGGGGGTGCCAGGGAGGGGGTGCCAGCTGTTGCTCCCTATAATTCTTTATGTCAGCCTCTTAGATAAGGGATCATCCTGCCTTTGTTTGAACTGCTTAACCAGAAAACTTATGTGAGAAATCATTCTCTTCCCCCAGAATATGTGTGTGTGTTTGGAGCAAAGATGTTAGTTGAAGAGATTCATTACTGAGACATTTGGTTACATTCTAGAGATGAGGATGTGTGATGAGGTTCATATATAATTATTAGATTCCTAGGTGGCTCAGTGGTAAAGAATCTGCCTGTAATGCAGGAGTCACAGGATCTCTGGGTCAAGATCCCCTGGAGGAGGGCATGGCAACCCAGTCCAGTATTCTCGCCTGGAGAATCCCATGGACAGGGGAGCCTGGCAGGCTACAGTCCACAGGGCTCAAAGAGTCAGGCATAACTGAGCAACTGAGCACGAGCACTTAGTAGATTTAGTTACTTTAGACTTAATTTACTTGCTTAGGTTTAGAAAAAGAAGTTTCTATCTGAAACTGTAGGGCTGTACCTGGACTCCCCTTGGAAAGCACCAGCTTTCCCCAAACAAAGATAGTGGTTACATGGGAGGTGGGCAGACTAGGACAGAAATAGGTTAGACTATATGTCTTATTTTCTTCCTTGTGCTGCCAAAACAAATTGCCACTAGTGGTAAGGAACCTGCCTGCCAGTGCAGGAGACTAAGAGACCTGGGTTCAATCCCTGGGTCAGGAAGATTCCCTGGAGGAGGGCATGGCAACCCAGTGTAGTATTCTGTCTGGAGAATCCCGTGGACAGAAGAGCCTGGCGAGCTACAGTCCATAATGTTGCAAAGAGTCAGACACGACTGAAGCGACTTAGCATGAATAGCTTAAAACAACACACACTTATTCTTACACAGTTCTGTAGACTAGAAACCCATGTGGTGTTGGCAGTGCCATGACTCCTCAGAAGGGTCTAGGGAAGAACTTTTCCTTGCATCTTGCAGCATCTGGTGGCGGCTGACAATCCTTGGTGTCCCTCGGCTTGTGACAGCATGAGCCCAATCTCTGCCTTTATCTTCACATGGCCATTATCTGCATGTGTGTGTGTGTTCATGTTGTCTTATCTCTGTGGAGGCCTCTGTTCAGATTTCTCTCTTCTTATAAACACACCGATTATTGGATTAGGACCGACCCTGATGCAATATGACATCGTAACTTGAAGACATCTATCAGGACCTTATTTCTAAAGGAAGTCACATTCTGAAAATCTATATAGGTAGACATGATTTTGGAGGACACCGTTCAGCTCAGTACAGAATTAAGCAAGGCTTTTGTGTCAGGGCAGAGGGTGAGCTGAACAAAGCAACAAAGGGTGCACTTGTAATTCTCTTGCCATTATATAGCCATCCCCCAACTTTCTCACACTGCATGGCTGGCAAAGACTGAAATCATGACGGCTAGTGGAGGTGTGGGGAAAGTGACATGGAGAAAGAATGGGACTTAGGAGTCTGAGGCAGTGGTGGAGGGTCCTCTTTGAATCTGTGTGTGTGTGCTAAGTTGCTTCGGTCATGTCTGATTCTTTGTGACCTCATGGACCATAGCCTGCCCACCAGGCTCCTCCGTCCATGGGAGTCTTCAGGCAAGAATACTGGAGTGGGTTGCCATTTCCTTCTCCAGGGGATCTTTCCAACCCAAGGACTGAACCTGCATCTCTTATGTCTCCTGCATTGGCAGGTGGGAACCACCAGCACCACCTGGGATTCTCCCATGCTTTAAAGTCAGCCTTTTGTAAGGACTGCCTTGAGTGTTCTGCCCCTGGGATACATGCGTGAGTGTTCAAGGGGGAATCCAGGAACTGCTTGGCATGGGAAGGGGACACTGGGAACCCATGCAGTTGTGTCTGAAACTCTGAGAATGTGCATAGGCAATTATTTGTTAAGAGGACCGTACCAGTCATGGGGCCCTTAAACAAGTCTGTGACATATCTCCTCCTTTTCCTCAAACTGAAAAACTGGCTTTAGCAGTGTGTTGAGCGACGAATAATGCAGCAGCTTTATTCAAATGGGACAGCGCTGGAGAGTCCTGGCTGTTGAGGAGGGCAGCCCAGACAAGGTGGGAGGTGGCTCTGCTCCCTACACCACTTCCACCAGTGTGTGTGGCCCCGCACAAACCACCCTTTCCCGGTGGCTGCAGCTGTCACATCTGGAAAGCTAGTTGGACTAAATGATCTTGACGGTTTCTTCCAGACTTAACAAAAGGACTGTAATTTTTTTGTGTGTTTCATTAAATTTGATGCATGTCAGTGATGCTTGTGGAGAAGGCAATGGCAGCCCAGTCCAGTACTCTTGCCTGGAAAATCCCACGGACGGAGGAGCCTGGTGGGCTGCAGTCCATGGGGTCGCGAAGAGTCAGATACGACTGAGCGACTTCACTTTCACTTTTCACTTTCATGCATTGGAGAAGGAAATGGCAACCCACTCCAGTGTTCTTGCCTGGAGAATCCCAGGGACGGGGGAGCCTGGTGGGCTGCCGTCTATGGGGTCGCACAGAGTCGGACACAACTGAAGCGACTTAGCAGCAGCAGTGAGGCTTGAGCAGGTGGTTGGTGGGCATACCTGCCCAATGATGTGTTCTGTTGGGTATGCACATTTGCAAGGTAGGGTTTGTGAAGATTCATGAAATAACACACAGAAGGGGCCAGGCTCAAGGCTGTCATAAGTAGGTGCTAGTTCATCTGCTTTTCTGAACACATCAATATTTACTTTCCATGCACATCAATTTTGCTGAAGTGAGGATTTAAATTAAAAATACAATGAAAAGACAACCTGCTAAATGGGAGAAGATGTTTGCAAATGATATGACTGATAAGGGGCTAATTTATAAACAGCTGGTACAACTCAACCTCAAAGAAAACAAACAACCTGATTTTTAAAAAGGCAGAAGAACTGAACTAAAAATAGAACTACCACATGACCCAGAAATTCCACTCCAGGTGTATATCCAAAAAAACCGAAACATTAATTCAGGAAGATACATGCACCCCAATGTTCATAGCAGCGTTAATTACAATTGCCAAGGTAAGGAAGAACTAAGTGTCCATAAAGAGATGAATGAATAAAGAAAGTGTGGTGGGTATATAGAGTAGAATATTGGGCTTTCCTGGTGGCTCAGAGGTTAAAGCGTCTGCCTCCAATGAGGGAGACCCGGGTTTGATCCCTGGGTCGGGAAGATCCCCTGGAGAAGGAAATGGTAACCCACTCCGGTATTCACAGTAGGATGTTAGTCAGACATGAAAAAGAATGAAATTTTGCTATTTGCAGCAACATGGATGGGCTTGGTGGGCATTATACTAAGTGAACTAAGTCAGACAGAGAAAGACAGATATTGCATGATGTCACTTACATGTGGAATCTAAAAAATACAGCAAACTAGTGAGGAAAACAAAAGGGAAGCAGACCACCAGATAGAGAGAACCAAGCAGTGGCTACAGCGCAGGGGAAAGGGGTGAGGGGGAGGGGCAATATAGGAATAGGGGGGAAAGAAGGGTTCTTACGGATTATATGAAATCACGTGTGTTAAACTTTGGAAAACTGCAAAACACTATAGAATTTAAGAACTGATTGTTCAATAAAAATTATTTATATGACATTCAAATATAAATATTTTTTGAACAAATTTAAAAATAAAAATCAAAGCATCCGAGTAAAGGAATAGCTGGATGTTAAATGACTGAAGTCTAAACTGAAGGGCTTCCGGTGCCTTGTGCCAGCAGAAGTCCTGGGCTACAGTGTGACTCCTCCTGTGTGTTTCTAACTGCTGTATTTGGGCCGCCCACGACCTCCACAAAGCCACGTGAGAGACCCAGAGGAGCAGGATGTGGGACCACGTGATCTTGGCTTGAAGAGGCCTCACCAAGGGGTGTCCTGCAGACAGGACCTAGGTCAGAGCCGCCCTAAGAATACTCATCACTCCCCTTCCTTGTTTTCTAGATGACTTTGCTTTCTTCTATCTTATCTCCCAGTTGGGCACATCCTATGTGCTGTGTGAGGTGCATTTATCACAATAGCTGTTGAATCCCTCCGTCTGGACATGAGCAGATCTCTACAGTGGGGTCTGAGCCTGGTGTGTCTGCACAGCACAGGCCAAGGAGAGCTGAAAGGCAGCCTTGCAGTGGAATCAGGTGGGAAACCCAGGAGCCGGCCCAGGGAGAAGCAAGCTGAGGGTCTGGCATGGAGGCAGCGGCCAGGGCGGAGGTCATGGTCTGAACTCTGAGAACCAGCAATGAGTGGGCTTGAGACCGATTCCAGAGCCACTCCCTGAGCTGGAGGGCCGCGGTGCAGGGTTTCTGCAGCCAGGAGGGAGCATCTTTCTGGACTGATGCTACCCTTGTGCTGCTAGGGGAGCCTCCGATGGTGCCCAAAGCAAAGTGATGAGGTTGTGGAGGCCTGGACTGAGAGCCAGGGACCAGTTCCTCCAGCAAAGACTCTCCTGCCCTTGGGCTGGGTAGTCTGCAGACAGCACGACTGGTGATGGTGCCAGAAGGTGCTTCCCCTTCCAGGGCCTGAGGGTCATTTGTTTGGGAGCCTCATGTGCTGAGTGAGAGAGTTAGTAGTTGATCTCAGGTTGTAAAGAGTTAATTGTTAACTCCAGTGTAAGCTGTTGATGGCTTTAGCTGTGCCCTCCTCCTGGGTTATTTGCATTTTAGATGGTACTCCTAGGAGACCAAAATTCCTTGAAGACCTTAAAAGAATGGGGTGTTAAAGAAGGTATAAAGGATATGTGTATGTGTGTGTGTGAGAGAGAGAGAGGGAGAAATGGTTTTGTTTAAAATTCCTCAAATCTTTAATCTGTCTCTGTGTATTGAAGGATGAGGATTTTATGAACCATCTGTGATGATCAGACCCTAAGGGTGGAATGTGCAGGAACTATCTGTAATATTTGACTTAGCTACAATAATTCTGCATACATTAAATGAAGCATCAGGTATCGAACCAGTGTGATCATCATTTGATGATTATTTGGGATTCTAGGGGTGGAAAATGATCAGAGAGATGGGGGCCAGGAGGTTATGTGATGCCTGGGGTCTCTTCAGGAGTAAGAGCTTGCCCCTGTAACCCAGATTTGGCCTTTGTTCTCCCGTCTCGAGTCCCTCGTCTTCACCGCAGGACCCCACTGCACTCATCACCAGAACACCAGTTTCTCTGGGCCGGTTCACTGCTCAGCCAGAGTCAGGAAGATAACAGGTGCTCAAGAGACTGTGGTTGAGGGTTGCTGTTCTGATGGCTGTCTTGCACAGGAAAGAGTTGAGACTCTGAGTTCACCCCACTGGAGAGGGGTCAGTGCTTCTGGGTCTGTAGGCTGAGAGCTCCCGGTTTGCCCTCTGCTGCTGAATGAGGGACCAGCCCAGGGCTTCATTACTCTCCAGCTCTGATCCGGGGGCCCTGCTGTTCTGGCTGCTGGGCTTGGAAGGTTTTCATGGTAGAATCTGGGAGACTGAAAATAAACCACTCACCTCAGATCCCAGCTCTTTCCACCCTTTCTCAGAAATGAAGAAAGTGAGCTTGTCATCTTGAAGGAAAGGACGGGCAGGCTGTACGTGTTGGCAATGATAACAGTCAAGCTTTCAACAAAGATTTGCACGTTGGATAACTTGTCTACCATTGTGAGCTTGATAGATTCCTAATACTTAAAGATTTTCTGATGGGATTGGCAGTGATGTTAACAAGTGTGACTTCTTTGACGCTGTATAATGAAATATGTCAACATTTAGAAGATCTCTGCAACTCTGAGAACTAATATTTTCGAGATGACCAATGAATGATGCTACAGACTCTTACACATGAAAGATCTATTGCAAGGGCAAGAGAGGATCAATGGATTTTTCAAAGGCTGCTTTCAGCTCTCCTTTGCCTGTGCTGTGCAGACACACCAGGCTCAGCCCCAGATCTGCTCAGACCCCACTTTAGAGGTCCACCCATGTCCAGAAGGAGGGATTTAACAGCTATTGTCATAAATACACCTCACAAAGCACATAGGATGTGCCCAACTGGGAGGTAAGAGAGAAGAAAGAAAATAGTTTGCAAAGACTATTAAAATGCACTTTCTCTTCCCAACTACATATCCTTATAGGCTTCAGCCAAGATCATATGTGGTAGGTGGACTGCAGAAGCAGATATGAGCATCTCACTGTCTTCCTTTAAGTCACACACTGAAAAGATGTAGAAAAGTGAAAAAACCCTTTGCTTCTCTCATCACTATATTTCTTGTTTTGGAAAACATAGTTATTTTTAGTAAAAATGTTATTTATGTTTACATATAATGCATTTATTATTATTTTTTTAATGAATGAAGAAATCTTTAGAAAGTCTTGTTTTCTAAAATGGTAAATACTGATGGATGTAACAGATATGAGCAAAAACTCTTGTGGCTCTAACATTTTTTTAAGAGTGTCCAGGGTACCCTTCTCCTGCTCAAAGAGTCCTTCGTGGCTCAGATGGTAAAGGATCAGCCTGCAATGCAGGAGATTGGGGTTCAATCCCTGGGGACAATCCCTGGGTTGGGAAGATCCCCTGGAGAAGGAAATGGCAACCTACTCCAGTATTCTTGCCTGGAAAATTCCATGGAGAGAGGAGCCTGGCGGGTACAGTCCATGGGATCACAAAGAGTTGGACACGATCGAGCAACTAACACTTTCACTTTTCTCCTGCTTAAAATTTGTTAACTGATTTAGAATACACAGAGATCTCCTACGAACCAACAAGAATAAGACAAGACTCCAACAGAAAAAATGGGCAAACAGATAATTTATAGAAACAGCCAATAGTCATGTGAAGAGTTGCTTGGGCTCCTTCTAAGAGAGATGCTAAAATAAAACGTGACATCTATTGTCGGTGAAGTATAGAAAATCGAATCACGACCAGCGTTGATGGGGCTTTATCGATGGAGGACAGCTGCTGGTAGGAGTGAGAAAAGTGCAGCTGTTCCAAAAAGCAATCTAGTAGTAGTAGTTACTCCAATTAAATAGGCATAGACAGGGAAGCCTGGTGTGCTGCAGTCCATGGAGTCGCAAAGAATTGGACACAACTTAGCGACTGAACAATGATAACAAGAAGTCCTTATTACCCAGCAGTCCTATGTTTGGGTGTATAAACAAAGGAAATTGTCACACAAGCCCCTTGACATGCGTGCAGGCTGTTTATCACAGCTGTTTGTGGCAGCAGGTGTCAGGAAGATGTCTGGGCACCCTCACTGTGAGTGTCCTGGGAGCATGTGAACGCACGCTACTGCTACCTGATGTTCGGATGCTGTAGATGCATCACAAGGAAATGAGAAAGGAGCAGAAGTAGTCCACAGCACAGCACCATTTATGTGAATTCAGAGGAGTCATAGGAAGCAGTTTGTGTTTCACAAGAGCACAGAAGAATGGAAGGATCTATGCTGTGACCTTTTCCTAAATAGGAAATGTCCCAAATTAGGTGATTTAAAACAACAGAAGAAATGTATTCTCTCACACTTCTGGCATCTAGAAGTTCAAATCAAAGCGTCAGTAGGGTTGGCTTCTCCTGGGGCTCCAGGGAAGAGTCTGTTCCATGACTCCCCTAGCTTCTGGAGGTCACTGGCAATTCTTGGTGGTCAGGTGCCCAGGCAGATACTTTGAGATCCCTCATCCAACAAACTAACTCTATAGGGGAGGGAACCATAGGGAGATGGTCTAAGGAAGGGAGGTGAAATGATCAGAGCTCTCTAAAGATGAGAGGACTGCCATGGACGGATAGGTGAAACAGTGGGTGCAAATAAAATAATAGCTCAGAGGCCACGAGGGAGGGCTATGTTAGGAGGGTCCCTATCATCAGATGAGATGCTGGACAAGGTGGCTTTTCTATCGACTCTGGGAGGCAGTGTCTGGTATTCTGCCGCCTCCATTCTGGACTGCCTACCCTTGTCTTCAGTCTTTGTGGGCTAGTTTTGGGTGGAGGAGGAGCTGAGATACTTTTGGAGGAGACACTGACTGCGACAGTCTGTACTGGGGATGAAGCTCTGGAGGGCGGGGAAAATGATTTACCTGGAGGAGGTGAGAGTAGCATCATCTACAGGGCATGACTGAACATGCTGGATAAATAAAACAGGCTAACTGCAAGTCATGAGAGCAAGGTGAGGCCTTCCCTAGGAAAAGGGCATAAAAGGTCAGAAGCTGCAAAGGGAGGGCCAGGAAGAAAAATGGCAGATAAATGGATAAAAAGCAAGGTTTTCGGCAATGGCGGGAGAGAGGGTAGGGACTTGAGGAGAGGAGGGGAAGACAGCACCTCGGAGCAAAAGTGGGGTCCTTGTGGGCTTGGGGGCCACTGTGGCTGCTCTGTTCTGGGGCCAGCATCACTGGTCAGCAGGATCACCCTTGGAGGTTGGAGGGTCCTGACCTAGCCCACCAGGAGCATGGGCCTGTTTGGATGGGCTCATGGCCCAGGAGGGTAGTGAAGAGTGCATGTGGGCTGAACCACTTCAGTTGTGTCCAACTCTTTGCAACTCTATGGACTGTAACATGCAAGGCTCCTGTATCCATGGGATTCTCCAGGCAAGAAAACGGGTGGGTTGTCATGCCCTCCTCCAAGGGAATCTTCCCCACCCAGGGGTTGAACCTGAGTCTCATATCTGCTGCATTGGCAGGCAGGTTCTAGTGCCACCTGGAAAACCCAGTGAAGAGCAACGCAGAGTATTTCTGGGTTATCTAAAGGTGAACTCTAGACCACAGGGGCCCAGGTATTTCAGTTGGAACTGCAGATAAGGAAGGTGGGCTGGACCCATTTCCCAGGGGGTGGATAAGAGCATATCTCAGTGTGGAGCTTTCTCACCTGGTGACGTGCCCCGCTGAGCATTTCCTGCACATTACCTCATTAGTCAGGCTTCCCTGGTGGCTCAGAGGTAGAAAATCCACCTGCAAGGCAGGAGACCCAGGTTCGATCCCTGGGTGGGGAAGATCCCTTGGAGAAGGGAATGGCTACCCACTCCAGTATTCTTGCCTGGAGAATTCCACAGACAGAAGAGCCTTGTTGGCTATAGACCATGGGATTGCTGCAGCACTGTGATATGACAACTATTTTCTGTTTAAATTTTACAGGTAATGAAACCAAGATTCCCGGAGGATGTAAAGGGTGGTCAGAGTTGTTTGCTAAACTCCAGGGGGTAGTGAAGGACAGGGAAGACTGGTGTGCTGCAGTACGCGGGATTGCACAGAGTTGGACGTGGCTTTGCGACAACAGTCAAGCGGGACATCAAATCTGAGCCAGTCTGGCCCTGAGGCTGGTACCTCGATTACTTTTTGGACAAGGTGTCATCAGGCCATAAGGTGTTCTTGCTGAAGAGATAGTTGAAAGTTTCTCTCCCAACCTGTTCTTTTTACAAAAGAGGAAACTGTGGCCTGCAGACGGAAACACAGGGCTTTTCTCAAAGTCTTACATGTAGATCCAGCATCGCAGCTGGTGTTTGAAGCTGGGAAATCCTCACCCTGGTCCACTGTCCTTTCCCTCTTTTGCTTGGGGGCTGAGGAGCCTGGCTGTTTGCCCTGATTCCATCGACAGCTGAGCAAACCTCAGGCTTTCTGTGTCCTCGGTGTAAATGGGAAATTTCCAACGTGGCCAACTCCTGGGCTCAGGTGGCATTTTGATTGGGGTTGATTACCTGCTGGGAGGAGAACTAGGGTATCACTTAAAAGATATTATTTATATTATTATTTTATTGAGGTATAGTTGAGATATGTTATATAAATTACAGGTGTATGATATAGTGATTCTCAATTTTTAAAGGTTATATTTCATTTATAGTTAATATAAAATATTGGCTATATTCCCTATGTTATATATCCTTGTAGGCTATTTTATACATAATAATTTGTACCTCTTAATCCTTGCCCCTATATTAACATTATTATTTTTTTAACTAACCTGATCTATTAGTAACCTGAGCCTCTTAGAACAATATTAAAAAAAAAAAGTGAAATGGCCTCAAATTTAAATTGCAGTTCTTCCTGTCATTTCCTGGTCAGCATGAGGAATATTGAGCTTTCTATCTAAGTGCTCATATAAGATATGAAATACCCGGATAGCAGGAGCAATTTGCTACTTAAATTGGAACCTTGCAAATCAATTATTAGGAACTAGAGCATGCATTTTCTCCCCAGCCCCAAACTGTATTCTTCCAAATGAAATTTGGCTGCTTAGCACATGTCATAAACTTGGAGTGAGCTCTGGCTTCCGTATCTTGGTGAAAAACAAAACCAACAAATTTCTTGTCTGAAAAGCTATAAATCTTCTAAAATATGTGATCCTATTTTCAAGACTTAAGGAGTTTGAAAGTGAAAGTGAAAGCCGCTCAGTTGTGTCCCACTCTTTGCGACCCCATGGACTATACCATCCAGGGAATTCCCTAGGCCAGAACACTGGAGTGGGTAGCCTTTCCCTTCTCCAGGCTTCTTTCCAACCCAGGAGTCTAATACAGGTATCCTGCATTGCAGGCAGATTCTTTACAATCTGAGCCACTGGGAAAGCCCAAGCATACTGGAGTGGGTAGCCTATCCCTTCTCCAGCAGATCTCCCCGACCCAGGAATTGAACCGGGGTCTCCTGCATTGCAGGCAGATTCTTTACCAACTGAGCTGTCAGGGAAGTCCTTAAGGAGTTTAAGAAAGCAAAATTTAACTCTGATTTAGTTCTTTACTGAATAACCTAAAGCAAAACCCAAATTTTTCTAGGTAATATTTTATTGCACCTCGTGATATTTAGTTTGGCAGATCTAGGTGGCGCTAGTGGTAAAGAAGCTGCCTGCCAATGCAGGAGACATAAGAAACCCAGGTTTGATCCCTGGGTTAGGAAGATCCCCTGGAGAAGGGCATGACAACCCACTCCAGTATTCTTGCCTGGAGAGTCCCATGGATTCTACGGGCTACAGTCCACAGGGTCGAAAAGAGCCAGACACGACTGAAGCGACTTAGCATGCACGCACATGGAGAAACCTTAATCAGCCTCTTCAGATAGCTAAAGAATTTTTTAAAATGGCCTGCTGACCTTGGCTTGGCCCTCAAAAACCCTCAGGTAGCTGGTGAGGAAACCTTGCAATTGTCATAGCTCTCATGTTAAACATACTTGGTGACTTGCTTGCCTTTGTAGTTAAGAAGTGGCTTTGGCTCGGGCTTGTATTTTCCTTCGCAATTGTGGAGGATTTGAGAAACCAAGGAACCCTGGAAGTCTATTTGAAATGAGCTCAACATTTTATGTAAGATGAGTTTTAACTGACCATAGAAATGAAAAGTTCTTACCAAAGACGGATATTGGAAAGACATACATCAGTGATTTTATTTCCTTATTACTGTTTGTATTGGAATTAACCTCTTCTAAATGAACACTCAGGGTGGAGAAGAAAACTTATGAGCCACTTCTGAGATTAACACCCCTAATATGGTACATCTAGACATAACTTGGTCTTTTCATCAATACTCTGCCAATATATATGTCTGCTCCCCTCCGGGGGTAAAATTGTTCAGGCTGGGAGAGTAATTTGATCTTGGAGTGACTTTAATCGATGTGCTCCTGTTAAACAAATATTTCCAATTTTTCCACAGGTTTGTTTGCTGTGTAAATTTCTTTTTGCTGCCAATATGCTGAGCTGGCACCGTTAATTTCTACAGGTGGGACAGATTGACTTCCCTGGGTAACTTCTCAGTGTGTTGGGGGCTGGAGAGATAGAATTTCATGAATCGTTCCAGCCAGCTGCTAAGCACCTGGGGCAAACGTCTGCAACGAGTCAGGGTGACCACCCCTTGAGGCCGAGTGCCCCCCACGTTGCTGAAGGAGTTCAGTTGTCTGAGGTTTACTTTGGACGCATTTTTAATCGTCGTGGTCGGCACAGACAGAAAAAAGGCTGAGCCAGGAACCGAATAACTGAGGGCCACAGATGTTCCAGCTGGGGGGAAGTTTCTGGAATGACCTCTCCTGGAGACTCTGTCCGGGGTGGTGGTGGAGATTATCTGAGGTCTATTCACCCAGTATCTTTAAGAAGTGGGATATTAAGATTCTATGTCCTGTGTTTCAACTTACAGAAACTGAGGGCATCAAAACCGCGGACGGTAAAGCACCGTTTTAATGCATTTCATCTGCTCTTCTTTCAGTCCTCAGTAGGTAGAGAAAAATTCCTTCTGCATGTGTCCTGATGTTGGTGCTGTAACGGGACACATGGAAATCCAGGCTGAAGTTCTGTGGAGGGAGCGGGGCATAGAAACGCAGGCACATCCTGCCTCCAGCCCCCACGGCCCACACCTGCACAGAGTCGCACCTGGCCTCAGAGACCAGCCCGATCCCACTAGTCTCAGCTTGGTCGGCTCTCTTCCTTTTCCTCGTAATCCTGCTGGTGACAGAGAGGTGACCTTTCACAGTCTGCAACGTTCTTCCTCCCAGTGGAAAATTCAAATTTTATCCATCTTCAAGGCTCAGCCCTAATGCTGGACTTAGGGAGCCCCAGGCTCTCATTTTGTATGTTTCTCTTGTATTTTGACATTGTTTGGCTGTATCAGGTCTTAGCTGCTGTGTGTGGGCCCTTCGTTGCCGTGTGCAGGCTTCTCTCTAGTTGTGGCATGTGGGCTTAGATCCCTGCAGCCTGTGGGGTCTTAGTTCCCCAGCTAGGAACTGAACCCACGTCCCCTGCGTCAGAAGGCAGATTTCTTAACCACTGGACCACCAGGGATGTCTTTTGGATGTCTCTTGTGGTAGTGGACATTGGCTGCCTTGTCCCATTGTCTTTGCTAGCCATTGTGAAGACAAGGACTCTCTTGGGGTTGAGCTCCAAGCTCCAAGCTTGCCAAGCTCCTAGCCCAGTGTCAGGTATGTGGAGGGAAAGCCCCCAACCTGAGGCTCTGGGTGACCCCTCCATCGGGGCGGCTCAGCTGCTGGTCTGTGTACTTCTGTCAAAACCTACGACAAGGAATATACCTCCTGTAGGTTGGTGGCTGGTTGGCACCTGACTATGGAAGTCAACTTTTATAGAAAATACTTCAGCCTGAAAAACATAATAACTGCCGTATTTCTTGGTCTTTGACAAAGGCAGTGGTCTGGGGTGAACATTTTTCACATGTGACAATGATGATAGCAACCTGCTCTGTCTCCTCTATATGTCAAATATAGTGGTCAGGGTTTTTAAGAATGTTCTCTCACAGATCTGTGGGGTAAGTTCTAAGAGGCACACTGGTGATGGGTGATTGGGTTTAGAGAGATGAACTCAGTTTCCAAAACTAGACCTAGAACTGGTGAAGCCAGGGCCGCCTGACTTCAAAGTCCTTGCTCGCTCCTGAGTTTCAGTCCTAAATCACTTCAGTACAATTTGAATTCTAAGTGAGGTAGAAGCTTGAAATAAAGATCAAAGTTCCCTCGATGATCTGTTTTTCATGATGTGAGAGATTTGGGTTAGAGGATTACGTACAGATCTGAATTCATTCTAACCTATTTTCCTGGTCACCTCTTTAACCCTGACCTACAAAGAATTAACCCCCCCCCCCCGCCAAGGCCAGTTGAGTCTAGGTACACTCCAAATGATCATTTCTGTTGTACATACCATTAAATATTTAGGGTTTAGTTTTCATGGTAGGAAAACAACATTTTTCCTAAGCTTATGTTTTCCCTATTGGAAGTTCTTGGTTTTGTTGTAACAGTTGACTAAATCATGTCCAATCTGTGGGACACAACAGTGGACTAGAGTGTTTTGTACCCTAAATTCAGAAAAAAAAAACACATGATTTCCAAACTGCCAAAGCAAGTGCTTAAACTTGTGTATATGAGTAAGTGGTTGGTATAAATTAATGGATGTTTCTGACACATAGCGATGCCAGTTATGTGGTAAAGACACGATAACAACTTCAGAGGGACCGCATGTTGATGGGAGTATATGACTGAGATGAGACCAAGAAACATCAAACAGCAACCGCATGCATGCATCCTGGCAGAGACTGCAGTAAACACCCAAGAGCTTAGTATTTACCGGTAGTTAATAAAGAGCTCTTGATTAGCAAAGTAGGACACCTTATCAGAAAGGGCGTGGCTCTTGAAACGCCCGTCTTCCGCCCCCACCCTGCTTCCAGCTGGAAGCAAGATTTCAGGGTAAGAGGCAATCTGAGAACATGCTATTCTCCCCTCCCTTCTTCCCACAGGAGAATAAAATAGGGAGCTGTACTATGGCATCCACATTCAGGAAACTTTGAGGAATTTCAGCTGGATTGCTATTTCTGGATTCAGGAGGAGTTTGTGATTCCCCTTGTGTAAAGGAGGAGCTTGCTTGAATGGGCAGGAGGAGGTGAGAAATCACAATAAAAGTCCATTAGTACGAGCCTGAGATCCCATGTCTGCAGTTCCAAAACGTGAACACATTTGAAGATGCTTAGTTGTTTTCAAAATTGGCAGCAAAATGGATTTGGCCTCGCAGACTCTGCTCCTACCTGAACTGAAATGTATAATAGTCATGACATTGGGAATACACGAGAAAAATTCCCACAGGTGAAATGGTGAAAATGAATAGAGTTGCTGCTTTGGCCAACATGCGCTTATCTGTGAGTAAGAGATCGTGGCAGTTGACCCGAGTAGAGGCTGTTCAGAAACTCATGCTTCCTGAGAGGGGGGACACAGGACATAGTAAGAGATGGCATCTAACGTGGTACTAGCTCTTCACCTGAGCACTTGCTTCCAATTGACATTCAGCTCCAACCTGATCACAGGAACCTCTGGATGGCATGGATGGTTTCTGCATGCAGAGCTGAAGGTGTTAGCCTAGTTTGCAATGTGGGTTTGAAGTTATTCTGAATGATTCTTTAGGAAAAATTCCAGAGTTTGTGAAACCATCCCCAAATTGTATTGGCATTGTATCTATTAAACAGATACAACTTTTTCCGTGTTAATCTTACCTCAATAAAAGTTAAAAAAATTCCAGAGTATTTATGATCTGTATCACACTACTTCACCATCCTGCCTGCTCTAAGGTACATTAACTCTGAAGAAAGCTCTAACATGTTTATATGATTTGTCCCCTTTATCTCATTTACTGGGATTCTTATGTTTTGCAGCAGAATATGTGTTTGATTCCAAGATGTTGCCTGAAACCTACCTGGTTGTTGTGTGATGCAAGGCGGGTGCTCTGCCCAGAACCCTGGTGTCTATTTTTAGAATTTCATTTGCATGTGCTTTTACTTTGCAGGGACCACACCTGAGACCTGAGGCTCTTTCTGGAGAACTGCCCTCGGGCTACAGGAGGACACTTTGTTCCTTCACATTGGCAAGAACTCAAAGCCCATCTGAGAATTTATGCCTCATCTTTCCTCTCCCTTACGCTTAACCAAGGGACTGTCCGGATGCTCCAGTTGCCTCAGTCATGGGTGGCATGTTTTGGTGTAACTTATACTCCACCCTTGCCCTGCAAGATTCTTTCCTGTTATGATAACCCTCCTTCTCTTGCTTCTACCTTTTTAAAATCTGAATTCTGGAAAACAACTGGTCACAAGGGATTCAGAAAAGGACTGAAGATCTGGGTCCCCTTCTATGGAGGGGCCAGGGAAGGCAGAGAGTATAGGCCACTGACCCTTCAAAAGACTCACCTTGATCTCACCTTCATTTCTTGGAAATGTACCAGGTACTATAGGCCGCGTGGCCCAGGAGCTACAAAGAGTATGTGTTTCTAATTAGTGACGATGGCTATGCAGTGAATGGCTGATGACTGCTGAGGGCAACCTTTCCAGTTAATGAGTATTGGATGCTCTAGCCTGAGCAATTCCTGGGTGCTGCCCCAAATATAGACAAGATTTTCTGTAGCACATTAGTGGAGCTCCGTGCTCATAGCTATTGGCTCTAGAAACTCCCTGCTGTCCACCTGCCCTGCTTTCATAAGATCAAAGTTACATCATACGTTATTGAGAATATCCCCTCTTCCCTTTTAATTTGGGCCAGCATGATACAACTAGAGAGCTTTATGTTCTCTGCCAGAACTCATCTCCAAAGTCAATGCTGGACAAGCAAAGACCTTCCTGTATAAAGAGGAGAAAAAGGAAAAAAGGATTGACCACATTAAAAAAAATTGCGTAGAGGATGGTGAAACTGAAGAATTACAATAAATGAATACCTATACTATTGTCATTAAAATGTGCGAAAAAGAACTCCAGAAAACATGAACTTGGTATGTATTAAGATGAAAGACAGAAATTACCTTTATGGTGGTTGATTATAATGAATAAGGACCAGATGAGACCAGGAATCCTGCAAGGAGATGAAAAACTTGATTGTTGAATTAGGAATGGCAGAGAGGAAATAAATGGTGGATTGGAAACTAGAAACTGAATCAATAAAAATACTGGCCTGAGAAATTCTCCCAAAAGTCAGCCTAAGAGTGCTTGGAGCACTTAGATGAGAGAATAGATACGGAACACTTGGGCTTCCCTGGTGGCTCAGCTGGTAAAGAATCTGCCTGCAATGCAGGACACCTGGGTTCGATTCCTGGGTTGGGAAGATCCCCCGGAGAAGGGAAAGGCTACTCATTCCAGTATTCTGGCCTGGAGAATTCCATTGACTGTATAGTCCATGGAATCACACAGAGTTGGACACGACTGAGCAACTTTCACTTTCAAGGAACACTTATTGAGAAGATGCAATTTACATAAAACAAAAATCCCCCAGAGGAAACAGTAGAGCAAAAACAGTGATCAAATAAATAGAAGACATCTTGCTTGAGCTGAAGAAACATATTTAGGTCTTTCCTGCATAACTGATAAAGTGAATAATAAGCGTCTAGACCGAAATGGCAACCCACTCCAGTGCTCTTGCCTGGAGAATCCCAGGGGTGGGGGAGCCTGGTGGGCTGCTGTCTCTGGGGTCGCACAGAGGCAGACACAACTGAAGCGACTTAGCAGCAGACCTATGCTGGTAATATTTTGAATATAAAGAATAAAAATATTCAAAAATCAAAGAACGTGCCAGATCTGAATAAATCAAATACACCATTTTCTGAGTCAATAGCACTGAAAGACAGCTGAAAAGCGTCAGCAGAGTTTTCAGGGGAAAGACTGGGACACAAGATGACAGAGCTCTTCCTATGTACATTATGACTTTAGTGAAAGTGAAAGTCACTCGGTCGTGTCCGACTCTTTGTGACCACATGGACTATACAGTCCATGGAATTCTCTAGACCAGAATAATGGATTGGGTCTTCTCTTTTCCAGAAGAGAAGTTGTTCTCTTCTCCAGGGGATCTTCCCAACCCAAGGATCAAACCTGGGTTTGATCTCCCACATTGCAGATGGATTCTTTACTAGCTTCCCACAGGAAGCCCTGTGGCCTGCTGCATTGGAAACACAGAGTCTTAGCCACCGGCCCACCAGGGAAGTCCCTGACTTTGATGGGCCCTGGGCAAAAAGTCCACATACTGCATAGGAAGAGATCCTGGCAAACAATATTATCTGACAAGGGGTCAATATCCCAAATAGACAAAGAACTCTCACAACTCAACATCAAAAACTCAAAAAGCAACATCAAAAACTTAAAAATGGTCAGAAGATCTGAACAGACATTTCCCTTAAGAAGACATACAAACGGCTAACAAGTACACGAAGATGCTCAACATCGCTAATTTATCAAAGAAATGCAAGCCGAAACCATGGTGTAATATCACCATGTCACCTGTCAGAATGACTAATATCAAAGAGACAGCAAATTACAAAGTGTGGTTGAGGATGTGGAGAAAGAGGAACACTTGTGAACTGTTGGTGGGAATATAAATTGGTGCAACCGCTTAGTATGGAGATTCCTCAAAAAATTAAAAGATAGAACTACTATATGACCCAAGAATTTCATTTTTGAGTATTTACCTGAAGAAAACAAAGTACTTAGAAAAGATGTATAAGCCTTTATGCTCATTGCAGCGTTATTTACAATAGCCAGAATATGGAAGCAACCTAAGTGTCCATCCATAGATGAATGGATTAAAGAATTTACACGTGCTGTGGAATATAACTCAGCCATAAAAAGGATGAAAATGTTCCATTTGCAACAACTTGGATGAACCAAGACAGTATTGTGCTGTGCTGTGCTTAGTCAGTCCTGTCTGACTCTTCTTGACCCCATGGACTGCAACCCAGCGGGCTCCTTTGGCCATGGGGATTCTCCAGGCAAGAATACTGGAGTTGCCATGACTTCCTCCAGGGGATCTTCCCAACCCAGGGATCGAACCCAGGTCTCCCGCATTGCAGATGGATTCTTTACCATCTGAGCCACCAGGGAAGCCCAAGAACGCTGGAGTAAGTAACCTATCCCTTCTCTAGGGGATCTTCTGGACCCAAGAATTGAACAGGGATCTCCTGCATTGCAGGCGGATTCTTTACCAGCTGAGCTACCAGGGAAACCCAGACAATATTATGATGTGTAAAGTAAGTCAAAGACAAATACTGTGTGGTTTCATTTATATATGGGATCTAAAAAGCAAAACAAACGAACCAGCATAACAGAACAGAAGGACATTGGAAGGACTGATGCTGAAGCTGACGCTCCAACACTTTGGCCACTCGATGAGAAAAACTGACTCATTGGAAAAGATTCTGATTCTGGGAAGGATTGAAGGCAGGAGGAGAAAGGGAGGACAGGATGAGATGGTCGGCATCACATGAATCTGAGCAAGCTCCGGGAGTTGGTGAGGGACAGGGAATCTACAGGGTCATGAAGAGTCGGACACAACTGAGTGACTGAACTGAACTAAACTAAACAGAAACAGAGTTATAGATACAGAGAACAAACAGGAACTCTGTTCTTCCTGTTGCCAGAGAGGACTCGAGTGGGGGATGAGTGAAACAGGTGAGGAAGATTAAGAGGTATAAGCTTCCAGTAGCAAAATAAATGAGTCACAGATATGAAATGTACAGTGTGGGGAATGTTGTCAATAGTTACGTTATATGGTGTGGTGTAATATTGGATGGAGACATATCATAACTAGATTATTGTGGTGATCAGTTTAAAATGGATAAAAACATCAAATCACTATGCTATGTAATATGAACTAACAGTATTATCACTCAACTATATATTAAAAACAAACAAATGAACAAACAAACTCATAGAGAAAGAGATTGAATTTGTGATTACCAGAGGTAGTTGGTTAGGGGAAGGGGAATTGAATGAAGGTAGTCAAAATGTACAGACTTTCAGTTATAAGATAAATAAGTACTAGGGGTGTAATATACAGCCTGATAAATATAATTAACACTGCTCTGATATATATGACTGAGAAGAAAAAAATATATATAAGATATTTAAATAAATGAGTTAATAAGGCTGATTTAATAAATCAAATTTTATGTTCTATAGATACATATTTTTGTGAACTATCAAAAAGTTTTTAAAGCTTATATAATCCTAAGCAATAGATAAAGTTTTAACATGTTAAAACTTTTCAGTGATTCCACTGACAAAATTATAGAAGTTTTATAAGTAGTCATTGAAAAAGGTGGAGTAGGAAGTTCTAAGAATTCCTCCTTCTACTGGGGCTAGTGGACCTGATTTGTCAGAATCAGCTTTTCCAGAACTTTAGAAGTTAGGTAAAACTTACATCAGGGAAGTGCTTCATGAAGCAAGAAACTGCTAGATTTTGGCAAGAGCAATGTGGCGTTTTACTTACGCATCTAAAATCCCCCATTATCCAGCTGAACTAAAGCCCTAAAGCCTATACCAACCTACATTCCTGGTGTAGCTTGCTGGTACCAAAATGGGGAATATGGATATTGTTCTCACAGAATTGTAGCTGTGGCTTTTGTCCTTTCTGGGGACAATCTGAGGAATAAGATTAATGTCTTTGCTTGGTTTCATCCTGTTGGAACTCTCTCAGTACTAGAGTGACCTCCTGGATAGTGGTTGTCAAGAGCATTTAATGGAACATACTACCTATTATCTGAAACCCATCTGGAGCTAGGGACAATGGGTGGATGAGTAGCAGACACACTTTAAAGCCTAGGAAGGAAGAGGCTGAAAAGTAGGCCAAGTAAAGGCTTTGTAAGCTCCTGGGCATACTTGGGAAACCAGAAGCCAATGTACATGTCCAGGGATTGATGTGTGCTCAGAAAGGACCCAAGAAGACCACTAAGCTCACACGTCTGACTGATTTTTAAGCTCTTTGTAGCTGGAAGAAGAGGTTCCTGTAGCAGAAAACGAAAATTCACTAGAAAGTTTCCACAATGGATTTGAGGAAGTATAAGAAAGAATCAACAAGCTTGAATATAAGTCAATTAAAATCAACCAATCTGAGGAGCAGAAAGAAAAAAGAGTAAAGAAAAATGAATGAAGTCTAAGAGACCTGTGGTATACCATTAGACACTGGCGTATGTACTAGGGCAACCCTAGAGGGAGAGGAGAGAAGGAAGCAGAGGGAATGTTTGAAAAAACTAATGGTCCCAAACTCAAATTTGATAAAAAGTACAAATCTACAGATTCAGGAAGCTCAGTGAACACCAAGCAGTATAAACCCAGAAGTTCAAGGGCACACAACGTATAAAGATGTGATTTGTGACACCAACAACGTAATGGAATGGGGGCAGATATTGTGTATGTTATTGGTGCTAAAATGTATCAATTTAAAGCTGCTAAGTCACTTCAGTCGTGTCCACCTCTGTGCGACCCCATAGATGGCAGCCTACCAGGCTCCCCCGTCCCTGGGATTCTCCAGGCAAGAACACTGGAGTGGGTTGCCATTTCCTTCTCCAATGCATGAAAGTGAAAAGTGAAAGGGAAGTCGCTCAGTCGTGTCCGACTCTTCACAACCCCATGGACTGCAGCCCACCAGGCTCCTCCATCCATGGGATTTTCCAGGCAAGAACACTGGAGTGGGTTGCCATTGCCTTCTCCTGATCAATTTAGAGTGCTATAAATTTGGAATGCTAACTGCAATTCTCAGGGTAAGTCATAAGAAAATAACTTTGAAATGTGCAGAAAGAGAAATGAGGAGTGAATGAAGATCAATTAGACACAAAAGAAAATAGTAACAGAGGAACTGAGGGAAAAAAAAAGATACCATGTTGGGAAAGCAAATAGTAAAAGGACAGAAGCAAATCTTTTCTTGTCAGCAATTACTTTAAACGTAAATGGATTAAGCTCACCAATTAAAATGCTGATAATGGAAGGATGATCCAACTGTATGCTCCCTATAATAGATTCATTTTAGATCCAAAGGCATAAATAGGTTAAAAGTGAAAGAATGAAAAAAAAAATATATATTCCATGCAAATAGCAACCAAAAGAGGTGGTTATACTGTCAGACAAAGCAGATTTTAAGTTAAAAACTGTTATAACAGAAAAGGAAGGACATTATATATCGATAAAAAGTGAAGTGAAAGTGAAAGTCATTCAGTCGTGTCCAACTCTTTGTGACCCCATGGACTGGGAATTCTCCAGACCGCAATACTGTAGTGGGTAGCCGTTCCCTTCTCCAGGGGATCTTCCCAACCCAGGGATCGAACCCAGGTCTCCTGCATTGCAGGCAGATGCTGTACCAGCTGAGCCACCAGGGAAGCCCACTGATAAAAGGATTAGTTCATTAAGAAGCAATAACAATTATAAACCTGTATGTATCCCCAAATGGAGCCTATGTATATAAATCAACAATTGACAGAATTGAAGAGACAAATAGGCCATTCTACAGTAATAGATGGGAGCTTAAATACTGTATTTTCAATAATGTATGGAACATACAGACAAAAGATCATTAAGAAAATAGAATTGAACAATACTACAGATAGACTAGACCCAGCAGACATAGACATACACTCTACCAGACAACAGCGTAATTCACCAGAATAGACCACATGTTAGGCCACAGCACCTCTCAATAAATGAAAAAACTCTGAAACTGTACAAAGTATCTTCACTAACCACGATGAATGGAAACTAGGAACTAGCTAAGATAAGAAAACTAGAACATTAAAAAATTTGTGGAAATCATACAACACATATCAAAAAAAGTGACTCAAAGGGGAAATCACAAAGGAAATCAGAAGGTACTTTTGAGATGAATGAAAATAAACACACAACATAAAAATATGTGTTTTTTATTGTGTGAAACCATAAAACATTTCTCCTGTGACTCTGAAATGTAACCTGAAAATTGCTGAAGTAGAAAATGTTACCTGGCAAGTTTTATCAGGAAAAAGAGAGAACATATTTCATGCAGAAATGGGCATGATATGGGACAGAAATGGCAGGGACCTAACAGAAGCAGAAGATATTAGGAAGAGGTGGCAAGAATACACAGAAGAACCCTACGGAAAAGATCTTCATGACACAGATAATCATGATGGTGTGATCACTCACCTAGAGCCAGACATCCTGGAATGTGAAGTCAAGTGGGCCTTAGAAAGCATCACTACGAATAAAATTAGTGGAGGTGATGGAATTCCAGTGGAGCTATTTCAAATCCTGAAAGATGATGCTGTGAAAGTGCTGCACTCAATATGCCAGCAAATTTGGAAAACTCAGCAGTGGCCACAGGACTGGAAAAGGTCAGTTTGCATTCCAATTCCAAAGAAAGGCAATGCCAAAGAATGCTCAAACTACCGCACAATTGCACTCATCTCACACCTTAGCAAAGTAATGCTCAAAATTCTCCAAACCAGGCTTCAACAGTACATGAACCGTGAACTTCCAGATGTTCAAGCTGGTTTTAGAAAAGGCAGAGGAACCAGAGATCAAATTGCCAACATCCACTGGATCATCGAAAAAGCAAGAGTTCCAGAAAAAGTGGAAGAGGAGAGTGAAAAAGTTGGCTTAAAGCTCAACATTCAGAAAACTAAGCTATGGCATCTTGTCCCATCACTTCATGGCAAATAGATGGGGAAACAATGGAAACAGTGACAGACTTTATTTTTTGGGGCTCCAAAATCACTGCAGATGGTGACTGCAGCCATGAAATTAAAAGACACTTGCTTCTTAGAAGAAAAGCTACGACCAACTTAGACAGCATGTTAAAAAGCAGAGAAATTACTTTGCTGACAAAGGTCTGTCTAATCAAAGTTATGGTTTCTCCAGTAGTCACGTACAGATGTGAGAGGTGGACCATAAGAAAGCTGAGTGCCAAAGAATTGATGCTTTTGAACTGTGGTGTTGGAGAAGACTCTTGATAGTCCCTTGGACTGCAAGGAGATCCAATCAGTCCATCCTAAAGGAAATCAGTCCTGAATATTCATTGGAAGTAGTGATGCTGATGCTGAAACTCAAATACTTTGGCCACTTGATGCAAAGAACTGCCTCCCATTGGAAAAGACCCTGAGCTGGGAAAGATTGAAGGCGGGAGGAGAAGGGGACGACAGAGGATAAGATGGTTGGATGGTGTCACTCACTCAATGGATATGAGTTTGAGTAAGCTTTGGGAATTGGTGATGGACTACAGGGAAGCTGTAGTCCATGAGGTCTCAGAGAGTCGGACACAACTATGCGACTGAACAAACTTACATAGGAACGAGAAAGAAAATGTTGGCCAGATAGAAAAAAGACTTTAAAATGGCTATAAAAATCATGCACAATTTTGGTAATATTTTTGAAATCACAAATATGATTTTGAAAAAAATACACATGACTCAAACGATCTCTAGGAACTGAAGAAATATAAGAAGTATCTAAGGTAAAATTTATAAGTTTATCAAGGTATTAAAAATCTCTAAGACTAGATAGATTAATGAATGAATTGTCATAAATTTCAAAAACCATGATTCTTCTGTTAGCTTTTCTTGGCTTTGAAAAATCAGACAAAACGGGAGAAAAATTAATATAGAAAAAATACTGCTTAAGACAAAAATCTTAAAATATCAACATTTCAATATTTTGAAATTGAGAAAAATTGATTTATACCAGGAAATTCACGACCATTTAGTTTTCATTGCACTGAAGCAAACAAACAAAAAAAAGATCATTTCAGTAGATACCAAAATTATTTGACAAGCCTGTCCATCTCTAATAAATTTTAGAAAATTGGGAATGGGTACTTACATGATAAAGAGTGTTCTTATGAAATATCCTGTATTGAGACTTCACAGTGCAGCCTTAGTGCTATTCCCATTAAAATCAATTAACATAGGAAATTGTTTAGAGCTAGGGATACGAAACAATCAACAATCATCTCGTTCTCCTTTTTCTTTATCAGGGGAATGGGGATGTGGGTGGAAAACAATAGTTTTCTAAGAGGAGAATTCAAGGGCAGGAGAAAGGGCTTCCCTGGTGGCTCAGTGGTAAAGAACTCATCTGCAATATTGAAGACCAGAGTTTGATCCCTGGGTCGGGAGGATCCCCTGGAGAAAGAAATGGCAACCCACTCCAGTATTCTTGCCTGAGAGATTCCATAGACAGAAGAGCCTGGCAAGTTACATTCCATGGGGTTGTAAAGGAGTTCGACACGACTTAGTGACTAAAGGAGAAACAGGGTAGGAAGAAAGGGATTCTAGAGGTATTGGGAAGCCTTTTCCTGTCTTTACTTCTTTACGACTCTCACTAAAGCTAGAACACCTGGTACTACAGCCCAACTAAATGTCCTTGAATTTCCCATTTGTGCCTGACTTCAGACCTGCCTGAAGATTTGTATGGCATAAGACAAGGGTGCAAATGAAGGTCCACGTACTTTTTGACAAAATGTAATTTATAGACCAAACTGAAAAAAGAAAGTGAATGCTCAGTTCTATCTGACTTTTTGCAACCTCATGGAATGTAGCCCACCAGGCTCCTCTATCTATGGAATTCTCCAGGCAAGAATATTGGAGTGGGTTGCCATTTCCTTCTCCGGGGGATCTTCCTGACCCAGGGATTGAACCTTGGTGTCTTGCATTGCAGGCAGTTTCTTTACTGTCTTAGCCACAGGGGAAGCCCATAAACCAAACTAGCAAATTATTAATACTCTATTCCTACTTTAGCAAATATACCTTCATGATGGTCTGGAAGGCCAGGTTCAGACTTCAGAGTTCTCATACTCTTTGTATTGCAGAACATGGTAGCACCGGGAAAAATGGTCACTGGCCTGACTATCCATTTTCTTCTCATCCCAATTTTCATCCTATGCTACAAGGACCCCAAGTGTCCACATGTAGATGACCCAGCCCACACCCCCAAGTGTTACTGATCCTGTCTTCTCTGATAACTGTGAGTACCCCTTTGGTCTAAGCATGGTCACACTGGTGATGTGGTCTATACTTAGGACAACAGAGTTGGGAAAGATGCTCACGGTGCCCATGGATGTGGGCTTGGGGCTCTTTGGGCAGCAAAGTTGGGTTCCCAGGTACCCAGAGTGTGGTACAAAAGTGGAACTGGGGGCTCAGGCTCCAGGTTGCAAGCTGCTTTGACCATATAGACTCCTGCCTCTGGGCTTCCTCCATCCATGCCCTTCCACAGGATGATGGGTTTGTGTCCTGTATCCGTTTCTGCCATCAGCAAAGCATCTAAGTTCTAAGAGTCACTTATTTGTGGGAGGATTAATAGCTGTCTTACCTTTCAGAGTTGCTGTGATGATCAGTTACTTGTTCTGTATGACAATACCTTTCAAATGCTCTGGCTCTATACAGTCGGATGAGGTTGCTAACCTTTATTAGCGTTTCGCTGGCTGTTGCACCAAGGAATAGTTTGTGGAAGGATTTGCTCGTGCCCTGATATTCTCTCAAAAGGTAAGATACATTTCCTAGCTCCCTATGCTCTTCTACAGATCTATTTCTCAAACACTAAAAAAAAAAAGCTACTAAAAACCATTGCTTTTCAGTGTCTTCCAAGCTGTTTAAAGGAATAAGTTTAATCCAAAGGTTACCTATCCGCTGTGTGTGGATAGGTTTCTAATTGCTAGGCTGCCGATGGGGTCCTTCCTGGTTGAGATCTGGCCTCAAGCTCAGAAGGAATTGTGGTTAACTCAGGGTTTGGTAGGGTCATCCAAAAGGATTAGTGGCAAATAAATGAACTCACCCTCTAGATGGATTACATATGTTTATTAATGGTTGATGAAATCAGACTACATACAATACTGGTGTCGGTGCAGCATGGATATAGTAAAACTGATGATTCTTGCTCAGAAGGTTAATAATGGAACCACGTGTGTCCAAGGAAACATCTCATGATGCGTTTCCTTTCCTTTTGTCATTTTGTTCAGTGTCTTTTTAAAACTGAGGTTATAGTTACATCCAGCAAAATATGGTTTGATGAGTTTTGCCAAACCCATGTAACCAATCCAGCTATAGAACATTCCCATTACAACAGACAAGGATTTCTCAACCTCTGCACTACTGACATGGGGGTGCTGGGCCATCCTTTCTTGTGGGTAGCTGTCCTGTGCATTGTAGGAGAGTTAACAGCTTCCATACTGTCATGGAAGATGCTAGAACACGACAATCAAAGTAAAATGCTTCCGAACGTTCCTGAATGTTCTCTCCGGGACAGAACCACCCCCTGTTGCAAGCACTGCCACACAATGTTCCTTTCTGGTCTTTTCCAGTCAACTCCCCTCCCGCCCAGAGCTAACTGCTTCCTTATTTCTATCTCTATAGCTTAGTTGTGCCTGTCCTTGAACTTCACATAAATGAAAGCACATGGTATCTACTCATCTTTCGCTCAACACTGTGTTCATGAGATTCACCTTGGCCATTGTTCCATTAGATCAGTACCCCATTGGGTGCTGTCCCTTCTGCTGTTGATGGACATTCGGGGTGTTTCCAGTGTTTGGCTGTTCTGAATAATGCAGCTGTGAATATTCTTGTATAAGTTCTTTGTGTAAACCTGTGCTTTCATTTCTCTAGGGTAAATACCCAAGTCATAGGGTAAGTGAATGTTTAACTCCATGAGAAACGACCAAACTGTTTACCAAAATGGTTATATCATTTTACACTCCCGCCAGCAATGCACTGAGAATTATAGTTGCTCCATATCCTCCCCAAGACTTGGTCTCATCTGTCTTTTTAATGCTAGCCATTCTTGTGGGTGTCATCATTGTGGTTCTAATTTGCATTTTCCTAATGAGTTATGATTCTGAGCATCTTCTGATGTGTTTCAAACACGCATCTCTCACAAAGGACTGGGGGACTCAGAGTCAAATTACTCTTAGAAATAAATAATAAGTGGACAAATCACCCAATTAAAATGAGCAAGGAACTTGAACAGACACTTCACAAAAGAATAGGGATATCATCATACCTTCCTTTTGTATCTTTATCCAACTTGTGCTTGTCGCGTCTGCACTGGACGTTACTCTTTGTGTAACAACAGTGTTTGGCCCATGCCAAGCACGTTTCTAAGCCCTTGACAATGTTAACCCATTTATTTCTCAGTATTAACCTATTTCATCCTCAAAGCAACTCTTTAAGTTATAATTATCCCCATTTTACAGAGAAGGAAAATTGAGACAGTGAGGCTAGGTTACTTGGAAAAAATGAGAGCTACTCACCAGGCGATCTAGAGGCAAGCCCAGGCAACCTGGCTTCAAAGCTCTTAACCACTGTCTGTGCTTCTTGGTACAAAGTGAATGCTACAAGGGATCTTAATCTCTCTGCTGCAATTTTTCACAATAATTTTTCAAAATGTTGTAAGTCCAGGGGAACTGCTGATTGTTGTTATGTGAATTTTCATCGTGGTGGTACCTTGAGAACCTCCAGTGAGGAAGAGTCACTTTTCAAGTCCCTTTTCTGATTGTGTTGTGTTGTGTTCTGTGGCACTGAAAAAAGCTTTACAGTCTTGTTTTAGGAAACAAAGGGGGGCAAAAAGTGGAGATCATCTGAGGGCTGCCTGGAAAATATTTGTCTACTCTTTATAATGTTTTCTCCATAGCATTTCCCAATACCCCTATAAACCCCTTTCCCCTCCTCCTTCCACTGTGTTAGCAGTAGAGATTGAGGTTAAAAGCTGTCTTGGTGCAGCAAAATTCTGGCTTGCCTAGGCTTTCTGCCTTACTCTTGGTTTCATACCTATTGCATGGGTGACCCAAGTACCATTTTACTTGGAACTACTGCAACTTGCCTAATTAACAGAAAAAAGATGTCATGAGTACAACTCGTCAATATTCTTTACAATTTGTCTCGTTTTAATACAGCACAATTAAAAACTGCGCTTAGGAAAGACTATTATAAATACACAGACTTCTATGTTTGTCTATAATCACAGCTAGCATTCATAAAATGTGCAGGGAAATTTACTCATCCAGCTAATCCAACAAACATTTATTGAGTACTTGTTAGGTGCCAGGTGCTACGGGGAGAAATGAGTGGAGTATAATTTGGCTCCTGGCAGAAACATGTGGTCAGATATATTAATTGCCAATTACCATTGCATTTCAAAAGTTCTTTAAGGATAAGGGAGGTGGAAAGGAGAGCTTCCTGGTGGGCGTGGTGGCAGATATCACTAGCTAGCCCACTCTGTGCCAGTTAGAGGAGACGGACGTTGAGGGGCTGGTGGAGGGACTTAGGCTGATGGCAAGTGGGCAGGCATGAGGTGGCACTACAGGTCCAGGGAAGAACGCAAAGGCCAGGAGCGAGGTGCCCGGTTTGTTTTTCCGCATGTTGAGAGCTAGTGGGATCCAGGACTAGGGCTGACTGCATGGAGGGCCCTCAGAGTCTCTGGGCAAAGAAAGGTTCCATGGCAGACATACACAGATCACTCCTACTGATTCTAGATGGTGGGTGGTGAGAAGTAAAAGTAGGTCTTGCAAATCCCTCCAGGATCACCATTTCCTGAGGCCCACCTGTGAATATTACAAACGGTTGAAAACTTCAAGGGTTTATAAAATTTAAAAAATTAATATTAGATATCAATGTGGTATTAAATCAAATTAACTAAAACATTGGGCTTCTCTGTGGCTCAGATGGTAAAGAGTCTGCCTGCAATACAGGAGGCCCAGTTTTTAATCCCTGGGTTGGGAAGATGCCCTGGAGAGGAGAATGGCAACCCACTCCAGTATTCTTGCCTGGAGAATCCATCCCATGGACAGAGGAGCCTGGTGGGCTATAGTACATGGGGTTGCAAAAAAAATAAGACATTAAAATATTAAATTGGAATTCCAACTACAATACTTAACAACAGAGACCCTCTTCAAATAGGCATATTCTTTGGTAATCAAGAAAAAAACTGGACAGATTTTTTAGTCTCCCTCTTCTGATACAATCTCTGGCTTAATTTTTGGTTTTCCTTTGACTATTTTGGGCAAAGTGTTGACATCTAAGATTTTTCAAAAAATAGATACTGCCTTGCTGGTGGATATGGTCTCAAGAGTTGGTTTTGTGTGCAGGACAGCTTCCCAAAGTGCCTAGACCTCCCAGGAGCACCGCGCCCCCCCCCCCCCCCACTTTTTTTAAAAACTGAAACTCATGTCTTTATTAAAAATGGCAAAATGGTGAAGGGGTTTATGAGCCAGAAAGACAGCGGGAGATAGGATCTGGATGCTGGCCCAGAAGGCTGTTTCAAAGGGCGAGTTGATTTGATGCAAGATGTGGAACTTTAATAAGAGGAAGCATTATGAAGTGAAACAATTTCCTCCATCCTGAAAGGGCCAGGTCCCGCTAGGCCAGATAGCCTGGGTGCTGGTTTCATACAGGATATCACTTTTAGTTAAGAGCATCGCAATCTAAAGGGACATTGAGGGAATTCCCTTGGGTATCATGATATGAACAGAAAGGTTATGGTGGCGAAACTGTATTCTCCAGCCTCAACTCTAAGAGGCTTGGTGGAGAAGTTGGTGCCTTTTAAGATGAAGCTCCTTATCAAATAGTCTGAACTGCTTCTTCCAGGATTGCCTTTCTCCAAAACATAATCTGGAAGGTGACCCTTGCCCTTTAGGTAGAAGTGTCACTGGGTAAAATGCTCCATTCTTCCCATTCATCTGCGGAGCAAGGCAGCCGACTCGCTTTACTGACTCACCGCGCCGAGACCTCACCACTGGGGGTAAAGTGCTGCGGTGGTCCCTGTGGCCTCTTCCAGTGGCGGGGCCGGGGGCGGGGGGTGGCTCATGTTTTGGAGTTGTAGGAGAGATGTGTATCCATAACTTCTTACAAGATTTATCAGCATGTTGTGAGCTATGCATTACAAGCCTGCACGCAGGGCCTCAGATGATACAGTTTGGCCAAAGGTTCTAGGAAATGCCTCCATGTTGAACTGATACTTGGGCTTGGGCTTGGGCTTGCCAGGTGGAGGAGGAGGAAAATTCTAGGTACAAGGCATTTCCCATCTGTGAGAGGAGGCAAGGATGTCCCCAAGTTTGGGTGACAGGAGTGGGAAGGCAGAGAGAGCTGAAAGATGAAGCTGGTAAGGCTGCCTGGGGCCATAGTGTCAGGGGTCTTATCCTCTGTGAAAGAGGATTCAGACCCAGTCTTTGGGGTCCTGGGGAGACATTGAATACTGTGTTGGGATAGATGATGGGGCAGGGTTTTGCATAGAGCCTGGCAGCAGAGTGGAGGGGCCTGGGGATAAGCAATTAGTCTGGGGAGGTATTTAAGTGGTGATTCAACGTCAGCATTGTGTGGGATGCAGAGAGCGGGCTCTGACGCCTGACCTCTTCAGTGTGAATCCCAGCTCTGCCACTTAGTTTCTGCCTATTCTCGTGCATGTTACCTAGCCTCTCTGTGTCTTGGTTTCATTATCTGTGAAATGGGGATAATAGCAGTGACTAGAGCATCACTTCTCAAAGAGGAACAGGAACATGCCAGCTTGTTAAAAGTCGCGTTTAGATCTCACTGGCTCTCGGTGGCAGCCTGAGATGCCTATTACCGCTCATGAGCTCCTGGATGGTGGTGATGCTGCTGATTCACAGGCCACACTTTGAGTAGCATGGCTTGCAATGGTTGTTGAAGATGTGAGTAAACACATGTCAGAAACACCAAGGAGAATCATCTGGCGTAATAAGAGATAGCTGTCATTATAATCCACAAGCTAATAAAGAACATGTCTCAGTTGTTCTTTTGCGAGTGCTTTATCCACTAGAAAGTTCTCTAAAAACAATTATTTGGCATCTAAGGCTCCCTTTCTGGCCAGTTCCCTGTAGAGGGCTGGAGAAGGAACCCAAGCCCCAGACAATGATTGATGACACAGTTCGGCAGCAAGAAAAATAGGTCCATGGTTGATAAATACATCACTACAACTCCTCCTGGTCTGGTAAGAAGTTAGGAGACAGAGCTAAGTCTTTCCTATTTGAGTAGGAGGGATTTCTGGGTGCACAGAGCTCCAGGATGAGACAGGTTGACGGTTGAGGGCCCCTCAAATTCTTGAGTTTGGGCTCAAGAGGTCGAGGACCTTCTGTGGCTTCTACCCTTTTCCTTGGCAGGAATTTTTAGCAGCAGCTTCTCCTGAGATTGGGATGGGCTACCTGCTGGCTTTCTCTTAAGAGAAGGGAGGGCTATGGGTAAAGAAAGCATGTGCTTGAATTTTGCAGAGCAGTTAGAAAAATGGATGCCTGAGACCAGGTAACAAGGAACAGACCAGTCAAACTTCATAGATATTTATATTTTCAAAAGTAAGGAGGTTTTGGCCAGTTAAAAAAAAACAAACTAAACAACCTTCTAATTTGATCTCTCTTGCATCTCTCCAAAGCGTAATCCCCAACACTCTTTAAGCTGTGAAGAGTGAAGAGTAAGGTCCCTGCAGGAGGGAAGAGTGGTTCTCTAGTGATGAACTTCAACAAAGGGATGTTTTAAGCATTATTCTAAAAGCCATTATATGAAGACAGATGCTTTATTTTACTTAGAAATTCTACAATCTGTAGATGCTAGATTCTTTGTGAAAAGCCAGGGCAGTTGAAGAGAAAAAATTTCACTAAAAAAAGAAATAAACCCTACAAATGGCTCTAGAGATTCACATCATGTTTTATTTCTCTACAGCATTTCCAATACACATAAGGAAAATGGAGATAGGAGTTACCTGGGTTTGAAGCTTGACTTATTTGCCAGTATCCTGATTGGAAAACTCTGATGGCTTAGCTGTGCTAAGGTCCTAATGTGTTCATAATGAGTGGAACATTTGGGGTGCTCCAAAAATATTTGCTGAATGAATGGATGGATGGGTGGATGAATAAGTTAGACTTCGCAAGCAGCATCTTGTTTAGAGGGAAAACTATTTACCTTTGAAGGCTAATTTTTATTTTCACATTCTTCTGCCCTACCTGGCTCAATTTGGTGTGAATTCTGGCCTCACATTGCGCCCAGAGTGATCAAGGCAACTCTTCCGTGTATATTCCAGATACCATGTGAAGTACCTCATATAAAAATGTGAAGAATTCTTCCTGTTTTACTCAAGAATCAGGCCCAGGGAGTTTTATGTTCCTTACTCAAGGCTAGCAATTGACAGGTCCGGGGCCCCACCCCCAGTTCTGGTTTGGATGATTCCAAAAATCAAGAGGCACTTGGAGCATTCGAGTGCAGTTATAGGTAGACTGCAGACCCCTGGAGGACAGGTGCTTTGCTGCTGTTTCCATTTCCTCTATTGCTCCTTACTGAATCCTCTGAGCAGACCGGAGGTAGAGGAAGAAGGACCTTGAGTGTACAGGAAGTTATCTTTTGTTCTGTGTGTATAGCTTGCTTGCGATTTGAGGGAGGCAACTTTTCCATTTTAGCCTCCTGTAGAATCTATGCATCCTGTTCCCCCGCACAGCCAGACGCAGAGCCCTAGGGGGCATTTGTGTGCTTACGTGTCCTGTTGGGGATACTTTCCATAATGGAATTAGTCTTTGTTGCCATTCTCCCATGAGATAAGCAACAGACTCAAAGGAGACGATGATAACAAGGAGTTTAAGGAAGACTTGGAGAACCTCAGCTTCTCGTCTCCTGGTTAAAACTTAAGAGTGCGGAACATCTTTCACTATAGAAAGAAGCATAGCCAGGCAGAGGGCTAGCTAAGGCTCCTGTGGAGGTTTTTTGTTTGTTTGCTTGTTTTGCTTATAAAACTTTTTGCTGCATCCACCTTGTTCCTTGTAATATCACATTCTTCAATTTATTTCCAGACTTTCCATTACTATAGGAAGAACTTGACCATCAGGCCTGCCCCCACCCACTCTGTCTCTCTCAAAACCACTTTGTTAAGGACCCCGCTTCAATTTCCAGGCTTTCCTTCTTGAAACTCCCTCCTCCCTTTGCCCCCATGATTCCCCTGCTTATCCGCCTGCTTTTCTGCAGTTCTAAGGCCAACCTCCTTGTCCTCTAAGAAATGGACTTCCCAGAATTCCAGTGTCAAGAGCTCTGGGCACTCTTCTCTCCTAGGCTCGTCTCATACATACCCATGATGCACAAGTCGATATGCTGATTTCCCCAAACATATTCCTGACTGCTTTTCTGAGCCCTAAATTCTGTATCTCCAGGTGCTTTACACCAGGCTGGACACTTTCAGTTGGCGCATCAGACTCAGTGGCTGCCCCTTCCCCCTTCAAATAAACTCATGGTTTGCACCCTTCATGACTTCTTTTTGGTCCGTGTCCTTCAGTTCTGGTCATGATACCACTGCCTACTGTTTCCCAAAGTCAATTACCTAATTGAAATACATCACGGATACTTTTTAAGTCATCTACAAGTCAGTCGTTGGAAAACAAGTGTGTTCCCTGATTGCAAAGGGGCCCCACCATACCTGCCCTCGAGGAGCTCACAGTCTAGCAGGGGAGGCGGACATGCTAGCCTAAGTGGATGAAATTTCAGGACCTGGGCCCAAGCGTGGCCTGGTCAGAAGGGCAAAGTATTCACTCTGCCCCGTCAGGGTCTCTTGGAGGACCTGCATGTGGACTGAGGGTCCCACTGTGATTGACTGAAGTTCTCGAGCCAATTTCCTGCCTTGGTGGAGGCTCTATGGGCCTTCAAATGTCCCCTCCCACCAGGACACTGCGATTCAGCCCACCAAGAAAGCAATGAGTGGAGAGTGGGAAGAAAGGAAGAGCCAGTTTCTCTTCTGAATTTTTTTCTCTCTTGATACAGAGCAAGAGCATATTTTTTTGTTGTGTGTGTTTTTTTTTTTTTAAACCACAGAGCTTCTCTGAGCTCTGAGGGAGCTGCTGGAGGTCAAATTTATCTCCGCTGGTAACCTCACAGCACCTCTCAAACAGACATTTCTATGGGTGTACTTTTCCCATACTTTTCTGCTTATTAAATCTAGAAAATGATGATTTTTTCCCCCTCTAAAATAAAATCAGCTTCTTTTCCAAGAGAGGCCTCCGAGAGGACTGGAAGACCCAGGTTTCCATTTTAGAGGCAAGGAAGCTGAGGCCTGCACACATGCCCTCTCTCTTCCTTGAGAGTGGTCAGTGTTTGGACAAAGCTGGAGCTCAAGGGAGAGACTTTTTGTGGCTGGGGAGGTCACTCAGCGCACCCAGCATCTGTTGTGGGCCTGCCCCCAGACCCCTGGCTGTGGTCAGGATGGTCCATAGGGTGGGGCCCCCACTGCCTGGTCCAGCTAGGAGGGGAGCTGGGGAGAGCCCCGAGCCAGATGGAGGCAGGGGCTGAGAGAAAACCACTGCAGGTGATGAGCACCCGGAGGAGAGACGCACTACCCTTGTAAGGGAAGCTTCTGGACGATGAAGGGGTCCCATTGAGCCCTTACTGAACTGAACCCAGTGTAGGTCAACCAGGGGACACATCTGATTCATCTTTTTATCATTCCCTTAACTTATGGACTGCTTTTGCTTTTCAGAAGAGAAAGCTAAGACAGACTGCAGCCTTATAGTTAATCAGTTGTTGCAGAACTGAGCTTCCAAACCTAAAACCCACTCCTCCTGTGAACACTTTGCCCTCTCCGAAGGAAGAAGGACTAAGTCCTCTTACACCTCCCATTTTCCTTCCATTTCCCTCTTTTCCAGAAAGTTCTCAGGCATCCTTTCAAGTCAGCCTGGCCTCCTGTCTTCCCCTGGTCTCTGCCCATGCGACTGCCCACACTGTTTTCCCCTTCGCTACCTCTGCCTGCAATGATCAAAGACCGCCTACTCTTCTTCCCTGGAGAAGGTAATGGCAATTCACTCCAATATTCTTGCCTGGAGAATCCCAGGGACAGCGGAGCCTGGTGGGCTGCCGTCTATGGGGTCACACAGAGTCGGACAGGACTGAAGCGACTTAGCAGTAGCAGCAGCAGTCTTCTTCCCATGGGCCAAGTCTTTAAGTCCTTTCCTGTAGCCTCAGGCTCCTTGATTTCTCTCCAGCAGTGCCTTCAGTTGGCTCCTCCCTTCTCAGGGTCCCACCTACGAATGCTGGCTGCCCCTCAGCGCTGCAGTCCTTATTAATGGGCAGGCCACCGGGCAGTCTCCGAGATGGCTTGGCCTCCACCACCACCACCAGTGAACTCCCATCTCTGAATTCCCTTCCTGCTTCCGCCAGGTTAGGCAATGTTCCTGACTTCGGAGCTCCTGTTCTGCTTAGAACTGGGTGGACTTTGGACCCCAGGGGTGTCAGGAATCTTTCTGGTGGCTGGAGGTGCCACGAGTCTCTCACTGGACAATCAGATTTGAGGAGACAAGAGATTATAGCCAGAAACTGCTGTGCACCGTGGAGATACCACCCAGGAAGGAAAGAGCCGCTGCCAGTAAGGGCTGAATCCTCCATGCAGAAGAGAGCTGACGTCCTGGGTGGAGGAGCGCCGCAGAGAAGCCCTGCAGCCCAGGGTGACAGAGGTGGGGGCTGTGTTCCAGGTTCTGTTCTCTGTTTTGTGATAACATCCCTTTCTGCATCAGGGGAAGCCCCCTTTTCATGAGTCCCAGCCTGGCTGGCTTTGTTTTCCTTTTTACATCACTGAGTCGCCCCCTTCCAGGTCCCCTCCCTGGGAGCCTTAGGATTCTCCCCAGCATACTGAATGCTCTGTATGCCCCAGGGCTGGTGGAGCTGGGTGCTTCCCCTTCCAGACCTCCCTGGGGGAGAGCGTCTCTCTGTGAAGACCCAGTTTCATCAGACAAGTGTCATCAGCCCGTGGTTACTTGGCCCGACCGCTCCGTGTTGCCAAGAGAAGGCAATGGCGTCTCCCAGGGGACTTTCTAATTGCCTTTTCGTTCTAGGAGAAGGAGGCACAATGTATGCAAGACTCGTGTGCAGAAGGGGCCGGCAGGAAGTCTTCACTTGGATGGCTAGAGAGACACTTTCCCAAAGTTGATGTTGCTGAGCAAGGAGAGGCTTTGGCTGTGGGGGCTGGCCAGGCACACAGGATAGCCGGGACAGGGCCAGGTTGCAGAGTCAAGAGGTTGGGGCAAAGAGGGGCTTGTGAGCACCGTTTTTCAGCATTTGGAAATGAAGACAGGGAGGCAGGTGGCTTCCAGAAGAAGGCACCTTACACGTTTCAGCAGACCAACTCTTGAGACTCCACCCCATGCTTGGGGCTGACATCCCACACCTCCCTCTTCTCTTGTTTGCTGTGTGCTGAGAAGGGTGGTGGGGAGAAGGGAAAGGCCCCCTGCTGGGGGGAGGGTGCCCACGCTGTGCCAAGGGCGGAGGTGAGAGAGACCCAGCTAGTACTGGGGGCAGCACGCCATGCCTCTGGTTGTCGGGAAACTGGACTGAGGAGCAGAGTCGAGGGAAGAAGAATCCAAGGAAAATGGGGCAAGGCAGCCAGGACAATGACCTGGGCAAAAGCTCTAAGTGGAGAACATCCCAGGGGGAAACTGGAAACCAACATCTCTGTCCCAGTGAGGAAAACAACTGTATGGAGTTTCTTCGAGGACAAAGATGGAGCAGCAGGATCAGAGGGAAGCCCTAAGGTAGCATTTGGAAAGGCAGAGACTAGGAGAGAGAGCCTACACTGCACCCCGGGGGAAGAGGGTTGGGTGGCCAGGCCTCTGAACTTTCCGGTTCTATCTTCCGGAATCTGACGTAACCTTCAAACCTGCAATACCTTCACTGAGAGGCTCCACCTAAATTAAAAGCAAAAACAAACACAACCAGGACAAGCACTAAGAAGTCTTCAGCTCCCCGACTCCCACCCTGATGGGAGGGCATCCTTAAATGGCCAGCAGAAACCACCACTTGCGTGTCAGGATCACTTGGAGCTGGCATCTTAAGGTTTTAATCCAGATGAAGCAATGAAATCCTTTGCCTGAACTTTAATGGAGCTCACATCCTCCTAGTATGTGAATTTGCTTCCTAAACCCCATTTTCAGAGCTGGGGATACAGTCTATAATTTTCTGCAGAAAAACCTTTTCCTCATTCCAACAGGCTGCAGTCAGTCAAAACAGTGCTTTAATGAGCTGGTTCCAACAAAACCTGCGTTGCTCAAACTTCCTCTCTGTGGTACATAAAGGCAACTGCTGATTGGGCACTGTTTTATACCTTAAGGAGGGTGAAAGGGGATTAAGTCCCATTCAGAGAGCTCTCACTACTAAATCTGAGTGATCTATCTCTGAAATATCCTAATCGGCCCAGACCTTCAGCCTTGAGCAGACACCTCGATGTAGCTCACAGCAAATAGAGATTGATGCAAGGGATGCTTTCTCCTAAATCCCTCTCTCTATCCCCCTTGCCCTTCCCGCCGCCCCCCCCCACCAGCCCCACCCCAGCCCCGGGATTACAAATCCTCTTGGTTCCCTGCTGAATTAATTCATGGTGGGGGCTGTTGCTAACAGGGTTGAGTCAACCTCTGAGAGATGGAGAGGTTTTCCTTAGATACTTCTGTTTTGTTTGTTTGTTTCTTCCTTTAGACCGTGAATTCCTTGAGGGCAGAGACCATGCTCAGATCCAATTCCCATCATTCCTGTACCTGGGCCCGTAAGGAGTACTCGATAAATGTTGGTGGAATACAAAATTCCACAGGCTTGGAGTCTGAAGCTCCGGCTTCTTGCTACAGAGCGTTAATAGTTTTAATGTGAACAGCAGCCTTGGCCTTGACTGTGGGGCACAGTCTCTGCCACGTGGAAAGGAGGGCGCCAGGCTGAGTCCCCACTCAGATGCGGTGAGGGACATGCTCCCACAGTCTGGGTGTTGGGTTGTAGGGGCAATCCAGAGATGATTGGGACGCCCCTTAACCCGGTAATTTACATGAGAGGAAACGAGACCCATAGAGTCTGTGATTTTCCTTTTTCTTTTTCCTCTCAAGGATCCTGGTCAGAAACTACAATTTCCAAACCCAGCCCAGGCTGTTTGGCACCCTAGGCCCTAGACATTATGTAAAGGGGGACCAGGGCTGGAGAGTTCCTTCTTTCTCAAGCTCTCTCGCTGACACCCCTGGCTTCATCACTTTCCTTCCTTCAGACCTAGAGGACAGACAAGCAAAGCTTTAGGCACGTGTCATCGGGGCTAGAGAGCTCGAGAGACCTGGGCTCTGCCGGCTGTAAAAACGACCCTGAGAGACCTATCTGGCAGAGAGCTCTGCTGTGTTTGGGGATGGGGCCCGGGGTGGGGAGCAGCTTGAGTTTTCTTCTAGAAAGGCCCCCACAGGTGCCTGTCTCCGGAGGATCCGGAATCCAAAGGCATCAATGTCTCCCCTGGGGGTTCGGCCCCAGAGGCCTTGGACTGAGCTCATATTGTCTGCTCACAATTACCTGCCGCTGGGGCTGCTCGCTTTGGGCACATCTTTGTGATTTGACTGGAAGCACTTGTGCAGAACTCGCCCTTGAAGCAGGCAGAGGGGAGGCTCCAGCCAGTGAGTGTTTTATGACGAGATGCTGGAGGCTGAGACCTTCAGCATTAACCACGAAGGTTCAGGCTTCCTTCTGAACCAAGTCAAGTTCACAGAAAAGACACATAAGGCCCCATATCCCTATGATATTTTGCTTTGGAAAGAGCAGGTCATGAACAGAGAGAGGCGTGGGTATGTGTGTGTGGGGTGCAGCAGCCCTGCGGGGCGGGGGCGGGGTCGGGGCTTCTCCAGGAGTCACTTCATTTCGCCTCTACCTCCCCCTGTCCCATTCCTGCCCCACCTTCAATGGACAAAAAGCACCGCTGTCAATGACTTGGGTCCCAGGGGTGCCCTGGCTGTGGAGGCCATCCCAGAGTTGGGCGGCCAGAGAGCCAGAGCCAGGCAGGAAGAGGAAGGCCTGGCTAGCGAAAGCGAAGGCTGGCAGAGATCCCGTTCTCCCTGGGGGAGCCATAGACATTGGCATCAGGACAAATGATGCCGGGGATCGGCTCTGAAAGACGGGGCCGAGCCCTTGCTCACCGGGCCGAGCCCTTGCTCACGGGGCTGCGGTATTCACGGACTGAGCGGGTGCTCTTTGCTCCCGTCACCCTCAAGGCACAAAAGAGAGCAATGATGTGTCACGAGATGGAGGCACTGAAATTAGTTGCAGGGGATCCCCCTGCACACCGCCGCCCACTTTTGCCAGAGTATTTCTGGATGGCAGGTGAAAACATTCACGGATTCAGTTTTACAGACATTGTTCTTTGGTAACTCCCCCGCCCACCCTGCCACACACTTCCAAAGGAAAGTCCTCAAGCTTTTTATAAAATGGTATTTAATCCATACTGCATGCCTAGGAAACAAGCGCTTCAGTTTTTGATTTGCTAAACCAAGCCCTGTTAAGGTTTAAGCCTTAAAAGCCGAATCAGCCCTGCCACTCCTAATGTCAGACTTTGTACTGAAGGGATGAGCAGTTTGAATTCCCAAGAGACACTTCTGAAAAATTTCACAAGTGGGCATGCCTGTTTATGGATGAGTGTGAAGCATTAAGGAGGTTTTTTTTTTTTTTTCTTTCCTGGAGTGTCCAGAGGATTCATTTCAACTTAACATCTGCAAGAATGTGTAACATTTAGATGTAGAAGAGAAGTTTCACAGGAGACTTCATTAGATTACTAAAATTTGTGCTGGGTCTTGGGTTGAAAACATATGAAGAGGTTTTGAAAGACGATTGAGAAGGTGGTGGGGAGAGGGATGTCAAGAGCAAGGGCCTGCAGCCTTCTAGAAGGCATGGTTGGTCTGGGGCTCTGGCAGGAAATGCAAGTCACAATGCCCTTGGTAATGGTCCCCTGATCAAGGCTGAGTGTTTCTGGGGACAGTGTGGCCTGGGAGGGGTGTGGACGGAGGCCAAGGATTCACCCCAAGCATAGGGGTGGTGAGTGGGGCCAACTTCAGCCCTTTCACAGCAAATGAAAGAGGGTGGGGGGAAGTGAAGGAGATGAGAGGAAAGGCTGGGGAGAGACTCACCCCAAAAGGAGTAGGAGAAGGGAGGAATTGAACATGCAGCTGCAGAGGAAGGTTTCTGGGGTGCCCTTCACTGGAGGAAGGATGCTCAAAGGGCCCCCAAGGAGGCAGGGAGACAGAAAAGACCCCGGCCATTTGGGGCATGGGTGACAACCTGTAGGATTCTTACGGTCAGGGATGGTCTGTGTTATGAAAAGTGTTTTCTGGGTGGAAAAAAGGGGTTGAAATCTGAAAGACGGGGTCCTCTATCTGGAGGCAGGAGGCAGGTGGGCAGAAGCTGGTACCCCAGCCTGTTTGGGCTGTGCTGCCACCTGGCCATTATCCCAGGATGCTGGGGACAGCAGCCCCTTCCCCCGGGAGCAGTCTCTGACCCTGGCTCCCTCCATCTCACTCCCATGTCTCCGCATTTGCCCCCCTCCCACCAGAGGCGCCGGGCACCGCAGGCTCAGACGTGGTTCACCCCTTACTTTTGTAAATGATGGGGAGAGCGGGGACAGAGCGGGAAGGTGCAGGGAAGACAGCCATGGAGAGGGACACGCCGAGTCCTGTCCACATCCGCCCGGCCTCTGGGACCCCATGCTGGGAGCCAAGCCTCCCCCAAGAAGCCGCACAGGAGCCGGCCTCCTGCAGCTCCCGGGGCGATGCAGCCCATGCAGAAGGGCTTCTTGAATCAGCTGAGATTCCATATCCCTTTAAAGAAGCCTGGGGGACAAGGGTCACCCTGAGCATCACAGCTGAGTCCAGCTCATTTTGGAGTAACGCAGAGTGGGGCTAGTCCCCGTTTGGGAAGGAGATGGGGCAGAGGAACGGAGCACCGCGGTCCCCTCATGGGAAGAGCTAAGCCTTTTGCAGCCTCTGTGTTCTCTGGCTCCCAGTTTCTGGGGCTGAGAGCCTAGCCCATGAATGCTTGCACAGGCCCTGGACTGGGATGGGCTATGCATGCCCCTGGCTGCTTTAGGGGACCTCAGAATTCAGCTGTTCGTAGACTCACGATGTCCCAAGGGGTCTGCTCCCTTAGGATGTGGAAGCTTCTGGAATATGTAAGCTGGAGGCGGTGAGCCTTGTGCTTAGAGGAAGAAGAGCCAGGTGCAACTGGTTGGATTTGTGGGTCAGTGAGGTGAGGCTGTCAGAAGCTTACTGTGATGGGCATGACCATATGAGGGGCTGGGCCGGGGGGCACTGGAGCGCCTATCCTGAGACACTCTGGCAGGTGGTAGGGTGGGAAGGATTTTTATGGCGTCAGAGCCAACTGGTAAATAGAAGCGAGCAGGATGACCAGGGGCAGATGTCCTAAAGGACTGATGTTCTCATCCACAAGCGGTCATGTTTGCATTTCTCAGATTCTCTTTTCCAAACCATTGGTAATTCCCTCCAATCTCTAATCCATTCAAGCTGTTTCCATGGTGGCGGTCCTGTTGCTTGTTTTGCTCTCAAGGTGTCCATTCTGTGCTAGGGGAGGCATCTCTGTCTTCCAGGTGAATTTCACCAGGAATGTTTCAAGTTCTAAATGGCCAAGTGGAAGTGTTAATTTAGTATCACACATCCAAATAGTATTTGGATGAGTTTCCATCATCATCATTGACTTCATTACGTCTCCAATTATTCCTACTTCCTTTTTCTTTTCTTTCTTTTTTTTTTTTGTGATGATTTTGAGAATTTCTTTGCTTTCAGCAAACCCCTTCAGTTTGGAGATGAGTAAACGATCTAGTATTTAACATCTTTATTTTTAAACTTACAGAGTGAAACTCAGTTAATATATCATCGACTGGTTTCACAAGCATCTAGGATGCCTTTTGGGGAGCAAATTTATCTTTATTTTACTTTATCTTTTCAAATGTCAGTTCCAAGCCTTGTGGGGCCTATGGTATTTAGAGAAAGAATATTGGGAGATGAACTGCAAGATAGTTTCCTGTTTGCATTCTATCTCTTTCTCCCTTTGTGGCTTTTGAGAAGCCATTTAATTATCCTAAGTCTTAGTTTTCCATTTGCAAAACAAGATAGCAATCTACGTCTCCCACCTCAATGTACAGATTTAGTTTGGAGAATTATGAACACGTGTGCACATAGACTCAACAAAACTGTGCCAAGGTCCCTCTGTCATCATGGAAACCATGACTTTGGTAAGCTTTTATGCCTAAGAGGCCTGACTTTTTCTTTTGCTCGATGCCAAAGGAAAGAGGAGACTCCCCAATAGTAATGAATTATGGTGCCCAAACCCCCTGCGGCTTGGTATCATCTATGAATACATACACGCTCATCTTCTCTTCTAAAGTGTACATCAGACACTTCCTAACCTTCTTTATTTGACTGTGGCTGTCGGTCTCACCATTGGCCGGCCGCCTGCGCTTTTGCCTTCAGCATCAAGACCAGAACAATTTAACATGAACTCCAAAAACAAACACTGACCATGACCTCCAAGAGCATGCATGGTCTGATGAGTACCTGCCTCCCTGGCCTCATTCCTCCTAGGTGTCTCTGAGCTCCTGACCCCGGGCCTACTGTTAAACCTAACAAGCTTCTTCCCTGCCCCTAGGCATGGCTCTTGCACTTCCTTCTACCTAGAAAATCATTGTCCTCACTAGCCTATCCATTCCAAGTAGGTAATTCTCATTCATCTTTCATTTTCCAGCTCCATCATTCTTAGCGAAGCCCTATACTTAAATCAGGGCTCTACATGCTCACAGTGCCAGGTGCAGCCCCTTTAAAGCCCCTGTCATCACAGAGAAGGATTTTAGAGTTACTTGTCATCTCTTCATCCTTCTTCTGTTCACGATTATATTCCTAACCTCCACGACACAGTAGGTGCTCAATAAGTATTTGTTGAATGAATGAATGAATGGTTAAATTAATAGGCTTAGTATTTGACACTTGATGCTGGTTTGTGCCCAGAGAGAGGATGCGTCTGGACTTGATGTTGTCCTGGATTCATGGTGAACACCCTTTGTGAAGCACAAGCTCTGAGACAGAAGGAGCCATGACTCCTCCCTGTTGAGCAGAGTTTGGGAGGACTTTCCTCCAGGGTAGGCCCCTAAGCAGAGCCCCGAGTGATCAGTTTGCCTGCTGGCCCAGTGGCCATTTGGGGGTCCTTACTCCCTCAGTTGCCCTGGGCCTGCAGCCCTTCTCAGATTCTTGCAGACCCCTCTGTCTGCATTCTCACTCTCTCCTCTGTCTCTGGGAACCTTTTCTAGCCCCATCTGCAAGGGACCTCTCCTTCTCTGAGCTCCTTTGAAAGGTATCTATGCCCTTTCCCTAGCTTGTGAATCCCACCCTGCTCTGAGCCTTGGCTTCAACTGTTGCCTTCAACTGCCATCAGAATGTTCTCTCCTTAAAATTCTCAGGGGGTGGCGCCCTGTTCTGCCAGCAGGTGGACGTCAAGACCTCAGGCGCAGGGCCCAAGGCTTTCAGCTTCTGAGAAGGCTGGGCCCTCAGCATGTGGTGTCACCACATTGCTGAGCATGGCGACTGGGTTTGCTAACCAAAGGCTTACTCAGGTTTTCCAGGCACTCGGGGCCACCTGCTTGGCCTCTCTGCTGCAGTTTCACAGCCTTCCTGGACTCTCCCTGCCTTGGCTGAAGAGAACCCTCTTGTGGGTTCATTGACAGGCCCAGCTGTGGGAAAGTGGGGGCCCCAAAGGACTTCCTGCCGCTTCACGTGACCCAGCCCTGCAGGCAACTCTGATCTTCGCTGCAGGCCACTGCCTGAAAGCATCTCAGCAGTCCTGCCCCAAGACTGCTCCCGCTTCTCCACTCTCAGGATGGAGCCAGGCCTTGGAGGAGGAGGAGGAGGAGGAGGAGAAAGAGAAAGAGGAGGAAGCCAGGCCTGCCCTGGGGCTCTAAGAGAGGATGCAAAGGTGTGGCTGCAGTAGCTTCCTGTGGGATCTCAAACAAGTTCAGCTCTAAGGCTTGTGAACTTAGGCTCTCTCTCCTCACCACTGTTCTCTTCTGGGCTCCTGACTCGAGTAGTTAAGTTACGGCTCTGTCTCTGCTCTGATGGTATCTTTAAAAAAGCCCTAATATTTTGTCCCTGGGAAGCCAGAGGCCCCTCCAACCAGAGCTGGCTTTGGGCCCAGGGCTTTCCCTGGCCACTCTTATACTCTTGGAGCCAGGTCCTAGTTTGTTCTTTCCTCATTCATTCATTCATCCATCCATCTGTTTATTCACCTAATAGCTACTGGATACCTATGTGCCAGGCCTTAGCTAGGTATTGGCGATACAAAAAGTGTCAGGCAGACAGAAGTAGACATTGGTCCTTGAGAGAATTCCCAGTCTAGGGCCACCTGTGTGAGAGCAGTGGAGTGTGAGGGGCACCCAGCTGGAGGCAGCTGTGTGAGTTCATGGTATGAGCAGAGGCTGGGGAAGGATGCTGAGGAGCTAATAATGAGCCACTCATAAACCAGGTCTAGAACTTTAGTTTTGACGCTAGAAGCCTTAGGGAGTCATTGAAGGATTTTAAGCAGAGGAGAGAAATGATCATATATTTTTTTAAAAGACATGAGTTATGTGGAATACAAGTTAGAAGAAGGCAGGAATGGAGATCAGTCACAAGGCCCAGTGGGCAAGGCTGGTAGCTAGGACTGGAGGGCCTTGGGGAGGAAAGGGTGGAAGGTGTTTCAGGTGGGAGGAAAATGGCAAAGGGGGTGGTGGATCTCACGTGGGGCTAGGGGGCATGGGTCACCCAACAGTGAGCAAATCCTGGAGGAGAGCTCATTGGAGGGAGAGGACTGTGCAATGAGGCCTGAGGTATATTGGGTTGAGGTGCCTTTGGAAGGAAGGGTCTCATTCGGGTATGAAACTCATGGGAGAGATTGGACCCCTGGATAGGAATCTGAATGAACTGTTCACAGGTACTTCCTCCACGGCCGAGGGTGAGCTTGCCAAGATGAAAGATTAGAAAAGTGCAGCGGCATTAGGGGAGCAAAGGAAGAGCTCTCCAAAGAGGCTGAGAGGACTGGCCAGAGAAGCGGGGGCTGCAGGAAAAAGAGGCTCTTTGCAGCTCTCCACAATATTCACCTTGGAAGATGGTTTTGTCACAAACACGTCTCCTTCATCCAGAACGTGAGACAGAGGGAGAAGAGGAGGAAATCCTGCTGACATCCTCTGGGAAGGGCAGGGAGGCACTCTGAGCCCAGGAGAGCTAAGGGGCTCTGGCAAACTCCGTTAGATCTTGAGCAGCAAGATCTCTCGATGGTTCTGTTGATGGTGGCGGCCAGAGGCGCGCAGAAGCTGACGGAAGTTTAAGGTTGGGTGGCAGCATCTTCTCTCTGTCACAGCTCCCGGACTCTGAGTCTGGGGACATTATAAAGAAAGGAAATGACGCCAGGGGAGAGGAGAAGGGCAGGCTCTTCAGAGAGGTTGTTGGGATTAAGAAGCTTCATTTGGGGAGGGTGGTCGGGAGGGAGAACAAGACCAGTTCTGACCACCAGCCTCTAGGAAGCGCCAGCTCTTTTCTTTTCACAGAGTAGCTGTGTTTCTTAGAGAAGTGAGAAGCAGAAGGAGCTTGTCCCTGTTAAAGGGTACACAGTCAGAGGGGAAGAGAAGATTGAATACTCTCTATTTGAGGTCCCAAGATCCCTGAAACAAACAGGTCAGGGTGAATATAGGACTGGGCTTGAAGAAAAGTCTCTGAAACCCACCCAGGCTCTCTGTCCCTCTCCCTCCCACAACCCCATGCCGCGGTAGAGATGCTCAAGTCATCCATGGGGTCCAGAGAAAAGGGGCCACAGAGAGACAGACTGAGAAGGCCCAGAGGGTCAGAGCAGGCCACAAGTCAAGACCACCCTGGCAAATGGACGCAGCTTCATCAGATCACTTCCGCCATCCCTTGGAGCCAGCGCACCACGGCTCAGGGCGGGCAGGCCCCCGCCCAGAGCATTAGGTCTGGCTGCCTTTTTGTGCCCGGACATTCCAGACACCCCACAACTGGAACCCTACCACATGGGAGGCGGGGAAGCCCTGCCAGGGTGCTGGCCACAGGCCGTGGCCTCAGGGGGAGATGGGAACAGTGAGGGAGGAGGGAGAATGGAGAACAAGGAGCATTTTCAGACTCTCCTTGGGCCGTGGCCTCCTCATCCCCTCAAGGCAAGATGTTGGGGGGGACAAAGAAATAGATTTGGGGGGGGACAAGACTCAGCCTGGGCCCCAGAGGAGGCTGCCATGACCTCAAAGGGACACTTCTAAGGTGGTTCTCCCAAGGGTCCGGGTGGGGCATGCTGTACCTCCAGCCCTCAGCGTCTCCAACTGGAAAATGGTGATCCTAGACTGGTCCTTTCCCCTTCCTTGAAAAACTGTTGCAACAGCCCTTGTCTGTTTACATGAAATTTATGGACTCTCTGGATACAAGCTGCATTTCCTATTGATGTGACCCCCATGCTGCTCAAAGAGTAGGCGTTCCGAGTTTAGATTGAATAGTATTGATAAGGTTTGGTTTTAGGATTACATGTTTGGCATTAGTATGGAGAAATTTTTTTTTTTTTTCCCGAAGCATGCATATTAGAGTGGGAGGGATACAGAGTTAGGAGTCAGAAGACCACAATTACTGTGCCACAATTACTGGGACCAGTGCTGGGGGCTGAGATGTAATCAGCCATCAAGAGAGAGGCATGGTACCTGCACTAACAGAGCTGATGACAGTTGGGGAGATGGGCAAAAAAAAAAAAAAAAAAGAGTTAAAAACAATTACCGAATGATTAATGCTATGAAGGAGAAAAAAATCCTAATAGGAATAAGTAGGACGAAGGTTACAGCCTACCTTTAGGTCCTGGAAATCTTCTCTGTGATGTGAAGCCAACTATTGGCCGTCCAAAGGCTAGGGTGTGGCTGTTGGGGAGGTGGGGAGAACCTTCTGGGAAGAAAGTGATTTCCTGTCCCAACTAGGTGATCATTGGCACCTCTGTGAGCACTGATTTCTACATTTGTAAAATGAGGATAATCCAGCTTCTCCAGCCAAGCACACAGAGCTGGTGTGTGGGTGACAGGAAATGATACGAGAGAATTCCGTCAACCCCAGACAGACGGGCAGACAGAGTCCATGAGGGAGGAACTGACGGATAAATTCCTCTCTTTTTCTATTCATTAAATTGGCTTTTCCTGTAGAACATGGCTGTAATACAGGGCAGTTTTTCTGGGAGGGGCAGTGGCTGAAGGTCATGTTGTAGAGAAATGACCGTGGAGTCATGAAGAGCAGTGTGAGGAGGTGAGATTGTGCCAGAGAGAGAAAGTTGATTATCTCTGGATAGGAGATGGTTGAGCTGCGGCTTACGTATGAAGGGAGAGGATTCCATGTTGTTGTAAAGCTGAGAAGTGGAGAAACTTAGTGTGAGAGCATTGGTGACATATTTCAGTGTTCAGGAAACACCATCCCTACAGAGGTTCTAGAGGTTCTAGAGAACCCTTCCTGCGGGATGGTCACAGTTAATGCTTATCTTCACCAAGCTCCCATTAAGCTCCAGAAGCAGAAAGGCAGACATGCTTCTTACCCTGGGTGCTCAGGAACGTGACTTCCATCAAGGAGACCATCAGCAAATGTTGGGTGAACTGAAGGACACGCCAAAGACGGGAGGCCCCCGAGGAAAGCCCTGCCAGGCTGCCCCCCATTCCCTCACCTGTAAAGGAGTGTGCAACTGGAACCAGAACTCTTCTGCCGGTTTGCAGAAACACCTTTGTTTCACACGCACAGTGAAACGAGCTGAGTGCTAGAAATGAGTGAGTCTGGGAACGGCCCTGTTCAGGGCAGAAGGCCAGTCTCCTTGGGCTGGACAGTGAGGCACCCGCCGCTGGTGCGATTCCTCCGTTTGGTCAGAAACACGTGGACCGTGCCATGCTGTTGATTATGTCATAGGGTCACTGGGAACCTTGGTGACCACCCAGCCGCTGCCTGCAGTTTCCGAATGGTGTGCTCTGAGTGTTATTGTATGGCGATTTTGAGAACATTGAGGGAGAAAGAAGCATCCGTTGGTGAGAAAGTTGCTCACGGGGAGATGGAACAAAGGTCACATCCTGAGAAAGACAGTTTCTCAGCTACATGTTCATCTCAAGGGGCTTTCAGGCGACCTTTAGCTGAGAGGGTGAGAGATGGACCTGTGTGAAAGGGAGGAGGTGGGAAGACAGAAGGTCTGTTTCATCCAGGAGGGACAAGTCAGGAGGAGGGATGCCTGACTTTTGCTCTAGCACGGGGTTAATGTGTTCTGCGGCCGGTTTGGGGCTCTTTTCCTCTTGAGTCTGGGGCCCATGTCCAAAGGCACTTTTGAGGGGTCTTTGGAAGACACCTTCTCAAGATAGGGGGCTTTTAATGTTGGGGACTGTATATGTTAACTCTTGTGAATGACCTAGTGCACATGAAGAGGAAGGGATGGAAAAGTGGGTTGAATGGGCCAAAGGGAACTAAGAGCTCTGAGCAAGAAGGGGAGTTGAGTCAAGAGAGAAGCAAGGGCCCCCTGGAGCAGAGGCCCAGTGTGGCAAAGAAGGAAGCCCGGTGTATCCAGCATGACTTAGACTGGCCACGGTGACCAGGAAGATGTCCAGGGAAGAGCTTATCTCTGCCTCCTGCAGAGATGGGGGTGCAGGGGAAGCCAGGGGCCTGCAGAAAGCTGTGCGGGCTTGCAGAGGAGCGGGGCAGGGACAGTGGGCCTAGGGTGAAGGGGCTGATGTTCCCTCCCTTTCACATGTCTCGTTTCCTACCAGCAGCTGGTGAGTCAGCTCTGGACACAGCAGGAGCTGCTGTCAGAGGAGGAACCCACGGCATCTCCCAGGGTGAAAGAGGTCACTTCTCCTCCAACGAATCACATTTGACATCATTCCAGTCAGCCCTGCAATTGGGAGGTTTCTGAACTTGGAATGGTATTTCCAATATTGATTTGGAGGAATTTATTTGGGAAGGACAAGTAAAATTCGCCCAGAAAAAAAGTACATTAGCAAGCAAAAGCTTGTATTGTTAGATTTCTTGAATGCATATTTTAAGTCTGAAATAATTTCAACAGTACAAAGCTGGTGGCCAAACAGATCCAAGACAAATGGAATAGAAAGTCCAGATATGGGTTTATTCTTTCCTTACTTGCTTTCAGAGGAGTGGGTGCTGCCACTTAGAACCTCAAGTGGTAGAAGTTGTGTCACTCTTGGGGGCAAAGCAAGGGGCTACCCCATCCCCTGCTACTGCTGGGCAAAGGCTGGGGTGAGGGGGGCACCAGCCCAGAGCCACATTGCTCCACCTCTGGCAGGCTCCCCTAGTCTCATGTCCCATCACATGGTGTTCAGTTGCTTAGCCATCTTTTTTTTTTTTTTTTCAAACTTTAAATGTTTTATATGGTATTGGGGTATAGCCAATTAATAAGCTTTCCTGGTGGCTTAGACAGTAAAGAATCTGCCTGTAATTCAGGACATCTGAGTTCGATCCCTGGTTTGGGAAGATCCCCTGGAGAAGGGAATGGCTACCCACTCCAGTATTCTTGCCTGGAGAATTCCATGGACAGAGGAGCCTGGCAGGTTACAGTCCATGGGGTCGCAGAGTCGGACATGACTGACCAACTTTAACTTCTTTTTAATAGCAAACTAACAATGCTGCGGTAGTTTCAGGTGAACAGCAAAGGGATTCAGCCACACATCTACATGTATCTGTTCTCCCCCAAACTCCTCTCCCATCCAGGCTGGCACATAACGTTGAGTAGAGTTCCATATGCTATATAATAGATCCTTGTTAGTGATCTGTTTTGAAGATAGCAGTGTGTACACGACCTTCCCAAACTACCTATCCCTTCTGCCATTTTCCTTCTGGTCTTGAATGCTTTGTCTAGCTGGGACCCTGAAATGTGCCCAAGCTTTGTGTATGCTTACTAGACAGCGCTTTTGGTTTCCTTTAAAGATGCAAAGGAAAGGGTGAGGGAGGGTTGGGTGAAGAAGGAAGCCTCAGGTGTCAAGCTGTGATGGGGGAGTAGATGCAGCCAGTGAGAACCGAGGTCCTATTTCCTGAGCATCATCTACACCCTCTCTCCCTGTACCACCGAGGTCGCGATGCAGACTACAGATGCAGGCTTTTGCCCTTGAGTATAAGAGTAAGCAATTTTCCTGAACAAAGGTTGCCACCTTTGCGGCAATTCTGAGACAGGGAGTAAAGCATAAATCACGTGATCCAGCAATCACCCAATTACTATTTTTTTCTTCAGTGAGTAATTACCAAGTGCCTGGGTGGGGGCAGGTTAGACATTGTTCTGGGTGCTAAAAATCAGCATGTGATTGAAACAAAGCCTTGACTGTCCCGAGGAGCTGGGAGTTCCTGGAGAAGGGGAACCAGTACAGAACAGGTGGCTGCGGAAATGGAGACATGCACATCTGGCTAGGAAGCCCCAAACCGAAGGATGTGGGTAGCAATCATGGAAGACTTCTTGGATAAGGTGGCACTTGGGCAGAGGACTGAAGAAGTGCGAGGATCCATGCCCCGGGGCTAGCCAGAGAAGAATGTTCCTGAACGTGGGCTCAGCAAATGCAGAGGTGCAGAGGTGCAGAGGGTGTGTTGACTGCCCAAAGTAGATCCGTTTTCACATGACCTCTATACAGCAAAATTGTTGTGTATGGAGGTGGTTGTGTACTGGTAAAGAACGTGCCTGCCAATGCAGGAGACCCAAGAGACGTGGGTTCGATCTCTGGGTTGGGAAGGTCTGCTAGAAAAGGAAATGGCAAGCCACTTCAATATTCTTGCCTAAAAACTCCCGTGGGCAGAGGAGCCTGGTAGGTTACAGTCCAAAGGGTCACAAAGAGTCAGGTACGACTTAGCTATTGAACGTTGACAGCACATGATACCTCTAAACAGCAAATTTTTGTTAGTAATCATGTAACAATTAGCACTCATTTCCTTTTGTTATTAAAGTATCATTGATTTACAATATTGTGTTAGTTGCAGGCAAAATATTTCTGTTATATATATATATGTAAATATCTATAGTTTAAAAAAAATTCTTTTCTATTGTAGTTTATTACAAGATGCTAAATATAGTTCTCTGTACTATACAGTAAATCCCTGTTGTCTGTGTTATATATAGCTGTATGCGTCTGTCAATGAGGAAATCTTAAATCAAGAAATCGTTTTCTATATTCACTCTTGTTTTAAATCAATTTAAAGAGTATACATTTGAAAGATTTGATTTCAGTGAAATATTGCGTAGTGAACTTAACTGTGTCCACTGGTCATTACCAAAACACTACCCCTTTCAGAATCGCGCTGTGCTCACTGCTTACACTTTAAGCACAAACAATTACAAGCGGTCAGAGAGAGTGGACAGAATGTAGTCACTCAGGTTGTGATTTTTTTGACTTGATAATCACTGTGTGTTTTGAATCTACTGCTTAAAACTCAAACTTGTGGATAAGCAGGGTTGTAAGGATTGGAGATACGAACTGCTTCAAAGCACACTCAGACGATTCTAAACTGTTATGAACCCAAAACATGTTGACACAGAACTAGAGTTTATTTGTATTTCTGTGTGTATGTGCTTTCCTCTCTGGCCCCACAACCTCCAAAAATGTGTTTAGACTCAGTATTTGCCATTTTTATCCTGAATTTCTCTTCTCCTCAATACAGAATGCATAAATTTTCCTCGATCACTTCCATAGCTGAAATTCGGTTTAAGTTAGGTAGCTTCCAGCTCACTTCCTAGTTTGTGGTCGGCCCTTTGATGCTGCCATGAGATATCCTCTCAAATCTGTATTTCTATTGCTCTGATTATGATATGAGATGAATGATAAATTGGTCTTCAACGTTAGTAGCTATCTGAGTTTTTTGTGTTTGATTCTCCTATGGAATTTTACCGCTAGGAAGTCTGGTTCCATGTCCTCCAGCCACTTACCAACCCTGGGCTCGTGTGCCCTGAGATTAAGACACTTGCTACTTGGAAGAAAAGTTATGACCAACCTAGACAGTATACTAAAAAGCAGAGACATTACTTTGCCCACAAAGATCTGTCTAGTCAAAGGTATGGTTTTTCTAGTAGTCATGTATGGATGTGAGAGTTGGACCAGGAAGGCTGAGCTCCAAAGAACTGATGCTTTTGAACTGTGGTGTTGAAGACTCATGAGAGTCCCTTGGACTGCAAAGGCATCAAACCAGTCTATCCTAAAGGAAATTAGTCCTGAATATTCACTGGAAGGTCTGATGCTGAAGCTGAAACTTCAATACTTTGGCCACCTGACGCAAATAATGGACTCACTGGAAAAGACTGATTCTGGGAAAGACTGAAGGCAGGAGAAGGGGACGACAGAGGATGAGATGGTTGGATGCATCACCGACTCTGTGTACATGAGTTTGAGCAAGCTCCACGAGTTGGTGATGGACAGGGAAGCCTGGCGTGCTGCAGTCCATGGGGTCACAAAGAGTTGGACGTGACTGAGCGACTGAACTGAACTGAATGGAGTAGCAAGATGAGCAGAGGTGATGGGGGTAGGGTACCACTGTGGGCGCGTCAAGGGCATCAGCCCTACAGTGGAGGGACCACCCTAAAGTGGAGAGACCGCCCTTCAGTGTTCACTTTGGAAGGATCCCAACACTCTGACTGGGTAGCCCTACCGGGGGGTGGGGGGTGTAGTGGGGGGAAGATGCAGATGAAGTCCGCTTCTACTTTCTGTAAGGTCGGACCCTGGGGGCCATGATGGGCCGCCCCTTCCCTCCCTCGGGGGGGAAGGTCTCTAAGGAAGGAGCCTCCCAGATCCCGGGGACCAGTGACAGCACAGCTCGCCAGCTAAAGCCGCCCCACCCCAGCCACGTAGAAGAACCTATCAGCCCGCGACAGCTCGGCCCGACGACCTATCCAAACCCCCATCCATTAACCTGACCATCCCTCACAACACACTTAAATAAGCTGCTTTTAACAGGGCCCGGGCGCAGACTTCCTCGACCTGCCTTGTTTGGGTCCAGGAATCCCGCCCGGTAGCCCTTCGTCATTAAAAAGCTTGTTAGACGTTTTTTTTTTTGGTGTCCTGGTCGTCTTTTACCTAACATTTGGCGCCCAGCGTGGGGCTCGAGGCGAGGGCCCATCCCATGACGAGCGGGGTTTGCGGCCCCCTCGGGTCTGGCCCGCGCCGGACCAGGTCACCCCGTCACGCCTCCCGGACCATTCAACCGTCTGGCAGGACACAGGGTAAGTTCCATTGGTTGGGCTCTGGGGTTTTTTGCTCCCATTGCGATTATGCCTAGGGTGTCCTGGTTTCAGTAAATCGCAGCCGCATCTGGACCCCTCCTCCACAAGCCAGGCTTGCTATTCCTTGCCACCTGTCAATTTGGAGATGTCCATCTTGGCTGAGCAGCCTCCTTGCTGGGTTGACAGCCCGTTCAGGGACGCCTGACCGGACTACTCCCAGCCCCATTAACGATTGGTCCAGGACCTTCATTTCATATTTGCCATGGGGGCGGCTGCCTCCAAGCCTGACCGGCCCTGGTTTACGCCACTAGAATGTGTACTTGCCAACCTCAGAACTCTACATATCTCCGGAGAAATTCGTTCCAAACGCTTAACCTTCCTTTGTTCTGAGGCATGGCCCCAATATTCTGTAGATAACGGCTCACAATGGCCGCCAACCGGAACTTTCGATTTTGACATCCTCCCTGACTTAGATAATTACTGCCGGAGGACGGGAAAATGGTCTGAGGTAGCCTACACACAGGCTTTCTGGCTGTTGTGCTCCCGTCCCACCCTATGAACCTGCTGTTCCCCTTCTGAAATTCTCCTAACCATGGCTCTCTCTAGCCCTGCATCACCAGGGAGGCCATCAGCAGCCCACCCAGGCGGAAATTCTGCCCTCACAGTGCCTCCAGAAGACCTAGTGGCCCCCCCACCCTACACTCCAGCCCCTGCTACTTCACTAACCCCTCCTCTGTCGCCCTCACCCACTCCCTCCATGTCCTCCCCTCTCCCATCGTCCTCACAGCCTAGCCCTCCTGTAACAAGGCCATCTCTATACCCACCCCTTCCTTCATGCCTTGCCTCACCAACCTCCCCTCTGTCACCCTCACCCACTCCCTCCATACCCAACTCTCCTGTGACCATGCCTCCCGCCGCCCCCGAGGCTCCGTCCTTGGCTCCGTCTCTCCATCCACCCCTTCCCCCCTCATCGCCTCTTCCCCTTCACTGTTCTCACAGCCCAGCTCTCCTGTGACTACGCCTCTCGCCGCTCCCTTGGCTCCACCTCAATATCCACCCCTTCCTCCATGCCCCCCACTTTCTGACTCACCGGTCAGCGCACACACACAGTCGCAGACCGCTCCCAATCCGCCGCCAGCTCCCCTGCTTCCTCTCAGCCAGGTGGCCGGCCCGGAGGGTCTCACCCATGTCCATGTCCCCTTTTCACTCCAAGACTTTGCCCATATTGAACAGTGGCTGGGCTCCTACTCGGCCAACCCTTCCAATTACATCAAAAACTTCACCCAGCTATCTCAATCTTACGCCCTCACCTGGCAAGATGTATTTGTCACCCTGGGGTCCACTACTACCCCAGAAGAAAGAAAGGCCATTTGGGCCACAGCAAGGGAGATAGCAGACCGGAGACATCTAGCCAACCCAGCTGACCCTGCCCAGCCACCTGGAGCGGCTGCTATTCCAGACGTAGACCCAGACTGAGACTAGCAGGAGGGACAAAGAGGGAAGGCCAACATTCAATACATGATAGAATGCCTATTGGAGGGAACGGAGACCACCTCCCTTAAGGTAGTAAACCTACTTAAACTAGATGAAATGACCCAGGGCCCCGATGAAAACCCAGCAGCCTTTCTTAACAGGCTGACAGAGGCTCTTACCACATATACCTGGATTGCCCCAGATTCTCCGGCGGGGGTTACTACCCTAGCCAACCGTTTTATATCCCAATCAGCTTCAGACATCAGAAAAAAACTCTCCAAGGCTGAGGATGGGCCTCAGACCCCACTCTGAGACATGGTAAAAATGGCCTTTAAGGTTTACAATGCCCAAGAGGAAACCACCGAAGCTAGCTGCAAGGCAAGGCTTAAACAAAAAGCCGAACTCCAGGCCGACCTCCTTGAAAAACACACCCAAGCACTGGTGGCAGCCCTATGGCTGGCTGCGGGACAAAAGGTGGGTCCCCAAAAGCCACCACCAGGAGGCTGCTTTAAATGCGGTCATGAGGGCCACTGGGCTCGCCAATGCCCAAACCCCCGGCCCCTGACAAAGCCGTGCCCTCGTTGCAAACAACAGGGACATTGGGCGAGTGATTGTCCCCAGGTGACCCAGACCCCGACCTTACCAGGCCGAGGTCTAGGCCCCCAAAAGGACATTTCCTCCCCACACCCCGCCTTGGAACTTCTCTCCTTTGATCAAGATTGACGGTGCCCAGGCTTGGGGACCCCCATAACCCAAGCCGAGCCCAGGGTAATGCTTCAAGTGGTGGGTAAGTCTATCAATTTCTTGATGGATATGGGGGCTATGTACTCAGTTCTTCCCTCCTTCGGGGGCACTCTGCCTCCTTCCCAGGTCTTGGTGGTAGGTGTAGACGGCACGTCTTCACAACCCCGGCAGACTGGGCCACAGCCCTGTCAGCTTGATCACTTCTGTTCACACACTCTTTTCTGATAATCCCTTCATGCCCCACTCCCCTGCTGGGGCGGGACATTTTAGCTAAGCTTAGGGCCACCATTCACCTACTGCTCTCACTTTCCCAGTCTCTCACCTTGCCCCTACTCCTCCTCTGCTCCCCTGAGGCTCCAGCTGTCGACCCTAGCATCTGGGACACTGAAATCCCTCTGGTAGCAACCCATCACACCCCCATCCTGATCAAACTATGTGATCCTTCCCGCTTCCCAAGCCACCCTCAATTCCCCATCTCTCAGACTCACCTATGTGGTCTTAAACCAATCATAGACCATCTCTTAGGCCAGGGCCTCCTGGTCCCCATGGCCTTGCCCTGCAATACCCCCATTCTCCCGGTACGGAAAGCTTCTGGTGGCTACCGACGGGTCCAGGACCTTCGACTGATAAATGAGGCCATAATCCCTGCTCATCAATTGTCCCCAATCCTTATACCTTACTTTCTGACATCCCTAGCAATACACTTTACTGTCATAGACCTCAAAGATGCCTTTTTCACTGTTCCCTTACACCCAGACTGCCAGTTCCTCTTTGCTTTCACGTGGACCGACCCAGAAACCCGACAGTCCTCCCAGCTAACATGGATAGTCCTTCCCCAAGGGTTTAGAGACAGCCCCCATTTTTTTGGCCAGGCTCTGGCCCGGGATCTGGCTACATGCCCGCTGGCCCCTACTGTCCTCTTACAGTATGTGAATGACCTTCTGCTCTGCAGCCCCTCACAAGCTCTCTCTCAGACTCATACCACTACTCTTCTTAACTTCCTTAGCTCTAAAGGATACCGAGCATCTCAACAAAAGGCCCAGCTCACCCAGACCTCTGTAACTTACCTAGGTCTAAAGATTACCCGAACAGCTAAAGCTCTGACTACTGACAGACTCAGCTTTCTCTGAGATCTCTGCCCCCCTTCCACTGGGGAACAAATCTTATCCTTTTTGGGGTTAACAGGATGCTTCTGGCACTGGGTCCCCAACTATGCTTCACTGGCTAAACCCCTCTACACAGCCGCAAAAGACACCCCTACTGGACCACTCTCTTCAGAAACAGAGGTCAAAAAGGCTTTCTACAACCTCCGCTCAGCTTTGCTGTCCTCTTCCCTGCTCTTCCTGCCCAATCCCAATCGCCCCATCACCTGTATACTGATGAAAAAGGGGGCATAGCCTTTGGAGCCCTCATAAGCCTGCGGGCCCTGAAATGCTGCCAGTGGCATTTATCTCCAAACAGTTAGACCCCACCGCCCGGGGATGGTTCCCCTGCCTACGTGCCCTGGCAGCAGCAGCTTCTCTATATGCAGATGCAAAAAAGCTAATTCTAGATCAACCCCTAACTATATTCTCACCACACCACCAGGCTGACCTCTTAGCTTCCAAATTCCTGTCAGACCTTAGCGACTCTCGGCTCCAACAATTCCACCTAGTCTTTCTGGATAACCCCCAGGTTACTTTGGGCTGCAGCTCCCAGCTAAACCCCCTATCTTCTCTCCCTTCACTTCCAACCTATCCTTCAGGCAAAGACACAGGACCTCACTCATGCATAGAGGTCCTAGACACTGTCACCCAACCACCCCCAAACCTTTTTGCTACTGCACTACAAAACCCAGACCTCATGCTATTTGTAGATGGCAGTTCAAAATAAGGCTCTACCGGGCGCCGGGCCGCTGCGTATGCAGTTGTGACCACCAGTGACATCCTCGAGGCTCGCCCGCTGCCGGAGGGAACCACCTCCCAAAAGGCAGAACTAACAGCGCTCACTAGAGCCTTACACCTGGCAACGGGAAAACGGGTTAACATCTGTACTGACTCCAAATATGCCTTTCTGATTGCACAGTCTCATTCAGCTATTTGGAGGGAGAGAGGATTCCTCACCACCAAGGGATCACCCGTCTCTAATGCCCCCTAATCGCCACGCTCCTGGAGGCCATCTCACAGCCCACCCAGGTAGCCATCCTACACTGCAAAGGACATCAAATGACTCACGACACGGTTTCCCTAGGCAACAATAGGGCTGACCAGGTGGCCCGACAGATAGCCTAACAGTGGGGGCCTCTGCCTATACTATTTCTTAAGACCTCCCTTACACCTAACTACTCAAAGGCCGAAATGGAGGCCCTCCTCTCACAGGAGGGTGCTTCCAAACACCCCTCAGGATGGATCACGCTCCACGACAAACTAGTCCTACCTGAAAAGCAGGCAATGTCCATTATCACCCAGATCCATGACTTTACACATTGGGCCCCGCGCACTCTTGACCTTCCTTAGCCCTCTCTTTTCCCCATTACATCTCCGACCTACCATTCAGGCAGACCATGGTCGCTGCCTAATCTGTGCCAAGACCTCTCCTCAAGGAGGACTCAGGCCACCTCAAGAAACTCACCAGTTGAGGGGACACCTGCCGGGACAGGATTGGCAGATAGACTTTACCCACATGCCTAGACATCGGACCTTCCGGTATATGCTGGTCTGTGTCGACACCTTTTCTGGATGGGTAGAAGCATTCCCCACTGCCCGGGAGACAGCCGATACCGTCGCCGACACTCTCTTAACACACCGCATTCCACGGTTTGGGCTCCCCAACTCCATTCAGTCTGATAACGGGCCCGCCTTTGTTTCTCAAATCACTCAGCAAATAGCCGAGGCTTTAAACATGTCTTGGCACTTACATGTCCCATACAGGCCTCAGTCATCAGGCAAGGTGGAATGGGCTAACGGCATCCTCAAGGCTCATCTGACCAGGTTAACAGCAGAACTCCGTCTCTCCTGGGTCGACCTCCTGCCAGCAGCCCTTGACCCGCATATGGACAACTCCTCATGCTAAGACGGGTTTGACACCTTTTGAACTGCTGTACGGTAGGCCATATCTACTGACCAAACTTCCAGATCCCCCAACGCCTCCTCTGGGGACTTACTTGCCCTACTTCACCCTCCTAAGGGCCCTACTCAGAGAACACGCTGACCGTGTCCTCCCTCAACCTGTCAGAGACCATAACCAGGAGACCCCGCCCCCCACTTTGACACCAGGAGATCAGGTCCTCCTTAAAATGCTGACGCCTCGACCCCTTCAGCCCCAGTGGACAGGGCCTTTCACGGTGGTCCTCACCACCCCTACAGCAGCCGAACTGTGGGGACACGAGCTGTGGTACCACATCACACGGCTCCAATGGGCTCCCCTACACGGTCTGCCTCCTTCTAAACCCCTGGAAACTTACACCTCTAAAATCTTGGGACCTACCAAGATCACCATTACTAAGACACCCTTGCCTCCCACCAGTGAGCGACATGCCCCATCCAATGCTTGTCTGGCCTCATCTGCTGTGGCTGTCGCCAGTCGCAGCTTTGACCTTACTCTTCGCCATGGGACTGGCTGTCACGGCCCCCCAGGACTGGCCACTCACACTTCGACTTTCACTGGCCCTGGCTTACCTTGCCATCTGTTCCCTACTCCTGGGGTGCTATTCCTTTGGGGCACCCTGACCTGGCCATATATATCTCTCACCCTAGCCTGCCTTGAAGACTTTATCTTGGCCCTACTACAGGACCTTTGGCTAGCTACCCCAATCACCGACTGTGACTCTTTCTTTCAGGCAATTTTTGATCTACACTTACAGGGGACCTTTCTCCTTTTTACGGAATCTCAAATTGACTTCTCTTTTATCACTGTCCTTCTAATATTATAGCTAAACATGTTCTTGCCACTATTCCTCCTGGCCATGATAATACAGGCTGGACAACCTACACCCCGCCCCCAGGGCTGCACCGAACAAGACCGCTGGGGAACTGGGTTCACAGCCTACACTTATGTCCACGGAGACTGTTATGCTCCACCTGCCCAGCCATGCTCTCATGGAGGTAAATGGTATTGGACGGCCAAGAGCCTTGGGACAGCCAAATCAAGTTCAGCCTCTAACTGCCATAAAGCTGGAGGCAAAGATCTCTGTTTTACCATGCTAACTCACTATGGAATGACAGACGGGAAGGGGGCCCAAGATCAGAGGCGAAAACAAACCCAACATAGGGTGCAACAGGACCTCATAAAGCTGGCAACTAAAGCCTCTGATCCACACCATGAGCCCAACAAACTCCCAGACCAGGTTCATCAGGCGCTCAAATCCTTAGATTTTTCATCCCAAATTTTCACCAGCCGCAATGACACCTATCAGACCCTGACTGAAACCTCACCAAACCTCTCATGTTGGCTCTGTCTCCCCTTGAGACCCCGACCATTCCTTGCCCAACCGATTCCCAGCAAATGGATAGAGGCCCAAAATCTCACTCTAAATGCCACGAAAGTAACCTGGCCAATGGGGCCCTTGACTACCGAGGTATAGTATCTGCCAGCCAATGCCTCTTGCGTTCTGGCCGAAGACACCTCATTAACCACAGTGGCCTGTGATGGCTCGAGACGGGGCCCCCTATCCCCAAAACTTCCAATATGCGGGAAACCCGGGATAGTCTTTCTCTGTAATCTAACCACCTTATTACAATGTTTTCCGCCCAACTGGACTCAGCCTTGCACCCCAGTCTTCCTTACGCCCTAGCTGACCATTCTGACCCTGCAGGCGATGGAAGACCAGATCCGACCAACCCACCGCCGACGAAGGGCACTGGCTGCGGCTCCCCTGCTCCTCGGAGGAGGTTTATTCACAGCCTTAGGACTGGGGGTGGGGGGATTGGGAGCAGCACCGCACTTTTACTATAAGCTCTCGGCAGACCTCAATTGAGACCTGGGCAAGGTGGCAGAGTCCCTGATGGCACTACAGACCCAGATAACCTCTCTGGCAGCAGTGGCTCTCCAAAATCGAAGGGCCCTAGACCTGCTAACGGCCGAAAACGGGGCAACCTGTCAGTTCTTAGGGGAAGACTGTTGTTTTTTCATTAATGCCTCGGGGATAGTTCAGAACAAGTTCAGAGAGCTGAGAGAAAGCGTCAGATTTAGACAGGCCGCGTCAGGCAGTTCCGACTTTTCGGGATGGTGGAAGTCATCTTGGGCAGGATGGCTTCTCCCACTTCTCGGACCCCTCACCGCCTTGTTCCTCATCCTGTCGATAGGACCTTGTGTTTTTCAGATCATCCTCCAGAGGGTCAGGGACCTGACCCAGACGGCTACTGGACGAATGGTGATGGTGGCCGCATACTCCAAGCTCCTGTCCAGAGACCCTGAGGCCCCCTAAAGGTCACCAGGATCCGGCCACGACCCTCAGCCCCAACGACGCCCCACTTCAGCGGGAAGTAGCCAGAAACGATAATGGCGCCCCTTACCCTATGAAAGGGTCAGAATGTAAGGTCGGACCCTGGGGGCCATGATGGGCCGCCCCTTCCCCTCCCCCACCGGTGGGGGAGGTCCCTAAGGAAGGAGCCTCCCAGATCCCGGGGACCAGTGACAGCACAGCTCGCCCTAAAGCTGCCCCACCCCAGCCACGTAGAAGGACCTATCAGCCCTCGACACCTCGGCCTGATGACCTATCCAAACCTCCATCCATTAACCTGACCATCATCCCTCGCAACAAACTTATATAAGCTGCTTTTAACACGGCCCGGCCCAGACTTCCTCGACCTGCCTCGTTCGGGTCCAGGAATCCTGCCCGGTAGCGCTTCGTCATTACAAAGCTTGTTAGACGTTTTCTTTTGGTGTCCTGGTCGTCTTTTACCTGACACTTTCTTTAAAGAAGGCCAGGCTGCATTGGCTCATACGGTTGAACACGCAGCAGCTCTGGCTGTTTTCACTAAACTAACTTTGTAAACTGGCAGAAATGTCTAAATGCAGCTCAGTTTACCAACAGACTGCTTCTCAGTCGCAGTGCTTATGCGTCCTCATGTTTATCTCGCTTGGGAATTTCGTAGGCGAACAGGAGCGTGGGGGAGAGAGGGCAAATCAGCCAAGACGGCGTCTGCAGGATCTCTCACCGCACGCTTTGTAAATGACATGGAACAGCTGCGATCATGTGTGCACTGCGCATGTGCGTCACGAGGTACCTGCGTGGCCGGGGGTTGCTTTGTGCGGTAAGCGTACCTGAGCTCCGCCAGAAAGCAGGAAAGCAGCGGCACTGCTGCTGCCTGGCGGATGTGTCTGTTGGCTGGGCCTTGAGAGCAGAGGATGCAGGGTGTCCAGGATGACTGCTGTACCTGGTGGGAGAGAATGAACGTGTCTGCCGTCCCTACGGCTCCTCGCGTCTCCTGCCAGCCTCTTAGCTTGCACCTGGCCTATCCTGGGTTCAGCCAACAGTGTGCACAGTGTGAGCAGTGAGGCAACTGGTGTCACAACGTCAGCGAAACAAGGGGAATATGCGTTTAGCATTTTCAGCAGCAGGTCTGCGGTACCTGACCAAATCATTTTTTTTTTTTTAATGAAATGTATTTTTTTTTTCTACATTGGGATCCCTTTTACAATTCATGTGTATACAGGTTTTCTATCCATTTTCTAGGACTTGAGTCATGCCTTCAGTTTTTTCAAGTGATTTTAAAGAATAGGATAATTTTAGTTTCTTATATGTATTTTTATCTTATAGCCTATATACCAATTTAAATTTAATTTTGTTTGGCTTTTATGGTCTTGAACTATATATATGATTTATGTGAGTGGAATATACCGTTGTTGCACATATTGATTTTATCTTTTCAAAGTTGGCGTATAATTGCTTGACAATTTTAGTTTTTGCTGCACAACAGCACAAATCAGCTCTCGGAGCATTTTCTTGAACCTTAGTTTCTGTAGGTGTTTCTTCCCGGGAGAAGGTAGAGGAGGATGAGGTTAAGAGGAACTTTAGAATTGCTGGTGACTCCGACTGTAAAGAATCTGCCCACAATGTGGCAGACCCAGGTTCGATATCTGGGTTGGCAAGATCCTCTGGAGAAGGGAATGGCGACCCATTCCAGTCCTCTTGCCTGGAGAATCCCATGGACAGAAGAGCCTAGTGGGCTACAGCCCATGCGGTTGCAAACAGTCAGACAGGACTGAGCAACAAGTGAAATGAGAGTGAAGTCGCTCAGTCGTGTCCGACTCTTTGCGACCCCATGGACTGCAGCCCACCAGGCTCCTTCATCCATGGGGTTCTCCAGGCAAGAATACTGGAGTGGGTTGCCATTTATAATTTGGCAGTTGACAAGAGAAACGGCACCCAGGAGTGCTGTCCCTCAGTTTGCTCACAGGGGGAAGTATGACTCTAATCCAGTGAGTCAAGCCCTGGGATAGGGTGGCCTTTTCCAGAAAAATGACTGGCAATGGTCCCCCTAAGTGGCGGCAGCCTGTGCCTTCACATGGCTGATTGTTCTGTTCCTGTAATGCGTCTCATTGTGGTTGGCTTTTCAACCAAGGGTTTCTAGGCAAGGGGTCTCTCTGCCTATGAGTTGAATGCTGTGGACTTCCTTGGTGGTCTGGTGGTTAAGACTTCATGCCCCCCAAGGCTGGTGGGGGAATATCTCGTGTGCTGCATGGCACAGCCTCCCCCTCAAAAAAGAGTTGAACATGTATGGTGATTTGGGATGAGCCAGCTAGGCTGACAGGACTTGCCTCAGCCTCAGGTGCGTCCTTGCATCACCAGGTGTGTGTGCTGTGCGGAGTCCCTTCATTCGTGTCCAACTGTTTGTGACCCCATGGACTGTAGCCTGCCAGGCTCTTCTGTCCATGGGACTTCCCAGGCAACGGTGCTGGAGTGGGTTGCTGTGCCCTCCTCCAGGGGATCTTCCCCACCCAGGGATTGGACCCATATCTCCTGCAGGGGCAGGTGGGATCTTGACCATTAGTGCCACCTGGGAGGCCTGCCAGGTGTGAGCACCCTGAGAAAACAGCCCTGAGCCCCCTTGTTTTCCGACTGCTGGGTATGAAGAAAAGCTAGGCTATTAAAAAAAAGTTTTGGCTCTAAAAAAACATGTTTATAAGTGTGTGTTCTGAAAAGGAGACTCTGCGTGCCAACGGAAGCCACTCTGTTCCAGGGCCTCGGACAGCGCGGTAGTGTGAAGTGAGCCTGGACCGCAGAGCTCCGCTCGGGCCAGGCCAGGGGGCTGTGCTTCTCTGTCAGTGGCGGGCAGGCAGGCTTGTTTAGTGCCCTGTGCTTTTCACTCACAGCCTCTCAGCCTTTGGGTGATAGGAGAAAATGCCGACTTGGTGTTGGCGTTTGTCCCTTTTTAAGAGTCTCCTTAGTCTCCATCTGGCGCTGTTTACAGAAGGGAAGAGGCCTCAGAGAAGCCCAGCTGGGGAGAGAGTTTCCAGCCTCGCGACTCTTACTTTGCTCACTTTCTCCCAGCATCAAGGATTCAACCGTCAGAGCAATGAAAGGACATCTGAAGACAAGACCTCTTTTTCCACTTTCCAGTCAAGGCTCCAAATTTGGGTGGAGATAGATGAACAATGGGCTTCCCCGATGGCTCAGGGGTAAAGAACCTGCCAGCAATGTGGGATACCTGAGTTTGATCCCTGGATTAGGAAGATCCCCTGGAGAGGAGGGCATGGCAACCCACTCCAGTATTCTTGCCTGGAGAATCCCCATGGACAGAGGAGCCTGATGTGGGCTACAGTCCATAGGACTGCAGAGAGTCGGACACGGCTGCGGCTGAGCACATGATGAATGGCAGGATCCAGAGCTTCCAACCCTGAAGATTCTGAAGGCGTGTCTCGGGCTCACAGCCTTGCCTTTAAATGCCCACTGTCCTGCCTCCTTGACCTCCACGCTGACGCCCATCATGTCTCATCACTCAGCTGAAGAATCAACAAATGAATTATTTGTGATCTGAGATGGGGAGGGGATCAGAGCAGTCCTTCTAACCAACATACCATTTTTTTCACAGACTCACCTGAGGTCTGGTCACCCACGTGACGATGCCCCTGTGTCTTTTTAGTGATTAACGTCAGCCTATAGATAATGTTTAGGAAACATGTCTCGCTGCAAAGGACAACAATTTATTTTCTTCATGGCTGGGGATATATGGAGCTAGGATAAAAAGTCTCTGGGCCTTTAGAAACCTTTATATTTAAAAAAGATGTTTTATATATATATATATGGAATATTAGTCAGAAAAAAGAATATTGCTATTTATGGCAACAGAGGTGTAACTAGAGATGACCATACTCAGTGAAGAGAGTCAGACAAAATATGATATCAAATATGATAGATTTCACGTGGAATCTAAAACAACACAAATGAACTTATTTACAGAATAGACACAGACTCAGAAAACAAACTTATGGTTACAAAAGTGGGAGGGAGGGGAGGGATACATTGGAACCATGGGATTAACAGCTGCACACTACCGTATATAAAACAGGGTCCTACTGTATAACACAGGGAACTGTACTCCATATCTTGTAATAACCTATAAGGGAAAAGAATCTGAAGTTGTGGTCATGTGGGAAAGGTCACTTCTACGGCGAGGTGGGAGGAAAGTACCATTGAAATGAAGGTCATTTGGTGATGAGGCTGAACATCTGTTTCCGTTAGGAGAGGCTCATAAATGCTAGATGTCCTTCAGCAGACGAGTGGATAAGACAGCTGTGGTGCATATACACAACAGAATATTACTCAGCTATTTAAAAAGTGCACTTGAATCAGTTCTAATGAGGTGGATGAAACTGGAGCCTACTATACAGAGTGAAGTAAGTCAGGAAGAAAACCACCAATACAGTATATTAATGCATATATATGGAATTTAGAAAGATGGTAATGATGACCCTACATGTGAGACAGCAAAAGAGACACAGATATAAAGAACAGACTTTTGGACTCTGTGGGAGAAGGCGAGGGTGGGATGATCTGAGAGAATAGCCTTGAGACGTGTATATTACCATATGTGAAATAGATCGCCAGTCCAGGTTCAATGCATGAGACAGTGTGCTCAGGGCTGGTACACTGGGATGACCCTGAAGGATGGGATGGGGAAGGAGGTAGGAGGGGGCTTCAAGATGGGGGACATATGTACACCCATGGCTGATTCATGTCAGTATATGGCAAAACCACCACAATATTGTAATTAACCTTCAATTAAAATAAATTAATTTAAAAAAATGCTAAGAACTTCTTTCATGAGGAAAGCAGGATTTCCGGAGGCAAGCTTCCCCGCCAGTTCACAGACGTGAGGGTGAGGGGAGATGATCTGCTGAAATGGGGGCCTGTGCAGAGACACAGGAAGGACAGGGTGGGGTGGGCTTAGGGGAGTGTGGTGGGCCTTCCGGTGCTGGGGTCAGGAGTTTTCTGAGGATGTTTGAGGCTGTTGCATAGGAAGCCTGGGGTTTCTCAGAACAGGTATATTAATACTCTTTAGTGCTCCGAGCCTCAGTCTGAGCAGCAAACACATGACTCAAAGGGCCTCTGTGATACGGGCGCTTGTCACCTCACTTCCTGACCTGGCCTGACAGGACCGTCAAGGGGTCTCTCACTTCAGGTTGAGGATGAAGACCATAGGTACGTCATGCGGAGAGACCATCACAAAAAAGTGGTGAAGTGACTGGTTTACAGCTGCTTAGGTGACTCAGCCCTCTCATCTGTTATCAAGGGGTGGGCGAGCACGAAGATTTTGAAGAAAAGTTTTTTTGAGAAGGAGATTTTTGGAAAAGACCTTTGCTGTGAACTCTTATTTCCTCATATAGAGCAAGAAGAGTATGCATGTCTGTGTGTGTGATTGTGAGTGTGTGTGTGTGCGTGCGTGTGTCTGCATCTGTGTATGAGTGTGTGTGAGTGTGTGTGTGCCCAGGGTGGGGGCTGCTGATTCTTCTCCTTTTCCTTCAGGTCAGCACAGCCATGTGGAAAAGTTTGCCGCTATTGCGTTCGGTAAGGAGCGGAGCAGCCAGGTGCCCGCCTCCTCCTCAACCAAAGGCCGGGCAGTGCAGTGAGCCAGGCAGGTGTGGCTGATGGGACCGAGGGCAAGGGGGCTGCCTTGTGTGAGTGGTGCCTCTGGAGACAAAGCAGAGGTCTATCTGGACCAGAGGTGGTTATCTTGGGACCTGTCAAAAGGACCCACTGAACTCAGTGGAGTGAGGCGGAAGGCAATCACGGCTGGATTCTTGGGAACTACAGAATGAGGAAGTAGTGATCTGGAAAAGCCAAGTGTCTGAATAGAGAAAGTGAGAGACCCGTAGTGATGGTTCAGAGATGGATTCTAAAGGACCATGAGAGCATCCCATCAGAGAAAGCGTCGGCTCATGCTTCCATATCTGTCATGCTTGGAACACAAGGCCAGCTTCTAACAGTGCCAGGTAAGTAAGAACTTCCCTAATTTGTCTCTGTTCCATCCGGCCAATGCTGCAAGGCTCAGCACTGCATCTGTCTGCAGTGGCAGAGGTAACGGGAGAGGCAAGCAGCGGAATAGACACCCTTCTCCTGTCCTTAGACTGCTGCCCTGTAGAGGTCCTGTCTGGGATTAAGAGGACAGCTGAAGAATGAAATATAAATTCTTATGTGAAACAATGTTTAAATTTCTGGATTTCTGGGTATTTATCCAAAGAAAACAAACAAATAGAAAAAACAACTTGAAAATATGTAAGCACCTTTGTGGGCTTCCCCAGCGGCTCAGTGGTAAAGAATCTGCCTGTAATGCAGGGGAGCATGGTTTGATCTCTGGGTTGGAAAGATCCCCTGAAGAAGGGAAAGGCTACCCACTCCAGTATTCTTCCTAGAGGAACCCATGGACAGAGGAGCCTGGGGGTGCTATGGTCCATGGTGTCGCAAAGAGTCAGACAGGACTGAGCAACTGAGTGCACACACATGTACCTTCATGTTCATTTCAGCGTTATTGACAATAGCTAAGATAGGGAGACAACGTGTCCATCAACAGATGAAGAAGTGATCCGTGTATACACAGTGGAATACCACTCAGCCATAAAAAAGATTGAACTGTTGCCATTTGTAATAACATGGATGGACCTCAAGGGCAGTTACGCTCAGTGAGATAAGTCAGAGGAAGACAAATACTTTATGATCTCACGTATATGTGGAATCTAAAAACAAAACAGAAACTCCCCCAAACTTCAAGCTCATAGATAGCACGGATCAGTGGTGATGAGAGGCAGAGTGTTGGAGCAGGAGGAATGAGTGAGGGAGGTCCAAAGGTTAAAAAAACAAAACCAAACTGGTGTGGGATTCCATCATCAGTGTCTGGTTATTGAGTCACAAGTCATGGAAGAGGGCCTTCTCTTACATATATATCAGGGGAAGGGTTTTTTCTTCTTCTCCTGATATATTAGGCTGTTAGCAAATGTGAAACAACTTTCCTATGTCTTCACAGTTTATGTATTTTGTGTGTTTTGGTTGGAAAACAAAGTAACATTAGGATTCAGTTCAGTTCAGTCGCTCAGTCGTGTCCGACTCTTTGTGACCCCATGAATTGCAGCACGCCAGGCCTCCCCGTCCATCACCAACTCCCGGAGTTTACTCAAACTCAAGTCCATTGAGTTGGTGATTCATCCAGCCATCTCATCCTCTGTCATCCCCTTCTCCTCCTGCCCCCAATCCCTACGAGCATCAGGGTCTTTTCCGAAGAGTCAACTCTTCGTGTGAGGTGGCCAAAGTATTTGAGTTTCAGCCTCAGCATCAGTCCTTTCAATGAGCACCCAGGACTGGTCTCCTTTAGGATGGACTGGTTGGATCTCCTTGCAGTTCAAGGGACTCTCAAGAGTCTTCTCCAACACCACAGTTCAAAAGCATCAATTCTTCGTGTTGGGACCTAACACACGCCATGATAGGCTTTAGGGACTAAGATAGGACTCAAGGGAAAGGCTGAGTCATTGCCCAGTGAGGTCATCCCCGTGGAAGCCAGGAATTGTCTAATCAACATACTCCCCATAACCTGGTTTGAGTTTATCAGGACGTAAAAGACATCCCCCTGCAGCCAATAGCCAATTAGTAAATACCATGAAACCCCTGCAGCCAATAAAGATTAGCCAATTAGTAAATACTAGGAAACTCCTGCAGCGAATCAGCCCTTGCCAACTCTCTGTTCTAAAACCTATAAATACTGCTGTAAATCTGGGCTCGGGGCTCCTTGTTCCACTCCACTGCGTTGGATGTGGCGGGAGCCCTAGCTCGAGCTAGAAATAAAACCCCTTCATGCTTTTGCATTGCTGTGGACATCTTATTCTCTCATTTTTGGGGACTCAGACTCTGGGCATAACACTTCGGTGCTCAGCTTTCTTCACAATCCAACTCTCACATCCATACGTGACCACTGGAAAAACCACAACCTTGACTAGACCGAACTTTGTTGGCAAAGTAATGTCTCTGCTTTTTAATATGCTGCCTAGGTTGGTCATAACTTTCCTTCCAAGGAGTAACAAGCTAAGGGTAAATTGTGAAGGAATTCCTGCTTAAAGTAAGGGAATTATATTAGCTTTCCTCTCCAATCTTTCACAGATAAGATTTTCTAGATTTATTCTGGGCAAAGCACATTAACCTCTAACTTGCAATTCTGCAGAGATGTTAAGGGACCTCTTCCTGGGTTCAAATCCTATGAATTACTTCCTTTTCTCTTGTTTCAGTCTCCTCACCTCTAACATGGGAATGATAACAATCCTTAACCGCTCCATAAGATTTGAAGCTTGAGGGGGATGGATAAATTAGGAGTTTGGAATTAACATATATGCACTATTATATATAGAATAGGTAAGCAACAAGGACCTACTGCACAGCATAGGGAACAATACTCAGTATCTTGTAATAACCTGTAATGGAAAAAAGTAGGATTGCTATAAAGATTAGACAAGGTAGTATACACCAAGCACTTAGAACATATGCTGCTGCTGCTAAGTCGCTTCAGTCGTGTCTGACTCTGTGCAACCCCATCCCTGGGATTCCCCAGGCAAGAACACTGGAGTGGGTTGCCATTTCCTTCTCCAATGCATGAAAGTGAAAAGTGAAAGTGAAGTCGCTCAATCATGTCCGACTCTTCACAACCCCATGGACTGCAGCCTACCAGGCTCCTCTGTCCATGGGACTTTCCAGGCAAGAGTACTGGAGTGGGGTGCCATTGCCTTCTCCTAGACCATATGGGGATCTAAAATTCTATGAATTAATCATTTGTAATTGAAAACCAGGGGTAATTACCTGTGTAGGACAATCTATGAAGACTTTCTTCATCTATAATGTTGTGGAACTACAGCACCGTCTGTAGAATAAAACTTCACCAGGCGTCCATGATATTGTATCTAGGGGAGAGTATGGGCTGGAGGTTGCAGTCTGTTGCTTTAGGGACATTTCTGTGTCCCATGGACAGCAGAATCTTGGACTCGGTCCAGCAGCCTATGGAAAGTGGAGTTTCAAAATCAAGCATGCCATGCTTAACTTTGAACAGGCATGTCGAGCCTTTGCAGCAGTCAGCCTGGGTCAGAATCTAGGCCCCAGGATGGCTCACATAACTGTCTGCGTCTATGATTCATAGTTTTCTTACTTATTCCTCTTGTGTGGCACAGAGAGAGCCAGACTCAGGGCATAAGACACAGATGGGTCCTGCAAGCTGTCGATAGTCTGTTAGGGGAGACAGATACTTTAAAGAAATTATCGTCCATAGAGGTTATCATATTAAGTTGGACAAAGACAAGTACCATATATCACTTGTATATGGAACCTAAAAAAAATGATACAGATGATCTTGTTTACAAAGTGGAAATGAACTCACAGATTTCAAAAACAAACTTATGGTTACCAAAGGAGAAGCGTGAGGGGGAGGGCTAAATTAGGAGTTTGGGATGAACATACACATACTATTATATATAGAACAGGTCAACAAGGATCTACAGTGTAGCCCAGGGAACTGTTCTCAATATGTTGTAATAACCTGTAATGGAAAGAAGTCTGAAAAAGGACATACATATATATTTACCTTGGTCACTCAGTCATGTCCTACTCTGTGACCCCGTGAACCCCAGGAGCCCACCAGGCTCCTCTGTCCATGGGATTCTCCAGGCAAGAATACTGGAGCAGGTAGCCATTCCCTTCTCCAGGGGATCTTCCCGACCCAGGGATCAAACCTGCATCTCCTGCATTGCAGGTGGATTCTTTACCTCTGAGCCCCCGGGAAGCCCTATATATATAAATGCATATACAACTGAATCTCTTTGCTGTACACTCGAAACTAACATGACACTGTAAATGAACTATACTTGAATAAAAAAGCAAATATACAGATACCTGTCATATATTCTTAAGCAAACAAAAAACATTTTGTATCTGATTATAAGAATAACAAGGAAACATAACCAAGGAAAGGGGAACACAGGGGACAGTTTGATTCTATCTCAGCCACTTGGGCTGTGTTTTGAAATCTCCGAGAAAGTTGATTTAAGAGTGGAACCAAGAACTCTCTGGGAGGTGAAACTGATGGCGGTTGCTGATGGCTGGCCATGGGAGCCAGGCACATATTGGGTTTATAGTCTGAGACGTTGAGTCCACAGGGAGGGGAAAACCACCTCCTAGGCAATGTACGGGCTCTGCGAGGTGACATCTGGGGAGGGCCAGGCACAATAAGGGTGAGTTCCCCCTTTCTCCCCTGAGGTGTAAGATCTACATTTGTTATTGGTATATAAAATGAAGACGTGGCATATGACACGGCCAAGTTTCCTGTGGCACTTTGGATTGCATCTGCACTGCCTCTGGCTGGTGAAGCTGGGTCCTGCTGAAGGAGTCTGTGGTGGTGACTCAGCTTTGCTAGACATCTTTGGTAAGTGACCTCTCGGGCTGACCAGCCCACTGGTATAAGGAGACTGGAGTCAGGGAGATGGTATGATACCAGCATTGCATCTGCTGATGCAGTGTCTTTTGGTATTGGTGTAAAAAGTGCAAACAGAGTTTCTGGTTTTCTTCAATGCAACTCTCTCTGTCCCTTAGGGTTCCCTGTGAAGTGAAGATTGCTCAGTCGTCTCCGACTCTTTGCGACCCCATGGACTGTCGCCTACCAGGCTCCTCTGTCCATGGGATTTTCCAGGCAATAGGGTTCCTTAGCCAGCCTATTATTAGCATTGTGGAGTGCCCGAGCTACACCTGAGACAACATTTAGGATCCCAGCCCCCATGACAGCACTGGTCTCCCTCCCCACCCAAATCACCATTCGTGGGCGCAGCCTGCTCTGCGTGCTCAGCCTCCAGCTTCATTTTGATCCCCAGCTCTGAGGACCTCCTTCAACACTGCCTGGATCTTTATCGCTGAAGGAGATGACCGTTTTACCCTTGCCCCTCCCCCTGGGCATTTCAGCCCCAGCATCCCAGGGACCAAGGAAAGGGACTTGCCCACAGGTCTCTCTGGCTCCTGCTTTTGGCCTGCCCAGAGCGCTCAGAGTCGTCTGCTTAGGGGAGAGCGGGTGCCTAACTCAGGCAGGCAGGCCGGCTCGCTTTCGCAGGTGCTCTTGGCTGCAGGGTGAGCGCCTGGCCCTTTGGCACTGACGCCGGGGATCCGGGCTGGGAGAGGGAAACTCAATCACAGTGCAGGATGGGGGAGGAGGCCTTTAGTCAAAGTGCCAGCCACCGGGGGCCGCTGATACCATCGCCTGGCAGGTCTGGTTACATCTCCCTGCCTCCCTGGAGTGTTCACCAGAAGCCAGCAGTGGATACCAGAGAAGGTGGTCCCCTGAAAAAGCGGGAAGAGAGGGGACAGATGGCTGGGACAAGGCAGGGGAAGTAAAGCTGCAGGGTGACTCCTGCCAAAGCATTTTGTAGTTTTGTCACGATCATTCCCTTAATAGAGATGGAGACCACTTTCTCCACAGGAAATCAGTAGCACCAGAGAAATTAACAAGCTCTCTTAAACAATCAGGGAACGTTGTTCTTCTGGGGACAGATCATACCAATCTTCCCTTCTCATCTGTACCCACCATGGCTCTATTTTTCCTGCACTTGCTGGAAAATGTATGGGAACTTCTGCCTTTGATCAGTGATAGGTTACTGAGGATATCTTGTAGCCAAGCTCTGATCGTAGACAGCACACCCAACCCTACTTCAAACATGTCTCCACAGGGTGGCAAAGGGTTGTAGAACTCTGGATGGATCAGTTTGATTCTCTGTGCTTTAATGTGGAACTAAAGCAAAATGCCTCTTACTGGCCATGGTGAGTAAGGATCTTTCCTAAAAAAAGATGCCTTTAAAAAACGTGTTCTCCAAGCCTGGTGCCAATTAAATGCTTTGCATGTGTATCTCACTGATCCTCACAATAAGCCTACCAGATAGGCATTGTTTTTCACCTCCCTCCCATTTTACAGATAAGACAACTGAGGCTTAGGGAGGTGAAGTCACAGGCGTAAGGTCACAACGTAAATGAGACGCGAGGTCACTTAAGCTTTCTGACTCCCAAGCCGTCTGGCCTCACGTCAAAGTGCCATCTGGTTAGCAGTCGTCTGTCACCCCTGGCGACAGCTCACCACTGACTTTTCTTTGCTGCTTCATCTTCCTGAAGAAGCTCTTCTGTCCACTGTGCAGGAGACCAAACCCTCTGTGAGAAGATGCTTGAGGGAATGGCAGAAGCTGAGCTCAGCAGCACCACAGAGGGAGATCCCAGGGCTGCAGGCTGACGGATGAAGGAAGACTGAGTGCCCAGGAAGGTGGCTTAGGGTGGCCGCAAGGAACCTTCCGGAGAGAAGGGGCAAAGGCCTGGCAAGGAGGTTGGAGGTCTGCAAGGGGTAGGGCTTAGGGAGGGCTGCGTGGAGCCAGCACTGCAAGGGCCCCACTTGCCAGGGCCATTTCTTCTTGGATAAAAGGAGATTGCCGGTAGCTGTAAGACCTGCTCAGGGAATGCCTGCTTCACGGAAGGATGAGCCTGGACAACCCCCAGGCTGACTCTAGCCCATGGGTCTGATCCTCACAATAAGTGAGAAGTGTAGATGCTTCTGGAGAGTTCTGGATGAGATTTCCCTCGCCACCCCTGTTATTGTTCAGTCGCTCAGTCCTGTCCGACTCTGCGACCCCATGGACTGCGGTACCAGGCTTCCCTGTCCTTCACTATCTCCCGGAGTTTGCTCAAACTCATGCCCATTGAGTCGGTGATGCCTTCGAACTATCTCATCCTCTCTCACACCTTTCTCCTCCTGCTGTCAATCTTTCCCAGCATCAGGATCTTTTCCAATGACTCAGTTCTTCCCATCAGGTGGCCAAAGTATTGGAGCTTCAGCATCAGTCCTTCCTATGGATATTCAGGACTGATTTCCTTTAGGATGGACTGGTTGGATCTCCTTGCAGTCCAAGGGACTCTCAGGAGTCTTCTCCAGCACCACAGTTGGAAAGCATCAGTTCTTCGGCACTCAGCCCTCTTCGTAGTCCAGCTCTCTGTGATACTTTGTTTTCATTGCAGGAACTTTCCTTTTTTTTGATCACCGTTTAAAAATGCTTCCTACATGTTTAGAAAATCCAGTTTAGGCACAGAAAAGACTTGGGAACTTGATTTCAAGACCCTGCCTGGGGATTTGGCCACATGGTTTTAACCAGACAAACTGTTGTAATATTGGGTGGGGATCATTATGTTTTCAGAGTCTCGAAAATTCTCTCCTTCATAAGTCCCATTAAGTTTTGGGAGGCAATGAGCCTCTGCTTAGAACTTTAGCTTATACAGTGTCACATGCAGTTTTCAAAGTGATTTTGAATTAATTTTTTATTGTGCCCTTGCTTGCCTGCCCAACCCTCACAGCTGTACGAGCTGTGAGTCAGTCCCACCCACGACTTCGCAACCACAACCTGTTGACGTGTTGTTGCTGTTCAGTCGCTAAGTCATTCCCATGTCTTTGTGACCCCATGGACTGCAGCATGCCAGGCTCTTCTGTCCTCCACTATCTCCTGGAATTTGCTCGAGTTCCTGTCCATTGAGGTGGTGATGCTATCTAACCATACATGTGGGGCTAGATAATTCTTTGCTGTGGGCAGCTGTCCTGCACATTGTGGGATGTCTAACAGCACCCCCTGGATCCTAGATCCTAGAGGCAGCACCCTAGCCATGCCAGCCAAAATTTTCTCCAGGCCAAGTCCCCGGAGACCGTGTCACCCAGGCTGAGCCCCACTAGTCTCACTGATGTTGGAACTTTAGTTTCTTCTCTTCCAAATTGCATCATCTTTGGCAAGTTGCTGAAACTCTAAGAGCCTCTGTTTACTCACTTAGAAACTGGTGATCCTTGTTTTTGCCTTTCAGGGTTTCTGTGAGATAATGCTTGTCAAGTGTTGACCACTTTGCTCAATTCTCAGGGACTTACTTGGTGGTCCAGTGGCTAAGATTCCACACTACCAATGCAGGGGGCCTGTGTTCAATCCCTGGTCAGGGAACTAGATCCCACATGCTTTAATAAGTGGGATCCCACATGCTTTAATAATTTAATATACATTAATTAATTTAATATGAATACTTTAATAAGTATTAAAAAAATTGGAGTCTACATTCCCCATAACCAACCCAATGTCCATGATTTAGAAATTCTTTCCACCATTCACATGGGTCCAGATGAAATTGTCAAATTCAGCTACATAGAGGTGCAAAGGGGTTTCCCTGGTGGCTCAGTGTTAAAGAATCTGCCTGTAACCAGGACCCGTGAGAAACATGGGTTTGATCCTTGGTCCGGAAGATCCCCTGGAGGAGGGCATGACAGCCCACTCCAGTCTTCTTGCCTGGAGAATCCCATGGGCAGAGGAGCCTGGTGGGCTACAGTCCATGGGCCTGCAAAGAGTCAGACACGACTGAAGCGACAGAGCACACACACAGAAAGGTGCAAAGGGGTGGGCTCTCTCCTCGGCTCTCGACAGACAAGTAACTTCCTGCCCGTATCTGCCTTTTGTGCCTATGTAGCGGAGCATCCTATTGGAGGCAAGCAGCTTATGAACCACGCAGTCGGCCCCAGTCGCGGAGCAAGAGTCTGGTGGAAGTGGATTTCAGCCCTCCCAGTTTCCACCCTCCTCATTCCTCCATGTCTACTTTCTGCAGATACTGTCCCAGAAGTTATTTTTTTCGTTTTGGGCGCCTCTCTATACCCCTCTTCCCCTCCCTCTCCGGCTCGCACAGCGCACAAACAGTTAAGGGCATTCAGCTTGGCTGCCGCCCCCGTCCCTGTAGACTACCCTGGAAGGATTGAATGAAATTGATGGGACTAGCATTACATTGCTCAAATCCACAAAGAAAGATCAGAGGGACGGGTGGAAAGAATGACCCCGAAGGAAACAGCTGTCAAGGGCAGCTATTGGTTTATCTTTCATGGAACCGGAGACGTCATGAATTCTAAATTAAGATGAACCGGAGGCAGAGTGGTTTATTGGTCGGGCAAGGCTGCTACGGCCCAAGCAGGCACTCCAGAAGGGCTCACTGGTCTCATACACTGAGTCCTGGGACCGTCTGTGTGGCTAGCCATGTTTGAGGGTGTTTGTATTTCTTGCATAGAACTGCATTTATTTTTTTATTTTTTTTATTTTTTTTTTTTTAGATTTTATTTTATTTTATTTTTTTTAATTTTTAGTTTTTTATTTTTTAAATTTTAAAATCTTTAATTCTTACATGCATTCCCAAACATGAACCCCCCTCCCACCTCCCTCCCCAGAACATCTTTCTGGGTCATCCCCATGCACCAGCCCCAAGCATGCTGCATCCTGCGTCAGACATAGACTGGCGATTCAATTCACATGATAGTATACATGTTAGAATGTCATTCTCCCAAATCATCCCACCCTCTCCCTCTCCCTCTGAGTCCAAAAGTCCGTTATACACATCTGTGTCTCTTTCCCTGTCTTGCATACAGGGTCGTCATTGCCATCTTCCTAAATTCCATATATATGTGTTAGTATACTGTATTGGTGTTTTTCTTTCTGGCTTACTTCACTCTGTATAATCGGCTCCAGTTTCATCCATCTCATCAGAACTGATTCAAATGAATTCTTTTTAATGGCTGAGTAATACTCCATTGTGTATATGTACCACAGCTTTCTTATCCATTCATCTGCTGATGGACATCTAGGTTGTTTCCATGTCCTGGCTATTATAAACAGTGCTGCAATGAACATTGGGGTACATGTGTCTCTTTCAATTCTGGTTTCCTCGGTGTGTATGCCCAGAAGTGGGATTGCTGGGTCATAAGGTAGTTCTATTTGCAATTTTTTAAGGAATCTCCACACTGTTCTCCATAGTGGCTGTACTAGTTTGCATTCCCACCAACAGTGTAGGAGGGTTCCCTTTTCTCCACACCCTCTCCAGCATTTATTGCTTGCAGATTTTTGGATCGCAGCCATTCTGACTGGTGTGAAGTGGTACCTCATTGTGGTTTTGATTTGCATTTCTCTAATAATGAGTGATGTTGAGCATCTTTTCATGTGTTTGTTAGCCATCCGTATGTCTTCTTTGGAGAAATGTCTGTTTAGTTCTTTGGCCCATTTTTTGATTGGGTCGTTTATTTTTCTGGAGTTGAGCTGCATAAGTTGCTTGTATATTTTTGAGATTAGTTGTTTGTCAGTTGCTTCATTTGCTATTATTTTCTCCCATTCAGATGGCTGTCTTTTCACCTTGCTTATATTTTCCTTTGTTGTGCAGAAGCTTTTAATTTTAATTAGATCCCATTTGTTTATTTTTGCTTTTATTTCCAGCATTCTGGGAGGTGGATCATAGAGGATCCTGCTGTGATTTATGTCTGAGAGTGTTTTGCCTATGTTCTCCTCTAGGAGTTTTATAGTTTCTGATCTTACATTTAGATCTTTAATCCATTTTGAGTTTATTTTTGTGTGCGGTGTTAATTTATGATAAAAACTCTCCAGAAAGCAGGAATAGAAGGAACATATCTCAACATAATAAAAGCTATTTATGACAAACCCACAGCAAACATTATCCTCAATGGTGAAAAATTGAAAGCATTTCCCCTAAAGTCAGGAACAAGACAAGGGTGTCCACTTTCACCGCTACTATTCAACATAGTTCTGGAAGTTTTGGCCACAGCAATCAGAGCAGAAAAAGAAATAAAAGGAATCCAAATTGGAAAAGAAGAAGTAAAACTCTCACTGTTTGCAGATGACATGATCCTCTACATGGAAAACCCTAAAGACTCCACCAGAAAATTACTAGAGCTAATCAATGAATATAGTAAAGTTGCAGGATATAAAATCAACACACAGAAATCCCTTGCATTCCTATACACGAATAATGAGAAAGTAGAAAAAGAAATTAAGGAAACAATTCCATTCACCATTGCAACGAAAAGAATAAAATACTTAGGAATATATCTACCTAAAGAAACTAAAGACCTATATATAGAAAACTATAAAACACTGATGAAAGAAATCAAAGAGGACACTAATAGATGGAGAAATATACCATGTTCATGGATTGGAAGAATCAATATAGTGAAAATGAGTATACTACCCAAAGCAATTTACAAATTCAATGCAATCCCTATCAAGCTACCAGCCACATTTTTCACAGAACTAGAACAAATAATTTCAAGCTTTGTATGGAAATACAAAAAACCTCGAATAGCCAAAGCAATCTTGAGAAAGAAGAATGGAACTGGAGGAATCAACTTGCCTGACTTCAGGCTCTACTACAAAGCCACAGTCATCAAGACAGTATGGTACTGGCACAAAGACAGACATATAGATCAATGGAACAAAATAGAAAGCCCAGAGATAAATCCACACACATATGGACACCTTATCTTTGACAAAGGAGGCAAGAATATACAATGGAGAAAAGACAATCTCTTTACCAAGTGGTGCTGGGAAAACTGGTCAACCACTTGTAAAAGAATGAAAATAGAACTGCATTTAAAGGCTCCAGAGCCTGCAATGATGGGAGTGCTGGCCCTGCAGTTCGGGCCCACTGCTGCATGTGGGCACACGCCGGGGGTGCTGCACGGATCCCACGCCTGGGATCTGTTTCCCGGGGCCTCGTGGCCCCGGCGGCCTCGTCTGGCTCCTTCACTGCTGTTCTTTCTCTTCTGCTCTGCGTGCACTTCTGTTGTTCAGAACAGGTACTGGCAGGGGCGTTATGAGGGAGGCCGTGGCTCTGAGTGGAAAGGAGATTGGCCTTGGGAGGGAGACTGACCTTGATTTGAAACCTGGCTCATTTACTTTTTCTTTTTTTAAAAAAATTTTTGACATTCTTTGGAGTTTTATTTATTCAAATATTTATTGGGGTGTAGTTGATTTACAATTTTGTGTTAGTTACTAGGCGGGCGGCAACATGAACCTGTTACACACACGTCTACAATTGTTTTTTTAGGTTCTTTTCCCATACGGGCCATTACGGAGTATTGAGTAGAGTTTCCTGTGTTATACAGTGCATCCTTATTAGTTATCTGCTTTATATCCAGCAGTGCATATGCGTCAACCCCAATCTCCCAATTTATCCCTCCCTCTCTTACCCCACCTCCTGGCAACCATTCACTTTATTTTCTACATCAGTAACTCTATTTCTATTTTGGAGATAAATTCATTTGTAGCCTTTTTTTTTTTTTTTGAGATCCCACATATAAGTGATGTTATATATTTGTCTTTCTGTCTGCTTACTTCACCCAGTATAACAATCTCTAGATTCCTCTATGTTGTTGATTGTTCCATCCTTTCTTATGGCTGAGTAATATTTCCTTGTATACACATACACACAAACACATATATACATATATATATATCACATAACATATCATCTTTATCCACTTTTAATGTTGATAGACATTTAGGTTGCTTCCGTGTCCTGGCTATTGTAAATAGTAATGCAATGAATTCTCCTGCAACAATTCTTCAGTTGTGTTAAGGCACTTGGATCTGAAAAGGCAATGATGGTGAGGAGGAACTTAGTCATTGCCAGTGTGTTACCAGAGGCTAGTGCTGGGAGTTGGAATGGGTTGATCATGGCAAGGGAGGGGAGTGGAATCATCAGGGGCCAGGGTCAAAGCTTGCAGCTGGGCAGAAAGAATGAGGGCTTTGTAGCCACAAACTTGCTTGGATGATCCAATGCTGTCTTTGCTACCTGGAGGGCAGTATTGTTTTGATCTATAACTCAACCTATTTAAGCCTCAGTGTTCTCGTCTGTGAAATGGGAAAGCCCCACCCATCTCCTAAGACTGCTGAAAGTATTAAAGGAGAGAGCATCTGCTGAGTGATTGGGAGATGTCTGTCTGGAGCAGGTGCTGCTGGAGTGAGTGAGGATCCTAGAAGCTCAGGAGGACATCGAATGCCTTGTGTTGTCTGACTCGTCACTTCCCTGTGGCGCGATGTGCACAGCACTTTATGGTCCTGGGAGAGGGGTGGGCAAAGCCTTCTCTGGGAGATGGTCATTGGGCACAGGAGGATAGCTGTTTCAGGTGTCCCGGGCACCCAAGCCTCTGGCCTGACTCTATAGACGGCTGCCTTCTCCCCCTCCTCCAGCAGTGCTGGTACTTATTCTTCCGGGGATGAAGGAAGCTTGTCCCTGCCCCAGGGTCTTTACACCTACGATCCTCCACGCCTTGGATCTGCTCATGTATTTGACTCTTACACTTGGGCTTCAGCCTGCCATCTCCTGAGGCTGTCCTTTTGACAACAGGGTTTCAGATAGCCCCTGCTCTCACCCCTCCCACCCTCCCAAGACTTTATTGCATCACTTTGGTTTATTTTCTGTATCACTCACCTCTTTAGGCAATGTCTTACTAATTTATTCACTGAATTCCTCCCCAGTTAGATTTTAAGCCCCATGTGAGCTGAGATATTGTCATCTCCAATGCCACGGCTGAGGAAAAGAAGGAAAGAAGGGATGCAAGAGCTGGTGGCTGGCCATGCCTCGGCTGTCCAGTGGGTCTGCCATGGGAGTTGGTTTCAGGCTTCTGCAGGAAAGAAGCAAGGAGGGCGGCGAGCAGTAGAGGAGTAGGTGTGTGGCGGATGGTAGCCACCGGTGTCTGCTGGGCATGCAGCTCCTGCGCCGGGCCCTGTGATGGAGCCCCCGAGAATGGGCGTTGTGAGGGGGAGTGTCCCCTGGCAGCTGTGCTCTTCTGCAGCTTTCTTGTGGGCTTTGCCCACACAGGGTGTTATTTCAACCCTCCTCCCCCCACCGCCCACCCCCACTGCCCTGGGTCAGCTGACCATCTGGTTCTTGCTTCTTCTTACTGTTGAATCTGCCCTCGTCGCCACTCCCATACCTCCTCCTGAAGCCCTGATTCTCCTGGAATCCAGTTTTCTCAAGCTCAGTTCATTCTTCTTTCTGCGGTGCCCCCACGGCTCTCAGATCTGACTTAACATTTGTGTTTGCTCCTTAGACTTTTCCTAAGTGGAGGAGAAGAACGCCCTCCTTCCATCTGTAGCCCGCCCCCTTGGGACGAACAAGAGCACATGGGTTGGGAGCTAGAGCGAGCTGAGACTTCTTCTGGAGTCCCCGGCTTGGCCCCCTTCACCCTGAATCTGAACCCTGGCATCTGACATCCTCATTCTGGTCCCCTCCCTTCACACGGCACTGTCTCTGCTGTTCCTGTGTTTCACTGGAAACTCAGGGCAGTGGTGGCTTGGTGGAGAAAGCCCTGCTGGAGAATGCTGTGGATTGCAGTTAGTCTGGTCAAGAAGAAAGTAACCCTTGTCTGACCCTAGAGGGGGTCTCTTCCCATACCATTCGGGGTACAGGCATCAGCAGGTTCCCCTCCAGCAGTGAGTCACTGTTTTTAAGGCCAGAGATGGCCTTGGCAGACCCCATGAACACCACGGGAGACCTGGAGCCTTTGCGTCTCAGTGGCTGGTCCCTCAAGTCTCAGGAAGTCACATTTCCTCTTGGCCCTGGAGACCCAGGCCTCGGACTCAGCCTGGAGTCAACTTACTAATGATAACATCAGCACTTCCATGGGCCACACAGTTATACCATGTGCTCTAAAAGCAAAACATCTCATCTAGAGCAAGATATCCTTGGTGTTTTATTCCCCTGATCCAGTTACACCATCTGTGGGGCCCAGGGCAAAGTGAGAATTGGGGGGCCCATGTTTAAAAACTATTATGGATTTCAGAGGGCTTCCCAGGTGGTACCAGTGGTAAAAAAGAAAAACAAAAAAACCCCTGCCTGCCAATGCAGGAGACTTAAGAGACATGGGTTCGATCCTTGAATTGAGAAGATCCCCTGGAGGAGGGCATGAAAACTGACTTCAGTATTCTTGCCTGGAGAATCCCATGGACAGAGGAGCCTGGTGGGCTACAGTCAATAGGGTCACAAAGAGTTGGACGCGACTGGAGTGACTGAGCACTCACACAAGCAAGGGTTTCAGAAGCAGAGACTGGAGAGCACTGAGCCAAACACCAGGCCTCTGGGAGTGGCATCCGATGGGCTAAACACGTCACGAGGCTGTGGAGCCCGCTGTAGTCATGGATTTCAAGGTCATGTGCCTCTCTGTGTTCCTGAGCAAACACTGTGAATATTATTTAAAAAAATAATAACCTCTCCTGTTTGATTACTTGGGAGGCTCAGGCCCCTCCCTCATGGAGGAGTGTGTGGCTAATATTCACTCCAAAAGGAACAGGTAAGATTGATTTGTTAAAAGCCAAGGGGTGAGACTTCAGGCTGGTTTGTCTGTCCCTGGCATACCTAGCTGTCTGCAGACGTTTTGTATGGGAAGGAGAGCTGAGTTCAACATTGGATGTCCAGGCTGTCTTTTCATAGCAGTGACTATTTACTTTGCTTAAATGACACCATCATTCTCTTGTTACTTTCCTGGCATGTTAAATAGGGACCACTCAGAGAGATTTATTGTTGATGGAAAGAAACAACTCCTAATGTTGGGATGCTCAGTAGTGGTTCACAGGTTGTCTTCCTGTCCCGGTTCTCTGATCTCAGTGGAACAGGACGCTGGATCATATAATTGATCAGGAGCTGAGCATCAGAACATTATTAGGAAATGGAAGGATTTTGCCTGGCATCTTGGTGTCTGTGTGTGTTCAGGAGGAGAACTCTCTATGACATTGATTTGTTTTTGTTCAGACATTAGGGTGATGTCACTTACCTGACCTTGATCTAGGAAAGCCGCCTACTCTGTAACTGGTGAAGTTCATCCTGATGTGTGGGCTTGTTAGGGAAAGGAGAGTCAGGAGACACCAGCCCCCCGCCCCGCCTTCCTCCTGTGGGCTTTGGTTCTTGGTAAGGATGCAAAGAAGAATCTGAGCTCTTACCCACTGCAAGAGAGTTTGTTGAGGATAGGGAGAAGACAGAGAGAACACCTCAAGAGAGAGGTGGGCCAGTCCAAGGGAGGCAATAGCACTGGGGGGCTGAGCGTGCCAAGTTTTTAAGGCAAGGTTTTTGCATGATCCAGGGTGTCAGTGATTGACAGTCTTGATTGACAGCTGCAGGTTATATAACAAGAAGCTCTACTGTGCATATCCTTCCCACAGTTCAGTCTGTTATAATTAGATGTATGTATTCATAGAATATTTATGAATATGTAATGAGTCCAGTGGCCTCCAAAGGTTATCTAAATACATGACAGCGAGGTGTGCACATGTGCGAGTAGGGAAAGTCCCACCGGTTGGCCTGTGGGGCATTTTTCCAGTCCCTTCACCATTTTGGACTTCCCTGGTGGCAGAGCTGGTAATGAGCTTGCCTGCAGTGTGGGAGACCTGGGCTCGATCCCTGGGTTGAGAAGATCCACCGAATAAGGGAATGGCAACCCACTCTAGTATTCTTGCCTGGAGAATTCCATGCACAGAGGAGCCTGGCAGGCTACAGTCCATGGGGTTGCAGAGTCTGACACGACTTAGTGACTAACACACACAGAGCTCTTGACCAGTTTGGAATACTGATGGGGGCATGTTTGGGTGGGGTTGGTAAATAGCCTTTGGGCTTCCCAGATGGCTCAGTGGGTAAAGAACCTGCCTGCAATGCAGGAGACGCAGGAGATTTGGGTTCAATTCCTGGGTTGGGAAGATCCCCTGGAGGAGAGCACAGCAACCCACTCCAGTATTCTTGCCTGGAGAATCCCACGGACAGAGGAGCCTGGTGGGCTACGATCCATTGGTCACAAAGTGTCAGACACGAATGAAGTCACTGAGCACGCACTCATAGGTGAATAGCTTGGTGGGATTAGGCAGCTATTGGACGCTCAGCCAATGGGGCCGCCTCTCGCTGCTCACGGCTAGTTTCCTGCCTAATGGGTCCCAGGGCCAACCTGAGAAGTGAAGGGCTTTTGTGGACAGGAGGGATAGACTCACAGGATGCTGCACGTAGGTGGTACCCAGAGCTCATCCTCCCTTTCATCCTTATCAGAATCGCCTGGACAGAGTTTTCAAGAAACAGGTGCCAAGACCCTGGCTCCAGATGTGCTAGACTGTGGTATCCAGAATAACACCTGACTTGAGACTGGGCCATATTTTCAGGAAATTCTGATTCATATTCTTAATTAGGAGCCACTGGACTAGTCCAACACTTTCAGTTTACATTGAAAGGAGCTAAGAGCAGGAATCATGCCCTCTTAAGTTCAGAGATCAATTTTAGTTAGGGACAAAATAGACGTCCCAAAGTTGAGGATTTTAAAAATAATACAGTCTTATTAAGGGAAATGGAGATAATCAAAAGTTGTGGGCCCAGTTCATCATCTTCCAGCAGATTTGGTGAGAGAATTAATTCACGTCACACTTCTGGTATACGATAGACACAGGGCTAGCACCTGGATTACCTGATCCCTGAAACAGTTTTTCTTTCCAGCGTGCTCTCCTGTTCTCTGTTTTGCTTAGAGCTAAGTTCCAGAAAAAACATCTATTTCTGCTATATTGACTATGCCAAAGCCTTTGACTGTGTGGATCACAATAAACTGTGGAAAATTCTGAAAGAGATGGGAATACAAAATCACCTGACCTGCCTGTTGAGAAACCTGTATGCAGGTCAGGAAACAACAATTAGAACTGGACATGGAACAACAGACTGGTTCCGAATAGGAAAAGGAGTATTTCAAGGGTGTATATTGTCAACCTGCTTATTTAACTTATATGCAGAGTACATCATGCGAAATGCTGGGCTGGAGGAAGCACAAATTGGAATCAAGATTGCCAGGAGAAATATCAATAACCTCAGATATGCAGATGACACCACCCTTATGGCAGAAAATGAAGAGGAACTAAAAAGCCTCTTGATGAAAGTGGAAGTAGAGGGTGAAAAAGTTGGCTTAAAGCTCAACGTTCAGAAAACTAAGATCATGGCATCTGGTCCCATCACTTCATGGGAAATAGGTGGGGAAACAGTGGACAGTGGCTGACTTTATTTTTGGGGGCTCCAAAATCACAGCAGATGGTGATTGCCGGCATGAAATTAAAAGACGCTTACTCCTTGGAAGGAAAGTTATGACCAACCTAGATAGCATATTGAAAAGCAGAGACATTACTTTGCCAACAAAGGTTCATCTAGTCAAGGCTGTCATGTGAGAGTTGGACTATAAAGAAACCTGAGCATCGAAGAATTGATGCTTTTGAACTGTAGTGTTGGAGAAGACTCTTGAGAGTCCCTCGGACAGCAAAGAGATCCAACCGGTCCATTCTGAAGGAGATCAGTCCTGGGTGTTCATTGGAAGGACTGATGTTGAAGCTGAGACGCCAATATTTTGGTCACCTGATGAGAAGAGCTGACTTATTTGAAAAGACCCTGATGCTGGGAAAGATTGAGGGTGGGAGGAAAAGGGGTTGACAGAGGATGAGATAGTTGGATGGCGTCACTGACTCAATGGACATGAGTTTGAGTAGGCTACGGGAGTTGGTGATGGACAGGAAGGCCTGGTGTGCTGCAGTCCATGCGGTCGCAGAGTTGGACACGACTGATCGACTGAACTGAACTGAAATGAAGTCTAGTCAATGAATTGAATTGATTAATGATTAACTCTAGTAATATCAATATTGTCTCACTTAATGAGCAGTTCAATTGGTATACCTTCCTGAATAATGTTTACTTTCTTTAGAGGTGCATATTTTTTCATTTTCTTTTATTGGGGAGTTTCAAAAATTTAACATCCACAGAGCACCAGTTTTCTGAGGGGCAGAGAGGTTGTTGTTGTTGTTCAGTTGCTTAGTTGTGTCCAGCTATTTGTAACCACATGGATCGCAGCATGCCAGGCTTCCCTATCCCACACTATCCCCAAGAGTTTGCTCAAATTCATGTCTATTGAGTTGGTGATGCTATCCAACCATCTCATCCTCTGGCATCCCCTTCTCCTTTTGCCTTCAATCTTTCCCAGCATCAGGGTCTTTTCCAATGAGTCAACTCTTTACATCAGATGGCCAAAGTATTGGAGCTTCAGCTTCAGCATCAGTCCTTCCAATGAATATTTAGGACTGATTTCCTTTAGGATGGACTGGTTTCCTTTAGGATGGATTGGTTTGATCTCCTGGCTGACCAAGGAACTCTTAAGAGTCTTCTCCAAAACCAAAGCTCAAAAGTATCAATTCTTTGCCTCTCAGCCTTCTTTATGATCCAGCTCTCACATCCATACATGACTATTGGACAAACCATAGCTTTGACTACTATATGGACCTTTGTTGGCAAAGTGATGTCTCTGCTTTTTAATACACTGTGTAGGTTTGTCATAGTTTTCCCTTCAAGGAGCAAGTATCTTTGAATTTCATGGCTGCAGTCACAGTCCTCAGTGATTTTGGAACCTAAGAAAACAAAATCTGTCACTGCTTCCACTTTCTCCCCTTCTATTTGCCATGAAGCAATGGGACTGGATGCTTTGATCTTATATAGCCCCCCAAAGCAGTTTTGAGATTCTATCACTGCTCTGTGTGTTGGATGTCTTTCTTGCCCCAGTGGAAACTGTGGCCCATCTTCCTGGTCCTGCTATCATGATTGGTTCACTCTGCGTAGCCCAAGCATGTGTGATTTCTGAGTACAAAGAGCATTCTCTGTTTCCCTGACAATGTACACTCCCTGTTTTAAACCATGTTCACACACTTTCACCTCCTTTATGTCTTTAATTAAAAATTGAAAAGGTCCTTTGCCCTGAGAGATGAATCGGGCTAAATGCCTTATTATTAGCACACACCACCTTTGGAGTAAAATGATTCAAGCTGTGATTAAATGCAAATTGGTGTTTAAGAATAATTAGCCCAGGTGGCCTGCAAGCACAGCGAGCGCCCTCATCCAATTACTTCCTTCCTGCAGGCTGACTGCCTGATCGATCACACTTCTTGGCTTTGAAAGAGCTGGAATTCAATCCTCCCAAGTTCAGAGACCAGTCTTTAGATGGGATCAAAACAAGCATTCATAATTTAAAGATTTTTTTAAAAAAGTCCTATAAAGGCAGATGGAAATGGACACAAGCTTTGGGTCCATGTAATCATTTCCCTGTCGCGACAAATCAGCTTTAGGGGCAGTTCATCAGAATAAGTTTCCCAGAAAAAGGCACTGTGAGGTAGTCCAGGTACCGAAAATGTCAGTGAGCCTGGCTTGGTTGGGTGTGTTGTTTCTGAACCTGCTCTCATTCCCTTGTTGTTCAGTTGCTTAGCCATGTCTGACTCTTTACAACCTCATGGACTGCAATGCACCAGGCTCCCGTGTCCTTCACTGTCTCCCAGACTTGGCTCAAATGCATGACTTTTGAGTCTGTGATGCTATCTAACCGTCTCATCCTCTGCCACCCTGTTTTCCTTTGCCTTCAATCTTTAGCATCAGGGTCTTTTCCAGTGAGTCAGCTCTTTTCATTCCTTAGCCCATGGTTTACCCACCAAACTATTGGCTCAGATAGTTTATGATCCTCTTAACATTCTTAGGTCATACCTGAATGGTCTGGTGCTTTTCCCTACTTTCTTCAGTTTAAGTCTGAATTTGGCAATAAGGAATTCATGATCCAAGCCATAGTCAGCTCCTAGTCTTGTTTTTGCTGACTGTATAGAGCTTCTCCATCTTTGGCTGCAAAGAATATAATCAATCTGATTTCAGTATTAACCACCTGGTGATGTCCATGTGAATGCAGAATTCCAGAGAATATCAAGGAGAGATAAGAAAGCCATCCTCAGTGATCAATGCAAAGAAATAGAGGAAAACAATAGAATGGGAAAGACTAGAGATCTCTTCAAGAAAATTAGAGATGCCAAGGGAATATTTCATGCAAAGATGGGCTCAATAAAGGGCAGAAATGGTATGGACCTAACAGAAGCAGAAGATATTCAGAAGAGGTGGCAAGAATACACAGAAGAACTATACAAAAAATATCTTCAAGACCCAGATAACCACGATGGTGTGATCACTCACCTAGAGCCAGACATCCTGGAATGTCAAGTCAAGTGGGACTTAGGAAACATCACTACAAACAAAGCTAGTGGAGGTGATGGAATTCCAGTTGAGCTATTTCAAATTGTAAAAGATGATGCCCTCAATATGGCAACAAATTTAGAAAACTGAGCACTGGCCACAGTACTGGAAAAGGTCAGTTTTTATTCCAATCCCAAAGAAAGGCAAGGCCAAAGAATGTTCAAACTACCGCACAATTGCACTCATCTCACACTCTAGCAAAATAATGCTCAAAATTCTCCAAGCCAGGTTTCAACAGTACATAAACCATGAACTTCCAAATGTTCAAGCTGAATTTAGAAAAGGCTGAGGAACCAGAGATCAAATTGCCAACATCTGTTGGATCATCAAAAAAGCAAGAGAGTTCCAGAAAAAAATGTACTTCTGCTTGATTACACCAAAGCCTTGACTGTGTGGATCACAGCAAACTGTGGAAAATTCTTCAAGAGATGGGAATACAAGACCACCTTACCTGCCTCCTGAGAAATCTGTACGCAGGTCAACAAGCAACAGTTAGAACTGGACATAGAACAGCAGACTGGTTCCAAATTGGGAAAGGAGTACGTCAAGGCTGTATATTGTCACCCTGCTTATTTAACTTATATGCAGAGTACATCATGCAAAATGATGACCTGGATGAAACACAAGCTAGAATCAAGATTGCTGGGAGAAATATCAATAACCTCAGATATGCAGATGACACCACCCTTGTGGCAGAAAGTGAAGAAGAACTAAAGAACCTCTTGATGAAAGTGAAAGAGGAGAGTGAAAAAGTTGGCTTAAAGCTCAACATTCTGAAAATTAAGATCATGGCATCTGGTCTCATCACTTCATGGTAAATAGATGGGAAAACAATGGAAACAGTGACAGAATTTATTTTTGGGGGGTGGCTTCAAAATCACTGCAGATGGTGATTGCTGGCATGAAATTAAAAGATGCTTACTCCTTGGAAGAAAAGTTGTGATCAAACTAGACAGTATATTAAAAATCAGAGATATTACTTTGCCAGCAAAGGTCTATTTAGTCAAAGCTATGGTTTTTCCAGTAGTCATGTATGGCTGTGAGTGTTGGAATATACAGAAAGTTGAGCACTGAAGAAGTGATGCTTTTGAACTGTGACGTTGGAGAAGACTCTTAAGAGTCCCTTGAACTGCAAGGAGTTCCAACCAGTCTTTGCTAAAGGAAATCAGTCTTGAATATTCATTGGAAGGACTGATGCTGATACTGAAACGCCAATATTTTGGCCACCTGATGGGAAGATCTGACTCACTAGAAAAGATTCTGATGCTGGGAAGATTGAAGGCAGGAGGAAAAGGGGACAACAGATGATAAGATGGTTGGATGGCATCATCGACTCGATGGACATGAGTTTGAGTAAACTCTGGGAGTTGGTGATGGACAGGGAAGCCTGGCGTGCTGCAGTCCATGGGGTTGCAAAGATTCAGACACAATGAGTGCCTGAACTGAATTTACATTCTTAATAATAATAGCTACTTCTGCAAAGCCTGGATGGGTCAGACCCTATTTGAAGTTCTTTTGCATGTTTTTATTTCATTTGATTCTCACAACTATTCTATGAGAAAGGTACAGTTATCACCATTTTACACACAAGGAATCAGAGGTACAGAGAGGTCAAATACCCAAGATTACCAAGCTAATATATGGACTTCTTACAAATCTACAGTGTTTGTCAAAAAAGTGCTGGAGAACAGACTAGGGTTGTATTAAGATAAACTCTGAAATGGTCAGAGAAAGTTTCAGTGATTGCCTTGCTGTTGTTAAGTCAGTAGCATCTTTAAAAAGGAACAGTTTAGAGACTTCCCCTGTGGTCCAGTGGTTAAGACTCCTTACTTCTACTGCAGAGGGCCTGGGTTTGACCCTTGGTTGTGGAACTAAGATCCTGTGTGCTGTGTGCATGGCCAAAAATAAAAATTAAAGTAAAAATGTATCATGAACAAAAAATCAAAATTAAAAAAAGGAACAGTATACAACAGCTTATGTGTCAATGCCTGTGCTTTGAACAGCTACATCTTAAAGGGATGGCCATTCTCCTCCCTGACTTCACATGTGTCTCTGGATCAGAATAATGTTCACATCCTTCAGATACTTATGATTTAGGGAAAAGTTAAATGACTGTTTGTGGATTCAAGTAACTAAAATGTTTTTCAAGCAGGCTGCAATGAATGTTTTTGATCAGAGAGTCTTTGCAAAGAGAGACAAAGGGGGAAAATGTTTTGCCATCTATTATCCCTCTGTTTGCATTTTGATATATTTTCCTGTAATTTTTTTTCTCTACTGTATGTAGCAATTACCTTTTTTTTCCCTAAGAGATTATCCTCAATTTAATGGCTTAAAAAAGCAAACATTATTATTTCACAGGGTTTCTAGAGTTTCTCTGGGTCAAGCCCCTCAGAGCAGTTTAGCTGGGTGGTTTTGACAGTCTATATTCGATGTTGCCATCTAGCTGTTGGCCGGGTAAAGGTCATCTCAAGGTTTGCTGGAAAAGGATGCTCCTCTGAGCGCCCTCGCATGATTCCTGCCTGGCCTTCATTGATTTCTCACCACCTGGACCCCAGGACAGGCTGCCTCAGTGTACCTTCAGGGCAGATGTCTTGCCTTTTTGCAGGGCTGCCTTTTGGCACAATTTCCTCCAAATCAAGTGATGAGAGAGAGAAAGAGAGGGAGGGAGAGACTAAACTCCTGACATGGAAACTACAGTTAGTCTTAAGGATTAATGTTCTATCATATCTACCATATTCTGTTCACTTGAAGCAAGTCATTAAATTGCACTCACAACAAAAGAAGGGAAATTAAATTCTTCCTCAAAAGGAAGGTGCAGCAAAGAGTCTGTGGGCGTACCTTGAAAACTATCATACTGTACTTTTTAATGACTCAGGTGGTAAAGAATCTGTCTGCAATGCAGGAGACCTGGGTTCTGTCCCTGGGTTGGGAAGATCCTCTGGAGAAGAGAATGGGAACCCACTCCAGTATTCTTACCTGGAGAATCCCATGGACATAGGAGCCTGGTGGGCTACAGTCCATGGGGTCGCAAAGAGTCGGAAATGACTGAGAGACTAATACCACACACTGTATCTTTAAAAGTGTTTTGATTATAGTATACATGCAGTTGCTCTTTATCTTTTTTTGATATAATAAAAATTATCATAGTCGCATAATACACCTTAAAGTGAATTTCCACAATTTTTCCCAAATACGCATCCATACATAAACATGTACCTAGGTGGTATTCTTAAGTCTGTGTACCAGAAGTGATGCTGAATGGACATTTCTCGCCATAGTTCTTTGCTTTATTTCATTAGGATAGGTTTCTACATGTGTGACAACAGTCTACAGGATATGAATATATTTGGAATTTTTATCCATTTGCTATCTTCCTTTTATGTAGATATCTGTGTTATTTTCAATTTTATATTTTATTGAAGTATAGTTGATTTGCAATGTTGTGTTTATTTCTGCTGTACAACAGGATAATTCAGTTTTATAGTACATATATACATATATATATTCTTTTTTCATGTTCTTTTCCATTGTGGTTGATCATGGGGTATTGAATACAGCTCCTTGAGCTATGGAGGAGGACCATGTTTATCCATCCTATATACGTTAGTTTGCATCTGCTAATTCCAAACACCCAGTCCTCTCCACACCCTCCCCCTTGGCGACCACAGGTTTGTTCTCTATGTACATGAGTCAGTTTCTGTTTCATAGATATGTTCATTTGTGTCCTATTTTAGGTTCCACGCATAAGTGATATTATATGGTATGTGTCTTTCTCTTTCTGACTTATATCACTTGGTATGATAATCTCTAGATCCATCCATGCCGCTGCAAATGGCATTAGTTCATTCTTTTTTACGGCTGAATAGTATTCCATTGTGTATACGTATCACATCTTCCTTCTCCATTTCTCTGTTGACGGACAATTAAGTTGCTTCCATGCCTTGGCTATTGTGAAAAATGCTGTAAGGAACATTGGAGTGCACATATCTTTTTAAACTATAGTTTTGTCTGGATATATGCCTGGGAGTGGGATCATATAGTAACTCTGTTTTTTAAATTTTTTTTTCAAATCTCCATGCTGTTTTCCATAGTGACTGCACCAGTTTACGCTCCCACCAACAGTGCAGGAGGGTTCCCTTTTCTTCACTCCCATCTTATTTTCCTTTCTCAAAGTATTGGGCCAGTTTACTGCCCATCTGTCACGTGTAATGACTCCTTTCACCCAAAAGGGCCAGTGGCTGAATCTTCACATTTGGGTTTCACAGGCAGATACTGACCTTGTTAACACAAAGGATCACTTTCCTACTTAGATTATAGTGAACACGTAGATGTGGCTAAATAAAATCACAATAATACTATAACAATCTAGTGTTTGTAATTACGTACCCACATACATTTTATTCTTTATTTTGACGAAAATTTTGGAAAGATTATCACTGAGGTAGTCAAATTGCTGTTATTATCTTTCCCAATATTTTCTTCCCTCAAACTGCAGTGATATTATGAAAGTGGCTGTTTTTATTGTTTAACTCTTAAAAATAGTTGTATGACAAACTATCCTGACTTAATTTTTTTGTTAATATAACAGCTTTGAAAGTGAAAGTGAAGATGCTCAGTTGTCTCCGACTCTTTGCAACGCTGAGGACTGTAGCCTACCAGGTTCCTCTGTCCATGGGATTCTCCAGGCAAGAGTACTGGAATGGGTTGCCATTTCCTTCTCCAGGGGATCTTCCCAACTCAGGGATTGATCCCAGGTCTCCCACATTGTAGGCAGATGCTTTACTGTCTGAGCCACCAGGGAAGACTAATTCACATATAGTCTGAGATATAATTCACATACCATATAATTCCTTCATTTAAAGAATACAAATCCCATGGTTCTTAGCACATTCACAGATAATTGTGAACTCATGATTCTAGAACACTTTCATCATCCTAAGAGAAACTCAGTACCCATTGACAGGCTTCTTAGTGGCTCAGATAGTAAAGAATCTGCCTGCAATGCAGGGGACTGGGGTTCGATCCCTGGGTTGGGAAAATCCCCTGGAGAAGGGAATGGCTACCTACTCCATTATTCTTGCCTGGAGAATCTCATGGACAGAGAAGCCTGGTGGACAATAGTCCATGGAGTCAAAAAGAGTTGGACACGACTGAGTGACTAACACTTTCACCTCGCCACAGTGTGATTTAATCTTTTTATTCTTAAAAAAATCACAAAAACCTCCAGTTTATGGGGCAATTATTCTACATCTTTTGTCTTTTTTTTTTTTTTTTTTGATTACCGATATGGAAAGAGAGAAGAGCTCGCTTAACACTTGGAAAATGTCTTTTAGAGACAGGAATAAAAGTCGATCCGCTGAAGCCATTGTCAGTGTTCAAGGTCTAAACTTGAGATATATACATGGGATATTAAACCTCACTTCAAGGACAATCTCTTTAATTCCATTTCTCTCAGACTGGGGAGTTGAGGGATTAAATAAAAAAAAATTCTCTAAAAATAAATATTTCAGATATGTGGAGCATATTCTGGCAAATATCTTAATGAAATCCTTAGTAGGAAGTCAGACCACTTGCTGAAAAAGAGTTGCAGGCAATCACAATAGACCAGATCTCTCTTTACTGACCATAGTGTAGACATGTTTTCAAAAATCTTTTTGTTTGGAAAAAACAGTTCTGGCGACTTCACATTCAGGACAGTGAAATCACTGCCTACGGGTGTTAATAGAAAAATGATGAAAAAAGGAACTATTTTGTCCACAAACAGAATGGAATGTCAGCTGTGACCCAGGGTCTCGGATGCATAAGTCACTTCCTCCAGGAGCAGAGGACACCGTGCTTCGCTAGGGGGTCAGGGGCCTGAGGTGTAAGGTTACCGTGGAGTTGAGATTCCAAGAGGAGTTCGAAATGTAATTGCCCTGCTGGTTTTCTTTTGCTGCGAGGTTACCCTTAGACATAAACAATCATGAAAGAAAAATAGCTGAAATGGTCTTGGGTTGACCCACGCAGAGAAAGAAGAACTTTTTTTTCCCTTTAATAAGGGGAAGGTGGTCATCATGACTGCCATTTCTTCCAGATACAAGTTGGCATTGTCAGCTGAATGAGGCAAGTATTCTTGGGTCAGTCCATTTTCCTGAGTCATGAGACATAAATCAACACTGAGCATCAAAACTTCAAACTGTCTGTGACTCTGCTCCTCTGGAAATGGGGAAGAGTGCTTCCCCTCTAGCCCTTGGGCAGAAGGCTGCTTATTTGTATTTGGTGATTGAATTGGGCTCCTGGTGACATAAGCTTTGCTGACTTTGCAGCAGTAAATAATTCTAACAAAAGGACTGCAATAGAGACCAAAGCCATAGCTATTTCTATTATGTGAGTCAAGCCAGAAGGACCCATTGAGGTTGGTTCGGAGCACCCACACGCATCTCATTGAAGTCACAGATATTCTCTGCCTGTAATTCTTTCTAGTAAGAGAAAGTAAAACCTTCCTGATCTCTTTTAGTTTCTTCGCCTGATCTTGAACCCACATGGAAACACTTGAACATTTTGATAAAAGCACCTTTTCCTTAGAAATAGAAATGCAGATTTTTGAAAGCCAGACAGTTTTGCATGGATTCTTCTGGAAAAACAGCTCTTGTCAAAGTAAAATGTCTCTGTTCAAAGCATCTACAGGTCTATACAGCACTGCAGAATTTGGCTACCTATCTAAAAAGGTCAAAAGGCTCTCTTAAATGAGGCTACTGTTCATAGTTGCTGGTCCAATGTAAGATGAACATCTCAAATTTCTGGAAGGGTCTTTTGAAATGTGAAAGTGCTTCTGCCTATAGTCAAGAACATGTGATTTAAGTTCATGCCGATATTCCTTTGCTCAATCTCTCATTTAGATTTTTAAAACATATTAAAAAATTAACCTTTAACATTTACATAATAATGGGGACATTTCAATTTTATAAAACCTGTGCATCCTATTTTAGGATTAATTTTGGTCAGGAAACAGCCTTTTTTGTTTATGAAGGCAGTTTGATAATAATAAGACCAGCCCAGCTCAACTAAAAATGCCATTCTGAAGAGAAAAACAAATATCATATATTAACACATACTTGTGGCATTTAGAAAAATGGAATAGACCATCTTGTTTACAAACAGAAATAGAGACACAGAGGTATAGAACAAATGCTGTATATTAACAAACACCATGTATTAACGCATTATGTGGCATCTAGAAAAACGGTGTAGATGAACTTGTTTGCAAAGCAGAAATAGAGACACGGAGGTAGAGAACAAATGTAGAGGGGGCGGGAGGAATTGGGAAATTGAGACTGACAGGTAAGCACTATTGATACTGCATATAAAGTGGGTAACTGATGCAGACGTACTGTATCGCACAGGGAACTCTACTTGGTGCCCTGTGGTGACCTGAACGGGAGGCAGATCCAGCAGGGAGGGGATATACAGTATACATAGGGCTGATTCATTCTGCTGTACAATAGAAACTAACACCGCATCGTAAAACAGCAAAGGGTAACAGATGTGGAAAATGTTAGATACGTCAGTGTTTTCTTCTGTCTTACTCTTTATACCATTAAAGGCCATTCTCTTAAATGCGTTCTCCTGCTACTCCCCCGACCCCCAGCTTTTTTTAGGGAGTTTTAATATTTTAGAAGAAGCCATTTGCAATGTCTTCGAGTGTCTTCTGAGTGGTCTTTGAGGGTTCAGCAAGGATATTCAGACTAGTGGCTTCAGTCTTGCTTTTTTGTCTTTCATCTGATATCACAATGGATATGAAACGCACGTCCTCCCCGCTGTGTGTGCTGATGTCTTGGTTGTCAGAAGATTCAAGAGCACTGTTACTTTTTTCCCAGCACTTTCTCCACAGAGCTGTGATACTTCTTACAAAACACATGCAGTTTTCTTGTGGCTGCCTGCTATATGGCCAAGTACTGATGAAGCAGAAGGGCTTCTGAGAAATGTTTGGTTCTTCCCCAGGAGAAGATATTCAAAGCCATCAGTATTTGAGGACAGCACCCAGTTGGTCCCCGGTCAATGCTTCTGGTCCTTAAGCCCGTTAAGCTGAGTGGTCATGAGATGCCCCAGCCAACATTAAAGAAATCGGCAGAGAGACCAGCACTATAGACGCTCTTAACCTGGGTCCAGCAGAGTCCAGCTGTATATCCATTTGTCATTTTCGTAGCTCTTGTTTCTCTATTAGTATATCCAACTAATCGCCCTCCATCCAGTCTTCTAGCAGGAGGGACTGGCACATTGGTCAGGATATAGCTGAGTGTTGAATCTTTTTGACATTGCAAGTTTCTCTTCTTGGATAGACTCCCCCAGTTTACATATAAAGATACTGAAGTGAACTTGTGCCCAGGATTATAGCTCAAACTGGGACTCTCAGACATTGCTGATGAGAGTGTCAGTGGGCACTATGGCTTTATAAAACTGGTAGTACCCATGTACTACCCATAAAACTACACATGGCTGTACCCTTTGACAGGGTAATTCTACTGTCAGTAATAGATCTAGGATGTACGAGTACACGTGGGACAGGCATAGGAATGTTCAAACTGACGTGCATAATATCTCCAATTGAAAACAACCCTAAATATCCTCCAAAAGTAGAAAGGACAGGTAAATTGTGGGGTATATGTATATAGGGGGATCCATCCTCAAAATCAAAACAAGCTATTGTTGTATGCAGAGAGGCATAGGTGAATCTCACAGACATGAAAATAAGGAAAAGAAGCCAGATACAAAAGACTGTTCTGTGTGATTTCATTTGCATGGAGTTCCAGGACAGGCAAAACTAATTCATGGTGATGGGAGTAAGAATGGTAACTGTTTTCTAAGAGCGAGGGAATTCAGAATTTGGCAGAATTGAAGAGGAGGTATTCCGGACTCCATCCAGAAAAACAAACCTCAAGCAGAATGCTGCTTCATTTTTGTGGTAGCAATGCAATAGCAATTTATGTGTTATAATTTGACTCAAGATGATGTTTTATAATAAATCATACAACAACAAAAGAATGGTGTTTATTTCCAGAGAGTGGGTGGTCACTGAGCCAGGCACGAGGGAGCCTTGTGGATGCTGGGAATGTCCTGAATCAGGTTTCAATCAGTGCTTACCCTGTTCCCTAGTGGCTCAGCTGTAAAGGACCTGCCTGCCAATGCAGGAGACTCAGGTTCGATCGCTGGGTCAGGAAGATCCTCTGGAAAAGGAAATGGCAACGCACTCCAGTATCCTTGCCTGGGAAATCCCATGGACAGAGGAGCCTGGTGGGCTATAGTCCATAGGGCCACAGAGTTGGACATGACTGAAGTGACTTAGTATGCATGTAATTCAGTGAAAAATGAAAGACTATGCTTCATTGACAGTTATGTGTGAGAGTCAGCTACTTGGCATTCCAGTCTCTTTGAGAAATGGAGAAATAGGGCAGTTTCTCAAGAAATGGAGAAAGCGTTTGTATATGACAAAATTATCAAGTTGGGGGCATAATGAGTTTCTGAAAAGCTTTTGCCATTGTCCTGGGTCTTCCAGGTGACTTCTCCCCATTCCCCTCGGTACTTAGGGGGTCCATCCCAACATACCTGGGCAGTCCAGGACATCTCAGGAGTCCTTGTCCCCTCTGGTGTTACTACTATCTACTTCCTTGTGCACCTGGCTCACTAGTCTGGGAGTTCCATGGACAGGATATTCGTTTCTCCAGGGCCTGGAGCCCAGTTATTGACTTCATGGAGAATTATCGGATTTGTGAAACTCTTATGATCCTGATCCTCCTCACTTGTCACATGCATTTGTGATTAACAGTTATAAAATGCAAGTGGGAAAACATATATGTCAGCATGAGCGTGTCTCCCGGTGAACATGGTTCGTTTGCTCCTAACTGCTTCCTGTGCCTCATGCTTTCCTTGATTCCCCATTATGACCAATCTATTTACATAACTTTGAAAACTCTGTGCTCAGTCATAAAAAGGAACAAAACTGGGTCATTTGTAGAGATGTGCATGGACCTAATATCTGTTATACCTAGTGAGATAAGTCAGAGAGAGAAAAACAAATATATATTAATGCACATATACATGGAATCTAGAAAAATTGTACAGATGAACCTATTTGCAAAGCAGAAATAGAGACACAGACATAGAGAATGGATGTGGACATGGTGGCGAGAGGTGGGGAGAAGAGGGTGGGGTGAGCTGAGAGTTGCATTGGTATTTGTACACTACCATGGAAACAGCTAGCTAATGGAAAGCTGCTGTATATCACAGGGAGTTCCACCTGGTGCTCTGTGATGACCCAGAGGGGTGGGAGTGGAAAGAAAGTCCGAGAAAGCGGCAATGTATGTACACGCATGGCTGACCCACTTTGTTGGACAGCAGAAACTAATACAACATTGTAAAGCAATTATACTCCCCCCCCAAAAAAAAAAATCTTGTGGAAGGAGAATAATAGAAAACAAGGGATTTGTAACGTCTTTGGCCCCTAGGAAAATGTTTTCTTTAGTTTTCCAAGTCTAAGAGGAAGGCATTGGTTCCATTTTCCCAGGAATTCAGAGAAGCTTTTGTCTATCCTACTTAAGATAGGGCTAGATGCTGCTGTTAAGAGGACCGCTGGTACCCACTGAAAGACACATCTTATTGGCCTTTTACAGTGGCTTGAACTGGCTAGCAGGGTGGTGTTGGAATCTAATTTACTGATCTCGGGCAAGAAATTGCTTCTCTTTGGTTGGATTTACCTAGATTCAAGGCCACTGGTTTACTTTAAATTCATAGGCTTGACTCAGAGTTATCAGGTCCAAGAATGTAGAAGCAAGGAGAAAAGGTTATTGATATATCAGAAGTGGAAAGTTCAGCAGGCAAGATTGGGTAGCTTCAGAGGGTGGTTAGACCTTTGGGGACATAGTCTTTGTTTGTTTCTTTAGTCATTATTTTTGTTTGGGAGTTGAAGTTAAGAGTTGGTGATCTCTGTGAGTTAACATGCAGCTTTATGGGGGGAAAATGTTTCTTGATATTGTGCAGCTAACTCTCAGCACGGGTGTTTCAAATAATACAGAGAGACTGTTACAGGTTGAAATGTGTCTCCTCCCTACTAAGGGTAGTACCTCTGAATAGGAGGTCATGTTGGAGACAAGGTGTTTAGGCCCTAAGGCAGAGAAGGCAATGGCACCCCACTCCAGTACTCTTGCCTGGAAAATCCCATGGACAGAAGAGCCTGGTAGGCTGCAGTCCATGGGGTCGCGAAGAGTCGGACATGACTGAGCGACTTCACTTTCACTTTTTTCACTGTTCACTTTCATGCACTAGAGAAGGAAATGGCAACCCACTCCAGAGTTCTTGCCTGGAGAATCCCAGGGACGGGGGAGCCTGGTGGGCTGCCATCTATGGGATCGCACAGAGCCGGACATGACTGAAGAGACTTAGCAGCAGCAGCAGCAGCAGGCCCTAAGACAGTGTGACTGATGTCTTTATGAAATGGGGGAAATTTGGACCCAGAGGCAGACAGGTATAGACAGAAGGCAACATGAAGACACAGGGAGAATTCTACACACCGGGGAGAGAGGCCTCAGACCAACCCTACTGACACCTTGAAAGCAGACTTCCAGCCTCCTGAACTATGAGGGAATGAATCTATTTTTGCTGTTTAAGCCACCAAGCCTGCGGTATTTTGTTATAGCAGCCTGAGAAAATGAATACAAAGACCTTTGAAGTATTTTGATTACATGCCCTAAAGAAGACTTGTGGATATTGAAAACTTTGGTATAAGCTAAGGTCTTTATTTTAAACTTAATCTTCATTTTATATTGGAGTATACTTGATTTACAATGATGTGTTAGATGGGAAAAGAATCTGAAAATTAAAAATTCTAAAAAGAAGCAGGTGAATAAGTAAAAGAAGATTGAAAATATGAAAATCCCATGGATGGAGGAGCTTGGTGCAGGTTGCTATCCATGGGGTCGCAAAGAGTCGGGCACCACTGAGCAACTTCACTCACTCATAGGGGAAGATCAATGGGTCAAAACCAGCCTCAGCAAAATCACCACCTTGAATAAAAAAGGATGACTAAGTTAACAGTAATTCCTCCTCCACCAGGCTCCCTGGAATGGGCCTTTATGAGCGATTTCATCTGTACTGGTGGGTTTACTGAGCCTGGGGCCAGGTAAGCAAGTTCTCTCTTTCTGCCTTCCTCGTCATGGGAGTTTATTCTTTTTCACAGTCAATTGGAAAGCAACAATCGCAAAGGCATTTGAAGAATACACACGTGGGGTGTTGGGCTATCTTTTCTTGGTTTGAAACTGTAGCGACTGGATCAGGAATCACAAAGAAGACCGTATAACCTGGCTTTTATTTTCCAACAAACATTTCTTGAGTGCCGGCTCTGCCCCAGGTGCTGGCTGGGTGCTGGGTCCAAGCAGTGCATGGTTGACTAAAAAGCACACAGTCCCTGCCCACATGGCACTTGGACCCATTGTTTAAGAAGCAAGCTTAAACCTGAGCCACACAGGGCAAAAGCTCAGATTTGCAGAGGCAGGAAAAGACAGTGGTTTAGTAATCTGAATGGTAGCAGGTTGGGGAGGAGACAGTGAGGGCCAAGAATGGGGAGGTTTGGCAGGCTGACAAGACAAAGGTCCCCAGCCTAAGTCTGCGGATCAGCTAGCGCTATTCTAAGTCCACACGCTGCCTCTGTCAGCTTCCCACAGTCAGAAACTTGCCTGGTTTCCAGCCAAAGGTAAGTTCTAAAAGAAAAAAAAAACATGGGCTTCGAATAGCAGTGTCTGCGCTTCTATCGCTGATTCTCCCCTGACCTTGAGAAGGTAATGAGTGAGCCCCAAGACTGGTGGAAAAGCAAGTATTTCTTTGGCATATTTCAGTTCAAAAGGCAAGTTCACGCATTTGTTTCTCGATGGTTCTTGCCACCCACCTTGAAGAAAAATAATTTTTGAAAGTATTTTCCCCCTCAGCATCTGTTTGTCTTGAAACAAAAGCCAGCCCTCAAAAATGTGTTGCAATATGTATACTCAGAGGCTTGAAGATGGGAGTCTGTGAGAATCTTGTAGATACTTGTAAGATTCAAGGAAAGTTCATGGCTCAGCATTACCTCACGCTCTGTGAGAGCCCAGAGGGGCTGTTCTGGGGTGGGTTTCCACGCCCTCCTCCAGGGAACCTTCTCCCCCCGGGACTGAACCTGCGTCCCTTACATCTCCTGCACCGGCAGGAAGGTTTTCTGTTTGTTTGTTTTTTGTTTTCCCCACTAGCACCACCTGGGAAACTCAGGCAGCCTATATAAGCCAGCGCAAATCTAAGCCTGTAAATACCTCAAGTTTATAAGATCAAACACTAAGCACAAACAGCCAACTAGGCGTAAAGCTATAGCCACTCAAATTATTTCCTTTCTTTGTTTCCGGTAGTTTCTGTAAGTTTCTTTTTTTTCTTTAGCTTGGGTCCCAGGACTGCTCTTAACCACTTGCAGTTTGATGTTGTCTGATTGAAAACCATTTTTTGCTCAAATAAACTCAAACTTTTTTAATACGCCCTGGCTTATCTTTTAACACTCCCAATCTTAACTTTTTTCTCTCTGGGATTTAGAGAATTACAGACTTTTGCACTAGATGGAACCTCCAAAAGAAGAGCTATTTTTCAGTATTCGATCAGATTTTCATTACTTATTTGATATACTAACATGATGTTAATATATTAACACCTTTATTGGTGAAGGAAACCAGAGAACTGATAAATCTGAGGGGGGGGGGATAAAAAATAAACCAAAACTCCTTGATTTTAATTTTTATTTGATAGCTGCAGAACACCTGTACATATGCCCAGCCCTTGGCTAGGTGAGGAGATAAACAAGGCTCTATTTTGTCCTGAGGCCACAACCATTCAGAATGGAAGAGAAACGTCCAAGTGGTCATCATACAGGGTAGCACACAGCGTCACAGTGGTTCTCTTAAGATGCGAGAGGGACCTGTGTGGGGTGGGGAGCAATCAACAGGGAAGGATTCAGAGAACAGAGGGTGTTGAAGCCCCAAGGGTAAGCCCATAGCTGTCGGCCAGTTGAGAAAAGAGTTTCAGGCAGGGAAGAGAAAATGCTGGAAGACATGGAGAGTAAGGTGCGTTCAGCAAACGGCAAGAGGGGAGAGTGTGGTGCGGCCTGATGGGAGCTGGGGGAGGGCAGGAAAGGTGGACGAGGCGCAGGTCAAGAAGAGCCTAACATGGTTGAGCTGGAGTTAATTGTGCGGGCAATGGGGGAAACCACTGGTCCCCCAAATAAGGTCCAGTTTGTATTTTATTATCTTTATTTGATTTGTATACTTTAATCTATTTATTTTACATCTAATTAAAAAAATTTTATTGGAGTATAGTTGCTTTTAAATGCTTTGTTATTTTCTACTATAGCAAAGTGAATACAAACTGAAAGTGAGGGAATGGAAAAAGAGATTCCATGCAAATGGAAATCCAAGGAAAACTGGTACAGTAACACTCATATCAGACAAAATAGACTTTAAAGCCTGTCACAAGAGAAGGAGAACACTACATAATGATCAAGGGTCAATCTAAAAATAAGATATTTTAATTTTTTAAAAGATTTTGCTTTTGGGTCGCACCTTACTTTTTTACTTTTTGACCGCTTGCAGGATCTTAGTTCCCCAACCAGGGATTGAACTCAGGCCCTTCTCAGTGAAAACCTGGTGTCCTAGCCTCTGGACCGCCAAGGAATTCCCCAGGTTTGTATTTTAGAAAGATCCTGCAGGTAGGAGCTTGGAGGTAGGCTGGAGTGTGGGGAGCCTGGAGGCAGGAAGGCAGGAACAAGGTTGTAAGAGTCCAGTCTGGTCCCAGTAACCAGGGTGTGAGCTATCTGAAGCTATTACTATGATGTCCTGAGCGTTTGTCTTGTAATCTCATCATATCTGCAGAGAATATCTGACAGGATACACTCTACTTCCTTAAAGACTGACAAGACTAATTGTTTAATAAGTATACTAGAGGCATCGCTTGGGCGTCTGAGGTGGCACTAATGGTAAAGAATCTACCTGCAGTCCAGGAGACCTGGGTTTGATCCCTGGCTCAGGAAGATCCCCTGGAGGAGGGCATGGCAACCCACTCCAGTGTTCTTGCCTGGAGAATCCCATGGACAGAGGAGCCTGGTGGGCTACAGTCCATAGTGTTTCACAGAGCTGGACATGACTGAAGCGACTTAGCACGCACGTGCCAGGGAAGGTGCTGGTCAAAATAAACACAGGAGCCAAACAGGGTATGCCAGGGTGAAGGGGGCTTGCAATCTTCACTAGGCACCTGGATAGTTTCAGTGAGGTGATATTTTAACAAATATGATCCCCAAGGACCTTCATGTCAAGGGTTCAATTGTCTAAAGAGAGGTCACCTGTGGTCCAATAGTGTTTGCTGAGGCTGGCGACCAGATTGACCACAGGAGACCTGGTGATCATTCTGGAAAGAGGTTCTAGTTTGTTCCTCAGCTTGGAGCTGCTCCTGAATATTCAAAACAACTCACCACTCCCTCCCTCCTTTCCTTGGCCCCTAATTTATTTACTAAAAAAAAAATGTTCAGCTCAGCTGTAGCATCTGTTTTCCAGGGAGGCCACTGTTTCTTACTCAATTTCCCAGCTGGTTTGACTTCTCAGGACATAAACAGGTCATCTGACCGGCCCAAGGCCACACAGTGAGCACAGGGTTCAGCCAAACATAAACCCAACCTTATTATTATTATTTTTCTAATTGCAGTTTCTGGGAGCTTCATAGCTGTGGCAGATGGGATGCTAATGGCATTGACTGAAAACTTACAGGAGCAGCTTCAGTGGAGAACTCTGCATCTGGCTCAGGGAATGTGTATGAATGGTTTCCCCACTGGAGAAGGCAAAGGAGGAAGTGTGACCCTCCCAGTTCAAAGGCCATTTTGCATATGGTGGCCATCGTTCTAATGCAGCAGGATTTTGGTTTGGCATCTTCTTCAAAGAACTCACTCCAGGGTGTCAGCTTTGTCCAGTTAAATTATACTTTCTCTTCCTGACACCTTCTTGCCTCTTCCCCCACCCTCCCCCTGCCCCACCAGCAAGTTCATACCCACACTGTTGGTACTACAGTGTGATGGAATTTCTGGGTACCAACTGCATGGTGTTTGTGGGTGAAACAATTTGGGGTAACTGCAGTGGGGTTGAATTTGTTACATGTTTAGACCATTTGAAAGCACCTTTTGAACATTCTCATCTGTGATTGTCCTTTATGTTCCCATTAATCTTTGGGTTGCATTTTTCAAGTTAGTATGTTCAGCTTTAATTCTCCCAATTTTGGGTATCTTGTGTCCTTATAAGTTACAGAATCCTATGTTCAAATAAAAATTGATGCAAAAGCTTGGTGCATCTTTCATGGAATTTCCACTGAATCCTTGCCCAAAAGGCTTTTCCACTATCTTCCTTACCCATCAGCCTCCCTTCATGACTCATGGGACATCAGGCAAAGGTCTTCAGCTCTCTGCGTCTCAGTGTTCTCATCTGTGATTTGGGTCCATGATGACAAACTTTAATGAGATGATGCATGACAGGTCTGTTGGTTTTTTCCCCACACCACCAAGAGATTCTCCCACATCAGCTGAGTGTCCTACAATTCAACTCAGTTTTGACACTATTTACCCAGAGATAGTGTCGGCTCCCACTGGTTAAGAGTTCAGTTCTACAAGGTTGCTACCCACATCAGATGCCGATTGCAAGCCTAGGTTTTCATCTGCACTTCTGACCAACCAGCTACACATTGGGTGTTTTCATGATGTCTTCCTGGGTTTGATTAATTTGCCAGAGCTTGTCACAGAACTTAGAGAAAGATCTTACTCCTGACATTACCTGTCTATTGTAAAAGGACATAATTCAGTAACAATCAGATGAGATGTGTAAAATAGACTCTCCAAAGCTTGTCCTTTTGGGGTTTTACAGTAGCTTCATTAGAAATCATGTTGATTATCTCGTTGGCCAGATTGAACTCAACCTTTGGCTCCTCCCCTACCCCAAGTTGGAGGGTGAGGTTGAAAGTTCTGATCCTCTGAGTTTCCCTTAGCAACCAGCTCCTATCCCTAGGCTACCTAAGAACTTTCCAAAAGTGACCTCATTAACACAAAGTCCAAGGCTTTTAGGAACTTGGTGACCGAAATGGGGATGAAGATCAAATATATGTTTCTTGTTATAAATCACAATATTACATGCACACACAGTGACCTGCACACTAGATGTTCTAAAGTTAGTCTCCTGTTCCTTGGCTTATTGTTATTTGGGCTCTAATGTTGAGAAAGATTGAAGGCAGGAGAAGGGGACCATAGAGGCTAAGATGGTTGGATGGCATCATGGATTCAATGGACATGAGTTTGAGCAAGTTCCAGGAGATAGTGAATGACAGGAAAGCCTGGTGTGCTGCAGTCCATGGGATCACAAAGAGTCAGATGTGACTTAGTGGCTGAACAACAACAGCTGTATATACCATACATGTAAAACATAAATATTAAATTATTCATCACGTCCACTTTATTTCTCTTTCTTCCTTATCTATCTTTCAATTCACATGTGGTCGGGAATCTATATCTCAATGTACATATTGTGTAATAGAATATTTACTTAGAATTCTAGGTCTGGACCTTTTTTTGGTAGCAATCTAGCCTTAAGCAATTTTCTCTACCTGCTTGAGCACAGTTTATTCATTTGTAAAATAGGAAGACTCACATATGTTTTGAGAACCTTACAAAGTCAGCATAATACTCACATTGGTTCCACACAGATGTAAGGGCTTTCAGTAAGAAAGCCTACTGACAGGCTGAGTCCAAAGAACAGGGGATGGATTTTTAAATGTGTGTTAGTCGTTCAGTCATGTCCAACTCTTTGTGACCCCATGGGCTTAGCCTACCAGGCTCCTCTGTCCATGGAAGTCTCCAGGTAAGAACACTAGAGTGGGTTGCCTTTTCCTTCTCCAGGGGGATCTTCCTGACCCAGGGATCAAATGTGGGTCTTCCGCATGGCATTACCATTTGAGATTCTTTACCATTCGAGCTACCTGGGAGGTTGAATACAAATTCCAGTGGTATGGTTACATTTTTTTTGCATGTTTTGTCGTTCAGTTGTGTCCAACTCTTTGCGACCCCGTGAACTGTGACCCGCCAGGCTCCTCTGTCCATGCAATTCTCCAGACAAGAACACTGGAGTGGGTTGCCATTTCCTTCTCCAGGGGGTCTTCCCCACCCAGGGATTGAACCCAGGTCTCCTGCATCGCAGGCAGATGCTTTACTGTCTGAGCTACTAGGAAGTAATTAATATTATCTTAAAAAAAAATTACATTAATCTTCCTTAGTTTACTTGCTTTTCTTTGCCATTGATTCATTCCACAAGGGTTTCCTATGTTTTGAAGATTAAGAACCACAAAATACCAAAGATGAGTTGACTCTTGAAGGTCATATGTTAAGTGGGGATTCACCTTGAATCCCTCCAAGTATATTACCATACCACCTACCACAGCCGTCGCTGCAGCAGTCAATAAACACATTGAGTTAATAAACACTTGGGTTAATAAACTCACAGTGAGAAGCAAGTGGGAAGAGATGGAAGGTTAACACACTTAAGGTGGGTACATACACTGTTAAAGGGCCACACTCCCTTGAATCCTGTATTAGGCAATGCTCCCTGTCTCTCTGTGTGTTTCTCTGTTTCCCTGCTGGGGTTATGAGGTAGGCCAGAGCTCATAAATGAACAAGGGGGCCAGCACAGGAAAAGTGTGTGAGGCAAACCCAGACTGGCTTTTACGAGACACACAGACCAGTTTGCTTGGTCATATATACATCTTGCCCCTTGGCCTGCTGGCTTTTATCTGTGCGCTGCAGGCAGAAAATTGATAGGACCAGAACAGGTGCTCCCAGTGAGTGGCCCACTTAAGGCCTGGTGGATTTTGAGTATCTTAATGCTTTAGTGTAACTTTGAATACTTCATCCCTTCCCCTACCACCAGTACTCCTGTGTTCTACTTATTTATCTGTTTTAACGTTTCTCACCAGCCACTTGCATCTCTTAATTTCCTCTATCTTTATTGGTCTGTTTCTCTTACAGGGTTGAATAGGACATCCTTAAATAATGCAGTAAGCATATAGGCAATTATGTACTACAATTCTTGTGTGAAACAAGCCTGGACTTCCATTATGCCTTCGCCTTCTTTCTGTTCTCAGATTGAGACAAGGAAGCTTAAGGGAAGGAATGGAGACCAGGTTGAGACATTAAAAACAGACAAACATCCCAGCATGCTCTGGGTCTTTTCAGAATAAAGCTGCAGGCAAGAGGAGTATCAATGCATGTCAACATTTTGCAGGCCACCTGAGACTGGAAAAAATCCAGACAGGCCTGGGTTGAAACCCTAGTGCTTCTAACTGACTGAATAACATGACTCTAGGAGAACTGCTTAAACTTCCTAAGCCTTCTTTTCCTGCTTATGAAATAAGAATAGAATTGTTTTCCCAAATTATATGAGGAGAAGCATGCAAAGGGCCAGTTGTCTAGGCTGGCCTTAAGCTGAAATTCATATAAATGTAAGCTCTGCTGTTTCCCCACACACGTCTTTTTTTCTTTCTTTTTAATTTTTTTTTAAAAAATTATAAAAGTATGGTAGCACATTTATAGGAGACTTGGAAAATTCTGAGCAAAGTTACATACAGTTCGACTATATATTACAGCTATTTTTAAGTACGTAAATTAAGATTTGTAGTTGGAGTTTCAATATCAGATTCTCAAAAATTAATCAAATAAATAGACAGAAAAGTAGAAGGATATAGTAGATCTATATAGACCTATGGGCTTCCCCTGTGGCTCAGCAGGTAAAGAATCCGCCTGCAATGCAGGAGACCTGGGTTCGACCCCTGGGTTGGGAAGATCCCCTGGAGAAGGGAAAGGCTACCCACTCCAGTATTCTGGCCTGCAGAATTTCATGGACTATATAGTCCATGGACTTGCAAAGAGTTGGACATGACTGAGCGACTTTCACTTGTATCTTACTATACAGACCTATAGTAGTAGAAAAGCTGCTGCTGCTGCTGCTGCTAAGTCACGTCAGTCGTGTCCGACTCTGTGTGACCCCATGGACGGCAGCCCACCAGGCTCCCCCGTCCCTGGGATTCTCCAGGCAAGAATACTGGAGTGGGTTGCCATTTCCTTCTCTAAGTAGAAAAACACTGTGAACCAATTCAACATAATTAAAATTTATACAATTTTCACACAACAGCAGGATGCAAATTCTACTCAAGTTCTCAAAGACTATAAACCAGGAGGCTCTGGAACATATCCAGGGGACATAAGACAAGGTGCCAAAATTTCATGGTCTAAAGGTACTGAAATCATAGAGTCTGTTCTCTTATCACTGTCCACACACTTCTTATGTCTCTTCATTCTAGGCTTCAAATTGTCCTCAAGCCAATGACATTTATCACCCTCAGACTCCAGCTGCAAGTTTGACTCAGAGTAGTGACAGGGGATGCTGTTGGGTTTGGGGGCTCCCAGCAGTGTGAGGGGTTTGCCTTTTGGTGGGAAGTCTTCTGCTGAGGGCGTCTGCTGCTTTGAGTGAGGTCTCTTTGGGGATCCTTCTTTCTAGACCAAGAATGCTTCAAGGAAGACACAATAAATTGTGCTTGGGGCTGACAGCCACAGCTGCCAAGGGCAGAGCTGCACACAGCAGGCCTTCTTGTTCTTTGAAAAGCACTTGGAGCCCCTGGGGTAAAGTTTCCTGTAAGTGTGGGTGTTAAAATGGTTTGTTTTGGTGTTGTTTTTGATACGCGCAACTCGGTCCAGAGGCTAAGACAGGCAAAGCCTTGCCAGAAAATCATCACAGAGGAATAAATAATATCATAACCACATCCTGAAGCCCAGCAGTCATCCTCCACACTCTCAGCCCCTCAAGCCCCTTCTCTGGTCTCCAGTTCCAAACTTGTAAGGGTTTTAGCAAAGAGGCGCTAGGCAGAAAAATGTTCCAGAGCTCTCTTGGCTCAGCAGGGCCCGCCCATGCTGGAACCGGGAGATTTCCAAGGCAAACAGGCTGTGTTATCACCCCAGACTTTCTTGGCACAAACAGACCGTTTCCAGCTCTGAAACATATTTTCAGAGGATAATGGACAACCAGTCCCAGAGTAAACACAGGCAGTTTGCAGGTGTTATGTTCCTTTGTGTTCGCCAAACAGATGTTCTTCTCTGGGACTGGTTCTTTGGGCTCCCCAAGCTGAACAGAAATGTCCCTCTTCCTTGCTCTTTTCAATAAAATAAAGCAAGGTTCTCAAGAGAGAGTTCCCAAAATGAGCTGTAGATTTCACTTTGAAAACTATTAATCTATTTGTGTCAATGTTTCATTCTTTTCTTCCCCCTTAATCTGGATTAGGCCAAGAAACACCAGTCAAAATAAACATGTAAATCTTGACCTTAAAAAAAAAAGTGACAACTATAGCAGGGCTATAAAGGTTGCTCTGGGGAACTTAGGCTGCAGAATTCAAGCCTGTGTCCTTGTGGTCTGGTTTGGCATGGCTGCGGTGGACACCGGCACGTGCTCCAATCAAGGCCAAATAAGGAAGGTGCCAGCTGCTGTTTCTTGCACTGTCCAGCATGCTGGGGACACTCATATGCGGGCGGCTTGTTCTCTCTCTCTCTCTTTTTGGCCAACTGTGCTGTGCGCCAGTGGGTCAACTTGGAGAAGGCTGAGTGTTTCTAAAATGTTTGAGGGATTGAGAGAGGCGGTGAAGTAGGTGAACTTGGATTTAGGAACTGAGACTCTTTCAAAAGCCACCCTGAAGTTCAACTTCATGTGTCATGAGCCTAGGAAGGTTCCACCCAGTTCTTGTTGAACAGCTCTTGGTTTGAGTATTGAATAGGTTTAACCATAGCTGCAGGAGATTTACAGGAGGCTCTCTTTGCTGTTAAACCTTAGAATCTGGGTGCAGAAGAGAGGTCCCCATTCTTTCATCTCAGTGTTCCCTAGTTTGGGAGTAGCATCAGGTTATCAGTCACTGAATCTTATTCACTCTTCTGAGGATATTCCCAGCACAGAACAACCTGAGTTTCCCAGGCATCCTGCTGCTTGGGACCGCTCAGTCTTTCCCCAGCTTATAATAAAATGAAGTAGCTCTAAAATGTCCCAGAGCTTGAAGTTTGATTGTGAAAAATACATACAGTCTGGTTGGCTGCATAAGAAATTCAAGGTCACACGTATTACCTGTTCCTCAAAGTACTAGGGTTATAAGATCTTTGTGATCTTCTTTGATCCTAATTAATAATACCTTATGCTACCATAAGTAGTGTCTTTTGTGAACCATTTTGGTTTACTTGATTCAGGACAAATTTATAAGGCAGGTGGAATTAAGGGCTCCTTTAAGGTGAATTAACTTGGTCTCAGTGAGTGTATGTGATTTACCCAAAATAAATCGCCAGTTAGTGGGAGAACCAGACTCTAATCTCTTAACTCTGAATCCAGGGTTTCCCCTGCAGGCTGGGAGTTCAGTGGGGGTAGGCTCGTGTACCCTAGATGAGTGCATGAAGCAGGAATTAAACAACTTTGCCTACAAAAAGTAGTTTGTTGCCAAGTCCGAGAAAGAATCTTCTTTTCTTGACTCCTTGTCCGATATTTCTTTGGATCCTCAGGGAATGGTGAAAGGGGAAATCTGTGAAAATGGCAGAGATTTTGTAACCATAGGAAAAGATATCCAATATATAAATCCTATCTTCAAAGCGATTATAAATTTGTAGAGTATATATCATGGCAACCCACACCAGTATTCTTGTCCGGAGAATCCCATGGACAATTTGCCAAACATTTCCATGCCCACTCAAAATTTAGCCCAATCAAGAGGACTGTCTTCTACTGTAAGCAAAGTGAAATAGCTCTTTGTGCGTTGGTAGACTTGCCCTTCAGCTTATTTTCTGAGACTTGCCTGATAAAGTTAGGATGTTGGTGTCTGAAAGCAGTCTGGGGATGAGCTGAGTCTGAACTTCTGGCAGAGTCCGTAACCTCCTCCCGCCTGTGCCTGACTCTGCAGAGTGAACTGGGTCATCTGCCCACGCGTGTTGCAGTCCTGCTCTCCTGCTCTTTCCGTCTGCACACTCTCGCTCCTCTGCTTCTTCCCATGTCCTGCTCTCAGTCAGGAATGCCCTTCCTCCATCTCTTTTGCCGAGGAAGCTCCTACACATACATAGGAACCCAAATTGAATGACCCCTTCCTTTTTCCCCTCAAATCTTTAAAAATCCCTCTCCAACCTCCCCTCCTCTTGCTGGTACCTTTTATAGCATCTTGTTTATGCAGTAATTATTGTGCCAATCATATTTAACCAGAAATTACTAGAAATCCTTGCCTTTTTACAGGTAGGTGCTGTATTCTGTTAATTTGGGTATCCTTTGAACCTAGGGAAATATCTGGTACAGGTTAAAGGATTAAATCTTTGTTGGATAAGCCAATGACAGACTGAATGAATGAATTGGAGAGAGAGATATAGAAAGACTAGCATGCATTTTAAATTTATGAATAAAGATGAGACAATTTATTCATAATTTGAGATCAATAGACATTTCTAGCACGATCTACTGAGTGCCGAGCTTCTGGAATGCCAACCATCCAGCTCAGTACAGAACTAATATTAGGGGTTCAGTAAAGTTTGGTTGATTGAATGAAATTGATGTATGAACAAATGGTCTGATTTCATATCAAATCTGATATGAACAGATTCTCCCGAAATTCTGTAGATTGACCTTTGGCTTCATTCATTTATTCATTTAGCTTATGTTTGGTGATCTTTTATTATTACATGCCTGCCCTTATGCATTTCTTCTTTCTGTTCCTGTTTGATACCTAAGCACTGGGGATGCTAATGCTCTTATGATACATTGCAAATGATGATACAAGGAAGTTTAGAAACTTTGTGAGTTATGGTACCAAGTAAAGGCTCACTGGTTATTTTTGAATTTGACTTTCCTTCCTGGGGTTCCTAGCATCCGAGGTCATTAAAAATAGATAACATTTCAGACCATTTTAAACACCTATCTTACTTTATTTCCACCATTAATTTTGCTATTTCTTCCTGTGGTTCTCTGAGGTTGAGAGAGAAACCTCAAGGTCACTTTCGATATCAGACCATTTCATTGCTCAGGGCTCACATTTCTAGGTAACTTTTATTCTCAACATTTTGCAGTTTGTTTTTTTCCTAATCGAAAGAGGGCTTGCAAAACTGTACTTTGTAGTCAAAATGTAGGATTTGGAAACTTGAAACTCGGGTTAATATGACCATTCTAGTGTCATTTGGATTTAAACTTCGAGGAGAAGCTGGGAATGGTGCTCTTAGCTACCTAAGGAAGTCAGGTTTACCGTGTATCACACGACAAACGTTTGAGTGCTTGCCATGTGTCAAGGACCTAGTCGTGGTCAAAAGCTTAAGGAAGACAAAAAATTTAATGCTTTTTATTATAGATTTTATATTTAACAACTCAAGTTTAGGTCATGCTTTAAAACTAACTGTTTACAGAAGTTTTATGTGTGTACAAGAAATCATGAATATGCTTATGGCATTTTTTTAGTTACACTGGGCTTAATAAATATCTGTGGAGTGCATAAATGATTGACAAGTAAAATGTGGCAAGTAAAGTTGCAAATGACAAGTAAAATTTAGAAAATGTGGGGAGAATATTCAGCTAGATGATCTATCTGATGTGTAAGTCACGCTTAAGGCTTTTATTAATGTTAATATTTCACCAGCAACTGAACAGCAGACAACAGCCTCCCTTTGTGGTTTTTTGGCTGTGCTGGGTCTTCGTTGCTGCGTGTGGGCTTTCTCTAGTTGAGGCGTGCATGCTCAATCACTTAGTCATGTCCAACTCTTTGCGACCCCATGGACTGTAGCTTACCAGGCTCCTCTTCCCATGGGATTTCCCTGGCAAGGTACTGGAGTGGGTTGCCATTTCCTTCTCCAGGGGATCTTCCTGGCCCAGGGATCGGCCCTGTGTCTCCTGCACTGGCAGGTGGATGCTTTACCACTCAGCCGCCTGGGACGCACTAGGCGGGGCCTATTCTCTAGTTGCAGCTTGCGGGCTTTTCGAGGCATGGCTTCTCTCGCTGCAGAGCACAGACCCTGGGGTGCATGGGCTCAGTAGTTGTGGTGCATGGGTTTAGTTAGTCCATGCATGTGGGATCCTCCCAGACCAGGGTTTGAACCCGTGTTCCCCATGTTGGCAGGCAGATTCCTAACCACTGAACCACCAGGGAAGTCCGACAGTTCCACTTTGATCCTATTATTCTCTCTTTTTGATAGTCCATCTGGGACAGGACTGAAATCCTGTCACCCCAGCATCAGTGCAGTGCAGCCCCATCTCCTGTTTCTTATTTCCTCACCCACTTTGATTTGCTTCCTTGTAGCATTTGGATCCATATCTGTTTCCTTCCTAGATTGCAGGATTCTTTGAGGCAGGGACTTCCTCATTCGTCTCTTTCTCCCCATCCCAAAGTCTACTATAACATGCAATATATGTTTCTTCAATAAATACAGTCTTTCCCAAAAAATAACAGCACCCCCGCAAAGGTCAAAAGATAGAGATGTCTGAGCATGTTGACATTTTTATTCTCTTTGCCTCTTGTCTGCACCAATGACTGAAGGTCTTCTATTTTCCCTCCCTTCAAACTTCTTTTTCTCCTGGTTGGAGCCCTTGACACGGATGTGTTAAAAGAACAAAAATATTGACTGCTTGAGCCATTGATTGAATCTCAGCCAGTGAGGAAAACAGGCCTCAGAAGGCCTGACCCCGCTTTCCCGGGCACCACTCACGAGGCTGCCGGTGCTAAGCCCCTTGTGAGAGTTGGGCCCGCGTGCGTGACAAGCTGCAAAGGCACACACTTTCAGTTCTGCTCTGAAACAGTGTCTGAAATCAATAGCCATCACACGGAACATGGCAGAGGAGGGGAGGCTGGTGGGCTGCCTCTGCCATTTCAGGAACATCTCAGCTGTCCCCAAGTGTGGCGGTCTGGCCTTGTTCAAGCCCGCATGGTGCTGGGCAGAGGGAGCCTGAGCTGTTCGCTTCAGACACCTGGAGCAGTTTAGATCCGTGTGATCCGGTGAGATTGTATGGAGAGAGTAACATGGAAACTCAATGACATCATGTGTAAAATAGGTAGCCAATGGGAATTTGCTGTAGGACTCACGGAACTCAAACCTGGGCTCTGTAACAATCTAGAGGGGTGGGATGGGGTGGGAGATGGGAGGGAGTTTCAAGAAGAAGGGGACATATGTATACCTATGGCTGATTCATGTGGATGTACGGCAGAAACCAACAAAACTCTGTAAAGCAATTATCTTTCAATTAAAAAATAAATAAATTAATTAAAAAAAGAGAAAATCTGAGACCTTGTCCTGTGGTCTGGTCTAGCAGGGCCTGTTTTAATTCACTGAATTGATTTGTAGGGCTGATGTCATTAAAAAAAAAAAATAGTGACTTCTTTGGTTGCTCTACAAGAGAGATGGAGAGCCATGAGCCATTCTTGGTGGATTGCTGAGGCTGATCCGTGCAAGGGGTTGATGTCTGGCCTTCCCAGTGAGTCAGGACATGGATGCGCTCCTGGAATACGGTCTTTGAGACCACACGTGGTGTGTCCATGTGGGTGCCTGGTGGAATATGCAAGTTCCCAAGTCCTAGAGCCTTTCTCTGGTATTCTCACATCACATCACATCTTTTCTTGGAATTAATATAGATATGCACCCATTTTAACCAAGACAGGCCTGAGCACTCTTAGGATTGACTGGTATGATCTTCTTGCTGTTAAGGGACTCTCAAGAGTCTTCTCCAGCACCACAGTTTGAAGGCATCAGTTCTTTAGCGCTCAACCTTTTTTATTGTCCAGCTCTCACATTCATACATAACTACTGGAAAAACCATAACTTTGACTTGACGTACCTTTGTAGACAAAGTAATGTCTCTGCCTTTTAATATGCTGTCTAGGTTTGTCACAGCTTTTCTTTCAAGCAGTAAGTGTCTTTTAATTTCATAGCTGCAGTCACTGTCCACAGTGATTTTGGATCCCAAGAAAATAGTCTGTCACTGTTTCCATTGTTTTCCCGTCTATTTGCCTTGAAGTGATGGGACTGGATACCATGATCTTTGTTTTTTGAATGTTGAGTTGTAAGCTAGCTTTTTCACTTTCCTCTTTCACCTTCATCAACCAGTCAATCCTAAAGGAAATCAACCTTGAATGTTCACGGGAAGGATTGATGCTGAAGCCAAAGCTCCAACACTCTGGCCACCTGATGCAGACAGCCAACTCATTGGAAAAGACCCTGATGCTGGGAAAGACTGAAGGCAGGAGGAGAAGGGCATGACAGAGAATGAGATGGTTGCATGGCATCACTGACTTAAAGGATATGAGTTTGAGCAAGCTCTGAGAGATGGTGAAGGACAGGGAAACCTGGCGTGTTGCTGTCGATGGAGTTACAGATCGTTGGACTCGACTTAGTGACTGAACAACAGCAACAATTTGTGAGGACCATGCTTATCTCTGAGATAGGGAGCCATTTACGGCAGTTCTCATTGGATAAGTTGCCATCCAGTTACCCTTGTGTTGGGAGGCTTCCCACATGGCCTTAGTGATAAAGAACCCGCCTGCCAGAGCAGGAGACATAAGATATGTGAGTTTGATCTCTGGATTGGGAAGATCCTCTGGAGGAGGGCGTGGAAACCACTCCAGTATTCTTGCCTGGAGAACTGCACGGACAGAGGAGCCTGGTGGGTTACAGTCCATAGGTTCACAAAGAGTCAGACATGCCTGCAGTGACTTAGTACACGCAGGCATCCTTGTGTGGGACAACCTTTTCTCTCTGATCCTTTTCTTCTTGCAACTCCCAGAACCCCCAGTTGTTTATCTGATGTGTCCTGAGGCTCATTTCTCCCTTAAATTATGGTAACAGGGCATCCTAATTGTTCGTTCTGTTCCCAGATTCTTCTGTCTCCAATTAGGTTCATCCTGTGCTTTCAGAGCGCCCATTCTCACACAGATTGGATCATCTTCATTTCCAAATATGTTCTCCAAAGCTTCTCATGCTCATCTGTAGAGTCTTTCCAAACATATTTGAAACGCACTGTTATATCTTGGCCTCAGCCCACACACCAAACCCTGACTCTGGTCTCTCTTTTCTCTAGATTTCTTTTCTAGAAATATAGGATGGTTTGTCCCATCTCAAACATGACTGTACTGCTAACTAATTTGTATGGCAAGCTCCTCTCCACCTGTCAAGACTCTGCTCAAATATAATTTTATTTCTGTAACTCCCATGTTTTCTTGATGCAAAGAATTAATCTACCCTTTCTGATCCCTTGTAAAGTTTCAGTCTTGCCCAACTCTTTGCAACCCCAGGGACTATAGCCCGCCAGGCTCCACTGTCCATGGAATTCTCCAGGCAAGAATACTGGAGTGAGTTGCCATTCTCTTCTCCAGGGAATCTTTCCAAATCAGGGATCGGATCTGGGTCTCATGCACAGCAGGCAGATTCTTCACCATCTGAGCCACCAGGGATCTTAGCACACATGGCAACCTCTTCTCCACCTGTCAAGACTCTGCTCAAACATCATTTCATTTATAACTCATGTAACTCATGTTCCCTTGACACAAATAATGAATCATTCTACCCCTTCTGATCCCTTATAATGTTTCACATACCTTTATAGTAACATTGACCAGTGTCATTTTACCATCAATATTTATTTTCATAAAAACCTTCTATAATGAGCTGTGAAGGGAGAAATTTTAATTTATATTTGAAATTCTGTGCCCATCACGGTGCCTGCTAGTGGCCTAGTAAGTGCTTTGACAAAAACCTGGATTAAATCTTCAAACGTGAGACATGTGCGTCCCTTGGGTTTGGCCACCCATGAATATGACATGTTGACATGTTAATATTTTTATTGATTGCTGCTACTGTTTTAGGGGTTGACTATAGATATTATGCCATTTTAAAATCATATACTGTTGGATCCTGGCATTAATAAGCTTCTGATTCATGTACTTCTTTTTGTTTAGGACAGGCCTTCTTAAATTTTTTGTTTCCAAAATTCTGGGCTCAGATGCATGCAGTATTCTGCATATATTGTATAAAGTGTCCATGAACTTTCCAAAATCTATCCAAGAAGTAGACTTACTTAGAAGTTTCTAAAGGAGGAGAATCTTTTAGAAAGAGGCCTCTGCCTTGATTTTTCTGCATGGTGACTTGTCTATGGGAAAGATAGGCTTATGAATGGGAAAGCCAGGTTTCATTATTTGTATTTTCATTACCTGGGAGCAGCCTGAGATTAATCCGTCAGGCACTGAAATCAACATGATTTTCAGGTGGTCATATGTTTTCCCAGGGCTGGCTTAAGTCAATGCTTCCATGGTAACTAGGTGGCAAGAGAAACCCGCAGTCGCTTCATAGTCATCACCCATATGCCCCGAGGCACAATTCCTAATGAAAAGAAGCCCGACTAGACTGCCTAGGCTTCAAACCTGGCTCCTCTAAGGGGCATGACCTTGGGTAAGTCACTTAGATTCTTCCAGCTCCAGTTTCCTCATCTGTAACATGGGAATCATAAAAATTGTCACAGGGGATGAGATCACAGGTATGACACAGCATAGAACATCAAAGATTTATGTAGAAGTCTTGGCTTGATGTCTGTGTGGCCCGAAAGAAAAAAGCTATTTATAATGAGTACTTTTATCTGAGACTCCGTTTTTATTAGCATTGAGTTTGTTCTTCTAGACTTGGTTTTTTCAAAATTTTTTAACTGAAGTATGGTTGACATACAACGTCATGTTAATTTCCGATATACAGCAAAGTGAGTCAGTGACACATAGTCATTCTTGACTAGATTTGGTTTTGGCTTATTTTTCATACATTTGATAAATTAGTATTTGATGTAAGGGGATGTTGTGAATTTGAATATTTAAAATTGCCATTCTTTACAATAACGCACATTTCGCGTACGTGCTGTCACTTCAGTCGTAACCAAATCTTTGTGACCCCATGGACTGTAGCTTACCAGGCTCCTCTGTCCATGGGATTCTCCGGGCAAGACTACTGGAGTGGGTTGCCATTTTCTTTTCCAGGGGATCTTCCCGACCCAGGGATAGAACCCACGTCTCTTGCATCTCCTACATTGGCAGGAGGATTCCTTACTACTAGCGCCACCTGGGAAGACCAACACACACCCTCAGTTCAGTCACTCAGTTGTGTCCAACTCTTTGAGACCCCATGGACTACAGCATTCCAGACTTCCCTGTCCATTACCAACTTCCAGGGCTTGCTCAAGCTCATGTCCTTCAAGTTGGTGATGCCAACTAACCATCTAATCCTCTGTCGTCTCCTCCACCTGCCTTTAATCTTTCCCAGCATCAGGGTCTTTTCCAAGGAGTCAGTTCTTTGTATCAGGTAGCCAAAGTATCGGAGTTTCAGCTTCAACATCAGTCCTTCCAATGAATATTCAGGATTGATTTCCTTTAGGAAACCTGATTTGATCTCCTTGCAGTCCAAGGGACTCTCAAGAGTCTTCTCCAACACCACAGTTCAGAAGCATCAGTTCTTCGGTGCTCAACTTTCTTTATAGTCCAACATCCATACATGATTACTGGAAAAACCATAGCTTTGACTAGGTGGATTTTTGTTGGCAATCTTATATGCCAAATAATTTTAGGGATGAAATATCAGGAGGAAGGAAAGGCCAGCCACCAACTTAGAGGCCAATTTTAGTTAAGTTTTAAGAAGCTAAGTGGCGCTAGTGGGAAAGAATCCGCCTGCCAGTGCAGGAGACACAGAAGACGTGGATTGGAGCAGGTTGGATCTTTGGGTTGGGAAGACCGCCTGGAGAAGGAAATGGCATTCCTCTCCAGTATTCTTGCCTGGAAAATTTCATAGGCAAAGGAGCCTGGCGAGCTAAGGTCCATGGGGCTGCAAAGAGCTGGGCACAAGCGACTGAGCACACAGTGCAGCATTAGAAGGTTATTTTATATGATGTCTTTTGTATTTTGGGGGAACACAAAAGTAACTATACACATTAGTAAATGACTAGTGTCCCAATCCTTTTAGTGTTTCTTAGCCCCTTTGATTAGCAGGCAACAGGAGGTGAAAATAAATCCTAGTCTTAGTAATATGAGGTCAGAGAAACTGACTGAAAATATATATTTGAATTGATATTTAAGCAGATTTGAATATGTATCATGTGCCAACTACTGCCTTTGCATGTAACGTCTCAATTTTCATAAATCTGTAAGACGGATTTTATTACATGATTTCAGAGGTGAGGAAATTAAGGCCTGAGGAGATTATAAAAAGATTATGTTTTAAAAAGATACTTTTTCTATTGAATAAATTTGGCCTTTTGTCTAGGTTTGCTGATTTCAGGTGAACTGGATTTAAGGACGGCTGAGTCACTGACGTGGTAAATTAGTTCTCTCATTTGAACAGCAGGATTTTCACAGCCTGCTTTGTCAGGAAAAACATTCCTTTGAATATTGCTTTTTGTTTAAAACAGAAATCATTGTGTCAAATGCTTCTGATTTGGCTGCAGAGCAAGCAACAACATGCCAGAAATACCAAGAAAGGAGAAGAATACCACGTGGCAAATTACCTCTACTTCTCAACCAAAATAGACCTTTGACTGAGGTTATGTTAAAGTCTGTTTTATGTTCCTTCAGTGGGGTTTAGAGATGATCTCTTCAGGCTGTTCTCTTTGCCTAAATATTAGTTTGATGCCATTCTTCATTTTGTCATCGTTAAAGCAGTTGAAAAGATAGCTTTCTATAATGGAGCTAGAAGCACTATTATTTGTGTGTGATGGCTTAGAGCAGTGGTTCTCAACGAAGGGTCCACTTAGCTGCTTGGTACATTGGCCAATGTCTGGAGACACTTTTGCTTGTCTATACCTGGAGGTTGGTAACGGCATCTAGGGAGTAGATGCAAGAGATTCTGCTAAGAATGCTATAGTGCCCAGAACAACACACATCATCTGCCACCACCCCCAACAGAAAACGATCTGGTCCAAGGTATCAATAGTGCCAGGACACAATGGGTTAAATTTGATTGCCTTGAAATCTCTTCCATATTTCTAATCTGAGCTCATTTAAGAATATTTCTCCCTTCCAGCACAAGCAGAGTTAATGTGGTGTTGAATTCTATGACTTTGTCTCAACTTCTGAGTCTGAGATGATCAACGCCTCGAATTCCTCCCTTGCTGTCAGTTACTGACTTTCTCCCAGTCTCTGGTATCCACGCTCGTGTTGCCGGGGGATGCTCACGGGATGATGCGCGTGATGAAGGAGAGCGTGCTCCATCCTCTCCCTCCCTCCCTGAAATGTGCCTTTAACTAGATAGAGAAAAATTATCTAATAATGTCAATTGACCAGCAGGCCAATGAAGAGATTCCAGAGACAGGAATAGATGATTTTGCTGATAGGAATTAGAAAAATAGCTTGAATGTTTTTGAGGAAATAATTGATTTATGTGGTGAATAAATTCCTCACAAGTCATTTAAAAATACGATTGCTGCATTCTTAAGACAAAGAGTCTCCCACGTACCTGCCGAACATTCTGGGTGTTTTCCCCGGCAGTCCATCTTCAGTCTTCAGTACACTGAATGAGATATGACGCTTGTGCGGTAGTTTTGTGTCATGATTCAGTCTGATTTCTCAAACTGTGTCTACATTCACGCAAAAGTCTTGTTTTTTATGCCTAATCCACTTCAGCACTCTCTCAGCTCCCGAGCACTTCAAATGTGAACAGAATGTGGTTCTCGCATCTGAAAAACCGGTGAAGTTTAACTGCAATCTTGATTCCAGCTTGTGAGTCATCCAGCCTGGCATGATGTTAAGCAGATATTTACAATTAATGGTGTCAGTACTATGCAAGAAGAAATGCAAAGCTCTTGGGAACGCACATAGGACAAATTATGTTTAGGGAATTGAGAAAAATTTTAGGGTCAAGATAAAAAAATGTGTTGGGTATTGAAGGTTGAAAAGGCGTTTTCTTGGCAGAGAAGTGCCAGTCAGAGGCCAGAAGATGTTAAAGAGCATGATTGATGTTCTGCAGCAGCGATATGTTCCAAATACAGTGAGCTCTTTGGAAGAGAGAGATCTGCCTTATTCTTTGTACCCCTGGTGCCTGGGACAGTGTCAGGCACATAGCATTTCACAGCCTCAGCACCAATGTTAACATCAATACAGCAAATGATGGTATTAATATATTGTGTGCTCCAACTCTCTGAGCAGAGAAACAATATTAGGGTCAGAGGAACAGGGAGAGGGCACATAGGAACAGAAGTAGAAAGTCTCATCCTAAGAAAACTATGATCAGGACAAGCTGTCATAAAAACTACAGCAGAAGGAAAAAGTGGAAGAAGAAGGATTCTAGAGATACTTGGAAGTAAATCTAGTGGAACTCGGTGAACAAAAGAAATTGAAGAGTGATGTAAGTGGTTGTTGGAGGTGCCATCATTCTTAATGTTATGAAGAGTATACTTAGAACAATCTAGCTTTCAGAATGTCACAGTTGAGGGAGCCCTTCAGACACCATGGATAAGCAGTTGCTCTGATTGAGAAATATTGGCCAGAAGGTTTGTTGGCTCACATGGCAATCATCTCCCATGCTTTATCTTCAGGGACCTTGGCTACTGGCTTCTGACCCATCTTGCTCAGCTTTGGGATCTCTGTGACTTCCCAGGATGGGTATTAGCCTCACCATCTCTTTGCCTTCCTGGCCTATCACTCTCAATTTTTTGTTTTAATTATTTATTTACTTTGGCTGTGCCAGGTCTTATTTGTGGCACACGAATCTTTGTTTCGGCATGCAGGATGTTTAGTTGTAGTGTGCAGGATCTGTTCCCTGACCAGAGATGCAACCTGGGCCCCCTGCCTTGGGAGTATGGAGCTTAGCCACTGGACAACCAGGGAAGTCCCCCACAACTCCCACCTTTCATCACAGACTCAGCTTCCTGATATCTAGATTCTGGTGACAGTCTACCTACTTGCTCTTCCCGCCTTCACCAAACTCCAAGTGCAACACACACAAGAAGAGGAGGTGATCTTTTCACTACTTTGATGATAAAATTGGCATTCCTTTTACCTTCCAGTGATCACAGGAAAGTGTACAGTCTCTCTTGGTATCCATGGGGGATTGGTCCCAGGACTCCCATCTGTGGATGCCAAAGTCTGTGTGTGCTCAAGTCCCTCATATAAAATGACGGTCGTGAAGTTGGCCCTTGGACTCTGTAGGTCTCACATCAGTGGAGATGGAGGGCCAACTGTATTTTAACCCAATAACTCTAATGTGCTCCCCTCCTTAATAAGATATGCAAAGCATGTCTATTTCTGCTAAATTAAATTTTGAGATCTATTCTTATTATTAGCACTTATCTAGGATATTTGGGGGATATGAGATTAACTTTGGCATGCACAACGAAAAGAAACCAAGCTACAGATTCTACACGGACCGAATATGCTGTGAGATTTACATTTCTGAGTCTTTCCAGAAATGGAGTACAACAGCTCTGTCTTCCCATTCTTACGTATGATGGTGCCAGTAGCTGTTCCTAACATTTATTCTAAAAGGAACATACTTTGTGACTTCTTTAAATGCAGGATGATTCTGAATTTATTTATGGAACAGCTCCTCCTTCAGCATGGATTAGTACAGCAGAATACATGTGAGACTTGCGATACTGTTTACAATTAGGAAGTTTCAGACAGCATATTGCCAAGTGAACTGTATTATCCAGGAAAGTACACAGGCCAGTGAGAGTTAAGTTTGACTTCCTGGTCTACTATTTTCTTGGCACAACATACTTCATTTTTTTTCATGCCTCAGTTTATAAAATTAGCATCCCAGGGTTGGTGTGAGTATAAAATGAGGGAGTGAACTGAAAGTGTCAGCAGGTAGATTTTTCAATACAACTTTGAGTTTCTGACTCAAGGTCTGGCTCATGTTCAAGGAACAGCAAACCACAGAATTGCCCTCAGCCCCCATTAATGCATCAGAAATTTAGGCTAGACAGTCAATCTGGCACAATGCGGTCATAAAGACATGTATTTTCCAACTTTAGTCTTTCCATACATGGAACTTGGGTAGAAGGGGACCCCAGAGAATTAGAATTAATAGTGAGTAGTTCAGTTTATGGTTTACAGGGCAGAGTTGGGGCCAGGCTGTGAGGAAGGGGTAACGGAAAAGTGGACATATTTGAACATATTCTATCTACTGTTAACCAACCTCTACACAGAACGAGGTTCTTTCCATTACTCTTTATGACCACCCACAAGGAGAAAAGAAACTGAAGATTGTTTCCTTTTGAAGCTTTCTTGAGACAGAAAATTACAGATGTAGCTTCAACTCCCTTTTACTATGAGTACTATTGACCTTGGGATAACTTTTAAAAAACATACCCTCCAATGTATTTTATTCTCCTTATATTATGTTGTGCAAAGAGCACCTCATCTACACAAAATATTCATTTGTTCAGGGTACACTTAGACCCAAGATATTAGTGCTCACTTTTGAGTTTCAAAAGAGATTTTCTTGAGTCTTCATTGAATACAAGGGTCTGTTGAAGGAAAAAATGGTCATTTGAGTTCCACTCATATTCATAATTAAGGCAGCCCTGGTAAAGAATCTGCCTGCAGTGCAGAAGACCCAGAGTTGAACCCTGGTTCAGGAAGATTCCCTGGAGGAGGAAATGAGAACCCGCTCCAGTATTTTTGCCTGGAGACCCTCATGGACAGAGGAGCCTGGCAGGCTACAGTCCATGAGTTGCAAAGAGTCAGACATGACTTAGCAACTAAACAACAACAACAACATATTCATAATCATGCCAAGACATAGTACAAAGAGGAGCAAATATAACGTTTAAACGATGTCATACTAGAAGGAAAGGGTAGAAAGCTCTCCTACCTTGAGAAAGAGGAACCTAACTAGTGGAGACAAGAATCAGGGTGAAAATGTGGGGTTGTTCAGAGGGACCCAGTGGTTCTATTACTTGGAAACAGGTGGGAAAGACAGACTGAGGAGGGAAGTCAAAAGTGAAGGACTGGAGGAAAAAAGAACATTGGTTCCTACTCCCTGTTCTCTCTTTCCCATCTGATTTCTGGGGAGACCACCTAGGTGAATGCCTCAGGCCAACGTGATGCTGTGGCCATGGGTGAATCGAAATGGGTTTGTGAAAGTCAGAGTGCATCTGAGCTAGTTTGCATGACCTGTATGGGGAATGTGATAAATTCAGATCCGAGATTCTGAGGGTCAGGAGGTTTGCAAGGTAGTTGAGAAATATAATTTTGTGTCCTATACAACAGTATGAATTCCAAACAGGTGTTGGTGTCATAACCTAGATCCCCTGAACTGACTTCATTCCAGCTTACTGGAAAGATTACCTTAGAGACTGTGTACATATGTACATGGACTATCTATGATACTGTATGCATGTGTCAGAACAGACCTAGACTTGAGCAAGGAGTCAGTCCATGATCTCTGATGTTATTGCTACTAATGCAGAATGGACCTTGGTTTGCAGGCAGTGGCAGATTTGGCAAGCACCAGTGTGGCTTCTTATCCAGGAAAGCGAAAATATCTTAGGCTAAGTTATTCTGGCTTGCTTGTGCGGTAGGTGTAATAAGAGGTGGGTGTGTCAGTGAATAAAGGTAGTGATGTCTTCATAGGTGCAGGCATAAGAGTAAATGTGGATCACATCCTGAGACAGGCCAGGTCAGTGTAAACACACGGACCTTACTGACCCCAAATTGTCATATTATGGCATCCTGGATATCAGTGGGAATGCACCTTGGAAAACAGACTGAAGGGAATGGATAGGTAGAAATGATTCTCCTGCAGGAATTTATGGACCAAAAAAAACACCAAGTTATATGGAGTAAAGGTAAAATTACCTTTCTATAGTCTGAGAATAACTAAGGGAAGAGACCACATTTATCCAGTCTTGCGGTCCCCCAAAGCTCACACAGTGCCTGGTATATATTGCGTGTGTGCTTAGCTGTTTAGTCACTTCCGATTGTTTTGCAACCCCACAGATGGTAGCCTGGCAGGCTCCTCTGTCCATGGAATTCCCCAGGCAAGAATACTGGAGGGTGTTACCATTTCCTACTTCAGGGCGTCTTCCCAACCCAGGGGATCCAACCCACATCTCCTGCACGGGCAGGTGGATTCTTTACCACTGCACCCCCTGGGATGCACCTGGTATATATTAGGCCCTCAATTAACGTCTGTTGAAAGAATGACTACAGACAATGAGCAATGGGTCCCAAATGGTGGGGTAGGGGAAAGGATGGCTTGGCAATCTTAGCTGTGGTGGTTATCAATACCATGTGCGGAAGGGCACACCCAGCGGATTTCAACTTTAAAACAGGGGTCAGGAGACCAACTATAAGCTTCAGCCTTCTGTTACCGTGTGGTGCCATATGTGTGTATTACATGAATAAGGAACTTGAGTGTTGGAGGCGTTCCACCAAAATTCAAGGGTAACCTTCAGTGTATTTCTTGGTCGAGGGTCCAGTTCTGCAGAATCAAATCCTAACACTGTCTTCTGCTGATAGATGTGACTTTAAAAAGAACTTAGAGATTCTTGAAGTCTCACTGGGAAAAAGAGAGAAAGTTTTCTAAATGAAAGATGCATTCACAGAGTATGTGTGTGACTTGTCTGGTTCACCTCAATGCTCGGGAAGTATGGATGTGTTTAGTCGCTCAGCTGTGTCTGACTCTGTCACCCCATGGGTCTACAGCCCACCAGGCTCCTTTGTGCGTGGCATTTCCCAGGCAAGAATACTGGAGTGGGTTGCCATTCCCTTCTCCAGGGGATCTTCCTGACCCAGGGATCGAACCCTGCCTCCTGCATTGCAGATAGAGTCTTTAATGTCTGAGCCATCAGGAAAAGCCTCCTGGGAAGTAGTAGGTTCTTATTAAGTATTCATTGAGTTTAAATCATTTAATAAATGATTTTATAGCACCTTATGTGTGCCAAACTATTGCGCCAGGTGCAGACATACTCTGTTCAACAGGGAGCTCAGAATCTAGTGGAGGAAACAGGCAAATATACAGATTATGACTGTGTGATAAGGTAAGTGTCTTGACAGAGCAATAAAGAGGATTTTTATGAGAGTAGTCCTCTTCTTCCACGTCAGATACCATCAAATGTGCCTGAATGCTACCTACACGTGCCTTCTTAGGTCCTTTTGGTGTTGATGAAGTCAGCACTAATTTTTTTCAGTTGGTGGCCACAATTTACAAAAGCTTTATTTTCCTGTAAAAATCGGAATTGCTGGCTTTCCTTGAAAATGTGGCAGCTCTGGCAATCCCGGGCCCACATTTCCATGTCGCAATGATTTTTCAAAATGTTTTATTTGTTTATTTTTGACTGTGCTGGGTCTCTGTTGCCGTGCAGGCTTTTCTCTAGTTGCAGCCAGCAGGGGCTACTCTCTAGTTGTGAAGCCTGGGTTTCTTATTTCCGTGACTCCTCTTGTTGCTGAGCACCAGCTCTACGGCTGCAGGCTTCAGTAGTTGTGGCATCCAAAACTTAGCTGCTCCCAGGCACGTGGGATCTTCCCAGATCAGAGATGGAACCTGTGTCTCCGGCACTGGCTGGCCGATTCCTTACCACTGACCCTCAGGGAAGCCCCGAGAGTCCATCGCGATTGCGATCGCCTCTTCTTCCCTGTGTTGGCAAGGTCAGAGTCCCACCCTGGGGTTACAGGAATGGCTGGAAGCATGACACTCGAGCCCAGGCAGATGAGACTGATGACAGTTACTAGTCACCTGTATTCTCAGCCCCAGGGAGGAAGAAGTCACGTGCCACACAGGGCCACCAAGCAGTTGCACTTGGGAGCAGAGTAAATAAGCAAGAGCTGTAAGAGGCAGGCTCTGTAGTAACAAGAGGCAAAGGTGACCCCTGGTTTCCACAGGAGGATGGAATTGGCTTGTCTAAATAATTCTGTGGGCTGGCAAGAGACTGAAGCCTGCTTCTCAGGAACAAGTATGCCTATGCTGGGGCCCCATGATAAGGAGGGGTGTTTGGCAAGGGGACCTTATCTGCAGGAGCAGAGAAGGGAGGGAAAATTGTCATTACATCAACTGAGGTCCTTCTGGCTTCAGATGTCAAGAAGGCAGGTGATATTGAATCTTAATGGTAGATTTTATACCATAGAGTCTGCACTCGCCTCACAAACCTCCCTGTGCTTGAGGAAATGCAGTGTCACATAACAACCAAAATCATCTTGACAGGTAGAGGGAACTGTAGGAAAGGAGACACAGACAGCAAGACACTGGGGAGAAATGAAAAAGCTTCATGTTTTAATATGTGTAATGTCACTCTTTTTTTTTTTTTGCTGCTGTGAGAACGAGGGCTGTTGTATCTTCATTATGCATTGGGCTCTGCAAATTGTGTAGCTAGTCCTGCTGGGAATTTAGAAAAGTTGTGAGAACTAGTAACCAGGGTCCTTGTTGCTTGTTTTCGTTATCTAGTTGACCCTGCAAGTTTGGGGCTGTGACACATAGGAGGCATCTTGAATGAATTGTTAAATGTATGGTCAAGGTCCCTGATGATCCATTTGCTCTCTGTGAAACCCCAGAGGTTAGGTAATCTCCCATTTCTCCCGATGTGTGTGTGTGTGTGTGTGTGTGTGTGTGTGTGTGTCTGTGTTAGTCACTTTCAGTTCAGTTCAGTCACTCAGTTGTGTCTGACTCTTTGCGACCCCATGAATTGCAGCATGCCAGGCCTGTCTGTCCATCACCAATTCCCAGAGTTCACTCAAACTCATGTGCATCGAGTCAGTGATGGCATCCAGCCATCTCATCCTCTGTCGTCCCCTTCTCCTCCTGCCTCCAATCCCTCCTAGCATCAGAGTTTTTTCCAATGAGTCAACTCTTCACATGAGGTGGCCAAAGTACTGGAGTTTCAGCTTTAGCATCATTCCTTCCAAAGAACACCCAGGACTGATCTCCTTTAGAATGGACTGGTTGGATCTCCTTGCAGTCCAAGGGACTCTCAAGAGTCTTCTCCAACACCACAGTTCAAAAGCATCAATTCTTCGGTGCTCAGCTTTCTTCACAGTCCAACTCTCACATCCATACATGACTACTGGAAAAATCATAGCCTTGACTAGAAGGACCTTTGTTAAGTAAGTAAGCATAAGTGAAGTCGTTCAGTCGTGCCCAACTCTTTGCGATCCTGTGGACTGTAGGCTACCAGGCTCCTCTGTCCATGGGATTTTCCAGGCTATAGTACTGGAGTGGATTGCCGTTTCCTTCTCCAGCGGGTCTTCCCTACCCAGGGATCGAACCTGGGTCTCCCGCACTGTAGACAGACGCTTTACCATCTGACCCACTAGGGAAGTCGGACCTTTATTAGTTGTGTCCAATTCTGTAAGCCCTCCAGGCTTCTTTGTCCATGGGATTCTGCAGGCAAGAATACTGGAGTGGGTTGCCATGCCCTTCTCCAGGGAATCTTCCTGACCCAGCGATTGAATCCGAGTCTCTTGCACTGCAGGCAGATTCTTTACCATCTGAGCCACCAGTGAGGCAGGTTTCTATTCCCCCAAATTATTCTGATTCTCCATTTGATCATTAACATGTAAATGTGAGTCATAAAGCACTGAAAATGAGTTCTTGATTATTGCCATTGTCAGCTATTAATTAATTAATGCTACGGTCCACCTGATCATAAACCTGCTCTCCTTTTTTTGCAGTAATTGGTAATCTGGTCCAGTGAGTCTTAACCTGGTTTTCCCCTGAGTTTAAAGTCATTATTCTGACTTTGCTGATTATTGACTTCTATTATTTAAGAGCTGAAAAACAGCAAGTAATGTAACATGCTGGGAAATATTTTTCCTCTTGCTAAGAAAATATGTTGGTTACTGGCAAGGGACTTGTATTCAAGGGAATCCTACAGGAGTTGAGCTGGCTTTGGCTTCATGTATTGCGGGCTCTATTTATATTGTGAAGCTTCTTGGGTTTGGTAACACAGGAAGCTGTATTACTTTCCACTTGTGAGTTGAAAGGATCTCAATATTAATTAAACAGGGGAAGAAGTTAGAAAAGCCTAAATAAAATCTTAATGATTCATTGTTATGGAGGAGAATATCAATCTGATTTATAGAATTCCCTCCCTTTTAAATGAAAATCTTTTTATTGCTTTCAATTACAAAGAACATTTCTAACCAACTGCTAAAAATAAAAAAGTAGGTACTGCCAAAGAGAAGTCCTACTGGGCCTAGTTAAGGAATAAAAAAGGTTCATTTATAATTAAAATTGTTCCTCAGAGGCAAATTAACACATATGTTCTTCAACTAATTTCTCTGTGTGTGCATGCATGTGGGTTAAACAACTACTGTGTTTGCTTACATTATTGATTTGCACAGGGAGCTCTCTTTTTTAAATAAGCAAAGCAAAATCCACTTAGGTTAAGGAGCACATATTCTAAAATAGTGATGTCAGATCATAGAATGGACCTGATCTTTCACATCTGGGTTTTGAACCAACTGAGAAGTAAAGGAATAAGCCAGGTGGAAAACAACATGTTACCATTATTAGGGGCAAAAGTGGTTACTATGAAATGTGGCTTAAGAATGAGAGCCAAATGTAAAGGCTTAAATATAAGACATGACCTCATAAAACTCCTAGAACAGAACAGAGGCAAAACATTCTCTGACATAAATTGTACCAATGTTTTGTTAGGTCGGTCTCCCAAGGCAATAGAAATAAAAGTGAAAATAAACAAATGGGACCTAATCAAACGCAAGATTTGCGCAGCATAGGAAACCATAAACAAAACAAAAAGACAGCCTATGGACTAGGAGAAAATATTTGCAAGCGATGTAACTGACAAGGGCTTAGTTTCCAAAATATATAAACAACTCTTACAGCTCAATAACAAGAAACCCAAAGAATGGGCAGAAGGCCTAAATAGACATTTCTCCAAAGAAGACATACAGATGGCCAATAGGTGCATGAAAAGATACTCATCATTGCTAATTATTAGAGAAATGCAGATCAAAACTGCAGTGAGGTGTCACTCACACCAGTTCAGAATGCCCATGATTAAAAAGTCTACAAATAACAAATGCTGCAGAGGATGTGGAGAAAAAGGAACTAAGCTGTTGGTGGGAATGTGAATTAGTACAGCCACTCTGAATAACAGTATGGAGGTTCCTCAAAAGAGTAAAAATAGAGTGGCCATATGCTCCAGCAATCTCACTCCTGGCTATATATCTGGACAAAACTATAATTCAAAAATATATAGGCCTCACTATGTTCACTGCAGCTCTATTTACAATAGTCAAGGCTTGGAAGCAACCTAAATGTCCATCAACAGATGACTTGGATAAAGAAAATATGGTATATGTATACAGTGGAATACTACTCAGTTACTAAAAAAAAGAGTAAAATAATTCCATTTGCAGAAACATGAATGGGCCCAGAGATCATCGTACTAAACAACGTTAGACAAAGAAAGATAAATGCTGTATGATATCACTTGCACGTGGAATCTAAAAGATGACACAAATGAGCTTATTTACAAAACAGAAACAAACTCACAGACATAAAGAACAGACGTGTAGTTGCCAAAGAGGGAGGCGAGGGGAATGGATTGGGAGTTTGGGCTGAGCAGATGCACGCTATTATAAGTAGAATGGATAAACAGCAATGTCCTACTGTACGTGAAAGTGTTACTCTCTCAGTCATGTCCGACTCTTTGCTACCCCACCAGCTGTAGCCTTCCAGGGTTCTCTGTCCATGGAACTCTCCAGGCAAGAATACTGGAGTGGGTTGCTATTCCCTTCTCCAGGGGATCTTCCTGACCTGGGGATTGAACCCAGATCTCCTACATCAGAGGCAGATTCTTTACCATCTGAGCCATCAGGGAAGCCCTACCTACTATATAGCACAGGGAATTATATTCAATGTCCTGTTCGAAAGCCATAACAAAGAAGAATATGAAAAAGAAAAAAGAAATAAAAAGGAGAGCCAAATCAACTTCTCAGTAGAAAACCTCCAGAGTTAGCTGATCTCTCCTCCTGTCCGGCACAGGCAGCCGGGTGGGGCAGGCCTCCACACATTGGGAACTAGATGACCAAGTTATCAAGGAGAGTGAAAGTCTTGAAAACTAACAACCCAGTGCTGCTGAGGGATGTAGAGAGTGGAAAGGAAGTAGAAGACAGAACACGGGACAAAAGCAGATGGACTAAGGTTAGACTCTTACCTCCATCACTTATTGCTGGGTGTGCTTGAGCTGAATCTTTCTGGCTATTTGTGTTTTCACTTTAAAAAGTAAGATCTTCTTTGCGTGATTATTGTAAGGATTGCCCTAGTATGTATTCATGTTGAGTGAGAGTCAGGGCTGAAGAAGGCATTCCAGAAGCAGTAGTGATTGTTACAGAGTTGGAGGGTGTGATCAGATCGCTCAGTCACGTCCGACTCTTTGCGACCCCATGAATCGCAGCATGCCAGGCCTCCCTGTCCACCACCAACTCCCGGATTCCACTCAGACTCAGGTCCACTGAGTCAGTGATGCCATCCAGCTATCTCATCCTTGGTTGTCCCCTTCTCCTCCTGCCCCCAATCCCTCCCAGCATCAGAGTCTTTTCCAATGAGTCAACTCTTCACATGAGGTGGCCAAAGTACTGGAGTTTTAGCTTTAGCATCATTCCTTCCAAAGCAATCCCATGGCTGATCTCCTTCAGAATGGACTGGTTGGATCTCCTTGCAGTCCAAGGGACTCTCAAGAGTCTTCTCCAGCACCACAGTTCAAAAGCATCAATTTTTCGACACTCAGCCCTCTTCACAGTCCAACTCTCACATCCCTACATGACCGCAGGAAAAACCATAGCCTTGACTAGACGGACCTTTGTTGGCAAAGTAATGTCTCTGCTTTTCAATATGCTATCTAGGTTAGTCATAACTTTTCTTCCAAGGAGTAAGCGTCTTTTAATTTCATGGGTGCAGTCACCATCTGCAGTGATTTTGGAGCCCCCCAAAATAAAGTCTGACACTGTTTCCACTGTTTCCCCATCTATTTCCCATGAAGTGATGGGACCAGATGCCATGATCTTCGTTTTCTGAATGTTGAGCTTTAAGCCAACTTTTTCACTCTTCTCTTTCACTTTCACCAAGAGGCTTTTTAGTTTCTCTTCACTTTCTGCCATAAGGGTGGTGTCATCTGCATATCTGAGGTTACTGATATTTCTCCCGGCAATCTTGATTCCAGCTTGTGTTTCTTCCAGTCCAGCGTTTCTCATGATGTACTCTGCATATAAGTTAAATAGATATGCTATTAACAATGGAAAGATGTAAAGGCTATTAGACTAAAGTCTACTAGAGAAAAGTGACTTGAAGAATAAACTGGAAGAAGAATTGAATGTATGTTTTTGTATCTCTGAACAATTTCACAGGTGTCATCACAAAGAAGAAGGTTGTCCTGCCAACTATTAGGAATGTCTCTGTACAGAGCTAGGAGGAGTGAGAGGTAGAAGAATTTTAGATCTTTCTTTAGAGAAGAGTCATTATTAACATGAAGTCGATCATTGTCAGGCCTGCAAGGACCAATAAAATTAATATGACCCTATAATGTACATATGGTTCACTGTCCTGTTTGATGCATTACATACTTTGATTAACCAGAATGGGTCAAAATGACGTAGTGCACAGTGATTTGAAGTAATGTGTTTTTATCTTCCATGTAGAGTGGATTTCTAAACCAAAACCTTTTGTTTAACTGATTCCAAGATAATGATTTGGTGACATTACATGCTGGAACTCAGTTTCTATCTGTTACTTAAAACCGAGATCTCTGTTTAAAATTCATATAAATCTGAAGCCTCCTTGGAATTATCCTAAGTTATGTGGTGTATTCCAGTTTTATATCTAGGTGTATTTGAACAGGAAACTTTCAATGTATTTCTGGGTTTATGGTGTTCTCACTAAAGATATTGGTTTATAATTGGAGAGACTAGATTAGGAACAGCCTGAGAAATATTGAAAGAATTTTTAAACAGAAGGGGGGCACACATATATTTATAAGTAAAACTTTAGAAGAATTAAGTTTTAGAAAATTCTTATATTTTTAAAATTGCAATCCAGAATATGTAGAGCTATTGATTTCTCCAGTTCCCTTTCCTCTCCCCAAATGGATTTAACTTTCTCTCATCCATCAGAATTTTGAGATGAACATAGGAAAAATATATTGTCCCCGGAAGGATCTAGTTATTTCTGATCATTCAGAAATAAAAGTAAAAATAGTTTTAGAGACCTTTCTCAAGGTAAGGAAAGGGATTTTGGCATTTTGCCATTTTGGCTGAGTGAGAGATGATTGGTACTGAAAAACAGAGAAATTCGGTTTCTGAAAAAAATCTCAGTAAAATGTAGCCATGCTCTCTACCTCCAAATTACGCTGGAAAACTCTTCCAGTCCTGCCTCAGGAGGCCAAGATCTTGATCATCAGCATTCCTCCTTTATCAGTTAACGTATGCACTTAGTAAAATTGTCACTGAGCCGATACAGTAGACCAAGCTTGAGTCATTCTACTAAGTGAAATCTACTCCCATGATGTCTTTTATGACTTAGAAAGGGAATAAAGTATAAGAAATTCCCTTTACATCTTGTATTATATGAGGAGAATACATATGTAAGCTTATCTTATTTTAAAATATTTTATCATAGAACATTTCAAATATATATAAATATCAAGAGAATAACTTCTTTACTATGTATATCCAAAAGATAAAAACTTTAAAATACCTAACCACAGGGACTTCCCTGGCAATCCGGTGGTAAATACTTAGCCTTCCAATGCAGGGGGTGTGGGTTTGATCCCTGGTGGAAGAGCTAAGATCGCACATGCCTCCAGGCCAAAAACCCCAACACATAAAACAGAAACAGTATTGTAACAAATTCAAAACGACTTTGAAAATGGTATTCATCAAAAAAAAATCTTTAAGAAAATAAAATATATAACCACATACCATTATCCTGTTAATAAAATTAGCAGCAATACCTTAATGTCATTTGCTGTCTGTTAGCATTTACATTTTCCCTGTACCTTTTATGTATTATAATGTGTTTCTTTTTTATAATAAGGATGTAAATAATGTTCACACAGTACAATTGTTACTGTGACTGCTAGGTATCTTTTAATCTATAGAAAATTCCATAATTTAAAATTATTTTCAGCTTTACTGAGGGGTGACTAATTGTGAATTGTATTATAAGACACAATCTACACATACTTGGACATATGTATACAGTTCTGAGACCATTGCCACAGCCGAGATACTAACACATCTCATCCATCAACCGCTAAAATTTCCTGGGCCCTTGGGAGATCCCATTCCTCTGTATACCCTCTACTCCTATCTCAAGATGACCACTGATCTGCTTTTTGACCCTATACATAATTTTTCATCTCTATAATTTTATGCAAAAGAAATCATTCATTATGCACTTTTGTTGAGGCAACATTCATATAACATAAAATGCATCATTTTAAAGTAGACAATTCAGTGGCATATAGTACATTTACAGTATTGTACAACCATCATCGCCTTTAAGCATTTAAAGTTTTTTCATATCTTTTCATGGCTTGATAGCTCATTTTCTCTTTAGTGCTGAGTAATAACACACTGGGGCTTCCCAGATGGCTCAGTGGTAAACAATCTGCCTGTCAATGGAAGAGATGCAGGAGATTCGAGTTTGATCCCTGGGTCAAGAAAATCCCCTGGAGGAGGAACTGGCAACCCACTATAGGATTCTTTCCTGGAGAATCCCATGGACAGAGGAACCTGGAGGGCTATAGTCCATGGGGTCGCCAAGAGTCAAGCACAACTGAGTGACTGAGCATGCAGGCAGGAACAGACATTTATCTAGTTCCAACACATTTTATTTCCCCTAGTAAACAGTTAATTCCAAATGATTTCTCTGTAAAAATGAATTATACAATTTTAAAAAGTCATACACATTTTATTGCTCCCCCAAACTCATACTCATTCCAATCCCAAAGAAAGGCAATGCCAAAGAATGCTCAAACTACTGCACAATTGCACTCATCTCACAGGCTAGTAAAGTAATGGTCAAAATTCTTCAAGCCAGGCTTCAACAGTACATGAACCATGAACTTCCAGATGTTCAAGCTGGATTTAGGAAAAACATAGGAACCAGATATCAAATTGCCAACATCATCGAAAAAGTAAAAGAGTTCCCAAAAAACATCTATTTCTGCTCTATTGACTATGCCAAAGCCTTTGACTGTGTGGACCACAACAAACTCTGGAAAATTCTTCAAGAGATGGGAATACCAGACCACCTGACCTGCCTCCTGAGAAATATGTATGCAGGTCAGGAAGCAGCAGTTAGAACTGGACATGGAACAACAGACTGGTTCCAAATCGGAAAAGGAGTACGTCAAGGCTGTATATTGTCACCCTGCTTATTTAACTTCTATGCAGAGTACATCATGAGAAATGCTAGGCTGGATGAAGCACAAGCAGGAATCAAGATTGCCAGGAGAAATATCAATAACCTCAGATATGCAGATGACACCACCTTTTATGGCTGGCAGAAAGCGTAGAATAACTAAAAATTCTTTTGATGAAAGTGAAAGAGGAGAGTGAAAAAGCTGACTTAAAACTCAACATTCAGAAAACGAAGATGATGGCATCTGGTCCCATCACTTCATGGGAAATAGATGGGGAAACAGTGGAAACAGTGTCAGACTTTATTTTGGGGGGCTCCAAAATCACTGCAGATGGTGACTGCACCCATGAAATTAAAAGACACTTACTCCTTTGGAAGAAAAGTTATGACTAATCTAGATAGCATATTGAAAAGCAGAGACATTACTTTGCCAACAAAGGTCCGTCTCGTCAAGGCTATGGTTTTTCCAGTGGTCATGTAGGGATGTGAGAGTTGGACTGTGAAGAAGGCTGAGCGCCGAAGAATTGATGCTTTTGAACTGTGGTGTTGGAGAAAACTCTTGAGAGTCCCTTGGACAGCAAGGAGATCCAACCAGTCCATTCTGAAGGAGATCAGTCCTGGGTGTTCTTTGGAAGGAATGATGCTAAAGCTGAAACTCCAATACTTTGGCCACCTCATGTGAAGAGTTGACTCATTGGAAAAGACTCTGATGCTGGGAGGGATTGGGGGCAGGAGGAGAAGGGGACAACCAAGGATGAGATAGCTGGATGGCATCACTGACTCGATGGATGTGAATCTGAGTGAACTCGGAGTTGGTGATGAACAGGGAGGCCTAGAGTGCTGCAATTCATGGGGTTGCAAAGAGTTGGACACGACTGAGTGACTAAACTGAGTTTAAACTATGGTTTTTCTAGCAGTCATGTAAGGATGTGAGAGTTGGACTATGAAGAAAGCTGAGCGCTGAGGAATTGATACTTTTGAAATGTGGTGTTGGAGAAGACTCTTGAGAGTCCCTTGGACAGCAAGGAGATCCAACTAGTCCATCCTAAAGGAGATCAGTCCTGAATATTCATTGGAAGGACTGATGCTGAAGCTGAAACTCCCATACTTTGGCCACCTGATGTGGAGAACCGACTCATTTGAAAAGACACTGATGCTGGGAAAGACTGAAGGCTGGAGGAGAAGGGGACGACAGAGGATGAGACAGTTGGATGGCATCACCTACTCAATGGACATGAGTCTGGGTAAACTCTGGGAGTTGGTGATGGACAGGGGAGGCCTGGCGTGCTGCAGTCCATGGGGTGGCAAAGATCCGGACATGACTGAGCGACTGAACTGAACTCATACTCGTTAAGCAGTCTCTTCTTTCTCTCTTGTCCCCAATCCCTGGAAACCACTAATTGGCTTTCTCTGGGCTGTGGTTTCACCTATTCTGGGTTTCACCTATTCTGGCATTTTATATAAAAGGAATCATGTACTGTGTGGCCTTTTGTATTGGGCTTTTCTCACTTAGCATGCTTTTCAGGTATATCTATGTTGTAGCATGTGTGAGTAAGACATTCCTATTTTCTGTGTGAAAAATGTTCCATTGTTTGGATATACAACATTTTGCTTATTCATTCATCTTTTGATGTACATTTGAGTTGTTCACGTCTTTTAGCTCTTGAGAATTGCTCTGCTATGAACATTCATGGATAAGTCATAGTTTTGTTTGACTACTTGGTTTCAGTGTTTGGGGGCATACACTCAGGAGAAAGGAGTCACAAAAGAGTCAGACATGACTGAGCACAGCGTGACAACAAGATGGCTAATGATGTTGAGCATCCTTTCAACATTTTGAAATTGTTGGCCTTTTATATATCTTCAGGGAAATGTCTATTTAAGCCCTCCATTCATTTTCTATTTGGATTGTGTATCTTTTTGTTGTTGAGTTGCAAGAGTTCTCTATATATTCTGAATTCTAGACCTTATCAGATAAATGGCTTGCCAATATTTTCTGCCATTCTGTAAGTTGTCATTTCACTCCCTTGATGGTGTCCTTTGGTGTGCAAAATGTTAGAATTTGGATCAAGGATGATTTATCTACGTTCTCTCTTGTTGCTTATGTTTTTGATGTCACATCTATGAATCCATTGCTTAATTCAAGATTGTGAAGGACCTCTATGTTTTCTTCTAAGAAGGTTGTAGCTTTATCTGTTACATTTGGATGTTTGATCCACTTTGAGTTTATTTTTGTACATGGACTGAGACAGGGGCTCAAGTTCATTTTTCTTTTGGCACTTTAAAATAGTTCAAGAATGAAGACTGGTGCCAACAGAATGCCTAGAGACTAGTGTGGGCAAAGGATGCATGTCATTGGCTGTCAGCCCAACTAGTGAATAATAGTGATTTGCTGAAAAAAAAAAAACCAAAAAAAAAAACAAAAGAAAAACCTTTCTCAGCATGCCTATCTCATTTAACAATATCTTATAGATACCCTTCTAGGTGAATTGGTTTGGCTCCAATCCATTCTTTGTAACAGTGGTATAATGCCCTGTGACACAGAAACACCACAATTAATTCAACTGTTTTCTTCTTGCTGGACTTTGACTTGACTTCATTTCTATTCCTTTGCCTCTACATGTGTGTTTCTGTGCGTGAAGATATTGTTGTTTTGATTTCTCTAAAATAGACACCAGAAATGGGATTTCTAGGTCAAAGATAAACATATTTTTTTTAGTATTAATAGATTTTTCTTCTTGGTTGCTTTTCCAAAGAGTTTACATAATTTATATTTAAGCCAGGAAAGTAAGAGAGCATGGTCCCCTCCATATATTCACCATCAATAAGCTTTAACTTTAAAAAATAAATCTTGCCTATCTGATGAGTGTAACTGTTATCTCACTGTTATTTAATTGGCATTTTCTTGATCTTTAATGAGTTTATGCATCTTTTTATATAAACAACATTTGAATTTGCCCTTTTGTGACATGCTATTCAATTTCCTTGCCAATTTTTCTATTCAGTTTTTTTTTTTTTGCTTGTCTGTTTGTAGAAGCTTTTTGCGTTATACAGATATTACTTTTCTTATCTGTCATTTGCATGGAAATATTTTTTCCAACTCTATTATATATATATATATACACACAGTTATGACAGATAAAAGTTTTCAACTTCTTGTAAAGTAAAATAAAATCCGTAATTTCTTTTTACAGTTTCTTTGGTTTCTTGCCTTAGTTAACACCTTCCCCCGCTTCCACGAATTGTACAGTCAGGCTTCTGAATTTTCTTCTAAGGTTTTTGTTATTGTAGTTGTAATTGTTATTCCTATTTTTGTATTTAATTTTTAATTCATTGGACATTAGTGTTTTGTATACAGCTTAAGATGAGAAGGCCAATATGATTTCCTTCTAACGGATAACTAGCTTTCGCAATATTATTAAATAAAACTTTCTATTTACATTCACTTGTTATAACAACAAAATGAGAGAGACGCTATTTTTTATTTTGCGTTTCATTAAGGAGGAAGTTGTGAGATTAAGGACCCTTTCAAGGTCACCCAGCTGCTGATGAATGATGCAGCCATGACTGGCTCCAGATCTGGTGTTTTTAATAGCGCTGCTGTAAGCCCTTTCCATGCCACTGTACTGCTTCTCATTCCCTGGTGGCTCAGACAGTAAATCCGCCCATAATGTAGGAGACCCAGGTTTGATCCCTGGATGGGGAAGATCCTGTTGAGAGGAGAATGGCTACCCATCCTAGTATTCTTGCCTGGAGAATTCCATGGACAGAGAAGCCTGGAGGGCTATGGTCTATGGGTCACAAAGAGTCAGACATAACTAAGTGACCAACACAAATACAACTGCAAAAAAACAAAAAAAAAAAGATATGTTCTGTGCATAAGTCAATCTGGAGAAATCTGGTTAAAACCAAAGCAAACAGATCTCGTCACAGTGCATGTTCACAGCTCCTAAGGCTGAGCTATTATCACTCCTTGCCCCCCAAACTGTCTCATGTGTCAGTCTGTGGTAGATTTAAATTGTTCTTATGGGAAAAAGATCACAAACTCACTATTCTGAAATCTAGCTTTTGTGACTTATGGAAATCTTCATGCAGGGAGAAGAGAGGGGTGCGTGCATCAGCTAGAAGTTGAACTCATGCACACCCCAGTTCCTGGAAAATTGGTTTTACAGCTTTCTTTTATACATGAGTACACACCTCTCTCCCTCTCAGTATCAATACCTACAACCCCTTTTAGGAATTTCTTATGTTACATGGAGATGGGGAGTGGGGAGTTGAGACCTGGTATTCACAAGTTTTAAAAAACCTTAAAGGGCTATTTGAGAGTAAGAATGGAGAGCACACAATTGGAAAAATAAAGCATGCATACCTATTTGAAAAAATGTCCCATAGACATTTGAAAACAAAAGCAGTCATGGCATTTGTTTAGAAGAGAAAAGAGGAGACTGATATCTAAGATCTGTGAAGGCTGAGTAATCAAATAAGTTATCATGCAAACTTTTGAGAGCGTGAAGAATCACTGTCAACAGTTTTACCAAGATGACAGGTGAAATTCAGAATTATGCTCCATAAAGGTATCATGGTATTTGTTAAAGACAGTTTCACTTTCAGAATAAATGAGGTGAATTTATGTTGATGGTGGAAGGTCTGATTTTCTAGTTCCTGTGAATGCATGCAAGTGTATCTCACTCATGAATTTAGGGATATTTTGTATTTGCATAATTTTAGCATCGAAAACTAAAAATAAAGCTGCGGCGTTAGGTTCTTTTTATTATTGCTTTCATTTCACAGAGATTTGTGTTCAGTCATGTCCAACTCTTTGCGACTCCATGGACTGTAGCCTGCTGGGTTCCTCTGTCCATGGGCTTTCCCAGCAAGAATACTGGGGTCAGTTGCCATGCCCTCCTCCAGGAAGGGGATCTTCCTGACCCAGGGATTGAACCATGTCCCCTGTGTCTCCTGCACTGCAGATGGATTCTTTACCTGCTGAGCCATCAAAGAAGCCCCTTACAGAGGCTTAGAAAGGTGAAATATCTGGCCTTAGTAACACAGTTTCTAAGTGGTAGCATGAGGTTTTGAACCAGATAATTAGACTCTAGCACCATTGGTATTAACTATTATGCTGTACTTTAGTTGAATTAGTACTTTCTATATTGTAATCATTATATAATTAAATTATATATAATATATAATTATATATAAATAGAAATAGAAAATTACACTTTCTATTTGTATGGCAAATAAAATATACATGCATATTTGAATGCATGCAAACAGATTAATACCTGTCATATATATAAAAATTACTGAACTAATACTTTTATAAAACTAATTTTGTTATATAAATTTTTTTTGTCTGACGTATTGACATTATAACCTAATATCTTCAAAGATGATATTTCATGTATTAAATAATCACATAGAACCTTAGAAATTATGTTGAGAATTTTAAGAACAATGAGAAACCAGTGCCTTAAGCAGGGAAGTTACATGATGAAATTCATGTTTGTTTGTTTGTTTTTTAAATTGGAGTATAGTTGCTTTAGAATTTTGTGTTAGTTTCTGCTGTACAGCAAAGTGAACCAGCCACATGTATACATATATCCCCTCTTCTTTGGACTTCCCTCCCATTTAGGTCACCACACAGCACTGAGGAGAGATCCTTGCACTCTACAGTGGGTTCTCATTAGTTATCTATTTTATACATAGCAGCAATAGTGTATATGTATCAATCCCAATCCCCCAATTCATCATACCATACTCCTTCCCCTCTTGGTATCCATACATTCATTCTCTATGTCTGTGTCTCTATTTCTGCTTTGAAAATAAGTCCAGCAATAGAAGAGTGGATAAAAAGGTATGGTACATATATACAGTGAAATATTACTCAACCATAAACAGGAACAAAATTGTGCCATTTGCAGAGACATGGATGGACCTCAAATTCATATTTAAGGAACTCTTCCATTTGTATTGGGGCTTCCCTGGTGGTTCAGATGGCCATGCATCTGCCTGCAATGCGGGAGACCTGGGTTCGATTCCTGGTTCGGGAAGGTCCCCTGGAGAAGGAAATGGCAATCCACTCCAGCACTCTTGCCTGGAAAATTCCATGGACGGAGGAGCCTGATAGGCTACAGTCCATGGGGTCGCAAAGAGTCGGACACGACTGAGCGACTTCACTTTCACTTTCCATTTGTATCGTTTTGAATAGTGAGAGTTGGGTGGGCAAGAGTGGGAAGTGGAGACATAAGACCTGGAGGGTAGTCTACATGAGTGATGACATTGGCTTGGGCCAAGGAGACAATGGTGGCAAAAGAGTCCCTGGAAAAATGTGATGCAATTGTCAGAGGTAGAATGGAATGGTTTTGGTCATGTTTGATTATATATGAAGGATAAAGGAGCAGCCAGTGGCAAGAATGATGCCCATGTTTCACGTGGAAACTGTATGTATAATGAAACAGTTGATAGTGACTAGGAACACAGGGGGACAGTCTGGTTTATGGAGGAAAATCTTGACTATTAGACATATTGACTCAGAAGTGCTTTTGAAATAGCTGGGTGGGCATGCCTTAGTTGGTAGTTGGTTTCGAGCTTTGGAGAGAGTGTTTAGATAGAGATCTAAATTTAGGAATCATGGGAATTTTGATGGTAGTTGTTGGTAATTGAAGTCTGGGCAAGGGTAGGACAGAATATATGTAGCAAAAACACATGGAACTCCAACCTTTGATGCTATTTAGAGGCGTTTACAAAGGAGGCAGTGGATGAGTGAGAGATTGTTAAGAGGAAAACTAAGAGTTAAGAATGCCAAAGGAAGGGAAAGTTTTAAGGAGATGATTGTCAACAGTACTGAGTGCTACTGAGAGGTCGAGTAAGAGGAGGACTATGTGATGTCTTAGAGAAGGAAATGGCAACCCACTCCAGTATTCTTGCCTGGAGAATGCTAGGGATGGGGGAGCCTGATGGGCTGCCGTCTATGGGGTCGCACAGAGTCGGACACAACTGAAGTGACTTAGCAGCAGCAGCAGCAGCATGTGATGTCTGGATTTAGGGACATAACGTTATGCGTGATCTCAGCGAGCATCGTTTCATCAGAGGAGCTAGTATGGAATCCGGATTGAAGGGGTCTAGGAATGAGTAAGAGATGAGAAAACGGAGATGATAAAGTGAAACATCATTGTAAATAAGTGTAGCTGAAGAAGAGATGCTTGAGAGCAGAATGTGGAGTAAGGAGTGAGGTGGAGGAGGACTGTAGCGAAAGCAGCAGGGATTGACGGGCTCCAGGACAGGAGGTGTTGAAGAGCAATCTGAGGTCTCTCTCAGTGGTTGCTGTGGTTTTGCTTTCTTTCTTGGGGCAAAACCAAACAACTCTTCTCCTCACTGATCATTCTGAACATGAGCTGCCAATCAAAAGTTCCCAAGGACAGTCTAAACAGGACATGATGACTTGTGATCGAGCCTGTTTGTTAATCCTCCTCAATCTTTTGGTGTCATCTCTGATATTTCTTCAGATAGTGTTTGCCTGTTCTAGGTGGTTTATTGGTATCTTGGTCCCTTATAATCAAGACCATCATAACTGCTAAGGTCTTGTCTATGTCTGTAATCTTTCAAAGGTTTTAGTTTTTGTTTTTAAAACTGCCCTCTCCCTTAATTTTCTCCTTTACAAATCCTAGCTAAACACTTCTAGAACAGACCAATCTCTGCAAGGCAGAAACCTCTTTCTGCCAGTCTTCAAGGCATGCTTACCCAAGGATCACATGACGCAACACAAGATTTGGATCAGTTGTTTGGGAAGGAAGTGTGGGTTCTCAGTCATTGTAAAGCTCCATTAAAAAAAAAAAAAGCTTTCATGAACTCCAAGGGGCTTTAGCACTGGGGCTGATGATGGTGGAGCAGTGCAAAAGCAACCATTTATAAAAATAGAAACCTTCAAAACTGGGTCTTTCAAGGAATCCTTTCTCCAGTGAATTAAAAAAAAATTAATATGAATGTTATTTCTCAAGACTATTTCTACTTCTCTATTGACACTATGTACAGCATTAATGCCTTAAAAATGGCTCTGAATCCTGAGATTAGGATTGAAAAATAATTCACTCATGAAAGAGAACTTCAAAAATCTTTAGACCAAAATTTACTTTCATGTATTCATAAATCTTTCTGTTTAGGATTTCTCAAAAAGTCTAGTTTTAAGCTTTATTTTGAGGAGCAAGGCCACACACACACTGGTTCCATAGATAACCCGTTTGTTTGCTTACTAATTAATTCACTTATCCCATGTCTTGACATTTGCTCTGGAGAGACATTAACTGTTGTTGAATAAGTAAGTGGCATCTCATTCTGTAATGCGCTTTAAGTTGCTCATCTGACAAGTAAACACAATCGCAAATCATGCCTGAAATTTGGTACTTCATGTGACTTTGTTTGGGAGTTGATGTTTGGTTGATCCTGGGGGATGTTTGTTTTATTTTTTGTTTTGTTTTTGCTTTGTTCATAGTTTCTCAATACATGTGATGAGTTTCTGCAGATGTATAGCCATGTGAGTCTGTATATCTGAGCCGACTGCTCTGGGATTATGTAAGTGAATTGTTATTGAATCAGCTGCTCTGGGGAATGTCTTAAAACTTCACCCCTTGCCCCTCGAATTCTTTAACATGAATTTTCATGTATACATTAGAACCTTTGCTTTGATACATAGAGTCTCAATCCCACAATTCACAAACTTTGAGAATACATACAGCAGTTTTCATCTAACAAGTCAATTTTTAAAAGTTGAAAATTTATACTTTCATGTAAATTATTTATCCATTTAGTTCTTGATTAATCAATCATACTCTTTGCCCCAATTTCAAGAAGAAGTGAGCAGAATGCATCATATTAGAACATATAAGACAAGGCAAAAATAGATGCAGAAATACAATTTTAAAAAGCCAGAAAACAAATACTTTGGTGACCAGTATACAATGGAAATGTTATACACTGTGGGTAGGTACTTACCTTAGACAGATTCCCAGAGGTTAGGGAAAAAATGAAAAAAAATTAAAAATATGTTGTATTATATAATTTTCAGTATCAAAGGAAGTATACACCTTTGCATGAAGGGATGGTCCTTCTCTTATCATTGGCTTGCAGTTAGAATTTATTATCTGGGTTCATATATATATATATATATGTGTTTATATAAAAGACATTTGATAATATAAAAGATAGAATTTTAAAATATAATTTTCTAAATATGTAGAAACTTTCTCAAATGAATTTTTGTTATATGCATCTATTTAAAAGTCCAGGTGGTGATGGTGGTGGTAGGGATGGAGGAAGTGTCGTGGTGAACATTGACTTTACTCAGAGGAATTATTGCTATAGCAATCTAAGGAAATAGAGGGCATTTGTGGCATTTCCTGAGGCTAACTTGTGTTCCATGAGATGATAGTTCTAAGAGAAGCCCATTGACAAGCATTTAACATCTGAGAAACTGTGTGTATATGTCTTCTAGAACACATATTAAAGTAAAAGTGAAAGTCGCTCAGTCGTCTCTGACTCTTTGCGACCCTATGTACCATTCAGTCCATGGAAATCTCCAGGCCAGAATACTGGAGTGGTTAGCCTTTCCCTTCTCCAGGGGATCTTGCCAACCCAGGGATCAACCAGGGTCTCCTGCATTGCAGGAGGATTCTTTATCAACTGAGCTATCAGAATACATATGAGCCTTAATTTAAATGAGAAATCCTGGAACAGAGAGACTTGATTTATTAGGCTTTATCTACTGCCTTCTAAACTCTCTTGTTGCTGTTAACACTTTTGCATTTTAATATTTTTATTAGTATTTTTATTAAGATACTAGATTATAGATTATTTTAGAGCCTAGAGGGATGAATAATCAATCTTTCCAATTTCAAGAATGCTTAAAATCTTGTCAGAAACAAACACTGGTAGATTCAAACCCAAAATGCAAATGAAAAATGTGAATTTTCATGTTTGAACTTTCTGAAGAGTTCCTGAATGTCGTGTAATTGATAAAGCATAAAACACTGCATAGGAACCTGGAATGTTAGGTCCATGAATCAAGGCAAATTGGAAGTGGTCAAACAGGAGATGGCAAGAGTGAACATTGACATTCTAGGAATCAGCCAACTAAAATGGACAGGAATGGGTGAATTTAACTCAGATGACCATTATATCTATTATTGTGGGCAGGAATCCCTCAGAAGAAATGGAGTAGCCATCATAGTCAACAAAAGAGTCTGAAATGCAGTACTTGGATGCAATTTCAAAAAATGACAAAATGATCCCTGTTCATTTCCTAGGCCAACCATTCAATATCACAGTAATCCAAGTATATGCCCTGGACCAGTAATGCTGAAGAAGCTGAAGCTGAAAGGTTCTAAGAAGACGTATAGGGAACTGGAATGCAAAAGTAGGAAGTCAAGAAACACCTGGAGTAAGAGGAAAATTTGGCCTTGGAGTACAGAATGAAGCAGGGCAAAGACTAATAGAGTTTTGCCAAGAAAATGCACTGGTCATAGCAAACACCCTCTTCCAACAACACAAGAGAAGACTCTACACGTGGACATCACCAGATGGTCAACACTGAAATCAGATTGATTATATTCTTTGCAGCCAAAGATAGAGAAGCTCTATACAGTCAGCAAAAACAAGACTGGGAACTGACTATGGCTCAGATCATGAACTCCTTATTGCCAAATTCAGACCTAAATTGAAGAAAGTGGGGAAAACCACTAGACCATTCAGGTATGACCTAAATCAAATCTCTTATGATTATACAGTACAAGTGAGAAACAGATTTAAGGGATTAGATCTGATAGACAGAGTGCCTGATGAACAATGGATGGAAGTTCGAGACATTGTACAAGAGACAGGGATCAAGACCATCCCCAAGAAAAAGAAATGCAAAAAAGCAAAATGGCTGTCTGAGGAGGCCTTACAAATAGCTGTGAAAAGAAGAGAAGCAAAAAGCAAAGGAGAAAAGGAAAGATATACCCATTTGAATGCAGAGTTCCAAAGAATAGCAAGGAAAGATAAGAAAGCCTTCCTCAGCGATCAATGCAAAGAGATAGAGGAAAACAATAGAATGGGAAAGACTAGAGATCTCTTCAAGAAAATTAGAGATACCAAGGGAACATTTCATGCAAAGATGGGCTCAATAAAGGACAGAAATGGTATGGACCTAACAGAAGCAGAAGATATTCAGAAGAGGTGGCAAGAATACACAGAAGAATTGTACAAAAAAGATCTTCATGACCCAGATAATCACGATGGTGTAATCACTCACCTAGAGCCAGACATCCTGGAATGCAAAATCAAGTGGGCCTTAGAAAGCATCACTATGAACAAAGCTAGTGGAGGTAGAATTCCAGTGGAGCTGTTTCAAACCCTGAAAGACGATGCTGTGAAAGTGCTGCACTCAATATGCCAGCAAATTTGGAAAACTCGGCAGTGGCCACAGGACTGGAAAAAGTCAGTTTTCATTCCAATCCCCAAGAAAGGCAACAAGAAAGAATGCTCAAATCATCCCGCAATTGCACTCATCTCACACGCTCATAAAATAATGCTCAAAATTCTCCAAGCCAGGCCTCAACAGTACATGAACTGTGAACTTCCAGATGTTCAAGCTGGATTTTGAAAAGGCAGAGAAACCAGACATCTAATTGTCAACAGTTGCAAGAGAATCCCAGAAATATGTCTATTTCGGCTTTATTGACTACGCCAAAGCCTTTGACTGTGTGGACCACAACAAACTTTCGAAAATTCTTCAAGAGATGGGAATACCAGACCACCTGACCTGTGGTTCTTGAGAAACCTGTATACAGGTCAGTTAAAACTAGACACGGAGCAACAGACTAGTTCCAAACAGGTAAGGGAGTACGTCAAGGCTGAATATTGTCACCCTGCTTATTTAATTTATATGCAGAGTTCATCATGTGGAATGCTGGGCTGGATGAAGCACAAGCTGAAATCAAGATTGCCAGGAAAAAATATCAATAACCTCAGATATGCAAATGATACCACCCTCATGGCAGAAAGTGAAGAACTAAAGAGCCTCTTGATGAAAGTTAAAGAGGAGAGTGAAAAGCTTGGCTTAAAGCTCAATATTCAGAAAACAAAGATCATGGCACCCACTACCATCACTTCATGGCAAATAGATGGGGAAACAGTGGACAGTGGCTGACTTTATTTTGGGGGGCTCCAAAATCACTGCAGATGGTAATTGCAGCCATGAAATTAAAAGACATTTACTCCTTGGAAGGAAAGTTATGACCAGCCTAGATAGCATATTCAAAAGCAGAGACATTGCTTTGTCAACAAAAGTCCGTCTAGTCAAGGCTTTGGTTTTTCCAGTAGTCATGTATGGATGTGAGAGTTGGACTATAAGGAAAGCTGAGCACCGAAGAATTGATGCTTTTGAACTGTGGTGTTGGAGAAGACTCTTGAGAGTCACTTGGACTGCAAGGAGATCCAACCAGTCCATCCTAAAGGAGATCAGTCCTGGGTGTTCATTGGAAGGACTGATGCTAAAGCTGAAACTCCAATACTTTGGCTACCTGATGCAAAGAGCTGACTCATTTGAAAAGACCCTGATGCTGGGAAAGATTGAGGGCAAGAGAAGAAGGCGGCGACAGAGGATGAGATGCTTGGATGACAGTACTGACTCAATGGACATGAGTTTGGGTAAACTCCAGGAGATGGTGATGGACAGGGAGGCCTGGTGTGCCTCAGTTCATGCAGTGGCAAAGAGTCAGACACGACTGAGAAACTGAACTGAATTGAACTGAAAACATACTTTTGAAACCAGATCCATCAACCATTTAACAGATAATCACTTGAGAAAACTCAGAAGTTGATTTGTATTCTTTTCCAAAAGGAAAGTAATTCCATAGCCCAGTCATAGAAAGCCATGAGGGTACTTTTAGGAATGACACAGCTTTTCTCAGAAGCAACATAAGGCTCTTCATGCTCTTTGGCATATTCAGTACAGTGTTAGTCTGGTTTGAAAATATGATTTCTTCTTTTGTTGACTGGAGATTTGAGCAGGTTTCCTAGCTTGTTTTAAACTTCATGCCTGTTAGGTAAACTGAAGGTAATACCACCGGTCTCTCACAGGATTAACATGAGAATTCAATGAGGGAAAGCTTACTCCAAAATACCTACCATGAGACCAAGAAGAGATGGGAAGTTCCATGACTATTGAGTCCATTTCCCTTTTCATTTGGTTAAATTCTGAGATTCTTTCCCAGTAAAATATGAAAGGGATGATAGTGACTTGAAAAAATATGGATTTATTTTATCTTAATAATATATTTTCCAATGCTAATGGTTTACAAATTCAACACAATCTGTAGCAAAATCTCAGCTGGTTTCTTTGCAGAAATTGACAAGTTGATCTGGAAGTTTATTTGGAAACTCAGAAGACCCAGAATAACCAAAACAATTTTGAAAAATAAAAACTTGGAGAGCTCACTCATACCTGAGGCTTTTTAAAAACTTAGTACAAAATTTACAGTAATCAGACAGGGCAGTTCTGGCAATAGAATAGACATAGAGATCAATGAAATAGAATTGAAATTCCAAAGATAAGCCCATGCATCTGTGACCAATTGGTTTTTTACCAGGATTCAAATACCATCTAATGGGAAAGAATAAATACGCTTTTCAACAACTGATATTTAGACAATTGGGTGTACACATGTTAAAGAACGAAGTTGGACTCTTACTTCCCACCATTTACAGATATTAACTCAAAATGAATCAAAGACCTAAATGTATGAACTAATTCTATTACAATCTTAGAAAAAGCATAGGAGTTAATCTTTATGACCTTGACTGAAGCAATGATTTCTTAGATATAATCCTCAAAGTATAAACAATAAGAACAACAAAAAATAGATAAATTGTACTTGATTAAAATTTAAACCTTTAGGCATCAAAGGGCACTATCAAGAAAGTGGAAAGATAATCTATAGATTGCGAGAAAATATTTGCAAATAATATATCTGATAAGGGTCTAGTATCTGGAATATATAAAGAAATTTTACAACTCAGAAATTAAAAACAACAACAACAAATAACCCAATTAAAACTAGGCAAAGGATCTGAATAGGTATTTCTCCCCTCAAAATATTAGAATGGCCAATAAGTACATGAAAATAAGCTGATGTCATTATCCATTAGGGAAATAAAAGTCAAAACCACCCTGAAACATCACCTCACAGCCACTATGATAGTAATAGCAAAACAGACATTAACAAGATTTGGAAAAGATTGGAGAAATTAGTATCCTCAGAGTTTCTGAGTGGGAATGTAAAATGATGCAGCCTTTTTGAGGGGAAGACTGGCTAAAGAAAGTCTGGTTAAACAACATTTGATTCAGAATTTAATTTTTAAGTATTACACTCAAGAGAAACAAAAAGATGTAAAATCTTTAACACAATGTTCTTAGAAATATTATTTGTGAGAACAAAAGAGAAGAAACACCTAAAATGTTTATCAAATGATGAATGGAAAAACAAAGTATTCTATATCCATACAATGGAATATTATTCAGCTGTAAGAAGAAATGAAGTACATGCTGCAACACGAATGAACCTTGACAACATGTTAAGTGAGAAAAGCCAGTCACAAAAATCAACTATTCTATGATTTCATATATATGAGAGAGTCTCTGATGAAGGTGAAAGAGGAGAGTGAAAAAGCTGGCTTAAAACTCAGCATTCGAAAAACTTAGATCATGGCATCCGGTCCCATCACTTCATGGCAAACAGGTGGGGAAACAATGGAAACAGTGATAGACTTTATTTTCTTGGGCTCCAAAATCACTGCATATAGTGACTGCAGCCATGAAATTAAAAGATGCTTTTTACTTGGAAGAAAAGTTATGACCAACTTAGACAGCATATTAAAAAACAGAGACATTACTTTACCAACAAAGGTCTGCCTAGTCAAAGCTATGGTTTTTCCAATAGTTGTGTATGAATGTGAGAGTTGGACCATAAAGAAGGCTGAAGCGCAGAATTGCTGCTTTTGAACTGTGGTGATGGAGAAGACTCTTGAGAGTCCCTTGGACTGCAAGGAGATCAAACCAGTCAATCCTAAAGGAAATCAACCTTGAATATTTATTGGAAGGACTGATGCTGAAGTTGAAACTCCAATACTTTGGCCACCTGATGCGAAGAGCCGACACGTTAGAAAAGACCCTGATGTTGGGAAAGATTGAAGGCAGGAGGAGAAGGGGATGGCAGAGGATGAGATGATTGGCTGGCATCACCTGCTCGAAGGGCATGAGTTTGAGCAAGCTCCTGGAGTTGATGAAGGACAGGGAAGCCTGGCGTGCTGCAGTCTATGGGGTGGCACAAAGTCGGACACAACTGAGTGGCTGAATGACAACGACAAGACTAAGTAAATCTATAAAGCAGGAAAGTAGATTAATAGTAGCCTATTATAGTTGCCCAGGTGTTGTGTGGGGGAGGGGTTCTTGGAAGTGACCATGAATGGGTATGGGACTTCCTTTTGAGGTGATGATAATATTCTAAAATGTATTGTAGCAGTTGCACAATTCTGTGAGTTTATATGAATATACTAAAAATCATTCACTCGTGCACTTTCAATATGTACATTTCACGAAATGCAGATTCAGTCTCAATAACTTTATGTACACTTTTATATATGTATTTATGAGCTTTTCATAAATACATAGAATATTGGGAAAGAGCATCCCACCTCAAGTAATGCATTGTTGTAAATATAATTTTCCATGGACTTAGTTTGATACTAAGCAGGTCTCTTCCCTCTTTTATGCCTCCTTTGTTCAACAAACTTGCAGAATGGGAAGGTTTGACTAGATCACGAGTTTTTGTTTCTTTTCCAAGAATCCTAACTGCTAATTTTGTAGCTCACAGTGTTCTGGATGTATTTCTACCTTCTGCCTTGGTTTTCTGGTGGACCTCTGAAGTGAGCTAGAGATAGAGACAGACATTTTCTCAGAAGCATGTCTTTGGCTTGCCTTGCCGCGTGCTTCGTCACCCCTGGCACTCAAGGGGTTTTATGTAACTATGTGCTGCCTTTGTCCTTATACCAAAATAGATCCTGGATCATTGTGTCGCAGAATTAAATACTGGTGTACGTCCAAGCAGTACTGAGAGCTCCCATCAAGCTCACAAGATGCTCCAGATTCTACTTCTGGTCTAATCATCTTCTCCAGCCTCTACATTTTGGAAATAGGGAAAGGGTCACCAGTTTCCTCCCTCTGGGCCCTTGGGAGGCTGCCTGACTCTGGACGTTCCAGTCCAAGACATGTCATGATTCATCTCTGTCTTTTATCCCACACAGAAAAGGACTACTTTGCTCTAGACTGGTGTTCCATTTGCTCACACCCATTTCCTGCCAAAGTAACTATTTCCCCCAAAGAAAATAAAAGATGTTCTGAGTTGTTCATTAATTTCTGCATGTGGAATGAATGAGGAATTGATGTGAGGAGCCCAGCAGTAATGAGGCGATGGCCAGGATGGGATGGGATGACCCAAAAGCAGTTCCTTGCAATGAGCAATTAATTATTAAAAACTGGAGCCCAAGTACATTATATTTCTAAATCAATCAGCTTGAACAGTTTCATTAAAATTAGTGAGTTTAAAGTCAATTTATTAGAAATGGATTGCTATTTACCATTTAAAGCATATCTATTTCTTGCTCTAAAATTAAGATTTGAGCAATCATATCCTCTCTAGGTGATAAATATCTGGCCATCAGTAGAATTTTTTATGGAAAATTTACAAATATGCATAGCTGTATCTGTTTTCTTCATTTCCAAAAGCATAAATAGATTTCTTGGATAGTCAGTCTATTAGGTGGAGGGATATACAAGCATATGTGGTTGTTTTTCCCCCAAATGGCCTTTCCTTTGTATTCCATTTTCCCTGCTACCCTCTCTCTGTCAGAAAAGAATAAACATATTTGTAAGGAAAACATGTCTTTCTTCAAAAGTTTGAAGATCAGATGAATACGAATAAATAATAAATAAATGAAATGAATGAACAATGACTAAATAGTTATTTTTTATTGGGTTGGCCAAAAAGTTTGTTTGGGTTTTTTCTGTAACATCTTATGGAAAAACTTGAATAAATATTATGGCCAACCCAATACTTGGCTAATAAACAGAACACCATTCTCTGAGGAAAAGAAGGGAGACAAATTGGTATATGAGGGTTTGAGAACTATATATGTGATTCAGCCAGAAGACTTGTATCTGGAAAATATTTGGAGTCAGAATAGTTCTGATTCTTGCTGATAATTTACTCTCTTGGCCTTGCATCCATTCTTCTCTGTCTTTCCCCGCTCCCTTGCCTGGTTTCTCTTTTGATTAGTACTCTGGAGAAGAGCTCCTTTCTCTTTTATATTCCTTTTAATCTGTATAGAATACCAAACATAGTTGTCAGAGCAGGAATTGTCTGGTAGCAAAAAGCAGTGTTTATATGCAAATAACTGCAATAAATATGTCTTTTTGACATGAAAACAGCAAAAGAGCCAATGTCAATGGTTTCTGGAAATTACTTCCATCCTTTCTTAAACTAGAGTTTTGCTCTTCTACAGGGATCAAGGTCAAAATCTTTCCTATTCTAAAATCTAAAGGGAATGTCTTTGAGAATCTTAAATACACAGGGTTTAATTTGCGAACATTTTACCTGTTCACAAATACAATATTTAAGTTTGGACAGTATTTGGAATAATAAAGATTTGTTTGAGACCTTTGCCAAATGTAACCTAGCAGGACCCCATGGGGTCTTTGGGGATATTCTCTGCTTTAGCTTCTCTCTGAAGTACCTAGATAACACAGTGTTTGATGCACATTTCCTGAGTTGTTTTGCAGATGTGAAAATCTCTCACCAAATGGAAGACGTTAACTACTTGATGACCATGAACACATTGCCCCAGGCCTCCTGGAGCCTAAGGACTGATAATGCTAACCCCTGTGGCACCATCCTGTTACCTCACCATCAGCCTATCAGAGAATCCTGCACAAGCTGATCACAGATCCTGCGGACCACCTCCTGCTCCTCCTTCCCACCCAGGCTTTTAAAAGTGCTTTGCAAAAGCCTGAGGCTTTTTCCCCACCACACTAAAACATTTTTTGGAAGTGTGGTTGATTTACAATATTGTGTTAGTTTCAGGTGTACAGCAATGTGATTCAGTTACGTATAGATTTTTTTTTCAGACTATTTTCCATTATAGGTTATAAGATATTGAATATAGTTCCCTGTTCAGTTCAGTTCAGTTCAGTTTAGTCGCTCAGTCATGTCCGACTCTGCGACCCCATGAATCGCAGCACGCCAGGCCTCCCTGTCCATCACCAACTCCCGGAGTTCATTCAAATTCACATCCATTGAGTCGGTGATGCCATCCAGCCATCTCATCCTCTGTCGTCCCCTTAAAATCCTTGTTTCTTGTCTATTTTATGTGTAGTAGTTTGTATCTGTTAATCTTGTACTCCTACTTTATCCTGGCCCCACTTCCTTTTCCCTGTTGTAATTGTTAGGTAGTTAAAATAGGAAAAAGGAGTCCAGAATGGTGATGGCTAAAAGACAAAGAAGGGAAAAGCCTGTGAAAATAGAACAAAGGAAGGTCCAGAACTGGAGTGAGAGCCTCAGGTAAAACAAACACCCTCCTGGCTAGCCCAGTTTACACAGGGCAGGCTCAGTGGGGTAAAAAAAAAAAAAAAAAAACCCTATAAAAAGAGATGCCAAAATTGAGCCGGGGGCTTCTCTTCTCTTCGGGTCTTTTGGGTCAGCCTGCCCTCACACCTCAAGGATGTATTTTCCTTTGCTTGCCAAATAAAACTGAGCTGTAATATGGAGCTGTAACATGGTCTGTCCATCACTTCAAATTTTTGCTGTGGTGAGACAGAACTGAGGAAATTACATATTCCTCTGACATAACCATGTTTGCTTACTATATCTGTGAGTCTGATTCTGTTTTGTATATAGATTCATTTGTATTGTTTTTTAGATTCTACCTATGGCTGATTCATGTTGAGTTTTGACAGAAAACAACAAAATTCTGTAAAGCAATTATCCTTCAATTAAAAAACAAGCCTGGGGCTTTTTAAATGCATGAGCCACCATTCTCCTTGCATAGCCCTGCAATAAACATTTCTCTGCTCCAAACTCAGATGTTTCATTTTGTTTGGCCTCATTGTGCATTGGGCACATGATCTTGTACTAACACGAGAAACTTAAGCATGAAGATGTTGGACAGTACTCACTAAAAAATGTGAGCTCCATGAAGGCAGGGATTTTTGCTTGTTTTGGTCACAGTGATATTTTCTGGGCCCAGAGTAATGCTTGACACATAGCAAGCACTCAATAAATATGTCTTAAGTGAAAAGGACAGGTTAAGGCATGAGCCCAGAGAGAAAATCCTAAGATATTTATTTTAAAGTTTCTTGGCAATGAGTTCTAACTGGTTCATTTTAATGCAAAATCCTTGCTTTCATGAAGTGAGTTTTTGAACAGGTAATAAAATTCCCACTAAAAATTAGGAAATGTTTCACCCACAACTCCTTCCTATTTCAGGTTTTAGAGTCCGGGTGTTTTATTTATTCTTTATTTATTTATTTTTAGAATGTATTAAGAAAAAAAGAATATTCAATGCTATAAAAATGTCAATTCTTTCTAAGCTTATTATAGGATTTCACACATTTCATGAAAAAATTGTGTAGAAATTTACAACCTCATTCTAAAATGTATATGAAAGTCAAAGAACGTGTAATAACCACACAGTTTTGCAAGAGAACAATGTGGAAGGATTTACACTACCTTGCTTCAAGACTTATTATAAGCACCAGACAGCAAGACTGTAGAGCTGACGTATCTATGGAAGAATAGAAAGCCCAGAAATAGACCCAAACTTATACAGTCAGTCGATTCTTGACAAAGGCACTATATCAGAGCTATTTACTGAGGAAAAAGAAATGCTTTTTAAGACATGATGCAGGAATAGTTGGATCTCCATGTGGAAAAGAAAAAAGGTTTGGATTCTACTTCACAACATATGTGTTAGTCGCTCAGTCGTGCCTGATTATTTGCAATCCTGTGGACTATAACTCTCCACGCTCCTCTGTCCATGGGATTTGCTAGGCAAGAATACTGGAGTGGGTTGCCATTTCCTTCTCGAGGGGGTTTTCCCATCCCAGGGATAAAACTTGTGTCTCCTGCATTGCCAGGCCAATTCTTTACCACTGTACTATCTGGGAAGCCCTAATCCTCAGGGAACTGTAATTTTAAACCCTTAAGGTTTACAGGGGCAAGGTTGGGGTTGTGTGGGAGGGTGCAAAATGGGAAAAGGGTGTCAAAAAGTACAAGCTTCAAGTTATAAAGTAAATATATTGGGATATAATGTAAATAGAGTTAGCATGGCCACTGTAGTTAATAATATCATTGTACATTTGAAAGCTAAGAAAGTACATCTTAATAGTTCTCATCAAATACACACACACACATGCACACACAAGTTTGTTACTATATGTGGTGATTAATGTTAATTAGGTTTATTGTGGTGAAGTGAAAGTGAAAGTCACTCAGTCATGTCCAACTCTTTGCAACCCTATGAACTATACCGTCCATGGAATTCTCCAGGCCAGAATACTGGGGTGGGTAGTCTTTCCCTTCTCTAGGGGATCTTCCCAATCCAGGGATCGAACCCAGGTCTCCCGCATTGCAGGCATATTCTTTACCAGCACAGCCACTACGGAAGCCAAAGAATACTGGAGTGGGTAGCCAATCCCTTCTCCAGGGGATCTTCCCAACCCAGGAACTGAACTGGGGTCTTCTGCATTGCAGGCAGATTCTTTACCAACTGAGCTATTGAGGGAAACCCTTATTGTGGTGACCACTTGTCAATACCTAATCATTTATGTTGTACACTTGAAACTAATATGTTATTGTATGTCAATCCTATCTCACCCCTCCACACTGTGGCACAGCACTGCATACCCACTAAGAAGGTTAAAATTAAAACGGCTGATAATATCAAGTTGTCAGTGAGGATGTGGAGCCACTAGAACTCTTGGGTACTGCCAGTGGGACTTCAAAATGGGACAAAATACACTTTGTAATACTGTTTGGTAATTTATTACCAAATTTAATGTATACCTACACTATAATCAAGTTATTTTCCCAAGAGAAATAAAGATGGATGTTCATAAAAAGCCTTGTACAAGAATATTCAGATAAGCATCTTTCATAATAGTGCTCAAATGGAAACAACCAAAATACTATCCACAGGAGAACGGGCAAAAATGTGGCATAATCATTAAATGAAAACTGCTTTGTGATATGTAAACCAACACAGAGAAATCTCAAGAACAATATGCCAAGTAAAAGAAGCCAGACACAAAACAATTTATATGGTTAGATTCCATTTACGAAATTCTAGAATAGAAATCTACTTTATGAAGAAAGAAATGCTTTTTCAGTGTAAGGATCCACGCCTTTCTCCAATTGAGAAAAACTCTCAAAAGTTTTCTTTCCAAATATTGTCTTTCTCTCCCTTCTCTCTACTCTGACCTTTTGGAGTTCCTATTGCATGCCTACTTGCTTAAGTTTGCATAAAGGGTGATAAACCTTAGAGTGTAGGCTCGGCATACACTTGACTCACGTTTTCAGAGAAACATCAGTTCCCAAACAAAAACATGATTTCAACGATACAACGAAACAATGGAGAGGAGCCGACCTCCATGTCGGATCCCCTCACTCGCCTCCACCTTTGCCCTCACAGGATGTTCCATGCCAGGACTAGCTGAGTTTTTGACAAGGAGGCTCAGTAATTTTTTCTAATTTGAGGAAGTTAGCATTCTGGACTTCAGCATTGTATTGTCTTGGTTTTATTCCCTTCTATCTGCTCCTACATTTGAATGACAGAATGATAGCGTTGTTGACATCTCTGGCTCCTGGGATTCTCAGAACTGCCTTGGGCTTGGACATTGGTGGGTGTTCAGGCAGCCTCTAACAGAAGCAGAAGATATTAAGAAGAGGTGGCAACAATACACAGAAGAATTGTACAAAAATAATCTTCATGACCCAGATAATCACGATGGTGTGATCACTCACCTAGAGCCAGACATCCTGGAATGTGAAGTCAAGTGGGCCTTAGAAAGCATCACTATGAACAAAGCTAGTGGAGGTGATGGAATTCCAGTTGAGCTGTTTCAAATCCTGAAAGATGATGCTGTGAAAGTGCTGCACTCAATATGCCAGCAAATTTGGAAAACTCAGCAGTGGCCATAGGACTGGAAAAGGTCAGTTTTCATTCCAATCCCAAAGAAAGGCAATGCCAAAGAATACTCAAACTACCACACAATTGCACTCATCTCACATGTTAGTAAAGTAATGCTCAAAATTCTCCAAGCCAGGCTTCAGCAATATGTGAACTGTGAACTTCCAGATGTTCAAGCTGGATTTAGAAAAGGCAGAGGAACCAGAGATCAAATTGCCAACATCTGCTGGATCATGGAAAAAGCAAGAGAGTTCCAGGAAACATCTATTTCTGCTTTATTGACTATGCCAAAGCCTTTGACTGTGTAGATCACAATAAACTGTGGAAAATTCTGAAAGAGATGAGAATACCAGACCACCTGACTTGCCTCTTAAGAAAGCTATATGCAGGTCAGGAAGCAACAGTTAGAACTGGACATGGAACAACAGACTGGTTCCAAGTAGGAAAAGGAGTACTTTAAGGCTGTACATTGTCACCCTGCTTATTTAATTTATATGCAGAGTACATCATGATAAACTCTGGGCTGAAAGAAGCATAAGCTGGAATCAAGATTGCCGGGAGAAATATCAATAACTTCAGATATGCAAATGACACCACCCTTATGGCAGAAAGTGAAGAGGAACTAAAAAGCCTCTTGATGAGAGTGAAAGAGGAGAGTGAAAAAGTTGGCTTAAAGCTCAACATTCAGAAAACGAAGATCATGGCATCTGGTCCCATCACTTCATGGGAAATAGATGGGGAAACAGTGGAAACAGTGGCAGACTTTATTTTTCGGGGCTCCAAAATCACTGTAGATGGTGATTGCAGCCATGAAATTAAAAGACTCTTACTCCTTGGAAGGAAAGTTATGACCAACCTAGATAGCATATTGAAAAGCAGAGACATTACTTTGCCAACAAATGTAAGTCTAGTCAAGGCTATGGTTTTTCCAGTGGTCATGTATGGATGTGAGAGTTGGACTGTGAAGAAAACTTAGCACTGACGAATTGATGCTTTTGAACTGTAGTGTTGAAGAAGACTCTTGCAAGGCAATCCAACCAATCCGTTCTAAAGGAGATGAGTCCTGGGTGTTCTTTGGAAGGAATGATGTTAAAGCTGAAACTCCAGTACTTTGGCCACCTCATGTGAAGAGTTGACTCATTGGAAATGACTCTGATGCTGGGAGGGATTGGGGGCAGGAGGAGAAGGGGACGACAGAGGATGAGATGGCTGCATGGCATCACCGACTCGATGGATGTGAGTTTGAGTGAATTTCTGGAATTGGTGATGGACAGGGAGGGCTGGCGTGCTGCGATTCATGGAGTCGCAAAGAGTCGGACATGACTAAGCGACTGAACTGAACTGAGGCAGCTTCTCTGGTTCTGTATGTTGACTAAAAATTACAGTCACCACCTGAAAGTGGAGAGTTATTTTATTTGGTGGGAATGTGTAGGACTCAAGCCCAGAAAACAGCATCTCAGTAGCTCTGAGAAAACTGCTCCAAGGAGGTGGGAGAGGGAGTCAGATTATATACAGGTTTGCAACAAAGCAAATGAACAGGCAGTCTGAACATCAAAGATTATTGTGAGGAAAGAAAATCAGCTATTAAGCTAAAAGTTTAGCATTCTATGTTTGGGAAAATGCAAGCCTCTGGGCTCACTGAATTCATTTCTTTCATATGCACCTCAGCTATCTGGGGCCAAATTCTCTTCCTTGTTCACCTTAAGGAGTGGCAGATGGTTGCTTCTTGTGTTTCCCCAGCTCCTCAGCAGTCACCTTGTGGGGCTGGTGGCCTCTGCTGGATCTCGGGCATTGTGCTCCATTTTGGGGAGCCCTCATTCACCTTTGGATGCCAGAAAACACTGTGATGTTTCTTGCCCACTGGTATGGCAGGAAATATTTTCATTTCTCACATGTCGTTCAGATGGGGCCACCATAGCCAAGCGGCGCTGGCTGCTCTTTCTACGAATGATTACACATAAGTGTGCACAGAAACACACACACACACCCATAAAAAAACACACAGCCAAAAAAGTACGAGTAATTCTTAAAACCTAAAGAAATTTGTGTTTTCTTAAACCTCTTTCAAATAAAATCAAAGTGTATGTGTGTGTTGTGTGTGTATGTCTGTGTAACTTCTGTGGTTAACCTCAGATTCCAAGACAAAACTCTTCTTTTGGGTGACTAGGTGATTATAAGTTTTAACTGCAAATGAGAAACTGGTAGCCAATTCATGCAAACCAGCATTCCAAAGCTAGAGCAGGAACTGGGCAGTGACATCAGTAACGACAAAGGAATTTTTTCACAGTCAGTCCTCCCATAGAGTGCCTCTTTATCCAACCTCCTCCACTGCCCCATTGTGTAGATTTTTAAAGAGCCTCTAGTGGCTCAGAAGGTAAAGAATCTGCCTTCAAAGCTTCAGACCTGGGCTTGATCCCTGGGTTGGGAAGATCCCCTGGAGAAGGAAATGGCAATCCACTCCAGTATTCCTGCCTAGAGAATTCCACGGACAGAGGAGCCTGACAGGCTATGGTCCATGGGATTGCAAAGAGTCGGACATGACTGAGCAACTAACACACTAGAAATAGTGGCTTGGATAACAAGTTAAATACTGAAGACTTGTAACAGCTCTCTTCCAGAAATGGGAAAAGCCCTCATAATGAGCCGTTGACTGGATGTTTATGGCTGGGGAAGACTATTACCCTGTAATTTGGCTCCTGAAGACCACATTCTTCCTTGGAACAGAAGCCACAGGTCAATTATCGCGGTTGGTAAGTTTTCCTTTTGGGCGTGAGTCACGGCCAATTTTGCACGAAAGAAGGGTTTCCCTCCTGGCACTGGCTCACTACAATTATGGAATCATATCATGGGGCTGCAGAAAACAGTATTCTCCAGTAAGCTCCCAGGGGAGCCTGTGAGGTTACACATGGGACACTGCATGGAAACTGCCACAGCAGCACCCTGCAGCTCCTCTCCACGACTGTCTCTTTGAATTTCTCCCCTCTTCCAAGATTTTTGATTCTAGGCTCATAAATCATCCCCCAGTAAATCCATGGCTGTGATTATTTACTCATCCTTGGAATCAAGGACAATCTGGCCTGAGTTACCTTTGCTTATTTGTATCTCTCTTTATCTGGGCTTCCCAGGTGGCACTAGCGGTAAAGAACCCACCGGCTAATGCAGGACACGGAAGAGACGCGGGTGTGATCCCCGGGTCAGAAAGATCCAGGAGGAGGGCATGGCAACCCAGGCCAGTATTCGAGAATCCCATGGACAGAGGAGTCTGGCAGGTTACAGTCCAGGAGGTTGAAAAGAATCAGACATGACTAAAGCAACTTAGCATGCAGACACACACACACACACACACACACACACACACACACCCCTCTCTTTATCTAAAGGAATGTCTCATTCCCTCCCGTCCTCTCTCCTTCTCTCCCTTCCTCCTCTTCCCTACAGTGTGATGTGAAAGACATCCTACACTGCTGCGTCGCACTCACATTGTGCATTTAAGGTACTTTTCATACTTTCTCTGCTGTGATTCTCATGATTCCCTGGGAGAAGGCGGAGGTGGGAGAAGGCAGAGGAATACATTTTCTGGAAGGGGAATGTTATTCTTGGAGAGACTATAAATTCGAGAGACATAGGGGATTTGAACCCTTTTCCCAGACATATTGCACATACGACACGGACAAATTGTTCTGTCCTTTTGAGCCTCCATTCCCACATCTGCGAGCAGCAACAGAAACACTTCCTTCCCAGCACTGCTTTGGCAATTGGAGGAGATGCTTCCAAAAAGTGCCTTGGGCATGGACTGACACATATGGTGACACGGGGCACTATTGCTATTATGATCCCTTTTATGATTAGTTTGAATTTGATTAGAATGACACCACGCCTCAGAGAGAGGAAGCAACTTGAGGAAAAACCCAAAGGAAACAAGTGGCAGAGTCAGTACTGAATCTACAGCCTTTGGACCCCAGCCATCATTTCCCCTCCTTATGTGGGATGAGCAGGGCTACCATGTCCTATAAGGGTGGGCAGGGGGTGTTGATGACCCCATTGTCTCCCTTCTTCAAAATGCCTTCATGAAGAGAGCCTTTTCTTGTGGGTGAGGAATTGCAAGGGAATTCAGTTTGGGGGTCTGTGTCTTTTTCTCTAAGGCTTTTATGACTTAAGGTGCAGGAAAACGTTTTTAGTCCAGAGAAAACACTGAGCAGTATGGTGGTTCTTTAGGAGGTTAGAGACCCCTCAGAGGACAGGAGCCTTGTGCCGTGGGCCATCATCCGCAGGGAGGTGGGCCATCATCCCCAGGGAGGTGGGCCATCATCCCCAGGGAGGTGGGCCATCATCCGCATGGAGGTGGGCCATCATCCGCATGGAGGTGGGCCATCATCCGCATGGAGGTGGGCCACGCCCCACGGTGTCTGAACAAGCCAGCCAGCGAAGACTCAGGCTTATTTGCACTCTTGATTGCATTCTCTTCCTCACTCGCTTGAGGTGTATCAGAGACTTCACCTGGAATACCAGCACCGTGATGTTCAAAGTCATTGATTGTACGTATTTTCTCTCCTGAACAGAAGTCAGATAAATAGCAAAAATGATTTATTGCAGGCTTTCTGCTTCAGCGATAACAACAAATAGAAGGTAACTTCAAAGCAGCGCTGGAAACTTTAGATTGCATGGTTTGAAGCTGTTCCTTTGAAATACTGCGTTCAGAGAGGTAGCCGGTACTTTCCAACACTAATGACACCTACTGCGTGCTAGGGCCATTTCTACCTGTGGTGTATTGACTTCAGACATTGTGTGGGAGGCAGGAAAATATCCTGTGTATTGGAAAATGCTAGAATTACCCACAACTTGAACTAAGTTTGATCTCTCTGCAATCAAAAAGAAAATCCCCGGGTGTATTACTTTAGCACACACACACACAAACATAGATACACTGCTTTGGGTTCTGCTTTTTTCATAACTGGCGATAATTTAAAAGCTCACCCAAATGCAGTCCTTGAGTTAGATCATTAGGATTATATTTTAATCTGCCTGTCTGTCTTCTCTCACACCGTTCACACTCTCTTTGGCAACTTCATTTGACTTCCTGACACCTTTGTTAGGAAATGAGTGTTGAGAGCACTCTTGAGAACTCCATGCTGTTTCAATTTTTTTTTTTTTCCCTCCAGAATGGCTTAGAAATTTCTAGAAGGAAATTACATGGGGGTATATTTGGGCTTTTGGATGTATCACTTCTGTCTTTGTAGCACTGGAGGAAAGACTTTTCAGTTCAGTGAAAAGATAAAGAATTGAAGACATGGGAAGTTTATCACATAAATTTGTTTTATCATCCTAAACATATTTTCATATTGACCATGAATCCTAAGTCATACAAATGGGACATTTTGAGCAATGCTAAATCTTTTTCTTGTGCTAAATAATATGAAAAGAGTAATTGAGAGGACTTTGCTGAATTCTTGGTCACTAACAAACTGCATTTATCAAAAATGATATTTACCTGTTAAAACAGTTCTTACATATTTCCTTAGATGATTTGAAAAATAAGGCCAATAGTACTTCAAAAATCAGAGTTAAGAAAACAGAAAAAATATCATATATTAATGTGAATATGGTCATTTTCATGTGGAGAATTCTCTCCAACTTCTAGGTAGTTCAGTGGGGTAGGTATTTTTCCTATCTTATAGATGAGAAAGGGCTTCCCTGTTGGCTTGGTGGTAAAGAATCTTTCAATATCACTGGAACTGTTAATATCACATTGTTGTTAATCGGCTGTACTCCGATACAAAATGAAAAGTTTATACAAAAAGAAAAGAAAATAGCAAAGCCCTCCTCTCTCTTCCCTGCTGCCAAGGAATGTCTCCTTGAATTTTGTTGGCAATATCCAGGTTACCTGATCATCCTTACTGCAAAAGAGGCTGGAAGTTAAATATTTTGCTTTATAACTTCTAGAAAAGGGGAATTTGGATATGTCTTAAGTGGATGACATATAATATCTGCCACAATATCAAGGAAACAATTAGAACAAGGAGAATTAAGCAAAATCTAAAATATTTAGGTTAAAATTCAAAAGGGACATTGATTTTATTTTTACTTCTTCCCTATTTGATATTTGACCGAAAGGATCAGACTGTGAGGTAAGATTCATTTGGTCAGATAGGTCCTTTCTAACAGATACTAAATTAACTGATAAATCTTTAATGAATACTTAGTATCTTTCTCTACCAAATCCAGTGCCTTCTATGAGATTCTGTTAGCCCTTCTCTCTGGCCATTTATCTTGAATGAACAAAACCCCTTTGTTCCAGTATATTTGTCAGGTTATAAATTACATTCAACTAGATTCAAAGGACACCTATGTTCAGGGTAGGCTAGATTTAAAAAGTGATTCTTTCTTGCTGCAGAGCCTGATTTATCTTCTAAATCTAGCTCTTTCCACCAGACCCTGTCTCTCTCCACCCAGCTATCCTAAATGGGAGAAATTCTTGGAATTTTTTTTAAACTGTATTTTATTGAAGTGTAGCTAATTTACAAAGTTGTATTTGTTTCTGGCATACAACAAAGTGGCTCAGATATAATCATATATACTTGATTATATATACGTGCATACTAAGTTGCTTCAGTCATGTCCAACTCTTTCCGACACTGTGGACTTAAGCCCGCCAGGCTCCTCTGTCCATGGGATTCTCCAGGCAAGAATACTGGAGTGGGTTGCCATGCCCTCCTCCAGGGGATTTTCTCCACCCAGGGATCGAACCCACATCTCTTACATCCCCTGCATTGACAGATGGGTTCTTTACCACCAGCATCACCTGGGAAGCCCGTGTGCTTGGTAGAATGCCGTATTTATATTGGTTAGGAGTATGTTCTAAAAGTCTGTTTGCCCAAATCATTCAGTTCAGTTCAGTTCAGTCGCTCAGTCGTGTCCGACTCTTTGCGACCCCATGAATCGCAGCACGCTAGGCCTCCCTGTCCATCACCATCTCCTGGAGTTCACTCAGACTCACGTCCATCGAGTCCGTGATGCCATCCAGCCATCTCATCCTCGGTCGTCCCCTTCTCCTCCTGCCCGCAATCCCTCCCAGCATCAGAGTCTTTTCCAATGAGTCAACGCCTTGCATGAGGTGGCCAAAGTACTGGAGTTTCAGCTTTAGCATCATTCCTTCCAAAGAAATCCCATGGCTGATCTCCTTCAGAATGGACTGGTTGGATCTCCTTGCAGTCCAAGGGACTCTCAAGAGTCCTCTCCAACACCACAGTTCTAAAGCATCAATTCTTCGGCACCAGCCGCTAAAGCTCGTATTGAGTAATTGTGTGTGTGTGTGTGTGTGTGTGTGTGTGTGAGTTGTTAACCACTTCTCAGTGTTACTAAATGACTCTTTTGTTCAGCTTCTCCGTATGTCTAGCTGGTGTCAGTATCAAATCTCTTTTGTACTGTTCCTCTGTAATATACATTGCTATCTGATAAGATTGCTCCTCCTTCATCATGTATTTTAAAAATTATATTTTTAAATATCAAAATTTTTTTTCTGGTGATATTCACAGAAAATTTTCCAAGTGGAAAGAACAGATTGGGGTTTTGATTGGACTTATATGAAATGTAAGTTGATCTGGGAAAATTGTTGCTTGTAAAACATTTTGTCTTCCATCTCAGATCATGGTGTTCTCTTTCGTTTATTCAGGCTTTTATTTGTGTCTTTCAGTAAAATATTACTGAGTTATTCCTAGAGATTTTTCATTAAAGCTATTTCTTATAATTGCATATTTCCATCGTGAAAGGAGATTTTTTTCCTTATATCTTCAACCACACTATGAGAATTGGTGTGTGTGTGTTTATGTGTGTGTATACTTAATCATCTACCAGGCTATTTATCAAGCATTTATTAATTAAAATAGTTTCTTAGCTTATTCTCTTATCTAACTATGAAATCATACTGCCAGAAATTTTTATCACTTGGTTTTCAATATGTCTAACCCCTTGCTGCTATCCCATTTTCGCTTTGAATGAATAGAATTTCTAGAATATTAATAGTGAAACTGACACATTTATTTTATCATGAATAGGCTTTTAGATAGAAGCAGATGGCCTTTATTATGGTAAAGCTGTTTTCTTCTACTCCTGTATTTTAGTACTTTATCAAGAGACATAATCATTTTTGAGCATTTCTTTCTTCTTTAATCTACTTACACTAAATATTATGTATCCTTAGATCATATTTTTCTTCTTTAATCTACTATCAAGTGTTATATTAATACACGTCCTTATTTATTTATAGCACTTTTCCTTGAAAAGGAAAAAAAAATCTTAGACAGTCTGCATCTTGATAAAAGATTTTTTTCTCATACCAAATAACTTTGAATAGAAGGGTCAGTGATGTTTGGGTGTGTATTCCTAGGTCCAGCTTCTCATCAGGATTTCCATATTAAGAAAATAAATTTGTGGTTTTCAACTCCAGCTAGAGTTAGGAACTCCTTTTGAGAAAACTATGGACCAGGGTCTACCTCAGAGTTGGCAGATCCTTGCCTTGTGATACTGGTTCCAGTTCAGTTTGGGTCTCTGGAGGGCAGCCAGTATTAATGGTTTTTCTTTCTCCACTCCTAAAAATTAGCTGAGAGAGAAGAAAGAATTAAGGGAATTTCTTGCCTTTGCTGTAAACATTACCCCAGTGATCTGCTCCAACTGGCATGATTTTCCAAACTGGACTCCATGTCATTTTGTAGAATGGTTTGTGCAAGTATTAAAACACAACAAATGAGTTTGGGTTCTTTCTCTTTTTTCTCTTCTCCTTTTCTCTGGTATGGAACCCTCCACATTCCCTCTCTCTCTTTCCTCTTTTTGTCTGCGCTGGGTCTTCGTTGCTGCACACAGGCTTTCTCTACTTGCAGTGACCAGGGCTCCTCTCTAGCTGTGTGCCTGGGCTTCTCCTTGTAGTGGCATCTCTTGTTGCCGAGCACGGGCTCTCGGGCACAGGCTCAACAGTTGTGGAGCATGGGCTTAGATGCCCTGTGGCATGTGGGATCTTCCTGGATCGGGGATTGAAGCCGTGTCCCCTGCATTGGCAGGCAGATTCCCAACCACTGGACCACCAGGGAGGTCCTCCATATTCTCTTTTGTCCACTTCAATATCGTCGGACACTTGTCTGCTAAGACGGCAGGATGGACGGCCGCAAGTCCACATGGTGCTTCAAGTGCTGACAAATCTCCATCGCCACCTCGGAAACAGTTCAGTGGTGCTCTTTCAACCAAGGCTGGATTTCAGGGTCCCCTGGACATCTTCCCTGACACCCTGGTGCCGGGTCCCACCACATTCCTATGTGTGACGTCTGCCACTCGGTCCAGGGCTGATGGCATGTGCTGAGGTCTCAGCCCGGGTGGTCAATGCTTGCTTGGCGGCCCCAAGGGAGCTGTCTTTCTAGGGAAGCTGGTCATTTCCCTGTTACCTCTTTCCCTTCTCTTCTCAGGGTAACTCTGACTTCTTCAGGTTCTGCCTTTCAGCTGTACAAATGCTGGTTAATTTGTTTGATTCATTGCCTTGGGGGCAGAGGGTTGAATCAGCGCTCTCCATTCACAGCGCACTGTTATTGTAGTTAATGGATCCATCCCTCTTCCCTTCCTCCCATTTCCTTCCTGTTTCCTTGGTTTTTACCTGACATTCCCTTTCTGTTCCTAGGTCCCATTTAGGGTATTGTATTACATGTACTCATCATGTCCCCTTTGTCTCCTCCTGGCTCTGGTTGTTTCTCTGACTTTCCTTGTTATTAAAGATCTTTTCAGTGTTGAAAATGACTAGTCAGATATTTTGTAGAATGTCTCTCAGATGGGATTTGTCTGATATTTTTCTCATGATTAGACTTGGGTTATGAGTTCTGGGGGGGAAGACCACAGAGTCATTTTCATCACATGATCTCACGGGTGTTACTGTCAACACGGCTTGTCACTCTTGATACTGACTTGGATCGCCTGGCTGAAGTCACACTTGATAGACTTCTCCCTGTGAAGTTATTCTTCTTCCTTCTTTCAAGAAAACTGTCATCTTTGGCAAGATGTCACTGACTGGGAAGTTATATTTTGCTTTCTATCTCTATAGACTATTTGAAATTCTTTTTGGGGAAGATTATCTCTTTTCTCCAACTTTATTTACTTATTCATTCATTTGTTTATAAACTCATGAATATTTAATTTGTACTTTGGGCTATAATCCAATACTACTTCATTCATCTTGTGGCTCAAATGAAGTTTCAGCTCGAGCCTCGGAGAATGCTCCCCAGGCTTCTGTCTCCTTTTGACATACCATATCGCTCTTCTTTTCAAAGCCGTGTTCTTCCTTTCTGGTACTATAAGATGCTCCAGATATTTCTTGAGAGTTTCCTGCCCTAGTCCTAGAATCAGCCACTTCTCCATGGATCTTGGCTCTTTCACTGAAGAAAGAAAGTGAAAATGTTAGTCCCTCAGTCATGTCTGACACGCTGGTACCCCATGGGCTGTAGTCCACCAGGCTACATGAAATTCTCCAGGCAAGAATACCTGCCTCTGAGTTGGTATGCCCTACTCCAGGGGAATATTCTCAACCCAGGGATCAAACCCAGGTCTCCCACATTGCAGGCAGATTTTTTACCATCTGAGCCATCACTGAGCATATCATTAAAAACCAAGATCTTGGCACTAAGTGTGCTTGCTGTTGCCGGATACTGTTCAGGCCCTCTCGGTTGTCAGAACAAGGAAATATATGTGTGCATATACACACAGCTACATGTAAACATCTCTGTCTCTGTGAAGCTAAATATGATTTTATATTGATGTCTCCAGCTATATTATCACATGGATCATTCACACCTCCACTCCCTTGCTTGCGTGTCACTTCTCATTCAAAAGTGAGAAACAGCCCCTCCATCCTGTTCCATTCATTTACCTGTCCCAATCCAGTGTACATGTATAGCATAACGGAATTACTAACAGCTGACCCCGCAGAAAACCATCCTATCAACTGGAACAACTGCTTGGTTATAGTTTCCTTTGCCTTTAATCTTACAGATTTTATTCATTTCCAGAGTTTCTTAGATCATCACTTTTCCCTCCTACCCCATTCAGTGAGGTCGTTTCATGCATTTATAATATGGTTGAATTCATTTGTCCCAATCTGCATTTATTCTGGGCATCCCCTGACTTCCTATGATTTTTCAACTTTATGTACATTGTGGTTCATTGTTCTGTGCTATAAAGCTCTATGAATTTTGACCAATGTCTATTGTCCCTCTCAGAGACAACCACCATTGGAATACTGTTTTATGATAAAAATTTAATATGTGTTCATCGTCACTTAAAATTTTGTTATTCTAGATTCATATATGATTTCCCCTATAAAAAACAATGAATTTTTTCAATTTATCAATCCCATATATAACTCTTACCATGTCGCAGACACTATTTTAAGTACTTTGTAAGTATTTATTCATTTAATCTTCTTAACATTCTTATGAGATAGGTGCCATTATTATCCTTACAGATAGAGGCTTCACAGGTGGCTCAGTGATAAAGAATTCACCTGCCAATGCAGGAAATGCAGGCCACATGGGTTCAAGCCCTGGGTCAGGAAGATCCCCTGGAGGAGGAAATGCCAACCCATTCCATTATTCTTGCTCGGAGAATCCCATGGACAGAGGAGCCTGGTGGGTTACAGTCCATGGGGTGACAAAGAGTCGGACATGACTTAGCAACTAAGCAACAACATTCTTACAGATAAGAAAACTGAGGCAAAGAAAGTTTAAACAAGTTGCCAAGGTCACACAGCTGGTATGTATTTATCATCCAAGGCAAACACAGTGAACATGGCCTTTTGATTATTAATAGATGTTCATGTCACATTGGTGACTGGCTGAAGCTGAACGGATTTCAGAGTCTTTCTGCATGTACAGCTTATAGGAAAGTTGTGCTTTGTGGTAGAGGGCTCCAAGTACACAACAAGCAGAAGCCAAGAAAATGCTTTGAACAGCTTCCTTCAGAGTTTGTAAAATTGATGAAATAGAATAATTTATGGTTGCTTTACTGAATAATTTACCAATCAAATCATTCAGCAAACCAGTGAAATGTGAAAACAAGGGAAACATGAATTTGGACCAGGAAGGATCAGGAAGAGCCAGCAAGGCTGAACATTTCCTACTAGGCACATTGAAGGAAGACAGGTCTCTGCAGACATTCAGTTCATTTCCATTGCTCAGTAGTGTCCGACTCTTTGCGACCCCATGAATTGCAGCACGCCAGGCCTCCCTGTCCATCACCATCTCCTGGAGTTCACTCAGATTCACGTCCATCAAGTCAGTGATGCCATCCAGCCATCTCATCCTCTGTCATCCCCTTCTCCTCCTGCCCCCAATCACTCCCAGCATCAGAGTCTTTTCCAATGAGTCAACTCTTCACATGAGGTGGCCATACTACTGGAGTTTCTGCTTCAGCGTCATTCCTTTCAAAGAACACCCAGAGTTGATCTCCTTTAGAATGGACTGGTTGTATCTCCTTGCAGTCCAAGGGACTCTCAAGAGTCTTCTCCAACACCACAGTTCAAAAGCATCAATTCTTCAGTGCTCAGCTTTCTTCATAGTCCAACTCTTGCATCCATACATGACCACTGGAAAAACCATAGCCTTGACTAGACGGACCTTTGTTGGCAAAGTAATGTCTCTGCTTTTCAATATGCTATCTAGGTTGGTCATAACTTTTCTGCAGACCTTACTTTTTTAAGATTTTTTAAAATTTTGTATCAGAGTATAATGGTAAAGTACCTGCCTGCTGGCACAGAAGACATGGATTCCATCCCAGGGTCGGGAAGATCCCCTGGAATAGGGCCTGACAACTGACTCCAGCATTCTTTCCTGGAGATTCCCATGGACAGAGAAGCCTGGTGGGCTACAGCCCATAGGGTCGCAGAGTCAGACAAGAATGAGGTAACTTAGCACACACGCAGTACATGGTTAACAACGTGTTAGTTTTAGATGCGTAGCACGGTGATTCAGTTATACGTACACATGTGCTTATTCTTTTCCTTTTTTTTTCCATTAAGGATATTACAGAATATTGAGAATATTTCCCTGTGCTATACAGTAGGTCCTTATTGGATATCTATTTTAAATATTGCAGTGTGTACATGTCAATCCAAAACTTCCAATCTATCCCTGTCCCTGGTAATCATAAGTTTGTCCTCTAAGTCTGTGAGTTAAGAAGCAAAAATAAATAAATAAATAAATAAATAAAATAAAAAAGGAGAGAGAAATGAAATAATGCCTTTTGCAGTAACATGGATGGATGTAGAGATTGTTGTACTAAATAAGTCAGACAAAGAAACAGATATCATATGATACCATTTATAAGTGGAATCTAAAAAAAAAAAATGGTTCAAATGAACTTTTTTACAAAATAGAAAAAAACTCTGGCCTTCTGATTTTAAGAGGCAAAATACAGTGGCCTGACCAGCTTGCTTCTTCCCACACTGACTGCTGCTGGAGAGCCTCCACACACTTTCGATGAATTCCAAGCTTCTCTTCTTGCTCTTGTTCTTTCTCCATGAATGACTAATGTTAGCTCCATCTATGGCATGGGGCAGACCTTGGTATCCTTGTTCCTATCTCAGATTCCACTAGGTTATTGTTGAAACTTTCAATACTGTTTGTGAAACTGGATCATAAAATTGATCACTTGAAGAATGCTTTGCAACTGATAAAGGATTTTGCATGTTGTCACATTTAATCCCGTACAACAACTGCTAATGTCAATGTCGCTATCTGTACACGAGCGTGTAAACTGTAAACTCTCCAGCTCAGAGTCTCCACGATTCAGATGGCTGATTCTAAGTATTCTTTTCTTTCCGTGCTTCTCTGCTTGCCTTTGTCTTATATGCTATGGTGAAAGAAAAATCAGATCCCAAGTCAAAGGGCTGGCTCTCTGTGATAACTACTCCATTAATTTCAGTCATTTCTGCATTCTTTATCCCATCTGTTATTCCACATAGACATCTGTGCAATATCACTTACAAATCAAAGACATTATCCTTCTAGTATAACTTCAAGATGAAATGGCCATTTCAAATGCTCATTTCTTTAATCTTGTTCAGTGCCCAGCCACGAGCACTTTTGCTCCTCTCTACACTTTTTCTGTAACTAATCTTAATTAGCTGAGAAAAAACCAGAGTGACCTGGCAAAGAGAAATGGTGCCTGTTTTAGAATCAATTCAGACAAATAAAAAGATGCAATGGATTTTTCTGGAATGGTCTTGCAGATAGTATCATAGTTTTGTTTAGAGAATCTCTAGAGAATTGTATTGGGGGATTCCCTGGTGGCTCAGTGGTAAAGAATTTGCCTGCCAAGGCAGGAGATGCAGGTTCGATCCCTGGGTCGGAAGACCCCCTGGAGAAGGAAATATCCACTCCAGAATTCTTGCCTGGGGGATTCCATGGATAGAGGAGTCTGGTGGGCTATAGTCCATAGCGTCACAAAGAGTCGGACATGACTTAGCAACTGTGAAATGAAAATATCTCCTGCCATATTAGTAAACAAGAAATGTCAAAGTCTCAGTGATTTCTGGCCTCCAAATGTGAAGGAGGGCTCCCCAGCCTGTGATCCAGGGGATGCTACCACCCCCCCCAGTGATTGCTGAGGAGCAGGGGGAATGCGAGAAGCAGCCATCTGCCACTCCTTAAGGCGAAGGAGGAAGAGAATTTGGCCCCAGCTAGCTGAGGTGCATATGAACGAAATGAATTCAGTGAGCCCGGAGGCTTGCATCCTCCTGTGCATAGAATGATAAATTGCTTAACTTGGTATCTGATCTTTGATATTCAGATTGCCCTCTTCCTTTATTGCAAACTTGGATACACCCTGACTTCCCCTCCTGTCTCCTGCGAGCAGTTTTCTCAGAGCTGCTGAAATGCTGTTTATTGGGTTCAGAGGCCTAAACATTCCCACCAAATAAAATAACTCTACTTTCAGGTGGTGACTATATTTTTTAGTTGACATGACTAAACAACAACAACAGAGAACTGTATTAAGGAAATATTCTAGCCTAGTTTCCCAATTCTCACAGCTGAGATTTCAGATTATTTTTGTACAATAATAGTAATAACTACATTTCTAAGTCAAAGGTGCTTGAGTCAGCATCTGAACGTTGGTTCACTTCAGTCAGTCTCTCAGTCATGTCTGACTCTTTGTGACCCCATGGACTGCAGCACGCCAGGCCTCCCTGTCCATCACCAACTCCCGGAGCGTGTTCAAATTCATGTCCATCCAGTCGGTGATGCCATCCAACCATCTCATCCTCTGTTATCCCCTTCTCCTCCTGCCTTCTATCTTTCCCAGCATCAGGGTCTTTTCAAATGAGTCAGTTCTTCGCATCAGGTGGCCAAAGTGTTGGAACTTCAGCTTTAGCATCAGTTCTTCCAATGAATATTCAGGACTGATCTCCTTTAGGATGGCCTGGTTGGATCTCCTTGCAGTCTAAGGGACTCACAAGAGCCTTCCCCAACACCACAGTTCAAAAGCATCAATTCTTCAGTGCTTAACCTACTTTAGAGTCCAATACTCACATCCATACATGACTGTTGGAAAAACCATTGCTTTGACTAGATGGACCTTTGTTGACAAAATAATGTCTTTGCTTTTAAATATGCTGTCTGGGTTCGCTATAACTTTTCTTCCAAGGAGCAAGTGTCTTTTAATTTCATGTTGGTTAGACATCTCCAAACTGCCTTCCAATCATTATGGCATGTTGGCATGTGTTGAGAGCTAGAATTTCTAGTGTCTTTGTCATTTTTTACCTAAATAAATGGGCCATGAGTAAATGTATCACATTTCTTTGCCAATTTTATCAGTTGAACAGAGTTTACTTCCAGATGATCTATGTGTTGTAGCAATATGTAAGCGTCATAAAATTCCCTATCAATGTGCTATGGTTAGTTCACTTATATTGCAAAGACCATCTGTCTGGATTTTAAGCAAATTGAGATCAGTAGCTTTGAGATATTAAAATTGAAAAGCTAAAGAATATCCTAATGGGAGACATTAGAAAGAGAAATTTTGGTCTAAAAAAGTAAGACCCACTGAGCAAATTATGGGCCATGACTTGTTCATAGTTTCACAATATGATTAGTGTTGGAGAAGAGAACTCTGATTTCTGTTACATATCTACAGGATTCTGCTAATCAAAGTCTCAGCAATTGTCAGAGCTCAAATCTATCATAAGACTTTTTTTGGGGGGGGGGGTGGTGGTGGTTTCTATGGATAATTGGCCATTATTAACAACCCATTGCCTTTAAATTTTTCTCTAAACATGAGAGCTTAGCAAAGAAAAAATTGTTTATAATTATTTCTACTGCGTTTTGAATCACTATAGATGAGGCAACAGTTACATGTATATTATATTCTTTCCCATCACTGCAGGGCAGTTAATATCTCTCAATCAAAATTCAAAGAGTCAGACAAAACTTAGTGAATGAGCAACAGCAACAATTCAAATACCTAGAAACTAAAATGTTTGGAAGGGAAGTAGGATTATTGCCTGTTTTATTTTAAAATAAGAGATCCTCACGAAGTTATTCTTTCAATCTCTCAGATAGTTAAAGTCCTAATTTCTGTAAAGCACTGTTTTATTGTGAACTCCCTTGTGAGAAATTAAACTCAGAGGAATGAATGATTGCAGTAACACGCAAACAGCTTCCTCCCAATATCTTCTTTCTGTTCCTGTTAAATAACTTTTAGTAAGTTTTTTAAATTTACATTTTAGAAGGAATATCTGGGTATGTTTTTCTGAAATATGGAGTGCTGTAAGAAGTCACAGAGGTACCTGGTAAAAGACCTCTTTCTCTTTCAGGCTAAGCCAGCTTGTGCTGTGCTGTGGGTAGCCTAGCCCTTCTGCAGGGGAACTTGCTGACCCAGGAATCAAACCGGGGTCTCCTATATTGCAGGCAGATTCTTTACCAATTGAGCTACTAGGGAAGCCCCTAGGCTAGCTTATGTTATAGTACAACTCAAGTCTCTTTTTCAATCTTCTAATTTTTTAATTCATTTTTTATATGGGATCTTATTTCCCCAACCAGTGATTGAACCTGGGACCATGAGAGTGAAAGCGCAGTGTTCTAACCATTGGATCGCAGGGAATTCCCAACACAAGTCTCAGTGGTGTTCAAATCAAAGGTCCACTTCTCCTTTATGCTACATATCCATTGTGGGTTGGCTGAGGGTTCTGCTCCATGCTTGCTCAGGCACCTGGAGCGTCAGAGCTGCTGCTAACAGTCATGATGTCAGAAGGAAAGAGTGGGTCAGTTTCAAGTTTTTTACTTGATAATTACACTGGTTGAAATGTACTTTGGACATTTCAAAATGTACAAAACATGTTCCGTAACCACACCTAACTTCAGGTGGGGCTGGGGATGGTGTAAAGCACTGATATCCTATACCGTATTCGCTAGGTAGCACTGATGGCTACTGTATGGACTTAATACCTGAAATGGCAGCTCTCCTTTCCCCATCTACGGATTCATCTTTCTTAAATACATCCAACACTGTTTCAATTTCTAGGACTTTTCAGTACTTTCTGGCACCTAGTGAAGCAAGGCACTTTTCATCATTTTGAACTGTTGGGGAAATACTTGAATACTGACGCAGATTAGAATCATTTTCTCAAATTACATAAAAATAATCCTTTGACAATCATGATTGAGGTTGCTTTAAATCTATATATAATATATGGAGAACTGATTTTTAAAAATTTTAAATGAGGTCTTTAGAAACAGAAAGTCTCTGTAGTTCTTTTGGTTCTTATTTACATATAAAAATGAATTTGTCCTATCTATAACTATAGAATTTCCTGTAATTTAGCTCTGTGAGAATCTAGAATAGCATTCAACTCTAAATTTTTCTTAATTTTCTTATTAAACATGAATTATTTTGTTGCTACATTGCTAAACATATAGGATCTTTTAAAATTCTTGTTTATTGTTTACTGAATAAGATCAGAGAACAGCATGTGTCATGTCTATTCTCTTGAATTAATTTAGGCTTCCTTTTTGACAGCCTACTAAATTGATCTGTGCTTCTAGATTAATTTTACAATATTTAACATATTACCTTCAAAGTATAGATGTATTTTAAAACCACTTAAATAAAAAATGCCCTCAGCAAAGAACATAATACCTAATTCTTGATGGGTTTATTTATGAAGAGTTCACAGCACATTGCATGTATCATGATATGTTAATTGGAAAAAATATTTAATGTGAAAATAATGGCTTCAGTTAAGGTGTGGAGCTAGAGGGGCAGGAGAGAGGTTTAAGGAGCAGAAATAGCTTTGCTAGAATAAAGGATATGAGAAGTAGGTAGGAGGAAGGTGAACAAGTGAGTGTGAGAATGTAGAGGGTTTAGAACAGTAGATAAAGAAATGCATGAGAAGGAAATGGCAATCCACTCCAGCACTCTCGCCTGGAAAATCCCATGGACGAGGAGCCTGATAGGCTACAGTCCGTGGGGGCGCAAAGAGTCGGACACGACTGAGCGACTTCACTTTCACTTCATGAGCTTTGCCAAGTGAACAGTGAGACGCCAAGGCGGGGCGTTCATGGGACGTTGCGTGTGTGCTACGCTGTTTCAGTCGTATCTGACTCTGCGACCCCGTGGACTGTAGCCCGCCAGGCTCCTCTGTCCACGGAATTCTCCAGGTAAGAATACTGGAATGGGTAGCCATTCCTTTCTCCCTCAGAGTATCTTCCTGACCCAGGGATCAAACCCAGGTCTCCTGCATTGCAGGCAGATTCTTTATCATCTGTGCCACCAGGGAAGCCCAAACAAGAGTTTAATGTGACTGACTTATAGGGGTGACAGGATTTGAAAGAGAAGGGTTAAAAGTCAATCAGACAGGAGGGCCTACAGTTGTCCTGATGAGAAATGATAGAGATCAGAACCAGAGCAATGGCATTAATCATCAAAGGAGCGGATGAATGCAAGAGACAGGAAGGGAGAGGGCAGGTTAACCCAAGGAAAAGTCAGAGCCTCAGAGAATTAGAGGCAGTCAACAACAGGACTTTATTTTGGTAGAAAGATGATCTCAGTTTTAGACTTATTGAGGTTTTGTTTCCTGTAGACTCTCCACCTGGGCACATCCAATAGGTGGAGAGAAATAGAGTATTAGCTATTAGGGGAGAGAAATAACACCTAATAGTGTGAAGGATGCTGGATAATAGTGTCAAGGATGCTGATGCCTTACAAGGTAAAGTTTTTTCTCAGAGGACTTAAGATCTACTTGGGAGATTAAGATAACACTTTATAAGCCCTGGTGGTGCACAGGTTAAAGCCTCTGCATGCAATGTGGGAGACCTGGGTTCGATCCCTGGGTCAGGAAGATCCCCTGGAGAAGGAAATGGCAACCCACTCCAGTATTCTTGCCTGGAGAATCCCATGGATGGAGGAGCTTGGTGGGCTACAGTCCATGGGCCGCAAAGAGTCGAACACGACTTCACTTTCACTTTCACTTTCAATTTCTTTATAAGCAACAACAATAAAAGAATGTAACTTAGGGCTAAGTTGTGCATGGCACGCTTTCTTTGTTGCAAGAATTTAGAGGAAAAGAGAATTAAAGGGATATGGAGGACTTGAGTTGGCTCTTTTTAAAAAAAATTTATTGATTTTTTTAAGGAGTTGGCTCCTGATGGGTGGGAAGTGTTTAGCTGGGTGCAAAAGCAGGGAAGATTGACAGGTCCTAAAGAATTAATACATAGTCATGTGATATGGTCACTATTAGCAATAGTCTTGATAACTAATTAATCCTGTTGAAGGACAGGTTTGGATTCCCTTGCGTTCCTGGGTTTCTGTACTCTGCGCCCCAGTCTACGGCTGCATGTACTACCAACCACTGTAAATCGAAAGTAGGTCAATGTCTCCTTAGGACTGTAGCTGGCGCAGGCTCAGTAGTGTAACAACAGATGTAAGGTGTGGGACTGCAGGGATTGATGCCCTTGTAAACAGGATGGTGCTTAATCCCCTGGAAGGCAATGCAAACCAAGATTTCACAGTCTTTAGGTGATTCTGTTTCCCAGGAAAATTTAACACAAATTATGCAGCTGTACTCCCTCAGGCTTGGCATCAACAGACCAAAGACCAGACTGTAATCTCACCTCATTTTTCCCACAGTGTTCTCCGTGCTTTCTAGGAAGAAGGAAATATGTCTGAGCGTGTGTAAGGCAGCATTTACTAAGAGCTCTACAGAGCAGCTTTGGGAGGTCGGTTTTTCCTGGGGATTCTCACTGAATCGTGTGTGAACTGTTGGGCTCGACATTCCCCAGCTCCAGCTCTCTTTGGTGATCCTGTAAAAGGATCTTCTGAATCACTTATTCTGTGGATGGAGAATTGCCCCCATCTGCCTGGACAGTTTCTGCTCGTCTTTCAAGGCTCAGCTCAAGAGTCATGACTTCAAGGAAGCTTCGCCTCTCTGGCCCTCCTTGCCTGCACCCAGGCTTTGCCCAGTACACACCCATTCTATTCCTTTAGCTGCCTTTAAAGCACTGACCTCGCTGTCTGTTAATGGTTTCACTGAATTGTCTGTAGATTTTGAACTTCTTGAGTGTGTGAAGCCTGGTACGGTCACCTTTGGGTGTTCAATTCTAAGACCCACACTTGGCCACTGCAGGCTTTCAACAAAGGCATGCTCAGTGGATGGATGAATGAACGCATGGCATTAAAGCATGGACTCCTGCTGTATTTTATGCCTGCGTTTTGTTCATATCCACATTCATGAACGAGCTGATTCTTGTCACTCTGTGAGGTCTAAATCAGTCTTTGAAACAATTTCACAAAAGGAAAAATATTCCAGCCTGTCAACAGGTTGGCTGGCATTATAATTAAGTGATCTTGTCTTTTCTGCTTGATCATACTGTTCTTAGCTGCACAGTGAGGATGGGCCCAGCTTTAATAATGGTGTGGCATCTGTCTCTCCCTAGACATGGCCTGAGGACAACGCCAGACAGCTGTGGCATGGTCCACCATCTGGGTCTCTGGAGTATCTATGTAGCCCTCTGGTTTTTAGAAAGACTTAGGCTAGAAGCAACAAGGAGTGCTGCATTTCTTTGCCTCAGGGCATTGGAGCTAGAGTCTCCTTTCCAGTTGAGACTTGAATGGATGGAGATGCAAGTTCTGAGGCCATTTGTCACTCCAGTTCATCAGGTCAAAGGATACGGAACTCATGGGGCCATAAAAGCCATCACTGAGTTCTCTGTATTTGAATAACCTCCCAACTTTTCACTCCATTACAGTTAGAGAAAATTTCACCACACAGATAGAGGCTGTGAACACTCCCTCACTACTTTTCACTTTATTCCTGCTCTGGAGAAAACACCAGGTGAAACTGGAAGATGACATTGGCTCTCCTGCTCTAAACAGACTGAACTCTGCCTCCAATATTAAAGGTTTGGCACACTTGCAATATCTTTGCTGGCAAATAACCCTATTGCAGCTGTTTTGTCGTCTTTGAGAATTTCTTATTTTGCTTTCCTGGGAATGGATGTTTATGAAGTGGAAATGTGGAGCCCTGTGAAGAAGTCCTTGGTGCAAATGCTGTAACAAACTGTTCTCTGTGGGGCTCCATTCCGGGAAAATGGATGCACAGCAATTTTATCTCCACGGGCAGAGTTGCAATAAGCCTGTTTACATACTGACACCAACAACAGAGCATTAGGTATCTCTATAACTATCTGTGCTTTCATGCTAAGTTGCTTCAGTCGTGTCCAACTCTTTGTGACTCCATGGACTGTAGCCCACCAGGCTTCTCTGTCCATAGGATTCTCCAGGCAAGAATAGTGGAGTGGGTTGCCATTTCCTCCTCTACAGGATCTTCCCAATCCAAGGATTGAACTTCTGTCTCCTGAGGCTCCTGCATTTCAGGTAGATTCTTTGACCATCCAGGGAAATACTATAGATGACTAATTTTGTATTTAAGGTAGGTTGTAGAAGGGATGAATAAACTGAAGCTGAATTTAATGAATTTTCATGTAAGGGTTGAACAAACAAGATCTCAGGATGGACTGGGGCTTTGGACAGGAAACAGAGGCTGTATGTTAATTTGAAGGTCTCTAGTACTCCTCAGCTTAGCCTTTCAGATAGCTTTTTCTTGATTAGCGTGGATTTGTGAGCCAATTCAGCTGTATTTTATGCTGTAGAATTAACTTTTCAAAAAGCATAACGTGCATTAGCTGAGATGATGATGCATAGTAATGCTGAATGCCATGAAGCACATGGGGATGGTGGTGATGGTGATGGGATGGTGGGGATGGTGGGGATGGTGGGGATGGTGAAGGGACGGTGGTGATGGTGGTGAGGATGATGGTCATGGTGGTGGGGATGATGACAATGATGATTTATTAACAGAAATTATGGCCCAGAGGTATTTTTCCCAAATAAGCTCAGTGGGCAATTAAAAATCTATTGTTGTTTTTTAGTTGCTAAGCCTGACTCTTTGTGAGCCCATGGACTAGAGCATGTCAGGCACCTCTGTCTTTCACTATCTCCTGCAATTTGCTCAGATTCATGTCCACTGAGTCAGTGATGCTATCTCACCATCTCATCCTCTGCCACCCCCTACTCTTTTTGCCTTCAATCTTTCCCACCATCAGGGTCTTTTCCAATGAGTCGGCTCTTTGCATCAGGGGGCCAAAGTATTGGAGCTCCAACTTCAGCATCAGTCCTTCCAGTGAACATACAGGACTGATTTTCTTTAGGATTGACTGGTTTGCTCTCCTTGCAGTCCAAGGGACTCTCAAGAGTTTTCTCCAGCACCACAATTTGAAAGTATTAGTTCTTCAGTGCTCAGCCTTCTTTATGGTCCAACTCTCACATGACTATGGGAGAAACCACAGCTATAGTGAAATAAATCATACCTTTGTATAAAGTAATAAATTATAAGATAATAAGTTGTAAATAAAAGTCTATTGTAACAGATCATGGTAAATGAATCCCCTGAGTCCCAGCAGAGGAGACAGAGGTGTGGGTTTCCAAGTGTTCCTTCGGTTCAGAAGCAGCTACAGGGGCCTGAATACTGACAGCAAGACCATCTCTGGGAGTGGGTGCTCAGGGCAGGACAGCGGAGGCAAAAGTAAGGCTTGGTTTTCCTTTCAGAGGATTTCATGCATCACGTTGATTGCAAAGACATGCTAATCTGCTTTTTCACACAGGACCCACTTGCAGTTTCTAGGTGCACACCCTCAGCTTGTACATGTACTCTAGACATATATACCTAGCTTCAGGCACACACTTCCCACCTCAAAGACACACACCCACACTTACCACCCTAACAGATAGGACCCCCTCCATAGTCTATAAATATCACCTACATAAGCTCATAGCACACTTTTATAACCTCCATCCACACTCACAGCCCCACACCCCTGTATTCAAATCCCCTTATGTACATCCTTTATAGATACACACCCTGCACACCCATACAGACTGAAACCTCTCCACTTTGTTCACTCTCAAGTTTCCCTCCCCTCATATACATGCCACATACTCAGAGACTCATATAGACACACTGAACACACTCATTTTCCTAGTCACCCACACATCTTGATGGTCGCACAGTGTGTTTGGGGTTGAAAGGGGGACAGGGAATTGTTAGGGAACAAATTAATCTTGTTACATTTATTACACTTATGTTGTTCTCTTCCCCTACTTTATGCTCCCCCACTATTCTTTATAGAATGATTATTTTCTTTTTTTAAAAGTTAATTAATTCATTTTAATTGGGGGCTAATTACTTTACAATATTGTAGTGGTTTTGCCATACATTGACATGAATCAGCCATGGGTGTACATGTTTCCCCCATCCTGAACACCCCTCCCACCTCCCTCCCCATCCCATCCCTCAGGGTCATCCCAGTGCACCAGCCCTGAGTGCCCTGTCTCATGCATCAAACCTGGATTGGTGATCTATTTCACATATGGTAATACACGTGTTTCAATGCTATTCTCTCAAATCATCCCACCCTCACCTTCTCCCACAGAGTCCAAATATCTGTTCTTTATCTCTGCGTCTCTTTCGCTGTCTCTCATATAGGGGCATTGTTACCATCTTTCTAAATTTCATATATATGAATTAATATACTATATTGGTGTTTTTCTTTCTGACTTACTTAACTCTGTATAACAGGCTCCAGTTTCATCCACCTCATTAGAACTGATTCAAATGCATTCTTTTTAATAGCTGAGTAATATCCCATTGTGTATGTGTGCCACAGCTTTCTTGCCCATTCGTCTGCCGATGGACATCTAGGTTTCTTTCATGTCCTGGCTATTGTAAACAGTGCTGTATGAACATTGGGGTACACAATTTTACAATTTGTATGGAAATACAAAAAACCTCGAATAGCCAAAGCAATCTTGAGAAAAGAATGGAACTGGAGGAATCAACTTGCCTCACTTCAGACTATACTACAAAGCTACAGTCATCAAGACAGTATGGTTCTGGCACAAAGACAGAGATATAGATCAATGGAACAAAAAAGAAAGCCCAGAGATAAACCCACGCACCTATGGACACCGTATCTCTAATAAAGGAGGCAAGAATATACAATGGAAAAAAGACAATCTCTTTAACAAGTGGTGCTGGGAAAACTGGTCAACCACTTGTAAAAGAATGAAACTAGAACACTTTCTAAAACCATACACAAAAATAAACTCAAAATGGGTTAAAGATCTATATGTAAGACCAAAAACTATAAAACTCCTAGAGGAGAACATAGGCAAAACACTCTCTGACATAAATCACAGCAGGATTTTCTATGACCATCTCCCAGAGTAATGGAAATAAAAGCAAAAATAAACAAATGGGACCTAACTAAACTTAAAAGGTTTTGCACAATAAAGGGAACTGTAAGCAAGGTGAAAAACAGCCTTCAGAATGGGAGAAAATAATAGCAAATGAAGCAACTGACAAATAATTAATCTAAAAAATATACAAGCAGCTCCCGCAGCTCAATACCAGAAAAAATAAGTGACCCAATCAAAAAATGGGCCAAAGAACTAAACTGACATTTCTCCAAAGAAGACATACAGATGGCTAAGAAACACGTGAAAAGATGCTTAACATCACTCATTATCAGAGAAATGCAAATAAAAACCATAATGAGGTACCATCTCATGCTGGTCAGAATGGCTGCAATCCAAAAGTCTACAAACAATAAATGGTGGAGAGGGTGTGGAGAAAAGGGAACCCTCTTACACTGTTGGTGGGAATGCAAACTAGTACAGCCACCATGGAGAACAGTGTGGAGAGTCCTTAAAAAACTGGAAATAGAACTGCCATACGACCCAGCAATCCCACTGCTGGGCATACACACTAAGGAAATGAAAATTGAAAGAGACACATGTACCTCAATGTTCATCGCAAAATGATTATTTTCAATTGTCATATGCATCATTTGCTTTGCTTAAAATGGAGGCATATTATCCAGATTACCATTTATCTACCCTTTGATGAATTCATATGAAGAAAGTACTTCTTAAAGAAAACTTGATTTGGGAATATTTTTGTGTTTATCAAGCTGTGTTCATTACCATATCATTCATGAATCCTGTAATTTTCAAATCCATTCAGATGAGATTAGTGAAAGTGAAAGTTGTTCAGTTGTATCTGACTCTTTGTGATCCCATGGATTGTACAGTCCATGGAATTCTCCAGGCCAGAATCCTGGAGTGCGTAGCCGTTCCCTTCTCTAGGGTATCTTCCCAACCCCGGGATTGAACCCAGGTCTCGTGCATTGCAGACTTTTTTTTTTTTAATTTTAAATTTTTTTTTTTTTACTTTACAATACTGTATTGGTTTTGCCATACACTGACATGAATCCACCACAGGTGTATATGAGTTCCCAACCCTGAATCCCCCTCCAACCTCCCTCTCCATATCATCTCTCTGGGTCATACCAGTGCACCAGCCCCAAGCATCCTGTATCCTGTATCTAACCTAGACTGGCGATTTGTTTCTTACATGATAGTATACATGTTTCAATGCCATTCTCCCAAATCATCCCACCCTCTCCCTCTCCCACAGAGTCCAAAAGACTGTTCTATACATCTGCGTCTCTTTTGCTGTCTCACATACAGGGTTATCATTACCATCTTTCTAAATTCCATATATATGTGTTAGCATACTCTGTTGGTGTTTTTGTTTCTGGCTTACTTCACTCTGTATAATCGGCTCCAGTTTCATCCATCTCAGTAGAACTGATTCAAATGTATTCTTTTTAATGGCTGAGTAATACTCCATTGTGTATATGTACCACTGCTTTCTTATCCATTCGTCTGCTGATGGACATCTAGGTTGCTTCCATGTCCTGGCTATTATAAACAGTGCTGTGATGAACATTGGGGTACATGTGTCTCTTTTGATTCTGGTTTCCTCGGTGTGTATGCCCAGCAGTGGGATTGCTGGGTCATAAGGCAGTTCTGTTTCCAGTTTTTTAAGGAATCTCCACACTGTTCTCCATAGTGGCTGTACTAGTTTGCCTTCCCACCAACAGCGTAAGAGGGTTCCCTTTTCTCCACACCCTCTCCAGCATTTATTGCTTGCAGACTTTTGGATCGCAGCGATTCTGACTGGTGTGAAATGGTACCTCATTGTGGTCTTGATTTGCATTTCTCTTATAATGAGTGATGTTGAGCATCTTTTCATGTGTTTGATAGCCATCCGTATGTCTTCTTTGGAAAAATGTCTGTTTAGTTCTTTGGCCCATTTTGATTGGGTCATTTATTTTTCTGGAATTGAGCTGCAGGAGTTGCTTGAATATTTTTGAGATTAGTTGTTTGTCAGTTGCCTCATTTGCTATTATTTTCTCCCATTCCAAAGGGTGTTTTTTTCACCTTGCTTATAGCTTCCTTTGTTGTGCAGAAGCTTTTAATTTTAATTAGATCCCATTTGCTTATTTTTGCTTTTATTTCCAGTATTCTTGGAGGTGGATCATAGAGGATCCTGCTGTGATTTATGTTAGAGAGTGTTTTGCCTGTGTTCTTCTCTAAGAGTTTTATAGTTTCTGGTCTTACATTTAGATCTTTAATCCATTTTGAGTTTATTTTTGTGTATGGTGTTAGAAAGTGTTCTAGTTTCATTCTTTTACAAGTGGTTGACCAGTTTTCCCAGCAACACTTGTTAAAGAGATTGTGTTTAATTGCAGACTGATTCTTTACCAGCTGAGCCTTGAGGGAAGCCTTGAGGGGAAGCCTTAAGCCACAAGGGAATTTCTTTGGATATTCAGGGGCAGGATGGAATGACTCTAGCAAGTAGTGTCCTGTAACCTGTCCATCAGCTTTTTCCTTGGAAATTTCCTCTCTTAGATGGAAAGGCAAAGCCAGGCCCCAACATGCTGAAACTAATGGGCCATGGTCAGGAAGAAGTCCATAGCTGCACACGGCTCATGTTCCCTTAGCTGAAGAAACAGTTGGTTCAGACAATGACTATTGTCTCCTGAAATGGCATAAGGGACTTAGGTTTTGCAGTTTCTCTCTAGCAGCTCAGCCAAGTGAGATGACCTGTGAAAATCTTGTGTCTTTCCTTCTGTCATCTATTAGAGTTCTTTGGTTTTTGCACAGACGTGAAATGTTGAGTAGCTTGTCTTCTTATGCCAACCGATCTGAAGGGCTCTAAGAATTGGAAAGAATCTCCTGCTTCATGCAGACTTAGCAACGAAGAGGTTAGGCCTGTACTGACTGATGTGGATGCCCTGGGAACCACTGTGCCTTTCCCACGGTGACTGTGAACTCACAGATTTAGAAGACAGAAAACACTTGGAAATAAAGCCTTTTACTGAAACAGTGAAGCTCTGGTTTATTTCCCTAGGGTATTTTTCAAGGAGGAACATTTTCTCAGAATCGTGTCCTTGCTATTTCACATTAGGAACATCGGGCCAAGCACACTCCCCTTTGTTGACTGCCCCAGGGTTGCCAGACATACAAGGGCAAGGGAGATGGAAGGAGACAGAAGGGTGAGCAGGCTACAAGTGTGACTGTGAAGGCAAAGGGACAAATTTCAAGTGTGTAGCCTTCTGCTTCCCATTGTTTTTTTCTTTCTAATCTTGTACCATTATTTCAGTTTTCCCATTAAATTGGAGAGGTTAATGGAGAAGTGGGCATATCTGGTCAATGATGCCACCTCAACTGTAGTGGAATAAAGCTACTGTAAGGACCTACGTTTGAACCCCATTTACAGTGTTTCTGACACCACTGGGTTTGTGATAAGAATTAAATAAGGTTGGGTAAGATGAAAATGAGTGTGACAGCTCATTGCAAATTGTAAGGAGTCATGTGACTGCTAGTTACTCCAAATTTCTTAATAGCTTTTTAAAGAAAAAAGCTTTTAAGTGAAAATACAGACTTTTTTTCTGGAAGTTTTATAAAATGAACATGATTTTCTTTTATCAAACTTTTTGTTTAAAAATTGAAATATCATTGATATACAATGTTGTGTTAGTTACTGATATATAGCAAAGTGGTTCAGTGATACATATATAAACATTTGCTTTTAAAGTTCTTTTCCGTTAAGATTTATCATACAGTATTGAATGGAGCTTCCTGTGCTATACAATAGGACCTTGTTGTATATCCTTTTTTTTTCTCTTTCTTTTATTTTTTAAATTAGTTTATTTGTATTTTTTACATGTTATTAGTTTTTTATTTTTTTATTTTAAAATCTTTAATTCTTACATGCGTTCCCAAACATGAACCCCCCTCCCACCTCCCTCCCCATAACATCTCTGTGGGTCATCCCCATGCACCAGCCCCAAGCGTGCTGTATCCTGCGTCAGACATAGACTGGTGATTCAATTCTTACATGATAGTATACATGTTAGAATGCCATTCTCCCAAATCATCCCACCCTCTCCCTCTCCCTCTGAGTCCAAAAGTCCGTTATACACATCTGTGTCTTTTTTCCTGTCTTGCATACAGGGTCATCATTGCCATCTTCCTAAATTCCATATATATGTGTTAGTATACTGTATTGGTGTTTTTCTTCCTGGCTTACTTCACTCTGTATAATCAGCTCCAGTTTCATCCATCTCATCAGAGCTGATTCAAATGAATTCTTTTTAACGGCTGAGTAATAATCCATTGTGTATATGTACCACAGCTTTCTTATCCATTCATCTGCTGATGGACATCTAGGTTGTTTCCATGTCCTGGCTATTATAAACAGTGCTGCGATGAACATTGGGGTATATATAATTGGTGTGCGTGTGTGTGTGTGTGTGGTCAGTTGTGTCAGACTCTTTGCAACTCCATGGACTGTAGCCCACCAGGCTCCTCTGTCCATGGGATTTCCCAGGCAAGAATACCAGGGTGTGTTGTTATTTCCTCCTCCAAGGGATTGTCCTGACCCAGAGATCGAACCCACATCTCCTGGATTGGCAGATGGATTCTTTACTGCTGGGCTCTCAGGAAAACCCAGTTAGCTACCTTCTCCTAACTCCCACAACCCCACTGTTAACAAAGGATTTACTGGAAGGACGAGGCACACTTAGGGGCATGTTGTGTGTGAGGAGGGCAGTACAGGGTAAAAAATACCTTCAAACTTAACATCTGATTTGCTATGGAAGCATCACTTGGGCTGTGTCTCTTTGTTGGTCTCTGTCCAGTGCTTTGGCAACCTTTAGTGCCTTTCCTAAAGAAAATATACCTTAACCCTGGGCGTAAGACTGGCCTGACTTGCACAGAATCCCAGCCCCGAGGGCTGCACCTCTCCTTGCTGGCTCTCCTTGGGCAGGACGCGTGTGCTCAAGCTTCCATAGTGGGAAGCCTGCCCCAGCCTCCCACACAACTTTGGATTTCTCCTTACTGACCACTCTCTATCTCTGCTTTGCCTCTATTTTGGAAACCCTTCTCCCTGATCCTAGGGTTAGCTGTAGAATCTTGTGTGTGTGTGTGTGTGTGTGTGTGTGTGTGTGTGTGTGTGTGTGTATGTTTGTGCGCTTAGTCATGTTCGACTCTTTAGGACCCCATGGACTGTAGCCAGCCAGGCTCCTCTGTCCATGGGATTATCCAAGAAAGAATACTGGAGTGGGTTGCCATTTCCTCCTCCAGGGGAATCTTAGAATCTTAGCATTCCACATATATTTTGGGGCATAGAAATCTGCTTCTTCCAAATTCTACATCCATTTAGGCTCTGCTCAAGTGATACCATATTTTTCAGCTCCACATGACTCATCAAGACCAAACTGAAGCATTTTTCTGAGCATCTAGGAAAGCTGCTCTGCCAGCCACACAAAGTAGAAATGTCTGCAGTTAGGTTTTTTCTTTTTATTAAAAGCAATGTCCTATATATATATATATATACATATATATATAATATTTATGCATGTATGCTTGCTAGGTCGCTTCAGTTGTGTCCAACCTTGCGGCCCTCTGGACTGTAGCCCACCAAGCTCCTCTGTCCCTGGGATTCTCCAGGCAAGAATACTGGAGTGGGTTGCCATGCCCTCCTCCAGGGGATCTTCCCAACCCAGGGATCGAACATGCTTCTCCTGTGGCTCCTGCATTGCAGGCAGATTCTTTACCATTGAGCCACAGGGGAAGCTCATAATATCTAGATATTTGCTTCCTCTCCACCACTATTCCATTTTCCCCCTCTTTATAGCATGACTCTCTAAAGACTTATCTCCAGTTTCTCTTTTTCCATTTTCCCTTGAAGCAGTAGGCTCCAACACTCCACTGAAATTACTCTCATGAAGTCACTGGTGACCTACATGTTTCTAAAGCCAATAGTCAGTCCTCAGGCCTCACTGCATTTGAGCTGTTAGAAGCATTTGACACAGATGATCAGTGTCCCCTGATTAAAATATCTCTTTTACTTGACTTCTAGAACACAACACAGCCTGCTCTACATCTCTGGTTACTTCTTGCTAGTTCTTTCTCACCTGCACGACCTCCAAAAGCTCTGGACTTATTCGTTGGACTTCTCACCTACAATTACCATTGTGATCTCAAATACTATATATGGAGTTTTGGCTCCCACACTGTATATCCAGTTCAAACCTCCTTCCTAAACTCCAGAATTCTCCACCTACCTACTTAGCAACTCCGTTTGGATGTCAGTGAAATACATGTGTGCGTGCAGGATTTTAAGCTGATGACAGTGATCTAGTAAGAATAGAAAAATTGGGGCTTCCCTGGTGGCTCAGTGGTAAAGAATCTTTGATGACGATTGGTAAAGAGTCTGATTCCTGATCTAGGCAGAGCCTACATGCCACAGAACAACTAAGCCCACGTGCCATAACAGTTGAGCATGTGCTCTAGAGCCCAGGAGCCACAACTACTGAGGTCGCACAGCAACGAAGACCCAGCACTGCCAAAAATGAATAAAGAAAGAGTTAATTAAAAAAATAGAAAAATTGTTGATGTAGGATAGAAGAGAGAGAATTCCTGGGACAGTTCCCTTGAGGGCCAAAAAAGATTGTGCTCTAAGGTGCAAGAGGGGGTGATGCTTTTTGCTGTGATAAGAAAGGAGCATGGACATGGGAGAAGGCAGAGAAAATACAGAGCCCTGAGACAAGTAGGTGGGTGGATGAGGAGAGTTTGTGGAAGTTCTCTTGATTGCTTTAACTCATTTAAAAAGTAAATTATAGGACTCATTATACTCTCCCCCTTACAATTCATTTGAGAGAAGTTTTATTGTATTACTTTCAAAATGAGACCAGAGGTACTCTTAAAAAATGCACAAAGCAAATAACTTTCATAAGAAATGTATTCGATCAATTTCAAATAAAATGTTTAGTGTTTTGTTTAAAAAAAAACAAAAAAAAATAAAAAAAGTAAAAGCAATGTCCTTTTTGAGTGTTTTTCTACAGTTATATATAAAGTCCATTTTAGAAAAGAAGAAAGCAGAAACTCAGTGAAGTTAAATAAACTTCCCAGTGAATTATAGTAATTACTGCTAAAAGATAGAGCTGGAATTGAAGTTCAGGACTGTGAGCGCGAGTCCCATTCTTTTTCCATTTGTTGCATAGTCTGTAGAAAGACAGCAGCTTTGGGCCAGCTGGTATCCTAGGATTGTGCTTAATAGACTTCATGAGCAATGTGAGTTGCTGATAAAGCCCTGCCCTTGGCAGATGGACACTGGAAACCTTGGGATGGGATTTTTTTTTTTTTAATGTGGACCATTATTAAAGTCTCCATTGAATTTGTTACAATATTGTTTGTTTTATGTCGGGTTTTTTGGCCATGAGGCATGTGGGTTCTTAGCTCCCCCATTAGGGATCAAATCCTCATCCCCACCGCTGGAAGACAAGTCTTAACCACTGGTCAGCCAGGAAAGTCCCCAGGGATGGGCTTCAACAGGGGGAACGGTGAGATCAGATCCTCAGCTGCTTCTGACACTGCTGGTTTCCTGCCTCCTTTCCCTGAATCCGCAACATAAGGAGAGGGCAGAGATACTCAGGGGATCTTGCAAGTCAGCAACAGGCCTTAAATCTCAACCAACTAGTGGCATTCCTGGCTAAGCACGGTCACAGGGATATGCTCCTTTTGATAACTAACTGCCAAGCAATGTCTAAGGAATGTGGAACCCACAAGACATTTGCAAAAAGGAACCTGAGAAAGGAGCAAAATGAAAAGCAAGCAATCTTTCCAGTATTTTCAAGACTCTGATATTTGGCTCTAAGCAGTAAAAGAAGAAAAGAAAAAAAAAAAAGAAAGAAAGAAAGATTGAAGTACTTGGAACCCATAGTGAAAGCTTGTGAGTCAGGATGAAATTTCAGCTGCTTTTATGAAAAGATTTTGTAGAAATCCACAGGGACACTGTTGAGACCATTTTCATTTTGGGTCTCCTCAAAAAGGGCCTCTCATCTCAATCATTCACATGTTAGCTGATCTCTTGAGCCGGGGCAGTGATTTCTTCTCATTGATCTGATACCTAGGGGAGGACAGTCTCAGAAAGATTGAGCAAGAGATGTATAGATCTTTTCAGGGTGACTCAGCAAAGCATCTGACACCTCACCCTTAAACAATGCTTTTCAGTGAAGATCACTGGTAATATAGAGACACGTATGTTTTAGAGAGCCTATCATAATAAGCCTATCATAACAGAATGAAAACCACAATCTCAGAAAACTAACTAATCTGATCACATGAACTGCAGACAGCCTTGTCTAACTCAATGAAACCATGAGCCATGCTGTGTAGGGCCACCCAAAATGGACAGGTCATAGTGGAGAGTTCTGACAAAATGTGGTCCACTGGAGAAGGGGATGGCAAACCATGTCAGTATTCTTGCCTTGAGAACCCCATGAATAGTGTGAAAAGGCAAAAAGATAAACACTGAAGGAGCTCCCCAGGTGAGTAGGTGCCCAATATACTACAGGAGATCAGTGGAGAAATAACTCCAGAAAGAATGAAGGGATGGAGCCAAAGCAAAAACAACACCCAGTTGTGGGTGTGATTGGTGATGGAATAAAAATCCAATGCTGTAAAGAACAATATTGCCTAGGAACCTGGAATGTTAGATCTATGAATCAGGGCAAATTGGAAGTGGCCAAACAGGAGATGAAAGAGTGAACATCAACATTTTAGGAATCACTGAACTAAAATGGACTGGAATGAGTGAATTTAACTCAGATGACCATTATATCTACTGCTGGGGGCAGGAATCCCTTAGAAGAAACAGAGTAGCCATCATAGTCAACAAGAGTCTAAAATGCAGTACTTGAATGCAATCTCAAAAATGAGAGAATGATCTCTGTTAATTTCCAAGGCAAACCATTCAAAATCACGGTAATCCAAGTCTATGCCCCGACCAGTAACGCTGAAGAAGCTGAAGTTGAATGGTTCTATGAAGACCTACAAGACCTTCTAAAATTAACACCCCCAAAAGATATCCTTTTCATTACAGGGAACTAGAATGCAAAAGAAGGAAGTCAAGAGATACCTGGAGTAATAGGCAAATTTGGCCTTGGAGTACGGAATGAATCAGGGCAAAGGCTAATAGACTTTTGCCAAGAGAAAGCAGTGGTCATAGCAAACACCCTCTTTCAACAACAGAAGAAAACATTCTACACATGGACAACACCAGGTGGTCAATACCAAAATCAGATTGATTATATTCTTTGCAGCCAAAGATGGAGAAGTTCTATACTGTCAGTAAAAACAAGACCAGGAGCTGACTATGGCTCGGATCACGAACTCCTTATTGCCAAATTCAGACTTGAATTGAACAAAGTGGGGGGAAAACCATTATACCAATCAGGTATGACCTAAATCAAATCCCTTATGCTTTTACAGTGGAAGTGAGAAATAGATTTAAGGGACCAGATCTGATAGATAGAGTGCCTGATGAACTATGGATGGAGGTTCGAGACATTGTACAGGAGACAGGGATCAAGAGCATCCCCAAGAAAAAGAAATGCAAAAAAGCAAAATGGTTGTCTGAGGAGGCCTTACAAATAGGTGAGAAAAGGAGAGAAGTGAAAGGCAAAGGAGAAAAGTAAAGATATACCCATTTGAATACAAAGTTTCAAAGAATAGCAAGGAGAGATAAGAAAGCCTTCCTTGGTGATTGGTCCAAAGAAACAGAGGAAAACAACGGAATGGGAAAGACTAGAGATCTCTTCAAGAAAATTAGAGATACCAACAGAATATTTCATGCAAAGATGGGCACAATAAAGGACAGAAATGATATGAACCTACCAGAAGCAGAAGATACAAAGAAGAGTTGGCAAGAATACACAGATGAACTATACAAAAAAGATCTTCATGAGCCAGATGACCGTGATGGTGTGATCACTCACCTAGAACCAGACATCCTGGAATGCTAAGTCAAGTGGGTCTTAGGAAGCATCACTATGAACAAAGCCAGTGGAGGTGATGGAATTCCAATTGAACTATTTCAAATATTAAAAGATGATGCTGTGAAAGTGCTATCCTCCATGCGCTAGCAAATTTGGAAAACTCAGCAGTGGCCACAGGACTGGGAAAGGTCGGTTTTCATTCCAATCCCAAAGAAAGACAATCCCAAAGAATGCCCAAACTACCACACAATCGCACGCATCCCACACGCTAGTAAAGTAACGCTCAAAATTCTCCAAGCCAGGCTTCAGCAATATGTGAACCATGAACTTCTAGATGTTCAAGCTGGTTTTAGAAAAGGCAGAGGAACCAGATATCAAATTGCCAACATCTGCTGGATCACTGATAAAGCAAGAGAGTTTCAGAAAAACATCTATTTCTGCTTTATTGACTATGCCAAAGCCTTTGACTGTGTGGATCACAATCAACTGTGAACAATTCTGAAAGAGATGGGAATACCAGAGCACCTGACCTGCCTCTTGAGAAACCTATATGCAGGTCAGGAAGCAACAGTTAGAACTGGACATGGAAAAACAGACTGGTTCCAAATCGGGAAAGGAGTATGTCAAGGCTGTGTATTGTCACCCTGCTTATTTAACTTATATGCAGAGTACATCATGCTGAATGCTGGGCTGGATGAAGCACAAGCTGGAGAAATGTCAATAGCCTCAGATATACAGATGACACCACACTTATGGCAGAAAGTAAAGAAGAACTAAAGAGCGTCTTGATGAATGTGAAAGAGGAGAGTGAAAAAATTGGTTTAAAGCTCAACATTCAAAAAACTAAGATCATGGCATCTGATCCCATCACTTCATGGCAAATAGATGGGGAAAAAGTGGAAGCAGTGACCGACTTTAGTGTTTGGGCTCCAAAATCACTGCAGATGGTGACTGCAGCCATGAAATTCAAAGATGCTTGTTCCTTGGAAGAAAAGTTATGACCAACCTAGACAGCATATTAAAAGAGCAGAGACATTACTTTGCGAACAAAGGTCCGTCTAGTCGAGGCTATGGTTTTTCCAGTAGTCATGTATGGATGTAAGAGCTGAACTATAAAGAAAGCTGAGTGCTGAAGAATTGATGCTTTTGAACTGTTGGAGAAGAGCCTTGAGAGTTCCTTGGAGTGCAAGGAGATCCAACCAGTCCATCCTAAAGGAAATCAATCCTGAATATTCATTGGAAGGACTGATGCTAAAGCTGAAACTCGAATACTTTGGCCACCTAATGCGAAGAACTGACTCATTTGAAAAGACCCTGATGCTGGGAAAGATTGAAAGAGGGAGGAGAAGGGGATGACAGAGGATGAGATGGTTGGATGGCATCACCGACTCGATGGACATGAGTTTGTATAAGCTCTGGGATTGGTGATGGACAGGGAAGTCAGGGGTGCTGCTGTCCATGGGGTCACAATGATTCGGACATGACTGAGCGACTGAACTGAACTGATCATAATGAGAATGCTCTTTTTTGCTTTATGTATTTACATATTTAGTTTATATTTTCTTTCATAAAACTTACCTATTTTGTAATATTAAGAAGTGTCTGTTAGCACTAAGTGTTTTCATTTAGGTGATCCATTAAAAGTTGTAATTATCCATAATGGAAAAAAAAGGGTTGGGTGGTGAAATCAGAAAGCTGTGAGTTTGGAGAATTTCCTGGTGGTCCAGTCATTAAGAATCTGCCTTTCAATACAGTGGCTGTGGGTTTGATCCCTGGTAGGGGAACTAAGAGCTCAGATGCTGCAGAGCAACTAAGCTCCAGCTACTGAACTTGTGCCCCACACTGCGGAGCCTGTGCACCTCAGCCAAGACCCAGTTCAGCCAAATAAATAAATTTTAAAAATTTAAAATCAAATAAAAGAAAGTCATGGTTTTGGGACATCATGTGACTACTCTGTTACTTCAGTAACTTAAACCTTTTATTCTCGATTATGAGATGAGAGTTATAATATGTATCTAATGGGATTGTTTTTAGGATTAAAATAGCTTATATAAAGGTTCTTGAGTACTTCCTGGCTTGGAGTAAGTGCTGAGATGGCCATTCTCTTTCCTCTTTACTACCTTGAGGTTCTAATAATAACTATCATTACCAATTTATTTTTTAACACAACATTTTGAAAACATCAGAGGCAACCAGATAAGTTTTGATGAAATTTATCACTTCATTTATTTATTCAATAAATATTTAGTAATTCCAGACATGATAAATGGAGTGAGCCAAAGTAAAACCAAATTATTTGTGATAGTGATATCTCTAGTTCTGTGATTTAAGTGCCCTTGACTTTAAGAAAAAAAACTTCAGCATTTTCTGAACATCCAGGACTATCTTTGAGAGTCAATTGATTCAAATATATGGAAGGAAAAAAAGCTAACAAATGATTCAGTTGTCAATTGACTAATATATTTTATTTCTAACTTCAGTGAATATATATCTGTCTATGATGCCAGGTGCTTGTCTGGTTAGGAAAGGTTGAAATTCCATTGGTAAGAGTTGGAGTGAACAGAGGCCCTGGTTATTTCACTTAGGTTTGATTTATATCTATTGACAATGTAATTATTAATAAAACTTTTCTCTACTTTTAAGAGTGTTCCAGGAGATGATAAAAGTATTTGGATGATCTATTACATGGTGTTCTCCCAAGAACAGTGGTTTAACAGTGGTTTCGTGGCTCCTTTTGAAAGGTTCTAGAAATGGTCTCCTTGACCGTTTCCTGCTCAAGGTCTGGGATTCCCTGGCACAGACCTCTGGGACAGTGGGGCCAAACTGCCCAAGGAGTTGCTGTGATGAATGGGAACTCACGCCGTGGCTGAAGCCAGCAGGGGCAGAGATTGAATGTCCAGTTTTGTAGGATGCACCAATGTTAACGGTTCCATCGCTAACCAGAGATCAGCCTTGTGAAAAATGACTTCCCATTTCCAAGCTATAAGGAGAGTGAAATGGTGCAAAGATGGATGAGACTCTGCCTTGAGTAATCCTTGATGAAGCTGGTTTGAGAAATAAAACCATTTGTCTCTTCCATGCGACTGGCTTTTGTTATATAAAATAGCTATGTAATCATTTTAAACCAGAACAGACTAAAGGGGCTAAGGGACAGAAGCTTCTGAGTCTTAGGTTTCCGTCATCCACAGCTGCTCATCAATAACAAAGAAGCAAATGTTCCAAGAAGCACTTTCTCATGACAATACTGGGCATTCAGGCATAACCTGAAAAAAATCCTTCTGTGGATTTGTGAGCACTTGTGTGCTCAATTTGGCTTAGTGATTTGCCTTAATCAAAAAAATCAGGAGGCCAGTCTTCGCCAGAAGCATGTTATTACTCTGGATAAGTTAACCTTGGAGCCTACCTCATTTCCAACCATTTAATTGTTTACCATTCAGATCTTTGGTGGTCTTAATACCTGGCATCCATCCCACCTTCTGTTGAATTTTGCCATGTTGACAATTCAATTAATGTAAACAACAGAGGGTTTGGAGGAGAAACTGGCCTATTGGACGAAACTCTGGGTAGGGAGTTTGGTGACATTATTTTCTAGTTTGCTGTTGTTGTTGTTGCTTAGTTGCGCCTGATTCTTTTCAACCCCATGGACTGCAGCATGCCAGACTCCTCTGTCTTCCACTGTCTCCCGGAGTTTGCACAAATTCACATCCATTGAGCTGATGATGCTGTCTAACCATCTCATCCTCTGCTACCCCCTGTTCCTTTTGTCTTCAATCTTTCCCAGTGAGTCGGCTCTTCACATCAACTGGCCAAAGTATTGGAGCTCCAGCTTCAGCATCAGTACTTCTAGTGAATATTCAGAGTTGATTTCCTTTAGGATTGACTGGTTTGATCTCTTAGATATCCAAGGGACTCTCAAGACTCTTCTCCAACACCAAAGTTTGAAAGCCTCAATTCTTTTGTGCTTAACCTTTATGGTCCAACTCTCATATTCATACATGGCTACTGGAAAAACCAGAATTTTGATTGCATGGGCCTTTGTCCTCAAATTGATGTCTCTGTAATTAAGCATTATTTTACTGTAGCCTTGGGAAAGTCACCTGTTTCGTTATGCACCTCGCCCACCATCACCTGTAAACAGGGCTTATCTGAATGCTGTGGTCCACAACACCAGCAGTTCCTTGTACATACCCTGAACCTCCCCAGGCACCTGCGTGTACTCCTGAACTCTCTTCCCTGCCATTCTTCACACAAAAATTAACAATATTTTGAGATGCAGCACAAACCCACCGTCTTTGCCATAGGCCAATTACTAGTCTTCCCAGGTTCTTTGAAGGAAATGTTGCCTGTCTCCTCTGAGCTCATTAGCATGCTACCTGTACTTTTTCAGTGAAAATCCATGTCCTCACTTGCTGTTTCATTCTTGAGAGAATGTTAGATGTCCTTGTGTGCTGCTCTGCTTGTAGTATCATTTACCTGGTCGCCAGAGGCAGGAAAAAAATGAAAACAAGAAGCAAGAAATCTTCAACTGTCTTCCCCAATCCTCAATCTCAGTGCAGTCAGGACAGTGGTTCCTAATTCCTTGACCCTTCTGCACCTCTCCAACCTTCTGCTATTGGCAGGTTTGTTCAGGCCCTTCTAATTTTTCATGGTAGTTCAGTTTTCTTCCCCAAGCCTCCTGAGACCAATTGTCTACAACACACCTGCACTGATTTTTTTTAATGCAGACCATTTTCAAGAAGGCCTTTATTGAATTTGGTACAATATTGCATCTCTTTCATGTCTCAGTTTCCTGGCCATGAGGCATGTGGGCTCCTAGCTCCCCAAACAAGCACTGAACCCACACTCCCTGCACCAGAAGACAAAGTCTTAACCACTGCGTACGTTGAGGTCCCTGCACTGAGCTTTCTTAAAGACCTTCTTAAATTTGATCAGCTTGCTTATGCTTCACAGCTAACAAAGATGCTTGATTGCCTGAAGTCAGGGTCAATTTCACGAGTGTGGGACAGTACTACTGACCCACATGCTTGGTTTGATGCTCTGGGGTCACCACTGTGAACTTCTTAATCATTTTAAAACAAGAGTCCTGACATTTCATTTCATACTGGGCTCAAAAACTTATGTAGCCGGTCCCATCTTTTATAGAATCCAAGCCCAGGAAACAGCCATCCTGGCCCACACGACTGGTAATTCCATCTGCTTACAGCCTGGTCAGAGTTCTCTGACCTCAACCCTGAGCTATTCCTGCTTCTGCTCATCCATCCTTCCCCAAGCATGCCATCTGGTCTAGTTGTCACTTATGCAACAGCCATCCATCTCACGTCTAGTTCTTGCCAGAGATTGTAGCTGGGTACTGAAAATACACAGATGAGGGGAGAGACTGGGTCTCATGGAAAAGACCAACTATATAGAGATAATGAAGATACCCTTTGGAAAGTGCATGAAAAGAGAAACAAATATCTGATAAGCCAGTTACACACACACATAGATACATATATGTGGGACTCCATTTGTTTAGTTTTTCCAAAATAATATTGTATTTTATTATAAAATTATTGTAAATTATCCTGAAATGATACCAACTTTTGATAATTTTTCTCTATATTTATGCAAAGATTTTCTTATCTTTTATCAGAAATGCCACATTATACATTGTTCTGTGTTTTTTTTAAATTCCTCTCTGCTTCTCACTTTTTTCCCTCAGTAACTCCTTGCATAAATCTCTCTTAAATCAATGACTAAAACAAAGTTTAGACTATTTTAAAAAATCCCCTCTTAATCGTTTCTTTGTCTCTATCATTAGAACAGCTAGCTTAAGGTTTATATTTCATCCCACTGCTTTGGAAAGGAACTTTGAGTAGTAGCTGTTTTCCAGTTTGGGCTATTGGCTTATAAAATTAGATATTCAATTCCACCCTTGTATTCATTCTTTCAATTAGGCAAGCTAGCATACTATTTGGAAGTTGTGTTGTAAATGCTGGCTTTCCCTTCCAATTTTCTTCTTGAAACACCTGTTTAGGGAGGAAGCACGTAAGTCATAAAATAATTTCATAAATAATGTTCTGATGAAAACTCTGCCTGCTCAGCCTGACTTTAGGGCCACGTTATAAATATTCTGTGTAATTAATTTCACTTGCCTTTGGTTTCTTTTCTCCTGTCACTTTCCTCTTCCCAGATCCTTCTTAACTCTTCTTTTCTTCCTCCGTATCTATACTGACTCCGTGGATCCCCATGTGCGTTCTCCAAGATTTACCTGCCCAAGTACCCCCTGCCCTTGCCTTTCTTCTTCAGCCAGGGGAAAATTAGCAAAGTGAGCCTGACTTTTTCCATTAGTTGTGCAAGGGACGGTAGTTTTCATTGCATTCAAATTTTAGGAGTTAGAAGTCTTTATTTTTCCTAGTCTGAATTATCTTAGGTAAAATCTGATTTTGAAGGGAACCTGGGGGTGGAGCAGGGAGCAAGAAAAATCAGAGGGCAGATTTCACATGGGCTTGAAAGCATAAAGTGGAGGTGGGGAAGCCTGGAGACTTTTTTTTGGCTGCTCTGGGTCTTCACTGCTGCACATGAGCTTTCTCCAGCTGCGGCGAGTGGGGGCTACTCTCTGGTTACAGCACGCAGGTTTCTCATCGAGTGGCTTCTCTTCTTGAAGAGCCTGGGCCCTAGGGCACAGGCCCAGTAGTTGTGGCAGGTCGGCCTCATTGTCACATGGCATGTGGACGTTTCCCATCCCAGGGACTGAACCCATGTTCCTTGCATTGGTAGGCAGATTCTTAGCCACTGGACCACAGGGAACTCCCTCCTGGAGACATCTTGAAATCTTATCCCGCTGCTGCTCCCACCTCTTCCTTCTGTACACTTGTCACCCTGACCCCTCCAATCTGTGCCATCCCACAGACACAAGTGTTCTAGTGGGAAATCTTTCTTCCACATATTTCTTCAGGCCTCCTGCTAGACTTCACCAAAGTAGCTATCTGGGATGTTCTAGACAAGTCAGACCTCACACTGAACCCTCGCCAAGCACACACCTGTGTGCTCCACTGGATGGACTGGCCTGATGCAGGAAGAGGAGGTTTGAAGGCTCCCAGATTGGCTCATATGTCTCCCTGGCACACAGTGAAACCCTACTGCAGTTGAGCAGGGTTTACTCATCCCGGCTCATCCCCGATTCACCCTTGCACTTGGCCCTGCCTTCCTCCGGGTGCAAGGAGGCCATCACCAGTCCAAGTATATTGGTGTGGTCCCCTGAGTCACCAGGAAGCCGCAAATCCTCCCTGGGCAAGTTCCTTGAACTGAGCGGATATCCTGAACATGCTATAACCTGAAAAGAGCATGTTTATCTTGCAACATAAAAACCCTCTGTTGGCCATTGAGCGCTTGTTAATCCAGGACTCTCTTTAAGCCTGACTCAGTAGGTGGTAAATAAAGAAATGAATTTACCCTCTCTTTTCCAGTAATCCATGCTGACTGCAGATGTCTTAACTGGAGGTTGGCTTTTGCTCTTCCAAAGGGTATATTTCCAATGGTATGTTGACTTGTGTTTGTCAAAGAAACCCTTGCCTTGGATGACACAGGAGGTCACAGCCCAGCCAACGCAGTTCTCTGTTTAGAGGAGCTGTATCTGAAAACATTGGCTTAGAAAGTTTCCATTTTGAAAAGTGATGTCAGCAGGACAGTCTCAGCACATACCTGCAGACCTAGGAGGTGAACATTAAACTCTCAAATATGCTTCTTTGGGGCTTCCCAGGTGGCACTAGTGATAAAGAACCTGCCTTCCAATGCAGGAGAAATAAGAGACATGGGTTTGATTCTGGGGTTGGGAAGATCCCTTGGAGAAGGGAATGGCAACGTGCTCCAGTATGCTTGCTTGGATTATCTCATGGGCAAAGGAACCTGGTGGGCTACAGCCCATGGGGTTGCAAAGAGTCAGACACATCTGAGCGACTGAGCATGCATGCATGCCTCTTCAGCCAATGAAATGTGGTCTCCAGCCTGCCTGAGTGAGAAAAGTCTTTCTGATCCTACTTAACTCAATGCAAATATTTCAACAGCCTTTCAAGTATCTGTTTACATGTTCCTCTCTTGCGGGTTCAATCTGAGAATCTTATGTCATTAGGACACCTCAGCTGAATTGTCTGTAGGAAATCTGGCTCTTTTATGGCTGGTCTAAGTTATCCAAGAGATGTTTAATTTATTTAGTCAGAGGAAAAAAAAAACAACCCAATTTCAGGAGATGAAGCACTTATGTTTGGTTTTTAGTACTGTTGTGGAATAAAATAATTGCTTAAATAAGTGATAAGGATATACTGTATAGCACAGGGAAATATCACCATTATTTTGTAATAACTTTAAATAAAAGAGATTCTATTAAAAAAAGGTGACTCATGATGTTGTACACTTGAAACCAATATAATATTGTAAATTAACTTGTTGTTTTTCTGCTGCTAAGTTGTGTTTGACTCTTTGAGACCCTATGAGCTTCCGCACTCTAGGTTTCCCCGTCCTTCACTATCTCTTGGAATTTATTCAGACTCTTGTCTGTTGAGCTGGTGATGCCATCCAACCATCTCATCTGTCTTCCCCTTCTGCTCTTGCTCTCCATCTTTCCCAACATCAGGGTCTACTATACTTCAGTAAAAGATAAAATAATGCAATTGACATATGCCTTTAGTTTTATTCCACTGAATTTCTGGACCCTTTCAAACTGCTAAAATTCCTTGAATGATGCCCTGAAACAAACCTATATGTCTCTGGGATTTTGTTGGGAACTCCTGTACATCTGTGGTGGATTCATGTCAATGTATGGCAAAACCAATACAGTATTATAAAGTAAAATAAAAAAAATTGAAAAAAAAAAGAGTAGCATTTTGTCTTAGAAGAAAAATAATGGATTGATATAAATGTTTTGCAAACAATTGGTTATCTATCTGAAAAAATTACCCATACCACAGGCAAAAATAATCTAGATTGATTTCATGGTATACCTTTGAAAAATAAGTAAGCAAACAACAATAGCAATTCTAGAAACTAATATTCTTTTAGAAGGAATGTTTTTGCTTTAAAAATTCTAGAAGGAATATTTTTGCTTTAAGTACTTTAAGTGCTAAGAAAGGCCTTCTTAAGTAAAAATATAAAAACCAAATTTCATAAAGAAAAGACAGAAAGATCTTACCACACAGAAACTCAAAACTTTTAGATGACAAAAACATCATAAATAAAAGACAGGCAAATTACTGTTTTTTTTTTACTAGCAACAAAAAGCATAAACAAATATTAATACTCAGAATAAAGAATTCTTATAGATTACTAAGAAAAAGACAAATAGCTGAATAAAAAATGTGAACACCATGGGCAGACAATTCACAGTTGATGGACTACAAAGTGCCAATAAATGGCTGAAAAAATGTTCAACCTTGATAATAAACAAATGGAACTTAGCATAAAAGCTCACTTTATTTGCACAATATTTTAAAACGATATATAGCACTGGGAAGGATGGGTGTTCTTGTGCTGCGGTGGGAATCTGAATTGGTATAACCTATTTGGATGGAAAGTCAGCTTTATCTATTAAAATTCTAAATGTATTTGCCCTTTTCCCCAGTGATTCTCTGCTAGTAATTTATCCTACAGAAATACTTGCATGTATGAACAGATATATGTATAAGGTTATTCACTGAGGTGGAAAATTTGTACCAAGAAAAATGTTATGAGTAGGACGACGGTGTAATAAATTAAGGCGCATATAGAAATGACAGAAAGAGGTTTTCTGGCTCTTTTCACTTCAGACTCTCTCTCATTTCTTTCTACCTTTTGCTTCCTCTCTTAATCCCTGGGATACTCATGAAAAAGTATGACTTTATTCTAATATAGCATTGTGTATATAATATCAACAATTTAAAAATATAATCGAATTTAATTTTAATTTATGCATGTAAAGGCTTTAAGCTGGGAACCAGGCTAAGGGAATGGCCATCACTAGTAAAAGCCAACGGAGAAGGCAATGGCGCCCCACTCCAGTGCTCTTGCCTGGAAAATCCCATGGACGGAGGGGCCTGGTGGGCTGCAGTCCATGGGGTTACTAGGAGTCGGACATGACTGAGCAACTTCACTTTCACTTTTCACTTTCATGCATTGGAGAAGGAAATGGCAACCCACTCCAGTGTTCTTGCCTGGAGAATCCCAGGCTGCCATATATGGGGTCGCACAGAGTCGGACACGACTGAAGCGACTTGGCAGCAGCAGCAGCAGCAGCAGCAGCAGCAGCAGCAGCAGTAAAAGCCAAGGCAGGGTAATTATACAGGTGCAGTGATTGAGTTCCCCAAGAATAATATATATATATATTATAATATATAGAATAATATAGAATATATGTAATATATAATAACAATATATTTTCCATCCCAAGAGTCCAACTTAAGAAGAGGGAACTGAGAAAATCTGTAACCAATCAAGTTACAACCTTGAATTTGACTTAGTCATTAGAACTAATTGTTAAGGATGAAAAGAGATTGTTTTAAATTGGAAAGGGGCTGAGTTAACATTAATTGTCAAGTAAGGAGACTTTTATTTTGGTTTGGGTTTGGTCCTTTGCAAAACTTGGGGTCTAGGGCTAACTGAGCTTAGTTTTAGAAAAATAAAGTTATATTTCGGCATGGTCAGCGTTTCCTTTGCCCGGGCTGATGGCGATGCTAGGAAGAAATCTATGTCACGACCACTTCGGTCGTTCCAGACGGTACACAGGCCCACCATGACGCTGAGCCTCCTCACATTCTCAGCCCAGGGTTCCTCCGCGCGGAGGCTGCTGGTCACAGCAGACAGGATCAGCGGGATCGCAGCGAGGTGATTCGCTGCACACCTGTGGCCGTGAAACTAGAGCGGGAAAGAGCAGGTCTCCTCTCGGCCACGTGTGCACGTGTGAAGGCGCTCAGTTTTGCCTGACTGCAACGCCATGGACGGTAGCCCGCCAGGCTCCTCTGTCCAGGGGAGTTCCCAGGCAAGAATACTGGAGTGGATTGCCATTTCTTTCTCCAGGGGATTTTCCATACCCAGGGATCGAACCAGCGTCTGCTGAGTCTCCTGCATTGGCAGAAGAATTCTTTACTACTCGCACCACCTGAGAAGCCCGGGCCACGTGTAAGCTCAAGTTAAGAATTTTATATTATTGAAAATAAAATTCTATAAAAAACATAAGTTTTTTTTTTACTTTTGTGACCTCATCCTTCGACATGATTTTCAAACTCCTCTGATGTAGGATCGGCCAGATAACAAAAGGCTCTGCTATTCAGGGCCGGTTCTCTTATTCTCATGCAGGTCTCTCTTTTGTATTATTTTGTCAGAAGGTGAAGGTAATGATGTCTGAGGCACAGAGAAACCTTAAGGCCTCCTGATCAAAGTACCAGTGTGTTGCAGGCGCCCCAGCTTTGCCAGGAGTTGCAATTCTGCAAATCATGTCATACTTCTGAGCTATGTCTGTTTCTCTGCCCTGCACATCTGCCTACATTTTATTCCTATTAATATACCTTGACATATATCTTCCCTGCTTTCCATCAGATGCCCCTTTCTGAACAATCCTGCCAACTCACTACTGTCTTTTTACATTGTTACTAAAATTCTTTACTCTCTCACGGTCAGGACAATGGAGAGAACAGTTTAGTTGATCGAGGGTAGCAACAAGGAATAAAGCTCTTGGAAGCAGTGGGATTTGCCCCCTCTGACAGGCTTGTTCTTCCCATGATCCTCTCCTTTCCTTCCTCGAGCTTATAGAAACAGCTGGCATGGGGTGATCTAAAGTCAGAACTGAAATAAAGCAAATGGAGAGATGACATTTTACAGTCAAGGTGCTTTATGGGATCATGCGACTGTAAGAATCAATCCTGGGAAGGACTCCCAAATTTACCTGGCCCAGTTCTCACCTTTTCATTTGAATAAATTAAATGATTTAAGTGACCTCCTCAATATCACCCACCTAGATTTGAAACTCAAGTGAAATTCAGTGAACTCACTTCCAGAAAGTTCTAATAAGATATGTGTAGCCATCTCTGCGATCAACAATAAAATGTGCCTCTGAACTGGAATTTGAAATGAAGGTAGGGCACTGGGCTTCTTTGCATACTATTCTCTTTATGCCAAGTAATAAAATTAACCTATGCAAAATAATAGTGTTGCTTTAATTTTATAAGCTGATTGATGGTTATCCAACCAAGCATTTTGGTGTAAATACTCACTTAACATTCATGACAACTTTGTGAAGTCTGAATTATTATTCTGATTTTGCAGTTTAATTACTATAGATGCACAGAGGTTAACTGCCTTTCACATTAACATTGCCTGCTAGTTGTTAAAACAAGGGCTCTAATATGAGTTATGTCACTCTGAGAATAGCTCCAGTCAGAGCCCAAACAGTAAAGACACTTCTAATTCGTACCAAAGATACACTACCTAATGTTTCCAGAGGAATCAAATTGGTGATCCCTTTTCCTGCTCTGGTGAGCCTCATTTCAGAGTCCACCAGCCCTCGTTATGAATGTGATCCCAGTTATTAAGGAGACCTGAGAGAATCATGATACATCATGCTTTATTTAACATTTATATCTTCAAATGTCAAAAATGGCAATAGAAGCTGAAAATGAAGCCATACTATATTTGTATAATTTTTCAAAAATAGAAGAATCCCTCTAACTGGCATTTTTTTTTTTTAATAGCGCGTGAATGTGTGGTAAGTTGCTTCAGTCATGTCCAACCCTTTGGAACCCTATGGACTGTTGCCCAGCAGGCTCCTCTGTCCAGGGGATTCTCCAGGCAAGAATACTGGAGTGAGTTGCCATTTCCTTTCTCCATGGAATCTTCTTGATCCAGGGATCAAACCTGCGTCTCTTATGTCTACCTGCACTGGCAGGCGGGTTCTTCACCACTAGCTCCACCTGGGAAGACTTTTCTTTATGTAATTACATTTAAATCAAGATTGTCATTTCGTCAATTACAGAACTGATCATGCTCAGAGTAAGGGAAAATGTAAATAAAAAAATTATTTTCTATCTAATTATAAGCAATTGACCAGATTTCAGGGAGGGTGGTATTGATGGCTCCTTACCTAGCAGCCAGCAGTAACTAATTGTCTCCTTTTTTTCCTCTTGGGATATGTCTATAACCTATCTTCTCGTGCTGGAATGATTCAGTTTCACACATATTTTTGCCCATGATGCGTCCATGGGCAATTGATAATGACAACCGTTTATAGCATTTCATTTTTTTTCAAGTTTCAATTTCTCTGCTTAGATAACTTTTTCCATTGGTGCCCTTAAGTTGTTAATAATAGCTATTTTAAATTATCTGATAATTCCAGTATCTGTTATATATGTATCTTGTTCTGATGCTTGCTTTGTCTCTTCAGATTGTCTCTTTTCTTTCTCTGGCATGTCTTTTTTTTTTTTTTTCTTATATCAGGTAGTAAAAAAGAGGTATATAAGCCTTTGGCATAAGAGTTTGTATTAATCTACTATAATCTAATTTATATTAATATTAATCTAACTAGGAGTTGGGTTGAGTTTCATGTTGGTCCTTGGTTTAGGTACCATACATTCAAATTTCTCTAGTGTTTTTGCTTGGTTAGCCCCTTGATTTTGGGTTTTTCTATATATGCTTGTTTAAGAAGAGTCTTCCTTGCAGTTCTTATAGATGTAATACAGTTATTACATGGAGACCCTGTCTGTATGGTGGTTAACTGAGAGGGAACTATAACAATAGAATACAGTAGTTGTGACTTCTCAACTATCAAACTACATACCCTCTCCCTCGTGTCTGACTCTTCGCGACCCTGTGGACTGTAGCCCACCAGGCTCCTCTGTCCCTGGGATTCTCCAGGCACGAATACTGGAGTGGGCTGCCAGCCCTCCTCCAGGGCATCTTCCCCACCCAGAGATCGAACTTGTGTCTCTTGCTTGGCAGATGGATTCTTTACCACTGAACCACCTGTGAAGCCCTTCTTATAGCATAGATAAATATTAATTTGAGATGGATCATAGACTAAAAGATTAAAATTGAGTGCTACAAAGTTTCTGGGAGAAAACATAGTACCATATCTTTACCACCTCCTCGTGAGCAAAATCTGAGAAACCAAAGAAAGTGAAAGTGAAGTCACTCAGTCGTGTCCAACTCTTTGCTACCCCGTGGGCTGTAGCCCACCAGGCTCTTCTGTCCATGGGATTTTCCAGGCAATAGTACTGGAGTAGGTTGCCATTTCCTTCTCCAGGAGATCTTCCCGACCCAGAGATTGAACCCGGGTCTCCCTCGTTGTAGGCAGACGCTTTACCGTCTGAGCCACCAGGGAAGTCCAAAACCAAAAGCACCAACAATAATCATTTTTATCGACAAATTGGACTTTATCAACATTAAAACCTTTTGCTTATCAAAAGACATCCCCAAAAAGTGAACTGGCCAGCCACAGTTTAGAAGAGCTTATTCATAGTGCATAATTGACAAAGGGTTTGTATCTTATTTGCAAATAAACTTACAACTCAATAATAAATGTAAATAACCTAATTTATTTATTTTTTCAGTATTTCTCAGTTTTTAAATTTTTTAAATTTAAATTTGTTTATTTTAATTGGAGGCTAATTACTTTAAAATATTGCATTGGTTTTGCCATACATTAACATGAATCTGCCACGGGTATACATGTGTTCCCCATCCTGAAGCCCCCTCCCACCTCCCTCACCATACCATCCCTCTGGGTCATCCCAGTGCATCAGCCCCAAGCATCCTGTATCCTGCATCAAACCTGGACTGGCAATTCATTTCTTATATGATATTATACATGTTTCAATGCCATTCTCCCAAATCATCCCACCCTTGCCCTCTCCTGCAGAGTTCAAAAGTCTGTGTTCATGAGTTCTGTGTCTCTTTTGCTGTCTCGCATACAGGGTTATCATTACCAGCTTTCTAAATTCCACATATATGTGTTAGTATACTGTATTGGTGTTTTTCTTTCTGGCTTACTTCACTCTGTATAATAGGCTCCAGTTTCACCCACCTCATTAGAATTGATTCAAATGTATTCTTTTTAATGGCTGAGTAATACTCCACTCTGTATATGTACCACAGCTTTCTTATCCATTCATCTATTGATGGACATCTAGGTTGCTTCCACGTCCTGCCTATTATAATAACCTAATTTAAAATGGACAAAAGGCTTGAAAGGAGGACATGATGAAAGACTGAAAAGCCTGTGAAAAAGTGCTTAACGTCTATAGTAATCATGGAGATGCAAATTAAACCACAATAACATACTCTTTTAGAACCACTAGAATGACTAATGACTCAAATATGAACTATTGATGAGGTTTTAGAGATAACTTTCACATAGTGCTGGAGAGCATAAAAACTTGTACTATTACTTGATCTCATGTTACTATTATTGATCTCATATTAATATAATTTTATGGGAAATATAGTTTCCCACAAAGTTAAAACTTATGAGCAAATAATTCCATCACTAGGTACTTACCTAAGGGAACTAAAACATATGTAATTTCCAAAGACTATGTCCTAGAGTAATTATAGAAGTTTTATTCATGATATTCTTACATGGGAAAAAAATCAAATCATTTCCAACAGTATAATGGATAAATAATTGTCACATATTCGACTGCTTAGCACTTTAACAAGTTAGTGATACAACAACATGGATGAACCTGAAACTATAACGCTGAATGAGAGAAGAAAGATACAAAAGAATGTATACTGTATGATTCCATTTATAAATACTAGAAATACCAATAGTAGTCGGTTGTCATAGAAATCAGAGCAGAAATTGCTTATGGGAGTTTGAGACAAGCACAACGAAACTTTCTGGGATGAAAGAAATATCCTATATCTTAATATGTCTGCGGGTTACTGTGGTATATGTACTTTTCAAGCTACACACTTCTGGTCTGTACATTTCATAGCAGGTAAGTTCTATCTCCATTAAAATAGAAAAATGAAAAGCAAAAGGAAGGTAGATGAGATTACAGACATTTGTAAACTCACATGAATTCTTGTAGCTGAATTTGATTTCTGATTTTTTTTGCCATTGAATCTTCTTGTTAAAAAATAAAAGAAAAGCTGTGGATCAACATACTGAAAGGATTTATCATATATGGGAAATTGGCCAAGAATGATCAATTCTAGGACATAACCTAATAAAAAATGTTACTGTTTTGAGACACAATAAAATCATTTCTATGGCCTCCCAGATGGCACTAGTGGTAAAGAGCCCATCTGCCAGTAAAGGAGGCATAAGATACGTGGGGAAGGTCCCCTGGAGGAGGCCATGCAACCCACTCCAGTATTCTTGCCTAGAGAATCCCATGCACGGAGGAGCCTGGCGGGCCACAGTCCATGGGTCGCACAGAGTCGGACACGAGCGAAGTGACTGAGCACCAAAATAAAAACTACTTCTTATGAAGGAAAAAGAAAAATATTGGCATCAGGTAATATTTTGTATTAACATTTGACTTGAACAAACAGAAAGATGTCATACAGATGACACTTCTCCCTATGTTAATATGCAAATTTAATATAAAATTAATAAAAATGCCAAGATGTCTTTTTCATTATTGTTGTTGGTAAAGATGATAACAAAGTTCACAGGGGAAAATAATTAAAGAATAAAAGCCAGAAAAAAAACTAAGAGAGTGGCCTAATGATGGGGAGATGTTAACTTCATAAAATATTATCACTTAGTAAAAAGTTTCTTTAATTATGTTGTGTGGGTTTGACATCAAAATGGATAGACGAATAAGATGCTATAGAAAGTCCAGAAATAGTCCAAGTACATATGAAAAGTTGGCATTTGGTAAATGCGGCACCTCAGGTCTCTGGAGAGCATTGATTTTCAATAAATGGCATTGGGGCAACCTAGAAGCTAAGGAAAAAGATAAAATTTGACCCCAAACCCCAAGTGAACCTAAGAACTGCATACAAACTATTATAATTGAGATGTGAGGAGAGCCTTTTTAAACAGATTTCAAAATTCAAAAGCAATAAAGTAATCATTGATAAATCTGGTTACATAAAATATTTGAATGGCACCAAAATCATAAACAAAATGTTTCCCTGATCTATAAATTTTTTTAATTAAAATGAATTATGGGATGCTGGTAATACTCTACTTCTAGATCTAGATACGGAGAAGGCGATGGCAGCCCACTCCAGTACTCTCGCCTGGAAAATCCCATGGACAGAGGAGCCTTGTAGGCTGCAGTCCATGGGGTCGCGAAGAGTCGGACACGACTGGGCGACTTCACTTTCACTTTTCATTTTCATGCGTTGGAGAAGGAAATGGCAACCCACTCCGGTGTGCTTGCCTGGAGAATCCCAGGGATGGGGGAGCCTGGTGGGCTGCCTTCTTTGGAGTCGCACAGAGTCGGACACGACTGAAGCGACTCAGCAGCAGCAGCAGATCTAGATAACGCTGTGTGTGCGTTCAGTTTGTGAAAATTCATCAAGTTATATGCTTAAAACATGCATTTTTCTGACAACTGGACAAAAGACATGAAACATGAGTTCTTTGCATTGCTTTTGTAATTATGAATTTATTAAGTTGGATGCTTAATTCTTTAATTTCCAATCTGCTGTTCATTCTTGTTCAAGAAGTAATGACTATAAATTCCTTATTTTATACTGCCTGTGGTAGATATTATGTTTTGAAATGTAGCATTTCTGTTACTATTTAACCAAATATTCCCCATTGCATTATCATTTCTTCCTTAACCTGTGAGTTATTTGAAATTGTATTCTTTTTTATGGATGTATCTGTCTAGTTATCGTCTTTTTGTTGCTTTTAACTTACTTGAATGGTAGTTAGAGAATTTTGTCTGTATGGCATCTTAGGAAAATCTTTTGAGAGCTATAGTTTGAAACATGGTCATTTCTTATTAACCATCAATTTATATTTTAATAGAATTTTTATTCTTCAACGGTTGGGTGCCTTGTGCTATATATTTCTATCAGTTGCGTTGCTTTCATCGTCACTGATTTTTGCGGTCTGATAAATCAAGTGATTATTTATGTATGTATGCTATTTCTTCTTTTTAAAATTTTATTTTATTGTAATGAGAATACTTTTTTAATAGTCAAATAGTTTACTGTTTATACACTTTATTTTTAATTGGAGCATAATTGCTTTACAATGTCATGTTAGTTTCTGCAATACAACAGAGTAAATCAACTGAATGTATACATATATCCCCTCCCTCCCACCCTTCCCCCATGCCACCCCTCTAGGTCATCACAGAGCACCAAACTGAGCGCCCTGTGCTATATAGCAGCCTTTCATTAGCTATCTATTTTATTTGTGGTAGTGTAATGAAGAGCCTTAACTTGAAATATACACTTTTAACAAATTTTTAAGTGTACAATACAGCATTATTGATTAAAGTTACAATTTTGTAATCTGGTCTTTAGAGCTTATTCTTTTTGCTTAACTCAAACTTTGTGCCCATTGATAAGTATCTCCCCATTCTCCTCCCCCCTCACTCCCAGGCCTGGACAAACCCCATTCCAATCTGTATGAGCTTCACCGTTTTAGAAACCCCATATCAATGGAATCATGCAGTATTTGTGCTTCTGTGAGTGGCTTATTTCACTTAACAAAGTATCCTCAAAGTTTGTCCATGTTTATACATATCACATAATTTCCTTCTTTTGTAAAGATTAATAGTATCGCACTGTGTGTATGTGTGTGTGTGTAATCCATTCATCTGTCCATGGATAGTTGGGCTGCGTCCGCACCTTGGCTATATACTGTGGTGTGGTGGTGGTTTAAGTCACTAGGTGTGGTGATGGTTTAAGTTGCTAAGTTGCGTCTGACTCCCGTGATGGGCTCCTCTGTCCGTGGGATTTCCCAGGTGAGAATTCTGGAGGGGGTTACCATTTCTTTCTGCACGTATTGTGGAATGCTGCAATGATCACGGGAGTGCTGATTTCTTTCGGATAGATACTCAGAAGTAGGATTGCTGAATCATATGGCAGCTTTATTTTCAACTTTTGAGATTTTCTCAAGTGGCTACACCATTTTTCATTCTCAACAACAGTATACAAATGTTCCAATTTTTACACAGCCTCATCAATAATTATTGTGTGTTTTTTTCTTATAATAGCCATCATGACAAGTATTAGGTTATGTCATTATGGGTTTTTCTTTTTAAGATTATTTATTGATTTATTTGGCTTCTCTGGACAGCATCCAGGATCTTAATTTGTTAACCAGGGTTTGAATCCACACCTCCTACAGTGAAAGAGCAGAGTTTTAACCACTGGGTCACAAGGGCAGTCCCTTATAGTGGTTTTGATTATATTTTTCTAGTATGCTGATGGATGTATCAGTTCTCTGTGCAGATCCATTGATTTTGGTTTTCTATATTTGAGGCTAAGTTAATGTTGTCTTTCTTAGAGGATTTGTTTAAACTTGTAAGAAACCATCTGGGTCATATTTTATAGTCTCATGTTAATTTTTATTTTCTAAAAATATTTTAAAGTCTTTATTTCTTGAAAGACATTAAGTATATGAATTTTATCTTCTGTGTATGATAATTATAATACTTTAGGTCATTCTTTATGCTATTATTTTTGTTCTTTACATACTCTTATTTATTTTTCAGCAGGCATTCTTATTTTTTTTTAAAGAAGTGTGTTTTCTTTCTTGCAGATATGTGAAACAATAACTGCCAAGACAGTTTTAATATATATTCTTGGCTGGAGGTGTTCTGGACACATATCATGTGACTCTGCTCTCAAATTCTCATAAAGCCCAGCTTACAGTGGAACTCTTATCCCCTCTCTGCCCAACAGAGTTTGGCAAATTTCTTGCTCTGCCTTTTTGCAATGTGACTTTTTTCTCTCCTTCACCTAAACACTGAGAGAACAGGCCTTTGGGGTTCTAGTTTTAGGCAGACATTTCTTAGTTGATTGTTAATTTTTGGATAAACTTGGGTTTCTTTCCCTGTTCTCCATATTGCATAAAAATATGGAAGTAAAAACTATGGTTCATCAAGATGAATGAATCCAGGATAAAAACTAAATTCAGAAATTCCTTGCATTTTTAGATTCCTGCTTTCACTAATTGGACTTTCCTGGTGGCTTAGATGGTAAAGAATCTGCCTGCCACTTCAGTTCAGTTCAGTTGCTCAGTCACATCCGACTCTTTGCGACCCCATGAACCACAGCACGCCAGGCCACCCTGTCCTTCACCAACTCCCAGAGTCCACCCAAACCCATGTCTGTTGAGTTGGTGATGCCATCCAATCATCTCATCTTCTGTCATCCTCTTCTCCTGCCCTCAGTCTTTCCCAGCATCAGAGTCTTTTCAAATGAGTCAGCTCTTCACATCAGGTGGCCAGAGTATTGGAGTTTCAGCCTTAACATCAGTCCTTCCAATGAACATCCAGGACTGATCTCCTTTAGGATGGACTGGTTGGATCTCCTTGCAGTCCAAGGGACTCTCAAGAGTCTTCTCCAACACCACAGTTCAAAAGCATCAACTAGGCATATATATATATGGCTTCCCGTGTGGTTCTGCAGTAAAAAAAATCTGCCTGCCAATGAAGGAAACAGATTTAGTCCCTGGGTTGGGAAGATCTCCTGAAGAAGGAAATGGCAACCAATTCCAGTATCCTTATCTGGGAAACTCCATGGACAGAGGAACCTGGCGGGCTATAGTCCAAGGGGTCTAAGGAGTCAGATATGACTTACTGATTGAAAAATAGCAATAATATATACAGATACTTGTATGTCTCCACATTTTTGGTTATTTTTCCATCATGAGTTGTTTTTTTTTTTTTAGACTATGTAAACTATCATTCTATCAGGAAGACCATGTCTTACATTGAGTCATATGTCAAATTTTAATATATATATGAATTAACTTTAATAATATCTATTTTTTCCCGATTTAATGTATCCATACCTTATATTTAACCATCATACTTTGTGGTATGAATTAATATCAGTTTATCTGATTCCAATACTTTGTTTCTCGCCTATAAAATTGTCTTAGTTATATTTAGCCTTTGCTGTTTCATGTCAATTTCAGGGTCAGCTTGTCAAATTCATAGCAGTTTTCTTGCTATTTGATTAGTGGTGTTTAATAAGGTTATCAAGTTTTATATATTAATTTTATTCACTAGAATTAGTTCTATTATTATGCCATTAGATATATAAATAATCAATAACCTCTAAATAAGGAGAGTAAATACCAGTCTTTGTAAAGTTTTATTTTACTGTATTAACTAGTAAAAATATCTGTTTGTACTTGTATTCATGATGGATTCTGAGTTTAGACTCAGATATTTTCATTTCCTGGATCTTGTACCAAATGGGAAAAGACAAAATATCCCAAACTTAAAGGCCTTAATAGGCCCCTAGAAATGATCTGAAACTATTGAACACTTGAAAAAATAGAGGATATCCTACTCTTGCTCTTCAGAATTAAAGATATTTCTAAAGTTTGCTCTTTGAGTTTGATGATATCTGTAGGTTTTCTTATAGGAATGCATAATTGGGCTGCTTTTGAAATTTTATTTTTTTCTCTGTTTTAAGAGGTTTTACTATAGATTCTTAGCTTTGATTGTCTTTGAATTCATCTTGCTTTGCTTTTTACAATTTCATGAACCTATGGCTTGATATCTCATGTCTGTTTTAGAAATCTCTTAGCTGTTATCTATCCAAATACTATTTCATTATCTTTCATCCTTCTGATTCTTTACTTCCATGCACATTAGAACTTTTCACTGTGTCCCATATATTTTAAAATATTCTTTTATGAATTTTCCATCTTTTCTCTCTCTGTGTCCCAATGCAATTTATCTACTGACAAATCTTCCAATTCATTATTTCTCTATTCTGCTGCTAAATCCTTCTTCTGAGCTCTTAATTTCAGTAAATTATTTTCTCAATTCTGAAGTTTCTTTTGACTCTTTTTAATAGATTCCAGTTTTCTGGTAAGAGGTGCATCTATTTCTCTATTTTGTTCATTAAATTTTTTAAAAATATGCTTGTCTGATATTACAATAGCTACATCACTTGTGAGTTTATTTCTGTTGTCTAGCTTTGGTCATTTGTTCATGTTCATGCTTAGTAATTTTTGGTTGAATGTTGGCCAATGCTTATGAACTATTTTAGAGGCCTTGGATGATGTTATCTTTCTATATAGAGGATTTAATATCTTTCTTTTGGGCAGTCAGAATACTAGACCATTATAAACTAACTGAAGCTGAGCTTCAGGCCTTGTTTGACCTGGTCTATTTTGGGTTTGACCCTAAGTCTTGGGTGATGCACTGAGATTTCATTTTTACTTTGTTTCAGACTTGGTGGGAGTTGATAAGCTAGTATTAGAATGATAGTTTACTAATTCTCCTTAGAAATACAAAATCTGGTTTTACTTGTGTTGACTGTGGTCTCTGAGTCTATGGTTCATGATTATTTATAGATTTCTGTAACTTTGTGGGCCATATACAAACAAACAAACAAGACAATATTGGAAGTCCATAATAACCATGAATATGGATTAACAGTGTAATAATTTTGATGGTAAGGAACCAACCTGACCATTACTTCTTGTACTCAGATTCACTATTTTTTTTTTCCTTTTTGGCTAGTAGAAATGTTCATTAAGTAGCTGAGTGTGACATTACAATGAAATAAATAATTGTATATGACAAAATTTGGGGGCAACATAGATGTCTGATTGAATTTTCCTCTGACAAATTTAGGAGGTTCTCATTTGATTCACAACAGCACTTTTCTGAAGTTACTGGTTCATCTTTTGATTCTCAGAGAGGGTGTCTAATGAAGGTCCTATTCAGTGTTTCTCAGGGGCATGTAATCTTGGTGTTATCCTTTACCAGCTGGATATCCAGAGGGATATAACGTACATTTGTATTCACCGTTTGTTTATTTGCTATAAGTTTTAATGGTTTGCCACAGGCCTGATCTAGACAATCTTTTTCAGCCCCGAAATTGCTATTGTGTTTCTCTCGTAATATGAATAATTTGACTCCAGGCATGCATGCAGTCTGGTTATGGTTAATTTCAGAGTCTGATTAGTGAAGAATCTCTGCCCTTTTGTTGCATAGAGTCTCTTCTCATGAATTCTCAGACACTTGTTTCACAAAACTTCCGAGAGTAAGGACAAACCTCCAGCCAGATGGCTGAAGAATAATAACAAAGGAGGTTAGATGATAGACACCAACATGCATTCTGGGGAAACAGCTATGGCTGGGCTGGTGGGTTACGGTGGTGAGATATTTAGAAAGCAAAATATGTCAAAATCCTGATTTTAACCAGCTGCTCACCAAATCCAGACGGATGGAAAGAGTTCAATTACCCCCTTGTCTTCTGTGACAAACAATACATTATTATAAATTAACGTTTATTCTGAAATGTGCATAACAGCTGCAGGTTGGCTGCAATAGTGATAAGCATACAAAAACAAAACAAAACAAAACAAAACAAAACAGCCTAATGTGAAGCGTTCAAAGCAGAGGGAGTTGTTGGACTCCGTGAACTGGAGACAGTTCACTTTGGCTGTGTCTTGTGAGCTGCCTGGTTGTTTTGTCTCCTTGCCTTTGCAGAATCTGTTGCTAAATCCTTGTGTCTATAGGGAGATTTTTCCTGTTACTGTTAGCTTACAATAACCTTCCTCCTCAAGACACTCGATTCACTCTGTTTTGGAGAATATAGCTTGCAACAAGCTGTAAGAGAGAAACACACTTTTTTCTCCATGAGCTATAATCTTTTCTTTTGATAATTTCCAAACTCCTTCACTATTTGTACTTGAAAAACCAGTCATATGAGCAGATGAGTTAAAGCATGTTTTCTTGTTCTTGGAAAAACAAACTTACCTATTATGGTATGAATAATACATGTATATATCTTTTCAATTTATAAAGGTAAGCTTCTGAATTGAGACCTTGTTGGGAAGAAGTTGCAGTTCTAATTCTTATTCCAACTTTACATGAACCACATAGAGAATAGAGTTATCCTCTTTTTTTAAACTGGAATATAGTTGTTTTACAGTTTGTGTTAATTTCTGCTGTATAGCAAGGTGAATCAACTATACACATACATGTGCGTGTGTGTGCTAAGTCACTTCAGTTGTGTCCAGCTCTTTGTGACGCTATGGACTGTAGCCCACCAGCCTCCTCTGTTCAAGGGCTTCTCCCGGCAAAAATACTGGAGTGGGTTGCCATGGCCTCTTCCAGGGGTCTTCTCAATCCAGGGATTGAACCCGCATCTCTTATATATCCTGCATTGGCAGGCAGATTCTTTACCACCAGCGCCACCCAGGAAGCCCATACATATACATATATCCCCTGCTTTTTTGGATTTCCTTTTGAAATCACTTTCCACTTGAATCTGTCTGGGATAAATGGACTTGATATAGAGAGCCAAGGACACTGGATGACTTTCAGATGCACTGCATGACTTTCCCAAGACAATTGCATTGGCTAGATAGAACCATGGATTCCCTCTTTTATGGGTTCCAAGTCCAAAATCATTGCCTGTCTGCTTCCTTTTAGCTCTTTAACTCCAGAGGAACTACAAATGAGAAACCCAATCCTTGTAATGGCTCTGAAAATGGTCACCATGGCCATTTTGCTTTTAAAATAAATAGATGTCCTCTCCCCATTCTAGGGCGGGATTAAGTTGTCCTAGGTTTAGGGAGAGAATTTTTGTAGGGCAAAGACTTTTAGCTTCTTTTGTTGGTTTACCTGCCCACTGAGAATCAGTGTATGCATTCTCCCTCTGCTTCCAAAATACATATTTAGCAAACTATGTGCAGGGGTTGTGAATCCTCCTGATAGTTCACGTACACCAAGTAAAGAATCCCTTCTTCAGAGACATACGGAGTGGATGTTCAAAGCCCAGGCTTGAGAACTAGACAGACATGATTTTGAAACTCAGTCTGCCACTTAATAACTGTGGGAATTTAGACAAAATACTTAAAGTCATAGTGCATCAATTTTCCCATCTATAAAATGAATATTATAGTACGCATCTAATGGATTAGTTATGGTGGATATTGAAATGCCATATCAACCATGAGAAATGAAAACAGGAAAATCGCCACTTGCAATCCTGTTCTACAACTTGTAAAATATGAGATGAAATGCAACAAAACTATCAAAACTCAACTTGTTCAAATCCTGGCTCCCCCAGATGAACACGTTCTGAGGTTAGACCATAAAAATACTGCTTTACTGGTAACTCTGCCTGGACCCATGTGTCCCAAAGAGAAGACCACTGAACTGTTTCAGCAATTCACCTATTTATATAGTTTGATCAGTCATTGCCCAGGTCTTGATTAATAACTGTCCCCAAATCAGCATATAACTCCTTTTCCTTAATTCCTTATTTTGAGACACTACGATACTTCATATGATTAGTGGGTTTCTTTAGTGGTCTTTGTGGGCTGCAATAACTGCCAAGAGTCCCTCCAGTACAGAAATTGCCCTCTTTTCCTTCCCTTTTGTAGTATCATTCTTCCAAGCTCAGTTTCAATTTCAGGAAAAGAAGTGTTCCCCCAAAGTGAGTTAAGTTTGCTTGTTATTCTCACTGTTATGTCCATTTTCAGATAAGAAAGAAAAAACAGGGTAAGACTGAGTGTAAGGCTATTGAACAGTGGGTTAGTAGACATCCTTTTCTGTGAATCGTTCATATGGTTTCCCCATTTCTCTTGAGCTGTTGGTCTTTTTATTTCTAGAAACTTTTCATACTTTAGGGAAATTAATCCATTATCTATAATAAGTTACAAATATTATTTCCCAGTTTATGATTTGTCTTTTGAAAGACCCTACTATCATATAGATACACATATCAATCTTTTAATACTTATTGCATTTTTAGTTGGAATGACAAATTTCTTTCCCGTGAAAGATAAACTAAAGTTTGTAGGGAAAAATAGGCAAACAAAAATGTCGTCTTTTTTTTTTGAAGAAGCGTCAACAGTGGAGATGAGCATTGTCAGATGTGAAAACCGCTTTAAAGATGCGGCCACGGCACATGAGGGCTTCCCAAGTGGTTCAGTGGTAAAGAATCTGCCGGCCAGTGCAGGAGACCCAAGGGACGAGGGCTTGATCCCTGGGTCGGGAAGACACCCTGGAGTAGGAAATGGCAACCTGCGTTAGTATTCTTGCCAGGAGAATCCTCATGGAATCTGGCAGGTCCATGGACTCACAAAGAATCAGACACGACTGAGCGACTGAACACTGCCTGATGGCACATGAAGTGATAGATGGACTAAAAAATAAAATACGATAGAATGCAAACCAGAAAACAAAAGACTCATAGAATCTACTGTCCAACTTCAGCAGCATCTCAAACCAGCAGGAAAAAAAAATACAAGCTGTGTGAAAAATGGAATTATTGAAGCTGTCAAGTCACAACCAAAAAAAAAAAAGTGGAAAATTTAGATAAAATTTTAATGGGTAAATATTTAAAAATGAAAAATAGAATTAGTTGCAATTCTAGGAGAAAAGAGAGGGGAATTCTTTCATGAGTTTGATTTTTCTTCACCTGCCATACTGTATACAAGTTGGTTGCCTTCCTCCCGAGCATGATTCCATTTATATGAAATGTCCAAATTTTAAGAAATATATAGATGCACAAAATACTTTAGTGGTTACCTGGTGCTGGAGGTGGGAACAGGGGTTGATCAACTACAGTTGGGCATGAAAGATAGTTTGTGGGTGATGGAAACATTCTAAAACTAGAGCAGAAACATATTACAGTGATAGAATTGTACATTTAAAATGAAGAATTTTGCAACATGGATGGACCTAGAGATTGTCATACTGATTGAAGCAAGTCAGACCAAAAATGAAAAATATCATATAATACAACTTAGATGTGGACTCTACAAAAGAGGTACAAATGAACTTATCTACAAAACAAGACTAGAGTTAAGGATATAAAAAGTAAAGGAGGGGAGGAGGGATACGTTGGAAGACTGAGCTTTATACATGACATGACATGACATGACATGACATGGGCGTGCTCAGTCGTGTCCGACTGCTTGCGACTCTATGCACTGTCGCCCGCCAGGCTCCTCTGTCCATGGGATTTCCCAGGCAAGGATACTGGAGTGAGTTGCCATTTCCTCCTCTAGGGGATGTTCCCAACCCAGGGAGTGAAACTTCGTCTCCTATGTCTCCTGTATTGGCTGGTAGATTCTTTACCGGTGCAACACCTGGGAAGCCCTGGGACTGGTATGTACATACTAATAAGGACCTACTGCATAGCACAGGGGACTCTAGTCAATGATCTGGTGTGATCTAAATGGGAAGGAAGCCTTAAAAAGAGTGGATATATGTATATGCACATCTGCTTCATTTTGATGTACATCAGAAACTAACTCAACATTGTAAATCAACTATTGTTCAATAAATAAAACAATAAAATGAGGAATTTTAGGGAATTCCCTGGTGGTCAAATGATTAAGACTTGGTGCTTTCACAGCTGGAACCCAGATTCAATCCCTGGTTGGGGAACTAAACTATACAGTATAGCCAAAAGATTTTAAAAATAAAATGATGGATTTTATGCTTTGCAAATTATATTTCAATTAAGATGTTAAAATCAAGGATGGCTCAGTGGTAGATATCCCAGGGCAGGATACACCCAGAGGTACCTTCACACCAAGGTGTATCTATTCATCAAATGGTCAAGTTTTCCCCAAGAATTGGATTTGGAAAGAATAGAGATAACTATGAACAAAGAGGACATAACGAGAAGAAAGGGAAGGTGTATTTTTTTTTAATCCAGAGGTCTAATTTCCTTCCGCTTGTTATCTTACTTCCAGCAGGCCTTGACAACCTTTGTTGAAAACAGCATCCTAACTTGCTTCCACAGATGGTGACCAGCACAGCCTGTCTCATCGCAGAACAATAGCCAACATCCTTTATTGACCCCGGTCCAGTTGTTGTTTCTCTTGCTTAATTGGCTTTACATGGAAGTGCTTCAACTGAAAGCATGTCATTATTTTTTTACGGAATCATGCCAGAAAACAATTAAGTTCAAATACACAGCTTTTATATTTGATGCTGTCTGAGGCAACATTTATTTATGTTCCTGTCTGAGGGAGATAACACATCAGCTGAAGGAACAAATACCTGCAGACCTCTGGGAATAACGCTGTTTTTGGTCTGACTCTCTTCTTGGCTTTTGCATCGGGCAGCTGTGGCCACCTTTGCAAAAGGGTAGCAATCAGCTGTACCCAGGGACTGTGGGTCTTCTCTTTTTGTAAAAAAATTTAATTCATTAGCTAGTTCATAATCTGAATGGAACCCTATCCACTGTGGAAGTGTTCCCATGAAATCCTACATGCAAAGGGATTTTATTCCAATTCTATGGGGATTTTCATGCCCATGTCAATACTGGCTCTGCAAAAAAAAAAAAAAAAAGCCAAAGAAAATACAGTTTATTCTCTTTATGTCTCTCAGGAGTCTACTAATGTTTCATTTACCCCAATATATTTCTAAATCTATGTCTTATTATACTCTACTGGGAAAAGACCCTGCTCTTGGGAAAGATCATGGGTAGAGGAAGAAGGGGGTGACAGAGGATGAAATAATTGGACGGCATCACTGACTCAATGAACATGAATTTGAGCCACTCTGGGAGATAGTGAAGGACAGGGAAGCCTGGCGTGCTGACATTCATGGGGTTGCAAAGAGTCAGACATGACTGAGCGGCTGCAATAACAACTGGGATTCTGTAGCTGTCATTTAAATTCATGAGGACATGTCAGAGAATTGCCCCAGTAGGACAAGACCCAGCATGATGGAGTCTGAGGCACTTGCGCTATTTCAGCTCCTATCTGAGTGGTGGCATAGGTAGCCTCATGGAGCTTCTGTCTCACTCTCCTGAGCTGCATATAATATTGTACACATGAGATTTATAGGATGTTATAAACCAATGTTACCTCAATAAAAATACATTTTAAGAAACTGGAAGAAAGTTGAAGACTTATTCAATTCAGTGACTCATCTCTCAAGTATGCAGAATGAATAGCTTTACAGTTATTTCTGGTTAGAACTGATTGACTCTCCTGTTCCTTTGGCCAAGGTCTCCTCTCCTGGTTGTCTAGCTTTCAGTTTTCTCTTCTGCATCTGAAAAGTCTGCTATTGATATTTGGCTGAAACAACCCATGTAGCTTGTGTTAAAGAATCCTTTCTATTTCTTTAAGAAGGATGTGATGCTAGTAAAACTTGTCAAATCTGTTTGTTTGCCAGTGACATTCAGCAGGGGAAAAGGATACATCGATCATTCTTGATTCCTGGAGCACTCTAATCCCATTTGAACCAATTTATTTTGTTACCTGCTTTACTCTTCTTTCCTTCCTTCTCCCTTCCACCCTCCCCACTTCTTTCCATATCTCTCTTCCCTCCTTCCCTTAGACAGACACTAAAAAATTTAAAAATTGCAAAACATTTAAGAAAATTGTCAAAAAATTTGAAAAAGCAAAAAGACAAATCAGAAGACTGATATGTAAGCAAGATCACAGTGCAGGCAACTCCCACAGACTCTTATATTGTTAAAGTTGAACTGAAAATTTGGCTTTGCACTTTCTTGTGGTTAGAGAAAAAGAAAAGTATCTTCAGTTGTATTGGTTCCCTGGGCCACCCAAAGAACACATATCAGTTTCTCTGGAAAAGTAAAAGTATTCTTGGCATTTGTTCTGAAAGCTACATCTGTGGCTCTATGTAGTATAGGAGCCAGGCATCATGCAGTGTATAAGGCAATGGCTTTATTATAAAATTGATCCTCTTTTTAATAACCTTGATTCTGTAGCCTTTTCTGGATACAAGTGTGTGACTTAGTAAAAACAGTATTTAAAATCCTGGGCAGGTTTCTACAAACAAATCTGCTTTCTGACTGTCTGACTTAATCTACAGAGAAGCATGGAGTATATTGAGAAATGTATCATTTATTGATTTTCAGACCATCAAGTGTATCAATTATCTTGGCAAAGTTTTTGATAAGAGTTGGGCAACAGACAGTTCCGAGATATGTCCTCTGACAAATATCATAATAATTTCTCCCCTCTCCAACCTTACTAATTTGTCAAGGAATCCAAGTAATAAGCCTGAAATCAGAGAATGTGCTAGGGAATTCTTGAATTGAAAGAACCGAAACATCAAGGAGGAGTCAGATTCACCTTAGAAAATATGGGGAGATGATGAAACCTCTGGATGTCTTCAGTGAACGCTGATTGCCTCTTTGACGAATGAAGTAGTCCAGCTATGCCATGTGTTCATTCATCTTGTTGGAGGGAGATTGCTGTTTGCCATTTCAGACTCCAGGTGAATCATCTATATTCATTAAGCTTCCTAGGATGTTGGAGGGAATAGATAAATAATGCCTTCTTGCTTCACAAAGATCTGGTATCACACTTTCAATTTATCTGGAAATACCAGGCTAATATCCGCATTTCTTGTATATCTTCTGTAATGAGTGTTCAGTATGGGGCCATCTAGCTTTTTTGCTGAGATCCGATTATTTAGCTTTGCATTGATAACTAACGTTGGCATTTGATTGAAGAAGTTCACTTGCAGAATATAACAATGCTAGCTTTAAGAAAGCTAGAAGTTTCCAAATGTAGTCATGAGTTAAGTCTTGTATTCTTTTGTCTTTACAGTAAGCTTTGGAAATGGAAACTGCTCCTCAACTTCTTGATGCTTAGTAGAAATCCTCTTATTCCCACCTCTTGAGCATGAAGTCAATGGTATTTGGGATGGATTGCGTGCCTGCATGCTAAGTCACTTCAGTCGTGCCCAACTCTTTATGACCCCATGGACCACCAGGCTCCTTTGTCCATGGGATTCTCAGGCAAGAATACTGGAGTGGGTTGCCATGCCCTCCTCCAGGGGATCTAGAGGATCGGGAAAATGCCCAATCCAGGGACTGAACCCAGGTCTCCTACTTTGCAGGCAGATTCTTTACCATCTGAGCCACCATGGAAGCCCAATTCCATGCAAGAAAGTACAGATATCTGTACATGACTCCATGGGGTTGCAAAGAGTGGGAGACAACTGAGCAAATAAGCACAGCATGGAAATTAGTGCAATAAACAAAAATGTAAAAATAAAATGATAAAATCATTTTATTTATTTTAAAATTAGTTTTTTATTGGAATATAGTTGCTTAACAGTGTTGTGGTAGTTTCTACAGCACAGCAAAATGAGTCTGCTACACATATAGATATGTCCCCCATTTTTGGATTTCCTTCCCATTCAAGTCACCACAGAGCACTGAGTAGAGTTCCCTGTGCTGCACAGTAGGTCCTCATTGTCATCTTTTTTATACATAGTATCAATAATGTATATGTGTCAGTCCCAATCTCCCAGTTCATCCTAAACTCTCCCCCCCTCAATCCCCTTGGTATCCATGCATTTGACCATACATCTATGTCTCTTTTCCTGCCTTGCAAAAAAGATCATCTATATCATTTTTTCTAGATTCTACATATATGTGTTAATATACGATACTGGTTTTTCTCTTTCTGATTTATTTAACTTGAAAAAGAACAGATGAGGATGTGGAGGTGTAAACGGAATTCCAGCGTGCCACACGGGTGGGAATCGAGCAGAAAGAATACCAGCAAAGATCCCTGCCATGTTGCACACAGGCTGACCAACTGTCCTTGTTTGTTTGGGACTGAGCGTTTTCCTAGGATGCAAAGCATTCAGTGCCAAAATGCAGATAGCCCTGGGTAAACCGGAAGGGGTGGTCATCCTGGCTCTAATGTATGTATATTTGGGACTGTGCTGGACAGAGGAAGCTGTAAAATGCTTGCTGCTGATGCTGTAAGGAGGTTGCCCTGGCAGCTGAACCTGATTTCATTTCATTGATCATAGGTGGTGAACCAGTGGATGGGGCCTTTTCTATTACTTGAGGTCAATCCTCGTATTAAAGTTGCTTTGCACCAAGGTGGGAATCCTGCCCAATCAAAGCCACCTTTCTCATAAAGTCAGATTGAAGTTCTGGAGAACTGCTGGTGCTCCGGAGGGGGGGGGGCGGGGGTGGCGGTTAAAATAAAGATCTAGGAGTCCCTGAGGCCCAAAAGCTCTGGATGAGACTGCATCTCAGACCATCTCACATTCTGTATGTTTCTCGGCATCTCCCTCACTGAAGGGAAGTGAAATACTAAGGAAGTTGCTCAACACAGAAGTCATGCAATAAAAATTTGTTTTTTAATAAATGTTAGTGGAAAAAAACCCCAAACGTTTCTGAATTTAATGTATTTTTCACCAGTTGTTCACAGGAACAAAAGCCTTCTATTCTGAACCAACAGTAAGGGATTTAATGAAAAGCTGTGTCAAATAGGGCTTATTTTTACCCTCTTGCTGCTTCAAGTGTGAGCTGTGGAGCATCACAAGTGAGAAATGGAAATCCAGTGTTTTCCTTCATATTGCCTGGATTGGAATCTGTGTTTTAGCAAGCTTCTTGGGTGATGTCGAGTGCATTTAAAGATTGAGAAGGACTATTCCAAACAACTGGACCAGTATGTGGTCTGTGTGTGCAATTTTGGTTTATTTCAATACAAGTGTCCACTTACTTGTGTTATAGAATAGATACACTTATCACTTGAAAGCGAAATCTTGCTGTTTAGCAAGACTTCTCTATTTACACACATCACTCCAGTACAATGTGTCTGAAAATGCAGTTCCTGGGCCTGCAGCATCAACAGGCCCTGGGAATTCATTAGAAAAGCAAGTATTCCGCTGTATCCCAGACCTGCTGAATCAGAAACTCGGGGGCTGGAACCCAGCCAGACAACTGTGTTTTAACAAGCCTTCTAGATAATTCTGATGGCCTCTAAAAGTTTGAGATCCAATACCATAGGACCTGGGCTTCCCAGGTGACTCAGTGGTAAAGAATCCACCTGCCAATGTGAAGATGCAGAGATGAGGGCTCAATGCCTGGGTCAGGAAGATCTCTTGAAGTAGAAAATGGCAACCCACTCCTGTATTCTTGCCTGGAAAATCCCATGGACAGAGGAGCCTGGTGGGCTACAGTCCACGGAGTCACAAAGAGTCAGACACACGCGAGAGACTGAGAACACGTACTCACACACTTATAGGACTTAAATTCTCCAATGAGCAGACGATCCTGCTTCTATGAACAGCTCACCTACCTCCAAAGAGGGTAGAAATAGAATGAATCAGGGAGAACAGAAGAAAGAATCAATTCCATTCTTACCTTAAAAATAATCAAAAAACTGTGGTTTCAATAATTTATCAACTTTTCAATAATTCTTTTAGTCCTTCTCCAAAACATTTGACCGGCACCTAGATTTTCACTTTTAATTGGGATATCACCATTACTTGGAAAGATAGACTTTGGTGGTGGCCAAGGAGATTGCCATAAAGACAGCTTCACTACAACCAGGTGAGAAGAACCTGAGTAGAATTGATCACCCACTCTCCTATGATTTTCTAACTAAATGACTTAGCAGATCCACAAAGTATGTTTCACAAAGGTAGGTGTGGCTTCAACCTGAGCAGTCTGAATAGCTCTCCCAATCAAACAAATGGAAGAGTTTTGCAAGCAAACATTGACTGGTGGATGGGCAGGACTTGTGGCATTCATGGCACACCTGTGATGGGGTTTTAAAGCCTGCAAAGCCTTTTAAGGAGCAACTGAGGAGCGATCAGTATTAGCTGATGGGGCCCCCGAAGCACTGGGAGGAGGTATGGCCCATTTCAAACATGATCCATGTCATGTGCAGATTAGAACCAAATGTGCAGGCGGTCCTTTCTCTTCAGGGCATCCTGCATCATCTCAGAGCCAGTCATAAATTTCCGAAACTGTTGTTGCTCTTGTTCAGTCACTAAGTCGTGTTCAACTCTTTGTGATCCCATGGACTGCAGCATGCCAGGCTTCCCTGTCCTTCACTGTCTCCTGGAGTTCACCCAAACTCATGTCCATTGAATCAGTGATGCTATATAACCATCTCATCCTCTGTCTCCTGTTTCTCCTCCTGCCCTCAATCTTTCTCAGCTTTAGGGACTTTTCCAATGAGTCAGCCCTTTGTAACAGGTGGCCAAAACTGACTTCTTGGCTGATCTTGCCTCAAGTTGAAAATAATATTGTTGAGTTTGCTTCTATTGAAGTCAAGAAAGTAAAGTTACAATCAAGCCTGTTTTAGACTTGGAACAAAGGACTGGTTCCAAATTGCAAAAGGAGTATGTCAAGGATGTATATTGTCACCTTGCTTATTTAATTTACATGCACAGCACATCATGCAAAATGCTCAGCTGGATGAAGCACAAGCTGATATCAAGATTGCAGGGAGAAATATCAATAACCTCAAACACGATCCATGGCAGATGATGTCACTCTTATGGCAAAAGCAAAGAGGAACTAAAGAGCCTCTTGATGAAAATGAAAGAGGAGAGTGAAAAAGTTGGCTTAAAACTCAATATTCAGAAAACTAAAATCATGGCATCCAGTCCCATCACTTCAGGGCAAATATGGGAAACAATGGAAACAGGGACAGACTTTCTTTTCTTAGGCTCCAAAATCTCTGCAGATGGTGATTGCAGCCATGAAATTAAAAGATGCTTGCTCCTTGGAAGAAAAGCTATGACCAACCTAGACAGCATATTAAAAAGCAGAGACATTACTTTGCCAACAAAGGCTCATCTAGTCAAAGCTATGGTTTTTCCAGTAGTCATTTAAGGATGTGAGAGCTGAACTATAAAGAAAGCTGAGTGCTGAAGAACTGATGCTTTTGAAATGTGGTGTTGGAGAAGACTCTTGAGAGTCCCTTGGACAACAAGGAGATCCAACCAGTTCATTCTAAAGGAAATCAGTCTGAATATTCATTGAAAAGACTGATGCTGAAACTCCAATTCTTTGGCCCCCTAATGCAAAGAACTGACTCAATAGAAAAGACCCTGATGCTGTGAAAGATTTAAGGCAGGAGAAGAAGGGGATGACAGAGGATGAGATGATTGGATAGTATCACCAACTCGATGGACATGCGTTTGAGCAAGATTCTGGAGTTGGTGATAGACAAGGAAGCCTGGCATGCTGCAGTCCACGGGGTCACAAAGAGTCGGACACGACTGAGCGACTGAACTGAAATATTTAGACATAAAGTAACATGAGTTTTAATACACTGACTTCTCAGTTTTCAATGATTTTAATGTTCTGGAAAAAATAGAACCATTAAAAACACATATAACTTCATAGATGAAATATGATTGGTCTAAGTTAATCAGGGCCTCATCTCTCCATGTCACATGGGGCAGTTCTGGCCAGTAGCCTATAAGGTGGCTTCTGGAAAGGTAAGCTTTCTTGTTGATCTGGATTGACTCCCTCTTTGCCTTTTTCAACCCAAAGTCTTAAATCTGGTCTAGGACTCTCTCAATTATCATTTCTTCAAATGTACCCTACCTTCGTTTTACCTCTTCTTCTTGTCTTGAAATTCTAATTAGTTGGATGCGGAAGTTTCTACCTTTATCATTTTATTCTCTTTTCTTCTGACCCCTGCCTTAACTGAAAATCCCTCAGTTATGTCCAACTCTTTGTGACTCCATGAACTGTAGTCCACGGGATTCTCTAGGCCAGAATACTGGAATGGGTAGCCTTTTCCTTCTCCAGGGAATCTTCCCAACCCAGAGATCGAACCAAGGTCTCCCACATTTCAGGCATATTCTTTACCAGCTGAGACAAAAGGGAAGCCCTCTTACCCCACTTAATTCCATTCTAATGCCTTTTGGGAAGATACCTAAGGCTTTTGGTTGAATCTATTGTATTTCTCAAACCACTTTCTGAGCTATTCATTTTAGCAACTATACTTTTAATACCAAATATATTTGGTTGGTTCTTTATAATGCTTGTTCCTGCTTCCTATTTCTAAGAATACTTCTTTAACACTTTAAGTATATTTATTAATCTTATTGTGAATCACTACTTTTTCTGTTCTGTTAACCCTGCTTCTGCTCTGCTGGGTTGCTCTTATTTTTTCTTATAGCTCTTAGTTCTTTAAATATTTTATAATTTTTCCCTAAGAGGTTATTATTATTTTCTGGTGATTTCTTAACTGAAATGCCCACACTGAGAAGAAGAAAAAACTTGAATGCTTGGAAGTTTAGGGGTTGGAGATTTAGAAGTTATGAATGAAGACCTTGAGTCTTTCTCTCTACTCTTTGGAATCCAAAACCCTCTGTCTCTCCGCCAATCTATCTCTTTTCATTCTTGCTTCCCTTGGAAGCTCCTAATATCTCTATCTCTGGTAATGCTTGTGAAAGCTTGTAATTCCTTACTTCTGTGGTTGAAAGCATGGAGGGAAATCTCATGAGCTGGCCAGGCTGCCTTTACTATGCTTTGGTTCCCATTCATTCAGACTCCAGAGCTGTCCTGATGCCTCCTGTGCCCTTTGGCAGGGGTGTCTGTTTTACTGATCTCAACATTCAGAGAAAGCAGAGCTTTACCCAGGATCATAGGAGGTAGAGAGTGGGATGGCCCAGGAAGCCCTCTCCCAGCCTGCTTCCTGTCTAAGCATCCTTCTGCCTAGTCACTGGGTAAGATTCTGAAATGAAATACCAGCTTCTGGTTGTGAGCACTGAGAGGAGGCAGTGATGTTGACAAGGAGACAGACTGAGAACCTTGAAAACAAGTCATATCATCTCCTTTTTTTTTTGAAATTTACTATGCTAAGGATTGGGCTTCCCAGGTGGCTTAGTTGTAAAGAATCTGCCTGTCAGTGCAGGAGATGCCAGAGACTCCAGTTCGTTCCCTGGGTTGGGAAGATCCCCTGGAGAAGGGAAGGGCAACTTGCTCCAGTATCCTCACCTGGAAAATCCCATGGACAGAGGAGTCTGGCAGGCTAGTCCATGGAGTCAAATAGAGTCAGACACCACTGAGCACACACAAGCACATGCTAAAGATTAGGAAAAAGAGGTAGCCCCAGGAGACATCAACAAGGTACAGTATCTTCCTAGAGCCTTATGAACTAAATACAGACACATATGAAAGATTAAAGAGTTGTATTATTAGATGGCTGTTGATTGAACCCAGTTAAGCTGGTTAATAATAAATGTCTATCTCAAGAGAGTTTTCTAGCAGTGTACTTCAGGGGTTTGGCCTTAGACCTACCTTGATAGTTTAATATTTATGGTATTAATAACATGGAAAAAGAGAAAGGCATATTCATGTTGCAGATGTTCAAATGTTAGGAGATTATGCTTGTGCTTTTACCAGAATCTGGCTCTAAATAAACATCAAAAGGCTTAGAGAGATGAATGTAATAGAAGTTAATAGGAGGACCTCAGCATGAGGTCCTGAAAATTTTCCAAAACCCAACAGGATTAGCATCAGCAAATGCTGAACATTTTAGCTAACAGTAAGCATAATGTGAATCAAGAGTGTAATGTGGCTGACAAAATACTGTTACCAAAAGCTGCTACTGTAGGAATATATTATGCAGAATAAGGCAGGTAAGATCCTGCTCTTCTTTATTCTGGTCAAACTGTACCTGAAACAACTTAGTTCAGCTCTGAGAACCTCTTCAGCAACCTTGAAGAGGGTCCTTGGCAAAAAGTACAGTTGTTGTATGAGCAAAATAATCGACTGCATTTTACACCCTCCTGAAAGGATAGGGTTAAGACCAATGGATAGAAGCTGTAGGAAGATGGGTTTTAGTTCAACCTGTGAAAAAGTTTTTCAGCAGAGTTTAGCCACTGGATATTTCACCTTTCCAAAGAGGTTGACTGAAAAAGATATTTAAGAATAAATATATGAGTAGTCAAAGTCACATGGATTAAAATTGGGCAGCAGGTGAGGTGATCACTAAAATGCATCTATAATCCAAAACGTCTTGGATTATTTGGGAAAGCTTTATGGAACAGATAACACTTGAGCTGTACCAAGAAAGATGGATATAAATTGGAGCATGGATGTTAACAGGAACAATATTGCCCCAAGACAATGACATTAGTTCTTAGAGGGTAAAAAAAAGCTTAACTATTACAATAGCCTGTGGCTTTCCTAAGGAACACAGTTGTTCAGTCATGTCCGACTCTGCAACCCCCTGGACCATAGCCCACCAGGCTCCTCTGTCCATGCGATTCTCTAGGCCAGAATACTGGAGTGGGTAGCTTTTCCCTTCTCCAGGGGACTTTCCCAACCCAGGGATTGAATCCAGGTCTCCACACTGCAGGAGGATTCTTTACCAGGTCCCTATGATTATATTGGTTGCACTTGGATAGTCCAGGATAATCTTGCCACTTCAAAATCCTTCATTAAACACATTGGCATCATCCCTTGGCCAGGCAGGGTAATTTATTCACAAGCTCTGGGACCGGACATATTTGGGGAGGGCACATTACTCTGCCAATCACTTGGGAAACACTGACTTAGATGAAAGAAATGCATGTGTTATTAGTTCTGTGTTAGGGGAGGAGGAACAGAGAAAGAACATATATAACTCTATGCAACCATAATGATGGGAAATGACTCAGGACAGACGGCCAGCTAATGGGGATAAAGGGACATGTTTTGCTCAAGTCCGGACACCAGTGCTATCATTTGCATTGTGGTTCACCCTCATGTATTCCCATGTAGCTCAGTCGGTAAAGCATCTATGTGCAATGAGGGGGACCTGTGTTCAATTCCTGGGTCAGGAAGTTCTCCTGGAGTAAGAAATGGCAACCCACTCCAGTATTTTTGCCTGGAGAATCCCATGGACAGAGGAGCCTGGCGGGCTACAATTCATGGAATTGCAAGAGTCGGACACGACTTAGCGCGATCTTTCTTTCTTTCACCATCATAGTTTTGATTTTATATTTTTATATGACTTTTTAAAGTGGTCCTTCATTTGCGCATGTAAATCCCAAAGTCCCAATCACTCCCTGAATTATTTCTTAAAATTATTGTAATAAGTTATCACAAATTAGGTGGCTTAAAAGAAAAATCCATTCCCTCCTAGTGCTGGAGGCCAGAAGTTCAAAATCAAGGTGCTGGCAGGGTTGTGCTGCCTCTGAAAGCTCTAGGGGTGAATGCTTCCCTGCCTCTTCCTATTTCAGGTGGATCTAGGCATTCCTTGGCTTGGGGCTGTGTCTCTCCATTCTCTGTTTCTGTCTGTCTTCACAGGATCTCTTTCCTTCTCTTCCCCTTTAACTGGGTCTTCTGCCTTTTATAAGGACACTTGTCACTAGATCCGCAGCTTACTCATTTAATCCAGACCATGTACATCTGCAAAGAATCTTTACCCAAGTAAGATTACATGCACAGTTTCTGGGTATTAGCACATGGATGTATCTTTTGGGGGAAATTTCATTTAGCTCAGTACATTTCCCCAAATCAGAACTGCCCCAGGAGAAATAAATTATAGATTTTTTCCCCAAAGGAAAGCATGAATCATTCTATCTACAGGTGTTCTCAGATGTCGGGGGACAGCAGCATCATTTGAAGGAAAGGTGCAGTGGGGCCCTGGGACACTGCTGTTGACAAGTTCCCTGGGAAGGGAGAGGGTGGTTAATATCTGATGCTGTTTTAAAACCCATATCTTACTGATTCTTATTTCCTCCCTCACTTCTGCCCTTCACATAGCAATCCTTGGTGTGTTTCTAAAGCACAGTCCTGATCAAAGTTTTATCTTCATCAAAATCATCATTGACTTTTCATTTCTCCAGACTGAGTCCAGATCCAAGCCCTTTGATGACACTGATCTCAGCTCATCTCAGTCTCAATCCTACGCTCCAGTTTGCTGCTCTCTGTACCCAACTGGCGTTCCCCTAGAGTCATGTCAATGCTTTGAGGATTTTCTCCCTCATTCCTTTTTCAGGGAGGCTCTCAACAGCTGGCATCCCTCCCGCCAGGTATAAGCATTTTGCTTTTACATTTCTTATTTGAGATGTAAAGAGATGCTTTACATTTCTTAAGCTTCTCAGGGTTTCAAGTGCATAACAAGCTCACCAGGGAGCTTGCTAAAATACCGCATCCAATTCTCTAGGTCTGCCAGGCGTTGGAGATTCTATACATCTCACTAGCTTCCACGTGATGCTTGGATACTGTCTCTGGGGCTCCACTTTAGTGGCTCAGCACTCACCATCACCTGCCTTCTGGGGTAATTGTGTGTCAGCCTCCCTATCAGACTCTGATCTCCCAGTGGATTAAGAGCTATGATTTTTTCCTCTGACATCCATGCCTAGCTCCTCGGGTTTAGCGTATGTGCCAAGAAGCTGGCGAAAGTGAATGGAGCTAAATTAAATTTTAGTAAAATTGAGGATAACTGCTACAGTTTGGCTCTGCTCTCTCTTTTCTGCTGCAGCAGTGTTAGCTCTGGAGAGAGGAGCTCAGGGTCCTCAGCTGGTTAACAAGGAGACCGTGGTCACCAGTCATCAAAAATCAAAAGCCTATCTGCAGTATTTTCATGCACCCAAACTCTCCTTCAGGCAAAAGCAGTTGCATAAGCAGGTGACCTCATGCAGAGGATCCAAGCCACAGCAACTGTGAAGAGAAAACACATTTTGCATAATATTTGTGGAATCACGAGAAAACAGTATTTTCCGCCCAAAACTGTCTCTATTGGGAGCATGCAGAATGAAATCGTGAAATTCCTGTTGGAGGGTGGGCTGGCTTATTCAATTGCTCTTTTTGGCAGTAATTGGAGAGAGTATTAAAAAAGTAACAAGACACATAAAAATAGTAATCATACGGGTACCAATAGACTACCCTTCCAAGGGACAGAGGTCCCTGGGTGCCTCTTTTTCTTCTACATGTTTAGCAGAAGGACTAGACAAGTGAAAGGGTGAAAAGCACTTTTTAAAAGAGTACATAAAGTGAATTTCAGTGGAGAAATACCACTATACCCAGAGAAGCAAAGGTACCATAATCTGCTCGTTGGAGTTGGGGAGATATAAGTAGGGTGACCATTTATGAAGACCTACAAGACCTTTTAGAACTAACACCTAAAAAAGATGTCCTTTTCATTATAGGGGACTGGAATGCAAAAGTAAGAAGTCAAGAAACACCTGGAGTAACAGGCAAATTTGGCCTTGGAATGTGGAATGAAGCAGGGCAAAGACTAATAGAGTTTTGCCAAGAGAATGCACTGGTCATAGCAAACACCCTCTTCCAACAACACAAGAGAAGACTCTACACATGGACATCACCAGATGGTCAACACCGAAATCAGATTGATTATATTCTTTGCAGCCAAAGATGGAGAAGCTCTATACAGTCGGCAAAAACAAGACGAGGAGCTGACTGTGGCTCAGATCATGAACTCCTTATTACCAAAATCAGACTCAAATTGAAGAAAGTAGGGAAAACCGCTAGACCATTCAGGTATGACCTAAATCAAATCCCTTATGATTATACAGTGGAAGTGAGAAATAGATTTAAGGGCCTAGATCTGATAGAGTGCCTGATGACCTATGGACAGAGGTTCGTGACATTGTACAGGAGACAGGGATCAAGACCATCCCCATGGAAAAGAAATGCAAAAAAGCAAAATGGCTGTCTGAGGAGGACTTAGAAATAGCTGTGAAAAGAAGAGAGGCAAAAAGCAAAGGAGAAAAGGAAAGATATAAGCATCTGAATGCAGAGTTTCAAAGAATAGCAAGAAGAGATAAGAAAGCCTTCTTCAGCGATCAATGCAAAGAAATAGAGGAAAACAACAGAATGGGAAAGACTAGAGATCTCTTCAAGAAAATTAGAGATACCAAGGGAACATTTCATGCAAAGATGGGCTCGATAAACGACAGAAATGGTATGGACCTAACAGAAGCAGAAGATATTAAGAAGAGGTGGCAACAATACACAGAAGCACTGTACAAAAAAGATCTTCACGACCCAGATAATCATGATGATGTGATCATTAGTCTAGAGCCAGACATCCTGGAATGTGAAGTCAAGTGGGCCTTAGAAAGCATCGCTACAAACAAAGCTAGTGGAGGTAATGGAATTCCAGTTGAGCTATTTCAAATCCTGAAAGATGATGCTGTGAAAGTGCTGCACTCAATATGCCAACAAATTTGGAAAACTCAGCAGTGGCCACAGGACTGGAAAAGTTCAGTTTTCATTCCAATTCCAAAGAAAGGCAATGCCAAAGAATGCTCAAACTACCACACAATTGCACTCATCCCACATGCTAGTAAAGTAATGCTCAAAATTCTCCAAGCCAGGCTTTAGCAATACGTGAACCGTGAACTCCCTGATATTCAAGCTGGTTTTAGAAAAGGCAGAGGAACCAGAGATCAAATTGCCAACATCTGCTGGATCATGGAAAAAGCAAGAGAGTTCCAGAAAAACATCTACTTCTGCTTTATTGACTATGCCAAAGCCTTTGACTGTGTGGATCACAATAAACTGTGGAAAATTCTGAAAGAGATGGGAATACCAGACCACCTAACCTGCCTCTTGAGAAATCTGTATGCAGGTCAGGAAGCAACAGTTAGAACTGGACATGGAACAACAGACAGGTTCCAAATGGGAAAAGGAGTATGTCAAGGCTGTATATTGTCACCCTGCTTATTTAACTTCTATGCAGAGTACATCATGAGAAACGCTGGAGTGGAAGAAACACAAGCTGGAATCCAGATTGCCGGGAGAAATATCAAGAACCTCAGATATGCAGATGACACCACCCTTATGGCAGAAAGTGAAGAGGAACTAAAAAGCCTCTTGATGAAAGTGAAAGAGGAGAGAGAAAAAGTTGGGTTAAAGCTCAACATTCAGAAAACAAAGATCATGGCATCCAGTCCCGTCACTTCATGGGAAATAGATGGGGAAACAGTGGAAACAGTGTCAGACTTGATTTTTGGGGGCTCCAAAATCACTGCAGATGGTGACTGCAGCCATGAAATTAAAAGACGCTTACTCCTTGGAAGAAAAGTTATGACCAACCTAGATAGCATGTTGAAAAGCAGAGATATTACTTTGCTGACTAAGGTCCGTCTAGTCAGGGCTATGGTTTTTCCCGTAGTCATGTATGGATGTGAGAGTTGGACTGTGAAGAAGGCTGAGTGCCAAAGAATTGATGCTTTTGAACTGTGGTGTTGGAGAAGACTCTTGAGAGTCCCTTGGACTGCAAGGAGATCCAACCAGTCCATTCTGAAGGAGATCAGCCCTGGGATTTCTTTGAAAGGAATGATGCTAAAGCTGAAGCTCCAGTACTTTGGGCACCTCATGGGAAGAGTTGAATCATTGGAAAAGACTCTGATGCTGGGAGGGATTGGGGGCAGGAGAAGGGGATGACAGAGGATTAGATGGCTGGATGGCTTCACTGACTCGATGGACCTGAGTCTGAGTGAACTCTGGGAGATGGTGATGGACAGGGAGGCCTGGTGTGCTACGATTCATGGGGTCGCAAAAGTCGGACACAATTGAGAGACTGAACTGAACTGACCATGTCTTCACGGGTTTCCTGAGTAGCACTAGAATATCCCTGCCAATACAGAAGACACAGGAGATGTGGGTTCGCTCTCTGGGTTGGGAAGATCCCCCGGGGGTAGGAAATTGTGACCCACTCCAGAATTCCTGCCTGGAAAATCTCATGGGCAGAGGACTCTGGTGGGCTACAGTCTGTCGGGTCATGAAAGAGTCAGACACAACTGAGTGCCTGAGCACACATATCTTCTTGGTTGCCTTGGTTGCCACCCTGATTTTAGTTCTGAAAGTCCCAAGTCCCATAAAATACTGCAGACCTGGGCAAATCAGGAAGCTTAGTCACCTTAGGTCAGGGTGATCTTAGAAAGGTCACCTTAGGAAAGTTTTGAAGCAGTTCAGTTGTCTCTTTCTTGTCAAAAATTTTCAACTGCATTCTTTCCTCCAATGATCCTCTCTTGCTTTCCCATTATCAAAAAAGGGGTTCCCTTTGATGCTCTTCTCCCTTGTCCATCCTAAGTGTTTAATTCTGGAAACATTCAAGGGTTCTGCTTCCCAGGAACATTTAATTATGAGCCCCAGGGACTCTTCCAGTCTTGATGCATTTGTACATACCTATTTTCATGTTTTTTATTAACAACAAAGTGACATATTTACATAGAGTCTAATTTTGCAAAATGTAATCATATTTTATAAGTTTTACTGATAATCACAGCCCCTCCATTCGGAGATTCTGATGGGAAAGGTGCTGATATCTCCAAATTGTGCTTGAAAGACCGTAGGGTCTAAAAAATGCGCAGGTGGCTGAAAGTGACAGATGATCAGAGGGAAAGTTGGGGCCTCAGATTCAGGACTCTCCAAATGCAAGGCATTTCTATGGCCTTTCTTAAAATGTTCTGTCTTGGGACTTCCCTGGTTGTCCAGTGGTTAACAAGCTGCCCTGCAATGCAGGGGACATGGGTTTGATCTCTGATCATGGATTAATATCCCACATGCCATGAAGCAACCAAGCCCACTCGCCATAACTACTGATCCCAAGCTCCAGCTAGAGTCTGTGAGCCACAGTGAAAGATCCTGCAGGTGCAACGAAGATGCAGCATGCCACAGCTAAGACACAGCAAGCAAAATAGATAATCTTTTCTTAAAGTTCTGTCTTTAACTCTTTAGTGGTGTTATTTCCATTCTCAGATTATCTGTATGTGAAAGTCATTCCAACTTAATCCATCAACAACTACTAGGACTTCCCAGGAGGCACTAATGGTACAGAACCCCCCTGCTAATGCAAGAGACATGAGACATGGGTTTGATCACTGGGTTGAGAAGATATCCTGGGAAGAAGAAATGGCAACCCACTCCAGTATTCTTGCCAGGAAAATTCCACGGGCAGAAGAGCCCGGCAGGCTACAGCCCATGGGGTCGCAAAAGAGTCTGACACAACTTAGAGACTAAACAACAATAACAAGAACAAACTATAAACAGATGTGTGTACCTTGTTTGCTTAGTACACAGGTTTTAGCATCCTGATTGCTAATGAGAAACCCAGATGAAAGTGGAAATGATTCACCCTATTTCATTTTCTACATACAAATTGTTGTGGGCCTGCAGGACTTTCCCATTGTCACGGCTTCTGTAATAGAAGAATTGTAAACGAGCAGTTGGAAAATAGAGAATTTGACTGTTGGCTTTGGACTTCTTTTTATTACTTTAGAACCGTTAGGTGTATTAGCCCAGGAAACATTTTTAGAGTGTACATTATTGAGGTACCCAGCAGGACACAGACAAGACATTAGGATAATTAGGATAATCTGAGTAAGGTTTAATAAATAGACCTCTTCAGATGGTATAAGCCGTATATAGCAAAATCGCAAAGGATAAAACAGGACCTTGGACTAGTAACAAAGTTGAGGGGCATTTATATATAAAGGAATGATGAGGGGGCAGTTATTGGAATTCACAAACAGAAGGTAAAGTACCACCTTAGTTCAAAGGTGGGTTGACCTTGCCAGGAAAGACTCAAAGGAATATAATCCCAAACCCACTCTTCTTTATCTTTCTGTGTTCCTGCTCCTGCTTACCATTGTCAAAACCACCCTAAAGTCAGAGGATGTGAGGATCAGGAAAATTCATCCAGGCAGCTCCCCCAGGGCAGAGACGAGGCTGGAGAAGGGGACAAGGGGATTTAGTACCAGCAGAGGGAAGCTGCAATGGCAGCCCACTCCAGTACTCTTGCCTGGAAAATCCCATGGACGGAGGAGCCTGGTGGGCTCCAGTCCCTGGGGTCGCTAAGAGTCGGGCATGACTGAGCGACTTCACTTTCACTTTTCACTTTCATTCATTGGAGAAGGAAATGGCAACCCACTCCAGTATTCTTGCCGGGAGAATCCCAGGGACAAAGGAGTCTAGTGGGCTGCCATCTATGGGGTCTCACAGAGTCGGACATGACTGAAACAACTTAGCAGCAGCAGCAGCAGCAGCAGCAGCAGCAGCAGCAACTGAAGCTGCTCAGAACACAGTCCCCATAATTATCCCAACTTTTGAAACTTACAATGGCTGAGTAGTATTCCATTGTATATATGTACCACCTCCTTTTATACATATTTACAATGGTTCAGTTCAGTTCAGTTGCTCGGTCATGTCCGACTCTTTGTGACCCCCAAGGGCTGAGGCACGCCAGACTTCCCTGTCCATCACCAACACCCAGAGTTTGCTCAGACTCATGTCCGTCGAGTCACTGATGCCATCCAACCATCAATGGTACATATATACAATGGACTACTACTCGGCCCTAAAAAGAATGAAAATACCATTTGCAGCAACATGGATACAATTGGAATTACCTTGCTAAATGAAGTAAGTGAGAAAGAAAGCCAAACGCCATATGATACCACTTTTATGTAGAGTCTAAAATAAGGCACAAATGAACCTATCTATGAAACAGAAATAGAATCAGACACAGAGAAGAGACTGGTGGCTGCAAAGGGGGAAGGAGGTGGGAGAGAGATGAATCGGGGGTTTGGGATTAGCATATATAAACCGGTATAGATAGATAGAATGAATTAACAGCAAAGTCATGCTATATAGCACAGGAGCTTATATTCAATATCCTGTTATAAACTATAACGGAAAAGAAGATGAAAAAGAATGTATGCATAACCGAGTTACTTTGCTGTGCAGAAGTAATTAATACAACACTGTAAATTAACTATACTTCAATAAAAAAAGAGACTTACAAGCAATTCCCTGAGGGTCCAGCAGTTAGGACTCTGTGCTTTGACTCCAGAGGGCCTGAATTCAATCCCTGGTTGGGGAACTAAGATCCTCACAAGTCTCATGATATGGTAAAAAAAAAAAAAAAAAAAAGAAAGTAACATAAATGATCCTATGAAAAGCCTTTATAATTGTTTCCATTTATAGATGAGAAAATGAAGCCATGTCTTAAGTCATCCATCAAAGCCACATCTTTTCTCTGCAAACCCCGTGCTCTTTCTTCTGTTTCAGAGCAGTGAGTTGATCGGCTGGTTATTTGCGATGCTATATCCTAAGGAACCTTATCCCAGAGAAGGCTAATACAGAACCTCAAATAACTCCTGATGTTTAAAAATTACTAGATCACCTTCTTGTTCTCTTTGATAACAGGGCCAGCTCACCATGGTTCTGCCTCTGGTGAGTTTCCTTATCAATATGACCTCTTGTGAGGATTCTTGGGGTTGTTCAGACTTTGGCATCATATTTCATGACTCTTCTGGGGCTGATTAAAACATTTTGCAGTGTGAGGCTCATTTTATTTTATGGTTTAATGAGCGCATTTAAAAAAGATTCCCAGTCCTCAGATCCCCCTGCTTTGCCCATGCTCCAGGTTTCTGTAAATTGCAAGAAAACAATTTCATTACCTCAAATATTTCGTCAAAGGAAAGGGATAGTTCTTTCTGCCTGGACAGGACACTCCATCAATCACCCAACAGGGATGATTTCACCGTCACGAAGAAGTCAGCTAGTATTTATGCAGAGGTGAGAAGGCACACTTTTCCTTCCTCATCAGGTACCCGCAATTTGCATATCCCATTATCTGCTTATTAACCAGAGGGTCTTGTAACAGTGGCAGGCTGTGAAATAGGCACACACGGGCAGTTGAACAGCAAGCTCTCAGGGGTTCATCCTGCGATTACATCCCTGTAATGAAGAGGCAAAAGGCGAGGATGCGACAATGGGCTATTTGGCAACAGAATAAAATCAGGATTTGATCTGATGCAACATGACTTGCTCACAGCACAGGTAGAATATCAAGTGATCCTTGTGAAATTCAATCCTTGTATAATTTTCCTATTATATCCATTGTTCTCCTATTCATCTGAAGGCCATATAGAACAGTACGTAAATTACATTTTCATTAACAATGTTTCTTTTATCTTCATTCAGTTTAATTGTGACTTCCATATTTCAGCTTATTTTGGGGGGTATATGAATGATCTGGTACATTTAATAATATGATGGAAGGAAAGGAATAAAGATACTCACTGACATCCAGGTTATGCATATTCAGTACTATTGAAGGTGGATACATAAAAACTATTTCTTTGAAAGCAGGTAGAGTCTGGATGGAGGAGCCTGGTGGGCTGCAGTCCATGGGGTCGCTAGAGAGTCAGACACAACTGAGCGACTTCACTTTCACTTTTCAGTTTCATGCATTGGAGAAGGAAATGGCAACCCACTCCAGTGTTCTTGCCTGGAGAATCCCAGGGACGGGGGAGCCTGGTGGGCTGCTGTCTATGGGGCTGTACAGAGTTGGACACTACTGAAGTGACTTAGCAGCAGCAGCAGCAGAGTCTGAGTTAAAAGTGTCCAAAAGGCTGTATGGTTTTTGGAATTTTTATGTATTAATTTTACCTTTAGGAATCTCCATAAATATAATTTTAGGACTTTATCTTATGTTAAAACCGCAGAAGAGGTATAATGATCTCTTTGCAAGGAAGAGAACTAATGATTGCCTAGTTATCCTGGGCCAGGTTCTCTGATACTCAACATCTGGTTGATTTCCTCAATAACCCTTGCAGAAGCAATTACTCTGACTGTTTCTGCTCTTTCAGAGCCCTTCTCAGCCAATCAGGATGCTCACAGGAGGGACTGAGGCAGTCAGTGGGAAGGATTATTTGGCAAAGGTCTTCTCTACTTTGAGCTGCCAGAACAAGATCTTGAACTTGCTGCTATTTGAAACACTACCACTATTTTAAACATATGTACCCAAGCATCAGAGTCTCCAGCCCTGGGATTCAGCTGTTCTGCCAGAGCAGTTCATGTTGTTAAGTAAAAAGTTGCTCTGTTCCTCCCTGGCGCCTGGGTTATCACTGCTGGCTCCATCCTCGATGAGGCCCTATTCTTGCCACCCTGTCTCTCCTGCTGATGGAGTGGCAGATGTAGACCCTGCTCCAGGACTTTCAGGCCACCTCATTCATTCCTCGTGTCCTCTTCCAGGGAAGAACCCATTACAAAGGTTGTGTTAATTCTGGGATCAGATCACTATATCCTGATCAGGCATCTGGAAAATGGGTAAACCTTTAAAAAAAAAATGTTAGGTGTATACAACATTCAATTCCTTAACTACAGGAATTAAGCCAATTGATTTATTGTTCTGGAGAAGATATCTAATGCCAATAAAATTAAAACCAATTTCTGTCTTTGCTCAGAAAGAAACTTAAGCACCATTGGAAATGAGCCTTTTTAAGAGAAAAGCTAGGTTCTCAGCTCTCCTCACCATTGTAATTGGCTGCATTGCCAGGTCCTGGTTTAAATTTGAAGGTCAAATAGTTAACTTATGATAAATGATACTATACTGAGGTTTGAGCCAAGGCAGAGAGTGTGGGAAAGCTTATAAGAAAGCCATTAAGGCTCCAGTTTTGCTGACCTGTGAGGACTCTGGACTGAAAAAGTATAGATTCTTGTAATAAGTACTTGTGAAGAAGCCCGAGAGGGTATTACTGGCTGAGCTGAGGTCAGAGGAAGAAAGGGGATCAGAACCTGACAATATCCCCATTAAGTTTGTATTTACAGACCTGTCCTCTGAAATTTCAGATTTGCTCTTATTTTATTCTTTCCATCTTTAATTGGATAGAAGAAGTGATATTAACTGTGCACTGATCGAGAGTTTGGAAAGTGGTTTCTAATACTGCTTTTTCTGTGTGATATTTGTAATGTGTTTGATAGCGCTTTGAAGCCAAACTATTTCTGATAGCCTGAAATTAGCTTCCAATTCACCCAGTCCCCTGTTTTAAACTAGGATCACTACCATAGTTTCTTGTTGTTTGTTTTTACTTCAAAAATCTGTAGGCTCATAAATAAGTACCTTCTATGCTAGAGATAACTATGGGAAACTAAAGATAAACTCCATTGTAAACTTGAGTAATTCACATCAGATCTCCAGACCTCAGTTTCTTGCCTGTGTTATGAAAGTATAATCCACTCCCCTTTAGAATTTAGTAAATGCTTGCTGTGTGAAGGAATGATCAAAATACTGTACATTCATATATTCATTGTCTCATTCATCCTTTGAGCCAGTATTTCTCTTATTTCCAGTTCCTTAGAGGAGGGCACTAAGGCTTAGAGATGTTAAATAATTTGGAAGGGATGGAAAGTCAATTCAGCCCGTAAGCACCAGACTAAACACTGAAGCTCCAATACTTTGACCATTGGATGCAAAGAGCCAACTCATTGTAAAAGACTCTGATTGAGCTCTTTTGACTGACTGAGGGCAAGAGAAGAAGGGTGTGGCAGAGGACGAGATGATTAGATAACATCACTGACTCAATGGACATGAGTTTGAGCAAACTCCAGAAGATAGTGAAGGACAGGGAAGCCTGGCGTGTTGCAGTCCATGGGGCTGCAAAGAGCTGGACACGACTTAGTGACTGAACATCGAACACTTCTATAGCTTCCAGCCTTAGCACCGTTTGGCTCAACTTTACAGATTCTCATTGACTTAGCTGCTGAAATATTAACAGAAATGAAATTGTTCTTTGGATGACAAACCAGTATTTTATTTCTTCTAAAAGTTAATGTGGCTTTTTTATATTTTCCTATGGAGTAAGTCCTTTGTGAAAGGAAAGGTGTAAGTAGAGATGCCTGGTGTTCTTTTTCAAGGAGGATGCTCAGTATCACAGATGTCTTTCTTCACCACGTAAGCACCTATGAGCAGAGGTAGGAAATAAAAACAACCTTGAAAGAAACCAACACAATATTGTAGAGCAATTATCCTTCAATTAAAAATCAATACATTTAATTATAAAAGAAAAAACCATTGAAAAATATTTAAAAACGTACACAACATACTCTGAAGTTTAAATCATGAATGGTTGTTGCTTCTTACAAGAATACAACCAACAGAAGCAGCAGTTTTACTATTGAGGAGATTGCTGCTTTGATTTTTTATTTTGGGATCTCAAATTTTTCATGCCTCTTCACTAAGTCTAACAGCTCCATGGTAGACAGAGGGGAATGGGGTGGGGGATGCACAGACCTTAGTTTCATTACATCACATTGCAAACAATGACCACTTTACTATGAGAGACAAATGGTACCTGGCTTGGGAACAGATTGTAACTTTTCTATCATCTACCCATCCATCCATCCCATGGGTTGATATACCCATTAACTCAGACGTTTCATCAATATGTACTGAGTATTTGCTGTGTACCAGGCACAGGGCATGCACTGTAAGACTAACCTCAGTGACAAAGGTCTTGGTCTTTGGAAGTGCTCAGTCAGTGAGGCAGAGCGATATGCAAATAGAAACAACAAGCAAACAACAGATAATTCTAAAGTATAGAGATATGAATGAAGAGGATACTGAATATGGGGGTACTTATCCCAACTCTGGGCTTCCCAGGCAGTACTAGTCATAAAGAACCTGCCTGCCAGTGCAGGGGACTTAAGAGACACAGGTTTGATCCCTAGGCTGGGAAGATCCCCTGGAGGAGGACATGGCAACCCACTCCAGGATTCTTGCCTGGAGAATCTCATGGACAGTGGAGGCTGGTGGGCTACAGTCCATAGAGTTGCGAAGGGTCAGCATGACTGAAGCAACTGAGCATGCACATTCCAGTCCCTATGATGCCCAGGGCGTGCTGTCTCAATCCAGAGCCCTAAAAGATGGGTAGGTATCCCCCAAAAGATAAAGTAGAGGGAAAGTGTTCCCGATACAAGTAAATAGATGAGGATTCAGGTAATAACAACTTTAACTGAATTTGTTGTTGCTGTTATGGTTTAGTCTCTCAGTAGTGTCTGACTCTTTGTGACCCGCTGGACTGTAGCCACCAGGATCCTCTGTCCATGGGATTCTCCAGGCAAGAATACTGGAGTGGGTTGCCCTTTCCTTCTCCAGGGGATCTTCCTGGTCCAGGGCTGAACTCTTGTCTCTTGCATTGGCAGGCAGATTCTTTACCAGGGAAGCCTTTTTAATTGAATAGGGTCCCATTTTAGGGTGTGCAGGAGAGAATAAGTTGGACTAAGACAGGTATTATAGGAAAATACAGGGCAATAGGGCTTCGTGTGCTGTGCTGAATACCTTAAATCCTTTCTTACAGCTAGCAAAGAATATAAAAGTAAAAGGTATCATGATATGATTTTCTTGAAAAATCACCCGGTGATTTGTGCAGAGTAAGAGATGTGTTATTATTCAACTGAACTAGTGGACTCTATGCGAGTCCACTCTTGTTCACCCCTCAAGTCCACCCCTCTTGTTCATCAGCAAGGACTTCTGAGGGGCTTCGACTGTGAGACTGGCCATACTTAATTTTGAATGATGTCAAAGCAGAAAAATGGGCAATTGGCCAGTGTTTTGGAGTCAGTACGGTGTTTGCACACCTGTTTGATTAGGTGGGTGCTACTGCTACTAAGTCACTTCAGTCGTGTTCAACTCTGTGTGACCCCATAGACAGCAGCCCACCAGACTCCCCTGTCCCTGGGATTCTCCAGGCAAGAACACTGGAGTGGGTTGCCATTTCCTTCTCCAGTGCATGAAAGTGAAAAGTGAAAGTGAAGTCGCTCAGTCATGTCTGACTCTTAGCGACCCCATGGACTGCAGCCTACCAGGCTCCTCCATCCATGGGATTTTCCAGGCAAGAGTACTGGAGTTGGGTGCCATTGCCTTCTCCGATTATGTGGTAATGAAATATAAAAAGTACAGGGTCATGAGAGATACAATCATGAGAAATAATTGACTGATTATGGCCAATAAAGACTTCACCAGTGGCTCAGCAATGAAGAATCTGCCTGCAAGGCAGGAGACTCAGGAGACTCAGGTTCAGTCCCTGGGTTGGGAAGATCCCCTGGAGGAAGACATGGCAACCCACTCCAGGATTCTTGCCTGGAGAATCCCACGGATGGATTACACCAATCCCCTGGTGGGTTACAGTTCATAGGGTCACAAAGAGTCGATTGAAGCAACTGAGCATGCACACATGAGTGGCCACTGAAACATCAAGGGAAACCTAAATTTTCCCTACTTTCTAATCTTCATCCTGTAGTTACTACATTAATTAGAGGTACTTTAGCAAATGTCAGCATAAGATGGCAATGCCCAGGAGCTAAGTTGTTTTTCAGCAACCCATCTTTGTGATATTCTCTCATTTAAGATTTGAAGTGAGGCACTGATGCAAATAAGGTGAAGGACTGTTTGGGGGGAAAGCTGAGCACCTGGAAAGTTGTTTTAGTTTAGAATATAGTGTTAAAATTGAAAATAATCTGCAAATATTTCATTATTGCAGTCATAGTTATTTGTATATCTTTGGGTCCTAATACTATGTTCGTATACACTATTGGGTTCAGTTTAGGTTGTATTATCTTAGAAGGATCTATTCAAGTAGACTTTAGATTAACAACAAGTAAATACAAAAATAGAATTTATTTATTAACAACAAATAAATGCTACTTGATGTTGACATTTTCAAGTTTAGTTGGGACTAATGACTGAACAATAATTTAAATAATGAATTAAATAATTTCTGTCATGCTGTGCAATAAAAATGTCTTACAGTTATGTAGCAACATTTTTTTAAACTATTCTTACATTTGTTGTTTTATGTAATTCTCTGAAACATCTGTTCCATTAGTAGGGTAGGTTTGAGCCCCACATTTAATGTGAAGAAATGTGGGTAAGGACTTCGGGAAGCTCCCCTGGCTCAAACACTTCTTCCGAGTACTTTGTGAGTTTTGCTTCTTCCACCACAACCAGCCCATGTTGCATGATCACTCTGACAGCATGCACTCTGAGAGCATTAACACTGCAGCCACAAAAGGCTGCCCTTGCAAATCCATCTTTTGCTCTGATTTGTGGGTTTTTCTGCTCATGTACCAAGTGTCATTTTGAGTTTTTATGGATTCCAGGAGAAATCTGGCCATTTGGAATCTCTTCATCAATTCCCTTCAACTTGGCTGAGTGGTGCTGGGCAGTATTCTACAAACGATCTGTTGCATATGTGCTAATATTTCCCATCATGTGTTCTCCTCTACCCATGTTTCTCATTCCCATTTCTAAAGAATTCTATTTTTGATTATGGTTGATGTATCCCAAAGGGACACAGTAGACAAAATGGAAAGTGGAATATGTATATATTTATATATACATAGATATGTGTGTGTGTGTGTGTGTGTGTATATATATATGGAGAGAGAGGGAATTTTTGCTTATGGATGGGAGATGCAAGAGAAAATTGCTTCAATCTGGAATCAATTATTCAGCATGATAGATGAATCGCTTGTCAGCAAAGAACTAAACAGATGGAAAGAAGGGTGTATAAAGAGGACAACCCACCTGATACTAATTACATACACCTACACTTGGAAATCTCTTTGCCAGACATCTTGAATAGCTCAGGACTTGATGGAGGAGAGCTCCCAAGAACTCAGTGTAAAAAATGCAAACCTCCATGAAGAACAAAGGGATTGTGTGAAAAGAAATGGGGGGAAGTCACTGCTTGACAGACACCTGGAATGGAACATTTAGGTTCTTATCCTTTATAATCATATATATTCCACAGATCTTGGCACCACCTAAAGGCTTAATACCTTTTAGGTACCACCACAGAAAGGGAGGGTTGAACTACTTTAAAACCTAGTTTCCATGATTCAAAAAGGAAATTCAGAGTGCATGATGTATTTAAGGATTATTAGAGCATTTAGCAAGAGTCTATGTATCCAGCAGGGTCACTGGTGGAGACCAGAGTGAACATGTGGTCAGAGATTGAATATGAACCTCTAACACAGAAGAAGCCAGAGGAGAAGAGCAAGGTGGACCCGATGTGTCAAGCATCTGCTGTGTCCTGGGAACTTTGGCTTGTCATTTCTCATGTGATTTTCATGGTTTACTGTGGTATGTTTCATTATTTTCCATTTACAGCTGAGGAAATGGAGCCTCATAGAGGTTAAGTAACTTCCCCAAGAGCACACAGTAAGCACTGTGACAACACAGTGGCATCATTCCCACTAGAGCAAAGCATTTGAGTAACGAGGAGAAGCAAGAACCATGGAGGAGCAGAGAGGTTTCCCAAACCCGCTTCCTGAGCCCATGACTCTTCCCATTATAGTGTTCATGGGGTTCTCAAGGCAAGAATACTGTAGTGGTTTGCCATTCCTGCTGGGAGGGATTGGGGGCAGGAGGAGAAGGGGATGACAGAGGATGAGATGGCTGGATGGCATCACTGACTTGATGGACGTGTCTGAGTGAACTCTGGGAGTTGGTGATGGACAGGGAGGCCTGGCGTGCTGTGATTCATGGGGTTGCAAAGAGTTGGACACGACTGAGTGACTGAAATGAACTGAACTGAACTAAACTTCCTGTTATAAGTTATTCACATCCCTGCTCTGATACTCTTTTGGTGTAACAGCTTGAACTGGATTTTTACTGTCAACATGGTTACGCTGGGACCTACCCTTCCCAGAATCTCCTTCCTCATTTCGTTTTGAGTTGGCCAAAAGAGGGACTTATATTTGGAAGGTCAAAGGAGACAGCTGCGATGATTCTCTGAAGGTCTTCACCTGGTTAAAGACAAGAACTGGAATGAGGTCATGAGAGTGATGTGAAAATCATGGTTTATCCCTGGTCTCCACAGCTCTGCATCATCTCTTCCTCCTGATGCTCACCCGGCTGACCGACAGGGATCCCAGCCTCACCACCAGACACTTGGTGGTGGGTCTGTGGAGGTTGTGGCTGTCCATCCAGGAGGTTCCTGAACAAGCTCTCTCTTTACTGGCCCCCTCCTGCCCCTTCCTACTCTGACTTGTGACCCACATCAGCACCCCAGGCAGACTTTTTAGTGCCCTTTCCTATGAAATGATGGGCCTTTTCCTTTTCCTATGATCTTCCAACTTCCTCTTCCACACCTTCATTTCTGTCAGCAGCTCTGAAGGTCTGCGCCCTGTCACAAGTTGCCCACCCCATGGCACCCATAGGAATTGTACTTCCATGACTGAATTCCGACTAATACTATTACAGTCCCCCAAGCCTTTGTTTAGGGCTTCCCTAGTGGCTCAGACTGTAACGAATCCTCCTGCAATGCAGGAGACACAGGTTCAATCCCTGGGTTGGGAAGATCCCCTGGAGGAGGGTGTGGCAACCCACTCTAGTGTCTTGCCTGGAGAATCCCATGGACAGAGGAACCTGGCTGGCCACAGTCCATAGGGGTCTCAAAGAGTCAGACATGATTGAGGAACACTTTCACTTTCAAACCTTTGTTTGTCTCTTCCAGTTCCTTGTGGGAAATTCTATCATTTCACACAATGTTCTGCATAGTTACTTACATATAATGGATTCTCAGTAAACATCTATTAAAATTTCAAAACATTTCCTTTTAAGAACTAGTGAAAAGCCTGCCACTAAACTTAGGATGCTATGAAAATTCCTTTCCAAGTTTGAAAGATTCTATTAGGCTGTGACCTCTGAGGTGAGGTTGTTGTTTAAAACACCGTAAACTTGACATCCTTCAAATTATCATGTCTTGTGAGACTTGTGAAGAATGCTGAGAGTTAGTGTTCCCTGGAACTCCTGGGAAACTTGCATGATAAGGTAGAAAACTGATGGCGTTAGGGGACAGACTAGTTGGGCTGAGATCTCAGCACCATCACATACTGGCATGTGACCTTATGCAAGTCAGTCTCACACCTGATTTCTTCAAATTTCATTTGTGTCTAACAGTACCTAGCTGACAGTCTTGATATGAGGCTCAATGAGGCTGACAAAAAATGTGGTTCACTGGAGAAGGGAATGGCAAACCACTTCAGTATTCTTGCCTTGAGAACCCCATGAATAGTGTGAAAAAGGCAAAAAGATAAGAAACCGAAAGATAAACTCTCCAGGTCTGTAGGTGCCCAATATGCTACTGGGGATCAGTGGAGAAATAACTTCAGAAAGAATAAAGAGATGGAGCCAAAGCAAAAACAACACCCAGTTGTGGATGTGACTGGCGGTGGAAGCAAGGTGCAATGCTTTAAAGAGCAATATTGCATAGGAACCTGGAATGTTAGGTCCATCAATCAAGGCAAATTGGAAGTGGTCAAACAAGAGATGGCAAGAGTGAATGTTGACATTTTAGGAATCAGTGAACTAAAATGGACTGGACTGGGTGAATTGAACTCAGATGACCACTATATTTACTACTGTGGGCAGGAATCCCTTAGAAGAAATGGAGTAGCCATCATCATCAACAAAAGAACCCTAAATTCAGTTTGAGGGTACAACCTCAAAAACAACAGAATGATCTCTGTTCATTTCCAAGGCAAACCATTCAATATCACAGTAATCCAAGTCTATGCCCTGACCAGTAACGCTGAAGAAGCTGAAGTTGAACGGTTCTATGAAGACCTACAAGACCTGCTAGAACTAACACCCCCCAAATATGTCCTTTTCATTACAGGGGACTGGAATGCAAAAGAAGGAAGTCAAGAAACACTTGGAGTAACAGGCAAATTAGGCCTTGGAGTACAGAATGAAGCAGGGAAAAGCCTAATAGAGTTTTGCCAAGAGAATGCACTGGTATTGCAAACACTGTCTTCCAACAACACAAGAGAAGACTTTACACGTGGACATCACCAGATGGTCAACACCGAAATCAGATTGATTATACTCTTTGCAGCCAAAGATAGAGAAGCTCTATACAGTCAGCAAAAACAAGACTGTGGCTCGGATCATGAACTCCTTATTGCTAAAATCAGACTTTAAATTGAAGAAAGTAGGGAAAACCACTAGACCATTCAGGTATGACCTGAATCAAATCCCTTATGACTATACAGTGGAAGTGAGAAATAGATTTAAGGGATTAGATCTGATAGACAGAGTGCCTGATGAACTATAGAAGGAGGTTCATGACATTGTACAGGGGACAGGGATCAAGACCATCCCCAAGAAAAAAGAAATGCAAAAAAGCTATATGGCTGTCTGAGGAGGCCTTACAAATAGCTATGAAAAGAAGAGAAGCAAAAAGCAGAGGAGAAAAGGAAAAATATACCCATTTGAATGCAGAATTCCAAACAATAGCAAGAAGAGATAAGAAAACTTTCCTCAGTGATCAGTGCAAAGAAATAGAGGACAGCAATAGAATGAGAAAGACTAGAGATTTCTTCAAGAAGATCAGAGATACCAAGGGAACATTTCATTCAAAGATGGGTTCAATAAAGGACAGAAATTGTATGGACCTAACAGAAGTAGAAGACATTAAGAAGAGATAGCAACAATACACAGAAGAACTGTACACAAAAAAATCTTCATGACCCAGATAATCACGATAGTGTGATCACTCATCTAGAGCCAGACATCTTGGAATGCAAAGTCAAGTGGGCCTTAGGAAGCATCACTATGAACAAAGCTAGTGAAGGTGATGGAATTCCAGTTGAGCTATTTCAAATCCTAAAAGATGATGCTGTGAAAGTCCTGTACTCAAATGTCAGCAAATTTGGAAAACTCAGCAGTGGCCACAGGACTGGAAAAGGTCAGTTTTCATTCCAATCCCAAAGAAAGGCAATGCCAAAGAATGTTCAAACTACTGCACAATTGCACTCATCTTACATGCCAGCAAAGTAATGCTCAAAATTCTCCAAGCCAGACTTCAACAGTACGTGAACCATGAAATTCCAGATGTTCAACTGGTTTTAGAAAAGCCAGAGGAACCAGAGATCAAATTGCCAACATCTGCTGGATCATGGAAAAAGCAAGAGAGTTCCAGAAAAACATCTATTTCTGCTTTATTGACTATGCCAAAGCCTTTGACTGTGTAGATCACAATAAACTGTGGAAAATTCTGAAAGAGATGGGAATACCAGACCGCCTGACCTGCCTCCTGAGAAATCTGTATGCAGGTCAAGAAGCAGCAGTTAGAACTGGACATGGAACAATAGACTGGTTCCAAATCAGGAAAGGAGTACGTCAAGGCTGTATATTGTCACCCTGCTTATTTAACTTCTATGCAGAGTACATCATCAGAAACACTGGGCTGGAGGAAGCACAAGCTGGAATCAAGATTGCTGGGAAAAATATCAATAACCTCATGTATGCAGATGACACCACCCTTATGGCAGAAGGTGAAGAAGAACTAATGAGCCTTTGATGAAAGTCAAAGAGGAGAGCGAAAAAGTCGGCCTAAAGGTCAACATTCAGAAAACTAAGATCGTGGCATCTGGTCTCATCACTTCCTGGCAAATAGATGTGGGAGACTTGGGTTTGATCCCTGGGTCTGGAAGATTGCCTGGAGAAGGGATTGGCTACCCACTCCAGTATATTTGCCTGGAGAATTCCACTGATTCTTTACTGAGTGGGTTGCCATGCCCTCCTCCAGAGGATGTTTCCAACCTAGAGCTCGAACCCATGTCTTCTGCATTGCAGGAAGAGTCTTTACTTTCTGAGCCACCAGGAAATCCCAAGAATACTGGAGTGGGTAGCCTTTCCCTTCTCCAGGGGAACTTCCCAACCCAGGAATTGAACTTGGGTCTCCTGCATTGCAGGCGGATTCTTTACCAGCTGAGATAAAGTAGTAATAGATTAGTTATACAACTCTCTCACTGCAAAGTGCTTTATGTACTTAAGATCTATATAGGTAAATGAGTAGCTAATATTCATTAATATTTGTAAACATTTATAATATATAAACTTTCCATACATTTTCTTTCTTTGAGGCTCATCAGTTCAGTTCAGTTGCTCAGTTTTGTCCGACTCTTTGTGACCCCATGGACTGAAGCACGCCAGGCCTCCCTGTCCATCATGAACTCCCAGAGTTTACTCAAGCTGGTGTCCATTGAGTCGGTGATGCCATCCAACCATCTCGTCCTCTGTCATCCCCTCCTCCTCCTGCCTTCAGTTCCATAAGAGCCTGGCAGGTTACAAAGAGTCAGACGCAGCTGAGCAGCTATCATAATTACTAACTTATGATACCTGTCCATAAGATTTCATAAAATGTATTAACTCCACCACACCCCATATAATTCCTCATTCTCTGTCCCCATTGAGTTGACATGTACTTATTTGCCCAGGATTATCATAAAGCTGGTTAGAATCCTCTCTCTTCCTTTTGGGAATTGGAACAACTTCTTTTCATTAAAAGTAATTATATGTTAAGACAATCTGCCATTCTGTTTTTAGCATTCTGTTTGTTCCTTTTGTTTTCTGACATTAATAAAAAAAGATTTAGAATCCTATTTTGATTTATTTGTACTATTTCTGAACACATTATTTTTCATAGTGATTGCTTATCTTGTGATTGCTGTAGGTATTACCATATGTGGTGGTAGTCTAGCTGCTAAGTCATGTCCAACTCTCTGAGACTCCATGGACTGTAGCCCACCAGGCTCATTGCCCATGCATGGAATTCTCCAGGCAAGAATACTAGAGTGGGTAGTCACTCTCTTCTCCAGGGATCTTCCAGACCCAAGGATTGAACCTGGTCTCCCACACTGCAGATACATTCTTTACCACCAGAGCCACCAGGGAAGTCCTTATGTATGTGTATGTGTATATGTATATGTATACGTATATGTATATGTATACATATATGTATATATATGCAAACACATACGTAGGAGTCAGACATGACTTAGCAACTAAACCAACAAAAATATAATTTATTTATTACAGACTGTTGTAGTGATGCTTTTACCATTTCAACTATTAAAAAAAAAACTTACACACAGTTATATTTCCTTACTTCCCCACTTTTCAAGTAAAATTATCATAGGTATTTTCTCTACATATGTTGAACATACATTCCATGTTGTTAAAACATCCCATGTTGTTGTAAATAATTTAAATATGAAGTATAGATCCCCTGGAAAAGGGAAAGGCTACCCACTCCAGTATTCTGGCCTGGAGAATTTCCTGGACTCTACAGGATGGGATTGCAGAGTCCAACACAACTGGGTGCCTCTCACTTTCACTTGCGTACTATGCTTGTTTGTGTTCTTACCCACTCTGTTGCTCTTCTCTTATTTATAAAGATCCCCTCCTGCTAATGTCATCGTGATCTTTCTGTTGGAGAACTTCTATCAGCCATTCTTTAAGGGTAGGTGCACTAGTGATGCATGCTGTTTGTTCTCCTTCATCTGAGAAGGTTTTTATTCTCCCTCCAGTCCTGAAAGATAGTATCACCAGATACAGAATTCAGGGTTCAGATACTTCTGAAAGAATTTCGTGCCACATTCTCCGGCCTCCATAGTTTTGGGTGAAAAATCCATTGCCATTCGGATTGGTTTTCCTCCATAAGTGATGTATCTTTTCCATCTGACTGTTTTAAAGATTTCTTTTGTCTTTCAGTTCAGTTCAGTCACTCAGTCGTGTCCGACTCTTTGTGACCCCATGAATCGCAGCACGCCAGGTCTCCCTGTCCATCACCAACTCCCGGAGTTCACTCAGACTCAACGTTCATCGAGTCCGTGATGCCATCCAGCCATCTCATCCTTGGTCGTCCCCTTCTCCTGCCCCCAATCCCTCCCAGCACCAAAGTCTTTTCCAATGAGTCAACTCTTCGCATGAGGTGGCCAAAGTACTGGAGTTTCAGCTTTAGCATCATTCCTTCCAAAGAAATCCCAGAGCTGATCTCCTTCAGAATGGACTGGTTGGATCTCCTTGCAGTCCAAAACTCTTGAGAAAGCAGGAATAGAAGGAACATACCTCAACATAATAAAAGCTCTATATGACAAACCCACAGCAAACATTATCCTCAATGGTGAAAAACTGAAAGCATTTCCCCTAAAGTCAGGAACAAGACAAGGGTCCCCACTTTCACTGCTACCATTCAACATAGTTCTGGAAGTTTTGGCCACAGCAATCAGAGCAGAAAAAGAAATAAAAGGAATCCAAATTGGAAAAGAAGAAGTAAAACTCTCACTGCAGATGACATGATCCTCTACATAGAAAACCCTAAAGACTCCACCAGAAAATTACTAGAGCTAATCAATGAATATAGTAAAGTTGCAGGGTATAAAATCAACGCACAGAAATCCCTTGCATTCCTATACACTAATAATGAGAAAGTAGAAAAAGAAATTAAGGAAACAATTCCATTCACCATTGCAACGAAAAGAATAAAATACTTAGGAATGTATCTACCTAAAGAAACTAAAGACCTATATATAGAAAACTATAAAACACTGATGAAAGAAATCAAAGAGGACACTAATAGATGGAGAAATATACTATGTTCATGGATCGGAAGAATCAATATAGTGAAAATGAGTATACTACCCAAAGCAATCTACAGATTCAATGCAATCCCTATCAAGCTACCAGCAGTATTTTTCACAGAACTTGAACAAATAATTTCAAGATTTGCATGGAAATACAAAAAACCTCGAATAGCCAAAGCAATCTTGAGAAAGAAGAATGGAACTGGAGGAATCAACTTGCCTGACTTCAGGCTCTACTACAAAGCCACAGTCATCAAGACAGTATGGTACTGGCACAAAGACAGAAATATAGATCGATAGAACAAAATAGAAAGCCCAGAGATAAATTCGCACACATATGGACACCTTATCTTTGACAAAGGAGGCAATAATATACAATGGAGTAAAGACAATCTCTTTAACAAGTGGTGCTGGGAAAACTGGTCAACCACTTGTAAAAGAATGAAACTAGATCACTTTATAACACCACACACAAAAATAAACTCAAAATGGATTAAAGATCTAAATGTAAGACCAGAAACTATAAAACTCCTAGAGGAGAACATAGGCAAAACACCCTCCGACATAAATCACAGCAGGATCCTCTATGATCCACCTCCCAGAATTCTGGAAGTAAAAGCAAAAATAAACAAATGGGATCTAGTTAAAATTAAAAGCTTCTGCACAACAAAGGAAACTATAAGCAAGGTGAAAAGACAGCCTTCTGAATGGGAGAAAATAATAGCAAATGAAGCAACTGAAAAACAACTAATCTCAAAAATATACAAGCAACTTATGCAGCTCAATTCCAGAAAAATAAACGACCCAATCAAAAAATGGGCCAAAAAACTAAACAGACATTTCTCCAAAGAAGACATACGGATGGCTAACAAACACATGAAAAGATGCTCAACATCACTCATTATTAGAGAAATGCAAATCAAGACCATAATGCTGGAGAGGATGTGGAGAAAAAGGAACCCTCTTGCACTGTTGGTGGGAATGCAAACTAGTACAGCCACTATAGAGAACAGTGTGGAGATTCCTTAAAAAATTGCAAATAGAACTGCCTTACGACCCAGCAATCCCACTGCTGGGCATACGCATGAAGGAAACCAGAATTGAAAGAGACACGTGTACCCCAATGTTCATTGCAGCACTGTTTATAATAGCCAGGACATGGAAACAACCTAGATGTCCATCAGCAGATGAATGGATAATAGAGCTGTGGTACATATACACAATGGAGTATTACTCAGCCATTAAAAAGAATACATTTGAATCAGTTCTAATGAGATGGATGAAACTGGAGCCGATTATACAGAGTGAAGTAAGCCAGAAAGAAAAACACCAATACAGTATACTAACACATATATATGGAATTTAGAAAGATGGTAATGATGACCCTGTATGTGAGACAGCAAAAGAGACACAGATGTGTGGAGCGGACTTTTGGACCCTGAGGGAGAGGGTGGGATGATGTGGGAGAATGGCATTGAAACATGTATAGTATCATGTAAGAAAGGAATTGCCAGTCTATGTTTGATGCAGGATACAGGATGCTTGGGCCTGGTGCACGAGGATGATCCAGAGAGATGATATGGGGTGGGAGGTGGGAGGGGGGTTCATGTTTGGGAACTCATGTACACCCGTGGTGGATTCATGTCAATGTATGGCAAAACCAATACAGTATTGTAAAGTAAAATAAAGTAAAAATAAAAATTAAAAAAAAAGAGTCTTCTCCAATACCACAGTTCAAAAGCATCAATTCTTCAGCGTTCAGCCTTCTTCACAGTCCAACTCTCACATCCATACATGACCGCAGGAAAAACCATAACCTTGACAAGATGGACCTTAGTCAGCAAAGTAATGTCTCTGCTTTTGAATATGCTATCTAGGTTGGTCATAACTTTTCTTCCAAGGAGTAAGTGCCTTTTAATTTCATGGCTGCAATCACCATCTGCAGTCTTTAGGTTTAATGAAAGTATTAACAAAACAGAAATTGAGTCACAGATGTAGAAAAAGAATTTATGGTTACTTAAAGTGAAAGTGACAGGGAGAGGGCTAAATTGGCAAGTTGAGATTGAAATATACACTGCTATATATAAATCAGATAACTTAATATGAGTATACCATACAGCACAGGGAACTCTTAACTCTGTAATGACCTAATGGGAATAGAACTTTTAAAAGAGTGGTACATGTATATGTATAACAGACTCATTTTCTATACACCAGAAACTAACATGACATTGTAAATCAACTCTGCTCCAATCTAAAAAATTAATTTAAAAAGCATTTAGTCCATGTTGGCAGTGTTTTAAGAAATATGGGTTTCTCAAGAAAAAAATATGTTTCATTATGTTCTACTTTCATGTGAATTTCTTTGCATGTAAGTGTCTGCCAAAGGGACCCCATGGACTGCAGCCCACCAGGCTCCTCTGTTCATGGGATTTCCCAGGTACGAATACCAGAGCAGGTTCCCATTTCCTACTCCAGGGAATCTTCTGACCCAGGGATCAAACCCGATTCTCTTGCATCTTCTGCATTGACAGGCAGACTCTTCACTGCCACCAAGGAAAGTCTGTGAATTTCTTAAGGTTTATCCTATCTGAAGTTCATCTTCATTCATAAATCTGTAAATTTATGATTTTTGTCTATTTTGAAACATTTCCAGGAATTGGTTTTGTATTTTTTCAGTCCCTCACTCTTTCTCAGTCTGAAACTCCAACGAGAAAAGCTTTAGATCTTTTGCTATTGCTCTACAGATCCCTGAAGCTCTGAACATATTTTGGTCTATTTTTTCTCTGTTGTGCAGATTGAGTAAATTCTATTGATCTGTTTTCAAGCTCATTGATTCTATTCTCTGTTATTTTTATACTATTGACATCATGCTGCCACTTTTAAACTTTGGTTACCTTTTTAGGTCTATTGTTTTCATTTGGTCCCTTTTTATAATTTCTATTTCTTTGCTGAGATTGGCTTTTCTCTTTCAAAAATTTCAGGAGGATTTGTAATTGATCATGGAAACATTTTCCATGATGACTATTCTAAAATCCTTAGCAGATAATTTTAACGTCTCACATATCTCAATGTTGACATAAATTGATTGTCTTTTCTAATTCAAATTGTGATTTTCTTGGTTCCTTGGCACATATGATGCATAATGTTCTCCTGAACACTTTGGTTTTCCAAATTTGTTGGCATATTGAGTGCAGCACTTTCACAGCATCATCTTTCAGGATTTGAAATAGCTCAGCTGGAATTCAATCACCTCCACTGGCTTTGTTCGTAGTGATGCTTTCTAAGGCCCACTTGACTTCACATTCCAGGATGCCTGGCTCTAGATGAGTGATCACAGCATCGTGATTATCCGGGTTGTGAAGATCTTTTTTGTACAGTTCTTTTGTGTATTGTTGCCACCTCTTCTTAATATTTGCTGCTTCTTTAGGTCCTTACCATTTCTGTCCTTTATTGAGCCCATCTTTGCATGAAATGTTCCCTTGGTATCTCTAATTTTCTTGAAGAGATCTCTAGGCTTTCCCATTCTGTTGTTTTCCTCTATTTCTTTGCATTGATTACTGCGGAGGGCTTTCTTATCTCTTCTTGCTATTCTTTGGAACTCTGCATTCAGATGCTCATATCTTTCCTTTTCTCCTTTGCTTTTCACCTCTCTTCTTTTCACAGCTATTTGTAAGGCCTCCCCAGACAGCCATTTTGCTTTTTTGCATTTCTTTTCCATGGAGATGGTCTTGATCCCTGTCTCCTGTACAAACCTCATTTCATAGTTCATCAGGCACTCTATCTATCAGATCTAGGCCCTTAAATCTATTTCTCACTTCCACTGTATAATCATAAGGGATTTGATTTAGGTCATACCTGGATGGTCTAGTGGTTTTCCCCACTTTCTTCAATTTGAGTCTGATTTTGGTAATAAGGAGTTCATGATCTGAACCACAGTGAGCTCCTGGTCTTATTTTTGCTGACTGTATAGAGCTTCTCCATCTTTGGCTGCAAAGAATATAATCAATCTGACTTCGGTGTTGACCATCTGGTGATGTCCATGTGTAGAGTCTTCTCTTGTGTTGTTGGAAGAGGGTGTTTGCTATGACCAGTGCATTTTCTTGGCAAAACTCTATTAGTCTTTGCTCTGCTTCATTCCGCATTCCAAGGCCAAATTTGCCTGTTACTCCAGGTGTTTCTTGACTTCCTGCTTTTGCATTCCAGTCCCCTAGAATGAAAAGGACATCTTTTTAAGGTGTTAGTTCTAAAAGGTCTTGTAGGTCTTCATAGAACCGTTCAACTTCAGCTTCTTCAGCATTACTGGTTGGGGCATAGACTTGGATTACCATGATATTGAATGGTTTGCCTTGGAGATGAACAGAGATCATTCTGTCGTTTTTGAGATTGCATCCAAGTACTGCATTTTGGACTCTTTTGTTGACCATGATGGCTACTCCATTTCTTCTGAGGGATTCCTGCCCGCAGTAGTAGATATAATGGTCATCTGAGTTAAATTCACCCATTCCAGTCCATTTTAGTTCACTGATTTCTAGAATGTCGACGTTCACCCTTGCCATCTCTTGTTTGACCACTTCCAATTTGCCTTGATTCATGGAACTGACATTCCAGGTTCCCATGCAGTATTGCTCTTTACAGCATTGGACCTTGCTTCTATCACCAGTCACATCCACAGCTGGGTATTGTTTTTGCTTTGGTTCCATCCCTTCATTCTTTCTAGAGTTATTTCTCCACTGATCTCGAGTAGCATATCGGGCACCTACTGACCTGGGGAGTTCCTCTTTCAGTATCCTATCATTTTGCCTTTTCATACTATTCATGGGGTTCTCAAGGCAAAAATACTGAAGTGGTTTGCCATTCCCTTCTCCAGTGGACCACATTCTGTCAGACCTCTCCATCATGACCCACCCATATTGGGTTGCTCTGCGGGCATGCTAGTAAAGTAATGCTCAAAATTCTCCAAGCCAGGCTTCAGCAATACATGAACCGTGAACTTCCTGATGTTCAAGCTGGTTTTAGAAAAGGCAGAGGAACCAGAGATCAAATTGCCAACATCCACTGGATCATGGAAAAAGCAAGAGAGTTCCAGAAAAACATTTACTTCTGCTTTATTGACTATGCCAAAGCCTTTGACTGTGTGGATCACAATAAACTATGGAAAATTCTGAGAGAGATGGGAATACCAGACCACCTGTCCTGCCTCTTGAGAAATCTGTATGCAGGTCAGGAAGCAACAGTTAGAACTGGACATGGAACAACAGACTGGTTCCAAATAGGGAAAGGAGTATGTCAAGGCTGTATATTGTCACCCTGCTTATTTAACTTCTATGCAGAGTACATCATGAGAAGTGCTGGACTGGAAGAAACACAAGCTGGAATCAAGATTGCCGGGAGAAATATCAATAACTTCAGATATGCAGAGGACACCACCCTTATGGCAGAAAGTGAAGAGGAACTCAAAAGCCTCCTGATGAAAGTGAAAGTGGAGAGAGAAAAAGTTGGCTTAAAGCTCAACATTCAGGAAACGAAGATCATGGCATCCGGTCCCATCACTTCATGGGAAATAGATGGGGAAGCAGTGGAAACAGTGTCAGATTTGATTTTTGGGGGCTCCAAAATCACTGCAGATGGTGATTGCAGCCATGAAATTAAAGACGCTTACTCCTTGGAAGAAAAGTTATGACCAACCTAGATAGCATATTCAAAAGCAGAGATATTACTTTGCCGACTAGGGTCCATCTAGTCAAGGCTATGGTTTTTCCTGTGGTCATGTATGGATGTGAGAGTTGGACTGTGAAGAAGGCTGAGTGCTGAAGAATTGATGCTTTTGAACTGTGGTGGTGGAGAAGACTCTTGAGAGTCCCTTGGACTGCAAGGAGATCCAACCAGCCCATTCTGAAGGAGATCAGCCCTGGGATTTCTTTGGTGGGAATGATACTGAAGCTGAAACTCTAGGACTTTTGCCACCTCATGACAATGAGTTGACTCATTGGAAAAGACTCTGATGCTGGGAGGGATTGGGGGCAGGAGGAGAAGGGAACGACAGAGGATGAGATGGCTGGATGGCATCACTGACTCGATGGACATGTATCTGAGTGAACTCTGGGTGTTGGTGATGCACAGGGAGGCCTGGCGTGCTGTGATTCATGGGGTTGCAAAGAGTTGGACACGATTGAGTGACTGAACTGAACTGAACTGAACATTTTGGTTACTGTGTTAGTTACCTTGATCCTTAAATCTATCTTAGCAAGCAGTAGCTTTGCTTAGGTTTACTGTGAAAATTCTAACCTACTTTTTAGCTTTATATCCATGACAGTTTGGTGTTCAGAGCCTTTGCAATGGTGTCTTGACCTTTTTCCTGGTGATGGTGGGACTCCTAACTCAGCCCTTCTTTTGACATCTGCCAGGGTGAGAGGCACTTCCTTAGGTTACTTGTTCCTACTGCCCACCTACTGTGTGTATGAGGGTTCAGAAGTCACCACAGCCCTGGCTGTAGAATGTGGATTGAGCTATTCTGGGATTCCTTGCTCTTCTGCAGGTGGATAGAACCATTTCCTGGTTGTGGAGAGAGACAGAGGAAGACAAGCATCTCTTTTCCAGTCCTTTATCCAGAGGGAAGAGGCTTTTGTTATTTGTTTTTTGTGTTTTGTCGTTGTCTATAGTGTCATTGTCTACTGGCTTCTAGGACTCTCCAGAGCCCAGTCTGGGATACATGGGAGATTAGACTTGAACCCAGGATACTCACCACATTGTTGTTGCTCAAGTTTTATGTTTTCTAGCCTGTTCATCTTCTTTCCAGCTTTCAGAGTCCATTATTGTTGTCTTCTAAGTAATTCCCAAGCTACTTAGTTGAACTTAGAACAGAAAAAAGTGAGCTTGTCATTTTTTTATGGAACCATTTGTACTTTTCAATAAGGAAAAAGTGTCAATTGTGTGTTAAGTAAACTCTAACAGTTTGAAACAGTATGTAGAGTATGGACTCATTTTACAATATTCAAGTTATACTTATAAATATGAGTAGAAAAGAATTTGATAAAAAGTATAGCAAAATATTAGCTTTTATCTGGGTCATGGGAATAATGGTGATAGTTATTACGTCTTCTTTTTTGTCTGGATTTAAAATTATTTTTATAGTCAATACATACTGATTTTGTAATGCAAAAATAAAGATTAACTCTTATCATTAGACTGGTCTTTGAAAAAAATTATACTGACTGGAAAATTAAATGTCATCAAAGAGGATATGGGTTCCAGGTTTGGCCAAAAACAAAAACAAAAACAAAAAAAAAACGAAAAAAACGCCTGGGGTGTGTAATATGCTGTGGTTTATAAATCTTTAAAGAACTGTCATACTGAAGAGGGATTAAACTTGTAACATGCTTCTTCCAAAGGCAAAATTCAGAACAAGGACAAAAATTGCAGGTAGGTAATATTTTGGCTTAACTTAGCAGAGAACTTTTGTAACACAAATTTTGCTCAACAATGGCACGATCACTTGTGAAATATATTTTAGAGTTTCGTGTCCTCCAAGAGGTCCATATGTCTTTTCTGTCAAGTTCATCCTTTGCATTGTAATTAAATATGTAATAGATGAGGAGACTTTACTGAAGCTTGACTCTGGATTGGCAAATAAACTTGTCTTGTTTGGACAAATTTCCAGTCTACAAGAGTAAACACTTACTATCACAAATAGCTTCCCTATTTGTTTTGCCTTGGAAAGGGTCACACAGTTTGATTTTCTCCTGCTACCAATGATCTGAGTCTGATCTCCAATTAGGAGGTAAAGCCTGGTGAGCTTGCTCTTTTTTTTCACCTTCCCATTGTGAAAGAAGAAAACAAAAGCAAAACCCCTCATGCCAGTATCTGGGGTACACCTTGTCCAAATCTTTACCAATTTGGCAGGAAGGTGAGAAATCTTTCCCCGAATATTGTCCTCTGTTTTTAACAGTTATAAGCAGCTTGAGAGGCTACCTGAGAGTTCAGAGGTTGGGGAAGAGGTAGGCCCACTGGAAATAGCAGGGCAGAGAGGGGCAAGAGCCATGGATTTCAACATCTGTGCTGTACCCTTGCTACTGTCTGACCTTGAGTTACCTATCCATTCTTTCCTTGGCCTTGCTCCTTGTAGATAACCCAGTCCATGTGGCATTCAGTTGATGTTTGCTTAGGTAGTGAATAAGCACATGTGTGCGTGCTAAGTCACTTCAGTTGTGCCCAACTCTTTGTGACCCTGTGGACTATAGCCTGCCAGGCTCCTCTGTCCGTGGGATTCTCCAGGCAAAAATACTGGAGTGGGTTGGCATGCCCTCCTCCAGGGGATCTTCCTAACCGAGGGATCAAATCTGAGTCTCCTGTGGCTCTAGCACTGCAGGTGGATTCTTTACTGCTGAGCCACCAGAAAAGTCCACCGAATAAGCACACGAAACTGTAAAATACTTCAGTTCATCTATGCTAGTGGTAGTGCTTGGGGTGAACCTAAAGTCCAGCAGATTGTTTCAGGATCCTTTGTGAAGGAGCAAAAGAGTTGCAGTGAGAAATTTCAATATAATGTTTTGCCTAAAACAACACACAGACAAAACGATGTGGTGGAGAATCAGCTTTGGAGAAGAACTATGTGGAATAGAAAATCAGTCTGTTTGGTTCACTCCAAATAGAGCTTTAACCACTCAATCTATGAAGTTTTCCATTTGGTATCTGAGTGATTCAAAACATCTCCTTTAAGAGCCAGACAAAGCAAAGACCACATTTCAGTATCAATAGTCACAGGTTGCAGTCTGCACAGAGCGTGAAAGTAGCTTTTAACATGCAGACTCTGTCTGCATCAAATAAAAATATTAGGTGCTACTTTGAAAACACGTGGATCTTAAAATCCCTTAGTTCTAATGAAGAGCTTAAAGCCTACTCTGTCTGTCTGCTGGGAACTCCCAGGGTTAGAGCCACCATGAGAGGCTATGGATCAGAAATCTGCAAGAGAAACACACAAGGTCCCTGTATGTCTTCCCAAGGCTGCAGGCCATTTCTCTTTCCTTCACTTCTTGTGGAATCCAGCCTGTGTCCCTTCCTTTGTTTCTACAAGTTTTAGTTCTTTTTTGTTTTCCTGAAGATTTTGAAAACTCCTGCTTGCTGCTAGGTCACTTCAGTCGTGTCCGACTCTTAGCGACCCCATGGACTGCAGCCCAGCAGGCTCCCGGTCCATGGGATTTCCAGGCAAGAGCACTGGAGTGGGGTGCCATTGCCTTACTGACATGTAATAAATGATGCATTTTGATAAACTCACCAGTAATCCACAACCAGACCAAGGCAGAGTGTTCACTGGGACCAGAATTGTGCTACTCCAGCCCCCCTTCCCTCCTGGCTGCTAACCCAAAATGTACTGGGCTGAGTTCTAGCACAAAAGATTATTGAACTTTGCATAATTGAAATCACACAGTAAGCACTATTTTATGCCTGGTTTCTTTGTTTTTAATTGGAGTACAGTTGATTTACAATGCTGTGTAAGTTTCAGGTATATAACAAAGTGATTCAGTTTTATATATACATATATAGATATAATTTTTCAGATTTTTTTCCATTATAGATTATTATAAGATTTTTCACTGAAGTATAGTTGATTTACAATGTTGTGCCTATCAATCTCTGCTATACAGCAAAGTGACTCACATACATACATTCCTTTTTAAAATATTCTTCCATTATAGTTTATCTCAGGAGATTGGATATAGTTCCCTCTGCAATACAGTGGGACCTTGTTTATCTGTTTTAAGTGTAATAGTTTGCATCTACCAACCCCAACATCACTCTTTGTCCACTCCCTTGGCAACCACAAGTCTGATATCTATAAGATATTAAGGTCTCATATAAGATATGCATGTGGTTCTCTGTGCTGTTCAGTAGGTGTGTGGCCTGGTGGCTCAGATGGTAAGGAATCTATCTGCAAACTGGGAGACCCAGGTTCAATCCCAGGATTGGGAATATCCCCTAGAGAAGGGAATGGCAAATTTGGAAAACTCAGCAGTGGCCACAGGACTGGAAAAGGTCAGTTTTCATTCCAATCCCAAAGAAAGGCAATGCCAAAGAATGCTCAAACTACCACACAATTGCACTCATCTCACACGCTAGTAAAGTAATGCTCAAAATTCTCCAAGCCAGGCTTCAGCAGTACGTGAACTGTGAAATTCCAGATGTTCAAGCTGGTTTTAGAAAAGGCAGAGGAACCAGAGATCAAATTGCCAACATCCACTGGATCATGGAAAAAGCAAGAGAGTTCTAGAAAAACATCTATTTCTGCTTTATTGACTATGCCAAAGCCTTTGACTATGTAGATCACAATAAACTGTGGAAAATTCTGAGAGAGATGGGAATACCAGACCACCTGACCTGCCTCTTGAGAAATCTGTATGCAGGTCAGGAAGCAACAGTTAGAAGGGGACATGGAACAATAGGCTGGTTCCAAATAGGAAAAGGAGTATGTCAAGGCTGTATATTGTCATCCTGCTTATTTAAATTCTATGCAGAGTACATCATGAGAAATGCTGGACTGGAAGAAACACAAGCTGGAATCAAGATTGCCGGGAGAAATATCAATAACCTCAGATATGCAGATGACACCACCCTTATGGCAGAAAGTGAAGAGGAGCTACAAAGCCTCTTGATGAAAGTGAAAGTGGAGAGAGAAAAAGTTGGCTTAAAGCTCAACATTCAGAAAACGAAGATCATGGCATCCGGTCCCATCACTTCATGGGAAATAGATGGGGAAACAGTGGAAACAATGTCAGACTTGATTTTTTTTTGGCTCCAGAATCACTGCAGATGGTGACTGCAGCCATGAAATTAAAAGACGCTTACTCCTTGGAAGAAAAGTTATGACCAACCTAGATAGCATATTCAAAAGCAGAGACATTACTTTGCCGACTAGGGTCCGTCTAGTCAAGGCTATGGTTTTTCCTGTGGTCATGTATGGATGTGAGAGTTGGACTGTGAAGAAGGCTGAGTGCCAAAGAATTGATGCTTTTGAACTGTGGTGTTGGAGAAGACTCTTGAGCGTCCCTTGGACTGCAAGGAGATCCAACCAGTCCATTCTGAAGGAGATCAACCCTGGGATTTCTTTGGAAGGAATGATGCTAAAGCTGAAACTCCAGTACTTTGGCCACCTCACGTGAAGAGTTGACTCATTGGAAAAGACTCTGATGCTGGGAGGGATTGGGGGCAGGAGGAGAAGGGGACGATAGAGGATGAGATGGCTGGATGGCATCACTGACACGATGGACCTGAGTCTGAGTGAACTCCGGGAGTTGGTGATGGACAGGGAGGCCTGGCATGCTGCGATTCATGGGGTCGCAAAGAGTCGGACACGACTGAGCAACTGAAGTAACTAACTAACTAACTAACCCACTCCAATATTCTTGCCTGGGAAATTCCATGGACAGAGGAGCCTGGCAAGCTACAGTCCATGGGGTCACAAAGAGTCAGACTTGACTGAATGACTAACACAAGACATACATTTAGATAGACAGACAGACAGTAGAGTGTACCTGTTAATTTCAAACTCCTAATTTATTCCTTCCCCTCCCACTTTGGTGACCATAAGCTTGTTTTCTATATCTCTGAGTGTATTTCTTCTCTTTTCCTTTTTGGCATGTTTGTGGATGTCATCTAGGCAATAGCGTGTAGTTGAGCATTGTGTATAGTTCATTCTCATTGCCATATGGAATGCCATTGCATGAATATGTCATGGTTTATTTAACATTCTACTGTTGATGCACATTTTGGTTATTTCCAGCTTTTTGCTGTCATGAATAAAGAAGCATGAACATTCTTGTATGTGTCTTTAAGTGAATTCATCTATGCATTTCTGTTGGGTATATACCAAGGAACAGAATTTGTAGGTTCTAGAGTATCTAACTTAAATATATCTTGCTAAAGATTTTCCAAAGTTAATTGCTTTGTTTGTCATCCCATCAACAGCATATGAAAGTTCCTGGTGCTTCACATAATTGTCAACACTTGGTACAGTCTCTATTTCATTTTAGTCATTTGGATATGTAGGAAACAGCATCCCCTTATGGTTTTAATTAGTGTTCCCTGATGTTTAATAAAGGAGCCCTTTTTGAAGCCACAAACAAAATGAAAAGACAGTTTACAGAATGGGAGAAAATATTCACAAATGATGGAATTGACAAGGGATTAGACTCCATGATTTATAAGCAGCTCATGCAGCTCAATATCTAAAAAAAAAGTCCAGTCAAAAATGCTCAGAAGACCTAAATAGACATGTCTCCAAATAAGACATTCAGAGGGCCAAAAGGCACAAGAAAAGATGTTCAATATTGCTAATTATCAGAGAAATGCAAGTCAAAACTATAATGAGATATCACTTCACACCAGTCAGACTGGCCATCTTCAAGAATTCTAAACAATAAATGCTGGAGACTGGAGAAAAGGGAACCCTCCTACACCATTGGTGGGAATATAAATTGGTGCAGCCACTATGGAGAACACTATGTAGGTTCCTTAAAAAACTAAACATAGAGCTACTATAGGATCCAGCATTCCCATTCCTGGCAATATACTTGGAGCAAAATATGGTTTGAAAGGATACAAGCTCTCTAATATTTATAGCAGACCTGTTCACAACCGCCAAGATACGGAAGTAACCTAAATGTCTATCAACAGAAAAATGGATAGAGAGGATATGCTACATGTAAACAGAGGAATATTACTACTCAGCTATAAAAAATGAAATAACGCCATTTGAAATAATGGATGGACCTGGAAATTATCATACTAAGTGAAGGAAGTTGAACAGGGAAAAACAAATAGCATATGATATCACTTATAGGAGGAATCTAAAAAATATGTAAGTGAACTTATTTAAAAAGCAAAAACAGACTCACAGATTTTGAGAATGAACTTATGGTTACTAAGGGTAAGGGTGGGAGGGAGAGGCAGAGTGGGAGTTCGGGATTGACATGTACACACTGATACATAAAATATATAACTAATAGGGACTTGCTGTCATTACTTTACTTTCACTGTAATGTCATTACTTTTAATGTAATGTCGTTACATTACTTTGCCAACAAAGGTCTGTCTAGTCAAATCTATGGTTTTTCCAGTAGTCATATATGGATGTGAGAGTTGGACTATAAAGAAAGCTGAGGGCCAAAGAATTGATACTTTTGAACTGCGGTGTTGAAGAAGACTCTTGAGAGTCCCTTGGACTGCAAGGAAATCCAACCAGTCCATCCTAAAGGAAATCAGTCCTGAATATTCACTGGAAGTACTGATGCTGAAGCTGAAACTCCAATACTTTGGCCACCTGATGCAAAGTACTGACTCATTTGAAAAGACCCTGAGGCTGGGAATGATTGTAGACAGGAGGAGAAGGGGACTACAGAGGATGAGATGGTTGGATGGCATCATCGACTCAATGGACATGAGTTTGAGTAAACTTCTGGAGTTGGTGATGGACGGGGAGGCCTGGTGCGCTGCAGTCCATGGGGGTCACAAAAAGTCAGATATGACTGAGCGACCAAGCTGAACTGAATTGAAGGACCTGCTGTAAAAACAGAAAGAAAATAAACAAATATGAGCCCTTTCTGTATATTTATTGGCCATTTCAGTTCAGTTCAGTTCATTTCAGTCACTCGGTAGTGTCTGACTCTTTGAGATCCCTTGGACTGCAGCCCACCAGGCTTCCCTGTCCATCACCAACTTAGGCCACTTGGATATCCTCTTTTGTGAAGTGCCAGTTAAGTCTATTGTCCTTTTTATTTCCCTGTGAAGCTATCTGTCTTTTAAAAAATGTTTTATTATAACTCTTTTAATTTTCAGAATATGAGTCTTTATATATAGATGTACATACAAGCATATCTCTTCCTTCCCTGAGAAAGAATAGGCAGTCTGCATTTTTAAAGAAAGATCCTGACCCATGATGAAGTCCCTGTGTTGTAGGATGGAAACAGGATTTGAAATCACCACATTATGTTTGACTATGTCTGCCACTTACTGATGTTTTACCTTGTACAATGACTTCAAGCCTAGGATGAGAATTTTTAAGGAATGAAGAAATAGACCAAAACATCAGACGAGGGCTCTATGCATTTGTAAAGCACCTTGAGAGGGGTGTTTGATATCCAGGTGCACAACCAGTGTTTCTTCTGGGGTGTCCTGGCAGCCCCTCCTTACCAATGCCCACCCCCACTCTGGGTGATCCTGTTAACTTCTCTAGGTCTTCTCATCGCTAAAGGTGGAAATAACATCTAAGCTAACATTCTGCTGTCAAGGTTAGTGAGTTTATGGAAGGGCTTTATCTACAGGAAAAAGAAGAAACTTTCCCTAGTTTAAAGTAGCATGGCTGTCCCTCTGTACTCCCAGCTTGTGTTTTTCTTTCTTTTTTTTTTTTTTTTAAATTGGAGTATAGCTGTTTAATCATATTGTGGTAGTCTCTGCTGTACAACAACATGAATCAGCTGTATGTATACATATATCCCCTCTCTTCGGGACCTCCTTTCCCCCCATCCTACTCTTCTAGGTCATCAAAGAGAATCAAACTGAGCATCCTGTGCTATACAGCAGGCTGTCACTGAGAGTGAAAGCGGAAGTGAAAGTCACTCAGTCGTGTCCGACTCTTTGCAACCCCATGGACCATACAGGCCACGGAATTCTTCAGGCCAGAATACTGGAGTGGGTAGCCGTTCCCTTCTCTGGGGCATCTTCCCAATCCAGGGATCGAACCCAGATCTCCCCCGTTGCAGGTGGATTCTTGACCAGCTGAGCCACAAGGGAAGCCCAGGTTCTCACCAGCTATCTGGTTTACATGTAGTAGTGTGCATATGCCAATCCCAGTCTCTCAGTTTGTCCCACCCTTCTTGCCCCCCCCCCCCATGTCCACACATCTATCCTCCTTGTCTATGTCTCTATTAGTGAAAGTTAAGTTGCTCAGTCATGTCTGACTCTTTGCGACACCATGGACTGTAGCCTACCAGGCGCCTCCATCCATGGGATTTTCCAGTCAAGAATACTGGAGTGGGTTGTCATTTCCTTCTCCAGGGAGTCTTCCCAACCCAGGGATCGAACCTGGGTCTCCCACATTGTAGACAGATGCTTTACCACCTGAGCCACCAGGGAAGCCAAAGACAGACTTCAAATACTATAACTTACTCTCTTTTTAGTTACTACCAATATGCACACATGAATTCGACTTCTCCCTCAAAGTGGAAACTAAAAGAACTGGCAAGCAAAGTTCCCTAGTTATTACTCTCAACTATAAATCCTTTAAACTTCTCCAAGACTGCCTCCATGAGAAGGATTTTTTATCACAATTTTCTATTTCAAATGAGTGAGTAAATGAAAGTTATTTATTAACATCATTAAGAAGTTCTGACCTTTTAGCCATTAGGTCTAAGTTTCCTAGGAACAGCCATTCTAAAGCTTGTATCATGATTATCAAAATACTCTTAAAGGAAAGACAAATCATTTTCACAGTCATAATCAAGGACTTAAAGATTAAGCATCATAAAAATCAAAATTTTATACATGCTACAATTATATAAATAGGTATAGAAATGCACATGTAAAAAAACAGTCAAAGAAAATACTAATAAACTGCAATGATGATGGCATTTGGGTATCTAGAATTACAGAGAATTATTTCTGACTTTCCAAGTATTTTATAATAAGGTTATATTTATATTTTTAAAATAAATTTATTTCTTAAACAAACAAAATCTTTGTCTCTGAATTTACATCCTTCATAATTCCATACTCTCTGCAGATGAGCCCCAGAAAGCTTTTTTTTTTTTTTTTATCAAGGTCACCCAGTCATTCCATAGTAGAAACTAAATCAGAAACCAGACCTCTAGACTTCTTGTGTTAATTTCTTAGATAACCTGCTCAGCAAGCAGGTCCCTTTGAAAAGAACCACTAAAAAGAAAAGAAAAATTAGACCTCAAAAAAAAAAAGGAAGTGAAGCTATAATATATTGTAAAATGGGCAAAAGATATGAATAGGCAATTCAAAGAAAAGTGCAGATAGTAAATAAACTTAAAATGCCTTATTTAATTGTTGGTTTACACTATGTTCATAGCACTTAAAAATATTTCAGTTCAGTTCAGTTAATTCGCTCAGTTGTGTCCGACTCTTTGCAACCCCATGAATCACCAGGTCTCCCTGTCCATCACCAACTCCCGGAGTTCACCCAAACTCATGTGCATCGAGTCTCTGATGCCATCCAGCCATCTCATCCTCTGTCGTCCCCTTCTCCTCCTGCCCCCAATCCCTCTCAGCATCAGAGTCTTTTCCAGTGAGTCAACTCTTTGCATGAGGTGGCCAAAGTAATAATGCCCTGTAAATAGTTCATATGTACCATGTTTCTAGATTCCTCATACATATATTAATATATATTTGTTTTTCTCTTTCTGACTTACTTCACTCTGTATGAAAATCTCTAGATCCATCCATGGCTCTACAAATGATTCAATTTGTTTCTGTCAAAGACTGAGTAACATTCTGTTGGGTGTATGTACTGTTAGGTAGTTAGAATAGGAAAAAGAAGTCCAAAATGGCAGTGGCTAAAAGACAAGAAAGGGAAAAGCCCGTGAAAATGGGACAAAAGAAAATCCACAGACCTGAGTGAGAATCTCAGGTAGGTGAAAAAAACAGCTCTCCTGGCCAGCCCAGTCTGCATAGGGCAGGCTCAGGGGCATGGAGACAAATGTATAAAAAGAAGAAGCCAAGATACATTGCTACAGGATTGGGGGCACTGAGTGTGGCAGTGCATGCAAGGGATTTTTGAAGGAGTTTGCCATTATCTTATTACCTCCACCATAGTTTGGTCTCAGATCAAACAACAGGGAGGGAACACAGCTCCTACCATCAACATAAAATTGGATCAAAAATTTACTAAGCATAGCCCTGCCCCTCAAAACAAGACCTAGTTTCCCCCTCAGTCAGTCTCTCCCATCAGGAAGCTTCCAAAGCCTCTTATCCTTCTCCATCAGAGGGCAGACAGACTGAAAACCATAATCACAGAAAACTAATCAAACTGATCACATGGACCACAGCCTTGTCTAACTCAATGAAACTATGAGCCATGCCATGCAGGAAGACCCAAGATGGATGGGTCATGGTGGAAAGTTCTGACAAAATGTGGTCCACTGGAGAAGGCAAAGGCAAATCACTTCAGTATTCTTGCTTTGAGACCCCCATGAACAGTATGAAAAGGCAAAAAGAAAGGACCCTGAAAGATGAACTCCTCAGGTCAGTAGGTGCCCAATATGCTACTGGAGAAGCGTGGAGAAATAACAACAGAAAGAATAACGAGACAGAGTCAAAGCAAAAACAATGCCTAGTTGTAGATGTGACTGGTGATGGAAGTAAAGTCCAAAGCTGGAAGGACCAATATTGCATAGGAACCTGGAATGTTAGGTCCATGAATCAAGGAAAATTGGAAGTGGTCAAACAAGAGATGGTAAGGGTGAACGTCGACATTCTAGAAATCAGTGAACTAAAATGGACTGGAATGGGTGAATTTAATTCAGATGACCATTATGTCTATTACTGTGGGCAAGAATCCCTTAGAAGAAATGGAGTAGCCCTCATAGTCAACAAAAGAGTCCAAAATGCAGTATTTGGGTGCAATCTCAAAAACAACAGAGTGATCTCTGTCTGTTACCAAGGCAAGCCATTCAATATTACGGTAATCTAAGTCTATGCCCTGACCAGGAACGCTGAAGAAGCTAAAATTGAAGGGTTCTACAAGACCTCAAGACTTTCTAGAACTAACACCCAAAACAGAAGTCCTTTTCATTATAGGGGATGGGAATGCAAAAGTAGGAATTCAAGAGGTACCGAGAGCAACAGACAGACCTGGCCTTGGAGTAGAAAATGAAGGGGGACAAACCTAACAGAGTTTTGCCACGGGAACACCCTCTTCTAACAACACAAGAGAAGACTCTACAAATGGACATCACCAGGTGGTCAATACTGAAATTAGATTGGTTATATTTTTTGCAGACAAAGATGGGGATGCTCTATACTGTCAGCATAAATAAGACCAAGAACTGACTGTGGCTCAAATCATGAACTCCTTATTGCCAAATTCAGACTTAAATTGAAGAAAGTGGGGGAAACCACTAGACCATTCAGGTATGACCTAAATCAGATCCCTTATGATTATACCAGTGGAAGTGACAAATAGATTCAAGGGATCAGATCTGATAGAATGCCTGACGAACTATGGGTGGAAGCTCATGACATTGTACAAGAGGCAGGGATCAAGACCACCACCAAGAAAAAGAAATTCAAAAAGACAAAATGGCTGTCTGAGGAGGCCTTACAAATAGCTGTGAAAAGAAGAGAAATGAAAAGCAAAGGAGAAAAGGAAAGATATAAGCATCTGAATGCAGAGTTCCAAAGAATTGCATGGAGAGATAAGAAAGCCTTCCTCAGTAATCAATGCAAAGAAATAGAGGAAAACAGTAGAAAAAGAAAAACTAGAGATCTCTTCAAGAAGATTAGTGATAGCAAGGGAACATTTCATGCAAAGATGGGCAGAATAAAGGATAGAAATAGTATGGACCTAATAGAGGCAGAAGATATTAAGAAGACGTGGCAAGAATACACAGAACTGTGCAAAAAAGATCTTCATGACCAAGATAATCACGATGATGTGATCACTCACCTAGAGCCAGACATACCGGAATGCAAAGTCAAGTGTAATTTCGGGAGCATCACTATGAACAAAGCTAGTGGAGTTAAAGAATTCCAGTTGAGCTATTTCAAATCCTAAAAGATGATGCTATGAAAGTGCTGTCCTCCATATGCCTGCAAATTTGGAAAACTCAGCAGTGGCCACAGGACTGGAAAAGATCAGTCATTACAATCCCCAAAAAAGGTAATGCCAAAGAATGCTCAAACTACTGCATTACTGCACTCAACTCACATGCTAGCAAAATAATGCTCAAAATTCTCTAAGCCAGGCTTCAACAGTACATGAACCATGAACTTCTAGATGTTCAAGCTGGATATAGAAAAGGCAGAGGAACCAGAGATAAAATTGCCAACATTTGTTGGATAGAAAAGCAAGAGACTTCCAGAAAGACATCTATTCCTGCTTTATTGACTATGCCAAAGCCTTTGACTGTGTGGATCACAACAAACTGTGGAAAATTCTGAAAGAGATGGGAATACCAGACCACCCGACCTGCCTCCTGAAAAATTTGTATGCAGGTCAAGAAGCAACAGTTAGAACTGGACATGGAACAACAGGCTGGTTCCAAATAGGAAGAGGAGTACATCAAGGCTGCATATTGTCACTTTGCTTATTTAACTTCTATGTAGAGTACATCATGTGAAATGCCAGGTGGGATGAAGCACAAGCTGGAATCAAGATTGCCAGGAGAAATCTCAATAACCTCAGATATGCAGATGACACCACCCTTATGGTAGAAAGCGAAGAACTAAAGAGGCTCTTGATAAAAGTGAAAGAAGAGAGTGAAAAAGTTGGGTTAAAACTCAACATTCAGAAAACCAAGATCATGGCATCTGGTCCCATCACTTCATGGGAAATGGATGGGGAAGGAATAGAAGCAGTGACAGACTGCATCTTTCTGTGTGTGCTGCAAAATCACTGCAGATCACCACAAGCTATGAAAATAAGTGATGCTTGCTTCTTGGAAGAAAAGCTATGACCCACCTAGACAGCATATTAAAAAGCAGATACATAACTTTGCCAACAAAATTTCATCTAGTCAAAGCTATGGTCTTTCCAGTAGTCATGTATGGATGTGAGAGTTGGACTATAAAGAAAGCTGACTGCCGAAGAACTGATATTTTTGAACTGTGGTGTTGGAGAAGACTTTTGAGAGTCCCTTGGATGGCAAGAAATCTAAGCTCAGGTTCTTGATGTGTCACTGCAAAAATTCCAGTGAGAGACACATTGATAGGTTCAGTTCAGTTTAGTTCAGTTGCTCAGTTGTGTCTGACTCTTTGCAACCCCATGTTCTGCAGCACGCCAGTCCTCCCTGTCCATCACCAACTCCCAGAGTTTACTCAAACTCATGTCCATTAAGTCAGTGATGACATTCAACCATCTCATCCTCTGTCATCCCCTTCTTCTCCCAACTTCAATCTTTCTCAGCATCAGGGTCTTTTCAAATGAGTCAGCTCTTTGCAGCAGGTGGCCAAAGTATTGGAGTTTCAGCTTCAACATCAGTCCTTCCAATGAACACCCAGGACTGATCTCCTTTAGGATGGACTTATTGGATCTCCTTGCAGTCCAAGGGACTCTCAAGAGTCTTCTCCAATACCATAGTTCAAAAGCAAAGTGATGTCTCTGCTTTTTAATATGCTATTTAGGCTGGTCATAACTTTCCTGCCAAGGAATAAGCATCTTTTAATTTCATGGCTGCAGTCACCATCTGCAGTGATTTTGGAATCCCCCAGTATAAAGTCTGCCACTGTTTCCACTGTTTCCCAATCTATTTGCCATGTAGTGATGGGACCAGATGACATGATCTTAGTTTTCTGAATGTAGAGCTTTCAGCCAACTTTTTCACTCTCCTCTTTCACTTTGATAGGTAAGAGGTAGATTTGTTCAGATTCAGAGAGAAGCACAGCCACAGAGTGTGTGGCATCACAGAGGGTGTATGCATAGGCCATGAAATGCGGTGTGGTTAGTTTTTTTGGGCTCATATGCATGAGTGGGAGGATCATTCCAACATTTGGGCAACAGTCCTTGGTTTTCGATGGTGCCTCTGGGTGTGTCTTCCCTGGTGGCTCAGACAGTAAAGCGTCTGTCTACAATGTGGGAGACCTGGGTTCGATCCCTGGGTCAGGAAGATTCCCTGGAGAAGGAAATGGCAACCCACTCCAGTACTCTTGCCTAGAAAATCCTATGGACGGAGAAGCCTGGTGTCCATGGGGTCACAAAGAGTCGGACACGACTGAGCAACTTCACTGGGTGTGTCATTTAGCTTGCAGATTGAGGATCAAGGTTTAATTGAATTTAACTTGTTTGTCATCTTGGACCCATTTGATTTTAATTGGTTTATGTTATGCCCTTGGGCTATGCCATTCTGTCAAAAGTTGTGCCCTGCCCACTTCCTCCCATTTCATGCATTTTCCCTGAGCCCCATCAAGACCCATAGTGTCGCCTCTGCAATCTTCTGGAGGGACAACCAGAAAATAGCTGGCCCTTGGGAGGGAAATACTGTATAATATCCAATCCCTCTAGATTTTCAGGCCTTCATCTTCCGTGTTTCCTAGAACATGTGCAATAACAGCCTCTCTCAGTGAACCCACTCGGGCAGGCAACAGGCACACAATGCCTGCTAGAAGTCCATCTGTTGATGGCATTCCTTCAAGGGCAATTGGGCTCCCAGGGATAACATTTGTCACTTTGGGAGTAAGCCCTGCAGGCTGTTTGGACCCAAACCCTTACCACCCTTCTCCTAAAGCTACAACCATATCCCCTGGATCAAATCTGCCCTTCACTTTTATGGAACATCTGATCTATTGCCTCATCAATTTTCCCTGAAGCCATTTACTAACTCCTACAACCAGGACCCTGCCCCCTTCTATAGGCAAAATTGCTCCACCCAGCATATTATTAAAATACTCTCAATGCTCCTAACAGGACCAAATAACCCACTCCTTTGTCATTACTTCTGCTATTATCTGAAGTGAGTCTATGACAATGAAATGCTTACCATTGGAAACACCCAAGCATCTGAATGAAGAGTTCCAAAGAATAGCAAGAAGAGATAAGAAAGCCTTCTTCAGCGATCAATGCAAAGAAATAGAGGAAAACAACAGAATGGAAAAGACTAGAGATTTCTTCAAGAAAATTAGAGATACCAAGGGAACATTTCATGCAAAGATGGGCTCGATAAAGGACAGAAATGGTCTGGATCTAACAGAAGCAGAAGACATTAAGAAGAGGTGGCAAGAATACACAGAAGCACTGTACAAAAAAGATCTTCACGACCCGGATAATCACCATCATGTGATCATTCATCTAGAGCCAGACATCCTGGAATGTGAAATCAAGTGGGCCTTAGAAAGCATCACTACGGACAAAGCTAGTGGAGGTGATGGAATTCCAGTTGAGCTATTTCAAATCCTGAAAGATGATGCTGTGAAAGTGCTGCACTCAATATGCCAACAAATTTGGAAAACTCAGCAGTGGCCACAGGACTGGAAAAGTTCAGTTTTCATTCCAATTCCAAAGAAAGGCAATGCCAAAGAATGCTCAAACTACCGCACAATTGCACTCATCTCACACGCTAGCAAAGTAATGCTCAAAATTCTCCAAGCCAGGCTTCAGCAATATGTGAACCGTGAACTACCTGATGTTCAAGCTGGTTTTCGAAAAGGCAGAGAAACCAGAGATCAAATTGCCAACATCCGCTGGATCATGGAAAAAGCAAGAGAGTTCCAGAAAAAGCATCTACTTCTGCTTTATTGACTATGCCAAAGCCTTTGACTGTGTAGATCACAATAAACTGTGGAAAATTCTGAAAGAGATGGGAATACCAGATCACCTGACCTACCTCTTGAGAAATCTGTATGCAGGTCAGGAAGCAACAGTTAGAAGGGGACATGTAACAACAGACTGGTTCCAAATAGGAAAAAGAGTGCATCAAGGCTGTATATTGTCACCCTGATTATTTAACTTCTATGCATAGTACATCATGAGAAATGCTGGACTGGAAGAAACACAAGCTGGAATCAAGATTGCAGGGAGAAATATCAAGAACCTCAGATATGCAGATGACACCACCCTTATGGCAGAAAGTGAAGAGGAACTAAAAAGCCTCTTGATGAAAGTGAAAGAGGAGAGTGAAAAAGTTGGCTTAAAACTCAACATTCAGAAAATGAGGATCATGGCATCCAGTCCCATCATTTCATGGGAAATAGACAGGGAAACAGTGGAAACAGTGTCAGACTTGATTTTTTTTTTGGCTCCAAAATCACTGCAGATGGTGACTGCAGCCATGAAATTAAAAGACGCTTACTCCTTGGAAGAAAAGTTATGACCAACCTAGATAGCATATTCAAAAGCAGAGACATTACTTTGCCGACTAAGTTCCGTCTAGGCAAGGCTATGGTTTTTCCTGTGGTCATGTATGGATGTGAGAGTTGGACTGTGAAGAAGGCTGAGTGCCAAAGAATTGATGCTTTTGAACTGTGGTGTTGGAGAAGACTCTTGAGAGTCCCTTGGACTGCAAGGAGATCCAACCAGTCCATTCTGAAGGAGATCAGCCCTGGGATCTCTTTGGAAGAAATGATGCTAAAGCTGAAACTCCAGTACTTTGGCCACCTCATGCGAAGAGTTGACTCATTGGAAAAGACATTGATGCTGGGAGGGATTGGGGGCAGGAGGAGAAGGGGATGACAGAGGATGAGATGGCTGGATGGCATCACTGACTTGATGGACGTGAATCTGAGTGAACTCCGGGAGTTGGTGATGGACAGGAAGGCCTGGCGTGCTGCGATTCATGGGGTTGCAAAGAGTCAGACACGACTGAGAGACTGAACTGAACTGTTCATGGGGTTCTCAAGGCAAGAATACTGAAGTGGTTTGCCATTCCCTTCTCCAGTGGACCACATTCTGTCAGACCTCTCCACCATGACCTGCCAGTCTTGGGTTGCCCCGCAGGCATGCCTTAGTTTCATTGAGTTAGACAAGGCTGTGGTCCTAGTGTGATTAGATTGACTAGTTTTCTGTGAGTATGGTCTCAGTGTGTCTGCCCTCTGATGCCTCTTGGAACACCTACCATCTTACTTGGGTTTTCTTACCTTGGGCGTGGGGTATCTCTTCATGGCTGCTCCAGCAAAGTGCAGCCACTGCTCCTTACCTTGGATGAGGGCTACCTCCTCACCACCGCCCTTCCTGACCTTCAATGTGGGATAGCTCCTCTAGGCCCTCCTGCGCCTGCACAGCCACCGCTCTTTGGACGTGGTGTGGCTCCTCCCAGCTGCCACCCCCGACCTCCGACGTAGGGTAGCTCCTCCCGGCCACCGCCCCTGACCTCGGATACAGGGTAGCTCCTCTTGGCTGTTCTTGCGCCGTCACAGCCTGGCACTCTCGGCCACTGCCCCTGACCTCAGACGTGGGGTAGCTCCTCTTGGCCGCACTTAGCGTGCCGGTCACAGTCCCTTAAACCTACCCAGGATGGAGAAGGAAATGGCAACCCACTCCAGTGTTCTTGCCTGGAGAATCCCAGGGACAGAGGAGCCTCGTAGGCTGCCATCTATGGGGTCGTACAGAGACAGACACGATTGAAGCGACTTAGTAGCAGCAATCCTACCCAGCATGGGTCATGCTAGAGACCTCGGGGATGCCCAGCTCCAGCCTGGGGTCCCATGAGGTTGACCTGCCTCTACCTGCTTAGGGATCTGGTCCTTGGGAACTTGTCACACCTTAACCTTCATGGGGATCTACACCCTGACCTGGGGATGCCCAGCCCTCAGGTTGCAACAGTACTGGGTAGGATAAGCTTCAGAAAGACTCAGTCCTAAGGAAGCCCACCCATGGAAATAGAAAGAGTTCTATTAGTTATGGGACTGTGCCCGGTCTCAGCAATAACTCAGGAGTCCAATGAGAACCCCATTGCCTTTCTGAAAAGTCTAAAATAGGCCCTCCAATAGTTTACAATCTGGATTTAGACTCTTATGAGGGACAAGTGATTTTAAAGGACAAATTCCTGTCCCAATGTGTGTCAGACATCAGGATAAAGTTACAACAGCTACAGCAGCAGGACCCTGCTTGCCTCTTTAGATGAGATGGTGCAGACAGCCACCAATACCCTTCATAACAAAACAGGAGAGGGAGGCCAAGGCCCCCGAAAAGGAGAAAAGGAAAGAGGTATGCCCAGATGCTGGTTGCCCTCCAGGGAAGCCCTATGGCAGACACTAAGTCCTTAAAGTACAAGGCATGAAGCATATGCCTAATCTGTAGACAAGTGGGACATTGGGCCAAAGAGTTTTCAAACTGTGGCAAGTCTCCTAAAATGGCTTGCTACAAATGCCATCAGTTGGGACACTGGGTGGTACTTTGCTGCCCTTAGGACCAAGAGCCTCAAGGTCGAGCACCAAGGCTTCCCTCACTGTGGTTCAACAGGACTGAAGCGGCCCACTCCAGCCAGCCCACCTGTCACAGATAACCATCATGGGGCTGGAGTCAAGGGTGCAATTAGATGTGGCAGGTAGGTCTGAGAATTTCTTGATTGACACAGGGACTACTACTATGTTCTGACCTCCTACTCCGGAGCCTTCTCCTCCCAAACCTGTATCAACTTGGGTGCTACAGGAAAAACAGTTACAAAAAAAATTCACCTGAGCACTTCTTTGTTGCTAGGATAGACAAATATTTTCCCACCAGTTTCTGGTGGTCCCTGAGAGTCCTACTCCCTTATTGGGCAGAGATCTCTCCCTGCATTTGAAATCTTGCAGCTATTGTAGTCCTGGTAGACGATGCTTTAAAACTCTTCTCTTAGGGGCAAACTAACTATTTTTACCAGCCACCAAGTGAAACAACTTCTGAATGGGAGAGGCCATTTATGGATGTTTGGTCAAAGGATCCTCAGATATCAAGTAGTGCTGATGGAAAATCCAGGCCTGACTATATCCCTTTGTGAGGTTCTTAACCCAGCTACCCTCTTCCCTACACCCAAGGGCTCTCTCCCCTTTCACTCTTGCCTAGAAACCTTGGACCACTGGACAGAACTCCAAGAGAGATTGTTGGAAGATCCTCTGACCAATCCTGAGGAAATCTGGTACACTTATGGAAGCAGCTTTGTCTTGGATGAAAAAGAAGAACCAGTCTCCAATTTAGAGATTATAGAGGCTAAACCTTTACCACCTGGTACTTCAGCCCAATTGGCTCAACTTATAGCCCTGACTCAAATTTTAGAGCTTGGTAAAGGAAAAAGAGTAGCCATTTACACTGACTCCATGTATGCCTTTCTGGTGCTACATGCACAAGCTGCTATTTGGAAAGAAAGAGGCGACTTGACCACCTGAGAGTCCCCAATCAAATATGGTGATGAAATCCACAGATTCTTGGATGCAGTCCATCTGCCCACGGAGGTTTCAGTCTCCCGCTGTAAAGGATGTCAAAAAGGGAGACGGAAGTGGCACGAGGGGACCAAGCAGCTGATCAGGCAACTAGGAGAGCAGCATTACAGAACCATGACCTAATAGGTGTTGCCACCTTAGTTCCACAGACTAATTTGCCAGAAACTGCTTCATATACTGAAGGTGAGACTTAAAGCTAAGAGTGAGGGCTTTCAAGAAGACCATATGGAGTGGTTCCAAAAGGAGGGGCTCCTTTTTCTGCCTGGGACTCTCCAGTGGAAGTTGGTTAACTCCTTACATGCCACCACTCATTTATGGGAGAAGGCCCTCCAAAGATTATTAGAGAGGTCCTTCAAAGGAACAGGCCTCCAAGCAACTATAAGACAAGTAGTTTCCTTTTGTCCCACTTGCCAATTAACCCCCAAGGAGCTCAAAGACCCCAGCTGGTCCAGCCCATCCAGTGGCATGGGACCTACCCAGGAGAGGACTGGCAGATGGACTTCACTCAGGTGCCAGTTTCCCAAAGGTGCAAATACCTACTCGTCATGATGGATACACCCACAGGATGCACTGAAGGCTTTCCCACCTAGCCTGAGGAGGTGGTTAAAACAACTGCTCCATGAAATCATTCTGAGATCTGGTCTGCCTAGATCATTACAAACTGACAATGGGACATCATTTACTTCTAAGATCACCCAAGGGTTCTCTAAAGCATTGGGCATTATTTATTACCTCCATTATGCCTGGAGGCCTTAGTCTTCAGGAAAAATAAAAAGAGCCAACCAATTCTTAAAATCAGCAATAAAAAAGATAACCCGGGAGATCTTATACCATGGCCATTGGGCAATTCCAACAAGATATATTCTTGTGGGGTGTCAACTAGGACCCAAAAGATTCTAAAGAGCCACCACTATATGCTCCAGGGACTCAAGTCCTAATTAAAGTCTGGAAAGATGGGTCCCCAAAGGCTCAGCTCAAGCCCACATGGAAGGGCCCCTACCCTATAACACTTTGTAACCCCACAGCAGTCAAGGTACAAGGGCATGGCTCCTGGATCCACTACTCACAAGTCAAGCCATGAAAGAAAACAGAAGAGGACACTCAATACATCTGTGAGCCCCTGGAGATCTCAGATACCCATTCAGGATTACAAATGAGTGCCATTCTAGTGAACACCCCAAAATTAATTTTCTGGGGATAAGATTTCTCAGGACAGCTCTAAAGAGCCAGCACAGCTTGGCAGGGGTTGTACTCCAAATTACACAGGAGATAGAGCTCCTGATCCCTGAACATGGAGGGACTTGGGCCATCTTGAATGAGACATGTTGTTTCTGGGTAAATACCTCCAGCTAAGTTAAAGAAAGTCTCACAGTCCTTAAGAAAAACATTGAGATCATACGAGATCTCAAAGAATGAGCTGGAGAATTCTCAGGGTGGCTACAATCTCTCTTTTGGGGATCCTTCTCCTGGCGAGGGACGATTTAGAGTTGGCTAATGCCCTTACTAACCCCTGTTATCACCATATTGATGCTGCTTATGATTGCTTCATGTATTATCAATTGTTTAACCCATTTTATCTCTGCCCAGGTCAACAAGCTAAAGAATGCAGTGCAAGTTCAACAAGGATATATAAAATTATACCTGACCACGAAAAATATAACTCACCCTTAGATGGACATCGCTGTAAGAACTCTGAGGCCTGAGACTAGCGAGAGGGGGAGGCCCAAGGTCCCTTGCCATCCCAGCTCAGCAGGAAGTAGCCAGAGAGACTTCAACACCCCTACTTCCAAAGAACTGGGCCCCCCATCTCTTGAGGGGGGAATGCTAGGTAATTAGAGTAGGAAAAAGAAGTCCAAAATGGCAGTGGCTGAAAAACAAAGAGAGGGAAAAGCTCGCGAAAATGGAGCAAAAGAAAATCCACAGACCTGAGTGAGAACCTCAGGTGAAAAAAACAGCCCTCCTGGCTAACCCAATTTGCAAAGGGTAGGCTCAGGAGCATGGAGACAAATGTATAAAAAGAGGAAGCCAAGATGATTGAGGACGCCCTTTTGTGGTCGGCCTGCCCTCACGTCCCAGGGGTGTACTATCCTTTGTTTGTCAAGTAAAACTGAGCTGTAACCAAGCGGTAACACTGGTCCACCATTTCAAATCTGTGCTGTGGCAAGACAGAACCGAGGAAATTACACCCTCCCCCAACATCTGCCACATCTGCTTCAGCCATTTTTCTGTCGATGGACTTTTAGGTTGCTTCCATATTCCGGCTATTGCAAACAGTGCTACAGTGAACATCAGGGTGCATGTGTCTTTTTGAATGATGATGTCCTCAGGGTATATGCCTGGTAGTGGAGCTGCTGAGTTACTGGTAGTCCTAGTTTTAGTTTTTTTAAGGAGCCTCCATACTGTTCTCCATAGTGGTTGAATCAATTTACATTTCCACCAAGAGTGTAGGAGGGTTCCCTTTTATCCACATCCTCTCCAACATTTATTGTTTGTAGATTTTTTAAAATTAATATATTTATTTTAATTGGAGGCTAATTACTTTACAATATTGTAGTGGTTTTTGCCATACATTGACATGAATCAGCCATGGGTGTACATGTGCCCCCCATCCTGAAACCCCTCCCACCTCCCTCCCCATCCCATCCCTCAGGGTCATCCCAGTGCACCAGCCCTGAGTGCCCTGTCTCATGCACCAAACCTGGACTGGCGATCTATTTCACATAAGGTAATACGCACGTTTCAAGGCCATTCTCTCAAATCATCCCACCCTCGCCTTCTCCCGCAAAGTCCCAAAGTCTGTTCTTTACATCTGTGTCTCTTTTGCAGTCTCGTATATAGGGTCATTGTTACCATCTTTCTAAATTCCATATATATGCATTAATATACTGTATTGGTGTTTTTCTTTCTGACTTACTTCGCTCTGTATAATAGTCTCCAGTTTCATCCACCTCATTAGAAGTGATTCAAATGCATTCTTTCTAATAGCTGAGTATTATTCCATTGTGTATATGTACCACAGCTTTCTTATCCATTTGTCTACTGATGGACATCTAGGTTGCTTCCATGTCCTGGCTATTATAAACAGTGCTGTGATGAACTTTGGGGTACATGTGTCTCTTTCAATTCTGGTTTCCTCAGTGTGTATGCCCAGCAGTGGGATTGCTGGGTCGTATGGGAGTTCTATTTCCAGTTTTTAAGGAATCTCCACACTGTTTTCCATAGTGGCTGTACTAGTTTGCATTCCCACCAACAGTGTAAAAGGGTTCCCTTTTCTCGGCACCCTCTTCAGCATTTATTGCTTGTAGACTTATTGATAGCAGCCATTCTGACTGGCATGAGATGTTACCTCATTGTAGATTTTTTGATGATGACCATTCTGACTGGTTTGACATGATTTCTCATTGTAGTTTTGATTTGCATTTTTCTAATAATTAATGATGTTGAATATATTTTATGTGCCTCTTGGCCATTGTATGTCTTCCTTGAAGAAATATCTGTTTTTCTTCAGAGTATTCATCACTACTAAAATTAATTTACATATTTTTTAAAATTGTCTTTCTCCAGGAGGGCAGGAACTTTGCTTACTACTGTATCTCTAGAGCCTATTGGTGCATACCTTTGTACATCTAAAATCTGCAAAACAAATGAATATTATGTGTTTTTTGTTGTGTCTGTGTGGTTGTTATTGTGCAAAGCAATTGTTTCTATTTTTTTTTACAGTGATAAACTCAACTCTTCCTCCTTCTCAGAGACTAGCATGCTGCTATCTCCTTCAACATTATGTTAGATTCATTAATTTTTGCATTCATTCAATATACAGTATTCATGATTCTCTTAAATAAATGCTCCTTCACTCCCATTCTGTCAGCATCTCTGGGATGTTTCCTTAGCATCAGACAATCACAAAGGCATGAAAACCCAGGCTGTTTATCCCATCAGGACTCACTATCTACCTGCAGATAAACTTGACCAGGGAATTAAATATGATAATTTTATCATTTCACTGCACAAGAAAGGCACTGTTATCTGTTGATCTGAATGGATAGATTTACCCTTTTATTTCGTTTCCTTCCTAGCACTAGAATTATCAGTTTCTAGCCATTTCCATTTCTAGGCTTTTACTTATTTGTAGTGTCTTCTGCTGACTCAGTAACCTTTGTGGTAATTACATAAAATATTATCAAATATTGAAACCAATGGCCTTTTTAATCACCATATAATTCTTATATTAAATATGGCCTGAAGCAAATTTTATATTTTATCTAAATTAAAATGTAATTTCATAAATATTTAACTTTGGGAAGCATTGTCCAGGTTTTAAGTAAGATTACACTGTATGTTAATACATTTCTGTGGAATCTCCATTCATTTACATTTTGAAAGGAAAAAACAATCCAATTAAAAAAAATTGTCCTCCTCACTGTTCCTCAAGCATAACATATAACATTGGTTTGGTTTATCATTTCTTCAAGCAAGTCTTCTAACCTCAAAATACTCTTTGTTTTATCATAGATTATCTACTGGTCCTTCATAGTTGAACCTGAATGTCACCTTCTCCATGAAATTTCTCCAAGGCTTCAACTGAAATTATCCCAACCTTCCTTTAGGATGATATAGCTCTTCTAATAATGTTTTAAATTAGAATATAATTCCTCTACAATCTTGTGTTAGTTTCTGCTGTGCAATGAAGTGAACCAGCCATATGCATACCCACATCCCCTCCCTCTTGGACCTCCTTCTCACCCACCGTTCTCCCACCCCTCTAGATCATCACAGAGCACCAGTGAACGTCCTGTGCTTTATAGCAACTCCCCACTAGTTATCTATTTCACGTGTAGCAGTGTAGATATGTCAATCCCAATCTCCCAAGTAGTCCCCCCCTCCTCTTCCCCCACTGTGCCCACATGTGAGATCTCTATACCTACCTCTCTATTCATGCCCTGTGGAGAGATTAATCTGTACCATTTTTCTAGAGTCCATATGTATACTTTAATGCATGATATTTGTTTTTCTCTTTCTGACTTACTTCACTCTCTATGACAGAAAGGCTTTTACTGAAAACTTTTTTCTGGATGAGAACATATAGGTAATTTATCTTGGCTAAACATATCATACATTTCAACTATAGCATTATGTGTCTCCAAGGCACCCACAAGAGATACTTGGAATGCCACTACCTGAAACATTGAAACATATAAACATTGAAAAATATATGTATTTACTCTTGAAGCACTTTGCCAGTCATGAGATGACTACAAGTTCTGATTTGTCCCCTGTCATTCTCAAAAATATTCTGGATTAGTGTTGCATCATATGGTCATATTAAAGATTCTTGAGCTATAGCTTTTAACTGTGTATTATTTAATTAATTTGCTGCTTATCTTAGATTTAGAAGTGATGACATTCCATTTTTTTCTCTCAGTGCAAGATATTCATAATGCCTCTACTGTCGTGGGTTCTACAGTCAAGTCCCTTATTCTACACTGTCGGTGGGAGAAGCCCACAGCCAGTCAAAGCTGTATTTTCAGCACTCCTGGGGGAATCATTTGACACCTCCTCTCCCTAGACTTGTCACACTCACCATTGGCTTAGTTTACTCACTTGTGAAGAAAACAACGAAGACCACTTTCCAAGTCTATTGGGAGTTTATAGCAGGATCGCATACACATAAAAGCACATACTATGAACTGTGAAATGTTATCCAGTGTGTGTTACCATCAGTGGTCTGAACTTCTGGGGAGATCATGCCCTTCTCCCAACCTCAGTTAAACTTTCTGTTTACTTGTGTATTTTTAGAATGATCCAACAAAGAAACAATACAAATGAATTTACTTACAAAACAGAAAAAGACTCACAGACTTGGAAAATGAACTGATGGTTGTTGGGGGGAAGGGGGAAAGGGATAGTTAGGGATTCGGGGAAGGTCATGTACACACTGCTGTAATTAAAATGGATAGCCAACAAGGACCTACTGTATAATACATAGAACTCTGCTCAATGTTATGTGCCAGGGTGGATGGGAGCGGGTTTGGGGGGAGAATGGATACATGTATATGTATAGCAAAGTCCCTTCACTGTTCACCTTAAACTACCCCAACATTGTTAATCAGCTGTACCCCAATAAGAAATAAAAGGTTTAAAATTTGGGGAAAAAGAGAATGATCAAAACTTATCTTTTAACAAATATTTATTTATGTATTTATTTGGCTGTGTTGGGATCCTCCATCTTCATTGCAGATCATGAGATTTTTGATTGTGGCATACAGGATTTATTTCTCTGACCAAGGCTTGAACCTAGGCCTCCTGCATTGGAAGTGTGGAGTCCTGGGCTCTGGACCACTAGGTAAGTCCCTCAAACCTTACCTTTGCTATGTGTTTCTTGGGAAGAAAAATAAGTAGCCTCAGCTGGGTCATTTGAGAAAAGATGGACTTAGACTAAGAGACTGTTCTAGGGATATGGGAGGTGATGATAGTTGGGAAGGGATGGGGGTGGAGAGCCTGTTCTGAGTTGCTGCCGCTCCTCATGGATGGCAGGCACAGAGAGGCTGTGTGATGACTCCTGCTTCCTTGGCAGGTGGAGCTGCTTGCTGGCTCAGAGGGATTGGCGCCACTGAGTGGCTAAGACCTGCCCGCAGCTTGAACCTACCCCTTGGCTTTTTAAGAAATCTTTCTCATTCTGACTTGGATGGACTTGGCCCCCAGGACAAAAGCTGCTTCTGAACCTTTAATTACTGAGGTTTATTTTCTTCTCTGGAAAGAAACATAGACTCCCAAGTTTAATCATCTCTTTGGCAGGTGGCACACAGCTTCCCTGTTAATTAATCTTTAATGTCATTAATTGGCTTGACTGTGTGATGACAAGGCAAAGAGTAAACACAGTTTGCAAATCAACTGAATTCTCATCTGAAACAGCATTTTGTTTGCAGGGTGGATAAAAACAATGACATGCGTTTCACTGACTGGACTTCTGGTGCCTGGATGATAAAACTATTGAACCAAAAAAACAAAAAAAAAACCAAAAAACCAAACCTCAGAAAACCATCTCTGCGGCAGATGTGCTAATTGAAAGTTTTCTTTGGCACCACTCCCCTCCCCCTTGAAAACTGTCTCAGCGGTGTGTTATGGATTAGAGGTGAGGCTGGAAAGCCAGTATTGAAACAAGCATGGCTTCTCCCCCACGCCCACATACTTCTCTTCATATTGATTTTGCCTCCACGGCTTCCCAGGTGGTGAAGTGGTAAATAATCTGCCTGCCAGTGTAGGAGATAGGACTTTGATCCCTGAGTCGGGAAGATCCCCTGGTGAAGGAAATGGTAACCCACTCTAGTATTCTTGCCTGGAGGATTCCATGGACAGAGGAGCCTGGCAGGCTATATAGTGCATGGGGTCACAAAGAGTTGGACATGAGCGAGCACCACGCATACAAGTACATTATGCTACCATGGTCTACTTTCTTTCTTTCTTTCTTTATTTTTAAATTTTTATTTTTACTGTATTTTGCTTTACAATACTGTATTGGTTTTGCCATACATTGACATGAGTCCACCACAAGTGTACATGAGTTCCCAATCCTGAACACCCCTCCCATGATACAGGATACAGGATGCTTGGGGCTGGTGCATGGGGAAGATCCAGAGACATGATCTACTTTAAATCAAATCTCCATTCCAAGTAGATTCAGTGATGAGGTTGGGGTCACCTGCTGTCCCTACACCCATGGTAGAGACTTAGTAGGGACAAAAATCCATATAAAGTGAGGGCTGTGGGCTAACTTGGGTCAGCATCTCCTGGGAGGTGTTAGAAATACAAATCCTTAAGCACCACCCCCAAATGACTGAATTGGAAACTCAGGGGCTGCAGCCAGAATTTGTGTTGTAAGGAGCTTTCCGCACTCAGCGCGTGCTCAGTTGCGTCCCACCCTTTGTGACCCCATAGACTGTAGCCCTCCAGGCTCCTCTGCCCATGGGATTCTCCAGGCAAAAATACTGGAGTGGGTTGCCATTTCCTCCTCCAGGGGATCTTCTTGACCCAGGGATCAAACCCACGATTTCTGCATTGCAGGTGGATCCTTTAGCACATTCAAATGTGGTTGTCTTCTGGAAACCACTGGTACAGAGCATCTCTGTATCCACTTCATGTAAGCAGAAGGGCATTGCTCCCTCTCCTCACTGAGGGAACCTCCTCAATGAGGAAAAATGTAAGAGATGACTTGTTTTAATGGGGTGACTCCACTTGACTTCCTGGTAAAATGCTGTGAGAAGTAAATTGCTTTTTCCTGGCCTCAAATGCCCCTGTAACACTTGGCCCTGGGCAGTTTCTGACCTCTGGGAGTGGAAGTGGCCGTTTCAATTTCTTCATTTTCTGATGTCGTTCCTAGTTTACGGAGGGAAATGATTAGGGCAGGGAAGCTGGCCTCTAAGAGGACGCAGAAGACAAGTGGCTCCACACGACGGAGAAAATACTCCAGACTGAGCACAGAACTCTGCTGAGGGAAGGAAAGGAAATTCATGCTGATTTTGGAAAGCTGTAATCCTGGGACCTGTGTGAGAGACAGTGAAGATGGTGGGAATGGGGCCTTGCTGACTTGTAGGGACAGAAAGGAGCTGAGCTATTGCCCCTGGCTGGGAGGAGGGAACACCTGCGTCTTCCTCTCTCTCGGGTAGCCTTGGCCAAGTCTGGAAAGGGAGCAGACAGAAAGTCCAGGAGAACCAAGCCTTCCCCCAGGTGAGGAAACCAAGCCTCTGAGTTTTCTTTAATGCTCTGACGGTCTTCCCTCAAATCCTCTCCCAGACGCCGATCCCTGTTAAAATTTGCATCTTTGCAAATATCCCAGGACTCAAAGCCAATGTCACATTTGAAATCAGAGAACAGCAGTCTGTAAGAAATAGGACTTATATTTCAGGGTTTTGACTGGCAGGGACAGGAGCTGTGTAGTTTCCTTTATTATATTTTGTTGATGGAGAAGCTTGGGCATAAGAACTAATTCCAGCATTTATCTATTCCTCGTAACTTATTAGGGAGTCGAGGACTATTTTGGACTGTTGAGGAAATTATACGACAAGTTAGTAACAAATGAAAATAGGTATCGTGATTAACTTTCTTCTATACTGCTAAATTTCAAATCCTGAAATTTTTCTTCTTTCCCTTCTCTTCTTTCTCTTTTCTCTTTCTTCTCCCTGTTCCTCCTTTTTCTTCTTTTAATTGCAAAAATCTTTGCATGAATACAGATGGGTAAGAATAAGGCCTTTATATTCCTCCCTTCTAAAAAGTTCATTATTTTTGCCTTATGTTGACATGTTATAAATATTTCTTCATAGAATACAGACCCACTTAAAGGAATGCATCTTGTGGTAGGTTTAAAAAATTTTTTCCCCATTAAATACAGGGAAAAACATACTGGCAAGAATACACAGAGGAACAAAACAAAAAAATCTTAACAACTCAGATAGCCAAGATGGTGTGATCCTTTGCCAGATGTCCTGTATGTGAAGTCAAGTGGGCCTTAGAAAGCATCACTACGAACAAAACTAGTGGAGGTGATGGAATTCCAGTTGAGCTATTTCAAATCCTGAAAGATGATGCTGTGAAAGTGCTGCACTCAATATGCAGCAAATTTGGAAAACTCAGCAGTGGCCACAGGACTGGAAAAGGTCAGTTTTCATTCCAATCCCAAAGAAAGGCAATGCAAAAGAATACTCAAACTACTGCAGAGTTGCACTCATCTTACATGATAGCAAAGTGATGCTCAAAATTCTCCAAGCCAGGCTTTAGCAGTATGTGAACCATGAACTTCTAGATGTTCAAGCTGGATTTAGAAAAGGCAGAGGAACCAGAGATCAAATTGCCAACATCTGCTGGATCATCAAAAAAGCAGGAGAGTTCCAGAAAAACATCTATTTCTGCTTTACTGACTATGCCAAAGCCTTTGGCTGTGTGAATGACAAAAAACTGTCAAAAATTCTGAAAGAGATGGGAATACCAGAATATTTGACCTGCCTCTTGAGAAATCTGAATGCAGGTCAGGAAGCAGCAGTTGGAACTGGACATGGAACAACAGACTAGTTCCAAATCAGGATGGAGTATGTCAAAGTTGCATGTTGTCACCCTGCTTATTTAACTTATATGCAGGTATATCATGAGAAATGCTGGACTGGATGAAGCCCAGGCTGGAATAAAGATTGCTGGGAGAAATCTCAATAACCTCAGATACACAGATGAACCACCCTTGTGGCAGAAAGTGAAGAATAAGTAAAGAGCCTCTTGAGGAAAATGAAAGAGAAGAGTGAAAAAGTTGGCTTAAAGCTCAACATTCAGAAAACTAAGATCATGGCATCCGGTCCAATCACTTCATGGCAAATAGATGGGGAAACGGAAACAGTGGCAGACTTTATTTTGGGGGGCTCCAAAATCACTGCAGATGGTGAATGAGCCATGAAATTAAACAATGCTTGCTGCTTGGAAGGAAAGTTATGATCAACCTAGACAGCATATTAAAGAGCAGAGTCATTACTTTGCCAGCAAAGGTCCATCTAGTCAAGGCTATTGTTTTTCCAGTGGTCATGTATGGATGTGAGAGTTGGACTTAAAGAAAGCTTGCTGCTGCTGCTAAGTCACTTCAGTTGTGTCCGACTTTGTGTGACCCCATAGACTGCAGCCCACCAGGCTCCCCCGTCCCTGGGATTCTCCAGGCAAGAACATTGGAGTGGGTTGCTATTTCCTTCTCCAATGCATGAAAGTGAAAAGTGAAAGTGAGAACTGATGCTTTTGAATTGTGGTGCTGGATAAGGCTCTTGAGAGTCTCTTGGACTGCAAGGAGATCCAACCAGTCCATCCTAAAGGAAATCAGTCCTGAATATTCATTGGAAGGACTGATGCTGAAGCTGAAACTCCGATACTTTGGCCATCTGATGCGAAGAACTGATTCTGTAGAAGAGTCTATGATGCTGGGAAAGATTGAAGGCAGGAGGAGAAGGGGAAGACAGGATGAGATGATTGGATGGCATCACCCAGTTGACGGATGTGAGTTTGAGTAAGCTCTAGGAGTTGGGGATGGACAGGGAAGCCTGGCATGTTGCGGTCCATGGGGTTGCAAACAGCTGGACTTGAATGAGCAACTGAACTGAACTGAGCAGGGAAAAACAAATTTAATTTTCAAAATAGCCCATATATTTATAGGTATTCCATACTTGATGTGACACCTTGTTAACTGAAAGGTCTAAATATCAGAAATGCTGCTATTGCTTTGCATGGGCCTGTGGTTGTTGATGGCAGCTCTGAAGCTGGAGTGATCCATTGGAGATATGGGTGTTGTTGCTCTGCAGTTGCTCAGTCGTGTCCAACTTGGAAGGAAAGTTATGATCAACCTAGACAGCATATTAAAAAGCAGAGTCATTACTTTGCCAGCAAAGGTCCGTCTAGTCAAGGCTATGGTTTTTCCAGTGGTCATGTCAGGCTTTTCTGTCCTTCACTGTCTCCTGGAGTTTTCTCAAATTCATGTCCATTGAGTCAGTGATGCTATCTAACCATCTCATCCTCTTCCACCCCCTTCTCCTTTTGCCTTCAATCTTTCCCAGAATTTGAGTCTTTTCTAATAACTCAGTTATTTGCATCAGGCATCCAAAATTGGAGCTTCAGCTTCAGTATCAGTCCTTTCAATGAATATTCAGGGTTGAATTCCTTTAGGATTTATTGGCTTGGTCGCCTTGCAGTCCAAAGGACTCTTAAGAGTCTTTTCCAACACCACAATTTGAAAGTATCAATTCTTTGGTGCTCAGTCATTTTTAGGGTTCAACTCTCACATCCATAGATGACTGGGTCTATGTACTCCCACACTGACCAGTGGTTGAATGACAGCTATACTTGTGATAAGGAACAATGTTGGATGAGCAAGCTCTCATTGGCTGACAGAAATTCCTGGAGAATTACCACCTGAGCTGCCACCTGGATATACCATTTGGCAGCTATGAGAAGCAGTAACTCAGTATTGAGTGAGGGATCTGGGTGCTGCACCCCAGCATCCACTACTGTCTACTTCTTTTACTGCTTGGACCCATTTGCTGTGGAAGTTCAACCTATCTAGATACAGCTCCTCTAGAACTCTGGTTGGTCTATTTTGGTGGGAAAATTTACAAGGGTAAGGTTTGTGAAACAAATTATAGCCCCCACTGCCATAGTTCATGCTGGCGCCCCAGGTGTTCGTGGGGCATAACTAACGCTCCTTCCTGCATGGCCCATTGTGACTCTCACACTCTGCCAGCACCTCTTCTGTCATGGTTTAGCTGATGGGGTGACCCAAACTCTCATCTTTGAGGAGTCTGGGCACATGGTTACCATGCCCTTCTCATGCTATGAACTCTTTTCTTCTCGACCATTTTCTGCCACAATTAGGCAACGTGTGTGTGTGTGTGTGCAAGCTCAGTCACTTCAGTCATGTCTGACTCTTTGCAACCTTATGGACTGTAGCCCACTTTGCACCTCTGTCCTTGGGATTCTCCAGGTAAGAATGCTGGAAGGGTTGCTATGCTCTCTTCCAGGGGATACCCCTAAAGCCAGGGATTGAACTCATGTCTCCTTCACTGCAGGCAGATTCTTTAAAAACTGCCACTTGGTAAGCTCCACAATAAGGCTGCTGCTTCTGCTGCTAAGCCGCTTCAGTCGTGTCCAACTCTGTGCGACCCCATAGACGGCAGCCCACCAGGCTCCCCCGCCCCTGGGATTCTCCAGGCAAGAACACTGGAGTGGGTTGCCATTTTCTTCTCCAATGCATGAAAGTGAAAAGTGAAAGTGAAGTCCCTCAGTCATTCAGACTCTTAGCGACCCCATGGCCTGCAGCCTACCAGGTTCCTCCGTCCATGGGATTTTCCAGGCAAGAGTACTGGAGTGGGGTGCCATTGCCTTCTCCCCACAATTAGGCAGGGGAGTATTAAAAAGCTCCAGTGAATCAGCTGAATTTCCAGTAGAGTTTCCTCTGGTGTCATGGTGTAGCAATAGTTCAACATCTTCCTGAATGTCAGTGTCAATTACTCTTTCCAGCATAATGAGCTTCCTTGTGATGCAGTCTCTTGGCTATACCTGAAGTGATAACCCAGCAGCCAGGGCTTATAGATAAATGGTACTCTTGCTGTATCCCCTGGTAGTACTGCCCTCCCTCTGGGAATATGAATCTCTTGACCCAAGGGCCTACATTTATGTGGATGAGAGAAAAGCTCCCAACTGAGAGTGAAGGTAAGTGGAGTTGCTCCTATGTCTGTTCCTTAGTTCTCAGATCTATGCATTCTGCCAATAGGAACACAGAACCATACAGTGGATTTAGGGTGTATACCAGGTCTTGGAGGGTGGTGCCCATCCCTGAAGGTGTCATCTCCAAGCTGGTGCCTCAGCTATGTCATCAAAAGGTTGTTCTAAAGCCCTATTTTGCCAGCAGTTTCTAGGCAATGTGGTAGAAGTTGAATGGACCCTATAATTTTGTGTCAAATGCCTTCTCTCCTAGGCTGTAAAATAGAGCCCTCAGTCTGATGAAGCGTGGAAGAGGATCCTTTATCAGGTCAACCACTTAAGCCATTATGTATTGATGCTACTATACCCTGCAGTCACGAGAGCAAAGCTATATTCAGAATATGTGTAATCTCAGTAAATGTAAATGAGTAATCAACTTTTTACCAAGTGACTCATGTCCTCACGCATGATGTCCTTAGTCCTTATGTATGATGGTGCCATACTGGAAGCTTAACGTTGGTCCCTGTAACCAGGGGGCTAAACTTTCCGCAGCGTCAGTCCCAGGACAGCACCAGTAAGCTGGAGCCCAGGTTGGGTCCAGGCATAGTCTCCACCCCTGCTTTCTTTGGCTGCTGTCTTTAGCCAGCCGCTGTTTCAGAACTCAAGTTGTCAACTGGTTAAGTCATTTTGTCTGGTTGGTTGGTTCTTCTCTGTTTGATAGTCTCTATTGAGCATGAACATTCAAAACAAAGATCTCATCGTGCTCAATCCCACATCCATTAACGTATCTCTCCCACAGGTCTTTTTGTCCTCATATGCTCCTAACCAATCAGCTGAGTCATTTGCCACTGCTATCTTTAAGCAAAATATTCTTAACCTTAAATAGGTAGATCTGAATCCGCAGATCTCTTTCTTTTCAATCAGGGTCTTGAAAATAGGTTACTGGACTTTCCAGGACTGGATTTCAATCTTCTCTGGAGCTCAACTATAATTATGATTAATTTCTGGTCCTAATCCTCAGCTCTTTTCTACTCCCTGGTTACAACAGATGAACATCTCTTTATATGCTTCCAAGGAAGTCCTCTGTCTTTGACTTACTGTTGGGGTCCAACCCCGGTGGATCCAGGGTAATTCGAAGGGGAGACGGAGTAGGCATCCTAGGAAAGAACTTATTTAATTACATATATAAACAGAGATTAGAAAAAGATAGTGTAGTAGGAAATATTAGTGGAGAAAAAGAGACTGAATAGCTTGGTTTACATGGAATATCAATAAAACTCCAAGAAAAGGAATTTGCACCATCTATGTAGGCCACCGGTGCCCACTTGAATAGCAGATGGTGCCCCGCCCTGGGCACCCTCTCGCTTGGATCTTAGAAGCCAGGGCAAGTAAGTAGACATGGCGAGCATCCACGCTCCAGATGGGAATTCAGCCAGAAGGGGAAAGAAAGAACGACATGGGGGAATCAGTCTTTCCAGAAACTGATCCGTTTTCTTTATTTTCAGGTTTGCTTATATACTTTTTGTTATACATAGAGATGAATACAGAGTCACGTGGGGTCAGCAGACCTGACCTTTGTCAAAATCAGGTGCTTCATATAAAATTATACAAAGGTCTTAGGGGTTTTACATCATCTTCTGGCCATGAGGCCTGCTGACATTTTATGGCCCTTTCTGATAACGGTCAGTCAACCAGAAAACTTATTTTTTTCCAGGGGTGATTTTTTCTTAAACTAGGCGCCACCCTCCAAATAAAGTTGCATTCCTATAGGGTGGGGGTGTAGTGGGTTACAATCAAGAAAGGAATTTACTTAGCCTAAGTTTTAACATGATTAATCTTAAAGGTTAATACTTATTTCTCCTATATGTTAGTTATATTCATTATAAGGGCAGAGAATATGGAGATTTAGCAGCAAGTATTGGCTCAACAAATGAAAAACCCTTCACCAATATAATTTCTAACCAACCCACTAGTACTATACTATAATAATTTTCTAACTTCTCAAAAGAGTCTGTATTTAGAAAGTTTTAAAGCATCTTGTGCCTCTCACGGTTGGGAGGCTGTAAACAATCACATGTGGCCGGATGAACCTGTTCAGGTAGGCTAGGGAACCTTCAGAGGAGTTTGTAAGTTGAAACACTCTTGTCACACCCAGGAATTTTTATTAACTGGAAGGCAATGGCACCCCACTCCAGTACTCTTGCCTGGAAAATCCATGGATGGAGGAGCCTGGTAGGCTGCAGTCCATGGGGTCGCTAAGAGTCGGACATGACTGAGCGATTTCACTTTCACCTTTCTATTTCATGCATTGGAGAAGGAAATGGCAGCCCACTCCAGTGTTCTTGCCTGGAGAATCCCAGGGACAGCGGAGCCTGGTGGGCTGCCATCTATGGGGTTGCACAGAGTCGGACAAGACTGAAGCGTTAGCAGCAGTAGCAGCAGGAGCTGCAGGTTAACTCCTTCTCCAAGAAAGGTGGTGGGGGAACAGCCCCCCATAAAGTCAGAGGTATAGGTGAGAGCATAAAACAGTAAAGTAGGCAGACTCTGGTTTTGGGGGTAGATGCTCGGGAACAGGGGGTTTCCTGAGGCTCAATACTGCCTTTACATATGCCGAAGCCTCCTTCCTCATGACATTTGCCATGAGTGGAGTTCTTCACACTGGCTCCCGGCATCTTATATTAGTAATTAATCACTGTCAGCATTTCCTTGTCTTTCTTTGATTCATGAAAAGCCACAGCAACAATCATCAAATTTCATTGTCCTTAAAATTGCTGATTTTCATGAAATCCTTGAATGTCCGAGATAGTATACTTACCTAACATTTACCATGCATATTAGCGTGTTTTCTGCTATCGCTGCTGCTGCTTAGTTGCTTCAGTTGTGTCTGACTCTGTGTGACCCTATGGGCTGTAGCCTACCAGGCTCCTCTGTCCATGGGATCTTCCTGACCCAGGGACTGAACCCGGGTTTCCTGCATTGCAGGCAGATTCTTTACTGCTGAGCCACCAGGGAAGCCCATGTTTTCTTCTACTCTATGCCAATTCGCTACCAGTGAAAATTTTAACAGCTCTCTTGCAACAGCCTATGAGGGGGCATATCAGTTCCATCTCAACTACCAATGGCACCCCACTCTAGTACTCTTGCCTGGAAAATCCCATGGATGTAGGAGCCTGGTAGGCTGCAGACCATGGGGTCGCAAAGAGTCGGACATGACTGAGCAACTTCACTTTCACTTTTCACTTTCCACTTTCATGCGTTGGAGAAAGAAATGGCAACTCACTCCAATATTCTTGCCTGGAGAATCCCAGGGACAGAGGAGCCTGGTGGGCTGCTGTCTCTGGGGTCGCACAGAGTCGGATACAACTGAAGCGACTTTGCTGCTGCCACCACAACTACCAATGACGTAACCTTCATTGCACTCAGCAGACAAGTGGAAGAAATCTAAAATCTCATTTTAGTTTTTGCTTTGTAGGCCAGTTCTCTCACCAGTGACTTCTATTGCTTTCCCTAGAAAAGGCTTCTCTGAAACTGAAGTGGAGATTTGTGTGCAGTTTATTGAATTGTTTCCTAGGGAACATTAAAGTGTAAGGACATGAAGGGGATAGAACTGGCAGGAAGCAAGGTTGCACTGCAGTGTAGGTACAACAGAAAACTCCAGAAAGAGGCAATGTTACCAAAGGAAAAGGGGATTCTTGTTAGGCAGTTCAAAGCAACTAATGTCTTGTGCTTTCCTAGGAAGTATTTTCTTCTAATCTCTCTTGAGGAACAAATACTTTGTGTGTGTGTGTGTGTGTGTGTGTGTGTGTGTGTCTATGTGTGTGTGTTCAGTTGCTAAATCATGTCTGACTCTTTGTGACCCCATGGACTGCAGCACACCAGGCTTCCCTGTCCTTCACTATTTCCCAGAATTTGCTCAAATTCATGTCTATTGGGTCGGCTATACTATCGAATCATCTCATCCCCAGCTGCCCCCTTCTCCTTTTGCCTTCAATTTTCCAATGAGTCAGCTCTTTGCATCAGTTGGCCAAAGTACTGGAGTTTCAGCTTCAGCATCAGTTCTTCCAATGAATATTCAGGGTGGATTTCCTTTAGGATTGACTGGTTTGATCTCCTTGCAGTCCAAGGGACTCTCAAGAGTCTTCTCCAGCACTGCAATTCAAACTGATCAATTCTTTGGTGCTCAGCCTTCTTAATGGTCCAATTCTCACATCTGTACGTGACTACTGGAAAAGTCATAGCTTTCACTATATGGACCTTTGTTGGAAAAGCGATATCCTTGCTTTTTAATATGTGTACTTTAAACAGAATATAAATCGTGGATATATATTGGCAGTCAGCTTTTCCATATCTTGTAAACTGTCAAGATGGACACATTTAACAACTATCATTATTGGTGTATGTGTGTGTGTGCACCCACCTGTGTGTTTGATCCTATTGTACAAGCCACCCTTAGGATTTCAACAGAAGCAAACCACTTTGGCTTGGAGTTTTCTTATTTACTTGTTTTTGCTTGTGGGGGAAGCCTCTCTAAGTTAATTATGCTTGCTCTTCTAAGAGAATAATATGCTCTCAGTTTGGGATAATTAGGCAGTCTAATTAACTTAAAAAAATCAAAACATAGCTTTCTAGTGGCTGTATCCCCTTCATTAGGTTAGTTTGGCTCGTCTTAAACTGGCATGGTTAATATTGCTGATTTGCATATCTATCCCCATGGTATTTAGCACTATAACTTGTAATGAAAACACAGTTTAGAGTACACTGGAGACTGGCTTAATAAAAACCAATCTTGGTTATATTACGAGCAGAGATTGTTGCAATGACTATGGCTCTATCTTCATATTTATTGCAAGACTGTTAGAAATACAATTTAAAGTGGGGAAAGCTTTTTGGAGTAATCATTTTTTAATAATTAGCTTAGGAATAATTTGGGAGCCATCACTCACAGCAGTTTAATAATGTAAAGCAAGCTATTTCTGGAAATGTTAATGGAAAGCAAACTCCTTAGAGAATGCAGAGAGTTAAAAGATCTGTAAGAATGGCTATTAATTGTGGCCCAAAGCCCTCTTTCTGTTATTAGGTATTGCAGTTATAAAGCAAGATAATGAGGTATTTAGAATTCATTGTACCTCTCCCATTAGACACAGAGGTGGTCTCAGCCAGCATGGAGTTGATAAAAGCAGGCATGTTGCAAACAGAAGGACTATTTTCACTTATACATTTGAGGTACCTGGTGCAATTTCCTTTGACTTAATAAGAGAGTGGCAGAGGCCATCATAATATTGTAAAGTAAATATCCTCCAATTAAAATAAATAAATAAATTTAATTAAAACATAAGCAAGTAGCTTCCCTAATGGTTCAGACAGCAGTAATGAATCTGCCTGCCAATGCAGGAGACACAAGTTTGATACCTGGGTTGGGAGGAGCCCCTGGAGAAGGGAATGGCTACCTATTCCAGTATTTTTGTCTGGAGATTTCCACAGATGGAGGAGCCTGGTGGGCCAGTTGCAAGAGTTGGACACGTCTGAGCGACTAACACTTTCACTTTCACTGAGGTACTTGCATGCAATTTCCTTGTACTTCGTAAGGGAGTATGCAACAAAAATTTAGGATTAAATTAACAAACACTATATTCGGACATTCTAGCATTAAAAAAATTAAAATAACCATACTTTTCAGGACCTGTTTTTCTTCCATGAAAGCACACATTTCATAGTATCAACACAGAAGTACACAGAATGAGATCCATGTGCACACTTTGATGGGCACCTGCCCAATTGTGACAAGACTCACATGTTTTCAGTCTCAACCCAGTGCTTTCCCCATTCTCCTTCCTGCTCTGGTCCCATCCAATCACTCTCTTGCTCTTGTCTTTTGTTTAGCCTAGAAGCAAGACTACATTCTGCCTGACGCAGGGTGTTTCTGACCTCAAGGCCTCTGCATCTGGGCTTTGACAGTGGGTCAGAATCACAGGTGGTATCTAATAAGGCTATTTTTATAAGTGCTTCCTGTCCTGAGTGGGGCTCACTTGTTTCAGAGAAATGCATCAAGTAATCAGCGCAGAGGTTTAATGATGTGCAGGAAACATGTATTATGGTTTAATAGAGAGCTTGTAACAAACTTGGGATTTCCCTTTCAGCTGTGAAGGCAGAAAAGAGGGTCTGACAAAGGCTTTCAGTCTGTGCTGCTTATCTACACCTCAGACTATTTTAAAACAACAGAACTGTAAATCCTTCAGTCTATTCTATCTGATGGTATATGCCCTCTCTGGCAAGCTTTTTTAAACAAGAGGGTTCTTTGGAATCAACTACTATTAGTTCTTTTCTTGTTTTACACCAAAAGCTACAGAATCTTTTCTTCTTTTACACCAAAAGCTTTAGTTGCACCAAAGCTGTAGTACCAACTAAAAATTTGCAATTCGAGAAAATTTACAAGGGCTGCCAAGAAGGGCATTATTTAATCTCATTGCAGACACGCCAGAGGCTGTATGTGTGTAAAATTAAGTCCATTGGGCTGATGCCTGCCCGCCTGCCTATTTTTATCTTTAGACAACATTCTTCATCACACAACGCATTGATGGCTGCTATCAAGGGCTTACTGTAATACACAAGGCACTGGCAGTATCCCTTTGATAGTTCTTCAAATGCTCTGTTAGCAGGGATCAGAAAGTCAGATTTAATAGCCTACAAATTTATCCCAAGCAAGTTGAAATCTGACTAGCAAAAGCAGGGAGAGGAAACCAAAAAATACCTGTAATCTTGGCTATGGAGAATGGACGTGATACTGATGAACTCAGATTCTGCAGAATCACTCTGGGGGCTGTTCCAGCATCAGCTGCAAAAGCACCTATCAGTGTGCAGTCTGTGTTAGAATGAAGAGTGACTCAGGATGGAAGAGAAAGGTGGAAAGTGAAAATGTCAGTCCATCAATCACCATCAATAAGTGGCTAATTTGAGAGCCCTCCCAAATAATCATTTTTTTTTGTTGTTGTTGTTCTTCTAAAACAAATAGAGACCACCTTGATGTTGTTTGAATAAAAGGGAAAGTGATAGAGGGAGGAAACAAGCCCTAAGAACCTCAGATGTTGAGACTGTAGCTACATATTTACACATTCCTCTGGTTAGCACCGGAGAAGGCAATGGTACCCCACTCCAGTACTCTTGCCTGGAAAATCCCATGGATGGAGGAGCCCATGGGTGGAGGAGCTGCAGTTTATGGGGTCGGACATGACTCAGCGACTTCACTTTCACTTTTTACTTTCATGCATTGGAGAAGGAAATAGCAACCCACTCTAGTGTTCTTGCCTGGAGAATCTCAGGGAAGAGAAGCCTGGTGGGCTGCTGTCTATGGGGTTGCACAGAATCAGACATGACTGAAGCGACTTAGCAGCTTAGCAGCTGTTTAGCACTACACATATATTTTAGCACCTATTATTTTCCAGATGCTGAATATCTCCCGGTAGGACAGACAGGTCTCTTCTTTTGTGGAGTTTAGAGTTTCCTGGGGGAAGAAAAGCAATGAAAAACTGCACAAAAAATAAATACATAAGATAATTTAAAGCACCTGCGAGCCTGCATGCTTAGTTACTTCTGACTCTTTGTGACTCTATGGACTGTAGTCTGCAAAGCTCCTCTGTCCATGGGATTTCCCAGGCAAGAATACTGGAATGGGTCATCATTCCCTCCTCCAGGGGATCTTCTGGACCCAGGGATCGAACCAGCATCTGCTGTGGCTTCTGCATGGTGAGTGGATTCTTTACCTACTGAGCCACTTGGGAAGCCCTATCAAGCACCTCTGTGCATGTGCTTAGTCGCTCAGTTGTGTCTGACTCTTTGTGACCCCATGGACTGTAGCCTGCCAGGCTCCTCTGTGGGATTCTCCAGGCAAGAATACTGGAGTGGGCTGCCATGCCCTTCTCCAGGGGATCTTCCTGACTCAGGGATCGAACCCCAGTTTCCTACATTGTAGGGGGATTCTTTACCACCTGAACCACCAGGGAAGCCCCTTTAAAGCATCTAGTAGATGCTAATTAAACAGTTGTTAGCTAAAGGAATGTAGGTGATAAAATGCTACTAAAAATTAAGACCATGATGTGATTAAAGAAACAAAAAACTGAGACAGAAGTGGGAAACAGATGTCACTCGTAAAAACACTACATCTGTAGAGCAGAGAGCTGCTCATATGCATCTTGATTCATTTCCTGTGCATTTATGGAGCACCAACTATAACACAGCAAAAAAAAAAAAAAAGAGGCTGCTATCAAGGACTACCTGTAATATACAAGGTATTGACAGTATTCCTTTCTTTCAAATATCTCTTTCTTTTTTATACTTACTTCAATATTTTTTAAGGAAATAAAAGACATTTCTGAAGAGTCCTTGGATCGCTGCAATTTCTTATCAAATATCAAGAACTTTCCTCCAACCTATGCATCCAGTTTTTTTTTGGGGGGGTCACGTAGGATTGAAAACAGCAAGAAATGCTTTTAAAAACAGGCACCCATTGTAGGGTTTGCATATCCAAGGAGAATATGATCTCGTCCCTGTCTTCTAGGAATGAAGCCAGCTATGCGAACATCACTGCTAAATAAGGAGTGAGAACTGTACATAGTAGATTAGAAAAAAAGAAAAGAAACACTTGAAATTACAACTCTGGAACTGGGCTCTATGTGAATATGCTGTCATAACCAACTTGTAAGGAAGCTATCACAGCAATTTGTATAATGCTATAAATGCTCAGTAAACCCTGCTCATAATTAAATTGCACACAGAAGCTTAGTTTGTGTTTCATAGCATATATAAGATAACTTTTATAGCACACCACAATCAATGGCATCATTATGGGTTCATTCATTTCCTCAGGGCACTGAAGAAAGAATGGTCTGACACTGAGGATCCTGATATTTCTCCCCAAGAAGTGGGTGGGGTATTAATATCTAGGAATCAATGTACAGGCTTCCATGAACACTTGAGACAAGTGTCTGAATGGAGTCCCACTGTCTATATGCCTAAGTTTTAATGAGTTACATATCACCCTATTAAATTTGACAACTATGCCTTTACTAAGACAAAATGAGCGTACTACCAAGTTTTGATTTGCCTCAAAGTTGACAAATTATCAAACACTACTAAACTTAAGTATTACATATGTCTGGGTATTGTTCTGAAGGGTCAATGATGTTTGCAAAAGCAACTGTTTTATGTTACAAAATTTTCTTCTGCCAACTAATGGAACTATTGTGGATACTGCATTAACTTGTAAAACCCGCTGGAATAAAGAACTGAAACCAAAGAGAAGCAAGAAAGTGGACACTCGGCATTACTGGGAAATGAGAACTCACTTTGTAAAAGCCCGTTGCATTTATAACCAAGAAGATGGGTGAGATGAGTTAATTATTTCATCTTTCCTCCTATGCAGGTGTTCTTGTCTGTCAAATTGCCTCCGTACTCCAGAGCAGCCCATCTCTAACTTGAGAACCCACTCCCCAAAACTTTCCCAGCATTTGAATGCAGCTCTTTTGGTCTGGATCAAGGGCAAGAGACATGGAAACACATTTTTTTCCTGGGTCCAAATGATGTTAATCATATGAGTCCTTGTTTAGGATTCTGAATCTCTTGTGCAAGTATTGAGTGCCATATAAAAAGTGATAGAAGTGTCTATGCATCTTCTTTTTGGAGAAGGGAATGGCAATCCACTCCAGTACTCTTGCCTGGAGAATCCCATGGACAGAGGAGCCCTGTAGGCTGCATTCCATGGGGTCGCAGAGTTGGACGAGACTGGGTGACTTCACTCCTCACTCATGCATCTTTTCACAAATGCATTTTTTGGTATGTTGGCAATATGTATCTTTTTAAAGAACAGGCCACAGAATAGGGGATCCTCTTGTATAATCAAAAAGGGTACTGTCTACTTGGGCTTCCCTGGTGGCTCAGATGGTAAAGAATCTGCCTGAAGTGTAGGAGACCCAGGTTTGATCCCTAGGTCAGGAAGATCCCCTGGAGGAGGGAATGGCAGCCCACATCACTATTCTTGCTGGAAGAATCCCATGGACAGAGGAGCCTGGCAGGCTATAGTCCATGAGGTCGGAAAGACTTGGACACAACTCTGCAACTAACACCTTCACTGGCTATTTGGGTACTATTCCAGAGTTCTAATCTGCTTCTTTGTCCATGGGATTCTCCAAGCAAGAATATTGGAGTGGGTTGCCATGCCCTCCTCCAGGAGATCTTCCCAACCCAGGGACCAAACCCAGGTCTCCTGAATTACAGGCAGAGTCTTTAGCATCTGAACCACCAGGGAAGCCCAAGGATACTGGAGTGGGTAGCCTATGTCTTCTCTAGGGGATCTTCTCCACCCAAGTATTGAACCGGGGTCTCCTGCATTGCAGGCAGATTCTTTACCAGCTAAACTACCAGGGAAGCCCCACATGTGGCCTAATTATTGAGTAATACAATTTTAGAAGTGTCCAATTATTTTGAATTATTCTGTGTAAGGAATAGGCCCATCCAGAAACAGGCAGTGATATCTATGGGCAGGAAAGGAGGTTTCTCAGGGAAGTCGTCCTTAGGGTGTTTCTTGATGGAGGAGTAGAAGTTAGGTGGGGTAACAGGGGCAGGAGGGCATTCCTGGTCAAAGAGAAACAATGTACAAAGCACCACTTGGAAGTACGTCCAAGAAAGTATAGGTACTTTGGTATGGTAGGAAGACGGACTGGAAAATTAAGATGAAGACTAATGTTATTGTCCAAGGGAGAGATGATTAATCCTGAACTCAGGGAGAGGCAGTTGCAGGGGCAGATTGACAGATATTAGATACAGGGGCTCCTGTGTTCTGGCTGGTGGGCAGGGTTCCATAGTGCACCAGCCTCTGGTTGGTTAGTGGTAAAGAATCTGACTGCCAGTGTAGGAGACACAGGAGGTGTTGGCTCAATCCCTGGGTCAGGAAGGAAATGGCAACCTGCTCCAGTGTTCTTGCCTGAAAAATCCCATAGACAGAGGATCCTGGTGGGCTATAGCCCATGGGGTCACAAAGAATTGGACACAACTGAGCAACTCAGCATGTAGGCGCATACCGTTAACAAACATTTCAGTTCCGTTCAGTTGCTTAGTTGTGTTTGAATCTTTGTGACCCCATGAACCGCAGCATGCCAGGCCTCCCTGTCCATCACCAACTCCCAGAGTCCACCTAAATCCATGTCAATTAAGTCGGTGATGCCATGCAACCATCTCATCCTCTGTTGTCCCCTTTCCCTCCTGCCCTCAAGCTTTCCCAGAATCAGGATCTTTTCCAATGAGTTGGGTCTTTTCCAGTGATTTAGCTCTTTGCATCAGATGGCTAAGGTATTGGAGTTTCAGCTTCAACATCAGTCCTTCCAATGAACACCCAGGACTGATCTCCTTTAGGATGGACTGGTTGGATTTCCTTGTAGTCCAAGGGACTCTCAAGAGTCTTCTCCAACACCACAGTTCAAATGCATCAATTCTTCGGCACTCAGCTTTCTTTATAGTCCAACTCTCACATCCATACATGACCACTGGAAAAACCATAGCCTTGACTAGATGGTCCTTTGTTGGCAAAGTAGTATCTCTGCTTTTTAATCTTCTGTCTAGGTTGGTCATAACTTTCCTTCCAAGGAGTAAGCGTCTTTTAATTTCATGGCTGCAGTCACCATCTGCAGTGATTTTGGAGCCCCCCAAAATAAAGGCAGCCACTGTTTCCACTGTTTCCCCATCTATTTGCCATGAACTGATGGGACCGGATGCCATGATGTTATGCATGCTAGTATGACCTCACCTTAAGCCCTTGTCAATAAGATTCAATGTGATTCCAAGTGTTAATTAAGAGAATGTATGTACAGCCAATTCACAGTACAGACCCAAGGCATGAGTGGAATTTTTCAAAGGCAGCGGAACATCATACTGGGTAGCCTTCATGCGCTCATTCTGGAATGGAAAATTAATAAGCTCCTGGAATCGTTCATTATTTGAGTAAAGAAAAGATAATTAAGTCCAAGTGATGGACTTGCTGATTCCTCTGATTCAGAATGATTAAGATCAATTGCCGAAGGGCACGAGAAGGGCTCCCTACTCCCCAGAGGGGCAATGACACTCTGCATCTCCCTGCCTGCTAGATCAGCTGAAGGTGTCTCTAGGAGGCTTGGAGAGAATGACCCCATCTGGCTCTTCACTCTGACATTTGTTCTGCTTAGATTTCTGAGGCTGGGGGTGCTTTCTGACCACAGTGTGGCTCCAATGCACTGCAGCCTGAGTTCTCAGCAGCACAGGGGAACCCAGGTTTCCCCTAGAGCGTTCAATGACTCATCCTCTCTTTTCATTTCTCAAGCCATATCTCATTTGAATACTTTCCTATGTCTTTTAAAAAACTAAAGTGTAACCAAAGCAAATCAAGAACTGTACAGCTGCAATGGCCATGATTCTGAATACAGAAATAATTTAAAAAGAAAAAAAAGAAAGCAGAATGCCAAGAATGATACTATTGAAAGCAACCACCGATTATATCTTGGTTTCCTTCTTCTAGATTCTATCACTTTTGGGTCAAGGATTTTTGTTAAGACCTGAACAACATGACTTAGCTAAATCCCGGTGAGGTGGTCCACTCTGAAGTGTGAGGTGGTTCTCTGTATGCTGTATCGTGAAGGAGGAGGAAAAGGCATTTTCCCCCCTCACTGAGGTGCTGTTTCACTGCTGTCTCTGGGCAGTTTGCAGAAACAGAAGAGGGAAATAGCGTCCCCTTCCTCCTTACCCAGAAAATCTCTTTATTTCCTTACAGATGGGCCTGCTGGTGCCACACCTTGCTCCTAATACAGACTAGATTCCCTCATTTTCCTAGTCCATCTCCTCAGGGCTTGGCTGCATTTTATGATGACTCCCTCGCCCCAGAGAAGTGTGCGGCTTAGAAGGAAAACAGCGAGCTACCTATATTTGCAGGGTCGGTTTCTTCTGAGATCTGTCTCCTTGTCTTGTGGATGGCTATCTTCTGCTTGTCTTCACATGGTTTTCCCCCGTGTTTGTCATAAAAAACCCAGTCCAGCTCGTGTTAAATTAGGGTCTTGTGATCTCATTTTAACTTAAATCATTTTCTGTTTTATTGAAGTAGTTGATTTACAATGCTATATCGTTTTGGATGTGCAACACAGTGAGTCAATATTTTTAGATTATTCTCCTTGGTGGTATAGAATCTGCTTGCAATGTGGGAGACCCGGGTCCATCCCTGGGTTGGGAGGATCCCCTGGAGAAGGAAATGGCAACCCACTCCACTATTCTTGCCGGAGGAAATCCCATGGACGGAGGAGCCCGGCAGTCCGCAGTCCACGATGTCGAAAAGAGTTGGACATGACTGAGCGGCTAACACACACACTTACTCCATTTAAAGTTGTAAAATAATGGCTATATTACCCTGTGCTGTACAAAATATCCTTGTAGTGTATTTCTCTGATACATGGGGGTTTGTGTCTCTTAATCCTATACCCCTATCTCATTCTTCTTCCCCTCTGTACTAAGTCCTCTGCTAAATCGCTCAGTCATGTCCAGCTCTTGCAACCCTATGGACGGTATCCTGGGATGCTCCTCTATCCATGGGATTCTCCAGGAAAGAATACTGGAGTGGGTTGCTGTGCCCTCCTCCAGGGGATCTTCTCAACCCAGGGAGCAGACCCACATCTCTTTGGTCTCCTGCCTTAGCAGGAGGTTCTTTATAAGAAGCTATCTGGGAAGCCTCATTCTTAAGGGCCCCGTCTCCAAATACAGCCACATTCTGAAATACTGGGGCTTTGGACTCTGACAGATGAACTGAGAAGACACACCTCAGTCCATATCAAGACCAATGGACCTTCTTATTTTTTCCCTCTTTCCCAACCATGCATTAATAGAAGGAACTGGAATTGTTCCTTTGGGAGAATTACTGGGTCCTCACTTTGAGTCACATTTGGCCTCTGAACTTCTTTTTATACAAGGTCAGCAGTTTCCCTGGGACTGAGTTTTCATCCCATGGTCTTGTGTGGGATGGAGGTGTCTCTATTTGAGGTCTCAAACTTCCGGCAAGCCTCTGGTACCCAATTAATGTTCAATATTACCTTTGCTATGCTTGCCCTTACAGTTTCAGCCTCCTTGGGCTCATACCTTTCGTCTCTCATGGGCAAGGCTTCCAAAGTAGCAGCCATCATCCAATATCTTCCTCCCGCCACCGGCCCTCCCCGCCCAACACACACATTGGTGGCCTTGGTTTTCTGGGAATTCTATCAAGCCCACTCATCTAACTGAACCATCTTGGATGAATTATTTTTATGAACTAAATTATAGAGGGCTGGGGCTCTAGATCCGACAGCTACGTCCTACCTTCCAACCTCTGCCTTGCCCCAGAGAGCAGCCACTGACTTGTCATTTGGCTGCCAAAATCCAAGTTGTAAGGTGTAAGCTAAAAAGTGAAATTTGGAGGGGGGAAATCAAAAGATCTTTGCATTTCTATGGAAACTTGTCCTCTGCATGTTTGGTTCTTTCTAGCCTCTATACTCTCCTTTGGTAAAGAAGCAAAGTGACTTTCTCACGCATTTCCATGTTGGTGAAGAAGAATGCACAGATGACTCCTTGCTAGTGTGAATCCAACATCTTAGAGCTCTCTGGCAACCTGAAGAAGAGAAATGAACACAGTAAGGGCTATGCAGCTTAGGAACATTCTCTTCTCCTGGCTGATCTTCAATCTCCTCATCTATAAATAGAAGGTATTGTTTGCTTCCCCAACATTTTTTTTGGGGGGTGGGGTGGGTGCACTCCAAAATCACCACAGATGGTGACTGCAGCCATGAAATTTAAAGATGCTTGCTCCTTGGAAGAAAAGCTATGACTAATCTAGATAGCGTATTAAAAAACAGAGACATTACTTTGCCAACAAAGGTCCATCTAGTCAAAGCTATGGTTTTTCCAGTAGTCATGTGTGGATATGAGAGTTGGACTATAAAAAAAAAGCTGAGTGCTGAAGAATTGATGCTTTTGAACTGTGGTGTTGGAGAAGACTCTTGAGAGTCCCTTGGACTGCAAAGAGATCCAACCAGTCCATCCTAAAGGAAATCAGTCCTGAATATTCACTGGAAGGACTGATGCTGAAGCTTAAATTCCAATACTTTGGCCACCCGATGTAAAGAACTGGCTCATTGGAGAAGACCCTGATGCTGGGAAAGACTGAAGGCAAGAGGAGAAGGGGACAACAGAGGGTGAGATGGATGGATGGCATCATCGACTCGATGTACATGAGTTTGAGTAAACCCTGGGAGTTGGTGATGGACAGGCAAGCCTGGAGTGCTGCAGTCCCTGGGGTCTCAAAGAGTCAGACTTGACTGAGTGACTGAGCTGAACTGAACTTGTTTTAAATCTCTGAATACTGTAAATGAAAATCTTTGTAAACTACTACTCCAGGTCTTTAAGAAAAATATAAGTATGTTTAAAACAACCGTAACAATATCGTACATGAAGAAGGGAAGGGCTGAAAGCAAATGCTGAATTATTATCCCAAGAAATTTTTAGCATTGTAAGAAAGAAGCTTTAGGAATTACAAGGGCAGATAGATTTAATCAGGAGTCCCTACAAAAGCAATCAAGATCAAATGAACTATAATTACAGTAATCAGTTTGTGAACTTTAATGCCATGTTCCTAATTTCAAATGTTATGAAGTCCTGTATAGTGAATCAATCTGTCATTGCAAAGATAATAAAATTTTCATGTCTGATGGCATATATTCTATGACTGAAAATTTGTCATTCTTTTCAACACAACTCTCATTAGGGTCACCACTTTAAAATTTTAATTAAAGTGAATGAATTCTATTAATCTATCTATCTATCTATCTATCTTTATGCATTCACATATATCTAAAATAATAAATTTAATATAACTGGTTATTTTTACCCAGCTCTCCTTTAAACTTTTCCTTAAAGGTTACTCCCCATAAGAAGTCCTTTCTATCCCCAAGTTAAATCTGGTTTTTTGGTTATAAAGCCCCAGGATAAGTGGGAATTGTCCTTTGTAGCGTGTCCCAGTCTGTAATTCTATTTTCTCTGTGTGGCTATTTGTTCAGCATTTGTGCCCCACAGACTTGACTGGAGGACTCAAAAGGGCAGAGAGTGTGACCTTGCAATCACATGCCCAGCACTCAGCATTTAATCCACACCCTTCCTTGTGGCCTATATGGAGCTATATACATTGGCCTCTACTTTCTGTGTCATCTTTCTGTATGTCTTCCAAACTCCCTAGCATATTCCCTCTTCTATTACACTTGATGCTTTCTTTGCCTTGAACTCCCTTCCTCCACACTTTCACTTTCCCTGGCTATCTTCCACGCAAAATGTCATCCAAATGTCACTGCCTTAGCAATGCTCTCTGTGATCTAACATATCAAAATTAGTTTTCTCCCTTCCCTAGAGAAGGGAATGGCTAACCACTCCAGTATCCTTGCCTGGAGAATTCCATGGACAGAGGAGCCTGGTGGGCTACAGTTCATGAGGTCACAAAGAGTCAGACATGAGTGAGGGTCCCCATGAACTCTAGTCCACCAGACTGCTCTGACCATGGAATTCTCCAGGTATTATTTCAATAACAGTGATGTGCATATATTACCTTTCTGTAGAATCTTGCTAAAATTCTTTAGTATGACTTAAATTCTTATACTCACTTTATATACATGTAGGTAGTATATAGGTGTATAGGTAGTGTTTATCATAAATCAGGATTCAATGTTCCTTTTTATTTTCTTTCTTCTTTTCAAAATAGCAAGTTGACTGTTTTATAATTCTGTGTAGTAAGGAATTTGATCCAACCTAAAGAGAGATCTGAAATTTGTCCTGGGAGTCCTAGCAGGTAGCTTCCAATGTCTTTTAATTTCCTGAGTATTAAGAGTACCTTTGTTATTCATGATGTCTAATTTAGATTACATCTGAAAGTTTATGCTAAGAAGATGCTAAGTTTTATTAAAGAAGTTACACTTGGTCATGACAGAAAGGCCAACCAAGTTATTAGAGACTTAAGGTTTTGATTAACTTGGCATAAACCCCACCTTTGGTCAAGAAAGGAGGGATAGAAACTGAGTTCAACAATGTGGATAATGATTCAATCAATCATGGCTACATAATTCAGTTCAGTTCAGTTGCTCAGCCGTGTCCAGCTCTTTGCGACACTGTGAACTGCAGTATGCCAGGCTTTCCTGTCCATCACAGACTCCTAGAGCTCACTCAAACTCATGTCCATCAAGTCGGTGACGCCATTCAACACCTCTGTCCATAGTTCTTCTGGCACTCTGTCTACCAGACCTAATGCCTTGAATTTATTTGTTATGTCTACTGTATAATTGTAAGGGATTTGATTTAGGTCATACCTGAATGGTCTAGTGTTTTCCCTACTTTCTTCAATATAAGCCTGAATTTGGCAATAAGGAGTACATGATCTGAGCCACAGTCAGCTCTCGGTCTTGTTTTTGCTGACTGTGTAGAGCTTCTCCATCTTTAGCTGCAAAGAATATAATCAGTCTGATTTCGGTGTTGACCATCTGATGATGTCCACGTGTAGAGTCTTCTCTTGTGTTGTGGGAAGAGGGTGTTTGCTATGACCAGTGTGTTCTCTTGGCAAAACTCTGCTAGACTTTGGCCTGTTTCATTCTGTACTCCAAGGCCAAATTTGCCTGTTACTCCAGGTATCTCTTGACCTCCTACTTTTGCATTCCAGTCCCCTATAATGACAAGGACATCTTTTCTGGGTGTTAGTTCTAAAAGGTCTTGTAGGTCTTCATAGAACCGTTCAACTTCAGCTTCTTCAGCGTTACTGGTCAGGGCATAGACTTGAATTCCTGTGATATTGGATGGTTTGCCTTGGAAATGAACAGAGATCATTCTATTGTTTTTGAGACTGTACCCTAGAACTGCATTTAGGGCTCTTTTGTTGACTAGATGGCTACTCCATTTCTTCTAAGGGATCCCTGCCCACAGTAGTAGATATAACGGTAATCTGAGTTAAATTGGCCCATTCCAGTCCATTGTATTTCACTGATACATAGCTAAACCTCAATAAAAGCTCTGGACACTAACACATGGGTGAGCTTTCCTGTTTCACAATAGTCCATGTATATTGTAACATATTGGCGCTGGGAAGGTAGCACAACTCTGAAAATGATGGAAACTTTGCTTTTGGAAATTTCCCAGTCTTGACCCTAAGTGTCTTCTCCTTTCACTCGTTTTGATTTATACCCTTTCTTAAAATAAAACTGTGACTCTAAGTACAGTGCTTTCTTGAGTTCTATGAGTCATTTCAGTGAATTACTGAATCTGAGGATGGTTATTAGGAAACCCCCTAATTTGTAGCCATCTAGTGTGAATGTGGCCCTGGGGACCTCCAAATTTGTATCTAGGTCATGAAGTGAGGTGGAGAAGGCAATGGCAACCCACTCCAGTACTCTTGCCTGGAAAATCCCATGGACAGAGGAGCCTGGTGGGCTGCAGTCCATGGGGTCACTGAGAGTCAGACAAGACTGAACGACTTCACTTTCACTTTTCACTTTCATGCATTGGAGAAAGAAATGGCAACCCATTCCAGTGTTCCTGCCTGGAGAATCCCAGGGATGGGGGAGCCTGGTGGGCTGCCGTCTATGGGGTTGCACAGTCGGACATGACTAAAGCGACTTAGCAGCAGCAACAGCATGAAGTGATGGCAGTCTTGTGGGGACTATTTCCTTAGATTTCATTACATTGTCTAAATTCTTGCAAATTCACATATCATAAAGTTTGCCCTTTTAAAATACATTTTAGAATGGACACAAAATCATGCATGAATCACTGCTATCTAATTCCAGAATATTTTAATCATCTTCAAAAGGTGACTTGAACCCATTAGCAGTTACTCCCCATTCTCTTTCCTTCCACCCCAAACTTGGACAACCACTAATATAGTTTCTGACTATGAAATTGCCCATGGTGAACATTTCATATAAATAGAAACATACAATATTGGTTCTTTGTGATTAGCTTTTCCCACCTAGTGTAATGTTAAAAAAAATTCATCTGTGCTGTAGCATATATTGGAACTTCATTCCTTTTTGTGTCTGAATAACATTCCATATGGGGGCTTCCCCAGTGGCTCAGAGATAAAGAATCTGCCTGCAATGCAGGAGACGTGGAGATGTGGGTTCAATCCCTGGGTCAGGAAGATCCCCTGGAGGAGGAAATGGCAACCTACTCCAGTATTCTTGCCTGGAGAATCCCATGGACAGAAAAGCCTAATGGGCTCTAGTCCATAGGGTCACAAAGAGTCGGACACAATTGAAGTGACTGAGTACAGTATTCCATTTTGTGGATATACAACATCTTGTTAATTTCTTCATCAGCTGATGAACAGTTAGGCTGTTTCCACTTCTTGGCCTCTTGCATATAGTGCTTTTTATAAGCATTCATCTGTAAGTTTTTGAGTGGGCAAAAATTTTCAGTTCTCTTGGGTATATGCTGATAGTGGATCATGTGGTTAATTCTATGTTTAACTTTTTAAGAAGTTGGCAAAATCACTGCAGATGGTGATGGCAGCCGTGAAATTAAAAGACACTTACTCCTTGGAAGGAAAGTTATGACCAACCTAGACAGCATATTCAAAAGCAGAGACATTACTTTGCCAATGAAGGACCATCTAGTCAAGGCTATGGTATTTCCAGTGGTCATGTATGGATGTGAGAATTGGACTGTGAAGAAAGCTGAGCGCCGAAGAATTGATGCTTTTGAACTGAGGTGTTGAAGAAGACTCCTGAGAGTTCCTTGGACTGCAAGGAGATCCAACCAGTCCATTCTGAAGGAGGTTCTTGCCTGGAGAATCCCAGGGACAGGGGAACCTGGTGGGGTGCCGTCTATGGGGTCACACAGAGTCGGACACGCCTGAAGTGACTTAGGAGCAGCAGCAGCAGCAGGGTCCTGAGATGATTATTTTCAAAAAATTAAAGGATACTTTCTTCATCATCGTTAACTTTTGGACATTTTGCTTTGTATTTCTTCCCAGCTACTTGGGAACCCTAAGGCTGCCTTTGCTGTGTTAATTGCAAATCCTGGCTCTTCTTGGCCTTCTTGAACTGCATAGCGTGCAATGATGTGAACATACACCGAGCACTTTGATGGGTGCATAAGGCAACCACAGGGTTATATCGTTTTACACACTGGCATGTTGAGCTGTTCACTCTGCAGGGAAGGCAGCTAAGTAATAGCATCCAATTCATGCAGGCATATCCCAGGGTGCTGATACTTTATCCATCTACTCAAAAGAAGGGAGAAAATACAAAGAGACTCAAATACCTGAAACAATACTTTCAATTTAGTTTAATACGTGTGTCTTCATTCAGATTCCCCCAGAAACCGGCCCTGAGACAAGCTTTAAGCACAAGTCATTTATCTGGGCTGTGCAGAGAGTGGAGGGAATTACCCCGGGAAGGGAAGAGAGGAAACAGAGAGTGCCCTATTAAGCCAGCTGCCACCCTGGGGGATCAGCACTTGATCCTGAAAGCAAAGTCTGGGAAATTGTGTAGAATACAAGACATGGGATTAAAGAGCTGAGGGGCAAGCAGGCTGGGAAATTTATACACTGATTTTTGAGTCATCGATTCTGGGTACTCCTGTGCGATGTCAGTTTCCTGATACTCCCGGCCAGCAGCATCTACAACCTCTGAGACGCCAAAAATCACATCCAGACAAAGACCATGGTAGGTTCGATGGATAAGGGGAAGGCGTTAGCAAGGACTGCTCTAATAAGACTTCAACATCGGATGAAATCTTAGAATTACAGTCACATGTGACTAATCTAGCCAAGGAAGAGGGCTACTGAAGACAGATTTAAGGGAGTGTCACAAGTTTAAGTTTTAAGGGGGAGAGTTTTAAGTGTTCTGCTATTCTTCAATGAGGAAACTGAGGCCTTAGAAATGTACACAGCCTGAGGTCACACACTCAAGGCGGGGGGGGGAACACAACACAAGACATTACTGAAAATAAGCAATATTTTCTTAAGCCTCAAAGATATGAGGAGGGGCTGACCACCGTTCCTGGGCATCCTGGTAGAGTGGTACCCTGATAGATGTCCTCCATGTCTAGAGAGGCTACACAGAGGCAAGCGGACGCCAGAATCTGACTTGCATTATGGACAGGGCATCTGCCTAAAAGGATATCCAACCTGATAATTTGCAAGGGACACTTTCTCCCTGATGAAGTTTACAGCTTCATTCTAATCAGAGTCATTTTTCCCCCGAAAGAGCCCCATGAATAGATCAGCACCTTGGCTTTATAGATTGAGTGCTGAGAAACACTCTAATCTTAGCATGACACGCTCAGAAACTACCTTTCTAGGGTTTCCCTGGTGGTCCAGTGGTTAAAATTCTGCCTGCTAACAAAGCTGCTGTGAACATTTATGTTAAAAAAAAAAATCCCCCTGCCAATGCACAGTGTACTGGTTTGGTCCCTGGTCTGGAAAGATTGCCCGTGCCGGGGGGCAGCTAAGCCCTTGCTGCAGCTACTGAAGCCAGCAGCCTCGAGCCTGAGCTCCACGAGAGAAGCCACCACAATGAGGAGACTGCACGCCTCCACGAAGAGCAGCCCTGTTCGTTGCCACTAGAGAAAGCCCGATGTGCAGCAACAAAGACCCAGAGCAGCCAAAAATAAACAAATGAAAACATAGGCGAAAAGAAATCATCCTTGTGGAGAGTGCCACTCTGATTATGACCAAATTCATCCATTTTATGCTTCAGACTTTATGGAAAATATTGACAGCATGATAATTGATCACCATGGTCCAAAAGTCTGAAGGTAAATCTTATCAGGGAATTATAGCTACTTATATAAGGTATTGGAATATCTTTGTATTGTCAGTCCAGTGGAAAAGTAAGAGGATCTTCTCCCCTTGTGTCTGATATAGAGAAATAAGCAGAATTTCATTATCAAGTATTTATCTAGCATCCGCTATTTCTAAACTCTGGGCAGAAGAAAGAGGGTGGAGGCAAAACAAAAATGGATAATACAAGATAATACAAGATGTAGCTCAAACTCAGAATATGTTAAAGTCATTCATTCAAAAGTATTTACCGAGAATAGATACACGTACTGGGCTACACGTACTGGGCTAGGTGCTGAGGATATCACGAGAACAAGGCGGATCTGAGCCTTGCGCTGATGGGGAACAGAGATGAGTAGGAAAGAAATGACAATACATTGCGACACGCTTGATGACACAGCAACAGCTATACATCTGGGGAGTTTAGAGTTTCTCTCCCCTTGTTGATGGTCAGCTCATGGCTGAATTGGACGAGAATTTTATTGTCTTTATCGAACAGGGAAAAAAAGAGAGAAATACCCTTAAGGATCAGTAGGCTGATGACTTACCAAGTAACTATTTTAAAAGTCCAAGACTGTTGATCAGTTCTTGCGTTGGCACTGGTTTCTGTTTGTTCAGGTGGCCCAAAATGTTCGAAGAGGCTTAGTCTCTGGAAGAAGACTGATCCAGTGACTGAAACTCTGTGCCGTGTGTTTCAACAGAACAGGATTAAGACAAAATACTGTAAGCATACTTTAAAGAAAAGTATGCTAGACAAATGTGGGGAGATCTTTTTAGTTAGCTTGGAGTATAGGGTCTACATTGTCTCTACCCCTGAGAATCAGGCTGGGTAGGTCTGATGAGCTTGTGGGGCAGGTCTATCAAGAATCTATTTCTATGAGAGTCTCATAGTTAAGAACTTATTTCAAGGAAGGAAAAAGTCAGGCACAGCCTTAGAGCTGGAGAGGAGCAGTGCTGAGTGATGAAAATCACTTGAGTCAGAGTCCAATGGAACCACCAAGGAAGGTCTCTCATCTTTGTCCTAAGAAGAAAGAGGTTTCAAATAAACACCAGCAATAGTATTCCATCAAAAATATGTGAGTCAGGGCAAGCCAATACTGTTGTATCAGAGTATGAAGAGAAAAAAATAAAGATTTCTTCTAGAACACTACATGCCTTGGGCACCATGGAGGGCTGATGTACTGGGGTTGGGGGGTACAGGGTGGGCAGGGATGGAAGTGGCAGCTGCCTCCAAGGGAATTCTGAGACACGTGATGAAAGATGGCAGAAATGTCTTGGCACTGGTGGCCAAAGCTCACAACAGTGACAGTGGGTGGCAAGAGTAGAAGGCACAACCATTGGTCATCCAGTGGATGTCAGCAACAGTGGCACCTTGCAGAGATGTGAGTTACCCAGCAATCTGGCATTGATGCTGATGGGCATATTCATAACCACATGGAAGACATCCCCTAGGGAGGCCTAGAAACCTTGGTGGCCAAGAAGCAAGAACCAGTGAAATATGGATTGGAAACCAATTCCTATTTGTGTTCTCAGATGGATGGACTTAAAGGAAGCTCCAGGCAATTTTCCTCCTTATCCCTCACCTCTGTTAAAGGGATTATTATATTTTAGTATCACTATTTTTGTCATATAAGAAGTTTTTACTTGTTACTGCTGTCCTATGGGTATAGGACAAAGTTTTTACTTTTATTTATTTGGTTTTACTTTTTTATTTTTTATTGGAGTATAGCCGATTAATGATGTCGTGATAGGTTCAGGTAGACAGCAGAGACTCAACCATACAAGTATATGTATCCATTCTCCCTCAAACTCCCCATCCAGGCTGCCACTGAGCAGAGTTCCCTGTGCTAGACAGTAGGTCCTTGTCAGTTACCCATTTTAAATATAGCAGCTTATTTGTAATGTCAAGATGATGGTTTTGGAAACAAAAAAATCAGTGACACTAGCTTTGAAAGAAAACTTTGTCCCCTGTATCCCTATTTTTCTTGCTAGCTGTATTCACATTCCAGTGTAGTGTCAATTTGGACCTAGAAAATGAGAACAGTTGCTGAGCCCCTTCAGACAGTCTTGGGTAAACTACTGATAAATCGGTTGTAGTTTCCTTGTGGTTAGGGTTCATCATATTCTTGGAAAGACATCACCTGACCTTGCAGGAGAGATGCTAAAGGATCTTCACATAGTTGTAATTTCCTCCCCAGGGCTTTTCGGTTCTGTAACATTCCATCTTCCTCTCCACCAGAGTTCATTGTTAAATTTGATATTTTCTGCTCATCTCTTGGCCTATAATTTATTGTGTGAGTCTCTGCCCCCATTATTGAGAGTTCCAGATTGATATTGCTCTTTCATCTTTGAATTGGGAAATTTCTTTCATCCTGTAATTACAGTGTATAACTCCTTTTGATTGTCTATTGAAAACATTTGGTAGAAGCATGACATAAATGGCTAGGCACTTTAGACATCTCCACTGGAAAGTGAAAATAAACACATTTAGCTATTGAATTCAAGAAGGACAAATGTGGGCCCCAATAGGGTGAGTGTAAGCAAGCAACAAAATGCAACTTATCAGAATCTCTCTGGCTTGTGACTGCTCTGAATCCTTATAGTGGAAAAAGCTACAAAATACAAATTCTTGTGACAGCATACAAAATTTAAAAATTTTCTCGAGAAAAAAAATGAGTTCATTTGGCTTGAAAATTATTAGCAGTTTATTTCAGCAGGTCTGATTATAATAGTAGGTGAACATTTACAAAAATAAATAGCTCTTTCAAAGCCCCAAGAGAAAGCAGGAGAATTTTTCCTTTCTGCTGGGTGACTGATATTAGACATTCAAATCACTCTTCTCCACATTCATTATGTGGGGTTTGAATAGATTCATATAATCCTAACCTGCTGTATTCTTCTCTTGCTAGTCTCATCCAACACCAGTGGAATATTAATGACTGTGGAACCACAACACTTTCCATAACCTCTGCTATTTACTCTGTGACAAAGTTGAGTACAGTCTGTGTTTAATTACTCAGCATTGGACTTCAGCAGGAAAGAATTCAATTTTGTAAAATAACAAAATTGGGTAACTGCATGCATAATCAATGCATATTTTGTCCATTCAGTGGCAGTCTTAAGGGCCAGTCATTATTCTTTTCCCTGCCTCAAGGAATGTTGTACTTTTAAGGTCACTGTCCTCATAGCTTTAATTAACAGCAAGGAAAAAAAATATTGAACTTTGGACATTTCTTTTTTCGGCTTTAAGATCATCTTTTCTGCTGCATTTAGCATGAAGGCCACAAATTTTTGAGGCCAAAGGAGGGTTTTCCTTGGATATTTTTCTTGGACTGCGTCTCTAGATGAAGTATGCATTCTGGTAAAATGTGGCATATTTTCTGTCCCCCAAAAAATGATATAACTGTCTTATTGTCCATGGCTGTGAACCAAATCAAGGCCCAGCTGACAAAAGACAACTTCTTGTTGACGCTAGAATGCACATCTATAGAATAATAAGGTGATCACTAGCCATAGGGGCTCCATCTGTTCCTTTAGAGACATTATTTGGTAAGAGGAATATGGGCAGAGAAACTTTGCTTCAGGCTCACAGATGTTGGCGTCTCACATCACCTGAGACATCATTTTTTCTTCCAGATTAAGACATTATTTTAGCTGTAATCCTTCAGCTCTAGTATTATAGCATTAATCAGACAATCTTTTCTTCTGATTTTTTACCATTTTTCATTCCCTCCTCCTCTAAATGCTCTCAAAACTAGTCATCCATACAGAGGCTGGCTCCCTGAAATCAGGAAGCAGGCCCTGAAAATAATGATTTTCAATGTGGCTCATTCTGGGTCTCCTTTGAAGACAAGAGCACTCCTAGTATTTCAGCTGAGGGACTGTTCAAGATCTAAAGCTGGTGAAACATGGGAGGAGGAATGAAGGGCAGGAAAGAGGGCCAGCAGGGACAATGGAAGAGGGGATAGCTATTTCTTTCTTCGGACCTCCTGGGTTTGGTACCTGGGAGCATGCTGCTGCTGCTGCTGCTAAGTCACTTCAGCTGTGTCCGACTCTGTGCGACCCCATAGACGGCAGCCCACCAGGCTCCCCCGTCCCTGGGATTCTCCAGGCAAGAACACTGGAGTGGGTTGCCACTTCCTTCTCCAATGCATGAAAGTGAAAAGTGAAAGGGAAGTCACTCAGTTGTGTCCAACTTCTCGCAATCCCATGGACTGCAGCCCACCAGGCCCCTCCGTCCATGGGATTTGCCAGGCAACAGTACTGGAGTGGGGTGTCATTGCTTTTGAGGTCAGACCAACTTGATCAAGTTAAGAAAAAGAGAGGTTCAGTGTCTCCTCCCTTCTACCTCTTACCCCAATTTCAACCCTGGGGCTGTGCATATGACTTGTAGGGTGTGTTCTGTCCAAAACCACGTTCTTCATCCTACCAGAATTTGAAAACTACCGAAGAAGGCTAAAGTGCTTTATTCGATAGAAGTGCATTCTGCAGCTCAGAAATGTTGCTACATACTCAGGAGTCAGAGCGCTAAGTGGAAAGTAGCCCAGAGTGGAAGCTAGCTGTCTTGAGTCTCTTTCTTTTTCCTTTTTTTGTTTCTTTTTTAAACTGAGGTATAGCTACAATACTTTGGCCACCTGATGTGAAGAGCCAATTCATTGGAAAAGACCCTGATGCAGGGAAAGATGGAAGTCCAAAGGAGAAGAGGGCAGCAGAGGATAAGATGGTTAGATAGCATCACTAAGTCAATGGACATGAATTTGAGCAAATCCTGGGAGACAGTGAAGGACAGGGAAGCCTGGCATGCTGCAGTCCATGGGGTCACAAAAAGTTGGACACAACTTAGTGACTGAAAAACAACAAATAGTTGATTTACAATATTATATGTTTCAGCTGTATAACATAGTGATCCACACTTTTAAAGATTATATTTCATTTATAGTCATTATAAAATATGGGCTTTATTCCCTTCTTGAGTCTTATTTCCGTATGCCAATTACACACTTCCCCATCTAACAGGGGCCACTCCACCTCAAAGGAGGCAGCCAAAGACAGCTACATTCACAATCAGGAGACAGTTGACTTTATGGCTTCTTACCTTTGTTTAAAAAGTATACAGCTTTTTTTTTCGTGGGGGTGGAGCCCACCAATCTAGTAAGGATTTAGCTTAATTAAAGTGGTTGATTTGCATTCAATTGATGTAAGATGTAGTCTTGCAGTCCTTATCAGGAATTAAGTAAATTATACTTGCTTAGGGCTTTGAAGGCTCTTGGTCTGTTTAACCTAAATTCCTATTCTAGAATTGAGAGAATTGGTGTTAGTGGCAGTAGTATGGTGGATAATACGGTTATTGTTGGTAGAAGGGTTATTCGTTTTGTGGTTGGGAATTGTCATTTTATTTTTATATTGTTTGTGGAGGGGAATATTGTGAGCGCGGTGGAATATGTAAGTCGTATATAAAAGTATAGGTTTAGTAGTGCTGTAATTGCTATGAGGGTGGGTAAAATAATACTGTCATTTTTTGTTATTTCTTGAATAATTATTCACTTTGGTATAAATCCTGATAGTGGGGGGAGTCCTCCTATTGATAGGAGGGTAATGAGGACTAGAATAGTTATGATGGGTGCTTTATTTCATGTGTGTGATAATGATAAGGTGGTTGTGGTTGAGTTGGCTATAAATAGTGTAAATATGGTAGAGGTTATAATAATGTAAATAATTAGGTTTAATAGTGTTATGGTGGGGTTATATAGTAGAACTGCTGTTATTCATCCTATGTGGGCAATTGATGAGTAAGCTATAATTTTTCGTAGTTGGGTTTGGTTTAGTCCTCCTCAGCCTCCAATTGTAATGGATAAAATTGATAGGGTTAGGATTAGGTTTAGATTGATGGATGGAAGGATCTGGTAAAGTACTGATATGGGTGCTAGTTTTTGTCATGTGAGTAAGATTAGGCCTGAGGATAGGGGAATGCCTTGTGTTACTTCTGGAACTCAAAAGTGGAATGGGGCCATGCCTAGTTTTATAGCGAGGGCTGTTGTTATGAGTATGGAGGCTATTGGGTTAAATAGTTTTATTACGGTTCATTGGCCTGAGAATATCAAGTTAATGATGATGGCTATTATTAGTAGTATTGAGGCTGTTGATTGAGTTAGGAAATATTTGGTTGATGCTTCTGTGGCTCGTGGGTTGTGCTTTTTTATTATAATGGGAATAATAGCAAGTATGTTTATCTCAAATCCAATTCAGATAAGCAGTCAGTGGGTGCTAATCATAACAATAATGGTTCCAAGTATAACGGTTATTAGAATAATAATAAAAATAGTTGGATTTATTAGTACAGGAAGGATATAAACCAACATTTTCGGGGTATGGGCCCGATAGCTTAATTAGCTGACCTTACTATTAGAATTTGGTGTAATTGGGAGCACGAAGAGTTTTGGGTTCTTAGGAGTAGGTTCAATTCCTATAGTTCTAGAAATAAGAGGATTTAAACCTCTATTATTTACTCTATCAAAGTAACTCTTTTGTCAGACATATTTCTTATGTTTGTGGGGGGATGCTTGATAGGAGAATAGGTAGTGATACGTGTCATATGCATAGGGCTAGTGTTAGGGGTAGGAAATTTTTTCATAGTAAGTGTATCAGTTGGTCATAACGGAATCGGGGGTAGGATGCTCGGATTCATAGGAAGGTAATTGTGAGCAGTAGTGATTTGATGATAAAGTTGATTGTATAAAGTTCTGGTATGTATGGGTTGTGAAATGCTCCTAGGAAGAGGGTTGTTGTGAAGATGTTTATTATGATAATATTAGCATATTCTGCTATAAAGAATAGGGCGAATGGTCCGGCGGCATATTCTACGTTAAAGCCTGATACTAGTTCAGATTCTCCTTCGGTGAGGTCAAATGGCGCTCGGTTTGTTTCTGCTAGTGTTGAGATAAATCATATTATTGCTAGGGGTCATGCTGGAAAGATTAGTCATACTTGTTCTTGTGTAATGATTAGTGTAGAGAGGGTAAAGGATCCATTTATTAGTAGAACTGATAGTAAAATAATTGCTAGTGTTACTTCATAAGAGATTGTTTGTGCTACTGCCCGTAGGGCTCCAATGAGAGCATATTTTGAGTTGGAGGCTCAGCCTGATCAGAGGATTGAGTATACGGCTAGACTTGATATGGCTAATATGAAGAGGACTCCTAAGTTTATGTTAATGAGGGGGTAGGGTATGGGTAGGGGGATTCATATGGTTAAGGCTAGGGTTAGTGCTAGGATGGGGGCTAAAATGAATATTGAGGTTGAGGATGTGGCGGGTCGTAGGGGTTCTTTGATAAAGAGTTTAATTGCATCGGCGATGGGTTGGAGTAAGCCGTATGGTCCTACAACATTTGGGCCTTTTCGAAATTGTATGTAACCTAGGACTTTTCGTTCAACTAGTGTAAGAAAAGCTACAGCTAGGAGAATGGGGATAATGAGTGTTAGAACATTAATTATAAACATTTTGTTAAGGAGAGGATTTGAATCTCTGAGTATAAAGGTTTAAGTTTTACGCAATTACCGGGCTCTGCCACCTTAACTGGGCCCTTTTCTAGGGCAGGTTTTGTTGTGAAATTAATTGAGATAAAGTCATTAATTGGTTTAAGGCGCTTTGTTAAAGTTGGCCTTATTTCTCTTGTCCTTTCGTACTGGGAGAAATACATAACAGATAGAAACCGACCTGGATTACTCCGGTCTGAACTCAGATCACGTAGGACTTTAATCGTTGAACAAACGAACCTTTGATAGCGGTTGCACCATCGGGGTGTCCTGATCCAACATCGAGGTCGTAAACCCTATTGTCGATATGGACTCTTGAATAGGATTGCGCTGTTATCCCTAGGGTAACTTGTTCCGTTGATCAAGTTTTTGGATCAATAAGCGATGATTTGGTTTGACTTGTTAGTCTAGTCTTTAAAATCGCTCGGAGGATTTTCTGTTCTCCGAGGTCACCCCAACCGAAACTGCTAACCCATAAGGAGTGTTGTTATCCCTTGGTGATTGAATTTGTTTTCCTTGGGTTAGTTAGTTAAAGCTCCATAGGGTCTTCTCGTCTTGTTGATTTATCCCCGCCTCTTCACGGGGAGGTCAATTTCACTGATTGGAAGTAAGAGACAGTAAAACCCTCGTGTGGCCATTCATACAAGTCCTTATTTAGAGAACAAATGATTATGCTACCTTTGCACGGTCAGAATACCGCGGCCGTTTAACGTTTAGTCACTGGGCAGGCAGTGCCTCCAATACTAGGGATGCTGGAGGTGATGTTTTTGGTAAACAGGCGGGGTTTGTGTTTGCCGAGTTCCTTTTACTTCTTTGAATCTTTCCTGGGTGCACTCCTGTGTTGGGTTAACAGTGTAAGTAATAAATCATTTATTGTTGGATTGTTTTTATTTACTGTTAACGGTCAGGGTATTATCAGTTACTGACTTAAACTTGTGCGAGGAGAAAATATTTCTTGTTACTCATATTAACATTATTGCTTCTATTTAATAATAGAATAGTCCAGTATTAAATCTAGGAGTTGGCTATGTTATTGCTGGGATTAATATTATTATTATTGTTGAGCTTTAACGCTTTCTTAATTGATGGCTGCTTTTAGGCCTACTATGGTGTTTTTAGATCTTACTCTCTAGTGAAGGTTGTACCCATTTCTAAAAGGCTGTACCTTTTTAGACTAACTTTTAAAGATACAGTAAAATTTATTTGTATTTTTGGTATCTTTGAAGCTGAACTAAAATTCATTTTCTGGACAACCAGCTATCACCAGGCTCGTTAGGCATGTCACCTCTACTTATGGATCTTCTCACTATTTTGCCACATAGATGAGTTGGTTCTAATAAACTGTCTATAAGTAGCTCGTCTGGTTTCGGGTTACTTAGCTAAAATTCGTTTTGTTAAGTTTTTTGCTCGTTAATTCATTATGCAAAAGGTACAAGGGTTAATCTTTGCTTTTTTGTACTTTGATTTTTTTCTTTCATCATTCCCTTACGGTACTTTCTCTATAGCGCCGTGTTTAGAATTTCTATCTCCTATACTTTAATTAGGATAAATGTTTTGTTTTAATTAGTTTAGTTATTTAAACTGAAGAGTGGGAGGTTTTGGGCTAGGTATAGTTCAAGATATTCATAATGTGTGAAATCTTCTAGGTGTAAACTAGATGCTTTGATTAAGCTATATCTTGGTTTGTCCAAGCACACTTTCCAGTATGCTTACCTTGTTACGACTTGTCTCCTCTCGTGTATTCTGACCAGCCTTGGTTTCCAGGTAGAACGGAACATCTTCGGATATGCAAGGTGGAGCAATACCCAAAGACAGTAAGCTACCACAAATGAACTGTAGATAATATAATACCTGGGTATCCTCAGTTGTCAGCCAGTTCTTTAGTTTCAAAGTTTATTGATTTGAATTCCTGTAAAATCAGACCCACCCCCAGCATCCTCTGACTGCTCACCCTGTTCAAGAAGGAATCTATGTTTGCACTTGACTGCATTTTCCTCCTGTTCCCAACATCCATGGTGTTAAGCAAGAAACACAAAACACATGGATGCTCATGAATAATTCAAGCCCCTGAGAGAAGGCTATTTGATACTGACCCAACACAACCCTTTCTCATCAATCTGCATTTTTCAAACTAATCCTGGGAAAGTCAACCTCTTTCAGACGTGCGAATACAAGGCAGTTCTGATTTGCAAGCCTAAAAGGTCTTCAAGTAGGAAAATCAATCCAAAGCCAAAGTGACATTTCAGTTTCATTAAGTCAGCTTTGTCTGGCCTGCATTATTTAATAGGGTGTATCTGTGATGACCTTTGAAGAGTTAAATCTCATGAACGGTGGGGGCAGAATGCTATCTATTATAATTTCAACTTTAATGATTGGAAACACAGAATTCATTATTCTGCTGAAAGTAGGTTCTGAAATGGTTTTCATTTCAGCTCATCCATCAGAAGGAAGTGTGCCTTGGAGGATTTTATTGACCTCATTTCAGTTTTGTGATCCATTTGTTTAAACATTTAGAATTGATACCCCTAAGGAACAACATTCAGGGGCATTCTGACCAGCCTTGGTTTCCAGGTAGAACGGAACATCTTCGGATATGCAAGGTGGAGCAATACCCAAAGACAGTAAGCTACCAGTCTCATGGAAGAAAGCATGAGCTGTTTCAAACACAGCCAAAGCTGTCTTTTCAAGATGATACATTATGGGTCCTACAGGAAATACAGTTATGAGGAGTTGCTTGCTTGCGAACTGTGATTCAATAGTCACCAGTATTTAGGGATCAAATTTAAGGCATTGTAGTCCCTGGAAAAATTAAAAGTTAAAATTCACTTTCAGGGTCAACTTATGACTGACAATTTGATGGTTTATTTTTCTTCCCAATGCTATTATTAGCTGCTTAATTAGTTTATTCAAATATAGAGTTTATTTTGTTGTTAGTGCTATTTTCCTTACTTGTAAAGTGGATATATTAGAAAATGAAACTTCTGCATAGATATTTTTAAGATGAGTTAGAATGTGTAAGCATGAACTGTGACTCAGAGGCCAAATCCAAATAGCCTCAGTTTTTACAAATACATTTATTTATTTAGCTGCATCAGGCAGACCTAGTTGCCCTGAGGCATGTGGGATCTTAGTTCTCTTATCAGGGATCGAACCCACAATCCCTGCATTGCAAAGCAGATTCCTAACTACCGGACTACCAGGGAAGTCCCTATAAATACAGTTTTATTGAAATATCCTTATCCCATTCATTTCCAAACTTTCTATCTCTGCTTTCACATGATAGTGGCGGAGTTACATGATTTCAACAGAAACCATCAAGTCTACAAAGCCAAAAATATTTACTTATCTAGCTCTTTACACAAAATGTTTGTCAGTCCTGAAGTGTTAAACTATAGTACACATAATCCATGAGAGGCAATATCTGCAGATGCCCTCTGGAAAGCGGGATATTTATCAGGTCAAAGAATTAGAGAGAAATGGCCTGAAAATGTCATTAAGACTAGATTGCCAAACAGAATTATTTGACAGTGAATATTATGGGAAGGGAAAAAAATTTCTAGTGCACAGGTGAAAGAAAGCACCAAACCCAAAATTTGTTGGCAATACTGAACTTCTTCAAGCTCAGAAGACTAAAACCAGGAAATATGGAACAAGGATGTTCCATCGGGCCTTGCTTAAATTGGGGTTAGGTAAAACTTTTCCTAGAAGTGTGTGTGTGTGTGTGTGTGTGTGTGTGTGTGTGTGTGTGTGTGTGTGTGTGCTAAGTTGCTCAGTCATGTCTGACTCTGAGACCCCATGAACTGTAGCCTGCCAGGTCCAGTCCATGGGACTTTCTAGGCAAGCATACTAAAGTGGGTTGCCATTTCTTCCTCCATGGGATCTTCCTGACCCAGAGATTGAACCTGCCTCTTCTGCATTGCTGGTGGATTCTTTACTGCTGGGCCACCTGGTAAGCAGTTTTGCTATCTTGCAATTGTTACCAATTTTCTCTTTTATTCTTATTTAGGATTGGCTTTCAATCCTCTTCCTTCCTAACCTATGAACTATCTACCCACAAATTATAAACTCATTTCAAAAAATTGTGGAGATGAGTGAATCCAACTTGCCATCATTTTAAATCTGTGAGACAAGCAAGATTAAGATTCCAAATGATAAAAAAAAAAAATCTCCTGAAAGAATAGCTTCTTTCAAATATAGTAACATGTGGAAAGAACTTCCTGATATTATTTCCCAACTCCATGATGTAATCAGGATCTAAAAGGCACTTGGAATTTATGGACTTGAGCCCCATCTCAGAAGCTGTAACATCTGTAGAGAGCTGACCTGTTGACAAAACACATTTTTTACTTTGTCTTTTTCTGTTTATAATCATCCTTTCACATAACAGTCAAAAATAAGGAAATCTGCAATGCTCTATCCTGCATCTAGAAGGCAATTGCCCACCTGACACTCATGGCAGCCAGCAAGGGTTGAAGCTCACCCCCACCAACTCCCCAAAGCTCGCGGATGCCAGGCCAACCTGCTGTATTTTTGGTTTGACCAGCCAAGAGGCAAAATCAAACAACTGTTCTCAGAAGGCTAAAACATTTAGCTTGCTAGTCACATAAAAACGGGTGGCAGGCTGGCTCGTGGGCTATACCTCGATGACATCTAGATTGCACTCTTGTAATACTTCCAGTTCTTTTTGCTTGTCATTACTGTTTTCATGCCCTGGAGAAGAGAATGGCAATCCACTCCAGTATTCCTGTCTGGAGAATTCTATGAGCAGAGGAGCCTGGCTGGCTACAATCCATGGGGTTGCAAAGAGTTGGACACATCTGAGCCACTAACACACATTATGTTCATGAACCATCCTTGTCATGACTAAATGCTAACTTGGTAGATCCTACTGAGAGATCTTAAGGAGTAGAAATATTGATTTCCAGAAAAGCAAAGACAAGAACAACCCCAAACACCCTGTTAACACATGTGGATCTCCAGTGTTCAGTCAGTGGCAGGCATGTGTTAGGTACTTAATAAATATTGCTGAAAGGATGACAGTGTCACCAAGGTAATTTTGCCCTCTGAGGGCTCATCTGGATAAAAAAGCTGTTTTCCCTAAGTAACACTTCTGCTCATTGATTTCTGATTCTAGCATACATGTAGCTCAGATGGTAAAGAATCCACCTGCAATGCAGGAGACCTGGGTTCTATCCCTGGGTTGGGAAGATCCCCTGGAGAAGGGAAAGGCTACTCACTCCAGTATTCTGGCCTGGAGAATTCCATGGACTATACAGTCTATGGGGTCCCAAAGAGTTGGACACAACTGAGCAACTTTCACTTTCTCCTAATTTGTTTTTAAACTGGACTACAACCCCATGAACAGTATGAAAAGGCAAAATGATAGGATACTCAAAGGGGAACTCCCCGGGTCAGTAGGTGCCCAATATGCTACTGGATATCAGTGGAGAAATAACTCCAGAAAGAATGAAGGGATGGAGCCAAAGCAAAAACAATACCCGGTTGTGGATGTGCCTGGTGATAGAAGCAAGGTCCAACACTGTAAAGAGCAATATTGCATAGGAACCTGGAGAAGGCAAGAGTGAACATTGACATTCTAGGAATCAGCGAACTAAAATGGACTGGAATGGGTGAATTTAACTCAGATGACCATTATATCTATTACTGCAGGCAGGAATCCCTTAGAAGAAATGGAGTAGCCATCATGGTCAACAAAAGAGTCCGAAATGCAGTACTTGGATGCAATCTCAAAAATGACAGAATGATCTCTGTTCGTTTCCAAGGCAAACCATTCAATATCATGGTAATCCAAGCCTATGCCCAAACCAGGAACGCTGAAGAAGCTGAAGTTGAACGGTTCTATGAAGACCTACAAGACCTTTTAGAATTAATACCCAAAAAAGACGTCCTTTTCATTCTAGGGGACTGGAATGCAAAAGTAGGAAGTCAAGAAACACCTGGAGTAACAGGCAAATTTGGCCTTGGAATGTGGAATGAAGCAGGGCAAAGGCTAATAGAGTTTTTCCAAGAGAACGCACTGGTCACAGAAAACACCTTTTCCAACAACACAAGAGAAGACTCTACACATGGACATCACCAGATGGTCAACACCGAAGTCAGATTGATTATATTCTTTGCAGCCAAAGATGGAGAAGCTCTATACAGTCAGCAAAAACAAGACCAGGAGCTCACTGTGGCTCAAATCATGAACTCCTTATTGCCAAATTCAGACTTAAATTGAAGAAAGTGGGGAAAACCACTAGACCAGGTATGACCTAAATCAAATCCCTTATATTTATACAGTGGAAGTGAGAAATAGATTTAAGGGACTAGATCTGATAGACAGAGTGCCTGATGAGCTATGGACGGAGGTTCGTGACATTGTACAGGAGACAGGGATCAAGATCATTTCCATGGAAAAGAAATGCAAAAAAGCAAAATGGCTGTCTGAAGAGGCCTTACAAATAGCTGTGAAAAGAAGAGAAGTGAAAAGCAAAGGAGAAAAGGAAAGATATAAACATTTGAATGCAGAGTTCCAAAGAATAGCAAGGAGAGATAAGAAAGCCTTCCTCAGCAATCAATGCAAAGAAATAGAGGAAAACAACAGAATGGGAAAGACTAGAGATCTCTTCAAGAAAATTAGAGATACCAAGGGAACATTTCATGCAAAGATGGGCTCGATAAAGGACAGAAATGGTATGGACCTAACAGAAGCAGAAGATATTAAGAAGAGGTGGCAAGAATACATGGAAGAACTGTACAAAAAAGATCTTCATGACCAAGATAATCATGATGGTGTGATCACTCACCTAGAGCCAGACATCCTGCAATGTGAAGTCAAGTGGGCCTTAGAAAGTATCATTACGAACAAAGCTAGTGGAGGTGATAAAATTCCAGTTGAGCTATTTCAAATCCTGAAAGATGATGCTGTGAAAGTGCTGCACTTAATATGCCAACAAATTTGGAAAATTCAGCAGTGGCCACAGGTCCTGAAAAGGTCAGTTTTCATTCCAATCCCAAAGAAAGGCAATGCCAAAGAAATTTCAAACTTCTGCACAATTGCACTCATCTCACACGCTAGTAAAGTAATGCTAAAAATTCTCCAAGCCAGGCTTCAGCAATATGTGAACCGTGAACTTCCAGATGTTCAGGCTGGTTTTAGAAAAGGCAGAGAAACCAGAGATCAAATTACCAACATTCACTGGATCATTGACAAAGCAAGAGAGTTCCAGAAAAAACGTCTATTTCTGCTTTGTTGACTATGCCAAAGCCTTTGACTGTGTGGATCACAATAAACTGTGGAAAATTCTGAGAGAGATGGGAATACCAGACCACCTGACTTGCCTCTTGAGAAACCTATAAGCAGGTCAGGAAGCAAAAGTTAGAACTGGACATGGAACAACAGACTGGTTCCAAACAGGAAAAGGAGTACTTCAAGGCTGTTTATTGTCCCCCTGCTTATTTAACTTCTATGCAGAGTACATCATGAGAAACGCTGGGCTGGATGAAGCATAAGCTGGAATCAAGATTGCCAGGAGAAATATCAATAACCTCAAATATGCAGATGACACCACCCTTATGGCCAAAAGTGAAGAGGAGCTAAAAAGCCTCTTGATGAAAGTGAAAGTGGAGAGTGAAAAAGTTGGCTTAAAGCTCAGCATTCAGAAAACTAAAATCATGGCATCTGGTCCCATCACTTCATGGGAAATAGAGGGGGAAATAGTGGAAAACAGTTTCAGACTTTATTTTTCAGGGCTCCAAAATCACTGCAGATGCTGATTGCAGCCATGAAATTAAAAGACGCTTACTCCTTGGAAGGAAAGTTATGACAAACCTAGACAGAATATTAAAAAGCAGAGATATTACTTTGCCAACAAAGGTCCATCTAGTCAAGGCTATGGTTTTTCCAGTAGACATGTATGGTTGTGAGAGTTGGACTGTGAAGTAAGCTGAGCACCGAAGAATTGATGCTTTTAAACTGTGGTGTTGGAAAAGACTCTTGAGAGTCCCTTGGACTGCAAGGTGATCCAACCAGTCCATCCTAAAGGAGATCAGTCCTGGGTGTTCACTAGAAGGAATGATTCTAAAGCTGAAACTCCAATACTTTGGCCATCTCATGAGAAGAGTTGACTCATTGGAAAAGATTCTGATTCTGAGAGGGATTGGGGGCAGGAGGATAAGGGACGACAGAGGATGAGGAGGCTGGATGACATCACCAACTCGATGGACATGAGTTTGAGTGAACTCCAGGAGTTGGTGATGGACTGGGAGGCCTGGCGTGCTGCGATTCATGGGGTTGCAAAGAGTCGGACACGACTGAGCGGCTGAACTGAACTGAAAATTGCCTTACAATACTTTGTTAGTTTCTACTGTACAACAATGTGAACCCATTTATTGATATTTCTCATTTCTTCATTTATTCCTTACACAGAGCTTATTTTCACTTTTTTCTTCAACTTCTTTAATAGAAGACAGTTTATTAACATTGTGTTTGTCTTAAAGGCCCACTAAACCTCTATTTGTCAATAATATTCATATTCTAACTCTAATTAATTTTAAGTTTTGGCACATTTTACAGTAGTGGGGCATAGCAAAAATTATTTTGAATTTTTTTTATTTTACTGACTTATTCTTACTTAACTTAGCAAGAGTACTAATCAGTTATGCTTTGAACATTTCCTGATACATCCAGGTAAAGCCAGTGATATATATTTTCTACAAATTTTCTGAAGTACAATCTGGCTTATGTAATTACTATCTTTCCCAGAAATAATCACATAAATTGAATTGACCTTTTGGTGTTGAGAAGCTGAATTAAATGACCCCAGTCATGAAGGAAAATAAATACACTAGGATTCTTCCTAATCCTTTGAGCATGTTTATGCATATTATTGGACTATTCTTTCGTTAATAGCAATGTGTCATTTGAAATAACTGTAAGGAATAAAACCGAGTATCTTTAAGAAATAACAATCAGACCAAATTTCATACATTTTAAGATGCGAAACTAGGAAACTCAAAACAAAAGCAAAAATCATGGCATTGCATCATTTGTGTGTGTGTGTGTGTATGTCTGTGCTGCGGCTGCTGCTGCTACTGCTAAGTCGCGTCAGTCGTGTCCGACTCTGTTTGACCCCACAGACGGCAGCCTACCAGGCTCCCCCGTCCCTGGGATTCTCCAGGCAAGAACACTGGAGCGGGTTGCCATTTCCTTCTCCAATGTGTGAAAGTGAAAAGTGAAAGTGAAGTTGCTCAGTCGTATCTGACTCTTTGCGACCCCATGGACTGTAGCCCACCAGGTTCCTCTGTCCATGGGATTTTCCAGGCAAGAGGACTGGAGTGGGTGCCATTGCCTTCTCTGGTGTGTGTGCTAAGTCACTACAACTGTGTCCGACTCTTTGTAGTGCTATGTACTATAGCTCACCAGTCTCCTCTATGGGATTCTCCAGACAAGAATGCTAAAGTGGGTTGCCATGCCCTCCTCCAGGGGATCTTTCCAACCCAATCCAGGGATTTGAACCCACATCTCCTATAGCTCCTGCTTTGCAAGTAGATTCTTGACTGCTGAGCCACCAGGGAAGCCCATTGAGTCATTGGCACCTAGAGCCAAATAAGGTTTTCCCTCATTGCTCAGTTGATAAAGAATCTGCCTGCAATGTAGGAGAACAGGGTTCAATCCTGGAGAAGGAAATGGCAACCATTCCAGTATTCTTGCCTGGAGAATCCTCTGGACAGAAGAGCCTGGTGGGCTATAGTCTATGGTGTTGCAACAGTCAGACATGACTTAGTGACTAAACCATCACCACAGCCAAATATATAAGCAACAGTTTATTCAAAACAAATATTGCTCCTTAATTTACGTTCTTCAGAACAATGGTTTTATGTTTTTATGAATTAAACTAATTCTTATGTCACAATATAGGAATAACATCTTCTTTTATGTAATGATTTTTGTTTTTAATAAATTGCAAATATTGTAAAAAATCATGAAAGCAGAATGTTTTAATAACATTTGTTTTCCACTCCTATCTCCCATTTTGGTTTGTTTGGTTTTAGTTGCTAAGTCGTGTCCGACTCTTGCGACCCCATGGATTGCAGGCTGCTAGATTCCTCTGTCCAGGGGTTTCTCCAGGCAAGAATACTGGAGTGGGTTGCCATTTCCTTTTCCAGGGGATCTTCCTGACCCAGGAGTCAAACCTGGGTCTCCTGCATTGCAGGCAGATGATTTACTGACTGAGCTATGAGGGAAGCCCATCTCCCATTTTAATAAATTTTTTAAATCTCAAGGAAAATTTAACTCTAAGAGCAGTTTAATAGGAAGAATCATTCTGTATTTACCTTTGAATTATGCTTTGTCAAATAAAGCACCTTGGAGATTATTTTTAATAATGGAGGATTACGTGATTCAAGCCAACTATCCTAAGAGGGCAAGTAGGAAAGCTTGTTTGCTTGAAAGAGTTGACAAAACAGTGAAGGTCAAGACCTGGAGGAGGACTGAGTCCAGAGAACTGAGCCCAGCATTTAGAAAGTCTTCCAGAGTGGCAGAGAAGAGAGTCTTCCACATTCTGACAGCTATGCAGGGATGAGTGACAGGATTTAATATGACTAATAATGAATGGGTTTAGCACATTTGCTAAAGGAAAAGTCAATTTAGAAATTCAATTTCTATATTATGGCAAAAAAACAGAAAATGAAAAAAAAAAGATACAATTGATCTGTACCAAAAGATTAAACACTTGAAATAAAATCAACTCAGAATGTTCAAGATTTCTGCACAGGTTACTACGAGGTGCTTTTGAAAGAATTTAGAGAGATGAATTGGAAGTTGTCTGCAGCCCATGGGGTTGCGAAGAGTCGGACATGACTAAGTGACTTCACTTTCAATTTTCACTTTCCACTTTCATGCATTGGAGAAGGAAATAGCAACCCGCTCTAGTGCTCTTGCCTGGAGAATCCCAGGGACGAGGGAGCCTGTTGGGCTGCCGTCTATGGTGTTGCACAGAGTCGGACACAACTGAAGCGACTTAGCAGAGCAGCAGCAGCAGACTGCCTAGATTCTTGATCCTAGATCAATGCAATCCCACTGGAAATCTTACCTGTGTTATTTTTTTGTTTTTGTTTTTTATTGGAAGTTGACAAGCCAGTTCTTGCAAATTCTGCCAACAGCCAGAGCTGACTAAAAGAAGAAAAATAGTGGGAGGACTTACTCTAAAATACATTAAGGTATTAAAATATTTGGTAATTAAAATGTTAAGATATAGGGGCAAGGATAGAGGGATAGACAATGAAACCAATAGTGAGAAATATGAGATCCTAGGAACAAACCCACATGTATATAGCAAATGATTAATGACATAAGTAGCACTTGTCAACAGTGGAAAAAGTATGGCCTTTTCACTAAGTGCTGTTGAAGTAATTGAATGTTTAAATGGAAGGAAATGAAGCATGATCTCTATTTTAGGCTATATACAAAAATTAATTCCAGGTGGATTGTAGACATTCATATGGCCAGCAAATATATTGAAAAGCTTCTCGAGCTCATTAGTTATCAGCAAAATGCGTATTAAAAGAATAAGATATTACCTGCCCAACCACCTGAATGATAAACATGCAAAAGAGAGGTAACACTAAGTATTGGAAAGGATGTGGAAGGGTAGAGTGCTCATGTGTTAGAGTAAATTTGGTGCAATCCTTTTTTTTTTCCTTTTTTATAAATTCGTTTTTTAATTGGAGGATAATTGTTTTACAATCTTGTGTTGGCTTCTATGATACAGCAACGTGAGCCGCCCGTAAATACTCACGCGTGCCCTCTCTGCTGAGCCTGCCCCACCGCGCCGCTCCACCCCGCCTCTCTAGGTTGCCGCAGGCCTGGCCGGGCCGTGAGCCTGCGCGGCAGCTCCCCGCCGCCTGCCTACTTCACACGCAGCAACGTGCGCGTCAATGCTCCTCTCTCAGTGTGCCCCACCCTCGCCCTTTCCTGCGGTAACGTTTAGCAGAGTGCAGTCGCTTTACAGTGTTGTGCCAGTTTCTGCTGTACAGCAAGGTGAATCAGCTGTATGTGTACATAGATCACCTATTTTTTGCATTCCTTCCTGTTAAGCTCGCCACAGGACACCGAGCAGGGTTCCCTATGCAGTTATTAGTTGTCTGTTTTATACATGTATCGATAGGGTGCACACCTCAATCCCAGCCTCCCAGTTCATCACACACCCCCTTTCTCCCTTGGTATTCATATATTTGTTCCCTACGTCTGTGTCTCTACTTCTGCTTTGCAAGTAAGATCATCTATACCATTTTTTTAGATTCCACATATATGTGTTAACTTACGATATTTGTTTTTTTTTCTGTCTGACTTACTTTGCTCTATACGACAGTCTCTAGGGCCATCCACATCTCTGCAAATGACACAGTTTCATTTCTTATATAACTCAGTGATATTCCATAGTATATATGGACCACATCTTAATCCATTCCTCTGTTGCTGGACATTCGGGTTGCTCCCATGTCCTGGCTGTTGTAAATAGTGCTGCAAGATACACTGGTCTTTTCAAATTATGGTTTTCTCTGGATATATGCCAAGTAGTGGGATTGCTGGTTCATAGGAACAACACTTTTGGAACACATTTTATAAGTATCTGTTAAAATGAAGAAAGGCAAAACCTACAATTCAGCAATTTACTCTGATAAATGCTAAGAATATAAATAAATGCCCAGGTACACAGGAGACAGATGCAGGGATGATTATTGCAACATTAGTATAAACCCCCAAATTTTCAAATTAATCCAATTAATCTTCAAGAATAGAAATGGTAAATTATGGCATATTTATACATATATTAAATATACATGCAATACAATACTACGTAATAGTAAAAACAGAACAAAATAGAACATTACCATATGGATACATTTCACAAATATAATTTTATTTTAAAAGGTAAGGTACAAAAAGGGTATAGACTATATAAGCCTGTTAAAATAAAGTTCATAAAATAGGTAATAGCATGCTTTGGTAAACTCTAAAGAAGCATAAGTGTTATTTAAACAAATAAATATATTGGTTACCTTTGAGGAACACAGAGGGGACATTTATTGGGATTCACTATTGGTAGCTCAGCTGGTAAAGAATCTGCCTGCAGTGCAAGAGACCCTGGTTCAATTCCTGGGTTGGGAAGATCCCCTGGAGAAGGGATAGGCTACCCACTCCAGTATTCCTGGGCTTTCCTGGTGGTTCAGATGCTAAAGACTCTGCCTGCAATTTGGGAGACCTGGGTTCGATCCTTGAGTTGGAAGGTTCCCTGGAGGAGGACGTGGCAACCCACTCCAGCATTCTTGTCTGGAGAATCCCCATGGACAGAGGAGCCTGGCGGGTTACCGTCCATGGGGTCACAAAGAGTTGGACACGGCTAAGGGACTAACCACACAATACATGGGAGGCTTCTGCGGTGTTGGTGAATATTCTATTCCTTAATCTCAGTGGTGTTTTTATAAATCACTGATCTGAAAACTTGGGGTGCATTTTTTCTATATAGAAAGCATAGTAAATGGAGAAATAAAGTTTAATGTTTCATTGTTGCCTTTTTCATGTAAGTAGATGAATACCCTAAGGATAGAGTTCTTTTTTCTCCAAGTAACAATAAAATTGTTTGCATTAAATTAAATCCCTGAATAAATGATTACTGAAAAATCCATTTTTGTCTCTATGACAAATGGGAGAACTGGTCTCTACATGATCCAGACTTTCATAATACCATTAGATATGGAATTAAATCTGGTACTAGGAACTCACCAGGAAAATGTGCTTTTCATGGCTAAGCTTTCCATTTGCTGATGCTCAATTTGTTTATGATCACAGTTTTTATTGAACAAAGTACTTCACAAACATAGGTGAAACTGAGAGTTTCATAGCCACATTGATATCAGTGTGACATTCATGTTTGGAATCAGCATTTATTTATTGTATTCAGAGAAACAAATTCTTTTTCTCCTCTTAAGTACAACAAAATTTACTCCTGTTTTTCTCCTGCCTGTATTTCAGAAGACTTCAAAATATACCCTACATATTAACCTGAATTTTCTGAGAACTGAGTGAAAATGAAAGATTAGCTATGGTGATGGTTGGCAATGAGATGGTCAGCTAGTCTGGGATCTCTGAGTTAGTAACTGAGCTATGAGTTCTACGCAGCTTTGTGACCTGATACTTCAGCTCCTTGTAAGCTTTCTCACTAAGATGCGTAGTCTGCAGAGTGTTGTCATTGTTCAGTGGCTAAGTTGTGTCGGACTCTCTGGAACCCCATGGACTATGACACACCAGGCTTCCCTGTCCTTCACCATCTCCCAGAGTTTGCCCAAACTCATGTCCACTGAGTCGGTGATGCCATCCAACCATCTCATCGTCTGTCATCCCCTCCTCCTCCCGCCCTCAATCTTTCCCAGCATCAGGTTATCAATTTAAGAAGTGTATGATGTATTTTGGAACCATATCTTCTTCTTCACTGCCTGGTCTTGGGTGAATCATTTGTCTTCTATTAAATCTGATGATTGTATTCCAACAATTGACAACATTGCATTCACTTTGCCGAGGTTTTATGCAACTGTCTGGCCTGTAAGGTAATTCAATCAATGAAAAGATATTATCTGCATCAATGTGCCCAAACTATTCATTTCATTGCCAAGGGACCCACACCCATGGAAGAGAGGGAAGTGGCTCAGGATCACACAACAGAACTGAAATAAAAACCAGGTTGCCTGACATCTCACTAGTTGCTCTTTCCATCAGCTTCTCTGCTTCCCAAATCATAATTAGTCCTGGTCCAACCACTTACAATAGTAAAGAAAAAAAATGACGACTGTAGCTGCACTGAAGCCTACTTCTCTAAAATTTCCAGGCTAATTATATAGATTTAATTGGATTGGCATGGATAAGATTTGTCTTAATAAGGGAGTACATTCACTGCGCTGCAAAGTATAACCCCAAGCAGGAGACAGCATGTGACAAATTACAGAAATAACAGCGCCAAAGGGCCGAGAAAGTGCACCTGCAGCTACCCCACCTGGGGCTGCGATTTCATTACCCTCATAAAGCAAAGCAAGGTCAGGCTTAGTCAGACTTGGATTCAGAGGCCCCCAAGGAGATCCCAGGTGCAAAAGGAGCTAGCGTCAATGCGGTGAGGGATACGTGAGAACTGCTCTTTCCTGTCCCGAAGCAGCACTCGCTGGGACAGCTACAGGATGAGGTTAGTGAGCTAGGTGCAGGGAGCTGTCAGATGGGGCAGTGGGCCAAAGACGGGAAAACCCACGTCAGATTTGTCTTCGGCCTTTGTTCGGAGTGGGACCCAGGGAAGGTTTTCGTGAACTGTGTGTGAACCTGGCCTTGCACGTTTGTTCAGGTGCAGCTGTTTCTCTTAGGGAGAAGGAAGGGTAAATCTGTTCCTTGATTTGCTGGTAAGGGGCCTGCGTTCTATGAGCTGATACCAGCTGAAGGAGAGGGAGGCCAAAGTCTTAGAGCCTCAGGAAGGCTCTAGGCACGTGAAGCCAGGTGACCTGGCCTCCTTTCAGGTCTCCCAATTAGATCTGCTCTTTCTAAGTGGCTCCTGCAGTTTCAAGTTTTCCTTCTCAGAGTTAACTAGGCAAAATGATCGCTGCTTGTGGACTACCTCTTTCAACACCACTTGGCCAAGTGCCTTGGGTTAGATTTGAACCAGAGGTGGCACGCAATAACCTATTCCAGCCTTTCAAAATGTGTTCTCTGTAACGTGCTCTTAGGGATATTTTAAGAAATAATGTGGTTAATGCAGCCATGGCTGATTTGGGGCAAAATATTCTGTGGTCTTCAAGTATGCATGGTTGTTGTTTAGTGGCTAAGTCAAGTCCAATTCTTTTGTGACCCCCATGGACTGTAGCTTGCCAGGCTTCTTTGTCCATGGGATTTCCCAGGCAAGAATACTGGAGTGGGTTGTCATTTCCTTCTCCAGGGGATCTTCCTGACTGAGGGATGGAACCCTCATCTCCTGTTTGGCTGCTGCTGCCGCTAAGTCGCTTCAGTTGTGTCCAACTCTGTGCGACCCCATAGACGGCAGCCTACTTGGCTCCCCCATCCCTGACAGGTGGATTCTTTACCACTGAGTCACCAGGGAAGGGCTTAGGTTAGGGATGTATATTGCTGCTGCTGCTGCGTCGCTTCAGTCATGTCCGACTCTTGTGACCCCGTGGACTGTAGCCCACCAGGCTTTTCTGTCCATGGGATTCTCTAGGCCAGCGTACTAGAGTGGGTTGCCATGCCCTCTTCCAGACCCAGGGATTGAACCTGTGACTCTCATGTGTCCTGAGACTCTCATGTCTCCTGAGGCAGGCAGGTTCTTTACCACTAGGGCCACCTGGGAAGCCCTAGGTATGTATACACTCTAGAAAAGTTTGAGTTTCTTACAGTGTCCAGAAATTAATGAACTGGGATAGCTCTTGATGGAGAAACAGGATCCAAATATTAATTCAGAATAACCCAGCTTCCCAGGCGCTGCTAGTGGTAAAGAACCCAGTTGCCAATGCAGGAGATGACGTAAGAGATGTGCTTTCAACCCATGGGTCGGGAAGCTCCCCTGGAGAAGAACATGGCAACTCACTCCAGGATTTGTGTCTGGAGAATCCCAAGGACAGAGGCGCCTGATGGGCTACAGTCCACAGGGTCACAAAGAGTTGGACACAACTGAAGTGATTGTTTATGCATGCAAAAACTGGAAAGTCCAGAGCAGGTATAAAGACTCCCTCTAAAGAGCACCAAGGACGAAAGCTGGAAACACTAAATTTCCTCTTCAAATAGAAGGACCAAGTACATGTCAGGGAATGAGAGGTGAAGTCCGAGGTGATCTAAAAGGATGTAGGCATGCAGTGATGTAGGGAAGACCAAGAAGAAACACAGCAGAATCCTGAGATTTTTGTTGTTGTTGGGGCTGGAGTTGTGCTTTCATTTCGTTCTATTAGTTTAGTTTTGATTGGCCCTGTGGTGCATGAATGTGCCCACTTTGAGCTCTGTATTAACTTCTCTGCAATCTGTTTGGATTTTGTTGTTCTTGCTAGAATTACCCAGACAAATAATTCCAAAGCATACCTTGAGGCTCAGTTATTGATTGGTTTGGCCAAGTCCAAAGGCTATTCTTTCAAATCTCAATTATCTAGCTGATTTATGGCCACATGTGCGACTGCAGAATATCCCCAGCACAGAATGCTGTGAAAGCAAAATAAAATGTGATTCAAAAATTTAAGAAGACAGAGTGGCAGTGCCAGTTACCTTTTGTGTCCAGTGCTTTGCATTTAACCCTGCAAAAACCTCAACAGTGACGATTATCTCTGTGCCAGTGTTGACTGAAAGAGGCAAGGAATTGGATCAGTGCCCTGCAGAAGAGTGAATGTCCTCTGAGTGTTGGGCAAGGAGATACCAGTCCTGCTTGTTAAGCACTTGTCTCCTTTCCCCAGTTCAAAGTCTACTGAAGAAATCTAGTAATTAACCAAGGTTTCCTTCCGTCCTTTCTTCTCTTTCTGCATCTCCCCACCTCTCTCTCTCGGGTAGTAAACAGGCACTAACTTGGCCAAGAGTCTGAAAGAAAGGTAATTTATAAATCTCAAGGGAAACTGGAAGAATCCACTTCTCGAAAAGCCGCTTACCCCTGGCTGACTTGTGATCCTGTGCACCGAGAGGGGAGTACAAGGCAGCCAGGGGTGTGCTACAGATGCGCTCTGTCCCAGGTTGTACTCCTATCAAACATTCTTACATGTAAGTACCTAGGAGAGGTCCTGGAGAAGATGGAAGAGAAATGAACAATTGCCTGGGGAAAGCCCTTGATGGGAGAAGGAGGAGTGTCAGGCAGGTGGTCACAGCTAGGGTGATTGGAAAACTGGGGCCCCGTCAGAGGGATCTGAGCCATGTGAGATGCTGGGAGGCTGTGGGAGGGATTCTTGGTCCTCTGAGCTCTCAGGTGGTAGGAGAAAGTTAGAGCTTTTGAAATCTTGAAGTACAGAGTACAAAATTGCAGGCAGAGTGTGGGAACTGGTGGTGCCTTAGTGTAAGAGCCATGGATGGATCAAGCTTGTTTAACCCTTTGAAGTAAAAGAGATCTCCATTGCCTGCTAAGTGATGTTGAGTAAGTATTTTAATGTCTGTGATGTTTCTTCATTTATAGAAGGGGGAAAGTAACCCCTGACACACAGTAGTGTATGAGACTTATGTAAGCTAATCAGTGAAATTGTGGAGCTCAGCCTCTGACCCTGTCCAGTAATCAGAATAAGCATTTAGAAGGGAGAGGATAGTCCCTATTCCTTCATTTACATGTTTACATTCTGGAATATGTTGCATCCTAGTGTATTCTTGCAGGTGGATCCAGAAAAATAAATCATTTCTTCAACCTTCAAGATCACATAAGTATATATATTTTCTTTTCAATATAATAATTTGATGTTAAGATCAAATGATACAAAATATTTTTGTGGCTTGTGTTCCCTCCTTGCCTGTAAATATTCTTATATTAGCAAATCATCTTCAAAAACATAATCTTTAGTGGCAGCATAGTAGTTTTTTGAATTAACATCCTATAGTTTACTTGAAAAATTATATTGCTTCTGATTAAAGAAGATAGTGAAGGTTCTAGTCATTCTTATTATGCTGAAGCTCCAATATGTTGGCCATCTGATGTGAAGAGCTGACTCATTGCAAAAGACCCCGATGCTAGAAAAGATTGAAAGGGGGTGACAGAGGATGAGATGGTTGGGTGATATTACTGACTCAATGGACATGAGTTTGAGCACACTTTGAGAGAAGGTGAAGGACAGTGAAGCCTGGTCTGCTGCAGTCCATGGGGTTGCAAAGAGTCAGACATGACTGACTGGGCACATGTATGAGTGACAGGTGCTAGAAAACTCTAAAGGAAGGTCATGATGGAGCTTCTTGCTCATTTATCAGATAAAGCCAAAGAATGATTCCATTTATAAATGCCAGTTTAATCATAATGATCTTGGTTTTCTCACACTTAAGGATTTTTTTCTTCTCATTTATTATCTTATCCAGTTTCACTTCTCTCTTTGCCACTAGAGTAACCAAAATTTCAAGAAGAATTCTGTTGGCATAAAAAATGATAAATAACTTGCTACTTAAGTGAACTGTGGTGTTCACTTAACTTTGAACATTTCCTAGAGAGAGATTTACTTCTCTTAATTATACTAAAGTATAAATTACCAAAATAACTCCTGTTCTATTGTTAAAGCATAGGAAAACATCCCTTAATTCTCAATTTAATTGGAAGGCAAATGACTCAGGGGCATTGAGACCTGTCGTTTCCTTCTCTGGTGCCAAGGTGGTGTAACCTCATCATTGAACTGAATGAAACCCTATAGACCTACTATGGAATGAAAAGGACACAATTGCTGCTTTTGGGTTGTTCATAATCTGGTTGAAAGTCATGGAGGAAGGTGTCTACATAAACTAGGTATTGAAATCTCCATCTGAGAGGTATTTGGGGACATAAAAAATGAGTGCATCCTATAAATGATTGCCATTTAAAAATATAGTCAGGGATGGCTGTGACTAGGTTGAGCCAAAGGGAGATATATTGAAAGGTATAAAAGTCTCCTGTGGGAGAGAATCTCCCCAGGTGTCTACATCTATTTCTCTCCAGTGGGGGTGGGTGGAGGTGTCTCTTATTGTTACTCTATGAACCCAGCATCTCCAACCTTCTTTTCTACATACCAGTTCACGTGCTTTTCAGCACATGTGGCAGAATGTGGCTGCTCCAGGACTCCTGGCAGATTCTCTCTGTTCTGATGCCACAGAAATCAGATAACATTGATCTCAATTCCAGGTGGCAGGGACAGGATGGCTCAGCTCAATCAATGGCTCCTGGTCAGCTTCTCTCCCAGTCAGCTCTGACCAGTGAGAGGCACATACCCAGGACTGTAGGGCCCATCCTTAAAGTTCAGAAAGCAAGGGCAGTTCACACTTTCCGGTGCCCTCAACAATACAATGAACAAAGTTGTATTTAGTTCTTGTCCCTGATGATGAGATGAAGTAATGACACCTAGCAGGCATTCTGTACGTTTTTGTACCTCACCCTCCTTCCAGCCCCTCCCTAAAGCTGTAGATGCCCCCCGACCGTCACTCTCTGGCAAGTGCCAGAACTAAGTGGCCAGTGAGGTTCACGGGGACCCTGGAGAGGTGGGTGGGGCCAATTTATGCAACGTCTGGAAGATCATGGTTATGACCATACTTTGGCAAAGGCTAAGGCTAGAGTTTTCTAGGAACAGTGTGAAATCTCTGGCATGTTTTGGTAAGCAAAATGGAATGAAATTTGTGTTTCTAACTGATTGCTGTGGAGCAAGAGGGGAAGACTGTCTAATCGCGTTGGACCAGAGCTCCCCCTCTCTCTGCGACAGGGGCCTGCAAGTCATTCCAGTGGTTGGGTTTCTGGCATTTCCTAACACTCTCTAAACATCTGGCACATAAGCCCAAACTGCTGGATGCATAAACCGCATCTTCCCCTCATTCAAGACTGCTTTCACACATACTCCACAAAAAAAGAGGCCAACGTGTCCAGCCACACCCAGCCGCGTCTGCCTCTCCATCATGCTGGGAGAATGGGGTACCCGCGTGCTTTGGTACCCTTCTGGCAGTCAGTGCCAGGCTGCACCAAAAGATGCTGGCAAGAGACAGAGGCACAGATATAGAGAACAAACAGGACTGCCAGCGAGGGAGGGGGAGGGGCGAATTGGGAGACTGGGATTGACATATGTAAAGTTCTATGTGTAAGATAGATGAGTAATGAGAACTTACCGTGTAGCACAGAGAACTCTACTCAGCGCTCTGTGGTGACCTAAATGGGAAGAAAATCTAAAAAAAGAGGGGGTATATGTAGACACGTAGCTTATTCACTTTGCTGGACAGCAGAAATGAAGACAACATTGTAAAGCAACTCTCCGACCATATTTTTTTAAAAAAAAATGTAGATGTGCTGAACACTGTAGAACACCAACCTCATGGCAGCTGTGCAGAAAAAGGACAAGAGAAGGAGAAAGCAGATCCCCACCTGGAGAGCACAAATTATGACAGAGAGTGGGAGCCTATTAAAGGCTGAATTGTATCTCCCCAGAATCATATGTTGAAGCCGTGATTCCCATTTCCTCAGAATGTTTGGACATAAGTCCTTTAAAGAGGTGACTAAGGTAAACTAAAGTCTTTAGAGTATGCCTTCTTTCAATATGACTGGTGTCCTGAAAAGAAGAGGAAGCCTGGGCACTCAGAGAGACAACAGACACCACCGTGCACGCGCCAAGGGAGGACCACGGGAAGCAGAGGAGGCAGACGTCCGCAAACCTCAGAGAAGCCACATCTACCAAAGCCTGATCTTGGACCACCGGCCTCCTGAATTATGGGAAAAAAAACCAGTCTGTTGTTTAAGGCACCCACTTTGTGATATTTAGTTATGACATTCCAAGCAAGCTAATATAGCTAATTCTTATCTTGGCTACAGGAAGAGCTAATTCCTATTAGCTATTTCCTAAGCTATAGGGAAAGGGAAAGGGAAAAAGGCCAAGGGGCTGACGTGAGCCAGGAAAGATAAAGACAAAGACTTTGACCTCACTCAGTGTCTCTGGTGGCTCAGAGGTTAAAACATCTGCCCTCAATGCAGGAGACCTGGGTTTGATCCCTGGGTTGGGAAGATTCCCCTGGAGAAGGAAATGGCACCCCACTCCAGTATTCTTGCCTGGAGAATCCCATGGACGGAGGAGCCTGATGGGCTACAGTCCACAGGGTCGCAAAGAGTCAGACACGACTGAGCGACTTCACTTTCACTTTCAGTGTGGCAGTCACAGTGCGTCGACCGCATTCTTCCAGTTCTTTTCCTATGGGAGCACTGGGCTTCCTTGCCCCTTAGAAGATAGTGGTGGTCATTTGCCTTACTCTAGTCAATGAAATGCGAGTGAAGGTGCCGTGTGCCGTATCCAGACAGAGATTTTCAGAGGCCAGGACTCACCACACTCTGCCTTCTCCTCCACCATGTTGGTGGGCAGTCTCTCCAGCGGGGGCTGCTCTGTTAGCCTGGGTTAAAAAGAGCAGTGGCTGGTGGTTTAATGGCTCAGTGATGTCCAACTCTTGCGACCCCGTGGACTGTGGCCCGCCAGGCTCCTCTGTCCATGGGATTCTCCAGGTAAGAATACCGGAGTGGGTTGCCATTTCCTTCTCCTTAAAAGAGCGGGATGATGGCACTAGAGGTCCCAGTGAACCCATGATAGACGTGTCATGTGGAAGAGAAATGAGCCTTTGAAAAATGATTAACATAGTATAACTTCTCTTTTTTAGAAAAAAAGTATTTAAAAAATGTTGGCTGTGCCCCATGGCATTTGGGAATTTATCTCCCCAACCAGGGACTGAACCTGTACTTCCTGCAATGGAAGCGCAGAACTTCAACCGCTGGACCTCCAAGGCAGTCCTAACCTGACCAGTTTGAATAATACATTTGGACAACTGAGTTCCTCCACTCAGGTTTGTGAGGAAGCAGAAAAGAGCAGGTGCTGAGAAATTGTATAAAACCCTCAGAAGCTATGACATAGATGTGAGCAATGCTTGTCCAGGGGCCTGGATGAGATAAGTGGGCATTTGACAGCTGAAATCACACAAGAATTGTTACTCTCTGTATGCTACTTGCAAACACAACCTTTGTCTATGTGTAGATAATGTTGTCCATTCATTATATGTCTTATGACAAAACTATGATACACAATATTTGTCTGTTTCAGTTACTTCAGGAGTGCTTGGACAAGAGTGGAAGGACCAAACTTGAAGTGTTCCCTGAGCCTCATGACCAGTGAACATGCATGCGAAATTTCACTCGGATAGCATAAAATGATCAACATGAAATGAATAAAATATAGAAGCAATTATGAGAAAAAAATACACCAAACCTAATGTCAATCCTGCGAATGCAGCTGAAGATAGCCCCTGTTTCTAGGCAGCTTGGCCTGTCCAGTGAGAAGGAAAAGCTTGTTAACGGTTTTTCGAACAAGAAAGAAATCTAAGTTTGGATGCAAATGAACCTGGATTCAAATATGAGCATCTTCACTAACTCATTCTGTGTTTTTGGACTAGTTAGTTATCTTAGTCTCAGTTCCCTTGTCAAAGAAACAAAGATAAAACATTGATATCACAAGCTACCTACACAAGTAAATCAAATGGTTAGTGTGAAGCCTCAGTACTGTCCGGTTCAGCTGAAACTGGTTTCTTCCCTTCTTTCCTCCTTCCCTCCCTCCTTTCTTTCCTCTTAACTGCACAAAGCAAAATGCTTGGGAGAAATGCCTCTCAGAGCCGTGAAAGATGGGGCCCTCTTGGGTTGTGATTCAATTTTTTCAAGCACATCCATGCTCCTCTCATCCTCTCCATCATCATCTTTCAGTTCTAATATGAAGAAGACTCTCTCCTGGGGTCACTTTGATAAGTTCGTAATACATTATTTAAGAATATCCTGAGCATGCCAACATTCTGGGTTATGTTCCTATCCTGTTTTTAAAGGAAATAATTTATGAAAACCCTGAGGAATCTGCTGGCACAGTGACTCCTCAATGGAGCAAGCTGCATTATTTCATTCCTACAGTGTTCCTCTACCATCATCTCCAGCACAATGCCATTTTATTGCCTTTTCAGGTACAGAGTGCTGCTCAAGTATCCAATGTAAAGCTTCCCATCTCAGGCAGAAATGACCTTTGAGCTCTGTGCTACATACTAAAGGAGAGACTTTAACAGAGCAATGATATTAGCTCACACAAACGATTTCTATTTATTTTGAAAGGCTACTCTTGGAAGTATGGATTCACAATGATTCTATACATCTTTCTCAAATGCGGAATGAATAAGTGGCAGATGACATTCAATAAATTCACTGTTCCCTTAAAATGTTAAGAAAGGCCCAAATCAGAGACAGGCACCTAGTATATAACTTGTGGTAACCTGATGGCCTCAGTGACGGCAGCCTGGTGAATCAGAGACCCACCCGTGTGTGTGATCCCCACGAGACTGTCTCTAGCTGTTCCGTTTCCAAGGTTGCTGGGCCTGATAAGAGAGACAGGGCTACTGGGAGGACTTCAGATGCACATGACATTTTTGATTCATTCTTTGAATTGTCAAGAGTCCCTGGGTCACTGCTTTCTAATCTGGCAAGAGGTATTGAAGAGAAGGAATAAAAAGTAAAACCTTTAGAAAATTGAGAGAGGCAATAGAAAAAAAAATCCTTTGTGAAAAAATAAAGACCTGTGTGTCAGAAATGTGTCAGAACATTATTTAATGAGGATCATTTCAATAGAGGCTTAGATTTTATTCTGTATCAAATTAGTTTGTTTTAAGCATCCTTATGTCCTGAGAATGATGGTTGGTGTCTTGTGCAGCTGAGTTTGATTTGTGATTCATCCAAACTAAGTTTGGGAGCTCTCCTGTGGAAACAAGTTGTTAGAAAGACTTTCTTCTTTCCCTTGATGGTTTTAGAACTGAAAATCTCCTCCACGGATCAGTGGTCCAACTTTCATCCCTGGTCTATGGGGATGTGAACTCAAACAACCCAGATTCTAAAGTCAAAATGCAGTGTGACTTGCTTGTGTTTCCTCAATCCATTCTACCTCACTTCTTAAACACAATTTTGAATTCTTAATTTTGAATGTTTATTACCCATATATCTATTTATGTATTAATTTGACATTCTTTAAATAAGTGCCCATGTCTGAAGAGTCAGGCACTATTCTAAACATTTGGGAGAGAGTGAGTAAAATAGAGCTCTTGGCTCCCAAGGGCTGTCAATCTCTAGGAAGAAACAGAAAACAAAATTAACTATATATAAAAATTAATAATATATAAATAATATATCATATGGAATATTAAAAGGTATAAATACTATGCAAAAGTGGAAAGTGAAAAGAGAACAGGAGTGCCTAGGGAGGGAAGTGTGTGTGTGCGTGTTCAGTCACTTCAGTCTTGTCCGATCCTTTGCAACCCCACGGACTTTTATAGCCCACCAGGCTCTTCTGTCCATGGGATTCTCTAGGTAAAAATACCGGAGGGGGCTGCTGTGCCCTCCTGCAGGGGGTCTTCCTGACTGAGGAATCAAACCCACATCTTTTTACCACTAGTGCCATCTGGCAAGCCCAGGGAGAGAAGATTCAGTTTTAAATATGTCAGTCCAACATAAGGCTTACTGTGAAGGGGTGTGTGTGTGTGTGTGTGTGTGTGTGTGTGTGTGTGTGTGTGTGTGTGTTTACTTAGTCGCTCAGTCATGTCCAGCTCTTGTGACCCCATGGACTGTAGCCCACCAGGCTTGTCTGTTCATGGGATTCACCAGGCAAGAACACTGGAGTGGGTTGCCATTTCCTGCTCCAAGAGATCTTCCTGACCCAGGAATCGAACCCTGGTCTCCTGCATTACAGGCAGATTCTTTACTGACTGAGCTATGAGGAAAGTTCACTGTGAAGATGGTTTTTGAGCAAATGCTTTGGAGGTGTTAGCCACCTTATTGTCAAGGGGAAGCATGTCCTAGGCTGAAGGACTGGCCAGTGTAAAAGCCCCAACGGGAGAGTCTATCTTTATTTAAGGAGAGTGTTTATGTGTGGTTTTATATTTAGCATCTTTTTCTCGCTGTTATTTATCTCATCTGTTATATAATCCTTTTGCTGGCCTCCTTTGGATTAGGTGTGTTTCATTATTCCATGACCCTCTCTAATATCTTGTGTTCACTCACTCAGTCCTGTTTGATTCTTTGAAACCCTTTGGACTGTAGCCCACAAGGCTTCTCTGTCCACGGGATTTCCCAGCCAAGAACACTGTAGTGACTTTCCATTTCCTTATCCAAGGGATCTTCCTGACCCAGGGATCGAACCCCAGTCTCCTGCACTGCAGGTGGTCTCCGGCATTGCAGGCAGATTCTTTACCGAGTCAGCCACCAAGGAAGCCCCGATATATGGTTGCAGGCAGACGCTTTACCCTCTGAGCCGCTAGAGCTCGCTGATACATGATTAGCGTCCCCAAAAAAGAAGGAAAGTTTTAAAATTCTTAAATTGTGTCACTCCAAATTATATTTAAGTCTAGAAATGCATTATCATTTATTTTAAAATCTAGGCAAATTATAGAATTAGGCTTCTTGTTGATATTTTGGACCCAGGGTCTTTCTTCCTTTACCGGGTTGGGTGGAGCCATAACCTACAATATCCCAAGAGACCAGCATTTAACACTATGGAGAGAAAGAGTGCATCAGAATTGTTTCCTTTTTCCAAACTCTGGCTCGTCCTTCTCCCACACTGCTCCATTTGTGCTTCTCATCTTCGGTAAGAGTTGCGGACATAACCAAGGATGTCACACTTCGCTATTTTCTATTTTTATAAGTGCAAGTAAATGTGCATGAAATTGCCTGTGGCTTTTATAATTTCTTTTATCCCGTGTTGCTGTCTTTTCCTTTTTTATCCTTTGTGTCTCCCCAGGCTGCAAGCAATAATTTGATTTAGCATAACATGCTAGATAAGTATGGTAGTTTGAAGAACTAGGAGAATTAGCAAGAAGGATCACTGTGTTTTTCATTTACTGGCTAAAGGAAAAGTCACTCACTTATTTTTTCTTGGTGAGGTAATTCGATGAAGGTCCAGGGAAGCAGTAATATTAACAAAGTGAAATGTCTAATGAGGACTCAATACCTTGGAACCCACTGCCACCTCTCTGCGGTTTGGGAGCAAAATGAGGAAAATGGAAATGTTAAAATCAGACCTGGTAAATCCCCAAATGTCGAGTTTTGTATGTTCTGCAGTATTTTCATTTTAGTCTAACTGAGAAGAAAATGTGAAAAAAAAATTAAGAGCTGATTACATATGTTAAAAGTCAAGGGTTGAAAAAAAAAAAAAAAACAGCAGCAAACTTCTGTCTCAAACACTGTCAGTTAATTTGGCCCCTAAATAGGTTGTGGTTGCAAAGAACTGTTTTGCCTTCAAGTAACCAGCATCACACAGGAGAAAGGAGACTCATGTAACTAGTGTGTTGGCTGCTACAGCAGCTAAACCAGAAGGGGGAGAAACAGTTTAAAAACTATGCCTTGGAGGCTCTGGCTTAGGTTTTCCATAATTGAATACAAATACGAAGCCCTGGAAGGGAATTACTGTGAGATTTAGCATGGGATTATTTAATCATGGATTTAAAAAGGCAGAATTCTGTGGGTGCCAAGAAACCGCAGAATTTTAAAGCATAGTTGTGGCTACAGAAGAATGAGTTACCACCTGTATGTCTGCACCTGGACACTGGGAGAGTAGAATTTGTTTATTTAGTCATTGATCCATCCCTTCCCTCATCAGGACATCTCAGGGCACCTGCTGTGTGTTGGACAGTGTTGTGGGTTGGACTGTATCCCTTTAAAACAAATGTTCTAGTCCTAACCCCTGGCATGTACGAATGTGACCTTATTTGGAAACAGAGTCTTTGTAGACGTAACTAAGATATATTAATAAATTAAGAAGAGGTCATATTGAAGTGTCCTGGTGACTTCCCTGGTGATTCAGATGGTAAAGAATCTGCCTGCAATGTGGGAGACCTGGTCAACCCCTGGGTTGGGAAGATCCTCTGGAGGAAGGCATGGCAACCCACTCCAGTATTCTTGCCTAGAGAATCCCCATGGACAAAGAAGCTTGGAGGACTATAGTCCATGGGGTCACAAAGAGTCAGACGTGACTGAGCGACTAAGCACACAAGCACACATATTGAAACAGGGTTGGTGCTTCATCCAACGTAACTGGTTCCTTTATAACAAAAGGAAAAGCAACCCAGAGCTAGACACAAGCAGAGTTAAAATGGCAAATAAGACACCAACACACAGAGGGGAGAGAGTCTTATGAAGATGGACACCAAGACTGGAGTGATGATGCACAAGCCAGGGAAAGCCAGAGTGTCACCAGGCTCAGAAACCTGGAAGAGTCTTGGAAAGATTCCTTCCTAGAGACTTCAGAGGAAGCACTGCCATAAGAACACCATGATTTTAGACTTCTAGATTCTAGACCTGTGAGACAATACGTTTTTGTTGCTTTAAACCACAGGGCTGTGGTCCTTTATTACAAGGGCACTAGACAGCAATATTTGCAATTCATTGCGTATACTGAGATGAGCATGTGTGGTTGGGATAGGAGTCAAGATTTCAATATCTCAAGTAAGAGTTTTATTGAGGTATTAACTTGGAGAAGAAAATGGCAACCCACTCCAGTGTTCTTGCCCGGAGAATCCCAGGGACAGGGGAGCCTGGTCGGCTGCCGTCTATGGGGTCACACAGAGTCGGACATGACTGAAGTGACTTAGAAGCAGCAGCAGCAGCAGGGAGGTACAAAGGAAGGGCATGAAAATGCTTTTCAGGGAGATGCTTTTTTTTTTTTTTACTTTATTTTACTTTACAATACTGTATTGGTTTTGCCATACATTGACATGAATCCACCATGGGTGTATAGAAGCTCCCAATCCTGAATCCCTCTCCCACCTCCCACCCCATATCATCTCTCTGGATCATCCCCATGCACCAGCCCCAAGCATCCTGTATCCTGTATCGAACATAGACTGGCACTTCATTTCTTACATGATAGTATACATGTTTCAGTGCCATTCTCCCAAATCATCCCACCCTCTCCCTCTCCCTCAGAGTCCAAAAGTCCATTCTATACATCTGTGTCTCTTTTGCTGTCTCGCATACAGGGTCATCATTACCATCTTTCTAAATTCCGTATATATGTGTCAGTATACTGTATTGGTGTTTTTCTTTTGGCTTACTTCACTCTGTATAATCAGCTCCAGTTTCATCCATCTCAGTAGAACTGATTCAAATGTATTCTTTTTAATGGCTGAGTAATACTCCATTGTGTATATGTAACACAGCTTTCTTATCCATTCATCTGCTGTTGGACCTTTTTGAAGTGCATCTCAAGAAATGGTTAGGAATTTGCCAGACAAGTCACAAGATACAATATGGCTGCTTCAGAGGTGAGAATTCCATGTCGGAGAGAGGTATGGGGAGGAAAAAGGGCAGTGGACCCTTGAGGTCAGGGTGCCCACCCCCCGCACAGTCAAATAATTGACCCTCCCTCCGTGCAGTTCCTCGACATCCTTGACTCTGCATCCATTCAACCAACCACGCATCACGTAGTAAGTACTACAGCATTCACTATTGAAAAAGCAATCTGCATGTAAGTCGATCTGCACAATTCAAGCCTGAGTTATTCAAGGGTCAGTTGTAAATAGAAGAGTTGTTCCTGCTTGGCATGTAATACTCTTGGGAGCAATGAAAATGGACACGATGATGATGTTTGATCACCACTTGCCTAGTTTCTACTCTTATAACAGACATTGTCTTACTTAGTTCTCTCAGGAAATCCATATAGGAATTATTACTACCTGTGTTACACAAATGAGGAAACTAACTCTCAAAGAGTTTAAATGATTCTCTTAGAGGTTCCACATCTGGTAAATAGAAGCAGTTCAGGATATTCCCGACATATCCTGTAGTGCCCATCTTTTGAAAATCATAAGCTTGAATTAAAAAATATAATAATCGGTGTTGTGAGTTTGGTTTAAATTCTTCGGAGAAGGCAATGGCACCCCACTCCAGCACTCTTGCCTGGAAAATCCCATGGACGGAGGAGCCTGGTGGGACGCAGTCCATGGGGTCGCTAAGAGTCAAGACATGACTGAGCAACTTCGCTTTCATTTTTCACTTTCATGCATTGGAGAAGGAAATGGCAACCCACTCCAGTGCTCTTGCCTGGAGAATCCCAGGGACGGGGGAGCCTCATGCGCTGCCGTCTATGGGGTCGCACAGAGTCAGGCACAACTGAAGCGACTTAGCAGCAGCAGCAGCAGAGCTGATGGTAGATATGACTTTGTGCATTAATTGTGTCGCCCTTTGAAATGAAGTTCTGCTGCCCAGGAGTCCTTCCCACACACACTCACTTTCAGGGCCTCATTCGTTCATTTACATCCATCCACTGAACACACGTGCTAGGTGCGGCGTGCCAGATGGCGCTGTGGATACAGTTTCTTTACTATATTAGTTATTTGGTTGATTTCTGTTTTATCGCCTAAAGTGGACCCTGTCTTTGAATTCTACTTGTTAAAAAGCACTGAATGTCAACCAGATGGGCTTTCCCTTACCTTTATCAGGCAGCTGCATGAAATAAAGGACACTCATCCTTCTGTATGTATGCTGGCAAATTTCTTCTTTTATTTTCCATTTGCTTAGCACTTGGATGAATATTGGTAGTTGATACACATCTTAGGGATCCAGGTACTTTTCTGGGAATATCTAGACATAAGTTTGTAGAGTGTTAGAATAACAACAGTCTCTTTATCTCTCTCAGTTTTCAAAAGATTAAGATGTAATTGACAAATTGTCACAGCCAAGCAGAGCCTATAGACAAATGATGACTAAATGTAATGTGGACCTTGGAGGAGATCAGCACAGAAAAGGACATTAAACAAAAGCTAAAGAATCTGAATAAAGTACCTTAATTAATAATAAGGTATTAACATTGGTTTATTTATTATGACAAATGTACCATGCTCTTGTAACACATCAATAATAGGGGAAACTGGGTGTAAGCTATGCTGGAACTCTTTGCATTTTTTTTCTATGAATCTAAAACTATTCTAAGGTTAAGAAGAATCTAAACCTGATTGACTTAGCTGTTTAAATTTCTATCAGGACATTTTCCTCTCTGTCCTTTCATTTGAATTCTTCTTGACTTTTTCAGACATTTTTCTGTGATTTAGAAGGAGTTGCACTAGATGGCTTGGGGCAGCTTGGATTGAAAACAGCTGAATTTTTGTCTGTGTGGCATCTCTGTCAAATATGAGGAATTGGTAGGTTGGAGCAAATGAGGAAGAGCCCTATCCAGGACTCTGGGAAAAGAGAAAAAGTATGCAGAATTCCTGCCAAGAAGCCTTGAGGAAAATTCCTCCCTGAACTGAAATTTATTGACTAAGGTAACTCAATCTATGTCAGAGATAATCTTAAAAGCCATATCACATGGCACGTCTATCACAAAATCCCCAATAAGTACTTCCAGGAAGAGCTTGTCAGAGCAGAAACTGTTTCTCTCCTGCTTCTTAAAGTTTGTTTTCATTTTTCCATTCAAAAGCAATACACTCATTTTAGAAAATGTAACACTAAAGAAATTTGAAAAAGTCTGCATTTTTAACTCTGAGAAAGAAAAACTACTACTAATGTTTTGGTGTGGTCCTTCCAGTTTAAATAATTCTTGCTTTACAGAATTCTTTATTCATTTATCAGAAAATGCAAATGCTGAAAGCTTTTTCTAAAGTGCGCAGTCTTGTCCAACTCTTTGCAGCCCTGAGGACTGTACCCCACAAGGCTCCTCTGTCCTTGGAATTTTCTAGGTAAGAATACTAGAGAGAGTTGTCATTTCCTACTCCAGGGGATCTTCCCAACCTGGGAATCGAACACGCATCTCTCTCATCTCCTGCATTAACAGCTGCATTCTTTAGCATTAGCACCACCTGGGAAGCCCAAAGCTTTTTCTAAACTTTTTAATAAAAATAGTCTATCTTGGGACTTCTCTAGCAGTCCAGAGGTTAAGACTTCACGATCCCAATGTGGGGGGTATGGTTCCATTCCTGGTTGGGGAACTAAGATCCTACATGCCTCACAGCCAATAAATAAATAATTATAATAAATTTAAACAGGTTATCCTATTTTATCTTCAGGGATTCTGTTTTTCTTTAAGTCTATTTCTTACCAAACTTGATGGGAGGGGGGGGGTCATGTTTGGGAACGCATGTAAGAATTAAAGATTTTAAAATTAAAAAAATAAATAAATTTAAAAAAAAAAGAAAAAAATTAGTGGCTTTTTTTTTTAAGGCTGAAAGTGTGTCTTTATTTATAGTCCATTCAGTGTGTGATAAATGTCCACAAATTCCTTCTGTGCTCCCTCACCACATCCTTGACTTTTCTCTGACTGTACTCTGATGAAGCATCACTGAGGAGCAAGTGCTTCTGGAAAGAGCTCAGAGACACCACCCGAACAATGTCAAAGGCGGGGGATTTGGGGGAAAGCCCAGTGCGCTGAATGCCTGCTCGATGTCATCTCACAGGTGAGATATGGAATTTGCATTTGGTGGCTCTTCTCTATGACCCCACACTCCCTATCCCTCCCCACCTTCAGCTGGAGTAGAACTCAAATGATCAGAACGGGGTGGGAGGGAAAGAAGCAGGAGACGCTGAGAAGGAGAAGTGGCTTTCCTTCGGGTCACGCCTGCATTTGCATCCGAACTCCATCAGTTGCTATAAAGACTAACACCATCTCATGGATTTATTTCATGGGGAGAACGAGGCACAGTCACTCAGCGCATACTTTCTGAGCAGCAAATGGCAGCTACTTTGCATTCCTTTTCTTTCCTGTGTGTCCCTGTGTTTTAATCCACAACTCTCTCACCTCCCCTGCTTAATTTATCCAAGTTATACAAATAAGGAGGCAAATGTGACTTTAAGTATCACTTGGGAATGCATTCTTTGGTATGTGGTTTTGGTTTGGTTGGTTTTTGGTCTCCAAATATCTCATTTTCATTCCGATCACTTTCCCTTGTAGAGATTTTTAAAAATATATTGATTTATTATTTTTTTTTTTACTTGGCTTCACTGGGTCTTAGAGCATGTGGGATCTAGTTCCTTGACTTGGGATTGAACGCCTGGCCCCCTGCATTGGGAGCTTGGAGTCTTAGCCACTGGACCACCAGGGAAGCCCCCTTATAGAGATCTAAAATAATTGTCCTTTCTAGCTTTTCATCCTGCTTTTCCATTTGACCTTGTGTAGATGCAGTAAATCAACAGATTCATTGAGTTTTTTCATTTATAGTCTGCTTATCTTGAGACAGTGTTGTATTTCTTTGCTTTCACCTGTTCCTAGAGCTATTCCCAGAAACAAACAACTGGACAGATAGACATCATAGAATGAAAAAGAGTAGAATTGATGCTTTCTAAACACGAAGCACAGTATCCCTGAATCTGATACAGCATCAGGCGCTATCCTTCATGGCCCATTGTCATTCTTGACCAGATCCCCAGAGCCACGCTGTTCATACCATCAATCTTAAACCAAGCTGTGACAGTGAAAGATCTCACATAACCCATACCCTTGGACTTCTGCAGAGTCTGCTTAGACTATGACCTACATCACATTAAATACCAGTTTGTACCCAACATTACATCATACTACTAAGGGTCTTCTGGCTCGGGATAAGAAGCTGTGAAACTTCCTTCTTTTAAGCTATTAGCTTTGCCACCTCATAGTGTTTACATTTTTAATAGGTGATGAGAGAAATTGCAATCGTCTGTGCACATCTCAACCCAAAGATGGAATGACTTGAGGAGATCCTGGCCGTAAATGAATAGTTACTGTTCATGCCCTTGTAGCTATTTATCACTAGCAAAGTCTGAGCTCATGTCTGCTTCTTAATACACAAAGAGTCTATAAATTCAATGATGGTAGAACTATTCTTTTAGATCATTAAATTATATAGTGGGAATTTATCATAAAAGTCTTGGCCTTTGAAATTCATCATTCTGAAAAAAGATTATGGCTATACATAGTTGTAAAAATTACTCCCAAATAAATAACCTACTTGGAGAGAAATATGATAGTTGCTTTAACAGAAAGTGGTGACAAATAAAATTAATTTTCTATTGTTTGATATATGGCAATGGTCTTATCTTTCACTATGAAAATAATGGTGAAAGGTTTATAATAATTAGGATTTAGCAAGTGTACTATTGAAGCTTATGGCTATGTTGCTGGATTGCTGGATGGCTGGATAAAACAATTAGCTGAGGAACCACAGAAGCTATCTTTTTCTTGTCTAATTCCAAGGTTCTGTAAAAGTCACAAGTTTTAAAGCAATCATAAATGTGGACATGGATATAAAATAAAATCTTTCATCATTTTGGTTTTACCTCAGCAATCTAATTTTAGCTTGTCCTTTAAATGTGCTGCACATTTAAAGGTCTCACAACCATAAAAAAGCATTTGAATTCCAGAGGGACTAATGTGATCATGTGGGTTGGCTTCACAGTTTTAGACAAGACCAGCCTGAAAGTGTCTCAAAGCTTTATAACTCCAAGGATGGAAACTCTACTTCATTCCCTGGTGATCACTAGACAGAAGTTGTTAGTTAAAGAATAAATCTCATTTCATAGCACAAACCCATTTTATTTATTTTAATTGCTTATTCTGGAGATTGAGCAGGGCTTAAACTGGTTAATCAAGTGATTTATGACATGAGTGTTTTGCTCTGTATGGCTATTTAACAGACTAAAGCCATTTCTTTTCCATTTCTGGTTGGTTGTAAATACTTGGAGTTCCAATCATTTTGCATGGTGTTGGATATTACCCATAATCTGGCCTCGATTTCCAGTGCTTTAGCTCTGTCAGTTGGGTCCTTGTTTTCTGAACGTGCTAGGCACTTTCTCATCTGTGCACTGTTATTTTATCAAGGGTCCTTCCTTCTATGCCCTCCTCTACCATTAGCTGGAGAATTCCTCTGTATCTACCAATCTTCAAAGCACATACCACTTTGCCTAAGCATCCTTCTCTAATTTTTCCAACCACTATTCTGGCTTGGTAGAAAATATGGCTCACTTTATCTTTCAGTGCAAATTATCCAGCATTTACTCTCTTCTCTCTGCTCTTAAAATACTTTGTTTTTTTAAATTTAATGATATTCATTATTTTCTTTCTAATTTTATAGGAACACAAGTTTATGGAAGATAATTAGAAATAAATAAAAGTATAAAGTAAAAGCTAACTATCACCCACCAACCATCAGCCAGTGGTAACCATCATTAGCACTTTGATGTTTTTCCTCCCAAATTGAAATATAATTGACCTGTATCACTATGTTAGTTCTGGTTGCACAACATAATGCTTTGCTACTTCTGTACATTACGAAATGATTACCTTGATATATTAAAGTACTTTGCTTAGAAGATAAACTCATTGAGCACAGGATCCTCGTCTATCTTGTTCAGTGTTACAATCTGAAGGTCAGATAAAATAACCATCACATAATAGGCACTCAGTAAATACCAGCCACATCCATTAACATGGATACAACTACACTGTGTACTATATCTAGCATATTTATTTTTAATATTGTGAACAATGAAGGCAATAATCATTTTTCATTCTTTTCATTTCTTCAGTGCCATTCATCTTGTTATTAAGTGAAAAAACAATGAATTGATTTGTGAGGCACTGTGTAAGCATATTCTTTAAGAAATCTACTTTTCTTCCTGGCAAATTCAGCCACTTAAATGAAGAAATAAAAGTATAAAATTTAGCCATATTTATAGAACATTCAGTTCACATTAATCTTTGGGTCAATTTTCTACATTTTATAAGTGAAAATTGTTTTTCTTTGGGCCTGAAATATCCTGGAGGTATATTAAATGATCCAATTTTCTATTTGGAGGTGCTGTATTATAAAATTATAGTAGGTGTATTAAGTTAAATTGTTGTGAATTACAGTATTTTCCTAATATGATGTCATTGCAGCCATCACCTTTACGTGTTATCTCACCCTCCTCCTCATTCTTCTCCTCATCCTTTTCCCACTTCTGACTACATCCACCTTGAAAAATTCACCTTTCACTTTAATAACAGATATTTTCCAAGCAGGATGCAACTGTATTCTTTGATAGTTCAAAAAAGAGTCTGCAGAAATGTGTTTAAGTGAAAAAGAAGTGGACTGTCAAATCAAGCAACTGAAGGGCAAAAGTTGAAGAAAACTTCAGGCCAGCATTAGGAAGTTTTTGAGTCATGGGCAGGTTGTCTGATGGATAGTGCCCCTCCTCCTGGTCATGCTTTCCATGGACTGACCTTCAGTGGTATTTACTGAATGTTCCTCTTGTCTCTATCCAAGCCCTTTCCCTCTTTCCTTACCTTTTTCTCTCCCCCTACTAAGTAAATAAAATTAAAAGTTGCATGCCCCTTGGAAGAAAAACTATGGCAAACCTAGATAGCATATTAAAAAGCAGAGGTATTACTTTGCTGACAAAGTCCATCTAGTCAAATCTATGGTTTTTCCAGTAGTCACATATGGATGTGAGAATTGGACCATAAAGAAGGCTGAGCACAGAAGAACTGATGCTTTCAAATTGTGGTGTTGAAGAAGACTCTTAAGAGTCCCTTGGACATCAAGGAGTTCCAACCAGTCAATCCTAGAGGAAATCAGTCCTGAATATTCATTGGAAGGACTGATGTTGAAGCTGAAGCTCCAATACTTTGTCCACCTGATGGGAACAGCCAACTCATTGGAAAAGACCTTGATGCTGGGAAAGATTGAAGGCAAGAGGAGAGGGGATGACTGAGGATGAGATGGCTAGATGGCATCACTGACTCGACGGACATGAGTTTGAGCAAGCTCTGGGCGATGGTAAAGGACAGGGAAGCCTGGTGTGCTGCAGTCCATGGAGTCGCAAAGAGTTGGACATGACTGAGCGACTGAACAGCAACTGAATAAATATTACTTCTGCTGCCATGGGCTAGAGTGACACTCTGAATTTCATATCTGTATTTCCTGTGGCCAAGCCAATATTTCAGTTATATTTTCTACCAGTATATCAAAGTCAACACATCCCAAACGAAACTCATAATTGCTCACCCTGCACACACACACCAAAATGTCAGCATTTCTTATCTCAGCAGACAAAGCCACCCAGACTCTTTGTTTTCTCATCAACCTCATATCCAATCAGTTGCAGAGTCCCATCCCATCCACCAAGTAAACACCTCTTGCAAGTGTTCACTGCTCCTTTCTAGCCTCTCTGAAATTGGCCTTGATCTTGGTACAAGTCACAATTATCATAGTTATGGCCTCTTTAAATGGTTCTCATCCAGTCCAATTATATTCATTCTTTGTTATGACACCAAAATTATCCATTTAAAGGAATCCGTTACACTATCCTCTAACTTGGGAGTCTTAAGTGACTTCCCATTGCTTTAAAACTAATCTCTACTTGCAAAACAGAAATAGAATCAGAGGTGTAGAAAACAAACTTATGGTTACCGGGGGGGAAAGTGAGGGGTGGATAAATTGGAAAATTGGTATTGACTATCCTTGGAAGGAAATTTATGACCAACCTAGACAGCATATTAAAAAGCAGAAACATTACTTTAGCAATAATGGTCCATCTAGTCAAGGCTATGGTTTCTCCAGTGGTCATGTATGGATGTGAGAGTTGGACTATAAAGAAAGCTAAGTGCCGAAAAATTGATGCTTTTGAACTGTGGTGTTGGAGAAGACTTTTGAGCATCCCTTGGACTGCAAAGAGATCCAAGCAGTCCATCATAAAGGAGACCAGTCCTGGGTGTTCATTGGAAGGACTGATGTTGAAGCTGAAACTCCAATACTTTGGCCACCTGATGCGAAGAACTGACTCGTTGGAAAAGACCCTGATGCTGGGAAAGATTGAAGGTGATGGAGAGGGGGACAACAGAGGATGAGATGGTTGGATGGCATCACCGACTCAATGGAGATGAGTTTGGGTAAACTCCAACAGTTGGTGATGGACAGGGAGGCCTGGCATGCTGCAGTCCATGGGGTCACAAAAAGTCAGACATGACTGAGTGACTGAATTGAACTGAACTGAACCACATATAAGATAGATAACTAATGAGAAACTACTATATAGCACAAGGAAATCTACTCAGTACTATGTAATAACCTATATGGAGCTTCCCTTGTGACTCAGCTGGTAAAGAATCTGCCTGCAATGTAGGAGACCTGGGTTCGATCCCTGGATTGGGAAGATCCCCTGGAGAAGGGAAAGGCTACCCATTTCAGTATTCTGGCCTGGAGAATTCCATGGACTGTATAGTCCATGGGGTCGCAAAGAGTTGAACATGACTGAGCAAATTTTACTTTCACTTTCACTTTCATAGGGGCATAGAGTCTAAAAAAGAATGGATATATGTACAACTGATTCACTTTACTATATAGTAGAAAATAGCAGAACAGTATAAACCAACTATACCCTAATAATATATACTTTTTTTTTTTTGCAAATCTCTATATCCCTTCCCATGGTTATTAGTCCTTACGTAATATGGTCTTTGCCTGCCTCACCACCTCACCTCCATCATTTGACTCACTCTATACTCCAACCGATCATACTGTCTTCAGAGCAAGAATGTGGAATGCTGTCCATGACCTCTTGGCTCTTAACAGGGTAGAACACACTTCCATGATGGGCTTGTAACCTCCCATATGTCTCCTATTAAATTTAGATCTTTAGATCTCATTGTAAACACCCTTGGCATGGCCTTACCTGACCTTCAAAGATGGATTTGGAGGTTAATATGTCCTCCTTGTTAATATGTTCTCAAAATACCCTATCCTTTCCCTTCTTATACCCAATCTAATGTCAATTTAATTTGTTTAACATTTATCTTCTCTTTGAATGAGCAAGATCCATGAGAGAAGAGATGGTGCTATCTTTTTTATACTACTGGTACCAATTTCCTTTCACTCCTAAAACTATTGCCATAAATTGGTGGTTTCACAACAGAAATTTACTCTTTCCTAGTTCTACAGGCCATCAGTCAGAAATCAGTATCACTGACTAAATCAAGGTGTCATCAGGGCTTCCATCCATCAGAAGCTCAAGGAGATAATCCCCCTTTCCCCTTCCCAGCTTTTGGTGACTGCCGGCACTCCTTGGCTTGCAGCTGTATCACTGTGATTCTCAAGACCAGCATCTTCAAGTCTTTGTTCCTTCACCCACTGCCACCTTCCCTGTGCATGATCTCTCATTGTTTCCTTTTATAAGCACACATGTGATTGCATTTAGGGCCCACCCAGATATTCTAGGATAATTTCCCCATCTCTAGATCCTTAAGCTCAGTCACATCTGTAGAGATCTTTTTCCCAAACAAAGTAACACTGACATGTTTCAGAAAGTAGAACTCGATATCTTTGAGGGCCATTATTCACTCTACCACACTGCTGAATTCCTAAATTTCTCTCTTAAGGTCTGAATGAGATATGCATCTTTGTTTTCTGTGATTCTATATTTTAAACTTTTACATATAACAGGTTCAGAATTTTTTTACTCCGTGAGTTGGAATGTTCTGCTAACTGTACAAATCACCCTGCAGTCTTAGAGACTGAGCCCTTTCAGATATGGTAGAAGCAGACTGGAGCTCAATAATGATATAATATCTCAAGAGGTCTGAATAGTCTAAGCTACGGTTTTTCCAGTAGTCCTGTTCAGATGTGAGAGTTGGATCGTAAAGAAGGCTGAGCCCTGAAGAAATGATACTTTCGAACTGTGGAGCTGGAGAAGACTCTTGAGAGTCCCTTGGATAGCAAGGAGATCAAACCAATCAATCCTAAAGGAAATCAATTCTGAATATTCAATGGAAGGATTGATTCTGAAGCTGAAGCTCCAAAACTTTGCCCACCTGATACAAAGAATTCACTCACTGGAAAAGACCCTGATCCTGGGAAAGACTGAAGGTAAAAGAAGAAGGGGATGGCATAGGATGAGATGGTTAAATAGCATCATGAACTCAATGCATAGGAATTTGAGCAAATCTGGGAGATAGCAGAAGACAGAGGAAGCTGGTGTGCAGCAGTCTGTGGAGTCACAGAGAGCAGGACAGAAATTAGAGGCTGAACAACAGCGACGATCTCGAGAGAAAGTGTCATTACACTGGCTGGAAGGCAAGAACAAGGATTACTTTTCAGGGTTATATACATATACACTTTTTAATGGCAATCTATTGGTGAAAAAGGAGTTAGGGACATATAGCAAGAGCTGTTACCAGTTGTGTGAGACAATAACATTGGTGTAGATGACCTTTAGCCTTTACTCCAATGATAAAATGACAAGATTCTATCAAACATGTTTTTCTAATCAACAGTACTTTTATTGGAGGAAATACAGGACTTTTTATGAGTCCATACCCCTCTCCTTTTAAGCTACAAATGCTGCATCATCTTTTCTTCTCTCTTGTCTTGGGGATGCCGACAACTATATCACTTTCATCATATAGATCACAGACCATGCAATACTATTCTGGAATCCGTCCCATTGAGATTGGACCAGCTGTTATTAAATTGTATACATCAAGCTCTCATATTTAATGTATTTTTATTGCTACAATAAACTTTTGGGGAAGATATTCATTCTCATTTTAAAGAATCTCTACTTCAATGTATGTCTGATAAGCACAGAAGCGCTAGTTTAACACTGGAAAGGTAGACATCCGGATTTATCTCAGATTTCTTATGCTTAGTAGCAGGAATAACAAATTACGTCTGTTGAGTATTCACTCTATATCCTATACCATCCTGTGAACATACAGGGCTTCCTGACAGTCATACAACCCAGTATTATTAATAGTATTTTCGAGGGCTGATAAACATGTTTAGAGGGATTTCCCTGAGAATACAGAGGGATTAAGTGGCAGAGGTGGAATTTAAATCTGTAACTTTAAAAATGCCAACTATCTTTTTCTACCTTTGTTGCCCTCAAGTTAAAAACTATGATGTTTCAATTAAGACAGACATGCAAAAAGAGACAGAGATCAAATTGCCAACATCCGCTGGATCATGGAAAAAGCAAGAGTTCCAGAAAAACATCTATTTCTGCTTTATTGACTATGCCAAAGCCTTTGACAGTGTGGATCACAATAAACTGTGGAAAATTCTGAAAGAGATGGGAATACCAGACCACCTGACCTGCTTCTTGAGAAATCTGTATGCAGGTCAGGAAGCAACAGTTAGAACTGGACATGGAACAACAGACTGGTTTCAAATAGGAAAAGGAGTACATCAAGGCTGTATATTGTCACCCTGCTTATTTAACATCTATGCAGAGAACATCATGAGAAACAGTGGACTGAATGAAGCGCAAGCTGGAATCAAGATTGCAGGGAGAAATATCAATAACCTCAGATATGCAGATGACACCACCCTTATGGCAGAAAGTGAAGAGGAACTAAAGGGCCTCTTGATGAAAGTGAAAGTGGAGAGTGAAAAAGTTGGCTTAAAGCTCAACATTCAGAAAACGAAGATCATGGCATCTGGTCCCATCACTTCATGGGAAATAGATGGGGAAACAGTGGAAACAGTGTCAGACTATTTTTTTTGGGCTCCAAAATCACTGCAGATGGTGACTGCACCCATGAAATTAAAAGACGCTTACTCCTTGGAAGAAAAGTTATGACCAACCTAGATAGCATATTCAAAAGCAGAGACATTACTTTGCTGACTAAGGTCCATCTAGTCAAGGGTATGGTTTTTCCAGTAGTTATGTGTGGATGTGAGAGTTGGACTGTGAAGAAGGCTGAGTGCCGAAGAACTGATGCTTTTGAACTGTGGTGTTGGAGAAGACTCTTGAGTCCCTTGGACTGCAAGGAGATCCAACCAGTCCATTCTGAAGGAGATCAGCCCTGGGATTTCTTTGGAAGGACTGATTCTAAAGCTGAAACTCCAGTACTTTGGGCGCCTCATGCAAACAGTTGACTCACTGGAAAAGACTCTGATGCTGGGAGGGATTGGGGGCAGGAGGAGAAGGGGACTACAGAGGATGAAATGGCTGGATGGCATCACGGACTTGATGGACGCGAGTCTGAGTGAACTCCGGGAGTTGGTGATGGACAGGGAGGCCTGGCGTGCTGCGATTCATGGGGTCGCAAAGAGTCGACACGACTGAGCGACTGAACTGAACTGATGCAAAAAGACAAATACTGTATAATTCTACTTAAATGCAGTACCTACAATAGTCACATTTATAGAGATAGAAAATATAATGGTGGCTGAGAGGGTCAGGGGAGGGGAGAAACGAGGAGTTGTTGTTTAATGGGTTCAAAGTCTTAATTGGGGAAGATAAAAGATGTCTGAAGATGATATTTTGCAACACAGCATGAGGGTACTTGATGCTGTTCAATTGTACACTTAAAATGGTTAAAGTACATTTTATGTGATGTATATTTTGCCACAATAAAAACATGATTTTTTAATATATGTTCACTAGTTAATTGAGAAATCATTGATGAAAAGCAAGGACACGGCTCCAACATTTGAGAGTCTGAAGGAATTAAATAGCATTTTGCTTCAGACAGATGGCCAAGTAAACACATTTATCTTTCTCATCTTGGATCTCTGTTATTCTATTATTTTTATTGTAGAAGCTTCCCAGAGGCAGTTTTGCCCTCTAAAAGGCCTATTAAGGCTCCTCCTTTTTTTAAAAAAAGAAATATTTATCCTCCAATTACTGAAACTGAAGGTGTCATAAAGAGCAAAATGTGACCTGTTTGGAGGGAAAAAAATAAATGTGCAGAACACAGCCCCTAATTTAATTTCATGTGGCTTTCTTCATTTAAATGATCCGATGCAACCTTTGGGGGACCAGGGAGAGACCTTCTCACAGGGCAGGTACCGCCAGAGAGGAAACTGTGAACCGAAATATGATGCACGTGGAGTGAGGCAAAGCTGTGGTTATCAACAGAGACAGGAATACAATGAGGTGTCTATTACTTTCATGCATCAAGGAGCTAGGAGTGGTGATTAAGCAAATGAGTATAAATCCTATGAATTTTTGCTTTCTGAATTTCCTTTGGTTTTATCTCCACAGGGGGCCGTTCAGCTCCAATTAAGTTTGGTTGCTAGGTCTACGATATGAAAGTATTTTGAGTCAAAAGGGCAAGTCTGCTTTTGCTAGGTTTAGCTGGGGGGAAAAAAAAGGTAGATTGAAAGGAGCAGATTGACTGTCTACACTGCAAATCCGGGCTGTTCCCATTAGACATGTCACAACTACTCCCTGAATTCGAGTCCCTGGATGGAATGAATCATTTCAAGGGAAGCAAGTGGATGCTTCCCTATCCACATATGGGAAGCATCTGGGAAGCCAACAATAAGGAAAAAGAGCTAAGTAGCTCTTGCTTTGAAACTAAATTAGATTCTATAGAGTTAACTTTGCCTTATGTAAGATGGCTTCAGACTTCATTGCATGGGAGGAGAGAGACTCTTGAGTTACTTTTTAAGAGCAAAAGAAGGTGAAAAGGAGTAGCAGGAAGAAGCTCCCTGTATGAATGCAAATCAGTTTTTATCTTGTGGGTTTAAATTGCATTGTATGTGTATGTATGTGTGTGCGTATCTTGCAGCTGCAGCAGAAGAGGGTCCAGACATTTGTGAGCTGCTGGCACTGTTTGTGAGCTGCTGTAGGCACTTTTTGCATGGACTTGGATTTCTTTGCATAAGGTGGAAATAGGGGGCCCTGAGAAGAGCTTCATTCATAGGTGCTTGAGGACAAAGATGGGGGCTGGGTTGGGGCAGGGCCGTGCTGGGCAGTGGGGAGCCCTGTATACTCACTGTTTTCCGGAAGACCTCCTTGGATTGAGGCTGTTCTTCAGAGGGAGGCAAGGAGGACGGGAGACTAAGGTAAAACACTTTTCCTGAGGGTCCCTTTGAGGCTCGGAAGGCGAGCAGCCCTGTTGTACATCCAAGAGACAGTGGAGTTGGGAAGAAAATATTCCACCTTCTTGGAAACCTCTTGTCTCCCATCAGGTGAAAAGCAAGGGAAGAGAATCACTATCTGAGTTGCTGACTTTAGGAGGTCGACAGGGATGGAAAATTTATGTTGAAAGTCAGTTTCTCAAGAAAGACCCTAAATTCTCAGGAAGGGACATAAGCAAGAAGCCTGGGGCAGATGAACACGCAATGATTTGTGAGTACATGTAGAGTGATCCCAGAGAAGGCAATGGCACCCCACTCCAGTACTCTTGCCTGGAAAGTAGCATGGGTGGAGGAGCCTGGTAGGCTATAGTCCATGGGGTCACTAAGAGTCGGACACGACTGAAGGACTTCACTTTCCCTTTTCACGTTCATGCATTGGAGAAGGAAATGGCAGCCCACTCCAGTGTTCTTGCCTGGAGAATCCCAGGGACAGGGGAGCCTGGTGGGCTGGCGTCTATGGGGTCGCAGAGTCGGACACGACTGACGCAATTTAGCAGCAGCATCAGCAGCAGTGGAGTGATCCAAGGACTTCCAGAAAATGAAGAGGAGAGACTGTGAGGAGCTGGAGGTCCTGCAACCTGCAGGCAGGAGCCACCTTTCGGGGAAACATGAGTGAATCACTTAAAGCTGTACGCAGGTGGGTGATGTCCAGGAAATGCTGCTCACCTTTGTTGTTTCCCCAGGACTTTGTGTGCCACATGTTACTTTCATATTTCCAGTCATGGGCTCTTTCCATTTTCAGAGAAATAAATATAGAAAACTCTATTCCTGGCAAAGATCTAGACTATTTAAAAAAAAACAAACAACTTACTCAACATAGACAAAACCCTGTGCTGCTCTCTGAAACGTCATCTCCTCCTCACCGGGCTTCCCAGGTGGTGCTAGTGATAAAGAACCCACCTGCCAATGCAGGAGACATAAGAGACCCTGGTTTGATCCCTGAGTCAGAAAGATCCCCTGGAAGAGGGCATGGCAACCCACTCCAGTATTCTTGGGCTTTCCTTGTGGTTCAGCTGGTAAAGAACCCACCTGCAAAGTGGAAGACCTGGGTTTGGTCCTGGGTTGGGGAGATCCCCTGGAGAAGGGAAGGGCTACCCACTCCAGTATTCTGTCCTAGAGAATACAGTCCATGGGTTACAAAGAGTCAGACACGACTGATTGACTTTCACTTTCCTTCTTGAACCTCCCTCCCGCCTCCCACCCAATCCCACCCCTCTAGGTTGCCGCAAAGCATTGGGTGAGCTCCCTGTGTCAACAGCAAATTTCCATCTAATTTTACTCATGTGGGTGAGCATGCGTTCATGCTGCTCTCTCCGTTCGCCCCACCCTCTCCTTCCCCGTGCTGTCCACAAGTCTCTTCCCTCTGTTTGCATCTCCATTGCTGCCCTGTTTTGGCCCTGTTATTTCAAATTTTGTGCCCTCCTCCTTTCTTGAACTCCCTTCTTGCTGATGTTAAATGTTCATGTCAAAAGCAACAACTTACAGGCTATTAACAATGGAATGGATAACACACGCTGCCAGTCAGCAGGTCTGCTGCCCACCAAAGGGCTCTTTTAGCAGAGTGTCATTGAACAGCATGCTGTTCTGAGATCTGAACAGTCTTGAAGAAACAACTGCATTTTGGTTTGTAGAGGAATAAAGTTATTCTTCATGAACTCTATTCTTTTGAGCAAAAGTAGAGGAAAGGGAAGCTTGTTCAGTTATGTTTCTTTCAGATATTTTCTTTCTCCTTCCTTTCCCTCATCTTCCCCCTTCCCCTGCTCCTTTGTAGCAACAGAGCACTCAGGTACGTTAGCTCAGAGGCTATACACCTGGGTTTTGCCATTCAGTTCATGCTTGGAGGAATCATTGCATTACCATTTAAATCCTAAACACATTTCCCCTCCCCTCCTTATTTAAAAAATAAGGCTTCTTTTAGATAGGAGGGTAGTTTGGGGGAGAATGAATACTTGTATATGAATGGCTGAGTCCCTTCATTGTTCACCTGAAACTACAGCAATTGTTTATTAATCGGCTATAATCCAATACAAAATAAAAAGTATTTTAGAAAAGTAGGGCTCATGTAAAGTGACTATATTCACAGGATGAAGTGCTCTTTGCGCAACATGGATCCTACTGGCGGTTCACTACTGGGCATTCCCTCTGAAAACTTACATTTTTGAGCTTTGTGTGGGGATCTGCTTGGTAAGATCTATCAGTTTGCAGAGACTTGTGGAGAAGAATTCACCAAGCAAGGAAAAAGTCCTCAGCAGTAATCCAAGTTACTGGGAAAAACTAGCTTTGAGAACCGCATTGTGCAGGTTATTTAGACTGTCTTACAGTGCAGTCTGGAAAGATTCCTACCTATGTTTTAGAGAGAAGGGGTTTTTAGGTTTAGGGTTATTTAGACAGAATAAACAATACAAAAGAAGGGGCAATCTCTCTCTCAAAAGCTAGCCAACTGTCAGATCCTGCTGGGTCCTTGGAGCTGTTGAATCACCCACTGTGTTCCACCTTCTCATCTGAGTGTCTATGAATGAAGGACAGCAGAAGGCCACGCTGGCAGTGGGAGGGGCTGCATGCTCCTGATGGCATCGAGTGGACAGAGGAAAGGGCTCCACGGAGACCAGATGGTTCTACGCCTCCAAGAAGCCAGGTGCACCTGATATTTGACGCCCTCCTCTCTCTGCATTAAAGGGCCCACATCTCCTGTATCATCCACCTCCATCTCTAATCCTTTCTACACACTCTCCTTAATGGATTTGCTAATGATCTCCTTCTTTAATGTTCTACCTACATGTGCAGGGTCTGCACTGCCAGAATCATTTACAAATATGCTTGCAGCTGAGGTTTGCTCACAAAAAAAAGAGCCCCAGCCTCCAAACAAGGCTCTCCACGTAGATTCCATAGTCTCCTTCCCTAGAGATGGACTGTATTGGTTTTATGTCTTCCCATGTTTGATTTTGTGAAGTCAGAATGGGATTATCTCATCTAAAAATGTATCTGGTGCCCATGATGACTGAAGGGGCCACAGTCCACCTTAGAAAGTTCTAGAAGCCAAGATCTTTTATTCCCCTATTACAGTGATTGTAGGGGTTCTGCCTTTAAAAAGCAGCCAACAGAGGAACAGCTTAACCCTGGTGATCACTGCTACTTTTCTGGATTGCTTTCTGCTGCCATAAAATATTCTTATTGCAGAATCCTGCTTCAGCTCTACCCTATTTGTTTTGCTTTCTACCCTCTGCATTATGGGATTCTAACAGGAAGCTTCCAGAATTCATAAATGCAAAGAGTTAGTGTCCATAGGGTGGTCTTGGCCAATGGGAGACTGGAGCAGGTAGATGACTGCTTTATACAGCTCAGATGACCGGTTCTGCTTAGCTCCTCAGAAGGTGTACGTGGGAGTGAGCCTAGCTGCCACAGCAAAGACCCATCAAGTCTGTCCCTTTTTCCCTTCTTCTCTCTTTTACTCTTCCCAGGTCACCAATCTACTTCTCTAGTCTGTTCATCAAATGAACTAAATATATGCATGCCCTATTCTAGACTCGGCTGTTGGGTACCTGGGTAGAGTCCAAGATAAGACATCCTTCGGTCAAGGTTCGATTTTATCTGTTTTAAGCAGCTTACAATATCTTTAAGAGTCATTATCCCAATTCTTCCCTGTGGTCTCGGTTTTTCATATCTCTTCTTTCTATTTCTCTTCCTTTAACTCTTTCCCATCCTCCATACCCATGTCTCCTAATCTTCTACAAAGTAATGAAGTCTTTATGGGCATTAGTCTGCTTACTGAATGTGTTTGTTTGGGCTCTCTAACAACCAACATCTCTCCTACTCAGGAGAATTCCTCACCCTGATAGAGAGTCTTGACAGGAGGCAGAGCCTTGCCTTTCCCTAAACTTATCCAAACAAGGAGCCAGTGTCTCTCTTGGGCTGTCACCTGGCAACCAGAATATGGACCCATCATCCAGGTTAGCCAGTTGTATGCTTCCACCTGAAGCCCTTAACGACCAGGTCAGTGGTGTTGGTAATATTATTCTCGCAAGGCTCCCTCTTATATGTGCCCTTGACTCTGCTCTGATGTCCATCTTCCTGCCCATCTTCCAAGACTGGTCTTACAGCCTCCCTCCTTGCCCAGTAGTCTTTTATTCATTACTTTTTAGCCCAAGTTAGCTAGAACCTGTCTCTGTTGATTGTGACAAAGAACACAGGGTCCTTTTTTTTCCCTTTCAAAGTCCCTCTTTGGATTCAGGTTAAGTTCATACCTTCATAGGTAGTCTGGTGACCCCTGAAGATTTTGCTAGTTAAACTGTGTTCTGGACTTTCTCTGAAAAGATCCTCTATTCTCTCTACATATTTTCTGCTTCTCTCTTCTCTCTGTATCCCTTTCAGTGTTGTATATCCTTTTAAAAGCTCCTTCTATAAACACTCCTCCAAGTACAACCCAAAGAGATGCTGGTCCCATCAGCAAGTTGCATCCCATCTTCTACATTCACCCTTTTACATCTATTCCTCTGCTATGTGAGTAAAGCCCCCAGTGCTGGGAAAGATTGAGGGCAGGAGGAGAAGGGGCAGCAGAGAATGAGATGGCTGGATGGCATCACTGACTCAATGAACATGAGTCTGAGCGAACTCTGGGAGATGGTAAAGGACAGGGAAGCCTGGCACACAGCAGTCCACGGGGTAGCAAAGAGTCAGACTCAACTTAGCAACTGAACAACAACGACATAGGACTGCTTGTATCCTGGATGATTCGGGAAAAGTGTGTTTTGTCACAATCACTGATAACTTTTGGTGGCAACCTAGGTAATTCTCTTTTTTCAGTAATGGTGAATTAATAAGCGAAATAGTTGTTTTGTATCTCCTGGATAGGGATGCTGAAAACGGAATGAGAAACTGCTTTTGAAATATACATATATATAATGTTTGAAAGAAATCAAAGTTTTAAAAAATATACATTGAATCACACTGTGCCTTGCTATTTGCGTCTGATCAATGGACACTCACTCTGACAGCTTTGCCTTTGCAAGAGCTGAATGTATTAGGAGGCAACATCCATTCATGTTGTCTATGGCAAAGGAAACATGACCTCTGTGGCGGCGAGCTTTCATAATCCTTTCACTGTCTGTTCTCAAGCAATGCACACAGGTAGCAGGAAGGGCATTTTCCACAGCTCTAGGCGGTGTTATTCATATCCTAGTCTTTATGAAGGACTCTTCCTGGAATTTTGCCAATGTACAATCAGTGAAGCCATGGCAGCCAGCCTGCAGGGTGAAAAACATAAAAGCACGTATTATTAGAACACAGGGAATGGTTCCCTGGCCCCTTTGAATAAACCCCCCAGTGGGTCTGCAATCAATTCCCAAGAGAAGTACCGAAGTCTGGGTTGCTTTACAAGCAGCAAAGTATTGTCTCATTTATACTCCATTGTTAGAGATAAGTAAAAGGTATATAAGGGCTTCCCTTGTGGCTCAGCTGGTAAAGAATCTGCCTGCAATGCAGAAGACCTGGGTTTGATCCCTGGGGTTGGGAAGATCCCCTAGAGAAGGGAAAGGCTACCCACTCTGTTATTCTGGCCTGGAGAATTCCATGGGCTATATGGTCCATGGGGTTGCAAAGAGTCAGACACGACTGAGTGACTTTCACTTTCACTAAAAACTATATAGAGGCTATTTAATCGTTCTTCTGGCACTTGAAACTTACCAATGGCTCTATCAAAAGTGAAGATTTAGAAACTGAATAATAAAACCACTTGAGAAGATAACCACAAGTATCTTTTCATTCTCCTTTCTCTAACGTGTGTGCGAATATGAATTGGTATCACAGACACAGGAAGCTTAGGAAATGATTTTCCCACTGACTGAGAAAGGGCTTCCCAGGTGGCACAGTAGGAAAGAACCCTCCTGCTAAAGCAGGAGACATAAGAGACATGGATTCAATCCCTGGGTTGGGAAAATCTGGAGGAGGGCATGACGACCCACTCCAGTGTTCTTGCCTGGAGAATCCCATGCATAGAGGAGCTTGGAGGGCTACAGTCCACGGGGCCGCAAGGAGTCGGACACGATTGAAGTGACTTAGCACGCGCGCATGCGCCTTTCCATCTCCTGCTGGAAGGACTGCTGATAGCAAGGCCAGGTGCGTCCACTGACTTTTTCCCTTTCAGAGCTTCTGCAGGTAGAGTTCATTATGTCCACAGAAACAGAGGGTGAGTGATTCTTTTCCTCTGTGGGTGTTGCTGCTGCTGCTAAGTCGCTTCAGTCATGTCCGACTCTGTGCGACCCCATAGACGGCAGCCCACCAGGCTCCCCCGTCCCTGGGATTCTCCAGACAAGAACACTGGAGTGGGTTGCCATTTCCTTCTCCAATGCATGAAAGTGAAAAGTGAAGTCGCTCAGCCTGACAAATGCCATCTACAGGGGCGGATGATCTTTATCCCGTGATGTAGTAGTCTCATCGGTGTCCTCAAATCATAACTCCCTCCCAGAAGAATTCTATTTCTGCAACCTGAGTGCCCTGACAGAGCTGCTCTGAGCTGGGTATGGTTCAGATTTCTGAGATTAGCCGCTGCTAGAAGCATTGAAACAACTGAGGATTAATAATGAATTACATGGCTGTTACTGTGAACTAAAGAAACTAGTGGAAATGAACCTGGGGCCATTTTATTATCAATTAGGAGAACATTACCCCGCAGGCATCTGACTGTGGGTAGCAAAGAGGAAAAGACACACAGCCTTTGGCCAACCCATTCATCACCTTGGAGTTTTTTTTTAAATTTTATTTTTAAATAGTTAATACTTTCACATGATTCAAAACTGAAAATATAAAAATGTACATAATTAAAAACTTCTCACACTCTATCCTCTAAAGACCCACTTCCCCAGTTGTAGAAACAACCAATATTTTTTCGTGTGTGTGTGTGTGTGTGCTTTTTCTCTAGAGATATTTATGGTTTATGCAAACAAATACACAGATATGTTCCTTCCTCCCTCCATTTTTTAAAATAAAAATTATATCATCTACACTCTCATTGGATTTTTAAAAATTAAATAATTGGAGGGGAGGGATGCTTTTCAGAAGTTACAAAGGTAACACAGAGTTTCTCTATAGCATCTACCCAGTTTCTACTAGCATTAGCATCTTATGTTACTGTGGTTCATCTGTCAAGACTAAGAAATTAAAATCAGCACACTATTATTAATGAAGGGCTTCCTCAGTGGCTCAGCAGTAAAGAATTTACCTGCAATGCAGGAGACACAGGAGATGCGAAGGTTGGGAAGATCCCCTGAAGGAGGAAATGACAATCCACTCCAAAAAGTTCTTGCCAGGAAAGCCGCATGGACAGAGGAGACTGGCAGGCTACAGTCTGGGGTTTCACAGCTGTACACGACTGAGCACTCGTGCACACGGGCTATACAGTAAGTCCTTGCTGTTTATCTATTTTATGTATACATATATTTTACGTGTCTGCATGTATTTTATGTACAGCAGTGTGCAGTTTTTAATCCCAAGGTCTTAATTTATCCTCATGCCTGGTTTCCTCTTGGTAACCTTAAGTTTGTTTTCTATGTCTGTGAGTCTGTTTCTGTTTTATAAATAAGTTTATTTGTGTCATTTTTTAGATTTCACATATAGGTGATATGATATTTGACTTTCTGTTTGACTTATTTCACTTAGATGGCCCTTCTCCAGGTCTACTATCCATGTTGCTGCAAATGGCATTATTTCAATAATTTTATGGCTGAATAATAATCTATAACATATATATTACATCTTTTTTATTCATTCATTTGTTGATGGATGTTGAGATTGCTTCCACATCTTGGTTATTGTAAACTGTGTTGCTATGAACATTAGGGTGTACATATCTTTTTGACTTAGAGGTTTTGTCTTTTCTGGATTGCGTTTAAGAATGTATTTCCTCCCCCTCCATCCCTCTCTCTGTCTCTATTTCCCTACCTTTCTTCTAATTATATAGTAAACATGTGTGTGTGGTGTGTATGTCTGGTGATGTATGGTCATGTGATTTTTAACACATGTATTAGAAAATTACCACAATAATCTTCTTAAAGAATAGTACCACCTCCCTTAAAGTCTCCCTCCCAGGCTCTTCCCTGGTGGTCCTCTGGTTAAGACTCCAATGCAGTGGCTACAAAGTCGATCCCTGGTTGGGAAACTAGGATCTCAGGTGCTACACCAAAAACAAACAAAGAAACAAAAAAATACCTTCACTTCTCCCACTCTTTTCCTCTGTCAATGACCACTGCTCTGTTCTCCACAGTAGCTCACCATAGTTTTGCATTTTTGAAAATGTTATAAACACAGATTCATGTAGTTTGTAACTTTTTAAGATTGGTTTCTTTTATTCGAAATGATGCCCTGGAGTTGTTGCATGTGTAAGCATATTTCAGTTCCTTTTCATTGCTGAGCAGCATTCCCTACAGATGCACCGCTGTTTGCTTATTCATTCACTCACCTAAGCACATTTGGTTTGGTTTGGTTTAACTTACTCTATCTTGAAACGCTTAAGAATTTATCCTAAGCATAGATAAAGATTTCTACTGAAACATTGAAAGTGAAAGTTGGTCAGTTAAGTGAACTCTTTGTGACCCCATGGACTATATAGTCCATGGAATTCTCTAGACCAGATACTGGAGTGGGTAGCCTTTCCCATCTCCAGGGGATCTTCCCAATCCAGGGATCAAACCCAGGTCTCCCGCATTGCAGGTGGATTCTTTACCTGTTGAGCCACAAGGGAAGCCTAAGAATGCTGGAGTGGGTAGCCGATCCTTTCTCCAGCGGATCTTCCTGAGCCAGGAATCAAACAAGTGACTCCTGCACTGCAGGTGATTCTTTACCAACTGAGCTATCAGGCGAATTCTGAATTGTTCTTATTTTTAAATCTAAAACTAATATGTGATTGCAGGGGAAAAATAAAGAAAAAACCCAAATGATATAAAAGTGAAGAAAAAATGTGGAGGCTGTCTTCTGACCCCAAAGATATTAGCAAGGTCTTAACAGTTTTCTTTGCCTCCATCCAGACTTGTTTTATATCTTATATTCATTTTTAAAAACTAATTTAAATATATATCCCATATTTGTAAAAGTATATATGATATAAAATAGGAACTAAAGAGCCTCTTGATGAAAGTGAGAGGAGGGTGAAAAAGCAGACTTAAAACTCAACATTCGATAAATGAAGATTACGGCATCTGGTCCCATCACTTCATGGCAAATAGATGGGGAGACAATGGAAACAGTGACAGACTTTATTTTCTGGGACTCCAAAATCACTGCAGATGGTGACTGCAGCCATGAAATTAAAAGACACTAGCTCTTTGGAAGAAAAGCTAAGACAAACCTAGACAGCATATTAAAAAGCACAGACATTACTTTGCCAACAAAGGTCCATCTAGTCAAGGCTATGGTTTTTCCAGTAGTCATGTATGGATGCGGGAGCTGGACCATAAAGAAAGCTGAGCACCGAAGAATTGATGCTTTGGAACTGTGGTGTTGGAGAAGACTCTTGAGAGTCTCTTGGACTGCAAGGAGATCCAACCCGTCCATCCTAAAGGAGATCAGTTCTGGGTGTTCAGTGGAAGGACTGATGTTGAAGCTGAAACTCCAATACTTTGGCCACCTGATGTGAAGAACTGACTCATTGGAAAAGACCCTGATGCTGGGAAAGATTGAGGGCAGGAAGAGAAGGGGACGAGAGAGGATGAGATGGTTAGATGGCATCACTGACTCAATGGACATGAGTCTTAGCAAGCTCTGGGAGTTGGTGATGGACAGGGAAAAGTGGCATCCTGTAGTCCATGGGGTTGCAAAGAGTCGGACACAACTGAGTGACTGAACTGAACTGATAGAGTTTGGAGAATAATGATGAAATAATTGTGTTGGCCACTATGTAGTTTAAAAAAGAACAATCCAAGGACCTCTGAATTCTTTTGTACTTTCCCACTGTACATGCCCCTGCGGCCCCTACAGTCATGACCATCATTTTATCTTTGTGTTCATCATTTCCTATGTTCACTTTTATAGTTACAAAACATATTCCAAAGGGATACACTGCTAAATTTTGTCTGGTTTTGATCTTTAATAAATGGAATCATTCTGTACGTGGTCTTTTACACTTGTTATCTTTTTCACTAAATTTGAGCTTTTGAGATCCATTCACGTTGATATATAGATATGTAACTATTTTATTTCCAATGTCCAGTTCAGTTCAGTTCAGTCGCTCAGTCGTGTCCGACTCTTTGCAACCCCATGAATCGCAGCACGCCAGGCCTCCCTGTCCATTACCATCTCCCGGAGTTCACTCAAACTCATGTCCATCGAGTTGGTGATGCCATCCAGCCATCTCATCCTCTGTCATCCCCTTTTCCTCCTGCCCCCAATCCCTCCCAGCACCAGAGTCTTTTCCAATGAACAGATGATATTTAATTGCATGAAAATAGCTGTTTATATATCTGCTCAGTTGAAAAACCTTTATGTATTTTTAAAAAATTAAATATGTAATTTTTGTGTGATTCTAAACAATGCTGCCAACATTCTTATATATGGCTTAGAAGTGGAATTGCTATGTAGACAGGCATGTGTATCTTTCCTCTTATTGGGCAATGTGAATTGTATCTAAAGTAGTTGGTCAAAGTTCTATTCTGACCATTAGTGTGTAGAGTTTTTCTCACTCCACATCCTTGCTTGCGAGTACTTAATATTATAGATCCTTATTTTTACCAGTTTTGTGGGTATGGAATGGAATCTAATCTTGGCTTTACTTTGCATTTTCCTGACTACTAACTTTGAATTTTCCGGACTAATACTAACTGCTACTCAAATACTGAATTTGAACATTTTGACAACTCTTGGTTCTTCTTTTCTGAAATTCTTCTACAAGAAATTTCTACCATACCTTTTGTTCATTGAAATTGGATGTTTTATCTTTTAATTATTGTCTCAAAACAGTTATAAAATAAAATATATCAGTGCAGAGCCATGCACAAGAAAAAAAGAAATATTAAAGGGTAGGATTTTTTATGCATCTTGGATAAGACTAAACAAAGTGAAGCACATGTAAACTGGGCTTCCCTTGTAGCTCAGCTTGTAAAGAATCTGCCTGCAGTGTGGGAGACCTGGGTTCAGTCCCTGAGTTGGGAAGATCCCCTGAAGAAGGGAAAGGCTGCCCACTCCAGTATTCTGGCCTGGAGAATTCCATGGAATCCATGGGGTTGCAAAGAGTCAGACACGACTGAGTGACTTTCACTTTCACTATAAGCTAAACTGGTAAATTGTGATCATGAACATTTATAAAATACCTGTTTAACACAGTGTTATCAAGCCCTTCTTATCGTTGTTGTTGTTGTCGTTGTTCAGTTGCTAAGTCGTGTCTGACTCATTGTGATCCCATGGACTGTAGCACACCAGGCTGTCCTTTACTATCTCCCAGAGTTTGCTCAAATTCACATCCATCAAGTCGGTGATGCCATCTAACTGTTTCATCCTCTGCTGCCCCCTTCTCCTCCTGCCTTCAATCTTTCCTAGTATCAGAGTCTTTTCCAATGAGTCAGCTCTTCACATCAAGTGCATAAAGTATTGGAGCTTCAGCTTCAGCATCAGTCCTACCAATGAATATTCTTTTTAAAAAAAATTAATTTATTTTTTTACTTAAAATTTTTTTAGTATAAATTTATTTATTTTAATTGGAGGCTAATTACTTTACAATATTGTATTGGTTTTGCCATACATCAACATGAATCTGCCATGGGTATACATGTGTTCCCCATCCTGGACCACCACCCCCACCTCCCTCCCCATACCATCCCTCTGGGTCATCCCAGTGCACCAGCCCCGAGCATCCTGTATCCTGCATCGAACTTGGACTGATGATTTGTTTCATATATGGTATTATACATGTTTCAATGCCATTCTCCCAAATCATCCCACCCTCTCCCTCTCCCACAGAGTCCAAAAGACTGTTCTATACATCTGTGTCTCTTTTGCTGTCTCACATACAGGGTTATCGTTACCATCTTTCTAGATTCCATATATATGCCTTAGTATACTGTATTGGTGTTTTTCTTTCTGGCTTACTTCACTCTGTATAATCAGCTCCAGTTTCATCCATCTCATCAGAACTGATTCAAATGAATTCTTTTTAACGGCTGAGTAATACTCCATTGTGTATATGTACCACAGCTTTCTTATCCATTCATCTGCTGATGGACATCTAGGTTGCTTCCATGTCCTGGCTATTATAAACAGTGCTGAGATGAACATTGGGGTACACGTGTCTCTTTCAATTCTGGTTTCCTCAATGTGTATGCCCAGCAGTGGGATAGCTGGGTCATAAGGCAGTTCTAGTTCCAGTTTTTTAAGGACTCTCCACACTGTTCTCCATAGTGGCTGTACTAGTTTGCATTCCCACCAACAGTGTAAGAGGGTTCCCTTTTCTCCACACCCTCTCCAGCATTTATTGCTTGTAGACTTTTGGATCGCAGCCATTCTGACTGGTGTGAAGTGGTACCTCATTGTGGTTTTGATTTGCATTTCTCTAATAATGAGTGATGTTGAGCATCTTTTCATGTTTGTTAGCCATCCGTATGTCTTCTTTGGAGAAATGTCTGTTTAGTTCTTTGGCCCATTTTTTGATTGGGTCATTTATTTTTCTGGAATTGAGCTGCAGGAGTTGCTTGTATATTTTTGAGACTAGTTGTTTGTCAGTTGCTTCATTTACTGTTATTTTCTCCCATTCTGAACGCTGTCTTTTCACCTTGCTTAGAGTTTCCTTTGTTGTGCAGAAGCTTTCTGTAGAAGTTTATAACTTTGAATATAGAACTTTAAATACCCGTATTGTTATTGTTTTAGTCACAAAGTTGTGTCTGACTCTTGTGACTTTATGGACTGTAGCCCCCCAGGTTTCTCTATGCATGGAATTTCCCAGGCAAGAATACTTGAGTGGGTTTCCATTTCCTTCTCTAAGGGATATTCCTGACTCAGGGAATTAAATTAAAATTAAATTAAATTAAAGCTGCATCTCCTGCATTGGCTGGTGGATTCTTTACTACTGAGCCAGGAGGGAAACACTAAATAACTTATAGTGAAAGTCGCTCAGTCTTGTCCAACTCTTTGCGACGCCATGGACTCTACAGTCCATGGAATTCTCCAGGCCAGAATACTGGAGTGGATAGACTTTCCCTTCTTCAGGGGATCTTCCCAATCCAGGGATCTAACGCAGGTTTCCTGCATTGTAGGCAGATTCTTTACCAGCTGAGCCACAAGGGAAGCCCAGATAACCATATACTCAGAACCAAACACAAATTTCCCCTTCTAAGCAACAGAATAAAAATTCAATTGAATGAATAACTGTTTATCTATTTTGCCTATATGGTTTTTCTCTCTCTCTCTTTTTTTTAATGTATCTTGAAGTCTTTTCCTGTTATATAATAAGTACTTATCAAATAGTATTTATTTGACTTTGATTTAGTATTTAGTACATGTGATTGTTTCTATGTATTTTTCTTTCAATAAAGGATAATTAAATTATAAAAAAGGATAAAAAATTCTGAATGCTAATCCTTTTTTGGCTGTAAGTGTTGTACATCTCATCTCCCACTGTGTGGCTCACATTTTTATCTTTTCAAAGTATCTTTGATGAACTGAAGCTTATGGCTGGTGAATCCATTATCTTTCCCTCTAAGATGTGTGTTTTTTTGCAATGCATTTCATTGATAAAATTCTTTACAACCTCAGGATCATGAAGATATTGTTGTATATTTTTTTAAAAAAGTATTAAGCTAGATTTTCCATTTAAGTTCTTAATCTCTCTGGGATTGATGGAACACAATGTGATTAAGAGCAAGAATTTTGAAATCAGGCCTTCTGAGTTTTGAGTCACTGTACTTGTCACTTATGTGGTAGATTTCAGCATGTGCAAATTCCAACTTGAGCAAATATCATCCTGGACACGTTTTTCAACTTCTCTATGTCTTAATTTACCATCTGTAAAATAAGGATAATTTAAAAATAATCGAAATCTATCCTGAATATTCATTGGAAGGACTGATGCTGAAGCTGAAGCTCCAATACTTTGGCCACCTGATGCGAAGAGCCAACTCATTAGAAAAGACCCAGATACTGGGAAAGATTGAAGGCAGGAGGAGAAGGGGACAACAGAGGATGAGATGGTTTGATGGCATCACTGACTCAATGTTCATGAGTTTGAGCATGCTCTGGGAGATGGTGAAGTACAGGGAAGCCTGGTGTGCTGCAGTCTATGGGGTCACAGAGTCGGACAAGACTGAGCAATTGAACAACAATCATACTGTAGTTCCAGTTTAAAGTGAGTTAATATATATTAAATGCTAGAAATCTGACTTAAACTTAATTGTGTATGATATATAGTAGAAGCCCAATTTTATACCTTCACATAATTTAGTTCTCCAAGTATGATTTATTAAATAAGCTGTTTTCCCAGTGGTCTCCAATTCCACTGAGTCATATACCAGATTCTGTGTGTGTTTTGAAGCTATTTTCCATGACCCATTGTTATATTTCTGCACAAATTATGCATTTTTGCTGTGACTGTAAGTTTCATAAAAATATTATCGACAGAGAAATTTCACCTACTTTACTTTCTTTTGGGGGGATATCCTACAAATCTTGGTTCTTTGTTCTTTGATATAAATTTGAGACTTATTAAGATCCATGATAAAGAAAGATTGGCTTATCTATTGAAATTGCATTCAATTCAACTTGGGAGAAACAACGTATTTAGAGTACTGTGACTTAGCCTCTCTTGTCTTTTAAATGTCCTTTAATAAGATCTTATAATTTTCCACAAAAAGGTCTTGCACATCCTAAATTAGATTTGTTTTTAATTAATTACTTCACTCTATGCTGCTTTGATAAATGCTACTTTACTTAAAATTGAATTTTCTAATTATTTTTTGTTATTGACCAAAATGCAGTTGTGATTTTATTTTTATATATTAAGCAATCTGTCTAAACTGTTGTGAATTTTAGTAACTTGTACTTGCTTTTTTAGTGAATATTTAGCTATGTAAGTAATCATATATCTTTTTCAAATATTGAAAGTTTTGCTTCTTACTTTCAATCTCTGTATGTTTTATTTCTTTATGTCTTATCCAATTATTAAGGACCTTCAATTTTTTGTGGAATAAGAGGGATAATAGTAGTCATTTTAGTTCTGACTTTAAAAGGAGTGCTTTTAGTATTTCATCATTGGCTCAGCTATGTGCTGTACATTTGCTATGGATCCCCTCCCATTCTTAGTCTGTTAAGAGATTTGTCATAAGTAGTTGTCAAACTTTAGCCAATGTTTCTTCTCTCCCTATTAATATTAAATTTGTATCTTTTCAATTTTTCTGAAATATTTCATGTAATATTCAAAGTATTTGTCTCAAATTTTTAACAGAACTTTATAATGTTATTTGGACTAGATTTGTTGGAGAATCTGTGTCTGATGATTTGACTTATTTAAAGACTATAATATCATTCTGCTTTTAGATATTTCTTCTTTAGAAATTAAATGATTTTGATAAATCATAGTTTTCAAGGATTTGAGCTTTTATGTAAGTTGTCAAGTTTATTGATGTAGAATTTTTAAAAAATGATCTATCAATAATTTGTACTATATTCATAAATTGTATTCAAATTAAAATTTTCCTATCGTGACTGTTCTTTTTTAACTAACTCTTAGAGGAGTCTTATATTTAATTATTCTCAAGGAAATAACTTTAACATTGTTAGTCTGCTATAGTATAGTGATATTTTGTGTTTATTAATTTCTCTCATCGTTTTTCCCTTTTTCTACTTTTCTATGTTTGTTTTGTTTCTCTTTTTTATGATGTGTTAATTTGTTTTCTCTGAGCTATTAATTATCAGGTCTTGTTTTAACACAGTCTCCTCAAGATATGCATTTCCTTTAAATATTACATTAGCTCTGTATCATAAGTTTTTAATACCTTTTGTACAACTAATGACCAAGCAGCATGTATGTCAAGCTGCATTTGGGAAAAATCACGGGGCAGGATAGAATCAGGAACGCAGGGCTATCACATCCCTGTCCCCTCCTGGGGCTGCTCAGAGCAGTCTGGAAGGCTCAGATGTCACAGTCTGGGAGGAGGACTCCAAGCCTTGGGTGTACAAATTAAGAAAGCACTGGCTCTTGCCCCATTGGGATTACGAGCTGGAACTCAATTGCAATATGATCTGGCAGGATCCATTTTCCAGTTCTCTCTTGCCTATTCCATGCTCATGGCTGGGTGAGCACCAGCTCCTCTTTGGGCATAGTTGGGGATGGGGACCTGAACCCTGGTTGACCTAAAGTTCTGAACCTGAGTGGGTTTTCTAGAGCTTTATATGAGACCAACCTTTGTTCGAGGATGCCAGCCTGCAGGGGATCAATAATCCTGATTAATTTTTCTGATTAACCCTTTCTGCTCAGTATTGATTTTGGCATCATTCAGTTCTAAGTATTTTTCTAATTTCCTTTTGTGATTTCTTACTTTAGTTATTTGTAAGTATGTTTTATAACATTTAAAACATATGCAATCTTCTCTACTTTATGGTATGGCAATTTCCCTATAATTCCCCAATTTCCCAATTAGGTACAGACAATTTAGAAAAAAAGTAGAATGAATTCCCACATAACCTACTCCTAGATTCAATAATTGTATACAAGCTGTCACAACTGTTGTTTTCTCTTCCTCTTTCTATTTCCATTTACCACAAAGTTGCTAAACCTTATAAATTATGTTGAAGATATTAATATCATAGCACCTCTTCCCTAAATATTTAAGCATATATCTCCTGGAAATGACATTGTTTAAACACTTTAAAACAATGTTTTTAACACACTTAATTCAAGTAAAATTATTGCAATAATAAACAATATAAGGAGGGATTTAGTCTTTATTGAAATGTTCCAGTGTCCCCCAAATACATTTTATAATCGAGGTCTTTGAATCAGTATCCTGTCAAAGTTCACATATTACATTTGCTTTTAATATTTCTTTAACTTCTTTTATTCTGGAACATTCCCTGTACATTTGCTTTCACAACATTGATTTTTTATTGGGTCTAAACCTTTCATCATATAAAACAACTCTCAGTCTGGTTCTCATTATTTCATCCTTCCGTCATTTTATTTAGCCTTCAACCTCTGTATTTTCCATAAATGAAAGTGAGGTCTGGAGGCTTGATTTGCCTTGGAATGAACATATTTTGGCAAGAGACTTCTTTGGTGATGCTGTATCTTCTTGGGCGAGGTCCTGATGTGAAATTTCTCACCTTTGTAAACCTCAGTTTAGTTTATTTTGGTAAAATGTGGTGACTGACAAGGTTCCTCATTGTAAAGTCATTTTATTTCCCTCTTTCCAATTAATAAGCAATCTGTGGGATGATTTATGTCACCATCTGACTATAATGTTCTCCAACAACTTTTCGCAGAATGGTTTTATTATTCACTGATGTTCCATGCCCAATCCATTATTACATTGGTGGTTCAAGCAGAATGAGTTTTCAAGTCTAGCATTTATTCTCCCTTTATTTCCTGGCTTTCTCTATAAAGAAGAGCTCTTGGTTCCCCTTCCTCTCTCTCTCTCTCCCTCTCTCCATTTTTGAGACTCATGCTGGACTACCATGTCACAACGTGCACCCACCCAGAACTTGGCCTCAGCACTGGCAGCTGGGAGCAGAAGGAGAAATGCTGATGCCTGGAAGGTAGCTGCAACAGAGAGCTGGAATAAGAGGGATCTCCAGGATGGAGGAGACTTTATCACTGAGTCAGGAAGGCAGTAGGAAAAGAGCGGGTCTCTACTTGGATACCAGAGAGTCTTGCTATTCTTATTAAATTTTAGCAGATTTTCTTGAATATTTATTTTATTTGCTATATGCCTCGGGAGATTTTCAAGAGCTCTGATTCTTTTAAAATAATTTTCACCAGTTTTACTGGAGAGTGGAATCCTCATAGTCATGCTGTACACTGCAGTCCTGTCATATAGTTCTAATTTTACTTCATTGAGGTTTGAGAATATGCTTTGGATTATTTAAATCTTTTCCAATTTATTGAGACTTGTTTTATGTCCTAACATAGGGGCTCTCCTGGAGAATGTCCAAGTGCACTTAAGAAGAATGCTTGTTCTGTTTTTGTTGGGTATAGTGTTTTTTTTAATAGATGTCTGTTATGTCTATTTGGTTTACAGTGTTTTTCAACTCTCCCAGTTCCTTGTTAGTTTTCTGTTTAGTTGTTCTATCCATTATAGAAAGTGGGGCATTTTAGTATCCCACTATTATTTTTTAATTTTCTATTTCTTTTTTTCAATTCTTTCAATGTTAATGTATTTTGAAGCCCTTTTAAAATGTATACACCGATGTATTATTGTTATATCTTCCTGATTCACTGGCTAGTTTTTCACTATAAAGTATTCTTATTTCTCTCCAATTATCTTTTAAAAATTTTAAAGTCTTTTTTGTTTGGTATTCCTATTGTTCTATTCTTTTTTCTTCCTTGTCTTTTTGGTATTGTTATAAATATTATGTCTACATATAAAATAAATCCATCAATACATTACATTTTCATTCTATATAACTTTATGTATTTCAAAGAAACTGAAGGAAGGAAAGGTAGCAAGGATACGTTTATAGTTTTGTTATATTAAGTGAACTTGAGTTACCCCACAGTATCATTTTATTACTCCAGAACAAATTTTTCCCATCTGTTTCCTTTGTACTTTTGTATAAAATATTATATTTATATATGTTAGAGATCCAACAATATGATTGTTGCTTAAAGCAATTGCTTTTTAAATCAAATAAGACAAAAAGGAGAGTAAATATGCAATTATAGTGCATTTTTACAATTATTTGCCCAGTGACTTTAACTGATGCACTTTCTTTTTTCATGTGGATTCAGATTTTCCTCTGCTGTTACTTGCTTTTAGCCTGAAGAAATTCCTTTAGCATTTCTTGTAAGATTTATCTAATGTCAATGCATTTTCTCAGTTTTTAATTTATCTCAGAATATTTTTATTTGGCCTTAATTTTTAAAACATTATTTACTGGATATAATTTTTGATGGACCGTTTTCCATTTCCTGAATCGCTTCAGATATGTTATCCCATTGTGTTCTGGCCTCCATTTTTCTTGAAATGTCAGTTGTTGATTTCACTGGACTTTTCTTGTATGTGAATCTATTTTCTCTTGCTGTTTTCAAGATTTTCTCTCTGTCTTTGACTTTCAACAACTTTTCCTTGATGTGTATGGGTGTGAATTTCTTTGCATTTATTCTCCTTGGAGTTCATTGAACATTTTGGTTTTGAAAGTTAATATTTTTCATTGGATTTGGACATTTTTAGTTATAATTTCTTTAAGTATTTTTCCTGCTCTTTTGCCTCTCTTCTCCATCTGTGACTCCCTTTATGTAGCTGTTATTGTTTTTAATGGTGCTCCATACTTCTCTGATTTTTTGTTAATATATTATTTTAATTTTCTTTCCACTTATCAGATGGCATAAACTCTATGAATTTACAAGTTTGCTGGTTTTTTCTTCATCACCTCAAGTAATATATTTATCACATCCATTTGCTACCTGAGCCTTTATTGATGTAGTCATTATAATGAATGAATCATTTCACCGACACTCAGAAATAACCTATAAATGGAACTAAGATTGTAATAATGAATAAATGAATGTGTAGAAAATTATTGAAAGCATCTGTTGCCTCAGCAAATTTAGGAAGTGATCAGCCATGTCTGGAGAAATTGGTAAGCACTTCACCACGATCATGGGCTTCCCTGGTGGCTCAGCTGGTAAAGAATCCACCTGCAATGTGGGAGCCCTGGGTTGGGAAGATCCCCTGGAGAAGGGAAAGGCTACCCACTCCAATATTCTGGCCTAGAGAATTCCGCAGAATGTACAGTCCTTGGGGTCACAAAGAGTCAGCCACAACTGAGTAACTTTCACTTTCACTTTTCATCATGATCATGAGGCTATTACACAGAAAATCAAATTATTAGAACCTGGTTATGATTCTTAGAATTAATATATATATAGTTACTTTTTAAGTAAAATTATATATATATACACATATGTATATATTGTACATATAATATTTTTTTGAGGAAAATCTAGTATATAAGACACTGATAGTTATTTTTATCACTTTCTCCATATATAGCTTAATTTGCCTTTTTTTTTTTGTAAATGGAAGAGACACAAGAGCAGTATTTATATTTTCAAAAGTACTAAGTGAGAAGTGGGATTGTATGAAATAGCACCTGTCTTTCAGAAACAAGACCTCCCTTTCTAAACCAACATAAGGAATATCTGTTCCCCCACCCCCACTGCCCAGAACTCAATCCTTCAATTCTATTTAGCTATATTTGCTTATTTCAAATTGGATAATTGAGACTTATGGAACTAACACAATAGAACCTGAGATTTGGCAAGAAATGGAACATTAGGTCCACGAATATTTTCTAAAGGACAAAGATATCTATCGATATTCATATTGATAAAACGTTGGTTCAGAAAAGCTTAGCAAATCATTTGGGGCACTAATCTCTGGAAGATTCTGTGATCAGTATTTTGCTTTTATTGTCCCAAGTAATCCTCTCAATAACATTGTGAAATACATATTACTGTTTCCACTTAACAAAATTTTTATATATATATATATATATATATATATATATATATATATATATATATATATAAACTTCAAGTAGGTTCAATAAACAATCTTAAGACATCCTTTGTTTTTCTCACTCATCCTATCCAGCCCATCAATTTTCACTCTGTCCCTACCTCCAAATGTATTCTTTGCCCACATGCCGCTGGTAACTCTCCATATATTGGCTAGAATAGGCCATTTTAAAACATATATTTGAACATGTGACCTATCTGGCTTAAACTCTTTATGTGGCTTACCTTTGCTCTCAGAACAAAACCGTGGTTTATCAGAGCCCATGGATGGGTCTCTGGTCTGGTCTGGTAACTACCTCTTCTGTGATCTCATCTCCTTCCAGTCCTTAGCTCACTCCTTACAGCTACATGGGTACTCTACCTAACTTTCAAACATGCTATGCTTGTCCCCACCTCTTTCCACTGTTTGCTTTTATCTTTGCTAGAATGCATTGCCCAGATGGTCCCCTGAGCTGTTCCTTCTCATTATTCAGACATCGGGTCAAATACACTTGATCTAGAGGGCAATGATTTGCCCTGTCCTAGCTAACTAGTCATCTCCAACACACAGAAAATTTATAACATTTCAATTGACTAGATGGATGGATAGATGAATCGGTAGTTGAATGACGGAGTTATAAGCAGAGAGGCTGGAAACCACACTCAAGTATTTCTGAATCCTAAGATTATTTTATTTCTATTGCACTACTTTCATCTGTGTGGTGTTTTAAAAGTCTAGCTTATTGAATTATAGTTTACATACAGAAAAATTTATCTCTTTACAGTGTAGAGATCAGTGAATTATCTTTTTATTTTTTGATCAATGAGTTTTGATGAAAGTGTACAGTGTACAAATGTGCTCACAACCACAATAAATATACAGAACCATTTCATCACTCTAGAAATTTCCCCATGTGTTTGCTATCATTTTAATCCTCCTCTATCCAAGCTCTTAGAGAAGGGAAAGGCTACCCACTCCAGTATTCTGGCCTGGAGAAGTCCATGGGGTCAAAAAGAGTCAGACACTACTGAGCGACTTTCACTTCACTTTCACGTATCCAGGCCTTTTTAATTGCTGCTCTGACTCTGCTGCCCATAGCCATACCCTCTTTGCCTTTGGCTGTTGAGTACTGTCATTTGGGCCCTGCTACTCCAGAACCTACTATTCTTATTGCATTTAAGTTTCCAACTAAGTGAGTGAAATTCTCATTCTAAGGGCATGTAAAAAGTGCAAAGTGTTAGTTACTCAGTCAAGTCTGACTCTTTGTGACCCCATGAACGGTAGCCTGCTAGGCTCCTTTGTCCATGGAATTCTCCAGGCAGGAATACTGGAGTGAGTAGTCATTCCCTTCTCCAGGAGATCTTCCCAACCCAGGGACTGAACCTGGTTCTCCTGCATTGCAACCAGATTCTTTACCATCTGAGCCACCAGGGAAGACTCAAGGACATATAAAACACACACTTAAAATAAGAGAAGGCATAAAATTTGAGGAAACAGAAATAACAAAGGGAAAATAGTTACAAATGGGATAGATATCAATCCAAATTTATCAATAATGATTTAAAATTTGAATCATCTAAATTCACCAATTTAAAGATATGTGCTTCCAGAGTGGGTAAGAAAACAAGATACAGCTACTTGTCATCTCCAGGAAGAAACCCACTCTAAGTATAAAGACACTAATACATTAAAAACAAAGGAATGCAGCAAGATATACCATGCTGAAGACATACCATGATAACATCAATCAAAAGAAAACCAGAGCATGTGTTTCCATTTCAGACAAAGCAAACTTCAGAATAAGGAAAGTTATCAGGGATATAGAGAAGTATTACACAATGATATGGGGGCTAAGTCTTCAAAAAGGCATAACATTCCTAAACATGTATGTGCCTAATAACAGAACATTGAAATACGCGAGGTGAAAAATGATAGAAGCTCAGGAAGAAATACACAAGTTCGCTATTATGGCTGTAGACTTCAGTACCCCTTTTTTCAATAGTTGATAGATCAAAAAAGCACAAAATCAGCAAGCTGACCTTAACAGCACTATCAGTCAACTTCATCTAATTGACACTTAAAGAATATGCCAAGTAACAATAGCAGAATAAACATTCTTGTCAAGCTCACACGGACCATTCACTAAATAGACAACTTTCTAGGCCATAAACCACATTAATTTTTTAAAGCAGAAATTATACAAAGTATGTTATCAGATGTGTTAATTAAACTACAAATTAACACTACCAAGTTAAACTGGAAATCAATAACAGAAATCATTATTTATCATCAGAGAACTGTGAATTAAAACAACAGTGAGCTACCACTCACTGGCTAAAATCCAAACAAAGGAAAATACCAAATGCTGCAGACGATACCAACCAAGAGGTCTGATACCACCATGAGTCCTGGATTTGAACAATTAAGTAAATGGGTGATGGATGGAGAATGCTAGGCTTCTCACTGTTCAAATGGGAATTTACAGAAAGCCAAGGGGGGCATGCTAGAATGAATTATGTCATAATGGACATGAATGTGAATTGAAATTGGACACATCAGTATGAACGCATGTTTAGCTTAATACAAACACAGGTGGTCACATATAGAAATATTTATATATATGCACAAATTATGATACACCTAGTGCCCAGGTCTTTGTTTCTAAAAACGTTCTCCAAAAAAAGAAACCAGTGTTTATTATAGAAGGAGATGATTCTAGTCTCTGGGGTAGGAAATACACAAGACAATTCTAGAACATGTTGTAATGCCAAATAGTAAGAAAATTCTCAAAAAGAAAACAAAATCACAATATAAGGATTATTTGAAAACACATGTAAGTCTACTGACAGAGCTTTCCATGGCACTGCTGCTTCTGCTGCTGCTAAGTCGCTTCAGTCGTGTCCGACTCTGTGCAACCCCATAGACGGCAGCCCACCAGGCTCCCCCGTCCCTGGGTTCTCCAGGCAAGAACACTGGAGTGGGTTGCCATTTCCGTCTCCAGTGCATGAAAGTGAAAAGTGAAAGCGAAGTTGCTCAGTCGTGTCTGACTCTCAGTGACCCCATGGACTTCAGCCCACCAGGCTCCTCTGTCCATGGGATTTTCCAGGCAAGAGTTCTGGAGTGGGGTGCCATTGCCTTGTCTGTGGCACAGTTGGGATTATTTGAGCAACAAAGTAAGTATTTGTGTGTGTAAAGTCATTCAGTCTTGTCTAACTCTCTGCAACACCATGGATTGTAGCCCACCAGGCTCCTCTGTCCATGGGATTTCCCGAGCAAGAATTCTGGAGTGGGTTGCCATTTCCTTCTCCAGGAGATCTTCTCAACCTAGGGATAGAACCCGTGTCTCTTAAGTCTCCTGTGTTGGCAGGCGGGTACTTAACCACTGCAGCACCTAAATACCCATGACTTCATACTGATATAAATAAATGATTGCATAATAAATGATTAATAATATATAAACATACTATCAATATAGGATTAAAAATAATTTATATAGATATTCCATCCTCAAGGAGGAGGAGCATGAATCCCACTCAAAAATAGATTGCACATGGTTATTTGTTTCCAAAGTGTACCATGTGGAAAGAGGGCTACAGAGTAACTTTACAGTGGAGAAACCTGATGAATACCACTTCAGCAGGGTGATTAAGGTCAAATCAACAGTAATACATCAAACTGGTAGTAAGTACCCTTGATAAGATATGATGTACATGGTATGTTGGCTTTCCTTCACAAAACCCATGAACTCACTCTAATTAGAAGAGAAACATCAGACAAATCCCAGTTGCAATCTGGAGACAGTCTACAAACTGCTTTATCATTACTTTTCAATACTGTCAAGGTCTTCAAGAAAGCAAAAGAGGCTCTGAGAAACGATCACATCCAGAAAGGTTCTAAAGAGACGCAATGATTCAAAACTATCATCGGCTATCTCATATTTTGGCCAGCTCTTCAGAAAATGGTATTTATGTTCACTGACAGTAGGAAAAGGAAAGGACATTAAAGATTTCAGGGAACTAATCTGGAAATGCAAGAGACGCGGATTCAATCCCTGGATCAGGAAAATCCCCTGGAGGAGAAAATGGCATCTGGCAACAGATACGCAAAATTCACCTGCATTTATGTTACATATAGCATGAAATACAAATTCATGTATATATGATCTCTCATGGCATTTAAACACTCCCACGTTTCCATTCTAACTTAGCCCTAATCGTGATCGTCCAATATCTAAGAGCATGGTGGAAGACAGATGGAAGTTTTTCTGCTTGTTTGTTTTCTATTTTTAAATAAACTTCATGTTTAGAACAGTTCTAGATTTATAGAAAAGAGAGTGCCGAGAGTTCCCATGTACCCTATACCCAGTTTCCCTGATTATTAACATCTTAAATTACCATGCATATTTGTGACAAATTAATGAACAAATATTGATATATTAACTAAAGTTCATAATTTATTCAGATTTCCTTAGTTTTTACCTAATGTCTCTTTATATTTTATATTGTCATGGAAACGGAGGGAAATAACATTTTATCCTCTTCAACATCCCAGAACACTTTCACTTTTCTCACAATAAATATTTATCTAATCCCAAACCCTGTGATATTGATGAGCTCCATGGAAATGAAGGAAAAGTAGAAAACATCTTGCTAATAAATGCATGACTTAACCTCATGTACCTTTGTTTTTAATTTTCTTTTTTTTTTCTCTTCCTTTTCTGTCAGTGTTGCCTTTATCAAATTTTCCAGAAACTGTGATTGGAGAACTAAATGTGTTTGATTACATTTGTATTTTTACTTTGGCCTTTACATTGATTTGATTGTTTGAAAAGACTGAATGTGTAGGGAGAGAGTCAGTCAGTTCAGTCACTCAGTCATGTCCAACTCTTTGCAACCCCATGAACTGCAGTACGCCAGGCCTCCCGGTCCATCGCCAGCTCCCAGAGTCCACCCAAACTCATGTCCATTGAATCAGAGATACCATCCAACCATCTCATCCTCTGTCGTCCCCTTCTCCTCCCACCTTCAATCTTTCCCAGCATCAGGGTCTTTTCAAATGAGTCAGTTCTTCACATCAGGCGGCCAAAGTATTAGAGTTTCATCAGTCAGTCCAATGAACACTCAGGACTGATCTCCTTTAGGATGGACTGGTTGGACTGCCTTGCAGTCCAAAGGACTCTCAAGAGTCTTCTGCAACACCACAGTTCAAAAGCATCAGTTCTTTCGCTCTCAGCTTACTTTATAGTCCAACTCTCACATCCATATATGACTACTGGAAAAACCATAGCCTTCACTAGACAGACCTTTATTGACAAAGTAATGTCTCTGCTTTTTAATATGCTGTCTAGTTGGTCATAATTTTCCTTCCAAGGAGTAAGAGTCTTTTAATTTCACAGCTGTGGTCACCATCTGGAATTATTTTGGACCCCCCAAAAATAAAATCTGCCAAGGTTTCCCCATCCATTTGCCATGGAGTGATGGGACTGGATGCCATGATTTTAGTTTTCTGAATGCTGAGCTTTAAGCCAACTTTTTCACTCTCCTCTTTCACTTTCATCAAGAGGCTCTTTAGCTCCTCTTCACTTTCTGCCATAAGGGTGGTGTCATCTGCATATCTGAGGTTATTGATATTTCTCCCTGCAATCTTGATTCCAGCTTGTGCTTCATCCAGTCCAGCATTTCTCATGATGTACTCCGCATATAAGTTAAATAAGCAGGGTGACAATATACAGCCTGGAGGTACTCCTTTTCCTATTTGGAACCAGTCTGTTGTTCCATGTCCAGTTCTAACTGTTGCTTCCTGACCTGCATACAGGTTTCTCAAGAGGCAGGTCAGGTGGTCTGGTACTTCCATCTCTTTCAGAATTTTCCACAGTTTATTGTGATCCACACAGTCAAAGGCTTTGGCATAGTCAATAAAGCAGAAGTAGATGTTTTTCTGGAACTCTCTTGCTTTTTCCATGATCCAGTGGATGCTGGCAATTTGATCTCTGGTTCCTCTGCCTTTTCTAAAACCAGCTTGAATATCTGGAATTTCACAGTTCATGTATTGTTGAAGCCTGGCTTGGAGAATTTTGAGCATTTCTTTACTAGTGTGTGGGATGAGTGCAATTGTGCAGTAGTTTGAGCATTCTTTGGCATTGCCTTTCTTTGGGATTGGAATGAAAACTGACCTTTTCCAGTCCTGTGGCCACTGCTGAGTTTTTCAAATTTGCTGGAATATTGAGTGCAGCACTTTCACAGTATTATCTTTTAGGATTTGAAATAGCTCAACTGGAATTCCATCACCTTCACTAACTTTGTTGGTAGTGATGCCTCGTAAGGCCCAGTTGACTTCACACTCCAGGATGTCTGGCTCTAGGTGACTGATCACACCATTGTGATTATCTTGGTCATGAAGATCTTTTTTGTACAGTTCTTCTGTGTTTTCTTGCCATCTCTTCTTAATATCTTCTGCTTCGTTAGGTCCATACCATTTCTGTCCTTTTTTAAGCCCATCTTTGCAAGAAATGTTTGTTCCCTTGGTATCTCTAATTTTCTTGAAAAGATCTCTAGTCTTTCCCATTCTGTTGTTTTCCTCTATTTCTTTGCACTGATCATTGAGGAAGGCTTTCTTATCTCTCTCTTCCTATTCTTTGGAACTATGCATTCAAATGGGTATATCTTTCCTTTTCTCCTTTGCTTTTCGCTTGCTTCTCTTCTTTTCACAGCTATTTGAAAAGCCTCTTCAGACAGCCATTTTGCTTTTTTGCATTTCTTTTTCTTGGGGGTGGTCTTGATCCTTGTCTTCTGTACAGTGTCACAAACCCCCATCTATAGTTCATCAGGCACTCTGTCTATCAGATCTAGTCCCTTAAATCTGTTTCTTACTTCTACTGTATAATCATAAGGGGTTTGATTTAGGACATACCTGAATGGTTTAATGGTTTTCCCCCACTATCTTCAATTTGAGTCTGAATTTGTCAATAAGGAGTTCATGATCTGAGCCACAGTCAGCTCCTGGTCGTTTTTTTTTTTTTTTTTTTTTTTTTTTTTTTTGCTGACTGTATAGAGCTTCTCCATCTTTGGCTGCAAAGAATATAATCAATCTGATTTTGATGTTGACCATATTCAAAAGCAGAGACATTACTTTGCCGGCTAAGGTCCGTCTAGTCAAGGCTACGGTTTTCCCTGTGGTCATGTATGGATGTGGGAGTTGGACTGTGAAGAAGGCTGAGTGCCGAAGAATTGATGCTTTTGAACTGTGGTGTTGGAGAAGACTCTTGAAAGTCCCTTGGACTGCAAGGAGATCCAACCAATCCTTTCTGAAGGAGACCAGCCCTGGGATTTCTTTGGAAGGAATGATGCTAAAGCTGAAACTCCAATACTTTGGCCACCTCATGCAAAGAGTTGACTCATTGGAAAAGACTCTGATGCTGGGAGGGATTGGGGGCAGGAGGAGAAGGGGACGACGGAGGATGAGATGGCTGGATGGCATCACTGACTCAATGGACGTGAATCTGAGTGAACTCCAGGAGTTGGCGGTGGACAGGGAGGCCTGGCATGCTGCGATTTAAGGGGTCGCAAAGAGTCGGACATGACTGAGCGACTGAACTGAACTGAACTGATCTGGTGATGTCCATGTATAGAGTCTTCTCTTGTGTTGTTGGAAGAGGGTGTTTGCTATGACCAATGAGTTCTCTTGGCAAAACTCTATTAGCCTTTGCCCTGCTTCATTCTGTACCCCAAGGCCAAATTTGCCTGCTACTCCTGGTGTTTCTTGACTTCCTACTTTTGCAGTCCAGTTCCCTTTAATGAAAAGAGATCTTCTTTGGATGTTAGTTCTAAAAGGTCTTGTAGATCTTCATAGAACTGTTCAAATTCCTACCCATGTTGCTAAGGTAACCATGATACAAGTCCTTGCATCTTGCCTGGTCTGGGTTTCCTCATTTGCAGGGCCAAATGATCGCTGAGCATCCTTCTCCTTTATAGTTCCTTGATGGTAGAATGTGGGCTCTTTTCTGCAATCCAGTAGAGTTTTCAAACTGGCAAGAGTTTGCGAATAAGGCTACACTTTGGAATTTGGGCTTCTCAATTCAAAGAAGGGACTCTCCCTTGGTCTGGGTGGGGCGAGAGACCTGGAATTTTCTCTAGAGAGAGATGATGTTTTCTCATCAGGCTTAGCCTGCCGGGTGGCATGTCTCGCCCACCAAGAAGGAGAAAATAGCACTGATGATAATTTGTTGGTTGGAATAACTTCTCGCAAGAAATGAAAGAGAATTAAAGAGGCAGAACGAGTGACTAACCTTTGCCTTGCCTTAGCAGAAAAGCTGGTGAAATTTAGAAATATATTCATGTCTTTATTCACCCAGGCTCTCTACCTGAACCAACAACTATTCGTGAAACTTTCCACATTAAACTTTCAGTTCCAGTAAAGTTCATAGCAGCTTCTAAAACTGCACTTGGAGGTGACAACATAGCATTCCTTTGGGTCTGATGCATAGAGGCTTAAATGTGAGGGCTGAAAAAGGTTTCAGAGGTTCCCCCGTGTTTCTACCATGTGCCCAGCACTCAGCGTACATTAACAGTCCCGGCTGGATGCTTTATATGTATTATTTCTAATATTTCTAATACTCTTATAGAATAGGTGGTTTATAAAAGAGGAAATGGAGGCCCAAATCAGGGTAAATAACTTACCCAAGTTCACTTGCTGGCTTGAGTTTTTAACCCATATCTGTCTGAAAATCAAAGTGTTAGTCACTCAGTCCTGTCTCTTTGTGACCCCATGGACTGTAGCCCACCAGGCTCCTCTGTCCATGGAATTCTCCAGGCAGGAATACTGGAGGGAACAGCCATTCCTTTCTCCAGGGGATCTTTCCCACACAGCGATCGAACCCAGTTCTTCTGCAATGCGGCCAGATTTTATACCATCTGAGCCACCAGGGAAGCCCACGTCTGTGTAACTCCACCCTCTAAGTTGTGTTCACATGAGTTAACTCCAAGGAATATAAAATTATTCCCTTCTATATAATTGTTTGATTGTGTGAATCACATAGAATTTTATTTCTGCATTCCCATAATTTTCTACAAGTCTGTGAGTGTTTGAAGCACAGGGACAGTGTTTTACTGGCCTCTGAATCCTCAGTATCTGGCAAGTGGTAAGTGCCCAGAAGGTTCTGTTCAGCTCAAGTCACACAATTAACTAGCCACAGAGCCAGAACTATATCCAGACCTCTTGACTCTGGGTCCAGAACTATTTCACCACCACATTATTACTTTTAGATTTTTAAATCACATCCAATTTCCAGATTACTCTCCCCATAAAACCTCTTAGGTCCCTCATGCCAAACCCTGCACATTTTTTCTTGGAAAAGAGAGAAGGTTCTCATTATGACAACAAAGTCTTTAAATTTACTGAAGACTTCCTGGGTGCTGAGGGTGCAGTTTCCCTATGGGCTACAGCCTTCCATGTGAATTTATTCATTTCGTTCTGACAACTCTCTGAGATGCAGGCCATGATTAACTTCATTTTACCAATGAGGAAGCTGAGAAATAAACATACTAATTGGCCAGGTTCTCAGAGCTGGGGAGAAAGTGTAGCTCTAGACAGGCATGATCTGCAAGATGAAGCTCCCTGCCCAGGGTGGGAGCGGAAAAGAAGGAATGTGGCCACAGTAGAAATCGAAGGTTTTAACCTCTTTTTTTTGTATGATATACCAAGTGGGGTGTGTGTGTGTGTGTGTGTGTGTGTGTGTAATAACTGCTATATGTTGATCCTGAAGATACATGGGTAACACCAGGTTCTGAGGACCATTTAATTGAACTCACCTACTCCCTTTAATTCCTGTAAATTTCCACCCAGAGCTATTGAAACAGGGTTTTGAGCCCTTCCCACGTTGAATCTGTGCATATTCTGGTTTCTTATAAGGTCACATGGAGGACAAGATTTAGCACATTCCAGGGAGATTATCCTCAAACTGCAAAAACCTGAAAAAACGTTGATAAAGGCTTAACTGCATTATTCTGAAGACTGTGTTGTTGTGGGATAATCATATACAGCAAACCTCACTAAGTTCTGAGGTTTGTATTGTTTTCTATGTCCTCCTTTCCCCCAGAGATTCTGAATCCTTCCTGGAGATTAAAATGTAATGATACAATGAATTGAAACAGAAAAGCATTAAAAACCATGCTTCAAAGCATTATAGGATATAGACAACATTATGCGCAAGCATGGAAGGGGATTCGAATACAGCAAACAACTCTGTCGCACACATATCTTTACATTTGTATACATTTTAAAATAATAAGATTGGGACGTTCAGCTTTGCAAGCCCCTAGCCAGAGGGAGTGAGGGGAACAGCCACTGAGAGGGGGCATGGGCTGGCCTTAAGGTCGTGACTATGATGGAGAGGTGGATGGATAAAAAGGAGGTGAGTATCAACTTTATCGAGTGCAGAATTATCATAAATTGTTAAAGCTGCAGCTGAAAGACACATTTTCATCACTAGGGACATTTAGTAGTTCATTCATTCTACAAATACTGAGGATCATTCCTACCACTTAGGTACACTTTTTCACGAAATGTCCAAAGCCCCTGTCAACTAACTCCATGCTGACTATGAGCTGGAAGTTAGTAACTTAGTCATGTTTGTAATCTTAGCTTTTTAATTCAGTCTAAAACCACCACAACAGTGATAAATGTGGAGGTGTAAAATGATGCAAAGACACACAGAAAACAATCTAGAGAATTTATCTGGGGTGGAGGAAGTAAACATCATATCTTACGAGAACACGGGGCAGTAACCCAACCAGGGCGGTTTTTCCTCTAAGGAGAAAGACCTTGCATCCTGGGGTTGGTTTAAAATGAATCAATTCTAATGAGGTGGCTAAACCTAGAGCCAATTATACAGAGTGAAGTAAGCCAGAAAGAGAAAAGCAAATATCATGTATTAATGCATATCTATGGAATCTAGAAAGATGATACTGATGAACCCTATTTGCAGGGCAGCAATGGGGAGTCTGACCACAAACAGAGTTGTGGAGACAGTGGGCAAAGAGAGGGAGGGACAAATAGAAAGAGCAGCATTGAGCCCTACATTACCATGTGTGAAATAGATGGCCAGTGGGAATTTCCATATGACTCAGGAAACACAAATCGGGGCTCTGTGGTAACCTAGAGGGATGGGATGGGGAGGGAGGTGGGAGGGAGGTTCAAGAGGGAGGGGACATGTGTATACATATACCTATGGCCATCTGACCTGCCTCTTGAGAGACCGGTATGCAGGTCAGGAAGCAACAGTTAGAACTGGACATGGAACAACAGACTGGTTCCAAATAGGAAAAGGAGTACCTCAAGGCTGTATATTGTCACCCTGCTTATTTAACTTATATGCAGAGTACATCATGCAAGATGCCAGGCTGGATGAAGCACAAGCTGGAATTAAGATTGCCAGGAGAAATATCAATAACCTCAGATATGCAAATGACACCACCCTTATGGCAGAAAGTGAAGGACTAAAGAGCCTCTTGATGAAAGTGAAAGAGGAGAGTGAAAAAGTTGGCTTAAAATTCAACATTTAGAAAACTAAGATCATGGCATCTGGTCCCATCACTTCATGGCAAGAAGATAGGCAGACAGTGGCAGACTTTATTTGGGGGGGGGTGTCCAAAATCACTGCAGATGGTAACTGCAGCCATGAAATTAAAAGATGCTTGGAAGGAAACTTAGACAGCATATTAAAAAGCAGAGACATACTTTGCCAACAAAGGTCCATCTAGTCAAGGCTATGGTTTTTCCAGTAGTCGTGTATGTATGTGAGAGCTGGACTATAAAGAAAGCTGAGCACCAAAGAATTGATGCTTTTGAACTGTGGTGTTGGAGAAGACTCCTGAGAGTCCCCTGGACTGCAAGAAGATCCAACCAGTCCATTCTAAAGGAACTCAGTCCTGAATATTCATTGGAAGGACTGATGCTGAAGCTGAAACTCCAACTCCAATACTTTGGCCACCTGATGCAAAGAGCTGACTCACTGGAAAAGACCCTGATCCTGGGAAAGATTGAGGGCAGGAGGAGAAGGGGACAACAGAGGATGAGATGGTTGGATGGCATCCATGACTCAATGGACATGAGTTTGAGTAAGCTTCAGCAGTTGGTGATGGACAGGGAGGCCTGGCGTGCTGCAGTCTGTGGGGGTCACAAAGAGTCAGACACGACTGAGTGACTGAACGGAACTGACCTGACTGATGGCTGATTCATGCTGATTATTGCAGATGCAGTACAATATTGTAAAGTATTTATCCTCTAATTAAAAACAAAATAAAACATAGAAAAAAGAAATAAAATCACTACTGCCTCCTGCTAACGAATAAGCAGCTCTTTTCAAGGGAAGAATAAGACCGCCAGGGTGCATCATGCATGGTGCCCTGGGGCGGGAGCAGCCACCTGTGAGGGGGCTCCAGGGGGCCGGGGAGAACGCCTGGGCTCCCGTCCGCCCGTAGCACGTTCAGGGCACCCCACCACCAGGGGGCCAGACTTCCTAAAAACCTTGGATTGCAGCTTTATGGGGAACAGACACCGGATGACATTCCTTGTAAATTCTACTCCGTTTATTTACTGTCTCCACTTCTACCTCCATAAAGCAAATTACATGTTGGTCTCTGGTTCCAGGCTACCTTCCCAGCTCTCAGGACAGAGGCCAGTCAGGAAGGACAGACCTGTGGCCGGAGTGGGGGTGGGGAAGAAGAGGGAGCTTGTTTTCCAGCAAATACCGTGATGAGTGTCTATGTGGACGTGGTTACACACACATATGTACACAAATATACACATATTTACAGAGGGAGCTGGACATTTTGATGAGAAAATCGTAAATTCAAACATTTCATAGAGCAATTTTCCATTATTCTTGCCTGGAAAATCCCATGAACAGAGGAGCCTTGAGGGCTATAGCCCTTGGAGTCACAAGAGTTGGACGCAACTTAATGAATAAAGAACAGAGCAATTTGCAAGAAGTATTTTAGAGCTTCTCTTTTTCCTCAGTAAAAAAGATGTATGCAAAAAAAAAAAAAAGCAAACATTTATTTTAAAATTCCTTTCAGATCATATACTTACTGGGTATTTACAATTTGAACTATGAATTCATTTTATTTATTTAATTTATTTTTTGATTTGTTACCACTTTATATTTTAATTAAGGGAAATTGCTTTACAGAATTTTGTTGTTTTCTCATTTTGTCTTGCTTATTTTTAACTAGTTTTATTGGAGTGTAGTTTCTTTACAATATTGTATTCATTTCTATTGTATAGCAAGGTGAATCAGCCATATATATATATATATATATATATATATATATATATATACATATATATATATCCCCTCTCTTTTGGACTTCCTCCCCAGTTGATCACCACAGTGTATTAAGTAGAGTTTCTTTGCTGTACAGAAGTTCTCGTCAGTTACCTATTTTATACATCATATTAATAATGTATATGTGTGAATCCAATCTCCCATTCGCCCCTACTTCCCCTTCCCCCTTGATATCCATGTATTTGTTCGCTATGTCAGTATCTCTGTTTCTAGAATTTTCATTATGACCTCACTTGATGTGTTTTGAATGGAGTTCGTAGCACATTGTACAGTTTTACATGATAGTCAATGCTAGAAGACTATAGAGAGTTTGGATAAGATGCACGCACTACAGTCACACAAAGCACCTTAAACAGAAACGGTTAAGTGAACGCTGTCTGCTGGTCTGTGATTGCAGCAGCTTTCCTTCCACGCAGGGAGAGGTGGGAACTGCCCCTCTCCCAGACTCTCAGGCTGTGATTTGTGGGTGGCTGTCCTCCAAGCCCAGCCTAGTGGGTGGGGACAGGCCCAAGATTTGGTCCATGATTTCTCAGGCTTGGTCAGGAGAGCCTGTCACCCAGCCTGGCCAATGACCATCCATCCACCTGCAACCTCTCACTCCCTTATGTCTGGGTCGCAAGCCCACGGCTTCTGGTACCCTTCTCTGCATCCACTGGAGGAGGGGTTGCCTGATAGTGAAACACGCAGGGGAGATGGAATTGAAGGCTGATGGGTTACAGTCTCCCAGGACATGGAGACAGCATCCGGGAGTGGCAGGCCTGAGACCAGACACTTCGCTTTTGGGGCGATGTTAACCCGTTGCAAGGGTTTCAGTCACTTGCAGGCTTCCCAGGCGGCGCTAGTGGCAGAGAACCTGCCTGCCAGTGCAGGAGAGGCAAGAGATGAGGGTTCAGTCCCTGCGTCTGGAAGATCCCCTGGAGGAGGAAACGGCAACTCACTCCAGTATTCTTGCCTGGAGAATCCCATGGACCGAGGAGCCTGGCGTGCTACTGTCCATGGAGTCACAAAGAGTTGGACACAACTGAGCACACACACACACACTCACACACACACACTCACACGTTAAAGAGTGCTAAGTACCTCATGCTCACACATGTGTTTTGGGAAGAAAGGGAAGAAAAAAACATTTTCCATGCATCATAATTGCTATGGCTGTGCATCCTTGTCCTGAATTTGATCTTTTTATTCTACAGCTTCCAGAAGTACATCTGTCTGGCCATGTCTTCTCAGTTTGACTTCCTCAGTCACAGTCACTTGACACTGATTTCTCCTCCTTACCCAGCCTACTACATTTGTTCTTTCTCTGGAACTGGGGATGTAACGTGGTGAGAACCGTTTTCAGGGCTTCTGCTTTCATCCAGAGACAACTGAGCATTCGAAATCTGGCCCCACCTGGACCATGACCTTCACAGCTCGTCACCCCATCACTTCAGAATTTCTCACTTGGTTGCGGGAAATAGTCGAATGTGATTAGAAGGGATATTAGAACTGTCTTGGCTCAGGCTGCCACAACAAAATGCCATACACTAGATGGCTTAATAAAGATTTATTCCTCACAGTTGTGGAGGCTGGAAGTTTAAGATCGAGGTGTTAACCTGCTTGGTTCCTGGAGAAAGCCTGTTTCCTACAGATGACTGTGTGTCCAGGCACGCATGCTCAGTGGTTTGGGTGTGTCCCACTCTTTGCAACCCCATGGCTGACTGCTCTCTAATTGCTCACTTGTCATCTTTTCAGCAGGTGCATATGAGAGAGAAAGATCTCTTTTCCTCCTCTTAGGGACAATAACCCCACCAAGAGGGTCCCACTCTCATGACCTTGTCTAGCCTCTGTCATTGTTCACCAGGTCACGTCCAGCTCTTTGCGACCCCATGGACTGCAGCACGCTAGGCTTCTGTGTCTCTCACCATTTCCCAGAGTTTGTCCAAGTTCATGTCGACTGAATGGGTAATGCTACCCAACCGTCTCATCTTCTGTTGCCCTTTTCTCCTTCTGCCTTCACTCTTTCTCAGCATGAGGGTCTTTTCCAGTGAGTCGGCTGTTCACATCAGGTGGTCAAAGTATTGGAGTTTCAGTTATAATGCTATTAAAGCCTAACTTCATCACCTCCTAAGAGCCCCCATCTCCAAATACCATCACCTTGGGTGCTGGACCTTCAACATATGGATTTGTAGGAAGAAGCAAAGATTCAATACCTAACAGTTATATATAATCATAAAAAAAAAACTTTGTGAAAAGGAACACATGATAATTTACAATTCTAGGAGGCCAGAACTAGTTTCAAGTGTGATGTACGGAATCTATGATATTTTTGGTGATTTAATAAGCCAGTTGCTAATAGGTATTGACATTTATACCATCGACATCTCTGGCGTCAGTTATGAGTAGATCTCAATTATTAAGGGATTTTTATTCTGATGCAAGTCAATATTCTATTGTGCCACCTACTCTGAAAATTATAATCTTACAGCCTAATTGTTAAGAAATATTTCAGAGGGTCTATGAAAGGCTAGATGGGAACGTATTCTACAAGAGTGTTGGCTCCATCCTCCTCTCCTTGGGCTTGTATCTCTTCAAGGAAGATCAACATTTCCCAGTGTATCCCACTGGGGAGAGGTGTTACTTCTAACACACCCATTCCATGTTGTTCAACCATCATTAGCTTCCAGGCAGGGAGAACACCAGCCTGGAGCGAAATCATTCGCCTTTTGTTGTGACCCATTGGGATTTGGTATTGATTGAACAACCTATTTGGGAGAGAGAAAACCAAGGATGACACACTGGTTTGTCAAGCCTGATTTACTTGAGAAGTGAGAAAAATGCTGACCCGGGAGAGCAGTGACCCTCAGAACTAAATACATGTGTGTCAGATAAACTGTGAGCTGCTCACTGCACTGGGGAATTAACACATCTGGTGATGGGAACATCACTGGGTGGGACGACCCAGCTGTGCAGAGGAGGCAAAACAGAATTGAGCTTGTTTACGGCCCCTGCTTGCTAACTCAGCTCTTGGCGACAGTGGGGATGACCTTTTCCCCAAAACTCTTCTTTTTTCTTCATTCTTGTCTTGGCAACTACTTCACTGCGGTCCTGGTTCTGAGAGTAAAAGGCTGTCAGTCAGCCATGTTCAATGTGATTCGTCTTCTCTGAGGAGTTGCAGCTTCAGGAAACAGAGTTCACAGCCTAGTCCTGATTTTCCTACGTGGAGAAAACAAGACAACGCAGGAGCAGACTGGAATGGCAGAGTAAATAAACATAAGTAGCCTTCATTCTCCAAATGAAAATACTTCCTAAAACACCTTTTTGCTATAAATATGTGCTTACTTTTAAAGACTAATTTTAAAGCAGATTCCCCGAAATGCCATCAGAGAAAACAAACCATCAACAGCTGTCAGGGGAGTCTTTTGTCCACATGAACGCGCTGTAATAATTCTGAGAGAGGAGGCAGGATGGAGGAGGAATAATGAGAGGTCTGTAGTTGAATATGCCTTTGCTTGAACCCGGATTCTGCTACTTCTTGTGTGACATTTAACAAGGTCCATGACATTGCTAAACTTCAGCTTTTTAAGAGTGAAATGATACAGTAATATATATCTCAAGCAGCTGTTGCAAGGCGGAAACAGTGACACGCGAAAAATGCCAAGCATGCTTGCTGCTTTAGTAAACGCTGATCATCATTCCTGCTTGGCAAAGTGGAGGGGTTGATTCATATTCACTGAGGTTGATTCATATCCACCCATGCATGCGTGCATGGGTGCTGAGTTGCTTCAGTCATGTCCAACTCTTTGTGACCCCATGGACTGTAACCTACCAGGCTCCTCTGCCCATGGGATTCTCCAGGCAAGAATACTGGAGTGGATCCAGGGGATCTTCCTGACTGAGGGATCAAACCCACATCTCTTATGTCTCCTGCATTGGCAGGCGGGTTCTTTATCACTAGTACCACCTCAGTTTCATTCTTTATCTTAATTCCAGGAGGCTAGGACTAGTTTCAAGTGTGATGTATGGAATCTCTGACAATTTTGGTGATTAATTACAGTACATTACATTAATTATATCAGTAAAGAAGAAACTTGTTTCAGGGCATGCTCTGTGATTTAGAAACTGAGATGAACCCGTGTTTCCTATCTTTCTTAACTGGAAGAAAACAAATGTTACAGTGGCAGGTCCAAAGCAGGTGATTTAAATAGGCCAGAACTTGAGGCTCTGCCCAAGATGTCAATGGTGGTTTAACATAACACTATCAAAATAGCAGATTTTCCTCCATTGTGGATGATTTCAAAGATACTACTTCATGACAACGATTCTGGAGTTTCAAGGCATGCTAAGTCGCTTCAGTTGTGTCTGATTCTCTGCGACCCTATGGACTGTAACCCACCAGGCTCCTCTGTCCATGGGATTCTCTAGGCAGGAATACTGGAGTGGAATGCCATTTCCTACTCCAGGGGATCTTCCCAACTCAGGGGTTGAACCTATGTCTCTTAGGTCTTCTGCACTGGCAGGTGGGTTCTTTACCACTAACATCACCTGGGAAGCCCAGAGTCTCAAGAGCTGTTATGGAAAATGGCCCTACCAACTCACTCTGGTTCAACAAAAGTTTAATTCCTTTTTTTACTCAATGATTCCTCTTTTAGAATTACAAGTAAATACCTGTATAAGGTACCTACTCTTCCTTCATGCTCTTCTTTGATATAGTCATATTTTTTATACCATGATAATTTAGCTCAGGGTATGTGCATGCTCAATCACTCAGCCATGTCTGACTCTTTGCAACACCATGGACTGTAGCCTGCTAGACTCCTCTATCCATAACATTTTTACACAAGAATGCTGGAGTGGGTTTCCATTTCCTACTCTAGGGGATCTTCCTGACCCAGGGATTGAACCCATGTCTCCTGGGTCTCCACTGGCAGGTGGATTCTTTACCACTGAGCAGGTAACCTTGTTTATAAAACATAAGGGTGACTTCTCCGGAGGTCCAGTGGTTAAGAATCCACACTTGCACTGCAGGGGACGTGGATTGGATCTCTGGTCAGAGAATTAAGCTCCTGCATGCCATGCAGAATGGTCAATAACAATAATAAAATAAACATTTTAAAAAGTGGATTTCTTTTAAAAAAAAGTGTAAGAATAATTAATCTAATGGGGAAAATGAGGTGCATTTGGATTAGAGTAATTTTCAGATATGTAGGAGAAATGTTATTTTAGAAAAACAACCCAGAATATTTTCCTCTAATCTAAGAAAAAATCTCACTCTCAGGAAGGGACCCTGTATGTATACGCCCCCTGCCTCAGTCACAGTCATCTTTGACTTTCCACTTACAGGTTATATAGATATTAATGACAAAGTCCTGTGTAGTAGGGAATTATATAGAATACATTTTCCATTACATTTGCTGTTATTTTGCTACCATGGTGAAATGATTTTCCTGAAATTAAATATCATAAAATATTTGAGAGTAGTTTGCAGCTGAGCAATTGAGAAAGACAGATGTGATGAAATTAAACAAGGATGGTGAATAAACACATATGCACACTGATTTAGAAAATGCCAGTTTCTCCAATGATGAAAGAGACTGGATGCAAAGCTTTACTTTTTGTTTAGTGATCTCTCTAACCTCTTCACTAATTATGGCTTCCTGACACAATAGCCCTAATTTATTCATTCCACTGGGCCAGCATTGAGGCAACCTCTTTTCACATGCAAAAATTCAGCGATTGATTGTGTTCTGAATATGCTGGATGAGATATCAGTAAGCCATAATCTTTCCTTTTATTACTTATTAGCAATAAGTTATTGGAATGTTTACAAACTGAAGTAACAGGTCCCTTTGGCATTGTATGTTTTGTTGTTGTTGTTGTTGCTGTCTAATCACTAAGTCATGTCCAGCTCTTTGCTACCCTGTGGACTGTAGCCCACCAGGCTCCACTGTCCATAGGATTCTCCAGGCCAAAATACTGAAGTCGGTTGTAGTTTCCTTCTTCAGGGGATCTTCCTGACTCAGGGATTGAATCCATGTCTCCTGCATTGGTAGGCAGATTCTTTACCTCTGAGCCACCAGCAAAACCCAGCATTATATGAACACCATCTAATTCAATGCTGTGGAAGAAAGAATACATTAAGCACCAGTTGTTTGAATCTCCCATGTGTCGGGCATGGTGCAAAACACTGTGAAACCACTGTCTCCTTCAATCTTCACCACAATCCTGGGAATCAGCTATCATTTCCCATTTTTATAGGGGAGAAAATGAAGGTAACAAGGGACTTCTTCAAAGGTTCATGCGTAAGGTTCGAACCCATTCATTTGATCCCAAACACCATGACCTTTGCCAAAATTGTAACTGAGCCATCAGTGAAAGTGGATGAAGGCTACAGATTTGGTTATCATGGACTTGAATATCTGGCGTGATTTGGCACAATCTGTAATTTGAATGAAAGTATGTTTCATTTAGGAACAGTACATGATTTCATAGTTCCTTGGAGTTAAACGCATTGACCTTAATATTTCTTTGGCCCTATCTTCATTACCCAAAGGTATAAATTTCCTTGTGTGTCACCACTGGAAACCTGCCATGGTCAGGATGCTGTCGGTGGCCTCTTGGAAGGCAGAGGGAGAGAATATGCAGAAACTAGAGAGTGGTCCTTCAGTAGGCAAACTGTCCCTGCATCTGAAAATCTTTGAGAGTCAACTGATGCTAACGTGAGTCTCTGAAACATAAGGTCATTGTCTGGGAGAAATTATGCAGGTATCTGAAGAGTTAAAAGCAAAGTGGCAAGATTGACATTCCAGCCTCTTTCATAATTTCTGTATTTCTTTACTGGACAGTTAAGAAAGGGACAGTTTACTCCTGTATCAGTGTCTAGGGAAGGGATTAGTTTGCAAAGTCGGTGGAATTTTCCAGTCATCTTTCTCCCTTGTAGGGAGAGAGTCTTGCTCAGCTTAAGATGCTCTGCATGATGAAAACTCATTCCACTGGACGGGCAGGTAATGCAACCTCTTTTCACAACAACAGGCTTCTTTCTCTGGAGCATTTTGTCCCAGCCATTCAGGCGCAGGAAGTATGCAGAAGCAGGTGGGTAAGATTTCAAGCTTCAGCCACTGCTTGGCAGTGATCCCTCCAGGTAGATATTTAATGAAGCTGAGAAAGCCAGTGTACCATCCATCAGGTAGCATGTTCTGATATAAACCATTTACTCCCTGGGCCAGAATTTATCAAAAGTATAAAATGAGTTTTAGTATGAAGTGGATGACATACAATGGAGGGTGAGCTAAGCGCTGACTCAGCACCTTCTGATTACAAGAAAGCTTTTTTATTTCCCCCCAAAAGTCACTCAAAGAGAACAAGTGGCTCTCATTACAGAAATCAAATGCTGTAATTGAATCACAGTCCCCAACTGAACCTGCTGTTGAAATGTCGCACACTCAGCCCACTTACCAGTCGGGTCGGGTATGTGCCCTGCAGACACTGTCACTTTGAAAGAGGTCTTGCAAGGGCTTGGCTTGAGGAATCTGAGTTGATGTGAGCTGTGCGTGTGTGTTTAATAATGATTGGAATTGACTCATGCAAGAAGGGAAGGGTGCATTCCAGAGAACTGTCATTTGTGAGTACAGGGAGTTTTCTCCAGCATCCTGCATGTACAGAGCATGTTGGAGGTACAAATTTCATGAGGGCAAGAATCTGGACTCACAATGTGTACAGTCAAACAGAGCAAAAAGCCTGAGCCCCATAAAGGATGCTTCACAGGAAAGGGCAGCTGGGGAAAGATGTGAGTGCTTTAGACAAATGCAAACAGAGTTCAGAAAAGGATGTGATGACTTAAGGGAACTAACCAAACTGATCACATGGACCACAGCCTTGTCTGACTCAATGAAACTAACAGCCATGCAGCATAGGGCCACCCAAAATGGACGGGTCATGGTGGAGAGGTCTGACAAAACGTGGTCCCCTACAGAAGGGAATGGCAAACCACCTCAGTATTCTTGCCTTAAGAACCCCATGAACAGTATGAAAAGGCAAAAATATGGGACACTGAAAGATGAACTCCCCAGGTTGGTAGGTGCCCAATATGCTACTGAAGAAGAGTGGAGATATAGCTCCAGAAAGAATGAAGAGGTTGAGCCAAAGCAAAAACAACCCCCAGTTGTGGACGTGACTGGTGATGGAAGTAAAGTCCAATGCTGTAAAGAACAATATTGCATAGAAACCTTGAATGTTAGGTCCGTGAATCAAGGTAAATTGGAAGTGGTCAAATAGGAGATGTTAAGAGTGAACATCAATGTTTTAGGAATCAGTGAGCTAAAATAGACCAGAATGTGCAAATTTAACTCAGGTGACCATTATATACACTGTGGGCAAGAATCCCTTAGAAGAAATGGAGTAGCCCTCATAGTCAACAAGAGAGTCCAAAATGCAGTTCTTGGGTGAATCATAGAAAAAGCAAGAGAATTCCAGAAGAAACATCTACTTCTGCTTTTTTGATTATGCCAATGCTTTTGACTGTGTGGATCACAACAAATTGTGGAAAATTCTTCAAGAGATGGAAATACCAGACCACCTGACCCGCCTCCTGAGAAATCTGTATGCAGGTCAAGAAGCAACAGTTAGAACTGGAAATGGAACAACAGACTGGTCCCAAATTAGGAAAGGAGTATGTCAAGGCTGTGTATTGTCCCCCTGCTTACTTAACTTATATGCAGAGTACATCGTGCAAAATGCCAGGCTGGATGAAGCACAAGCTGGAATCAAGATTGCAGGGAGAAATATCAATAACCTCAGATATGTAGATGACACCACCCTTACAGCAGAAAGTGAAGAGGAACTAAAAAGCCTTTTGATGAAAGTGAAAGAAAAGAGTGAAAAAGTTCACTTAAAACTCAACAGAAAACTAAGACCATGGCATCCAGTCCCATCACTTTATGGCAAATAGATGGGGAAACAATGGAAACAGTGACCGATTTTATTTTCTTGGGCTCCAAAATCACTGTAGATGGTGATTGCAGCCATGAAATTAAAAGACCTTTGCTCCTTGGAAGAAAAGCTATGATCAACATAGATGGTGCCTTCAAAAGCAGAGACATTACTTTGCCGACAAAAGACCGTCTAGTCAAAGCTATGGTTTTTCCAGTAGTCATGTACAGATGTGAGAGTTCGGCTATAAAGAAAGCTGAGCACCAAAGAATTGATGCTTTTGAACTGTGGTGTTGGAGAAGACTCTTGAGAGTCCCTTGGACTGCAAGGAGATCCAACCAGTCCATCCTAAAGGAAATCAGTCCTTAATACTCATTGGAAGGACTGATGCTGAAGCTGAAGCTCCAAGACTTTGGCCACCTGATGCGAAGAACTGACTCATAAGAGAAGACCCAGATGCTGGGAAAGATTGAAGGCAGGAGGGGAAGGGGATGACAGAGGATGAGATGGTTGGATAGCATCACTGACTTGATGGATATGAGTTTGAGTAAGCTCTGGATGTTGGTGATGGACAGGGAAGCCTGGCATGCTGCAATCCATGGGGTTGCAAAGAGTCAAACACGACTGAGCAACTGAACTGAAATCTTGAAATTCTGGTGGATAAGATGCAACTGTAATTTTGCTTTGTAAAATGAATGTGATTTAATTAGGGGGATTGGAGGAGGGGATACAATGGAGACAAACAGGAAAGGGCAGGTGTCATGTGCAGAAGGGGAGGGACACATTTTGTCCTATGAATGAGCTACTTTTGGAGAGTGGTAAGAGATAGGGCTGAAGGGTTAACTAGAGCCAGTCTGTGAATTGCCACAAATGATAGGCTCTGAAATTTAAGCTTTACTCTGTCTATAAAGGTTGGTGAATTTACAGATACATGTTGGATAGATTGGAGGTCATAGGAAGAGGTGTTCATCCCACAAGCCTCACAGAGGTTAGAGAGTGGGAGATGTGAGAGAGTCAATTTCTAGGCAGGTTGATAAGAAGTTCTGGGTCACCGAGGAGGAAAAAGGGGTCTGGGGCTCTCAAGGAGATAGGGGTCTGGAGGAGGCAAGGACAGACTTTTTTTCTATATTCCTTAGTCTTAGTCACATAATACATTTTTTTTCTTTAAGCCCGGAACTGATGATTACACAACAAAACACTCAGTTTAAATTCTACACTAAGGATTATGTAACAACAATGTATCCTGCTTGAGGACAGTTTCTCCTTCTTGAAAACCTTCTGACTAATCCCCTTACCTTAAAATGCAAATTGTGGTAGTGGGTCTAGTAGATCTTTACAACATTGAGACATTCTTTTGATTTCTTGTAAAAAGCAACTGAAAAAGTGTGTAACTCCCTTTTCTAAGACTAAGGAGGAGGGCAGTCTCCGTCCCCCTTCTGATGTCTATGTCAGAAGCTTTCTCTCTCCCTTTTCATACTTTAATAAAACTCTGCTACACAAAAGCTCTTGAGTGATCAAGCCTGGTCCCTGGTCCTGAAGCTAAATCTTCAGAGATCAAGAATCTGACACCGTTCACCGTAAACTATCAGATGCTTGGAACACGAAGAGGAAGCACGCCAGTGATGATCCATGAGAGCTCACAGAAGAGCAAGTGATGCGTATGAACACAGCCTGACCACACTTGATCACTAACAGAAAGTCTGAGAAACTGTCTAGCCAAAAAAAGTTTAAGAAGAGTTGACAAATAAATGTAATGGAGATGGCAAAGTAGTGAGTTTCCTGGAATAGAAAAAGTAGATATTAGGTGAAAACTATCAAAATTTGAATAGAGTATGGACTTGCATTAATAGTAATGCTTCAATTATTGGTTCATTAAATGTTTCAATTATTGGGTCATTAAATGTAACTTTTTCTAAAGTTACAAATAGAAGAAACTCGGTGTGGGAAATACTGGAAATGCTCCACATATTTTCTGTAAATCTAAAATTGTTATAAAATGAACTGTAATTAAAAGAAAAGTATTTCAGCATCAAAAAAAAAAAAAGAATCAGAAAGAGGGGCTATAAATGGACCACGGTAGTCCAGGTGAGATGGAATTCGGACTTGAACTGGGGAAACAGGGACATGTAAGAAGGAAGAGCCCACGGGAGCTACTCAAAGTCAGAACAGACATTTCTGGAAGTCAGGAGTAGGAGGTGAAGCCAAAGAGAGGTTTAGAAGTCACCTGCGGAGAGCTGAACGCAGGCGGTGCCAGAGGTCGTGGAGTCAGAAGGCTGTTGCTTGCTCTTGGGGGCTGCCAAGGGAAGGGCAGCAGAAGCAGGAAAAAAGATCACAGTGAAGGAAGCGGCAAGCACAAACGCCATCACAGAGAGAGCGCTGGAAGGCAGTGGTGGGCACCGATGGTAGGTGTCCTTCATCCAGGGTCGATCCATCCCTTGCACCCCTTCCTGAGACTGGGCAGTGTCTGGCGGAGAAAGGAAATTCTCCCTTCCACTAGTTTCTTTGCAACATTAAAAAGAACATGAAGGCAAGGATGGGATGATCTGAGAGAATAGCATTGAAATGTGTATATTATAATATGTGAAACAGATCACCAGTCCAGGTTCGATGCATGAGACAGTGTGCTCAGGGCCAGCACACTGGGCTGACCCTGAGGGATGGGATGGGGAGGGAGGTGGGAGGGGGTTCAGATGGGGAACACATGTACACCCATGGCTGATTCATGTCAGTTCAGTTCAGCTCAGTTCAGGGGCTCAGTCACGTCTGACTCTTTGTGACCCCATGACCCACAGCACGCCAGACCTCCCTGTCCATCACCAACTCCCGGAGTCCTCCCAAACCCATATCCATTGAGTCGGTGGTGCCATCCAACCATCTTATCTTCTGTCGTCCTCTTCTCCTCCTGGCCTCAGTCTTTCCCAGGATCAGGGTCTTTTCCAGTGAGTCAGCTCTTTGCATCAGGTGGCCAAAGTATTCAGCTTCAACATCAGTCCTTCCAAAGAACACCCAGGACTGATCTCCTTTAGGATGGACTAGTTGTATCTCCTTGCAGTCCAAGGGAATCTCAAGAGTCTTCTCCAACATCACAGTTCAAAAGCATCAATTCTTCGGTGCTCAGTTTTCTTTATAGCCCAACTCTCACATCCATACATGACCACAGGAAAAACCATAGCCTTGACTAGACAGACATTTGTTGGCGAAGTAATGTCTCTGCTTTTGAATATGCTATCTAGGTTGGTCGTAACTTTCCTTCCAAGGAGTAAGTGTCTTTTAATTTCATGGCTGCAATCACCATCTGCAGTGATTTTGGAGGCCAGAAAAATAACGTCAGCCACTGTTTCCTCTGTTTCCCCATCTATTTCCTATGCAGTGATGGGACCAGATGCCGTGATCTTCATTTTCTGAATGTTAAGCTTTAAGCCAACTTTTTCACTCTCCTCTTTCACTTTCATCAAGAGGCTTTTTAGTCCCTCTTCACTTTCTGCCATAAGGGTGGTGTCATCTGCATATCTGAGGTTATTGATATTTCTCCCGGCAATCTTGATTCCAGCCTGTGCTTCCTCCACCCCAGAATTTCTCATGATGTACTCTGCATATAAGTTAAATAAGCAGGGTGACAATATACAGCCTTGACATACTCCTTTTCCTATTTGGAACCAGTCTGTTGTTCCATGTCCAGTTCTAACTGTTTCTTCCTGACCTGCATACAGATTTCTCAGGAGGCAGGTCAGATGGTCTGGTATGCCCATCTCTTTCAGAATTTTCCACAGTTTATTATGACCACACAGTCAAAAAGGCTTTGGCCTAGTCAATAAAGCAGAAATAGATGTTTTTCTGGAACTCTCTTGCTTTTTCCATGATCCAGTGGATGCTGGCAATTGGATCTCTGGTTCCTCTGCCTTTTCTAAAACCAGCCTGAATATCTGGAAGTTCACAGGTCACGTATTGCTGAAGCTTGGCTTGGAGAATTTTGAGCATTACTTTACTAGTGTGTGAGATGAGTGCAATTGTGCAGTAGTTTGAGCATTCTTTGGCATTGCCTTTCTTTGGAATTGGAATGAAAACTGACCTTTCCCAGTCCTGTGGCCACTTCTGAGTTTTCCAAATTTGCTGGCATATTAAGTGCAGCACTTTCACAGCATCATCTTTCAGGATTTGAAATAGCTCAACGGGTATTCTATCACCTCCACTCGCTTTGTTCGTAGTGATGCTTTCTAAGGCCCACTTGACTTCAGATTCCAGGATGTCTGGCTCTAGGTGAGTGATCACACCATCGTGATTATCTGGGTCATGAAGATCTTTTTTGTAGAGTTCTTCTGTGTATTGTTGCCACCTCTTCTTAATATCTTCTGCTTCTGTTAGGTCCATATCATATCTGTCCTTTATCGAGCCCATCTTTGCATGAAATGTTCCCTTGGTATCTCTAATTTTCTTGAAGAGATCTCTAGTCTTTCCCATTCTATTGTTTTCCTCTATTTCTTTGCACTGATCACTGAGGAAGGCTTGCTTATCTCTCCTTGCTATTCTTTGGAATTCTGCATTCAAATGGGTATAACTTTACTTTTCTCCTTTGCTTTTCACTTCCTTCCTTTCACAGCTATTTGTAAGGCCTCCACAGACAGCCATTTTGCTTTTTTGCATTTCTTTTTCTTGAGGATGATCTTGATTCCTGTCTCCTGTACAATGTCATGAACCTCTGTCCATAGTTCATCATGTACTCTATCAGATCTAATCCCTTAAATCTATTTCTCACTTCCACTGTATAGTCATAAGGGATTTAATTTAGGTCATACCTAAATGGTCTAGTGATTTTCTCCACTTTCTTCAATTTAAGTCTGAATTTGGCAATAAGGAGTTCATGATCCAAGCCACAGTCAGCTCCCGGTCTTGTTTTTGCTGACTGTATAGAGCTTCTCCATCTTTGGCTGCAAAGAATATAATCAGTCTGATCTTGCTATCTGGTGATGTCCATGTGTAGAGTCTTCTCTTGTGTTGTTGGAAGAGGGTGTTTGCTATGACCAGTGCATTCTCTTGGCAGAACTCTGTTAGCCTTTGCCCTGCTTCATTCTGTACTCCAAGGCCAAATTTGCCTGTTAGTCCAGGTGTTTCCTGACTTCCTACTTTTGCATTCCAGTCCCCTATAATGAAAAGGACATCTTTTTTGGGTGTTAGTTCTAGAAGGTCTTGTAGGTCTTCATAGCACTGTTCAGCTTCAGCTTCTTCAGCATTACTGGTTGGGACATAGACTTGGATTACTCTGATATTGAATGGTTTGCCTTGGAAACGAACAGAGATGATTTATGACAATGCATGACAAAAACCTCCTCAATATTGTAAAGTAATTAGCCTCCAATTAAAATATATAAATTAAAAAATAATAATAAAATAAAAAGAACATGGGCTGGGTACAGAGAGAGTGACTGCTGTCTGCCCAGAGCGGCTTCACCTTTTTCTTGTCCTCAGAGCCTATGTATGGTTTGCTTTTCTCTGCTGTCCCTGGCTAACACTCAGTTCAACTGCACTTCCTCTGGGAGCTCTTTCTGCTCATTCCCGCCTCCCATTCCATCCCTACCTTCCTCTCCCACCCCACCTTCTTCCTTCTCCAGCTGTGACCACATGATCTGGGTTTGGATTTTGAAACAGCCTTTTATTGCCAAGATCTCTTTGATTCTCAGTATTCTAACCTGAAAAAAAAAGGAGATAAAATATTAACAAGGATAAAATTGAGAAAAATATTGTTTGATGCTTAATATATTGTCTAGACCATTATAGGTGCTCACGAAATATTAATGTCCTCTCTTGCTACTCTCCCTATTAGATTTTCAGTAGTTATGAGTTAGCATATGAAAGACACTCAATGGGTACTGAGTTAACCCTCCTTCCTGTCTCTATTAGAAATTAAACCTTTTAAGGGCAGGGTCTTCTATAGGTCTAGTAATGTAGGGTCCTGTGCATGGTATTGACTAATTAAATATTTGGTAAGCAAATGAGAAGTGTCATTAGGAATGTAAGGACACTCTCAAGTGAGAGCTGATTGCTGTTTTACATGAGTCTGAAACGTATTCTCTCCTGAATAGGCCCTGGAGGCAGATTCTCTCCAAACAGGTCCCTGCATTTACAGTTTAATGAAATGTTGCCCTGGCCTCAGGAACACAGGAGGAAGTCATTGATCAGGGACACACACGCAGCTCCTTTGGAATCTGTCAAACACGTACTTGAAAAATCATCTATATGTTTTCCACAAGTGATGAAAACAATATGTCCTAATCTCCTACAGAATATTAAATCCCACCACCAAAACAAATGCCTTGTGACAGGTGATGCAGAGGTGTTTCCCCTGACAGCCCCTGGCACAGAATCACCCCTCATACCAGTCTCTCAAGGAAAGTAGAAGATTCTCTAAATTTCCCAACTAGCTCCTTCCCCACACCACGTGGTGCAGCCTCTAACTGCCTCGCCATAAAGAGGTAACATTCAGTTGACCTTTTTCTTATCTATAAACGCAGAATGAGCTGCGTGGATCCCGATCCACCAAGGAACCATTTCAGGAAAATTTATTTCCTTTTCCTACCATAAAAAATAAATTGCTCCTTATAAAGGAAAGACAAAAATATCCACTCTCTTGTCCTAATAAGATTATTATGAAAGGAATGTTTTCTCTGAGCAATCATACCTAGGTGACGTGCTGTCAATTTTTTATCAGGTTCTGTTACCACAAGCAGATTGTCTGGCTCTCTGGGCAGAGGCCATGCAGTAGGCTGGCCCTGTTTTATTTTTGCTTATGTTGTGATGGGGTCAAGTGTTCCTTACGTAGGTAAATTTTTCTTATCACTGGCCTCCAACTTTTCACCTGATATAGGATGAAAGCAGAAGGGAAGTGTGGAAGTAGCTTTATTTTTTAACTTATTGTTCTTATTTATTTATTTTTTTGTCTCGCTGCATGATATGCGGGATCTTTAGATAAGAGACCGTGATGCTTGGGCAAAAAAAAAAGTGTCCTTACACATACATGTGGTCATACATTCACTCTGGGTGGTGCTGGATGCAATATTATGGTGAGGGAGTTAGAAGGGAGGTTAAAGACAGCTGCTGCTGGAAAGATGAATGAAACCTCTCAGTGGTCAAGTACTTAAAGGGGCGCTTTTAAAGCTGTAACTGTATGGTGGTGGAGAAGTAATTGTGTAGCAGGTTTACTGACAACTCCTACAAGATGCCCAAGTTCTAATTCCTGACACCTGTGAATACGGTCTGTCACATGACAACGGGAAATTAAGGTTGTGACTGGATTAAAGTTGCTAACCAGATGACCTCAAATAAGGAGATGGATTACCAGGGTGGACCCACTGTATCCAGAAGGGTTCTTTAATGAGAAAACCAGAGGCAAAAAAAAGTCAGAATTGTGACTGCTAGCTCTGAAAATGGAAATGGCCATACACGAAGGAATGCAGGAGGCCTCTAGAAGCTGGAAAAAGCAACAAAGGGGATTGTCCCCTAAATCTCCAGAAAGCAACACAGCTCTACTGACACCTTGATTTTAGCCCAATGAGAGCCATGTCAGACCTCTGACTTTCTGTCTGTAAGGTAATACATTTGTGCTGTTTTTTTTCAAAAACTTTTTTTTGGCTGTGCTACGTGGTATCTTTAGATGAGAGTGTGATGCTTGGTCAAAAATGTGTGCTTACACATACATGTGTGTATACACACTCACACTGGGTGGTGTGCCGTGTAGTACTGGTTCACAAAAGTAGGAAAGCAGTTCTGCCATTGTGCTAAGAAAAAGTACCCTTCCTCTAGCTTTGGGGCCTCCCTGGTGGTGCAGAGGTTAAAGCGTCTGCCTGCAGTGCAGGAGACCTGGGTTCGATCCCTGGGTCAGGAATATCCCCTGGAGAAGGAAATGGCAACCCACTCCAGTATTCTTGCCTGGAGAATCCCATGGACAGAGGGGCCTGGAGGGCTACAGTCCACGGGGTCGCAAAGAGTCAGACACGACTGAGCGACTTCACTTTCACTCACTCTAGCTTTGGCATTTCTCAGTAGTCTTCACTTTCAGTGTCGTGGTGACACTTTGCTCAGCTAACAACTGGTCAGGGTGGCTGTGCTAAATGCTCTCCTGTTCTCACCTTGAAGCCAAGAATGACAGTATAGTCAGTATGTACTTTGTACCAGGTGGCGCTAGTAGTAAAGAATTCACCTGCCACTGCAGGAGACTTAAGAGATAGGGGTTTGATCCCTGGGTTGGGAAGATCCCCTGGAGGAAGGCATGGCAACCCACTCCAGTATTTTTGCCTGGAGAACCCAATGGACAGAGGAGCCTGCTGCGCTACAGACCATGGGGTCACAAAGAGTCGGACATGACTGAAGGGACTTAGCACACAAGCATGCCTGACAGAAAACCCCATCTTCACAACAGGTTGTGGTCTCTTTTTGAAAATGAGGAAACTGAGGTTTGGACAAGTAAGAAATGGGGCTAAGTTTCTACAGCTAATGAAAAACAGAGGTGTGAGTCACCTTCTCCAGGGTTAGGGAGCCCAGAACTCCCCGGGAGACCAGCAGGGTGGCGTTCTAGGTACCTAAGCGGAGTGGAGACCTGGGACCACGTGCATGAAGTAGGACAGTCTTGTAAGACAGATTAATCATGGTTGAGATTCGAGGAGAAATAAATAATGTCTTTCTTGTGGATAGGCTGTTGTGAGCAGAACCACAGAAGTACCATAAGTTCAGTTCCGTTCAGTCGCTCAGTGGTGTCAGACTCTTGGTGACCCCATGAACCACAGCCCACCAGGCCCCCCTGTCCATCACCAACTCTCAGAGTTTACTCAAACTCATGTCCATTGAGTCAGTGATGTCATCCAACCATCTCATCCTCTGTCATCCCCTTCTCCTCCTGCCTTCAATCTTTCCCAGCATCAGGGTCTTTTCAAATGAGTCAGCTCTTCACATCAGGTGGCCAAAGTATTGGAGTTTCAGCTTCAGCATCAGTCCTTCCAATGAATATTCAGGACTGATTTCCTTTGGGATGGACTGGTTGGATCTCTTTGCAGTCCAAAGGACTCTAAAGAGTCTTCTCCAACATCACAGTTCAAAAGCATCCATTTTTTGGCCCTCAGCTTTCTTTATAGTCCAACTCTCACATGCATATGAAAAGGATAAACCATATGGAAAAACCATAGCCTTGACTAAAAAGAACTGTGTTGGCAAAGTAATGTCTCTGCTTTTTAATAAGCTATGTTGGTCATAACTTTTCTTCCAATGAGCAAGTGTCTTTTGACTTCATGGCTGCAGTCACCATCTGCAGTGATTTTGGAGCCCCCCAAAATAAGGTCAGCCGCTGTTTCCTCTGTTTCCCCATCTATTTCCCATGAAGTGATGGGACCAGATGCCATGATCTTAGTTTTCTGAATGTTGAGTTTTAAGCCAACTTTTTCACTCTCCTCTTTCACTTGCATCAAGTGGCTATTTAGTTCTTCTTCACTTTCTGCCATAAGGGTGGTGTCATCTGCATATCTGAGATTATTGATATTTCTCCCAGCAATCTTGATTCCAGCTTGTGTTTCATCCAGTCCAGCATTTCACATGATGTACTCTGCATATAAGTTAAATAAGCAGGGTGACAATATACAGCCTTGACATACTCCTTTCCTGTTTTGGAACCAATCTGTTGTTCCATGTCCAGTTCTAACTGTTGCTTCCTGACCTGCATACAGATTTCTCAGGAGGCAGGTCAGGTGGTCTGGTATTCCCATGTCTTTCAGAATTTTCCATAGTTTGTTGTGATCCACACAGTCAAAGGCTTTGGCATAATCAATAAAGCAGAAGTAGATGTTTTTCTGGAACTCCCTTGCTTTTTCCATGATCCAGTGGATGTTCGCAATTTGATCTCTCGGTTTTGCCTTTTTTAAATCCAGCTTGAACGTCTGGAAGTTCTTGGTTCTTGTACTTTTGAAGCCTGGCTTGGAGAATTATGAGCATTACTTTGCTAGTGTGTGAAGCTAAGACGGGAGAAAGGGCGAGATCACATTTAGAATCAGCCCCATACCCGCCAGAGATGCTCAGAGGGCTCAACCATACCTTCTGCACACCAGGACCCAGAGACCCCACAGAGACTGAGACAGAACTGTGTTTGGGTGTCTCCTGAGGAGGTAGAGGTCAGCAGTGGACTGCTGAGGGGCAGGGGTCTGGGTGCAGCAGACCTGGGTGTGGCATAAGCCCTCTTGGAGGAGGTCGCCGTTAACCCACCATGGAGCCACCAGAACTTACACAGGACTGGGGAAACAGATGCCGGGAGGGCACAAACAGAACCTTGTGTGCACCAGGACCCAGGAGAAAGGAACTAAGAAAAGACAAGGAACAAAATTCAATAAAAATGTTTTTAAAAATTATGTCTATTATTTTGGTTTACTTTTTCTTGACATGATCTACATGTGAAAGTGTGAAAGCGTTAGTCGCTCAGTCATGTCCAACTCTTTGCCACCTCCATGGACCGTAGCCCACCAGGCTCCTCTGTCCATGGAGATTCTCCAGGGAAGAATATTGGAGTGGGTAACCATTTCCTTTTCCAGGGGATCTTCCCAACCCAGGAACTGAACCTGCATCTCCTGAATTGGTAGGTGGGTTTTTTTTTACCACTGAGCTACCTAGGAAACCCAAAGGTGAGTCACATCCCTGGGTGGGCTCAAACCACCAGCCTTTTGGTTAACAACTGAATGTGTTAACTGATTGCGCCATAGAGACATACACACACACACACACACACACACACACACACACATATATACACATACATGAAAAGTGCCTCTAACCAAAAAGAAGCAGATCAAAACTACTCATAATCTTACCATGTGTAGATTAGTAATCCATATTTTAAGGTATATCTTTATAATTTTGAATTAAATAGCTGGTTTCTGACTACACAAAATGTAATTTTTTAGTCTATTCAAATTTTTAAAGTTAATTTTGGTAAAGCATTACTTACTAAAATATTGTTGCCATAATTTGTTAAGGATATCCTCTCATGGTTTTTAAAGATAATTTTTTATACCTGCAATTATGTCCCCCTTATATGGTGTGTGTGTGTGTGTGTGTGTGTGTGTGTGTATGTGTGTGTGTGTATACCTCTTAGGTTTTGTTATTCTTAATAAGACTTTAATCCAAGGAACTCTGGTTTGCTATTTAGAGACCACATATGAAGAGCTAGGGTACTCCTTGCTACTGAATAGGTCATGGTTTTCTACTGTTTTTCAGTGAATGAGCTATGAAATGTTTCTAAAATAAAATACTTCATGAATTCATACTGATACTGCCAATTCATATTCAGAACCATGAACAATTTTCTTAACCGCATCAATATACCAGTGTACCCATACCAAAAATCCCACTTATCAAAGAAACTGACACGATTTCTCATCTGTTTTATTCAAAGAGGCACAGGCAACAGCTCAAAATTATAGTATAAACATTACCACCATCAATATTTTCTGTACACCTGTTAAGAATTCAATTCATAGGGATGAATAGTCAAATAATTAAATTTAGCTGGGTGATTATGTCACCAAATTGATACACTCTTTTGCTGTCAGTTTTTACAATTATACAAAATATTAAGTGATTTTAAAGTAGAATCTCCAAAGGAAAGAATATTCCGAGAAGTCCAGTCCCTCTCTGTTCCATTCATCCATTTCTCTACCTTCCCAAAGGTGGTAATTTTATAATTTTTAAAATCTTTTCATTATTTTATATTTAATATGTTCTATGATAATAAAACAAAATATGTATATGTTGTTTAAGTATATTGGAAGCATATTTCCGTTGGCTCTCTCTTTTACACATGGTAATGTGTCTTCAGTTTGTCTTTCTATCCAACAACATATCCCAGAGATTATCTCCCACCAGGACAGAGAAGAGTCCTCATTCCTTTTCATGATCCTTTTTACTCCACACATCATATGGTTTATTGCTGCTAATGATGAACACTTGAGAAATTACCAGTGTTTTGCTATTGCAAATAGGCTGCAATGAATATGGATTTCATATTTTTGGCCATGTATCCTTGGAATATATTCCCAAAATGAGATGGTTAGGTCAAAGTAAATAAAAACTAAATGAAGTTTCCACCACTTCCTCCTCAGGTTTGATAATTTTCTATAACAACTCACAACACTCAGGTAAACATTTACTTACATTTACTAGTTTATTATAAAGAAAAGGTCTTAAAGTCCTGCGTACAAGCGTGTGCTCAGGAGCTAGGGTTCTATGGGCTCTAGGGTGTGTGGGCTTCAGGAAGTGTAACTCGCAGCCTCCAGAGGATAGGCTTAATGGTTGTGGTGCATGGGTTTAGGTGCTTCGCATGCAGCACGTGAAATCTTCCTGGATCAGGGATGGAACCCATGCCTCCTGCATTGGCCGGTGGAATCTTTACCATTAAGCCACCAGGGAAGCCCCCAAATGTTTCTTTCTTATTGTGTCATATTGACATAGATAAAGTTCTCAAACACTAGTAGGATTTAGATGATATGTTGTCCTGACTTATTTACAGCAAATATATTTGAGATTAAATCACAATATAAATCAAGTTGTTGCTGTTGTTTAGTTGCTAAGTCGTCTGATGCATTGCAATCCCATGGACCATGGCCTTCCAGACTTAAGTATTAAAAAGTTTAGGCCTGTTTCAAGGTCTTATTTAAATATTAAGTATGTATTTAAACATCTTGACTTAATTTTTTAACACACTGATCTTTGAATATGCATTGAACGAGAGAGAGCAGGAGGCAGCATTCACTAGCAGGAGGCAGCATAGTTTGCAGTCTAAAAACACTGGCTTTGGGATCAGACAGGCCTGGGTTCAAGCCCCGATCCTGCTGGTAGTCGTCTACATGATCTAATTGTACCATGCAGGCAAAATAATGCATACAGAAATACTTAATAGTGCTTTTACCCCAGGATAATACAAATAGAAATAATATCTATTAAAAAGGGTGCTTTTCAAGATGATTTCTTCTTTTAGTTTCCTCAAGGTCTAAGGGTAGTTGTGGGGACTTGGTGGTCCAGTGGTTGTGAGTCTGCCTTGCAATTCAGGGAACATGAGTTCAGTCTCGGTTCAGGGAACTAAGATCTGCAGGGCAATGAAGCCCGCATGCCGCAACTAAGACCTGATGCAGGAAATAAATAAATTTTTAAAAGTAAAGGTAGTTTTGGTGCAGCCACCTGCAGGATCCTTGAAGTCGGGCAGACACATATTAGAGGAGCTCTCTTGTTGCTTAATATTTGCCCTGATTTAACTTGCTTTGGGTACGGTAGAGTCACCTGGGAGATGTATAGTTTGGACCAGCAGTCTTGGAAATTTGGACTTCCTCCAAGCTGGCTGTTGTTTTTCCAAGTGCCAGATTTTCATCCTGTCACACTTCAAAGATTTAACTCAATGTCACTTCTGACCACCCAGGCCTGGGTTTATGCTCCTCTTGCCTGCTTTCATTCACCTGCACACATGGTGGTATAATGTCCTGGTTTTCTAACCGGTCTCCCACTCTCCTAGGAACGAGGTTGGTTCTGAATCATTCACCCTTGTTTCCCTAGTGCGGAGAGGCTGACACTTAACAAAAGGTACAAACAAAAAGACAAAACCTTTCTGACTGAATAAACAATATGTAGCTTCCTTTTCTCTATTTGAACGAAATACTGGTGGTTTAGTTGCTAAGTCATGTCTGACTCCTGTGACCGCATGGACTGTAGCCCACCAGGCTCCTCTGTCCCTGGGATTTCCCAGGCTAGAGTAATGAAGTGGGTTGCTGTTTCCTTCTCCAGTATTTTTGAAATAGCTCTTAAAAAAAAGCAACAATACTCAATTACAAAGCTAATTTATAAGCATTTCACTTAATAATAAACTTATTGATCAATAACTCAGTTATTTAAGTAATGCTTTAGGATACATTTCACCGTTCTCTCTCACATAGTATCCGTAATAGGCCAAACATGGGAACAACATAGTACTGTTGTTTTAATTCGTCATTTTATAGATAGGCAGGACATTATGCTAAACCTTATGAGAGTAGGTTTGCTGTTCTCTTGACTAACAGGTATGCAATGAACTCTAATAGAAAGCAGCTGTGAAGAGAATATTAAGGCCCTCATACTCCACCCTTGGAGTTCCGAGGTGGAAGTTAACCATGCTAGCAGATTAAAGCCAGAAGTTTAAAGACAGACTTCAGGGATCCTTCTGGATCATCTTATAAGTGATATCATGGTGTTTGGCCCTGGAAATACAAAGATAATTAAGACACGGTCTGTACTTGTAGAGAACACTCTCCAGAAACTAATGAAAATACGCTAACAAATGCGTGCTGTGTTATAGGTGAGAAACCAAACTGAGTTGGAAGTCAACTCACCGAGAGCAGGCAGGGAAGTCTGGTGGTGAAGCGATCTAACAATCGCCAGGGGGCCCCCATCCCATAGGATATGGGGAGTGGCCAACTCTAACACTGTGGCCCCTGCTGAGAGTACCCAGAATTTCAACAGGTCCACAGAGTGGAATGGCCTGAAAAATTGCAAGGAGTGCACCTGTAGAGGGAGGTAGGGCCAGGGCATGGTGTGGAACCACAGAAAGGGTGAGCATGCTCAGATCTGAGGGGAAGGTCGCCATTTCAGTCAGGACTTTTCAAGGGTCAAATGCCTTGGCACCAAAAGGTGTGCCCTTGGGAATCCACGTCTGGGGTTCCTGAGAGTGGGGGGCTTCACCACAGTGCTCCAGCAGAGAGAATGAGGGCTTTCCAGAGGGACAGCTCTAGGATAGGCAAGGGAGAGTCTGAGGAGCCACAGGTGTGGATGACGGAGGTGCCCAATCCACCAGGTGGTGAGGGTCAAGTCTGGAAAAAGCCATGGACTCTGTCTTGAAGCATCTTGGGTATCAGGCTTAAGAGCCTGACTTGATCAGTTCAGTCACTCAGTCATGTCCCCCTCTTCACAACCCTATAGACTACAGCACGCCAGGCTTCCCTGTCCATCACCAACATCCAGAGCTTATCCAAACTCATGTCCATACCATCAGTGATGCCATCCAACCATCTCATCCTCTGTCATCCCCTTCTCCTCCTGCCTTCAATCTTTCCCAGCAGCAGGGTCTTTTCTAATGATTCAGTTCTTCACATCAGGTGGCCAAAGTATTGGAGTTTCAGCTTTAGCATCAGTCCTTCCAATGGATATTTAGGACTGATTTCCTTTAGGATTGACTGGTTTGATCTCCTTGCAGTCCAAGGAACTCTCAAGAGTCTTCTAACTTGACAGGTAAAAACTTATCTTGACAACTTTCATAACCCTAGGGTTATCAAGGAACTTAAAAACTTGGCTCATCTTGTAGAATGTGTAAGAGTGAACAATATATGTGGTACTTTCCAGGTCAATGTCAAGTAGTGATAGAGGACTGAGTGTGTGGGGGAGGCGTGTGTGTGTGTGTGTGGTGGGGTGGTTGTTCCAGAGACTCCCCAAACCCTGTCGATTGGAAGCAGGAGTAAACATCAGCTTCCAATGCAAGAAGCAATATTTACTGATCCCTCCCCTAGAGCAAGGAGTTCTGCTAAAACTAAAAGGAAATAATGTATTCCTTACTAAGAACAAACCATAAAGTAAAGAGAAAAGACAAAGATTTTTAAAAATACTACAAGTAAAAATGTTTTTGCAAAATTCCCATCAAGTAGGAGCACGATTCTCTAAATTTTTCACCATAGAAATGCCCTCTGTGTGTGTCACTGGACTTCCCTGATAGCTCAGTGGTAAAGAATCCTCCTACAATACAGGAGATGTGGGTTCAATCCCTGGGTCAGGAAGATCCCGTGGAGAAGGAAATGGCAACCCACTCCAGTATTCTTGCCTGGGAAATCACATGGACAGAAGATCCTGGCAGGCTGCATTTCTTGGGTTTGCAAAGAGTTGGACACGACCAAGCACACACAGACGAAACTGTCATTAAAGCTGCAGCATATTGGTTCCTCTGATTAGTTTATATTTATTTTTCCTGTTAATTAATCAGTGTGAGGCATCAATAAGTCAAGTATGACTACTTGAATCTTGCCTTTCAGTGTGTCTCTGGGGTTCTTCTCACATTTCAATCTGAGATCCAATTTGCCTTTTTTAGGGGACCACTTAGGGGACTAGGAACAAAATCAAAGTGCCAGTGCGTAATCGAGGTCTCCACACGCTGTTCACCGTCCCATGCTTCCAGGAGAGCCCACTGAATGAGCCTGTTCCCTGAGCTGGGCCACATTCATGCCCAACATGAATCTGAATGACTTGTATACCACATGGATGACTTATTGACCACAGCTGTCACATTTTTCTTTTTTTTAAAATTAAAGTCATAATTTATAAAATGTGTGGACACAGGATGGCAGAGAAAGAAAACCACCCAGAACCCCAGCATTTCGTGGTATATTGCATAGTGCCACAAGGAAATTAACTGCCCTTTCTAAAACGGTGGGACACCCCATTAAGCAAACCTCCAGAATGTGCAATCTCTGCTCAAAGCCCCCAGCCATGCACTCCACATCTGGTTCATGTTAAAGTGGCTTGTCTGTGTTAGCCTGGGATGAATGAACAGGGATCATGCCTTACTGAAATATTAGAGCACCAAGGTGCCTCTAGGTTGACCAGTTATCAACAGGTCTTTAGTACAAGAGGGGCAACCAGGAAATTGAGTTAATATTTATTACTCCATCCCATAACTCGCATGACCTTTAACCCAAATATGGACTCCAACTACAAAGCTAAATGCCTAGAGAACTAAAATTCAGCATTGACTTGGTATTACTCTGATTATGATTTGTGTATTTATATGTAGAAAATACATATGGCCTAATATATGTCAGAGCTAAAATTCAAGTGGCAATTGGTCTACACAGGAGGAAAGAATAACTTGCAAATTCACACATGTGGTTTTGATTAGTTCTGTTTCACAAGATAATTGTTTTCCTAAATAATAGGATGACAATGTACTTAGTAGCAGTTAAAATTTTTATTGGTAAATATGTTGAAATTTCTGTAAGTATGCTTGAAAATATTAAATCTTAGGTATTAACCAAGAGTTTGAATGCTAACACTATCAACTGATGTAAGAGAATTTACTCATAATAAATTTTGACAATAGATATAAGTAAGGCCAAACATAAATGCTTTAAAGTTTTTTATAATACAATCAAATACTAGCATTGAAAAGTTTATGCCACAATAATTTATTGAAACAGATTCCTTGTAACTGGGAAAGTAAATTACATTTCTAATACCTATAATGCAAAGATGGAGAAACATAATATTCTGTAAATTCTGTAGACTGGTACAAATTTTATCTTTATGCAGGATAATTTGACAGTATGTTTCAAATACCTGTGAATACTGTCTCATCAATTCTATTTCTTGAAATTTAACTTAAAATAATGAAGAGTGGAAAAAAACTTTCAGATACAATTGAATTAATAATAGGCTAATCTATTACAGCAAAAATTTAAACATAATGTTTAAATGTACACCAATCTGAATTTGCTAAATAAAAATATATATCCCTTATATATATTCTCTATATAGCAGGATATAGATATACTATATGCATACCAGTATATATTTATTAAATATATCTCAATACATTATATATATGTATGTATCAGTGATTCTTTCTAGTTGTGGTTTATAGTTTTTTTAAAAATTACATTGTCTAATTTAATGACATACTTGCAAGACATTTTTAAGTAAAAAAATAAAAGTTTTCTATAATGAAAAACAGTCTAATCCAAAATTATTCTAGGTAGCTCTTTTGGATAATTGTTGAGATTCCACTTAAATTCGGTAAATACTTGAGATTGCAATTGCATAAATGAGCTTAAGGGAGTCAAACTTCAGAAGGCATGGTTCAGAAAACTTAAAAGTGCTACCTGAAATTAAAAGGGAAAATCCCCAAATATCCTTGTTTCCAACACACACACACACACACACACACACACACACACACACACATTTTTTTTCTTTCTTTTCTTTCACTGTCAAATGGTCTTTATTTCTTTTTAAAAAATTTTAATTAAAGGATAATCATTTTACAATATTAGATGGCTTCTGCCATACATCAACATGAATCAGCCACAGGTATACACGTGTCCCCCTCCAACACATATTTATCTGTTCAAAGCAAAAAAAAAAAAAGTTTCCTTACACAATTATTATTTTAACAAATGTCAAGAGGTATCATGAGACATCAGCTGTGGAAGCTTCAGGAATAAAAATGCTTTTGTAAAGGACTTCAGATTTATAGGAAAGAGTGCAGGTTTTATTATTTGTGGTCCAGACCAAGGCAGGGTGACCCTGCTATATTTGGTTTATCTTGGGTGAAAATGCCTTATTTTTTTGCCTACCTGTGGTTTTTTAAAATTTCTTAGTCATATTAAAGCAGTACAAATATTGCTTTTTTTCTTCTTTGATTCCTTTTGGCAGTCAATTTCCTGCCATCAACAAATGGATTTAGCTGCAAAAGTTGCTTAATAATACAAAATCATTAATTTGATACTATGATTCTTGAATACGTTTTAAAAATATAGATGTAACAAGAAGTGCTGGTTAATGCTTACATACTTTTAGTATCAGTAACTGTGGTGTTGGAGAAGACTCTTGAGGTTCCCTTGGACTGCAAAGGGATCAAACCAGTCAATCCTAAAGGAAAGCAGTCCTGAATATTCATTGGAAGGACTGATGTTGAAGCTGAAACTCCAATACTTTGGCCACCTGATTCGAAGAGCCAACTCTTTAGAAAAGACCCTGATACTGGGAAAGATTGAAGGCAGGAGGAGAAGGGGAAGACAGAGGATGAAATGGTTGGATGGCATCACCGACTGGATGGACATGAATTTGAACACGCTCCGGGAGTTGGTGATGGACAGGGAAGCCTGGTGTGCTGCAGTCCATGGAGTCACAAAGAGTCGAACACAACTGAATGGCTGAACTAAACTGAACATAGGGATATATATGATATTAAAAGTTAATTTCTGTCTGGAAGTTTAAAAAGGACCTGAATTTATGATATACCTTTATGAGTCAGAAGTATTTTGCTGGTCATATCAGCTTTATTGAGTTCAGAAACCAAGAACTAGCTCACAGATCTCTGTCACTTACACCTGCATACCTCTGAGTGCAGTGCACGTCATTTTGCCCTGGGCGCATACCACCCCCCACCCCCCACCACCCCGTTTATTCATTTTCCTGAACTGCCAGGGAATGACATCTTTTTACCACCTCTGAGTAGCTTTTATAAACATTGGGCTCAAGTTAATGAATTTTTCCTAGAGTACTTTATAGATACAATCTCTACATATGAAGCATATTCCTGGTAAGCATGCCCGACTTATTCAAATAAAATATAAGCCTTGCTTGTACTTACAAATAATGTGTATCCAATAATACTCTGATAGGAAAAAGGATGCTTTCTTATCAGTTGTGCTCAAGTAGGCTATCTCATGAAATCTTCAGAAGTCACTGTGAAGGGAAGTCTCAAGATCAGAAATATTAGGAACACTTATTTTCAGTGTATTCAAGAAAATGAGATTTTGGAAAAGGCTACAATCTTCTCTCATTTAAAAAAATAAGTATTTAGAGGAAAAGTGGTTGAATTTCCAAGATGAATATATTTATTTTAGTCTATTCACAGTAAAAAAGAAAAAGCAACTGATTTATTTGATGGCGATATGGAGGGGTGTGTGTGTGTGTGTGTGTGTGTGTGTGTGTGTGCGTGCACACACATGATCAGTTGCATCCCACTCTTTGCTACCTCATGGACTCTAGCCCTCCAGTAAATTTCCAGCAAGAATACTGGAGCAGTTTGCCATTTCCTTCTCCAGGGGATATTCCTGACCCAGGGATTGAACCAGGTCTCCTACACTGGCAGGTGGATTCTTCACCACTGCACCACCTGGGTTGATGGGAAGTAGTCAAAGGTTTATTATGGGGGAAACAGAATCAGTCAAGGTGACCCTGTTATCTTTGGTTTATCTCGGAGTTCTCAGAGGACTAACTGTTTTTGGTGTTTTGTTTTCTTGACTGTGACATGTGAAGACTTTAGTGTAGTGATATCGGAAACAGGGCACAGTATCATTTTTGTTTTCTATAATATAAAATGATTGCCCTCAGTTCCTTGCTGCTGCTGCTAAGTCGCTTCAGTCGTGTCCGACTCTGTGCGACCCCATAGATGGAAGCCCACCAGGCTCCCCCGTCCCTGGGATTCTCCAGGCAAGAACACTGGAGTGGGTTACCATTTCCTTCTCCAATGAATGCATGAAAGTGAAAAGTGAAAGTGAATTGGCTTAGTCGTGTCCGACTCTTAGTGACCCCATGGACTGAAGCCTACCAGGGATTTGGAAAAAGGATTTTCCATCCATCCATCCATGGGATTTTCCAGGCAAGAGCCTACAAAATGATAACGTTAATGCATAGGAATAAAGAGGATTAGTCATCATATACTGCCTAACCTAGTCATATAATACTTGCATTTGTTCAAAATTAGGCATACCACTAAGAAATATGGCCCATGGTTTTCTTGCCAGCAGCAGATGGACAATGAATTTCATTCCAACAGAATACTTCCGTGATGATGGTCTCATCTCCTGAAGCATTGTCTAGCCATCCATCCATCTTTGATTCTATCCATTCATTCTGGTGCTTTAAGAATGTTGTTTGAGTGCTTGACATGAATCCAGTCTTTAGGACACATTCTTCTACATGAATGTGGTTTCATGTCTTTTTCATGTGTTTGTTCTATTTTTCAAGGACACTATAAACAATTTTAAAACCTGATTGATGGCTCCTCTCTCCTCTTCAGTCACTTTGATCTCAGGTGGCCTCAGCCTGAAGCAGCTTGAAGCAGGGCTTCGGTTCCCAGACAGAGACTGAGGTTGGGTAGTGGCAGGAAGCGTGTTGAATCAGAGCCATTAGAAGACTTGGCTCTTTGGCAATGCGGAAAAGAATTCCCACAAAGACAAACAGCAGCGAAGCAAAGGGTTGTTAGGAGGAAAAAGAGTGAAGTACCCATGGATAGACACACAGGCTCAGAGAGAGTCCCACAGGCACGGTCATTTGAATCACTTTCATGGGGCAATTCTTCTGGGTTTCTTTTAACCAATCATCTTGCTTTGCTTGGTTCTGAGTCAGTATTTGATTTATCTCAGAGTCCTCCTGCCACGCGAGTGTATGTTCCTCGGTTCTTTGTCTCGTTACAACAAAGATTTGGAGTGACGGACATTAAAGCCTCCTTGGTGTGTTGCAGCTCTCAGGTCTTGGATAGACCGTGTTATAGCTCTCAGGTCTCGAATGGACCGTGTTATAGCTCTTAGACAAATCAGTGTTACAGCTCAGTGTTACAGCTCTATTTTATTTAGAAGAGAGCAGGAAAATCCATCTTCGAGGCGTGAGGGCACATCGATCCAAAGACATGAGGAGAAGAGCGCCCAAGCACGCAGGAGAGAGAGAGAGAGCTAGTTTTGGCTCTTCTGTTTATATGTTTATCTCTCCCTGGGCCTGTCCTGTGCAAATTGGGCCAGCCAGGAGTGTTGTTGGTTTTACCTGAGGTCCTCACTCTGGTCCTCGGACCTTCTTTTGTTCTATTTTCGCGGGCTTTTCCCTTCCTTGTCTTTTATCCACCGCCATTTTGGACTCCTTTTCCCTATTCTACCTACCTAACATTCATCCCTCAAGAGATGGGAGGCCCGATTCTTTGGGAATAGGGGCGTCGAGGTCTTTCTGGCTACTTCCTGCTGAACTGGGGCAGTGAGGGGTATTGGGCCTCCCCCTCTGGCTAGTCTCAAGCCTCGGAGTCCTTATAGCGGTGTCCATCTAAGGGTGTGTGATATTTTCTGTGGTTGGCTGTAGTTTTATATCTTTGTTGAGCTGGCACTGCATGTTGTAGCTGGTTGACCTGGCCAGAGACAAAACAGGTTAGACAATTGACAGTACATGGAACAATCATAAGCATCATCAATATAGCATAACAAGGAGTAGTAGGGGCATTAATCAATTTTAAATTCACATCACCAGGATGGCTCAAGTCCCTCCTTGTTCAGGGATCAGAAGATCTATCTCCTGTCTGTTTTGGAGTACAATCTCTGTCAAGCTGTGTTGGCTCCTTAGAGCTATCCTGAGAAATCTTATCCCCAGAAACTAGATTTTGGGGGTGTTCATTAGAATGGCACTCATTGGTAGTCCTGAATAGGTATCTGAGAGCTCCCAGGGGCTCACAGGTGTATTGAGTGTCCTCTACTTTTTCTTCCACGGCTTGACTCATGAGTAGTGAATCCAGGTGTCGTGTCCTGGTACCTTGACTGCTGTGGGGGTAGCAAGTATTACAGAGTAGGGGCCTTTCCCTGTGGGCTGGAGTTGAGCCTTTGGGGACCCATCTTTCCAGACTTTAATTAGGACGTGAGTCCCTGGAGCATATAGTGGTGAGTCCTTAGAATCTTCTGGGTCCTGGTTCACACCCCACAGGCATATATCCTGTTGGAATTGCCCAATAAGTCCCTTAGCACAAGAGTATGATAAGTATCTTAGATATGCTGTGTAGACTTTCAGCACACAGTCACACACAGGTTTCCCCACTTGCACTGCTGGGAACATTTTTCTCTCTGAATGCCAACTGTAATCTCCTCAAATGCACTCTACGGAGAAGGAGGAAAAGTGCCTTTCAAATCTCCTAGGATTTACGGAGAGCTAAATTGTCAGCCCTGGGTAAGTTCAAGAGTTTAGCAATAGGTTCAATTCCTACTCCTTCTTGAGAAAACTTGCTTTTTGTCTCTGATGTGAACCAATAAATAAAATCATGCCATTGTGAAGAGAGGCACACTTGGTCATGAGTGGCATAGCCCTGCTCATGGCCTGTCGCTCAGGGCACAGGTCTCAGTTTGCCCCGGTCAGTTCCACAGGTGAGAACCTGCTTGAACACGCTGATGGTTTTCCAGCATGGCTGTCAGCAAAGTTAAACAACTTTATATACTGAGACATACAGCATCCTTTTGACTTTTAGTTATTTTATAACATGAAGGGAAACATAAACCTATCACCTGGATACTTGCTTTGTCTGCATCATATTTCTTTCTCTAATAAAACAAAGGTTAATTTTGAAAAAGATTTCTAGATATTTAACTTGTCCTCTCCATTTTGCTTCCATGGGAAAAAGTATTGAATAATTTTTCTTGTGCATGATCCAAACAAAATGAGACCTAAAAAGAAATGTTAAAGCTTCTCTCTTGTATTATCTTAATTTCCTATTTAAGTGAATATAGAAGATTATATGGGGTAGGAGACTCTGGCCGATGGCAGCCACTCTTGCTATTGCTTCGGGCTGCAAGAGACTCATGCTCTGTGGCCTCCCATGCCAACTCCAGTCCCCTTCTAGGCCATAAGCCTGCTTAGTTCTTCTGTGTTTTCCTTGGGTCTCAGTAACTCTGGGTGAATTTTTCTAAATTACACAGAAACAAGCAGAGCCGTCTCCCCCCGCCTCATGCCCATTGGCTCAAGAAATGCCATCAGCCATTGCCATGTTCGCCTTGGGCACCCTATTGAGGTGGAACTATGCCTTCTCGGGAAGTCTCTCTGTCTCCACTAGCGGCCCAGGCCCAAGGAAGCAAGACCCTTACAGGCTGTGCTTCAGATCTGAAGGGGAAGCCAGCATTCTCACACCCAGTTTGCAACCATTGCCCTCATTCTCTCCTTGACTCTTGAGTTTTCCCTTAAAGATCATTAAGGGTGTTTCTTAATGTGGCAAGAAGTTAATATCTCATGCAATAAGAACCCACCTGCCAATGCAGGAGACATAAGAGGCGCGGGCTCGATCCTTGGGTCGGGAGGATCCCCTGGAGGAGAGCATGGCAATCTACTCCAATATTCTTGCTTGGAGAATCCCATGGACGGAGAAGCCTGGCAGGCTACTACGGCCCGTAGGGTCACACAGAGTCAGACACAACTGAGGCAACTTAACGTACATGCATGCATATATACATAAAACCTCTTTATTCTGGTTTTCTGGCTTGATTCCTAATATAAAATCATCATCCTTAAAAGTGTTAAGAAAATCTGTTTTCCGCTTAACAAAGCTAAGGATTTTCTGCTTATTTTCTATGTCTGGGACCAACCTATGGTCTTGACAACAGTTAAGTGTAAAAGATCCTTGACTAGTAAATAGAAGAGGAGACACGTGTGCAGTTGTAAACCATAAATAAAGGTGTCTTGAAAAGGCTCGCTGAGTTGGCTGAAGTCAGTGGGCCTGAGGATCAGCTGTAGAACTGAATGAGTGAAACTGCAGGGACCTCACTGGGCAGGGTGGGCTTCATACCAGGGGGCAAAATAAGTCCAGTAGACCTCAAGACACCAGATTCATAGATCATCCCCTCAATATAGGTTCATAGAAAGAGTCTAAAAAGTAAGAAAGGGTGTTTCATAATCTTCTAACTGCAATAATCACTAATTCTCAGGTGCTAATTTTATATAAATAACAAATGCCGCTAGATTTTAAATGACTTTGAAAATGCTGGCCTTTGCCTGGGTCTGTGGCCACAGCATGGCCTAAAATGCCCAGGTGGTTTTGTCCTTCATGAAGAAATATCATCAAATGGGCCAGCAGTCAGGAAATCAGTTGCAAAATCCAATGAAGGGATTGTTTGAGCCAGGAATTCCATACTGCCAGCACTGTTTTGCCCTTACTCCTGGGCCATTATATGAGAATTTTCAAGTAAGAAAACGATTAATTTAGCCCCCGAAGCTAATTGGAATCAATACTTAATGTTTCTTCTCAACTCTCCAAATTAATTACAAAATGATGTATGTTCACTTTGATGCCAGACTATAGATTTCTATCTAAAATGTCCCTCCAGGGGCCCTTTTTTGTGTAAGAAGTCAGCTCTCTGTAGTTTGTTGTGTCTCTCCTTTCTCCATCCACCTTCTTAGTTTTCTCCCCTTGATATTTTGTGTCGAGGGCAATGTTAATATTCAGGCAGTGAATTGGCTGTATTTGAGATAGAGAGAATGAACCTGGAGACACACTCCAGTAAGCACCAGGAGGTTACGATAAAGGTGAAGGCAATGAGAACCGAGGGAGACAGCTCGTCTTCAAGGTGCTGGGCTTCCATACTGAATCCCTCTCTTGCTGCCTTAGCTGGGACCCGCCCTCACATCACATAAGTGAAAGGCATCATAAACGGCGGACTGCAGCCCGTAGCTCTGGTCCTGACCTCTCAGGGAGGAGTCTGGATTTCAAGAAATAGAGGAACTTCTGCTTATTATCTGTGTGCCTTCCTATATAACGTTCAAGAACTTTCAGGTGAAGATTGCAAAATACCTTTTAGATCATTAGCAAGATAACTGGTTCCCACAGGACACTCAACACACATGGATTTTTATGATACTGTGATTTATAATAAAATTACATATATATGTGTATATATATATATATATATATATATATATATATATATAAAATCTTTGGGGCTTCCCAGGTGACCCTAGTGGTAAAGAACCTGCCTGCCAGTGCAGGAGATGTAAGAGACTTGGGTTTGATTCCTAGGTTGGGAAGGTCCACTGGAGGAGGGCATGGCAACCCATTTCAGTATTCTTGCCTGGAGAATCCCCATGGACAGAGGAGCCTGGCAGGCTACAGTTCATAGGGTCGCAAAGAGTTGGACACCCCCATCACTTCATGGGAAATAGATGGGGAAACAGTGGAAACAGTGTCAGACTTTATCTTTTTGGGCTCCAAAATCACTGCAGATGGTGACTGCAGCCATGAAATTAAAAGACGCTTACTCCTTGGAAGGAAAGTTATGACTAACCTAGATAGCATATTGAAAAGCAGAGATGTTACTTTGCTAACAAATATCCGTCTAGTTAAGGCTATGGTTTTTCCAGTGGTTATGTATGGATATGAGAGTTGGACTGTAAAGAAAGCTGAGCACCAAAGAATTGATGCTTTTGAACTGTGATGTTAGAGAACACTCTTGAGAGTCCCTTGGACTGCAGGGAGATCCAACCAGTCCATTCTGAAGGAGATCAGCCCTGGGATTTCTTTGGAAGGAATGATGTTAAACCTGAAACTCCAGTACTTTGGCCACCTCATGCGAAGAGTTGACTCATTGGAAAAGACTCTGATGCTGGGAGGGATTGGGGGCAGGAGGAGAAGGGAAGGACAGAGGATGAGATGGCTGGATGGCATCACTGACTCGATGGACGTGAGTCTGAGTGAACTCTGGGAGATGGTGATGGACAGGGAGGTCTGGTGTGCTGTGATTCATGGGGTTGCCAAGAGTCGGACACGACTGAGCAACTGAACTGAACTGAACTGAAGTGACTTAGAAGGCACACACTTACCTTTTATACATGAAGTAAGTGGGAAACTCAGAGTTCACTGACTTGCAGCAAGAACATAATGGAGGAGGTTCATCTGGCTCCAAATCCAGGCTCCTTCTGTCTTCCTACATTCCCAGAGGTCAAGGGACTTCCCTGTGTGATGCAACAGATTCCCCTTCTTTGATTTTATTGGGGTAGTGTGTGATTGAAAGCAGAACACTGTATTACAAGCTGTGCAAGACACGGGCTCCACCCCTCTTTATTTTCTGAGTTGAGGACAGTCTTCCTCATCATTTGTCTATAAAAGAAAGCAGCCACTCCTTTCTTCCTTTTTCTACAGGTTTTGAATTTCTCCCTTTCCTTATTCATGAAATCAAACATTCGGTCACATTTTTAAATGATGAAACCCATGTTAAACCCAGCACCTCAGTGAATAGTACACTCACAAAGGGAGAACCTGAAATTGGAAGCCGACTTGGAAGAGCTGTGGGTGACTGGCAGTGTGCCAAGTGTCTCTGGACCCCAGTTTTCTAATTAATAGAATGGAAATAAACTAAAGATCATAAAACTGCTGTGAATTTTCATTCAGACTCCTGTGAACAATTTTTTTGTATAAAGCTAAGTATTTCTGGTACATTCTATTTGCATAGCAGTAGACAGAATGGGGGGAGAAGGCAATGGCACCCCACTCCAGTACTCTTACCTGGAAAATCCCATGGATGGAGGAGCCTGGTGGGCTGCAGTCCATGGGGTTGCTAAGAGTCAGGCACGACTGAGTGACTTCACTTTCCCTTTTCACTTTCATGCACTGGAGAAGGAAATGGCAACCCACTCCAGTGTTCTTGCCTGGAGAATCCCAGGGATGGGGGAGCCTGGTGGGCTGCTGTCTATGGGGTCGCACAGAGTCGGACACGACTGAAGCAGCTTAGCAGCAGATAGTCTGGGCAATGTTGATCCATACGAAAACCAGTTGAAAGTGAAACCAGTTCAAGTAGGGGGTGGTGATGGTAGATGGCCCCATGGGTTTCCAGCAGACTTTCTGTACAGAGAATCATTTCACGCACTGGTTGCTAGAAAGTCAGAGTAAATCGGAAACAAATGGCACAGAATCAGGAATGCGAAGGTCACCAGTGGGAGAGAAGTTAAAGATTAGAAATGGTCATTGAGGGAGTAATGCCAAAACTGATATCTATAATTGTTGCCAGAAGGATGAACTGCATGACTGTACTAGGTGGGAGTCCCTTGGAAAAGACACTTGAGATATCCAGGTGGAATAATGAAAAATGTGGCGAGGCAGTTTAAATTCACTGGGATCGACCTTGCTTTGGAAAGGCACGAAGATGTTTGATACAAACAAAATATTATTATTTAAATTGCCCAGATGCTAGAATAACTAGACGCCCAACCCAATGAGACAGATGTTAGAGCTGTGAAAATAATATTCTGAACACCACCTGTTCTGCTGCTGCTTTCCTTGCCAACCTGGAAATAATACAGAATTTCTAAGTCTCATTTACAGAAGGTAAAGTCAGAGAGAAGGATGGTACAGACTAGCATGAAGTCCACAGGACTTGAATTCAGACATAACACTTATGCATTTCCCAGGCTCCTCATGGTCTAAGATATGGGATTCAAGATATAGGATTTTTATAGCTGAAAAAATGAGGATGCAGATGACAAGTTTCAGTGCTGACTAAACAGGATAAAATAGCAACAGAAAACATTTGCGAAATATTTAGTGCTGCCAGGCATTGCTTTAGGCACTTTATAGGTGTTCTTTTGATCCTTATAACAACCCTTGACACTCTCAAGTTACAGGTTAGAACAAAGAAACACAGATAGGTTAACTTCACTTCCTGAGGTCACACAGCTAGGCAGCACCGAGGCAGCAGAATAAAATCCACACGGCCTTCAGCAAATTCTCTGATCCTGTCCCAAGTTCGTTCTCTAGAAGGGTGGACAGGATGCTGAGCAGCATGGAGTAAGCATTTGATGCTAGTCATCCTGAAAGACTCAGTAAATGACTATGTGAGATGCCGAGGTGTGCCTGACACTCAGTTCAGTTCCGTTCAGTTGCTCAGTTGTGTCCCGACTCTTTGTGACCCCATGGACTGCATCACGCCAGGTCTCCCTGTCCATCCCAGCTCCTGCAGTTTGCTCAAACTCATGTCCATCAAGTCGGTGATGCCATCCAGCCATCTCATCCTCTGTCATCCCCTTCTCCTCCTGCCTTCAATCTCTCCCAGCATCAGGGTCTTTTCCAATGAGTCAGTTCTTGACACTCAGGATGCTCAGAATATGCGAGTAGGAGAAAGCCAGTGACATAGCTTTTTTTATTCTATTATGAAAAAAATAACGAATAAACTTAAAAACTTCAGAAGTCCCTTCTTAATATTGGAAGAGATCTTCCACAGGTGAGCGAGAAAGAGGAAACGACAAATCCTCCACGTTAAAGAAAAAGCAGTTCCTTTACAAAGGTAAGTTCAGTTTGCCTTTTAAAGCAAAAAAGAAAAAAGTGGTCTATAAAGTCCATGCAGCCAAACAGCAGAGGCGCTCAGACAGCAGCCCAACGTGGGGAGCCCCAGAGAAGTTGAGGAAGCCAGGCAGAGGCTGCGAGCGAGGCTGCGGTGCCTGGAGTCAGATCCGGAGTCAGATCCGGCCGCATGGACTATGGTGCTGTCTCCAAGAAACAAAGCCCCGAAGACATGGGAATCCGTAGTGGCTGAACATCTGGAAAACGAAACCCCAGGATGAATTATGCGCGGATTATCTTGCACTTGCACAGGAATTTCTGTTTATTCACAGTCGAGAAGCATAAAGAAGAAAGCCTGTTTCACACCTGGCATTTAATTTAGAAAGGATTGCTCCTCCAGCCGGAGGAAACGCCATCTGAACTGTGCTGTCCTGGCCCCGCGTCAGGGGTCCGGCCGCCAAGCACAGCACCCTTTTTCCCAATGCGCTCGGTGTGAAGCGTGTGAGCCTGTGGAAGAAATGTGTGTGCAAGAGCCACCCGTGTGTGTGCAAGCGCCAGACACAGCCCTAGTGGGAAGGAGCCAGAGTACATCGGCCAGATCTCTAAGCTTCCCCCTTTTCCCAGATAGCCCCATAAATGTCGCCTGGAACTAAGGCACAAGGCTGAGGAACACAGCCCAGGGACCTCCCCAAGCACGCTTTATTTTTATTTGGAATTCATCTTGCTGTTTGGGTCTGCTAAGTGTGGAAAGTTCATGGAGAAACCAATTCATTTTCTTAGCCCCAAAGCAGCGGTTGATTGGACATTCAAGCGTCTCATTGAGCACTGCTTTGAGTTTTTTAAACAAAGTACTTTCTGCCAAAGAACCTGTTTTTCAGCCCGTAGAGTCCCATCTCTTCATATAATAAGTAAAATGGAAATGCCCCTTTGGTGTTTTCTCTCATGTCTTACAGGATATGTCCAGAACAAAATTAAATAAAACCCCTTTTTTGGTGGTTAATGAGACAGGCACTAGCTAAGTTCACAGCTGTCCCAGTGTGCTAAGTTGCTTCAGTCCTGTTAGACTCTTTGTGACCCTGTGGACTGTGGCCCCCCAGGCTCCTCTGTCCATGGGATTCTCCGGGCAAGAATACCGGAGTGGGTTGCCACGCCCTTCCGCAGCAGCTTTTCCCCACCCAGGGATGGAACCTGCATCTCTTACATTCCCTGCATTGGCAGACGGATTCTTTACCACTAGCGCCGCCTGGGAAGCCCCAAGCTCATGGTCGCCTTTTTATTTTATGAGATCCTCTCTAGGAGTCCAACAGTGGGTAGTGCATCTAGCAAATATTCACTCAGGTCTACAGTGTTTTTACATGCTCATGCACTCTCTTGTTTGGTACTCACTACCTTGTACTTTTAGCAGAGTCAAGTGATGTAACAGTGGATAAAAGAATTTACTGCTTGTAAACATCATGGACTTAATGAGTGAGGTATCATATAATTTTTATCAGCCAGGAACTCCATTTTTTAAAAAACCACCTTTCCAGGTACAGAGACCGGGGAAGACATGAGAAAGGGGAGAATGCTTTCACAGTTCTTGCGTCTGTAGTGCTAGCTGGTGAGAAGCAACAGAAATACCTCTTGTTCTAATTTACCCTTAGAGCTGAGAGATGGGCAAGGTGTGGGGCAGTGGAGGGGGGCATAGAGAAATGTGCCCAGCACACTCGCCAGGGAGGCCAATGGGCTTGTAAAGAACAAGGTCAATTACACAGTAAGTCCCCCTCACATGAACCTTCAAGTTACAAACTTTCAAAGATAGGAGCGTGCACCTTGCTTCAACAAGAAACCAGAACCTGTGCCATCCACATGAGTCCTGAGTGACCTTGCAGCGTGCCCTCCATCTCCTGTTGCTGACGACCCTTCAGCTCTATCATCTCCCACCCCCTCTCCCTCCTCCGTCAGTAACTCTTCTGTTCTGTTCACTAGATGCCAGCCCCTGTATGCCAGCTGTTATACTGCACTGCTATATTTCTCAAGGTACTGTACCGTAAGATCAAAGATGCTTTCTCTGTCTTTTATTTTAAATGTATTATTTGTGTGAAAAGTATTACAAACCTATTAAAGCACAGTATTATATAGTTAACTGTGTTAGTTGGGTACCTAGACTAACATTTTTGGACTTACGAACATGCTCTCAGAATGGAACTCGTTCACATGCAGGTAACTTACTGTATCTACTTCCAGGTTATTTGCTTTCCTGCAAGGTGAACTTCAAATCTCCAATATAAATCCCTATGTTTATAAATGCTGTGAGTCTGTTGCTTTGAGGGGTAAAAAAGGAGGGTGGAATTCCTCATGTATCTTTGTGGGCAGGCATAGTGTCAAAGACTAAGGTCCTGAGGGAGTTATAACCAGAGTACGTCACTGGGCTTCCTACAGAATATAGGATAGCAAGTATGAGACCACTTTGTTTTATTCTCTTTGGAGACATGATTTTTTTTTTTCAATGGTGAGCACACCACTGGAGCTCAACTCAAGAGGCAGTTGTTAAATATGCAGGAAATTTTCAAGGTGGTTGGTTGTCAAACCGTAGAGAGCTTGAAATTGGCCATGGTGAGAGGATTTGCCTCTTGGATAGCAGCAAACACTGCAAATCAAGGCTTTTGATTTCAGGGAGATTGCTTGCCAGCACACTGCTGGTTTACACTCTAGTGATATCAAATTAATTGTGGTTCCAGATCATACAGCCTCATTCCCAGAGGTCTCCCATTTGTGCGCATGATGCCTGTTCTGCCTGAAACATTTTCCTTTGCATTGTGTTCCTGAAAAACACTTATTTCAGTGCAAGATGCAAGACTCTCTTGATGAGACATTAACAGTCGCCCCAGTGTTTTCAAGACATATTTTAACTATTTTGTTGCCGTTCAGTCACTAGGTCATGTCCAACTCTTTGTGACTCCATGTACTGCAGCATGCCAGTCTCCTCTATCCTTCACTGACTCCCGGAGTTTGCTCAAACTCCTGTCCATTGAGTCGACAGTGCTACCTAACCATCTCAACCTCTGCCACTCCCTTCCCCTTTCGCCTTCACTCTTTCCCAGCATCTGGTCTTTTCCAGTGAGTCAGCTCTTTCCATCAGGTGGCCAAACTATTGGAGCTGCAGCTTCAGCATCTGTACGCAGAGAGTCCATTTCTTTTTTTGTGCCTATTTTTCTTTCCGGAAAGGGAAAGTGTTAGTCACTCAGTCATGTCTGCCTCCTTTCAATCCCATGGGCTGTAGCCTACCAGGCTTCTCTGTCCACAGAATTCTCTAGGCAAGAATACTGGAGTGGGTAGTCCTTCCCTTCTCCAGGGGATATTCCCAAACCAGGGCTCAAACCTGGTTATCCTGCATGACAGGCAGATTCTTTACCATCTGAGCCAATTGCAACTAGTTTGAAGTCAGTATCTGGGTCTCCTTTTAGTCCACGCATCTTCAATACCTTTCATAGTGTCTGGCATGTAGCTGACTCTTAAATATGTACGTTGAGTGAATGAGTGAGTAAATAAGCATATGCTGTCTCCGTGCCTGGCAGGAGAGGGAAAGACGTGACTGACAGATAAGTTGTGATGAGCTTATAGTCTAGTGTGTCCAAAGAAGGGAGAGCAGTAACAAAATAAAGCAAACGACCCCAGGCCCAATCATTTTCCAAAAAAACCTCATCCACCAGGAGTTCCCCATCCACGAATCTAATTTATTCTGAACATCAAGGAATGAAAATGAATGTCTGAGCCTCCTTGAGGAAGGTATGGAGAAGTCTGAGTCTGTGCACTCTACTCCAGGAGAAGCTCAGGGAACCGCCTCCCAGATCCATTATTCTTCAAACGCTTCTGACAACTTCTGTATTTAAATCCACAGCAGTATAAACAGAAGATTGGAGAGAGGTGCCTGTCAGAGGTAAGCATATTGATAGCAGAGAAAATGGTAGCGTCACCTTGACAGGAAGGGATATGTAAAAATTATAAAAAGAGAAACGAAAAACCAGACTTGGAAACTCTTACTCCACAGCAGCTTCTTAAAATTATAAAATATTCTTGAACAAATGGTCCCAGAACGTTGAGTTCCAGGGACACCCAGTAGAGAAGAGAATTTTGGCCAGATTATCTGCATCCGCATTCTTACTCTGTTCCCCGTTTCCTGTGTGACCTTCGGCAAGCCGCTGAACCTCTCTGGGTCTCAGTCTCAGTATCTAAAACAAGCAGAGATTGCAAATACTGTCATTCAGGGTTTTCCGAGCCATAAGTAAGATGAAAACCATAAAGCAAAATGAAAACGTATTTTTGACAACAGAGTCATTATATATAATCTCACTACCATAAAATGTTGTTCAAAGAATTAAACGTGTAGAGGTGATTGGTCACCTACTTGATTGAACTTCCCACTTTGTAGATGAATACATAGAGGCCAAAAGTCAGATCTTCCTGACAGAATGGGGAAGTGTCTGCATAGATGCCTTGGTTCATCACGTGTTCTTTGTCTGAGTGAGGTCAAGTATAATGCATTTACAAAAGGAACTCATCACCAATGTTCAGACCAAAAACAGAAAGTGATTTAAAGGAAGTTTTTATTTTGGCAGAATCCTTAAAGGTCATCTGGTTGTGATGTAGTATAGTGGATCAGACAGGGGCTCCAACTCACAACTTTGCTTGACCTTGGAAGCAAGGATCATGAATAAACCAATCAGTTTTATTGTCTGCTTTGGTTCCTGGTGGTCCAATGGCTAAGACTCAGCACTCCCAATGGAGGGGGCTTGGGTTCTATTCCTGGCTAGGGAACTAGATTCCACAGGCCACAACTAAGACCCAGCACAGCCAAATAAATAAATAAAAATAAATATTGGGGCTTCCCAGGTGTCTCAGGGGTAAAGAATTAGCTTGCAATGCAGGAGACATAGGAGGTAAGTGTCGGTCCTTGGGTTCAGAAGATCCCAAGAAGGAGATGGTAACCCACTCCAGTATTCTTGCCTCGGAACTCCCATGGACAGAGGGCCTAGGGGAATGCAGTCCATGTGTGGTCACAAAGAGTCAGACACGTCTGAGCAGTTAGGCACACACACACCCTCTAAGGCCAGAGACTGGGATTGGCTCTTTTGCATATTCCACCTAATATTTTTTCATCATCCTTATGAACAAGTGATTATAATCGCCTTTTTACAATGAGAAGGTAAGACCTAGAGATTTATTACGAGACTTGCCCAAAGGCACCCAGTCAATGAGTAAAAAGGACAGCCCAGGACTGCTAGATCTGGACTAAACTCAACTGGATTTGATTTTAGAAAATAAATTGCTAAACGCTGTGGATGTGCTAGGTCCTGGCTAGCGTGGTACTAGCTGTATTTCATATTGTTTTATCAAGTATCCCCAAGAGCAGCAAGGTTTGTGACAAAAAACAGGCTTGAGGTGCGATAAAAACCACTGATGGGGTTTTTCAGCTCCTCATCTTGTGGGAAGATGACCCCAACAGCCATCCCTTGCTACAGAATGGACCTGCTCAACCCTAAATAATGGTTCTCTATTTTCTTAGGCAAATTGAAATCCCCAAGTATGAATTTTTAGAGCATAAATGAGAAAGGTGACTTTGGAATGTGTTGTCAGAATATAAAACTATTCATCATAATATATAGTTTGATGCGAGATTGTCTTACTGTAAGTGACATTTGCTTCACAAATTCCCTCCAGCCTGTCTAACCAGAGTGATTTCTTACTATATTTCTCAGTGCATTGTGTTACATAATACTTCCTGTTGGTCTCTGCTTCGTTGCTCTTGTTGTTTTTAGTCTCTAAGTCATTTCCAACTCTTCCCAACTCCATACACCTTAGCCTGCCAGGCTCCTCTGTCCATGGGATTCTCCAGGCAAGAATACTGGAGCGGGCCATTTCCTTCCCCAGGGGATCTTCCAGACCCAGGGATTGAGCCCGGGTCTCCTACATTGCAGGCAGATTCTTTACCCTCTGAGCCCCCAGGGAAGCCCCTTGAATGGTGAAAAGGGAAAAATAGATCTGTTGGTTAGCTTGTTAACCTTGACAATTCATGTGTCCTAACAGGACTGTTTATGTTAGAGAAGTTTCTTTAAAAGAGTTGAGCCTATAGTTTGAAAAGAGAAAATGTTTCCAGCCTAAGCACATTGTTTCCCACTATCACTGGTGTTCCCGCCAAGAGCTGGTACAGTGCGTTCCTCTTCATTCATTTCAGAGCAGGAAGGGCTCTCACCTGCTGTCCAGATGGGTGTATGGGCCTGTGCTCAGTCCTAGCTGTCCATGCTAGAGCCTCACACAACATAACGCTGGGTAGTCACTGCCCCGCCAAGGGCATGATAGGGAAAAAGATGTCTGTTTCTCTAAACACATGAAATATCTCTGAGACTGTGAGCCTCCACATGAATGCTGACCTTAACACAGATGAAGTAAAGGCTGGTATGTTCTTATTTTAAGGGCCTCATTTTAAGAAAGCAACTTTTGCTGAGTTCCAAGTCAAAGAATTAATGCTTCTGAATTATGGAGCAGGAGAAGACTCTTGAGAGTCCCTTGGACAGCAAGGCAATTAAATCAGTCAATCCTAAAGGAAATCAACCCTGAATATTCACTGGAAGGGCTGATGCTGAAGCTGAAGCTCCAGTACTTTGGGCACCTGATGTGAGGAGCCAACTCATTGGAAAAGACCCTGATGCTGGGAAAGACTGAGGACAGGAGAAGGGAGTGACAGAGGATGAGATGGTTGGATGGCATCACCGACTGAATGGACATGGGTTTGAACAAACTCTGGGAGACAGTGAAGGACAGGGAAGCCTAGCGTGCTGCAGTCCATGGGGTTGCAAAGAGTCAGACATGACTTAGTGAGTGAGTAACAACAACAACGAGCAATTCACATGGCCTCAGTTCCTTCTTTGCACAGAATTGCTACTGCCGAGGTCCTGAGATGACCTGCAGTCTGGATCCACTTAGCCTGGACCAGTGCTTCCCAGACCTGCGCGTGCACATGCATAGCCCCAGATCTTGTTAAAATGCAGGTTCTAATTCAGTACGCGTGTCTTAAAGTGCCGACTACCAGGAGTCAAGTTTTATTTTCAGAGAGAAAGATAAGATATTCGAGTTGAGAGACATGTTTAATATAATAAATCAGAATTTGTTCTCAGAGGTTTTAGTAAAATGAATCATTTTCAGGATTGGTGAAACTCAACAATTGGAAGGCCTACAAAATCCCTGAGAATTAGTATTCCTGGTCTGAAATCCTTTAAAAACAAATCATTTTCGTTACATACCCTCTATTTGAGGTTTAATCTCAGAGGTTTGAGTATTTGTTGGTTTTTCATAGATTTCCTGAGTTGTGCTAAAGTTAATTTAGGGAAGTTTTTTTTTTTTAATTCCTCAATTTCAGAATTATTTCTCATACTTCTATCACCAATATACAATTAATTTTTGAAAAGGAGATTTCATTCTGTTACTAAACCAAGACTATTGATATGGATGCAACAGACTAGAAGAGGAAGAGGATAGACTACAAAAATTATTGTTTTTAAGTGTTTTGCTTCAGTATAACCTAAATATGTGCTTGTCCTCAGTCATGTCCCACTTTGTATGATCCCGTGGACTATACAGATGACTGTCTTGTCAGGCTTATCTGGTGAGTTTGGCATTCTGATTTTAATAACCTGGGGAGAATCTTAGCCACCTTTATGTTTTAGCAGAGACTTGGGTGATTTTAATGGGCAATGATTGAGATCACTGCATTAATGATGCAGTTATTTGTATGATTTGGCAAATATTTACTGTACCTGCTCCACGCCTGGCTGAGCTTGGGAGACACAAAAATTTTAGCCCTGAAGGACACCAGTCTGTTGGCTGAGATTTCGGTATCCCTGCTTTTGTTCCTACAGTTGACTCAGACCTACGACCTTATGTTAAGGAATCTCAGACTGCGGGTTTGCATTCAGTTAATTGCCTGTGTATGAAAGTTAAGTGTATCCACCTGTTCCACTGACTGGCCATGGGAAATGTTTTGTACATGTGCTTTGGGAGGAAAAAAAACGAAAGACATTTATCTTTGCTTTTTGCTTCCTATGATGACCGGAGGCTTTCATTTTAATACGGAATTCCTCTCTAGGCAAAGAAGGAAAACAGATGGTATATCTTTACATACATAATGCACGCTTCCTTCACATTATTTTTGGAGAGCATAAAGTATGATTAAGGGAAGTGAACTCATGCTGTGAAAAACAGACGCTGCAGTTGGGGCGCCTGGGATGGCTTCCATATGCACCAAGGTGATGGGTTTTCCTGATCCCTGCTGCCATCTTCATGCTTGCAGGATTTGTAAGAATGACTCTTACTCAAGAGAGACCATATGATTCTAGTCAGTGGATGACCAGTTGCTATAACTTGCAAGGGTTTTCCAAGAATCATAGTTAAACACTGTGCTGTGTGCTAAGTCACTTCAGTCGTGTCCGACTCTTTGCAACCCTATAGACTGTAGCCCGCCAGGCTCCTCTGTCCATGGGGATTCTCCAGGCAAGAATATTGGAATGGGTTGCCCTGCTCTCCTCCAGGGGATCTTCCCGATTCAGGGATCGAACCCACATCTCCTGCATCTACTGTATTACAGGTGGATTCTTTACCTCTGAGCCAATTAAAGATTAGATATCATCAATATAGTTTTAGGTAATTCTGGCAAACTCATTAGCAAAGTTCTTATACAACATGATTCAGAAGTAATCCTTACATTCTTTCTTGTGCTTCCTCTGAATATAAGGTTATTGTTGTTTAAATATGTTGGTTTAAAGATACCGCAGTTATGGGGTGAGGGGTGGGGAGGGAGGGATAGATCGGAGTTTGGGGTTGACATGAGCACATGGCTATATTTTTTAAAAATAAATGTTCTGCAGACAAATATCCTTATAGCATTATGTGACAGTTATGATCAACCTTTCCCAAAAGGTAAATGAATTTTCAGGAAAATACCATGCATGATTTCCACAAACATATTCAGCAGGATTTCAGGTAGGGTTCTTTGGCCCCTGGCAAGCAAAAGCCCAAATCAGAATTGCATAAATAAGATGGGACTTCACTGGCTCACACGACAGGAGACAGAGAAGAGTAGGTTCCAGGGAGGCTTAATCTGACTGGCCCGTCCCTGTGTGCCTCTTGGCTGTGCCTTCTCCATGTATGAGCATCAGCCTCAAGCTGAACCTGAAGGGTGGGGCATTCCAAGTTTGTATTTGTGCATTTGGATGTTCAGAGCATTGGAGAAGGGGTTACTTCTGGAAAATCTCTCAGACACGTGAGAAAAACATTCCCAGTAAATGTCTCCTCACCTCCTCCCTGACTGCTATTCTTTTCCCTTCAGACCGTGTGGAATTCCATGAACTTTCCTCTTTGTTTGAGAGACTGAAAACCAAAGTTCATACTCAACCCCTTGTCACGGGATTAAGAGAAGATTTATTACATGTATGGGCCACTTTTCACAGGAAATAATGTGTATGTCAAACGTAGCAAGTCTAGCCTGATTGTTCGGATAAGCACTCAAGGCCACTAAACTATTTTTTCTAGCCCTTTCAGTTCAGCGTTCCCAAGTCACCCTTCCAGACAACTCAGAGCAGAGAAGAATCAGAACATCTAGTTCTACTGATAAGGAAATATCCAGCTTTTATGGCTATACCCAGTTTTATTGGGAGAAGGTAATGGCACCCCACTTCAGTACTCTTGCCTGGCAAATCCCATGGACGGAGGAGCCTGGTAGGCTGCAGTCCACGGGGTCGCTGAGAGTCAGACACGACTGAGTGACTTCACTTTCACTTTTCACTTTCATGCATTGGAGAAGGAAGTGGCAACCCACTTCAGTGTTCTTGCCTGGAGAATCCCAGGGACGGGGGAGCCTGGTGAGCTGCCGTCTGTGGGGTCGCACAGAGTCAGACACGACTGAAGCGACTTAGCAGCAGCAGCAGCAGTTTAATTGTATGTGTCAGAGAAAGTGGGGATTCCTGGACCAACGGTTTATCTGAGATTGCAATGACTTTGTCTGTTTAATCAGGAAGCTGGGATGCGGGGCATTTGCTCTTAGCTGAATTTGAAGCTTAATGATAATCTTCTACCCTTTAAGTCTTGGTTGTCATCATGGATAACATGTCATCATGTCATCATGGATAGGGAGGTGCCTGGAGTTAGTTACCAGGCTTCATCTTAGTCTTTCCTCTATCTGTGGTTCTGGAACTGGCACAGTTAACCAGTCCACACTGGTCCACTCAAGGGGGCCTGGGGTCAGAAATAACATGATGGGTGTCAGACCAGAAAGGCTGTGTGTATGAGTGCATGTGTGTGTTTGTATGTGTGTTTTGGTACATCTGATAAGTATTTATAACAGGTCTTTCACAACACTACCTAAGTTATCATGGGAAATATGTTCCTTTAATTAATTCAGAAGATATTATAAATCTAGAGAAAGAGTATGGATTTTCAAATATATTTTTAAAGAGAGAAAGTTGCTCAGTCATGTCCAACTCTTTGCAACCCCATGGACTGTAGCCCCACCAGGCTCCTCTGTCCATAAGATTTCCCAGGCAAGAATACTGGAGGGGATTGCCATTTCCTTCTCAAATATTTTTAAAATTGGGGTATAATTTACTTACAATGAAATGTACAAATTCTAAGCATGCAGTTTGATATCTTTGTTTGTATTTGTTTTAACTGAGTCAAAATCAGCATAGCTTGGCATGCATGGACCTTAAGTACAATCTGATACATTTTGATCAATTAAACACCTTACTGATACCTCAAGCAAAGTATTAAAAACTCTGTCAACCCAGAAATTTCCCCAGGTTTCCTTCTAGTTCATCCCCATGAAATTCAGGCAAACTCTCTTCTGATTTCTATCAATATAATGGAGTGTTTTCTGTGTCTGCATTTTATAAAAATGGGATTATACACAATGCACTCTTGTATCTGGCTTCTCTCCATCAGCATAATGGATCTGGGATTCGTCCATATTTTCACATGCATTAGGACTTCATTTTTGATGCTGAATAATATTCCATTGTATAATCATGTTACACTGTATTTACATATTCTCCTCTGGTGGGCATTTGGATTGTTTTTCGTTTTTTGGCTGGGGAGTATCAGACTGCTGCTGCCAGGTGGAAGCCGCCATGTGTGTCTTTTGCCTATAAAAGGCTTGTCCTCTGGAATCATCAAGACTTCCTTTACACCTCACTTTGTGCTTTGGAAAACTGATGATTGTTGCTACCATGGAAGAAAAAGTCCTTTGCATTCTCTGCACCCTAACTAGAAATGTATTTTTCTCTAAGGATTGTTGTTTGCCCTTGGAAGATGTATGTCCTTAAACTACATCTTCTTTCTTTCGTATGTGTGCAGAGTTGTCTGTGGACTTCCCTGGTGACTCAGATGGGAAAGAATCTGCCTGCAATGTAGGAGACCCTGGTTTGATCCCTGGGTCTAGTATTCTGGCTACAGTCCTTGGGGTCACAAAGAGTCATCTGTGACTGAGCATCCCCCCCCACACACACACACACAAGGGTAAATTTCAGTGTGGAAATGTGATGCTCATACTGGAGGAGGGTGAATGGAAACAGGCTTCTCATAAAATGCTGAAGTGTTCTCTCTGCTCGATCTTCCTAGCTATTCCATCTTACAATAAATTACGTAAGTTGTGTATAGTTTTGGTTTCAAGCCATTTGGGAGAAAGTATCCAAGGACCGAGGACCAAGTACTGTCCAGGGAAAGATGAGCGAGCTTCAGGGGGAGGTAAAAGGGAAGGTGTAGAAGCCAGCATGGCTGGCAGGGTAGGAAGAAGAAAGGAGACTCTCCCCATCCCAGATGCGGGACAGGAAGGGTGCCCTCGCAGGAGTGGAAATGCTGATATGGGAGCCACGTATCTGGGGGGAGTTTATTTTCAGAACCAGTTCACTGATTTCTGTTTTCTGGATGAAAATGTAAGCTCGCTGGAGCCATCCATAATCTCATGTATGTGTGTGGCCATGCTTTCGTTTAATTCTTGACAATGGCAGTGAGGTAAGTTTTCCTCTTTTGAAGTTGTGTGTGTGTGTTTTTTAAACCTTCCTTAAGGCAGAGAAAGGGTAAAAAATGTAATATTATAATAAATAATATGGACTACAGGCCCCAGATTTAGGAAGAAAAGGAGGCCGAGGGAAGCAGAGTCATTGGCAGCCCTATCTGAAGACGCTGTGTTTCCTTGCTGTGTTCTTAGTGTCCAGCACCACACCCAGAACAGGACACTTGTGAACACACACAGGGATGACTTGCCCGAAGTCCCATAGTGAGAGAGGGAGTGGTCATTCTCTGCTGCTTCTGTTAAAGGTGCGTTTCTCGTAACTGATCTAAACTTCTCTTATACCCTGCCGAATCGCAGTTGGGGTGGGCTTGGGGCAGGCAGCAGTCATGGTGGTCAGAAGTACTAACTTGATCATGAATATTTCTTAACCTCTTCGGATTTAAACGCTCCCATTCAGCCAACCCTATGTCCCTTCAGATAACTACTCAGCCTTTTAAATTCCCTCTCCTTCCTGCTGTTCTACCAAAGTCGACCCCGGGCTCCATGGAAGGCTGGGTGCACTCAACCGCACAGGAGTGATGGCAAGAACGTCCAGCTCTCTGTGCCTGGGCTGCGGTGCTGCCCTCTGGGTCTGCTGGTCTCCAGCGTGTTGTCCTCCATCTGTCTGGTCAGGGTGTCCTTCTGTGAACATCCATATGGAACAGGGGCCAGGACTGTCTTGCATTATATTATATTACATGATGTTGGCCCTGCCCTACACACTCTGGATTTAATACACCCTAATGGCTATGGAGACTCACAGGATATAGCTCTGATGAGCCTTTATAATCAGCAATGTGGCTTCTATTAACAAGAAATAACCACTTCTACAAGCCAAAAAGTACATAGGCCAAGACTTTTAATAGTCACTTGGAGCACTCCTGCTCTGTCATCCGCAATTTGCTGGGCTAATTAGGCCCTCGGTGGTGACCACGTGGTTCTGAAAGTAAGTACTAGGACTGACTCAGGCGGACACTAGGCCTGTCCCTCCCGTGATTCTGGACAGAGGGGTTGAGAGGACACAGGACCTGCTGGTTCTCCTCTCCTCTGTCTCCTTCCTTTTCACACATTCAGTGATCAGCAGGGCCAGATATTCTATGGACTTCTTCTAGTATATTCAGCAATGCTCTGAAATGCTGTGTTTCTTAGGGCAGGAGACCTCAAGGGCTTTCCTTCAAAGGCGTATAATCCAAATACTCCAGATTGGGCTTCCCAAGTGGAACAGTTGGTAAAGAATCTGCCTGCCAATGTGCAGGAAATGCGATTAGATCCCTGATCTGGAAAGATCCCCTGGAGGAGGAAATAGCAACCTACTCCAGTTTTCTAGCCTGGAGAATTCAATGGTAGAGGAGTTTGGCCAGCTACAGTCCATGGGGTCACAAAGAGTCAGATATGACTGAGCGTACACACACACACACACACACACACACTTCAGACTGGCTGTTCACAGAAAACAAGACAACCAGGAACTGGGGATGTCCCAGGAGAAAATGCAATGGTTGAGTGCTTCAGAGTATCATTCTCATTACAAAAGAGCCACGCGTTTCCTCTTCACAGAAGGAGACAGCATAACTGTTGTTTTTCCACTTGAGACCCATTGGTGAAAGCGTATCCTCAGGAGAAGCATTTTTAAATTTTCTTTGAAGCAGACTCAATGTATTTGTGGTTATAGGGGGCTGAAGTCGCTTATTTTCTATTTGCTTTAGGTTATCATTAGATAACAAGAACCAAAATGCTTATAGAGGTGACACCATGGAAGGTTCCAGAAGTACTCAGTGGGCCCCAGTCCAATTCCTGCTTAATATCTGTCACAGACACTCTGAAAGCTAGCATTTTTGTGTGAATCTGCCCTTCAGCTTCAAACTAACTTCTTTCTTTCTTTTTTATTTCTTTCATGTGTTAGCAAGCAGCTCCATGCGTGCTAACCATTCTGATGGTTGGGTAATCCTTCCAAATGGTGACAGCCTCCCCAGGGATAACTCGAGGCACACCATGGGGAAGGTTATTGATGGGAATGACTTCAGATCGCTCATACCAACTTCAGAGAAGTCTACCAGCTGCTAACAGCAGTGAACCATTAGTTTTAAGTGTTACTGGTTGACTTTAAATCTGAGCTTCTCTTCACGTGATGAAACTCCTGCAAATCGAGACAGCCTTGTTTCATCAGTTCTGACCTGCCAAAAAGGAATCTGTGCAGACAAAACCCAGAGGCAGATGGATACTGGGAAGAAAGTATTTCTACATCTAAATCTTAGTTTAATTTAAGCTCCTGATTTAATGGCTCTCATTTCCAAAATATTGACAGACCCAAGTATTCATGAACTTCACATGGAGGCATAAGTGTTAAAGCATCAAGGTTAAAACCCTACAGTCTCTCCAAATTAGAGTAAACCCAAGGTGATGGTTCCATTATTGCAATATTTTGGTTAATCACTGCTGTTGCTCTAAGCCCATGGTTTTCACCTTGGCTGTATACTGGAATCATATGGGACACTTAAAAAATATATGGATGCCTGTTTTTAATCCAAAAGATTCTGATTTAATTGTTCTAGGGTGTGGCTTGTGCAGCAGGAGTTTTTAAAGTCTTCCAGGTGATTTTAATTTGGAATCAAGGCTGAGACTCGCTTCCCTAAGCAGTAGCAGGTGCTTCAATAGTTGGGTATAGGACATGAGGGGGGAGATGCTTGTCTACCAGTTGGCTTTACCTGTTGAAGTTCAAAAGGCCTAGGTCCTCTCTGCACCAGTAATCTTGACCCTAAGTAGGGTGACCAGCCAATGTGGTTTGCCTGAGACTGCCCTGGTCCTGTATCCTGTGCACACCAGGACCAGCGTCACCCTCATCATATGACTTGCTGGGAGTCCTGGCAGAAAAGGTAGGAGGGAGACACATTGGTCCAGAGCAAAGGAGAGTGTGAACTAGTCAGAAGAGAAAGGCCATCTCTTTGCTGGAGGAGCCCCAAACTAACCCAGTCTGGACCTGCCAATACCAATGTCAGAGGGTCAAAGCCAAGGGGAACATTCGCAGCAGGACTGGTTGGCAGTGTCAGTTCTTGCTGTTGGCACATGCCTTGGCCTTGGGTCCAATAGAGCTGTCCAAGCGCTCCTGCAAGACGCCAGTGTGGAATCAGGCCTCTGGCAAAGAACTCTTCAAGTTCACTGCCTGCTGCAGCATTTTTGCTGCTGGTCCTCCAATGGCATGCATCTGGTTGGAGAGCCCCTTCTCCCTCCTGGCCCTGACAATGCCATTGCCCCTCACTCCTTGAGACAGCATCCATGCTGGTCCTTCTGCCTCCTACTCCCACACTGAAAGGGAGAATACTTTTTTAAAAAATATTGATCTAATATAGTATTTTTCAACCATTTAGATTAACATTATTGCCCTCCCAAGGAGACTTTAAAGACATTTTTTTATTTTCCTAATTGTCACCTTGTAAAATTTTGATGGTTTAGATGTGCTGTATATCTGTTTATGTAATGCAGCCCCTTAGTTGGGGGGGGGAGGTACACAAGCCATAACATCTAAGAATTTTCTGCTTTGCCCCTCTCTCGCTGTTCACCAAACCCAGGGTAGGCAAGGCACAAGCTAGAAAGCATATGGGAAGAGTCTGGAAGAAGATCCAAGGAATGTTGGAACCACAGACATTCTTTATTTACGGCAGCAAGGCTGACTGCTTTATTTTCTAATTGTTGATGCCGCCACAATGCGCAGCAAGGGCTTTTCAGGTGGTGCTTACATAGGTAAGGATGTGGAGCAAGAGTCTGACCACCGCCGTCGTGGCTAATTGCTCTATCCCTATATGCCCCAACCAAGAACCAAGTTTTGACCCCTCGGGGGCTGTCTCACCTCCACTGAGAATGCATCAGCTAGTGCCATTCTTCCATGAACTGTTCTACTTCACTTCATCTTGCTCCCACTGTACCCTGTAGAGACTTTCATCATTACATCTGTAATATTTAATAACTTATAGTTCAAATTATTATTGACTTTGCTTGTAAGGGCAGAGAGAAGTTATAATTATGTACACGGGGTGTACATTTATCCTTTAATAGCTCAGTGCTCAGTCGTGTGCAATTTTCTGCGATCCTATGGATTGTAGCCCACCAGGCTCCTCTGTCCACGAGATTTTCCCAGCAAGAATACTGGAGTGGGTTGCCATTTCCTCCTCCAAGGAATCTTCCCAACCCAGGGATTCAACCCACGCCTCCTGTGTCTCCTGCATTGCAGGCAGATTCTTTACTGTTGAGCCACTGGAGAAGACCACCTTGAGCTACTCATACTCAATTGATTACTTGACACATAGAGATAAATGTCAACTTTATGAGTAGATGCAGCCCCAGCTCAAGCTTGGTACCCATGGACAATGAATTCTTCCATGGACCACATTCCCAGAAAGGGTCAATTATTAGGGTCATTAGCTGACTGAACCAAGGTCCAGGGTTTGGTTCCAGCCCTGAGATGGGAACAGGGATTCAGGGACCTGTGTTTAAGAGCCTGCACCCCTGGTGTAGATCAGAAAAGAAATACAAGTCTTTATTCATAGAGACACACTTACTCACTGCATTTGCCTTTATTGAACATTAGTCTTGAACCAGAGAGCATGACAAGTACCTGTGAAATAAAACTGAGTTGTATGCATCCTCTTCCTTCATTTTCTTACACTTCCCGTAGAAAAGCAAGGAAAGTATTAATAAAATAATTTAAAAAAAACCATTATAGTAGATGTAAATGGAGAAGGACATAGCAACCCACTCCAATATTCTTGCCTGGAGAATCCTATAGACAGAGGATCCTGGCAGGCTACAGCCCATAGGGTCCCAAGGAGTAAGACACAACTGAGCTACTAACACACACACATAGTAGGTGTAAAAGGTGCCCTCGAAAGTAGAGAATGCTAATCACTATCTGGTCAGGGGGCCAAAAAGTTAATGGACTGATGTGATGACCTCTGAGGTCAGTCTTGGAAGATGAGTGCAGGTTTCCCAAGAAGATAACGACAGTGGTCAGCTGGGCAGGGAGAATAATACATGGAGAGACACATAGGAGGAGAAGATATTGCTTTCAGGAGGTTGTCTATCTGAGTTAGCCCAGACTGCTCTAATAGATGGAGAAGGCAATGGCAACCCACTCCAGTCCTCTTGCCTGGAGAATCCCATGGACGGAGGAGCCTGGTAGGCTATAGTCCATGGGGTTGCTAAGTCAGACACGACTGAATGACTTCACTTTCACTTTTCACTTTCATGCACTGGAGAAGGAAATGGCAACTCACTCCAGTATTCTTGCCTGGAGAATCCCAGGGACAGAGGAGCCTGTTGGGCTGCCGTCTATGGGGTCGCACAGAGTCGGACACGACTGAAGCGACTTAGCAGCAGCAGCAGCAGCTCTAATAAAACACCATGAAGTGAAGTGAATTGAAGTCGCTCAGTCGTGTCCGACTCTTTGCCACCCCATGGGCTGTAGACTACCAGGCTCCTCTGTCCATGGGATTTTCCAGGCAATAGCCCTGGAGTGGATTGCCATTTCCTTCTCCAGGCGATCTTCCCAACCCAAGGATCAAACCCGGGTCTCCCGCATTGTAGACAGACACTTTACCATCTGGGCCTCCAGGGAAGTCACCATAGCCTGGATTTTTTTTTAAGCCATTATTTTTCTTAGTGCTGGAGGCTGGAAAATTTGAGATAAGGGTGCCAGCATGGTAGGATCCTAGTTTGCACAAGGCCACCTTCTTGCTGTGTCTTCACATGGTGAATAGTAGAGAGAAAGGAAACAAGCCCTCTCCTGTCTCTTCTTCTAAGGGTACCAAAACTATGATGAAGGCTCCACCCCTCATGACCTAGCTCTCCCAGTGGCCCTACCTCCAGATGCCATCACACCAAGGACTAGAGTTTTAATGTAGGAATTGGAGGTAGGGGAACACACACACTTCGTCCATAGTCCTGTAAGCAGGTCTCTCTCTATGGCCTAAATGAGTAAATTGGAGTCCTTGAATGCTGTCCACAGGAGTCTAGACTTTATCTCGCATATAGAGAGTCACTGAAGCCAAGGAGCCAAGAGGTCGTGCACAGTACTGCACAGGCTTGCATACACTCCGGTTCGGAGTGCCTGGAGGGCATGGGTAATGTTGGGTTCATCTCCATGTGTGCCGCAGTTATGTCCTAGAGACCCTCTCCATAGTGAGCATGTAGCCCAAGGGTCCAGTCTCACGTAGGGACACTAGGCATAGACTTAGCTGACTTTATATACCCCTATTCCTCAGTGAATGGGAAAGTCCAATTAGTGGGGTTATATGATGAGTTTCTTCCATTTTTCAGCTGTTTAAATTGATCCCTTTAAGAGACAGTTTCCAGAAGAGTTATACGTTAATACGGAGGATGCTGGAGGAACTTGTGGTCAATTAAGCAGACTGGGCTGCAGGGGAAATTCCCTTTCTCATTTCAAGTGCATGGAAAAGCTAAAAGATAATTAAAATTTGTTAGATATATACCTAAATTTAACCACCCCTCCCCCCACCCCATCAAGAAAGGCAATCCCAAGGAGCAAAAATTAGAGGATCACCTCTAAATCTATGGTGCTTGGAAATGGAAGTGGACAGTCTCACATGGGAAAATGCGGAACAGCAAGGGGTGGCTCTCACTGCTTCCCAAGGTCAGGACTCCTCTCCTTGGCAAAGAAACCTGCCTGCCTCTCAAAGCCCAGGGTGGAAAAGGAGTCAGCTTGGCTGGTACCATAAGTAGGTGTGAATTCTGAATTCAGACTGCTTATATGATGTAGTGACTCCAGGCCAAAAAAAAAAAAAAATTAAAACAAAAGCTCTTGATTTAACAAAACCTTTAGGGCCTGTGGCTGGGGCAGATTCAAAGCTTTCTGCTAAGGATGCTGACACAGCTCAGGTTCCGTAAGCTTATAAGGTGTGCAAGAGTTGAAGATGAATAACTATCAACTTAGAATCACAAAACCTGTAAGAGCATGGTGCAAATAATGACCTTTTTAGATGATGAAATATAATCTCTAAAAACAGAAAATTCAACTTGGAAGAGTGGTATACAAAAAAAATTGTTAAATAAATTAGTGTTGTTTGATTACGAAAGCCATTAGTAATAATGACCTCTGGGGGAAAGAAAACAAAGCTAAAATACTAGTGAACAATAACATGAGAAATGGGTAAGATCTGGTCAAGGAGCATAGTTAAAGCAAAGTAACAGACAGCTGAAAATAGAGTACTCAAATGAAGGCTGATTACATCAATGAAGAGAAATTTGATTGGACTTCCCAGGTGGCACTAGTGGTAAAGAACCTGCATGCCAAGGCAGGAGACAAAAGAGATGTGGGTACCATCCCTGGGTCGGGAAGACCCCTGGAGGAGGGCATGGCAGCCCACTCCAGTATTCTTTCCTGGAGAATCCCAGGGACAGAGAAGCCTGGTGGGCTACTGTTCATGGGATCACAGAGAGTCAGACACGACTGAAGCAGCTTAGCACACACAAGCAAGAGTATTAAAAGGTTTAAATAGGTATAAACAAAGACTTATCATAAAATAGAGGTAACAATCATCCCAAAGCTTCAGAAAACATGAAGTTGCTTGTATGTAAAAATACATCTTGAAAATATGCAGTAGAGTAGCTATAGGATTATATGATGAAATTGGTATCCAAAATCCCCAAAGAACATTTCAATTCATACCTCTCAGAAATTGAGAGACCAAGTAGACAAAAAAGTAGTAGAGTGGCTAAAATTTGAAATACACTTTTAACTATTGTGTGTGTATGTGAACAGATGTAAATATAAATGTTTTATGTACATATGTGCATGCTAAGTCACTTCAGTCATATCCGATGCTGTGAGACCCTATGGACTGTAGCCTGCCAGGCTCCTCTGTCCATGAAATTCTGCAGGCAAGAATACTGGAGTGGGTTGCTATACCCTTCTCCAGATACACACATATATTTGTGCATATGTATGTGGTATATGTTTTATAAATAATATATAACTGCATATTTATACATAATCATATATACATAATTTACATATAAAATATGCATTTGAACCAACAAATAGAAATCACATTTTATTCATGTACACATCTAGATGACTCAGTGGATAAAGAATCTACCTGAAATGGGGGAGACACTGGTTCAATCCCTGGGTTGGGAAAATCCCCTGGAGGAGAAAACAGCAACCCACTTCAGTATTCGTGCCTGGAAAATCCCATGGACAGAGGAGGTTGGCGGGCTAGTCTTAGAGTCACACAGTCAGACACGACTGAGCATGAGCACGGATTTGTAATTTTAAAAATAACTGTTGACCATTTGTGGCTTCCCACGTGGGGTCAGTGATAAAGAGCCCACATGAATGCAGGAGATGTGAGACGCTTGGGTTCTATCCCTGGGTTGGGACGATTCCCTGGAGGAGGGCATGTCAACACACTCCAGTATTCTTGACTGGAGAATCCCAAGGACAGAGAAGCCTGGCAGGCTACTGTCCATAGAATGGCAAAGAATTGGACATGACTGGAGCGGCTTAGCACACGTGCACACACTGACCATATATTAGGCCATAGGGAAAATTTTGGCAAAACAAGGTACAAATGGTACAATACTGGTGGGAGGGGGGGGTCATGTTTGGGAACGCATGTAAGAATTAAAGATTTTAAAATTTAAAAAATAAATTAAAAAAAAAATAAAACAAGGAAAAAAAAAAAAAAAGGCATGCTGCCAGAAGAGGAAAATAAGGTTCGAGAAGTTAAAAAAAAAAAAAAAAGAGAGAAATTAAATTGTTCAGCAGTATCATAATTTTCACTCCTACTATATTTTAGGGATATTTGTGATTGCAGATATATTCACTCAAGAATTATTGATGTCTATAACATGCTATTATTATTCATTTATTAAGGAATAATCCAAAATGAAAAAAAAAAAAAAGAAATAAACCATACCATAAAGTCATTGTTAAAAGACTTTTAAAGAGGCATTTAGAAACACAAACGTACAAACAAGTCCCAAAAGACTCTAGACATTTGTAGAAAAATCTATGTAATTTTGAGAAGGGAAAATATTTCTTAGACAAGAAAAAATGAATCCAATATATCTTTTAAACAGTGAAATACTTTTTGTGTGCATTCTAATAAATCATTGACAAATCTGAAAAAAAAATAAATAAAACATAAGTATTTGTAATGAATCAAATAAAAGGTGTCGCTGTGGAAAAAGAGAGTGGGGAAGGGAAGGAGAGAAGGAAAAAAGAAGGGAGAAAGAAAGACACTGTAATCAAACTTCAAAGAGAGTGACTAGCTGGAAGAATATATGTATAATCATATAGCAGATTCAAGATGGTACTCACATTTTAAAAATTTCATGCATCAATAAGAAAAAGAGAAAGTGAAGTGATAATATAATTTGTTCACATGGGCATATTTATACATTAAAATACTTCAAAATATTCACTTTAAGAAACTTATGCAACTTATGCATCAATACAAAAAAGAAATCAAGTTACATCATAATTCATTCATAAGGACATATATGAACTTCAATATAGCTACTTTTGGAAAGGAAAAAAGAATAATGGGTAAAGAAATTAATACATTTCAATTTTAACCTTAGTCCTTGATATCTGTAATGAAAAAGTAAAACACCACGTTTAACATCAAACACTTAAAACTGGAAAAAATGTTAATTTTTGTTAATCTGGGCACACAAGTAGATTTTACATTTTTCTCTGTACTTTTCTGCATTTCTCTAAATGAAAAAAATTAAAATTGGCAAGGAAACAGTGAAAAAGTATTAATTGTGCATGCGTGGGTTTGTGTGCCCTTAATGCTAGATTGCATGCTGGTATTTCTTTTCCTAAAGCAGGATTGGCACAGGATCCTTCAAACAAATGAAAATTCCCTCTCAGTGTACTCAAATGGCTAAAATAAGTTAACATGCTACTATGTGGTTTATGTACATAATCCTGCGGCTAATAGCCTGAATCACATTGTTACATTTTTACAAGGTACAGTATAGAGATATAAGAAAATCCAGAGGTGGAATTTTATCTTAAAGAATCATAACAAACAAAATTTATAAGTGGAGACAAATTATCAAGATACCAGAAACCAATACCCCAATTTTCACAAAAAGGAAAAAGAGCCAATATGTTTGGGTGGCAAAGTAAGCCCATACCGTAAAGTAAAATTATGAAGAGAGGAAAGCTTGCTTTGCATTCCTGCTGATGAGACAGTTTGGGCAAGAAGTAACAGAAAGCACACCTTAAATGTGCTCAAACAATGAGGACAGGCATTATTACACATAACGGGAGGGCAGATGGCTGATTGGAGCTTGGCTGATCATCATCCCTATTTAAAGGTCTCTGCTTCACCAGCCTGGGAGTTATCCTCCCACTCATTACGGTCTCTTGTGTTGAAATTGGCTTAGAGGCCCATTCCTGAGTCAGATACAGGCAAGGGGGCAGAAATGCCATGATTGGTTTAGACATATAGGCTGGAATAGCTACTGGTGAGTCAAACACTATTTCCTCTATCATCTTTCTAGGCTTACTTTCCCTCCCTCTTTCCTGGTATTTAGGCTTTTCCATTTGCTTAACATCTTTTTTTTTTTTTTTCCTGTTTTCTTCTTGCTGTCAAAATTAAAACCAAATTCCCCTTATATATGTATGTATTTTTTTTTTAATTTCAGTCTTGTCAATCAAAGGGTCTTCAGGAAAATACCACGATGGATGTCCCACTGTGTTGTTGCTGTTGTTCAGTCTCTAAGTTGTGTCTGACTCTTTGTGACTCTTGTAGACTGAAGCAGCCCAGGCTTCCCTATCCTTCACTCTCTCTCGAAGTTTGCTCAAATTCATGTCCATTGAGATGGTGATCTATCTGTCTAACTCTGCCTCTCTCTTCTCCTTTTGCCCTCAGTCTTTCCCAGCATCAGGGTCTTTTCCAGTGAATCAGCTCTTCACATCAAGCGGACAAATTATTACTTTCAGCTTCAGCATCAGTCCTTCCAATGAATAGTCGGGGTTAATTTCCTTTAGGATTTAGGATTGAGTATTTTGATCTCCTTATTGTCCAAGGGACTCTTAAGAGTCTTCTCCAGCACCACAATTTGAATGCATTAATTCTTCGGTGCTCAGCCTTCTTTAAGGTTGCACTCTCATATCTATACATGACTATTGGAAAACCATAGCTTTGACTATATACAACTTTGTTGGCAAAGTGATGTCTTTGACTTTTAATATGCTGTCTGGGTTTGTTATAGCTTTCCTTCCAAGGAGCAAGCTTCCTTAAATTTCAGTGGCTATAGTCACTGTCTGCAGTGATTTTGGAGCCCAAGAAAATAAAATCTGTTACCGCTTCTACTTTTTTCCCTTCTATTTGCCATGAAGTGACAGGACCGGATGCCATGATCTTAGTTTTCTGAATGTCCAGCTTTAGCCATTAAGTTACAATTGGGAGGGCATTGGGCAGTGAAGTGTGAAGTTATCTGATTCTCCTCCCATTACTTTCTCGTCTTCCACCCTCCTACAAGTAGTACCATTGCCGAATATTTGGGAAATGCTTATGCAGAGGGAAAGTAGAATTGCCCATAATCTCACAAGCCAGAGAGGAATACTTTACATTTCAACATGCATTCTTACAATGGAATTAAAATTATGGGAACCCTTCAAAATATTTCTTTGGAGAATTATTTGGTCTTATTTTGGTTTTCTGCATACTCTTGTATAAACAGAGAGAGGCTTTGAAGGTTTCCATAAGTGCTCAAGTCAACTGTTCCTTTTTGTCCACACTCTCCCCTTAAGGAACATGTTGGTACCTATCTGTTGAACCAGCACTAAATTCTGTGTAAACAACTACCCACAAACTCTGAGGGATTAGGGTTCATTCCACAGTGTGTGGCTTCATTTTAACTCCGAGGACCCAGATCAGGAACCAAAGCTTGCGGGCACCAACTCGCCTTGGTGACTAATGCAGGGCTTTTTTTCTCTTGAAACCCAGAGACAGCTAGAGGTGTGGATGGAAAAGAGTGCTTCCACTGAAAAGAGCAGTGATGGAAACTTTTATGTCAATGAGCTTCCGCTTCTGTGCTAATAACACCCCATTTGGCCAAAGCTTAACCTTTCTTCGAAGCAGAAGATCCAGGATCTGTGAACTATAAAAATGACAGTCCTGTAGTGCCAGGCTAGAAAAATTACCTCATGCGAGCTAAACTTTTGGCTGGTAACAGAGACTTTATACTTCACAAACTCTCTTCCCCTACCATCTTTGCCATCATTCGCCAAGGAAGGAATGCTTGAAACCAACACTATTCTGCTTGGCACTGCTAACATCTCTGTGCACAACTACTGTTCTGATTGCTTGCTTGTGTACTAAATTGCTTCAGTCTCGCCTGACTCTTTGCAACCTCATGGACCATAGCCCACCAGGCTCCTCTGTCCATGGGATTCTCCAGGCAAGAATACTGGAGTGGGTTGTCATGCCCTCCTCCAGGGCATCTTCCTGACCCAGGGATTGAACCTGAACCTCTTACATCTCCTGCACTGGCAGGTGGGTTCTTTACCACTAGCACCACCTGGGAAGCCCCATTGTTTCGATTATGAGGCCTGAAGTCAGAGACAGTCAGCTGTAGCTGCTAGAAACTGCCTGAAAATTTGCCTACTTGATCACTCACTCCTTCAGTTGTCACCCATAGTATGATTGAAATTTCCTTCCTCACTCCTTTTCACTCTGGATTATTTGAACAGAAAGCTACTTTATTTTAACATTAAGTGACCTTGAAATGATATCCAGTGAATAGAATGAATGCATATATATCTTCATGGTTAGAGCTGGCAATGTTCAGGTAACTATGACATGATTACATTGCCTTACTTTAGTCGGATGCCCTGGGCTTCCCTGATGGCTCAGACAGTAAAGAATCTGCCTGCAATGTAGGAGATCCAGGTTCAATCCCTGGGTTGGGAAGATTCCCTGGAGAAGGGAATGGCAACCCATTGCAGTATTCTTGCTGGAGAATCCCATGGACAGAGGAGCCTGGCAGGCTATATAGTCCATGGGGTCACAAAGAGTCAGACATGACTAACACACGGCACTTAGGTCAGCAAGAAGGTCCTAGGGAGTAGAAACAGTAGTTACACAAAGTCACACAGCCCTGGGTTCGATTCCTTGTTCACTGGCTGTGTAGATGGTTGTCATCTTCTTTAGTCTCTTTTTAGCCTTTATGTTCTTGTCCTTAAAATGGCAATAAGAATACTCACCAAATAGATTGGGAGAAGCTCAAATAAAATAATGGAAGTGAAGTGGCTACAGTTTCTAGAACCTGCCATGCATGACTTATTTGGTACATATTGGCTTCCCCCACCAGCTCTCTGTGATACAATGACTGTAGACCTTTCCTGTTGCACAGAGAGAAGATAAACTTTTACAATGTTAAAATGGTTCAAAACAAGTGAGTTAGGATAAAGGGAAGCCAAACTTCAACATTCCCCTTTTTCCAAGGCCTAAAGATCAGTGTATTAGATGGGTTTTTAAAATGCAATAAAAATACAACAGTAGCACTTGAAGAAAGGCAAGGTTGGTGGGTGTGGCTATGTGGTCATTGGAAGGGAAGCCAGGTTTCTCTGAAGACACTGTTCCATGAAGTAGTTCCCACCTCGTAGTTCCCAACTTCACAATCCACGAAAGCATTACAGGAGACAGAAACATCCATCACATTGTGAAAACAAAATCTCCCTGTTTCTCTAGTTTGAAAGTGAAAGCTGCTCAGTTGTGTCTAACTCTTTGTGACGCCATGGACTATACAGTCCATGGAATTCTCCAGGCTAGAATATTGGAATGGGTAGCCGTTCCCTTCTCCAGGGGATCTTCCCAACCCAGGGACTGAACCCAGGTTTCCCATATTGCAGGCAGATTCTTTACCAGCTGAGCCACCAGGGAAGCCCAAAGTTCTCTAGTTTGGAGACATGTAATTAATGAGACCAAAAACAACCCCCAAAAAGTAAGTTTCTCATCTCCAGATTCCATACGTATGCATTAATGGAAAAATGGTACAGATGAACCTATTTGCAAAGGAGTATATACAGACACCAACATAGAGAACAAACATATGAACATTAAGAGGGAAAAGGAGAGGGGTGGCTGGGTTGAATTGGAATTGAGATATATGCATTACTATGTATAAAAGAGATAACTACCGAGAACCTACCGTATAGCAGAGGGAACTACTCGGTGCTCTGAGTCACTTCAGTCCTGTCCAACTCTGCACATCTATGGGCTGTAGCCTGCCAGGCTCCTCTGTCCATGGGATTCTCCAGGCAAGAATACTGGAGTGGGTTTCCTTGCCCTTCTCCAGGGATCTTCCCAACCCAGAGAATGAACTTGCGTCTCTTAAGCCTCCTGCATTGGCAGGAGGGTTTTTAACCCCTCTAGCACCACCTGGGAAGCCTGGGTGCTTGCTCCTTGGTGCTCTCTGGTGACCTAAATTGGAAGGAAATCCCAAACAAGGGGATATATGTAGGAATCTTCATATAGGAGATTTTCAAGGGACTTCACTGACTGTCCAGTGGTTAAGATACCATGCTTCCACTGCATGGGGCATGGATTTGATTCATGATTGGGGAACTCAGGGGGCTTTCCAAGTGGCGCTAGTGGTAAAAAACCCACCTGCTAATGCAGGAGACATAAGAGACTAGGGTTCAATCTCTGGGTCAGGAAGGTCCTCTGGAGAAGGAAATGGCAACCCGTTCCAGGATTCATGCCTAGAGAATTCCATGGGCAGAGGAGCCTGGTAGACTACGGTCCATACATAGGGTCACAGGAGTCGTACACGACCGCAGTGACTTAGCACAGAACGCCAAGATCCCACATGTTTCATGGTGTGGCCAAAAATAGAAAAAAAGAAAACAAGATTGACATTTTCAAGGACTGGATTTTGGTTTTACTAATTTATTCTATTGCTTTCAATTTTCAGTTTCATTGATTTTACTCTTTTTTTTTTTCTTCTTCTTCTGCTTCCTTTAGGTTTAAATGACTCTTTTCTTTCTCTAGTTTGCTCAGGTGGAAGCTTAGATTATTGGTTTAAAATCCTTTTTCTTTTCTGCTGTTGCTGGTGTTTATTTGCTCAGTCATGTTGGATTTTTTGAGGCCCCATGGACTGTAGCCTGGCAGTCTCATCAGTTCATGGGATTTCCCAAACAAGAATATTGGAGTGGGTGGCATTCCCTTCTCCAGTTTCTTTTCTAGTATGTGCATGTAATGCTATAAATTTCTCTCTTAGCACTGCTTTTGCTACATCCCACAAAGTTTTACAAATAGTATTTTCACTTTTATTTGGTAAAGATATTTTTAACTTTCTCTTGAGACTTCTTTGACTAATTTGTAATTTAGGAGTTTGTGGTTTAATCTATAAATATTTGGATATTTTCCAGCCATATTTACATTACTAATTTTCAGTTTAATTGCACTGTGGCCTGAAAATATCTTTTGCATGGTTTATGCTATTTTAGGACTTCCCTGATAGCTCAGTTGGTAGAGAATCTGGCTGCAATGCAGGAGACTCTAACTCGATTATTAAGGTGTGTTTACCATTTTCTGGTAAATGTTTTATGCTAGCTTGAGAAAAATGTGTATTCTGCTCTTTTGAGATAAATAGTTTCTAAACGTTAATTAGATCAAGTTGATTGATAGGGCTGTTCAGGTTAATTCTAGCTCACTGGTATTCCACCTGATCAACCTGTCAGTTATCAAAAGAGGCTGTTGTCGTTCAGTTGCTAAGTTGTGTCCAACTCTTTGTGACCCCATGGACTGCAGCACGCCCAGCTTCCCTGTCCTTCACTATCTCCCGGAGCTTGCTCAAACTCATGTCCATTGAGTCAATGATGCCATCCAACCATCTCATCCTCTATCGTCCACTTGTGCTCTTGCCCTCAATCTTTCCCAGCATCAGGATCTTTTCCAATGAATCAGCTCTTCTCATCAGGTGACCAAAGTATTGGAGCTTTAGCTTCAGCATCAGTTTTTCAGTGAATATTCAGGGTTGATTTCCTTTAGGACTGACTGGTTTGATCTTGCTGGGATGGAAGCCTCCAACTGTACTAATGGATTTACCTGTTTCCTTATGTAGTTTTCTCAGTTTTGCCTCACATATTTTAATACTCTGTTGTTAGAAGCATATGCATTTAGCATCATTACATCTTCCTTGAAAATTCATCTATCATTGATAATATTACTAAATGATATTACACCTTATCCCTGATAATTTTCCTGACTCTGAAATCATCTCTATATGAAATTAATAGAGCTACCCCAGCTTTCACTTAATTGCTATCAGCATGGTGTATCTTTCCCCCATCCTTTTACTTTCAAACTATCTGTGTCTTCACATTTAAAAGTGAGTTTCTCAAGAGTTCCCTGGCAATCCAGTGGTTAGGACTCTGTGCTTCCACTGCCATCGGCAGGTGTTCAACTCCTAGTCAGGGAACTAACATCCTGCAAGCCGCATGGTGTGGCCAAAAAAAAAAAATTAAAATGAGTTTCTCATGAAAAGACTTCCCTGGTGGCTCAGACAGTAAAGAATGCAATGCAGGAGACTTGGGTTTGATCCCTGGGTCAGGAAAATCCCCTGGAGAAGGGAATGGCAACCCATTCCAGTATTCTTGCTGGAGAATTCTATAGACAGAGGAGCCTGGTAGACTGTGGCCCATGGCATTGCAAAGAGCTAGACACGACTAAGAGACTAATACTTTCACTTTTCTCATGCAAAATGCATAGTCAGGTCTTATATTTTTATTCTTGGATTAGCACTATGCTTGTAAATGTTTTCTTGTTTTAATATTCATTTTTAAATTTTGTTTTGATGTATAGTTGATTTATAATGTGTTAGTTTCATGTATATAACAAAATTATTCAGTTATACATCCAAATTTAAATATTTTATGCATGAAAGTGAAAGTTGCTTAGTTATGTCCAACTCTTTGCTATCCCATGAACTGTATAGACCATGGAATTCTCCAGGCCAGAATACTGGAGTGGTAGCCTGTCCCTTTTCCAGGGGATCTTCCCAACCCAGGGATCAAACCCAGGTCTTCTGTATTGCAGGCAGATTCTTTACCAGCTGAGCCACGTATTAGTGTATATATGTTACTCCCAAATTTGGTCACAAGCACCACAGAATACCCATCTAGGTTTTTTTTTTTTTTAATAATTTGAATGAACCAGCAAAATTAATCAAACACAGCACAGAATTGCTCTGTCCTTCTTTCCCTTCTTGCTAATTAAATGCTTTGTGTTTGCTGTGGAAAAGAGAAGTGGAGGTGGGTTTTACATTTCCAATCAATTGCAGATGCAGAATCATACAGCTGAAAACTGGTGAACCACTGAATAATCTGCTTCATTGGTCCAGTGGACAGCTCTGACCAAGGGTGGGGTTCAGACTCCTCCACCCGGGCACCTTCCTCATAGGCCGTGCCGTGGAGCAGAGATTCTTGTAAACCCTCCACTCTTTCCCTTGTTGTCTTTGTTCCTGGCCTCTACATATCACTCTCATGCATTTCTCATGCTATTATGGGATCTCATAACTTTGTTGTAGATGTGGCTCAAAGCTAAAGACAATCAGAAATATCAGGAATTTGCAATTTCTTTGCTAAAATACCAACTCTTTTCCCTAAATCATTGCCAGGACCTTCAGAAAGGCAAGATCACTTAGTGACAGCATTCAGAAAAGGCTCATATTATTTAATCCCCAAACACTAGGGCCACCCAGAGTTTATTATCTTCTCCATACTTTGGGGTGTGAGTACGTGGGTCAGAGTGTGAGTGTCCAAACACATGTGCTAGATTCTAAAACATACACATGGCCTTGGCCTTATACCTTCAGCTCTATTTGCTCCTTATCTTGACATTCAAGCAAACTGTCTTTGGGGATAAGATTCCATTCCCTAGACAGAATAGGACTTTAAGCTTGTGAACTCTGCTTACTGTAAACATTGAAAAAGATTAAGAACAGTCAAATCAACCAGGTATTCACTGTTCAAAATATCCTATGAAACCTTAAAATCTGAAAAAGTGCATGTTGGGAAAGAAGTCAGGGTCATTGAGGTCACCCTGTGGATGCTACAGCGTATAATTGTGAACTGACAATGTTTGCTTGGAGCTCAGTCAACTTTGCGACATGGAGAGGGAAGGATGGAAGACAAGCCATCAGCAGCATGTCAATTTAAGGTAAATGTGCTTGTAAATTGCTTTTATATGTATCTCCTCATTTTCTCTTCTCTGTGATTCTGCATATAGATGAGTAAGACAGAGGTCTAAGGTGGGATAGTTATTTCTTTGATTCACTCATTTATTCACTTATGCATGCATGCCTCATTTATTACAGTCTTACTTTGTGCTGTTCATTGTATTACAGGCCCAGCATATATTTATTAGACATACAAGCGTGGCTTTTCCTCTCACGAAATTCATACAGTAGTGGAGTAGACTATATAAATAACCACAGCAGTAATCAAATAATCACTGAGATAAACAGGGAGACAGAATACAGTGTGATTTTGGAGAGTACATCATGTAAGAACATGACTTAGACTCACCAGATCATTGAGAAGATAATGACAAATCCAAGACCGGAAGGTGATTAGTAATCAGACAGGCTAAGAAAATTGAATAGAGGAAGCACTTTATTGGCAGAAGCATCAGCACATGAGAAGGCTTCATAACTAGATGGATTATGGCATTTCTAGAAACTAAACCAAACGCAATGTGACTGAGATCAGAAAACAAACCGGAGAGTGGAGAGGAATGGAGAAATGATTAAGTTGCAGATCACACAGGGACACTTTTAGAATTTTGTCATGATTCTCAGAGCAATGGGAAATTGCTATAGAGGCATCCTGGCTGCCAGATGGACAATGGCTTGAAGGCAAAATCCGTGAAGATTATCAGCTGTTCAAGTAAGAGCAGTTGATAGTTTTAACTGGGTTATTGGCAGTGCAGATGGAGATGTCTGGATCAATATCAAGGTTGTTTACAAGACAAAATCAACAGTACTTGCTGATAGATTGGATCTCAGAGTTGCAGGGAATTAAAATAACAAAGATGATTACCAGTTTTCTGGGCTATACAATTGATGAATTCAAGTGTCATCCACAGAAATAACACCAGGACAGGGCTGGATTAGAGTGTGGAGAAATTCAAAGTTTGGTCCCGGCGTTGGACATAATAAGATCCATGTAGTATGCAGACCTCCAAATGGACTTTTTGAATAGCTAGTTGAATACATAGTTGTGAAGTTTGGAGAAGAGGCTCTGAATGAAGGACTGCTGCTGTTGCTGCTGCTGCTAAGTCGCCTCAGTCGTGTCTGACTCTGTGCGACACCAGAGATGGCAGGCCACCAGGCTCCCCCGTCCCTTGGATTCTCCAGGCAAGAAGAACAATGGAGTGGATTGCCATTTCCGAATGAAGGACAGACATCCCTAAGTCATCAGCATTTAGGCAGCACCTAGCCAGGAGAAAAATCAATAACCTCAGATACGCAGATGACACCACCCTTGTGGCAGAAAGTGAAGAGGAACTAAAAAACCTGTTGGTGAAAGTGAAAGAGGAGAGTGAAAAAGTTGGCTTAAAGCTCAACATTCAGAAAACGAAGATCATGGCATCCAGTCCCATCACTTCATGGGAAATAGATGGGGAAACAGTGGAAACAGTGTCTGACTTGATTTTTGGGGGCTCCACAATCACTGCAGATTGTGACTGCAGCCATGAAATTAAAAGACACTTACTCCTTGGAAGAAAAGTTATGACCAACCTAGATAGCATATTCCAAAGCAGAGACATTACTTTGCCAACAAAGGTCCGTCTAGTCAAGGCTTTGGTTTTTCCAGTGGTCATGTATGGATGTGAGAGTTGGACTGTGAAGAAGACTGAGCACCGAAGAATTGATGCTTTTGAACTGTGGTGCTGGAGAAGACTCTTGAGAGTCCCTTGGACTGCAAGGAGATCCAACCAGTCCATTCTGAAGGAGATCAGCCCTGGGATTTATTTGGAAGGAATGATGTTAAAGCTGAAACTCCAATACTTTGGCCACCTCATGCGAAGTGTTGACTCATTGGAAAAGACTCTGATGCTGGGAGGGATTGGGAGCAGGAGAAGAAGAGGATGACAGAGGATGAGATGGCTGGATGGCATCACCGACTCGATGAACATGAGTCTGATTGAACTCCGGGGGTTGGCGATAGACAGGGAGGCCTGGCGTGCTGCGATTCATGGGGTCACAAAGAGTCAAACATGACTGAGTGACAGAACTGAAGTAAACTGAGAGCTGAGGATGCTGATAAAATTGTCTTGAAGAGTGGTTGTAAGGAAAGATGGGACCTTGGACACAGCTTGAGAGAACTTCATCAGATCATTTAGGTGCAGGAGGATGAGTTGGCCAAGGCTGCCGAGAAAGAAAATCCAGAGGATGAAAAAAAAAAAAATGGAGAGTGTTGTGCCACAGAAACCAAGGAAAGTTTTTCCAAAAAAGTGTAGTACTAAGTCGCTTCATTCATACCGAACTCTTTGCAACCCTATGGACTGTAGCCCGTCAGGCTCCTCTGTCCATGAGATTCTCCAAGCAAGAATACTGGAGTGGGTTGCCTTGCCCTTCTCCAGGGGATCTTCCCAACCCAGGGACTGAACTTGCCTCTTAAGTCTCCTGTATTGGCAGATGGGGTCCCACTGAGATGTATGAACCACATCAAATGCTTTGATAAGGTAAGATAAGGACTGAAGAGATCTCCTTAGGTGAGATGTGATGTTGTGGTCCCCAACCTCTCAAATGAACCCTTCCACTTGACTTTTAAGCATTAGGGCCCTTCTTTTATGGGGAAGGCAATGGCATCCCACTCCAGTAATCTTGCCTGGAAAATCCCATGGACGGAGGAGCCTGGTAGGCTGCAGTCCATGGGGTCACTAAGAGTCGGACAGGACTGAGCAACTTCCCTTTCACTTTTCACTTTCATGCATTGGAGAAGGAAATTGCAACCCACTCCAGTGTTCTTGCCTGGAGAATCCCAGGGATGGGGGAGCCTGGTGGGCTGCCATCTATAGGGTCACACAGAGTCGGACACTGAAGTGACTTAGCAGCAGCAGCAGCAGCAGCAGCAGCAGCACTTCTTTAGAAAAAAAAAAAAAAAACTTTCATCTTCCATGTCTTTCTTTTTCTCTCTCCCTTTACAAACTTTTTGAAAAGACTTTCTGTTCTCTCTCTGTGTCTCTCTTTCTCCTCCTCCCTTCTTCCCTCTGACTCTTTCACCTTCTCAAACCCTCATGAATAGGATTAATGTCATTATAAGACGAGACCAGAGACCTCGCTGGACTTCTGCATGGGAGTATACAGCAGGAAGGGAGCTGTCTTAAAACCAAGAAGAGTTTCTTCCCCATCTGCTCACCCATGTACCTCTCTGGTTTCTAGCTGTCCCCCTTTCATTCTATATTATATGATATTTTCCATAGAGATAGTTTAACTTATGGATTTAAATTAATAACCATTTTTATTTTAAAATCTTCATTGGCCTTTCAAATTTTATGAAAAAAGTCACTAATACTTATTTAAATTATTTAATATACTTAGGTTTGATTCATTGCTAATTCAGTTTTATATAAGATATGAGGTAAAGATTTAAGTTCATTTAGCTCTCAGTTGCTAGTGGTTTCAGAAATAGATCCTAAAAGTATTTCTCAAAATTTGTGATAGGAGCTCACTGCTGCCTCTGCTTCAGTGTTCCTGGATTCAATTGTTCAAAGCCTCCTTTTCAACTGCAGGCTCATAAAATGGCAAATCAATGAGAAATGAAAATGAAAAAGCAAACTGTAGAATACTGAAAAAAGTCAATAATTTTTAATACTATATTCAGACAGAAAAAGCATTCCACTCCTAATGTTTCCTAGTCCTGATAAAAATGATAATAAAAGATGGAAATGGCCTAAAAATTAATTGCTTACTATAGTAATGGCAAGAACAAAGCACATATACTCCAATATGCTAATCCCTTATCCCTAGAAACAAAAATATTTTTGGAATATTTTATTTTTTATCATTTAATTTGCTTGTACCCTGATTAAATGATATGGAAGAGCCTGACTATATGATATGGAAGACTCAATATCCTAAAGAGTTTCAGTTCAGTTCAGTTGCTCAGTCATGTCCACTCTCTGCAATGCCATGAACCGCAGCATGCCAGGCTTCGCTATCCATCACCAACTACCCGAGTCTACCCAAATCCATGTCCACTGAGTCGGTGATGCCATTCAACCATCTCATCCTCTGCCGTCCCTTTCTCCTCCTGCCCTCAATCTTTTCCAGGATCAGGGTCTTTTCAAATGAGTCAGCTCTTGGAATCAGGTGGCCAAAGTACTGGAGTTTCAGTTTCAACATCAGTCCTTCCAATGAACACCCAGGACTGATTTCCTTTAATGATTGACTGGTTGGATCTCCTTTCAGTCCAAGGGACTCTCAAGAGTCTTCTCCAACACCACAGTTTAAAAGCATCAATTCTTCGGTGCTCAGCTTCACAGTCCAACTCTCACGTCCATACTTGACCCCTGGAAAAACCATAGCCTTGACCAGACAGACCTTTTTTGGCAAAGTAATGTCTCTGCTTTTTAATATGCTGTCTAGGTTCATCATAACTTTCCTTCCAAGGAGCAAGCGTCTTTTAATTTCTTGTCTTCAGTCACCATATGCAGTGATTTTGGAGCCCCACAAAAATAAAGTCTATCACTGTTTCCACTGTTTTCCCATCTATCTGCCATGAAGTGATGGGACTGGATGCCATGATCTTCGTTTTCTGAATGTTGAGCTTTAAGCCAACATTTTCACTCTCCTCTTTCACTTTCACCAACAGGTTTTTTAGTTCCTCTTCACTTTCTGCCATAAGGGTGGTGTCATCTGCATATCTGAGGTTATTGATATTTCTCCCAGCAATCTTGATTCCAGCTCATGCTTCCTCCAACCCAGTGTTTCTCATGATGTATTTTGTATATAATTTAAATAAGCAGGGTGACAATATGCAGCCTTGATGTATTCCTTTTCCTATTTGGAACCAGTCTGTTGTTCCATGTCCAGTTCTAACTGCTGTACAGTTTTCTCAAGAGGCAGGTCAGGTGGTCTGGTATTCCCATCTCTCTCAGAATTTTCCACATTTTACTGGGATCCCCAAAGTCAAAGGCTTTGGCATAGTCAATAAAGCAGAAATAGATGTTTTTCTGGAACTCTCTTGCTTTTTCCATGATCCAGCAGATGTTGGCAATTGGATCTCTGGTTCCTCTGCCTTTTTTAAAACCAGCTTGAACATCTGGAAGTTCACGGTTCATGTATTGCTGAAGAATGGCTTGGAGAATTTTGAGCATTACTTTACTAGCATGTGAGATGAGTGCAATTATGCACTAGTTTGAGCATTCTTTGGCATTGACTTTCTTAGGGATTGGAAAGAAAAACTACCTTTTCCAGTCCTGTGGCCACTGCTGAGTTTTCCAAATTTGCTGACATATTGAGTGCAGGACTTTCACAACATTGTCTTTCAAGATTTGAAATAGCTCAACTGGAATTCCATCACCTCCACTAGCTTTGTTCATAGTGATGCTTGTTAAGGCCCACTTGACTTCACATTCCAGGATGTCTGGCTCTAGGTGAGTGTGAATGATCACACCATCATGATTATTTGGGTCGTGAAGATCTTTTTTGTAAAGTTCTTCTGTGTATTCTTGCCACCTCTTCTTAATATCTTCTGCTTCTGTTAGGTCCACACCACTTCTGTCCTTTATTGAGCCCATATTTGCATGAAATATTCCCTTGGTATCTTTAATTTTTCTTGAAGAGATCTTTAGTCTTTCCCATTCTGTTGTTTTCCTCTATTTCTTTGCACCAATCACTGAGGAAGGCTTTCTTATCTCTCCTTGCTATTCTTTGGAACTCTGCATTCAAATGGGTATATATCTTTCTTTTCCTCCTTTGCTTTTTGCTTCTCTTCTGTTTCATAGCTATTTGAAAGGCCTCCTCACAGAGCCATTTTGCTTTTTTGCATTTCTTTTTCTTGGGGATGGTCTTGATCCCTGTCTCCTGTACAATGTCACAAACCTCTGCCCATAGTTCATCAGGCACTCTGTCTATCAGATCTAGTCCCTTAAATCTGTTTGTCACTTCTACTGTATAATCATAAGGAGTTTGATTTAGGTCACACCTGAATGGTCTAGTGGTTTCCCCTATTTTCTTCAATTTTAGTCTGAATTTGGCAATAAGCAGTTCATGATCTGAGCCACAGTCTTGTTTTTGCTGACTGTATAGAGCTTCTCCATCTTTGGCTGCAAAGAGTATAATCAATCTGATTTCAGTGTTGACCATCTGGTGATGTCCATGTGTAGAGTCTTCTCTTGTGTTGTTGGAAGAGGGTGCTTGCTATGATCAGTGCATTCTCTTGGCAAAACTCTATTAGCTTTTGCCCCGTTTCATTCTGTATTCCAAGGCCAAATATGCTTGTTACTCCAGGTGTTTCTTGACTTCCTACTTTTGCATTCCAGGCCCCTATAATGAAAAGGACATCTTTTGGGGGTGTTAGTTCCAAAAAGTTCTTGTAGGTCTTCATAGAACCATTCACCTTCAGCTTCTTCAGCCTTACTGGTTGGGGGATAGACTTGGATTACTGTGACATTGAATGGTTTTCCTTGGAAACAGAGATCATTCTGTCATTTTTGAGACTGCATCCAAGTACTGCATTTCAGACTCTTTTGTTAACTATGATCGCTACTCCATTTCTTCTAAAGGATTCCTGCCTACAGTAGTAGCTATAATGGTCATCTGAGTTAAGTTTACCCATTCCAGTCCATTTTAATTCACTGATTCCTAAAATGTCAACATTCACTCTTGCCATCTCCTGTTTGACCACTTCCACTTTGCCTTGATTCATGGACCTAACATTTCAGGTTCCTAGGCAATCCACTCCCGCACTCTTGCCTGGAAAATCCCATGGACAGAGGAGCCTGGTAGGCTACAGTCCATGGGGTCGCAAAGAGTTGGACATGATTGAGCAACTTCACAGTCACAGGCAATATTACTCTTTACAGCATTGGACCTTGTTTCTATCACCAGTCTCAACTGGGTGTTTTTTGTTGCTTTGGCTCCATCCCTTCATTCTTCCTGGAGTTATTTCTCCACTGATCTCCAGTAGCATATTGGGCACCTACCGACCTGGGGAGTTCCTCTTTCAGTGTCCTATCTTCTTGCCTTTTCCTACTGTTCATGGGGTTCTCAAGGCAAGAATCCTGAAGTGGTTTGCCATTCCCTTCTCCAGTGGACCACATTTTGTCAGAGCTCTCCACCATGACCCATCCATCTTGGGTGGCCCTACATGGCATTGCTTAATTTCATTGATTTTGACAAGGCTGTGGTCCATGTGATTAGATTGGTTAGTTTTCTGTGACTGTGGTTTCAGTCTGTCTGCCCTCTGGTGCCCTCTCTTAGTGCCTGCCATCTTACTGGGGTTTCTCTTACCTTGTATCTGGGATATCTTTTCATGGCTTCTCCAGCAAAGCACAGCCACTGCTCCTTACCTTGGATGTGGGGTATATCCCCTTGGCTGCTCACCACTCCAGTGCAGCACAGCTGCAGTGGGACAGCAGCAGGTGGGATATTAGGGAGATAATTAGGTCATCTGGGTGGAAGCCTCGTAAATGAGATTAGTGCCTTTATAAGAATAGGCCAGAGAGCTAACTGGCTCTCTATCAACCATGTGAAGATACAGCAAGAAGACAGTCATTTGTAAACCAAGAAGACAATCCTCATCCTGCAAGAACCCAGCCATGCTGGCATCCTGTACCTTGGACTTCTAGCCTTCAGAACTGTGAAAAATGAATGCTTGTTGCTTATGCCACCAGCCTGTGATAATTTTCTCTGGAAGCTTGAGTTAACACTATTTAGTTATACATTTGGAAATTACTACATTACAAATAAGTAAATTACTATGTGAACAGAAGGGAGGGAGTCCCTTACTGTGCTTGGATGTCTGGGAAATGAGCTGACACCATTTGAGCTGTATCTCACAGGGAAGCAGAAATTTTCTGGGTGGAGAGCAGAGGCCATGTGTAGAATGTACAGAAATGATAGTATCAAGAGACATAAGATCCCTACAGGACACCAACCACTTAGGAATGAGCCATGGTTTACTGTGACTGGAAGAACTTTAGGGGAACAGGGCAGCCTTTGTAGGAGATGTCTAGTTGGTAACACATTGGAAGACTCTATGGAGTGGGCTCCAAGACCTCTAGGGATGCTAAAGCAAAGACGAGGTGACATCATAACTGTGGTTTTGATCCATCACCCAGATGGCATGGAAAAGGCTATATGGAAGGGACCTGGAGAGAGGGATTGATTTGGGGGACCTTTTGTGATAGTACAAGGATGAGAGTTTTTAAGACTTGCAGTAGAATCCAAACACTTTGAAACTCCTTATCTGATCCAAACCCTTTGACTCTTGCCTGTATTATTGTATCAGCATCCTAATTTGTATTCCTGCTTCTGTCTTAAATCCCCTACAAGCTATTCTTCTAAAAAATTATTAAGATTATTATTTGTTTTTTTGGGGAGCAGTTTAGGTTCACAGCAAATCTGAGGGGAAGATACAGAGGTTTCCCATCTGTTCCCCACACAAGAGCCTCCTCTGTTACCAACATTCTTCACCAGAGTGGTACATTCATTACAACTGATGGACCTGACTGGCAATTCGTAATCACCCAAAGTGCATAGGCTTGAGTCTTCATTGTTGTACATGCTGTGGGTTTGGATAAATGTATGACATATGTAGCTTCCCTCGTGGCTGAGTCAGTAAAGAATCCGCCTACAATGCAGGAGACCCAGGTTCGATTCCTGAGTTGGGAAGATCCCGTGGAGAAGGGAATGCAAACCACTCCAGAATTCTTGCCTCGGCAATCCCATAGACAGAGGAGCCTGGCGGGCTACAGTCCATGGACTCAGAAAGAGTCAGATATGACTGAGCACACACACACACATAATGACACTTATCCATCATCATGGTATCACACAGAGCATTTCACTGCCCTAAAAGTTCTTTCTGTTCCATCCATTCATCTCTCCTTTGACTCAACACCTGGCAGCTACTAATCTTCATAATTCTGCCTTCTCTAGAATGTCATATGGTTGGAATCCTACAGTGTGTAGCCTTTTCAAATTGGCTTCTTTCACTTAGTAATATGCATTTAAGATTCCTCCATGTTCTGCCATTGTTTGAAAGTTCCTGCAAACAAAGTGAGTTTTGGACCTTACTAAAAGGACTCTCCCGCTGCCAAATGTTTCCTTTACCTAAGTCCTTGCTGTGAATATGTCCTTTAGGCTGAAAGTTACTGATATAAAGAATATTTTTTATGAGCTATTCATTTGGGAGGAGAGTCAGCTCACAGCACAATTATATCCACTAAATTTATCCAATTTCCTTCCACCCTGGGATGCTCTGAGTCTCTGAGAACCCAGGGGACTCAAATAGTAAAGTTTCAGTAGCAACCCAAATCAAATGTATCCTGATTCATCATTTTAATCATTTTGCCTGTAGTTGTACGCATCTCAAATACTCTGTATATAATTAAAATTTTGAAAATTTTGAAAAATAATTAGAGTTTACTAGAAGAATAACAATTCATAATTTCTTGCTTATTTTTTCCCAATTTCCTTTGGAGAAAAAAATGAAGAAAATATGGTAATCATCAGGAGTAATGTATAAAAATGAAAATGAGGATACGTTACACAGGTACACATTTATTTTTATTTACATTTCTGTTGTCATAATGCTCACTTTTCAGATCCATTCAGTCAATGCCTGCCCTGATACACACAGTATAAGATAAGCATTCTCCTACTCATAAGAAATAGACACAGGTAACTGAGGCAAGGAAGATGTGGGGTTTTTTTGGGGGAAGAAACGTGAAAAAAATGAATGCTCCCTGGAGACATATGTAAAATATGATAATAAGCTAAATGAGCACGTGATCAGGGTGCTAGAGCTTAAAGGGAGGGAAGGTTTTTCTCATTTCATGGTAGTAAAACATTTATTGCCTCATAGTAACTTTGTGACCTTACGAAAAAAAAATTAAATTCTATCAGCTTTGGTTTACTCATATATAAAACTTAAATATAAAATATACATATTATATTATACTATATTTTAGGCTTCCCAGGTGACATTGGAGAAGGCAATGGCGACCCACTCTGGTACTCTTGCCTGGAAAATCCCATGGACGGAGGAGCATGGTAGGCTGCAGTCCATGGGGTCGCTGAGGGTCGGACACGACTGAGCGACTTCACTTTCAGTTTTCACTTTCATGAATTGGAGAAGGAAATGGCAATCCACTCCAGAGTTCTTGCCTGGAGAATCCCAGGGACGGGGGAGCCTGGTGGGCTGCCGTCTCTGGGGTTGCACAGAGTCGGACACAACTGAAGCGACTTAGCAGCAGCAGCAGCAGGTGACATTAGGTAAAGAACCTGCCTGCCAGGAGAAAAAAGAGACATGGGTTTGATCCGTGGTCCAGGAAGATCCCATGGAGAAGGGCATGGCAACCCACTCCAGTATTCTTGCCTGGGAAATCCCATGGACAGAGGAGCCTGGTAGGCTACAGTCCATGGGGTCTCAAAGAGTCAAGACACGACTGAAGCAACTTAGCATACCCACCCACCAGCATATTGCAATATTGCTATAATTATATATGTCATACATATGTTATATAGTTGGGTGTCTCAAAGCCTTTTACTGCTGCAGACTGTCCTCATTCCCCATTGATTTAATGCTCAGAATCCTTGGCCTTGCCACTCACATACCCATCTTTGGACATTCCTGCTCCTTTGAATCTGAAATATCAACTTGTTCCTCTTGACATTTTCTAAGGACTTTGCTGCCCCTTCTTCCTCCTGTTGTTGCTTTGCCTAGCTTATCTCTGACCTGGTTGGCTTCCAGACTCGTCTGTGCGTACTGACCTCAGCCTTGCCAGTGGAGAAGACCACTGTGATGTCTCAGGCTACAATTCCTGCAGCAGGGGCACTGGTGGAAATCAGCTAAGGCTCTCATAAACAAAGACACACAGTCTATATTTTCTTCACATAAACCAGTAGTCTTTTTAAATAAAATTCTTTGATTTTTCATGTACAAGTCTCAAGCAATGTGTCATGATGAAAAGAGTTTAACTGAATGGCTTTCAATAGTACCTTAGATCAGAGTTTCTTAACTTGGACACTATTACTATTAATATATGGGACAGAATATTTCTTTTTTGGCAGGGACTGTCCTGAGCCTTATACGATATTTGTCAACATCTCTTTACTCATTACATGCCAGTAGCCTCCTCCCATTAGGGCAACCAAATATATCACCACATATTGCCACATGTCCCCTGGAGAGGTGAGCCAAAATCACCCCTGACAGAGAATCACAGTCTTAAACATTTATCTTTGTGTGCCATGTTGCTATTTATTGCAATCCTAACCTTGGAAACCAGTAAGAAATCCGAACATCTCATCTGAGGCATCACAGAAAAAAAGTGTTTGCCAGTCCCCATTATTTTTCCAGTCGGGATTCCTGGGTGCACAGCAAAATAAAAACTCCTCAGTTTTGTGTGTTTTACTGCTGTGATTTGTGGCGAAAACAGTTTTTGGGTGTGCATGAATGAGATAGAAAGATGTATTTTTAAAACACAATTAGAATGGGGAAAAGTCACCCACAATTAGGTTGCAGAATGCCTTGTTTAACATGCACTTGGCATAACATAGCCAGGAAATTGCAAATTATGGAATACAGATTTTCATTATCAGGTCTGCATAATGTATTTCTCTCCCTTAAATACCTAGATTTGCAGGTTGGAGGGAAGTATGTAAATTGTTTGGTGCTGTAACTAAGGTTTATTATTTTCTACCTCAATTTTTTATTGCTGTTTCTTTAAGCTCATCTGCTGCATTTTCATTTATTTCAATTGCTCTTTTTTCCTAGTATGTCATTATCATGGTTTCTGCCTTTGGTTATCAACAGTGTAGGGAAAATAGTTTCCAGGTCCGCATAATCTGAAGAGAGTGGAGAAGGGCCATACGGCAGTCCCTAGTCTGAGCATACCCAGTGTGACGACTGGGGAAACCATGGAATCTGTTGGCTGAAAGGGAAAGGGAGTGGCCGTCCTTTGTTTTCTAGCTCCTACCTGACCCTCTGACTCCTCAAAAAATAAAAATGGTCATCACAGGACCATTTAAAAAATATTTTTTTATAAAATGCAGCTCATTATTTCTGTTGTTTTGTCCAACATATTCCATCTGGCCTTGTTTTTGCCAGTAATCTGCCTGCCTTAGATCAAATTCTAGTTTACAATGTGCATGTGTGTGTGTGACTAGTTGTTCAGTCATGTCCAACTCTTTGGACTGTAGCCCGAGGCTCCTCTGTCCATGGAATTCTCCAGGCAAGAATACTGGAGTAGGGAGCCATTACCTTCTCCTGGGAATCCCACTGACCCAGGGATGGAACCCAGGTCTTCTGCATTGCAAGCAGATTCAGAAATTTAACTTCTAGTCAGGCTAAAAATGTATAAAATCAGTGAGACACGGCCAAGTGTCAGCATAGCCTAGGAGGAGATACTGAAGATTCCTGCTGTGCAGAACGTTAAATTTTGAGTCACTGGATCATGGTAAAAAGTCAAGGGGAAGCGCCCAAAAGGCGTCAAAGGGGAGGTGACCTAGGGTTGAGCTTTGAGCAGTGGGAATACAGTAGAGTGTCAAATAGCAAAACTGGCATCAAACATGAAGTGTTTTGATATATTAAAAACAGTAGACTGTGTGCACCGAGCCTGAGATTCACTTGCATAATACAAAATGGAAATCAAACTAACATTAATATGATAGAATTCATGTGGTGCTTGACTGAAATTTGCAAGTAAAGCACATAGCATAAGATCTGATATCACTCAATAAATATTAGCTAATTTTGTCACTATGCTTTTGACCATTCCTCATATAGTTTCATGCTTTCTTGTTGACTTACTCTGTCTGTATGTTAACTGAGTACCTCTCGCTCTATCTCTCCATTCTTTTATTTTGTTGCTTAGAGTTTTCTCATGTCCTTGATTTTGTTTCTGTCCTTTTTATATTTCTGTATTGCATTTCTGCTATCCTCTTAGTATTTTGTCCTACATTTCACCTAAAATGTATGTAAGAGTATATGTGTGTATGTATACATACACACACACGCACACACACACACACACACACATGTATAATGGAGGATATAAGACACAATGCAATTTTTAAAATAATGAAACCCTGCAAGTGAGGATGAATAGGGTGGGCTATTCCATTCCCTAAAATCCAGTCCTTCTGATGAGTTCTGGATCTTTGGAAAACCCATGTATGGTGGAATTCTATGTGTAGCAGAAAGGGACCCAAAAAAGGATGTGTGTGGTTTTGTGCTGGGATTAGAGGTTGAGCTATGGGCAAATAGCAAACATGTTCCTTGACTCCAGTCAAAGCCCTATTGAGAGGAAGGGCTGAGCAAGTTATTCTTACAAGGGATTTTGTGAAGCCCAGGGATGAGGAGTGGAAAACCTGAGCTCAGGAACAATGTGCAATCCCAAGCTAGAGACAGGATCCTTCTTCCGACCTTGCTGTGCTGATGGCAGAAGGAATCAGAGAGCCTCTGTAGCACCTGGAGTTTCTCACCTATGAGCCCATCAGGCGCTTTGGGCAAAGCAAAGTTGTCCTCATGGCCAGATGCTGTCTACAAGTGTTTGTAGGAGTGGGCATCATGTAGAAACCAGAATAGAAGACCCTTGGAGGACCGGTTGTTAGATACTAAAGACACCCAAGGTGCCTGGGGATTTGTAGTGAGAGTGGAGTCATAAAGAGTGCTACAGGGATTCAGAGGGGCCACTGGGCCTAGCTCCTTGTCTTTTTAGCATTAAAATTACCTCATTTATAACTATAATTGGGTTACCTGAAGTTACTGAGGCAGATGCAGAAGGGAAAATTTATGCTGACTCCTGTTTTTAACTTTTCCCCTCCATGTCCCAGAAAACAGAATTCAGTATGTCTGGGGAGCAGTCTGGGAAAACACATTTTAAACAAGCACCATCCCCACTCTTGGATCCTTAGAACACAGTTGGTAGCTCTGTGGACCACACAGAAAACCCTGGATCAGACCAATATGAAATACATCCAAGGGAGAAATCACTATTTTTAATACTTATTTAGTAGCTTTTTTCCCATTTTTATTGAGAAAAAATTGACACACATTGAGAAATCACTATTCTGAGAGAGTTTGGAAATTAAAATATTAGAAGATAGAAAAAGGATGGGTGAAAGAGGAAATTAAAGTTGACTGAACACCATATACAGGCAGCTAGTAGTTGTTGGAGATTTATCTTCTAAAGTTTTCTATTTACCTGCAAAATGTGAGCTGTATTAGACTTTGACTGGATTTAGGATGAGTGATATGGATATTGATGATATCTTTGAGCACAAGTAAAAAGTTAAAAATGAAACTACCATATTAGTTGGCAATTCCACTTCTGGGTATTTATCTGAAGGAAATAAAAGCACTAACTCAAAAAGATATCTGCACTTCCACATTTATAGCAGCATTATTCACAATAGCCAAGATATGGAAACAATCTATCAAAAGACAAATAAAGAAAAAAAAAAATATATATATATATATATACCATGGAATATTATTCAGCCATAAAAAGGAAGAAAATACTCTTTATGACAACATGGGTATATCTTGAGGCTATTATGCTAAATGAAGTAAGTCAGAGAAAGACAAATATTGTATGATCTTACTTATATGTGGAATTAAAAGCAACAATAAAATGAATTCACAGATACAAAGAACAGATTGGAGGTCACCAGAGGTGGGGAGAAGGGAGTGGGCAAAATGAGTGAAGGTAATCTAAAGGTATAAGCTTCTAGTTATAAATAAGTCATGGAGATACAGTGTACAGCATTGTGACTATAGTTAGCAATATTGTAGATCTCAAAGTTGCTAAGGAAGTAAACCTTAAAAGTTTTCATCACAAGAAAAAAATTGTAACTACATATAGTGATGAATGTTAGATTTGTTGTGGTGATCATTACATAATGTACACAAATATCAAATCATTATGTTGTATACCTGAAACTAGCAATGTTGTACGTTAACTTTACCAAAAAAAGTATATGCAGATTGCTAAAATCACATTATCCTCCTCCTTTCTACAAAAAGAGACAAAACGTCACTCACTGTATCTGCTTCTTCTGACATCAGAAAGTAGGTAGCTATTAGGAAGGTGAGGTAAGTTCCTGGTCCAGATCCATGTCCATAGAGTAGTGGAGAAACACTCCACTAAGCCTCAAATGCCAAGACTTGAATCCAAGACTCAACTATGCCACCTGCTAAGTAGGACCTTGACCAGATCACTGCTCTGAACTTAAGTTCCTTGCAAATGTAGGAAGGGAAGTGTCCTAGATAATACATCCTGTTGCTTCCAGATCTAGCATCTCACAATCATCCACTATCAAGGGATTGCTGTCATCCTTTGTTGCCTTTTAGGGCTGTTGAACTGAGAAGGCAATGGCACCCCACTCCAGTACTCTTGCCTGGAAAATCCCACGGATGGAGGAGCCTGGTGGGCTGCAGTCCATGGGGTCGCTAAGAGTTGGACACAACTGAGTGACTTCACTTTCACTTTTCACTCTCATGTATTGGTGAAGGAAACGGCAACCCACTCCGGTGTTCTTGCCTGGAGAATCCCAGGGACTGGGGAGCATGGTGGGCTGCCATCTATGGGGTCACACAGAGTCGGACATGACTGAAGCAACTTAGCAGCAGCAGCAGGGCTGTTGAGAAACAATCAGCAGTCAGAATGCTTAGTCACATTTTATTTCTTCAATTATGAGAAGAAAACCAATACTATACTTCTATGGGCCTAGCCCATTTCAAGGCAGCACAGAGGAGAAGGCAGAGGAAGTGAAGGCTCTATTAAGAAGGGAGGGAGACTCTCTCCCAGCTGCTCTTATGATGAGGAAATAATTACTTAATGGCTGGACAATTTGGAAAGCAGCTGTCAGTGGTGTAGGGACCCTGCTGCTCTAAACGGAAAAAAAAAAAAAGAACTAGACTTCTTCTGTTCTATATCCCACAATAGACAAATTAGCAATGTAGTAATGATTTAACTCCTGGTGAGGAATGTTCTTTAGAGTCTCTTGATGAGTAAAGGTCTGAGGGGGTGATAAAGTATCAAAGCTTGCATTTTAGGAATAAATCTTAACAGCATGAGAATCTGACAGAAACAGAGGGTCATAGGAAATGTATAGCCTCCCCCTACTTGATATTGCTGTAATGGATGGTCATAAGTTTTACTCCCTGGGGTAAAATAAAATCAAAGTAATAACATGTGAGTGCAACCCTTCCTTTACTTCTGGGCCACTTTGTTCTAAACTTCTTTTGTTAAGTTTAGAACAAAAGAAGATGCCTGATGGCATAATCTGGGTAAACCAGTTGTCTCATCCATTTAGGAGCTGGTAATAATGTAGTGAGAATTAGCTGCCTCCCTTCCTACTGAGTATAGGTAAGCAGGTAACTGGAGGAAGAGCTTTGCCCATATTTTCTCAAATGATCCTCAGTTATTTGAGAAAGTCTCACGTGTCTCCATCATCCAGATGATAAAACTGAAGCTCAGTTGACTTACTTGCCTAAGCTCACTCAACATCATTGTCTGGAATCACATTGACAAGTTAGAATAGTGGTTAAGGGATTTCAAGTCAGCCTAATTGAACCCAGAATCATCACTGTGTAATCTGGGACAAGGGACTTGCCTTTGTGGCCTCAGTTTCCACTCAATATAGTGCCCAGCAGACTAGGCGTTCAAGTCAATGGTTGTGATTATTATGAATTTTACTTGACTTCAAAGCCCTTGCTCTTTGTACTGTATTTTTCTATCCTGAGAATAACAAGCATATGCATAAAAATTTTAAATAAAAGCAGATAAATACATCCAGCTAGAAGACATCCGCTTGATACCAAGAAACAGGATGTGTTAGCTTTCCTAACATTACATTTCTGTTAAGAAAGAAGTGTGAATCAAAAGGATGGTCATTAAATACCCGAAGCTCACCTCTCTACTCAGAGAATTAACTTGCGTGTTGTCAGTGGTCCAAGCAGAACCTGTGTAGTATCTTGCATTCTGAGAAGTTGCAGGAGTCCATCTTTCAATATGTTCCCTCTGGAAGGAAGGAAATAATCACCTAATCTCATCATCTCCAGATTGAACAAGATCTGCTGTGTTACAAATCTGCTTAGCCAAGGAGCAGCTCTCACAGCTTGCCTTCTTCCAGCTGTCTAAATACTGCTGAGCTCCAAAACCTGTCTTATTCCTACTTCCTCCCCAAATCCTGCCTCGGGGCTTTTAGGCCACACTGACTTCTTTCTCCTTTCTGGACTTCCCAAGTCCTTTGCGTCTGTCACACATTTGGGAACTTGCTTCTATTGTCTTCTAGTTCAGTTTAAACCAACAGCTATTTCTTGAGATTGGGGAACATACTAGAAATAATTTTTGGTCCTTTCAGTGTTTGGCATTACAAAGCAAGAATAACAGAAGAATGAAAACACACTCAATTTTTAACTCTGGAGTTAATGTTTTCATAACCGGAATTGCTTTACCCTCAAAAGCCTCATGGGCTTCCCAGTTGGTGCTAGCGGTAAAGAACCACCTGCCAATGCAGGAGACTTTAGAGACTGGGTTTGGTTCCTGGGTCAGGAAGATCCTTGGGAGGAGGACACAGCAACCCACTCCAGTATTCTTGCCTGGAGAACTCCATGGACAGAGGAGCCTTGCAGGCTACAGGCCACAGGGTTGTAAAGAGTTGGAGACAACTGAAGCGACTTAGCATGCATGGGTACAAGCATGTATTAGAAACACCTGAAGGTTTAGGTAATATGCAGATTCTTTGACCTGACCCCTAAAAAATCTAACTCATCAGTCTAAGATGGGGCTGTAGAATTTGTATCTCTAACAAGTTCCCAGTTGATATTGATGCTGCTGATTCCCTGACTGTGTGAGACGTGAAACCTCCTTCACCTTGGGATGTTGACTTCATATATCTGACCTTCAAAGTATTCAGCTTTTATCATTTTCTTCCTAAAATCAGTATTTTATGGAAATATCCAGAAAACAATATGGACACTGTGTCTTCACTAGCAAAGTAATTTATAAAGCTTAAGGAAAAAAAGTTGTGTGGACTAATTCACCATAATAGATTGTCCATCTCTAAAGTGAAGAAAGGGAGTTTTAAGTATCTAAAAATGAAAATATTTTATTTTAGAATTTATTGGGACTTCTCTTCAATGGGCTGGTGAGCAAACTATTGACCACTTTCTCTCTTCTTTCTTTGAATAGACATTTTCCACCATCTAGCTTAGATCATTTTAAATATCCAAACCATTCCTGATCAATTACAAGCTGTCTCTGCCCCTTTAGGTGGCCTCAGTTCATTAGGGTGTTTTACCCTCTCTTGCTTGTGATTGAATTACTGCTTTCTTCTTATCTTCGGGGCCCACAGCATGGAAACTCCAGTATGCCTTCTGCCAGTGGAGACCCTACTGTTCCTTTCAGTCACCTCTACATTTTTTCCCTCTATTTCTCTTATGTCACAAATACTGTGAAAGGCATCCTAGGGATGGGTAATATTAAAAAATAAGAAAAAGAGGGATAATGAGAATAGGGGACTAACACAAGGCTTGAAGGAACAAATTTATTTTAGGATAAGGAATAATCCAGGAAGAAAGACCTGAAGTGGAAATCAAGAAGTTATTCAGAATTTTGTTTCTAAGTAATCTTTTCAATTTACATATTAATATTAACATTGAAGTCTGAGTAAAAAAAGAGAGAGTCATTCAAAAAAAATGATTACAAGAGTAGCCTATACAATGGAAATAGCCACCACTTATTGATAACGTATTATAGTCTGAGGTTTCTTAACATTGGCTGCACGTCATCATCACCAGGGAAGCTCTAAAAAAATCCTAGTCCTGAGGCCTCATGCCAGACCTATACATCAGAATCTCTGAGGATGAGACCCAGTATATTTAAAGCTACATTTTTACAATGTGCAGCCAAGATTGAGAACTAGTCTCAGTAGTGGCTGGAGCCAGCTCTTATTATCAGCTCATAAGAGCCAGTATATTTTGAGGAACTTTGTGAATTCAACATATTGGTAACTTAATGTTGATTACAGTGGGAGTGTTTTCACCATGGTAACTGGCAAGTCGTGTTTTTATCTCTCTGGAGAATGGACTGCCAAACATAAAGGGTGATGCTTGGGTGAAATGAGGGAGGCAGAGGAATGAAGGAGACATGTTTACTAATGATGCCAGGACCACTAGCTGGAACCAGGAGATGTGACCTCTTCATCGGCACAAGCAGTCAGCCCTCACAAGCCCTGTGAGAGGTAATGGTCACAATATCCATTTAATGATGAACCAACAAAGGCTCAGGTTTCATTAAGTGCCTGCTTCATGCACACTGATTGTAGTTGAAAGGAATCAGAACTGAGATCAACTGTGACCTCTCTAAGCTTATAACTCAGTCGTGAGCCTGGGAATATCACTGGCTGCTGAGGAGTAGAAGTGAGCAGGGAATTTTTGTAAAAGTATACTCTCCTTCACGTCAGGTAATTTATGAAGCAGTGAGAGCCTAAAAGAGAGAGTTTAGATAGAATTTACATGAACATATTTCTAACTCTGATGCTGGGAGGGATTGGGGGCAGGAAGAGAAGGGGACGACAGAGGATGAGACGGCTGGATGGCACCACGGACATGATGGACATGAGTTTGGGTAAACTCCAGAAGTTGGTGATGGACAGGGAGGCCTGGTGTGCTGCAGTCCATGGGGTTGCAAAGAGTCAGACATAACTGAGCGACTGAACTGAACTGAACTGAACTGATTTCTAATTACTGTGTAATAGGTTATAGATTTAGTGTAGAGATGTGGTCCTAACATAGAAAAGGCTAACAATGAATGGATATTCTATTGAAGCATCCTCTGTAGCCATAAACATATATTAACAGTTGATATTTAGGAGGGAACTCAAATATCATCTGGGTATTAAGTATTTGTGCTCCAGGTTGGTAGACTGAAAGATAAGAGAGGAAGAGAGAGAGAGAAAGAGATGGAGAAAGGGGAGACAGAAAAATGGTGACCTTGTATTTCTCCAATTATCTAACTCTTCTATTCAATGAAGTGTACTCTTCAAGCTCTCTCCAGCCTGACTATCTCACGTGTCACTGTTTCCCCAATTCTCAGCAGCTGGATTCACCGTCTGTGTTAGAGTAAAAATGGAAGCTATTAGATTGCCAGTCTTCATCTTTAATCTACACACTTAGGCCTGCATATACGCACATTCTATCTTCCTTATCCCTTATTAAACTGGAGGAGAGAGTCTTCCTCTGCTTAAAGTCTCTCTCTCTTTTTTTTTTTTTTAAATCCCAAGCCTTGAATTCCTATGCATCATTTTTGCTTCACATGCTATCAGGATCCCTCATCCATTTCTCTCTTTCTCGTTCTTTGGATCTGCTTCGTTGGCTATTAAATATCCATAAATCTCTCCCTTGAAAAATGAATCTCACTCCACTCCATACTTTCCCTTTCTTCTTTCATTCACAGCCAAAAAATATCAAAAGAGCTATCTATTCTTGTTAACTTACATTTCATTATGTTCTACTCCCTGTTCAACAGACTCTAACCTGAGTTTCATTCCTCTCTTACCCTCATCATTCCACAAAATAGTATCATGAAAAAACTTCATTTTCACTCTCTTTGTCTAACTGATACTTTGTATTCTTCAATTTAGATGAACTCAGTGGCATTTGATACCATTGATAACATTTACTTCTTGGCCTCCGTGATTTAATACTCTTGATTTTCCTCCTAGATGACTGACTACTCCTTTTCGGTGTTACTTGAAAATTTTCACTCTGCAACATAGCCACCAAGTGCTGTACAAAATCTGGCAGAGAGTCTCTTTTCTCCACCCCAGGGTTTCTCAACTTTGGCACAACTGATATATGAGGCTGGATATTTCCTTTTAGGACAGAGTGCAAGTGAAAGTGTTAGTTACTCAGTCGTGTCCAACTCTCTGCAACACTATGGACGGTAGCCCACCAGGCTCCTCTGTCCATGGGATTCTCCAAGCAAGAATACTGGAACGGGTTGCCATTTTAGTCTCCAGGGAAGCTTCCCTACTCAGGGATTGAACCTGGGGCACCCGCATTGCAGGCAGATTCTTTACCATCTGAGCCACCAGGGAAAAGGGGAGCTATCTATATTGTGTTGAGGTTTGCTGAGCAGATTCCTGGCCTCTAAAGCCTAGATGCATTTCCCCAGTCAGGGCTACAAAAAATATCTCCAGACATTGCTGAAAGTCCTAGGAAGTGGGAAAGGGACGGAGGGTTGAAGTCTCTTCAAGTCGAGAACTACTGCCCTGCTCACTTCTTAAGTGAGCTTGTTCATGCTCATTGGCTTCTTTGACCATCATCACAAAAATAATAGTTCATAAGTAGCATCTCTACCTCTGATATCTCCTATGGGCACCAGTTCCACATGACAAACTTCCCTCAATATATCAACCATGGAAGGCTCAAATGCATTTTATTTCTTGTTTTTGTTTTCGTGAGTCTCACCAGTTCAGTTCAGTTCATTTCAGTTGCTCAGTCATGTCTGACTCTTTGCGACAGCATGGACTGCAGCACACCAGGCTTCCTTGTCCATCACCAACACCCAGACCTTGCTCAAATTCATGTCCATTGAGCCAGTGATGCCATTCAACCATCTCATCCTCTGTCGTCCCCTTCTCCTGCCTTTAATCTTTCTCAGCATCAGGGTCTTTCCAGTGACTCAGTTCTTTTCATCAGGTGGCCAAAATATTGGAGTTTCAGCTTCAGCATCAGTCTTTCCAATGAATATTCAGGACTGATTTCTTCTAGGATGGAGTGGTTGGATCTCCTTGCAGTCCAAGGGACTCACAAGAGTCTTCTCCAACACCACAGTTCAAAAGCATCAATTCTTCGACTCTCAGCTTTCTTTATAGTCCACCTCTCACAACCATACATGGCTACTGGAAAAACCATAGCTTTGACTAGACAGACTTTTGTCAGAAAAGTAATGTCTTTGCTTTTGAATATGCTGTCTAGGTTGGTCATAGCTTTTGTTCCAAGGGGCAAGAGTCTTTTAATTTCATGGCTGCAGTCACCATCTACAGTGATTCTGGAGCCCCAAAATTAAAGTCTGTCACTGTTTCCATTGTTTCCCCATCTATTTGCCATGAAGTGATGGAACCAGATGCCATGATCTTCATTTTCTGAATGTTGAGCTTTAAGCCAGCTTTTTCACTCTCCTCTTTCCCTTTCATCAAGAGGCTGATTTTTAGTTCCTCTTCTCTTTCTGCCATAAGGGTGGTGTCATCTGCATATCTTAGGTTCTTGATATTTCTCCCGGCAATCTTGATTCCAGCTTGTGCTTCTTCCAGCCCAGCGTTTCTCATGATGTACTCTGCATGTAAGTTAAATAAGTAGGGTGACAATATGCAGCCTTGATGAACTCCTTTCCCTATTTGGACAAGTCTGTTGTTCCATGTCCAGTTCTCGACCTGCATGCAGATTTCTCCAGTGGCAGGTAAGGTAGTCTGGTATTCCCATCTCTTGAAGAATTTTCAACAGTTGTTGTGATCCACACAGTCAAAGGCTTTGCTGCAGTCAATAAAGCAGAAGTAGGTGTTTTTCAGAAATGATCTTGCTTTATCGATGATCCATCGAATGTTGGCAATTTGATCTCTGGTTCCTCTGCTTTTTCTAAAACCAGATTGAACATCTGGAAGTTCACGGTTCACGTACTGTTGAAACCTGGCTTGGAGAATTTTGAGCATTACTTTGCTAGCATGTGAGATGAATGCAATTGTGCAGTAATTTGAACATTCTTTGGCATTGCCTTTTTTTGGGATTGGAATGAAACTGACATTTTTCAGTCCTCTGGCCACTGCTGAGTTGTCCAAATTTGCTGGCATATTGAGTGCAGCACTTTCACAGCATCATCTTTCAGGATTTGAAACAGCTCAACTAGAATTCCATCACCTCCACTAGCTTTCTTCGTAGAGATGCTTCCTAAGGCCCACTTGACTTCACATTCCAGGATGTCTGGCTCTAGGTGGGTGATCACACCATCATGGTTATCTGGTTCATGAAGATCTTTTTTGTATAGTTCTTCTGTATATTCTTGCCACCTCTTCTTATTATCTTCTGCTTCTGTTAGGTCCATATTCTTTCTGTCCTTTATTGTGCCCATCTTCACATGAAACGTTCCCTTGGTATCTCTAATTTTCTTGGAGAGATCTCTAGTCTCATAGGTATGTTTATTCATGCATGCAGGCAGCAGCACTGCTACAAGTCAACCGGATGTCCCACGTTCCCACAACACAGCCAGGCTGACATCCCATCCAAAGAAAGCTGATTAATGATGGCCATGAACAGGTGCATGACTGGGAACTTTTGAGGCTTTACTTTATCAGCACCCTTGACTTTATAAATGATGAAACCCATTAACACCATTCCTACCTAAATCTCCTGGTAAACTTGGGTATAGTAGGGCTTCTTGAGGATCCAGACATTTTTCATGAGGCTTTGAAACATCTCAACACAGAACCAGCAGCTCAGTCATATGCATTTTAAACTAAACATGATGAAAACTAAATTTATAATCCTGCTTGTTTTTTTTCTAAAACTTAGTCTTCTTTTAGTGTGCTCTTCCTCAATAGATGGAATTACCTTGCATCCAGTTATCCAAGCTAGAAATATAGATTCATCCTTAACCCCTCCTTTCTAATGTCACAATTTGAACCAAACTCATATTTTATTTTTGCACTTTCAGACAAAAAAGATTTCTTAAACATGAAAGTAAAAATTTTGACTATAAGGAAAAGAGTGATGAATTTAACTTTGTGAAAAATAGGGGCTCTTTTATCAAAAAGCAGCATGAAACAAGTAAAATAACATAGTCTAATCTATTTAAGACGAATAAATGACAAACTACAAAAAAGCTAAATGACCAAATAAAATAGTGTGCCAAAGTCATGAGCAGGCATTTCTCAGAAAAGTAACATGAATGGTTGGTAAACATAAGGGAAAAAAATGTTCATTTAATCAGAGTAATATAAGATAAAAATCACAAACACATGCAGATATAATTTTTGTCTTATACTAGTAATTTCTATTTAGATACACCACTACTTATGATGTTTATCTTATTTTGTTCACCACTTCTATCAACCTATCTTGATAGAAACAGGGTTACTTTATTTTTGGTCAAAGGTACGGGTGTTGGAGAAGACTCTTGAGAGTTCCTTGGACTTCAAGGAGATCCCACCAGTCCATTCTAAAGGAGATCAGTCCTGGGTGTTCACTGGAAGGACTGATGCTAAAACTGAAACTCCACTACCTTGGCCACCTTATGCAAAGATTTGACTCATTGGAAAAGATTCTGATGCTGGGAGGTGTTGGGGGCAGGAGAAGAAGGGGACAGAGGATGAGATGGCTGGATGGCATCACCGAGTCGATGGACATGAGTTTGGGTGAACTCAGGGAGCTGGTGATGGACGGGTAGGCCTGGTATGCTGCGATTTATGGGGTCGCAAAGAGTCGGACACGACTGAGCGACTGAACTGAACTGAACTAAACTATCCTTACCAAAATTTTAGTACAGTCTACTGCAATAATATTTTCATTTATTTGAGGTGTCTTTATTTCAGTTTTATTTTGAAGTGTATTTTCCTGAATATGGCGTTCTAGTTTAGTTGACATTTCTTTTGTTGATACATTGAAGATATTGTTGAATATATTATTCCACTATTTTCTCACTGCTCTTGCTGCTTTTGAAATGTCAGCTGTAATTCTGCTGCTCTAATAAATGTAATGTGTCCTTTAAAAGATAAAAGACATTATCTGCTGCTTTTCAGATTATCTCTTTGGCTTGGTATTCAATATTTTCACTGTGATGTACTAAGCTGTGTATTCATTTTTATTTATCCTATTTGGGTATCATTGAGTTTCTTAAATTTGTAGATCATTGCCTTTGCTTTGTTAAGGAAAATAATGATGCATCATTATTTACTTTTTTTTTTCAGGGACTTCGATTTTTTAAAGACTAGATCTTACTGTATCTGCTATATTTCTTTACACTTTTCCAAGTTTTGCATCTTTGTGTTAATTCTAGGTGATCATACGTGATTCATTCTAATTTATATTCTGGCTTACAAATTCCCTATGACTCTGTCTAATCTAATGCAAAATCTACCCTTTGAATGATTGACTTTGGTTCTAATGCAAAATCTACCCTTTGAATGATTGACTTTGGTTTCCATCTATAAGAAAGCTGATGTTTTAGTTTTGCTTCTAACAGTTTTATAGAATAATAGAGATGAAAGCCAGAGCACCCATTTTCATGTCCACCCATGAATGGTAGCCCACCAGGCTCTGCTGTCCATGGAATTCTACAGGCAAGAATACCACTGTGGATAGCCATTCCTTTCTGCAGTGGGTTTTCCCCATCCAGGTATCAAACCCTGGTCTCCTCCACTGCAAGCAGATTCTTTACTGTCTGAGCCTCTAAGAAAGCCCCATATCCTTTGTTACCATTTCCCTTTTTATTTATTTTATTTTCTCCTTTCTTCTATCCTTTTTTCTTTCTTTTTTAAAAATTTTATTTTATTATTATTATTTTTTTTTTCTACTTTACAATATTGTATTGGTTTTGCCATACATCAACATGAATCCACCATGGGTGTACACGTGTTCCCAATCCTGAATCCCCCTCCCACCCCCCACCCCATACCATCCCTCTGGGTCATCCCAGTGCACCAGCCCCAAGCATCCTGTATCATGCCTTGAACCTAGACTGGTGATTCATTTCTTATATGATATTATACATGTTTCAATGCCATTCTCCCAAATCATCCCACCCTCTCCCTCTCTCACAGAGTCCAAAAGACTGTTCGATATATCTGTGCCTCTTTTGCTGTCTCACATACAGGGTTATCATTACCATCTTTCTAAATTCCATCTATATGCATTAGTATACTGTATTGGTATTTTCTTTCTGGCTTACTTCATTCTGTACAATCGGCTCCAGTTTCATCCACCTCATTAGAACTGATTCAAATGTATTCTTTTTAATGGCTGAGTAATACTCCATTGTGTATATGTACCACAGCTTTCTTATCCATTCATCTGCTGATGGACATCTAGGTTGCTTCCATGTCCTGGCTATTATAAACAGTGCTGTGATAAACATTGGGGTACATGTGTCTCTTTCAATTCTGGTTTCCTTGACGTGTATGCCCAGCAGTGAGATTGCTGGGTCATAAAATTACTAGAGCTAATCAATGAATATAGTAAAGATGCAGGATATAAAATCAACACACAGAAATCCCTTGCATTCCTATACACTAATAATGAGAAAATAGAAAAAGAAACTAAGGAAACAATTCCATTCTCCATTGCAACGAAAAGAATAAAATACTTAAGAATGTATCTACCTAAAGAAACTAAAGACCTAAATATAGAAAACTATAAAATACTGGGGAAAGAAATCAAAGAGAACACTAATAGATGGAGAAATAGACCATGTTCATGGATCTGAAGAATCAATATAGTGAAAATGAGTATACTATCCAAAGCAATCTATAAATTCAATGCAATCCCTATCAAGCTACCAGCGGTATTTTTCACAGAGCTAGAATAAATAATTTCACAACTTGTATGGAAATACAAAAAACCTCAAATAGCCAAAGCAGTCTTGAGAAAGAAGAATGGAACTGGAGGAATCAACCTGACTGACTTTAGACTCTACTACAAAGCCACAGTCATCAAGAGAGTATGGTACTTTCTTTTCTTTCTTCTTTTTTCTTCCTACATACCCTGGTAATTCCTCATGCTCTGGCAGGCTCTTTGATATCATGAGCACCACTTTAATTTTTGCTGAGTATTTGTTGTTGTTTGCATTAAGAGTTATGATGAAGTAATCTGTATTATCATTATTTCTCATAAATACTTCTTTATATCACAACACATTAAATCTGTAATTTAAAAATGTAGTTGTTTCATGTGTTTTATCTTTTTCCCTCCATTTCCCCCCAAATTCTATGACAAGATATGTCTCATTTTTCATACCTCTAGCGCCTCACATTTTGCCTAAAATATAGTAGCTTCCAAATAAATGTCTTTGAATAGTTTCAATTTGAAAAACAAAATGAATGAAAATTTATTTGCCTCTCATATATAAGGTAGGCAAGATAATACTCATCTTACTGATTTGATAAAAGAGTTAGAGTTAATAATCACTGAAATAAGAAAGTAATGGTTGTAAATTATTGTGTTTATAACAGCAGATGTTATGAAGTAACTGGCCTGAATGTGACTGATTATATAGCCTGCTGATTCTATTCTACTTTAAATATTTTGTTACTTTAAGTTGACTGAGAGGCTACACTTTTCATAGATTTTCCCAGGTGGCTCAGTGGTAAAGAATCCACTTGCTAATGCAGGAGACACAGATTCAATCCCTGGCTTGGGAAAATCCCATGGAGAAGAAAATGGCAACCCCCTCCAGTATTCTTGACAGTCCATGGGGTTCCAAAAGAATAAGACATGACTAAGCAACTAAAGAGCAATAACAATACGCTTTTTATAGCTTTGGCCATTTACTCATACTTTTCAAATTTTGAGCAATGAGCATTGATTTATGTTTGCTGTGATGGAAATGGCCTTTCAAGGAAACATTGGACATACTTGCTGTCAGTTTAAATCTGTTTTGCTTTTGATGGCTCTATTTTTAGATTTTTGCAGTATTTGTGGTAAAGAAGCCAGTTTTCAGATATGAATACTATGTCAAGTATTTGTATTTTCCTAATATTCAGTGTTTAAAATGACCAGAAACTATTTTAAGAAAAGACATCTCCCTGTGAAGATATCTCCCTGTGTCTTATTTTTCCCTTTTAGCCTTTGAAGGATGAAGTGAGAGGTATAATAGTAAGGATACTCTTTCTGTCTTGACTCAGTCCAGTAAGGACCATTCTAGTGGTATATGCAAAGTAGTATGTGGCCAGGATGAGTGATGTAAATATTATAGCTGTCTCCTGTATTTCACCATCCACTGCCAATTTTTTGCTTTCTCTAATCATTTACAAGTGTTGATACCTCTTTTGCTTCCAGGGTGATTTACCATCACTGTTCAGTTCAGGAAATTATTGAATGTTACATGATGATGAAGAAGATGATGGCCATATAAAATCTCATAGTCTGAAATAGGATCAGCCTTTTGTGATTTCAGTGTTAATATCAGTTCCTCTTGATCCTAGCATTATTAATTTTCTCTTACATAAAATGAATAATTTGGAGTCAATGGTATTTTTTTTCCTGTTTTAACTCTTTTCACTTTAAAGGATATGCAATTGACCCTTTCTATTTTGGCTGAAGCTACAAAGATCAAGAATAAAAAACAACAGCTTCTAGTTATCCCCAAAGGCAAGTGCCAATCTACTTAATGGTACTCAAAAAAAAATTGTTCCTTAATGGAGCAGTAAGCATTTCAGGAGGGAGAGTTTTTGTGGTATAGCACTGATCTGCATACTGCAAAAGTGTGACATCCTAGCACTATTTCCCTAGCAAGCCTGCGATAGAAATGCCTGTTTAAAAATATTAACCCCAAAATATAATTTACATATTTCTCTCACACACATAAGAGAGTAGTATTACTTCTCATTGCAAACCTCTTGCCAACTGACCATCCTCATCGAAATTTGAAACAGTTTAAAATTGAAACATGAAGATAATTTTCTGAAGAGCGCAACATCCACACTCCTGAAGAACAAAGATACATGGTCTCCTCCACCCACATCAGTTGAGAGGCTGAGTGAGCCCTTGAAAGACCTGTCATGTATCCTGTAAGTATTAGAACCATGACATCTGGTATGAGATGTGTCTTGAGTCATCTGAAACAGCATATGGAAAATGCAGAGGGAGAGAGTTTAACTGAAAGAAACTCTTGTCCAATCAGGGACACATTCTCCATAAGCATGTTTATTAAATCATTTAAAGAGATATCTGTGGGGAGTGTCCCAAATCCTCCAGAAATCATTTATGATAATTACTTGTTCTAAATAAATATTTACTCTTTTAAGAAACTCATTTTGTTGCAGTAAAATATATACAATACAAAATTTTAATCATGTTTATGTGTACAATTCTGTTATTAAGTACATTTCCATTGTTCTGAAACTGTTAATGCCATCCCAGCTCTACAACTTTTTAATCTTTCAAAACTAAAACGCTGCTCCCATTAAACACTAACTCTCTAATTCCTTTCACTACAGACCTTGAAACCACCGTTCTGTCTATAAATTTGACTACTCTGAATGGCTCTCATAAGTGGACTCATACAACATTTGTATTTTTATCATTGGTTCGTTTCACTTACTGCAATGTCTTCAGAGTTCATTCGTGTTGAAGCATATGTCAGAATTCTCTCTCCTTATTGAAGGCTGAATATATTCCATTGTATATATTTGCTATATTTTGTTTATCTATTCATCTGGCAATTGTTGTTTAGTTGCTCAGCTGTGTTCTACTCTTTGTGACCTCATGGACTGCAGCACACCAGGCTTCCCTTTCCATCACCATCTCCCAGAGCTTGCTCAAACTCACGTCCATTGAGTCAGTGATGCCATCCAACCATCTCATCCTCTGTCGTCCCCTTCTCCTCCTGCCTTCAATCTTCCCCAGCATCAGGGTATTTTCTAACGAGTTGGCTCTTCGCATTAGGTGGCCAAAGTATTGGAGCTTCAGCTTCAGCATCAGTTCTTTCAATGAATATTCAGGGTTGATTTCCTTTAGGATTGACTGGTTGGATCTCCTTACAGCCCAAGGGACTCTCAAGAGTCTTCTCCAACACCACAATTTAAAAGCATCAATTCTTTGATGCTCAGCTTTTTTTATAGTCCAGCTCTCACATCCATACAAGACTACTGGAAAAACCATAGCTTTGACTATATGGACCTTTGTCAGCAAAGTAATGTCTCTGCTTTTTAATATGCTGTCTAGGTTTGTCATAGCTTTTTTCCCCAAGGAGCAAGCGTCTTTTAATTTTGTGGCTGCATTTGCTATCTGCAGTGATTTTGGAGCCCAAGAAAATAAAGTCTGTAACACTTCCATTGTTACCCCATTTATTTGCCATAAAATGATGGGATTGGATGTCTTGATCTTAGTTTTTGTCCACATGGCAGTGGACATTTGTTATTTCCATCTTACATATATTGCAAATAATATTGCTATCAAATTGTTTCTTGAAATATATATATTAGATCCTGCTTTCATTTATTCTGAGTATATACCTAGAGGTAGAATTATATAGTATTCCAATGTTTAATTTTTATGAAAACGTCATATTATACTAACCATCATACTATTCCCACACCAGCAGCAATTACATTATTTTACATTCCCGCCAGCAATGCGTGAGTGTTCTCATTTCTCCGCATCCCTGTCAACATTTGTTTTCATTTTTTGTAGTAGCCATGCTAATGAGTATGAAGTGATATTTAAATATGGCTTTGATAGCATTACCCTGATGATCAGTGATGTTGAGCAACTCTTTGTGTACTTATTAGTTATTAGCTAATCGAAAAAGACATTTATTCAATTCCTCTGTCCATTTTTGAATTGGAGTGTTATTGTTATTTTTGAACTATAGGAATTTTCACACATATTGGATACCATTTTCTTATCAGATAGATGATTTTACAACATTTTCTTCCATCTCGTAGGTTGCCTTTTCACTCTGTTGATAATGCCCATTGATGCACAAAACTTTTGAATCCTGATGAAGCGTAATTTCTCTCTCAATTTCTGGTGTTGTTGCCTGTGCTTTTGGTATATTCAAGTAATCATTGCCAAATTCAAACTCACGAAGCATTTCCCCTATGTTTTCTTCTAAAAATTTTATATTTCTAGCTCTTACATTTAGATTATTGATACATTCTGAGTTAATTTTTGCATATGGTATAAGTAAAGGGCCCACACCGATTCTTTGGTATGTGAATACCTAATTTTCCTAAAATCATTTGCTGAAAAGGCTGTCCTTTCCACATTGAATGATCTAGGCAACTTTGTCAAAGTTGTTTGACCATATTCTAGGGGTTTATTTCTGGACTCTTTATTCTGTTTCACTGTTTCATATGCCACTCCCACATTGTTTTAATTACCATATCCTTGCAGTAAAATTTGATATCAGGAAATGTGATTCCTCCATTGTTCTTTTCTGATTGTTTTAGTTATCCAGGTGCTTTGAGCGTCCATATGAATTTTAAGTTGATTGATTATATACCGATCCCTTTGGGTAGTCTTGCATCTTAATATTAAGCCTTTCAGCTCATGAATACAAGATGTCACTTCATTTATTTGTATCTGTTTCAATATTTTATGATTTTTAGTGCAAAATCTTCCTTCTCCTACATTTCTGAGTTCCTTCCTGAGTATGTTGCTCTCAGTTCAGTTCAGTCACTCAGTCGTGTCCGACTCTGCGACCCCATGAATTGCAGCATGCCAGGCCTCCCTGTCCATCACCAACTCCCAGAGTTCACTCAAACTCCCTCTATTTGATGCTACATAAATGGGATTCTTTTCTCAATTGACTTTTTATGTTATCCATTGCTAATGCACATTGATGCAAATTATTTTTTGATGTTGATTTTGTATCTGCAGCTTTGCAGAATTTGTTTTTTGATTCTAACTTTTTTTTGTAGAATCTTTAGGGTTTTCTGCCGTCTGCAAGGAGAGATGATTTGCTTCTTTGCTTCTGATTTGGTTGCCTTCATTTTGCTTCTTGCCTAATTGCTCTGGCTAGAACTTATAGTACTATGTTGAAAATCAGTAGCAAAAATTGGCAGGCTTGTCGTATTTTTCATCTTAGAGAAAGAACTTTCAGTTTTTCATCTTTGACTACGGTGTTATTAGCTTAGCTGGGGTTTTTCGTATAACACCTTTACGATATTGAGGTAGTTTCCTTCCATTCCTAGGTTTTTGAACGTTCTGTTGTAAAAGGGGGTTGACTTTTGTGAAAGGCTTTTTCTTACTCAATTTAGATGACTATATGGCTGTTTTCTTTCATTCTGTTAATGTAATGCATCACATTGACTGTTTTCCATCTGTTGAATCATCCTCCAATTCCAGGAATAAATCCCACTTGGTCACTGTACAGTCTTTTCACTGTGATGTTGAATTTGATGTACTGGCATTTGGTTGAGGATTTTGGTTCAATATTCATTGGAGATAACAGTCTCTATTTTTCTTCTCTTGTAGAATCTTTATCTAGAATTGGATTCTAGATAATGCTGGCCTCACAATGTATGTTGGGAGGTGTTCTCTTCAAATTTTTTTGGAAGAATTTGAGAAGGGCTTGTATTACTTCATCTTTAAATATTTGACAGAATTCACCTGTGAAAACATCTGGTCTTTAACTTGTCTTTATTGGGAGGATTTTGATTACTGTTTGAAGGATATGTATTTATAATTATATAGTTTTGAAGAATCAATCATTTTATCATGGTATAGTGTTTATCTATTTCTTTTGTAACAATTTTCACTTAATTCTGTTTTGTCCGATATTATTATAGCCACCTCTACTTGTTTTTGATTACAATATGCATGGAATATCTTTCATTTTCCATTCTTTCACTTTCAACGTGGGTCCTTATATCTAAATTGAGTCTCTTAATGATGGCTCACAATTGGATCCTGTTTTTTGACTCATTCTCCCAATATATGACTTGTCATTTTAGATTTAAATCAATTTATTCTTTAAAAACATTTATTTACTTATGTTTTGGCTGTTTTAGGCCTTAGTTGTGACACATGGGTTCTTCACTGCAATCCTACACATTGCAGAGTGTGGGATTCTCTCTACTTGTGGTGCATGGATTCAGTTGCCACATGGCATGTGGTATCTTAGTTCCCTGACCAGGAATCAAACCCATGTCCCCTGCATTGGAAGGTGGATTCTTAACTACCAGGCCACCAGGTAAGTCCCCATTTATAATTAATGACTGATAAGGAAGCACTTACTTTTACCATTTTATTATTTGCTGTGAATATGTCTTGTTTCTTGTCCCTCATTTCCTCTCCTTTGGTTTCCTTTATATTTAGTTGATCTTGTTGTAGTGAGTGACACATTTTGATTCCTTCTTTGTTTCCTTTTGTCTAAATGGTATAGATATGTTCTTTGTGGTTACAATGGGGATTACATATAACATCCTAAAATTAAGAGTATCTATCACAAATTGATCACAATGAATAACTAAATCACATACACACACACATACAAAATTTGTGTATATGTGTTTATACTTGTCTTTCTATTTATCCTTTTTTGATTAGAATGTGACACTATAATAAGTCTTACAAAAAGGAGAATAATGATATTTAGTTTAAAAGTCCATTTATCATTGAGGAAATTGTTTAAAAGCATTAGTTTGCAGTTAGAAGGCTTAAATTTTTATCTTAGGTCTGCTTTTATTGGGGAAAGTTGTTTATCCTCTAAAAACCCCAGTTTGTGTTACTTGTTAGTTGAAGATTACATAGCTAGGCTTATAGTCCCTGAAGAAGGGCATGGCAACCCACTCCAGTATTCTTGCCTGGAAAATCCCATGGACAGAGGAGCCTGAGGGTTACAGTCCATAGTGTTGCAGAGAGTTGAACATCACCAAAGCAACTGAGCTTCTTGTTATAGTAAGAATAAAATGAGCTAAATAAAATAAAGATCTAAGTAAAGATCTTAGTATAATTCCTGACAGGCACAAAAAATAGCATTCAAAGAATGGTTATTCTCATCATCTTTACTATTCATTGTTAAATATTTAAAGAAGCAGGTTGTTTGGTTTACCTACATTACAGTTGGGTAGATTAAGGCCAAGTGTTTAAATGTTTTGCTCATAATTACTAGGAAGTTAAATATACCTGTAGCTTGTAAAATGAAGAAATTATCAACATCTTCTTTCATCTTTCCATTAGTTCATTGAGAAGTGCAAATTTTAAATGTTTCCAGACTTTAAGCTGAATATACAAGATCTTCTGGAAACATCAGGCAGGTGGGGTTGGATTTGGAACTTCTCTGAGAATTTAGTCCCTTTATTGCTCATATTGCTGGAAAATCAATGTCTGGTGCCAAACAAGTTGTTTTCTTCTCTTGACAAAAAGCAGATCAGCAAATTTTTATATTGCCGTATTTTCAATGGCAGGAGCATCAGCATTTTATAACAAGAAAAAAATTAAACTACTTCAATATTTGGAAGAGAAATGCCTGTAAATTTTTCACATCCATTCACCATCTGGAAAAGCAAGGTTTCACAGTTAGGCCTGGTGATGTTTAGAGTCACTAAGCATCTTGGAAAATGATCTCTTACTTAAGATATTTCCTCCACAGGACATCACAATGCTCAATTTTCTACAACTTTACACTTGCTAAGGATTTATCATGGAAAGTTAACAGAAATATACATGAATGGCCAAGACTATAGCCTTTTTACTGGGAAATGTTTGGGGGCCAAAATGAATTACAGGTTCATGAGTAAAACCCAACAAATCTTGGCTCTTTACTTTTCTACTAAATTTCACATTCAAAAGTACTTGTGAACTTCTTCTCATGTGCCAAGCACTGGGTTGGAGATGGATAATTCGAGTAGGAACCTGTGTATCCACACTCCCCTACAGTGGAAACCTTGCTTATGCAAAATCCCCGCACATCTTTCCCCACTCTCTCAGAGCTTGGCCAAATCCAATGTGCCTGTTCCCCAGAGTGCTTCAAGTCTGTACACATGTAGCAAAGGAGTCTTCAGACATGTTGGAATAGCAATTGATTTCCCTTATACGAGAGCATGACAAGGTTTACTGGATCCAGACAGACTTGTGCAGAGAGACATCACCCATGCACACTTAAATTGAGCTGAAAGTGTTGTTTTTCTAAGCCGAAGAGCCTTGCAAGAAATTTTGCTAATTAATATCTTTCTTTTCAGTTTACGCATTGGAGTTTTGACCTCAATATGCAAATGAATGCAAACTAATACAGTAAGTCTTTCCTTATATGTTCCCCAATTATGTGAGTTTACTGCCTGGTTATGAGAGGTCACTCTGCTGGCCCCAGTTAGTTGGTCACCTGATTAAGGGCACATAGAGATTCATGTAGTTCATTAGCGATTTTTTGAAGGTTGAAGGCACAGCAGTTTTCTTCAGTGGGTATTTTGGTGAACTAGAGATTTACATTTCATTTTCTTCTATAATGAATACATTTTTTTATTGTCCTAAGTTTTTCTTTTTCATGTTCTAGACATTGAAAGCTCCTTTTGAACTTGTGGGGCATAAGCCCTTGGATAAAGACCGTCTCTTTGCCAGGGTACCTCTATGCAGGTCATGGTATGGCACTATCATCTGCAGATGCTCAATGGAAGTTTGCTGCTGAACTTCCTTACCCTCATCTGAGACGTTGCCTCTCTTCCCCTGGGTCTGGAGACCATGACATTTCATTTATCAGCTGCAATTTAAGGGACATCTACCCCTTCAGCAAGAAGCAAAGTTGAAATCTAATAGGTTCCTACTCAATCCTATGGAGACTAAAGTCCTACCTATTAAACAGAAAACCAGACTGTATAAAATTAAACCTTTGGGGTCCAAAGTTTGGACAGGAGGGCACTGAAAAGGAAGGACAGGTTCTTTGAGCTAAAGTAGTGAGAGAAAAGATATAGGGAGGTAGTCTGGAAATGTTGTCCCTAGGCAAACAGCCTTTCCTGGAAAACATGTTATATTTGAAGTTTTCAGGCTCCTTCCAGACTTAATAAATCAGCAGCTCTGGAGTAAGTCTAGCAAACCATGTTTTCACTTTTCAAGTGATTCTGATATAGGATTGAGTTTAACACCCATTCTCTAGATCGGCCACTCTCTTTCCACTTCATCACAGTATTGCCCAACGCTGACACTATAGTAGAAGAGATAGATACTGTCAGGCTTTGGCCAATTTAGTCTAAAGTTTAGAAAAGTAAACCTGGTATTTGGTGACAACCTAGAGGGGTAGGTTGGGGTGGGAAGTAGGAGGGAGGTTCTAGAGGGAGGGGACATATTTATACCTATGGCTGATGCATGTTGATGTATAATAGAAACAAACACAATGTTGGAAAGCAATTATCCTCCAATTAAAGATAAATAAATTAATAAACATTTTAAAAAATAAAGATAAAAGGAAGTCAAACAACTATTGGTACAGGGACCTTATATTGCCCACTTGTGTCTTGCTAGTTCTTAGTTTAGCTCCTAGAAAAAAAAAATGATTAATAGATTGCTGTTTTAAACCAATGTATACTTCTGTGAAAGGCTAGAACTCAAGCTAGAGTTCTAATGTGATTGCAGACCAAGAGAGAGGATGAGTCCTGCAAGACAATGGACAGGAAAGCACCTTTTTCCTCGAGCATTCATAAAGTCAGTTTCTAATGCTGAATATTATTTCTTTAAATATTACCCTGTTGGAACTTGGATTGCTACAATCACATTCTGGATATTTTCCTGCCGTCAACATTGGCCTCTCCCAATATATTATATAACTAACATTCAGAAGGATATTCTTCTAGGGTTACTTTGCTTGCATAACTTCTTTTAGAAATGCTCCAGTTTGCAGGTTGGTAGCTCTATGTGTGCTGTGTATGCACGTCATCATGTGAATACCTCTGCAAGCATGCTAAGTCATTTCAATCGTGTCTGACTCTTTGCAACTCCGTGGACTAGAGTCTACCAGGCACCTCTGTCCATGGGATTCTCCAGGCAGGAATACTAGAGTGGGTTGCCATGTGCTCCTCCAAGAGATCTTCCAAACCCAGGGATCGAACCCTAGTCTCTTATGTCTCCTGAATTATCAGGCAGGTTCTTTACCACTAGTGACATCTGGGAAGCCCCTGTTAATACCTCTGGGCTGTGCTACGCTTAGCCATTCAGTCATATCTGACTCTTTGCTACCCCTAGCAAAGAATCTAGCAGGCAGGTTCTTTACCACTAGTGCCATCTGGGAAGCCCCTGTGAATACCCCTGGGCTGTGCTATGCTTAGCTGCTCAGTCGTGTCCGACTCTTTGTGACCCCATGAGCCCACCAGGTTCTCTGTCCATGGGGATTCTCCAGGCAATAATACTGAAGTGGGTTGCCATGCCCTCCTCCAAGGGACTTTTCCCAACCCAGGGATTGAACCCAGGTCTACCACACTGCAGGCAAATTGTTTACCATCTGAGCCACCGGGAAGCCCAAGAATACTGGAGTGGGTAGCCTATCCCTTTTCCAGGGATCTTCCCTACCCATGAACTGAACCAGGGTCTCCTGCATTGCACATGAATTCTTTACCAACTGAGTTCCCAGGGAAGCTTGACCTCTGTAAATGTCTCTCCACATAACTGGATTCTTCTCTAAACTAAGGGATTGCCATGGAGAGAAATAACGCATTAATTACTCTATGAAATTCATTTTTAGTATCTCTGAGATTTAGCAATATTCCTGAAAGTGATTTATGGGAATGTCACTCACCTGTGTTTATTTAATACATGAATAAAATTAGTTTCTGACCATGAGGTTTATGCTCCTCCTCTAGCTTTATTCCAGTCTTCCAGCCTTGCCCATTTCCTTTTCTACCCCTCTCATTTTTGACTCAACAAATCCCCCTGGGGCTGACTTCTTGTTCAACTGTTTCTTCAGGCCATCTCCCAGCCATTCCTTCCATGTCATGACGTGACACTACATTTGGCAGTTCAGAATTAAATACCACAGAGCAGGCAGTGTCACAGAGAACCTAGTTCAAAGTTCAGGGAGTTTGTGTTTCTTTGGGCTCTCTCTCTGATCTAGAAATCTGAGAAGTGTACTTCCTAAGCAACTGGACAGTTTGCTGTTCACAAATTTGCTCATAATTAGGCTTCAGATAAAGATTCACTTATTCTTTTTAATGGTGCTTCCCAGGTGGCACTAGTGGTAAAGAACACACTTGCCAATGCAGGAGACAGAGGAGACGCGGGTTCCATCCCTGGGTCAGGAAGATCCCCTGGCGAGGCCATGGCAACCCAGTCCAGTATTCTTGCCTGCAGAATCCCATGCACAGAGGAGCCTGGTGGGCTGTGGTCCATGGGGTCACAAACATTTGGACCTGATTAAAGCAACTTGGCATGCACAGCATTCCTTGTAATGCAACTGATGACATGGTGAGACGTCAGACAATGAAAATTCAATGACTTCTCTCACTTTTAACTCTCAGAGGAACCAACGCCCACTTGAAGCTCTGAACCTCCTCCACAAAGTCTGTGCGCTTCTTGATGTAGCTCTGAGTGTCCCTCCTCATCTGTTCTGCTCCCAAGCATTCTAGAATACAAACTAGAAATACTTGCTTTAGCCACACTATTCCACAGGTTTCTAAATTTCTAAGCCATTCTGAGTATGTATAAAAAGTTAACCAAATGTCCTGTGCTCATGAAATCTCCCATGATAAGTCTTCCAAAGGATGTCGTCTTTTGAAATGGTTCTACTTTTGCCTGGAAAATCCCACGGACGGAGGAGCCTGGTAGGCTGCAATCCATGGGGTCGCTTGGAGTCGGACAGGACTGAGCGACTTCTCTTTCACTTTTCACTTTCATGCATTGGAGAAGGAAATGGCAACCCACTCCAGTGTTCTTGCCTGGAGAGTCCCAGGGATGGGGGTGCCTGGTGGGCTGCCATCTCTGGGGCTGCACAGAGTCGGACACGACTGAAGCAACTTAGCAGCAGCAGCAGCAGCTACATGTTTATAATTTTATTACCTCTGGTTTAAATAGCCACAACCCAAACCAAAGAGAAAGTAGAGTTGAATTATAATGATTGTTTGTCCCCATTAGAGTGACATGACCCTCTCCCTTTGTGGTTAGTTTTAGTCCTAACTTCATTAGTGAGGTCACACCTAGAGATTTCAAATTCTTGGGTTGGATAGGAAAACACAGCCTGGCCCCATCTCATTCCCAGTCTTCCATCTTCCACTTAGGAAATCAAATCACAAGGTGTCTTCAAGAACTGCTGGTTCTTGATCTAATGCTCATGGTATTCTGAAGTAAAAAATGCAAGTTTAGGACTTCCCTGGCTGCCCAGTGGTTAAGACTCCATGCTTCTAATGCAGGGGGTGCAGGTTAGATCACTGGTCAGGGATCTACCATCCCACATGCCTGATGCATGGTGAGGCCAAACAGAAAACAAGCAAGTTTAAGCCCATTAAAACTGCCACCACCCACTAGCATTGTTCCACATGTCAATTTCACTTAATTTTTCTTTGCATTTGTTTGCACTGTTTTCACTTATATAGCTAACATTCATGTAGCATGAGTTCCCTTTAAAACATAAGGTAATGTTCCATAGGACTTGAAAGCATGGGTTTCACAGTAAAGTAGACAGGCTCCATTATTTATTACAGTAAGGATCTTAGAGAATTTGTTCCTTGATCATCAGTGTTCTCACGTATAAATTAAGGATAATAACGTCTATCTTAGGAACTGATGTGAAAATATATTAAAGATTCATTCTGTAAATATTTTTAAATACTTTAAGGAATTGAACCAAGGGAAGAAGATATTAACATGAGCAAGACAATCTTCAACTCTTTCTGGGGCTCCTACCAAGAAGCTGTAAAAAATTGCAATTGTGCTAAGTGTCCTGAAGAGAACAGTGCAGCATGTTTTAGGAATCCATAGCATTGTTGCTGTTATTCAGTCACTTAGTTGTGTCCAACTCTTAGCAACCCCATGGACCAGAGCACACCAGGCCTCCCTGTCGCTCACTATCCCCCAGAGGTTGCTCAAAGTTGTCAGTGATGACACCCAACCATCTTGTCCTCCGTCATCCCCTTCTTCTCCTGCCTTCAATCTTTCCCAGCAACAGGGTCTTTTCTAAGGAATTGGCTCTATGCATTAGGTGGCCAAAGTATTGGAGCTTCAGTTAAGCATCAGTCCTTCCAATGAGTATTCAGGATTGATTTCCTTTTGGATTGACTGGTTTGAACTCCTTGCAGTCCAAGGAACTCTCAAGAGTCTTCTTCAACACCGCAAGTCAAAAGCATCAATTCTTTGACTCTCAGCCTTCTTTATGGTCCACCTTTCACATCCATACATGACTTCTAGAAAAACCGTCACTTTGACTATAGGGACTATTTGTTAGCAAAGTAGTGTCTCTGCTTAATACGCTGTCTAGGTTTATCCATAGAGTGCTAATACATAATCTGGGTTCAGGGAAGGAAACTGTCACTATATGCATATTCAGAGGGTATGTCCAGTTGCCAAAGTAGGAAATCCCTAATTCACCTGTTACCAGACATTTTGGTTGAATGCCAAAACCAAGGAATAGAAAGCTAGACAAAGATGTTTGCTTGTGTTAGTCACTCAGTCGTGTCTGACTCCTTGCGACCCCCTGTAGGCCGTAGGCGACTGTAGGCCACCAGGCTTCTCTCTCCATGGAATTCTCCAGGCAAGAATACTGGAGTGGGTTGCCATTCGCTCTCCAAGGGATCTTCCCAATCCAGGGATTGAACCTGGGTCTCCGACATTGCTGGCAGATTATTTACCATCTGAGCCACCAGAGAGGGTTTGGGGGAGGACAAAGAGGGAGAGCATACACTCTGAGTGAAGCCCTAAAAATCTCTTAGAAGCCCCCGAGGGCTCTAAGAAAACAAGCATAGGTCAGGCTAAGCCTGAGTGTGGGCGGCCTCGTGGCGCTATAACGGAGGCCTTGCTGGATACATGCTGTGTTCTCAACAAGCAGCAACTACTATATTTATCATTCAAAAACTATGCATTCATTGACTTCTAGGAAGCAGGCACTATTCTGATTAGTAAGTACTTTGACACGTCTTTATTTAAATGTCTTTTTTTACAAGATAACTAACAGGTCTTCCCCAGTGCAGGTATAATCCACGAATGTAAAATGTAGCTTCTTTGTTTGTTTAGTATTCTACACTTTAACATTCGCCACCCTCTCCACTATCCCCGTGGGACACTAAAGTCCAATTGTCAATATATGCAGAGTCTCCCCAGAACAGAAGTATGCCAGTCACCTCAGGCAAGAGATTTTGGCAGCTTGGCGGCTTTAAAAGACCTCAATTTGAATAAGTAGAGTACTTTTCTGGAAGGATTTAAAGTCATGTTATATAAGTTGCAATTAGAGGCTTCCCACAAATTATATATCACTCCAGTAAGTGCAGCAATCTTCCTACTGGGTTCATTGACTATTTCATGCGATTACACTTCATTGTTCTTCAGTGGTCACACAGATTTCTTTTCCTCTGTTATTTTTACATGCTTTATATTTATCAACCAGGTTTGGACCCAGGGTGGGCTCTAGCTAGGTGTTTACAAAGCCCCCAATTAGGAACACAAAAAAGCAACATAACATATTACCTTCAAAAAATATTTTCTCAGCGGACTTATTTTTGCACTTCCTTTTCAGTCTGCAGGTGACAGTTAACATCAGTTGATCACATTTATTACAATAAGTAAAAGATGCCCAGTGATGAAGAAACCCATTTACAGTAGTTAAATACAGCAGTCACCAGTACCAAGACAAGTTGACTTTTTTCACAGATGATAAAAGCAAAGTTAGTAAGGATATATCAGAGGCTAATCCCTGAGGCAGCAAACACTTTTGATTCATGGATGCATAATCAGACAGTGAATTCATACCATTGAATAGGGGATAATCTTGTCAAAGGCATTTTGCCTTTGCTAAACAGGTTCTGGGGAGATTTCAAAAGAAAAGTGTTTAGCAAATGCAAAGTGGGTTTGATCATTTCAGGAAAATAGCTGGTTTGACATAACATCAGCATTCAGGTGGAAGATGAAAGTATTGCAATAGTCGACCCCACATAGAAGCTGGCTAACCAATGACTATCAGCTAGAAATTGTTTCAAGGAATAGTGCAGGGGTCAGCCTGATGTGAGACAACCTCCTATTGTTAAAAACATAGAACCACATGATAGATATTTAGAAGCATTAGACTTGGCATGGCTCTGTCACTTTCTAGTTCTCAAAAGCTAGACAAGTCATTTGAGTGCCCTAAGCCTTACGTGAACTGTGAAATTCCAGATGTTCAAGCTGGTTTTAGAAAAGGCAGAGGAACAAGAGATCAAATTGCCAACATCTGCTGGATCATCAAAAAAGCAAGAGAGTTCCAGAAAAAAATCTATTTCTGCTTTATTGGCTATGCCAAAGCCTTTGACAGTGTGGATCACAATAAACTATGGAAAATTCTGAAAGACATGGGAATACCAGACCACCTGACCTGCCTCTTGAGAAACCTATATGCAGGTCAGGAAGCAACAGTTAAAACTGGACATGGAGCAACTGACTGGTTCCAAATTGGAAAAGGAGTACGTCAAGGCTGTATATTGTCACCCTGCTTCTTTAACTTCTATGCAGAGTACATCACAAGAAACGCTGGGCTGGAAGAAGCACAAGCTGGAATCAAGATTGACAAGAGAAATATCAATAACTTCAGATATGCAGATGACACCACCCTTATGGCAGAAAGTGAAGAGGAACTAAAAAGCCTCTTGATGAAAGTGAAAATGGAGAGTGAAAAAGTTGGCTTAAAGCTCAACATTCAGAAAACTAAGGTCATGGCATCTGGTCCCATCACTTCATAGCAAATAGATGGGGAAACAGTGGAAACAGTGTCAGACTTTATTTTGGGGGGCTCCAAAATCACTGCAGATGATGATTGCAGCCATGAAATTAAAAGATGCTTACTCCTTGGAAGAAAAGTTATGACCAACCTAGATAGCATATTGAAAAGCAGAGACATTACTTTGCCAACAAAAGTCCGTCTAGTCAAGGCTATGGTTTTTCCAGTGGTCAAGTATGGATGTGAGAGTTGGACTGTGAAGAAAGCTGAGCGCCGAAGAATTGATGCTTTTGGACTGTGGTGTTGGAGAAGACTCTTGCGAGTCCCTTGGACTGCAAGGAGATCCAACCAGTCCATTCTCAAGGAGATCAGTCCTGGGTGTTCATTGGAAGGAATGATGCTAAAGCTGAAACTCCAGTACTTTGGCCACCTCATGCGAAGAGTTAACTCATTGGAAAAGACTCTGATGCTGGGAGGGATTGGCGGCAGGAGGTGAAGGGAACAACAAAGGATGAGATAGCTGGATGGCATCACCAACTCGATGGAGGTGACTCTGAGTGAACTCCAGGAGTTGATAATAGACAGGGAGGCCTGGTGTGCTGCAATTCATGGGGTCGCAAAGAGTCGGACACGACTGAGAGACTGAACTGAACTGAACTGAAGCCTCTAATTCCTTATCTGTGAAAGGAAGCAATTAGACAGTCAACCTTTAAATTCCTTTTTGGTCATAAGATGCACAATCTCTAGACTCAGATCCCAAGTCATTCCTTTATTAAAGTTATTTACTTATTTGTTGTTTATTTTTGGCTGAGCTGGGTCTTCCTTGCTGCACACAGGCTTTCTCTAGTTGTGGCAACCAGGCTCGGGAGTTGTGGTGCATGCACTTATTTGCCCAGGGGCATATGGAATCTTCCTGAACCAGTGCTGAAACCTGTGTCCCCTGCAATGGGAGATGGATTCTTAACCATTGGAACCAAGGAAGTCCTCAGGTCACTTTTTAATTCTAGGTCTTGGGACATCACTGTTTAATAGGTGGACCTTACTTTCCAATATCTTAGAATAAAAATAATCATGTTTTATCATGTACTTTGAAGACTAATTGAGATAATATATGTGGAAATCCCTAGCAAAGAACCAGATTTACTAATCTTTCAGTCCTTTCTTTCAAAACATGTTCAGGAGCCTTGTTAACAAGAGTCTTGGAAAAGAATATAATTGTTCTTGAAGTGATAGTTGTTTGGCTTCAGGGTACCAGGTAGATCCCTACCTAGGCAAATGGTTTCTCAGAACTAACATTGGAAGAGATGAGCAGAGGAGAGCAAGATATGATTACAGAAGAGAAGGAAAGGCTTAACATGTCCTTGGCAGGGAAGTGCAGTAGGAATGGCAGACCGAACCTCAAGAGTCGAGAGCTGGCGCATCTGTGGACACTGGTTGGTTGGTTCATAGAGTTTGTGCTTCTTGGCTTCTTACAGAGATACTCAGTAGAGAACCTAGTGAGAGGGGAAGGTCATGGAACTAGAGGTAGACATTGTGACAGAGATAACTAGTTTTCCCTTAAAAAGGCACATTCTTTCTTCTATGGTGTACAAGAGAGAGAGACTGCGAGAAATAGGTGGCAGGGCGTATGGTAGTTAATTCAAAAAGATACAGTGTTCATTGTAACACTATTTACGATAGCCAGGTCATGGAAGCAACCTAAATGTCCATCAACAGAGGAATGGATAAAGATGTGGTACAGGTAAACAATGAATATTACTCAGCCAAAAAAGGAAAAAATTGAGTCATTTATAGAGACATGGATGAACCCAGAGGCTGTCACACAGAGTGAAGTAAGTTAGAGAAAAACAAATATTGCATATTAATGCATATAGGAGTAATCTAAAAACATGATATAGGTGGTCTTACCATCACAGAGTTAAGAGAACAAATACATGGATATTAAGGAGGAAAAGGGAGGGGAGGGAGGAACTAGGAGATGGTAGATTGACACATACACGCTGTTGATATTATGCATAAAATAGATTGGGCTTCCCTGGAGGCTCAGCGGTAAAGAATCCACCTGCTAATGCAGGAGGCACGTATTCAATCCCTAGGTCGGGAATATTCCCTGAAGAAGGAAATGGCAACCCACGCCAATATTCTTGCCTAGGAAATCCCATAGACAGAAGAGCCTGGTGGGATATATAGTCCACAGGATCACAAAGAGTCAGACACAGCTTAGCTACTAAACAACCACAAGCAATAAAATAGCTAACAAACGAGAACCTACTGTAAAGCACAGGAAACTACCTCATGCACTGTGGTGACCTGAGTGGGAACGCAACTCAAACAAGAGGGCATATATATATATGCCTGTATGTGCATATGTATGTATATACATATATGTGTGTGTATACTCATTTTGCTGTACAGTAGAAACTAACAGAACATTGCTTACAACGGTAAAGCAGTTATATTCCAAGTATTATAAAGCAACTATACTCCAAAAAGATAAAAATTAATTTTAACAAATTCGTGAGGCTGCCCACCCAGAGCCTTCGCCCTCCACCTCTGTATGAACATGTGGCCATGTGGTCTGCCCTCATTGGTGGTGTATGCAGAGGGGTAATGTGTGATGCTTCTGGGCAGGGTTCTTACACAGTGGAGGCTACCTTCTGGCCTCTTTTCCTTCTCTCCATTAGCTGTCACATACAGATGTATCAATGCTTAGGAGAAAGCTGTCTTTGAACCAGGAGTATCCATAGTGTATGTGGACATGAGTGAAAAATACATTTCTATTATATTAAGTAACAGAAACATGAATGTTTATTAGCTTTTCTAGCAAGAAGGATATACTGACATGTGAACAGAGGTGGACCTCAAACACATAATGCTGAGTGAAAAAAAGCCTTATGTAAAATCATTACAACCTACATTATGACGTTCACACAGTATTCTAGAAGGGGCAAAACTAATGGAAAAATATCAGAACGTTTATTGTGTCTGGAGGGATGGAGTGGAGTTGACTGAAAAGAGTCAAGGGGCAGCTTTCTGGAATGGTTTTGTTGTTCGGTCACTCAGCTGTGTCCAAATCTTTGCAACCCCATGGACTACAGCATGCCAGGCTTCCCTGTCCTTCACTAACTCCCAGAGTTTTCTCAAACTCATGTCAATTGAGTTGGTGATGCTATCTAACCATCTCATCTACTGCCACCCCCTTCCTCTTTTGACTTCAATCTTTCCCAGCATCAGGGTCTTTTCCAGTGAGTCAGCTCTTAGCATCAGGTGGCCAAAGTACTGGAGCTTCAGGTTCAGCACCAGTCCTTCCAGTGAATATTCACGGTTGATATCCTTTAGGACTGACTGGTTGGATCCCCTTGCAGTCCAAGGAACTCTCAACAGTCTTCCACAATACTACAGTTTAAAAGCATCAGTTCTTCAGTGCTCAGCCTTCTTTATGGTCCAACTCTCATATCCAAACATGACCACTGGAAAAACCAACACTTATATTGAAACATGACTACTGGTTGTATTTAACTATATGACCTTTGTCATACAGCTTAATGTTCTATATAGTAAAATCACATATAGTTTGTAGATGAACTGCTGAAAGTGAGAGAGATTAAGAGGAAATAGATTTCACTCTAAGAAAATCTCTGTGGGATTTGAATCCAGCTCTGACTCACCCTAAATCCTTTCTCCTTTCACTCTCTTCATTCCTCTGCTAGGATTAGTGGGTAGAACATTCAAATGGCTTGGTATGAGTCACTATGAAAAGACAGCTTCCGGAGAAAAAAAAAAGAACTATGAGATTTTAAATTCCAAAGACAAGCCAGGTAAAAACCATACAAAGTTTCAACAATGTACTGCTAATTAGCTCTAATGCTTAGATCTAATGTGGGGTTTCTGAGGGTGGTGACATTCATAGATGACTAATTAACCTGGGCAGAAATCTATTTCATTTTCTGCCATGACACAGCCAATCAAGACTGGCTTACTGTTTGCTCATTTGGAAAATGATTAGAATTCCCATTTAGACTTAATTACAGTACAAAGGTTGACAATTATCTTCTCTATAGAAGCATCAAATGCCTCAATATCTCAGTGAACATGTGCCTGTAATTATGTGCATAATTTGTCTAGCAGAAAATGTAACTCAGTCATTACCTGGATCTTATTCCTATAATTAGGGATCATAAAAATACCGAATGGGAAAACTGGGTTGTTGGGATATTAGGACTATTACAACATAAAAATCTGTGTGGAGCTCTTAGCCGGAAGTCAGTAGTAACCAACATCTCTTGGATTGCTGCCTTCTATTAAAACTAATTAGGAAGTGTAAGAGAAAGGTGAAAATTATGTTAAAGAGAAAGCAAAATACAACTGCTCTTCTAGAACTCAAACTGCAATTATCAAAAGTCCCATGGGCACCTTGAATTCAACACAACTAAAACCATCTCATTAAACATCCCTTACTTCTTCTCCCATGTTGCCTGTCTTATACAGTGACTGGACATTCAAGAATCACCTGTAATAATTGTTATCTAGCTTCTTCCTACCAACCAAGTCTAATCAATAAATATTCCATTCCCCTTCCTCATGTGGCAGGTCCATACTTCTGCCTTGATCATTGCTGTATAGTTTGCTTCATATGGTTTATATTTACAAAGGGAAAATACAAATTATTTGCCTTCCTCTGGCTTCTCTCCTCTGTTGCTCGTCTCCCACATTTTCCAAAGAATGACTTTCTCTAATCACAAGTTGAATTCTTTTATTCTGCCATTCAGAAGAATCCAGAATGTCCACCCTTTCCTCAACAGCACTTGTGAGAGCACATCAAGTATTTTATGCTTTGGATTCTGTGCCAGCTAATGCTTTCTTGTCCCACTCTTCAATTTAGTACCTAGCTTCATCAGATGGGGCTTCTCTGATAGCTTATTTGGTAAAGAAGCCGCCTGCAAGGTCTCCTGCCTGTAGGAGACCCTGGTTCAATTCCTTGGTCCAGAAGATCCCCTGGAGAAGGGAAAGATTATCCACTCCAGTATTCTGGCCTGGAGAATTCCATAAACTGTATAGTCCATGGGGTTGCAAAGAGTCAGACACTACTGAGAGACTTTCACTTTTTTCTTTCATCAGATGACTTACTGAATGTGTAAGGCAATATGCTCATTAGTTATCTCTTGCAGTGTAGCCAACTGCCCTAAAATTCGACATCTAAAGCAAGTATTTTTATTTTGCTCATGATTTGATCATGAACGTAGAAGTAGTTTGACTGTGAAGTCATTTCTGATCAACATTGCATTGGTTGAGGTGGGAGAGTCTTCCTCCAGGACGGTGTCTTCACTCACATCCTGATCTTTCAGAGCTCCTTGGTCTCTCTCATGTAGCTTCCAGTTCTTCAGGGTTTCTCCCCTTGGCTTAGCCTCTTGCCGCATGGACATTAAAGGAAGTTTCACTTTTTCCATAGGGGCTGAATTCAGAGAAACTGGCATTAACAGCTGAACAGCTAGTTTAGAACTATGACAGAAAGTGGCATGGCAACAGTTCCACTGTAATTTAATGGTGAAAGTAGTCACAGAGCCCCTCGGATTTAAGAAGATGGAAAGTAGACTCCGCCCCTAAATGGGTAAAATGTCAAGGTCACACTGCATAAGAGAACATCAGATATATTTTTGTGCCCATCTTTAGAAAATAAAATCTCCCACAATTATACTATCTCTTCCTTCTGAAATACCCATCACTCCAGTTTTATTCAACTCTTCCTTGCTTTTTAAGACTAATTACAGTGCTGGTTGCTCAGCTTTGCTATACATATTTATCTCTCCTGCCAGAATACAAGTATGAGGTCTTGTCTTGTCTGCTTTATAATCTCTTGGATATAGCACAGAGCTTGGTACCTGGTAGACATTGAATATCTGTTCTATTGATCATGAAGCTAAGTGAAGAAATATATAAATGTTTCTATTAATATATGAGTCCTTTATGCTTCTTGTATCCCCTAGAAAAAGTTTAGGACCTATAGTTACCATGTTCTAAGATGGCTCCAGAGACCTCCACTTTCTGGCATTCAGGTGGTCTATACGACCATTACAATATGGCAGAAAAGATGGTAGAACACTCTGATAATGGGTTATACAAGATGGTGTAATTTCTCTCTCTTTCTCTCTCTCTTTTTCTCTCTGTGGGTCATTCTGTTTCTCCACTCACCTTAGTAGAAACCAGCTGTCACGTTTTGAGTAGCTATATGAGGAAAGCCACATGGGAAGGACCCGAAGCTTCCCACTGACAACCCCAGGCAACAGCTTGGCTGAAACTTCACAAGAGACACGGTCAGAACCACTATCCAAGCTGCTTCCAGATTCCTGACCCTCAGAAACAGTATGAGATAATAATGTTTGCTGTTTCCGGTTGCTGTGTGGGGGCGCAATTTTTATGGAGCAATAGATAACTATTTACTAATAAGTACTGGCGAATGTCATTAAAAGTATCAAGAATGAGGCAGTTCCCTTTCTTTTCTTGGATTCTTAGCTAAGACATTTTGTTGTTATTAATATAGACATCTGGATAGTAATTCTTATTTGAAACCAAATGCCTGGGCTTTTTCTCAATCATGAAGAGCTTCTCAGATACAACTAAGAGAAAGCAATGATTTCACTTGCTAGAGTGAGTGTTTGTGCTAATTAGCAGCATGTTGAAGAATAGCAGGTCAAGTAGAAAATTTTGTGTACTTACTCTTCCAGCACATTTTCTTATAGAACAAACATGATACCTTGAAATGCAACCTTATTTTCCTAGTGCTAATGCTGTATTTCAATCTCTAATTGCTAAACTGATAAAACTTCTGATTATTTTGATTGAAAATAAGATTCTTTATTTTTGTCTCAACAATATTCAAACATGAATTAAAAATATATGATACTATCTGGCAAAGATCTTATTTCTATATACTTCTAAGAAATTCAGCAGAGGATTTTTAAAATGCAGAATCATTTATGATTCCATATTTTTATATTCAAATATACCCCATGAAAAGTTTATATTTAGAATAATCAAGCAAACCATGAATTATAAACATAACAAACATCATATGCACTAATTTAGTAATCCTGTTTATACCAACCTGTTCATCTGTATTGAGCTATTCACTGGTAACTATAATCGGAAAACAAATACTCCATCAGTTTTGAAGTTTATAAATGATATCTTAATGAATTCTTGGTACCTTGAAAATATATAGTGCATAGTCACATAGGTTATCTATAAAATTATGAAAATTTATACAGCATGTGGGAGACAAGTAGAGCTCAGAGAAAACTCATGCCTCACTGTATTTATCACTAAACACAAAAGTCTAAACATCTGAAGTGAGAAGTTAGAAAAAACAACAAAATGAACTGAAGGAAGGCAGAAGGAACAATGAAAACAATTAAGAAACTAAAACATTAAAAGTTGGTCTTAAAAAGAAATAAAACTAGCAACGCTGAAATTGACTTCAATAGATTATTCACTAACCCATCAAGACAAAAATAAATACACAAAATAAAAAAATGAGGGGTAATAAGAGAAGGAGAAGTCAAAAGAATCGTAAAAATAGTACTACTCAATTTTAGCAAACAGATTTTAGAATAGTCATGAAATGGAAAATGTTTAGTGAAATTACTAAATCTTTCTACAGAAGGGCTATAAAACATAAGTCCAATTTCTCAAATAGACACAGATAAAAGGAATCAAAAATTGCCCTGGGGAAAAATCAGGAGGATTATACCAACCTTTAAATAGTAAATAATAATAACAGTATTTAAATTATTCTACAGCCATAAATGAAGAAAAGATTCCAAATACTTCTTATTAAACTGGCATTTCATTTTTACCAAAGCCTGATGAAGGGTACACACACAAAGAAAAATATAAAAACATTAAAAAATAAATATTATAAATACACTAGAAAATAGAATATCATGAAATATGTGATATTTGTATTTTCGTTAACATAAATATTAACAGATTGCAGCTGCTGCTCCTGCTAAGTCGCTTCAGTCGTGTCCGACTCCATGCGACCCCATAGATGGCAGCCCATTAGGCTCTTCTGTCCCTGAGATTCTCCAGGCAAGAGCACTGGAGTGGGTTGCCATTTCCTTCTCCAATGCATGAAAGTGAACAGTGAAAGTGAAGTCGCTCAGTCGTCGTGCCCGAGTCTTAGTGACCCCATGGACTGCAGCCTACCAGGCTTCTCCTTCCATGAGATTTTCCAGGCGAGAGTACTGAAGTGGGGTGCCATTGCCTTCTCTGACAGATTGCAGCAGTACCCTTAAAAACAATACATAATGGCCAAGTAGAGATTATTACAGCAATGCAAGGAGAGTGAAACATGCAAAATCAAGAGTTCCCATCTGGTCTACATTTCTTTACTAACACATGTAGCTGTGAGCTAACATTCATTTTGCAAAGACAATAAGCCAAGAATTGTTCTAAGTATTTTGCATCTATTAGTTTGTTTTATCCTCTAAAACATTTCTTTCCTCATTTATAGATGTGGTACAGTTGGTAAAGAATCCTTGTGCCAATTCAAGAAATGCAGGTTTGATCCTTGGATCAGGAAGATTCCCTGGAGAAGGAAATGGCAGCTCACTCCAGTATTTTTGCCTGGAAAATTCCATGGACAGAGGAGCTGGCAGGTTACAGTACATGGGGTCACAGAGTTGGACATGACTGAGTGGGAATAAGGATAAGAAAAAGGGTAAATGTGGCAAAACTGGCACAGAGTAGTTAAGTCATCTGCCCAAGGTCACACAGCTCATCATTGCTGGAATATGATCCCAAGGAGTCTGACTCCAGAGACCATAATCTTACTCATTTTACACTTCTCTCCTCCTTGGCCTAAATAAAGATATTTTTCCAATTTCCTAACGTTTCTGTTACACACTGCACACGTGCTGGAAATGATTTGTAATTACACCATTGAATGAGAGAGGCTGATTATATTTCTGCTGCATCTCAAAGGCCATGTGTGGTCCCACTGATGCTGATTCGTGCAAAGCCCCTAGCACACACATGGCCGTGCACATCCTCAGTCAGTTTGGGCTGCCATCATGATTGCCTTGCAAAGTTTGTTCAGTACTTACTTTTTAGTGCATCATGCATAGTACCATGAGTTCATTTTATATTGGGCCTAAGATGTATATTTCCCTATATTAAATCTGATATGCTTCATCACTCCTCCAGAAAACCCAGTCAATGAGTTTGGAAAAAAATGTTGGTTTTTTTTCAGTCACTAAGTGATGTCTGACTCTTTGTGACCCTGCGGACTGCAGACGCCAGGCTTCCCTGTTCTTCACTGTCTCCCAGCATTTACTCAGATTTATGTCCATTAAGTTGGTGATTCTATCTAACCATTTCATCCTCTGCCACCCCCTTGTCCTTTTGCCTTCAGTTTTTCCTAGCACCAGGGTCTTTTCCAATGAGTTTATGCTTTGCATCAGGTGGCCAAACTATTGGAGCCTCACCATCAGTCTTTCCAATGAATATTCAGAATTGCTTTTCCTTTAGGATGGACCGGTTTGATCTCTTTGCACTCCAAGGGACTCTCAAGAGTCTTCTTCATCACCACAGTTCAAAAGCATCAGTTCTTCAGTGCTCAGCTTTCTTTATGGTCTGCCTCTTCCATCTGTACATGTCTACCAGAAAAACCATAGCTTTGGTTATAATGACCTTTGTCTGTAAAGTGATGTCTCTGCTTTTTAACATGCTGTCTAGGTTTGTCATAGCTTTACTTTCAAGGAGCAAACATCTTTTAATTACATGGCTGCAGTCACTGTCTCCAGTGATTTTGAAAACTAAGAAAAGAAATCAGTCACTGCTCCTACTTTTTCCCCTTCTGTTAACCAGGAAGTGATGGGACTGGATGCCATGATCTTAGTTTTTTGAATGTTGAATTTTAAGCTACTTTTTCACTCTCCTTTTCGATCCTCATCAAGAGGGTCTTTAGTTCCTCTTTGCTTTCTGCCATAAGGGTGGTGACATCTGCATATCTGAGTTTATTGTTATTTCTCCTGGCAATCTTGATTCCAGCCTGTGGTTCATCCAATTGAGCACTTCTCATGATGTACTCTGCATAGAAGTTAAATAAGCAAGTACTCCTTTCCCAATTTTGAGCCAGTTTGTTGTCTCATGTCCTGTGCTGTTGTTTCTTGACCTGTTGGAAAAATTAAGAATAAAGAAAATGTAATACACACACACACATACACACACACACACACACAATGGAATATTATTTAGTCTTAAAGAAGGTTCTAATGTATTTCGTCACAAAATGAATGAACCTGGAAGACATGCTAAGTGAAATAGTCTGAAATAGAAAGAAAAATACTGCCTCATTTTATTTACGTGAGGAATCTAAGACCATCAAGAAGGCATGGCGACCCACTCCCCACTCCAGTATTCTTTTTTGGAGAATCCCATGGACCGAGGATCCTAGCGGACTACAACCCATAGGGTCACAAATTCAGACGGGACTGAGGCAACTTAGCAGCAGAAGTAGAACATAGGACGGCGTTGTCAGGGCCTGGGGGTGGAGGAAATGAGAGGATATCGCTCGGGGGGCACAAGCCTTCAATTATGCAGGATGGATAAGTCTTGAGACTTTACGGACAGTAACATGACTACAGTTAATACTGGACTGTACCCTTAAAATTTCTAGGGGAGTAGATCCCAAGCATTCTCACCACAAAAAAGCAAGTAAGTCAGATGATGGATTTGTTAATTAGCTTGGTTGTGCTAATCATTTAACAATGTACACTTATATTAAAACATCAGATAGTACACCTTAAATATATACAATCTTTATTTGTCAATTATATCTTAATAAAGATGAAGAAAAAATAATTTTTCCATTAAATAGATGACGGCTCCCCAATAACTGTGTTTTATGCATTCAGATATGCATGCGTTTTTAACCTGCAAGATAAACCCATGCAATTTGAAAAGGCCAAAAGGCTCAGAATTATTAGAAACAATAATGACAACAACAAAACCCAACCAACAAACAGAGAGCAATTTAGGGCACTGATTGCAACTTGAGCTTCCAGGTCTTTCTAAAGGGAAGGTGTTTTGCTCTCTACTGAACACCAGTGGAGAGAGCACCAGTAGGACATCACTGAAGCCTTAATTCCAAATCTCATTTTTCTGCGGGTGAATGTTAGCATGAAGAGTGATGGAACAAGATTCCTGAAAGAGAAGTGCTTGATCCTTTGTTTCCATGTGAGTACACGAGCTCTTGACACTGATATCAAGAGGTATCAATTGCACCCTATCATTTGTATTTGTATCAACTTTATCATGTGACTTAGTGCTAATAGGTCAGGATTTCAGGGCATTGCACCTTGGCAGTACTCCTGGGAGGCAAAGGGGGATGGGCAGGCGTCTGCATACCTGTGGAAAGGAGATAATTCATGCTTTTGCCTCCTGCCTCCTGGCAAAGAATAAGCTCTGTCAAGTGTCTCTGATTACACCACATCGTGTGACTCCTTAGTAAATAGCAATCAGTGTTAACTATGGAGGCTAACGCCATATTAAAATCAATTCAGAAGACCTGCCAGGATGTAAGAAATTGAAACTCCTTCTTAGTGTGAGACAGAATGCTGAGCAGTTAAACAACCACACAGGTTCCAGGGACATCCCTAAATCTTCACTAAGACTCCACACTCCCAAAGCAAGGGGTCCAGGTTCAATCCCTGGTTGGGGAACTAGATCCCACATGCCACAGTTAAGACCCAGCACAGCCAAATAAATAAATAATAAATAATAAAAAAGAAACAGGGTATACAAAAAGATTGAAAGACTTGTTAAGAAATCACACAGATTCCAAAGTATTACTTATCTAAGAAGTAAAAAGCAAAGTAGCACATACACATTTTCAATATTCTAAATAAAGGCATGCATGCAGGAGGGGAGATATATATATAATATTATATATATATTATATATATATATGTATGCATATATGAAGTGAAGTGAAGTTGCTCAGTCATGTCCCTCTCTTTGTGACCCCATGGACTGTAGCCTACCAGGCTCCTCCATCCCTGGGATTCTCCAGCCAAGGAATACTGGAGTGGGTTGCCATTTCCTTCTCCAGGAGATCTTTCCAACCCAGGGATTGAACCTGGGTCTCCCGTATTGCAGGCAGACGCTTTACCATCTGAGCCGCAAAGGAAGTCCTGAGCATATGTTAATTAGCTTGATTGTATTAATCATGTGTTATATATGTGTGTGTGTATGTATATATGTTTGTGTGTGTATATATATATTAACATACATAAGCATATGTCTTCAAACTTTGGCAAATTAATAATAAAAGTTAAAAATCAAAGGAATTCCTTTAGTTTTATATCTGCCAACAAGAAACTATTCTCCTTCAAACAGCTGGAGAAGGTAGCACTGGAAATTGGTTCACAGTGGGGCATTAAGAGGCAGGCTGACTTGGTTTCACCCCCTACAAGCTGTGAGAGATTGGATAGTTATTTAACTTGAATAAACCTCAGTTGTCTCACCTGTGAAATGGGGATAATCATAAGCTCTTTGCCCATAAGGTTGTTGAAAAATCAAATGATACAGTGCAGACAGAGAAGGGCATTCCCAAGTGTAATCCACAGCCTGATTGTTAGCAGTTCACGATGACATGAGTAGAGAAGCTGAGAGTGCTCAGAAACTCTTCTGGCAATCTGACAAAGTGATTTTATGTTTGTTGAATCAGATCATTTTTTAAATGAACATGCATTTTGAATGCCCACTTTGTATTTCAGTCAATCTTTAGGAATTCCCTTTAACTGTATTTTACAAAAGAATTGGTGGAAAATAGCAATAGACTTGGTCCTTGACCACAGTTTGAGAAGCACTGATGTGTAGGACATAACGCAGTTGCTCATCCATGGTAAAATTTTGCTCAATAATGCTGATTGTTATCCTGTAGTAGCTGTATCATCATACTAGTTCTAAGTTTTCCAGGAACCACAGCGTCAGGTATGTCCTTTATACCTAGTCATCATTTTCAGCCCCTGTTGCAGCCATTGCTCTTGTGATCAGCTTTTCATGTACCCCAACTTGCTTCCCACATGCTCAAGCTGACTTCAGCTAGGATGGTGCCCACCTTGTTCCTCCAGCCTTCTCTGCTATGGCTCCCCTTTTGACACCATGGCTTGTGATATCAGTTCAAATGCATCCAGAACTCTAAACTGCAAGGACATAGTGCTCTAACGGGTCAAGTTCTGCTTACTAGAGGGTAGCAGCTAGGTGACAAAAATTTCCCCTTTCTTTCCCCAGATACACTGTCCAAGACTTGGTTGAATGGCTTCTCAGAGTCACAGGATAGAGCACTTGGTAGCTTCCAGTTCAGGCCCCCATTTTCAGTGCGCCCCCACTCCTTGCTGCCCCAAGGCATCATCCCTCACTCCTCCCCGCTAATGAGGAGATCCCAGGGAAACCCTGACTGCATGCTCCTCAGGGAATGCAGGCCAAGTCAACCACACTCCACTCTGGGCAATATCTAGGACTCTTTTTTTGTTTTATAGAATTATGCACATCTCAAGATCCTCAGATTTATTCAAATAATCCCCTTATTGCACAGAAACTAAAATCCATTTAACTGGGCTCAGATGCCAGGCTTGTGCATAGAAGCTGCTGGATCTGCTAGAGACGAGAATCCTGGGGCCATGTCCAGGGTTATGGTCCTCTTTCCACTACATTAGCAAAACTCCCATGAGCTACAGAGTGACAAAGGGTCTTTAAAGCTATTTTCAACTTCAGATATATTGCAATGGCCACTGTTAGTAAACATCCGCAGACTAAGATAAACCTGACCTCACATTCAGTGCTCATATTAGTTTCCTAGGGCTGTCATACAGAACACATCATAAACTAGGTGGCTTAAACAACACACATTTATTCTGTCAGTTCAGAGATTAAAAGTCTGAAATCAAGGTGTCAGTAGCGTCATACTTCCTAGGACCCTGTGTTGGATCTTTCCTTGCCTCTTCCTAGTTCCTAGTGGTGACCACATTTTCCCCTTGCTCCTTCTGTCTCCTAACAACAGAGGTGCTTACCCACGTAGGGCATCCTGTGTCTCCTGCTGCTGCGGAACATCTTGACCGTGGTCTAACCCTAACCCTAACCCAAAGCTGATTGGAACAACTCCTGGGTACCCCCACCAGTGTACCCAGGTCTGTGTCTCTTCACTGCTTCCTATAAAGCACAGTAGTCTTACTGGATGAGCACCTACCCTAATTCACGATAATATCATCTTAGCTTAATTACATCTACGATAGCCTCGTTTCCAAGTAAGGTCAGTTACAGGTACCAAGGGTTGGGGCCTCATCTTTGTGAGGAACATAATTCAACCCATAAAAATACTCTGTAGCCAATATTGAGAATATTTACTCCTATGATTTCTGATCCTGATGAGATGTGCACCAGGAGTGAGCATACTGGGTGAATTATTTTCTTTAGGATTAGATCGTTTATGCCCCAGGGTTAACAAGAAAGATGTTCCTCCCTTAGGAGGGAAAAAACAGACTTAATCAGAGTCAATTCTAACACCCTTGGAAAAGGTAATAAATTCTTCTTAAATAGACCCATCATTAATGAGATGAGAAGGACCAAAATAAACACAGCACAACAAAGAGCTGCCTCTCTTTTGGGGGAGGGGTGCCAGGAAAGATTCAATAAAACAGATGCCACTGCCTCTACAGCACTGTGCAGTGGGCCTGATCATCCTTTCCAGGGTCATGTAGACAGGTGTGGCCAGCCCTCCATGACATCAGTGCACTGCCTCCTTTTTCCTGGATCTTTATCACTCTGTCTTCACTAAGAGAAGAGATAATGCCTGCTCTTGCAGCTATTCATGAAACTCTGGGCTTGGCAGAGCAGCCTCCCTGGAGAACCTGATAATTACATTTGCTTACATGGTATGATAATGCTTATGTCTGCTTCGAATGACAATCACTATAATTAATTTGTGAACTTCACCTGAGGTCAGCTTTCTAGGTATTTGCTCCCTCTATCAGGATGGGGGCTTCCCTGGTAGTTCAGCTGATAAAGAATCTGCCTGCAAAGCAGGATGCCCAGGTTCAATTCCTGGATTGAGAAGTTGCCCTGAAGAAGGGATAGGTTACCCCTTCCAGTCTTCCTGGGCTTCCCTGGTGGCTCAGATGGTAAAGAATCCACTGGCAATGTGAAAAACACGCATTCAATCGCTGGGTCAGGAAGATCTCCTGACCTGGAAACTGCTACCCACTCCAGCATCCTTGCCTGGAGAATTCCATGGACAGAGGAACCCGGAAGGCATGGGGTCACAAAGAGTTGAACACAAGTGAGCAACTTTACTTTCAGTTTTCTCAGGATTAGAGGGTCACTGCTTATTTCTAACACATTTAAAATGCCTTAGATGAGTTGGAACAACAGGGATTTTGGAATCAGGCAATCTGTCTTTTATTATATTTTGGGCACATTGCATGAAGGGGTAGAACCTTCGTTCTCTAACCAGGGATAGAACCTGTGCCCCTGCAATGGCAGCACAGAGTTTTAGCCACTGGCCTACCATGGAAGGCCCAGTTCAGTTCAGGTCAGTCATTCAGTCATGTCCAACTCTCTTGACCCCATTGACTGTGGCACGCCAGGATTCCCTGTCCATCACCAACTCCAGAGCTTCCTCAGAATCATGTTCATTGAGTCGGTGATGCCATCCAACCACCTCATCCTCTGTTGTCCCCTGCTCCTCCTGCCTTCAATCTTTCCCAGCTTCAGGGTCTTTTAAATGAGTCAGTTCTTCACATCAGTGGCCAAAGTACTGGAGTTTCAGCTTCAGCATCAGTCCTTCCAATGAATATTCAGGACTGTTTCTTTAAGGATGGACTGATTGGATCTCAAGAGTCTTCTCCAACACCACAGTTCAAAAACATCAATTTTTCGGCACTCAGCTTTCTTTATAGTCCAACTCTCACATTCATACACAACTACTGGAAAAACCGTAGCTTTGACTGGATGGACCTTTGTTGGCAAGGTAATGTATCTGTTTTTAAATATGCTGTCTAGGTTTGTCATAGCTTTTCTTTCAAGGAGTAAGCGTCTTTTAATTTTAAGGCTGCAGTCACCATCTGCAGTGATTTTGGAGCCCAAGAAAATAAAGGCTGTCACTGTTTCCATTGTTTTGAGAGGGTAACAGGCAGGAAGGCCAGGGGTCTCCAAATGGAGGAAATAGCCTGCAAGTGTCAGACATTGTATCTCTCTTAAGCGGCAGGAGGAAACAAACTAGGGATATTTTTTCCTTCTCTATACAAATTTAAAAGGAAGTTTCTCTTAAAATTCTGTGTTGCCATAATGACACCTGGTTTCACCAGAAGTTAACCAATGCCTTTTTCTTATGGAAATGTTTATCTTAAGCTATGCTAATGTACTAGGCATTTACCCCAAACCTACTTGATAAACCAGCATGTTATACTCAGATATTGTTCCTCGAATCTATGTAAATGAAACTATTTGTATGGTGATCTGCCCTTCTTCAAGATTCAAGTTAATCATTTTATGGCCCAAGACAAACCATTTGGAGCCAAGATTATCCCAAAATACATCCTATGGGTGAGGGGCCTGGTGCCATTCTGAGTTTTGAGACATTCCTTTCTTTTATTAACAGACTGCTGGTGACTGTATAACATCCAGCTAAAGACTAACAGGGGGGTACTCTTTCTGCCCCTTTCTGATGTCTATGTCAGAAGCTTTCTCTATCTCATTTATACTTTAATAAAACTTTATTACACAAAAGCTCTGAGTGATCAAGCCTCTTCTTTGGCCCCGGATTGAATTCTTCTCCTCAGGGGGCCAAGAATCCCGGCGTCGTAATTCAACAACAACCTTTCAGTTTCCCCGTCTATTTGCCATGAAGTGATGGGACCGGATGCCATGATCTTTGTTTTCTGAATGTTGAATTTTAAGACAGATTTTTCACTCTCCTCTTTCACTTTCATCAAGAGACTCTAATTCTTCTTCACTTTCTACCATAACGGTGGTGTCATCTGTGCATCTGAAGTTGTAGATATTTCTCCCAGCAATCTTTCTTGTGCTTCATCCAGCCTGGCATTTCGCATGAACTTACTCTGCATATGTTAAATAAGCAGGGTGACAATATACAGCCTTGACGTACTCCTTTTCCTATTTGGACCCAGTCTGTTGTTCCATGTCTAGTTCTAACTGTTGCTTCCTGACCTGCATACAGATTTCTCAAGAGGCAAGTCAGATCGTCTGGTATGCCCATCTCTTTTAGAATTTTCCACAGTTTATTGTGATCCACACAGTCAAAGGCTTTGGCATAGTCAATGAAGCAGAAATAGATGTCTTGCTGGAACTCTCTTGCTTTTTCCATGATCCAGTGGATGCTGGCAATTTGATCTCTGGTTCCTCTGCCTTTTCTAAAACCAGCTTGAACATCTGGCTTGGAGAATTTTGAGCATTACTTTACTAGCATGTGAGATGACTGCAACTGTGTGGTAGTTTGAGCATTCTTTGGCATTGCCTTTCTTTGGGATTGAAATGAAAACTGACCTTTAAAGTCCTGTGCTGCAGGGTTGGGGGCACTGACTTAGGCCTACCTGGTACCTTCTGAAGGAGGTCCCTATTATCTTCATTACCTCCACCATAATTTGGTCTAGGGTCAAACAACAGGGCGGGAACACAGCCCCATCCATCAGCAGGAAGTCGGATTCAAGATTTACTGAGCATGGCCCTACCCATCAGAACAAGATCCAGTTTCCCCATCAGTCAGTCTCTCCCATCAGGAGCTTCCATAAGCCTCTTATCCTTATCCATCAGAGGGCAGACAGAATGAAAATCAAATCACAGAAAACTAACCAAACTGATCACATGGACCACAGTCTTGTCTAACTCAATGAAACTGTGAGCCATGCCATGTAGGACCACCCAAGACAGACGGGTCATGGTGGAGAGTTCTGACAAAATGTGGTCCACTGGAGAAGGGAATGGCAAACGACTTCAGGATCCTTGCCTTGAGAACACCATGAACAGTATGAAAAGGCAAAAAGATATGACACTGAAAGATGAACTCTGCAAGTTGGTAGGTGCCCAGTGTGCACCATTTCCTTCTCCAGGGTATCTTCCCAACCCAGGGCTCGAACCCGGGTCTCCTGCATTGCAGACAGATGCTTTACCATCTGAGCCACTAGGGAAGCCTCTCCATTTTAGTTCAGTGTTTCCTAAAACATCTATGTTCACTCTTGCCATCTCCTGTTTGACCACTTCTAGTTTACTTTCATTCACGGACCTAACATTCCAGGTTCCTGTGCAATATTGCTCTTTACAGTATCAGACTTTACTTCCACCACCAGTCACATTCACAGCTGGGTGTTGTTTTGCTTTTGCTCCATCTGTTCATTTTTTCTGGAGTTATTTCTCCACTGTTCTCCAGTAGCACACTGGGCACCTATCAGCTTGCAGAGTTCACCTTTCAGTGTCATATCTTTTTGCCTTTTCATACTGTTCATGGTGTTCTCAAGGCAAGGATCCTGAAGTCGTTTGCCATTCCCTTCTCCAAGTGGACCACATTTTGTCAGAACTCTCCACCATGATCCATCTGTCTTGGGTGGCCCTACATGGCATGGTTTACAGTTTCATTGAGTTAGACAAGACTGTGGTCCATGTGATCAGTTTGGTTAGTTTTCTTTGATTCGATTTTCATTCTGTCTGCCCTTTGATGCATAAGGATAAGAGGCTTATGGAAGCTCCCTGATGGGAGAGACTGATGGGGAAACTGGATCTTGTTCTGATGGGTAGGGCCATGCTCAGTAAATCTTGAATCCGACTTCCTGCTGATGGATGGGGCTGTGTTCGCTCCCTGTTGTTTGACCCTAGACCAAATTATGGTGGAGGTAATGAAGATAATAGCGACCTCCCTCAAAAGGTATCATACAGGCCTATGTCAGTGCCCCCAACCCTGTAGCAGGCCCCCATCAACCCACGCCTCTGCCAGAAACTCTGGGACAGTCATAAGCAAGTCTGGGTCAGTCTCTTGTGGGTTCACTTCTCCTTTCTCCTAGGTTCTGGTGCACATAAGGTTTTGTTTGTGCCCTCCAAGAGCCTGTTTCCCCAGTCCTGTGCAAGTTCTGTCATCAAATCCCACTAGCCTCCAAAGTCAAATTCCCTGGGGCTTCTCAGTCCCTTTGTCAGCTCCCCAGGTTGGGAAATCTGATGTGGGTCCTGGAACTTTCTTAACAGTGTGACAATTTCTTTGGTATAATTGTTCTACAATTTGTGGGTTGTCTGTTGAGCAGCTGTATGGTGGGGTTAAAGGCGACCTCCTCCAAGAGGGCTTATGCCACAGGTCTGCTGCACCCAGAGTCCCTGCCCCTGTGACAGGCTACTGTTGACCCAAACCTCTGCAGGAAACTCAAACACAGGTCTTAATTTCTGTATAGATCAACATGAATTAGCCATAGGTGAACATATATCCCTTCCTCTCAAACTTCTTTCTCACTTCCCACCCTTTCTCACCCCTCTACATTGTTACAGAGCCCTAGTTTGAGTTCCCTGAGTCTCAGCAACTTTCGAATGTGCAATATAGTATCATTGACTATAGTTTTCATTCTGTATAGTATAACCATAACATTTTTTTTCCCCAAACTTTAAACTTTTTGTTTTGTTTTGGGGTATAGCTGATGAACAATCTTCTGGTAGTTTCAAGTGAACAGTGAAGGGACTCAGTCATACATATGCATCACATTTCCATTTAACTAGGAGTTTGTACCTTTTTACTTCCTTCACCCAACTCACCCTCCTCCCACACCCCAGCTGTTGGCAACCACCAATCTGTTTTCTAATGAGCTTGGTTTTGTTTTGTTCTGGTTTTGCATTACACATTTTAGTGAGATGGGTTTCTCAGGTGGCTCAGTGGTAAAGAATTAGCCTGCCAGTGCACGAGACATGGTTCTATCCCTGGATCAGGAAGATCTCCTGGAGAAGGAAATGATAACCCACTCCAGTATTCTTGCCGGGAAGATTCCATGGCTGGAGGAGTCTGGCAGGGCTATAGTCCATGGGGTTGCAAAAGAACTGGACACAACGTAGTGACTAAATGACAACAAATGAGTGTGATAGTACAGTATTTGTCTTTCTGTCTGATGTACTTCACTAAACATAGCATTCTCCAGGTCCATCCATCTTGTCGCAAATGACAAGATTTCCTTTTCTTTTATGGCTGAGTAATATCCAGGTGAAGAAAGCTGAGCACCGAAGAATTGATGCTTTTGAACTGTGGTGTTGGAGAAGACTCTTGAGGGTCCCTTGGACTGCAAGGAGATCCAACCAGTCCATTCTAAAGGAGATCAGTCCTGGGTGTTCTTTGGAAGGAATGATGCTAAAGCTGAAACTCCAGTACTTTGGCCACCTCATGCGAAGAGTTGACTCACTGGAAAAGACTCTGATGTGGGAGGGATTGGGGGCAGGAGGAGAAGGGGATGACAGAGGATGAGATGGCTGGATGGCATCACTGACTCGATGGACGTGAGTCTGAGTGAACTCTGGGAGTTGGTGATGGACAGGGAAGCCTGGCGTGCTGCGATTCATGGGGTCACAAGGAGTCGGACACGACTGAGTGACTGAGCTGAACTGAACGGAATATTCGTGTGTGTCTTGCGTGTGTCTTGCGTGTGTGGGTCACATTTTCTTTATTCATCTCTCCGATACTCAGGTTGTTTCTGCATCTTGACTATTGTAATAATGCCCCCATTAATATGGGGTGCTTATGACATCTTTAGCTAGTGTCTTTACCATCTTTGGTTTCTGGATCATATGAAAGTTCTATTTTTAATTTTTGAGGAAACCACATATTGTTTTTCATGGTGACTGCACCAATTTACATTCCTACCAACAACATACAAAGTTTTCTTTTTCTCCACATCCTCATCAACACTTATTTTTGTCTTTTTCTAGTAGCCAGTCATTTTCAACTCTTTACGACCCCGTGGACTGTAGCCCACCAGGCTTCCCAGTCCGTGGGATTCTCCAGGCAAGAATACTGGAGTGCGCTGCCATTTCCTTCTCGAGGGGGTCTTCCCAACCCAGGGATCGAAACTGAGACTCCTGTGGCTTCTGTACTGCAGGCAGATTCTTTGCCACTAGCACCACCTGCGAAGCCCTAACACATTCTAATAGGTGTGAGGTGAGAGCTCATTGTGGTTTTGATTTGCTTTTTCCTGATAACTAGTGATGCTGAGCATTTTTTCATGGACCTGTTGTCCATCTGTATGTCTTCTTTAGAAAAATAAGTATTCAGATCCTTTGCCCATTTCTAAGCAAGTTGCCTTTTTTGGTCGTTGGGTTGTTTATATATTTTGGATATTGGCTTCCATATGATTGGCAGCCCACTCCAGTACTCTTGCCTGGAAAATCCCATGGACAGAGGAGCCTGGTAGGCTGCAGTCCAAGGGGTTAAGAAGAGTCGGACACGACTGAGCGACTTCACTTTCACTTTTCACTTTCATGCATTGGAGAAGGAAATGGCAACCCACTCCAGTGTTCTTGCCTGGAGAATCCCAGGGATGGTGGAGCCTGGTGGGCTGCCATCTATGGGGTCGCACAGAGTCGGACACAACTGAAGCGACTTAGCAGCAGCAGCAGACATATGATTAGCAAATATTTTCTACCATTCAGCAGATCACCTTTGTATTCTGTTAATGATTTCCTTCTCTGTGCAGAAGTTTTTAGTTGGAGGTAGCCCCACCTGTTCATTTTTGTTTTGTTGCCTTTGCTTTTGGCATCAAAGTGAAGAAAAAAAAAATTGCCAAGACCAATGTCAAAGAGCTTACTGCCTAAGTTTTTTCTCTAGAATTTTTATGGTTTCAGGTCATTACCTCTAATCTTATACGCAACTTTCAGTGCTGATATTATTCCCACTTGTAAAATGAGAAATTTCAGAATCCTGAGATTAAATAACTTTCTGCCAAGTGAAAAACAGAGCTCAAACTATGATTGTATGGCTCTAAAGTTCACTGTCTTTGCAACAAAGAATTCTGCTGCTCCTGGATGAAGGCCCAAGATCCAGGTTTGGCTCACTGATTTAGTGGCTAAGAAAACTATTTTACCAGTTTACCCAGCATCCGTTAGACTCAGAACTTGTTGCTATGAAGCTAATCACAATGGTTATGAATAAATCAAGAGTATACAATAACTTACACTGGAGGATGTAACTATTAGGGCAACTGGCCTGAATCATTTGCTCCAGAAAGCTTTTTTCCTAGTAAGTCAGCCCAGGAGGTAAAATAATAAATCAGATTTTCTTTGTTGCACCAAGATCTAGAGAAAAGGGAAGAGGACTTTCTGAAAGAATATAATTGTAGCTAAGAACCCTGAATAATAATCACATAGTATCTGGTTGTGGGTGGGAATGCTTCCCTAAGTCTGAGCATTTTCTCCCTTGGCCCAGACCTTTAGAACAGTATCTGTGACAGTGCTCCATTTTAAATGCCCCCCTCCCACCCCCCACATCCGGGGCAGTAGTTTATTGTGAAATTAACATTACTGGGTTGATTTTTCCCCTGAAATTCCCTCCCTAAGGATTCCTGAAAGGCAATCTTTGTCTCTTTTGAAAACATAATAACTTCACATTGAGAGTCATTGGGATGGAAACACTGGTTCTGATCACTCTATAAAAATGGAATGCCCACCAAGAACAGAAGAGAAAGATGCTTTAAAGTCCCATATAACCTTACTCGTTAGAGGTCCCTGGGGCTGACTGATTAATTACACTAAGAGAGAGATTGCTTCTTTCTCTTCACCTAACCCCACATTCTTCAATCAGGTGGAGAGAGGCACAAACATGTACAAGCCAAAGAAACATTTGGAAATGAGTTGCAAGTTGATAGATGAAAAAAGAATAATTACTTGCATTGAGAATATTTGCCTTTCTGCCATATTAAACACCCATTAATGCAACTCAGAGAATGCAAACCTCTCTAGAAAGACTTTCTGATATTAGAGGGCAAAAGGGGAGCTTTCTTTGTAATGCATTTTAATTTCAAACAAAATTTCCATCAACAACCTGAATATCTGAAAGGAATTTGGGGTCATGCATTTGGGGAACAGGATTATTAATACAAATCTTGTTGTGTTAGCACTGATGGAACACAGACCCAGGGCTTTGTAAATCTAGCAGGAAAGGAGTCCATTCTGGGGCCTCTGTTGGGTGGTAGAGAAAGGGGCACAACTGGCTTTGAGAAAGGCAGAAAAGGTCCACTGTTCCCTAATCCTCTTCCACTTCCTTCAGATGGTTTCAATTTGCAAAGCGGCCCTCAGACTCTAGTGATTTTGCATCAGAGTTCAAGGAGCAAGTTCTCCTTCCTCTACCCTCATCCCCTCTTCTAATTCCAACATAACACATAAAACCTGCATTTTGACAACTCCTCGTTTAATATATTAAAAAACTTGTTTTACTCCTGGTTCTATCATTATGAATTGCATCCTTGTAGTCATGGACAAAAGCACCCTTCTTAGCCTCAAGTATCTTGTGATTAAAATAAAAATAACATTTCCCATGCCTAATCCACTGTATTTATTGCAAAGTTTAATGAATTACTGTAGGTGACAGTAATTCACCATAAAATTTCATTTTACTTCCATGGAAGTTTATTCATAACACATGGAATGATCATTACTGGCTTTTATATCTGTTTATATCTATTTGATAGATATCTGTCTATATCTATTTATGTATCTCTCCACATCTATTCATCCTTTTGTAAGTTAATTATTTCATGCACTTGCTATCTAACAGCTATGTCTGTGTCAGGAATTTTTATAGGCACTGAAGTCTTTTCTGACGTCTCCTCACAATCAATACATGAGCTCCCCTGGGGTGATCCATGCACTTTGATTACATGTTAATTGCTCACCAAGTTGTATTTCCAGTGGGTTCTCTTCTGATTGTGGCCCAGCTGCTATCTAGGCATATCTTCTTGACTGTCCTTCAAACTTATCCTGCCTAAAGGTGAATAAGAAATGGCATAATTTTTAACCCATTTGCAAATTCTAAAAGGCAAACGAAAACTGACCTGAGGTTTGGTCTAGACTTACTCCTGCCTCTTATGCAAATTTCCAGAATAAATCCAATGGCTATCATCTCTATCTCTTAAATATTTCTTGAATCTATGCCCTTCCATTTATTTTTATTATTACCACATTGATGCCAACCATTATAATTTGTTCCCAGTTATACTTGTGTCCCTGCTCCAGGCTTTCCCATTGTAAACTCTTCACAGTAATCACAGGGAATTTTCTAGTTTGATGGTGAGGGAGTGGGAAGGAGGATTGGGGTTGCAGCATGCAGTTCTGTGAGCAAAGCCGATACCTGGCAGAGTACCTGACACTTGGCGGGTTCTTTACTCTGGTTTGTTGCTTTATCTGAAATGTAGAAAGGCATTTTGAAAACCACAGATTTCTACAAAATTAAGCTCAGTATAACACATTTTAGCTTAAAAGTAATGACCTTTACTTCACTGGAGTATTTTCCCTTCCTTCCTGGATTAAGGCTGTGAACCATTGCCTTGTTTATATAGTCTCACCAAAGGAACATCTAAATGTCAGGGAGAAATGAAATCTCAGCATATGGATGGAAATGTCAGCTCACAAATTCATTGAAATTGTTATTTCATTGGAAACTGGATGAATCTTATAAAGTATAAAGAAGTGCTAAAGTGTTTGGGAAATGATCATCTGACCAAGAGAAATCAAATTGAAAGTTCATCCTTGTAAGTTTTTATTGATGTAGGAAAACTCAAGCAAAATTATGGCCATGGTACTATGACTGTACGTTGACTTTTGAAACCTGCAAAGATATAGACACTGAAATATCTTATACAGCCCTCCGGAGACATAGTTCCCTGTATTCTAAATCTATTTCCTTGTATTCTAAGTGTATTCCTTATTTAGATTATTTATTTACTTTGCTTGTTGCAGGTTCATGGAAATTCTTGAGTTGTCAGATGAAACAAATTTTAAAACACACACAAATTGAATCCAAATCTCTACTGGAATTTATATGTCCAGCTTTGTGACATTTGTTTTCCTGCATCTAAAATGAAAACATTATCATATTTAAATAATTAGCACAGCCAAGAATAAGTGTTTTCTATGGATTGACCTAGAGAAACATCATGTCTGTCTTTAAGAACACAGACCTTAGAGGTCTTGGAACATAAGGAATGCTCACTCAATATTTGAAGCATGAACCTACTTTTCTTTCAGCTCCTTTGGATTTCTGAGGAAGGATAATAAATGTCTGTGCATACTATTTAATCCATGTTCCTTCATGTACACATTTGGAAATTTTTTTTATTGTTTGGCTAGTCACTGGAAAACTGGTTGACTGCTGCAGTGTAAACAGATAAAATTCAGAAGAAATTGAGGAATTAGGGGAGTGACAGAGTAAGACGGGTGTTTCTGGATAACTCTGGGTATCTGAAAGTGAAGAAGTTCACAAGCTGAATAGTTATTTCAAAGTATAGGCCAAATCTCATGAATTCTCAGACAATGCTACTAAACTCCTGAAACTCATGTAGCCTCAGCTTTGAGATCATCAAAAATGCATTCTGAGACTGAGCCTGTTAGCTGTTGAATTACAACATTTATTGCAATAAAAACCAGGTTTAATCTTTTACGTGAGCATTATTATTATATCTGATAAAGAAAAAGATGGGCTCTCAGTGATAAATTGGGAAAATCTGGGAGTATTCAGAGTTTTAGTGGCTCGCTAAATTTTCAAACACCTCTGAAACATCCACACATCCACACACTTGAGTCTTCATTGGTCAAAGAAGCAAGTCCTCTGAACTCATTAGGGAAACACTTTCCTCCTCGCTCCTTCCTTCCTTCATTTATAGAAAAGTTTCCTTTCAGGTAACCCAGGCCAGTAAATCATCTTTCCTTATGCTACCATAAAAGGAGGTAGTAAAAAGAAAAAATGGCAAATTACAGGCTGACTGTTAAAGCTTCTGCACAGAAGCAACCTCTATTCATGCTTTGACCAAAAACATCAACTATGTATGTAAAAAATACAATCCACAAGTCCCTTGCACCTGGCATGCAGCTTCTGTTCTGACAAATGCTTTTATACTTTTTCATTCTTAATTAGAAGGCACTAGAAGTTTGCTTTCATCTGACAAGAATATTAGTGTGTTCTCCCTCTTCATTTACAGATGAGTTGTCTCTAAAACGTGACACTATGATACACTCACTATCTCACAGTCCGTCACACTTTTACCCTAAATTGGTGAAATCATGCTGATAGTATGTAGGAAATTATAGCAGGGATATTAGGCACCTTGTTGAAACATTTTTGCATTGGAAGCAGACAGGGGAGAAAAGGAGGAGGGACCAACAGCTACCACCCCTCATGATAACCAAGACCTAGAAGCAACCTGGGCTTCCCTGGTGGTTCAGACGGTAAAGAAGCTACCCGCAATGGGAGAGACCTGAGTTTGATCCCTGGGTAGGGAAGATGCCCTGGAGAAGGGAATGGCAACCCACTCCACTATTCTTGCCTGGAGAATTCCATGCACAGAGGAGCCTGGTGAGCTACAGTCCATGGGGTCGCAGAGTCAGACACAACTGAGTGGCTAACATACGCACACACAGAAGCAACATAAGTGTCTGTCAGCAGATAAGTGGAAAAAGAAAATGTGGTACAAGGAACTGTTTTCAACATCCTGTGATAAACTCTAATGGAAAAGAATAAGAAAAATTATATGTGTGTGTGTAACTGCCATACAGAAGAAATTAACACCTTGAAAATCAACTATACTTCAATGAAATAAATTGTAAAAAAGGATGTGGTGTATATAAATATATACACAAAATGGATTATTACTCAGTCATAATAGTAATGAAATAATGCCTTTTTCAACAACATAGATGGACCTAGAGGTTATCACACTAAGTGAGATAAATCAAAGGCAAATATGATATCACTTATATGTGGGATCTAAAAAAATATACAAATGAATTTATTTACCAAACAAAAACAGACTCACAAACATAGAAAGCAAACTTATGATCACCAAGGGGAAATGAGGGGAGGAATAAATTAGGAATTTGAGATTAACTGATACATATATTCCTCTCTATAAATTAGGTAACCAACAAAGACCTACTGTATAGCACAGCGAACTATGTTTAGCATCTTGTAATAATTTATAATGGAAAAGAATCTGAAAAAGAATGCATATATATATATATATAACTGAATCACTTTGCATACACCTGAAACTAATGCCACATTATAAATCAACTATATAATCCAATAAAAGAAATTTTAAAAAGCATCTACCACCTCTGCACAAACTTTGAGGGTCCTGGAAATTTGGTGTGCTGCCTGATAATGGCAAGTGTCTAGAAAACCTCCTAGTTTTGAGTGGAATCTAAGAAAGAAAAGTCTCTCTGGACGGTCTAGGGCTTCAGCTCTAGTGACAGCACTAGTTGGCCATTTAGAGCTAAGTAGAGGCAGTGACAAGTGGAATTCTGAGTGTGATTCAGGATACTCTGTGAAGCCTATACTATTGGGTGAATCATGGAAGAAACATCCAGGGTTTGGGAGCAATGCTCTATCATCACTGGGTAACTATTTTGTGTGACACACTTTTTGTCTTCTGGACTCTGCTGGATTCTAAATTTTGAACGTGATCCTCTATAAAGTAGGTTTTGTGTTACTCTACCTGACAATGAATTCTGGCCATTTGAGAGGCTGGCTGAATACCAGTGAGCATAGAGTGAGCAGGAGGAGGAATCAACTGCAGAAACTAGGAATGCAGTCTCTACACAAATTCTCTCCTGATTTTTAAATTGTAATATTTATTTTAATTAATCTCTCTCCTCTTTCCCTTATCTTTCTGCTACTATTATATATCAATAGTGTTTGTGATGATAAAGTTAACATTATTCTGGAGTTGTACAATATTTAAATGGAATACCAACAAAACACGAGAGGGAATATCAAGCCATAAAGTTCAGACATTTTGCCAGATTTAAAAATTGATGAGATACTAGGCTGTCTCTACTTTTAGAATTAAACATTTTTAATTATCCATTTTTATTAGACATTTTAATGAACATTTCTAGATTTTCCTTGAGGAAGAGTTACCAAATTATTCTCCACTAATACTCTATGACTCTGGGCATTTTTCCTCATTTTTACCCTAATTTGGTGTTAACAGAATTTAAGTGTTTTTTTTTTAATATATCATTATATCAACCTCTCCTTGTATTTGAGTAATGCTTTCCCATTAATAAGAATTTATAGTTTAATGAAAAATGAGCACTGCTCTTAGATGAATCTATCTATAGAGATAATATAACTGACATTTAGTAATAAGTCAACATCTACCTATTCAAGATTACATTAGATGGATAGTCTCCTAAATTAGCGTGCTAAGTCACCTTGTCATACCTTTTTGCAAAATTGTTTGATTTTATCCACTCAGTATTATTAGCATTTAATTAATAAGAGAGGAAATAATAAAGTCTTTGAAGGGAAGGATTTTCCCCTTTTGCAGTTGGTAGGATAGGATATTGTGATTTATAAAGTTTTCCCCGCCAACTACATTTAAAATGAATGTATTCCTCTTCAATTATGGCATTACATATGATAGAAAGCTCTGGTAAGTGACCTATACTTAACCACCTCCCAGATTGACAGGCAAATCCTTCAAAGAAGGTCAGAGTACCCTTCATGCCAATACATTGCTTTTCACACCAAGAGATAGTTTTAGAGTTTTGATTTTTCTCTTCCGAGGTTGTTTGTGGACGGTTATTTGTTATTTTAATGACTTGATTTTAATAAGTTTTCAAAGTGGTAAAAGTTGAGTGTGGAAGGAAATTTGTTTTCATGAGACTAAGTTCAATGCTTTGGAAAAAAAGCCTGCCAGAGGCAGTTCATTAAAGAAAATCTTATTAAGTGAGAATGAATGAGGAAAAATTCAAACTCTAGAATACTTCTATTCCCAGATAGCTTTCCTCCTATCTTTAAGTTCCAAATATCTTTTAAAGAAATTGAAACTGGAGATCTTAATGATTGAATGAGATCTTAATAATGAATGCTGGATATAATTTATACAAAAAATCCTGACATCCAAAGGAAACAAACATGCACACACCCACGCACATCCGTCAAGCGGGTTCTAGTCCTGATATCAACTGTTGTGAAGATATATACACTACTATATATTAATTTAAAGCATATTTTCCAAGTCATGGCCTTGTCATGTTTAAGTGATTTCTCACTTTATTCCAATTTTAAAATTAAACAACCAAATGGCCACCTGCTCCAGTAAACTTGCCTGGGAAATCCCCTGGACAGAGGAGCCTGGAGGGCTATAGTTCATAGTGTCACAGGAGTTAGACATGACTTAGCAACTAAACCACCGCCAACCAAACCAAGTACTGTCCCAGTCTGATTATAGAGAAGTTTTCTACAGAATGGAGAAAAATCAAGGAGTGAGTGCGAATTCCAGTGCAGTGTATGACTTCTCAGCAATTCCACTATATTCATTATTTCGTGGATGTACAAGACTGCATGAATGCATCCCCTGAAAATTATCTGCTCATTTTATTCCTTTTCTAACACAAATACAAGATAACTCAAAATAACATTTGGAGCGTTATTTTTTCACTTTATAAAAATTCACAGAAATCCTCCCAAATGTTTTCCACCTTCTCCATCCTTCATGCTCCATGTTCCCTTGTGTTGCTTTTCACAGAGATGAAAAATAGGTACTGAAGTCAAAGTACACATTAATCTGCATGGTGATTAACAACAGATGAGAATTCACACTGTCAAAAAGTCCTAGAGCCCATTAAAAAATTAGTCCCAGAGAGACAGCTCTATACGTAGAGCAAAGCCCGTCTGTCTGGAGTATGTCTAGTTTTCCACAGAGAGAGTCCAGCTCCCTAGAAGCTTTCTTCCTTCCAGTACACTCACAAGGAAAACTGAACCTAAGCCCTTCTAAAGTACTAGACAGAAAACTGCTCTTAGCATCTCGGCATTTCTCAAGATGGTCTCGACAGATTTCTCTCATTGTTTAAACACTTACATGGTAAAAATACTTACTTAAAATGTGTTATGAGTGGCACTAGAGAAGGTAACGTCAGCCCTCTCCAGCATTCTTGCCTGGAGAATCCCATGGACAGAGGAGCCTGGTGGGTTAGTCTATGGGGTCGCAAAGAGTCGGACATCACTGGGAGATTAAACAACAGCAACAACAAAAATAAGTAGCCACACATAAAGGGATTAAGAACCTTTTGGGATCATTTCTCTGAAGCATGTAGTCTCAGCACTCTTCTGATTCTTTCTCGCTCTACGTAATTTTTACTTTCACCTTTTCATCAATATTATTATTATTAAATATTTATCTATCTATTTGGCTGTGCCTGGTCTTAATTGCAGCTTGCGAACTCTTAGTTGTGGGATATACTTCCCTGACCAGGGATGGAACCCAGGACCCCTGCATTGAGAGCATGGAAGCCTTAGCCACAAAGCCACCAGGAAAGTCCCTTCATCTGTATTATTACTATTATTGTAAACAAATGTATGACTCCTGAGTCCTAAACATAACAGCACTTATAACCTCTTTTAAATTTAGAGTTGAAAATATAAACTAAATGAGCAGTTTTATCAGTTCAATTCAGTTGCTCAGTCATGTCTGACTCTTTGTGACCCCACGACTGCAACACTCCAGGCTTCCTTGTCCATCACCATGTCCTGGAGTTTGCTCAAACTCATGTCCATTGAGTTGGTGATACCATCCAACCATTTCATCCTCTGTCATCCCCTTCTCCTCCTGCCTTCAATCTTTCCCAGCATCAGGGTCTTTTCTAGTGAGTCAGTTCTTTGTATCAGGTGGCCAAAGTATTGGAGTTTCAGCTTCAGCATCAGTGCTTCCAATGAATATTCAGAACTGACATCCTTTAGGATGGACTGGTTGGATCTCCTTGCAGTCCAAGGGACTCACAAGAGTCTTCTCCAACACCACAGTTCAAAAGCATCAGTTCTTCGGTGCTCAGCTTTCCTTATAGTTCAACTCTCACATCCATACATGACTACTGGAAAAACCATAGCTTTGACTAGACGGACCCTTGTTGGCAAAGTAATGTCTCTACTTTTTATACTTTATAAATATACTTGTTGATTAATCTTATATTTACTTTAAATATTTACAATAGATAGTTACCAGATATTTAATCACTTCAAGATCTGAAGAATCTTCACACAATATTTCAGGAATATTGCTGGTCTGCTGCTGGGGTCTTAGGTCCCATCTTAGCATTTCACCATCTCCCTCCTTACCAGACAGTAAAGAATCTGCCTGCAATGAGGAGACCCATGGACCCTGGTCTGGAAGATCCCCTGGAGGAGAAAATGGCAACCCACTCCAGTATTCTTGCCTGGAGAGTCTCATGAACAGAGGAGCCTGGCAGGCTACGGTCCATGGGGTTACAAAGAGTCAGACATGACTGAAGCAACTTAGCACACACTCCTCACCAGACATGAGACTGTGATCATTTATCTCTTTTGAGGATGCTGGAGTGAGGGAGAAGGTAATAAATTAATGATCCCAAACTAGCTGCCATTTTAACAAGGGAAAGAATCTTCCTTTTAACTAAAGGAATACTTCAATTGTGAGCACAGATGGGTCCCAGATTGTTGTAGCATGAAGAGAGCTGCTTAAATAACTCCTCTTCAAGCTGCTGGCTCTTTGGTTACTACTAGATCCACTATCTGACCTGCAGAGTGCACCGAAAAAGAGAGTTCAAGGGCCAGTCTTTGCTGGAGAGTTACACGCAGGTTTATCATTGCTGAGTCTAATAATTCCAACAGTTTGGATCAGACCAACTATTGCTATAGAACTAGGAGGCTGTCACTCAAAAGGACCTCCAGCCACTAACTCATTGGACAGTGTAGACATATAATGAAACTGTGTCTTCAGAAGCTAGAAAGGCAGTGTGAACGGGCAAGGACGGTCAAGTTACCTATAATCACCCAGCAGCAGTCGCAGCACAAAATACCTTTGATTTTTATATTTTAACCAAAGCATTTTCACAGCACCTCTCTGGGCTGAGAACAAATGATATTTCCACAGAGACAAAGGTTTTGGAAACATCAAGAAGAGCACATGCCAAGCTCTTCCATGGGAAAGCATGTGTGTTTGAAACAAATGGTATCCTACCAGTAATTGGCACATAACAGGTGTTCAAAACTCTTTGCGTATGAGATTAAATGAGGCAAACTGGAGGCATGACAGGACCAAGCATTTTCCCAAATGTTTAAAGAACATTGGAATGGTAGAATTATTAACATAAAATCACTTTATAGTGTGGTTTAAAGATGTCAGTATATTTAGACATTTTGAAAAGAACGAAAAGAAATAAAGTCTTGTCAAAACAGTGAAGACATCTACAAATGTGGTTACATAATGTGGACAAACACAGAGAGAAATATGGATGGAAACGAGGAGTTGAAAAGAAACCAATAGTACATATTTGCGCTTACTGTTAGAACACAAAGGAAAAGAAGTAGATGTGATGTCAGAATGGGCTGTTTTCACATCAACTGAAAGCAAAGAGATAAAGACTTGTTGATAATAAATATAAAAGGACTTCCGCGGTGGTCCAGCAGTCGAGAATCCACCTGCCAATGCAGGGAACACGGGTTTGATCCCTGATCAGGGAGGACCCCACCTGCCAAGAAGCAGCTAAGCCCACGTACCCCACTTACTGAAGCCCTAGCGCCATAATGCTCATGCTTCCCAACAAGAGAAGCCATCACAATGAGAAGCCCACACGTTGCAGCTAGAGAGCAGCCCCTGCTCCCTGCAACTAGAGAAAGCCCTCATGCACCAGCGAATACCCAGTGCACCCATAGATAGATAGATATTTTAAAATAATAATGAATACAAAAGTCTACAATGAGCCTGCGTATGTCAGATTTTTACATCAGGCTGCCTGTCTCTTGAGGCTACTGTAATACAATACCATAAACTGGATGGCTTATAAACAACAACAATTTATTTCTCACAGCTCTAGAGACTAGAAAGTTGAAAACCAACACCCCTGCAGCTCTGGTGTCCAGTACGAACCCGCTTTCCGGTACAGAGGCCGCTGTCTTCTTGCTGTGTCCTCACACGTGGGAAGGTTGAGGGAACATTTGGGGTCTCTTTTATAAGGACACTAATCCCATTCTTGAGGGATCTCCCTTTAGGACCCCGCAAAGGTCCCACCTCCTAATGCCATCACACCAGGAGTTCACAAATAATCAGTCTATACTACTTTTGTAAAGAACTAAGAGTTCTGAAGTTTAAGTCCTGGCTTTACTACAAGAGTTTTGGGACTATAAACCAATTGATTAAGGTTGTTTAGAAACCAGAAACCTATTAAAATTTAAAGTGAAACTTGGGTTAAGTTATACAGCGTTTTCTATTATAATATCTATATTCCTTTATAACTTGATCTATATGGTTAGCCAATCACTTACACAGACTAATTACAAATGTTAGTAATTATATGGGCTTCCCAGGTGGCACCGTGGTAAAGAATCTACCTGCCAATACAGGAGATGCAGGAGACACAGGTTTGATCCCTGGGTTGGGAAGATCACCTGGAGGATGAAATGGCAACCCATTCTGATATTCTTTCTTGGAGAATCCCATGCACAGAGGAGCCTGGTGGGCTACAGTCCATGGGGCTACAAAGAGTCAGACACGACTGAATGACTGAACATGATGTAGATATATCTCATTTTTTATAATCAATGCAGAATTAGTAGAAGGCCAGGTTGAAATTGTATATAATTAAAGAAAATGGTCTCACTTCTCCTTTTCACCCTGATTAGTCAGGAGGCAAAGCTCTGGTTTGATGTTTAATGATATTTAAATTCTTAAGTGAAGTTTGTATATGGTTAAAAAATGTTTATATGAATTTTCTTCCTCTTGTTGATTTCTACTGCATTTTATAACTACATGAACCAATTTGTGTGTGTGTGTGTGTGCGTATGCAAAAATACAACCACCCCAAATCTATAGGACATTGTTAAACTTAACCATCATACTATGCCAAGAGCTCTTCAAACTTATTTTTTAACTTAAATTTTATTTTGAAACTACTGTGTGTAATTCAAATTTTTGCAGGATGACAGATAATGACAGTTCCTGTGTGTGAGGATTGCACTCTATTTGGTGTGACAGAATACAAAAATATGATATGGACTTTTCCACACTTCAGTGATTGATGTGTGTTCAAAAGGTTAGAGAAGTTCTTATCCAATAAGGGTGATTAAATCAGGCCTAGTGGAATTAGACAAGGGTTGGGATAGGAAGGAAGAGAAATTCTTATTTGGAGAGAATAGAAGAATGGGGATCAGTTTAAGTCTCTGCTGTGAACATGAGGAAAGCGTTTTGGAGAATGAAGTCTCAGGGAAGGTTTAACAAGATTTGCAAGTGAGGACTTCCCCAGCGGTCCAATGGTTAAGACTCCACGCTTCCACTACAGGTTCCATTTCTGGCAGGGGATCTAAGACCCCACATGTCACACTGCACAGCAAAAAAAAAAAAAAAAAAAAAATGGTTTGCAAGTGAGTTGGGTTTTTGGAGAAGCATCCTCTAGGATAGCTCCAGAAGAGCAAGGAGGCTCCTGGAAGCAGTGGAAATAGTAGCTGCCATCCCAGGAGTGTGTGTTTATTCTTAGGGTGATAGATATAACTGTCTTTTCTCTGGGAAGAGTTCATTGTTTAAAAAAGTCCTGCGAATTGTCAGAATACAATATACTACACAGAAGTCCTGTCATAACCACTGGGAATTAGTACATACACAGTCAGAACAGTGAATAAGCAGTGTTTAGACTCACTCAAAATAAACAATCAGAAGTATTTTCCTTTATATAGAAGTATTCGTCAGTAATTGTAGTGATTATGTGCAAAATGGGACTCATTGACTTCTCAACGTTTTACTTTTTTTTTTTTTCCTTTGTAAAGCTACTAAACAAGGAAAGGAAAGAATTGGGTTTGGAATAAGATGAACAAAACTTGAATTATTCTGCAATTAACTAACCAGTGAACCAAATCAAGTCACTTACCCTCTTCACATAGAACGACAACCTTCCTCACAGGATGCTCCTAATCATAAACTATTAGTAGTAGTAATAAAACTGGTTATCATTTATTGAATATTTAATATATACCAGCTCATGTGAGGGCTTTTTGTGAAAATTAAATGAAATAATCTTTGTAAAATACTTAAGCTTTCTCAATAGATTACTTCTCAGGCTCTAAATAAAAGAACCACGTTGAGAAAAAAGCTTGTGATTTTTAACATCATCTATCAGTTTAATAAAGGCATTCCAACTGCTCTATTCTGTTGCAGGCCACTGATTTCTTGAATTTGCAATCCAATTCTACTCGAGGTTATTTTAAATTTGGCAACAGTATTCAATTTATATAAAAATCATGAGACAGCAAGTCCAGGACTTGTGTTTCTCTGGTGCTTTATGAAGACCTAAAGATTTATTTTTTTGTTGTTGTTACTTAATATGCATCTCTTTGATGACATTGTTAAAAACAAAAATGATTGAAAGAGCCATAAATCTATCAGCAAAATAGGTTAAAACTTTGGCAAAAGAAAACTATGAACAAAATAGAGTGGAAATAAAGGGCACACAAATACGTGCCTGACCAATTCAATTAAGAAAGCAAGAGTGGCAGTAGTAATATTAGACGCATGTTGCATGCAGGAGAGTCCCTAAGGGCCAAAGCCGGAAACATAAAAATACAAGAGGTTCTTATGAAAGAAAAGGTCTCAGGTAGACACAAACGTTTACAATGTTTATGTATTAAACAGAAAGAAAAATTTTCTATAAAGTTGAGCAAATTTTTATATTGTGAATTAAATGGGAAGTTTATCCTTTGTTGTTATTGTTTAGTCATTCAGTCATGTTCAGCTCTTTGTGACGCCATGGACTGTAGCCCTCCAGGCTCCTCTGTCTATGGGATTTCCCAGGCAAGAACACTGGAGTGGGGTGCCACTTCTTTCTCCAGGGGATCTTCCTGGCCTAGGGATAAAACCTGCATCTCCTGAATTGGCATGTGGATTCTTTACCACCGAGCCATCTGGGAAGCCCTTGTATTATATCGTCAACAACGTAAAGTCTTTGGCTAATATTCTGATAGGATTGGGCTTCCCAGTTGGCACTAGTGGTAAAGAACCTGCCTTCCAATGCAGGAGATGCAAGAGATGTGAGTTCAATTCCTGGGTCAGGAAGATCCTCTAGAGTAGGAAGTGGCAACCCACTCCAGTATTCTTGTTTGGAAAATTCCATGGACAGAGGAACCTAGCAGGCTACAGTACATGGTGCCACAAAGATTCAGACGTGACTGAGCACACACTGATAGTATTATTCAATTGATGATATTGATGTCATCTTATTTATACACAAAAAAGCATACAATTGGTTTTCCAGAGACATGTGCAAAAGTATTCATAGAACTGTCCACAAAGAAAACCTTAATAATGCACAAGAGGAAAGACTGAAAAAGTCACAGCTTTTCCTTAATACAATAAAACCAAAGAATAAAGAGAGTATATACACGGAAAATCTGAAACACTTCCCCCAAATAAGTCCAGGTTCAATAATAGATATGAATCATTTAAAGTAACAAATAGAAAAGCACCCCATACTGAAAGATTTGGGACACAGGTAAAATGTACTCAGGAAAAAAAATGTCTTAACAATTTTTATTAAAATATTACTGAAGGCTTCTGACTACAGGAATGGTGGAGTAAGGAGCTTAAGAATCCACTTCTTCAGAAAAGCAATGAGAATATTGTCAAAAACTGTCAAAATCACCTTTTTGCAGAATTCTGGAAGTGAAAGAAAGTCTTGTTACAATCTGAAGAAAAATGGCTAGATTTTGGTAAGAACGATGGGTTGCATGGCATTACATCTTGACCTAATACCATACTCAGGATAGACTTGAAAACCAACCTCCTAAAAGCCACTCTAGGTACCTGAATGGGTTTGGCATGCCCCAGACAGTCCATACCCAGGTAATCGATAATCATCACTATTTGACCTGTTGGGCAGCTTGTTGAAAAGCTTCATTTTCAGGATTTAGCTTTAATTGGCCTGATTCAGCTGCTCTGTCTGAATAGCCTTATTTGTAGTTCATTGATTGGAGAAAAAAAAAAACAAAACAGTGGCAATTGTCCATTGCAGCTGCCTGAGACAGAATTTCCAGTTGGAACTGACAAAGGCTGACCAAAATCTTAAAAGGAAAAAAGAGAAATAAGATGTTTATAGGGGACTTTGAAAAGCTTTCATAAATTCCTGGAAATGTAGTAGGTCACTGTACTAGTCAGGGCCCTCAGAGAAACAGAACCAATAGGAGATGTACATAGAGAGACAGATTTATTGTAAAGCATTGGCTCAGGGGATGATGGGGGCTTAGAAGTCCCATTACCTGCTGACTATAAGTTGGAGACCCAGGAAAGCAGGTGGTGTGGTTGGAAAGCCTGAGACCCAGAGTGCAAATATTGTAGATTTCAGTTCAAGTCAGAAGGTCTGAGAAGCCAGAATTGCCCAGGGAAGATCAGTATTCCAGCAGAGGAACATTTAAGTCGTGTATGTAAATGTTAGGTGGGAAAGATTTTCTTAAGGAAGACAGGAAACCTAGACTCACAAAGGAAGCTATAAATATACTTGATTGCATAAACAGGAGAACATATGTACTGACATTAGCAAAACATAGATGAGCAAATCAAATGGATCTTCCGTCTTCCATCAAGCATGCTCTCAGCCTGCGAGAACAGCACCCAAATATATCACATTCTTACTTTTGGTTCTCTTGTGGCTCAGATTGTAAAGAATCTACCTGCAATGTGGGCAACCTGGGTTCGATCCCTTTGTTGAGAAGATCCTCTGGAGAAAGGAACAGGTCCCCACTCCAGTATTCTTGCCTGGAAAATCCCCATGGACAGAGGAGCCTGGTGGGCTACCATCCATGGGCTCACAAAGAGTCAGACAGGACTGAGGGACTAACACTTTCACTTTCAGATATATAACAATGTGGCAAACGTTTTCCACAGTCTTGATTCTTGACATTGTACAGTGTATCTTTTGCCCTATATAAAATTTTAATTTGACAGGGATTGCTTATCAAAAAAAATAGCAACAAATTATATTCTTATCAGTAAAATATGAGAGTCCTAAACGGACCTACATCCTCAATATCAGACTCTTCTTCAAAATCAAGTTAATTTGATATGCAAATTCTTATCTACCCCAGTTTTGATCTGCATTTTTCCAAATGTGAGCAAAGCAGTTTTTCATATCGTTTTTGGCCATTTCAAGTCCCATCACTCATTCATTCATTCATTCAAAAATATTTCCTGAGTATGTGGTAGCAGATAAAATAGTGGCTCAGAAATTGAAATGCCTTCTCTTGAATCCCGTCTCCTCTATTCTATAATATATAACTCTGGGCAAGTGACGTCAACGCTGCATCTGTGCCTGAATGTCTCTTGTAAAATGAGGCTGATAAGACTGTCTATTGCATAGACGAATAATGTCAATGTCATCATGTTTATACACAAAAAAATATACAATTCTTTTCCAGAGATATGTGCAGAAAGTTATTTATTCATAGAAGTGTCCACAGAGAAAACTTCAGTGAACATACAAAAAGAAAGACTAAGTCACAGTTTTTCCTTAATACAATAAAACTAAAATAAAGATATCAAGACAGTATATACGTGGAGAATCTGAAGCACTTCCCCCTAAAAAGCCCAGGTTCAATAATGAATATAAATTATTCAAAGTAACAAACAGAAAAGTACCCCATACTGAAATTTTTGGAACACAGATCGCTGTATTCTGAAAACAATATCTTAACAATTTTTATTAAAATATTGCTGAAAGCTTCTGACCACAGTTTTGGTGGAGTAAGGAGCTTTAGAATCCACTTCATCAGAAAAGTTATGAGAATATTGTCACAAACTGTCAAAATCACCTTTTTTCAGAATTCTGGAAATGAAAGAAAGTCTTGTTATGACCTGAAGAATAATGGCTAAATTTTGGTAAGAGTGATGAGCTGTGTGGTACTACAACTTGACCTAATCCCATACTCAGGATAGATTTGAAAACTAACATTCTAAAAGCCACTGAAGGTGACTAAGTGGATTTGGATGCCCCAGATACCCCATACTCAGATAACCAATTATCACTATTTGACTTGTTGGGCAGCTCCTTCAGAAACTTCATTTTCAAGGATTTATTTTTTGTGGGCTTTTTCTTTCTTTTTTTTTTTTCAGCCTAAATATGCTCATTTTTACTTGTCAGTTGTACTTCAGTAAAGCTAGAGAAAAACATAGAAAAATCTTCCCGACCCAGGGATCAAACCTCGGTCTTCTTCACTGTGGGCAGGTTCTTTACTGTCTGAGCCACCAGGGAAGCCTGATTAAGCACAAAGCTGGAGAAAAACATAGCATTCAAAGCTGTGTATTTCTAAAGGCATACATATTATATATATGTACACACACATAAATGTCTGTATATAAAATGAAGGGGACTTCCTGGCTGTTCAGTGATTGAGCCTTCATCTTCCTACGCAGGGGGTGCAGGTTCCATCCTGGGCAGAGGAGCTGAGATTCCACATGCTTAGTGAGCAAGCAACCAAAATATGAAATAGAAGCACAATTGCAACAGTCAATAGAGAATTTAGAAACGGCCCGCATAAAAAATCTTTAAAAAAAATAAAATGAAGGATGTAACAAATCCAATTATTGGTTATTTAAATTAAAGGACATTTATTATTCTTAACTTGAGGGCAACAAATTACTTGAGTGATACTATATGTATCAACTTGTAGGCCTTAGCACATCTTCATCGTTTGACCCTAGGCAGCCAAATGTTTTGGTATCAGCTGTAAAGTTATTGATAGCTCAACCGTTATTGACAGTTTTACATATATATATGTATGTGTGTGTGTGTGTGTGTGTGTGTGTGTGTGTGCTTAGTCACTGTGGTTGTCTGGCTCTTTGTGACCCCCATGGATTATACCTACCAGTCTCCTCTGTCTATGGAATTTTCCGAGCAAGAGTACTGGAATGGGTTGACATTTCCTTCACCACGGGATCAAACTGAGCCCACGTCTCCTGCATCTCCTGTATTACAGGCAGATTCTTTACCTCTGAACCACCAGGGAATCCCCATATACATATATGTGTGTGTATATATGTGTATGTATATCAGCTGCAAAGTTATTGACAGCTCAACAGCTATTTATATATATAGAGGGGGGTACTTCCTATCTTTCAGAGGCTGAGGTTCTTATTTTATTTTGGAAGGCATGGAAAGTTTCTATATCAATTTTCTATTTCATCCAGTTTCTACAGAACTGGAAGTCAAGGATTTATTTTTAATTGATGTGAGTCAGAAGACAAGGAATAAAGAAACTAAAGGAGATTATTTATTTTCATCTCTTTGGATTGTCTCACTCATTACAATGAACACACACTAATCTGTAATTTCAAAGATATTTTATCACAAAATATTTTAAAGAGAAAAATAAACATCATGTAGATATTTTTATTGACATGGAAAAATATTAGCGATTACAAAAAAGGATATCTATATTTACCCCCCCACACACACACACACAGACATGTATTTTCTTAAAGGGGGCATAAGTTCAGCTCAGTCACTCAGCATGCCAGGCCTCTCTGTCCACCACCAACTCCCGGAACGTGCTGAAATGCATATCCATTGAGTCAATGATGCCATCCAACCATCTCATCCTCTGTCGTCCCTTTCTTCTCCCGCCTTCAATCTTTCCCAGCATCAGGGTCTTTTCAAATGAGTCAGTTCTTCACATCAGGTGGCCAAAGTATTGGAGCTTCAGCTTCAGCATTAGTCCTTTCAATGAATATTCAGGACTGGTTTCCTTTAGTACAGACTGGTTGGATCTCCTTGCAGTCCAAGGGCCTCTCAAGAGTCTTATCCAACACCACAGTTCAAAAGCATCAATTCTTCAGTGCTCAGTCTTCTTTATGGTCCAACTCTCACAGCCACGGAGAAACCATAGCTTTGACTAGATGGACCTTTGTTGGTAATGTCTCTGCTTTTGAAAATGCTGTCTAGGTTTGTCAAAGCTTTCCTTCCAAGGAGTGAGTGTCTTTTGCTTTCATGGCTGCAGTCACCATCTGCAGTGATTTTGGAGCCCCCAAACATAAAGTCTGTCACTGTTTCCATTGTTTCCTCATCTATTTGCCATGAAGTGATGGGACCAGATGCCATGATCTTTGATTTTTGAATGCTGAGTCTTAAGACAGTTTTTCACTTTCCTCTCTGACCACCAGCAAGAGACTCTTAAGTCCCTCTTCACTTTCTGACATAAGGGTGGTGTCATCTGCATATATGAGGTTATTGATATTTCTGCCGGCAATCTTGATTCCAGCTTATGCTTCATCCAGCTTGGCATTTCACATGATGTACTCTGCATAGAGTTAAATAAGCAGGGTGACAATATATATAGCCTTGACACATTCCTTTCCCAGTTTGGGACCAGTCTGTTGTTTCATGCCCAATTTAAACTGTTGCCTCTTGACCTGCATACAGATTTTTCTGGAGGCAGCTGAGGTGTTCTGGTTTTCCCATCTCTTTAAGAATTGCCCACAGTTTGTTGTGATCCACACAGTCAAAGTCTTTGGCATAGTCAATGAGGCAGAAGTAGATGTTTTTTTCTGGAACTCTCTTGCTTTCTGTATGATCCAGTGGATGTTGGCAATTTGATCACTGGTTCCTCTGCCTTTCCTAAATCCAGCTTGAACATCTGGAAGTTTTTGGTTCATGTACTGTTGAAGCCTTACTTGGAGAATTATGAGCATTACTTTGCTAGTGTGTGAGATGAGTGCAATTGTGTGGTAGTTTGAACATTCTTTGGCACTGCATTTCTTTGAGACTGGAGTGAAAACTGACCTTTTCCAGTCCTGTGGCCACTGCTAAGTTTCCCAAATTTGCTGGCATATTGAGTGCAGCACTTTAACAGCATTATCTTTTAGCATTTGAGATAGCTCAGTGGGAATTCCATCACCTCCACCAGCATACCAAATTGTTAACAGTTGTCATCTATGGTGGCAATAGTATTTTTTTATTATTTCTTTAGAGTTTTATATGTTTTCAAATTTCCATAATGAGTCTTTATTTTTTTATAATCATAAGAAAGTCAGTGAAGCTATTTAAGGTTTAGAAACAAAAAGGTTTCCTTGTGGAGGCAGAAGAATAACGAAGCAGAAGACTCAGGAGTTTTGACAGGATCTCAAGGCAATTTAAGAGATTGGGAATGAAAGTCAAACCCCAGACACCCAGGAGAGACTCTATCCAGGTCGAGGATGGTCTTAGAAGTCCTTGCCATTTCACCCATGCTGCAGGATCCTATTTGTTGTTCTTTGCCTTAAAAATATTGTGGTTAAGATGTCTAATTCATTTGCTTTAGTTAACATTATTAAAGATAACCACAATGTTACTTTTGGTTGCTGATTTTTTTTCAAAATGCTGACACTAATGCTATGCTGACAGTTATGCAGAAGATATTTCAATGGGACGTTGCCTCCTGCAAGTCACCACCAGAGCAGTCCATCAAAGCCACTTTCCAGTGTCCTTCCAGCCTCAAAGAGGGCTGTCAAGGACACGGGGTTTTCAAAAAGGTGGAACAAAATCAGAGTTCTGCTTAGCAGGAGGAAAAGAAGGAGCAAGATGGTGATGGATAGGGAAAGAGGAAAAGACTGGAAAAGCTCTGTGTGTGTGTGTGTGTGTGTGTATGTGTATGTGTGTGAGTGAGAGAGATTTAACAAGAAATTGTGCTGTGTGTTGTGTGATATAATTTCCCATCTTTGCTTATAACTTCAGTAAAGACCTATGTTGCATTTTTCCATTAAAAGTTATTAATTTACTTCATTTGTTCTGAATGCAATAGTGTAGTGAATTTGGCAATTAAAAAAGATTGTTTTGGAGTACTGTTGATTTACAATGCTGTGTTAGTTTCTGTTGTGTACCAAAGTGAATCAATGATCCATATACATGTATCCACTCTTTTGCAGATTCTATTCCCATATAGGTCATTTGCAGAGTGTTGAGTAGAGTTTCCTACGTTATACAGCAGGTTCTTATTAATAGTTATCTATTTCATATATAGTACTGTTCATACATCAATTCCAGTCTCCCAATTTATCCCTCAGCCCCTTTATACCTTGGTAATCATTAAATTTGTTTCCTACATCTGTGACTATTTTGTAAATAGCTTCAACATTATTTTAGATACCACATGTAAGCAATATCATAATTGTCTTTGTCTGGCTCGCTTCATTCATTATGAAAGTCTCTGGGTCCATCGCTGTCCCTGCAAATGGCGTTATGCCATTCTTTTTTAGGCTGAGTAATATTCCATTTATATAAGTGCCGCATCTTCATTGTCCATTTCCCCATCAATGGACATTTTCGTTGCTTCCATGTCCTGGCAATTGTAAACTGGGAATCATATTTCAGAGCCTTCCATTAGGAACTGGGGACCCAAGGTCCAGCCTTCACAGCTCTTCTAGAATAAAGCAAACTGTAAATTCACCTGATGCCCTGCCTGCTAGAGCAAAGCACAATGAAAACAGAAATATCTGGTCCTTTCCCTTTCAAGTCAAAGTTGGAGAGAAATCGTAGTGGCTATTGAGAAACTGAATTACAATCCTAGGGACAAGACGTCTTACTGGTTATATATTTTAGACGAAACTATGAGGAAAAATTTCTATCAACATGTAAAATTGGTAAAGATAAACTTTTTCTTCAGTGGAGTAGAAAACATTTTGACTAGACTTATCTTCTCAGGAACTATACTCAATATTTTGTAATAACCTATAAGGGAAAATAATCTGAAAAAGAATATATATATATTCGAATCACTTTGTTGTATACTTGAAACTAACACAGCCTTCTAAATCAACTATGTTAGTGCAAGTCACTCAGTTGTGTCCAATTCTTTGCGACCCCATGGACTAGACAGTCCATGGAATTCTCCAGGCCGGAATACTGGGGTGGGTGGGTGGCCTTTCCCTTCTCCAGGAGATATTCCCAGCTCAGGTCTCCCGCATTGCAGGCAGATTCCTTACTGTCTGAGCCACCTCCAACCAATAAACAGTAATAAGAAGAAAATCTTCTCTTGGGAAAAATATGGTGAAAGAGGATTATACTTCACAAGGTGGAAAATGGCCAGGTTGAGAGTGCAGTCACTTAAAATGATACCATTCGTGAAGAGGTGCAGGCAAGCGGCAGATGCAAATGAAATCTCTGTGTCCTCTGGGGCCTCCATGAAGCATGGAGAGGCAGAACAGAGCCACTGCTGTGTGGTGTGAGGCTGTGGGGAAGGAGACATCTGAAGAAAGAAACATTTCTGTAAACGCAAGCAGTTTTGTGGTGTCCTATATGTGATGTGCTCTCTTTCATTGCTTTTTTAAGAATCCAGGAAAAGACTAATACTAATTACTTTAGTGTTTCTTTAGGATGCTGACCTTCACAACTTCTTTGCAATGTGTTCTTGACAATGAAGACTTCTGATTTATGCTGTTTCTAATTAGATTTAATCAAAACAGAGAACAATTTGATCACAGAATTCTGGAGATGGAAGAAATGGTGGACCAACTTTTTACTGCAGTAGTTCATCTCTGACATTCAGGTTCACCATAATGTGATTTCCACTGACTTTCCAGGCATGACACTTGCCCCCTAGGTCTTCCTCCTGCAGCAGGTAAGGGCTGCTCTTCCAGGGCTGTGTCATGAGTATGTTCTTGCTTCCACCGCCTTGCCTTCCTCTTTTCTTCGATAGGGATTGCTTGTGCCTCTGTCTATATCTCTCTTCAAATTGTAACATGCTACGTACGCTTTTCCCCAAATGCCTGCACGCTTTGCTCCCTCACGTCTTCCCTGTTTCTGTTCAAATGCCACTTACCCTCCACGTTTTCCGCTCTCCCCAGTGTTTCTCTCTAGAGCCAGTTACAACCTGACATTACAGTGTATCTTTGTTTAGCGTTTACTTTCTGTCTGCCCAATCAGCATGATAACTCCACATAACTGGGATGGCTTCCTTTTTTTCCTTGTTATATCACTAGTATCTGGAACAATTTGGTCTTCAGTAAGGAGTATTTTGGAACTCACTCACAAAGAAATGAGGCAGTTTAAGCTGAAGTCTTCTTTACCTTTTATATTTTCCCAATAGCTAGTATAAGATCCAGCATAGCAGAAACTTAAAGATTATTTATTAAATGAATGCTAGCCTCCCAAAATATTAGAATAGGAGGGCAATTATTGCATAGTAAGATGTATCTTTCTTTGAGACTTCCCTGGCGGTCCAGTGGTTAAGACTCCATGCTTCCAGTGCAGGGGGCACAGGTTAGATCCCTAGTCAGAGAACTAAGATCCCACATGCCAGAGGTATATATGTCATATGCATATGATATGTATATCATATATGTATCATATGTGTATCACATATATATATATATATACATATATATATATATATATCTCATATGTACCAAAAGAATGCTTCCTCATCTGGATTAAAGTACATTATTTTTTATAGTCACTATTAAACTCATTATTTTTGAATGGCAAGTCTCTGGATGGCTTTTTCCATGAATGCTTTCTTGAGTTCTCCACTTTTCTGTTAAATCAGGCCTAGCTTCTATAATCAGTGCAAATACAACTGCTATAAAAATTGGCTATTTACTAGTTTAAAAAACACAAAAGGAAATTAAATGCACTTTAGATTTCACTCTGCCCCAACCTGACTACTGTGGTGTCATCATCCATGTGAACTCTTAAAAGAATCTGCAGCGTCTGGGTGTAACTAATACCCAGCCCATATCCCAGATCCACCCGGTCAGAGCTAGTAAATTTAGTCACTAGGTGCTTTGGCATTGGGAACTGACTTGCTCATTGTATTGTGCAATCATGTTGCTTTTTCTACGCAGGAAACTCAATCTCTGTCCAAATTCAACTACTTGATCAAACTCATTTAAATAGTAGTAGTTTACTTTTGAAAAGTTGGATTTTTCTTCTTTTTTTTTTTTCTTTTCTGCAGCTGTCTTGGCAATATCTGATTCCAGGCTGGGCAGGAAGTATCCCAGTCAGAAATGAGGTGGAGTAGTTTTTCTGATGGGGTTCCCAGTCCTCCCACAAGGACTGCCTCCCCTGGAGTGGTCTGCCTCCTTCAACAAATAGTCTGCAGAGAGCAGAAGGTTGTATGTAATGGGATTCAATCAAAGGCCTTTTCTAGCCCATTCTTGACTATATTTGAAAAAAAATGACAGTCATTGGCATAGGTCCTGTCCTCTTTAACATTCTCAGTAAATTAGCAATTCCCAGAAAACTACTTTTGTAGGAATGGGAAGAAATAGACCCAGAAATAGACCAAAAAGTAGGGAGACATGGCTGTACCTACTGCAGCACATAATTTTGTAAGATATGCCTAGACAAGTCCAGAACAATCCTGCCTGCCCACCGTAAAAAAATAATTTTTTTTTTTTTAAAGGAAAAGTGCTAGATTCTGAAGACAAATTTTGGTTCACTACTCTTTTTTTTTTTTTCCCTTACCTTTCTCTTTTTATTGGGTGGTGGCAGTTGGGAATGTAGCTTATCTGTAATAATCACATGGTTACTCAGCTTGTCTCTTCTGTACAAAGAAAATATGAGTATTTCTCTGTTTCTAAACAAAGACGAGTAATATGTGACTGATTTGAAGTGGGCTCACCATGAGATGGTCCCGATATTTCTATCTCTAGACTTACCTGTTAGAAGTCATGAAGCAACTCAACAGACTGATTGGCCTGTGATTGGGTTTATCCAGGATACAGTGATACTCTTCTTGTATGAAGAATAAAATGGTGAAAATAACATGTGCAAAGACCTGAATTAGAAAAACTGCAAATAATTCAGTGCAAGTAAAGAGAGTCATAGATGTGATTAAAGTGTCAGGAAGCCAGACTGGAGATTTGATAAGATACTGAAGCTCTAAAGATGATGGGGTTTGGACTTTACCTTGAAGCAATATCAGCAAAATGATATTTGAGTTTTAGAAAGATTTCTGTGGACAATGAAACTGAATGTTGGGGGAGGCTAAAGGTCAAAAGATCAAGTAAGAAAATGAAGCAATGATCCAGGTGGCCTGAATCTCAGCTTGTTAATTGAAATTCATACTCATTTCTCCTTCACACTAGGATGATTTAATTTTAATTTTGAGGCAATGAAAGTAAAAGTGTTAGTCGCTCAGCTGTGTTCGATTCTTTGCAACCCCCTGGGCTGTAGCTCACCAGGCTCCTCTGTCCATGGGATTCTCTAGGCAAAAATACTGGAGTGGGTAGCCATTCCTTTCTCCAGGATGTCTTCCCAAACCAGGGATCGAACTTGGGTCTACTGCACCGCAGGCAGATTCTTTACTGTTTGAGTGATGAAGTAGAAGAGAATTCCTTGGGAAAGGAGAAATAAGTGTGAAAAATATTGAGTTTCAATAGCATTCAGACCATAGCTATGAAAGTTTTCACGGAGAATGAAATCACAGAGGTCTTAGAGGAGGAAGTGAAGAAAAATGCATAATTTTATCTCTGAATGATCCCACATACACACCATGCAATGCCATTTCCACGCATGTGAGCAGCTCTCCACCAACTGTCAGAGGTATATTGGGCTCCAGATCCAACTCTGCATGTAGGGTATCTCGCCTGAACCTTTGTGGTACGAACATCCCTATGACATAAGACCAAATCGGGCAAGAATACAGTAGCCTTTCTCAAGCACCTCAAGCATCCCAGTACTAAGCCGTCTAACAACAGCTTACCTCAGTGATTCATCTCCAAAGTGCATAACCATAATGAAGAAACTGGGGCTCAAAGATGATGCCATTTGCCTAAGAGAACAAAGCCAACCTACGTAAATCTTGTGTTCCTCTTGTAGACTTAACTGGTCCCAACACACAGCTCCACACAGATGTCTCAGGGCCCACACCTGAGCTCACACTGCCCCTGGAGTCTCAGGGCCCACACCTGAGCTCACACTGCCCCTGGAGTTACCTATCAACTGTCCAGTCAGAAGAAGCAACAAGCAATTCACTTTCTTTCTAGATTAGCATAGGAATTTTTTTGTTTGTTTGTTTTTGTTTTTTTAGTTTTTTATTTTTTAAATTTTAAAATCTTAAATTCTTACATGCTTTCTTAGCATAGGAATTTTAAGTACAAGTTCTGGAGTTAGGCAAACTTGGGTTCAAACCTAGGGTTTGGGACTTGCTATCTGACTGATAATAGGCAAAATATTTAATCTCTTTAAGCCTTGGTTTCCTCACCTACAAACTGGAATGATCATAGAGAATAGGAATATTCCTCAAGGGAATATTCTGAAGAGTTAATGTGTGATGGACTTAAAACACTAATGGAATATCTGGGACATGGTAACTGCTCATAGACGTGACCTAATACCTGTTACCTTTCAATGACTTTCCACTCTACTGTTTCTATCATAAAAGAATCAACTCATGTGTGATGTGAATTTAAATCAAGAATTAATCGGATTTTCCACAGTTAGCTGAAAATTTTTTTTCTGCGAGAAAAATCACTTGGAAGCAACAAACGTTTACTTCCAATGTCTTTTCTTTCCTTTCCAATTGCTCTTATTTCTGTAGTGAGGAACTTATGGGCTTTTTGCTGCTCAATTTATTCAAACGCCACAATCCTTCTTTATCACCTTGCCTTGCTCAATAAACCTGAGGGATTGTGTTCACATCTCTACTACAGCATGTACGTTGCTGTGCTGACAGAAAGTTAAGACTGAGTTATAATGCCATAGGGCCATAACTGTTGAGACATCCTTTAATCATGCCAAGCTTCAATTTCCTCTTAGGTTGAACGAAATCTGTCCTACATCTCTCACCACTATTGAGGACCAAAAGACACAACAGTGGTAGTGCACGTTATAAAACTCAAAGTTCAGTAAAAATAAAAGCTCTTTTCATTATTTTATTGCTGTTATATGGTAAAGGAGAAGCCGTAAGTTAAAATGATCACCCACCTGTTCTAAATGCTAGCTCCTATGGTACGGAATTACTGAAAGGGCATGTTTAGTCTGGAAATGGCATTCCTTTAAAAAGAGCAAAGGAACTTTAAATAAGCAAAGGCTTATTTAAAAATCTGTGTCTGCTTTGTTAAACTTTGTTAGAAAGAGAAAGAAGCAGAGGGTTGACCATGACAGATCTTGGGGAAATAAATGAGAAAAGACTCACATACACCTGATTTGGTTAGGCTTATACACATTTAACGAAGATCATGGCATCCAGTCCCATCACTTCATGGGAAATAGATGGGGAAACAGTAGAAACAGACTTTATTTTTTGGGGGCTCCAAAATCACTGCAGATGGTGACTGCAGCCATGAAATTAAAAGACGCTTACTCCTTGGAAGGAAAGTTGTGACCAACCTAGATAGCATATTGAAAAGCAGAGACATTACTTTGCTGACTAAGGTCCGTCTAGTCAAGGCTATGGTTTTTCCAGTGGTCATGTATGGATGTGAGAGTTGGACTGTGAAGACAGCTGAGCGCCGAAGAATTGATGCTTTTGAACTGTGGTGTTGGAGAAGACTCTTGAGAGTCCCTTGGACTGCAAGGAGATCCAACCAGTCCATTCTGAAGGAGATCAGCCCTGGGATTTCTTTGGAAGGAATGATGCTAAAGCTGAAACTCCAGTACTTTGGCCACCTCACGCGAAGAGTTGACTCATTGGAAAAGACTCTGATGCTGGGAGGGATTGTGGGCAGGAGGAGAAGGGGACGACAGAGGATGAGATGGCTGGATGGCATCACTGACTCAATGGACATGAGTCTGAGTGAACTGCAGGAGTTGGTGATGGACAGGGAGGCCTGGAGTGCTGCGATTCATGGGGTCGCAAAGAGTCGGACACGACTGAGCGACTGAACTGAATTGAACTGAACTGATACATATTTAATTGTAGAATCTAAAAAGAAGGAGGGTCAGTATTGAGGCAGGGATGTGATTTTATGAGACCAATCCTTTTCAGTAAGGATCAGGAAAACAAAAGCAAGATATTGCATAGAAAATAGAGGTGGGGGTCTCAAAAGAAAGGCATTAGCCAGTGAGAATGAGACCCAGAGAGAAAAAAACCTCACTTCCTCTGACATGTGCTTGCTTCCCATCCCCACCTTGGCCCCGCAGCATTTGCTCACCACGTGCTCTTAGACAGTATAGTCTCTCTAAGCCTTGTGCATTGGTAATGCTTCAAAAAACATCCGTGTATATACACACTTATGCTTAATACAAATTTTACTGACACAAAATATGTATATCTTGTATTTTCTAAATAGTAATAAACATATCACACTCTTCACTAGAGATTCCCTAGAGCCAGTTGCTTGTTACTGAATGCTTTCATTGATTTTTGCCAAATTCTCTCTCTCTCTCTTTTTTTTTTTTTTTAAATTTCATTGCACCAGGTCTTAGTTGCCACATGTGGGATCTTCATTGAGGAAAGTGTGCTCTTTAGCTGTGGCACGCAAGACCTAGTTCTCTGACCAGGAATCAGATCTCGGCCCCCTGCATTGGGAGCACAGTCTTAACCACTGGACCACTGAAGAAATCCCACCAAATTCTTATACTTGCAACCAATTTGTTGCAAGCATTACTTGACTAATGGATATAGCTCTGAAATGAACATTGGTTGACATCAGCTTTACATTTGCAAGATGAAAATGAAACGATAAAGGTAGGTGGGAAATTTCATTTGTTTATCAGCAACTCAAGTGACCTTGTTGCAGAATCAGATGATGATAGTTTTTGAGGGCTGAAAAGGATAGTCTATCCGTTTATGTGCTAGTCACAATCTGATGGCTGTGAACACCACTTTTTTTAAAAGATTTAATCTGAATCATTGATATTATACCTGTACATTTCTTCAGTCTAGACTAGCAACAAAACAGTGTAAGTTATGTTATTGTTTATATTGTTTATGATGCTGCTGCTTAGTGGCTTCAGTCATATCTGACTCTTTGCAACCCTATGACTATAGCCCTCCAGGCTCATCTGTCCATGGGATTCTCTAGGCAAGAGTACCAGAATGGGTTGCCATCCAAGGTTTCAACCTGGGTCTCCTGCATTGCAGGCAGAGTCTTTACCACTGAGTCACCAGGGAAGCCCAGTACAGTTTATAGTATATAGTATAAGCTATTGTTTATAGTATTTGCTGGCTTTTGTGGTATAATATTCCCATTGTGGTCTATTGCAAGCAACAAGATGACCTCACCAAATGTGGAAAAGATTCACATTATCACAGAAATCTATAATCTTTGCATCATGAAATTATAATAGTTATATATATTCTTTAAATATTAGTAAAATGTAGTATGATAAGAATTAATGAGTCTTGAGTATTGACTTATTCACTATGATTTCTTTAAAAGTAAGCTTATCAAAAAATAATAATAATGGCTATATTTAACAATTGACTTGCAAAATCCCTGAAGATTAAAAACCCACTCTCATGAGCTACTGAAACCTGACTCCTACTAGCAACTGGTCCTTAGTAGTCCTTTCCATGTAAAGAGGATTATCATATATAAGATTTTGAGAATGCATGCAAAGTACTTGGTAAAGAGTGTCTAGTTTTTAAATGTCATTAAAAAAAAATTCAGGGCTCTTTGCTCTGGTCCATGTTGCATCTTGACTGAGAACCATCACAGACCCCTCGTGAACTTCCTTCTCTACAGTGTAACACCTTGTTGCATCTAAAAGCCACATACAGGGACCTCCCTGGTGGTCCAGTGGTTAAGACTTCATCTTCTAAAGCAGGGAGTGTGGATTCAGTGCCTGGTCAGGGAACGAAGACTCCACATGCCTGTGGCCAAAAAACCAAAACATAAAACAGAAGCAATATTGTAATAAATTCAAGGAAGACTTTAAAAATGGCCCACATCATAGAAATCTCAGAAAAAACTTAATAAAAAATAAAAGCAACCTAATGAAATTATTTCTGGTGTGATAGAATATGAATCTCAGATATCACATTAGTGTTTGATGCTGATAGAAAAGGATAGATTATTATACATTTAATAAAACCACTTCTTTTGTCTCTGGAATACACATTTCTATAGTCATTAGAAGTCTCTTTAAAGATCAATCTCAAAAACAAGCTCTTTATCCCCACTTGCCTCATTTCACTTTTCCCATTAGCAGCAGTTTAAAAATTCTTCTAAACTGGAGTTCTCATTATGCTTTTCTTCCTTTCTGCAGACTAGGGTCTTTATTCTTCTTATTCTAATGACTTAATATTTGAAATTAGTCTCATAAATTTAAAAAGGACACCCACATGGTTGATTATTTTAAAATTCAATCAAATGGGTTTATTTTATTTTATTTTTTTTACCCTTTCTTAAAGGCAGTAGGGGGAGTAATGGATAAATATATAATCAAGCTACATAAAATTTGACAGACAGATATTTTATAATATTGCCATGCGGGAGTTCAAATACCAGATGCTCTTTATCATGACAATCCAGTCCAATTCCCCCACCAAGAGGGAAGAGTACAGCACATTTGAGGACCAGCTGCAGGGACCTAACTCTGTCTCGCTGCCAACAGCAAAGCTGAAACACAGAATCCCAGCCTGAAATAGAGACAAGGGGCTTTGTGAGCTCACACAGACAGAGATTTTAATGACAGGCTATTAGGACATCTTCTGTTTGTCTCCCATATGCTCAGCTGAAGAACTGGAAAATAAGTCTGCAACAATTTGAAGTGCCAAGCAGCTAAAATCACTGGGCCACCTGTGTACTTTGATGGTCCCTGCTTTAAGGCAGTTTCTGGCTAACAGGACTTGGAAAAGTCAGAGCCGTCTGTTCCGTGTTCAACAAGACATTTGCCAGTAGGGGTCAAGAGACCCGGACAGAGGTAACTGTCCTTAAATTTAGTGCCTTTCCAAATTGGGACCCACCAGGTTTAGGGCAGTTGATCCCCAACCTCAGGAATGGGAGTCTGATCTTTTGTTCACCAGGGTCAACCTGAAGCTGACATTCACAAGTAGAGACACGACTTTGCAGGCCTGTGCAGCATAAGGCATGGATCTGGAAGCAATTTACTAAATCCAGAGGAAGCTATGGGCAAAATCTTGATGAGAATGCCACCTATAATGTGGGGTGACAAGAAACCAATGGAGTGAGGAGACAGAGAAGAATGGAATCCTACTGATTTCAGTAGAATTTCTCCTCCTTTAAAAATGACGGGAATTTTCCAGTTTGAACATTGAACCACAGGACCACACTTGCGAGTAGGAATCAGGAAACCATTGTTGGTCCTGCTTCCATTTCCCAATTACAGTGTACAGTTCAGAGCTCACCGAGTTGCTCCAGGTACCCAGCTGGCTCCTTGGACAGGACCACAGCCTTGTGAAGAAGGCTGGCTATTTCAGAGGCCAGGTTTAGGGTCTATAGCACAGGACCCAGCCCACAGAGGCTCAGGATTTTCCAAAAGGTTCCTCTGCAGTCAATGACTGCCTGAAAAATTCTTTCCCAGTCTCTGTTCCATTTCCCAGGGAGGGCTGGTTGCCCTCTTTTCCCATCACTCCTGTTGCCTCTCACCATGGACCACAAGTTAAGTGAAGTAAGTAAAGAGTTCATACGTTCAGTCGTGTCTGAATCTTTGCAACCCCATGGACAGTAGCCCACCAGGCTCCTCTGTGCATGGAATTCTCCAGGCAAGAATACTGGAGTGGGTTGCCATTTCCTCCTCCAGGGCATCTTCCCAATCCAGGGGTTAAACCTGCATCCCTTACATCTCCTGCGTTGGCAGGAGGATTCTTTACCACTAGCATCACTTGGGAAGCCACCACAGACCGTAGTGAAGTCACTCAGTCGTGTCTGACTCTTTGCGACCCCATGGACTGTAACCTACCAGGCTTCTCCATCCATGGGATTCTCCAGGCAAGAATACTGGAGTGGGTTGCCATTTCCTTCTCCAGGGATAGAACCCAGGTCTCCTGCACTGCAGGCAGGCACTTTACCCTCTGAGCCACCAGGGAAGAATACCACAGACCATATATCACCTCTAATTTTCTATGGAGCTTCCTGCACCTCCAAGCATCTCTGGTCCTGTTTCTTGCACCTTCACTAGGGTTTGCTGAGGCATCTAAGCCCTCCAAGCACCTAAGTTTCATGAGCATCCCTTCTTATTCATGCTGCTTCCAGGCCAGCGAAGGCAGTTTGAGAGTTGCCCTCTACTTCACCCTCTTGGCAGCATGTCTTACAATAGTCATTCCCAGATAAAGAAATTGTTGCTGGGAGAATTGTTCGCCAGGCTGAGGGACAGGCCTGGAGTCAGGCGAAAGAGGAAGGAGAGCAGCCTAAGGGTCAGCTCTTAAGGAGCCAACTGTCTAGGGACCTCGATTTCCTCCCCCTAGAAAGTAAGAGGCAATGATGCAATAGAGTTCAATTTTTTTCTACCTTCAGACACGTTTATTAAGTTGGAATATCATTCAGTATTTAAGTCTGTTTTTTCAGAGATCATGTGGAAAGGATTGGTTTACAGCCCTGGCAGACCACTGGGTCTCCCCCTCGCCTACCTGGGTCTTCCAAAGCACCTCTGCATAACCTAGGAACTTCTCAGAATCCCATGTAAAACCCACAGAGCTGGGTGCTCTATAAATTTGTTACATCATGACCATCCATGGTATTTTGGAGATCACATTAACAGGAGCTGAGATTCCAACCGAGTCTTTGCATCACACCTTCAACCCCAGCACCTCTTCTTTATCCCAGGCTGTTTCCAGCCCTGGGCCCACTCCACTGAGCTTGGAGCAGTAGGGTCAGGAAAAGCCAAGTTTACACTTTCAGGAGACATAGGACAGAATCACACAGCGTTGCCTTGTGTTTGGGGTCAACAACTAAGCTTTGGGTTCCCAGTTCAGATTTACAAGTGGGAGCTCAGAGTTGGCATTTGGAAGCACCTAATTGGAGAATACTCTCGAGAGTCCCTTGTACTGCAAGGAGACCAAACAAGTCAATCCTGAAGGAAATTAACCCTGAATATTCACTGGAAGGACTGATGCTGAAGCTGAAGCCTCAATACTTTGGCCACCTGATGCGAATAGCCAACTCACTGGAAAAGACTCTGATGCTGGGAAAGATTGATGGTAGCAGAGGAAGAGATGGTTGGCACCACTGAATCCATGGACACGAGTTTGAGCAAAGTTCAGAAGACAGTGAATGACGGGGAAGTCTGGCTTGTTGCAGTCCATGAGGTTGCAAAGAGTCAGACACGACTTAATGACTGAACAGTAACAACTCTAAAGCACTGATGGCCTTGGAATAGTTCTCCATGCAGCCATCAATAAAGCCTTGCCCACCTCTCTGTTTCACCTGAGGCCCTCATGTTTACAGTGTTCAAGCCACTGTGGCCTTCCTTCACTTCCTAAAGCTAAAACACCTTTGGAGGACAAACCTGTTGCATATATTGTTCCTTCTACACGGAGCACGTTTCCTTCCACTGGCTTTTTGCCAAATTAACTTCCACTCCATCACTGCAGTGGCAGCTCAATTGTCCCTTCTCCCAGGAGAGACCTCTCTGACTGTTAAGTCCACGTGGGAGCCATCTGTGTTCATGCTGACCATCACAAGCAGCTCTCATCCACGGCTCTTCGCCAAATGCGGTTTTACAGTCTGCAAACTTACCTTTGCAAATAATCTGCCTGATTATTTGATAAGTATGCAGCTTTCCCCCTAGACCAGGAGTTGGAAAACTACAGCTCGAGGTCCAAATCCAGTCCCTTGCCTGTTTCTGCAAAGTTTTGCTGGAACACAGACATGCTTCCTACTATGAGTATCACCCACTGCTGCCCTTGCGCTATAACAGCAGAGCTCAGCAGTTAGGATAGAAGCCGTATTGTCTCCAGAGTCCCAAATTCCTGATCCTTGACAGGAAAAATTTGCCAACTGTTTACTTCAGGCCATAAGAATTATTTTTACAGTATGTTTATTTTGCCCATCATTTTATCCTCCTGGACCTAACACAGTTCCTGGCATATATTTCTGGCATAATTAATATATGTTTAATGAATGATTCAGTGGGGGAATCCACAAGCATCATTAGTTGTACGTGTATAACGTAGTCAGAATCACAAACAAAAAAATTGTATCAATAGCTTAAGAAAGAAAGCCCTGTTTTTGTTCTTTGGTTTTTAGGGTTTTCTTCCAGTTGTATTAAGATATAATTGACAGAGAGCACTGAATAAGTTTAAGTTGTACAGCTTACTGGCTTGACTTACACACTTCACGAAGTGATTATGACAGCAAGTTAAGTGAACATTCATTGTCTCATACAGACACAATAATAAAGAAATAAACAAATTTTTTTTTGTCTGATGAAAACCATAGGATTTACCCTCTTAATAATATTCAAGTATAACAGAGAGTAATGTTAATCATTTTGTCACATTATACATTGCATCCTTAGGACTTATAACTGGAATATTGTATATTTTTGACTGAACAAAAGCCCTGTTTTTGAAAGGCATTTTTATTTGTTAAATTCTTTATCATTATCAAAACAAGCAAAAAATAGAAAATGTATGAGTGAATGATTGTGCTATTCAAGTTATTAGAGTTGGGTTAGAGTTGATATCAGAGTTGGATTGATCAAAATAAAAACTAATCTGGTATAGGGCTAAAACATAAAATCCTGATCAACCAGCCAAAGCAAATTGTTCCACACAGGACGTAATGCCCTTAATTTGCCAGCCAGCAATTTAGCCTTTTTAAATGAGACGTGTAACTCACAGATGCTAGTTTTTAACACTATTATGAAACATAATTTGTTCCCAGTTGGTTTTAAAATATTTTTGTTACATAAATGGTCTAAATTATGAATAAAATAATCACATTGCCAATTCTCGTATTCCATGGCTAGGCATGCATAGGTATCAATTTTCCCTCAAAGGACAAATTACAGTATGTTTGAAGACAGTCTGGCTTTCAACTATAATTTTTATTCAGTCACCAAGTTGTGTCCAACTCATTGTGATTCCCCTGGACTGCAGCACACCAGGCTCCCCTGTACACTATCTCCCAGAGTTTGCTTAAATACACATCCACGGGGTCAGTGATGCTATCTAACCATCTTATCTTCCATCTACCCCTTCTCCTTTTGTCTCAATCTTTCCCAGCATTAGAGTCTTTTCCAATGAGTCAGCTCGTTGCATCAGGTGGCCAAAGTATTGCAGTTTCAACTTCAGCATCAATCCTCCAATGAATATTCAGGGCTGATTTCCTTTAGGACTGACTGGTTTGCTCTCCTTGCTGTCTAAGAGTCTTCTCCAGCATCGTGATTCAAAAGCATCAAATGAGCATATAAAACAACAACAACAATAACACATACCTACATTTAGTAAGTAGCATTATGCTTCCTTTAAGAAAATTTTGCTTAAACTTATTTTTCCTGCTTTTATAGAAAATAACCAATGTACAGACTGGAGCTAGGAAGGGATGGAAACCTTTTGACCATATTGATAGATTCCTGCTTGGCGCCATCCTCTGCTTTCCACAGCATACCACGGGCAATTTATGACAGCAATAAATAGCCAAGTATTTTCTGTATTCAAGGTAGCTGCCTGGATCCAGAAGAAACATAGCTCTGCTTTCAAATTTGATCCACGTAATAGATGTGGAAGCCAGTCCTAAGAAAGGGAGGTCATTAGATCAGGAAGCAGCTGTCTGGCTCTCCTTGTTTCTATTCAGCAGCCGTTCCCGAGGCGTGACTGTCACTGCTAAACAATTTCCCAAGGCCTCGTTCAGAGGCAATTTAGGAAGAGCCAGCCGGTGCCTGCTTGGTGTGTCTCAAAAGGCAGGTTTGCACTACAGTAGATTAGAGCCCAGGCTCATCTCAGCGCAAAACCTGCTTCTGTCACGGAGTAACTGCCTGGGGCAGGTGACTGGGCTGCTCTGTGCCTCAACCCCTTTCTCTAAGAAGGTGGATAAAAGGATGATGCCTGCAAATAAAGGGGTAAGGGCTTCCCAGGTGGTGCTGGTGGTCAAGAACCTGCCAGGCAATGCAAGAGACATAAGAGATGTGGGTTCGATCCCTGGGTTGGGAAGATCCCCTGGAGAAGGAAATGGCAGCCCACTCCAGTATTCTTGCCTTGAAGATTTCATGCACAGAGGAACCTGGCAGGCTACAGTCCGTAGGCTCGCAAAGAATCGGACAATACTAAAGCCACTTAGTACAAGAACAGTAGCATGTATAAAGTGCTCAATAAATTTGAGCTCTCGTTACAGTTTTGAGGTGTTCTACATCTTTTCCCCATAAAGTTTGGCTTTCAGGTCCTATTTATGCTTATTCATGTTCTCAGTCATATGTTCAATCTAACTGTTTAAGGCAATTAAAAGGTTCCCAAGCTTTACTTGAAGAGATCTCTAGTCTTCCCCATTCTGTTGTTTTCCTCTATTTCTTTGCATTGATCAGTGAGGAAGGCTTTCTTATCTCTTCTTGCTATTCTTTGGAACTCTGCATTGACATGCTTATATCTTTCCTTTTCTCCTTTGCTTTTCACTTCTCTTCTTTTCACAGCTATTTGTAAGGCTTCCCCAGACAGCCATTTTGCTTTTTTGCATTTTTTTCCATGGAGATGGTCTTGATCCCTGTCTCCTGTACAATATCACGAACCTCATTCCATAGTTCATCAGGGACTCTATCTATCAGATCTAGTCCCTCAAATCTATTTCTCACTTCCACTGTATAATCACAAGGGATTTGATTTAGGTCATACCTGAATGGTCTAGTGGTTTTCCCCACTTTCTTCAATTTAAGTCTGAATTTGGTAATAAGGAGTTCATGATCTGAGCCACAGTCAGCTCCCGATCTTGTTTTTGCTGACTATATAGATCTTCTCCATCTTTGGCTGCAAAGAATATAATCAATCTGATTTCGGTGTTGACCATCTGGTGATGTCCATGTGTAGAGTCTTCTCTTGTGTTGTTGGAAGAGAGTGTTTGCTATGACCAATGTATTCTCTTGGCAAAACTCTATTAGCCTTTGCCCTGCTTCATTCCACATTCCAAGGCCAAATTTGCCTGTTACTCCAGGTGTTTCTCGACTTCCTACTTTTGCATTCCAGTCCCCTATAATGAGGACATCTTTTTTGTGTTAGTTCTAAAAGGTCTTGTAGGTCTTCATAGAACCATTCAACTTCAGCTTCTTCAGTGTTACTGGTTGGCGGACAGACTTGGATTACTGTGATATTGAATGGTTTGCCTTGGAAACTAACAGAGATCATTCTGTCGTTTTTGAGATTGCATCCAAGTACTGCATTTCAGACTCTTGACCATGATGGCTACTCCATTTCTTCTAAGGGATTCCTACCCACAGTAGTAGATATAATGGTCATCTGAGTTAAATTCACCCATTCCAGTCCATTTTAGTTCACTGATTCCTAGAATATCAACATTCACTCTTGCCATCTCCTGTTTGACCACTTCCAATTTGCCTTGATTCATGGGCCTGACATTCCAGGTTCCTATGCAATATTGCTCTTTACAGCATTGGACCTTGCTTCTATCACCAGTCACATCCACAACTGGCTGATTTTTTTGCTTTGGCTCCATCCCTTCATTCTTCCTGGAGTTATTTCTCCATTGATCTCCAGTAGCATATTGGGCACCTACTGACCTGGGGAGTTCCTCTTTTGGTATCCTATCATTTTGTCTTTTCATACTGTTCATGGGGTTCTCAAGGCAAGAATACTGAAGTGGCTTGCCATTCCCTTCTCCAGTGGACCACGCTCTGTCAGACCTTTCCACCATGACCCGCCCTTCTTGGGTGGCCCCACACGGCATGGCTTAGTTTCATTGAGTTAGAAAAGGCTGTGGTCCGTGTGATTAGATTGACTAGTTTTCTGTGATTATGGTTTCAATGTGTCTGCCCTCTGATGCCCTCTTGCAACACATACCATCTTACTTGGGTTTCTCTTACCTTGGATGTGGGGTATCTCTTGATGGCTGCTCCGGCAAAGTACAGTCACTGCTCCTTACCTTGGACGAGGGGTATCTCCTCACCACCGCCCCTCCTGACCATGAATGTGGAATAGCTCCTCTAGGCCCTCCTGCGCCCACGCAGCCACCACTCCTTGGATGTGGGGTTGCTCCTCTCAGCTGCCGCCCCTGACCTCAGGCAGGGGGTAGCTCCTCTCGGCCAAGGGAACATTTCATGCAAAGATAGGCTCGATAAAGGACAGAAATGGTATGGACCTAACAGAAGCAGAAGATATTAAGAAGAGGTAGCAAGAATACACAGAAGAACTGTACAAAAAAGATCTTCATGAGCAAGACAATCATGATGGTGTGATCACTCACCTAGAGCCAGACATCCTGGAATCTGAACTCAAGTGGGCCTTAGAAAGCATCACTACGAACAAAGCGAGTGGAGGTGATGGAATTCTAGTTGAGCTATTTCGAATCCTGAAAGATGATGGTGTGAAAGTGCTGCACTCAATATGCCAGCAAATTTGGAAAACTCAGCAGTGGCCACAGGACTGGAAAAGGTCAGTTTTCATTCCAATCCCAAAGAAAGACAATGCCAAAGAATGCTCAAACTACCGCACAATTGCACTCATCTCACATGCTAGTAAAGTAGTGCTCAAAATTCTCCAAGCCAGGCTTCAGCAGTACGTGAACCGTGAACTTCCTGATGTTCAAGCTGGTTTTAGAAAAGGCAGAGGAACCAGAGATCAAATGGCCAACATCCTCTGGATCATGGAAAAGGCAAGAGAGTTCCAGAAAAACATCTATTTCTGCTTTATTGACTATGCCAAAGCCTTTGACTGTGTGGATCACCATAAACTCTGGAATATTCTGAAAGAGATGGGAATACCAGACCACCTGACCTACCTCTTGAGAAACCTATATGCAGGTCAAGAAGCAACAGTTAGAACTGGACATGAAACAACAGACTGGTTTCAAATAGGAAAAGGAGTATGTCAAGGCTGTATATTGTCACCCTGCTTATTTAACTTATATGCAGAGTACATCATGAGAAACGCTGGACTGGAAGAAACACAAGCTAGAATCAAGATTGCCGGGAGAAATATCCATAACCTCAGATATGCAGATGACACCACCCTTATGGCAAAAAGTGAAGAGGAACTAAAAAGCCTCTTGATGAGAGTGAAAGAGGAGAGTGAAAAAGTTGGCTTAAAGCTCAACATTCAGGAAACAAAGATCATGGCATCTGGTCCCATCACTTCATGGAAAATAGATGGGGAAACAGTGGAAATAGTATCAGACTTTATTTTGGGGGGCTTCAAAATCACTGCAGATGGTGACTGCAGTCATGAAATTAAAAGACGCTTACTCCTTGGAAGGAAAGTTATGACCAATCTAGATAGCATATTCAAAAGCAGAGACATTACTTTGCCAATAATGGTCTGTCTAGTCAAGGCTATGGTTTTTCCAGTGGTCATGTATGGATGTGAGAATTGGACTGTGAAGAAGGCTGAGTGTCGAAGAATTGATGCTTCTGAACTGTGGTGTTGGAGAAGACTCCTGAGGGTCCCTTGGACTATAAGGAGATCCAATCAGTCCATTCTAAAGGAGATCAGCCCTGGGTGTTCTTTGGAAGGAATGATGCTAAAGCTGAAACTCCAGTATTTTGGCCACCTCATGCAAAGAGCTGACTCATTGGAAAAGACCCTGATCCTGGGAAAGATTGGTGGCAGGAAGAGAAGAGGACGACAGAGGATGAGATGGCTGGTTGGCATCATTGACTCAATGGACGTGAGTCTGGGTGAACTCCGGGAGTTGGTTATGGACAGGGAGGCCTGGCGTGCTGTGATTCTTGGGGTCGCAAAGAGTTGGCCATGACTGAGCGACTGAACTAAAGTGAACTGAAGCTTTACTTATTCTAACAAACTCCATGCTGAGTCTTTGGTTCTAAAACTTCTCAGCTTTTATTCTAAAATGCTCTGGCCCCTTCACTAAAATAAAGAAGAGCTATCATTTTTTACAGAGAAGGTGATGGCACCCCACTTCATTACTCTTGCCTGGAAAATCCCACGGACAGAGGAGCCTGGTAGGCTGCAGTCCACTGGGTCGCGAAGAGTCGGACATGACTGAGCGACTTCACATTCCCTCTTCACTTTCATGCATTGGAGAAGGAAATGGCAACCTACTCCAGTGTTCTTGCCTGGAGAATCCCAGGGACGGGGGAGCCTGGTGGGCTGCAGTCTATGGGGTCGCACAGAGTCGGACATGACTAAAGCGACTTAGCAGCAGCAGCAACAGTGGCATTTATTGACTACTTAGCTATTTGCCAGACATTGAGTAAAGTGACTGTGCTATGCTGATTTGATTCATGTAGTCCTTAAGTGAAAGCGAAAGTGTTAGTTTTTTAATAATTCCCAGCTGTTTATGACCCCATGGACTGTAGCCACCAGACTCCTCTGTCCATGGAATTCTCCAGGCAAGAATACTGGGGTGAGTAACCATTCCCTTCTCCAGGGGATCTTCCCGACCCAGGGATCAAACCCAGGTCTCCTGCATTTCAGGTAGATTCTTTACCATCTAAGCCACAAAAGAAGCTCATGTATTCCTTATTATAATCTTAAAAGCAGGCATTATGATCTCCGCTTGACAGATGGATAAGTTGAGTCTTAGAAATGTAAGACATTTTTCTAAGGACTGCAACAAGAGCAGAATTAAAACCCCAGTCTATCCTGCCCAGGCTAGTCATGTGACCTGGGATACCAGTGGTTTTTGGTGGATGCTGTATGACGCAAAGATCTTACAAGCAGGGGCCTAACAAGTTTAGTTTGTCTGATAACGTAATTATCATCTCCCACTGGCTTGGCAAATTCTGTGTCTTATTCAGTTCTAATAGACATGCAAGTCACTTCAAGTAACAGATGTGGTTTCTATTCTGAAATTGATCTGTCAGAACTTGATTTCACAAATGGTCCAGCCACCTTTGAAGACAGTGTGATGATTTCTTATAAAACTAAGCACATTCTTATCATAAAATCCAGCAAGTTTGCCCCTTGGTATTTACCCAAAAGAATTGAAAACTTATATCCACACAAAAATCTGCCCAGGAAAGTTTCTATCAGCTGTATTCATAATTATTAGCAATTGAAAGCAACCAACTGGCACCCTACTCCAGTACTCTTGCCTGGAAAATCCCATGGATGGAGAAGCCTGGTGGGCTGCAGTCCATGGGGTCGCGAAGAGTCGGACACGACTGAGCGACCTCACTTTCACTTTTCACTTTCATGCCTTGGAGAGGGAAATGGCAACCCACTCTGGTGTTCTTGCCTGGAGAATTCCAGGGACGGGGGAGCCTGGTGGGCTTCTGTCTATGGGGTCGCACAGAGTCGGACACGACTGAAGCGACTTAGCAGCAGCAGCAACAACTCGTCCTTCAGTAAGTGAATGAGTAAATAAACTGTGGTCCATCCACAAAATGGAATATTATTTAAAGCTAAAAATATTAATAAATGGACTATCAAGCTACGGAAAGACGTGGAGGAATCTTAGCTGCATAGGGCTAAGTGAAAGAGGCCAATCTGAAAAGGCTACATATTGTACTTATTCCAATGGTATGGCATTCTGGAAAAAGCAGAACTAAGACAGCAAAAAGCTCAATAGTGGCCAGGGATCGGGGAAAATAGATGGAGCACAGAGAATAGCTTGGGCAGTGAAAGTACTCTGTATAAGGCTATAATGGTGGAGACATGTCATTATAGGTTTGCCCAAACCCATTGAATGTAAAAAATCAAGATACAAAAAGACCAAGAAAACAAAACAAAACAAAACCCACTGCTATTTCTGAAAAACCTGGAGGGAAAACACAGTGTTGGGAGCAAAAGCAGGGAACTGGGAGCAAAAGCAGGATACTGTGTGTGTCCCCTGCACTCACCACCACAAGAGGGTTGGGCAAGCCGCCCAAAGCCAGCCCTCCAGCCCAACCTCCCGGATACAGGAGCAAGCTTGATGCCCCTCGGTGAGTGAGGAGGGAACTTGTAGTTTCTGCTCACTCCCCACCTGCTGTGGCAGGGGCCACAATAAAGCCTTGCCTTCTTGAAGTCTGTGAGTCTGCTTCTGTTTTGTACATAAGTTCATTTGTATCCATTTTTTTAGACTCTACACATAAGCAATATCATTCATACATTCGTGCGCAAATGTGAGAGTTGGACAACAAAGAAGGCTGAGGGCCAAAGAACTGATTATTTCAAACTGTAGTGCTGGAAAAGACTCTTGCGAGTCCCTTGGGCAGCAAGGAGATCAAACCAGACAATCCTTAAGGAAATCAACCTTGAATATTCATCGGAAAGACGGAGGCTGAAGCTCCATCACTTTGGCCACCTGATGTGAAGAGCTGGCTCATTGGAAAAGCCCCTGATGCTGGGAAAGATTGAGGGCAGGAGGAGAAGGGGATGACAGAGGATGAGATGGTTGGATGGAATTACCGATTCAGTGGACATGCATCTAAGCAAACTCCGAGAAATGGTGAAGGACAGGGAAGCCTGGGTGCTATAGGTCATTGGGTCACAAAAAGTCTAACATGGCAACTGGAAAACAACAACAAAAAGAGTTTAGAGAGGGGGTGCTGCTCTCCAGTCCACTCTTGATTTGGCCTGAGAATGGGGCAGGAAGAGGTGCTGACAAGATTCTACAGCTTTCTCCAAAACTCATCACCAAGTTTTTATTCCTGCTTAACTTCTTCAATGTGTTCATTGCCTTGGACTAGATATGAGGACTCTGAGAGGGCCAAGAGTTGTTCAGGGAACTCTAGCTTGCTTATTTTGAAAATTCACATTTTTACCCTGGAACCTCACATGGATATTCTACAACTACTGTGCCTGATTAATGCATCAATGTTAACATCTTTGAATAAGTACAACAGATAGGAACAGTTTTATCAACTGCTTGACCCTGGGACTTAGAGGCCCAGGATCTGCCCAAGTTCTGTTTCTGCTGAGACATAGAGATTTTCTTCACTGAGCTCAGAACAGCTATAGGGCAGCCCAGCAAGCATTTCCATGCTTGATGTGCCAGCGCATAGAGCGTATTGCAGAAATCCTGTGTTCAAATAACAGAGATACCAGGGCCCTGAAGGAAAATGTGTAAGTCAGACTGATTTCTAGCTCTGGTCCCTATAAATGTATATACATGGCCAGTGGGTAGGCAGCACTATTTGCAATAGCTAGGACATGGAAGCAATCCAGATGTCCATTGATAGGTGAATGGATAAAGAAGTTGTGATACATATATACAATGGAATATTACTCTGCCATAAAAAAGGAACACGTTTGAGTCCGTTCTAATGAGGTGGGTGAACATAGAGCCTACTATATAGAGTGAAGTATGTCAGAAAGAGAAGAACAAGTCTCATATATTAACACATATATATGCAATCTAGAAAAAGTGGTACAGATGACCCTATCTGTAGGGCAGGAGCAGAGGCACAGACTTGTGGACACAGCAGAGGAAAGAGAGTGGAAGAAACTGAGAGAGTCGCATTGAGACGCATACACTACCATGTGTGAAATAGTGAGCAGTGAGAAGTTACGGTATAGCACACGCAGCGCAGCCTGGTGCTCTGTGATAACGCAGAGGGGTGGGGGTGGGGGAAGGTTCAAGAGGGAGGGGGTATATGTATACTTATGGCTGATTCACGTTGCTGTGTGGCAGAAACCACAACAACATTGCAAAACAATTACCCTCCAATTAAAAATAAATGGGAAGAAAAAAAAGGATACATGACAAACACACAAAAGAGCAGCATCACTAACATCCGGATAAAGGGCGAGGCGCGCAACTTTGTTCCTGTTAGACGATGCACCATGTCTCCCACACTGCAGCAAATCCACAGTCAGATGACAAAGGGCCAGGGAAAGCACAAAGCATCAGAACTGCTCGAATACCTGACGGGGGAGCTGCAGCAGGAACAGAGGGTAGTGTCTTAACCCATGAGCCGCATGTGGACTACAACCCGGGGAGCCCTGTGAAGATGGTGACAATGGCAGGAGAAGGGAAACCGTTGCGGGAAAGCTGACTTCCCACTGAACAGGTAAGAGATCTGCCGCGGCTCCCTGAACAAGCTGGGGTGGACTAGAGTGGATCCAGGATTCACCCTACAATGCATGCGGGGCCTGATCGAGGATGCTAAGTGGGACCCCACTACACCCAGGGAAGCCAGGAGCAGATCTAGCCCATCCTCACCCTTCTCACGTCCAGTTTACCCCTGCCTCTCAGGAAGGTCATCTTCATGGCGGACACCAGGGGACAGCAGCCCCTAGGAATGTTCGGAGCGCCTGCATCCCTAGGAACCTGGAGGACAGCCCCTTCCACCTCTTCCGGTCATTCTCAGGGGAGCCTGGCTGATGGTCAGAATGGTTTTCTGACCTCCAAGGACCCCAGGGGAGATCTGCAGTGGTCAGGGCCAGGCTTAGAAGCACCCAGATGAAGCAGAAAACGACTAACAACAATGGCATGCCCTTGGGTTGGTGTAGCCTGGATAGATGGGGCTTCCAGGCTGACCTGCCGAGGTGTGAGGTCATGACAATTCCTATTTCAGCACAGCACCAAGTCGCATACCATATTTTCTTCTGGTTTGGGACTAGTCCTTGTTTGGCTTGAGCCAGTCCATTGAGCAAATGCTATAGGAAGAGCTTAACGTATCCATAAGCTGGAACCCCAGCGCTGAGATGGAACCTAACGCTACAGTCAGGCCCTCAAGATAACACCCACCTTTCTGATGACTCAAGACTTGAATCAAAGGGGCCTCTAGAAGGAAAGGTCTATTTTTACCCTCAGGTAGCTTTGAAACTTGGAGAAGGCAATGGCACCCCACTCCAGTACTCTTTCCTGGAAAATCCCATGGATGGAGGAGCCTGGTGGACTGCAGTCCATGGGGTCACTAAGTGTTGGATACGACTGAGCTACTTCACTTTCACTTTTCACTTTCATGCATTGGAGAAGGAAATGGCAACCCACTCCAGTGTTCTTGCCTGGAGAGTCCTGGGGATGGCAGAGCCTGGTGGGCTGCCGTCTCTGGGGTCGCACAGAGTTGGACATGACTGAAGTGACTTAGCAGCAGCAGCAGCAGCTTTGAAACTGCCTAGTTCACATCTTTGTATTTTGTTGTTGTTCAGTTACGCAGTCATTTCTGACTGTTCGTGACCCCATGGACTGCAGCATGCGAGGATTCCCTGTCTTTCACCATCTCCTGGAGTTTGCTCAAACTCATGTCCATTGAGTTGGTGATGCCATCCAACCATCTCATCCTCTGCTTCCCTCTTCTCCTCCTGGCCTCAATATCTCCCAGCATCAGGGTCTTTTCCAATGAGTCAGTTCTTCACATCAGGTGGCCAAAGTATTGGAGTTTCAGCTTCATCATCAGTCCTTCCAATGAACATTCAGGACTGATTTCCTTTAGAATGGACTGGTTGGATCTCCTTGCAGTCCAAGGGACTCTCAAGAGTCTTCTCCAATACCACAGCTCAAAAGCATCCACTCTTCAGAGCTCAGCCTTCTAATGGTCCAACGCTCACATCCGCACATGACTACTGGGAAAACCGTAGCTTTGACTATCTGACATATGAGGGGAAAAAAATCCAGAGGGATAAACTGGCTCATCCATTATAACAGAGAAGATTAGGGATGTTCCCATAACTCCAACACCCTGGGTAGCTGGGGTCCTCCTCACCACTTAGACTCTGGGGAGCATGCCCTTCAGGGAAGTCTGAGGTTCCTAAACAAGGTTCTATGTGAACCATGGATTTTCTGAATGAGTTTCTGGCAGTTCATTTAAAGAAAGAAAGAAAAACACAGGCAAAAACAACTTCTAAATCAAGCGCACCCATTCCAAGTCTCCAGGCCCCAGTGCTGAGGCAGTTCTTGAGGTTTTCAATGAATCAGAGCAAAACAAAAATATTCCATAAGCGGGTCACTCAGCATTTCTTGTCTCCAACGTGTAAACCTATGGGGTTTTCAATTATCGAAGGCGGGTGGCTCAGAGCCTTCTCCTTGGCAGAAGAGTCCACAATTTAATACAGGTCGGCTCAAAGGGACACTTCCATGTTCAGCTTACCTTTTTTTCCTTCCCTTAATTTGTTTTATTACTCCCAGACTCATTTCTTGATACCTGATACTTTGTCCACTTATATCCACTTCCTGTCATTAGCCACAGACTCGGAAACGTTCATCACTTTCTCCAGAGTGAAGGGGAGTTCACATCCCGCCTTTCAATTAGGGCTGCTAGCTGGGGTTGTTGTTTTCTGCCCTTTCCAGAAGCAGAACACTCTGCAAAGTATGAGACATTTGTAACAGGATGTCTGGCCTGGGGAGCGGGGAAATATGTCGTGAGGAACCAGAGTGAAGGGGTGGCGTGAGGGGTGGGTGAAGATAGCCTGGATGGCAGGGGGGTCCACTCTGTGCCCTGCCCCCTGATTAACAGAGGTGCTCTCCATGGACCAATGAGATGACTTAAAAAGCAGCTAGAAGGAATGCTTTGTTTTTTGTTTTTTGGTTTTTTTTTAGGTCTCAGGTCCAGGGAATCTTCCCAGTCCAGGGATGGAACCCAGGTCTCCTTCACTACAGATGGATTCTTTATAGTCTGAGCCACCAGGGAAGCCCAAATTGTCATTTAACAAACTGTCTAACTGTTGGTTAACCCTTCTTTTCTGATTAAAACAAGGAACATCACACTTCACAGAACCTTATTTTCTCATATATTGAAATTGTTTTCTTTTTCCTTCATAACAATAGGCAGAGCTCAGCTGGTCCCTGTCCCCAAAAGACTCTTGGAGCAACTGGAAAATTGTGATTTAAGAATCATCCAACTCCAAGTGCACTCATTTCGCTCGGCTTAAATAAGGATCTTTCCATCATTACATGTTATAATTATGTCGCCACATGCTATATAATTCCAATTAGATGATGATTGTATGCCATATATTAACATTAATTGTGTAACTAGACATAACCATATGTTTATATGTGGATTTAATTGCCATCTTTAACAATCCTACCAAAGAAATATTTGAGAGATTTTTTTTAAAGAGGGAAAATAGCAAGGCAAAGCATGTTCAGATGCATACATAAAATCAAGTATATGGAGCAAAAGCAAATAATTGGAATAGGTTTTCAAATTTGCATTTAATTATCCCAGTTTTTGTTCTTTTGTTTGTAGAAATCATATTATAATATTATGATAGTTCGAAATAATCAGGTAGATCAGCCATGATTCCAGTATAACATGTCTCCTTTTCAGATCCAGCTCACATCCGTGCAGATCTGTGCACCTCTGTGATGTTAGCATCTCGTAAAAGGTGGGGTTCTGCATCATCGTGTAACTTACCATGAATGCCTTTTCCTTATTTGTTGCTAAGTCCGCATCATGCACCGCAGTGTGATGCATTGATTGAAAGCACTGACCCTGAAATAAGACTGCCTGATTCTGAAATCCTCGACTCACTAGTTTTGTGATGCTGGTCGAGTTGGTTAACTTGTTTATGCTTCAGCATCTCCATCTAAAAATGGGCACTCATAAACATCTACCTCATGATGGTACTGTGAAGGCTAAACCAGTTATTATAGGTGAAGGGCTTTGAAAATGGCACACACAAGGAATTCAAGAATGGGTGAGCTGTATTGTTGGTGATGATGCTTCCAGCCAGCTGAGAACCACAATTTACGGGATTCTTTTCCTGTTTGGTGACAACATGAATGTCTCCGGTTTCTGATATCCTTAGGAATGCTTTGCTTTTAATTTATTTTTTTTAGTGGAAGATAATTGCTTTACAGCATTGTGTTGGCTTTTGCTATACAACAGAATGAATCAGCCATAAGTAAGCATATATCCCCTCCTTCCTGAACCTTCCCCCAACCCATCCTAACATCTAGGTTGTCATAGGTACCACGCTGAGCTCCCTGTGTTACACAGCAACTTTCCATTAGCCATCTATATTACACATGGTAACATATATGTTTCAGTGTTACTCTCTCAATTTGTCCCACTGTCTCCTTCTCCCACTGTGTCCAAAGTCTGTTCTCTATGTCTGCATCTTTATTCCTTCCCTACAAATATGTTCGTCAGTACCATTTTTCTTAGATGAATATTTTTGTGCATATAACTTTTCTCTGTCCTTGGATTTTTCAGGGCAAAATTATCAGCTAAACATTTGAAATACACTTGTGTAAAGAGCTTATTCTAAGGCCATCTCAACACAGTACCCCAGCTAGAAAAACAAATCAGCTCAGCATAGAAAAATAACTGAAAGAATAAATGCTTGCTGCATTATTTTTAAATATTCCTGAAAGAAGCAAAACTTAATATCCTCTTTTCACAAACCTGTTTCTCCTGCCTCATCCGCAGATATACTTACCACCAAGTTAAATTACTGCTTCAATCTTCCCTCCCCTCTCGCATCTAATTCCTTCCATAGAAGCTTGTGTGTTATCATCTCCTGCCAATGATTTTCTAATCTTTCTAAATCCAGCTCTTACCTCGTTTGAATCTATTAAGAGGCCCAGGGCTGACCTGCCAAGAGTTCCCTGGAAACAGTCAGAGTGAGAAAAATTGAGTGGGGAAAAGGGTATTCATTCGGGTTAGCACAGAGAAAAGATAGGAGCATTCATTATCTATCTATCCATCCACACATACATTCATATGTAACATGTATAAGCATTGATCCACACAACAAATTAAGTTTCTGCCATATGTTTACTGCTAGTTTCCTCTATTTCTAAATCGCTTTCTTTGTTTTAAGATCTTTTTATGTGGACAGTTTTGAAAATCTTTATTGAATTTGTTACCATACTGCTTCTGTTTTACGTTCTGGTTTCCTAGCTGCCAGGCATGAGAGATCCTAGCTCCCCGACCAGAGCTCGAACCCACACGTCCTGCGTTAGAAGATGAAGTCTTAACCAACGGACAGACAGGGGAGTTTCTCCAAATCACTTTCTTACAGTCTTATGCCAAGTGTTCAAATTACTAAAAATGTAAGTATGTGCTGGGCTTAGTCACTAGTTATGTCCAACTCTTTGTGACCCCAGGGGCTGTAGTCCACCAGGCTCCTCTGTCCGTGGGGATTCTCCAGGCAAGAATACTGGAGTGGGCTGCCATGCCCTCCTTCAGGGGAACTTCCTGACTGAAGAATCGAACCGGGGTCTCCCGAATTGGATTCTTTACTGTCTGAGCCACGAGGGAAGCCCAGGAATACTGGGGCGGGTGGCCTATCTCTTCTCCAGGGGAAATTCCCAACCCAGGAATCAAACCAGGGTCTTCTGCATTGCAGGTGGATTTTTTTTTTTCCAGCTGAGCTACCTGGGAAGCCCACAGGTTAGTATAACACAGTTCATTACATCTAAAATCAGCATCATTTAGTGGTCACTAGGCACAAGGGACTACTTCTTTGAGCTTCTCAGAGCACAAGCATCTCATTTAGCCCTGAAGAGATGAACAGAGTTTAGAGGGAAAGCTTCAGCTCACTGGCTTCCGTAATGAGACGTACCTGAGTTGCACCTATGCGCCCTCATTGTGCCATTGGGAAGCCCAAGGGCGGACGTGCAGGACGTGTGTAATAAATCAGAAAAGCCAGGGGTGAGGCACACTGGGACTTCAGCACAGCTGACCAGCAGGAAACAGGGAAGAGCTGGACGTGAGCTAGAAGTGTGAGCACCAGGGGTTGACTTTTAGGGGGAGTTAACTGTATAAAAGCTCTTAGTGAGCTCAAATATAGTTTGGGCAGTTGCTGGTATTAACAAGATATGACTGCCCATTTTGGTGAAAATTTTGGCCACAAAGGAGCACTGCTCTGTCAGAGAACACGAAGGCCTGTGAGCAAAGGAAGCGTCAGATGGGGGCAGCAGGGGGACAGGATGTCAGGCTCAGGTCAAGCCAGCCTGGGTGCTAGAGGAAACCTCTGGCAACGTGAAGAACTGAATATTCCCAGCGTGGGAACTCTGTGGTCCAGTCCCATATTGCCCAGGCTGGGCCAATAGAGCAGAAACAGGGAACGAGGAAGACTACGTCCTACCCTCTGCCATCAGGCGCCACTACCTCACCAGGTCGTCTCACATACAATTCCCTTCTTTTGCTCACTCACTGCTAAACTCGAAGGACAGGGCATCATTTTCTTTTCCTCAAAGGGATATCAGGTCCTTCGTTTAGCCTCTCTAGAATGCTCTTCCTTCCCTACCTCTTCTAGGTAATTCAAAACTGAACTCCTAAAAGCCTTTCCAGATTAGTTTGTTAGTCCATTATTTCATTTATTCAGTAAATTCACTGTACATTTACTATGTACTAGGCACTGTGGGCAAAAATGATAAAGAGAGCAAAGCCACAAATAGAGAACAAACCAGAACCTACTGCAGAGCTCAGGGAACTCTACTCAGTGCTCAGTGGTGACATAAATTGGAAGGAAATCTTAAAAAGAGGGGATATCACACACGCACACACACGCACACACACATACACACACGTGTAACTGATTCACTTTGCTATACAGCGAGAAACTAACACAACATTGTAAAGTAATTATACTCCATAAAAATTAATTTTTAAAAAGAAAAAAAAAGCCCTGCCTTCGTTGGGTTTACATTCTAGTGGAATAGATAGCTATGAAATATAAATTAATACAAATAAACTAGAGATTTATACACATTATGAAGAAAACACAAGCTGAGAGATTATAGCTGAGAAGTCCAATAGAATCTCCTGCCATAACAGAAATGTTCTGGACCTGTGCCTCCCATTATGGCAGCCAAGAGCCACAAGTAGCTATTGAACACTCTAAAAAACGTAGTTGGTGTGACAAAATCAGTTTAGTTTAGTTAATTTAAATAGCAATATTTGGCTAGTGGCCACCATATTGGATGATGCAGCTCTATAATATCATAGATTTCTGTTTGGTAGGAATTATACCGATTTATATGCCATATCTGCCTCCGTGATTCCTTGTTTAAAGCAGGAAGCATTTGCATTTTGTTTGTTGATTAACTAATGCACAACATTTCAGCTTGTACCTAAGAAGTGCTCAATTAAAACATTTTAATGAACAATGAAAAGTGAAAACATAGGAGACATAAGCGATTTGTCAGTTGCTCAATATATGGAAAGGAGATTATTTCCGCCTTTCTCAAGACAGTGAACTAAATTGGCTACCAAATCCTCTACTCTTTCACAAAGGCAAAATATGACTGGCCCATAACGGATATTGTTGGTCACTTAGAAGGGAATTACAAAGAAGCCAAGACATGATCATTGTGGATGGATTTTGAACTAAGCCTGGGATTTGGGATGGTTCTGAAAAACCTATTTTCCTATACAAATCCTTAAAATGTAGGAGTGTTGAGTCCAAGTGGTACCTGCTCTGAGCTTCTAGAATTTCTTTATTCCCTGAGTCTCTTTTGTTTCAAAAACCCAAAGTGTGCCTACCTGATTAGGCCGTTCTAAGAAAACGAAGATCATGGCATCTGGTCCCATCACTTCATGGGAAATAGATGGGGAAACGGTGTCAGACTTAAAATCTAATGGTGCAGATGGTGTCTGCAGCCATGAAATTAAAAGACGCTTACTCCTTGGAAGGAAAGTTATGACCAACCTAGATAGCGTATTGAAAAGCAGAGACATTACTTTGCCAACAAAGGTCCGTCTAGTCAAGGCTATGGTTTTTCTAGTGGTCATGCATGGATGTGAGAATTGGACTGTGAAGAAAGCTGAGTGCTGAAGAATTGATGCTTTTGAACTGTGGTGTTGGAAAAGACTCTTGAGAGTCCCTTGGACTGCAAGGAGAGCCAATCAGTCCATTCTAAAGGAGATCAGTCCTGGGTGTTCTTTAGAAGGAATGATGCTAAAGCTGAAGCTCCAGTACTCTGGACACCTCATGTGAAGAGTTGACTCTTTGGAAAAGACTCTGATGCTGGGAGGGATTGCGGGCAGGAGGAAAAGGGGACGACAGAGGATGAGATGGCTGGATGGCATCACCAACTCAATGGACATGAATCTGAGTGAACTCCGGGAGTTGGTGGTGGACAGGGAGGCCTGGCGTGCTGTGATTCATGGGGTCTCAAAGAGACACGACTGAGCGACTGAACTGAACTGAACTGAAGAACTATGAGATGTTTTCATTTTGTTGCCCATGTAGTAAATGAGCACTTAACAGCTTCTGGCTCCTGTCACTCGGGATTCACTCATCCCAATATTTTCCTCGGCATCCATATTTTCCAAGATTCTTAAGGAATAGCTGGAGTTACTGCCACAGAGAATCCTTCCTGAGCTGGAAGCATCTTGCCACACGGTCATATTCACACAGTGATACACTGCTGCCTTACTTCTATACAGAATTACAATGTATGGAGCAAGCTGGAAATATTCTTGCTGATGCATCAATTTTTTGCTCAACTCTTCCATTTCTATTTTTGAAAGTGTTTTCAATCATTAAAGGAAAACACTAAATGGTGAAACTTTAAAAATTTTAACCAGAGTGATTTTTTGAGAAGCTTAGGCTGCATCCAATAAATCTTCCACTATTATTTAAAATAAGAGATATTACAAAGAAATTGAAAACACTTTGCAATTGCTAACTCCCTTCAATAAGCGATGAAAGTTTTTCCAGATAGGTTGGTCTTTAACTTTAGCCTCTTCACGTTTCCAATCCAGATCAATTCTGCAGTTAAATTTTCCACAGTATAAATTAACATACATGGATATTTCAAAGAAGTATGTGTGCACTCAGTTGCTCAGTCAGGTCCGATTCTTTGCAACCCCATGGACTGTAGCCCAGCTTCTCTGTCCAGGAGATTCCCCAGGCAAGAATACTGGAGTGGGTTGCCATTTCCTTCTCCAGGGGATCTTCCCAACCCAGGGATTGACCAGGGATTGAACCTGCATCTCCTGCATTGGCAGGCAGATTCTTTAACCACTGAGATACCTTAGAAGCCCATTTCAATGAAGAGGGAGATATTACTCACTACAGTGATGCCAACACAAAGTTGATTTTGTTTTTATCAAGAGCTGTTTTATTATTGTCTTGAATGTCCAGATTTGACATTTTAGCATCACATTCTCTTAGTCTCTTCCTTTCTTGATTGCTGGATCCAAGACTGAGGGTGGGTGATTGTTTATCTGCTTGTGTATGGAAGGTAATTGCTTTTGGCACTTCATTTGTAGTATTGTCAGATCTGATCACATCACAGCTGTGCCTTCCTTTCTGGTCTGCACGCTGGGAAAATGTGTGGCTGTTCCCAGCTTTATCAGCTCACTCCTTTTAGCCTGCTCAGAAATCCAACAAACACATTTGGTGATACAAATTCTGTCCCCATTTTTACCCAGAACTGTATGTCTGGACCTTATAGCCCCATAACCTCTCCTAACTGGAGTGTGTATCAAGAACTGATAAGTAGGCTTGATAATGGTTTTTTAACAATCTGAAAACACACCCATAGTCCAACAGCTCAGCAGTAAAGAATCCGCCTGCTAACACAGGAGATGCAGGTTTGAGAAGATCCCCTGGAGAAGGAAATGGCAACCCATTCCAGCAATCTTGTTTGGAGAATTCCATAGACAGAGGAGCCTCGTGGGCTGTTCCACAGGGTCGCAAAGAGTCAGACACGATTTAGTCACTAAGCAATAACAACAAAAATTGCAACAGCCTTCTGAAAAGAGGTTTCATGGTTTCTTTTGACATGAGACTGTTGGATAGCCTTTGGTGTATGAAAGGTTTTGGCTGCACAAGCCTAATTCCTCCTGTAATAGTTCAGAAACCAAAGGGATGTCCTACAGGCAACAGGGAAAATGCCTACAATATGCAATATTGTGGAAGGATTAAGACATAGACTTTGAAGCAAAAACTATATGGGATTGAATTCTGGCTGCACTAATTAGCATATGCAAAGTTATTGGCAAGTTGTTAAACAATGCCTGACTCAGTTTTTCCATCTGTTAAATGGAAGAATAGTATTTAACCCATAGTTGTTAAGAACATTCTAGGTGTTATTACATTGAAAGGGCTTGGACAAGTGCCTTCACACAGTAATTGTTCAATAAATATCTGCTGGAGACTTTTGGTTCCCATTTTCTATTTCCCCCACTCCAGCCCTTAACAACAATTTGTTGTTGGTGTTTGAGTCTGTTATCAAGAGTTTTCATTTCTCATGAATTTGTGAGTTTCCTAGGTGATATCTCTCTGGCCTTGCCATAGCTCATTTATACAGCAGGAGGCTCAACCCTGGGGGTCTGTAGGACTAGCTGTGACAGCTAAGTGTTTTCCCATGTGCGCTTTTCTCCTGGACTCCTTCCCAGGACCCTTGTCTCAGATTCCAAGTGAAAAAAGAAACTGCAACAACTTCTTAAGCCCAAGGCTCAGAGGTTACATAATATCTCTCGAAACATGTTCTCTTGATCCAAGTAAGATACCAAGGTGAGCCCAAATTCATGAGATAGAAAACATCTCATTTTTGTAGGAGTGGCAAGATCACATGGCAAGGGTGTATGCACACAGAGAAGAGCAGGATCATTGCAACCACGTTTGTAAACAATCTGCAAAACCTCAGATAGTACCAAGCCTCCCTTTTCTATCTATGCTCATTACTATACAGGTAGTTGAAAGCTAAAAACCGACCCATAAAAATCCAAGCATCACCCTCTACAGCGCACACATTGCTGCCTCCTGGTTGCTCATTATAGCCTGGCTCTTGCAGTTCTTCAGGCATCACCAGTAACCTATGCAGCCCCAGCCACTTCTCAGGGTGACTGGTGACCAGAGTCACACAGAGGTGATGCCTCACCTAGGGTCAGACCTCATAATTAACAGGGCTTGAGCCCAAGTCTCCTCACTGCCTATATCAGCATCTTTTCAGCATGACGTAATTATCTCCTTAGCATAGGTATATTTTCCCTCTGAGTGATATTTTCCCAAATTAAGAATTAATATTAGAGAGTAATAAATAGAATTTGCACCCGACAGTGTGGCCAATCCCAGTGCTTTACACGCAGGGGATAGACAGGGTGGCAAGTCAGTGCATGTTGGTTCAATTAAATGCACACCTAGGCTTCAAGAATCAAGGACCTGCTTGTGCTATCCTGCTGTTTGTGTGTCCCTGCTGCGGTGCCACCATTTAGATTTGCACTGCTTGGACATTAAAGTGATTGTGAATTGTATGTGGTTTCAGAATGAGGCTGTGACTTAGCCATCATCTCAGTTTTAGTCCAGAGCAAGAGAACCATTTGAGATAATAATATTAGCATATACATAGAACTTTTGATCTTTAAACCTCTTTAAAGTCATTAGCAAATTAATTTTCCCAGAACTCTCAGGAAGCAGGTAATTATTTTTACGGTTGGAGAGAGTGAATCTGACTATATAGTTGACCTACAAATGCTACCCAATGGAGCAATGCCAGCTCGAGCCAGAGTCCTCCTCCTTGTCAGTTTTGGTTCATCAGCACATCTGTCACAGGGCTCTCAAGTGTCCCCAGATAATAATGATGAGATTTCATATCACTGGCACTTATGGGAAATATTTATTATAGACTCAGCACTCTTTAGTGTTCTAATTGGGTGAAGGGGGAATTCGATCAAGAAGATATGGCATCTGATTTTAAATACCATAACCACCAAAAGCAACCATGCTGCTGCTGCTGCTAAGTTGCTTCAGTTGTGTCCAACTCTGTGCAGCCCCATAGATGGCAGCCCACCAGGCTCCTCTGTCCCTGGGACAATAGATATATGGAAAAATGACTGAGTCTAGGACTGGCACAGGAAAAGTATAGTTTGACCCTGGAACATCTTGCTGTGCTGGAAATCAATGAGTACTTCAAAAACTAATGCAAGGACTTCCCTGGTCTTGTGGTTATGAATCTGCCCGCCAATGCAGGGGACATGGGTTCAATCCCTGGGCTGGGAAGATCCCACAAGCTACGGAGCAACTAAGCACATGCACCACCATTCCTGAAGCCCACACACCTAAAACCCATGCTCCACAACAAGAGAAACCACCACAACAAGAAGCCCGTGCAACAACGAAGAGTGGTCTCCAGTCCCTGCAACCAGAGAAAACCACACACAGCAAGGAGGACCCAGCACAGTCAAAAATAAAAGAAATAATAATAAATTTTAAAAACCGGATACAGACAAGTACAAAGGAAAATGTGCTGACTTAAGGAGACTAACCTCGTCAAATTTAGGACAATAGGAACGTAAGATAGAATCATGAGAATGAATTATAATATACTGAATGCAGAAGAAGAAAGGTGTCCATTGTGATAGGCAAAGAAAATAGAATTGAGACTGAACTTTTCTTTATGGAAGGGTGCCAGCTGACAAACTTGAAGAAGAAATTTTAAATATTATATAGCAAGCATTTTGTTGAGAACAGGGTATTCCCACAGTATCAAAACATCACCCCTAGATTAGTTGTTAATTATGCAAGAGAAAGGTATCTTGCAGTGGATACATCTAGTAGGTAGTGCCTGACCAAATGATCAAATAAAAAAACAGGGAAAGTTGCTTCATTTGCTATTATTTTCTCCCATTCCGAAGGCTGTCTTTTCACCTTGTTTCTTGAGGTATGCCTGTATTGCTATGAACTTTCCTCTTAGCACTGCTTTTATAGTGTCCCACAGGTTTTGGGTTGTTGTGTTTTCATTTTCATTAGTTTCTATGCATATTTTGATTTCTTTTTTGATTTCTTCTGTGATTTGTTGGTTATTCAGAAGTGTGTTGTTCAACCTCCATATGCTGGAATTTTTAATAGTTTTTCTCCTGTAATTGAGATCTAACCTTAATGCATTATGGTCAGAAAAGATGCTTGGAATGATTTCGATTTTTTTGAATTTATCAAGTTTAGATTTATGGCCCAGGATGTGATCTATCCTGGAGAAGGTTCCATGAGCACTTGAAAAAAAGGTGAAATTCATTGTTTTGGGGTGAAATGTCCTGTAGATATCAATTAGATCTAACTGATCTAATGTATCATTTAAAGTTTGCGTTTCTTTGTTAATTTTCTGTTTAGTTGATCTGTCCATAGGTGTGAGTGGGGTATTAAAGTCTCCCACTATTATTGTGTTATTGTTGATTTCCCCTTTCATACTTGTTAGCATTTGTCTTACATATTGCGGTGCTCCTATATTAGGTGCATATATATTTATAATTGTTATATCTTCTTCTTGGATTGTTCCTTTGATTATTATGTAGTGGCCTTCTTTGTCTCTTTTCACAGCCTTTGTTTTAAAGTCTATTTTATCGGATATGAGTATTGCCACTCCTGCTTTCTTTTGGTCTCTATTTGCGTGGTATATCTTTTTCCAGCCCTTCACTTTCAGTCTGTATGTGTCCCTTGTTTTGAGGTGGGTCTCTTGTAAGCAGCAAATAGAGGGGTCTTGTTTTTGTATCCATTCGGTCAGTCTTTGTCTTTTGGTTGGGACGTTCAACCCATTTACGTTTAAGGTGATTATTGATAAGTATGATCCCGTTACCATTTACTTTGTTGTTTTGGGTTTGGGTTTATACATCCTTTTTGTGTTTCCTTTCTAGAGAATATCCTTTAGAATTTGTTGGAGAGCTGGTTTGGTGGTGCTGAATTCTCTCAGCTTTTGCTTGTCTGTAAAGCTTTTGATTTCTCCTTCGTATTTGAATGAGATCCTTGCTGGGTACAGTAATCTGGGCTGTAGGTTATTGTCTTTCATCACTTTAAGTATGTCTTGCCATTCTCTCCTGGCCTGAAGAGTTTCTATTGAAAGATCAGCTGTTATCCTTATGGGAATCCCCTTGTGTGTTATTTGTTGTTTTTCCCTTGCTGCTTTTAATATTTGTTCTTTGTGTTTGATCTTTGTTAATTTGATTAATATGTGTCTTGGGGTGTTTCGCCTTGGGTTAATCCTATTTGGAACTCTCTGTGTTTCTTGGACTTGAGTGATTATTTCCTTCCCCATTTTAGGGAAGTTTTCAACTATTATCTCCTCAAGGATTTTCTCATGATCTTTCTTTCTGTCTTCTTCTTCTGGGACTCCTATAATTCGAATGTTGGAGCGTTTCATATTGTCCTGGAGGTCTCTGAGATTGACAAACAACTAATCTCAAAAATATACAACCAACTTATGCAGCTCAACTCCAGAAAAATAAACGACCCAATCAAAAAATGGGCCAAAGAACTAAATAGACATTTCTCCAAAGAAGACATACGGATGGCTAACAAACACATGAAAAGATGCTCAACATCACTCATTATTAGAGAAATGCAAATCAAAACCACAATGAGGTACCACTTCACACCAGTCAGAATGGCTGCGATCCAAAAATCTGCAAGCAATAAATGCTGGAGAGGGTGTGGAGAAAAGGGAACCCTCCTACACTGTTGGTGGGAATGCAAACTAGTACAGCCACTATGGAGAACAGTGTGGAGATTCCTTAAAAAATTGCAAATAGGACTCCCTTATGACCCAGCAATCCCACTTCTGGGCATACACACCGAGGAAACCAGAATTGAAAGAGACACATGTACCCCAATGTTCATCGCAGCACTGTTTATAATAGCCAGGACATGGAAACAACCTAGATGTCCATCAGCAGATGAATGGATAAGAAAGCTGTGGTACATATACACAATGGAGTATTACTTAGCCGTTAAAAAGAATTCATTTGAATCAGTTCTGATGAGATGGATGAAACTGGAGCCAATTATACAGAGTGAAGTAAGCCAGAAAGAAAAACACCAATACAGTATACTAACACATATATATGGAATTTAGGAAGATGGCAATGACGACCCTGTATGCAAGTCAGGAAAAAAGACACAGATGGGTATAACGGACTTTTGGTCTCAGAGGGAGAGGGAGAGGGTGGGATGATTTGGGAGAATGGGAATTCTAACATGTATACTATCATGTAAGAAGTGAATCGCCAGTCCATGTCTGACGTAGGGTGCAGCATGCTTGGGGCTGGTACATGGGGATGACCCAGAGAGATGTTGTGGGGAGGGAGGTGGGAGGGGGGGTCATGTTTGGGAACGCATGTAAGAATTAAAGATTTTAAAATTAAAAAAAAAAAAAACAGGGAAAACCAAAATCATGTGCCCCTGAGTGGTTGCAATGAGAAAAATCCAACATCATTTATGGTGAACATTTTAAAATTGTGAAATGTACCCAATTTGTGGTTCAATGATTTTTAGTAAACTTATGGAGCTATGAACCCATTGATAGGGTCCAATTTTACAGCTTTCTATATTCCAATAGTCTCCCTAGACTGTGCAGTCAATCTATGATCTCACTTGAAGCCACAGACAAAGACTGATCTGCTTTTGTCTCTACAAATTTGCATTTTCTGGATATTTTATATAAATGCAACATACTACACGTGATCTTTTTTGTGTGCCAGACTTTGTACAATTGCAAACTATAGTTTTCAGGTTCACACATGTTATAGCATGCACTAATATTTCACTCATTTTTATTTATAAATGGTATTCTATTGCATAGATGTTGTTGATATTCACTCCATAAGTCATGTCCAACTCTTTGCAACTCCAAGGACTGTAGCACACCGCACTCTTCTGTCTTCCACTTTCTCCCAGAGTTTGCTCAAAAACTGTCCATTGTCAGTGATGCCATCCAGCCATCTCATCCTCTGTCGTTTCCTTCTCCTGCCTTCAGGCTTTCCCAGCATCAGGGTCTTTTCCAATGAGTCAGTTCTTCACATGAGGTGGCCAAAGTATTGGAGCTTCAGCTTCAGTATCAGTCTTTCCAATGAATAGTCAGGGTTAATTTCCTTTAGGATTGTCTGGTTTGATCTCTTTGCAGTCCAAGGAACCCTCAAGAGTCTTCTCCAGTACCACAATTTGAAGCATCAATTCTTCAGTACTCAGCCTTCTTTATGGTCCAATTCTCTCATCAGTACATGACTACTGGTAAAAACCAAGCATTGACTATACAGACATTTCCAGGCAAAGTGATGTCTCTGCTTTTTAATATGCTCTCTAAGTTTGTCATAGCTTTCCTTCCTAGGAGCAATCATCTTTTAATTTCATGGCTGCCGTCCCCATCTGCACTAATTTTGCAAGATGTACTCTGCATATAAGTTAAATAAGCAGGATGACAATATACAGACTTGACATATTTCTTTCCCAGGTTTGAACCACTCTGTTGTCCCATGTCCAGTTCTAACAGTTGCTTCTGGACCTGAATACATATTTCTCAGGAGACAGTAAGTTGTCCTGGTACTTTCATCATTTAAGAATTCTCCACAATTTGTTGTGATACACACAGTCAAAGGCTTCTGCATAGTCAATGAAGTAGAAGTAGATGTTTTTATGGAATTCCCTTGCTTTTTCTGTGATCCATCAGATGTTGGCAATTTGATCTCTGGTTCCTCTGACTTTTCTAAGTATAATTTGTACATCTTGAAGTTCTCAGTTCACATACTGTTGAAGCCTAGCTTGAAGGATTTTGAGCATTAGCTTGCTAGCATGTGAAATGAGCACAATTGTACTATAGTTTGAACATTCTTTGGCATTGCCATTCTCTGGGATTGGAATGAAAACTGACTTTTTCCAGTCCTGTGACCACTGCTGAATTTTCCAAATTTTCTGGCTTATGAGTGTATCGCTTTAACAGCATCATCGTTTAGGATTTGAAATAGCTCAGCTGGAATTCCATCACCTCCTCTAGCTTTATTCATAGTGATGTTTCCTACAGTCCATGTGACTTCACACTCCAGGATGTCTGGTTCTAGGTGAGTGAGCACACTATCATGGTAACCAAGGTCATTAAGACATTTTTTGTACAGTTTTCTGTGTGTTCTTGCCACCTCTTTTCATTATCTTCTGTTCTGTGAGGTCCATATAATTTCTTTCCTTTATTGTGCCTGTCTTTGTATGAAACGTTTCCTTGATGTCTCTGATTTTCTTGGAGACCTCTAATCTTTCCCATTCTATTGCTGTCTTCTATTTCTTTACTTTGTTCTCTTGGGAAGGCGTTTTTGTCTCTCCTTGTAATTCTTTGGAACTCCACACTCGGATGGGTGTTTCTTTTCTCCTTCGCCTTTTACTCCTCTTCTTGTCTCAGCTATTTGTAAGGCCTCCTCAGACAACCATTTTGCTTTGTTGAGTTTCTTGATGTTCAGAGTATATGATAAATGTTCAAAGTTGGGTGGGAATCAAAATTCATGGGGCAGAAATAGGAATTAAGTCAAAGAATTTTATGTCCTTTTAAATGTGGGAGTTGAGAAGGAAGGAGTAACATGAAAACTCAGTTGCTTTAGTGTATTTTGTGGAAACACTGATAGATAATGAGATCATCAGTATATTAAAGGTGATGGTACTGGTAAGATTTAAATGCTGTATAGGAGAAACAGCATAAAGTTCAGTCATCTGAAAAAGGGACTGAGAAATGGGGAGAGAGAGTCCATACTCCTCTTTCTCTCTTTGCTTAATTTTATCAAAAGAGTACTGATCCCATGAGTTTCCCAGGTGGCTCAGTGGTAAAGAATCCGTCTGCCAATGCAGGAGATGCAGGAGACACAGGTTCGATCCCTGCATCAGGAAGATCCCCTTCAGGAGGAAATGGCAACTCACTCCCGTCTTCTTGCTGGGAGGGCCCCATGGACTCTATGTCCCTCATGGATGCAATCAATTAACTCAGCTTCCTGTATGACTTGTCACGTCTCATTATGCCTCTTTCCTATATGTGGGAATCTCACTCAGTCACGGACTCATATTACTGTTGTCATTTGCATGAACCTTTCCCATGACAAGTTAGAAAAACCTTCTCCAGGCCAAGGAAACAAAGACCACAAAATCTATGTTCTGCCAGAAGTTATTCTCTCTAAGTCCCCCAGACACAAGTTCATGGATTGACTATAATGGGAAGCAGAAACCTATTAGATAGCTATAACATTATTTTCAAAGTAGTTCTTTAAAAAATGACTAGCATATATTTTATATATATTGAATTTTATATACGCTTTATGTTTCATGCAAAGATTCTAGTATATGTCCAACCAAAAATAATAACTTGCACAATAAAATAAACTGGCACAGATAACTTATTCCTGCCATCTATAACTTTTCTTTATTTAACAAATAAAATTTAGGTACTGTTTAGGTCTGTGCTGTCTACATACATGAATATATCACAGTCCTTATCTTTGGGGAGCTTGGGAAAAATATATTTTCTGAAGTAAAGAAGACAGGAGAGATTATTAACAATATGTGTAATTTTATTTCTTTTTTGTGTATCCATAATTGATTCTTAATATATATAATAGAACTGACAATAATTCAGTAATGTGGTCATAACTGTTCCTGGTTAGAATATGGACACAGTACATCCACCTTTCAGGGGATTATATTACAAGCTGGTTTCCACTCTATTTCCGGTTTATTAAACATGTGAGAGTCATGTAAAACACAAGAGGCCAACCACAGGCAATAGCACATCTCATGTTTCATACAACCCAGTCCTCCGCCTGGCATGTTGCTTTCTGCTTCTTCAGATCCCGAAGTATATGAGCTCTGTGTGCACTCAGTCGCTCAGTCAGCTTTGACTCTTCAGAAGCCCATGGGCTGTAGTCCACCAGGCTCCTCTGTTCATGGGATTTTCCAGGCTAGAAGACTGGAGTGGGTTGCCCTTTCCCCTACCAGGGAATATTTCTGACCCAGGGATTAAACCCATGTCTCCTGCATCTCCTACGTTGGCAGGGAGATTCCTTACCACTAAGCCACCTGGGAATCCCCATAGGAACCCTACCTCTGCGTTTTAGGTTAGATACTGACACCCTGTCTTGTTCCTCTCTTTGACTAAGTGATCCATTCAGCATCCCCTTCTTTTTCTTTTTTTTTAACTGGTGGAAAATTGCTTTAAAATATTGTATTGGTTTCTGTTGTATAACAACATGAATCAGTCATTATTATATATACTCTCATAATTATATATATCATATTATATATGATTATATATACGATAATCATATATATTATACATATAAACATATATAATATGATATATAGTTATATATTATATATAATCATATATAATATGATATATAATTATATATTATATATAATCATATATAATATGATATATATAATTATGAATGTATATATATATACATACCCCTTCCCTCCTGAGTCTCCCCTCATCCCCACCCCACCACTCTAGATCATCACACAGTCCCATCACTGTGTGTTATTTAGCAACTTCCCACTAACCATTTACTTTAGCTTTCTACCTGATGCTCTACCTTACAAAGACCCTTGAAGAATTACCTATAGGTTTTAGGTAAAACTTGACCTTAGTCCTGACTCTGTGGAACGTCTGACCAACTGACTGATCATCACCCTTCACTGACTGCCAGTCAAGGCAGGGACATTCAGAAAATGGTAGAGACTCAAGATTATTGAAACATTGTAGTTTGTGGCAAACATGTAGAATCAATATTTAAATGCACTAATGCACCAGTGCATGGCTCCTTATATAATGATCCTTTAAGACTATTTATGTTCTATTCATGAAAAGGGATTCCTTTTCATCCATGGTTGATGAAACAACCATCAAACATCATTTATAATTCAAGTTATTGAGGTTTTCCATTGTAACTAGCCAGATTCACTTAGACTTGTAAATTTAATAGAATCCATCTGCCATGCCTAGTCCATCCTGCCATATTTGTCTTCCAGAAGAAATAATAACCAATTTGCCTGCATTAGCTGCAAGAATTTAAAGCCAATTTGTCACAGTACCCAAAAGTTAGTAAGTACTATAAAGTCAGTTAAACTGGAAAGATTAAATAAAGTTGGATGCTTGGGGCTGGTGCACTGGGATGACCCAGAGAGATGGTATGGGGAGGGAGGAGGGAGGGGGTTTCAGGATGGGGAAGACATGTATACCTGTGGCAGATTCATGTTGATGTATGGCAAAGCCAATACAATATTGTAAAGTAATTAACCTCCAATTAAAATAAATAAATTTATATTAAAAAATAAATAAAGTTGATTCTTGTTTATGAGGCACTCTAAAACTCTTTCATGAATACACTTTGTTTTTTTTTTCCTTGAAGCATAGACATTTTAATAGAGAAGTAGATGATCTGTTCTTAATTCTCCAAATTGTCTTTCCCATTACACTTGGTGAATTGTACCCTCAAGGCACAAAAATTCATTTTAATCTTAGTATAGTCTGTGTGAGAGAGACAGTGCCCAGTGTAAGTATATGGGGGTAGGAATGAGGGCTAGACATGGAGCTCATTCTCCCAAATTAGGGCCAAAGCAAGAAGTGTTAGTTATTGGTTTGATATTGAGTGCCTTGGAGAGATCTGAGAAAAGAAACTTAAGTGGCTCTTTAATTATGGAAAACATTTTCCTTTTATGATTGCTTAAGAGAAAAAGGGTACTTCAGTTCAGTCGTTCAGTTGTGTCCGACTCTTTGCGACCCCATGGACTGCAGCATGCCAGGTTTCCCTGTCCATCACCAACTCCCGGAGTCTACTCAAACTCATGTCCATTGAGTCAGTGATGCCATCCAACCATTTCATCCACTGTCATCCCCTTCTCCTCCTACCTTTAATCTTTCCCAGCATCACAGTCTTTTCCAATGAGTCAGTTATTCACATCAGGTAGACAAAGTATTGGAGTTTCAGCTTCAACAACGGTCCTTCCAATGAATATTCAGGACTGATTTCCTGTAGGATGGACTAGTTGGATCTCCATGCAGTCCAAGAGACTCTCAAGAGTCTTCTCCAACACCACAGTTCCAAAGCATCAATTCTTCAGTGCTCAGCTTTCTTCACAGTCCAACTCTCACATCCATACATGACTACTGGAAAAACCATAGCTTTGACTAGATGGACCTTTATTGGCAAAGGTCTCTGCTTTGGTCTCTGCTTTTTAATATGCTGTCTAGGTTAGTCATAACTTCTTCCAAGGATCAAGTGTTTTTAAATTTCAATGTGTACTTAAAAACTAATAAATTGGTTGGCCAAAAACAGGTGAGATAGGAAAAAATATCTAATTCTTATGGAATCTATATGAAAAGTTGGAAAATATTTCAGGTACTTGTATATGTACATATACTCATGTAATCATATAGTAACCTGTGATGTAAGTAGAAATATTATTCCCATTTTACAGGTCTGGGATATATTTATGAAAATATGAAACTAATCTTGATAACAACACTTATTGAGCATTTAGTAACTAGCAGACACCATAATAATTACTACATATGAATTAGCTCTAGGTCTCAGAGAATATTTATTAGGTAGGTACTATGCCTACTTATTTTATCAACCAGAAAATCTAGACTCAGTGATTTTAAGTAAATTGTCCGATGGTCAGCAAGCAGTAGCTCTTATAACACTGTAGATGTCTTACACTTTATCATTTTTCTATACTGTTGAAAGAGAAAGAAACTTTAGAGAATTCAAATGTAGGTCAAACTTAAAAGTGACAAAAATAACCTATATATAGTCCATGACTTATAGAACCACAGAAAGTGGTCTCTTAAAAAATGCATGTGTGTATGTGTGTGTGTATATGTGTGTGTGTGTGTATATATATATATATTTACTGTCATTAAAACACTTTTTTCATATTGAACTGCTATTAGCAATTTATTTCTATGAGTTTTGTCCTCTTTTTTATTGGAAATACATTTAGTTTAAACTTTCAGTGGTTAAAACTGGGAGTAAGATGTTTGCCAATTGAGAGTGAGACCCTGGAATAATTAAACATAGGGCCAGGGGCTCTGGGAAATAGGTATGGCAAGGCCCAGGAGATAAACACAAATAAGACAGCAAGGACAATCTCTGGGTCCTCAGTAGTTTTGAGAAAATGAAGTTTCTAGTACAAAGCACAAGCCTCCTCTCCTATCTTTAGCCTGGCTGCTAAGCAGTTGGGTCCCATTTAATTACTTAGCTTATCTTCTTCTCTCCAGGCCATGTGGATTCAATTTTCCTCATATGAGTTTGCTGAGAGCAAAAGCAGAGATCCCAAAGGACTGTTTCTTAAACAAAAGGAGATTTATTACTTTTCACTGAAAGGGTATTTGTTATCGTTGGAATTGTGTGTGTGTCGGCTGAAAGGACGAGGGTCCTGGCTGTGGACTAGAAGACTATAGAACAGCTCCAAGCAGCTCTTTCACCTCTCACAGTTTTTCCGTTGTCATAGATGTAGCATTTGACCTTCAGAGTTCAAGCTGGAAAGGGAAGCAAGACGTCAGGGCTCTGATGGCATAGTGACACGTATACCTATAGGCTCTGACCTTGGCAGCCCCAATCAGTCCCCTCTCTGTCCTACAGCTCTGAAAGGTCAACTGTTTTCATTGATAAGTGCCACGATGTGGACTTTTGTTCTTCTAGTTCCTGGGAATGGAGTGGAGGGCGTGAAAGCCAACTCTTGGCTGGATTTCAGGTAGCAGGGAAAGTCTGGGATTAGATGTTCCTTCTATGAACTAAACTGTGTCCTCCCAAAATTCATACACTGAATCCTTCACCCTCAGTGTGCCAGTTGTGGAGACAGGGCTTTCAGAAGCTCATAAAAGTTAAACGAGGTCATGAAGATGAGGTTCTAATATGGTTGTATTTTTTGGTTTTATTTAAAAAAAAAAAAAGAAAGAGAACAGAGAGATCTCTGAGTGTGCACAAACAAAGAAAAGGCCATGTAAGAAGACAGAAGTTAACTGTGTACAAGCCAGATCAGGGACCTCACCAGCTCAAAGCACACCAGCAACTTGATAAAATGTGAAATCACGAAATGAAGATGTCCACTCAGGGAATTATAGATAGAGAAGAAATAAAGCCCAAAGATTGCAACCCTGGATATTTTACAGATCCAAGACAAGTAACACAAGCTGAGGAAGGAAAAAATGAGTGAGGAGGAGCAGACGGTGAGGTGGAAGGATCAGCAGTAGAGACGGGGAGACCGAAGAAAGAGCTGCAAGAAACTGAGAATGGTAGGCTCTGTCAAATGTGCTGATGCACCAGGTGGGATAAGGATTAGGAATCTGCCAGCTTGTGCAACTGACAAGAGCATTTTCAGGGGAGGTTCGGAAGCAAAGAGCTGATTGGAGAGTGTTTAAGAGATAGTGGGAGGATGAAAGTATAAATAGCAAGTAAAAATAAATGTTAGGCATTATTATACAGGGGAAGAAAGGAATGGCACAGTCACTGAAGGGAGAAATGGGGTCAAGAGTTTTTGCTTTGACTTTTTTTTTTAATAGGGAAAGTCAATTTCTTTGTTAGTGGTAGAGAAAGAAATGTGAACGAAATATCCTTGTTTCTATGATATGTTGGCCTTTGCTAAGAGCACAGAACCCATGGTGATTGGAAGACAAGCAGAGTCTGAGGGCTGAGGGCACAGATGTGTGTGTATGGTGGAGACACGTGCAGACAGGTCACCTTTTTATTATTTTTTTTCTCAGAGAAATAGGAGTCAAGGTCAATACTTGAGAGTAAAGAGTGGGCAGAGGTGTTGTGGTTTGAGGAGAGAGGATAAGGCGTGACGTATTTGAGGAGAGAAGATAAGGTCTGACATACGCAGATATGCACAGGGGAATGAATGATTTTCAGGCACTATTAATTGATCGGCTTGATGATGTTAGTCAGGAATTTGGTGTCACCAGTGCTTTACTAGTGCTTACTTAGTCAGTTTTGCCTGTAGGATGATAGCTATATAAGATGACTCAATAGTTAAACAGTCTTACAAAATACCATGTAAGAGAGTATAATAACATTCTTGATAAGATGGTGTAACACGGTTGTCGCCACATGGGAGTGGACACTCTAGGAATTTGCAAGACTACATTGGGGTTCAAGTAAAGCATTGAATTGCTAGATATTTTCATTTTATCAAACTCTTTAAACATCTCTAATGTTATTTTACAATATCCATATTACACAGTCACACATGCTTATAATTTTAAAACAAATAGGGAACCAGCAGATTTGAACAACACTACTGACCAAATGGAGAAGGCAATGGCACCCCACTCCAATACTCTTGCCTGGAAAATCCCATGGATGGAGGAGCCTGGTGGGCTGCAGAACATGGGGTCGTGAAGAGTTGGACACGACTAAGGGACTTCACTTTCACTTTTCACTCTCATGCACTGGAGAAGGAAATGGCAACCCACTCCAGTGTTCTTGCCTGGAGAATCCCAGGGACAGAGGTAGGCTGCTGTCTCTGGGGTCGCACAGAGTCAGACATGACTGAAGTGACTTAGCAGCAGCAGTGGCATTGACCAAATAAACCTAACAGACATATATAGAGCATTTTATTCAAAATCACAGGACACACGTTCTTCTCAAGCACATAGAACATTGTCCAGGATAGATCACAAGCTAGGTCACAAAAGAGGTCTTTAAAAATTTAAGAAGATTGAAATCATCCCAAGTATCTTCTCCAACCTAAGAGAGTAAAACTAGAAATCTATTACCAAAAAAAAAGAGAAAATTCAAAAATATATGGAAATTTCAAAACACACTCTTGAATAATCATTGAATCAACGAAAAAATCAAAAGGGAAATTAGGAAATATCTTGAAACAAATGAAAATAAAACCACAACATGTCACCAAAAAATTATGTGATGCAGCAAAAATAGTACTAGTAGGGAAACTTAGGGTGATAAATGCCTGTATTAAAAAAAGAAGAAAGACTTCAAGTAAACAATATAACTTTATACCTCAAGGAACAAGAAAAGTTTGAATAAAATAGGTATAAAAGTAGCATAAGGAAGAGAATAATGAAAATAAGAACAAAATAAATGGTTCTATAGAAAATAGAAAAAATTTTCAAAACTAAGAGGAGAGCGACAAAGTTGGCTTAAGTCTCAACATTCAGAAAACAAAGATCATGGCATCCAGTCCCATCACTTCATGGGGAATAAATGGGGAAACAGTGGAAACAGTGTCAGACTTTATTTTTTGGGGCTCCAAAATCACTGCAGATGGTGACTGCAGCCATGAAATTTAAAGACACTTACTCCTTGGAAGAAAGATAGCATATTCAAAAGCAGAGACATTACTTTGCCCACTAAGGTCCGTCTAGTAAAGGCTATGGTTTTTCCAGTGGTTATCTATGGATGTGAGAGTTGGACTATGAAGAAGGCTGAGTGCCGAAGAATTGATGCTTTTGAACTGTGGTGTTGGAGAAGACTCTTGAAAGTCCCTTGGACTGCAAGGAGATCCAACCAGTCCATTCTAAAGGAGATCAACCCTGGCATTTCTTTGGAAGGAATGATGCTAAAGCTGAAACTCCAGTGCTTTGGCCACCTCATGCGAAGAGTTGACTCATTGGAAAAGACTCTGATGCTGGAAGGGATTGGGGGCAGGAGGAGAAGGGGACGACAGAGGATGAGATGACTGGATGGCATCACGGACTTGATGGACGTGAGTCTGAGTGAATTCCGGGAGATGGTGATGAACAGGGAGGCCTGGCGTGCTGTGATTCATGGGGTCGCAAAGAGTCGGACACGACTGAGCGACTGAAGAGTTGGTTATTTGAAAAGATAAACAAAATTGGCAAAACCTTGCTGGGACTTACTAAGAAAAAAGAGAAAACTCAAATAAATAAAACCAGAAATTTAAGAGGAAGCATTAAAACTTTTGCCAGAGAAATACAAAAGATCATACAGTTCTATTGTAAATAATTACACTGCAATAAACTGGTCAATCTATAAGATATAGATAAATTGCTAGAAGCATGCAGTCTACCAAGACTGAAGAAGAAATGGAAATCCTGAACATGCCAATAACGAGACTGAATCTGGAGTCAAAAACCTCCCAACATAGCACAACCTAACCAGATGCCTTCACAGCTGAACTCTACCAGACCTTTAAAGAATTAATACAAATGCTTCTTAAATTCTTCCAAGTTAGAAGAATGGAGAATACTTCTGAGCTCATTTTGTGAGTGCAACATCACCCTCGTATCAAAGTCAGACAAAGACACTACAAGAAAAGAAAACTGTGGACCAATATCCCTGGTAAACACAAACACAATCCTTGAGAAAGTATTAGCAAACCAAATTCAACAGCACATTAAAGGCTCATACATCATGATCAACTAGGATTTATCCCTGGGATGGAAGGATATTTGAGCATTGTTGTTACTCAGTTGCTAAGTCATGTACAATTCTTTGTGATCCCAAGGACTGCAGCACACCAGGCTTCCCTGTCCTTCACTAGTTGGAGCATAACACAAGTCAATCAATGTGGTATACCACATTACCAGAATGAAGAATAAAAATCATATGATTATCTCAATAGATACAAATAAATCATTGTAAAAAGTTAATGCCTTTTCATGATAAAAACTCTCAACAAACGAGGCATAGAAGGAACTTATCTCAAAACAATAAAGGCAATATATGAAACATCCACAGCTAATTTCATGCTGAATGGAGAAAAACTTTCAGCTTTTCCTCTAAGATCTGGAACAAGGCAAGGATGCCCACTTTTGCCACGTCTATTCAGCATTGTTCTGGAAGTCTTAGCCAGAACAATTAGGCATGTATAAGAAAAATAAAAGGAATCCAAATTGGAAAGGAAGAAGTAAAAGTGTTTGTAGATGACATGCTTTTAAATGTAAAAAAAAAAAAAAACTCTAAAAACACCACACATACAAATGCACACACATACATGCACAGAGTTAGAACTAAAAAACTCAGTAATATTACATAATACAAAATCAACACACAAGAATTAGTGGCATTGCTGTACACTAACAATAAAGTATCCCTAAAGGAAATCATGAAAATAATTCTGGTCACATTAATGTAAAGAGAATAAAGTACTTAGGAATATATTTAACAGAGGAGGTGAAAGACTTGTAAAAACTATACAACACTGATAAAAGAAAATTTTAAAGTTACAAATAAGTATGGCATACACAGACAATGGAATATTCTGCCCTGAAAAAGAAGGAAAGGAAATCATGCAGTTTTCAACAACATGAGTGAACCTGGGGGACATTTCACTAACTGGAATAAATCCATACCAAAGGACAAATATATACTATATGATACCACTTGTATGAATTACCTGAAATAGAGAAACTCACAGAAAGCAGAGAATAGAATGGTATGTGTCAGGAGTTGATGGGAAAAGGAAATGGGAAGTAGTCTGACCCAAACATATTAAGTTTCAGTTTTACAAGACAAGTATGTCCTAGAGATCTACTGTACGGAATAAAGTCTATGGTAAACAACACTGTGTTATATACTTAAAATGTTGCTAAAATGATAGATTTTGTGTCACGTTCTTATCACACATTAAATTAATAATAAAAATAATAAAGAGGTTGGGAAAAGCTTTTAGAAGGAATGGATGTGTTTATGACATAGATTTTAGTGATGGTTTCACAGGTACACATTTATCTCCAAACTCAACAAGTTGTTTATATTAAATACATCCCTAAGAATACTACACATGTTTTCAGTTGCTATTAGTGATCAATTATTTTAAAGATAGTTTAACATCCTGGATTTAACAGAGGAAATACAAAGTAAAAGAATAATGAAAAATAGGGCTCCTGATGCAAATATCACATCTAAGAATACAGCTGTTATTTCTCTGGTCTAACATAAAAAATTTGGAGAAGGAAATGGCAACCCACTCCAGTGTTCTTGCCTGGAGAATCCCAGGGATGGGGGAGCCTAATGGGCTGCCGTCTATGGGGTAGCACAGAGTCAGACACGACTGAAGCGACTTAGCAGCAGCAGCAGCAACATAAAAAATTAATATGTAATGAAATCTTTTTCCTTGCTAACAATTTCCTCCTCTAAAAGAGTTTTACCCCATTTCCTAGTTCTCTTTCCATATACCCTTGTAATTTTCCACTTACAAATATGTGATTGTTTAAAATTTTCTATCTCCTTTAAGAAATAAATTTAATTATATGAAGTTTTATATTAGTATGCCTGTTCATATACTGGAGAATTAGTTCATCTATCAATCTTCTATTAGATCATTTATACAAAAGGAAGAAAATGCATTTCTGGGAATATATTGGATTTTCCAAACAGATTTTTGTATTCTTATCATGACCCAGTTTATCTTATTTTCATTGGTCTAAAAGGCCATGAATGTCTCTTAATTTACGATGCTGAATTTCCCCGGGGTCTCATTTTTCCCAAACAATCCCTTCAGCTGCACACCATTGAGCAAGAGAGACACTCTTTGATGATGAGAAGATTCACAAAGAGGCTGGCTGCCTGCCTCGTTTGAGGAAATCACATTGGACCATCCTGCTCTGCTAAAACAGATGTCCTCCACTAATCCATTTAGACAACTATGGTCCAGAGAGCTTCTATAAGAAAGTGATCAAGCACCTGGCCCCAGATAAGGAACAAATACTTGACTCACAAAGTAAACCCTCCGCACTTGGATTTTTAAGATCCACACAACTAAAACATTTTTAAAATCATGATTTTCCCAGACATTTAAACTGGGTAATTGCTTTCTTCTCTTGATCTCAGGCATACTTATTGTAAACCAAAAGATCCAATTTAAGATTTTCCCTAAGGTTTATATTTTCTATGCTTGTTGCTTTGTAGTTACGAAGTATGACCGATCCTTTTGAGGCGTCGTGGACTGTTAGCCCACAAGGTTCTAACCATGGGATTTCCTATGCAAGTTAGAGGTGGATAAATGAAAATGGCAATCTGTAGAGGCTCTTTAGATGCAAAAGCTTTTAAAAAATAACAATAATGTGGTTTGTCTTCTTTCTTCCCCTTTTCCCAGTCAAAGCAAGAAGAGCAAACTGGTTTTAAAACTATTAAAGGGTTATTTTTAAGAGATGACATAAATGTGTCTCTTGTAAAAACAAATGCATGACAAAGACAGGTAAAATGTTTTGTTGTTGTTGTTCAGCCACTAAGTTATGTTCAGTTCTTTGCGACCGCATGGACTGCAGCCCGTCAGGTTCCCCTGTCCTTTGTCCCCTCCCCTAGTTTGGACTAGTTTGGACCTTTGCTCCCATAGTTTGCTCAAATTCATGTCCATTGAGTTGGTGATACCATCTTACTATCTCATCCACTGCCATCCCCTTCTCCCTTTGCCTTCAATCTTTCCCAGTATCAGGGTCTTTTCTCTGGCTGAAACAAAATCTCAAACAGCAGAGTCACATATAGGGAACTGAGAATTCTGAAATAAATGTACAAATTGATGCTAAATTGGTCTACCAGTAGGATAGTAGTAAGTTGCATTCCATTAGACCTGATTGGTTTTCAAGAATTATTTTGCAATATCATCAGTTTTCTACAACTTAAGAGAATTGTAAAATAGTTCAAAGATAATGAAAAGCTGAGATGGGTGAGCATGAGGGAACTCTTTTTTTTTTGTTTGTTTTGACTCATTTCGAAGTTTTACAATTTTTCCTTACTAACCAACCTTAATTTATTAGAAAAAATATATGCATATATATGTACATACAGAGATATGTATATATTTATATGTAAGATTCCTATGGAAATTCCTTCTGAAAGGTTTTCTACAACTTGTTGTTGTTTAGTCGCCAAGTCGTGTCTGACTCTTTTGTGACCTCGTGGACTGTAGTTCACTAGGCTCCACTGTCCATGGGATTTCCCAGGCAAAAATACTGGAGAGGAGTGCCATTTCCTTATCCAGGGGATCTTCTTGACCTAGGGATCGAACCCACATCTCCTGCATTGGCAGACAGATGCTAACCGCTGAGCCACCACTCTTTCACAAAAAGCAGTACCTATTATGGCAGAGTTTTAGTTATGGAGTGATGAAATTTGCTGGCATGTGAGATTTCAAGAATATATACACACATATTAATTCCTATGCAAAATGGTAGAAAGTTCCTAAGTAATGCAAGATCATTCTGTTAAAAAATATGCATTTTTAATTATCTCAGTGATGAAAAAGTAGTCATTTAGGTTGTGCTTATCTGGCAGAGGGGAAAGCCAGTCTAAGACCCTCTGAACCCACTCATACTGGAAAACGAGGACGTTAAGAGGAAAGATGCAAAGGTGAAATAATATCTACTGAGCACCAAACTTCAGCTAAGTGCTTCACAGATCACATACATCTGAATCCAGAAAAATGCACAAAGAAAATACTATTTTCTTCATTTCATAGACTGAGAAATATTAAGTAATTTTACCAAAGGAGAATTGGGATTCAGATGCAACAGTTCTGATTCCAAAGACCCATGTTTCTCATGGCTCCCAAAGAAGGGGTAGAAAGATATATTGACTTGTGGTCAAATAAAAGCTTCCCACAGGTTGGGATAAAATAATTAAATCATAAAGTATTAGAGCAAAATACACTTCCCTTAATGGTTATATTCCTGAGAAGCAAAATAAAGACAATAAAGACAGAGGGTCTATGGGAGAGTGTAGATGGAGACCAGAGTTTCCTGTATTATGGTCCCGCTCTCCCTCTCAACTATTTCCTAGGAGCCTCTAAGGAACTTCAGAAAACAGTTTCAAATCCTGAGCTCATTCAATCTCAGCAAAGACATCTCTTCGTTTGAACTATATTTTCTGATTCCAAATCAGTGCTCTTCCAAATAATTCATATTGTCTTTACTGAAAATAAAGAGTTGCACATGAACCAGTATTTAAATATCAAATCCAGTGCTGTAAGCAGATAGCCCTCAGATCTGATTTAGGGGAGACCTGCTCTCTTGTGGCTCTCTGAGCCCATCCATGTAGAGTCAAGAAAGCATTTCCCAGCTTCTTTTGAGGACAATCTCCATGTCAGAGAGCATATTAGGACAGCTCTTAGGCCGCACAAAGAAAGCCAGCTTGAAGGTATTGTTCACTTTGTCACTTAAGGACAAAAGTAAGAGAAAGAAGACAGGATGAGTGAAGAGGAAGCTTAATTCAGGAATACAAAGGTGAGCGGCAAGCTAGAGTATCTCTGTTTACCTCCTATGCCAAGTCTACTGAGGCTGGGGAGTTTTCAGCTAGTCATGTACTTCAGGAATCTACAACAGCCTTCCAAATACCTCCAGACATATTAGCAGTTGCAAGAGCACCAGTCAGGTTAGGCTAGGTTATGTTTCAGAAACATGTAACTCTAAAAATCCAATGGATCACACAGCAAAACTGAATTTCTATAGGTATCCAGTACGGATCATCAGGGAGGCTTTGTTTATTAGGAACCCAAGCTGATGTGCTCAACATGGCAACATAGACATCTGCCATCTCCAGAGCAATGAGAGGGAAATGTGACCCTTGAAACTTTGTTCATGTGTGATGCACATCGTGTTAGTCCTTTTTTAGGCAAGGCAAAACGCGTGGCCGTACCCAGCTTTGTTGAGGACAGAGAAGTACTATGCCACCATGTACCCAGAATGAAAGCCAGAATAATCCAGTGACCCCAGCGCCAAGACGCAAAGCACAGTAGAACTTCAGAGTTCTACTGCATATGCAAATGCATATCTTTCTCAGTGCATTACACTTCATGCATCCTTTTAATTCTCTTTTGTGGGCTTCCCAGGTAGCACAGTGGTAAAGAACGCACTGCCAATGAAGGAGACTTGAATTCAATCTCTGGGTTGGGAAGATCCCCTGGAGGAGGAAATGACAACTTATTCCAAGGAAAATTCTGTAGATAGAGGAGCCTGAAGGGCTACAGTCCATGGGTCAAAAAGAGTTGGACAAGACTTACGACTAAGCAAAAACAGTTCTCTGTTGTGGATTTATTATCTGTAGTCCCTGATGTTATTGTTTTTCTCAGGATTTCTCATTTACTGCAGACTCCTTCACCTATGGCACCAGTCCCATCTAACTCCCCAGTTAGTCCTGAAGAAGGCTGGCCACCTCTCCCTGGAATCACTCTGCAGACACTGCCAGAATGAAGGACACTGCCCAGGCTAGAAGCTTCCAACTGTTCTTCCCATCCACAAATTTGGACTCATCTGACTATTGGCACTAAATGCATCCAGCCTGACTTTGCACAACCCTTGGTACATTGATATTTGAATGCTTCCTTCAGTGCAAAAGGGAGGTCCTCACAGATCCCCAAATGTCCTAACATCCTCCATTTCATCACTCTGAATGACTCATATCCATGTACTTAGTTATAATACTTCACAGCTTTCTCCTAATTCTCAGATCTTGTAAATCATCACAGATTTATATATAAATAGCAAATACAGTTTAATTTCCCTTTGAGTTGATGCTGAACTGTTAGTGTGTGGGCAAAGGTCTACCTGACTAATGTCCTCAGCATCTTCTCCTTTTTCCTTTCCCCAGTGTTTCATTCTGCTCTCCTCCAGAACACAAGAGCTGCAACAAATGGAAGGAAGAACCATGAACACGAGACAGGTTTGTGATTGCCCCTGCATGAGACTACTCCATTTAAATTATATGACTGCTTTCTTTACAGGTCTCAAAATCCCTTCAGGCTTGGAAGAAGGTTTGAAGAACTAACATCCTCCCTCTTTCATTTCCCTAGATTTGTACAATGTTATTGAGTTCATTCCTCGGCATTTATTTTAGGACTTCACTTGGAAAACATGAGACGTGGGAATTAATTGACTTCTCCATGAAAAATGTATTCTGTGTCCTTTGTTCAATTTGTCTCTTTAGTACAGATCATTCTGTCCCAGTAGCCTTTGGCCCAGGGCTCATATTGACACCTACAATGGAAGAGCAGCAGAAAAGGAGATATCCTAAAGTCTTCCCCTCTGAGAGAATTCTGGAATAGTGTGAATCTATTTGGGAGTTTGCTGGAGATAAACCCCACCCTTCCTTCAGGTTCCACTCACCATTTGCCTCTACCTCTATAGAGGTGATTTCTCTCTGCTAGAGTTCCCTATGTGAGAAACACGTATTTTGGAAAGCACCTGGGGATCTAGGCATGGTTCAATTGCTTATATTTAGTGCAAAAAATTGGGCAATCTTTGAAACTCTCTGAATTTCAGTTTATGTGTACATCAAATGCCGACAATGTTCCCCACTCCCCGAGTCTTGTTCACCTTAGCAAAAAGTTTATTCTGCTAAAACTTTAGACATTAATCGCCAGGACTCAGGGGGGCATTATGCTACAGTTAGATTCATTGAATTTTCACAATACTGTGAAGATATGATGACTGGTCCACCTTTTAAGAGGAGGAAGCTGAGAGTCAGCATGGTCAAGTAATTTGTACAGCTACAGAGTTGGTAAGCAGTTGAATAGTAAGAGCCATACATTCTGTTCACTCTGACTCTAAATCCCAAATTCTTAATTATTAGGAAGCTCCACTCAAATGAGCCAATGGGCTGATTCAAAATTACAGGAAAGGCTTCACAAGTATGAGAATTGCTATTCTCTGTAGTGTACCCTCCTGTCAGGAGAAGGGACCTTGGCCACCAAGTAATGGTGGGAGTTGGATGAAACTGGAAAGAAGTAGCACCTCATAGGCACCTAACTCATTCTGAGTTCATCAAATTCTCTTTGGGGAGACTCTCCGTTAAGCTGTGATTTTTGTCATTCTGGAGGAGTTGTTTAAAGTAGAGATGCTAGGTAGCCTTATGGGGGAATTTGCTCTCAAAAGGCAATGCCAAAGGAGCAGATAAGCAGAAGGTACCAGAGGTGAGAACAGGTGAGAGAGCAAAGAAAGGGTGAACAAACATGCCGTGGCTTCTCTATCCAGGCACAACCCCTTTTTAAGAGCCACTCTCTGCCTTTCAGGACCATAAATCAGCCCCAATTCCACTCTATTTCTTGCTTGAGTTATTTTGAGTGGTTTTATGTTACTTTATTCAAACCTCAACATTGTCCTCTCAAATCTACCCTATTTTCACCCCCAAACTCATATTCTTAACCTCTGCTATTCAGGTGTTCTCTTCGGGTAGTCATTGGTCATTTTGGCTGATTCAGTTCAGTTCAGTCGCTCAGTCGTGTCTGACTCTTTGCAACCCCATGAATCGCAGCACGCCAGGCCTCCATGTCCATCACCAACTCTTGGAGTTCACTCACACTCACGTCCATCGAGTCAGTGATGCCATCCAGCCATCTCATCCTCTGTCGTCCCCTTCTCCTCCTGCGTCCAATCCCTCCCAGCATCAGACTCTTTTCCAATGGTCAACTCTTCACATGAGGTGGCCAAAGTACTGGAGTTTCAGCTTTAGCATCATTTGGCTGATTACTCCAAGTCAATTGTCTCATTTTATTGCAAAATTACATTGGTTAAGATTACTAGCTTTGGAAGCAGGCAGACTAGGTATAACTCTGAATCCATTTTTGACTGGTTGTATTACTTGGAATACATTGTCAGAGCCTCTCTTTATTAATGTGTTGAAAGGAAAACAATAGTAACCTCTTTGTAGATCAATTAGGGAAAACGTAGAGTGTGCATATCATGGATGGCAGAGCATAGCATGTCTTCAATAGCTGATAGCCATTACTATCATAGTGCAATTTTTTGTTTGAAATGATCTTTCTAAATTTGAGTTCTCAAGAAGTCATTCCCTGTGCCCATTTATAAGCCCTAGGTAGATGGAGACCAATGAAATTGTTATTTCTTGGCTAATTTCTTGATTCAAAAACATTGATCAGAATTCAGCTATTTTAGGATAAAAAGCCCTGATTGCCCTTTGTTGTTAAAACCGCTATCACTATCACTATCACCCTTCTTGGCTTAAGGCCAACCTGATTTCTGCACTGAGAGAGCTGCTTTTTGCTTGTAAAAGGAAGGCTGCCGGGTACTCCTCCAATGCTGTCTTCACGGTGATAGCAATAAACATCCGCAGGGAATGTGTTAATTGGTCTTGATCTTCCTCATTTTCTGCCTCATTACTGAGGCAATGCCAGGTAGACATTGTCAGCAAACAGACAGCAGTGAGAGCCATCCTGATAGAGTGTAATAAAGAGCTTTGGCGGTGGTGGCTTGCTGCATTCCTACTCAATCTCATTGACAGTTTAAAGATCCCCCCACCCCCACCCTCCACCACCCCGCACATGTTTCAACTGCTAGGTTAATATATGTATGGGCATTACTTCATCGGCTTTGTTTATCACCCATCTGCTTAAGAGATGGAAGATGATTTACTGCTTTGAAGAGGTTTATTTAAAAATCACTTCCTGGAGGCAGAGAGAACTGAAACACCCCAGCCAGATCTCTAAATACAGGCTTGAATGCCTGCTTCTCCAATTTTACAGATTCTCCTCACCCCTTGCTGCAGCCAAATGCTATAAATGTGCACCATGAATTTATACATAGACAGATTATCAGCTGCAGAGGACCTAATGGCACCTTTCCTCTTGTTAATTGAATGTATGATCTGGGCGAGTGTGTGTGCTCAGTTGCTACAATCATGTCCACCTCTCTGTGACCCCATGGACTATAGCCCACCAGGCTTCTCTGTCCATGGGATTTCCCAGGTTAGAATACTGGAGTGGGTTGCCATGCCCTCCTCCAGGGGTTCTTCCCAATCTGGGGATTGAACCTGTGTCTGTCTACATCTCCTGCATTGCAGAAGAATTGTTTACCCAATGAGCCACCTCGGAAGACCCTGTGACCTGGGACAACTTACCTAACCTTTTTGAGATTCAGTGTCTCATTCCTAAAATATGGGGATGGATTTGCTCTGGTGAGAATGCTGTTGTTCAGTCACTAAGTCATCTCTGACTCTTTTGTGATCCCATGGACTGTAGCCCACAAGGATCCTCTGTCCATGGGATTTCCCAGGCAAGAACACTTGAGCAGGTTGCTATTTCCTCCTCCAGGGTATCTTCCCAACCCAGCGATCGAAACTGCGTCTCCTGTATTGGCAGGAATTAAGGATTAAAGATTATGCATAGATTCAGATAATGACTAATGCATGGTAAAATGGTAAGTGTTGATTAAAAAAACATCGTTGTTGGGACTTCCCGGTGGTCCAGCGACTAAGACTTTTTCTTCTGATGTAAGGGATGTGGGTTCGATCCCTGGTCTGGGAGCTAAGATCCCCCACACCTCGTGGTCAAAAAACAAAACATAAAATACAGAAGCAATATTGTAACAATTTTTTTTTTAAGTTATAAATGGTCCACATCAAAAAAATCTTTAAAAAAAGTAGTTGTCATGATGGTGAAATGGCAGCCATGCTGGTAATGTCAAGGGGCTCAGAGTCCTCTTACGCTCAAAGTCCTTGGTGAGACATTCAGAAGACACCTGCCCCTTTTGGACCATGAGTAGCAGCACAGCAGTTTTTAAGCTCCTTTCACCCTCTTGCCCATAGTCTTCTGCCCAGAGACTGTGCACCTGATGTTTGCTAATTCTCCAAACAGGAATTCTTCCAACTGAAGTTACACCCATGACTTGGGTCATATGAACAGATGTGACCCTTGAATCAAAGGCTTATTTTGTTCTTTATTTTTAAACACTGTTGGCCCTTAGATTCTAACAAAATAAAACACCCGACATGAACCATGGTCTTCCAAAGCCACTCATATAGGCCAATGCCAGAGCTGGTAAGGAGCTTGGCTTGAAAGGAGCTTGGCTTGGAACAGCTCGTAGAAAATTGCTGAGGACTCTCCAGGGAACCCGGGAGGAAACCCAGCTTCGATCCCTGAGTTGAGGAGGCCTCACAGAGAAGAGAATGGCTACCCACTCTAGTATTCTTGCCTGGAGAATCCCATAGACAGAAGAACCTGGTGGGTTACAGTCCATGGGGTCATAAAGAGTCCAACACCACTGAGCTACTAACCATGATGATAGGGCTTCAGGGAACATGGCAACCTGTATTTACTCAGCCCTGTAGTTAGCTCAGAGAGGTACCCTGAGGATTCCTTTCTTTCTCTGGAAAGCTATCACTGAATGAATCTTCTTCACCCATCTGGAGGAGAATATAGTGAATGCTCCTCAGAGGAAAATTGAAGCAGAAATGGTGGCCTTGCCCTTTCGGGAAGCACTTGAGTTACTACTATATGGTAACAACCTACATTTGAAATGCTCAAGTTTCAAACTATAAACACATTATTTTTAGTTACGAAGGACAGGGAAGCCTGGTGTGCTGCAGTCCATGGGGTTGAAAAGAGTCGGACACAACTGAGTGACTGAACAGCAACAATCGTTTTGGAAATCCAGACAAAACAATATCCACCAAATCATTTTCAGAGGCCAGTGAGAAAGTCTAAGATATGGCAGCTACACCCAAGATTTTTACTTCTCTACGTTGAAAACAGGACCTCCCTCTTCAACTTCAGATAATTATGAATAATTTTGTATGTCCAGGAACATACTGCCAACCTCAGCCTTTCTTGCTTCAGCTCATTATTTGCTAGTGATTTTCTTGGCCATGAAACTCAGAAAATTCCCTTGCGTCACTTAAAAAAAAAAAAACAAAACACCTCACAGAACATGGGTCCCATTTGGTCAGCATCTGTGCCGGACATCTGGAACCTGAGGAAATTCCACTGCTCAGGGTATGACGTGTAAATGAAATTACTTTTTCATGCACTTTAGAAAAGAGTCAAGAGCATCTTTCTGACCAAACAAGCCCATTTGTTCTCTTCCTGCAAGTGTTTCTCATTAAAAATGTCATATTCTTAATAAATTGCCTTAATGCCCCCACAGCTGGGCCTATTGTTTTCACGGGTTTGTGCACTCTCTGATTCTCACAGGGAACAGAAAGTGAGAGAAAAATGGGATTCCCCCCCCCCAACCCCATTCTGTCTGCATGAATTGCTTTTCATTCACTCTCTGTATTGGAGTGAGAACTTGGCTTTTATAGGAGACCTCTAAGTGCTCAATATTCCCTGCTTTTAGCACACTATCCTCAAATACATCCTGTCAGATTTGCCTTTCCGATCCAGATATTCGATGGTGGCAGTTTGCTGTTAGTGATTGCAGGCTGAAAGGTGGCATTATTAAAACTTATTTCCCAGTGATTTATTTTTTGCAAGAAAATGACCAATACAGCAAGTCTCTAGTCTGCTATAAGAATATGGACTTGAAGGGTTTCCCTGGTGGCTCAGTGGTAAAGAGTCCACCTGCCAGTGCAGGAGACACAGGTTCGATCCCTAAGCCAGGAAGATCCCATGTGCCGAGGAACTAAACCCGTGCGCCATAACCAGTGCGCCTGTGCTCTGAAGCCCGGGAGCCATGACTGCTGAGCCCATGTGCCGCAGCTACGGAAGCCCGCCTGCCCTAGAGCCCGTGCGCCGCAACAACAGAAGCCGGTGCAACGAGGGGCCCGAGCACCGCAGCTAGAGAGCAGACCCCGCCCGCCGCAACCAGAGTAAAGCCCACACAGCAAGGAAGACTCAGCACAGTCCAGTTCAGTTCAGTCGCTTAGCCGTGCCCGGCTCTGTGCGACCCCATGAACCGCAGCACGCCAGGCCTCCCTGTCCATCACCAACTCCCGGAGTTCACTCAGACTCACATCCATCCAGTCGGTGATGCCATCCAGCCATCTCATCCTCTGTTGTCCCCTTCTCCTCCTGCCCCCAATCCCTCCCAGCATCAGAGTCTTTTCCAATGAGTCAACTCTTCGCATGAGGTGGCCAAAGTACTGGAGTTTCAGCTTTAGCATCGTTCCTTCCAAAGAAATCCCAGGGCTGATCTCCTTCAGAATGGACTGGTTGGATCTCCTTGCAGTCCAAGGGACTCTCAAGAGTCTTCTCCAACACCACAGTTCAAAAGCATCAGCTCTTCGGTGCTCAGCCTTCTTCACAGTCCAACTCTCACATCCATACTTGACCACAGGAAAAACCACAGCCTTGACTAGATGGACCTTTATTGGCAAAGTAATGTCTCTGCTTTTCAATATGCTATCCAGGTTGGTCATAACTTTTCTTCCAAGGAGTAAGCATCTTTTAATTTCATGGCTGCAATCACCATCTTCAGTGATTTTGGAGCCCCCCAAAATAAAGTCACCTATACCCCAATATAAAATGAAAAGTTAAAATGGTTAAAAAAAATTATTTTCCCCTTAACTTGAAAATCAAGGGAGGCTTTACAGTGGAGTTAGTGATAGAGATAGACTTCAATGAATAAATCAGAGTGTCCAGGGAAGACAGGTGGGGAAAGGCTTGTATACCAAAGAGACCAGCCTCTGAAAGCACAGAAGTGTGAAAGATCCTTTATTTGTTCCTTTGCTTATTCTTTGTTCTTTTCTTCCACAAATAGTTAGCACATACTATTAGGCAGGCACCATTCTAGATGCAAGCAATACAGTGATGTGTGCATGTGTGCTGAGTCACATCAGTCGTGTCTGATACTTTGCGAACCCACGGACTGTTGGCGCCCAGACTCCTCTGTCCATGGGATTCTCCAGGCAAGAGTATTGGAGTGGGTTGCCATGCCCTCCTCCAGGGGATCTTCCCAACCCAGGGACTGAAACTGCATCTCCTACATCTCCTGCGTTGGCAGATGGGTTGTTTACCACTAGCACCAGTGAGAAGCTAATATAGTGATGAGCATGACTAACAGTCCACCCGATGTTCTTGTTTGTAGGGGACACAGATTAGGAACAAATATGCAAGTCAATATGTAACATACAATGCTACAGAGAAAAATAAATCAGTATAAGAGGGACGAGGAAACGGTTAGGAAAAGGAGAGCTTATCACGGTGGCCTAGAATGATGTCTCTAAGGATGGGACATTTCTTATGAGACATGAATTTGAACAGACAAAATGTGATGTGTTTCAGAGACCATAAGTACTTGATTTTTGATAGAGCATACAGTGACAGGACAGTTAAAGGCCATGAAGCTCCTGAAGGCATGTAGGCCTATATAATGAGGGGCGTTTTCGTACACACTTAGCAACGTCATGTAAGTAGCATAGACAAGACCAGCAGCACAGTCATGAAGGCATGGTATCCAGGTCATAGAGTGCAGGTGAAGATAAGGCAAGTGTCTTAGAAATACAACCAAAGTATCCATATGTACATGGCTTCCCTGGTGGCTCAGTGGTAAAGAATCCACCTGCCAAGCAGGAGACACTGGTTCGATCCCTGAATCAGGAAGATCCCCTGGAGGAGAAAATAGCAACCCACTCCAGTATTCTTGCATGAGAAATCCCATGCAGAGAGAAGCCTGGTGGGCTACAGTCCATGGGGCTGCAAACACAACTTGGCCACTAAACAACAACCATCAATATGTACATTGCTTTAGAGTAAGGAGGCTCTGGGTCTACAAACTTTGGCTTATGAGATAGTGTGCTTGTTGCAGACATCATAATCAACAGCAGCAGTTAAAATCATTGAATTCCTCCTACATATAAGGGACCCTCTTAAATGTGTTACTACAATTAACTCTTTCAATTCCTCAACAGTACTATGAGGCACAAAGTTTAAGGACCTTGCTCAAGGTGTCACAGCCACTCCAGGATGTCTGTTGGGTTCAGAGCCAGCGCTGAGCCACTTTGTTGTACTATCAGACTCAGTGAGAGACCATGGGAGCTGGAAAGGAAGGCATTTTTCTGCGAGACTAGACAGGAGTTGAAAGTTTTAAGGGACAGTAGTTGGCAGGACTTGCTTAAGTGATTAAGGTGTGGCAATGATGGAGAGGAAGGAGTGGAAGATGCTTCCAGGGGATCTAGCTTGATGAGCCTTGTGGATCAGGATGCCACCAACAGAGATGTGCCCTGGTTACCTAAGGTCTAGGCAGACTGCCCTGTGGGTTACACAGGACACAGCTGGGCCTTTCTCACAAATGAGTTATTTGAGAGTCACCCATGATCACCTTTTGCTTGATTAGGGAGCAGATTCCTACAGTGTATGATAGAACAAGCCATGTCTCTGCATTGCTCAATTTTTTTTTTGATAATTTCATAGTGCCTTCCAGATAGAGTACATACTTCTCTTCCTGGTATTAAATTTTAAAACTCTACATTATAGGTCAAATAACTTTTTTCATCCCATTTCCTTCTGTTTTCCTACTAAAAGTCCAGTATCCGATCAACTGGGCCCAGAAGAGTGTCTGGTTCCTGGTGGATATTCTGAGATTTAGACTCTGCAGGGTCTCTGAGAAATGGCAGGAGTTTTCGTGTTGGAAAGACTGGACTACTGTACCTAGTGAACACTGGTGAGTCATATAATTTCCCTTTCAATTTCCTGGTCAATCCTGGGATGATCTCCAGCACCTAATGGAGATGACCAAATAATAATCATAATCATAACATTTGTTGTGCCCTTCCAAGTGCCTCAAATTCTTCTAAGGTCTCTGAATGTAGTTTTGAAGCTGTATTTTATTTTTCGGCTGTACCATGCAGCGTGCGGGATCTTAATTCCCTGACAAGAGATTGAAGCCATGAGTCTTAACCATTGGACCACCAGGGAAGTCCCTGAATGCAGTTTCTTGTCTGATCTTCCAAAGACCCTCTGCGCAGGGTTCTGGTGGAAATTACTGAGACACAGGGCAGTTGAATAACTTGCCCAAGGTCACATTTGACAAGTTAGCACCAGGCATAAATTAAGCCCCAGGTGGTCTGACGCTACCTTCTTAATACAGCATGGGGCTGACAAAGTGAGAATGCCTATCATAAAACATCAGGCACACAAGGGCCCCTCCACAAATGCCCTTCCGCTCTGCTCTCTTCAACTCCTGTTAGCAGCTTCCAGTTCAACTGCACTATAATCTTAAACTGATTTTGCCACCAAATATGCTGGGTGTACTGGAACTGAGCCAATGAACAACTTGCCGTGTTGATCACACTGTGCAAGAAAACATCTGTCTCTCTTGGTAAAACACCACTCCCATAATTAGAGAAAGCCACTCTTGAGAGTCCCTTGGACTGCAAGGAGATCCAACCAGTCCATTCTAAAAGAGATCAGTCCTGGGTGTTCTTTGGAAGGACTGATGCTGAAGCTGAAACTCCAGTACTTTGGCCACCTCATGCGAAGAGTTGACTCTTTGGAACAGACTCTGATGCTGGGAGGGATTAGGGGCAGGAGGAGAAGGGGACAACAGAGGATGAGATGGCTGGATGGCATCACCGACTCGATGAACATGAGTCTGAGTGAACTGCAGGAGATGGTGATGGACAGGGAGGCCTGGCGTGCTGCGATTCATGGGGTCGCAAAGAGTCAGACACGACTGAGCAACTGAACTGAACTGACATGGACTAAAATGCCTCCATCACTTTAGGACAACATCATCATTGTTGTAAAACCATGTGGATTTTTAAGTGCTTCTGGATAGCAAATCTGTTTCTTTTGACTTTTTTATTTTATATTGGAGTATAGCCGATTAACAATATGACAGATTCAGGTGGACAGTCAAAGGGCTCAGCCATGCATATACATGTATCCATTCTCTCCAAACTCCTCTCCCATCCAGGCTGCCACACAACACTGAGCAGAGTTCGCTGTGCTAGACAGTAGGGCCTTGGTTATCCGTTTTAAATACAGCAGTGTGTATGTGTCGGTCCCAAACTCCCTAACCACCCCTTCCCTCCATCCTTCCCCACTGGTAACCGAAGTTCCTTGTCTGAGTCTGTTTCTGTTTCCTAAATAAGTTCACTGGTATGATTTCTTTTTAGATTCCACATATGAAGGATGTCATATGATATTTTTCCTTCTCTGTCTGACTTACTTCACTCAGTATGACAATCTCTAAGTCCATGCATGTTGCAGCTAATGGTATTATTTCATTTCTTTTTAATGGCTGGGTAATATTGCACCTTCTTTAACTGGGCAGTAAATCTTACCCAGGTGTACTGGTTGCACATTTTTCGGTTCTTCTCAAATCTTGTGTGTCATTACATGAGGGTGAATTCTTACAGTCATCAGTAATTGAGTATATTGGTGAGAAGGAATCTGTATGCTGGATTAGTGAGTGGATCCACAGGATGTAATTATGGGCAAACGATTCTCAGTAGAATGGCAAATGAAATATATAATAAATGATTAGCTGGTTGTTTATAAACTTGATAATTTCTATTGGTAAATAACACAAACTATGTGTTTCCGATTTGACCTTGATTTAAACTTGGACAATTGAAAACACCCTTTCAAACCAGGAAAGTAAACACTATTATTGAATGGGTTATCAGTATTATGGATAATATTTTCAGTATAAGAATACAGATCAGTATTATGGATAATATTTTCTCCAGGCAAGAATACTGGTGTGGACTGCCATGCCCTCTTCCAAGGGATCTTCCCAACCCAGGGATCAAACTCACGTCTTGTGCATCTCCTGCATTGGAGGCAGATCCCTGAGCCTCCAGCGAAGCCCAAAGTTCATCCAGATTCAGCTGCAACACGTAACCCACATGAAAGAAAAGAGAAAGTGAAGACGCTCTCACGTGTCCAATTCTTCGCAACCCCATGGACTGTACCTGCCAGACTCCTCCATCCATGGGATTCTCCAGGCAAGAATTCTGGACTGAGTTGCCATTCCCTTCTCCAGGGGGTCTTCCCAACCCAGGGATTGAACATGGGTCTCTTGCATTGCAGGTAGACGCTTTATCATCTGAGACACAAGTGGGGCTTCATATAGCCCATGTAGGACTGTTTTTTCTTTTTCTAAGCTTTCACTGAGTTAAATGCTTCCAAAGAAGTGCACTGGAGAAGTATGGTGGCTTTGAGATATGTCAGTTTGACTAGGTTTCTCTTTCCAAGAATTCTCTTCTCTGTGTGTTTCCTATTACAGTAGGTCACAGGAGAAGTTATTGGGCAAGAGTTGGAAGGAGGAAGTGAAGTGGCAGCCGCTGTTCTAGCTCCCCTCTGATCAGCGGCTACACGTCTCAGTGGCGTGAGGGTGGAGAGCTGGGCCTGCTCCTGCCCCACCTTCCACTGACTCCTCCTTCAGCTTTTCTGACTCCTGGGCTGGGTTTGTGTGCTGAGCTCCAGGATGAAGGGCCCAGCCTCTGAAGGACACCCTCACCAAGGCCAGAGACAACAAGAACCGACACACCTTTTAATTCATTCTCAGGAGGCTCCAGCCCATGCCTGTGGGTTCCAATCAGCCCTTCCTCCCCGACTTTACCATCATCCTCTCCTTTTAACAGCCTGCCCTGTGAATTTGTGCATGCTAAGTCGCTTCAGTCATGTCCAAGTTTTTGCGACCCCATGGACCATGGCCCTCCAGGGTCCTCTGTCTACAGGACTGGGTTGCCATGCCCTCCTCCAGGGGATCTTCCTGACCCAGGGATTGAACCTGCGTCTCTATGTCTCCTGCATCGGCAGGCGGGTTCTTTACCACTAGTGCCACCCTGAAAGCCCTTGTGAATCTGAAGTTCCAGCATCAAACACAGGGCTTCCCAGGTGGCACTAGTGGTAACGAACCCGCCTGCTGATGCAGGGGATGTGAGAGATGCAGGTTCAATCCCAGGGTCAGGAGGAGGTCATGGCAACCCACTCCAGTACTCTTGCCTGGAGAATCCCGTGGCCAGAAGAGGCTGGTGGACCGTAGGGTCGCACAGAGTCAGACATGACTAAAGTGGCTTAGCATAGCAACCAATAAGTAACTTTCTAGGAAAGTAAACCCTAAACCTAGTGCTCTGTAGAGAACATTTCGGAAACACTGGATTAGAAAAGTCATCTTTGGTTCCAGATAAATAGGCTATTTCTATCCTTCATGGTGCAACTTAGAATAGGACTGGTCAAAACATCTGTTTGGGTTTTTCTGTTACATCTTGATGGAGAAACCCAACGGCATGCGTTGGTTAGTCCAGTATAATAGGAAGACGTGACTGTGACACTCAGCCTGATTTGGGACAAAATCTCACCTTCATCAGTCCCCTTTGTTGTTCACTTGGGCACATTATGTCATAGCAGAAGGACTCAGCTACTTCATCTGCAAAAAGAGGGTGAGATTTCAGAAGCATTGCTGAGGATTGACCAAAATGGAAAGGACTGAGGGCTGCTTAGCGCAGTGCTCCAGAGGCACTAGGCATTCTGTCAAGGATAATTCCTTTTCTTTTTTACTACAACAACTCAGTTTGAGGTCTTGCTCTCATCCCTGGACTCCTGAAGGCCATTTCTAAAGACAACACTTATCCAAGTGATTCATTTATACTATATGTGTGTGTATATATATATATACACACACATATATTCATTCTTTTTCAGACTCTTTCCTTATATAAGTTATCACAGAATTTTGAGTAGAGTTCCCTGTGCTATACAATAGGTCCCTGTTGGCTAGCTATCTTACATACATCATAGATCAACTCTACTTCAATGAATGTTTTAATCTATCTGAAGAAAATTACCAGAGATTTACACAATGATGCAAACCCCAGGCTGTTCTTTGCAGTGTTATTTATAATAAAATGAAATAAAACTTAAAATCACCTGATCACTCAACCATATAAAATGATTGTAGAGACTTCCCTGATGGTCTGGTGGTTAAGAATCTGCCTTCCAATGCAGGAGATGCAAGTTCGATCCTTGGACAGGGAGCTACGATGTCTCAAGGCCACAATACCGAAACATAAAAAACAGAAGCAATATTGCGACAAATTCAATACAGACTTTAAAATGGTCCACATCAAAAAAAAATCTTTTAAAGATGGCTGTAATAAAGGATAGTTAGCACAAGTGAAAAAAGTAAAGATGACATTTATCAATGGCCCTCATCCAAGGGAACATCCCACAAACATGATCTGCAGAGCACAGGATGTAATCATTTCTGTCTAATGTGAAAATGTCGGGATTCATTATGCCCCTGTTCCACACCGCCATGGCATAACTTTACTTCCTTTTGCTCATATGGGAAATTGTTCACTCTGCAACCTCTGACCTCTCCCTGCTCCTCTTTTATTCTTTCAACTGCTTTCCTAGCCCATTTGGCCACATGCTATGACCCTTCACTCCCAAACCTGAAATCAAATGAAGCAAGAGTGTGAAATAACCCTTATTTCATCATTCCGCATTTTGTGAGCCACTGGTTTCAACAGTGTATGGTGTAGAACTATAACCATTCTTTTCCTGTGGGAATAGCTAATGGGCCTTCTGTGGACGAGCTTTCTCCTTCTCTCAGACTCTACCTTAGTATCACAAAGGACTTTCAGTGCTTTGTCAAACTTCAGCCATGACGGACTACTTCAAGACTTCAGCTCCAGAAGCAAGCTCAAGAGAACTGTTTTCTCAGAACCCTTTTTTCCAGTTAGATCACGCGCTTACTTTACTAAAATGTGAAATTCAGTCCCTTTTCTACCAACAATTTTTTTTTTCCTGGTGGGAAATGGGATGGGGAAGTAGGACAGGAAGCGAGAAAAGGAAAGTGTCTGAAAACGTGTGCACACACATACACACACTCACATACACTCACACTCACATACACTCTCATACACACAGATACTTTCTAATTCTGGGCCAGAAGAAAATAAGGAATATCACCTGACCTTGATCTTTCTTCTTCAGCCAGAGAGGAAACTGAGCACCTTCTTAAGGAAAGTCAAGGTCAATGTATTTGGCAACTGTCTGACTCAGGGGCCAAATGGTAGATGAATAAGCCGTTATTTTATTAGTCCAGGTGGAAATCAAACTTCTGATCTGTTATCTGACTTCGTTGGAAGTCATCAGGATCTGCCATTATGTGAGAATAATGTGACTCTGTGCAGATATTTCAAGCAGGTAACAGCCTAAGTTACCCTTGGACAGCAGGAGACCCAATCAGTCCGTCCTAAAGGAAATCAGTCCTGAATATTCATTGGAAGGACTAATGCTGAAGCTGAAGCTCCAATACTTTAGCCAATACTGATGCTAAGAGTTGACTCATTGGAAAAGCCCCTGATGCTGGGAAAGATTGAAGGTGGGAGGAGAAGGGGGTGACAGAGGATGAATTGGTGATGGACAGCAAGCCTGGCATACTGCAGTCTGTGGGGTCACAAAGAGTTGGGCACAACTGAGCAACTGAACTGAGCTGAGAGACTAGGAAGTTCAAAATCGAGACCCCCTGCAGAGTTGGACATGACTGAATGACTGAACTGAACTGAACAGCCTGAGCACCTTCCCAAAGTAAGAAGAAAGAAGCCAAGAAAAGGAAACAAGCATATATGGAGAGCCAACAACCCTACTGTGGTGCTGGGTACTCTAAAAAGCATTTCAAAGAGAGGGTTTGAGCTAGTTTAATCCTAACCACAGCCCTGTGAAACAAATATTAACTTACAGGTGAGGAAGAGGAGGCTCAGAAAGGTTATGTAATTTTGCCAGGTCACACAGCAAGTAATTAACAGGAAGAGGCTGAAAATCTAGTTCTGTCTGTTTAGGTTTCAAGACTCTGCGTACTGCACGACTCTGCTTCCTGCTCACTTTATATCAGCTCTTACGGTCCATTTCCCCCCTGGATACCTCTCATTCATCACCTTTTTTTGTTTTAATGAGAAATTATTATTTGTTTTATGGCATTTCCAAGCACCTGAGTAGTCCCTTGAGGTCGTTTTCACAAGGCCATGAAGAAGTTGCAAGATCTGATCTTCTTGGAATGCCGGCTATAAATGGCAATAGGACAGCTTATTTCCAAGAACTAGTCTCTCCTGTGTCCATCTCTGTCTTTCTCTCTTTCTTACACACACACACACACACACACACACACACACACACACACACACACACTCCTACTCTGAAATTCACATGCACATATGGCTTACTTGTCCTACAGTTTAGTAGGTTAGTAACTTTTACATTAGTTAATTCATTTTACAAAAGAGAGAGAGAGCGAGAGTGCTCTGTTACCTGCTGGTGATTAGCATGGCTATTACTAATGCATATGAGGCAGAAGGGATGGCTAATTCTCCTGGCCTAGAATGCAACTTAAATCATAATTCCTAAGATAGATCTCTTCTCTTCATGTTAATGAGAACCAGATGCCCCTGTTAATAATAACGTATGCTCAGGGGGGATTTAAAAAAAGAGAGACTTAAAAGTTTTCCAAAAATATCAGTTCTGTCTAGCTGGGGGTATTGTGCAATTCCAAAATATATTTATTTTGAAAGTCTACTATTACTCATGTAAGATCACCTGCATCATTTATTTCCCTGCAAGAAGGTAACATGGAATACGAAAGATATTTTTATATTTTTATGTATTTTATTCATTGTTTATTGCCTTGACTCCCTCTCTCCAGGATATGTGACCAGCACTAATATTAGCATTATATATTCTTTTCCCATTTTAAATGATACTGTTTCAATCTTAATTCAATTTAAATGGTGATACTGAAGATGAGAAAGTTTATTGTTACTATGCAAATCATTTAATTATAGTAAAAATCATACATTTCAACCTCATTATTATTTCTGTATCAAAACATTATCCATTATAATAAAATTCATGCAATGAATAGCTCATTAATTGAAAAGTTATACATGTAAAAGAAGACTATTTTAAATAATATACACAATGAGTTTTTAAATTAAGCCTATTTGTATGCAGTGTTAGTCAATCATGTCCAACTCTTTGCCACCCCATGGACTATAGCCCGCCAGGCTCCTCTGTCCATGGAATTCTCCAGGCAATGATACTGGAGTGGGTAGCCTTTCCTTTCTCCAGGGGATCTTCCCAACCCAGAGATCAAACCCAGGTCTCCTGCATTGCAGGCAGATTGTTTACTGTCTGAGCCACCAGGGAAACCCATTTATATGCAACACGATACCAAATAAGACCTATTCTAAAGTAGTTCTGTATCCTGGACATATATGTGGACAAAACTCTAATTCAGAAAGATACTTACACTCCAGTATTCATAGCAGCACTATTTATAATAGCCAAGACTTGGAGACAACATAAATGTCCATCAATAGGTGAATGGATAAAGAAGATGGGATATATATAAATGCATATATATATATATATATATATATATATACATACACACACACACATATATATATATAATGGAATATTACTCAGCCATCAAAAGAATGAAATAATGCCATTTACAGCTACAAAGTGGAGAAGAAAATGGCAACCCACTCCAATATTCTTGCCTGGGAAATCCCATGGACAGAAGAGCCTGCCAGGCTACAGTCCATGGGGTCTCAAAGAATTGGACATGACTGAGCAACTAACACACACAGCTACAAAGACGGACCTGAAGATTATTACACTCAGTGAAGTGAGATTAATATCATGATATCACTTCTATGTGAAATGAAGACATGACACAAATGAACTTATTGACGAAACATAAGCAGAGTAGTCACAGACTTCAAAAACAAACATGATTACCAAAGAGAGGGTGTGAGTTAAGAATTTGGGATTAAAATAAACACACTAATAAACATAAAATAGATAACTAACAAGGATCTATTGAGAACTATATTCAACACCTTGTAATCACATATAATGGAAAAAGTCTTACAAAGAATAGATTTATGTATATGTGTGTATAACTAAATCACTTTGCTGTACACCTGAGGCCAAAACAACATTGTAAATCAATTATATTTCAATAAACTTTTTTTAAAAATATGGTTCTCTCTTCTGGAAATTTGAGAATAATTCATTGGCCATTGAACAATCTTTTTCTTACTATTTTTCCATCGCCATTTGCAGTTGTTTACTTCTTTTAAAGCTAAACTAAGTATTGCATGCTATATCCATGTATTTGTCAGAATTATACATTTTGATTAAAATATGTAATAAGATTTAGGAATAAAGCACATCAGTCAAATGGCCCAACTATTCAAGGACACCAGTACTCCAAACCACCTAAGTGTCCATCTTCAGACGACTGTGTAAATAAACTGTGGTGAATGCAGCAATGGAATATTACCCAACCAAAAGAGAAGGAAATCCTGCCATGCCAACAATATGCATGGAAAGTGAGTGCCGAAGTTTAAAGTCAGAGAAGAAAAATACAATATAGTCTCACTTATACATAGAATCTTTAAAGAAAAATGCTTACAGAAATAGAGAGTAGATTGGTGATGGCTAGGATCATGGGTAGGGGTGGAGGAAGGCAGTCACAAGGTGCAAATTTCCTGTTATAAGATGAATAAATTCCAGGGATATAATGTACATCATGATGACTATAGCTAACAATATTGAATTGTATATTTCAAAGTTGTTGAGACTAGAACTTAAAAGTTATCAGCACACACACAAATTCTAACTATGTAAGATTCAAGATATATTTAGTTCAGCTCAGTCACTCAGTCGTGTCGGACTCTTCGCGACCCCATGAATCACAGCGCACCAAGCCTCCCTGTTCATCACCAACTCCCGGAGTTCACTCAGATTCATGGCCATTGAGTCAGTGGTGCCATCCAGCCATCTCATCCTCTGTTGTCCCCTTCTCCTCTTGCCCCCAACCCCTCCCAGCATCAGAGTCTTTTCCAAAGAGTCAACTCTTCACATGAAGTGGCCAAAGTACTGGAGTTTCAGCTTCAGCATCAGTCCTTCCAAAGAACACCCAGGGCTGATCTCCTTTAGGATGGACTGGTTGGATCTCTTTGCAGTCCAAGGGACTCTCAAGAGTCTTTTCCAACACCACAGTTCAAAAGCATCAATTCTTTGGTGCTCAGCCTTCTTCACAGTCCAACTCTCACATCCATACATGACCACAGGAAAAACCCTAGCCTTGACTAGATGGACCTTAGTTGGCAAAGTAATATCTCTGCTTTTCAATATGCTGTCTAGGTTGGTCATAACTTTCCTTCCAAGGAGTAAGCATCTTTTAATTTCATGGCTGCAATCACCATCTGCAGTGATCTTGGAGCCCCCAAAAATAAAGTCTGACATTGTTTCCACTGTTTCCCATCTATTTCCCATGAAGAGATGGGACCAGATGCCATGATCTTAGTTTTCTGAATGTTGAGCTTTAAGCCAACTTTTTTACTCTCCACTTTCACTTTCATCAAGAGGCTTTTTAGTTCCTCTTCACTTTCTGCCAGGCTTCACTGGTGGCTCAGAGGTTAAAGCATCTGCCTGGAATGCTGGAGACCTGGATTCAATCCCTGGGTCGGGAAGATCCCCTGGAGAAGGAAATGGCAACCCACTCCAGTACTCTTGCTTGGAGAATCCCATGGAGGGAGGAGCCTGGTAGGCTACAGTCCATGGGGTTGCAAAGAGTCGGATACGACTGAGCGACTTCACTTCACTTCACTTCACTTTCTGCCATAAGGGTGGTGTCAGCTGCATATCTGGGGTTATTGATATTTCTCCCAGCAATCTTGATTCCAGCTTGTGCTTCTTCCAGCCCAGCGTTTCTCATGATGTACTCTGCATATAAGTTAAATAAGCAGGGTGACAATATATAGCCTTGACGTACTCCTTTTCCTATTTGGAACCAGTCTGTTGTTCCATGTCCAGTTCTAACTGTTTCTTCCTGAGGTTTCTCAAGAGGCAAGTTAGATGGTCTGGTATTCCCATCTCTTTCAGAATTTTCCACAGTTTATTGTGATCCACACAGTCAAAGGCTTTGGCATAGTCAATAAAGCAGAAAGAGAGGTTTTTCTGGAATGCTCTTGCTTTTTCCATGATCCAGCGGATGCTGGCAATTTGATCTCTGGTTCCTCTGCCTTTTCTAAAACCAGCTTGAACATCTGGAAGTTCACAGTTCACGTATTGCTGAAGCCTGCGGCTGCTACTGCTGCTAAGTCACTTGAGTCGTGTTCGACTCTGTGCGACCACAGAGACGGCAGCCCACCAGGCTCCGCCATCCCTGGAATTCTCCAAGCAAGAACACTGGAGTGGGTTGCCATTTCCTTCTCCAGTTCACGAAAGTGAAAAGTGAAAGTGAAGTCGCTCAGTCGTGTCCGACTCTTTGCAATCCCATGGCTGGCCTGCAGAATTTTGAGCATTACTTTACTAGCATGTGAGATGAGTGCAATTGTGCAGTAATTTGAGATATTATCCAACATTATTGTGATAATCATTTCACAATATAAACCTATATCAAGTCAAAGCACTGTATATGTTAAACTTATACAATGTTATTTGTCAAGTATATCTCAGTAGAACTAGAAAAAAGCAAAATGAAGGAAAACACCTCTGTGTGACCTTAGGTAAGTCTCTGGACATGACTGTGACTCAGTCTCTCCATCTGTAAACTGGAGACTATCACGGACTATCTCACACAGTTTTTGTACAGGTTAGATGACACAATTTGTCTAATTTCTTTAACAGCTCTTGATGTACAGTAAGATTGATACACAGGGCTTCTATGTTAATTATGATTATTATTTCTTCCTGGTAGCTGTTGCTGTTCTCTGAGTCACATCTGAACGCAGTAAAATTACAATAGGTGGGATGAAACAAGAACATGCAACTCCTAGTAACCTTTCGGACATCACTAGAGGGAGCCAGAGGCAACTGAGCAACCATCTTTCCAAGCTTAACTTCATCTTGCATGATCAATATTTGCCAAACACTGATAACATATCTCTAGTGAATGGATTGTTATATAAAGTTGTTAGTCGACTCCAGTGATGTGTGTAATATAATTTCAGGTCTCAAGAAACTTATACTTTAATTGAAGAAACAAATAACATGCATTAAAAAGCCATTAAATGATAATGCTTGACAATGATATATAGCAACGCAATAGCAAATTGAATGCCTCATGGATAGGCATATTCTGCGCTGAAGAATGTCTGGAAAGGAAATAAGGTATCCTGGAAATGTTTCATGCACTTAATATGGAACTTGAAGGGTGAGGAGGATTTAGAGCTTTGGGTTCAGCATTCCAGAAAAGTGAAACAAAGGAATCCAAGAAAACAGTGTCACTGTGTCCATCTCTGTCTAATGGAAGGCTTATATTTACCACTTTATGCTTAATTAATCTTCCCAATTCATGATTCTGGCTCAGTTATTCCTCCTATCAAATGTTGGAGATGATTCTCACTGCTTATTAGATTAAACGAAATGTTTAACCTGGCTTTGCATACCTGGATTCTTTTACATAGAAGCAAGGATGGAAAGATAAACTGGAGCTTGACTTTAAAAAGATTAGCAGGTCAGGCAAGAGCTATATATTATGGACAGTGGGAACCACTGGAGGTTTTTGAGCAGCTGAGTGTCATGCTTTAGTATCAATATTAAAATTATATCACAGACACAAAGTCAAATAATCCAAGGTTGCACGTTCTTATTAAATTTACTGCCTTAAAAAAATGGATCAATACAACTCCAGCGATGGGTAAAGACTGAAATTACCAGCAAAGACTAGTTTTTAAGTTTCTCTAAAATTTGAGGAGAAAACATGGAAGAAAACTAAATAAAAAATAATAAAGTTTTAGCTGCTTTATCACCCTTTCCTTTTGCAGGCTAGGAGCTTGGGAAGAAGCATGATTAGTAGTGGAAGTTACTTTTCCTCTGAGACCTATCCAAAATGGGGAATGCCTGTTACAAAAGGCAAGGTTTTACAAGCTTCCAAAAAGTGAGACCTTGAGAAAGAAATTAATGAAGCTTAAAAGGAAGTTACTTTTTCTCTTGCTTTTCGGAAAAAAAAAAAAAGTCAAATCTCAGGTAAGATCAGTTACACTAGCTACATGGAGTAGAGGGCAATTTTGAACAACTTTGTCAATCATAGGAGAGATAATTGAGTAAAGCTTCATCATGATGCTGACCTTTGAAACACAGCCACTTCAAACAAAATGTTTCCATTACAGAGTTAGTGTATCATATGGGAAATCCATTATGACTTCCTAGATTATGAAATTTGTGTGTGTGCATGCTCAATCGCTCAGTTGTGTTCAACTCTTTGCAACCCCATGGACTGTAGCCCACCAGTCTCCACTGTCCAGGGGATTTCCTAGGCAAGAATACCTGAATGGGTTGCCATTTCCTCTTCTGGGGCATCTTCCTGATCCAGGGAGCAAATCAGCATCTCCCACATTTCCTGCATTGGCAAGATTCTTTACCACTGAGCCATGTGGGAAACCCAGATCATGAGATATCTAAGGGCAAAATATGTCAAGTAACGTGGAGTATCTGATGTGACTTTAGTTTCACAAACTGTGGAGGAACATCATTTCGACCTCTTTTCATAATATCAAAGCATGTCTTAATATGTACTAGCCCACTAAATTATCTACTAGCGTTTCTTATCTTCATAGTACCCAGCAGCTATTTTAGAGCAAATGGTCCATTTGAGGCCCTGGGTAGCTTCAGGAGATCCAAGAAGGGTTAGTCATCTCTGTTCACAAAACCTGAGCAGACTAACCACAGGAATAGGATAGGAAAGCAAATAACTATTCATGCCCAGAGCACATAGTGGGGTGGATGGGGTGGAAATTCACCAACAGAAGTTCTCTTGTCTCTTTTCAGCTGAAACCCTAAATACCAAAGTTATAGTATATAGCGAAGACATGGAGGAGAAAATGGGAAGGGGAAGAATCCAAGACAATGAATAACATGAGCAAACCTTTCAAATGAAAAAGACGTAGATCACATTTCAAGCAGTATGACACAATAATAATCCAATTTAGCTAGACTGGAGAATGAGGAAAAGAGACAGGAGATAATATGGCAACATCACTGGATAGCTGAATTGGATGTTCTCTGTATGTAGGCATGCAATGCCAGGTTATGATAGTTGGGTTTAATCTTAAGCAGTCAGGAGTTATTTATTTCATTGATATGGGGGGGTAGCTGAGTCAGAGTCACAACTTATGAAAATTAATTAGTCATAAAATGGCAAGTGAATGCAAAATGGGGGAAATGCAGGAGGCGAGGAGACAGCAATTGTCTATTCTTCAGAAAAGCATATTTCATTTGGCAAGAGAGAAAAGCAGAGATATTAAACAGAGTTGACAATGATGTTGATGCACCAAAGACAACTCAGATTTGTTGATCTTGGAAAATAGATTTGGTGGTATATGCATAACAGAAGTAACAGAGTTGGGAAGTGAATCTGTTGAAAATAAATGCTGTATCTCTGATATAAAAGTTACATGAAATAAACATCATTTTCTATTTCTGTGAGCATATGCTCTACAAATATATTGTGAATCCTCTGTCTGATCTAAGTCCCTGTTCATTTAGTACTCATTTATTTCATTCCATTAAGGATTCCAGGTCCTTGACAATGTTAACAATTCTATTTTCTGTCCAAAGCAATGGTCAGAATAATGATAATGACCAGTGTTAATCTGTTTGAATAGTAATTGACCAACAGCAACTAATTTAAAAAATCTTTATAATGCCTCCAAAGATTTACCCTGATGATAACACTCAACTACAGTCAAAACTTTAGCTAACTCATCTGCAAGAAGCATACATTTTGTGCAACATTTCTGAAGCAAAATGTGGATACATATCAAAAACTCTAAAAAGAGCCCATATCATTTTACACTGCAAATACTCTTCTAAGAATGTATCCCAGACAATGAAGCACTAATGTATTCATGTCAGCAATGTTAATAATAAGAGAAAACTGGGGATTACATAAAATATCCATTTCTTGAGATAAGTAAATTATGGCATATTTATATCACTGGCTACTCTATAATCATTAGCAAAGAAGAAATGCATGCACATTTACCAAAAAGACAATTCAATTCATTTGTGGCAGATGAAAAAGTACTGTATAAAACTATACATACAGTATGTTGTTTTTGTTCTAGTTGCTAAGTTGTGTCCAACTTTTTTGCAACCCCATCAGCAATAGCCCACCAGCCTCCTCTGTCAATGGGATTCTCCAGGTGAGAATACTGGAATGGGTTGCCATTTCCTTCTCTACCTACATAATATAATCACTAATATATTACATTAGAACACAAACTTAGAGTGTTTTAGAACATATCTATCCATATTTTTATATCTATACACATGATAGAGAAACATTTGCAAAGATCTAGAAGTGCATATATTAAATATTAGGCACAATTATCTTTGGAATATGGGATTTGGGATCTGCTTTTCCCATATTGAAATTTTCTACAGTTGACATGTATTAAGTGTAGTTTTTAAAATCCAGAGATTTTTAAATATTTAAATTGATCAAAGTTATTGTTATACCATAGAAGTTTGACTTATGAAGAATACAAGTGAGTGGTACAGGTCAGATTATGAGCTGAAGGGTGGCTTCCAATTTAGGGCTAACCTGACCCCTCATGCTGATAGATTATAGAAGAGGGCAGGGCAAGTCACAAGCGCCTGGGCTGAGAGAGCATGTCAGAACTGGATGGATGGGCTACAGTGTGGAGCCGAGCACATGCCCAGAGGTGGAGATGTAGAAAGCTGGTGGTGTTGCTGGTGGTGGTTTAGTCATTATGTCCAACTCTTGCAACCGCATAGAGTGTAGCCCACCAGGCACCTCTGTCTGTGGAGTTTCCCAGGCAAGGATACTGGAGTGGCTGCCATTCCTTCTCCAGGCGATCTTCCTCACCCAGGGATCAAACCCTTGTCTCCTGCATTGCAGGTGGACTTTTTTACTGACTGAGCCATGAGGCGAGCCCTGCCATAGAAAGAGTATGGGGAAACCATGTCAAAGATGATCACTGCTAATATTGGGCTGGCCAAAAAAAGAGTTCATTTGCGGCTTTCTCTACCAGCTTATGGAAAAAACCTGAATGAACTTTTTGGCCAACCCAATACAACGTCAAGAACAAAGCTTTGTTGTGCTCCGTTCTTCTGAAAAACCTCCGTTTCAACTTCCTTAGTAATCAAACCATCTGTCTCAACATGGCCACATTTTCAAATCGTCTGATAGCTGACAAAATGCTTTATCTGTGAAAAGACTAATAAAAGATGGACGTGGACAATGAGCAATCTAATAAGGTAGTATAGCAAATAGTAAGGGGGGCGGGGATGATGTCCCAAATAAAATTAAGAATATTTCTACATGAACCTGCTTATAATTCAGAGTAAAGCCTTGGGGGGATCTTTTTTAAGTGAATAATTCTCTATTCACTAAAGGAAATATCCTTAGAAGAGCAATGCTCAGAACAGCAAGATTTTGATGATGGGGATTGACCCAAGGTCAGCCAAAAAATGCACTCTCTGGCTTTAGGAGAAAAAAATCCTAGTCAGTATTAGCATTTTTCTGCTTGCTATCAACTTTGGGGGCTTTTATATCATCATCATCATTATTAAAAACACATGTCAAAAAAATACACATAGTCAGCCAGTGTTCTTTAACAGGAAAGGGCTGGATTTGAATTGCTCAGATGTTTCTTTTAATTGTTAAAAAGTACATCTGGCTATTCTACCTCACCTATTGCCTCCTATTTTTTTCCCTCCTACTCCAAATGGAAATTGACTGATTATTTGGACAATATGTTAAGGGACCAGGCAAGAAATCCACAATAGAAGAGGCATGTTGGAAGTAGAGAACATTACCCATGTCTTTTCTCCTGAAGCGATGAAGAGCTGCCCAGAGACCAGCACAGGCCTAGATAGAGGAATACACACAGAAGATAAGGCCAAATATTTACTCTTCCTTATGTGCTGAGTTACTGATGTACTTCCCAAACCCCAAGATTACATCTTGCTGACCGTCAGTTAAGATAGTTCACCTTGTAAGAGAAAAAAATTAGTTTAAACTAGCTCAAAAAGGATGGGCTTCCCAAGTGGTGCAGTGGTCAAGAATCCATCTGCCAATGCAAGAGACGCAAGACAGGCAGGTTCGATCTCTGTGTTGGGAAGATCATCTGGAAAGGAAATGGCAACCCACGCCAATGTTCTTGCCTGAAAAATTCAGTGGACAAAGGAGCCTGGCAGGCTACAGTCCGTGGGGTTGCAAAGAGTAGAACATGACTGAGCGGCTGAGAGCGCACACATACACACAGATTATCAGACTAAGTAAAGTTGGACAAAGAAAAGCAAATATCACGCCATTTCATTGATATGTGGAATCTAATTTTTTCAGAAAATGATACAGGTGAATTTATTTACAAATCAGAATCAAGTCTTACAAATATCAGAAGCAAGTCTTACAAATATCAAAAGCAAACTTATGGTTACTCAAGGGGAAACATGAGAGGATGTTAAATCAGGAGCTTGGGATAAATATGTACACACTATATAAGATAGATAACCAACAAGAATCTTCTGTATAGCACAGAGAACTCTATATTCTGTGATAATGTCTATCTAAAGAGAATATCTGTATATGCGTAACTGAAGCACTTTGCAGTACACCTGAGAAACAATACTGTGAATCAACTATACTCTAACAAATATTTTTAAATAAAGTTAAAAAAAAAAAAGCTAGCCCATATAGTAAAGAGAATTTATTAGCTTAAGCAACTATAAAGTCAACAGACTGGGTAAACATCAGGCACATTTTTTACCAGGGTTCTAACTCCCCTTCTCTCTGTGTCTCTCAACTCTTCCCAGATCAAAGTTTCAGCTTCATCCATGTATCACATTTTCTGTGAAAGAGCAGAGGCTACAGGTGTCCCCCAATTCTCAGCAATGTTTCTGAGCATTTAATGGACCCATTCATCTTCTCCTTAGTCAAATATTGCTCTAGACTTTATTTCCTGAACCAGACAGTGGGTTGGGGCAGATGGCGTTGCTTTGGTTGGTTTAGACAATTCAGAAAGTCTACTCAGACCATCTGTCTACTCCCCAACGTGAAAAGGGAGGAATGAATGTTGGTGAGCCAACCGACGTCCTCTCCAGTGAACAGATGGATTCTTTTTTTCCCTAGCTAAAGACATGTCTAAGTAGCTTTAAAGAGCGAAAAATGAGCTGAGGAATTTCTTAGTCTTCTTTTCTCCGGTTCACACTCCTTCCTCTAAGGATGCGTTTGGGTAAACCCTCAGCATGTCCGTGGCACCATAGACATGTCAGCTGAGTCCAAGTGAATTCATAAGTCAAGACAAAGCAGGTCAAAGCTAAATTAGCCTTCTCAGTACTGAAAAGCACCCAAATTTCAGGGAAGATACCCTAAGGCCTATTTTAGAGTAACCTTGAGTAAGGAGAAAAGAGGGAAAATGCCAAAGAATTTAAACCAGAGGTGGGTCAATTAATGTCCTAGACATTGATCGTCCGTTTCAGTCATTTTTATTCTGAAGAGGTGGGGTGGGCGAGAAGTTCAAATCCTCCATGAAAAAGTCATAGATTGCCACCATCTTTAAAAATCCGTAAAGAAAGTGAAGTCTCTTAGTCATGTCCGACTCTTTGCAACCCTATGGACTGTAGCCCACCATCAGGTGGTCAAAGGTTTCTCTGTCCATGGGATTTTCCAGGCAAGAGTACTGGAGTGGGTTGCCATTTCCTTCTCTAGAGGATCTTCCCAACCCAGGAATCAAACCCAGGTTTCTCACACTGCAGGCAGACGCTTTACCCTCTGAGCCACCAGGGAAGCATTTGGATGAAAATTCCAAAACCTGGAGGACACACAGATTGCTGTGGAGAGTCTGCCTCTCCTAGCTGCCCTCTAAGTCCTCTCCTTCTGCTCCCATCTGCCTCCTCTTGTGATGTATATCAATGTCACGTCACAAGCGGTACTTCCATATACTTTTAAAGTCCTAGAACAGTCTGACATACTGTACACACTCAAGAAATACTTATTCTTAAATGATAAATGCATGCCCCAGGCACTGTATTCAAACAAAAGAGGCCGTGAAAGCATAGACACACACTACTCCCATTTCTTCTCTGCTACTCCCTGCCCTCCACTCTGCTCTGCACGCAGCCCCAGCTGTCCACATACAAACCTGTTGTGGGAATATTTGACTTCCAGGCAAATCAACTTATGCAAACGCAGGCATGTAAACCCCGTCATGTATATAATTAAGTCACTTTAGCTCTATGAATGAAACCGTAGGAAGGTAGGTAGATAGAAAAATGATAGAAAGGTAGACGATAGATGGTTCTTGTTCAGTCACTCAGTCATGTCCAACCCTTTGTACACCAGGCTTCCCTGTCCTTTACTATCTCCTAGAGTTTACTCAAACTCATGTCCATTGAGTCGATGATGCCATCTAACCATCTCATCCTCTGTCGTCCCCTTCTCCTCCTGCCTTCAATCTTTCCCAGAATTAGGGTCTTTTCCAATGAGTTTGCTCTTCACATCAGGTGGTCAAAGTATTGGAGTTTCAGCTTCAGCATCAGTGCTTCCAATCAATATTCAGGACTGATTTCATTTAGGACTGATCGGTTTGATCTCCTTGCAGTCCAAGGGAGCTCCCCTCTCCCTGGGATTCTCCAGGCAAGAACACTGGAGTGAGTGTCTTCTCCAGCACCACAGTTCAAAAGCATCAATTCTTCAGCACTCAGCCTTCTTTATAGACAAATTCTCACATCTGTATATGACTACTGGAAAAACCATAGTTTTGACTATATTGGCCTTTGTCAGCAAACTAATGTCTCTGCTTTTTAATATGCTGTCTAGGTTGGTCATAACTTTCCTTCCAAGGAGCAAGTGTCTTTTAATTAGCTGCAGTCACTGTCTGCTGTGGTTTTGGAGCCCAAGAAAATAAAGTCTGCCATTGTTTCCGTTGTTTCCCCATCTATTTGCCATGAAATGATGTGACTGGATGCCATGGTCTTAGCTTTTTGAATGCTGAGTTTTAAGACAGCTTTTTCACTTTCTTCTTCCACCCTCATCAAAAGGCTCTTTAGTTCCTCTTTGCTTTCTCCCATAAGGATGTTGTCATCTGCACATCTGAGGTTATTGATATTTCTCCTGGCAATCTTGAATCCAGCTTGAACTTCATCCAGTCCAGCATTTCACATGATGTACTCTGCAGATAAGTTGAATAAGCAGGGTGACAATACACAGCCTTGACATACTCCTTTCCTGATTTTGAACCAAACCATTTTTCCATATCTGGTTCTAACTGTTGCTTCTTTACCAGCATACAAGTTTCTCAGGAGGCAGGTAAGGTGGCCTGGTATTCCCATCTCTTTAAGAGTTTTCTGCAGTTTGTTGTGCTCCACATAAAGGCTTTAGCATAATCAAGGAAACAGAAGTAGAATTTTTTCTGGAATTTCCTTGCTTTTTCTATGATCCAACAGATGTTGGCAATTTGATCTCTGGTTCCTCTGTCTTTTCTAAATCCAGCTAGTACATCTGGAAGTTCTTGGTTCACATGCTGTTGAAGCCAAGCATGAAGAGATAGATAGACAGATAGATAGATTCATGCATGCATGCTAACTTCCCTCAGTCATGTGCGATTCTTTGTAACCCTGTAGCCTGCGGCCTGCTGGGCTCCTCTGTCCATGGGATTCTTCAGACAAGAATACTGGAGTGGGTTGCCATGCCCTCCTCCAGGGGATGAGGATTTTATGCAAAGTCTGTTCCTGGGACTTCCCTGGTGGTCCAATGGTTAAGAATTTGCCTTCCAATGCTGGAAATATCGTTCTATATCTGGTCAGGGAAGATTGCACATGGCGTGAGCAACTAAGCTCACATGCCACACTACTGAAGCCTGCGTGCCCTAGAGCCCATCCTCCACAACAAGAGAAGCTGGGCAGTGAGAAGCCCATACACGGAGCCTGGAGGGCAGCCCTCGCTTGCAGCAACTAGAGAAAGCCTGCATGCTGTAACGAAGACCCAGCACAGCCATAAATAAATACATATTTTTAAAAAAAAAAAAGCTGTTCTTGAATAGCATTGCTATTCCTGTTTGCCTCTGTATGGCTCCCAGAGCCCTTTGAACATTGTGGTAGATACATCAAGAACAACAGCCCAGAATGGACATACATGGTGAGCCATGCCTTCACAGACTGGGAATCCAATAAAGCTCATTCCTGTCTGGACATGCTGTGCGTTACACCTGAACCATGAGTTATGGCAGTGAATCTGAATCACTTCACCTAAAATTAGTTTAAGCAAGAAAATCTTACGTCCCTGTTTCTGTAAACTAGTGTGTGTGAGAGAAGCTAACTGTGGACTGACCATCTGACGCAGATCCTTGATTGAATCAGAGAAGGAAGATAGTAGTTTCTTCATGAACTAACTCCTCCAAAATTGATTTTTTCTGTGTGAAGCCGATTATTGAGAGTGGGTGACAGCTGGGGTGTCTGCTTCTGTAAACCTCAAAGCATGAGGGTCAGGTTGAAGATTTGGGTGAATGACAGCTCTGAGAAAGGGAAGACCTGTGTGCTAGAACCTTGGGTTTCTGGAGTGTGGGGGCAGCTTGGAGAGGCATCTAGGCCCCATGTGAGGTGTTCCAGGACCCAGCCTGAACCTAATGCCTTCATCTTCAGCCATGACGATGTGTGTGTTCAGTCATGTCCGACTCTTTGCCTGTAACCAACCAGGCTCCTCTGTCCATGGAATTCTCCAGGCAAGAATACTGGAGTGTGTTGCTATTTCCTCTTGCAGAGGATCTTCCAACCCAGGGATCAAACCCACATCTCTTGAGTCTCCTGCATTGGCAGGCATATTCTTTACCACTGTGCCACCTGGGAAGCCCTCTGTCTTCAGAATCTGGACCCTAATCCTGAAGAGTGTGTGCTGGTCAGGACTTGGGGAATATTCCCTGTACTGTTTACATGTAAGCAACAGTGTTTTGAGCGTTCAGTTCATCCCCAAAAGGTGCAAGTGAACACATGTGGTAGAGAGAGAAACAGAGATTTCCTCTTATTATCTCTACTGCATATAACATTTGCAAGTTTATAAGCCACAAACACAGCTTACATGTATTTCTTAGTCTATTAGTCAGATCACAATTCAGCTCTCCTCCCACAAAGATGCAGTGAGAGAAAAACAAAGTTAAACAAATATAGGCATTTCTCCTAAATTCTCATGGGTCATAGTATCCACCAGTTTTCATTACAGTATTGCCATTATATGCACAGAGGGTCCTGCATTTGGCTTATTGAGGAAATGACCTGCTGCCCAGGAAGTAAAGGCAAAGATAATTGTGGTTTTAGCTTCTAGCCCTACAGTCGTGGGCTTCCTCAGTGACTCAGCAGGTAAGAATCCATCTGCAATGCAGGAGACCCAGTAGACGCAGGTTCAATCCCTGGGTCGGGAAGATCCCCTGGAATAGGAAATGGGAACCCACTCCAGTATTCTTGCTCAGAAAATTCCATGTTGAACAGAGGAGCCTGGCTGGCTACAGTCACAAAAAGTCGCACAAGACCCAGCACATAGCACTCTCACAGTCTTATGCAATAGCATCTTACCTGTTGGATTCTATCCAGTGATGTTCCCGTAAATGTTTAATAACCAGTTCTCTTAAAAACATAGACATATATGTATCACACAAGTTTATTATGAATTTTACCTGGATGAATGATATATAACAACATATGTATAATATATAACACACAAAATTGTTGTTGTTCAGTTCGCTCAGTTGTGTCTGACTCTTTGCAACCCCATGGCTTTCAGCACGGTTGCAAAATACTCTGTCACAAATTTCATATTGCCAATTGATTCTCGTAGAATACTTTTGTTGATATTTTCCTGAATCTAACATATCCATAACCAGTCTGTAACTGCAGTAGAGATGATTGAATGTAGTTTAAACGTGAATGCTGGTAGATGCTTTCTTTTCTTTTAGCAGGAAATATGAAGGTGAAATAACCAAGATGCGTATGGAAATTCCACTTACTCATTCTCTTTCTGAATCAGACAATAATCTTCAAAAAGTGGAAAGAATATTGTTTTAACTACTTGTGCAATTCACAAGATAACAGATAAAGACTTGACACATTTTAAGTTTAATCTGCACTATAAACACTTTTCCCACAATCACTTTCTTAAGTCTAGAAAACCATAAAAATAATAAGTGAGTCAGCTCGGTGTACCATGAAGACCTGGAGAGGCGGGATGGGAGAGTGAGAGGGAGGCTCAAAGAGGGACGGGATATATGCATCCATATAGTCGATTCATGTTGCTGTACGGTAGAAACTAACACAACATTGTAAAGTAATTATCAGTCAGTTCAGTTCAGTCGCTCAGTCGTGTCCGACTCTTTGGGACCCCATGAATCGCAGCACGCCAAGCCTCCCCGTCCATCACCATCCCCTGGAGTTCACTCAAACTCACGTCCATCGAGTCGGTGATGCCATCCAGCCATCTCACCCTCTGGTGTCCCCTTTTCCTCCTGCCCTCAATCTTTCCCAGCCTCAGGGTCTTTTCCAATGAGTCAACTCTTTGCACGAGGTGCCCAAAGTACTGGAGTTTCAGCTTTAGCATCATTCCTTCCAAAGAACACCCAGGGCTGATCTCCTTTAGAATGGACTGGTTAGATTTCCTTGCAGTCCAAGGGACTCTCAAGAGCCTTCTCCAATACCACAGTTCAAAAGCATCAATTATACCCCAATTTAAAAGCTTTTCATAAAAGATAAGAAGTCAAGCTCATACAAAGACACAGCTGTCTGGCCCCAGTATATCTAATTTTATGTACTTTGTGTATTTTTAGCTTTTTCTGATGTCAGTGATGTACATGTTCCCACTACAGCTGATTTCAAACCATGAATCTGAAATCTTTAAAACTAGAATTGGGAAGAGAGGCAAAGGAGCTCACCATTCATTCCAGAAGACAGACACAAATAATTTTCACAGCATAAAAGTAATAAACATCACATAGTAATTAGGAAATGAGCTTTCAATATTTATTACCTTTGTTTTAAGAGAATTCATTTGATTGTAATTTATATATTTTCTTGTTTAACCATGACTGTGTTTAACAACCAGCACACAAAATTCCTGAAAATGAGGTCTCTCTCCCTGTCTACCACTTTCCTCTAAAATGTTAGCCCTTTGATGACAGTTTTTGTTTGGGGTTTTTTTGTCTTTTTTTTTTTTTTTCCAGTTCCCTGTCTCTTCTTTCCTCATCAAGGGTCATTTCAGTCGACTGTTTTTGTTGTTATTGTCGCTCTGGGCTTATTTTTTAATTCTTTCACCCTTCAATTGAAACAGTTGGGATTTCAGCCATCTTTTCTCTTGTCCTCTTTATTTTGAGCATTCCCTTGAAGTGAAAAGTGCAAGTTGCTTGATAGTATGCGACTCTTTTGGGACCCCATGGAAGCTCCTCTGTCCACGGAATTCTCTGGGCAAGAATACTGGAGTGGGTATCCATGCCCTCCTCCAAGGGATCTTCCCGACCCAGGGATCCAATCCGGGTCTCCTGCATGGCAGGCGGATTTACCATCTGAGCCCCAGGGAAGCCCTCAGCACTCCCTTAGCCTCTTCCAATAATAACTAAACATGATGAGGGTCTAGGGTTTGGGAATTATTATTGGATATGGTTTGGCTGAAAATTAAACCTTATGAAGCTTCTTATATTGATGAGGAAAGAGTGTCAGAAAGATCAGAGTAACAGCGAAGTCCCGGGCAACTTGTGTGGTCTCCCTCCTCCCCTTGTCTGGAAAACCAAGTGGACCTAAGCTTCCTGAAGTCTCAATTTAAGGCTCACACCCACCCGTCGCCTCCTGCACGCCACCTGGCACAGTGCTGGGCCCATCTTCCACTTTTAACACGTGTGGTTGGTTAGCTTCTGCTTCAGGAGGGCAATTTTCAGCCTTTCCTATCTAAACCCCCCTGCTGGTTTTGACTGGCTCGGCTTGATCCTTCCTCACTTCCACAGATGTGTTTTGGGACCTATTTGAATGGCTTGTCAGACTCTTCCTGCCAGATTTCAGCTGCCTAAGCTGGAAGGGATGGTTCCAGACCTCCTGTTTATGATTCCCAACTCTGCTGACTTTGGCCGCAGATGGTGGAATCTGCGCTCGGCTGGAAAGTCGATTGGATGGAGCGCCTCTCCCGTCCTGTCAACTTTGACCTCGAGGAGTGTGTGTCCTGGCACGACAGATGAAGTTCCATTTTAAAACTCCAATTCAGGACACCCTGCAGTTTCGACTGGAGAATTTAGGGAGTTTACAGGCTAAGATCAGGTATTCCAGGACGGTTCCTTGTAAATCCAGGAAATAAAAAGTAGCCCGGCAGGCTGCACCGCAGTTAAGAGCTGGCACAGTGTTCTCTGATCAGGGGAGAGGAGGGGTCCGTCCTTCCCATGTGCTGTTGAAAGGATCCTGACAGGCTTCGTGACCACGTCCTGTCACTCTCGCTGATAACACCAGGACACAGGTCACAGACCTGAAGAGATTTAGTGTTGCCGTGTAAATATCACTGGGCTACCCTGAGATACCATCAGACTGCAATGCTAGAGAATAGTGTTGAAGACCCTGGGCTGTCTTTGACAGCGAAGGAGGTAAAGAAAGAGAGCCAGTGACCAGGGGCAAGTGGCATGTATGTCCCTTTTATATATATTTATGCATTTTATTTATTTTTGGTTGTGCTGGGTCTTTGCTCCTGCTCAGGCTTTTTCTCTAGTTGCAGAGAGCGGGGACAGCTCTCTACCTGTGACGCGTGGACTTCGCATTGCGGAGGTCTCTGGGCGCAGGGCTCAGGATCTAGGGCGCAGGGGCTTCGTTAGCGGCAGTGCCTGGGCTCAGTAGGTGCGCCTCCCGGGCTCGAGAGCTCAGGCTCAATAGTTGTGGCATGTGGGATCGTCCCAGATCAGGGATCGAACCTGCGTCTGCTTCCTGGGAAGGAGGCTTCTTTACCACAGAGCCGCCAGGAAAGCCCTGTGTGTTCCTTTGTAAAGGATCTGGTTTAGTCATCAAATCAGATACAAAAATGTAAGTCCGGCTTGGGGAAAAAAATACTATATAATATTTGCTGTTCGTTGGTTAGTTGCTGAGCCATGTCCAACTCGTTTTGCAAGCCCTTGGAGTGAAGCCTGTCAGGCTCCTCTGCCCATGAGATTCTCCAGGCAAGAATACTGGAGTAAGTTGCCATTTCCTTCTCTAGGGGATCTTCCTGACCCAAGGATCAAATCCTGTCTCCAGCATTGACAGGCAGATTCTTTACCATTGAGCCCAGGGAAGCCCACTATATAATATATATGATATAATATTATGTAATATGACATGATATAATATATACACACATACACACAACACACACACTTACATTACATACCAACAAACACACATACAGACACATACAGGCAAATTGTATACACAAGTCAAATTGTTTAGTATTTCCTCCCAATAATGGTCCCTGGTGGCTCAGATGTAAATTTATGTAACACTCATCGAACAGAGAGAGTTTGTTTTGCCAGCAAACACTGTAATAATTAATTTGTAAATAGTAAAATGCAAATGCTACTTGACCTAACATATAAACGTTTTAACCAGGCTCTGGATACTATCATGCATGGATGTTAGAAATGTAGAGAGCAACCCATACAAAATTCTGGACTTCATTATCAGACCTCCACAAAAGACAAACAAACAAAACAAACATTGTTTGGGAGACAAGTTTCATAAGACCTGGGCCACCATAGCAAGCAGTGTGTGTGTGCTCAGCCTTTCAGTCATGTCTGACTCTTTTGCAACCCCATGGACTATAGCCCGCCAGGCTCCTCTAGCTATGGAATTTTCCAAGTAAGAACTCTGGAGTGGATTGCCATTTCCTCCTCCAGGAGATCTTCCTGACCCAGGGACTGAACTGGCATCTCAGGTCTCCTGCATTGGCAAGCTAGTTCTTTACCACTGTGTCACCAAGGAAGCCCAGGCTACTCTAATTTATAAAAATTCATAGATGTTTTTTAAGTGGAGGACATTATCCAACACAGGAAGATGAAAAATGAATCATAAAACACCATCCTTGTGACTTTGAAGTTTCAGAGTCACAAAGATGTTTTTCAAGAGGCCCAGTTGCCATCTGGAAACTTGAAACCAAGTACATGAGCAGCAGAGAGCTCTGAGTCTCTCCCGGCCTGGCATTGCCTTGGGAGCTGTTCCAGAGAAAGGGAATTGGTACAGATACCCAAAGGGTCACCAGCTTCCTGAGCCTTGAGATCTAAGCTTTGATTTGCTGGAGATGACATGTTTCCTATTCTCTATGAGCAAAGAGACAGAGGTCCTTGGGCTTCAGCACAGATGTTTGCCAGGGGGGCCCTTTGCCTCTTTGGCAGCTCTATTAACAACCTGAAATCCAGAAGTTCTTCAAGATGTCAATGTTTCTTTTGTACCTTTAAATCACTTTTTTTTTTTTAAGTCTTAGAAACCACCTAAAACTCTTCATGGAAGCTGAGAGTCCATACAGTATATGAAAGTGAAAGTGAAATCACTCAGTCGTGTCCGACTCTTTGCGACTCTGTGGACTGTAGCCCACCAGGCTCCTCTGTCCACGGGATTTTCCAGGCAAGAATACTGGGGTGGGTTGCCACTTCCTTCTTCAGGGGATCTTCCCGACTCAGGGATCAAACTCCAGCCTCTCACATTGCAGGCAGACTCTTTACCATCTGAGCCACCAGGGAATCCCTGGAAGCTGAGTGTCCATATAGCATATGACACATGAGAATGATGTGGATTAGGACTGCGATAAAGAAAAACATACAAACACAACTACAGAAATAAGCCAGAGAGGAGGAGCTGATCTGCAGTTTATTCAGATGGATTTTCTCCTAGAAAAACAGACAGGAAAATTAAATGGATGGCAAATAGAGAAGCTCTGCCCCAGAAAATATGGCAGTGATCTAACGATTTAGGTATCTTCTCTATCGAGATTACTGTAAGAAAGCCAAGGTCGGGCTCATTGGAGAAACTAAAAATACCTATCTTTCCAAGAAAAGTTCTGCATCTCAACTCTTTTTCTCCAGTTAATGTGGCTGTGTGTGTGTGTTAGTAACTTAGTTATGTCTGGCTCTCGGTGACCCCATGGACTGTAGCCCACCAGGCCCTCTGTCCGTGGGATTCTCCAGGCAGGAATACTGGAGTGGGTTCCCATTTCCTCCTCCAGAAGGAGAATGTGGCTAATTGTTCTCAACTGTGTAACTAAAATTGCATTTTATGTCAAGAAGAGGGTATTTCTACCATCATCACTGTTGCTTGATCTTCCCCCAAATTTCAACATCTCAGAAGGAATAATAATACCACCTATTTTGTTCGACTTTGGTTTCAAAAAGTATCTGTTTTTATGGAATAAACTGGAACTCACCAGAATTTGGAGAAGGAAATGGCAACCCACTCCAGTATTCATGCTTGGAGAATCCCATGGGCAGAGGAGCCTGGCGGACTGTAATCCATGAGGATCACAAAGAGTCAGACGTGACTGAAGAGACTTGGCATGCACAAAACCAGAAATTACCAACACAATCAACAAAACATTGAACCATGGAAGAAAAGGCATTTATTAACAGATGATAAAAGCTGTGTTTTGAGATGGTAAAGATTTTTACAAAGCAATTAACAGATACAATATCAAAAAATCAAGATTGATTGATTGATAATCATCATTATAAGTTTATCTAACCCCAGGTGTTTTTCTAGCTTGATGAAAAGTATGCTTTCTGTTTTGGTCAAAGTTTTGGGAAACTAATGTAACTTATATGATGTGGTTTTTATAATTTGTATAGTGGATTTTACATCCCTTTATAAGTTCTATGAGATTTCCTAACTCACCCTGTTTACCCATTTTGAAAACTGAGTGGGCTTGGACCTCTCTTTATCCAAATTTTGTTTTGTTTTGTTTTTTAACTTTAAGTATTTTTTATTGAATGGAATTGAAGAAGGTACTGTGTATATAATATCCAGACAACTAAATACATAGTAATTAGGAAGTGAAATGACCTAAGATATCGGTTTTGTTTAAATGCCTTTTTTGTTTCAACAAATTCATTAGTGATCTTCATTTAAGATGAAAATGTTTAAAATTGCATTGGCTTTATTGTGGTTCACAGATGTTGCACGTTTTTACAAATTGAAAGTTTGTGGCAACCCTGCATGAAGCAAATCTTTTGTGCCATGTTCCCAAGAGGCTTAGCTCATTTCCTGTCTCTGGGTCACATTTGGGTAATTCTCAAGACCATTTCAAACTTTTTCATTATTGTTACATTTGGTTTTTGTTTTGTTTTAAATTTTTAATTGAAGGATGATTGCTTTGTGTTGGTTGTGTTGTTTTCTGATATACAACAGAGTCAGCTATAAGTATACATATATCCCTTCCCTCTTATATTTCCCTCCAACCCCCTCATCCCCACCCTTCAAGGTCATCACAGAGCACCAAGCTGAGCTCCCCGTGCTAAACAGCAGCTTTGCTCTATCTTTCTTACATATGGTGGGGGAGGCCCGGCGCGCTGCAATTCATGGGGTCGCAAAGAGTCAGACACAACTGAGAGACTGAACTGAACTGAACTGAACTGAACTGAACTGTGTGTGTGTGTGTATATATGTGTGTGTGTGTGTGTATGTGTATATATATATATATATATATATATATATATCAATTATACTCTCTCAATTTGCCCCCCCTTCTTTCCCCAGTTTCTTAATGTCTGTACTAATAACAAAATCATGTCAGAAATACAACTCATTGTGGCCACCCCAGGTCCTTTCTAGGAATAGAATAAAACCGCCAGGAGCAATGCATTCATTCTTTCAAATATTCGCGCTCTTTCATAATTATATGTGCTGTGTTTGCCTGATAATGTATAAAAGTTCACCTTAGGGAATCTTTAAACTCTGAAAATTACCTTGGGTATTTGAAAATCATTTCTAATAGCGTATTGACATTTACAGGTGGACATTGTTTTCTTTCTGTCATTCTTTTTTCATGATGATTCAGGATTACCTTACACATACACTTCTGTGTCCTGTCTTTTTCTATAATGTTTTAGCATAGCCTTGTCCAATGTTATCAAATAATATTTTAAAGCACGCATTCTGATGTGGATGTGATATTTCATTATTTAAAGCCATCACAATTTTTGTAATCACTCTTCATTTCTGACGTGTGTGCTTTCCTCCCATTTGTATTAATGAATAAAAGTTGTCGTGAACATTTTAAAGCATAGTGCTTGTGTTTGTTACTTTTTCCAGTAGTTTCATCATTAAAGGGAGAAGTATCAGGTCAAAAATTGCAAATTCTTTCAAAACTCTTGATGTACATTTCTAAATATACATACTAAATATACTTTCTAGAAAAAAACATACCAGTTTATGGTCTCACTAACAGTGTGTGGCACATATTTACCATTGCATCATTACAAAAATTAAGCATCTTTAATCTCTCCTAATCTGTTAGTTAGCATGTTAATTCTTAACTTGAATTTCTTTGATAATCATTGAGTTGAGCTTTTGTCTATATATTCACTATTTGTTTTTCCACTTTTGTGAATTAGTCGTGAGTGTAGGCACATTTGGGCTTCCCACGTGGTTCAAGTGGTAAAGAATCTGCCTGCCAACACAGGAGACTGGGGTTCGATTCCTGGTTTGGAAAGATCCCTGGAGAAGGAAACAGCAGCCCACTCCAGTATTCTTGCCTGGAGAATCCCATGGACAGAGGAGCCTGGTGGGCTACAGTTCAGGGGGTCACAAAAGAGTTGGATACAACTTAGTGACTGAGCACTTTACTCCATTTACATTTATTTTTCAGTCTCCGAGTTTCATATTTTTCAATGTTTTTTCAATGTGCATTAGTCCTTTAATCTTAAGACGTCAGCTGGGGTATTGAGAAGTTTTCCCTCTTAGATCCTCAAGCCCAGAAATCATTTTGCTTGTATCCTTCCTTGGGGTTATGTTAAGAAAGACTCTTTCACCCTCCATCAGATATACCCTCACATATATTTTCTTTCACTTCTTGCATCGTTTCACTTTTATTCCATTTAACTATTCAGTCCATCAGATGCATGTGATCATTCCTCTTTTCTCAATTATTTGTGATAGTAGGTTTCCCATGTATTTTAGCAATATCCAATATGTATGCGTCAAAAGAGGCTGTTCATTTATTATAAATGCAGTTAATTTTCTTTTTTCTTTTTCCCATTAGTTCCTGTATTATTTAACTAGGGCAACTATGCGTGATATTTTTATATCTGACAAGACAGCAAATAAAGTTATATTCTTTTCTCAAGAATATTTTTGGGGGCAATTCTCTAATATTTATTTTTCCAGATATATTTTGGAGGTTCATTATCAACCCTTTTCCATCTCACGCTTGCTCACACATAAATAACATTTTGATTTTTATGATATTAAACCTAAAATTAGTTTTGGATGATAAACGTCTGGGTAGTATTCCTGTGCAGTAACAGCCGCATGATCTCTCCAGGTCTTCCACGTTTGCTGGTTAAGTTATATTGTGTCTTTATTGTTGTGCCTAGTTTTGGCTGAAGTTACGCCAGAGTATCGTTTTATAATTTTTAGTTGTTCTCTGGTTATATCAAGAGGGCTGGTGAGTCATTTGTAAGAATGATAGATTATTATCATGCTTTCCAATGTTCATAACCTCATATCTACTCATGGCTTACTGCATTGGCTGGATCTTCCGGAACAAAGTTAATTCATAGCATAGCATTGACAATGAACATTCTTGGCAAGAGAGAAACGAGTCACAAATCATGTTAATGGGGAGAGGGAGGGGGTTAATTCTTATATTGCATATTAAATAGCTTCTTGGCATATCTACAAAACGGAAACAGACTCACAGATATAGAGAACAAGCTTGTGTTGCTGGGGTGAGAGGAGGGAAGGACTGGGAGTTTGGGATTACCAGATGCAAATTGGTATATATAGGATGGATAAACAACAAGGTCCTATTGTATAGCACAGGGAATTACAGTCAATATCCTGTGATTAATCATACAGGAAAAGAATATAAAAAAAAAAGATATGTATGTATAACTGAATCACTTTGCTGTGCCGCAGAAATTAACACAACATTGTAAATCAACTATAATCCAATACAAATTTTTCAATGTTAAAATAAGTAAATAGCTTCTTAGAAACTCACATTCATGTTAGAACATAAAAGCTTTTGAGAAGATCTGGAAATAGAAACCTGGTTATAATTTTTGCTGTTTCTGGCCTGTTATTTACTGTTTTAAACAGTATTCTCAAACCTCATTTTTCATAGAACCCTCCTTTTTTGATGCTTATTCATGTGTTTTACTGTGTTTTTTTTTAATCCCAAATCCTGTGTTTTTTTATCATGTTAAAATACTCACTATTTCTACTTTAAAATATGTTTCTTAAAAAACAGGAATGGGCATGAATTTGTTCAAATGCCTATTCTCACTTGACTTACTAATTCAATGTATTATTAGTGATGAGTGTCTTGAAAAATATATGAACTCATGGAATAGATCAGTTACCCATCAGAGACCCTTTAATATTTTGCTAAATTTGACATATTGGACTTTGATTTGATATTTTTGCATTTATGTTCACAAGTAAAATTACCCTTCATACTTAATTACTGGGACTCAGGTGTTGGTAGCAGAATTTTGTAATGTTTATTAACTAACTAGGAAACTTTCTGTTGCTCTTCTATAATGAAACAGATTGCATGCATCAGAATTAACGAGTATATATGAATTCATATGGGAACACTCACAGAGTCCCCAGGTAGTTCGTCTGTTTAATGGGTTCACAGCACTTTTCCTGTGTTTTCACAGGCACTCTCTGCTTAAGCTGGAAGACATTTTAACAGACATTTTAACTGACATTTTAACTTTCAACTGACCAGCAGATATTTATCTGGTATTTTTTAAACGATGTATAGAATAAAAATCACCAAATACTACTGCTCAAGCCCTTTCCTGTAACAAGAATATTTATTTCTGAATACATTTATTTTTAAATGCAATCTCTTGTCTTTCTGTGGAAGAGGTATACAGGAAAATGTCAACACCTAAAACAAATTTTACAAGATCTCTTCTGCCAGTCCCCACCATTTTTTTATTACTTTACATACAAGGATGTCATTTCTAACTTCTTCCTGCTCTAACATTTACAAAAAGGGACTCAGAGATAACCTGATGTGCCTGACTTACTGGGGATGTGTTTTATATATCTGTCAGTGTTTGGAAGAAGAATTGCCAAGAGACACATAGCAAGCTGAGCAAACAAAAAATTCAAAACTCCAGGAAAAGCACAACTGTGTACAAGAAAGGAAACATAATCCTGGCATACTACAGGATTTTGTTTGTGAACATTAGCTAAATTATGCTATCATGATAATATAAACTCGGGGACTTCCTTGGCTGCCCAGTGGCTAAGATTCTGTGCTTCCGCGGTAGGTGTGGATTTGCTGCCTAGTGGGAGAACCAAGATCCTGCATGCTGTGTTGCATGGCCAGAAAAACCAAGTATTAAAAAATAAATAAAAAAGGTGAACGTGTGCATGTGTGCTAAGTCACTAAGTTGTGTCCGGCTCTTTCAGATTCCAGGGACTAAAGCCCACCACTAAATCCCTGTCCATGGGATTTCCCAGGCAAGAATACTGGAGCGGGTTTCCATTTCCTTCTCCAGGGGATCTTCCCCACCCAGGAACAGAGACCACATCTCTTGCATTGGCAGGCATGTTCCTTACCACTGAGCCACCAGAGAAGCCCGATATAAACACACAACTCTGATATTGGGAGAATGGAAAGGGTGGAGAAAGGAAACAAATCCAGACTGGGGGTATCAGGATGCTGAAATCCTCATCTTCTTTGGTGGAAAGTAATAAATGATCTCTAAAAATGAAAACATAAAATGCATATATAAAATTGGTTATATACCAGTAGTATGTGGTTGTTCCTGGGAGACATGAATTTGGGGTCTTACATGAGTGAAATAAATACTACACTTTTAAACAGAATTATTTGACATTTTGAAAGATGAATGTATTATTTTATGTATTAACTTTAAAAAAAGTGAATCCAGGCAATTTCTAGCTTCGTTGGAAGCTAGATAATGGCTTCCCTGCTTAGACCACCCTGTTACATCAACTTGGGAAATGTTAGAGAAAACCTTGCTATAGAGTGAGACCCTACAGTCAGTATTCTCAGCTTCAGCTGCCACTTCTGCACTTTCTCAGGTAATGCATATTTTAATATGGTAATAAGAGAGGGCAAGTCCAAGGCCGTGAGCTGCTAACCACCACTACCCAGAACTGCAAACTTTGCCTTTCCTACAATCCTCTCTGAGCCAGAGCAACTTTGAAATGCACGTATTGAATTAGATTGTCCTAATTTACATAATGTCAACCACGAGGCCTCCCAGGATCTCCATGTGAAGAGCCCCTTAGACACAGGCTGAAAAGGATGGGTGGAGCCGGGTATGGGGTCTCAAGAATCCCCTGGTAGATCTAAATGATGATTTCCAGAGATAGAAAATGTTAGTCACTCAGTCGTGTCCAACTCTTTGCGACCCCATGCTCTGCAGCCTACCAGGCTTCTCTGTCCATGGGATTCTCCAGGCAAGAATACTGGAGTGGGTTGCCATTTCCTTCTGCACAGGATCTTCCCTATCCAGGGATTGAGCCGGGTCTCCTGCGTTGTAGGAAGATTCTTGACTGTCTGAGCCACCAGAGAATAGAGTCACCTTGATATTTGCCAAGGAGCACTGACCTTGGGGATCCCAAGGGTAGAGAAATAGAATGGACTCCTCCAAAGCCATTTGGGTTTAAGCAGGAGTCAATGCTGCTGTAGCGTGAGGAATTCCTTGGAGCAGAATTATAGGCAGAGGCTGGTGACTCAAGGCACTGGTCCAAAGCCGGGAAAAGGGAGCCAGTATCACTGTGAGACAGAAATGGCTGAAGCTGGGCCCTTTGTTTAGGGCTCTCCACTACTATAAGTAAGAAAACTAACATTCTGATCTGCAGTTGGAGAGGAATTCAACTGTAGAAAGTTTATGAACCAAAGTGAGGATGGCAAGGGGTGCAGGGGGGAGGAACCCATGGAAATACCAACTGGGCCATGTTTCAAAGAGCTAATGGGAGAGAATACGGCCCACTGGGGACCAGAGGTCAGAACAGACTGTGAGTGGTGGACTCGTGGAACTATGACCACATTGCTTTCTCCACTGTTCCTTGAACCCATCAAGTGCGCATCATTCCCAGGGCCGTTCTCCTGAAATCCGCAAAATTCTCCTGAACTGGCATTCTCCAGGTCTTGACTCAAATGTCTGCTTATCCAACAGGATTTCCATGAGGGCACTTTCCAGGAGCTATTTCCTGTGCACAGAAGACTCCTTCCCTTTTGTCTCACTGAACTGACTCCCACAACCCTCCAGATCCTCCTAGAAACTCCCTGGATTTCTTTGACATTCCCAAAGATTGAGATGCCCCATCTGTATACCCCTACCGTCATCTATGCTCATCCCTCTGAGAGCACTTGACCCATTGTTCCTAACAGGCTTCCCAGGTGGACAGGTTGATGCTGGCACAGGTGTAAAGAATCCACCTGCTGGGGCAGGAGATGCAGGAGACTCCAGTTCAATCCCTGGGTCAGGAAGACCTAGAGAAGGAAATGGAAATCCACTGCAATATTCTTGCCTGGAACATCCTGTGGACAGAGGAGCCTGGCAGGCTACAATCCATGGCGTCACAAAGGGTCAGATGTGACTGAGTGCGCACCACACAGCCTTTCTAGCTGCCTGCTTCCTTGTCTAAACCGTCCATGAAATTATAAGCACTTGGAGAGAACAATTCATTGCTTTATTCTCAGCACTCAGCACACAGCAATCTGTCAAAAATATCTGTTAAACAAAGGCAGTAAAATGCGAATGTGTGTTTATTCTTAGACAATGTATGCCCTTGTATTTATGGATCCCCGCATTCCCAAGTCATTAGGTAGAGCCGTGTGGTTCCCAAATGTCACTGCACCGCTCAGCTTGGGATATGGACCCCAAGAATCTGATGCTATATGAGATATTCTTAGATCTCATCTGATTTTAAAATAGACAATAAAACAAAACTGCAGTCCTCAGTCCCTTAAGCTCAACCTTTTTACAACCCTACTCTTTGCCCCTTCCTTGTAACCTCAAATATTTTGTTTGTTTGTTTTTAATATTTATTCTTATGTGGCTGCTCTGGATCTTAGTTGCTGCACATGGGATCTTTAGTTCCACCATGTGAACTCTTAGTTGAGGCATATGGGGTCTCATTCACTCACCAGGGATCAAACCCCACCCCAACGCCCACCCCTACCGCGCACTGAGAGCTTGGCGTTTTAGCCACTGGAGGTGCCTGTGTGCTAAGTTGCTTTAGTCATGTCAGACTCTGCGATGCTAGGGATTGTAGCCCACCAAGCTCCTCTGTCCGTGGGATCCTCCAGGCAAGAATACTGGAGTGGGTTGCCATTTCCTCCTCCAGCGGATCTTCCCGACCCAGGGATCTAAACTGCATCTCTTACGTCTCCTGCACTGTCAGGCGAGTTATTTACCACTAGCACCACCCGGGGAGCCCAGATCACCAGGGCGGCCCCTCGGGTATCTTAAAGGAGGGTCCGCACAGGCTTCCTGCACACTTCCCCACAACCTTCTCCACTGCATCCCCGACAGGGCTCTCTGGAAACTTCATACCTTGAAGCTATCCAGTGGGCATATCACCAGATTCGATGGCCTTTTTTTTATTAGACATTCCCCACATCCAGCCTTGGTTATTTCATAGGAGGTGAAGAAAACTCTTGAGACCTTTCCCCACATCAGAGAGCTGGAGGCTTTCAGACTACCCCACCAGCGCTTCTGCAAAATCACACCCACAACGCCCCGTGAACTGTGCAGTTGGCATAGACGCTTTGAAACTAGACAGACCTTCCACAGTGTTTAGTTTTTGGCAGAATTTATGTTTTTGGCTGGCCGCCACTGTGAAATGTGTTTAGCTTTAACTGACAAGCCTGGTCAACACCACAGGTCACAGGTAAACCTGGCCGGTCTGAACCAGGCAAAGCCAAATTAAAAGGTAGACTGTCTTCCATTCCGGATTTTCTTTTGTTCTCCTTACTGCTATGGAAGGGGTTGATCCTGGCGAAGCATTTTGTGCTCCTACCTGATTCACTTTGACAAATGCTTCCTGCTTCGTGATGACACTCTTCCTTAGAAACCAGGGATCCAGGGAGAGGGTGAGCTTTTCAGAGAGTAGGTTAGCTTGAACACTGGGAAATAAGACTCTGTGGCATAGTCTGGGGAAGACAGTTACTGTCAGCAATCCTGAGAGATGTAATACAGCATTTTTCCTCCTGAAACCTGGACCTGGGCAGCGTCCAGAGCAATTCACAGGATGCTGGATAGCCACTGACAGGAGCCCTGCCAACTGGACATGAGACTTTGATGTTTGCACAGCAGTGTCCCTGGGACACTGGGAGTTTGTGCTTTACTTTTCCCCTAAGAGGGATTTGCAATGATCCATCTTGGGACTGCTTATTTTATCCAGTTCAGTGAAATGACTGTGCTTTTTCCTACTATCTCAACCAGAATCTGTACGTGCGCCAGGCTAAGAGAGCATATACTCCCAGCATGAAAAGTGTGATCCAACCATTTTGAACTCCAGACAGGCTTTGTGGGTCAGGGAGTGGGTCAGTGAATTGTAGGGTGGCACCTGATGCTGGGAAAGATAGAAAGCAAGAGGAGAAGCGGGCAACAGAGGATGCGATGGTTGGATGGCATCACGGACTCGATGGACACGCGTTTGAGCAAATTCCGGGAGATGGTGAAGTACAGGGAAGCCTGGTGTGCTGCAGTTCATGGGGCTGCAAAGAGTCAGACAAGACTGAGCAACTGAACAATACTATAAATGTGAGGTTCAATAATGGTTGCTGGGTGACAGGAGAAAGACACCCAGAAAAGTGTCAAGTGTCAAGGTAACTCAGAGTCTAAACATCTATAATCTTAAAGCTAAGAGAAGCCATGATAATATCATAATGAGATAGGAATTATCATTTCAGTTAGCAATAATAATCACTGAATCTTAAGTATTCAGTGTCTTCATTTTCATTATTTGAAAGAAAATAAGTAAAAGGTAATTAATATTGTGAAAATATATGTTCCATGAAGTAAGCAGTTTAGCCTACATAATTTTATTATTCACTACTAAATGGTAAATTTAGCCTGACACATAGTAGACATTCAGTAAATATGCCTCAAAAAATGAACAGATACATTAATTAAAAGAATATTTTCACATGCCACTTCAAATGGGAAAAATTAGCATTCATCACATGTCTAATAAAATTTGAATTGAACTCTACCAAGTAAAACATCTGCTAATACGAGAGATTTTACCACATGAGTAATATTATTCTATTTCTGGGTGTATAACTTAAATATTTGTATTGTTTTCAAGTGCGATACAAAGAATCAGACTGTATTTAACTGTGTTAATTCAACCTAAAGTTTTATGTGTAAATATACAGAGAGGAATACACATATGCACATAGACACCATGCTAACTCATGTTTTTTCTTTATATATATAATGAAGGAGAAAGAAATAATACTAAGGGACAATAGTAGGCACAAAAATCACTAAAATGATCAAACACAGACAAGCAGGTGAAACAGAACTTTGGATGCGAAAGGCTTGGCTGCAGATTTCAGGGGCAAATGAGGCTTCATCAGGAAAAAGGGACTGTACTCGCCTTCATTTCTTTCTCCCTTCTGCTGGCCCTCGCTGGATTCTAGCCATGACTTCTGCTAACGTGGGCTCAGCCAAGAAGTTATTGATCATGAGATACATGCCCAGAGGATGAGGAGTTTGCAGCCTATACTTCAATTATCCTTTGGTTTCTGAAGGAGTCAGGGGAAGAAGTGGAATTCAGCAGTCTTTTCATAACAGACCTGCGGTTCAGGAATTGCTTGGAAAGGGTCCGGCACTGGCAGGCACTCCGGTAGAATTTTCCAGCAACAGTGTAGCTCCATTTGCCTCCTTCAACAGGTCTTCAGTTGGCTCTCTTAGTTCATCGACTTCAGACTTTGAATTGGCACATATGCATTGTACAGATGGGGCAGGCACATCAGCCAGCCTGGAACTAATTAAAAGCTGGAATATGTTACATCAGGAGGAGGAAATATGGCCAGATTTGGAGGGACAGAGCAAGTGAGCTGAAAGAGCAAATTGACCCAGCCCTTTGAGAAAAACTGCTGCTGCCTGACCTGAGGTAGCCCCAATGGGGCTTGGACACGTCCTAATGGGAGACAGTCCCAGCTAACCCAACAGGTTCTGAACCATTTCAACAGGTTAGGAAATACCCTTATTAAAAAAAAAAAAAAAAAAAACTTATGGCACATTGTTTTGTTAGGAAGAACAAATTTGCCAAGCTTGTTAGCTTCAGGGAAAGACATGTTTAAGTGTGTGAAGGCCTATGAAAAGCATTTGTAATGAGGGAACTTACTGCTTACTTGGGTGTCAGGAGCTGCGTTCAGTGGACTGGACTTTAGATGGGCTGAAGGCACACCCAGCAGCCTCCTGCCACAGTGGGAAACCAGTCACAAGACTCCCCTCTATGTCCATCAACAGAGGAATGGATAAAGATGACGTGGTACATATTTACAAGGGAATATTACTCAGCCAAAGAAAGGAATAAAATTTCCCATTTGCAGAGAGGTGGATGGACCTAGAGACTGTCATACAGAATGAAGTGAGTCAGAAAGGGAAAAACAGTGTAATAAACGCATATATGTGGAATCTAGAAAAATGGTACAGATGAATTTATCTGCAAAGCAGAAACAGAGACTCACAGGTAAAGAACAAACATACTGACACCAAGAGGGAAGGGGGAGAGGTGGGATGAATTGGGAGATTGGCGCTGACATACATCCGCTATTATATATAAAATGGATTAACTAGTGAGAACTACTGTGCAGCACCGGGAACTCTACTCAGTGTTCTGTACTGACCTAAATGGAAAGGAAATCCAAAAATGAGTGGATATTATGGATATGTACAACTGATTCACTTTGCTGTACAGCAGAAACTAACACAGCATTGTAAAACAATTACACTCCAATAAAAATTAATTTAAGGAAAAAAAAACTTCCCTCTGGCCTTTCTTCCCAGGACTGTCTGGACTCGTGTTTCCCCTTTGCTGCCTCCTGTTGGCTCCACTCTGGATTCATCCTGGGTCTCTAAGAGATCAACCCTCACCCTGGCACAGTCGTTCTTGTCCTGTCTTGTCTTGTCCTGTCTGTCTTGTCTTGCAGCCTTGGCCTGTCTCTAACTGCTGTTCCAGTCTGTTTTTTGAGGAACAACTGTGGCCTGTTTTCAGCCTTAACAATCTGAGCTCAGAGCTCACTGTTGTGGATTCACCCAGACTCCACTGCTGGTGGTTGTTGATGTTGTTTTTGAAATTTTTTTAACTACAATTTATTTGGTTTATGCTTAGGTGCCCCACACCAGAGTATATCATAAAAGGCATTATTCCATTTAATCCTCTCAATGAAAAAAAAGTAAAGACATTGATAGTTATTCTGGGTTTTTAATATTTTTAATTGTGGCAAAAATACACATAACGCAGGACTTCCCAGGTGGTACTAGTGGTAAAGAATCCACCTGCCAGTGCAGGAGATGTAAGAGATCTGACTCCAGTCCCTGGGTCAGGAAGGTCCCCTGGAGAAGGAAATGGTAACCCACTCCAGTATTCTTGCCTGGGAAATCTCATGGATAGAGGAGCCAGGCAGGCTATGGTCCATAGGGTCGGACAAAGAGTTGGACATGACTGAAGTGCCTCAGCATTCATGCTCAACAAGTACACACACACACACACACACACACACACACACACACACACACACACCAAAAGTTACCATCCTAACCACTGTTAAGTGTAAGGTTCAGCAGCAGTAAATATATTCACATTGTTGAGTAACTGTCAACATTATCCATCTTCCAGAACACTTTCCATCTGGCAAAACTGAAAGTCTGTACCATTAAACAACTTGCCGTTCTTCCTTCAGCCTTTGGTAACCACCATTCTACTTTTTGTCTCTATGAATCTGGCTACTCTGAGTACCTCCTATAATTAAAATCATACCATATTTGTCTTTTTGTGACTGACTGATAGCTCATCCACATTGTAACACGTGACAGGATTTCCTCCTTTTAAGGCTGGCTAACATGCTATTTTGTGCATGGACCACATTTTGTTTATCCATTCATATGATGTTGGACACTTGGGTTGATTTTATCTTTTAACTACTGTGAATAATACTGCTATGGGCATGGGTTCTTTGAGATGTTATTCTGGTTCATAGGTGAGGAATCCAAGCCTCAGGATGGAGAAGGTAAGTAATTTGCCTTGGGTCACAGAATGGTTAAGTAAGGAAACCAAGATTTAGACTCAAGTGTTCTCACTCCAGAACACGCCCTTTTTACCTCTGTCCCCCCTAACCTGTGACCAAAGAACAGATGTCTGTCCCACGGTGATGGATTGTATATTATGGAGCTGAAGAGTGATCTAATAGTGAATTTTCCCAACTGCATCTTTGATGGTAAATTATACTACATCACTCCAAAAATATCAGGATTAGATAAAAACAGCAATAATGATAATACTAAAAGGAACTAATAATTTGATTCTTCTTACGTGGAAATCACTATGAAAGTGTTAGTCACTCAGTCTTGTCCGACTCTTTGCGACCCCATGCTCTTCTGTCCATGGAGTTCTCCAGGCAAGAATACTGGAGTGGGTAGCCATTCCTTTCTCCAGGGCATCTTCTTGACCCAGGGATCAAATCCAGGTCTCCTGCAATGAGGCAGAATCTTTCCCATCTGAGCCACCAGGGAAGCCTCATTAATCACTGTGCTGGCCAGTTAAATATACTGATTCTGATCAAGAGTAATGAAAAGCTACAGCCTTGTCATTCCGCTGTGGATTAACCCCAGTCACTGTGACAATATCTGTAAGGCACCACACTAAGCAGTCCTTTATATATTTTATTCCACAAAATAAATATTAATGCACCATTTTATGAATGAAGAATGCAAAACACAAAATGAAAATCTGGCATTTAATCTACCATGTGTCTGGTCCCAATGCCCAAGTTCTTTCTGTTACCTTTTATATCCTAGGCATCGCTTGCATTGAGTCATGCAGTTGAACCTCAGTGAATCAGAGACAAACAAAATATTTGTCCATAGGCTGCTGTTAATTTTAGATAAATGGCTTTTGGGAAGATTTGGAATACCTTGCGTGAACAATTTGTGAAGGTCTTTGAAGGACAGAGACGTATATAAATTAATTAGTGAGTGAGCTACCAAAAAAGATGACCCATATTTAATATCTAGTAAAATTCCATAAATGCCACCACGTGACAACTCAACTAGCAGGCTATGAAAGCAAGCCCTTGCTTAGGCCACCTGGCTCCTTTTCAAAATAGTTCCAGTGTTTTAGCCTCCAACTCAACTCTTCAGGCTGGAAAAGTCTGTGTCTCATTCCAGCTCCATGCTGTGATTTATTTATGGCGGTAAAGGGAAGAATTAGTCATATCTACCCTTCTATTTGAGTTTAATGGGAGCATTGTGGCCGGTGGTAAAGATGGTAGTTTATCAGGCTGGTGACTTGTAGAGTTTACAGCATGGGCCTCCTCACTTCTCTGAATTTCCTTTCCCTTGTGAGTCACTTTACAATAATAATGAAGAGGTGAGGTCCAATGCCTGACAGTGGATCTCCTTATACTGGACTTTGGGCATTGCGATAATGTCCATATTGTGAAAGGAAAGATGATGTCACCCCCTCGGCAGCTGAAAACAAAGAAGGGCAAATAAAAATGACCAGGGCCACCCAAAGAACTGCCAATCAATACTATTGACAATGAAGAGGAAAGCATTCTTTCTGTTCATCATAAAGTATGACTGAGCTAAGCAGTATTGACCTTGGGGATAAAGCATTTCCTAGCATTTAATGAATGGCCAGAAAGCTGATGGACTTTTAGCCAAACTGGTTATTAACTGCTGAAAGTGCCTGACCCTGGAAGTCATAATTGCTGCTACAAATACAGAGCACATAAGAATGCCCGTCTGGTCCAGACAATGTGCCGTTGTAAGCAAGTCCCAATGCCGGACCATCAGGCCGACCCTACAGAGCAGCTGGAGTGCCCTCTGCCACGGAACCATTCTTAATGGACATCATTCTATAAAGACTCACTGCTAGGTATGCGTTCAAGAAATATAAATGAATTGCAGTTGCATAAAACAGAATATTATACACTCTAGGTATAACAGTGTAATTAAACCTGAGAGGCTGAACTGCTATGACTATGAGTACTAAGGTCTTCTCTGTCCATCAGAAATATAATGTGAGCCATGGATATGATTTATAAACTTCCACTGGCCACACTGAAACAATAGGTGAAGTGAATTTCAACAATGTGTTTTCTTAACCTAATATATCCACAATATTAACATTTCTATATGTACTCAAGAAATTATTAATGAGATAGCATATGTTCATTTTATATATAAGTCTTCATAATCCAGTATGATAAAGGTAAAGTACACCTCAGTCTGGACCAGCTGCATTTCAAGTGTTCCAGAGTTCCAAGGGGTTAGTGTATACCATTTTGAATAGTATAGGCTAAGGAAATTGGTTTGGTTTAAGCAACATATTAGAATGTTTAAATGGGTGAAATGGTAACAATGATGGGATGTGTTTTCCCATAATGACCAGAAAAGCTATAACTTAAAAAGTGAGGCTAAATAAGTTTGAATTATATGTATAAGATGACAGAAAGAAATGAATTATGGTATTTAAGTTAGAAAAGAGTTTTCACAGACAGTGACTCATTTTTGCCATGGTCTCAGATACTGTGCTGACTTAACTTTGCTTACAGAAAAGTTTCTAGGTTTTAGGAGCAAGGAAGCCATGGAACCAAGCTGCAAGAGAAGCAAGTAGAGATATTATTTGGAAATACCCAAGGTTTGGGAAAGAGACAGACCTACCTGCCACTTTCCCACTTGTTAATGTAGGGCGGACTCTTTTACCTTTGAGGAGCTGGGTCTTCTAATCTCTGAAGTGTGGATGATAATATTTACCTCCATTTTGTTGTTGTGTAGACTGAGATTATGACTTCCATGACATCCGTGACAAGCTTGGATTTTTGTGTCACCATCACCATGTACAACAATGTCAGGAAGTAGTAGAAAAAGCACTCACTAATGTGGCTCCTCAGGCAGGTTCAGGGAACGCTGGGTGTGAAGGCACATTTTAGGAATAAACTAGGAAGAGCCCGTTAAGTAACATAATTGTTGATTTGCTGAATGGCAAGCCAGATTAATTCGGTGGGGTGGGAGCTTCTGGAGGAAAGTGGCTGCAAACTAAGACTGAGGAATGAAGACAGAGGGAGCCTGATGGGAAAATGATGGGTACAGGTTCGAGTAGAAGATGGATGCAGGTTCAAGTAAGCTGGTTGTCAGTAAAGGGTGGGTCAGAACGTGAAGAATAGGATCATGGAGGAAAAGGGAGTCACTTCAATAGCAAGACCTGAAGGAAAACCAGGGAGTCAAGGGTCTCTAAAATGAAAAGTCAGTCCATGATCAGAGAATAAAACTTCAAAAGATAAACTGAACTTCCTGAGGAGGAAGATCGAGTTCTATTCCAGTTTGTTCTTTAGCAGTACCTGGTACACAGCAAATATTTGGTAGATGTTTTGTGAATGAATGATTGGCAGTCTGCCTCACAGGTGGAGAAACTTTATGATTAGACCCTGAGCAGCTCCAAGCTAGTCTTCAAATCATCCAGATTAATAAGGTACAGAACAACACTACTGGAGAAACCAATTCCCATCCTCAGCCCCCCAAATGACCTAGCACTTTCCGACTTCTGTAACTTTATCAAATTAATTCCATTTTTTACCGAGTCCTGTCTTACAATGCAGCCTTTTGAAATATACATACTACATAAAGCTATGCTTCTGCCTAAGAGTACATAAGCTTGAGTCACAGGCAAACACCCTTTAAAAGAAAGACAAGCACTGATGTGCATTCTCAGAATTGATGCAAATTGTTTTTAGGCTGATATAGTGATAAATAAAACAAAATCAAACTAGAAAACCCAGATGAATTTATAATTAATACCCAAAAACATGTTGGTAACCAAGAATAATAGCTGAATATTAAAGATGACTTGCTAAAACTGATTTGCTGTACTGAGTTAACAGAAGAAAAATACAACCAGAAATCTAGTTCAGTAATTTTTCATTCACTGATTTGTTTATTCAACAAGTATTTATGATTGGTCATGCTTCCCAGGTGGCTCTAGAGGCAAAGAATTTGCCTACCAATGCAAGAGAGGCAGGTTCAATCCCTGGGTTGGGAAGGTCCTGTGGAGAAGGAAATGGAAACTCACTCCAGTATTCTTGCTTGGAGAATCCCATGGAAAGAGGAGCCCGGTGGGATACAGTCCATGGGGTTGCAAAGAGTTGGACACGACTGAGTGATTAACACATTTATGATTGGCCATCTACTAAACATCAGTCACAGTTCTGACTACTGGGAACTTAAACAATATAGGCAGAGTCTTCACTTTTCCAGACTTTGCATGTTTTTTGCAGACACATACAAAACACAAGAAAAGCTAAACAAATAATGAGGTCCTATCAGACAGTGAAATTGCTACAAAGAAATTCACACTGGGCAATGACAGAATTCAGGTCGTGAAATGGGCTCATGCCTGGCTGCGTCAAGGCGGTGAAATGACTTTAGAGTGCCTGGTTAGGAAATGCTCCGTGTGTTGATGAAAAGGGTAAGATGCGTCCACCTTGAGCAGATCTGGAGATGGAACAGCATGCACACCAATATTTTGATTTCAGTAATGCAGTGTGTTCATGTACCAAGATGGCTGTGTGTGTGTATGTGTGTGTGTGCTAAATCACTTCAGTTGTGTCTCACTCTGCAACCCTATGGACTGTAGCCCACCGGATTCCTCTGTCCGTGGGACTCTCCAGGCAAGAATACTGGAGTGGGCTGCCGTGCCCTCCACCAGGGAGTCTTCTCAACCAGGGGTTAAAGCCATGTCTCTTACTTCTCTTGCACTGGCTGGTGGGTTCTTTACCACTAGTGCCACCTGGGAAGCTAAGATTGCTACACAAAATAAAAATAACTTCAAGACTTTATTTCCTACTTTGGGATGATCCGATCTGAGACTTAACTGTAACTCTGCTAGCAAGGAATTGTTAAATGCCAGTTTTACAAATATCACCCATATGTGAAGTCTATGATACAGATAAATTTATTTTAAAAAGCAGAAATAGTCTCACAGATGTAGAGAACAAATTCATGGTTACCAATGCAGAAGGAGGAATTGTGGTGAATTGGGAGATTGGGACTGACCTATATACATGTGTGTGTGTGTGTTTGTATACATATATATATGTGCATACATATACATACACACATATATATGTCTATATATATATGTACATTATATACATACACACACACATATATATATACACTATTGATACGATGTATAAAATAGATAACTAATGAGAACGCTGATGCTGGGAAAGATTGAGGGCAGGAGGAGAAGGGGACGACAGAGGATGAGAGGGTTGGATGGCATCACCGACTAGATGGACATGGGTTTGTGTGAACTCTGGGTGTTGGTGATGGACAGGGAGGCCTGGCGTGCTGCAGTCCATGGGGACACACAGAGTCAGACACGACTGAGTGACTGAATGGAACTGAACTGAATGAGAACCTACAGTATACCACAGGGAACTCAGTGGTTTGTGGTGACCTAAACGGGAAGGAAATCTAAAAAGTCAGGGATATATGTATATATATATAATGAATTCACTTTGCTGTACAGCAGAAACTAAAACGATATTGTAAAGGAACTACACTCCAACCTTTTTTAAATGCCAGTTTTAAAAATTGTGCTGAGCTTTCTGCAATGTTGTCATATACTCAAGAAATCAGGTTAGCATCTTTCCTCAAAAGGAAACCATTATGGTTTAGCAGGACTCTTGCTAATCACTCCCAAAGGCTTTCTCTCCTGAGCAGGATCTCGAGAAACCCTATGAAATTCTGGTTCCTGACTTCTCTTTCCCCTTGTTTCAATCTGATTATCCTTTCTTAATTTCATAGACTCTCCAAATAGAATCAAAGGCCACTGATTAGATTCCTATTCCCCCCACTCCTATCACAGTCTAGTCTTATCGTAGTTGTTGTTCAGTTCCTTGGTCGTGTCCAACTCTCTGCGACCCCAGGGACTGCAGCACACCAGGATTCCCTGTCCTTCACCATCTCCTGGAGCTTGCTCAAACTCATGTCCATTGAGTCGCTGATGCCATCCAACCATCTCATCCTCTGTTGTCCCCTTGTCCTCCTGCCTTCAATCTTTCCCAGCATCTGGGTCTTTTCTAATGAATCGGTTCTTCACATCAGGTGACCAAAGTATTGGCGCTTCAGCTTCAACATCAATCTTTCTAACAAATAATCAGAATTGATTTCCTTTAAGATGGACTGGTTTGATCTTCTTGCAGTCCAACGGACTCTCAAGAGTCTTCTCCAACACCACAGTTCGAAAGCATTAATTCTTTGGCACTCAGTTTTATTTATGGTCCAACTCTTACATCCATACATGACTACTGGAAAAACCGTAGCTTTGACTAGACAAACCTTTGTTGGCAAAGTAATGTCTCTGCTTTTTAGCACGCTGTCTAGGTTTATCATAGCTTTTCTTCCAAGGAGCAAGCGTCCTTTAATTTTGTTGCTGCCGTCCCCATCTGCAGTGATTTTGGAGCTCAAGAAAATAAAGTCTGTCACTGCTTCCATTGTTTCCCCATCTATTTGCCATGAAGTGATGGGGCTGGATGCCATAATATTTGTTTTCTAAATGTTGAGATTAAGCCTGTCTTCATGATATCCTATCTTCCTGATATCTCAACCAAGATAAGTGTTTGAGAGACTCCCAGCTTTTCCTCCCCGCTTTGGTACAAAAGTTCTGGCTTATTCACTTGTATGGCTCAAACATACACTCCCATGTATTTTTCTTAGTTTAGATCTCAGAACACAGCTTCGTTTTCTTATTGGTTCCACATTCACTTTCTGCATATGAACCACCAAATTGAATAACATGTTGTTTTTATTTTGTGATATTTACAGCACTTTGGGTGGGATTGAAGAGCACAAAACAGGGCCAATAATTTTTACATTTTTGCAAGTACAGCAACAAAACCTATTACTATTTCTGATTTTGAGAAATGCAATAAGATGCTGTTCACATTTAAAGCCCTCATCTCAGGCTGGTTGCCTCTCCCTAACCTTTTCCCAATTGGGTTAGAAGTCGAAAGCTTTTACTTTGAAACTTCATCTGAGAACTGCTTCTGCCAGCTGTATAGTTCTTGAACAAGATGGATTCAGTCTTGTGTCTATGTGTGTTTCTCCACTTATTTAATTCATTAAAACTTCAGGTCAAAAAGCATCAGTTTAGAGCTGGAAGACAAGATTCGTTTCAAGTTCTTGTTACCAGGAGTTCCTATCCATACACTTACTGTTACACTCATGGATAACATCTAAGGATACAGATGAAAAACGCAGACTATGGATAGCACTAGATATTGACGGCAGTTACCATTTATCAAAAGTGTTTCATACGTGTCAGACCCTGTGTTAAACCCTTTTCATCTATTATCACATCTGGGTTTCACAATAATTTTATGAGTCATAGCATTAGCCTCATCTCACAGGTGGAGACAGCAGGTTCAAATAAGTTAAGAGACATTTCAAATTCATACAGTTTATAAGTGGTGGAGTCAGGATTCACACCCAGGATTGACAGACCCTGGGGTCCAGGTTCATATCCATATCAACATACAGGAGCCAGACTATAAACCAGCATTAGCAGTCTAAATAGTTCCTGGAAGAAGGCACAGTTAAATACAGGTAAACAAAAATGAATCTGTGCTAGCAGAAATAATAGAAAAGGTAGAAAATGTTCTTTCCTTCCTTTCCTGTTTAGCCAAATATATGGAAAATAAGAAGAGAGAATGGTGAGCAGCAGTAAGAAACACAGAGGAAAGGCTGGAGTAGAACGTGGTATGGAGGACGTTGAAGGCATCCAGAGAAGAAAATGACTCACTGTGCTTATTCTAAACAATCACGAGGGGACAAGCCTTGCACTTTATCAAATGGTTGCAACTTGCCACAGCTTACATTACTATCAAAATTATTTAAAAGCAACCTATGCTTAGAAGTCCTTTTGGTGGCAACTTCAAAATCTGCTCAGTGTCCAACCAAGACTCTCTCCAGTTTCCAAATAAACAGTTTCGAGACATAGCTCACAGGGAATTTATTTTAACCTGTTTTTATTTGATGGGTGTTTTCCAAGTTTTACATGTGAGCTACAAAGGGACAAATGTTTCCCGTCAGGCCAGGAGGAGAAGAGATGGGGCATAAACATAATCCAGACTAAAAATACAAAAACCATCTTGGGAGAGAAAATATTTATAATCCATGTATTTGGAAAAAACCCACACTCCTCAGCCTGGGGAATCATTCCTGATTATCGGTGATTTAGTTGCTAAGTCGTGTCCAACTCTTGCAACCCCCGTGGACTGTAGTCTGCCAGGCTCCTCTGCCCATGGAATTCTCCAGTCAAGAATACTGGAGTGGGTTGCCATTTCCTTCTCCAGGGGATCTTCCCAGCCTAGAAATCGAACCTGGGTCTTCTGCACTGCAGGCAGATTCTTTACTAACTCCAGCTATGAGGGAAGTTCTGATTATTAAGTATCTAAAAAAGAAGGACTCCCTCTTGGGCCATTTGTCATATTTTGTCCACCGCCTTACAGAAGCCATTCATGGAGCAACAGCTATGTGCAAGCGTGAGCTCTGGGCAGCTTGTCCCAGAGTTACCTGAACACCACTGCATCCGGCCATTCTGACCTATACACACACCTCTAAGTATGCGGTGTCACAGCTTCCCTGGTGGCTCAGTGATAAGCAATCTGCCTGCAATTGGATCGAACCCGTGCTTTAAAACACGGGTTTTAAAGAAGAAGATCCCCTAGAGAAGGAAATGTCAACCCGTTCCAATATGCTTGCCTGGGAAATCCTAGGGACAGAGATGCTTGGTGGGCTACAGTCCATGAGGTCACAAAGAGCTGGACACAACTTAGCGTCTAAACCACCACCATGAGGTATCAGCAGACCATGATGGAATCCTTGGCCAAGGAAGGGCAAGACTGTGGGTACACATTTTCCTCTTCTCTCCAGCTGAAGAGCAGTTTTGCAATACTCTTATTCTATTTGTCTCATCAAAGTGTCCCTGCCAGGATCCAGACCCTACTCTCCTTAGTCACAATCAGCTTTAAGTACCCCGTTGGGTTGGTTTTTCTTTTCCCAATTCTCTCCTCCTCTGCTTTGATTTCACTGCTGCAAACAACCAACCTGAGCCTGAGCACTTGCCTCAAGCTTTGCTTTTTAGGGGAACCTAAGGAGAAGGCAATGGCACCCCACTCCAGTACTATTGCCTGGAAAATCCCATGGACGGAGGATCCTGGTGGGCTGCAGTCCATGGGGTCGCTAAGAGTTGGACACAACTGAGCGACTTCACTTTCACTTTTCACTTTCATGCATTGGAGAAGGAAATGGCAACCCGCTCCAGCATTATCGCCCGGAGGATCCCAGGGACAGGCAAGCCTGGTGGGCTGCCGTCTATGGGGTCGCACAGAGTCGGACATGACTGAAGTGATGCAGCAGCAGCAGCAATCTAAGAACATGTTATCACCACATTTTATCACTGAAGCAAATGATCTGTTTAGTTTCTCTTGAAAGTGTTGGATGGTGCATATTTTAAGCAATGTCTAAAAACTTATTTTTATTGGAAATCTGTTCAAAATACTTGCTACCCCTTACATAAGTTAATTTTCCTTGGGGCATGATAAAACTAGATTTGGCAATCACTAGTCTGGCAAGAAAGGCATAAAATTTTAGTCTACACATAGTTTTATATTACATATATTCCTGTTTTGTGGATGGTAAAATTCCTTAAAAGTGTGCGAAACATATTTACCCCTGTTTAAGGCTTAGTTTACTTCTGAAAGATACATAGAAAGTGACATTTTAAAAATTAACCAAATCCATCTAAATTGCTTGATTTGACAGATGGCATCTCTTGAAATAGAATAAACAAAAATCTTTGAGACTCCCTTGATACACACATCATGGCACATCTCTGCAAAACATTCCCATGAAGATCAAAGATGGTAGATGTTTTAATCTTAAACTTAATTTTTTAAAAAGAATCTCAGAGAGAGTTAACTGGAATTTCAGATCTTCCAGCCACATCAAGATGAGTCCAGGAATGTACCTCTTTAATCAATGTCTTAGGAAATTCTGACACAGGTGATTCTTGGACCACCCTTTAAGAAATGTCATTTGTAGGACCTTTGAATTTCAAAGATGGAAATCCATCTTACAGCTAAACCATCTGTTTTGCAGATTAGAAAGATGATCCCAACAGCACTGTTTTTGTTATTGTTGCTGACCAGATCACTTAGAGCACGGCAGGAGACCTGGGTTCTATCCCTGGGTTGGGAAGATCCCCTGGAGGAGGAAATGGCAACCTACTCCAGTATTCTTGCCTGGAGAATCCCATGGACAGAGGAGCCTGGTGGGCTACAGTTCACGGGGTCGCAAAGAGTCAGACACGACTGAGCGTCTTCACTTTCACTAAGAAAACAGAAACTACCTTAAGTATTCAAAGCAGAGGGAATTCAAAGGAGAATATTGGTTTCAGAGGCACTGAAGGAGTTCAGAAGCCAAATAGGGGGAAGGAGGCAACTGGGGAATTAGCAACATCAAGTCACTAGCATCCTGAGGCAGCGTGATTGAAGAGAGAATATCATGTTCCTGTATCCCTGGCACTGATGGCATCCTAAAGAATTGGGTGCCACAGTCTTGTGCAGCGGTGAAGGGAGCAATGGAGGGAACATCACTGATACCACCACTTAGATACCACGAGACAGTAAAAAGGGAGAAAAATGTCCTGGCATCTCCCACTCTCCTCTTGTCATTGCCTCCCATTGGCTGAATCCTCCTGGAAGCTAGATGACAAGGGGATCTGGGAGACAAAGCCTGCAGATTTCTGTCCCTCCAAACTCCCATGGTTCAAGGCAAAGCAAGGGAAAGAATAGAAATGAGTGAAGCAAGCAGTCCCAGTAGTATCACAGGTACCTCTCCGTTTCACCATGCAAGCTCCTGCTAATATGGTGGGTGTTCACCTTTTTTTCCCCACGTTTACTGGGTACCCTTGGAAACTGAATCTGCAGATGCCATGCAGATTTACCAGACAGTGTGGCTCACTTGACTTAATGCAAATGGACCACACCATGCTGGCTTTATTTGCTTGCTATGTCATTGTCTAAGATGGTTTTTGCTTTGTGAAAAATGGGTTGTTATTGTTCAGTCACTAAGTCTTGTCCAGTTGTTTGGACTGCAGCATGTCAGGCTTCCCTGTCCTTCACTATCTACCAGAGTTTGCTCAAACTCATGTCCATTGAGTCAGTGATGCCGTGCAACTCTCTCATCCTCTGTCACCCCCTTCTCCTCCTGCCCTCAATCTTTCCCAGCATCAGGGTCTTTTCTGATGAGCTGGCTTTTCACATCAGGTGGTCGAAGTTTTGAACCTTCAGCATCAGTCCTTCCAGTGAATATTTAGGGTTGATTTCTTTTAGGACTGACTGGCTTGATCTCCTTGCAGTCCAAGGGTCTCTCAAGAGTCTTCTCCAGCACCACAGTTCAAAAGCATCAATTTTTCGGGTGCTCAACCCGAAAAATTGATGCTTTTGAATTATGGTCCAACTCTTACATCCGTACTTGACTACTGAAAAACCATAACTTTGACTATACGGACCTTTGTCAAGACAGTGGGCCTATAGGTATTTTGCAGGATATACAACTTAAAAGGACTAAGCAGGTGTAACAAAGGACAGAGCAGAACCTTCCCAAAGAGAAGTTCCTCCAGTGTCCTGGGGGAATTAGAAGTTCTTTCTAATTCCAATATACTAATTCTAAGGAAAACACTAATTCTATGAGTTAAAGACTGTGAGGGAAAATGAAATTTGGGTATGTTGGGTTAAAAAAATTAAACAGGTATCTGTATTGACATTAATACGCTACCATGGATCACGAATCACCAAAAGGGAGACCCAGGATCTAGTATTTTCAAACTTATGTAAATTTGTGGATACATTCACTCAACAAAGATTTATTTATTGACTATTCTGTGCCTGAAACTCTCTGCTGCTGCTGCTGCTAAGTCGCTTCAGTTGTGTCCGACTCTGCGATCCCATAGATGGAAGCCAACCAGGCTCCCCCATCCCTGGGATTCTCCAGGCAAATAACCATATACAAGCAGACAAAATCTTCTTCCTCATGAAGGACAGATTCAGTGGAAGAAGATAGTAACAATTTCAAACAACAAATAAATGAATAACTAGTATTTGCTTTTTTTTCCACAGTGATTTTCCTCAAATTAACATTCAACAAGTGTACTTTGAGTAATGCTATAACACTTTTAATTCTATTGTTAAGCTCCTGCCAAATCCATCAGGTTTCAGCATCTTCTTCTTCGACTTCAAATGATGTATTTTTCTTTGTATCATAGAAGTTGTGATACTACTTAAATATAATAGAGCTGGGTATATATAGATATAGTATAACGTGATTATACTATATTAAATACAATATGATAATACTTAAAAATGATATAACACCCCTTGTCTAATTCTGGCTCTGCTCTTTCCTGGGAGCATGACCTCTGTGCCTCACTCATTGCCTAGTTCATTCATTCATTGAATGTATGTTCATCTTGACAGCCCCAGTGCTAGAAACTCGGGATCCATCTGTAAGCAGAGGAATAACCTGTCCTCGAGGAACTTATGTTTCAGAGTCAGGGCCTTCACTGGAAAATAGTATATGAATAGCATCTGCCTCATCAGACTGCCCTGAGGATTAAATGACTTAACCATGCGAAGCCTTTATAACATTATCTGGCATATCCTTACTGTTAGCCTTTATTAGTCATGTTATCCTGCTCTTTAAAACCTTTCAGTGAGTCACTGCTTCCTTTAGGGCAAATTCCAAGCTGCTTAGCACAATAGACAAAGCCTTTAGGATCTGGCTCCTGATTTTGCGTCCCCGCCCCGCCCCCCAGCCCCATACACACTCCTTCCCCTCCAGCCATATAGAAATATTCATGGATTTCCCCTTACACTGTAGTTTCCTACCTTTTGCCTTGAAACATCCTGTCCTTTCAGTCTAGCATCATCCTCTTGTGTTGTTCATTCGCTCAGTCGTGTCCAACTGTTTGTGACCCCACGGACTGCAGCACACCAGGCTTCCCTGTTCTTCATCATCTTGTGGAGTTTGCTCAAACTCGTGCCCATTGAGTCAGTGATGCCATCAGACCATCTCTCCCTTGTGAGTGAGTGTCTTTTTTCTTTTCAAAAGTTAGCTCCCATTATCCCTTTGGTTAAGACTATTAAACTGGTTCTGGTTCCTCTGTGAATATCCATGGAGCCAGCTGGTCACATTAACCCTCTTTCCCAGAAAGTTTTCATACCTGTTTCTATTGAAACTTCTCACATGTACTATTTCAACTAACTCATTTATATCTCACACTGCCACAATGCAAGATAGTCTTGTGAAACCAGTGTCTTGGAACCCAAGGGCAGAAAGACGGGCTGAAAAAGAGAGAGCAGCAACAGGAGGGGCACTTTCAACAAATGGTGGTAGAACTGAGCTCATATATTTATTTCCCATCCTTCCCAAATTCCCACACAAATAATAGTTAAAAACCCTTTAAAGAACTTAAATTGGGACCATTAGTGGATCAGAAATTTTGAGCTATATCTTCATGGTAGAAAGCAGAAAAGGTTGAATGAAAGTACAACCAAGATAGAGAATTGCATATGATTGCAGGAGGGAGGAAGCATGCCTTCCAGCATACTAATCAGACTAGTGCTTAATATACTCATGTGGCCAAAAGTCACAGAGGAAAACCCATTTGAGGAAAACCAAGGGTTGGCGAGAAAAGATTTCAGTACAAAAACCAAGGTTTGCAAGAAAAGATCTCAAGTGAATAAAAAGAATAACAGCTTTAAGAAACAAAAAATGGAAAACAACTAAACATTAAATATAATCTAAGCTAAACAAAAATATAGTCAGCATTCAAAGAAAAGTTTGAGACTTTCATAAAACAAGAACAGAGTATCGTGAAAGGTAGAATAAAAAATAAGCAAATGCTATTAAGAAAATACTTATAAATATAACTACAAAAAAAAAAAACACACCAATAGTAGCACAGGAATGTCTGAAAACCAAATCACTGATACAAAACAGATTATGATTTTTTAAAAATCAAGCATCATCATGAAAAAAAGATACAGAAGATGAATATAGAAAGTATATTTGTCTAATAAAAAAGGAAATAATCACAGAAATAAGAGACAATAATTTCCAAGCATGGAAGAAAGGGTTGAGTTCACAGATGAAATGAATACATTAGATGTCAAGCAGAACTCTCATGCAGACATGAATAGCGAGAGGAATAGGGAATCATGTGGGCATTTTTCAGATGAATGGTGATGGAATGTGTTTATAAAGAGGCGATATTCAAGATATAACGTGTCAGGGTAAGACTATCTCAAGCAAGGGTAGGAGCTTCTACAAAAACTCCAGGTAGGAAAGAATTGGGTTAGCCAGTGGAATTCTAAGACCCAAGTGGGTCAAGAAAAGGTTAAATTATTCACGGCTTTATAGACCTCATTGAAGCATTTAAATATTACTTCATATGAACAGGGATACATTCGAGTATTTAAGAAATAGAGTAAGCTGATTCAGTTCATTTCTATGAAGATCACTTCTGTTTCGTGGAGAATGTGTTAGAAATGGGCAGAATGGAATCAGAAAGTCCAGCTGCAGAATTCCAAATGGGAGCTGATGAGGCCAGACCATCCTGGTGACATGGAGATGAAATGAGTAGACAGGTGTGCCATATATTCTGGTGGTAGAATCAATAAGATATAACTGATAAAGAAAGGATAAGAGGGAGTGAAAGAGAGAGGCCAAGAGTAACTAGTGCATTTCCAGTTTGAGTAACAGGGTAAGTGGTAGAGTCATTTGCCAAAACAGGGAAAGACAGGATGCTAAAATATTTTTTTCTGAAAAAGGGGGAAATCTTTTGCTAAGTCTGGTTAAGTTTGAGATATTTAAGAACTATTTCAAGGTGGGTATGTGCAAGGTAGTTAAATAAGTGTCTACAGCTCAGAGGGAATTCTGAATTTGCAGGCACACCTTCAGATATTTTCTAAAACCACTAATCATAATACTTAAATCCTGGAGAAGAGAGATCACTTAGAGAAAAGTGGAGCAGTGGAAGAGACCAAAGACGGAGTCCCCAGAAATCAGCCTTTGAGGTCATATAGAAGTGCATGCATGCATGTGTTTGTTAGGACCAAACAGGCGCCATGACAGGCTTCAGGGGGCCAAAGTAGGCCTAAGTCTCCTTTACAGTGGAGCTGAGTTATTGCCAAGGAGGAGCTGAGATCATCCTCTGCCGGCACCAGGACTCAACCAATCAGTGTACTCCCTGTAGCCTGGTTCAAGCTTATCAGGACAAGGATGAAAACCCCCTAAGGAAGCCCGCATGCACGAAAATCTAGCCAATTAGTAGATGCTAAGGAACCCTTGCAACCAATCTGCCCCTGCCAACGCCCTGTCTTTGTCTTAACCCTATAAACACTGCTGTAATCCAGGGCTCGGGGCCCTTGCTCCACTCCACTGCGCTGGATGTGACTTGGGCCCTGGCTCGAGCTGGCAATAAATTCCCTTTTTGCGTTTGCATTGCCGTGGATGTCTTGTTTTCTCAGCTGTGGGGACTTGGACCGTGGGCATAACAGTGTTGTCAGTCACTTCAGTCAGGCCCAGCTCTTTGCAACCCTACGGGCTGTAGCCCAAGAGAAGCCATGGGGATTCTCCAGGCAAGAATGAATACTAGAAAGGGTTGCCATGCCCTCCTTCAGGGGATCTTCCTGACCCAGCGATCAAACCCATGTCTCCCATGACTTCAGCACTGCAGGTGGATTCTTTACCCACTGAGCCATGGGGAAAGCTTCATAAAGAGGTGCAGACACCAACAAAGGAAACCACAAGGAAGGAAAAAGAGAAGAGCACTGCTGGGAAGGCCAAGCATGGAGGAGAGAAAACGTTTCAAGAGGAGGGCAGGTGATGATATTGTCTGCCACTGGAGGAAAAGTAGGGTGAAAACAGAAAAGTGATGGTTTGGCAGCAAACAGAAAATCAGTAAACACGGCATAAGTGATTTAAGAGATGATTTAAGTCAGGTGTTTCCATTTAGTGGTGGGACTAAAAACCAGACTGTAATAGCTGGAGACTTGACTAGGTGTGAGGACATAGAGACTATTTCTAGACCGATGGCTCTGAAGACAAGTAGAGGAACAGTCAACTGGCTGGACAGTGATGAGTGATCAAGGAAGGATATTTATTTTCTTCACAAATGGATATTTGTATATAGATGGGCATGACACAGTAGTGAAGAGGATAAAATTGTAGCCAAGATGTAGTAGCTGAATGTGCAATACCTATCTTTTAATTGGTCTGATAACAGTTTTCAAGGATCTTGCTTTACCACAACCCTCAGCATCAGTTAGTGATAGCAGGCTAAATACCAATATTAAGGGACTGGAGCAGGTGAATAACCACAGTGATGACATCTGTATTCCTTATTCTCTGTTTATCAGACTCAAACCAAAAATATGCTCTAGAAAACTGTTAGATGCCATAAGCTATGTGGTTTTTAAAATATACTCTTCAATGAGCGTCTGAAGAATATTGAATGAACTGCAGTGACTATTATATTATATCCCTGACAGATGTGTTGTGGCTACTGCTAATATCCTTAGAATGCAGGAAGAAAGGCTTGGTTAACATCATTCTGGGGAGCCACTTTGTAAGAACATCCCCTCAAGGATGAGCTGCGCAGTCACTGCGGTCAGGATTCTGCAAGGAAAGATTTTAATATGCATTAACAAGTTCATTCACTATTGGAGTCATCTTGAAATTGTTAAATTCTTGACTTCACGGTGGAGTGAAAATTTTTAAAGGCAAGAATTGTGGGATATTCTTGTCTGTGACTCCATCATCTAACTCAGCGTCAAACAATAGATGGCTCTCATTACATTTTTGTTCTTTGGACTTTTTGACTTTGCTGGGTCTTCCTTGCAGGGCTTGGGCTGTGTGGTAGGTGAGCTCTCTCTTGTTGCGGCACATGGGCTGTAGAGTACAAGCTCAGTAGTTGGGGAGTACAGGCATAGTCACTCCTTGGCATGTAGGAGCTTAGTCCCCAGACCAGGGATGGAACTTGTGTTCCCTGCATTGGAAGGTGGATTCTTAGATACTGGAGCACTAGAGAAGTTCCCTCTCAGTAAATATTGACTGAAAAATGAAATAAATAAATGGATTCAATGACCAAAATAAAATTATAGATGTTATAAACACACATTCATGGTTCTTTAAGTGAGTATTGTTCATATTACTGTGAAAACCATACTCTAGAAATTCTGAGGCATTCCCAGTTTCAAATTTGACCCATATTACATCATGTGCCTCATTATAGAGTTATAGATAGATGATAGATAATAATACTAACGATGAAGAAAAATAGAAGGAAGAAGAGAGAAAAAGAAAGATAGCCTCTGACAGAAAACGTTTCCATCTAGCATCTCATAGAATAATTATAGTTATCATAATCTCAATTTTCTCTCCCCAGGTGGGAAAAATGAGGCTCATAGAATTTTTATAGTTGCTGCAAGATCACAGACCTAATAAGTGGTTGATTAGTGGATCACGAGCCAGAGAGAAAACAAGGTCTGACTTAACCAGAAGAATGTAAATAATACTACCTTGCTGGAAATCTACATCCGTAACGCTGTGGTGAACGTTGTAGTGGCCCATGACTGGGGAGCTGAGACTGGGGTAAAGAGGAGGAGAAGGCAGCGGGTGGGCCATGCATGTTAAGTCACTTCAGTCGTTTATGACTTTGCAACCCTATGAACAGTAGCCCGCCAGGCTCCTCTGTCCATGGATTTCTCCAGGCAAGAATACTGGAGTGGGTTGCCATGCCCTCATCTAGGGAATCTCCCCGACCCCAGGAATGAACCCGTATCTCCTGAAGCTTCTGCATTGCAGGCTGATTCCTTACCACTGAACCGCCAGGAGAAGCCCAGGATTGGACCAGCAGTTAAATAGCAAAGCACAGACTCTGGAACCTAGAAAGAAATGTCAGAGGTTTGACAGAAAACATAATCTATACTCCAGAAACAAGCTAACCTATTTCAAACTGGGTCTGTGCCCAGCCCTTTGTCTTTGACTTGCAATCTGTGACCAGTGCTCTTGCTGGAGAGAGAATTTACAATACTAGCGGGACATGAGCCCTTGCAGAGACTGCAAGATGGGAATAATGACCTGAACTTTCCTAAGAAGAGCTATTTCCAAAACTCTGACTTGTTTCAAACAGCTTTGGGGTGCCTTTGCTCTGAATGCTGACTTCATTTCAGATAGGAATTTCTGTGTTACTAATTTACTACATGAAATAAGGATGTTAGAGAAATGGTAGTATTCAGCAGGGAAAAAAGATGGAAATCTGTATAGATAAGCTAGTCTGGAAGTTTTCAAAGATGGATTTTGGTTATTAGAAAATTTTCTTACTTATGATATATTTCCTTGACCTTCCCTGCCAGGCATTTCTTCCCCCATCTCTCTCCAACTTAGAGAATTAGCATATGATTTATTTTCCCTCTTAGAGCTCCTCCCCAGTGAATCGCGATGATTGGCAGCAGACTTTGCTCTGAAAACCTGGTAGAAATATTTGAAAAGGCACGAGGGACAGAATCTGCTTAGCACCCTGTGTGCCACCTCATTTACTTTTATACACCTTCACTATATTGGAGAAAAGGAAATTATGCTCAAGTTGCAGCTGCACAACTCCTCAAAAAGCATGTTGCATCTTGCTCCAGTTGGTACTTACCTGTTTAATTGTCCTTTCCCTTTCAACTATAAACTCAGCTGGAAATGGTGGAAGGGTTTATGCAATCAGATACAGTCCAGGGTGAGAGACTTTTTGAAAAGCAGTATGGCTTGTGTGAGCTTCCCTGGGGGCTCAGACAGTAGAGAATCTGCCTGCAATGCGGGAGACCTGGATAGATCCCTGGGTCGGGAAGATCCCCTGGAGAAGGGAATGGCAACCTGCTCCAGTATTCTTGCCTGGAGAATTCCATGGACAGAGAAGCCTGGTGGGTTATAGTCTATGAGGTTGCAAAGAGTCGGACACAACTGAGAGACTAAAGCTTTTTAATCACACTGTTGCTTGTGTGCACATAATTGGTGTGCACATAATTTCCTCTTGGGTCATTTGTCTGAGAAGCCTGGGTCTTACATTTGTGAGAAGCCTGTCTCACAAGCCTTTGTCTTGTGAGAGACAAAGCAGTCATGTGCCGTTCCATGAAGTGTAATGGAGATGGGATAAAATGAGGCTCCACTGAGGACTGGTGGGAAGTTGATTTGAAAATAGTGATCAAACGTTTGTCTCCATCATTTTAAAATGGGTTAGGGACTTCCCTGGGGGCCCAGTGGTTTCGACCCCATGCTTTCACTGCAGGGGGCATGAGTTCCATCCCTGGTAAGGGGACTAAGGATCCTACATGCCGCGCAGCACAGCCAAAAGAGAAAAATAAAAAGAGTTCCTAGAAAAGGCCTAGTAACTGGTGTGTGGAATATCCTTGGCTTCTTTTCTTTATTTGATGCTCAGTAGCGGGCAGTGGGGTCGCACAGAATCGGACACGACTGAAGTGACTTAGCAGCAGTAGCAGCAGCAGCAGGCAGTGTAGATCATCTCATGTGTATTTCTATCCATTATCTCTGCTGAATTGTCGTTAATATTAGTAACATTAGTAAAAAATCCTTTGAGATAGGAAAATTTTAAATTAATTTTCTTTTGTTCTTTGGTTAATTTTGTTCAGCCCAGTAACACAGTGTGCAGACAGATGGATTTATCTCTGGAATCTCAATCACCAAGTTTGCTCTTTTGACGGCTCCCTCCCAACATGTTCCTTTCAAAACCAATGCTATTCTCTGATCCTTTACCACCTTTCCTGTCAAGCATTTATCCAACAAATATTTGTAATCCACTAAAACATGCCAGGTACTGTGTTAGAATCTGGATAAAGAGATGGCAGAATTTGTTAACTGTCCTTCTCTTAAGAAAATATTTCAACAATCAAACCGTACAACTGCTAAATAAGCCTGGGTGTGTTCATCACTAGGATTAGTTATACATTAGGGAAAGATAAACTCTATGGATTATTTCATCTAAAAAAATCCCATCTTCACACGACTGAACATGGAGAAAACATGTAGCCAAGAAAATAATGTAAAAACTGGTTTAAAAAGAAAGAATAATAAAGAAGACGCAAACTTGAAACTAACCCCATGCCCTCCAAAATAAAAACATCTCTGCTTATTAAAAAGAAGGACACATACTGGATTATCTGAGAAGTCAACAGAGGAAGCAGCAAGCAGCAAAACCCAGAACCAAACTGTACTGTGAGAGAAAGTTGACTGGACCAAACACAGGGCAGTTCACTTCCCATGGCAATACGAAAGTCACTTGGAAATAGGTATGCTTAAGATATTCAAAGAGATAGCAATGAACAATATAAATGATACCTGAGAACGTGTAAGTGGAATAGGAGAATAAAATGCTGATTTGAAAGTGTATCAGATAAACTCTTGGTTAAATATCCTAAATATGGCTAAATCTCTATTCAACTCATAAAGCCAACTAAAACTGACTTTAAAGATATATATATTAATCCAGGATTTCCCTGGTGGTCCAGTGGTTTAGATTCCACAAGCCCAATGCAGGGGGCCAAGTTTTGATCCCTAGTCAGGGAACTAAATCCGTGTGCAGGAACTGAAAGATCCTTTATGCTGCAACTACAGATCCCACAGGCGGCAGTGGAGCTCAAAATCCCAAGTGCTTCAAAGAAGAGCTGTGCAGCCAAACAAATAAATAAATAAACTATTAACCCTCGAGTACAAAAATAGATAATGACAAAGCGACTATAAATAAAGGACATAAGTGTGAAACAAGAACAAGAAGAAGCAACTAGTTGAAGTCTCAGAATGCTGAAAGTTCAGGCATTAAAAATGCCGTGACCCTCTGAAAGCAGAGGGAGGGATGGATTTGCATTGATTGAAATGTACTCTAGAGGAGCTGAATCCCCGGTAGCCCTCCCTTCTTCCTCACTCATCCCCCTCTCCCCATTCCCTCAACCATAACAAAATAGAAAGAAGATTCTCAGGACAATCCTGAGCGATGGGATGGGGAGGGAGGTGGGAGGGGGGTTCAGCATGGGGAACCCATGTACAGCCATGGTTCATTCATGTCAATGTATGGCAAAAACACACTACAATGTTGTAAAGTAATTAGCCTCCAATTTGAAAAAAGAAGCAATTTTTTTTTCTTTTTAAAGAGGATTCTCTGTAAAGGATGGACATTTCTAGTCTCTATGCAGGTGAGGGCAGGGTGTAATACCCTTGAAAACACCAAAAAGCAAGTCAAGCAAACAACTATAGAAACGATCCACCACTTATCACGGTTAGATTTAGGATTTTTCAACTTTACAATGGTGCAAGAGCAATACACATTCATTAGAAGTCATATTTAAAATTTTGAATTGTAATCTTTTCCCAGGCTAGCAATATGCTGTGGGCTACTTTCTTGTGATGCTGGGCAGGGGTGGTGAGGTTGCTTGCAGTCAATTATGAGATCATGAGTGTAAGCAACAAATACACTGAATAATCATTCTGTATGCATGTAACCATGCACTGTAACCTCTGGGGAAGGGAATGGCAAACCACTTCAGTATTCTTGCCTTGAGAACCCCATAAACAGTTTGAAAAGGGAAAAAGATGTGACATTGAAAGATGAGCCCCCAAGTCCATAGCTGTCCAATATACTACTAGGGAAGAGCAGAGAAATGGCTACAGAAAGAATGAAGAGGCTAAGCCAAGCAGAAACAACACCCAGTTGTGGTTGTGTCTGGTGGTGAAAGTAAAGTCCGATCCTGTAAAGAACAATATTGCATAGGAACCTGGAATGTTAGATCCATGAATCAAGGTAAATTGGATGTGGTCAAAGAGGAAATGGCAAGAATGAACATCAACGTTTTAGGAATCAGTGATTTAAAATGGATAGGAATGGGTGAATTTAATTCAGATGACCATTATCTACTATTATGAGCAAGAATCTCTTAGAAGGAATGGAGTAGCTCTCATAGTCAATAAAGACTCTGAAATGCAGTACTTGGGTGCAATCTCAAAAATGTCAGAATGAACTTGGTTCACTTCCAAGACAAACCATTCAACATCACAGTAATCCAAGTCAATGCCCAACCACTAAGGTCAAAGAAGCTGAAACTGAATGATTCTATGAAGACTTACAAGATTCCAAGAACTAATACACAAAAAATATATGCTTTTCATTGTAGGAGACTGAATGGAAAGGTAGGAAGTCAAGAGATACGTGGAATAACAGGCAAATTTGACTTTGGAGTGAAGCAGGGCAAAGGCTAACAGAGTTTTGCCAAGAGAACGCACTGGTCACAGCAAACACCCTCTTCCAACAACACAAGAGAAGACTCTACACATGGACATCACCAGATGGTCAATACCGAAATCAGATTGATTATATTCTTTGCAGCCAAAGATGGAGAAACTCTATACAGTCAGGACAACAAGACCTGGAGCCGATGGTGGCTCAGATCATGAACTCCGTATTGCAAAATGCAGGCTCAAATTGAAGAAAGTAGGGAAAACCATTAAGCCTTTCAAGTATGACCTAAATCAAATCCCTTTTGATTATACTGTGGAGGTGACAAATAGTTTCAAAGGACTAGATCTGGTAGACAGAGTGCCTGAAGAATTAAGGACAGAGGTTCATAACAAAGCATAGGAGGTGGTGACCAAAACTATATATTAGAAAAAGAAACACAAGAAAGCAAATTCGTTGCCTGGAGAGGCCGTACAAATAGCTGAGGAAAGAAGAGAAGTGAAAAATGAAAGAGAAAGGCAAAGATATACCCAATTGAATGCAGAGTTCCAGAGAATGGCAAAGAGTGATAAGAAAGTCTTCATAAGTGAACAATGCAAAGAAATAGACGAAAAGAGTAGAACAAGAAAAACTAGAGATCTCTTTAAGAAAATTGGAAATACCAAGAGAACATCTCATGCATGATAGGCACAATAAGGGACCAAAACAGCAAAGACCTAATAGAAGCAGAAGAGATTAAGAAGAAGTGGCAAGAATACACAGAAGAACTGTACAAAAAATGTCTTAATGACCTAGATAACCACGATGGTGTGATCAGTCACCTAGAGCCAGACATCCTAGAATGTGAAGTCAAGCGGGCCTTAGGAAGCATTGCTATGAACAAAGCTAGCTCCAGTTGAGCTATTTCAAATTCTAAAAGATGATGATGCTAAAGTACAGCAGTCACCACTCCAGCAAATTTGGAAAACTCAGCAGTGGCCACAGGACAGGTAAAAGTCAGTTTTCATTCTGATCCCAAAGAAAGGCAATGCCAAATAATGTTCAAATTTTTATACAATTGCACTCATTTTACATGCTAGCAAGATTATGCTCAAAATCTTTAAGCTAGGCTTCAGCAGTATGTGAACCTAGAACCTCCAGACGTACTGGGTTTACAAGGGCAGGGGAACCAGAGATCAAACTGTCGACATACTCTGGACCATAGAAAAAGCAAGGGATTCAAAAAAAAAAAAATCTACTTCTGCTTCATTGACTATACTAAAGCCTTTGACTGTGTGAATCACAAAAACTGTGGAATATTCTTGAAAAGAAGGGAATACCAGACTACATTACCTGCGTCCTAAGAAACCTGTATGCGGGATAAAAAGGAACAGTTAGAACTGGACATGGAACAACAAACTGGTTCAAAATTGGGATAGAAGTACGTCAAGGCTGTATTTTGTCACCCTGCTTATTTAACTTCTATGCAGAGTACATCATGAGAAACGCTGGGCTGGATGACTCACAAGCTGGAATCAAGATTGCTGGGAGAAATATCAACAAACTCAGATATGCAGATGATACCACTGTAATGGAAGAAAGTGAAGAGGAACTAAAGAGCCTCTTGCTCAAGATGAAAAGGAGAGTGAAAAAGCTGGCTTAACACTCAACATCCAGAAAACAAAGATCATGGCATTCAGTCCCATCACTTCATGGCAAATAGATGAGGAAATACTGCAAACAGTGTCAGATTTCATTTTCTTGGGCTCCAAAATAACTGCAGATGGTGACTGCAGTCAAGAAATTTAAAAACACTTGCTCCTTGGAAGAAAAGCTATGACAAACCTAGACAGTGTATTAAAAAGCAGAAACATGATTTTGCTGACAAAGGTCTGTATAGTCAAATCTATGGTTTTTCCTGTAGTCATGTACAGATGTGAGAGTTGGACCATGTAGAAGCCTGAGTGCCGAAAAACTGATGCTTTGAACTGTGGTCCTGAAGAAGACTCTTGAGAGTCCCTTGGACTGCAAGTAGATCAAATCCCAAAGGAAATCAACCCTGAAAATTCATTGAAAGGAATGATGCTGAAGCTGAGGCTCCAATAATTTGGCCACCTGAAACAAAATACAGACTCATTGAAAAAGACAGTGATGCCGGGAAAGACTGAGGGCAAGAGGAGAACAGAGGAAGAGGTAGTTGGATGTCATCACTGGCTCAATGGACATGAGTTTGATCAGAATAAAGAAGAAAGTGAAGGACAGGGAAGTCTAACACACTGCAGTTCATGGGATCTGAAAGAGCTGGATATGACTTCATGACTGAACACCAACAACATGTTGCTTTTTACTTTCATCACAGTATTCAGTAGATTACATGAGATATTCAACACTTTATGATAAAATAGGCTTTTCATTAGATGATTTTGCCCAACTTTAGGCTAATGTCAGTGTTCTGAGCACATTTAATGTAGGCTAGGCTAAGCTAGGATGATCTGTAGATCGAGTTATTGAATGAATTTTTTCTCAGCTTATGATGGATTTATTAGGATGTAAGGAAGATGTATATATTGAAAAGTAAGACCCCTTTTTCTCCTCCCCCACTTTTATCCTAGAGCGCCAGTGAAACTGAAAGTGATAGTCATTTAGTCGTGTGCAATTCTTTGCGACCCCATGGACAGGGTCCTCTGTCCATGGAATTCTCCAGGCAAGAATACTGGAGTGATTACCCCAGCAGATCTTCCCAACCCAAGGATTGAACCCTGCATTACAGGCAGATTCTTTACCAACTGAACCACCAGGGAAGTCCCTGAGTGCCACAGTGTAACTCAAAACCCTACAGGAAGGTGCTTAAGGATTCTAATTTAGCTAAATAAAGCCATCCAAGGGAAAAGCCATACAGATATTAATATTCAGGTATCCCCAAAAGAAACTTCTAGATCCATGTTCAATTTCCCTCCAGTGAAGTTTGCCAGTTGAAAAATCCTTCTATGTACACAGCTTACACTCAACATTTCAATGTCTCCTTATTTAGGAATAAAACACAGATCACTTGTTATTTGTAGAAGTCCCTGCAAAAAATGCAATGGCTAAAAGAAGCAAAAGATGAAAGAATGCAGAGGAAACAAAAAAAGTGCATAGTATGGAAACAAAATATATACACACACACACCAAGGCACTTCATCTTAAAGTCTTAGTACTTCAGAGGAAAAGGAAATCATCCTAAAAGCTTCCAGAGGGGAAAAAAACAGATTTCCTGTAACTGGTGAAGGATCAGGGTAGTATGCAATTTCTCAAGAGCAACTCTGAAAGCTAGGTGTCAACGAAACTGTGTAACCCACCACCTAACTATAGCAATTCTGAACGTAACACTACAAAATAAAGTGTCAAACTGCTTAAAGCAAAACACGATTTATGTGACAAAATTGACGCACACAGCCATAGTGAGAGATTTAGCACTACTCTCAGTAAATGATAAATAAGGCAGGAAGAACAGGGCGAGAAAGCCAGATATGAAGGTCTGCACAATTAACAAGCCTCAGTTAAAACAGATGCAAATATTTGTGAATTTAGGAGTGGTATTATTGCCTGGTGGTTGAAAACAGACAATTTCGAATAAGACATCTCACTAGATTCAAATTCTTGCTCAGTGGTGTATGTTTGTTTCCTTTACTTCAAAATAACCATAATAATATTGCCTACTCCATAAATGTGTTGTGAAGATAAAATTAAATAATGCGTGACAGGATGCTTAGAAAAGTGCCCAGTGTTGAATAACAATAAGTGTGTGTGTGAATAATTCTGCACTAAAACAGACTCTAAATATTTTTTGAGAAAATGTAGAATACTTTTAAATTAACCATAAAAGATATAGATATATAGATATATAGATATACAATAAAATTTTAGAAGCATACTATCTTGAGTCAAGTACAAAGTCAGAATCACTATACTATTCAAAATTGCATTAGATGCTCAAACCAAAAAAATAAGGGAAAAAAAGAACTGTAGTTAAGAGGGCTAGGAAGAAAGAAACAAAACTGACATTACTCCTAAACAAATGATTGTCCAAAAAGAAGGTATGAGTAGCTATAGTCCAACTGATAGAATTAGTTAGGGACTTCAGCTAGCACACTGAATAGAAAGACAATTGTAGGGAAATAGAGTAGTAGTCCTATACTTTAAAAATAGTCAGCTGGAAAACTATTAGGTAAAACAAATATATCATTCAAATAAGCAATAAGCTACATACACACATAAAAAGGAGATATAAGACCTGTATGTGGGTGAAAGTTGCTCAATCGTGTCCGACTCTTTGCGACGCCATGGACTATACAGTACATGGAATTCTTCAGGCCAGAATACTGGAGTGGGTAGCCTTTCCCTTTTCCAGGGGATCTTCCTAACCCAGGGATCGAACCCAGGTCTCCAGCATTGCAGGTGGATTCTTTACCAGCTGAACCACAAGGGAAGCCCAAGAATACTGGAGTGAGTAGCCTATCCCTTCTCCAGTGGGTCTTCTCAACCCAGGAATTGAACTGGGGTCTCCTGCATTACAGGCAGATTCTTTACCAACTGAACTATGAAAGACCTATATAGAAAAACAAAAGACCTACATGAATAAATTAGAAGAAATAACATGTTCATGAGTGGGGGAAAAAAGCTATTTTAGAGTGCCAAATAATCACATATAAACTGTAAAAAGTTGATAAAATTTTCATTAGAAAAGATCCTGAGACTGGGAAAGATTGAAGGCAGGAGGAGAAGGGGAAGACAGAGGATGAGATGGTCAGATGGCACCACTGACTCAATGGACATGAGTTTGAGCAAACTCCAGTAGATGATGAAGGACAGAAAAGCCTGGCGTTCTGCAGTCCATGCGGTCACAAAGAGTTGGATACGACTGAGCAACTGGAAAACAAATACGTGATAGAATTACTGTTATTGGTTGATAATAACATCTAAGCACCAGAAGAGTGATGAATTGTATACATACTATTGGCTTTTTTTTTTTACCATATTAAAATAATAGGTAGTTAATACAAAAAAAATGAAAAGATACGCTACATATGAAATGAAGTGGTAGTCACTCAGTCATGTCTGATTCTTTGCAACCCCATGGACTGTAGCCCACATGACTCCTCTGTCCATGGAATTCTCCAGGCAAGAATACTGAAGTGGGTTGCCATTTCCTTCTCCAGGGGACCTCCCTGGTCCAGGGATCGAACCTGGGTCTCCTGCATTTCAGGAAAATTCTTTGCTGTCTGAGGCACCAGGGAAATTCTACTAAACATTAAAAAAAAAAACTTTAATTAGAGTAAAACATAAAAGAGCATAGACTAGAGAAAGTTTTTCTAATAAGACTCAAAATCCCAAAAGAAAATTATTTAAAATTTACTACTTCTCCATGTATAATATCCAATGAATAACAAATCTTAAAGTTTTTTTTTTTTTAAACAAAGAAAGAAAAAGAAGAAACACACTATTGAAAAATGGTCCAAAGTTTTGAACAGGAAATTCATCTGTTCAATCAATTCATAGGAAGACGGTTCAGACTCTTGTAATTAAAAATTCACAATAAGAAATCACTTTTCATCCATCAGTTTGGCAAATTTTAAAAATGATAGCAATTGCTGGCAAGTTGGTGAGAAAAGCGAAGAAACAGGAAATCTTACTCACAAGTTGTGGGAGTGCAAATTTTTTCAAGCTCTCTGTAAAACTTGGAAAAACACACTATAAGAAAAACATTTACATCTACTTTCTGTTTCAGCTCTGACATGTACAAAGCATGGAACTCATCACGTTCATCCCTATAACAAGAACAAACAGAAACTCAGTAGCTTTTCTTGGACATACCAGGTAAGTGAGACCAGAGGGCAAAGCACCTTACTGAAATCTGGAGAGAAGTTTGCTTCAGAGAGATACAAGAGGTGAGACTGGCTTACCTGGAGCAGAAGCCAATGAATGCCAAAAGCCAGTAGAAACACTTAACTCGTTATTTTGACAAGTTGCTGAAGGTCCGGTGTGAACTGGGGACCAGTCACCGATACCCTCATACTTTGGGTTCCTTCAGGATCTCACCAGACTCTCACAGGAACGATCCAAGAACACCCACCACCATGACTTCACAGTCCACTTCCCACCTTAACAGGGATGGGGAATAGTAGTTATGATAAAACTTTCCCAGGACTATCTCCTTAATAAAGTTCCAATCTTCAAGAATAAGGACTGGGAAAAAGCAAATGTTGCCATCGAATTTTAGAGAAAGGGAGCTGCTGCTTATTTCAGTCCTTCAGCCCTCCTATCTCATTAAAGAGGGATGAGGGGCGTCTTAGATAACAAGGGAAAAGGCTCCACCCTATGGAGAACAGCATGGAAGTTCCTTTCGGTTCGGTTCAGTCGCTCAGTCGTGTCCGACTCTTTGCGACCCCATGAATCGCAGCACACCAGGCCTCCCTGTCCTTTACCAACTCCCGGAGTTCACTCAGACTCACATCCATCGAGTCAGTGATGCCATCCAGCCATCTCATCCTCTGTCGTCCCCTTCTCCTCCTGCCCCCAATCTCTCCCAGCATCAGAGTCTTTTCCAATGAGTCAACTCTTTGCATGAGGTGGCCAAAGTACTGGAGCTTCAGCTTCAGCATCATTCCTTCCAAAGAAATCCCAGGACTGATCTCCTTCAGAATGGACTGGTTGGATCTCCTTGCAGTCCAAGGGGCTCTCAAGAGTCTTCTCCAACACCACAGTTCAAAAGCATCAATTCTTCAGCGCTCATCCTTCTTCACAGTCCAACTCTCACATCCATACATGACGACAGGAAAAACCACAGCCTTGACTAGACGGACCTTAGTTGGCAAAGTAATGTCTCTGCTTTCGAATATACTATCTAGGTTGGTCATATATGATCCTGCAATCCTATTTCTGGCCATATATCCAGAGAAAAACATGGTCCAAAAGGATACTTGCACCCCAGTGTTCATTGTAGCACTGTTTATAGCAGCCAAGACATGGAAGCAATCTAAATGCTCATTAACAAAAGAATGGACAAAGAAGGTGTTGTACTGTACATATATACAATGAACTATTACCCAGTCATTAAAAAGAATGAAATAATACCAGCAGTGCAGCAACATGGATGAACATAGACGTTGTCATACTGAGTGAAGTCATTTAGAGAGAGGAGAAATATTGCATGGCATCCCTTATCTGTGGAATCTAAAAAGAAATGATACAAATGATACAGAAACACTCACAGACATAGAGAATAGAACTTGTGGTTGCTGAGGGGGAGGATGGGAGGAAAGGACAGTTAGGGAGTTTGGGATCACCATGTACACTCTGCAATATTTAAAATGGATAACCAACAAGAACCTACTGTATAGCATAGGGATCTCTACTCTATGTTTTGCGGCAGCCTGGATGGGAGGAGGTCTGGGGGAGAATGGATACATGTGTATGTATGGCTGGGTCCCTTTGCTGTTCACATGAAGCTCACTAGATTGTTAATCAGCTAAACGTCAATGTAAAATAAAAGGTTAAATAAGAAAGGAAAAAGGGCTCCAAGTAGGTAGAAGAGGGATGCTGCAGTTAAGAAAAGGAGCAGACAGCAGAGTGGAATAAGGCTCTACCCCTAGAGAGGACTCAAACGCTAATGAAAGCCACACTCTCAAGACACAGGCCCACTGTTCACATCAAAGTCTGAGACTTAATCTGAATATTCGAGAATGACCCTCTCCCCTACATCCTACTACCATCCTAATAATCCTCCAGAATAACAGTGGATTGCAGTTGAAAGACAGAGATTCCTTCTGTGAGGAGTGGGTCAAAAGGAAGCCTCAAAACCTAGAGGACAGACAAAAGCAAGATTACTAGAGGAATTTGAAGCTTCTGCTGCCTATAGACATAACAGGCATTAAACACAGCCTAACTCCCAGCTAGAAAATTATAAATCCTCACATTAGAGATTCTCCATATCTGTTATCCAATACTACATGCCCAGCTTTCAACAAAAAATTACAGTACACTCCAAAAGCCAAGAAGAGTCAGTCTGAAGAAATAAGTCAATCATCAGAACCAGATTAAGATCTAACAGCTGTTGAAATCATAGAGCTGCCGTATGACCTTGCAATCCCATTTCTGGCCGCATATCCAGAGAAAAACATGGTCCAAAAAGATACACGCACCCCAATGTTCATTGTAGCACTGTTTATAACAGCAAGACATGGAAGCAACCTCAATGCCCATTAACAAAGGAATGGATAAAGAAGACGTGTACTGTTGTACATATATACAATGAACTATTACTCAGTCATTAAAAAGAATGAAATAATACCAAAATTGCAGCAACGTGGATGAACCTAGACATCATCATACTTGAGTGAAGTCGTTTAGATAGAGGAAAAATACTGTATTGTGTTCCTTATATGTGGAATCTAAAAAGAAAGGCTACAAATGAACAAATTTAAAGTAACTACAATTAATACTTTGAAGGATATAGTGGAAAAAGCAGGCAACACACAAGACCAGAGAAGTCATATCAGGAAAGAAGTGGAAATTCTATAGGAGAGTCAAAAGGAATGCTACAAATAAAATTTTAAAATACAGCAACAAGTATGAAGAGTATCTTAAAGGGAGTCATCAATAGACAGGACATGCAGAGGAAAGAAACCTTAATCTTGAAGGTAGGTTAAAAATATGCATTTTCATTTACACCAGAAGCCAATTCTCTCCCTCAGAAGACACCTTTAAGAAACTCTCACTATTGACATGCTCCTGTACTAAGTAGCTTCAGTCGTATCCGACTCTTTGTGACCCCATGGACTGTAGCCCGCCAGTCCCCCCGTCTACAGGATTCTCCAGGCAAGAATACTCAAGTGGGTTGTCATGCCCTCTTCCAGGGGATCTTCCCAACCCAGGAACCCAACTCGCATCTCTTTCATCTCCTGCATTGGCAGGCAGGTTCTTTACCCACTGAGCCACCTGGGAAGCCCCTCACAATTGGCACCTAGAGATATATATGGTGCTGATAACTGTCGTGTTGTGATTTTACTCACAGTTTTAAAATGATTATTAGTGGAGGAAGGGATAATATCTTCTGTAGTGTCCCCATCTATATTACACAGTTGTTACACACGTGTTGCATATGTGATATGTATTTTTAGAAACAAACATATGCAGCAAATATGGCAAGTTATTATTTAAATTACTTGGTTTTTATTTTATTCCCAGTGGTGGGTCAAAGAATTCTTGCTACATGAAGCTCTTTACTCTTTTATTTTTTTCAGGTTTTTAATTTTTAAAAGAATAAGGAAGTTAGGTTGTTAGTTGATGAGAGTCTCTGGTGTCATCCAGGCTTTGGGCACACCCCAGCAGTGCTCCATGTCACACTACTTCTCTTGGAGTTCTGTAACCTCAGATGAGGCTGTTGCTTTGATCCTGTGTCTCCCTCCCTGTGGGTACTCCGCCCCTCTCCTCCTGTGCTCCACCCAAAATTTCTCCCAAAGGATTCTGCTCCCTTCTTCCAGAATCCAAAAGAATCTCTCCTCTTTTCTCTCAAAATGTCCCCAGATGTTTCTTCTGGAAGAAAATAATTGCCCTTTGATAACGAGAATGCCCTAAATCAATAGCACGTGAAAACTGTGTGCCCCTGATTTGGAAGTAATGGAGCTATTTTTTTTTGTTGTTGTTGTTTTTTTTTCCTGGGAGACTTGCCTTATTTTAAGGCTAAGGTACATGACTTCTAAAAAAGAGGAAAGGATAATTTTTTTGTTTTTCTGTTGGAAATAGGTTGAGAATTCACACTAACCTCTATAAAATGTGTAGGAGTCTCCCTGGTTGCTCATATGGTAAAGAATCTTTTGGCAATGCAGGAGACCTGGCTTTGAGCCCTGGATTGGGAAGATCCCCTGGAAGAGGGCATGGCAACCCACTCCAGTATTCTTGCTTGGAGAATCTCATGGGCAAAGGAGCCTAGCAGGCTACAGTCCATGGGGTCGTAAAGAGTTGGATAGGACTGAGTGACTAAGCTCATACACACACACACACACACACACACACACACACACACACACAGGAACACTATGTACTTTGGAACTGCTAACATGAGGAATGGGGAATATTCTTCTCTCATGAAATCTGAAGAAAGTCTGACTACCTTTTAGGTAATCAGAGAGGGGTACCAAGAAGAACAAGGAGATACCCTTAAGGTGCATCTTCACAGAGATTCATGAAAACCCTTATTAACTCAGGGAGGCAAAGAAGGAAGTGACTAAGACCTATATACCTAAAGGTTGTCCTTAGCCCCGATAGCCCAGTAGTCCTTATACTGCATTGCAGTTATCTTTTTGCTCACCTCTCCTACAAGGGTCCGAGTTCCCACAAGGCAAACGTCCTATTAAATTTTCAGAATTAAGCATTGCTGCCTGGTCCATAACAGGTCCTCAGTATACCCTTTATGCAGGACTGAATGAATGAATTAATCAGTGAAAATGTTACAGAAGCAAAGGTTAAACAGGAATGAACAAGGGTCATTAGTACTTAGCATATTTCACTCAGTCATGTCCAGCTCTTTGTGAATTCTCCAGGCCAGAATACTGGAGTGCGTAGCCTTTCCCTTCTCCAGGGAATCTTCCCAACCCAGGGACCAAACCCCGGTTTCCCATGTTGCAGACAGATTTTTTACCAGTTGAGCCACAGGGAAAGCCCAACAATACTGGAGTGGGTAGCCTATCTCTTCTCCAGCGGATCTTCCCAACCCAGGAATTGAACTGGGGTCTCCTGCATTGCAGGCAGATTCTTTACCAACTGATCTATCAGGGAAGCCCTCTTAGCATGTTTCCTAAGGGTAATAATTCATGTCAGGACTCTTTCTTTTGATAGCTATTGATACATCAAATGGAATGGAAACATCAGTTAAAATACAGATAGGTGTCCTGTATTATTGACAGGAAGCAGACTACTTAATTTATTTGGATCAATACTTTTCTTTCTTTTGTGGGTAAAAAAATTTTTTTAAGGTAGTAAACTAAAAAATGTTTCAGTTCATATTAAAGTAACTCATACATAATTGAATACTTACTAGTGAAATGATATGTCTTAAATTTGCTTCAAAATAATATGTGTGTGAAGGGGAAAGTGAGTCAAGGAGAGATGATGCTAAATTGGTCATAAATTGGTAACTGTTGAGCTGTGGGATAATTATAGCACATTTGTTTACCTCCTATTTCTTCTCTTGTATATGTTTGAAATTTTTATTTAAATAAAACGTTAAAAAGATAAAACAATTCTTTATATGTAACCATTATTTTACATAGACACAAGAAATCATTTGTTGCAGAAGATGAGAATCCATACGTTTATGATTTACAAATATCATGACTCATAAACTTAGTTAAGAAATAGCCTTATTTCTTCTCTTTAGAAAAGCTTTGCAAAAAAAAAAACAAAAAAACAAAAAATATGAGCATCTGCTTTCCCTTTTTTCCTATAAAAGGCACTTGAGCAAAATTGCATCATCTACAATTTGAGAAATATAAATGACACATATTGAAGACAGGGGATTGTGAAGAAATATGTGAAAAGTCACAGCCAAACTTCTGTTTAAGGCTCTGAGTGCCAGTGTCTTGGTAACTTCAGATCTAGCAATTTGACTTCCCACACCAACCAGGCCAAAAATAGCACCATCTTTTCTAGACTGTATCCTGGAGAAAAGAGTCTCCCAGAACATCTGACCATCACTGTCAGAACAGAAGAATCCTATGAGACTTTAGAAGTTGCCAGGCTTCCCTGCTGGCTCAGTGAGCAAAGAATCCACCTGCAGTGCAGGAGACCCAGATTCAATCCCTGAGTTGGGAAGATCCCCTGGAGAAGGAAATGGCAACGCACTCTGGCATTCTTGCCTGGGAAATCCTACGGACAGAAGAGCCTCGTGGGCTCCAGTGCATGGGGTCCCAAGAGTCAGACAAAACTTAGTGATTAAATCACCACCACAGCTTCAGCAGCACCTTCCCTTTTGTGAAAGTGCTGTTAAACTTTGAGTATTTTAAGTTTTGCTTGTCTTGTGCTGCTTTGTTTGACTTATCATTTGAGTGGTTTGTTTGTTCACCAATTGTGGTCACTTCTCAAGAGATTGCAGAGAAGTTTCTTGTGATTATTTCAACACAACATGCCTGGTTTTTCTCTGAGTTTACTTATATCAAGTGGCTATCCATATTATAATTTGCTAAGGGGGATTTGCACAGTCTCTGAGAGTTTCAAAGAGCCCAGGGCCCAGATAGAGATAGCACCAGTCACTTTTGCCTTTATTTTCCCTGCTGTACTCTGTACTCAAGGATCAGATAAAGCTCCACATTCTGGACACTGGCTTTGACACTGAATTGAAATCAGTAGTGCAAACGTGCATTCCCCACTTACGTTTCTTCCTGTGTTTCCCAGAGGAGAGACAATCTCTTTTCAGCGGCTTTCACTGATCACTCCAGGTGATATTTGCAGTTATTGTTTTGTTTGATGTAAAAACATGAACATCTGTCTTGACTTTCATTCAACAACTATCAAGCAGTTACTCAGGTTTAATTACGTACCCGGCATAATAAAATGAAGAATAAAAGAAGACAGATTTTGTGCTTGAGGAACTCAGAATTTAACAAAGGGGATAAACAAGCAAAAACAGAGTTAGCCTTGTGACGGGCTCCATGATATATGCAGGTGTCCACAAGACACTGTGGAAGCAATGATGAGAGAGTTATCAGACGGAGAGAGTGCGAAGTGTTTCAACTCTTTCTAATTTTTTTTTAAATTGGAGTATAATTGCTTTACCATGTTGTGTTAGTTTCTTTTGTACAAAATGTGAATCGGCTGTAGGTATACATTTATCCCTTCCCTTGTGAGCCTCCCTCTCACCCCTCCCCCTGCCTCCCCCACCAGCTCACTTCTCTAGGTCATCACATTGCACAGTCCACTGTCTTGAAAGATAAGAAAGTTGTTATTAAGTAACGAAAGGGGAAAAAGACATGTTATGAAGAACAGCATAGGCAAATGCCCAGAGATAAAACAGTGCATGGCATAGAGTGCGGGTAGGTTGGATAGAAGGCAGGATGAATATGACAAGCACTGGAAATGAGGTTAGACAGATGGGCAAGGGTCATAGAGACATGACTGTTAGAAAGAGTCCTACACAGTGCTCAGAGTACACATCCCTCAAATATTTCTGGATCAACAATCCTAGACATGCCTAGGCGATTTACATATCTAAGCATATCTGACAGCAGTCTGTTGGGCAGATCTGCCAAGAGCACATCCATTCAAGGGCTGGCATGGGGAAATATCAAGGGAAACATTTCAAAAGAAAGAAGGAGCCAGGCATGAAGGGATCAGCTTTGGAGCTGAGTCTCGGTTGCTGGAGGAATCAGCGATTCTGAACACAATGTGGTTTCTGATAGTCTCGCGTGACTTCAGCCCAGCTTCAAGGATCTGTTTTGGGACCTAGAGTAGGAGGGAATGTTGATAAAGAGATGGGGAAGTTCAACAAGTACCATCTAGTATCACTGCTTCATAAATTTCTTTAAAATATAAGACAGGAACTGTCCTACTTGGAATGCTCTTTAAACACAGGAAGGAACATTCTCTTTTTCCACCTGGCCAGGGAGCACAGGGCGCAGTGGCTTCCTAGCAGCTGCACTAATGCTGCTACCCATGAGGATAATGGCTACATCAGACAGGGACCCAGAGTCTATCAGAGCACGGGCAGCATGGGCAGGAGAACTTGCCCTTGAAGCCTGGCTGCAGACCAGTTCAAACCCATCTGAACCACCATTTGGGGTAACCAGGAACTCCTCTCTTCATGGTTTTTGCCTTGCAATCGCTACTGTATTATTTGAGCTGATTCTCACACCAGACACTCAGCAGATGCTCAATAACCATTTATTATATCCAGTTCAATTTACCTTTGCATCCACTGCAAAGAATTATCAACTAAATATAAATCAGCAAAGCCTCAGTTGTCCATATTTCAGACAAAATATGCAATATATAAGCTACTCTCCTTCCAAAAAACTGTCACATAATGTCTCCCTTCAAGAACATTCTATGCTATGTTAAATTTTAATTTTTTTTATCCCAGAAACATCATTGACTCTCCAGACTGCTCTCCTATAGAAACAGAGTTATCCTCCAGACCTGTGCAGGAGGATGGTCACCATGCCCCATTCCTCACTCTGATTCCCTGATATACTCTATGAATTTCAGTTCTGACTTTCCAGTAAGATGTTTAGCTCACAGCAAAACCCAGCACAGAACAATGAACACTTTTATAAGACATTCCTGGGTTTGACCTATTGAAGGTAGAACTTCCTTGATTCCAGACTGTCACAAAGTGGTGAGGAAGATGGAAGGAAGGAGCAGAAAGGCTCAGTAATGGTCTTAGAATAAGCTCTCCAGACATACTGTATTTTTTTTTTTTTTGCTCATTTTAAGCTGTCACCAACGTTTCAACATTAATGTTTGATTTCCTGTTTTCTTCTTGCCTGCTATAGATGTTGAAACAAAGTCCCCTCTTTGCAGAAAGTATCATATATATATATATATATTTTTTTCCCTGTGCTCTGATCGGTGAACATCTTAAATAGGGCTTCTTTTGCAGATTGCGTGTTAATGTCATGGAGGGGAACCTGACATGTGAGTGCTGTCACACATCAGTCATTTCCTAGTGTTCTGTGCAGTGAAGTGTGCATTGATTATTCATTGCTGCATCTTCTTCCTGAGCTCCCCTGGTGAAGAGAAAGAGCATTCTTTAAATATGGAGACTTTAAAGAAAGAGGAGCATTTTACAAAGGCAATTACAAAATCTCACTTCACAATCACTGGTGATTTCATGTGCCGTTCTGAGACTGTTGAGGGTCCCCTGCCCAAATTCTGCACCATTCTCCAATGATGCCTTTATCTGCTTCACTGATGTTAAACCTCTTCAGGGATTTCCTTCCCAAAGTTTCCACCTATCATCAATAGTTCAGGGGGCAAGAAAGAAGAAATCATTTGCATCTCTTGAGAGTTGAATTATGCCAGAATAAAATTGACAGGGCAGGAGTGATTGAGGGAAAAATGCTTTTTAAGAGAAGTCTCCAATTTGGTATTTCACATTCTGGGCTCTGAAGTTCCAAGGGGGTCATTGCATGAAATGGGGAAGCCAAGGAAGATATTACTGACAAGGCTGACTTCTATTCCCTATTTCTAGAGTAACTGCAGCATTGTTTGCCTCAAATTATCAGAGCTAGAGCTTTATGCCTAAAAACTTGCCCCCTGCCCCCAGCATAAACTGTAGATCTTAATCAGCTGGTCAATTCTAGGAGAATTGCAATTCTTTCAAATTCCTTAAAAATAAAGATATTGTTTGCTTTCTGCTAAAAGTAGCAATATAAACTACCATGTTTTAAAGACCTTCTATGGGTTTCCTTTCTGAATCAGCTGATAAAGAATCTGCCTGCAGTGCAGGAGACCTGGAATCAAACCCTGAGTTTGGAGGATCCCGTGGAGAAGGACATAACTACCCATTCCAGGATTCTTGCCTGGAGAATTCCACGGACTGAGGAACCTGGTGGGCTGCAGTCCATGGGGTCACAAAGAGTCGGACACAACTGCTTGACTAACACTTTCATAGGGCAAATATGATAGTAGAATCATCCACACACATTTATGTTGATCCATCTTACAAGCTGAGAGTGGTCATCTTGCGCAGTTTAGAGATAAGCAAACAGATGATCAGGCAGGTTCAGTGCCTTGGCCAAGGCCACAGACTGGTAGGCAGATTCAGCCTCGTGCCCACCTGGCTCCTTCCCACTTTGGAACCTCTGGGACCATCCGGATGTAGAGAGAGAGAGACAGGCACACGTCTTAATGTCAGTGAGTGAGTTACATTATTTTTCTGTAAAACAATGCACAGGATGCATGCTGTTAGGTTTAAGATTTTTCTAGACCAAAAAAGGTAAGGTGTTGATGGGATCTTGGTATGAAAAACCTTGGCCATTTTGCTTGTGAGCTGGAGTGTCGCAATATAGCAGAAAACGTCTCAGAAATGTTTGGTTATTTATTGCTGGAGAATGAATCACCCCTAGCTTAGAGATCTAAACATAGAAAAACAGCATTTATTTGCTGACAATTTCGGAATTTGGCTCGGGCTGCAGTCTTCAGTCCTTATAGCATCTGAAGGGATGGTTTGACTCTGGCCAACAGATGTGCTTTCAAGATGGCTCATGCACAGGGCGCTTCTCAAGTTGGTGCTGGCCATCCCCTGGGAGCTCAGCCTGAGCCTGGAATTGCCCCCAAATGGCTCTCCATACGGCTAGTTGGACTTCCCTCAGAATGAGACCTGGATTCTGACAGGAAGTATACCAAGAGCTAAATTCAAAAGAATAAGACCCACTGCGCAAACACAGACCAAGCCTCAGCTTACAGGACACTAGCAGTATGCTAAAGCTGTGGGCTTCCCTGGTGGCTCCCGTGGTCAAGAATTTGCCTGGAATGCAGGAGACCCAGGTTTGATCCCTGGGTCAGGAAGATCCCCTGGAGAAGGGAACGGCAACCCACTCCAGTATTCTTGCCTGGAGAATTCCACCGACCGAGGAGCTTGGCGAGCTACAGTCCACGGAGTCGCAGAGAGCCGGACGTGGCTGAGTGACTAACACACAACGCACACACACGCTAAAGCTAGATTCATGGCGAAGCTCAGTCAGTATGGGAGGAAATCACACAAGAGAGGGCATACCAGCAGATCTGGTTCGCTGGGGACCACCCAAGTAGCATTATTTTTATCAGAAACATATTGACTTTGATCTGAATAGAGGCTCTAGCCAATCCTTCCTTTGTAAACTTGAGAAAGTTTTTTTTTTTTTTTTTATTACCACCTCTGCTCTTTTCTTTCCCAATCTGGAAGGATGGGTTAACAAAATTTACGTCACATGTTTGATTGATTGCTGTAACTTCCCCATTCACATGGGATTAGTGTTCACCTCTTTCAGAGTCTGGTAAGTCTTAATTAATACTAATAAAGGAAATCAGGGACTGACGACCACGGAACATGGAGATCCAGAAGTTGGGTAAGGGTTGCCAACTTCACATCATTCAAATCACAGAGCCCTGTTGCATTTTCTTATGAAGAAAAACTAAGAGGCTTCAAAGTGCTTTACAGGTGGTTGGCATGAAAGAAGACTGACTATGTGGGAACAGCACAACTGATTGCAAAGATTTCAGTCTTGGGAGCAAACAAAGACTGAAAATAAATCTCACTCTTGCAAGAAAATTCACTCAGTGAATGCGTTTCCCTGGAAACACAAATGTTGTTAGCCTCAGTTTGTATATTTTAAAAGTGAAATGTTGAAAAGGTAAATAAGGTATTAACTATCAAGTGTCTCTCATACAGACTTATGCAACTGTGTGTACTCAATAAATGATACTGGTCTTGCACTTGTTATCACTATTAAATGACTAGTGACAAAAAAAAATATCAAAACCTTAAAAGATGCCAAATTGCTCATATCTTCATTTTCTTTGGACTTTGCGTCAGGCTTTCAGTACATCTGTTCTAGATTCTGCTTTGTAATCAGTCTCAAGTTCCATCCATTTTAAACTCAGAACCTAACTTTTTCTCATAAAATGTGTAAAAGAATGCTCCAATGAGATAGGGAGTAATTACACACTATTCGGTGTTTTATAATTGAATAAGAACTTTTAATACTGGAATTATTACCCTGTTCAGTTCAGTTCAGTTGTTCAGTCATGTCCAACTCTTTGCAACCCCATGGACTGCAGCCTGCCAGGCCTCCCTGTCCATCACCAACTCCCGGAGTTTACCCAAACTCATCTCCATTGAGTCGGTGATGCCATCCAACCATCTCATCCTCTGTCATCCCCTTCTCTTCCTGCCTTCAATCTTTTCCAGCATCAGGGTCTTTTCAAATGAGTCAGCTCTTCACATCAGGTGGCCAAAAGTATTGGAGTTTCAGCTTCAACATCAGTCCTTCCAATGAACACTCAGGACTGATCTCCTTTAGGATAGACTGGTTGGATCTCCTTGAGTCCAGCGGACTCTCAAAAGTCTTCTTCAATACTACAGTTCAAAAGCATCAGTTCTTCAGTGCTCAGCTTTCTTTATAGTCCAACCCTCACATCCATACATGACTGCAGGAAAAACCATAGCCTTGACTAGATGGACCTTTGTTGGCAAAGTAATGCCTTTGCTTTTTAATATGCTGTCTAGGTTGGTCATAGCTTTTCTTCCAAGGAGCAAGTGTCTTTTAATTTCATGGCTGCAGTCACCACCTGCAGTGATTTTGGATCCCCCCAAAATAAAGTCTGTCACTGTTTCCATTGTTTCCCCATCTATTTGCCATAAAGTGATGGGACTGGATACCATGATCTTAGTTTTCTGAATGTTGAGTTTTAAGCCAACTTTTTCACTCTCCTCTTTCACTTTAATCAAGAGGCTCTTTAGTTCTTCTTTGCTTTCTGCCATAAGGGTGGTGTCATCTGCATATCTGAGGTTATTGATATTTCTCCTGGCAATCTGGAGTCTAGCTTGTGCTTCATCCAGCCCAGAATTACACATGATGTACTCTGCATATAAGTTAAATAAGCAGGATGACAATATTCAGCCTTGACATATTCCTTTCTTGATTTGGAACCAGTCTGTTGTTCCATATCCAGTTCTAACTGTTGTTTCTTGACCTGCGTACAATCTTTCATTGGCTCAGTGTTATTTCTTAAATTTTCTCATGAAACATCTTCATGTGTCAGAATCCTGCTAAAGAAGGATGCTTAGCAGTAGAGACAATGGTTAAAAGGAGGCATAATTCTGCCTTTGGATAAGAAGTAGCATGTATTTTTTAAATTTCTCAGTGAGATAGTTTCATATTTTAATAAGTTAATACAGATTTGTGGTGTGTTGGGGCAAGGAGGTTCCTGGGAGAGTAGTTTACTTACAGGTATGGACAAAAACTTTTTTTCTTTTTATTTATTTATTTTTTATTTTACTTTACAATACTGTATTGGTTTTGCCATACACTGACATGAATCTGCCACGGATGTACATGAGTTCCCAATCCTGAACCCGCCTCCGACCTTTCTCCCCATATCATCTCTCTGGTCATCCCTGTGCACCAGCCCCAAGCATCCTATATCCTGTATCGAACCTAGACTGGCAATTCATTTCTTACATGATAGTATACATGTTTCAATGCCATTCTCCCAAATCATCCCACCCTCTCCCTCTCCCACAAAGTCCAAAAGTCTGTTCTATACATCTGTGTCTCTTTTGTTGTCTCGCATACAGGGTTATCGTTACCATCTTTCTAATTCCGTATATATGTGTTAGTATACTGTATTGGTGTTTTTCTTTCTGGCTTACTTCACTCTGTATAATCGGCTCCAGTTTCATCCACCTCATTAGAACCGATTCAAATGTATTCTTTTTAACGGCTGAGTAATACTTCATTGTGTATATGTACCACAGCTTTCTTAGCCATTCGTCTGCTGATGGACATCTAGGTTGCTTCCATGTCCTGGCTATTATAAACAGTGCTGCGATGGACAAAAACTTTTAAGGGCCAAATAGTAAATATTTTAGGCTTTGAGGGACCATCTGTCTCTGAAGCAACTGTGAGTAGTTTCTGCCTTTGTAGTACAAAGCAGCCATAGACAGTACACAAATGAGTATTATTTTGTTCCAATAAATCTTTACTTACCAAAGTGGGTGGACTACATTTGGCTCATGACTGCAGTGTGCCAACTACCGCTTTACTAGCCACAGAGCTTAATATTTAACAGCAAAAATGTTCTATCTCATCTTTATTGAAATCTTCTGAGAGTTACCATGTCACTATATATGTTTATCTCTGATTCTGTTGACTAATTATTTTGAGCAAAGGGAAGATCTTCTGCACAGCAGCAACTGTCACTCAGTCATTGACTCCAAATGAAACATAATATAGCAATTCTTGGTCGCCGAGAATAACTGGTTGGATATTCGAATAAATCACTTTATAGAATCACAGTGTATATAGGTGGAAAAGCCAGTGTTTCAAATAGTCTCAATCTTGCATCTTCTATTAATCAATTATTTACCTATCAAGTTGGGGGATGGGACATACTCAGTTGTCAATAAAGTCACTCCTAGTCCTAGATATCTAGGATTAGTTGTAAAATTTAGTACTGTCAGTTCCTCCAGAAGAGTTCATTTATTCATTCATTCAGTAAATATGTAGTAGACAATTATGAAGGCTCAGTCAAGGTTCTTGCCTATGTATATGATGGAGAAGGCAATGGCACCCCACTCCAGTACTCTTGCCTGGAAAATCCCATGGATGTATATAATAGTCATTGAATAAAACTGAATCAGTTTTTAGTCTCAGGGACTGTATGTTCTAACAGAGGGGAGAAAAGAAGGAGGGAGGGAGGGAAGAAAAGAAAGGAAACAAAGAAGGAAGGAAGGTCATTTATAGGCAAGGGGGCCAACTAGTACAAAGATAGGAGCTGGACATGTTCAAAAAGCAGAAAATGGTCCTAAGTAAATGTGGCATAAGATAAGAGGGGTGGCAGAGGAGACTGAATATGTGGATGCTAAATGCATAACACAGGGCTTAGTAACTCATGGGAGTCTATTCTAAATCCAACAGAAATCTATTGGGGAGTTTGACGCAGAGAAACCACTGGGGGGAAGGAAGGAAAAATTATTGAGATAGGAAAAAAGCTCAACATTTTCAAAATATTTTACATTTCTTTAGTATGCTTGCTACAGTATAGAAGTTATTCCAAGAGGAAAAATAGCCATAAGAAATAAGTAAATGGTGTTGTCACAATGGGCAGGCATTTAGGAATGGGATGTCAGAGAAAGGAAAGGTGGAGATTCATGCTATGCATTGTGAAACATTTGATAAAAAGTCTTTCTGAACTTGTAGCTCTGGGTTTCCCTGGTAGCTCAGCTGGTGAAGAATCTGTCTGCAAATGCAGGAGACCCTGGTTCCATTCCTGGGTCAGGAAGATCCCCTGGAGAAGCGATAGGCTACTGACTCCAGCATTCTTGCCTGGAGAATCCCCATGGACAGGGGAGCCTGGCGGGCTACAGTCCATGGGGTCACAAAGAGTCGGCCACCACTGAGTAACTTAACAACACAGCACATTTCTGGGGCAGTTGGCTGCAAAATTTAATGCATTCGTATGCATTGATTACTGTTAAGCTGTCTTTAGAGAAGTATCACAAAGAAGAGGTGAGCTCAGGTGAGAACTAGCTCTTTGCAAGCAGAGACTAACATGTAATTAGAGAATTAAGAGATTGCGGATTTTCCAGAGTTAGACAAGCCATATGACTGGAAGAGCGGTTGATAGGGTCCCTCCCCCCCACCAGCTCAACCCCATCCAAGATCCAATAAACACATTTGCACAACAACTAGAGATCCTGAATTTTGAACAGTGCTTTTCATCAGAGGACGAGGAGGAAACGGATATGTTCTGGCCAAAAAGGTGAAACATATAGAAACAAGGTAGTTTTCTCTTCATCCCTTTCTCTTTGGCAGTTCCGTTTAAATTTAGCCATGAGGGACTTCCCAGGAGGCCCAGTGGTTAAGAGTCCACCTTGCAACGCTGGGGATGGGGGTTCAATCCCTGGTGGGGGAACTAGGATCCCACGTGCCTCAGAACAACTGAGCCCACGTGCTGCAGCTGGAGAGCCTGCAAGTCCAAACTGCTGGAGCTCGCATTCTGGAAGCCATGCGCCACAACCCTGAGCCCCTTCATGCTCCAGAGCCCAGGGGCCACAGCTGGGAAATCTGTGCACCACAACAAAATATCTCATGATGACACAAAGAAGATCCTGTACGCCACAGCTGGAACCCAATGCAGCCAAATAAATACATAAATATTTTTAAAAGTAAAATAACATTTTGCCATGAAATGTAGTTACCAGTGATCTCTGTGACCTTTAGGACTGTCCATAGGAATCTTCCCTGCGTGGTCCTCCAAGCTTTTTTTCCTTCTGTCTCCTTGATAAGGATGGACACAGTGATCTCAATAATTATCTGTTCTAGATCATAGATGATGAGATTAGAACCCTTAAACACCACCTTGAAATGAGCCACTGTTGATCAGGAACACCTCTTTTTAGCTTTAACTGAATGAGAAACACACTTCTCTGTTCTTGGACCATCATGGGGTTCTTACATCATTGCACGTGTGTGTGCATACTCAGGTCACTTCAGTCGTGTCAGACTCTTTGTGACCCTATGGACTGTGGCCCACTAGGCTCCTCTGTCCATGGAATCCTCCAGGCAAGAATACTGGAGTGGGTTGCCATTCCCTTCTCCCAGAGATCTTTCCAACCCAGAGATCAGACTCGTGTCTGACTTCATCTCCTGCATTGCAGGCAGATTCTTTACCCACTGAGCCACCTGGGAAGCCCTTTACAGCACTACCTTAACTAAAATGAGAAACAGTTTTGGAAAAGAGGGAAGCAAAATCGGGAGTGTTTTACCATTTTTGTTTGTTTGTTAGGTTCAAGATGACTGTTAGATCAGAAGAAAGACTTGTTAGCACTTGGAATGTTAAGTCTGGGACTCCAGGGAGAGGTCAACGGTGGAAATTTGGAAGCCACTGAAGTCTGGATGATATTTAAAGCCGTGGGGCCCAGTTTACAGTTGAGACCCAAGGCTGATCCAGAAGTCAGCATTCACAGTCAGAAGAAAAGAAGGAGCCAGAGGGAAGCCCGGGAAGCACCATCTAGTGAGGAAGGAGGAAAACTGGGAATGAGTGATGTCACCAATGGTAAATCCCGCTTAAATACAAGTTCACATCTGAGGTTTCTAAAATACACACTACCGCAGGGGTCTCTTTGGGAGGCAAAACTTTGCAACCCCTGGGGTAGAATGTCAAAGTTTGTTTCTACAGGAATAAACTGCAAAGGAAACCACCAGCTCAGTAGACCGCACACCTGTGTTTTCTGAAGTCCTTCTCTCAAGGGAATAGTGAGTCAGAACATTTGAATTTAACACTCATGTTGCAATCCCCTGAGTACCAATGGGCTACATAAACAACCATTTCCTGTAACCTCAGACCATACATCCAGTTCTCACCTCGTGCTTGTCACCCACACACACTGACAGGTTTTCTTCCACTACAAGTTTTGAGCCATCCAAAAAAAAAAAAAAAAATGCAGGTGAGCAAGAGAGAACAGTGTAAGTGTCCACCATGAGAATTTCACAGGCAAAGCACTCAATTCCACAAAGAGGAGATAACCGCAGTGAAATAATCACTCTCACAGTCTTTTCACATTCAGATGATGGGGTTGAGAAAAGACCACTTGTTCAAGACTGGAACAAAACATGGGAACACCAAGGAAATTTATGGATTGTTCCAAGTTCAGTTTTGGGTCATTTTCCATCAAGTATCTGATCAATGAAGAAAAAACATGTTCCCTTGAAAGGTAATGAGTCTTTACCTTGTTATTTCAATACTTGAAGGATCAATCTAAAGAAACCCCAAATTTCCATGATAAATAAAACAAAAGGTAGTTTTCTCTCTTCCCCACCCCCCACTCAAAAGGGTCCAGAGGTGATGAGTGTTCTAGAGAGGAGAGGGTAGTTCTTTATCATCCACAGGTGGCTTCCATGTTAGAATCCAAGGTGACTGTCTCCATTTCTTCCCTAAAGGAAGAAAGGGTAAAAGAGAGGAAGTGAAGAGCTAGGAGACGTTCCTTAAAGGAAATGACATCATGTCACACACACACCACTTCTCCGCATATTCCCTTGGCAAGAACTTAAGCACACACCTATCTTCAAGGGAGCTGTGCCATGGGGGATCTGTAGCCAAAAAGCCAAGTGCTTTGATAAAAGTGACATGTGGTTTGTAGGGTCAGGCTTCCATTCTAAAAGCAAGATTGGCAGAATGGATTCTGGAGGATAATTAGCAGCCTGAACCATAATGTTCAAAACAAGATCCGAGTTTCACGGTCTCATATTGGACTGCCATTTTGGACTTCTGAAAACCTAACCTCAAGCTCTAGGCCACCATCGTCCGACTTCTTTTCTCCTTTCGGGCTACCCATGAATTCTTTTAAAATTAACCTCAATGGTATAAACAAATTTATGGCATCTCATTATTAGTATTTACCCTGAACGTCCCTGAATCTCAGGCTTATGGTAGAAATAAAAATCGAGTTTGCTGTATGTGAGAAAAAACTCTATTCAATGGGTAAGAATCCTTGTAGGAATTGAACTGAGTAGCAGGCCAAAGCCAGATTTCAGAAAAGAGACAAAGAGCCTGATGCATCAGTTTTCATAGTTTCCCCTTCTAAAGATCTGATAGAAGCCAAAACAGTGTGGCCGCATGGTCGTATAATTGCTTGAATATGTTAACATGAGAATACTTAATTTTAGGTGTTTACAATTATCATGTCCGTGTGTTGGCAAGCTCCCAAGGTGGTTCCCAAATGTCTTAGTCACCTCCAACTGCTATCATAAAATTCAGTAGAACTAATTGGCTTAAACAAGATTCATTTCTCATAGTTCTGAGGCCTGGAAAGGCCAGGATTAAGGTGCCAGCCAGATTCAGTTCCCAGGGAGATACTGGCTTGCAGAGAGCTACCTTCTCAGTGTGTGTACCTTCTCACACGGTGGAAAGAAAGAGAGCTCTGGTTTCCCTTTCTCTTCAAAGACTCTAATCTCATCATCATTACGATTTCATCTAAACTGAATCATCTCCCAAAGGCCCAGTCTCCTAATATCACCCCATGGAGGTCAGAACCTCAGCATAGGAACCTGGAGAGATGCATACCTTGAGTCTATACTAATCCTTGATCCTTTTCTCTTCGTGTTTATTCCCATGTTGTTTTTTTATAATGAATAAGTCTACTTCTGCAACCATGAGTGAGTGTGACTTTTGAGAGCAAGTCATAGTAGACATTCTTGCTTCTATCCTGTACTCTTGGACTGCTTAGCAGAAAACCAGTCACAATAGAATGGCACTCAAGCAGCCCTGTTTAGAGACCCATGTGTACAGAAACCTTTTTGTCGGTACCAAACTGCCCTCCATGGAAATGAGCCAACATAGAGGTTGATTCTCCAGCCCAACTCTTAATCTTCCAGCTGAAGCTCTGACATCATCAAGCAGAGATAAGCCATCACTTCTGTGCCCTGTCTGAATTCTTGACCCACAGGAACCAAGGCATAATGTTTGTTTCAAGCCGCTAAGTTTGGGGGTGATTTGTTTTGCCACAACAGATAACATCTCTTCATTCTTATTTCTTATCCATTACATTTTTTCTAGTGTTGAATGGCACTGGAATAGCCATGGGCATTTGGAGGATTAGCTAAGGGATATTTTGGGAATACTTATAGCTTTTGGTAACTGGAAAATATTTATGGGCTTTGCAGCCAATATTGTGTATAGATAAATTACTTACAGCTCTCTCAGCCTAAGTACAGCTCCCAAGTTTTCTATATAACCCACTATAACAACCCATATAGCATCAAGACATAAAGCCAATAGCTATTTCACAATAATAATATGAACTCTGGAAACTGACAACTTATAGACCAAGTAGGAGAAACAAGGTGCAAACCACACAAAGTCAGAATAGCCAGAATGGTCTGTGGAAAACTCCCTCATTCAAACATGCAAGATTTTAAGTGGAAGATTCTTTTCTCATTAATACCCAATCAAAATCAGGAGGTTCTCTGTTATCAGAAATATATATAATAATATGGTGTATAAAATTTCAAGCCCATCATACTTCTCTTTTTTATAGGAATTACACAAAATATAATTTAACAAAACTCCCCTATTCAGAGTAGAATATCCTATGGTACTACCACAAATAAAGAATATATCTGTGTGGGAAATCGCATGTTTTTAATATCCTAACTAAGAAATTTAATGAAAAAAATCAACCATGCAGGAAAAAATATCTTTCAAATACTTTTATTAAAGTAACATAATAAAAGCATTGTAATATGGAGAAATGGTAAAAGAATACACAGCCAAAAAATGTTATAGAGAGGTTTATTAGGTTACTTTTTTCCTAAAAGAACATATTTATCATGATGACACAGAAACCTTCATATACAAAGCACAATCCTTTCACACCCTAAAATATACACTAGTACACATTGTACATACATTTATATTATCAATATAAAATATGCAACATTTCTAAGGATGACAAATAGAAAACCAATAAATGTCTCAATTCTAAAACATCTACTTACAATTAAGTTCAGGTGAATAGTTTGACAATAAGAAAGAGGCAAGGACAGACAAGAAAAACAATTATATACGTTTCAGTTATAGATTTGAGCTTGTTTGGGGGGATCTATCCTTTAGACAAAATGAAAATGCAACATACCAAAATTTATGGGATGCAGCAAAAGCAGGTCTAAGAGGGAAGTTCACAGTGATAAATGCCAAAGTCTGGAAACAAGCGTAAAGGGTCAAATAAACAATCTAACTTCATGCCTCAGGGAACTAGAAACAGAAGGAAACCCAAGGTTAGTGAGAATGAAATTACAAAGATGAGAGCAGAAATAAGTGAAGTGGTAGCTAAGAGGAAAATAGGAAGGATCAAGGAAAATAGAAGCATTAAAAAAATAAGCAAAATTGAAAAGCCTGTAACTATTCTTCATCCTAAATCATGAAGGATAAAAGAACCAGAGCTCAAATAAAATAAGAAATGAAAGAAGAAATGTTAGAACTGATACCACAGACATGCAAAGAGGCCATATGAACTAGCTATATACCAACAAGTTTGACAGCCTAGAAGAATTAGAGAAATTCCTAGAAACACACAACCTACTGAAAATGAATCATGAAAAAATAGAAAGTCTTGAGAATGCCCTGGTTTTCTAGTGGTTAGGACCCTGTTTCCACTGCAGGGGGTATACATTCAACCCCTGATGGGGAAACTAAGATCTGGAAAGCCATGCAGCATGACCAAAAAGAAATAAAAGAAATAGAAAATCTTAACAGATTGATTACAAGTAAGAAGACTGAATAAATAATAAAAAACCCCAAAAAATAAATGTCCAGGACCAGATGTCTTCACTTGTGAATTCTTCCAAACATTCAAAGAAGAATTACTATCAATCATTCTCAGACTCTTCCAAAAATCAGAAGGAATGCTTCCAAATTCATTTTACAAGGCAAACCCAAACCAGACAAGTATGCCACAAGAAAAGAACACTATACAATATTTCTAATAAACTTACATGTAAAAATCTCAACAAAATATTAACAAGCCAAATTCAATAATACATTAATATGATCATACACCATCATCAAGTGGAATTTATTCCAAGAATGCAAGGATGGTTCAAATATGCAAATCAATCAGTGTGATATACCACATTAACAAAAGAAAGAACAAAAATCCGATAGGAATCTCAATCAATGTGGGAAAATCATCTCACTTATTGCTGTGAGCAAGTCTCAATGTGTGTATCAATATATCTATCAAATCATCATGACCTATATCTGAAATTGATATAATGTTATATGTCAATCACAATTGAAGTAATGAGGAAAGACTATATAGTCAAAAATAAAGGGGAAATGTACTAGATAAGTTTAATTGTTAGTTACCTGATGAAAACTATATTATGCTATAACTCCAGATTTTGTGATGCTTACAATGTTTTCCAGTTTTTTGTAGCATTCTCTCTTCCTAAATAGTATTTACTTTTTGGCTTTATTTTGCATTCATGATTTTTGTTGTTGTTCAGTTGCTCTGTCACATCTGACTCTTTGTGACCCCATGGACTGCAGCACGCCAGGTTTCCCCACCCTTCACCATCTCCCAGAGCTTGCTCAAGCTCATGTCCATTGAATCAGTGATGCCATCCAACCATCTCATCCTCTGTCATCCCCTTTTCCTCCTGCCTTCAATCTTTCATGATTTTATATTCCTCTTTAGAAGGGTTCCCAATATTGTATAAATTTCAGACCCCACAAAACCTGAATCTTCTCCTACCTAGTAATCTTTGCTTTTATAATTCCCTCAACATGAATGCCTCTCTATCCATATCTTTTTTTAGTTAATTTTTTATTAGAGTATTATTATTTTACAATGTTGTGTTAGTTTCTATTGTACAAAAAATTAATCAGCCATACATATCCATATTGTGATGTGGTGGTTTAGTTGCTAAGTCATGTCTGACTTTTGGTGACCCCATGGACTGTAGCCTGCGGCTCCTCTGTCCATGGGATTTTCCAGGCAAGAATACTGGAGTGGGTTGTCATTTCCTGCTCCAGGGGATCTTCCCGACCCTGGGTTGGAAACTGCATCTCCTGCATTGCAGGCAAAATCTTTACCGACTGTACCACCAGGAAAGCCCTACATATACATATATTCCCTCTGGTTTGGACTCCCTTCATTCACATCTTTGTTCATTCATTCACTGATAAATATCCAGCTCCATTCATGCCCTTACTGTGAGGAGCTTTTCAAATGCCATCACTAGGATGAAGCAGTCCTTGCTTTGGACTACAGGAGTCAGCATCTTCTGCCTTTTCTATGTTGCTGACGTTCTTGTTCCTCCCTCCCATCGGCAAGCTCCCTGAGGGCATACAGAGACTCCTATTTGTTTTTAGATCACGCACAGATTCAACAAATTCTGGTACTGAGGAGATGCTTGTTCACAAACAATCAACAGCACAGGTCCACACCGGGATCTGAGATTCACAGAGCACTCAAACCATTTATTCTGTTTTAATCTGCTTCTGGCTTTATTCTTCTTTGCTGAATTTCACTAAAGATTGACTTTTTTCCTCAACTGGTTGACTTGAAACCTCAAGTGCCTACTAAAAGGTATGGTAGGCAGAATATTGACCCCCGAAAACTCCACATGTCAATGCCTGGATCCTGTGAATATGTTCTTTTACATGACAAAGAGGATTTAATGTTACAAATGGAAATAAGATTGCCTATTAGCTGACCTTAATGTAGAGATATTATCCTGAATTATCCAAAGAGGTCCAAAGGCCTTGGCTCAACATTACTGATTCTGAAGATGAAGGAACGAGGCCATGAAAGAAGGAATACAGAAAGTTTCTGAAAGCCTGGTCAGGTAAGGAAAGGAATTCTCCTCTAGAGTCTCAAGAAGCTACACAGCCCTGTGTGTGTGTGCTCAGTCGGGTCCAACTCTTTTGTGACCCCATGGATTGCAGCCGACCAGACTCCTCTGTCCATGGTATTTTCCAGCAAAATTACTGAGTTGCCATTTCCTCCTCCAGGGGATCTTCCCAATCTAGGGATCAAACTCCCATTGGCAGGTGGATTCTTAACCATTGAGCCATCTGGGAAGCCCAACACAGCACTGCTGAAACCTTAATTTGAGCCCAGTGAAACCCATTTGGAATTTCTGATCTCTAGTAAGTTAGTTCAGTCGCTCAGTTGTGTCTGACCCTTTGCGACCCCATGGACTGCAGCCTGCCAGGCCTCCCTGTCCATCACCAACTCCTGGAGTTTACTCAAACTCATGTCCATTGAGTTGGTGATGCCAACCAGCCATCTCATCCTCTGTCGTCCCCTTCTCCTCCTGCCTTTAATTTTCCCCAGCATCAGGGTCTTTTCAAATGAGTCAGTTCTTCACATCATGTGGTCAAGGTATTGGAGTTTCAGCTTCTCAGTCCTTCCAATGAACATTCAGGACTGATTTTCTTTAGGATGGACTGGTTGGATCTCCTTGCAGTCCAAGGGATTCTAGAGCTCTAAGATAATAAATTCATATTTGTTTTTGTAAGTCATTAAAATTATGGTAATTTGTTATACCAGCAAATGATAATTCATACAATATAGTATGTCTATGTAGTATAAACCTTTGTTTAACTATAAATCATATTCAGATAGTACCTCAAGTGTGGTGCTTATTGAAATCAATTTTGAAAATGTGTTTCGAAATTGGTATGAGGTAAATAACTCTTAGCTTACCAGCAAGTGTTCCCTTTGGGAGAAGCCTGGCCCTGCTAAAATTAATCCAGCAGGCTTGGAATCCAGCCAGATATCCCCAGGATTTTAGCTGAGATCAATTAAAGGGAAAAGCTCGAATGGGTTTAAATACTCAGCTAAATAACATAAATAACCCAGTGCTCATGTGACATCTTGCACTTTGAAAGCTTTCACTTATTAATACTCCCTTGGGTTTGGTTATTGAATATTTACATTCCAAGGAAGGCAAAAACATCAGGAAAATAAATAATTTCTTCTAAGTTTAACATATTGGCTATTAATGAATGAAATGAGTTAGTGGAAGGTGTGCACATTCACAAAATCTCTTCCAAAAATCAAAACTCTATTTTAAAAACGAGTCATTATATCAATGTATTTTTGAAGGTTTTCTGCTCTTGGGACAAACATTTTATCTGTCTAAGCCATTCAATGAATGGTCGATAAATTAACACAGTTTTTGGGTTTTTTTTTTTTCTTTTTTTGGGTGTGCTGGGTCCTCATTGTTGTGCGGGGCTTTCCTCTAGTTGTGGCAAGTGAGGGCTACTTTCAAGTTATGGCACATGGGCTTCTATTTGCTGGGGCTTCTCTTGTGGAGCGCAGGGTCTAGACACATGGACTTCAGTAGCTGTGGCACTTGGGCTCAGGATTTGCTGCTCCCAGCTCTAGAGCACGGGATCAATAGATGTGGCTCACGGGCTTAGATGCTCCACAGCATGTGGGATCTTTCTGGATCAGGGGTTGAACCCATGTCACGTGCATCAGCAAGCAGATTCTTTACCACTGAGCCACCAAAGCCAATGAAGCTCATGAAGTTGCATGTGTGTGTGTGTTTTAAGAATTTTTAGCTTTGAAAGGTTGAATTCAGGAAGACTCACCTTACACTCGAGTGAGCTTTCTTTCTTCTATCTCCTCAAAGGATTTTAACAAAAATAACAAGAAAATTCATTACCATGACTTGCATTTAAAGGCTATCACTTGGAAATTAGAGGATGTATCAGAAAGTATGAGACTAAAAGCGAAGAGTTAAGAGATTACTGTAGAAACATCTCTGACGTCTAGCAAGATCGGATATCTGTGCACTGGTATACTTGGCCACCTTGGAGGAAACAGAACTATTCCTGGTCAAACGGACACCATGTATACTGTGGGTTTCATTTTCACATTAGTAGACTGAAAGCTCTTTAAATATAATAAATCACATTGGTCTACATTTCTATCTTATATGTTAAAATCATTGCTAATATGAGCAATAATAATCATCTTGTTGTTCAGTGGCTAAGTCATGCCCAACTCTTTACAACTTCAAGGACTGCAGCACACTAGGCTCCCCTATCCTTCACTGTCTCCCAGAGTTTGCTCAAATTCATATCCATTGAGTCAGTGATGCCATCCAACCATTTCATCCTCTGCCGACCCCTTCTCCTCCTGTCCTCAATCTTTCCCAGCATCTGAGTCTAGGCCAGTGAGTTGGCTCTTCTCATCAGGTGCTCAGAGTATTGGAGCTTCGGCTTCAGCCTCAGTTCTTACAATGAATATTCAAGGTTGATTTTCTTTAGGGTTGACATTTTGATCTCCTTGAGAGTCCAAGGAACTCTCAATGTTTTCTTTCAAAACGGTTAATGCTTTAGATGTGTGTCAGCTTCCATGTTTCTGGGGATGGTCACTGCAATGCTTTGATTGCTAGTCTCGGCATCTGAATTAAAGCGGCAGCCAGAAACACAAAGAACGAGGAGAAAAGGAAAAACATATTTGCGAAGTTTTATTCCATTTTTCCGTCTTCTCAAACCCTTGACTTTCCCACCTCTCACATGCACAGTTAATAATATTTGACATTTATAGAGCTGCTTGCAAAATGAAGACACAGAAGGCTTAATGCACCATGGTAGGAAGCAGTGGGGAAATCAGCTCACAAGCCAGGTGCACGCTGCCACCTTTGATGTGGAATGTAACAGCTGGGCCACAGCTGGTGGGTAATGAGCATCAGATAATGGCTTAGAGCAGGAAGTGAAAAGGAATCCTGGGTCCAGCTGAAACTTCAAGGGCAGCAGGAGGTGCCAGCATGAGCAGAAATGCTGGAATGTTGCTGGGATACTTTTCTTACAAAATTTTCAGACTCCTTTGTGAAGAGTGGAGACAGACATTTTCTGGCTTGGCATAGGGCATCCTTGGTGGTCAGGAACTCGATCCTCCAAATCAGCCTTGACCAGTCAGATGAACGGCTTGAAGATGTGAAAGCACCAAGCCCAGAAATGGCACACACAGGCAACAGAGATGTCTCTGCCCTAGGGGCCTCTGCTGTGGAGGTAGAGTCAGAAAAGAGGGACTTTCTGGCCAGGGTACTTCAGTGGGCAGTTTTGCATCCAAGGATGAGGACAAGAACCATTGCTCTGAGGGTTTAAAGCAACATGGTCAATCCCAAACATTTTAAAGATCACCTACCTCCTGGCAAGTTTGTCTCATCCCTGAAGGAATGAAACACTCATTCCAATCTGTTCATTTTTGACATTTTTAGTGGGTCTCCTCAAATTACCTTCAGGCAGTAAAGTAAGGAGGGATGAAGACTCCAACTTCTGGTTGTTGTTGTTGGCTCCCCCACCCCTTTTGCTATTCTTAGACAAAGGTTTGAAGAAGATAAAGGGGAGGAAATACATCTCTGGTTCACTTGGACCCACTGAGTCCTTTTGGCTGACAGTGATATAGTAAAATCACTACAGATGTGATAAAGGTGATGCCAACCAAAGCCCAGGGTCAGGGCTCTGAGATGAGATTCTCAGAGCATGATGTGCGATGGATCGAAGCCAAAGTTCAGCTCAGGGATCTCTTCCTGGAGAAAGAGTAAATGGGTTTCAGCAGGCTTGCAAACACTGATTAATCAATGCTTTGTTATGAAGCGCCATGTTAAAAAAGGATGCTATGACTACAGTCGATTGACTCAGCCAGAAACAATGACCTGGGGTGAGAGTTCCACATACACTAGGCTGGTGCAATCTTGTTAAGACTGTGAGTGAGAGGTAGGCACAGTGGAGGTCATTTCCTGAAAGATGTTGTAAGCAGTTTTCTGATTTTACTTTTTCTGGAGTTTTAATTTTTTTATTTTATATCAGAGTATAGTTGATTAATGGGACTTCCCTGGTTGCTCAGAGAGTAAAGAATCAGCCTGCAACGTGGGAGACCTGGGTTCAATCCCTGGGTTGGGATGATCCCCTGGAGAAGAGAATGGCAACTCACTCCAGTATTCTTGCCTGGAGAATTCCTGGTGGGCTATAGCCCATGGGGTCACAAAGAGGTGGACATGACTGAGCAACTAACACACAGGTGTGGTTGGTTAACCATCTTATGTCAGCTTCACGTGTACAGCAAAGTGAGCCAGTTATACATATACTCGTGTCTACTTTTTTTCAAACTCTTTTCCTATTTAGGTTATTACAGAATGTTAAGCGGTTCTCTGCGCTATACAGTAGGTCCTTATTGGTATATACTTTAAATACAGTGGCGTGTATATGTCTATGCCAAACTCTTGATCAATCCCTCTCCCAAAAGAAAAGCTTTCTTTCAATGTGCTTGTGGTATATACTGCATTTTCCTGTGACCCCATAGTCATTCAGTAGATGAAAATTCTGCGGGCCCTCCCTGTGCCAACCAACCACATTCTCTCCAGCAGTCTAGGTGATAGCAGGCATCTGGGGTTCTAGGACCTGGGTTCGTCAGCAATGCAGGTTCCTGGACTGTGTTTGAAGCAGTTCCTAAATTCCAGAAAATGTTCGGGGAATTTTCTAAACATCAACATTTATACTCTATCCACATCACTCCCTAGGAGGCAGACAATTTTACATTTATTTTTTCCATGGGGAATCTGAGACTTCCCGCAGTTAACTTCAGCACACTGCAGAAGGGGATGTTTAATCTAAGTCTGCCTGGCTTCCAATGTAACAGCAAACATTTACCTGTGTTGTCATGTAATGCTTGGAACAGTCCTACCATTATCTGCATTTTATGGGTAATAAAAGTGGGACCCCATAAGGCTAAGTAACCTACATCTGTTGCTATGGCTACTGCATAGCAACACTAGGGTTCTTAGCCAGGCAGGCTCACCTCAGTCCTCTGCTGTCAGCAGCCCTCCTGTGCTCAAAAAGCCCAAGGCCTTCCACTGTCCCACACTCTCTCTCACTTCAGGACAGTGACCACCTCATGTATGAAAAGGTCTTTTTAATAAACTGAGAGAGAACGCTTCAGATGTGCTGCAATACACGGAAAGACAGCCACTGCAACCACCTTAGCAAACAGTGGGGGTGGGAGAGACAGTATGCTAGAAGATGACTGCGGGAGGGAACCAGGGAGCAGACCACGTAGAATCATGTGGATCATGGGAAGCACAATTGTGAACAGAAACCCTCTGTGCTGGGGGAGAATTCCATTTAACCAAAGACGAAAAGGGGAGGTTTCCTTTATGGGCTCCCACAACCTGGGAATGTTCCTGTCTACATAGCTCGTAGCTAGTGGTTGGACTAGACAGGCAGATTGAAGAAGGGATATGAGAGGGGGGAATAAGGTGGTTGGATCAGTACGGAACTGAGAAGTTCATGAGAAAGAATGAGACCTTATAACACCAGGCTCCAGAATGAATGGATCTGTAATTTGGTTGGAAGTGTGAAAGTATTAGTCACTCAGTCATGTCCACCTCTGCAACCCCATGGACTGTAGCCCACCAGGCTCCTCTGTCTATGGAATCCTCCAGGCAAGAATACTGAAATGGGTAGCCATTCACTTATCCAGGAGGTCTTCCCGCACTAGGGATAGAACTCGGGTCTCCAGCATTGCAAGTGGATTCTTTACCATCTGAGCCACCAGGGAATATTCCCACTCCTGGGTATTTATACCCAGAGAAAACCAGAATTCAAAAAGATACATACACTCCAATGTTCGTCGCAGCATGATTAACAATAGCCAAGCAAAGAAGTAACCTAAATGTTCATAACAGGGGAGCGGATAAAGAAGATGTGATATATGTGTGTATATATATACACGCACACAATAGATTATTACTCAACCATAAGAAGGGACAGAATTGTGCTATTTGCAGAAATATGGATGGATCTAGAGACCGGCATACAGAGTTAAGTTTTATGTCAAAAAGAGAAAAGCAAAACCATGTATCAATGCATATATGTGGAACCTAGAAAAGTGGTACAGATGAACTTACTTTCAAAGGAGAAATAGAGATACAGACATAGAGAATAAGTATATAGACACCAAGGGGATGAAGGACGGGGGGATAATTTAGGAGATTGGGATCAACAGACAAAAAACAGTACCATGTATAAAATAGATAACTAATGAGAATCTCAATGCTCCGTGGTGACCTAAACAGGAAAGAAATCCAAGAGAGAAGAAATACATGTATACATACGGCTTTCCCCAGTGGCTCTGTGGTAAAGAATTAGCCTGCGATGCAGGAGGCACGGCAGGAGGCACGACAGAAGACTTGTGTTCCATCCCTGGCTCGTGAAGATCTCCTGGAGAAGAAAGTGGCAACCCACAGCGGTATTCTTGCTTGGAAAATCCCATGGCAGAGGAACCTCATGGGCTATAGTCCCTGGGGTTGCAAAACAGTCAGACGTGACTTAGGCAGTAAACAGCAACGTTATATATGTATAGCTGACTCACTTTGCTGTACAGCAGAAACTAACACAACATTGGAAAGCAACTGTACTCCAATAAAAAGCTTTTTTAAAAAAAAGAATCCCCTGGGGTGGAGAGAGGCTGTTTAAAATGCAGATTTCTGCTTTTTTGCTTAGTCACACTGAATCAAAATAACATAGGCTGGGCCTCCTCAGCCTCCCACAAGATTCCTTTGCACTCTTGGAACAGCTTTTGTTGAAGGTAGAGGTAATATTTTCAAGCTCTGAGAACAGGATGAATTGAGTTCCAGTCTGTGGTTTCATTACTTACCAAGTGATTTTGGAAAACAACATTGCCTACTTTCGGCTAATCACTGGCAGTTATCACTCTCAGGGTTTCTCCACTTTTCCATGCACATCTCTTGTCATCTTTTTCACCTTCTGTTAGTGATCTTCCAGATAGATGCCTTTATGTCAGTTGGGGCCCAAGAGTGAAAGCAACATGGACTAAAGCTTCAGCCAAGCTGCCTTGAGTGAGAAATAGAATGTAGGAGGAATGTCAAGGTCATTTGCTATTGCAGCACAACCTAGTTGATCCTGCCTAATGTCATGCCCAAGAACCATGCCTTTCAAGTAGAAACCACATATTGATTTGAGCACCAAAAAAAAAAAAAAAGACCCTGAAGTGAGGAAAACAACAGAAGTCAGTCTCCCAAGGTGGAGTCTCAATCCTGACTATGCCTTTAAATCCCTGGGGAGCTATACAGACACATTAATGCCTGAGCCCATACATGAATCAATTAAGTCACCTTTTAGGTGTGCTTTTCCAGATAGGTGTATTTTTTGAGACCCCCAGATCCTTCTCTGGTACATCAAGGTTGAGAAGTGCTGGTGTCGTCAAACCCTTCTATATTTAGAATGAGGACACTAAGTTGCAGAGAGAAGAGACACCAGGGCTGGACAGTGGCAAGGTCACAGTCCGTGATTTTGGGGGTCCAAACGTAGTGTTTTTGCCAAAATAAACACTAACTAAAATTAGAATGATTTTATGTTGGCTTTAGAAAACTGACATTACCTGTATTAAAATCTGGGCTAGAAACATATCTGGCAAATCACTTTGCTTTTTCTGAGCCTTGTATTTTTTTTAATCCGTGTAATATTGATACAACTTCCTCACTGCACAGTTGTGAGTATTAAATGAGATAATATATATTTGGAGGGATGGTGGCGTAGAGGTGAGGCCTAAGGGTTCTAAAGCCAAGACACAAGTCTCAACGCCCACACTGAAACTTACTCTGTAATGAACCTATCTTTTAATATCAGTGTGGTTTGGTTCCTTCAACTGTGCACGGGTGCATGCTCAGTCGCTCAGTCATGTCCAACTTTAAGATGTCATCAATGGTAGCCCTCCAGGCTCCTCTATCCATGGGGTTTTCCAGGCAAGAATACTGGAGTGGATTGCCATTTCCTACGTAGGGGATCTTCCCAACCCAGGGATCAAACCTGTGTCTCTTGCGTCTCCTGCATTGGCAGGTAGATTCTTTACCGCTAGCACCAACTAGGGAAAGGCAAAAGCTCTTACTAGCTGTGCGTTAAATATAACCATTTCTCTTTTAAGATTGTTGTGAAGATCACATGTAGTGCTGTTTCAAGAACCAAAAGTAACCATCCATCGTCCTCTATGTAAACGGCACCCCCTGCTGTTGTACATGCAGAAGCCGTGTACATTATTTCATCTACAGGATTTAGAAGTGTACTGGCACATAGTAGGCATTTGTTAAGTGTATGTTATTATTATGGTGTCTAGCATACTGACTGGGACATGGAAGGTAACTAAATATTTATTTGTTGAATGGAAGTGAGAAGAAATAGAGTACATTATTAATGCAATTAGGAAACCAGTTTAATCAAGGAAGGTACATAGGAAATAAGGAAGGTAGAAATCAGACTGCAGTGGATCTTGGATGAAATTAAAGATCTTGGATTTCATTTTCTAGGTAATAGGAAGCCACTGACTATCTCTCAATAGAGGAGTAACACATTCAAGGGAATTTTAAGGTTGATGAAGGTAGTGATGGATAGAGTGAGGTTAAAAAAAGTAAAAGTCATAGCATCATGTAAATAATCTGGCCACAAGCTAGAAGGGCTGGCAAAGCAGGGATCAACACAGAGGCAGGGCAAGGCATGAGAGGGCAGCAGCATCCCCGAGGAAACCCTGAGAAACCACATTCTGTTTGGACACCAAGAACCTGGATCTCAGCCCCAGCCCTGCCCTGGGTTCACTCTGTGTCCTCAGGATACAAGGGAAACCGGATCCCTCTCGTGGACTTTACTCTTTAACAACTAAGATGATGTCAGGGTCCTGCTGGTCCCTAACATGCCTCCTGCTCCAGAACCCCAGTCTTGAAATTCAGGACAAGCTAGGCTGGTCCAGAACTCTTCGGGAACCTGGCTGAGGGCTATTCCATGTGCCTGATTAGCTGTGGAGCCCCTTGTGGGAAGCTTTAATGGAAAGATTACACCATAATCTTATTTTCTGCGTCTGTCTGCCGTCCCTTATTTATTTACGGGCAGTTGTGTGTGTGAGGGAGATGGGAAGGCGTCTCCTTTGAGGTCAATCATTTTAGCTCCGTGCTCTCTTTTCTGTCAGTTCAGGGCAAGGTCAAGCAATCTGACCATTCGGGTTCTGTCTCCTCCCTCCACGCCTCCTGCTAAAGCAGCTGCAGAGGCTCCATCAAACACACAGGATCACACTGACACACGCACTCACATCCACGCTCATTCAAAAACTCACTCAAGCACACACTCATATAGACTCACACGTGCATTCTCACTCATGCAGTTCAAATGCACACACAGGCACACAAAAACACATGTATGTGCCCACTCATTGATATTCTCATTGATACTCATTGATACAATCACATGCTCACTCACCCACACACGTATCAACAGACACCACCACACATTCACACACATTTCCTCATGAAGCACACAGATATGAATTCACCTACATTAATGCACACCATCACACACACATGCTCACTAACACACATGTGCAAACGCACTCTGAAATGTACACAGCCACACACAGGATTCTTTCCTGGGAGGTGGGTGTGAGGAGGATGGTATTTTTCAGCAGAAGATGGTTGAACCCACCTGCTCTTCTGGCCAGGGGCGGCTGCAGACCACATAACGGACTCTGCTGAAACTCCTGGCTCCAGCAGACTTGAAGCAACATTGTATTTATGGAAGGAAGATTTGGAGACCTGAAAATAGCTTGCCTTCATGAGTAAGCCTTGAATCTGGGGTTTAACCTGGGAGCCGATACAACTGGGAAGGATACCCAGACCCTAAGCTCCTTTCCTAATTCCCTGCTCCAGCCTTCGTTTGCACGAGCACCCGCCTCCCAAGAGGACATCTGGCAGGAAGGTGATTAAAACTGGCTTTTCTCTAATTGAAGAATAACTGCTCTACCTTTCTTTCCAAATATGTTTGTTAATTTCTGGTAATTAAATTTCCCCATGAAGGAAAGCCTGCTGTGTTGCTTTTCAGAGAGCAAATCAGTGGCATGTGGCCAGCCACTGCCAGACCATTCCACCCTGATAAGGCTTGAGCTCCCTGTGGTCCAGGCATAGTGGCCCAGTCCTCTGCCACCACCTCTCAGGAACCAAAAGCTTGCCTAGTCCTCCAGGTATCCTCTTTCAGAATCACACCAGGGCCAACAGCAAGGGCAGTGTAGAGATATTTTTCAAATCAGAGGTTCTGCCCAGGTCAGGCTCTCCCGCTTACGTGGTTCTGTTGGCTTGCTTTTTTTTTTTTTTTTTTAATAGTCCTGTATTTGGTTTCCCTGGTGGCAGAGATGGTATAGCGTCTGCCTGTAATGTGGGAGACCTGGGTTCAATCCCTGGATCAGGAAGATTCCCTGGAGAAGGAAATCCAACCCACTCCGGTACTCTTGCCTGGAAAATCCCATGGACAGAGGAGCCTGGTAGGCTACAGTCCATGGCGTTGCAAAGAGTCAGACACGACTGAGCGACTTCACTTTCTTTCTTTCTTGTATTTATTCACAGCTGACCTCCAGTTCCCAACGACTCTGAGGTCTCCCTGTATAAACAAGTTGCATAGAGAAAACAAAGCAACAAAAAGAAAAGAGAAAGAAACAATGCTGGGCATGTGGGCACAATCACTGACCACTGATTATTGCTCTGGTCTTCCTGGCAGCCTGGGAGCAAAGGGAGACATGACGAGCTGCATGACCACTTAACCAGATACAGCAACTCAAGGAAGGAAGTAGGTTTTTTTGTGGAATTATTTTCCTGAACATAAATTCTTAAAAGATACGAAATATTTTCTAGTGGATAATGATGACTGTACTAGACAAAGCCTCAACATTGATTTTTATGCCGTCCATTACTGTGCTTGCCCAAATGTTTGGATTTTCTTTTTGCTCTTTTGTCGGATGAGACTTATAAGCCCCTAACCCAGGTTAGCTGTAGATATTAAATGAGATAGTAGTACTAAGCAGGACTCCATGGGACTCCAGGGCACAAAAGCCTTTCTGTGACCCCCATTTTCTGACTACAGGAAATAGGCTTCATTCAGCCTCCATGATCTTCCCCGAGTTCCAATTTTGATGTTCAGTCACTCAGTCACGTCCAGCTCTGTGACCTTATGGACTGTATAGCATGCCAGGCTCCTCTGTCCATGGGTTTTCCAGGCAAGAATACTGGAGTGGGTTGCTACCTCCTACTCCAAGGGATCTTCCTGGACCAGGGATCGAACCCATATCTCTTGCACTGGCAGGCAGATGTTTTACCACTGAGCCACCAGGGAAGCCTCTTTTCTTTTGTAGGGAGAAGTAAACAAGGTTCTAAAGAATTTATGGCAAGCACCAGCTACCACCGGAGCCCAGTGCCTGGGCCACAGCTCCCACTGAGACAAGGAGAGATGTCCCCTGAGGTCTGACGCCTCTTCGGCTCTTAAGGAAAACAAGTCTAGAGATGAAAAACTGGTAGGAAGCTAAGTTAGCAGCTAAAAAGATTTACATAGTCTCCATCTGAACAGAAGGCTGGTTAAGTCTCTCCGGTAAGCCTCAGTTGAGCCCTTCTCCCCTCCACCAGGCCCAGAGCATGGACTCACCCCTCAGAATCAGTCTCTCCCCGAAAGTTGGGCAGGTTCAAACAGATGTTAATTGGGAAAGGAGGGGATGCAGAGACAAGGGAGGAACAGTTTAGAAACAACAGTGCAGCCTTGGGCAGGGTCCTGGTGACCCTCAAGGGATATACATACCAAGATCTTTGAGCCTTTTTGCAGATACTGAAACCGCTACCAGGCGGAAGAAGGTGACCATATGCTGCCCACAAGCAGGTAGACCCCCAGACTGGTTGGAACCAGAAGGTTGATGATACTGTATCCCACTTACCTTACCGCCAACCAATCAGAAGAATGTTCATGAGCTGATCACACCCTCTTTGAACCATTACTATAAAACTCCTCACTGCCCCTCCAGATGGGAACACAGTTTTGAGAGCGTTAGCCCACTATGTCCCCATTTGCCTGGCAAAGCAATAAAGCTTTTCTTTCCTACTTCACCCAAAGCTCCACCTCTGAGATTTAACTCAGTGTAGTACTCTTGCCTGGAAAATCCCATGGATGGAGGAGCCTGGTAGGCTGCAGTCCATGGGATTGCTAAGGAGTCAGACAAGACTGAGTGACTTCACTTTCACTTTTCACTTTCATGCATTGGAGAGGAAATGGCAACCCACTCCAGTGTTCTTGCCTGGAGAATCCCAGGGACAGGGGAACCTGGTGGGCTGCCGTCTATGGGGTCGCAAGAGAGTCGGACACCACTGAAACGACTTAGCAGCAGCAGCAGCAGCAGCAAGGGTTGATAAATGGAATCCTGCTGCTGCTGCTTCTAAGTTGCTGCAGTCAAGTCTGACTCTTTGCGACCCCATGAACTATAGCCTGCCAGGTTCCTCTGTCCACAGGATTCTCCAGGCAAGAACCCTGGAGTGGGTTGCCATTCCCTTCTCCAGGGGATCTTTCCAACTCAGGGACTGAACCTGCATCTCTTACATCTCCTGCCCTGGCAAGCAGGTTCCTTACTGCTAGCGCCACCTGGGAAGCCCTGATAAATGGAATACTGCCTGCTGTATCAGTAAACAAAGGATGTCACGATCATCAGCAATTGCAGCCGCAGCCACTGGCAAGCTGATGAGCCCCTGAGGGAATCCAGGAAAGGAAAGAATACCTGCCACCTCAGCCCTGGGATTTCTTTGGAAGGAATGATGCTAAAGCTGAAACTCCAGTACTTTGGCCACCTCATGCGAAGAGTTGACTCATTGGAAAAGACTCTGATGCTGGGAGGGATTGGGGGCAGGAGGAGAAGGGGAGGACAGAGGATGAGATGGCTGACTCGATGGACGTGAGTCTGAGTGAACTCCGGGAGTTGGTGATGGACAGGGAGGCCTGGCGTGCTGCGATTCATGGGGTCGCAAAGAGTCGGACACGACTGAGCGACTGAACTGAACTGAACTGAGCAGAGAGCAGACTACCCTAGGGTGAGCCCTGAGGAAACTCAGGATGTGAAAACATGGGATACTGGCCCCAGATAGCTGAGATGCATATGAAAGGAATGATTCCAGTGAGCCCAGTCTCTTGCATCTTTTCATACAGAAGAAAGTGCTAAATTCCTTAAGCTGAGATATCTGATTTTCCTTAATCAACAATAATCTTTTGATGTTCAGACTACCTGCCCTTTGTTGCAAAACTCCTATATATATCCTGGCTTTCCCCTCACCTCAGAGCAGTACTCTCAGAGTCACTTGAGATGCTGATTCCTGGCCTTGAAGTCCTAAAAATTCCTGTGGAATAAAACATAATGCTCAACTTTTAGGTTGTGAATATATGTATTTTTAGTCAACAGCATACAGAGGTCGGGTTCAGCTTCAACAGTATTTCAGATAGCATTTCGTCTACAGCAGCCACACAATTACAAGCATGAAGGGTGAGCATTAATTCCTATTTTAGGAATTAAACCTTAATTGAAGTTTAGTCACTCAGTCATGTCCAACTCTTTGTAACCCCAAGGACTGTAGCCCAGGCTCCTCTGTCCATGGGATTCTCCAGGCAAGAATACTGGAGTGAGTAGCCATTCTCTTCTCCAGGGGGTCTTCCCAATCCAGGGATCAAATTCAGGTCTCCCAAATTGCAGGCAGATACTTTACTGTCTAAGCCACCAGGGAATCTCCGAATCTTAATTAAATTGACTTAAATCTATGAAGATCCAGAGCACGATTGAGCCTACAGATTCCATTCCTCCATCCCCCTGCGGAGATTTGACCTAGGAGATGGTCTGATCCCAGCCAGCCTGTGCATCTCCTAGTTTTATCAGAATAAATAGCAATATATTTTGAGAGGCTGAAAAAAAGAACTGTGGTGACCCCAAGCACAGCTTCTGGGGGCTGACAGCCTCGAGGGTACAAACCCCACCACGTTGTCCCCTCAACCTGATCTTCAGCCAGGTCCTCCACTGTAAGACTCTCACCTATGGCAAACTGCTGGGCTTTCACACCACACCCTTCAGGGAGGGCTCCAGCCAGGATCTAAACCAACTTCAGCTGGTAATTTCACTACAAATTGCTGCAAGTGTCGAACCTCCTGCGGGCTGACTGAATGGCTCCACCGGCCCTGCTCCTCCCCTCAGAGAGTCAGAATCCACTTGACACGCAGACAGCTGGAAGGGAGGCTGGGAAGGAGCTGGGCTTTGCAGTGGGTGTGAAAAAAATTAAAATAGTTCATGCTTGTTATTTGGAAATCTGTGATTCATGCTCATAAACGGGTGTGTGTGTGAGGGAGAGACCAAGGCAATGAATGGCTCTGGTTAAGCTCGAAGGGTTGGAGGATGCCCCCTGTCCCCAAAGAGACCCACAGTGGCGACCCTTCTGAATGGAGCCCAGAGACTCAGTGGCCTTTCTATGGCAAAGCCCTTTCCTAGGTGCTGCTTAGAGCTTTGTCTGAGGAGCAAAACTGAACCATGGGACTTCATCTTGGCTTGAATTCCAAGTAGCAAAACAGGGCCACATACATGCCAGCTCAGCAAAGTGGCCTTCTGGCTCTCAAACAGCAGGTCTGTGAGTCTCCCAGACTCTCTGGCCAGGGCCCCTGTGTGGGATTCACGTGGGCTGATGAACTACAATCTGCAAAGCTCAGGGACTGCTTCCCAGAAGGAAATGAGTACTCTCCCCGATTTAGGGATTAATGTGTTGTTAAAATCACTCCCATGCAAAAGCAGTGGCTACAACTTGGCTTTGGGGTCAGCAAGCTGTGCATAGGGGCCCTGACTCTGCTGGGCACTGCTATTTCTCTGTGCAGCTTTTGGCCACTTAGTACCCCTCCCTTGAGCGTTCATATCCTTCCTTGTAGCATACGAATAAGAATAAACTCCTCAAAGTGTTCATGAAAATTTCATGTCACCTTCTGTCATTGCTTTAGAAAGAGCCTGGCTCATACAGACATTCAGAAAGTGGCAGCTCCTTATAAAGCACCCATGATGCTTATATATTCCAAAGAGAATCTCAAACACCCTCATTTATTTTTTCCAGCGATTGCTGTCAACCCTGTTTGTCCACATCCTTTCAAAGCCACAAATCCATCTGGGTCTCATCCCAGCACTTCCATTTACCCCCAGCTACTGGCATAGTGTCAGCACAGTATTTAGAGTTTTGTCCTGTCCTATCTGAAGCTGCGGGCTTCCACTCTCCTGTCTGGTTCACCTCTCCTTTGGTGCGGAGGAGATATGGTCTGCAGTTTCCCTCTGCTTCCTCTCCTCCTTCAGGATTTAGGAGCTCTAGGAGGGCAGAGACATTTTCCTGAGAACTTCCTTCAACTCTGCTAGCATCAGGCTGGGCCTGCAATTTTCTGTGGCTCAAAAAGCACTTGGCCAGGAGATGTGTGCATATGTGTTAAATCACTTCAGTCATGTCCTACTCTTTGCCACCCCGTAGACTGTAGCCCGCCAGGCTCCTCTGTGCATGGGATTCTCCAGGCAAGAATCCTGGAGTGGGCTGCCATGCCCTCCTCGGCCACTGAACGCCCTATTCCTTCAAATACCTCCAGGCTTTAATCCTCAATTGATTTAGGTGGAGAGACCCCACTTCTCCGTGTGAAAAATACAAAGATTTTGGACTCCAAAGGCTTCCTCCCTAGGGTTTACTTGTATAGCCCGTTGTGAGAGAAGATGGAAGAGGGGTGGCAGGCCCAAAGCGACCTCAGCCGGGACTCTGTGGTCCGCCGTCCAGGGCGCAGAGGTTCCCTGCAGAGCCCTGGGGCAGAGGCTCTCACACACAGCATGTGTCCTCAGGGAGGCCTTGTTAAAAGGCCTTGGGGCCAGTGAGCCCCACCCCCAGTCTCTGGTGCAGCGAGTCCTGGGTGGAACCTGAGAATCTGCACTTCTAGCAAGTTCTCAGAGCCGGCTGATGCTGAGGGTCCCAGGACTCTGAGGACCTCTGGACCAGAGAACATGAATCTCGTGTTAGGATAATGACAAAATTGAGTTTCAGAGCAGGTCATTATTTGTTAAACAGCTAATAAGAGGGAAAAGGAGGTCTGTGCCCAGATTTGCCTGATTGAAGTCCCTGATTTTTCCATTCTGATGTATGTTTTCATGGATGAAGAGGGATTCCAGTAGAAAGCAAAACAGAACTCACATTTTCAGGCTGCAGAGACCTCAGTTAGATGAAATTAGAATCTTTGCCCAGACACTGTGCCTTTTCCACAGCTGACCGATCAGGGGTGGCACCTGACCTGACTAGGAAACTCTTGTAGACACCAATAGAAAGAGAAATCTCCTTCATGTCTGGCCTGGAATGTGGGAAATTCAGGACACGCTCTCCTGTCCTGTGGCTCTATGTGCAGAGGCCTCTTCTGCAGCTAGAGAAGCATAACTTGGTAGCACACAGGTTCCCCCAAGCTCTCATCCTGGCTGCAGTCCACAGCCCTGCAGCCTCTCTGCTTTTGCTTTCTGTGAAATGGTCTCACAAGCTGCCAATGACCTCTTTCCCCCACTGGCTACCCCCACCCCACCATCATGCCTTTGTTCTTTCTCTTAAGCTGCCTCCAAGTCAATCTCATGGTGCTTGCAACCGAAAGCGTCTGTATACTATATACAGTGCACATATTCTGCAGACTCATAGCTTGACAGTCTCTTTAAAGAATTCCCTAATCTCAGAGCACAAGTATAAGGACCACCTCCTTGGGCATTTCTGGCGGGGGAAATCATGGTAGCCATGATGCTGTGTGCTCACACCTCCCTTATTGTTCATTTTTGGTCCACCCTCCTTGGAAGAAGGGACGAGCCTGTGTAAGTTGTGTGGCGGGGAGGAAGGAGATGGCTGGGACAAGGCCTGCAGACACAGACCACCCTGAGATCTGTGCCCTCAGCAGAGCCTGGCCCTGCTTGCTCCCAGGACCCCTGAATCCCTGTCTTTCTGATGATGTTTCCCTCAGTGCCCCTAGATGGCTGGACACGCGATGGCCTGCCCTCCAGGACCATCCCTGGGTTTGTGAGCGCTGAGCGCCACGAGGTGCATCTGTTTTCCCTGTCCTCCCAAAGTGATTTTTTCCCTCCAGAAAGGCTAAAACAACACCATCCATCAAGCAAACTTGCTGCTCTTCTATTTAAAAGCTCCTGTCCACCAAGTGGGGATGAGCCCTGGGTGACTGCCTGTGCAGAGCCACCCACAGAGTTCATCAGGCCCCCGGGGGTTCAGGCAGCCAGGACTCACTGGGGAAGCCAGCCGAGCTGTGAGGTCTCCTCGGGGTAATTCAGTTGCATGTGGGGCTCTGATTTATTCTTTTCCCTCCCCCCCGAAAACGGACGCTGTGCCTGAGGGCTCCTCGGCTGGTGTCAGGGCTGTGGGCACCCTGGGATTTCTGCAGCCTCCCTCCCAGGCTGTTTCCTGAAACACATTTACGCTTCTCAAGGCAGCTATCAGATGCCCCCACGACCTCGATTCACCTCTAGTCCTGCTCACACAGCCCATGGAGAGAGCCAGGAATACCAGAGCCCACACGGAAGCAGGGCAAGTTTAGATTGGAGGAGGGGAGTGGGCTGGCCTAGCATCCTGGCACAGAGCAGTAGATGTGATGTGAGGTCCCTGAGCTGCTCCGTGTGTTTGCAGGGAGTAAAGTGAAGCAAATGAGTCTGTGGCACGTCTTCCATATGCAATATGGCTGTGCAGGCTTTTCTCCTGCACAACCTCAGGGGGCACCCTCCACAGCCTGCAGCACTAATGGCACGGCCACCACCCTCCAAGGTATGCAGTGTGCCGCTTCTGAGCCATCAGCTTCAACCGAATTTATTGCCATGTCCCTGAGTTTCCATTTTATGATGAGCCAGCAAGAAGTAGAGGCTTCTCTAGTGGCTCAGCAGTAAAGAATCTGCCTGCAATGCAGGAGAATCAGGCCGGAGACATGGGTTTGATCCACGGGTCCGGAAGATCCCTGGAGAAAGGAAATGTCAACCCACTCCAGTATTCTTGCCTGGAAATTCCCAATCCACGGGGTTGCAAGAGTCAGACATGCCTGGGCAACTAACCAACAACAAGGGAGTGAGGCACAGACAGGCCAGCATTATTCGGAGAGTCAGTGATGTGCTGGAGCCCAGTGATGCCAGCTTGCAGGAGCCAATACTCGGTGTCTCCACTCATCTCTGTGTTCAGTGATTTCACGCTGATAGCATGAATCCTGCCACGTGAATTATTCACAGAAGTCGGCAAACACTGTAAGTTAGGGCCTCCCCATTACCCACTTGGAAAGCCAGCTGTTTAGTGTTTAACAGCACACCACTGGGCATGAACCACATCCTGCCCCACTTTCTCAATTTCTATGAGGAACTAGGGAAACTTAAAAATGAGTTTATTTTCATGTCTACTCTCCTAAAAGGAATCTTTGCTTAGTATACCCCATAAAACTACCCTTGGTACACTCCAGCCTCACCTGAGACCCAGTCTTACAACATCTTTGATCCTTACTTGATGAGTGGCTAACGCTGTTGTTGTTCAGTTGCTGAGTCATGTCGAACTCTTTGTGACCTCACAGACTGCAGCGCATCAGGCTTCCCTGTCCTTCACTATCTCCCGGAGTTTGCTCAAACTCATGTCCACCGAGTTGCTGATGCCATCTAAACATCTCATCCTCTGCTGTCCTTTCTCCTTTTGCCTTAAATCTTTCTCAGCATCAGGGACAAGTCAGCCTCTTAAATTCTGCGTCTACGTTAAACACAGTTTCACCAAGTGACATTTGACAGATAGATTTATTTTAGAAGTGTTTTCAAGGGAGTGGTATTCTCATAATCCTTTAAGCATTTTTTATTGGCTGAAACTTTGTAAACCTGAAAAAGTTTATCTGTAAAGATTTCAACTCAGCTTGTCTGAACTTTGTCAAGCCTATAAAGCTGAAAGCATGTCATTTGTGCTTTGGAATAACTAAGGAGTCACTGATTCTGATAGTATCTCATTCACGTTAGCTCTAAGCATGTATTTGATATTTTTTTAATCTTAAAAAAACTGAGATTTCTATTTAGCATGTAATAATTTCCCCTGAGGCATCCAGAGGAGGCTACTGGATTTAAAAGTTATGTTTCAATGCTTTGTGTCAATGTAGTAAGCCATAATTACATTGGTAATAAGCATTTACAAGGTAATAATGAGTTAATTTACACTTATCTGCCTTTAAGATCCTTTAAAAAAGAAGGAAAGAGTTTAAAACTTTTTCTAATACCAAGAACAAGGGAGAAAAATGTCATTTCCAATGACCCGTACCAAGTTCACTCATCAGTTGGTCATTAACACGCTGCTGCCATTAAGTCACTTCAGTCGTGTCCAACTCTGTGCAACCCCACAGACTGTAGCCCACCAGGCTCCTCCGTCCCTGGGAATCTCCAGGCAAGAACACTGGAGTGGGTTGCCATTTCCTTCTCCACATTAAAGTGTATTGTTCCCAAAATAAAAAGGAAAATGTCCAGAGCAATATATGTTGTCAAATATTTATTTACAAACATTTTAAAGTTCGATCATAAAACATTATTTAAAACGGTTAGCATGATTCAGACAATGTAGTTAACAGGATGTTTCTCCATGCCAAAATAATCATTTAATTTGTATTTGCTAAGCACTGCTCTATGAATTCACACACATGCTTTCATTTCATTCCTACAGGAATGCCAGGAGGGCAGTAAAGGTCAAGTTCACAGATGCACAGGTTGAATCTTAGAGAGATCACTTACCATCCCAACATTTGTGCTATTTCCAGAATATATATTTATACCATTTATACAAATCACTCATGACCCATGCAACTGGAAAATCATACACAGCACTAGATCAATATAACCCCTAGGTAGAAAAGGAACAAAAAAATATTCTTCTTGAGATGCAAAGCCAAATGAATTTTGGTCTTCAGAGAGTCCTGACTATTTCACTTAACAAACAAACAAACCCGTGATGGATTCATGTCAATGTATGGCAAAACCAATACTGTATTGTAAAGTAAAAAAATAAATAAATAAATAAAGAGCAAAAAAATCAATAAATAAAGAGAATGGTATTCAAAGTCCTCCCCACACCAAAAAAAGAAACAAACAAAAAAAGTCAGTTCTTTCTTAGTTTATAAACATCTATTGGTTGTCTTTCCTAGCAGCTGTCTTAAGAATGAGCAATTCAAAAAAGAAGTTGAGCACACAGCATCACTCCAACTCTATAGGCACTCCTTGGGGAAGAACATCATTGCCCTACGAGAACTTACTGAAGGCAAAAGAAATTCTTTATGAAACAGTCATCGTTGGGGCTCTTAAAGTATCTGGAAATATAACAAATACAGCAATCAACGAAAATGTGTTTGGATTCAACTGTCAAACTCGCTGAAGATGAAAAAAAAAAAGTATGTCTTCAACAATAACAATATCTGAATCCTACAATGCACATCTGTCAGACATTTTTTCCCAAATGACCCAGCTAATCCAAGTGCATCTCTGCTTACAAGAACAAAGCAAAGCCAAGTCCAATGCCTGTTAGGAAAAGAGAATACTTTTGCTGTCACAAAATTCATACTGCTGTGAGTCTCTTGAATTCAAGGCACAAAGTAATGAAAGCGAGATTTCACTTCTACTACCTTTGAAGGGAATGTGAAACATGCAGGAATCCCCAGGATTTGATGCTGCAAAAGTTACTTTCAAAGGTTAGTGGGTGTTAGGACTCTTAAGGGTCTGTCTATATCTGTAGTTGGCCCACAGTGGCAAGGATTTAGTATAATAGAGTTTCAGATTCCTGTAGTAGTTTGCTTCAGACACCTCAGGCTTCTGTTTCATGTAAAAAAAAAAATTATCTGTGTTTGTAAATGTACAGATTTCAGAAATAATAAACATGGAAAAGAGTAGGGATTCATAAAATGTTAGAGTAAGTGACTTTTTCAGCCAATCTAGTGTTAACTCCTCCATCTAAACATAAGGAAACTTGAGAGTAAGGTCTACAGATAGACCCGGTCACAGAACTCACTGGTAGCAATAACTAGATCTAGGTGTAACCCCTCATGGTAATCAGTCCCTATTGTGGTATTGGAAACGACTCTTGAGAGTCCCTTGGACTCCAAGGAGATCAAACCAGTCAATCCTAAAGAAAATCAACCCTGAAAATTCATTGGAAGGACTGATGCTGAAGTTAAAGCTTCAATAATTCTGCCACATGATGTGAAGAGCCAACTCATTGGAAACAACCCTGATGCTAGAAAAGATTAAAGTCAATAGGAGAAGGGGTGGCGGAGGATAAGCTGGTTAGATGGCATCACAGACTCAATGGACATGAATGTGAACAACTCTGGGAGACAGTGGAGTAAAGAGAAGCCTGGCGTGCTGCAGTCCATGGGATCACAAAGAGTTGGATACTACTTAGCGTCTAGTGCCACAACAACAGCCTTGTCCCTAACAAATAAAACCCTGTGGTTGCTGCTGCTGCTAAGTCACTTCAGTCGTGTCTGACTCTGTGCGACCCTATAGATGGCAACCCACTAGGCTCCTCTGTCCCTGGGATTCTCCAGGCAAGAACACTGGAGTGGGCTGCCATTTCCTTCTCCAATGCATGAAAGTGAAAAGTGAAAGTGAAGTCGCTCATTCGTGTCCGACTCTTAGCGACCCCATGGACTGCAGCCTACCAGGCTCCTCCACCCATGGGATTTTCCAGGCAAGAGTACTGGAGTGGGTAACCCTGTGGCAAATTTGGCAAAAATAATAAAAGTGTGCCAAAAAATAACTTTTGGTAGTGGTAACTACAGAATCTAGCAGATTAAGCAAGGGTGAAATTTTTAAGTTTTTTTCTTTTTTAAAAAAATTTTCTTCCATATGTGTTTTCCCATTAATAATAAAGAGAAAAAGGTTAGAATTCAAGTTAATTTGGGGCTTCCTTGGTGGCTCAGATGGTAAAGAATTTGCCTGCAATGCGGGAGATCCAAGGGAAAATACCCTGGAAAAGGGAATGGCAACCCACTCCAATATTCTTGCATGGAAAATTTCATGGACAGAGGAGCCTGGCAGGCTACAGTCCATGGGATCACAAAGAATCAGACATGATTGAGCGACTAACATTTTCAGTTTTTTCAAAGTAATTTACTGATATTTAAGCTACGGCATGCAGGGTATACTCTACAATTCAGTTTTGATTCTCAGAATATGACTAAAGGTCCAGTCATAACAAACATGAAATTTAATAGAAAGTAAATTCAACTGGAAAATCTATACTATAATAAATAACAATATTTTTCAATGTTATTGTACTTCAAATTTAGTATATCAAATATGACAAGTAAAGCAAATTTCACAACTTCTATGTCCTAATTAGCACCTTGACATCTTTGCATCTTTTCCTACTGATTTCAAACTTCTCAAGACTGAACATACAGATTTTCTTTGTCCCAGTGATTTGAACATTTTTGTATTTTTCAGGTCCTTAGCGGAAAGTGTTGAGGTGTATCTTTATAGTGGAAAACAAGGCAGAGTGGATGTGGCCAACCATTATAGTTAATTTGTCTTGCTACACATTTAACATGAGAGGTCCTATAACGCATGGTCAGGAAAGTGGCTCCTAGGTTTAAAAAACGGCATATATATATCTTACAGATAGAGTGAAGCCAAGATAGTTATATAGCTGAAAGAGAATGAGCTCAAAAGCAATGAATATAACGGGGTATTTTTCTCTCCTGTACCTTTTATCAAATGTTCGTTGAAGTTTAGGCTGCATGAGATGGCCATAAATCTGTTCTGTTGTTTCTGGACAATTAATAATATATCTGTTTGTTTTTCAACAAGCTTCCTCATAAAGTGCCAGTACAGAGAGATGGATTTATATTAAGGCCAAATTCCAACAATTCTACATTCTTATCTTCTGTTGCATAAACACAGGTCATTGAAACACGAGAAGCGTGTTTTTCCTTAAGGTAAGAATCTGGAGCTTGCCACCCAGAGAAAAACCCTGAACTCCAAGTGCCTCAAAGACCCAGTGTTCCTTCTATACAGTCTGAATGTTATTGCTGTCGCATTAGCTCTTAGGTGTAAAGTTTGTAACGACAGCCTAGGCATGAATCATTCCGCTTATATGGACAAAAGGTCAGTGTCCACATTAGGGGATAATTGTGGGATCGTGCCGCACCCCCACTCCCACCCGAGAGAGCACTGACGGCCTGGTTCTGGTATGAGATGCTGATGACAGCGGGGTGAGCAATCTTGCCAGATGTTGGAGCGCCCCCTAAAGGCTTGGAGGCTAGAAGTGGGCCTAACCTGGTGCACCTCTGGCAACTTTTCCCAGTGAGATTTGAGGAAATGGAGAACAAACACAGCAAGACGTCTTTTGAAAATTATATCAACTTTGCCAATAGAGAAAACACTGAAAATGGTGCCCAATACTCCCAAAATCTTGTTAGAAAGATGTCCTGATGCTCCAGAGGGCAGAACAATGCATTGCCCAATTGCTTATATTTGGAGAGCACTTTGGCTCAGAGGTTAAAGCGTCTGCCTCCAATGCGGGAGACCCCGGCTCGATCCCTGGGTCAGAAAGATCTCTTGGAGAAGGAAATGGCAATCCACTCCAGTATTCTTGCCTGGAGAATCCCATGGACGGAGAAGCCTAGTAGGTTACAGCCCATGGGGTCGCAAAGAGTCGGACACGACTGAGCAACTTCACCTCACCTTCACCTTCACCTTGAAGCGGGCAGAGCTTTTTGAGATTAACCAGATGGTTTGATGAACCCCACGAAGAACCAGGGGCTTCCCTGATGGCTCAGTGATAAAGAATCCGCCTGCCAAAGTCGGAGACACGGGTTCGATCCCTTCTTGGGAAAATCCCCTGGAGAAGAAAACAGCAATCCATCCGGTATTCTTGTTTGTGAAACCCCGTGGACAAAAGAGCCTGGTGGGTTACAGTCCATAGGGTCGTAAAGGAGTCGGACAAGACTTAGCGACTAAACAGACGAGGACCCACACGGGAATCTCTCCAAGGTGCTCCTTGCCACCCCGCCCACCGATCCCTCGGACTTTAGCCTTAGCTTATCCTCAGCAGTGATCTGCTCTACTCCAGTCTAGCTTGACCTTCTCCTCTGATCTGATACTCAGTGTCCACCTCAGCACCCTGCTCAAACCTGGCGACTGCTTTGGAATCTCTTGAGTTTTTATCCTTTGCTCCTGCCTTAAGTGTGGTTCTCCAGTTGGGCCATGGGAGCTGTCCTGTAGGTTGAACATCCGCTCTTTCTGCCAGCTCTCCCTGGGGGCATCTCCAAGCTAAGAATGTCCACTAGAGGGGTCCACGTGGGGCAGAAGTGGCCAGTCCCTTGCATTACTGCTTGCTTACTCATTGGCTGAGGGCCACCCAAGAATTGTCTGACCTTGGCTACATCCCTGCCTTACTGGGTTACTGGCCAGGTCACTGGTGGGGGACTACCCTTGAGAATAGCAAGACATCAGCTGTCACGTAACTATTCTCCTCGCAATTGGGCAGCTTGGTCAAGACCTCCACATTTGCATGTCTGCCCAGCTAAGGGCTCTTCTTTCTGGAGTGTCACTTTTCATCCAGATTTGACAGAATCTTGCAGGTAAACAGGAGTATTGAGGTAGGCAGGTCAGGTTTTTAGCTAATTACATCGTTCCAATAGAAAACATTAAAGATCAACCAAGTATAGTGCATGCGTGCACACTAAGTCACTTCAGTTGTGTATGACTCTCTGCAACCCTATGGACTATAGCCAGTCAAGCTCCTCTGTCCATGGGATTTCCCATGCAAGAATACTGGAGTGGGTTGCCATTTCCTCCTCCAGGGGATCTTCCTGACCCAGGGATCGAACCCGCATCTCCTGAGTCTCCTGCAAGGGCAGGTGGATTCTTTACCACTAGCACCACCTGGGACGCCCCTTAAAATGTAGTGACATGCCACCAAATCCTATAAGTGCTAAGGGACAAAGGCAAGATAAAAATAAAGCAACTGAATGACTACACACTTTCCTTTAAAGAAACAGTATGTGCTGACTTTGATTAAGGTTGTTGACAATGTACTTGACTCCAGGCTACAAGCATTATCTACAGCCTGTCATTCAGTCCTCACAATCACAGCCAGACACTGTCGTAGTCTCCATTTCATTGATGAGATACTTGAGTGTTAGAGAAGTTAAGAGATTTGCCCCGAAGCATAGAGCCAGTAGTGCAGAAGCAGGATTTGAACCCTAGTGTCTCCACTATTGTCTCTCCTCCCTCACCATGCCCATCGTAGCACTGGAGTCATGCATTTCTAATGTAAGTACCCAGTTCCTCTAATATTATTTCTCAAGTGTATTCTTTCAGCTTTTGAGGGATATTGATTCAGGAAGCTGTTTCTATATTGTGAGCACCAAAATGAAGGGAAATGGCCATTTTCCACTGTAAGAAAAATAACTCAAGTTAAACACATCGCAAGATTCCGGTGAAGGCACACTCTCACATTTTGTTTGAGAAATCAAAGGAAAATGGTGAAAATAAGTTAGATTCTTAACTTATTTTAACTTTAAAATATGTTAAAGATTTTTTAAGCACCAAACACTGCTTGCCATGTAGTTATGCCAGGTTCCTGAAATATGTTATACTGAAACAAACAAGCAAACAAAGAAAAAGCTGTTACTCTGAATAAATTGGACTTTCCACAACTTTTGCAACCGAGATTGACTTCTGAAGCTGAAAGCTTGACATGTCTGAGAACTTCAGCAATATGAATTGATTGAACATTAGCAGTTCCTCAACAACATTATTTTAAACACCAGATGATTCAACAAACATCAAATCCATTAACATCTTTGAATAATGACCTACATAGCTCATTAAGATGAAATGATTCAATGGAGAAGGTACTGAAACTTTGTCTTCACTTTCATAGCAAGAGCTACATTTTTTTCAAGGTGGCTTTCACAGAAACACAAATAACAACAAAAAAAAAAAAGGAGATTTTTCCAAGCATTTCTAAGCAATCAACTCACACTGTGGAAAATAGAGTGAACATTTCAGGGATTCATTATGCTAGCCTGATCAGGAAATTAAAGACTAGAAAGAAGTAACTGTTGCAAGGAAGTGCAAATTAAATTATCAAAAAGGAAATAACTGTATTTTTAAAGTTAAGTCTGAAACAACAACAGTATTATTTCTCATAAGATTTTTAAAGGATTAAGCTTGTATTTTTTAGAAATAATTCTGACTTTAAATTTTAAATAATTCTGTGATTTTCTTTGAGTAACCTTATAATAAAAAGTGCTTATTTCTAAATGTAAGAATTCACAAATTCCCTTCAGGGATCATTTTTATCCACACATTTGATTTCCTTTAATTTGGGGGGTTAAACTATGATGAAAACATTCCTTCCTCCCCAAAGAAGGCAAAATTCAACAGGAAGACCACACAACAAAAATACAGTAGTGCCCAATAACATCAAGAATCCAAAGCCACTAAAACATTGTCTCACAGGTGAACACCTAAATACCTTAGTGTCCCTACCCTGGCACACAAAGACCTCAGTATGTGTTCCCTTTTATCTTAGGCACATTCTATTAAAGTCATCTGATTTCTCCTTCATGGCACACACCAGACCCTTCCCCCCTACCCAAAGCCTTTGGTCAATGTAAGCTGTGTTTACCTATCAGTTTGTGCCATGACCCCACTGAGACTTGGATTTATGTCTAGTTTATCTCCATATAACCCACACATAACTCCATCTCTTGTATATATAGATTAGTTAGTGTTCAATGACTATTTGCTGAGTGAGTGAGCTGGTGAGAAAGTCAATAGGAAGCGGCCGCTAAAGATGGAGAGAAGAAGATGATGCCAGTCATGTGAAGAAAGGGGCAAAAGAGGAAAGCTTTTAAAAGCACACAGGAACTTCAGAGGGCCGTGAGGAGAGAGGCTGGGGTTGGCAGCTCCCGCACCTGCCAGCCACGTGTCTTGCAACAAGTCACAAAGCTTCCTTAGGACTCTTTTTCTCACCTGTAAAGTTGGAATAAAAGTATCTACCTTACTGGATTACTGTCAGGATTGGAAATTCCATGAGTGGGAGGGAAGGATTGAGAGTTTGGGATTAGTAGATGCACCCTATTATATACAGGATGGATAAACAACAGGGTCCTACTGTATAGCACAGGGAACTATATTCAATATCATGTGATAAGCCATAATATGAATATATATATATATATATGCTGCTATGCAAACATATATACACACACATATACATGGATACATACTTATATATACATATATGTGTGCTTAGTCTCTAAGCAGTAAGAGTCATGTCTGACTCTTTGCAACCACATGGACTGCAGCCCACCAGGCTCCTCTGTCCATGGGATTCTCCGGGCAAGAATACTGAGGTGGATAGCCTTTCCTTTCTCCAGGGGATCTTCCCAACCCAGGGATCGAACCCAGGCTCCTGCATTGCAGGCAGATTCTTTAGCATCTGAACCACCAGAGAAGCCCATGTATACATATATTCATACATACATACATACATACATATATATATATATATATATATGTTTAAGCTATGGTATGTTTTGGAGAAGGAAATGTCAATCCACTCCAGTATTCCTGCATGGGAAATCCCATGGACAGAGGAGCCTGGCAGGCTACAGTTTATGAGGGTTGCAAGAGTCAGACACGAATTAGTGACTAAATCACCACCAACATATACATATATATGTATATATATATATGTATGCATACATATATACATACATACATACATATATGTATACATATATATACCTGAGTCACTTTGCAATACAGCAGAAAGTAACACAACATTGTAACTCAACTGCACTTCAATAAAATGTAAAAAAGAAATACCATGAATAAAAGAACAGTTTATTTTCCTATGCACATGTGCATGGCAGGCTTTCTCTTTTTTTTCCATAACTGATTTTTCTTCTTTAAAAAGAAATGTGTCAATTTAGAAATTTATAAAACAGGCAAATATAAGGCAACAAGTAAACTCGTAACTCACTCATAATCCCAACCTATAGAGGTAATTTAGTACTTAGGTATTTATCCTCTGGGACTTCCCGGGTGGTGCTAGTGGTAAAGAACCTGTCTGCCAATGCAGGAGACTTAAGAGACGCAAGTTCAATCCCTGAGTCAGGAAGATCCCCTGGAGAAGGAAATGGCAACCCTCTCCACTATTCTTGCCTGGAGAATCCCATGGACAGAGGAGCCTGGTGGGTTACGGTCCATCACAAAGAGTCAGAAACGACTTGGAACATTTCTCCTAGTTTCTTATCCTCAGGCTTTCTCTTAACTTTTTAGAATCATCCCAACAGGCCTATGACACACCCTAACCCATTCTTACCCAGCAATATATAGTGTGAGCATCTTTTCACATTATTGTGTGATCTTGTATATCACTGCTTTTTAAAGATGCATTCTGCTACAGTGTTGTGATGTAATTTAGCTAAATAACCTCTTGTTTGGAGACACTGCTGTAGGTCATTTGAATTTTTCAATTATTGTAAATAAAACTGAGATAACCATCCTTATGTGTATTATTGTTATTTTTCATCATCACTAGCTGAATCCATTTAGTAGTATAAGGTAATAAGCAAAACCACTGAAGCTATCCCTGTTAGCTGGTGGAAAGGTCATGCATGGGCTTCCCAGGTGGCACAGCGGTCAAGAATTCACCTGCCAATGCAGGATATGCAGGTTAGACCCCTGGGTTTGGAAGACACCCTGGAGGAGCAATGGCAACCCACTCCAGTATTCTTGCCAGAAGCATCTCATGAACAGAGGAGTATTCTTGCCAAGAAAATCCCATGGACAGAGGAGCCTGGTAGGCTACAGTCCGTGGAGTCACAGCGTCGGACACGACTAAGTGACTAAATACACACACACACACACGCACACACGCAAAAAGATCATACACATCCCAGAACCTGAAGCCAACCAACAAAAGGTGATTTTGATTGTTTTACCCATCACGATATCCATGAACAGTCACCATGGTAAGAGGTGGTACTGGTATTAGAAAAAGTAACCGTGACTTAATGCTATGCACATGTGTTCAGTTGTTCATTCATGTCCAACTCTGGGACCCCATGGACTGTAGCCTGTCAGGCTCCTCTGTTCATGGGATTCTCCAGGCAAGAATACTGGAGTGGGTTGCCATTTCCTCCTTCAGGGGATCTTCCTGACTCAGGGATCGAACCTGGGCCTCTTACGTCTCCTGCATAGGCAGGCAGATTCTTTGTCACTGGACCACCTGGGAAATTGGACCTAATGCTATGGAAGTGTTAGTCACCCAGTCGTGTCCAACTCTTTGTGACCCCACGGACTGTAGCCCACCAGGCTCCTCTGTCCATGGAATTCTCCAGGCAGGAATACTGAAGTGGATAACCACTCCCTTCTCCAGGGGATCTTCCCCACCCAGGGATCGAACCCAGGCCTCCTGCATTGCAGGCAGATTCTTTACCATCTGAGCCACTAGGGAATACTATGGACATGATCAAATTTCATTGCTCACTAAAATTTGGTTTGCACTTTCATTTCATCTAACTTTAGCATTATCCAGCCTTTTTCACACCAGACTTCCCAGGATCAGATTGTCCTAACTCTTTTCAGGTTAAAGCCTGAGTTTTATGCTCCCCACTCTCCAATCCCATGATTAACACTCCTCACTTTCACCCTTTAGAGATAATTGTGGATATTTACTTGCACATAAGTAAGAGCTGAGAAGAGTCTTTCAGGCACTTTGCATATTTTCTGGGAAAAATAAAAGGACCCTTTTAAAGGTTCAGCAGAACAAAGAGCCAATCTGTACTCATCAGACATGCATTTCTTTATTCAGGAGTTTGTATACGGCACAGTGTGTCCCTAAGTGGGACCAAGATTTATGGTACCAACGGAAGACTGTGAGGGGAAAAACAAGAGCAGGCAACACATGATTCAATCACTCTGAAACATCTTTCTCCTCTCGTCCAATGCTGTAAGGAGCCAGCAGTGTATTCCTTTCCAGATCCTATCTAAGAATTATGAGGGAGGCCATGTCCTTGAAAGGAGACTGTGGCCAAGTGCAAATCCGTTTCATGTACATTTCTAGAATATTAATGTTTGATATGAACAATGAATGTTTCCTCAAAATCAGATAAAATGCCATGTAAACAGTGCTTCAGTACGTCTGAGCTTTTTCCCCTGCCATAACCCCATCAGATTGCCATTCCACAGACTCTTATATCGATTTGCAGGAATTCTAACTGAAAACCAAAGATACTAAGAGAACCAAAGGGTTTATTGTATGTTTTAAAAGAATCAATATAGCATCAGGATGGAGAATAGACCAAAAGGAAGCAAGAGTTGGGTAGAAAGTAAGACAGTAAGCTCTCATCATAGAACAGGAAATACATAAATGTGGCTCAGGCTAGTGGGGTAATGTTGTTGTTGTTGTTTTTGTTGTTGTTGTTCAGTGGCTAACTCACATCCGACTCTTTGCAACCCCATGGACTGCAGCTTGCCAGGGCTCCTCCACTATCTCCAGAAGTCTGCTCAAATCGTGTCCATTGAGTCAGTGATGCTATCTAATCATCTCATTCTCTGCAACTCCCTTCTCCTGCCTTCAATCTTTCCCAGCATCAGGGTCTTTTCCAATGAGCCAGCTCTTCACATCAGGTGGCCAAAATATTGGAGCTTCAACTTCAGCAACAGTCCTTCCAGTGAATACTCAGGATTTATTTCCTTTAGGATTGACTGATCTGATCTCCTTGCAGTCCAAGGAACTCTCAAGAGTCTTCTCTAGCACCACAATTCAAAAGAATCAAATTAATATATTAAACACACACATGTATTTAGTGAGTAGCTTCATTCTTATTGTAGCTGTTAGTAATTGTCCTTTGCTCTTTCACAGTAGCATATTGGACACCTTCAGGGGCAAATCCTAAAGAAGTCAGTCTTGAAAATAAAGAGAGTAAAAGAAGTGTTTATCAGAGACATCAAAGGCAATACACTGCTGACAAATAAACTCCACAGAATTAGTCCAAGCAAGTCCTAAAATAAATAAATATCAGCCATCCCAGCATGTTGCAGGGGAGTGGGAGGAGGGATAAAAGTCCTGAGTTGCTACAATTGATTATTAAAAATGCCCAGTTTTCAACAACAACAACAAAAATGCAAGATAAGCAAAGAAACAGGCAACAACGGTGGCTCATCTGAAAGTGAAAGTTGCTCAGTCATGTCTGACTCTTTGCAACCCCACGGAATTCTCCAGTCCAGAATACAGGTGGGAAGCTTTTCTCTTCTCCAGGGGATATTCCCAAACCAGAGATTGAACCCAGGTCTCCTGCACTGCAGGCAGATTCTTTACCAGCTGAGCCACAAGGGAAGCTCTTCTGAGAGCACCCAAATGTTAGACTTATCAGACAGTCTGATAAGCAGCCATTATAAATATCTTCAAAGAACTAAAAGGAAATCACTTTTAAAGAAATAAAGTGAAAGTTATTCATCAAATAGAGAACATCAATAAAGAGATAGAAATCATTTAAAAAAAAAAAAAAGCCAAAACAACGAAATAAAAATTCTGGAGCTGAAGAGTAAAAAAAAGAAAAAAAAATTCACTAAAGGACCTCAACAGCAATTTTGAGATGACAGAAGAAATAATTAATAAAATTGAAGACAGAGCAATAAAGAATACCAAAAAACAGCAAGTAAAAAGAAGAAAGAATAATTCAGTAACCTAGTGTGAGACTCAAGAGTCAGTATTTCTAACAAACTCCCAGATGAGATTGATGCCAAGAGTCTCTGGAGTACTTTGAGTAGTCAGGCTCTAAATTCAGTGAACTTTTGGCTTCCCCAGGCTTCCCTTATAGCTCAGTTGTAAAGAATCTGCCTGCAGTGCGGGAGACCTGGGTTTGATCCCTGGGTTGGAAAGATCTCCGAAAAGGAAAAGCCTACCCACTCCAGTATTCTGGCCTGGAGAATCCCACGGACTGCAACTACAGCCCGTGGGGTTGCAAAGAGTTGGACACGACTAAGTGACTTTCACTTTCACTTTTTCATTTTGGCTTTCCCAATAGCTCAGACAGTAAAAAAATAAATAAATAAAATCTGCATGCAATGCAGGAGACCCAGGTTTGATCCCTGGGTTGGGAAGATCCCCCGGAGAAGGAAAAGGCAACCCACTCCACTATTCTTGCTTGGACAGAGGAGCCTGGTGGGCTACAGTCAATGGGGTTGCAAAGAGTCTGATATGACTGAGTGGCTAATATTTTCTTTTTGGACTCTTTAAATATATATATAAATTCTTAAGAAGCTTAAACTATTTTCAAATATTTTAGGAGCATCTATGTCTATTCTGACAATCTCTACTTATAAAATAGTTTATTAAAACATATTTAGTGAAATCTTTTTTGTTAAAGGGACAAATTGCTTCTATTCTTCCATAAGAGTAAATTTCTTTTTCAATATATTTATAATTGACATACTAACTCAACCTGACTTTCCCATCTTAATTTGAACAGATGATGTCTTTTTGTGCTTCTAATTTGCTTCATCTTAGCATCTTCTTTTAAGCTGAATTAATCAATCCATTTCATGGGAAATAGATGGGGAAACAGTGGAAACAGTGTAAGACTTCATTTTTGAGGGCTCCAAAATCACTGCAGATGGTGACTGCAGCCATGAAATTAAAAGACGCTTACTCCTTGGAAGAAAACTTATGACCAACCTAGATAGCATATTCAAAAGCAGAGACATTACTTTGCCGACTAAGGTCCGTCTAGTCAAGGCTATGGTTTTTCCTGTGGTCATGTATGGATGTGAGAGTTGGACTGTGAAGAAAGCTGAGCGCCGAAGAATTGATGCTTTTGAACTGTGGTGTTGGAGAAGACTCTTGAGAGTCCCTCAGACTGCAAGGAGATCCAACCAGTCCATTCTAAAGGAGATCAGTCCTGGGATTTCTTTGGAAGGAATGATGCTAAAGCTGAAACTCCAGTACTTTGGCCACCTCATGTGAAGAGTTGACTCATTGGAAAAGACTCTGATGCTGGGAGGGATTGGGGGCAGGAGGAGAAGGGGATGACAGAGGATGAGATGGCTGAATGGCATCACCAACTCAATGGACATGAGTCTGGGTGAACTCCGGGAGATGGTGATGGACAGGGAGGCCTGGCGTGCTGCAATTCATGGGGTCACAAAGAGTTAGACATGAGTGAGTGACTGAACTGAACTGAATCAATCCATTGAGATAACAGTGATCAAAATTCAATGATACCTACAAAGAATCATGCAGCACCAGTCAGAGAATGTCATAAATATAACAGATCATTACCCATAAACAAGAGCTCATTTAGCCACTTTGACCAATGCCATGTGCTATCTTGGACTTGTCTAACAGAGAGGCAGAAGGCAAGCAAGAAGGAGGTCGCATACAAAAATTACTATCAGCAGTTTGCCTGCCAAGAAATAAACTCACTGAAAATTAACTAGGTTCCTTTCTTTGAATTATTACCTATTCTTCTATTAACGCACAGTGCATTAGCCCCAAGACTCTTGGATCAATAGTTCAGTTGTATAGATTATAAAATATTTTGTGTACTCTTTTGCTAGCTGACATTTTATTCCTCAGATTGAAGTTAGAGTGATTTCAACTTAGAAGAGACTTGGACTTTAAACCAGAAACATTTATCCCAAATTATTGTGCTTAAGATTTGACATATCAAAGATCTTTTCAAATGGCTTGCCTTAGGCAATAGGAGATTGTATAAAACATATTAACATGATTTTCTCCCTACCTTGAAAAGGCTTTGATGATGAATCTGTGCATAACCCAGAAGGGCCTTGGCCTTTCCTGCTTCAAAAATTCATTATGTTAAAATATTTGCAACTGACACTGTGCAGAAAGAAAATAGAACAACATGAAAATAGAGGGCAATTATTGCCCCTTGTCATTATATCTGGTTGACAGTAGTCAGATGGAAAGAATTGAAATTTCATGTCTGTAACAGCGAAATGAGAAAATTAAATTCCCTATTATTCTAGGTAGACATTTTAATATATATATGTTTGTATCATCAAGATAATGAGCTACCTTACTTATTTCAGAGTTTTGTGGAGGTCAAATGCAATAATAGGTAGAAAGGTACTTTGTAAATTTTAACTGTACATATCAGGCATATTATTAGAGTGTCACAGAATATAAACAGAGAAACTTAAATCAATTGAAAATTCAAGGTTAGGGTATATTAAAACCAGTTTTCAAAAGAATGGAAAGCAGAGGAATTCTGTCCTTTCTTCATTCAAAATTGCTGTTTTTCAATATTTCAATTTATTAAATTCAATTAATTAAACTGAATTGAAGGTATTCTTGAAATATACATGCAATATACCAACTAAAGATAAAATTGGTTATATTTCAAAGGAATTAATATGACAAAAATGTTTAGAAAATAGCAGATAGGTACAGCTAAGGTGGGCCAAAATCTAGTTCTAAGAATTTTCACTAAATAACAAAAAGTGTCTGCAATTATTACTATGACTTGGAGGATCTATATGACAAAATGAAATAGAAACTCAAGAAAAATATAGTTATTCCTATAGTTGAGACTCCCTCTCCAGGGGATTCTGCCAACCTGGATCTCCTACATTGCAAGCTGTCTCATGCATTCCAAGCAGATTCTTTACTCACTGAGCCACCAGGGAAGTCTAAGGTCACATATAGAAGAATATTTATGTGATGTTCAAGACAGTTTTGTTTTTAATCCTTCTGGATAAGTCCAACCTGTGATAAGAAATGGGAGGCTGACCTCTAGGGTCAGGATCAATGTTGGCTTACCACTGAGTTTGCCAATGAGGAACACTAGCAGGTGTCTGGAGGGGGCAAGGAGAATGGAGATTAGACATTTAGTCACTTGACTCTGCATTTCACGGGCTTCCTGCAACTTTTGCCTGTGCAGTTCACTCTTTGAGCCCACTTTCTTTCTCCCCACGTTCCATGCCCTCATGCCCCTCTAGCCACTTCCGGTGTGGAGGGGTACCTGCCCGAGGCTGCTGTCCTGTCTCTTGATGTTTCTCTACACTTTGCTTTTATTTTCACAAGGCGTCTCTTTATTAAGCTCTCTGAAGATCATGCAGTTAGAATATGCCATCTGTTTTCGGTGGGACCTGAATAACCCTGAAAAAAATCCCAACCACCAGCTTTGCCAAGTGAATGATATTTATAGAGTTTAGATACATATAAGCCACAAAAAAAAAAAAAAAACACGGTGAAAAAAATGAGATTTTTTTTTTTGGTATGCAAAGTATAGCTCAGAATACGGTGTATAAAATATAGTTAAAGCTTTATGACATTGAAAGAATCTGTATATTCAGGAAGGAAACAAAGAAGACTTGCCAGCTAGCAGCCATCAGAATGCAGTCAGTGTGTACAGAGCGCCCTGAGGAGACTCAGGATGTGAAAACACAGAACACTGCGTTGTGGGCGGATTCTTTACCCACTGAACCATCAGAAAGCCTTAGTAAGTGAATACATTATCTCAGTGGATCACTCTGCAATCTAAAAGAACTTTGTTGATGAACAACTGACATGTAGAGAAACTGAAGGAGTCGATGGTCTCCTTTGAACAATTTTCGCAGCAACATCTGTTTTCTTTTGCTATAGCTTTGTTTTGAAACACAAAATTTATGAAATGTTCACAGCACAAAGTAGCCTTAAATCTCCTAGTTTATATTATGGTTAAGAAATACAGACATCACAAACTAGGCCACTGGATTCCACCACCATCATGCTTCCCTTGTATAAATGGCTCCAATATTTAGATTCCCAGCTAAGTAATCTCTGTTCCTACAATGTAGCACTTTTTTGTGTATTAAATTTGCATGCTTGAAGAGTCAAATGAGTAATATTTATATTTTAGCCATTTCTACTAAGCATCGAATAAAGACGCTGGCCAGAACAATCCAGAACCAGTACTAGTATACAACATCAAATGTCAAATCTGTTCGTTTCTCAGAAGTACAGCTAAGTTTATTGGGCTGAATCCAATGACGACTGCACCTACACCAAGACTCCTGCCCTAGGAATCTGTGGGAGATGTTCCAACTCAGTTTAATGAGATCAGTTTAGAAGATCTCAGTCTTGTTTACTGGTCTCCTGTCCCTCTGCTGCTGCTGCTGCTGCTGCTAAGTTGCTTCAGTCGTGTCCAACTCTGTGCGACCCCATAGACGGCAGCCCACCAGGCTCCCCCGTCCCTCCAGCGTCTTGCAAATTGCTTGCTTGCATTTGTGTGTGTGTTAGTCACTCAGTCATCCCAGACTCTTTGCGACCACATGGACTGTAGCCTGCCAGGATTTCCCAGGCTGGACTGGATTGCCATTTCCTTCTCCAAGTGATCTTCCCAAGCCAGGGATTGAACCTGAGTCTCTCACATTGCGAGGAGACTCTTTACTGTCTGAGCCACCAGGGAAGCATTGCTTACTTGTGGTACTCTTAAAAAGTAAAAAAGAAAGACTTAAAATTTCCATCCCAGTGCTGTTACCACTGAATTAATTGAAAAAATTTTTGTTTCCCATTATGTTTATCCTGGGAGCATTTCTATGATCCTTTTTTTTTTTCATTTTTATTTTTAATTGGAGGGTAATTGCTTTACAATGTTGTTAGTTCCTGCTGTAGGACAACATGAGTCAGCTGTAAGTATGTACATATCCCCTCTCTCTTGCGCATGCCTCCCATCCCACCCGCCATCTCGGCCCTCCAGGTCATCACAGGGCACTGGGCTGAGCTCCCTGTGTTACACAGCAGCTTCCCACTAGCTAGCTATTTTACACGTGATATTGTGTATATTTCAAGGCTACTCTCTCAATTTGTCCCATTCTCTCCTTCCCTCACTGTGTCCTCATGGTCATTTTCCACGTCAGTGTCTCTTCTCCTGCTCTGCACATAGGTATATCAGTACCATTTTTCTAGATTCCATATATAAGCGATATTGTTGTTTACTTGCCAAGTTGTGTCTGACTCCTTGGGATCCCATGGACTGCAGCCTACCAGGCTCCTCTGTCCATGGGATTTCCCAGGCTAGTAGCCTGGGAAATGGGTTGCCATTTCCTTCTCCAGGGGATCCTTTTGACCCAGGATTGAATCCACATCGCCTGCTGGCGGGCAGATTCTTTACCATTGAGGCACCAGGGAAGCCCATATACGCATTAATGTACAATATTTGTCTTCCTCTCTCTGACTTTTGACTAGTCAGGATTTCCTCCTTGAAATTCTTGTGGCCCAATCTTTTGAGTTTGTTTCTGCTGAGTCTTTCATAATAGCATCCCACTGAGTGTGGTTCACTATATGCAAGGTTTGTATTTAATCAACTTGCAGAGAATTTAAGGGCTCTCAACCTGATTACTGCCACGCACTGTCCTGAGAGCACACTCCCCATTTGGTTTGTAACAGGTGGTGTCACAGCCTTAGGAATGGCAATAAACACTTCAGTAACCATCTCCAGAAAGGAGACAAGGTTTTTTCCTCTATTACCCATGACACCTTACAGAATCCCTTTCCCTGTATGGTACTTAAAGTAGGGAATCAGGAGATCATTCTTGGTGCCCTGGGAACACAGCACTCTGACCAGGGCAGAAAAAGCCAGTTATGACCCTCCAAGAAAGGACATCTACAAACTGACCACATAGACATTTCAAATAGGGAAAGCATGTATTACATATACACATATATTCAACACTTCTGCTACTTACAACATCAACTTGGAAATGTGTGGCAAGGTCCACGGGAATGATAAGACAAGTCAGTGTAGCTAAGGAGTTTCAAGGGAAGGGGGAGAGTCAAAGGGGAAAATAGGGATGAAAGATTGGGAAGCAGAGGGAACTTCCCCCCTTGGCAGAGTAAACATGGAGTGTCATCGTTACACCCTAGGCTAGGCTGTGAAGTTTGACTCTCTAGGACACGGAGGAAAATAAAGAATGGCTTGGTCACGAAGTATGAAGGATAGAGAACCGTGGAGGAGGGGCTTCTGCCCAGTACAGGGACTGCTGGTCTTCAAGCAGCCCCCATGGGGGATTCCCTTCCACGGATGGGAAAGTAGAAATCAAGGGCATGTACTGTGGAGCAGCAAGCTCCCCACTTGAACAGAATTCTCATATTTCCTCAAGTCCTGACATGCTTCAGGAGCCCTATGGGGGGTGAGACACACTGTTAGGTGCAGTCGTGTTTAGGCAGAAAGAGTTACCATGTCCACGCTGGACCAGGGCAAGACCGTAGTTTGATAGTCCAGATTCCTTGTATGCGTGTGCGTGTGTGTGTGTGTGTGTGTGTGCGCGCATGCATATACACACAATGCAGATTGTGAACAGAAAGGGTTGTCACAAGATAGCTATTGATATCAGATTGCCAGCTTGCTCCCTGATGCTAGTAGTCAAGAGTAACACTGCTTCCCTTTATTTTAAATTCATTCATTTGGGAAACCCTTGAGTAGCCAGCCAATTGCAGCAGGCATACTGTGCCATGCCTTTGTGCATAAACCCAGAAGCTTCTCCCTGGCCACCTGCACCACAGCCCACAGTTTAGAGAGGATCAGGACGAGCAGGAAGTAAATGAGGCACCCAGGGGCACATCTGCAGGAAGTGCTCACTCCCAGGTCCCTTCCGGGTCCCTCCCCAACAACCCAGCATTGCTCATGGGAACAAGAGTCCTTCAAGATGCTCCTAAAAAAAGGGGGAACCTCTCAGCAAATAAATTTTTTAAATCTCTTATTAACAGACTGTTAAGAAACTTACTTGCAAACAAGCTTATTAAAAACTTAAGTTTAACAATGAAAGAAATCTGCTTCGCTTTGCCTAAGCCAGCATTTTCCAGACTTTTTTGCTGACTATATTTTTTTTTTTGCAAGGAATTTGTGTTGACATCCCGTAAACATGCTCTGGAAGTGCTAGGTTTGGGTTATGTTAATGTGGTTCTGAGAACTTTCAAAACAGATGCCTCATTGGAATCTACTTGTTGTGCAGTTAACATTGGGTAATTTCCCACTTCAACCTCTTATGAAATAGTAGAATGAGAGTCTTTTCTTCCCATAGTCAGAAGTCCAAAGTTCCAACCTTCTAGATGCTTACAGACTACCATGATTAGCATACTTCTTTAATTTTCATTGTAGGCATCTGTATGTAATTAACATTCATTCTCACCTGGTCCTCCACAATGTTGAGTAACTCCAAACTTACCCTAAACTCATCCTCAGACTCATTCTGATCAGCATTTTTATCCACTGCATAATAATGACATTGACTTCATGTTGAACAAACTTGCAAATGAAATGGAGTTGGGAGAAATGAAAGAGCTAGTTTATTTGAGAGTGGATTATACCCCTACTAGACCCAAAAATTGCTGAATTGAAAAAGGATGAAATTTAACTGTAACAAACACAGAGTTGTGCAGTGGGCTCCAAAAAAATTCCAAAAATCTACAAAGCAAACAGGACAAGGTTAGAAGCAGTATATGAAAGATCTAGGAAGGCTTAGTGTGACTCAATGTAAGAGAGTATTTCTAAGGTTGTAATGAAAACACACGCAACAAGGAGATTGAGTATCTTCCATGAGAGACATATGACAACATTCTGTGACCCATCACAGAAATAGTGTAATGCAAGTGGTGATAACTGAACTAGATGGTAAAAGTTAAACTGCACTAAGAGAATTAATTCCATGTAACACATGGTCTGCAAGGAGACCCAACCAGTCAATCCTAAAGAAAATCAGTCTTGAATATTCATTGGAAGGACTGATGCTGAAGCTCCAATACTTTTTTGGCCACGTGATGCAAAGAACTGGCTCATTTGAAAAGACCCTGATGCTGGGAAAGATTGAAGGCAGGAGAAGGCGATGACAGAGGATGAGATAGTTGGATGGCATGACTGACTCAATGGACATGAGTTGGAGTAAGCTCTGGGAGTTGGTGATGGACAGGGAAGCCTAGCGTGCTGCAGTCCATGGGGTGGCAAAGAGTCGGAAATAACTGAGTGATTGAACTGAGCTGAACATATGGTCTAGGAAGTAGGGTGGGGCTTTGCTTGGCAAAAGATTAACCTAGTTAGAGATCCTTAATCATCATTATACACAAAAAGGTTTTGAGAAAGGAAGAATCAAGAAGAAAAAGTAGCAAATCAAAAAAGTGCTGCAGACCATGTTCTAGTGGAGGTGCCTTCCACTAGCTTAATTGCATTGTTGATGTCTGTTAGCAAGCATACACGCAGCGGGGACAGACACAGAGAGAGCGGGGTTCCCTGGGATGCCTTCTGTGTGAACTGTAAAAGACTCATCGTGTAAATGAGGAGCCTTTTTCTGAAACTGCGTGGGACTTCTACTGAAGTCCCATGTCCCTTGATTCTGCCTCAAATCCAAATAGACCCCAGGAGAGAGCCTTGTTTGCTGGTGAATTCCCCAGCTTGACACTACAAATGTCGTCAGTCACCGGTACATGCACCCAGATGCTGAACACCAGATGTGGAGCTTGCCCAGACTGGAAAAGAGAAGACTTGGAATCACACAAAGAGAGAGAAAAGGTTCTGCTTCACCGGCTCCATGACTCCTAAGTTAGAGAAAGGCAGTCTAGTTGCTCTCTATGGCCAGCAGGTCTAGATCAGGAAGGAAGAAAACAGGCTTAGGTGGCTGCAGAGGCGATAGGGTTAAGCTAGGGATTAAGAAGGATTTGTTCATTATAAAGTCTGTTTGGTCCTGTCCGTCTTTTCTGGGTGCTTTGGGCATATAACCATGAGACTGTATGGATGAAGTAGCAGGCTCTGCCTGAAGGATTCAATTTCTTGGACACTGCACATTTTTCCCACATTGTTCTGGACATGCAAATACTCTAACTCAAATCTTCTAATAAAGCAGATAAATAACATCATCCACTCTCTTTCAAGGGACTGCTAGAGATGACATGGTGCTCTCTTAAATCACCGGAGACACAACCTAAACTATTCCTTATCTGGAAGGAGAAGAACAAATTCAATCAGAGCTGTTTGTGTTCTTTTCCAAACAGATGATCTTATAAAATCATGCATAGGAGGTTTTAATCAGGAGGTGTGAGTGAGAGAAGCCATAAATTACGAGCTCAATATATCCACGAGGGTCCTGAATAACCTCAGCTTCATCCTCAGAAATGCCTGGAATTCAATAACTCTGTGTGTGTGTGTGAGTGTGTGTGTGTGTGTGTGTATGTGTGTGTGTGTATGCTGGAGGGGAGGAAGAGGGATAGTGAGAACTTTTACAACTACATCCCTCAAAAGTCTAATTCACCCTCCTTGGAGAAAAGCAGTCATGGGAAGCAATGGAAGGGCTGGACTTGTTAGATAAGCATCAGTGCATATATTAAGAGATGGGACAATGTTATCACTGAAAGCAAATAAGATGCCCTTTTGCAACTGTGGTCCTGTGCAGCATTGTCAGCTACCTGGGAGTTAAGGGCAGCTGATCCAGCTGAGATCTAGTGAGAATCTCAGAGGATCTCATTGCAACAGGACAGTCTGCAGTTGCAGCCGACCCACTGGCAACATCCCATCTATCAGACACAGAAGTGTGGTCTATTGAGAAACAAGCAAAATGTCCCTCAGTGGACATTGTCAGGATTAGCCTCGGAGATCCTAAAGTGTATCCATTTCCCAAGCTAACAACAACATCTATTAAGCTTCCCTTTTGCAAAAGGAAGATAGCAGGGTAGTTTTACAAAGTATACAACTGGAACACTCTTCTTGCCCAAAAGAGTGAACAGCCCTTTGGGAGAGAAAAGTCATTCGCAGACAGAATAGAATTACTATCATGTGTAATAAGTAATCACTTTTTCTGTCCAGGGAACATCCTGGTTTATGCACCCAAAAATAGCATATTTTGAGACGTCTGTACCTTCGTTTTCAATCCTCAGCTTTCTGTTTATTAAACATTCATGAGTCCTAAGAGAGCCCCGAGAGACAGAAAAATAAGTGTGCTCTTGTCCGAAAATGGATTTGAAAGGTTAGAGGAGATGCCAAAACGGACGATCATCAGTGTGCTTTTGCTTTTGGGTTCAAGAGCCTGAATTACTGCCTGTTCTCAAAACTGCGGCTCCAGGGTTTATTGGTCTGGGCTGGTGCGGGTGTTCTGACTAAGATGTTTCTGGAATGCCAAGCAGTACAGACGCCTGTGCACACTCCAATCTTCCCTCATTATTCCTAGAAGATCCCTGCAGTCACCTCAAGAGCCCTTATTTCTCTCAGTCCGGCAGCTCCGACTTCCTTGTTCTCTCATGAGGCAGATCTCCTGAATTAACCCGCCTGCCCTGGATGGAGTGACGGGGAGAGGGCAGACCGTGAGTCGTGTTGATGAAGGTGCGTGCCCCGGTTTGAACAGACCAGATGAAGGCGGCGAGGTAGAAAGGCACCCCGGCTGCTGCTCTGAAAACCAAGAAGCATATCAGGGGAGGAGAAAAGGCAAATGAAGTCCCCGGGGTTTATAGCAGAGACACACAGGAGAACAGAGAAACGGGGCAGCCTTCTGCTCAGAGCAGTTATGGTCGTGGTGGTTCCGCCTAGGACTAGCACTGCTGAGACAAAGAAACGGGGGAGATGCGAGTCTCTGTGAGCAAAGCTGACTTTGAAAGGGTTAGAGGTGAAGAGCCATGAGAAGAAGCTCTTGGTAGAGTGATGGGGAAAGGAGAAAGAAATGACAGACACCTGCCAAAGAAATAAAGTTAAAAATAGCAGCACTGTGGGGATGAAGGATGAGGCATACAGACTCCTAATGTTAAATTCCAAAGAGGAAATCTTCAAAACTTTAGCAGACACTGGGCATGGATCAGATGGTAAAAAATCTGCCTGTAATGAAGACCCGGGTTCAATCCCTGGGTCAGGAAGATCCCCTGGAGAAGGGAACAGCAACCCACTCCAGTATTCTGGCCTGGAGAATTCCATGGACAGAGAAGCCTGGTGGGCTACAGTCCATAGGGTTGCAAAGAGTTGGACACGACTGAGTGACTAACACTTTCACTGTTCACTTGGCATGGATCAATTTATAGCTTGGTCTGCAATCCAAGGTATTAAAATGATCTTGAATGTGTCCTAATTTCTCTACAGAATCTTACCACCCGTAGCCTATTTGAAGCTAGAACTTTGCTCTGTGTGTGTGTGTGTGTGCGCGCTCACTTCATGCATTTAGAAAACATTCTTTAGGAAAAGCTCCACTTTGCAAATACTTTGAGTATTGCCAAGACCACAGCATCTGACTCTGGATTAGAATTCCTGCTTTAGCCTCTGACTCTCATCAACAAGAGTGAAGGGTCTGGGATTGTATCCCATTTGCAAGTGAACATGTTAGCTTGCCATGTTTTTCACAGATGCAGGCAGATAACACAACTTCCGGGTCAGAGACAAGAGATGTGATTCCCCAGCACAACAGGCAGCATGAACTTCAGAACACTCGTGTCAGTTTCTCTTGGTCCCCAAGTCCCAGTGGGCAAGGCAAGATGGAACCAGATGGCCACAGGCACACGGTGCATTGTTGCGACAGAGGTACCTTGACCTGAGAGAATCTGAACATTTTATAATGTGGAATAAGGATGTCATATTCCTGGGCTTCCCAGGTGGTTCAGTGGTAAAGAATCTGCCTGCCAAGGCAGGAGACGCAGGTTCAGTTCCTGGGTTAGGACGATCACTTGGAGGAGAAAATGGCGACATACTCCAGTATTCTTGCCTGGGAAATCCCACAAACGGGGGAGCCTGGTGGGCTACAGTTCTTGGGGTTGCAAAAGAGTTGGACATATCTTTGCAACTAAAACAACAAAGACAATAACAACAAATTCCTTATTCCAGAGGAATATACTATCTTTTTCTTCCAAGGCTGTTTGCTGAACAAATATACTGTTTTGAGATAGTATGAAATAAAGACAGTCAACCTGACTTCTCACAAGACGTGCAGAAATGTGAGAGGCCAATCATCACTTCCCACCTGCTCTAATCCTTACAAAGAATCTTTACAGCATCGTTACAGATTTAAATCCTCTAATCTTTCCAGAAGTCTCTTCTCCTTTCTGGATATCATGGTTTCACATTTTTAAATAAAGGGGTTAAGCTGGATCAAATCTAAGGTCATTTCATGGCAATGAAGTGAAGATGATTGCTTCTTTTTCAAAAACTGTTTTATAAAGATTCTACTCTTCAAAGCTTTATAATTTCAGAAGGCCATGCTTACATCCAAATGATCAGTGTTGACTGGTGTGTTATACACACACAGACACGTACACGCACAGTAGCCATACCTCAGCAAGAGTGATGTTTCATTCCTAATTTTTGTGTGAAATCCCAGTGAGGTGGAAGCTGATATTGGAATGAAAAAACTAGCTGTGATTACAGCATGTATCTTATTTCTATTCCTACCATCTCATAGTAATCGGTCAGGCACTTTCCTTAATCCAAATATATATATATATAATAGCCTATGAGTATTTTGATTGATTTCCTCACTTTTTGTATTTTTTCTTCCTCACTCTCATTATGAACTTGTTCAGAGAGTGAAATAATCTGTTGAAATAAGAGCTTTGCAAGAGGAGCCCTGCTGATTCCTACAGGAGAAGCCAGGTCGCTAGGCAAAGACCTACTGCGAAGGCGGCAAGTCGCCTTGGTAACATGCCAGTACTGACCACAAAGTGCTCGTGATGAAAGCAGCTCTGTTACCTACTAGCTGGGTGGACATTCTGACCGGCTGACATTGGGCTTGCAAGGGTCACCTTCTAAGTCTGGGCTCCCTCCACAAAGTCAACTGGGCCATTGTCCCAGCGTCCCAATTCCAAAAACTACCTTGTCTCCTAGGGTTCAAAAGCATCAGAGAAATCATCCATGTCTTCCAGGCCTTTCTTCAAAGGAAGATTAGGTGGAGGTTCCCTGAACACAGGCTCTGGAGCCTCTGAACAGCTGGCACCACCAACACAACTATGTCCTGCCCAACTCTCGAGCTGAACTCAGACGGACCAGCCAGCGAGGCCTGGTTTCATCACATTGCTCTTAGTTCAGTATTGCTGTGGCTGGGCTGTGCCCTGGACAGCTTTATCCTCCCCACCCCAAATTGCTACAACATTTCCTCCTTCCCACAGTATTTATTTCCCTCTTCAGCAAGGTTTCTGCCTTCTCATCAGCACATTCTGCCTCCTCATCAACGATTATCACCTTCCCACTCTGTATCTGCCAGAGCTGATATGAATATAGCGAAGAGAAAGTCGTTCAGTCGTGTCTGACTCTTTGAGACCCACTGTACTATACAGTCCATGGGATTCTCCAGGCCAGAATACTGGAGTGGGTAACCGTTCCCTTCTCGAGGGGATCTTCTCAACTCAGGGATCAAACCCAAGTCTCCCACATTGCAGGCGGATTCTTTACCAGCTGAGCCACTAGGGAAGCCCAGATACTAATATAAGGACAGATCAATTCTGAACTCGGTAACTCAGCTGGGCACCCTCAAATAGACATTTGCCCAGAGTTGTACAGTAGCCAACCTACACAACCACACCTTGCTGGCATTCCTGAGTCACTTTACCCGTTGCTGATCATGTAATCCTCACAACAGCCCTATAAGGTAGGTGCTACTGTCTACAGTCTCACAAGAGAATACTAAACCAAGAGAGGCTCCATTTCCCAAGGATTCATAGCTACTGGATGACCAAATTAAGACGCATATCTCAACGACTAGATGTGAGCTTTTCACATTTTGTAAGAGCTAAATAAACCTTTGTTCAGGTGAAGCTTGAGCAGAGTGAAGTTGGATCGCCTCTCCTTGTCAAGTCCCTGCTCTTCTGGCCCCAATTTCCTGAGTTTCTTAAACCATCCTTGGTGGTTGTCTTTTTCCTGGGCTAGACTGAGGAATCCACTGGAACCCCAGTGAGGTTATCTGTTAAGCAGTGACCATCTGTGTGACTCTTGATAACCTCTTCTCTACACAGTCTGGATCTTTCTGTCTTCTCCCTCCGATTAGTTCCTCCCATCTGCCAATCGTGGGCCATAACATGATCACCAGGTTCCTATCGCGTGTTGACTTTCACTACAACCAAGACATGTCCACTCACCAGTCAGCCAGAATGAGACTGAATTGCCCAAGCCCCTGGGAACATGGACACCTGGAATGAGATCTAGTTTTCTAGCCCTGGATATAAGCCTCGGAGGACACAGGTCCCTCTAACAGCCTGGGCATCGTGGAACTTGCTGACATCCTCCTGTGTCATCTCCTCTCTCTGAGGCCCAAACATCCCTCTTGTCCTAAAGTAGGGCGTCAGTGTACCAACACCAAGCTCCTCACTAGGAGGAGGGCTCTTTACTCATCCAGAGAACTCAGTTGGGAACTTGGTGTTTCCCCCTGGAGAAGGGGATGAAGCAAAGGAACATTTCCCCTTTCACCTGGCTTCCTCCTAATGAGTCTTTGTCTGAATAACCCTCCAGAATACCACTTCCCTGATGCCCCTGGATGGTTGTATACTCCACTGTGGGTCCTTCCAGTCCCTAATCATAGCATTCAATTCTGTCTAATGTTTCTCTGCTATATGCTCGGGCCCATGAGAAAAGAGACTTTGCTATTCAGTGCTTTCCCCAAATCCTCGGCATTGAACTTGGTACGTGGTGCCCATTAAAGACTTGTTAAATAAATGAATTTTTGTGAATTTTTTTATTTACAGCATAGATTTATGGTTTATAGCCTCTAATGGTAATATTAATAACTAAGTATTTGGATGAGACTTCCTCTTAATTTTTAAGCTTGAAGGAATTTAGTAAGATGACTAAATCTATCTTTAAAGATATGGCTTATATTTGACTCTTCATTGTCAAGCATAATGATAAAAAATGGGTTTGAGTTCAGTTAGCTCTTTAAAATAAAGAATTCATCACCTATATCTTGTGGTCATCTTAAATTTGTCAACCTCTTAAACTGACTTTAATGATCTTTTAATAAGTCTTTTTAAGTGTGTTTCAAAGACTATGTTCTATTGGACTTATCAAAAATTTTTCAAAAGTTATTTAACATCTGTTGTAAACATAAAATATATGCTTCATTCAACCCAAACCATCAACAATCAGCGTTTCAGTTCAGTTAAGTTCAGTTCAGTCGTGTCCGACTCTTTGTGACCCCATGAATTGCAGCACGCCAGGCTTCTTTGTTCATCACCATCTCCCGGAGTCCACTCAGACTCACATCCATCAAGTCCATGATGCCATCCAGCCATCTCATCCTCGGTCGTCCCCTTCTCCTTCTGCCCCCAATCCCTCCCAGCATCAGAGTCTTTTCCAATGAGTCAACTCTTCGCTTGAGGTGGCCAAAGTACTGGAGTTTCAGCTTTAGCATCATTCCTTCCAAAGAAATTCCAGGGTTGATCTCCTTCAGAATGGACTGGTTGGACCTCCGTGCAGTCCAAGGGACTCTCAAGAGTCTTCTCCAACACCACAGTTCAAAAGCATCAATTCTTTGGTGCTCAGCTTTCTTCACAGTCCAACTCTCACATCCATACATGACCACAGGAAAAACCATAGCCTTGACTAGACAGACCTTAGTCGGCAAAGTAATGTCTCTGCTTTTGAATATGCTATCTAGGTTGGTCATAAGTTTTCTTCCAAGGAGTAAGCGTCTTTTAATTTCATGGCTGCAGTCACCATCTGCAGTGATTTTGGAGCCCCCCCAAAAATAAAGTCTGACACTGTTTCCCCACCTATTTCCCATGAAGTGATGGGACCGGATGCCATGATCTTCATTTTCTGAATGTTGAGCTTTAAGCCAACTTTTTCACTCTCCTCTTTCACTTTCATCAAGAGGCTTTTTAGCTCCTCTTCACTTTCTGCCATAAGGGTGGTGTCATCTGCATATCTGAGGTTATTGATATTTCTCCCTGCAGTCTTGATTCTAGCTTGTGTTTCTTCCAATCCAGCGTTTCTCATGATATACTCTGCATATAAGTTAAATAAGCAGGGTGACAATATACAGCCTTGACATACTCCTTTTCCTATTTGGAACCAGTCTGTTGTTCCATGTCCAATTCTAACTGTTGCTTCCTGACCTGCATACAGATTTCTCAAGAGGCGGGTTAGGTGGTCTGGTATTCCCATCTCTTTCAGAATTTTCCACAGTTTCTTGTGATCCACACAGTCAAAGGCTTTGGCATAGTCAAGAAAGCAGAAATAGATGTTTTTCTGGAACTCTCTTGCTTTTTCCATGATCCAGTGGATGTTGGCAATTTGATCTTTGGTTCCTCTGCCTTTTCTAAAACCAGCTTGAACATCAGGAAGTTCGCGGTTCACGTATTGCTGAAGTCTGGCTTGGAGAATTTTGAGCATTACTTTACTAGCATGAGAGATGAGTGCAATTGTGCAGTAGTTTGAGCATTCTTTGGCATTTCCTTTCTTTGGAATTGGAATGAAACCTGACCTTTTCCAGTGCTGTGGCCACTGCTGAGTTTTCCAAATTTGCTGGCATATTGAGTGCAGCACTTTCACAGCATCATCTTTCAGGATTTGAAATAACTCAACTGAATTCCATCACCTCCACTAGCTTTGTTCATAGTGATGCTTTCTAAGGCCCACTTGACTTCACATTCCAAGATGTCTGGCTCTAGATTAGTGATCACATCATCATGATTATCTGGGTTGTGAAGATCTTTTTTGTACAGTTCTTCCATGTATTCTTGCCACCTCTTCTTAATATCTTCTGCTTCTGTTAGGTCCATACCATTTCTGTCCTTTATCGAGCCCATCTTTACATGAAATGTTCCCTTGGTATCTCTAATTTCCTTGAAGAGATCTCTAGTCTTTCCCATTCTGTTGTTTTCCTCTATTTTTTTTTTTTTTTTGCACTGATTGCTGAAGAAGTCTTTCTTATCTCTTCTTGCTATTCTTTGGAACTGTGCATTCAGATGCTTATATCTTTCCTTTTCTCCTTTGCTTTTTGCCTCTCTTCTTTTGACAACTATTTGTAAGGCCTCCCCAGACAGCCATTTTGCTTTTTTGCATTTCTTTTCCATGGGGATCGTCTTGATCCCTGTCTCCTGTACAATGTCATGAACCTCAGTCCATAGTTCATCAGGCACTCTATCAGATCTAGGCCCTTAAATCTATTTCTCACTTCCACTGTATAATCATAAGGGATTTGATTTAGGTCATACCTGAATGGTCTAGTGGTTTTCCCCACTTTCTTCAATTTAAGTCTGAATTTGGTAATTAGTAGTTCATGATCTGAGCCACAGTCAGCTCCTGGTCTTGTTTTTGTTGACTGTATAGAGCTTCTCCATCTTTGGCTGCAAAGAATATAATCAATCTGATTTTGGTGTTGACCATCTGGTGATGTCCATGTGTAGAGTCTTCTCTTGTGTTGTTGGAAGAGGGTGTTTTCTATGACCAGTGCATTTTCCTGGCAAAACTCTATTAGTCTTTGCCCTGCTTCATTCCGCATTCCAGGGCCAAATTTTCCTGTTACTCCAGGTGTTTCTTGACTTCCTACTTTTGCATTCCTGTCCCCTAGAATGAAAAGGACATCTTTTTGGGGTATTAGTTCTAAAAGGTCTTGTAGGTCTTCATAAAACCGTTCAACTTCAGCTTCTTCAGCGTTGCTGGTTGGGGCATAGCCTTGGATCACTGTGATATTGAATGGTTTGCCTTGGAGACGAACAGAGATCATTCTGTCATTTTTGAGATTGCATCCAAGTACTGCATTTCGGACTCTTCTGTTGACCATGATGGCTACTCTATTTCTTCTGAGGGATTCCTGCCCTCAGTAGTAGATATAATGGTCATCTGAGTTAAATTCACCCATTCCAGTCCATTTTAGTTCACTGATTCCTAGAATGTCAACGTTCACCCTTGCCATCTCTTGTTTGACCACTTCCAATTTGCCTTGATTCATGGACCTGACATTCCAGGTTTCTATGCAATATTGCTCTTTACAGCATCGGATCTTGCTTCTATCACCAGTCACATCCACAGCTGGGTATTGTTTTTGCTTTGGCTCCATCCCTTCATTCTTTCTGGAGTTATTTCTCCACTGATCTCCAGTAGCGTATTGGGCACCTACTGACCTGGGGAGTTCCTCTTTTGGTATCCTATCATTTTGCCTTTTCATACTGTTCATGGGGTTCTCAAGGCAAGAATACTGAAGTGGCTTGCCTTTCCCTTCTCCAGTGGACCACGCTCTGTCAGACCTCTCCACCATGACCCGCCCGTCTTGGTTTCAGTTACTTAAACCAAATCTGAAAATCAGGATCCATTTTTCATTATCATTGAAGAGTTTTTTACTTTTAAACTATTGAGCTTGCAATCCCAACATTGAAAATAACATTAAATTTGGCAGTGTGCCCTTGTATTGATGCCACACTTTTATTTATGATTTTTGAAATTCCCTAAACTAAAATCCTAAGTTGTCATTCCTCTGCAAGTGAGTGAGGTGTAGAGTTTGCATCTCAGGTTACAGGCTTTGTTGTTGCAGAATCACCACAGGTGATGGAGGGCATCCCTTTGATCTGTCCAAGTCTCAGACACCAAGAGAGAAACATCTGAGTACTGGGTCTCGTCCACTTTGACTTCACCTTAACAAACTCGTTCTCACATTATTTCCAGAGACAAATATTTTGAAAGTGAAGAACACAAGAGGTTGCTAAATATTAGCTTTCAAAGGCTTGGAGTCACATGATATTTGCTTGGGTTACCTCTTCTTCAAGCCCATATAAAGAATTGTGTTTACCCTTGCACACTCTTCAGGGCTGAGGCGCTGCTGGGTGAAGAAATACGCAGGAGAGAATGTAAACATGGTTAAGACTTGCTGGGTTCTGTGGATGCAGAAATCTCCGCTTGCTTTAAGCAGACCAGAAAAACAGAAGGAGAGAATGCAAAACACGTATAATGGTGGAGGCAAAAACAAGAACTTACACAGAATTCAAGAGAGTAAAACATAATAGAAACCTTACTGAGCCTGGATTTTCTGCAACATCTGGGGTGATTGTTGTTTACAACAGACCTTAACAGTTTCTACTGGTGTAAAATTGCTGAGAATTACCAAATCTACCTTAGTCTACAAGCATGAAATGACCAGTCTAGAAAAATCACATTTCCAGACTCATTTAAGTAAGCATTAGTTGCTCAGTCATGTCTGTGGGCTGTAGTCTGCCAGGCTCCTGTGTCCATGGGATTCTCCTGGGCAAGAATACTGCAGTGGCTAGCCATTCTCTTCTCCAGAAGATCTTTCTGACCTGGGACAGGTTTCCTGCATTGCAGACAGATTCTTTACTATCTGAGCCACCAGGAAAGTTTACTTAAGTAAACTCAAGAATAATTCATAAACTGTCAGCATTCTAAATTGGCCATTCAGTGGCTTTCCCTGAAAATGTTACTGGAAAAAGTTAAGCTTTGAGAGTTTTCAGTATTTGAATTACCCTGGATTATTTCATTTAACAAGTGTTTATATGATGCTTATGAATTTTTACTTAATGTCTTTCTGAAACAGTATGTGCATTTTTCTGCCTTCCTCATGTATACCATTTGGAACATAAATTTAGTTTTCTGTGACAATGTAAGTCTAAATTCACATTGTTCTATTGAAGGCAATGGAGTAATAAGACGTTAACCGAGAGTTCGTGCTCAGAGATTTACCAGCTTGTGACAGTCCACAAATTATGTAACTTTTCTGATCATCTGCTGCTTTCTTAGTAAAATGAGAAATGCATCTTCTGGCTTGACCCTCTCCATGTCTGCGAGGGCAATGCGGTAAAGACCGTAAAAAGAATTTACAAATGAGAAAGTTCTCTAAGGATCAGGGGATATGGGGAGGAGCTATCAGATTGAAAACTTTATTCAAGACAAAATATGCAGCTACTTTTCATTGTTGGTTGCTTTGTTTAGGTTCTGTTCCCTTGATAAAGTTTTATTAATTTTGTTTATATTTTCAGAAACATGCATTTAAATATTTTGGAAACTATTCAGTTCAGTTCAGTCACTCAGTCGTGTCCGACTCTTTGCGACCCCATGAATTGCAGCACACCAGGCCTCCCTGTCCATCACCAACTCCCAGAGTTCACTGAAACTCACGTCCATCAAGTAGGTGATGCCATCCAGCCATCTCATCCTCTGTTGTCCCCTTCTCCTCCTGCCCCTAACCCCTCCCAGCATCAGAGTCTTTTCCAATGAGTCAACTCTTCGCATGAGGTGGCCAAAGTATTGGAGTTTCAGCTTTAGCATCATTCTTTCCAAAGAAATACCAGGGCTGATCTCCTTTAGAAGGGACTGGTTGGATCTTGTTGCAGTCCAAGGGACTCTCAAGAGTCTTCTCTAACATCACAGTTCAAAAGCATCAATTCTTCGGTGCTCAGCTTTCTTCACAGTTGAACTCTCACATCCATACATGACCACAGGAAAAACCATAGCCTTGGCTAGATGGACATTTGCTGGCAAAGGAATGTCTCTGCTTTTTAATATGCTCTCTAGGTTGGTCATAACTTTCCTTCCAAGGAGTAAGAGTCTTTTAATTTCATGGCTGCAATCACCATCTGCAGTGATTTTGGAGCCCCAAAAAATGAAGTCTGACATTGTTTCCACTGTTTCCCCGTCTATTTCCCATGAAGTGATGGGACCAGATGCCATGATCTTCGTTTTCTGAATGTTGAGCTTCAAGCCAACTTTTTCACTGTCCTCTTTCACTTTCATCAAGAGGCTTTTTAGCTCCTCTTCACTTTCTGCCATAAGGGTGGTGTCATCTGCAAATCTGATATTAGATGTGACTATTTTGTTATTTGAGCTTCCCTTGTGACTCAGACAGTAAAGAATCTGCCTGCTATGGAGGAGACCTCGGTTCGATCCCTGGGTCAGGAAGTACCCCTGAAGAAGGGAATGGCTATCTAGGACAGTATTCTTGGCTGGAGAATTCCATGGACAGAGGAGCCTGTTGGGCTACTCCATGGGGTCACGAAGAGTCAGACACACTAACACTTTCATTTTGTTATCACAGGATTTAAAACCTGCTCAACTGCTTCATGTATCATCATGCTTATCCTTTGCCAATAAATGTATTTGAATTTTCTTGCTCTATTATAATTTTTCAAAGAATCTTTATTCTAATAAGAATAATAATTTCTTTAAGCCTCAAAAGAGTTCAGTGAGGCAGATTCTCTCTTTAGGCCCACATTGAGGAATCTGGGCTGATTACATAGTGCATTTGGTTTCATTCTATCACAATAATATTGAAAATATCTAAATATAGGCTTTCCCTCTTGGTTCACTCATTGCTGCTATTTTCTAAGTAACACTAATAAAATTTTATTTCAAGTGAATGTTGTAAAGAAGTCCAGCATACCTACAGGGAAGTACAGGAAGTAGATACCTTAGTGAACACCTTATTGTTTAGCCCTGTTCTAACCAGTAAGTCTCAACCTTCCTCTCCTGATAGTCACACCTGGAGTGTTTTTGTACACATTGAATTATTGTTGGACTGTGTAACAAGTACAATACTTTGGAAGGGATATTGTATGGCTTCCAAGCATAGATTATAAAAGATATTGTCACTTCTGCCTGGTCTCTTGGGAGAAGTCATAAGAAATCTAAAAAAAACACTTAATTTCAGAGTTTTGAGTAAAGTTACCTGTGCTGTATGGCAGATCCTTATTAGTTATCTAGTTTATATATAGCAGTGTGTATGTGTTGATCCCAATCTCCGAGTTTATCCCCAAAAGAGTGGATATATGTGTATGTATATCTGATTCATTCTGCTATACACCTGAAACAAACAACATTGGAGATCAACTTTACTGCAATAAAAAAAAAAATTTAAGTAATCTTAAAAAAAATGCTGCCTCTGAATGTGAAAATAAAAAATAAAAAAGATGTTCCATGTGATTATATTTTCAACTACTAGTATTCGGGAAACACATAGGACTGAAAACCATATTAAACTATATCAAAAGATGCACTCAGTAAAATCTAGACTGTAGATAAGACCACAGGACAAATGACCCAGTTTCTTCAACAAATAAATTATAAGGGGGAGAAAAGAGAGAGAACTGCAGATTAAAATAGAATTTTGATAAATCATAATGTGTGAACCTTATTTAAATATCAAATGAAATACACTGCAAAAATTATAATATTATAAAATAGTTGGAAATTGGAACACACATTGAATGTGTTTTGATGATATTAAGGAGTTGCTTTTGAACTGCGGTGTTGGAGAAGACGCTTGAGAGTCCCTCGGACTGCAAGGAGATCCAACCCATCCATTCTAAAGGAGATCAGCCCTGGGATTTCTTTGGAAGGAATGATGCTGAAGCTGAAACTCCAGTACTTTGGCCACCTCATGCGAGGAGTTGACTCATTGGAAAAGACTTTGATGCTGGGAGGGATTGGGGGCAGGAGGAAAAGGAGACGACAGAAGATGAGATGGCTGGATGGCATCACTGACTCGATGGACGTGAGAACTCTGGGAGTTGGTGATGGACAGGCATAGCGTGCTGCGATTCATGGGATGGCAAAGAGTCGGACACGACTGAACGACTGAACTGACCATTAATTTTGAGTGTCATCATCATCATGCTGTAGAGATTTTCTTTTCAAAATCCTTATCACCTGGGAAGGCCCCTACGTTTTAGAGATATATATTGAAAATTTGAGCTTCCCTAGTGACACAGACGGTAAAGAATCCTTTTGCAATGCAGGAGACCTGGGTTTGATCCCTGGCTTGGGAAGATCCCTGGAGGAAGGAATGGCTACCCACTCCAGTATTCTTGCCTGGAGAATTCCTCAGACAAAGGAATTATGTAGCCTGGCAGTCCACAGGGTCACAAAGACTCAGCTACAACTGAGTGACTAACACACACACACACACACACACACACACAATGAAAAATTTAAGAATTAAATTATATGATTTCTGATGTTTGCTCCAAAATTATATGGGGGAGAGTTGACTGGGGATTAGAGGTGAAGCAAGATTGACTATGAGTTTGTTGTTAATTGTTGAAGCTCGATTAGGTGTATAGGGATTTCTTAGGCCATTTCCTTCTGCAAATGTTTAAAAGTTTCCACAATAAAAAGCTAAATAAAACACAAGCTACAATGTGAAAAAAAAGGTAAGAAAAATAAATAAATAAGTAAAAGGACACTCCTTTTATTTCTCAGGTCACCAGATGATTCCAAGCCTCCACTTGTAAGTTTTTCAGCTAAGGCTCCAGACATTATACAGAAGCACGCTACCTGCTGTGCCCCCTCTGAATCCCTAGGTACTGATACTGTGAGTTAATAAATTATTATTGTTGTTTTAAACTAACAAGATATGAAAGTGAAAGTCACTCAGTCATGTCTGAGTCTTTGTGACCTCGTGGACTAAACAGTCCATGGAATTCTCCAGGCCAGAATACTGGAGTGGGTAGCCGATCCCTTCTCCAAGGGATCTTCCCAACCCAGTGACTGAACCCAGGTCTCCCACATTGCAAGCAGCTTCTTTACCAACTGAGCTATCAGGGAAATGGAAGACATTATACAAAACCATCCTTGGAGGCAGCAACATACCCAATGCAGTTAATTAGCAGCCTAGCAGGAGAAGCCTGGAGAAAACCAGAGATTTTGTACAGAAAGGAAGGGATATTTATTAACAGTACTTGTCTTTTAAAAGTTTTTATTTTTGTTTGGCGGAAGCCAACAAAATTATGTAAAGCAATTATTGTTCAATTTAAAAAAATTTAAAATTTTAAAGTCTTTATTTTTGCCAACGAAAAGCACAATATAAAAAAATCTATGTAGTTATAATACAAATGGAGATATATAACACTACCCCTGGGACTTCCCTGGTGGTCCAGTGGTTAAGACTCTCCACTTCCACTGTGTGGGGCATGGGTTCGATCCCTGGTAGTGAAACTAAGATTCCGAGTCCTGTGCAGCACAGCCGATTTTTTTTTTTTTTAAGAATACTATTCCTACCACAACTGAGCCCCTTTCATGCTCTCTTTTCATTGTACCCAAACATTGTCTAAATTTCTACTGTTAGCATTGCCAGCTTTTGAACTTCATTTTTTAAAATCCTGAAGTACATATTCTTTGTCCCCTGGATTTTTTTTTTCCTTGACCATTATATTTGTGAAATTCATTCACATTTTTGCAGCTGGATGTAGTTAATTTGTTTTCACAAATGTATAGTATGCACGGTCTATGTCAGTATTTATTCTACAGCTGATGGATATTTGAATTATTTCCAGTTTGGGGCTACAATGAATATCAATGCTATGAATTTCTTGGATATGTCTTTTGGCACACACATATTCTGAAGGGTTATACAACAGGACAGCTTTCACCGTAAGGAGAAATGGACAAGGAAATAAAGTCATCAGCTATGAAAACATGGATGTTCACTAGAGGAATTGAAAGCCTCGGGTGATGGTGATTTCTCATTGGCTGAGCTGCGGCATTTTCCATTGGCTGGGCTTGTTGCTGAGTGAGAAGGAAGTCTTCCTCTCTCCTGCCAGGATAGTAAAGTAGCTCCACTTTCTTTTGAGGAGTATAAGGTACCTCTTTTCGTGCTGAGATGCATAACTGACTTCTTCCTGTTGGAGTCATTGACATCTTCCTGTTGGCAGTAATTGACATGAACGGTAGGGTGTGAGAGTTCCCTCTATAGGTCTTCCTGACTCCAATTTTAGTTGTGTTATGTCACTTGGTCATGTCCAAGTCTTTTTGACCCTATGGACTGTAGCCCACCAGGTTCCTCTGTCCATGGGATACTCCAGGCAAAAATACTGGAGTGGGTTGCCATTTCTTCCTCCAGGGGATCTTGCTGACCCGGGGACTGAACCCACCTCACTCCAGCGTTGGCAGGCAGATTCTTTACCACTAGCGCCACCTGGTAAGCCTAATAATTTTTTTGTTTAGTTGTAGTTTCCTTTTATTAATTTCCACACCAGAATTACAATAAAAGCGAATCCTGAAGAAAAGAAAACCACAGGCTAATCCCACATCCTACAAAAGATGATTGTGAAGAGCATTATAAGAAAAATATGCTACAGTGAAGTAAAGCTTATGCCAAGATGCAAAGAGAGACCCTTAAAAAGGAAATCTATTACAATAATTAATAATTCTATAAAGTGAAAAAAAATCATAAATGTCTCAATAGATGTCAAGATGGTATTTTAATAAGAGCTGATGTCCATCCATGATTTAAAATAAAATCAATCATTTCTAAATAGAAATAAATGAATACTTCTTGGACATGTTAAAATATTACACATAGTAAACCAAAGCCAGCTTTACGCTCAATTATGGAAAAACAGAAATATTTCTACTAAAGACAGAAACAAGGTCAAGATATCATCTATTACTATTGGTAAATGGTAGGGTTACAATTTGAACACAAACTCTAAGTCTGTTGGGGATGATGACCTCCAAGAACCTGATCAACAAGTCAATCAATTTATCAAATTATATCATTGTGTGAAAAGTGGATTACAAACCAGTACCGTCCATGTTGGTAAAACAAACTATGAGTACTTAGATTTGCATATTTATCTCCTGCTGCTGCTAAGTCGCTTCAGTCATCTCCAACTCTGTGTGACCCCATAGACGGTAGCCCACCAGGCTCCCTGTCCCTGGGATTCTCCAGGCAAGAACACTGGAGTGGGTTGCCATTGCCTTCTCCAATGCATGAAAGTGAGAAGTGAAAATGAAGTCGCTTAGTCGTGTCCGACTCTTAGCGACCCCATGGACTGCAGCCTACCAGGCTCCTCCACCCATGGGATTTTCCAGGCAAGAGTACTGGAGTGGGGTGCCATTGCCTTCTCCAATTTATCTCCTACTTGTATGTATTAAAGTCTCATAAGAAAGTCTGTAAAGCATATTCAACCCTGACACCATGACAGGGAAGGGGAGCACTGTGAGAGGAAACCAATTTTTTATGGCTTAGAAAGTGTCCATATAGTGTCTGAGGTCCCCCACTTCCGGCCCCCCAAAGGCAAATATTACTTTCCCATAATGAGAAAAAATAACAAATTTCCAATAGATACAAAAATTAGATGAGTCACTTAGAAATATTATGGCAGTCATTATTTACGAAAATATTTCTATGGCACAAGTAGAACAATGATTTCCTGCCAATAAAGCCAAAGAAAACAATCTAAGGCAGTAGATTTAGTACTATCTAAACCTTCAAATAGCGAATACTTCTTTGGGGATGCTCTGAAGAAAATAACTCTTTCATAGAAACCTGCATTCTTTTTTAGTGACCATTGTTCTGGAGATTAAAGAATTCGCCTGCCAGTGCAGGAGAGGGAGATTCAATCCCTGGTCAGGAAGGTCCCCTGGAGAAGGGAATGGCTTCCCACTCCAGTATTCTTGCCTGGAGAATTCCATGGACAGAGGAGCCTATGGTGTTGCAAAGAGTCGGGCACAACTGAGGGACCAACACTTTCATTTTCAAGGGGCGAAACCCAGAGTGAAATTGTGTGGTGGTCCTGGCCCCCAGCATCCCTTTCGGGCCCCTTCTAGCCTCCCTCCTGCCCTTCCTAACTCTTCCAGGAACACATGAGCTGCCGGCTGGCGGGCGACCACTGCACTGGGCTCACAGCTGTCACTCGTTTACAGTAGGTCCCCTACGTAGGAACCCCCAAGTTTCGAACTTTCAAAGATGCGAATGTGCATCCCATCAACGTCAAGTATGACTGACACTGGAGCTTGCCCTCCATCTCCTGTTGCTGACGGCCCTTCAGCTCCACCGTCTCCCACCTCCGCTCCCTCCTCCATCAGTAATTCTTGTCTGTTACTTGATGCCAGCCCCTGCATGCCAGCTGTTGTGTCATGCTACGGCACTTTTCAAGGCACTGCACTCTAAGATTAAAAATGGTTTCTCTATTTTTGTGTTTGTTTTTTATATATTATTTGTGTGAAAAGTATTATAAACCTATTACGTATCGTACAGTACTATATGGCCAACTGTGATATTTGGGTGCCTAGACCAGTCCATCCTAAAGGAAATCAGTCCTGAATATTCATCGGAAGGACTGATGCTGAAGCTGAAACTCTAATACTTTGGCCACCTGATGCGAAAAACTAACTCATTTGAAAAGACCCTGATGCTGGGAAAGATTGAAGGCAGGAGGAGAAGGGGACAACAGAGGATGTCCCAGGCGATGGACACGAGTTTGAGTAAGCTCTGGGAGTTGGTGATGGACAGGGAGGCCTGGCGTGCTGCGGTCCATGAAGTCACAAAGAGTCGGACACGACTGAGCGACTGAACTGAACTGGGACTATCTCTGTTGGCCTTAACAACAAAATGGACTTTTGAACACTCTCTTGGAACAGAGCTCATGTATAGGGGACTTACTGGAAATTATTTGAATTACTTGTCAATACTGGAGAACTGAGAGACTTCACATAAAAATGTCCAGGTCTTCTTGAACACCTGAGCACTCTGGTAGACCTGATTTCAGAGTCCTCCAACTCCTGGGGTCCTTGGTGCCCTGTGTGTAGCGTCACCCTGGGGAAGGGATTTGACCACATCTTGTGCCTTACAAACCCTTCAAAACCTTTAAACTCTGCTTCTAGCATTCATCTTGAGTCACTAATGATTGATAAAGATGTATGAAAAAGTCAAGCTACGAAGAATTTCTGCCTACGTTTCAGATATCAACTGAAACGTATCAACTGTCAAATCTTTTTTCTATTTACTGTTCTACCCAAAATAATGCAAATAACAGTGGTGAAACCTCTTGAATAATCATCTTTAGCATCCTGAGAAGATAAAGAAGTACTAGGTACTTTTCAATCTTGAAAATGGTCCAAGCATGACTTCCGGGCTTTGGTAACTCGGAACACTGTGTAATGCTGCCACCTTGCGGCTACAGCTATGAACTGGCCCAACATCATTTCCCTAGGTAATGTTGCCATCTGCTGGGCTATCCTGAGATTTCAGGACCTGCGAAAAGCGTTCTCAGGGCCAGAATACAAATGAAAGTGAAGTGAAGTGAATTCGCTCAGTCCTGTCCGACTCTTTGCGACCCCGTGGGCTGCAGCCCACCAGGCTCCTCCGACCATGGGATTCTCCAGGCAAGAATACTGGAGAGGGTTGCCATTTCCTTCCCCAGGGAATACAAATGAACTATCCATCAAATTGTGGATGTGTGACTGCTCACAGTGCCGAATCATCTGTAGATAGTTGCTGCATGGCCAGTTTAATATCCGTGATGTCATGGAATCTTGGCGCTAGAAACAGATGCAGATTTTTACCTAGGAAGTGGGGCACCGGATTTCTTTGAGAATAAGAGAAGACATTCATGAATCTGAGAAACATTTTCTTCTGGATGCTTAAGAAACAACTGGGGAGCTTATTAGAAATCTGGGTCTTGGGTCCTAACTCAGAAATACTTGGAAACTGTATTTATGAGAGCTCCTAGGTGACCCTGACTCATGAACCCCTAGGTGACAAGTCAGCCAGAATTGCACTCAAGCATTCATTCCAGCGTGCTTGCATGGTTGGGTGCAGTGTGCTGAGTTAGGTTTGATTTCAAAGTAAAGAACCCTCTCTGTTTCAGGATCTACACTATTAAGTGGTGAACTACAAGCACGCAGTTGGAGTAAATGAAGCAATCTAGTTCCTGCAAGAATGCCCAAAATATAGCAGAAAGAAAGAGTAGGGATTCCCCATAAGTCTTCTCCAGCGAGGAGAGAGTGGCTTTCCAGGGAGGTATATAAAGACCCAGGCAGGGGCCAGGAGACCTGTGAGAATGGAAGTAACATGTCATTCTAGGTGAAAAAAAAATGCATGCACAGAGGGGCAGCGGTTTGCAGACACACATTATCGCTGAGAATGGATAAGGACTCATTTATTCCTGAGCCATGATGTTTTTAATGATGGGGGCTTCCCTGGTAGCTCAGTTAGAAAAAAAATTTGCCTGCGATGCAGGAGACCAGGGTTTGATCCCTGGGTCGGGAAGATCCCCTGGAGAAGGAGCAACCCACTTGAATATTCTTGCTTGCCTGGAAAATCCTGTGGTCAGAGGAGCCTGGAGGGCTACATTCCATGGGGTTGCAAGAGTCAGACACAACTTAGTAACTAAACCACCACCAAGAATTAAAAACTGCCCAAGTAACTAACCCCCACATTAAAACGAACAAACAAACAAACAAAAAACTGTAGATTGTGCCAACAAATAGACATTTAATCATGTAGATGAGTTACAGGGGGCCACAGGGCATTTGCACAGGGAGGGAGAAAATCTGACTTGGGAAAGAGTATATGGGAGGAGGGTGAATGTAGATTAGACAAGGCGACTGCAGGAGGAAAGAGCGTAGGCAGAAATGCTGCTAAGGGAGAGATCAGCCTATGGGTGGTGGGCCCGACAGTGGGATTGGAAGGAGGGGAAGAGATGGACATTCCCAAGCTGGACAAGTAGGAGTGTGAGTGGTTGGATCTGGAAGGTTAGGCAGAGGGAAAAAACCAAGGTAATTCCATGAGTTATTTCTCACCACTCCTACCCAATACAGCTGAGCACCTGAATAAGGAAGGTACCACTTCCCCAAAGAAGAAAATAAAGGAAAGTGAGCTGACGCCCAGTTCAGAGAGAAATACAGTTTTAAGGAAAGAGGATCTACACCCTGAGTGCAGACTCTCTGGGTTCCAAACCTTGTTTCATCTTTTATTAGTTTAGTGTACTTGGGTGGCTTTCTTAACCTTGCTGTGCTCTAGTCCCCTCGTCTATAGATAGGATCATAATAGCACCCACCTCAGAGAGCTGTTGAACTAAGCAGGGCGATCTGGCATAGAGTAGTTGTTATCTCAGGGAGAGGGAAGACAGCAGGGCTGGTACTGACTGCCTGTGAGACTTTGAGCAATTATAGGTCTAGAATCTTCCAGACCTGAAGTGAAGTGAAGTAGCTCAGTCGTGTCCGACTCTTTGCGACCCCATGGGCTGTAGCCTACCAGGCTCCTCTGTCCATGGGATTTTCTAGGCAATAGTCCTGGAGTGGATTGCCATTTCCTTCTCCAGGGGATCTTCCCAACCCAGGGATCCAACCCAGGTCTCCCGCATTGTAGACAGACGCTTTATCATCTGAGCCACCCAGGAGCTAAAAGAGTATTTTGCTCCAGACCTGGACTCTGCAAGTGATTAAATGAAGGTCAGGACGTCCCAGGTGGCTCAGTGGTAAAGAATTCACCTGCCAGTGCAGGAGATGCCGGTTTGATCGCTGGGTTGGGAAGATTCTCTAGAGGAGGAAATGACAACCCACTCCAACATTCTTGCTTGGGAAATACCATGGATAGAAGAGCCTGGTGGGCTACAAACCATGGGGTTACAAAAAAGTTGGACACTCCCGAGCAACTAAAAAAAGAACAAATGATGGCTAAAGTCATGGAGATTGTTTTTTAAATTGATGTATAGTTGATTTATACTATTGTGTTAGTTTCAAGTGTACAACTGAAGAAGGCAGTGGCACCCCACTCCAGTACTCTTGCCTGGAGAATCCCATGGATGGAGGAGCCTGGTAGGCTGCAGTCTGTGGGGTCGCGAAGAGTTGGACACGACTGAGCGACTTCACTTTCACTTTTCACTTTCATGCATTGGAGAAGGAAATGGCAACCCACTCCAGTGTTCTTGCCTGGAGAATCCCAGGGACAGGGGAGCCTGGTGGGCTGCTGTCTATGGAGTCGCCCAGAGTCGGACACGACTGAAGCGACTTAGCAGCAGCAGCAGCAAAGTGACTGAGTTGTATACATATAATTTTTTGAGGTTCTCTTCCATTATAGGTTATAACAAGATATCAACTAAAGACGATGCAAGAGACCAAAAGAAATGTTAAGAAGATCTCTTATGTTAATTAATTAACTAAATTGGAGGATAATTACTTTACAATATTGTGGTGGGTTCTGACACACATCGACATGAATCAGCCACGGGTGCACATGTATCCCCACATCCTGAGCCCCCTGCCGCCTCCCTCCCCACCCCATCCCTCAGGGTTGTCCCAGAGCGCTGGCTTTGAGTGCCCTGCTTCATACATGGAACTTGCACCAGTCATCTGTTTTACAAATGGTAATAATGTACATGTTTCAAAGCTATTCTCTCAAATCATCCGTCCCTAGAAGATCTTTTAAGAATTCAAGAGTTTCGGCCAGTTTGAGAGTTGTTTGTCCAATAAATCCTACTCCTCAAGTCTTTCTTGTTCTCAAAACAGGTTCAAGCTGAGATCTTCACATCTCTGGAAAATGAAGCCAGAGGAAATCCGTGAATGATTTAGTCTTTTCCGCTAACTGACACCAACCAACTTGTCTTCATATTTGGTGTCCCATACTTGAAAATACAACAAGGAGCTCATATCTGTCTCTTTCACTAAGTAAAATCTTTCCTATTATATTTCCTTTCTAGGCATTGCTACCATTTCCTTAATGGGTCAGTTGACTACTATATAGTTCTTAGTTTCCTGGTAGATTGCCCTTCTCTGCTTCACCCCAAGTCACATTACTTCACGGAATGACCAAGGAAAAATACATGCATTTAAAGATCCCATGACATCTTTCATGACAAAACCCTAGCCCTCCAGCAGAAGGCTTCCCAGCTCTTCCAGAACATAGGATGTAATCAACTCAACAACCATTTTACCTAAAAATAATATTTATTCCTGCAAAATGAATTATCAGAACCCAACCCATCCAAGGGCAAAGGAGAAACCCCAACAGGATGATAGGAGGGGCAAAACCACGTTTAGAATCAAACCCCATACCCACCAGAGATGCACACAGGGCTCAAACAAAACCTGGTTCCCACCAAGAGACCCCACAGAGACTGAGCCAGACCTGCCTTTGAGTGTCTGAGTGTCTCCTGTGGAGGTGTGGGTCAGCGGTGGCCTGCCACAGGGACAGGCCTCTGGGTGCAGCAGACCTGGGTGTGGCGTAAACCCTCTTGGAGGAGGTCGCCACTAACCCCACCGTAGAGCCACCGGAACATACATAGGACTGGGAAACAGACTCCTGGAGGGCACAAACTAAACCTAGCACGCACCAGGACTCAGGAGAAAGGAGTAGTGATACCACAAGAGACTGACCCAGACTTGCCTGTAAGTGTCCAGGAGTCTCTGGTAGAGGCGTGGGTCAGCAGTGGCCTGCTGCAGGGTCTGGGGCTGCACTGGACCTTTTGAAGGAGGTCACAATTATCTTCATTACTCAGGCCAAACAACAGGGAGGGAACACAGCCCAGTCTATCAACAGAAAATTGGATTAAAGATTTACTGAGCATGGCCCTGCCCATCAGAACATGACCCAGTTTCCCCCTCAGTCAGTCTCTCCAATCAGAAAGCTTCCATAAGCATCTTATCCTTATCCATCAGAGGGCAGATAGAATGAAAACCAAAATCACAGAAAATTAATAAAATTGATCACATGGACCACAGCCTAGTGTAACTCAATGAAACTATGAGCCATGCCGTGTAGGGCCACTCAAGACAGGTCATGGCGGAGAGTTCTGACAGAATGTGGTCCACTGAAGAAGAGAGTGGCAAACCACCTCAGTATTCTTGTCTTGAGAACCCCATGAACAGTGTGAAAAGGCAAAAACATAGGACACTGAAAGATGAACTCCCCAGGTCAGTAAGTGCCCAATATGCTACTGGAGATCAGTGGAGAAATAACTCCAGAAAGAATGAAGAGATGGAGCTAGAGCAAAAACAACACCCAGTTGTGGATGAGACTGGTGATGGAAGTAAAGCCTGATGCTGTAAAGAGCAATATTGCATAGGAACCTGGAATGAGATGCATGAATCAAGGTAAATTGGAAGTGGTCAAACAGGAGATGGCAAGACTGAACATCAACATTTTAGGAATCAGTGAACTAAAATGGATTAGAATGGGTGAATTTAACTTAGATGACCATCATATCTACTACTGTGGGCAAGAATCCCTTAGAAGAAATAGAGTAGCCATCATAGTCAATGAAAGAGTCCGAAATGCAGTACTTGGATGCACTCTCAAAAGTGACGGAATGATCTCTGTTCATTTCCAAGGCAATCCATTCGGTTTAATGGTAATCCGAGTCTATGCCCCAACCAGTAATGCTGAAGAAGCTGAAGTTACAGTTCTATAAAGACCTGCAAGACCTTCTAGAACTATCACATCATAGGGGACTGGAATGCAAAAGTAGGAAGTCAAGAGATACCTGGAGTAACAGGAAAATTTGGCCTTGGAGTACAAAAGAAGCAGAGCAAAGGCTAACAGAGTTTTGCCAAGAGAACATACTGGTCATGGCAAACACCCTCTTCCAACAGCACAAGAGAAGGCTCTACACATGGACATCATCAGAAGATCAGTACTGAAATCGGATTGATTATATTCTTTGCAACCAAGGATGAAGAAGCTCTATACAGTCAGCAAAAACAAGACAAGGAGTTGACTGTGACTCAGATCATGAACTCATTATTGCCAAATTCAGACTTAAATGGAACAAAGTGGGGAAAACCACTAGACCATTCAGGTATGACCTAAATCAAATCCCTTACAATTATACAGTGGAGGTGACAAACAGATTCAAGGGATTAGATCTAATAAAGTGCCTGAAGAACTATGGATGGAGGTCCATGACACTGTACAGGAGACAGGGAGCAAGAATATCCCCAAGAAAAAGAAATTCAAAAAAGTAAAATGACTCTCTGAGAAGGCCTTACAAATAGCTGTGAAAAGAAGAGAAGTGAAAAACAAAGGAGAAAAGGTAAGAAATACCCATTTGAATGCAGAGTTCCAAAGAATAGCAAGAAGAGATAAGAAAGCCTTCTTCAGTGATCAATGTAAAGAAATAGAGGAAAGCAATAGAATGGGAAAGACTAGAGATCTCTTCAAGAAAATTAGAGATACCAAGGGAACATTTCATGCAAAGATGGGCTCGATAAAGGACAGAAATGGTCTGGACCTAACAGAAGCAGAAGATATTCAGAAGAGGAGGCAACAACACACAGGAGAAGTGTACAAAAAAGATCTTCATGACCCAGATAATCACAATGGTGTGATCCCTCACCTAGAGCCAGACATCCTGGAATGTGAAGTCAAGCGGGCCTTAGGAAGCATCACTATGAACAAAGCTAGTGGAGGTGATGGCATTCCAGTTGAGCTATTTCGAATACTAAAAGATGATGCTGTGAAAGTGCTTCCCTCAATATGCCAGCAAATTTGGAAGACTCAGCAGTGGCCACAGGACTGAAAAAGGTCAGTTTTCATTCTAATCCCAAAGAAAGGCAATGCCAAAGAGTGCTCAAACTACCACACAATTGCACTCATCTCACACAGTAGCAAAGTAATGCTCAAAATTCTCCAAGTGAGGCTTCAGCAGTTCGTGAACCATGAACTTCCAGATATTAAAGCTAGATTTAGAAAAGGCAGAGGAATCAGAGATCAAATTGCCATCATCCATCCGTTGGCTCATCGAAAAAGCAAGAGAGTTCCAGAAAAATATCTACTTCGGCTTTATTGACTACACTAAAGACTTTGTGTAGATCACAACAAACTGTGGAAAATTCTTCAAGAGATGGGAATATCAGACCACCTAACCTGCCTCTTGAGAAATCTGTATGCAGGTCAGGAAGTAACAGTTAGAACTGGACATGAAACAACAGACTGGTTCCAAATCGGGAAAGGAGTACATAAAGGCTCTTATATTATCAACCTGTTTATTTAACTTATATGCAGAGTTCATCATCAGAGATGCTGGGCTGGATGAAGCCCAAGCTGGAATCAAGATTTCTGGGAGAAATATCAATAACGTGAGGCATGCAGATGATACCACCCTTAATGGCAGAAAGTACCTCTTCATGAAAGTAAAAGAGGAGAGTGAAAAAGCTGGCTTAAAACTCAACATTCAGAAAATGAAGATCATGGCATCTGGTCCCATCACTTCATGGCAAATAGATGGGGAAACAGTGGAAACAGTGGCAGATTTTGTGTGTGTGTGTGCTCCAAAATCACTGAAGATGGTGACTGCAGCCATGAAATTAAAAGATCCTTGCTCCTTGGAAGTAAAGCTATGACCAACCTAGACAACATATTAAAAAGCAGAGGCATTACTTTGCCAACAAAGGTCCATCTAGTTAAGCTGTGGCTTTTCCAATAGTCATGTACGAATGTGGGAGTTGGACTATAAAGAAAGCTGAGCATTGAAGCATTGATGCTTTTGAACTGTGGTGTTGGAGAAGACTCTTGAGAGTCCCTTGGACCTCAAGGAGATCCAACCAGTCCATCCTAAAAGAAATCAGTCCTGAATTCTTTGGAAGGAATGATGCTAAAGCTGAAACTCCAATACTTTGTCCACATCATGTGAAGAGCTGACTCATTGGAAAAGACCCTGATGCTGGGAAAGATTGAAGGTGGGAGGTGAAGGGGGCAACAGAGGATGAGATGGTTGGATGGCATCACTGACTTGATGGACATGGGTTTGAGTAAGCTCTGGGAGTTGGTGATGGACAGGGAGGCCTGGCATGCTACAGTCCATAGTATCGCAAAGAGTCAGACACGACTGAGCAACTGAGCTGAACGGAACTGTTCCTTCGGTCTGGAGCCTCACTCCCTCCATCTTTGCCTGTAAAAAATTGTTGCAACCAGTTGGGTACATCTCAAATGTCAACTTCTACATTAAGTCTTTGGAGACACTCAGAACCAGTCGAATCTTCTCTGTTGAGTCCTTGTATCACTTACTTGTAAACGTCCATTACAATTCTTATCGCTATTTGTGTCTATGTCTTCTTTCTATTTATGAACAGGGTTTCATTTTCAAAGAAGAATGAGACAGAGCTGGGGTATTATCAGTTTTCAGGCTGACTGCCAAGTGCTTCCCAAGTTCACCTCCCACTCCTGCACACTCAGCTATATCCACACATTCTAGAAACTGGTCCTCAGGGTCACAGGCCTGGGAACTCAGTTTAGGGAGGCTCATATTAATTTCATCAAATTTTTAAAAGTACTCAGAATGGAAACTTACTCATTTACAATAACTAATATTTGGCATGCTCAGATATCGGTATAGTAAGGAGTCTATAAGAATTAAGGGGAGGGATGGAAGGTGCTAGTTATATGAACAAAAATAATTACTAGCATCAGCCTTCTTGTTGCCGTTGTTCAGTCAATCAGTCACGTCCAACTCTTTGCAGCTCCATGGACTGCAGCACGCCAGGCCTTGCTGTCCTTCACTGTCTCCTGGAGTTGGCTCAAACTCATGTCCATTGAGTCAATGGTGCCACCCAACCATTTTATCTTCTGTTGCTCCCTTCTCCTTCTCCCCTCAATCTTTCCCAGCATCGGGGCCTTTTTCAATGAGTTGGCTCATCATATCGTGGAATTCCAAAAAAACACCTACTTCTGCTGCATTGACTATGCTAAAGACTTTGATTGTGTGAATCAACAAACTGCGGAAAATTCTTAAAGAGATGGGAATACCAGACCACCTTACCTGCCTCCTGAGAAACCTGTATGTAGGTCAAGAAGCAACAGTCAGAACTGGGCATGGAACAATGAACTGGTTCAAAACTGGGAAAGGAGTACATCAAGGCTGTATATTGTCACCCTGCTTATTAAACTTAAATGCAGAGTACATCATGTGAAAAGCCAAGCTGGATGAAGTTCAAGCTGGAATCAAGATTGCAGAGAGAAATATCAATAACCGCAGATATGCAGATTACGCCATCCTTATGGCAGAAAGTGACGAGGGACTAAAGAGCCTCTTGATGAAGGTGAGAGAGGAAAGTGAAAAGGGGGGGGGGTTAAAACTCAGTATCAGCCTATGCTGATCAAATTGACCCACCTCCATCAAAAGGTTTTGTCTGTCAGAGGCAAAGGAGATGAAGTCTTAGGGCAGAGTTAGGGAATCAGTGTCACGTACTTCTGCATTTGTGCTGGCCATCTTCTTTCTGTCCAAGCATTCTTCCTGCAAACAGATGATAATGCAATTGATTACAGCTGCAATTTCTGTTTTATAATCTTTCCTCTTTTCTACCATATCATACTGAGACAGTATCAAATTTTCTCAGACTCATCAGCCTCTTGATAATTGACCAGCTCTTGGATTTCTTCCATAGTTCATGTGAATCCCACCCCATTGCTGAAGTTTAACTGCTTAAGTTTAATAAGCAGTTACTAGTGTAACTCTCAGTCGGAGCCCTAAGGTATGGTCCTCACACTGTACATTTCCCTAAGACAAAACAGAGTCTGGCTCCTTTCTAGGTTCACACCACAGTGCCTGGCTCAGAGTAAGTTCTCAATAAATATTTTAATTTACTTGAGTGGGTCCATTCAATTGTTTATTTCACTCATGAGGTTAAGGTTGCATGAATGTGAGGAATGCTCCTACCACTTTTAAGTTGGTGCCATGCTAAATGACAGTGAAAAAGAGCAGGATGGCATGGTCCTTTCCCCCATGTCTTCAGTCTTCCTTTTGTCTGTAGAAAAACTTTGGTCAAAGAATATGTTTACAGAGAAGTGAGAAATTGCAGACACAAAGGAAAACAAACAGGACTAAATAACAATAGTTAAGTCATTGAACAAATTCAAGGACCTCTCGTTTCTCTGCAAAGGCTATAGAGAATATTCTGAGCCTTATCCTTTGAGCTGTTTTGAAGATACTTAAACCCACCAGGTGGAAGGAGTTAAACACACGATCACCAGACTGCAGCCGTGACACGAGCTGCCACAATTCCAAGAACTGGAACAAACTGACCCTGGAGCTGAAGACTGACTGTACTTGAAACAATCAAGAGGCGGCCGATTCATGTTGATGTATGGCAAAAAACCATCACAACATTGTAAACTAATTATCCTCAATAAATTAATTTAAAAAAAACCAGATCAGATAACTGCATGAGATTTCAAGATAGCTGTCAGAGCAGCTGTTTCTGCACAAAGTCCTCTCCCTCAGCCTATAAAAGCTCAGTGATTGTTGGTGGGGGAAGGGGGAATCAGCATTTCGACAGGAGTCCATTTCTCCCCACCCCCCATGCCATCCTCCAAAATAAACCAAACTTTCCTTTCCACCAACCTTGCTTCTCTATTAGATTTTGAGAGGTGAACAGCCAGACCCCACTTTTGGTAACGATAAGCTTGCCATTTAGTTTGCTATCTCAAAAAATAAAGACAACTACTAATGTTTTCAAATGAGGGAAGAAATCACAATAATTGTGGTGGGGAGGTTATTATGGAATCAGTCATTTGAAGACAATGGTTCCCAAAGTGTGGTCTCTATGACAGTGCAACAGTATCACCTAGGAACTTTCTAGAAATCTACCTTAAGCCCCCCCTCAGATCTACTGAATCAGAAACGCTAGGCACAGAGCTCAGCAGGCTGTGTTTTAACAAGCCCTTCAAGCATTTTGGATGCAATTCACCTTGGAGGACCATGGTCCTCGCCTTTTCAAGACCTCACAGGTGATTTCAGTGGCTCTCACTGAAGAGAGATAAGCAGCCACCTTAAGTCTCCTGCACACTGAGCCGGAGAGCGTATCAGGTGAAAGTAACCTTCCACACAGCAGTCCCTGTGACGTGCCAGTCAGTTGGCGTGTATCTAGTACCATGCTGTACACAGAAAAGTGTGTCAGACGCTCAAGTCATGTCCGACTCTTTGCAACCCCATGGACTGTAGCTCACCAGGCTTTTCGCCAGTTAAAAATCCATCCTAGTCATTAAAACATCAGAAAAGAGGAGAAAAGGCAAAATATCACCAAAGTTCCGTGGAGATGTCAGTTATCCCAGGGATGGAGAAGAGGGTCCATCTTCAGTCAGGCCTGTTCAAGACAATTAAGAAAACATTCTCTAGGCATTGGACTCTGAGGAGCCTTGCTGGATGGCAGCTCATCCCAGCAGCAAGGGGATGGTGGAGGCTCTGCAAGATGTACCTACAAGGAATGAGGGCAAATGGCCCTTGAGCGTGCGCAATGCGGGAAGGATGAGAGTTGTATATCCTGGCCATGTCCCTGCCACGTTTCTCAGATGCCCTCTGCTGCCTCTTTGGGTGACATATCAGAGCCATCTGTGGTTAGAAGTAGCAAAAAGAATAACTTCTGAGTCAAATGCAGTCAAGAGGACTTTGCCCTATTTCTGGTGTGAATGGACAATTACTGCTGCCCAAAATAGCCTTGTTTTAAATGCTGCCCTTGTGCAGTTATGATAGTGTCCCTTTTCCTTTCAAAAGTACCCCAGTTTTGACAATAAACTATGTGGCCACTGTATATTACTCAAGTGTTCTTTTTTCTCCTCCTCTTTCTTCTTATCTCTCTCTATCTCTCTTTTCTTTCCCTCTCCTTCCAACTCTCCTTCTCTCTCCATATTTCCTGCTTGAAACCTAGCTTCTAAGAGACACTGGAGCAATCCACAAATGATCACAACACTCCTAGGGGTCATTCTTATGAATGATGCCACTGGAATTGTGCCCGTCACCATCTATAGAGATACATGCGGTGCTCAGCTCAAAGGAGTCTCTGGGATGAGATCTTAAATTCCAGCTTGTGTCCATCTGTCCAGTCCCCAAACCTTTAAATGACTTGCTTTCCCCAAGCTGAAAGGCTGTATAAGGACCCAATCTTAGAAGTGAAATTTTACCTGGAAAATGAATCAGGAGCATGCCCCGTATCCATTCCTCCACTGCTTCTCAGACTTGGTTTCAGTACTCAGGTTTTTTACTTCCAGCCCTTTGAAGACCGTGTTGACCTATGACATCTCCACCCTCTGAAAGATGCAATCTCTGTTTCTCTCCCCCTTGCTCCATGTTCCAGTCTGCATGTCGTCTGCCCTATGCATATCCAAGTGGTCTCCTAGAAAAGAAATGGAATCTAGAACACCGTGAATCTAGGGAAACAACTAATCCAGAGACCACTCTCTGCCTGCAGGAGATCAGATAAGCCCATATTTCATGATCTTGGAAAGGCTGACATACTCAATTTCTGTTTAATTTCAATCTATAGCTTAGGATCCTTTAGAAAGCCCTGGGACATACACAGCTACTGTTCAGATAGCAGACAGAGATACTCCAGAAACAATCAGCCTCTGCAACACTTACAGCACAGGACCTCCAAATATCCAAAATGGTTCTGTGGAAATGCGGGTTATGAAATCTGGGGAGACCACCTATGAATGCACTTCTGAAGACTACAGCTTATCAACACCCAACCCAGTAGAGTCCTAGAGTCCCATCCTTAGGGTCCTAGAGTGCACACTTAGGATACACAATGCACTGTGGTCAGGATGAACTTTCCTAGATGCCTTGACCATAGCAAATGTCTGCACTGATTTACTCAAGTCCCACACTGGGACCACCTCCTCCTCATCACAGGGGCATTTACCTATTTCCCACTATGCTTGCGTGCTAAGTCTCTTCAGTCATGTCCGACTCTTGTGACCCCATGAAATGTAGCCCGTCAGGCTCCTCTGTCCATGGGATTCTCCAGGCAAGAATACTAGAGTGGGTTTCCATTCCCTTCTCTAGGGGGTCTTCCCGATCCAGTATCAAACCCATGCTTACTGCAGCTCCTGCATTGCAGGCAGATTCTTTACCCCTTGAGCCACAAGTGGAAAGAATCTATCTGCCAGTGCAGGAGACACAAGAGATATGGGTTCAATCTCTGGGATGGGAAGATCCCCTGGAGACAGGACAGGGGACCCAATGGACCCGCTCCAGTATTCTGGCCTGGGGAATTCCATGGACTGTGTAGTCCGTGAGGTTGCAAAGAGCCTGACACGACTGAGCGACTTTCACTTTCACATTACTTATTCCGCTGCATCAGGTCTTGGTCACAGCATTTGGAACCTTCATGGCCTCATGTGGGACCTTTCTTTGTGGGGAATGGATTCTCTAATTGTGGCACGCAGGCTTCATTGTTCCGGGGCATGTGGGATCTTAGTTCCCCAACCAGGGATTGAACCCACACCCGCTGCGTTGCAAGAGAGAGCCTCACCCGCTGGACCACCAGGGCAGTCCTCACCTGATATTCTGATAAAGAAACTTTCTCATGAAACATCAGTTTACTAAGTACAGAGCACTTAGTGTACCTTATTAATCTGTTTTCTCCAACATCCCAATTACTAATTCCCTTAGACATTCTCTCATATAATTTTGTCCATTTTTTCTGATTGTTTAAAATCAGCTTAAACTCTTAGATTATTTTGGAAACTTTTAGCTTGATTTTTAAAATGAAAACTTACCTGTTATTAGGTTAATAGCATCTTTGCTGAGACTGATTTTGTGCTTACACCTTTTAAAAATATAAATGAATTAAACAATTATTTTCATGTTTCAAATTAATTGCTGTTCTCTCTTCATGGCATTTTCTAATAACATTTCAATAATACTTCTTTGATTTGTTATTATAATTTGAAAAACTCATATCTCAAATTAGTTAAGGAAATCACATTATTTGCTATTTGTAATCCGCTTCTTTTATTGCTAGATACGTAATACGTACTAAGCGATATTTTTCTTCTGGAACGTTCAGAAAATAAAGGCTTTTTCCAGGGGAGGGAGATTATATTAACAATATAATCAATATATCATTAATACCTAATCCTAACCATATGATCTGCCATGTTTAGCTTAAGAATTGCTGATGACTTGATAAGAGTTGGGGGTTGGGGGAGTTTCTCTGTACTTTTCCGTTTTCCAGGAGTTTGCCCTGCAGATCTCAGCTGGTGTGTTAGCTTGGAATCCTGACTTCATATCTTTTCTTCAGTCAGACAACCACTTCCTGCTTAGCCTCTGTTTTCCTCCAAAGAAAACTGGAAAAAAATGCCTTAATGGGAAAAGCAGGATAAACGTGGAGCCTCCTGTGTGTATCTCTCTTCCCAGAGACCAAAGTCACGCTGGTCCTGCTTCAGCTATTTTCTTTCCACAAGCTCCAAGGGCTATTTTATGTCGAGTCGTCAGTGGGAGGTTTAGTCCCATTCAGAATCATCCATCTGTCCCCAAACCAGAAATGTGCAATGCTCTGTATGTTTCATCTGGCGATTTAAAGTATCCTGTGCTGAAAACTGTTTCTTTAAAATTCTCCTTTGCCATACTTCCTCCCCAAAACCTAAATGTGTAATAAACCTAAATCTGTAATAAACCATGGTACTTTGAGACTCATTTATACAAATAAATGTAAAATCATCTTTTCTTCTTAAATTTCAAAGTTCTATTTAACTGCCGGGTACTTGATCTCTTAGGTGACTCGGAGCCACATGTGTTTTCACTTAACGACCTATAATTTGTAAGAAGTTAGGATAAGAAAAAAAGAGTGTCACATGGTTTAGTGAAACATGATATTAGAGAAAAACAGAATGGATGGTTTGACCATTTGCACTTTTCCTAGCTGTAGTTTCATCATTTGTAAAATGGGAAAACGAACTACTCTCTTTTTGCATTGTTTATGTTATGTTATGTCATCTATAAGCTAGATGATATGTAGCTTATATGACATATGACATATCCCTAGATGCTTATAGATGATTATAGATGATAATCACTAAGATGCTTATAGTACCTCTGTCTATAGGAGCAAAAGTTTTAAAACAGAAAATAAGGTTCAATTAATAAGCCTATGACTGAATAAATTAAGGTATATCCAGGAGACGAACTAGTATGCGGCCTTTAAAAAGAATATACCTACGTCACTTGACTTCAGGGCTTGTTTTGCAATTTTTAAAATATGTGAATGTGAGTACGCATATTTATACATTACACTGGGGAATGTCATGGAGGGGCATGGGTTTTGTTAGCAGGGGTTCCCTGGAAGCCCAGGGACAGGGGAGGGTAAGGTAGGCTGACATGGGAGAAAGAGAAGAAGGGAAAGACAAGAAAATCAGAGGACTCCCCCACCCCCCAAAAAATATTTATTTCAAGAGAAGCATTATGTGATTATAACTTTTATAAAATATTACTTATAACTTAAAATTTTATAATTTTATTTACAACTATATAGGAATTAATTTTAAGTGTAGATTTTTCTTTTTTAATGTTTATTTATTTGATTGCATTGGGTCTTAGTTGCAGCATGAAGATCTTTCATTGCAAGGCATGGACCTTCTAGTTGTGGTATAAGTGTTGACTCTTCAATCCTAAAGTAGACGACTGGTATTAGTGTAAGTTATTTAATAAAGTACCTGAGTTATGAAAGGCCATTAGAGATGAATGGAGTAGATCCTAAACTTGCAAAGAATAATGTTCACATTACTTACAAACCAACTCATCTTTTTACTGAAGCGTAATTTACAATATTGTGTTAGTTTCTGGTGTACAGCAAAGTGATTTAATTATATATACATACAATAGTTTGTATCTGCTAATCTCAAACTCCCCATCCATCCCTCCCCCTTGGCAACAGCAAGTCTGTTCTCCATGAGTCTGTTTCTATTTCATAAACAACTTCATTTGTGTCATATTTTAAATTCCATATATGTGGTATCTTTTGGCATTTGTCTTTGTCTTTATGACTTAGTTCAGTTAGTATGATAATCCCTAGGTCCATCCATGCTGTTGTAAATGGCATTATTTCATTCTTTTGATGGCTGCGTAATATTCCATTGATTATATGTACCAATCTTATTTACCCATTTGTCTCTCAGTGGATGTTTATGTTGTTACCATAGCTTAACTATGGTAAATACTTCTTCCACGAATGCTGGGGTGCATGTATCTTTTCAAATTAGGGTTTTGTAAAAAGTCCTGATATCTGTGTCAAGATGATTCTACTAAGCTTAGTAGACTTACTGGCCTGATAACAATCTGCCCTTTAGCTCCATATTCTGAGCATTCATTTTCATTTTAAGGTTCCTCATATAAATTTTGACAATGAAAAAGCCAATAATCCAGACCAGCTATCTTTCTGCAATGAATTCCTTCTTTGCAATCTATTCTTTGGTTCCAGATGAATGGTTGTCTAAAGATTTTCAATGAATGAATGAAAATGTTTGAATAAATGTTTAATATGTGGACACAGGTATAAACTTAAACTCAGTCGCTAAATTATACTTCCTTGAATTTATACTGACATGCCCTAACTTGCTTAAATCTTTCCAGTTCTTCTCCCACCACTACAATTTCTTTATAAGTTTCAAAGAGCTATTTGGATAAATAATATTCCCCAAAGAACATGGCTGCCACTGAACTTTTGGAGTTTCTAGATTGCAAGGCGGTCAGCAGTTCTCTGTGAAAGATCAGCTGTGACTAAGGAGTGATGTTTGTGCCTGGGGCGGTAGGCCAGCAGCACTGTTCAGCCAGTCTTGCATGAGGACACCTCACGCCTTACCCACCAAACCCATACTACATTTATTTGCACTCCTTATAAAGGTTGGTGAGAACCTAAGTCCATGCTGAGATTTGCTAAATGACATTTGACCTTTCAACTCTACTATTTGGTTTTCTGTTGTTGTTGTTTTTTTTTTTAGCTTTTTATTTTTTAAATTTTAATATCTTTAATTCGTAAATGCATTCCCAAACATGAACCCCCCTCCCACCTCCCTCCCCATAACATCTCTCTGGGTCATCCCCATGCACCAGCCCCAAGCATGCTGCATCCTGCGTCAGACATAGACTGGCGATTCAATTCTTACATGATAGTATACATGTTAGAATGTCATTCTCCCAAATCATCCCACCCTCTCCCTCTCCCTCTGAGTCCAAAGGTCCATTATACACATCTGTGTCTCTTTCCCTGTCTTGCATACAGGGTCGTCATTGCCATCTTCCTAAATTCCATATATATGTGTTAGTATACTGTATTGGTGTTTTTCTTTCTGGCTTACTTCACTCTGTATAATCGGCTCCAGTTTCATCCATCTCATCAGAACTGATTCAAATGAATTCTTTTTTATGGCTGAGTAATACTCCACTGTGTATATGTACCACAGCTTTCTTATCCATTCATCTGCTGATGGACATCTAGGTTGTTTCCATGTCCTGGCTATTATAAACAGTGCTGCGATGAACATTGGGGTACAAGTGTCTCTTTCAATTCTGGTTTCCTCGGTGTGTATGCCCAGCAGTGGGATTGCTGGGTCATAAGGTAATTCTATTTGCAATTTTTTAAGGAATCTCCACACTGTTCTCCATAGTGGCTGTACTAGTTTGCATTCCCACCAACAGTGTAGGAGGGTTCCCTTTTCTCCACACCCTCTCCAGCATTTATTGCTTGCAGATTTTTGGATCGCAGCCATTCTGACTCGTGTGAAGTGGTATCTCATTGTGGTTTTGATTTGCATTTCTCTAATAATGAGTGAAGTTGAGCATCTTTTCATGTGTTTGTTAGCCATCCGTATGTCTTCTTTGGAGAAATGTCTATTTAGTTCTTTGGCCCATTTTTTGATTGGGTCGTTTATTTTTCTTGAATTGAGCTGCAGAAGTTGCTTGTATATTTTTGAGATTAGTTGTTTGTCAGTTGCTTCATTTGCTATTATTTTCTCCCATTCAGAAGGCTGTCTTTTCACCTTGCTTATATTTTCCTTTGTTGTGCAGAAGCTTTTAATTTTAATTAGATCCCATTTGTTTATTTTTGCTTTTATTTCCAGAATTCTGGGAGGTGGATCATAGAGGATCCTGCTGTGATATATGTCTGAGAGTGTTTTGCCTATGTTCTCCCCTAGGAGTTTTATAGTTTCTGATCTTACATTTAGATCTTCAACTCTACTATTTGGAATGCTGTGTGCAGTAAAGTTAAAGATGTGTGGCAGCATGATATGTGAGCTGGTAATAAAACTGATGAATCACAACTGCTAATAATTACTGAACACATTATACATTTGTTGCTCTTAGTTAAAAGTCCTGTGTATAAAAAAAAATGTGATTAATCCTCAAAAGCATCCTAGGAAGTAGGAACCATTACCACTCTTATTTTACTAATGGAGAAGCTGAGGCACGGGCAAGTTGGATACGTTATAGATTGGACAAAGGACCACTAGTAGGGCTTCCCAGGAACCACAGTGGTCAAGAATGTGCCTGCCAGTGCAGGAACCACAAGAGAGGCAGGTTCGATCCCTGGGTCAGAAGGATTTCCTGGAGGAGGAAATGGCAACTCGCTCTAGTATTTCTTACCTGGACAATTCCCTGGACAGAGGAGCCTGGCAAGCTACAGTTCAAGGGGTAGGAAAGAGTCAGACATGACTGCACATACACACACATATCCCACTTGTAGGTAGCAAAGCTAAGATTTGAACCGAATCACTTGACATCCACACATTACCCTATCAACTACTCTCCTGTTGTTCAGTTGCTAAGTTGTGGCCAGCTCTCTGGGACCCCATGGACTGTAGCATGCCAGGCTTCCTGTCCTCCACTGTCTCCCAGAGTTTGCTCAAGTTTGTGTCCACTGAGTAGTCAATGCTGTCTAACCATCTCATGCTCTGCTGCCCTACTCTCTTATGTCTGTTTAAACCTGGAGCATCCCACAACACTGCATTATCTTTCTCTCTGCCCAGAAATTAGATCCTCAGTTTCTTTTGGAGGGCCTAGTACATGGAGGCCTCAGCCTCTGCAGTAGGAACTCACAGGTGAGACTGAGATTTGAAGGTCCATGGTTTTGTAGTGACTTTGCGTTCATCACTCCCTTATGCAGAGATCTTTGGGCTGAGGGTGGACACGTAGTGAAGGGATACAAAGGAAAGGGAGGAAGAAGGAACATCATGAGAGTAGGGGACTTAGCAGTTTGCTCTCACTCCCTGGCAGAGCAGGGACAAGAGAGAATGATGGAGGAGTCCCTGAGAACCAAGATGTGTTGGCAGTGAGTGTGACCCAGACAAAGCATGACAGGAGAAGTCTCTGAGACTACCAGTGCCCCTGGGAGTATGGGGAGCTGAACAGGCAGGTGAGACATAACATATAAATACCAGCATGGACCCTAGAAAGCTCTACACCTCATAGATCTTGTTTAGATGTCTTGGCTCAGAATGTATTCTAAGAATATCTTCCCTTGGAACCTTCATTGCTAGAGGTACCTGCTTGTGAATGATGCCTGTGAAAAGAGCAAGTGGATTCTCTTGTTTCTGCCTTGTTAGTGCAACTCTGGTTAGGAGTCAGAAGGAAGAGAAGAGAGGAAAAGCCTGAGATGGAATTTTAAGCAAGATTGTGATGGGATTAGTAATCCTGAATTAACCCCAAACCACTACCTGTCATAGAGAAAATGTGGAATATAACAAAGGGAGTTACCCAAATCAGCACAATAACCCTCAGTGGAAAACACTGTTCTTGCCACATTAGTATCTCATTTCTCCCCCACCTCTCCTGTGGAAAAGGAGGTGGCAGCCCCCTCCAGTATTCTTGCCTGGAGAATTCCATGGACAGAGGCTGGCGGGTTATAGTCCATGGGGTTGCAAAGAGTCAGACATGACTAACACAAATACCCTATTGTAAGGCTCCTTAAGTATAGCTCCTGCCTTCTTCCAACTCTTTAGAAATCAACTGCTGAACTCAGACAATTTCTGTTATATTTACTACAGATTTGAAAAGAATTCAGTAAGGTCCCTTTCTGGTACTACACTTTTGGAGGCTGGGAGGCTTTTAAAAAGTGGTGTGTGTGTGTTTCTATGTGTGGAGGTGGGGGGAGGGTCATAGAATCTGTTGCTTCTACGAATTTCCTCTGGCTATATGAACTATATGACATATTTTTCAATCTCGGGCCTTAAAAAGTGTATTATCTTAGAAAGTGATAAACTTCTTAAGAGGAAATAGCTTAAATCACGTGAAATATTTGGCATTAAAAAGAGCTCAATCAAGAAACACTGGGGTGGAAGGCAGTGTTCAAGACCTTGGACATTCTCCATCTTGGGAATGCCTGTAACATATGTCTTATTCTATGATGCTGATAGCGGTTTAATTTGAGTGCTTATGGAGGAAGTAAGTGGACAAGCAATGGCACAGACTATAAACTGTAGTTTCTGAGGCTTCCCTGATGGCTCAGTGGTAAAGAATTAGCCTGCCAAAGCCAAAGACATGGGTGTGATCACTGGACTGGGTTGCCATTTCCTCCTCCAGGGGAGCTTCCCGACCCAGGGATCGAACCCACATCTCCTGTGTCTCCTGCACTGCAAGCAGATTCTTAATCCACTAAGCCAAGTGTGGTGAAAAAAAAGTTTTCATCATTCAAAAAAGCCAGGCAGATAATACTTTTTGTTTTAGTTCATTTTATACCTGAATAAAGCCTTTTCTCTTTCCTCTAAGAAAGAAGGAGAAGGAGGAAGAAGAGATCAAAGAGACTCTGGCTTCGTCTACAGTGTCATAAACTGATGGCCTATTGGTGCTACTGGGGAATATAAACTGGAACACTTCAGGGAGTTGGGACATATCTTTCTGTTGTTTAAGCTGCTACTTTGCGACTAAATAACGTGCAGTTCCACGTACTACAGCCCACCAGGCTCCTCTGTCCATGGGCTTTCCTAGGCAAGAATACTGCAGTGGGTTGCCATTTCTTCTCTAGGGGATCTTCCCAGCCCAGGGATCAAACCCATGTCTCTTGCATTGGCAGGTAGATTCTTTATCACTGAGCCACATGGGAAGCCACCGGGACCTGGATGGTCCTCTGCACCCAGGACCAACAAGACCACAGACAAGTATGTCCCGCTGTACTCCTCCTCTCTTGTAACTTCCTTGTTGCTCCTGCTGCTGCTAAGTCGCTTCAGTCGTTTCCGACTCGTGTGCACCCATAGACGGCAGCCCTCCAGGCTCCCCCGTCCCTGGGAGGTTCACCAATACTGAATGCAGAGGTTTGCCTGAGGCAGGCAGCATTAATATGTGCAAAGTAAAGAGCTAAGCACTAAACACCCCATCTCACAATAAGATGGGAGCATCCTGGGACAATTAGAAACGAGTTTGAATGGCTACCATCTTGTCTCAAATTACACCGCTTGATTCAAGACAGTGCTTGGTAGACAGACAATTTTTGAAGCCTCTCTTTTAAAAAAATGTGAGTGTTAACATAGGAACAAGAAGAAACAGCCTACTAGCTTAATTTCACAATTGCAGTTTAGCACAAGCCCACAGACTTGACAAAGATAAATACTTTCCAGTATCATAGGTTTTGTAAACAGATTTTTTTTAATGCCTTTATCTGTAAATCTTCTGCAGGGAAAAAGTGATATGCTCTCATCAACCTCACAGAACTGGTTAGGGACTGTACTCCATGTGTGTATCCGATTCAGTCAGTAAAAACTCACTGGGAGTCCATTGCTACTTAACAAAATTTAGTGTGAGGACTTGGGTTAAATTCTCACAGACCCCTGCCTGCTTGATACTTTCTCCCTTCCACCTTTTCTACTTCATCAGAAGTGATACATTACAAACAGACATATGTATCTTCCAGTGAATCCCCAATGGGTGAACTAAAGATCTTGACACCAATTTTAAGCTTTTCTTTTCTTCCTTCCCTAATCATCTCTTGCATAAGAAAAATAGTGCTACAAAATAGTGTATTCTTTTATAGCAAGCTCAATAAATCCTTGGCACATTTTTCTTCTTCTCTGTCCCTCTGCAAACATGACTCTATCAAGATTATACTAAACTCAGCCCAAGGCTGAGCACCAGATTTGAGCAATGACAAATTCCCCACCACATCTTCACAGACATTTAACTTTTTCTGCTATGTTGAGAATTTCAGTTTTGCCCTGAAAATAGAAATGGTGGAAAAGCATGCCTGCCACTGGGTACAAGTCAACTTTTAAAAATTCTGACACACTGATACAACTGGACTTTTTGATGTGTTATTTGATCTTGTATCCTAATAACTTGGGGGAGACTTTCTGCAAAATTTAGTTCAATCATAGCTGAGGTCAGGTTTAGTGTTTTGAAAAGAGAACAAAGGATGAAAAGAATATTTTTAGGTCAGTTGTCCCTAAACTTTGGATTTTCTCAGGAAAATATGTTTTTAAAGAAAACCTAGAGGATGAAAAGAAGATACGAACTGTGTCAAGTACAGACACACACTCACATTAAATTCCTTTTACTCCCTACTGTTCTTTAATTTCAGAATAAAAATCTCAATAAAAAATAGTTTAGAAAATGAATAGTTAGCTCTACATAGAATTTTTTCCCCCTCTCATTCTGTTGCAGATTCATCCTGGTCATGGGGCTTCACCTGTGGCTCAGGGATTAAGAATCCACCTTCATTGGAGCCACAGGAGACATAGGTTCCATCCCTGGGTTGGGGAGATGCCCTGGAGGAAGGCATGGCTACCCACTCTAATATTCTTGCCTGGAGAATCCCATAGACAGAGGAGCCTGGTGGGCTACAATCCACAGGGTATCAAAGAGTCAAACATAGCTGAAGCTACTTAACATGCAGGCACATCCTGGTCATACAATAATCTGCACCTCTGTTCTTGGGGACAATGACATCAGGCAAAGAAGCAGAGCTTTTGCTCACACAGTTCAAGACAGAGACCAACAGACCTGGCCTCTGATCCCAGGATTTTCCTTTGCTAAATAAATGACAATTCTATGCACTTGTGTCTTGAGGAAAAGAACTCATTTTCCCTTCAGAAGCTCACAAGTTCATTTATATTGCAAGTTCATCCTGGAGACAAGGAAAAATGTGAGGTACACTAACTAGGAAAAAACATTACTAATCGGTGTATCCAGTGGGTCATCTATTTTAGTTAATGTTGGTTATTTAGACCAACTTTGATTTGGTTCTCACTTGACTCATCACTAAAAATTGGAGACAAAAACAGTTTTCAATTGAATTCTAACCATTGTCATCCTAACTGTGTAGAGTTATTCTGGACATTTTAATTTCTATCTACTATATTAAGTTAACCTTAAACCAAAAACACTGAGTCACAAGAAGCCCAGTTACAAAAAGCAATCTGTCTTATTCCAGGTACAAAAATTCCATTCACCTATTTATATTCACACTTTGCTTTTGAAAGATTTTCTTCATTTTAACATTTATTCTTAGACTCTTCACCACGACCTTGATTTAGAAGGCAATTTTGAGGTGATAAAAATTTCCTGGCGGCTTTCTATTCTGTTTTGAACTTGGATTATTTGACCTAGGCAAAACCTGCCTCAAAAAGGAATTGTAACTGATCAACTGCATTTTATTGAAATTAAGTGAACTCTGTAAACACCTGCTGGATGTAAGGCATTCCTGGGAAACCTTCCTTTAGTTGTCATACTGTCTGTTCTGCATGGGCCGAATGTTTTCACCAGCTCTATGTCTGTTTATTGGGAAAATTGTCTCAAATTCTTCCCCACACAAGAACAATGAGATTGGGATTTGAGTTACAGGCCTTCCCACGTGGCCCCAGTGGTAAAGAATCCACCTGCTAACGCAGGAAACATCAGAGACTCAAGGTTCGATCCCTGAGTCGGGAAGATTCCCTGGAGTAGGAAAGGGCAACCCACTCCAGTATTCTTGCCTGGAAAATTCCACCAACAGAGCAGCCTGGCCATGAGGTCACAAAAAGTCAGACACAGCTGAGCACACACACACACCCCTTTCATCTAAGCCCTTCTCCACTGGATTCCTCTGCGGTTCTCTGGATGAGGCTTGAAGCTAAGAGGGGTCTCAAGGCGGGTGATAGCCCTGCGGTACATTCCAAGTTTTGCTGGTCTAGAAAGACTACAACCGAGCCAGTGAATCCCTTAGCATCTGGGATGGCTTTTTGTTCGTAAATTCTTTAATTGATTAGAGTGTGTGGCCCGTATAGATTTCTTTTTTTAATGACCAAGTATTTTACAGGTTAATTTATGCTGGGGATGGAGAAGGATACTTTCAGAGACTTTCAACTCCTGAGAGGCCACGAAAATGCACTGCGTGGTGAAGGTATCTTGGAAAACTTTCAAGGATGCAAGAGGGGTCAAGTGTATAACCACTCCCTTTCTAAATGGAGTATTTTATGTATTCTGACCCCAAGTTTTGTATCCTGCTTCCCTGGTGGCTCAGACGGTAAAGAATCCGCCTGCAGTGCAGGGGACACGGGTTCGATCCCGGGTCTGGGAAGATTCCACATGCCACAGGGCAGCTAAGGCACAGCTTCTGAGCCCACGCAGCCTAAAGCCCTGCTCTGCGACAAGAGAAGCCAAGGAAATGAGGAGCCGTCACAGTGAGAGCAGCCACTGCCGATGCAGCTAGAGAAGGCCCGGGCGGTCCAAAACAGATACACAATAAAACAGATACACAATAAAACAGATACACAATAAAACAATTACACAATAAAACAAATACACAATAAAACAATTAGACAATAAACAAATACACAATAAAACAGATACACAATAAAACAATTAGACAATAAAACGATTTTTTAAAAGGCTGACGGAAAGAGTACTTTTCGCAAATAGACTCAGCAGGCAGCCTTTTGATGACGGAGTGGCTCAGTGGGCGGCTCACCTGGGCACCAGCATCTAGATGACAATGATGAGTCAGCTACCTGGTCCAGCTCCACCTACAGCAGCTACCAAACTGTGGGCCTTTGGATCCACCTGGACTGTGGGCTAATTTGGACAGCAGAAGGTTGGCCTCATCACACCAAAGTCATCATTTAATAATGTACAGAATTCACGTCAAAATCTGAGTTATCGACATGTCTTGAAAAATTAGGAGATCTGGTGCAACTGGGCCAGCTTTCTCACAGTTCCTTCAGTAACAGATCGTCACAGAATCATCCTGCCCAGAACATTACTGAATCCTTTTGTTTTTTCTAGCCATTTTGCTTCTTTCATTAATATAACCTGCCTGATGGACTTCCCTGATGGTCCTACGGCTAAGACTCCAAGCTCCCAATGCAGGGGATATTTTTTATGCTGTTCTTTCTCAGTTTGGTGTCAGAGTTATCACTAGCCTCAGAGAATGAATTATAGAGCCTTTTTGCTTTCCTATAACTCCCTGAAATATTACGTATAAAATGCAGATAATTTATTTCTTGATTTTTGCAGAAACATCTGATCCAGAAGAGGCTTTTATTATTTGGGGAGATAAACTTTTATTTACTGATTTTAAAGAAAATTTAATGGTTAAATGTCAATTCTGGTTTCTATTTCTTCTTAACCCACATTTTTTAAATTTTATAAATATATATACACATATAACATGAAAATTGAATAAATATAACAAGAAATAGATAATTTCTAAAACATAATCCATTTATCTTAGTTTTTAATTGATTAGTATAAATTCATTCATAGTGGGCTCTTACTAGTATCTGCATTGTATCTAACTGTGCACCTGCCCTAGTTCCTGATACTGTTTAATTGTACCTTTTCTTTCTTTTCTGGCTTAGTTGCATCAGAATTTTCCATTTTATTCATGAATTCAAGGTAAACAAGCACCTCTAATTTTTGAACAATAATTTTCTATCCTACTAATTTGTAGTCATATTTTTTTCTTCTCTCTGACCTCTTTGGGTAAATAATCTTTTTTAAAAATTTTCCTTGAGGTAGGCACTTAGCTCATTCATTCCATCTTTCTTTTCTAATAAAGATTCTACCTTTAGGTGGATTCCTACCACATTTAATATGTCTTTTCATTATTGCCCAATTTTAAATAATTGCTTAATTTCCATGAGAAAGCCTTTGACTCATGAACTATTTAGATGTGTGTTTCACATTTCCTGGAGAAGGTAATGGCAACCCACTCCAGAACTCTTGCCTGGAGAATCCCATGGATGGAGGAGCTTGGTGGGCTACAGTCCACGGGTCGCAAAGAGTCAGACACGACTGAGTGACTTCAAGTTCACTTTCACTTCACGTTTCCAGGTAAGCATGCGCTTTTGGCTATTCTGTCATCATTTTCTGATTTATTGTTATCAGACATTGGGGGCTGCATGATAGGAAAGCTGTGTTAATTGTGGAAATGTGATTTCTGGTCTAAAACGTGCTGAAACAAATGCTGTTTCTTCATATCCTCTGTCATTTTCTTCAACTGGTTTGCGCATTTCCTTCTCATCAGTTTCAACATCTCTTCATGTAGTTGAGACATTAACACTCTGTGCTATCTGGGTTGCAAACATATTTTTCCAAACCTACTATTTTTCTATTGACTATGTTGAAATCATCTTTCACCTTACAAATATTTTTACTTAGTATGTATAGAAGGAAACTTGCTTTTCTTTTAATGCTTTTAGTGTTCTCTATTTCCCAAGACAGATTCTAAGACCGTAAATGTGCACGGAGACTCCAATATGCTCTTGAAGGGTTTCTATACATTTTCATCAGGGTAAGATCCAGGTTTGAGGAATAAATTTCATAAAATTTTAACTGTCAAAAGATCTTTTTTAAGAGGAAATGCAAACATTAAGATTAAATACAAAGTTGAATATTTGTTCAAAACGTGAAAAGAAGTCACAACAGAATGAAAATTTTAATATGTTGATTTTTAATACTTTATTTAAAATTATTTAATTTTAATAATAAAATTTTAATACACATTAAATTAAAATGAAAGATTTAATATGTTAAGGATTTTAATAACTGAAATATTCCCCAAATCCAGAAGAATGACAATGTTTTTAGTAACTGAGAGCTTAACCCTCTCTCTAGAGCGCTTTTACTTTCTTATATTGTTTTGGCTTCATGTTTTTTGATCACCTCTCCATATAACTGCAGTTGTATAATATGTTCTACAGAGAGAATAAAAAGTCTTCCCTTTAGTAGAGCTGATCAAAAAATGTTTTCTTATTGACAGTCGAGATGTGTAAACCACATGAGTTCGGACACAGTCAGTACTCACTGTAGGACCGCTACGTGGTTGTCATTGCAAACAGGAAATCTGAAAAATGCGTTTCGTTCAATTCTAGCAATGATATAAAAGAAAATGTGGTGCCTTTGTAATCATACATACTGTATTCTCCTGTTAGTTCTTAGGAAGGGAGAACTACCATTTTGACTACATTTGATGCTTCAGTGAGAACCCCATCTTCCACCATCAATTGTATATTGAATGATTGATTATTTGAAGAAGTTTCCACACAGTGAGTTCTGGCTCCGAGTATTCCAAATCTGGTTTCTCCTCCCCTCCGCTTGTTCTTCTGGTGCCAGGCACGGTAGGATGTGGTTAGAGTGTGGAACAAGCCATGGTCCCGTACCTAGTGAGAGAATGCTGAGTGGGTCAGCGCGGTAGACAGTGCTAGCTTCCTAGAGGCTGGTCCTACCTACAGGCCGGCACCACTAACTTGACACAAAATAATTACAAACCACAGACATACACCCCACTAAGCCTAACCTAAAGAAACCTAACCTTATTCTGCCTCCCCTCTGCCAGCTCTCATAAACCCTCGAGTGTTTGTTTTCTTTCCAGTGCCATCTGATAAGAAAGGTACAGAAAGAAAAGGGAAAGGGGGAAAAGTAGAGTGCCCAACTCGGCCCAGTTTGCCAGGAACTGTGCTGATTTCAGCACTGAAAGTTCAAGGTCCCTGGAGCTCTCTCAGCAGGAAGGACTCTGCGGGGCTCCTGAGTCCAGAAGCCTTTCTGTGCTCCTCGTTTCTTGATTACAGGAAATAGGCTTCATTCAGCCTCCATGACCTTCCCCGAGGTCAACAGTTGCTAATAAGGAAACGGAGGAGATGAGGAGACAAGGAAGGAACAGTCAGAAGAAACAATAGTGCAACCTTGGGACAGGTCTTGCTTCTCCCTCAAGGGATATTTATAACATTATCTTTGAGATGTTTTGCAGATACTGAAACCCCAATCACATGGGAGAAATTAAAAGTATGCTGGTGGCTCAGTGGTAGGGCATCTGCCTGCCAATTCAGGAGACAAGAGTTCAACCCCTGGGTCAGGAAGACCCCCTGGAGGAGGAAATGGCAACCCAATCCAGTATTCTTGCCTAGAAAATCCCCTGGACAGAGGAACCTGGCGGGCTGCAGTCCATGGGGTCTCAAAGAGTCAGAAGGACTGAGCATGCACGCACACCCATTAGCACATAGACACCAGACTACTTGGAACCAAAAGGCTGATGATGCTGACTCCCACTTACCTAACCACCAACCAGTCAGAAGCATGTCCACCAGCTGATCTTTGAACCATGACCATAAAATTCCTCACTACCCGTTCCAGGTGGGACACACAGCAAAACTGGGCACACAGGGCATTAGCCTGCTGTGGTCCCCTTTGCCTGGCAAAGCAATAAAGCTTTTCTTTTCTACTTCACCCAAAGCTCTGCCTCCAAGATTTAATTCAATGTCTGGGTACAGAAGCCAGATTCAGCTTCAATCCTTCCCAGGCAAATGGGAAGGCTGATTGTTCTAGGAGAGAAAAGGCAGTGGTCTTACTGTTGGTGGATAAAATAACTTTGCTTTGTGGGCACAATGGAGGGGTCTTTCCTAGGGAGTTAGACGCAACCCATGCAAGTGAGGGACTTAGGTTCAAGTCAGGGGCTAAAGTTCAAGTTCCAGTACGTGTGTCTTGCTCAGTCACTCCAGTCGTGTCTGACTCTTTGCAGCCGTATGGACCGTAGCCCTCCAGGCTCCTCTGTCCATGGTATTCTCCTGGCAAGAATACTGGAGTGGGCTGTCATTCCCCCAGCAGCCTCCCAGTTCAGTTCACTCACTCAGTCGTGTCCAACTCTGTGACCCCATGGATTGCAGTGCACCAAGCCTCCCTGTCCATCACCAACTCCTGGAGTTTACTCAAACTCATGTCCATTGAGTCGGTGATGCCATCTAACCATCTCCTCCTCTGTCATCCCCTTCTCCTCCGGCCTTCAATTTTTCTCAGCATCAGGGTCTTTTCCAAGGAATCACTTCTTCGCATCAGGTGGCCAAACTATTGGAGCCTCCCAATAAATATTTAAATTAAATTTTGAATCTATCTCCAATTTCTATCTTTAAGTTGTTACTTTGTCTGATATATATTTTCAAATTGCATTCTTTAATTTTTGTTATCTCCCTCCCCCCGTTTCTGTGCTCCTAAGATGGTTTGCTATGGTTCTGTGTCAGCATTCTGTGACTCCAAGAGACCCCCTTGAAAGTCCCCACGTGGCAAGGGCTCCAGGACTGCTGGGAAGCGACACAGCTTGCGGCCACCCTGCCCCCCAGGCTGGTAGAGGAAGCGCAGAAGCGCTGTCCGCCCCGCACTAAGGACCGTGATGTCAGGGAGCCCAGAGTCGCTCTCAGGTCCCATGTCTATGCTCCTCGCATGTCCTCAGTCGCTCAGTAGATCCCGCCAGGCTCCTCCATCCATGGGATTTTCCAGGCAAGAATACTGGAATGGGTTGCCATTTCCTTCTCCATGGGATTTTCCTGACCCAGGGTCAAATCTACGCCTCTTGAGCCTCCTGAGTTGCAGGCAGATTCTTCATCACTGGGGCTTCCCAGGTGGCACTAGTGGTAGAGAACCCACCTGCCAATGCAGGAGACAGGGGTTCGATCCCTGGGTCAGGAGGATCCCCTGGAGGAGGGCATGGCAACCCACTCCAGGATTCTTACCTGGAGGTCCCATGGACAGAGGAGCCTGGAGGGCTTCGGTTCATAGGGTCACAGAGAGTCAGACATGACTGAAGTGACTTAGCGCACACCCATGTCTCTGCTTCTGTTTCATGGTTTGGTTTCCTGGCTGCATGGCATGTGGGATCTCAGCTCCCTGAGCAGGGGTTAAACCCACTTGCCCTGCACTGAAAGACAGAGTCTCAACCACTAGACCACCAGGCAAGTCCCCACATTTCTGCTTGTTAAACGCCAGTGGGATGACTGTGGATGCTTCAAGGGCCTCATCAGATCTGTCGTAGGAAACACATAGTGAAGAGCTCAGTATGGGTCCCCTTGGGCTCACCTTCATTGTTTTTGATTCAGCCACTAGATTAAAAGCTTTGCCAGAGATGCCGAGGTTGGGGCTGTCATTTATACTTGCCATACTCGGAAGCGGCTTAAACATGAACTCAGATGCCAGTGTATTCAGCTGCAGTGGGCACCATCTTTGGCAGGGTGACCAGCATGATTTACCCATCTTGTCTCAATGGACAGTCTGCTCAGAAAGCCTCATTTGGAATCAGAATGTTTCAAGAGAGCAAACGATGGGTGGGGTATTTCAAACAGTTAAGGAGCAGGGAAACGCGTGGACATTAAGCTACCCACATCCAGGTTCTAATTTTGGCTCCAGTTACACAAGTCGGGTGGCCTTTAGCACAGGAGTTCCAGTCCCCTCCCTTCCTCCCACCCCCACCAGGCGAGCTCCAGGTGAGCTGGGTTTCACCTGCCCCTCCCATCGCACTCACAGTTCTGCTGAGCCACACCGCCCCCACCCCGCTCCCGCCACCCTCACCCTCACCCCTGGAAAAACTGTCTTCAGGGAAACTGGTCCTTGGTGCCAACAAGGTTGGGCACTGCGGCTTTAGCAGGGATCTTACTCTTTCCGAGCCTCTTGATCCTCTTCTGTATAAAGGGGATGATAAAAGTCGGGTGGGTCTGAAGAATAAATGCTACAGCTGGTCCCAAATATGATCTCATTTCACATTCACAACCATCCTAGGGGGTCGAGACAACTGGACTGGTTTCACCGATGAGAAGAGAAAGGACCAGATGTCATGAGCCCAGGGGCAGGATGCACTGGAATTCAACACCAGGTCTCTGGCTGCCCAGCCTCCTTCCAGCTCTTCCCAAGACATGCTCTGCCCCTCCTTGGAGGACGTGGTCACAGGCCATTAAGTAATGTCATTTTTCCTGCCCACATCAGCATTTCAGACAGTATAAGGATACCGTGATTTGCTCCAGTCATACACGTCTACAGAAAAAGTGCCAAGACACAATTCCTCCTGCCACCCCAGCAGCCTCCATCAGGGCAGTATATTCAACATTTCCCCCCTCATTTCTATGATTTCATTATCATAGCAAGAGGGTCAAAAAAGCCTCAAAAGACCTCAGAGATCTGTTAGATGTCCCCTCAAAATTTCATGGAGTACTTAAATTTTTATAATTTTCAATACAGATAAAGGAAAACATTGACAAAGATGTATATAAACTGGCAAATCAGGACCCAATTTGGGTGAAAAGGAACTTCAGAGTTTATTAAATAATTATCACCATCTCTCCCAACTCACCAATTCAACCTCTTTTAGTATAAACCTTAAAGTATTAGCCTTCGGGGCCACCAAAATATGATATTCCTAGAAATGATATATTTGTGTGTGTGTTTTTTTTATGCATTGGGAATTTGTGCCTTACTGGCAACATGTGGGACTTGTTATTGTAAAATCTGGGCTAGGATATGAGTTTCTCTAAGTACGACCTGTATAACCTCGCATAAGTTTCTTCACCCCTTTGAGGTCATTTATAAATGGGCCTAATGGCTTTATCTCACCAGTCTGTTGCAGAATATAAGTAAATAAATTAGCAGCCGAAGAATTGATGCTTTTGAACTGTGGTGTTGGAGAAGACTCTTGTGAGTCCCTTGGACTGCAAGGAGATCCAACCAGTCCACCCTAAAGGAGACCAGTCCTGGTTGTTCATTGGAAGGACAGATGCTGAGGCTGAAACTCCAATACTTTGGCAACCTCATGCGAAGAGTTGGCTCACTGGAAAAGACCCTGATGCTGGGAGGGATTAGGGGCAGGAGGAGAAGGGGACAACAGAGGATGAGATGACTGGATGGCATCACCGACTCAATGCACATGAGTTCGATTAAACTCCAGGAGTTGGTGATGGACAGGGAGGCCTGGCATGCTGCGATTCATGGGGTCGCAAAGAGTCGGACACGACCAAGCGACTGAACTGAACATAATTTAATAGTATAAACCTATTCTACCTATGGACTTCCCTGGTGACTCAGTGGTAAAGAATATGCCTGCTAATGCAGGAGACAGGAGTTGGATCCCTGGATCAGGAAGATCCCCTGGAGAAGGGAATGGCAACCTACTCCAATATTTGTGCCTAGGAGATCCCATGGACAGAGGAGCCTGGCCTAGGGGGAGGGTAGATTTGGATGAAGATGTGGTTTATGCTGGGGTGAGAAAGTGGTCACCTTGGAATGTTCAATTAACATACACACACACAAATACACACACAGGTGTTGATATCCCATCAATCTGGATTAAAACCATGACTTTATCACATACTAGCAAGATAGGCAATGGCACCTCACTCCAGTACTCTTGCCTGGAAAATCCCATGGACGGAGGAGCCTGGTGGGCTGCAGTCCATGGGATCGCTAAGAGTTGGACACGACTGAGCGACTTCCCTTTCACTTTTCACTTTCATGCATTGGAGAAGGAAATGGCAACCCAGTCCAGAGTTCTTGCCTGGAGAGTCCCAGGGACGGGGGAGCCTGGTGGGCTGCCGTCTCTGGGGTCGCACGGGGTCGGACACGACTGAAGTGACCTAGCAGTAGCAAGATACTCAAGGACTTCCCAGGTGGCTCATTTGGTAAAGAGTCTGCCTGTAATGCAGGAGACTGGGGTTTGATCCTTGGGTCAGGAAGATCCCCTGGAAAAGGAAATGGCAATGCACTCCAGTTTTCTTACCTGGGAAATCCCATGGACAGAGGGGCCTGGACAGGTGGGCTACAGTCCACGGGGTTGCAAAAAGTCAGACCCGAATTAGTGACTAAACAATAACAGCAAGTCAATCTAAATGAGATGCCAATGTATTAATAGAAAATGAACTTAATACCTACCTAAAAATGCTGTGAATGTAAAATTGAATAATAGTCAGGAAGGGAGGCAAGCCGACACAGAGAGGGAGGGTCTGGGCAGGGGATGAATTTGAGGATCCTCATGCTTCCCTCTACAATGCGTCCTCCCAACATAAGCCCCAGGAATGCAATGATGTACCAGGGAGAGAAAGCAAGGGGCAGCTACCAGGAAAAGCTTTGATTTCTTCCTCTTTCTATTGCTGCTTCTGTCTCCTTGGGACTTGAGCTAAGAACTTGAACTGTACAATTTCATATCATTTAAGAAAGAAGAGATATTAGACAGTTCAAGGGGCAGCCACTTGGCAAACATGAAAGCCTGTTCCAAGACATCTTTATAAGCTCCATCCCCACGGGGGATACTGCCCCCCTGCAGAGCTAACGGAGGTTTCGAAACAAGGCTGATTATATCCCATGGCAGCAATTAGAGGAGCTGCCCTTCAGCGTGGGGCTTTATTTTATCCTGTGATTGCTAGGGAGAGCTGCAAACAGAGTCCAGCGGGCAGCAATAGCATTACCTGCTATCATTGTCAATTTCTATTTCATTTATGTTTAGCCGCCTTAAATACTGGAAAGACAGTTTCACTTAAAAGGCTGGGCTCTGCACCTCCAGGTTTAGCAGAATAAAGCAGAAATCAGATGGGGTAGTTTTAAGGGTTCAGGGAAAAACATGGTTTGGTGGCCAGAGGTTTTGAATTATAGTAGGCAAAGATAGGCAAGTTCAGATTAAGACTTTAAACATTCCAATAGGTGCATTTAAAATAAACATCCCCATAGACTCCATCTGCACTCTCATGCCTTTTGTTATCAACATAAAGCAAGCCAGCAGTAGTTCTCATAAATTCCAAGTATTAAAGCACACAGATTGTATTCACGATTCAACAGCACATTCTGAGGGGAAAAAAACAGTGTTTTTGTCTGGATCCATTTCACTAGGGTAGTAACAGGGGCAGCTATTGGTGTTGGCAAATTTAATTTAGAAATGATAATCGTTATTTATTGAGTACTTTAATGTACCAGGTAGAAACTATTCAAGGACTGTGTATACTATGTCATTTAATTCTCAGAAAACCATCTAAAATATGTAATATTAAGGACGAAGAAATCCAGACTCAGAGAGATAACTGACTTGCCAAAAATCAAACAACTGGTAAATAGCAGAGATTCAGAATTTAAGAAAGAAAAAATATTCAAGATTCATGTTTGGCAGCAGACCTTACACACTCAGAAACCCACGTCTTTTCCATCCAGCCACACCTCCAATTGCCATGCTTCTCCAAGTATAAAATGATATCAGTTGTAAGATGCACCTTCATGTATCACCAAGCAAAATAAATCTGCCAGTTCAACTGACAATTCCAAGATACATCCTGACTTCAGAAATGTAAACACATAGGGGAAAAAAGCACCTTTTAAGAATCATGAAAAATGGTCATTTAAAAGTTAGATGGAAATATTAAAAATTGAGAAGTCACATGATGACCCAGCTTGAGAGCAAACTCATGTTCTGGTTGTGTTCAAAGCCAAGGATGAAGTTCAGGCGGAGACTTATTGTTGCTATTTAGGACTTCTGCCTGCAGGTGGCAGTGCAGGCCACTGGATATGGCCTTTGGCCTTCTTGGTTACCAGTTTCAGAGGACCAGGAGCAGATGGGAAACTTGTCTGCACAGCATTAATGTTTATCAGCCACTTCTGTGCTGGTTCAATCCCTAGTATCATTTCCACCCCATTTCCCTCTCCTTTCATCCTTTCTGATACCTTCTTTCTACCCATTAACTCTCCACCCATATTTTCAAAGTCCCAAACAGGTAGACTTGGAATAGAAATAAATGCATCCTTCTTTTCCCTCAAAACTCAAATCAGAGGCTTGAGAGTTAGCTCAAGAGAGGGAGTTTGGTGCCTTGATTATTCTAGGATGCTCTGGTGTTATGCGTATCTGAAAAAATATTCTAGATATAATCCCAAAATAGAGAGTATCCTGTCGAAAGAATATTTCTCAGGTGGGTCTCCTGACCTCTTGATGTAGCTGCTGGTCAAATCTATTTGCATCACTTTCTTCCTAGACTCTTCAGCTACCTCTCCAGGGCCCATGGAATGAAGGCTCAGAGTGAAAACCTGATTCTAGACCACTTTCCCTACTTCCTTGGGAGTGAAAGTCGCTCAGTCATGTCTGACTCTTTACCACCCCATGTACTACACAGCCCATGGAATTCTCCAGGCCAGAATACTGGAGAGGGTAGCCTCTCCCTTCTCCAGGGATCTTCCCAACCCAGGGGTCGAACCCAGGTCTCCTGCATTGCAGGAAGATTCTTTACCAGCTGAGCCACATGGGAAGCCCCCCACCCCCACACTTCCTTACTATCCATCTGTGCCAGGCTCCAGTTACCTGAGTACACCTATGAAGACACAGTGTCCATCCTCAAACCCAGCTCTCTTCTTGAAATGTTCTTATTCCTATTCTCTGCCCATAGGATATGCTCATTCTTCAGGTCCAGGTCCTTAGTGTAGCATTTTCACTTAAACCTCATCGCTTCCACATGCAGCCCTTAGCAACTCTCTGTGTATATGTTCATTGGTAGCTTGTCATTTCATTAGGTACCATGGTGGCAGTATTTCTCCCTGTCTTATTTATACCTGTACCCCAAGCACCAGGCATAGAGCTGGGATTATATGAATATTCAACTGGTATTTCTTGTAGGAATAATTGAATGCCTCTTTTCTAAAATATACCAGAACTGATATTCCCTGGGGAAGTTATATTTAATTTGTGCAAATGCATCAGTAACTTTTAAGGCTCCCCAAAATCAGTCATGGCAGTAGTTCTCAAATTGTGGTCTTATGAACATCAGCTTCAACATTACTCTCATTGTCTTTGAAATGGACGTTCAACACCAAACTATAGAATCAGAAAGGTGGAGGGAAGAGTGATGAAAATCTGTGTTTTAACAAACCCTTGAGGTGATACATAATAAAATTTGAAAAGCACTGCGTTAGAGGTTTACTTTAAATAAATCTATACATCTATGAGTAAATGAATCCCTCCCTCTTTTCTCTGATTAGATTCTGGCTCCTATTTCATCCATACAGCCATGCTCACACAAACAATAAACTCACTTTAGTTGATTTTTTTTGTCTAACTCAATTTGTTCTTGTGATTAATATCACATTATAGGAAAATAGCTAGAGAAAATGTTTCATAGCTAGACTAGATGGACCTTTTTGGTAAAGTTATGTCTCTGCTTTTAAATATGCTGTCTAGATTAGTCATAGCTTTTCTTTCAAGAAGCAAGTGTCTTTTAATTTCATGTCTGCAGTCATAATCTGCAGTGATTTGGGAGCCCCCCAAAATAAAGTCTATCTCTGTTTCCAGTGTTTCCCCATCTATTTGTCATGAAGTGATGGGACCGGATGCCATGATCTTAGTTTTCTGAATGTTGAGCTTTAAGCCAACTTTTTCATTTTCCTCTTTCACTTTCATCAAGAGGCTCTTTAGCTCTTCTTCGCTTTCTGCCATAAGGGTGGTATCATTTGTGTATCTGAGGTTATTGATATTTCTCCTGGCAATCTTGATTCCAGCTTGTGCTTCATCCAGCCCAGCACAAAGGAGGATAACAGACCACTATATACAACTATGGGCTTCCCAGGTAGAGTTAGTAGTAAGGAACCTGCCTGCCAATTCAGATAGACATAAGAGATGTGGGTTCAGTCCCTGGACTTGGAAGATCCCCTGGAGGAGGACACGGCAACGCACTCCAGTATTCTTGCCTGGAGAATCCCATGGACAGAGGAGCCTGGTGGGCTGCAGCCATAGGGTTGCACAGAGTAAGACATGACTGAAGAAACTTAGCACACACACACACGAGTAACTATATGCCAATAAAATGGACAATTTGCTAGAAAACTACAATCTCCAAAAATCAAACCAAAAATAGAAAATATGAACAGTTCAATAACCAGTATGGAGACTAAATCAGTAATTTTTTCAGTTCAGTTCAGTTCAGTCGCTCAGCCGTGTCCGACTCTTTTCAACCCCATGAATCACAGCATGCCAGGCCTCCCTGTCCATCACCAACTCCCGGGGGTCACTCAGATTCACTTCCATAGAGTCAATGATGCCATCCAGCCATCTCATCCTCTGTCGTCCCCTTCTCCTTCTGCCCCCAATCCCTCCCAGTGTCACAGTCTTTCCTATGAGTCAACTCTTCGCATGAGGTGGCCAAAGTACTGGAGTTTCAGATTGGCATCATTCCTTCCAAAGAAATCCCAGGGTTGATCTCCTTCAGAATGGACTGGTTGGATCTCCTTGCAGTCCAAGGGACTCTCAAGAGTCTTTTCCAACACCACAGTTCAAAAGCATCAATTCTTCGGCACTCAGCCTTCTTCACAGTCCAACTCTCACATCCATACATGACCACTGGAAAAGCCATAGCCTTGACTAGACGGACCTTAGTTGGCAGAGTAATGTCTCTGCTTTTGAATATGCTGTCTAGGTTGGTCATAACTTTTCTTCCAAGGAGTAAGCGTCTTTTAATTTCATGGCTGCAGTCACCATCTGCAGTGATTTTCGAGCCCAGAAAAATAAAGTCTGACACTGTTTCCACGGTTTCCCCATCTATTTCCCATGAAATGATGGGACTGGATGCCATGATCTTCATTTTCTGAATGTTGAGCTTTAAGCCAATTTTTTCACTCTCTTCTTTCAGTTTCATCAAGAGGCTTACTTCCTCTTCACTTTCTGCCATAAGGGTGGTGTCATCTGCATATCTGAGGTTATTGATATTTTTCCTGGCAATCTTGATTCCAGCTTGTGTTTCTTCCAGTCCAAAGTTTCTCATGATGTACCCTGCATAGAAGTTAAATAAGCAGGGTGACAATATACAGCCTTGACATACTCCTTTTCCTATTTGGACCCAGTCTGTTGTTCCATGTCCAGTTCTAACTGTTGTTTCCTGACCTGCACATAGGTTTCTCAAGAGGCAGGTCAGGTGGTCTGGTATTCCCATCTCTTGAAGAATTTTCCATAGTTTATTGTGATCCACACAGTCAAAGGCTTTGGCATAGTCGATAAAGCAGAAATAGATGTTTTTCTAGAACTCTCGCTTTTTCCATGATCCGGCAGATGTTGGCAATTTGATCTCTGGTTCCTCTGCCTTTTCTAAAACCAGCTTGAACATCAGGAAGTTCATGGTTCATGTATTGCTGAAGCCTGGCTTGGAGAATTTTGAGCATTACTTTACTAGCATGTGAGATGAGTGCAATTGTGCAGTAGTTTGAGCATTCTTTGGCATTGCCTTTCTTTGGAATCTGAATGAAAACTGACCTTTTCCAGCCCTGTGGCCATTGCTGAATTTTCCAAATTTGCTGGCATATTGAATGCAGCACTTTCACACCATCATCTTTCAGGATTTGAAACAGCTCAACTGGAATTCCATCACCTCCACTAGCTTTGTTCGTAGTGATGCTTTCTAAGGCACACTTGACTTCACATTCCAGGATGTCTGGCTCTAGATGAGTGATCACACCATTGTGATTGTCTGGGTCGTGAAGATCTTTTTTGTACAGTTCTTCTGTGTATTCTTGCCACCTCTTCTTTATATCTTCTGCTTCTGTTAGGTCCAGACCATTTCTGTCCTTTATCGAGCCCATCTTTGCATGAAATGTTCCCTTGGTATCTCTAATTTTCTTGAAGAGATCTCTAGTCTTTCCCATTCTGTTGTTTTCCTCTATTTCTTTGCATTGATCACTGAAGAAGGCTTTCTTATCTCTCCTTGCTATTCTTTGGAACTCTGTATTCAGATGCTTATATCTTTCCTTTTCTCCTATGCTTTTTGCTTCTCTTCTTTTCACAGCTATTTGTAAGGCTTCCCCAGACAGCCATTTTGCTTTTTTGCATTTCATTTCCATGGGGATGGTCTTGATCTCTGTCTCCTGTACAATGTCACGAACCTCATTCCATAGTTCATCAGGCACTCTATCTATCAGATCTAGGCCCTTAGATCTATTTCTCACTTCCACTGTATAATCATAAGGGATTTGATTTAGGTCATACCTGAATGATCTAGCAGTTTTCCCTACTTTCCTCAATTTGAGTCTGAATTTGGTAATAAGAAGTTCATGATCTGAGCCATAGTCAGCTCCTTGTCTTGTTTTTGTTGACTGTATAGAGCTTCTCCATCTTTGGCTGCAAAGTATATAATCAATCTGATTTTGGTGTCCTTTTCATTATAGGGGACTGGAATACAAAAGTAGGAAGTCAAGAAACACCTGGAGTAACAGGCAAATTCGGCCTTGGAATGCAGAATGAAGCAGGGCAAAGACTAATAGAGTTTTGCCAAGAAAATGCACTGGTCATAGCAAACACTCTCTTCCAACAACACAAGAGAAGACTCTACACATGGATATCACCAGATGGTCAACACCAAAATCAGATTGATTATATTCTTTGCAGCCAAAGATGGAGAAGCTCTATACAATCACACCCTATGATCAAGCAGAATTTATTCCAGGGATGCAAGAATTTTTCAACATCCACAAATAAACCAATTTGATATATCACATCAGTAAACTGAAGAATAAATACCATATGAGCATCTCAATAAATGCAGAAAAAGCTTTTGATAAAGTTCAACATTTATTTATGATAAAAAAAGACTCAAGAAAGAGGGCATAGAGGGAACATAATATAATAAGAGCCATATACAAGAAACCTACAGCTAACATCATGCTCAATGGTGAAAAGCTGAGAGTATTTCCTCTAAGATCAGGAATAAGACAGGGATGCTAACTGTCACCATTTTTATGCAATAGTTCTGGAAATCTTAGCCACAGCAGTCAGAGAAGAAAAACAAATAAAAGGAATCCAAATTGGAAAGGCAGAAATAAAACTGTCACAGTTTGCAAATGACATGATACTATACATAGGAAATCCTAGAGACACCACCAGAAACTACTTGAGCTCAGCAATGAATCTGGTAAAGTTGCAGGATATAAAATTAATACCCAGGAATCTGTTGCATTTCAATACATTAACAACACCAGTCAAAAGAGAAAATAAAGAAACAATTCCATTTGTCATTGACTGGAAAAGAATAGAATACCTAGGAATAAATCTACCTAAAGAGGCAAAAGATCACTACTCAGCAAACTGTAGGACACTGATGGAAGAACTTGAAGATGACACAAACCTGGAAAGAAATACTGTGTTCTTGGGTGGGAAGAATCGATATTGTCAAAATGACCATATTACCCAAAGCACATTTCTCCTGCACTGGCAGGCAGGGTCTTTACCACTAGCACCACCTGGGAAGCCCAAGCAATCTACAGACTAACGCAATCCTTATCAATATACCAATGGCATTTTTCACAGAACTAGAGGAAAGAATTTTAAAATTTGTATGGAAATATAAAAAAACCCCAAATACCCAAAACAAGAAGAACAGAGTTGGAAGAATCACTGTCTCCCTGACTTTTAGTCTGTACTACAAAGCTACAGTAATCAAAATGATACGGTATTGGCAAGAAAAAACAGATACACAGATCAGTGGAACAGAAATAGCCCAGAAATAAACCAACACACTTATGGTCAATTAGTGTACAACAAAAGGAAGCAAGAATATAATGGAGAAAAGACAGCCTTTTCTTTTCAGTCCCAGGGGTGCTGGAAAAATTGGACAGCTGCATGTAGAAGAGTGAAACTAGGACATTCTCTAACACCATGTACAAAAATAAGCTAAAAATGGATTAAAGACCTAAACGTAAGACTAGCTACTGTAAAACTAGAGGAAACCATAAGCAGAACGCTTTTTGGCATAAATCACAGCAGTATCATTTTTGATCCATGTCCGAAGGTAAAGGAAACAAAAGCATAAATAAACAAATGGAATTTAATTAAACTTAACAGATTTTGCAGAGCAAAGGAAAAAAAAAAAAAACCTACCAAAAAGGAGAAATATTTGCAAGTGATTTGGTGGATAAAGGATTATATCCAAAAAAAAAAAAAGGATTATATCCAACAAATATAAACAGGTCACGTAACTCAATACCAAAAACACCAAAAAACAAACAACTCAACCGAAAAAATGGGCAGAATTGAATGACATTTTTCCAAAAAGGAAATGCAGATGGACAACAGGCATGTGAAAAGGTGTTCAATAACACTGATCGTCAGTAAAGTGCAAATCAAAACCACAAGATACCACCTCACACCAGTCGGAATGGCTATCATCAAAAAGAACACAAATAGCAAATGCTGGTAGGAGGTGCAGGAAAGGGAATCCTCATACATCGTTGATGAGAATGGGAACTGGGGCAGTCAATGTGGAAAACAGCATGGAGGTTTCTCAAAAAATAAAAAACAGAACTACTCTTTGTTCCAAGAATTCCACTCCTGGGTAGATATCTGAAAGAAACAAAAAACACTAATTTGAAAAGATGCATGTACTTCAATGTTTATAGCAGCATTTACAATTCCCAAGGTACAGAATCAACCTAAGTGTCCATCAACAGATGAATAGGCGAAAAAAATGTGATATATATATATATATATATATATATATATATATATATACACAATGAAATACTACTCAGACTGAATGGAAAAAGAATGACATTTTGCATTTTCAGCAACATGGATACTCTTGGAGGACATTATACTAAGTGAAATAAGTCAGGCAGAGAAAGACAGATATGAGGATATCAAGCAGATATCACTTGTATGTGGGAAATAAAATATACAACCAACTAGTGAATAAAACAAAAAAAAGCAGACTCACAGACATAGAGAACAAACTAGTGGTTACCCGTGGGGAGAGGGAAGGGCGCAGGGAAAAAACAGGGGGAAGGGGAAAAAGAAGGGTTATTATGGGATTGTATAAATTATGTTGCAACTTTTAAAAATTGTAAGGTACGATAGAATTTAAAGCATCTTTTACTCAATTAAAAATAAACAGAAACAAAAAATTTAAAAAGTGAAGCAGACAAAAAATAGATAACATGGTTCATTTTATGCTATGTGTTTTTTAACCACAATTTTAACAATAAAAATAACGGAATGGGAGGGAAGTGGTGGGGAGTTAAATATTAGCTCTGTTTTTGACAGATAACTTTACCTTTTTTTTGGTTTCATTTTTCTTCCTTATTGAAGAAATTGATCTAAATAACCTTTAAGGTCCTTTCCAGTTCTAAAATCCAATTTCATAGCTATGGGGGACTATCTTATCCGTTGACTCGGAATAAAACAAAGTCCTCCATAGTACAAAATGTTGGCCTCCTTATCTTCCCCAAAATCCCTCTACAATGCCTAATAATATCAATGAGATAGTCTATTCACACTCACTGCTTAGTAATAAGCTTCCCACAAAGTAATTCATGCCGGAATAACATGATGAGAATTTGAACAAGGATAGAGTTTATCTTAAGGTAAATGAGTACCTAACTGTTAAATATTCATATCATGGTCATTATGTTTTTGATCATGAATCTTTATTGCCTTGAGAAAGAAAAATTAGAGCAAAGTTCATCAGAAGAAAAGATATAATTATTTTAGAAATTATCCTAATGTCAAATGAAGACAAAGAAGGATAGAGAGATGAAAAGGAAGAAACAGGGGAGCAATGTTGAAGGTGAAGATTGGTGGGCTTTAGGAATGCACCAAAGGTGCTTCTGAGACTTCAGTACAGATGGATTAGAGTAATAATGATACCGTGAATATTTGTAGAAAGGATGGAACCTATGCTGAAATACAAAGATGAGAGCTTGGGTACAGAGATAGAGACATCTTGATGAGACAGAAGGGTTTCAGATGGAGCTGAGACAGAGGAACAGCCAGTCTTGGGCTGAGCCGTGGAGTATGGCTGCAGTTAGCCTCAGTCATCACATTTGCAACAGGTGCTTTAGATGATACATACAAGTCAATAAATAAGGAAGTTTGTGAAGAACGAAGAAGAGGCCCTGAGCTGGATGTAAACAGGAAGGATGAGGAAGTGGTGATGACAGAGGAATGAGGCCAAAGAGGCAGAAAAATGAAAGTGAAAGGCTTAGTTGCTCCGTCGTGTCTGACTCTTGTGAAAATGGCAACCTACTCCACTGTTCTTGCCTGGGAAATCCCATGGACAGAGGAGCCTGGAGGGCGTCAGTCCATGGGGTCGAAAGGGTCAGAGATGACTCAGCAACTAAACAGTAACCACAACCACAGTAGGAAAGAAAGATGTGAGGATAAGTGTTAAAGGAGAATTTATGAGCCAAACATATTGCTAAAACCAACAGCAAAAAATTAGCTAACTTATGCAAACAGCAGTGTATTTGGAAGAATTGGGGGTAACTATCAAAATTCACAGGAAGATCAGATACCCAGGCTCAGAAAAGGATTGAGCCAAGGGAGATTGGTTTCAAAATAGACATGTGACTTCACACCATAGAATGAACTCAGATTAGACTGCCACTACTGGCACGGCTGCCGCTGGACACTCAGGCTAACAGCACAGGTGTCATCCTTCCACACTTGCTGACAACTCAAAACGGAAACCCCCAACTCTTGTCCCGTGACTCAGAAGCCTGGTGGCAGGTGTCTTATTGGCTAAACCTCCATCACCTCACTCCCTCACTGCCAGGACTTTCAACGTGCTTGAGTCTTCTGCTTCAGCACTCAGAGCTGGGGCACACTCAGTGTCTTACCAGGACACCCAGGGTGAAAAATTCCCTCCAAATGTGAGGCTCTTACAGCCACGAGTAGCCGAGAGAAGAGAAACACATCCACCGCACATCACCTTACCACTTTGCAGACCTGCAGTTCACAAACAAAAGCAAAACAAAGCACACAAAGGCAAAAGGCCTCTGCCTACTTAAAACCAACTCATCTTCGTACAACTGAAAGTATTCTGCTCCCCAGACCAAGTCAATAAAATCTCTCCTTTTTAATCACGTTCCAGTCCCAAGGCCCCTGGCTAATATCTATTCCTTTCGTTTTGGTTTTATAGCAATTTGATTCTGATATATATTTTTTAATTTTTATTTTTACTGTATTTTACTTTACAATACTGTGTTGGTTTTGCCATACATTGACATGAATCCGCCACGGGTGTACATGCGTTCTCAAACATGAACCTCCCTCCCACCTCCCTCCCCATAACATCTCTCTGGGTCATCCCCGTGCACCAGCCCCAAGCATGCTGTATCCTGCATCGGACATAGACTGGCGATTCGTTTCTTACATGATAGTATACATGTTTCAATGCCATTCTCCCAAATCACCCCACCCTCTCCCTCTCGCTCTGAGTCCAAAAGTCCGCTCTACACATCTGTGTCTCTTTTGCTGTCTTGCATACAGGTGGTGCTGGGAAAACTGGTCAACCACTTGTAAAAGAATGAAACTAGATCACTTTCTAACACCACACACAAAAATAAACTCAAAATGGATTAAAGATCTAAACGTAAGACCAGAAACTATAAAACTCCTAGAGGAGAACATAGGCAAAACACTCTCTGACATAAATCACAGCAGGATCCTCTATGATCCACCACCCAGAATTCTGGAAATAAAAGCAAAAATAAACAAATGGGATCTAATTAAAATTAAAAGCTTCTGCACAACAAAGGAAAATATAAGTAAGGTGATTCTGATATATTGAAAACCACAAAATAATGACCGTCAGTGAAAAAAAAAAAATCCCCCGCCATATCAGGACACAAAAGACGTTGTAGCCCTCAGGTTATCACATTGCAGTGGCCTGACCATGAGCCCTGAAGGAACTCAGGGCAGAAACAGGATGTCTGGTGTCACGCTGTCAGCCGTGGCACCGCCCCCAAGGGCACACTCCAGAGAGACTCACGATGGGAAAAACGCAGGATGCTGGCCCCAGATAGTTGAGGTGCCACCAAAGGAATGATTTCATGATTAACATGTTAAGATGTTCTGACTACCTGATTTTTGCTGCAAAAATGGTTATATATATGTATATATATATATATATATATATATACACACACACATATATATCCTGGCTCCACGCTTACCTCTTCAGAATGTCCCAGACTCATGTCCATAGTTTTGTCTGAGGAATAAAACAAATAAAACATAATTCTCAAACTTTTAGGCTGTACTTTTTTTCAGTCAACATTAAAAATGCGTATGCAATCTTGATGGAAAGAGACAAAAATAAGGAAGTTAGTTGAAATATTTACATGATACAATGAGGAAGGAAATTCTGGGCAATGACTCTAGGCATTTTCTCTGCAACAGGTCTGTGATGTGTGTATGTGAAAGTCACTCAGTCATGTCTGACTCTTAGCAACCCCAGACAGTCCATGGAGTTCTCCAGGCCAGAATACTGGAGAGGGTTGCCATTTCCTTCCCTAGGGGATCTTCCCAACTCAGGGATTGAACCCAGGCCTCCCGCATTGCAGGCGGATTCCTCACCAGCTGAGCCATCTGGGAAGACCAAGAATACTGGAGTGTGTAGCCTATCCCTTCTCCAGCTCATCTTCCCAACCCAGGAATCCAATCGGGGTCTCCTGCATTGCAGGCGGATTCCCTACCAGCTGAGTTTCTACTGTAGGCAACATTAACGGCTTACCTACGCCACAGCTCAGTGCTCCATGTCTTCACTGCTTCCTGCCACACTTCGGTATCTGGAATGACTCAAAATGTTGCATGTAAGTCTTTTAGTGCCTAGTAGTCCTGCATGTGTAGGGTTACAACAGTCCTTCAACTGTCTTTCACTAACTTTTTCACTCTCTTTAAAAAAAAAAAATGCTTCAGCTATGCTTTGGATAAGAACAGAGATTACATGATATTAAATAAGCCCCACTGTATAACTATCAAATGATATCCTTTACCATGGGGCTTCCCTGGTGGCTCAGACAGTAAAGAATCACACTGTAAGATTTTAATTATAAGCCAGCCTATTCCTGATTTCTTCAGGAAGGCTTAAGTAACATAAAATTATAAAAAAAGATGGCTGTATTCCCAGTAAGTAACTTAAATCCCCACTCAAATTCTACACAAGTGGTCCCAACTATTTATTATCAAAATAAACGCTTTTAACAAAAGCATGTTTAATAACAAATTGAAATAACTCCATAGCCTTAAACCAAACCTTGGTTTTACCTAGGAAGATAGCGAATCATATTTGCTTTGCTTTAATTAAACTGTTTTCTATTCAAAGTAGCCTCTTGATGAAAGTGAAAAAGGAGAGTGAAAAAGTTGGCTTAAAGCTCAACATTCAGAAAATGAAGATCATGGCATCCAGTCCCATAACTTCATGGGAAATAGATGGGGAAACAGTGGAAACAGTGGCTGACTTTATTTTTCTGGGCTCCAAAATTACTGCAGATGGTGACTGCAGCCATGAAATTAAAAGATGCTTACTCCTTGGAAGAAAAGTTATGACCAACCTAGATAGCATATTAAAAAGCAGAGACATTACTTTTTCAACAAAGGTCCATCTAGTCAAGGCTATGGTTTTTCCAGTGGTCATGTATGGATGTGAGAGTTGGACTATAAAGAAAGCTGAGCGCAGAAGAATTGATGCTTTTGAACTGTGGTGTTGGAGAAGACTCTTGAGAGTCCCTTGGACTGCAAGGAGATCCAACCAGTTCATCCTAAGCGAGATCAGTCCTGGGTATTCATTGGAATGACTGATGCTGAAGCTGAAACTCCAATACTCTGGCCACCTGATTCAAAGAACTGACTCACTGGAAAAGACCCTGATGTGGGAAAGATTGAAGGTGGGAGGAGAAGGGGACAACAGAGGATGAGATGGTTGGATGGCATCACTAACTCAATGGGTTTGGGTGGACTCCGGGAGTTGGTAATGGACAGGGAGGCCTGGTGTGCTGCGGTTCACGGGGTCGCAAAGAGTCAGACACAACTGAGCAACTGAAATGAACTGAACTGAACTGATTCAAAGTAGAATAGGAAGTATTTCACACTCAAAAGTCTTATGCTATGTGCAATGGTTATAGACTGTATTGTGCCCCTTATTCATATGTTGAAGTTCTAACCTCCAGTACCTCAGAATGTGAGTATATTTGGCCCTTTAAAAAGTAAGTTGAAGTGAAGCAGTTAGGGTGAGTCTAATATGATCTGACTGTGGCCCTTATCAGAGAAGGCAATGGCACCCCACTCCAATACTCTTGCCTGGAAAATCCGATGGATGGAGGAGCCTGGTAGGCTGCAGTCCATGGGGTCGTGAAGAGTCGGACATGACTGAGCACGACTTCACTTTCACTTTTCACTTTCATGCATTGGAGAAAGAAATTTCAACCCACTCCAATGTTCTTGCCTGGAGAATCCCAGGGACGGTGGAGCCTGGTGGGCTGCCAGCTATGGGGTCGCACAGAGTCGGACACTGAAGTGACTTAGCAATAGCAGTGGTCCTTATAAGAAGAAATGTGAACACGTACAGAGACACCAAGGACTTATTGGCGCAGTGAGAAGGCAGTCACCTGCAAGCTGAGGAGAGGAGTCTTAGAGAAAAACCAAACCTCAGAAAAAAACAAACCACAGCTTGGTCTTGGACTTCCAGCCTCCAGAACTAAGAAAAAACTAATTTCTGTTGCTTAAGTCACCCACTCAGTGGTACTTTGTTAAAACAGCCCTAGCAAACTCATACAGCAACCAATTCAAAGAAACCAACAAAGCCATTAGTAGAGAAAAAAAGAGTGCATTTATTGATGTTTTAAATATTTTTCACATATCACAAGTGTATAAATTTTATAATTTTAGTAAGAAGGCATACTCAAAAAGCCCAATGGCAAATCAATTTTAAAATGTTTCTGCTACTTTGGGGTAGGCTGTAAGGATGATCTTTAAAGTCCCCCAAGTAACTTGATTAGAAGACCAGATGTTTGCTGGTTGTATTATTCTGAACTTAATTTATCTAAGTTGTTTTTCTTTCAGGAAAAGTTTTATTTGTTTAAGGGTGTCAGGCTTGACTTCCAAATTTAACTGGTCATTTACTGAACATATCCATTTAAGTGTCTTAAGTCAACAGCTCCCAAATATGACTCTAAGAGACCACCATTCAGGAGATTTATGAATGAAGTAATCCCAAGGGAAAATTTATGAGAAAGTGATGAAAGCAGGAAAAAGAAGGGAAGGAAGTCAAATAAAGGCATGGCTTCAAGCAAAGTTTTACAGAAATTTAGTTCAGTTTATTCAAGGAAGATCTCTAGGGTACAATTTGCACCTCAGCCCTGGTTTGACCCCAGGCAAAGGGCATAGAGCTTTCCACCTCCCAAATTCATCAGTCATTGGCTTAGAGGCAAGGAAATTCCCAGACCCTGCAAAAGACAGTCTATTTTAAAAAAAAAGAAGCTACAGGTGCTGGTTATTGAGAGCAAATGCTCACTAAAGACTTGGGTCCAAGCAATAGAATGAAAGGAACCAGGGAGATCTGGTGGGAACACCAACATCGTCTTGTTCTTGTTGCTGTTCAGTCACTAAGTTGTGTCCAACTCTTTGCATCTGTAGCACAATTCAAATCATATACATATATCAATATCATAAACAATGGTGGTAATTATTGGGTTATTCCATTCTTTCAACTTCTTTGGAAGGTTTTAGGCCATCCTGGAAGAGCTTCATAACTCTGGAGCTGGCATAGCTCTAAGAACTTCAGCATTACTAAGGTTTTTATTATGCCTAGATACTCCTATCATTTTTACTATGCCTTCTTCTACTCCCAAAATTCCTTCAGAAAAATTACCAAGCATTCCACCAAGAAAGCCACCTGGAATGAGTTAACTGAGCTGCAAATATAAATGAGGTCGTTTTCTTAATTTGTCTTTCTGATAGTTTGTTGTTGCTGCTAAGTCGCTTCAGTCGTGTCCGACTCTGTGAGACCCCATGGACGGCAGCCCCCCAGGCTCCCCTGTGCCTGGGATTCTCCAGGCAAGAACACTGGAGTGGGTTGCCATTTCCTTCTCCAGTGCAGGAAAGTGAAAAGTGAAAGTGAAGTCGCTTAGTCGTGTCCAACTAGTAGCGACCCCGTGGACTGCAGCCTACCAGGCTCCTCTGTCCATGGGATTTTCCAGGCAAGAGTACTGGAGTGGGGTGCCATTGCTTTCTCCGAGTTTGTTGTTAGTATACAGAGCTGCAACAGACTTTTGTATATTGACTTTGTATCCTCCACCTTTATTGAATTTACTTGTTAGTTCTAATAGTATTTTGGTAGAGCCTCCAGGGTTTTCTATCTATGATATCAAGTCATCTGCAAATACTTACAATTTTACTTCTTCCTTTCTGATTTGAATGCCTTTTATTTCTTTTTCTTGCCTCATTGCTCTGGCTAGGACTTCCAATCCTGTGTCCATTATTATGGCAAATAAACGTGGTGAAAGGGGGCGTCCTCATTATGTTCCTGAGCTTAGAGGAAACGCTTTCAGTTTGGCATCACAGAGTGTGATGTTAGCTGTGGGCTTCTCATATATGGCCTTTGCTATATTGAGGTGCATGGAATATCGTTTTATTTTTCCTTCCATGGGGCCCTCCACACACTTCTCAGTCTTCTTTACCTTTTCCTTCCACCCTTTGGTCTCTTTCTCTCACGACACTCTTCATTCATACCCCCTGATGTTCTATATTTTTCTGCGCTGTTGGCTTTGAATTTTTTCCCAGCATTGTGCTGGTCTCATTACTAAGATCCAGTTTACAAGCAAGAACAAAATCATAGGCTGCTTTTTCTGTGTCTCAGGAGAATGTGTGCTTTCTTCTGTCACTTAAGGCTGGTCTGAATCAGGATTTGTTTTCATCTCTAGGACACAGATTAGGATGGGAGTATTAATATTGAGCCTCTGCGTGTTGGGGAATTTGGCTTAATATGGTATGGCAGAAGTAGGTATGAGATGTGAGTCATATCCTGATACAATTTATCGGTGCTTTCGGAGCCTGCTGGGACCTAACCTTTATGTAATTCCACATGATGATGCTTGCTAAGTAGAACAGATACGCAGATCATAATAAGTGACTCTGGGCCTATGGTCACCTGGTTTTGCACAACCAGGAAATTAACTTTTATCCAGGCTTAATAGCAAAACAAAAGCTCTTTCTATAAAGGAGAATAACTTCCTGTTGAAGAATAACTTTGCTAAAACCCCAGTGGTCTGAGATTCTCCTATTGGAGGTTGTCATAATCTCATACAACACCGTGATCTACTTCTAAAATTTTAAGTACCATCCACTATGTGCGTCTGCTCATGTACGCTGTGTGCTAAGTTGCTTCAGTCATGTCCGACTCTGTGCAACCCTATGGACTGCAGCCTGGCAGGCTCGTCTGTCCATGGGATTCTTCAGGCAAGAATACTCGTGTGGGTTGCCATGCACCCATTCACTAGATCTACTTAAACTGCAATCTGGACTGTCTAGGGGAACTTCTTTTGTGCTGGGCCCCATTTAGATTGGGAAGTTGTATCAGGTTCCTACAGCTGTTGTAACCAGTTGCCACAGACTTGCTGCCTTGACAGCAGGGATTTATTCTCTCCCAGGCCTGGAGGCAAGAGGCAAAATCTAAGAGCTGGCAGAGTTGGTTCCTCCTGGAGGCGTTGAGGGAGAGTCTGTTCCATGCTTCTGCCTAGCTTCTGATGGTCACAGAAATCCTGTCACTCCTTGGTCTGCAGATGTAACATTCTAATATCTGCCTCTGTGTTCCAGCTGCTTCTCCCTGTGTCTGCTTATATCTTCCCCTTTCTCGTAAGGACACTGTCCTCGATTCAGGGCATGCCCTAAATCCAGGATGATCTCATCTCAAGATCCTTGACTTAATTACATCTGCAAAGACCCTTTTCCCAGCTAAGCTCACATTCACAGGTCCTTAGGACACAGGTGCATATTTCAGACAACTACAGAAATCTTTCTGATTAGTCAATGATTAGTTTTAAGTATTCATCCAAATAAAGTATGTGTTCTTAATAATACACAGTTCAAGGTGAAATAACGTGTCCTTTACTTTGGAAAAAAATATCCCAACCTATCTCTGACTATGAAGTAGAAGTTATATTTTCACAGACTTGATCTCTCACACCATGACATGCATGAGTTTTATTAAGACCAAAGAATTTGCTTTTCTTTGGAATCTAGGAGCCCAGGTCACCAACATATTTGACCTGTGTGATATCATATGAGTAGGTAAGACAGTCACATCTCTGCATATTAAGTTGTGGGAAGAGCCAAACAGTTGAAATCATTCCAAGATAAGAGGGAAATGGCACACTGGAGGGTATCTAGCTAATTAAGTTAAAATATTCCAGTGGATCAATAGGAGGACTTTTTATTGATTTGCTCCTTGAATAAGATTACATCCAAGTAGAAGATGCAACTGAAATCGCTACATGCTAAGCTTGCTGCTGCTGCTGCTAAGTCGCTTCAGTCATGTCTGACTCTGTGCGACCCCATAGACAGCAGCCCACCAGGCTCCCCCGTCCCTGGGATTCTCCAGGCAAGAACACTGGAGTGGGTTGCCATTTCCTTCTCCAATGCATGAAAGTGAAAAGTGAAAGTGAAGTCACTCAGCTGTGTCCGACTCTTCGCGACCCCATGGACTGCAGCCCACCAGGCTCTTCATCCATGGGATTTTCCAGGCAAGAGTACTGGAGTGGGGTGCTATTGCCTTCTCCGAAGCTAAGCTTAGGATAATTCATTCTTATCTCTAAGACCAGCCTAAGACCAACTGACTCTGGACAAATTTGAGAGTTAAGTAAAAATAAAATAGAAATCACGATCCCTGTACCTTTCGAGAATTTTTGTGATAGCATTAATTTCAGGAACTTCTCCATGGAAATTTTAACACTATTGCATTATTATTTGGTAGTTAGAGGGAGCTTCAGGGACTTCAACTTGGCTCTTCCTAATAGCCCTTATATTAAATATAATACTTATATTATATTACATAAGCAAGGAATTCCCTGGTGGGCCAGTGGCTAAGACCTCTTGGTCCCAATGCAGGTAGCTCAGGTTCAGTCCCTGGTCAGGAAGTTAGATCCCACCTGATGCAACTAAAGATCCTGCAGGCCACAACTCGAAAATCGTAAATACTGTAAATAAGACCCAGCATAGCCAAATGCAAATGAGTAAATATTCTTTTAAAAGAGAGAACGCATTTGTCCATGATAGAGGACATATGTAGCAACCGTATACTCATGAACCAGATAACTGTTGACAAAAACAGTTTGTGACCTACTAGAGGAGGGCATGGCAACCCACTCCAGTATTCTTGCCTGGAGAATCCCATGGACAGAGGAGCCTGGTGGGCTAGAGTCCATAGGGTCATAAAGAGTTGGATACGACTGAAGTGGCTTAGTATGCAGAATTAGGAGAGGCATTTGTGGATGAAACCTCCGTTGACCCTTGTAGGATATTATTCTGACCAATGGAAAACAGTGGTCTTCTGAGTTCCTAAGAACTGGTGTAACATATAGCTAGAGCTGACTCATTGGAAAACACCCTGATGCTGGGAAAGATTGAGGGCAGGAGGAGTAGGGGATGACAGCGGATGAGATGGTTGGATGGCATCATTGAGTCAATAGAGGTGAGTCTAAGCAAACTCTGAGAGACAATGGAGGACAGAGGAGCCTGGTGTGCTGCAGTTCGTGGGCTTGCAAAGAGCTGGACATGACTTAGTGACTGGACAACAACAACAAAGAGCTAGTGTCCAGCGATCCTCAAAAGATCATCTCACTTTCCTAAGGTGAAAATGGCCCTGATGAATAGCTTCCGGAATGTTGGATAAAAGTTTCAAGGTGTGTACTTCTGACTCTTCTTTTTTCTTCAAAACCTGTCCTCAAGGGAAACCCATCTGGGAATTAAGCAAATTTTGATTCAAATTAGACCTCTATTCTCTAGACCATGAGTTATTTTTCTATTATAAACACCATGGAAAGGAGTATTTCCACTTTGGGGAAGATAAACTAGATGTTTTCTTCCCTGTTGCTCTCACTAAAGACAACTAAAATCTCCACTAGAGAAGAAACAGACACATTCGAAAGTACAGTTGGGGACAGTCCATCCATGCTCTGCACGGGGTTGCTTTTCCTCTGTATGACCTCTCGCTTATCCACTGAAATTCAGCAGACTCTCTGGGGCTTGCACTAACATGGAACAAGAGTAATTAATTCAAGAATGACAGTTCTATTGTAACTTGACTTTTATATCCTGAGAAGTCCAGACACTTCGCAACACTCAGATTGGAGCTTTGTTTGAAGGTGGCACCAACGATGAGAAAAGTGGGAAAACCTGTGCCGAAGCAGATGTAGAAAAGGAAAATTTGATCTGGTTCTTGCCCTTGTATATACATAATTGACGGCATTATGTCCATAAATGTGGGCGTTTACAGAATGCACTCATAATTTATAACTTCACGCTGACAGGTATAAGCTTAGCCAAAGCATTTTTAAAGGAAAAGGAGTGATTCTTATCATCTTTGGTGTATTCTAGGTCTCAGAACTTGATTATAAACTATAAATAGAATCCATTTAACAGTCCATGCTAACCAACCTTCCTGCTTTGTCTCAGAATGAGGGGTTTCATGGAACATAGGAATTTCAGTGCTAAACCTGAAACAGTCCTGAGCAAAATGGGATGAATTGGTCACCTTACCTAACACAAATAGCTACCATATACCAAGGGCTGGCAAATGACATGCTGCGTATTCCTTGTAAATAAAGCTTTTTTGGAACATAGTTACAGCCGTTCACTTCTGTATGGTCTGTGGTTGATTTCAATTGCACCGGAAGAGCTGAATCACTGTGAGCCTGTGTGGCCTGCAAAGGTGAACGTATTTAGTGTTTGATTCTTTACAGAAAAAGGTATGTCAACCCTGATCACAGCACCTGGAGGAGATCTTGAAGAGGAGCTCTGAGCAAAGATCGCTAAAGGATTCGTTGGGGATGACCAAACCCACATCTGAACTAAGTGCTATACATACATCACTATATGACTGAGCGGGGTAAAATGGCTTTACACGTGCATCTCAGAGATACTGTGCGTCGCGCTCCAGACCATTGCAATAACGTGAATATTGCAGCAGAATGAGAGTCACACACTCTTTTGTTTCCCAGTGCGTACAGAGTTGTGTTTTCATTGTAGTCTATTAGATGTGCAACCGCATTATGTCCCAAAAGGTTATATATCTTGAATAAAAATATTTTATTGATAAAAAATGCTAATTATTATCTGATCCTTCAGCAAGTTGTAACCTTTTTGCAATAGTAACATCAAAGACCACTGATCACAGATCATCGTAACCAACATAAAAATACGGAAAAAGTTGGAATTATTGCAAGAATAATCAGAATGTGACACAGGGACCGGAAGCGAGGAAGATCTATTTGAAAGATGGCACCAGTAGACTTGCTTGGCCCAGGTGGCCACAAAACTTTAATCTGCAAATAATGCAGTGTCCACAAAGCACAATGAAGTAAAGCACAGTCAAACAAGGTGCGCCCACTCAAGGTGAAGTTCTGATACAGGTATTAGTTGACTCCTTAATAAGAAGGTAATACCTCTTAACCAGAAAGAACATGAGAAGAGCTGTTACTGGATTCTCTGTTCAATTCTCTTTTTTGTCTAAATTCTCTTTGTGCTGAGATTTAGATTCATTGCATTAGAATCGCTTGTAGGTCTGTAGACTCTCTCAGTTCTCAAAGTTTTAAAAATCAAGATTCTAGTCTTATTATCTCAGAGGATGACTGCTTCCCACGGCTGTTCTTGCCATGAGTCTGGCTGCTTGCTCTGTTTATCAAAACGGACCCTAAAATCAGACCTCAGTTGGAAATATAGTTCTACCGCGGACTTCATTAAAATAAAATCTTTGTAAAAACCATTTTAAAAAGCAGAATATATTCTGTTTCAGAAAATCAGGCCATGGAGAACAGACTGGCCGTTGCCGAGGGGGAGGGGAGAGGGAGAGGGTAGAGGGGGAAGTCTGGGATTAGCAGATGCAAACTGTTATGTATAGGATGGGTAAATAGCAAGCTTTAACTGCGTAGCGCAGGGAACCCTATTCAGCATCCTGTGATAAACCATAATGGAAAAGAACATGAAAAAGAATGTGCATGCAGGTATAACTGAGTCACCGTGCTGCACAGCAGTGTGCAAGACAACACTGTGATTCAACGTCAGTGAAAATAATACGGCAGTGAAAATAAATGAGAAAAAGATCCTCTTCTGTTAAATGCAGAATCTAGCAGAGGTAGTGACCTACTCCATGCATCATTATAAGGTAAAGGATTAAGCTTTGGGAAGCATGTATTAAATATTCGTTTAACTTGCTACTGCTGTTATTAGCATCAGCATTATTAATAATTCCTTCAACCATTAATTGCCCAATTATTCTGGACTTTCACTTCCTGCTTAATGTCTGTATTAGTCAGGTTCTCCAGAGAAAGAGAACCCATCAAGGAGATATATACATACACATATATAAGCTGCCAGGGAAGCCACTATCTAGACATAGATAGATAGATAGATAGATAGATAGATAGATAGATAGATATGGCAGTGGGCCGTGTGCAGAGAGGCTGTGGCTGGCACTGCAATCTGAAGCATGAGCAGTAAAGCCATGCTGGACCCTCTGCCCGCCCCACCCCCACCACTGCAGAGGAGATTCCCTACATATATATAGGGCTTTCCTTTTCCCTGACGGCCCAGTTGGTAAAGAACCTGCCAGGAGACCCGGTTTCAATCCCTGGGTTGGGAAGATCTCCTGGAGAAGGAAATGACAACCCACTCCAGTATTCTTGCCTGGAGAATCTCATGGACAGAGGAACCTGGCAGGCTACAGTCCATGGGGTTGTGAAGAGATGGACATGGACTGAGCAACTAACACACACACACACACACACACACATAATTCATGCTACATAGATATATGCAAGTTTTGTTGTTGTTTAGTCACTGAGTTGTATCCAACTCTTTTGGGACGCCATGTATCAATGATTTCTTATAAGGAATTGACTGATACGGTTATGGACGCTGAAATTGACATGCTGGAGACCCAGGAAAGCCAGTGGAGTAATTCAAAGGCCTGAGAGCTGATGGTGTAGATTGCAGTCTGGGTCTGAAGGCCAGAGAAGCAGGAGATCCAAGGACCAGAGAAGATCGATATCCCAGCTCAGCAGTCAGGCAATGAGGGAATTCAAACTTCTGTCTTTCTGTTCCATTCAGGATGTCACCAGATTGAGTGATGCTCTCTCATTGGGGAGGTGATCTGCCTTACTCAGCTCTCCAATTCAAATGCTAATCTCTCCTGGAAACACCCTCACAGGCACACCCAGAAACAGTGTGTAACCTGGGCATCTCCTGGCCAGTCTGCTGCTGCTGCTAATTTGCTTCAGTCGTATCCGACTCTGTGCGACCCCATAGACGGAAGCCCACCAGGCTCCTCTGTCCATGGGCTTTTCCAGGCAAGAGTACTGGAGTGGGGTGCCATTGCCTTCTCCGGCCTTCTCTGTCTAGTTGACCCATAAAATTAATCATCACGTGTCCAAACTGAAATAGGTACCATTCTAGGCAGAAAAATGAACACTTATAATTCCTGTCCTCAAGGTCTTTCCAAGTAGCACTTGCTCACAGACATTAGAATTGAACCTCATGGGACCCATTCTGTGAGCTGCACCCACACAGGCGTCCTGTGAAGGACCCCACTTTATCCATCTCAACAACTCAGCAAGACAGGCAGAGCTGGCCCCCTGACCATCTGAGCGGGGGTCAGTCACACAGGGTAGTGAGTCATCACCTCACGTCACATAGCTGGTAAGCCGAGTCGTGCGCAGCCAAACCCTGTCATTTTCTCCACATCTAGTGCTGCCTCAGCTGTAATTTATGGACTCTGGTGTCCTCAGTGATAATCCCCAGGACAGCTTTGAAACAAAAAGCCTTATGTGGTTTTAAATATTGAAATATTTCTCTAAATGTCCTTACTAACGACAAACTAATTTATTCCCCAAAGAAGACAAAATCAGATTTTTTTCCTATCTATCCTTTTTTAAGTGAGGCACTCAGGACCAACCTTGCTGCCTCCTAGGGCATTAGGACCGGCATTTTTCTGTCAGACCCTGCAAAACCGCGTGAAGATTAGAAGACATTTGACAGAAACACAAGCCTCAGAGCATGGGGATAGAGGCCTTAGGAACTCTGCCCCAGATACTGATCTAACTGACAAAATAGCCTTTCTTTCTTTCAGATTTCTCTCATGAAATCCATTTTGACCCAGAAAGTTTATTTTGGATGATCAGAGAGTTTTGGAGTTGGAGGACTTCAGAGGTAAGTCTGAAGAACTCTATTGTGTTGTCAGGGGGTAAAGCTACACGACACGCCCGGGTCACATTGTTAGGGGAAACACGCTGAAACCACCTGCCCTAGCCAGGCAAGGGAGTAGCTGCTTGCATGCCTTATCTTACAACAGAAAGTCCTGTTAGCAGATGAGGAGCTATCAATCTACCACAAACTAGAGTAATTCAGGAAGGGTCAAAAGGAGAGAGAGGAGACGCCAGCCCATATGTCCTACCAACCCCCCAGAATCCTCTTCGCTGGTATCCATCTGGGCTGAGGGGTGTGCACCCACTAGGAAGGATGCTGAGTCAGAATGCCGGGCTAGAGACAACCCAGAAACGAACTGTGTCACCATAAAACCCAAGCCCGCGAGCCAGGTGGCAGAGTGAACCTCCTGGGCTCCCTTAGCCTCCAGCTTCCTCCCCCAGACGCCCCTTGCCAATGAAGTCTTGTTTGCGGCACGCGTCTCCTCAGACGATGCATTTCCAAGTGTTAGAGGAGAGCCCACCCTCAGGCCCTGGAAGCGGACCCCCTTCTTGTGTGCACGAGTGTGTGCTCAGTCATGTCCGACTCTTTGAGACCCCCATGGGCTGTAGTCCGCCAGGCTTCTCCGGCCATGGGATTCTCCAGGCAAGAACACTGGAGTGGGTGGCTGTGCCTTCCTCCAGAGGATCTTCCCGACCCAGGGATCGAACCCACATCTCCTGCATCTTCTGCCCTGCAGGCGGATTCTTTATTGTTGAGCCACCCAGAACACCCACCCCCACCCCCACCCCCACTTCCTGCAACACCAAAAGGAAGTAGAATTTCACTGATGTGATTTAACCTCTTAAATCTTGCTTCTGTGCCCTCTCTTCTGTGAACCTTTCCCCATAAGTCCCTTATTATGCTTTTCATACCAGCACAAATGATCTTCCCAGAGAGCTATGAGCCGCCTGCATGCAGAAGCCAGTTCAACCTTAAACTTATCTCTCTGGCTGTCAAGGCTTACTCCCTTACTTTTCTCCTCTGCTCTGTGACTTGGTTCCTTTCCCTCCAAGTGGGCTTGATCAAGTTTGCTTTTGTGGGCACTCAGGAAATTATTTAATACGATGCGAGGTCAGTTGTGTGAAAGGGTACAGGACAGACAGCAGTGATCACCTGGTGAAGGAGCAAAGCCTAGCGAGGGAACATGAAAGCACATCTTCTGCTGCCGACAAGCAGCACCGAGGGAAGCAAGTGGTCGGTGTGTGCAGCTGTCAATAAACTCAAGGCACAGGCTAGTGGAAATCCCAGAAGGCAGTCTGTGAAACAAAGAAATGAGGTTTGTAGAGAGCATAGTCTCTTCCTGTGGTATTGTGATTAGGTCTCAGACACCCAGCCATGTGAAACTGGGTTGACATCCCGTCCGCAAACCATGTGAATTTTTGATGTTGGTCACACTGCATACCCTCTTTGAGCCTTAGTTTATTATCAACAGAAAAAAAAAGGAGTTAAAACATACACTATAAAATAATATCATGCTTTTTTTAATAGTACTTTGCTGAGTTATTATGGAGGCTGGAAACAGTGTATGACTTTGAGCACGAAAATTTAAGAAATATTGCTGCTATTGTTATTACTATTGCCACATCACTAGCTCTTTTATCATCATCATCTGGGCTTAAGTTATCATGGTTTATCCTCCCTGGAAAGGATGAGTATATCATCTCAGCTATGTGATGGTTTAGTTGCTCAGTTGTGTCCGACTCTGTGTGACCCCATGGACTGCAGCCTGCCAGACTCCTCTGTCTGTGGGATTTCCCAGGCAAGAGTACTGTAGTGGGTTGCTATTCCCTTCCCCAAGGGATCTTTCTGACCTAGGGATTAAACCCATGCTTCTTGCATTGCAGGCAATTGCCACCAGGGAAGCCCCCATCTCAAATACATATGTAAACTATTTATTTTTTATTTCATTGTATGTGCATTTGTGGACATTGTTATACAACCTTTGTATCCAAAATCACAGTTCACATGCACTGGAATTCAGAGTTTGGAATTTGGGGATTTTACGTAAGTGATACAGCACTTCCAGCATATGCTACATGACAATCCCAGCAAGTTCTAGAGAAGCACCCCACAGTCAGTCACATCCATTTTCATGTCAGGCGTTCCCAGGACCACCCCCCGGACTGGTGATTTGCTAGTAAGACTCACAGGACTCAGCATATAGTCATGCCCATGGCTACGATTCATTAAGACAAAAGGGCACAAAGCACAATCAGCAATGAGAACGGGCTCAAGAGGCAGAGTCTAGAGGAAACCAGGCATCAGCTTCCGGTGGAGTCACACAGGACATGCTCTCAATTTCTCCAGCTATGGATAACGACAGCACATGTGAAATGTTGTCTCTCGCAATCATTAGAGACTCAGTGCCTAGGGTTTTTATTGGGGACTCAACACATAAACACCTTCTGCCCAGCACATACCATAGTTCCACTCCCAGGAGGGAAAAAAAACAGATTTTCAGCACACACCACATGGTTTCCATGAACAGTTCAGCACAGTAAGTCACTCACCTGCGGTGGAATAGAAACACCCTCCCGAGTCCCAGTTCCCAGGTGATAGTCAAGGCACCACCTCGCTAGCAGGCTTTCTAAGGAGTGCGGTTCAGGCCTGACTCTGAACTCTTTGCACACAACTTTCTGTGGCAAAATATATGAATAATTACACTAACAGTGAGAGAGGCCAAAACTAGCTTCACGTCACTTCACATCAGGCTTTGCCACTAGATCAACTCAGATAAGTCCAGATATTGCTGTAAAGTGCATTACAAATATCTTCTGGTTTCCAAAGCTGCTTGTGTTTTGTAATCGCAGATAAGTGATTACAGTTTTTTTTCCTCTCTCCCTGCCCGCTCTCCCTTCCTTCCTTCATTCTTTCCTTCCCTGCCTCCCTCCTTCCTTCTTATGTTTACTTTTGTTCAGTTTATTAAATGAAAAGCATAACAATAACACAAAAGGCAGGAGGCTAGAAGTGGAAGGTTTTATACCACATATACTATGGTGGGACATCACCCGGAGGTATACTGTATAAGTTCAAGAGAAACCTTAAAGCAATGACTGAAGTAACAAAACAAATAGTACAGCTAAATGACCCCAAAGGAATTACAACAATATATTCAATTAATTCCAAAGAAGGTAGAAAAAGAGAGAAAGGGAACAATGAACAGATGAGACAAATAGAAAACAAATAGTCAGATAACAGATTTAACTCTAATTATACCTATAATCACAGTGAATATAAATAGTCCAAACATTCCAACTAAAAAGCAAAATGTTAGTTTCGATAAAACAGCAAGATCCACCTTTGTGCTGCCTAAGAGAAATGAACTTTGTAAGAATATGTGTACACAAGCTATCTATAGTAGACAGAATTTCAAGGTGGCCCTAAAGATTCCCAGCCCCTAGTATACACACAGCTTCTCCCAGTTATTCAATCAAACAATAATCTAGGTGTTACTGTGACAGAATGCAATCAAGGTCTTGAACTAGTTGACTTTAAGGTGGGAGATTATCTGGGCAGGCCTTTAGAGCTAGAGAGTTTCCTCAGGCAAGTCACAGAGGACGGAATCAGAGGGACTTGGAACATAAATAGGACCTGATGCGCTGTTGCTGGCTTGAAGATAGAGGAGGGCGTGTGGCAAGGAATATGGTGAGCGTCTAGGAAATGAGAGCAGCCTGTCTAACATCTCACAAGGAAACGGAGACATCAGTCCTACAGCTGCAGGAACTGAATCTTAACAGAAAGAATGAACCTGGAAGTTGAGGTTTCCCCGAGTTTCTGGATAAGATCCCAGTCCAGGCAATATCTTGCTTCCCGTCTCTTGACACGCTGAGCACAGTATGCAGCCAGCCCATGATGAAATGGTGAGCTAATAAATTAGATCATTTTAACCATGAAGCATGCTCTTATTTTTTACGCAGCAATGGAAAACTAATACTTCCTGAATGATTCTATGAGGTCACCCTTACCCTGGCAGTGAAACCAGACAAAGGCATTATAAGAAAAGATAAGAAGGTAATTGATTAATATCCTTCATGCTCAGTGATGCAAAAGTTTTTAAACAAAGTTTAACAAACTGAATCTAACAATATATAAAAAGAATAATCTTCCATGACCAGGAGGGTTTATCCAGATATGCATGGTTGGTCTAACACATGAAAACCAGTGAATATAGACAGCCATGTTGATCAATTTAAAAAGAGAAAAAGAACAATCTCAATAAATGCAGAAAAAGCATCTGACAAAATTCAAAATTCATTCTTGGCTTAAGGAACCTTCAGCAAATTAGGAATAGAAGGGAACTTCTTCAACCTGATATTCTATAGCTAACATCACACTTAATGGTTAAACACTGAATGTTGCTCCTCTAAGTCTGGAAAAGGCAAAGAAAGATGTCTGCTCTTATCATTTATATTTATATTCAACAGGAAACAGGGGACTCTTTCCAATGTAATAAAACGAGAAGAGAAATAAAATCTACGCAATTTGAACAAAAAGGAAAAACAGTTTTAATTCCTGGATGATCCTACCTATGTGGAAAACTTAATTGACTCCGCATATGTATTTACACATGTCTATGTGAAAAATCTAATTGACTCTGGATATGTGTTTACATATGTATATTAATATGTGTATATATGGGCTTCCCAGGTGGTGCTAGTGGTAAAGAATCTGCTTTTCAATGCAGGAGATGCAATAGATTGTTTCAATCCCTGGGTAAGGAAGATCCCCTGGAGGAGGAAATGGCACCCCACTACAGTATTCTTGCCTGGATAATTCCATGGGCCGAGGAGCTTGGTGGGCAGTCCATGGAGCTGCAAAGAGTTGAACACAACTGAGTGACTGAGCGTTCATAGTATGAACTAGACGTGCAGACGGGGAGGACCTTGTCTGTTAAATTCCTCTCTGTCCCGTGGCCTTTGCAGGCCCAGCAAACATTTTTGGGGAGTGAGAGCTTCCCTGGTGGTTCAGATGTTAAAGAGTCCACCTGCAATGCAGGAGACCCAGGTTTAATCCCTGAGTCAAGAAAATCCCCTTGAGAAAGGAATGGCTACCACACCAGTATAACTGCCTCAAGCATCCCATGGATAAAGGAGCCTGGTGGACTACAGCCCATGAGATGGCAGAGAGTCGGACACGACTGAACAACAAAGCACAGCACACACACACGTGAGCGTGTGTATATATATATGTATACTAACAACAAACAATCAAAAATTGAAAAAATAATAACATCTACAGTGTTTTTAAACCGTAAACATTTAGGGATAAATCTAACCAAAGATGTGTAGGATTTGTATCATGAAAACCACAAAACCTTACTAAGAGAAATGAAAGGAGATCTAAAAAATAGAGACATATTTTCTTATTCATGTGTTGGAAGGTTCAATTATTTTAAACTGTTGCTCTCTCCAAATTGACCTATAGATTTAGAACAATGCCAATCAAAATTTCAGCAGACTTCTTTGTAAAAAGGACAAGTCGATTCTTAAACTCATATGCAAATACAAAGAACCTAGACATCTAAAACAGCTTTGGAAAAGAAAAATAAATTTGGAGCACTAACACCTCATAATTTTAGGGCTCATCGTAAGCTCCAGAAATCCACATTTTGGTATTAGTATCAAGATAAACAAATGGATCAATGAAACACAATAGAATCCAGAGAGATACATGGACACATATAGGTACCACTGGTTTTTGACAAAGCTGTAAAATCAATTCAGTAGAGAAAGAAAAACCTGAAAAACAGTGGATATACCTATGCAAAATAAAGACCGAAAGAACATTGATCCTTAACACACAGTAAAAAATTAAGACAAAACGGATTATGTATCTAAATGTAAAACCTAAGACTACGAAATTTTGAGAAGAAAACATAGGAGAAAGGCTTTGTGACCTAGGATTAGGCAAGTTTTTTAGATACAACATCAAAGCATAATTATAAGTAAATTATTTTTTTAAACTGACCTCATTAAAATTTTAAATATCTGCTCTTCAATGAACACTATTGGGTGAATAAACATACAATTGTAAAACCTAGATTTGATAAAGCACTAGAATCCAGAATACATGAAGAACTCTCAAAACTCAACAATAACAAATAACACAGTTGTGTAAGTGGGCAAAACCTTGCTCAAACACTTTACATACTTGCTATGTAAATGGCCACTTAGCACATGTGAACATGCTAAACATCGCAAGCCATTAAGACTATGTACAGTAAAGCCATTGCATACCTATTAGGATGGCTAAATTCTAAAACGATATCAAGTGCTGGAAAGTAGGTAGAGAACACTGGAGCGTTCATACACTGCCATCGGAAATGTATTCAGGGCTCAGTAGTAAAGCATAGGCCTGCTAATGCAGGAGGCGCAGGTTCGATCCCTGATCCAGGAAGATCTCACATGCTGGGCACAAATACTGAGCTTGTGCTCTAGAGCCTGGGGGCCACAGCTACCGGCGCCAACATGCCAACAAAGAGGCCCGGACTCCCTAGAGCCTGAGCTCCATGACAATGAGAAGCCTGCACACCGCAGCTGCAGTAGCCCGCACTCTCCAGCAACCAGCTAGAGCAAGCCCGCACGGCAACGAAGACCAAGCACAGCACCCCCAAAACAGCACCTTCACTTTGGAAAACAGCTGGAGATTACTTTAAAAATTAAACACACATGTGCTATAAGATCAATTCCGTCTACTCCCACCTGTTTGGTCAAGAAAATAGAAAGCCCACGTTCTGTCAAACATTTGCACACAGTGTCCATAGCAGCTTTATTTGTCATCGCTGTAAATTGGAAAGAACGCTGTAAATGTCCATCATCAGTAACTGGATAAACGGACTGGAGTACATCCACACCATGGAAATAGCCCACCAGTAATAGATTAGCCATTGGTAGATGCTTCAGCATGGATGAGTCTTGAAGAATAATCTTGAGCGAAAGAAACCAGACAAAATATACGTGTGATTCCATTTCATAATCTCTAGGAAATGCAAATTAATCTACAGCTATAGAAAGCAAGGAAAGAATTGCCAAGGAGCACAGGGAAATTTGGGGGATGATGCTATGTTCAAGCTTTGATTGCAGTGATATATAAATAAATCAAAACTTACTGAATTGTACACCTTAATAGGTATGCCTGCGTGCATGCTCAGACGCTTCAGTCATGTCTGACTCTTTGTGACCCAGTGGACTGTAGCTCACCATGCTCCCCAGTCCATAGGATTCTCCAGGCAAGAATACTGGGGTGGGTTGCCATGCCCTCCTCCAGGGGATCTTCCCAACCCAAGGATGGAACCCACGTCTCCTGCATCTCCTGCATCGCAGGCAAATTCTTAACTGCTGAGCCATCAGGGAAGCCACTTAACAGGTATGCTTAAGAAGCATGTATTATGCATCAACCACATCTCAATTTTTTAATTGTAGGACTTACAGCAAATACCACTGTAGGATCCACTTCTAACAGTGACATATTTAATACACTCAAACCCTGTGAAATTGATTTTCAAGTTTACTGTGAAAGAATGCTTTGACAATTTCTTCTAAATTAGTCTCTGTAACTGAAACAGAATTCGACCAGTTAGGGGACTCACTAAACACTTTAAAATTTTTTTTAAGATATAGTTTAATGGTTCTGTATAAGTCTTCTACTGTTCAATGAAAACAGCAAACACAACAAAAGCCCATCTGTAGATACCACTGGGATTTGTGTCCCTTAGTGAAGCTATCTATAATCCTTGGCAACAAATCCTTGTCATTTGCAAATCCTTGGCCCCTCCCTCCTCTGAGCTTCGGCCTGTGAGGAGCTGGAATAGGAGACAGCAGCCTAATGCCAAGCTTTAATTATCCAAGTATATTCCTTTAATATGGGGCATTCAGCCTCCTTTGGTATTTCTCCTAAGAGGAAGTTGGCAGAGCCTATTTTAAACCACCTATAAAATAAGCAAATAAAAATATATGTTTACTTCCCTCTCTTCCTTATGCTCTCTTAAACTTACCTAGAAGTGAAAGAGCTGTTTTATATGAAAAGATTCATGCATACAGAGATTTATTTCCTTAAAATCTGGCATCTCTATAAAGAAAAACTGCTTATGTATAGCCATATAAGAAAACAAGATGAGCCTTAAAAAGAGATGATTTTTAGACCATTATACATGTATTTTTAGAAATACCTTTGCCATATGAATTCATGAAGGGGAGTCTGTGTGAGATGTAATCCTTTCATTCTTGAAAAGAGAGCAACAGAGCACGTTACCTATCAGCAACATACTGCATTCTTGCTAAGCTGCTTCAGTCATGTCCAACTCTTTGCAACCCTATGGACAGAAGTCCACCAGGCTCCTCTGTCCATGGGATTCTCCAGGCAAGAATACTGGAGTGGGTTGCCATTCCCTTCTCCAGGGGATCTTCCTGACCCAGGGATCAAACCGGTGTCTCTTATGCCTCCTGCATTGGCAGGCGTGTTCTTTACCACTAGTGCCTCCTGGGAAGCCCCAAGAACCACGAGATGAGTCCAGAACGACTGGGACGGGCTGAGTGCTTGAGACACAGCTGGGTCTCTTTAATTTTGAAACTTACCTAGCCTTTTATGTCATTGTAATGGGGTTGTGCCTTTGCCCCACTCACTCTCACACTTTATAGGTCTTGCTGGAGGAGGGGTGAGGCATGACTTAGCAGAGCTTCCTTGCAGATTACTGGTTACTGGAAGCCTGAGTGTTCCTCCTGCTCTGGCTTGTGCAAGAATACATCCAGCACCATCTAATAGGGCCATGACTTTTTTTGTCCTTTCCTGTTTGGAGATGGATATTGACAGTGTAGCATGCCAGGTCACTGACTCATATACAGCGCAAACCGCCAGAGTGCAGAGCAGAGAAGGATACCCAGCTCCCAAACGTCATGCTCTTCATAGCAGTGATAAAGTACTCACACAAGACCCATGATTATTCTTAAAAGTTCTGAGAAACTACAGCATAATAAAGGTTAACAACTCCAGTGACATCATGTGAATATCACTCCCGCTATCCTGTACACCTGCCAATAGTTGTGACCAAAAAAGGGACTTCACTTGTGTCACACACACACATACCCCCAAAACTAAAATCTAGATCCCAGCCTAATCAAAAGTCTTCCCAGGTGGCTCAGTGATGAAGAACTCACCCACCAAGCAGGAGATGCCGTTCAATCTCTTGGCCTGGGGATCCCCTGGCAAACTGCCCCAGTATTTTTACCTGGAAAATGCCACTGAGAGAGTTAATTCTTAGGTAGGTTGATAAGGAGTCCAGGGCCCTTGAGAAGAAGAATGTGGTCCAGGGCTCTTGAGAAGAAGAAAGTGGTCCAGGGCTCTCAAGAAGGAGAAAAGGACAATCGTCTTTCTCTACATTGTTTTGTCTTAGTCACATAAGACATTTTTTAAAAAACTGAGTTGTTATGACAACAGTCTTTAAGACTAACTTTTTTTTAAGCCCACAGCTGAGAAACCTATATTCAGATCAGGAAGCAACAGTTAGAACTGGACATGGAACAACAGACTGGCTCCAAATAGGAAAAGGAGTACGTCAAGGCTGTATATTGTCACCCTGCTTATTTAACTTCTATGCGGAGTACATCATGAGAAACGCTGGGCTGGAAGAAACACAAGCTGGAATCAAGATTGCTGGGAGAAATATCAATAACCTCAGATATGCAGATGACACCACCCTTATGGCAGAAAGTGAAGAGGAAGTAAAAAGCCTCTTGATGAAAGTGAAAGAGAAGAGTGAAAAAGTTGGCTTAAAGCTCAACATTCAGAAAACAAAGATCATGGCATCTGGTCCCATCACTTCATGGGAAATAGATGGGCAAACAGTGGAAACAGTGTCAGACTTTATTTTTGAGGGCTCCAAAATCACAGCAGATGGTGATTGCAGCCGTGAAATTAAAAGACGCTTACTCCTTGGAAGAAAAGTTATGACCAACCTAGATAGCATATTGAAAAGCATAGACATTACTTTGCCAACTAAGGTCCGTCTAGTCAAGGCTATGGTTTTTCCAGTAGTCATGTATGGATGCGAGAGTTGGACTATGAAGAAAGCTGAGCACTGAAGAATTGATGCTTTTGAACTGTGGTGTTGGAGAAGACTCTTGAGGGTCCCTTGGACTGCAAGGAGATCCAACCAGTCCATTCTGAAGGAGATCAGCCCTGGGATTTCTTTGGAGGGAATGATGCTGAAGCTGAAACTCCAGTACTTTGGCCATCTCATGTGAAGAGTTGACTTATTGGAAAAGGCTCTGATGCTGGGAGGGATTGGGGGCAGGAGGAGAAGGGGATGACAGAGGATGAGATGGCTGGATGGCATCACTGACTCGATGGACATGAGTTTGAGTGAACTCCAGGAGATGGTGATGGACAGGGAGGCCTGGTGTGCTGCAATTCATGGGGTCGCAAAGAGTCGGACACGACTGAGCGACTGAACTGAACTGAATGGTTCAAGGATATGTTTTTCCTTAAGCTCTGCACTAATGATTATATAACAACAATGTATCTTGCTTGAGGACATGTTTCTCCTTCTTAACAAGAAACTTCTGACTAATCTTGTTATCCTAAGACTTATGCTGTGGGAGTAGGTCTGGTAAAAGTATATCAGGCCTTGATGAGACTAGCAAATGGGACACTCTCCGTCCTCCTTCTGATGTCTGAGTCAGAAGCTTTCTCTGTCCTTTTTATACTTTAATAAAACACTGCTACACAAAATCTCTTGAGCAATCAAGCCTGGTTCCTCGTCCCAAAGCTAAATCTTCTTCAAGATCACAAATCTGACATCGTTCACCGTAAGCCATCACTGACAGGCCATGGGGTCCCAAAAGAGTCAGACACAACTTAGTGACTAAACAACAACAAATCAAAAGAAAAAAAAAAAAAAAGAAACAGACCAACCCAGCCTGAAGGATGTTCTAAGCACACCTGGTCAGTACTCCTCAAGACTGTCAAGGTCAAAACCAGGAAACTGTCACAGACCAGAGATGGGGAAATTGTGACAGCTAATGAGGGAATCAGGATGGAAGGTGTTCAGGAACTCTGTACTACCTTTGCAACTGTTCTGTGAAAGTTACCCTAAACAGAAATCTATTATAAAAGCTCAAAAATAATTCTGAGAAAGGATGTTCGTACCTTGTTGAAATAAGTGTCTAAAAAGAAAATATTTAGAGCTGACAAGGATGATGGGTAACTAAATAAAGCTGGTAAAGTTATCTAAGCAGATGACATTCTTAAATCTTTGCCTTTTCTGCTGTAAATGTCATTGTTGGCTTCCAAAAGAAAAGCTGGAGAGTCAGGTGAAACTAACAAGCCATTTGAATTTAAAAAAGAAAGTCTTTAGAAAAATGTAAGCCTCCACCAAGTCTATGTGACACGAGGAGCTACACAAGGGAAAACGTAACAATGGATTTTTTTCGGTGCCCTTACACCCACATGCAAACATATATCCAATGGAACACATAGCATACAGTTAATGTTTACACAACTGCTCTGTCCATTACACCTTGATTTCCTCGTAAGGCAGTATTCCGTAGGTTGAAAAGTAGTCTTTAGAATCATTGGTGTCTGTGTTAGTCACTCAGTCACGTCCAGCTCTTTGAGACCCATAGACTGTAGCCAGACAGGCTCCTCTGTCCATGGGATTCTCTAGGCAAGAACACTGGAGTGGGTTGTCATTCCCTTCTCCAGGGGATCTCCCTGACTCAGGGATTAAATCTGGGTCTCCTGCATTGCAGCCAGATTCTTTACTGTCTGAGCCACCAGGGAAGCCATTTTGCATCATTCGATATAACATAAATAAATCCCAACTTTTCCAACTTCCTAGTAGGGACTTTAAACATTTATCTAAATTGTGCTTTAATCAAATTAGGTTCTACTAGCTAATCTTCCAATGTGCCTAGGTGTATTTCACAGGTACTCAATGAATGTCACAAGATGGTGATATTTTTCATTAGGGTGAAAAAAAAACGTGTTTCAGTGGAAAACTCTGCACTTCCTATAGCAAATCCTTCCACGTTATCTGATATTAGCCTCTCACTGCCCTTGATCTATTTTATAACTTGATTATTTTAGGTAATTCATAGCAATGCAAAGTGATCCTTCTATAGAGTTATGCAAATTAATTCTGTCCAGTGGAGAGGCCGCTCTCCCCTTCACCTTTGGAAAAGGTGGTTTTGTATCCAACTGTAAATTCAAGACTTTTTTACTCCATTGTTGGAGGAGGTCATTGAGAGTATGTGACCACAAGTTGACCCTTGAGCTGGACCTGGGCAAACATCGGCTCCTCATAGCTCCCGTGTTGTTGAGTTGTAACTCTGCCCATCATTCCCATAGTGGAACCATTTTCAAGGATGTAACCTTGAGAGAATAAGGTGTTTTTGAGACATTCTGAATCCCATTCAGGTCTCTATATAAACTTGTAAGATTCTGGCAGGCGGGTGGTTGTTGCTGCTATTAACTAATTCTCTGCAACCTCACGAACTGCAGCAAGCCAGGCTTCCCTGTCCTTCACTATCACTCGGAGTTTGCCCAAGTTCACATTCATTCAATCGGTGAGGCCATCCAACCATCGCACCCTCTGCCGCCCCCTTCTCCTTTTGCCTTCATTCTTTCCCAGCATCAGTGTCTTTTGCAATGACTAGGCTCTTCGCATCAGATGGCCAAGGCGCTTCAGCTTCAGCATCAATCCTTCCCAAGAATATTTAGGGTTTATTTCCTATACGATTGACCTGTCTGATCTCCTTGCTGTCCAAGGGACTCTCAAGAGTCTTTTCCAGCACCACAATTTGAAAACATCAATACTTCAGTGCTCAGCCTTCTTTATGGTCGGGCCATAAAGAAAGAAGGCAGGCAGGTAAGGAGACAGTACACTGGATCTGTAGCCACCCAAGACAAGTTTCCTTGCTTATTAAACCTGCTAGCGACCAATGTGATGCGGCCTGTCCTCTGTGTATCGGGTCCAATTTGCAAACCAACATCCATGTTGGTTTTATTTATTGCTTTGGTTTTTCTCTTTTAACTGTTGTAACATTTTAGCAGGCTCCTCTTAATAAGCAGTTAAGTAAAAATTTCTGAACTCATGTTCACTTGACATCTGTAGAGGAGTTACAATTTATCATCTGGGGAAAATGATCTTAAAATAAGAGTATGCATTTTATTTTACTCATCTCTGTATTCTCAGTGTCTATCCTGATTGATGATGTGTATTAAATGAATAAATGTAGAAAAGAATTGACACTATTTCAAAAATGCAAGGAAGAAATCTTGCAAACTGAGATGAAATTTGATGAAGACATTGGGATGCCTACCGAAGGTCTTCATAGAGCTGTAAAGAAGGATGGAAGTACCAATGTAAGCTCAGTGGTATTTTCCTGCGGAAGGCGGCTGTAGCCTTAACCACTGAGACCCAGAATCCAGCCAGTCTTTACTCACAAGGAAAAGTAGCTACTTCACTCCATACTTTTACTGCCATAGGCCATTTGATCCCTGGTAAGGGAACTATTTTAGAGAAAAATGTAGAAAAGGATGATGCAACTTTGAGTGCAAGAGGACCTGGGTATCAGTCATGGTAAGCTGAGACCAGCATTCTGAACCTGAGGCACCTAAAATTTTGTACAAGGTCGATAACTTGAATGGCTTCAGGTATTACCTTGAAGCCATTACCAAAAGTAATCATTGCCACTTAAAGGATGCTAAGAAGCCTGTAGCAGAGGCAGTTTACCATCAGCAATAGCAATCCTTAATGCATACCTGCTAACTATACAAATAGTCAAAGGGCTTATTACCCAAAGGTAATGCTTAATACCACATCTTTTAGGTTCAGACCAAACTAGGTTCAAACGCTTGCATGTACTGGCTACATGATCACAGAACTAGGAGGGGAATTTGCATGGAAACCTGGGTCTAGCACACAGCATCGCTCAATAAAAGTAACTCTTACATTACAATTACTAGATAACTGAGATAAAGCTGTTTAGTTGCTAAGCCGTGTCCAACTCTTTGTGACCACATGAACTGTAGCCCACCAGCCTCCTCTGTCCATGGGGTTTTCCAGGCAAGAATACTGGAGTGGTTGCCATTTCTTTCTCCAGGGGATCTTCCCTACCCAGTGGTTGAACCCATGTCTCCTACATTGGTAGGCAAATTCTTTACCACTGAGCCACCAGGGAAGTCTAAGATAGATAAAAAATCCCAAAGAAATTCAAAAGAGAAAACAGGATGGAGTGTAGTTATTTCGTTTGCAATTATATTCTAAAATTTCCTTCATTAATCACCATTATTATTTAATGATCATTCAGCCCCTTTCCCCAAATTACTATTGGAAAGCTGAAGCCGCTGGGAGTTGGTGAAGGGCTTTCCCAAAGTGAGGTGTTAAGTGAATATCAGTTTCAGTTTTATTAATCGAACTTAGACCTCCAGACTCAGAACTCTCTGAAATCCTGCACCAACTCCCAAGTCCCAGTCAGATGGCATGAGGGCAGCTTTCTGCTTCAAATATTATTATACATAAAATAAGCTACAAGGATATATTGTACAGAACAAGGAATATAGCCAATATTTTATAACTATAAAAGAAGTATAGTTTAGAAATTGAGAATCATTTTATTGTACACCTATAACACATAATACTGTACATCAACTATACTTCAATAGGGAATTCCCAGGCCGTCCAGTGGTTGGCACTCTAGGTTTTTACTGCCACGGGCCCAGGTTTGATCCCTGGTTGGGGGACTATTTTAGAGAAAAATATAAAAAAAGGATGATGAAACTTTGAGTGCAGGAGGACCTAGGTGTCATTCTCGGTGAACCTGAGACCAGCGTTCTGAACTTGAGGCCCCTAAAATTTTGTACAAGGGCAATGACTTGAATGGCTTCAGGTAGTTGACTTCCTGGCTCCTTGTCAATTAGATCAACTATTTTTATAAAATTTATTAACTAAGCAATGATATCAGATCACGTTCTGAAATGGAGGGGGATGCCTACCCGTTCATTATAGGATTAAGACTGCAACACTTCACAAAGTTATAGAAATTTAAAACCTGACATTTATATGCTTGTTAGCTCATAAAAGGCCTTCCTTGAACAGAGGCGAAAGAGTTAGTCACCTTTTCTTCTTTTGGTCTTGCAATTAAGTGTGTGTGTGTGTGTGTGTGTGTGTGTGTGTGTTTGTACATGTGTTCAGCATTATGTAGGTATTTGAAGAATAAAACAAAAAGGAACAACATAGAATCCCTATGAACTAAGAACCTAATAAAGAACCATATATGTCCACACAAAGGCTTATTCAAACACGTTCATGGCAACTTTATTCAGAATAGTGGGGATCTGGCAACAGTCAGGAATTCACTAATAGAATGGATAAACAAGTATGACATATTCATACAATAGAATATGACTCAGCAACTAAAGAACAAACTACTGATACACAAGGCAGAATGGATGAAATCTCAAACACCATGAGAAGTGAAAAAGGCCCTTTACACAAAAGAATACCAATGTATTACCCTGCTTATTTTATGTTCTAGACTGGTGATCCTCCCACCTTTTTGGCACCAAGAACTGGTTTCACAGAAGACAATTTTTCCATGGCCTGGGTGCGGGGGATGGTTTCAGACGCTTCTCACCAGGAACGTGCAACCTCGATCCTCCCACGCGCATTCACACTAGGCTTCCTGCTGCTTTGAGAATCGCGTGTCACCGCCGATGTGGCAGGAGGCGGCACGCAGGCGGTCATTCGAGTGACGGGAGTGACTGTAAATACAGAAGAAGCTTTGCCTTCTCACCTGCTGTTCACTGCCTGCCATGCGGCTGGGTTCCTAACCGACCACAGCCTGACACTGGGGTTGGAGACCCCTGTTCTAGACAACAGGCAGAACTAATCCGTGATGAGCAACATGTCTGAGCCGAGGCAGCCTGTCTGCGTGCGTCTGTGAGTGCTGTAGGTGTAAGCATACGTGTTTGTGCATGTATGTGTGTGTGTGTGGGATTACAGATTACAGGATACTGACTTGGGAGGAACACGAAGTAATTTTGGAGGATGAAGGCAATGTCCTAGGATCTTGGCTGCAGAGATGTACTTATTAATCAAACTCAGGAAATGTATACTTAATACTTGTACACTTCAATGTATGTACGAATTACAAAAAAAAAAATCTAGTCAAAGTAAAAAAGAAATCTAGTTTAAAAGTATACATGGGGGTAATGGGTAAGAAGGTCTGCAACTGATTTTGACATGTGTCCACAACTGAACAGATTGGCCGATGGACAGAGAGATACAGTTGTATAGATGTTATCACAAAATGTGCAGTAAAGGCTAGGTGGTACTCAGGCAGGTTTTCATGGTAAATCTTACAGGTATGTTTGAAAATTTTCACAATAAAATGTTGGAAAAAACCAATGACTTTGAGAAAAAGAGAATTATACAAAATGAACTTTATCATCTTCTACATCATTATCATCACTATAATACCTAAATATTCCATTCATTGAAAATCTGCTTTGGCTTCAACATAATTAAAATACTGACTATCTTTACCCGAGTCTGATGGGAATAGTATTTCCAACACACGTAAGAGAAATGAATTTGCTGAAAGTCACTAGCAGGTACGTGGCTGAACTTCAGCTTATTATATCCTATACTAGTATTTTCTATTTGTTATTTGCTTATTATTGTTTTTGTTCTCTATTGCTATGTTGATTGCATAAGGCTATTGCTTATAACCGCCGTGGGTCAAAAAAACAACTAAGATAGAGCACAAAGTTCTACAGACTCAAGTTTGAAATTCTGTCATTCAGATTACGGGATACATTGGGTAAATAGCAAAAGGAATGATCAATGTGAGTAATAATTCCATGGAAACATGTGGTACGTCCGGACAGAGAACGAATTTGAAATGACATTGCTTAAGTTGCAAGCGGCTTGACACGTGGTGAAGTCCAATCGCATAACAGGAACCACTGGATTGGATTTGGGCAGGAAAGGAACACTGTCAGCCAAAGACAGCTTAACACGTACTGGAGTAACTCATCTGCGTACAGTGCCATAGAGCCTGCTGCTTTTATACAACTCTTTTGATTATAAATTTGCGCCTTTATTCAGCTTGCAAATGAAAGATGACTAAGGGTGCTTTGAATCATGAGTCATCGCTTTGATTATCTGCCAGTTACCTTGAAAGGTGAAGCTGCTCAGTGACTTCACGCTTGATGACCCAATCACTTTAGGTTATGTTAATCTAGAATGTATTGAGATCTTGTTCAACCAAGGGTCGTGAGAAAAAAATCAGCATGTTCTTGGTTTATTTTAAAAAGACGAGGAAGCAGTATCCTGATTTAGAAGTTTTGCTAGGTATCTTTGAGACCTGGAAATTCGTCCGATTGATAATTGGAAAGATTGGCTGATATTCAGGGTGGTGGGCCAAGTCTTTAAAAATAAGAACTCTAGTTAAAAGTAAAGAGACTACTTACTGAGGCAAAGACTGCTAAGATTTGAGCCCTAGACTCCATAAAGGCTTCCTTTTGCAAGCATGCATGCTCAGTTGCTTAGTCATGCTCGACTCTTTGTGGCCCCGTGGACTGTAGCCTGTCAGGCTCCTCTGTCCATGGAATTCTCCAGGCAAGAATACTGGAGCCATTTCCTGCTCCAGGGGAACTTCTCAACACAGGGATTGAACCTGCATCTCTTAGGTCACCTAAACTGGCAGGTGGGTTCTTTACCACTAGTGCCACCTGAGAAGCCCCAGCCTTACATTTAAGCACAGATTATGTCCTATAAAGAGATAGTGCAGGCTAAAATGCTACTTCCTTGCCTTTGGCTGAAACTGGATCAACTCGGCGGATCAACACTGATATCATGGCCTCCAGCTCTCTGACCGGGTGCTGATGGACCCTCGGGTTTAAGAAGCTCAACAAGCCCAACAGAGACTGTTCATCAGACATTTATACGAGGGTGGGACCTGCTTATCAGAGCAGCCAGGAAGATATTCATTGTAACTAAATTGAAAATAATAATAGTAGTACAGTAAACTTCGGGGTGAAAATACTAAAAACTCTGATCTGGCCCAATTTCTTCCAGCAATTGACTGATCCAAAAAGAATGACATTATAATATGATAAAGAGTTATCAACTCAGATATCCTGACCTTTAGGAGATTTCTCTGTGACTTTTAAAAATTTTAGTAAATTTCCCATAATCATTCCCAGAGCTTTCTCAGAGGCTGTTCTCAGACTATAATCCTCAATTTTGCTTGAATAAAATTTTTCATGTAAAAATGTTCTGTCAGGTTTTTCTTTTGTATACAATAAATGTCATACAGGTTACTGAGAGGTTATATGTTTGAGATCAAATCAGTTATCTATAGCACTGGACTTTAGCTTCTGGCCATGAGGGAATACAAGAAACAGAATAGCAGGGAAACATATACATTATCATATATAAAATAGACAGCAAGTGAGAATTTGCTGTGTAAAACAGGGAGCTCAATTCAGTGTTCTGTGGTAACCTAGAAGGCTTGGATCGGAGAAGACAATGGCACCCCACTCCAGTACTCTTGCCTGGAAAATCCCATGGACGGAGGAGCCTGGTGGGCTGCAGTCCATGGGGACGTGGCAGAGGTTAACACGCTATTGTAGATCAATTGTCCTCCAATAATTGCATTTTGTTCTATTTAAAAAAATTATCCTTAATAAAAACAAACAAAAAAAAAGAAACTCTATTTGCCTTCGTATACCTGGGGGGAAAAGATAATGAAATATACGAAACAGTGTTTTCAAAATTTATGAAATAGTGTTTTTCAGGCATTAGACAAGGAATAGCACAGTACCATGGTCTCTGAGGGAAAGGATACAATGAGGTAAGCCCTTACATTGCCCCCTCTACCACCTGGAGAGTTTCCAGGTCACAGCCCAAGGATGGGAGATCAAGTAGAGCCTGGGTTTCTCTGATTTGAGAAGAGATTACAGAGGCTGAGGTGGCCACCATTTAGAGGGGAAATAGACAGAGGGAAGACCTACAGGTAAAGAGAAAAAGAGGAAGACAGGAAAGATGCAGAGATCTGCAAAGGGTTCTCTCAAGCGTTTGGCCAAATACCGATTAGCTCCTGTGCATAAGGAAACAGGAGCTTCCCAGGTGGTGCTAGCGGTAAAGAACTCACCTGCCAATGCAGGAGACGTAAGAGAGGCAGGTTTGATCCCCGGGTCAGCAAGGTCTCCTGCAAGAGGGCATGGCAACCCACTCCAGTATTCTTGCCTGGAGTGTCCCATGGATAGAGGAGCCTGGCAGGCCCCAGTCCATAGGGTTGCACAGTATTGGACATAACTGAAGTGAATTAACACACATAAGGAAACTGCCAAGGTGAGGAAAGAACCAGCAGAAGGAATAGGTGAAACAACCCTTGAAATTCAAAGAGGGTCGGGACAGTTCAAGTTCCCCTAAGACAGTAAGAAAAGACGCCCTAAGACATGGAGTAGAATCCTCAGCGAGTGTAACTCTAGACTTGACACTGTTTTGGATCTATCCAACAACTCTTTAAACAAAAAAATTCTCGAGAATAAAATTATTTCTAAGTAACTCATCTGCATTTCAGTAAAAAGCCCCCAGGTATTCAAAGGATAACATTTTTTAAAAATTCAGCACCCAAAAACATAAAATTCATATTGGATGGCATTGAATCAAGATTTACTAGGCATGCAGAGAAGCCTGGGAAGAACTTCCCACAACAAACAGAAAAATTAATCAATAGAAAAAAATGAAACAGAAAATAAGAATTAGTATACAAGCAGGATAAAACAGTACTACAATATACTCTCCACATTCAACAAAGCAGCAGAAAGCATAGGAAACGCAAAAGACACACACGCAAGAAAAACAAAGTACAAATTCTCAGGAAAAAATAAATGTCTGTGATGAGAAACACACTGGACAGAATTGACAGCAGATAAGACATTGTGGAGGAAAAAATTAGTTTCACTATATAAAAATGGAAACTACCCAAAATGAGACATACAGAGAATAGAAGGCTAAAGAAGAAGAAGGAAATAAAACGATGAACGGAGCATTTGTGAGCTGTAGGAGAACAAGGATTGAATGGGTGTCCAAAAAAGAAAAAAGAAAGGAAGGTGATGAGAATATTTTAAGAAATGATTAAAAAGTTTATAATTTTTCAAACTTGATGACAACTATAACTTTCCAGTTGAAGAATCTCAGCAAACCCTAGAGAGATGATTCATGAGATACTTTCTGTATATTTGCAGTGCTCATTGGGCATGATAGGCAGCCTCTGAATTTATAATCCTGGCCTCCTGGTGCTCATGCCCTTGTGTAACCTCCACCCACTGCATATGGGATGAACTGATTGATTTGTATCTAGTGCAGAGAGCGAGGCAGAAGTGGAAATGAGATGTCATTTCCATGACTAGGTTATAAAAGGATGATGGTTTCCATCTTGGTCTCTTTCTTTCTCTCTTTGACCATCAGTTCCCATGATGTGGGACACACAGCCACCTGGCAGGCGGCCCATATGGCTAGGAACTGTGGTCTGCCCACAACCACGTGAGCGAGTTTGGAAAAAATTCTCTAGCCCTGTTTGAGCCTTCAGGGGACTTGCAATCCTGGAAGACAGCTTGACTGCAGCCTCATGAGAGATCCGGATCCAGAAGCACCTACCTAAGCCACGTCAGGACGCCTGTCCTGAAGAAACTCTGTGATAATGGACGCCTTTTGCTTTCAGCCACTGAGCTTTGGGGTAAGCGCTTACACACTGATAGATAACTAATACATTGGGGGTATATATATATATATTCATGTACATATATGTATATACACACACACATGAATCAGAAATAAAACACTTTCTATAGATTGTCCTCAAAGTAAGTATTCCAGAAATATCTGCAAAACAAATGAATGTCTAAAAGATAAGGCTTTATACACATATATATAAATATAAATGTATATATGTATGTACATATGTATATAAATTGTACACATATATACTTACATATAAGTATACACATATACTATACGTATACTTACATATAGTATATTTACACGCAAATATATAGTGTGTGTATATATATACACACACATATATATCTCAACTATTTTATAAAGATAGAGACAATTTTTTTAAAGGTTCTTTTTATGTAGCCCTGGTAGCTCAGCTGGTAAAGAATCTGCCTGCAATGCAGGAGACCCCGGGTTGATTCCTGGGTTGGAAAGATCCCCTGGAGAAGGAAAGGCTAGCCATTCCAGTATTCTTGGGCTTTCCCAGTGGCTAAGAAGGTAAAGAACCCACCGGCAATGCAGGAGACCCAGGTTTGATCCCTGGGTCGGGAAGATTCCCCTGGAGAAGGGACTGGGTACCCACTCCAGTATTCCATGGACAGAGAAGCCTGGTGGGCTACAGTCCCTGGGGTCCCAAAGAGTTGGATATGACTGAGTGACTTTCACTTTACATGGACCATTTTTAAAGTCTTTATTGCATTTGTTACAATATTGCTTCTGATTTTTATGTTTTGAGGTTGTGTTTCTTTTCTTTTTGGCTGAGAGGAATGTGGGATCTCACCTCCCTGACTAGGGATCGAACCCACACCCCCGGTATTAGAAGGTAAAGCCTTAATCACTTGACTACCAGGGACATCCTGAGGAGGGTCTTGATTGAAGCTTTTTAAATTGGTAAGGATATTGCTATGAGGGGGATTGCTCTGGGAGGAGGATTCTTTACAGAGGAGACAGTATTTTATGTGAACTTTGAGGGAGACAGAGTTTGGCTACAATGAGTCTAGATACTCAGAGTGAGTCAGTCAGGTAATAGGAGAGATGAGGAATCAAGGGATTTGTATACTAAGCCATGAGCAGAATGCAGTGTGAGCAAATGAGGAAAAAGACACGGATGGAATAAACGATGCTCTTTTTGTACACAGATAATTGTAACTTCAGTCTTGGGCTCATGTGATAAAGATATCACATTAACACAAAACATTAATTCTTGCAAAGAACTCTTTTTACATTACACTGTTTAGAAACATGGAGCATATGCATGTGCTTGAGTTGAATGGACAGGGATGAGCTGATAATGAGTTTTCTTATTCTCAGAGAAGCCAGATAAGGCAGAATGGTAACCTACTAATCTCTTCATGAAGCAGAGTATCTCTGTTATTTCAAAAAGCAGCAGTGACAGCTACACCTAGACAGAGGTGTGATCACAAAGAAGAAAAATCTATTTTCTTGTCTGACTTACAGCTACAAGTGTTATGAACCTGGATCCTATTGGGTCCATTGGATTTACTGTCTGTCGAGCCTCACACTTTCTGATTTTCTTGTCCATGGTTTACAGCAGTTTTTCCTTGCCAATTTAAATTCCAGCTTGCTTTAAAATCAACAGTGTTCATCGATCACTTGCTTTTTCATTTTTAATTTCCACGCTTTAGACGTCCATTCGCACTTTCCACGGTGTTAATTCTGTCCTTTACTCTCCTGCTGTGTTTCATCACTAAGTGACCATGGAAGCTTCCAGCTCGCTGGGGCCACATGTCACCCCCAGCACACCCTGCTAAGATGAGCACTTCAGAGCTATGAAAAACACGTGCAGATAACACAGCAACGTCTCCAACAAGCATTTTAAACGCTGGGCCTCTGAGCCCACTCCCTCCGACTCTACAATTTAGAGAAACAGTTGATTAACAAAACTCAGGTTAACACAAGTCTTCAATTTAACAAAATTAAATTTCATGTAATACACTCAAATACAGTTTATTCCATTGAAGTGGTGTCGTGTTGGGATTTTCTTTGTTCTCCAGAGAAGTGATTTCATTGCTGGGGAAGAAAGTGTCAGAAATGAGGCAAAATGGACACAAAATGTAACAAAAACATGGAATGTTTTAATCTCCTGTACCAGCATGTAACTTTAATCCCCATCATAGTTTTATGGAATTCCTGAGTGTATCTTATCAATGAATGTGCAGGATGAAGCATGTTCAGTTTGAAATATAAAGTTGGGATTTTCAAATAAGAGGTTCTAAAGTAGAATCATGTTTTGAAAATTCATCAAGCAGGTTCTCTCTTCACCAAAAGCCATCAGGAGAGACAGGTTGCAGTCTATTCTGAGGGTGGGTGCAAAGATCATTGCAAAAAAAAATTCAAAGCTACAACTAAATAAGTCTGACACTGAGCGAATAGGCTGAGAAAAATAGGCTCTCTTCCTTTTAAATGATCGAAAATATATTTTGTGTTGAACTAAATAGGGCTTTATCCTTCCTATTTCTCATTTTAAAATCAACCTAATAGTAAGTTCCAACTAACAAAGCTATTTTTCAAAAGAGTAAGTGCTTTGCAGAAGGTATAATTTTTCAGTATACATAGTTAGGTATTTTCCAATAATACAAAAGCTTTTACTTCTGTATACTGGAGAATAAGAAATTAGTTTTGAGATCAGATTTCTTACTATTTTATTCTCTATTTTGGACCCAGATTTTTCAGAAAGTGGCAACAACAGTCATTTTAAAGATGCACATAAAATATCAGTAAAGCAGTATACCGCGCCAGCCTGAAAATATTGTTATTACACATTTAATAAAGCCCCATGAGTTTTCTGACTACTCTTCAATCCATTCATTAGTGATTCTGTATGTTCTTTGTAGGTCATTGCTACAGCCAGTAATTGGAGGCTGCATGAATTAAAACCTAAATCAAATTATACGTCCCAGGTCACAAAGATAGACTGGAGGTTTGAAGTCCCAAACTTATTAATGTCTTTAACCAAAAGTGTTGTTATTATTTCTATGTCCCTATGTTTAAATTTTAGGATTGCTTGAGTGAACAATTAGGGAAGTATGGCTGAGCAGGTCTGGTTTCTCTGCCTGAATTGATCTTCACTCTCCTGTTGAGTGTGGGTTCATCCCAGTGCTGTGAGCTAGGCTTCCCACATCAGGATCTCCTTTCTCAGCAGTTGGGGCTCCGAGGAGTCACCGCTCCTGCTAATTCTCTTAGGGATTTTTCACTTGATCTCCTGCACCTGTTGCTGGGCCCTGCACCTACTGCTGTTAGAACCTCCTCCCTTTGAAAATGTGTCCTGCTTGTTTACATGGTTTTCTCCTGTACCCAACTGTGAGCCCCTGGAGGGCAGAAACTATCATATTTTATTTATCTTCTATCCATAGTGTTTATCTGAGAGCTTGGACACATTGTTGATCAGGGAACACAAATGGCTACCTGGCAGCTGGCCACCTGCATGCTTTGGCCAGCACGGAAGTTAACAAGAATAGAATTTGAATGCCTTTATGTTAGCCCGTGCTCGGCAGGTTTGGACAGTCTCTATTTTCTTGAACGTGGCCACGGTCACCTACTGATCTTACCACCTTGGTCCCTGTGAGCATCCTAATGTGTGGTCCTGGTTGTGGCCACTCACTGGATATTAGTTATGCAGATAAGTGTCTTGATAGGTGTGTATGTATCTCATTGCCTGGAAAAACATTATCTTAATACCCTGACCTTGAAAATCCCTTTATTTTCAGGCCTAGGGCAAGTCAGAAAAATATAACTCTATTACACAATATATGAAGAAGCATTTCTGAAATATTTGACAGAGATGGGTCACCCTGAGCATTCTTAAATTAGGACATCTAGGTTGCTTCCATGCTCTAGCTATTATAAAAAGTGCTGCGACGAACATGGGGGTACGCCTCTTTCAATTGTGGTTTTCTCAGGGTATATTCCCAGTGGTGGGATTGTTGAGTCATATGGTAGCTCTACTCCTAGTTTTTAAAGGAATCTCCATCCACTGTTCCCTATAGTGGCTGTATCAATTTACATTCCTACCAACAGCGCAAGAAGGTTCCCTTTTCTCCACATCCTCTCCAAATTGTTTGCAGATATTTTAATGATGGGCATTCGGATGGGTGTGAGGTGATACCTCATCGTAGCTTTGATTTGCAGTTCTCTAATCCCTTATGATTATGCAGTGGAAGTGAGAAATAGATTTAAGGGCCTAGATCTGATAGATAGAGTGCCTGAAGAACTATGGAATGAGGTTCGTGACATTGTGCAGGAGACAGGGATCAAGACGATCCCCATGGAAAAGAAATGCAAAAAAGCAAAATGGCTGTCGGGGGAGGCCTTACAAATAGCTGTGAAAAGAAGAGAGGCAAAAAGCAAAGGAGAAAAGGAAAGATATAAGCATCTGAATGCACAGTTCCAAAGAATAGCAAGAAGAGATAAGAAAGCCTTCTTCAGCGATCAATGCAAAGAAATAGAGGAAAACAACAGAATGGGAAAGACTAGAGATCTCTTCAAGAAAATTAGAGATACCAAGGGAACATTTCATGCAAAGATGGGCTCAATAAAGGACAGAAATGGTCTGGACCTAACAGAAGCAGAAGATATTAAGAAGAGGTGGCAAGAATACACGGAAGAACTGTACAAAAAACATCTTCACGACCCAGATAATCATGATGATGTGATCACTAATCTATAGCCAGACATCTTGGAATGTGAAGTCAAGTGGGCCTTAGAAAGCATCACTATGAACAAAGCTAGTGGAAGTGATGAAATTCCAGTTGAGCACTTTCAAACCCTGAAAGATGATGCTGTGAAAGTGCTGCACTCAATATGCCAGCAAATTTGGAAAACTCAGCAGTGGTCACAGGACTGGAAAAGGTCAGTTTTCATTCCAATCCCAAAGAAAGACAATGCCAAAGAATGTTCAAACTACTGCACAATTGCACTCATCTCACATGCTAGTAAAGTAATGCTCAAAATTCTCCAAGCCAGGCTTCAGCAATACGTGAGCTCCCTGATGTTCAAGCTGGTTTTAGAAAAGGCAGAGGAACCAGAGGTCAAATTGCCAACATCCGCTGGATCGAGGAAAAAGCAAGAGAGTTCCAGAAAAACATCTATTTCTGCTTTCTTGACTATGCCAAAGCCTTTGACTGTGTGGATCACAATAAACTGTGGAAAATTCTTCAAGAGATGGGAATACCAGACCACCTAACCTGCCTCTTGAGAAATCTGTATGCAGGTCAGGAAGGAACAGTTAGAACTGGACATGGAACAACAGACTGGTTCCAAATAGGAAAAGGAGTACGTCAAGGCTGTATATTGTCACCTTGCTTATTTAACTTCTATGCAGAGTACATCATGAGAAACGCTGGACTGGAAGAAGCACAAGCTGGCATCAAGATTGCTGGGAGAAATATCAATAACCTCAGATATGCAGATGACACTACCCTTATGGCAGGAAGTGAAGAGGAACTAAAAAGCCTCTTGATGAAAGTGAAAGAGGAGAGTGAAAAAGTTGGCTTAAAGCTCAACATTCAGAAAATGAAGATCATGGCATCTGGCCCCATCACTTCATGGGAAATAGATGGGGAAACAGTGTCAGACTTTACTTTTTGGGGCTCCAAAATCACTGCAGATGGTGACTGCAGCCATGGAATTAAAAGATACTCCTTGGAAGAAAAGTTATGACCAACCTAGATGGCGTATTCAAAAGCAGAGACATTACTTTGCTGACTGAGGTCCGTCTAGTCAAGGCTACAGTTTTTCCAGTAGTCATGTATGGATGTGAGAGTTGGACTATGAAGAAGGCTGAGTGCCGAAGAATTGATGCTTTTGAACTGCTGTGTTGGAGAAGACTCTTGAGAGTCCCTTGGATTGCAAGGAGATCCAACCAGTCCATTCTGAAGGAGATCAGCCCTGGGATTTCTTTGGAAGGAATGATGCTAAAGCTAAAGCTCCAGGACTTTGGCCACCTCATGCGAAGAGTTGACTCATTGGAAAAGACTCTGATGCTGGGAGGGATTGGGGGCAGGAGGAGAAGGGGAGACAGAGGATGAGATGGCTGGATGGCATCACTGACTCGATGGACGTGGGTCTGAGTGAACTCCGGGAGTTGGTGATGGACAGGGAGGCCTGGCGTGTTGCGATTCATGGGGTCGCAAAGAGTTGGACACGACTGAGCGACTGAACTGAACTGAAATGAATAACGAGCAATGCTGAGCATCTTTTCATGTGTTGGCCATCTGTCTGTCTTCTTTGGAGAAATGTCTGTGTAGGTCTTTTGCCCATTTTGTTTTGAATGGGTTGTTTGTTTCTGGTATTGAGTTGCATGAGTTGCTTGTGTATTTTGGAAATAAGTCCTTGGTCAGTTGTTTCATTTGTAATTATTTTCTTCCATTCTCAGGGTCCAAATGTAAAATAGACAGCAAGTGGGAATTTGCTGTGTGACCACCTACAGGGGTGGGGTGGGGAGGGTATATATACATACCTGTGGCTGATTCATGCTGACGATGGCAGAAAACAATACAATATTGTAAAGCAATTATCCTCTGATTTCACAAAGAACAAAAAACATTAGGCAGGAAAACAGATCTACATGAGTTACTTGTGGAACCCATAGAATGCAAACCAACCAACTCCTTGGAAAGCCTAGATTTGCATTCCTGAGATGGTACACAACTTCTGCCTTGCTCACTGGAATTTTAAAAGCAATGATCCTGGCTAACATTTCAAGTGTAAATTCAAGAAGCTGCTTCTCTGGGCTGATCCTAAGATGCTCCTCACTACAGCCAATGGAAACACAACAGAGCACATTCTAGAAAAGTGATTCCACAGGGGGCCACGGCAATGATGTACAGGGTGAAACACTCTCCTGTTCTGGTTCAGTCTGGAAGAGTGTTGAAGCACCTAGCTAAACGGATGTAACTCACATCACCAGTCGGCGACAACCCTGAGCCAGACCAAGTTTCCCACGAAAGCAGTAAGTTTGGGTCTGTTTAAGCCATCTGATGAACCGGGATTAAGGTTCTCAAGGTTTACCCTCATGTCTCTATAATGATTTTAACATTTTAATTTCATTTTTACTTATTTAACATTTTAAAAGCATTAAAAGCATTAAAAAAAAACATTTAAAAGCATTAACACTATTAGCGTGTGTTCACACTGGTCACAGAAATTCTCACCTATAGAAAGCATAATATCCATAAAAGTGCAACTCTGAGGAAGCTAACGCCTGTGAATATGCCCAGCTAAATAGCTTGTGGCAGCTGGGAGAGGGCTTCCCTGGTGGCTCAGCTGGTTAAGAATCTGCCTGCAATGAGGGAAACCCAGGTTTGATTCCTGGGTCAGGAAAATTCCCCAGGAGAAGGGCATGGCAACACACTCCAGTATTCTTGCCTGGAGAATTCTAAGGACAGAGGAGTCTGGCGGGCTACAGTCCACGGGGTTGCAAAGAGATCAACATGACTGAGTGACTGAAACTAGCAGTTTAAATACTGGGTTGGCCAAAAATTTCTTTGGGGTTTTCATGTTCCGGAAAAACGAAGTTCTTGGCCAACCCAATAATTTGCTACGTAGAATTACTATTAATATGACCAATAGTTGGTTTCCAAAGAAAGACTTTATAGTAAGTTTTCTTTCTGAGTAATTAGAAAGTAACACTTGTTTCTGTTGGAGCCACACCTTTGTCAAGACGCTGAAACCCTACCAGCTGCCTGCAGGATAACACACATCTAGTTGGCAGAGCCAAGCCTGGGGTGAGTCACTAAATTTGATCTTTCCACAACTGCCACTATAAAAAGGGAATATGCTTTCTATAATCTGCCATGACAATTACAAGACAGAAAAAAAAATCCCTGAGTAAATATAATAACAAAGCCTATTTGCACAAACAGCAAAAGAAGTGCCGTTTTCTCCATGTCATGTAACAAGGTACACAAGCGTCCTCCTTAGGGCACACACTGAACACTGGCCACCTGGACCATAGACTAAATTTTGCCTTAACCCTGGCATCAGCTTCATGGCCTAATAGTTCTAGATTTACATGATTATATTGCAATTGATTTTCTACTTCAGCTTTTGTTGGCCCAGAAATGATAAGAAGCACCAACAGAGATAAGAGATGCTAGGCACCAAGCCCTTAATATCTTTGTCAGTAGAGCTCAGAAACCTCTTTCGTGGGCATTCAAGGGAGTTGTCCTCCCAGGATTAGCCTTGAGCCCTTCAGTTCGAGCTGGACTTGTCTGACCGTCTGGCCAGCTCCGTCAGGAAGACATGAGGAGGCTTGCCATGATTTCCTACCAAAGGGCTGGAGTTTTTGCTCCTCTGCATTTACAGACATAGTTTTCTCTGTTTTAGAGAAGACTCTAACACCCTGGGCAGAGGTTCTAGGTGACCACAAACCTCGCCCTGTTTAAACCGCTCTGGCTCATTTAAACAGGCACCACGTTGCTAACGTACCTCCCTCCATGGCAGGGCTTCTGAGGGCACGAGAGCTCCAACAGCAAAGCAGCACATGGGACCCACAGTAGACACATCAGCCGTTTCAGTTTTAAAAACTGAAGTTATTAGGCTGTCTTGCAACCAAGCATATGTTCAATCACCATACTGACAACAGGATTGTTAATTCAGGGGTCAAATATCTTGTTGCTCATGTGAATTAACAAGCAAGGTTGGAAAAAATCGGAGTAGTCGATTTTATTTACAAAGCAGAAATAGAGACACAGATGTAAAGAACAAATGTATGGATGCCAAGTGGGAAAGGTTGGGGTGGGGGTGGGTAGTGGGAAGAACTGTGAGATTGGGATAGACATATATACACGACTATGCATAAAACAGGTAAGTAATGAGAACCTACTGTATAGCTCAGGGAACTCGACTCAATGTTCTGTGGAGACCTAAATGGGAAGGAAATCCAAAACAGAGGGAGCATATGTATACGCTTGCTGAGTCACTTTGTTGTAAAGTAGAAACTAACACGGCGTTGTGAAGCAACTATACTCCAATAAAAATCAAAAAATGCAGGGAGTTCTATTGTTTTTTAAAGAACTGCTGCTGCTCCTAAGTCGCTTCAGTCGTGTCCGACTCTGTGCAACCCCATAGATGGCAGCCCACCAGGCTCCCCTGTCCCTGGGATTCTCCAGGCAAGAACACTGGAGTGGGTTGCCATTTCCTCTCCAATGCATGAAAGTGAAAAGTGAAAGTGAGGTCGCTCAGTCGTGTCCAACTTTTCGAGACCCCCATGGCCTGCGTGGGACTGCACGACATGGTTAATAGTGCTTGTAAGACTTGGTTCAAACCCTTTTTAAATCAAGCAAGTCATTGTAACAACAGTGTATCGAAGTCAGCCACTGTATGAGTCCAGCTGCAGTCCTAAGTGCTGCTTGTGGTTATGAAGTGAAGTTATACTGTTAGAACAACACCAGTATTTATTCACTGGGTGAAATATATTAGAAAGAGGAAGATGACATGTATGGGCAATTAAAAACCAAAAACTCAAGGAAGATGGACAGAAGAGGGTAGGTACTGTGGTGAGAGAGAAGAGACACGACCTTAGATTTCTATGATCTTCCGACGCTTCACTTTCTGTTAGCATTTAATGATTGAAAAATGCTGTTAGTCATTGTCAACTTGTGGTTAGGCTACAGGAACCACAGAACAGGAACTCCACTGCGGCAGGCGTTTTAGAAGCAAAAAGCTTTATGTGTGGGTTCATTTACTATTTTAACTCGGTTGTATCCTCAGTCTCCTTTAAAGGTGTGGCTGCAAAAAAAAAATAAAAATAAAAATAAAGGTGTGGCTGCTATTTCTCCTACCCAGGGTGCCTCTTCCTTTTCTACGTCATTTTCTGTTTCCTGGGCTCTCGCAGGGAGGGTGGTAGCTGCATGGAAAACAGTGGGGAAAAGCCGAGGTTTGACCCCTACCTCAGGTTTCTCTGAGTCCAACTCCTCACTTGATTCATTCCTTCAGGCTGGTTATTTCATGGTTCTGAGGTTAACTTTCCTCATCTTACCTGAGGGATGCTATGAACTTTCTCTCAGGTTTGTGAGCATTAAACATGATCACGTGTTTCATGCCAAGCTAGAAACTGGTCATCAGTTTTGCTCATCACCAGTAGCTGTTATTGAGAAGTGTGCTTTTCACCATGATGGCAGCACTCCTAATATTTCCTCCTAAGTTTTCACGTTTTCTAACTTTTTATCTCCCCAGCCTCCATTTCCTACCCTACTCTTATCATCACCTAACCTCTCTTAAGTGCTAAACATAGGCTAGAACACTATGCTAAGTACTTTATATAAATGAATCATTGCTCAGAATCTATGCAAGTTTATTACAGTAATTCCAGGCGGTTTTTTTTTTTTTCCTCTCTCTCTCTTTCAAAGGGAGAGTTGAATTTCAGACTTTAAGTGAAGTTACTGCTTACCCAACCAGTTGCCAAGCCAGGATTGGATGTGAGGTCATTCTGACTTCAGCCTCAGTGGAGCTCTTCTAAGCCACCAATTACATCAATTACACTCCTCACCAGCTCACAGATCCACAACAACCTAATAAATGCCAGGTCGGTCTGACAACCAGTTTAGCGTGTTTAACTCTCTTGTATCTAATTTCAAAGCTATTTTCCTGTGGGTGGTGGGGTGTGTTGTGAATTCCCGACCTCCCAGCGGGCAGGAATCTTACAGAGCATCTGCTAAGCACCCAGCGCCTTGCAGGGCACAGACTCGGAGCCCAGTAGATGAAGGTTTAATAAGGAGAGAAAGTGACAGGGCAGAGATAAAGAGTAAACACAGTGCAAGATTAGAGCAGGAGGAAAAGAAAAAGGAAGAAGTAGAAAAAACTCACGGGTAAGGAACAAAAGCAAATGTTTACTGAAAGTCTTAGTGCCAGTCATCGCTCTTAGGGATCTTTAAGAGACTCTTGAGTGTTCCAGCAGCTCGAGAATGTCACCTCTTTAAAGATGAGAAACGGGAGTTCCGTGTGTTTGGTTGGCCGATTTCCACCATCAATCGCGCGCACGTGGCACGGGTTTCATGGGACGCTGGCCTCCAGCACCTCTTAGGGTCTGCGTCGTAAAAACGGAGGCGGCTCCCCTCGCACTGAACCTTTGCCGCTGCTGCTTAGTCGCTCAGTTGTGTCCGACTCTCTGCGACCCTACGGACTGTAGCCCACCAGACTCTTCTGTCCATGCGATTCTCCAGGCAAAGATACTGGAGAGGGTTGCCAAGCCCTCCTCCGGGGGATCTTCCCAACCCAGGGATCTAACCCAGGTCTCCTGCATTGCAGGCGGATTCTTTACCGTCTGAGCCATTTAGGGAGAGAAACGGTGTGCGCGTCAGCGAGACAAGCGATTAAGCAATTAGACGTTTGCCAGCCACACTGGCCCACACTTTGTTCTTACCCTGCACTACAACGCGAGGAATCTCAACTCCCTTAGCCAGACTTTTTGGACACATCTTTTTCCTGTGCATCAACTCAGACGAAGGAGATAAACGTAACCGCTTCCTCTTCACCGAGCCAGAAGCCAGCGGCGGAGCTTCCTCCCCGCAGCCCGCGGCGCCCCTCCGCCCGGCTCCTGGCGCGGAGACGCCGGGACCCGGGCTCCAGGGCGGTGCGCGGCCGCCTCCCAGCTCCGGAGGCGGGGCCGGCGGGGGCGGGGCGCGGAGGCGGGGCCGGCGGGAGGCGGGGCCGAGGAAGTCGCGCTGTCCTCCGCGATGCCCGGGCCCGCCGCGTCCCGGCGGCTCTCGGAGCTCGCGAGTGGCGGCGGCAGCAGCCCCGAAGGCCGGGTCCGCGCAGGTAAGGGGCTCGCGCCAGCCTTTCTGCAGCTCCCGGGACGCGGCCTCTGACGGGAAGCCGCGCGGGCCAGCGGGGCACCCGGGCTGCTCCTTGCTCTTGCGAGGAGGGCAGAGGTGTCCGCTGCCAACAGAACCCGGGATCCTGAGCGGCCGGGAAGGGAAGCTAGTGGAGCTGCCGGTTCAGGAGTCAGAAAGGTACGCCGAGCATCGGGGTGCGGGAGAGCGCACCGGGGCCTGCCCCGGGATCTCTTCGCATTTTGAAGGACCTACGTTTGGTCTCCTTGGGTACTCCTTTCTGCAGAGGCCAGTCCCTCATTTGGGCGGAATTGGATGCGCCCCCTTCGTGGAAACCCGGCGAATTCGCTTGGGTTCCTTGCGCAGAGAGCCCACTGATAATTGTGTATAGGTTTCAGAGTGTCTGGTAACATTAAAAAAAAAAAAAATCGGCGGTAGTGGTGGCGAACTCGAGAGGCAATTGCTTCAGCAATTAGTTCCCTAGCGCACTGTCCATTTGTTAAGCAAATGGTGCGTTGATGGCGGGTAAATCTGGGTGAGTTTCCGCGAAGTGGATTAGAGCGTCTGAAGCAACTTGTGTGCGGTGTGTGTGGGTTTTACCCGTGCCTCGGTGCTTACCGAGCCTGCTCTAGAAATTTCATCTGCATCGGACACTTGGAGTTACCGAAAAGCCTCGCGGTGAACCTGGGGACTCTAGAAAACCTGCTTCACCGACGCACCAAATCACAAACAGGTCTGTGGATTACAATTCCCATTAGCAATCACTTTTTGCTTGGATCAGCAGCATTTCAATTTAACTGATGTTAGCTGCACGTCTGCCAAGGGGGGAGCCTCTAGGAGAGCACACAGGCTGGTGTGCTGTGCGGTAGCACAGGTGTGGATACAAAAGGGAATTTTGGGGCAGTCCTTTCTCACAGGTGGATGTTTAGATAGCAGTGGCACATTGTGCTTTTGTTTTTGCGGCACCTGTTTGATCTTTGGTGATAAGCATTTTAAATATAGGGAAAATAAAAATCTTTAGAGGATATTTATCGTTAGCCTGGTCACATCCAAGTGGCAAGGATTTTCCAAACCATACTTAAAATAAGGTTAGTTTTGTTGTTCAGTTGCAAAGTTGAGTCTGATTCTTTGCAACTCTACCGACAGCAACACCAGGCTCCTCTGTTCTCCACTATCTCCTGGAGTTTGCTAAAACTCATGTTCATTGAGGCTTTGATGCCATCCAGCCATCTTGTCCTCTGCTGCCGCCTTCTCCTCCAGCCCTTAGCCTTTCCCAGCATCAGGATCTTTTCCAATGAGTCAACCCTTCGCATACGGTGGCCAAAGTATTGGCGCTTCAGGATCAGTCCTTCCAATGGATGTTCAGAGTTGATTTCCTTTAGGACTGACCTGTTTGATCTCCTTACCGTCCAAAGGACTCTCAAGAAAAGTCAGCTCTATACCAAGCACCAGCTAGTCACTTTCCTTAAAATGTTGCTTAATATTCACCAAGGGGATGTTATTCTGAACAAATGAGAAACTAAGGCAGGGGAAGATGCAGGAATTTGTTCATAGGAACTGGTGGACCTGGGAGTTGAGTGTGGATATTTCTTAGTTCAGAATCCATGCTTTTTCACTATTCCAAGTTTCTGTGAGACAGTGTAAATCTGCAGATTTAATAGAAATGAGAATTCAGATTTACACATCTTGAGAGCTATAGTTGTCATTTAGTTGCTACGTAGTGACCAGCTCTGCGACTCCATGGACTGTAGCCCACCAGGCTCCTCTGCCCGTGGGATTTCCCAGGCGAGAATACTGGAGTGGGTTGCCATTTCCTTTTCCAGGGGATCTTCCCAACCGAGGGATCAAACTCTAAGTCTCCTGCTTGCCAGGTGGATTCTTTGCCACTGAGTCACCTGGGAAAGGCATTGTGAATAAAATGAATATTATTTTCATTCTCTTTGGGTTCTTAAACTGAGACCAATCTGGGACAAGATGAACAGTATTTTAAAAAACAGAAAATTTATTACGTGTCTTCCTTAAGATATTTTTAAGGAGACTCCCTGGTGGCTCAGATGGTTAAGCATCTGCCCGAAATGCGGGAAACCCGGGTTCAACCCCTGGGTTGGGAAGACCCCCTGGAGAAGGAAATTGCACCCTACTCCAGTACTCATGCCTGGAAAATTCCATGGATGGAGAAGCCTGATGGGCTATAGTCCATGGGGTCACAAAGAGTCGGACACGACTGAGCAACTTTACAATATAGCCAAGTTGGGCAAATTAGTAAAACTTTATATATATCCTGTGTGTATTGCATATTGAAGTATCAGCTAATTTTCATATTGTTCATATGCTTTAATGTATTTCGTCTTGATTTCTACCCATAGTTTACAGGTAAATAGAGGTCACTGTTGCCACCTAGAAAGGACTTTGTGTGTATGTATAAATCTATAACCATAGCTGAATGTATATAATATTTATTTTAAAAGGTGTATCTATTTTTCCTTAAATGTCTCTCTAGAAGTATAGAGTACTCCAACATGCTTATTTAGGAGAGAATCCTAAAATACCAATTTAGCCTTTTGCGTGAATGATCCATAACAGCTCAATGGATGATTTCTTTAGTGCATGTAAACCGCACAAGTGATTTTCAAATTAAAGTTATTATACTGTTTAGGATGAGAATGAAAATAGTACTTAGAATTTTAAATACTATCTTCTGACATGGAGAGCACTTGGCTTCTTAAAACCTTCCTTGCAATTGCTGGTAATTACCTAAGAAAATTGAGGGGTTTCATGTTGAAATTATCTTTAGGTGTAGAAGAAAGTGTTTTCTGTTGAAGAAAGGCTTTTTGCTTGTGTTGAGAGGATCAGGTAAATATTCTGCCTAGATTGTGTTTGGCACATTTCGCCCCCACCTCATCTTCCTTGTATAGAGAAATTGACAAGACACCTTGAACTTCTTAAAAGCATTTGAAGTCCTTCCTGGCTGGTGTTTATAAAAGTGTGGTTGGCTTGGTTAAGATGCTGTAAGGAAGGGGCAGGATGGATGATGTTTTGGAGAAATTCACAGAACAGCCAAAGGGCCAAGGAGAAGCGTGTGCATGGGATGTGAAAGGGGCAGTTCCAGATTTTGTGATACTTGAAAGGTAGACAGTAAGGGGATCGTCATTAAGAAAAATAATACCAAATTAGCTATGAAAGTGAATGCTTACCTAGAACGGAAAAAAATTACAACCATTTGCTGGTGATTGCTTTCTTGTTCCTACTGAGATCTTTTGGGGCCATTTACCAGAAAAGGCTTACATAAAAATGCTTCCTGATTGCACCCTTGTCCCTGAGAACACCCAGCATCTCCTAATGAGAGGCTTGAAGCTTTTGGTGCAGAGGCGGGGTAGGGGGTGCTGCCTATGCCAGTGAGAGACCAGAAATTGAAGCTCCCTCACCTTCAAAGTGTGAGAGCACCCGTTGTGGTTGGAGGCAAAGAATTAATGGTCCACTGAGCAGAGAAGCTGCTGGTTGGTGTGGGAGGGATCGTGGGCTCATTGTGGTCTCAGGGCCCGTCCTTCCCAGTGAATAGTTGTGAGAGGAAGCTCCCATTGGTTCCGCTTCAGTTGGTTCTCCAGGTATGCCTTTGAGTGTTGGCGCCATTTAGTGAAGGTTTTCTGTGTCCCATGCACTAAGGTTCTGATTGCCGGGGAGCTCCTGGTCTCCTGGAGCTTATTTCATTGGTGACAGTATGGTGTTGGTGCCAGTTCCGAGGTCCTGATGCTTGAGCTGAGTTTGGAATCATGGGTGGAGATGCTGAGATGGAAGAGTGTATGGGATGACGGCCGTTGGAAGCCCTGGAAGTTTGGACCCGCACACCGTCCTCCACTGATGCAGAGAAGCCCGGTAGTCAGTATTTTTCCACAAGTGTTCCCAGGCCAGCAGCACCCGCACCCATGTACTTGCAATGAACTTGTTAAAAATGCATGTTCTCAGGCCCTATCCCAGGCCACTTGAATCAGAAGCTCTGTGTTTATGGCACAGCAGTCTGTGTTTTAAGAAGCCTTCCAGAAGCTTCAGGCGCATGCTATAAAGTTTGAAAACCATTGCTTTTAGTGTTTAAGAGAACTGGTAGGGCATAGAATCCCTTGGGAAGATGAGAGGAGTGAGATTAGTGCTAAGGTTTATATATTATTATTGTAATATAGTTATATAGATAGAGCACTTAGATTATGCCAGGCATTGTGATAAGAAATATTAATTCCTTTAATCATCAATGCAACCCCCAATCGCAAAGAGTTGGACACGACTGAGAGACTCAACAACAACCACCACCTGAGAGCTATTATCACTCCAGTAATTTATTTAAATTTATTTATTTGGATTCTTTTTTTTTTTTTTTGACGAGGTTGGGGGCTTCCCTGGTGGCTCAGATGATAAGAATCTGCCTGCAGTGCAGGAGACCTGGGATTGATTCCTGGGTTGGAAAGATCCTCTGGAGGAGAGCATGGCAACCCACTCCAGTATTCTAGCCTGGAGGATCCCCATGGACAGAGGAGCCTGGCAGGCTACAGTTCATAGGATCTCAAAGAGACAGACATGACTGAGTCGCTAAGCACTGCACAGCTTCCTTTTGTTAAAATTGAAGTATATAGTTGATTTACAGTGTTTTGTTAGTTTCTGATATACAGCAAAATAATACAGTTATACATATGATACTGTATCATATTCTTTCCCATTATGGTTTATTACAGGAAGTTGAATACAGTTCCTCTTGCCGTATAGTAGGACCTTGATGTTTACTTTTTTCCCCTTGGGCTCTTTCTCATCTGCCTTTCTGTTGCTGCTGCTGCTGCTGCTAAGTTGCTTCATTCGTGTCTGACTCTGTGTGACCCCATAGACAGCAGCCCGCCAGGTTCCCCCATCCCTGATTCTCCAGGCAAGAATACTGGAGTGGGTTGCCATTTCCTTCTCCAGTGCATGAAAGTGAAAAGTCAAAGTGAAGTTGCTCAGTCGTGTCCGACTCTTAGCGACCCCATTGACTGCAGCCCACCAGGCTCCTCTGTCCATGGGATTTTCCAGGCAAGAGTACTGGAGTGGGGTGCCATTGCTGTTGCTATTTCCTGAGGTCCCCTCCTCTGTTGAGATGGACGTGAAGACTGCTCCATTTAAAAGTGAGAAAGCTGTAGCATAGAGACAAGGGTGTTGTCCCAGGCCACACCGGTTCAGCCAGGATTCACGCGCAGGCAGTGTGGTTACAGTGCCCGCCTTCCCTCTCTGGGAAGGCCATCGCTGCCTTTGTCTTGTGTTGGTCTTGTGGGAGAGGCCTGGAAGGCAGGCGTGGGTCTTCTTGGCATGGCCCTATTTGCTGACCACTTAGGATTAACAAGTTTCTCTTTTGGTAACCAATTGATGAGAGAGGAAGAATGTTGTTGTCCTTCTGTCTTAGTGCAAACTTTGAAATTTCGTAAGCAGATAGACGTGATTGCATATACACGATTACCTAACGTCGAGCACTTCTTTCCCCAGCTGGATGACGGCTCCCGTGGATTTCCCCAATAGGTGATGGTGAAAAGTGGCCTTGTTTGCTAATTCTGGGATTTGATCTGGATGTTAGCAGACCATCTCCTCAGGCCACGGAGGACTTGAAGATGATGGTATGCTTGTCCGTGTGTCCCAGAAGGTGTTGAGGAGACCTGTGCTTTGCATTTTCATAGTCTTTCTTTTCCTTCTGGGAAAGAAAGATCATTCTTCATGATTCTATACATTTTATCATGCATGGCAGCATGAAAAGAATGTGTAATTATATTATGAGTGCCTGTGGCAGTGTGTGAAATGATGATTTACCTTTGGGTGTGAGCCTCGGATTAATAGGTCTTTCTATCTCTGCTTCAGAGACAGACGTTTAGACACTGTCACTTTGAGCTTATGGCAGGCGGTGGAATCTAATTCTGCAAGTACTGCCCGTCTTCCTCGTGTGGTCATTCATTCATATGGTCATTTTTGCCTCTTCAGTTGTGCTCAGCATTCATTTAGGTGCTGGAGGGAAATACAGCGGTGACCAGCCAGACACGATCCCTGCAGACTAGTAGAAAAACGCTTGGGTGAGCGGAGTTGGATGCCCTAATTCTGGCAGCGAGTTGTTAGGAGAGGAGTTAAGAAATTGTCAAAGTTCAGAAGTGATGTATGGGGCATGGTTTAAGGCAGTAGGGAAGCAGAGGTGTGGAAGTATCTGAGAGAGATCTAGGAGATTACATAGGTGACCAGGTGGATGTGGGTGGTGAGAGGGGTTGTCAGGGCTGAGATCTGTGTCTTGGGCCCCTAGGATGGTGCCAGGATGGTGGACAGGACTAGAGAAGACTGTTTTCTACAGAATAATGGATGTCGTGAGTTTGAAATGTGTGGATGACTCCAAGATATTTGGGTAGGCAGATGGAATAATGCAGCTGATATGAGAACTGAATAATTCAATGGATGGAATAATATCAACAGCTAAATATGTTCTCTCTCGAGGAGAGTGGGGAGAAGACGTTCAGGGAGGAACGTGGGCATTTCTCCTGGGTGGGCGGGATAGCAATTCACTCCAGTTCCTTTGATGTGGAAGACGATCAAGGTTTACCTCCGCACATTCTTTCCAGGGTGGAGATGAATCCTCCACTCCCTCTGGCCTTTTGCATGTTTGATAGCCTGAGCTCTACTCAGGCTAGAGTAGGAGGGAGGAGGCCCTCAGTGTGGAAAAGCAGGCTGGGTGGGTGAGTGATAGGGGCTTGGTCAGATTTTCAGCCCATCTTACTGTTATAAGTTATTTAAGTGACTTACCATCTTTCCTCTTAATTTGTTATGCTGTGTTGTTAAAAACACTCATTCATCGTTTATGTGTATCATTTTATTGTAAATGAATTGTATCATGTGGGTAGGCCGTATATATACACATACATGGGGCTTCCCAGGTGGTGCAGTGGTAGAGAATCCACCAGGCAAAGCAGGAGACACAGGAGATGTGGGTTCAATCCCTGGGATGGGAAGATCTCCTGGAGGAGGAAGTGGTGACCCACTCCAGTATTCTTGCCTGGAAAATCCCTTGGACAGAGGAGCTGGGTGGGCTACAGTCCATGGGGTCAAGAAGTCATACACATACATATACATACATATACACAGACATACACATACACATAGGTCATGTGTATATGTTATGTAGATTTCCTAGGGCTGTTTTGTAGCTGCTATAGATGTTACAAGATTCCTTTTTTTTTTTTTTTTTTTTGTATAGAGGATGTAGGTTTTTCTAGGTGCTCAGAGTTAAGCGGAAGGCTTGTTTAAAACATGTGTTAGAAAGTAGCTGGAATACATATTTGTTCTTTTATCCAAAAGCTATGTATTATGTTTGCTATGTGCTAGAATTTTCCATGTGAATAGAGCAGAGAGCTCCCTGTCTCTTTAGAGCCTAGATGGGAAGTCAGGCAGCTTGACAGGTGAATACTATAGCCCTCCCTTGTAGCTCAGTTGGTAAATAATCTGCCTGCAATGCAGAGAGACCTGGGTTCAATTCCTGGGTTGGGAAGATCCCCTGGGGAAGGAAATGGCAACCCATTCCAGTATTCTTGCCTGGGAAATCCCACGGACAGAGGATCCTGGAGGGCTACATGGGGTTGCAAGTGTCGGACACAACTTAGTGATGAAGCCACCACCAGGTGACGGTGAGGCATGGGGTCGGGTGGGGTGGGGTAGGGTAGGGTAGGGTTGGGGTTATAGGAGGCAAGCAGTGAAGGGTGGCCTCCAGAGGCAGGACTGCCTGCACTTAGCGGTAGGAATGGGCAGGCACATCAGCCTGGAGAAAGATTTGGAAAAAAGAGATTGTTTTGAGAAATTGATGGATGGATGCTTTTGAGAAACTGAAAGTTTCGGATAGCCTGTTTCAACTTTGTTTATTAAAAATCAATCATAAAAAGGAACAAAACTGGGTCATTTGTAGAGACATGGAGGGGCCTAGAGTCTATCATACAGAGTGAAGTAAGTCAGAAACAGCAAAACACATGTATATTTGTTGCAGAAGTCGGTCTCTCGGGAAACTAAGCACCTCGCTTGGAGAGTTGGAGAACTCAGGTTTATTATGCTGGCGGGCCCAGAGGAGCTAACACTTCCAGCTCTGAGCCCCAAACAAAGGAGTTACAGAGTTTTTATAGACAGTGCATGACACCAGACTTTAGTGTGCCGTGCTGACTGTGAGTAGGCTAGCTCAGAGTAGGGGTTTCCTGCATACGGGTGGTTAGGACAAGCAGTGGAGATGCCCGACCTTTACACAAACAAATATGGTTATGCAGGAGCACAGGGGCTGGGTAATTGACAAGGGTGAATGAGTTAAGTTTCAGTTGCTAGCACTGTTGGAAGTTTCTGTCTTGCCAAAACTACATGACTTTGCAAGGAGTTAGCTGAGCTGCAGCGGAGAAGGCAATGGCACCCTACTCCGGTACTCTTGCTTGGAAAATCCCATGGACGGAGGAGCCTGGTAGGCTGCAGTCCACCAGGTCGCTAAGAGTCAAGACGCAACTGAGCACTTTCACTCTTCACTTTCACGCATTGGAGAAGGAAATGGCAACCCACTCCAGTGTTCTTGCCTGGAGAATCCCAGGGACGGGGGAGTCTGGTGGGCTGCCGTCTATGCGGTCGCACAGAGTCGGACACGACTGAAGCGACTTAGCAGCAGCAATGGGAAGCTGTTGTATAGTGCAGGGAGCTCTGCTCAGTGCTCTGTGGTGAGAGGGATGGGGATATAGGACGGAGGTCCAAGAAGGGGATGTATGTATACATATAGCTGATTCACTGTGTTGTGTAGCAGAAACCAACACAACTTTGTAAAGCAACCATACTCCAACTTAAATCAGCTAATAAAGGAGAATGTTCATGAGAGACCTATGAACTGATCAGGAAAACCCAAAAGTATTGAACTTACGTCCGTGTGACCGTGATTGTGTTCAGAGCCAAGGGGCAAAAGCAAACAACAGCACAAAGCCCCCAGGCCTCCCAAAGTCAAATGAAACCACAAACAAATAATGATTGTGTAATACTTTCTGGCTTTGGTTGTGAGGGTGGACCATTTTTAGCATTGTGAAAGAAGTTGAGAATTAGTCTGAAAACTTAGGTAGTATGTCAGAGAAGAACATTGTGTTACTTGAGCAGTAACTGACATTATTGTTATGATAGTCTTATGTAATATGGAAGATTAGATTTAAATATATAAAATTAGTTTAGCTGTATGGGTTTGTAGTCTGGAAATGCCTTTAGGGTTTCAGCCCTTTTGCTGCTGCTTGGCCCTTATGAGAATTTGGGGCCTAGAGATTTTGGAGGCTTGTTTACCCTCTCATTGGTAACAAAATGTCCTGTACGGTATATCAATTAATCTTTGGCGGACAGTTTCTTGTCTGTTGCAGGATCAGGTCCTGAAATTCAATATCCTCATCTTCTCTGACTCTTTACCTCCACAGATTCCCTCCACCCCTTTCCTTATCTCCTCTTTTTTCATGCGGGTTTCTCCCTACCTAATTCACTGTATCAGTTCAGTTCAGTCTCTCAGTCCTGTCCAACTCTTTGTGACCCCATAGATGCCAGGTTTCTCTGTCCATCACCAACTCCCGGAGTTTAATCAAACTCATGTCCATTGAGTCAGTGATGCCATCCAACCATCTCATCCTCCGTTGTCCCCTTCTCCTCTGGCGTTCAATCTTTCCCAGCATCGGGGTCTTTTCCAATGAGTCATTTCTTTGTATCAGATGGCCAGAGTATTGGAGTTTCAGCTTCAGCATCAGTCATTCCAATGAACACCCAGGACTGATCTCTTTAGAACGGACTGGTTGGATCTACTTGTAGTCCAAGGGACTCTCAAGAGTCTTCTCCAATACCACAGTTCAAAAGCATCAATTCTTCTGTGCTTACATCCATACATGACTCTCATATCCATACATGACTACTGGAAAAACCATAGCCTTGACTAGACGGACCTTAGTTGGCAAAGTAAGGTCTCTGCTTTTTAATATGCTGTCTAGGTTGGTCATAACTTTCCTTCCAAGGAGTAAGTATCTTTTAATTTCATGGCTGCGGTCACCATCTGCAGTGATTTTGGAGCCCGAAAAATAGTCTGTCACTATTTCCATTGTTTCTCCATCTTTTTGCCATGAAGCGATGGGACCAGATGCCATGATCTTCGTTTTCTGAATGTTGAGCTTTAAGCCGACTTTTTCACTCTCCTCTTTCACTTTCATCAAGAGACTCTTTAGTTCCTCTTCACTTTCTGCCATAAGGGTAGTGTCATCTGCATATCTGAGGTTATTGATATTTCTCCCGGCAATCTTGATTCCAGCTTGTGCTTCTTCCAGCCCAGCGTTTCTCATGATGTACTCTGCATATAAGTTAAATAAGCAGGGTGACAATATACAGCCTTGATGTACTCCTTTCCCGATTTGGAACCAGTCTGTTGTTCCATGTCCAGTTCTAACTGTTCCTTCCTGACCTGCATACAGATTTCTCAAGAGGCAGGTTAGGTGGTCTGGTATTCCCATCTCTTTAAGAATTTTCCACAGCTTGTGGTGATTTACACAGTTAAAGGCTTTGGCATAGTCAATAAAGCAGAAATAGATATTTTTCTGGAACTCTCTTGCTTTTTCTATGATCCAGTGGATGTTGGCAATTTGATCTCTGGTTCCTCTGCCATTTCTAAATCCAGCTTGAACATATGGAAGTTCACAGTTCACATACTGTTGAAGCCTGGCTTGGAGAACTTTGATCATTACTTTGCTAGCATGTGAGATGAGTGCAATTGTGCGGTAGTTTAAGCATTCTTTGGCACTGTCTTTCTTTGGGATTGGAATGAAAACTGACCTTTTCCAATCCTGTGGCCACTGCTGAGTTTTCCAGATTTGCTGGCCCATTGAGTGCAGCACTTTCACAGCATCATCTTTTAGGATTTGAAATGGCTCAACTGGAATTTCATCACCTCCACTATCTTTGTTTGTAGTGATGCTTCCTAAGGCCCACTTGCCTTCACATTCCAGGATGTCTGGCTCTAGGTGAGTGATCACAGCTTCGTGGTCATGAAGATCTTTTGTATATAGTTCTTCTGTGTATTCTTGCCACATTTTCTTCATATCTTCTGCTTCTGTTAGGTCTGTACTTTATCTGTCCTTTATTGAGCCCATCTTTGCATGAAATGTTCCCTTGGTATCTCTAATTTTCTTGAAGAGATCTCTAGTCTTTCCCATTCTATTGTTTTCCTCTATTTCTTTGCATTGATCACTGAAGAAGGCTTTCTTATCTCTTCTTACTATTCTTTGGAACTCTGCATTCAAATGGGTATATCTTATATATTGTTTCAGGACCTTGTTAAAAAGCTTTTGCAGAAGTTGCCTTCCATATTTTAGGCCTGTTGAAACAAGTAGAATTTCTCTGAAATTTCTTTCACTCTCTTTAATCTCAGATGAGCTGGCACAGAGATATTTTGCTTTAGCCAAGAATGAGAAAGAAGGTTCCCGGAAAGTTTCCTGTGTTACTGTTTGAACCAGAAGCGATAGCAGAACTGAAAAGGTGCATGACAAATTGTTTTTTTAAATGTCATGAACTCTGTGTGTGAGACACACACATGTGAAAGTTTAAACACAAGAGGCCTCGCCCTGGTCATTAAGACAGCTTAGTTCTGAGTTGCTCTATTAATTACTTCTTTTCCAGCTTCCAGTCTTATGTTATGTTTGGCTTCATCACCATAAGCTCAAGATCCTAAGTTACTAATTTATTGCTTAGTTTTAGGGTTCATTGGCCAATATGTGCCTTTCCATTGATAGTGGGTTTTTTTTTTTTCTTGAATGGAAGATGTTTTTGGCTTTTAATGTAGCAGCAGCCTGCCGTTGCTGAGTTCTGTTAGGTGGCAGCATTATTTTATTTATTCTAATCCTGTCAGGGACCCTCCTAGGTAGCCTGCACGTATGCTCAACTGTGTCTGACTCTTTGCAACTCCACGGACTGTAGCTCACTGGGCTCCTTGGTCCATGGGATTCTCAAGTGGTTTGCCATTTGAATACTGCAGTGGTTTGCCATTTCCTGCTCCAGAGGATCTCCCCAACCCAGGGATGGAACCCGCACCTCTTGAGTCTCCTGCATTGGCAGCTGGATTCTTTGCTGCTGAGCTGCCTGGGGAGCCCCTCCTAGGCAGGGGTCAACCCTGTCTAATAGAAGAAAGTGCTGAGACTCACAGAAACCCAGGACCACCCACCGGGATGGAATCTTCCCCTTTTCCCCAACTATTCCATTCCATCCAGTGCTTTCAACCATTCTACTCTGCCTCGCTTCCCAGTGAAGCTGCTTAACCGCAAGAATAGAGTCTGTTCCGAATAAGACTGCAGGAATTTCCCTGCATCCTGGGATTGGAAGCAGCTGGTCCTTTCATCCCAGGATGAAGGCGGAGTGGAAGCCTTTCACCTCAGAGGCTGCTTTCAGCGCAGCCATGAAGCCCTGGAATTCTGCTAGACCCTCCTCTGAGGATGGATTTGACATGGTTTGATAAATACATCCCTTCAGAGCAGTTTCTTGCCCAAAGATTACAAATACACAAAGTTGGATATTTTGAAAGGGTCTCACTCCTTTATCTGACTCGAGTGATGCATAAAACATGCAATTGTCGTCCTAGATTTGTGGAATAAAGTACGTTGTCCCTTCCACTAAACACCTTGCGTCACTCCTGAATGTTCACAGGAGAACTGCCTCCTGGTGTTCTTGTGTTTTTAAAGTGATGTGAGCTTTTAAATACATGCAGATGTTGACATTTCACAATGTGGACAACATTCCTGCTGAGCAAGTGATTGATGCTTTTTTGTTACTCGTTGGTTCCTTTCTAAGCATTAGGTGCATTTGTCAAATAGATCTTTCGAGGGTCAACAGTATGCCAGTGAGGTTGATGTTTTGTTTGATGTGGTCTTGGGGAAACTGGAGTGACTTGTGCTGGACGTGCTGCTTGTGCCCCTGGGGGCTTCTGACACACCACCTAGGTACCCTCCTCTAGTGGACGTTGAGTCTGTGGCCTCGTGAGTGCAGTCGCAGTTGATGCGGCAGTCGGAATGGAGAGGGCGTAAGGAGGACTCCCTAGCACCCTGCAAACTGAAGTCCTGTGCACGGCGTCCTGTGCTTTTGAACAGAACACTCAGCAAGGTCATCTGCATTCATTTCAGTAGGAAGCCGTACCGACATTCATATAATGTCAGGAAAGATAGGTTGGCACTTTGGTTAAACTGTTTTTTTTTTTTTTTTAATGCAGGTTTTGCTGACCAGTTCTGGATGTCTTGTCAGTGTGCTCTTGGTAGTTTTCTGGTGTAATGACATCCTGAATCTAGCCAGTTGAAAAACCAACAACCTTGCCTTGAAATGTTGCTTTTTTTGGTAATGGCTGAGTCAGGCCAACTCAATGAGAACTTATAAAGCACTGGTTTTATTGTTGCTTTTAATGTTGTGTGATAAAGCATGGTGTGAAACAGTGTAGAGCAAAACCCCCTTTACATACACATATATTTACCCTGTTACTATGTGCAGATATATGAGTGAACTTCCCTGGTAGCTCAACATGGTAAAGAATCTGCCTGCAATGCAGGAGGTGTGGGTTTGATCCCTGGGTCAGGAAGATCCCCTGGAGAAGGAAATGGCAACCCACTCCAGTATTCTTGCCTGGAGAATCCCATGGACAGAGGAGCCTGGAGGGCTACGGTCCACAGGGTTGCAAACAGTCAGACACAGCTGGACACCGCAGCCCACAGTATATGAATGGGTGTGTGTACTTTTTGTTGTTTTGGAGATGAGCACTAGAAACTTACTAGTGGTTACTTTATGGAAATGGTCTAGTTGGGGCTGAGTCACTTTTCATTACGTGCCTCTCTGCACGATTACAATTTCTTAAAGGCACCTGTGGGAAAAATATCCCCATGGTTAATTGGATGGTGAGATGATAAGTCTTTTATTAATGTATTTCACATGTCATTAAAACTCCTTGGACACGAGAATATTAAAAATACTTTGAATTAGTTTAACATTTTAAAGCTTGTAAAAAGTCTTTAGTATCTTTTGTTCGATTTTATCAGCCAAACATCTTCTCCGTTAGGGATCCAGAAACATTACAGTGTCTGGTAGTTGAAATGATTAAGCAGAGAAAAGTTTTCAAAATTCTTACCTACTCAGCCTTCCTGGAAGCCACTCTGACGTTTGTAGGACTTCGTCATCTCCAACGCTTGGGCTCATTATTTTTAAATGGAGATGAAAATACTTACCTTGGGCTGCTGTGATGCTTAATAATAATAATCCCTGAAGAGTGCCTTGTGAATAATAAGTAATTTATAAATTCCTCTTAGGGCTTTGGCTCCGTGGTAAAGAATCTGCCTGCCAGTACAGGAGACATGGGTTCGATCCCTGGGTCAGGAAGATCCTCTGGAGAAAGGAACGCCAGCCTACTCTGGTCTTCTTGCCTGGGAAATCCCGTGGACAGAGGAGTCTGGTAGGCTACAGTCCATAGGGTGCAAAGAGTCAGGTTTAGCAACATTTAGTTGCTAAATGTTGTTTAGCAACTAAACAACAACAGCAGCAAATTCCCGTTATTCAAGGAAAAGAGGAAGTCTGGCTGCTTGGTAATGAGTAAGCCTGCAGAGGTTTGGGTGAGTGAGTGCCCACACGTTATGGGAGCTTTTACCTGAAGATCAGACCCCTTTACAGCTGATGTTTTGCTCTACATTTTCTTCCAATCAGAATAAGAGTAAGAGGAGGGCAGGCAGGAAGCAGCAATAGGAGCTGCTACTAAATGACAGTATTTCAAAAAATACCTGGAAACACATTTTAGGGAGCAGTAAAATTTATCCACCTCAGTCTTTTTTATCCAACTTGAGGCCATTCTCTTTAGAGGTGAGACATCACTTTTCCTTAAAAAATTTTTTTTGGACGTTTAGTTTCACTTTTGAGGTATTTTTCCCTTTTGCATTTTTAATTAAGTCTTGAGAGCAGAAAGTGGAGATTGGCCATGTCCACGTTCTATTGATTGTGCTGGATTTAGCATTTTCTTGGTGATTAGGGTATGATTTGATGAAAGCCCAGCCACTCCTGGGGAGAACCTGACAATGTTTCATAAATATATACGGATGAAAGAACACCTTGGATGGCTGTCTTTGGAAGGTGACAGCTAATCAATGGCTTTATTGAATTTACATGGCTACATTTCTAGTTGCAGAAAAAAAGAAAGAAAAAAGGATTATCCATGATTTCCTGTTTATATAGGACAAGAGAGAAAGTAGGAGTGGTTCCAAGTTTCATAAAACTAATCTCCTTGGAGAGTCAAGATCCATCTTTGTGAAAGGATTATTAGTAGTACCCTCTTGGGAGCAGAGAGGATTTTTTTTTTTTTTTTAAAGGCAGGTGAGGTCTGTTTAGGCTGATGGAGAGGGAAAATGTGAGCTGAGTTTGGAAAGATGGAGAGGCAGTGACCCTGAAAAGCTTGTGGAGGTTGCCAGGAGACGTCTCGCTGTTGATCTCTGCTCCTTTCATAGTCTGGCCGCCTGCAATTTGACTGAAGGACCCTTTGCAATGCTGCTTGTTTTAGGAGTGGATACTGTGAGGCAGGAGGTGAAGTAACAGAGACTAGGGGGCAAGGTGGTGTCAAGGTCAGGAACATGGAGTTGGGCCGCTGGACCTGAGTCTTGGCTCTGCTGTGTGTTGGCTTTGTGATGCTGGGAAGTTACTTAAACTCTCTGGGCCTTAGTGTGCCCGTCAGTGACGGAGGCTTCTAATAGTACTTACTGCCGTGGCAGTCCAAGCATGGGCAGGAAAAGAATTTCCAGCCCTAGAGCATTTCAGAAGGGAGTGAGTTTATTCAGAACAAAGAACAGAGATAATACGGGCACTGAGAGCGTAGCCGGCTGATCTGACAGGCCAGGGAGATGCTGTGTGTGTGTGTGTGTGTAGATGCTGTGTGTGTGTGTGTGTGTGTGCGCGAGCTTAGTGGTGTCTAACTCTTTGTGACCTCAGGGACTGTAGCTGCCAGGGTCCTCTGTCCATGGGATTTTCCAGGCAAGAATTCTGGAGTGGGTTGTCATTTCCTCCTCCAGGAAACCTGCTCAACTCAGGGATCGTACCTGTGTGTCCTTGCATAGCCAATTTTTATAGCCTCCAGATTAAGAAAATTCCTCCTGGAAGGGTGGCGTTAAGTGATTGGTGACTACCAGCGTGGGCATTTTTGCCTAATTTGGAAACTTGCTGGTGATGATTGAGGCGCTTTTAGCAGAGGTTACAGAGAGACTCAGTTCCTGAGATGATCTTGGTTCTGGGCTCCACTCCTGTGGCCTTGGGATAGGACCCCACACCTCCACTATAGGGTTGAGGATTAAATGACAGTATACTTAAAGCGTTTGGTACATGATGTCTGTTGCACCTAATGCCCCATGCACTCCTCAGGGAGTAGCTACAGCAGCTGCTACTGCTGCTGTTTTTATGACATCGATGATCGCTCAGGCATGTCCAACTCTTTGTGACCCCATGAACTGTAGCCCGCCAGGCTCCTCTCTCCATGGAATTCTCCAGGCAAGAATACTGCAGTGGGTTGCCATTTCCTCCTCCAGGGGATCTTCCTGACCGAGATCAAACCCACACGTCTCGTGTGGCTCCTGCATTGGCAGGCAGATTCGTTACCACTGAGCTACCTGGAAACCTAACATTGATGGTGGGGAGGCTCATTTTAGCTGAAATGAACCAGAAGTTGTCCTGTTTGCCCTTCTTAATAGGACCTCAAAGTTGCTTCATATTTTAAAATGCACTTGCACTATGCTAGCTCCGTGGGAAGACTGGTTTGGGTATTTCTGATCACTCCAAGCCTTTTCCTAGCTGATGTCCTAGTAAATGGGTTGAAAACCTATAGAAAATTAGGAAAGTTCATTTGGGAATTATCGATATAAGCTGTTATATAATAGTGGCCACTTCATGGAGCTGACACTGGCATTGATGGAATCAGTGGTGGGGAAAATCGATGTAGCCTTTTTAAAAGATAGATGGTTTTAATATTGATAATAGTGTTCTTTACCTTTTCATTTGAGAGATGCTGCTATAAAGGAATGCTTTATAAATACTAATGTGTGCTGACTGCATTTTGAGAGTGAGCGGTCCCTTTGGGTATTTTGAGACAAAAGGTTCTGTGATCTGGGCAAATGTCTTTGTAATGCACAACGGAGAGATTTAGAAATATATTCTTCAGATAAAGAATGTTTCACATGAGTGTGGGAAATAGTCATTAATCTGTATTTTAAAAACCTTTTTTAAAGAGTTTTTTTAATATTAACAGTTCTGTTTTGAGCTAGATTTTATTTTTAAAGTTGAAGTATAGTTGATTTATTATACAACAAGAGCTGACTCACTGGGGAAAAAAACCCTGATTCTGGGAAAGATTGAGAGCAAGAGAGAAGGGAGTGACAGAGGCTGAGATGGCTGGATGGCATCAGAGACTCAGCGGACATGAGTTTGAGCAAACTCCGACAGATAGTGAAGGACAGGGAAGCTTGGTGTGCTGCAAACCATGGGCGCTTAAAGAGACGTGACTTAGTGACTGAACAATAACAAAATTATGTTAGTTTTTAGGTGTATAGCAAAGTGATTCAGCTATGCATATAAATGTATCAATTCTTTTCCCTTACAAGTTATTACAAAATCTTGAGTATAGTTCTCTGTGTGATGCAGTAGGTCTTTGCTGGTTATCTATTTTAAATATAGTAGTGTGTAGATGTCAATCCCAAACTCTTAATTTATCCGTCCTTAAAAATCTTCATCAGTCAAGAAACGGCTCGGTGCTTGGTGTGTGCATGTATGTGTGTTATGAATTTTAATTCATTTTCAACAGTTTTCCTCACTTGATTTGGACATGTGGCTTAGTTCAGAGATGATTAGGTGCACATACATCCGTTCCTCACAAACGCATCTTGGAAGCCTCACTTACTATCTTTACTTGATCCTGACATGCTGTGGGGACACTGTCTCCAAGAGCCTCAGGATTAAGGGGCATCTTAGATGACTGAAATCCAAATTTTGATGGGAAGAGATGAAGGGAGCTGGGTTTGCAGGCTTTTGTAGTCATGCCCAGTGCTCGGATCTTGCAGTTCTTGGTTGAGAGTTTCAGAGATGAATTACGTGGGCTTCATCCTGTGGTGGAGCTCAAGGGCTTCATTGTCAACTTGCTGGCCACAATTTTTAAAGTTAATAGACAGTGGATCATTCTGTTATGAAATGAGTGGGGAAAGCCGGAGACGACGTGCATGCTCTCCCTCTCACAAGGTGACACCTGGCTCTCTAATGAGGCTCTGTCAGGACTAGTGGTGGTTACCGAATTAACCCTCTGTATACAGTACAGGAACCTGCAAACATGCCTTATCACAGAGCAATAAATATATTGCCTAATGTTATTTAGTTAGTGATTAAACATGTATTAAAGAACTTAAAAGCACTTTGAGACTTTCAGGTTGATGGAGTATACTGGTCTCTAGGCGGACATAGAGTTCTGGAAAATATTCATTCACGATACAGTAGAAGGAGTTGCCCTCCAAGGCCCTCTGTCCCTCCTTCCCTTCCTTCCATCCATCCATCCAGACTTAACTGCCCTGTGCCAGGTATTGTGCTGAAGATGCAGATGTGGACTTGGCCAGTACAGCCCCATCAGAGGACTTAATTATGGTCGGGGAGTGGGAGGTGGACTGGGGAGACTAAGTGAACAAACTGATGAGATGAATTTGATCATCAAGGCCAAGCTGAATGTCAGGTGTGACAGAGATTATGGTACAGAAATGAAACTTTATACCAGAAGGTCAGGGTCTGGATTAGGGTCAGGATCAGGCTTGTAAGGAAGTGATGCTCTCGATCTGGAACCTGAAAGAGCCAGTGTTTGATAAGTGGGGAGACCAGATTATATTACTGCCCCCAAAGCACAGGCTCCCTGGACCTTCAACCTAAATGTTTCAATTCAGTCCAGTTGCTCAGTCGTGTCCAGCTCTTTGTAACCTCATGGATTGTACCATGCCAGGCTTCCCTGTCCATCACCATCTCCTGGAGCTTGCTCAAACTCATGTCCATCCAGTCAGTGATGCCGTCCAACCATCTCATCCTCTGTCATCCGTTTCTCCTCCTGCCTTCAATTTTTCCCAGCATCAGGGTCTTTTCCAAGGAATCCCTTCTTTGCATCAGGTGGCCAAAGTATTGGAGCTTCAGCTTCAGCATCAGTCCTTCCAATGAATATTCAGCACTGATTTCCTTTAGGATGGACTGGTTGGATCTCCTTGCAGTCCAAGGGACTCTCAAGAGTCTTCTCCAGCACCACAGCATCAATTCTTCAGCACTCAGCTTTCTTTAGAGTCCAACTCTCACATCCATACATGACTACTGGAAAAACCATAGCTTTGATTAGATGGACCTTTGTTGGCAAAGTAATGTCTCTGCTTTTAAATATGCTGTCTAGGTTGGTCATAGCTTTTCTTCCAAGGAGTGAGCATCTTTTAATTTCATGACTTCAGTCATTGTGTGCAGTGATTTTGGAGCCCCCTCAAAATAAAGTCAGCTACTGTCCACTGTTTCCCTATCTATTTGCCATGAAGTGATGGGACCGGATGCCATGATCTTCATTTTTTGAATGTTGAGTTTTAAGCCAGCTTTTTCACTCTTCTCTTTCACTTTCATCAAGAGGCTCTTCAGTTCCTCTTTGCTTTTTGCTATAAGGGTGGTGTCATCTGCGTATCTAAGGTTATTGATATTTCTCCCAGCAATCTTGATTTCAGTTTGTGCTTCATCCAGCCCAGCATGATGAGCTCTGCATATAAGTTAAATAAGCAGGGTGACAATATACAGCCTTGACGTACTCCTTTCCCGATTTGGAACCAGTCTGTTGTTCCATGTCCAGTTCTAACTGCTGCTTCTTGACCTGCATACAGATTTCTCAGGAGGCGGGTCAGGTGGTCTGGTATTCCCATCTCTTCAAGAATTTCCTCAGTTTGCTGTAATCTACACAGTCAGAGGCTTTGGCATAATCAGTAAAGCAGAAGTAGATTTTCCTCCTAAGTCTTTTTCCCCCATTTTCCCCCTTACTCTGCTTCTGCAGTGTTTCTTCATCAGGGTACTCGTGTTACACCTGCTAAAACTGAGCGTTGTGGAAATGCTGACCTCTCCCGGGCCAGGTGTTCTCCATGGGTTGGTGAGGTTTCCTCTTGGCACACGACCCACATTGCCTGAACTTTGCCCCGAGTAAGAGCTCTTCTGTGTTTACTCTTCATTATCCCGGCTGGTTAGTGAGCCCAGAGCTTACTTGAGCTTTCCTCTCGTGGCTAATCCATGTGAGATTTCACCTGTGCCTTTAGCTTTCTGTAAATGACACACGAGCCTGCCTTGTTCTCACATGGTCAAGATTCTGCCCCCGGGTGTTAAGACACCTGCTGGAAATTAGAGCTTCCTCTTTTCTTCAGTCTTTCTTCAACTGTGGATTATTTTTAGCCTTTTTCTATTTTTTCCGAAGTTTGAATTGTCCTGTGCATTTATAGAAAACGAATGAAAGCAGCCAGTGAGGCGTAGCATGGGTTCAAGTGTCTGAATTGAGAACCCCTTATGGTCAGGGAACTCGCTGAGTGATGTCAGCTCTGCCACTGTGGCTTGAGCTGGTCCTCTGTGTTTCTTGTTGATTAACTCTAAGTACAGGACAGTACCATTTGCTCCTTTACAATAGAAGAGAATGGTTATACAGAATTATAACCTTGTAGGAAAGCAGACATTTATTAAATAAAGTATTAACCCCAAACTTAGATGGTGCTCAAGCCATGTGTTTTGTAAATAGATGTTTACTTGGGCTCTTCTCTCTTTGAAGGCTTCTGTACTATATAGAGGCAAAACATTAGAACATTTTATTGCGAACAAATAGGAATTGGGTTTACCTGGTGGCTCAGATGCTAATGAATCTGCCTGCAATGCAGGAGACCTGGATTCCATCCATGAGTTGGGAAGATCCCCTGCAGGAGGGCATGGCAACCCACTCCAGTATTCTTATCTGGAGAATTCCACGGACAGAGGAGCCTGGTGGGGTTGCAAAGAGTCGGACATGACTGAAGTGACTGAGCATGTAAGCATGCACAAGTAGGAATTACAGCCACCTAATAATAAGACTCTTTGAGAGTCCCTTGGGACTGCAAGGAGATCAACCCTGGGATTTCTTTGCAAGGGAATGATGCTAACGCTGAAACTCCAGTACTTTGGCCACCTCATGCGAAGAGTTGACTCATTGGAAAAGACTCTGATGCTGGGAGGGATTGGGGGCAGGAGGAGAAGGGGACAACCCAGGATGAGATGGCTGAATGGCATCACTGACTCGATGGATGCAAGTCTGAGTGAACTCCGGGAGTTGGTGATGGACAGGGAGGCGTGGCGTGCTGCGATTCATGCGGTCGCAAAGAGTCGGACACGACTAAGCGACTGAACTGAACTGAATAATAAGACAGAATAAGTAGGTGTCTGTCCTGATTTCAGAGCACGTGTCTGTGCCATGTCAGTGAAGCGACTGTGTTCATTTTTAAGAGTTTAGTTTTAGAATATTGAAAACGGTATGCCTGGACTTCTCTATGTTGTTATCTTATCTAATTAGTTAGATAAGAACTTATCAGCTATGTCATGTTTTGAGTTGCCAAGGCCTCTTGAGTTGGTGGTTGTGCGGGAAGCCATAGAATACTCTTGGTCCTTCTATAGAATCCGTGTGTTTGATGTCAGTGCTGAGACGGAGTTGGCGAATCACCGGCATGGAGCCACCGCTCCCCGTCGGAAACCCAGGGCAGATGTTCGTGCTGTTGACGTCGTCTTCCCCACCGAGCCTCAGCATCCTTTGCAATCACAGCTCTCTGGCAGCTGCCATCAATTGACTTGAGCTGCTCATCAGAAGCCTCGCTGTTATTCGAGATAATTTGGGATTGATGTTTTTCTTTATGTTGGGGAAAAGCACACACAGACATGCACGTCCAGGAAATATGTTGTACACGCTCTCATGTGGATTGCACAGACAGCAGGGTGTCAATACTAAAGTGAACACAGACTAAAAATTTATGAAGAAAGCAAGTATCCTCTGCATCGAGAAAACTAGCCTTTAACAGTTTTTCTATAAGCATGGACTTCTGGCCTAGTCCACACTGAATATGTCATTTTCTAGGGCTGCAAACATAGGTTAGGTACAATTTCAGAGTTTGTGTTTTCCATTGAAAATTATATCATAAATCATTTTCCAGGTGGTTACATAGATCAGAGAATTAATCTTTAATGGTGGCACTGATGAAGATTAGTGGTTCATATTTCTGTTCACCATGTGTGTGTATCTCTACAAATATATGACTGAAAGAATATGTATTCTGTGCTAAGTGCCCTGGGCTTGTCGTACATTTATATTTTATATTAATGTGACTGTCACCTGATGCAAACTGTGCATTCTATTCTTTACCTGTGATCAAAGGGTAATTTAAAATTTCATGCGGTGAGCATGCATAGAGAGTTAGTAGAGAAGGAGGATATGAACTATGTGTTTTTGTGTGGATTTTCTTTAATATAGTGTGAATCTAAACACACATTAAGGCAAATTGCTGGGGTCTTTAAAGAACTGACCCTGTGGAATAACCTTGCAAACAAATTTAAGGGAATTTATACCCTATGATGGGGACTGGGAGTCGTGTGTTTTCCCTTTTATTAGCACAGGGAGGGTCTTTGTATCTGAGTTGTATTAAATATCATGAGCTCTGCATGGTGATGTTACTCACAGAACAATCGTAAAATTAAAGGAAATGTGGCGTGAAACAAAGCATTTGATTTTTATGCCTATTTATAGAATCTAGCACGAAGGGAACCAGAGAGCAAAACTGACAACATAGTCCAACAGTTTCAGTATAAAGTGATCCTTTGTGGGGGGAAAAAGCCATCTTCATTGTGTGATAGTAAATGTGAACTGGTGCTCAGTATTTATGGGGAAGCAGAAAATGTCCCCATAGTCGAGTTTTAGCAAGTGTCTCATCCACGTTAGAAGCTACGTGTTGATATTGACACACTGACGTAGTAAACGTGACTATGAAACTGACTTGAAAATAGTGGCCCGTGGACGACTTTCGTGTGCTTGACAGTGTGTGGAAATTTCACACAGATATTTGGGCTGGGAGCATCTCTTGAAAACTCAGAGTGTCAGCACATCCCTTGGCCGCAGCGAGGAGGGCCTTTGCTCGGGGAGTCCTGTGCTTTGTCTAGCTTGCGTCGTCCTCCACCACAACTCACCTGCCTGCATTCCTGTTTTTCTTCTGTGATGTCCATGATCACCAGAAATTTTGACCCTGCTACAGAAACACTTGTCTATTTTACCTAATATATCCTCTTAAAAGATGTCATTTTATGGATCCATATATCCACTCCCACCAAGCTTAAAAATCAATTTTATAACTAAATTAAAAATTTTTAATAGTCAGAAAATATACCAACATAAGATTTACCTCCCTAACCATTTCTGAGTAAACAGGTCAGTGGCATTAAGTATGTTCATGCTGTGTAACCATCACTACCATCTGTCTCCAGAACTCTTTTCATCTTGCAGAACTGAAACTCTGTACCCATTCAACAACTGCTTCTCATCTTCTCCTCTCCACAGACCTTGGAAACCACCACCATTCTGCTTTCTGTCTCTCTGAATTTGACTACTCCAGGTACCTTGCTGCTGCTGCTGCTGCTAAGTCTCTTCAGTCATGTCTGACTCTGTGCGACACCATAGACGGCAGCCCACCAGGCTCCCCCGTCCCTGGGATTCTCCAGGCAAGAACACTGGAGTGGGTTGCCATTTCCTTCTCCAGTGCCTTACATAAGTGGAAGCATGCAGTGTTTGTCCTTTGGTGACTGGCTTATTTCACTTAGCATAATGTCCTCAAGGTTCATTGATGTTTTAGCATCTGTCAAAATCTCCTTCCTTTTTCAGGCTGAATAATTTTCCTCAATTTGCTTTTCCATTCAGTCAGCTGAGGGACAGTTGGGTTGTCCATCTTTTGGCTATTGCTAATGATGCTGCTCTGAAGATGGTTGAACACATGCCTCTTCAAGTATCTGCTTTCACTTTTTTCAGATATATTTTCAAAAGTGGAATTGCTGGAACAAATGGTGATTCTGCATTTGATGCTTTTGAGGATGTTTTGATGTTTCCTGTAGTATATAGAAACAGTTGCACCATTTTGCAGCAGTGGCCAAGGATTCCAATTTCCCTAGATCCTCGCCAAGACTTGTTATTTCTGTTGTGTTTTAAGTAGTGGCCATCCTAATGGGTGTGAGGTGGTGTTTCATTATAATTTTGATTTGCATTTCCCTAAGAATTAAAGATGGCTTAAAGGTTGACTGTAGGTGTAAGGAATGACCTTCTGAGTTGTCATTGAAAGAAAATTACCTGGAGAATCAAAAGAACTGGATACTGGCCAAATCTCTAGCCTAATTAGCCATCTGACCTTCAGTTCCGTTTATCAGATGTTAATTGGGCCTCTGCCAAGTGCTGATTGCTGCACTGGATGCCAAGGGAGGAGAAAAATAAATCACAGTTTTCCCATTCATGCCTCTGGTTTATAAGTTTTCTTGTCTCTGAAAGTAAAACACTGGGGATCTTTGTGATTCTGAAGTTTTTAACCTGTGATCTAAGGGTGTAAGTATCACCCAGGGTGTCTTCAGGCTAGGTAATGTTGCCTGCCATCAAAATAAGATATGAAAACTATCATGTAGAGGGGAAGAGGAAATTGTGAGATTTTTGAGGGGGTCTCTGATTAAAATCTGAATTTTATATTTTTACAACTTTCACTTAGTCTTGTGAGTTTGATGTTTGAAAATTTAACCTGTTTTCGTCAAATGATGCTGTTTATTATATTGTCCCTGACATAATGTGCTGCGCTGTGTGCTAAGTCACTTCAGTCGTGTCTGACTCTTTGTGACCTTGTGGACTGTAGCCTGCAAGGCTCCTCTGTCCATGGGATTCTCCAGGCAAGAATACTGGAGTGGGTGGCCATGCCCTCCTCCGGGGGATCTTCCTGACCCAGGGATCGAACCTGCATCTCTTAGGTCTCTTGCATTGGCAGGTAAGTTCCTTATGACTAGCACCACCTGCGAATCCCCCACTGGCACAATACTGCCAAAAACTTCTCTCCTCTTCACAGCATAGCTTCTCAGGAGGTGCCTCTTGTCATGTCTTGGCCTCTGGCTTTCTCGGCTCTCTGCCTTCTGGCATCTGTGTCTCCGAGGGATCTGTGTATGTGTGCTCAGTGCCTCAGTCTTAGCCGACTCTTTGTGACCCCATGGACTTAGCCCACCAGTTTGTGGACAGCCCACGATTCTGTGCCTGGAATTTTCCAGGCAAGAATACTGGAGTGGGTGACCATTTCCTCCTCCAGGGGAGCCTTCCCAGCCCAGGGTTCAAACCTGTATCTCCCGTGACTTCTGCACTGCAGACAGATTCTCTGCAGCTGAGCCCAACAGTGGATGCCGCTTAGCTTTCTTCAGATTCCTTCTCTGAAATATTTGAAATGGTTGGTCATTCCCTCTTTGAAACTGTTCCCTCTTTCATCTTCTTTGATTTTGCTCCCTCTTCCTGCCTGACTCGCTTGTACCTCTCTGGAGAGTGCTCAGCTTGTATTGTGAATTCTCTTTTCTCTGTGCTGCTGTTGAAAATATGTGATCCCTATGGTTGTGTCCTTAATTCTGTTTTCTTTTTACTTTATGCACTGGCTTGGGAAGCGGGGAGGATTCCTATCTTCCTCTGTTTCTTTTCTTTGTTTCAAAGATAATTTTATCGATTGGTTTCGTGGCTGTGCTGGGTCTTCCTTGCTGTGTGGACTTTTCTCTAGCTGCAGTGCAGGGGCTTCTGATTGTGGTGGTCCCTCCTCTGGTGGAGCACGGGCTCCAGGGTGCACAGGCTTCTGCAGTTGTGGCACACGAGTGTAGTTGCTCCTCGGCGTGGAGAATTCCCCAGACCAGGGATCGAACCCTGGTCCTCTGCATTGACAGGTGCATTCTTTACCACTGAGCCACCAGGGAAGCCCCTGTCCCCCTCATTTTTATCCAAACCTTGTTCTTAAACTCTTAAGTTTGGACAACCGGTGAGGCTGTTTAGTCTGTGTCCAGTTTGATAACTTGTCAATAGAAGATAGTCAGTGTGGAGTTCATCTTGTTTTCTGCAAACAGCTCTTGTTCTTTGTATTCACTGGTAGTTTCCACTGGATTTCCTGCGGCCAGTCAAGACATTGTTCACATCTGCTTTTGCCTCACTCCTGCCCACCCAACACACAGAAGCAACAGGTCACATAATTCACCTTCTGGACCAGCCCCCTCGTCTCCATTCCAATTACCGTTTCCTTAGTCGATGCTCTTACCATGGTGGGTTGGTCCATCTGAGGTGCTCCACCAGCATCTTATCCTTAATACCTCACAGATGACTCTGTTTTGAAATTGTACCAAATAGAGTGCATCAGAATGATTATGTGTATATTTTAGTCCTTGAACTAAAACCTAAGGGAAAATATCATATCCTCATTACCATTGTACCCAGTTTTTAAAAAAAAATCATGAAGCATGAATAGTATGATACTTCCTTGTCTTTTCATGTCACAGATTTTTGCAGTATCCATACAGTTGTAACTCTTAAAATCCAAAGATGGAAAAAGAAAGTTTCTCTGGTGTTATTTTAGCTCATTGGCGGGTTGAAACCAACATCTGCTTTTAACGTGGCTCTTCATGCTCTGGAACTCACTGTTTGCTTTCACCTTCAGTGACTCGAATTCCAAACTGTGTAAGCCAAGGTTGCACATGTGTGCGCTGAAAAGATGGGGCAGTGGGGGGGGGGGCGGTATGACAGGAGGTGTAAATACCTCGATGGTGGCTTGCTGACAGCACTTTCTTCATAGCATTTGGATGTTCTTTTAGTTACTTTATAATTGCTTCTGCTTATTGTTGCTCTTGTTTCATAGCATACTTAAGTTCCATCACTTTTTAATTGGCAGTTATTTCATACGTGGATGAAATCGAAATCCACGAAACTCAAGTGTATTATGCTACTGTTAAGAAAACACAGGTTTTATATTCTGGTAAATACTAAGTTGTGGACATATTTGTTGGATGGAGGGATGAATGAGTGAATTTAAATTGTTATTGTTGTCCTTTTAAGAGCAAACATGACTTTATCACTGAACACAGCCTTGGATGATTGATGACTCTTCATCTAGAAACTAATGACTTTAACCAGAGAGAAGGTTCAAACTCTGTTGCATTGCTTGTAATTTCAAGTGTCACTGTATCATTTTCTAAAACTTGAGGTTTTCAGATAGGTTTAATCTGGCATTTTTATGAGAGATGTATTACACTTGGGAAAGGTCCGTAATGTGATGCCAGGCATGGCAAAGCTGAGATCCATGGAAACATAACTTTTCTGAATCACCCACTGGGGGATCAGACAAGTTCTTCCTCCTCTTTCTAAAGACTACTCTCCGAAGATAGCACAGGGGAGTACTTTTAAAATAGTCCCTAGCATTTTCATCTTATAGCTGCACACTGCGTTTCCTGGGGAGATGATCCGTCTAATCAGGACTGTTGACTGAAATGATTTCTAACATATCTTTACCGAAGGCTGCCAAGTTTCAAGTTTGGCCAGCCAGACAGCTTGGAGACCTGAGAGAGAAGCAGAAAGTCTTTTTTAGATTTGTTACTGTTTCAAGTAGAGAGATTTTCTTCTGTGGGAGGGAGATCTTTGTTATTAACAACCCTTTAGATATAAATGGCTATACAGTTAACTGTTGGTTGTTTTCTTTTTTAGCAGTTTTGTTTTTGTCATAGCCCTATCACCATTTGACATAGTAATGTTTTGATAATTATTTATTTGTACCTGTTTTCCCTATGTGCTTCGCGGCTCAGTATTGTCTGACTCTTTGCGACCCTACGGACGACTGGGCTCCTCTGTCCATGGGCTTCTCCAGGCAAGAGTTGCTGGAGTGGGTTGCCATTCCTTTCTCCAGGGGATCTTCCCGACCCAGCGATCAAACCCAAGTCTCCTGCATTATAGGTAGTTTCTTTACCCATTGAGCCACCTGGGAAGCCCCTGCTGCTGCTAAGTCTCTTCAGTCGACTCTGTGACCCCATAGACTGCAGCCCACCAGGCTCCTCTGTCCCTGGGATTCTCCAGGCAAGAACACTGGAGTGGGTTGCCATTTCCTTCTCCAGTGCATGAAAGTGAAGAGTGAAAGTGAAGTCAGTTGGTCATGTCCGACTCTTCACGACCCTATGGACTGCAGCCTACCAGGCTCCTCTGCCCATGGGATTTTCCAGGCAAGAGTACTGGAGTGGGGTGCCATTGCCTTCTCCCTGGGTAGTGATAAATTCCATTTAGGTAAAGACCTCCAAGTAGGGAGAGTGTACGCTGTGAGGAGGAATCCTGGGGTGTTTCATTAGGAGGAACCGCAGGAGGTCTCTGGGCTTTATGCTGGATGGTTTTAAGGAAGAGCCAGTGGAGGCTGGGACCACCTCCATGCTGGGCGCTGCCCTGAAACCAGGGCAGTTTAACAACTGGCTGTTCCAGTAATCTTTGCACAGGAGACGGGAAGAACAAAGTTGGGGGAGCTGTTCTGAAGGAATTAATCACTCAGCATTTCGGGGTTAGTACACGATTTGGCAGTGATGGCATCATCTTGGCAACGTGTCCTCTGTTGACTTTGCTGCCGGACTTCTCTCTCTGTGGATGTTTAACAGTGTGAGTTTCACGAGGGACAAATCTTTTCTTCCCGTGAAGAGTTTTGTCTTTTCCTCACGACCACATTCGAGTGTCCAGAACAATTTTTGACAGATGGCAGGAGTAACATACACACATCCGTCCCCTCCTCCCATGTCTGTTGGAGGAATAACAGCTCTTATTGATGAAATACTTTTCTTTGTCCTTAAGCTGTTCCCCTACAAAATATGGGGCTCCTTTCATTCAAAAAGAAAAGTCCCTGTAAATAACTTGTAAACATTTGCATGGCATTGTCTAGGTTGATGGGCTGTTAAAATATCACTGGTGAATATCAGGAAGGCAGCTGGCTCAGGGATTGGTGTATTTTCAGTGAGAGTAATTCTCAGTGAGGTTGAGAGAAAGTGGAACTTTCTCAGATTCGCATTTCCTGCGTGGATGGATTAGACAGTGGATAATGTAAGATGTGGGATATAGGGTTTACTGTTTCCTGTTTTGTCTCTAGATTGTGTCCGACCCTTGTGTGACCCCGTGGACTGTAGCCCGCCAGGCTCCTCTGTCCATGGGATTTTCTAGGCAAGAATACTAGAGTGTGTTGCCATTTCCTTAAGCTTTATTGGAATCTGAATAACCAGAAAACCTAAAATGTAAAAGGGAAATAAACCAAAGAACCTTTGATCCTTTAAGCTCATCTCACTCCTCTGACTCTTGTGTGGGACAGTCTCCACAGCACCCAGTGTGATCCTTAGATTACAGACCACATAAGATCTAAACTCTGACCCGCCTTCCATCATCTGTCCCTTCTTGCTGCACGGACTCCTAGCTCACTTAAAATCTAAAGTCTTGGTTGAGCCAGCCTCTTCTCTGATGTCATCTCTACCTGCTTCACTGGGTCCTGCAGGTCTGGTTATATTGATTTCTTTGCTCTTCCTAGGTAACAGGGAGCGTGCTTCTGGATTTGGGCTTTGCATGGGCTCGCCTGTCTGTCTGGAATTCTCTTCCCCAAGTAGCCAGTGTTTCTTCTCCTCCCGGTCACTTGGAGGTCATCTCTCACATTCCCCTTTCCTCTGTGAAGTGGCTCTGTCGACCACCCCCCTCCCCATGCATATATAGCCCACTTCAAGAGAGCAGATGCCTCTCATTGACCTGGCCTCTGAATTGATGGATGTAATACAAGAGGTCAAGTAGGTTTGGGAAGCTGCTCCTGGGAAGTGCATTTAAAAGAGCTTTCAGAGTGTATGATACACCAGACCGAATTCAACGTTATCCTCTGTATATTTTGCATCTGCATCAGGCCGTGTTTTCACGGCCATGAACTGAAGGCATTACAAAGAAAACTTGTTTTGTTTTGGAAATGCCATCCTTGAAGGAATATTTATGGTCCATTTGGCATGTTGGCCTTTTGGTGTGCCTCAGCTGGTGAGGGTCTCTAACCGTGTGTGTTATTCACGGTGCCAGAGCTAAACTAAGGCTTCAGTGAACCAGATTTCTCTACTCCTTTATGGTAAACAGATCTATCTTGTGATGTGAGCTTGAATTCCTGCTCTAATAATGAGTGACTTCTCTCTTAGTTGTGCCTAGTCGCTCAGTTGTGTCTGACTGTTTGCAACCCCATGGACTGTAGCCCACCAGGCTTCTCTGCCCGTGGGGTTTTTCAAGGCAAGAAAATTCGAGTGGGTTGCCATTCCCTTCTACAAGGGGTCTTTGCAACCCAGGGATCAAACCTGTGTTTTCTGCATTGCAGGCAGATTCCTTACCTGCTGAGCCACTGGGGAAACTCCCTTCTCTCTCAGAGGAGATGCAAATTGGTGTGGGTTTTTTTTTTTTTTCCGTACTTCTGCCTCATCACCTGGGTACAGAGAGGGACATCCGTGTCTACTTGTGAAAATGCAAATTATATGAATGGGCCGAAAGAAGCAACAGGAACAGTGTATAGTGTAGTCTGTAAATGTTAGAGTAAACTTGAGACAGGGTTGAAATTTTAAGTTTGAGACATTTATTAAAATTCCTCAAGGGAAACACCCTTTTCCAGAGGTGGCAGCAGTGCTAACCTGTTTGAAGTCACACTTGGATTTTTTTTTTTAAAACAAGCTTGTTGCCTGTTTTAGCTTGTCTGTCTGGTTTGTATTATGTTGTTACCTGATAGTTCTTTTTCTGAAAGAAGAGACACAGTTCTGAAAATAGTCATTGCCTAAAGGGGAGAAACAAATTCTTTTCTTAGTATTGCAGGCTTTTTTTGCCTTTTTTTTTTTTTCAGCAGATTAAAGCATTTCATTTTCCAGGAGCTCTGGAAATGGTTTTTTGATCATACATCCTATTAGCAGACACTTTTTGAGCAGGCACACCCAATATTTACTTATAAATTATGTACGTGTGCTGTGATAGTGATAGTACATATATTATTAAACGTTCACAGAAATAGGAATTAAAAAAAGACGCATGAGATGGGTCAGAATGGACGTTCAAGTGTTTTCTATGGACGTCCCAAGGCTGTGTCGGTCCCTCCATGGGGCTTGCTCAGTCCACCCTGGGAACTCCCTCTCCCAGCCCGGAGTCCTTCTTGGGTTTGCAGGATCTCCCTGCAAATGCACCACGAGAAGGTGCTCAGACACCACACAGGGAGGCTGGAAGGGGAGTCTTCTGTTAATGGTCGTGTTAAACTCACTGACTTCTCCGTTCTTCATAACATGTTATAGTGTGTTCAGTGCCTGGTGTGGGGTGGTGACAGGATGAAAAAGTTCATGTTTCACGTCTGTTTCCGTTTCTATTCCTGCAGCTGCTACTGATGCTTCTTAAGTCTTATCCGGAGTTTCAGAACTGTTTCTTTTTTTCTTTTGAAAATGGAAAGTTCTCATTCTTTTTTAAAATTATGTATGTTAATTGCTCGGCTGTGTCTGACTCTTTGTGACTCCATGAACGGTAGCTTGCTAGACTCCTCAGCCCATGGAATTCTCTAGGCCAGAATACTGGAGTGGGTTACCATGCCCTTCTTCCGGGGATCCTCCTGACCCTGGAATTAAACCCGGGTCTTGTGCGTTGCAGGCTGATTCTTTTAAGTCTGAGCCATTTGGTAGCAAATTCTTGACCTTTACTCTCAGGAAGCTGTTTGGTTTCTGTCACATTTAGGGGGAATCTTATTATGTTTAACTATGGGATGCTGACTCAAATACCGTTTTGGTTGTTTAACATACAACACCTTCTAAAATTTTAAGTTCTATATTCTGGAACCAACCTGGTCTAAGGTTTTCACATAAGGAATGTAGAAATGTGCTGCCCCTGCTTCTTTGAAACCTAATCACCCTGTTGTTCAGGGTCTTGCTATAAGACCTGAGTAAGGATACCTGAGGTTTGAGGGTTTTGATTACTTGAAAGACTGACTCAAAAATCTCTGCCACTGAGAAGAGCATACCTGTGCTTAGTTGGTCACTTGTGCCAATGAAGTCATTTCTGCCTTACTGTGGGATAGGACAGTAGACTGCAGCCCACCAGGCTCCTCCGTCCATGGACTTTTCCAGGCAGGAATACTGGAGTGGGTAGCCATTCCCTTCTCCAGGGGAATCGTCCCAATCCAGGGATCAAACCCAGGTCTTCCACCTTGCAGGCGGATTCTTTGCTGTCGAGCCACCAGGGAAACCAGATGATTCTAGTGTAACCTGTAATTGCCAGATTATTGCCCTTTCCAGATCCCTTACCTTTGGTAAGCAGCCTCTGATCTCGTTGTCCTTTATCTCTCTCAATCCCTCTGGCCCCCTTGTGCTGGTCACCAGCTAGGTCATTTGCCTTTTCTCAGGAATATATGAAAAGACGCCACGCTTCTTCTATGCCTGGCCCTACTTTAGTCAGCCCAACTTCTACCCTCATCATCTCTGTTTTGTTTACCTGCAGAATCTTGCTGGACCCTTTCTGGTGATTCTGGTCACTGAGGATCTCAGTGGAGATATTAAGTCTGTGAAAAATTACTCTCCAACTCTGTATCCAGTGGGGCTTCCTCCAGCATGCTGTATTCAACTTGAATGCATGCATGAGAATGCTGCATGGCCTTAATCTGTCCTTCCCACGGCTGCAGGCTGCCCGCTGAGACAAGGCAAACTCTGCATTCCTGCTGTTCAGCTGTTGGCATCATCTCATCTCTTGATCATAGGGCGGAGCCCTCTTAATAGGCTGGTGTCCTTCTTGACTGTTCCTGTCCTTTTCGGTCTGACCTCTCATCTTCTCTCGCTTTCCACCGCCTGTGGAATGCCTGGGTGTAGAGGCTGTACCCCAGTAGACAGTGGGGTTTCAAATGCCGCATGAAGGACTGAACTTTTTCCTACAGGCAGTGCAGGAGCCTTTACAGAGAGTGCTGTCTCTCCTTTGCTAAGACCCTGGCTCTGCGGTTGCACAAGAGAGACTGCAGAGCACAGAGGCTTGGGAAAGAGGCAGAGACTCAGAGAAAGCTCCGTATTTCATTCCACCTTCAAAATGTTAATTTAGTTGATGACTTTATTACTTGACTGGTAAAATGGTCTGGCGGAGTACAAAGCACATGGATCCTGAGCTAGGCAGCTACGGGTTTCAGTGACAATTCTGCCAGTGAAAGCAGACCTGTTGGCAGAGGGCAAGTTAATGTGTTAAGTAGAGCCTTCAATGATTACTCATAATTCCTGCAGGATCTTTATGACTATCATATAATTAAGTTGGTGACATGTACTGAGTACCAGGAACATAGTACCCATCCAGGAACTGTTGTTTATTCTCTTCCACCCAACCATGAGGTGTTTGTACTGTTGCCCAATCTTGTGAAATCCTAGCATCCGAGGTTGATTCTTTGATATTCCAAATAGCATGTGTTAATGGACATAGACAGTATTAGATCATGTTAATAAAAGGAATAGTTTTGCTAATCGTATACTAGGCGATTAAATAAAATCCCTGCTTAACAGGTACTTATGCCTTTTAGGAATGAATTTGTGCCATAGTTTAAAATTGATGATAATCACTTCTTGGCCTTTGAGCCAAGGTCAAGTGTAAAACTAGAGATAAAAGTGTTTCCCATTATGCATAACTTTGGATGGAGCATCTCGTTTAAGGCGGTGCTCTATGTGAGGTTATAAAACTTTGTTGAATAGGAGAAAGTATTTATTTCAGGAGTTTGAAAAACATAATTCTTGTATATGTCAACCCATCTGATTGAACAAAATATTTCATTACTTTTGGGAAATTAATAAGTTAATGACTTATATTCTTTCTCTTTAATTATTGTCATTATACATTTTCCTTGAGCAATATAATCTATTTTTTATTCAGAGAAATTTAGCTATTTTATTATTCTTTAAAAAAATATTATTTATTTATTTGGTCACACTGGGTCTTAGTTGGGGCACGTGGGGTCTTTTGGTTTCAGCATGTGGGATCTAGTTCCCCCACCAGGAATTGAACCCGAGCCCCCTGCTTTACGTGGAGTCTAAGTCACTGGAGCACCAGGGAAGTCCCAATTTAGCTTATTTTAAAACATAAAAATATTAATTATACTTAAGGAATTTTTGGTTAATGTCGCATAAAATACTTTAGTGTTTTAAGTATCAGCAAGGGAAACTTTGTAGTATTATTATTACGCAGTTATCATTACATTATTTCTTGGTACCCTTTAGCATGTGTGGTGTTTGCTAACTGAGCTTGCTCTGCTAAGAATTGCTTGAAGGTAGCACTTTTAATTTGTGGAGTGTGTGTGTCTGTGTGTGTGTGTGTGTCCTGTGTTCTGGGTGTTGTATTCCCCAGTCTGTCCTATAGCAACTTAGAATATGAACTTTTTCTTTTGGGAGACGACTAGGACATTGCCGGAAACGTATTGTCCTAGATCGATGGTCAAAATCAATGGTCTGTAAACTGGCTCCTAATTTTCATTGTGAAAACAAATTAAGCAGCGATTACAAGATTTATATAAGTCACAGCTGCTGCTGTGTTTATAGCTTCCACTTACTATGCATTTGAAATATTTATTGCCTCTTAAAGTGTATTTTAAAAGGTTTGTATTGTGTTATGGAAAAACAGATTATTTTTCTCTTCTTTATAGTACAAAATAGAATCTTGACTTAAATCTTTGTGACCGTAAACCTGTTGGTGGAGCAGAACAGAACACATTATATACAGTTGGGTTTTTGGCTGAATACTGACTGGACAAAAATGTCTATCCAAAGAGACATATAGTTGATTCTCATTATTCCCTATAACACTATGTCTGGGGCTGTTACGAACAACAGGATGACCAAGGAAAAGCAATTCAACTGACACCTGCAGTTCAGTTCGGTCACTCAGTCCTGTCCGTCTCTTTGCGATCCCATGAATCGCAGCACGCCAGGCCTCCCTGTCCATCATCAACTCCCGGAGTTCACTCAAACTCATGTCCATCGAGTCAGTGATGCCATCCAACCATCTCATCCTCGGTCATCCCCTTTTCCTCCTGCCCCCAATCCCTCCCAGCATCAGAGTCTTTTCCAATGAGTCAACTCTTGCATGAGGTGGCCAAAGTACTGGAGTTTCAGCTTTAGCATCATTCCCTCCAAAGACCATCCAGGGCTGATCTCCTCTAGAATGGACTGGTTGGATCTCCTTGCAGTCCAGGGGACTCTCAGGAGTCTTCTCCAACACCACAGTTCAAAAGCATCAATTCTTTGGCACTCAGCCTTCTTCACAGTCCAACTTTCACATCCATACATGACCACAGGAAAAACCATAGCCTTGACTAGATGGACCTTTGTTGCCCTAAAGGTTGGTTGTTTGTTTACAGTGTGAGATCTGAGACAGGAAGGGAGAACGTTGCCTTGCTCAGCCTTGATTGGGAATGTCTGTGTTGGGTCATCCTGTGCATGTTCGTGAATGGACCTAGAAAGTGCTACTGGGCAAAGTCACAAGTACAGAATTCATGAGTGATGGGACTCAGCTGTAGTTAGCATAATGTTGAGACCACTTGTGTGCCTTGAATGATGAGTTGAGTAGTTAAACTGTTGCTTCCCGAGAGCTGGATCTGGTAACAGTGAGCAGATCCAAGCTTTCCTCCCTGGAATGGCTGGGTTCTCTGCCTGGTAGATGGAGACCGGTCAGATGCGCCTTGCCGCTCCTGGGTCCCAGTGCCCGCCTCCACTTGCATAAGTGAGTTGCCATTGGCTTGCCATGGCCCTGCAGTTAGCGTCCCCGTCCTATCCTAGTCTCTGAGTTGGGAGATATTAGAATGTGTGATTAAGAAAGCAAGCTGTGGATTCCCATGTCCTGGGTTCCCATTCTGCCTCTGACCCTTACTAACTCCCTGCCTTCCAGCAGGACTACTTAGCTTCTTCGCACATTCTTCTCTTCTCTGTAAGATGGGAATAATAACATTGGCTACCTGTTTACGTTAGTAGTTGTTGAGACAATATGTATTTCACGTGTGTCAGATATTTAAGACAGGAGTTGGTTTATAAGCCCTCGGAGGTAAACTGTTAATCTACCTGGTTATCCATACCCAATTGGCCTTTTCATTTTCCCTAAGGATTTTATGATAAGCCACCAATAAATACAACCCCCGCTCCAAAATTTTCTTTTTAAAGAAAAGAATGAAGGTGAAAGATAGCAAAGTGTAAAAAGGTGAAGCTAAAATGATACTGGAACAGACTGTTAGGTTAGGTGGGGAGAGAGGGACTCTGAATTTAGTCCTGAGTTTTGATCAGTTCCCCAAAAGGAAGGCCTGCTTCTCATTATCTTTTACATAAAAGTTGCTGTTCAGAAAGTGCACGGCAGTTTCTGGAACCGAGTGGTTTCTTCTTGATTATTCATAAGACTGCTTGGTAGTCAGATGCCAGTCACACTGATTTGTAACGCTCTCTCACCCTGGGATCTTGGAGGCTGGGTGTTATCTTATCTCATTGATTTCAGATCTCCAGATCTAGCCCGGAGACACTGACTCTGCTGCAGAGTCCACCTGTGATGGTGTGATTGCCAAACACTTGTCTCCACAAGAGCCCTGTGTGTTCTTTCCCTGATTTTACTGTGGATCACAGGCACGCTACTCTAGTGCATAGAGAGGCATTGGGTGTTCCATAGAGATAATGAAGGCGTAAAAGGAAGATAAAGGGACCAAGTCAGGGTGGCCTGTGTATGGGGCCACAGTGACTGGGGCCTGAATGCCATATACTGCATGCTTTTGGTTCACCCTAATGCCATATACTGCAGGCTTTTGGTTCACCCTAATGCCATATACTGCATGCTTTTGGTTCACCCTAATGCCATATGCTGCAGGCTTTTGGTTCACCCTAATGCCATATACTGCATGCTTTTGGTTCACCCTAATGCCATATGCTGCAGGCTTTTGGTTCACCCTAATGCCATATGCTGCAGGCTTTTGGTTCACCCTAATGCCATATACTGCATGCTTTTGGTTCACCCTAATGCCATATGCTGCAGGCTTTTGCTTCATGCCTCTTGAGTATTAAATATTTTAGAACACCTCCCCCGTGTATGCATTTGTTTACCCATAGACTGCATACATATGGCTCTTATATACTAAGTGCTGTGCTGTGCTTAGTCACTCAGCCGTGTGTCCATGGGCATTCTCCAGGCAGGAATACTGGAGTGGCTTTCTATGCCCTCCTCCAGGGGATCTTCCCAATCCAGGGATTGAACCCAGGTCTCCCGTATTGCAGGTGGCTTCATTGCCGTCTGAGCCACCAGGGAAGCCCAAGAATATTGGAGTGGATAGCCTACTCCTTCTCCAGGGCATCTTTTTGACCTAGGAATCAAACTTGGGTCTCCTGCATTGCAGGCAGATTCTTTACCAGCTGAGCTCCCAGAGAGGCCCTATATACATTTTAATTAGCATTAAAAAGAGGTTGAAAAGGAAGGATGACTATTCTCAAGTAGATTATGGAGATAATTACATAGCTATAAAAATTCACTAATATTATTCACTCAATTATGCACTTAAAAATGGGTGAATTTTCTCTGCTATAAATTAGGCCTTCATAAAAACAGTCTAAAAAAGGGAGGATGAGAGGGAGATGGAATTTTCAGTATCTAAACATCTTAAAACCTAATATAAATATCACGAATCCTTTTACTCTCACCTGAGTTATGGAGAACTAAATACTTATTACTAAGAGCAGTGTGGTTAAACATGGAATCTTTAATTATTTTAATCACTTAATTGTTTAATTAAAAAGAAAGCTCACTTTGGGAGTGTAATTACAACTCTCTATTACTTTTGCCTGTACTTAATTATCAGCGCTCTCTTTAGCTCGTAGTTTCTTTGCAAGGATCTTTTTCAGGGAAACTTGATAACATTTTAAAACTTCTTTAGCCAGGTGTGTGACACACGTGCACACACACACACACACATACACCCTACCTTTCACTTTGCAGCACACATATCCTGAGAGCCTGTGATCTCTGTACTGTGAAATTTCCATTTTTCCCTCAGAGGATTAGGTGTGGGGACCACATTCTCTTCCCTTTTGTGGCTTTGTTAGTGCCTTTCACGAGGGGAATTGCATGCAAATACTTTTTGGTTTGTTTGTGTTGTATTTTTATTATAAGTTCTTATCTGTCCCCTCCTTCAGGACACACACCTCCTGAGTCCAGGGACTTCAGTTCATTGTGGCCTCGCTAGCACTTTGACCCATTCCTAGCACAAATTCTTGGTTCAATAAATATTGTCAAGTGATTGAATCAACCTGCATATTAAATTTTAGTAATAATTAATGCTTCTCAGCTTAAAAATAAAGATAAATATATGTGGAAGTTCTGTTCTTTAATTCCTGCTCACACTGAGATGCATGCACTCAATTTCGGAGACCGCTGCCTGTGAGTGGGTGGACTGTGAGGAGCAGGGAGGAGGTGGAAGGTTGGGGCCGCTAAGAAATATGCGTCACTGGGAGATCAGACTCTCTTCCGGCATCTAGATCAGACCCATTTTACCAGTGGGCACCCCCATAGCTCAGTGGGTAAAGAATCTGTATGCAATGGAGAAGACATAGGAGATGCAGATGCGATCCTTGAGTTGCGAAGATCTCCTGGGGAGGAAATGGCAGCCCACTCCAGTATTCTTGCCTGAAAAATCCCCTGGACAGAGGAGCCTGGTGGGCTCCAGTCTCTATGGGGTCTCAAAGATTCAGACATGATGGCGCGACTAAGCACACACGTACTTTACCAGTATCGTGTTTCCCTGGTGGCTCAGGGGTAAAGAATCCTCCTGCAGTGCAGGAGACGTGAGTTTGATCCCTTAGATGGGAAGATCCCCTGGAGAAGGATATGGCAATGCACTCCAGTATTCTTGCCTCCTGGACGACGGAGGAGCCTGACGCACTACAGTCCATGAGGTCACAGAGAGACACGACTGAGCGACTAAGCAACAGCAACGCAACAAGTCCCTCTTAGAACATCGCGAGGCATTCGTGAAATACAGTGCAAAGGGCTGTCGGTGGTGTTTGAGGGGTTTGTAAGATTGAAAGAATGACACTGCTCTGCGACTGACTCTCCACAGCAGCCGGACTCGCAGGGACCAGGAAGTACTCGAGTGAACTGTATCATTTCGGTTTGTTCTGAAGAACTGCCCTGTAACTTGGGTAAAATCCAGTTCGTTCAGTTTTTTTATGGCCAGTTTTATTGCACGGTACTATAGGCTAAAATTTACCCTTTGGAGATAAATAGTTGTCTTGAGTTTGAGACCCAGTCATGCAGCCACCACCACAGATCACGATAGAGACTGTTTCTTATCACCCACCAAAGTTCCCTTGTTCTCTTTTATGGTTAATTGTCTTCTTTCCCCAGCCACCACTGACCGTATTTCTTCCGTCCAGTTTCCCTTTCCTACAATGTCATAAAAGATGGTATCACACAGTGTATGGCCTTTTGTGTTTCACTTCTTTCACTTAACGTTTTTATGTCGATATCCACGTCGTTTTGTATATTAGAAGCTTACTCCTTTTTATTGCTGCATGCTGTTCCATTATATGAATGTACCCTATCTTTAAAAGCCATTTACTGGTTTTGGGAGAGTTGGGCTGTGTTAAGTTTTAGATGATTTTTGAATACAGCTTTCATAAACAGATATGTTTCAATTGTATGGATATCTGTTTGAATGTTTTTTTTTTTTTTTTTGAGTGAATGCCTGTAAGTTTTGTTGTTGGGCCATGTGGTAAGTATATGTTTAAATGTATAGGAAACTGCCGAACAGTTTTTTTATTTTTTATTTATTTTATTTTATTTTATTTTTTTTAGTTATTTTTTAATTTTAAAATCTTTAATTCTTACATGCATTCCCAAACATGAACCCCCCTCCCACCTCCCTCCCCATAACATCTCTGTGGGTCATCCCCATGCACCAGCCCCAAGCATGCTGTATCCTGCGTCAGACATAGACTGGCGATTCAATTCTTACATGATAGTATACATGTTAGAATGCCATTTTCCTAAGTGTTTGTACCGGTTTGCATTCCTGTCAGCAAACAGGAAAGTTCCAGTTGCTCAGCTTCCTTGCCAGCACTTTGTGTTGTCCGTTTTTTGCATTTGCTTGTTTGGTTTTGGTCATTCTAGAAGGTAGCTGGTTTCGTCTTGAGTGTAAGGGTATGGGCCTGGTCTTATGTTCATTTTTTTCTTTTTGATTCTTTAATTTTTGTTGTCACTTCCCTTTTTCTTGAGGAAGTCTTCCATCGTGCTTTTCCTCTTCACTGGCTTCATTTGTATAGACCATGGGATTAATGCCTCATTGAATACCGTTCCAGGTCTATTTCTGCACATTTCTAGTATGCTTAACAGCGCTTTGCTACTTGCTCCGCTCTTAGCATTAGATCGTGAACTTATGGGTGGGCCTTGTTCCACTCTGATAAGAACCAGGAGTCACTCAGGTAATGTTCTCTATTGCTTGAGTTGTAGGGGATAAGAAAGAATAGAATCAGTCTTGAAAACATTATTTTAAAAAGACTCTAATTTATAATCTTTTGGTGTATTTTTGGACCTAAAAGAAACCTATTTGTCAGAGTTTCAGTTCTGAGTTGGGTATCAACTGGCAAAACCCTGTTATTGATATTATTATTTAAGCTACTAGTATGAGGGCTTTTAGATTGCTTGTTAAATTGGCTACATTACTATGTGTTCTTCACTGAGTTTGCCGCTTCTGAAGTGTCCATTGAAATGTCTTCTGTTGAAGCAGTTAGATTTGGTTGGGTTTGGTTTCAAATTCTGCCAATTTTCAAGCTCTCTCCAAATTCAGTTGTAAGCATAATTAATGTTTTAGACAGATGATATTAATTTTTTCTTGCAACTTTGGTTACTTGGAACATATCATTTCATTGGTTGTATTATACAGATTTGAGCTTGGTTTCATGTTCTGCCAGTTTCAAGCTCTGATCAACTTCAGTTGGAAGCATAATTAATATCTTAGATCTTAATACAGATTTGTCCCTATAACTTTCAGTGTCTTGGGTCAAATCTTTTTAGTGACTGCCTTCTAAAGACTTACTGAAAACTGTTGTCTCAGTATTAATTTTTGGTGTTTCTTACATAAGTACTCTGGTATAGATAAAGCAGCTTTTATAAGGATTGAATTTATCAGGCTCACATGATATGATTAGGCATTACTGTTTGTAATTTCCTAGCATTTTTGTGTGAGTTTTTCCTCTAAGCACATTTTTATATATAAAGTTCTGAAGAAAATCTTCTCACCTGAGTGTTTTTCAAAGAGCCCATTGTATTCCCCAGTTCACAGGCAGATTTTTATTATTCCAGGGACTTGAAGGCTCAGCTCCCAATATTCTGAAGAGTTATGTTATGTTATTCCTTGTCCTGGACCATTGTGTTTCAAGTCTGATACTTAGCAGGATTGTTTCAGAGTTTTAAATGGGAGGAGAGAATGTTCAAAACAAATGGTTGCAACAGAGAAAATAATTCAGTTTTAAAGTGTTTCACTCATCCACCCATCTTTCTTACAAATTTTATTCCAATTGCCAGCTTTCTTTTTAGGGCAGGATAAACCAAGGGAGACAGAGCGAAGTGGCAGAGTGGGCAGGGACTGTCCTGGTGGTTCCAGCTGGTGGGAGTGGCATGCCTGTTGGGGTCTGTGAACATATGTGTGACGTTTTTGATTGTCACAAAAGCAAGAGGACATTGCTGGCATTTGATGGTGAGGGCTGGCATTGATAACTGACATCCTCCAATCCATAGAGCAGTCCCATACAATGAATTGTCTTGCTCCAAATGCTAGGAATCCCCTCTTCCGTCCCTGTTAAACAATGCTGATCTGGATCAGCCTGGGTTTCAGTTTCCAGAACTGTGGACCTGAACTTGTTGCATTTTCCTCATCAACTTGGAGTGAAAATGCTTACTGTCTAATATCACTGGGGGCTTCTCAGGTGGCACAGTGGTAAAGGATCCACCTGTCAATACAGGAGACTCAAGAGATGCAGGTTCGATCTGTAGGTTGGGTAGATCCCCTGGAGGAGGAGGACGTGGAGGAGGAGTAAATGGCAGCTCACTCCAGTATTCTTGCCTGGGAAATTCCATGGACAGAGGAGCCTGATGGGTATAGTCCAGGGTGTCACAAAAGAGCTGGACACGACTGAGTGACTGAGTGCGCCCGCACACACATAAGATCACTGTGAGCATTGCTGATGATGTAAGTGAAGCGGTGAACACAGCACCGGATACATAGTAAAGTTAGCGGAGCGTGGCTGGCTGGAGTGGCTTTCCAGCCAGCTCAGGGTAGAGTCCAGGGACCTGCTCCTCTCGGAACTCATCTCCTGTGGTTCTCTCTCCTGCCTCTCCAGTCCCACACTGGACTCCTCGAGGTTTCTCCGTCTCCCTGAGAGAGCTGCCTGCCTCCGGACCTCCTGCACTTGTTCTTCTTCTGTGGGCAGGCTCCTTCTCTCCCTGTCTCCACTGGGCGCTGCTCCCCCACTTTCTTCCTTTCCTCCTCTGCCCACTTGATCGGAGGGAGGCTTTCCTGTTATGCAGAAATGGCAGCCTGGCTCGCAGCAGCCGCCTCTTCCCCTCAGCTCTTGTTCTTTCCCTTACCATCACTCAATATATTAAATATTTTTTGGCTTATTGTCATTCTTTTTCAAGTGGAACATATGTTTCATGAAAGCAAGGACTCTTTTTTCACTGATGAATCCCCAATGGCTGTAATATCCCCTAGTACATAGATGCCAATAAATGTTTATTGAATGAATGAATTATTAAAGATAGCAAAGAAAAGAAATTACAATTGGTTTGTATACATATGCTGTGCATAAGAGGGAGAGAGAGACTATGTGTGTGTAAAAAAGTTATACTTTCTAATAGTTTCTAATCCAGATGGTGGGATTAATCAATTATGGAAATCTCTCCATCTAAACAGTTTTGAGAAATAGTGTAAAAGGTAAGAGACGAGGTTGTCATAATCGGATTTCTCTCCTCTCTACTCACTCAACTCTGTGATTCTTCCTTCACTTTTAATTGAGGAAAGCATGATACTTTTATTTTTGATAAGAGACTGTTTTAAGGATATAATGATGTGATTATTCTTTGACTATGTGTTTTGAAATTGGTTACAGATCTCTAGAAGGTCATCAATATTATTACCCATAGCACCTTAGAATGATCTGAGTTTTCTTATCTGCTTGGAGGAGGTGTAATTGTTCTTTGACTGCTGCTGCTGCTGCTAAGTCGCTTCAGTCGTGTCCGACTCTGTGCGACCCCAGAGACAGCAGCCCACCAGGCTCCCCCGTCCCTGGGATTCTCCAGGCAAGAACACTGGAGTGGGTTGCCATTTCCTTCTCCAGTGCATGAAAGTGAAAAGTGAAAGTGAAGTCGCACAGTCGTGTCCGACTCTTAGCGACCCCATGGACCGCAGCCCATCAGGCTCCTCCGTCCATGGGATTCTCCAGGCAAGAGTACTGGAGTAGGGTGCCATTGCCTTCTCCGGTTCTTTGGCTAGACGATAGCTATTTACTGCTTATGTTTATATAAGCATAGACTTGGGAAATGCTTTTAAGGGTTGCGTTATTTAAAAAAACCCACTGGCTTGATGTTTTGGGACCCGGGGAATGATAAGCTGTGTGAGATGCCCATTTAAAAGAGAGTATTCATAAGTGAAATTTCCTTCTTGCAGTTGATTGGTCCAACTATTTCTCTGATAGGTGTTGTTTTGTATTCTGAAAAATTTGTGTGGATTTGGTGACTTATGAATAAGCACAGATTGTTAAACAGGCTGTGTTCCAAGCAAGAAATGATACAGGAAGATACGTATAAAGTTTCCTCAGTTTTAAATTATTGTGTCTGTAGGCTAACCTTTTGATCGTATTTTGTGTCCTAAAATAGCTTCTGCAATAGGCACTTTACCCAGGTGGGATGATATTTTTACTGGCAATTCAATCTCTCTCATACTGTCCCTCTGCCAGTGAAGTCCTGAATATACTTCAAGTATTCTGTTTCTACAGATAATTTCTAGACAAGGCAATCTTTACATGTAATAATGATGGACAGGACATTTGAGGTTTGGCAGTTGTTTTCAAATGTAGGTACTGGTTAAGACATCTGTGTGCATGGTTTAACATGGGACCATTAAGCTCAGCTGTGGGAAAACATGAATTGCATTCCTTTATACCTAGAGTGTGAGCTTCCCTGGTGGCTCAGAAGGCAAAAGAATACACCTGCGGTGTAGGAGACCAGGATTCGATCTGGGTCAAAAAGATCCTGTGAAGAAGGGAATGGCAACCCACTCCAGTATTCTTTCCTGGAGAATCCCATGGATAGAGGAGCCTGGTGGGCTACATTTCATACAGTCGTAAAGAGCCAGACACGGTTGAGTGACTAACACACGCATACCTAGTGTGTATTGTTAAGACTCAGGAATTTCCTTCAAAATCTGGGCATTTGAGTGAATGGCCCTGGTACTCTTTAATTGGACGGACTCAATTCTGACATCCCGTCTTTCTCATCCCCCTTATCAAGTCCTGTCAACTCAGCATCATTACTGTTTCTCAGTACCTGTCCTCCTTACTAAAAGAACAAGGAGACAGAAGAATCAGAGGACAGACCTAAACGACAGTCTAACAACTTCAACTAATTGGCATATATAGAACCCAGAAGTGCAGAACTGACTGTGGCTGGGCAATAAAGAATGCTTTCATTCCTCTTTCAATAAAGAGGATTTTCCTTCTCATTTAACCATTAGGAATCAAGATAGAACTCAATGATGTCAAGATGACTAGACAGTCCCCTTGCTTATAATTCTGTTTATTTGCTGGCTGGGCTGGGTCTTGCACATGGCCCAGGCTCTTCTCTTGTTGCAGAGTAGGCGGGCTCTCTCTAGCTGCCGCGTGCGGGCGTCTCACTGTGGAGGCTTCTCTTGTTGTGGAGCGTGGGCTCGAGGGCTCGAGGGCTTCAGTTGTTGAGGCACTGGAGTTCAGTGGTTGCAGCTCCCAGGCTCTAGAGTGTGGGCTCAGTAGTTGTGGAACATGGGCTTAGTTGCTCTGCAGCACGTGGGATCTTCCTGGATCGGGGATTAAACCCATGTCTCCTGCATTGGCAAGCAGATTCTTTACCACTGAGTCATCAGGGAATTCCCCCCTCCTTTTTTTTTTTTTTTTTTAAAGAAAGTAAGCTCTATACCTCTAGGAAAGGGACTTCCCTGGTGGTTCAGTGGTAAAGAACCCACCTGCCAAAGCAGGAGGCATGAGAGACATGAGTTTGATCACTGGGTCAGGAAGATCTCCTGGAAAAGGGCTTGGCAACCCACTCCAGTATTCTTGCCTGGAGCATCCCATGGACAGAGGAGCCTGGCAGGCTGCGGTCCATAGGGTCGCATAGAGTCAGATACGACTGAAGTGACTTTGCACACACGCATGCACCTCTAGGAAAACCTGTGTATCATAGAAGAACTCAAGATAGAAATTAAGAAGTATTTTGAATTAAATGGTAATGATTTTGGCATAATGATTTGACATAAGACTTGTGGGGTGCAGCTAGTCTGAAAATCAGTATCTAGTTTTCCATGTCAAGAATCTAAATGAAAAAAAGAAACTTAAACCCAGAGAGTACAGGAAGAAGGAAAAAGTAACATATGGAAGAGGAATCAGTAAATAAATCAACGAAAGTAATTTTAGAAATATTAAAAACTAATAAACCCCTTAAGACTGATCAAGAACATAAGAGATAAAGCATATTACCAATATACTATTCCATGTTGAATTGGAAACTCTGAGCAGTGAAGGAAGAAAAAATACTTATTTTAGAAAAGATGAATGCATAAATGAACTGTGGTATATCCACACTTTGGAATATTATTCAGCAACAAAAATAAAGGAGCTATTGAGCCACAAAAAGGCATGGAGGACATTTAAATGCATATTACCAAGTGAAAGCAGTCAGTCTGAGAAGGCTATGTAAAGTGTGTTTCCAACTGCATGACATTCTGGAGAAGGCAAAACTATGGACAGTGAAGAGATTAATGATTGCCGGGTTTGAGAAGGGAAGAGGAGGGAGGGATGAGTAGGTGATTTTTACAACATGGAGACGATTGTATATGAGGCTATGGTGGTAGACACATGACCTTATGCATCTGTCCAAGCTAATAGAACTATATAATACAGAAGTAAATACTAAGGTAAATTATAGACCTTAGTTAATAATAATATCAATAATAGTTTATCAATTGTAACCATATTAGTGTAAATCTTAATAACTGGGGATATTGTATATAGGGAGGAAGAGGAGATATGAGATTATACTTTTCAATTACTCTGTATACCTAAAATTGCTCTAAAAATTTAAATCTGTTACCAAAAATAAAGAGAGATATATAGAAAGTAACCATATTCATAGCTAGAAAGAGAACAATATGAAGCTGTTCTCAGATTAATTTGTAATACAATATGTACATACAATATGCAAAGAAAAATACTTATAAATTCAGCTTATTAAATTTTTTATACATGTCATTCTTGGTACCTTAATATAAATCTTTCTTTTTTTAAGGCTAGATACTGGGTGAAGAGATTTGCAACAAAAATACAAAGAAAGCATTATTATTAGATTTGTTTAAAGTACCATTTCAAATAACTGAGAAAGAAACTCTGAAGCTATCATGCTAAGAGAATAATGGATCATTTCCCTTTCACAATTTCAGGTAGGCACATGTTAGAAAAATCTTGCAAAGGTAGGTGCAGGCAAAGATGTTGCACAATAGGAAATTATTGGCTGATCTTAGATATATTAATTAATATATCTACTTTGAAGAACAATTTGGCAATACCTCGTGAGTCAAGTATAGGATCTACATAACCTACAAACCAATAACTCAACTCTGAGATATGGTGTTTCTCAATGGGACCTTGCTGGTAATTTGGGCAGGGCAAGCCTCTCTTCTGGGGTGTCATTCATATCTCTGAGTCACACCCACTGTGTGTGAGTTATGTCTCCTACTATGGTCATTCAAGCATCCAAACATTCTTCAAACATCTCTGATTACTTCTAATGGGGCTTCCCCGGTTCAGATGGTAAAGAATCTGCCTACAATGCAGGAGACCCAGGTTTGATTCCTGAGTTGAGATCCCCTGGAGAGGGAATGGCAACCCACTCCAGTATTCTAGCCTGGAGAATTGCATAGACAGAGGAGCCTGGCGGGCTGCAGTCCATGGGAGCATGAAGAGTCAGACGTGGCTGAGTGACTAACACTTTCACTTTCTAACAGAGGAGTCCATGGCTGATTGACAACCCTGAGAGAAACTGACTTATGCATCAGAAGATATGTCTAAGAATCTTCTTTAAAGCTTTGTGTAATTATTCAGTTGTAAAATATGGTAAGCATCTGAAGTACCCATCAGCAGGAAAATTAAATTGTGGAATCTTCTGAAAATGGAAATAGGATATGACTGTTAAAAAGCTCTCTAATAAAACTACGTTTATCATTGTGGTTAAAGTTCTTGAAAGAAATGTTGACTTAAAAGCATGGTTCAAGGATGTACCGTCTAAAATGAGGAGTATAGTCAATATTTTGCAATGTCTCTAAGTGGAAAGTAGCCTTTTAAATTTGTATAAAATATTTTAAAAATTGAAGAAAAGGATAGAGGAAGATTATTATTTCCCTCAGGTACCTCTGGATTGTTTGACATGATAAAATAAATATGCATTACCGTTAAAAATATAAAAGTTTGGGGTAATATACAGTTTATATAAAGCTTGCAATAGTTTCTAATTATGAAAAATAGTACTATGTTAGCATATCCCTGAATGACCTCTAACAAAATAACTGCATTATGATAAATATAATTTAGAATAGTGGTTCCTTCTGGCAGGGCATGAGGGGAAGGTCATCAGAAAGAACCACACAGGTAGTGTCGTTGCAGCTAAGTTTCTATTTCACCAGTACCTTGGTGTTATATAATTTTCTATACATATTCATAGGGCTAACTTTTTCTTTTTTAGAAAGTTACAAAAGAAAACAAAGTTTGAAACAAACAAACAAAAAACAGCAACAAGAGGGGGTGTAGGAATACATGACCAGGGCTGAGAATATCTGAGTGTTGCTACGAGGTCCAGAGATCTGAAAATGATTATGAACTGAGGTATGTATATAGACAGTGTCAGGGTGAAATCAACAAATCAATCAAAAAACATGACAATTAATAAAGGAAATTCTTTGCATCAAGGAAAATCAGGAAAGATTTAGAAGACCTTAGGGTAGGAGATATAATGTCAAAACCCACTTGTTGCTGCTGCTGCTGCTAAGTCACTTCAGTCGTGTCTGACTCTGTGTGATCCCATAAATCCCACCAGGCTCCCCGTCCCTGGGATTCTCCAGCCAAGAACACTGGAGTGGGTTGCCATTTCCTTCTCCAATGCATGAAAGTGAAGTTGCTCAGTCGTGTCCGACTCCTAGTGACCCCGTGGACTGCAGCGCACCAGCTCCTCCATCCATGGGATTTTCCAGGCAAGAGTACTGGAGTCGGGTGCCGTTGCCTTCTCTGATAGATGCACTATCGTGTGTGAAATAGATAGCTAGTGGGAACCTGCTGGGTAGCACAGGGAGCTCAGCGTGGTGCTCCGTGATGACTTAGAGGTGTGGGATGGTGGCCGGGATGGTGGCTGGGGGTGTGGCTCAGGAGGGAGGGGATGTATGTGTACACAGCCTGAAGAAGGTCACAGACAGAGGAGCCTGCAGTCCACAGGATCCGCTCAGAGCCGGACACCACTGAAATGACTTAACAGGCATGCACGCATAGCTGATTCACCTCATCCTACAGCAGAAACTAGCACGGTATTGTAACACAGCTACTCTCCAATTAAACAAATGAGAGATGGCCCGTCAGGAGGGACTGGTACTTGACATGGTGCTCAGCTCCTTCTTCTTAGTTTGTTCAATTGATTTCCTTTCTCTAGGTGCAGTTAAAGTGAAAACACAGAGTGCTGAAGAAATTTGCATTTGTGAAATCTGAGAGTCAGTGTTCATACTGACTGTAGAGCATTAGAAAGCTACCAGAAATGATGAGTGCCTGGTAATCACTGTTGCCTTCCCTCCCTTCTCTCTCCCATTTCTCATAGGATAAAGGGGAAATCCCCAAACTGCAGAATGTTCTTTAGTCCACCTATCCCTGCCAGACACTGATACTTGATAAAAGACAGATGGTAGAAACCCTTGGGTAGGGAAAAGGTCTGCATGGTCTCTATGTTACCTGATAACACTGAGACTTTCTTTTCAGGATGTCCAGCATCAGGCTGGCCCAGCTTTTACTGCCAAAGCACCACCTGCCCCCTCAAGTTGAGTTAGGCCTCCTTAGTGTTAGGTCTCTGGTTTCTCTTGAATGCTTCTGGACGGGCAGATGCTGCTCATAGTTCAGCCTGGCCCATAGAATGAAAGTGAAAAGTGAAAGTGTTAGTTGCTTCTGACTCTTTGAGCCTCCTTGGGCTGTAGCCCAGCAAGCTCCTCTGTCCATGGAAGTCTCCAGACAGGAATACTGGAGTGTGTTGCCATTTGCTTCTCCAGGAGATCTTCCAGACCCAGGGATTGAATCTGGGTCTCCTGCATTGACAGATGCATTCTTTACCTTTTTTACCCTCACCTATCTTCCCTGGTGAGGGAAGCCCATAGAATACCACTGATTTAATTGACCTTTTCTCATCTTCTCATCTTGTTTTCTTCCTACTCTCCCTGCAGACCCATCCATTTATTGTTTTTTAAGTTGAGCTGACTCTTTTTATGTTTATACTTTAAAAAATTTTAACTTTGAGATTTCATTTTTTCTTTCTTTTTGGTCTCTCTTTTTAAAGAAAAATCTGCTTTGTTTTCTTCCAGTTACTCTTGCTAAAAGTGAATCAGAATAATTTAGACGGTCTCTATTTCTTCCATATCTGTTCATTTTGACAACTTATGTTAAAGCATTGGCATTCTTAATAACATTTCTATGTCAGGGATTCCTAAGACCACCCCCAGGTCAGGTGGCTCTCTAGAAGGACTCAACATTTTGTCATAGCTATGATTTCCTAAGGGAAAGGATGCTCAGCAAAATCAATGAAGAGAAAAATGCATATGGATTCCCTGTAAAGAATCACTTAGGACAGGCTTGATTCCTCTAACAAGGAGATGTGATGGCACCTGCGAAATGTTGTCTGCCAGGGAAAGTCATTAGAGAACTATCTTTCTGGCTACCCAGAATTTAGAGGGTAGTACATGGATCTCTGGATGTAAGGGAGGGCTGAAGAAATAGACTAAGTGGACCAAAATTGGAGGCTATGTCACAGCCAACATTTTATCTTGCGAACAGGAGCATCTCTGGCTCTGCTGTCACTGGACTGGCCTCCAGGGTGTCAGTCTCTGTTGTCAAAAGCATCTTCATCCTTAGTCGCTCTGCTGGTGTTTAACTCTTCACTTCACGGCAGCTGCCATTGGAGAGATTTTTGAAGTAGATCTGTGTTGGGAACTGGTTACATAGGCACCCTCTGCCTAGCGTATATTACATGTCCAGACTTTTAGATGAGAAGCCGGTATTCAGTATAAGACAAATGGTTTGCATACATGGTTTAGGGACAGTGAGATACTCTAGTCACTTAGGATGTTGGGAAACCTTGGCGTCCAAGTTCCTAGATGCCACCCTAGGAATAACCGTGCACATAGGTCTTTTTAGCTCAGTTCAGTCGCTCGGTCGGGTCCGACTCTTTGTGACCCCGTGAACCACAGCACACCAGGCCTTCCTGTCCATCACCAACTCCCGGAGTTCACCCAAACCCATGTCCATTGAGTTGGTGATGCCATCCAGCCGTCTCATCCTCTGTCATCCCCTTCTCCTCCTGCCCTCAGTAGACCTTTTAAAAGATAGCAATCTCAGACCTGCTGCTTCTACTTTTCTGTGTGATTTATTTATTCTTTTGGAGTGGAGTGTTAGCCCAGGGCTCATTTAAAGATCATTTATACCTTTTGGTCTTCTGGTCATTACAGGGCAAGATAATAACTGTGGATATGCTGTCAGAGATGGAATTAAAGTGAAAATACAGGTATCTGATGCTTCAGATAATCTTGCCCCTCCCTCTCCTTTCCTCTAGTCTTCTCCAAGCACAGATTATGAATTAGGAGTGATCGGTAAAGAGGTAAGAAATTCTGAGATTTTTTCCTTTTCTTCTGTAGATGAGATTTTTAAGAGGACAGTAGTATTGGCAGGGCATGTCATTAACCAGAGGAGACAGAACCTACTTCTCTGTTTTTTCTTTTTTTCTTTTCAAGAACATATGTAGTGGGACTAAACATGCATCCAGTCCTTTCGGTTGATCTCAGTTATAGAGACATTTCTGTCTCCATGATACTGTCATTTTTGTTTAATTGCCAAGCTGGGTCTGACTTAGCATGGATTGTAGCTTCCAGGCTCCTCTGTCCATAGGATTTCTGAGGCAAGAATACTGGAGTGGGTTGCGATTTCCTTCTCCAGAGAATCTTCCTGACCCAGGAATTGAACTCACATCTCTTGCATCTCCTGCATTGGCAGGTGGATTCTTTACCACTGAGCCACCAGGGAATCCCGTCTCCATCATATATTTTTAAAAAATAGATGTCTGGTGTGTAGAATGATTTCCCTTCCCTCAACTGGCTTACAAATTTAGTCACAAGTTAGATGATAGATTGAGAAGATATATTTTAGAAGAAAAAAGCCAATTGACTGTAAAAGCAGATAAATCGTTTGTTCTTTTTATGAAACTGTTTTGGAGACCTTTCCATTACGGATAATATCTGTTAGATAAATGAGGTAGGGGTTATTTCTGCTACAGTTCGGTTCAGTTCAGTCGCTCAGTTGTGTCTGACTCTTTGCCATCCCATGGACTGCAGCATGCCAGGCCTCCTTGTCCATCGCCAACTCCTGGAGTTTACTCAAACTCATGTCCATTGAGTCGGTGATGCCATCCAACCAACTCATCCTCTGTCATCCCCTTCTCCTCCTGCCTTCAGTCTTTCCCAGCATCAAGGTCTTTTCAAATGAGTTGGCTTTTCCCATCAGGTGGCCAAAGTATTGGAGTTTCAGCTTGAGCATCAGTCCTTCCAATGAATATTCAGGACTGATTTCCTTTAGGATAGACTGGTTGGATCTCCTTGCAGTCCAAGGGACTCTCAAGAGTCTTCTCCAACACCACAGTTCAAAAGCATCAATTCTTCTGTGCTCAGCTTTCGTTATAGTCCAACTCTCACATCCATACATGACCACTGGAAAAACCATAGCCTTGACTAGACAGACCTTTGTTGGCAAAGTAATGTTTCTGCTTTTGAATATGCTGTCTAGGTTGGTCCTAACTTTTCTTTCAAGGAGCAAGCATCTTTTAGTTTCATGGCTGCAGTCACCATCTGCAGTGATTTGTTTCTGTTTCAAGTATAATTAAATATACCCAGGGGTACAAACTCTTACCCTGTTCTATCAGAATGCTGAATAATCCTTCTTTAGAATTTCATTTGCCTTTATCTTTCACCATTAGATAAGCATATACATCATCAGATTTTCACTTTTATTGAATTTAGTTTCGATTTCTCCCCCTTTATTAAGAGAATGTATTGGGTTGCCCAAAAAGTTTGTTCGGGTTTCTCCATAACATCTTATGGAACAAACTTTCTGGCCAACCTATAAATAGAAAATTTTCTTTCTGCTGGTAAGAAAAAAGATACTGTGGTTAAGTAAAAAGATACCTCAGTAATATTGGTAACACATTCTGACTTGTAATAACTGCTTCCTGCTCTGTCATTGGAGTTGATACTTATATTGTGAAAGGAAACCCTTTTCATCACATTTACACTAAAGGAGAGCTTTGAGAATCAGTTTGAGTCAGTGTTACTGAATAACTCTAATGCACATAATGGTAACGTAAGGTGTTGCCATTCTCAGAATGTCTTTCCTTGCTTGTGTTTCTCATTCAGTGAGTGGTTGTGGTCCAGGTTCAATCAGAAACTTCTGAGCTGACATTTAGAAGGTTAGCTCTTTTTCCATTTGGCCAATTGCTAGCAGCCAGCTCGGGAGGATGTCTGGGTTAAAACCATGATAAATGGAACTTCCATTAGGCTCCTTGGCTTGGGGCTTGTTTCCTGTAAAAACTTTGTCCTGACTTTAGTGGTTTGATGAAGCAGAATACTTATTTTCTTTCAGTAAATGAAAACTGAAGTTTAGCAGGTCAGGTAACCTAGGTATCTTGTTTTGCGAAGAGATTCTGCTTCTAGTGCTGATGGTTTGCAAAGCCTGGGTATGTTTCAGCTTGTGGCCCATTGGGTGTTTGTGAAAATAGCCTATGAACTTTTTTCACTGTAGAAAATGGAACAGATGTTTGTTTTAAAATATCCTTTGAGATGAAGAAAACTCAGTATATTTTATATACTATATCTATTTTGTGCATATATTTTATATCTAATATATATATATTTATACCTGATACTATTTTTATATCTAATATATATTAGATATATTTTAAATATATATTTTAGATATTTATATCTGATATATATGTTTTATATCTAATACTCAGTTGGATTTACCTCACCACCATTTTCTTCAAACATTAGATTTACTCTAGTAAGTTTCCTTTATTCTGAACAATACATTATGACTTGGTGGGATGACATTTTTAGGCATCAAAGAGACCACAGGCCAACGTGTATTATAAGCGTTATATACACTTTTAAGATTTTCTTTTTTTCCTGGGCACATACCTTTTGTGTTTATATGTTTGCGGTTCTGCACACCAGGCATTGAACATTTGGGGAAATTGGTAAAAATGCTTTTGCGAAACGTATTAAAATAATTCTGGTTCCAGGTGAAATTGAATAAAGCCACTCCAACCTTTTTTCCCCAATGAATACAGACATGAATCTGGATGAAGTGCCAGGTGAAGCTGGTTGAGGTCTCTGAAAAGTAAATATTAGCATGTTGACTAGGGAAGAATTGTTGCTGTTTAGTCTCTAAGTTGTGTCTGGCTCTTTGGCAACCCTATGGACTGTAGCCTACAGGCTCCGTCTGTCTATGATATTTCTCTGGCAAGAAGACTGGAGTGGGTTACCATTTCCTTCTCCAAGGGATCTTCCTGACCCAGGGATTGAACCTGCATCTCCAACATTGACAGGCGGATTCTTTACTACTGAGCCACCAGGGAAGCGCAGGGAAGAATATTAGTATGAAACATCACTAAGCTAGAGGTGGGCTCACAATTTTTCTCTCTGCTTATCCCCCCAGGTTGAAATCAGTGCAGTCCAAAATCTAGAAGTCAGTGTTGGAACAGAAGTCCAGGAGACCCTTCTAGTTCTGACTCAAGGAGTAGGAAAGAGAAGCCTTAAAAAGCTTGGAGAAAAGAGAGAAATCTCTGATCTTTTTTGGTCTCCTTTTCCTCAGTCGTGTTGTGCCCCAGCTCCCTGACAATCTTGTGGCAGAGGCAGCAGCAGCAAGAACAGCTGGCAGTGGGAAATTGCAAGAGCCAGGGCAATAAGTTAAGGGACCACCCTGTCAGTAAAGCCGTAGTTACGAAAGGCAGAGCTGAAGCATGGCTTGCTTCTCCTACCCCCAGTCCTCCCAGTGCTCTGGTGCAGTCATAGAAGCAGGTTGCTGCTGACTGGAGAGGTGACAGGAGGAGTTCCAGGGTACTAGAAGGTTTCAGAGGAGGCAAGTGAGAAGGAGCTTGGGAATTGAGCCCATAAATCTATCTGTGAACTCCCAGACCTGCTGCAGTCTTCAAATGAATAGATCTGATCCTTCTTACTCAAATACCAAGGGCTTTGAGGGTGGAATTAACAAATAGAAGTTCACTCAAGTCCAAGACTTATCTCTACATGGGGCACACCCAGTGCAAATCCGAAAGGCTTTGCATAGCTTTTGAAAATGGAACTGACATGGGAACTAGAGCCCATAGAAGGTGGGTTGGAATTAATGGCCAGAAGCTAACCAAATCAGGTGCTTGATGATAAAATAATATCAACATTCGCCATATATTTAAATATGGCACAGGAATTTGTAAGAACATGCAAGATGTTCAGGATATAATTCATATTGGCATATGAAGTAGTACAGAAATCTTAAGTTACATGGGAGCAGACAGCAGAAGACAATGAAATGATGACTTTATGGAAACTATTATAAAAGTGCTCAAATAAATAATCTTCAGTCTTGAAATAAAAGTTAGAATAGGAAGCATTGGTAAAGAAATAGGAACTATAAAGTAAAAGCAAGTGGGAAATTTATAATTAAAAAAATAGCCTCTCTACCTTGTACCCTCCCCCCACCAAAAACAAAACAACAACTTCACTGTATGGATTCAGTAACAAAATGGAAACAACAGAAGAAAGAATTGGGAAACTTGAAAATAAATCAGTAGAAATTATCTACTGTGAATATGGGAGAGGCAAAATATTGTAGAGACCCTAGAACTGTTGAAGGATAGCAAACATGCATAATGTTTGTATGATCAGAGGCTCAGAATGAAAGAGTGTGTGGCTAAAAAAATATTCCAGGAAATAATGGCTGAAAACTTTCCAAGTTTTGGGAAAGAAATAAATTTATAAGTGCCAGAAGCTAAGCTAATCCCAAAGAAGATAAATCCCAAAAAATATACACCGAATTACATCATAACTGCTGCAAACTTAATGACAAAGACAGAATCTTGAAAGCAGTCAGAGAAAAGTGACCTTACCTATAGGAAAACAGTGATTGAAATGACTGAATTTCTCATCAGAAATCACAGAGGGCAGAAAAAAACATCACATCATGTTTAAAGTGCTGAAATAAAAATGTGGAATCCTGTATCCAGTGAAAATATCCTTAAAAGTGAAATGAAGACATTCTCAGATGAAGGAAAACCAAGAGAACAGACCTTCTAAGAAATAGCTAGTTAAGGAAGTTCCTTGGGAAAATGGCAAATAATACAAGAAGGAAATTTAGAATATCAGGAATGGAGGAGGTGGTAAATATAACAGAATTTTTTTCTTGAATTATGAAACAATGATTCACCATTGAAATCCCAAGTGAAACATTGTCTGATGGGAATTTTCAGTGTATTTAGATGTATATATAACAGAGTCTATAAAAAGGAGATGATGAGGAAACCTATATGGTGGTACGGAAGGCAGAATAATCTGCCGGGGTCCAGCCCCGGTGGATCCAGGGTGATTCGAAGGAAAGACAGATAGGCGAGGGAAAAACTTATTTATTTACAGATATAAGATTAGATTAGGAAAAAATAGTATAGTAGGAAATTTAGGTGGAGAAAAAGAGGCTGAGTAACTTGGTTTACGGGGAAAACCAATAAAACCTTGAGACAAGAGGTTTGTACCATCTACGTTAGGCCACCGGTGCCCACTTGAATATCGGGGAGTGCCCCGCCTTGGGCTCCCCCTCGCATGGATTTTAAAAGCCGGGACAAGTAAGTAGACATGGTGAGCCTCCCCGCTCCAGATGGGAATTCAGCCGAAAAAGAGGAGAAAAGAACGACATGGGGAAGCCCAGCATCGGTGCAAGACTCCAAAAACTTTATTTTTCAAAATCGGCTTATATACCCCAAGTTGTACATAAAGAAACAGTGGAATATGCAGAGTTATGCAGGGGCAGCAGCCCTGACCCTCACTGAGACAAACAGGGCTTTCTTTTTGCATACCCTCCCGTATACACAAGGTCTCAGGTGGTTTACATTATCTTCTGGCCAAGAGGCGTGTTAACATTTTTATGGCTCTCTTCCTGGATAATTGTCTATCAACCAGAAAACTCCTTTTCCCTAGAAGTGTTTTTTCTTTACTCTGCATCACCCTCAAAGTACTAAATAAAGTTACATTCCTGTAGAACAAAGGTGCAGTGGGTTATAACAAAGAAAGTACTTAACTCAAAGATCTAATGTTGCTAATACCAGGTCTACTACCTGTTTTTCTATATACCAACTATATCTAAAAATAAAAGATATGAAAATTTGGCAGCCAATTATTGGCTCAACAAATGAAACCTTTAATCAGTCCTATTCTAATGATTTTGACTTCTCGGAAACCCCTACATTCCTAGGATGTTTTAAGCTTCCTGTGCCTCCTGCGGTCAGGAGGCCTCAAACAATCACATGCGCAGCTGTACGAGTCCTGCAGGCAGGCTAGAAAGCCATCAGAGGGGTTTTTGGATTGAAACAGTCGTATTATGCCCAGGAGATTTATTATCTAAAAGCTCTAATTTTTTCCAGAAAAAGGTGGTAGGGGGACAGCCCCCTGTTAATGACAGAAGAGTAGGTGGAAAGCATAACACAGTAAAGCAGGCAGACTCTGGTCTTGGGGGCTGGATGCTCAGGAAATTCCAGGGGGAACGCCTGAAGCCTGATCACGTCCTTGCATTTTGTCAGGCTTCCTTCCACATGACCTTGTCACGAGCGGGATTCCTCACGCTGACCCCCCGCAATAATCTACTTCCTGCCCCCCACAAATGTCCACATTCTGTTACCCAAATTCTGTGAATATGGTACAATAAATGGCAAAAAGAACTCTGTAGATGCGATTATGGCTGTAAATCTTGAGACGTGCTGTCCTTATGGAGGCAGTTATATCACGAGTTCTTAAGAACGGAAGAGGAAGGCAGAAGAGAGGATCGGAGAGATGTAGTATTGAGGATGATTTTCCTTGCTGTTGGTGGCGTTAAAGGTGGAGAAGAGGGCCCAGGCACGTGGGCAGCCTCCACAGCTGCAAAAGGCCCTCCACGGTCAGCCAGCAAGAGAATGAGAACTTTTTGGTCTGGAATGACTGAGAAACAGATTTATCTCTGGAGCTTTCAAGAAATTATGCAGTCTTGTCAACACCTTGGTTTAATTTGATGAAATATATATTAGACCTCTGGCCTCCAGAATTGAAGAATAATGAATTTATCTTAATAAGCCACTAAGATTGTAGTTTTTTATAGCAGCCGTAGGAAACAAACGCATGTGGTTTGGTTTTTCTATTCTGGTTGGAGTGCTGAACTATTGATTCCAAGTAAAGGGTAAAAGGTTAACTCTGCATGTTGTAATCCCTAGATCAACCACTAAAAATTTAAACAAAAATATAGTAAAAAAGAATGATAATTGGAGTTAAAATGGAACGCTAAATTAACCTAACCAATGCAGGTAAGGGGAACTAGAACAAGCCGTAGAGGAAACACACAGGAAACAAAATGCTCAACCTAAGTACAAACATATCATCACATTAGATATTAATGGTCTACAAAGTGAAAGTCGCTCAGTCGTGTCCGACTCTTTGCGACCCCATGGACTATACAGTCCATGGAATTATCCAGGCCAGAATACTGGAGTAGGTAGCCGTTCCCTTCTCCAGGGGATCTTCCCAATGCAGGGACTGAACCCTTACTAGCTGAGCGACCAGGGAAGCCCTTAATGGTCTGAACCAACTAAAGGATAGAGATCTTCAGATTGTATTTAAATAGCAAGAAGACAGCTGTGTTAGTTGTAACATGTTCGCGGATAACAACAGGCCTTCAACATACAGAGGCAAAAAATGATATAACTGATAGGAGAAGTAGACAAATTCACAATTATAGTTGAAAAGCAAACACCCCTCTTTAAGTAGCATAAGGAGTTGAGGATAACAAGAACTAAACCATCAACCAACTAGACTAACACACACCTGTATAACACTCCGGGCTTCCCTGGGGGCTCAGTGATAGGGAGTTCACCTGCCAGTGCAGGAGACGTGGGTTCGATCCTGGGTCGGGAAGATCCTCTTGAGAAGGATGCAGCACCCCACTCCAGTATTCTTGCCTGGGAAATTCCATGGACAGAGGAGCCTGGTGGGCTACAGTCAATGGGGTCACAAAAGAGTCAAACACAACTTAGCAACTAAACAACAGCAACAATATAACACTCCACCAAAGGCAAATTGACTAAAATATTTTCAGATGAATGTGGAAACAAGCATTTTGAACCTATGTGCAAGTTTAACTGTAAGATGTGAATTAAATAATGTATTTGTGTCCTGCTAATGTGAGGTATGTTTATGTTTACAGTAGCATTTTTAAAAGCAGCAAAGAATTGTAAAATATTTTTAAAATTTAAAGCTGAATGACCCAATATTATATAATTGAAATAATGATAATTTTAAAGCTGGATAATATTGTATTAAAAATTTACTCTTTGTGAAGCAGTTTTTAAATTGTTTTATATGGACAAATTCATTCAGTTCTCACAAGAGCCCTGTGAGGTAGTTATGGTTAAATTTATGTATAAAATGGAAATAAAACCAGTACAATATTTTAAAGCAATTATCTCCAAATTAAAAATAAATTTTAAAAAAAACTAAAAAAAAGGAAACTGTAATGAGACACAGAACTCTAAAGTGACTTAAGATATCAAAATATGACATTATGATGGTGTTATCAGTAGGAATGAAAACAAACATAGCTTTTCCTGACTGCCCTTTCTCTGCATCAGATACTCAGACACTGGGGCTTTATCTTATTTTGTTTTTAAGCTGGGTGATATATTCCCTAATGAATAGGTGAGAAATTGAGATTTAGTGTGATAGTATACCTGAGAAGAACATAAAAAATTAAAATTGCAGCTTGTGGCGTCTGTCTCTAGGATCCAAGGTCTTCATCTCTGCATTGCCTGTTGAAGATACCAAGTTCATCCTTCGAGCTGATGGCCATCAGTCCAGAGCTGGGGGGCTGTCACCTAGTCCTGATCTTCAGCAGGGACCTCCCAATGACTCTATATCCTGGGCTGGGTATAAACGCATGGAGTCCTTGATTTTGGAAAATGCTTTTTATCATAGCTCTTAGCCTTTTTTGTCATTAGACAAATGTGACACTTGAGTATAGGCCAGCTTAGACTGACTTGACCACATTGTACTCTTTCATATTGAAAAGATTTATTATGAGGCACTTGATACGTCGGATGAGGGTTATGGCACCAAATTTGATTTTAATCTGATTTCCTAATGAGTCCAACCTATTATGTCTTAAATTACTCCCTTTCCTGCATAGCATTCAGCAGACTGTATTATATTTGTTGGTGAAGCATTCCTGTCACTCACACCTGTTTGTGGGAAACATTTTCTCTCTTTCATTCTCCAACTGAAGCTCTGAGGGTTGCTTTTCTTACGATTTCCATTGTAGAAGCTTTCATAGTTCTTCTGGTCTGGTACATTGGACTAAGGGCAGACCTCTCACTTTTATAAATGTTTTTCTCTCTAGTTACTCTTATTTTAATATAAAAGTTGAAGATACTAGATGGAATCCTAGTTGATATGAGTGTGTATTTGTCCTTCAAAATGCACACTTAACTCTAGAAAGGAAGATGATAAAATTACAGCAGGATTGGCATAGTCTGTTGCCTGTTTTTATAAATAAACTTTTACTGGGACCGCAGGTACGCTTTCATTTCGGTATCATGCATGTCTCCTCTGGTGTCACAACAATAGGATTAAGTAGTTTGAACTGTCTCACTCCAAGTCTATAATGTTTACTAACTGGCCTTGTTCAGAAATTGTTTGCTGACTCTGGGTTTAGAAACAGAAAGGCATTCCCTTGAACATAATGGTTAAAAGATGCTATTATTTTTCTAGTAAATGTCTTTTGCTCTGCTTTCTTTTGAGAGGAAATAAGAAAGAAGCCTTTTGTAATTATTTATTTTTATTCTTTTTTTCCAAGATTTATGAAGGTATAATTGACAAGTAAAAATTGCATATATTTAAGATATATGGTGGTCAATTTAATTCACATATATATTACAAAATGATTACCACAATCAAGTTAATATCTCCCATCGCTTCTTGTATTTACCATTTTTATGTGTGTGTTTGTGTAGGGGGATAGAAACCTAAAGATCTATACCCTTAGCAAATTTTAAGGGTACATAGTGTTTATAAAAATAAAAAAGACAAAGGGATGAGTGTTGTTGAGGGTGTGGAAAATTGGGAACTCTTACATACTGCTGATGGAGATATACATTGTTATGTGTGCTAAGTCGCTTCAGTTGTGTCCGACTCTTTGTGTTCCTATGGGCTGTAACAGGCTCCTCTGTCCATGGGATTCTGCAGGCAAGAATACTGGAGTGGGTTGCCATGCCTTCCTCCAGGGATCTTCCCCACTCAAGAATCGAACTCCCGTCTCCTGCATTGACAGGCAGGTTCTTTAATACTAGTGCCACCTGGGAGGCCCACTCTGTACCTTTAAAGACCCACAGTTTAAACCTAAATACATACATATAATCTCTAAAAAATATTAACTATGTTGAACCTGTGAAACTGAAAAGGAGTCTCCTTAAAACCAGGATCCCCTATTGAATTTATGATTAATCTCTCTATTCCACACTTGATTCATTTCTTTCTCCCATTTAACTTCAGTCCTATGCTAACAGAACACCAATGAGCCAGCACTCAGATGACTAAAATGACTGCTATTGATAACATCTTTGTGAGTGTGCTAAGTCTCCTCAGTTGTGTCTGACTCTCTGCGACCCTACGAACCATAACCTGCCAGGCTTGTCCATCCATGGGATTCTCCAGGCAAGAATATTGGAGTGAATTCCCACTTCCTCCTCCAGGGGATCTTCCTGACCCAGAGATAGAACCTGCATCTCATTAACTGTACATCGGTATAGTTATGGAAATCGGTATGGAGGTTCCTTATAAAAAGTGAAAACTACAATTAAACCAGCTATCCCAAGATTTGTATGGAAATACAAAAAACCTCGAATAGCCAAAGCAATCTTGAGAAAGAAGAATGGAACTGGAGGAATCAACTTGCCTGACTTCAGGCTCTACTACAAAGCCACAGTCATCAAGACAGTATGGTACTGGCACAAAGACAGACATATAGATCAATGGAACAAAATAGAAAGCCCAGAGATAAATCCACACACATATGGACACCTTATCTTTGACAAAGGAGGCAAGAATATACAATGGAGTAAAGACAATCTCTTTAACAAGTGGTGCTGGGAAAACTGGTCAACCACTTGTAAAAGAATGAAACTAGATCACTTTCTAACACCGCACACAAAAATAAACTCAAAATGGATTAAAGATCTAAATGTAAGATCAGAAACTATAAAACTCCTAGAGGAGAACATAGGCAAAACACTCTCAGACATAAATCACAGCAGGATCCTCTATGATCCACCTCCCAGAATTCTGGAAATAAAAGCAAAAATAAACAAATGGGATCTAATTAAAATTAAAAGCTTCTGCACAACAAAGGAAACTATAAGCAAGGTGAAAAGACAGCCTTCTGAATGGGAGAAAATAATAGCAAATGAAGCAACTGACAAACAACTAATCTCAAAAATATACAAGCAACTTATGCAGCTCAATTCCAGAAAAATAAACGACCCAATCAAAAAATGGGCCAAAGAACTAAATAGACATTTCTCCAAAGAAGACATACGGATGGCTAACAAACACATGAAAAGATGCTCAACATCACTCATTATTAGAGAAATGCAAATCAAAACCACAATGAGGTACCACTTCACACCAGTCAGAATGGCTGCGATCCAAAAATCTGCAAGCAATAAATGCTGGAGAGGGTGTGGAGAAAAGGGAACCCTCCTACACTGTTGGTGGGAATGCAAACTAGTACAGCCACTATGGAGAACGGTGTGGAGATTCCTTAAAAAATTGCAAATAGAACTACCTTATGACCCAGCAATCCCACTGCTGGGCATACACACCGAGGAAACCAGAATTGAAAGAGACACATGTACCCCAGTGTTCATTGCAGCACTGTTTATAATAGCCAGGACATGGAAACAACCTAGATGTCCATCAGCAGATGAATGGATAAGAAAGCTGTGGTACATATACACAATGGAGTATTACTCAGCTGTTAAAAATAATTCATTTGAATCAGTTCTGATGAGATGGATGAAACTGGAGCCGATTATACAGAGTGAAGTAAGCCAGAAAGAAAAACACCAATATAGTATACTAACACATATATATGGAATTTAGGAAGATGGCAATGACGACCCTGTATACAAGACAGGGAAAGAGACACAGATGTGTATAACGGACTTTTGGACTCAGAGGGAGAGGGAGAGGGTGGGATGATTTGGGAGAATGACATTCTAACATGTATACTATCATGTGAATTGAATCGCCAGTCTATGTCTGACGCAGGATGCAGCATGCTTGGGGCTGGTGCATGGGGATGACCCAGAAAGTTGTTATGGGGAGGGAGGTGGGAGGGGGGTTCATGTTTGGGAATGCATGTAAGAATTAAAGATTTTAAAATTTAAAAAATAAAAAACTAAAATTAAAAAAACAAAAACAAAAAAAACAAAAAAAAAACAAAAAAAACAAAAACAAAAACAAAAAAAAACAAAGAAAATGAAATCAATGTCTCCAAGGGAACTCTGCATCCCTTTTTCTCTGCAACATTATTCACAGCAGCCAGGATATGAGAAAAAAGTAGCCATTGAAGGATGAATGGTAAGAAAACGTGGTACACATGCACATCAGTCCAGTTCAGTCCAGCCGCTCAGCCGTGCCCGACTCTGTGCGACCCCGTGAATCGCAGCACACCAGGCCTCCCTGTCCATCACCAACTCCCGGAGTTCACTCAGACTCATGTCCATCGAGTCGGTGATGCCATCCAGCCATCTCATCCTCTGTCGTCCCCTTCTCCTCCTGCCCCCAATCCCTCCCAGCATCAGGGTCTTTTCCAATGAGTCAACTCTTCGCATGAGGTGGCCAAAGGACTGTAGCTTCAGCTTTAGCATTGTTCCCTCCAAAGAAATCCCAGGGCTGATCTCCTTCAGAGTGGACTGGTTGGATCTCCTTGCAGTCCAAGGGACTCTCAAGAGTCTTCGCCAACACCACAGTTCAAAAGTATCGATTCTTTGGCGCTCAGCCTTCTTCACAGTCCAACTCTCACATCCATACATGATGACCATTGGAAAAGCCATAGCCTTGACTAGACGGACCTTTGTTGACAAAGTAATGTCTCTGCTTTTGAATATGCTATCTAGGTTGGTCATCACTTTTCTTCCAAGGAGTAAGCATCTTTTACTTTGTCACCATCTGCAGTGATTTTGGAGCCCAGAAAAATAAAGTCTGACACTGTTTCCACTGGGAAACCCTCATCTATTTCTCATGAAGTGATGGGACCAGATGCCATTATCTTCGTTTTCTGAATGTTGAGCTTTAAGCCAACTTTTTCACTCTCCTCTTTCACTTTCATCAAGAGGCTTTTTAGTTCTTCTTCACTTTCTGCCATAAGGGTGGTGTCATCTGCATGTCTGAGGTTATTGATATTTCTCCTGGCAATCTTGATTCCAGCTTGTGCTTCTTCCAGCCCAGCGTTTCTCATGATGTACTCTGCATAGAAGTTAAATAAGCAGGGTGACAATATACAGCCTTGACTCCTTTTCGTATTGGAACCAGTCTATTGTTCCATGTCCAGTTCTAACTGTTGCTTCCTGACCTGCATATAGGTTTCTCAAGAGGCAGTTCAGGTCATCTGGTATTCCCATCTCTTCCAGAATTGTCCACATTGTATTGTGATCCACACAGTCAAAGGCTTTGGCACAGTGAATAAAGCAGAAACAGATGTTTTTCTATGATCCAGCGGATGTTGGCAATTTGATCTCTGGTTCCTCTGCCTTTTCTAAAACCAGCTTGAACATCTGGAAGTTCACAGTTCACGTATTGCTGAAGCCTGACTTGGAGAATTTTGAGCATTACTTTACTAGCGTGTGAGATGAGTGCAATTGTGCACTCCTTTTCTCCTTTGCTTTTCAATGGGATAGTTATTGAGTCCTAGAAAGAAGGAAATTCTGCCATTTGCAGCAATGAGTAAATTAATCTGGAGTGAAATAAGCCAGACTCAGAAAGCAGTCCTTTTATGAAAACATTTTTTATGTCAGTCTCATAGGTTTATTTATTTATTGCTTTAACTTTTCTGTTAGCTACTCCGATTAAAGAGATCGCTAAGATTCAGTTCTTTAAGTGTTTTTCCTTATACTTGTGAAGTGAAGTGAAGTTGCTCAGTTGCATCTGACTCTTTGCAACCCTGTGGACTGTAGTCCACCAGGCTTCTCCGTCCATGGGATTCTCCAGAAAAGAGTACTGGAGTGGGTGGCCATTCCCTCCTCCAGGGGATCTTCCAGACCCAGGGACTGAACCCGAGTCTCCCACATTGCAGGCAGATGCTTTGTCCTCTGACCCACCAGGATAGATATTCCTAATTATTTTTTTGTAGATGTTACCGATTAAAAGTTTTGGTCTTGATCACTTAGTGGGAAGGGTAAGATTCTTTGAGTCACATTTCCCCCTTTGATGTGCTCTGACAGCGCAGAGAAGCTTCATATCCTTTCTCCGTGTCTTCTGTTTCCTAGGAGTCACTGAAGTGTCCCGCAGAGACGCATTCTTCCTCAGAGGGACTGCCTGAGTCTTCATGCAGCCATGGACCCGGATAAACCATCTGTCTGGGGCTCATTAAAGCAGCGGACCAGGCCTTTGTTGATCAACCTGAGCAAGAGGAAGCTGAAGAAGACCTCGAGCAAAACGCTGGAATTACGGGCCCAGCATCACCTGGACCGCCGCCTGAGCCTGTCTGTCCCGGACCTCCTGGAGGCTGAGGCCCTGGCCTCCGAGGGGCGGCCTTACTGCGGCCCCCAGTCATCCTACACCTCGGTGCCCAGCAGCCTGTCGACGGCTGGCATCGTTCCCAAGAGCAGCAGTAGCTCTTTGAAACAGTCTGAAGAAGAACTGGATTGGAGTCAGGAAGAAGTGGGCCCCTTCCACATGGAAACAGACTCTGAGGAGACCTTCACGTCTCCTGCTGAGGACAGGAGGGCTTCCAGCAACGGCACCTTGGGTCTGCTCCAGAAAACGCCCTCTGCAGAGGATGCCTCTGAAGGGCCAGAGGTGAGGCCTGGCCTGGGCTCTTTCCTGTTTTTCTATTTTTCTTCTTTCTAAGTGCATTCAGTGCCCTTGGAAATTTTGGTTGGGATTTATTTTTGTGGTTAGTTTGGACAGAGAGGATGTCATTTATAACCATTTATATGAAGGTAATATTGATTGTACCCAGTGTTCCCCTTCGTTTGGGGGTTGACCTCTGTGTATCTTAAAAGTATTACAAATGACCTTCCTAGAACACTTTAAGGCATTAAAAGCCCCGTTGGATGTGTTTTCATTTTTCCATCTCCTGGCAAAGAAATCAAGAGCATAACTTTCCCTTTAACTTTTTGCTGAAATGTGTGTCTGATTCTGTCTCTCTGTCTCCTCCATTGCCCGGTCCTACCCACAGACAAAAGTGCACATTCACATTCCTGAAAAATGTAGGGATATATGTATCTCCTTTTGACTGCCAGATAATTAGGCTCTGTGCTCCCAGTTCCGGGGCCTGGGTTCGATCCTTTGTCAGGGAACTAGATCCCACATGCTGCAACTTAGAGTTTGCGTGGTGCAGTTAGAAGATCCTGCATGGTGCAGCTAAGACCAGCGAACTCAAATGAAGGAATGAATACCAAATATCTTAAAAAAAGCCAAACACTGAAGGAAACAAATTCTTATCCTTTCAGAAATTTTTATAAAGCCTTAGTATTTCTTTATGATAACATAAGCAAATATAATTGTGGGACAAATACTACATTTCTAGGATGAATTTAATTTAAATGTAGTTATGAGGTTACCAAGCTATGATTTGGATCATCAATTTGATCAGTTATTTTTTAATATATCTCCCATTAATGGCACATGAAATAGGTTTTTCAGTGTTCAGGTAATGGCTTAATTTTTCTATATTTGAGATTAGTATTCTAATTGTGTAGAAAACCGGTTATTCAACTAGGATTTTTGATTTTATTTTTAGAACCAAAGCCTATTAATTATGCCATTTGTTCATATGTCATTGGAGGATGGGATTGTGGATATTTGAAGGCCTTATTTTTGGGGAAGCATTACCAGTTAGGATACTATTAACCATTCAATGACACCTATTTGTTTCATTACCATTAACATTTATGAAGTCCTTTTTGTAAAAATTTTGTGATTTTTTTACTATTATTTGCAAATTTGAAATATGTTTCCATTAACCAAAATATAAATTGAGTTATTAAACATAATTCATAATTGGTAGTTGAGTATGAAGGAGGTAAGATGTTAAATTATATTCTCAGGTTAATCTTATTTTCTTGCTATTTATTAACTGACCAGGAAAAAATAGATGGGTTCCTTGGCCTTGATAGGCTAACAAACTCAAATTAGAATAAGTTGTTTTAAAAGTTAGTGCTGTTAAACTGTTTCACTGACTATACATATTTAGTGCCTACTCTATCAGTCCCATGGACAGAGGAGCCTGAAGGGCTACACACCATAGAGGCGCAAAGAATCGGACACGACTGAATCGACTTAGCACGCACGTGCTATCTGGGGCACCATAGAGGGTCTGTTGTAAAGAAGAAATGGTTAAGAACATAACTCTGCCGTCAGGATTGGGTCCATTGGGACATAGTTTTGCACAGCACTAAGTGTAGCGTAAGAGGTAAACCAACATCAGGACTGAGTGTGCATCCAAGCCTTTGTCCCGGCCGCTCAGTGAGCCGAGATCATATGGAGGGATCCAGGGACATGTCCTGTGGGAGGCAGTATGCAGGCTGGCACAGAGGATAAATAGGATTTGACAGGTAAGGCAATATGACAAACACAGGCCTGAGGTGTGGGTGTGGGTGTGGGTGTGGGTGGTTTAGTCACTCGTGTCTGACTCTGTGACCCTATGGACTGTTGCTTGCCCGACTTCTCTGTCCATGCAATTTCCCAGGCAAGAATACTGGAGTGGGTTGTCATTTCATTCTCCAGGGGATCTTCTTGGCCCAGGCATCAAACCCAGGTCTCCTGCATTGCAGGGGGATTCTTTACCAGCTGAGCCACCAGGAAAGCCCCAGTATGGAGGGGAGGCCAAAGGTGGGAAGCATTCTGCTCTGCCTGGAACGAAGGCTTGGGGAGCTTTCTGATGTGGTGTGTGTGATGTGTGTGTAGTGGCAATGGGCTGTGCTGAGGGCTGGTCAGTGATGTGATGGCGAATGGATGGATTGCAGATGGGTGGTTGGTAGTGATTAGTCTATCTTTTACCATCAATGCAAAAAAGCCTGGATCAAGTACAGTTTTTTTAAGAGTAGATAATTCCGGGTAATCTGATGAAACTCAGCCATTAAGCAAACAGCAGTAACAACAACAAAAACTTCTTGCTTGGGAAAGAATCTTCTGCCTGTTTTTTCCTGCCCTAAGCATAATTGGCATAGACTGAGGCTGTATCTTCCTTCTGTGGCCACTCATTGCCACTTGGCAGCGTGGTGAGCTGTCTGCAGAGGATGGAGAGACTGGGCTGCAGCTCACCAGACCTGTAGGATCACTTGTGGTCAGCTGCAGTACTCACCTACTCGCCCCGCCTCCCCATGTATCCTCTGGGCTTCTCACTCCCTGAGGATCCATGCTGCAGAAGTGAGCCCCTCCCTTGCTAATGTTTTACACTAGGCTATGTTAACTGGAGGGTGGGCGTGACTGGAGGAGTCTTGTCTAACTTGTTTTGGTTTTCTCAGGGCCCAGCTCCATGCCTGGCCCCTGGTAGGTGCTCAGTCTTGTTCTTCGTTTTTTTTTTTTTTTTAATACAGAAATTGGTGATGGCAGTATATGCATTCAGGTTCCTAAGGCTCTTCTTGGTGTTTTCTCTTCATTTTGTGGTTTGAAGTCATGTCTTCTTGGACTGATCCTTCAATATCATGTAATGTCCGTCCTTGTCTCTTATAATATCCTTTAAGTCTGTTTTGTCTGATGTGGTAATTGCTATTCCAGCTTTCTTTTGACTTCCATTTGCATGCAATATCTTTTTCCGTCCCCTCACTTTCAGTCTGTATGTCTCCCTAGGTCTGAAGTGGGTCTCTTGTGGACAGCAGATATATGATTCTTCTTTTTGTATCCATTCAGGCAGTCTTTGTCTTTTGGTTGGAGCATTTAATCCATTTATATTTTGAATAATTATTGGTGTATATATATATTCCTTTTGGCATTTTATTAATTGTTTTGGGTTTGTTTTTGTAGGTCTTGTCCTTCTCTGTGTTTCCTTTCTAGAGAAGTCCCTTTAACATTTGTTGTAAAGCTGTTTGGTGGTGCTGATTCCCTTAATTTTTGCTTACCTGTAAAGCTTTTGATTTCTCCCTCTATTTTGAATGAGATCCTTTCTGGGTAGAGTAATCTTTCTTGCCTTTCATTACTTTAGATATGGAGAAGGCAATGGCACCCCACTCCAGTACTCTTGCCTGGAAAATCCCATGGATGGAGGAGCCTGGTGGGCTACAGTCCATGGGGTCACTATATCCTGCCACTCCCTTCTGGCCTGCAGAGTTTCTGCTGATAGATTAGCTGTTAACCTTGTGGGAATTCCCTTGTATGTTACTTATTGCTCTCCCCTTGCTGCTTTTAATATGTTTTCTTTGTAATTAATTTGTTAGTTTGATTAATATGTGTTTTGGCATGTTTCTCCTTGGGTTTTTTCCTTTATGGGACTCTGTGCTTTTTTGGACTTGGTTGACTATTTCTTTTCCATGTTAGGGAAGTTTTTGACTATAGTCTCTTCAAATATTTTCTGAGAGTCTTTGACTTTTTCATCTTCTGAAACCCCTATAATTTGAATGTTGATATATTTAATGTTTCCCCAGAGGTCTCTGAGACTGTCTTTAATTATTTTCATTCGCTTTTCTTTATTCTGCACTTTGCTAGTTATCTCCACCATTCTACCTTCCAGCTCATCTATCTGTTCCGCCTCAGTTATTCTGCTGTTGATTCCTTCCAGAGTATTTTTAATTTCTGAAATTTCACTGTTCATCACTGCTTGTTTATTCTTAATTTTTTCTAGGTCCTTGTTAACTATGTTAAGTGATTCTTGCATTTTCTCTATTCTGTCTTGAGATTTTGGATCATCTTTACTATTATAACTGAAGTCTTACAGGTAGTTTGCCTGTTTTCTCTTCATTCATCGGGTCTTGTGGGTGTTTACCTTGTTCCTTCATCTGCACAATATTTTTGTCATTTCATTTTGGCTGACTCACTGTGTTTGAGGTCTCCTTTCCCCAGGCCATAGGGTCATAGTTCTTCTTGCTCCTGGCCTCTGCCCTTAGTGGGTTAGGTTGGGCCAGTGGCTTGTGTAGGCCTCGTGTCGGGACAGTTGCTGTCTAACACAGGGAGCTTAGCCGAGAGCTCTGTAATGACTTAGAAGGGTGGTATGGAGCCTCAAGAAGGAGGGAATTATGTATACTTCTGACTAGTTCATGTTGTTGTACAGCAAAAACCAACACAGCATTGTAAAACAGTTACCTCCAATTAAAAACTTTTTTAAAAGTCAGAATTTTTGGAGTTTTGTTGGAAAAAAACTAATCATATGGTCAGTGAACACTTTTTATATAGTTATGACTGAAAATATAGAGAGATTTAGAAAGGTGTAGAGCCCAAGTTCAATACTCATTTAAAATCTGAATTTGTTATCAATGAATTAAAATTTTTTGTTGAAATATAGTTGATTTTCACTGTTGTGTTAATTTTTGCTGTACAACAGAATGATTCAGTTATATATATATATATATATATATGTATGTATATATACATTCACATTCTTTTTTTAAAATACTCTTTTCCATTATGATTTGTTACAGGATATTGAATACAGCTCTTTGTGCCATACAGTTGGACCTTGTTTTGGTCCATTCTATATATAAAAGCTTGCATCTCCTGCCTACAACCTCCCATTCCTTCCCTTCCCCACCCACTTACCCTTGGCAACCACAAGTCTGCCCTTACATATTTTTTAAATGAATGGGAGTCCTGCTGAAGTCATGTGATCTGTGAGGGAACATTTCATGCAAAGATGGGCACAATAGAGGACAGAAACGCTATGGCCCTAACAGAAAATATTAAGAAGAGGTGTCAAGAATACACAGAACTATACAGTAAAGATCTTAATGACCCGGATAACCGTGATGGTGTGACCACTCACCTAGAGCCGCGTCCTGAAATGTGAAGTCAAGTGGGCCTTAGGAAATACCACTTTGAACAAAGCTAGTGGAGGTGTTAGAATTCCAGCTAAGTGATTTCAAATCCTAAGAGATGATGCTGTGAAAGTGCTGCACTCAATATGCCAGCAAATTTGGAAAACTCAGCAGTAGCCACAGGACTGGAAAAGGTCAGTTTTCATCCCAGTCCCAAAGAAGGGCAATCCCAAGGAATGTTCAAACTACCGCACAATTGCACTCATCTCACACGCTAGGAACGCATGTAAGAATTAAAGATTTTAAAATTAAAAAAATAAAAAACTAAAAAAAAAAAGAAAAGAAAGTAGTGCTCAAAATCCTTCAAGCTAGGCTTCAACAGTATGTGAACCAAGAACTTCCAGATGTACAGGCTGGATTTAGAAAAGGCAGATGAACCAAAGATCAAATTGCCAAAATCCACTGGATCATAGAAAAAGCTAGCAAATTCCAGAAAAACATCTACTTTTTCTTCATTGACTAGGCTAATGCCTTTGACCGTGTAGACCACAACAAACTATAGAAAATTCTTAAAGAGATGGGAATACCAGACCGCCTTACCTTGCTCCTGAGAAACATGCATGCAGGTCCAGGAGCAACAGTTAGAATTGGACATGGAACAACAGATTGGTTCCAAATTGGGAAGAGGGGTGCATCAAGGCTGTATATTGTCACCCTGCTTATTTAACTTACAAGCAGAGTACATCATGTGAAATGCTGGGCTGGATGAAGCACAAGCTGGGATCAAGATTGTGGGAGGAATATCAGTAACCTCAGATATACAGATAACACCACCCTTATGGCAGAAATTAAGAGGAATTAAAGAGCCTCTTGATGAAGATGAAAGAGGAGAGTGAAGAAGCTGGATTAAAATTCAACATTTAAAAAATGAAGATCATGGCATTGGGTTTCATTACTTCATGCCACATAGATGGGGTAAGAATGAAAACAGTGACAGACTTTATGTTCTTGGATTCCAGAATCACTGTGGATGGTGACTGCAGCCATGGAATTAAAAGACACTTGCTTCTTGGAAGAAAAGCAATGACAAACCTCGATAGCATATTAAGAAGCAAAGACATTGCCTACAGAGGTCCATATAGTCAAGGCTATGGTTTTTCCAGTGGTCATGTATGGATGTGAGAGTTGGACTGTGCAGAAAGCTGAGCACTGGAGAATTGATGCTTTCTGTTCCATCCCTCACCCCCTTGGGAAAGCTACCCATGAAATAAGCTACACCAAGGATACCGGCAATTGTTAATTTTGTTGTACACTGGGTATGTCACATGCCAACCCATACTTTCCTCATTTCCCACCCATTTTATAAAAGCAATAGAATGCTGTCTGCTACACATTAGAAGAATCAGATAAACCAGATCTGAGACAAGGATTGTTGTTGTTGTTCAACCGCTCAGTCATGTCTGACTCTTTGCAACCCCATGGACTGCAGCATGCCAGGCTTCCCTGTCCTTCACTATCTCCCAGAGTTTGCGCAAACTCATGGCCATTCAGTCAGTGATGGCATACAACTATCTCAGCCTCTGTTGTCCCCTTCTCTTCCTGCTTTCAATCTTTCCCAGTATCAGGGTCTATTCAAATGAGTCAGCTTTTCCCATCAGGTGGCCAAAGTATTGGAGCTTCAGTTTCAGCATCAGTCCTTCCAATGAATATTCAGGGTTAATTTCCCAAGGGGGTGAGGGATGGAACATCCGTGGTCTGAGGCCTGCACTGGGATTTGTCTCACTTGCTAATGAAGCCGAGATTCTTAATGTCCTAGGGGATAGGCTTCCTCTCCTATCTATAGGGTTCAAATGGGCAGGTCATTTTGCGACACTTCCATGTGAGACTTGTCCCTTTTTATGACTGACGTTTTATTAGTTGTGATTTTTTCATTCAAGGTGATAGCCTATCACGGTTGCCTGGCAACCAGATCGCCTCCTGTATGTGACTATGTATGTACCCCCTCTGATGGATGACACTCTTTCCCGTTGCTCTCAGCACCATGACTTGGGGCTAAAAGGGCATCTCATGCTGTTGCCCCACACAACCACCACCACTGTGTGTTTGGCCAGCAGTGTAGAAGTCAGCCTCTCTTGTTAGCCTGGAAGAGCAGAGATAATGTCTTCTTCCGTTTTTTCCCCAGTCTTTCTGCAAACCTAACTTATGTAAAATATATTGATTCACTTTGTGTCTGAAGTTGACTGCTGTGTGCTGGTGGGGGTGGGGTGCATAGAAATTCAGTTTGCTTGGGAGAAATGCTGATCCATGGAGACCTTGAGTGGGTAGATGAGTTTTGAAAGTGAAAGAAAGTGAAATCGCTCAGTCGTGTCCAAATCTTTGCGACCCTGTGGACTATAGCCCACCAGGCTCCTCTGTCCATGGGATTTTCCAGGCAAGAGTATTGGAGTGGGTTGCCATTTCCTTCTCCAGGGGATCTTCCCAACCCAGGGATCGAACCCGGGTCTCCTGCATTGCAGGCAGATGCTTTATCCTCTGAGCCACCAGGGAAGCCCCAGGTGTGTTTTGAAGGCATTCCCAAATGTCTCCTCTTATATGAAGAAGATAAAATTAGGGAGACTCAAAGGGAGAGTCATTTATTTTTTCTTCTATCTTGCTGTTTTTTTTTTTTTTTTTGCTTCTTTCTCCTATCAGCATTCCCCCCAGAAGATATTTTACAAGGTACTTTTTTGTGGTTAAGAATTTAGAAAATACAGAGTCACCTTTGGTTCTTGTCCTTGGTGTTGATGATGGAGTTGAGACGAGACCCAATTACTGGAAACAGTGACCAGCACTCTGAGGCAATCTCTAGACAGTGTGAGATAACAAGCCATTTGAGGTGAAAGGGGAGCAGAGAGATTGCTCCGAGTATGTGGCCGGAAAGGCCTGAAGCGGATGCATTTTGAGGTTAAGACTCAGATAGGTGGCGAATAAATCCAGGTAGTTAAGGTTGTTGTTTATGACACTAGAAAAATAGAATTAGCTCATAGCCCAGTACGTGGCAATCGCAAGCGCCCAATGAGGACTCGCTGCTAAGATTATGGTTGTATTTATTACTGTTATTATTTTTATCATTATGTTTTCAGCATGAAGTCAAGGGCCAAAGAGGTTGAAAGACTTGCCTAATATCCAGCTAGTAAGTGTCAGAGCCAGGAACTAAATTGAGGATTGTTTGAATCTAAAGCCCGTGTGCCAAACTCTGTATGTATCAGGGATTTAGAGAAATGTAGACCTGCAGTTCAGAAGAACTCAGAGCTGGTGATCTAGAAAGAGTTGATCATCAAAGGAAGGTATTTGTTTTTCAGTGTCCACTGTGCCCTTTTAAATCCCCCTTTCAGTTACAGTGATGGAATGGCTTATTATCATGGTCTGTAGCCAGTAATCCTGAATGGAGGATTAATACCATCCCTGCCCCACCATCGATGTCACCCCACAATGGGGTCCCTCCTTCCCTAACACTCTGACAGTTGGAGTTTTAAACATCTCACTTTGGTGCAAGCTTATGTGGACGAGTTGAGTGGTTTAGAGGAGTACCTTATTGGGATAGTTCCAGAAACTCTGCTTGGCAACCACAGAGCTTCAGTTTAGTGACCACAGAGAAGCAAGATGACAAACCACAGAGAGGAAACAACCGACAGCTTGCCGAATTAAACAAGGGCGTCGGTTTCTCGACACTTCAGTTGCTATTACTGTTACTATTCAGTTGCGTGTTCTTTACTATTTTGGTTTTATGTCAGAAATCATTGCTGAACATACATGATGTCAGTGAGACAAGCATGTAAACCGTGTCCCAGGGTCCTTCATGGAATTGTTCGCATTTTTCTTTTTCCCTCCCTTCTTCCCATACCTGCTATGTGCTGATCCTGCCCTGAGACACTGGGAATACAGTGGTCGACAAAGCAGACCACAGTGTATTTCCTCCAGGAGATCCTATTCTAGATGGTGGTGGGCTTCAGATATATTCAAAAGGTGAGAGATTGGATGGAGAAAAATAAAGCAGAGGAAGCATTTAGGAACGCTGAGATGGAGGTGTGACATTTTGAACACAGTGGTCAGGAAATACCTCTTCTGAGAAGAAAACATGTATACAAGATCTAGAGGAGGTGAGAAAGCACGTTGTACACGTTTCGGGAGAAAAGCATTCCTGAAATACAGAAGAGACAGCATACAGATTCCAGGGAGGTAGGAGTGTGCCTGGTGTATGTCAGAGACAGCACGGAAGCTGTGTGACTGGAGAGGATGGTGGGAGGTGTCAGAGTTACTTCTGAGGCTGTAGCACAGGGGCTTTCCCATCCTGCCAGATAACTCTGCTACCATAGCAACCACCTGGGATGCTGGATGAGTAGATGCAAAGGTACCCTGTGGGCTGGGATCTGTGTTTGCTCACAGGCAGGGCAAGATGGATCAATAGCATGAAGTGAAGCTTGCTATACCTGCTGTGGACACTGGGAATAGCAATAAGTGAGTTTGCCTCAGATTGGAGTTGTGGAGGAAGCAGGTTCAAGTTAATAAGCTGAGAGAAGAGGGGAAGACAGCTCCATCCTAAGATCTGCCCTGATTGTGTATGTATGTGTGTGTTAGTAGCTACGTCGTGTCTGACTCTTTGTGATCCTGTGAACTGCAGCCCGCCAGGCTCCTCTGTCCATGGGATTGTCCAGGAAAGCATACTGGTTCAGTTCAGTCGTTCAGTCGTGTCTGACTTTCTGCGACCCCATGAACTGCACCATGCCAGGCCTCCCTGTCCATCACCAACTCCCGGGGTTTACTCAAACTTGTGTCCATTGAGTAGGTGACGCCATCCAACTGTCTCATCCTCTGTCATCCCCTTCTCCTCTTGCCTTAAATTTTTCCCAGCATCAGGGTCTTTTCAGATGAGTCAGTTCTTCGCATCAGCTGGCCGAAGTATTGGAGTTTCAGCTTCAGCATCAGTCCTTCCAATGAACATTCAGGTCTGATTTCCTTTAGGATGGATTGGTTGGATCTCCTTGCAGGAATTTGTGTGCACTGGGACCCAGGAGAAAGGAGCAGTGATCCCACAAGAGACTGACCCAGACTTGCCCGTGAGTGTCCAGGAGCCTCCAGCAGAGGTGTGGACCGGTGGCGGCCTGCTGCAGGGCTGGGGGCACTGAGCGTAGCCGTGCATGCCTTTTGAAGGAGATCACCATCATCTTCATTACCTCCACCAGTTTGTCCCCTCCTAAATAACAGGGAGGGAACACAGCCTCACTCATCAACAGAAAATTGGATTAAAGTTTTACTGAGGATGGCCTTGCCCATTGGAACAAGACCCAGTTTTCCCCTCAGTCAGTCTCTCCCATCAGGAAGCTTCTGTAAGCCTCTTATTTTTCTCCATCAGAGGGCAGACAGACTGCAAAGTACGGTCACAGGAAACTAACCAATCTGATCACATGGACCACAGCCTTGTCTAACTCAACGGAACTATGAACCATGCCCATAGGGCCACCCAAGAAGGACGAGTCATGGTGGAAAGCTCTGACAAAACGTGGACCACTGGAGAAGGGAAAGGCAAACCACTTCAGTATTCTTGCCTTGAGAACTCCAGGAATAGTATGAGAAGGCAAAAAGATAGGACACTGAAAGATGAACTCCCCCAGGTCAGTAGGTGCCCAATATGCTCCTGGAGATCAGTGGAGAAATAACTCCAGAAAGAATGAAGTGACGGAGCCAAAGCATACTAGAGTGGGTTGCTATTTCCTCCTCCAGGGGGTCTTCCTGACCCAGGGATCAAACCCACATCTCCTACATCTTCTGCGTTGCAGGCGGATTCTCCATCGCTGCACCACTTTGGAAGCCCTACCTTGATGGTCTATCTGCCATCATAAGAGTGTCGGTGGGGAAGGGATGGTCAGACTGAAGGGGTGGACTTGGGTTACTGACCACCTTCATTGAGTTGTTTTCTTCAGTCTTCCCAAACACCTCCACTGTCTTCATAGTAATAAAAAATAATAGAATGGCAACACCGATTTAATAGCACCTCGAGAGGTTCTGTGGAAGGAACTCTGCTGAGTGCTGTGTAAATGTCGTCTCACTGGGCCACACTTTTTGGGCTCACTCTTTATACAGAGATCCTTGTACAGTGACTGGTCCAAAGAAGGAACTTGGGTAGGTATCTTTGAAGGAATGAATTTTTCTCCTCACAGCCTGTAATGGTGATAGATTTTTTTTGCCCGTTTGAGAGATGCTCCTGTGGCCGTGAATGTTAAGTGGACTTTTCAAGGCCACAAAGCCAGGATGTAGCAGAAGTGGGATTCAGACTTAGGTGTTTGTGGCTCCAGGGGTTTGTCTACTACTGGTCAGAGCTGACTGTTGTGCACGTCATGTGAAGGTTCTGCTTTGAGATTCTCCTGGTTCTGGGCGCAGTTGTGTGCAGTGAAGAGCAGATACCAGGTGAAGGGCTGATTAACCTCTCTGCTTCTCTTTGGCAACCATCTAGCCTCTTAGCTCTGGCTCTCAATTTGTAAATTGGTGAATCACTAATGACAGCCCATGGACTTCTTTTAAGAAGTTAACAGAAGCGTGTATTTGTTGATAATGAAGCGCTAGCCAGAATCCCAGGGATGGAGGATCCTGGTGCGCTGCCGTCTATGGGGTCGCACAGAGTCGGACACGACTGAAGCGACTTAGCAGCAGCAGCAGCAGCTAGAGTAAAGAGGGGACCACTGTTATTTTTAAAGTACTTACTGCTAGCAGTCTTGAAAATGGTTAGGGAAGGTCAGTGGGCACATGTTACTGAATGTGGTAAGAGAAGTTCCCTATACCAAGGTTGGCAGACTTTTTCTGTAAAGGGCCAGGTAAAAATACATAGGTACAGCTTTGTGAACCATAGCTCTTGCTGTGTCGCAACTACTCAACCCTGGTATTGTAGCATGAAATTAGCCATAGAAAGTATATAAATATATACATAGGCAATACACAAATAGATAGGTGGGGCTGTGCTTCAGTGTTTAAACTTTATAAAGACAACTGTTGGGCCTTAATTTGCTGGTATAGGCAGTGAATATTCACACAGATGCACATACTTATATTTTGTGTATTAGATAATATTTTAAATAATTTTGGGAGTGGGGGAAAATAAATGTGTATACCATGATTGTATGATCAATAGCCTCCTAAAAAGTTACATGAAAATTGCATCCACATAGACTTAGCCATTTGGTAGATGTGAATTTTTCTGAACAGGCATTCTGACTGTGACCTCTGACTGCCACCTGAGTTGTTTGAATTCCGTCACTGTTTTCAAGCATCACGTAATGGTCTGTCTAGTCATCTGCCTTCTGCCCTTCTTGCTCCTTCCTTTCCCTGTAGGTATTTGTGTCTGTGACTATACTCTTCCTGAGTACTCACAGTCTTAATGGTGGCTTGGCCCAAAAGGTCGTTTGTGTTTTTCCATCACATCTTTTTTTCTTCCTTTATTTATTTTTAATTGAAGGATAATTACAAAGTTGTGTCGGTTTTTGCCATACATCAACTTGGTTCAGCCATAGGTATTCCTATGTCCCCTCCCTCCCGTTATATCCTATGGAAAACTTTTTGGCCCACCCAATAATAGATGTGGGTTAAGTGATTAATTCCATATGTATTATATATATCATTTGCCATGCTCATGTCCTTGGATAGAGTATTTCCCAGAGACCATCCAAGTGACCTTCTCAGCCAACTTGTTACTCTTACTTAGCTTTCCTGCATGTGGGTTTACATCTTCTTCCACTAAAGTTTTAAACAGTCAAATTGTTTACTTTGCTTATTATTAGACTTCCTGTGTATTCGTCGTGGTAAGATCCTTCAGACAGCCACATGGGAAGTGATATTTGTACAAGATCACACATAGTGTAAACAAAAGAAAATGTCGTTTTTTTCACATCCGTGTCTTTCTCTTAAGATCCTTGGTGACTGGAGATTTTCTTTTCCTTTTTTAAACAATTGACCCATCCATGAGAATATCTTCTCATTTTAATAAGTTTTATATGCAGTTTTGTAAGTTTTACTTTTCCATAAATTATACCTTAAAGCAAGATAAAATGGAAATATTGATGTAAATTTGCTGTCATTAAAAAAAAGAAAACATACGCGTACTCACACACACATGCAAACACACACAAATCCCATTTACCAGAAAGGTGACAGGGAGAGTTGTGTGAGGGATGACTGGCCTTCTGCCAACATGTTAGTGCTGAGTTTCTGGATGTTGTATATAATTAGAGAGCTTTATCATATGAAGACTTTTCATCACTAATGATACTCAAGATTATTTGTCTTTTCCTGAGTATGCCCTTGGAAACATTTGTTTAAAATGGTTAAAACCAGTGCTTAATGGATAAACAAACCATGCTGCTGCTGCTGCTAAGTTGCTTCAGCCGTGTCCGACTCTGTGAGGCCCCATAGATGGCAGCCCAACAGGCTCCCCTGTCCCTGGGATTTTCCAGGCAAGAGTACCGGAGTGGGGTGCCATTGCCTTCTCCGAAACTATAGTACACTCATAATTGTGGAATACCATTCAGCAATTTAAAAAATTGCCAGTTTGAATGGATTTCAGAGGCACTCTGCTGAGTGAAAAATGTTTAGTTCCGTTCAGTTGCTCAGTCGTGTCCAACTCTTTGCGACCCCATGAACTGCAGCATGCCAGGCCTCCCTGTCCATCACCAACTCCCGGAGTTTACCGAAACCCATGTTGATTGAGTCGGTGATGCCATCCAACCATCTCATCCTCTGCCATCCCTTCTCCTCCTGCCTTCAATCTTTCCCAGCATCATGGTCTTTTCAAATGAGTCAGCTCTTCGCATCAGGTGGCCAAAGTATTGGAGCTTCAGCTTCAACATCAGTCCTTCCAATGAATACCCAGGACTGATCTCCTTTAGGATGGACTGGCTGGACCTCCTTGCAGTCCAAGGGATGCTGAAAAGTCTTCTCCAACACCACGGTTCAAAAGCATCGATTCTTCTGCCCTCAGCTTTCTTTATAGTCCAACTCTCACATCCATACGTGACTACTGGAAAAACCATAGCCTTGACTAGACGGACCTTTGTTGGCAAAGTAATGTCTCTGCTTTTTAATATGGTTATTATTAACCATATTATATGTTATTATATAACCTGTCTAGGTTGGTTATAACTTTCCTTCCAAGAAGTAAGCATCTTTTAATATCATGGCTACAGTCACCATCTGCAGTGATTTTGGAGCCCAGAAAAACAAAGTCAGCCACTGTTTCCACTGTTTCCCCATCTATTTGCCATGAAGTAATGGGACTGGATGCCATGATCTTTGTTTTCTGAATGTTGAGCTTTAAGCCAACTTTTTCACTCTCCACTTTCACTTTCATCCAGAGGCTTTTTAGTTCCTCTTCACTTTCTGCCATAAGGGTGGTGTCATCTGCATATGTGAGGTTATTGATATTTCTCCCGGCAATCTTGATGCCAGCTTGTGCTTCTTCCAGCATTTCTCATGATGTACTCTGCTTATAAGTTAAATCAGCAGGGTGACAATATACAGCCTTGATGCACTCCTTTTCCTATTTGGAACCAGTCTGTTGTTCCATGTCCTGTTGTAACTGTTGCTTCTTGACCTGCATACAGGTTTTGGTGTTAGCCAGTGTCAAAAGTTCGCATACATATGATATTCTGAAAAAAGGTGAAGCTATAGGATAAGAACAGGTCATTTACTGCCATGGAGTAGGGAGAGGAAACGACTAGACCACAGTGGGATCACATGCAGGATTTTTTGGGGGGGGAACCCACTCCAGTACTCTTGCTGGGAAAATCCCATGGATGGAAGAGCCTGGTGGGCTGCAGTCCATGGGGTCGCGAAGAGTCTGACACGACTGAGAAAGTTCATTTTCACTTTTCATTTTCATGCATTGGAGAAGGAAGTGGCATCCCACTCCAGTGTTCTTGCCTGGAGAATCCCAGGGACGGGGGAGCCTGGTGGGCTGTCGTCTATGGGGTCGCACAGAGTCGGACACGACTGAAGCGACTTAGCAGCAGCAGCAGCAGTTCTGGGTCCTAATACTGGTGGTAGTTACACAAATATATACATGTATTAAAATGTCATCATACTATACACACATGTGAGAAGCCAGTTTCACTATGTGTTAACTTTTTTAAGGTAAAATTTAAAAATAAAAATTAGACTGCTTGATTATGCTTGCTGAGAACAACAACAGAAATCTCAAGATGGCAGATACCAAGTATTCCTACAAGAAAAATACTCATTGTAATTTTTTAATGAAAAAGTTACCAATTTGTTAGTTGGTTTACAAAAAAAGCTGAAAATAATGCAGTTTTACTCAATGAAAAATCCTTTGGCTCCGTGCAGAACGTAAGGAAATGTTCAGTTATGTGTCCCCCAGTGGCTGTAACCTGGTCCTCCTTTGCTTCTGCAGGCTTTTCCTGTCTTCTTTATAGTGATCACTTTCCTTCCTTGGTGTGTATATACAACGGGTGACAGTTACAGGGGCCATGGGAACCATAACTTTAAGTTCTGTGACTTTTCTGTGAGTAAAACCAGCCATCATGTTGAATTAATGTCATTCTTCACATTTAATTTCCATGTTATTCTAAGCGGAAGACTTACCGTGAATTTGAAGGAAAGCCCCATGATCGTTTCTGATAGCAAGTAAACGATGGTGGTGATGTGGGCTCATTTGTCACTTCATGAGCGTTATCATTAGTTGTCACTTCATCAGTTATCATTAAGTGCAGGGAGGCCTCTCTTGGGAGAGTGTGTAGGTGTGCTGGTTGAGGAATGATGCTTCTTAGGGAACATTCTCTCTCCTGTTTGGTCGTGGAAGATAGTGGGCCTCCTGTTACTGAGTTCATAACCACTCACTCTAAACAGGAATTCTGATCCCAGCACCAGTGGTTTTGCAGAACTGCCTTCAAATAGGATTGATTCAGTGGGGTGTTGATTTGTTTCACGAAACTGGAGACGCTAACAGGGTGGCCACACAGCAGATGTTACTTGTTGATTCGGCGCATGAAGACCCGGTCCAGCCATTTTTGGTTTTCCAGATCATGGAGAGGAGGAATTGCTGAGCTTCTAGGAGATGACCGTGGGGGAGTGCCGTAGTGTAAAAGGCATGAGGAGACATCCTCTGAACTTGAGAGATTTGAGTTTGAAATATTGATCGTCCTCATAAAGCAGCCCGCAGGCTGTCCTGTCTCGCTGTCCTGGGTGTCATTTTACGTGTAACACAAGTAGGTGTTCACCAACCAGACAAGAGGTGGCTGGAGGCCCGGCTGCTTCCTTCCTTGTCTGCTACTGGGATCAAGCCCACACTGGGAGAGATGGGTGATCGTGGTCCTTCCACAGCTGGGCCTTCCCGTGACTGAAGTGCTGGGGTCCTTAGAGCAAGGTCCAAGTGCTTGCCATCACCCTGGGTCCTGAATGAAATGTATTCACAGTTGAGGGACATTTGACTAAGACTGGGAGAAAGAGGCAGGTGTGATGGGAGAAGCTCAGGTGCAGACATCTATAGGAGCACCCCTGTGCTCGCTGGTGAGGGCTTATGAGGCTCCACGTGGCTTGCGATCAGGGCTCGTTGCTGTTTCCACATGGCTTGCGATCAGGGCTCGTTGCTGTAGCCTTTTGTGGTATCAGTGCACGTACAGGGGGTGGACCAGAAAGCCCCTGCTTGTTTGTGGCCCTTGTAGCATCTGAAGAAATGCCCTTTTGCTCTAGAATCCAGGTTCTGTTTGCCTAAGCTCCACTCGAGAGAGAGAGAGAGGCAGTGTCCTGGAGCCAGTCTGCCTTCCATCCAGGCAGGCTCTCTGAATTGAGCCTGCTGTGCCAAGGATCAGTGACCACAGTGCATCTGGTCCCCACCTTCACTCCTGCAGAGCTTCAGGGTCATCTGAGCAATCTCTGCAGGACTGCTGCCTGGGTCTCAGTTTACCCACAACTTCAGAATTACTCAGTCTTGTTTGGAGGGAGAAATCTCATGTTTTCCCACAGGAAATGAGCCCCAGCTAATGGGTCCAACAAATGGGCACACACCTCAAGTGCTAGGAGGCCTTTTGTTCATTTCACTTCAACTGTCTGTGCCTTTTCATGTAGGCATCTAGTCTCACATCGAGCCCAGAACCTTCATAAAATCCCAGAGCTCCTGGGGACCTCACATGTGTGTATAAAACCCTGATAAGAGTGCAGATGTCTCCAGCGTCCCATGCTTACTGCTGAGCCATACTCACTTCATTGCCCCGTGGCATCATTTCCTGGTTACTGGAGGTGTATTTAAATTGGGAAATATAAATACACCTCCCCATCTGAGATCGTTTGTAGAGAATCTGCATTTCCTTATTGGTTCTTGTTCATGAGGTTATGGTTGGAGGAAGGTCTTTGTGACCATATTTGAAATGGGTCCTACCTGACTGATGAGCTCAGGTCTCTGGTACCTGTTCTACCCTTTTCTCCTTTATGGCCGGGGTCCAGGCAGGTCCTGGATGGAGGGACCTGGCAGGATGGCCCTTGGTCCTCCCCTGGGACAAAGCTGCTGGCACGATGATGACTTGCGTGAACTACAGATGTGCTGGCCGCCCCACAGGAGAGTAGAATCAGCCTTATCTACACGCTGATCAGTGACTAAGAGGGCAGAGGCTGCAGCCTCATGGACTCCAGTGAGTCAGCCTTTTACTGGCAAGACTCACCACATGCTCTGGAAGGCACCCCGCACATCTGAAACTGGGTATGCAAATGGAAGCTTCAAAGGGAAAGACCTGATAAAGGGTATCCTTGTGAGTGTATATTCTTTTTCTTTTTTAAAGCAGGGTTGTTATTCTTTTTCTTCTTCTTCTTCTTGACAGCTCTGTGGAAGTGGGGATCTGAATGCTGCTCTGACATCTCAGCATTTCAAAGAGCAATCTGTAAGTGACATTCCTTAAAAACAAACACTAAGTACTACAAATATTTCCTATCAAATGTTTGGATCTTTGCCTCTTTCTATTTCTAAAGGATGTGGAACTGTAGTCACCCACAAAGACAGGCCCTGCAAATTGTGGCTGGAAAAGATGAATTCCGTGTCTATTGATTTGTCAGAGTGGAATAGATTCTTCTAAAAATACAGAGCCATGAGAATGAGGGAGATTGGTGCAGGAGACAAAGCCATTTTGAAATGCTTTGAAATGTGGACCTAGAAACTTTGAAAAGAAGGCTGGTTGAGAGTGACTTAGCCACAGATCGGTTAATTGAAAGTCAAATAAGTGAACAACACATCATTTTGTCTGTACGTTTTCTTTCGAAAGATACACCTTTGCTCTTTTCAAAACCTGAATTTGATTCATTTAATAAATATTCAGAAAAAACTTGATTTTGATATAATGGCTTATAGAAGTTGATGTGTTTCTGGAGAGGGAAAGGAGCTTGGCAGAGGCGAAACTGTGTGTTTAAGTGTAGGAAGCACTATAATGGGGCTCAGGGTATGAAAGAAAAATATGCCCCAGAGAGGAAGTGTCTCCTGTGGGGACCCAGGGACGTGGGTTAGTGGTCATGGATCAGGAGGCTGTCATCTGAGTCATCATGAACTAGAATCTTTCTATTACATGTGAACTGGTGGGGGTGGTGGGCAAGGGGAGAAGAGGAGGGAGACATCCCACATCTGAGCTTGGAGGTGTGGGCCAGGCCTGTGGGGGCCCGCCCCACGGCTGGACCTCTGCATGCTGAGTCCTCTCTGGGTACTCCACCAGAAACTGTAGGATAAAGGATCCTGCAGGACATGAGTGAGTTTAAGGGGACGTCAGTTGTCAGCATGCAACTTATCTATTAATACTTCTTCTTGAAAAGTTAATATTGCAAAACTCTTGTCATGAATTCTCATAGAATCCCTCTGGGAGAAAGATAAAGAACAGGGTAAGCATCGAAGTAGGTGGGGGTGGAGGATAATGCGAGACGATTTGCCATGATCGCAAGCATCCTTTTTGCTTAAATGAAGAAGCATTTCCACATTCTGTTTCTCGGGCCCAAGACAACTGACTTCAGTTACTTCTCCATCTACGCAGGGTTTCAGGGAAGCTGGCGATGGCTTGAGTAACCTACCCAGCCCTTTTGCCTACCTCCTCACCATCCACCTGAAGGAAGGTCGGAACCTGGTGGTCCGGGATCGCTGTGGTAAGGCCTGGCCCTGTGCGCTGTCGGTAACCTGGGGACCTTTTCCTCTCTACCCTCTGTCAACCCTGCTAGTCAGCCTTCTCTGTCTCAGCACAGCTGGTGGTAGATCGGAGCTCTCAATCTAAATTTCTCCAAGTATCAAGGTATTTGCAGTGAGTTATTGAAACACATAAAATCTTACTGTCCTTTTCTCTGATTAATAATCATCATCAAGTATGAATAACCACATAAAGTTGTGGCAGGAAACATCGCTGTAAGTGCTTTAAGGGGCTTCCATGGTAGCTCAGTGGTAAAGAATCCACCTGCAATGTAGGAGATGTAGGTTCAATGCCTGGGTCAGGAAGGTCCCCCTGGAGAGGGATATATCTGTTTTTCCTTTGTTATCTTTTTTCATTTATTTTGTCTAGAAGGTGCAGTCTTTTTATTCTAAAGAATTTTGTGTCTTTCTTTGGGCTTTTGCCAGTCTCTCCAATCTTTGCCAGTTCCTCTTGACTCTTGTTTTGGAACAGCTGTGAAAAGAGGCCACCCTTCTGTCTATCTTCTCTGTTCTTACCTCTCTTTCTCATTACTACCATTGCCTTTTTTTTTTTCAGGAAGAATTCCTTAGCTGGGCCTTCCAGCTCACTCATTTTCGCATTAACTGTTACGACCATTGTGCTGTTCTGTTTGTCTTTTGAGTTGTCTTAAAAAAATTTTTTTTTTAGAACAGTCTATGTTTGTTTTGGGCTTCCGTGGCGGCTCAGTGGTAAAGAATCTACCCACAGTGCAGAGACTCAGGAGACGTAGGTTTGATCTCTGCCGGGCTTGGGAAGATCCCCTGGAGGAGGGCACGGCAACCCGCTCCAGTATTCTTGGTGGAGAATTGCATGGACAGAGGAGCCTGGCGGGCTGCAGTCCATAGGGTTGCAAAGAGTCAGACACGACTGCAGTGACTGAGCACACAGCACGTTTGTTTCATGCATAAGATATTGCCGTCAGCTTTGAGAGCGTTAAGTATGCATTACAGATCTCCTGCTTGGCGCTTCCTCCCTTGGATGTTTCTTGTTGTGTTTTCCACTCCTCCTTCTGTTTATGTGTCCCTGTTGCCGTCTATAGATGCTGTTTTGGGGTACCGTGTCCTGTCTTCATGGAGCAACAGTGGAACGTGCATCCGGACAGGGAGAGCCAGCCGTTGAGGCCAGCTCCTTCCCATCCCTCCCAGTTACCAGCAGCTCCTGGTTCTCCCCTGTCGTGGATGGCCTTCCTCTCTGCCTTCGTGCCCACGCTCACCCTTCCTGCTTGCAAGTGCCTTTGCTGGTCACGGCTCGGCCCCAGAGGAACAGGGCGGTTCTGGCCCTCTCAGCTGCTCTGAGTGCTGTGCCAACCAGTCACGCTGGTACTTGCTCGGGCCATTTTCTGCTTCCTGCCTCTGTTGCCTCGACGCTTGGAGCGCCCCTGGTGTTCCTGCCATCCTATCCTCTTGCCTCACCTCTGTCCCTGAAACTTTGTGTCCTGTGCCTTTCTTTCTACTGTTCCCGTTTAGGAGTGTGATGTCTTCCATCAACCTGATCTTAGCTGACTGCCATCATTTAGGGTGGAGTTTTTTAAAACAAAATTATCTCTTTCTTTTTGTAATTTGTCAGGATTTCAAAATAGTGAACAAATCTCATTTTCTCCTTGTTGGGAAATAGTGTTTCTATCAAAGTTATAATTGCTTATCTATCAATTGTGCAACTTCTTAGGTAGTGAGTGGTATTGTATACTCTTATTATAAAATGTCTGTGCTGTATTAGGTAGCTCTCTTAAGGTTATTTTGAAGGGTTTGGGGCAGATAGCATTTTGTACCTGGGATCACATCTGAGGGACACGATCATAAACCAGAGTCAGGTAACTGCCCACCCACGAATATTCCAGCTCTTGTTCGGAACCCGTGGTGTCTGGTGGATGCTTCCATGAAACGGTGATCATTTTAGAGCTTGACTGGGGATAACTCATTTGGAGATTAGAAATAGGTACCACAGAGAGTTCATTTAACCTGACTGGAAAGAAATTTCTGTACACCTATAAAATACATGTCCTGTTCTGAATTTTTGAAACACTCCAAAAGTCCGTCACTTTGGAGATGTGCCCAGACCTTGGGCTTCTTCCAGGACCAGCTCCCCCTTTTCCAGTTTTGCCATCTGTTCTAGCTGTTTTATCCCTTATCTGTGTGAGTGGTCTGGCCACACCACTCTTGCTGTATCACACTGGCACACTGTTAGCAGACGCCCAATAGATGCTCAGTGAAGTTGGCAAATGATGGAGAAGCCATTGCCTGCATCAGAAGAGGACCGGAACAACAAGGTTTATGCGCAGCTACTCCACACCTCACTGCTTCGGGGCCAAAGGAGAGGCTGTGGTCTGTGCTCTAACCCTATCGTAGTCATCTCTGCCATTATGGTTTCATCAGAGCTAAACATCATATGCCAGGTTGCCTCTATCTTTTGTACACCTAATATAATCCAAAGATAAATACCTAGTAAGGAGTCTAGGTCATAACCTGTTCTAGCACCTGTGTCTTTTATAACTGGTAGTAACTGTTCCTGTCTCTTTTATTTATCGGGAAGATTAATCATTATCCACTAAGAAAACATCCCCTCCCAGAAAGTGTTTGTGATTGCATTCATTACTGCTTGATTTTCACAGGTATTAAGGTGTGCTCAGGGCACGTTGGACGCCCACTGTTGATTTCTGCAGGGATCATACTCTTTGGCACCTGTGTCCTGGTTCCTTTGTGTGAAGGCAGGGCACATGTCTGACATGTCTAATCGGTCTGACAATGTTTTCTATGGAGCCCAACTCAGAATTTTATCCAATGCAGTCCTTTGGACCAGTAGTTTTCAAAACTGAGTGAATGTCTGAGCAGCCTAAAGGACTTGTGAAAATACGCATTACCCACCCGCAAAGGTTTCTGATTGAGGATGTCTGATGGGGCGCCCAAGAACTTACAGTTCTAACAGGTTCCCAGGCGATCACAATGCAGCTGGCCCAGAAACCACGCTATGAGGACCACTGCTCCAGGCACTGAGCCGAGGCAGGCAAGCAGAAACGCGTGCTTCTCCTGGTAGGGAGAGTTTCAGTCCTCTCTCAGACAAAATGTTTTCTTTTCCTGGGGCTGGACCTCATTATGCATTTGCTCTCTTACTTAATTTGTATTCTCTAAACATAATTTAATTTGGTATTCACCTAATTAACATAATTAGGTACAAAGAGCATTGTGGTGTGCCGAAATTTACACTATGTATTCTGTATCTCTTGTACTGCAAGGAGATCCAACCAGTCCATCCTAAAGGAAATCAGTCCTGAATATTCTTTGGAAGGACTGATGCTGAAGCTAAAACTCTAATACTTTGGCCACCTGATGCGAAGAACTGACTCATTGGAAAAGACCCTGATGCTGGGAAAGACTGAAGGCAGGAGGAGAAGGGGATGACAGGGGATGAGATAGTTGGATGGCATCACCAACAAGATAGACTTGAGTTTGAGTAAACTCCGGGAGTTGGTGAAGGACAGGGAAGCCTGACATGCTGTGATTCATGGGGTTGCAAAGAGTTGGACACGACTGAGCGACTGAACTGAACTGATCACATGGTGTCTGATTTTCTGGATATAAGATCAATAGCTGATTGTTTCAATACTAAATGTCCTTCAAGATCTATTCAAATGGAACTTCTGTCTAGTCTTTTATGTTCTTCACAGACACAAGCTCCTTGTCATCTCAGTGCTATGAGTGTTTTACCTCTACAGACCATACACCTTTGCCCTTAGTGGGATGAATGATGGATCCTCCCTGTTAATACTGGTGCTGCATTAGCGGGGTGGCCACTTTATTTATATTCATATGTCCGGCAGTGCCACGTGTTGTGTTGCTCAGTCATGTCCAACTCTTTGCAACCCCATGGCCAGACTGGTGCTCTATACACACAGTGCTTCTAATGCATTTTAGTTCTTCATTAGGGAAATCCAACTTAAGTTCTGGCCTTCAAGACAAGGAGTATTAAAGACTGTCATGAAAGGGAAAACATCTGCCCTGGAGGGAGCAGAGTTCCTTCATTCCCTCCTTGATTCAGCAAGTGTTTATTCTCGCTGACATGAGCATCACACTGGAACACGAGTGGGACCTGGTGATAAAGTCCAGAAAAGAAAAAGAAAAGACATATATACAATTTTAAAATGTCACGCAGATCACCAGCTTCAACCCATTTAGCAGGAGTCCTAGTTCAGGTGACTGAGATACAGAGGCTTCACCGGGGCCTTGCAGGGAGGCAGTGGCTGTGGCAGGTCTTGGCAGAGTGGGTGGCTCTGGGGGTCAAGAAGAGGACTGGGGCGTAACAGTCCACTTCCTGGCTTGTGATTTCCTGTGTCAACTCACTCACTCTGCAATGGAATTTACCCATCTGCAGAATGGGCATGATGCAGCTTGTCCTAGAATGTAGTTGGGAGATTTGAGAAAAAGAAGTGTGTATAACATAGTGGCTTCCCAAATGGCACTGATGGTAAAGAATCCGCCTGCCAATACAGGAGATGTAAGAGACACAGGTTTGATCCCTGGGTTGGGAAGATCCTCTGGAGGAGGGCATAACAACCCACTCCAGTATTCTTGCATGGAGAATCCCACGGACAGAGAGAAGGGCCTGGCAGGCTACAGTCCATGGAGTCGCAAAGTCAGACATGAGTTGATGCAACTTAGCATGGATGCATGCATGCAGCCACAGACAATGTGTAAATCAGAGGACATAGTTCAGTTCAGTTCAGTTCAGTCGCTTAGTCGTGTCCGACTCTTTGCGACCCCATCAGTCGCAGCACACCAGGCCTCCCTGTCCATCACCATCTCCCGGAGTTCACTCAGACTCGCGTCCATAGAGTCCGTGATGCCATCCAGCCATCTCATCCTCGGTCGTCCCCTTCTCCTCCTGCCCCCAGTCTCTCCCAGCATGAGTCTTTTCCAATGAGTCAACTCTTCGCATGATGTGTCCAAAGTACTGGAGCTTCAGCTTTAGCATCATTCCTTCCAAAGAAATCCCAGGGCTGATCTCCTTCAGAATGGACTGGTTGGATCTCCTTGCAGTCCAAGGGACCCTCAAGAGTATTCTCCAACACCACAGTTCAAACGCATCAGTTCTTTGGCGTTCAGCTTTCTTCACAGTCCAACTCTCACATCCATACATGACCACTGGAAAAACCATAGCCTTGACTAGACGGACCTTAGTCGGCAAAGTAATGTCTCTGCTTTTGAATATACTATCTAGGTTGATCATATCTTTTCTTCCAAGGAGTAAGTGTCTTTTAATTTCACGGCTGCAGTCATCATCTGCAGTGATTTTGGAGCCCCCAAAAATAGAGTCTGACACTGTTTCTACTGTATCCCCATCTATTTCCCATGAAGTGATGGGACCGGACGCCATGATCTTCGTTTTCTGAATGTTGAGCTTTAAGCCAACTTTTTCGCTCTCCTCTTTCACTTTCATCAAGAGGCTTTTTAGTTCCTCTTCACTTTCTGCCATAAGGGTGGTGTCATCTGCATATGTGAGATTATTGATATTTCTCCCGGCAATCTTGATTCCAGCTTGTGTTTCTTCCAGTCCAGCGTTTCTCATGATGTACTCTGCATAGAAGTTAAATAAGCAGGGTGACAATACACAGCCTTGACATACTCCTTTTCCTATTTGGAACCAGTCTGTTGTTCCATGTCCCGTTCTAACTGTTGCTTCCTGACCTGCATACAGATTTCTCAAGAGGCAGGTTAGGTGGTCTGGTATTCCCATCTCTTTCAGAATTTTCCACAGTTTCTTGTGATCCACACAGTCAAAGGCTTTGGCATAGTCAATAAAGCAGAAATAGATGTCTTTCTGGAACTCTCTTGCTTTTTCCTTGATCCAGTGGATGTTGGCAATTAGATCTCTGGTTCCTCTGCCTTTTTAAAACCAGCTTGAACATCAGAGAGTTCACGGTTCATGTATTGCTGAAGCCTAGCTTGGAGAATTTTGAGCATTACTTTACTAGCATGTGAGATGAGTACAATTGTGTGGTAGTTTGAGTAGACATAACTGTTTTCCAATACAGCTTTACACTAGGCTGGATTTGATCCTTGTCCAAAATTTGTTGACCTTGACCTAGAATATTCTGATCTGATTTTGGATATTTCCCTTGAAGAAACTGCTCTTCAGAGTAGCAAAGTACATCTTTATTTAAAATAAGGAGGTATGAGCTGTTGAGGAGATGTGATGCAAGTTGTGAAGCTCATGTTTTCAAATGAAGTGTCTAGAAAGCATCTCAGTAAGGTGACATGAAATAGTGCAGAGACGCCTAGAGATGTTGAGCGGTAAGAAGTTTTGCCCCCACCCCCCTGCCCTCCCTGTGTATTTTCACTGGGCAGTAAAGTGAAATATCATATTTCTCTCAGGAAAAGATATTTCCCCCCAGCATTTATGATTGAGGACTGGACCCTTTGTCACTTGGCCCATCTAGGAACAGTGAGGGGAGCCTCCCGGAACAGGCCTTCCCTGGTGTAGAGTGCTGTGAACGCTTTATCTAAATTTCTCACTTATCTGTCTCAGGCTAGGGCTGGTTTTTTAAGTAGACTATCGAGGTGGGATTTTGAGATTTTTCTGGATGACGTTTGTTATCCTAGGAGGTTGCTACCTCTGGACGATGCCCAGGCTTAACGATGGCATCATGCACGGACTGTTATGTAGTCACCACCCGGAACGTCCCAGGTCTTCAGCAACGACTCTATTCCTCCTTCAGTATAGATAAGGGTGTGTGTGTGTGTGTGTGGTGTGTGGTGTGTGTGTGTGCATGTGTGTGTGCATGTGTGTAGTGTGTGGTGTGTGTGTGTGGGTGTGTGGTGTATGTGGGTGTGGTGTTTGTGGGTTGTGTGTGGTGTGTGTGTGTGGTGTGTGTGTGTGGTATGTGTGCGTGTGGGTAGGTGGGTGTGGTGTGTGTGGGTGGGTGTGTGGTGTGTGTGTCTGTGTGGGGTATGCATGTGTATGGTGTGGGGTGTGGGTGTGGTGTGTGTGGGTTTGGTGTGTGTGTGTGTGGTGTGTGTGTGGGTGTGGTGTGTGTGTGGTGTGTGTTGTGTGTGTGTATGTGGTTTGTGTGTTTGTGATGGTGTGTGTGGTGAGTGTGGTGTGTGTGTGTGTTGTGTGGGATGTGTGGTGTGTGAATGTCTGGTGTGTGTGTGGGTGTGGTGTGGGTGTGGTGTGTGTGGGATGTGTGTGGGTGTGTGGGTGTGGGTATGTGTGTGGTGTGTGTGTGGTGTGTATGTGTGGTGAATGTGGTGTGTGTGTGTGGTGTGTGAATGTCTGGTGTGTGTGTGTGTGTTGTGTGTATGTGGTGTGTGTGGTGTGTGTGATGATGTGTATGTGTGTGGTGAGTGTGTGTGTGTTGTGTGTGGGATGTGTGGTGTGTGTATGTCTGGTGTGTGTGTGTGGTGTGTGTGTGTGTGGTGTGTGTGTGGTGAATGTGTGTGTGGTGTATGGTGTGTGTTGTATATGTGTTGTGTGTGTGGTGTGTGATGGTGTGTGTGTGGTGTGTGTGTGGTGTGTGTGGTGTGTGTGGTGTGTGTATGTCTGGTGTGTGTGGGTGTGGTGTTTGTGGGTTGTGTGGGATGTGCGTGTATGGGGGGGTATGTGTGGTATTGTGTGTGTGTGGGTAGGTGTGTGTGGTGTGTGTGGGTGGGTGTGGTGTGGGTGTGTGTGGTGTGTGTGTGGTATGTGTGTGTGTGTGGGTGTGCATGTGTGTGGTGTGGGTGTGGTGTGTGTGGGTTTGGTGTGTGTGTGTGTGGTGTGCATGTGTTGTTTGTGGGATGTGCGGTGTGTGTATGTCTGGTGTGTGTGGGTGTGGGTGTGGTGTGGTGTGTGTGTGGGTGTGTGTGTGTGTATCGTGTGGGGTGTGGCGTGTGTGGGTGTGGCGTGTGTGGGGGTGTGGGATGTGTGTGGTGTGTGTATGTGTGTGGTGTGTGTATGTGTGTGGTGTGTGTATGTGGTGTGCGTGTGTTGTGTGTGGGATGTGCGGTGTGTGTATGTCTGGTGGGTGTGGGTGTGGGTGTGGTGTGTGTGTGGGTGTGTGTATCGTGTGGGGTGTGGCGTGTGGGGTGTGGTGTGTGTGGTGTGTATGTGGTGTGTATGTGTGGTGAATGTGGTGTGTGTGTGGTGTGTGTATGTCTGGTGTGTGTTGTGTGTGTGTATGTGGTGTGTGTGTGTGTGTGTAGTGTGGTGAATGTGGTGTGTGTGTGGTGTGTGTATGTCTGGTGTGTGGTGTGTGTTGTGTGTGTGTATGTGGTGTGTGTGTGTGGTGTTTGTGGGTTGTGTGTGGTGTGTGTGTGGTGTGTGTGTGTGGGGGTGTGTGGGGTGTGTGTGTGGGGGTGTGTTTGTGGGGTGTGTCTGGGGGGTGTGTGTGTGTGGTATGTGTGCGTGTGGGTAGGTGGGTGTGGTGTGTGTGGGTGGGTGTGGTGTGTGTGGGTGGGTGTGGTGTGGGTGGGTGGGTGTCGTGTGTGTGTGTAGGGTGTGTGTGTGTATGTTCTGGGGTGTGGGTGTGGTGTGTGTGGGTTTGGTGTGTGTAGGTGTGGTGTGTGTGTAGGGGGATGTGTGTGGGTGTGTGTGTGTGGTGTGTGTGTGGTGTGTATGTGTGGTGAATGTGGTGTGTGTATGTGTGGTGTGTGTATGTCTGGTGTGTGGTGTGTGTTGTGTGTGTATGTGGTGTGTGTGTGGTGTGTGATGGTGTTTGTGTGTGTAGTGTGTGTGGTATGTGTGGTGTGTGTGGTGTGTGTATGTCTGGTGTGTGTTGTGTGTTGTGTGTGTGTGTGGTGAGTGTGGTGGATGTGTGTGTGGGTGTGTGATGTGTGTGTATGTGGTGTATGTGTGGTGTGTGATGTGTGTGTGTGGTGAGTGTGGTATGTGTGTGTTTCGTGAGTGTGGTGTGTGTGTGTGTGGGGTGTGTGTGGTGAATGTGGTGTGTATGTGGTGTGTGTATGTCTGGTGTGTGTTGTGTGTGTTGTGTGTGTGTGGTGTGCGTGTGGTGTGTGTGTGTGGTGTGTGTGGTGTGTGTGTGGTGAATGTGGTGTGTGTGGTGTATGTCTGGTGTGTGGTGTGTGTTGTGTGTGTGTATGTGGTGTGTGATGGTGTGTGTGTATGTTGTGAGTGTCGTGTGTGTGTGGTGTGTGTGGTGTGTGTGTGGTGAATGTGGTGTGTGTGTGTGAGTGTGGTGTGTGTATGTCTGGTGTGTGGTGTGTGTTGTGTTTTGTGTGTGGTGTGTGATGTGTGTGGGGGGTGTGTGTGTGGGTTTGTGGTGTGTGTGGTTGTGGTATGTGTATGTCTGGTGTGTGTTGTGTGTTGTGTGTGTGTGTGTATGTGGTGTGTGTGTGGTGAATGTGGCGTGTGTGGTGTATGTCTGGTGTGTGTTGTGTGTTGTGTGTGTATGTGGTGTGTGTGTGGTGTGTGATGGTGAGTGTGGTGTGTGTGTGTGGTGTATGTGGTATGTGTATGTCTGGTGTGTGGTGTGTGGTGTGTGTGTGTATGTGATGTGTGTGTGGTGTGTGTGTGTATGTGGTGTGTGATGGTGTGTGTGTGTGTTGTGAGTGTGTTGTGTGTGAGGGTGGTGTGTGTATGTCTGGTGTGTGGTGTGTGTGTATGTGGGGTGTGTGTGTGTGCTGAGTGTGGTGTGTGTGTATGGGGTGTGTGGGTGTGTGGGGTGTGTGTGGTGAATGTGGTGTGGGTGTGTGTGTTGTGTGTGTGTGGTGAATGTGGTATGTGTGTGGTGTGTGTATGTCTGGTGTGGGGTGTGTGGTGTGTGTATGTGGTGTGTGTGTGTGTGGTGAGTGTGGGGTGTGTGTGGGGTGTGTGGGTGTGTGTGTGGTGTGTGTGTGTGTGGTGAATGTGGTATGTGTGTGGTGTGTGTATGTCTGGTGTGTGGTGTGTGTTGTGTGTGTGTATGTGGTGTCTGGTGTGTGGTGTATGTTGTGTGTGTGTGGTGTGTGTTGTGTGTATGTGTGTGGTGTGTGTGTGTGTGTGGTGTGTGTGTGGTGAATGTGGTATGTGTGTGGTGTGTGTATGTCTGGTGTGTGGTGTGTGTATGTCTGGTATGTGGTGTGTGTGTGTGTATGTGGTGTGTGGTGTGTGTGTGTGTGTGGTGAATGTGGTATGTGTGTGGTGTGTGTATGCCTGTTGTGTGGTGTGTGGTGTGTGTGTGTATGTGGTGTGTGGTGTGTATGTGTGGTGTGTGGTGTGTGTATGTCTGGTGTGTGGTGTGTGTTGTGTGTGTATGTGGTGTGTGGTGTGTGTGTGTGTGGTGTGTGTGTGTGGTGTGTGTATGTCTGATGTGTGGTGTGTGTTGTGTGTGTGTATGTGGTGTGTGTATGTCTGTTGTGTGGTGTGTGGTGTGTGTGTGTATGTGGTGTGTGCGTGTGTACACTGAGGAGACCCAGCAAACCCAGAGCTCATTTAGGGAACTGGAGTTGGTGAGTGACGCGTCACCTCGCGGTCAGGGACCTCCGGTGTGCCCGTGAGGCCCGTGGACGTGAGGGTCGTGCCACGGAGCGCTGAGAGGTTTGAGGTGGTCGCTCTACGAGTGGGGCGGCGTGGAGGAAATTGCCCCTTCCCGCTTACCTTCCTCAGGACTGCCTCTCCGCTCCCTGACGCGCGGCCCTTCGAATCTGCCTGCACCTGGCCCTGCCGGCGAGTCGGGTGCCCGCTAGGCAGCCTCTCCCCTGCCCTGGCAGCCTGGGTCGCCGCGTGGTCTCTTCGGGGCTGAGCCTTGCTCGCCGCTGTCAGCCGCCGCGGCGCTGCCTTGAGCCCGCCCTTCTGAGAAGCCTCAGCCCCGTCTTCGCTCTCTGCCCTGGCCTGTCGCTCCCAGTCGCCTGTCTGTCGGCCCCACCTTCCCTCCTTTTCTGACATTAATTTTTCCTTTGCTCTGCCTTTCCATGCCTCTTCCTCCTCCCATCTTCTTCCTTTTACTCTTTTACATTTTCCTTTTACTCTTTTTTAATATTTTCCATTTATATTCTTTTTTTTTTTTTTTTTCGAGCCGGGGAAGGTTACAGATTGCATTGTCTTTGACCTAACCAGACACCTGTTTCAGGTTCTCTGAGCCATTGTCTGGTAACTCTTTGTTGGTGTTGTGTAGTCACTAACTCATATCCAGCTCTTTTCCGACTGTAGTCGGTAGCCCACCGACTCTTCTGTCCATTAGATTTTCCAGGCAAGCACACTGGAGTGGGATGCCATTTTCTTCTCCAGGGGATTTTCCAACCCAGGGATTGAACCTGGGTCTCCTGTATTGGCAGGCGGATTCTTTACCCCTGAGCCACCAGAGGAACAAGCCTCTGTGGTAATAACTCTTAGGGGGCCTATAATTTTGAGATTGGCAAAGCGGAAGGAAATGTGATAGGATCAGTTCAAGTCCGACTGCTTCATAGTTTGGCTGATCCACACTGAGAGTTGAACCCTGGCTCAGTTTCCCATGAAAAGTAATGTGAGCAGGAACATATTCTGGTGTCCTCCAACTGACATTGCTAATGCCAACAGCCGTGTTTCCTAGGCCTGGCACGAGTACCACGTGACTTGGGCAGGCCTCTTGTCGTTGGAAAAATGCTCCCCTCCATGTTTATATCCTGGAGCATTAATTCCTGGAAAGTAACAGCCCTTGCAGTGAAATCCTTTTACTTTCCATTGATGTGAAAGCAGTTAGTTATATAGTATCCTTGCTGTGAACTAGCAGCAGCAGCAGCAGCAGCAGCAGCAGCAGCAGCAGCAGCAGCAGCAGCAGCAGCAGCAGCAGCAGCATATTAGGTTGTTGATGCCCTCTGGTGGCTATTTTGCAGTATTGCAAAAGGGAAGGAAAGGGCCATTGTGGCTCAGGGCTGGTAGCATCACTGGGGCATACACAGCTGTAGGGCTGAAGGCTCATGGTCATCTTCTTGCTGTGAGTTTCAGGCAATGAAAATTCATGACTCATTCATCCATCCTGCAAATGGTTATACGCCGGTTAAGTAGACGAGGCCAGTTCTGTTTTGTTTTTTTTTTTAGAGCAGGATCAAATACTTTTGTAGATTATAGGAAGAGAGCATTGGAAGATCTCCCACTAGTGTGAAAAGCAGGCCTTGCAAAAGAGGTTTAATAAAGTACTAAACTGCTACTAAAATGTTCAGATGTCACCTCTGATTTGGTGGCAAATCATTTGGTCCCTCTGACTTGAATTCTATCTCTTGCAGTTTATCAGTTGTGGGCATTCAGGTGCTAAGTTGTATGCAACCGTGTGGACTGTAGCATGCCAGGCTTCCCTGTCCTTCATTATCTCCCAGAGTTTGCTCAAACTCAGGTTCATTCAGTCGGTGATGCCATCCAACCATCTCATCCTCTGTTGGCCCCCTTTCCTCCTATCTTCAATCTTTCCCAGCATCAAGGTCTTGTCCAGTGAGTCAGCTTTTCCTATCTGGTGGCCAAAGTATTGAAGCTTCAGCTTCAGTATCAGTCTTTCCGATGAATCTGTAGGCTGATTTTAAAGACTACTATTTTTATGTTTCTGCACTTCTTCTTTAGAAAGGAAAGGATGCTCTTGTATTTGACCTAGAGAGAAATATGCTCCTCATCGCAGATGTGATTAGGGGATAGATGGGCTGCTTCTAGAACTCTGTGTCATATACCGAGGAGCAACCGTGTAAGATCCAAGCAGATGTGCTGTGAATGGGGTACCCTGAGGGTTCATCCCTCTGCCTCCGGGCAGCTCTGTTGGCTTGGACCAGCCCCTCAGCAGTCTCTTCTCTATACCCTGTGGTGTCCAACAAAAGTGACCTTTTTGTGCTAGGATGGAAAGTGTTGGGGGCACGGGACAGCAGTTCAGAGTCACGGACTCTGGGCACCGATCCAGCTCAGACACCATGCAGCCGAGACTGTGGGGCTGAACCTGGTGGGCGGGCTTGTGGGGGTGTGTGATGGGGCTGACACAGCCGTGCACAGTGGCCGTGGGGGGCCGACATGACCCATGTGCGGGGCCGTGAGCCGTGACAGTTGCTGTGTCTGGTTCTAGTTATTTCTCTTTGGGTTTAATTTCTGTTTCCCTCTGAGAAAGGCAGTGACTTGTGGCATTTCTGCCACTGTTATTATGGCGTTTCTTCCCCGTTTCTCGGTAATTTGACCCTCTTTTTGCATACCTTTTGCTTTTCTCTTTAGATTTTGTACCCCTCAATGCCCTGCCCGCTGCCAGCAGGGCAGATGGATGGTTCAGGGTGTTTTCTAAGACCAGTTTCTGCTTTCTTGCCGACGTGACAGCAGGCATGAAAGAGAGGCTAGTTTTTAGTGGTGCAGTATTTGAATGAGAACTCCCTTGTGGATTGATGGTTTTATTTTCTTCATCTTAAATTTGACTCAGAAAATATCCTTCAGGTTTCATAGCAACCAACATGGAAAACCTTGGTGTTGGAATGTTTCACTGAATCTTCTCCACTGACCTGATTTTTTTTTTTTTTAATATTGAGTTCTAAAGTAAAATAGGATCTGGCTTCAAAGAACTTGATTATTTGCTGTTGTTATCTGCCATATATTTTTCTGTATTATATAATTTTTTTATTTTGAAAAGAAACGAGACACTTAATAGTACACCCTTCTTTGTTTAGTTAACATTCCTGATTAGGCCGTCATTCCAGATTTTAAGTAAGTAGTAGTAATGCTACAATACACGTTGCTGTGTGTCAGACCATATCTTTTCAGGTCAGTTATTGCAGTGAAGTCGATGTTTTTGGTCACGTGATCTGAATATTTCGAGGTTCTCTGTCCAGAATTGCCAGTTCACTCTTGAGAAACTCTCCTGTTTGGCTCACCCACCAGGGGCATGTGATTTATCCACTTCCCATTTCTCACCTACACTGTGTAGATTACTTCTGTTAATTTTGAGAGAGAGTAAGTATTGTCTTGGTTTTGTTTCAGTTTGTGCAAAGAAATTTGGTCCCTGAGATGTATTTGTTTAAGAGAGATTTGCTTCCCTTTTGTACACGACCAATTCCATCCATCTCTGTGTCTAATTCTTACAGTTTTTGGATATGTTCACCGATATTTTTTGCCTTTTAATTTTGTTTACAAAGGTTTTGTTGCAAACATCTTTTCCAGTCTTAAAATTTTATTCTGTAGAGTTTCGTCCTGGGTTTTCGTACCTTGAAAGGCTTTTTCTCTCTTGGGAGAAATACGCAATTACCTATATTTATTCTCTTTTCTGCCTGTTTTTTCCATTTTTCCACTTATCTCTTTGTATCAAGTTTATTTTGATTTCTGGCCCAGAGTCAGAACTTAGTTTTACTTCTTGCCAAATGGCTGTTTAGTTAACTAGAACTAAGTTTTCATTTCCCTAATGGTTTGCTGGCCACCTTTTGATCAGGTCTTAAGATGCAGGCCACGCGGGGGTCCGCTTCTTGGACTCCTCTTTGGTTCCTGTGGGTGTGTGGTCCTGTTCCAGTGCCAGTACCACGTCGCAGGTGGACTGTATCTGAAGGTCACAGCGAGTTCTTTTTATTTTGCAAAAGTTAGGGCTTTGCTTTGCGTTGGAGTCCCTCCTCTGAACACCAGGTGGCGAGCCCTCATTGGTATGTTTGAGTGGGAGGACCAGGATACATCTGGCCAGCTTATTCAGAAAGAGGCACACTCAGCAGCAAACTTGAAACCTGAATGATGCAAGCGCCCATCCTGAAAGAGCAGTTACATTTCCTCCACTTGGTGGGTTTCGGTAGCCTGCCAGGATCTCAGCAGGGACGGACTTCGCTTTCCCCTCTTTCCGCTAAGATACAGGCCGGCATCGGTCGGCCGTCTTTGTCCCCACTGCCGCTAGTGTGTGTTAGTCGCTCAGTCGCGTCCAGCTCTTTGCGACGCCATGGACTGTAGCCTGCCAGGCTCCTCTGTCCGTGGCATTCTCCAGGCAAGAAGACTGGAGTGGGTTGCCGTGCCCTCCTCCAGGGGGTCTTCCTGACCCAGGGATTGAACCTGCATCTCTCATGTCTCCTGCATTGGCAGGTGGGGTTTTACCACCAGGAAGCCCTCCCCACCATAGCCCTTCAGGGATTCTCACAACTAAGCTCTTTCCTCTGGAGGTTTTTCTTGCTGACGCTGTATCCTCACGGGCTTCCCAGGTGGCTCAGTGGTGAAGAATCCGCTTTACCAATTCAGAAGATGTGGGTTTGATCCCTGGCTCGGGAAGGTTCCCTGCCGAAGGAAACGGCAACCCACTCCACTCTTCTTACCTGGGAAATATGGACAGAGCAGCCTGGCGGGCTACCGCCCATGGGGTCGCAAAGAGTCGGACATGACTTAGCGACTAAACAACAACTGTATTCTCACTGGTTGATCAGAAAGCGCCCGTCCTCCCCTGCTTTGGAGAGTTAGTTACCTGTCCCTTCAGTGGGATTCCTTTTCCATTTCTGTGAAGGGCCCTGGAGCAAGACAGGCCTGCTTCCCATGTCCACTGCTTGTAACAAACAGCCTTTTCACCTCCCCATCCAAAACCATTGACTTGAACATCCCATGCCTTCTGTTTGGTTGAATGGGATTTCTCTATAAGGACTGTTTGAATCTTTTTCATTTCCATGCTGATGTAATATGGGCATGCTATGTTTTGAGTAGTTCTTTTTACTTCCTTCGTTGGGTTCTGATGTTGCTATGGTGAGTTCTGCTGGAGGGTGTGTGCATGGTTTGCACGGAGGCTGAAGTCCACAGAGGGTGCCTCTCCACATGTTTGTGATTTCCCTTGTGGTTTGATTTGGATGTCGGCTACAGGGCTGGGCAGCTAATTCCATCACGCCATCACACCTTGGGTTTTTCTAGCATGCTGCATGTGAGGTGGGGAGCATGATGGCTGATGGTGAGGGGCATCATTCCAGAGACTGTCAATGTCTAACAAATTTCCTGCAATCTCAGCAGCCCAGGACTGGTGAATGGATTTGCGTGAAGCACCACAGGGGTGGCTTGGCTTTGCTGCACATGCTCTGGGGTCTCACCTGGGAAACTTGAGATTTAGGGTGTGACTTAACTGTGGGGACTTCATTGTCCAAGGACTCAAAGGCCTGTTCACATGGATGTTGGGGGCCTGAGGTGTATGCTTGGAAGAGGAGGGCTGTTATACACGAGGCCTGGCTTCCTCACAGCCCAATGCTCTCAGAATCTTCACCCTTCTTAGGTCACAGTGCAGGGCTCTAGGCGTGAAGTTCCCGTGTATGGAGTGGCCACCGTGTCACCTGTTACAGCGAAAGCCTTGCAAGGAACATGGTGTTACTTTCACTTCCCTGCATTGGTTAAAGTGGTTGCCCAGGTGATGGGGAGGGGCAGGCGCCCTGGTTCTTGATGGAAGGAGTGTCAGAATTTCAGAGGTTATGCTTGGGGATTAAGTATGGCTGCACTTAAGTAAGGGCTTTTCTGGTGACTCGGATGACAAAGAATCCGCCTGCAATGCAGGATACCTGGGTTCGATCCCTGGTTTGGGAAGGAAATGGGTACCTGGAGAAGGGAATGGTGACCCACTCCAGTATTCTTGCCTGGAGAAGTCCATGGACAGAGGAGCCTGGCTGGGTTTATCCATGGGGGTCACAAAGAGTCAGACACACCCGAGTGACTAAAACAAAAAGTTAGAATGAGATGGGCCTGGGACTAGGGCTTGGGTCGAGCAACTTACTCACCATCCTCATCCTTAAAACGGCAACATAAATGGTGTTTATTTCACAGCTTTTGGAGGATTCAGTGAGATCACCCCTACGTTATTATACTAAACTTCAGCAGTGTTGTCCCCTTTCTGTAAAGGGTGGTGTCCATTTCATTAGACTTAAAATTATGCTTAAACGGTATTGTGAGCTGGGGACATTTTAAGTATTTTTATTAATAAAAAGAAGACTATTAAGGCATCAAGAGCTGCAATATGCTTTGTTAGCATGGGTTTCTGAAACACTGAGAGCTGATGTACACAGAGATCTGGGAGGCTTGGCCAGAGACAGACAGCTATACTGATTGCCTTTCGGCTTACTCTTACTTCCTTTTGTCCTTGCATGCTTTATGTTCTGTTCACATTGATATATTCTGGCTTTTCTCTCCTGTTTTCTCTGTGGTCATGCCTTCTTCTATCTTTTACCTGGGTTCCCCCTCTTTTGGTGTTACAGGGACAGCTGTGCACGTTGTCTTTAAGCAGAAGTTTATACCCCTGCGTGCTTCTGATCACTGGATCAAGAAGCGGGGTGCAGGCACCTATTCCAGTGATCACTTCACAAGGGCCAACCTGTTCAGTAATCCATTTACCAAATGGCACATTTACTGACTTTGTCAGCATATCAACAGTGTTTCTTGTTCATCTGTTTATAAGATTTAGTATATAAAGTTATTGGTTGAAAACCTTTAAAAACAACTTTTGAACGTCTCTGGGTCATATTAGTTAATTGGCTATGAAGACAAAACCAAAACAACATCTTAAATAATATTGAATTTGTCTCAGGTCAAAAAAAATGATAAAAAGGAACAGAAGTGACCCAGCTTACACTGCAGATCCCAGAAAAGGGATGACTAAAGACAGAAAGAGAGAGATTGTTAGAGGTAACAGCTGGGGAGGGGCAGAGAGTAGGGAAAGCAGAGGAGTCCTGGGGTGGGGTGAGTCAGCTGAAGGAAGTTGGGGGCCCCTGGTAGAGGGGGAGGATTGGAAGGCCCCAAGAGGCGCTCACTTTCCACAGTTCTCTTAATTCCCATTATTTATTCCATACAAACTTTATAAATAGTGAAAAATAGCAGTTTTGGTAAAACTTTATAAACAGTTAAACTAAGCCAGTTTTGGTAACATTGGTGAATTGTGATCCTTGATCTCACTGCAAGTTGGCCGCTGGATGGTCTTTCAAAAAACGGAATTTGGTGACTCTGGTAAGTGATATCCCAGGGTCCAGCAGTGGACAAGCCTTGACCAAAATGTCATCAGGCTGTTAGACGTGCTGGGCTCCCCAAGAGGAGGGACGTCAGTCACCCTGGGAGAAAAGCCCAGGAATAGTTCAACCAGGAGAAAACGTGGCCAGCAAGGCCCTTAGATGGTCCAAGAGGAGCCTGTTCTTCTGAGGTGGGTACCAAAAGAAAAGAAGCATGTGGCCACCACGTGCAGAAGGAGGGGCTAAAGCAATCCTGGGAATACATGTTCCCTTCATCCGATTTTAGTGGATGCAGCGTGGTTTGAAATTCTCCTGGACCTGAATCTATTGCTTGAACCTGGCTGCTAGACTTGAATCTACTTCTCTTATAAGAAAAGTAGACTGTGCTCTACTAAGGGAAACCATTCAATATCACAGTTATCCAAGTCTATGCCCCAACCAGTAACGTTGAAGAAGCTGAAGTTGAACGGTTCTATGAAGACCTACAAGACCTTTTAGAACTAACACCCCCAAAAGATGTCCTTTTCATTATAGGGGACTGGAATGCAAAAGTAGGAAGTCAAGAAACACCTGGAGTAACAGGCAAATTTGGCCTTGGAATGCGGAATGAAGCAGGGCAAAGACTAATAGAGTTTTGCCAAGAAAATGCACTGGTCATAGCAAACACTCTCTTCCAACAATACAAGAGAAGACTCTACACATGGACATCACCAGATGGTCGACACCAAAATCAGATTGATTATATTCTTTGCAGCCAAAGATGGAGAAGCTCTATACAGTCAACAAAAATAAGACCAGGAGTTGACTATGACTCAGATCATGAACTCCTTATTACCAAATTCAGACTTAAATTGAAGAAAATGGGGAAAACCTCTAGACCATTCAGGTATGACCTAACTCAAATCCCTTATGATTATACAGTAGAAGTGAGAAATAGATTTAAGGGCCTAGATATGATAGATAGAGTGCCTGATGAACTATGGAATGAGGTTCATGACATTGTACAGGAGACAGGGATCAAGACCATCCCCATGGGAAAGAAATGCAAAAAAGCAAAATGACTGTCTGGGGAGGCCTTGCAAATAGCTGTGAAAAGAAGAGAAGTGAAAAGCAAAGGAGAAAAGGAAAGATATAAGCATCTGAATACAGAGTTCCAAAGAATAGCAAGAAGAGCTAAGAAAGCCTTCTTCAGCTATCAATACAAAGAAATAGAGGAAAACAACAGAACGGGAAAGACTAGAGATCTTTTCAAGAAAATTAGAGATATCCAGGGAACATTTCATGCAAAGATGGGCTTGATAAAGGACAGAAATGGTCTGGACCTAACAGAAGCAGAAGATATTAAGAAGAGGTGGCAAGAATACACGGAAGAACTGTACAAAAAAGATCTTCATGACCAAGATAATCACAGTGGTGTGATCACTCATCTAGAGCCAAACATTCTGGAATGTGAAGTCAAGTGTGCCTTAGAAAGCATCACTACGAACAAAGCTAGTGGAGGTGATGGAATTCCAGTGGAGCTGTTTCAAATCCTGAAAGATGATGCTGTGAAAGTGCTGCACTCAATATGCCAGCAAATTTGGAAAACTCAGCAGTGGCCACAGGACTGGAAAAGGTCAGTTTTCATTCCAATCCCAAAGAAAGGCAATGCCAAAGAATGCTCAAACTACTGCACAATTTCACTCATCTCACATGGTCAACACTGAAATCAGATTGATTATATTCTTTGCAGCCAAAGATGGAGAAGCTCTATACAGTCAACAAAAATAAGACCAGGAGCTGACTATGGCTCAGATCATGAACTCCTTATTACCAAATTCAGACTTAAATTGAAGAAAATGGGGAAAACCTCTAGACCATTCAGGTATGACCTAAATCAAATCCCGTATGATTATCCCTTATGATTATGCTCAAAATTCTCCAAGCCAGGCTTTAGCAATACGTGAACTGTGAACTTCCTGATGTTCAAGCTGGTTTTAGAAAAGGCAGGGGAACCAGAGATTGCCAACATCTGCTGGATCATGGAAAAAGCAAGAGAGTTCCAGAAAAAACATCTATTTCTGCTTTATTGACAATACCAAAGCCTTTGACTGTGTGGATCACAATAAACTGTGGAAAATTCTTCAAGAGATGGGAATACCAGACCACCTGACCTGCCTCTTGAGAAATCTGTATGCAGGTCAGGAAGCAACAGTTAGAACTGGACATGGAACAACAGACTGGTTCCAAATAGGAAAAGGAGTACGTCAAGGCTGTATATTGTCACCCTGCTTATTTAACTTATATGCAGAGTACATCATGAGAAACGCTGGACTGGAAGAAACACAAGCTGGCATCAAGATTGCTGGGAGAAATATTAATAACCTCAGATATGCAGATGACACCACCCTTATGGCAGAAAGTGAAGAGGAACTAAAAAGCCTCTTGATAAAAGTGAAAGTAGAGAGTGAAAAAGTTGGCTTAAAGCTCAACATTCAGAAAACGAAGATCATGGCATCCGGTCCCATCTATTTCATGGGAAATAGATGGGGAAACAGTGGAAACAGTGTCAGACTTTATTTTTGGGGGCTTCAAAATCACTGCAGATCGTGACTGCAGCCATGAAATTAAAAGACGCTTACTCCTTGGAAGAAAAGTTATGACCAACCTAGATAGCATATTCAAAAGCAGAGACATTACTTTGCTGACTAAGGTCCGTCTAGTCAAGGCTATGGTTTTTCCAGTAGTCATGTATGGATGTGAGAGTTGGACTGTGAAGAAGGCTGAGTGCCAAAGAATTGATGCTTTTGAACTGTGGTGTTGGAGAAGACTCTTGAGAGTCCCTTGAACTGCAAGGAAATCCAACCAGTCCATTTTGAAGGAAATCAGCCCTGGGATTTCTTTGGAGGGAAAGATGCTAAAGCTGAAGCTCCAGTACTTTGTCTACCTCACGTGAAGAGTTGACTCATTGGAAAAGACTCTGATGCTGGGAGGGATTGGGGGCAGGAGGAGAAGGGGATGACCCAGGATGAGATGGCTGGGTGGCATCACTGACTCGATGGACGTGAGTCTGAGTGAACTGCGGGAGTTGGTGAGTTGGTGATGGACAGGGAGGCCTGGTGTGCTGCGATTCATGGGGTCGCAAAGAGTCGGACATGACTGAGCAACTGAACTGAACTGAACTAAGGGAAAGTTTTTTCTTCTGTCCCATGGGACTCAGGAAGAGTGGCCTTTGAATTTCCATAAAGCTTGTAATGGTCTCTGGAGGCGCCCGTTAAGGAATTTACAGTTGAAATGTCATACAGAGTGAAGTCAGTCAGAGAAAAGCAAATGTATATTCATGCATATAAGTGAAATCTAGAAAAATAGTATATATGGTCTTATTTGCAAAGCAGAAACAGAGATGCAGACATAGAGAACAAACATAGATACCAAGGGGAGGGGGGTAAGTAGGATGAATTGGGAGATGAGGATTGACACGTAGACACTGCTGATCTCATGGATAAAATAGTTAGCTAGTAAGAACCTACTGCATAGTACAGGGAACTCTATCAATGCTCTGAAATCCAGAAAGAAAGGGTACACACACATGCATGTACACACACACACACACCCAAGGATGGGCGATTCACTTTGCTGTACAGCGGAGACTAAATACGACATTGTAAAGCAACTATGCTCCGATTGAAAACTCCAGCTGCAGTTGGACACAGTTTAACCTGGAAATCTCAGTGTAACTGCTAGAGGGCAGCAGCCGCTGTTCAGAAATCATCGCTCGGTTGTTCTCTCCAAATCAGGTCTGTTTTTTATTTGGCCAGCCTCAGAGAAAGTTAGAACTTATGGATCCCTTATAAAAACAGCTCAGATTTACTTTTTTTTTTTTTTTTTGCCTTCTGGCAAGAAGAGAATTCTAAATAAGTGTATGAATTGAAAAGAGTCTAAGCGTATATGCATAAATAAAATAATAGTCACTTATTACTCTGAAGCCAGAGGATAGAAAAAATGTTGAATGTATGCTTTTGATATGTGTCCAAATACTGTTTATGCAGTGTGAATTTATCTATACGTATCTAAAGTTCCCTAACGACTTAGTAAATAATTGTTGACTTGGAACTGAACTCTTAGGACCCCCTGACAGAAGTATTCAGACAGCTCCTTCCTTCTACAGGTGAAGATAGTAAGGCCTAAGGAAATCACAATGCGTAAGGTTATATGGTTATTAAAAGGAAGGTCTGGGAATGTAACCCACCATGCCCATCTTACTTTATTCATTCATTTATTCACATCTTCATCAAATTCAACTACTGTGCATATTAGATAACTCTGGGCATACATCCTACCTTCCAGAACTTTGATTTGGAGGAGTTTAATATTATGTGTTCAGGTGACCAAGTAAAATGCTTTCTATATTTAAATAATTTTATGAAATACAGAGTCGAAAAGTTGAACCCTGTGTTTTTTCTTATACATTTTAATTTATTTATGTGTCTTTAACTTGGCTGTGCTGTGTGTTGGTTGTGGTATGAGGAGTCTTTCACTGCCCTTTGTGGGCTCTTGGCTGCTACGGATGGGTTTCTCCCGAGTGGTGCACAGACTCAGTATTTAATGGTACACGGGCTTAGTTGCCCTGCAGCATGTGGGGTCTTAGTTCCTGGACCAGGAATCAAACCCTTGTCTTCTACATTGGAATGTGGATTCTTAACCACTGGACCACCAGGGACGTCCCAGACTGTTTTTATTGTTTGCTTTTGTTTGTCATTAATGCACTTCTTGGGCTTTCGCAGTTTAATGTTTTACTCTACATAGGAAGTTCCAAGTAAGGGAAGAGTAAACAGCTTTCCCCAGTGGTTCCGATGACAAGACCCTTTTGGTCTGTGGAGCATCGTGAAATATGAGTGCTCCATGAATCATGCTTTGTGAAACCTCGCATTGGTGCTTCTTAGGGTCTGGGTATAGCTTTCTATCCAACTCCCCGGTGCTATAGTATCTCAGCTACCAGGTTCCTTTGATTTTGCCTGTTTCTTCTTCCTTCTAAATTATAAGCTGCTGCCAGATTTATATTTCTAAAGCTTGGCTCTGATCATTCTGCTCCCCTGCTTATAAGTAAACCTGAATTTCCTTCCCTCTCGCACTAAAATAATTCCAGCTGGAACAAAGACTTAAGTGTAAAAAATGAAAAACTACAAAAATCAGTGGGAAGAAACATGGCTGAACTAATTTAAAATCCTTCAGTGAGAAAACTTCTCCTAAACAGAATGTTAAATGACAATGTCATAAATAAAACTGGTAAATTTGCCTAAAATAAAAAATGAAAATAACTTATTATAAGAAATAATGTAAGTTTAAACAAAGTATGACAAGATTTACAGCCAGTGGCTGCTTTCCGTAATTAAGGGCTCATTCAAATCCATAAGCAGAAGACAAAATCACGAGCTCATAGAAAAATGGGCAAATGATATCAGTGAGAATTTCCCTGACAAAGAAAGACAAATGTAGATCATGAAAATATGAAAGGTCCTAAACTTCACTGAAAATGTTAATGATAGAGCAAAATAAAGATACTGTTTTTTTTTACCTGCCATTAGTTCAAAGTAAAGGTTTATGACATCAAATATTGGTTAGCATGTAAAGAAAAAATTACAAAACATATACTTTTAGTGGAAGTGTAAATTTTGACAGGTTTTGGATAATTTGACTGTGGTTGTCAGAACCAGAAAAGACACATATTCATTTGTCCTGCATCTTTAAAAAATATAATCATATGTGAACTCCAAGATAGACATACATGGATGCTTGTAGTATTGTTTGTGCTAGTAAAAAAAATTGCCAATGAAATAAAGGTTCATTATTTGATAACTAATTGCATAAATTAAGATAAAACAACACAGTGAAAATGTATGCAGTTGGTAAGAGTTAAAAAACTGAGAAATCTGCATTGTTGATATGAACAGAGCTTCAAGGTACTTTAATTGTGAAATTAGTGCATCTAATATGATTACATTCAAGTTAAAAACAACTCTTGTATTTTTTCCTGTAAAACATTCTAGAAACGGGTACATTAGAGAAATGGGAATGAGGAAAGATTAAGAGGGTGGAGAGTTTTTGTTTCATACCTTTCAGAATCATATGTGTGTACTACACTTTTTAGACATTTTTATATAAAAAAGAACAAGAAAAACAAAACCACCCTTTATTTCTTACAGAGCAAAACCATAACTTTTTATTTTGTGATTTTAAGGTATTTTAGTCTCTGATTCAAAACCGGATTTTTAAAATTTTCTCATTAAACATTTTTTCCCTTAACTTTTGGCATGAAATAAAATGCTTGCTGGACACCACACAACTTCAGGCATTTCTTAATTGACGGTCTCTTTCCCCTTGCAGTGCCAATCCCTCCAGCCGAAATGGCCTTGGTCCTTCTCTGCGTGGCCAGATCCACCCATGTTTCAATTCCCACCTCCTTTATTTCAGCCTCCGCTGATACTGCAGTTAGCGCTGTGAGCGAGCATTGAACCCCCAAGCTCTGTTCTCTTTTGACACTTACCTCTTGGGCCTGGTGTTATATATGCCGCGCGTCTGCTGTCCGCCAGGTGCAGAAGAAGAAAAGGCTTTGGATGGATTTTCCCTTGCAGTCCCCCTTGGTACCCAGCAGTGGGCTGTGGTCCGAGGTGACCTGTGTTCGCGGCCCGTGAGTGATGGTAGCGGCCCGGCAGGTACTGGGCCCACAGAGCTGTGCCCATCGGGGTGTCGTGAGCAGAAATAGGGACTGCCCTGCGCTGTTGTCGGAGCGTGGATCGGTGCAGCGTTTCTGGAGGCTCACCCTGTCTGAGCACACGCAGAACACCGCAGCATGTTTGGCAGGGGAGCGGGAAACCCCGGCCACGGATGCTTAAACGCTCGCGTGGTCTAAAGCCGAGGCTGTGTGATTCCGTGGCGTCTGCGTGGCGGAGTGGGTGGTAACCCAGAGTGGGCGCCTCGTCTCAGGCCTCCTGGTTTCATTCTCCTTCTAAAGCTCCACAGCACCTCTTTATTCCCGAGAGCCACATTGTTTATGAAGCACCCCGTTGGAGGGGGAGGGTTAAAGTCCACCCATTCAGGTGTCATCTCACCATTTGTATCATCTGGGCCTTGCATTCCTGAGCGGCGACCCCTTTTCAGAACCGGCCTAGTTAAGATGTCACTTGCCTGACAGTGAGGCACTTAGGCGCTGAGAGAAAAACCACGACGTGCCCCCCAAGCCCCCAACCCCCCCGTTTCTCAAATTTTCCCTAACAATTAACTCTGCACTCACTTGACACCCTGGTTCCTTGTTTGGCTGTGTAAACCCCGGTCCCTTTTTTTCTATTAATTCCAGACATTAATATTTTCTTTCGCGCTGCCGCCATTCACCCGTGAAACAGTTTGAACATTATGTAGCTGTCAAGATGCCTGGGGATTACCCAGCGTGCTTTGCCTCTGAGAAAGTGACACCACCGAGGCCGGCTTGTGAGATGTTTATTTTGAGAGCACGCTGACAGGCATGAAGGCCTGATCCCAGAGTGGCAATTTCATTTAATTAAAGGCCTCTTTTTATTAGAGTCCCCCCCCCTTTTTTTTATCTATATATATATCAGAATGATTGTTAAAATCTGACTTGCCAGAGGTGTTCTCTTGTACTGTAAAAGGGAGGGAGGTGGGACGGATTACTCACTCACCAGTGGCTCTGCCCCTGAATGGCGGGGAATGCCTTCGTTTCTGCTCTCCTGCTCAGACCTGCGTGCATGAGTGTCCAGGTTTGAAAGAAGTACTGCTGGGTTCTTGGGAAAGTCGCATTGACATATGGACACGATCGTGTGTGATAGATAGCTAGGGGAGGCTGTTGTATAGTCCAGGGAGCCCAGCTCTGTGCTCTGTGAGGACCTGGGGAGGTGGGGAGGCTCGTCTATATAGTGACGACTGATTCGAGTTGTGTGGCAGAAACCAACACGTCATTGTAAAGCCGCCTTCCTCCAGTTCACAAAATAAATTGAAAAATTAAAAAGGCAAAATAAAGACTGCTGGGTTTCTGCGCCTTTGTTGCCAGACTTAAACTGTAGGAGTTGAATATACATCCGTGTCTGTTTGTTGTTGGATTTCTTTGTTTTAAAGTTAGTAGCCTTGCCATCCTGGAATGGCTGAGTTGACACTCGGGGACCTTGGTTCCTCTATTAGGACTTTTAATCAGCGTGTGTTATCTTACCCTCGAGTGACGTGACTGCCAGTTAAAATCTTCAGGATAAGGATTGCATTTGTGATCAGGAGTTTTCCATCCCGCAGAAACCTCAGAAAGAGCTGAAAAAAAAAACAAAAACAAACAAACCAGGATTGGAATGATTCATGGTGGATATTAAGGAGTTTGAAATATTTGTGACAGAGTAGCCTAATTAATTTTTGATGTAAAAAATCAAAACTCTATCAGCTTGACTTTAATATCAAGAACACACATCAATAAATCTGTGGAGGCCTCTGTTGGGCATTGTCCAAGACACCTGGAATGTGTCAGTGAACAAAACAGACCATTGGGCTCTGAGCTCAGACTTATTCAGAGTCTGGTTCACAATGAATTATACCAGCATACCTCCCAAAATTAGAATTTTTTTTCTTTCTTTGTAGCATGATCAGCTGGCCTTCATTTTTGCCCTGTGGGTTATTCATTCATTCATTCTTGCCTCCTTTCTTCCTCATTCACTGACCAGTAGTTCACAAGGATGTCCCAGGATGCAACAAGGATGTTCTCTGCCCTGCGTATGCTGGTACAGTTGCACGTGTGTAACACACATGCATAGCACATAATCCTGGTATTCTGTTTATGGGCATTGTTTTTTTCTCGGTTGATCTCAGGAGTGTGGAGGAGGGTCCGTCATCGGTCCCTCTTTCTGCTCTGGACACTGTGGCTCTGGCGGCACATTATTCATTCCTCTTGGCGTCTGTTTCAAAGCTCCCCGGGAGGAGGCCGCAGGTCAGGGTGTCAGCCCCGGCCTGCTGAGCGCCTGGCTGAGGGGGCGTCCAGCTGGCCTGGGGGAACCAGTGTTCTCTGCGTTGCTGCAGGTGTGGGGGTGGCAAAGAATGGGCACTTTGTCGGTTTAATCTCTGTGGCCCCTGTTCCAGTGTGCGTCCCTTGGCCTCATCTTTTGAGCCGATGGGTCCAGAGATTGATTTATTTATTATGATTATGTTCTAAAGTACAGGGTTCTCTCGAGTCAGCCATCTGGCCAAATGTTTGAAAACAGTTTCTTTCCCTTCTCTCTGACTCACGGCCACCCTTGGGAGGGGTGGGCTTCTCTCCAGGATCCCTGACGTTGGTGGCTGGTGCCGGTGGATTTTACGTCTTGAACTTTTTGTGGGTAGGAGAGTGACGACATTCCCACAATGAAACCACACAGAGAAAGTTCAAGGACCCCATTTGTATTCAATCACAAAAGGCAAAGAAGAATCAGCATTTTCCCCAAATTGTTTCGTTTCTCTCCACTCTCAGCCCTCAGTCTCTGCGCAGGGAGACGTTTGTTCGGGGTGTGCTCGGTGAGACGCTTTGAGTCTGGAGTGTGGGAAGAATCCTCACTTAAAGGAGATCCTAGGCTTTCTGTATTTTTTAAACCGGTCCTGCTCTCTTTTTCTGTTAAAGGCACGAGTGACCCTTATGTGAAGTTTAAGCTGAATGGGAAGACCCTGTACAAAAGTAAAGTCATATATAAGAACTTGAACCCAGTTTGGGACGAGATAGTCGTGTTGCCAATACAAAGCCTTGATCAAAAGCTGCGTGTGAAGGTAATCCCAGATGACGTTCAGGCCTCCTCTTTTATTAAAAAATATTCATTTCTCAGACATCTTTGCCTTCTTAAAAGTCACCTTCCCCAAATTCATTCTTGTATAATTCCTAAGCCCTGGGTTAAAAAATATGCGTAGAAGGAATTCTTTATACCCTTGGTTCAAAACTGTATGTTATTCTCAGATCAGTCAGAGTGAAAATAATATCCCCATTGATTGTATTTAAACTTACTGAATGTGGAAGAATTATTACTGCCAGTGCAGTGGTGACAAGTACTAAAGCCTTTCTCGTTAGGAATAACTTTATACTTAATAGAGCTTTAAGCTACCGGTTATAAGCATCAATTGCTCTAACATCTGGGTTAAAACTGCATGAGTTGAGCCCAGGATGGGACTGCTGTAGAATATTTGCAAATTTCTATTTAATTGGCAGAGGTGCCCACAGTGGAAAATACTAAATTTTAATGAGAGACCATTTAAACTACAGAGAGTGGTCCATTGTGCATAATGTCTTAATGCATATGAATACTGCCTTAAAAGTATTTTCTGTTATTTTGGCCATAGTAAGCCAAATGGACAGGTTTGAATAATTTTGTTCTCTTCACCAGCTTGGCTAAATTCTTCTTTAACTATATTGTGCAAATTATTTTTAGATCTAGAAGACTGAACTCAAAATTCCCAGTCTACTGCATATATGCATACTGTGATATACTCAATTTGTTTAGCATATTAATGCATTACTGGCCCCCCTTCTCTTTGTAGGTATATGATCGAGATTTAACTATATCTGATTTCATGGGTTCTGCATTTGTCATTTTGAGCGATCTTGAGCTTAACAGGTATTGTAATTTTACCATCTAATTGTGATTAGTGAATTTTAGAGGTAACTCAAGATAATAAAATGAAAAATCTGAATAAATGGAAGAGTGCTGTAAAATGTGAGCTTTTCTATTATTTTTGCTTTTTAGCTCCCAAATATATATTGGTCTGACATTACATCTTCCATAACATAATTTAAAAGGTGTGAACATAATTTAAAAGGGTGAATTTTGTACTTATATTTGTTAATATTCAGGTTCATTAACCTACTTACCTTAAAATTAAAGCAAGTATTTACATTATCTTTGGGCAATAGGGGAGAAGAATCAGTTGAGCATCTGTTGAATTAGGCAGTGCGTTTCTTGACCCTGAAAAATTGGTTTATTTTCACTGAATTTGGTGTGTTCTTTAACATATGTCTTAGACCTATTTAGAAGTAGATTTTTATCATAAGGACCTGATATATTCTCAGGCAAAAAATACTACCCCAATAAATGCTAATGTCATTTGTTGCCTTTTGCTTCTAGAACAACTGAGCATATCTTAAAATTGGAAGATCCAAACAGTTTAGAGGATGACATGGGAGTGATCGTATTAAATTTGAACCTAGTAGTAAAACAGTGTGATTTCAAGAGACACGTGAGTCTAACCCTTTTTTTCTTTTTAAAATTCTCCATAGCAATTTTTCTTTGATAATTGGGTTACCAGGTGACTGACATTTTTGTCATTATTTGAGTAGGGGGAGAAATTACATAGAGATTTAAAGTTCTCTAACTGTGATAATGTACAGCCTTTCTTTTGGAAATCTGGAAAGAAAAACCCATTAAGGAATGATCTGTTTTGGCTAGGGATGTGAATGTATTGCTGTTATTAAGTATATACACTGCTTATGGTTTACTTGCAACACATCATCCAAAATACCACTTTTACTTAGTGTTACTGTTTCCATTTACCATTTTCTTAAGTACTAGATGACTTAGGCATTATTCAGTTATGAAAAATAATTTCTAGGATTTAATCATCATGCTGTATGTACGTTATTAAGATGATCAATGCATCATTTCCATCTCAACTTTTTCTTTTAGCTACCACATTTTCTATTGAGAGTACTTCTGAGGAGATACACATTTTAATATTCTCTGGTAAATTACATGGAAATTTCTAGTTATTGTACTACCTATTAAAGATGTCTATAGCATCAGAAAAAAAAAAAGCATTGGATTTCGTGACAATACAATTGGCGCTCTGTTTTTAGGAGCACGTATGTGAATATGAACCATAATCTTATTTTATATTTTGGTATTATATGTTACAGTTGCAAGAATGAAAATGAGAATGAAAGCATCCGTGACTGTAATTTAGTTGAAAGATATTTGAAAAGCCAATTAAAAACGGCTACTTGAGAAAGGACTAAGATATGTTAAAATTTAAACTTGATAGAATCTGGTATGAAAATCTTAAGCCTGTTTTTAAATTAAGCCTCCAATAATATTTCTTGGATTGAGTCACTGGGGTCAGTGTGGAGAATGGTCTTCATTTTGACATCACCTTTGCTGTTGGTTGTAATTTATTTTCATGATGAAAATCAGGAGTGATTTACTAGTGAACTTACTGAAGATAGCTCAAAGGAGTTAAAAAACAAACAAACCGCGCAGTGACTTTTCAGTTGCCAGAGGGTCAACTGCACAGTTGTTATTTTTAATTTGAATTCTTTACTTATGAGCATTTACTTGACGATAACTTTGGGAACGTGTTCTCCATTTGTTAATGAAGAAGTGGCATGGTTAAAACCTGAGGCCTCAACAGCACTGATATTTTGATGTTAAAATCTCTTACATTGATGTTAAAAATAAATCCTTTTCTATCCAACCTAATGATGGAGGGATTTCCTTTCGCTTCTCATAGTTTTGATGGCATTGCCATTGAATTTGGTGTCCGTGCACCCAGTAGGTGACCGATTCCATGAGCTGGATGCCAGGTTAAAATGACATGCTGTGTAGATGAGCATTGTGTTTGCCGCATGGTTGCCCAGTTGCCATCTGCTATATCCTGAAAATTTCTTACATATTTAAATGCGGTTTGTAAATTTGGATAATGACCTCATGAAGCGAGCTGCATAATAGCAGCCTGCTTATTCCACTTGTGGATTTTTCTGTAGTGTATTGGATCCTATTTAGCAATACTACTGGCATTTAACATATATTGAAATATTGCCGAAATTTGGAGTTTTTAGAGAGCCATTTCAGTGAAAGCTTATTTCAAATTTCAGAGCAATTAATACTCAAGGCAGCTTGAGTTTGTTTTTGGAAAACATCTCAAAGCCTGTCTATTTAGAGCATCTAGTGAAAAGAGAGACACTTCTCATTCAGTCTGGTCCTTCTTTCCTTTGACTCCCCCATCCCCTGTTTTTGAGAGCTTGTCAGGTTGTATGTATTACCTACTTGATATGATTTTTCATTTTCTTTGTTCTTTGCTTGTTTGGCAGGGGGCCTAGGGCACACTATATTTACTATATGTGTGTGTGTTTGTATGTATATGTACATACATGTATATACATATGTACATATACATTACACATGTATATATTACTATATGGATGTGTGTGTGTATATGTATATGTAGCCAGTGGGGTTGCAAAGGGTTGGACATGACTTAGCGACTGAACAACAATAACAAAAATATAACCAAAATGGAGTATAATAATAATAATAACTATGCTTGTTCTATTTGTTCTGATTGGTAGTGTAATTTTCCTGTTGATATACTTGTTCAGAGTACAGCTGAGCAGGGAATAATTTATCCTGGGTCATGTGTGGCTATTCAATTTAGCATGAATATCAGGGACTCTTGGGATAGAGTCAATATCAGAAAACACTTGTTCTTTTCCTTGAGTTTAAGTTAGTATTTAAAGATATACTTATATTTTTTTTTTTTTAAATGGGAATAACTAACAGGGGAGACTGGGATTACTTGGAAATAATTTGTTTATAAATTTCCATTTTAATTTAAAACCTGATGGAGAGATTTCAGCTTGAATTCTCAGTTCTGTACCCGTGGTCACTGAGGCAGTCTTTATTGCTTTAGAGTCAAGCTGATAAAAACCTTAACACGTGCGAAATGTCTGTGAATTGACCCTCAGGGCCAGGGCCTGTGGGCATGGTGCAGTTAGAAGGTGAGACACTGGCTGGAGCCCTGACGGGCCTGCCTTCTGTCTCTCTTTCTTGACAAAGTTGGATTAGAGTTCTAGTCATGGGCTCTCTCATCAGACTGTGTGGGTTTGAATCTCAACTCCCCTGTCTTTAGTTTTGAGAAGTTAAGTGATCAGATCAGATTCACAGAATTGCCTAACCTCTCTCAGCTACAAGTTCCTCACGTGTAAAAATAGGGATCGAAAAAATCTATTTTATGGGTTTGTAAAGATCACAATGACCAAAAATAGTGCTTAGCATGGAGCAGACACTTGATATAAGGTAGTGTTAGTATTATAGTGAGCAAACACTGGTACTCATTTTCCATTAATTTTCTTGTCTATTTTTTAGTCTTTGGGGATATAAAAATCAAATGAATTATATTTCAAAAGGCTGTTTAGAAATAGCCATGTGTATTTACAAGATAGTGGTTAATTTTAGTGCTTGTTCTGGGTGAAAATATTTGTCCATATGTTGTTGGGAAAATAGAAAAAGAACTGATTTTAACACCCAGGTTGGAGTGTCTATAACTCTGGGTCACATGCCGAGTGGCTGAGCTCACAGTGTCACCAGAGGCAGTGTTTTTAGTGAGGAATATTTTCAAGACATTTCTGTACCAGCATTTCTAGGTGTTGGTCCCCGGAATATAAGTGAACTTCCCCCAAAGATGATTTCTCTTCTGGTAATTTATTGGGGAGATGTATTGACAAAGCGGATAGGTTATTTGCCTGAAGGTATTTTTTTTCCCTTAATCATAATAGTTACTATGAGCTGCTCAATTAGATTCATAATTGAGTAATAATCTGCCAAATTTATCCAGTTAGCTAGTTAACCAGCCAGAATAGAGCTTCACAGTACTGGACGGTGACAGGGGTAATGAGGGATTTTGTTAGGAGAGAACTTTAATTATGGACAAAATTCAGCAGCCTTAGCTCGACAAATGAAAGATCAAAAAGAGAACAGTGGTGAGATTACTGGCTGTTCAGAATATTATTTTCCTTCCCGCCCTCACTGCTGCATTAGCTTGTTTTTCTTAACTGTGCAGGAATGACTCCCATTGTTTTTCCTATTATTTTGAATATTGAGATTTACTCAACAGAGGGAAATGGAATGATTTTTTCTTTTCCTGTATCTAAGACTACAGAAACTTGAACTAACTTTGTCCATGAACTTTTTAAACATTTTCATAATGCTCTCTGAATATTTCAGGTTAGAGAAATCTGCCTTTCCACTTTGCCTTTAGAGGTAAAATTATAGTGTTTTCAGGCAAATAAAAACATGAATGTGTCTTGTAAGGACCGAGCAGTGTTATGTGTCCTTTCCTTTTCGTTTTTGAATTCGGTGAGGAAATGGTGTAACACAACCATGGAAATGTGATTTTCCTAGGTTTCTAACTATCTTCTTGTTCTAAGTGTTTTCTCTAACCTCAGAATGTGGGTGTCAGTTGTATGAATGCAGTCTGCGCCATCTAACTAGCATAATAACACGATCATGTTGTTAACAGCTCCATTTCTCTCTTTTGTTTTGCCGTTTTCACCATCCAATGGACGTAATCCTTAGCGTTGGTCAAATCGGAAGCGGTTAAGTGCCAGCAAGGTAAATATAGCTGTTTTCTTTCTTTTCATCATGTGGGTTCATCTTTGTAGCAAAGACAAATGTAGACATGACTGATACTATCGAACCTTTCCATGTAAAGGCTTTTATTCCCTCTGACTGCTAATAAAAAGGAAACCTACGCTCTGATAAATTTCATTTAATAACAGCATAACCAGATGTTAGACTTATGCTTGTTTTAGAAGTGAACTTTTATATGTGCTGGCCATGTTAGAATGTTACACTTCAGGATGGGGGACACATGTACACCACTGATTCATGTCAATGTATGGCAAAAACCACAATATTGTAATTAGCCTCCAATTAAATAAATAAATTAAAAAAAAGAATGTTACACTTCATTAAGCTTGAATTATTTGTAGTTGCAGTGCAGTTAGACTTAGTCGTTTAGAAAGTTATTTACCATTAGGTAGAAGCTGATTTTGGTGCTCTAAGAGCAATGGAAAGATTGAGAGGAATATGTGGTATATTTTATAAATCCTTTTTATACTATTTCTATTTTACCATTTATTTGTTTATTTTTGTGAGTGTTTCTTTGTTTCTTTAAAAAGATTTCTCCGTGAAAAGTAGTTGGGTGCAATTGAAGATAGGGATGTGTTATCAATTCATCAGGTTCTGAAGGTAACACATTGTCACTGAAGTGACTAACTGTCAAAATTCACGTAATGTAAACGAATCCCCAAAAACTCTGTATGACTTACTTCAGCTCTGCTACTTCCAGAAGAGGAATAAGCAAGATGCAGCTGCCTGTGATGGGTCTGTGTGTTAGGGGAGGGTGCGTGGGCAAGCTCTGTCTATGCATTTATTTATCTACACACACCTGTACACAGATGTATACCAGTTCTCATTTCTAACCTGTAGTTGCTTACTTCGCTGTAAAATAAGGAGATTGAAACAAAGATTTTGTGCGTTATAAGAGCGTGTGTGTGTGTGTGAGAAAGAGAGAGAGAGAGATCTGTAACCTGACTAGTCATTTAGGAAGGCAAACTTTCTAAGCCTTGCTTTTTAAAATCCAGAGGAATCCAAGTTCTGACTCTTCCTAAAATGTATATCCTTTGCATTTTGGGAGCCCTTTAAATATAACCAGGCTAAGCTTTTTTTTTAAAATTTAGCTTTGTTTTAATCCTACCTGTTCACTGGGTTTTCAGAACTCTTGTTCTTTTTAGATATAAAATTAAGAGGCAATAAATAATCATGTGAAGCCATCTCAAAAATCCTTCCAACTTTTGTCTTACTCCTTTATAGTCACTAGAGGGTAGGAGAACATCATGCTCTCCGCAGAAGGGAGCTGGCTCTCCCTCTCGCGTATTAAGCAATGCTGTAACCATCCGGAGCAGTAAAGTTTCCCAGCATGCTCCGGCGAAACCTGACAAAGCAGTATTTTCTCGTTTATTGATTCTGCCTCTGCACTAAAACACTGGTACTGTACATCAATAACCATCTTTAGTTAGGGAGCTCCGGCCTGTGGAAGAGCGCTGGCAGTTTGTGGAAGAACATAAAGGCTAGAAAGAAAAATTGTGAGCTTGGGGAATATTGGAGTCTAGGGAGGACAGGAGAGGTTAGGAAGAATGGCCCAAGGAATGAAGAGGGGAGAAAAATGTTGCCGGCCAGGATAAAGATATCAAAACTAGGATAGGAACAGAGGATCCTGGAGAGCAGTATTTATGTCTGTGCTGCGGAGTGGCATCTTACCACTGAGCTACTGTCTTCTTTTTTCCCTCTCATTGTAGTTTCTAGAATTTTGACTTCAGGGCACTGGTCTCAGAGACTTAATAAATGCCTGCACCTAGTACACAGTGTTTCATAAAACCTTTGATGAATAGAGGTCACTGAAAGCTACTTATGACCATGGGTGAGAGATGCAATTTATGGATTGGTGCAGAATTTCAATTGTTAGGGTGACTTTTTGCTACTTAGAGCCTGCAGTTATAGAGGCAAAAGTGAGATGAGTTCTAATTTAGCTCATTAAAGTGAGTCACAGGGAAAATCTATAGTCTCTGTGATTAACTCTGTGTAACAGTAGTTAAAATACCCTGATCAGTCTCCCTTGGTAGTTTTAAACTATAAACTGCTTTTTTTTAAGGATTTCCATTTAAAAATTAGAAAGCAGACATTTAACATAAAGAAGATTATTTAATCTGAGTATATAAAATTTTGCTAGTTCTAAGTGATGCATTACCTATAAAATGTCATTGGCTCTTTCACCTCAATCTTATTCTTATAATAACTTTATTTAAATAACGGCTTCTTAAACTCATAAGTTTATAATATTGCATCACCCAGAGTGGCAGTCTTTATGGACTGTCTTCTAAAGCATTTCCTTGAATATATATATATATATATTTTGGCTGCAGCATGCGGCCTATGGGCTTCTATCCCTGACCAGGGATTGAACGAGTGTCCTCGGCACTGAGAGCACAGAGTCCTACCCACTGGAATGCCAAGGGCTACCCTGTTTCCTGGGTTTTGTTACTAACCTTGGTTTGAATACAGTGAATATGTAGAGATTGCCTGTGAAAGTAGTTTTAGCTTTCATGCAAAAGCCTTTGTTTACCTTCAAGGGAGCATTTTAAAGAGAGAGCTGCAAATCTGATCTAAAGGGCCTGAATCAGATTCCTGCCTTTTTTCAGACATTGCCTTTGCATAAGCTTTTCTGTGAATAGATCTATTTCCATACCTTCCTGCTCTCTAATGTATATCACAGTCACAGAGCTAGAAAATTAATAGCAGTTACTTCTCTTATGTCAAATAGTCTAATGGGATAGAAACATGATGATAAAAAGTGGAATTGGTAGGTCACTGATGTATTCAGAAAATCTGCAACTGTACACACCCCCCTTTCATTTGGGAGAGTATTATGGGTGACCATGTGCCCTTTGAGTTACGGGGTTTCTTTATTTTAGATAATTTGTACCGAGATAAGTATTTATTGTCATATGGCTCCTCTTTTGATTGTTTTATGCAGTTATATGACAGCCATTTCAGGTAAAAGACATCCCTGTGTAGGGCAACATTTTTTCAGAATGACATCAGTTGATTAGTGGATCCACCGTTTGCTGTGTGCGGCTTCATGTTTGTCTAGCGAGGTTCCTGCGTTATCACAGAGGCCGAGCGCTGCAGGACACATTTTCTCTGTCCCTTTGTCAGGTGGCCTCTGACTGGCTGAGAGGGAGGGGCAGGGTGCTGCGGGGGGGACGAGGGAGAAGTCAGGGTCTTTCTCCCTTTTCTCTGATTCACGTGGTGTCTGCCTTTGTCCCTTCCACTAGCCAGCCCTGCTGTGGTTTCTGCTTCTCCCAGGTACCTCTGACCCGAGCGTGCATTCTTTTTCTCTCTATAGCCCAGGGATCACTGAACTGCAGCCTGAGTGCAAAATCCAACCCTGTATCTGCTTCTGTAAATACAATTTGACTGGAGCGTTGTTGTGCTCATCGGCGTGTGCACTGCCCCTGGCTGGCAGGGTGGAGCAGAGTCCTTGGACAGAGCCTAATTCTTACTACCTAGAACTTGACAGAAAATTGCACCAGGCCTCCGCCCCTCCCACCCCAGGCCTAAAAGTGCTGGCCACTCCCTGCTATCACTAACCTTAGCTTTTCTCCATCTGTTCTGTTTGGCATCCCAGCATTGTATTATATCATGTAATGTTATATTAAATATATCGTGTGTTCAGCCACTCAGATGTGTCTGACTCTTCTGGACTGTAGCCTGCCAGGATCCTCTGTCCATGGGATTCTCCAGGCAAGAATACTGGAGGGTGTAGCCCTGCCCTTCTCCAGGAGATCTTCCCAACCCAAGGATCAAACCCAGGTCTCCTGCATTTGCAGACAGATTTTTGGCTGTCTAAGCCACCAGGGAAGTTGAAGAAACTTAAATTGAAAGAGGACAGTCAAAGAATTTGGAGAGAAGATTGTTAAGTCTGTCTGCCTGTCTGTCTATACACCTGTCTGTCTGTCTGTCATGATGTGCTTGGTGAGCAGAGCCCAGGTGAGAACCAGAAGGAAGTTCTGATGGCTGTTTTGTCTGTCATACAGTTTTGAGTTGAGAAGAAGCTGCTTAAAGTGGAAAAAATGCCTCTTCTCCACCTTAGAAGTAAACGCCTTCCGTCACTCCACCTCTTTCTCTACTTGAACTCACTTCACCAATAGTGAAATGAGTTCACCAGTTTCACCCTTATTGCACTATTGATCCTGGAAGTAGTACAAGCAAAACCCTTTGCAAGAAGTGTGGTCTATTTGGAACCAAAATGAGAGTATCACGCCTGGACCACTTCCCCAGTTAGTAGAGTGCTTCTTGTTCTGTTGTTTTTCATTTTCACACATTATTCACTGAACTCAAATGCCTATCCATAGTGTCACCTTTTACTGTTTTGTTTTCTTGGTTAAATTTAAAGGATTGGAGGATGGTATATCCCAAACAGCCGTATATATTCATATATCTGTTTATTTCTATCTTCCTATCTATATATGTCTACCTAATTTTTTCGTCTATCTATATGTCTATCTATCCCTTATCTACCTACTTATTATCTCCCTCTCCATCTAGAAGTAACACTGCTGAATATCTTAACCTCGATGTTTCTGCTGCATTATTATGAAGTCTGCTGCTGCTGCTGCTGCTAAGTCGCTTCAGTCGTGTCCGACTCTGTGCGACCCTATAGATGGCAGCCCACGAGGCTCCTCTGTCCCTGGGATTCTCCAGACAAGAATACTGGAGTGGGTTGCCATTTCCTTCTCCAATGTATGCATGCATGCTAAGTTGCTTCAGTCGTGTCCTATTCTGTGTGACTTTATGGACAGCAGCCCACCAGGCTCCTCTGTCCACAGGATTCTCTAGGCAAGAATACCGGAGTGGGTTGCCATTTAGGCCAGCATTATCCTAGACAGAATAGTTTCTAGAGGTCTTTCTCATTTCTGGGGGCCTCAGTCATGCTCAGCTAAGGTGGTGAATCTATTAGAATTCTCAAACCTTGTGTATCTCCAGCCCAGAAGAATAGAGCCACTTTTCACAAATTTGTCATCTCAGTGACATTAGAATCACTTTTGTCCAAAACCCTCTCACTGAGCACATACTATATTGGCGGGAATGCCATCCTGAGACTTCAGAGATGAGTAAGACTTGGACATCATAACTGATGCAGTATTCGGAGAGATGGGGCAGTGGAAACAGTGACAGACTTTATTCTCTTAGGCCTCCAAATCACTGCAGATGGTGACTGCAGCCATGAAATTAAAAGACGCTTGCTCCTTGGAAGAAAAGCTATGACCAACCTAGACAGCATATTAAAAAACAAAGACATTACTTTGCCAACAAAGATCCATCTAGCCAAGGCTATGGTTTTTCCAGTAGTCATGTATGGATGTGAGAGTTGGACCATAAAGAAAGCAGAGTGCCAAAGAATTGATGCTTTTCTGCGGTGGTGTTGGAGAAGACTCTTGAGTCCCCTTGAGTCCCTTGGGACTGCCAGGGGATCCAGCCAGTCCATCCTCAAGGAGATCAGTCCTGAATATTCATTGCAGGACTGATGCTGGAGCTGAAACTCCAATACTTTGGCCACCTGATGTGAAGAACTGACTCACTGGAAAAGACCCTGATGCTGGCAAAATTAAAGGCAGGAAGAGAAGGGGATGACAGAGGATGAGATGATTGAGTGGCATCACTGACTTGATGGACATAAGTCTGAGCAAGCTCTGGGAGTTGGTGATGGACAGGGAAGCCTGGCATGCTGCAGTCAATAGGATTGCCAAGACTGAGCAACTGAACTGAATTGAACTGATCTGATTAGGAGAGCTGAGTAGAGAGGTGGGGTATTCAGAGACTAGACTCTTATCTTGACCTTGCAGGTGGGTGGGATGGGTTGTAGGCTGGAGAACTGAGTGAAAGGAGACAGGAGTGAATGTCACCAAGTGAGGAGGAAGAAGTTCATTGAGACATGACACTCACAAAATAATGTGTGTGGCAAGCTCTCCAGACTCTCTGTGTTCATTCCAAAGTTGAGCTCTCTCAACCAGGAGCATCAGCAGAAATCATTTGAATGCAGATATTTCTGGACCTCCATCTCAGGGCTCTCAGATCAGAAACTCTGGAAACAGGACCCAGCCGCCTATTAGTGAGCCTTCCTGGTGACCTGGAAGCATATTTATGTTTGAGAACCACTGTTGTGGACTAGGGGGTGGCGTGGGATGCTGGGAAGATAGGAGGTGAAGCCAGGGATGTCAGAGGGAGAGGGCTTGTAGAACTGCAGGGAGCGCTGCTGGATCTTAGATTCCTGGGGTTAGAGTGAGGCAGGCAAGGTGCCTGGGGTATAACACGAGTAGGCACTGGGGCTCTGGGGCCAGCCCTGCCCTCACAGACGCCTGAGCATGAGCACCTCCTTAAATGTTTCATCCTGAATGCCTGTCTCGCCTCACCCTAGTCCCAGTCCTGCTTAGGGGTGCCCTTGACCTATTTTAAGTGAAGGAGAGCCGTAGAAATACAGACTACAGCAGTTAAGGCCTGCAAATCAAGAAACAACAAAGGCCTACTCCAGAGCACAGGGAACTCTGCTCACTCTTATGTGGCAGCTTGGAGGGGACGGGAGTTTTGAGGAGAATGGATACATGTATATGTATAATGGAGTCCCTTTGCTGTCCACCTGAAACCGTCACAACATTGCTAACTGGCTATATTCCAATATAAAATTTTTTAAAAAAGAAATACTAGTTGATGATTATTATTGCAGATGAACCAGCCATTTAATTTTGAGTTTCCTGGAGATCAGGGTGAAAAGGGAAATCTTATTTACTCAACATGGCCTTCATTTTTTCCCTCCTCAGTCCAGAACCCTGAGGGTCATTGGGTATTTATAGACTTTATCAATTAAAAATCTTCTCATAATCTAATTTTTAAGTTCAAACAGCGAGTGAGGATAGTCCCTCTTGATTAAAAAATAAAGTAATCCTTTAATATCTTTGCACACACAGATTATTCATATCCTTGGAACTATGATATAGTTTTCGTCTATAAATATGTCTCATCTTCCATGTCCATGCCTCTGTGGGAAATTTAAAAGGCTTGCTTTATATCCCATGCAAAAATCTGTGTGTCGTTCTAGGAGAATTTATGCCGCCAGGGTTCTCTTCAGATGATACAAGGAACTGCCAAGTAGGAGCTTTCTGGAAGCCTGTTGCATGAGTATATGGATCTTCTCATGTCATGCTATAAAAGCTGTTGACAATGAGCAGTAGTTTTACATGCTGAAAAAGCTTGAAAGGAATATTTCATGGAAAGCTTTTATAGACTGTGTCTTCTCCCCTCGTTTTTCTAAGCATTGACAATATGGTTGGAATCTTGCTTTACTCTTCAGTTTGCTTACAAAGTTAGTTCATTTTTGTTTATGCATTTGTCCCCATTCACTCTCTACTTCCTCACAATGACTCAGGAAAGATAATTAGTGAGAATCAGACTAAGATGTATTAGCAACATGGGAACACGTATTTTTAAATTTCCATCTCTGAGATGATCTAAAAAGTACCCGTACAGGAATTGGTGCCACTAAGGTAGGCCTACTGGGAAAACCTTGTAAAAACGTTTTTTCAGTGCCCCTAATTTTACTTTTTAAAAATGTTTTGGTATTTTTTGCCACCCAAGGGAATGCTTTGAATTGTTACCCAGTGGTATTGTTTGGCATAGTTAATTATGAACGGTGGTATCACTAGAGAAAGAAATGGCTACCCACTCCAGTATTCTTGCCTGGAAAATCCCATGGACGGAGGAGGCTGGTGGGCTACAGTACATAGGATTGCAAAGAGTCACACATGACTTAATGACTAAATAACAGCAATCACTAACTATCACATTGCTTCTGATGACTATAGGTGTTTCCTCTGCTCCTGGACTCTGTGCCTCCCTGTCAGGATCCTTCTTTAAATCTGATTTTTCTGCTGTTCTTCCTGGCTTGGGATGGACAGACACATCAAGCTGTTATGTCCATCATCCTAGGGTTTCCTCTGTAATGTTTCCCTAGGATGAGTAGTTGTCCTGGAATCCACTTTGCCATCTCCACAGCATGCTGCTGGGCCAGAAGCCTCCAATGATGTATGTTTGCCAGTCTGTAATCCTTTTTTTTCTTTTAATGTCCCTGGAAGGCAGATCTCTTCACTGCTTTTTTCTTTTGGGCTCTGCTTGGTCGCCATTGCTCTGCATGGGCTTTCTCCAGCTGCGATGACCGGAGGCTCCTCTCTAGCCGAGGAGCCCAGCTTTCGCATCGCACTGGCTCCTCTTCTTGTGGAGCCCGGCTCGGGGGTGAGCTGTGGCATGCGGGCTTAGTTGTCCCACAGCGTGTGGCATCTCTCCAGTCCAGGGATGGAACCCCCATCCCCTGCATTGACAGGTGGATTCTTAACCACCGGACCACCAGGAAAGTCCCATCCACTGTTCTGAGAGTCTATTCCTAGATCAGAAACTCCTGAGAATTCTCCGCATGCTGGAAGTGAGCAGAAAAGCCCCACAGCCTGTACCTTCCATCTTTCTCCCTTTCTTCTTTCCCTTCCTGTGAAATTTTCATGACCTGGGAGTACATGAATGTTTTGGAATCTGTTTCATTTTTTACGAAAGTTAGTATGTTTCTAAGTTAAATATCCCAACTTGTTTTCCCTTAGTCGTAACTAAGTTGCACATTTCAGGAAAGAGTCACTCTTTCTGGGAGTAGATTTGGCAGGGCTGGGGGCCATGGAGGAGAGCCGATGAATGAATCCACATAGAAATAGTAAAATGTTCTGATCCTCTGGGAGGAAGGAGAAAAATAGCAAAACCCTGCTGGGCTGTATTTTATCCATTATGTCTGCTGAGAAATTAGGGTCAGGACCCAGAAGCTTTGCTCTATCTCCCGGTGTTTGTTTCAGCTTAGGTGGGGTGGGCTTCTCCCTTTGATGGGTCATTTCCTTCTCTCCTTTCACATTCCAGGCTGCATTAAGATGACGAATTTCACTTACAGGGCTTGGGCACAGACATGAAAACTTGAGCTATTGAGCTAACAGAGTGAGTGCAGAGGAGTCTATTTATGGTGGGGAGAATGGGGGTGTTTGAAGAATACAAAAGTTCCAGAGAACCCAGCTCTGCATCCGAGCACAGACGGGATGGCCCAGGTGGCATCCCCCCATCCCAGACCCTGCCTCTTAAACCTCATCACAAGTCTCAAGGGTGGAAGAGAAATGCGAAGGTGATTAAGAAACATGTTTAAAGCTCATGCTCACATCCTAGACCGCATCGCTTGCAGATGAATCTTCTTTTTTGGACATAACCTTGTAGCGGGCTTTGCAGAAATATTTAGAAATACGTAGAATAAAGGGCCCGTGTCCTTTTCTATCTGTGAACTATGCAATAAATACTTCTCTTTTCCTACCCCGCCTTTAGCAAGGGAAAAAAAAATCTTGGACGGCGAAGAGCAAGTCCATCACATCAAACATGACTGCGTTAAATGCTAAAATGTTCAAAGTCCGACTGAGATAGATAAAGGCTTTGATGGAAAGTGGATATTTCCCAGGGACATTACAAGCAATAATCCAGATGTTAGAGTGTAATGCAACGAGTGTCCCTGGATTGATCAGGAGCTCCAGCCAAGCCGGGCCTGGTGTAGGCCTTTGCCTTGCCCTCCCATGCTGTTCCGCCATATGGAACCTATCTCTTGGCCCCGTTAATAACCAGCTTTGGATTCCATTTTCACAGAGCTCATAGAGCTAAGTGGGGCTGTTTTATGGACAAGTTAGATAGAAGCCTTTCCAAGATAAACATCCAATTTGAAATTAGGACATACCAAGCCACAAAATTATTTTAGGGCATATTTCATGGAAACACTGCCATTTTTCTTAGGCAATTGCCAGACTGTAGGATGCCCTTTGATCCCTTGTGGACATTACTCCCTTCTTTATAAAAAGGATTTTGAAATAGTTGCAGTGTTTAGGGAGGAATATATCTGTCGGAACTTTGAAGCATGGCCCTGGGACAGGTCATGCTTCAGCTTATTGGTTGGCAAGTCAAACTTTAAGAAGAGGAATCATAAAAAAAAGAAAGTGCAGCAGGATGTATGAATCAAATTCTCATTTTCTTTTTAAAGATGGAAGTTTTCAGCCTGTGTGCTTAGTAAGCTAGAGAATGTTTTAAAAGTATCTGTACGCACACACATAGAGTGTAAACACATCTTCATACGTATTTATATATGTACCTGTCTATACATTCTGATGGTATGCATTGCTTTAACAAATACAAAGTTACTTAACCTTATTTCATAGATTGTCATGATTGAATGTATTCTTTGTGTAACCCAACTTCTGATAGAAGTTAGAGAAATAATTGTTCCTGTTTTCAAGAGGGGAGCGTTTTTTTCTTTTTTAAACAAATTATTTTCCCTTCTCCCTCTCCTGTTCTGTATCTGCACCTTCAAACCTGTGTGTGTGTGTGTGTGTGTGTGTGAATTCCAGTTTGCAGAGAAAAGCAACACAGATATTAAACATTTTTGTTTAAGGAAATCATAAAATGACCCAAACGCTTGGCATTACTGCATCGTTTATTAAGAAGGCTGGAGTGACGTGTGTTGGATGAGGTAAGCTGGCATGTAATTAACCCCGCACTGACATACCGTTCGTTGTGATAAATTGTGAGTAACCGGTGTCCAAGCAAATTGATGCCTAAATGATCTCAAAGATATAGTGAGCAGATGACAGGAATGAATATATAGTGTTAGAAATTCATTGCTCTGCTGTGATGCTCGACACCATCTCCATTCTTCTGCCCATTTATTTCTCCTTCAAATTAAGCCGTCTACCCTCGTGCCATCTCACTTACTGAGTGGAGAATGTGAATGAATTCTGCCAACCAAACACAGCCTGTGGATCGGGTCAGGGATTCTCACTCAAACAAACTCACCATAAAAAGACACTGTCGAGACCTTCAGGGTATTTAACAATGTTAAAGGAATAGACGTTACTTGTGTTGAGTATAATCATGGCATGGTGCTTATGCAAAAACAGATAAGTATTTTTCTTTCAGATATTTCAGCCAGCGAAAATATTAGGGAAGCAGGGAAACATGTAATAAGATGACAAAATGTGGTGAATAAGCACATGGAGGTTTGTTGTGCTGGTCTGTTTGTGTGTGTGTTTGAAGATTTACATAATGGACATTAAAAATAAAGTGTGCTTGTCCTCTTCATAATTTAATTCTAGGGGATATTTGCCTTTTTCTATATTCTATTTAAGCTGTGTGTGATGTAGAAAAGGAAAAAAAAAATAAGGTAACAGTTACTGAACACTTACTGGGTCCCATGCCCTGGTCTGTGTTCTTTATCCAACCTTCCCCTCCCACCAGATCTGCAAAGCTCATTTGGCTGGCAAGCCTATTATAGGCTGTATCTGGACCTGTGAATCTTGCAGTACTATTAGGCTTTTTTGTTGTCCCCTAAGGGATAAGGCTCAGCAGTAAAGAGTCTGCCTGCAGTGCAGGAGATACAGGAGACTCAGGTTCGATCCCTGGGTCGGGAAGATTCCCTGGAGGAGGAAATGGCAACCCACTCCAGCATTCTTGCCTGGGAAATCTCATGGACAAAGAAGTCCATGCAAAAGAGTTGGACACGACTTAGGCAGTGAGCACAACAAGAAATAAAGGGAGGTGCAAACGGATTCAATGTGAAGGATAAATTCAAAGCCGTAATTTCGAAATACCCAGAGGTAGTTTGTTTCCCTGCAGAGCAGTGCCTGGTTCTTATATCTCTGTTTCCCAGAATGCCTCTCTTCCCTTCCTACTATCGGAGTAGCCAAAGGCCCATTTGGAAGATTCTACCAAAGAGCATGTGTGGGTGGGAGGACAGTGCCAGGTGCCAAGTGTTGTTTGAATCCATCCTTCACTGGAGGCTCCAAGTCCAGTGCTTGAGAAGAAAGTCACTTAGCTGTGGTTGCAGGTTTGCAGAACCAGTGAAGAATAGTAACACATTCACTAGGCAGGGAGTGGTATTTCTCATGAATACTGAAAGCTGGACCACCCCCTCTGATCACCAAAGTCACACTCAAGAATTATCAGCAAGTTTATATGTCATCTTTATTTCTTTGCTTCAGTCCTCTTTGATACGCAACCTCCGGCTCTCAGAGTCCTTGAAAAAGAACCAACTCTGGAATGGGATTATAAGTATAACTTTGTTGGAAGGAAGGAATGTCTCAGGCGGAAGCATGGCAGAGATGTTTGTCCAGTTAAAACTGGGAGATCAGAGGTATAAAAGTAAGGTAAGTTCTGTCAATTCCTTAAGGAGAACAATGTCTTTAAGATGAAAACAAATGGAAAAAAAATGTATGTTTTCCCCCTCTAAACTTTGCAAGAACAAAATTTATTTTTAAATCTCCTGTGTGGATTAGGAGCACCCCAGAAAACAAAATAAATGTACAGATGCTGTCTGTTAATATGGGCATTTGATTGCTTAGTGTCATTCATTTTAATATAGTCACTGAAGCTAGAGAAAGTTTATTAAACAATAGATTTGAATGCATGGCTTATTTTCATTTTGAAAATGAACAACTGTGTTTCAGAGATTGTGCTGAAAAGGATTACTATTTCCAAAAATCCTACAAAAATAAAATAGTGTAATATGTTATAATTGAATTAAAATGCTTGAGTTTAACTAAACATATTTTCAAAAGTATACACTCCTGGATTTCTCTTACTTGTTGGTGTGAACACCAAAAATAGACATCTAATACTGCTGTTTTCTTGCTCTGATTTTTTTTTAAAAAGCTATCTAAAAGTATTAAAAGTGATTTGTTTTGAACAAAAGTAATAGCTTTTTTTTTTTAGCTGTCTTTAAAAATCAATCATCTTATTCCACTGATCCAAATTCCATTTAATTTTTAATCTCAGTAATTCGGTGTGGTTTTTATTTCAAAAACCCTAGTCTACAAACCATGGTAATTAATTAGTTTTACATAACTGTCAGACAGGAATATTTCCTATGTTTTATGGATTGAGGGAACTAGGGTACTTGAAAGTTAAGTCACTTGCCAAAAGCCACACAGGAAGAAAAACATCAGAGTGGAAGACTTTGAAAATAGGCCCGAGGGTATTTGCAGCTGGGGCTTTCCAGGGTAGCGGACTTACCTGAAGCAGACTAGTGACAGAATGACTTAGCGGGGCAGGAGGATGTCTCTCCTGCACAATTTTCAGTGCAGAATCAAATATTAAAGGTCATTTACTCCAGCGTAAGCAGTAGAGAACCAAAGCTTACGTTGTAGAATTGTTGATTATGAGAAATGCAAAAAATTGCAGCAAAGTTATGGCCAAAATGTGCAGACGATAATTTTTAGGCTGTACCTCACAATGAGTGTATCCAGGATAAGCACAGCTCTCCATTAAGATTCCTTTAACCGTCCAGCCTCAGAGTAAGGATTTATAGAGAAATTATTCATCACTAAGCTCACTTACCCTTTTAAACTAAGCTGAAGTGTAGAAAGAGTCCAGTATCTGCTGCATTCCCCCTTGGGGAATATTGCGCTTAAGTTGTGATCAAATGGGCTTTTTTTCTGCATAGTTTCTAAATTCTGTGATCTGATATATTTAAACTCAACGATGATGAAAAACAGCATAGATGATGTTATATGATGTTGGCTGCAGTCGAGGTCTAAGCAGTTCATTTTTTCCCATTCGAGCAAACTTGGTCCCAGGATTTCATCATTGGCCCTGAGTTCCCGGCATTTAGTGGCCTGCATTTTTGCTCACTTTTTCTTCACAAATTGAATCTTTGTGTAAATGAAACAGAAATGAAAGTCTTGCCAATGAACCAAACACATAAGCAGTTTGAAATAACTCTTGGAGAACATGGAAACACTTGTGGAGTTTTCCAACCACGCATGTTCATTTTTAGGTTTGGCTGCAGTGGAATTTCCTAGTCTTCCTCTGACTCCAGTGACTGGATTCAGGAAACTTGACTTTAGAAATAGGCAGTCACATACAAGTTATGGGTTTCTCGTGTAATGCATCTGACAGATGTTAATTAAGATCCCAAATTGTTAATTTATATAGTTCTTAAGCCAGCACTGAAATGGATGTGCCAATAAAAATGTTATTTCCATTTGATTAACCAATTAGGAGTATCTTTTGTAAGAGAGAAGAGCCATAAAATGTCTATTGAGATATTATATAGAGAGTGCAGCTCAATAGTCATTATTATATATGTGTAATAAATATTATCCATGTATCAAAAATATATATTTTGTATATCTATAACATTTATTGTTTCCTTGGGGATAGCAGTGCTGTTTCTAATTTGGTAGATAAATGAATGAATCTGGGGTCAGCTAAAAGAGTATGATGTTTTGCCAATCCTTAAAACCTCAACATGCCTTTCATTTCCAAAAAGGAAAATTTTAACTGTGTAAGAGTGATCATAACCATCATTATGATTGCTTTCCTGCTGTTTAGAAATGAAATGAATGTGTAGCTGCTATAGTGATGAATACCATTTTAAGAAAATAAATATTATAACTGCATGTTTTCTAGACACTGTGTAAGAGTGCAAATCCGCAGTGGCGGGAACAGTTTGACTTTCACTACTTCTCTGACAGGATGGGCATTTTGGACATTGAAGTGTGGGGAAAGGACAGCAAAAAGCACGAGGAACGTTTGGGCACGTGAGTCTCTTCTGCTTTCTAAATGGTGGGAGACCTGTCTTCATCAGGCTGGTGTATAGCATTGTCTTTATCTGGTTGAGCTTAGAGTAAAACCTCGTATTCCCACCCCAAGGAGCCATAAGTTAGCTGGACCTTAACCCGGGAAAGACTTTTTCGTTTATTAATTGGTATATGCCGTTTAGTATTGATCACAACAGAAGAAAATCGTTGTGTGTCAGGAATTCTCTAAAGAAAGATAATGTCCCATCTCAGATTCTTTAGGAAATGTTGGTTTCAGTTTCCAATGCACCCTATGAGTTTGGTTTTGGTCTTTAGTGAAAATACCAAATAATTCAATCACACCGTGAAGCTAGGGATCCCAAATTGATGAAAACTTTCCATTGTGCTCTATGGACTTTGTGGCAAATCGTAATGACATCTGCTGAGGCCAGATCGGTTTCATTTGTATACTTTGGACCTTCTCAGCTTAATTGAGGTGCTCCCTTGTATATAATGAGAAATATTGAAAGTATTAATGGTTTCCATATAGGATTATAGTAAGACTATAGTTAAATGCAATTCTGCCTGCATGTGGCTGCCCCAGTTTAAGCATGAAGGGGATGCTGGTGGAAGCATACATCTCTGATCTTTCTGGGAAGCCTGCACGTTCACAATAGTATCCTTATTTTATAGATGAGGGAATGGAGTGCTGAGAAGCTTAGCAGAGTAGTAAATGTGAGACTCAGGATTATCTGTTTTCAAAGACCCACGTTTTTTCTTCCAGACTACTGAGTTTTGTTCAGCCAATATGCATCCAGTTTGTCCACCCATCCTAAATTTAGAATAAAGCATTTAAAGGGCTCTCAACATCTGTTTGTGGTCTTTTTCAAGCCAAGTTCTCTGGAGCCCTGGATTCAGGGAGATGTGTTGGGGCCAGCCTTCAGGATAATCAAGTTTCTTCTGAAACCATAGCATCTCCACTTCTACCTGTGCTCTGTGGTGGGGTTCTGTTCCAGGCAAGAGTTTTACTGCTGAAAACAAAAGATTGAAAGCCCTTCATCCAGTAGAACCCCTTCTTTTTACAGCTAAGTCCAGAAGTCCAAAGATGTTATGTGTTTCTATCAGCAAGGAATTTAGGAGCCAAAATAGGCTGCGCCCCAGCTAACCCAGAACTCAATGCAGTGCTTTTTTTCTGTGTAGAATGCTTAGCAGAGGCAGTTGCATGAAACATCAGTTCTTTTTGCTGCTGTTATCCCATCCTAGTATTCTTGGGCTTCTCTTGTGACTCAGCTGGTAAAAAATCCACCTGTAATGCGCGAGACCTTGGTTCGATCCCTGGGTTGGGAAGGTCCCCTGGAGAAGGGAAAGGCTACCCACTGCAGTATTCTGGCCTGGAGAATTCCATGGACTGTATTGACCATGGGGTCGCAGAGTCAGACACGACTGAGCGACTTGCACTTTCATCCCACCCCGTCTCAGTAACTTATCCTGAGACAGACAAGAGGAAGTTTGGAGACCATGGCATATTCCTCCCATGCTTGCCTGCAGAGGCATTCTGTCAACAGAACGGTCTGGTTTGTCCCAGGGTACTTAATAATCCGAGCTCTCCCCCACCTGATGGCAGCGCTGTTGCCCAGTTATCGTGTGGAACACACACACACCCCTACACACTTCATCCATCCGTGTAAACACTGGCTAGGAGGGCCGGGCTGCCTCCAGCTGAGACGGGGCGCTCTTCCTGCTGTGTGCGTGTCGTGGTCCCAGTTCCGTTGCTTTGTGAAGCCTGCTCAACCCCCGTTCTCTGCTGCTCTGGTAGGTAGTAGCCATGCTTCCCCGGAGATCTGCAGGGCCAGATTTGTGGGTTTGGGCACCAAACTAGGTCCCGTCACTCTCCTGCTCAGGAGAAAGGTCTTCCTGTGGTCCAGAATGCACAGATTTTTCTCTGTCAGATGCTTTCCCAGCCTCCCCGCTCCTCCGTTTCCACAGGATAACTTAGACACCTGCATGTTCTCAGTGCCTCCCACCCTGGGCACTGCTGCGACACCCCCGTGCGCTGCCAACACCCACGGCAGAAGGATCAGACACGTTGTGTTAGCCAGCAGAGTACGGATAAGTTACGTCAGTGCACAAGCGCAGGGAACTCTGTGTCCCACAGCGCTATCTGAGTGATGGCCTTTGAGCCCCGGTGATGGATGGCCCGTGTGTTATTTTAGTAGGTGCGAAGAGTAATGGCCTTTCATTTCGTGTGTCATTGTGCCATCATGTTTCCTTCAAATGAGCGTTAAGTTTCTTTACAGACGCAGAAAATATTTGGAGATGTCCCTCTTATGCCATGTTTTGTCATTTGGGTCTTCATTTATTATTTGAGCTATTTCCTGTTTGTAGCTTAGACGTCTACCTGCCCCAGTGGCCACTCTGCCCTTCCTCTTCATGGACTTTAAAGGAATTTTTTTGGGTATCCTTTTCCTTTTTCCTCTCCTGAGGTACAGAAGATAACAAAAGTGTCTCTTGGGCTTTGACTACACAGCGTTACCCAGAGTGAACTTCCAGGTGGGGTGAAACTTTCCCTAAAATACACCATGGCTTATCACAGTGAAAGGAGAGATTGTGTTGGCATATGGATATCACAGACCTGTTACTTACTGTTCTTCTTACATAAAAGTGTTCACTTTTTGTTTTCCTGTTCTTTGTTGTAATTCTTAAGGATCAGTTAGTTATTTTATCCCCTCAACTGTTGGGAAATACCTCTTTGTGTCAGGAGGGTCTTTGGCGATGTTGAATGTTCTCAGGCCTGTCTCAGAATTTGTCTTTGGATGATACCATGTTGCTAGCAGTTTAAAGTTCTGCACGACCTCTCTGAGAAACTGTTCCCCCACTGAAGCTTCCCCTGGCAGGCATCATGAGAGGAGGGACGGAACACTTTGAGTTGTGTTTCCTGGGCTGTCTGGTAACGACAACACTTGCAAGCTACGAGACCTTGGGCAGTGGTCTTTCTTGTGGTTTTCCTGTGTAACAGGGTCTTCAGCCAACTTGCAGGTCATCATGGCAACTGGCAACCATGGCTATTGCTGGTTGCTAGTATTACTCCTATTAATTTTGAGATTTTTTTTTTCTTCTGGATAATAACTACAGATCCCCACAACTAAATTGTGCTATTTAAGTATTTGAGATATGACTGGTTAAAATTCAGCTCAGTTTTGTTTATTCAAAACAGAATAGATTTGTGTGTGTGTGTGTGTGTTTTGGTGGAAGTGAGCAGTGACTATCTTCCAGGACGTGATGGGAAGGATATTTATTGACTCAAGAACTGAACAGTGTTGATTAGCCTGACTGACATTGGTTTTGTAGCTGTGGACGGTGGTAGACTGGGGCAGTGGTCAGTTATGGTCATAACTGGTGTTTGTGTTAGCATTGGTGGGTTGCTAGCTTGGTGATAGTTCAGGCTTGTCCCACCTCCCCAACCTCCATGGCAGCCAGCCTCCTCTAGGCTCTCCTGAGTCATGGGGAACTTTCTAAAATTCCTTGTGTCCTTGTGGTCCACTTGTGGGCTTCCGCTGAGCCACAGGTAGCTCCTGAGGAGGTCAGGGCTGGTGAGATAAAGGTGCTTGGGCAAACCAACACCCCACCTCCCAATCCAGGAGGTCTACTATTCATGGGCCAGAAAAAAAAAAAAAGACAGTCTTTTGAGTCCATCAATGGTCCAGAAACAGTGGATTTTTAGGAGGAGTAAGAAATAAAGCTAAATATAACCTGCTCCAACTTTTAAACAAAATGGCAAGAGTAGAAATATAGATTAATCTTCTTGTCAACCTATAACATTTCAACATAATCATACCATTTTCTTAAAGTATATTTTATATTTCCCTATGATTCTGGTGATTAATTTGTTATAGAATATTCTAGCTTCCAAGGTGGCGCCAGTGGTAAGGAATCTGCCTGCAAATGTAGGAGACGCCAAGAGATGCAAGTTCAATCCCTGAATCAGGAAGATTCCCTGGAGGAGGAAATGGCAACCCACTCCGGTATTCTTGCCTGGAAAATTATGTGAACAGAGGAGCCTGGTGGGCTACAGTCCATGGGGTTGCAGAGAGTCGGACAGAACTGAGCATGCATGTACGGATGCATGCAGACTTAGTTTGGAAAAGTTAAGAATGAGATTGCACAAGCTTATTTTAACTGGGCTGCCACAGAGCCAATCCTGAGTCCCACGTGATGCCTTAGAAAGTGGTTCTGATGTGCTGCCCATTTACCGGTGACTCCAACACGCAGGAAAATCAGGGTCTTTCTTTGGACAGATCGCACCCCATGTCGCTGATCTGCTTTCACAGAGAGGCTTGACACAGTCACCATTTGCTTCCTGTTCACCCCCGTTCTTAGCCTCTGAGATTTACAGCTTTTAAAACTCTGGGACTCTTCTGCCCCCTTGCATTTAAGTTAAAAGCTGACCAGTCTATAATATAAAACATAGAATTATGGTAATGAATAAGAGGTTAAAAGCTATCATGGCAAGTGGAACTTAGCAGGTTTGGCTGACTGATATGGTAAAAATTATGTGTTGAATTAAAACATTAAAATGCGGTGGGATTAATGGAGAAAGACAGGAACAGGAGGTCAGAAACAATGCTAAATCAGCACATTAACTGCCTGTGGGCTAGAGATTCTGGCTTTAATATATGCAGAGGAAAAAAAAAGCTTACAGAGGGGGGAAAAAAAGTAATTAACTTAGTCCTTGTTTCCTCCAGGTGAATAGAAATGCAGACATTTGAATCTGGGAGGCATCCAGTACATACATTTCTTTCCGTTTCTTTTTTATATAGAGGAGGAAGTAGACCCTAGAAGGTATTCAGTTGGTTAACAAAAAAGAAACACTGACTTTATAATTTGGAGTGTTTGAATTTTATTTTGCCACTAGGATTCATTTTGTTTGTTCCTTCATTTTACTCAACAAACACTGAGCATGTTGTGTATCAGACATCTTACCAAAAGCTGGGGGTTCACGTGTGGATTGTGTCCTCAGGCACTAGGTTGTGGGCAGCTTTCTGGAAGAAGAGTGTCTCAGCTGAGACCTGTAACATGGGTGGTGGTTAGCCAGACCAGACTGGAGGAAGAACGTTTCAGGAAGATGGGACCACATGGGCAGAGACTTAGCGAGGAGGGAGAAGACGTCTGAGAATCTTGAAAAGAAAAATGCGGAGTGATGACGTCACACGATCAGACTAGAGCGGAAAGCGGGAGTGAGGTCACAAAGCCATCGGATTCCATCTCCTGCCCGTGAACCACGGCTGGACCTGGCTAGACACAGACACACCAGTGCCCCGCTCCTTTTTCTTCACCACTTGTTGCCACAGTGGACCTCTGATGGAATGAATGATCTACGACCTGACTTCAGAATGATGGGTTCCTGGTCCCCTAAGGGCCGGCGTGTAGCACCTGTTGAATTATGGTCCATACGTGGTCTCTCCCCCTGCCGGTGGAGCCGCGCATGAGACACCCTGAGAGCAGACCTGATTGGCTAATGCTCGTTACTCAAGTGTTTTGCACGGATGCCCTGCACACGTGTTTTCCACATTGTCTCAGTACAGTTTCATAAGTTTTATTGCTTCATCGGTTTTTTGTTAACAAACACATCTTTGGATATGTTGGCCTGAGTCTCTTGGGCTATGGTGAGTTAACAGGTATTTTTTCTTTTAAATTGTTCCTAGGTTGTATCTCTGATACCTTTATCAATGTGTCTGTACTGTCTGTCATCTACTAACGTGGGAAAATTTTTAAATACTTCCCCTGCTGTAACTCATCACAGTTGAATGATTAGCATTTCTTTAGATCAGGGGTCACCTAAGGAGGGTGGGTCAAGTCCAGAAGGCTGCTTGGTTTTGAGTAAAGTTTTATTGGAAAAGAACACTGTTCATTTGTGTTCATTGTCTATTACTGCTTTCTTCCTATGAGGGGAGAGTTGAGCAGCAGCAGCAGCAGCAGAGACCATGTAGCCCCAAACTAAAACTGTTTCCTCTTTGGCCCTTCATAGAAAAAATGATCTTCGTGCCCCATCATTTATTAATGTGGGTGTGGTTTTTAATGATAATTGGAACACTAATTATGAGAGCCTTTTAAACCGCATATCCAAAAACTGAGTTTGTTTTTTCAAAGAAAATTTGCATCTAGAGTAGTAAGCTTAGTGTTTCATCAAGCCTCATACAAGGTTGCCATTTGGGAAGAGTTTGGGAAGGAATTTAGAGGCTACAAAAGAGAAAAGAGAATATATGACAATACCTGCGAAATTCTGGAATTGATGAGTGAGTGAGTAGTGTTTATAAGAATGAGCAGGCAGGAGGGAAGGAGGAGGGGGTGTTTTGCGTTGCTGAGGAATCTGGGCTGGATCTGCTCTTCTAGGCATCCTCAGGGGCCAGCTCTGCACTTCACCTGCAACCGGTTACTAAACAGGAAACAGAAAGTCTTGGGAAAGAACCGCAGATTGGCTAGTGCTTCAGGAGCGGCGAGAAAGAGTGAAGCGCTGGCCAGGTTATTTAGTATTTTCTCGGCGTAGAATGTGATACCCTGTAGAAAATGAATGAAGCAGCCCAGAGTCTCCTTTTAAGATTTTTGTATTAAACTTGTCTTTGGTGAATGTATTTCAGAATGATTATATCTTAAAGGTTTTATTTACTTGCGCCTGAAGAAGGTCATTTTGTTCACATGATACTCACCTCTCTTCAGTAGATTCAGTTGAGTGTTACGGTAAAAGTGTTCTGAAATTCTGGAAGAAAAGTCCTTATTGTTTTCTTTTCTTCCTCTGCTTTTGCTGGTCATACAGTAACCAGTTCCTAGCTTGGGGTTAATGTAAGTATTTCTTCGGCCTCTGACTAACCTCCTGAGCGTTCTGGTTCTCCTTCCAACGTGAAGATGAGCTGAAGCCATGGAGACAGAGGTTGACACAGAAAAATGGGAGGCCTGAAGGAAAGGGTTTGGTATGAGAGTCATTTCTCCTTACTCCCTTCTTTCCTCCTTTCTTCCAGAATGTGAAAGTGAAGGGGGCAGCCAGCTGGATCGAAGTGATGGGGAGAGAGCACTTCAGTTCTAGAAAGTTCATAGAAAGTCATCCTTAGAATTGGTGGTTAACACTAGGGAGAGGGTCGCTTTACATTAATTCCTAAGACTAAAGACATCGGTGTTTTAAGAATCGATTAATTCATATGATGGGACAAGGACCCTAAGAGACAGGGGTCATAATCCATGTACAAAAGGATCAAGGTTTAATTTTGACTGACCTGATGCCAATGTATCAATTTAATTTGCTCTTTCAGGTCACTAAGAAAAGAAAAGTGAGCATTTGATTCAATTCACTCATTAATTAACTGAGAATGTAGAATCCATTACGTTTTTCCTGAAATTCCCTTATCTGTTGTCTATGTGGCTCTTATATCTAAAATAGGCAAGGCTATTTTTTTTGTATAGGAATTCTTTCTTTGTTATCAAAATAAACTTTAAGTATGAGATAGGTGCAAAAGCTTCATAGTGGGCAGAAATGACTGAAAAGTTTGTGAAAATGTGTAATTTCTGAGACAAAACCAAATGTTTATTTTGATGTGATTCACACTTGTTTAAATTAGTAAACTGCTCTGTTCAAGAAAGCTGTCCCTTTAAATAGGAGTATAAATAAATAAATACTCTCCTATTTAAGGTTACCACCAGAGAAAAGTCTTAAGCAAATTTGGATCATTCATCCTTCCATAGAAAGAGCTTTATTAAATGAAAGTGTGTATAACAGTGTAAAATAATGGTTAGCAAATATTCTTAAACAGGTGTACTGCTGCTGCTGTTGCTGCTAAGTCGCTTCAGTCGTGTCCGACTCTGTGCAACCCCACAGATGGCAGTCTACCAGGCTCCTCGGTCCCTGGGATTCGCCAGGCAAGAACACTGGAGTGGGTTGCCATTTCCTTCTCCAATGCATGAGAGTGAAAAGTGAAAGTGAAAGTGAAGTCACTCAGTCATGTCCAATTCTTCTCGACCCTATGGACTGCAGCCCTGCTGCAAGAACTATACTTGAGCTATACTTATATAGAATTTTCAGGTCCTTAGTTTTGTAGATGGAGAAGGCAATGGTACCCCACTACAGTACTCCTGCCTGGAAAATCCCATGGACGGAGGAGCCTGGTGGGCTGCAGTCCATGTGGTCACTAACAGTTGGACACGACTGAGTGACTTCCCTTTCACTTTTCACTTTGATGCATTGGAGAAGGAAATGGCAACCCACTCCAGTGTTCTTGCCTGGAGAATTCCAGGGACGGGGGAGCCTGGTGGGCTGCCATCTATGGGGTTGCACAGAGTTGGACATGACTGAAGCAACTTAGCAACAGCAGCAGTTTTGTAGAAATGGTGCAGTTATAGCACTTGACATTTCTTCCCCAGCAAAATTAACTCTCCAACATACTTGCTTACAAAATTTACTAACCCCTCTGTTCACAGTAGTAAACTTACTTACCGCTACAGAAAAATTTTGATTCAAACCATAGTTATTTAAATATATATGCATATTTTTTTAATATCTCCAGTAGAAACATATGATGAATTTATTACACGTAAAAGCTCTAATTGCCACCTCTTCTTAAAACTGGAATCACTTTTGGTAATTTGGAAATAAATACCCACATAAATTTAATTTTATAGGTACATATCCCTTACTGTAAAAATATTTTTTATTCTATACTAAAAATAGGGATAGACTTTTAATATCAGTAGTTTTTCTCTTTAATTGGGAAAGAATTGCAAGCTTTCTTTCAAATTTATTTAACTGGAACTTTTTCCATATCCATGTGGCTCAAAACTGTCATTGCTTTATAAATGAGGTAGGTTTGCCTGTTTGCTATTGTCTGCAGACTTACAAAAGTACAGGAATGATGTGGGGTAAGAATCTCTCGTCGGACATTATGAGGCGGTGCGTCCGTGTTTGTAATAAAGTCTGGAATAGTCATCTGACTCAGTAACTAGAGATGGCGAATGGGAACGCAAACCACACAGTGCCTGCCCTCCCTCCACTCAGCCCTGCCACCTCACCCAACCTGGACGTGAACGAAGCAAGTGTGGTCCAAGCAACCCCAGGATTTTCCGTGTTAAAGCAAATAAATGGCTTAGCACCTCAGCCCCCTACCCCCCGCCCTTTCAGTGTTTGCTTCTGTATTTAAATGTGTTTGAGGTTTTCAACATCACCAGAACATTGACTGTTAAGAGGCGGAAAACATGCAATTTATAGCAGATGGGTGCAGCCTTTTCTGGCTGTGCTGCAGAAATGGGATCAATCAACAGCACTTCATGCTCCATTTGTCTAACAGAAACCCACCTGGGGAAACCCCGCGGAACGGTGCCTATTAGGAAAACACCTTAACACATTTCTTTAAATAAAATCTCGCCAGTTGGCATTAATCTGGAAGAAAATGGTTTCTCCATTAACCCTCTCCCGCTTGCACAGGCTCCTGTCTTTTCGCCTCTTTTTGAACCAACATCTCTTATTCTCTTGGCTGGTTAAAAAAAAAAAAAGACACAACCCCAAGAAGCCTTCTTGAGCCCGCATCCGTAGTGCTGAAACTCTGAAACTGTTTTTCTTCCTAGTTCTTGATCTGATCAGCTTTCTGCAGACTTTATCTGGCAGAGATTTGCTGCTTCTCAGTTCGTTTGCCACTTTCTCCATGCTGCCTTTTCTTTGAGTTTCTTGACATCTTTCTCTCCTTTACTGAGGGTGTGGTGCGCCGGGAGGGACTGATAACAGCCAGGGCAGCCCCTGCAACCTTCACTGCTCAACCAGCCAGTGCCCAGACAGTGGGAGGTTTCATGGGGGGATGAAATGAAAATCAGGTGCTTTGGAGGGTCCGCAGCCGCCACGCATTAATCGCTTTTCTGTCTGCTTCTGGCAACTTTTCCAGGTGTAAAGTGGATATCTCAGCCCTCCCACTCAAGCAAGCCAACTGCTTGGAGCTGCCATTGGAAAGCTGCCAGGGGACCCTTCTGATGCTGGTCACCCTCACCCCCTGTTCAGGGGTCTCAGTCTCAGATCTGTGTGTGTGCCCCTTGGCAGACCCCAGCGAGAGAAAGCAGATCGCCCAGCGCTTTGTGAGTGCTCTGCCTTACTACGCCCCCTCCCCACCCCACGCCCACTCCACCTTTAAGCTGAAAAAAGTCTGGGAATTGAAAGACTGCATCCAAAGAGATCTTTGTCCAAAGTTCAGTGGTATTTCTCCTAAACAAGACATCAGACATGAAAGTTAATGGTTAGTGAAAAGCTGAAAGTAGATTTTAGAATTCGCCTTCTTATTTAAAAGCCAGAGAAAATGTTTGGATATTTTACCATTCAGGATCTCTTTGGAGAAAGCTGAAATCCTCAAGGAGGCAAAAAACATTGTTTAGCGGGTTTGTATATATGAATAGGTATTTTTATTTTATTTTGTCTTTTAATTTTATTTTATATTGGAGTATAGTCCATTTATTGAGTTGGCCAGGAAACATTTGTTTGGGTTTTTCATTAGGATGTTAGAAAAATTTGAATGAACTTTTTGGTCAAACTAATGCACTGTTCTGTTAGTTTTGGGTTTACAGCAAAATTATTCAATTATACTTGTACATACATCCATTTTTTTCAGATTCTTCTCCCATATAGCTTATTGCAGAATATTGGGTAAAGTCCCCTGTGATATACAGTAGGTCCTTGTTGACTATCTATTTTATATATAGTAGTATGTGTATGTTAATCCCAAAGTCCTAATTTACCCCTCCCCCTAGGTTTCCTGTTTGGTAACCATAAATTTGTTTTCGAAATCTGTGAGTCTGTTTTTGTTTTGTAAAAAAAAATAAATTATATTATTTTTAGGAATTTTAATATAAATTAACAAAATTGCTTTTTTATAAACCAAATATTAATGTTTGCAATGTTGTGCATACTTTTCTAGATCCTCTTAAGATCAAGTGAGAAAGTACTTGTGTCTTATAAAGCAAAACAAAGCCCTAGAGAGGCATGGGAGACTTGTTCTACACTCCCCTGGATAAGAACTGTTTGTGAATTTTTGCCTAACTAGTTGCAATGTTCTTAAAAGTCCACTCAGCACTTTTAAATCAAATGGGTTTGTCCTCGTCATTATTTCTTGTGCTCTTGCTTTCTTGGTGTCTTTATTTGCATTCTGGTTTTATTCCATCTTCTTTGTGAATCAATACGTTTATTTTACTGCCACACACATGAAAGGTGCATTTTAAGAAAGTGGTATGGAAATGAAGCAAAGATGAATCCCAATTTAATGGGAATATTATTCTCAGCGTAAACTTGTCTCCAGACTCCTTCACTGTGCAAGGTGTATTGATTAATTGAATAGTCCTTTGTCTTCAGGACTACAAAGTCTAGCCACACATCTTATTGACAACACAAGATTCTGCATGCAAGGTTGACATACTTTAAAGAAGTTTTGACAAAATCCACTTTTTATATTCTCTTTGATGACTTTACCTTAGCAAATGAAAATAAAGCAAAAGTCCCCCCAATTTCCCATGGACAAATCGCAAAATTTTCCAAATTCATAAGGAGTTTCATGTATTTATAAGGTGACATTAGGTAAGATCAAAATGACTGCTTTGCATAATGCCTCAAGATTTGGGGAATACTAATTTAAAAGAGGTTGGAAAAAGTAGAATCAAAATAAAAAGATCAAGTGTTTTGTTTTGTTTTGTTTTGTTTTGAGCTAGACAGACAGCTGGCCAATGTTTAAGAAGGAAAAGAATATTGCATTGTAAGATACAAGTTCCAGATCCCTGGATTTGTTTTTTAGGTTTTGAGAATAGATAATCTTCAAAGGCATTTCACCTCAAAATTATGAAAATATTTTATTTCAAATGTGTCCATCTTAAATACTAGTTGTTTTTTTTTTTAGGATTGAAAATACTATTTGAAGAAGCAGCTTTTAAAAGTTCTTAGGAATGGTGCATATTACATTAGGCAAACCTTAACTGTTATTAAGCTTTTGTGATTCTGACCTGAAATGCCTAAATAATAGGGGTCTTTACTATCCTTCCATAAATCTCTGGGATCAACTTATCACAGGTTTTTAGTTATCTAAAAATATGGAATGATGGAAATATTGTATGCAAAGGTTTGAAAGTCATCTTTTTCAGCAGATGTGTTTAGGAGGCAGGCAAAGAGCATTTATCTGCTTATCTCTTTCTTGCACAATTTCTAAGCAATGTAGTGTGATAGACATTTAAATAGTTCTGTAAATGCTTAAGAATTATCATTATGTATATTAGAGCTTTGGCACATGCCAACTAAAAATTAAAGTAAATGTGATTACAGAGCAATATTGGATGCACAGTCTCTAATGAATAGGCTGTCATGTGGACTAGAAAATTCATTCTGTTTCCATCCCCACTCTTTCTGGTGGTAGTATGTACCCAGGAAGTGTCCAGGTTTAGTTCTCTGATACCCATAAAGTTTACTCTAACTGAGTCAGAATAATGTTGCCTTTTGGGGTGATTTAAAAGTTCCTTTATAGAGAAAGAAGAAGGAACAGAGAATCAATGTCATTTTACACCCATTTTCCTGGTGGGATGTCTGTACTATCACCAGGGGGCTATGTTAAAAGTAGATTGCATGTGCTTTGTAATTTGTTTATTTTAAAACTGAAGTTAATTAATTCTCAGTCAGTTTGAATCTGATTGTTGCAAATGCTGAAGTTCCCTGTTGACTGATACAAGGAGGTTTGGAACTTCTCCTAGCTTTGCATGAGAAAGGTGATGATAAATCTAGAAGGTACTTCTTGTAGGATTTGGTGGCATTAAACAGTGTATCAGAAAGCTGTGTTCATTGGATCTCCTTTCCTCCCCCAGTGCTTACAGAACTCCCTGAAAGATATGAAGGACGTCGGCATTTTACAAGTGAAGGTTTTAAAGGCGGTAGATCTCTTAGCAGCAGATTTCTCAGGTATAAAAATCTTTTTCATCCTTTTCTTTTTTTTTTCATTTTTATTTATTTCCTGCCTTGAAATGATCCGATGGCAAAGCGAAATGTTTTACTCAGTAGAAGCATGTACAGAGAAATCATACTCTTTCAAGCAGAGCCGCAGAAGAAAAAGTGCAAACAGGCTCTCTCACTTCACACTTTTCACATTATCCTTTGCAAATAATCTTGCTGTGATTAGATAATGTGCTAGTCCCTTTGGCTTTCAGAGATATTTGTGGATGATTTGCGTCATGACTTCTTTACTGGTTATATGTCTGAAGTTTTTCAAGAGGGCTTCGGAAGACAGACTGATGTCTGTCCTTCTCTCTCGCCGTACTGTGGACATAGTGTCCTGTCCTTGGCAAAGCGTATGGTGTAGTGCCTGGATCCTCAGTCCAACTGGCTGGCATGTTTCTGTAACAGCAACCAAAGTCTGGGCCGTGGAACCACTTTGCCATTGATATCGTGTTATATGAAATTTCTCTTGGTGCCTCATGAATTGGAACTTATAGACAGAGGCTAGAGCAGACCTGCTCTGTGATGAATTCTGTGATGAATTCATACTCTGTGATGAATTCTGCTTGACTAAGATGAGAATAATCCAGACTTTCCAGTATCTGATTAGACAATGGCTCTCCTCTCCATGCTGAATTATACCCTTGTACTGACAGTTTAAACACCGATATGACAGTTTACTTACCAAGTAAACTGATGAATATGAAGAATGTTAGGCAACATGGAGCTATCTATTAATGCAGCAGTGCATTTTTGTTGTTATAATTTTAGAATGTGGTCTACTCTCTGTGTAACCTCAGCTTCTGAGGCTGGGGTAGCTCAAACTCTGGAAAAGAGAATGTTAATTAGAAGTGCTTTATATTACAAAAATAGAATAGATAAGTTTAGAAAAGAGTTCTCCTCACTCTTCTTCAAAAAATGAGTGGAAATCATTCTACAAGATGATCATAGTGTTAAGGAAATGCCCAGTGAGAATATTTTAAAAATGCTTTTTTGGCCAATATGAGTATAAAAGTTCTCAGTTTGTGGATGAATTACTTCAATGAGGGCTTCTGATATTCATCAGTTTACTTACAAATGCTTATATAGGCTTAGGTTGATTTAGAAATTTTCGTTTCTTTTGAAACGTAGTTTATGAAAACAGACATTTCATGTGCCTTCATCAGAAGTAATTTTAGTTTTCATCACTAAAACGCATGTAAAATTATTTACCAGTTTTCCAGAGCAAATGGTGTCTTACTTCCATCTCAGTGTTTCGATACAGCACTTTTTGAATCTGTGATTGGTGATGGCTCAGTAAACATCATCTCAAGACCCGAGAACTCATATATGCCTTCAAGCAGTATTTTCAGAAAATCTTTTTGTAGTTTTATATTTTGTGATCACCAGGAACTAATTGCAGTGCATTAAAAGACTTGTATATAGCTATATCCATATATGGAGATACTCTTTTAAAACTTACCTTATTTTATGCTTGCTATCAGGTGACTGCCATAAACCATCCTCAAAACTAGGATTTATGGAGGTTGTTTCAGGTCAGTGTGAATTCTCCAAAGAGTATTTTCACTGTTACAGCGAATAGGAGAGAAACCTGGAAGATGAAAGTTTTTGTAAAGATCAGTCTATAAGGCAAAACCCTCTTTTCAGAAGAATAATACTGGTAGAAAATGCTACCATTTGGTCATTTTCTTTACATTCAAGATATGCAGTAGATAGTTTTGGAGTGGATGAAGGTGAGTATTAGAAGATTCCAGTAACAAAAAGAAGTAGTTAGAGATCAAATAATACTATATTATTTGACTAAATGCCCTGGTGTTTTACTGTCTCTATATTACCTATGAGAAAATTGTCACTCTTCTGATTTGAAGCAAAGATCCTTGTCATTAGCTAAACATGGCTTTAGACCATATGGATCTCTGTTGTTGGAATCAGATCTCACAGTCTGTGTTCTTCCTAGGTTGGCTCACTTCATAGGTGAACAGACTCAGTCAGTCTGCTCCAAACCAAGGTGTATTGCTTTAGGGCAACCAAGTGGACCTAATCCAAAGAGTTCTAAAGCAGCTTTTCTCTGTGGAAGAAGAAGTGAATTGTGGTTGCTGTGATAAAGCAATAGGATGTAATTAATACCTCCAAGATGTTAGCCATTATATCATACAGTGGTAACTCACCCTTTTAATTACTATTGTTGTTATTACCAATTCACTTGATATGCAGTAAAAAAAAAAAAAAATGCCAGCTTCACTTGATCATGGATCAGAAGAGGTACACATCATTGCCAGTACCAGGAATATTGAAGAAATAAGTAACTATTTGTACCCAGCATTTTCCAGTCAGCCTTATTTATTAATGAGTATTTCATTTTAGTTGCTCAGGAAACAGAGTATTCACCCCTGCAAATCAAAAAGAACTACATTTAAAAATAATCAGTTATTTCATGTCAGTGTATGGCAAAAAAATCAAAATATTGTAATTATCATCCAATTAAAATAAATTAATTAATTAAAAATAATTTTAAAACTGCATTTACTCTGCATAGCCAGGGACCTTCCCAAAGAATAATGGTCATTTCAAAATGGAGCTTTCCAACCTTCTTACTTTTTTTTAAATGATAGTTTGTGTTTGTTGTTGTTGTAATTGTTTCTTAGAAACAATACCAAATAACCATGATGACTGATGCTTCAAGTTTGTTTTACCTAAAATTCAGGGACTCTGATAAAACAAAAGTCCGTGGGGGCAGATCTTGGCAGTGGTCCCTGTGGAGGTGAAGGTTACAGTTTTCAGAGTGCAGGGACCTGTTGTCCTAGAGGAGAAACAAATGCATTTGCCAGCTCTGCAGTCAGTGGGTTTGCCAATTTTAATGTATCTTCGCAGGTAGCAATTAGAAAAAGAAAATACCTGTCACTCCTCTGCTCTGATCAAAGCTAGGAGGATGTTCCTCACTAGTGGTTACTGATGTTTTGATAATGTGGCCATAAAAAGAAACTTTGGAGTAGTTGAATTCTCATTACTTTCCTGGTATTTCAGAATATTGGAATAATGTATATATATATAGAGAGAGAGATACAATGTTAGTTGCTCAGTCCTGTCTGACTCTGCAACCCCATAGACTGTAACCCACCAGGCTCCTCTGTCTGTGAAATTTCCCAGGCAACAATACTGGAGTGAGTTGCCATTTCCTCCACCAGGGGGGTCTTCCCTACCCAGGGATCAAACCCAGGTCTCCTGCCTAACAGTGCCTACATTGCAGATTCTTTACTCTGAACCACTAGGGAAGCCCTTATATGTAATATATCACACACACACACACACACACACACACACACACACACTATGTATACTGTATATAGAAGTGTGTGTGTGTGTGTGTGTGTGTGTGTGTGTGTGTGCTAAGTCGCTTCAGTTGTGTCTGACTCTTTGCGACCCTGTGGGCTGTAGCCTGCCAGGCTCCTCCATCCATGAAGTTCTCCAGACAAGAATACTGGAGTGGGTTGCTGTGCTCTCCTCTAGGGGATTTTCTTGATCCATGGATCAAACCTGCGTTTTTTGCATTGCAGGCACATTCTTTACCGCTGAGCCACCCAGGAAGCCCCATATATATATACATGATATATTATTTATATATCATATATATACATATATATGTACATTCACTGAGGTGAATTTCTTTGCTATTATAAATTCAACTTTTTATATAAAGATAAAAATTAGTGCAACCTTCCAAATGTTATAAGATATTAATAACTAAATATACAAGTTACTAATGTTAAAATATTTACGAAAGATAAAGACTTCAGTGTTCCAAAGTATAAAAAAAATATAACTTTTTCAAACTAACTCAAATCTTTGATAAATATACTGTTTTATTGTATGATTGAACCTACTCAGTATTAATTTAAATTTATATATAACTTGGCATTTTATATGTGTGTCTGACATTTGTGTATAAATGAGAAGACCTTTTATTTTAAAGAATTGGAGGTAATCTAACTTCCCTTTTAGCCCATCCCTTTAAAATTGGTGAAAGATATTTTAATGTTCTCTGTAGCCAATATGAGATATGGACAACCATGTGCAGTTATTCTAATACAAGAGCCTGTCAGATATTTTTATTAAAGCATTTGTCTCACAAACACCTTGCCCCAATGTAACCTAAAATCTTTAAGTAATAGGTTATCCGATCTGATGTCAGTACTTCTGTAGTAAACAAGGCCATAGCCTTGATTCACAAAACAGATGATAAATTGTACTTTGAAACTCAAGGTGAATGTAGCTGTTTGTAATGCTTAATAAGAACAACATACTTCACTCAAAACTCAGCTCTTTTGAGAAATTAATAAAAGCCAAGCAAAAACAATGTAGAGTTTCTTTCATAAACTATAAAATGATAATCCAGTAGTTAATAGGTAAATAGAAAAATAGGGGACTGAAATATTTTCTGGCCAGAATTGTATTTCAGGGACTTTTCTGGTGATCCAGTGGTCAAGACTTTGCCATAGCTGGTAAAATTCTTCATTTATTCTTTAAGTACATAATCCTTTCCCAAGAGACTGCAACTCATGCTTTGGATAAATCAGTGTTCAGTTCAACAATTCATTCATTGAAGATGAAGATTAAAATCCTGTTTGATTTGTCCTTTATTTTTTATGGTAACTGCCTTTCATTTTAATTCCTGTATATTATGGAAAAGATTGAGGGTGGGAGGAGAAGGAGACAACAAAGGATGACTTGGTTGGATCGCATCACCGACTCAATGGACATGAGTTTGAGCAAACTCCAGGAGATAGTGCAGGACCGGGAAGCCTGGTGTGCTGCAGCCCAGGGGGTTGTAGAGAGTCAGACATGACTTAGTGAATGAACAACAGCAACAACATACTGAGGTATAGAAGATGTATAGAAACAGGTGTGCAAATCTTGGTTCTACTGCATTCTAGCCATGGGCACACTTAAGCCTTTAGCTTCTCATGGGTCTTTTAACAGTTAAGTTGGTGGTGGTAGTGGTAAAGAACCCCCCTGCCAATGCAGGAGACATAAGAGATGCAGGTTTGATCCCTGGGAAGATGCCCTGGAGGAGGAAATGGCAACCCATGTCAGTATTCTTGCCTGGAGAATCCCATGGATAGAGGAGCCTGGTTGGATTCAACTGAAGTGACTTAACACACAAGGTGAAACCTAAATGAGCTTACGAAATACATATTACATGCTCATTAAATGCTATTCCCATTCTGTGTTAAATTTATTTTTCTAGAGTGTAGTTGACATGGGGAATTTCACAGGTTGTCTTCTTGATATCTTGTTCATAATTTTACTGAATTTTAAATAATGTTGGAAATATCAGCATTGCTAATCCCTGGTTAATCATTGCTAATCACAATAGCTTTTCAACACTTTGGGAAATCTATAGTTACCACTCTGATTTTTTTGTTTGTTTCTGTTTTATTGCCTGATAAAAGTAAAGGAAAAATATGCTTCGTGGCAGGAAAATTCTCGTGCTGAAACCAGTTTAGTGCTTCTATTCACATTTTGTAATATGGATAATAGTTTTATTGATATAAAATATTTTTGTGGGCTCATCAATTTTTGTTGTACATAGAAGTGCTGTTTTGAGAAACTGTTGACCAAAATACTGCAGTTAGATACCATATTGTAGAGTAGAAATATTCCAGCCATATGCTATAATACTGACTTTTGAGTAGTTTTTATAAATTATAACAGTATGTTTTTTGTTGTTTTTGGGGTTTATTTTTTTGAAACATAAGACTGCTTGTATCAGAAGAGAAATAGTCTTATAGTTATTGTACACTGGGACTTTTAAATCACTTCCGTTTTCTAGTTTGTTTTCATTGTCTGCTATTTCAAGTTGTGTTCATAACAATAGCTTCTCTCTTAAAGATGCTCCATTTTCAAAGGACTGACTAAAATTGCAATTTCTAGGAAGCTCAGCAATAGTCATTTAATGCTCTTAATTCATGAGAACCTTATGGCTAGCTGAGCCCAAATCAAGACCAACTTTTAAAAAACACATAAAAAATGACACAAATCTGCCTTGGCAGGCCATCTGCTTTAACAGTCTGCCAAGGAACATGAACTCTAGTCAATGCATCTAGCTCCGATAGATGCAAGTCTATCGGAGATATAGCCGTGTGTAACTTACTGGCACCTTGAGAGTGAATGAGTTCAGTTCATTTGTGGCGCTCTATGAATTAACAGCTTGTTCTACTGGTTGTGTTCTTAGTAAGATCTTTATTTATTCAGCCAATGTACCTCCTCTGTGTGTGAGCCTGTGGTGGGCCCTGGTGACACAGTACGGGTGGAGAAATTAATCACCGCCTTCACATGGAGTGACTACTAATCCCCCAGTGGTATCTGATGACTGTGCTACTGTCGAGGTCAAGAATAGGGTGTCAGGGCTCATTAAAGGGACACCTGTCTGGTGTTCCTGCAGGTTGTAGCTGAGACATCAGGGATGAGGAGCAGTTAACACAGTAGAGATGAAGGAAAAGTGTTTTCAAATGAGGGAACAACACATTCCAAGCCTGCAGGGCTTTTCCAAGACGTGTGAGAAGAGAGTGAGACTGGAGAAGAGAGGATGGACCCTGAGGGGCAAGAAGGCTAATATTAGGTGGGACTGGATTATATAGGAACACAGGGTCCAGGGGAAGACATTAGAGATCTTTCTAAGTAGGGGAGTGATATGATCTCATACAAACTTAAATACTAGTTTATTCTGGTGGCTGTATAGAGCAAGCATTTTGGAGGTGCAAGAGTGAATCATGGGGAGGTGTTAGGCAAATTCGGATGATGCTGTTTCATGGAGCTTGAGTGAGAATACTGGAGTGGGTTGCCATTCCCTCCTCCAGAGGATCTTCCCAGCCTGGGGATCAAACCCAGGTCTCCCACATTGTAGGCAGATTCTCTGCAGGCTGAGCCACCAGGAAAGCCCCTCTCAGGGAATGGAGTTAGAAGAAGGAAAAATTCTCATGTCTCCAGTTCTTGCTCTCTGTTTGTGCTGGAATATTACAACATCAGAAATGTAGTTAAACAAACATCTCAGCAAACTTGTCCTCTTCCTTTGTGGACTTCACAGTCTGAAGCGAGAGCTGTCTGTCCCCACTTCTGGCTGGATGTCCACCACTGCGAAGTGATCAAGCCCTCATCTACAGAAAGCCACTGAGGCATTCAGTTGGATCAGAGATGCTTGCAACCCACTCAGGAAAGTAGGAGATCCGTGAAAGTTAGGTCCAGAGTGAAGAGAGATCAGGATTTTCTCTTCTGTTAAAATCCCTCTCAGAGCCCAGCACAGTATTTTCCACATTTTAGGAAACCATAAGTTGCTTGTTGAAGGAAGGAGCGGCCACATCATAGCACATGGCATTATAATACCTAAAGTAAATGACCGTAGGAGGTTGAGAGGGGAGTTCCCTGGAGTTTAAGGTGGCAAAGAAAGTTCCTTGAAGATGCTACATCTTGGTCTAGTCCTTGGAGGTTAACTGGCCTTTGATTTTTTTGGAGAGGCGTGGGGCTTGGGAGAGCATTGCAGGGAGAAGCCATTCCGCATGCGGAATAAGAGGCAGGACTGAGCCCCATACCTCTGTGCTGCTCAGGGATGGAGCACAGATGCTCCAACCCTGATAAAATGTTTAAGATCGGGGTCAGATCAGGATGGATGGTGTGGGTAAGTTGTGAGAGAACATAGGTTTTCAGGCTGAGCACTAGAATTGGCTCCAATATGTGATAGTAAGGTTTTCAACAAATGATTAGAGATGATAATGAAACTGAAGGGAGAGATTTTGGGAATGAAATTTTGGGGTGGCTGTTGCCCTTATCTGCACCCCCACCCTGGGTTGTAATGCACCACAATTAGCTTCAGAAATTAGTTTCTTCTAGAAATTCTTTCTTCTAGCCCTGTCCCTTGTATTGACTGACTGTGGTGGTTCCTGGCTGCCGGATAAATAAAAAGAAATTTTAAAAAATGCTCTGGTCATGGTCTTCCAGGCTTCCAGCCAGTCTCTTCCTTTATCCACCAGTATCTTACATTTCCTGATCACCACCATTTAGATGTGTGTGTGTGTGTGTGTGTTTATCCCTGTCTGTATCTGTGTATGCACGGTAAGTCACTTCAGTCATGTCTGACTCTTTGCAACCCCATGGACCTCTGTCCATGGGATTCTCCAAGCAAGAATACTGGAGTGAGTTGCCGTGCCCTCCTCCAGGGGATCTTCCTGTCCCAGGGATCAAACCCAGCTCTCTTAACATCTCCTGCACTGGCAGGTGGGTTGTGTATCTATCCGCGTGTATGTATGTATGCATCTCTCTATCTGTGTATATCTGTCTCTCTATCACTGTATCTTTCTCTGTATCTATCATCTATCTGCTGAATGAATGTAATGCTCTGATCTCTTCTGGTCTCCTTAGCAAGGACCTACCCATTTCTGCTGGCCAAGTCAGCCACCTCCTAAACCTTGCTCAGAATTCACCTCCACTGTGAAATCTTTCTGGACTTAAGCCAGATAGATGTCTCTGAACTTTAGTTTCCTCATCTGGAAAATGGCACAAATACTCTATACCTCGTAGAATGGGCATGAGGATTAAAGGAGAACTTACCCGGAGTTGGGAGAGCCTGGTTTCTTACCCGGAGTTGGGAGAGCCTGGCTCCTTCCAGTCAACACCCATCCCTGGGCACCGAAGTCCCCAGCTGCCCCCTCCCACTGGGCCAGGACACTCTTCACAGGAGAGAGGGGCCATGCATACCTTGGCTATGCCTGCATTGGGTCCTTTAAATGAAATTCAGGGCTAAATATAGAACAGAGATGTACAAATGAGCAATAGAAGGGAGATAAGGACAGCATGTAGTCAGAGATCACAGAAGAGAAAATGGTTCAGTCCACTGGCAGAGGGAGTGAGGGAAGTTTTCACTGAAAAGGTGACATTTGCTGAAAAGCATGATTATTCTGAGAGTTCCTTGAAGGTAATGACTTGGTGGTCCATGTACATTGGGGCCTGGTTCAGTGCCAAGAGCAGAATGGGAGTTTAATAAATATTTTTCGGATGAATGTTATGACCTCTTAAATACTTTTATTGCTTGTCAATCAACTTCTGTAACTGATATAAAGGTAAAATTATTTAAACGTGAAACCTTCACTTGCTGTTGGAGGAATACAAATGGATTTTAACGTGCTGTTCGAAAATAGCAAAGGCTGTTGAGAGCAAGGCACTGAAACACCACCGTGAATCTGAATCACCAGTGGTGTAGCCATGTCAAGGTGATTTGGCATGTGGATGCAGAAGAGGTCATTTGGATGTTTGACCTGTAAAAACAGGGGGAGCAAAGAACAAGAGGGTGGACCCAAGTGTAGCTATGTCCTTTTGCCTGGTACTGTTTGGTTGGTTCTCTTAGGAAACATTTGGATATTTCATTTGTGACGGGAGATCATTTTATCATGATCAGATAAAAATACTGTTTAAATTTTACTGAAAGTCCCCATCTGTCTGGAATCTTCTTTTTGAATTTTATTTACCTGTTTATTTTAAATTTTTTTGGCCATTCCCTGTGGTACATGGGATCTTAGTTCCCTGACTGGGGATTGAACCCACACCCACTTCGTTGGAAGGCAGAGTCTTAACCACTGGGCCACCGGGGAAGGTGTATCTGGAATCTTTGAAGGGCGAGAAATCAGTCCTAAAGTGTGCATGCTACTCTATAGATGTTTTCATGTCTTTGCTTCTTTTTCCTCGTCTCTGCCTGTTTCTCCTGGAATATTAATAAATGCAGCATTTTAATGAGCTTCGACGGGATTATCTTCAGAGAGTCAGAGTCGCGCAGTGTGTTCCCCGGAGGCACACAGCTGAAGCTCCCAGGTTCTGGAAGGAAGTCTGTTGCTCATTACCTGGGACAGCAGAGTGTGAGCTCGAGAGCGGGGTGGGCAGGACTCGGCCCACCTGTGCAGGCAGGCCCCTGACTCCCTGCTGGGGGGGACCCCAGGGCTCTCAGTATAAGTGTCAGACGGCTTTCCCCGAGCCAGTGCTGATGGAATGTCACGCCAGTGCCTCCGGAGGAGGAGCCCTGACACCTCCCAACAGTCTGATGAGCGGTTAAGTAGCTGTTTCAGTTTGGGTTGAGGAGCTCAGCATCGTCTACCAGAGTGTTAAGCCAAGAGCATGTGGGTCCTTTCAAGTTCACAGTTATTCAAGAGATGTCGCAACCTCCTCCACTGACTTCTCTTCTAACTTTGCTTAATATTACAATCCTTAGGGCCATCATGTTGCTTCAGATGGTATTATCTCACTTTTTTATGTCATGTACCTCCCCACCGAACGCCCACCCTGTACCCTGTGAGACACAGCCCCAGAGTAAGACCTGCTTTTCTAAAAAAATCCAAGTATAGTTAATTTACCATGTTGGGTTACTTTCAGGTGCACAGCAAAATGATTCCATTAAATGCACACACATGTGCACACACACACACATATTCCTTTTCAGATTCTTTTCTATTAGAGATTATTGCGAAGTATAGTTTCTATGCTGTACAGTAGGCCCTTGCTGGTTATCTAACTCGTTAGTATGAATAGGCTTCCCAGATGACTCAGTGGTAAAGAATCCACATGCAATCCCGGAGGCACAGGTTCAATCCTTTGGTCAGGAATATCTCCTGGAGGAGGAAACGGCAAGCCTGCCTAGTATTCTTGCTGGGAAAATCCCATGGAAAGAGGAGCCTGGCAGGCTACAGTCCACGGGTTCACAAAGAGTCTGATGCAGCTGAGCACACACCACACGTACCTACAGACAGTGTGCATCTGTTAATCCCAAACTCCCAATGTATCTCCCCACTTCCATCCCCTTTAGTGACCATAAATTTTCTTCCTATGTCTGTGAGTCTATTTCTATTTGGCAAGTAAGTTTATTTGTATCTTTTTTTTTTAAACCAACTTTACAACAGATACCAAAGGAACTTCTCTAGGTAGAAAAGGCCATAATGAAAAAAAGGAAAATTATGAAATGTATCATTTTTCCAGATTCCACATATAAGTGATATCGTATGGTATTTGGTATGGTATTTTCAGATTCCACATGTAAGTGATATCGTATGGTATTTGTCTTCCTCTGTCTGACTTTGCTTAATATTACAATCCTTAGGGCCATCACGTTGCTTCAAGTGGCATTATCTCACTTTTTTATGTCTGAGTAAAACATTTCTTAAAGAAGCAAGACTTTTTAAAAATGAAAATAGATTTTTGTGTGTTTGATTTGGGCTGCTCAACATCAGAAACCCCTTTAGGATTGGGGTGCTTCTCTCATGTTTTGGAGAAGGGATTCTGATTTGCTTTCATTCGGTGGGAAGCCAGTATGTTCTCCCTTCCTGAGCCCTGGAATTTAGGAGATGGAGATTTGCTAGGCAGGGCAGTCCCTTTATATCTACATCAAGTGAAGCAAAGAAGCAGGCTTGGAGAATGCATATTAGAAGCAGCTACACTTAGGGGGGCCTCCCTGATGGCTCAGCAGTAAAGAATCCACTTGCAATGCAGGAGATGCTGGTTTAACCCCTGGGTCATGAAGATCCCTGGAGAAGGAAATGGCTCCGCACTGCAGTACTCTTGCCTGGAGAATCCCATGGACAGAGGAGCCTGGTGGGCTACAGTCCACTGGAGCCACGAAGAGTCAGACATGACTAAGCAACTAAACAATAGCATTTAGGGCCTGGACCAGGAATCTCTGTGAGGCCAGTTTTCCTGGGAAGAGAGACTGACTGAGATTCTGTGCCTGAGTATCCCTCAGCCTTTGGTTTCCAGTACCTTCAAACCTGAATTTCCAGTCTGTGCCCCGATCCCGAGTTGTTGTTTAGTCACCAGTCTTGTGCAACTCTTTGAGACCGCATGGACAGCACACACCAGGCTCCTCTGTCCTCTGCTATCTCCTGGAGTTTGCTCAAAGTCACTTCCATTGAGTCAGTGATGCCATCCAACCATCTCATCCTCTGCTGCCTCCTCCTCCTTTTGCCCTCAATCTTTCCCAGCATCTCGGTCTTTTCCCAGTGAGTTGGTTCTTCTCATCAGATGGCCCAAGTATTGGAGCTTCAGCTTCAGCGTAAAGCCCTTCCAAATGAGTATTCGGGGTTGCTTTCCTTTAGGATTGGCTGATCCTGAGAGCTGCTTGCTATTATCTTGACAAATTCCTTTGCTGCTAAGTTTAGACAGGGACCCTTTCCACTGCTTGTAACTGACAATCCCGACACATTCATCTGTGTCCATGGCTCGATCCCTGTCTACTGGCCACTGAGATGATAGTCGTGGCTTAAAAGGTCTGGCCAGTCATATAAGCGTCCAGGCCACTAGTCAGCTGAATGGAATCTCCTGTTAATGACTCTTATCCAGTCAGCTGCTCGTCTTGTCTTCTGTTTTTGAAATATCTTCATGTGAGTCCCTGCACACATGTCTCTCTAAGGACGTGCAGCACCTCAGAGCCCCTAGTTATTAAGTTCATTGAATGTAGGTTCAGTGGCCTGAATGGTAAGCCAGTCGGTCATGTGGCCTGAGTAGTATCTGTATTAGGCCTTGGTCTGGATTCCTCGGCCATCTGTTGGAGGTACATCTGTCTTTATGCCCCCAATTTATTCAGTACACACTGCTTTATAGAGCACCTGTGTGTGCAGAGTCAGGCCCTGTGTTCATGTCCTATGGATGTTAGAGACCTGGACAGTTCTCTAGATCCCTCTGTCACGCTGAACAAAAGGGGAGAGACTTCTTACATGGTCACTTTCTGGGTTCCCCTTTGGATTCTGGTTTTTCTAAATTTTTTTTTCTTTTGGATGCTGTATGAGGTAAGATGGAAAACGAAGTGAGATGGGAGAAGTAAAGGCTTAGCCTCATTATTTTTTAAGATTAAAAACTTTGAATTTGCCTTGTGAAATTAGACTTCTGCATGTCTCTGAGCACCGAAAGTGTCCCATGTGTACTTTCGTAACTTACTGACGTCTAAGACCAGATGTGTGCATGGCCACTCAATTCCAGAGCAGAGTTTTACCTGCTGAATAGCCATCGTGGTGGGTTTAGTTGCCAAGTTGTGTCCGACTCTTGCTACCCCATGGACTGTAGCCTTCCAGGCTCCTCTATCCATGGGATTTCCCAGGCAAGAATACCGGAATGGGTTGCCATTTCCTCCTCCAGGGGATCTTCCCAACCCAGAGACCGGGAGATTGTTTATCGTTGAGCCACCAAAATAGCCGTGATGATACTTTTTCTCATTTTTCTCATCACCCTGTGGAAGCATGTCAGTTATCATAGGCTTCCAATTGTGGATGAGTAATTGTATTCACTCAAAGAGAATTTAGAAAGGAAACAGAGATGTGCTTCTGTTTTCAAACAAAACACACACGTGGGCCCTGTCGTGTGCCACGTTGACACCTGCTCTTGTGAATTCTGTGTTGCCACTGCTCTCAAGGTCGTGTCTGGGTTGCATGTCAGCCCCAGCCCTGTAAGTTCCCTGACACCTGGCTTTCCCACACAGAGTTTATAGGGCTTGCTAAAGAAAGAGGCTCACCTCTTCTTTAAAAAACAAAGCACAGGTTGTTTTTTTTTTTAATTGGAGTATAGTTGATTTACAATGCCATATTAATTTCTGCTGTACAGCAAAGTGATGGTTATACATATAGTCATCTTTTTCATGCTGTTTCATACTCCTCTTTTTCATACTCTTTCTTATTATGGTTTCTCACAGGATATTGAGTATAGTTCTCTGTGCTCTACACGGGAACCTTGTTTATCCATCCTGTGTATAATACTTTGCATCTGCTAACCCCAAACTCCCACTTCGCCCTTCTCTCATCTTCCCTCTTGGCAAACACAAGTCTGTTCTTTACCAGCTAGCACAAGTGTATTACTATAATATGTGGAATCTTAAGAAGTGGTACAAATGAACTTGTTTACAAAACAGAAACAGACTCACAGACTTACAAAGCAAAGTTAGAGTTGCCAAAGGGATTGAGGTGAGGGGAGGGATAAATTAGGCGCTTAGCATTAACATATATACACTGTTACATATAAAATAATCAACAAGGACCTGCTGTGTAGCACAGGGAACTCAATATTCTGTAATAACCTAAATGGGAAAAGAATCTATAAAAGAGTAGATATATGTATAGCTGAATCACTGTGATATATGGAAACTAATACAACGTTATAAATCAACTCCAATATAAAATAAATTTTAAAAAATGGAAACTAATACAACATTATAAATCAACTCCAATATAAAATAAATTTTAAAAAAGTTTGTTTTTGTTCAGTCACTCAGTCATGTCCGACTCTTTGCAACTCTATGGACTGCAGCATGCCAGGCCTCCCTGTCCTTCACCGTCTCCTGGAGCTTGCTTAAACTCATGTCCACTGGGTCAATGATGCTATCCAACCATCTCATCCTCTGTCGCCGCCTTCTCCTCCTGCCCTCAATCTTTCCCAGCATCAGGGTCTTTTTCAGTGAGCTACTGTTCGCGTCACATGGCCAAAGTATTGTAGCCTAACTTCAGCATCAGTCCTCCCAATGAATATTCAGGATTGGTTTTCTTTAGGATTGAATAGTAATTGAAAAAAAAAAAAAAACCAACCTGCATGATTTTTGTTCATTTTGCCTCTGTCACTTTCGAGACGCGTTTGCCTCTGACCACGGAGATTCCTTTGTCTCTGACCCTTGTCCATTTTCTCTTTGCAGGGAAGAGTGATCCCTTTTGCTTGCTGGAGTTAGGAAATGACCGACTTCAGACACATACCATTTACAAAAACCTCAACCCTGAGTGGAACAAAGTTTTTACATTGTAAGTACTTTAGTCCTTGGAATATCAAAGAGCAGCTTTAACTCAGAGACCAATTATCCCTGATATGTGTGGGGCAGTCTAGGGCTCTTGAGTGGAACTTTCTGTCCGTTTTTATGGGCAAAGAAGGAATTTTATTGTTTTTCTCCTTCTGAAAACCTTTTATGCTTTCATTTTATAGAGTATAGTGTTAATAATAGAAGAGACCGTTTGGAACTGCAAGAGAGTATTATAGGACACATTTGTAAAGTAGGTCTCTTAGTGACTCAATTAATCTGTGAGTAGAAGAAAGCTTCCATATATCCAGACTAATTCATTCCTGGGTTAAAGGAAATTACAAATGTAGACATGTCTTAAATTCAAGGAGCTTATATTGTTCAGCAGTATTTTAAAATCTGAGGACTTGCATTCTGCCAAAGTCTTTTGGAACATATAGATTATGTCTATAGATATAGAGTCTTCCTCGAAGACTCCCGAAGGCCCCTTCTATTCCAGCTTATCTAAATGACCTACTCTGTAGTGATACCTGCTTTTTAGACTCAGGTGTTTAGGAAGCTGGATATCTTCCTAGTTGGTTTAGATTCCAAGACAACTGGCCGTCAAAGGGAGGCTCACCCGTTGTTGAATCTGGGTGAAATGGTGGCACACTGCCTCACAACACTGAGGAATGCTTTATCTGTGCCTATAACTAAAATAATATAGTTTGTTGTGAATATGAATTGGTGGCTCCAGTGGCACCCCACTCCAGTACTCTTGCCTGGAAAATCCCATGGACGGAGGAGCCTGGTAGGCTGCAGTCCCTGGGGTCGCTAAGAGTCGGGCACAACTGAGCGACTTCACTTTCACTTTTCACTTTCATGCATTGGAGAAGGAATTGGCAACCCACTCTGGTGTTCTTGCCTGGAGAATCCCAGGGACAGAGGAGCCTGGTGGGCTGCCGTCTATGGGGTCGCACAGAGTTGGACATGACTGAAGCGACTTAGCAGCAGCAAGCAGAGTGTTTATGGGGACCTACGAGAAGAGGTTAACTACTAGCCAGGTTTGCAAGAGTCTCTTGTTTGGTCAGCACCTTGCCGATGACCATGGCTCCATGTTTGCATTATAGCTGATATCTGGCTCTGATCAACATTGAAACATTTATAAACAAGTGAATATGCATGGCCCTTTAATATTTTGTGTTTCAACAATAGGATGCTTTCAGGGGATCTTGGGAAATAGTGATTTTGACCACCTTTGTTTTTTAAAGGAAATTCATGCGTTTAAAGTAAAGAAAATCTTATTTTTGCTCTTCTCATCTGGAAGTCACTTTGTCGTCCTTCTTCTGTCCCCTGCTCTCTTTCTTTATTCTGTTTCTTTAACAGTCCTGCCCCTGAGTACACAGATACATGGAAATGTCATAGTAAAAAAGTTGACTTTTTTTTTTCCGTATGGATGTCTGAATCTTCACTGATGGAAGGTTTGGGAATACAGTCAGTTTGATTTAATTTTTGAAATTTAATTAAATGGTAGTTTTATACTCTGAGGACATACAGACTTAATTAGTGAAAACGTGTTTTCAGATCTTCATGGAACCGCCTTCACTTGTGTGTTTTTGTATCTAACTCATGGTGTGTTTCTGTTTCAGTCCCATTAAAGATATCCATGATGTTTTGGAAGTGACAGTGTTTGATGAAGACGGAGATAAACCTCCTGATTTTCTTGGAAAAGTTGCCATTCCCTTGCTGTCAGTAAGTTACCTTCATTAATACACAGTATGTGAATCATTTTGCAGTTGACAAGTTTCTGTGGTCTGGAATTGCATTGTCTTTGTCATCTGCGGAGGGGGAAAGCCCTCCCCAGCTATGTGCTGTGCTGTGCCAAGTTGCTTTAGCCATGTCCGACCCTGTGCCATGCTTATGGACTGTAGCCTGCCAGGCTTCCCTGTCCATGGGATTCTCCAGGCAGGAATACCGGAGTAGGTTGCCATGTCCTCCTTCCGGGGATCTTCCCAAGCCAGGGACTGAACCTGCATCTCTTACATCTCCTGTGTTAGCAGGCGGGTTCTTTACCATAGCACCACCTGGGAGGCGCCCCCTCCCCCCAGCTGTAGCAGGAAACAACTGTTTTACTCCTATCCCTCTCCAGTACTTTCAGTAGTTTGAATGTAAAGTCACATAATTTCTCTGTGTGTGTCAATTCCATATTGATTTAACCAACGAAGATATTTTGACCAGTCTCTCAATCTACCCTGGCTCTTTCCATCTTGAGTTTCACTTTGGTTTCTGGGAACACACATCTACGACTGATTTTCTGTTGGTGAATGAAAAACATGCATATTCTTCTTTATTACCTTCTTCCTGCCCATTTCTTCAAAGATTACTTGCTGGTAATTCCACAGTTGTTCTCAATTCTACTAAAGACCATTTTCGCAAAAGTTGTTCGCCTTTGCGTGTGTGTGTGTTCAATTGCGTCTGACTCTTTGAGACCCCATGGACTCTAGCCCGCCAGGCTCCTCTCCATGGAATTTTCCCAGCAAGAATACTGGAACAGGTTGCATTTCCTCCTCCAGGGGATCTTCCCAAGCCAGGGATTGATCTTGCATCTCCTGCATTGCAGGCAGGTTCTTTACCACTGAGCCACTGGGTAGACCTTTTTGGCAGTCTTATTTGTTTTCAGTCTTCAAAAATAATTTGTGAAAGAGAGCAGAGAGCCTCTCTTGGAGAAAGATAACTGTTTTGATATTCCCATTAAAAGGTAGGCTTCCTAGGTAACTCAGGGGTAAAGAATCTGCCTGCAATGCAAGAGACACAGATTCGATGCCTGGTTGGGAAAATCCCCTGGAGAAGGCAATGGCACCCCACTCCAGTACTCTTGCCTGGAAAATCCCATGGACGGAGGAGCCTGATAGGCTGCAGTCCATGGGGTCACGAAGAGTCGGACACGACTGAGCGACTTCACTTTGACTTTTCACTTTCATGCAGTGGAGAAGGAAATGGCAGCCCACTCCAGTGCTCTTGCCTGGAGAATCCCAGGGACGGGGGAGCCTGGTGGGCTGCCGTCTATGGGGTCGCACAGAGTTGGACACGACTGATGCGACTTAGCAGCGGCAGCCAGAGGAGGGAATTTCAGGTTTTCATCCAGCCATTCATACAGTGTATGCTGGAATTGTTATGACCTTTATCAGGCGAGAAGGATTTATTTTTTTCTTCCCAAAGACTTATTTCCCCACAGCTCTAAGCGTGTGTTAGAGCAGTCAGTAATTTATCCCCGCGATTAGACCAGCTCACATGGTGTTTACAGAGGGGGGAACGCTGCACCTCTCAGTATCTCTTTTCTTTTTGATTGCTTGGTTAATTTCTCCCCGAATTCTCATATCCCTGATGTGACTTGAAGAGTGTGGTGGAGCAGCTATTCCCTTGTAGGTTTGGCTGCTCCCAACTGTTCTGAGCCGTCAGCCGCAGGCCATGTCAGCTCTCAGTGAGGACACGGTGATTTCAGACTCCCCTCCTTTTTTTTGTTACAACTTTGTCAGTTATTCCTGGAAGACTTTATGTGATAAGAGCCTGGGGTATAATTTTTAAAGAGGTCTAAAAGTACAGGAAAGCAGGGCTCTTCTTTGGAATTTAGTATCCTTTTTCCTCTAACGTATTTTGGACATTTCTTCTCTTGGTTTTTTTTTTTTTTTTTGGATGACAAATTTTCTTTATTTCAGCTGCCAAGCTTGTCTTTGACGCTTTAACATGGGTGATTATTTATTTGCACATAGGTTCTTTGCTTCTTTTAATACAGACGTCTCTTTCCTGGAATAGTCACCTTAAATCCTTAGTAGCATATTGGATCCCTTGAAGGGTGAACACTCATGCTCACGTTCAGTTACTCAGTCGACTCTTTGTGACTCCATGAACACAGCCCCCCAGGCTCCTCTGTCCTGGAATTTTCCACACAGAATACTGGAGTGGGATGCTATTTCCTTCTGCAGGGGATCTTCCCGAGCCAGGGATCAAACCTGCGTCTCCTGGGTCTCCTGCATTGTAGGCAGATTCTTTACCGTTGAGCCACCAGGGAAGCCTGGGTGAACAGTACTTCGTATCTTTATTAAACTCCCTCTGTTTCATTTATTAACATTTCGTGTATTCTGTCTTTCTAGAATACCAGCAAGTTAAGCCAGCTCTCTTTCCTCCTTCCCTTGTAATGTATAAGCACTGTATGCTGTGGAGTGAGATCTAAGAAATTGCCTCTGGGTAATCAGAGTTTACAGGCAAGACTACTGGAGTGGGTTGCCATTCAGCTCACTTCAGATTCTCTAGGCGATCTTCCAGACCCAGGACCAAACCTGTATCTCCTGTGTCTCCTGCATTGCAGGCAGACTCTTTACTGCTTGAACCACTGGGGAAGTGCTTCAGAAATCAGATTTAGGGTTTTTCAACCTTAGCACCTCTGACATTGCTGGATGGGTCATTCTTGGCTGTGAGACTTCCCTGTGCGTTGTAGGAAGTTTAACAGCATCCCTGATCTCTATCCTCTAGATATCAGTTTACCTATCCTCCCGTCACTATTGTGATGACCAAGTACGTCTGTGTAGACATTACCAAATGTTCCGGGGCAGAATCACTACTGATGGACTGGAGAACCGTTGATGTAAATTAATAGAGTTTCCAAACTATAGCTTTCAAAATGCAAGATAGAGTGATCTGTGATAGAGTGATTCATTTGATTTCAATGATTGCAAGTCCCCCGTCCCCTTAAGTTTTTTCAGGTTGTTGATAAGCTGCCCTGCAGTGTAAGTATTCATTTGTTTGATAAATATCTATCACGAGTGTTCAGTGTGTGCCAAGAATTGTTGTAGGTTGTAGTGTGCTAACAATGACCACAGTGAAGCTATCTCCTTTTTGGGAACTTATCTTTGGCTTATAAGAGGCAATATTTGAACCAGAACAACATCAACAAAAGCACTAGGTAGTAGGTTAGGGGCTACCCTGGTGGCTCAGACAGTAAAGAATCTGCCTGCAGTGTGGGAGACCTAGGTTTGATCCCAGGGTCAGGCATATCCCTGGAAATGGGCATGGCTACCCACCCCAGTATTCTTGCCTGGAAAATCCCATGGTCAGAGGAGCCCGGTGGGCTACAATGCATGGGTTTGCAAAGAGTCAGACACCACTGTACAACTAAAACTTTCATGCACTTAGCTGGTGAAAAGTGCTATGTAGAAAATTAAGCAGAAAATTAAGCAGGGGGAGGAGCCTTGTAGAGGATGTGTGTGGGGAAGGGATGCAATTCTCCTGTGATCTGGGCAGGGAGGGCGTCACTGGACAGGGAACATTTGAGAGAGAGCTTCAGTACGTGAGGAAGGGGATATGTGGGGAGATTTCAGGCAGGAAATCTTCAAGTTCAAAGGCTCCAGGCCAGGCGTTGGCTGTCAGATTCCAAAAATAGCCGAGTGGCCAGTGTAGATGGAATGGAGTAGGGAACAGCAGACGTGGGATAGGAAAGGATAGGGGATAGGGTGGCATGCGAGAAGACCCGGTGAGACCCCGAAGCTGGAGAGGTGAAAGGACTCTGGCTCTTCTTTAGCAGTGGCAAAACTCCTGGGAGGTTTATAGCTGGGGAGCGCTTCATTTGGTTTATACTGCATGTTTGTATACAAACGTAGCATGTGGAGAAAAAGGCCCAGATCTGAAAGGTCTCTATATGTCGAGGCAGGATGGCCTGAGCCACTTTCCCCCATAGGGACTTCAGGGGCCCAGAGACCTTAAGCTGATTAAGACATTTCAGCCACCACTGTTCAGTGAGGCTGTTTCAGTTCAGATTTATTTCCAATGCTTTGACCAATAGGTTGGGTAGTGATCATATCTTACACAGGATCTGTGTGGCTCTTCCTGATACACCTGCAACATACCTTCTCCAAATCAAATGATCCTCTACCTAAAGTGAAAGTATAAATGCAGAAGAAAGCAAGGCCATAACCCTCAGTATCTGTAATTAGCAAATTCTATTTCATTGCTCATTTTATTTTTTAATTTATATTATTCATATTGATGGTTTTCAGTGCTTATAATTATTTTAAAAGAATTCTAACTTGCGATTTAGAGGGTATGTTTTAAAATGTATTTATTTAGCTCTAGGTTTTTTTTCTTCATTTAATGTCCATGAGCAATGCTTACCTAGATAGCACTGTGCGGTGCATATGGCACGGCACTAATTCTGTGACAATCTAATGAGGCATGCTTTATTATTATGACCATTTACACATGAGGAAACCGAGGCAAGGAAAGACTCCTGTAGCTGGAAAGGAGTGTGAATTAAGAAATCTCATCTAAGAGCCATCATAAGAGGAGGATGTGCTGCTATAATGAGTAGCTGTTAAGTAAATACTGTGCCAAAAGCAATAACCAGTATCTGTTTTGTGCAACCATTAGGCTCAGCGCAATGGAGGCAGAGGGCAGGTATTCAGGTGGGACACAGAGTTAGAGACTTGGATGTCTTGGGTAATGTCCATAAGGCAGACATTATAGACCTGAAATGTTAGGTGCCATATAAAGGGAACAGGAACATGCATGGTGAAAGGGCTGAATTTACCTTTGGGATGACTTTAGGAAGCGGGTGTCTGGGCTGGCCAAGAAGGAGCAGAGTGTTGATAGGGACAGCTGGATGAGGAAGAATGAAGGCCATTCCCAGCAGAGAGCAAAGCCTAACCAGAGAAGGAGAGGGGCAAAGGAGAGGCTGCAGTCTGGGAGCAAAGAGCAGCCTTGGTGCTGCCGACTTAAAAAAAGAATTCACGGTGTGAGTTGTTCTTCAGTCGCTGAGTCGTGTTCCACTCTTTGTGACCCCATGAACTGCAGCATGCCAGGCTTCCCTGTCCTTCATCATCTCCCTGAGTTTACTCAAACTCAGTCCATTGAGTCGGTGATACCATCCAACTCTCTCATCCTCTGTTGCCCTCTTCTCCTGCTGCCTTCAGTCTTTCCCAGCATCAGGGTCTTTTCCAGTGAATCAGCTTTTCACATCAGGTGGCCAACGTACTGGAGCTTCAGCTTCAGCATCAGTCTTTCCAATGAACATTCAGAGTTGATGTCCTTTAGGACTGACTGGTTTGATTTCCTTGTAGTCCAAGGGACTCTCAAGAGTCTTCTTCTAGCATCACAGTTTTAAAGCGTCAGTTCTTCAGCACTCAGCCTTCTTCATGGTCCCACTCTCACATCCATACATGACTAGTGGAAAAACCATAGCTTTGAATATTCGGACCTTTGTCAGCAAAGTGATGCTTATTAAAGCACAGTCTAGGTTTGACATAGCTGTTCTTCCAAGGAGCAAGCATCTTTTAATTTTGTGGCTTCAGTTGCTGTCCACATTGTTTGGAGCCCAGGAAAATGAAATCTGACACTGTTTCCTTATTTTTCCCACCTATTTGCCATGAAGTATTAGGACTGGATGGCATGATCTTAGTGTTTTGAATGTTGAGTTTTAAGCCAGCTTTTTCACTCTCCTCTTTCACTTTCATCAAGAGGCTTTTTAGTTCTTCTTCACTTTCTGCCTTTTAAAGCGATATCATCTGCATATCTGAGATTGTTGATATTTTTCCCAGCAATTTTGGATCCAGCTTGTGATTCATCTAGCCCGGAATTTCACATGATGTACTCTGCATATAAGTTAAATAACTAGGGTAACAATGTCCTGCCTTGATGTACTCCTTTTTTTGTGAGAGTTGCAAGTTAAGTTTTATTTGGGAGTAAAATGAGGACTATCACCTGGGAGACAGCATTTCAGACAGCTCTGAGAAACTGCTCCAGAGAGATAGGGGGACAATCAGTATGTATGTGATTTTGGTGAAGGGGGAGTTCATGCAATCAAATGCAATATTTTTATAGAGGTTTCTGATAGTTTCGAGGAGCTGGCATCACTGTTACAGACTCTAGTGCTTTTCCAGATAGGAGGAGCTGCAAGAATTAGGCTTATAAAATCAGCTCCTGAAAATGTCTCACTATCTGAAGACCTGTTCTGCCAATTTTTCCCTGAGTACAGAGTGCCTCGTTTCTGTTCTCCACCCTGAACTCCTTCCAGGGGTGTTGAAAACCACCAGCAGCTGCACATGATTTAATTCTTGTATTAGATGGCGCCATGGCTCCATGGTGCCACTGGTGGTGGTGGTTTATTTGCTAAGTTGTAGTTGTGTCCAACTCTGAGACCCCATAGACTGTAGCCCACCAGGCTCCTCTGTCCATGGGATTTTCCAGGCAAGAGTACTGGAGTGGGTTGCCATTTCCTTCTCCAGAGGATCTTCCTGAGCCAGGGATCAAACCTGGGTCTCCTGCTTTGCAGGTGGATTCTTTTACAACTAAGCCACCAGGGAAGCCCTGGAAAGTGCCTGACAAGTGCTAATTTGTAGCTGACGGTGCCTAGCACTCAGTGTGAACAAGGAGGCAGAAAAATGCAGCTCGTGAGGGTGGAGGGAGCTCGGGGCTTATTCTTTGAGCAGGGATTACTAGAAGGCTATGGGCCTGGGATAGATATATCAGAAGTTTGCTAGGAAGAAAGTTGTGGCTCCAGGGTGAAGCAAGATATAGGGGAAGAATACTTCCTAGAGGAATTGGTTGCAACTCCAGAAATAAGCATCACAGAGAAAAGCCTCCAATTCTGTGTTCTGTGTCTCTTAGGAGAAGGATTTATTTCCCTGCTCTTTCAATATCAGAGAAAATCATAAAAATTGATTTGTTGGTGCTTCACTATTATCTCTATAGGATTTGGAACTGTACCGAAAATACCTTTGTTGTTGTTCATGTGCTGAGTTGTGTCCAACTCTTTGTGACCCCGTGGACTGCAGCACGCCAGGCCTCCCTGTCCATCACCAACTCCCAGAGTTTGCTTAAACTCATGTCCATCAAGTCTTTGATGCCATCCAACAATCTCATCCTCAGTTGTCCCCTTCTCCGCCTGCCTTCAGTCTTTCCCTGCATCAGGGTCTTTTCCAATGAGTCAGTTCTTCACATCAGGAGGCTAAAGTATTGGAGCTTTTGCTTCAGCATCAGTCCTCCCAATGAAAATTCAGGGTTGATTTCCTTTAGGATTGACTGGTTTGATTTTCTTATTGTCCAAGGGACTTGGACTTCAAGAGTCTTCTTCAGTACCATACCTTATCTCATGTTTAAAACTAAAAATTGTATTTCTTAGAGTGCATACTTTTTGTGATTTCACATTTTCTTAAATCAGGTTATAAACTAAAATTTGACTTACCTTTCAGAGAAAATGCAGACTACATTTTAAAATGTCTAAGTATTAAGTATTCAAAGTACTTCAACTTTTGCTCTCTCTCAAATTGGTAACATGCTAAGTGCATCTCAGCCTATTAAATAAAGAGCCTGTTCTGAATTCAATATATCTTTTAATAAGGGTGAATATATTGGGTACGGAGAAGGCAATGGCACCCCACTGCAGTACTCTTGCCTGGGAAATGCCATCGACGGAGGAGCCTGGTGGGCTGCAGTCCATGGGGCTGCTAAGAGTTGGACACGACTGAGTGACTTCACTTTCACTTTTCACTTTCATGCATTGGAGAAGGAAATGGCAAGCCACTCCAGTGTTCTTGCCTGGAGAATCCCAGGGATGGCGGAGCCTGGTGGGCTGCCGTCTGTGGGGTCGCACAGAGTCAGACACAACTGATGCGACTTAGCAGCAGCATGTCGGGTAACTCTTGGCTCCCTTAAAATTCATATTCTAAAATCAATATATTAATGGTGGTGAATTGTTCAAAGCGTATACATGTGCTCAGGTACACGTCAGAATTGAAATAATCCAGGACGATGAGCCATCCTGCCATAGATTTTGTTTCTGTTCAACTTTTTAAGAGACTAAAAAAAAATGATTATATAGATATGTAAAGCTCATGATGAAAAGCACTAGAAAATTATAATTGTGTTAGATTATAATCTGACTTTTTTTTTTCTTGGCTGCACCATACAGCATGGGAAACTTCCCCAAACAGGGATGGAACCCCTGCCCCTTGGTGGAAGCTCCAGGTCTTAACCACTGGACCACCGGGCAAGCCCTGCTAGTTCTTCATTTTTAAAATGAAGATAATGATAGTTTTTACTGCTAGGATTGCTTATATACTTATGAATTGACTATTAAAATGAAACCTGTAATATAAGATCCAGCCAATGCAAAAGCGTAATAAAAATAAATGATATTTTAATGAAGGAAATGCATTATTTGCAAGTACTAGTTATCTTAGAATATCTATAAATATAAAGAAAATTAATGGACAATATATTGGAATTTACAAAGTCAGTAATGTGTAAACAACATCAAAATTGAGAAAATGAAAACCAGTGGCCATACCCAGTAGAAAACATTTAAAAACCTTAAAAAAGGAAAATAAATAAAACCACCAAAGGGTGTAACAGCAAGAAACAAAGACTATTATAATGCTTAGAAACTATGTGAGGAAGTTCTAGAACTGTACTGAAGGACATGAAAACACTAAATAATCATTTAAATAGCTAATTAGTTGAGAACTGTTTAATGTATAAAAAGCTTGAAACATGAAGTCATTGAGAGGATAAACTAAATGGTCACTGTATTAGTGGGGTAAATTGGTTGCTTATTCATCAGGGCGAAATACATCAGCAAGTTACACGAAACCCAGGAACTATTTCAAGAGGAGTTAAAGATCAAACACTTGAAAGAAACTCCATAAACAAAATGATTAAAATAGTGGAAACTGCTATACAAGCAAACTGAAAAACAGGAATGATAACAGAACTAGACTTAAGGTATCACAATGAAACAAAAATTGCCTTTGAAGATTAGAAGCCATAGGATAATTGGTTAAAAAAAAAAACTTGTAGTATAAAAACAAATAGATGACAGTAATAATATAAAATTTCTTTTTAATCAGTAAGCAAAAGACAATTCAATCTAGCAGAAAGTTTAAATCAAAGAGGCAGAAATCTGAATAACTAATAAGCATATGAATGGCTCATGCTTTATTCAGCCACCGTCATGGTTGTTAAGATTGCAGAAGAGAAAGCCAGAGCACCTGGGTTGACACCCAGTCTCCTCCCCATAGAATACAGTTTTGCCAAGAGAATGCATTGGTCATACAAACATCCTCTTCCAACAACACAAGAGAAGACTCTACACATGGACATCACCAGATGGTCAACACCAAAATCAGATTGATTATATTCTTTGCAGCCAAAGATGAAGAAGCTCTATACAGTCAGCAAAAACAAGACCAGGAGCTGACTGTGGCTCAGATCATGAGCCCCTTATTGCCAAATTCAGACTTAAATTGAAGAAAGTAGGGAAAACCACTAGACCATTCAGGTATGACCTAAATCAAATCCCTTATGATTATACAGTGGAAGTGAGAAATAGATTTAAGGGACTAGATCTGATAGACACAGTGCCTGATGAACTATGGACGAAAGTTTGTGACATTGTACAGGAGACAGGGATCAAGACCATCCCCCTGGAAAAGAAATGCAAAAAAGCAAAATGGCTGTCTGGGGAGGCCTTACAAATAGCTGTGAAAAGAAGAGAGGCAAAAAGCAAAGGAGAAAAGGAAAGATATAAGCATCTGAATGCAGAGTTCCAAAGAATAGCAAGGAGAGATAAGAAAGCCTTCCTCAGCAATCAATGCAAATAGAGGAAAACAACAGAATGGGAAAGACTGGAGATCTCTACAGGAAAATTAGAGATATCCAGGGAACATTTCATGCAAAGATGGACTCAATAAAGGACAGAAATGGTCTGGACCTAACGGAAGCAGAAGATATTAAGAAAAAGCGGCAAGAATACACAGAAGAACTGTACAAAAAAGATCTTCATGACCCAGATAATCACGATGGTGTGATCACTCACCTAGAGCCAGACAAACTAGAATGTGAAGTCAAGTGGGCCTTAGAAAGCATCACTACGAACAAAGCTAGTGGAGGTGATGGAATTCCAGTTGCGCTATTTCAAATCCTGAAAGACAATGCTGTGAAAGTGCTGCACTCAATATGCCAGCAAATTTGGAAAACTCAGCAGCAGCCACAGGACTGGAAAAGGTCAGTTTTCATTCCAATCCCAAGAAAGGCAATGTCAAAGAATGCTCAAACTACCGCACAATTGCACTCATCTCACACGCTAGTAAAGTAATGCTCAAAATTCTCCAAGCCAGGGTTCAGCAATATGTGAACCGTGAACTTCCAGATGTTCAAGCTGGTTTTAGAAAAGGCAGAGGAACCAGAGATCAAATTGCCAGCATCTGCTGGATCATGGAAAAAGCAAGAGAGTTCCAGAAAAACATCTATTTCTGCTTTATTGACTATGCCAAAGCCTTTGACTGTGTGGATCACAATAAACTGTGGAAAATTCTGAAAGAGATGGGAATCCCAGACCACCTGACTTGCCTCTTGAGAAACCTATGTGCAGGTCAGGAAGCAACAGTTAGAACTGGACATGGAACAACAGACTGGTTCCAAATAGGAAAAGGAGTACATCAAGGCCGTATATTGTCATCTACTTATTTAACTTATATGCTGAATACATCGTGAGAAATGCTGGGCTGGAAGAAGCACAAGCTGGAATCAAGATTGCCGGGAGAAATATCAATAACCTCAGATATGCAGATGACACCACCCTTATGGCAGAAAGTGAAGAGTAACTAAAAAGCCTCCTGATGAAAGTGAAAGAGGAGAGTGAAAAAGTTGGCTTAGAGCTCAACATTCAGAAAACGAAGATCATGGCATCTGGTCCTATCACTTCATGGGAAATAGATGTGGAAACAGTGTCAGACTTTATTTTTTTGGGCTCCAAAATCAGTCCAGATGGTGACTGCAGCTATGAAATTAAAAGATGCTTGCTCCTTGGAAGGAAAATTATGACCAACCTAAATAGCATATTCAAAAGCAGAGACATTACTTTGCCAACAAAGGTCCATCTAGTCAAGGCTATGGTTTCTCCAGTGGTCATGTATGGATGTGAGAGTTGGACTGTGAAGAAAGCTGAGTGCCGAAGAATTGATGCTTTTGAACTGTGGTGTTGGCGAAGACGCTTGAGAGTCCCTTGGACTGCAAGGAGATCCAACCAGTCCATCCTAAAGGAGATCAGTCCCGGGTGTTCATTGGAAGGACTGATGCTGAAGCTGAAACTCCAATACTTTGGCCACCTCATGCGAAGAGTTGACTCATTGGAAAAGAGTCCGATGCTGGGAGGGATTGGGGGCAGGAGGAGAAGGGGACGACAGAGGATGAGATGGCTGGATGGCATCCGCGACTCGATGGACATGAATCTGAGTGAGCTCCGGGAGTTGGTGATGGACAGGGAGGCCTGGCGTGCTGCGATTCATGGGGTCACAAAGAGTCGGACACAACTGAGCGACTGAACTGAACTGAACTTCTCCCCAAACTGGCTGTGTGACTTTTGACACCTTACTTAACATCTCCACCATGAAATGATGATAATTATCACTGTACTTGCAGTGGAGATCTGTTGTGAGGATTCACATGGTTCAGTAAATGTAAAAAGCGTACACAGTAGCACACGGTAAGCACTTAATGTGTAAACTGTCACCTCATCACCTTTGTTTCAGTAGCTTAAATTCCTAACTTAGTTTAAGCCATCAGATTAACAAGTATAGTCAAGGTTTTTCAAGAACAGTGATGATCAAGTATAGCAGAGGGACTCTCTTCAATGCAGTTGGCGGGAGCATGACCTGATACAGCCTCCTAGAGGAGACTTTGGATTAAAATTTAATAGACATATCTTTATGCATTTATGTACTAGATATCTATTTTAGAGAGGTAGCTGGGGCTTGGAGAAATACAGTAATTAGCCACAGTCTCACAGATGCTAAATGCCAGAAATGGGAATTGAATTGAAGTCTCTCTGGTTTCGCGGTCCTACCGTGGCCCACTGTTAATAAACATATGACAGAAAATGTTCAGTTTCATTAGTTATAAAAAAGCACAGATTAAGACAACCTGAGGCCATTTTATTCCTATGAAATTGCTGTATATTAGATGAAAATCTGTGGTTGGCAAAGTTGCAAGGAAGTGGACAGGCTCACTCACTGGAGCCAGGAGAGTAGAAGTTAACACAGTATTTTAGGAGAGCAAGTTGGCAGTACTTGCTGAAACTGTAAAACTAGGTGTACCCTGTTACTCAATAATTCCACCTAAAATATTTCTGGGGGAAAGCATCATGGAAATATAAGGATATCTATGTATAAAATTATCATAGTGTCTGTAGCTGTTAAAAATTGGAAACAATCTTAGTTACAATGTAAGATTTGTTTTTGTTCAGTTGCTCAGTCGCATCCGACTCTTTGTGACCCCGTGGACCGCGGCATGCCAGGCTTCCCTGTCCTTCACTGTCTACCGGGGTTTGATCAAACTCACGCCCACTGAGTCGATGATGCCATCCAACCACTTCATCTGCCTCCCCCTTCTTCTGCCCTCAATCTTTCCCAACATCAGGGAAGACTTTTCCAATGGAAAGAAGCTGCAAGATTGGTGAAGTTAATTACAGAATATTCTTTTCCAATGGCAGATTGATTAAGTTAATTATGGAATATTCATAAAATAAAGAACCACTCTGAATTATGGAGAAGAATCAATTTTGACAATGGAGAATGTTTCCCATACTTTTTGTCAAGTTTAAAACACAAGTGGTTAAAAAGCATATACATTAAAATAAGGCTAAAAAATCATGTTATTTCATAAGCAGCTTCTATGTACTTGTCACTGTTCTTACTGCTTTTTGCTGATTTATTTCACAACAGCTGCTGAGATATGTATCTTTTTTTATTCACTCTTTACAGATTAGGAAACTGGAGAGAAGTTATGTAACTTATCCAAAATTTAATAGCCACTCTGAGCCAGAGCCAGAATTTAAACTCACTTCATTTGCCTCTAGAGCCCCAATCTTTATCCAGTACACTGTGATCTTATTTTCCTAAGATGTTGTTTGATTGCTAAGTCGTGTCCAACTCTTTGCAAACCCATAGACTGCAGCATACCAGGCTTCCCTGTCCTTTAGTACCTCCAGAGTTGGCTTAAGCTCATGTCCATTGAGTTGGTAGGCTTTCTTGGTGGCTCAGGCAGTAAAGAATCTTCCTGCATTTTAGCAGACCTAGGTTTGGTTCCTGGGTTGGAAAGATTCCCTGGAGAATGGCATGGCTACCAACTCAAGTATTCTTGCCTGGAGAATTCCACTGATAGAGAAGCCTGGTGAGCTGTGGTCCATGGGGTTGCAGAGAGTCAGACTATCACTTTCTTAAGTTAAATACATGTTTAAAATACATTACAAATTAGAGCTGTGTGTTTGTCAAAATATGTAAAAGATAAACATTACATTTTTTCTTTTTTAAGCTATTTATGTAAACTGTACAGCATTCATACAATTAGTGTATAATAGTTTGTAAAGACAGCTTACATTTTAAGGAGAGGAGTTGACAGACTTGCTGAGCAAGGCTTTCTGATTTTTTCAAAGTTCAGTGCAGGGTTTTGGATTTGGAAATGGGTGGACGCTTGCTCCTTGAAAGAAAAGCTATAACAAACCTAGACAGCGTATTATAAAGCAGAGATGTTACATTGTCAACAAAGGTTCCTGGAGTCAAAGCTGTGGTTTTTCCAGTAGTCATGTTTGGTTGTGAGTGTTGGACCATAAAGAAAGCTGAGTGCTGAAGAATTGATGCTTTTAAACTGTGGTGTTGCAGAAGACTCATGAGTCCCTTGGCCAGCAAGGAGATCAAACCAGTCAATCCTAAACGAAATCAGCCCTGAATATTCACTGGAAGGACTGATGGTGAAGCCAAGCTCCAATACTTTAGCCACCTGATGCAAAGAGATGGCTCATTGGAAAAGACCCTGATGCTGGGAAAGATTCACAGTGGGAGGAGAAGGGGACGACAGAGGATGAGATGGTTGGGTGGCATCACTGACTCTGCGGACATGAGTTTGAGCAGGGAAGGGGAGATGTTGAAGGGCAGGGAAGCCCGTCGTGCTGCGGTTCATGGGGTTGCAAAGAGTCAGACACGACTGAGCGACTGAACGGCGACAAACGGGTGGGTTGGATTGCCTTGCTCGAAGACAGATGTGGCATATGAGGAGGGCCGGGTCGATGAATCCGGCGCTGCCTTTGCTGTTGGTGGCTGCCTCTGTCAGGGCAAATCGTGACCTCTTGGGTTTTGCAGTCTCATGTTGTTGTGACTCCTGCCATGGGAAACAGGCCTGATTCCAAGCAGGGACGTAAATAGAATCACCGCCAAGGAAAGGATAGTTCCTTTCTTCTTTCCCAGCCATGTGTCTGTCCATATCACATTTTATTGGAGTCGCTTTGCATGTGCATCAGTGGGAACCAACTGCTATATTGTGATGTCATGTGAGAATGTTTTCCCTTTTGCGTGCAGTGAAAAGCTTCTGATAGAATAAGGCTTGTTTACACCCCCCAAATGTTCTCCTTTTATTCACATGAAGGTTAAAATGAGGAGTGGGGAGGATCAATATGACTCTTCAGTTTGGATTTAGATCTTAAGTGTGTATCTTTCCTCCTTAAGCCAATGGATGGTTTTATTCATATTGATTTTGATTAACTTTGCCATTGAATCAGTTGATATCTAGTTACATCAAAGAACTTTAGAGTAAAGCATAATAATGAGAATTCTTTAAAGAGAGTTTCAGCTGAGAAAAATACTTTTTTCTGTGTCCCACATACTTTTTTATATGCCAATTTAAAACAGTTTCATTTTCTGATATAATGGATAGTATCTTTTTGACACAAAACTTAGTTTTAACATCCAACTTTTGAAAACTCCTTATATTTACTGTGCTTAAAGCTTGTGTAAGCAGATTTACAATTCTTTTATACAGAGAAAAATTGCATAGTTTAAAGGTAATTTCAGGTCAGATTAAAATCTGTTACTTGTCCTTTGGCTCTGAAATCCTGAATTGCTACTCAGACACAGACTTCCTGTGCGCTTTCATTCACTAATTTAACCAGGAATTCGTGGTTAGCATGTTCTTGATCGGGCTTCCCAGGTGGCACTTGTGGTAAAGAATCCACCTGCCAGTGCAGGAAACGTAGAAGAAGCAGATTCAATCCTAGGCTGGAAAGATCCCCTGGAGGAGGGGATGGGAACCCACTCCAGTATTTTTGTCTGGAAAATTCCATGGACAGAGGAGTGTGAGGCTATAGTCCAAAGGGTTGCAGAAGAGTCAGACGTGACTGAAGCAACTTAGCAGTCATGCACATACTCATGTTCTTGATAAAAGTCTGCTGATATATCATTTTGTTTCTGAAAATAAGGTAAAGCAACATGGGAATGCCCATTTCCCTGATGGTGAAAGTTTTATTCCTAATTAGGTTACATCTGTATTACCATCCTACTGTGCTGCCTTCCCCAAATGATTGCTTGGTATCTGTGCTTCTTACCTATGAAAAGGTGAGGCTGCAAAGGTGTGTGATAAGTCCCTATGAAGAGTTCTCTTATTCAATAAAGTTAAAGACATTATCTATTATTCATTCTTCTATTTGAGTGAAATGAAATCCTCTCCAAAATCAATCCAGGAAGACTCTCCTGTTGAACTGAGAGACTTCCTTTTGTCATAAATTGAAAATGGTATCATTCCTTTTTGCCTCGGGTGACAGAGATCTTGGGTCTTAATTGAAGTGCCTTTCTCATACCTAAAGATAAAAGTATATATAGATTCTCTGCCCCAAGTTATTTTTTGGCTCTGCTTTGTCTGTTTTCATAGAGGTTTTAACATTAGAAACTGTTAAAAATAATTTTCACAGTTAAGTATAAACAATATAGTCCTCAACTAAAAAAATATATTCATCTTTTATTTTTTTATTATATAAATACTGTGATGTAGGAGTTTGGCAAGTTGAGATGTTGTGGAACTTTTTATCCTATGTTCATATGTTGAAAGTTCAATTATATATAAACCTTGGAAAATGGAAATATTTTGAAAGTTTCTTTGGTTACTATTTCAGTATTAGTTATAACACTAAATGTTCAATGTATTGATCTGTGCTTAACTCAAGCATATCCCAGACACAAAGTAGTCTATTTCCTCTCTCTCACTGTTTATCTTTTCCTCAAAGATATTTCTTATAGAGGACAGACTGAAAAAGCGGAATCAACCAAATATTCATAAATAGGAGGATTCGCAAATTGTCATTTATTCAGATTGTGAAACTTACATAGCAGTTTAAAGAAATGAGAAATATACTAATACAGTCATTATCAAGTCATACTGATAGACAAAAAATGAAACTGCAAAATATATTCAGTTTAGCACAAAAATTTTAAAATACATTTTTCTCAAGAATGTAATTATGAAAAAAAAGAATGTAATTATGAATATAGATTCTCAAAAGATTTTAGAGATTCCTATATAATTTCCTTCTCCAGGAAGGAATGGTAGTATTTATGGACATCCAGAAGAACTTTTTTTATGTCATGTTTCAATCTTTTACACATTTTTAAACTTGGAATTTCTATATTTAAAAGTAATATATTAAAGTGCCAAACATGAATAGCCTTAATTATATCTCTAACTTTAAAAACAGCATTAATGTCCTAGGTGGATTCTGTGCTTTGCTGACACAATTCTAGGACATTGAGAAAGAGGAAACGATCATTTACCCAAAATAATAATTTAAAAAAACTTCTTTTACTATGAAATGTTTCTTTTTATACAGATATCTCTTGTTCTGTTGCCCTTCCCGAAGCGTTAAGAAATCATGGAAATTTTAAGATAACGGTACAATGACTGTGGGTTGAGGCAAAGCTAAATTGGACCAAAGTCAGTTTGGCAAATTGTCATGCTGTCTTTGTATTTATTTCTTTCAACTTTAACACCCACAATTTATTAAGTGAGACAGAGGATACAAGAGGAAGCTCAGAATCCTGTTTGGATACCGTTTAGGAAGGAAGCCAGGTCTTTATGGGGCAGCCCCTTCCTCTTCGCCACTGGCCAGGAAAACCATCTTTCTGTTTAAAACCTATTCAATCTGAGAGAGGTGGGGTGACTTCGGGAAGGAAGGTGACCTCTCCCTTGTAAAGTGGAAAGGCTCTGTCCCCCACCCGCCCCACGCCGTGACTTATTCAACTCATTTCCACCACTGTTTATGAGAACACTTGTGTTGAATGCTTGTAGTGACAGCAGTAGTCATTTAAAATATAGCTCAAACGTCATGCCCTCAAATTTCCTATGTTCTTTCAAATCTTTGATCATTACAATCCCAAATGGATCTTTTGGTCAGCTCAAGTTTGCCTGTGCCCTGTTAGAGTTAGCAGAGATGTTTTGAACAAACCAGAAGTTTAATAATACATATGCTACTCTGGCGTACAATATAAGCATTGCTGCTTGCTATCAAATCTGAAAAGAAAATGCCTTAATGGGAGCCAGGTCATTTCCAAAATGATACAGTGATGTTTTTCTAACGTGCCTTAATTTCTGGGGTACATAAGTAGTTTGATATATGGAACTGATGTACATGCTAGCTGAGGAAGGCCATCAGTGGAACTTATTTAAACTTTGATGGTTTTTTAGCATATTGTCCTTTTAAAATGTATTTGAATTTTTACCTCAACTTTAGCTATGCTGATTTATTTAATTTGCTTTGTATGTGGCTGTGAAATACTGGTCATTCTTTAAAAACTGGCTCCTTAATTCATTTCTTTAAGGTATTTTGTAAGATTTGTATAAAATAATGTCTTTATATTTTATATTTTATAAATGTTTTTATGAAACTATTTTAGAAGATCAATGATAGAAATTGTAAGGACCTAATAGAAGTAGAAGAAATTAAAAAGTAGTGGCAAGAATATACAGAAGAACTACACACAAGAAAGTTCTTAATGACCCAGGTAACTATGACAGTGTGATCACTCACCTAGAGCAAGACATTCTAGAGTACAGAGTCGAGTGGGCCTTAGGAAGCATTACTGTGAACAAAGCTGGTGGAGGTGATGGAATTCCAGCTGAGCTATTTAAAATCATAAAAGATGATGTTGTTACAGTGCTGCACTCAATATGTCAGCAAATTTGGGAAAATCAGCAGTGGCCACAGGAATGGAAAAAAAGTCAGTTTTCATTCCACTGAAATGGAAGGAAATCTATGACATACCTAGACAGTGTATTAAAAAGCAAAGACATCACTTTGCCAACAAAGGTCCATGTAGTCAAAGCTATGGTCTTTCCAGCAGTCATGTATGGATTAAGAGTTGAACCGTAAAGAAGGCTGAGTGCTGAAGAATTGAGGCCTTTGAGTTGTGGTGTTGGAGAAGACTCTTGAGAGTCCCTTGGACAGCAAGTCCCTTGGACTTATCCTAAAGGAGATCAGTTCTGAATACTCACTGGAAGGACTGATGCTGAAGCTCCACTACTTTGGCCACCTGATTGAAGAGCCGACTCACTGAAAGTGATCCTAAGGCTGGAAAAGATGAAGGCAAAAGGAGAAGGGGTCGACAGATGAGTTGATGAGATAGCATCACCAGCTCAATGGACGTGAATGAGATAGTGAAGGACGGGGAAGCCTGGCGTGCTGCAGTCCACGGGGTTGCAGAGTCAGACCCTGCTTTGCGACTGAACAGCAACAATTTTATAAGATATATTTAATATTTTTATAAAATATAATACTGTATTATAATTAAGACATTCTATCCTACAATCCTTTTTTGGAAATAACTGTAAGTTTTCAGAAATGTTGCAAAGATGATACAGAGTTCCCATGTACCCTCACTGAGTTTCTTCTCATGTTGACATCTTACATTGCCGTGATGCATTTATCAAAACTAAAAAAAAAAAACAAAAAAACCTGACATTATCCATTACTATTATTAACTAAACTCTGGTCTTTATTTGGATTTCACCAGTTTTTCCACTAATGTCCTTTTTCTGTTCCAGGATCCAACCCAGGGTACCACATGGCGTTTTGTCATCTAATCTCCTTAGTCTTCTGACTTGCGACAGTTTCCAAGTTTTCCCTTTTCCCATGACCTTGGCAGTCTCAAGTAGTACTTGCCAGAAATTTTATAGAATATTCATCATTTCTTAACAAAAATGTTTAACCTCTGGGATTTTTGAATGAAAGCCCTGGTAGACTTAGTAATAGTTTGTACCACCAATTTTCCACTCATATATCAGTTTCAGCCTGGTGATTATTTCTTTTTAAATTTTTCTTTTATTTTTTTATTCATTAATTTTTTTATTGGAGAAGCCTAGTGATTGTTACTTTAGCTTCTTATCAGCTATAGAAGCACTTTAGGATTAAAAGTTGATTTATGATTAATATTTATATGGTTTAATTTTGTTTAATATTGGCTTCAACTGTGAATACATTTTACATTCTCAGTGTTGGCAGCTTGTTCAGTTTAAACCCCACAGAAAGTTTGTGTTTTATCTGTTGTTTATCAGATTCGAGATGGACAAACAAACTGTTACGTGCTGAAGAATAAAGATTTAGAACAAGCTTTTAAAGGAGTTATTTACTTGGAGATGGACCTCATATATAATCCGGTAAGTCTAACTAGACTACCTCCCAACTTCTTTGTACCAAAAGTAAAAGGTGGCCAACCTAAAGAGATTCAAATCATTATAAAATGTTTCAGAATTTTTACTGCTACAGAGAAAATAGTGTTTTGAAATTTAGCCAAAAAAAATCAGTGCTGGACAGTCTCATATAAATCCTGTTGGCCCAGTAGAATTGATGGTGTGTAATTCTCAATAAATCAATGTATACATGTGTTCCCCATCCTGAACCCCCCTCCCTCCTCCCTCCCCATACCATCCCTCTGGCTCATCCCAGGGCAGTGTATACCTGTGGCGGATTCATGTTGATGTATGGCAAAACCAATACAATATTGTAAAGTAATTAACCTCCAATTAAAATAAATAAATTTATATTAAACAATAAAGAAGTAAATGTAAAAAAAAAAAACAACAAGAAATAAGAGGGAAATTAGGTTCTTGGCTTTATTACCTTTAATCTTCTTCCACTGATGATTGAATAGAGATGTTTTCAAGCCTCTGTGTTATTTAACTATTATAGTAGATGCTCTGTAATCAGACATTATCAGGACAAATCGTTAATGGAAAACAGCAGTAAAAGGAGGATTTTTTAAAAATCCTTTTTTAAAAAAGTGCAGCTTGCACTTTTAGCATAAGATAAAATACGTGAATATATATTCCCTGCCAGTCTTTAGTTGCAGACCTGAAACCTTTTTTCTAATAGCGTAGACTTAATATTTTTAGTTCTACAGTGTATTCCTTGCATACATACACCTATAACATCTTTAAATTCTAATTTCAGTTTCTTGAAAGTGGAGATATTCTTTAAAGACACAGAACAGTCTGAATGTGGAATCCCTCTAGGTTATTTTTGCATAAAATCATCACCTCAGTAGCAGTGTCTTTGTAGTAACTGGCCTTTCTCAACACTTTCCAGAACAACACTGATTTCAAGTCTTTTGGTCTGTATTAAGGCCTCCCTGGTGGCTCAGCAGTAAAGAATCTGCCTGCAACGCAGGAGACCCGGGTTCAATCCCTGGGTCGGAATGGTCCCCTGGAGAAGGAAATGGCAACCCTCTCCAGTATTCTTGCCTGGAGAACTCCATGGACAGAGGAACCTGGCGCGCTACAGTCCATGTTGTCTCGAAAGAGTCGGACATGGCTGAGCAACTAATACTTGTATAATATATCAATAATCTCTATAATAATTAAAATATAGAATTACAGTATTGGACAAAATTGGCAGAAACAGGTTTACGAATTAGTGCATTTGGTTCTGATGGACATACAGTTCAACTGTTGGGAGCAGAAATTCCTAGGCATGTGGGAACGTGGCTTACTTAGCTGTGAGCATTCCTTTGTCATAGTATCAGCAGCAGGTTCTAGAACAGGAAGGGACAGCACAGGTTAGTTAGTGGGGTCCATGATTATAGGAGAGTGGTGCCTTTACAGTAATTAGAAGAACGGCTGCCATTTATTACCCACCTACAATGTCCCAGGCCCTGATACTGTTCCATTTCATTCCCAGAAGAAGCCTGGTCCGTAGCAATCATGAATGTCATCTTATGATGAGCAAATGGAATTAAAGAGGAGAACTGATTTGCTAATAGATGAGTGAGTTTAGGATCCAGACGCAGGTCTTCCCGACTCTTCTCCCTGATGATGCACTGCTGGTTCTTTGCCTTGTTTAGGAGATTATTCATAAAATCAGTAGCGGGGAAGTTCGATACTTTATTCCTAGACATGTTAGGACTCTGGGCACAGGCTCCAGTACGCGGGTCTGCTGTTACGTCCTCTTCTTCCCCATTGAACGTTTCCCTTCGAGGGGAACCTCTGGTGTGCGTTACACACAGATCACCCTGCATCTCCTGTTTTCTTCTGGCAAGGGCTTGTATATAGAATATGCATGCATGTAAAACTGGAGTTTTAGGAGGGAAAGAGCCTCAAGGCCACACCTGTTAGTTCAGTAATGTTCTAGTTATCCATCTGATGTAGAAGAGAAGGACTTGAATTTGACTTTTGAGTCATTTGGACAAACCGCAGAATCTCTCTGACCCTCAGTTTATTCCCTAAAAACAGGACTAAGATGACTCATGTACTTATTTTTCTGGATCATTAAGAGGAAATGAGATTCTCTATGGAAAAAAAATGTTTTTATGAGCCGGAAACTGATTTTCACATTGCAAGGTATTACTGACAAAAGGGATAGTTCAAAACCATGATGTGAAGGGAAGTTTGACTTTTAGAGACTTTAGTTGGAGGACGTCGTGAGTCAACCTCTGCAGTGGCTTAAAAAAATCTCTTCAGTTTGCAGCGTGGGAAGAGCCCCCACGAGTCTCCAGTCTGACCTCCAGTCTCATCACTCATGACAGTGATGTTCATGAAGTGAGAACCCAGAAGCCCTGCAGAGCACCAGGGCACCCCTAGGTCTCTGCTCCCCACCCCTTCCCAAGCCCTTAGGGTCAGAAGGTGTTGGTTTCTAGGGCTTCTCAGTCATTCGAGAGAGAGTGAAATCCATCTCAATGCTTCTGTTTTTAACCCTGATGTTTCTTTCTAGATCAAAGCAAGTATTCGGACCTTTACTCCCAGAGAAAAGCGGTTTGTTGAAGATAGCCGCAAGCTGTCCAAAAAGGTAGGTCAGGGCAGTAACCTGGCTTGTTGGTGCACTTAGCACCAGCACCTGGAGTACTTACTGCTCATGACTTGGTCTCATCTCCCCTCCCTCTCATTCCTCCTCCCTCTCATTCCTCCTCCCTCTCATTCCTCCTCCCTCTCTCCACTTTCCCCCCCATCATCTCCCCTTTCCTCCCTAGATGAGGACTTGGGTTGGATTCAATAAAGAAGGGAAAGACTGAGAACATATCTGTTGGATGATGCAGGGAGTGTCAGCCCCCCGTTCATCCCTGAACCGTGTTGTAAACAAGAATTCTGAGCACCAAGCCTCCATAAACCTCCTGAGTATCCCGGGCCTCTCCACCCTCCTTCCATCACAGCCATGCTTTTCTCCATCCTTGCACATTTCAGAGAGGCATTTTGCTTATGACGTCCATCATACAATTAAGCTGGTGGCTCTTTCAAGATGTCCAGCCTCAGATTCACCCACAGATCCTCCCACTTCTGTTTTGCCTAAATTTGAGATGTATCAGCATTTTACCCCCGGTGGAATTAATCCTCACTCCCCCTGCCAGGGGCCCTTAATTCCTCTCTCATCAGCTCAACAGAAAGTGAAGATCAGGGCTGAGTAGAGGAAGTTTCACATTTTTCTTACCACGACCTTTGCAATTTTTTTCAGAGCCCCTCCCTGTTCTAGTCCAAGCGGTTCAGGATTCCTCTCTGTACTTATTGTCCCTCTTCAGTTGTGTAACAGCGTGTCCCCTTTTTAAGGTGTTTATGACTTCCACCACTTCCTGTGGGGTGAGCAGCTGGGGATTACATAAAGCAAGTTAAATATAAAGGCAGCTTACCATCCTTTGGTTTCCCATGAACTTCTGGACACACTGGGGAAAGGCCTTACACCTCTTCTGAAGGGAGCATCCGAATGTTTTGTTTTGGTCTGCCACAACATGGAGTGTAATATTTATTTTGTGTAATCGTAGTCAGTGGCTTTATTATTGTTATTATTATTGCCTTTTGCTCTGTTTACTTGAAAAATTAAAACCTGAATTGAGGTAGGGGGCATTGCTGTTTTTGCAAACAGATTGAAATGAATCTACCTACATCTGGGAGAAAAGACTGCCTGTGCCAAACAGGACCTTCACCTCCGTGTGGGGTGGCTTTGGGAGGTAGGAGCACCAGGGGATTTGGGGCTGAGACCCTGGGGTATGTTAGGTTTCTCCCTCAGGGCCTCTCACCACCAAGTGTCCCCAGATGGTTGCAAAGTTGAAACCTGTACTTGTGACTCAGCTACTTAAAATCTCTTGGTATGTGCCAGGCACTGTTCTAAGCCCTTCAAGTGTCACCACAACCTCCAAGGTTAGCACTCCTGTGTCAACCTCATTGAATAAGAGAGGTTAAGAAACTGGCCCCAAATCACACAGCAAAGAGGTGGGAGAGCTGGATTCCCTCTGCAGAAATGTACTTTGGTGTGTTGCTGTTGTTGCTCATTCGCTGAGTCATGTCCAGCTCTTTGCATCCCCATGGACTGCAGCATGCTAGGCTTTCCTGTCCTTCACTTTGTCCCGACTCGTGGCCATGGAGTCGGTGATGCCATCCAACCATCTCATCCTGTCTCCCTGTCCTCCCGCTCTCAGTCTTTCCCAGCATCAGGGTCTTCTCCAGTGAGGTGGCCCTTCACATCAGGTAGCCAAAGGATTGGAGCTTTATAGACTTCTAAGTGTGATGAGCTAGAATGCATGTAGATTTCTACTAAAACTACCCAGTTCCTTCCAAACTAAAAACTAAACAGCACAAATCCTCACTATATTCTCTCTATCTTTCTCAAACACACACACATACAAATTCACACACATCATATGCCTAATGACTATATTTTTTACCAGCTCAGTTTTGTGTTGAACATTATTGAAACCGCCTGTTCTCCTTTAAAGGAGCTATAAAATGCATTGGATTTTCTTTTCCTCCCTGAATGGTCCTATTTTAAAAATGAATTCTAGAAAAATTTTAGGACTCTTCTTTATTGTTTTTATTTTTTATTTTATTCTTTATTGTTAATTCTTTATTCTTTATTGGTAATTAGTGGCTATACAGAATATAATTCGAATGACCAAGCCGTCTGATCTAAAGAGAATAATTGAAGTGTGTAAGTCTCGTTCCCTGTTTTCCATTTTTTTTAAATCAGATCTTATCCAGAGATGTAGACCGAGTGAAGAGACTCACCATGGGTATATGGAATACAATACAGTTCCTTAAAAGCTGCTTCCAGTGGGAATCCACGCTGAGAAGTACAGTAGCATTCATGGTAAGGTTCCTTTAAAAAAAAATTCAGATTATTTGTTCTGAGTCCCAAATCCAAAGGCAGTTGAGTTTTATTATACTTAGATGAAACAGAATGGTGCACATTCAGCAAAGCGGAAGTTTATACCAGTAAGGAAACTTGAAAAATAAAGGATGTACAGTCACCTTCTTAAAATATATTATGTAGGAGACATAGGAGACTATGTAGGAAGTTTCTTTCTAAGACCATCCTTATCAGATTTATCCTTGGAAATCCCTTAACTTACCCAACTCATGATTTAGTCACTCAGTCGTGTCCAACTCTTGCAACCTCATGGACTGTAGCCCTCCAGGCTCCTCTATCCATGGGATTCTCCCAGGCAAGAATACTGGAGTGGGTTGCCATTCCCTTCTCCAGGGGATCTTCCCAACTGAGGGATCAAGCCTGGGTCTCCTGCATTGCAGGCAGATTCTTTACCCACTGAGCCACGCCACTCCTACTCAGATACTGTCTCTTGATGGGCTTCCCTGATAGCTCAGTTGCTAAAGGACCCACTGCAATGCAGCAGACCCTTGTTCAATTCCTGAGTTGGGAAGATCTGCTGGAGAAGGGATAGGCTACCCACTCTAGTATTCTCGGGGTTCCCTTGTGGCTCAGCTAGTAAAGAATCCGTCCATGATGCGGGAGTCCTGGGTTTGGTCCCTGGGTTGGGAAGATCCCCTGGAGAAGGGAAAGGCTACCCACTCCAGTATTCCGGCCTGGAGAATCCCGTGGACTCTATAGTCCACGGGGTCGCAACGAGTCGAGCATGACTCTGAATGTTCTTGTGGTGCTGGTTATGGCCATTTGTTTCATCACTACATGGGTCTGTTTCTCTCCTTCTGTGCCCATAAGTGCCGGCGTTTTTTGGAAAATGGCAGATGAACAATCATATGATTAAATGAAGACTGACTTGCTCTAATTTATGTTTTAAGTAAATCATTGACAGACTTTGGTATACAAAACATATGTTCATATCGAACCTCTTGAGTCATAACTGATTACTACAAGTTGACTCAACAGCACTGAGGAGAACCATGATGTCTGTGAAATACACTTTTATACCATCGGCCCTTCCTTATGAGCATGCTAAAATCACAGAATCTCAGACCTGCACGTGATCTTCAAACCACCTGGGTCAACCTCCGAGAGTCCCAGAGTCTAGTAGGGACTTGAAAGCTATTGATACACAGTGTCCTCACTTTGCATCTCGGGGCATCTCCCTTGTCTGTAAAGGAGCTTGTCATTGATCAGAGTGGCAGCATCCGGCGTAGGAGGAGGAAAAAGAGAAAACAGTCGCTCAGCTGCTCTTCTTGCGCCTTCTGTATTATGCCAGTAGTACCCAACCTTTTTGATACCAAGGACTGGTTTCATGGAAGACAGTTTTTCTATGGACCAGGGGTGGATGGTAGGGGGGTGTTCCGGGATGATTCAGGGTTTTCACATTTATTGTGCGGTTTATTTCTCTTCTTATTACAGCAGCTCCACCTCAGGGCATCAGGCATTAGATCCCAGATGTTGGGGACCCCTGTGTGATGTCATTAACTTCTGTCCCCTGTACAGGTCACAGTGTGTGACCTAATACGTATGTGAGCAGTCTAGTCACGATCGTGGCTCTTCTGTCCCCTGCATCCGATCATCAGGTTCATTCCTACCCACCAGGCATATTTGCATGAAAAAAAAAAGTCAGTCCCAGAGGTCAGTGGGTTCAAAGTCACTTCCACTTTTATTAGGTAAGCAGTGTACTGGCTCCACAAGAGGCCTTTTCTTAGCCGTTGGGGCTCATTCTATTTTGTCCTTAGTTAATGCTAGTTTTTCGTTGGTTTGGGAGGCAGAAGTTCTGTGACGGCTGCAGCCTTGGCCTTTAACATCCTTTTTCTTTGGTTTAAAGTTGCTCGACCAATTGGCCTTGGTTACACCATGAAGAAGGGTTTCTTTAATCCCTATCTGACTTTGACTGGGGGTCGATTCACCTACTTTCCTTTCTCACGTTCCCCCTCAGCTGGTGGCTGCTTCTCTCCGGTCTCCCTGCCTCTTTTTTCCACCTGAATTCTCTTTACAAACTTTCCAGGGAACGTTCTCTGTGATTCTGGGCAAAATAGGCCAGTTACCACCACTGGTGGCTTCTTCCACTCAGCACCTGGGCCAGCCACTTGGAAGAGGAAAGGGTTTCCTCTTTCTGGAGCTTAGTTTCTGGCACTGGGATTTTTAGAAAAACAAGAGATCTGTTGCATTGGATTATGTAGGGGGATGACAGAAATGATTAATGGGCTGTCGGCGTGATCTGAAGAAAGATTACCGCGAGTGAATAGCAGTAAGTTGTTTCACGGAGGGGGCTTCTACCCGGGAAGCGAGCCTCGGCAGTGGGGCCACTTCTGCACCGCCTGCGACCTGAGTGAACCCTCCTTGCCGACACGACATTGCACAGTCCTCTGCCAGCCTGGCTGCCAGGCTCAGGCTGGCACATGGTCTTTGAACATCCCTCAGTCCCACAGAATGAAAGATACAGGGGTGCTCTTCTTGCTGGTTTGCCAAAATGAGATTTTGCAGGAATCCCTTGGGGGCATCCAGGACTGTGAGAGGCCCCACTGGCAGTGTGGATAGGGGACATTTTCCACTGGACCTCCCTGGAAAAATGCAGAGTCAATTACCAGTGATCCGTGCATCCACTCTCTCTCTCTCTCTCTCTCTCCCTCTCTCTGGGTTGTCTTGAGAGCTTCACTCAGATACACTTAATTTTCTGTTGTCCTTTGGAGTTCGACTTTTGAACGACTGTGTCATTTTGACCCTGACCAGCCATGGCAGATCTCAAGAGATAGGGCACAGGTAGACGTGCGTATCTCCCTTCCCTAAGCTGCGGATGTGTGATTTCATTCAAGGATGTTTTTGTCGCTACCATCATAGTCACTGCAAAACCATTTATGCTCCTCAACATAAGAACACCTAAAGAAAATGCATTATTAGGATAAAATACAAAATGTGTCATGCTGCTGCTGCTAAGTCGCTTCCGTCACGTCCGACTCTGTGCGACCCCGTAGACAGCAGCCCACCAGGCTCCCCTGTCCCTGGGATTCTCCTGGCAAGAACACTGGAGTGGGTTGCCATTTCCTTCTCCAGTGCATGAAAGTGAAAATGAAGTAGCTCAGTCGTGTCCGACTCTTCGCGACCCCATGGACTGCAGCCCGCCAGGCTCCTCCGTCCATGGGATTTTCCAGGCAAGAGTACTGGAGTGGGGTGCCACTGCCTTCTCTGAAAATGTGTCATAGCCTCCCTTATTTATTTATTTATTTAATAAGATCACGGGTAGCCGAGCCTTCCTATTTTTTGGAAGACATTTTGTTTTCGTGGCTCTTGCTTACAGACTTAACATCAGCTGCTTGTGGAGGACTGATGGGGGAAGCCACACCCGGAGGGTGCCACTGGCCGTGTCCCTGACTCTAGAGGGCTCCCTTCAGGGTGGTCTTCTGGCCGAATGTTGGGTCCTCCAGTGACCTGGGCCAGACAGGGAGGAGGGGAGACTCTAATGCTGAACCTGGCTTCCCTCCTCCCATCCCCTCTCGGGAATACCATATTTGTCTTGTGCGGTATGGTACAAATATTCTCCTACAATCTGCTGAAGACAGACTTCTGCTCCTGGTCTTAATTCATCGATGTGATGCCTTAGTTCATGCTTCTTCCACTTGCCCTGATATTACAGAACAATTTTTGTGCCGTCCGAAGCAAGGTCTTTTTTTCAAAAATTTTAATTTTAAATTATTCATTTATTTGGCCCTGCCGGATCTCAGTTGCAGCATTTGGGGTCTTCGCTGTGTCATGCGGAACCTTTCAGTGCAGCCCCTGAACTCTCTCTCGTGTGCTCAGGCTTAGTTGCTCTGTGGCTTGTGGGATCTTAGTTCCCCGACCAGGGATCAAACTCACATCCCCTGCATGGCAAGATGGATCCTCTACCACTTTGCCACCAGGGAAATCCCTGAAGCAAGGTCTTAAAGCAAGGATTTATTTATCAGTAGGACTGCATGTGAAAGCCTTTCTCTGTTAGAAATTAGGATAAGTGCTATTTGAGGGTTCATTGCCCAGATGTGAGAAGAACCGGGTTGGTTGAACCAGTCTCCACTGGGGCTTGTCCTTCCCCTAGAGGTGCATCACTGCAAGCTAAAGCAGAACTCTAGGAATTTTTGTTCACTTCTGTTTTGTCAGATAACATAAAGTTGCATTACTAACATCATGTCTGTGTGTCTATTTTCAGCTGATAAAAAGCAGGAATGCTATAGGATCATGTTGAGGATATTCTGGCTGTTAATTTTAAGACTTTATGAAAGCAAGCCATACATTTTCTAAGGAATCCTGTGGATGTGTATATGAATATATCATATCTTGTTGAAAGCGGGAGTTAAAGGAAAGCAGCCTGTTGAGATCTAGGTCCAGAATCACAGGAGAAAAAGGAAATCTAGGTCCATGTGGTGCCCAGTCAGAAGCAGATGAACAAACATGAGAAAAATTATCTTTTTAGGCTGTCTAAGCATCAGCCTACCCCATGGGGATGAATCCCCTCCCCACGTAAGATGGGTGGTTCTATTCCCCATACTAAAAGAAGAAAGTTATCTTCAGTTCCCTGATACCTGCTATGTGAGTGTTGCTATATGCTGTTTAATTCATTGTTATTGTGAGGAGTTAATTGTGGACTTTTCCTTTAATTTTTCTTGAAGTATAGTTTTATAATGATTTACAATGTTGTGTTAGCTTTAGGTGTATATCAAAGTGATTCAGTTATATGTATATATGTCTATTCTTTTTCAGATTCTTTTCCCATATAGGTTATTACAAGATACTGAGTATAGTTCCCTGTGCTATACAGTAGGTCATTGAATGTGAACTTTTTTATAGCAGTCAAGTTCTAAATCACCCTTCTATAGGCTTGAGGGTTTTTTTTGTTGATGTTGTTAGGATAATTAGGGGAAATATTGCTCATTACTGCTTTTGAGTCTTTCTCTTTCCCCTTAAGTTTTCTAGATTTTTTTTCTTACTATGTTATATTTTCTGAGTTTGACATGTTTTAAGTTAAATTGTTTTTCACTCAAAATTTCACAGTCTAGTTTCTGCAATTAAAAGACAAGTTCATATGAGGTGTTAGCTTATTGACAGGCCACATGTAGCCGAAGCAAGAAGCACATCTGTATATTTCCATATGAATGGATTTTTAAAATATACATGGTGTCTTATATGCATGCTCATGATCATTCCCAGTCACAGTCTTTGAACTCTGGGGATAACTAATGGCGCATGTCGTATCACTGTTCACTGCATGTCAGGTACCGTCCTAAGCATGGCATAAATGTTCATTCAGTTCGTTCTTACAACAACCTGCAGGTGTAGGTGCCAATTACAGTATTTCCTTCTTTTTACAGATAAGAAAGATGAGCCCATGGAGGTTAAATAAAGGTTAATGATAAGGAGACAGAGCTCATAAGCTTTTAAGAGGCAGAGCTGAGATTTCAACTCAGACCATCGGAATTTAGAGTCCTTGCACTTAACCACGAGGCTACACTGCCTCTTATATATGCCAAAGATGCAGTGATTGTAGTCTTTGTATTTCAAGGACCCTTGTATCCAGGATCCTTGTCCTTAGAGCCAAGTACACGAACTGTGGTCCTTGTATTTAGATAGATAGATAGATAGATAGATAGATAGATAGATAGATAGATAGATAGTGACTCTTCCCAGGTGGCGCTAGCATAAAGAACTCGCCTGCCAATGCAAGAGAGGTAAGAGGGTGCGGTTTGATCGATGGGTCAGGAGGATTCCCTGAAGAAGGGAATGGCAACCACTCCAGTATTCTTGCCTGGAGAACCCCATGGACAGACAAGGCTGGTGTGTTACAGTCCATAGTATTGCAAAAAGACTGACTGAAGTGACTTAGCACCACACAGTCACATAATAACTCCAGGAACAACCATATGAGTCACTTCCTATATGTATCTAGATATTATGAATGGGAGTTAAGCCTATCCCAAGATGCTTTGCGAGAAAGAAACCGTCAATATATGGGTAAGAATAATTCTCAGATATAGTCATTATATTCACAAGAGCTGGAATTAAAGAAGCAAAAGGTGGAAATGTCTGTAGCCTCTTTGGGGAACATCCCTGACTGTGGGAATCACAAGCTTATGACATCCTTGGAATTCAGCTTCATGGTCTGGAAACCCTCAGTGCTTGGTTCTAGACTAAGCCCCAAATTGAGGACTGAGTTATCTTTTCCTGCTTTTGGAGGAAGCTCTTAGATGATGTAGAAAGATTTTCGAGGGGGGGCAGTGAAGAGCGAAAAGAACTAAAGGAAGGAACCATGGAAGAAATCTATTCTTTTCAGATTTTCTTCAGGTATTTCAAGATGTTCAGAATAAGGGCTAGGAGTCAAGAAGAGTGACTGTCTACATTGGTAAATTATTACAGAATATCTTAAAGCGATAGCTTTCAAAGGCATTAGCCTAATTTTCTAGTGTGGGAGGGCCTATATTTCTAGTGTATATTCCCATGTCTAGTGCAAACGCATTATTTGATGATAGTTAAAAGGAATTGAATTTTTTTAAAAAAGATAATTTTGTATCTTGATACTTATATTGTTCAATCATCTGAGTTTTTGTTTTTCTCTTAGGTAACTGTATATTACAAGCCCCAGTATTGTCTATAAAAAGACCTAAGGTTGTATCATGGCATAAATGCATTGATTTTTTCATATGACAGAAAATATTTGCTTGACAGTTGGCATCATCAGAAGATTATTTTAAATAGCAAAGATCTCCCAATGCTGTTAAAAATAAGTTGCACTTATATAGTTTGTTTTTTTCTACCAGTCTTTCAGGCACTTACCTCTTGTATCAGGGAGAGAAGTCTGTGGGGCATTTTTGATGGATTCCTTATTTATTAAATTTTTACTTGGATCTTTGAAGTTAAAAAGCAATCTATGTCTACCATATATCAATGGGTATCTTCATAAAGCTATGCTTTTAACATCTGTGACTTTTTTCCTGTATTTCTTGATTGTAAGAAACCGAAGAATTAATTCTTCAGAGTTGACAGGTCCTGCAATATGATATATAACTTAAAGCATCAATCAACCCCCCCATGAGGTTAAAATATAGTTCTCCACTTTCATGCTGCTAGCTTCTGCTTAACACATACAGAATTCTTAGCTTTTAGGGATCCTATAATTTTGAGAAGTGTGAAATGATTTCGCATTGAAACTGAAAAACAACAGCAACTGTAACAGAATAAACCCTTCCATCAGGCATGAATGTGTGCGTACACACACACATACACACACACACGGCACTGAGAAGCAAAGGGCACACACACACACACAGCACTGAGAAGCAAAGGGCACACACACACACAGCACTGAGAAGCAAAGGGCACACACACACACACACACAGAGACACACACACACAGATAGCACTGAGAAGCAGAGGGCACACACACAGACACACACACAGACATACACACACACACACAGACAGCACTGAGAAGCAGAGGGCACACACACAGACACACACACAGACATACACACACACACACACACAGACAGCACTGAGAAGCAAAGGGCACACACACACAGCACTGAGAAGCAGAGGACACACACACACACAGCACTGAGAAGCAAAGGGCACACACACACACACAGCACTGAGAAGCAAAGGGCACACACACACACACAGCACTGAGAAGCAAAGGGCACACACACAGCACTGAGAAGCAAAGGGCACACACACACACACAGACACACACAGAGACATACACACACACACAGACAGCACTGAGAAGCAGAGGGCACACACACAGACACACACACAGACACACACACACACAGACAGCACTGAGAAGCAAAGGGCACACACACACACACAGACACACACACAGACATACACACACACACAGCACTGAGAAGCAAAGGGCACACACACACACACAGCACTGAGAAGCAAAGGGCACACACACACACACACACACAGAGACACACACACACAGATAGCACTGAGAAGCAGAGGGCACACACACAGACACACACACAGACATACACACACACACACAGACAGCACTGAGAAGCAGAGGGCACACACACAGACACACACACAGACATACACACACACACACACACAGCACTGAGAAGCAAAGGGCACACACACACACACACAGCACTGAGAAGCAGAGGGCACACACACACACACAGCACTGAGAAGCAAAGGGCACACACACACACAGCACTGAGAAGCAAAGGGCATTTGGGAAACAAAAAGTTATACTGCTGGAAGTTTTCTGAGAACAGTTTGAAAAAATTTCATGAGACCTGGAGAAGTGCCCCTCTGTAGCCCACAGGATTCAGATTGAATTTACTTTGGTACAAATGCCTACAATGGACTTTTTGTTTTCAGATCGGCCTATTAAAATAGTCCTGGTCATACTGTTTAGCACAGGGAACTCTGCTCAGTGTTAGGTGGCAGCCTGGATGGGAAGGGGAGAATAGATGCATGTATATGTATGGCCCAGTTGTTCTGCTGTGAACCTGAAGCTATCACAACCTTGTTAATCGACTATAAAAAAAAAATTCACAGTTACCATCACCATTTTGTCTTGGAAAAAAATTTTAGGCATCTTAAATGCTACAAAAATGTATACTTATATGCAGAAATCTCTAGGTATATTACATAGGATGCTTAAGATATTTGCCAGTTTATTATTTTCCTATTTAACATGATCTCCAAAACCTTCCTTTTCACAGAGGACTAGCTAACATACTTTCAGAAATACCGTAAAGTTCTTTTTCAGCAATTTTTTTCATAAGAACAATCCATTATTGTACATTGTGATTGTAATTTTTTACAACATAATTGCACCTTCTATTGACATCTTCTCAGGCATTAACTAATTATGCCACTTAATAAAATTACAGTAATTGCATTAAAAGATTATCTGTTGAAAATTTAAAAGGACACTTTTAGCTATTTTAGCATATTTCATGTTTATATTTTCAGTTTCATAATTGAATTGCATTTCCAGACAGAATTCTAGCTATACTGAAATGAAATCAGTTGGTCTTTTGGAGCATCCCAGTTTTGACTAGTAAGCATTTGGTCTTGGTTTTTTTAATTCTGGAACAGCATATGGTGTCATGGCCCTGTGGGTCATCAGTGAATGGTTCTGGTAGGCGCAGCCGCTGATGGGGACTCTTGACTCTACCCACTGCCTTTCCTGCGCTTTCTCTTGGGAGGTATTTGTAAGCACACACTTTTTCACCTTCTCTGGATTTTCTGGTTAGAGACCGTTGTTCTTTGCAGAGTCCAGAGAATTCAGTCTAGTTCACTCTGCTGTCTAGAGATACCCTACTGTTAATTTGAACTTGATCCTGACTCTTGGAACTTAAATCTTAGAGAAAGAAAAGACTTCAGTGATCATGTCACTCTTTGACCCGGGCCGCGTTTCATGGCCTCCTTCAAGCTTGCTTGTCTCCCTCCTTCCTGCTTCTCTCCCTCCCTTTCCACAACTGTTGTCTGTCCAGTGTTAGATATTAAGATGCAGCAATGAAATGATCGTAGTAAGTCTTCTGTCATCTAAGTCTTCTGTCTTCCCTGGTAGCTCAGTGGTAAAGAATCCATCTGCCAATGCAGGAGATACAGGTTCAACCCCTGGGTCAGAAAGATCCGCTGGAGGAGGGCATGGCAACCCACTCCAGTATTCTTGCCTGGAGAATCCTGTGGACAGAGGAGCCTGGTGGACTCCTCTTCTCTTCTCTCCCTCCCTCCTTCCGTCCCTCCCTCCCTTCTCTCCCCAGCCTCTCCCTGGCATCCCTTCCCCCCTCTTTTGCTGCTCCCTTTCTTTCTTTCCCTTATCTTCCCTCCATTGTGTTCCTCTTATACCTGAAACCAAAGTGGTAACCTTTTAATTATTAAAGCACACCATAAGAAAAATTAAACTTGCCCTTTAGAGAGGAAATTAAGTAATACAAATATTTTTAAACATATGAAGTGAACTACAAATGTGGATAGGAATTATTAGCTGATATAACTATTGGGAGGCTGGGTGTTGCTGCCCTAACTCAGAGAAAAACTTCACTGAAGTGGGTACAGGTGTGTGCACACACACAGAGTTGCTGTTTCATTGAAAAGGTTGTGAAGGACCTGTTTGAGGATGGGGTTGAAATGCAAAGCATTGTCTTCTGTGTTATGTAATTAATGTTTAAGAGTCAACTATCTTGAGGGCTGATTACTGTGCATGGAAATGCCAAATCATGGGGTTCTATCTTTCAGGCTATGATCGTACTTTTCATGTTTGACCTAATAAATTATGTTCTTTATATCAAAAACAAGGGCTTTTGTTTTAATATTTCAGGGTAATGTCATATGCTTAAGAAATTCAGTGTAACTTGCTGTATGATTGAAGGATTGTGTTAGGACATTGTGAGCTGTGGACTGAATGACAGAGGCCCAGTCTTTTATCTATGTACCCATCCTTACTGCTTATCTCGGAATTGAGTATACTGCAGGCATCAAATCAATGCTTCTTAGAAGAGTGCTGGAACTCATGCACACCATCTGTTATCAGATACTGTTTGTATTCTGACCAGAGCAACCCAGTGACCCCACCAGAGGGTAAGATTCAGAAACAGCCAAAAATAGCTTCATTGTAATCTTTTCGGATGTTCCTTTTCTCAGCTTTGTCTCAAGGCTATCCATGTCCGGTGGGGGCTGGTGGTAATTGCAGCTAAATAGCCTCAAGACATCGGTAGGATAATGCGGGGAGGGGAGGGGACTGGCAAATCTCTAACCCAGATCCACAGCCCCTGAATCTGCAGGGATTTTTATTTTTTATTCTTAAAGAGCCAAGTGCATCCCCCCCTAATCTGTTTCTATATATGACACCTGGATGTGCAAACATTTTGTGTGATGCAGAAATGGAAAAGGAGATTTAGAAATAAAAGAGAGGGCTTGGGCAGAGAGGAGTGCTCGTGCCTCTGAACATGGGACTGGTTTCCTGCTTCCGTTCTGACCTGTTGAAGAACCACGCTCAGCACTTGCATTTCCAGCTGATTCGATATTGCCTTTTTGGTGGTCCGAGCTTTGTCATTTGTTTGGAAGCTGTCATCTTTATTAGTGTCTCTGGCTGATCTTCGAGGCTCCCCATTAGGTGGCGCGTGCTCTCCGTTGTCTGGCTGGGCTTGGCGAGCCGCTGGCCCTTTTATTGCTGTGTGATGCGGGCATGCTCGCTGGGCAGCCCGTAATTAGACCCACCACAGAGGACAGTTACAAGGGAGCATGGTAATCATTCGAGCTGCCTGATCTGATGTTTATGGAGAGAAGCCTTCTTTGTGGTCTGGTTAGGGTTGACTATATTGTATTGTACTTTTGCCATTTGATTTATAATTCAGGAAGGTGTGTTTTGCTCCTTCTCTGCTGAGCTTGGAGTCATGTCATTGGCCTTTGAAATAATAGAGCTAATTTGGAGGGGGGGGTGTTTTAATTGGACTGATACTCTCGCTCCCACTTTTATTTTAAAAGATAGGAAGACAGCTAAATAAAAAAGTCTGTTCATTATGTCATCATCTAAACCCCATTCCTGTTCAATGTTTATTGACTATTTTAGTCTTCTTGGGATTTTCTTATAACTCAGATCCATGCTTTTTGGCCCCTTAAAATAGACTTGCCTATTTCTGTCCTCACTTTTTAAAATTTTGGTTTTAACTCACTGCCAGAGATACTTGATTTTGTCAAGGAAAAGTAAAAAGAAAGGAATACACTCCTTAGCTCGGTTGGTATTAAAGCGAGACACTCATGGCTACAATTTTAAGTCTGGAAAAGCATGGAGCTGTATGTTCTTTCACAGGGGAAGAAACCAAAGGTTTGGGAAAGTGATTTTTCCCTCCTGGCCTTTAGAATGGAGGATTATCAGCCCTGATACCATTTTCACAATGTGTGGCTTGGGTGGTCATAAATTTTGCAATGATGGTTTCATGAGTATGAGCTGTATCTACCCAGTGTCCACAGATTCTGCTATTAAAAGTTCTTTAAAAACACACTTTTCTGCAAGTCTTACCTTTGGAAAATATGCGTCTGGAGAGTCGCTACCCAGAGGGGTCATATGCTGTGGAGGAACAAATATCTATAACGTTACTTGGTGTGGGCTTAGCTGACCCTTTTCTTGTCTTTGTAAGAAGTTGTTTATTTATTTATTTGTTTTTGTTTTCAGTTGCACTGGGTCTTCCTTGCTGCCCGTGAGCATTCTTGAGTTGCAGCGGATGGGAGTTGCGCTCTCGTTGTGGGGGCTTCTGTTGTGAGCACAGGTGCTGGGCACGCGGGCTCAGTGGTTGCCACATGTGAGCTCTAGAGCTCGGGCGTCAGTAGTTGTGGTGCACAGGCTTAGGTGCCCTGTGGCATGTGGGATCTTTCCGGATCAGGGATCGAACTTGTGACCTCTGTATTGGTGGGTGGACTCTTACCCACTGGACCACCAGGGAAGTCCTTGACTGACCCTTCCTTACAGCAGATGAGTGTTCCTCATCAGGACTTGATGGGGACAGTGCTGCTGCTAAGGGTGAAACTGATGAGGATGATAATCAGTGTTTGCGTGTTCTGGGTGTTTAAGTTGTGACTTCTGCTTTTCAACTTGTTCTCACTTTATTAGGCTACAACAACACTTTTAGATTAAAGGCAGGAGGAGAAAGGGACGGCAGAGAATGAGTCGGATGGCATCACCAACTCAATGGACATGAGTTTGAGCAAACTCCAGGAGTTAGTTGGTGATGGACAGGGAAGCCTGGTGTGCTGCAGTCCATCGGGTCACAAAGAGCACACGACTGAGCGACTGAACTGAACACTTTTAGCGAAATATTGTCTCGCATTTGTCTCTTGTTTTAAAGACCATCAGAATACTAAGTATGAATTTGCAAACAGAAGCATTTCTTCTGCCCTGGTATAAGCCAAGCGCATGCACCTATAAACTTTATTTTCAACTATTCCATAGTAAAAGTGCCCTTCCTTGGAAAGTGTTGAAGGCTTCACATTGAGGAAATTTCCATAGACTGGTTTCTCCTCTGCAAAATAGGAAAATGTGATGTGTGTTTCGCTGTTAAAAAATTAGCCGCCTAGGCCTCAGTCACCTTTGCTGCTTTCTGTAAATTTTGTTTTGCATTTCATTGGTGATCTTTAAACTTTTAGTAATGGACGTGTTTCAAGGGAAAAATAACTGATTGCCTGGAGATTTAGTGCATGTGCATGACCACACCCAAGGAAGGGAACGGGAGGGAATTGGGAAGAGGAGGAAGAGGAGAGAGGCAAAAGAAAAAGAGGAAGAATACCAGATAGCCTTTCCATTGTTGGAGTTTACTTAAAGACAGTCCTGCAGGTGGCGATAGAAACTCATAAATGGTAAAAGTCCCAAAGTAAATTTCTGTGCAGTTTCTTGGGGATTTTAATTTTGGTAATTTATTTTTAATTTGATACAGTCATCTACAGGCAGAAATCATTACATTGGAAAAAAATCAAATATGCATGTTATGTAATCTCTGTTTTTATACAAATTTTCTCGGATATTCTGTGGCTTGTTCATCTGTATGCACAAAAGATAAGATCTAGGTTACTGCTGAACTAGTACAGATTTTATATGGCAAATAACCATTTTAAGCCTCTTTTAAAAATTTTTTGTTTTACTTTTCTTAACCTGTAGCTAAAATTTGATGCCTGTACCATTGGTTAGGTTTATAAAGACTTTTGCTATTGAGTGCTAAGTTGCGTAAGTTTAGTGATGTGTGTGTGTGTGTGTGTGTGTGTATGTGTATGTTTTCTTGTGTGTCATTTCCTCCTCCAGAGGATCTTCCCAGCTCAGGGATTGAACCTGTGTCTCCTGCACTGGCAGGCAGATACTTCACCACTGAGCCACTTGGGAAGCCCTCTTGTGTGTCAAAAGGTAAAATCAGTTGCTTCCATAGGACATTTTCATCCTTAGCCAGTTGTTGAAGGTTAGTTTTAATCTGAGAGGACTCACAGATTCTTTGAAAGCTATTTATTTTACCCAGCAATAAAAACACAACATAAATAATTTGTTGTGAGAACACTAGAAATAGTATGCTGCCTCTGTTAAGTCGCTTCAGTCGTGTCCAACTCTGTGCAGCCCCATAGATGGCAGCCCACCAGGCTCCTCCGTCCCTGGGATTCTCCAGGCAAGAATACTGGAGTGGGTTGCCATTTCCTTCTCCAAGAAATTGTATAGTGGATATGATAACAGTTTTTAGTTATTTTAATTATTTCATTTTAGATATCAGGCATTGTTCAAGCAAAGTTAAAACATTCAGTAGATATTTCTTCCCTGCTAGTTAACGTTCAAAAGTTCTTAAATTGCTTTTTGCGAATATGTATTTTCATTTGCCATTTTTCCTTAAGTTTGGGTTTGAAGATGCAAACTCTAAAGTGATTTGCTTAAACATAAAGCTAATTTTCAGCTCTCCTCTTTTCATGTAGCCTCATTTAAAAAACCTTGGCAGTGCACATTTTCAAGGGGAACTGCCTTGATTCCAGAAAATGTAATTATTTTGGTTTAAATGCTTTAGGCTGTAGATGTTGAATGTCATCAACAGACAGCTATGATAGTCTCGAGGAAATTGTGCGAAATTCAGTCTTTGTTCCTCTCCTGAACTTCGCTAAGTCTTGTGGTGAAGTTCAGAACCAATAAGGTCTTGTATGCTATACCTTTAAATACAGAATTTCTTAGAAAGAGGGCAAGAGAAGAGAAAAGGAACCTTCTAGCCTTCTTACATTCTATTTCGATTGCCATTCCAGTTACTCATGAGGATAGCAAGTCAGACTCTTGGAAAACCTATTTTTCTGCTTTCACGTAAAGAATATGCAGTTCTTTGCTCTGTTAGCAACTGACCACAAATCTAATCCATTAAAAAATACATCGTGGTAAGCAGTTCTTGAAAATGTTTATAATAAATGGTAAAAGCCAAGCTTCTACTGTGAGATTAGCAGTTGCAACAGGATGTGTTCATCAGGAAATAGGTTACGGCCTTAACAGTGTGTCCTGCCGTGTAACCTGCAGGATAGACGCCGATTTAAAAGCTTGCAGTGTAAGGAGTTTATTTGACTTCCTCCTTTTGCTTTCTTTTGCGTATTACAGTGTTGTTTATCACACATGTGTTTTTCTCTACGAATCTCTTCTGAAGTTCATTTGGAGGTTGTCCCCCGCCACACACACACACACACACACACACACACACACACACACACACACACACACACACACACACACACACATATAAGACAAATTCACTTTTACAGAATGAACTCTGTAGATTAAGAAAAAATAATAAGAGAATGGTGAAAGATGATTTTCCTGATGTCTAGACTCACCCTTAAACCACACCCCCCCCCCCATCTTAAAGATGCAGGAAATACTGCTATGGATTATGGTGATTTTCCTGCTTTTTTGATTACCTTCCAGTGTCGGAGGCAGTGGACAGTCGTGCTAATGAATAATACCTTCTACGTGGATGATACCTATAGTCACACGCACGCAGTGACTAAGAGATCAAATATACTGGCTAAAAAGCCTTAGGGAAGCATTATGTGTCTGAGGTCTGATCTATTGTCTGGGAGGTCGGAGAGTGTTAATGCACTCTGCAAAGATTACACTCCCTCTCTAATTGCTCCAACACTTCCTTAAAGGATTTAAACAGTCAGGAAAGGTGATGCTCCTTGTCAGTTTTTGTCTTCTGCCTGCAGTTGAAGTTTATCTGTCTTTCCGCTGAGACCACTAGATCAAGTAGCCTCGCCAGTGTCAAAGGCATAAACTCTGAATTAAGAGTGAAAGCAATGAGAGATGTTATTTACAGCTCCATTATGACTTGCTCTTTAAATGCTTTGCATTCCATCGCTGGTGTTTACATTGTGAAAACGAGAGCATATCCGTGTTCAGGAAAGGGGGGCTGAAAGAAGTCCAAGGCTTCACTTTGAATTTTGATCAGATTTGTTTTCATAATCTTTTCTCAATGCCATAAGGGCCAGTGTGGCATTTTGCACTGAAGTTATTTCCGGTAAAGACGGATGTAAAGAATAGTGGACATTAGCATTTCCTCTCTGCCGCTTCCCCCACCAACACACAAACACATACACACACTCAATTCTGAAATACTTATCTTGAATTAGGCACATACAAGACTGACCCACACATAGACCTGATAACTTTGTCCAGAACATCATTGGAAATTTCATATGTTGCGCAAAGATATTTTTTAAAACCTCACCTTTCTGCATTAAAGAATGCTTCCTTATTCTTGTGTGGTGTCCGAAAGCTGAGTTCATAATTTTAATCAGACTCCTGTATCTCTTACATTGCTTTCATTTTAACTCAGCATTTTCTAAATAACACCGAAAAGCTTAAAGGAAGCTTTTCTCAATTCTTCCATGATGGGAGTGCAGGAAATCCTAGGGTTCTGTATGTTGCAGGCACCATATTGCGCTCCTTAAATTCATAGTCAGCCTTGCTGGAGGAGTGGGGAGGGCAAGCTTGCATTTCACCCTGAGCATTTTCTGCCCACTCTGTACAGTTGCATCATTGAGAGAGAAGAATCCCTCTTAGATCAGTGCAGATTGCTAATATATGTGGCCTAGAGCCTGCAATATAATATTTATGTTGCTTCCAGAAGAGACTTGGGAGAATTCCCTGTAAATCGAGATGGTAGTCTGAATGATGGCTGTAGATGGATTTTTTTTTTTTTAAAGAAATCCTTGTTTGTCCCACGGGACTTTCACACTTTTCAGCTGACAGCACTGTATTTTACTCATATTGTGTAAAGCTGTCAGTGTATGCGTTACGTGCGTCTCCTGAAGCCTCCGAGCAGATGACGAGAACTATTGCTCGAGGGGGGAAAGCAGCATTCGAATCAATATCTTCAGGAGAGAATTTCTCCCGGGTCTCCCGTGCCTGCTCCTACGTGGACTGTTCCTCGCACTTCTTCCTGTATGTTCCCTTGCACTGTTGGTAGATTACACTGAATGTTTCATCTGTATATAAAAATTAAAAATTCAAACAAAAATCTGGCCCACATGAAGAACAGGCCCTTTGGGCATATGGTTCATTATGCATATTCGTTTAATTACTAAAACACTTGGGATGGCTTTCCTGCCCTTGCTTTCAACTTGCAAAGTTGGATCTCTTCTCTTGCACAGAAAATGTAGCCCAGGATTCTGTTTTGAAGGAGAAAAAGAAAGGGTGGAAGGGGAAGGGCTTTGAAGAAATTACTGGAATTTACCAAAAGGAGGTGTGATGCTCAGTATGAAACCAGTGGGAGTCAGAGTCTATCTCTTCTTCTCTCCGGTTTTCATCCCTTTCTCCCTCTGATTTCTCCCACTGGCCCTGAAGGCTAGCTTTACTGTGGTTGGTTTATGTGAACGCAAGCAGGGCAGGAATGTAAGACGCAGGGTTCAGGTTTCAAGTACATTCCCTCTGAGCGACTCAAGTCTCATGATGAAGCTGTCTAAGTTTTATTGGTTAGAAAGGCCGTGCTGTGAAAGTGTGACTTTAATTGATTTTTCAGGGCAAACAGGTGGCGATGGTTTAGACATGCCCTAGCCTCAATGCCACTCCTAATTTGGAGTGGTGCATATAATAGCTTTATTAAAATAAACAATCTCCTGGCTTCGCTTTTACCTGAACATCTGCCTCTTGGATTTTAAAGGGCCTCGTAAAATAGTTTCACTCTGCGCTTAAATGGATCCGATCCTAAAAAAGCTTGAGGAAGACTTATTTTCTATTCGTGTCATTAAACTTATTATTTTTTGTTTGAAAGGAAAAACATTGAAATTCACACGGCATCTTTAAATAGGATCATGCTTGTTTTAGGAATATGGGTGCTTGTTTTGGGCACAGTCGCTTCCATGATGCGACAGATTTTAAATGTAAGAGGCCAAAAATTGAACTTGTACTTGCTGGGCTTTGATTGAGCCATTGTTTTGGTGGGCAGAAGCTTGTTTGAGTGTGAGTGGTACGTGTGTATGTATGAGTGTGTGTGTATATGTATGAGTGTGTGTGTGTATGTATGAGTGTGTGTGTGTATGTATGAGTGTGTGTGTGTGTATGTTTGAGGGTGTGTATGTGCACATATGAGTGTGTATGTACGTATGTGTGTGTGTATGTATGAGGGTGTGTGTATGTATGAGGGTGTGTGTGTATGTATGAGTGTGTGTGTGTATGTATGAGTGTGTGTGTGTATGTATGAGTGTGTGTGTGTGATGAGGGTGTGTGTGTGTGGACATACATGCTGCTGAAAGACCATATTTTAGGTTTCTTCCCAGTTTATAGTGATGCCCAGTGTTGACAGAAATCTGTTTGGATTAAAATAAACTCAGGACTCCTGAGAGCATTTTTAAGGAAAAGGAAGATCCAAACTTGGCATCCTTTTTATTGTTAGTGGCTCTGAAACAAGCACAATTTTCTTTTTGATTAAGCAAATAGGTAGTTGATCCGAGTAATGGGAGACCATCCAAGACATTCTTACTCCATTCCCTAAAGGAATTGTCCTTTGCTATGAAGAGCATCGCTCACTAATCCCTGTTGGAGGCTTTCCGAATTAAGGCACCTTAGTCTATTTTAAGCACATTGAACACGTACAGAGCTATTGCAGGCTTAATGTGAATGTATTGCAACCCTGATTCATTTTAGTGCCAGAAATAAAGCTGCAAGTGGAGGAACTTAATACAGTGAACTGCTTTATTCCATCACTGTGCTAATGCTAATTAGATACACTAGCTTTATTACCTGGAGCATTTTTCCTGTATTCATTCTGATCCAATCTTTCTATGAATATGAAGGAATAAGTCTTCAGCGTTCAGTTGAAGTTTTTAGTCACAATTACAGCTTGATGTTCATCTGAGCAAAGTCAGTGAACACTTGTAGAGAATGCTTTGTCTACTTAGCGTACAATTAGAGCCCCATTGGACTTCTCCCACCGAGGGTGCCCACAGTGCCAATAATTACGCCTCTGAAATGAGCGAGACACTTATCGGTACATTTAATATAATTTTTTCTTGACCTCCTTGAAATGCCCAGATTTATGGGGAATAAATAAATGTGTCATGGTTTTTTTTCCTCCCTCCATTTAATCAGAGCAGATATTTTGCTGATGGCTTTGAAAGATGTGTTTACCAAAATCAGACTTTCTACTGCTCAATTACCAGCTTTGGCAAAAACCCATAATGAGGAATTTATTATCTGGTTCTAGATATTATGATCATTATGGAATTATCATTCTAGGGGTAAAAGCCAATAGCTACAGCACATTACATGTTTTTTTTTCTTTCATTTAACTTAGCGCTTTTCTATTTTTAAAACTAGTTGTCTGCCTTTGTGAGTAGCGTGGGGATTTTTATTAGGCTATGGGTACTTGTTTGACTTGTTCCCATTTATGTAGAATCATCAAGAAATGTAAAGTGTAGAGTAGCTGGTAACATGATGGGATTTTTATAAATACTTTATATTTAAAAGAGGGGAAAGATGATGTATTTAGTGAGAAACATGTGCATAAGTGCAAGTTAGAATTATTTTTTTTCATGTTTTCAAAAAATCCCATTACACAGTCAAGAGGGGAAAATGAATGTTAACAAAAACTCTCTATCTAGAAAAATACAGTCTAAAAGTCTTTAATTCATATTTAATATTAGTATTATGTGGGCTTTCTATGTAGAGATGTCCTCTTAAATCAGAATGGAATAAGTTACATTCTTCATAGAAATATTCAGTTAATGTAATGTGACATTGGCAGTTTGGAAATTACAAGCATTGTTTATTTAAACAGTTATAGAGGATAATAAAAGCAAGAAACACATGATACAGATATTTTTCTACAAAAGTATTGAGAATAAACTTCCCCTTGTGATTATTCTTACCTAAATCTAGAGTTAATTGATGGAGTTTTGTCACTAAGATTAGACAAGATAAGATACCCAGTTTTTCTCCCAATGAACTGACCAGATCGTGTATGTCTTGTAGAAATAAATGCAACACCAAACAAGTACCAAAAATGGTATATTCCAATGCCCAAGAAAACAGGCAGTTAATCAGTGTTGATCTGGTAAACTTCCTTGGTGTATTGGGCTTCCCTGGGGGCACAGCACTGAAGAATCTGTCCGTGATGCAGGAGACGCATGTTTGATCCCTGGATCAGAAAGATCCCCTGAAGGAGGGCTTGACCACCTACTCTAGTATTTTTGCCTGGGAAATCACATGGACGGAGGAATGTAGTGGGCTATAGTCCATAGGGTCGCAAGAGTCAGACACAGCTTAGTGACTCCACCATAACCACCACCTATGTGCATTACGGTAAGCTAAGCCTGACGTAGAAGTCCAGGTTGAAATACAAAGGCTTATTAGAGGACAGAGGAGAAAACTGAGGGTCTGAGCAGGAAAGGACATTTTGAGGTTTGCCAAAGTCGTTCTTCTTTGCTTGGTGCTATCTTCCTCTTACGTCTTTCTAGGTGGAGACTAGGCTGGGAAGAAGACTAGGCTGGGAAGAGCACATTCTCTCCTAGACCACTGCTTCCTTCCAAAGATGTAGAACTGTTTTTCTGGTCAGTCTATCAAAAAATCTTTCCCTAGGTGTGTTCACATCTCTTACATTTTACTACTTTATTAGTTTTCTACTACTACAAGTCACCATACACCTGAGTGGCTTAAGACAACACAAATTTATTATCTTCCTCTTCTGGATGGAGGTCAGAAACCTACATGGTCTCACTGCACTAAAATCAAATGTTGGAGAGGCTGTGTTCCATTCTGGGAAGAATATGTTCTGCTTGCTTTTCCAGCTTCTAGAGGCTGCCCTTGGCTCATACCTTCTCCCATCGTTAGATGCAGCAAGGGCACAAGGTTCAGTCCTTACATGGCAGCACTCTGACCTTGCTTCTGCCCTCACGTCATTTCCTGAATTTTTTTCTGCCTCCATCTTCCACTTTTAAGGACTCTCTGATTATATTAGATTCAACCAAATAATTCATGATGATATCCCTGTGTTAATGTCAGATGATCAGCAGTCTTAACTCCATCAGTAATCTTCATTCCCCTTTGCAGTATAACACAGTCACAGGATCTGGGGAATAGGATGTGGATATCTTTGGGGTACCATTTTTCTGCGTATTACAACCTGTTATGACTGTCTTCTATTCATGTTGCTTTCTTGTAGATAAGGGTTTCTGAAGCAAGTACTGGTTCCTTGCATAGAAATTAATTTAGCATATGTTTGGGAGGAGGGAGGAAGAGTTTATATATTATGGAATTTTAATCTGAGATTGGCTGGGAGGATTGTAGTTACAAATATACAGAAGTCACATGTGATTAGTAGCTTGAAAGATTGTTGGTGTTTCTGACTTGCTCAGTCTATTTCCCTGTGACTGATAGTGTATAGCTGGGGGTAGCAGGTGGGGTCAGACATCTAGTAGGAAACTGTGTCCCTCTCCACACAGCAGATCTTGGGTATCAGAACCCCAGCAGAGAGAGGAATAGATGGGCTAAGGGGACGAGGAGTGACTTAAAGGTCTGTCTATGACTCAGAAGTGATTCCTGGTAAGTGAATGTTACTGGGCGTAAGATCCATGGCATTTCCATACCTGATTCCCTGCAGTGAATCAAAGTCTAATCCATGTTTAAAAATGAAAGTGGCTCAGTCATGTCTGACTCTTTGTGACCCCAGGGACTCAATAGTTTACTTTTTCCAGGGGATCTTCCCAACCCAGCGATTGAACCGAGGTCTCCTGCATTGCAGGCTAATTCTTTACCAGCTTAGCCACGAGGGAATCCAGGTTTAAAGAACCGAAACAGGCTATATTCTTTGTATAACAACACCCTTCATCATCCCAGAACAGGGATTTTGCCCATTTGCCTTGGCCATTTCTGTTCATAGAATTTTTCTGTTTCTCATTTCCTTACCCTGTTCCCATCAGTGTTACCCTGAGGACGGCCAGTGCATAAAGAAGCCTTCTGTAGTGCAGGAGATCCGGGAGAGCCAGGTTCAATCCCTGGTTCAGGAAGGTTGCCTGGAGGAGGAGATGGCCACCCACTCCAGTATTCTTGCCTGGAAAATTCGATGGACAGAGAAACCTGGCAGGGTATCGTCCATGGGGTTGCAGAGAGTCAGACACGACTGAGCACGTGGCACACACATAAACGTTTCCATAATTAAGGACACTTCCCTACTAAAACGATCTAGTTAAGTATTTGGTCTTAATATTCTCTTTAAAAATCTGTTAACAAATTCCCATTTAATTTAGGATCACATCTTCAACTTACTACCGTGACACACAGGTCTTTCCACAAACTGGCCTATGTTTTCCTTCTCAGTGCCTTGTTCTCTGTGTCTCAAGGAAAGTTCTAGCATCATGAAAAGCTCATTTGTATTACCCCTTAATGTGCACACACCCCCAGCTGTAGCCCTGGCAACCACTTACCAATCATCATAATTTTGTCATTTCTCGACTGTCATACAGAAGGAATCTTATATTAGGTAACCTTCGCAGATGCATTTTCCCCGTTCCTTATGATGGCTTTCAGATCCGTCCAAGTTGCATGCATTAGTAGTTCACTCCTAGCTTGAGTTTTTGAAAAATCCGAGCACCGGGTAACATCAAACTTAATCCTAATCTCACATGAAAACAGCTGTAGTTGGAAAAGAGTTGCAGTCTGAGCGTACCCTGGTCGCCACCACTCCTTCTGGTCTGACACCCGGGCTTCCTGTACCCTGACCCCTGTGGGCACCTGGGTCTGTAACCCTGGGCAGAGCTTCGGCACTTCAGTCATGTCTGACTCTTGTGACCCCGTGGACTGTAGCTGCCAGGCTCCTCTGTCCATGGGATTTTCCAGGCAAGAACACTGGAGTGGGAGCCGTTTCCTAGTCCAGGGGATCTTCCTGACCCCGCATCTCTTGCACCTCCTGTATTGGCAGGCAGGTCCTTCACCGCCGCACCACCCCGGAAGCCCCCTTGTTTACCTCCACCCAGCTTAAAGAATGAAAGCTCTTACTGCTTTAGAAGTCTGCTGCTTCATGCTTCAGGATCAGCCTCCGCCTCTTTACTCCTGAATCCTTCTTGCTTTATCCCCAGAAGTAATAGTGGCCCTCAATGTTGTGTCATTTACTCATTGTGATTTTACCACCTTTGCATCTATCTTTGAACAGTGTAATTCAATTTTGTCTGCTTTTTTAAGACTTTATAAAGGAATCATGTAATACTTCTAGGTCTTTCTCTGTAACTTGCAAATCAGTTCACTCACTTTCTGACCTGCATCCATGTGGTCAATATGTGACCTTCAAGTATTTTCATTCTATATGATATTTAACTTGATACCTAAGTTATTTACCCATTCTACTCTAGAAGCACATTTGAATTGCTTGCAGGCTTGGTTGGGAGTTTTGATTGGTTGGTTGCTAGTATTTTGGCTGCTAAGAAAAGTGTTTTTGCAAACATTGGACATTTCATCTGGTGGACATGTGCCATGGTTCAGAGCAGTGGCCCCCAGGATGTGGTGCTGGAAGGGCAGAGACACCATCACCTAGGAACTTTGATGAAGTGAATTTCTGGGCCCCTACCCCAAACCTGCTGAACCAGGAACTTAGGGTAGAGTCCAGAGATTTATTCTGTCTACACCAGTCCTCTGGCATTTTTCCTGCATGCCAAAGTTTGAAACCCACTGTTCCTAAGTTTATACCTAGGAATGAATATGCATATTATCTGATATATGCATTCCGCTTAATTCGTTGCTGCCAGCCATTTCCCAGGTTACTGAACCATCAGCATCCAATAAAACTTATCAATGCTCTGCATCTTAGAAAACTCTTAACATGCTGTAATTTCAAAATCGTGTCAGTCTGATGAGTTAAGTCACACTTTGGTGTGATTTTAATTCCCATTTCCTTCATTACTAATAATATTTATACGTTTGGGGACTTTTTCTCCTTTTGACTAATTTTCTCCTCCCTCTTACCTTTTTTATTGATTTGTAGAAGTGTTTTATATAATCTAGATAGAAATTGTAATAGAAATATCTTCTCCAATTTTGTGGCTTGTTTTTTTCCCCACTGTGTTTTTTGATGAACAAAATTCTTATATTTAATGTCAAATTTATTAATTAGTTTTGATATGGCTTGGGCATTTTATGTTATTACTGAGGGATTGTTCCCAGCCTAAAAGTCATCAAGATGCTCTTTACATTATTTATGGTTTTACTTTTTATATTAAATTTTTAAATCTGCTGTTAAGTAGATTTCATTTTTGTATTCTGGGTACCAACTGATCCAGTACCATTTCTTAAATATTCTGCTTTTCCTCAGAGACCTACAATTCCACAAGATCATAAATCAGGTCACCTTATACAGGTGGACCTGTCTATTCCATTCATTGGTCTCTTGTGTACACCTGTACCAGTGTTACACAGCATCATTTGAATTTAGCATTGTCCTTCCCAATTTGTTTTTGCTCTTCAAGAATGCCTAGGCTCTTCCTGATATTTTGCTTGTCCACATAACAGAATTGACATGTTGTGTTTCATAGAAACAAAGAACCAGACCAAACCAATATAGAAAATTAAGTCAGAATCACAATTATTGAGTTAGCTTTCAAAATCACACCATTGAAAAAGAACAGCAAAAGGAAGCCAAATTAACTAGAAGTAAAAATAAGAGAAAAATCACTGAAGTAGAATATATGTGTAAATGGAAAGGAATAACAGAGACTTTCCTGGCAGTCCAGTGGATAAGACACCACGCTTTCCACTGCAGTGGACACAGGTTCAACCCCTGGTTGAGGAATCTGTATGGCTAAAATAAAATAAATAACAATTAAAAGCTGTCTCTCAAAAACTAACAAAACAAGTTACTCTTTTCTGAGAGTTCTCAATGTACAAAGATTACACAAAATAAATAACAGCAGGCATTGAAGGGGAGATATTTCAAATGAGGCAGAGATTATACACAAAGAGGATATTATGAAGTTTTATGCTTAAAATGATGAAGCATGTATGAACAAGGTGAAACTTATAGAGCAGTGTATCCAAATGACTGAAAGATAATAAGAACTTGAATAGTCCTGTATCCACTAAATAATTCGATCAGTGGTTTAATGTCACCAGAAAACAAAACATAGGCCCTGGAAACTGTAAAGACAAGGTTTTTCTACACATTCAAGGAGCAGATAAATCCTATATTATACAGATTCTTTACAGTTGTCTTTTGGCTGTTATCTTTTCTGGTGAAAAATCAGTTACCATTTGGATTGTTGTTCATTGCAGAGTAAATGTGATTTTTTTTTTTTAAACCTCTCTATCTGCCTTTCCACTTTCTTTTGGTCATGAATTATGTGCAGTTTTACTATGGACTGCCTGCATGTGATTTCTCCCCTCCTTCATCCTATTTGAGGTTCTTTAAATCTACAACTTCACAGCTTATATGTTAGATTTTTAGAAATTCTAATTCAATATCATTTATAGCTTTTTTCTGTTTCTCTCTTATCTCTTTCTGGACTCCCAAGTTTTTACCTATAAATTAAACCTTTATAAATGTGCCATATATCTTTTTTGCTGTATTTTATTATCATGTTTATATCTGCTTTAAGTATAGGTATTTTCTACTGATACTCCAAATCACAAATGCTCTCTTTTCTGCTCTGCTATTAAATTCATTTAGCAAGGTTTCATTTTACTTATCTTTAAAAAAATGTGTTTTTTTGGTTTCCATTGGACTCTATTTTATAGATAACAGTTCTCTGCTGATATTCTCCGTAGTTTTTTAAAATCCATTTTCATGCATGTATTAGTATGGTACATATATTCATATATGAATATCCATCTATATAGTTGCATGTGCTATGCTGTGCTTAGTCACTCAGTCATGTCTGACTCTTTGCAACACTATGGACTGTATAACCCACCAGGCTCCTCTGTCCATGGGGATTCTCCAGACAAGAATACTAGAGTAGGTTGCCATGCCCTCCTCCAGGGGATATTCCCAACGCAGAGACTGAACCCAGGTCTCCCACATTGCGGGCAGACTCTTTACCATCTGATCCACCAGGGAAGCCCATATATATTACAAATAATGGTACAAATACATACATATTAATCATGGCTATTTTAAAATATAAATCTGGTAACTCTAACTCTAAATTAGCTTTTTGTTCTCATTGTCCATTTTTCACTTGATTTTTGGTCATTGCTTTTTTAATCTTGATCATTGTAAATTGTTTTTTTAATCAAATACTGGATAAAATTTATTAAAACACTTTAGAGGATATGGAATGTATTATTTTCCACCAAAGAGAATACAGAGAAGGGAATAAGGATCTAGCAAATCAGAATCATCCAATTAGGGATTGTAATGATGACCCAAGGTAGGATTTCAAGCATCTTGAGGACTGGCTTATTCTGGTTTTATCCCTTTGCTTAGTGCATAGTCCTTCAGGATCTTAATAAAATCCTGTAGTGTTTACTAGACCCCTTCTTTTCTAAGAGTCCTTAACCTCCAGTTTTTATTCCCCAACTCAGTGAGATTGCCAAAAACTTTTGGTTCTCATATTCTGCTTGGCCTCAGTTTTCCATCCTAAGCACACGTGCTGCTGCTGCTGCTGCTGCTGCTGCTGCTGAGTTGCTTCAGTTGTGTCCAACTCTGTGTGACCCCATAGACTACAGCGCACCAGGCTCCCCCATCCCTGGGATTCTCCAGGCAAGAACACTGGAGTGGGTTGCCATTTCCTTCTCCAGTGCATGAAAGTGAAAAGTGAAAGTGAAGTTGCTCAGTCGTATCCAACTCTTCGCGACCCCATGGACTGCAGCCTACCAGGCTCCTCTGCCCATGGGATTTTCCAGGCAAGAGTACTGGAGTGGGGTGCCATTGCCTTCTCCGAAGCACACGTGATAGAAACAGTAAATTTCTCATGAAGACATGCATTCGAATGTCAGGCTTGAATCTCTGCTCTTCCTTTTGTTCCTCAAGTTCTGGCTGCCATAGTTCCCTTGCACCCCAGTTTTTGCCTCCCTAGATTATTAAGATCGAAGCATGCTCTAAACTGCTCCTGTGTGCTATGTCTTAGACAGTGAATTGGCAAAAATAAAATGTGACAAAAACTCTATAAAGAAGTCAAAGCAGTGGCCAACTAAGACGTACCTTACTACATTTGCCTGTTACCCTTGATCTTGTCCCCTCAGATCCTGGATGCCTTTGTTCCCCTCGGAATGTCTTCAAACAGAGTCTGTATAGATTATTGAGTTCTCACAGTTGTTTGGTAGGGGGAGGGGTTTCCATTTGTTTTTGGTGGGTGATATTGTTTTATGCAGAAAGAATGAGACAAAGCTCAGCTCCATACTGAAAAGCTGGTTTACACGTTGTCTTAACATGTAGGCTTAACAACAAGGGTGTTTTAGAATTTTTTAAAATCAACCCATACCTTTCCCAGTTTATGGACATTTGCTGTCCGCATTTTAAATTGTTTCAGCACACCTACATTAGACCTTTCTAATAAGTCCATGTTTATTTAGATTGGTATGCACATTTACTATTGCTTTTGAGCACATACATTCTCACATTCAGCCTTTTGATATCAGGAACGGTTTTCCTTTGTCTTTGAAATAAATCTGTTATATGTACTTTCATGAGTGAATCTTCAGGTAATAAGCACTGCTGGCTCATGCTTTTTCTGAAAAAGTCTCTGCTTTACTCTTAAGACAATTTGCTAGGTACAAGTTTTTGAATTGGAAAGCTGAAAGTGTATATATGTTAAGTTTTTCTGCTCTCTTGTTTTGCTTGTTGCATTGAGATATAGTCACTTATATTACTTTTTCGTCACAGGTAAATTGTCTTTTCTCTCTAGCTGCTTGTAAATGTTTCTACTTTTTTCCCCAAGTATTTTTCAGTTCTACCGTGATATTTTTAAGCCCTAATACCTCTTAATTTATCCTGCTGCTGCTGCTAAGTCATTTCAGTCGTGTCCGACTCTGTGCGACCCCATAGACAGCAGCCCACCAGGCTCTCCCGTCCCTGGGATTCTCCAGGCAAGAACACCGGAGTGGGTTGCCATTTCCTTCTCCAATGCATGAAAGTGAAAAGTGAAAGTGAAGTCACTCAGTCGTGTCTGACTCTTGGTGACCCCATGGACTGCAGCCTACCAGGCTCCTTCATCCATGGGATTTTCCAGGCAAGAGTACTGGAGTGGGGTGCCATTGCCTTCAAGGATTTATTTGGATCTTCCCATTTGATATATTTCAACAATTCTGGAAAATCCTCGGCGTTTTATCTTCATATATTGCTTTCCTGTCCTCTCATTAATTCTTTGCCCCTTCAGCACCCATCAGATGTTGTCTTAGACCTTCTTTGACCACTCATACTTCTGTATTTTTGTTTCTGTCCTATACATTCTGAAGAGCTTCTTTGGAATTATTTCTCAGTCCAATAATTTTCCTTTCTGTTAGTTCTCTTCTGTTTTTAACCTGTTAGTTAATAACAACCCTTGTGTTTATATTTTCTCGTCTTCACTTCATGTTGTTTCTCAGCGAAAATGCAGCCCAGTTTCCATGATCCATTTTTTAAACCATCTTATTTGTGTATTGGCTGTGCTGGGTCTTCATTGTCTGTGCAGGCTTTTCTGTTAGTTGCAGAGAGCAGACACTCTCTAGTTGTGGTGCGTGGGCTTCGCGTTGCGGTGGCTCCTCTCACTCCAGGGCACACGGGCTTCAGTAGTTGCCACACGTGGTGAGTAGTGGACGCCTCCAGGGCCCGAGAGCGCAGGCTCAGTGATTGCGGCATGTGGTCAGTAGTGGACGCTTCCGGGGCCTGAGAGCGCACGCTCAGTGATTGCGGCATGTGGTCGGTAGTGGACGCCTCCGGGGCCCGAGAGCGCGGGCTCAGTGATTGCGGCATGTGGTCAGCAGTGGACGCCTCCGGGGCCTGAGAGCGCAGGCTCAGTAATTGCATCACGTGGTCAGTAGTGGACGCCCCGGCCGGAGCGCACAGGCCTAGTAGTTGCGACACATGGGCTTAGTTTTTCCGAGGCACGTGGGGTCTTTCCACATCAGGGATCGAACTTGTGTCACCCTGCATTGGCCGGTGGATTCTTTACCATTGAGCCACCAGAGAAGCCCTCCATGGTCCATTTTAAAAATAATCTCCTTGCCGTCTCTACCTTCATTATACCTGATTAGCAAAACCTCAGGTAAGCGTGGATAGAGGAAAACAGCCAGTACCTCCTGACTGTTACATTTCTTTGAGCGGTTATCCTCTCGAGTATTTTATGACTCCTGCCCCACTTTTCTGATACCTTCTCCCTGTCGTCACTCAGATCATGACCGTGGTTGACACATACCCATTTACTGCTGTCTTGCCCCTGCCATGCCTACCTCTCCGCCTACCTACATCTGTGCCTGTTATCTCCTGCTCTCTGTCCTGTAACTATGAATCACTGAATTGTTGCTTCTTATGACCAACTCTCTGCCCATATACTGGATCACACCACTACCCAGTGATTCAAAAATATTGTTCCAGCTCTTCTTTCTTCTGCCTCCTACACCATCATTTTTTTTTTCTCCCTCTCTCCCCTGGTCCCTGCTACATCCTCTTCCACCCTGTTTCTCTGCTCTTACTTATTAGACTGTGTGAGCTTTTAGTTGTAGCATGCAGTATTGTTGATCTTTGTTGTGGCATGCATGATATATTTTTTTAGTTACAGCACGCATGATCTTGTAGCCAGCGGGATCTTTGGTTTCAGCGTTTGGGATCCAGTTCCCTGACCAGGAATCGAACGCAGGTCCCCTGCATTAGGAGTGCAGGGTCTTAGCCACTAGACCACCAGGGAAGTCCCTCTCTGCTATCCTTTATAACAAACTCTTTCATAGAGTTGTCTCTAATCACAGTTCTCTATTCTTTCTTAAACTCACTTTTATCTGATTTTTGTTTTATCACTCTCGTCAACTGCTCGTTTCAAATCACCAGGGACCGGTTTCCAGTGACCATATTATTTAGAAATTTATTGTTAAGTATTGGACTTCCCCAGTGGCTCAACAGTAAAGTGTCTGTCTATCAATGCGGGAGACCTGGGTTCAATCCCTGGCTTGGGAAGATTCCCTGGAGAAGGAAATGGCAACCCACTCCAGTATTCTTGCCTAGAAAATCCCATGGACAGAGGAGCCTGCAGGCTCCTCTGTCCATGGGGTCCCAAAGAGTCGGGCACGACTGAGCGATTTCACTTCACTCACTCACTCATAAGTGTCTAAGTGTTAGTCACGACTCTGTGTGACCCCATGGACTGTAGTCCCTCAGGCTCCTCTGTCCATGGGATTCTTGAGGCAAGAATACTGGAGTGGTTTGCCTGCCCTCCTCCAGAGGATCTTACTGAGCCAGGGATCCAACATGGATCTCCTGCACTGCAGGCAGAGTCTTCACCCTCTGAGCCGCCTGTTCTTGCCCTCCTCTTTAAAGACCTCTGTTTATCTTGTTTCCTAGGACAGCACAGTCTCCTACACTATCTCTTTTGCCCTGACTGCTCCTCAGTATCCTTTTCTGATTCCTTTTAATCCTCTCCAACTCGTAAATGTGTACTTTCCTAGGGATCACTATGCTTCTGAGCCATTTCTCTCAATGATTATTTCCTGGTTAAAATTACCCAGTCTGAAACCTTTAAACACCATCTGGATGCTGATAATATGCAAACTTATGTCTCTAGCATTAGCCTTTTGTCTGAACTCCAAACCTTCTATCCATTGTCTACTCTCTGTCTCCACCCAGATGTCTAATAGGTGCCTCAGACCCTGCTTCTCCGAACCTGCTCTTCCGACAGACTTCTATCTCCATTAATGAACCCTTCCAGGCTTCCAGTTTGTCAAGCCCCACAATTTAGCATTATCCTTGATGATTCCATTTTTGTCTTCTCATTCAGATTGTCTGAAAATCCTCTGGGTCTACTTTCTAAATAGAGTAACATGGCCACTTTTCACTGATTGCACTGCTACCAGCCTGGTCCTAAGCCACAGTTAACTTTAACCTGGATCATTGCAATAGCTTTCTAAATGAAACCTGTGCTTCCGCCCTGTATCTTTGTGGTATGTTCTTGTGATGTACCAGAGTGATATTTGAATCACTCCAGAATCTCAGAGGTGTATGTACAACTTTCTGAGAAACTGTCATGTAATATTCCACATTTTTTGGAATCAAATATTTTGCCAATTTTTATTGAGGTGTTTTCATACCAAGTTGTAGTAACTTTTATATATTCCAGATACATATTCTCTTTCAGTACATGTATAGAAAATATTTTCTCCCATTTTGTGACTTTTTTCATTTCTTAACAGTGTCTTCCAAAGAGAAAACAAAGAATAACTTTAATAATTTTTTTCACTTATTTACATTATTTTGTTCTGCTTTTTGTGCCCTAAGAAATCTTTGACTTACCCCTCCTTATGCTAGAGGTTTTTCTCATAATTTTTTCCTAGATGTTTTGAAGTTTTAGTGTTTAGTTTTAGATACTATGATTTATTTAGAGTTAATTTTTGTCTGGTAAGGAATAGTGATTTTTGTTTTCCATATATATATTCAGTCATTTCAGGGCCATTTGTTGAAAAACTCTCATTTCTCCCATTGAATTACCTTGGCAATGTTTTATTATTTTATTTTTTTACTAGAGTATAATTGCTTTACAATTTGTGTTAGTTTCTATTGTACAACAAAGTAAATCAGCTATATCTATATATAGCTGATTATAGCTATATATATATAGCTGTCCCTCTTGGACCTCCCTCCCACCCGCACCCTGGCACCCCCATCCCACCACTTTGCTCATCACAGAGAGCCGAGATGAGCTCCTTCTGTATGCAGCAGCTCCCCACTAGCTGCCTCTTGTATGCACGGTGGTGTGTAAATGTCAGGGCGACTCTTGCAGTTTATCCCACCCCCACCTTCCCCTTGTGTGTGCACAAGTCCCTTCTCTCTGTCTGTGTCTCTGTTCCTGCCCTGCAAGTAGGTTCATCAGTGCCGTTTCCCTAGACTCCATATGTATGCATAAATATGCGATATTTGTTTTTCTCTTTCTGGCTTCACTCTGTATGACAGACTCTAGGTTCATGCACATCACGATAAATGACCCAGTTTTGTTTCTTTTTATGACTGAGTTATACTCAGTTGTATATATGTACAGCTTTTTTATCTGTTCCTCTGTTGATAGACATTTAGGTAGCTTCCATGTCCCGGTTATTGTAAACAGTGCTGCAGTGAACACTGGAAACATTGGGGTACGTGTATCTTTTTGAATGGGCAGTGTTTTTAGAAATAATTATATATTGATATATGTAGATTGTATTTTCTGTTCCATTACTGTATCAATTTATAATAAACTCTGTTAGCTTTATTTTTTTAATTGCTTGACTATTGTGTCATTTAATATTCCCATATATAATATTCAGAAGCAGCTTGTCAATTTCTTCGAAATTGGGATTGCTTGCTTCTGTGGATCAGTTTGTGGAGAACTATCATATTAACAATATTGAGTCTTAAAATTCATGAACTCGTGGCATTTCTGTGCATTTCTTTAGGTGTCCTATAATGTTCCTCAGTAATACTTTATAATTTCCAGTGTAGTGGTCTTCCTCTCATTTTGTGTATTTTATTTCATTGTATTTTATGGATTTTGGTTCTACTGTAAGTGAAAAATCTTGTTTTATTTTTCAGATTTTTGCTTCTTGTATTAAAAATATAATTGATTTTTAAAAAGTAACTTTATGCTCTCTGACTGCTGCATTTAATTGTTATTTTTAGCATTTGCTTTGTAGATTCCATCACATTTTCTATGTAAAAATCAGGTCATCTATAAAGAGTGATGGTTTTGCTTTTATCCTTTCTGATACTTAGGTCTTTTACTTCATATATTTTCCTTTATTACAGTGGCTAGAACATATAATTCAGTACTGAATAGGATAGTGAGAGCGGATGCCCTTGCCTTGTTCCTAATTTTAGAAGGAAACGGTGCAGTTATCCTCATCATAGAATCATTTTGTCTGTTCTGTAACTTGGTCTAAGTGGAATTATATAGTCTGTGCTCTTTTTTGTATAAGACTTCTTTCACTCAGTGCGTTTTTGAGACATATTAATATGGCTCCATGCCTAAGTGTTTTCTTCTTAGTATGTATTTTTAAAAATCAGCTTCTCAAAGCATAATTTATATACAACAAACTGTTGCCAAATATGATCAAACACTGTAACTATAAGATTTTTGTTAAGTGTCCTTCCTCAGGTCAAGATAATTTTTCTTGTATTCATTGTTAGTTAATAGTGTTGAATTTTTTGTCAGTTTTTTCCCACATCTATTGAAATAATTAAATGTTTTTTCTCCTTTATTCTGTTAATGTGGTGGATTTTATTTGTTTTTAATGTGAAATCAATCTTACATTCTTGGGCCATATTCTCCTTGGTTACCCTATAGTATATGTTTTTTATGTATTTTTTGATTTGATTTGTTATTATTTTCTTAAGGATTCTTGCATCTTTGTTCCTGTTGCATGTTCACCCATAATTTATTTTGTCATAATGGCTTTGTCAGGGTTTCATATCAGGGTAAAACCGGCTTCATTAAATTAATTGTGAAATATCCCCTCCAGTATAATGTTCTTTCTTCTTTGAATGTTTGATAGAATTCAACAGTGAAAGCATTTAATTTTGAATATATCTTGATGGAGACATTTGCTCCATTTTGTTCGGTATGTTTCAGAACACTTTCCCTTGTTTAAGAGGTAAGACTTTTTTTTTCCTTTGCCACAGAGATGTTCATTCTATTCTCATCTCTGCCTTTTATGCTTGCAGTATTCCAGCTTGCAGTTATTCCAGTAACATTCAATGTAATTATTGATGTATTGAAATTTGGTTACTGTTTTATTATTTTGTATTTGTCTGCTGTGTTTCTTGGCCTTCCCTAGTGGCTCAGTGGTAAAGAATCCACCTGCATTGCAGGAGATGTGGGTTTGATCCCTGGAGAAGGAAATACCAACTCACTCCAGTGTTCTTGCCTGGGAAATCCCATGGACCAAAGAACCTAGTGGGCTACAGTCCATGGGGTTGCAGAAGAGTCGACACGACTTAGCAACTAAAACAATGTATTACCATTTATTTCTTGATTTGATTTGCTATATTTTCATAAGGATTCTTTCATCTTTGTTCTGTTGCATATTTGCCTATAATTTATTTTGTCTTAATGGTTTTGTCAGTGTTTCATATCAGGGTACAGCTGGCTTCATAAAATTATTTGTGAAACATTCCCTCCAATAGAATGGTCTACATTTCTTATTCCTGTTTCCATCTTCTCATCTTTTAGAATTCTGTTTTAATTCATCTGTTGACTTTTTATCTATTCTCTGTTCTTTGGTGATTGTTCTAGAGAGTAAATACATGTGTGCAAGTATGTTTGAGTGTGTGTGTGTGTATGCAATTTCCACTTAGCTTTTGACACCCAATTTGGGATTAAAATTTTATCATTTCACCTAAAACATAGAAATATTGCAACTCATCTAACTCCATCTGTCCACCTATCCCTACCCTCCTTTTTATTTCAGTTTTCATATGTCTTGTATTACATCTAAATACAGTATAAACACCACCGGGATGCTATAAGCATAGCTTTAATCATATGAGTTCTAAAGGAAATAAAAGAAAAACCTGTCTTGTGTATTTACCTATGTGTCTACCATTTCTAATATTCTTCATTTCTTCCTGAAGTTTGAGTTCCATTAGGGTTCATTTCCCTTATTCTAAAGAAATCCTTTAGCTTTTATTGTTGTTCACATATGCTGGTGAAAGATTATTTTAATTTTCACTTATCTGAATCTTTATTTCACCTTCACTCCTGAAAGATATTGTCATTGGATATAGAATCCTGGGTTGACAATTTTGCTTTTGCTTTTACCTAACACTTTAAAATTGCTGTTGTACTTCTCCTTGCCTCCATGGTTTCTGATGTGAAATCCATGAACATTCAAATTGTTAAGTTCATGTACATAAGGTGTCATTTATCTTTAGTTGGTATCAGAATTTCATTAGTTTTGTTTTTCAGAACTGTGATTATGATAAATATATACACGCATGCTAAGTCACTTCAGTCTTGTCTGCCTCTGTGGGACCCTGTGGACTATAGTCGCCCAGGCTCCTCTGTCCATGGGATTCTCCAGGCGAGAATACTGGAGTGGGTTGCCATGCCCTCCTCCAGGGGATCTTCCTGACCCAGCGATCAAACCTGCATACTCTTAAATCTCCTGCACTGGCAGGCAGGTTCTTTACCAAAGAGCTATGGCAAACAGTTCTTTCACCTGCCAATGCAAGAGGTGCAGGTTTGATCCCTGGGTCAGGAAGATCCTCTGGAGAAGGGGATGGCTACCCACTTCAGTTTTCTTGCCTGGAGAATTCCATCGAAAGAGGAGCCTGGTGGGCTACATTCCATGGGGTTGCAAAGAGTCAGACACAACTGAGCAACTAATATATGTATATTAATATATAATATGTATATATACATATGTATATTTATTTGCCTAAGCCTGATTTTCTTTGAATTTATTCTACTGGAAGTTCTCTAGGAAGTGTTCAACCATTAGTTATTTACATATATCTCTAACTTCCCTCTTTTTCTGAGATTCTGAATATCTGTATTAGAACTTTTGAAATTATTCAATGAGCAGTAATAGTCCATTCATTTATTTCCATACTATTTTCTCTCTTTCACATAAGGTGATTTCTTTTGATATCTCTTCAAGTTCCTTAAGTTTTTCTTTTTAATTCTGATCCTGAACATACTTACTGATTTTTTTTTTTTAGTTTGAGATGTTGATTTTTTAGTTGGACAATTTTCCCTTTTATTATTTTGTGCATTTATTTACTAACTTATTTATTATGATGTCATTTTCCTTCATCTCACTGAGCATATTTTTAATAGGTGGTCTGAAGTTCTTGCTGATAATTTTAACATGTACATTACCTTGAACTTGACATCTGTTGATGGCCTGCTCCTTGATAATGATTCCATTCTCCTGACTCTTTGTATGTCAAGTGATGTTGAACTGTATGTTAGACATTAAGAGGGTTATGTGGTGAAAACACTAAATTATCCTACATTGTTTCAGATAAGGTTGATTTTGTTTTTTAAGAAAGCGTTTACTTCTGTTAGACTCAAACTGAACATTCAGTCACACCTGCTATGAGTGGCAGCTTTGGTCCCAGTTCAGAGGCCTTTGAGTCTGGTCCATGTGTGTGATAGAGACTATAGCAGAGTTCACATACAGAATTTGGCCTTCTCCTTTGCTTTCTCCCTTCTGGTGTGCTTGTATGTTCTCTGGTGGCCCTGACTGTCACTGACTCCTTTGCCTACATCCTTCGTAGGCATTTAGAAAACGGGCAGATTTTTCTATTGAGTTTTAACCAACTGGTGCCATCTCTGTGTCTTCAACTCTCCCTGAGTGAAAGATGTAAAAATTATTCATGTGACCCCATGCAGATCTGAGTTCTTTGTCCAAGGTTTCAACTACTCTGAAAAATTTATTAACTTTGTTTCATACTCTCAAATACTTTGTCTCCCCTCCAGTCCTAAAGGGTTTCTGTTTTTGCTAGATGATGTTGTTAAGGAATTTAATCCATCATTAGAGAAGTAAAAATTACCCATTGATTTTAAAAATGTTTCTAAAGGTACTAGTTTCTCACTCTTAAAGAATTTCAAGTCCTTTGAATGTGATATTTAAATGACTCTTTTTTTTGTAAAACACTTTCTGGGCTTACTTACCAATACCTGGGAAGACAAATATGATAAATGAGGTGTTTGTCTAACACAGCCATCCCTCTAGTTTCAGTTCATGTAAAAGTAATTGTGTTGAAGACGTTATATAAATAGTTGATAATGAAGAAAATAAAAATATATTGTTTCCTATTTTTTTCTCAATAGTTTTAGGTCAGCCTCTTTTTACTTGAAATTATATTATGCAATTTGAAAGAACAATAAAATTCTACTTATCCAATAGATAGACATTAAGAAATAGTAACCCTTTAGAATATAATTAAAACCTCTAATCTTAAAAGAACTTTAAGAACAGGGAAAGGGAAATAGGTAACAATGAAGAAAATTACTAGTTTTACATAGTAGAGAAATTGCTGTACTATTTTCTCAACTTTTCTGTGTTGTTCATAATAAAACAGAATAATGACAAGAAAAGAAAAAGAAACCTTTAAATACCTAGAAAATTAGAGGAATATATATATTATGAAATAATAAAGTTGTTAAAGCCCATCCAGGTAATAGACTGGAAGGTATCAGTAATGTATTTCAAAAATTCTATACTTACTCAATAAAAAATGCCTAGCGGTTTAGCACTAAAAGAAAATATAAATAACATATGGATTGGGACGCTAAAGGAAAATGTCATAATTTACAGTTTATAGGATTTTACATACCAGATCTCCAAAATGATGTATTTTCAATTCCCTACAAGTAATAATAGGGCTCAGAAATACTGTGAAAAACATATAAATCAGTGTTCCTGTAACTAAAAGTAAGTAACCAACTAAAGAATATAAATTTGAAAATCATCCCATTCATAATAGTATCAAGACTCTTAAATTACTTTCCAAAAAATAATAAGACATATGCAAAATCATTATGTAAAAAAGATGAAGTCCTGAGTATATGGAGAAATAAACATTCCTTATAATTCAGAAGGTCAATATCAGGATGTCAGTTCTCTTCAAATTGATAAGTATGTTAAAGGCTCTTCCAATAAAATTTCACCAAGAATTTTGTAGAATGTTACAAACTGATTTTTAAATCCGTGTGGAAGGATACAGTCAAAGAACAAGCCGAGATAATTTTGAAAGTGAAATAATATCGACTTATGCTCTCAGATACCATCTGATTACTGAAAGTGAAAACGTTAGTCACTGAGTTGTGTCCAACTCTTTGCGACCCCATGAACTGTAGCCCACAGGGCTCCTCTGTCCATGGGATTCACCAGGCAAGACTCCTGGAGTGGTCCTGGTGAAAGAACAGTAATGTAATTCAGTAGAAGGGATTAGAGGGTCTATAGGGCTTCCCTTGTAGCTCAGTCGGTAAAGAATGTGCCTACAGTACGGAGACCCGGGTTCGATCCCTGGGTCGAGAAGATCCCTTGGAGAAGGAAATGGCAACCCACTCCATTATCCTTGCCTGGAAAATCTCATGGACACAGGAGCCTGGTGGGCTGCAGTCCATGGGGTCGCAAAGAGTCGGGCATGACTGAGCAACTAACACTTACTTAGAGGGTCTGTAGACAACAGTCATATGGGAAGCTGATGTGTGACAGGGAATGTAGAACCAGTGAGCAAAGCAGGGATCCCTTCAGTAATCCAATCCTAAAAGTTGACTATACTCTATATCTTGTAATAACCTATAAGGAAGAAGACTCTGGAAAATATATATATATATGTATATTACGGAATCACTTTGCCATATACCTGAAACTAATACAGCATTGTAAATCAGCTATGAGGATGAAGTTCAAATTGGGTGCTTGTTTCCAACTACAAACCAAGAGACGGAACATACACACACTCTCACACGCTTATCTTTTGCAAGAAGAGACAAGAAATCACTTTATCACCTCATGGTACCATAGATTTCTTAAGTAGAACACTGAATAGTAAAGGCAAAAATCCTCAAGTTGAAGGTTAATATATTTGACTGCATTAAAAAAAAAAATAAAACCACTGTTTCATCCTAAGTCTTCATTGATAAGAGAATATAATGGAAAAACTGCAAAACATTCATTGTAATGGGGTACCATATACCATGTGAAATGAATGTACTTGATTTATATATACCATCAACAGATCTATAAAAGGCAGTATTAAAAAGTTCCAGAATGATCTCAAAATTTTGACACTGTTTATTTCTAACAGAATGCTTAGGTCTCCTCAAGTGGTAAAGATTCACACTGATCATCATTTTCTTGTGGCCATCTACCCTCAAAATTGGAAGATTTTAAGATTTTTATGAATAAACAACAATGTCATACTGTATAACTCAGAGAACTATATTCAATATTCTGTGACAAATCATAAGGGAACAGAATATGGAAAAAGAATATATGTGTGTATAACTGAGGCATTTTGTTGTACAGAAGAAATTAATATTACATTGTAAATCAGCTATGTTTCAATCAAATTTTTAAAAAAAATTTAAAGAGACTTCAGAAAACTAAAGTTTTTATCCAAAGTATTTGAATTTTTCCACACTGGCAGCCTGCTTGAAAAGGAATCATTCCCTCTGGGGCTTCCTGGTGGCAGTGGTAATAAAGAATCCACCTGCCAATGGAGGAGATACAAGAGACAGGGGTTAGATCCAGGGGTTGGGAAGATCCCCTGGAGGAGGAAATGGCAACCCATTCCAGAATTCTTGCCTGGGTAATCCCATGGACAGAGGAGCCTGGCAGGCTACAGTCCATGGAGCCGCAAAGAGTGGGACACAACTGAGCCACTGAGCACAGCACACGACCCTGGTTCAGATAAATCTCACTCTTGGTAAAATTTGGCCTGTATCCTCTTGGTGACCTTTGGATTTTCCATGCTGTGTACTTTGCCTATGTTCTGGTATGCCAAATCCAGCAGCAAAAAACTTAATGAGGTTGGTAGAGTAATGAGGTTTCCAAATATGGGAACTCTATTCCAGAGTGTGATAGGCCGGCTCATTTCTCCGCCTTCCTTATTCTGCTACTAGTTCTAAAACTGTGCTAATGATCGTGTGTGTGTGTGTGTGTGTGTGTGTGTGTGTGTGTGTATTTTAATTGACTTGGAACTATACAGAGAGTCCTGGGTTTGATCTCCTTAAGTCAGTGAGTAGGAGCTGAGGATTGTTCCCATATTATTTCTGCAAGAAATCATTTGCTCTTTGTCTTCCAATCAGGTGTTTCTAGTCGCTGTCTGGAATTTTGAACTCTACATGATCCCTCTGGCTTTATTGCTGCTCTTTGTCTACAATTCCATCGGACCCACGAGAGGGAAGGTGGGCAGCATCCAGGACAGCCAGGTGAGAACAGGTTCCAATAATTCTGACATTTGATTAGAAAAGAAAATGTGTTAGCAGTAAACCACCGCCACCAAAGCATGACCCGATCTGCCACGTTTGAGACTGGAGGAGCAACACTGCTCGTGTGTTCACGGTACAGGGAAGATATTCATCATGTGTAATCTAGAGTCTTCCTTCTAGAGCATCTGTGTTCCTGTGTCTGGGCCTGCCTCCTTAGCATGAGTGAGCCATCTGGTTTTTCGTCAGCATTTCCAGGCAGGCGGCACCTGTCTGGGTGTCCATCTGGTTCTCCATAGAGTTCCTGGGAATAAGAGTCTCCACTTCCCAGGTGGTACTAGTGGTAAAGAACCCACCTGCCAACGCAGGAGACATAAATGAAGCAGGCTTGATCCCCGGGTCGTAAAGATATCCTGGAGGAGGGCATGGCAACCCACTCCAGTATTCTTGCCTAGAAAATCCCATGGACAAAGGAGCCTGGTGGGCTACAGTCCACAGGGTTGCAGAGTTGGACATGACTGAATCGGCTTAGCACGCACACATGCAGAACAAGCTTTTGGTGGCTTCTTGAGTTCCTTCAGGGAAACACAAGTGGAAGGTGTCTCAGACCTCTCCAGATAGTTCTCCTGTGCAATATTCTCTAGCCTAAGGCGTCAGGGGATCCGCTGAGGCTGGCTCGCTTCTAGGAAAGTCAGAGAGTGGGTGGGCATGGGCCCCCCTCTGTGCTCAAGTGCCCAGGTTTTTCCTGCAGTTCTCAAGCTCACTGTGGTGTTAAAGGAAACACAGGCAGGGCCTCTTCTCCATGACATTCCCCCGCATCTACTTTTCTTACTTTTTCTCCGTCTCTCCCTCCCTTACCCCTCTTATTCTAGCCCATACAATCTTTTTCTGCTCTATATTAGAAGGAACTTGTATGTGTAGACTTGCTTTGTGATATAAGCTTGTTATTGCAGGTTCAAGAACCAAGTTTTCAAAACAAGTCAAAGATCTTGGGACTTGGTAACATCCTTTAGAAAAAAATGACCTCCGTGTTGGGTTTTCTAAGACTCAAAAGCTGACCATCTTCACCCATTTTTCCTTATAATATTCTGATTATTGGAAAATAATTGTCTCTGAAATAACGGATATTTAAGGCATGTTTCTGGTTTCATTTGGGGTGGTGGGAAATGAGTGTAAAACACAGAGTAAAACATCAGACAAACTCAAAATTCTGTTTGGTGTTTGATCGTTGTAGTTCAGTCAGCATGTGCTTGTATCAATAATGAGGCGCCTGAAGATGCTAGAACCAACTAACAAATAAATAGCCTTAACATACAAGTTTATGTAAAGATTAAGTTTCATGGAGCTACAAATGAAGAAGCTTTTTACAGAGAAACATCTGTTGTAAAAGTGCTGTGTCAACTAACATTTTTATAATTTTAGTCGTTTCCAGCTATATATATGATGTACCTGTTTATAGCATGCGTGTGTGTGTGTGTGTGTGTGTGTGTGTGTGTGTATTTGTAGGCAGGTATGGACTTTCCTCATGGCTCAGATAGTAAAGAATCTACCTGCAGTGTGAGAGTCCCAGGTTTGATCCCTGGGTCAGGAAGATCCTTTGGAGGAGGAAATGGCAATCCACTCCAGGATTCTTGCCTAGAAAATTCCATGGACAGAGGAGCCTGGTGGGCTACAGTCCGTGGGGTCGCAAAAGAGTCAGACACCACTGAGTGACTACACTTCCACTTTGACACATCTGTATGGGCTTCCCAGATGGTGCTATTGGTAAAGAACCCACCTGCCAATGCAGGAGACATAAGAGACCTGGGTTCAGTCCCTGGATTGGGAAGATCCCCTGGAGGAGGGCACATAACCCACCCCAGTATTCTTGCCTAGAGAATCCCATGGACAGAGGAGTCTGGCAAGCTACAGTCCTTGTGTGTGTGTGTGTACATAAATATGGGTACATAAGTGTTCTTGTGTGTATATGTGTGTATATGTGTGTGTGTGTGTGTGTGAAACCTTTTTTTATTTACTAAACATTTTGTAATTCATTATCTATTTTAAACTTGGTAACATAACCCTGAAGGAGTCAAGAACTACTATTTTCATTTCATGCTTGATGCAACTAAGGTTCAGAGTGGCAGAGTGATTTTTGCCCAAAGTCACACAGCAAAACAGTGCTGGATCAAGGTCTCCGGCTGAAGACTTTGTCTCAGATGAAGACGTCTGACTCCTAATTACAGAGTTCTTTCCCCCCATAGCAGGTTTTCATTGTATTCATTTTTATCCTTTGTTATCCATTTGCTCTCATGGAACATGTTTATTGAATAGGTTAGTTCTCCAGTATCAGTAAGCATTCCACAGACTGCTTGGTGACGTTTGTAGGAATTCTAGGAGGTAATTCGGTACCAGCCCTGCCTGAAGAAATTGCTCAGTGGTTTATGGAGGACAGCAGAGTACTGATACTTCAGAGTTACTCCCTTGTACAAGCAAGATGTTGACCATTCTTTTTTCTGTTGAGACAATGGCAGCTAACTTGGTATGCCTGAGCTTTGCAAGGTTAAGTAGAAAGGTAAGTGTTTACAGTGAAAATAGACCTGAGCTTTCTGATATACCCAGCGTTCTTTCAGAGCTCCCAAATCATTGGATTGTGTACCAACACATGTTAGCTTTTAAATGTAGCAGTAATATGATTCAAATGTACCCATTAACTAGCCAGGATTTCAAAACGAATTTGGGCAAGCCTCCATGTGCAGCGCTGCTAGTGCTGTGCCCCCAGAACTAAAGGCAGGCCCCCCCTTTAGCCCAGATCTGAACCTGGAGTTTCCTTCCCTCATCTGCGCCACCCCCCCAACTCCAGAGCCCAAGGAAAACAATAATACTGTATAGAAACCTGTATCTTATTCTTGAGATTGATTACATTCAGACTAATGCATTTTCTACTGTCTAATGTTTTGGTAATGGCCCCAGAGGAAAAGTGCAGTCATTATAGCAATGAGCCCAGCACAAACGGAGTATGGTGTTCTCAGCCTTAACCCAGCAGCTGGTTCATTTGTCAAGAATAAGAACAAAACTGTTTACAGAAGGTAGAACTCGGCAATGTGGTTTTTAAGGCTGGCTGCTTTCAAAGGGCACTCGCCTAATAGCTTTATTTATAGTTAACAGTTTTATGTAGATTATGCATATCGTTTACAGTCTTATTTCAGCATCCTTTAACTTTAAAAGGGTCCTTTTTTAAGAGGGTACAATGTGTTTCAAAAAGACAAGTATTTCAGTGATGTAGGAAAACTTGAAGCCTGGGTATGCATGTGTTTGTACTTGGTCATTTCGGTTGATGTTTTATTTACACATTGTGGGTTTTCCTTGTAGGAGAGCCCTGATGTGGATGAGGAGGACGATGAAGATGACAAGGTGGGTGTACTCCAGAAAGGGCAAGAAACGCAGCATGAATGCTAGATGGCATTCTAGCCGGCTGAGCCAAGCTCTGTTGTACCGTTTTACTACTGCAGGGTAACCAATATAGTGATCGAATTCTCATAATGGGTAAAAGTTATCTCTTTTCAAGTTTTAAGTGAAGATGAAAAGAGGTGCAATACAAGGAATAACTGAAATGTTGACCAGGAGGCCTGTCATTTGAGGCAAAGTTTAGCCTTTCCCTTGGTGGATGAAAGGTAGATGAAAGGTAGTCCAGGAAGTCAGAAGTAAATCACGTGCAGTCGCTGTTCCTTGAGGCTCACGTCTGCACTCTGCGGGATGGGTCACCTGCCTCAGAATCTGTCACCTGCCCAGCTGTTGCTGGCATCGTTTTCGGCTCTACGTCTGGGTACATCTGTCCTTTCTCTCCTCCTGGGAGAATCTCTCAAATCTGCTGCTTTGTTGTCATTACGCTTTCAGACAAACCTTCTGGAATAAAACGGAAAAAAAAACAAGTAAAATGCCAAATGAGATGCTACTGGGTTCACAGTCGCCCAGTCCCCTAGATCTTGTAGGTCTGCAGGGCTCTGGGCGATATGACAGGAGAGGAGAGAGGCAAGAGAGGGAAAGGGAAAAGTTAAGGGTCTGATATAAAATGTGCAGGAAACAGAAATGAATTCAAAAACACCAAGTTCAAGACACAGACAGCCTTAAAATCCATCGAGCGAGCAAGATGGTTTTGCCCATTTGAAGGAAGTTGGGCAGATTACAAAGTAAATCTTATTTGTCATGCTAAAATGATCATTAAGAGCAAACTAATAAAGTGTGACTTTTTAAAAAGAGAATCGGGACCCTTTCAAGAATGAAAGTCCCATGACGCAACTTTCTTCTTGATGAACTGACGTGAGTGGCTTCTGAGTGATGTAAATCCTTGAACATTAAGAATAGTCAAAGCTGGGTACTTCCCTGGTAGCTCAGTGGTGAAGAATCTGCCTGCCAACACTGGGTTCAATCCCTGGTCCAGGAATGTTCCGCATGTTTCAGAGCACCTAAGTCCACGTGCTGCAACTACTGAGCCTGCTCTCTGGAGCCTGTGCTTTGCAGCAAGTGAAGCCACCGCAGTGAAGACTCAGTGCAGCCAGAAATAAATGTTATTTCAAAAAGTAGCCACAGCTAAATTAATGTGCCTTAGGAGACATGTTTCACTAAAGGAGACACAGTTCAGTTCAGTCGCTCAGTCGTGTCTGACTCTTTGCGACCCCATGGACTGTAAGCACACCAGGCCTCCCTGTCCATCACCAACTCCAGGAGCTTGTTCAAACTCATGTCCATCGCGTCGGTGATACCATCCAACCATCTCATCCTCTGTCGTCCCCTTTTCGTCCTGCCTTCAATCTTTAATGAAATTACTTTAAAGCTACACAAAGAGTAATCATCAACTTTATTAACCAAAGGTTGGGAGTGAGGAATATCTCTTTCTCTCTGGCCAAGTCTGTATAAACAAGGCACCTAGGAACGAAGACATCACCCACCCTAGAGAGTTCATTGTGACTGTGGGGCTTTATCCCCTCTAAGAAGAAATCCAACAAGAAGGTGAGGAATGAAAGAGTGGGTTGAATAAACAGGAAGGCAATAAAGTCATCCATAAAGGGATTCCAAGCTCCCAACGCAGGGGCCCCAGGTTCAATCCCTGGTCAGGGGACTAGATCCCACATGCCACATCTCAGAGTTTGTATGTGCTGCAACTAAAGATCTCACCTGCTGCAGTGAAGATCAGAGATCCCACATGCCACAGGGAAGACCCAGTGCAGCCAAACAAAAACAGTTAAAAAATATCAGCCATGAAAGTTTAGAGCAGTGGTTGGCCTCATCTAACTTTCCATTGTGGTACCTCAAGGACTCTCTGGGGGTGTGGAGGGAAAACCACGTGGGCTGTGATCTACATGGATGAACCTGGGAGCTCTTGCAGTCCTCTAACTAAGCATGGCCCTCCTCAGAGCAGATATATCAGCCCACTCACACTGAGGATGTTAGCACTGGGGTCTCCACGTCTCCTCCAGGGCAGTTCCATTCTTGAGATACTTTGATTGGTTGTAGTACATCTGTAGGGCCTTTAATAGCCCTGTATGGCCTTGTTTCTTTTGCTTCCTCAATTTCATACTCCTGTGGAAACTTCCTTTTGCCTTTTTATACTGTTGATGCGTCCTCCAATGGACCGCGTTTTGTCAGAACTCCCTGCTGTGACTCGTCCATCCTGGGTGGCCCTACACGGCATGGCTCATAGCTTCATTGAGCTCCACAAGCCCTTCGCCACCACAGGGCTGTGCTCCAGGGAGGCCCGGCGTGCTGCAGGCCCTGTCATGACGAGTGGGACATGACTTAGTGAGTGAACTTCTGAAGCCACAGGTCTGAAGTGAAAGGTTGGCCTCTGTTCAGGCCTCTTCTGCTGAACACAGGCCTTCTGTTGGGAGGGGAGACTGCCGTGCTGCAGCCCTTTTCCACATCTCCGCCCTGTCACTTCTCTAAGAGATGTGTTAACTAGAGGGACTTCCAACTGGAAGACCTCCGGAGCACACCTCCACCTACAGATCATTAGGCTTGATCATTTCTTCTCCATGTGGAGCGGCCTCCACACCCAGAGCTGGTCCCTGAAGCAAGGAGGCCCTGGCCACGCCCCTCCACAGAGTGCTGACTCTGGGGGCTTCCCCACAGCGCCCTTCTGGCTCCTGTTGTGTGTTAGACATGACAGACGGGCTTCTGGGAACTGTAACACACCCAGTGAGAGATGGACTGTTTACAAATTATAAACATCCAGCCGTCTCCTTCAAACCAGGAGAGGAGGGGAGCTCCTTTCTACTCAAACTATCCATCTTGAAAGTGACACTCCTTAATTGCCAGCATCCCTTCCCACCAAATACCATCACAGACAACCGTGGAAGATGAAAGCGTGCCGGGGGGCCCCTTGGCACAGCTTCCTCGGGAGATGGACATGTTCCCATATTCTGTCTGTCTCCACTGCACAGACCAGAACACGGTCTGGGGTCTGTCATCGTTTTATTGTCCGGAACAGGGATGGCTGTAAAATGACATCACCGTAGCCTCTCGCTTCTTCTCATTGTTAAAAGTCCACGTTAATGCCCTGTATTTTTTTCAAAAACAAATTAGACTCCACAGTTTTGCCTTGCTTGCTTCGGTGGGCTTTCAGTTACAATGTAGAATGTTTGGGTAACTAGTTTTTTGGCTTTTAGGAAGCTAAAGGTACAAACTCAACTTTGAAGAGAGGAAATCTTTCTTAGACCTGATGGCCCCGTGCAAGAAATTGCTTGTTACAAGTATAGTTTGCTGGGGACCCCTGAACAAACAGATAATGGCTAAGTTCAGCCAGCAGCAATCAGCTGACATTTCCTATTTGTATTAGATTCCGTATGTGAAATTCTTCTTTGTGGACCTTATTTGTACGGATGGATTACAATGAAAATTGCATTAATTTGCTACACAGTAAAGGTCAATAATTGAAGCATGAACCAAGAAACTATTGTGTAAAATGCTGTATCCCATATTTAGGAAAGGTCATGCAAAGCAATAATATCTTGTTTTCATTGCAGAAGGTATAAATACTTGCATTAGGGTTTCTTTCTTTTTTCCAGCCCAACAATCACTTGTATAGAATATTTCAGGATTTACTATTAACAACAGGAAGAAAGAATAATAAGGGCATGTAATAAAAAAAAAAAAAAACAAAAAAACCTGCCTGTTGCTGTCGTAAAGACACTGCTCGTGATGCCTGCATTGTGGCTTGGTTGGTTTTAACTCAGCTGTCAGAAATAGGATTGAATCAGCTGTTTGAGATTATCAGTGAGTTCACACTTGCTTTACAGTGTTTGGTGGAAGGGGAAGAGATCCTCATGTCAATTATGGGTGAAAAACATGTGGATCTTTTCCTTTAAGAAAATAAGAGACATACTTTTTTGTGGATCAATGATTTTGTAATGAAAGAATGTGAATAGATATTATATCCCTATCCTCTTTTCTTCACAAATTATGAAAATTTTTGTATATTTCACAAATACACTAAAACTAAGTATATTTAAACCATCAATCCTAGTTTTTCAAACGATTTTTTATCCTCCTAAATGATTAGTCCACTCATCACCACCCAGGTAGAGCCTTCTTAGAGAGAGAAGGAAATGTGTGTACTTTTAGAAGCTCTTGTAAATTCACTTACGTAGTCCTTTGGGTGAAGTTGTTCAGGGCCAGCGTGCCTTGTTCCCTGTGTTTTCTTGTTCCAGAAAGAGAAGATGGCCTGTAGTGTCTCAGCCAGAGAAGACTGTCATTCTTGGAGGAAGTCTCCTTGCAGTTTAATAGTGAGAGTAGTTTTCTTTATGATTCCTTTGTGCCTTCCTAAGCATGTCCAAAACACAGCAAGTTACTTTGATTAGTGATTTTTTTTTTAAATTTGCTGACTAAGTCATGGTACTTTAGGATGGTGTGGTATGTTTAAGAAAATGAAAAATCAGATAATATCTTCGAAAAGTTAACAATAGTTGAATACACACACACATACTTTCAGGGCATCTACAGTCTACATACAGGACATATTGTAGAGAACGTTATGGATAATTTTCAGGGGAATAAAGTAAATGGTTGTTCTGATGTAACTTCTTTTAATTTGAATTAATATTATTTTCAGTGATGAAGTGATTTAATTGCTAACATTCCTACCATACCATCTTACTTCCAAGACTTTAATATTAAAATGGATTCCAGCCAATTCTTAATTATCCATTTATACATGTTTTGAATTAAAAGGAATTGGCTTCCTTATTCTTACAGTCTTTTCCCTGACACATTGACTTGGTTCAGATCACTTTTTAAAAATCAAACATCCATCCTTAAGATTTTTGGCTTCATTACCTTCAGAAATAACCCAGAAATATTATTAATCTAATGTTTTGAAGCATTATTCAGCCTACTACTCTCTGGCTCACTGGTAGACCCAGTACTTGTGGATTTTCTTTGACTCCTACTGTAAAGATTTTCCTTGTATGTTGCTCCCAAATATTGTGAAATATGGTATACCAGACTATAAATGGTATTTATATGGATTATCCTCTTATTAAGTAATTTATAGTAACAGGCTCTGATGTTATAGTGTATACATCCGGATATTTATCTTGCCATTGCCTAAAATTTTTACATTATGCTAATAGAGAAGACATTGGACATTGTATCTCAGTTATCCACAAGTCATTATTTTCCTGACGATAGTAGCCATTCCTCTTGTCTTTCCTATTGAAATCCCCTCTGTTTCAGCGTGTTTTGCCCTAAGTCCCCATCAACCAATGAGTTTGCGAGGTAATTAACAGATAATTTACCAAATATTTGATAGAAAGGTAGGGATACCACTTTCTTCTCAAGGGAAAAATTGTAATTTCACATAAGTAATGAATGCCGTAAAAGCAATAATTTACAATGCGACCATTTTGAAGCTTCCTGGCAGTCCAGTGGTTAGGACCCCGCACTTCCACTGCAAGGGGGTATGGTTCGATCCCTGGTTGGGCCAGTGAGACCCCACATGCTGCGGGACACAGCCAGAAAGTTAAAAGAGAGACCGTTTTGAGTAAGAATTATTTAAATGATTAGATGATCCGTATTTGTAGAGTGTTTACACTTTGCAGACTGTGTTTATGTGCTTTAACTCATTCAGTACTCAAAGTAAACTGTTAAATTAGATATTATTTTCCCCATCTGTAAATGAACTCACCCAGGTTAAGAGAAATGCAGCAATGCATTGGAAAATTTCCCAGCCAGGAACAAGATTCAAACCCAGTTCTCTGATCTAAATCCAGTTTATTTTGGACTGTGTTACATTGATACAAGGGAAACCTTATTAATTCACTGGCCCATTTTTCCGCATTATTATTGGTAACATTTATGGAGTGTTTGCCCTGTAACTGTGATGGCTGCTTTCTGTCAAAATTTGTAGACTACACTGGGTGTCAGAGATGCAGTGCCTGGGTGTCAGGACTGCTTAAAGGTGGTATTTGTGCTGAGTCTTAGGTGATAACTATTTTATCTTCTACGCGCCTCAGTCCCCCCACCTCAAGGAAAGCTAGAGCACACACAGCTAAACCAGCAGCTGCCGGCACTGTGTGTTTACCTATGAGATGACAGTTGCGGAAAACCATCAGCCTGTTGGCCCTGTACCGCTGTGGCACCCGTCAGTTGGCTCAGAGAAACTTGTAAGGAAGTCAGTCTTCCCAGGGTCTAAATTCCAAATAATCTTCTCCACAGTGTTCCCAATTTTTCACAGGTGTGTTTTACCCACATCTTCCTCGTGATGATGATGTTTATTCCTCTTGCTTTTTCAGCCCTCTGGTTTGATCCCTGATGAAAATCCTGTTGCAGGCCAAAGAAACCTGTTGGTAAAGATCAGTCAGTATGGAAAGACTTTGTGTAATGAACAGGTCATGGGAGCAGTTTATAACTGCGTCAAAATGATATTGATTCAAAATCCAGTCTGCTTCATATTCGTTTCCCAAAGCAAAAATACTACCTGAGCAGGAAGTACTCTGCTGAAGATTTTTCTTCATTTTAATAGTGTACCATAAAGTAGGGGGGTGTGTGTGTGTGTGTGTGTGTGTGTGTGTGTGTGTGTGTGTGTCCATGAACACAGGGCATGTCTCATGGGAAGAAACCTTAAGGACAGTTTCCAGTGCATTAAGCCAGATTCCTGGAGGACAATTTTTAATCTCATATATCAGAAATATTACTTTTTATTCTTTGTTATGACAGATGCTGAGAGGTTTCTTTACCCCCCTGCTAAATGCCACTCAGTCTATTTCTGATGTTTATAATTCTTCAAGTTCTCAAATTGCAGGCTTTTAATATTCAGTGGGATGAAGTAGACCAAACAGATTTCCATTTAAAATCTGAAGCCATCTTTCTGCATCTTTGCTCTGGATGGTTTGCATTATTGGAATGATCCTAAGATAGAAATGTTGCATCTTTCCCTTTCGGGGATCCTGGGCATCCTGTGGCAAATACTACTCAATTTTTAAGCATGTCACAAAGAGCTTTCCTGATGTGGTCAGTTTTTAGGACTATCTCTTTGGTTATGCTTAGGTAATTAGTAGAGAAAGATTTTCTTGACTCAGAACATGTATGAAAGATTTAAAGTAACACACTGATTATATAATGAATTCTTAGCTGTAAATTCATTTTGATGGTGTTAATTCTCTCCTAGAGGCTCAAAGCTACTTTATTACACCTACAGTGCTGTGCTCTTTGGAGATATTGTGGAAGCCAGCAAAGCCTCGAAGAAGGGAAAAATCCACTGCCTGATTTATTCATTTATTTATTTATTTATTGGCTTTGTTCTTAAAGAACAACCATGTTGCAACATAGGCATATTATTTGTTCTTCATTTAGCTGTCTCTAAAACTTAGCTGAAAGACTCAATGGTTTTTTTTTTTGACATTTTATAAGCAAATGGTCAATGAAAAAGAGAATACTCAATACATTTTATATAATAATACGCATTTTAATGTTATAGAGTTGGAATTTGTAATTATTTTCCTTAAAATTATTATAATAATTGCATTGTTTTTCTTATAATCATTCTCTATAGCATAAAACAAAGGATCCTTTTGAAATTTGAGTTCTGGATCTGGAAAGCTCCATGCTTTCATCTCTTCTGTTACATGGTGATACCTACTTGCTCATGAACGTGTTAGGCACCCAGTCGTGTCTGACTCATTGTGACCCCATGGAGTAGCCTGCCAGGCTCTGTCTGTGGAATACTCCAGGCAAGAACACTGGAATGGGTTGCCATTTCCTTCTCCAGGGGATCTTCCCAACCCAGGGATCATGAAGTAGACCCTAAATCATGTGAATTTTATTTATGCCTTGGTGTTTTCTGAAATTCGTACGGAGAAGTAAAACCCATTCTTTCTCAAATGTGGGAATCTAAAAATATGCGTGCAGCCGCAATTAGCAATTATCTTGTTCATTGGTTTAATCACACCAGTGGCCATCTCTGTTTTTATTACAGATTTCCCTCTATAAATGAGAAGGCTTATATGTTAAGGAAAAATACAGGCGCATGTAATAACAGTTTCCTCTTCCTGAATGAGCCACTATTACTCTTCCCAGACAATTTGGTAGCAGCAGCAGATGGAATGCTGTGTTTGCTAAACTGTGTTATCGCCACATCCCCTGGTTCAATCTGAAACGTGTAAATAAAGCCAGCGTGATGCAGACAGAACCGCCAGGTGATCTTTCATAGGACGCAGGGCAACATGAGTGGACTTGTCCTGGGAGATCCTTGCTTTTGAAACGTAAATGAACCCCAGGATGCTTTAAGCTAGACAGAAGGTGATTCTTTCTTGTTCACTTCTTTGCATTCTCAATGGGCAAGGACTTGACATTTATGAAGCACCTGGAGGGTACCAAATGCTTTACATATGATAGTTAATTCTCCAAACACTCCAATTAGGGTCAGGATTATGATCCCCCTTTTTCAGGTAGCAAAATTGTGACTCCAGAAACCATTAGGAACTTGAGATGATCACAGTGCTAGTAGGTGACAAGACCAGTGTTGAACTGACTTTCTCCTGACTCCATAGCCTGTGATTAATAAAATATGCAGACTTGAGGATTTGATACATCTTAAGTCTCCCCTACCCCCACTGCAAACTTTTCATCTGTTGTTGTAAACCCTGGCTACTTCAGCTCCTAAATAAGAATGGATGCATTTTTATGTTGTAAATTATGGTATGTATTTTTTGCAAGTTGCACATAAGTTTGCTAAGATGTTTCGCAAGACAAGTTAAAAAAATAAGAATGAAAAGAAATGCTTTTCCCCAAATATTTTCAAAAAGCCTAATTTAACATGCATTTTTATGAAAATTGGGCAAAGAATACTGGAAATGAACATTAGATAGAAGTATGTAACTGAATAAGATGCCTAAAAACCATGTGTTCTGTAGTAAGTTGAGATCCATAGACACCAAAGAAGCAGATAACAAACAGAAAAGTTGAGCTGAATGCCTCCCGTTTGAAATGTGCACACTTGCTCTGGACTTAATGATCCTGGACTGGAGTCGCTACCACATATATGTGGACAGAGGCCCATCACCTGACCTCTTTGGACCTCGGTTTCCTATTAATGGAAATGTAATATCAAAGACCGTATAACATGTCCATTGGTATACCAGAAGATATAATTAGAGAAAATTCCCATCAAGAGTAGTTGTTTTTCAGTCGCTAAGTTGTGTCCAACTCTTTTTGACCCCATGGACTGCAGCACGCCAGGCTTCCCTGCCCTTCAGTGTCTCCCAGAATTTTCTAACTCATGTCCATCCAGTCAGCGATGCCATCCAACCATCTCATCCTCTGTTGCCCTCTTCTCCTGCCCTCAGTCTTTCCCAGCATCAGGGTCTTTTCCAGTGAATTGGCTCTTCACCTCAGGTGGCCAAAGTATTGGAGCCTCAGCTTCAGCATCAGTCCTTCCGATGAATATTCAGGGTTGATTTCCTTTAGGATTGACTGGTTTGATCTCCTTGCTGTCCAAGGGACTTTCAAGTATCTTCTCCAGCACCACAGTTTGAAAGCGTCAGTTCTTTGGCACTCAGCCTTCTTTATGGTCCAACTCTCACATCCGTACATGAGTACATTGCTTATAAAGGTAACCTTTGTAATATAGAGAGTGAAAAGAACATTTGCTGCTAGAGTGATGAAAAGGATAGAGGTGTGATACAAATTGAGAGAAAAAGACAGTAGTTGTTGTGGACTGGCATCTCCTGGAAAGGTCTCATGGAGACCAGGAGTGTTAGACCTTTAGGTCATTCTGCTGGAGTTGGGAGGCCTGAAATCTTCTCTTTAACCCTAAGCACTTATTTCCTGGGTTGATGCAAATGATCTTTTGATACTAATATAAACATGATTTCCTCTGTTCTTCCTCTTCATCCATTCGTTCCTCCATCAAATTCACACTGTCTCAGCACTAAGGATGTTCCTACCACAGTTGCTAGTACTGAGAGCGCAAGTTGAGGTAAGGCAGTCTGGTCTTATCTGTTGGTCCACCAGTTCAAATAGGGCATAGCGGAACAGGAGGCTCTTCTAATATCTTTTTAAAATTTTGCTTATTTATTGTTGACTACTCTGGGTCTTCATCGCTGTGCACAGCCTTCCTCTAGTTGCGCCTCGTTGTGGTGCATGGTCTCATTGCAGTGGCTTCTCTTGTTGCAGAACATGGGCTCTAGGGCACATAGGTTTTGGTAGGTAGTTACACAGTGCAGGCTTAGTTGCCCCACGGCATGTGGAATCTTCCTGGACCAGGGATGGAACCCATCTCCCCTGCATTGGTAGATGATTTCTTAGCCACTGGACCAGCAGAGAAGACCGATTTCTTCCAGTATTAATGAAGCACTCAAGCTATGAAAATGTAAATATCGTCTTAGAGCATAGAAGCTACCATGCCTTGTTGAACACACAGATTCATTGCTCAAAGGCAATAAACACCACTCAGAGAACAAAATCGACATTTACCACTAATCATGAGAGTACCTGCCTTCAGGTGAATTTTTCCCTCTCATATATGGCTAGCATATGTCATGTGCAGGGCTTCTAAGGAGAAGGGTAGAAACTTATACAAAAGAAAAAGCCTTTTTTTCCCTGTCCAAGAAGAATACTTTGGATACAGTTGGTCCCTTGCTGTGCTAATGAATTTTAGGTAAAGCTGATTTAGGTTCATCACATGCTCCTAATTGCCCAAATGTTTCCATTTACTGATTTTATATTCCCCATTTTTTTAAAAAACTCAGTATTATATTTACTGTTTCCGTTAAAATAAGCCGGGGCAAGCTGCCCGTGCTTCCAGTTTGTGTGCTCAGTCTCTTCTACATCTTTACTAGTAGCCTAGGATTTAGGTATCAGTTACAAGGGTTCTTGGGCTTTCCCGATGGCCTAGCAGGTAAAGAATCTTCCTGTAATGCAGGAGACCTGGGTTCAATCCCTGGGTCGGGAAGATCCCCTGGAAGAGGAAATGACAACCCACTCCAGTATTTTTGCCTGGAAAATCCATGGACAGCGGAGCCTGGCGGGCTCCAGTCCACGGGATCACCAAGAGTCAGGCATGACTTATTAGTAGAAGGGTTCTCACTGATGCCAGGTTAAGTCCAAGCAGGGATGACCCATCTATTTTCCTGATTCTCTCTAAATAAAACTTAGCTTTAAAGGAAGGCTTTTGGATGGTCCCTGATAAGACAAAGTGCTCTTAGGCAATTGTGGAGACGTATGTGATGACCCCAGTGTACCAGCCTATGGTGGCAAGGTCATTGCCAGGGCCAGTCAGATGCATGAAACATCCAAGCAGCCAGGTCAGAGTGCTCAGAGATGAGAAAGATGGGAAACGATAGCAACTATAGCACTGATGTATAGCAAACACATACAGAATTTTTTGGGCAGTTGTGGCTCAGAGGTTAAAGCGTCTGTCTCTAATACGAGAGACCTGGGTTCAATCCCTGGGTCAGGAAGATCCCCTGGAGAAGGAAATGGCAACCCACTCCAGTATTCTTGCCTGGAGAATCCCATGGACGGAGGAGCCTGGTGGGCTACAGTCCATGGGGTCGCAAAGAGTCGGATACGACTGAGCGACTTCACTTCTAACTTCTTCATGGATAGGAGAATAAAAAATAATCTGCACATTTTTACTATGATGTTTTATTTCACTCTTTATTTTTAGTAAATCTGCACATTGTTTTACTTCTTGATAATGCTTTTTCAGTGAGTAAATAATAAAGTGTTGCATGTTTAATGGATAATAATAATAATGAATAATCAAGTGCTGATAATCCATTTTTCAAGGTAATTGTTGATGAACTAACTGATTCACATTTCCTGTCTACCACTGGGACTGTGATCACATCACTGATACATGTAAACTTAAGTTGCAAACCTGCTGAAGAGTCTTCAGCTGTCACTAGTTATTTTTAGAAGACCCCTTCTGGAAACATGGTTTTAACTTACATAGCCCAAAAGATGCGTTTACATATCCTTGTGTGCAGCATGGCTTTTCGTTTGGATCAAATGACTGTTCTTGCACACTTATCTCATCTTCCATTCCAAAGTTTCATTATGCATGTATGAGAAAGGGCAAGGTACATGGTAATAGGCCCACTTCAGTAGCATCAGTGTGTCAAAAACTTGTGAAGAGTCAAATGACGCCAGTCTTATCAGCATGCCATCAAATGACTCAAATAATATCAAGTAAGTTAATTCCGAAATCTGTTGTAGCTTTGCACAGTGGCAATATTGTAGCCAATGAGGTTTATCTGAGGAGTGATTACTGCTAATTGAAAACTTTTCCAGTATCCTGCTGTGTCAGCCTGAAATGTTATATTTTTTCATCCACTGTATGGAATCAAAATAGAGCTTTTACAATTTAGTTTTGCAAAAACTGAAATCTCTGACATCAGGAATGCTATTGTAAATTTATTTTGAACATGTAGCATTGAGGGTTATTTAATTTTGTAGTGATAATATGAATGCAAATTTTGATGAAGCATAGCACCATGGCTAATAAGATGCTCATGTACGTTGAATGGATCTTCGAAGCATAAATTTACAAGTGATAGATCATGGTACCCTATTATCCGTGATTGCATACAGACAAGTGATAATGCACCACCAATTGAATTAGCAGCTGTAGTGTCCACATTTATAAATATTTTATATATACAGAGTTGGGGTAGCAACAGCAAAGTTTTCATGGCAAAGATATGTCAAATATAAAAATATATTTCATTCAGCGTGGCTGTGGGCTCGCTCTTTTGCTGCCAGTCATCCACCCATCAGTCTGCTCTTGAGTGTTTTAAACCTTTGATGAACTCTCTCAACTTAAACATTCTCCAAAGCTGTTGAACTCTTGTGCTAAAAAAGAGAAATCTTTTCAGTGTTTGTTGCATTTTGGTCATGTCAGTTGGAAATATTTTAATCAAAATTTTTGATAACTGAAAATTCTAATTACTTCATCTTTGGAAGCTTTTAGTAGATGGAAATCAATTTTAAAGAACTGGCAAAAATAATGATTTTTTTTTTCTTTACAAAAGCAAGGGATATTCAACACAAAGCAATCTGTGAGGTCAGATCCTATGCATGATTTGGTATTTAAATTCACAAGTTACACTTTGGATTATCCCAGTTTGTGGAATTAAAAAAACTTTTGATTTTTAATAGGATAAATATAAATTCTACCCAGGATTGGAAGGAAATTGAGAAGGCACTTATTTTTCAGCATAAATTTGAAGAATTTCAACTTTAGAAGAATTTGAAAAATTATACAGATGACTTACTTAGAGTTTTATCTTGAAAAAAAAGTTTGATAAAGTTCATATGAATGAAAATAGTACCTTTGAAATTATCTGGGCTGAAATATATACAAATTTTAATATTTAAAAAACAGAATCGAGAATATTCTTCATGTATCACACTTTTATTGTGAATTTTCAAAGTACCTCAGTCACTGGAGATAAAGTATTTTTGTCATTAAAATTATGGTCTATAGTAGAGTCAATTAAATGTATCAATTTAACAATGATTAAGTGCAACTCTGAAGATAGGTAAGAACAATTTTATGAAATGTAAGTGAAAAGATGACATTAAAGATAATATTACTTTTGTGGAGAAGTAATCTTGACATGGGACTGTAACAGCTATAACTAGAAAACCAATTAAATATATGAATATATGGAATGAGTAATCATTCTCATGTATCATTTTACCACTGACATAATATGGACAAGTTTCTTTTGTTCTAATAGATGTAAAATACATGTTTTTATCTTGAACCAATGTCATGAAAATAAAAATGAAATAATTGTATAGATCCACTAATACAATAAACCAAGTTGTCAGTTGATAAATACTTCAAAAATTACATAGTTCTGTTTACTTTCACTCTTAAAAGTATACAGATATGGTTCATAAATTATCTTATTACCCTAAATAGTGAAATTTTTAGCTTGGTCTTTAAATACTGATTATTCAAACTAAAACATCAAATTCATTAAAAAATGAGAGAACCTTATGAGAATCATTTATTATGTTGATGTACTAACCCAGAATCTCTGCATTTGGGGTGTTTCAGGAGGAAAAAAAAATCGGTCAACTTAAGTAGGAAATTGTTATGAAATGGAGCCACATGGACATTTGAGTCATTTTCCAAAAACTTGTTTTGACCTAAACACTATGCTGTTGAAAAGAGGAAGCCACTTTTGCCCTTTGGGTCAAATTCCCTGGTGCTTCCAAATCCTCCTTTATAAACATGAATATTTCTGTGGCAGACAGAGATGGGTTTTCACCACTGTGCCCTTTAATAGATGTTGGTGGATTGCTGAACGTGAATTAAGTTGTTCTGGCAGTATATCCAGTTTTTAATACAAACCACTTGAAGAATTAGAAAGAGTAAGGGAAATAAGAAATTGAAAATTGGAGTGAAAAAAGTAAAAATGTCTTGCAAGTTTGACTTTGCAAGAGGAAGGATCATTGGATAAATGGGTACAGAACAGATTGTAAGATGTTACTCAGACCATCCCAGCAGACGATCTCCATATATTTATGATATGACAGTGAAAAAAATTTTTTTTATTTACCAGAGGCTATTTTCGGAAAAGGCAATAGCACCCCACTCCAGTACTCGTGCCTGGAAAATCCCATGGGCGGAGGAGCCTGGTAGGCTGCAGTCCATGGGGTCGCTAAGTCAGACAAGACTTAGCAACTTCACTTTCACTTTTCACTTTCATGCATTGGAGAAGGAAATGGCAACCCACTCCAGTGGTCTTGCCTGGAGAATCCCAGGGACGGGGGAGCCTGGTGAGCTGCCGTCTATGGGGTCGCACAGTCGGACACGACTGAAGCGACTTAGCAGCAGCAGCAGCAACCAGTCGTTGAAATCACTGTGAGATAGTATGTTTTCCTTCCTCCATCCATGGGTCCAGTTGATGGAACAGAGAATACAAGATGAGAATGAATTTTTTTTTCTTTTGTTGCAGAGAAGATTATTATAGAAATGGTCTCTTGGATTTAGAAGATAATTTAGTATAATTCTAACCCAAGTAAAATTTTAGGTAGAAACAAATAAGTTTTGTTAGGTTTATTTGCCGTTTTAAGTATTACATATTAGATGTAACAGCTACAATGACTCAGCTTGGCCTGAGCTAAGAAGTTAGTAACTAAATCCCAGTTACAATAGAGTTCATAAGGGAACTAGAATATGGTATCAGAATATAAGATACAGTATGAAAATGCCCTTCTTTAGGGAATCATCTTTTATCCAACATGTGAGTGATTTCAAGATTATTTTTATAAGCATCGGCTACCTAACATGGTTAGATCACGGCATCCAGTCCCATCCCTTCATGGCAAATAGAAGGGGAAAAAGTGAAAGCAGTGACAGACTTTATTTTCTTGCACTCCAGAATCACTGCAGATGGTGACTGCAGCCATGAAATTAAAAGATGCTGCTCCTTGGAAGGAAAGTTATGACCAACCTAGACAGCATATGAAAAGCAGAGACATCACTTTGCCAACAAAGGTCTGTTAGTTGAAGCTATGTTTTTCCCAGTAGTCCTGTACGGGTGTGAAAGTTGGACCATAAAGAAGGCTGAGTGCCAGAGAATTGATGCTTTCAAATTGTGGTGCTGGAGAAGACTCCTGAGAGTCCCTTGGACTGCAAGGAAATCAAACCATTCTGTCTTAAAGGAAATCAACCCTGGATATTTATGCTGAAGGTGAAGCTCCAATATTTTTGCCACCTAATGCAAAGAGTTGACTCACTGGAAAAGACTCTGATGCTGGGAAAGATTGAGGCAAAAGGACAAGGGGATGGCAGAGGATGAGATGCTTAGGTAGCATCACTGACTCAGTGTAAATGAATTTGAGCAGATTCTGGGAGATAGTGAAGGACAGAGGAGCCTGGTGTGCTATATTCTGTGGGGTCCCAAAGAGTCAGATACAACTTAGCGACTGAACAACAACAACCACCTAACGTGGGAAAACGCATTTTGAGTTTTCTTTAAGCAAAATAAGGATAATATTCTTAGGCAGCTGAATATCATCTGGATGTCCAACATGCCCTATTGCTACCTGCTGGAAGCCTTTCTGAAGAACTAACTGAAGAAGGGTAAGTAAGCTAACCTTGTGAAGACAGCAACTCAGGATCAGAAGTTAGAGAATATTCTGAGAGAAGCAGCAACTCTACAGGGAAATGGAAGCTCTTTTTTCTGTGGAGTTCCCCTTCATCAGCTCATGATAGTGGTCACACGACCACACAGCTCATGACAAGTGGTCACATCTCATGAGTAGTCAGGAATTTGGGGGAGCCGATACGTAAATAGTAAAAAATTTAAATTTATCTCCTGAAGTCACTCTGTTGCTACTAACCATGTTACAATAATGCTAGCATAATGATTTCTATAGCAGACCAATAAAAATGAAGTAACTGAGTTCAATCTTTTATGTTTCTTAGGAATCTGAGAAAAAGGGCTTAATTAAAAGAATCTACATGGTACAGGATATTGTCTCAACTGTTCAAAACATCTTGGAGGAATTAGCCTCTTTTGGAGAAAGAATTAAAAAGTAAGTTCTGCATTTGTATTATTGTGTTTGGAGTAAAACTGCCGTGCTCTTGGACAAGCAAGGGGGAGAGCCTTGGGGAGGGTAAGATCAGAAAATACAAAAACAAACAAAAAACAGGAGCAACAGTCTTGGGCCTTTTAACTCTGGTTGGTTGGTTCTTCAGGTTTGTCAACTTCAGAAGGGTGGACCGCATGACCCAATTTATGCTAGTTATCTGAGCATAATTATTAATAGTGCCTTTTTTTATTCTCAAAATATTCTGGTTTAGGTGATAAACTATAGATTAAAACATAGATTTAATTCTCTAATGGAGTCTCAATTGAGAAAGCCTCTCCATGATTCATGTTTTTATTTTTATTTTTTTGCTTACTTTGTTATACGCACTATGAACTCTGTGTAACTTGGTCTTCTTTTGATATCCATGAACAGAGAAGGCTTTTCTTTAATTGTAAGTGATTGCTCCCCACTTTAAACCCAGTTGTGTCAGCCACGTTGTTCTTTCTAAAGAGCAACTACTGTTCTTATTTTATTGGCCATTCTAGTTTCTTTTTAAAGGACACATTTTTTAGAAATTACATGGGTAAAGAAGAGATTAAAATCAGTCCTAAAAGCCAAGTGAAGTTTTGTCCATGAAGATGCAGGGAAATCAATAAGCGGTGGTTAACATCAGGAAATATAAACAGCTAATGTGGAACTTTCTGTGGTTACTGATTTTCTTCCTCAGTCACTTATTATAACAAATTGCCCTTGAACATCCATTTATAATTGGCATAGAAAACATGTGTTTTTGCTTAAAAGGCAGGTTAAAAGTTATCTTTAAACAAGTTTAGTGAGTTTTTATTGAATTTACACTTTGTTTTTTTCATGAGCGATGTTGAGAAAAATTAAGGAGCAGTAGGATTTTTGATCATGTATATTGATATCTGTCTGCTTTATCTCTCTAGGTTTCACATAAATTGAAAAATGATTCCTGAATGTACCCTCAAAATTGCTTAGCAAAAAGATGTGACAGTAAAAAATAGTGAAGTGATAAAGAGGGCACTATACTTTTTCATTCACTCATTCGGCTGTCAGTGTTTGAATCTCAGGCACTGACTTGGTTTAAGAATAAGACATGCATTCAAAATAACAATGACAATAGAAACCAACTAATGTCGTGTGCTAGCCACTATTCTAAGTCTTTGACATGTAGCAACTTCTTTAAGGAGTTATTTAAAGTTTGCATTAAATGAGTCCAACAATCCTGCAGAGTAAGGATTGTTAGTATCCCCATTTTACAGATGAGGAAAATGAAGCACAGAATGATTAAACATGAAGCCCAGATCACACAATGAATAAGCTGTGGAGCTTGGATTTGAGCCTGCCTGCCTCACTTTGCACTATAGTGTCATTATCCTCTGGGTATCTGTTTTCTTTTTTCGTGTGTGTGTGTGTGTGTGTGTGTGTGTGTGTGTTTGCCTTTATGTTTTGTTCATTTTTCTGTTGTGGTATAGCTGATTACAATAGTATATTAGTTTCAGATATACAGAATAACAAGTTTTTATAGATTACATTCCATATGAGGTTATTATAAAACGTTGGGTATATTCCCTGTGTTGTACCTGTATATCCCTGTAACTTATTTCTTTTAAACATGGTAGATTGTACCTTTTAATACTCTCTCCATGTCTTGGTACTCCCCACTTTCTTCTCTACGGGAATCTATTTTCCAGTGAAGGGAAAGAACTCTAATAAGACAGCTAAAATAACATTGATGCTAGATAGAGGCTAGGTGGGATGTGGAGACGGGTACTACATCCCCAGAAGGATGTAGGAGAGAGAGAGACAGAGGAAAGTTCTGAAGAAGCAACAGCTTATCAGCATCTCTAAGGATGGGAAGAGCCAGCAGCTGGGCATAGAGCTGATGAATGGGAGCTTCAGTGGGTGGGTGGCTTTGTGCAAAGGCTCAAAGCCCAAGACTGTGCTCGATGGAGGGAGGTGGAGGGGAAATAGCATGTCTGTGCCACTGGGGACGGATGTGGCAGTTCCTGGAGGTGAGGCAGGTCACACGGGCCTTGAGTGGATGCAGAAAGTCAATGAAAAAACAGTGAGCAAGGGATGTACTGGCAGGAAAGAAGGTAAGAGGATGTGGAGTGGGGGCAAGGCTGAGGACGGAAGGCCGTGTCCTTTGGTAAGACTGTCTCCGTGCTTGCATGTCTGTTAATAGACAAATGTGGCTGTTGTGCAGTTGGTAATGGTCAAGGAAGTGTGTCTGATGAGAAGGGCAGAGTGATTTAAGCTGGCCCCCAGCTCCGCAGTGCCTTTTGGCGGCGGCCGTGCCCAGCACAGCTGTGGTGGCCATGTCTCGAGACGTATTTTCAGCCATGAACAGAGCACTGTTCTGCCCAGCTGTGACACAGGAAGGCGCATGAGGCTCGGCTCCTATTAATTCTTCAGCCATTCATTATTGTGGTGACCTTAAGGTTCCCGCTGGGCATTCAAGCGCAACATCATGTGTAACTCTGTTGGAATTCCATTGTAACTCAGTGCATAAGGACCAGGAAAACTCTTACCCAACTTTTGGCAACTAGAGAATAAATAAGCATGCTTAAATCTCTCAGAGCAAGGCTTCCCTTGTTACTGGCAGAGAAGACCCTGATGATTCTGTATTCACTTGGAGCAAATGATATTTTCTTTTCTCTGCATTCTCCAATTACCTTCTCATTGTATACAGATTTCAAATGTAGGTATATATCAGGCTAATATTTGCTTAGCATGTGGCACTTGTATTATCCCAGGCAGCAAACAGGATGGGTCAGAAGAGTAATGTATATTACTTGCCCTATTGCTATGAAGTGTTGGCTACAACACTAGTGCTCTTGAGTGGTTAGGGAAGTCTCCTCTCTGCAGAGAAGATACTGAGATTCAGGTAGACTTAGGACAGGGGAGTCATCCTTGCAGATGTTCTGGAGAAAGGCTTAGAAGGTGCGTTTCTAGGAAGAACTTCCCTGACTCTGAAGTCATGCTGTGAAATATTGAAAGATGAGAAAGCAGGATAAGTGAAGTTTGGATGAAGGTGAGCACAGGTGGAAGGACAGATTGATGTATTTTATGTTTAATCTAAATTTACATGTTGAGGGACTTCCCTTGTAGCCTGTTGGCTAAGACTCTGCCTTCTCAATACAGGGGGCCTGGATTCAATCCCTCATCTGGTAACCAGATACCATGTGCTGCAACTAAGACTCAGCACAGCCAAATAAATATTTAAAGTTACATGTTGAAAGGGACAGAGAATGAAGGCAGAATGACCAGGGGTGAGGGCAGAAGGCCAGTTGTGGGGAGAAAGTTCACAAACTGGGGCGAAAACCATGAAGGAAGGCATCCTGTGAGGTAAATCACAAAAGAATAGTCTGCAGGCTTTTCTGACCCATGTCTCTGTTTCCATGGATAGAAGAGTCAAAGGACTTCATTTTTCTGTGCCGAGGAAATGAAGAAAATAATGAATCTGTTGACATAAAGGTCAACCAGTGGGGTACCCAGTTGGGGGAGGAATGCTAGAATGGAGTTGTACCCACCTTACTGGATGTTGAGACAGTTATTTGTGGGTTTTGTTTTGAAATTTTGTAAAAGATATTCTTAGGATATGTTAGTGAACCTGAAGAGTTGAATGAATGAAGAGGATTCCTTGAATGTTTTCATTAATTGAAATGTTCAAGTCAGGGATTCCCTTACGATTTAATGGAGAGCTCCCAAGTCAGGAAATCCATCAAAGTTCATGAAAATGTTTAACAGATTGTTTAATTTTGAGATATAAAGATTTGACTTACCAGAGTTATTCAACCTTGGATGTTCTTTGAAAGACCAGCACTGCAATGTATTTCCATGGTAACTGGAGTGAAGAGTCTAGTAAGGTTTTAAGGGTTAGTACTACTATATACTACTCAGTTCAGTTCAGTTGCTCAGTCGTGTCCGACTCTTTGTGACTCCATGGACTGCAGCACGCCAGGTTTCCCTGTCCCATCACCAATTCCGAGAGATTGCTCAAACTCATGTCCAGTGAGTCGGTGATGCCATCCGAGCTTCTCATCCTCTGTCATCCCCTTCTCCTCCTGCCTTCAATCTTTCCCAGCATCAGGGTCTTTTCCAGTGAGTCAGTTCTTCACATCAGGTGGCCAAAGTATTAGAATTTCAGCTTCAGCATCAGTCCTTCCAGTGAATATTCAGGACTGATTTCCTTTAGGATGGACTGGTTGGATCTCCTTGCAGGCCAAGGTGTTCTCAAGAGTCTTCTCCAACACCACAATCAAAAGCATCAATTCTTCAGTGCTCAACTTTCTTTATAGTCCAACTTTCACATCCATACATGACTACTGGAAAAACCATAGCTTTGACTAGACAGACTTTTGCTGTTAAAGTAATATCTCAGCTTTTTAACATGCTGTCTAGGTTGGTCATAGCTTTTCTTCCAAGGAGCAAGCGTCTTTTAATTTCATGGCTGCGATCACCATCTGCAGTGATTTTTAAAACCAAAAAAAAAAAAAAAAAAGTCTCTCACTGCTTCCATTGTTTCCCCATTTATTTGCCATGAAGTGATGGGACCAGATGCCATGATCTTAGTTTTCTGAATGTTGAGTTTTGAGCCAACTTTCTCACTCTCCTCTTTCACTTTCATCAAGAGGCTCTTTAGTTCTTTGCTTTCTGCTATAAGGATGGTGTCATCTGTGTATCTGAGGTTATTGATATTTCTCTTGGCAATCTTGATTCCAGCTTGTGCTTTATCCAGCCTAGCATTTCTCATGATATACTCTGCATATAAGTTAAATAAGCAGGGTAACAATATACAGGCTTGATGTACTCCTTTCCTTATTTTGAAGCAATCTGTTGTTCCATGTCCAGTTCCAACTGTTGCTTCTTGACCTTAATACACATTTCTCAGGAGGCAGTTCTTTAAGAATGTTCCACAGTTCGTAGTGATCCACACAGACAAAGGCTTTGGTATAGTCAATATGCAGAAGTAGATATCTTTCTGTGTTTCAAAGTTCTCCAAGCCAAGCTTCAAACGTGAACCGTGAACTTCCAGATGTTCAAGCTGGATTTGGAAAAGGCAGTGGAACCAGAGATCAAATTGCCAACATCTGTTGGATCATAGAAAAAGCAAGAGAATTCCAGGAAAATATTTATTTTTGCTTTATTGACTATGCCAAAGCCTTTGACTGTGTGGATCACAACAAACTATATAGTGCTACTCAACACTGAAAAAGCTTAAGATCATGGCATCCGGTCCTGTCACTTCATGACAAAAAGGAGGAGAAAAGGTGGAAGCAGCGACAAATTTTATTTTCTGACGTCTAAAATCTCTGCTGATGGTGACTGCAGCCATGAAATTAAAAGATTCTTGCTCCTTGGAAGGAAAGCTGTGTATTGAATACACTAAACAGAGCATTGAAAAGCCAAGACATCACTTTGCAGACAAAGATCCATATAGTCAAAGCTATGGTTTTTCCAGTAGTCATGTATGGATGTGAGAATTGGACCATAAAGAACGCTCAGCACTGAAGAACTGATGCTTTTGAACTGTGGTGTTGGAGAAGACTCTTGAGAGTCCCTTGGACAGCAAGGAGATCAAACCAGCCCATTCTAAAGGAAATCAGTCCTGAATATTCATTGGAAGGACTGATGCTGAAGCTGAAGCTCTAATACTTTGGCCACCTGATGCAAAGAGAGAGGGTGGGATGATTTGGGAGAATGACATTCTAACATGTATACTATCATGTGAATTGAATCGCCAGTCTATGTCTGACGCAGGATGCAGCATGCTTGGGGCTGGTGCATGTGGATGACCCAGAAAGTTGTTATGGGGAGGGAGGTGGGAGGGGGGTTCATGTTTGGGAATGCATGTAATAATTAAAGATTTTAAAATTTAAAAAATAAAAAAATAAAATTAAAAAAAAAAAAAAGGAAACCAAAAAAAAAAAGAAAAAGACCCTGATGCTAGGAAAGATTGAAAGCAAAAGGAGAAGGGAGTGGCGGAGAATGAGATGGTCAGATAGCATCACCGACTCAATGGACATGAATTTGAGCAAACTCTGGAAGATAAAACTTCAAACTCCGTGAAAGACAGGGAAGCCTGGTGTACTGCGGTCCATGGGGTCACAAAGAGTCGGACACGACTTAGCGACTGAACAGCAAAGCCAGTATGTAGTATCTTTGAATTAAGTCCTCAGTCTTGTAAGCAGGAATATTGAGTGGATTAAATGAGTAAAATGACCTTTTTACCTTTTCTGACATGTCTACTCTACAAGTAGTGAGTGTAGGTTCTTTTCTACAATTTTTATTTATGGCTGTGCTGGATCTTCAATGCTTTGTTCAGCCTTTCTCTAGTTGCAGTAAGCAGAGGCTACCCTTCGATGTGGTACGCAGGGTTCTCATTGCGGTGGATTCTCCTGTTGTGAAGCACAGGTTCTCGGCATGCAGGTTTCAGTAGTTAGGGCTCTCAGGCCCTAGAGCACAGGCTTAGTAACTGTGCAAGGGCTTAGTTGCTCCGTGGCATGTGGAATCTTCTCAGGCCAGGAACTGAACCCGTGTCCCCAGCATTGGCAGGGGGATTATCTACTGCACCACCAGGGAAGTCCAGGTGTAGGCTCTTGAAGCAACTCTCTGGATTCAGATCCCAGTTCTGCCACTTAGACTGGAAGTGATTTGTGGCCAATTAGTACCTTTCCTGACTCAAGTTCTCATCTGTAGAATGGACATGCCAGAAATTCCTATTCATAATATTTCTGGAAGAATAAGATCAATTAATGCCTGTAATGTCTTTAAACTAGTGGATGGCCTGTAGTAATCACTTAAAATTTTTCATGATTATGAATATTGGTAAAATTGCTTTGACCTTCTTTCTCTGTGTATTAAACTTTTTAAAACCTGAGAAACATTTAAACATTTTATTACTAAAACTGTTGGTTGCTTAGGAAAAAATATGTGACTTCACTGACTAGGATGTTGGGAGGGCAAATCTGACATGGTGTGTGCAGACGTGTCTGGTACACAACTTTATTTTTTAGCATCCAACAGATAAAGACACATAACACACCACATCCTTGCACACGAGCAAATGATCATTGAGCTCTTTATAAGGATTGCATTAATTGGGAAAAATTGACATCTTGATAAAACTTGTTTTTAATTTATGAGTGTAATATAGTCCTTCATCTATTTGGGTTATCTTTAGTTTATCTCAATATCACTTTAAGAGTTTTATATATAAATATTTGACGTATTTTTGTGCGGTATAGTCTGAAGTACTTGATTTCGGTTATTTTAAATGGTCTCTCGTTTTCAGGTTTTATCTCCACCTGTTTGTCACAGGATAGAAAAGTGAAATTTGATTTCCAGCATTGACTTTGTATCTATCAACCTTGGTAAACTTAGTTATCTTAATTTTTATATGAAGATTATTATTCCTGATGTTGTATTATATAAACATATTGTCTAGGAATTTTTTTTCTTTCTTATTTTTCAGTCCTTATACATTTTATTTTGTTTTCTTGCTTTATTGTCTTGGCTAGAAACGCCAATCAGAGAGAGAAGGCAATGGCCACCCACTCCGGTACTCTTGCCTGGAAAATCCCACGTGTGGAGGAGCCTGGTGGGCTGCAGTCCATGATGGGGTCACAGGGAGTCAGACACAACTGAGCGACTTCACTTTCACTTTTCACTTTCATGCATTGGAGAAGGAAATGGCAACCCACTCCAGGGTCCTTGCCTGGAGAATCCCAGGGACAGGGGAGCCTGGTAGGCTGCTGTCTGTGGGGTCTCACAGAGTTGGACACGACTGACATGACTTAGCAGCAGCAGCAGCAGCAACACCAATACAATGTTGAACAGAAGTGGTATTAGCGAACATTCTTTTCTCATACTCGAGTCTTGAGAGAAAGCTTTCAACATTTTGCCCTTAATGATGTTGTTTTCTGTAAAGATGCTTCATCAGCTTCAGGAATTTACTGTTTATTCCTATTTTGCTGAGATTTTTTTTATCATGAATGTAGGTTGAGTTTTGTCAAACTTTTGTTTTTGTTCATTGAGATCATCATGGTTGTTTTTGTGTTCTTCTGTTTTGGTTAATGTGTATTATTATTGTTGATTTTCAAAGATTAAACCAATCTTACATTTCTGAAATGAAACCAGCTTCATCATGCTATCCAGTCTCCTTATATATGCTGGGATTTTATTTACAATTTTTTTTACTTATGATTTTTGCAGCTTTAATCATCAGTGAGATTGGATATATAGTTCTTGAAAATTCTTTATAGTGTGAAGGTTATTCTAGACTCATACAATAAGTGGGCAGTATTCTCTCTCATTATCTGCAGTTTGTGTAGACTGTGTGTCATTACTTCAAGATTTTATAGAATTTTCTGGTTAAGTCTCTGGGTCTGAAGTTTTCTTTCAGGAAAGATTTTAATCAAATATTCAGTTTCTGTGGCATATATAGGTCTGTTCAGCTATTCTATTTCTTCTTATATCTGTTTGTATATCATTTTCTAAGAGTGTGTCCATTTAAAATTTTCTACTTTTTGATGTAAAGTTGTTTATATAAAAAAGATCCTCTTATCGTCAATGACAGTGGAATCTAGCTTTGTCCACTTCTTTATGTTTAAAATTGTGTTTTCCCTTCTTCTTGGCAGTCATTTATCAATTATATTATTCTTTAGCAAGAACTGTCACTACCTTTGTTAGTCTCCCTGTTGCTTGTTTTCTTTTCCATTAATTACTACTCTTATCTTTATTACTTTCTTCCTTCTACTTTCTTTGAGATTAATTTACTATTCTTATTTTAACTTTTTATGGTGGATTGCTAGACTGTTTATTTTCAGTCTTTCTGTTTTCCTAACATAAGCATTTATTTTTTTTATTTTTATTTTTTATTTTTTATTTTTTTTTTAGTTTTTTATTTTTTAAATTTTAAAATCTTTAATTCTTACATGCATTTAAAGCGCTACACTTTCCTAGGTGCTTAGCTCTGTGCCAAACATTTTGGCACTGATATTCATTATTAATTCACATTTAGTAAAAACTTGCTTTCTAATTTCTGTTTTTATTTGTTCCTTCACGTGAAGTATATTGCTTAATTTCGAAGTATTTGAAGATTTTCTACCTATCTTTTTGCTCCCGTTTTTTTTAAAAATATAAATTTATTTTAATTGTGCTCTTGGTTTTTTAACTGCATTGTTTTATGGTCAGAAAATAGAGATCTAACAGTGAGCACCTTTTTGCCATTCCACAGTCTAATAGTCACCATTACTTTTAGCATCTTCCCAGTCAGTTCAGGAACCCTCTTAACCTATGTTCTGTATCTCTTCTTTTTGACATCTGTCTACTCTTTGTGATGCCTTTTAAGTGCTTGTCTGGGCTGTCTTGCACGACTCTATTTTCTGTGGTGTTTAAAATCCTGTTTAATTCATGCATGGAGGTCTTAACTTTCAATCTCTGTGTTTCTTTTTAAAGTTTTACTTGCTTTGTTTTTGAATCTTCTTGGTCGTTTTTTACAATCTCGTCCTTGACTATTTTTAAGCCTTTGTTTTATGACTTTTAAAGTATTAAGCATTATTATTTAATGTATTATGTTTGCTGTCAGTATTTGAGGTCTTCTGTTTGGGGTTTTACTATTACTTCTGATAGCTCTTACTCATGATGCTGTGTATCCATTTATATTTTACTCTTTTAACTGTCTGTGAGCTCATAATCTGTGTGTGTGTGTGTGTGTGTGTGTGTGTGTGTGGAGTATACTCAGATATATGGGTTAATAATGCATTTCCTTAGAGAAGATTCCTGTTCTAGTCACTTTGGGGTGATTCAACCTGGAATCTCTTTTTTTAATTAAATTTCTGCTGAGGTTTTTTTAAAGTATACTAGTAGCATAAACTTGGATGATAAATCCAGGTACCAGCATCATGACACAGAGAATTCTTTGCATCTATTTGTATGTGGTAGATTTGTTTTCCTTTCTTTTCATCCTTTTCCACTGTGTCTTTCTACTTCTCTCTCTCAATTCATCCTTACCCTGAATATGTAAGTTTTATGCAGTGTTCTTCTACTTGAATCTTCTTTTGTGGAAGCCCTAGGCTATATTTATCTTATGCCCCCCATGCAGTTAACAGATATAGAAGTTCAAAATTTTAATATCTGGCAGAAATTATTGGAGTGAAATTGACTTTGGAAGTTGGTAACCTCCAGAATTCTTGCAATACATTATCTTTTACACTCTATTGTTTTCTTATTTTTAAGTTGGTTTATTGGTAGCTTTCTTTTTTTTTTCCAACGTACTAAAATTATTTGTCTATGATTTTATTTAGATATTATTTGATATCAAGGCTATTTTCTTTTTAACTACTTACAAACCATACTGCATCAGACATTAGTGACCATCTCTGCATCCTTGTGCAAAGATATTTGCAGGTTAAATTTCTTGCCCTGGCATAACAGGAGCAATTATGGATTCCATAACATTTTCTCAAGTATTGTGAAGTTGCCTCCTAAGAAGTTCTACTTGGAAGAGAATAGTCAGGGATGGACCTACATATATGCAGAAGTTGTGATGAACTTAGTAGTGTAAAATATTTCATTTTTATCTTTAAAAACTATAAACAAGGGTTTTTTAAAGACAAGGTAAACAAACATAAGTGTGTGCAACAAATATGACAAAGAGCTGATTTCTTTAGTTTCCAAAGAGATTTTGTTTGAGGAAAATATCCAGCAACAGAGTTCCAGGGAAAACAAATAAGCAGTAACTTCTTTGTGTGTATATGTGTGCATGTGGTTAAAATATGCAAGAAATAGAGCTATTGTTTTTAATAAACTTAAGGTAAAAATTTAATTTGAATACTAAGCTATCTTTCATGTGTTACCGGAGCTGTTTTTTAAAATTTATTTTTGATTGGAGGATAATCAGTTTACAATGTGTGTTGGTTTCTGCTCTACAGTGTGAATCAGCCATAGGTACACTTATGTCCCCTCCCTCCTGGACCTTCCTCCTACCCCCAACCCCATCCCACCCTCTAGGTCATCGCAGAGCACTGGGGCTGAGTGATACAGCAACTTCCCACAGCTATGGGGGAGTTTTACATATGTTTTACCATATGTAAAACGTATCTACCATATGTAAATATCTACAGGTATTTACCATATGTAAAACAGCTATCTGTTTTACATATGGTAATGTACACGAAGAGCTAACCATTTTAAATGCCAGTTCCTATTTAATTCTAGCAAAACTTTCTGCTATGGATATTATTATTATTCCCATTCTGTGGAGAAGAAATTATCATTCAGATTGATTTGAAAGATTTTCCTGTCTTTCTCAGCTTTTCAGAGATAGAGCCTGAACTCAAATTCATGCCAGTTTGCTTGTAAATTTTCTGAAGTATTTTCTTAAATAGTTGCCCCTGGCGAGGATATAAACTGAATATCACTGATAATCAAAATGACCAACAGTCATATTAAAATGTGTTCAACTTTGCTTATAACTTAAGGGCATGAGATAGCAAATACATACATACATGCGTAGTATTGTGTCTCCCTGTAGGCAGTCTTTTTAACAAGAGATTGAGGGGTGAGTTGATTTCTCCTATATTATTCTATTTTTTATTGAGTATAGTTAATTTACAATGTTATGTGTGCATTTATATGTATTTTTCAGATTCTTTTCCATTGTAGGTTAATATAACATACTGAGTATATTTCCCTGTGCTATATAGTAAGTCCTTATTGTTTACTTGTTTTATTTATAGTAGTGTGTTAATCCCCAAATCCTTACTTCAGCCTTGATTTGCTCATCTGTAAGAGGGAGGTAATCCTTACTCGAAAGAATTATTGTTAAACATTACAATCTCTCTCTCTCTGTATGTATATATGCTGCTAAGTTGCTTCAGTCATGTCCGACTCTGTGCAACCCCAGAGACAGCAGCCCACCAGGCTCCCCCGTCCCTGGGATTCTCCAGGCAAGAACACTGGAGTGGGTTGCCATTTCCTTCTCCAGTGCATGAAAGTGAAAAGTGAAAGTGAAGCCATTCAGTCATGTCCGACCCTCAGTGACCCCATGGACTACAGCCTTCCAGGTTCCTCTGTCCATAGGATTTTCCAGGCATATATATATCTATATATATCTCTGTATATATAGATATATATATCTTAGGACAGTGGCACCTACTAAGTGCCCAGTAACTATTATAAATGGCTCTGCCCAAATCCCCTGATATGCCCCCCAAAAAAGATAACAGAAATAAATCTTTCATCTCATTTATTTCCTAGCACAAGGCAAGGCAAAGGGTCAAAACAGACATGTTAAGTGAAGATGCCTGGAAGAGTACTCTAGGCACTCATGAGCTCTCATCAAGGCAGTGCATTTTATGACTACTTTCTAGGATTCTGGAAGGATTTCCACAGTACATTCAGTCCCACATCTCATATTTTCTAGATCTCAAGTCAAAACAGACAATAGATAGGACAGAAGGAGCCAGGGTCCCCATGAAAATGATATGCGGCGATATCCTTCGCGTAATCGGTGGGTTGGTGGTGTAATGGTTTATAGCCAGAAGCTCCGTAGCCCATTTTCAGGGCATCATTACCCTTCTGGAGTCAACGAGTCTGGAAATTCTAAATATAAGTTATTAGAAAAACACAAGAGCACTGTAATAATAGCCTCCCATCTCTAAATATTTACTGGCAAGCATGTGTTAATTGAGAGAGAAATATTGACTTTGAAGTGACCTAACTCACCTTTCATTTTGAAGCTCTGCGTTCACAGAGCCACATGACAATATTGCGGTGTTTAATCACTGTTGAGAGTCAGAGTTTTCTCTTAAGTACTGTCGGTTCCAGGAAGGCAGAGTCACCAAGATCCAGAGGAGCTGGATGGCAGTTGGTCTGTGACCTTCACCTCAAAACTGTTTTCCAGTGCCCAGTCATTCTGGCAGACTTCTACATCCCAGTTTTGAGAAGCAACTTCTCCAATAGACCTTTTTTCTTGTGTGTAACTAAGAAATAAAAACATGGCAAAATGAATCGACCACTTTTCTTTAGCATCGGAGAAAATGACATGTATGTGGTTTGTCTACAGCACATTTAACTGGACGGTCCCATTCCTTTCATTCCTGGCCTGTTTGATACTGGCAGTTGCCACCATCACATTGTATTTCATTCCACTCCGGTACATCATTTTAATCTGGGGTAAGTTTGGCACGGTCCTTTTGCTAGCAATCAATTCCAGGTAAGAACCAATTACTCATTTTTAAGTGCAGCTATAAACTTTAAATGTGCTTTTGTTGGCAATTAAACATGAGATTAAGAAAAGCATTTGGGGATCAAAAACTTCCAGGACCTCCCTGAAAAGGCCAGTGGCATGAACGGTCAGCACAGATACTTATAGGCCTCTTGCATAATTGCAATCAAATAAAAATGTGATTGTGCGTGCAATTTCCCTTTGGGCTTTCAGAGTCATAAATACTCCTGAATAATATACTGTTGTGGCCCAGTAACTTTCAGGAAATGCTGTTATTCAAATAGTGAGCAAACACCTTGCCCTGTATGTTGTATAAAAGTATATCTAGCCACTACTAGGCTGCTCCTGACATGTCATCTCCCCTGGAAGGAAGAAAAATAACTTAACCCAATACTTAAAACCAGAAGCAGAGAGGTGAAAGGGAGGGGCACACAGTGGCCACCTAACCAATGCCTGATAGGAAAGGGAAAGCTATTATTTACCAGGGGAAATGGTAAGCCTATATAGAGTTCAGCTGCTTTTTAAAGAAACAAAAATTTTTAGAAACAAAAGTGGCACACTGGAAATAAATTTCAGGACTTGACTTACTACTCAAGCTAACAATTGGAAAAATTACAAGAAGCTTTGTGAATATTTGTGTCTGTTGCTGGGTGGGCACTGGGTTAACATAAGGAGAGTGTGCTACAGTTAATTAACTAAGCAGTCACCCCTCTTCTGGAAGAATCTCTCACTTCTGGTTTTCCATGGCTTGGCTCCTGTGACGACTACTCAGTTCTTGACCATAGGCATCTATAGGGATCTGCAGGTTTCAAGAGATTCAGGGAAGCTACACATATGTGTGTTGAGATGCATTCCTCTTTAAGCAAAAGCTGAAAGCCTGCAAATGCCAGGGTGAAGGGGAGCTATAAAATATTTCTAAGACCATTAATTGTAGACCATTTCCAAAGAGAATCCACAAAGGTAGAATCCTGCTGATGAGAAAGGCCAAACCTGGACATGCAGAAATGGGAAAAATCATAGGAAAAATAGAATAACTCATAACATTTCAGAAATAGAGCATAATCCATTCATTCTGTTTTGTCCAGGAAGTGAAAATTCTATCACATAAAGTTTCTCTTCTTTGTAACAAGCCCATGAAAAGGAAAAGCTTTTCTAAGTTCCTCTTCAGGGGTCCATTTTAATACTCAGTAGTGCTCACTATTTGAGGAAGTTCTCATACCCATGCTTAGTTTTTATTCCTCTGTTGTGTTTTTCACTTTTAGCACATTGGCCCATATTTGACCCTTAGGAAAGAGGACATGGAGCTTTTCAAGGGCCCATTGATTAAGAAGGAATATGTGTTTTATAAGAAGCATTTTCCTGAATACTCGTATACTGAGTGTTATCTGTATAGACTGAATAATCTCATTCTTTCTTGCTTTTTTTTTTTTGCACTAGTTTCTCAGTCCATTTACTCTCCACATTTAAAACACAGATCTTGAAACTCTTTATGATCTGTCCCTAATGAGAATTTGATCCAAAATTACAGTCATTTGGCCAGTGTTTTCCTCATTTTTAAGATGATGTAAGACAATAGCGTGGTCAGCTTGGTAAACACCATTGCCCATTATTTCTTCATCCTTCTGGAAGAGAATGCTTTCCTGCACCTCACCTTAGACAAAGAAAACTATACTGTATTTCTTCTTTAGAGTGTCCAATTCAGGATTCCAATCCCTCTTTCAATTTACTCCTAATCCCTTTGACCTCTAGTTTTATCCTCCAAGTTCTTGACAGCTTTCAAAGTCAACTTTTTGCATCCACTTAATGAGACATTGTTCTATTTATTGTTCAGCTTATGAATGAAATTATGAAATAGCATCGAGTTTATGATGCTCTCCTGGACTGAAAGTAATCCTTTGAGCTTTATATTGTCTCATTCGTTAGTTTTGGATTCTAGACAGAGGTTTATAGTTTACTGATGAGTTTACCATAGATAACGCAGTCAAAAGCCTTGACCATCACATTATCTCTTGCCTCTTCTCATTATCTAAAACCTGCTGTACTATCATGGAATATATTCTGCCTTCCTATCAGGACTTATTACTTTGTAGGACAAGTTAGTTATTAGCTAGCACAGACCCAGGGCTTTCCTTTGCACGTCTCTTACATGACCATATTCTTGGCAGAGAATTTAGCATGTAGAAGGAAACTTTATATGTTTGAATTTCTATTGTTCCCTTTAATCTTATTAAGGCTCAGAGGACTATTTCTTTATTCTTTTCAGGATGGAAATGAAAAAAAATTATGTTCATTGCCAAACTGTTTATAGTAGTAAATTAATTTAAAATAATCAAAAATGTTCAATAATAGAGAAGTGATTTAAGCACATTATGGTAAATTTACCCAAGGTACACAGTAAAAATTACGTTTGAGGGGAAAATGATTATATGATGATATTAAATTATATTACATTATGATATATTTTTATGATACATTTACATTATGATTTTTGTTGCTTAGTCCATAAGTTGTGTGTCTGACTCTTTTGCAACCCCATGGACTGTAGCCTGCCTGGCTCCTCTGTCCATGGGATTTCCCAGGCAAGAATACTGGAGTGGGTAACCACTCCCTTCTCCGGGGGATCTTCCCGACCCAGGGATCAAGCTGGCGTCTCCTGGATTGGCGGACAGATTGTTTACCTCTGAACCACCAAGGAAGCCTATATTATGATATTACATTATATTTTTAATAAGGATATTTTATATCCATGTATATTGTGATCACAAATATGTTGAATGTACCTATATTATATAACATACATGTTTGTATTTATTTTGCAGCCCAGTTAATACAAGGCAAGACCTTTTGCTCTTTGAATATGATTCATTTTATAAATGCACAGCTGAAGGACTAAAAAAAAAAGACTTTCTTATTCTAAGTTACTTACTCATTTTCATTGAGTCCTAAAATAAGTAGATAAAAATCTTCAAAATTTTTGTTCACTGTTTTTAATCTTTTGGAACAAAATTATTTAACTCTATGTTCCTCTAGAGTTACATATATATTCCACTATATTTCCATATTCTTTACATCCAAATAACATTTTTATATAAATATTTCTTAAGTAGCACAATTATTTAATATAAGCCTATGATTTAATATAGCCTAATTTCATGATGACCATGTGCAATATTCCTTGATTCACCAACTTCACTGTAAGGTTTTAAAGGACAAGATACTTTCTGTCCTCTTTACCATGTAATTCCTAGTGAAGCTACACAAAGGTAATAGATCATTGGTGAGTACTTTGCAAATAGTTTTTGAGTGGATAAGTCTGCAAGTTTAATACCTATGATCTCATAGATGGCATTTTTTTTTTGAGCCTGCCACCCCTCTTATTTGGGAGTATAATTTTTGAAAATTAAGTTAAAAGTCGTTTTAGAAGAATATCTAGAATCTTCTCTAGGAAACTGTAGATTTTCAGCACTGAATTTTGGTAATTTATTTGTTTCATGTATTTCTAGAAGGCAAGGCACCTTTGAGGATTAGATCCCACATAGGTTTTCTGTATGTTTTGGAAGGTTTCCCATATTCTTTCCATTCTGTTCTTCATCATAGATGCTCTAAAGATAGCTTTTCAGTTCTGATCTGAGCCACTTCTGGTTTTCTCAAGTAGATTAAGAACACCCCAAGCAGATTTTGAGCATCTTAAAAGAAACTATGACTTATTTAACTTTGTATCTCCATTTGATAGCACAATATATCTTACGTGTAAGACGCTTGACACAGGAGCAAGCAAGGACCCTCTGCCCACCTCACCCACCCCCACCGATATATTGCAGTCAGGGTTACATGCCAGTCACTCATACAGTGTTGTATCTAACTCAGTTTGAAGAGGTTATTCCCTACTGACCATATGTGCAAAGCAGCCATGTAGTTCTTCATCTCTCATTCTCCGTTTTGGGTTTTTTTTTTTGTTTTGTTTTTAAACTGGAGGGATCTTTCCAATCTATTGATCTATTCTGTCTATGATCATTAAATGATAATGCCTTTCCCAAATGTGAATCCCTTGGTATTTAAATTCCACTTTCTTTCTTTGTCTAAAAGAAAAATTCACATCATATATGCCCTATTTGTATTGTTTAGATTTAAAAATCTAAAGGTACCTGCTACTGCAGAAAGACACAACTTCCAAACTGGGTGTGTGATAACATTCTGCCAGTATGAAGACTCTGCCGTCACCACCTTCTTTGTTTTCTTGGCTTATTGACATAGACAGTAATGATGGTAGCCCTCTTCCTTGTGGGGAAATTCTAGATTTTGGAACACTTTGTGATTCTCCTTTCAACCCATGGTACTATGTAAGGCAGGCCTCTGTTATTCAAAATTTAATATAAAAAAATCTAAGACAGATGAAGTAAGTTGTCTGAAACCACGCAGCTAATAATCCATGGTGAAACCAGACTGGGGCCCAGCTATGCCCGTCCCCAAGCCTTCTTACTTGCCCCGTTGCCCTTCAGAGATGACCAAGCGATCTCTGCTGCCATGTTGGCACTCGCTTTCACACAGTAGACAATACGGTAGAATTACTGACATTTGAGCCTGTGACACCTTAAAAAAGATAAGGTGTGGTTTTGTAGCATGCAATCTGAATTCCTTATAATTTTCAGCCTAACAAAGTTTTTCAAACAGAGACTGTCAGAGTGCTTTATGGACTTCCTTTTGCCCTTATTGGTGCATTTGAGCTACTGGGCAGGTTTGTAATCTTCTCAGTGACTAAGAATGCAGTGTTTTGATCAGCAGTGATATTATCCCTGCCTGGCTGTTCATTGTAAAGACTCCAGATGCTCACAGTATATATAATTAACAATAGAAGATATATCTCTTCTCAATACGTCTTTGTCTCCCTTCATCATTTTGCCTTGTCTGTTTTCTTTTGCCAAGAAGCCCATGCTACAATTAAATGTCTTTAGAATAACACAGTGGAGAGCGTTTTAAAGGAACACTGGGGGAAATTTTAGCTAGAAACTTGGAGCCGGCTGTGGGGGCAGAGAAAAAAGGAAGGCACAGCGAGGCTTTGACTTGAGAAAAAGGGGGTTATTCACAGGAAGTCATCCCCGGCCCAGGCAACAAGCCACCCTTGACTTAGGAACCTGTCTGGCTTCCATTTGCCACGTGGATGTAAATCTGACCCTCTTAAAGAAACCACCAGGACTTCAGCATTGTGTCAGGTATAAGGGCATGCAGAAAGTCCAGTTCCTAGATGAAAGCAAAGTAATATTTAATGAAAGAAGAGAAACATCAAACCTTTTCTGTGTTGTGGACTGTTGAATAGGTAAACCTTACCTTGACTTCGGCATAGGCACCAGTGGGAGAACACACCGTGAGCATTCGGCATTGTGGGGGTTGACAAGGACTTAGTTATGGTCCTTGATAGCAAGCACTCTGTAGCCAGACTTCAGGCGGCCACCTTGTCTTTCTGCTTCTAAAAGACAGCACAAAATGCAATTGACGCTTGGTGAAAAGATCACAGTTTGTGAGCTCTGGCTATATAGGCACACCCCTGCTCCCCGAAAGAGCTCTGAGCAGCAGAGTAGGAAACCAAGCTGGTGGAGAGGTGCCTCCCTCTGGGGAGGGAGCTCTGGGCAGAGCTCGTCCTGGACACGCCCGCGTGCCCCCACCAAGGACAGCTTAAACATTTCAGTTCAGTCGCTCAGTTGTGTCCGACTCTTTGTGACCCCATGGACTGCAGCATGCCAGGCCTCCCTGTGTCCATCACCAACTCCTGGAGTTTACTCAAACTCATGTCCATTGAGTCAGTGATTTAAACATCTTACCCCTTTCTAATTACCGTTGTCCTGAATCAGCACGACTCCATGGCCTAGCCAAACCCACACACCAGCACTGTGGTCCATAAATTAAGCTAGCAACCAGAGTAAGATAATTTTCCAATAATAACTTTTCACAGTTTTCTGCAGCATCAAAGTACGACCAACATGTCAAGTTCTGTTCTGCAGCGAGAGAAGGAAAACCTGTGAAAATGAGTTGGAAGGGGGGAGATAGATTTCTTGCGGGTTCTTTTTAACAACAACAAAAAAAAACAACTCCCACCCTCCAGCTCCCACTGCTGCCTCTGGTCCTCAGCTCCCAAGCAGAGACTTGTTTGGGCTAATGAAGGCCTTTTTCCATCTGGGACATTCGTTTTCCTAGGCGAGGAGGCTGTTAATCAGCGTTGTCCAAAAAAACCAATGAGCTCCACAGTTTTAGTGTGTGTTTCTGCCGCCCTGCTGCTGGGCCTGTAATGGGATTTTCACAGCTGAAGAAGGCACAGCCCCTCTCCAACGATCCCCCCTTTCTCCCTCCAAGAAAAGACATTTCTGAATGATTCCACATGACAGCAGCGGGTGCATGACTTGAGATCCAGTGATTATTTTCACACTAATTTTTACTTGTGAATGCTTCTCCTCCCCCAGTCGGGTGACTTTTTAAAGATGGGTAGACAAATGGAGAGAGATCAACAGACAAAGAGATCTCCTGATATGTCTGTTTTCCAGGCATAAACAAATTCACTAAGAAGCTTCGAAACCCCTATGCCATTGACAATAATGAGCTTCTGGACTTCCTCTCCAGGGTACCATCTGATGTTCAAAAGGTACGTAATCAACAGCCACCACCAACCGGGGCCCCAACCCCAAACTGTGGCCTGCCCACCCTGCTCCCGAGCCAGAGGAGGAGGGGGCTGTGCTTGTGTGAGTCACTGAGATAACGAATCAGAAAATCCTTCAGGAGGCCTGGCTGGCAGAGAGCTGGCCAGCAAAACCTTTGTCCAAAGCATGAGATGATAGGGGACAATTATCCTGAAAAAGAGCTACTTAAGAATGATCTGGAACTCACACTGCGAGGCTGCAGTGCGGGGAGGTTTGTCCTTTTTCTGACTGTTTGCCTCCCCAAAGAGGGTCAGATGGGCTCAGCAAGTGGGGACACAGGAAACCCAGAGCCAGGGGAGGCTTGCCCATTTTCCTCCTCTTCCGGATGGCAGGCATTCTCCAGGAAGTAGGAGACAAGAGGATTATTCTTTTGATCCGTGTTTGCCCCGATTATCTCCCAGGCCTCCCCCCTCTCCCCTTCTGTCTGAAGACCTAAGAGATGCTGAGGACAGAGCTCCCACCTACTCCAGTACACATAAAGGCAGAGACGGCTTGCGATAATTTGAGGTTAATCAGAAGCATTACTCACGGGTAATGGTCCCTTAGTCCAGCAGTGTCCCGTTTCTGTGGCTACGAAGAGATTAAGCAAGGCAACAGCACCAGAAAGTCTGTAGAGCAGCCTCTTCAGGCATCAGGCTGGTGTGAACCCAGAGGCGGGGACGGCAGACACAGGTAAAGATCTCTCTAGTGGAGAACAGAGGTCAGAGAATAGGTAGCTGGGGAAACAGTGGCATGAAATACCATCAGGATGATCAAAGCCGCGATCTGTTATGATGTGAGAGAATCCCTAATCAAACATCAGTTCTCTCCTCAGGCCGCTGTACTGTAATTCATTCCCCAGCACCTCTGGGTGGAGTGCAGAAATGTAGGGTTGACCGGCCTTGGAGAGTTTCTTTCCCTTTTACTCTAAGTTCTAGAGATTAAAATAGACTCTGTGTTGCTTTTTTTTTTCCCTTTAACCTTCTTTTAATGATATAATTATGTATTAAAATATATTAATATGAATTTACTGGTTAACATTGCATTACAGGATTGTGAAATAGTAACTTGGCCCCTGTTTGTTGTGCCTTGAAGATTGACAGGCATATCATCCCCTGGGGGACCTTTACAAAACAGCTGTAAGGAAAGCATGCCTTTTTCGCGTATCTGCTTTCCACCAAGTGTAGCTCAGCTTGTGTGATGGGGTAGGATGTCCTTGGGGAATTTGGCACAAATACTCAAAATAGTGAGCACATGTGGTCTGTGATACAATACTTTACACAAAGCCATTCCACAGTCAGCCTATCCGAGCCCACACACCAAAGCATTGTGATTGCAACGCACCATCACTTGAGTCACAATGTGCGGTTTGTGCCTGCATCCTTGAAGAAAGGAAATTCCCAGCAAGCACCCCCTAAGGACTGTCTGTGCTCAGTTTGGGGACCAGCCCTCAGCAAGGTCATCCAGTTGGCATTGGCATGAAGACTGAGGATGCAACAAAAGAGCATTCAAGGGAAGTGCCCAGGAAGCTAGTGAGATCTGCGAGTATCTCCAAGAACACTTGCTAATAACACAATAGGCAGTTTGCCACTGGGGACTCCCCACGTGCTCGTGTTTGTCACAGATGTTTTAGCCATTATACTGTAAATGAAATCCATTTTTAAGAGAAATCTTTATTAGTCTAGGGGGTATCCATTTCAACATTCTTTCCCTCTCTGGCAAAAGAAATGAATATAATTGGCAGAGGTTTTTTCTCCCCAAGATTTTAGATACTTTTAAATGAATAATTCGTAGTAAGTTGCTGTATCATATACTAAGATAAACATTCCCAAGGGGCCGTTATCAAGCTCTTTCCTGGTCGAACACGGGCACACACACAACTGAAATCTAGCAGTGCCCCGAGAGCAGGTAGAAACCCATGCATCTCATAGGAAAAATCTGCTTTTAATATTTTGGTTTCAAGAAATGATGCATGACTCTTCAAATCCTTCCTGCAATTAATCCCTCCATGTTCCTGTGTTTAGAAAATGATTCATTACCTTTGAACCTTCCTTCCTTTGCCGGGCTGTGTCCTCGGGGAGCCATTAGCACGCTGTGGTGAGCTAGGGTTACCTAGCCGCCAGCGTCACGTCTGTTTTCACAGGTGCAGTACGCGGAGTTGAAGCCGGGCAGTAGCCAGAGCCCTGTTCGGAAGAAGCGCCACGCGCTCTAGGACACACACGGACTCTGGACGCCAGCAGCCGATGGCGTGTTGGACTGATGGGACTGGTGTTCTCTGTCGTTCGGTAGTAGCCGTGGTGTTTTTCTGAAACGCGTGCCATGTGGAGCCCTGTCTTTACCCTCCCTGTCTTCATGGCATAGATGCACGTGCCCACGGGCACATTCGTATGCAGGGGTAATCGACTTTGCATCTGGAGTCAGCGCCGCGAAAGGAAACACTCCAGAGACTATAAAAGACTAACATCCCTTCTTCCAACGGGAGACTAAAGCAAGCTTCCAGGGGGTCTCAGCACCCTCCTTGAGAACAGCAGGGTGCCACTTGGATGCGAGCATGACTTTGAACTTGTTTTCACATCTCTAACAGTTTCACATCAAGATTCAGTTACGTTCGCTGGCACCCCCACCCTCCTTTCAGACGATTGCTTTTTTTTTTCCCCCTCTGAGTTAACAAGTCCTTGATAGCCACCATCTACCCAAATAATGTATATTATAAATAAATTTTTTTAAAATTATTACCTGGATCATCCCAGTTCTTTGGGGATCTTTCAGCCATAACAACTGAAGACCTAGATGTAAAATTTCAGTAAGCTGCTTAGTGCTGGATGCCAGCCTGCCTCCTGGTCCATTGCTGGCAATGGATGCTCTAGAGTGTTCTGAGAGATCATTCGCCCAAAATGTGAAGGAGTCAGTGAACATATTTGGGTGCTTCAAATAACCGCTTCTTCTGACGTTACTTTTTGCTTATTTCCCAAATGTAATCTCAGTAGTATAGCTTGAGAAAGAGGAGGGGGGGTGAATGAGTGAATTCTGAGAGTATTCAGAAAGATAGACAGAGGAGCAGGGGACCAATGAATGCGGCTGCTTGTCTGAATGTCATAATCCCTTCACTTGCCTGCACTTTTAGGAAAGTAAAAATGGTGTAGCAATCCACGTGGATCTTTTGTTCCTAAGCAAAATAAGCTATACATAATAAAAACATATAACTCAGAACCCCATTCCTAGAAAGGTACAATCCCCAAAGTCTTTTTGAGTATACACTTTACCATTTCGCTGTAACCTCCTCCAAGTAAATATCCCAGTTTTTGTGCATATATAAAATGAATGCAAATATCTTTCTGTTCCAATGATATTTAAGTTGTAAAGACTATATTTTGTTGACACATACTTTGTGCAGTTTTATATGGATATATCTATAAATATATGTATTGTAAAGAAAAATTGAAGTAAAATGATCTGATTCAATAGTGAGTTTTACTGTCTTTTTTTTTTTCTCTCTCTCTCTCTCTCTGGGTTGTAATTTAATAATCTTCAAACAAAATGTTTATGAAAAATGCCAAAAATTCTAAACCTTACCATCCTGTGTCTGTTTTCTTCATATTCTGTCTTCCTGGGTTGCTTTCTCACTGAGCCAGATTTCTGCATGATTTGATTTACTTCAAGTTAATGAAGCTGGCTGAAAAAGAACCTTGCAGAAATTATAAAAGCTCCAGTAAATCTCTGAGTTGTACATACAATAGATATCCAAGACCCTCTTTTGTTAAACCAGTTACTCAATCTTCTGTGTAAACAATGCCTCATTGTCTCACTCCCAACTACCATCCAGTTTATCACAGTCTGTCATTTTGTAATGACCTAAGTCAGACATTTTTAAACAGACACGTGAGATCTGATCAGTCATTTGAATGAAAACTTTCAGCAGCAAAATAACCCCTTATTTATTCAAAAGTGGAACCAGTACTTTATTGTTGCTCTTTTCTATAGAATCTCAAAATGAAATAATTCGCCCGAAAAGGAGGCGTCATTAGTTAGACTTGTTTCTTCTGTAGTCCGATTGGAATTTTCAGCATTGAGTTTAGGACACAAAAAGCAGCTGAGATGCAAAAGCAAGGACAGAATCAACCTTTAATAACTTTGTATGGAAAACAATTGTTAATTGATTAAGTAGTAATGGGATGCTAAAAATGAATGTTATCTGCAAGTGAAATGTTAAGATTCATACAAGTAGTCAAACAATATATGAAAGATTTGGGGATGCTTTGTAGATAAGGTTTATGGGTTATGGTTTTGTCATGTGATAATTAAACATAATTTAGTAGGAATATTGAAAGCCCGACCAAACTCTCCTGGTTCTCTTCTCAAGCCCATTGAGAAGCTCAAGCTCACAAGCCCATCCGCTGCCCTGCCTGGATGTCTTATGGGCATCTCTTCCTCAGCAGGTCAGGAATTTAGCATTATTCATGTGTTCAGGACCCCGAACTCCACAACTTCCTACTAGCTTTGTTATTTCCCTTACTGGCACAGGCATCTTATAGGTTGGGAGGCCCCTTGTTGCTGAGATCTAAGTTGTATTCGACTCTTTTGCAAGCCCATGAACCATAACCCTCCAGGCTCTGCTGCCCATGGGTTTTCCCAGGCAAGAAGAATATTGGAGTGGGTTGCCATGTCCTTCTCCAGGGCATCTTCCTTGGCATCTTTTTTTTTTCAGTCCTCATGCCTTTTTCCTGTCTCCCAACCTATACAATCTGGTAGATCTAGTGTTGGCAAGTTATCTTGTCCGTTTCTGATCACAACCACCCAAGCCTCTGCCCAATCTGAGGCCTCTGTAACCTCTCACAAGTCAAGGTAACTGTGCCAATTACTTTACGCCAGATTAGTCTTCATCAGTCTATTATTTTCCCTTGAAATACTTTCAGAGAAAGTATTTCTTTCCAGATTAATTCTACCTGCCTTCAAAACATTCAAAAGTCCCGTGCCCATATATGCTTTATTATTAGTTTCTTGGCTGTGTTGGAGTCCACCGTTCTTGTCACACCCCCTCATCTTACGTGTTTCTGGCATCGGCTGTATTCTGCCATGACTCCTCATTACCAGGGACTTTAACTCCCGCCTTCCTCTACTGGGTAGCCCATCCTACCTGGCACCTAATAGACACTTAGAAAATACATGAATAACAGATCAGGTTATAGAGACCTATTCTTTCTCTGCCCTTTCATGTGTGATTCTCAGAGGGCTGAGCTGGATAATTTAGTGTGGTCTATCCCAGGAAATAATTTCTTGCATTAAGTATACAGATTATGACATTATTTATAAACTCTGGCTGTGTTAATTATAAGCTTTTAAATTAAGCAATGTCTTATATTTGCAGAAGTCCTTACTTCCATGTCAATGGGAAATATGTTTATAATCAAAGCTCTCTTGGTTCTCTTCGTAAGCTCAATTTTTTACTCTCTTATCATTGAACAAACATATTGAATGCTGATGATACACTTGAATGAAAGAGAACCTTCCCTTAGTAGAGCCAGACATTGAACGGATATTTTTAAGCAGTATCATGGCATTACATTCTCAGATTCAACTTTTAAGAAGAACATTCTGGCTGTAGTGGGGACGTTAGTAATTATGAATGCCCAGAGAAGAGCCAGTTTCAGGGCTGTGTATAACCTGATGGTAGGCTGGACTTTCAAATAACAGTACCAGAAAAAGAAAAATACATAAGTGAAATTGGAGAGAAGTTAAGAGATTAAAGTGAGTAGGATTTCTCAGTTTTATGACTATGGGTGAGGGAGGGAGTAGATAGATCAAGGATGGTGCTCGGTCCTCTTGTCTCTGGATCTAAGAAGATGGTCTTGCCTTTGACCAAGAAAGAATTATAAGAGCAGCCAGGGAAGGAACTGAAAGAGCCCAGTGTTAGATAGTGTTGAACGTGAGATGCTTGAGAAGCCTCCAAATGGCAATGTCTAAGAGGTGACTGGATACATGAACATGGAACTAAAAGAAGAAATGCATGGTACTTGTACATGTAAGGACCAGCAGTCGTAGAAAATGAAGTTACATGCTTCAAGAGATTGAGCTGAACACTTATAGTCATATATATATATATAATCTTTACATATAGATTAGAGGGCAAAGACTGTAAATAGAATAGAATTAAATAGGTAAGCAGTGAGCACATTGTCATTGAATATAAGGTGAGAGCATGTTTCCAGAAAGCAGGTGTGGTCCCTAGTGCTGAATACCACTGAGATCCTGTAGGTTGAGGACAGAATATGAGCTTAAAATGATGTGGTAGTCGAGAGGACCTTGGCAATGAGTCATAGTGGAGTAGTAGGAAGAGATACCAGATAGGGGTTGACGTGTGTGGATGTCTGGATATGGAGACTGAACGGAGGTAACTCTGAAAGTTTCACTGCAAGAAAGGGAGAGAGAATAGAGATTGGGAATGAAGGAAAGTTTATAGAAAGACTGTAATAAAAAAAATTGCTTGTGTCATGAACTCAGTGTATATGCATCAGCCACAAAAAATTCCTCAGGAGTATGAGATGAAGTTGATTGTGGTGTTGCTTAGTTGCTCAGTTGTGTCCGACTCCTTTGCGACCCCATGGACGGTAGCCCAGCAGGCTCCTCTGTCCATGGGATTTCCCAGCCAAGAAGACTGGGGTGGGTTACCATTTCCTCCTCCAGGGCATCTTCCGAACCAGTGATCAAAGCTGCATCACCTGCATTAGCAAGCGGGCTCTTTGCCATTGAGACCGGGAAGCCCTGAAGTTGACATATTCATTATTTAAAATTACGTTCTGTCAAAACCCACCTCTTCTTTATGTAATATTCAGTTCAGTTCAGTCGCTCAGTCGTGTCCGATTCTTTGCGACCCCATGAATCGCAGCACACCAACTCCCGGAGTTCACTCAAACTCACGTCCATCGAGTCGGTGATGCCATCCAGCCATCTCATCCTCGGTTGTCCCCTTCTCCTCCTGCCGCCAATCCCTCCCATCATCAGAGTCTTTTCCAATGAGTCAACTCTGTGCATCAGGTGGCCAAAGTACTGGAGTTTCAGCTTTAGCATCATTCCCTCCAAAGAACACCCAGGGCTGATCTCCTTCAGAATGGACTGGTTGGATCTCCTTGCAGTCCAAGGGACTCTCGAGAGTCTTCTCCAACACCGCAGTTCAAAAGCATCAATTCTTCGGCGCTCAGCTTTCTTCACAGTCCAACTCTCACATCCATACATGACCACAGGAAAAACCATAGCCTCGACTAGACAGACCTTAGTCGGCAAAGTAATGTCTCTGCTTTTGAATATGCTGTCTAGGTTGGTCATAACTTTCCTTCCAAGGAGTAAGTGTCTTTTAATTTCATGGCTGCCATCACCATCTGCAGTGATTTTGGAGCCCCCCAAAATAAAGTCTGACACTGTTTCTACTGTTTCCCCATCTATTTCCCATGAAGTGATGGGACCAGATGCCATGATCTTCGTTTTCTGATTGCTGAGCTTTAAGCCATTAATCTAGCTTTTATAGCAAAAGAATTGCTGAAAAATTGAAATAGAATATTCTCTGAAAATATTATGAGTAGTCAATTGATAATTGAATAGAAGTCAAGGGTGACTTCTAAAGAATGGCTTAAAACACATTACCTCTTTATATAGGTCTCCTTGTATAAAACCTGCCATTCTGTTCTGGCATTTTAATGTAATGATTTACATGGAGAAAATGGATGGTCAAACACATCAGAATTGTTAACATTTTATAGCACTTATCAAATTCCAGATACTTTCTAAGTGCTTTAGATGTAATAGCCCATTTAATAATTTTTAAAAAGCAACTATGATATGCTTCTAAATGCTTACTTTAAAAAAAAACCAATCTTCTGCAAACTGTTTTAGAAAATAACAAAAAAGATTATACTTTTCTACACATTTTATGAGGCTGATATACTAGTTATCCCCAAACACAAGATGATACAAGAATGGAAAATGACCAAAATCCCTTATGTACATAAATGTAAATTTGTGCAAGATATATAGGCCTTTACACTGAAAAAAAATTAATGAGAGGTGGAAGATAAACGAAAGGATTCATGAGTTAAAAGTTCAATATATTAAGATGTCAATAGGTTGAATATAAGCCTGATAAAAATTAGAAGATTTTTTTTTGCAGGAATTAACCCACTGACTACAAAATATATATAGAAATGTGAGAGTTCAAGAATAGTCAAAGCAGTCTCACAGGTAATAACTCTAGCAGATGTACAGATGTATTACAAAGCTATTGTAACTAAGACAATGTGGTATTGGCACAAAGGTAGGCAAATAGATCAAAGTAGAAAAGACGAGAAGTAGACCCACACATATTTGGTAACCTGTGACCTAATTTATGTCAAAGGTAACATATTTGTAGTGCATAGGGAAAAGACCTTTTTGAAAAATGATACTGGGTCATTTTAGCATCCATGTGGGTAAAATGAATCTTGATCTCTTCCTTATACAATTTATAAGAATCAATTCCATATGAGTTTGCAGATCCAAAGTGAGTGAAGTTGTTCAGTCGTGTCCGACTCTTTGTGACCCCATGGACTATAGCCTACCAGGATCCTCCGTCCATGGGATTTTCCAGGCAGAAATACTGGAGTGGATTGCCATTTCCTTCTCCAGGGCATCTGCCCAACCCAGGGACTGAACCCGGGTCTCCCGCGTTGTAGGCAGACACTTTACCGTCTGAGCCAAAAGTGGATGGCAAAATAAAGATTTCAGAAAAAGATGTAGGAAAATATTTTCACATCTATGTGATATGCAAAAATTTCTTCAACTGGAGACGAGATGCTAATCATAAAGGGAAAATACTGTTAAACTGTTGATCATTACAATTAATCTTTTCCTCAAAAAATATGATTAAGTGTAAAGATAAGCCACAAAGTGGGAGAAGATAAGCAAACTCTACCTGTAATCTGACAAAGGATTCTTATCCAGAGCACATAAAGATCTATAATGAAAAGGCAGATAACCCAGTAGAAAAATGGGCAAGAGGCTTGAACAGGTACTGTATAAATGAGCCTATCTAAATGGCCAGCAAATATATAGAGAGGTGCTCAACATCATTAGTTATTAGACAAGTGCAAACTGAAATCACAAAATGATACAAGTGTGCATAGTCAGAATAACTAAAATGGAAAAGTACAGCATCTATTAAAGCTAACTGTATGCATACCCTATGATCTTTCCCCCACTTTTGCTCTTAGGTATACAACCAGTAGATACGTGCATGTTAATAAAAGACATGCCTAAGAACATCCACAGCAGCACTATTCATATAATTCCAAACATACATATGTAGTATGTATAAATATATATACATGTATATGCAATCTCTGACTTGATCATAATCTGTGACTGACCCTACAGTGGAATACATAAATGAAATAAATAATAGTGTTACATGCAACAACATAGGTAAATTTCAGATTTTGTTGAGCAAAACAAGACACGCACAAATAAAAGCAATGTATGATTCCATTTATATGATGTTCAAAAACAGGGAAAATACATTCTATGGTGTTAGAAGTCAGAAAGCTATGGGTATAGTGACTGAGTGGACTCCTGGAATGATGCTACTGGTCAATTGTTTTGGTTTGAACTCTCGTTACATGAACTTTTTGTTCATTTTGTGAAATTCCCTGAGTTTATGACTAATGTAATTTCCTTCATGTTTCCTAAAAAGAAAAAGAAAGATGATGAAGCATGACAATTTTATCCCTAATTTACAATGAAAAAAGCTGAGGCCAATCACTGTTAAAATATTTTAAACATCAAAAGAACCTATTCCCATAAACCTTTACAATTGCTTAAGAGTTGAGAGTCCTTTTGAACAATAAACCCAAAAAAGATAGTTTCTACCTAATCTTTTGCTTTTGAATATTCAATTTCACCTTAAATCAGCCATCAATTTGTTTTTTGAATCTTTATAAACAAGAGAACTGAGAATGGCTTCTAACTGATCATATGCTGAATCGTTAAAAAGTTGCTTTACATGAGCAAGTTCAGTTCAGTCACTCAGTCGTGTCCGACTCTTTGCGACCCCATGAATCGCAGCACGCTGGGCCTCTGTCCATCACCAACTCCTGGAGTTGACTCAAACTCATGTCCATCAAGTCGGTGAGAAAACTGACCAATAAAACCGCAGGCGCCTGTGTTCCCCAAATTTTTACCTCTTTTCAGTTTGCACTTAGGTTCCTTGAGCCTGGCATCCTAGGACATCTCTTATATGAATCATTCATTTTTCTTCCTCTTTTACATATTAAAGCTTATGAGAAAAAAGATGATGGATTTTTTTATAGTTGTTGTTCCATAGGAAGGCTACGTGTCTTCTTTCCCATAGGAAGAAAGAGAGATGGATGATTGACAGATATATATAGAAGATAGAAATCAATAATATAGTTGAGAGTGTATGTATACACATATATATGCATATATATGTATGCTGCTACTGCTAAGTCACTTCAGTCGTGTCCGACTCGGTGTGACCCCAGAGACGGCAGCGCACCAAGCTCCCCCATCCCTGGGATTCTCCAGGCAAGAACACTGGAGTGGGTTGCCATTGCCTTCCCCAATGCGTGAAAGTGAAAAGTGAAAGTGAAGTCACTCAGTCGTGTCCAACTTCTAGCGACCCCATGACTACAGCCTATCAGCCTCCTCTGTCCATGGGATTTTCCAGGCAAGAGTACTGGAGTGGGGTGCCATTGTCTTCTCCTATATATATATATAGTTGAAATGGAAAACTTTACCTTCTTTGCTCAGTAGTTGGAGGTCTACAATTTAAACTTACCTAACAGATTTACAAGAGAAAGAACAGATTTTAACCATGTGTGCACAAAAGGCAGATCACAAAGAAATGTGACTCAAAGTGGGCAGTTAGAGTCTGGAGCTTAAGACATAAAGGAGAGACTTGTGGACACAGTCAGGGAAGAAGAGGGTAGGATGAATTGAGAGCATTGAAACATATACATTATCATATGCAAAACAGACAGCCAGTGGGAAATTGCTGTATGATGCAGGGAGCTCAAATCTTGTGCTCTGTGGCAACCTAGAGGGGTGGGATGGGGTGGGGGGTGGGAGGCAGGGGACATGTGGGGCTGATTCTTGTTGATGTATGGCAGAAACCAGCACAATCTTGTAAAGCTATTATCCTCCAATTAAAAATAAATTTTAAAATAAATTAAGAAAATAAGAAAAACCAATTTGGGGCTTAAACACCGTCTTAAGGGGTGAAGGGAAGGAGGAGAAAGGCATGTAAAACGGGAAGGTAAATGACTTGTTAGAGGGGGGAAGAAAGGATAAAACACGGAAAACTAGTGACTTTTAGGAAAAATAGACGGGTCCTCAGTAGGAGAGAGGGATGGGAGACAGGATGGTTTTGTGACAATGCCTCTCTAGGTGTAGTGTCTTCTCATTGTCCCTGGTGATAAGAGTCTACCTTCCTACGTGACTCTTGGGCTGCTGCTGCTAAGTCACTTCCATCGTGTCCGACTCTGTGACCCCTTAGACGGCAGCCCACCAGGCTCCCCCAGGATTCTCCAGGCAAGAGCCCTGGAGTGGGTTGCCATTTCCTTCTCCAATGCATGAAAGTGAAAAGTGAAAGGGAAAATTGAAAGTGAAGTCACTCAGTCGTGTCCGACCCTCAGCGACCCCATGGACTGCAGCCTTCCAGGCTCCTCCGTCCATGGGATTTTCCAGGCAAGAGTACTGGAGTGGGTTGCCATTGCCTTCTCTGTACTCTTGGACAGGGAATTTAAAACAATTCAGTTCTTTGTAGGAGTCTCTGCTTTTAGTCAGATAAAGGAGTTCAGGAAACAATTTCATCTGTTGATTTTCAAATGCTCTCAGCTCAAAATAATTTGTGTGTCCCAACTGTATATTCTGGACTCCTTCAATATGTACGTCCATACACACATATAGTCACACTTGTTTGTGAAATTTTACATATCTCCAAAAATTGACCCAAAGATTCCAGTTAAGAATCCAATAATCGTGTTTTCAGGCAAAATATTAGAAGTTTGTCTCTTGCTTGGTTTGAAACCTCAGGGTACAGCAGCGTTTTTCTAGGAGCCAAAATGGTAGGCTCATTGCCAGAATCCGACTCATTCACTTCTGATCCAGGTTTTCTCTGGGAAATGTTTTATAGGCTGAAAAAAAAATTCTAAAATTTCAGTTGGTTTTCCATTCATTTAATTTATTGCAATAGCAAGCTTCTATCACCCATGTATTTTCGTTATTAGATCAAAACAACTGGTTGGAAAAGTGAAGACACATGAAATCGTTTGTTTAACTGCACAATAAACAGCTGCCCCAACTGACTCAGCGTGCATCTGCCCTGCAAGGCTGGAGGTGAGTTTGCTTCTGTTTGGGCATTTTTATCCCCAAAAGGCCCACACAACTTAGAGAAGCAGTCCGGCCAAGAAAAGTTAAGAGAACAAGTGGGACATTCCTGGCACACTGAAGGGAGACCACAGATTTTTTTTTTTTTTTCCAGTCGAGGCATGAATCGCCTGTATGCTATTTACATTGCATGCGGGGCTGCACCCAGCGTGGAAGTTGCTAGACCAGAATCTGGTATAACAAGTGGGAAGCACCGCCTCTGATGGGAGAAAGGGTTGGAGGTCAATGGTCAGGGACAGGCGCTTCAGTCTGGCAACACCATCACATCTGGATGGAGCTGAGCTTACTTGGGGAGAATACACAGGTTCCTGTCATCTCAAACTCTGAAAGTTTTGCCCTTGCCTATATTTACTGACACCTTTCAGTGCAGCAACGTTTACCCCAAGCAAGTGTTACCTGGCGTATGACTCAGTAGGAAAAAATACCTTATCATATAAAAATTACTATTTCTCCTTTTTCATATTGTCTGTACTATACACACCTCCTCTGGGGGCCCAGAAGGTAAAGTGTCTGCTTGCAATGTGGGAGACCTGGGTTCGATCCCCAGGTTGGGAAGATCCCCTGGAGAACCCACTCCAGTATTCTTGCCTGGAAAATTACATGGATGGAGAAGCCTGGTAGGCTACAGTCCATGGGGTCGCAAAGAGTCAGACACAGTACTATATATATATATATATATATATATATATATATATATATATATATATATATATATAATATACTATGTATATTCCATTTGATAATCATCTGAAATGTTTTTGCTGAATATTCTTTTCTCTTTCAAAGCATTAATAAAGATGTCTGAACAGGTCAGCATGTAACATTGATCCCTTCAGTCCAGTTGATCAGACACTTCTTTTAAACTAGATCCAGGAGCATTTATCACAATTACAGTCTTAAGAAGTGATTGGTTTCAACTAATCAGTCTGTAGTTTTTTTCAGCAAATTAAACTTAAAATTGGAGCTTTGTGAAATACCACTGAATCTTCTATACTGATTTTAAATAGCAAACAGACCTCGTGGTCTTCTCCAGATAATTCCATTCACTGAATATCCTCAAATTGAAGCTTCATAATTGATAGTAGTAAATTTGCTTTTAAAACCCTGGGCATCCCAGTAGCTACTGTTTCTTGATGGTCATTGATATTCAAGGCACTTAGAAATCATAGTTTTAGTCAATTACAAAGATATTTTGCGTAATTAACAGGTTCTGTCTAGGCCTAGGGTTTTGATCTGTGCTTCAGTTCTTGATTTTACCTGAACTGCTTTGAAAGGTCCTGGTTAGGAGGTTGGGAGGAGGGGGTAGTGGTGAAAACTCTGAGGTCTGGGTCATTTTAGGACTATTGACTTGAAGGATAAGGTTTCCTGACAGCTCTTTCCTGTGTTTCTTATAAATGGTAACTTGGTCAAGCTGGCCATTTCTATCAAGTATTCATATTGACTGTTCCTGGGAAAGATTTCCAAATGAATAGTGTCTCATTCATTTTAATAATTAATGCCCCCTTTTCTCCTAACCCTTAGATTTCAGCCTAGCTTTCGATTATTCATAGTCCTATGGGAACATGAATGCCATGCACATGCTCTCTCCAAACTTGCCGTTAAGTTTTAAACTTTTATCGTTGTGCACTTCTCTTCCACTGTCCTGATAAGCTGTACAACTGCTACCTTATTTAATCTGGTTGTCGCTCTCTTTCTCTCTTTTGCAGCTGTCCATCTTCTAACTCAGAGGCAGCAAATATTTCACATATCCTAAAACAGGCAATTTAACATCGGGGTGGAGGGAACTCAGAGGGCTGGTTGAGACCAGATTTGGACTATATCAAAATGAAAACCACTTTGCTTCCTCCAACTGCCTTTCATTAACATTTGACTATTATTGGCTTGGGTGATCTCATTGACCTGGAGCTAGGAAGAGAGAAGTTCAAGTTCACAGCCAGGAACTCTGGTGGTAATTTACTGTATGTCTCTGGGAGGCACATTTATCTTCCTGGAGCCCCAATTTCTCCACTCCTAGATTAGAAATAATAACACCCAAACGATGGGGTTTTGAATAAAGAATATAGAAACTCATCAATGTCAGGCACATATTGTATTCTTTTATTAAATTAAGATATATATATCTGTGTATATGTGTGTGTGTGTGCGTGCTTATCGGGAGGAGGATATAGAAACCCACTCCAGTAGTCTTGCCTGGAGAATCCCATGGACAGAGTAGCCAGGCAGGCTATAGTCCATGGAGTCTCAAGTAGTTAGACACGACTGAGCAACTGAGCCTACTCACATGTGTGTATGTGTATATATATATATATGTGTGTGTGTGTGTGTGTGTGTGTGCATATATCAATGGTGCTGTTTGATGAATGTTTACTAATTGAATATCGCTATGAAACCAACATCCAGGGCAAGAAACCTGATGGTGCCGGTACCCCCAGAAGCCTCTCCTGTGCCTCTTTTCATGACTGTCCCTCAGGGGTACATGCAGGATTTCTCAGACTTGGCACTATTGGTCTTTGGGGCCAGATACTTCTTGGTTACAGAGTGTACACATAGTGTTTAGCAGCATCCCTGGCTTCTGACAGTGAGTTGCCTATGGTATGTCCCAACTCTGCTAAAATCTGACAATCAAAAATGTCTCCAGTAGTCTAGTGGTTAAGACTTGGCTCTTCCACTGCAGGGGGAGCAATTTCAATCCCTGGTTGGGAACTAAGATTCCACATGCCGTATGGTGTGGGGAACCAAAAGTCTCTAGATATTGCCAAACGTTTGGCATATTGGAGGGGAGGAGGGGCTGGCAAAATTCTGATCTTTATACCACTAGGACCTAAGTCCTGAGGGGCCCCTCCTGTGTGAGCTCTCACTTGCTCTTCTCTCTCTTTCCTCCTATGTGGGGACCCATGCATTTGAGAGAAACTCCTGAGTACAAACTACTACCCAGTGGGTTCACTGCCTAGGAGTTCTGAAATCCACGTCTTCCCTAAGCCTGGAGCCCCAGATGTTTTGCTTCTCTTCCCATTTCTCCCTAGCTCCTATCAACCTCTGCTAGTAGAAGTGTAAATTGGTTCAATCACTTTGGAAAACTTTTGGCAGTATTTATTAAGGATTTATTAAGCTGCGCATATGTGTACCTTATGACTACCCCCTAGTTTATTTTGAATGTTTACTTAATACTTTATGTCTGGCCTTTCCCAAAAAGGGATTTGAAGTAACTTGCGACAGACAACATTAATATGTTAATTAACCTGTATATTTTAGTGGAGTATTAAAGTTGAAAATAAGGGAAATGATTTCTTTGATTGGTACTACAAGCAAGCTGGGGAGTTTAAGATGAAAAATATTAGTATTAATTGCTTTACAATAAACATTCTTGTTTATAGTTTGAATCAGATTCCAAGTAAGCTCATACATTTCATTGTTGATATGTCTCTGAAATCACTTTTAAGCTTGTATGTCTCCAATCTGTATGTTTTCTCTCAATTTGTTAAGGAAACTGATCTTTTGCTCTATAACTTTTCTGATCATCTGAATTTATATAATTGTATCCTCATGGTGTCATTTAATTTGCTCTCTGTCCTCCTATTCTCTATAGATGGTAATTGGGAAAATATGTTCTCAGATATGGGCTTCCCTTGAGGCTCAGCTGGTAAAGAATCCGCCTGCAATGCAGGAGACCTGGGTTCAATCCATGGGTTGGGAAGATCCCCTGGAGAAGGGAAATGCTACCCACTCTGGTGTTCTGGCCTGGAGAATTCCATGGACTGTATAGTCCACTAGGTCACAGATATAGTTTGTAGTATGAGGGCCTGACAATTAGGTTCTTTTCTTTTATTGTCAAGGTGTAATGTAAGTGACTAATATTAAATGCACCCACTTCAAAGACATGGATCTTGAATAGACACATTATCAACTAACCATTATGTAAAGAGCCAGGCCACCCCACCCGTGGAGTTCTTCTTCTAGAAAGTCCTGGTTGACCCAGATAACTGACCTTTTAGATAACTCTGATTTTCCTTCCCTCTACTTTAATTCCCACTCTTATGTTTTGCATTCACCAATAAATAGTGAAATCACAAAACCCTAGACACTGCACCCTTGATCCCATTAAAGGCAGAACTTCAAGGTCCATTCTCTCTTTTCTGTCTTTCCCTATGACATTGTATGGCCCCCAAGCATGCTGTGTACCCTCCAGGACTGGTGAATAATAAATATTGTTTATTTCAAAGTTCCCTGATGGTTGTTCCTGATGTCTGCAGGCATCCTGCAATCAAAATAAAAATCACAAGGGCTGGTCCAGCCGCCACATTGGAAATGTCTATGGGGACTCACTATGGGCCAAGGTGAGAGCTCCCAGAGCTTCCTAGCTGATAGCATTACTATTGATAGACACAAAATAAGGTTTGATGATTTCTGATGCCATTTCATATGCTGCTGTACTTTGCCATCAAGAGCCATATCATGTTAGCAATGAATCATTCTGGATCCATTATTTCCTTAGGGCTGCCATATAGAAATATTTCCCATCTAGTGTTTCTCCTATATTCATCAGCCATACTTCAAGTGACAGAATCCCTTATTCTCCTATTTGGCTATCCAGTAGGGAAATTTTTATAGGAAATTCATGTTTTTCCCCTTTATTCTCCTGTTGTTGTTCAGTTGCTAAGTCGTGCCCAACTCTCAGCACACCAGGCTCCTCTCTCCTCCAATATCTCCCAGAGTTAGCTCAAATTCATGTCCATTGAGTTGGTGATACCATCCAAATATCTTCTCATCCTCTGTCATCTCCTTCTCCTCCTACCTTCAATCTTTCCCAGCATCAGGGTCTTTTCCAATGAGTCACAGGTGGCCAAAGTATTGGAGCTTCAGCTTCAGCATCAGTCCTTCCAATGAATATTCAGGACTGATTTCCTTTAGGATGGACTGGTTTGATCTCCTTGCAGTCCAAGGGACTCTCAGGAGTCTTCTCCAGCACTACAGTTCGAAAGCATCAATTCTTTGGTGCTCAACCTTCTTTATAGTCCAACCCTCACATCCATACATGACTACAGGAAAAACCACAGCTTTGACTAGATAGACCTTCATCAGCAAAATGATGTCTCTGCTTTTTAATATACTGTCTAGGATTGTCATAGCTTTCCTTCCAAGGAGCAAGCATCTTTTAATTCCATGGTTGCGGTCACTGTCCACTGTGATTTTGGAGCCCAAGAAAATAAAATCTCTCATGGCTTCCACTTTTTCTCCTTTTATTTCCATTGTTATCCTTATAGACAAAGTATTAATGAGCTCTAAGTTGGCTTCGGATTCTTTTTGACATGATCTTAATATTTTTTGATAGTTTCTCTTGGTATCTGATATGATGAACTGTTAAACCCAGCACCTACCTTACTAGGGCCTTAGAATCAGTCATTTCTCCAAAAGTGCTGGGGTTTTTTTTTTAGTGGGAAATGGTGTTTCAGGACCACAGTCTGGGTGTCTTGCCAGGATTCACAAGATAAAGAGCCAATAGGATGTGTGTGTGTGCATGTGTGTGTGTGTGTGTATGCACACACACGTGCTCCCACGTGTGTAAAGATAAAGAATTTGTCCACACAGTTATGGAGGCTGGTAAGTCTCAGATCCTTCGGGTGGGTAGCTGGTGACACAGGTGAGCAAGCTGGTGACTCAGGAGGACCAATAATGTAGTTTGACTTTAGAGGCTTGCAGACTTAAATCCCAGAAAGAACTGTTTCAGGTCCAATCTGAAGACAGGAAAAAAGCCCATATTCTAATTCAAAGGCACTAAAGTAGGGAAAATCCTCTCTTACTTAGGGAAAGTGAAAGTGAAAGTTGCTCAGTCATGTCCGACTCTTTGCGACCCCATGGACTGTATAGTCCATGGAATTTTCTAGGCCAGAATACTGGAGTGCATAGCCTTTCCCTTCTCCAGGAGATCGTCCCAACCCAGGGATAGAGCCCAGGTCTCCTGCACTGCAGGCAGATTCTTTACCGTCTGAACCACCAGAGAAGCCCAAGAATTCTGGAGTGGGTAGCCTATCCCTTCTCCAGGGGATCTTCCCAACCCAGGACTCCAACCGGGATCTCCTGCTTTGCACGTGGATTCTTTACCAACTGAGCTATCAGGGAAGTTTTCTATTCAGGCCTTCAACTGATTAAATGAAGTCCACCCACATTAGGGAGGACAGTCTACTTAATACAGTCTACCAATTTTAGATGTTAATCTTATCCCAAATCATTCTTACAGAGACAGCCAAGATAGGACACCCCTGATGGTCCAGTGGTCAAGAATCTGCCTGCCAATGCAAGGGACATGGGTTCAATCCCTGGTCTGGGAAGACCCTACCTGCTGCAGGGCAACAAAGCCCTTCACCACAACTTCTGAGCCGCTACTCTAGAGCCTGGCAGCCACTATTACTGAAGTTTGCCCACCGTAGGGCCAGTGTTCCTCAATAGAAGAAGCCGCCTCAGTGAGAAGCTGATACACCGCAACTACAGAGTAGCCCCTCTTTCCACAACTAGAGAAAGCCTGTGCCCAGCAATGAAGACCCAGCACAGCCAAAAATAGAAATAAATAAATAAAGCACACCCCAAATAATGTCTCATCAAATATCTGGGTGGCCTGTGGCCCTGTCCGATGACATAGAATTAAGCATCGCATTGGATACTAAAATTGCTCAGTACAACTGAGTTTCTCATTGTTTCTAGCCTTTTTCAATACTAGGAAATGATTTTTCAAATAAAATACATGATAAATTGATGCTAATACTTCCAACTACAGGGTCTTTACTTCAATTCTTTAATCTTACTTCTATGTCTTATTTCCCTCTATGGAGAATCCCAGTTCTCAATTATACCTAATGTAAATTAGAACATTACAAAATTAAGCATGCTCTTTATCCCACAACACAGCAGTCTCAGAATAACAAAACCAGCACTACCACTAATAATATTATTACAGGTAATTATTTATTTATGTAGTTTTTTGTAGTTCTTTAAATTATTGTCTCTAAGTCACATAGAATAGTTCCCTGGAATTATGCCACCAATTGGATACACATGTAAGTTAATTTGTTTTATTTTTTTTAGGGATAGCTTTTAAAATTTAATTTTGTTTTGTAATCGGTAAAATAGTTACTCTCTTCCAAATCAAATCTACAAAACAATGTATTATCACCTTCCCCCCAAAGTAACATTTTTTTTTCTCTTTCCATCTCATTTGTTGGATTAAAAAAAAACAAATTAACATAAGCACACACAGACACATATATATGCTCCTCTCCTTCCTTCTTAGAGAATTAGTATTCTACTAAACACTTTTATCCAACTCGCTTTTTCCACTGGAAAACATGTTCTGGAAACCACTCCATTGCAGTATATGAATATTGTATATTTTCTCTTCTGTTTTGCACCTGCAGATATAGCAAGTAATAGTGATTTGGTTTTCTCCATCTCTTGCTTTTACAGATGACCCTGTAGTGAGTCGCTCTGCATATCTATCTATAATTTTACCAGTGTTTCTTTCAGATAGATTATTAGATGTTTAATTGATCAAAAAGTAAATATATATGTAATTTTTCTAGTTATAGCTAAATCTTCTATACAGTTTTCAATTTTGTCTTCTCCCAAGTAACATTTGGCAACGCTTGTTTCCCCTGGGCTCGTCATCCTAGTTCATTTCAGTTCAGTCTCTCAGTTGTATCCGACTCTTTGCGACCCCATGAACCGCAGCACGCTAGGCCTCCCTGTCCATCACCAACTCCCGGAGTTTACCCAAACTCACGTCCATTGAGTCGGTGATGTCATTGAGCCATCTCATCCTCTGTCGTCCCCTTCTCCTCTCGCCTTCAATCTTTCCCAGCATCAGGGTCTTTCCCAATGAGTCAGCTCTTCACATCAGGTGGTCAAAGTATTGGAGTTTCAGCTTCAACATCAGTCCTTCCAGTGAACACTCAGGACTGATCTCCTTTAGGATGGACTGGTTGGATCTCCTTGCAGTCCAAGGGACTCTCAAGAGTCTTCTCCAACACCACAGTTCAAAAGCATCAATTCTTCGGTGCTCAGCTTTCTTTATAGTCCAACTTTCACATCCATACATGACTACTGGAAAAACCATAGCTTTGAAGTACAAACCGTACTTTGTTGGCAAAGTAATGTCTCTGCTTTTTAATAAGCTGTCTAGGTTGGTCATAGCTTTTCCTCCAGGGAGCAAGTATCTTTTAATTTTGTGGCTGCAGTCACCATTTGCACTGATTTTGGAGCCCCTCAAAATAAAGTCTGTCACTGTTTCTGTTGTTTCCCCTTCTGTTTGCATAAAGTGATGGGACTACATGCCATGATCTTAGTTTTCTGAATGTTGAGTTTTAAGCCAATGCTTTCACTCTCTTCTTTCACTCTCATCAAGAGGCTTTTTAGTTCTTCACTTTCTACCATAAGGGTGGTGTCATCTGCATATCTGAGGTTATTGATATTTCTCTTGGCAATCTTGATTCCAGCTTGTGCTTCTTCCAGCCCAGCATTTCTCATGATGAACTCTGCATATAAATTAAATAAGCAGGGTGACAATATACAGCCTTGACGTACTCCTTTCCCAATTTGGAACCAGTTTGTTGTTCCATGTCCAGTTCTAACTGTTGCTTCTTGACCTGCATACAGATTTCTCAGGTATGTATGACCTGCATACAGATTTCATCATCCTAAAAGATTGACAAATTTGAATTTTTCCAATCTGGTAAGTGAGAAATGTTATTTTAGTTTAGTCTTAATTTGCATTTGTGTTATTGTGAGAAATGCTTTTCATATATTGAATATCTATTTGCATTTATATTTCTGTGAATTGTCTGATCATTTCTTTAGCCTGTTTTTATACAGAAATTTTGGTGTTTTTTTAAATATTATTACAAGTTAATTACACAGAAATATTAACCCTTTGGTTCATGGGTTTGCAAAGAGTCAGATATGACTTAGCAACTGATGATAAACAACAACAGCAACAATAAACCCTTCATTTGTGATATAAGTTGAAAATATTTTTCCCAGTGTGTCATTTACACACAGAAATTGCTTTAATGTTTTTATTTTTAGTAAAATCACTTTATCTATTTTTTTCCATATTGTTTCCAGACTTATAAGGAAGTTTTCCTCATTCACAGGTCATAGAAGAATTCACCCATGTTTTAGGGTTTTTTTTTTTTTTTACTCTTTGTCTTGTTTTTTAATACTTGATTAATTTTTACTATTATATTTAAATATCTGTTTCCTCCTGACATGAAGGTTGCTGTTGAAAACTATTTTTCCTTGGAAGTCCAGTAGTTTTACTAGAAAAATCTCTACATGTTGGGTTTTCTAGGGGTATTTTGAAATGTAATATCTGGTCAGTATAGGTTCTGTTGGAAATATCCTAGTAAAATTACTGAGTCATAGGATATGCAAATAAAGCTCTAGAAGATACATGCAATTTCTTGAAGTGGGTGTACCTGTTTGCATTTCAAACAGCATTGTAAGAGAGTTCTGGTGGCTTCATATTCTCTTAAACATGGTATCTCTACCCTTTTTGTTTTAACCATCAGCTGTGTATGCAGTTGCAGCTCACTGTAGTTTTAATCTGCATATCCCTGATACCTAAAGAAGTTGGGCAATTTTCATATATTTCCTGGACATTTAGATATTCTTTTCTGTTAAGTGTCTATTCAACTCTTTTGCCATTTTTTTCAAAATCAGTTATCTTGATTTTCTTTTATTGTTTAATGGAATTTCTTTATGCATAGTCTGCTTATGAATCATTTGTCAAAGATACATATTGTGAGCATTGTCCTTCCAGTTTATAACTTGCCTTTTCAGTCTTTCACGACTTGTCAATGGTATCTTTTAATGGATAGAAGTTCTAAATTTTGAGACCATATAATCTATTGCTTTTTAAATTATCGGTGCTTTCTGTATTTTGATTAAGAAATTTTTTTCTACTCCAAAGCCATGAAGATTTTTTCCTGGGTTTGCCTGTGAAAACCTTTATTGAATTACCTTCACCCTCAAGTCTAAAGTGAATCCAGAATTTAGTTTGACATATAGTATGAAATAAGGTTGTTTCATCATACCTAATTTTTCCAAGTTGATATGAATTGACATCTTATTGTTCACTTCTACTTAGAATTATTTTCCCTGGAGTTTTTATGTGGGGACATGGGTCAGGATAGCTTCGCAGCTATTGTCCAAAGAGATTAAAAAGATGTGACTTTGCAATTTGAGTTCTGCTGCCTCTTCTCCTCCTGATGTCTGGAATCCAAACCTCTTTCTTTCACCCTATTGGCCTCTATCCCACTCAATTTTGTTTTTCATTCATAGAAGTGTCTGACTCACTAGCAGATTTTGTTCTGGAAGGAAGCTCTTCTATTAGTTTTGAGATTGGAGAGTTCATAGTACCCAGACAGCTCCAGCTTCCTCAGAATTTATCATGTACTCACCTCAAAACTGGAGCTTGCAAAATCTTTCTTAGTTTCAGCTACCATCTTTGCATTGCCTGCCCTATGTCTCAGGGTATCTATTTGGATGTTCTTTTGATGTCAGATCCATCAGATACCCCATGCTTCTTCTGTTAACACTATGTAGGTTTTGAAGCCATCAGTAATTTGTCTTCACTTGTTTATATTTTGGGGTTCATGAGGATGTCACATAATTTAGTTTGGATGACACGTTTTGTATGAGCTTTGGTTATGCTATTATAGCTTTTCTACATGTCTTTATGAAATGATCTGAGAAAATTATATGTCTATAGATTAAAAATAATGTATGTAATCTTCCATATATATATATACTTCAATGTATCTATATGTACACTACCTATATATGTAAAGATCTATCTATATATCTATATCTATATTTCTTTTTCTAATTAAATTTCCCTTCTGGCATGTTCCCTAGTGTACATAAGACCTTAATAGACTTGTATCCTCTAAGTAAAGACAACAGAGGGGTAAAGAATCTGCCTGCCAGTGCAGGGGACACAGAAGATGTGGGTTCAACCCCAGGATCAGGAAGATCCCCGGAGATAAAAATAACAACCCATTCCAGGATTCTTGCCTAAGAAATCCCATGGACAGAGGATCCCCAAGGGCTATATTTCATGAGGTTGCAAAGAGTCGGACACGACTTCACAACTAAACAGCAACAATTATTGGAGGGCTGTTCAAAATACTTTACCCGGTTTTCACAATTTTAAAAATGGTAAAGCTCTAGTAAACTTAATCACTGTGTGTTAAATTATGTAAAAGCAGGAAGTTTGAGTACTATAATGAAAGAAAACAGGAATCTGAGAAAACAAAGAATCACTTTCATCTTCTTTATAAGAGCCAGTTGTTATAATATGAGGGAAGATGATGCAAATATGCAAGACATGACAAGCAACTGCTTTCATATTGTGTATTCTAATGTTGTAGATCTCCAAATCTCATATGTAACAGAAAATACCCATTACTGAAGTTCCATAACACATTAGCTGAATCAGGAAAACAACTATTTACAGAGATAAATATTTTGATGGAAATTGGCTAAATGCTACACCCCAGACTGTTTTCCTCCCTTCCTTTCAGTTTAGTTCAGTCGCTCAGTCGTGTCCGACTCTTTGCGACCCCGTGAATCGCAGCACCAATTCCTTTACCAGTTTCCTTCCTTTACCATCAGTTAAAAGAATAAAGTGAGAATGTCTGGAAGTGTGAAGTCTCCTAGAATTATTAAGAAAGCAGAGTCTGACTGATAAGCAGAAATACTCAGTGAGGTTTAATTTCAGTGTAGTGTCTCCTCTCTAGGTTGAAAAGGCTAAGTTGCGTTAAAGAGAGTCGTGTTGTATTTCTGTGACTGCTCTAACAAATGACCATAAATTTAGTGGCTTAAAGTAATACAAATGTATCTTACAGTTCTGGAGGCTGGAAGTTTGAAATGATCTCACTTGGGCTAAAGTCAAGGGCTCAGCAGGGCTGAGCTCCTCCTGGAGCCTCTAGGGATGGATTCTTTCCTTGCCTTTTCCAGCTATGAGAAATATCAATAACCTCAGACATGCAGATGACACCACCCTATGGCAGAAAGTGAAGAGGAACTAAAAAGCCTCTTGATGAAAGTGAAAGTGGAGAGTGAAAAAGTTGGCTTCAAGCTCAACATTCAGAAAACGAAGATCATGGCATCCAGTCCCATCACTTCACGGGAAATAGATGGGGAAACAGTGGAAACAGTGTCAAACTTCATTTTTTTGGTCTCCAAAACCACTGCAGATGGTGATTGCAGCCATGGAATTAAAAGACACTTACTCCTTGGAAGAAAAGTTATGACCAACCTAGATAGCATATTCAAAAGCAGAGACATTGCTTTGCCGACTAAGGTCCATCTAGTCAAGGCTATGGTTTTTCCAGTGGTCATGTATGGATGTGAGAGTTGGACTGTGAAGAAGGCTGAGTGCTGAAGAATTGATGCTTTTGAACTGTGGTGTTGGAGAAGACTCTTGAGAGTCCCTTGGACTGCAAGGAGATCCAACCAGTCCACTCTGAAGGAGATCAGCCCTGGGATTTCTTTGGAAGGACTGATGCTAAAGCTGAAACTCCAGTATGTTGGCCACCGCATGTGAAGAGCTGACTCATTGGAAAAGACTCTGATGCTGGGAGGGATTGGGGGCAGGAGGAGAAGGGGACGACAGAGGATGAGATGGCTGGATGGCATCACTGACTCGATGGACGTGAGTCTGGGTGAGCTCCGGGAGTTGGTGATAGACAGGGAGGCCTGGCGTGCTGCGATTCATGGGGTCACAAAGAGTCGGACACGACTCAGCGACTGAACTGAACTGAACTGAACTGAAAGGCCACTCCGGCGCTGTGGCTCCTGCACCCCTTCTCCCATCCTTCCTTCTAAAGATTTTTTTAAGATGTGGACCTAATTTAAGGTCTTCATTGAATTTGTTACAATATTGCTTCTGTTTTATGTTTTGACTTTTTGGCCTCAAGGCAAGTGGGATTTTTAGCTCCTGACCAGGGATTGAATCTCCACCCCCTGTGTTGGAAGGTGAAGACTTCACCACTGGGACCACCAAGGAAGTTCCCCTTCCTCTGTCTCTGAAGCTAGCGATGCTGGGAAGCGTTTTTCTCACTCTGCCATCTTTTCTTGATGTGTTTTCCACGTCCTTCTATTCTTAGGGACTCACTCTTGTAAATTTTTTGTCCCACTTGGATAATCTGAGATAATCTCCATATTTCAGGCCAGTTGATTAGTGGCTTAATGACATCTACAATCTGAAATCACTTGCCATGTAGTCTAACATATTTTCAGGTTCTAGAGATGAGGATGTAGATATTCATGATGTGCCGTTAATCTGCCTGTCATGTCCACTAAGGTTTTCTACTCTAAATTAACCAGTTTGGGTAAGAATGCATTTCTATTTCTTTTTTCATGGAGATTCTGTCATGTAGACTTATTTTCAAAACAGAATTTCTTACACTTGTTACGCCTGTACATTTACACCTGCATGCACACATATACACATGAACACGCTCCTGATTTATTCAGAGTATCACTGAAAAACAAGTGTGTGTGGAAAAAACCCACATCCCATGTATAATGGAACAACATCCTTAATAATGGCCCTAATGCAGCATGAGTTGATATAAAGAACATCAAACTAGGAATCAGAAAGTCCATGTTCTTGACCTAAATCTGACCTTTAATAAACTTTAATATAAAACTGTATTAGTAGTAATAATTTGGAGAAGGCAATGGCACCCCACTCCAGTACTCTTGCCTGGAAAATCCCATGGACGGAGGAGCCTGGTAGGCTGCGGTCCATGGGGTCGCTAAGAGTCGGATACAACTGAGCAACTTCACTTTCCCTTTTCACTTACATGCATTGGAGAAAGAAACGGCAACCCACTCCAGTGTTCTTGCCAGGAGAATCCCAGGGACGGCAGAGCCTGGTGGGCTGCCGTCTATGAGTTTGCACAGAGTCGGACACGACTGAAGCAACTTAGTAGCAGCAGCAGTAGTAATAATTAGGCTCTGTAGAGAGTCATGGGCATTTATTTATCTCAAAGGTATTCTCCATCATAGGGCTTCCCTGTAAGCTCAGGGGAAAAGAACCCACTTGCCAATGTAGGAGATGCAGGTTTGACCTCTGGGTCAGGAAGACCTCCTAGAGAAGAAAATGGCTATCCACTCCAATATTCTTGCCTGGGAAATCCCATGGACAGAGGAGCCTGGTGGGCTATTGTCCATGGGGTCTCAAAAGAGTTGGACATGACTTAGTGACTAAACAACAGCATTTTTCATCATGAAATTCCATTAAGGAGCCTCATGACCAATGAATACTCAGCTCCAGAGGGAAAGGATGGAATGAAGATGAATCCACCCTAAATTTAACAATTTAGCAGAAAAGAAATTCTTTTACATGGTAGTGAAATCAGGTGGCCTTGGCCTGCAGCAGCTTGAAGTGAGGCTTCTAATTCCCGGTCAGAGATTAAGGCCAGGTCATGGCGGTAAGAGCACCAAATCCTATCCACTAGACTAGCAACAAGGTCCTGGCGTCTTGGCTTTGCAGAAAAAAATTCCCACAGAAATGGAAAGTAGTGAAACCAGTGAAGTGTTTATTAGGAGGAGCAGAGTATAGTATGTGTGGATAGGCACATGGGCGGACCGAGAGAGAGTCTTATGGGCCATTTCCTTTGAGTTTCCTGTGGCCAACCATTTTGACTTGGCTGGTCTTGAGGCCGTCTTTGGTATACCTCAGGAAATTCCCATGTGTGCGCATGTATCTCTTAGCCAAGACGGATTTTGGTAAAGAGGCTCATGGGTAGTTGACATCACTTACTATGAAGTGACAAGTGATGCCCTCCCCCTCTTTCTGACCTCTGAGGAACCTTTCTACACATGTGTAGTTGGGGAGGTCTCCTTAACTACAAGAATGAGAACTATGTACTATTTTATCTCTTACCTGGGCAGGGCTCAGCCTCCTTCATCATCCTGCTTTTATGGAGTCTCTGCTATTTTGGAGATTTTGTCTACAGAGGGTGGAAAGTGTTCAGCCTGGGGCCCATGTATCTCCTACCTTAGTAGGGTCTGGATAGGAAGCTCATCTCAGCGGAGTAAGAGCCAAACTCTAATTCTTGACATTATCACTAATGCTAATTGTTGAAATATTGAATGCAAAATTGCAATACACTCTAACACAGTTTCTCCACTAAAGCAAAGGATGAAATATTTAGGAATAGAACCTAAACACTGGCACAGGGCACAAAATGTTTGCATTATTTTAAGCTCTTGGCATGGGGTTAGCCAATCTGGTTATGTAACAATACTGCCTCAGTGTTCAATGAAAGTGGACATTGAAATTAATCATTTGATGTCATTTGGGTTCATAGTTCCCCAATTCTCAGTTTCAATTATCAGTGTTAGACTTGTCTCCTATAAATTCAGAAAATTACAAGTTGGCAATCATAATTACATAATTCTTTTGGAACAAGCTGTCAAAAAGCAGCTTAAAATGAAAATTTAAACTGATTGGTTTGGGGAATTTTCCTCTCTGGATTTGGGCCATGATTGGATTGATTGGATCATTTTATTGATAGTATATTTAAATTAATAGTATATTTAAAGTCGAATTCCTTCTAACTCACAGTCGGAAATGATTATGTCAGAAGTAGAAACCATGAAGCTAGAAATTGTATAATAATAGAAATACCAATTAAGCTGTGAGTTGCCGAGGCAGATTTGAATCTGCTGAAACCTAAAAACAGCAACGGCAACTCGTAGATTTTCTTTTCTTTCGGAGCCTGATCTCTGAGTCTGTTTTCTATTAATATCAGTGAGTTGCAGAGAGCTAAGTCTGCCGAAGAGGTATTAGGTGCGCCCATTTGGGAATGCACATACGCTTTTCAGCAAATAGACAACAGGTCAGGCTAATGAGAAGCATTCGCCTGAGGGATTCATCATGTTTTAATAGGTTTGTCACACTGACGTGAAGGACTACCTTAGTCATCATTTGCCACAAAGGTGAGTTTGTGCAATTTTGCATTTTAGTACTTGATGAATGAAGGCTCCACTGTTGGCATACACTCTTGCCACGTACTATCCTTTCAGATGTAAAGTTAGACCTGGATTAGTATCCTGGAGGATCTGTTTTTAATGTTGGACCAAGAGAAAAGTTAACTTCCTAGCTGTGGGAACTGAAGTCAGTTAATTTGGCTGTGCCTTGTATTTCTGTGTGGATTAAAATTTTAAAAGTGGGGATTTTTGTATGGATAAAAACTAGCAATTTCATGCAGATAAAGAGTAGAGCAGGGGAGAGAGGGAGTAAGAGAGAGATGCCAGCTGTTTAAGCAATTTGGGAAAGTGCAAGGTTTTTTTAAATCATTATTAGAAATGATACTTTTTTTTTGCTAATTTAAAGTAGTCTATGTTTAATATGCAGATTTCTGCATTGTGAAGTAATTCCAGGTTATACATGAACTTCATTTGTCTCTAATCCTTTCAACTACTTGCCTGGGTTTCTTGTTCTGTTCACTTCAGTCAGTGTTTCCCCTCCTCTGTATTTAAGATTAGAAGTAAAACACCACTGTCCCACCCACCCTCACCTGCCTTGTCCTCCCACACCTACCACTCCTTTCTACCAGACACAAGACTCCCTTACTCTCTTGGGTCCTACCTACGGGGTCCTGGGCTCCATGTCCTTCTCTTTCGTACGCTGAAATACATCTAGAAATGCTTTCTAAGAAAGAATATGCAGAAGGTAAAGTATTTGAGCTCTTTACCTTCTGAAAATGTATTTATTTAGCATTCACATTTGTCCAGGGTTCAAAGGTCAGTGCTGGTTCCACAGTAATTCTCCCTTTGGAATTCTGAACGCATTGAGTCCAGCGGCTGACATGAAGTGGGCTCCCTAGCTAACTAATTCAGATTTTGTTGCCAATCTCTTCCCTTTCTCATTAGCTTAGTTTTTTTAAAGGATTTTTTACTCCTAATCTTTGAAATCTCTGCCTAGAAACGTCACAAGATTTACCTAGATGTACATCAAGGCTGTATATTGTCACCTTGCTTATTTAACTTGTATGCAGAGTTCATCATGCAAAATGCTGGCTGGATGAGGCCCAAGCTGGAATCAGGTTGCTGGGAGAAATATCAATAGCCTCAGATATGCATATGACACCACCCTTATGGCAGAAAGTGAAGAAGAACTAAAGAGCCTCTTGATGAAAGTGAAAGAGGAGAGTGAAAAAGTTGGCTTAACACTCAGCATTCAGAAAATGAAGATCACAGCATCCAGTCCCATCACTTCATGGCAAATAAATGGGGAAACAATGGAAACAGTGAGAGACTTTATTTTCTTGGGCTCTAAAATCACCTCAGATGGTGACTGCAGCCATGAAATTAAAAGACACTTGCTCCTTGGAAGAAAATCTATGACCAATCTAGAGAGCATATTAAAAAGCAGAGATGTTACTTTACTAACAAAGGTCCATCTAGTCAAAGCTATGGTTTTTCTAGTAGTCATGTATGGATGTGAGAGTTGGACCATAAAGAAAGCTGAGCACCAAAGAATTGATGCTTTGGAACCGTGGTGTTGGAGAAGACTCTTGAGAGTCCCTTGGACCGCAAGGAGATCCAACCAGTCAATCCTAAAGGAAATTAGTCCTGAATATTCATTGGAAGGAATGACGCAGAAGCTCCAGTACTTTGGCCACCTACTGTGAAGTACTGACTCATTGGAAAAGACTCTGATGCTGGGAAAGATTGAAGGCAGGAGGAGAAGGGGATGGCAGAGAATGAGACGGCTGGATGGCATCACCGACTTGATGGACATGAGTTTGAAAATCTCCAGGAGATGGTGAAAGACAGGGAAGCCTGGTGTGCTGCAGTCCATGGCGTTGCAAAGAGTCGGACACGACTGTGAGACTGAACCGAATTTTTTTCCTAGCCACCAATTTTTTAAAATCATCTTGTCCAATCTGAAGACAGTAGAATGTTCTTTTTTTAATTTAAATTTTTATCTGTCTTCCTGAGTCATCTATTTCTTCCATGTCAGTTCTTCTGTCACATTGCTTGCTTTCCTCATGGGTCTGTGGATTCATCCTTGATTCTTCTTAGTTTGGAATGAAGCATTGGATTGACTGTTCTAGGCAAGAGCTGTGGGTTTCTTCTGCTAATGTGCCTTTGATAGGAAATCTCTGTGAATCTGGGAAGAGGGTGCCTGGCCGCAGTACGCTTTAGTTCAAGTAAGCAGATTCCATTATAGATTGTAAGTCTTCCCAAATTCCAGAATCAGGGAAACTTTGTTCTGGACTTGCCAATACCACATTGTAAATGTCAATGCCGCTAATAGCTAACACTTAACAGGCACTGGTCTAAATATTTTAAACGTAATAATTAACTAGTCTTCCAAAGAACTGTGAGGCAGTACTGTTATTACCCCCCACATTAAGAAACAGAAGCTCAGAGGGTTAAGAAAATTGTTCAGGGTCACGTGGCTTGTAAGGAACAGAGCTGAGCTTTATGTCCAGCCAGTCTGGCTCCAGAACATGTGCTACCTTAACTCTCTTTAGAAATTTCTTGTATTCTCAAAAGAGAAACCTCCAGCTTATAAACTGAGATCATGCTGGTGTGTGCCTCTGTTTAAACTTCCTGTGAATTTCCCTCTTCCTTGACCCTCTTCCCTTGCACATTTAATACCCTGTCAGGTCCAAGCTGAGCTATTTGAGGGATGCCAAAGGCAAAGTAATTCCCTTCTCCACTGCACTGGTGTGCTGTCCTGTCCAGCATTCCTCTCCTCCTTGGTACTGCTGTGTTCCATTCATTGAGACGCTTCTCTTCAGCTTTCATCTGAAAAGATTCTTCCTCTGCTCTCTCAGCTCTTGTTTCTTTATTCTCATCTGTACTAGACTTTCATGTTATTAACCTCTCATGACAGGTGAGTCATTCTATCATGTTCAATTAATCAGATTTTTTAAATTTAATTTTTATTGTATATTGGACTATATTACAAAGCTATGTTAGTTCAAGCATTCAGCAAAGTGATTCAGTTATACATATACATATAGCCATTCCTTTTCAGATTCTTTTTCCATGTAAGTTATTATAGAATATTGAGTAGAGTTCTCCAGTATGTCCTTGCTGATAAAGACAACTATTATATGATATCACTTATATATGGAATCTTCAAAATATACAAATGCATTTATTTGTATCATAGACTTCAAAAACAAATTTATGATTACCAAAAGGGAAAGGCGGGGGTGGGGTATAAATTGGGAGTTGGGATTAACACATACACACTGCTATACATAAAACAGTTAATAAGATTTTATGAACCCAGATTAAGCACAAAGTTTTGGCCCTTATCATATTTATCTCCTCAAATGTTATAAAGCAAACTATCAATTACCATTATGATATAATCTTTCTAAGCTACTAATTAGCTTTGAGTAATCCAACTGAGTATAGTAACCAAGAATGGAATGTATTTTCCTGTTTTCAGTATGTTTAGACTTTAAATTCATGCTTTGACATATCTAAAAACCAAGGTATATGTACCTGAAGACACTTGAAATTTTATTCTGAATGGGTACTTATTGTGAAAATGCATTCAATTTCCACTGGTTCCATCCATAATTTTTGAATACTGACTAGGGACTTAAAAATTGAGTGAGTCTTGAGGATCTAAGAAAAGAGAAATTATCTGCCTTTTAAAGCCTCGTCTTTTTGTGGAAAAGTTTAACTCTATTTCACAGGTTTTAGAAATAGGTTTTACTAACATTATACAAATTAATATTTTAAAATTTAAACTTCCTGTTTATTACCTAAAAAGGAACCAATGAAGTCACTTCTTAGATATTTCAAGTCACTAAATATCATTCTTTCCTATGAGAGAGATATCAGTGGAATTTTAGCCAGAAACTTGACTGAAAGTCAATGGCACCTCTTTGCATTTATCACTGCCAGGTTTGCTCTGTGTATTTTTGGTATTCGCCATGCATTGTTAACGCTGATTGTCATGTAATTAAATCACTGCTCATCACAAGAGCCTGTTTTTATGCTGAGATAAGCATCAGAAGTCTGCTGCAGGACCCCTAGATCAATAAATATGTTCCCAGTAGGATTACAAAGAGGCTGGGGTTGAGCAGGGCACCAGAATTAATTAGAAATGATTTCTCTTTTTCTTTCTACTTTCAATATATTTTTAATTGTTTTTCCATTTTCAGTGGGCTCTACCTGCCTCAAAAAAAAAAGACCTGTGCTGATGCTCAATCACTTCCATCCAGACATCTGTAGAAACTGAGCTCTTAATCTTTTCTACTTTTTCAGTCATATTCCCAACCTGCAACTTAGTTTACTGCTAGTGATCCCAGGCTTTCATCATTTTTAAAGAAACTTTGGAACTAGAGATGGCCATCCAATTTCAGAAAGCTACCTGAAACTTCAAACGCAAGCTTTGAAATGCAGGTCAGTTTCTTTTTTTTAGTTGTCATGTGCTTGATAAAATGCAATGTCCAGTTTTTAGAAGTAGCAATGTATTCTAAAATAAACAAATCCAAGTCAAAAGTGAGTTTTGAAAAACAGAAAAGGAACCTTCTTGGTCTTCAATCCAGGAAGTATGACATTCTCCCAGTGAGTAGTATGTGAAAGAAGTAGGAACACAGGGCTTGGTCTCTAAACTGCAAAGACTGAATTCTGAGTAACAGGTGTGTCCCTGTGCTGATGGGCATGCTGGAACAATCAGCTCCTTTATTTTTAATTTCAAGGATTATTAGAATTCCTGACTTCAGAAATGGGCAGCAGATGTCACTGAGGTAACAGCTGTAGGAAGTGGTGTTGGTGGGGAAAGAGAGGGAATGGTATTCAAAGAGTAAAAGGTGTTGGGACTATTTCCAGGAACTGAGAAACAGCCTTTACATAAAAGGAGAGAAAAAGGAAATAATCAAATATTCCAAAACAAGAAGGAGTAAGTGATCTATTAATGGTGACCCAAAGGATGTCACAGTAAGATTCCGTTATCAAGTGCACGCGGTCCCAGCTGGTCCTTGACAGAGCAATTGAGTGACAGGGTGGTGACTCTGATGCCTCTTGCATCCACTAGGCTTCAGTAAGTGAACCATGCTTTCATTGTTTCCAGCACCGCAAACTGTTTTTTATAGCATTAAAGAGGGCTATCATATCATCTTTTCCACCTGAATTCAGAAACCACCAAGAAATAGATGGAGGAGTCAAACAAATGGAGATAGAAATAGATACTTAATACCATTGTTGAAGAATGAGGCCAAGTGGGCTTCCTCATATTGAACCCCAGAATTTTCCAGCCAGCCCCAGTAAGTGTTGGATACCAGAGGCCTCCTGAACATGGGCATAGCCTGCTCCTCTAAGACTTGGGGTGAAGAGGAACAAACAAAATCCCCATTCTCAGCAGGAAAGGTGATGCCAAAGACAAAGAGAGGAAATGGATCTGAGGGCCTGGCTTCCTTCCTGCTCCCAGGGGAGGGATTTTGATAGAGACTTGGGTCAGAACCGCTGCTCTAAACAGCTCTCTTCAAGGCAGTCTCTTCAGCAGTGGCCTTGGGCAAGGACTCTCCCTATAAGGAGCAACTCTATGGACTAGGATTGACTTCAAGGAGATCAGATCAAACCAGTCAATCCTAAAGGAAATCAACCCTAATTATTCATTGGAAGGACTGATGCTGAAGCTGAAGCTCCAATACTTTGGCCACCTGATGGGAAGAGCTGACTCATTGGAAAAGACCCTATTGCTGGGAAAGAGAGATGGCAAAGGAGAACCAGGCAGCAGAGGATAAGCTGGTTAGATAGAATCACCAACTCAAGGGAAGTGAATTTCAGCAAATTCCAGGAGCTTTGAAGGACAGGGAAGCATGGCCTGCTGCAGTCCATGGGATCGCAAAGAGTTGGACAAGACTTAGCATCTGAACAACTATGGACTAGGAGGTTTCTGGTGGCTCAATGGTGAAGAATCCATCTGCTAGTGCAGGAGACATGGGTTCATTCCTGGGTGGGGAAGATCCCCTGGAGAAGGAAATGGCAACCCACTCCAGTATTCTTGCTGGGAAAATCCCATGGACAGAAGAGTCTGGAGGGCTACATTCCATGGGGTAGCAAAGAGTCAGACACAACTAAGCAACTAAAAAACAACAACTATGGACTAGAAGACATACATATAGAGATTCCTGCCAGGCAGGAACTGGATCTAGCCCATGCTTTCAAGGAACTTATAGTCCAGTATGAAAAACAGAGCAATAAATAAGCAATAATAATTTTTTAAAAAGCAATAATAACACAAATGATCAACTCTCTTTTCTAGTAAGTGAAGCATGTTGGTGTAAACTACCTGGCTCCAACCTAACTTTCCAGTCCTACACTATAGCAGTCTCCCAGAAATGTGTTTGTGTGTGAATGTGTTAGTCAATCAGTCGTGTCCGACTCTTTTGACCCTATAGACTGTAGCCCACCAGGCTTCTCGGTCCATAGGATTCTCCAGACAAGATTACTGGAGTAGATTGCCATTCCCTTCTCCAGATGATCTTCCCAACCCAGGGATCAAACCCTGGTCTCCTCCATTGCAGGTAGATTCTTTACCATTTGAGCTACAGGTTAAGTCCTTAGAAATGCGTTTGATTCCATTCAAACTGCACTATTTTTTTAATCCTAAACACATTGCTTGCCTGCATCTAGCAGAGCCTCCACTCTCTCTCTCTCCCATGGGCAATAAGTTATTTTTAGTGTTTTTTCCCATATCACAATTCTTTATTTTTTATTTATGTATTTTTAAATTAATCTTTATTAGAGTATAGCTGCTTTACAATGTTGTGTTAGTTTTTGCTGAACAGCAAAATGAATCAGCTCTATGCTTACATATATCCCATCCTTTTTGGACTTCCTTCCCATTTAGGTCATCACAGAGCACCGAGTAGAGTGCCCTGTGCTAGACAGTGGGTTCTTGTTGGTTATCTATTTTATACATAGTCCAATACTGTATATGTGTCCGTAGGATGCCCCAAGTGCTACCTATTATTCTTCCAAATGACTAGACTCTGTCATTTGCTAATGTGTAAGAAATATTGTTAGCCTTTTTTCTCAACATCATGCTCTTTCTATTGAGTAAAAAATTACATTTTTGAACATTTAGGCTGTTAGTGTCTAGAAAAAGATGATTCAGTTCAGTTGCTCAGTCGTGTCCGACTCTTTGCGACCCCATGAATCACAGCACGCCAGGCCTCCCTGTCCATCACCAACTCCCAGAGTTCACTCAGACTCACGTCCATCAAGTCGGTGATGCCATCCAGCCATCTCATTCTCTGTCGTCCCCTTCTTCTCCTGCCCCCAATCCCTCCCAGCATCACAGTCTTTTCCAATGAGTCAACTCTTCACATGAGGTGGCCATAGTACCGGTGTTTCAGCTTTAGCATCATTCCTTCCGAAGAAATCCCAGGGCTGATCTTCTTCAGAACGGACTGGTTGGATCTCCTTGCAGTCCAAGGGACTCTCAAGAGTCTTCTCCAACACCACAGTTCAATTCATCAGTTCTTCAGTGCTCAGCCTTCTTCACAGTCCAACTCTCACATCCATACATGACCACAGGAAAAACCAGAGCCTTGACTAGACGGACCTTAGTCGGCAAAGTAATGTCTCTGCTTTTGAATATGCTGTCTATGTTGGTCACCACTTTTCTTCCAAGGAGTAAGCGTCTTTTAATTTCATGGCTGCAGTCACCATCTGCTGTGATTTTGGAGCACCCCAAAATAAAGTCTGACACTGTTTTCACTGTTTCCCCATCTATTTTCCATGAAGTGATGGGACCGGATGCCATGATCTTCGTTTTCTGAATGTTGAGCTCTAAGCCAACTTTTTCGCTCTCCTCTTTCACTTTCATCAAGAGGCTTTTTAGTTCTTCTTCACTTTCTGCCATAAAGGTGGTGTCATCTGCATATCTGAGGTTATTGCTATTTCTCCCAGCAATCTTGATTCCAGCTTGTGTTTCTTCCAGTCCAGCGTTTCTCATGATGTACTCTGCATGTAAGTTAAATAAGCAGGGTGGCAATATACAGCCTTGACGTACTCCTTTTCCTATTTGGAACCAGTCTGTTGTTCCATGTCTAGTTCTAACAGTTGCTTCCTGACCTGCATACAGATTTCTTAAGAGGCAGGTCAGGGTCTGGTATTCCCATCTCTTTCAGAATTTTTCACAGTTTATTGTGATCCACACAGTCAAAGGCTTTGGCATAGTCAATAAAGCAGAAATAGATGTTTTTCTGGAACTCTCTTGCTTTTTCCACGATCCAGCAGATGTTGGCAATTTGATCTCTGGTTCCTCTGCCTTTTCTAAAACCAGCTTGAACATCAGGGAGTTCACAGTTCACGTATTGCTGAACCCTGACTTGGAGAATTTTGAGTATTACTTTACTAGCATGTGAGATGAGTGCAATTGTGCTGTAGTTTGAGCATTCTTTGGCATTGCCTTTCTTTGGGATTGGAATGAAAACTGACCTTTTCCAGTCCTGTGGCCACCGCTGAGTTTTTCAAATTTGTTGGCGTATTGAGTGCAACACTTTGACAGGATCATATTTCAGGATTTGAAACAGCTCAACTGGAATTCCCTCACCTCTACTAGCTTTGTTCATAGTGATGCTTTCCAAGGCCCACTTGCCTTCACATTCCAGGATGTCTGGCTCTAGATTAGTGATCACACCATCATGATTAAAGATGATTAAACTCTGTATTTAAAAAAATAGTGCATATGTGTCAATCCCAGCCTCCCAATTCATCCCCTGCTTTCCCCCTAGGTTCAGTTCAGTTCAGTTGCTCAGTTGTGTCCAACTCTTTGTGACCCCATGGACTGCTGCACACCAGGCCTCCCTGTACATCATCAACTCCCAGAGTTTACTCAAACTCATGTCCATTGAGTTGGTGACACCATCCAATCATCTCATCCTCTGTCATCCCCTTCTCCTCCTGTCCCCAATCCCTCCCAGCATCAGGGTCTTTTCCAATGAGTCAGTACTTCGCATCAGGTGGCCAAATTATTGGAATTTCAGCTTCAGCATCAGTCCTTCCAATGAATATTCAGGACTGATCTCCTTCAGAATGGACTGGTTCGATCTCCTTGCAGTCCAAGGGACTCTCAAGAGTCTTCTCCAATACCACAGTTCAAAAGCATCAATTATTCGGTGCTTAGCTTTCTTTATAGTCCACCTCTCACATCCACACATGACTACTAGAAAAACCATAGCTTTGACTAGATGGACCTTTATTGGCAAAGTAATGTCTCTGCTTTTTAATATGCTCTCCAGGTTGGTCATAACTTTTCTTCCAAGGAGCGTGTGTCTTTTAATGTTTGTTCTTTATGTCTGTGTCTCTATTTCTGCTTTGTAAATAAGATCATCTATATCATTTTTTTCTAGATTCCACCTATGTGCATTAATATATTCTCACTTCTTTAAGAAAGTGTTTTGATCCCCATAGCTGTGCATAAGCCTTTCTGCTTTTGACCTTGTTCCTTTCCGATGGCAGCTATGTTCCTCCAAGTTATATTTTAACGATGTGTATAGTCACCTCATCTCTATTTGAATTGTAGCCTCTCAGCTAACTCAGAGGCTTTGCAGGTGGACATACAGTAGGAACGTTCATTTTAACAGAACGAAGCTAAATGGAAGGTGAGCACTGCCTAGATGTAGTTCATTCATTTGTGTTCATCCATTCCATTAGCTGGTCAACACTTATGAGAGTCTGCTACCCACCAAGTCTTGTAGCTAGGTGTTATGAAGACAAAATGACATAGGTATAAGGTAGTTCTGCCTTTTCAATAAGAAAATTGAAAATAACATTCAATCCTTCAGGGTACTTACCTGCAGCTGACATTTAGTAAGTTTCTTTTAAGGGACTTGTGACACCTGCCGTGGAACGCCAAGTCCAGGGCCAACCCGTGGAAAGAAGATGGTCCCAGGACCCCTCTCCTTTTCTGACTTAGCAGACTCTTACCAACTTGTCACTTCTCTTTCGGTGTGCTCAGACGTCCCCCATCCAAAGCAGGAGGTAGATAACCATATGGCCAGAGAAACTTTCCAAACCTGAGGGAGGCCTCATCTTTCAAGGCAGAGTTGCAAGTGCCATTTCCCATTTGAAGGTCTTTCAATTTAGGAGGTGGCAGATTTGTCATCAAAGGGAATTCAGGTTTTCTGAAAAGTTCCAAGGGAGTATGGAATTTCATTAACTTGCTCTCTGTAGTCTTCAGATCGTCCCTTTGTAGGCTCAATTTACTCGGTGTTTTGTATTTTTTTTTGAAACAAAACATTTCGTTTTGTGGTAGAGGCCCTGAATGGCCTTTGAGCTACTGATTGTCTTTTGGCTGAATGAAATCTCTAAGCTGTGTGGCGGGATTTCTAAAGGACACAGGCCTTAAACCTGCCAAACTATCAATTGAGCAGGGCAAAAAAAAAAAAAAAAAAAAAGTGAGAGGGGTTTCTCACTTACTCAAAATGGTATTTGTAACCAACCTTCAGCACAGACCAGCTTGTTCACCATGAGAAACTTATTTTTGCAGAGTTTGGATCCACCGTCCTTCTCCGTTCCCCATCTTAGACCTGTGTAATGCTTGCTTTTTTCCTGCAAAATAGGATTGCTTATTCTCTTTCTGCAAACAATTTTGTTCTCCAAGGACCATGATGTAATGTCTCAAGCAAACCATGCTAGCCAGCCTGCAGGTCCTCGGTAGTGGTTTGGGCAGTGACTTTCAGTGTAATGAGGTCTTCCTGGTTCCTGAGAGAGTATATCATCCGTATCTGACATTCCCCACATTCAATCTGTTTACTCAGTTTTGTTTGTTTGTTTGTTTGTTACAGTCTGTGGTTTTTAAATTTTGAGGAATTGGAAAATACCCTCTCGTATGCTTCCTTTTGTCTGTAGAGTGTTACTCTCCATTCAGCATAGGTGAAGGAATGAATCAGGATCAGCTTTCCTTGCTTCCATATGTAGGCGTTCAGGAGAGCTGTTTGATTTTTATTTCCATTTGCTAGGTTGGAAGGAGCCACTGGCAGCAATCTCGTCTTCTAAGTGGACAGCATCAGCCTATGGAATGAAATCCAGTGGAGGGGACAGCTGTGAGCCATGAGCTTTTGGCTCTGCCTGGAACTCAAGATGGAACCATCCCCATATATCTCAGTGAACTGACCCAGTGATTTCCCATTTTGCATAATTTACATTGTGTTTAGATTCTGTCCTAGAACGTGAATCTTGACTACTGATATGATAGTGAAGAAGTACTTTCTTCTACTAATTTGCAGGCCTTGATTATATGCACAACTGAACATTAATTCAAGTTTGCTGGATATTTCAGTTTCTCATTTTGAATTGTTTCTTCATGGTCTTTACCCATATTTGACAATTTTTACTTTTTGTTTTGTCATAACATCTTATATATTTAGAGTATTAGCTCCTTTTCTGTCATATATGTAGCAATTTTTTGCCTAAATTATCATATGATTTTGACTTCGATAGGTTTCCTTGGCAAACATTTTTCATATGTGTTCTGCCTTTGGCGCTGTGCTGGGGACCAGGGGTTTAAAAAAAAGTCCTCCCTACTCCAAGATTATTTCAAATTCAGCATAAAAATAAAATTTAAAAATCAGTAGCCTTCTTCCATACTGGGGATAATCAGAAAATGAAATAAAAACCAAGATTTTTAAAAAATACCAACACAAGCTACAAAGTGACTAGAGTTTAAACTAACAAAGAATGAATAAGCATTTATGGAAAAAATCCTAAAAGAAATAAAGAGCATAAAGAAATGTTTGATTAAATGAAGAGATAAAGTATATTCTTGGATTGGAAAACTTAGTAATGAATTTAATATTAGTACTCATGCGAAGAGTTGACTCATTGGAAAAGACTCTGATGCTGGGAGGGATTTGGGGCAGGAGGAGAAGGGGACAACAGAGGATGAGATGGCTGGATGGCATCACGGACTCGATGGACGTGAGTCTGAGTGAACTCCGGGAGTTGATGATAGACAGGGAGGCCTGGCGTGCTGCGATTCATGGGGTCGCAAAGAGTCGGACACAACTGAGCAACTGAACTGAACTGAACTGATTCATTGATATTAGTAATTGTAACATTGGTTACAAAACGGTTGATATTTTCTAATGGGCTTTTCATGTATTACTATTTGTATTACTCATTAACTTTATGTAGAACCTTAGAGTGAGTACTTTTTGAGGTTGGAGAGTATGAAGCCAAGAATTTAAGATGGGAGTGATGGCCAAGGAGGAATTAAAAAATAAGACAGCATATTGTACAGACCAATGGGTGGTATTGAGCCATGAACTGAGGGGTATTTATGTATTATGTTTGTTGCTGAGGTCCAAAAGCAAAAATGAAAAAAGTGTAGTAAGATAAGGTAATAAAAATACAAACCTATATTATTTTCTAGTACTTCAAATGCTTTGTTTTTATTTGGTGTAAATTGCAAGAAATGTCTCCACCTTCTTCAGTTCTCACTTTCTTCCCCTTAAAATTTAATCAATTGCCTACATTTATTTTTTTGATAATCCCTTCTTTCCCACTATTTTAAAATGCCACTTTATTGTATAATACTTACGTATCTGTTTCTGCTTTTTTGTTCTGTTCCAACAATCAGTCTGTCTTTTTTATACCCGTGAACATCTTTAAGGTATATCAACTTTATGTAGGCCTTTGGACTTCCCATTCAGTCACCAGTTCTCATGAACACTGTCTTCAAAATATTTATCAAATCCTTTCACTTTCCATTTCCAGTGCCCTCGCCTTGGTTAATTATACTGCCACCTCTCTCCTGGATTACTGCGTAGTCCACTATTTAATCTCACTGTGTCCATTCTTCATCCATTCCAAACCATTCTTCACGAATTGGAAAATAAAATAAACTCCTTAAACCACGAATTACATCATGTGCGTCCCTGTTCAGAATCTTTGGGGAGACTATCACAGCACTCAGCATTTATTACATTTACATGGCTGATGCATGGCCCCCGCTTACTATGATCTCCATGCCTACCCCCTGTCTTTCTCTGGAGCTCCATGTTTTGACCACATTGGACCTCTTTAGTTTCTTGAATGTGCCCACATCCTTACATGGCAGGATCTTAAGACCTGTTTTCTTTCTACTAGTAACTCCCTTGCCCTTCCCACACCTCGACCCGGGTTAAATAGCACTCTCACCGGTAAGACTGATGTTTCAGGCTGCAAGAGCCACACACCAGGCTAGGGACACCATCTGAGTGCCAAAGTGAGTGGTGTCCTCTGGTTTGGAGGACACCAACAGATCACCAGGTGCTGCCTCTCCACACTTGCAGCTTTCTTTTAAAGCATGGATTACAGTTCAGTTCAGTTCAGTCGCTCAGTCGTGTCCGACTCTTTGCGACCCCATGAATCGCAGCATGCCAGGCCTCCCTGTCCATCACCAACTCCCAGAGTTTACCCAAACAACTTGTAATTAAATATTCATAATATTTGTGTCATTATTTTTTGTACTACCTTTTCCCCCCATAAGATTGTAGATTTCTTGAACTCAGGAAACATGCCTGTTCTCTCCCTTCATCCCCCAAACAAAATACACAATCAAGTATTCACTTAATGAGTGATTGACATGTGATGGTCATGTCAACGAAGATGCCAGTCTTCATTTTAGAAAGTCCCAAGCTATCTACCCAACTTATTCTTCCACATAATATTTTTTGAAGATATTTTTCATGCTCTGAAATATCCTACTAGAATTTTATTACATTCATAAATTATTTGGGAATGATTTGTGATCTTTACAATATTAATCTCTCAATATGTGAACATGACAGAATATTTTATAGTTTATTCATGTGAGTTCTACACATTTCCTATAAGGATTATTCTGACTTTATTTTATATTTATGGTCCCAACTGGGTACACTCTTTTTTGGAGGGAGAGGGTTCTTTTTTTAATTCTATTTCCAAAGCAGATACATTTCTCATGCAGGAAATTACTGGTATTTTGTATACACTTTTTAATTGAAAATATATGTAAATCAATTATTTTAATGACCTCAGTAGATCTTACTGAATTTTTTGCTTAGACAATCATATGATCTACAGTGTTTTTTTTAATCCCCTTCATTATTAGAGTTGTTATTCTTCATTTATATTTAATTTAGCAGTTATTATTTACACAAGAATTCTAAACAATAACAGTTAAATGGGGCAGGTAACTGTCATGTCTCTAGGCTCAAAGAGAATTTATTTGTTTACCATTAAGCATGATGGTGTATTTTTTTTTCTGTTAAATTTTTAAAATCCTTTTTTACAAATAGTTTTTGTATTAAAAAATGATGTTCAATTTTATCAAATATATTTGAATTCTTAACATGATGAATTATAAAAATACGATTTGGAACACACAGTTGTGCAAATTCAGATTTGAGTCCCCACACTGGTAGTCTTTTGAGGGTTTTTGGTCTTTTTTTAACGTTTTATTTTATATTGGAGTATAGCTGACGTGACTGAAGCGACTTAGCAGCAGCGGCAGCATAGCTAATTAACAGCGTGTGATAGTTTCAGGTGCTCAGCCACACACACACCTGTGTCCACTCTCTCCTAAACTCCCCTCCCATCCAGGCTGCCGCATGACATTGAACAGAGTTTCCTGTGCCAGACAGTAGGTCTTTGTTGGTCATTCATTTTAAATATAGCAGTGTGTACCTGTCCATCCCAAATTCCCTAACTATCCTTTCCCCTTATCCACCTCCCGACCCCCACCGAGAGCCATAAGTTAGTTCTCTAAGGCTGTGAGTCTGCTTCTGTTTAGTAAATAAGTTCAATTGTATCATTTCTTTTTAGATCCTGCATATAAGAGGTGTGTGCAATATTTCTCCTTGTCCGTCTGTCTTACTGCATTCAGGATGACAATCTCTATGTCCATCCATGTTGCTGCAATGGCATTATTTCATTCTTTCCAACGGCTGGTAACATTCCCTTCTTTATCCATTCCTCTGTTGATGGGCATTTAGGTTGCTTCCATGTCCTAGCTGTTGTAAACAAGGCTGCAATGAACACCGGGGTGCATGTATCAATTCAGACCATGTTTTTCTCTGGATACACGCCCAGGAGTGGGACTGCAAGGTCACATGATAGCTCTATTTTTAGTTTTTTAAGGAACCTCAATACTGTTTTCCACTGGCCTAATGGGTAGTTTCCCCACCTTTCTGGAGCTGTAGTCTAGTGGGCCCCAGAGAGCATCAGTCAATATTGGCCTTGGTATTCCATGGCCTACAATGCAAGTGTATTGAATGCTTTGCCACACGCTGATCTTTCCATTACAATTTTTCTCTGATTCTGCTACACTTTAAGAAAGGGCTATTCCTTAGATTTTCATTGTACAGATAAGATGGCTGAAGAAAAACAGTGTTACAAGTCCCACATAGAGGGGTACTTGAGCTCATGATTATTAATTCTGGCATACAAATGCATCTTCCCATCTGCTGAGTCCCCTGAGCCATTACAAAGTTAAATATAAGGGGTTTCCCTAGTGGGCCAGTGGTTAAGACTTCACTTTTCAATGCAGGGGGCACAGGTTCAATCCCTGGTCAGAGAGCTAAGATACACATGCCTTAAGGACGAAAAAACCAAAACATAAAACAGAGACAATATTGAAACACAATCAAGAATAACTTTTAAAAATGAAATATGCATATTTCCTCGAAATGTAGGTGGTTTTATTGCCCTTATGTTCTTCCTCATTCACCTCCTCTCATGTGGGTCTAAAAAGTATTCAGAAAATTATTTAGAGAATTACATCTCCTTGGTCATTTTTGTCATAGGGAACTGAATCTCTTTTCTTGCTTATTATGAAAAAAGTTGTGTGTGTGCGTGCGTGTGTGTATACACACTCTGAAGAAAGAAAGAAAGAAACATAGCCATCTTACAAGGCAGAAATAGTCCCTCATCCTTGGGTGCCTAAATTAAATCACATGAGATGTGGGTTGCCCACTCCTGCCATTATTTATAACTGTATGGACCCACTGCTCCCTCCTTTTCCCTCCCTGGGAAGCTGGCAATGTTCCCCTCCTCAGCCCTGGGCATCTGCCACCCAGCGGCCACCCCAGAGTCATCCCTCGCTTTCACGGATCTCTGTTCATGGAGCCTCTGATGGGAGCACTCCAAGGCCAGATGCTCCCGGAGAGGCAAGCCTGCTTCTCTCCGCTGTCGGGAGCTTTCAGAAATCACACCCTCCTCAGAGGAAGTCAGAATAGCAACAGGAAAAATAAGTAAAACCTATTATAAAACAGTTGTCCAAGAACCTGGCCACGTGCAGGGTAGCGATCGATACCCTGTGAAGGTTAAATCTATTTTCACACTGTGTTCCATTTCACACTTTAATGGTGTTTTAATGTGTCTGTCACTGAGCCCCTTCATGGGATGCAGACAGAGTCTTTACACAGGAAAAGGAACCCGGCTTTTCAAGCTTCTCTGTAACATCTTATTTACCGGCTGTGATCTGATGCTTCCTGTTCCCTTCCAGAGTGACAGCGGATCCAGTTCTTGCCCTCCACCCCTCTGACTCTCTGTTTCCACTCTCTTTCGTATTCCTGATTTTGCAGATGTCTCTGGGCTCTTGTGAGTGACTCTGAGACACCCCCTGCAAGGCTTTCCAAGACAAATACCTGCATCAAAGAGAGAGTGATAAAGTTAGGTGTCTGCCCCTTCCATCATCAGTTGGCATCGTTCTTTTCACAGATGACCCCTGTTGGTCTGTCTCACTGTCTACCCTCTCCTGTCGGGGCTCTTCTGCTGGACCCCAGCTTTGTCTGTCTCTTCACGCTACAGGTCCCAGAGCTCGTCCCAGTCAGGGGTCATGCCCCTGCTTCCCCACCCTTAGGAGAGAAAATCCCAATGATTTATTTACTTCTTTTCTATCCTCAAAGAGATTTCTTTTACCTTTATGCACTTTAAGCTATTAATACATAGTAGTATAGCAATTGAATCTGTTTCCTAGGGCTGCCATCATAAAGCACCATGAACTTGGTGGCCTGCAGCAACAGAAAGGTAGTCTCCCATAGATCTGGGGGTCAGAAGTCTGAAGTCACAGGTTGGCAAGGCCCTGCTCTCTCTGCGGGCACTAGGGGAGAACCTGCTCCCTGCCATCACTTAACTTCTTGTCTGGCCAGAAATCCTTGGTTGTCCTTGGCTTGTTGACCCCTCACTCCAATCTCTGCCTTTTGTCATCACACCTGGTGGCTAACAAGGTAGAGAATCTGCCTGCAGTGCAGGGGGCCTGAGTTTGATCCCCAGGTGGGGGAGTTCCCCTGGGGAAGGAAATGGCAACCCACTCCAGTATTCTTGCCTGGGAAATCCCATGGACAGAGGAGCCTGGTGGGCTACAGTCTGTGAGGTTGCAAAGGGTTGGACATCTCTGAACAGCTAACACTTTCACTTTCAGTGTTCTCCCAAAGCATCTCTGGCTCTGTATTTTCTCCTCTCCTTTAAAAAAAATATTTATACTTTAGCTAATTCATTCATTTGGCTGTGCTGAGTCTCAGTTGTGGCTTGCTGGGTCATCATTTTGTCATGCGGGATCTTTGTTACATTGCATGGACTCTCTAGCTGTGTCGCAGACTCAGTTGTGGCATACAGGCGCGGTTACTCTGTGGCATATAGGGTCCTAGTTCCCTGCCCAAGGATCTCACCCACATGCCCTGCATTGCACCCTGCACTGCAGGGTGGATTCTTAACCACCACATCTCTGGGGAAGTCCCTTTTCTCTTCTCTGGAAGACACCAGTCATATTGTACTGGTGGCCCACTCTACCCTACCAGGACCTCATCTGAACTAAGTGCTTCTTCAGTGGGCCCTCTTCCCAACCTTAGTCACATTCTGATCTTCTGGGAAGGAGGTGGATTTGGAGAACACCACCTATGATGGTTAATTTCGTGCGTCAATCTGACTGGGCCATAGTGCCCACCTATGTGGTCAAATATTATTCTGGAGAGAAGAATGTTTCTGTAACAATGTTTTTGGATGAGATTAACATTTATATCTGTGCATTTTGAGTGAAGCAAACTGCCATCCTTGACTGGGTGGGCCTTGTCCAATCAGTTGAAGGTCCTAATAGAACAAAAAATTGACCTCCCCCAAGCAAGAAGGAATTCTGCCAGCTGACTGCCTTCACACTGAAACTGCAGCTCTGACACTGCCTGTGTCTGCAGTCTGCCAGATCTGCATATTCTGGAGTTGATAGCTTTCATGCCTTCAGCATTACATGAGCCAAGTCCTTAAATCAATATCTCTCCCCTCACACACACACACAAACATCCAGACACACACAAAGAAAGGAAAAACCTATGAGGGTTTACAATAAACTTTTCCTTCCTTCCCTTTTTCCTTCTTTCTTTCTTTCCTCCCTTCCTTCTCTCTATCTTTCCAGAGTTTATTCAGGGTAAAGATATGTAAGTGGCATTAATGTGGACACTAAGAATATAAAATTTAATAGGATTTACCTCCAAACCAAAGATAATTAAGAAAGGCTTCCCTGGTGGCTCAGATGGTAAAGAATCTGCCTGCAGTGTGGAAGACCCAGGTTTCATCCCTGAATGGAGAAGATCCCCTGGAGAAGGAAATGGCAACCCACTCCAGAATTCTTGCCTGTCGAATTCCATGGACAGAGGAGCCTGGTGGACTGGCTATACCAATGGTGTCACAAAGAGTCAGACGTAACACTTCACTTCTCATTTTGGATAAAAAATGTAAGACCTGAACTCATTTGATTTCGATGAGGATACAGGAGAAGTTTGAGAAATGCCCGAGAGTCACAGATTTGAATTCAAACCTCTTGTTCCAGGATTGAATGATGTTCAGTGAATGTGCATTTGAGAGAATGAAGAGAAAAAAAAAATCAGCAGCTCAGTTAACTCCTGAGATATTCTGAAACATTCTCATTTCTCCTAGAATTGAGCCACTTTTTTTTTTAAATCACCATTTTGCACTTTCCCAGTGAGGTTATGAACCAGCTGTCTATTGGGCAAAAATATCACCATCCAATTAATATTTTGGAAGCAATGACAGATTCTCATAACCCCCTGGCTCAGCAGTCTGTTCAGAGTCTGATCAGACAGGAAGTGGCATAAACGGGTGGCCAGGCAGTTCACCAGGTCTGTACAGAGAGAGCAGAGGCCACGGACTGAAGTCTGTGAATCATGGAAGACTGCAGCAGGGGATTCTGCATTTGAATTATGAATATTTAAATAGGCTTATTAAAACAGTGTCCACAGAGAGCAAAACTGCATTTGCTTTTAAAACAATTAAAAATATAAGGGACAGTGCAGAACAGTCACTAAAGGCATAAATTTGGAGTTGGAAGGCTCAGAGGGCATCCGTAGCTATAGCCCATCTCTGCTATGTGGTGTGGGGAAGTAAATTTGACCCCTCTACATTTTATCCAGACTCCCACCCCTTCACTTATCCTCATATGTTTCATCAAGAATCAACATTAAGAGCATGGTCTCTGTAGCCAGACTGTCTGTATCTGAATCTTGGGTCTGTCACTTATTAACCGTTTGTACATGTCACTTAGCTTCTCTGTGCCTCAGTTTACCCTTCCCTAAGTGGGGAGAAGACTCTTCAAGGGCTAGTTGTGAGATTAAATGAGTAAATTTACATAATATATTTAGAAGAGCGTGAGGTACATAGTAAGTACAAAATAAATGTCAGATCTGACATCAAATACTATGTCATTAGTGTGCACTAGAAACCGTGCTCAGAATCAGAAGAAATAGTGAGAAAGATGGACACAGTCTTTACCCACATAGGCACAATTAAACACACAATAAGTGTTATGCAAGTTGACTATGGAAATTGTGTAGTTAAACCCCTAAATTTGTGTTAAGGGGTCAGGGAAGACTTTCAAAGAGAAGTAAGGTTTAAGACATGACAGGGGAATAGAAATTAGCCAGAGACAAAGAAGGGAAGAATATTGCTGGTAGAGATTATATGCATTATATTTTATTTAAATATATGTATATATATATATATATGAATATGGGTAGAAAGGATGGAGGGGAGGATGGGGAGAGAGAATGAAAAAGAATGAGAGAGAATCGGAAATGTTTCCTGTCACATTGTACTGGGGGAAGACTTACAATGTGGCTTGAAAGTCCAGGTCACAACTGACTTTGGAAGTCATACTAAGGAGTTTGAACTTTATCTTCTGGGCATTGGAAATCCAAGAAGTAGATGATGCTATTTCCATTCCAGAAGCACCACTCTGAACTGGTGGGGACTAATGGGAAGCATGACCTGGGGGGAACAAGTAAAGGCAGGGTTATCAGTGAGGTGGCTGTCAAAGAGAGCGACTCAGGAGATGCGAGTGTCCTGAAGGGTGATGATTTGGAGAGGAAGGTAGATTTGAAACAGTTTAATCAATAGAAGCACAGGATTCGGTGATTGACTGGATACGGAGAATAAGGAAGCGAAGGCTCAAGGCTGGCTACAGATCAATGGCATGTGCAATAGGTGTGTGGTGGTGACTTTCACTAACACGAGGGACATCAGAGGTGGGCTAGGGTTGGTGTGGATGGGATGGGAAAAGAAAATCAGTTTCATTTTTCATCCATTGATTGAAGGTTGCAAGGACAACAATCAAATAGAACGCTCTGGTGAGAAAGATTAAGATCTGGGGTGGAGACATAGGGATGCATTTACAGAGAGACGAGGTCCCAGTGGCTAATGCAGACAGTGAGGTAAGAAGGCCGCCCTGGTGGGAACCTATGGAGGAGACCAGGGCTGGGGCTACAAAGAAGCTTCTGCAGAGAAAATGATGTGTTAGAGCAGACAGGTAGGAAGAGGTCATCCAGTGTTTCTTAAAGTTGGAGCAGGGAGGATTAGTCAAGAATGAAGGAGTTCACAAGAAATCAGTGGAGGAGAAGGTGTTCTAGAACTAGAAGGCCATCGACAATTAAGAGCAGAGACGTTGAGGTGATGAGAGTGGAAGTCAGGGAGTTGAAGAATGGGAAGGATCACATGCTGTCAACAGGTACAGTCACTGAAACTGAGTGGGACCTGGATACAGAGGCCTCTTTTTGTCCCCCGTTTCTTGTAGGAAAGATTCCAGCCTCCATGACCTTTCTTGAGTTCCAAAGGGCAAATTATCAAATAGTTGCTAATCAAGAGAAGGAAACTTTTAAATTAACGTATATGCAGAGTACATCATGTGAAATGCTGGACTGAATGAAGCACAAGCTGGAATCAAGGCTGCCAGGATAAATATCAATAACATCAGATATGCAGATGATACCACCCTTATGGCAGAAAGTGAAAAAGAACTAAAGAGCCTCTTGGTGAAAGTGAAAGAGGAGAGTAAAAGAGCCGGCTTAAAACTCAACATTCAAAAAACGAAGATCATGGCATCTGTTCCCATCACTGCATGGTAAATAGATGGGGGAACAATGGAAACAGGGATAGACTTTATTTTCTTGGGCTCCAACATCACTGCAGATGGTGACTGCAGGCATGAAATTAAAAGACACTTGCTCCTTGAAAGAAAAGCTATGACCAACCTAGACAGCATATTAAAAAGCAGAGACATTACTTTATAGGCAAAGGTACATATAGTCAAAGCTATGGTTTTTCCAGTAGTCGTGTATGGATGTGAGAGTTGGACCATTAAGAAAATTGGTGGTGGTTTAGTTGCTGACCCATATCCGACTCTTGTGATCCCATGGACTGTAGCCCATCAGGCTCCTCTGTCCATGAGATTCTCCTGGCAAGAATACTGGAGTGGCTTGCCATTTCCTTCTTCAGCGGTTCTTTCCCACTCAGGGATTGAACCAGGGTCTCCTGCATTGCAGGCAGATTCTTTACTGACTGAGCTATGAGGGAATTCAAGAAAGAAAACTGAGCACCAAAGAACTGATGCTTTTGAACTGTGGTGTTGCAGAAGACTCTTGAGAGTGCCTTGAACAGTGAGAAGATCCAACCAGTCCATCCTAAAGGAAATCAGTCTTGAATATTCATTGGAAGGATTGATGTTGAAGCCGAAGCTCCAAAACTTTGGCCACCTCATGTGAAGAACTGACTCATTGGAAAAGACCCCAATGCCGGGAAAGATTGAAAACAGGAGGAGAAGGGGACAACAGAGGATGAGATGGTTGGATGGCATCACCGACTTGATGGATATAAGTTTGAGCAAGCTCCGGGTGTTGGTGATGGACAGGGAAGCCTGGCATGCTGAGGTCCATGGGGTCGCAAGAGTCAGACATGATTGAGTGATTGAACTGAATCAAGAAAGGAGCAATGAGGAAACCACTTGAGGCAAGATTAAAGGAGCCAGAGAAGCTCATTAAGATTAGGAGATCTGACTACCTAAGACTCTGCACACACCCTAACCTTATCAGCAACCCCATCATTGAAGTATTCAGTTCAGTTGCTCAGTAGTGTCAGACTCTTTGCGACCCCATGAAGTATAAAACTCCTAATCAAATCCTCCCAGGTTGGGACACATAGTTTTCCAAGGCAGGAGCTCCCTGTGTTCATTGCCTGGCAGAGCAATAAAGCTATCCTTTTCTACTTCACCCAAACTCTCTCCAAGATTCAGTTCAGCACAGGTGTACAGAGGAGCTGAGCTTTCAGCATCACCAACTTTCCCCCAGGGCTTTGACAAAGAGATTTTTGGTAATAGAGGGAACCTGCAAAGGAAAGATCAAGAAGGAATATCTTAAAGATATGGGGTGAATCTTAAGGTCTTTTAAACACTGAAAGGGACCAGTAGAGGGGGCAAAGCTAAAGATTCCCATGGTAGGAGACGGTGAGGATCAGGGAGAGAGTGGGAGGGTGCAGGTACCAAGTAGAAATGGACCGACATCTCCTTCAGAGGTTCTATCTTGATTAACACATGTGGGTTCGTTTCATAAAATCAGCTTGTGGCTTATAAACCACTTCTTTTCCAACTTCAACATGCATAGGAACTGCTTCAAAATCTTGTTAAAATGCAGGCTCTCACTTAATGGGTTTGAGATGGGGCCTGATGTGCTTTTCTGAGAGGCCCCCGGAGGTAGGCTGCATTACACAGACACATACTCTGAGTAGCTCCATAGTAGATTCCATAGAAGAGTCTCCCTGTGGCAAAGGGCGGCAGAATCTCCCATCATGGTCCTGTTTCCAGCCTTTCCCTGCATGAGTCACTCATCTGCTACAAAAGCAGACTTCTGTCGGAGCAGGACCCTTTGTGGATTGGGATTCCAAAATCCCAATCTAGTCTCAGTCTAGAGCATTTCTGTCTCTAGCCTATACCCATTTTCGGAGTACTCCTTTCCCCCTGCACATTACCATCACCAGGGAGCTGTGGAAAATCCCAGTGCCCAGGATGCATAATCGACAATTAAATCTGGTTTGAATAGATGTCCTGACATCTTAGTAGTCACGCAAGATAGTAATGCATGTGGTTTTGACAGAAAAAAGAATGTTTGTGTTTGATTCTGAAATAACCCTCACCACTGACCAGGGGGACACAGCCCAGCTCCACACATCCCTCAAGATCAGGTTGCCATCACCATCAGTTTCACTCCTCCACACTGATTCTACATAGTGTTTGCTTGATGTCACAGCTGTTGAAAAGCCAGCTTTGCAAAGGTGACCCCATCACAAGAAACCTAGTTCCAATTAATTGGGAAATGCGGCATACTTTGACCCCGATGTTGCAGTGTCCAACTGGATGCTGAGCCTTTTTTGTGATTTCCTTGAGATTTTGAAACGTCCCATGGTGCCCCATGACCGATTCCCTTCCCTGTCCCTTCTCGCCATCTCCACCCCCAGGACATGTCAGCCCACACTTTGGAAACTATGCCTTTAGGTTCAGTAAGCATAATATTTTTTTGGTCAAATATAAAGTAAAGTTTCTAAATACTTACTCATAATTTCTGTAGTAGTAGTTGTTGTTGTTGTTGTTTTTTCCATGGATCAGTAGCGAACACTGCTTGGACCAACACGAATCTGGGGACCACATTTCGAGTAGCATTGATTTCCTCCGTGATCTCGTTTCTGAATATTCTGCCACTGCTCGTCAAGCTTCAGATATGGAGTTCTTCCTGATGATCACAAAACTCCGCAAGCTCAGTGATGCCCTAGTTCTTCCCTGCTTGCTCCACCTTCTGCCTAGAAAATGCCTGTCCTCAGAGCTTCACATAGTTGACCTCTTCTACTCATTCAGTTCCTACTTCAAACACTGTCACTTCATTTAGGTATTATTCCCTGATGACCCGGTTTAAATGGCCAACACCCCTGTCATTCTTTGTAATATTGCCCTAGTTCATCTCTTTCCATAGCAGTCACTTGCACATCATCTTGCTCATTTACTAGTTTTGCATATTTAATATTTTTCACCACACAAATAGCGTAAATACATCCTAAACCTGGGGACCTTGTCTATTTTGTTCGCCTTTATAGCCCAGTATCTTTTTAAACTTAATTGATTCATCTGGCCGCGTTGGGTCTTCGTCGTGGTGCACTGGATCTTCATTGCATCGTGGGTGATCTTTCGTTGTGGCACATGGACTCTCTAGCTGTGGCATGCAGGCTCAGTAGTTGTGGCACATAGGACTTAGTTACTCCTAGGTGTGTGGGATCTATTTCCCCAACTAGGGATTGAATCCACGTCCCCTGCATCACAAGGTGGATTCTTAACCAGTGGACCACCAGGTTAAGTCCCTAGTTTAGTGTTTTGAACAGTGCCTCGCATGTAGCAGGCATTGTACACGTAACTGTCAGATGAAGGAAAAAATGCCGAGAATCCTTGCTATATACTTAAGTCTAGAATGATCAAGGAGTGCTAGATACCAAAGATGGTAGAAAAATAAAAGGGAGTAACATTTAAAAATAAAAACTTATCCAGTGACATAATCTTGTCCATAAATTAGTAAAAATAAGATTATATATGATTTCAACAGTTAGCATTGTTGATCATCTTGGAGAACAAGAGTGATCTGTGGGAACACAGCTAAGGGCCACCGAGACTGTCTGCTCCTCATAGTACACTCCTTGTGTGTCATCCATTTAGGTTTTTTTTCCTTATTTTTTTTGCCTCTTAGATTTCTGGCTCACTAAAGACAGAGATCATGCATTATACTTCTTATTATATATCTCATAAAGTTGGTAATTTTTTTTAGTCCATCCAGCTTCTATTAAAAAAAAAACATAAATTGAATGGCTTATTAACAACAAATATCCAGTTTCTGAGTTCTGGAGACTAAGAAGACCAAGATCTAAATACCAGCAGCTTTGGTGTCTGGTGACAGCCCACTTCCTGGTTCATAGACAAGGTCTCTTCCTACGTCCTCATGTCAGAAGGGGTTGGGGAATCTCTCTGGGGCCTCCTTTTTCAGGGCAATAACCCCACTCAGGGAGATTCCACCATCATGACCTAATAACCTCCCAAAGGCCCCACCTTCAGTACCATCTCCTTGGGGGTTAGGTTTCAACATACGAATTTGATGGGAGAGACAAAACATTCAGTCTAACCACCATTTCTTTTGACACAAAGTTATACTGATGAATCAGCGTAGTCTGTTATATGTTGACTATATTTCATGCTCATGAAACTTTCTCTGTACTTCCTAGCCCTTAATTAACCTCCGCTGGAAACAAAACAAAACAAAATGATACAGGAGGAGGATAAGAGGGAAAATATGATTGTATGATTCTGCCATCATCATAGAACTGTTTGGAGTGTGACATTCCTGACCTCCAAAGCTGGCTAGGAGAGCTGGTGGTGGAAGAAGTCAACCCAGTCTTAGAATGATCGTGAGGCCATGTGGGGTCATGTCTAGTCAGACCAGGAGCTCATTAAGTAAGGAATCAGGAGTATTGTTGTGAAAGCAGAGAGGGTAACTTGGTCATTGTCTTTGACTAGCTTCACTGTCTTGGGCTCAGCTGTCTCTGAGACAAGGAGCAAATGGTTTTTCGAGAAGCACCAGTAGATTAGATGGGAAGCGTGATGCAGAAGGGGGAGAAGGAGGACAGTGAGGTGCACGCATGAGCTGCCACCACCTGGAACTGCACCCTGCCAGGGACATTTGGGAGATGAGGGACGGAACTGGAATATTTGCTCACGACTTCCCTTTCCTTTTTGACTTGAAACTGCTTCTGTGTGCTGAGTCGCTTCAGTCGTGTCTGACTCTCTGCGACCCTATGGACCATGGCCTGCCAGGCTCCCCTGTCCACGGGTTCTCCTAGGGGGTGTTCAATCCCCAGGAATCTTCCCAAGAGGAAGCCCTGGGAAGAAGCATGGGTATAGATGCTTGGGTAGGATGCTGCTGGCATACCCTGTAGCAGAGAGGACTCGGGTCTGGGCAGGACATGATGATACCGGCTCCAGCTCTGCTGTCAGTCGTGGATCCAGACACAGACCTCCTGGGCAGGGTGTGCTCAGCTAGCCAGTCACGGCAGCCTCTCCACAGCTGGGAAGGAGGACCTTCTTTACACTGCATCGGAAATCAACCGTCCTCCCATTGTCAATCCCTGTTCCCTTGAAACTGCAGCCACACTTTAATTAGATTTCTTTCTCTCTCTTTTTTTCTTCTCAGTCTTTGGGTTTTCTTTAAATGTATGCTTTTTTTTTTCTTTTTTCTCATTGGAGCAGAAAATATATGGAGCTCAAAAGGAGAACATTTAGTGACAGCCACCCAGATCCTAGCTTACTGGGATGCTGAGATACCCTACCTATGGCGTAGGTAGTTTTTTAAATTCACAGAGTTAGAATTATAAAAATTACTTCTCATTGATTATGGGACAAATCCATTGTCTGACCTGAAAATTCTATAACCAAGTCAATTTTAGTATTGCCTCCCTCATTTTTTATTAATTTAATCCTCTCTTACATCCTCTATGCCATTTCTCTTTCAAGACTGGGATGAGCATAGGTAATTGCTGTTTAATAATAGGTGTGTGCATGCGTGTCTGCTAAGTAGTTTTAGTCGCGTCAGACTCTTTGTGACCCTGTGGACTATAGCTCGCCCAGCTCCTCTGTCCATGGGGATTCTCCAGGCAGGAATACTGGAGTGGGATGCCATGTCCTTCTCCAGGGGATCTTTCCCACCCGGGAATCGAACTTGCATCTCTTATGTCTCCTGCATTGACAGGTCCTTGACTATTAGCACCACTTGGAAATCCCAACAGTAGGTGCTTAAATGGTAAATGGATTCCATCACATGTTTTCAGGCACAGGACTGAAATTTTCTTTGTGAGGAATATATTAGGGGCTGAAAACTGAAGATGGTCAAAAATGATAATTACCAGTGTTATTTTTAAGAAACTCTGAAGCAACTAGATAAAATGAGATGTGGATGTTCTCTGGTGTGTTTCAAGCCTCAAAATATTAGCCTAAGATTTGAAAATGTTTACTAGACACAGCATTTCATCCAGAAACACAAACAGCACTGATCAGTTATCACTGTTTGAATTCTCTTAGCCCTTCTACCCAAAGGTAGCAAAGGCAGTATTAATGTTTGAGTAAGAGGAAAAATTGAAAAAGCATTTGACATTGATGCTTATTGTGCCCCTTTTACTAAAAGTCCATCAAGTCAATGCTGTTAAAATCAACTAGGATGGTTATCAGGGACCATCCAGTTTAGCTCTTCTCTGTGTGTGCTCAGTCAAGAGAGGGACCTGGAGAGGCAGACCCAATTTCCCTTTATTAAATTACCCTCTTTCTTTGGATGGAATTGGAAAATCAGTGGTGAGTAAACAATTATATTTGCTTAAACGGAAAACCTTGGCCAAGGAGTCAACCAATGAAAGCTGGAGGCAGAAAGAGCCTCTTCCCACTCATGTTTTCAGAGAAATCATTTAGCATGTTACTTCCACAGTGTATTTGCTTAGTGGCCTGAGTAGTAACCTAAATTACTGCACTTTTCGATGGAAGAAAGAAGCCACTGGGAACAGAGTTCCTCTTCAGTCCTAATGTTGGATGCCTGTCCAACATGAGGACAAATAATGTTATTTAAACTGGGACTAGAGAAAACAAGACTAGGTTGTCCATATTTTGTAGGTGTTAGGAATGTTTATGTAGCTGGGGAATAGCTATTATTAATGAGATTCTTTGCTTTTAACATAAGAGGGGATGGATTTTGCCCCCTGAGTTTGAATTTCTGCCTCAAATTGAACAGCCACCTTGCTTTCTGTGGAAATTACCCACCCCCTGAACGGTATTGAGCTCTTTTCTGTGTCAGGGCCTGGTGTAGGCACTAAGCTACACACAGAATGGGCCCTTCCTTCGTGGACTTCATGCACAACTTTACATGGAACTAGGGGGAAGCGTAAGTGATACGGGTGTGATGAAGTAGAGGGGGAAGGAAACATGGGGGAAGGAAGGAGGGATGGTAGGAAGGAAGGAAAGGATGCAAAGGAGAAAGAGGAAAAAGGGGGAAGTGAAGGAAGCAGGATGGAAAGAGGGAAGCAGGGATATGCAAACCCATTTGGCTCACCAATATCCTCCCCAAAGTTTCCCCTATGAACCCCTTTCTCCTCTCTTCAGAATCACCTACCATGGACCCTTGGCGGCTCCGATGATAAAGAATCTGCCTGCAATGCAGGAGGCCTGTGTTCTTTCCCTGGATTGGGAAGATCCCCTGGAGGAGGGCATGGCAACCCTCTCCAGTATTCTTGCCTGGAGAATCCCATGGACAGAGCAGCCTGGCGGGCTACAGTCTATGGAGTCGCAAAGAGTAGGACACGACTGAGTGACTAACACTTTTCACTTTCGCCATGGACAGAATCAGATCAAAGGCCTTCGGAACTCTCTGACATGGAGCCAGCAGACCCTCATCTACATCTTGGTTCCTTTCTCCCCAAACCAGCAGGAAGTCAGTCTAAGCCCCCAGCATATTGATTCTTCTGTCTTGTTTCTTTCATCACTGCAGTTGTGAAGCCTACTTTACCTTACTGCTTCTGTTCTAACTTTCACTTCCCTCATTAATAATTATTACCCAGAGGTAGCAACTAATCAGTATATTGAGATCTTGGAAACTTCTATCGTGCAATGTAAGAGCAAGACAACCAAAACACATTGGTGACATGGGAGCAGAACCTAGTGCTTATTTCTCAAAAATAGTTTTCAAAGTACTCCTAAAATGAGGTGTCGAACACATATTTTGTTCATCCAAGAAAGTCCCTCAGTAGAGCATCCTCGGGCGTTGTCCCTCTAAAACACATTTACTCATTTAACCACAGCAACAACTTGTTGCTCAGAAAATTACAGTGTATTTTCTTTCATCTCTGTAGGATTGGTATCAATCAACATAAAACATTGGCTAGTAAAGTGTGGAGTGCCACCAGGGAGGAGAGAACATGGGTCATCAGAGATGCTGGGAATATAGTAAAGAATAAGAGAGACCTGGTCCCTGTGTCCTTGAGCATCCGTTATAATAAGGAATATAGACATAGTAGGAAAACTTCTTTGGTGGTCTAGTCACTACCGCTCTTGCGACCCCATGGACTGTAGCCTGTCAGGCTTCTCTGTCCATGAGATTCTCCAGGCAAGAATACTGGAGTGGGTTGCCATTTCCTTCTCCAGGGGATCTTCCTGACCCAGGAATCGAACCCAGGTTTCCTGCACTGCAGGCAGATTCTTTTACTGACTGGGCTACAAGGGAAGCCCTGAGGGTGGGGTGGTGGCGGACAACACACACAAAAACTTTAATGACCAATCACTCTCACTTTTCACTTTCATGCATTGGAGAAGGAAATGGCAACCTGCTCCAGTGTTCTTGCCTGGAGAATCCCAGGGACGGGGGAGCCTGGTGGGCTGCCATCTATGGGGTCGCACAGAGTCGGACACGACTGAAGCGACTTAGCAGCAGCAGCAGCAGCAGCAGCAGCAGCATAGTCACAAAGAGTCCAACAGGACTGAATGACTAACAGTTTCACTTTCACTTTCACCGTGCTGATTGGAGAAGTACCTAGATTTATGATGATGGCTTAGTCACTAAGTTGTATCTGACTCTTTTGCGAACCCATGGACTGTAGCCCACCAGATTCCTCTGTCCATGGGATTTCCCAGGTAAAAATAACGGAGTGAGTAGCCATTGCCTTCTCCAGGGGATCTTGCCAACCCAGGGATTGAATCCAGGTCTCCTGCTTTGCAGGAGATTCTTTACCAACCGAGCCACCAGGGAATCTGAAATACCAACGATCTAATATTTCCCGTCCAGCAGACAAGTATTTCCTCCTGCTTCTCTAACTTACTACCTCTGGAATCAAGGGATGGTTTATGCTCTCTGAATTCTAAGGTTTTTGAATTCCTTCTTGGAGGGAAAAAAAAATCCAGTTATTCTTTTCCCTTCAGATATAAAAAAGGGGGAAATTATTAATAGATTTTGGAAGCAGGAGGGACACAGAAGGAGTTTGTGTTGCTTAAAGTCTATTTCCCCAGTGAACCCCTCAAGTCCGCCCAGTGTTCTGATGAGTCTGGTCCCCACCAAAAATGGGGGGGCCTTTTTGGTCCCCACCAAAAAGCCTGCTGTCCCTGCCTTCTGGCACAGTACAACCCTCAATTCTAATTAAGGTGCTTTTCAAGCCCACTTATCTGACAGGAGCATACAGCAAACAAGAAGCGATGAGGCACCAACACTCGAAAATGAAAGCTTTGTCTGAAATCCCAGTGTTTACCACCTCCCTGCTTAAATTCTAGTTACCCAGAGCACAACAGAAGCTGGGACAGTCCTACCCCTCCCCTGAGAAGGTGCCCAGGGGCAGAGGCTCAAACTGCTTCCTCTCCCCAGTCTACTCGGCTAAACTCAGAAGGGAATCAACGCCAAGGAGTGACACAGTCAGTCACTATACTGACACTGTCACATTTGCCTAGATTATTAGCATTTTTTATTCTGTTGTCATTCAGCAGTCAATTGACATTTGTTTACTGGACAGCAAACAATCATGTTTTATATGGTGCAGTTTGCAAATATTCTAATGCCTCTGCAAGGTATTTTTTCCCCCCAGAATAGTCATCTCTTTGAGAAGAGAGAACTTATAGAATACATATTGGCTTTTTTTTTTAACCACTGTTCTGCATTTTATTTATTTTTAAAAAAGCTTTATTTTGTATTGGGGTTAGCCAATTAACAATGTTGTGAGAGTTTCGGGTGAACAGTGACGGGAACTCAGAAAGATATAAAGTATGATAACATGGAATTAGTGTGAATAGCTTAACAGCAGATGGTTTCAGGATGGAAAGAATTTGGGGATTACATATTTCTACACTGACTTTTCTGAAGAGATGATCAAGAATGGAAATTGGAGGTGACTTACTCAAGGTCATAGTGACAGTTAAGGGCTTATTGTAGCAAAGAAATGCAGACTTTCCATTTTATTCTGAGAATGCAGTATTTTTTCTCCATAGATATTGACTTTAAGAAGAAAAGAAACCAACAAAAACACAGTATTGAATTGTTAAATAATATTGGTCACATATTCAGTTCATCAAACTATTTTGACAAGCTTTGAAATGTAATACACATGAAATGTAAAGATGCCAAGGAGTTTTAGGGGGAAATTAGGAAGTTAGATGAATCTTGAAAGGGTAGTATGGTCTATAAAGAATTCAGACCAAAAAAGAGCACATGCTGTATCACCACCTGGGAGAAGAAGGTGGCTGGAAGGGGTAAAGGGTGATGATTAAGTTCCATTTATCTTTTTTTTTTTTGTCTTTTTTTATTTTTTATTTTTTTTTTAATTTTTATTTTTACTTTATTTTACTTTACAATACTGTATTGGTTTTGCCATACATATCTTTTTAAAAAGTTGGTGTGTAGTTAATTTACGATGTTGTGTTAGTTTCTGGTTAATTCTGTGTTAGTTTCAGAATATATATATTTCTGAAAATATATATTTTTTCTGAAATATATATATATACATATGAAGAAGAATGTATATATATACATATATATATACACACACATTCTTTTTCATATTCTTTTCCATTATGCTTTATGACAGGATACTGAGTATAGTTCCCTGTTCTGTACAGTAGAACCTTGTTGTATATCTATTTTACATACAGTAGTTTATATCTGCTAACCCCAAACTCCTAATTTAACCCTCCCTCCTTCCCCTTTGGTAACCATACGTTTGTTTTTTTCCTATGTCTGAGGGTCTGTTTCTGTTTCGTACGTAATTTAATTTGTGTCCTCTTTTAGATTCCACGTATAAGTGATATCATATCATATTCATCTTTCCCATTCTGACTTACTTCACTTAGCATGATAACCTTTAGGTTCGTCCATGTTCCTGCAAATGGCATTATTTCATTCTGTTTCATTCTGGCTCTGTATCCCAGTGTGTATGTATTCCAATCTTCTTTAGCCGTTCATCTGGTGAAGGACATTTAAGCTATTTTCAGGCCTTGGCTACTGTAAGTAGTGCTGCTATGAAAACTGGGGTGCATGTATCTTTTCAAATTATAGTTTTCTCTAGATATACGCCCAAGAGTGGGATTGCTGGATCACTTGGCAGCTCAGTTCTGTTTCTTGATGTGCATTTGGTTACACATCTGCATTCACTGTATGAAAAAGCATCAAACCAAAGATTTGGGCCTTTCTCTGTATCTCAATTAAAGGTTTACATAAATATCTTTACCTTTAGATCAGTCTTCCTTGAATTTTAAACCTAATGTGGTTAAGTTTTAATTTATATGTTTCAAACCTTACTCTAGGAACATAGGAAGAAGTAGCTTGGGCAAAACCTTGGAAAATTAGATTTATGGCCTGGATAGAAGGGTGTCTCCAGGCCCTGTCACATGCCAGTCACTTCTCTCACTGGTTTTATCTATACAAGAAAGATAATAAAACGTTTACCTCCATGAAGACTAGGAGCTCTGTGGAAGGGCTGATAAAATCCTTCCCATTAAAACGGGTGACAGTGTGTGTGCTAAGTCACTTCAGTCATGGCCACCTCTTTGTGACTCTATGGAGCCTGCCAGGCTCTTCTGTCCATAGGCGTTTCCAGGCAAGAACACTGGAGTGGGTTGCCATGCCCTCCTCCAGGGGATCTTCCCAATCCAGGGACTGAACCCATGTCTCCTGCAGCTCCTGTGTTTCAGGATGATTCTTTACTGCTGAGCCACCGGGGGAAGCCTGGGTGACGGGACAGTGGTGAACAAATACCCGCTTGGAACAACCAGAACCCCTCACTCGCCCTCAGCCCTATGTCTCTCCAGAAGCAGTAATACTAACTCACCTGCTTTATAATTTCCCCAAAGTTCTCTGTACTGTTTCAAAAATTATTCTACTTGTGTTGGAAGTAAACGTGAACATCTTTAACCACCATACAGCATACAATCTTGGGTTTAATTATTCCGAAGTGAGCCATTAGTTTGGAATTCCCTTTAGTAATTTTGTCAAGACCGTGTATCCAAAGATGATGAAGTTGATTTTGGTTAGAAGCTGCAGTAGTTTTAAAATGACCACAGAATTCCTAGACATTTCTACTCATTGAGAAGTTCTGTGTCTTGTCTTATCCCACAAACACACCTCAAACCAACAGAGTATAATACAAGTTCTGAGGCTGAGTCCCAAATGGAGAATCTTTGAGTCATTCCAAGTCGAACACCAGACAATGTAATGGAAGGAGCCTTCAGATGATTCCAGTCCTAGGCAGTAAGTCACCCCTTCTACCCCAGACCCTAAGTCATCTCAGCCAAAGCCCCAGATGGTGAGGGGCTAGTCATCCCCATGGTGTGCTTGCTGAATTCCTGGCCCATGGAACCCCTGAGCATAATACAATGGTATATTAAATCAGGAATCATTGGGGTAGTTGTATGACAGCAACAGACATCAGATCAGGAACGTTAAAAATATCTAAATTTTAATTATGTTTAGCCAATGTCATTCTGCTGGAGAGACTGAGCACTCTGTGTATGTAAGTGAGGCACACTCCAGGTGTGTGATGGAAAGGTCTTGGGCAGTCAGTATAAGAGAGACATGGGTCCTGATGCCACACGTGGCTGCTGATTCAGCTTTAGTTGAGCCATTCCCCTGGAGAGGAATTTCAATGCTTCCCCTAAGGTAGTCACAGAGTTGTAAGAATCCTGGTTATGCTTATCTAAGGGGAAACATGGAGGGAGTGGTGATAAATTAGGACGGTGGGATGAACACATACACGCGCCTATATATAAAATAGATCACTAGCAAGGACCTACTGTATAGCACAGGGAACTCTACTCAGCTTTCTGTAATAATACATATGAGAAAAGAATCTGAAAAAGAACAGAGATAGGAAGGGCAACCCTCCTCAGTATTTTTGCTGGAAAATCCCATGGACAGAGGAACCTGGCAGGCTACAGTCCATGAGGTCACAGAGTCAGACAACACTTGAGTGACTGACTGTGCACACACACACACACACACACACACACACACACACACACACACACTGATTCACTTTGTTATACACCTGAAACTAACACAGCATTGTAAATCAGCTATACTGCAATCAACTATATGCCAATAAAAGTTTAAAAAAGACAATTTGCTTTGAGTGTAAGCCACTTGATGTTTTTAAAATCCTCACATATGGGAAAATATATACAGACTAATATATCAAAATGTATTGTATACTTTAAAATATAAATTCATTTTAAAAAATCTTGATGCCACAAACAAAGTTTTATTCTAGTAAAAAAAGAGAATCCTGGTAAGGCATATAAAAACATTAACTTTCTAAACTATAAATCATTTCATAAGTAATAGCTACCCTTAAGAGTTACATGTTCTCTGTGGTGAAGTTGATTTCATACTGATCCTATTGACAGTTGTTTGTCTTATAGCCCAGTTAATATTATAAGAGACTATAGGCATATCTAGGGTGACTAGATCATTGAGAATATCCATCCTATTTGACCACTGAAATATCAGGCACGACTCACTTTGAATCTGGTTCTGCCAGCATATGAGCTGGGCAGTGGACACAGGTTCTAATTGGAAGAAGCAGCACGCTGAGTATCAGAAGAACCGAGCAATCTATATTTCTGACCGAGACACGTTCTCATTTATTTAATTTTTTTTACTCTGAGGGGAATGATATTTGAAAAATACTCAATAGAGAGATAGTTTCCCGTAACTGTTAGATCTTATATCTTTTGTTACCAATGTTTCAAAACCAGGGAACTTAGAGCTATTCAAGATGAAATTCTCTCTCCCAGAATCTAAAGAATTCTCTCTCCCAGAAACTAAAGGCATCCTTAAACTCTGCTGTTTGCAGAAAGATTTCATTCACACGTTCCGCTTCTAAGGATGAGTGTAGATGATCTGAACATCATTGCCTCATTTCGTTCTACTATAAAATGGGTATAACATTCCTCAGCAGGAAAGTTTTTGATTGATGTAAATATTTGGGGCTCACAGTACAAGGAAAGGTTAGGTGATTAACCCAGTAGAAGATGTGGCGGGGTGAGGGAGCTTAATTCAATAATGAAGAATTAGAGACTAATTCTGAGTATCAGATTAAATTTGCTCTTTTACATTTCTGATTTTTTTTCTCTCCAAACAAAATTGTGTTTCATATATTATGTGGAAATCTCCTCTCTGTGTAGATGCTGGATTATCGCCCCCCCTACCCCTGTATCTCTTAACAAGCTCCTTGGTGCAGCTGGAATTAATGCTTCCTGTCGTTTTAAATAATGTGACATTGAAATACAATTTTTTAATGTGCTGGCATTTAACATGCCACAATATTTCAGTTATTTTACATTCATTTGGGTGCTTTAGTGTTATTACAGCTGTTATGAAATTCTGACAAAGAGGTGCATTTCTTTCTTCTGTTCCACCATAATTGCTTTTTGCCGCATCTCTGAACCGTAACCATGGCGATCTGTAACATTCATCAGAGGACCTCTTGTTATTTCCCTCGTGTGAATGAAAAACAAAATGGTATATAAATACCCTGAGAAGTTTTACAAAAGCAGTCTTTCTCTTCTTTCCGTTTTTCCTACCTTCCTCCTCCTGTCTGTCCATCCATCCTTTATTCCTTTCTTTTTTTCCCCTTCTATCTTCATTTTCTCCCACCCTCAATTTTCTTTACTTCTTAAAATTTTTTTTTTAGTTTCCAAAAGTAGAGGGTCTATTGAGGGGAAATTAAGGGGCATGGCTTGAGATTTTTCATTTATTTATTTTTTTAAATGAAAACGTCTTTTGTATAAAGAAAGCACAGAGAGAAAATGAGAGCTTAAGTCAGTCTTTTCTAAGTCTGACTGGTTACAAACAAGTCCTTGTTTGAGCTACTTAATGTGGAATATCATTACCATATTGGAACCATTTTGTTGATGTATTGACTTGCTCTTCCTATTGTAGGGGGTGGCTGAAATGAGCATACCCCGGCTGTATTTTAAATTGCCGTCTTTCTGGCAACTTGAGAGGATGTTGGGAGGTCAGTCCTATCTCATGTACTTGTCCTCTTTTCATCTCTTCTGCTCAGGTATGACTTTACGATTCAGGGAAAGTTGGTACAGAACGCCCATTACATCACCTCTATGAAAAGGCAATACATGCAAACTGGACAGCTTTGCTGTGTCCATATGCCAACATCAGCAATAAGCCTGAGAGTCAGCTTCACTTGAAACATAAGTTAATTCCCCATGGTGCTGCTACTTCACTGATTTGAAGGTAAGGAAGTGTGGACCATTCTGAATTTTACTGGAATGGTCATCATAGCTATTCCCAGTTCAGTTCAGTTCAGTTCAGTCGCTCAGTCGTTTCCGACTCTTTGCAACCTTATGAATCGCAGCATGCCAGGCCTCCCTGTCCATCACCAACTCCCGGAGTTCACTCAAATTCACGTCCATTGAGTCGGTGATGCCATCCAGCCATCTCATCCTCTGTTGTCCCCTTCTCCTCCTGCCCCCAATCCCTCCCAGCATCAGAGTCTTTTCCAAAGAGTCAACTCTTCGCATGAGGTGGCCAAAGTACTGGAGTTTCAGCTTTAGCATCATTCCTTCCAAAGAATGACTTCCAAAATTTTACCTCACTTTTTTCATATATATTTTTTTGTTACCACATTTTTCTTTCAGATACCTAAAACCATTAAGTACTTGGCATTTTCTATCAGGCTTCCCAGGTGGTTCTAGTGGTAAAGAACTTGCTTGCCAATGCAGGAGATTTAAGGGATGCAGGATTGATCCCTGGGTCAGGAAGATCCCCTGGAGGAGGGCATGGCAACCTGCTCCAGTGTTCTTGCCTGGAGAATCCCATGGACAGAGGAGCCTGGAGGGCTATGGTCCATAGTGTTGCAAACAGCTGGACATGACTGAAGCAAGTTAGCATACAGGTGTATTTTCTATCAAGTAGATTTACAAGAAGGAATCTAGCTCTCAGTGTTGCTGCTGCTGCTGCTGCCAAGTTGCTCCAGTCGTGTTTGACTCTGTGTGACCCCATAGACAGCAGCCCACCAGGCTCCCCCGTCCCTGGGATTCTCCAGACAAGAACACTGGAGTGGGTTGCCATTTCCTTCTCCAATGCATGAAAGTGAAAAGTGAAAGTGAAGTCGCTCAGTCATGTCCGACTGTTAGCGACCCCATGGACTGCAGCCTACTAGGCTCCTCCATCTATGGGAGTTTCCAGGCAACAATACTGGAGTGGGGTGCCATTGCCTTCTCCAGCTCTTAGTGTTACCTAAAGCTAATTGAGTTAGTTTTGCCAAGTGTTTTACATTCTCCTGTCTTACCATTGTGTCAACTGTGATCTGTTCTTGGGTTCTTGTGATGAGATATATCAATAGCAGTAATGTGTTTCTGTAGCACAACCACTGCAAAAACAACTGACCACGAATAAGGAGTATTTGTGGAATGGTTTGGACCCAAACTTCAAACTTTCAGGAAGAAAATTATGTTTATGGAAATTTAGCATAACTCTGGAATTGCCTGCTAAAAGCATTTTGAGTTTGCATTGTGGTCTCATTATGTTCACATCTTCTTGAAACTTTCAGGGATTAATTTCATCCCAACAAACTAATTCTGCTGGCCCATAGTGATGAGTTAAAAGCACCAGTAGATACTCTAAGTAAATCTGATGGCTGTGAGAGCGAGCCTTCTGATGTTCAATTTCATGGAGTTTAAGTCGTCAGGAGTCCCAGCTGCTGTATTTTGAAGGCCATTGCCCTGTTCCTACCAGGACCACACTTCCATGTGCTCTTCCCAGCCAATGAGTAAGCATACAAAAAGTTAAAATTCTTCAAACAATTCATCATTATATGCCAACAAATATCTCATTTTCTCATATCTTCAATAATAATTTAATACCCTGGTAAGGAAGACACTATTTATTTTGTAGATAAGCACTCTGGAGCTCTGAAGTTACTTAACACTGAAGTAGGTATGGATAAGTCCCAGTCTTCTGGACTCACCTGTCTTCTAGATGAGTAAGACTTTATTTATATACATATTTATTTATTCAAGAATTAGTGAATACCCACCAGATTTGACACTTTATGAAGCAATGAGTATAAATCACCAAAGATCTGTGAGCCCAGAAACAGATGCTCAGGAGATTAACTGAATTCAAGAGGGTTGGGCAGTGTTGACCAATTTCATATGTCAAATGTCTGACAAACCCCTAACTCTACATGGTTCTGTCCACCACTTTCTAGTTAGTTCCATGTCTCTGTTGTAATATGAGCCACCTTGGATACCCAGTCTATTTTATGAACGCTAGAAGCCTTGAAATTGGCTTCTAATTGACCCTTTCCATTTTTGTTCCTGCCCATCCTCTTCATGATAGAGTGATCCTTCTGAAACTCAAATCTTCTCACCTCCATCTCCATACCTCCTCACATGGATGCCTTTAGCAGTCTAAACACACGTCACAGAATGAAAAGAAATTCTCGGCAGGATTTGTAGGACCTAATTGGTATGAACTCCACCTATCTCTCTAGCCTTGTCTCTCATCATTTACTCCTAGACCCTGGGTTTTAGTTTTATTATTCTCAGCTTCTCAGATGTTCCAAGACCTCTCTTGTCAATTGGCTTCACACAACATATTCCTTCACTCAGCTTGGAACAGTTTTTTTTTTTTTTTTCCCCTTTTCACTTTGACTGATCCTTTGGATATCAGTTCAATACTTTTTTTCCATTTTTGAAAATTTCCTAATTAGGTCAATTCCTCCATCACACACTTTCATATTCCAGTGTACATTTACTACATTATACCTCTTAGTTATAAATGTATGTATATGTCCTTGAATCATCGATTAATGCGCACCTCCTTCATGGCTATTTAGTGAAGATCTTTAGGTATAAGAAACATGTATGTTACTGTATTATTAGGGTCTAGCATGCATCCTGATATCTGAGTGAGTATGAGTATTAGTTGCTTCGTCATGTCCGACTCTGCAACCCCGTGGACTGTAGCCCAGCAGGCTCCTCTGTCCATGGGATTCTCCATGCAAGAATACTGGAGTGGGTTGCCATGCCCTCCTCTAGGGGATCTTCCTGACCCAGGGGATCGAACCTGCGTCTCATGCATCTCCTGTGTTAGTAGGTCCATTTGTTACTACCAGGGTCACCAGGGAAGCTTATATGATCACATACTTATGGTGATATAACTATTATGCAAAAAAATGGATAAAATTGGTTGTCTCAGATAAACCTCTAGATTTTCTAGATGATTAGCTTTATTACTTGCTTCTCATTATCTTGTACTTTGGAAAGTTTCCACAATAAGATTCATAGGAGTTTTATTTCCAGGGGAAAAAATCTTTTTTTTAAGCCATGTGGCTTAAAGCTACCTCAGTTTAGGAGATTTCTCATTTTAATAATTGGTCACCTCCTTTGTCACGCATTGTGGAACTTGTGGTGAGTGAACCTCTCCTCTTGGCCTACATCAGACCCCGAGAGGGACAACTAGGGCTATCCTCCTGATTTGTGGGCTGGGAACTCAGTATACACGTTCATATGATGATTAGAGCAACTTGGCATTAAAATGTCCCGATCATTTCAGGTCTCTTCTCCTCATTAGAACTATTAGTTATGCTGCTCCTTGGAGAGCCTTGGGGTCTTTGGACTGTATAAGTAAGGAAGGTCAGTTATCTCTCAAAACCTTGAAAGACCATTTAGAATGGTTGTTCTCTGGAAACCAAATGACAAACTCTAATCAATAAGCTAATATATATATAATTTTCCTTGTAGTGTCTCAGCCTAATTATTGGATTATTGGAATTCTCAAGGACAGAATGATGAAAATAAGCATTAAAGAGAGCAAGAAAGTAAAGATATATCTGAGCTTATGATGGGATAATTTTGAGACATTTTCTTACAGAAATTTATCTGTAGAAATTCACTTGATTGTTATTTATGGTCATTGAGGAAAAAATACAAAACTCTTTATAGGATACATTGAGTCAAAACATACTAAAATGTACATGTTAACTTGATCAGAAAATCAGTAAAGTTAAAATTAGTGAATCTTCTTTTCTTTTGAGGAAGTTTGGCCAGTATTTTTAACTGGCATCAAAATAATATCATAAATGCTATCCCATTCTGAATTTCTAATGAGTAGCTTGAAATCTATGGATTGGGTGAACTCATGTTCTTACTTATCCAGGGAAGAGAGAGAGAGATAGGGAAAACGGAAGCATTTAATTTTTAGCTACTTTTATACTGCTAAGTGGCATTTGACATTCTATCTTAAACTGGTCTCACTTAAAATTATTTACAGATACAGTTTTTCCACTTAGAGCACCTCAGTGGATAAGGCAAAAGCTAACAGCTATAAAAGGGAAAATCAACAGTAACAGAATAATAGTGGAGGACTTTAACACCGCACTTTCACCAATAGATAGATCATCCAGACAGAAAACTAAGAAGGAAACACAAGCTTTAAATGATACCTTAGACCGGATAGACCTAATTGTATCCTAATCAATAAAATTAGAAATGAAAACTGACACCACAGAAATACAAAAGATCCTGAGAGAGTACTACAAGCAACTATAAGCCAATAAAATGAACAACCTAGAAGAAATGGACAAAGTTTTAGAAAGATACAACCTTCCAAGACTAAACCAGGAAGAGATAGGAAATAGGAGCAGACCAATCACAAGCACTGAAATTGAAACTGATTTAAAAACTTCCCGCCAATAAAAGTCCAGGACCAGATGGCTTCACAGGTGAACTCTATCAAATATTTAGAAACGAGTTAACATCTACCCTTCTGAAATTCTTCCAAAAAACTGCCAAGGAAAGAACACTCCCAAGCTTATGGTTATCAGGCCACCGTCACCCTGAACAAAACCAGAGATATCACAGAGAAAGGGAATTATAGGCCAGTATCACCAATGAGCATAAACACAGAAATCCTCAATAAAATACTAGCAGACTGAATCCAGCAAGCAATACATTGAAAGGATCATATACCACGATCAAATGAGATTTATCCTAGGGATGCAAGGAGTTTTCAATATCCTCGAATCAATCAACGTAATACACTGCATCAATGAATTGAAGAATAAAAACCATATGATTATCTCAATAGATGCAGGAAAAAACTCTTGACAAAAACCAACACCAATTTCTGATAAAAACTCCCCAGAAATTGGGCATAGAGGGAACATACCTCAACATAATAAAGGCCGTGTATACATGACAAACCCGCAGTAATTGTCATCCTTGATGGTGAGAACCTCAAAGCATTTCCTCTAAGCACAGGAACAAGACAAGGATATCCACTCTTGCCACAATTGTTCACTAACCTTTATAATGGTAAGAGACCTGACTACAGATATTTAGTTTTATAAGTGAAATAAGCAAAGTCAATTTAAATTTTTTGGGTTCCAATGTTTCCCTTAAGGGTGTCTGAGGTATGTAGTACCTAGCATTTTCTATTAAATAAATATTTTATAAGACACAACCTAGCAAAATTTCTAAGTTTGAAGACCAAAATGACATTGTCACAACTGGCTGCAGGCTCAGTAAGAACTAACCTCGGTTGAGAGGACCAGCTGAAAAAGGAAATCACTAAGGCCTGGGCACCATGGTTAACATGGTGCCCTGAATTGAGACATCTGTTAGACTTTAGCTTCTGGTAGGATCCAGTGTTGGAACCTGCCTTCTCTGTTCAGTCCTAACTATCAGTCCCTGTGAATCGAGCATGGAAAGTCAGCGCCTTTAGGCTAGGTATCTAATTTCCTTGGACTCAGCCTCTTCACAAGTATGTGCATGGGGCTTTTTGGTGGGACGCTGACACTAATCAAAAAACCAGAGTCAAAGGTTTCTGTCTTTGACTTAGTCTGAAATCCTCAATCTAAATTGTAACTTGGGTTCCTACCCTTCTTCAGTTCAGTTCAGTTGCTCAGTCGTGTCTGACTCTTTGTGACCCCATGGACTACAGCATGCCAGGCCTCCCTGTCCATCACCAACTCCCAGAGTTTACTTAAACCCATGTCCGTTGAGTCGATGATGCCATCCAGCCATCTCATCCTCTGTCGTCCCCTTCTCCTCCTGCCTTCAATCTTTCCCAGCATCAGGGTCTTTTCAAATGAGCTTATCTTACCATTCTTATGATGCACCAAATTTAGGAATAACTCTTTCTGGATAAGGACCGTTCTCTTCCTCCGTGACCATGGTAGACACTGCTAAAAAAAAGTCAAAGTAATTTTTTTTCTCCAGATAATTTTCAAAGCCACTTCTCAAGTGATCTCAAATATGTCTCATAATGTATTCAGGACAGTTTGGCATTCTTACTGTAGGGAACAGAAAATAGCACTTCAAAAGTATTAACTTCCTTCTTATTTCATATCCTATGGGAAGGTGGTTAGATCTCTTCTTCACATTTTAAAATTCTCAGGATCCCAATTTGCTTCCTCAATGAAACGAACTCATAGACAAAGGATGACAAATGCATTCAGTCTAAGTTGCAAAATCGGATCAGTTATTAGTGGCTATTGGAGTGTAGTCTTGACAGTACTAAGGTCATGTGTGGATTCAGGGAAAAATGTATTTTTTTGATCAAGGATGAAAGACGCTATGAATTTCCCACACTTTCTTGTTCTTTGTCTAAGCAGCCTCCCTTTGGATGAGGTTGGCAACACCATGCTTGTTTCCTGGGCTCATGGCTCATTTCTCGACTCCTTAATCCTCAGAAGCAATAGAGGCAGCCTGTGAAACTTCTGCCATCTTAAAGAACAGAGTCTCCCTCGCCCACATAACTTTGAAATCCATACAGGACACCTAGTGTTTTATTTTAATTTAATTTCCCCTTCTTTGGTTTCTGGCAGCGTGAAGCAGAAGATCAGGGGCATGGAGTAAGGCATAAGCCACTGAAAGCTGCCCTGGCTTTTGCTTCACAGTACACTGGGAGACACCATGTGGTATGAGGCATTCATCTGCAGATAGAGACTGTAAAATTATACTCTAAAATTAAAAAATTTTAATTAGAAGGCAGCATCTGTGAACCTTTTACTGAAACCACTGCTTTTCCCCCCACTCCGATAAATTATCCCAGCTCTGTGGCCCTTTATCCCCCTCCCACCATGTCAGAGATTAGAAAACCAGCCTCTCCTCCCCTAATAATACTCCTGTAACAGTCAGATGGAGATTTCTCTGCTTAATGTTTAACAAGCAACTGATACTGATTTCAAGAAATTGAGAAATATTTAATTTAGAGCCACTTCTTTCTTTATAGATTCTCTTGGCTTCCCTGTTTTCCTTCCAATCCCTTATTTCCAGAAACTGTGTGAATCAAAGCTGGGTATGGTCTGCTGTGGTGTCCATCAGCTCCTTAATCCCTACCTGAGACCGTCCTCTGCTGTTGAAAACAATATAATCCACCCCAGCAGCCAATTTGGGAAACCATGGGTGAAGATTATTTTATTTCCAGTGGGAGCTATTTTATCAGGTGCAAATGATAATACCCCTGGCCAGCAACAATGGCCTGATGCTCTCCTTTTCTGTGCTGAGTCAGGTAAGACTTGAGCAGGGCAAGCTGTGAGGTGGCACCACAGACAGTAGTGCCAGGGGGCAGAGATGTCTGAGGATGGCGAGAGTCTGAGCAATCAATGTTCACAGATGGGAGGTTAGCTGAAGGTGGAGGACTAATAAATGCAAGTGGGATATTAGGATCTAGGACCCAGGGGTGTGTGGAAGCAGAAATAAGCATGTGAGAAGCTGGATGCGAAGACCAGCTCAGTCTGAGCCCTTGAAATGTGCACAAAGGAGTAAAAAGAGGTGGTCAGTCCCCGAGCTTCTAGTTTTAAGAACCAGGAATCAAGGATGGCAAGCGTATAGAGATGAATACCACAGGACTGGACAAGAAGAAATATATGGAGCAAGCAGAGAGGATAGATTAGAGAGGCTGAGTCAGAGGATCTCAGGGTTATTATTAAATAGGTTTTATGGGTTGAGCTGTGTCTCCCTTAAAGAAATTGAAGTTCTAACACTCAGTACCTATGGATTGTGACCTTCTTTTGCATATTATCAAATTGTCAAAGATGAGGTCATTAGGTCATTTGGATGCGCAGACAGACGCAAGGAGAACATCTTGTGAAGATAAACACAGAGATCGGAGTGATGCGTCTACAAGTGAAGGTGCACCAAAAATTGTTACCAAACTCCCAGCAGCTGGGGGAGCAGCACAGGACAAGTTCTCTTTTGAGCTCCTGGGAGGGGCCCAGCACGCTGACACCTTAATCTCAGGCTTCCGCCCCAGAACTGTGAGATCATGCATTCTGTTGCCGGAGCCATCCAGTTTGTGGGACTTTGTTACAGCAGCCCCATAAAACTAATACAGTGATATCACACCCATGGGGCAAATAAGCCTAGCTCCCCAATATCCTGTTTCCGTTCTTCCTTAGTGAAAGAATCTCAACCTGTAACTGGTTTCTGTGTCATCTGAAATATTGCCTATATTCCCAGCCTTCTTTGCAGTTGGCTGGGCCAATAAAAGGTACTATGAAAAGTTGTTGCTTTAATCATTTAACTTTAAAAGACTTTAAAAATAACTTTAAAAAGACTTCTTTAAATGGGGGAATAGTAAGGCATTTTTGTTTTCCTTTTTTCTTTAAATTTCAGCTTTAAACATTTTTTTCAGGTATAACTGATAATTTCTTTCTTTTCTTCTTATTTCTATGCTACTCTGCTCCCTAATTCTTCTGGAATTCAATTCACTTATAAGAACTGGAGCTCCAGAAGTCATGGAAACCAGAGCTAGAAGAGTAGGGAAGATGATGGAAGGAGCTAGGTTCTCTGCAGCTGATGAAGCTGCCATATCTACCCTGTCCTACCTTCCTCCATTTTTCTTGGCTATGAGAGAAAAACAAAGCTCTCTTTAGCTTAAGATGGTTGCATGAAGCTTATTGTGATAAGCCATGTAACCTATGTCTAACCAACACACAGCAGTTGTACATGTGAGCAGACTTGGGTTCAGGGACACAATATGACTCCCCGATGACCATACAGCCCCAGTGCTTGTGTTGGAAGGTGGATTTCAAATTTTATTTTATTGAAGTATAGCTGATGTACAATGTTGTGTTAGATCAGTCTCTGGAATTTGACCCTGGCAACCTCCATTTTAATCAGCAACTAAATTGATTCTTAAGTAGATAAAATATTAAGAACATTCCCCAAGTTAGGCCACCTCATACTCAGGGACTGTATCTAGGCTGCACATTTGAGGACCCAGAGGCAATGGTAACCTCATTCCCCAAATCACCATCTTATAATCCACCAGCTGGAGGGTGCTATTGAAGTGACCTCTTCAGTAGCTGGTAAACAGGGACCAGAGCCACCTGCTGCCTTTGCCTTCTTAAAAGCTCGCAAGTTAAGGGACTCCTTCATGTTGGGGAGGCAACATTCAAAGAGGATGAATGGGAAGGGTGTCACTGACTGAGTAAGATCAGTTTGCGGGCAGTGGCAGGGGTAGAAGCAGATTTCAGGAGATGACAAGGCAAGAGGAAGCGCTGATGGGGGACCTCTCCGGCTTGGGCATGTTGCCTGCAGTAGGCTGAAGCTAAGCCACACAGAAAGAGCAATGGCATAGGACTGCGGGTAAGAGAGAAAATAATGATTAAAGCAAAATGGCTGAGCATTCGTCCACCCAGTAGGACACCAGGGTCTGCTGTCGATGTCAGTCAGCCTTCTCCCTACTGCTGCTCTTACGTGGTTGTTCTCCTCACTTTCTCCCTAAGACTCTAATCTTTGAGGCTCTAGGCTTGTCTATATAGCCCTCTCTTTGTCCCCATGTCAAACGTTTACTATTCTCCTTGTCACTCCTCCTTAATCGCTGAAAACTTGGGCAACTTCTCTACAGTCTCCCTTTCCATCTCAGTTCCTTCCCTTTAACCAAAGACCATCCTAACCTCTCATCTTGACATTGTCTTTTCCAACGATCTCATCTCCCTACCTGAGCCACTCACTTCCATTCTCACACACTGAGCCTAATAGCTAATAGCAGAAACTACACCATTTCTGAAATCACCAATAGAAATGTCTAGACATTTCCCCAAGGTAACTCTTTAACCTCCAAGTGCCTCTGCTCAAGTATCTCTACTACAACACCATCACACCTGGAGTGTCAATCTTGATCCCTCCACATTCTCTCCATCAATCAGCTTCTCTTTTATCCAGTTTGTATGCATCCAGCTTAGAACATCTGCTTCACTGAGGCAGACAATCTTTGGTAATTATGCTTATCTTTCTTCCCTCTTTGTCCATTCAGCAAGAGCATAATCCCAACCCAGGTGAACCCAATCACTCTCATTCTCCATCTCAGTTCAGTTCAGTCCCTCAGTCGTGTCTGACTATTTGCTACCCCGTGGACTGCAGCATGCCAGGATTCCCTGTCCATCACCAACTTTCAGAGCTTGCTCAAACCCATGTCCATCAAGTCAGTGATGCCATCCAGCCATCTCATCTTCTGTCGTCCCCTTCTCCTCCCTCCTTCAATCTTTCCCACCATCAGAGTCTTTTCCAATGAGTCAGTTCTTCACATTGGATGGCCAAAGTATGGGAGTTTTAGCTTCAGCATCAGTCCTTCCAATGAATATTCAGGACTGATTTCCTTTAGGATGGACTGGTTGGATATCCTTGCAGTCTAAGGGACTCTCAAGAGTTTTCTCCAACATCACAGTTCAAAAGCATCAATTCTTCAAGGCTCTACCTACTGGGGCGGGTAGCCTTTTCCTTCTCCAGGGGATCTTCCCCACCCAGGGATCAAACCTGGGTCTCCCGCATTGCAGGTGGATTCTTTACCAGCTAAGCCACGAGGGAAGCCCAAGGAAACTGGAGTGTGCAGCCTATCCCTTCTCCAGCTGATCTTCCCAACCCAGGAATCAAACCAGGGTCTCCTGCATCACAGGCAGATTCTTTACCAGCTGATCTACCAGGGAATCCTTGGGGTGGAACTGTGCTTGTCTGAAAGGTGGAGGCAGGTAATGAATAACTAGACAATAGCCAAAGGAAGAGTATATAATTCTCTTACAGGGAATGGGGAGGGAAAGATGTGGGTACAGTGTTACTATCTTCTACAATTGTTTGAATCCCTTGACCCTTTCTTTTTCTCTTATCCTTTCCCATATGTTGCTTTCACTCACTTCTATTTTCTCGGCCTTCATATCAAGGCAGTAATCTACTAATTCTTGTCACTTGACTGTTTGCCATTTCCAACTTGCAGGTTAATTTCCTCTGTGCTTTTTTTTTTTCTAGTTTTATTGTGTGTGTGTGTGTGTGTGTGTGTGTGCATTGATAAACAATGGGGAAGAGAAAAAAATGTTTATTGGGTCACTACGTGGCTATAACTTTATGGGGTAGTCACTGCTATCATCTTCCTTCCATAGTCTATTGGCGTCACAGTACCTGTTACAGTGACTATTAAAGCAACTTCCACTCTTCTTTCCATCTGTGTCTCTCCCACAATGAATGTCTTCATTTTTGGTGGATAAACTGGTCTTTGGTTCATGAAGGTTTTTCAAGCCATGTGGCTTGAGTTACATCAATTGTCTTCTTTACTATCTCCAAATATCAATTCATATCCCCCCTGTCTTACTCTTGTTCATCCTTCACAGCACAAGAAGTGTCCCTCTCTCTGGAAACATCCCATTCTTCTCCCTTATTTTCCACTGGTGACAATATTATAACCTTATCGTATTCCATTTAGTGCTATTTGCTAAGAATGCCTTAATGACTGGTCTATGGAAAATACAAATAAATAACGTGACTTTATTTTCCCAAAGACAGCCAGGGTTACATATGTGTCAAATAGAATATAATAGATAGGGATTTATTCCTCCATTAGCTTGTTAGGTTTGCTTATCTTTCAGAGTAATTTAAATTGAAATGGAAGACAAATTCTTATTTGATTGTTAGGCAATTCAGTGCTATTTGTTTTGTTCGAGTTGGTGTGGGATCTAAGTGCCCTGTTGTTAAAAGGCTATTTAATGTCACATAGCGGGCCGATTAATTTTTTCGATAAATTGCCAACATATCCAGTCAATTGCATACATTTAATTGGGAGAGTCCATTCTTCTAAAGTCTGTCTCTATACTTTGTGGTAATGGTGCCATAGTTTACATGCTCTTAGACATACAAAGACACTGCCTCTTGTTATCAAAAGTCTGTAGATAAATCTCAAAGCAAATGTGTGGTTCTGTTAAAAGAGGATCAAAGGGTGACATGAATTAAGTAGCACAGTGTGCAGTCAAGAGGCAGAGCATGGTGGGGACTGTTTTTTAAATTTTTTTGGATGATTTGTTTTGTATTGGTAATGAAAGGTATGATCACTGATGTTGAAGTTTAACATGTTGGCAAGGAAGCATATTTATTTAAGCTTAAACTAGGATCTTATCTTGGAGAAGGCAATGACAACCCACTCCAGTACTCTTGCCTGGAAAATCCCATGGATGGAGGAGCCTGGTAGGCTGCAGTCCATGGGATCGCTGAGAGTCGGAAACGACTGAGCGACTTCACTTTCACTTTTCACTTTCATGCATTGGAGAAGGAAATGGCAACCCACTCCAGTATTCTTGCCTGGAGAATCCCAGAGACAGAGAGACCTAATGGGCTGCATCTATGGGATCGTACAGAGTTGGACATGACTGAAGCGACTTAGCAGTAGTAGCAGCAGGATCTTATCTTGGGTATCATTTTCTTACTTGGTCTGAAAGATGAGAACATAGAAAGTTCCTCTCATTTTCTTGCCTACAATGATCATATAATGCTAATTTAATTAGCTAATTAATGTTTATTCTTGGGATGCATGAATTCCCTGTTGAGAACAAAGAGAATAGGGAAGGGACAAGATTACCATAAAGCTCAAATATAATCATAAATTTACAAGTAATATTTTTCTCATATTAGTTATTGACAAACTATGTTAGGTAGTATACAAATAAGGTCTGTACAATCAAAAGGTTTATGTTTTTGTTTGTAATTATTTCTATAGAATCTAATATAATATATAGCATATAGTACAGTTAATACAAATTTGTCAAATCAATGAATGAATGGAAAAATAAAGGTATGATTAAGAAATACAAATGGCAGTGGTGATTTTAAAATAGTAAAGGTGTCTTTCCTTTTTTCTATCTAAATATCACAACATTTAAGAATATGAAAACTTTGAAAAAATATATTGTTATGAAATAACAACAACAATAACAGTAATAATTGACTTTAATTAAGTTGTGGTCCTTTAAAAAAAAAATCAAGAAGGGGTTTAGGTATTCAGGGAAGATATGGCCAGGCAATAGGAAGAGGTAAAACATTCATCTGGCAAACTCTGGGACTGACGTGAAGAAAAAGATAATAAACTATCACAGAAAGGAGGGTCACATTGCCAAGAATATAAAGGAAAAGAGGTCTTTTTGAAAGTATAAAAAGTGGTAGCTGATTAAAATAAATAAACAAAATAAAAGAAAAATTTAGAAAAAAGAGCTAAAAGGCCTAGGGAGACAATAAGAAGAAAAGAAGAAGATCCAGTTCATGTATTATTGGTACTTCCAAGATAGAAAGCTGAGTTTATGAAGCAAATGAAAATTATTTTAAAAAATATATTTTTAATTCTGTAAATAAAATAACACCTGGAGCTATAGATTTAAGAAATAGTTAGTGTCTAGGGGAAAAAATTAACAGAATAATGCAACAGTAAGATATATACTGCTAAACTTATTGCATTTCAAGGATAAAGAAATATCCTTTGGAAAACCAGTTAAAAATATCTAATACCTAAAAAAGACTAAAGTCACACAGGCCTAAGAGTTCTTATTCTCTTTCCATCTATCTCTCAAACCCCTCATTGCTCATACAAAAATGTAATATAAATTTAAGACTTTTTATCATATATGTATATATGATATGCATAACAGGAGATTAGAGTAGAGGTTACAATATCATCAAGAAAAAAGAAAACGTGATTACATAATTTTATATCCAAGCAAAGTACTATTAAAGCTCCCCTGGTGGCTGCTTGGCAAAGAATCCACCTGCCAAAGCTGGTGATGCCGGTTTGATCCCTGGGTCGGGAAGATCCCCTGGAGAAGGAAATGGCAACCCACTCCAGTATTCTTGCCTGGAGAATCCCATGGACAGAGGAGCCCGGCAGGTTACAGTCCATGGGGTAGGTCTGACACAACTTGGTGACTAAACAACAACGAAGTACTATTACTGCATAAATGTAATGGAAAAACACTTTCAAACATGCAAGAATTCAGAAAATGGACTTACTGTGAGCCTGTTTTACAGAAAAAAAATTCTAGGATATCATTTAGAAGACATAAATAGAATTTTCAGAAAAAAAATTTTCAAAGGAAATAATGGAGAACTAGCCACACTAGACATCACACTTATTATCTTCAGAAATCATAATAATTAGGGCAGTGTGAAGAACAGAAAGTTTGGCAGTAGCTGAAATGCATATAGGAATTTCATGTAATGAAGTCTATGTTAGTGAACAAAATACAAATGACTGAATAAAGAGTGAAGGCTAATCTGGATTAAAAGGAAAAGGCTGGAGTCGCATCTTATGCTTCATACCAAAATAGATTCTAGATACATAAGAATTTTAAGAGTAGATACTAAAACCATAAAATGCTGAAAACAACATGGGGAATTTATTTTTATGATACAGGGGAGGTTCTTCTAAGAATGATAAAATCCCAGATTTTAGAAAAAAACAATAAATGCAAACAAATAAAAGTCAAAAGTTACTACATCAAATGAAAATAATATAAGACCAGCAAAAGAAAATAGAAACCACAAAAGTGGAAAATAAATATTTGCAATTCATAACAGACTCAAAGCTGCCTTTCTTAACGTATTATGTCCTCTGGGTTATCAAAAGTGAAACACCAAGAACCTAAGGGTAAGACTTAGATTAAAAATGCAAGACTTAAACAACCAACAGAAAATGAAGTGCCGACGACTATTAGACCTATGGAGAGTTGCTCAGACAATAACTCGTATCATAAGAAAAATGCAAATTAAAACTACGGGAAAACTTTTACTAGGTATAAGATTTGCAAAGATCAGAAATTTCGAGGTTGAAGGTCAAGGAACACACACTCTGGTGATGGAAACGAAAAGTGGTACACGTATAAGAGGCAAACTGAGTGAAATCTGTTCAGTTCTATATTTGGATATACTCCTTGACCCAGGAATTTGACTTCTTGAAATTTATACTACTGACAAAAGCGCAAAGCAATTTATATAGGTACAAAGATATTTACAGAAGTGATGGGTTAGGTGCGTGTCTATACAAGTCTGTAAAAATATAAGATAGCTATAAATAAAGGACTTTAAACAAATTATGACATATTCATACAGTTGAAAACTAGGCAAGAAAAGAAAAAGATAAAGAAAAAGGCAGTTCTAGATTAAGTATTATAGAAGGAACTTCAAGAGATATTATTAAATGAAAGAGAGGTGTTTGTATAAAGCATCCTGTTTCTTGTTTTTGCTTTTCTTTTTAAAGGCCATTCATGATACCTGTAAAGTTTAAATAAGAAACCGGTACCAGCCTCTGGTGAGGAAAATGAGGGAACCAAGAAAGGTTATGAGAACAACTTAGATTTCCTTGATTCAATCTTGTAGTTTGAAGAAATTGTTGAGAAAACACATGGAGATGCATTTAGATTCATTTCTAGTTCATCTGCAAAGACTCTGATCATAAATCTCCCTTTTCATTAATGATTTCGAGTAGAAGCGTTTAACTCCTACTCTGGTGGCGAATCTCACCAGGTTTGCACATAGGTTTTTGACCCTTGCTTAGAAATGGTATGGACCTAACAGAAGCAGAAGATATTAAGAAGAGATGGCAAGAATACACAGAAGAACTGTACGAAAGCGATCTTCACAACCTGGATAATCACAATGGTGTGATCACTCATCTAGAACCAGACATCTTGGAATGTGAAGTCAAGTGGGCCTTAGAAAGCATCACTACGAACAAAGCTGGTGGAGGTGATGGAATTCCAGTAGAGCTATTTCAAATCCTGAAAGATGATGCTGTCAAAGTGCTGCACTCAATATGCCAGCAAATTTGGAAAACTCAGCAGTGGCCACAGCACTGGAAAAAGTCAGGTTTCATTCCAATTCCAAAGAAAGGCAATGCCAAAGAATGCTCAAACTACTACACAATTGCACTCATCTCACATGCTAGTAAAGTAATACTCAAAATTCTCCAAGCCAGGCCTTAGCAATACGTGAACCGTGAACCCCCTGATGTTTAAGCTGGTTTTAGAAAAGGCAGAGGAACCAGAGATCAAATTGCCAACATCCACTGGATCATCAAAAAAGCAAGAGAGTTTCAGAAAAACATCTATTTCTGCTTTATTGACTATGCCAAAACCTTTGACTGTGTGGATCACAATAAACTGTGGAAAATTCTGAAAGAGATGGGAATACCAGACCGCCTAACCTGCCTCTTGAGAAATCTGTATGCAGGCCAGGAAGCAACAGTTAGAACTGGACATGGAACAACAGACTGGTTCCAAATAGGAAAAGGAGTACGTCAAGGCTATATATTGTCACCTTGCTTATTTAACTTCTATGCAGAGTACATCATGAGAAACGCTGGACTGGAAGAAACACAAGCTGGAATCAAGATTGCCGGGAGAAATATCAATAACCTCAGACATGCAGATGACACCACCCTTATGGCAGAAAGTGAAGAGGAACTAAAAAGCCTCTTGATGCAAGTGAAAGAGGAGAGTGAAAAAGTTGGCTTAAAGCTCAACATTCAGAAAACAAAGATCATGGCATCTGGTCCTATCACTTCATGGGAAATAGATGGGGAAACAGTGAAAACAGTGTCAGACTTTATTTTTCTGGGCTCCAAAATCACTGCAGATGGTGATTGCAGCCATGGAATTAAAAGATGCTACTCCTTGGAAGAAAAGTTATGACCAACCTAGATAGCATATTCAAAAGCAGAGACATTACTTTGCCCACTAAGGTCCATCTAGTCAAGGCTATGATTTTTCCAGTGGTCATGTATGGATGTGAGGATTGGACTGTGAAGAAAGCTGAGCGCCGAAGAATTGATGCTTTTGAACAGTGGTGTTGAAGAAGACTCTTGAGAGTCCCTTGGAGTCCATTCTGAAGGAGATAAACCCTGGGATTTCTTTGGAAGGAATGATGCTAAAGCTGAACCTCCAGTACTTTGGCCACCTCATGAGAAGAGTTGACTCACTGGAAGGGACTCTGATGCTGGGAGGGATTGGGGGCAGGAGGAGTAGGGGACGACCAAGGATGAGATGGTTGGATGGCATCACTGGCTCGATGGACGTGAGTCTGAGTGAACGCCGGGAGTTGGTGATGGACAGGGAGGCCTGGCATTCATGGGGTTGCAAAGAGTCGAACATGACTGAGCAAATGAACTGAACTGAACTGAACTGAACTAGGCATCTGTTGCTTCCTTGGTGCTGGAACGTGTTTACTCCATTGGTGTTTCTCTCTTTGGGGCAAGAAAGAACTGACTGTGGTAGCGGGGGATTAAGGAATGGTATTCAGTGTTGCAATTTTTGCTCCTCCCTCAGAGCCTGCTGTTTGCCTGATGCCCAGATGGGGCAACGATATTTTCCTTGGCTTCCACCACCCGCACCCCTTCCCATTTCCTTTGGAAGTGGCTCAGCCTCAAGACTGAGAGGGTAAGAATGTAGCAGTTATATCTGTTCGGTCTACGTCTTTCCCTTGTCGCAAAGTGCATTTCTTAGCTGCCGATTCACCTCAACCACCCCCACCACCATCTCCTTAGAAGGTCACTTGGCTGGAGGAGCTGTGGTCATCCCTCAGCTCTAGCCATGTTGTGTCTTCCTGAGAGTGGAGTCTGGTTTCTAAGCTGTTGCTGGAATCTTTGAAATTCAAAGGGAAATTCCAGGACGTTCTCCTGGTCCATAACGGATTAACAACATTCTCCTTCCACACCCACAGCTGGCCTGTTTTGATACTGGGGTTTCCTACAGGGTGGAAGGAGAGGCAGAGGAAGTAGGTGACCCTCTCCACACCCGGGATCCCCTCTGTGCCATTAGCCCCCTGGCCTGTCTGGCACCCCTGTTCCTACCACCTTTATGGCTGTCTATTTTGGACCTTTTCTCAGAAACGTTTCAGAGACAGCTTTGTCCTGAAGCCTTTACCCAAGGAGACTGGCTGTTAGAAGTTTCTGCTTTGGTCTCCTATTAATCTGATGGTATGAGCCTGTAAATGAAGCTTTAGTGGAATACGGCTACATTTATGAATTGCCTGTGGTTGCTTTCATGCTACGGTGATAGAATTGAGCGGTTACAACAGAGGCTATATGGTCATCAAATCTAGAATATTTATAAAGCTTGCTGACCTCTGCTCTAGATAATTTAAAGTCTATAATAATTGTGCAACTCTGGTGTAGCCGGAGACACCTGTTTTTCTGAGTCCTACCCACATCCTTAGCCCCCTTCCAAAGATAGCTTTTCACAGTCTAGTTTTTCTTTCTCTGCTGAGATAAATAACCCTCAAGAAGGAAAGGATTCCAGCAGGCAGGGAAGAGAGAGGAGTGGATATTATGACCCAGTCTCTGGATGTTGTCTTGATTCCATCACCTCCTATCTGAATGATCTTGCACAAATGCCATAGCCTCTCTCTGCCTCAGTTTCCTCATCTGCAAAAGACGGAGTAAATACATATTTCATGGGTTTGTGATGACATTCAAATGAGAGTTTACACTTCAAGCACTTAGCTCACTGGTACATAGCCTGCATGATCAGTTAATGTTACTTATTATCATTGTTCCTTGGACACCAATAGTCATGTTATTTACTAGATGCCACAACATCTTGACTGTCCTTTGAGGACCAAAGAGAAACCCTTAATCCAAGGGCAATAGGCTCGATCAATGGACCGTAAGGATTCAATGAAGTGGCTGGGACCAGAGTCTTTGTCTACCCAGTGTGGCTGATAGTTGAGGAGATTGCAGATATCCAAGTTTACCCGGGAAGATTCTGATGTATCCATGTTATCTTGGCAGAATTAATAGCTCTCCTTTTCACTCTTAGAGTGTTCCAATTCGGATAATAAGCTATGTGTTCACTGTATCCCTACTGAATGGTGACTGTCTAAAGCAGAGAGCGTCAAGGAGCTGATACAGGGAGTTGACGTAAGAGATCCACAGAAATGCCAACAAGCCAAGACTTTTAGCCTAAGTGTCTACGCAGATGCTGAGACTCCCTGTGATAGACTGTAAAGACACTCGGGAGAGACTCCGCTGTAATGCCTAATCTGAGCTAAGACTTGTGCTATATGTGTGGCTGTGGTTTGACGCAGAGCAACAAAAGGAGGCTTGTCAAATCCAAGCAGAGAGAAGGGGAATTGCAAGGCTGGTCTGAGGTCAAAGTTTCCTTGCATTAACGAGGACCTGAGGGGACCTCGACCAGGGATGGGCTTATCAAAGTAAGTCACGAAGCTAGGGGCTGTTTATGTCAGGGCTGCTGGGACCCCAGGACAGGGGTCTCCCTCATTACAGATCCCCTTATCTCTTGCAGAAGTATCAGTTCCTAGACACTTTTGACTGTAAATGAACCAGTATGACAATAGATGGGGGGGGGGGCCGGTGGGCAGGAGGGGAGGTTGGGGGTGTGGAAAAAAAAGTGAAAAATGGAGACAAAACAGCTTAATAATGAGATGAATTCTGATTTGAGAAATGTTGTAAAAATATATGTGTCTTAGATTTATGAAAGTCTGGTTTTAGGAACTGAGGTGATATGGCTCCAAAACATCAGGAGTCTTGTGGGAGGAAGATTCTGGGATGAAGCTCATGGTCTGTGCCTGAAGTGGTGGGACCTGAGGGCTCAGGGGCAAGGTCTGGCTCCCAGGACCCAGCTGGACTAGCTGGTATCCATTAAAGTACAGTAATTCAAAGCATGGTGTCAATGAGACATTCGTGGATATTCTGGGGCAGACCCAGCAACGGTGAGCCAGATAATGGTCACCCAGGACATCGACCACATTCAGCATGAGCCTCAAAGTCAGGCTGAAGCTCAGGAGTGCACTCAGTCCTTCAGGGGTGAGGATAGTCTTGGAAAAGGTGAGAACCTGTCTATCCTCTTTCCTTGTGAACTTAGGCAAAGAAAGGACTGGATTGACACTGATATTTTCAGGTAAATAGCAATGTGAGCGGAGAAGACAATGGCACCCCACTCCAGTACTCTTGCTTGGAAAATCCCATGGACGGAGGAACCTGGTAGGCTGTAATCCATGGGGTTGCTAAGAGTCAGACACAACTGAGTGACTTTCCTTTCACTTTTCACCTTCATGCATTGGAGTAGGAAATGGCAACCCACTCCAGTGTTCTTGCCTGGAGAATCCCAGGGACGGGGGAGGCTGGTGGGCTTCCATCTATGGGGTCGCACAGAGTCGGACACGACTGAAGTGATTTAGCAGCAGCAGCAGCAGCAGCAATGTGAGATCACATTAAGCTGCAAGAAGTCATGGAAAGACCTGGGAATGATGTTTTTAGATTATTCCATATAGTTTAATAGAGAGCATCCTTTGGGACCAGAAAGGAACATGACTTGCCTCTCAAGAGTTGCTACTTTTCTACACGGTCAAAAAAAGAAGACAGAGAGAAAAGGAGAAAAGAAAAGGAAGACAAAAGAGGAGAAAGAGGAAGAGGAGGGAGTGGAAGAATGGAAGGAGGGAGGAAAAAAGAAAAATGATGTTGAATGATATAAAAAATTCAAGGCCACAATACAACTTAACAATAAAGTTAATTTGATGTTTATTGTATCAGATGGAGTTCCATCAGAGAAGCAGGGCTTGTATTATAGGCACATCTATGAAGAGATTTATTGCATGGAATTGGCTTATGCTATTGATGGAGCTGGCCAGGCTAGTTTGAAATCTGAATGGCTGGCAGTCAGGAAGACCAGGCAGGAAATTCCTCTCAAAGAGCTATCTCCACAGTCACAGGCTGAATTTCTTCTTCCCCAGGGAGAACATTTGTCCTTAAAGACTTTCAAGTGATAGGATCAGTTATACCTACATTATCCAAGATGAACTCCTTGACATAAAGTCAGCTGGTTAGAGATATTAATCACGTCTGCAAAATACCTGCACAGCTACATCTAGATAAGAGTTTCATTGCATAACTGGGATTACAGCCTAGTCAAATTGATATACAAAATGATCATATATATCTAGTGATCTCTAAAATGACATCCATTGTATTTAAAAATTAGAAATAAGTGCTTCTCAAGTATGGACTCATCTATTATTCTTGTGCAGAAACGTTTACATTTTTAATACATTGTGTCGAATGCAGAAGAGCAATGTTGGGCATTTTTCTAGACCAGGGGTGTTCCATCATCCCCAGCGGTTCCCTACCATATCCAAAAATGTCCAGCCTGGTCCCAACTTCCCATCCCCAACCCCCCTTTCTTTACTCCATGCCACCTGGTTTCAGCTGTGCAAAACATTTGGTTTATGAGAGCGGATGCCGTGTTCTTCCATGGCATGTTCAGGGCATGCTTTTGTGCCAGCCTAGAATAGAGGAGAAAGACCGAATAAACCAGAGACAGAATGAGGGAACAGGAGTAGGTGAGCAGAAGCACAGGTCCTATGCAAGGTGCTATGCCAGAGGCTCTTCACCACTGTGAAGAGCACGTGAACCCTGAGGTCCTCGAGGACAATCGTGCTTTCTCTCCCTGTGATTTATTCCAGGTCAGGCGCCTGGATCCTCATGGTCTACACAGCACGCTGCTGCCACATACCCTCAGAACTCCTGCTTGGGACCCCAGTGCTCCACGCGATCCACGGACAAAGTCAGTGTTAGGGCTCCTGGCTGCTGCAGAGGAGCTTCAGCATCCCAAACAGCAGTTGGTTAAGCAGAGAATGGGCGGCAACGGCGCTGTTGAGAAAGCCCTCCTCGGGAAGGAGGAGAGAGTTCACTCCCTCTTGCCACAAGCTTGTAGCCTGAGCAGAGAGCGTGCGGTGACATCCTCTGTCTGTGCTCTCTGTCCCCAAGGTGTAGGGAGACCTGCCCCAAGCTTCCTCTTAGGAGGTTAGAGACTTACTTAAGGCAGGAGAAATAGTGCCTCTTCTCTCCTGTAAGATGTCAAGTAGGGCTGAATATTTTCTCTCTTGTGGCTAGAGTTTGGACAAGATGAGCTTGAAATAGCATTCACTAGGATTCAGAATTAAGCAATCTCGATTAGAGGTTAATCATTTATGTGATTATATGACATTAAAGATCCGATTTATTAGATGTCTGATACAGGGGAAAGGTCATGACATTGGGACAAATCAAGGTGTGAGGCCAAAATATTTCCAACCGGACTCAGTTTGAGGCCCATCTAACTGACTCTTACACAGATAGTTATTAGAAATTTTCCCAGGGCAGCATTTCTAATAGATTGAAGGCATTCTCAGCTTGGATAAAAATGCCACAGACAATACATTATAAGAGCATCTTACAGTCCTGGTTACTAAGCAGCTTTTATGCAGGAACTCAGTGTGACTTAACTTGCACAAGCTCAAATTTTTGTTTCTTATTCATTAAGATTAGTGTGTGTTTCCAGTGAATCACCTTCCAGTGATAGAAAAACATGAGTGCTCTAGACCCTGAACTCAAAGGGAAGAATCCTTGTTATCTTTTCATCCCTGGTGAATAGCATGGTAACTGTTTTACTGAATAGGATATTAAGAATCAGGCTGCAAGATTTAAAATCCCAGATCAGTCACATGCTAGCTACATGACTGGCTCTCCATGCTTCAGCTTCTTCTTTATCCAAAAAAAAAAAAAAGGAAAGAAAGAAAGAAAGAAAGAGAATCTGATAATGGTACCTCCTTTCCAGGATCTTGCATGGAAAAGCAGAGTAAGAAATCCAAATTTTATGTTTCTATTGATAAAATGAACTTAGTCTCAATCCAAACGCCCCCATACCTAGACGTGAGACATCTGAATGTATACCAGTTTGGAGGCATCGCAGTTTTCTGCTGTGCTCTGCTGTGCTCAGTCATGTCTAACTTCTTGCAACTACATAGATTGTAGCCCACCAGTCTCTTCTGTCCACGGAGTTTTCCAGCTAAGAATACTGGAGTGGGTTGCCATTTCCTTCTCCAGGGGATCTTCCCGACCCAGGGATAGAACCCACATCTCTTGTGTCTTCTGCATTGGCTGGCATATTCTTTCTAGAATGGCATAAAAAAATTCAGGGATGGAACTGGTTAAGCCTTGCCTACTAACCCATGAAAACTGGACCATAAAGAAGGCTGAGTGCTGAAGAATTGATGCTTTCAAATTGTGGTGCTGGAGAAGACTCTTAAGAGTCCCTTGGACTACAAGGAGATCAAACCAGTCCATCCAAAAGGAAATCAACCCTGAATATTCATTGGAAGGACTGATATTGAAGCTGAAGTTCCAATACTTTGGGCACCCAATGTGACTCATTGGAAAAGACCCTGATGCTGGGAATGATTGAAGGCAAAAGGAGAAGGGGGCGGCAGAGGATGAGATGATTAGATAGCATCACCAATGCCATGGACATGAATTTGAGCAAAGTCCAGGAGATAGTGAAGGGCAGGGAAGCCTGGCATGCTGCAGTCTATGGGGTCGCAAAGAGTCAGACATGACTTAGTGACTGAACACCACCACCACCTAACAGAGAAAGGACCTCTTGATTAGTGGCTGACGTGATTGCAACCACTGAGATGTTCCTAGTCCAACTCCATCTTCAGGCCTGTGACCCCATCCTCCAAAGCCAATTTAAAGTTTATTCCCCAGCCCTAACATTTCAGATCACCCCACCTGAAATCCTGACATGTCCCCGCTTCCAGAGCTAGAGTAGAGCCCTCTCAGAAGGCAACATGGGGAGAAACTGAAGGAGCTATTCTTGATGAAATATTTTGAGAGATTTCAGATGAGGGCCATGGCTTGAAGCTGGTAGAATTGTTAGGGGCAGAAGGTGGGCTATCTGAGTCAGATATTTGGTGCCCAGTCAAAGAGGCTATTCCCCCATCTCCGCTTAGAATGTTACTGGCCAGGGTTCTTGGCTTCCTTAATCAATAGAAATTGATAAGATACCAGACAAGAAATTCAGGCAAAACTTTAGGCCCTGGGGAGGGCCCTACTGTAGCAGCGGGAAGTGAGAACAAGTAATAATTTCCCTTGCTTACTAGCTCCCCCTTGGGTGAGGGTAGGCAAGTGTGCTGGGGTTTGCCTGGAGAGATGGCTTAGGTGGTTTGCCCACCCCTTTGGTGGTGGTATGTGCAGCGGGCATGCACAGTACCCTGCTTTTGCTCCCAGCTCTTCAAAAGTAGCAGTTGAACTTTTTGGTCTCTTTGTATCTTGCTGTTCATAATTTGCCCCAACTGCACATATATAAGATTACTTTTAGTCCCTTATAATTTCTTTGTATTTTGTTGCTCCAGAAGATGTTTGTTCAGGTGCAAGCATTGCAGCAAAGGGTCCCAGGCTCCAGGTTACAGTCTGTCTCAAGAACACAGTGATGTTTGGCAACCAAGGTGTAGAAGCTTCCAGAGCATCTGGCATCCTGTGTCGAGGTCCCAGGATGAGCAGTAAGGATCAGACTGAGGTCTGATGGACAGCAGGTGTGGACAGCTGGGGGAGGAATGGGGAGCAGGCCTGGTGTGGTATGGAGACTACCAAACAGAGTGGTTCAAGGGGTCCTGGAAATAACTGGAGGGCACTTGGAGGAATATTAATTTTCAACAGTCAGGCCTCGGGGCTCAAATGCCATAATTAGGTCATTAAAAGTAAATGTGATTGAATTTCATATTGAACCAAATGCTTCCTCGAAAGGGACCATAGCAGAAGAATGTTTTCAGATATTAAAAGGAGGATATAAAACTTCATTTTAGACACAGGTATGGACTGGGTGGTAGATCCATCTTCACACTTACAGATGAGTTCAGATTTCAGGCTGATAAAATGGTGCAGTCTCAATCCTGAGTGCCAGTTACTTCTGATCACAAAGTGTGGTTCTGAGACAGACTGGAGCCTGGGACCCTTTGCTGCAACGCTTGCACCTGGACCAGTGTCTTCTGGAGCAACAAAACAGGAAGAAACTGAGACAGAGAAAAATAACTGTGCGTGCGCCTTTGGGGCAAATTCTGGACAGCAAGATACAAAGAGACCAAAATGCCCAACTGCCACTTTTGAAGAACCGGGAGCAAAAACAGGATGTCAGGAACAAAAGCAGGGCACTGTGGACTGCCCCTGCCGCAGCACCACCAAAGGGGTAGGTAGACCACAAATCCATGCCTCCAGCCAGGCCGCTGGACCTGCCCCTACCCTCAGCCCATGTGGGGGACCAGCTCGACCCTCACCCCCGCCGCCCCACTTCCTCAGAGTGCAAACAAGTCAGGAAACCTGTTACTTGTTCTCACTTTGCTCTGATACAGCAGGGTCTCCAATAAAGTTTTACCTGAATTACTTGTCTGGCCTCTTACCAATTTCTATTGATTAAGGAGGCCAAGAACCCTGATCAGTAACAGTTCTAGAGCTTCTAGGAGGAGGAAGGTGAATACTGGTTTGGGGATTATAACTGTGTGAGTGTGCGTGTGTGTGTGTGTGCGCGGGCATGCGTGCGTGCTTAGTCACTCGGTCATGTCTGACTCTAGATGATGCTTTGGACTGTAGCCAGCCAGGCTCCTCTGTCCATAGGATTTCCCAGGCAAGAAAACTGGAGTGGGCTGCTGTTTGCCTCTCCAGGGGATCTTCCCCACCCAGGGATGGAACCTGCGCTTCCTGTGTCTCTTGCGCTGCAGGCAGATTCTTTACCTGCTGAGCCGTTGGTAATCACTATAATTGTCTACCCACCCCCTGTTAATAGAAGAGGTAGGAGAGATCCAGACAGGAGAAGTTTGAGATGGGCAAACATCGGTTGGCTGTCCTTCTCGAGGGGCTCGAGCTGGGTGAATGAGTCAAGATCTCTTGGAGAATTTGCCACTCATGCCTAAAGCCTATGTTGCCTGGTTCAACTGGGGAAAAAAAAAATCTTGAGGGTATGAGTCTGGCCTTAGCAGCTAGGGAAGCAGAGTGGAGAGCTTGGGAAGTGGTCTTTCTGCAGAAGACAGTAGGCACTCTGAGCCAGGTGGGAGCCAGTTGGTGGATAGTTGCCTGCAGGCAGTAGGGGACTGGAATCTTATCTTAAGGAATCATATCTCAGGAGAGGAGCTGGCAGAGCGAAGAAACTGATCACATACCACCTTATTAATTTCAAGCTGCAGCCCAGAGGAGTGGAGAAAGTTTTGAGGAAGTTCAAAATATTGACTATTATATTGGACTGGAAAATTGCTGACTGTCTTAGTAAGTAATGTGGCAGAAGAATGCTTTGGGGGAGTGGCTAGAAGAATCACGAGCCCTGCCCTGATTTTCATCGAATGAATGGGGAGAACCTAAAGCGGCAGAGGATTTTTGAAGGGTGACGGCTGGTGGAATGAAGTGGGAAAATGACCTTTTTATTTTTTTACATCATGCAAATCCTTTATTTAATGACTAGTGGTTATCACAGGCACCTACAGACATATCCCTTGTGCCTCTGCCTCAGTTTTCTTGTCTCTATCTTGCCCAGTTTCCCAAAATGGCAGTGACACTCTCTTTGGCTACTCAAACTCTCTCTGCCATGCATCTACATACTCCCATAGACCCCCTGGCTCAGGGACACTACTCTAAACCCCAGTTCGCTTGGCTGGGGTGCTGAGATGCCACGTGGTAGTCAGCAACCCCCTCCCTGGGAAATAGATCGTGTCCTACCAGAGCCCTGGTCCTAGCTGAGGTCCAGCAAAGGCGAGAGGTCCCTTCCTCCTCCTTTTTCTCTTCCTCTTTCTTCTCTTTCTCCTCCTCCCCAGCCCTGTATCACCACCAGACTTCCTCCCTATGTCTTGTCTGAGCTTCTCCATCATGACAGCTGAAGATTCAAATGGCTTTTAGTTATTCTGGTTTGATAATTTCTTTTAGAGCCCATGGCTATGGAATCATTTTCTTCTTTTTCTTTTCTCTTTCTTTTGGAACACAAACAAACAAAACCACTTGCCCATTACATACGCAGTACCTGTTTAAAAGCACATCACATAATTCCGGCATCATCACTAAAGGCTTTTTGCCATCCGTTCAGTCCATTATCATCCATTCTAGTTCACTCAGAGGGGTGAACTTGGAGTGAGGCGAGAGTTAGTTGACAATATGTGCTGCATTGAGTTGGGTGTGAAGTTAGGATGAGAGAGATACAGTCAATAAATCTTACACTCTAAATTCAGACTTTAAAAAATGTATGTTTAAAATAATATAAAGGGCAAAACCAATACAGTATTGTAAATTTAAATAAAGGGAAAAAAATAAAAAAAAATAATATAAAGGAGGGATTGTAATTATTGTGAGTTCCAGTTGAGTTGCAATGGTATGGGTGCTCAGAATCTTTTCACATAATTGTCTCTTGGGTCATCCTGACAGCTAAATTATTAGGAAGTATGATGAGAATATGCTTTATTGTTAAGCAGGTAAATTTCTTAAGAAATAGAATAATGTTGGGGTTAAGTTAATTTGCTGAAAATCTAGAATAAACTTTCTTAATTTCCTCACAATTAACCTTGGTCTCTGGGAGTATAAATGGCTGTGTGTGTGTGTGTGTGTGTGTGTGTATTGCTATTTTTGTCCTTCTTAAATTATCTGATAGTAGAGACGATTTTCTTCTTCATAATTATTTTCTTTACTCAAACTTTAAGCTTATTTTTTTGGTTGTTTCTTTGTCTTATTTTCTTATAAACATTCAAATTATAGACGCTAGGTTAAAGGACTTTATGTTAGGCTAACAAATGTGATTGCCGATATCTGATTCTTTACTGACAAAAAGGCAATTTCCTGTGGTCCAACTTAATGTAGGGTCTTGAGGTCAGTTACTAACCCAAAGGGAGATTAAACCATCTCTTTTTGTAGACAATGACTGTATATTCCTTGATTCCTACAGATTCCCTCTATGGCTTGTTGAGGTAGTAACTATTTGAACTTAATGTCATTAATAAGGGATTACTTATTGCTTCAAGCGTAATACCACTTCAATCAGTGGTCATAATGGAGAATTAAGAGCCCGTGTGTTATAATGGAAAGCAAGCATTCAAAGCAACCATGTGAGCATCTTCTCTTAAGATTAACTGGAAGTTTCCCATTGTCCTAAGTTGCAAGCAATCATTTGCATAATACTTCAGTACAGGTACCTAGACATTGCTTCCATTGATATGAACACACAGCCTTATGGCTGGAAATAGTGGAATTCAAAGTACCAGGTAATCTGGACAGACGTAAACTCTGGCTAACAATGGCCATCTTCTCCGGGTGAATGGAAGAATCCCGTAGATCAGTACTCTGGGAGCAGAGGGCAGTGTGTCCAGAGTTACGACTGAGGCTCGCTGTGCTGTGAGTAGCAACAAGGATGAACGGGACTCCAAGCACCTTTGCAATTGTAGAAGCCAACCTTTCAACCCAGGGGGAAAGGTGATCAAAGACAAAGAATGAGGGGAAAGTTAGAATGGAGAAAGGAATGTCAGGGTTCAATCAGAAGTAGACCCACTGAGATAGACAGCTATGTTAGTGGATATATATTTGTAGAGGAGCATACGATGATATGACCACCCACAGCTGTGATCTCTGCGGGCTGCGGCCTTTTTGTCTACTGCTGGAGCTTGATAATCATGGGACAAGGAGGAAGAAAAAATGGACGGGTGGATACAAGATGAGGGGGAGCCAAACCAGTCAGGAACCCTCGGTCATGAGCTAGATAGAGCTCACAAGGATGGGCTGTAGCCTGTGTGACTCCCGGCTGCTTCTGCCCTTGTTGTGGGCGTGGATATGGAGTCCTGCAGAAGCAGGTCCTACTTCACGGAGCTAAACATGCACACAGCCCAGGAATCAGAGAAGTTCCCGGAGGATCCATGAGGAGGCTGAGCCTGTTGGCTGGCTGCTGCCTCATGGCACATAGGGAGGGTCAGTGGGCCCCCACCACTGTGTGTGAGCTGCTGAACGGCCACCGCTTCACTCGTAACTTCTCACACGAGACTCTTGCCGTTCACCCCGAAAGGAAACATACCCGTAATGGAAGTTCTGGAAAACATATTCAGCCTCGGCGGTTGACACACCAGAAAGAATTTTGGGAAGGCTGATCTCCATGTATTTCCCCAAATTTATCTGCTGATATGCTGTCCCTGCCTATAAAGTGCTGGGAACTACATCCAGCCAGGAGGAGGAGAGTGAATGAAGGGTAATGGCTAGCCCTGACTCACCTCCCCCACCAAAAGATGTTTTACGTTATCCTGAGATCCAAGCCACAAAGGGAGTCATTGAGCCGAAGACGAGAGGGATGGCCAGCGCGCCAGTTATGTTGCTAGGAGACGTGTGCAAACGTGGGCTACTTATTCAAGAAACAGGATTCAACAAGATTTTTGATGTTACTTATTAAAGCCGGAAGACTCCAGAAATCAAGCTGAGGCAGTGTGTTTCCAGAAAAAGTCCAAACTCAGCAACCGGGGACCTGCAATTGCTCCATTTCTAGAGTATCTCCCAGTCTTGGTAACTAAACTAAATGAAAGTGGCTGCTGCTAAAGTGCTTCAGCCCCCTAAAGGGACTGACCCCTTTTATCCTTCCCAGGCACAGTCATAGATGGATAGTGTGACCCTCCTCATGGTCACGGTACAGCCCATTGCCTAAGACCTCATCTGCAGGTGCTGGGAGCAAACTCTAAGGACAGTAATGATCTGTGCACCAGTGCTGTTTGCTTCTCCAAAAAGGGATTTTATTTTATAGTTATCCCGGATTACCAGACTAGAGGCCTCCACATTTGGACCCAACTAACCCAGGGGCCTCAGTGGGTAAAGAATCCACCTATAATGCAGAGCCACAGGAGAGGCGGGTTTGATCCCAGGGTTAGGAAGATCCCCTGGAAGAGGAAATGGCAACCCACTCCAGTATGCTTGTCTGGGAAATCCCATAAATAGAGGAGCCTGACAGGCTACAGTTCTTGAGTAGCAAAGAGTAATACGTGACTGAGCACAACAACAATAAAACAATAAGATGAATGCACATCAGCCAGAGAATATATACTTTGAACAAGATGAAGCACATGGATCTACCTTCGTGCAGACTCCTTTTGGAAAGGAGAGGAGTGGGTTGCGGTTGTTCATGTCCTCAAGAAGATAAGGTAAAATGGCAGGTACATGAATTCTGAGTAGCCATGGCGTGAATGGTAGGGGATGTGCAATGTTTTGTCTGCTCGATATCCCTTTCTCTTGGGGAGAACTGACTCTTCTCTCAATTTACATGACTCAATGGGACCTTACATCACAGCAGTCTGCGCAGTTCCAGATCAAAGCAACGAGCACAGGATTCAAGTGATTCTCTCTCTCTCTTCATTTGTCTACCTACCCATTGCCTCTCTATTTACCCACCTATTTGCCTATAGATCTCTATCTGTAGATGGATGGCCAAGGATGAAAGCACACGTGTTTGTGTATTTATGTGTGTGTGAAAAGCAATGTTCTCCTTCCACTAAGTGGATTATGAAATATACATAAGACTCTTCCCTTTGCACTCAGCCTCTGGCCATAAGGAAGAAGCCACCTATAGCAGAAAAGAATGAGACCAATGCCCCAGAGGGCCAAAGCTGAGAGAGAAGACATGATGATACAGCTTCACACTGGGGATGGAGCTGTGTCCAAACCCAACTTCCAAGTGAGTTGAGGCAACAAATTCCCTTGAACCCACTTGAATTTGGCTTCTAATACTTATATCTATATGGCTTTTGACCAGTGTAAAGGGTCTCTACATCTCAGCTTTCTTTGCATCATCTGTAACCCCCAGGTAAAGCACTGAGCATTATCTCTCTTTCCTTTTGCGATAACAGACACCTGGAGAGCTTATTTGGAAGAGCCAAAGTCACCCCGTTTGTTGGTGGATGGACTGGTATTGAAGCTCAGCATGAATGACTCTGAAGGACAGTCCCAAATCCCAATAGGTTTTTGTGTGTTCCAGTAATAAAACATTGCCTATGGGACTTTCCTGTTGGTTCAGTGGTTAAGAACCTGCCTTGCATGCAGGGGATGTCGGTTTGATTCCTGGCTGGGGAACTGAGATGCCACATTCCTTGGAGCAACCAAGTTCAAGTGCCACAACTACTAAGCCCCTTGAGCCCTGGAGCCCACAGAGAGTCCATGGGCCACGATGACAGATCCCACAGGATGTAACGAAGGTCCTGCATGCTGCAGCTAAGACCAAAGGCAGTCGAATTAATATTTTTTAAATGTTAATTAAAAAGTCTAAGGTCAAAACAGCCAATGGTACAAATAAAAAGGACTCTTGTGGTGCCATTATGCAGAAGAGCATGTAGACATGTTGTTTTTTTTAATGTGAAAAAAATACATTTATCCAGAATTATGTTAAATAATAAACATAACACATTTATAGCATCTTATATGTATGTATGGCTTTATATTTTGCAGAGTGCTAAGATATACATCATCCTTCTCAAAATATTACTGAAGTAATTCTAGATAACTGGTATTATAATCATTATGATTGCATAGAGGCCATTTTCAAGGCTTGAAGAGACTAGGTTTCTTCACTAACGTTTCACAGCTATAAAGTGGCAAAAGCGGACTTGAACCCAAAGCTTCTGTCTCCAAGACACAGTCCCCAGGGAACAGAAAAAATGGCATTTCTAAAGGCATGGCCATCTTGAGATTGCTTTATATGTGATGCTTCAAACTCTGCTACGTAATCGAAGGAAGACTCATCTGTTTTTCCTTTCATGTTTCTATCCTCCACCTCCCTTCTCTGAATCCCTCACTTACCCCACATAACCAGTGACCTGGATGTTAAGCTCAGTCACAATAAATGGATTAATATGTTGATTTCTATGTGCCTGACTGCAGTGTACATTAAATAAAACCACTACCACACCATCGAAGTATTTGTTACTCAAATTCCTATCCCTTCTTTCTTATTTTTTAAAAATAAAATTCTGATGCTATTTTTGTCACGTGAGTTCCTGTTTTAAAATTCACCCTCTGCTCTGTGTCTATCCCATTTCCCAACTGGGGTGGACCTGATGCACAGCAGGAAGGGGATTCTGTTCCAGGGAGGGCTCAGGTGAGTGACAGGCACGTTCTGGGATGCGTATTTCTGAGAAGCAAGGCCAGGCCAGCTGCAGAGAGAGAGGGAAAGACCCACTCCTGCCAGCAGGGGAAGGACAATGGGTTGAATGTGTAAACAATGCTGACATTCAGACTGGGAGTGGTGGGCAGACAGAGGAAGAAGAAAGAAAAACAGCCAGAAGAATGCATGCCACAAGTTCCTGGACCAGGAGCCTGAGGCTTTTGTAGCTTCCCAACTTGGTTTCCAAAGACCTGACTCGGTCTGTGAGATCAAGGTTAAAAAACAGTTTGGGGGATGCTCTCATTTAAGTGAATCATGCGTCCTGAACGCATGTGATTCTGCTTTAAAAATATCTAAACGTGCTTTTTCCAGAACCCCCAAATTAAAACGAGGGGGGAAAAAAGGGTCATATACAAATAGTCTGAATTTTAACATTAATAAAATTAAATGCGAATTTGATTATGCTGTGTTACAGCTACACATAATGTTCTCAAGCATAACTTCGGCAAATCTGTTAATTCCACTGGTGATTAGATATGTGCATTTCAACACATCTTGCTGCCCTTTGAAATCTAGTACAATCAAGATGTTAGATTGTAAGTTATTTTCTGGTTATTAAGATGCATTTCGATCCTCATCTTTAATCAACTGAAGATTCATAAGATGGCTTTGATATGCGCGTGTGTGCGTGTGTGTGTCTGTGCGATGCACACCCCAAATTGATGAGCTGTCATTGTCATCTCCTGGGTCTCAGGATGTACCCTCCGGTATATGTTATTAATAAGGAATCTGTGTTGAGTTTCATTCATTTAAAAATGCGAGTGGAGCTTGGAAAGGCTCTTCGCATCTCTGACTCTTGCCAGGGAGCCCAGAGGCTGGACCCCTCCTGTCAGTGTCTGTACAGGAAGGCGGAGCTCAGCGAGGCGGAGGAAGGCAGCCAGTTGGTAGATAACGCCTGGCTGCCCTCTGACCCTCGGGTTAAACTGCTGTCTGGGCAGCTCAGTCTGGTAAGCTGGGTTCCAGGGAGGGAGAGCTGCCAGTTATCTGTCAGCTCGGACTGTATCACAGGGAGGCACGAAGACAAAATCTTCCTAACAACCTTGTCTCTCAAGCCCCTCCTTCACCCCCATTGCAGAGCCCAGGCACAGTTCAGGGAATTTCCAAATGACCCAGGAACTCATGACTTCTCTGGACATTCCAGGGAGAGTCGGTGAGGTCAAGTATGTACAGAACATTGTATTTCTGGCCTTCACAATGTTATCAAAGCTGAGGAGATGGTGATACATGAAGAACTCTGCAATCCTGTGATTGAAATAAGTGGTGTAGAGAGCCTTGACCAAGGATCTTAGCCTGGGTTCAGGAGAGGAGTGGGAAGGAAAGGCACAGTTATTTTATATTTAAGATGTCACTAAGAGAGACAACAGTTTGGCAGAAAGTAGCAGAGACAACGACTTCCCTGGTGGCTCAGATAGGAAAGAATCTGCCTGCAATGCAAGGGACCCGGGTTCGATCCCTAGGTTGGGATGAGCCCCTGGAGAAGGGAATGGCAACCCACTGCAGTATTCTTGCTTGGGAAATTCTGTGGACAGAGGAGCCTGGTGAGCTGCAGTCCACGGGGTCACAGAGTCAGACACGGCAGCGACAACAAGACAGAGACAAAGGACAAAGAGATATATATATATATATATATATATATATATATATATGTACACACACATATGAAAGTGAAAGTCATTCCGTTGTGTCTGACTCTTTGCGACCCCATAGACTATACAGTCCATGGGATTCTCCAGGCCAGAATACTGGAGTGGGTAGCCTTTCCCTTCTGCAGGGGACCTTCACAACCCAGGGATCAAACCCAGGTCTCCTGCATTGCAGGCAGATTCTTTACCAGATAAGCCACAAGGGGATATACACAAAGATATATATGTGTGTGTTAGTCTCTTTAATCATATCCCACTCTTTGCGACCCCATGGAATGCGGCCCACCATGTTCCTCTGTCCATGGAATTCTCCAGGCAAGAATACTGGAATGGGTAGCCATTCCCTTCTTCAAGGGATCTTCCTGACCCAGAGATCAAACCCGCATCTCCTATGTCTCCTACACTGCAGGCAGATTCTTTACCTGCTGAGCCACGGGGGAAGCCCTGGAGAAAGAACGTGGCCCTCTGGAAAGCAGGGCTTTAGCCATAGGGTTGTGGTATGGAGAGAATGGTTGGGCCCCAGCCCTCTGTGAGGGGGTTCCCCTGAGGATGGAGAGCCAAGGGGGCCTGGGGAAGGGATGGCCCCGACAGGTAGAGAACCAGAGGCAGTAGGGATGAGAGTTCCTCCTGGCCAAGCTGCAGACAAACATTCTGGCTTCCTCTCTCGCGTCTGCCCTGCCTCCCTTCTCCCCAGAGGTCCACCCGTCTCTTTGTTCTCCTTCCCTCTTCCCTTCCTTCAACCTGCTCCTCTCTCTCCCTCATCTTTCATTCTGTGAAGGATCTCCTCGCTAGTCTTTTTATTTTGAGGACCCATTGCGTTCTACAACCTTTTTTGGGGACACTGGGAATAAATCAGTGAAATGAACCTAGTTTGGGACCATCTGGGTCCCTAAGTCTCACACCTGATGTTCACTAGGATCATGATACATAGAATGTAGGGACAGAGAAGTGGAGCCAGAGGCTGAGATACTGAAAGAAAGAAGTCAGATGGTATTCCCAGGGGATCTGCCCGTGTGGTACCTGGAGTGCTTGCAGGCAAGTGTTTGATGCCCCTCCCACTTCCAGCCAGAGAGCTGGTGAGTTTCACTCATCCAGGCACCAGGCATTTACAGAACATCTACTCTGCACCAGGGGGGCTTCCCAGGTGGCGCTAGTGGTTAAGAACCCTCCTGCCAATGCAGGAGACTTAAGAGATGTGAATTCTATCCCTGGGTCAGGAAGAGTCCCTGGAGGAGGGCATGGCAACCCACTCCAATATTCTTGCCCGGAGAATCCCATGGACAGAGCACCCTGCGGGCTACAGTCCACAGGGTCCCAAAGAATTGGACACGACTGAAGTGAGAGCATGCACACACGCACACACTAGGACCTGCGGATGCTTCCGGGGATTTGGGAGCAGTAAGTCCAACATAAAAGGATCTTAAAGTTTGGGTTCTTCCCCTCTCCGCCTTAATTAATGACGTGCAGGCAAGTGGGCAGATGCAGAAGAAACGAGCAGAGAACTATGTCGAAAGCAAATGATGTTTGTTTGTGACTCATTGAAGAGAGATTTTCAGGCAATGGTGACATGTCCCTTTATCCAAGGCCATCGTGTTACTGAATGTTTTGGTTAAATACCCACAGTCCTCAGAAAAGACTCAGTGACCTCGGTCAGTATTTGTACAAAGTTCCACTTCTTAGGAAGGTGCAGCCATTAGGCAGAAGAGTGTTGCAAAACTTCCATGTGGTCCCTCACTGATGGCTAAGGTCAGAGCCACAGGGCTGCCTGCCTCCCAGAGTCACTGACACACTTTGACAATGGCCCATCATAGCATAGACATCAGGGTGAGCAAGACGACCCTTTGCTTCCTAGAGACATTGTCTTTTTCACAATCATGTAGCTTTCACTTAAGCTCTGTTTAAGTGAAACAGAGAAAAGTGCTGGGATGGAGCCTTGGCTGAGCTCACATTGTGGCCTTCTGGAATACAGAAAACCACTGTTCAGTAGGTGGTGCTGTTTACCTTTTCCTGAATCTCAGACTGGACCCTGGCCTTGAACTAGGGCAGCCTCAGGGTTGGAGAGACCCCTTGTTATATTAGGGGAGACTCTAAATGTCACTGCCACATAAAAGAATGTGTGTTATTTCATTACTAAGGTTTGTAGGTACCTGGAAAATTCACCATTTTCCATGTTCTTCTAGAACTATTTGTATCACGCAGGCATTGATTTATCCAGTGACTTATTCAGGCCAAAAATGTACACTGAGCTGTTCTGTGCAAGAGAATATGTGGGATTTTCTCTGAGATTCAGAAGATATAAAAATATACATAAAATATGATTCCTGCTACCTAAAGTCTTCAAACATATTAACAAAATATATCAGTTGAGTACCTACCATATGGTGGATACTACATTTTGCTATATACTATTCCTAATGTTTAGAGAATTTCCACTTTCCAGATTTGCAGATGAAATTTAAATTTGAAAAAATTTGGAGTATTAAATGATCTGCCCAGAATCTCACAGCTCGTCCATGTGGGCATACTTAGCGGTGTCTGAGTCTTTTGCGACTCTGTGAACTGTAGCCGCCAGGTTCCTCTGTCCATGGAATTTCTCAGGCAGGAATCCTGGAGTTGGTGGCTATTTTCTTCTCCAGGGGGTCTTCCTGACTCAGGGATCGAACCTGCATCTCTTATGTCTCCTGCACTGGCAGGCGAATTCTTTACCAGGAGTTATCCAGTGGCTACAATGGAGTTTGAAGCCAAGTCCTTAAACTTCAGCCCCTTTCCGTCTCCAGAAGATTATAGGGCCAGGACTGGAGTGAGGCTGTCGCCGTCACTGGACCCTGATAAGGAGGATGGAGAGACGAAGCAGCGCATACCGGTTGAGAGCACAGCCCCGGAGCCTGTGTCAATGGCTTCGCATCCCAGTGTTCCCTTTAAATAGCTGTGCAACTGTGAGACAAGTAGCTTCATCTCACTGTACCTCATCAGTAAAATGGGGATAATAGCAGTACCCGGTTCACAGAGTTCTGGTGGGAAGCGAATGCAAGCAAACCTTTGTGAAATGCTCAACATCGTGATTAACACATGTAGAAGCTCTAAACGAGGGCTTCCCTGGGGGCTCGGTGGTAAAGAATCCACCTGCCAATGCAGGTTTCGATCCCTGGGTTGGGAAGACGCCCTGGAGAAAGAAATGGCAACGCGCTCTAGTATTCTTGCCTGGGAAATTCCATGGACAGAGGAGCCTGGTGGGCTACAGTCCATGGAGTTGCAAGAGCTGGACAGGACTTGGCAAACTAAACCATCACCACCAAGCACTAGATAGCTTTATTATTGCACTGAAATAATGACCTTAAATACTCTATGTGAGATGCAATTTAGGGCTTCCGAAGAGAAAGAGGTTGCTTTTAACTGGAATAATCTTGGAGGTTGCATTTGGGTCCTGATTGGATGGAAGAATTTTGACAACTGCAGGTAGTAATACTTGTAGCAACAATAACCTTGCTTTGGAAAAACATTGGAAAAGACCCTGATGCTGGGAAAGACTAAGGGCAGGAGGCAGGCGACAGAGAAAGAGATGGTTGGATGGCATCACTGACTCAATGAACATAAGTTTGAGTAAGCTCCGGGAGTTGGTGATGGACAGGGAAGGCTGGCCTGCTGAAGTCCATGGGGTCGCAAAGAGTCGGACAGGACTGAGCGACTGAACAACAACCTCACTTTATTCGATCCTTATGTTATGCCAAGCGCTCTGCTGACTTCTTTGAATTTATTTTCACATTAAATCCTTGCAAGAATTCTATGATATAAGTACTCTTATTATCATTTTGAACTGAGTCAGTACTCTTTCTGCCTAAGATCACCTTGCTGATAAGCAGTGAGACAAAAATTAAGTTCCAGATCTGCCTAATTCCCAAATTCATGCTCTTAGCCCTTGGAGCAGCACCATGAGGTAGAGTGGTATAGATGGGTCACGGGGTGAAGGCAGTTCCACCAAGGGCAGACACTCTTGACCTATTTGGAGACAATGAGGAATCCCCATTAGTTTCTGTGACTGCCCTTAGAGAAAGACTTGAAAGCTAGGACAGGCCAGAACTTGAAAGTTCTTCAAGGACAGGCTGCAAAGTTTGCATGTCACTTGGTGCTGCTGGGGAAAAAAATTGTGATTTGGAATAACAAATATGCTTGAGATAAGCATTTATATGATAATTGAGAAGAGCCTGGATGACTCTCACAGTCATCAGACTGTGAGTTTGATCAGACTTACCTTTCAGAAATGGACAATTTAGAATTAAATCCTCCTATAATCTTGTATTGTTGAGACTGTAGGGCTATTTGTATCTATCTTAGAAGAGGTTGTTTGGCATTTTAGAAAAGTTTAGAAAAAGGTCCTAGAGAAAAGTAAGGCATTTTAAAGTGTCAGCTGGTTGTACTGAATTACCTGCTTTCAGCTCTTCATTTCTGTCTCTTTCATTAATTCAAATGCATGGACCACCTAGGGGAGCATTTTGAAAATGCACCCAGGGATTCTTGAGTGAGAGCCTCGAAGAGGACATTTCTATAGATCCCAAAGAAAGCTGGGCTCTCAGGGTGGAATTTCACTCTAAATTGAGACCTCATTATTATCCAGAAAGATCCCATGGCCATTCTTGTTCTTGAATACTTAAATACCTGCGCCTCTCTTCACAATATAACAAGAGTGAAAGGGATTTCTGATCTCCTTGGCTGTTCTAAATTCAACTTGCCGTGGATTGGCAAGTTGGCTGCCGGAACACCGCTAGCCAATGGCAGGAGACAGGCACCCAGCCTCTTTCAGCAAACCATGCTGGAAAAGAGAACTCCTAGCTGTAGCGGTTGTGGTTTTATTTATTGTTTTAATGAGTCTTTGCTGTGCAACCACAACACCCTAATGACCCGGCCACACCGCAAGAAAAGGAAGTTCCCGTAATCCTCTTCTCACTTGTCTTTTCATGTTGCTGGAAGTCAGCTCCTCTTGGCTGCTTGGTGCATGGGCTTCCGGAGTCTGCTGGGCCTTTGTTCTTATCAGTGATGTCCTCCTGTCTCCCATCCCTCCCTCTCCCCGCTTCCTTCTTCCTCCAGACTGCAAGGCCTCAAGCATCAAGCCGAGAGAGCCAAGGGGAACATAATGAATACCGTTTCTCGAACCTGAACCATTGTGTCCAGCCATGCTGGCCCGGAAAAGGCAGTCGGCAGGCTACTGGAATGTCAGGGTCCCCTTTCTCCTCCTGCCTTTGTCAGTCTTAAATAGAAACGGATACACTTCACGTGATTTCCCCCAGGAGACCTCAGTTATTAAGAAAGTGCCAATGGTATATTTAAGAGGAATAGCACCGAGTGAGGAAGTGTATGTGTATGAATTGACATGAAATTGTACAGAAGGATTTCGTGCGCTTGGGGAAAATTTCTTCTTTGATTTCAGAGGATAAGGTAGAGTGTCTTCAAACAGTGAACAAGTCCTAAGTTTTCCATCACTTTTGCTACCCCACAGGTGACTTTCGATAACTCCTCCTGTGTTGGCCATTCCGTTTTGCACAGTGCCCCGTGGTGGTAGGTTTAGTTCGTCCACTTTGCCTGGGTGGCTCAGGGTAGCATGGAGAAACACAAGCTTCAGAGTTGTTTGAACTTGAATTTGAATTCCAAACTCACCATTCTCTAGTGTGCATTCCGGGTGCAGGTTTGTAACTCCTCCGAGCCTGTTTCCTCTGCTGGACAACACGGAGAAGAATACCTATGACGGAGACATTTTATGGTAATTTAAAAATGAGCTTAACTCCTTCTTGGGTCAGGAAGATCCCCTGGAGAAGGGAATGGCTACCCACTCTTGCCTCGGGAATCCCATAGAGGAGCCTGGCGGGCTGCAGTTCACAGGGTCACAAAGAGTCAGACACAACTGAAGCGACTAAGGCTTTCATTTTTTCCAGGCATTTCATGGTAATTAACTAATGCAACATACATAAGATATCAGGTAGGTGCTAAGGTCATCACGGTGACTGTTCTGCTCCTATTTCTTCTTGTCCTTCTTTCTCTTTTCTTCCTCCTCTTCTCTTTCTTCCTTCTCTTGCTTAGTCGCACAGTCGCGTCCTTCTTATCGCGATCCCATGGACTGCAGCACCCCAGGCTTCCTGTCCTTCACCATCTCCCAGAGTTTGCTCAGACTCCTGTCCATCAAGTTGGTGATGCCATCCAACCATCTCATCCTCTGCTGTCCCCTTCTCCTCCTGCCCTCAATCTTTCCCAGCATCAGGGTCTTTTCCTACGAGTTGACTCTTGCCTCAGATGGCCAAAGTATTGGAGCTTCAGCATCAGTCCTTCCAATGAATATTCTTCCTCTTAATTTTCTTATTATTGTGATTCTTTTTTTGTTGTTGTTTTTGTTGCAATTTTGGGAACTGTAGAGCATAAAGATCGGTTCTGAGCCCCATCATATGGGGCTCTCAGCTGAAGGTGACTTTGGCATCCTTGTGTGCAGATAATTGGCTCTTCAATTAGACCTGCTCAAAAGGATACAAAGATTCCTTGGTGTCATGATTGCAGAAGGAACTGTAACTATATTGTGAGTATGACTATCTGGCAGTTTCTCAATCTTTAAAGATTGTTGACCAGGCTCTGAACCCCCTTTCCTACGCACACCCAGTGGCCAAGGGCTCAGAGGAAGAAAGGTCAGATATTTCTTTAGAATGCTGTGATTTGGAATGCAGAAATGAAGCAGCTTCCACTGATAACAGAGGTCCCATTTCGTCTGCTTAATGAAAAGTAGGATTTTTCAGAAAGAAATATTACACTAAAGAAGAGTAGCTTTAGACAAATTTGAGTCAGAAAAGCAAAGCATAGAAACTTTCTTCTTTTTCGTTCTTTCAACAAATATTTATCGTGCACTACTTACATATTAGGTGCTGGCAAAGACTTCCCAGGTGGCTCAGTGGTACAGAATCTGTCTGCAAATGCAAGAGATGCAGGTTCGATCCCTGGGTTGGGAAGATCCCCTAGAGAAGGAAATGGCAACCCACTCCAGGATTCTTGCCTCTGTCCTCCTCCCATGGACAGAGGAGCCTGGGGAACTACAGTCCAAGGGGTGGCAAAGAGTCGGACATGACTTAGTGACTGAGCATGCACACAAAAAATCAGAAATCAAGACAGCCATGACCTTTACTTCAGTGTCTTGTGGTGGCTTCATGAGGGCCAAGAATTTTTTGACTCTGACATTCTGAATCTGGGCTGTCTCTGATCGTTTTGACCAGTAGTAATGCTGAAGCTGAAACTCCAGTGCTTTGGCCACCTCATGTGAAGAGTTGACTCATTGGAAAAGATTCTGATGCTGGGAGGGATTGGGGGCAGGAAGAGAAGGGGACAACCCAGGATGAGATGGCTGGATGGCATCACGGACTCGGTGGACGTGAGTCTGAGTGAACGCCGGGAGTTGGTAATGGACAGGGAGGCTGCGATTCATGGGGTCGCAAAGAGTCGGACACAACTGAGCGACTGAACTGAGCTGAACTGAATGCCATGTCAGTGTACAGGCTCCTGGAGCTGCTGTAACAAAGTATCACAAACCGTTAACTTAAACAACAGACATGTATTCCCTCGAGATTAGAAATCCAGGATAAATGGCTGGCTTAGGTAGGTTCCTTCTGAAAACTTTGGGAAAGATCTAGTCCTCCACCTTGGTGTCTGGTGGTTTGCAGCCAGCCTTTGGCTTGTGAATGCAATCCTCCAGTCTCAGTATTTACCTTCACAAGACATTTTCCCTGTGTGTCTTCACACTGTGGTGTCTTTGTGCTTGTCTGTGTCCCTGTCCAAGGTCCCTTTTAATGTATTTTATTTAGTTAGTTTGGGCTGCACTGGGTCTTTGTTTCTACACACGGGCTTTCTCTAGCTGTGGTGAGCAGGGGCTATTCTCTAGTTTTGATCTATGGCCTTCTCACTACAGTGGCTTCTTTTGCTACAGAGCACAGGCTGTGAGGCATGGAGCTCGCTTGTTATGGTGCATGGGCTTAGCTACCCCCAGGGCACGTGGAATCTTCCTGAACCAGTGATTGAACCTCTGTCTCCTATCCTGGCAGGCAGATTCTTAACCACTAGACCCCTAGGGAAATCCCTGATTTCCTATTTTGAATCCATGTTGGACTCAAGTCCACCTGAGTAACCTCATCTTAAGCTGACTATTAAGAGCCTATTTCCAAATAAGGTCACATTGTGAGAAACTGGTGGCTAAGACTTCAATACATCTTTAGCTATGGAGCACAGTTCAGTCCACAACAGTCAGTATTTGGGCCCAGGTCATAAAAGACTGTCCGCTTCTACCTCCTATCTTTTAAAAATTAGCTACCACGTTGTGAATGGCCTCCTGGAGAGGCCCATTAGAGAGGAACTGGGGACTCCCAGCCAACAGCTCTGACTTGGTTCCCCAGGACCAAGCTGTCAACTCTGAGGAAGCCATCTTGGAAGTCGACTCTCCAGTGGAGTTAACACTATGGACCCTGTAGGGGGCTCACATGCGCTGTTGCTGATGAGCCTGTCCTGAATCACAATCTGTGAGCCAAACAAATGCCTGTTTTTGTTTTAAGCTTCAAGTTTACGTGAGCATAGGTAACCATAACAATGCCTTTGAAAGGAGGCATTAAACAAGTAGTTACTGTGTTAAGTGATGGGAAGGAGAAGTACAAGACCTCCAGGGAGAATAAATAAGACAGCTAACCTGGTCTTGTCCTGCTCTATTCTGTTCCTAAGTAAACGTTCTTGTCTGTGTGGGTCAGTTGGAGGTGCTTTCCTAGGTTGGCATTCCCAACTAGAGGCGTCTGTTCCTGCCTACCTGACTTTCTGAAATGCATTTAATTTGAAAACCCCTCACTCTTTTTGCGTCTGTGCTTCCCTTTTGGGAAGTAGGGAGGGTGGGAAAGTACATCCATGGATGATGCCAGCACCCATCCAGAGTCAAGTCCATTTACTTTCATCTCCTTTCATAATGGCACAGAAAATGGAGCATAAAAATATCCTGTGGAAGGTTAAGTGCTCTGTTCTAAATGCAGAGGATCTGGAAGAGGCAATGAAGCGAGGGTCAGAGTGAGCAAGGTTGGGTGAGTTCAGATGTAAGGTTTTGGGATTTTTTTCCCCTTTATTACTATTGTTCAAATAAGACTATGTGATACAACTTTTAATATTAAAGGGAGACTGAACAGCAGATAGGCAAGGAAGACTTCTTTTGCCAGGAGTCCCTATAACATATATAACCCGAAGAGGCAGCCTGTAATTAGTGGACCAGAACATGGTTATCCTATCTACCAAGGAAACCTGAGGCCAGGGTATTTCTAGTCAAAATCTGGGTGAGCAATGAGTAGAATTGGATAGACCCAGGACCAGAAGGTCGTTTTGATCACTATTTCTGTGGGAAAGCTGTATAGGGAGCCTGGTGTGTGTTTATTTCAAAGAATTCAGATGATCCAGGCATGGGGTGGCACTGGGACTTGGTATCCTTGACTCATTCACTCATTAAGGGCCTTATATGGGCCAGGCATTGAGGGTGCATCAGGATACAACCTATTCATGAGGCAAAGGAAGAGACATATGCACATAACAAACAAATGTGTGCGTGTGATTTTTGATAGTAAGAAAATGATAAACTAGAGAATTAAAGTTGACTGTCAGTCCTTTTATTCAAAGATCTCACATTCAAATCTTATTATTTCTTCGAGACATGAAGAATGAAAGACAAAGGATTCTGGTGGCATTTGAGATCTTGCATAATCTAGTTCTTGCTACATTTCCCAAATTATTTTTCTTTCTCTTTCCTTTATGTTCCAAGGCACACTCACATGCTTCCAATGTGTGAAGGGGTTCAGAGTACAGTCTCTAGAGTCAGACCACCTGGGTTCACATCCCAGCCCTGACACTCACGAGTTGAGAGGCCTTTGACAAGTTGCTCAATCTCTCTGAGTCTTAGCTTTGACTTCTGTGAAATGACTAGGATGTGTCTGCTGTCCCCCAGGGTGACCGCGGGAATCAGATGAGCTCACAGTCTTGAGAAAGCAGTGACCTTGGATATGTCTTGCTTCCTGCTTTTAATGACGCATTATATATGTGTCTCTGTGTATACGTATGTATATACAGATATAATTCAATCATGACCCTACTCGAAGTCAGAGTATATCCATCTTAATGTCACATCATAAGACATGGACTGTGCCTGTTTTGCTATTCATGTACCCTTGATAGATGCTGAGAAAAATACACTCAACTCACTCGTGTGTCTTGTATCAGATGGTAGTGATCCTTAACTGGGAGGAATACTATTTCCCAGGGTTCAGAATGGGTAATTAGGAGCCTGTCAGTGTGAAGCGGTGAAGTACTGCACTCTTTAGCTTTCAGAACTGCATTTGGGGCTGTATTATGAGATGTGTGTGCACACTTAGCAACATTAAAATTCTGAGACGGAGTGATCTGTAAAGATTTCCCCCCTTGCAGCCAGGCGGTGAGGTGGCCTGGGCTGCTGTAGAAGCAGTGGTGAGCCTTTTATCATTTATATATCATTCCAGCAGGAGCAGAAAAAAGGGACAAAATACTGAAAATAAAAGTTAATTAAAAAATAAAATCAAGAGCAATGTCTCTCAGAGGCCACCTCTGTTACAGAGACCACCTGTCATTAAGCATTTTCTTGTCCATAAACTCGAGATTGGAAGTCGATCGACTCTTGCAGTGTTTAATTTTTAATGCCTCCTGTCTGGTCTCTGAGGTAGCTGTTAGAGGCAGAGGCTGTCTTGCAGATATGAACCTGGCCTGGAGAAAAAGTGAGAGTTCCCAGCGCCAGCACTGACATCCATGGGAGCAAGCCTGCTGCGGGTTCCTCCTCCATCACATACCCTGTCTCTGGGAATTGGCTTTTCCAATAATGTTAGTACTACTGCCCCTTCGTGGCAGGTGAATTAGGATGAAAAGAGAGCAAGGGATTATCCTTAGGAGACGGGTAGTAAAGGGTGGTTCTCCAGCAACACAGCATCTTCTTCTTTAAAAAAAAAAAACATATTGATTTACTTATTTGGCTGCGACGGGTCTTAATTGCAGCACATGGGATTTTACTGTGTCTAGCGGGCTCTTCAGCTGTGGCTTGCAGCGGGGCCCTGGCTCAGTAGTTGCAACTCTCGGGCTTAGTTGCTCTGTGACACGGGGGATCTCAGTTCCCCAACCAATGATCCAGCCCATGTCCCCTGCACGGGCAGGTGGATTCTCAACCACTGGACCACCAGGGAGGTCTCAAGCATCTTGTGATTCAATTCGCTCCATCTTCTCGTTCCTCGGGCCCTCATTCAATACAAATTTATTGAGCATTTTCTGTGTGTCATGCTTTGTATTAGGGATGGAGGTGGAAGCAATGAAGACTCTTGTTAGAGAAAAATCTCTATTCCCGTGACCCAGACATCCTACTAAGAGAAAGGTGAGAATTCCATAGAACTGTGCATCTGTTCCCTGACCCCCCCAACCCCTGTGCTACCAGGGCACCGACTTGCCTCATGGGTCTCCAGCGCCTGGACCCAGGCTCTCCTTCCTGCCTGGATCACTCATCTTCTCCCCCAGCGCCTTATTCCTCGCAAGTCACTCCAGGCTGCCATCAGCCTCTCTTGGGAAACTTTCCTTATCTCCCAGTCTAATGCAAAATCTTTCCTTTTCCGGGAAGAAAACCCGGTCAGGTGAAATGTTGGACGGGACAACCAATAGAGGTCCAGCAGATTTTAGAGGGCAGCATGTTTCAGCAGAGAAGGTCGCAGCGCAAAGGCCTGATTGGAAGTGAACTTTGTCAGGTGACTTCCAGTTTGCCTTTTATGGTCTAAGTGTGGGGCTGGCAAGGAAAGGGCAGGAAGGGTCTAGAGGTGGTTGAGTTTTGTGCCTCCCCCAGTCCTTGTGATGCAGGATCTGAGTTTACCCTCCTTCTGAACTTTTATTTTGAAGATCTTTGAAATAATTTACAGGGGAAGAGAAAAACCTGCAGTACATTTATTAAGTGATGATATTAAAATGAATTTGACTGTAGTTTCTATCACGAGAGTCATAAATAGCATTTAATGTTTATAATCTCTTTTTTAGAGGGCTTTAATGTTGTTGTTCCAGGAATGTTTATAAAGTGAAAAGGAACTCCTGGCTGCGTGAGTGTGGGAAGCTATTTTCAGGGCAACCCGGAGAGATTTACAACAGTCCCCGTTCCTGCCCTAATTAAGGCATTCGTTACTGTGTTTTAATAGCTCCGAGGTGTCTTATACTCGAGGTGGCTGGGTTTATAAACAGCTTTTCCTCAAGAGGAGAAGAGAATCCTTGCAAGTTATAAATTAGAACTTCATGAAGGAAGAATGATTGCATATCTTCCTCATTTACCATCTTTCAAGGCTGGAGCCCCCACCCTGGATCTGCTGAACCCAAACTTGGTTGAGGGGACCAGCAAAGTGCCTGGTGACACAGCCCACAGGGCGCTGTGATGCTCGCTCCAGTGTAAGGACCACTGAGACAAGGTTCTCATTGCATCTCCACTCTGCTGCACTCTGCCCTGCACTCTGCTGGTTCTCTGCTACTCCAAGCGGAGTCCTCGGACTGGAACCATGCAGGCCACCAGGGAAGCTCGTTAAAGGACTTCCAGCCACCGCTGAGTGCTGCCGAATCAGGGCATCTCAGATCCATCATCTCACTGAATTCTCAGTGCTAACCTTTCTGAGAGGTGTGATTCTCACCACAGAAAGTCTTTGCAAAATGCCTTTCCTCCTAAAATCACTCTCTGGTTTTAATTATATCTTCTTCTTCAGTGTGGCTATTTTCAGCATCTCAGCAGCAACCTCCCAGTTCATGGTCAAGCTTCACTTTAACCTCATGCCCTCCATGTGCTGAACAAACTTTCATTGACTTCTTTATCCCCCTGAATCCTCTCTGTCTTTCTCCCTTCCATCACCAAAGTGTTGTGTACCAAATCTTGATTTAAGCGCCCTGTTCAGTTACTCAATTCCTATAGTTTGGGCATTTAGAGTAGTCTTTTCTCCACCATCTCTGTGGTAGAAGACTTCCAGAAAGGTTCTCAGTGATCCCCATCTGTTGATACACACGTGCTTGTGGAGTTACCCCCCCTTGAGTTTGGCTGGACTTAGTGCCTTGCTCTCCATGGACAGATGATGGCACGTGTGATGAGGTGTCCTTGTGAGACTGGGTTAGAAATGACCGTGACTTCTGGCTTGCTCACCTTTTCTCCCAGGCTTTTCTTGGGTGTCTCACATGGATGAGCTGAGCTACCGTGTTGTGAGCTGCTCTGTGGAGAGTTCACTCATCAAGGATCAGAGAACAGCCTCCAGTCAACAGCCAGTAAGGACCTGAGCCTTCAGCGGAAGATCTGACAAGGAACTGAACCCCACCAATAGCCACTGAGTCAGCTTGAAAGCAGACTGACTCCTCCGTTGAGCCCAGAGCTGATAGTTATACTCATGGACATCGATAAATACCCTTTACACATTAAGTATTGCCCTCCCAATAATCTTTTAATAACAAGAACACTTAGAACCTTCTGCAACACATTTACTAAATACCTATTGTCTGTGTACATTGGAAATTGCAGCTGTTTGGGACCACAGTAAATTTGGATTGGATAGGTGTATTTTGTATATAGGAAAAAAGAAATGAAGTCACAGAAGGGAAACATGCCTAAATATTCGAAATTTATTCAGTAGGTACTAGGGAGCCATTGATGGCTGTAGAAGGAAAAGGCAGGATCACCTTTTATTTTAGGAAGATTTCGTAGGCAGAGGTATCCAGGATGGTCTAGAAGAGGGGAGGTGACCTACATTCAGGAAGACTAGGCTGGAGGCTTAGTGCATAGCGGATCAGGCATGAGTCGACAGAGTCTTGCCTGAGGGCAATAGGAGGGGAAATTAACAAATAGATGTTAGCTTTGAGAGAAAAATCCATAAATCTGGCTGAGAGAAATTACCCCCACATGATCTGAGAGCATGACGTGGTGTTAAACTTTTCATATCTTCCATTTGTATTCAGGTTTGTGTGTGTATGTGTGTACGACCATTTTTACTGTATAAGGTCACACTATATCTAGGAAAGACACCATTTCTAATAATGCCACATGGAACTGTGCTTGTTTTTAGCCCATATTTTGCTGCTGCTGCTGCTGCTGCTGCTGCCCCTGCTAAGTCGCTTCAGCCGTGTCCGACTCTGTGCGACCCCAGAGACGGCAGCCCACCAGGCTCTGCCGTCCCTGGGATTCTCCAGGCAAGAACACTGGAGTGGGTTGCCATTTCCTTCTCCAATGCATGAAAGTGAAAAGTGAAAGTGAAGTCGCTCAGTCGTGTCCAACTCCTAGCGACCCCATGGACTGCAGCCTACCAGGCTCCTCCGTCCATGGGATTTTCCAGGCAAGAGTATTGGAGTGCTTTGCCATTGCCTATACTTTATGTTTTAAAAAAAGTTCAGCCATATATGAATTCTCCTGTATTGCTCAGGAAGAATTAAAAATACATCTTTGATGTGACTTTCTGGTGTGACGTTTTGGTGAAAACTCTAGACTACATAAGAAAAAAACTAAGAGTTATTTGGGAAACTGAATAATTTCTTTAGAGAGAGAGTGGTGTCTGTTCTCTGTGATTCCCAGCCTCATGCTTTTAGAGGAGGCTGTGTCTTTTCCTTTTGTGTGTGTGCATGCTCATTTAGTCATTTCTATTCTTGGTGAAACCATGGGCTGTCGCCCTCCAGGCTCCTCTGTCCGTGGGATTCTCCATGCAAGAATACTGGACTGTGTCGCCATGCCCTCTTCCAAGGAATATTCCCCACCCAAGGATCGAACTTGCATCTCCTGCGTCTCCTGCATTGCAGGTAGATCCTTTACCGCGGAGCCACTGGGGAAGCCCGTGTCTTCTCCTTTTACTCGGACTGATTGGCAGGTACCTTAGGAGAACCACTTGGAAAGCCTGTCCTGTGCCCATTGATGGGTATGTGTGGGTGTTAGAAGCGCGGACGTGTATTCGATCCTCAGATGGGTGCCACGTGTAGTGCTTCTCTTGAGGAGCATTAGAGCTAAGAGACCAGGGTGTACTGGGAGGTGCCTGAGCTCTTTGGTTGGCTGCCCTCACGAGCTTTAAATCCTCAGGGTATGGTAAGGGTCTCTTGTAAGGAAGCAGGATTGAGTCCTATTTGGAGAGCTCCAACCAAGAGGACTATGGGAGGGGCCTTGGGAGCGGAACCATGGAAACAGGACTGTGGTTGACTTAAGTGTCCATCTGAAGGAAACTTTGGCCATATCAAGGGAACTGGGATTAAAAATCATGAACAGGGAACCTCCCTGGTTGTCCAGTGGTTAAGAATCTGCCTTCCAATGCAGAGAACGTGGGTTCCACTCCTGGTATGGGACCTAAGATGCCACATGCCTCGGGGCAACTAAAGCCTTCTGTGGCAACTAGAGAAAGTCAATGGGCTGCAAACAAAGACCCAGAGCAGTTAAAATTTTTTTTTAATGACAATGAACAATAAGGAGGTGCCCAAAGACCCCCACCCCAAGTGGTTCCATGAGAAAAAGATTCAATATCTGGTTTCTGTCACATCTAAAAGCTATCGATGCTGGCTTTCAACTGTCCCCAAGTTAGAAGCCTTCTCCCATACCTCCCCTTTCCTCCCCTCTCCTCCCCTCTGTGTTCTATCCCTGGAGAGTTCAAAACCAAAAAGAGCAAGGGAAGGAGACAGTGGCTGAGAGGAAAATCTGACCCTGACTTCTTTTCCTACGCAAGCTCTCCCGCTCGGGGATTGAATCCTCAGCCAGAAAAACAGAGAGGCGTTCAGTGCACTGAGTATGAAAGTTTGAAGGGGTCCTAGGCTAGAGATTTTATTACTTGAAAGTGACCAGGTGCTTTATTCACCGAGGAGTGATGACTAGAGAAGCTTTAGGTCCTGCTCAAGGTTACAGGCAGGTAAGGATGTTTGAAGTCCCAGAATGTCTATGCCAGAGCTCTGGGGAGAAAAGATTAGTTGCCTCCTTCTTATAAACAGTGACACCTCAAAAGAAAAAAATAATAATTAAAAAAAATCTCAGATAATTGCATTTTCTGCCTTCTCTGACTGAGTTTGAGTCAGAAAGTGCCTCATTAGTCAAGATTTTATAAGCACCTCAAATTTAAATTTCCTCCACCAATTTCATCCCTACCCAATGCCACACAGAGCCATTTTGGATCCCAAGACAAAAGGGGAAATTAGTAGCACTAATGCTGTGTTTAGTTACAATTTTGTTTGTTCGTCATGGATTTTTGCATTAATTTTGAATTTTTAAAATATTGCATGAAAATACTACTTATCTTGATTACCTAGGTTTGGGGGCATCTTTTGAATGTTATGCCCAATACAAGCGCCTCCCTCACCTCTCCCTAGTCCCAGCCCTGTCTTCATCCCTACTTTCCGCAATTCAACCCCATTACCACAGGCTTCCATCCTGTAGGGGAGGAGGAAACAGGGAAAACCCTTAAGATGGGGAACAGTTTCCTGCAAAGACTTTCCGTTTTGTAGTCAGAGGTCGCACACCCCAAACAGGCAACTCCGCAGCTCCTGGTGCCCCAGCCCAAACTGCTGAAATCGGAAGGTTAAGTGTTTTTTAATGGGGGACATACATTGTTCCCGCTTCCTGTCTAGACCACTGTTTACAGCAGTAGCAGACTCCCCTAGGGTCCCCAGTGTGCCTGTTAAATGGAGATATTTAGAGACAACCAGGATGCACAAACCCAGTCCTTCAAAACCCTGAATGCCTTGAACGTGCTCTCTCCTGGTGTTTGGAAGAGAGAGAAATTTGGAAAAAAAAAATTTTTTTTTGGTCGTCTGGTAGTATAATTTACAGGTTTAGTGTAGTTAAAAGTGAACCTTTGATCTTCACTTCTGTCACCTTCTCACTATGCAATCTTACTTCTCACTCCAAATCTCAGTCTACTCATCTGTAAAATGGTGCCTCAATAGGACACATGTGAGCATGCAAGAGTCTGTTTGGCATGGCTGGAGGAATACAGTTCAGTGGAGACAAAGTGAGACATGAATCCGTAGAAATTGGTGATGTCAGATCATAAGGTGTCTTTCATTTCCTTGAGGGTCCAGTAGGATAATCCATGACCAGAATCCAGCTGATCACAAAGGGTGCACGCACAGCATGACAATTGTTGTCAAGGTTAGATTTTGCATGACAACAGTCTTGCTGATATGGAGATGGGGGATATTTATGTATGACAGAAGCGTAAGGGCAACCCAGTCGAGCATTCTTGCCTAAAGAATCCCATGGACCGAGGATCCTGGTGGGCTACAGCCCATGGGGTCACAAAGAGTCAGACATGACTGAAGCGAGTGAGCACGCAGGCAAATATACTGAGCCAAGCAGACCCGGCTTATGCCCCAGCGGGTGTGCAGGTAACAGGGGAATACGCAGGGGTCTTAAAGCCATGTTGGCTTAAACATGGCAAGCAGTGGGGGCAGCTGCAACTTTTGGGCACGCCACCGATGCAGAGGGACCCCTTGGTCTGCACCCATAAACCAACCCCCAACTGCATCTGATGGAGTCAGGGAGGCTGCCGTAGGATAGAGCCTTGGGGGAGGAAGGCCAGGAAGGCGGGAGCGGGCGACTCTAGGACATCAAGGCCAAACCAACCGGTAGTGAGACAAGCACACTTTTCAACGGACCCACCCAGTTATCCTATGCTTACCCTGTGGACAGAGAGACAACAATACGGAGTGACACACTGGGATGAGACGCAAGCTTTCCAAATCTCCTGACCAGGCTGACAAATGCTTAAAAACCTATGTTATTGTTTAGTTGCTAAGTCATGTCTGATTCTTTGCCACCCCATGGACTGTAGCCCACCAGGCTCCTCTGTCCATGGGATTCTCCAGGCAAAAATACTGGAGTGGGTTGCCATTTCCTTCTCCAGGGGATCTTCTCAACCCAGGAATTGAACCTGGGTCTCCTGCATTACAGGCGGATTCTTTGCTGAGATGGTTACCAGGGAAGCCCTAAGGTGTATATTATTTTACGTTGAACTGTTTGAAGCCAAGGTTCTTCTATTGAAGCCAAGGTTCTTCTATCTTGTTGCCTCAGCAAGTCAGGACAAGGGAACGTGTCCCCACATCAATTCACCCTCATGTTATGCAGTTTTATCATGCATATGTCTTGCTATGTTTTCTGCAGAGATAATGACTAGGCCATTAGCTATGTACAGTGATTGGTGCACTTTGGGTAGGAACAATAACCTCTCAGTTCTCTTGTTTCTTTGTTCATGGGGGTGTGGAAACTGAACAGGATGAATTGCATTAATACACATGAAATACTCCTGCACAACTCAGGAAAAGTTAGCTAGGACTGTCATTACTATTATTGATCCATCCCTGAACAAAAAGACACATACAGAACAGGCTTAAAAACAAAGAGCAAGATCAAAGCAAATGATAGATTCAATCAATTTTGGAAAAATAAAAGTCACTATTGAAAAGCAAAAGCAAATTAGCCAAATTGTTATTTGGTCTCAGGGAAGTAAAAAATAAAATTTAACATGTTTTTTTCTAGTTATCCAGATTTCTTGGTTTCATACAAGCCTAGACAGGACAAATCTTTAGATGTGTTTTACATAGGAAAGTATAAACCCAGAGAAGCTCAACAGCTTATATTATCTATTTCTGTCTTTTATTTTTTTAATCCATTTAGTCAACAAATGTTTATTTGAACACTTTTTTTGGATCTATAATTGATGTATAACATTATATTAGTTTCAGGTGTACAACATAATGATTCAATATTTGTATCCATTACAAAATAATCGCAATAAGTCTAGTTAAAGTCTATCACCATACATAGTTACAGAATTATCTTTTTCTTGTGATGAGAACTTTTATGATCTGTTCTCAAAAATAGGCAATGTAGTATTACTGATTATAGTTGCCATGCTGCACATTACATAGAAATGACTTATTTTGTAACTGGAACTTTGTACTCTCTGATCTCTGTTGCCCATTTGACTCCGTTCCCCATCCCATCCCCCTGGCAGCTACAACTGTATTCTCTGTATCTATGAGTTTGCTTTTATGCATGAACTCTTATTATGTGTCTGGTGCTAACTTAGACCCATTACATGTATAATTTCTTTCAATAATAGTTTTCAGCCTAGTAGATGAGGCAGTAATGGTCAAGTCAATAAGTAGGAAAAAAAAAAAAAGGTTATACATACTTGATGCAGAAGATGTCCTTAGGACTCTCGGGGTCCCCAGGAGTGAAAGAGAAGTGTCCAGAAACTGCACAGAGCACAGCAACCTCTGAGAGGCAGAGAGGGAGGAGGCCAGTCTTGGTAGAGAGAGTGATGGCTTGAAGACCTGGAGGTGTGGAAGAGTCTGGAGAGCTCAGCCAGCTAGATCCTTCCTATGCAAAGTCTGGGTTGGGACCAGCAATGCCAGCATCATCTGGGAACTTGGCTAAAAAGGCAGCATCGCTGCCTCCACTCGCACAGGGTAAGATGGATCACAGAGATGGGAGGGGCAGATCTTGGAAAGCCTTCGTATGCAAAAGCATTGTTTGGAAATCGCCGCCATAAGCACTGCAGGGCTTCCCAGGGAGTGTTAGTGGCAAAGGACCTCACCTGTGTTTGCAGGAGAATTGAGAGACGTGGGTTTGATCCGTGGTCGGGAAGGGCCCCTGAAGAAGGAAATGGCAACCCACTCCAGCATTCTTTCCTGGGAAATCCCATGGACAGAGGAGCCTGGTGGGCTATAGTCCACGAGGTCACAAAGAGTTGGACATGACTTAGCAACTAAACAACAATGAGAAAGCCCTGCAAAAGTGATGACCCAGCCCAATTCATCTCAGTACCTCCCTGTAGCACTTTGTATGTGTCCAGTGGGCGCTGCACAAATTAACACGAAGACAAGCTCTTTATCAACTTACCATCCTAGCCGCTTCACTTGGCCTCAATCTACTTTGTAAAGAGAGAGTTGTATCATGTCCGTCTCTTAGGGAAAAAAAAAGAACAGAGGGGCATTTTGTTTGTCCTTTAAAGTAGCTCTGCACTGTGATGGGCGATACAGGGACACTATCAATCCTCCTCTTCCTCTATGGTTCCAGACCAACTGCTGGCCAGTTCTGCCCCTCCTGTCTCCCAGTCTCCCAGTCTGAAGACTGACCCTCCCATTTCAATGGTAGGTGGACCAAGAACCGACCACTGTTGGTTAGGTTTCTAAGGTGCTTGAAGTTGACCTGGAATTAAGACGGGTGTGGTCTAAATGGAATGGAAGGCAGCATGTTGCTATTTGAATGATCAAAGACAAAATGAATAAAGGGATGCCCCTGGGAAGAGGAGAAGCAAACACCAGACACAGCCCAACAGGTGAACATGCTTTCTCTGGAACCTGGGGCTCAGGCCTGGGCTGCCCAGGGCCTGTGGAGGCCTGGCCATGCAGAGCTTATCTCCTGGACTGATTTCACGAATCCACTTCTCCCTGTTTCCAGCAGTGGCTATCTTGCAAGACAGAGATTGGAGATAAATGCTCATGCGCCTGGGTCTCTTTCGCTCTCAACAGAATGTTGATGGCTGTGAAATCACACCTAACTCTTTCTTGCAAGGAAGAAGTGACCTGCTCTTCAGAGCTGCACGCCTTCATTGTCACTGATGCTGCTGAAGGTGATCCTTTTTCCTGGTGACAGAGCGGGTTTGCGTCGGCAGATTCACAGAAGCTGCAGTTCCTTGGGAGGAGATTGTGCTGTTAGGCTCTGTAATTTTTTTTTTGTTGTTGCACACATGACGTCTCCGAAGAGGGATCTGTCTTTTCTAACAACCATCATTTTTATATAAAATGGGAGGTATTCACATTACATCTTCATCTTCTCCATCTCAACCAGTAACAGTATCAGAACTACTCCCTACTGACAACTATATTCATTTCTCATTAAAGATATTTCATGTTTTATTCAGGAATTTAAATGAAGCTATCAGAGCCTGGAATGGCATCCGTTTGGTATAATTGTATCTCACTGATGCCAGCCCCAAGAGTTCTAATTAATATATATTTAGTTCCCTGACTGTCTTTAGACCAAACGGTTGAGCGGAGAAGACAGGAAGAAAAAACACATTGAGATTTGAACAGGAAAATCTTTTGTGAAAAAAGAAAATTTGGGGTAATTGTGCATTTCAAGTGCTTTGCTCCCGTATCCATGTCAAAAATTACTTTCAGGCCACTGAGTGCTTTATGAAAAATGGACTGTGCAAGGATAATTATTTTTATTGATCACACATTCAAGTTATTAATTTTATAATATCTTTTCTTTCTTCCTTTCCTTTTTTTTTTTGTTTGCAAGAATGTTCATGCCCAGGGAATTCTGAGCATTTGCAATCCTCTTGTGGATAGCTCTCTCCTTTCCTCTCTCTGCCCTTTCTCCCTCCGACCTCACACTGTTATAAAGAGATATTGTTCCTCTTTGCCAACGTGAAAATGACTGGAGCCATCTTGGGATTACTTGGCCTCCCTAAACCCATAATATGAAAAGAAGCTAATTGGGTACCAACCTCATTCCTTATGGGGTTTGCCTTTCCCCCTAATTCCCTCCAACCACATCCCCATTCTCACTTGCAGGAAATGAGTTTAGGGACATTGCTTGTGCTGGTCTAACATTGGAATTCATAGCACTTGTGTTCACTTAGAAGCCTCAATTCATTCCTGGTATTGGGATGCTCTGGGATTGTGGTTTATAAATCACTCCTGTGGTGTACTGTACGTGGAGATCAAGACCCCTGCGAGCTCCAGTCATATTGAATTGTACCAGGCAATGGAGTGTCCTTAAGAGTTTTACAGTAAGGAAAAACAAAGGCCTTATAAATAGAGCAATTCAACTGACAACATTCACAAACCTCTTTCGAAAAAGAGAGAGGGTACTATTTTCCTTTGTTCCCAATCTTGGTCTCATTCACAGAAGAGGGTGGCTCTTCAATAGGATATAAATTGGGGTTTAGACATAGCCTGTCCCTAAACTCGAGTTGCTATTTAAACAACTGTTAGGGGTCATTTAGTCGTTTGCTAGCCTGCCATAAACGGCCATGGACCTGGTTTACACTACAAAGAAATGTGCTCATCCCTGTGTCTCCACTGTAAGGATGTCATCACCACCTCCCACTTGTCATGAGCGGGAGGCGGCAGCTCCTTCCATTTACTGGAGGTGTGATGTGAGCGAGCAAACCACTTGGTCCCCATGAGCCATGTGAACCACGAATATAAACAGATGTTTCGTTCCCCGGGGTGTTATCAGACCCACTGTGACTGTCACAAAAAGAACAACTGAATGTGTCGCATGTTCATCACACCTAGGCGCGGTACCCAGGGCTCAACATTCGTGTCCTCAACTCAGCAACAAACACGTTTGCATCATGCCGAGTTCAAATTTGCATTCTTACATCAGTGTAAGGAATATTTTACATCACTGTAAGGAATATTTTAAAATATATATTTAAGCAGGTTTAATACCTTCCCACTGCTGAAAATCAGACCTAGTGTTCAGGAGAAAGAAGCATTTTGAAAAGATTTCTGTTGGAAGGTGGATTCTAGTCTAATTCCCTCTCTGACCAAGACAGCATTTAAGCGAACACGGTCCTGCTGACATGGGGGCTGGGAGGGCAGGAGAGTGCTCCGGCACTCATGCTCAGTTGATTTCCAGATACATTAGCACACAGCCGTATTGACTACCATGTCCATTTGACCAGGCTCGGAGGGGTTTTTATTATCTGAAATGCCTCACTGCGTGGGCACAATGACAGGTGTGTCGTGAGGAGAACAATAGCCAGAAACAGATGCAGGGGAGAGTCACTAATATGTCAGCAACTACGATGCGTGTCAGGCGGTACCCATCCCCACCAGGAAAAAAAAAAAAAAAAGGAATCGGAAAAGAAAGAACATTTATTTCCATGAAGCCAATTTCCATGCCAAACTGAGCATCTGTCTGTCTTTTGTGTTTGGAATAAACAGGACTTACACACACTCAAAAATAATGTCAAAAGTTCAAAGGGTGGAGAGTTGAGAATTCTCACGTGGGTGAATAAACGAGGTCTGCTGATTGGCCGGCCTTCACTCGGCTTTACATGAAGTGTCTCCTTGGGGCCCGGGGTGATGTGTGGCTTTGATTCTCTGCCCTTGTGCTTCCATAACCTGGTTTGGAATGTAGCCCAGTCCTAAGAGATTGGGGGTCACTCTGGCTTGATAGTGTAAGGTCAGAAAATGGAATGAAGCGCGGATATCTCAATTGAGATTTGAGTGTATAAAAGTATAAATCAAAAAAGCAAAATCCTTGAAGGGACACCTTGCAGCTGTCGCAACAAATGAAAGGTTTCAAAATAAGTAGATACAAGAACTCCAAGGCTAGTGCAACGAATAATTCCCTTCTAGTCTGACTTGAGGAATAGGAGGGTGAGACTGAGGACTTAAAAGTAAAGAATACGTAGTATTCCGAGCAAGAATGCTGACTTGAATTCTTCAATAAATTTTGTATTATTTCAGGGACAATATTTAAGACCTTCAATTTTAAAAAAATACTCTCTTTACGTGCTTTTTTGCAGGATGCAAATTAGAAAATGTACTGAGCGACATACGTAAATATTAGGATGTATGTGATTATTCATTCTTTTTTTCTGGGAAAAAACTAGATAATCTCAAAGTTAAGTCATTCATTCAGGAAGGGGGAAAAAAAAGTAAGTAAGCGGATTTTTGTCTGCCTTACTCCTAAATGCCACTGTCTCATTTGGCTGTAGGATATTCATGATTTTATGTTTATTTAAACAGACACATCTCTAGTTTATGGGCATATTCCAGAATAGAACTGCATGTTGCTTGGAGTGCAATTCTTATGGGCAAACACCTGATCCCCTTTAATAAAAGATAAAAGGGAAACAATACCCTTGCCATTCAAAGACCTTACTGCGGCTTGCTCATACACAGAACCTTGTTACTTGACCTTTCTAGCCAGTACAAGCATCTCAGGTACTGAACTCCAGGTGTAGTGATTATAAATAACTCTTCTAGCTGCCGCTTAAAATTGACTGTGGCAGGACCTGTTTGAATCCAGGAATGCTCTGTTACAAAGCAAGACTTAGGAGCTGCAGAGTATGGATTCAATGGGTATTGAGGATTGCCATTAAACTATGTCAGATTCACATCTCTCTAAAATATGTGCAAGGCAAAATTTTTCCAGAGCCCTCCTTTAAAGCTGTGATCCCTCCCATGGTCAAAACGTGTATTTCAACTTTCAGAACTTTCATCCCTGGTGTCCTCATTTTCTCATTAGTTTTTCTTATTTGGAGGAAGATAGATAGTGGATCAACATTATACAACTGAATTTTGTGTATATCAGCTAAATCAGCATATTTCCAAAGTGTTTCTGGTACAACATAATCCCTAGCAATGTTAGTAAAATTAAAGAAACTGAAGAGAAAGTGAAAAGTGAAAGTCGTGTGACCCCATGGACCATACAGTCCATGGAATTCTCCAGGCCAGAATACTGGAGTGGGTAGCCTTTGCCTTCTCCAGGGGATCTTCCCAACCCAGGGATTGAACCTATGTCTCCTGCACTGCAGGTGGATTCTTTACCAGCTGAGCCACAAAGGAAACCCAAGAAACTCAAAAGACTCTGGGTCAAAAAAGTTTGAGAAATGCTGATTTAAATTTTGTCAAAGAGCTGTATTAAATGCAGAACTTCCCAGAACCTTTAATATGCAAAGTAGCATGTGGCTTCTCAGAGGGGGGTGTACTTACTTTGTTTTCTCTATTTTTTTTTTTAAACTACGAATTGAGTCTCTCTGAGACTATCTTTACTGGTCTAACACTTCAAGTAATTTACTGTAGTGAAAGTGTTGCTAGGTGCAATAATGCATATGTCAGAATACTTGACAAAGAAAAATGCTGCTTTTTAAGATGGCTAATGTCAGGAGCAAGTGACATCGGAGTTTAAATTAGCTTAACTGGCCTATTATTCTATCTAAACCAAACTGAAAGTGAAGGGGGAAAAAAAAGCCCCCCAAACTGTTATGCACTTGAAATGGAAAAGAATAAGAAAAAATGACTTTAAAACATGTTAAGTAACCTCTTCAGCAGACACCCACATGTAACTTCATAAATCATTTAAAATGTGACAAGGAAAAGAAAACCTGACCAAATGACTGTCCAAATAATTACAGTTTATTCTGCAACTTTTTCTCATTGAAATCACATTGTCATTTGAGTAGTCATCTTGACACAAATAATTATTGCTATCCAAGGAAAAAGAAAAAAAAAAGCCTCAAAATGTAAGTTAACCAATTCTCGCTATGATAAGTAATCATGGGAAAAAGAGTAGGGAGAATGGAAACATAAAGATTTCTCTGCCTAAACTTCTGGCTCTGACTCCAGACACAGGCTTCCCTGGAGTCCTGGTGTCTCTTTCACCTCGTCCCTCTTATCTCTCCTGCCCTCCTTCATCTGACTCTGACTCGCAGTTTCAGCCTCCTTTCCCATCAGCTACAGGTGGAAACCCACTGAGAAAGGCTCTTCGAGCCGTACCAAGGCAGATTCACTGATCGCGTGGGTCCAGCCTGGCCCTGCGGTCCAGTGCTGGGACTTAGCCGCTCCATCTTCCCTGGCTCCGTTACTTCCTCTGTGAAATGCTGCTGTAGGACCAGATGGCCTGTGAGGTCCCTTAGAGTGCTCGTAGGGTTGCCCCCGCTCCCACCTTTTTGGCTTTTTTGCTCAACCTCTTACAGGAAAAAGCAACCTACAACCTTGATGCAGCATCAGTCCAGTTCAGTTCAGTCGCTCAGTCGTGTCTGACTCTTTGTGACCCCATGAATCGCAGCACGCCAGGCCTCCCTGTCCATCACCATCTCCCGGAGTTTACTCAGACTCACGTCCATTGAGTCGGTGATGCCATCCAGCCATCTCATCCTCTGTCCTCCACTTTTCCTCCTGCCCCCAATCTCTCCCAGCATCAGAGTTTTTTCCAATGAGTCAGCTCTTCTCATGAGGTGGCCAAAGCACTGGAGCTTCAGTTTCAGCATCATTCCTTCCAAAGAACACCCAGGGCTGATCTCCTTCAGAATGGACTGGTTGGATCTCTTTGCAGTTCAAGGGACTCTCAAGAGTCTTCTCCAACACCACAGTTCAAAAGCATCAATTCTTCAGCACTCAGCTTTCTTCACAGTCCAATTCTCACATCCATACACGACTACTGGAAAAAGCATAGCCTTGACTAGACGGACCTTAGTTGGCAAAGTAATGTCTCTGCTTTTCAATATGCTATCTAGGTTGGTCATAACTTTTCTTCCAATGAGTAAGCATCTTTTAATTTCATGGCTGCAGTCACCATCTGCAGTGATTTTGGAGCCCGCCAATATAAAGTCTGACGCTGTTTCCACTGTTTTCCCATCTATTTCCCATGAAGTGATGGGACTGGAAGCCATGATCTTTGTTTTCTGCATGTTGAGCTTTAAGCCAATGCTTTCACTCTCCTCTTTCACTTTCATCCAGAGGCTTTTTAGCTCCTCTTCACTTTCTGCCATAAGGGTGGTGTCATCTGCATATCTGAGGTGATTGATATTTCTCCTGGCAATCTTGATTCCCGCTTGTGCTTCTTCCAGCCCAGTGTTTCTCATGATGTACTCTGCATATAAGTTAAATAAGCAGGGTGACAATATACAGCCTTGATGTACTCCTTTTCCTATTTGGAACAGTCTGTTGTTTCATGCCCAGTTCTAAATGTTGCTTCCTGACCTGCATATAGGTTTCTCAAGAGGCAGGTCAGGTGGTCTGGTATTCCCATCTCTTTCAGAATTTTCCACAGTTTATTGTGATCCAACAGTCAAAGGCTTTGGCATAGTCAAAGGCTTTGGCATAGTCAATGAAGCAGAAATAGATGGTTTTCTGGAACTCTCTTTTTTTTTGATGATCCAGCAGATGTTGGCAATTTGAAAGTCAAGAAACACCTGGAGTAACACACAAATTTGGCCTTGGAGTATGGAATGAAGCAGGGCAAGGGCTAATAGAGTTTTGCCAAGAGAACATACTGGTTATAGCAAACACCCTCTTCCAACAACACAAGAGAAGACTCTACACATGGACATCACCGGATGGTCAACACTGAAATCAGATTGATTATATTCTTTGCAGCCAAAGATGGAGAAGCTCTATACAGTCAGCAAAAACAATACTGGGAGCTGACTGTGGCTCAGATCATGAGCTCCTTATTGCCAAATTCAGACTTAAATTGAAGAAAGTAGGGAAAACCACTAGACCATTTAGGTATGACCTAAATCAAATCCCTTATGATTATACAGTGGAAGTGAGAAATAGATTTAAGGGACTAGATCTGATAGATAGAGTGCCTGATGAACTATGGAATGAGGTTCGTGACATTGTACAGGAGACAGGGATCAAGATCATCCCCATGGAAAAGAAATGTGAAAAAGCAAAATGGCTGTCTGGGGAGGCCTTACAAATAGCTGTGAAAAAAGAGAAGCAAAAAACAAAGGAGAAAAGGAAAGATATAAACATCTGAATGTAGAGTTCCAAAAAATAGCAAGAAGAGATAAGAAAGCCTTCCTCACTGATCAATGCAAAGAAATAGAGGAAAAGAACAGAATGGGAAAGACTAGAGATCTCTTCAAGAAAATTAGAGATACCACGGGAACATTTCATGCAAAGATGGGCTCAATAAAGGACAGAAATGGTATGGACCCAACAGAAGCAGAAGATATTAAGAAGAGGTGGCAAGAATACACAGAAGAACTGTACAAAAAAGATCTTCATGACCCAGATAATCATGATGGTATGATCACTCACCTAGAGCCAGACATCCTGGAATGTGAAGTCAAGTGGGCCTTAGAAAAATCACTATGAAAAAATAAAAAGAAAAATCACTATGAACAAAGCTAGTGGAGGTGATGGAATTCTAGTTTAGCCATTTCAAATCCTGAAAGATGATGCTGTGAAAGTGCTGCACTCAATATGCCAGCACATTTGGAAAACTCAGCAGTGGCCACAGGACTGGAAAAGGTCAGTTTTCACTCCAATCCCAAAGAAAGGCAATGCCAAAGAATGCTCAAACTACTGCACAATTGCACTCATCTCACATGCTAGTAAAGTAATGCTCAAAATTCTCCAAGCCAGGCTTCAGCAATACATGAACCATGAACTTCCAGATGTTCAAGCTGGTTTTAGAAAAGGCAGAGGAACCAGAGATCAAATTGACATAGCATCAGAGTTGCCAAGAATTGGCTGGCTCTAGTTAGCCTTGACTTGATGGCAATCCACTCCAGTACTATTGCCTGCAAAATCCCATGGACAGAGGAGCCTGGCAGGCTGCAGTCTATGGGGTCTCAAAGAGTCGGACATGACTGAGCGACATCACTTCACTTCACTTTAAAGAGAAAAGTCACTGGGTCCTCTGAGAGGAGTAAGATGACTTTTGGAACATGTTGACAAAAAAATATAATCACAACCTGAAAGTAGAGAGTTATTTTATTTGTTGGTAATGTTTAGGACTCTGAGCCCAAGAGACAGCATTTCAGTAACTCGGAGAAAACTGCTCCAAGGAGAAAGGGGAGAAGTGAGGCGATATCAAGTTTGCAACAAAGGGAGCAAGCAGTCTGAACACCGAAGATCAGATATCAAGTTAAGGAATTTAGCATTCAGTGTATGGGAGGATTCAAGCCTCTGGGCTCACTGAATTCATTCCTTCTTAGCCACCTCAGCTATCTGGGGCCAAACCCTGTTTCCATGTTTACCTTAAGGAGTGGCAGATGGTTGCTTCTTGCATTCCCCAGCTCCTCAGCAATCAGCGTGCAGGGTGGCAGCATCAGCTAGATCACAGTTTTGGGAGCCCTCATTCACATTTGGAGGCCAGAAATCACTGATGGCTGTGACATTTCTTGCTGATATGGCAGGAGATATTTTCATTTCACAAATGCATGTTCTGATATGCTGATCATTGCCTGGTAATCAACATGAACTTCCTATTCTGGGACTCTTTCATGGACAGCTCCAAATCAATTTCCCTGTATTCATCCTTCTTTTGACTGTAATTGAGGAATTATCTTAAAATATCAACATGGGTTCCTCGGCAGTAAAGGCAGTGAAAGAACTGTCCTTCTCACCATTTAGAAAAAAATATTCATTTATTTATTTGGTTGCACCGGGTCTGAGTTGTGGCACCCAGGATCTAGTGCCCTGACCAGGGATTGACCCCAGGCTTCCCACATGGGGAGTGTGGGGTCTTAGCCACTAGACCACCGAGGAAGTCCCCCTTCTTACCATTTTCTTTTGCAGGAAGTGGAAACTTCACACTGCGCCTGCACACATGGAGAGCACGTATTAAATCGCTCCTGACTGTTGCTTTTATTTTATTTTTACCTTGTTAAATTTTTTTTTTTTAATTGAAGTGTAGTTGATTTGCAATGTTGTGTTAATTTCTGCGGTACGGCAAAGTGATTCATTCTTTTTTATATGCTTTTCCTTTATGGTTTATCATAGGATATTAAATATAGTTCCTTTCCACAGTTATTTCTTAAACATACTCTCTGTTTACATGTAAGCCCCCAAATGAGGAAAACGAAAGCCTCTCACTGAAAGTAAAATTGGCTACATTTTTCAACACAATCCCAATTTGCTTGTGCCTGAATTTTTCTGGGTTGTTTCCTCGTCCTGGCTGGTTGTAAGATTCTTCCAGGGAACATGTTTCAGAGGATGAGAATGAGGCCAGTGGCTGCTGATGTTAAAAGGACATGGCATCTGCACAGAGTCTGAGAGGGGGCTGGTTGCACAAATTAAAGTCAAACACATCACAGCCCAATTAGCAGACACGGACTTGAGTGTATTGTCTAGGAGGTTCCCCCCCCACCCCGACACCTCCACCCAAGTAACAAGGAGGCAATTAAAAATAAAAAGCAACTCCATTTGTTTCCTATTGTCATTTCTTCTCACTTTCCTAGTCCTGCTTTCTCACTCTATTTATCTGGGAACACAAATTACAATTGAACCCAAGTAAAACAAATAAATATAGGTAGCTAGTTCAGCACTCACTAACTTGTTCTGGTCAACTGGAATTTTCCCACAGATTAGCTTGGAAATATAAAGCCGTCAAGTTAAGAGGAAAAAAAAAGTGTATATATATAATATATGTAGTGTTGGAACAAAATTACACTAGTTCTTTTATAGCAAAACTCAGCAAAATAATATTTTAATTTAGAATTTGATGGAACCACATTTTCATGCATTAAAGGATCCCTCTCAATGGGTGAGTTCACCCATGAAGAGCTTTAATTACTCAATATTTTAAGAGGATTCTTGATTCTATTAAGAGGGAGAAGAAAAACAGATGTGAGGGAGAGACATGTGTAGGTGAAGTCTAAAGCTGTACGTGGGTGGCAGAGAGTTTAAAATGCAGCGTCTTCACTGAACAAAAATTTCATTCCCACCATAGGGAGCTGTTTTAAAAAATGTTTTATGACCTGCTACCAAGGCAAGGGGGGCCATTCCACAAGGCAATTGGTTGTGAGTTGAGCTTGCAAAAATCAGGGGCCATTAGCCTAAACCTAGCCAAATAAAAATTTTGTGCACTGCTTTATTTTTTTCCCGCACATTAATTTGTCTCAGGGAACATGGAGGGAAGGGCTACAGGCCTGGTAGCAGTAGTTACAACAGACACTCAGAGGAACTGAAGTGGCTTCCTGCTCTCCTTCCTGCCTGAAACTTCCTTTGTTCTTCTAATCTCAAAACAGCTGTTTCCTCTGGAATCGCAAACCTCAGCTGGCAGCGTCCTTACCTCCTGGATCCTGCCACACATACTGTACATCAAATCTGAGTGTTGATATGAAATGCTCTTTTCTCCATCCTCCTCCGCACCCCCTCCCTCCAGTCCTGTATTTGCTTTGACCTTTGATGGTGAGCACTTAGGAAAGAAGTGACAGAAGCATTTCAGGGTCAGAGCTTCCAAACGGCAAAGCGAATCCATGAAAAATACTTAGAATGGCAGATATCTAGTTTGGAAATAAGTCCTGAAACCATCTTTGGGAGATAGAAATCGGTAGTTGACATCCCCCTTCTTTCAGCTTGCTTTGAGAAATCAGTACATTTGAAACAAACAGCGTCTTAGCTAGTCTTTGGTAGAAACTGGGCTATGATTAGACTCAGTGCAGGAGAAGAAATGAACAGTAAGTGGTCATCCTTCCTTCAGAAATTTACAATTTGATTGATCAATACCTTCACTGAGACATTGGGGGTGGGATAAAAATTAAGGAAAAGGCTAGCTAGGTCTTACTCATGGAAGAAATTTAGTGATACGTTTAAAAAAATTAAAGGCATATAGATTTTTTTAAAAAGTAGAGAAAGATGCAAAACGATCTTTGAATCATTGCCAAATAGTGGAGCATCATTGTACATATGCCTTTATGTTTTGATGGAATGCGTGATAAAGAGATGTGAGGTGTCTTGTGCTGGAGAATGGAAGGTAAGGGAGTGAAGCAGGGAAAACCCACTGAATGAAGGTCTTCTGTCTGGGCGAAGTGGGAAGTTCTTTAATAACAATCCAGAAGGGGAAATGTAAGCTTCGGATTTGGAATAGAACTTAGAAATCGTGTGGGCTGCCTCCTTAACCACAGGCCCCGTGAATTATGAAGGATGTGCCTCGCTCCAGGTCACAGGGGGCCCAGAAGCAAGCCCGGCTGACAGCAGGGCTGATACCTTCCCTGTCCTCCTCGACCAAACTCTGCCTCTGGCTCTTAGCTTCTGTAAAGTCTGTGTGGGCGATTCTCATGTGATACAACAATGAGAGGCTTGCCGCTCTGAGAAGAGAGGATGGGGCAGATCTGAGCTCTGCCACGCCTTTAGCCACATGACCTCTGGCAAGTCTTTCTAAACTCTGCAAGTCTCAGACTTACCACCAGTAAACTGCAAGGAAATTGTATCTTACTTCTTGGGCTCTGGGGAGGATTCATTAAGGACGTTACCTAATAGTAGCATACTACAATACCCGTTTACTTTCAGTATAATAATAAAACAGATCGTTATTGTTAAGGAGCAGGGTATGCTTAGGTTGATAAGAGGCTGACTTATCTAGAGTCAATATGTTCTCTGAAAAAATGCAAAGGAGTTAAACTGGGCAGTTAAAAGCACCAAAGTGATGTTGAAGAGTTATTGATGGGATATAATACTTCATTTGGAGCTTCCCAGCTGGTAAAGAACATGGCTGCCAATGAAGGAGATGTAGGAAACACAGGTTCGATTCCTGGATCAGGAAGATCCCCTGGAGGAGGGCATGGCAACCCACTCCAGTATTCTTGCCTGCAGAATCCTGCGGACAGAGGAGCCTGGCAGGCTACAGTCCATGGGGTCGCAAAAGAGTTGGATGTGACTTAGAGGTTAAACAACAACAACAAAGTAGATAAATACTAAATAAATAAATTGAAAATCTGGACGACTCTTTTTACTATTTGTACTAGGAAATGCTCTAAATAATTTGTCTGTCGATATCTAGATTTTACTAGGTACCAACCAGGTGGCAGTAATCAGAGTGAGAGGATCAGGGCTTGGGGGTAAATAATCAGCCTTACAGGGGTTGAAACTGAAATTCCAAGCCCGTAAGTACTTCTCATTTTATAGGGCCTGTAACTAGTTTGTATTTGATTTATATTGATTATGTCATCCTTACGGTATCTGGTGTGGCTGGGAAAGGATTTCATTTAAACTCTAAAAGCTGGATGCAGCCGGGCAGCCTCTTTGAGTTTTGCCAAAGCACTGGTGAAACATCTACCTAAGTCAGTGGTCCTCAAAGTGCATTCTTGGACCAGCAACAGCAACAAAGGCTGGGAGTTTGGAGAAATGTCAAGTTCTTGGGGACTCCCTCCCCACCCCTCACCCTGACAGTGCTGCCTGGAAAATGCCAGGGTGGTCCCAGAGATCTGAGCTTTAACACAGCCTTCCAAGATTCTGATGCCTGGTCAGTCTGAGGACCACTGTGCTAAATCAGTATAAATAACAGAGTTGGCAAAAATCAAGCATTTTGAAGTGACGCAGCAGCAGCAGCAGCAGCTGGACATGGCTGGGGGAGCTTGCAGACAGCCCTTACCCACAGACTCTGTTTTCCATCTGTACCTCACTCTTCCTTTTAGATGTGTTAATATTATAACCAGGCCATGGTGGAGTGACTTTCCCCTGAGCCTCAAAGTCATTTCTGTCACCTCCTATTATGTATTGATTTAATTAGTTTAACCCTTAGAAAGCAACCATATTTTCAACCTCTTAAACTTGTATCTTCTGCCTGTAATTTACCCACCAGATGACGGCTAGTAATTATAATACTCGTTTTAAGAATACCACACTCTTAAGGGTGTTTGCCAATGATTAGTTTAGTCCCTGGAGTGGTTGAAAACGGGGGGCGGGAGGGTGTGTTTAACTAAAATGTAGATGCTGTGATCTTGCCGTTTAAAGAGTGTCTGTCCACTGCCAGGGAATTTCTGGACGGCCTGGAAAAGAGGGTGAACAGGTAACTAGAGGACTAGGTCACTAGAAGAATAGAAAAACTGGGCAAAGCTTTCAAAGTGGGACTGGAATTCTGGAGCAGAAATTAAATATAAGGGCCAGTGGATATCTGAGCCGTTGACAGTGACAATCAATTCAAGACAAATGTTCCATATTACTTTGGTCCATGGAAGTCAAGGGTTGGTGTAGCCAGATATATCCATCCATTCAGCCTTCCATCACCCCATCCAACAAACATCTACTGAGCATTCACTGTATACCATATGCTGGTGTATGTATGTGTGTGTGTATGCCCAGCCATGTCTGACTCTTCGTGACCCTATGGATCATAGCTTGACAGGCTTCTCTGACCATGGAATTTTCCAGGCAAGAATAGTGGAATGGGCTGTCATTTCCTTCTCCAGGGATCTTCCTGACCCAGGGATCGAACCCTAGTCTCTTGCGTTTCCTACACTGGCAGGCAAATTCTTTACCACTGCATCACCTGGGAAGCCCAGATGGGAAATCCAGATGCTGGCATAACAGAGGACAAATAGGAACATGCGTACCCTCATGAAGCTTTCCTTCTAGGAGGGGACAGAGATTTTTAGTCGTGAAATGATATGAATTTAAATGGGAAATATCTTCTGCTTAATGATGCAAAAAACTTGCAAAAAGAAGAGAAAATGGCCAGTGGCAAAAAGAAGACAATAGTGATCAGAGAGCAAGAAAGTTAACCCTCTTACTCTTATAGAAGCTCTGAGTGCTGAGCATAGGGCGAGGGGCTCAGAGTGTCGAGCCAGACTAGCAGTGCCCAGTGACTACTGAATGTAGGGAAGTGGCCCTTTCCCAAGGTCTTAACTTTGGAAGATGGGGTCATAGATACACCCAAGATAGAAAATATAGCAACAGTGGAGATGCAAGGCTACTCAGCTTCACACACCACCCCCTGAACTGGTGAGAACTAGGTTATTAGAACGCTGGTAAGAGTGTGTGCTTCCATTTCCATAGTTTAGATATGCCCAGAGCAGGGCCAGGGGATGGCTAACATGGCAGCAAGAGCTGAGTCAGCAGCAGTGGTCATATTCAAGGATAACCTTAGATTTAAGTGTGTTCACAGTGGTACCATATATCCAGCTAACTAACTAGGGATAATTATGAAAAACACTTAGTGGGACAAAGTATTTCAGGATCACGGAAGATAAACTGGCTGGAGAACCCAGGAGGGCTTCCAAGAGGAGGTGACATTGGACTGGAAGGGCTTTTGAGAGAGTCAGTTCATAGGCAGGTTGATAAGAAGTCCAGGGGTCCCTGAGGAGAGAGGGGTCTGGGGTTCTCGAGGAGGAGATAGGGGTATGGAATTCTCAAGGAAGAGAAAAGGACATTTTTTTGTCTACGTTTCTTAGTCTTAGTCACATAAAATGTGTGTTTTTTTTTTCTTTAAGCCCGGAACTGATGATCACACAACAAACTCAGTTTAAACTCTGTACTAGGGAGTATATAACAACACTGTACCCTGCTTGAGAACAGATTCTCCTTCCTGAAAATCTTCTGACTGATCCTGATATTTTAGAATGTAAATTATGGGAGAGAGTCTGGTAGAATCTTTCTATTGTTAAGTTCTAATCCAATTGTGGGAGTGGGTCTGGTGAAATTTTCACAAAGTTGAGACATCTTTTGATTTATTGTAATAAATAATTAAAAAGTATATAATCCACTTGCTAAACAGTAGCGAGTGGGGCACTCTCTGCCCCCCTTCTGATGTCTGTGTCAGAAGCTTTCTCTGTCTGTTTTTATACTTTAATAAAACTGCTACACAAAAGTTCTTGAGTGATCAAGCCTGGTCCCTGGTCCTGAAGCTAAGCCTTCTTCTTCAGAGATCATGAATCTGACACTGTTCACCGTAAGCTATCACTTTGAAGGAACTCTAAAAGTTTGGCGGGTAGAAGAGGTGGAATTGATGTGTTACATTTTCTAGAAATATCCTGAACTAAAGATGCTTCTTTTGGTCTTTGTCCTTCCTTGACATGAACATGCCACTACCGAGGATGGCATTGCTAAATGGATCAGAAGTGCCGTCACATTCGTTTCTATTTGTTTCTATGACTCTGGTCCTTAGTCTGCGCATCCCACCTCAGGAGGCAGCACAGTGTGGTCTGGGTGCGTGACAGTGCCCTCTCTGCCTGGTTGATAGTGCTGGCGAGTGTGATGAAACTGCTTCCTGGCTAGGAGTAAGCTCACTGTTAATTAACGTTGTCTGCCAGAGACCAAAGAGCTTCCCAGGAGGCGCAGTGGTAAAGAATCCATGATCCCTGGGTCAGGAAGATCTCCTGGAGGAAGAAATGGCAAGCCACGCCAGTATTCTCGCCTGGGAAATCCCACAGACAGAGGAGCATGGTGGGCTACAGTCCATGGGGTCACAAAAGAGTCGGACATGACTGAGGGCCTGAGCAGACACGCACGCCGGGGACTGAGGGGAATCTCCACAAAGGAGAGGACCCTTGTGCGGGCTCACAGCTGTGTACCTCTTAGCACAGGCTCGGTCCACAGTGGGGGCTGCACAGAGTGTGTTGAGTGTTGGATGGCTGGCGACATATGTCATGTAGGTGTCAAACCTGGAGTCACTGATGGAACTTGACTTTCAAGTTACTGGGCTTCCCTGTGGCTCAGCTGGTAAAGAATCTGTCTGCAATATGGGAGACCTGAGTTTGATCCCTGGGTTGGGAAGATCCCCTGGAGAAGGGAAAGGCTACCCTTTCCAGTATTCTGGCCTGGAGAATTTCATGGACTGTTTAGTCCATGGGGTCACAAAGGGTCGGACATGACTGAGTGACTTTCACGCTCACTGCCTAGGTTTGATCCTCAACCCTCCGTTTAGTGTCTGTGAAATGTACAAGTGGCTGTGAAATGTACGAAATGTGCAAGCTGTGAAACATACGTAAAGACCTGCTTCTTTGTCTGTAAAATGATAATATGCATCTCACAGGCATCACCAGAGAAGAGCTGTATGTTGGAGAAGGTGGGTTTCAGTGCAAACAACAAAAGGACACTTCCTGATAATATACCAGCACTTTAGTTCCATTTTGAAGAGGTTGATAGGATTAAATTAAAAACCCATGGTTAGAGTAAATTCAGTAAAGATTCTGCCATTAATCATGTGAATTTTTTCAAAAGGAGTTTCCACCCCTTGGAAGGTATACAGAGATGGAATAACATATACATTGCCTAGAGAGTTGTTAACGACAATAAGTTCCATGCTGTTTCTACAAGTTTCCCTCTGGCATTTTTAATACACAGTCTATACAATAAAAGGAGAAAAGCAAAGTTGACATGCTGGATACGTATTTGACATACTTATTTTTTATGTGGGATAGATTTCTAAAAATAAACTGGTATACAGGTTTTTGTTTTGTCATACTGGCAGTAATAGAAAGGCAATATTAATTGTAACATTTGTGCAATTATAAATGAATAAAAATACATGCATTTCTTCTTCTATAGTTTTCTCATGGTTACAACCCTGTCCTCAAAGCTATGGTTTCTCCAGTGGTCATGTATGCATGTGAGAGTTGAAACCATAAAGAAGGCTGAACGCTGAAGAACTGATGGTTTTGAACTGTGGTGCTGCAGAAGACTTTTGAGGGTCCCTTGGACTGCAAGGAGATCCAACCAGTCCATCCTAAAGGAAATCAGTCCTGAATATTCACTGGAAGGACTGATGCTGTAGCTGAAGCTCCACTATTTTGGCTACCTGACGCGAAGAGCCGGCTCCTTGGAAAAGCCCCTGATGCTGGGAAAGATTGAGGGCAAAAGAAGAAGATGAGATGGTTAGATAGCATCACTGACTCAATAGACATGAATTTGAGTAAACTCAGGGAGATAGTGAAGGAGGAGGAACCTGGTGTGCTGCAGCCGTGGGGTAACAAAGAATCAGACACGAGTTAGCGACTGAACAACAACAACAACTCCAGGTCTCATTAAGACAATGTTTTTCCTGAAGATAGCTGTGAGCTAGCCTTGTCAAGGCTGGCATAATCACGCAATTCAGTATTGCCCATTCTTTCTTGGCCTTCCCTGTGGCTCAGAAGGTAAAGCATCTGTCTGCAATATAGGAGGCCCAGGTTCGATCCCTGGGTCAGGAAGATCCCCTGGAGAAGGAAATGGCAACCCACTTCAGTACTCTGGCCTGGAAAATTCCATGGACGGAGGAGCCTGGTAAGCTACAGTCCATGGGATCGCAGAGTTGCACGTGACTGAGCAACTTCACTTCATTCTTTCTTACTCTGGTTCTGCCTTTCTCTCTCTCTTTTTTTTTTTTTTTTGCACAGTTGTCAAGATGCTCGGATTCATCACTCAGAAGAAAATAAAGATTATTATGTGTGATTCTGTAGCTTCCCCTATGGGGAAAGCAGGCCACTTTGAAGTTATTTTATTTTCAAACTTCATTGCGTTTATGCCAGTAGTTGTCTCAAATTATGTTTAAAGAGAGAGAGGCACTTTGCAAATTTGTCATTTATAGATTGTATTAAACTGACCTGATTTAGTTATTTGTTGAGAGAAATGATATAATGAATATTTACTCCCACCTATTAGATAGTAAATATATAGCAATTATAAGAAGTATGCAAACTGACAAGAAATCAACTCACATGCTTTCTGGGCTTCCCAGGTGGTAGAGAGGTAAAAAGTCCACCTGCCAATGCAGGTTCGATCCCTGGGTCGGGAAGATCCCCTGGAGGAGGAAATGGCAACTCACTCCAATATTCTTGCTTGGAAAATCGCACAGACAGAGAAGATTGGCAGGCTACAGTCCATGGGGTTGCAAAGAGTTGGACATGACTGAGCAACTGAACACACACCCACACCCACCCCCACACCCACACACACACACGCTTTCCAATTTACTGACTTTAACAAAAATTTACTGAGCACCCATTTTCTCACAACATTGGGCTAATGTTGAGATATAAAAACCCATCAGCCTGGAGTTTAGTTCAGTTCAATTGCTCAATCGTGTCCGACTCTTTGTGACCCCATGGACTACAGTATGCCAGGCCTCCCTGTCCATCACCAACTCCTGGAGTTCACTGAAACTCACGTCCATCGAGTCAGTGATGCCATCCAACCATCTTATCCTCTGTGGTCCCCTTCTCCTCCTGCCTTCAATCTTTCCCAACATCAGGGTCTTTTTCAATGAGTCAGTTCTTCATATTAGGTGGCCAAAGCATTGGAGTTTCAGCTTCAGCATCAGTCCTTCCAATGAATATTCAGGACTGATTTCCTTTAGGATGGACTGGTTGGATCTCCTTGCAGTCCAAGGGACTCTTAGGAGTCTTCTCCAACACCACAATTCAAAAGCATCAATTCTTTGGTACTCAGCTTTCTTTATAGTCCAACTCTCACATCCATACATGACTACTGGAAAAACCATAGCTTTGACTAGAAGGACTTCCGCCTGGAGGGGTAGTGAAAAAAGCCCAAGCACAACTACACAGCCCACGTGAAGGGACTTGTGCTCTAATCCAGGACCCCCAGAAGGTGGGATGAGAGAAGGGAGCAGAAACTCCCATTGGAGAATTCTAGAAAATGCCGTAGAAAAGGCAGCACTCCCAGAAGACAAGAGATGAGTAGGAATGCTCAGGAGGATTGGGGAAGAAGCTTGTCAGGTGATGGGATATGCAAGGCCCCCCCATTCTCAGGGAGAGTGGGGCAGTGGAGAGCTGGGGACGAGGGGAGCTGCGAGAATCAGGGACAGACCGTAAATGTCATGCTGCCATTCCCGGGGAGTGGGATGGCTGGGAATGTTTTTAAGTCCGTGAGAGACCCGGCTGGATATGAGCTTGCCATGAAAACTCGGCGCAAAGAGGACAAGAAATTTGGAGGATGAGAGTGAAAGAGAGACAAGCAGTCCCCAAGTGTGTGCATGAGTCCGGAACAGCAAGTCAGAGCTGCTTGAAGTCAGTCACAGTGAGCCTGGAGGTGAGGAAGGGTAGGAGAGGTATTTCAGTTAACTGCTCCCCACAGTGAGTCCACGTCATGGTCCGAGAGCAGCCTTCACTGAACCAGAGATGGGGAAACAGGTTTGCTTTGAGCTGAGTGACATACGCCGGTGGCTGCGTTCTCACAGCAAATCAAGGAGGCAAGAGGCAGGACCCTGTCCTCTTCCACTCAGGGTGGTCCTCATGGATAAACCAACCCCTGCCTGAGTATCTCCTCTGAAATGATAGTCTCCCCCTGCCCCTTCTTCCTTATCCCTTTGTAGGTGTTGCATGGATAGTAAGGTGGTACACCGCCTTCTCTCTCAGTGGGCAGGGTCAAAGCACCTGCAGTGCAGAGTCCAGCCTGGGGCATTGACACCTCCAGCCGTGAAAAGGGGGATGCCAAGAATACAGAGGTTTCTGAGTGGCAAGTGCCTCTCAGATTCCATCAGAGGCTGTTAGGTGGGTTCACAGTGACACTGCTGTTTAGCTGTTCTAATTTTGCTCATATAGGGTCCTTGTTAAGAATAGGATATAGAAGAAATAGCATGGATTTAGGAATCCTGCATTCCTGATTTGCAACTTGACATACATCAGCTGTTATCTTAGCTCACTTACTCGTCTTGAGTGAGCCTCATTTACTAACAAGTGGGGATCATAACCTGATCTGCTTTGTTGCTATAAGGGTTGAATGTTATGAAAAATCCAGAACTGCCGACATACTGTAATAGCTTCATTCTTGCTTCATATTCCATTGAGAAAAGAAACTCCCTTTCTGAACCTTCCAGGTGGAAGAACCAATGGGTATTTTTGCTAAGTTGCTTCAGTTCTGTCTGACTCTTTGTGGCCCCATGGACCTGCCAGGCTCCTCTGTCCATGGGATTCTCCAGGCAAGAATAGTGGAGTGGGTTGCCATTTCCTCCTCCAGGGGATCTTCCCAACCCAGGGGTCGAACTTGAGTCTTTTGGGTCTCCTGCCTTGGCAGGCTGGTTCTGTACCACTAGTGCCACCTGGGAAATCTGATGGGTATGTAATGGATCCCACGGTAACTCAGCTGCTTCCTGCGTCTGTAGTTGCTTAACTTTTCCACAAGCACATCCTCCTCTTGAATTACCTTTATTGTGAAGACAGGCTATCCCAAGGTGCATCTTCTTTTCCAGTGCTTGAGGTTGTCCTAATCCACACAGCAGTGGTCCTCCATCCTCAGAGATGAGACCATGCTGCAACTTGCTTTTCCAAATATTTGTTACCCAGAAGGTTGCAGAACATTAAATAATTTGAGAAAGCCTGGAATACATTGTTGTAGGCACTGGCTAGTCAAGTATATGGGAGGAAGACATGGAAGGAAATGACATTTGTTGCATATATATATTATGAATCAGAATGTTTTTCCACAAATTTTACCCCTGGACCCTCTTAAAAACCTGTGAGGTAGGTGCAGCCTTAGTATTAAGTGCAACATAATAGAGTCTTTCCCCACAAAATATCAGTGGCTGAAACAAGATTATAATTGATTTCTCACTCATGTAAAAGAATTCAGAAAGGCAGTAAATATGATGGCTCTGTGGGCATCCTTCGAGTTTGATGTTCCACAGTCCTTAGACTCTTTTCCCCTTGGTTCAAGGTAGCTGCTGGAATGCTGGCTATCATGTGCATATTCTAATCAGGATGAATGGAGAAAAATAAAAGCTGTGTCTTCTCTCTTTTAAGAGTTATTGTTCATTTTTATGGCTGAGTAATATTCCATTGTGTATGTGTACCACAACTTTATCCATTCATCTGCCGATGGACATCTAGGTTGCTTCTATGTTCCAGCTATTGTAAATAGTGCTGCAATGAACAATGGGATACATGTGTCTTTTTCAACCCTGGTTTCCTCAGGGTATATGCCTATCAGTGGGATTGCTGGGTCATATGGTGGTTTTATCCCTAGCTTTTTAAGGAATCTCTATGCCGTCTTCCATAGTGGCTGTATCAATTTACATTTCCACCAACAGTGCCAGAGCGTTCCCTTTTCTCCACACCTTCTCCAGCATTTATTGTTTCTAGACTTTTCTATGATGGCCATTCTGACCAGTGTGAGGTGATATCTCATTGTGGTTTTGATTTGCATTTCTCTAATAATGAGCAATGCTGAGCATCTTTTCAAGTGTTTGTTAGCCATTAGCATGTCTTCTTTGGAGAAATGTCTGTTTAGGTCTTTTCCCCACTTTTTGATTCAACTTTTTGGTTGTATGATTTTCTAGCATTGAGTTATATGAGCTGCTTGTATATTTTGGAAATGGAATATTACTCAGCAATAAAAAGGAATGCATTTGAGTCAGTTCTAATGAGGTGGATGAACCTAGAACCTATTACACAGAGTGAAGTGAGTCAGAAAGAGAAAGATAAATATCATATTCTTACACACATATACGGAATCTAGAAAAATGGAACTTAAGAATTTATTTACAGGAAACAATGGAGAAACAGACATAGAGAACAGAATTATGGACATGGGGAGAGGGGAGGAGAGGGTGAGGTGTATGGAGAGAGTAACATGGAAACTTACATTACCACATGTAAAATAGAGAGCCAACGGGAATTTGCTGTATGGCTCAGGAAACTCAAACAGGGGCTCTGTATCAATCTAGAGGGGTGGGATGGGAAGGGAGATGGGAGGAAGGTTCAAAAGGGAGGGGATATATATATATATATATATATATATATATATATATATACCTATGGCTGATTCATGTTGAGATTTGACAGAAAACAACAAAATTCTGTAAAGCAATTATCTTCAATAAAAAATAAATAAAGGAAAGAAGAGTTATGGCTCAGCTGCTGTGGTTTCCTCTTTCATCTCTTTTGCCAGAACTTAGTCTCACAGTCTCCTCCGGCTGCAAGGCAGTCTGAAAACTGCCGTCCTTTCGCTGGTCAACCTGTACTCACACAGGGAGAAAGTGAGCTGGGAGAGAGATGGGCTTCAGGTTGGAAATGCACAATCAGCTGGCCTCCTCTTTGCATTTCCCGAGGCAAGAGATAGGCGGGCTCCAGGTTGGAAATTCACAATCAGCCCTGTTTGTTCTCGGAAATAGAAGCAACAACAGAAACAAGGGTTTCTGTTCTAGCCAGCGTTTGTCTCTTGTACACACCTCAAGGGAATAATCTTAGCAAGGAAAAAGAGGCAAAAACCCTGTCTGAATAAAGGGAGGGAGACAGTACACAAAAGGCTCCTTGGAGTCAAAAGTCAGGGGATAATTCCAGACCATAATGAGTCTTGCTCCTTCCAGAAGCCTTTGCTTCGAGATCCTTCTTGTCTAAGGTGTGGATGTGCAGCTCAGGTTCTGAGACAGATTAACCAGGGGAGGGGGCACGGAGCAAGATGATTGGCCTGAGGGCAGACAGAGACCCAGAAACCTGCCCCCTTAGAAAGGACATAAACTTGCCAAAGGTGCGACTCTCTTGAGTTCGCCGTCCCTTTTCTCCATGTACTTTTCTTCTCAGTAAACTTTTTACTTTACTCTTTACCTTCTGCCTCCTCTCCTGAATTCATTCTTGACGAGGCAGGCAAGACTAGGGACCTTAGCTCTAATTGCTGGCTCCTGTGGTCCAGTGGTTAGGACTCCTGGTCTGGGAAACTAAGACCCTGCTTCCAGCTACTGCTCGCTGCTGCTTGCTGCAAGCTGCCACTTACTGCTGTGCACATCTGAAATGAAAAAGACATTATGACCAGCTGTGAGTGCCTGCTGCAGGAAGTAGGCCCTTGCCCCTCCCCCCACCACCACTTTTCAGAGGCCTGATGAGTCTGAGGGTTCGGGTTATCATTTGGTTATCTGTTGCCAATTTTATTCCGGTTATCTATTATTTAATGACCTGAAACAGTTGACATTTTTATTATGTTCAAAATTTTGTAGTCAGGAACGTGGGTGGAGCTCAACAAAGATGGCTCCTCTCTGTACCGCGACTGAGGCTTCAGCAGGAATGGCTTGAAGAGAGAGAAATGGCTGGAGGACCAGCCTGGCAGCGAATGTCTGAGGACTCATTTCAGGCATTAGTTGAATTCCTCAGTTCTCTTGTATGTTGTATCCTCCTCCAATGCATGAAACAACGACCGCACAGAAGCTTGGCCGAGAGGAGCTACCCAATGTCCGAGGTCAGGGTGGCGGCCGAGAGGAGCTACCACATGCCACAGGTCAGGGGAGGTGGCGGAGAGGAGCAACCCCACGTCCAAGTAGCAGCGGCTGCACGAGCAAAGGAGGGCAGAAAGGAGCTACTGCACTTTCAAGGTCAGGAGGGGTGGCCAAGAGGAGCTAACCCTCGCCCAAGGTCAGGGGCGGCCACTGAGAATGCCACACTGCATCGGCGCAGGAGCGGCCGAGAGGAGCTACCCAACATCCGAGGTCAGGGTGGCGGCCGAGAGGAGCTACCCCATGCCAGAGGTCAGGGGAGGTGGCGGAGAGGAGCAACCCCACATCCAAGTAGCGGTAGCTGCACCGGCAAAGGAGGGCAGAGAGGAGCTACTCCACGTTCAAGGTCAGGAGGGGCAGCTGTGAGGAGATACCCCTCCTCCAAGGTAAGAGAAAACCAAGTAAGGCGGTAGGTGTTGTGAGAAGGCATCAGAGAGCAGACCCACTGAAACCATAACCACAGAAAACTAGCCAATCTGATCACACAGACCACAGCCTTGTCTAACTCAATGAAACTAAACCATGCCATGTGGGGCCACCCAAGACAGGCGGATCATGGTGAAGAGGTCTGACAGAATGTGGTCCACTGGAGAAGGGAATGGCAAACCACTTCAGTTTTCTTGCCTTGAGAACATGAACAGTATGAAAAGGCAAAATGATAGGACACTGAAAGGGGAACTCCCCAGGTCAGTAGGTGCCTAATAGGCTACTGGAGATCAGTGGAGAAATAACTCCAGAAAGAATGAAGGGATGGAGCCAAAGCGAAAACAATACCCAGTCGTGGATGTGACTGGTGTTAGAAACAAAGTCCGATGCTGTAAAGAGCAATATTACATAGGAACCTGGAATGTCAAGTCCATGAATCAAGGCAAATTGGAAGTGGTCAAACAAGAGATAGCAAGAGTGAATGTCGACATTCTAGGAATCAGTGAACTAAAATGGACTAGAATCGGTGAATTTAACCCAGATGACCATTATATCTACTACTGTGGGCAGGAATCCCTTGGAAGAAATGGAGTAGCCATCATGGTCAACAAAAGAGTTCAAAATGCAGTACTTGGATACAATCTCAAAAACGACAGAATGATCTCTGTTCATTTCCAAGGCAAACCTTTCAATATCACCGTAATCCAAGCCTATGCCCCAACCAGTAATGCTGAAGAAGCTGAAGTTGAATAATTCTATGTAGACCTACAAGACCTTTTAGAACTAACACCCCAAAAAGATGTCCTTTTCATTATAGGGGCTGGAATGCAAAAGTAGGAAGTCAAGAAACACCTAGAGTAACAGGCAAATTTGGCCTTGGAATGTGGAATGAAGTAGGGCAAAAACTAATAGAGTTTTGCCAAGAGAACGCACTGGTCATAGCAAACACCCTCTTCCAACAACACAAGAGAAGACTCTACACATGGACATCACCAGATGGTCAACACCGAAATCAGATTGATTGTATTCTTTGCAGCCAAAGATGGAGAAGCTCTATACAGTCAGCAAAAACAATACTGGGAGCTGACTGTGGCTCAGATCATGAACTCCTTATTGCCTAATTCAGACTCAGATTGAAGAAAGTAGGGAAAACTGCTAGACCAATCAGGTATGACCTAAATCAAATCCCTTATGATTATACAGTGGAAGTGAGAAATAGATTTAAGGGCCTAGATCTGATAGAGTGCCTGATGAACTATGGATGGAGGTTCGTGACATTGTACAGGAGACAGGGATCAAGACCATCCCCATGGAATAGAAATGCAAAAAAACAAAATGGCTGTCTGGAGAGGCCTTACAAATACTTGTGAAAAGAAGAGAAGCGAAAAGCAAAGGAGAAAAGGAAAGATATAAGCATCTGAATGCAGAGTTCCAAAGAATAGCAAGGAGAAATAAGAAAGCCTTCCTCAGCAATCAATGCAAAGAAATAGAGGAAAACAACTGAATGGGAAAGACTAGAGATTTCTTCAAGAAAATTAGAGATACCAAGGGAACATTTCATGCAAAGATGGGCTTGATAAAGGACAGAAATGGTATGGACCTAACAGAAGCAGAAGATATTAAGAAGAGATGGCAAGATTACACAGACGTGTACAAAAAAATATCTTCACCGCCAAGATAATCATGATGGTGTGATCACTCACCTAGAGCCAGACATCCTGGAATGTGAAGTCAAGTGGGCCTTAGAAAGCATCACTATGAACAAAGTTAGTGGAGGTCATGGAATTCCAGTTGAGCTATTTCAAATCCTGAAAGATGATGCTGTGAAAGTGGACTCAATATGCCAGCTAATTTGGAAAACTCAGCAGTGGCCACAGGACTGGAAAAGGTCAGTTTTCATTCCAATCCCAAAGGAAGGCAATGCCAAAGAATGCTCAAACTACCACACAATTGCACTCATCTCACATGCTAGTAAAGTAATGCTCAAATTTCTCCAAGCCAGGCTTCAGCAATATGTGAACCATGAACTTCCAGATGTTCAAGCTGGTATTAGAAAAGGCAGAAGAACCAGAGATCAAATCACCAACATTCGCTGGATCATGGAAAAAGGAAGAGAATTCCAGAAAAACATCTATTTATGCTTTATTGACTATGCCAAAGCCTTTGACTGTGTGGATCACCATAAACTCTGGAAAATTCTGAAAGAGATGGGAATCCCAGACCACCTGACCTGCGTCTTGAGAAACCTATATGCAGGTCAGGAAGCAACAGTTAGAACTGGACATGGAACAACAGACTGGTTCCAAATAGGAAAAGGAGTACGTCAAGGCTGTGTATTCTCACCCTGCTTATTTAACTTATATGCAGAGTACATCATGAGAAAGGCTGGGCTGGAAGAAGTACAAGCTGGAATCAAGATTACTGGGAGAAATATCAATAACCTCAGATATGCAGATGACACCACCCTTATGGCAGAAAGTGAAGAGGAACTAAAAAGCCCCTTGATGAAAGTGAAAGAGGAGAGTGAAAAAGTTGACTTCAAGCTCAACATTCAGAAAACAAAGATCATGGCATCTGGTCCCATCACTTCATGGGAAATAGATGGGGAAACAGTGTCAGACTTTATTTTTTGGGGCTCCAAAATCACTGCAGATGGTGATTGCAGCCATGAAATTTAAAGATGCTTACTCCTTGGAAGGAAAGTTATGACCAACCTAGATAATATATTGAAAAGCACAATATGGTAATGCATATATATGGAATTTAGAAAGATGGTAACGATAACCCTGTATGAGAGACAGCAAAAGAGACACAGATGTATAGAACAGTCTTTTGGACTTTGTAGGAGAGGGAGAGGGTGGGATGATTTGGAAGAATGGCATTGAAACATGTATAATATCATATAAGAAATGAATCACCAGTCTAGGTTCGATGCAGGATAAGGATGCTTGGGGTTGGTGCACTGGGATGACTCAGAGGGATAGTATGGGGAGGGAGGAGGGAGGAGGTTCAGGATTGGGAACACGTGTACACCTGTGGCAGATTCATGTTGATGTATGGCAAAACCAATACAATATTGTAAAATAGTTAGCCTCCAATTAAATAAATTAAAAAAAAGAAAAGAAAAGCAGAGATATTACTTTGCCAACAAAGGTCCCTCTAGTCAAGGCTATGGTCTTCCAGTGGTCATGTATGGATGTGAGAGTTGGACTGTGAGAGTTGGACTGTGAAGCTGAGAGCCAAATAATTGATGCTTTTAAACTGTGGTGTTAGAGAAGACTCTTGAGAGTCCCTTGGACTGCAAGGAGATCCAACCCATCCATCCTAAAGGAGATCAGTCCTGGGTTTTCATTGAAAGGACTGATGCTAAAGCTGAAACTCCAATACTTTGGCCACCTCACATGAAGAGTTGACTCACTGGAAAAGACTGTGATGCTGGGAAGGACTGGGGGCAGGAGGAGAAGGGGACGACAGAGAATGAGATGGTTGGATGGCATCACTGACTTGATCGACATGAGTTTGAATGAACTCCAGGAGTTGGTGATAGACAGGGAGGCCTGGGGTGCTGCAGTTCATGGGGTCACAAAGAGTCAGACATGACTGAGCGACTGAACTGAACTGAATGCATGAAAATGAAAAATGAAAGTGAAGTTGCTCAGTCGTGTCCAACTCTTAGCGACCCCATGGACTGCAGCCTACCAGGTTCCTCTGTCCATGGGATTTTCCAGGCAAGAGTACTGGAGTGGGGTGCCATTGCCTTCTCCAGTGGCATACCCTAGATGGGCCTGGCACCTTCACTGGGATGGTTAGATAGGCGGGGGCTGACCTGGCGTCTCTCCCATGGAGCTTTCCCACAGTGCTAGCTTGGGCTTCCTCACAACCTGGCAGTCCTTGGGAGCTGGATTTCTCCCAGTGGCAACTGGCTTCCTTCAGAAAGCGGGTTCCAAGAAACCAAATAGCCTTGGAAGTCACATTTCTTCCACAATTCACTGAGGAAAATCTAGATTTAAGGGGTGGAGAACTGAACTCCACATCTCATCAGGAGAAGTAGCAAAGGGTCGTCAGTCATCTGTAACCTACCGCAAAGTGGTTACTTGAAAAAACACAGCTAGGAAGTCAAACGGCCAGGCCAGGAACATAGACTTTTCTTTATACTATGTAAGCCCAAGCAGTAGGTCTTGGTAATTTTAAAGAGTGAACTAAACAAGTTGATTTTTAGTTTTTTAAAGCATGGTAGATTGTAGCTGGCTGTGGAGTAACAGGAGGTGTAAAAATTTATAGCAACTTATCTTCATTGAGAGCAGACTCCAGAATTCAGTGGGTGGATATGCCTCAGAACTTTGTCCTCCAGTCTTTAGATTGAGGCCCCTACTAAGTGTAGCTGATACTTTTTTTTTTATCTTGTTCCCCAAACCCCTTCCCCACCCCCCTCCAGCTTAACAACGGGGCTGCTGCTCCACTGTCTCTTTCATATTTGTGAATACTCTCTCAGGTCTGGGAAATCAGATTGTCTCATTTAAATTTAATTTGAATTTCTGTTTGAAGAATCAACCTGAGACATCAAAGGGAATCCAAAAAATGCACTACAAAATAAATGATCAAATGACTTCTGAAAACATTGCACTTTTATATCTGGAAATATTGGATCAAAACTCCAATTTCTTTTATTGTTAAAATTAAAGAAAGACTTAAAAGAAACTGCCATGTAAGTTTGACACCACATTTAACCAACAGACAAATTGTTAAAACCTGGTAGGGTTATAACCATCAATACATGCATTCTCTCTCTAATTCATAATGAGTCAGAATCTCCCAGTCACTAAGCTTCCACTGGGTTTCAAGTTACTTTTCAAGTCGTAGAAATATCATTTAGAGTACAGGTCACAGATGCCTAATTTACAGTCTAGGAATAATTACACTGCCAATTTATCTGCACAACACAGACAGAGTTTTGTATTGAAATGTAACCTTTGCAAAACTAACTTTTCAAACAAAATATTTACCTTAATTACTTTTGCATTTAATTTTTGAAGATCTGAAGTCCCTTTCTTGTATTTTAATATAGTCAGAGATGGATGTTAGAAGTTCAGCACTGCAGTGAATTAGCATTTTCTCTGAGTCTTACAGGTAGTTGAGACAACATATGAGAGAAAAAAGTGTATGGTCTGCCCTCAAGGATGCAAATGCATTCTGCCAGGAGAAAGTGAGAAGACCACCTGGTAAATGAATGAGTGATCATAGCTCATCCCATCAAGAATGTGGTGGGTGATCAAAAACTTGATTAAGTCTTGTTTAACTTATCAGGAACTATGAACCCAAACTAACGGTGCAGAGAGCATAGGTCCTAGAGGCATGAAGTTTCAGGCAAGTGTCATTGACTAGAGGAAAGACCATGCTTTCTAGCTGGAGTGGACAGGAATGATTTTCTTGCTTTCTGTTGGCCAGATAGGACTGGGTTGGGAGAATCAATAAGTGAAGAATTAAAATCAATACTTATTTTTTGATGAAGAAAAAGACCATGGCATGCTGTGCAGGGGAGAGGGGAGCAATCTTCCTCCCAGGTACCTTTTATGGCTCTTTTATATTTAGGCAAACCAGCTGGTGGACCCTTTGCCAGCTCCTCTAACCCACTCCAGGCTTCCCCCGAGGCTCAGCTGGTTAAGAATCCACCTGCCGATGCAAGAGATGCTAGTTTGATTCCTGGTTTGGTAAGATCCTCTGGAGAAGGAAATGGCAACCCACTCCAGTATTCTTGCCTGGAGAATCCCATGGACTGGGGAGCCTGATGGGCTACAGTCCATGGGGCTGCAAAGAGTCAGACAGGACTGAGCATACACACACGCATGCTACACACACGCACGCTGACCCAGTCCATTCTCTCCTGCTAAAAAGTTGACAGAGAAAGTTCTAACGAAGACAGTTGAATTTATCAGCTTAGTAAAATTATATAACTATGTGAAATCTGTCCCATGGTGACTCAGTTTGGATTTCAGAATGACTGGGGAGTGATAAGAAGAGGGAAAGAATCCTAATAGAGCATCCTGTCCATCGCAGCGGCAGGGAGCACTCCAAGAGACAGTAGCCAGAAAGTTCAGGGAGCTTTGCAAGACGGAGTCTTTAAATTCATGTTGGTTTCTGCCTCTCTGTCTCCTGCCCTGACCCTCACTAAGTCACACAGCTAGCCTTGTAATGATGCTTTTTGTAATGAGTGGGAGAGAGGAAGCAGACTTTCTGTGCCTGGGGGCAAGGAAAAGGGAGTCCTTGAGGAGAGATTGCTTAGGGAGATGATGGTAATTAACTGGACCACAGTGGCTAAGCATATTGCAATGTGAACCATGTAGAAAGATCTGAGCGGAACATCCATTCCGCCCCTGCCTTCGAAACCCAAGGAGGCTGATCACTCAAGTGTGTGGATGTTTGCTGGTGTATTTGTGAAAGAGCATCGGGGAGGGGAGCCAGAACTTGCATTTGCATGGCTATGAGCTGGTAGGGATTCCAACCCTCAGATTGCATGTTTATAATTTAGAGAAGGCAGTCCTGTCCACGTGGACGCTAGAGTGGCTAATAACTTTTCTCTGCAAGGAAATCTCTCCATGTTCCTCTCTGGCGGCTATCACATCACATTGAAAGGCCGTGATGCCCTCCTCCTTTAGTGATGGCCTGGTCCCTGCAGGATGCCGCGAAGGATTTGTCTGTCCTCTTTTTAATAAGTCCAGCAATAGGAGTTTCTACCATTTCTCTTGGGGTGTTTTTCTTTTTTTCCTTCTGTTTCAGTGTTATGAACTCACTGTATGGATTTTAGAAGTGGTTATTTTAATTGAGCAGTCAAGCAACAGAGAATTGTCTGCCCGCCCAGCCTTAGTAGAATCTGAGATTGTTCCAAAATTAGAAAAATATCCAACCCAGGAGGTGATGGAGGAAGCAGAGATGGGGAGCAGGAAGATCACAAATCTATGCCTAGCTGCAGTCTCATTTGATCTCTGACACTGATTCCCACTAGATTTCAAAATAGGGTGATCTGAGTATTTTCTTCCTAAAGAATAAGGATAATGGAGCCTTTTGCTAACTGAAAGGCAGGAATTGAGGTTTATCAAAATATATTGATTTTGATGTATTCAGTCAACATGGCTTTCAACTCTGACCCCTGCTTTCATCCGTTGGTTTCTGACTCAGATAAAATCCTCACCATTCAGCTTCTCCAGCTTCTGGTCCTCCACATGCTGCCAAAGCTATTTTTCTAAAGTACAGATCATCCTGTCATACCGTTTCCTTGCTCAACATGCTCCAGTGGTCATCTCTCATCCTCCAGAATCTGTGTGCTCCTGTCCATTACTCCAATTGCCCTTCCACCATTTCAGCAGGTTAACAACACAGAAACCTGCAAGAGTGTGATGGAAATGTAAACTGGCGCAGCCTCTGTAGGAAAGTGTGGAGGTTCCTCAAAAAACTAAAAGTAGAGTTGCTATACGATCTAGCAATCCCACTCCTGGGCATATATCCGGGAAAAGAGAAAAAAACAACTCTCATTCAAAAAGGTACATACACCCCAATGTTTGTAGCAGCATTATTCACAACAACCAAGACGTGGAAAGAAGCTGAATGTCCATCCACAGGTGAATGAATAAAGAAGATATGGTACGTATAGACAAGGGAACACTACTCCACCATTAAAAAAATGAAATCATGCCATTTGCAGCAACGCGGATGGACCTAGAGATGGTCATTCTAAGCGAAATAAGTCAGAAAAAAGCTCATATGATATCAGTATGGGTAGAATCTAAATTATGACGCAAATGAACTTACCCTATGAAATAGATTCACAGACATAGAAAATAGACTTGTGGTTGCCAAGAGCGAGGGGGGATGGGGAACAAACGGATTCAGAGTTCGGGATTAGCAGATGCAAACTGTTATCCTTAGAATGGATAAACAAAGTCCTACCATATAGCACAGAGAACTATATTCAATATCCTGAGATCAATCACAATAAGAAAGAATATGAAAAGAATGTATGATACGTAAAACTGAATTACTCTGCTGAACAGCAGAAATTAACACAGCATTGTAAGTCAACTATACTAAAAAAAAGAAGAAACCTTCAACAGTGCACTGGTCCTCCTCTAACCACAGCTGGCTCTTTCATTCATCGTGCTCTTTGCACCCCACCCCCAACCGTGCCCTGCTTACCATCACTATTTGACCTTCGATTCCTAAAACAAATCTATTCTGTTCTTTTATCAAAACTTTTGCTCAACAATGATTAAGGGATATTTCCTATCTCCATGTTTAGATAATATCACTGTGAAAGTGAAAGTGTTAGCCTCCCAGTCATGTCTGCCTCTTTGCAACCCCCTGGACTGTAGCCCTCCAGGCTCCTGTGTCCATGGGGATTCTCCAGGCAAGAATACTGGAGTGGGTTGCCATCCCTTTTCCAGGGGGTCTTCCTGACCCAAGGATCAAACCCAAGTCTCCTGCATTGCAGACAATTTTTTTACTGTTTGAGCCACCAGGGAAACCCCAATATCACTTTATATAATGGTTATTAAAGGAACATAAAGAGTATTCTTTGGGATATCCTTTAATAGCATTAAATAAGGGTTGGCAAGATCCCCTGGAGAAGGGAATGGCTACCCACTCCAGTATTCTGGCCTGGAGAATTCCATGGACTGTATAGCTCATGGGGTCCCAAAGAGTCAGACAGGACTGAGTGACTTCACTTTCACTTTTCACTTTTAAGGGCTTATCTTCAAAAATTGGCATTGTGAAAGAGAAAAGGAAATAAAAATTTTATATGTATTATATCAAAATTTTTATGCATATTGTATCAAAACCCCAAATTTTTATACATATTGTATCATTTTTATGATGTAGATTTGATGAAAACAAGCAAACACAGTGCCCAGCTCTTAGCATGCAAAAAAATAAAATAAAAGGTTAGGCCAAAAAGGTGAAAGCTCATCAGTTGACTCCTGAATTCTAGTCCAACTGACTAGAAAGGAAATGTTTCCTGGTGACTTAAATATTATTAACAAGGTCCAAAGGACTTAATGCATATTGACGAAAATCCAACTTAAACTCAACAGGGTTCATCTTTATACTAGTTAAAATGTTTGATTCTCTTTCCCCTTTTCTCCTCTTACTGCCTTGCTTTTGCAGTCTTCTCTTTCCAACTTCTTTCTGTTGCTCTATAACAGCGGCAGAGACGCATGCATCCCCACCCCGTCTTTGCCCCCTCACTGCCTTGCTCCTCTCTGGTCTCACACTTTCTCATCGTACCCCTTGCATTCCAATACTCTTTCTGGCTTACATGTTCTCCATGATTAACTTGCTTATCCTTGATATTAGCTCTTTACTATAATGCTTGGTGGCTCAAAAATTTCATTATCCAGCTTCTTCACTGAAATGATATCCCATGACTTAGATATGTTTTTCTATAAAATTCAACATTTTAATAATTTACAAAATATTTTATAATACATTTCAATATTAACTAGCTATGTGGCATGTAAAGATCATAGAATTTCAATGCATCAACTTGATCCACTCTGGTTATTGTGCACTAGAGATTAATTTTAAATAATTCTATAATATTATATAAGGCAAATAATATAATTAAGTTATAATTTATTATATTACAAATATGTAGTTTATTGACACTTTTTGAAACTCTAACCTTAGATACTGAAGTATTTCTGCTTAGTTAACTTTTTGGCCTAACATTTTGTTTATACACTTTCTTACTTTCATTTGCATTGGTTTTCATGAGATTTGCTAGAATGAATATACTTGTAAAACATTTCAAACCTGTTCCAGGCATAACAGATATGCTGGTATTGACCTAGACTTACATGACCTTGAATTATTTCTACAGTCATCTTTGGTAGTGAGCAGAGTTGATGTCTTTTTGTTCTGGCCACAGAAGTCACAGGAGGGCAGTGTTTCAAGAAGGACAGAGCAGTCAACTTTTCAAATATCTCTCAGTTTCAGTGAGGGGGGAGACAGAAGAGGGTCTATTGATTTTTGTGACCTGGGGATCATTAGTGATGCTAATAGGAGAAAATTCAGTGGACTGATGATTGGAAGACATAGCAATGGAGTAAATCATGGATAAAATGAGAGAAATAGGGGACAGTTTCTGGGGATAGTTGCAAGAAGCTTCTTGTGGCAGGAATGAGATAGTAGCTGGAGGAGATTCCGGGATTCAAGGAGACATTTTTAAGGAATCAGAGATGCTAGAATATGTGAACTAATGAGAATGCTTAACTAAAGGAGGAGGGGGTGGAGTATGGGGGAGAGGCAGAGCATAATTGCAATATCTGTTCTTTTTAAAAAAGTATTCACTTGGCTGCACCAGGTTTTAATTGTGGCATGTAGGACTTTGATGGTATGTGGCAGGCAGGATCTAGTTCCCTGACCAAGGATTGAACCCAGGCCTTGGGAGCATGGAGCCTTAGCCACTAGACCACTAGGGAAGTCCCTCAGGATAGGCTCCTGAGAGACCATGTGATCAGAGAACTTTCAGAATTCAGGGGGGAGGAAGGGAAGGTGGCCATAAGCCTGTGTGGACTTGTGCTGGAGAGATGTGAGAATATTCACTGACGGGTTTCATTCACATGATGACAAGGTACAGGATCGTCAGTGGAAAATAAGGTGAGCTGCGGTGGGAAAAATTATAAGGTGAGCTGGGGTAGTAAAAATTTGATCTCTTGGTAAGGTAGAGGTGTGATGCAATTATGAAGAGTGGAAAAGTCTCTGGAATAGAGACCCATGAAGGAGATACCAGGCAGCGTGCATCACCACTTTTTAAGGTCAGAGCTCATCCACTTACAAAGGCAACTCTTTGCCTTTCAGAGTGATATCTATACAAATACACTAAGGTGCAATGATATAGGCACAAATAAAGCGAATAGGTGGATAACAGATACTGTAGTTCTTTTTGTGTGACTGCAACGAGGGGAGAAAAGGGCAAGGGATTTTGAGAGCTCTAACTACCGCACAATTGCACTCATCTCACACGCTAGTAAAGTAATGCTTAACATTCTCCAAGCCAGTCTTCAGCAATACGTGAGCCGTGAACTTCCAGATGTTCAAGCTGGTTTTAGAAAAGGCAGAGGAACCAGAGATCAAATTGCCAACATTCGCTGGATCATTGAAAAAGCAAGAGTAAGTTCCAGAAAAACATCTATTTCTGGTTTATTGACTATGCCAAAGCCTTTGACTGTGCGGATCACAAAAAACTGTGGAAAATTCAAGAGATGGAAATTCCAGACCACCTGACCTGCGTCTTGAGAAACCTATATGCAGGTCAGGAAGCAACAGTTAGAACTGGACATGGAACAACAGACTGGTTGCAAATAGGAAAAGGAGTATGTCAAGGCTGTATATTGTCACCCTGCTTGTTTAACTTATATGCAGAGTACATCATGAGAAACGCTGGGCTGGAGGAAGCACAAGCTGGAATCAAGATTGCCGGAAGAAATATCAATAACCTCAGATATGCAGATGACACCACACATATGGCAGGAAGTGAAGAAGAACTAAAAAGCCTCTTGATGAAAGAGAAAGAGAAGAGTGAAAAAGTTAGCTTAAAGCTCAACATTCAGAAAACTAAGATCATGGCATCTGGTCCCATCACTTCATGGGAAATAGATGGGGAAACAGTGGAAACAGTGGCTGACTTTATTTTTGGGGGCTCCAAAATCACTGCAGATGGTGATTGCAGCCATGAAATTAAAAGACACTTACTCCTTGGAAGGAAAGTTATGACCAACCTAGACAACATATTAAAAAGCAGAGACATTACTTTGCCAACAAAGGACCATCTAGTCAAGGCTATGATTTTTCCAGTGGTCATGTATGGATGTGAGAGTTGGACTATAGAGAAAGCTAAGTGCCCAAGAATTGATGCTTTCGAACTGTGGTGTTGGCAAAGACTCTTGAGAGTCCCTTGGACTGCAAGAAGATGCAACCAGTCCATTCTGAAGGAGATCAGTTCTGGTTGTTCATTGGAAGGACTGATGTTGAAGCTGAAACTCCAATACATTGGCCACCCGATGTGAAGAGCTGAGTCATTTGAAAAGACCCTGATGCTGGGAAAGATTGAGGGCAGGAGGAGAAGGGGGTGACGGAGGATGAGATGGTTGGATGGCATCACCGACTCAATGGACATGGTTTTGGGTAGACTCTGGGTGTTGGTGATGGACAGGGAGGCCTGGCGTGCTGTGGTTCATGGGGTTGTAAAGAGTCAGACACGACTGAACTGAACTGAAAAGGAATAATGTAATAAAGCGCTATGGAGTCTCAGCTGGATACGAAGACAAGGGGAAAGGGGAGGGTACCCTACACACCTAGTAGAATGGCTAAAGAGTAACAACAAATGGCCGTTCCAAATCTTGGGGAAGATATAGAGAAATTGGAACTCTTGTACACTGGTAATGGGAATGTAACAATGCAACATAGTACCACTTTGTTGTAAAAAAGTTTGTCAGTTTCTTGAAAGGTTAAACATATGTCTATGGTGTGATCCAGTCATTCATGTTCTAGGACTTATATGTTATTGTTCATTGCAACTTTACTTGCAATTTATCAAATTATACATTTCAACTGAGAAAAAGTGAAAGTCGCTTAGTCATGTCCAACTCTTCGCCATCCCATGGACTGTAGCCCGCCAGGCTCCTCTGTCAGTGGAATTCTCCAGGCCAGAACACTGGAGTGGGTAGCCATTCCCTTCTCCAGGGGATCTTCCCAACTCAGGGATCAACCCCCGGCCTCTCGCATTGTTGGTGGATTCTTTACTGTCTGAGCCACCATGGAAGCACGATTCATTGTATGTTGATTATACCCCATTAAAAGAAACCTTCTACAGAACTTTTAGAAAAAAGTTTAAAACAGAAGGTGTTGATACACAGTGAGAGAGTGATGAGATCAATAGTGAAGACATCTCACTGTAGTTTAAAAATTGATTTTATGAGTGTTTTTGAGCAGATAAACTTGAGGATATGACTGGAGAAGGATGTGCATTTTTATTCTTTATTTTTGAAGTTCTGATGATGATAAGGTATGGCATAGGAGTGAAAGATTAAATTGGAATGAGAGGAGACTGTCTTTAGGGATGAGGAGGTCTAAAAATCGGGAAGCCTCCAGGTTGTATGTTCATGTTAAAGGCATCAAAAATGATGACTGAGTTGAGAGAAAGAGTAAGTGTGAGCCAGGAGCTGACACCTTCAGAGAACTGAAGAGTCATTGGGAGGGTGGAGCATGGAAGTAACAAAGAGACTCAGGAACAGTGAAGTCAGAAGACACAGATTTGAGAGGAGGGTACTACAAGCTGGTGTTAGGAGGCATAATGGTGTAAAAATGGCAGTTCAAGAAGGTCAGAGACCCAGGTCCATCATTTGAAGAAATAGTTAAAGAAGATAATGAAGAAATCGTTGCTTTCAGAGAGGTGTGGCCGACATGTGGGAGCAGATGAGGCATTTGGGAGAGAGCTGAACAAAGCAGGGGAGGCTGTTGTCCAGTCGCGAAGTCAAGTCCGCGAGGACTTTGCGACCCCTTGGACTGCAGCATCCCAGGCCTCCCTGTCCTTCACCATCTCCTGGAGGTTGCCCAAGTTCATGTCCGTTGAATCAATCGTCTCATCCTCTGCCACCTCTTCTCCTTTTGCCTTCAATCTTTCCCAGCATCAAAGTGAGACTGACTAATCATCAAAGGTTAAATCTTCTGGCGATCACTCATCCAAACAGAGGTGTGAAGGGGGAACAATTGTTGCTTTCTCTTGCTTTATTTTAAACAATTTAACCATCTGTGACGGAATTTCTAAGCATTATAATTGTTTACTTGGGCTGTTTTAAAATTTTATACCAGTGGAATAATACTGAGTGCATTCCATTGCGGCGTCCTTATTTCACTCGGCTTTCTCTTTTAGAGACACATTCATGTTGATGCACGGAACTGAAGTTCCTTCATTTTTGCTGCTGTTTACTTTCTATCATGTGAACGTGCCCTATTTTGTTCAACCATTTCTACTGTTGATGGACATTTGTGTCGCTTTCACTGTTTTGAGAGGAGAAACAATGTTGCTATAAACATTTCTGGTGCATGTTTCATAATGCAAATGTACAAGAATTTCTCTAGATAATCTGTCCAGTAAGAGAATGGCTGGATCGTTCGTGTCTACATGCTCCACTTTTTATGTTGATGCCCAATTGTTGTTAATCAGTTGGTCCAATTTGTGCACTGCCATTCTACACCATCCTTATGAACATTTGTCTGATTTTTAATTTTTGCTCTTTTGGCTGGTGTAAAGGTATATCTGGGGATTGTTGCTTCCACTTCCCTAACTGCCAGTGAGGCTTTTACATGTTCATTGGCCAACCAGTTCTCCTATATGCCTTCTCACTGACAGTGAGAACTCGGATGAGTTGCTTCACTTCTTCGATCTTCTGATCTTCAGCAGGTAAGGAAGGATAACATTACACATTTCACAAGATGCTGCCCTTGAGAGAGAAGGACCTGCCACTGTCAGAATGACATTTTCTTAGCTTACTTTTGGAAACCATCTTAACCCGTGTTGCTTTTGGGGCAGGTCACCAGGATGAAGATAGAAGTATTCAGATAGGCAGACTGGGAGAAAGGAGAGGATTGTATCAACTGGTTACAATAAACAAGTAAATGACCTAAAGTTCTAGTTAAGGTAGCTATTACAGCTTTAAAAAACAAACCTTGGAGGAGCAAGGAATATATTGGGAATTTGAGCTTAACAGAAACACACTGTTAAATATAAAATAAATAAATCTCAAGGACATAATGTATAAAACAGGGAGCTATGTTCAGATCTGTAATAACCTAGACTGAAGAAGAATCTGAAAAAAAGAGTGTGTGCGCATGTGTATATGTATATATATATATACACCCACATATACATACACATGGGATTTCCTAGGTGGGGCTAGTGGCAAAGAATCTGCCTGCCAACGCATGAGTTATAAGAGATGCAGGTTTGATCCCTGGGTTGGGGAGATCCCTTGGAGAAGGGCATGGCAACCCACTCTAATATTCTTGCTTGGAGAATCTCATAGACAGAGGAGCCTGGAGGGCCCCAGTCCATAGCGTTGCAAAGAGCTGGACACGACCAAAGTGACTTAGCACACAACAGATACATATACACACACAGATACATAAGATGTTACAGAAAAACCCTAATGAACCTTTTCAGCCGAGATACATGCTCTGCATGCTCAGTTGTGTCCGACTGTTTGATACCCCATGGACTATAGCCCTCCAGGCTTCTCTGTCCATGGGATTTCCCAGGCGAGAATACTGGAGTGGGTTTGTCGTTTCCTCCTCCAGGGGATTTTCCTGACCCAGGGATCAAATCTACATCTCCTGCATCTCCTGCGCTGCAGGCAGATTCTTAACTACTAGGGCCACCTGGGTAATGCATACGTGTGTGTGTGTGTGTGTGTGTGTGTGTGTGAATCATTTTGCTGTATATCTGAAATGCTGTAAATATGCTTCAATTAAAAAAAACCGACAAACCAAACCTCATATTGCAGTGACTTAACAAAATAGAGATTATTTCCTATTCCTTCCTGTGTTCCCATTTGGTGGTGGTGGTTCAGTAGCTAAATTGTGTCTAACTCTTGCGACCCCATGGACTCCTTTTGCCAGGCTTTTCTGTCCGTGGGGTTTCCCAGGCAAGGATACTGGGGTGAGTTGCCATTTCCTTCTCCAGGGGATCTTCATGACCCAGGGATCAAACCCTCGTCTCCTACATGTGGGTTCTTTACCACTGGGCCACCAGCGAAGCCCCGTATTGCAAGTTAAGAGGCAGCTTTTGGCCACCAACTGATTCAGGAAACCAGACTCCTTCCACATGGCTCTAAGATGCTGTGGGGAGTCCCGTGCCTCCTGCTGGAAGAAGGGGAACTAGGACATCAAGAGATTCTAATACCTACTTACTTCTTTCAAGCAGATGCCTTGCAGTGGAAACTCTCTTCCAATCACACTCTTTCAGCTAGACCCAGTCACCTGGCCGCCTCTGGGTAAGGAGGGCCTCAGAATGTAGTCTTTTCACTTTGAAAAATTCCCTTTAGTTTTGGTGCTGGATGACATATTGACTTGCAAAGGAGAGTGATAACCACGTCCTGTGTTATTCAACATGAATGTTTCTTGACTTTTGGGGGACTGAGTTATAAACAGAACTTGCTACAGGATAGATACAGGTCTCTGTGGAGATCGGGGCAAATTATTGAACATGGAGATAGTTGGCAGAAATCTTGATGGAGGAGGATGCTGCCTCTGTGTCTGGTAGTTTGAATGTGCGGAGTTGTGTGCCGGGAGGGGGTGCTTTGCACTAACAGGAGTGCTAATATGATGTATTAAATGTCAGATCGGCATTGCCGGGTGTGCGTCTCTCTCCTGCGGTACTGACTGTTTATGCTTATTCAGCCCTTTGAATAATTTAACACATTTCATACTCTAAATTACTCTCAGCAATTTGATGGGGCTTCTGGCAGTTTACTTGAAACGCTCAGTGTTAGGTCAACATAGGGTCCCAGCTTCTGCTAAATAGAAGTACTATGCCTACTTAGGGAAACATAATTAGTTTTCTCCACGGATCTTCTGGAAGGTGGGGTGGGGCGGCAGGGTGGGTAGGGGTGGGGGAACCAGAGTGTAGATACAGCCTGTGTTCATTTGATTGTCAGTCCAGAAAATGCCAGGGATCCAAGGGTTAACAATTTAATGGGGCAGGAAGCTGGCCTTCAGGAGAAGGAAAAGTTGAAGGGCATGGAGAACAGTTGAAGTTTGCTGTGCAAATGGGTGTGTATGATAAATGACCCTCATTTAGTCAATACTGACGGTGGCTGAGTCCTCCTTTCAGTTTAATCCTGATGTTAGAAAGGGCCTGTCCCAGGGAAGACTGGCCACAGCGGTGGTGTGGCAATGCAGGGTCATTTGTGCAAGGGAAATGGGGAACCGCGATCGGAGGGGACCCTCTTGTTTCCATTTAGTGTCCTCAGCTTACTTGTATGTGAGCTGCAACAATGATGCAAAGTACTTGCTCTTCTTGATTTTTTCTCCATCTCTCTCTGAAATCACAAATTCCATGATGATAAAAAATTAGACTTTCCTCTGAGCTGGAGGTATGCTGTTTCTTTAATGTTCTAAGAAGGTGGTTTTATGAAGTATCTTTGCCTTCCCCCTTGTCTCTCTCTCTTTCTCTTCCTTGGCATCCTGGGTAGAAAGGGCACAGACTTTTGTGAGAGGTGAGCACTTTCAATTAAGACTTAAAATCTTGAAAGAAAAGAGAAAAAAATCTTACCTTCGAAGAGGCATCAGGTGGAGTGAAATCCCGAGTATTCTAATGACCTCAGCCAGCCAGTGGCCACAAAATGATGATGCAAGAGAGCCTGGGCTGAGCTCTTTGTTAAGCAACAGCAGGACTCTGATTGACTGTACCCTCTGGGTTTGAACTCCCCCACCACTCTCTGGAAATGCTGAAAAATCTTCTTGGGGATTTATACATCCTGAGAGAGTCCAGAATGAAGTGTTTGCTTATCATCCATTTTTACCCCCTTTGAAATAGTCTGAGCCTGCATTGTAACCTCAGGTCAAAACTATTTGGGGTGGTGGTAACTCATGATAAACACATGCTTTTGAAGGTTAGAATGCCATCAGTTTAAGAACATCAGATTAACCTTCTTATTTAAAAATTTAATAAAAAAAAACCTCCAAAGTGTTAAGAGCACCAAATGCCTGTGTACATGGATCTGTACGTATCTTCACATGTGGGTATGCATTTATTAAGCTAAACTCAAAACCAGAAATGTTTGCTCACTCAAATGTATAGAACTGTTTTATTTAAGAAGTTAGTGGTATTTTGAATAATTAGCAGACAGAAAAGTGTGCATTTATCATCATTTACTACAAAGGGAAGAAATATTTTATCCTCTATCTGAAAGTTCATGTTTTATTTCTCGCAAGGAAAGGAAGTGTGATATTTTCTTAGAAATAAAGTCACTGAAGTCTATGATTTCCACGAAGTAAGCTCTTGAATAGATGTCACTACATATAGTTATTGAATGCTGTCAAAATATAAGACCACTTTCTTTACTAGACGTGATTATCTTTAACAACAGTTTTATGACTTTGAACAATGTATACTCACAATTTCCCCCTTTTGAGCAAAGAGGTCCATTGGATGTATAAAATTTATTTATTCCATTATTTTTATTTAGAATGACAGCCACAATTTTTCTCAATGAGTGCATCGCACTCATTAGAAAAATTTTATCTATATTAGTACATTCATTTTGGGTATTTTTCTTCCGAAGTAGAAGAAAGTTGCCTTAGTTGAGCTGTCATCCTAACAAGCGCTTTTAGATTCCTCCCTCTAGATTTCCATAAAACCTTTGTTTAGTGATCACACCAAAGTTAATTTTACTAAATGCCTATGCTACAAGGACCCTTACCTTCAGCCCAGAGCTGGAAAAATTTAGCTATGTTTGAGCTGAGATTTTCCCCATTATTTACCAGTAACAGTGGTTGTGTAATTAGCAGGGGATTGACAAGTTTGCATCTGTGTATGGAGAAGGCAATGGCACCCCCCTCCTTTACTCTTGCCTGGAAAATCCCATGGACGGAGAAGCCTGGTGGGCTGCAGTCCATGGGGTCCGGAAGAGTCGGACACAACTGAGCAACTTCACTTTCACTTTTCACTTTCACGCATTGGGGAAGGAAATGGCAACCCACTCCAGTGTTCTTACCTAGAGAATCCCAGGGATGGGGGAGCCCAGTGGGCTGCCGTCTATGGGGTTGCACAGAGTCAGACACGACTGAAGCGACTTAGCAGCAGCATGGTGTACGAAGGGCTCGTGTCTCCAGTCTGTGAGACAGGAGCATTTGCAAGCCTTATTTTGCAGAGAAACTAAGCATCTGGACCTCAAATATCCAGAGGGCAGACACGCGATGTTCAAAAGTAGTATTTTCTAATATCCATATCCCACCTGAATGTGGGTTCGGTCTATAGCAGTTGGGTAGCAGATATTAGAGTTCTTAACTTTTAGCTCATTGCCTTAAAGATGACTTTTAACCAAGGGTCACAGTGTCCACTCACTCCGGTGTGCCGTTGTTATACCTTTTGCCCGTAAACAGTAGATTTTCCACGTGAAAAGAAAGGGCAAATACAATTTGCTGTCAATTTTGCCTCCGTGGAAAGATGCTGCCCACAATCTCTATTATTTTTCCTGCAGTTTGTTGGTGACTGTTGCTAGGTGATGCAGTTTCCATTAAGCATCAGGGATCGAATGGGAGGGTTCGGAGACTAGGTTTCATTATATAATTAGCCCTTGATGTGCAGCAGAATCTCATGTCTCCGTGTTCAGGTGAGAGAAAAACGTTTCTGGCCGACCCCTAGGAATAGTTAGAGTAGGGACATGCGGTGATGGCATAAAATTAAAAAGCAGCCCATTCCTACGAATTCAATACCTGGTAAATTAATGCTAATATCACCTTGAGTTATTTTCTTGAGGATTTGCAGCCAGAATAAGATACAGAGGTGTCAGAATGCCTAGAGAAATGGGGGAGATTTTGGCACCCTCATTCAACAAATACATTGTTTTTCTGAAAGTGGGGGTTTTCCAGAAGATAAACAGAAAATACAAAAATAAGCTCTATGCATACAAATGTGTGTGTGTGTGTGTGTGTGTGTGTGTGTGTGTGTTCGTTGCTCAGTTGTGTCTGACTCTTTGTGACCCCAGGGACTATGGCCTGCCAGACTCCTCTGTCCATGGGATTTTCCACACAGGGATATTGGAGTGGGTTGCCATTCCCTTCTCCTGGGGATCTTCACATACACACATGCTTATATCCATAACCACCATGGTGGTACAAAGAAAGAAGAAAAGGGGAGGGTAACATTATGAAGTTTCTAGTATGCAAGAGGACAAAACATGAGCAATCACTTTCTTTGGCCTTCTAGTTAGGAAGGATCAGGGACAGAAGCCCTGGATCTGACCAGCTCAGTCACCTCCACAAGCCCTTCCTGCCTCCGGCTTCAGCTTTCTGGAGATAGAACAGAGGGCTTAGTCCCTTGACTGCTTTCTCTTGCTTGAGAGTTCTTGTGAGGCAGTGTTATTCGGGTTTTTAAAAATCTCTTTTAAAAACTGAAATGCAGTGTTTTTACAATGTTGTGTTCATTTCAGGTGTGCAGCAAAGTGATTCAGTTGTGCATAGACATGGACGTGCTTGTGCTCAGTCCCTCAGTTGTGTCCAACTCTTTGCAGCCCCATGGAATGTAGCCCGTCAGCCTCCTCTGTCCATGGGATTCTCCAGGACAAGAATCCTGGAGTGGGTTGCCATTTCCTCCTCCAGGATGTGTGTGTGTGTGTGTGTGTGTGTGTGTGTACATATATATATATTCTTTTTCAGATTATTTCCCCTTATAACTTATCATGAACTATTGAGTATAGTTCCCTGTTCTATACAGTAGGTCCTTGTCATCCAGTTTATATATAGTATTGTCCTCAGACTCCTAGTTTATCCCTTTTCCCACTTTGGTAGCCATAAGTTTATTTCTTTGTCTTCCCTGGTGGCTCAGACAGTAAAGCGTCTGCCTGTGCAATGCAGGAGACCTGGGTTCGATCACTGGGTTGGGAAGATCCCCTGGAGAACGAAATGGCACCCCACTCTAGTAGTCTTGCCTGGAGAATCCCATGGACGGAGAAGCCTGGTAAGCTGCAGTCCATGGGGCTGCAAAGAGTTGGACATGACTGAGCGACTTCACTCTCTCACTCTGTGAGTCTGCTTCTGTTTTATAAATAAGTCCATTTCTATTCTTTTCCCCAATATCCTATGATATTTGCTTTTCTCTGTCTGGCTTACTTCACTTAGAATGATGATTTCTAGATCTGTACATGTTACATTTGCCACATGATTAAAAAAAAAATCCATCCTCTACAAATGGCAGGTTTGACTGTGATTCTTGTTGCTTATTTCTGTCCATGTGCAGTTATCATTTTCAATGGTTACAAAGCTTGTGATGAAGAGTGAGGAGCGTGGGGGAGGATGGGGCTTGTGCGTGTTCGTGGGACGAGAGAAAGCAAAAAGAACTAGGCAAAAATGACTTTCACCTTCCAACTTCCCTTCTCCCATTTGCCACTAAATCCCAGAAACGGTGGAAATGGAAAGGATAAACCTAAGGCCACTCAAAGGATGAAGGACGGTCAAGTAAAAGGGTTACACAAAGAACATGTGGCGGCGCCCGGCCGGTGATACAGATGGGTCGAACTGCTGGGTGAGGCGGCAGACAAAACAGGAGCATGAAGTATGTTAGAAGCAGAAAAACAAATATCCCGTATTAACACATACATATGGGAGCTAGAAAAAGAGTACCGATGAACCTATTTACAGGGGAGAAATGGAGACGGACATGGAAAATGGACTTTTGGACACTTTGGGGGAAGAAGAGGGTAGGACGAATTTAGACCCTTTGACATATATACACTCTCACGTGTACAACAGATAGCTAGTAGGCAGCTGCTGTATAATACAGGGAGTCCAGTCTAGCGCTCTATGACGACTTAAAGGGGTGGGCTAGGGAGGAGGGAGGGAGGCTCAAAAGGGAGGGGATATATATACACATATATGTAATTAAGACTTATTTTCATTGTTGTATGGCAGAAACAACACAACCTTGTAAAGCAAATATCCTCCATTTAAAAACAGCAACCACAGGAGACTAATGGAGGAAGACTTTGTTCCCTCTAGGAGACATGGGCCATTCTTTTGGATTTTCATGTGAAATGTCATTTTTAAATGGTGGCTACTCATTAAAATAAATTGCAATATGTCGCACAAATTTGCACAGGTCTCGAAAGACAGTTTCACATCCTAGCACCTCTATTTTCTTCTTCAAGCCTTCCACAAAACAAACAGGTTTAGGGTCTCCAAAAAGGCTTTAAACTTATTATATTCCTCAAATATTTTGCATTAGGACACATGGAAATCCTTATGCAGGCCATTTCTGATTTTGTATTTTGAGGATGATATTAATTTTCCCCTTTAAAGTGCCCCAGGGAAAAATATTCTTTGTAAGATGGATATTCTTTACTTTTTTCCTCTCGAGACCAAATTAAGCAGAAAAAATTAATTTTTCCAAATTCAATTTTAAAACATCCTGAAATAAATTATTCTTGAGGCTTGACGGAATCCACCATTTTGAATAATTCCAAAGTTAACAAATATATTAAAAGGAATAGGAAATATTCAACTTAAAAAAAAAATTGACAGTGATCGAAAGCGTTTCTCTCTCACTGTGGGCAAATCACATTATTTTTCTTTCTAACAGCTTTTCACAAGCTATAGTGTTCTTTTCCTGCAGTTGAAACTACCATCTTGACTGACAGCAAGTACTTCCTCTCACAGATGCCTTTAAAGACATCAAGAGAGGGATTTCCCTGTTGGTCCAGTGGTTAAGACTTTGAGTTGCCAATACAGTGGGGCTTGGATTCAGACCCCAATCAGGGAACTAAGATCCCGTGTGTTAGAAAGTGTGGCCAAAAAGAAAAAGAAAATGAAAGGGGCATATTTAAAAATATCAAAAGAGCATTTTCCAAGTCCTCTTCCTCACAGAGACTAAAATCTGTCCACTGATCTCTGCACTAAGTAGAAGAACCTTCCAGAACCTGACCCTACGTGGTACTGGGAAGTTCCCAATGCCTGTCAGAGCTTGTAAGGCAGCCGGGGATTTCCACAGCATCCTGCAGACATTTGGGCAAGTCGACCAGCTGTGACCCAGGCAAGCGAAGGGCCTCTCTTGCCTTCTGTGGACCCTCTATATGGCCCAGCCTGGGCCACACTACGGGTTATTGCATGTATTTTAGCCTGATTATCGCCACTGTGCGGACTAAAACCAAGGTGAGCGAGAGACTCCATCGGGTTTCTGCTGAATCTGGCAGCCCCTCGTGATCCCCACTGTGTCTGCTGCTTTTGACATCCTAGGTCTTTGCAGGACTATTGGAACTGTCTTCCTTCTAGTCTTTAAAAACACTTTTCTCTCTGGTTTTCCCATCTACCGCACTGACGTATGTGGTTATTTGATTGTCACTCCTGTTTTACACACACACACACACACCCCGCACTTGGCTCCTTATTTACCCACACAGTCCTTTACCGGCCAGCCTCATTTCCTGTCTCTCTCTACAGTCTGCCCACCCCACCAAATCCCGCCCACCCCACACTTTGCACCTTGGGGTGACTTCCCAGCCCATCTCCCCTGCTCTGCTCCCAGATCTCAGAGCCTGGGTTATACAAATGACTTAACAAATGAAACATGAATTCCATGACCCCCTTCCAGAGCCATGCTTTCCAGACTTGTCTCTGTTCACATCCCACAGCGCGCAGCATTTTGCTTGGCATCTGAAGGCTTGCAACCCAGGCTCTCAGACTGCCTCGGCTGACCTGGGGGTCATCTCGCCACTGAGATCTCATGTCATCTCCATGTCCTCTCACTTCCACTTCACCCTGGAGTCAGAGACTTCGTGAGTTCTCTCCCCAGCGGTGTGACTATTGTCAGAAAAAATGGGAGGCACGGCATGGACATCTCTTGTGACAGGTTTGATATCTGCGGTAGAATTATAGGCATGATGGTGCAGGCTTCTCAGCATTTCTGAAATGGTATCTGTCTCTGGGAGCCAGGGCTGAGATTGTCAGTGACCCCTTGCTCTGAAGACCCTGCACAACCTCAGAAGACTGCTGGACGGGACGCTGGGGCAGGCCAGGTGCTATTACGACAGAAAGAGGCTAAATGGGCAGCCGTGTGTTAGGGAAGAACAAATCGGCCTCCATACTGGATGTTTCTTTTACTTTAACCTTCGTATTCTATTGCTTTTGCTAGACATTAACAATGTCGTCTACAGCTTAAAACACACAGGATAGCCCATTCCCAAGACTCAGACCTTTGAAGGCATAACACTTTTCTATCCAAACAGAGACAAAAAGTCATAGAACAGAAACTAACATTCGTCTTGTTGGAAATTTATTGGAACACTGTGACCAGATCTATGTGGGCAATTGCAAGAACAAAGGATTTTGGCACCAAGAGGTTTGGCAGCAACCAACCCCACTCCTTTCCTTTTAGGATAAAGGAAGTCTGAATTCTAACCGGGGAGACACTAGTTCACCATCTTCTCAGTCCACTAGCTTCCAGAATAAAGTTGCTATTCCTTGCCCTAACAAGTCTCTTAATTTACTGGCCTTTCATGTGATGATCAATATGGGATTGGACTCAGTAATCGTATAACTCAACTGCCCTCAGGGAAATCAACCCTGAATAGTCACTGGAAGGACCGTTGCTGAAGCTGAAACTCCATTACTTTGGCCACGTGATGCAAAGAGCCAACTCATTGGAAAAAGACCCTGATGCTGGAAAAGATGGAGGGCAAGAGGAGAAGGGGGAAGAGAGGATGAGATGGTTGAAATAGCATCATTGACTCAATGGGCATGAGTTTGTACAAACTCTGGGAGATAGTGAAGGGGAAGCCTGGCGTGCTGCAGTCCACAGAGATGCAAAGAGTCGGACGCAACTGAGCCACTTAACAACAACATGAGTCTTATACTATTATTGAGCTTCCATATCAGGCCTAGACTGCCTGCACTTAAACATCTTGGGAGTGAGATAAATACACTTCTGCATTTCATTTTCCTCCCACTTTTAGTAAATATTCTTGCTTGTATTTAATCCAATGGTTTTTAGAGTTTAGCATGCATCTGAGTCATTCAGAGAGCTTGAAAAATACAGATGTCTGGGCTCTACCTCCAGAATTTCTTACTCAGCAGGTTTAGGGTGGGGCTGAAAGCCTGCATTGTTAACACATTCCCAGGAGATTTGCTTATGCTTCTGGTCCTGGGACCACACTTTAAGAACTATTGGCTTAAGGCAATTATTCTATGCCTTTCCTAAGCCACCATGCATGGTAACAGCCTGGGTCTGAATCATAAATTGTTAGTGACTTAGAGACCTTGTAAAGACTCCATTTCAAGGATTTCCAATGCATAGAGTCCTGAGCGGTACTCCAGTTTGAGGGTGAGCAGGAAGCTAGGATGGCATATTCATTTTCACGTCAACCAAGAATCATTTTTGTTTACACATCTCAGTCAAGCATTTGAAGTCATTGATTGAATTTACAAGTAAGGGAAGAGCCGCCAATGTGTCCTTCCCTGGATGCCATCACACGATCCCAACCCAATCTCTTTCTGCTGGGCTACTCTGCTGGCCTAAGGTGGTAGGATTCCCCTCTATCCTCTGTCAGTCTCAGTGGTCATGTTTGCATAAAAAGACAACAACAATTACAGTAATTTTTGGATTGCAATGAGATTTAGCCATGGCTAAATCTCATAGATACCTAAAACTCTACCTCCCATTTAGTAGTCAGCTGGGTATTTAGATAGAGATAGTTTCAATAAAGGACACCCCCAGTAGATCAGCAGTAAAGAGTCCACCTGCAATGCAGGAGCAGCAGAAACACTGGGGTTCAATCCCTGATTTGGGAAGACCCCCTGGAATAGGGCAAGGCAAACCACTCCAGTATTCTTGCCTGGAGAATCCTATGGACAGAGGAGCCTGGCAAGCTATAGTCCATAGGGTCACACAGTGTAGGACACGACTGAAATGACTAAAACACATGCGCGTTCATTAATGAGCCTCACTGGCCCATTCACAAGAACAGGAGTGGAGCTGTTCTGAAAGTGATGGAAAATGTGTCTAGTCATTTTGATTTGGAGAAGTGCATATGTGGTCATTAAAGAATACGTCACAGGTTTCTGAAATCATCAAGAGCAATGTTTCATGAATTGTAAAATACAGGTTGAATTGATTTATTTTTAATTCCAAATCGTATTGGAAGCTTTCTTTAACATGTGGTGGTGTCATTGTGAAATCAAAAATATTTAACAGTAGACATGACATGAACTTTTTTCCTAATAGATACAGATAGCATGACTGTACAAATTGTATAAGCAGAATGCTAATCCTGATTATACTGGAGACTTAATGTGATAAGGGCAAGGAAAGTTAAGTGCCAATTGTACAACAGCCAGGAATTTGCTGTGTGACTTTAGACAAGCCAGTTTTCCTCTCTGGGCTCCAGTATCTTCATTTGAAAGGAACGAATTGATTTAGACACCCTAAACTTTCTTAACTTTAGTCTATAATTTTAGGCTTCCTCTAAAGATAATGGTAAGTTGGACTGAGTTACGAGAATGCGACTGGTATTGAAACCTGGAAATGGACACTTTCCTGGGATGTGGGAAGCCAGCTGTGAGTTTCTGAGAATTCCTTAATACCCTCAATATGATATCTTTCTGTCTGCCCCACAGTGGTTTTGTCTATAACTCGCCTCCCACCTCCATCCTATCCACAAAACTTTCTGCCAGATTTCATCTCGCCACTGAAAAAAAAATATGAACTAAAAAATGACATCTCATTAGTTAACATTCATAATTATTCTTACTGTTAATCAACAAATATTAATATGTGTTGAAAAACAGCACTTCATACATTTCAAATGTTCTGTTTTCTCATTTCAGCATGCACGGGGTGAATAGAGGCATTGAAGTAATCTCAAAAGCTGTTCCTATTTTAAAGCCAGCCACAGCAAATTGGAATGCTATTTAATTGTTAAAAATCCCAAATAAATTAATTGCCTTTATTTCTTCATTATTCCTCTGCTAAATGTGTCTAGGCACCCTCCACCACCACAAAGGCTGATGTGATGCAGTGTGTGCAAAAACCTCTAGCAAATATTGACAAATATTTCAAGAACTAAGTATATGAAATCCTAGCTACATCCTGTATGCTTCATTAATTTAAATCCAAACCATTAGCTCTATTAGATCCCTACTTACAGTGGTAGAGAAATATGTGTGTGTGTGTGTGTGTGTGTGTGCGCGCGCGCGTGCGTGCTCAGTCATGTCTGACTCTGAGATCAAAGAGATATTACCACACATAAGTGAATATTTTTTCATGGTGAGGGATCATATATTATAGCTATAATTTGTTAAACAACTTCCTTATAATCTAATACCATGAACCCTGCTCTCCACCATTCATGCCCCAAGGATCCAACGGCTCTTGGCATCTGTGAACATGGTGTTTGTCTTTGAGGTTAACCACAAGATGCAGACACTAAGGAGGTTTAAGAGCTATTGCAAAGCTCTCCCCATCTCGTTCAATACCACATGAGGAGTAGACTTATCCTTTTTGGCATTCTTCATTTGGAAGATGAAACGTCAACACGGTGTTTGTCACATTCACGAATCATGACATCAATTAAACGTGCTTTAAGATTAATTCATATGCAATTTTGGGCAGGTAGAGTCTTCTTAAGCCTCATTTTTCTCATATGTAAGTTGGAAAAAAACCAGTTTTATCTCTTTATAACTATGAGGATTAAACAAGATAATATGTATAATGTATCTTAGAAAAGTTCCTGGTGTATAGTGAATGATGGATATTGCTAATTATTATTTCCTGTTTCAACAGATGCTAAGAGCACCACTGTTATTAAGTGGGCTTCATGACATTTTTGAAAGTCACATCGAAAGACTTTATGACTAAGCTAAAAGTAGGGCAGATTAGAAAAGGAAAAAAAGAGGAAAAAATTATTCGGTATAATTGATAAATTTCAGAGCTGATTGGGGGATACGTTACTAAGCTTGTTGCAGGGCGGAAGCCAATTTTGACTCCATGTTGGAAACTGTTTCTTTGACTTGCTTTTATTATTATAATCATACTCAGTGTCTTACCTGGAGGACCCTGTCCCTCTGCTTGACTATAAAGTCCTTTATAGTTCAGCTCATGGAGAGACAGTTTGTCCCTGCCCACCTGTGAATAGACGAGATTAACACACTGTTTCTGAAGGCTGGACATTCCCTTGGAGATGTTTTACAAGACTGAAGACCCTTTTACTGTACTTCCTCACTGAATCTCCCTCTCTATTCTGCCTTTTGACTTTAGTTCCTCATTGCTTCTTTCTCTCTGATCTATAAAAGAACCTGGCATCCAGACCCTAATAAGATGGCCTTCTGAGCTGCGAGCTTGCTGTCTTCTGGGTCTGCCAGCTCCCCGATTAAATCTCTTCCTTGCCTCAACACCTTGTCTCTAGGATTGATTGGCCTGTCGTGAGGCAAGCCGCGTGAGCTTGGACACGGTGACAAGCTGATTCTGGACACACAGTAAGTGACACATTTCTGCTGAATTTTATCTAAAATTTATCTGTGGGAGAGGGAGAGGGTAGGATGATTTGGGAGAATGGCATTGAAATATGTATAATATCATATATGAAACGAATCACCAGTCCAGGTTCCATGCAGGATACAGGATGCTTGGGGCTGGTGCACGGGGATGACCCAGAGGGATGGTATGGGGAGGGGAGGGAGGTTCAGGATGGGGAACACGTGTACACCCGTGGCGGATGCATGTTGATATATGGCAAAACCAATACAATATTGTAAAGTAATTAACCTCCAATTAAAATAAATAAATTTATATTAAAACATAAATAAAATTTTATCTAGAATTAAAGTCATTATGCACAATGTTAGGATTAAAAAAGGGAGTGTAAATGCAACTACATAGGATATTATAAAATCAACAATTTTATATACAGTCTCATTACATAGATGATTATTAGGGAAAGCAAAAATGACCAAAGTTGATTCCAAAAAATGTACGAACTTGTCCAGGTAGTACTTATTTATCATTAAAGAATAAGGCACCAAGCCCAGATGGTTTGTCAGATGAATTCCAGAGAACTTTCAAGGAGCAGAGAATTCCTCTTGTATTTAAAATATCTGGGTAAGAAAAGAGGAGCATTTTTGTTACATTAGCATAACGCTGCTGCTAAAAAAAGTTGCATACTTTTCTCATTTGCTATCAGTATAGTTGCAAATGTTCTAAATTAAATGTGAACTACATTAAGTTGAAATCAAGACTGTTTCAACATTAAGGAAGCTATTAAAATAATTTATTACATGAATAAACGAAAGAGAAAAACATGATTATCACAATGTACTCAGCAATTTATTTGCTATCTGACATCCATTTATCATAAGAATTCTCCAACTTATTCTAGACAAATTCTTTCCTGATATGATAAAAAATATCTGAAACCAACTATGATTGTTACAGATGTTGATGGAAACTCGGATTTTCCCATTAAAGTTATAAGAAATATTTGTCATTTAATAATACCTAGAAAAATCATAAAAAATTAAAAAAGATTAAAGAGAAATATTTTACATGTCAAGGAATAAATATAGAAATAATTGAGTGAAAATTATTTTAGGAATTCCTTTATTTATATATACTAAGTTATATATACTATGTCCCCTATATTACTATATTACTTCCTACTATATCAATTACGTATTGATTAAAATTTAAGATTGTTAGAAAACAATCTGCTATTTCCTCAAAAAATTACTCCTACAATTACCATTTGAACCAGGCATTTCACTCATAGGTATATTGGAAATGAAATGAAGGCATGAAGAAATGAAATGAAAGCATCTTCATATGAAATCTTGTAGATAAATATTTATATCACTAACCATATTTTTTGGAATAGCCAAAAGGTAGAAATAACTCAAATGCCCAAGTTATGAATATGTAAACAAAATGTGGTATAATCATACAGTGGAATATTATTCAACCATAAAAGGCATGAAATAGTGATACAGACCATGAAATGGATGAATCTTGAGAATATGCGAAGTGAAAGAAGTCAATCACAGAAGCCTGCATTTTATATAATTCCATTTTTATGAAATGTCTAGAACAGGTAAATTTACAGAGACAAATACCTGAATGGTTGCCGTGTTTTTCAAGCATGGGGTAGAAGTGGTGGGTAGTGAGTGATGGCTAAAGGACATAGGACTTCTTTGGGGGTAGTAAAAATGTTGTGAAGTTGTTTCTGGTGATGAATGTACAATTCTGAAAGACTCTAAAGTCATTGAAGTGTATATTTTAAATGGGTGAAGTGTATGGTTTGTGAATTGTATCTCAGTTGTGTCCAATTCTTTGAGACCCCATGGACTGTAGCCTGCCAAGCTCCTCTGTCCATAGAATTCTCCAGGCAAGAATAATGGAGTGGGTTGCCATTCCCATCTCCAGGGGATCTTCCCCACCCAGGGATCAAACCTGGGGCACTTGAGGCAGACTGTTTACCCCTGAGCCACCAGGGAAGCCCTGTATCTCAATTAAGTTGTAATAAAATATACAGACTTAGAGAATGAACTTACAATTGCTGGGGGAAAGGATGATGGGAAGGCATGGTTAGGGAGTTTGGGTTGGACATGTACACACTGCTATATTTAAATGGATAATCAGCAAGGACCTACAGGATAGCACAGGGAACTCTGCTCAGTTTTATGTGGCAGCCTGGGTGGGAGGGGAGTTTGGGGGAGAATGGATACATGTACATGTATGGCTGAATCCCTTTGCTGTGTACCTGAAACTATCACAACATTGTTAATTGGTTATGCTCCAATATAAAATAAAAATGGAAAAACAAAATAAAAGACAGAATAACATCCTTGTGTTAAGAACTTTCCAAGCATGACTACAAAGCCTAAATCAACAAACAGCAATATACGTGCATAGAGTCAGGTACACAAAACCTGATAAGGACTATATTGAAAAAAGAACTACCTTCAAAAAACAATTTTAAAGGCAAAAGATAATCTACAAAAACATTTATAGCCTATATGAACAATAAGAGGTTAATATCGCTGATGTGTTATGTGGCCATATGACAAAGTGAAGTTTCATTTAATATTAGCGCATACAATGAAGTACGCGCTCTGTGATACCCTTTCTAGAGGCCCATTTAGGAGTGAGATGCAGTGTAAGACCAGGACTACAAGTATCACATAGGTGTGACTTTGAATCCTAGTTCTGCCATTTACTGGCTGGGTTAACTTGGTGATTTATCTAACCAATCTCTTTTCCTCAAAACAAAATTAGAATATTTTTTCATGGAAGTTATTGTGAGGCTTAGAATAATGTAAGTAAAGAAGTAAAATTCTTTACTTATTGTGTAGTACAAATAAGTATGCATGCATGCTAAGTCGCTTCAGTCACATCCAACATTTTGCGACCCCATGGACTATAGCCCTCTAGGCTCCTCTGTCCATGGGGATTCTCCAGGCAAGAATACTGGAGTGGGTTGCCATTTCCCTTTCCAATAAATAAGTATAGTATAGTATAAATATAGTACATAATAAGAGGTCAACAAAATGGCTATTGTTACAATACTGTTTTTTTAAAATGCCTCTTGACTAGAGAACTTTGGTTCTTAGAATATTTTTAACTAACATAATGAAGAATTTATGCAAAGCTACAGCGATGCCCAGAGTGAAAAATTACTGAAATTCCAGTTGAATGAATTTTAGTGCGTCCACTGAATGAATGATTACATAGCCATAATGATGGTTTCAAACTTTCTGGAAGTCAATTTGGCAATATGTAACAAAAACTTTAATATGTTTACGATAACAGAATTAGAAATTCTCAATAAAATTTATCCCAACAAATCGATTCAAGAATTTATTACAAGAAAGTAATTAAACTGTACCTTTATTGATTTACTCAGCAAGGACATTCACTGCATTATTGTTTTTAACAATGAAAAACTGAAATCAACTTAAATGCCAAACAATAAAGGACATAAATTATTATAACTCAAAAGAGAATTCAGCAAGTTTGCTGGATATGCTGTCAGCATACAAAAGTCACTAATACTAATTTTGCATAAGCAATTATTCAAAAGTAAAATTGCTTTAAAAGTAACATTATAATAGCATTAAAAATCATAAATACCATATATAATCCTAACAGAATATATACTTAAGACCTTTATGAGGTAAATTATATAATTCCTTAAAAATAAATAGAATACCTAAATAAATATACCAAGGAGATGAATAGTAAAACTATGGTAATGGTGGAAATTCCCCTCAAATTAAAACTATGTGATTCTATTCAGTACATCAGTAGAGTTTTATAAAATTCAATAATCTAATTTTAAAGTGTATATGGAAGAGTGAAAAAGAGATGAGAACAGGAACATTTTGAAGAAGAATATAAAGAAACTCCCATAATCAAATATGAAGACATTTTATAAAGCAATTAGGGTATTATAATGAGCCAGACTATTAAATTAGTAGAATAAAATAGAGGACATGGAACCAATATACATTTGTACATTGACACTTTATTTCACATGTATTAAAACTTGATATATGGCAAAAATGGGTTAAATTGGTGAAGAAAGAATGGACTCTTCCAAGCGTGATGACAGAAAGTCAAACATGTACAACGTCCATGGGGAATAAATGGCCAAGTCCAGTGAAGTTTAAGATGCACACAGCCTGTGACCACACAGTCCTAATATAGGTGTCTACAGCAGAGAGACTCTCAGATCAGAGACACGGGCACCAAGATATCTTTTTAAAAAAGCAAGATTTGAAATAGTAAGTTAACTGCCCATGAGTAAGGAAAGACGTAAACTATGAATTATGATTTATGTATATAATTGACTATTTCAAGCATTGAAGGGATTTAACAACTTGTTATTTTGTAACCTATTGCATGAACTACTAGATAAATAAAACACACACTCTAAATGCTTAAAATGATGTACAATTAGTGTAATTACTGTTAAATTCCGTTCTCTCTGTGTGTGCATATGCATATTTTCTGATTTTATAGATTGCACAATTATTTTCATAACAAAAACAATAAGGCATTTTTCAAGTGCGAGTTTCTTTATATCTGGTGTAGTTGGTAACTACTGATCTTTAGAGAGCTATTTCTTCTTGGTGAGAGCAAATTAGGAAAAGCATGAGCCTTGCCCAGACAGGGAAAATTAAGGGGCAGGCTTGTGAGAACCAGCCTTCAGCACAGCTCTATTGCCAGGAGGAGAAGGGAGTGACAGAGGCTGAGATGGTTGGATGGCATCATCAACTCAATGGACATGAGTTTGAGCAAACTCAGAGAGCTAGTGAAGGACAGGGAGGCCTGGCATGCTACAGTCCATGGGGTCGCAGAGTTGGACATGACTGAGCGACTGAACAGCACTTGCCAGGTCATATGGAGCACACTGATTGACGATATACTTCTGTAGAGATTGAAGTTAATGCTGGCTGTGGTAGGCTAAAAAAAATTATCTCCTCCTCTAAAAAGATATTCACATCAAGTTCTTGGTACCTGTAAATGTTACCTTTTTTAGAAGAAGAGCTTTGCCTGTGAAGATTCAGTAAAGGATCTTGAGATGAGAGTGTAGTGATGCAGCCATAATCCCTAAATCACCCATAAATCAAGGACCATCAACAGTTACCAGAAGCTGGGAAGGTGTGAGGAACAGAATCTAGAGCCTCTGTACAGGACATGGCCCTGCAGACCTCTTGATTTCAGACTTATGGCCTCCAGAAGCAGGAAAGTATACATTTTTGTTGTAAGCTTTCAGTTTGTGCTTAGTTATTATGTTAGCCACAGAAATTAATACATTGGCCAACAGGCAGAAATTGAGTCCTGAATGTGTACTCAAATGGTAGTATCTGGGTGGAGATTAAACCACAGAGGAAGTGGCTTAGGTCTTTGTCATATTAGCATGATCTCGCTGGGGAGAAATAGACCAGGGAAGTGATATCCTGCACAAGTGGCTGAAATCACGCCGTCAAGAGACAGGCAGCCCCTCAAAGCCACCGCTGGCAGACAGCTTCCCCTCTTCTGCCAAACTGAGCGTGCTCCCAGCTTCACAAGTCCTAGGTGTATGTGCAGGGATTTCTAGAAGGAAACTAATCTTGCATAAGAAAATGGTTGTTGATGGACTCTAAGGAATTGGGGAGGATGGTGGTCCTTAAAATCTGCATGATTTGTAAGACATTCAACTTTGGTTTACTTTTTTTCCTTTTTCATATTTTTATTCTCAGGTATCCCGAGTGGTCAGGATTCTTCTTGAAGAAAGTTTCGCCTGTGATTCTGAAGGGTGTGTGCATGATTGTGTGTGTGTGTGAAAGAATAAGTAGAATCAAGGGATATTCCAACATTCCAACAACCACATATTAGTGCAATGGGTAATAATGTGAGTCCCCAGATCAGGATTTACCAGATAGGGGAGATCTGTTTATTTCATGTAAATCAACTTTATTTCCACCATAAGCTCCTATCCTCCTGGACTGTGACAGATTGAAAGTTAATCATTCTTAGGGATTCTTCTCAAATACAGGCATGTTTCCAGAATCTACTGTACCATCCACATGTTAGTGATGTTCATTCATCAGCAACATGCTCCAAACCCTCTGTTGCTGTTGTCAAGACCCTTCCTACTCCTGCCTGAATCACCTCTTCAGGTTCGCTGGCTCCCTGATAACCTTCACATGATGTTCAGGGTGCCAGTCACCTCGGTGAGGGTAAGAAATGCAGGTTATTCTCCAGAACCCACAGACCTCAATTTTATTTCCCCAGCCTTTGGAAGACTTATTTCGAAAAATAAAATCTTTTCCTCTCAGCCTGGAGCTGTGTCTGCCCCCAACTCCCCCGACCTGTCTTGAAAAGAAAATGTTGGAATGATTTCTCCCCATCCCATACTTCAGCTGGGACAGGGAAACCTAGAGGCTGTGATCTGAGTGGATGAACCAAAGACGAGAGAAAATTCAGAGAGAAAAATAGTGATGAAAAAAGAAAAAAACTCTCAAAAAGTATTAAATCACATCATCTCAGCTACTTTTGTACCAAAATCCACAACAACATTTATTAAACAACATGGACAAGGGGATAGCTATAGATTTCAACCTCAAACCAATTTTTGAAGTTACATTGCAGTGGTCCTTTAAGCTCAGGAGAAGAAGGAAAGTAACGATAAAGGTCTTCAAAGACTTCAGTTCAGTTCAGTTCAGTTACTCAGTCGTGTCTGACTCTTTGTGACCCCATGGACTGCAGCACGCCAGGCCTCCCTGTCCATCACCAACTCCCAGAGTTTACCCAAACTCATGTCCATTGTGTCGGTGATGCCATCCAGCCATCTCATCCTCTGTCGTCCCCTTCTCCTTCTGCCCTCTATCTTTCCCAGAGTCAGGGTCTTTTCAAATGAGTCGGCTCAACTGGCCAAAGTATTGGAGTTTCAGTTTCAACATCAGTTCTTGCAATGAACACTCAGGACTGATCTCCTTTAGGATGGACTGGTTGGGTCTCCTTGCTGTCCAAGGGACTCTCAAGAGTCTTCTCCAACACCACAGTTCAAAAGCATCAGTTCTTCGGTGCTCAGCTTTCTTTATAGTCCAACTAGAATTTACTATTAACACTGTCACTTTGAAATGCAGATGTGAGTTTGCATCCCCAGCTTCACAGTTTTCTGGGTCTCCTTTCAGAGACATACTTTGTGGGTACCAGTTCATCTCCAGGGCAAAGTGCGCCTGCATGGGGGTAGAAGGTCAGCTGGAATGGTCTGGAGACTGGGTGCTACTTGTCTCCTACTAAGGGGACATTGTGTGTGCCAGGGAACCTCAGTGTAGCTTGTTTGTCACTGATCTGGAGAGATCATCCAGGGGGAAAGGATAATCTGAGGAAATTGACGCTTCACTCCACTCTCCTTTCCCCACCCTATTCAATGATATCCTCGATGGAAAAAACCTCAGAGACTTTGAGATGCTGCAAGATGCAAAGAAAACGAGCCCTTCTCTGGTGTAGCACATGTGAAGTGCAGCGCCACTTGGCTATAACGCTGAAAAAAAACTGGAAAGCCACCATTTCCGTTCCCTTGATGGGTCCTCAAATATAGTCACTCAAAGGAACTGACTGTGTGACATTTTTCATCCTAATGAAAATCTAATGTTTTCTCTGGGCCACGAGTCTCAATTTTGTCAACTTTCTTTAACATTTAGGAAAATACAGGGTAACCTTACTTAAAGATACAGCCTCAACTACCATCTTTTTTTGCTTGTATTTTCCAAATTTATGTCTTTGGGTAATACCTCTCTCCTGATAGTCAGCAGTTCACTTGATATTTCCACTTAGAGTCAGTGAGACATCTCAGAGTAACACATCTCAGACCTCGCCCACAAACCAGTTTCTCCCCAAATGTCCCACTGTTCTTGTTTTCTTCAATGTGGTTAATGCAGCACCACCCTTCTAATCACTCAAAGCAGAAAATGAGATGCAAACTTCCACTACAACATTATTTTTCTCTGCGTGAGTGCTAAGTCAATTCAGTCATGTCCGACTCTTTGCAACCCTATGGTAACTCTCCAGGCTCCTCTGTCCATGGGATTCTCCAGGCAAGAATACTGGAGTGGGTTGCCATGCCCTCCTCCAGGGCATCTTCCCCCTGCCCCAGGGATTGAACCCTTGTCTCTTACATCTCCTGCATTGGCAGGCAGGTTCGTTACCACTAGCGTCATCTGGCTTTGTGTTTATCCCAGACTTTTTCCTCAACTTTTTGTTCAGCCACCTACAGGAATTATGTTTCATATAACATCACATATACACACAGGTGAAATAAAACAGTCACAAAACAACTCCTCCTTAATATAACAGCAGATCATTAGGTGTACCTACTACTAATTGACTGTTCTACTCTGTTCTGTTCTATTTCACTTTTTTACATGCATACTGTGTTCCACTAAATTAACATCACAACTCACTAATGGATTGCAACCTGCAGTTTGAACAACATAGCCAAGAGGAAAATCACATAAGGAAATACATACAAAGTCTTGGCTAAAATATGTAGAACATGCTAGATCCTAGATTACTCTTCATTGAACTACTAATGATATTTCTTATGCCTTTTATTTGCATACATACTACACCCCTTTAACTGGCTTTCTCCCGTTTCCAAATGTCCAGATTCTACACGTATTTCCAGACCCAAGTCTGTCTCTTCCATAAGCTTCCTATGGTCTGTAGAAATGATTGGAAAGCGACTGCTTCCTCTAGTGAAATTCCCAAATCCTTGTGATGCAGTCCTGCTCTCTCCATCCTCAGCGCGCTTTCCACAGCCTGAAAGAACCGTGATAGGCTGCTCTGTGTGTCTTTGATGGCCTCTAGTAAGCACTGTTAGGACAGTCAGTGCTGAAGAAACACACTTGAAAGAAAGTATTATTAATAGGATTGGAAAACTAATCATACCTTGTTCCAGTGGAGCAAAATAAGCCAAAATGACTGTGTTGAGATTGTTTTATCACAGACTCTTAATTCTAAGAGCACTAACTTTCCAAATTTGGGTCACACAGGATATTAAATATGAGTAGGATGAGTACAATTCTATTGTTATTATTGACAAAAATCCCTAGACAAATTGGAAAGATTTCTCAAATAATGCCTATAAATCCATTCTTCATGTAATAAGTCATGCTAAAAATGAAAAAACTAATAGCAAAAGAGGACATGACAATAATATCAGAGATATATATATGTGTGTGTTTAATTTAATATATATTTGGTTAGTCTTACATATCAAATACATAATTGAAAGCACTGGTCTTCAGAGTTCTTTATTTGCATAGTCCCTCCCTAAAATAATCTGAACAAACCATGTGCTTTCTCCATACAATAACGGCATGTAAAACTTTTTATTATAAGTTTAAATAAATTCAAAGAATATACTTCTTGCAGGTGTTTATGGATAAAATAGTCATGTTTCAATTTTATATATATTTAATAAAATCAAAATATAATAGTTGGAAACTCATGAACACACTTTTAAAAAATTTATAAACACTTCTTAAGAAAAACTCAATGATTTTGTCTTTCTTTTTACTTCTTGAATTTTAAAGTTTTATTATTTTTCCACAGTTATCTAATATAGTATAGTTATATATTTGAAAATCTGCTACTAATCACACTATCATGCATATATCCAACAAGATATACATACATTATATGTGGTATTTATGCACATATAAAATATTTTAATATGCTTTGTTTCCTGTGAACATAGCTATTAAAAGCAATTTTTCTGATTGGGATATTGGTACATTATTGTTAGTACCCAGATGAACTATAAACAAAATTAGATTATAAATTCTGATAATTATTAAAGATAAATGAAATTTTAATAAAATTTTGATAAGATAAATTATGCCCAGACTTTTTCTATGCATCAATGAAAGAGAAAGGGAAATGCTGGCAAGAACAAGTTCGTCTGGAAATCAGCATATTATTTTTATAAAAATATGAAGTAGAAATGATTAAACCTTTTATAAGATGAAATAAAATGATAATTGATTGCAATTCATATAAATAATGAAAATTGTTAAAAATTAGGTTTTAATAACTCTTTGAATAACAGATAATATGAAATATAACACTTAAAAGTTTTATCTGAGATTTTATCCAGTGTTTATTGAAAAATTTGATAGTCTCATAAAATATTCTGAAAAGTATGAAAGTGAAAGTGTTAGTTGCTCAGTCATGTCTGAGTCTTCATGACCTCGTGGACAGTAGCCCGCCAGGCTCCTCTGTCCATGGAGTTCTCCAGGCAAGGATACTGCAGTGGGTTGCCATGCCCTTCTCCAGGGGAGCTAGCTGCAGGTAAAAATTCCGGTCGGCTACCTCCTTCGCTTTTGTTGTCTTGCAGTGCTTTGGTTTCTAGCTCTTGAATTGCCCTAAGGTTAAGAACTAAGCCCAGCTGAAGAGAATTTAGAGATGTGATACATTCAGGTGTGAAAAGCACAATGCTGTTTTGTAGCATTCCCCCTTTCCTTACCGGTTCTTACTGGCACTCTGTTTCCTTTGCTTGCTTGGGCTGCTTTGACCATTGGTGTGAAATGGAAGCATCCAAAATCTTCAGTAGAGTTTATGGGGTTATAGTAGCTTGACCATAATCATCAGAGGTTTCCCTTCTGATTGACACAAAGATTTTTATTCCTTAGGACATTGGGCCACACCAAGTTTGAGAGTGGTTGAAATGAATGCCTTACTTTTACAAAGAAGAAGAGCTAATGGACATTCAAGTGAGTTCTCAGGTAAATTCATTTTCTGAAAGAGGTTATATGAAAGATGACTATCTAGAGGCTGGTAGCCTTAAATCTATCCATAATCATATATGGGCTGTGAATCCTTTATGTTCCCCATGAATATCCAGGGATTAGGACTTAGAACCAAACTTCAAAATAAATGACTCTTCTTGGGGATAAAGAACTGGTTCTGAGTAATTCTTAATTTACTGTTTTAGGAGGTGGGGGAAATTTTTGAAAACTTTTATTTATGCCTAGAAAAATAGGCTTCCCCGGTGACTCAGTGGTAAAGAACCCACTTGCCAGTGCAATAGACACGGGTTAAATCCTTGGGTCAGGAAGAACCCCTGGATAAGGAAATGGCAACCTGCTCCAGTATTCTTGCCTGGGAAGTCCTACGGACAGAGGAGCCTGGCAGGCTACAGTCATTTTGTCAGTAAAGAGCCAGATATGACTTATCAACTAAACAACAACAACAAAATCTTCCTTAACCTAATATGCTTTCCTGGAGCTTTGAGAAGCTCTCTGAGCTTGTATAATTCTGTTTCTATTCCACATGTCTGCTTAGTAGGGGATATGAGAATCACAGCTTTTGTCAGAATACAAAGTGATGTGTGACCCCAGAAAAATTTAAGAGTCACTGCATTAGAGTTTCCTCTTGATTTCTGTGGAATCTCTAAAACCACAATACAAAGAAAGAAAAGTAAAGTGAAAGATCCGTGAATCAATATTTAGAAAAAAGTACATGTATGTTGAGCAGGAGAAGCAAAATGTTATGAGAATAAAATAAGATGTTAGAGATGAAATCTGAAAATCTTTCCTGAAGGAAGAGGATACCTGGATTTCACATGGGGGATTTCAAACAGAAACATGCCTTAAAGGATGCATACATACCTACAATATTTAAATATTTTCCTTCAAGGCAATATCATGGCTCTTAGGAAAATCTCCCAGCTCTTTGTAGAAGAATTAATAATAAGGCCAATAGCCATGTTTAATGATCAACTGCTATGTTTCATGCACTTTACATAGAAAAACTCCCCTCTCAGACATTTGCTTCTTTCTAAGGAATGGGACAAATATGGTTTAGAGCCTTTAAGTAAGTTGCCCAGGTTTTATGGACAAGAATTTCAGACCTGAGATTGGAGGGCGTATATATCTGATTCTCTGCTCCATCCAATCTTATTTTGGTGGAATAACTACACTGGACAAAACAGTTGCCAGTTCCAGAGATGACAGTCATACACAGTGTTCCAAAGTTTCATATGTCACTTGAAAATTTTGGAAACCTGGGCCAGAAGGACCAAGAAGTAACAGTGAGTGTCTGATGTGACCCACCTCGTCAGAACGGTGCTGTGCTTTCTCTTTGTAGGTATCATTAGGTTGGGCTGTCCTTCCATATTTCCTTGGCTTCTGGTACCTGTCAAGCACCCTCCAAATCAACGGGCTTTCTTGCATTGGCTCACTTATTTCAACATGACTGCTGAGTCTCTAAAGAAGATATATTCGACGCGAGTGAGATTTTGCCTCCTCAGGCGTCTCTCACGTTGAGTTATGCCTCACATTCATTCCTCCCTCTGCTGCAATATATCACATCTCCCCAATTTCTCATTTGCTTTCTAGACATTTCTACCTGGACTGTCCAGTCTCTTAAGCTTGTTATCTTGTTTGTATTCTACTTGTCTTAAAGCTCTGAAGTATTTTACCTCTTAAAAACTCAGCCCATTGCCTCATGGGATCCTAGCAGCATAGATGATCAAAGCAATTGGCATTCAAATGATTCTAAAAACTTCCTAACCTTTCCTCTTCTGAAGTTAAAATAATGAGTGAAAATTAGTTAGAAGCAGATGTTTTATTTGCATTTTCATTTGTAGCAGCTTAAACCAGCTTGTCTAGGTCACCCATTTAAATGGGAATTATCCTCAATGAAAGCAAATTTAACTTTGATAAGATAAGCAATACCCAATGCACTATCTGGAGGGTATCCTGGAGTTCCCAGTTCATGATGTTTTCTGCTTGGAAATTTGACTTCTTAGTCATGGGAAAAACCTGTTTTAAATAGTCCAATTGGTTTTCTTTCATGTAAGTTTCACCTTAGGGATTTCACCTTTTATTTATTTTTGTGCTGAATGTCACATACTTGGAGATTTAAAATGTTAATCAAAAGCTTTAGTATTTACACAGATCAAAAAGTTGCTATTGGACACAAGTATTGATGGTCTCTTGTGGGATGGAATACCTCCCATCTAACTAAAAGCTCAGCTTCAGAAGGAACCTTACACCTGATTAATATACAATTCCATTGCCTAATATTTATTGGAACAGAGATACTTGCAGTCTGAGTGAATGGATATCGGCTCACTTCCATGAACTGGAATAAGGTTCTTGACACACTGCTTACCATGTACATGCATCTCCTGTACATGGAGACTCATGTATACCTGGCTCCCTTCTGCCTCCTTGATATTTCATTGGCTGACCCAGATTCTGGCTCATTCTTGTCACTAGGATACAATTATCAGCTGGCTGACTTATACAAGGACTGTAGTTGCAGATGCCCCTAGCTCTTGACACCCAAACTCTACTCTTGGGTATTGAATTCTTGAAGCTTTGATCTGAATTGAGATCCTTGAAATGTGGAGTAAAGAGAGAGTCTGCTGAGCGTGTAGATGGACATCTGCTGAGCATAGGTCAATGGAAGCTGAAGCCTCCATCTTTATGAAGGTATATTTAAGACTGAAGTAATCCCAAGGGGCAAGTCCAGGGGAACAGGGAGCTGGCAAAAAAGAAAACAAAACAAACAACACACAACCCAAATTCTCAAAGAATGTTAACATTAGAGGCCAGAAAGTTTGAGCTATCTGCTTCAGAGATCAAGCTAGAAATGATCCCAGAAGCGATGAGACATAGGAAGGCAAGCTTTGACAGCGCTGGGACCTCTAGGGAGGTCAGGTGGTATGGAGTTGACCTGGTGAAGTCATTCAGAGAAACGAGGGCTGGGGCCGAATCTTTCTCTATGGACTTCAAAGACCTGGTGGGCAAACAATGAAGAAAGTAAAACTGAGCAGTAACCATGACAACCCACCATGGCTACACAACTTTCAATCAAAAGCAGAGAGCAGCCCATCAACAGAGGAATGCACAAAGAAGATATGGTGCCTGGGAAGCCCCAAAACAAATGTGAGTATGATGCATTGGCAGGGAGATGAACCCAGGTCTCCCACATGGGAGGCAAGAATTCTAATGGCACATATACTATGTACAATGGAATATTACTCGGCCATGAAAAAGAATGAAATAGTGTCATTTGCAGAGATGTGGATTGACCTAGAGACTGTCATACAGAGTGAAAGTAAGTTCGAAAGAGAAAAACAAATATATTAACAAATATATGTGGAATCTAGAACAATGGTGCAGGCGATCTTATTTGCAAAGGTAAATAGAGACACAGATGTAGAGGACACATGTATGCATCCCGAGGGGGAAAAGAGGTGTGGGATGAACTGGGAGACTGGAGCTGACATACACACTGGTATGTATAAAATAGGTAACTGATGAGAACCTACTGTATAACACAGGGAACTCTCCTTAATGCACTGTTGTGACCTAAATGGGAAGGAAGTCCAAAAAGAGGGGATATATGTGTACATATAGCTCATTCACTTTATATAGCAGACACTAACGCAACGTTGTAAAGCAACTCTCCTCCAATAGAAGTTAAAAAAAGAAAGATAATGATATTTTAAAAAGCACTGAGCAATTTGTTTCTTTAGACTTGCATGCTTGAGTTATCACCAGGGAGACTTCTTTCCTATAAAAACCACCTACACGAGCTATTTAGTTATACAAGCACAAAGCCAAACTCCTTTCCTGAGATGAAGACATGGCTTGAGGGTTTGAAAAAATAAATAAAGCTTCAAAGCGGAAAAGAGAAGATTTCTGTGGAAGAGCCAGGGTCACCCAGAGGCCAAGCAACTGTTGCTGGAGATGTGTAGGAAGGGCACACAGGGGCCCGCTGAACTTTGACTTCCACCCCGTCCCCCACCACCTTGGGAGCCCTTCTGTTTAAGCTTGGGACAGAGCCTGGTAGCTGTTTAGCTAAATGACACAGTAAGACTGTTCTAGATCAGCTTCAGTCCCTGTAACAAAATATAGGGTGGGGACAGTGAGAGGGCCAGTCACCCTGCCCGGGCCCCGAACCTGACCTGGACCTGCCAACTCAGGGACTGTCAGCTTTGTGAGTGCCCTGCTCTAAGTGCAGACACTGGGCTCGGTACTCTTGGCGGTACCATTAGAAGCAGGCAGGATGCTCTTTCAAGCAGTGACGTGGGTGACTGATGACAAGACACATGCAGGAAAGACTAGAATAGAATGCGGACTTTGGAAATGCAGCTAACAGCCAGGGATGGTCTCCTATGAAGCAGCACTTGGGGGCCTCCCAGACCTTGCAAAACAGGGCCAAAAAGGGGATAAAAATAATACAACACAATAGGATTGCATGAGATAACACACGCGAAGAACTTAGTAGCAAGCTTAATAAATGTGAGCTCCTGTTAATAAACTTGGGCTTCTAAGGAAATTTGAAATGACATAAACCAAGGGGTCCCCAACCTCTGGGGCATGAACCAGTACCAGTCTGTGGCCTGTGAGGAACCAGACCGGACAGCAGGAGGCGAGCAGTGAGCAAGTGAGCCAAGCTTCATCTGTATTTACAGCCCCTCCCCATCACTGGCTTTACTGCCTGAGCCCGCCTCCTGACAGATCAGCAGCGTTAGATGATCATAGGAATGCCAACCCTACTGTGAACTGTGCATACCAGGGGCCTAGGCCACACGCTCCTTATGAGAATCATCCAGAAACCATCGGCCCACCTCTCTGGTCCATGGAAAAATCGTCTTCCACGCAGTTGGTCCCAGGTACCAAAACGGTTGGGGACTGCTGATGTAAACGGAAATTAAGAACTGCTGAAAAGTTAAAAGCAAAGATTCCACTGAGCAAGATTGCTAATGCCATGCTGTTGTAAACACAACAGGGCTTCCCAGATGGCATTAGTGGTCAAGAGTCTGCCTGCCAATGCAGGAGATACAAATAGACATGGGTTTGATCCCTGGGTTGGGAAGATCCCCTGGAGAACAGCAGGGCAACCCACTCCAGTATTCTTGTCTGGGAAATCCCACAGACAGAGGAGCCTGGTGGGCTACAGTCCATGGGGTTGCAAAGAGTCAGACAGGGCTGAGCACAGAAAACAAACATGGCAACATAGCAACTGTCAAAAGTTTGCCGGCATTAGAGGGATACTGGGAAACAAAATTTTACTTTGTCAGTGAAAATGATATGTAACTGTGTGATATAACTTTTAAGATGCACAGTTCAGATCTCTAGGAGTCTACTGTAAGTGACCAGAACAGTCTTCCTGGTCCATTTCTTCCCCTTGCTCTGAATGGCTCACTCCGTGACATGGTTCCCACTCTTGGGACTCACTTAATAGCTTTTAGTTAGTGTCCCCAAGACAGCTTTCTTCTGACCTGATTTCAAGGTCAGAGAATGCCTCTGATTCCAACTGATGGGTCCTTGGTTCCCAAAATAACCTTGTAGCTTTGTAGTTAATAGATTATTAATCTTACTTGGGTGTCCCAGGTGGTGCTTGTTGTAAAGAAATCGCCTGCCAATGCAGGAGACATAAGAGAGGTGCCTTGGACCCCTGGGTGGGGAAGATCCCCTGGAGGATGGCATGGCAGCCCACTCCAGTGTTCTTGTCTGGAGGATCCTGTGGACAGAAGAGTCTGGGGGGCTACCGTGCACAGGGTTGCAGAGTCAGACACGACTGCAGCAACTTAGCACACACGCAGTCTTCTTACTTATTCTAGATGTTTTTGCCTTTTTTTCTGTGACCTTTGCTGTGAAAAGTTACCCATTGTTCCTGCATTCTTTTATATACATTGTTTTTTACTCCTACTGCTGCCTATAACTACTGCTATTACTACCGCCGTTATTAGTGCTTCCTTTTTTATAAAGGCAACTCTTGGCAACTCTTGGCAAAGCTAGACCAAAAAGTGCCTTTGCCTGGGTTCCTTTTTGACCTCTTTCGGTCATAACACTGCTTCTGCTGCTTAGACGAGGCACCCACACACTGAGAGTTCACATGTCTGTACAGCTGTTGTAAGGATGGTAGGAAAGATAGCTTTAAGGAGAGAAAAAGAAGGCTGATATACAAAATGAAGGTCATATGTATGTGAAGATTTATTCTGGCAATTTCTCTTAAAGATGTGTCATGAAGATTTCCAACCGTGAGCAGATATTCTTAGATATCATGGTTTTAATGCCCACGTAGTTTTCCATTGTATGGATAGACCAGAGATTCTTAAATTATTCTTGATTTTATTTCATTTGATATTTAACTCATTGTTCTGCACTCTGCTACACTTTTACAAATTGTATGCCAAAATGCAATAACATATTGAAGTAATTGCACAAACATCCCTTTGCCAAATTGATGGCAGTATTGCCAAGACTGAACTGTTAGATGGACCAGTAAAAATTATGTTTATAAGGTTATTTCTGAAAGTTTAAAAGGTCGGCCTAGTTAAGGCTATGGTTTTTGCAGTGGTCATGTATGGATGTGAGAGGTGGACTATAAAAAAAGCTGAGTGCAGAAGAATTGATGCTTTTGAACTGTGGGGCTGGAGAAGACTCTTGAGAGTCCCTTGGACAGCAAGGAGATCCAACCAGTCCATCCTAAAGGAGATCAGCCCTGGGTGTTCATTGGAAGGACTGATGTTGAAGCTGCAACTCTAATTCTATGGCCACCTTATGCAAAGAGCTGACTCATTGGAAAAGACCCTGATGCTGGGAAAGATTGAGGGGAGGAGGAGAAGGGGATGACAGAGGATGAGATGGTTGGATGGCATCATAGACTCAATCGACATGGGTTTGGGTGAACTCTGGGAGTTGGTGATGAACAGGGAGGCCTGGCGTGCTGCGGTTCATGAAGTCGCAAAGAGTCGGACACAACTGAGCAACTGAACTGAACTGAACTGAAAGTTTAAATAGACATGGCATATGTGACTTAGAGTGCCAATGATTTTAGTGCATGTGTTTAGAAATATGCACAAGTAAACATTGAAGAATGCCTGAATCACAGTAGAAAATCACAAAGTAGAAAGTGGGAAAAGTAGACTATTAAAACTTTTTTTCAACAATAAAACCAGTCCCTTGCAATTAAAAATATTACTTCAAACAAATGAACAAACTTATAATTTGGGGTAAAATTCCTTCTGAATAGCATTTTTCACAACCTGGATAGATGCCAGATTGTTTTAGAATGGATACATTCTAGAACACTCATGGCTATATATCACTTCACATAACTTAAATTAATTTAAGTTAATTTTTAAAAATTGTAAGCTCCCTTGGAATTAAACAATCTTTAGAACATGTAAATCTATTGTTTAACATTTTAAAGACATATTTTTAGGAGCTAGTTATAGAAGAAAGTAAGTGGTAGATCTTTATGATTTTCTTGATCTTACCATCATTTCAGCTTTGTAAGGGTACAACCACATCATTTAGAAGCAGCTTAAAATATTTTCTTATGGTATTGCTTAATGCTAAAAAGTTAATGCTGAGTGATACTGCAGTCAGCAGTCATCTTTGGTTTGATTTAAATTTTTATGGAGATGTTGGCTTTTGGTTTGAAATAAATCTTCATTTTATCAGAGAATACTTTCTTCTTTGGGAGTCTTGTTTCTCAAGGCATCTTATTGATCAAGGGAGGGTTTTTTTTTGTTTTTTTTGTTTTTTTTCCAGACATACTTGCATAGTTTCTGCTAAGTTCCATTTGGAGTTGAAAGAAAGTGAAAGTGAAAGCTGCTCCATCCCATCTGATTCTTTGTGACCCTGTGGACTGTAGCCCACCAGGCTCCTCTGTCCATGGGATTCTCCAGACAAGAATACTAGAGTGGGTTGCTGTTTCCTTCTCCAGGGGATCTTCCTGATCCAAGGATAGAAGCCAGGTCTCCCACACTGCAGTCAGGTTCGGCACCATCTGAACCACCAGGGAAGCCCATTTGGAGTTTCCTGACTTTTATTTCCAGAGTTCAAGCACAGGCAGGAAGCAGTCAGACTCAGGTCTTTCTGTCAAGGCAGTGTCTCACTGATAGAAAAACACACTCAAGGTACGGTTTTGCACCGGGAGTTTGTAGCCCCATGGTATGCCCCCCAATGCTCCTTGACAGGACCAGACTCTGGACATTACTGATTTCTTCTGTTCAAATTTTATCAGAAGTACAGTCCACTCTCTCCCTCATCCAACAAGAGACTCTTGAGAGACCTGGCATTTTCCCTGCAAGGAGAACGCATAGGCAGAGTTAGACAGTGCGAAACTATTCATGGAGACACTGAAGTGTCCAATGGTGTGTTCAGGGTAGTGTGATGCTTCTCCTGAAATGTGTGGCAGCGATGATACTGGAAGGAGCTCAGAGGAGCGATGCTAAGGCCAAGGGAAGCGTTAGGGAAACCTTGCTTCGGGGGAGAGGCTTGGCTAAGAGTTCTGGGGAATGGGCTCTGTGGGCACTGCTGAAAGTTGAGGGGCTCTTTGACGTCCAATCCCTTTTCTTACTACTGCCCTGAATTTGCCTTGGTGGGCTTCCTCCTCGAGCGTACTCTTTGGTTGGAAAGCTAATGCCAGATGCTGCTTCTCATTGTAACTTTCCTCTGCTAGAGCTAAGGGATTGTTTCCAATCGCATCTTGACTGGGTGTAGCCAGAAGGCCAGCCAAAGTCTCTGCAAACAGGCTCTGACTATGGAATCAGTACCCCCAAACGGGGGCCACTTGGCCGTCAGGGAGGTCGCAGCTGTGGTGGAGGCATGCCCACCAGATTGTTCCTGAGGTGTGGCCCCGGACCCTCTGGAGATCCCTGGCTTCCATCTCTTTTTCCACAGCCAGCCTCCCGGCCCCTTGTCAATGTCAGAGTCCCTGGGAACTTTTCTTTTTGAGCTCAAGAGAGGCAGATATGGCTTTTTTGTTTGCAAGCGAGAGCCTCGACTGACTGACACAAACTGGACTTGGGTGAATACAGAGAAGAGGGAAGAACATTCCAGGTCGAGGAAACAGCGCCTGCAAGGCAGCATCAGATGTACCGGGCTCAGGGGAGAGAGCAGGGGAGGGCTGTCTGTGGAGGGGGCTACAGCCACAGAAAGGGCACGTGGAGCTCATGCTTCTTGATTGACTGTTGTGTGCCAGGCACATTTCCATAAGGCATTTCTTTTGAAAGAGTTTTCGATATGGGCCAGTTTTTAACTTTTTATCTTGTATTGGGGCACAGCTGATTAACAGTGTTGTGATCGTTTCTGGTGAACTGTGAAGGGACTCAGTCGTTTATACCACCCTTCCACAAACTCTCCTCCCGTCCAGCCTGTCACATAACACTGATCAGAGTTCCCTGTGCTAGGCAGTATGTCCTCGTTGGTTGTCCATTTTTAATGGAGCAGCATGTACATGTCCGTCCCAAGTCCATGGCTAAGTCAGTGAGTCTCCTCCTGTTTTGTAAGCAAGTTCATTTGTTTTGTTTCCTTTTCGATTCCACATAGAAGGGATGTCATGTGATGTTTCTTCTTCTCTGTCTGACTCACTTCACTCAGTATGATGACCCCTGGGTCCAGCCATGTTGCTGCAAATGGCGTTATTCCCTTCTTTTGAATGGCTGAGTGGTATTCCCTTGTGTATATGTACCACCTCTCTTTCCATTCCTCTGTCAAAGGACATTTAGGTTACTTCTGTGTCTTGGCTATTGTAAACAGTGCTGCAGTAACCATTAGGGTGCATGTATCCTTTCGGATCATATTTCTTTCTGGCTATACCCCCAGGGTTGGGATTGCAGGGTCATATGCCAGTTCTGTTTTTAGTTTTTTAAGGAACTTCCATACTGTTGTCTAGAGTGGCTGTATGAAGTTACATTTAAACTCATTATTGAATTTGTTACAATATTTTTGTTGTTGTTGCTGTTGTTCAGTCACCAAGTTGTGTCCGACTCTTCTCGACTCCATGAATTATAGCATGCCAGGCTTTCCTGTCCCTCACCATTTCCCAGAGGTTGCCCAAGTTCATGTCCATTGAATTGGTGATGCCATCCAACCATCTCATCCTCTGTCACCCTCTTCTCCTCCTAACGTTAATCTTTCCCACCATCAGGGTCTTTTCCCAATGATTCAGTTCTTCATATCAGGTGGCGAAAGTATTGGACCTTCAGCTTCAACATCAGTCCTTCCAAAGAGTATTCAGGGTTGATTTCCTTTAAGATTGACTGGTTGGATCTCCTTGCTTTCCAAGGGACTCTTAAGAGTCATCTCCAGCACCACAGTTTGAAAGCATCAATTCTTTAGTGTTCTGCCTTCTTTGTGGTCCAGCTCTCACTTCAGTACCTGACTACTGGAAAGACCATGGCCTTGACTATATGGACCTTTTGTTGGCAAAGTGATATCTTTGCTTTTTAACACACTGTCTAGGTTTGCCATAGCTTTCCTGCCAAGAAGCAATCATCTTCTAATTCTATGGCTTCAGTCCACCATCCATAGTGATTTTAGAGCCCAAGAAGAGGAAATCTGTCACTGCTTCCACTTTTCCTCCTCTTTGTCATTAAGTGATGGGACCGAATGGCCATGATCTTACAGTATTGCTTGTGCTTTTTTTTCCCCTAGAGGCATGCTGAGCACCAAAGAATTGATGCTTTTGAACTGTGGTGTTGGAGAAGACTCTTGAGAGTCCCTTGGACTGCAAGGAGATCCAACCAGTCCATTCTGAAGGAGATCAGCCCTGGGATTTCTTTGGAAGGACTGATGCTAAAGCTGCAACTCCAGTACTTTGGCCACCTCATGCGAAGAGCTGACTCACTGGAAAAGACTGTGATGCTGGGAGGGATTGGGGGTAGGAGGAGAAGGGGACGACAGAGGATGAGATGGCTGGATGGCATCACGGACTCGATGGATGTGAGTCTGAGTGAACTCCAGGAGTTGGTGATGGACAAGGAGGCCTGGCGTGCCGCGATTCATGGGGTTGCAAAGAGTCAGACACGACTGAGCGACTAAACTGAACTGAAAGGCATGCTGGATCTCAGCTCTCCAACAAGGAATCTAACCTGCACCTCCTCAAAGTCTTAACCACTGGACCACCAGGGAAGTCCCTCCATAAAATAGTTGAATTAGTCTTCATGGTCCTGTGAGGTTCAGAGAGTGAAGGAAGATACGGAGTTTAGAATTCATCTTAATCCCCAAGAAACCATGGTTTCAGGGATCATAAATGGGACAGTCAGAGAGATCTTTTTTGACCAGAGGAAAGTCTCATTCTTGTTCTTCAAAGCAGTCCATAGATCTGTCTTTTTACCACATGTGTCTGTTTTACCCGTGAAATGGCAGGCAGATTACACACCATGATTTTAGCATGCTTGCTTGTATAAGTCTGGTCATTATATATTTAGCCTAAACAGACAAATAGCTTTAAGCGCTTTTACCCAGGTATTAAGCACATACACTTGACTGGAGTTTATTTTTACCCCAAAGCAGATAATTTATTACATCCTGTCTATTGTCTTGAACTAATTTACTCAAAAAGAACATTATGCTCTAAGTCATCTTTTTCATAGATTGTAACGAGTGGTTATTAGCACCATTCTCAGAATAATTTTAGGACAGGATCACAATTCTTTACAATTAGTAATAAACTGGGTTTGACTCCTTCATTTAGAAATGAGGATACAGAAGCCACAGATGTTATTTGCCCATAGCTGAGGGATGTTTAGAGCTTCCCAGATGGTGCTAGGGGTGAAGAACCTGCCTGCCAGTGCAGGAGATTTAAGAGATGTAGGCTCAGTCCCTGGGTTGGGAATGTCTCCTGGAGGAGGGCATAGCAATCCACCCCAGTATTCTTACCTGGACAGGGAAGCTTGGTGGGCTATAGTCCATAGGGTTGCAAAGAGTCAGATACAAGTGAAACGACTTAGCACTGCACAAAGGGATGTTTAGGGACAAAACTGGAAAAGGCAAATCGAAAATCCTATCTTCTGATCCAATTCTCTCACCACTTGACTACATTAAGCTTGACATAGATTTTATGAGCACAGTAAAATTTTATATCTAACTGGAGCTCTTAGGGAATCACTTTCTTAGATAGCCTAAATAACTGCAGACTCATGTCTCCTTTTCTGAGAGCTATATTCATAGTAGTCACAAATATCAGAACACTAATCTGATTTTCATTTTACATTTATCAGGTAACATGAGTGTTCTACATCCTATTATGCTCCTGATGACTACCTATTAAGTATCATCATATTGAAAGAATAGAAATATCCACATGTCAAATAGTTCATGGTTCCATGGAGACACAGGGCCCTTCCACAATAAGGCCTGTACTTGCAAAGCTCTTGGTTTGTTCTGACTCCTTCTGGAAAGCTGCCCCTGAACAAATCTCTTCCAAGACTCCAAGGGGACTCGACCCCATTCACAGTCACACTAAATTGAAACCACCTATTTGTTCTTACAGAGGATGAGATGGTTGGATGGCATCACTGACTCGATGGACATGAGTTTGAGCAAGCTCTGGGAATTGGTGATGGACAGAGAAGCCTGGTGTGCTGCAGTCCATGGGGTCACAAAGAGTTGGACATGGCTGAGCGACTGAACTGATTTGTTATTATTTTTTGCCTCTTCCTCTAACCTGGAAATTAACCCTGAATATTCACTGGAAGGACTGATGCTGAAGCTATAGCTCCAGGACTTTGGCCACGTGATGTGAAGAGCTGACCTTGATGCCGGGAAAGTGTCAAGTCACCCTTGACTCTGCAGTCCAGGGGGTCACAAAGAATCGGCACACTGAGCAACTGAACAACAGCAGCTAACCTGGACACTGCATAAGGGCAGAGAACAAGAGGCATTTAGGACAGTGTAGGGAACAGAATACAATTCAAGCAACAGTTCGTGCATGAAAGAACTGAGCTTGACAAAGGAAAGTGAAAATAACCTGTAAGGTGATCATTTGCTGTGGGAAAGTGACAGGCGGACTGAGTAGAGATTGTTTTGAACCTGGTACAGTGGAAGATGTTTGCTCGCAGGGTTACTCAAGAAGGAGCCAGGGGCTAAAGAGGGTTCTGACTCTTTCAGTTCAGTCCAGTTCAGTCACTCAGTTGTGTCTGACTCTTTGCAACCCCATGGACTGCAGCACACCAGGCTTCCCTGTCCATCACCAATTCCCGGAACTTGCTCAAACTCATGTCTGTTAAGTCGGTGATCCCATCCAACCATCTCATCCTCTGTCGTCCCCTTCTCCTCCTGCCTTCAGTCTTTCCCAGCATCAGGGTCTTTTTCAATGAGTGAGTTCTTCACATCAGGTGACCAAAGTATTGGAGTTTCAGCTTCAGCATCAGTTCTTCCAATGAATGTTTAGGACTGATTTCCTTTAGGATGCACTGGTTGGATTGCCTTGCAGTCCAACAGACTCTCAAGAGTCTTCTCCAACACCACAGTTCAAAAGCATCAGTTCTTTAACACTCAACTTTCTTTATGGTCCAACTCTCACATCCATGGTCCATGACTACTGGAAAAACCATAGGCTTGACTAGATAGACCTTTGTTGGCAAAGTAATGTCTCTGCTTTTTAATATTCTGTCTAGGTTGGTCATAGCTTTTCTTCCAAGGAGCAAATGTCTTTTGCTTTCATGGCCTCAGTCACCATCTGCAGTGATTTTAGAACCCCCCAAAATAAACTCTGTCACTGTTTCCATTGTTTCCCCATCTATTTGCCATGAAGTGATGGGATCAGATGCCATGATCTTCATTTTCTGAATGTTGAATTTTAAGCCATCGTTTTCACTCTTCTCTTTCACTTTCTTCAAGAGGCTCTTTAGTTCTTCTTTGCTTTCTGCCATAAGGGTGGTGTCATTTGAACATCTGAGGTTACTGATATTTCTCCTGGCAATCTTGATTCTAGCTTGTGCTTCATCCAGCCCAGCACTTCTCATGATGTATTCTGCATGTAAGTTAAATAAGTAGGGTGACAATAAACAGCCTTGATGTACTCCTTTCCTGATTTGGAACCAATCTGTTGTTCCACATACAGTTCTAACTGTTGCTTCTTGACCTGCATACAGATGTTTTAGGAGGCAGGTCAGGTGGTCTGGTATTCCCATCTCCTTAAGAATTTTCTAGTTTGTTGTAATCCATACAGTCAAAGGCCTTGGCTTAGTCAATAAAACAGAAGTAGATGTTTTCCTGGAACTCTTTTGCCTTTTTGATGATCCAACAGATGTTGGCAATTTGATCTCTGGTTCCTCTGCCTTTTCTAAATCCAGCTTGAAAAGTTGGAAGTTCAGGGTTCACATACTGTTGAAGCCTGGCTTGGAGAATTTTGAACATTATTTTACTAGCGTGTGAGATGAGTGCAATTGTGCGGTAGTTTGAACATTCTTTGGCATTGCCTTTCGTTAGGATTGAAATGAAAACTGACCTTTTCCAGTCCTGTGGCCACTGCTGAGTTTTCCAGATTTGCTGGCATATTGAGTGCAGCACTTTCACAGCATCATTTTTAAGGATTTGAAATAGCTCAGTTGTAATTCCATCACCCCCACTAGCTTTGTTCTTAGTGATGCTTCATAAGGTCTTACTCTTTAAGAAAAGAGTTTACTTTGGCAGCTGATGCAGGGATTGGAGATAAGTTGCCCAGAGCCTGGGGTGAACCCAAGAAGAGTTAAGCCTGTCAAATTCCTTCAACTCTGTCCCCAGGATCACGTTGACAATGAAATTGCCACCTCCAAGCTCAGCCTCACCCTAGCTCCAGATGAACCCTCGCCCACAGCAAGGGGTCTCTAAGTGATTCCACTGTCATTTCCTCACCATCACTGTGGCACACCCCGCACACATGTAGACACACAGTGCCGTGTCTTCCTGGGTGGAACTCGCTTCCTGATATGTCACACAAGGCTCCCCTCACAGAGCCCTGCACTGACCACTGGCTTCCTTGTTTATCCCTGAGACTCAGCTTCTTTCTCTGAGGTCTCTGACGGCCAGTCTGGACAATGAACATTTCTTCCCTGGTGACTAGACCCATGTGGCCCTCCCTCACTCTTCCTTATTGTTAGTCCTATGTCCTATGATGGACAAAATATTTATCCTGAGGCTGTGTGTCTGTGCTCAGTCAGTTGTGTCTGACTTTGCGACCCCATGGATTGTAGCCTACCAGGCTCCTCTCTCCATGTGATTTTTGGGTGAGAATACTGGAGGGAGCTGCCATTTCCTCCTCCAGGAAATCTTCCTGATCCAGGGATTGAACCCGAGTCTCCTGCATTGACAGGCAGATTCTTGACTACTGAGCCACGTGGGAAGCTCCTTTCTAAGCCAAAACACACTGCTATACCTACTTCTCAATGTGTGTGTGTGCTAAGTCACTTCATTTGTGTCCCCACAACTGAACCTTTGGGACCCCATGGACTGTAGCCTGCCAGGCTGTTGTGTCCATGGGATGCGCCAGGCAAGAATACTGGAGCCGGTTGCCGTGTCCCCCACTAGGGGATCTTTCCAGCTCAGGGGTGAAACCCCCATTTCTTGAATCCCCTGCATTGACAGGCATGTTCTTTACCACTCGCACAAGGCCTACCTACTTCTCAATATTCCTCTTCAAAATTCTGTGACTCGCTATGGTGCTTCCCGGATTCCTCTCAAATTCTAGTACCCACCTGCCTTACTCAGGCTTACTGGTTGAGGGGAAGGATGGTCAGCCTCCTTGTCTAATCTTCGCTGTTTCCTCCCATAGCTGTATTGGCCTCCATCATATTTCTGCACCCCTCAGCTCCTGTCCTGTCCTCTGGTTGGGTCTGGTTCTATGCTTTGATCTTCCCCACACCCACCCACAACTACCTGTCATCCAGCTGTGTGTAACTGAGCAGGGTCCACTCATCCATGCACACCACAATCCTGATATGAGCAGAGTGGAATTCAAGAAAGAAGCTGACATGGGATATTGCAACCCATCTTTAAGAGGAGTCCTTAAAGGACCCTGTTACTAAAATGTAAATATAATAGAAAGTGACCTGCTTTGTCATGAACTTTCAGTGCTTTCTGGCTGGATCCCCTCATTTGATCTGTCAGGGCATGGTAATGTTAACTTGCATGTAATACTTCCCCTGAAAGGGGTTAGGAAGCACTGGATTGGAAATGCCTTGTGACCAAATGGGACGTGATGTTGATATGGGTTGTGTAACATGTTGTGATGAGGGAGCCCCTAGGAAAACATATGGAAACAAAGAGAATGTAGCTGGCGGCGTCCGTACTAGGCTTTCTTCCTGGAGACCCGGAGATGGTATGTGGCAGGGTCTAGACCCTGCCTCCATGAGACGAGCTCTGAAGGACGGGTTAGCTCAGCTGACCTTTCATGGACGGTTGGGGAAACATGAGCAGCAAGTTCTACTCGGACTAACAAATCATGATCGTTCTCAAACAATGAGAACTCTCCCTTAGGAATGAACACACTTCTTTCAGGAGTTTCTAGGACGTCGGGGTTGTCTGGTTAACGTCCTTTCCTTAGCACTGATTGTGTGCCCTGGCACAGAGCACGGCCTGTATGGCTCTGTGATGAAAGACAAAGAAACAGCAGCCAGCACGCGTGTATTCCTGCACTGTCGCTCTATGTGAGTGCTTGCCGGGTCGTGTCTGACTCTTTGTGACCCCATGGACTGTAGCCCTCTAGGTTCCTCTGGCCATGGGATTCTCCAGGCAAAAATCCTGGGGTCGGGTGCCGTTTCCTCTTCCAGGGGATCTTCCTGACCCAGGGATTGAACCTGAGTCTCCTCTGTTTCCTGCATCACAGGCGGATTCTTTACCACTGAGCCACCTGGGACGCTCTCATAAGACTTTTTAATGAAGTTTTTCCATGTGTGGTTCTTCGGGTTTTTGCCTAGAAAAATGTTCTGGGTTAGTGCAAAACTCAGAATTGTACATACACTCCATTCTTATGCAAGCAGCCAAACCATGCTTCTGAAATTCACATTAAATTAAAAATGTTCAAACGATGCTATAAAGGAATAATGTAAGTAAGCATAATTTTTCTCCTTACTGAAGTTTCTCTGGCTCCCCTCTTTGTTAATCCCATGAGCCCTTGATGACTATAATCTCCGATAGTGAAGATTTTGTACGTAATTTTTATGACAGCTCATTGTCAGAGCTCATTTTTCCAAATTGCTGTAGCACGAGAGGAAGATGAATGTATTCCCAATGCTTTGACCATGTGTAACAACTTCGCTGGCTTTACACATCTTGCCTGATATATTAGCCCTTGGTCTTTGGTATGACTGGGTCCTTCTTGTTCTTGTTTAAAAAATTAATTGTTATTAAAGTCTAGTTGCTTTTCAGTGTTGTGTTTCTATGGTACAGTGAAGTGAATCAGGTATACATACACATATGTCCCCTCTTCCTTGGATTTTCTTCCTATTTAGGTCACCATGGATCACTGAGCAGGTTCTCATTATTTATCTGTCTTGTTCCATCACTACACATGGATCTAGAGTTGATCTTTTGGCTTCACTTCTTCAGTCATTTTACTTTCTAAACTTCACTACGAGTTCCACGTGCCTCTATTTTTTAAATACAAAATTAAAGAAATTGGAACATTTTCTTCTTGTGATAACTCAAGACTTACTCTTAACTTTCATCTATAACATACAGTGGTGTTATATTATCTCAAACATTACATGTTTTACATTATATTCCTAGTACTTATTTATCTTATAACTATAAGTTGGTACCTTCATCTAATTCCCAACATCTCCATCTGCACCCCCTCTCCCCCCAATAATCACAAATCTGAACCTCTTTACTGTGAGTTTGTTTGAAATATAATTGATCTAGAGCACTCTGTGAGTTCCTGTTATATAACACACCGATTTGATATTTTTCTATATGTTTGAAACTTTTTATTAACACATTACTGACCAGGGAATTTTTGCAGAAATTAAGGCCTGTGGCTGGCAATTTGTTATGTCAGTGAATACTGAAACATTTTCAGTCAATAACATTCAGGTAATAAAAGAAGTATAGAGTGAGGTAAATCAGAAAGAGAAAAACGAATATATATTAATATGTATATATGGAATCTAGAAAAATGGTGCTTATGAACCTGTTTACAAGGCAGGAATAGAGACGCAGATGTGGAGAATGGACTTGTAGACACAGCAGGGGAAGGCGAGGGTGGGACAATGAATTGGGAGAGTAGTGTTGAAACATATTCATCACCATGTGTAAAACAGATAGCCAGTGAGAAGTTGCTGGATAAGCCAGGGAGCTCAGCCCGGTGCTCGGTGATGACCCAGAGGAGTAGGATGGTGGGGGGAGAGGTGGGAGGGAGGTTCAAGAGGGAGGAGATATATGTATATTTATGGCTGATTCACGTTGTTGTACGGCAGAAACCAATACAACATTGCAAAGCAATTATCCTCCAATTAAAAATAAAATTTCAAAAGATATATTAATGCCTCTTTAGTCAATAAATTGCTCAATAATAGTAACAATATTTTTTAATAATAACAATAACAAGAACTAACATTTATGGATTGGTTGCTTCACGCCTGATGCAGAGCCAGGAATCTCCACAAAGCAAATAGAGAGGGAATCAAAAAAGAACAGCAGTGAAACCCCACCCCACCCCACACCCACTTGCCTGAAGACTTGATTCTCAGCGCCGCTGTCTTCTTTCCCCTCTCTCCACCTCAAACTCCATCCCCAGCGGCCTTGACCAAGGACTCTGCTATCTCAGTTCCTCCCCTTTCTCCCTCAGCCCCCACCACCTTGTTGATCTCAAGGCTTCAGGGAAATGAAAAGTAGCTTGTCATCTTGAAAAGGGCTTCTGTCCCTGCTGTGTGGTATAATTGGACACGGCACACTTATTTCCTGCCCCTTATTATCTGGTCCCTTATAGACATCTAAATCTACTGTCTTTCTCTCCGTTTTAAAAAAACGTGGCGTTCTATCATTGTGTCTATTGACACAGATGGCAGAGGGCTTCTCGGATGCCCTTGAATGACTTTGTGATAGTTCTTGCCGCTCCAAGTACCATTTCTCTTTGACTTTTGAGGTCAGAACCCTCGTTAGTCAGTGCTTTGGGAACTCAAGTAACCAAAGAACCTCTCCTATGTCCCGGTGTCCCTTTCTTTCCAAATATACCTGCAGAGCCGGGTATATAGAAAATATTAAACCACGATGAGTGTGTGTGTGTATGTGTGTGTGTGTGTGTGTGTGTGCGTGTGTGTGTGCTGTCTTTTTGACTCATGGACTGTAGTCAACCAGGTTCCTCTGTCCATGGAATTTTCCAGGCAAGAATGTTGGAGCAGGTTGCCATTTTCTTCTCCGGAAGATCTTCCCGATCCAGGGATCAAACCCGCCTCCAGTTTCTCCTGTATTGGCAGGTGGATTCTTTACCACTAGCACCACCTGGGATGCTTGTATGGTAAACGCCTACATCCTGGTGCTGCTGCTGCTGCTGCTGCTAAGTCGCTTCAGTCGTGTCCGACTGTGTGCGACCCCATGGATGGCAGCCCCCCAGGCTCTCCCATCCCTGGGATTCTCCAGGCAAGAGCACTGGAGTGGGTTGCCATTTCCTTCTCCAATGCATGAAAGTGAAAAGTGAAAGTGAAGTCGCTCGGTTGTGTCCGACTCTTCACAACCCCAAGGACTGCAGCCTACCAGGCTTCTCCATCCATGGGATTTTCCAGGCAAGAGTACTGGAGTGGGGTGGCATCGCCTACATCTTAACTCAGTCCTATTGTCTCTCTACAGGTAGCACTGCAGAGTGTACCTTTAGAGGGTGCATTAGAACCCTCCAGTCTCCACTCCCCACAAACACACAAATAAAATGCCTTTTAAACAACAAGAGTATCCTTGTAGAGGAAATAAACCTCTGAACAAGTCTCCTAACAGCACCCAACCCACCTCCACACCCAGCCAATAAACTGTAGGGCCTAACTGTCCTACTCCACTCTGTGTTTAAATTCTGAAGTCTCTATTAGTTTCTCTTCACTCTTAAGTATGAAGTCGGTTTATATTTCCTTCCAGGGGACACAGCTGTATTCTGTGATCAGAGTCACCTTTGGTCTATCAATACTTGTTTTTCTCATAAGTTCCCTTCATTTCAGATAATGAGAGGAAAACGTGGGTTTGAAGGATGGAATTTCAGGAATGCATCTGAAGCGGCCTTGAAGGGATGGCAAAGAAGGTACAAAGATTTTTCAGGAAGAGCACAGAGCAAAGGATACAAAAAAGAGTAGGTGAGAATGTGGAATGGGTTGATAGATATATTGAGGTGCACATAAGCAGACCGGGTGGGTAGATAAGGCTCTGAAGGGGGTTTAGACCAGGTAAAGGGAGGAGAAGAAGGTGGCTACGACACAAGGCAGGAGTTTAGCCTTTAATATTCAGGGAGCCATGGGGAAGGTCCAAGATGCATCCAATGTTTGCTGGACTTCTCCAGCAGAGCTCCGGAGGGTCTGAACCTTGCAGTGAGTCTGTTCAGATAGTGACAATCCATGGTGGTGATTGAATTCAGTAAGGACCAGAGCTGGCTTGACAGGCTTTGGGAGGCCGAAGCCTGAAGTTTCAGATCCCACAGGATGTGCTCGCAGGAATTCAGACTTGTGTAAGAAAGCCAAGAGCATTTGTTGACCCTCGTCACTCAAAGCTGAAGAAGTCCTCCGTCAATAGACTCAGCTGGATGCAGGGGCACAAGCTGCCCCCTAGGAGGTGTTCTGTCACTCTGTCTGAGTTTCTGCATTTCTTGGGGCCCCTTTGCTTCTGAGTGCATAATATCCATCCCAGAAAGTTTTCACGGTCCACGATGGCCACCACGGCACCTCCAACCTGCCCACCTTCAGAACCACCGTCATCACCTCCAGGGCCCCTTCCATCATCTTCCAGCAGCACCTACCATGACTTCTCCTCCATGGTTTCCTCCATCTCCACCCCTACCTTCATCACCACCTCCACACCATCACTTTCATTTCCATGACCTTCACCTTCATCAACATTCCCTCTGCCGCCATCAAAACCTCCATTACCAACTCCCCCTTCACCTCCACCTCTCCACCTCTTTCCCATATCTGTAATGCATTCCAACTAGATGCCAAGCACTGCTCAAGATGATGTAGGTCTAGCAAAGAACAAAGGAGATAAAAATATCTGCCCACACAGAACTTACATAGTAAGGAAGCGTAGTCCATTTTCTTGTAATTCCATCAAGGAAGTCACATGGATTCAAGGGGATGAAGTCAACTATTTTAAGCGGTGATGGGTGTGTTCTTTGGGAGTCAAGGCTTGACTATTTGGTTTACCTTATCCTTTATCTTTATTTATTTCTCCCTTTCTCTGGCCCCGTTTCCCCACATCTGTCATTGCTTGGGGAGTTTTCATTGGCACAAGACAGCTAACAGCTGAGTTGGCCGCCTTTGTGGTTACAATCCTTCGCCCAGCAGAGCAGGAGGAAGCTACACCCGACAGGGCTCCTTCCAAAGGGTTCAGCATCAATTCTGCCCTAGCATCCTCCCCAGAAAAGAGGACCAAATATTCCTGCTGCCCCACAAATGTTCTACCTAAAGATGCTGTCGGGTCTCTCTGCTTCTCCCCCGAGACCCTGGGCCATGAGGACTTTTCTCTCTCAGAGGAGGATTTCTGTGAGAAGAGCAATCAGTGACCTTATTTACTTGAAAAAAGAGAGAGAGTCTCAGGTAATGGCAGATTTATCACATAAGTCAGCAAGCAATAAAAAGTCAGCTGGCTTATACTCATTTTGTTTCATCTAGTATCAAAGGCTTCCCTTGTAGCTCAGTTGGTAAAGAATCTGCCTGCGATGCAGGAAACCCGGGTTTGATCCCTGGGTCGGGAAGATCCCCTAGAGAAGGAAATGGCAACCCACTCCAGTATTCTTGCCTGGAAAATCTCATGGATACAGGAGCCTGGTGGGCTGCAGCCCATGCGGTTGCAAAGAGTCAGGCACGACTGACTGACTAACACTTACTTACTTAGTATCAAAGGAGAAAAACTGACATAACATTTTTCATAAAACTTTAGATTTTTTTGTCCTTTAATTAAGTGGTATCCTTTGCTCATGGAGGTAATTGAGTACCCAAACAGTGATGTAGTTTAATGAAAATAGGTGACCTCCTAAGAATATATGGTTTGGGACCCAGAAGGTGTCTTAGGAAGAATCAGATCCAGGCCTCTTTTTTTATACAGGACTAAATTGCACTCAGGTGGCCGAGTGGTAAAGAGTTGGCCTGCCAGAGCAAAAGCAGCAAGAGAGAAGGGTTCAATCCCTGGGTCAGGAAGATCCCCTGGAGGAGGAAATGGCAACCTGCTCCAGTATTCTTGCCTGGAGAAGTCTGTGGACAGGAGCCTGGCAAGCAACAGTCCATGGGTCACAAAGAGTGAGCCACTGAGCAAACTGAGGTAGAGAGAAAATGGTCCCGTGATGGAAATGGTGATCACCAGATGGCAGAGTTTGGATGATGTTGACTCCTAGTCTCCATGCTTTTCTATTAATACAGTGAGGTACTGGAGCGAAGTTGGCTAAAAGCGATTTTTGCCATCCATTCTGGGTCCCCTGACCACAAGCAGGCTGAAGAGGGCAGCTCACATTTTCCCAGCCAGAGCGGGATCTTTGCCAGAGCTTGGAGACCAAGTTTTCTGTGTGTGCGCAGTCAGACTTCCCTGAAAACTGCCAAGTGTGGGCACCTTAGAGCCAGACGGCCTGAGGATGAGCAGTCCGCTTGCACCTCTCCAAACCAGCCTTCTATCAGAAGAGTCCCGCAGAAAGGAAAGGTCTCTCCAGGCAAATGCAGAACCCCACTGGATGTTCAACAGCCTTTCTAGAGGATAATTAACAATCAGGGGGTCCCTCTTGCTCGGCTCCTGCTTGACCTATATAAGCGTTGCCCAGTTGTGTATTCTTAGCCCACTTTGCCTGATGTTTTGGATTTTGTCCCCAGCTCCGATGCTTGACAGGTGATGATCTGGCTACAACCTACCTGGTAAGACATGCACTTAACCTCTGACCTTTAATTTTCTAGCTGCAGACCAGAGTTATACCCACTCCTAACTACTTCAGAGGTCTCCAGAGAAAAATATGATGAAATCAGCTTGCACTTTACTTAGGAGCGAGGCGCTTGAAATGAAAGCATTTTATAATTCCGAGTGTTCGAGTTTTGTGCCTTCTCAAGAAGCTTGCTTGGTGAAAAAGTATCACCTCATTCTCAGGCTAATTCTGGGCTTATCGCATATTCAGTGTTCCATAAAGGTTGACTTGAAAGCTTTCATTTAAAACCCAATTCATATGAATTAGTGTACTACTCAAAATGTCAGGCTGCTAACAGGACATACATAGCAACTGGAAATTGAAATAAGTGCATTTTAATAGAGCTCAGAATTAGAATTTCCTCTCTCTGTTTGACGTAGTATCACAGTTATAATTGAGGGTAAATTTCTTTTTCCTGTTGGCATTTAATGACTTTCCATCCAGAATTATCAATCCACTTGAATGTTATACCATTTTTAAGATGTAAAATGCAAAAAAAGAGAGAAACATAAAGCTCTTTAATTGTGATAGTAGTATGTAAGACTGTATCATCTAACAGAGGAAGAAAGAATGGATCTAGGATTATTCATTTGATAATTCTTCTACCAAATACCAAGTGTCTTACCTAATTATGGTACAGCATAAGTTATTTTCTCAAGTTTTTATTTCATTTGTGAAAAGCTTTATTTCACTTTTTAAAAATTTCTAAAATGTGGTCTAGTTAGTTATTGACAAGCTACTTGGAGAAGTTTCAAGAAATGTTAAGTCCCTGCTATAAAGTGAATGCAAGGTTTAAGAAAGCTTGGCTCACTTCAGTACTGGTTTTTCAGAAAGTTGTGGAAATATCAGAGGAATTGCTTGTTCTTCAGTTTAGCCTTTTTTGAACACCTGAGTCTGGCTAGAGGGTCTCAATCATAAAATAGGACACAAGTCAGAAATGCTGTCCAAAAAATTAGGGATCATCTCAGAGTGATGGGGAAGTCAGATTTAGTCTGTAGTTACAGTCCTACTCAAGTTTTAATAGGCAAGTAGAAATTTCTTTATTGCAGATTTTCTAGCAGTAAAGGAATAGTCAACATATTCTTTCAGAGTGTTACTATTTCTCTTTATATCCAGAAGAGGGCAGTCAGGTTACACGATTGAGACGTAATCATCATTACCCCAGAAAGTAAGTTTTTTTCAATAAATTTCAGTGATCTGAATTAACTTTTCCTTTAATGCTTTTAAAGGGTATTTAGAATTACCCGAAGATGTTCCGCTTTTTATTAAAAACCTTACCACCTTTGTGAGATGGATGCTTTCACCAAAGGGGTGAAACGCTGGCGCGTATTTCTGCGCACCTTCTACTGCCGCGTGCATTTCTTTCTATTTTTTTCTGTTCCTATCGGCCATCTTCCGTGTTCGACTGGGGGAGGGGGCGAATCTTACACTGTGGACGGGTCTTCTACTTTATAGCTTTGGGACGTTTTATAGGTAAAAAGAAACACATCGCACAAGGAAAAGAGACCTCATCAGCACTTGGGCTGCAATTCAAGAAGAGAGAGCGAATTAGAAAACAGAAAAACAGGTATCTGCCCAGGAAGTTCGAATCCAAAACATTTCCAGCAGCATTTACTTGCTTTGAAGAAAGATAATTACACTTTTACTGGAGCTTTGCGTTAAACAATATTAGAAGGATGTAACATTTTTTTCCCTCTATACTTTTTATAGAAATATCTTCTATAGGCTTCTAAGTGGAAGTAAGCTAGAGCTGAAGACAAAATATCACAAATATTTCTGCCACCTTTTTGTCTTCTTCATTAACTATAATGCCAAAGCCTAAGAAGCCATTGATTTTACCAAAGATAGATATATTTGTGAAGAAAGTGTGAATATTTAAGTATCTATGTAATATATTTATTTAAAATAAATTGATATGAAATAATTTAGTTATAAATATATAAAATATATTCATTTAAAATAAATCCTTAAAATTTATGTACACAAAAGCATATATATGTTATTTGTTATTCAGCTGCTAAGTCGTGTCTGACTCTTGGTAACCCCATGGACTGCAGCGCACCAGGCTTCCCTGTCCTTCACTGTCTCCCTGAGTTTGCTCAAATTCATGTCCATTGAATTGGTGGTGTTATCTAACCTTCTCATCCTCTGCCACCCTCTTCTTTTGCCTTCAATCTTTCCCAGCAGGAATTCATTTTAAAGGGCAGTCTTAATTAAAATGTAAGAAAGAGTTGGTTTTAGGGAACTAATGTCCAAGAAATAGAGCTGCAATAATTAACTGTAATTTTGAGTATTTGTTTTTGTCTATGTTTTAAATGTTCCCTCTGTACTAATGGTGCTTCTAATGCTATTTTTAGATGATTGTGCATGAAACCAATGCTATTATCTGATGCAGAAAGTGTACGCTTGTGTGTGAACCTGTAGGGGTGTGTGTGTGTGCCTGCTCTCAGTTGTGTCTGACTCTTCACAACTCCATGAACTGTAGCCCACCAGGTTCTTCTGTTCATGGAATTTTCCAGGCAAAATTACTGGAGTGGGTTGCCATTTCCTCCTCCAGGGGATCTTCCCAACTTAGAGTTCGAACCCAAGCCTCTTGTGTCTCCTGCATTGCAGGCGGATTTTTTATCAACTGTGCCACTGATACAGCTATGTAGGTGTATACATGTTAAACGTATAGCATGGTGTTGTGTTAGTTTCTGTCGGCCACTAGCCTGTAAGAGAGCTTTCTCAGTGGCTGTGAAATTCACCAGTCCTGCACACGCTCCTCTGAGGTTTGAGGATTAACTGGGAATCCAGGTGATTTTCTACCTGATCCATGCCCCCACTCTCTCTGCCTCCATTCCTGGAGATTCTGCCTTCAAAAAGAGCTGCCTCTGAAAGTGACCTTGCTTGGCGTATGCTGATTGGCTAATGCAGAAAGGCCTTTCCCAGAAGAGGTGCTGTGCCATGCCAAGTTTTGCTGCTGCAAAGATGGGTATGGGATCAGGGTGGGAAGGAGGGGAGAAAGGAGGAAGCGGCTTGCCGAGTCGCTCAGGCTACTTATAAACAAACTTTGGCTTTGTTTCTCAAACCCTTTCTGGTCCTACACACTGTGTCCAGGACTCCATTTGTGTTCTGTGTAAACCTTGGGGAAAGCTGCTTTTAAGAGGCTGACTTGGTTTAGAAGATGATTTCCATCAGCCACTTTCAAAAGATACGTACTATTTCAGTACAAAGCTGAAGCCCCGTTAGAGCTGTGCTAGGGATTAAGAAGGCATGTATTTTAATGCGTTATGAATAGGAGTAGCTGATAAAAGAGGCTCTTGTTACCCCTGCTACATTTAAATGTGAAAAGCGGCTGCTTCTAATGGGCCAGGGGTAGGGGAGAGGAGAAGAGAATTATTTTCATAGGGATTTAATCTTCAGACTACACTGAAACCATAGAATACCACTGGCCATTCACTTATCAGCCGCTCTCATCGCACCACATCTGTAAGACTGTGGAGAGGGAGGAAGGAGAAGGACCGGGAGGCAGAGAAAGGGACTGTGTGTTGCGATGAGGCTGGCATTTTCATCTCCATGTATGTTTTGAACCTCAGATCAAAACGCATGCGCGGTAGAGTATTTTCTCTTTCTCTCTTATAAGCATTAACCCTTTCAACTTCTCAAACGCCAGCCAATTAAAGTCCAATGTGACTAAGCTGCCTTCAGAGCATGGGTGTAGCAATGGCCTCCGAAAATAAGATGACCACAGAGATCTCATTAGGAATATGGACCATGTATGTGTGTGTGTGTGTGCCCAAGGATGGCTGTGTGTGTATGTGTGTGTGTGTGTGTGTGTGTGTGTGTGTAACACGAAAAAGACTGCTCATGCTTCAGACAGCTTGTTTCAGGTAGAATCCAAGAGATGTCATGAATGCAGCAGAGAAAGGATCTTTCTGTAAGTTTTATTGCCACAGGAAGTTGATGGTATAAATAAAGCCTAGGACTGTTAAACTGGCAGATCTTTGCCAAATACTCTCAGTGTTGGGAGAAATATGACTCAAGAATGTATATCCTTTGAGTGGATGAACGAGCAAACGGGCATCATCTTCTCCCTCTCCAGGTTATCATTTATAACTTGCTTTTGTTTATTCTGATGTTGGGCTTAGTGAAATTGGTCACTTAATTGTTTCTGTATGTTTGACCCCTGAGGTTCCTAACAGTAATTCCTAAAAAACCGAGGATTTTGCTCCCAGATACTATGAAGAAATCTTGTTGATAAGAATTAGACCCATTCCCTACACCCACTTACTTTTTCCAATTTTTCTCAATGTTACCACTCTCAAGAAGTTAAAGGATTAAAAACAAGTCTGGTAGGAATAAATCAGTGGTTCTTGCCTAGTTTATAATTAAGGGTAATTCACATGTACAAGATGGTTTGACAGCTCTAGCCCACTTGCTCAGAAACTTGCATCAGAATGGAACCAATGAGTCGGTTGAAGCTAAAGCACAGCCTCACCGCCCTTGCAGAAGTTTTGCAGGTGGACAGGCTGCAGTCTGCTCTTCCACGGACCAAGAGGGTGAGGAAAGAAGAGGAAGGGAAATTTTACAGCTGCCCTACCACGCATCAGAAAGCCAGGAACGGGCAGCAAAATGCTTCCAGCTCCCAAGCACAGTCAGTCTTGCTGCCAGAGACACATGGCACACCTCTTCCACTGCCCAACTTATACTTTTCATCCAGCAGGAGATATCCTCGGCCTGGGCGTTCCTGCGCTTGGGGCTCTGAGTGATGGAGTTCCTGGCAACCTGGCAACCTGGCAGGGCAGCCTGGCAGAGCGGCCTGGCTTGCTGCAGAAAGCCTCTTTGGCCGATTGATCACAGCAAATGTATGTGCCTGACCAGCTCTGGCTCTCATATGGGACCCGGTGCTAATAAGAGGCTTGCGCAAGTGTGATGGGATTCAATCAATATTTTGATTTCCTGAACCAACATCCCTCCACATAAAAAAAGTAAATAAAAGCAAGAGACCAGCCGCATCAGGAACCGCTGCAAAGCAAGTGGAAGAGGGAGACAGAGAGAACGCTGGAGCCAGCCTCACGGGGCCGGGAGAAGTTGCGGAATCGCGACAGCGGCCCATGTGAGCTCAGGGAAAGTTGCCTTTCCCTGGAGGTGCTGCATCTGCTTCTCTGCCGGCTGCCTCAGCCCCGCATCTCTGCTTCTGAGACCTCTGGCTGGCTTTCTTACCCCCTTTCTCCCATCCCGATCCCCACCCCCTTCCTTCTTCCGTTTTTTTTTTTCAAAAAACTTGGCTACGGAACATTAGGTTTGATGAAGGGAAAGCAATTTAACATCTTTTAACTGAGAGAGGTTGATTTTCACTTGAGACCAAATGGCTCATTTTTACCTTTTTCGCTCCTGGAAGAGTGAAAAGTGAGAGGTCAGCCTTGTGTCACCATGGCAACCCACACAGCTCGGGCCAGGAACAGATAAGGGCAGGTGATAATGGCAGGGAAGTTTCTTCCCTGGACTTGGCTTCCCACCCCCCGCCGCGCCCCCCACCCCCACCCCCACTCGAGGATGTGCCCGGATGTATGAAAACGATGCCTTTTTAAAAATGTAAGTATTCAAATATTGCTTCTAAATGGTCTGGCCCAGAGCGCTGACCTCATGCAGGTCTGTGTGGGGTTTTGTTTGCTTGGGATGGAGCCCATCCTAACTAACCCTCATCTGTAGCCAGAGGATCTTGAATTACACCAGCAAGCTCCTGAGAGCCCCACCCTGAGGGAATCTGCCTTGCAGTCAGCATCCACCCACTGTGTTCTGGTAGCCCAAAGCCTTCGTACAGAGAGAATGGGCTTGTGGATGCAGTGAGGAAAGGAAAGAGCAGGACGAACAGAGAGAGTAGCATCGACATAATATATACTACCGTGTGTAAATAGGTAGCCGGTGACATGCTGCTGTGTAACACAGGGAGCCGGGCCTGGCTCTGTGATGACCCAGAGGGGTTTGGGGGGAAGGGAGGGAGCCTCGAGAAGGAGGGGAGATGTGTATAGTAACGGCTGATTTGCGATGTTGTACGGCAGAAACCAACACATTATAAAGCAATTTTCCTCTGATTAAAACACACACACACACAGAATCTGGTCCTGTTATTGAAATCTGGTGTCCAGGACCCCAAGCTTGAGCGCATGACACCTTTCACCTTTTCCAAGCTTGTTTGCAAAGAACTTCTTGATCCTATCCCACTCCATGAATGTCCAAGAGGAAAGAGGAAAAAGGAAATCCATATGACAAATGTGCTAGGAAGGCCAGAGTAAACCCTGCAGGGGTAGCCTGGGCTGGGGCAGGAAGGAATTTCCATGACCTTGGAGCACGGCGACTCAAACGTCCCACATTTCTCCCACGGCCCTTTACCCCACACACTTGCTGGTAAACAGGGAAACAATGAGGGTGCAAGGGTGCCAGGCACTGGGTTAGGTGCAGTATTTCTTTATTGCCTCTGATCCTTGCAGGGATCTTCCTGAGATGGACAGTCTGATCTCTGTTTTACAGATTAAGAAAATAAAGCTCAGGAAGGCTAAGTGATGTGCCCAGGTGAACTTTCCATCCACGCTCCAGGTGAACTTTCTCTTCAGACTTGTTAATATAATCCAGATGCATGAACAATAAATTCACTTCCAAAGACGGGAGTTTGTGCTTTTTCTCTGTAGTTTGTTCATCTAGATGCAATGAAACTATCTGAAGCCTGCTGAGTTTTCAGTACTATTCTAGATGCTTGAAAAACATAGCAAGATACAGACACTGTTCTCCTAGAAACTGGGATGGAGTGGCTTGAATTCTGGCAGAGTGAACTTGGATAAGAAATTCAGCAGGTCTGAGCTTTGACTTTCTGTCCTGTGAAATACCATTCATATTTATCTTAAAGGCTGAGTTGAGCATTCAAAGAGCTGCTTAAAAGAGTTCCACGTTCATGCAAGTGTGTGTTTGTGCCAAATTGTTTCAGTCGTGTCTGACTCCATGCGACCCCATGGACTGTAGCCCACCAGGCTCCTCTGTCTATGGAGTTCTCCAGATAACCCCTGGAATGGGTTGCCATGCCCTCCTCCAGGGGGTCTTCCTGCATCTCTTACGTCTCCTGCTTTGGTACGTGGGTTCTTTACCATTAGTGCCACCTGGGAAACCCTCAGGCAAGTGGACGCTCAGTAAATATTAACTTTTATCCTCTTTTCATTCCTGGCCTCCTTCTCACCACTGCCATGGTGTTCTCCTCTGTGCCTGGGGTCAGCCCGGTGGCCTCCCTGCTCTCTGGCCGGTGGTTCTTTTTTCTAAACTGCGTTGGCTTCTGGGCAGTCAGATCCCCTTATTAAAGCCCTAGTCCTCTCCAGCGGGCTGGAGAAAGGCTTGTGGGGCAGCAGGGATGGGAGCAAACAGAAGAGGGTGACCTGCTTTCTAGAGACTTTATGGAAGCTGTCCAAAAGGAGGAGATGGGCTGGTAACTTTGCTCTCTCCATCTCCCCTCTCATCAGCCTGGGTGTCACCTACAAGCCCAGGGTGGTGACTTGAAGCTCATCCACGCTGCCCTGCACAGGGCAGGGTTCAAAGCCAGCTCCGACTTAACTGGGCTTTATACACCCAAACTGGAGTTGGTCTTGAAGGACCTGACAAAATTGCATGGACTAAAAGGCAAAGGCTCCACTTAAGGAAAAAAAAAGCACAGTGGATCACTAATTTCACTTAAATAGGGTGCAAGCAAATTAAGGAAGCAAAAGTGAAGTCGCTCAGTCGTGTCCGACTCTATGCAACTCCATGGACTGTAGCCCATGAGGTTCCTCCATCCATGAGATTTTCTAGGCAAGAATACTGGAGCGGGTTGCCATTTCCTTCTCCAGGGGATCTTCCCGACTCAGGGATCGAACCCCGGCCTCCCACATTGCAGGCAGACGCTTTACCATCTGAGCTACCTGGAAATCGCAAGGAAGCAAAGAGAATGCAAAAAAAACATAGGCTTGGTTCCATTCTAAGGTGATGCTAAGGGTACTTGACATCAAGAAAATAATGTATTGCACTGGCACAAAGATCCTTGCTTGAGTTTCCGAGCCCAGTGATAAGCCAGATGCCACCCTGATGTTGTAATACTCAGAGTCAGATTCTTGGTTTCCCTGCCTCCCCTTTTCCCTTCCCCCTTGACTCTCTGCTCCGTTTCCCCTCTGCCCTCCTACTCACCCCTGAACCCCACCTCTCTCTCCCTAATTCTTCTCCCCCATTTAGGGAGATGTGTGCAGGGCATAAGTGCTGTGAATCACACAAGAAATCAGTCTTTTAGCAGCTTAACACCTAAGAGGAAAAGTAGAACTGGCACCTACATATGCTAAGACAGAGCACAGGGAACATGAAGCTCAGGCATCGTGATGGTTTGCCTCGGGGTTTCAGCTTGATTGTCACTTTCCCCGTGAGGCCTTCTTTGATCTCTTACTAGACCTAGGCCTTCGTAGCTCTTTATCACCTTTTGGTGCTGGGTTTTTATTCGGATTATTTGTTTACTGTCTGCTCCTTCTATCCTATATTCTGAGGATATAGGTCCTCAGAGGGCAGGTGTTACCACAAGGCTTCCTCAGGAAGATATGGAAACTTGGGTCTCAGAGGGAAAGTCAGTGCTTTAAGGAAGGGAGCAGAGAGTGAAAATACCTAGCCGTAGGAAGAGGGAGGTGTCTGTCTGTCTCTCTGGCAGGGCATAACATGAAGGAGACTTCAGGCTGGTGCCAGGAATGTCCCTGTGGGCTCAAATACTGGAGTTCCATGCGCAGGGGCTGCAGAGGTCAGGTGGGTGAGAATTCAGATTAGGAGGAATAAAGCTCCATGTCATATCTTTTGAAGCCAAAGGAATGTATTGAGACGATAAATGTTTTAAAACTGAAGGAGAGCTAAAACAATTTGTCATGGAATATTATTCATCCGTTTAACAAATGCTGGTTGAACGCCAGCCATATGCCAGCCACTATTCAAGGCTCGGAGGATAGGCCATGAGCAGACAGGCCCAGGCATGAGATGGAGCTGATAATCTGTTGATGAGAAACAGGCAATACACACACAACAAAGCCAATGGGCAGCAAGTCAGCAAACAGTGTGGCCATTTCAGATAATGAGTGGGCAAGAGTTGCAGGAGATGGGCAGAGCAACAGGTACAGAGGGTGGTAGGCCTTCTCAGCAGCAATGAGGCAAGTGAAGTTTATCTCCATTTAAAGGGGAGTGGTTGGAGGGTCTTAAACAGAGGAGGGACAATGATGCAATTTACCGAAAATAGATCGTATTGCTTGCTCTGTGCAGAATGGGCTTTGGAGGGGTCGAGGGGAAGGACAGAGGTGGGAAGCCAATTGAGGGAAATGGTCCAGGCCAGAGGCTGAGGGGGTGCAGATGCATGCAGATGTGTGGGCTGAGGATTAGCTCTAGATAAGATAAAACACCACTCAAGACATAAGTAACACCATTCAGGATATAAGGGAAAAAGAGAATCATGAAAGATGCCTCAATTTGGGGCAGTGTTATTGAATGGATTGTGGTATCAATTTATTAGATTGGCAGACTTGGGAGAAGTACATTTTTAGTGGAGTGACTTGAGACTTCTGTACGAATTTGTGAAATCTGGCTGTAAAAACTATACCTACAAAGACTTCATAATATAACACATAGGAGTTGTTTTTATTATGTGTGCTCAGTTGCTCAGTTGTGTCCAGCTCTTTGCAACTCCATGAACTGTAGTCCACCAGGCTCCTCTGTCCATGGAATTTTCCAGGCATGAATACTGAAGTGGGTTGCCATTTCCTACTCCAGGGTATCTTCCCCCACCCAGGGATCAAATACGCATCTTTTGCAACTCCTGCAGTGGAAGGTGAATTCTTCACCACTCAGACACCTGGCAAGCCTTTCCTTTTTTTCCTTTGTAAAAATGTACAAAATGAAATTACCTATGAAGTATCTCTTCAATATTATATATTAATAGAAAAGATAAAGGGAACATTATTAAAGGATATTATTCTTATTTTTGTAGATGACTTTTGTAGCAATTACACTCTTTAGTACATTCTCTGTATTCACATTTTTTTTTTTGCATTAAGCAGTATTAATTTTATGAGCCAAAAAAATGTTTGTCATCACAGAAGATAATTTAGCTTCACTATCTGACTCTGGGAAATAGATGGGGAAACAGTGGAAACAGCATCAGACTTTATTTTGGGGGGCTAGAAAATCACTGCAGATGGTGACTGCAGCCATGAAATTAAAAGACTCCTTGGAAGAAAAGTTACGACCAACCTAGATAGCATATTGAAAAGCAGAAACATTACATTGCCAACAAAGGTCCGTCTAGTCAAGGCTATGGTTTTTCCAGGAGTCATGTATGAATGTGAGAGTTGGACTGTGAAGAAAGCTGAACACTGAAGAATTGATGCTTTTGAACTGTGGTGTTGGAGAAGACTCCTGAGAGTCTCTTGGATTGCAAGGAGACCCAACCAGTCCGTTCTAAAGGAGATCAGCCCTGGGTGTTCATTGGAAGGAATGATAACTAAAGCTGAAACTCCAGTACTTTGGCCACCTCATGTAAAGGGTTGACTCATTGGAAAAGACTCTGATGCTAGGAGGGATTGGGGGCAGGAGGAGAAGGGGACGACAGAGGATGAGATGGCTGGATGGCATCACCGACTTGATGGATGTGAGTCTGAGTGAACTCTGGGAGATGGTGATGGACAGGGAGGCCTGGCGTGCTGCGATTCATGGGGTCACAAAGAGTCGGACACGACTGAGAGACTGGACTGAACTGAACTGAACTGATCTGACTCTTAATTGGTTTCATTTGGCTTTAGACCCTTTTCTAGGGAATATATTAACAAAACAAACCTGAAAGATAAAGAAATAGACAGTGAGTAGTTATACTATATAATGAATGAGTCACATATCAGAGAGATGTTCTGAAAGGTACTACTGGAGAGACCTGAAGTCAGCATAACACTCTAGAGAAAACATCAGAGGCTAGCAAGGCTATAAGTTCCGTCACCATTATCATCCATAAATGTGCTACCCACCAGGGAACTCTTGAATAAGGCAGACTCAGGATCTCCTGGGATAGAACCACATGACCCCGTGGCTGTTTGAGGAAGGATGCACTGATGGTTGATACAGGGCTCTTGAAGCTGAGCTCATAGACTTCTTAACACTGCTCCAGGAAGCCATTACTAATTGGATCCATAAGAGGGCATTTGGGCCTCCCAGGTGGCATTGTGGTAGAGAGTCCACCTGCCAGTGCAGGAGGCACGGGAGATGCGGGCTCGATTCCTGGGTCGAGAAGATCCCCTGGAGTAGGAAATGGCAACCCACTCCAGTAGTCTTACCTGGAAAATTCCATGGACAAGAGCAGCCTAGCACGCTGAATTCCATGGAGTTGCAAAGAGTCAGACATGACTGAGCACACCTCTGCACAAGACGGCATTTATCTCTCATTACCGAAGTTGGGAAACCACTGCTCTTCTTCACAAGCCTTAGTCTTCTTCCATTTGAGATTTTAGAGTCGCACTAGCAATGGCACCCCACTCCAGTACTCTTGCCTGGAAACTCCCATGGACGGAGGAGCCTGGTGGGCTGCAGTCCGTGGGGTCTCGAAGAGTCGGACATGACTGAGTGACTTCACTTTCACTTCTCGCTTTCATGCATTGGAGAAGGAAATGGCAACCCACTCCAGTGTTCTTGCCTGGAGAATCCCAGGGACAGAGGAGCCTGGTGGGCTGCCATCTCTGGGGTCACACAGAGTCGGACACGACTGAAGTGACTTAGTAGTAGTAGTATTAGCAAAATACCTTACCTTTCCTGTTTCCTGCAGCAGCTAATATATCCTATATTATCGTCTCTGTTCTCAGGGACTTAATTCCTTCTAACACAAAAGGCTTGTTTTTTAGATGGGAATGGAAACACTAAAGAACAGTGTCCTGTAAATGACGTATGGTGATGGTAGATGAAAGCAAGACATGCCAATTTTGGCTAGCTAAAAATAGACTGCTTTCAGGAAGGCTTTGGCAATTATTTCTATTCAAATAAATCTAGCTGAAGAACTTTTCAAAACTCTTTGGGAAACAGCAGAGTAGAGATGAGGGAGCTGGGAGAACAGAGTTGAAACCTGGTTCTGTTCTTCTGATTCTTGAAGTCACTTGGAAGATGAGTTTTTGTTTTGTTTTGTGTTTTTGAGCTTCAGAGTATGTGAAGTAACTTGGGGCTGCCACTACCCAGGTTATCTATCTTACCATGTTAATAGGAGGATCCAATGAAACAGGTTGTAATAAAGGACTTTGTATACCCTATGAAGTAAATATAAATGTGATGTATGGTCAGAGCTTTAGGCAACAATGGCTATTATTGGAAACCTCAAAACTTGTGATACAGAATGGTGGGCTGTCAAAGTACTGATAAATTGTTTCTTCTTTCTTCTCGTACTCCTTCTTACTCTGTCTTAGTTTAATTTCCAAGTTAAATTGTGTGATCATTGTTGTGGGATAGTACCAGTTTTTATACCTCATTAAAGCATTTTGAAAGCTGATGAATAAGAGATGTTCAATCCCAAAACTTCATTGGAAAGACTGATCCTGAAGCTCCAACTCTTTGGCCACCTGATGAGAAGAGATGACTCACTGGGAAAGACTCTGATTCTGGGAAAGATTAAGGGTAAGAGGAGAAGGGAGTGACAGAGGATGAAATGGTTGGATGGCATTCCTGACTCAGTGGACATGAGTCTGAGCAAACTCTTGGAAATAGTGTAGGACAAGGAAGCTGGTATGCTGCAGTTCATGGGATCACAAAGAGTCCGGCACGACTTAGCAACTGAAGAAAAACAAACCCCAAATCTAGGTCAGGAAAACCAATGATCTTCAAGTGCTACCTTCTCTTTAAACTCTTCCTAATTGACTTAAAAATCTTATTTCTTCCTTTTTTGACTTTCCATAGCAATTTTTTAAAAAAACCTGTACTTGATATGTTAATATTTTACCTTTTCCGGAGCTTCCTTCCCATTTGATTTTTGGTTGTTTGGAAAGAGATAACCATCTATCTCATTTTTCTATATCTTTACTGCCGGACACATAATATAGGATTATGTGTCAAATTAGTCAATTGAGTTCATTTTTAAGAACAGTTGTCAAGAACCTGAAATTTGCTCAGTTCTGTTCTGCTGCTGCTGCTGAGTCACTTCAGTCGTGTCCGACTCTGTGCGACCACATAGATGGCGGCCCACCAGGCTCCCCCGTCCCTGGGATTCTCCAGGCAAGAACACTGGAGTGGGTTGCCATTTCCTTCTCCAATGCATGAAAGTGAAAAGTGAAAGTGAAGTCGCTCAGTCGTGTCTGACTCTTCGTGACCCCATGGACTGCAGCCTACCAGGCTCCTCCATCCGTGGGATCTTCCAGGCAAGAGTACCGGAGTGGGGTGCCATTGCCTTCTCCAGAGTTGTGTTCTAGTAGAGTGGAAATAGTGTCTCTGAGGCTACACAGAGATCTTTTCAGAAACAGAGCATTCATAAGAAGAAGTTTGAGAGTTTCCTGAATTCCACAGGAAATTAGTTTTTAGTTTTAGAAAACTAAATCATAATTTAATTTTCAGTTTCTCAGAAATAAAATATGAAAGGCTATGGATCAATCACCTCCTCCATATCAAGCCAAAGACAACACTCAGCGCAAAACTGGTCAAAGAGAAACTTGCTACCTTCTATCTCCACCAAGCCCATCTTAATAGTTCCAAGTTTGGAATGACTTTCCAGGGGATACTAGGGTTTGACTGGACCCTCTCTGTGCTTCTGTGCTGGGTACTTTGGGGACTTTGGTTTGGAACCAGTCTTTCTTTCTGACTTTGGCCTTTCTGTGTCTTTCTCAGAGCCTCAATGTCCTTGTGTCCATGGTTTGTTTGGCTACCTTGGAGTCAGGAGAGGACAATACAAGAAACAGCAGCTAACCTAGAATTGCTTATCTGACTGATCAAGGGACTCTTAAGCTAGTCATCTTTCCCACATTCCCGCATTAGATTCCAGACAGTGCTAAGGAGCTGGCTGACCTTTCACAACATAATTTATTATGCTTCCCATTGCCCTTCCTCCTCCCAATTCCTGGGAGATTTGGGGACTGTGCCTCTGTCCCTACAGTGTTCTCCTCTGCCATCAGCCTTGCCCCATGAAAGGGCAATGGCCTGTCTTAGTCCTGAGTTTTGAAAATCAGGAAGGGAAGGCTTATTCTCATGTCTCTTCCTCTTTTCTCTAGAGACAATTGCATGCCATGCATATTCAAGATGCTCAATATATGTTTGCTGAAAAAATAAATCCTTGCAACCAAAGGTAATCCGTTCTTCCTCTCACACTGTCATGCTTCACCGTTCTGCCTCTTTCTTAAATCTTAGGCATTTAAAACAGATTTTCAGACTTTTGTCTGCCTGGTATCAGAGTCCTGTCTTTCTCATGCACATGGAGAGAAAGTTGCCTGGGAGTAGATTCCAACTCTATTTACTTTTAAAAATAAACAATTAATTATTGGCTGCATTGAGACTCTGTTGCAGCTCTTGGTTGCAACACAGGCGCTTTGCTATTGCACGGGGGCTTTTCTCTAGCTGTGACAAGCCAGGGCTACCCTCTAACTCTGGTGTGAGGGCTTCTTGTTGTGATGGCTTCTCTTGTGGAGCACGGGCTCTAGGGCATGTGGGCTTCAGGAGTTGTGGCTCACAGGCCTGCTAACCTCACAGCATGTGGGATGTTCCTGGACCAGGGATCAAACCCATGTCTCCTGCATTGGCAGGCAGATTCCCACCCACTGGACCACTATCTACTTTTTAACATGAAAATCTTAATCTTTTCCTCAACAGATCATTATGAAGCTTTCCGCACACATCAGAAGTATAGAGAAGCCCAAGACAGTGGAAAATAAGATAGACGCAGCATTCTAGCCCTCAAGGACTATAAAATCTACTAGAAGAGATCTGGGCTGCAGTAGAAAATGAAAGTTCCGAGAGTGAGATGCAGTTAGGAATCCGCAGGAGAACCAAGTCTTGCCTTCATTCATTCAGTATTTCCACAGAACCTGTGTGTGTGCTCAGCTGCATTAGTGGTGTCCACCTCTTTGCGCCAGGCTCCTCTGTCCATGGGATTCTCCATGCAAGAATACTGGAGTGGGTTGCCATGCCCTCCTCCAGGGAATTCTTCTGACCCAGGAATCAAACCCACATCTCCTGTGTCTCCTGCATTGCAGAAGGATTCTTTATCCCCTGAGCAACTCAGGAAGCCTACCAAAGATCCTTTGTTTAGCCAATCATGGTGTCAGATGGGTGCTTTCCAGAAAGTTTGGCATACTCTCTGACTTTCTGGTGTGTACGATAGAGAAGAGATAGGTAGCTATGCCCACGTTACTTAATGATATGTAATATATTTTAGTCCTGAACACATGCAACTGTTGTGCTAAAATACCAAAATTTAAAAAAAAAAAATGAAGAAAGATATCTGAGTTTTTACAGAAACAATGGATTTGCCATGGAGACCTGAAGGGCCAGATGGTGAATGCTAGTGGGTCTTACTAAAGGTGTTAAGACATGGTCCTTTGAGCAAGGGGGAGACAAATGATGATTTCTAAGAGGGGAAATGATCAGATTTGTGTTTTGGATAGATGGCTTTGGTGGCATAGTAAGATGGATGGGGTGGGGGAGAGAAACTCACAGCAGTCAGCAGTTTGAAGGTGGTTCCAATTGTCTAGGCTTCCAAAACGTGTTTGTTGTTAAATAAACAAATGTCAGAAGACCCCTCTGGGCACTGAGTCCCCTGAGGGTGGAGCCATTCGAGCTTTGGGTTTACATCTTTGCCCTGGCTCCCCCTTTGTGCCTGGTGTCCCACAGAGGAAATCCCTGAAGGCCAATAAGCTCCATGCCCAGAGGCACTCTATTAGTGGCCTTTTCCAAAGATAAAATGTAGTTCAACATTCCAGGATGATTAGATAAATTTGTAAATATAATCAAAACATGTTTTTCTTTGGTTTCCAAGATAGAATCAGAAAAATAATGCTCAAGGGGAAAAAAAAAAAAATCTGTTCTTTTTTCTGCTTCTGGGCCAATGAACTTAGAATCAAGACACTTAGAGGGAAATTATGCGGCCATTTTCATTCCCCAAGGCCTTGAGCCATGAAAAAGCACAGATATATCAGGCCAGACTGGCCACACAGGTTACAATTAGGAACACCCTTGGCTGTTAGAAAAAGGGGTTAATCTTCTTCCACTCTGAGAGCTAGAAAACATTCCTGAAGAGACTTGACAAATCAGATATCTTGAGAATTGTCTTACTTTTCAAGACATATACTGCTTTGAAGCTGATTCCAACTTGTTAGAGTGATTCTAGGTTCACCTTGATGCAGATTAGAATACCTGAAATGATATGACCTGGCCCCCTCAGGCTTCTTCTGTAAACCATGATTTCTTAACACTGATGCCAAAAACTTGGCCTCTGTGCATAGGTGCTGAATCAAATTTCAGAGACAGAGCTTTGAGTGAAGTAGAAAACAATAGCTTTATTGTTTTGCCAGGCAAAGGTGGACACAGTGGACTTGTGCCTCTCAGATTCCTGTGTTGTGACCTGGGGGGCTTTGGTGAGTTTAACAGCAATGACTCAAGGGTGGGGTTGAGGGTTGCTGATAAGGATCAGGGTGTGTCCTGGGCCCACACTCCTTTAATCTGGCCTTAGATGGTCTCCTGATGCTTCTCTGCTTCTCAAGGTTATCAAACTGTGACCTTCTCTGGAATGAAGACTGTGTCTTCAAGTAGCCAACATCTTCCCTTTGTTGGGAGTTTTAGCTTTGCTATGTGTAGCCCTTGAGGTGAAACCAGGATCTTGCCCCAAGGCTGCCTTATTGTTTCCTTACGGCTCCTCCCTTGCTCTACATCCCCTCACTTCTCTGATCACCAAGTATTTGAATCTGCCCTTTGGAACTCAGAGAGGGTCAGGAACTGGGGACACAGAAAGGCTTTTGTGCCCAGGAGCCCCATAGTGTCCTGCTTAGTTGCAACATCAAAAGTCAAAGGGCCATGATTGTGACCTTGACACCTGGAGGTTGATGCATTTACTTTAAAAGACCTAGCTCCTCGTATGGAGCTGGCAAGTTGAACTGATGTGAAGGATGGAAGCAAAACAGAAAGCAAATGGTTTGCTTCTGATAACAAGACTGTCAAGTGCTTTTCAGGGATAATTGAATTGATTTTTCATGACAATCTGCAGAGATTTTTGCTGCTATAATCTTTTTTTTTTTTTTTCTTACAGTGGAGGATACTGAAGATGGTAAAAATACATGATCATTCCTGTAGTTTATCTGAAGAGCCAGGATTAGGACTCTACCAAAGTTAGGTTACAAGAACAAGTTACCCTCTAATGTATAGGAAACTGTCATATTGCTTGGGTTGTAGCTAGTTGAACTATATCAGGAGATGAGACTTAGGGATGGTAGAAGGGGAATCAAGGATATGACTATTGGAGGAACATTTCCTGCTCTTCATTAAGCATAATTATATTGACAAATGGATACAAGGCAAAAGGCTGGAATGATTTCAAACAGCAGTGCTGTGCACAGCCACAGAATCCAGAATATTTTCATAAACGCCATAAAATACCATACTAATGATCAGAGTTCTTTCCAGAATTAGTAAAGTGTTCTTTTGGCAAAACGTTTAAAAGTGTTGAAAAATCATTTAGGAATCTGCTGCAGAATGCAAATGAAATTCAGGTGGCAACTTTGACCTTGAGGGTCTCTCACTTGGGCTGAATTAGATTCCATGCTGTAGAATTTCCCTTCAGTTCAGTCGCTGGATCATGTCCGACTCTTTGCGACCCCATGAACCGCAGCACGCCAGGCCTCCCTGTCCATCACCAACTCCCAGAATCCACCCAAACCCATGTCCATTGAGTCGGTGATGCCATCCAACCATCTCATCCTCTGTCGTCCCCTTATCCTCTTGCCCTCAATTAAAGAAACAAGGTGCAAGGTGAAATCTTAGGATTTTTTTTTAGGCTCTAGAACTGGGTCCACAGACCTTTTCTGTGAATGGCCAGAGAGCGAACGTCTCAGGTTTTGCAGTCCACTGGGTGCCTGATGTGACCACTCGTTTCTGTCTGCTGTTGTGGCATGAAAGCAGCCATAGGTACTACATAAAAGGATGGCCCAGGATGTATTCCAACAATACTTGACTCAAACACCTAGTCAGCAGGATTTAGCTTGCAGGCAGTCCACAGCTGTTTCCCAAACTCAGCTCTAGACCACATTAAGGTGGGATCAGAAAAGAAAACCATTCACTCAACAAGTACTTAGTAAGTGCCCAATGTCCAGTACATGCCCCAGGGAAGCTCACAGTCGACCTAGAGAACAGATACTGAAGAAACTAAATACAATGAAGTTCAGGATGCTGTAGGAATGCAAAAGAGTGGGATGATAAATCCTCCTGCGGAAGTTAGAGAAGGTGTCTCAGAGGGGGTATCATTATATCCAGACCAATCCTTACTCCTTTGCTCATCCTGGGAAGACATCTTTAACCTATTTCTGCACCAATTCCAGACAGAGCATCTTTACTCCACTGAGCACAGAAGCTCAGAAATCAACAGTACTAAATGACATTGCTTTTACCATGTGAAATGTAACTTATTTTCATGCCTCTCTTAAAGGATGAATAGAAACTCCCCCCTCTGACTCTTCTGCACCTCCCTACTCTCCTGCAAAGAAGCAAGGTACTAGATAAGACCGAGGGGAGGAACACAAGGCAAGGACAGGCACAGTGTTCAAAAGAAGAGCAAAGAGTCATTGAAAAGGGGGTGAGGAATTCAGAGGAGAGAAGGGGCTGACGGAAAAGGTGAACTTGGGGGCTGCAATCAGGTCATGAGGAATCTCAGCGTCACACTCAGGCTTCTGATGTATTTCATCAAGGTAGTGTTGCGGTCCGACTTATATTTTAGAATATCCGCCATGGTCTGTGCATGGGTTGGAAAAAATTTTCTAGATATGAAGCAGAATGAGAGGGGAATAAAGCTTATTAAAATGGGAGATGCTGTTAGAACAGTGGGTCAGCTCAAGGGAGAGCTGACCCCTTTCATGGGTTAGCAGCTAACTTTTATAGACTCTGCCACCTGGGAACCCCTTTATAGCCTCAAAACAGAGAAAATTCCTACTGGAAGGGTGGCATTAGGTGATTAGTTAGGGTGCAATAGGATGGGTATTTTACCGTGTGTGTGCGTGTGTGTGTGTGTGTGTGTGTGTGTATGTTCATGTGTGCTCAGTGAGACCCCATGAATGTAGCCCATTAGGCTCCTCTGTCCATAGAGTTTTCCAGGCAAGAACACTGGAGTGAGTTGCCATTTCCTACTCCAGGGGTTCTTCCTGACCCAGGATCGAACTTGTGTCTCCTGTAGGTGGATTCTTTATCACTGGTGCCCCCTTGGAAGCCTTTACATAATATGGGGCTTCAGTTTAGATCAGGAGGCTCATGGCAACAGTTGCTGTGGGGGTTGACCAGTTCCAGAGATTTTTGTCCTTTGACTTTAGTATAGGACTCCACACCTGTGCCCTTGGCATAGGGCTCCACAATAGTGATATGAATTCTGGATTGAAAGGGAAAGTTGAGGGAAGAAGTGGGAAAGTGAGAAGCAAGGAGAGATTGTTTAAAAGCTGTTGAAAAAAATCCATGAGAAATAAATATCTAAAGATATCTATCCTAAGACATTGGCCATCAGAATGAAACCCCTGAAGAGAGAATAGGTTCAATTTTGCATTAAAGCTGCAAAATTTGCAGTTCTTGGTTATCAAGTTGGATGTGGATTTAAGAGGAAAGGAAGAGACTAGGATAACGTTCCAACCTTAGATCATGAGTGGCTTCTGTCCTGCAAGGAAAGACCAGATACCCATTGAGTAAGAAATGTAATCAAGCCAACATGCCCAATGTCCTAATTTAAATAAAAGCTTGAAAAATCTGTGCAAAGTAGGGAATTTTGGGAAATGGGGAACATCAGCCTTAGATGTTGGGGAAAACCTCAGCTGATTTTAATTTTTAATTCCCACTGCTTTATACCACAACCAAAGAATAGAATCCGATGTTGCATGCCTCCAGTTAGCTCATTAGCAGTGAAGGATCTGATCTTTACGAGAAAAATTGGGAAATTCACCACAGATGGGAGTGTCTTGATTGCTTGGTGAGGCTGTGACTGCACAGTCAGCAACAGGTGCTGTTGCTTCTGTAGAACTGTGTGCTTCCAAAGACAAGCTGAGACTCCAAAATGGTTGGTGAATAACAATTTACACTGATTGCAAAACCCTGATCTTGTTTTTCTCAAATTTCCCTCTTTTGTTGAGCAAGTGGAGATACTATTTCTTACTCAACCTCTTTTACACATGCACTTGTGAATTTTTTTCTGCACTGAAGGTTCTATCTCCCACCATATCTTTTTATTCTTTTCTCATCTGATGGGCTTGATAATGTGCAGTTCTAACAACAACGAAGAAAGAATATTTTCCCAGAGAAACACTGGCAACATAAAATGGTTATCTTTAATAATCTGGAAGTGCCTAATTTTCCACTTTGGGGAAAAAAAGGCCAATAGAAATCTCTATATTTTTACTTGTAGGAAGCTAATGACAAATTCAGAGAGTGTAAAAAGATGGAGTGACAAGTAATGGCCCATCTTGTATATATGAATGTGTCTATTGAGAGCATTTTAAGCTTTAAAAATGTGACTAGAGGTTGAAGTTACATGAACCGAGTACAGACTATGCGAGGTGAGTTAAAGAGAGATATCAGGCTTTTGTTAGTTTATAGGGGCAGCCGCTAAATAGAGTAATATTGTTCCTCTTCCTTGAAGAATGCCCGTGAAATACAATAACTCTCAAGAAGGACCATCTCTCTCGGATTTGTAGGGGAAGAAGAATTCATTTGTAGTTCACTTTTAATAGTCTATCCAAGATGTGCTTTTCTCACATATAAAACTTAGTTCTTATGTTTATTTTTGGCATCATATTCCTCAGAAGAGTTTGATGACCATGTTAACTGAAGCTCTGAAAGTATATAACATGCATAAAAGCTTGGACAAAAATATTTTAAGCTATTTTAAAGTCAGCCTCCAACTAAGATAATTGACAAGCAGCTCCATATACTTTGTTAAACCTTCCAGAAATGTCTTTTCTTTAAACTTTGGTTCAGTACTGATGAATAAAGTAGTCTTGGAAGAATTTATTTAATCTCTCCTTATCTGAATTTCTCACCTATAAATGGAGATGATCTTAGTATCTACCTTGCAAGATTCTCAGAAGCAGAGAAAAATATATTTTAAATGAACATAGTACCTGATAGTAAGCAAGCAATAAATAGTAGCCATGATCATGTTCTTGGTTCTTGTGATTAAAACAACAATGAAATTTAACATTTAAACAACAATGAAATCAATAGTGTCTACAGACCTCCCGAGGCTTGGTAAGTGTCTTAATAGTTTACTACTATCTTGTGGAATCATATGTGTTTTTGGAGGATACAGAGCTAAATGAACAATGACCACTTTAAATTTAAAAAAAGGAATAATGCTCTTATTCTTTGCTGCTGACCTTTTTCTCCAATGACCTCTTTACCTCCTCATTTTCCACTTAGACCCATTAGTGGGGTGTGCTGCAATATGTTGCTTGTCATCTGTCTCAAAGACACAGCGACAGGATACAGGTAGACCAGATGGATAAACCTAGTGTGACTAATTATTGTGTATTTGCCTTTAATTATTATCATTTATTACCAGAGGAAAGACAATAGAGGTTCTCTGACTTAGAAGAAACTGTTGGCAGCAGGGAAGTTTTTCTTGCAACATTATTGAGCACAATCAAAGTTTTCATTGTTGGTGAAAAGAAAAAAAACCAATACACATAGGATAAATAAGTGGATAGGTAGATAGATGAAATTTTGTTTGCTTTAACATTTAATCTAGTTGGTTTCAATAATATCTGACTTTAACTTTTAAAGATTATTCCAGAGAATTTTTTGGATATTGGCCCTGCAGTTCTTTTTCTAAGTTCTTCTCAGAATAGTACATCAAACAATTAGACCAACAAATGTGTTATGTTGACTGAGGTTTAGGAGAGGAATTTGAACTTGAAATCATCTCCAGATTTTAAAAGATAGGCATTTCCATAAAAGTCTCTAGTTATTTCTATTTTTATTTTTTTTATTAAGAACTAGTATTTTAAAAACAGTTTTACTTTTATTAGAATTGCAATCATGAGAGAGATGAGCTTAAAAGCATGAGAGTTTCCCCCCACCCCACCAAGATTAAGAACTTTTTTCATAAAATAAACCATTTTATGGGAAACTTCTAGGGGGAAAGTTTGTACTCAAGTAAATGTCTTATTTAGACAAGAATATGCATTATAAAGGAGCCGAAAATCAGCATAAGTGGTTTGACACATTGACATACCAAAACTCCAAAACAGCTGTGACTTCTCTGTTATGGGATAATATGTTAAAATGAATCTAAACAAGAAAATGCTCTGTAATATTATGGGACTTGCATTTTGTAAAGATATTCTTATTCTTTTAATTTTGTAAAGAAGTCTGTTCTAGAGAAACATCTGTGCCAAGGAGTTTTATTTCGTGGAATAAAAACAGTGAAGCATCCTTTAATAATAAATTATAGTTAAGGTTAATCCTTCAAAAGACTTTTGAGTCTGTATCTTTCCTTTTCTATTAATGATTCTAGGATCATGTGACTACAGGTATAAAGATGGGAGTTTTGAGGTTTTCAATAAGAGATGAAAAGTAGATGTTGAAGCTAGAGTAGCTGCCTTTGAAATAAAATAATAGCAGTGGAGCCAGAAGCTGAGATGAAGTACAGTACCACCATAGAATAGCCCAGTACATCTGCTGGGTAGGAGGGAGATGAGCCCACTTCTAAGGAGGGTGGGCACGTGCCCCTGAATGCCCCAGTACATTTTTTTCTTAGCGTTTATTGTTTGGGACTTCCCAATATCATTTTCCATTTCTGAAGAACTCTTTTATTTCCTCTTCTTCCTCTATGGAAATAGTCTTCTTTTAGCCAAAGGGCATAATTAGAATAAATGGAGGCTCTTGTCCTAGATTGTGAATCTTGGGTAGAGGAATACAAAAACTGAAAGTAATTGGGCTTCACTGCATCCTGATCATACAGTGTGAGCTTCAGGACTCTGACTGTGGCTCATGCTTCCTAGCTTACGAGACTGCCTTATGTCACAAAAATACATACACCTTCTTCTAATAGCAGCCACATCTGGGGTCCCTTGGATTATGAGGAGATCAAACCAGTTCATCCTAAAGGAAACCAACCCTGAATATTCACTGGAAGGACTGAAGCTGAATCTCCAGTACTTCAGCCACCTGATGAAAAGAGCCAACTCATTAGAAAAGACCTGGCTGCTAGGAAAGACTCAGGGCAGGAGGAGGAGGGGATGACAGAAGATGAGATGGCTGGGTGGTATCATTGACTCACTGGACATGAGTTTGAGCAAACTCTGGGAGATAGTGAAAGGCAGGGAAGCCTGGCGTGCTGCAGTCCATGTGGTCACAAAGAGTCGGATATGACTTAGCAACTGAACAACAGCAACAGCATCTGAGGTATACTTGCCTCTCCAACCTTCTTTTGAATCCCTGATGGTCTTTCAATAAACTCCGTCCCTTGGATTAACTAGAATCAGCTTCACTTCCTTGCAACTAAAGCACCTTACGAATAACACTGTGCAGTTGTACATAGTTTTTTCAAAGTCTACTCATTATGCTTTTTTTTTTTTAATTTTAAATATCCAAGTTATACTGTATTTCTGGGCCCCCAGTGGATTAGGGTCAACCGAAGCTCATCAGGTGATTTGGACATTAATTGTGGCTACTATAATAGTAAGAGGTATATATATAATATCATCCTTGTCATGATGCAACTTAAAAATTGTTTTATATTCTTATTATAATATGATGGAAAAGGAAATGGCAATCAATTTCAGTATTCTTGCCTGAAAAATCCCATGGATGGTGGAGCCTGGAGGGCTACAGTTCAGAGTTGCAAAGAGTCAGACACAACTGAGCAACTAAGCACTGTGGAGGAGCTTCCTAGGTGAATGGACAGACTTAGAGCTTATGCAGAAGCCCAGAGGTGCATTCCCATCATGGAAGCCCCACTCCATTTGTTCTGTGTGATGTGAGGTTATGTACAATACTTAGGATTTAGTTAGTATTTAGTTTTCCTGGTTAAGTAAAGTATCTGAAAATCCCTGGACTTGATCATCTTTAAATTTCAGTTTCATTCTCTAATTCTCCTTCTACTTAATCACTGTGAAAACGGTCAGCTATGTCACCCTATTCACCTATCATGATGTTTTGAAAAACTTTAAAGTAATTACTTTCTTTCAAAGGGAAGAGTGGGAAAGGGTAAAGAAAACCTATACTAGACATTCTCAGAGATATTTTTACTCTTGATTCATCACTCAACCTCACTGAAAGATAGCTTACTTCATCTAATAATGAAGAAAATAAAGCTCAGAATAATAAAATTCCTTCCTCTTGGAGACAGAACAAGGAATTTAAAACACCCCCTTCTGCTCCCTGAGACAATCCTCCTTTTATTATGCTATACCTTTGTACAAAATTTTATGAATCTGATTATTTTCCCAAATAATAGAAACTTCATACAAAATTTAAATAAACCTTATGTCTGGAGTTAGTTTTCCTTTTGTGTGAAAATCCCCAGTATTTTACTTTGTAAACAGATTTTCATTGAACATTGATTTTATGGAATTAATGCTTTCCTCCATCTTCTCTACTTTACAAATAAGTGAGTGAGTGAAAGTTGCTCAGTTGTGTCCTACTCTTTGTGACTTCATGGACTATACAGTCCATGGAATTCTCCAGGCCAGAATACTAGAGTGGGTAGCCTTTCCCTTCTCCAGGGGAATTTCCCAATCCAGGGACCGAACCCAGGTCTCCTGCATTGCAGGTGGATTCTTTACCAGCTGAGCTGCAAGAGAAGCCCAAGAATACTGGAGTGGATAGCCTATCCCTTCTCCAGGGGATCTTTCCAACCCAGGAATCAAACTGAGGTCTCCTGCATTGTGGGTGGATTCTTTACTAATGAAAATGTAGAAATCCTGGTTCGAGAGTCTATTTTTTCAAATAACAATTGCTTGAGCTTATACAGAAGAATGTCTAAAGGGATTCATCAGCATACTGACTCATTTGATAGGCTGAGACACCAACTCAGCTATTATATTCTGACGCTCACTTTTCCTATAATTAGATAAATATCTGCCCTCTTGGGAAAGGGAGATTTTTAAAACACTTTCATGATTGTCTGTTCACAATAATCATTAGACTAAAACAGATAAAGCCTGTGTCATCCTTAAATCCACATCAAAGGTAAATTAGAGATGAATGTGGGAATTCAGTGAATGACAGTGACATTGCGAAAGAAACTGTAACAGATGGTGCTGGGCTGCAAGAATGCAACCTTTCAGAATAGACTGTAGAAAGGGAAAACAATACACCACTGAAAACTCAGCACTTGAAGAGCAGTTATTCATTTGATGAATGTTTTGCTATCAGTTTTACAGATCTAGCACTTGACTTTTTTTGTATGGCAGACATTCAAATGAAGGAAAGAGCCTTGACATAACCCCTCAAAAAATTAAACTATTCGTATACAGATTGATTAATAAATGCACTTATTCACCCAAGTGTAATTGGATTTTTACTATACGATGGACACATGTTAGGCAATGGATCCACAATAGTGAATATGACTTTGCTTTTGCCCATAAAGTCACTCATGATCTGGTGGAAGAGATGGCCAGACAAAAAACAAAAATCCTAACTTAATATGAGATGCTTTTTAGGGGTTCTAAGCACAAAGTGCTTCAGAAACACAGAGGGAAAGAAACTAAATTTTCAGGAAACCAGGAAAGAATCCCAGAGGCATGGATTTTGCAGTTGAACCTCATACATTTTGAAGCCTGAAGTTCTAGTTCAGCTTTTCTATTTCTGAGAATTGCAAATGATAGGTTGAGAAAGAAGAAGAAGAATGAACTAGTTTCTTCACAGGATTCACAAGTCTGGATCCCTAGAAGTGAGTCGGCTTCCTGTAATGCTGGGGATGAGTACCATAGTCCTCCTTTACTTCTCATCAGAAATTCATTTTCCCTTGAAAACACGTGAATCCCTCATGATCTTTGATAATGATGAAAGGTCATACGCATACTGACAAAATGATAAAAACCAAAGGATAATCTCAGACTCAATTACTTGTTAGTCCTAATCCCACAAATTCCTAGAACAGGGAGACTGGGGTGCAAAAATGCAAAGACAGAAGGGACCTCTGCAACTCCAAGGCTGACAGATGGTAGACCAGAAAGACAATGCTAAAGGTCCCCTTTCACACTGCACCAGTCATAGTAATGGTGTGCAATTTTCTATATATTCCCTGGCTAAGAATCTCTTCCTTTGATGTTAGGCATTTGGGTTCTCTATCATTTCAGAAAGAAACTTTCACACTGAAAAACTCTTCTTAAAAGAATGTTTGTCATAGAAATGCTTATACCCATTCCCTTCTTCCCCTACATATCCCATGAGGTTTCTTTATCGTATATTCTCCAGAATTATCCTTTCTGGCTAGAAGAATACACTCTTCAGAGAGAACCACAGAAGTTCTTATAAGATGGGAAGATGCTTTGTAAATCTGTGTGCTAAGTTGCTTCAGTTGAGTCTGATTCTTTTCTACCGTATGGACTGTAGCCCACTAGGCTCCTCTGTCCATGGGATTCTCCAGGCAAGAATACTGGAGTGGGTTGCCATTTCCTCCTCCAGGGGATCTTCCCGACCCAGAGATCCAACCCGCATCCTTTATGTCTCCTGCAATGGCAGGTGGGTTCTTTACCACTAGCACTATTCTGGACATCCATGAAACTGCGTCTTCTTTGGTCAGTTGAAATTGGTGGCTTAGAGTCACAGGATCTACCCAGAGCAAGAAAAGTCCAATTTCTTTGCAAACTGCACTTATACCCAGAATCATACATCATGGATTTCTGTCCTTTAGAATTCTTAAAAGGCAGAACTTAATTCCCTCCTCTGTCATTCCTGTCAAAGAGAAAGCCCCAGACTTCAGAATTAAATCCCAGAGTCACAATCAATTTATTTATAAGATATCTGAAATGCACAAAATCAAGAGTATCTAACATGCAGCCTCCATCACCTTTTGCATTTTAGTTGTCCTTTCTAAAGCAAGGATAAACATCTCATGTAAACCTTTAGCCCTAGATCAGATGATGGGTGGTTCCAAGCATGTCTCTACCTAATGGAGAAACTTTTTCCCTGTGAAAGAAAAATGTTTAACATTAGTTAAGTTTTGTCTTCTGTTGGCACTGACCTAATGGTGGGTACAGGGTTTGCTGCCAACTTATCATGCACGTTGATTAGTCATTCAACTCTTTAATGGATATGTATGTTTTTCTTTGCAAACTAGGCGGAGGTAATGATTCAGAGTCCAGGCTCTACAAACAAACAGGCCTCATGTCAAGGTTTACATCTGCTTTTCTCAAATTGTGTTACCCAGAGCAAACTACTTTACCTCACTATCCCCTAAGCTCACCTGGGAAATGCAGATGGTAATACAAATACCTGCTTACGGGGAGATGGCAAGAGCAAGAGAGAAATGCAACGAAAGGACCTGGCACAGAAAGTGTTCGTACGTGCTTTTTAAAAAATAATTTTATTTTTGACGGTGCTGGGCCTTCTTTGCTGCACGGGCCTTTCTCTAGTTGCAACGGGCAGGCTTCTCGTTGTGGTGGCCTCTCTTGTTGAGGAGCACAGGTTCTAGGGTGGACGGGCACGGATTCGGTAGTTGTGGTGTGTGGACTCAGGACTCGTGGCTCTGAGCTGTAGAGCACAGGCTCAGTAGTTGTGGCACGCGGGCCTCGTTGCTCCTTAGTGTGTGGGACTCTTCAGAGAGCAGGGATGGAACCCATGTCTCCTGTATTGGCTGGCAGATTCTTTACCACCGAGCCACCAGGAAGTGGTACCATATATGAGCCACCTCATACATGCTAACCACTGTTTTTACCTTCATACAACTCAGTGAAGAGAATAAATGAGATGACTAGCTTATCCTACAAAAGAGAAATGGAAGCTTGGAGACTTGAAAAGAGCCACTTAAGATCAAAAAGCGGGTGCAAGTCAAACTTACTATTGTTTTCAAAAAAACCCATTTGAAATACAGTCTTAAATATACATATTTATGTGTGTGTGTATATATATATATATTCCACTTTACAGTTATATGTATTATATATATTATGTATGTATAATGTCTACAAAGTGATCTTTTCAGAGGTTTATATAAAATTGATCATTGAAAGTCGATATTATGGTAGAGTAGGTAAAATTTGACTTTTTAGCTATTTAAATTTAAACATTACTCATGGATAATCAGCTTTCATTACAAATTAATATTATGACTAAAAATGAGGTACAAATTTAGAAGCAGCAGGAAAGTGAAATAAGTTACATCTTGACTTATCAAGAGCTTTAAATTCACTTAAAAGTTTATAAATGTAATTTGACAGAAGCATTCATATTCTATTGTAGCTTGGGAATATATATTAATTTGTATATATGAATATGTTTATATATATATATATATATATATATATATATATATATATATATATACTGTGTGTGTGTGTGTGTGTGTGTGTGTACGCTGTGCTGTGCTGTGCTCAGACACTCAGTCCTGTCTGAGTTTCTGTGACGCCATGGACTACAGCTCACAAGGTTCCTCCATCCATGGGAATTCTCCAGGCAAGAATACTGGAGTGGGTTGCCATGCCCTTCTCCACAGGATCTTTCTGAACCAGGAATTGAACTGGGGTCTCCTGCATTGCAGGGGATTCTTTACCAGCTGAGCTACCAGGGAAGCCCTGTGTATATATACATGTATACCACACACACCCTTTTTCTCTTTTCCTTTTCCTCCATATGGATCCTCACTTGAATTTCCCTTGAATTTTTAACAATGATTATATACTCTAAGTGAAAAGCAATTTCTTGGTTGTTTCTTCTCTAATTACAATAAATCTATGCTTCTTTCTTGATCCAATTTAGATGGAATTTCTTTTGTCAGAATGGGACTGTCATTGTGCACTGTCATAAGCAGCATAATCAGATAAGCAGATAATCAGCATATCAGTTCAGTTCAGTTCAGTTCAGTCGCTCAGTTGTGTCCGACTCTTTGCGACCCCATGAATCACAGCACGCCAGGCCTCCCTGTCCATCACCACCTCCCGGAGTTCACGCAAGCTCATGTCCATCGAGTCGTGATGCCATCCAGCCATCTCTATAGACTTGAGTAAATAAACCAACATCAGCTTCATATTTCCAATATGAAAGGAAAAGGTCTACAATTAATTTTAAAAAAAACATAAAAAGTATGTTTATTGCTTGCTTGTTTACTTTTATCAAAGCTTTTCCTTTGAGGGTGGTGGGAATCTCTCCAAGCATTTTCATCTCAGTGGTAAGTTGGTTTGGAATCTGAATAGAAGCTTCCTGAAAATATTATTTTTGGAAAACTGACAGTAATTGAAAGTCAACCCTAGTAATATAAGGCCATCGTCAGCGGAACAGTGATAGGAAGAAGCAGAGTTTATAGAGATGAGCCAAAGCATCTGGAACCCTTCTCTGGTTCCTTCAGTCGGAGACCCAGGACTGCATCCTGGGAAGAGAGTCTGGTATACAGTGTTTAAGCCAATTTTTTTTTCAACCTTCTTGTTTATTCTCTTGCTTATGAATTACATTCTTTTTTAAAAAATTAATTAAAGGCAAGACTTTATTCTCTATCTTGACATTATAGATTTAAAAAGTAACTATTTAACAAACTTAAGTGTTGTGCCAGGTACAGAAGCTATGGCATTGAATCAAGCAGGACTTGGGCCAGGCAGTGTCCACTGGATCCTTTGTCTATAAACATGGGACTATAAACAACTTTAATTTGATGTGATGTGATCCAGATACAGTAGCAGTATGGAGGGAAGAGGGAACCAAAGGTGACTAGAGTTTCCATCGGAATAATGGTCATGTCTGTTAACCATTGTAGCCAGTACCCAACACTATGCCTGGGTCAGAGCAGATGCTCAGTAAACAGGGTGGGAGGAAAAATGAGAATGGGAGATGGGTGGTCAAAGCTCAAAAAGTTCCAAGTACCTTGGGTTTCTCCTGGAACATGAGGAGCAGAAGGAAAAGATCATTCTGGAGGAAACAGTTTGTGTTAAGAAGTAGGGAGAGTTTGTCAAGTAAGAAGTTCACCATGACCAGAGGGTGGAGCTGGCAATGCACACTAGCAGAAGGTGAAATTGTCAAAACTAGAGAAGGACGGTCCTTATGAGCAATGCTAAGATTCAGAACATTAACTTATAGAACACAAGAATAACAATCAAGCTCAAGGTCATTCTGAGCAGCTCTCTCACCTGTCAGAGTTGACTCTAACTTGCTAGGATGAGTTTCCCTTAAACTGGGAAAGTGAAAGTGTTAGTCGTTTAGTCGTGTCTGACTCTTTGTGACCCCCCCTGGACTGTAGCCTGCCAAGTTCCTCTGTCTATATGATTTCCCAGGCAAGAATACTGGAGAGGGCTGCCATTCCCTTCTCCAGGGAATCTTCCCAAATCAAGGACTGAACCAAGGCCTCCTATGCTGCAGGCAGATTCTTCATTATCTGGGCCACCAGGGAAGCAAGAGTCAAATTTTAGGTGGCTCAAGATAAGTGGGTAGATTTCAGATTGGCCTTAGATTTAGGGGCAGTCTGACAATGCACAAGACCAGGCTGAAGGTAAGAAACAGATTTAAAAAGAGAGAAAGAGGGAACAAAGAACATGGCAAAAATAAAACTTTAAAACAGAGGCACATCGCTAAGGTGAACGATAATCAAGTCTTGGCCATGTAAAAGCTGCTCTTGGTGAAGTCCCCTTACTCATTCTCTTTCAAATGATGCATACACATGTCAGTAATACCAGGCTTTCTAAATTGTTATAAGGTGGGGTTGTTTGTTGGGGTAATTTGAAATTGGAGTTTGATTGCAAATATGTAATTTCAAAACACCCTAGTAGCAATTACCCTAGTCATTTATTTTGAAGAAAGGATGCCCTCCCAAAGCACTTTCTTCCCTGAAAGGCTGGATCTGAGATTCCAGATGTAGGAAGCTCCCTGGGAGGGATGGGAGGCATGTGCCATATGAATAGTAACTATGATATGGATTTTACTGTTTCTGTATCAAGAATATTTAGGTAGCTTAGCTTTATGATATTGGAAAAGACTTGTGTATGAAGTAGAGGAAAATGATATGATTAACCTGGTAGAGAAAAGGCTTATGTTCCCCCTTAAAGATGCAAAGATAAAGATAGAGAAAGCTGAGCACAAAAGAATGGATGCTTTTGAACTGTGGTGTTGGAGAAGGCTCTTGAAAAAAATCAACCTTGAATATTCATTGGAAGAACCGAGGCTGTAGCTAAAGCTTCAAAACTTTGGTCACCTGATGCAAAGAGTCGACTCATTGGAAGAGATCCAGATGATGGGAAAGATTGAAGGCAAAAGGGGAAGGGGGTGGCAGAGGGCAAGATGGTTAGATAGCACCACTGATTAAATGGACATGATCCCCAGCAAGCTCTGGGAGATAGTGGAGGACAGATGAGCCAGGCGTGCTGCAGTCCGCAGGGCCCCAAAGAGTTGGATACGACTTAGTGACTGAACAACAACGAACAGAGATGCAAAAGCAACTCTTCCACATGGCTGATTATGTCTCACAGTCTTTCCCAGGTAGCGTTTGAGCCCATTACTTTCCAAGGGAGATGGAAAGATACTGTCTTAGTTTCAGTAGACATCTCTTGGCTCCGTTGCTAACCCAGACGGTAACTTCTTTGGAGACAGTCATGATTATCAGGGGAGAACCCTTACGGTTGTGAGCATACTAGGTAATCATTGGCCAAACTGTGGGATCCAGTTGTATAATCTCAACTGGAATTTTTCACTTTCTGTCTCCAGGAGGCACAGAAGGAAGACACCAATAATTGTGTGGAAAGTGTTTGTTGACTGATTAAAAAACGATTCCACATTTTTTGCAAACTCATTTACATCCAATTCATGACTTTCCTTGAAGATTTACTCACATTGTTTTGAAGCAGAATTCTTCTCTGTGGTTACCTGGCACAAGTAACTCAAAGTGAGACTTGATAAATCCACCTTTAATAAATCAATAAAGAACTGTCAGTAAGTTTTATACATCCACAAAGGCTCACGCAGGGGAGGCAGGGAGGAAACCACCAGTGAAATAAGTCAGCTAACGTGGCAACAGTTGAAGGCTGCTTTCTGTTTCACTCAGGACAGCTCCATCAAGTTACTTTCTTTTATTATCTTTCTGTCTACGAAGTAGAATGGAAGTGGTTTGATGAAGGAAATTCCCAACCTTGTAGAGGCTAAGCATTTTTTTTTTTTTGAGTAATTCGGAGAGTGCAATCTCTCCTCCCAACTCAAAGAATTAGGACATTTTCCAAGATCATCAGACTTTCAGGCTCCCCTTAGAATCTTTCCAGAAGTATTGATTAAATGCATGATTCAGTTTCCTTTAGCTCCTGGCATTTCCCGTAGTGTTATTTTGGGGGAAATCAAGGAGTTGCAAACTTGAGACCATTTGATTGCTTGACAGATTGGTCCTAGGTCCAGGGTGAGCTGGGTTTATGTTGAGCTGAGATGCTCCATAGAGGCTAACACCACTTCTGGTGCAATGTTGTAGAAAAAGCTCTGGACAGGGCCCCCCAGACAACTGGGTCCTAGCTGCAGTTTGACACTAACTTGAGGCAAAGAAAATGTCTTTGGCCTTTGTTCTCTGCTGCCCCTTTTTGCTCCAGGGGTCAGCAGCCTGCCCTCAATGGCGGCTCTCGGATGGGATGACTTTAGTCATTGGCCCTGGGAAGTGTGCCCTACATAGAACTCTGGAAGCGGGCCTTGTTTTCAGAGTGTTCCCTTTTCATTTTCTTTTCAATTAGTTTTATGTGTCTATTTATTTTCCTCAACAAGTTCATAATTTCATTTCTTTTTTTCTGTTTATATTCCCCCTCGGTTTCTACCCAAACCCTGCCATGCTCCACACTCTGAAAATCTGCTTGCTTTTTAAATCCATCTGCATTGAATTATTTATAGGTTTGATAAAGTCCTGTTTTGTCTGATGTTTATTTTCTTTCATAACAAGAAACCTGGGTGAACTTTTCCAAAAGACCAAAAAAGGATTCTAGTTTTTAAAGATGCTAGGCAACCACTGGCCAAAACGTACAAAACAAGCCTTGGGTGCCCTTTCTTCTGTGATTTGGGTTTTTTCCCCTCTATTAAACATTCTTTCATCCAAATGTGTTGCAGGGAGGGGAAAAGTAAATAAATCCCTTCAGCATGGACTCTCTCCAGAAGGCAATTACGTGCCTCTCTTCACTACCCAATCCCTGAGCTCCAATATCTTCTAGACCAATCATGAGACTTTTGAATCCATGAGAGGAATTCTGGGTTGTGATTGGCAGGTGTGGTCATGTGATAAAGATACTCAGTTGTTTATCCTACATCTCTTTTTACTCTAAATTCTACGTGACAACAACTCTGCAGTTTTGCCATCCTGATTCCTGTTGACTTCTGCGGCTTTTCCATTGTTATCTCTCTAGCTAATTTTTCATGTCCATCGTGTCATCAATGACTTTGAACCTTTGTAGCTGAACAGGTTTCAGATTCATGCCCCTCTCCTTTCTCCCTTCCTTCTTTCTCCAACATTCTTCTGCCTCCTTTACCCGTTGCCATCCCATCCCACGTTTCCTGCATTAAATTACTTAGCTCAGGTGTTGGAACTGTGTCAAAAAGGGATGGAGAGAGATTTTTAGCCTTTAGTGCTAGATAAAAGCACACCACACCCACACACACTCAGGTACATCACCCCTGCACGTGCACACACAGAGAATTGAAAACAGGATGGATAACCAGTGTTGTCAAAATGACCAAAGATGAGAAAAAGGAGCACGGCAAACATACAAACTACAGGGCATGAGTTAAAGCTATGCCCATAGAATTTGGAATACTGAATGAGGGGGAAAAAACAAACGGATGTCTCATACCTTGAATTAGGTCTCAGGGTATGATTTTCTTTTTTTTTTTTTTTAATTCTGTTAGGGGAAGAGAGAAAGTTTTATTTCTTCACCTTCCTATCTATTATTTCTTCTCTTCTTTTTCCTTTTGCTCATTTCATATATATATATATATATATATAAAACATCTCCCACCCCACCCCCACTACTCTTTCCAATCCTTCCTTTAAGGTTTAATTTAACAATAACATTTGCGATCGGGGTCCTGCGCATCTCAAGGGCATTGCGCTTGAAATTGCACACACTCTGCACCATTTATCATAGGCTGACATGTGTCATGTTCCAGACTGCAGCTCCAAGAGGTTACAGCTCGCGACTGCTCCTTTGTTGATCAGCTGCCGAGACAACTGAGGCACCTTTCTTCCCGTCTCCTTTCATTTTTTCCCCTTATTATTAAAGCTGCCTCATCCCCTTTTTGAAGGTCTAACTCACCCCTTCGCAGGAGAAGAAACACAGAAGAAGGTGTATTGTGTTGAACGCTGTGTCCCTTATTTCCTACGGTTTCTGATGGGGACCATTCGCTGTTTAATAAGATCGGAATGCACCACTATAAACTTTCATCTTTGTCAAGAGAAAAACGGAAAAGGCCATTAAAGTCAGCACCAACCTGGCTTTGTTTCCAAGCAGACAGCGTCCTGGACAGGATGGGAACATTTGGAGCCCTAACTGGCCCCCTGCCACACGGACCTGGGCCACTCCATGTCCTCCTTGCAAAGCATGCTCTTCCAAAGCGGAGTCCTCCTTTCATGCCATGTCTAACTCAGGTGGAATTTGAACTTACCTTGATAACTTTTTTCTTTGCAGTTTACTGTAAAAGACCCGGGACCAGGGACCACCAGGTAGCAGCCCCTGACCTCAGTGGGCCTTACCTCCAAGGGCTCAGCAGTTCATGGAAACTTGGGCTGAAGCATTTGCAAAAGTTTTAAGAATAGGTTAGCTGCAATAAATAGTTATTGTGACCTTCCCTCGTGGCCAGTTTTGCCCTCACACTGGTATTTTTAAACCAGTATCCTTGACTGCATATTTCCTTCTGTGAAGAAGAGTCGGAACACTAGTTTTAAAACTACAGACACAGAAAACAAACTTCTGGTTACCAAAGCAGAGACATGGGGGAGGGAGGGATAAAGTAGGGGTTTGGGATTAACAGATTCACCCTACTATAGATACAACAGATAAGGAACAAGGGCCTACTGCATAGCACGGGAAACTATATTTGATATCTTGTAATAACCTAGACTGGAAAAGAATCTGGAAAACAATATATTTATGCATACCTGAATCACTTTGTTGTACCCCTGAAACATTGTAAATCAACCATACTTCAGTGAAAAATTCTTGTTAATAAAATAAATAAAATTTTAAAAATGTGTTTTCCCTTTAAAAAAATATTTTTGAAGTATAGCTGATTTGCAATGTTGTGTTCGTGTCTGCTGTACGGTGACATGAATCAGTTATACACACACATAGCCACCCTTTTTTAGATTCTTTTCCTGTATAGGCCATTACAGAGTATTGAGTAGAGTCCCCTGTGCTAAAATTTTTTTGTTTAAAAGTAGATTTCTCCTACATTCTCCTCAGCCTCCCCCCTCCTGCCCACATGTTCACATTTGGTCTCTCCCAGCTTCCCTTCCTCCCTGTGGCCAAACCGCTGAGCCCCTCTCCTCCTACCACACCTCCCACCACCCTATCAGGGCAGCTCACACTTGCTCCCCTCCTCCTCCCCTGTATCTTGCATGGCTACCTTTTCTCTACGGGGCTGACCACAGTTGTACCGCGGTATTAATTTTCGTAACTTATTACGTTATCTCATAAGACTGTAATCTTCTCCCTGTATCGCTCATCACTGTTGTCTCAGCTCACAGGAGCCCTTCAAATGATTTGCTGAGTGAATGAATAAGAGACACCATCAAAGCTCTTCCTTAGGGATTCTGGAAGGAGTTGCAGGGTGGCAATTTTGTGAGCGGCTTTCTTGGATGATGCTCAGCAGCTCCGGCACTAGCTCTTTTTTCTTCCCCTTCACACTCAACCAGCTACTTTAGGTGAACACTTCCCTCTTGAAGTGAGGCACACCTTATGAACTTGAGACTGGGAGTGTGTATAATATACAAGCACATATACAAACCATCTGTCATCAGCTGCTGAAATTTATCCACAAAGGAAGTGTGTCAGCTTGGGGTAAGGGGAGCATTTGGTTAGCACTTACTAGGACTGCCTAGCTTCCCTGGTAGTTCAGTGGGTAAAGAATCTGCTTGCAGTGCATGAGACTCAGGTTCGATACCTGGGTCGGGAAGATCCCTTGGAGAAGGAAATGGCAAACCACTCCAGTATCCTTGCTTGGAAAATCCCATGGACAGAAGAGCCTGGTGGGCTGTATAGTCCATGGGATTGCAGAGTCAGGCAGACTGAGCAACTAACACTTTCACTTTCAAGACTGCCTAGTGGTCAAGTCCTGAACTAAATTTCAGGGCTCCAAAGATGGTAAGAGCTTCCCTGGCACCACAGAGCGCCTGCAGGCTGGCGGGAGCTGTTGTGAATCCATAGCCATAAAGGTCGGGACCAGAGAGTAATGGGAGAGCAGAGGCTGCCCATGTGCTGAGACTTCGAGGAGGTTTGACAGAAAAAGTGAGGCTGAGTCTGCAGGGAGAAACTGAAGCTCTGGCTTCAGATAAGAGTCAAGGGTGCTCCTGGAAGGGGAGACTGCCTGGATGAAAGCAGGGCAGTGTGAAGGCAGGTGAGTGCTCTGGTCCCTGCTTCCTTGGCATCTCCTGCAGCACTGGAGAATTGTTTGGTGGTCAGCTTTGGGATGCTTCCAGACATAACTGTTAAGTAACTTGGGGACTTCCCGGGTAGCGCAGTGGCTAAGAATCTGCTTGCCAATGCAGGGGACATAGGTTTGATCCCTGGTCTGGGAAGATTTCACATGCCATGGAGCAATGAAGCCTGGAAGCCACAACCACTGAGCCATGAGCCCAGATCCTGAGCACCCTGGCGGTGAGTGTGCCCACTCACTGCAACGAGAGAAAGCCTGTGTGCAGGTACCAATTATTAATTTAATTACATAATTAAAAATTATCCGTAAAAAACCTAGCGTGGGCTTATCCAATCCAAACCAGCATCTATTTCGGAATTCTCTAAGGGACCTTCACTACAATGGACCCCTGAATCTTGAAATCAATGGACTGGTTCCCCTAATGAATGAATGAACAAGCCAACAAAGGAATGAAATGACTTGTGTGTGTGAAAGAGAGCGAGAAAGAGAAGGAAAGATACCCAACAGCTGGGGAGCTTTACGTTATCTTCAAACCAGGCAAAATTCTTGAATAAGACCAAGAAAAGCTGTACTGCTATTGAACTTCTAAAGTCATCCTAAAAGAACTCTGGCTTTGCAAACTTCTCGAGGTCAACTTGAACAATAATTGACACTGAAATCACAGCTCAAGGCCCACTAGAGGAAGAGGTGATTTGAGGAGGGTCCTTGTGATGCCAAAATATCTCATGGAAAAATGAACAGTTCAATTGTCAACTGGTTGTTTTGTTTCTATGACACCAAACAGCAGGGTTGTTTCCAAACATTTCCGTGTTTGTCATCATTTAGACAATACCTTGAGATGATTCACTTTTCATCTAGATATGTAAACATCCTGAAAGATATATCCTAATTATCATTTAACTTGAGGTCGATATGATGAGTGAGAAAATAATATATTGGCGACACTTGGAAAAGAGGTTAAAGTACAGAAGCTGAAACACTAAGTGTTTAAGAGCAACTGAATCTCCTTTTTTCCCCTGCCATATATTTCTTTTCATAACTGCAAAGTATAATTATTATTCTTACTGTCCTAAAAGAGTGTGATGTCATACAATTATGATTTACTGTCTCTAAACAATGGGATAATTTTAGAAATTGATAGAAGACTAAAGCAATCATTAAATTGGATATATCACCTTTATCAAGGAGGAAGGGATTTTTTTTTTTATTATTGTTTTCCTGATTTTCATTGAAACCTTAAAAAACAACCTGGAACAGATGAACATTCTTTGCTTATTAAAAGAGGGTCCTTGGGGGACTTCCCTGGCAGTCCAATGATTAAGACTTTGCCTTCCAGGGCAGGGGGTGCAGGTTTGATCCCTGGTCAGGCAGCTAAGAGCCCACTTGCCTCACAGCTGAAAAATTAGAACATAAACAATGGAAGCAATATTGTAACAACTTCAATGAAGACTTTTAGAATGGTCCACAATAAAAAAAAAAGTTAAAAAAAGAGGGTCCTTGTTGAGATTTGAGTTAAGAGGGAGGTGACTAAAAGCTGAAAAAAGTTATCTGATTCTTACAAGGGGAAGGTGCCACCAAACCAAATAAGCAAAACCAAAAAATAGATAAGACATCATAATAAGCTGAAAGTATTTAAAAGCAATCAAGTGAAGATGTTGAGAGTATTTTACAAAAGAATAATGATATTTGTACAGTAGGTGAAATATAGATTCCAGTTTATAACAGGAGACAGGAAGGAGACAGGAATTGTTTATAGGACCTTGTAATAGAATTTCAACAAATCTCTTTTAAAAGCTTTCTCTTTGCCTTGGCATCAAATCTGGGCAACTCTGGCAGCCACATCAGATGAAATAAAATGCCCAGACTGGCAAGCATTACAGCATCTGAGGAACAGAACTTGAAGTCAATTCCAGATTTGGCTCTGCTCCTATCTTTTGTCCCAGTTCGTCTACCGTCAGGAGCCTCATTGCTTCTCCAGCTGAGGACATTGATCAGGGAGAGGAGTGCTTGTGGAAAGTTTTCTAATTTTTTTTTTTTTTAATATCAAGTGGTTCATGTGAACTTTAAGTTGACCTTTTCAGTCTCCATCCTGATGTGATTATTTACTTTAAGGTTTTGGTTTCAAGATACATGCCTAAATTAAGATAATAGTTAAAGAACATCCTCCCTGAAGTTTTCCTACTATATAAGTAGATTTTAATTGAAATCTAATGAATGGCAGCCCTTTATTTCCACTGACTTCATAAAGTTGTTGTGAGGATAAAATGGATTAATATATGTAACGGGCTAAGAACAGTGCTTGGCACATAGTAAAGGCTACAGAATGACAGTTGTTGCTAATATTATTATTATTTTTTTCTTTCTTTCTTTATTTTTTTTTAATTTTTTATTTTTTAAATTTTAAAATCTTTAATTCTTACATGCATTCCCAAACATTACTATTACATTACATTACTATTATTTATCCACCCAGCAAGTCAGCTGGATGATACATTAGGCTGCTATGTATATTCCCAGTCTGTTTGACGGGATATCGTAAGTTTTCATTGCTTTATCCTGTTCTTACTTCCATCTCTCTATCCCTTTCTAGGTCAGGTCTTATTGAAATCCTTGACCTCTTGTCTCGTTCGTGAATGTAACAAATGAGTGGAGTGTGATGATCACACTCCACCATGGGCTGGATGTTTAAAGGTGCATCATCTCATTTACGATGAGAATTTCCCACAAAACTTATGAAGTAAGTTCTATTGTTTTTCTCATTTTACAGATGAGGAAACCGAGCTCTGTAAAAACTCAAGAGGTAAGGACCAAGCTGTAGCTCAAGAATGAACTGCTATAGGGTTTGATTCCAGGCATCTAATGTCAGTGCTGAAGCTCTCAATCAGTCTTGTTCTTTATTTCTGTCCCCAAGATCACGGACCGACTTGGTGACTGAACTGCACACCTGGAGTTCTCACTCTGTCTTCCTTGTGGACTCAAGAAGGAAGTCCTCACCCTCAATATCCTTTATCTTCTGCTTGGGTTTCAGTCCCTTGGACCTGGACCCAGTGCCGTGTGGCCTGGCCAGTATCCCAGTCTGATCATCCACAGTAGTTTCATTTTTGTATTCCTTTCAGTGAATAACATATCTCTACAGGGATCAGGAAAATATTCCGTCAAATTCGCTTAGAACGAGAAAGCTTTCCATACTGAGGTAGAAAGCAATAGTAAAATCTACCTCATAAAATTCACATGTGATTAAGTGGATGGATATAATTTTACAACCCCCTGTGTCTCCTTAGGAGAATTCCTTTTACACTCAAACATAGTGGAAAATGTCCATTAACCTGAATGCTTAGGAAACGGGACCTCTGGGTAAATTGGGATTTTTGTTGTTGTTTATTGATGATAAAAAAAAAAAAACCAAACCCTCAAAATATCTTGCTTTCATTGCCATTATTATCCACTTTTTTCCCTCAAAACGGATAAATCCACTTCCCTGCTTCAGCAAATCATAGTCAGCTGAACTTGCCTTGTGTTTTATTTGATGGTTTAGATTCTTACAGTTCTCCAGGGTCCATTTTCTGAATATGAAATCTTGATACTTATTACTACAAACATAGACTATGTAGGAAGTTAAGAACAGAGAGGGGTTTCTCTGATTATTTTTTTCTATGTGCATAAGTCTATAGTTGTTTTTCCACTGAGTGTGACTTTTCTCCTTAGAGTAAATCAAAGAATAAAGGAAAAAATTTCATAGTGTTTGTTGGTTATGCTCAGATCAACTATTGTATGGTTTAATTTCAACTTACTCTTTCCCTTCTGTCTAGTTAGCATGATTCTGTTCAATTATTCTTTTCCTTCTCCAGCTCTTTTAGTTTTCCTCTCCTTCTGCTGCTGAGTCCCTTCAGTCGTGTCTGACTCTGTGCGACCCCATAGACGGCAGCCCACCAGGCTGCCCCGTCCCTGGGATTCTCCAGGCAAGAACTCTGGAGTGGGTTGCCATTTCCTTCTCCAATGCATGAAAGGGAAAAGTGAAAGTGAAGTCGCTCAGTCATGTCCAACCCTCAGGGACCCCATGGACTGCAGCCTTCTGGGCTCCTGTGTCCACACCCCCAGGCAAAATGCCTTTTCCTTCTCTGTGTCCTCATCAACTATATGCAGGCTTTGTAACCTTGTCTCAAAACCCTGGTCTAGAATCCATTTTCCTGCCCTCCCCTCCCTTCTTCTCTCCCTCCTCTGATCTGACATTTTGGAAACTTTTAATCCTCAGACATCATCAGTAGCTTGAAGGTGGTGCTGGCGTACTCCACCCTGATCTTGACAATACTGTCTAATGTAGTAAGGATGGGTGCTAGGAATGAAGACACCAGATCCCCGATGGGGACTCTGCCTACCCTTGGTTACATGACCTCAAGCGAGAAAAGAAAGTTGGAGCTGAATGCAACTTGAGAGAACTTAAATACTCTCATTTTACACATGAAACCAAAGCCAGGTAGGTCCAGTTTCTCATGAACTGTACCAGTACCATGATTTGAACTCAGAACTTCTCATTTTATGTCAATCATGATCTCCGACCCATCCATCCTAGAAGTCCCTCCTTATTGAGACATATATTGACTTTGGGCACAAAAACAAGACAATATTAAAGTTGTGAAGGTGCTTTGAAAAGTATTGAATGCTAAACACCTAAGGAGGAGAAGGGGGCGACAAAGGATGAGATGGTCGGATGGCATCACTGACTCAATGGACATGATTTTGAACAAACTCCAGGAGACAGTGAAGGACAGGGAGGCCTGGCATGCTGCAGTCCATGGATTCACAAAGAGTCGGACACAACTTAGCAACGGAACAACAACAAACACGTGAGCACCAGTACTCTGTAAATGAACAACGGCAATAGGGGTACATAAGGATGCTACCTGACTCAAACCTGTGCAGGGAATCTCAGCAAAGGGCAACTATAATAGCTGCCAGAATATTGAAGATCTTCTTGTACTTCTAAAATACAATTTAGCAAACTTCTGTATTGGCCCTATGACAAACAAGAAGGAGGAAGCTTGCTATTACTAACCTAAAGATGGATTATTTTTCTTCCCTCCTATTACAATATAAGTGTGAGAAGAAAAAGAGAAAAAAAAAAAAACAAAACAGAGCTGGAGTTCAGTTCAGTTCAGTTCAGTTCAGTTCAGTCACCCAGTTGTGTCTGACTCTTTGCAACCCCATGAACCGCAGCACGGCAGACCTCCCTGTCCATCACCAACTCCCGGAGTCCACCCAAACTCATATGCATTGAGTTGGTGATGCCATCCAACCATCTCAGAGCTGGAGTTAAATACACATAAAAGTACAAACTGATGAAGAATCTTTCGTATGGTATATCTGTTTATTAACCACTCTAAGGGATACAGTATTTCAAATAAATATGCCAAAACAAACAAAGCAAACAATAAATTAATGTGAGCAGTTACCAGCAGTAGGACTTCAGGGAGCTCAGCAGGATGCCCCAGCTGCAGCAAATGGCACAGTGAACGTATAGAGTCTGATGCTGCTCTGAGTCATCTAGCAGCACAAAAATAGTTAAAATGTGAGTCCTGAACTAGCCTGAGGGTCCAGTGGTTAAGAGTCTGTCTGCCAGTGCAGGGACATGGGTTCGATCCTGGTCCTCCAAGATTCCACATGCCGAGGGGCAACTAAGCTGGTGTGCCACAGCTCCTGGGCCCACACACACAACAAGAGAGGCCACCCCCGTGAGAAACCTGAGAACTGCAAGGGAGGACTGGCCCCACTCATCACAGCCGGGGAAAACCTGCACACAGCAAGGAAGACCCTAACACAGCTGGGAACAAGTAAATTGTTTTAGAAACTGTGAGTACTAAGCAATGTCTGAAAAGAAGGCTGGGAGTGTAAATAGAACAAGCCAACTCTGTCCTCCTATCCAAGGGATTCGAGTGACAGTCACAGGGATCACGTGGAAAATGAGAAGTCAGGATGGGAGCAGGGTCGTCCCCTCTGGGAAGATTGAAATGTTCACCTCTCCCTCTTCCTGGGTGCAGAGTATGTGACCACAGTAGAGATGCCTGGATGTAAAATTATAAAGTGTTAGTGGCTCAGTCATACCTGACTCTTCGCGACCCCATGGACTGTAACCTGCCAGGCTCCCCTGTCCATGGAATTCTCCAGGCAAGAATACTGGAGTGGGTAGCCATTCCCTTCTCCAGGGGATCTTCCCAACCCAAGGATCTAACCCAGGTCTCCTGCATTGCAGGTGGATTCTTTACCATTTGAACCACCAGGGAAGCCAGTAGAATTAGAAGGTGGAAAGCAAATTCCCAATACTCCTTTTGCGTAATTCTCAGAAGCTCATAAGCTTCAGGAATCTTCCATGATATCTAAATGAAGTATCTACAGAAACTGACAATGTTAGTTGTTTTTTCACACTTGCATCCAATTGCTATATGAAGGGCAAAGGGACAGACACCCACCCCTGGAATCTCTCGGAGAAAAATACTTAGATATTAAAAAAAAAAAAAAATCTGATGACATTATTGGACACAAACCAGGTTCTTGGTAGGAGTCTTTTGTCATTAGTGAAAAATCAGTTGCCTATTAATACTGTCATTTTCTTTGAATACAATCTGCTCAAACAGGCTATTGAGGAAGATCTCCTTAATTTACTTCCCTGGTTGGTGGCCACCTGAAGGAGTGAAGCAGGACTACTGGTCCCGGGAAATTGAGAGAGGCTGTGTTCAGCAGCTCAGTGGGAAACTGATCTGAGACCGGAGTAATTGCCAAGATGATTAATTATTCCTCTGAGGCACACACACACGTCCCTTCTCTCTTCTTCACCAGCAAGGCTGACCCACGTCCCTTCTCTCTTCTGCACCAGCAAGGCTGACCCACCCTGGCGGGTCCAGCTGCCTGGGCAGGGACAGTCCCAAGGCCCTGTTGTCCCCTGCAGGGCCATAGCCAGGGGACACGTCCTTTTCTTTCCTCTGCAGAGAACTGAGATGTCACCTTGTCACAGCTCATGCTTTGGTTCTTCTAGAGAGTTGCCTGTATTCCCCCATATTTCTTGTGCCTTTGTGAGGGTATCTTCACTCCCCATCTGGAATGCCTCAACTTACCTCAAAGTGTTACTGATGTCACTGCATGTGAACCTCCCAGAAACCCCATAAAGGTTGTTTAAATTGCCTGTATTTTGCAAATGAAAGAGGCTGAGTTCAACAAAATAAGGAGCTGAGCTCACACAGCTCGGAAGGGGCTGGACCGGAATCCAAGTCTCTCTGACCCAGAGTGCATTGCCTTTGCAATCTACGAGGCCCCCTCCCCACCTGAACACACAATTCAACACAGAAGAGCCTCACAATGGCGCTCACATACATCACCCTCCCCCAGAAAAGCGTTAGCAAGCGAGCAGCATAGAGTGACCACAAAGGTATGTTTGGAAACGCTTTTCAGTTTCTCGACTGAATAAATTACAGGAAGGCCCATGACGACTTTCTGTTAAGTTTTGATTCCGTAAACTATGAAGTTCTATTTAAAAGGCGAGATGAACCAAACATGAATCAAGAGATGATACACTGTAGCAGCAAAGAGCTCTATACTTGGCACCATCTTGCCTGGGTTTGTATCTCTCATCTATCAGTTGCTACACAGATGACCTTTAGGAAGAGACTTAAATATGCTTTGCTTCAGTTATCTCAGCTGAGAAATGGGTATGTGAAATAAAACTTATCTCACAAAATGGTAATAAGGATTAAATGATCCATGGACAATGCTTAGCAGTGTTCCTGGTGCATGGCAACCACTCAGTAAATATCAAGTGTCATTATTGTCATAGTGACAATATACACCAAACGAATTAGCCTGAGATGAATGGACATCAACACAAGTTTTTGATTGAAAATCAGTAGCACAAAAGACACCGACAAAGCAAAGCAGAAAACAAGTAACTCGGCTACAATTCAGAAGAATTGGATGCTTGGGCTGGTCGTAAGTCAACAATGAGCCAAAAGTCCAACACAATTATTATGGAAAGGTAAGTGAACAGAATAAGAAACCCATGAATACAAGCAGAGTATCCTGACATTCTTCTGACTTCTGCTCTTGTTGATCAAATCTGAGCTAAATGGTTTCATTTCTGGGCAAAGTCCTTGAAGGGGAAAATTAATAACCCCAAACTAGAGTGTGTCCAGAGGAGAAAAAACAGGAAGAGGAGGGGTCTGGCAACCACTTCATTGAAGGAGTCCTTGATGAAAACAAGGAGGTTGAATTTAGAGCCATGAAAAAGGGGGAAATCCTCACTATTCTAGAAAGTGTTTTAACTATCCCTTTGTTCAACAAAGAAAGAGGTTGTTTTGTTAGCTCACGAGCACACTGTCCATGAGAGTATACTTGAACGGTTAACAAATTGTGGATTTTGCTAAGAAGATTGTTGTTGGAAATGTGAATTCCACCAACTTTAGGAAGGCTTCCTATTTTCTGATTCTATGACAGAAAAAGGTAAGTCTGCATAGCCACCTGCCTCTAGGACCCAGCCTCCACTTTTATGACCTAACGTATTAACTGGTACTCTCCATGCCCTCATATTTCTGTAATGGATGGAGTTGTCCTCACCGGGGAATATGCTGCTCACGAAGATACCCACAGACTTCTGCTTCTTTCCATTGAGCTGGATGCTTTCCAAGAACCAGGTGTATTTGTCCCCGTTTCTATTTAAACCAGTTGCATCTGTTACTGTAATTGCTTAGTTTCATTAAACATTATGTAAACTGGTGAAATATTAGTGTTAGAAGAAAGCAAGATGTTGTGTCTATGAAAACGAAGTTGAGTGCTTTGGAGAGATTTGATGAAGGCGATTTGCTAAAAAGTAATTGCTGTTAAAATTAGGTGTGAGTTAGACAAATGTATAAGATTGGGGAAGATCATTAAAATTTAGATGGATTCTCTTCTAAGATTGCTCTGCAAGTCTTTAAGCTCTTGCTCCACTTTGTAGCAACTAAAAAATCATGGATGCTTCTTCATGGGTGTAATTTATGCAAAATGACACCGCAGAACTCTGACGAGCAGGCCCGCGTGGGAAGAGAATGCTCTGGCCTTGTATCAGAAGGTTGACAAAGATACGTTTTTGCAGGTTTTAAGTTTAAAAGTTTAATATATGTGATTCTTTTTTATGAATTTCTTGTGGTTGGAGTTTGAAATTCATCACCGATAATCTAGTAGCCATAGCCGCATAGATGAAAAGACTCCTTTTGTTCAGCCAAGTAACAGCCAAGTTACCAAAAAAAAAAGGTAGACCTGCTGTAACTGTAGGAAGGTACGACATGACAGCGTGTGACTCCAGAATTCCATGGTGCGCAGAGGCTGGGGCAGGCATTTCAGACGTGGAGATGCTGTGCGGTGAAGGCAGGCAGAATGGGAAGGCTGGCAGTCCCAGATCCAAGATGCGGGTTTAGGATTCAGTCCGTGAGACAAAGAGGAATTGGGTGAAGCAAGTCAATGCAAGATATATGGATGTTCTTGGCACCAGATAAGCAGTGGAAGTGTCTGAGGTATAGTCAAGACAACCATCGAGGCAGGAAAGACAGGTCTGAGTTCAAGGACAGCTTCCTCATGTATAGGCGTTAGGCTGAGGGTAAAGCCACCTCCCTGTTTTGCACTTAGTGAGGCTGTGACGCATGGAAGAATGGCGTCCAACACAGAAACCCTGTAGCCTCCAAACAAGGCACCGACCGTGAAGACTATGGAGCAAGAGCAGTAAAATTGCACAGGTTGCTGACGATCCTGCATGACCTTCCATGTGCGGCTGCTCGAATAGCAAGGGCCAATTTAAGGGAAGGGCTTCCCTGTGATTCAGATGGTAAAGAATCCGCCTGCAATGCGGGAGACCTGGGTTCGATCCCTGGATTGGGAAGATCCCCTGGAGGAGGGCACGGCAACGCACTCTAGTATTCTTGCCTGGAGAATCCCATGGACAGAGGAGCCTGGTGGGCTACAGTCCATGGGGTCGCAAAGAGTTGGACACGACTGAGGGACTAAGCACAATACACTATTTAAGGGAAAACTGCTCTCAGAGCACAAGCACTGTGGCTTCAGCGGACAAACGTCCAGGACCTAGAACTGATAGAACTTGGGGCCATCCAGGCCACACCTCAGCCCCCCTTACAGAATGTTCAACCTCTAATCAAGAAGACCCCACCCATTCAAAGGGCTAACAAGATTTAAAAGGGATCGAAAAACTTGTGGGGGCCCAAGGATGCCCACAGGCTTCTCTAAATGTATAAATTTCACTTTTGTCTCAATAAACTGCTTCTTTGTTCTCTTTGCTACTTACCCTCAGCGTTTTTTGTTTGCTTGTTTGTCTCTTTGTGTTCTCATCCCGATTCTTTTTGGATGAGTTGAGCAACAGGCTGGACTTTCGATAAACTTTTCTCATATCACAAAGATCTGAGAGGGGAGAGAGAGAGTGAGAGAGTGGCAGGAAGCAGGCTCACCTAACCTGGTGGGGAGTTCTAGCCCGTACTGGTCCAAATGGCCTCATGGAAGTGTCGCTGTCTCAGAAGTTCCACTAAGTACCTGTCAGCAGGACCGGTTCTTTGTCTTGATATACGAAGAACATTTGATAAAGAGGCAGCAGAACTTGACACCGACGAGGGTTCTTGGCCTTCCCTGATAAATAGAAAGTGATATGAGGCCAGACAAGAAATTCAGGCAAGGCTTTATTGGGGCCTCTGCTGCAGCAGTGGGGAGTGAGACCAAGTAACAGGTTCCCTTGCTTGCTTACTCCACGACATGGGGCACGCTGATTCCTTATGTGGGGTGAGGGTAGGGGTGCATATAGAGGTCAGGCCAGAGAGGTGGCATAGGTGGTTGCCTACTGCTTTGTTGGTGTTGAGTGCAGGTGACATGCACAGTAACCTGCTTTTGCTCCGAACACCTTGCTTTTGCCTCAGGCCCTTCAGAAGTGGCAGTGGGAGCTTTTGGGTCTTTTTGTGTCTTACTGCTCATAATTCACCCCAGCTGTGTGTGCACATAGTTATTTTTAGTGCCTTGTAGTTTCTTTGTATTTTGTTGCTCCAGGAGATGCTTGTCCAGCTGCAAGCGCTGCAGCTAGGGTCCCAGGTCTCAGCCTGTCTCTGACCTGCGTGGCCCAGCCATGCCATGATCATAGGCACATCCCGAGACAAGCCTGGACCTCACTGCCTCTCTCGAGGTCCTTGTCTATCAAGTGTACACCCTAGTGTTTCTTAAGGTGAAGTCCCAGGAAATCACCGAATCACATATATAAAATCATTTTGACAGCAAAAATCAAATGGAGATTTTACTAAGAATGTGGTTTGCTAAGAATTTGATGGTGGAACCAATATTTTGCAATCCGTTTGCTTCAATCAGAATTGCCTTCCTGGTGTGGAAAATGTGAATGGATTCCAAATCACTTATTTGTTAAATTATTGATTTGCTGTTGTTCTGTTGCTCAGTCATGTCTGACTCTTTGTGACCCTGTGGACTGCAACACGCCAGGCTTCCCTGTCCTTCACCGTCTCCTGGAACTTGATCAAATTCATGTCCATCGAGTCGGTGATGCCATCCAACCATCTCATCCTCCATCATCCCCTTCTCCTCCCACCTTCAATTCCTCCCAGCATCAGGGTCTTTTCCAATGAGTCAGCTCTTCGCATCAGCTGGTCAAAGTATAGGAGCTTCAGCTTCAGTATCAGTCCTTCCGATGAACACCCAGGACTGATCTCCTTTAGGATGGACTGGTTGGATCTCCATGCAGTCCAAGGGACTCTCAAGAGTCTTCTCCAGCACCACAGTTCAAAAGCATCGATGGTCAGCCTTCTTTATGGCCCAACCTTCACATCCATACATGACTACTGGAAAAACCATAGCTTTGACTATACAGACTTTTGTTGGCAAAGTAATGTTTCTGCTTTTTAATATGCTGTCTAGGTTGGTCCAAGGAGTAAGCATCTTTTAATTTCGTGGCTGCAGTTGCCATCTGCCATGATTTTGGAGCCCAAGAAAATAAAGTCTGTCATACGGTGAATTGATCATTGCTTTTAGAACTAGTTTAATGTATATTTAATTCTTCCAAACCAGAGAGCAATTTTTTCTTGAATGTTCTTTTGTTGGTTCTTTTGATTTAGTAAAAATATTTCTATTTGATCTCATTAAATACAATGAGAGATAAACAGCAGAGTGATGGAATATTAGACAGAGCTGGGATTCCAAACTCAGCTTCAGCACTATTGTCTGTGAGATTTTGAGCAAGGAAATGTCCTACTAAAAGAGGCAATACCAAAGCTAACCACAACGGTTTTATAAAGATTGAATAGGTCCATAATAATGCATGTAATTTGCCTAGTTTAATAGCAGGCAGCAAATAAGCAGGCATTAAAATTAATTTATATCAGTATTATTCAATTTACAAATAAAATTTTATGTATTCTGTGTTACAAAGCAGGATTTTCCTTGAGAATTTAACGTTTGAGGGAATTAGTCACTTTATAAAATACATTCTTATTTTCTATAGGGATTCATCGTCTTTGAGCTTCTTTTAATATAAAGCTCTTTTATAGCACTTTGAATATCATTTGCCATACAATATCAGAGAAATAGCAATTATATACAATGATGTACCAGTGTGACAGTCTGAAGACGGTAGACATGAAAACCTGCTGCTCTGTCGTTTCAGCCTTCTGCTGGGTCCTCTAGGGCTAGAAAACCAGAGAAGGCTGGCGTGGCTACTCAAACTTATGACCCCAGGGGAGGAGTCAGGATGGACACTGAGAATAGAAACAGCTTACCCTGTAAGACAGCCTCAAAGTAATGGTCTCACCATGTGGTGCAGATTCCAAATGATCCATGTAATCATTCACACATAGTTATTTAGCACCTACTATGTGCCAGGCACTGGGATTGAAGCAAAGAATGAAGCAATTATATCTGCTCTCAGCATGTTTCCTTGTAATTGTGGGAAGACATAAAGCAACATGGTAAAATACATGCATAAAGTAGGTACAAACGGTAATCAGTGCTACAAAAAAAAAAAAAAAGAATAAAAGGGGCACAAAGAGAGTGACACAGGGCTTAGCAAACAGGAGGTCAGGGACAGCCTCTCCTGGAAGGTGACATATAAGTTGACTCTGAATGATGTGATGGGACCAGCTATGTAAGGATTGGAGTAGGCAAGAATATTCCAAACATGGGGAAAAGCAATGTCATAGAGCCCACGGCAGGACAATGTTAGATGTGTTCTAGTGATGGAAGGAAGGTCAGTGAGGCTGGAGCAAAAGATTGAAGGGGAAGGGACAGGAGCTGAGGTGGGGGAAACAGGCTAGGCCCAAGTGCTCCTTTAACAGGAGTTCTGGACTTGGGTGCTCAGTGAGAGCAGAGTGAAAGAGTTGGGATCTGAACTTGTGTGGGGGAGAAAACAGAGAATAAAGAAGAGCAGCATAGTCATAGGCATAGAAACGCTGAACGAGCAAATTTCACAGCAAATAAGCATGCTGACTTTAAAAAATTAATTAATTTTTAATTTTCCATTATGGTTTATTATAGAATATTGAATATAGTTCCCTATGCTGTACAATAGAACTTGATTTTTATCCATTCCCCAATCGCTTCCCTGTGGCTCAGACAGTAAAGAATCTGCCTGCAATGCAGGAGACCCAGGTTCAATCCCTGGGTGGGAAAGATCCCCTAGAGAAGGAAATGGCAACCCACTCCAGTACTCTGGCCAGGAGAATCCTAGGGGTAGACAATGGGGTCACAAAGAGTTGGACACGACTGAGCAACTGACACTTTCACTTCATTTTTCATTCTATATATAATACTTTGCACTTGCTCATCCCATACTCCAATTCATCCCTCCCCTATCCCCCTCCCCACAGCACACTGATTTTAGTATCCTGAGGGCAGAAAGATACTAAACAACAGTTGAAACGGGGAGAAGCCTGGGAATCCTGAACTGTCAGCAGTTTGGCCTTCACAGAGCAGGGGATGGAGACTGCCTCTAGGTTTCTGAGCAGAGAGGGATGTGATTAAAATGATGTTTATGAAGGAAGGGCTTGCCAAGGCTGAGCACGGTTATTAGAGGGAGAAAGACTGAGGTTAGGGTGGTTAGCTGAGATGAACTGAAGTTTCAAGCCTCAGTGAGCCTCTGGACCACCTGAGGGCTTATTGAAACTCAATAAGAGCCAGAGCTGGGTCCTGGCCCCAGGGTGGATGAGTCGGTAGATCAGGGTGGAGCCTGAGAACCTGCACTTCTCACGAGAGCTCGGGTGATGTTGGTGCATCTGGTTCAGGCACACATTCTGAGGACCACCGTCCAAAATGCGGCTTCCCTCATAGCTCAGTTGGTAAAGAATCTGCCTGCAATTGCAGGAGACACTGGTTCAACTCCTGGGTCGGGAAGATCTGCTGGAGAAGGGATAGGCTACCCACTTCGGTATTCTTGGGCTTCCCTTGTGGCTCAGCTGGTAAACAATCCACCTGCAATGTGGGGGACCTGGGCTCGATCCCTGGGTTAGGAAGATCCCCTGGAGAAGGGAAAGTGGGAAATACTACCCACTCCAGTATTCTGGCCTGGAGAAATCCATGGACTGTATAGGTGTAGCAAATAGTCAGACATGACCGAGCAACCTTCACTTTCACTTTCATCCCAAACAACTCTCCTGGGCACAGCATCCAGAGTTAAGGGACTGAATTCAGAGCTTGACAGCATGACCAGAGGCTGCATCAGCTTCCCTACCTTGAGCTTCTGGGTTCTCATCTGAAAATGGAGATAGTAAAAAAGTTATTTAAGATCTTGTGATGTTTAACTGTAATTATGTGTTTAAGACACCTAGCAGTGTGTCTGACGTAGTAGTAAATGCTTTTTAGCTGAGTTGAATCTGACATGAAGAGGACTTGGACTATTTAACAAATGGTGAGGAAGGGATAAGAAAGGCTTTTTATTTATGTTGTGTTTTGTTTTATTAAAGCAAATCGCCTCATTTAGCATGTTATATGCCAGCTGGAGTGCATCAGAGTGTGTTTCTAAGTTAATGCTGTGTTGAGGGCCTATGTGAAAATTAGGTCATGAAAGCAGCTAATAATTTCATTAATAATGACAAAATTCTTTAGCTAATCATCTAGAGTAGTTCTCAAAATATTATGAATCTTTTGGAGAGAAGATCATGCACGGTGGATTTAAAAGACATTTGAGACAGACCTAGAGAGGGTCATACTGAGTGAAGGAAGTCAGACAGAGAAGCAGGAATATCAAGTAACATCCCTAATATGTGGAATCTAAAAGAAATGATAAGGATGAACTTATGAAACAGAAAGAGATTCATAGACTTGGAAAACGAATCTGTGGCTGCTGGGGGGAAGGGGTTGTAGGGGACATTGGCTAGGTCATGGTCACATTACTGCATTTAAAATGGATAACCAACAAAGACCTATTGTACAGCCCAGGGAACCCTGCTCAGTGTTATGTGCCAGCCTGGATGGGAGAGGGGTTTGGAGGACAGTGAGTGCATATTTGTGTATGGCTGAGTCCCTTTGCTGTTCACCCAAAACTACCACAACATTGTTCATTGGCTAGACCCCAATACAAAATGCTTTTGGTGTTAAAAAATAGAATAAAGACATTTGAAAGCATTCTGGGTGTTCCATAATGAGGAGCTATTTGGACCAGAGCATGTATCTCAGGGAGGTTACTTGTTCAGTTCCTGTTTCTCTTGACGTTACCTGGAAAAAGAGACTTCACCTCACTTTGAAAAGTTTTATTTAACAAGCTTTCTCCACGTGCCAGCCTCTTTTCTAAGCACGTTCAAGCATTAACTCTTTTAATCGTCATGACTTAGGGACCCTTACCATCTCAGTGTAGCAGGTGGGGAAACTGAGAAGTTGAATGATGTGGCCAAGACTGCAAGGCATATGAAAGCCACAGACAGGGCTTAAACCTTCGCTGTGCAGCTCCAGATATGTACCTGCCTTCCACGCCATGTTGCCTTGCCCTCTGCCCCTGGGTCTTCAAAGCAGAAACTCATATGGCATAGGTCTCTCTAGATGGGAGTTTAAAAACTCCGAAGCTAGAAGACAGGAGTGTAGAGTGGAAGCCAAAATTAGGAACAGAAACTCCAAAACTACAGGATAATAAAGACTATCGTGGAATGGAGAAAAACTGACCTGTCTACGGGGAGTTGCTATTTTTCTATAGATACATTTCCACTGGAATGGAAGCTCCATGAGCACAGTGACTTTTTGTTTACAGTTGTTTCCCCCACTGATTTATGCCCATCACCTAAATGGATTATCTAGGAAAGAGCATGCACTCAAGAAATATTTGCTGAATAAATAAATGTATAATGAAAGAATGTTATTCAAGTATAACTAGATTCTTCATTTTTTAAAAAATAAAATTCTGCGTATCCAGAATTTATATGAAATTTCTGTATTTATACATTACTCTATTAAAAACAAACAGCTCTGTGGAAAATTATAATATGCTCGTGGACTGGGTTTGAACAGTGAGAAGGATTTGGCCCTTGGCTGGCTAATTTGAGACCTAATCCTGCAGTAAAAACCCATTAACTCTTTGCAAATGGCAGACACTTGAAATGGTGGGATACTGATTTAAGCATTGTTCTGGAATTCGATTTAACACTGGAGAAAATCTCCAGATACCAATTTTAAAAATCCATGCAGAGTGCATGATTGGGTGGAAAAAAATATTGAAGCTGTGTAGCTGCATTTCCAAGTTATAATTCCAGTTCTTGTACGGCTCTGCTTAACTTTAATTTGTTTGGCATAGAAAACTACTTCCATGCCTTTGATTATATAAGTAGTTTAGAAGATATATTTAAAGAGTACTAATATCCCTTGAGCTGTATCATCCTCTTTTTAATTTCAAATGCCAGTGGCAAGGGAAGGAAGCCAGTTTCTGCCTGAAACACCAAGTCCTAGAAGCAGAACAAGAATGTTTGGTGCAATTTATCACCCCAATCCAACCAGCAGGAGACTGCACAGCCATGACTATTTTTCTAGGTCAAGTATTTTGACAATGTCCACAGCCTTGAACTTTAGAGTTGCAGAGGAACAAAACAAAAAATTCCCTAGAAGCTGTGGTTTTACTTCATATAAAAATAATGGCGATTGACTAATAAACTAAATAAGCATGAAAGGGACAAAAGAATACCCAGATGAACGCTTAAGAAAGAAGATAGACTTTTCTTAGTTGTAGTCATAGAGTTGAAATATTTGTAAAATAAACAAGAGAATCAGAGTATGGCAAAGACAGGGAGTCAAGGAGGAGGCAGCCAGTGAAAGCTTTCCAGGCGTCTGGAGGTGACTCTTTTGTTGCCGAGCAAAATCATTGTCTGACCCGAAAATTTCACATCATTGTTGAAGGCTTGGTTCATAGATACCAAACTTTCTCCTTGCATTTTATTTGATTTGGCTCCCTAACCCTAACCCTTTTTTCGCGGCTTCTTCTAGCAAAAGAGCCTCTAACATCCCAGAAGCTCCATCATCATTACTCGCTTTGGGATGAGATTTCTTGCGACATTTTTGTTGTTGCTGTTCAGTCACTAAATCGTGTCTGAGTCTTTGTAATCCCATGGACGTCAGCACACCAGGCTCCCCTGTCCTCTACTATCTCCCAGAGTTTGATCAAATTCATGTCCATTGAGTTGATGATGCTATCTAACCATCTCATCAACTGCTACTTCCTTAGTGCAGCCCAAAGAAATCCGCTCCCACCAAATCCTCCAATGAAGCCTCCAATGCACAAGGAAGAATGAATGTCAGCAGCAAGAATTACAGGAAGTATATTGACTTTCCTGGCTGATTATTCAAAACAAGCATATTGGGGTTTGAAATCCAAATGCTTGAGTTTCACGTCAAGCTTTGATAACTATTCCCAGTTGCTTACTTACTTCCAGATGTTCTGGTTACCTTATCTGTAAAATCAGTTGATTTTACAACAATTGTGTCCACATATAGAGTTATAGGGGCTCCCCTGGTGGCTCAGATGTTTAAGAATCTGTCTGCAATATGGGAGACCCAAGTTCGGTCCCTGGGTTGGGAAGATCTCCTGGAGAAGGGAATGGCTACCCACTCCAGTATTCTTGCCTGGAGAATTTTATGGACAGGGGAGCCTAGTGGGCTACAGTCCATGGGAGCATGAAGAGTTTGACGTGGCTGAGCGGCTAACACACATACATAGGGTTATAAGTGTTAAAGGAGATAATGCAAGTCAAGTACTTGGCACAGAATATTCACTCATTAAAGTTCATGTACGGTTGCTATTACATTAGCAGATGAGGAAATGGAGCAACGAATTCATGCAGATTTAAAAAGAAAATTCCTTTGGGAATTCAAATCTGTTGCCGATGGCTGCCTAATTGAACACTGCCCAGGTTGAACATTGCAGAACCATCCACATTCATGCTTCTTGAACTAGGATTTATTCCCGTGCCATCCGCATGAACTAGGATTTGAATGGTGCCCCCTGGAATTGTGCATTATGGTAGGTCACCATTCATTCAGATTAAAAACACAGAAATGGATACTGATGTATTGAACCAGTAGAAAGTGCTGAAAAGTAATCTATGGCTGTAGGAGGTATTAAGAGGCTTGTAGTGCAAAAAGGAGAAGGTGATGGCACCCCACTCCAGTCCTCTTGCCTGGAGAATCCCATGGGCGGAGGAGCCTGGTACGCTGCAGTCCATGGGGTCGCGAAGAGTCGGACACAACTGAGCGACTTCACTTTCACATTACACTTTCATGCATTGGAGAAGGAAATGGCAACCCACTCCAGTGTTCTTGCCTGGAGAATCCCAGGGACAGGGGAGCCTGGTGGGCTGCCGTCTGTGGGGTTGCACAGAGTTGGACATGACTGACATGACTTAACAGCAGCAGTAGCAGCAGTGAAAAAAAAATGTGCCTAGAACTGAAAATTGTTTTCCATTTTCACAATGGTCTCTGCCCTGAAGATAAATTGTTTTGATTCTATTTATAGAGAAGAACATTGAATTTAGGAAAAAGAAGGTAGAGAAGGCATGAGAATCCCAGTATGTTCTACTGTTGTGACGGCTAGATCCTTGGAGCAGAGCTGTGCTCATAATAGTGTTAGTCGCCCATGTCTGACCCTTTGGGACCACCATGGACTGAAGCTAGAAGGGTCCTCTGTCTGGGATTTCCTAGGCAAAAATACTGGAGTGGGTTGCCATTTTCTCGTCCAGGAGATCTTCCTGACACAGGGATTGAATCTGGGTCTCTTGCATTGCAGACAGATTCTTTACCAACTGAGCCACCAGGGAAGCCCCAGTTAGCTAGCAAAGTTAGTAATAGCATGATTTTTGGCCTATTTCATTTGATGTCGAAGAGAAGAAATTGAATGTACAGTGAACAGATACACAGAATGTTTTTTTGAGTGCAACAAACTAAGCTTATATAAAGTAAATAAATATTGCACCTTCTGCTCCTCCTTCTTCTGGTACCTTCTTTCTAACTACGCCTTTTCACCTCCAGTATCTCTATCCCATATACACTGCCAAGAATTTTACATGCATGTGAATAGGCATTAGTGTGAAAAAGTAAAAAACAGGAAAGGTAAAGCTGATCACATCTTAGTGACCAGAGGTGGGCACACAGTGTTGGATTTTCTGTTGTCATGAATGGCTCATATGAGCCAGCTGACAGATTCACTCATTCAATTTTTAAAATTAACTTGGCAAATATTTTTTCAGCGCCTGTGTATCATGCCAGCCTCTCAGGATACCATGATAAAATGGACCCGGTCTTTGTGCAATACTTAAAAGAATCGTGTGTTGGAAAAAAGAAAAGAAAACACCTGAGTCTCCTCCTTCCTGTGTTTCTCCTTCATGCTCGTACAAATACCTCATGCTGCTGACAGTTGCGACACCAAATGTGTGTTTCCCACCTCCCCCAAGCAGTACTCTGTGACACCAGCAAGGGTCCTACAACTGAGCTCCGTTCTGACACTAGCTACTCGGAGGTAACTCCAGACCCCACATGTTAAAGGCTCAGTCCCACAAGATCACCCTGCCCCCCTCCATATGCCAATCAGAAGCAGTAGGTCCGCTGGTCACCCAGAACTTCAGTTTCACTTGGCTACAAATTGGAGGCTTCCATGCCCCCCTCCCTCCTGGATTTGATTGATAGAACAGCCTACGGAACTCAGGAACTGCTTGCTTATGTTTACCAATTACTCAAGGATGTGATAAAGGGTCCAGATGAACAGGCTAATACACAGGGGCATCCAGGAGCCCTCTCAGAGTCCTCTCACTAGAACAAAAATGCTCCTGTTGCTTTCATCACTTAGGAGTTTAAAGGGCTTCAGAAGCTCTGTGCCAGGAACAGGAGTCAGAGACCAATATATATTTTTGATTATCTCACAAATCCCTATTAAGTGAATCAGTTTATATTGCAAAAGTCTCTATTTTCTGAATGAAGATACATCACTATCTTCTAAACAGAAGATGCAGTGTGTCTGTATAGGGGCATCTTCTCTGCAAAAAAAAAAAAAGAAAATCTTTTTACATATATATCAAAAATAAAAATATATTAATTAGAATTTGAACTGCTTTTTGCATAACATATATAAATACATATTATATGAGTTGATATTATATATGTGATATATAATATGTATTATATATAATTTATTGATTATTTATATATATTTTATACTTACTGTATTCATAATGGTGGTGGTTTAGTCGCTAAGCTGTGTCCGATTCTTGCGACCCCATGGACTGCAGCCTGCCACACTCCTCTGTCCATGGGATTCTCCAGGCAAGAATACTGGAGTGGGTTGCCATTTCCTTCTCCAGGGGATCTTCCTGATCCAGTGATTGAAACCGTGTCTCCTGCATTGTAGGCAATTCCTTACCAACTGACACTACAAGGGAAGCCCCCTGTATATATAATATAAATACTACTATATAGTAATATTATGTAATAATATATATGTATATATGTATATAATAAAATAATATATAGCACATAATAATAATGCATACATAGCATACATTTCTCTCTTACATCCTCTGATCAGAATTACAAGGGATAAAGTCTGTGGTTTCCAGGTAATTCTCCTTTTCCCCCAAACTTCACTTCAATCTGAAGTGAGTTGGTCCATCAAGTGGAGTTGGTCTTTCCTAGAAGATGATTTGGCCAAAAGTCCTGTTAAAGGAATGTTAAAAAGAAGGCTGACATTTTAAAAACTTAAACGAAGTGATTCTTTCAGACTGGGAAGTTATATAACAGCTTCTTTGCAAATAGCTTGATCCGTACCATTTTTCTAGCTTCCACAAATATGCGTTAGTAGACAATACTTATTTTTCTCTCTCCGACTTACTTCACTCTGTATGACAGGCTCTAAGTCCATCCATGATTCTGTAAATGGCACAATTTCATTCCTTTTTACGGCTGAGTAGTATATGTGCCATGTCTTCTTTATCCATTCTCTGTCAGTGGACATTTAGGTTTCTTCAATGAAAGAGTAAAGGTTTGGTTTGGGGGTGAATGAGGAGCAGTTGTAAAACATGGCTGACTTAATTTATTATGCATTGATTACATCCTATTCTGAGCGAAGTGAAAAAAAAAGTTGCAAGTGTTAGCCATTCCGCCTGACTCTGCGACCCCATGGACTGCTGCCTGCCAGGCTCCCCTATCCACTGAATTCTCCAAGCAAGAATTACTGGCATGGGTAGTAGCTATTCCCTTCTCCAGAGGATCTTTCTGACCCAGGGATTAAACCTGGGTCTCCTGCATTGCAGGCAGATTCTTTACGGTCTGAGCCACCAGGGAAGCCAGATTAGCGAGAGGGTATGAAAGTGACTAGGACCTGCTCTTCCAGCTCAGGGCTCGTTAAGGAGAAACAGTCAGATAGGTGCTAGTGAAAACGGAGAACCATCATCAGGAGAACTGGGAAAAGAGGGGTTAAATTTAGCAAAAATTCATGTTCTCATTTAGGTAAACATTAGGATGTGTCTATATTTCTATCGTTCCTTTCTCCAATGCCTTCTCTAAAGTGGGATTTAGTCCTTAAAAACTTAACATGAGAGAGAAGTGGTAAGACTTGACCAACCTACACAGATGTATAAGGACCACCACAAACTTGGTACAGAAGAGTTTTATCATCCTAAAATGTTCTAATGTGCAATCTGTAGTCCATACCTCCCTCCTACCTACTGGCTTCTAATAATCACTCTCTAGCTTTAGTGCCTTTTATAGACTATTTAAAATAAATGTTACCATAGATATTCTTTTGTTTCTTTTTTTTTTCAGTTAGCATAATATTGTTGAGCTTACATTCATATCGTGAGTATCAGTAGTTTAAATCATTTCATTGATGAGTAGTGTTCTGGGGCTTCCCAGATGGCACTGCTGGTGAGGAACCTGTTCGCCAATGCAAGAGACCTAAGAGAAGCAAGTTCGATCCCTGGGCCAGGAAGATCTCCTGGTGGAGGGTCCTGGCTCCACTCCAGTAGTCTTGTCTGGAGAATTCCATGGACAGAGGAGCCTGGCGGGCTACAGTCCACAGGGCCACAAAGAGTCAGACACAACGGAAGCGACTGAGCTAGTATACATGTTCTGTTGTATGGATGTACAGGAATTTGTTGATCCAGTCACCAAATGATAGACATCTGTCTGCCGTCTACTTTTAGGGCTTTATGAATATACTGCTATAAACAAATTCAGTTCATATACATGTCTTTATGGGCTTCCCATTGGTTCTAGTGATAAAGAACCCACCTGACAATGCAGGAGACGTAAGAGCTGCAGGTTCGATCCTTGGGTTAGGCAGATCCCCTTGAGGAAGGCTCAGTAACCCATTCTAGTTATTCTTGCCTGGAGAATCCCATGGACAGAGGAGCCTGGCGGGCTACAGTCCATGGGGTCTCGCAGAGTCAGACATGAATAAAGTGACTTAGCACACACACATGCATACGTCTTTATACGGTTGTAGGTTTTCATTTCTCCCAGATAAGTGCCTATGACTGTGACTACTGATCCTACTATAAGTGCTCACTTAACCCTTTGAGGAATTGATGAACTGTTCCACAAAGTGGCTACACCATGACATATTCTTATCAGCAACGTATGAAACCTTCCGCTGTTCCGCAGCCTCGGCAATATCTCATATTTGTCAGTCTCTTATATGTATTATTATACATGCCACTCTCTTGCACGTATGGTAATATTTTATTGTGGTTTTAATTTGCATTTTCCTAATTTGAATGAGGGTGAGTGTCTTTTCATGGGCCGACTTGCCACCCGTATATATTCTTTGGTGAAATGTCTTTTCCAATCTTTTCTCCATTTTTCAATTGGGTTGTTTGATTACTGTTTAGTTTTATATATTCTGGACACAAGACTTTTATCAGGTAGTATTTTCCAAGTATTTTCTTATGGGCCAACTTTAATGGAGGAATGCTTTGAGCTGGGACATGGCGAATATGCATGAAGGCAGTTCCTATGAGAGCACATAATGTCTGTCTCTCCTAGTCAAACATGCTCCATGTGGGTAGAAATGGTGTCTGCTGCTGAGTGTCCAAAGCCTAGCACAGTATCTGGAACATTAGTGATGCTTAATAAATACTTATTCAATAAGTGAGTAAGTGAATAAGCAAACAAATGATTAGTGAGTCACCGGTGCAAGCTGTACTAACGAGAAGGAAAAGAGATTTAGAAGGAAGAGATAAAGTTGGATAGGCAGCCTGGGATCTGACAGTGGGAGGCAGCGAATGCCAATCAGATCGGGTTTGGGCTTTATTTGTTAAGCAAATGAATGGTTTTAAGATGTGGACTGAGACAGTCTGAGCTAGGCTGTCTGTGCTGTGGTTGTCTGATGGATGCATTTGAGAGGATGAAACCTGACAGCTGGAAATCTGTTAGCATGCTGTACAGTATTCAAGGGGAGAGTTGATGATGGTCTGATCTAAGGAGATACAGTAACGTGATAAATGTGCTAGGGAGAGATTATCTGCAGAATTTAGAAGCTCACTGAATTGAGAAGAAAAAGGGAGATATCTGAAGTAGAATAATAGTCTCAAAAATACTGTATAGGGTAGAAATTTATGTAAGACACTACCTATGGCCATTATGCTCCTCCACCCCCCATTCATATGTTGAAGCCCTAATGTAACTGTATCAAGAGACAGGGCCTATATGGAGATGTGTTAGCTGCTCAGTCAGGTCTGACTCTTTGGAACCCCATGGACTGTAGCCCAACGGGCTCCTCTGTCCATGGAATTCTCCAGGCAAGAATACTGGAGTGGGGTGCCATTCCTTTCTACAGGGAATCTTCCTGACACAGGGATCAATAATTAAGGTTAAATGAGGTTATAAGGGTGGATTTCCAGGTGACACAGTGGCAAAGAATCTGCCTACCAATGCAGGAGACCCAAGAAATGTGGCTTCAGATCCCTGGGTGGGGAAGATCCCCTGGAGAAAGAAAGGGCTACCCACTCAGCATTCTTGCCTGGGAAATCCCATGGACAGAGGAACCTGGTGGGCTATAATCCGTGGGGCTGCAACGAATCAGACAAAACAGAACACAAGCACAGACACATGTAAGGGTGGGGAGCTGATCCAACAGGATTAGTGTCCTTAAACAAGATGAGACAGATGACTCTCTTCATCATGAAAGGACACAGTAAGCAAGGGGCCATATGCATGCCAGGAACTGAACCCTCACCAGTAACTAAATCAACTAGTATCTTCATCTTGGATTTCACAGACTCCAAAACTAGGAACAAATAGATTTCTGTTGTTTAAGCCACTGAATCTATGGCATTTTGCTGCGGCCTCCCAAGCAGACTACAACACAACACTCGAAAACCTGGGGAGTCTGACTGCTGTGGTAACCAGTTTAACTGAGAAAGATCCAGATATGAATGCTGGTTCTTAAAATGACAAACCATATGAGTTTTGGCAAGTTACTAATTTATCTGAGCCTCAACGTCCTCATTGGTTCAAATGAAAATATGTTTGCTTCTAATGTTGTTAGAAAGAATTAACAAATAGTTATATTGACATCTAGTGTAGACCTGGCATGAGTCACTTTGTGGTTTTTGGATGTGAGCTCAGGCATGTCCAGTTCTTTGTGACCCTATGCACTGTAGCATGCCAGGCTCCTCTGTCCATGGGACTCTCCAGGCAAGAATACTGGAGTAGGTTGCCATTTCCTCTTCCAGGGATCTTCCTCACCCGGAGACTGAACCCGCATCTCTTGTGTCTCCTGCATTGGCAGGCGGGTGCTTTACCATTGCACCACCTGGGAAGCCATTATATCTTCTCCACTGTACAAATGGGGGAAATGAGGCTGGGAGAGGTTAAGGGAACTTCTCAAGGTCATGGGACAAGAAAATTGCCTAATAGGAACGAAAGTCAGGGTCTGCTTTGTGGCGAAATCCCCCATCTCTTTCCCAACACAATCCGTTGGAAAATTTGAAGGTTGCTTTAGGACATAGTCCGAGAAGGAGGGGAACGTTTGCATGAGTCAGACCCACAGATGTGTTCAGCAGGCTTCCTAGGTGGGTTTTCTGCTCACTCGGCCTTTCCTTCAGCAGGATGTTGTGCATCAGCCACAATTTAGCCCCAGGTGCCCCTGGTGAGAAGGAGTTCTTAGAAAGCTGGCCTTGGATGTTTTCTCTGTGTCCCTCACTTACTGCAATTACAAATAAGGGTACTTTATGTGGTTGCTCCTACCCTATAATTTTGCTTTCAGTTGCCAAGATTAGTAAATTTGAGGTCTGATCACTGGGTTGGATGGCAAGCTTGGAGTTATTTTTTCTGTAACTTCCCTGAGGTTAAAAGTACAAATTTAAAATACTGATTGCTGCCGTAAATCAGTTTAAGAATTTGGTAGCCTAATTTCCACTTTTCCTCTTCTATCTCTCAGTATAATTTTGGAAGCCTTTCTTGTCAAGATCTTTGAGTTCCTTTTCCCTTCTTCCTCCCTTCTTCCTTCTCTCTCTCCCTTTCTCTCTTTTTTCCTTCCTTCCTCCCTCTACCTTCCCATCCTCCCATTCTTCCTTTCTTCTTTCTTTTCAGGTTGAATTGAATTGTATAAAGTCTTAAGGGCTAACGCTTGCATCAAAATAAACAAAACAGCTATCTATAACATCAGTCACTAAACTACATGAGTTTAGAGTGGAAAATGTTATTATTACAGAGATGAACCTTAAAGCAAGAGGGGATCTGTAGGTAGTAAAACAGAAGTGTATTAGCCAGATTTGGAAAGAAAACCTTGAAAAGGAAGATACAAGATATTCACTGTAGTGAAAAACCTCATAAGGTGAATCTTTGGACTATCAAGTGTTCATCAAGTGCCAAGAAACCTACCCCAGATTTAGTTCTGGGCAACGGGGGATGCCAGACAAGCAGCCAAGACCTCAAGGCCTCTGTGGATATAATGGTGGTGAGCTTATCTTTGTTTCTATAAAGGGTCTGGCACAGAAAGGATGTTTAATAGATGTTTGTTGAGAGAGGGCCAATTTGGTTGCAAAGATAAAAATTATATACATGTAGCAAAAAAAAAAAAAAATTACATATGTATAGCAAATCTTCTGGGATTTGTTAGAAAGCTTCCCAGGTGGCTCCACCTGGGAATCCACCTGCCAAGGCAGGAGACAAGAGTTCAGTCCTGGATGGGAAAGATCCCCAGAGATGAAAAAGGCAGCCCACCCCAGTATTCTTGCCTGGAGAGTCCCATGAACAGAGGAGTCTGGCGGTCTACAGTCCATCGGGTTGCAAAAGAGTTGTACGTGACTTAGTGACTAGACAACAACAACAACAACTATGGTTAGAAATATACTAGTTGCAAACAGCATAAAAAAACCCCAAAATTTTTAAAGTAAAGAGAATGTGTTACTTCACAAAAAGCCCATGTCTATAGCCCTATAAATAAAATCCAGTAATCATCTTAGCTTTGATCACTAACTCTAACTCTTGAACCAACTGGTGGCATCAGTCCCTCTAGAACATGTGGGAGAATGAACGCTGAACAGAAAACATAGTAAGTGTTGAAGTGCCCACTAGGTGTCTGCTGAATGATGTAAGCCTTCAAAGAGCAGAGGTCAACTAGGTTGAATGTGATTAAGAAGACTTTATAAAAATGCCATATTTATATCTGGAAGATAGGCTGAATTTATTTAATCTTACAATAAAAGTAAGATAAAAGTTATTTTTGTAAGAAATTTAAAAGAACCCTGGAAAATAGAAAAAAAAAAAAAGAAGCAAATAGAAACTTAACTATAACCTAGTTGTAACTACTACTATTATTTTGCATGTATGCTTGCAATTTAAAATGTGTGCTTATATATACAAATAAAGTAACATATGTAATATATGCATCCAAATGTATAAACATATGCTTATATTATATAATTAGGATCATGGCATAATTATATTTGTTTATAGGCACTGCATAATTAGGATTAAGATATATATATATACATACATATTTATGTTTTGGGTGCTACTTTTTCATCTAATTTATATCTAGGCATTTTCCTGATTTATTGATAATTGTCTTAAAGTCATTTCTGATTGTTGTATTACATAACCTTACAGGATTTAAGATATAGATAAGACAAGAGATGGGGAATAAACTTAGGTCATTTTGATGGGATATTAAATTGACTTGTGGAGGAATATATAATTTAGAAAGAATTGAACCCTAAAATTGGATAAAAATATAAAGTGGGTTCTTGAAAATCAAGTATTTTAGATTTTATGGGGCTTCCCTAGTGGCTTAGTGGTAAAGAATCTGCCTGTCAATGCAGGAGACATGGGTTTGACCCCTGGGTCAGAAAGATCTCATGGAGGAGGAAATGGCAACCCACCCCAGCATTCTTGCCTGGGAAATCCCATGGACAGAGGAGCCCGGCAAGCTACAGTCCACGGTGTCACAAAGAGCTGGACACGATTGGGTGACTAAACAACAACAGTTTAGGTTTGATTCTGTAAGAAAAGGAAATTCTTGGAAGCTTTTTCCTCAGAGGGTATATAAATATATAACCTTGAGTTAAATTTAACAGAAGGGCAGTCTGACAAAATTGTTGAGAATAGATATGAGGAAATATATGGATATTTTGAGAGTAGAAAGAGGTGGGCATTAACACATTGTGCCATCCCACTGTGTGTAGGCACCAAGCTAAACATTTCACATGAGAAAAACAAAAGAGGAGGTTGGGAGAATTTAGCAATACTGTGTTTGAATGCCATATCTCCTGTATCTAGTGTGACCTAGGTTAGAAGACTCAACTCCTCTGAGAGTGAATCTCTTCACTTAAAAAGAGAGATGATAAAACCTTCCATCATAGAAGCGTGGTAGCTTCTGAATGAGGTGAAAGCTGTAAAATGCTGGGTGCACCCTGCAGAAATTAGTGCCTATTTGTCTTTCCTTTTCCTCCACAAATGATTGGAATAAGATAGGAACCTGACTTCATCAGGGCATGTGACTGGGTCCCCACCCATGTCTGGGCCAAATATCCATTCACAGATCTGTGTGTGTGTGTGTGTGTGTGTGTGTGTTAGGGGGGTGGGGTGTCGGGGGCATGGAGGAGTCCAAATTTTCCCAAGGGCTTGCTTCGGCATCTAGGACTGAGAACCTCTGGACTATAAGTTCAGGGAGAAAGAAAATCTCACAGTTTATGTGGGGAAGTGAGAAGATATCAGAAATTAAAAGATAGAGAATAAATTATTACTACTATGGTTTTTGCAGTAGTCATGTATGGATGTGAGATTTGGACCATAAAGAAGGCTGAGCACTGAAGAACTGATGCTTTCTAACTGTGGTGCTGGAGAAGACTATTGAGAGTCCCTTGGACTGCAAGGAGATGAAACCAGTCAATCCTAAAGGAAATCAACCCTGAATATTCATTGGAGGGACTGATGCTGAAGCTGAAGCTCTAATATTTTGGCCACCTGATACAAAGAGCTGACTCATTGGAAAAGACCCTGATGCTAGGAAAGATTGAAGGCAGGAGGAGAAGGGGATGACAGAGGACGAGATGGTTGGATGGCATTACTGAGTCAATGGACGTGAATTTGAGCAAACTCTGGAAGATGGTGAAGAACAGGGAAACCTGATGTGCTGCTATCCAGGTTGCAAAGAGTTGGACACAACTGAGCAACTGAACCACAACAGTAACAACCTGATAGCAGGCATGTGATCTGGCAGAAATTACCCAGGAAATAATACTCAATAAATTAACCAAGAACAGAATTGTTTTTGACTCAGATGGACAATATAACCAGCATGCCCAACAAGTCTTAAACTTTTGAGGGTCTCACTCTGGAGGTCATCATGTCTCATCATCTTGACTCTCCAATGAGTCTCCCTCTTTAGAGCCATGGTGACCTTCACAAAGCATCTTGTGAGAGGGGCAAGGTAGGGAGGTCAATCATTCTCCCACCTTCTAGAAAAATGGAGTTTATCCTGGCAACCAAGGAGATGGCAGAATCCATTGCTAAATGCCTCTGAGTCAAGAGAAGCAAGGCATCTGGAAGACCCAGGTGTTAGTCTCAACTAGTGGCTCAGATGGTATAGAATCTGCCTGCAATGCAGGAGACCCAGATTTGATCCCTAGGTTGGAAAGATCCCCTGGAGAAGGGAATGGCTACCCACTCCAGTATTCTTGCCTGGAGAATCCCATGGACAGAGGAGCCTGGGGAGCCACAGGCCATTGGGTTGCAAAAAGTAAGACATGACTGAGAGACCAACACTTTCACTTCACTTCCTCACTGTGTATACCACAAATCTAACTTCACTTATGTGGTTCTTGATTTCCTCAACTATAACACAAGGGGGTAGAGTACATGACCCTGTGGGCTTTCACTAGTTTTCACAAATTAAAAGCAGGTGAGTGCAAGCATGCAACTCAGGCTCTTTGCAGAGAAGAATCCCTGAGCACCAGAGATCCTTACTAAATAATTGGTCTTGGAGGAAAATTTAGTGACTTTATTCTCAGGTCTCCCAGTCTTTCCTTTCATATAGGTGTATCTGTGAGCCAGCTGTGTATTGTGGTATCACAGCTTGGGTGGAAATTCTGATTCTGTCACTGATGATCTGGGAGACTTAGAAAATTAATTTCCTAAGCTTTGGCTTCCTCATTGGTATTATGGTTGTCATAACATCCCAATAGCATCTCAGAGGCACCACGAAGCTGAATGAGTCAGGTATATAGAATGCCTCACCCAGTGATTGGCACAAAAATCAGTCCCAGCATCTCTCACACTCTCAGGATCTATCTTTTCTCTGTGTGTGTGTGTATTTCTAACTTTACAGAACTGCATCATAACCAGCTAGTTATCTATATCACAACACATTTTGTTCTTCCTGGAAAATATGGCTTTCCTTGGTGCCTAGGAGAAAGCTAAACACACAGTGAAAAGACATGAATACTGATGAGTAGCAAAGATAAAGCTGGAAAGGCCAAGCAAGATCTCTGCCTTGCCAAGCACAGGTTCTAGATGGGGCTGGGTAGCAGTTATGCTCTGAACATAGGGTAAGATTTTGAGCAGTCATTTAACTATCTCCATATTCCAGAATATAGTTCATCAACTATAAAATAGGACTGCCACAAATTTGGAAGAGTGATGTCTGCGAGAAGCAGTCTGCTGCCCTAGCTAGAAGTGCAACCATAGAAATTATCAATGCATTTGCTAAAGATGTCTTAGTAGATCAATCGCCACCGTCTTTTTTTCCCACTAAGTCCTTGAGACCCTCTTCTGCACTCAGAGATTTTCCACTGACTTGCTGGCAAGTCCTCAAGGTGACTGGAGAAAGGCATCTTGCAGACTGGGAGGTGGAGAGTCTGCCTTACCCCATAAGCGCTGTGAGCCGAGACTCCACACAGACACACACACACACACACACACGCACACAGCCCATCAAGAAAATAAATTACTGAGTGTGGGGCTCACATGTGTCTTTGCAATTGCCATCCTAGTGACCCCCAGATCCTTCACAAGCCTGAGTCCTGGGCAGAAAGGAGGAGAAGGCTGGCTGTCGCAGGCTTCCAGATGCAGAGGAGGATCTCCCACACTGCGCCTCCCAAGTGCCCGGTTCCCTTCCATTTATTTTCGTGGCACTGACTGTGAGTGCAGCCAGCCGTGCGGCAGCGGAGAGATACCCCAGAGAAAGAGGAAACCCGTCGAGCTATTTTTCACCATTACATACTTCACTTCTTAATAAATGAGATCCAGAGCATGCAAACAGCCTGTCTTGTAGATCATCATCTTAGGGAAAATCAGAGACCTAACTGCAGTGCAAAGTAAAAAAAATAATAAATGAAGCTAGAGGAGCGCCCATTCGGGTGAAATTTGATACCATAACTCTCCTCTGATAGCATCCTGTTCCTCCCTAGAAGTTTCCGCACCTCTGAGACGTATCAGGGCTCTAATGGTGGTTGAAAAAAGGAAGGCGCTAGATCTTTCTCTGTCCGCAGGCCAGCTTATTTTCACCAGCAGAAAGAGATTTATTTATATGTAAGAGTGGAGAAGAACTCAGTTGAGACTGAGTCGTATTTCACCTGACACAATCCCTGGTGGTCACTGATTGGTAAGTGGCGTGAATTATGAGGGTTTTATCAGCTACCTATGCCAAGCAGCGCCTCAAACCTCGTATTTCAGGATTGTAACACTGCACTGAGCCAGTGGACACATGACATACCCATCCCACCCTGGCAGAGCGCTCAGATTCTCCAGAGACTGGGCTTTCGTGGCTTCTTCCGGTCTCTGGGCTTTATCTCGGTCCTTCAGCAGAAAAGCCCACATTTGGATGCAGCTCAGAATGTTGAGGTCACCAGCGCTGCTGGCTCTGTCAACTAAGGGGATCAGTGGACAGTAATACAATCTTCCCACATCCACCAGGGAATATAATATTTCACACAGAAAATAACAAAATACTCCCACGGCCCCGGGGCAATATCCTGAAGTTGTTTGAGGTGAAAGAAAATAACTGTCTTTGGGGTAAAAGAATTTAGACTCTTTAGCAGTAAGCTTGGTTTGCCTTATGTCTTAAACTATCTGAATATTTATTCAGAGCTACTGCAGGTGAGAAAAGGTCATAGCTGTCTGACACAATCTTATGAGATTTCTTTGCTCACTTTTTGATGGCCCGAAAGCCCTCTGAGATGAGAATTGAGGTCTTTCTGGCCAAAAGCTTGCAATTTCCTGGTACATTTTAACAGGACACCTGGTGGATCTCTGCGTGCCTGGTAAGTCACTTCAGTTGTGTCCGACTTTTTGTGACCCCATGAGCTGTAGCCTGCCAGGCTCCTCTGTCCACAGGATTCTCCAGTTGAGAATACTGGAGTGGGGTGCCATGCCCTTCTCCAGGGGATCTTCCACACTCAGGGATCGAACCCACATCTCTTACATCTCTTCCATTGGCAGGTGGGTTCTTTACCACTAGCGTCACCTGGGAAACCTGGTAGATCTCTAAGCCTCTAGAAAAATCAGGATGATCTGGCCTTCGTATCAGATGGTTCTGGGAGAAAAGGGAGCAGAACAAACTGGGTCTTAACTGCTCTGTATCTTTGGTTTGTGGGTTCAGATATGCAGGAAAATGGAGAGAAACTAGTTTCCTTCTTGGGCCATGAAACTAGTAGAAGAGGTTCCACTGCTTTAACTATAGGTGAGCTGGTTCCCAAGCTCCTTTCAATGGGAGTAAACATTGTCCTAACAATTAAGCTTCTCTGCTTTCTTATAGGGGCTTCCCTGGTGGCTCAGTGGTAATGAAACTGCCTGCCAATGCAGGAGATGCAGGTTCAGTTCCTGGGTTGAGAAGATCTACCAGAGAATGAAATGGCAACCCACTCCAATATTCTTGCCTGGAAAATCCCATGGACAGAGGAGCCTGGCTGGCTACAGTCCACGGGTCACAAAAAGCTGGACACGACTGAGCAACTAAACAACAATTCCTGTAAAGTACAAGGGCTAGAGGAACAGGGAAGTCTTTTAGGCCCTTAAAAATGCCAAAAATGTGAAACAGTCTGTGGCACTCTTTCCCTCCCTGGTTGAAGTGATGTGGGCAGCTTGAGGGTGGGAGAGAAGAGTAGAGGGAAAGCACAAGCAGGAGTCCTGATAGCCTGATAACCTGTTTTATCATCTGTCTCTTAAGCTGTCTTGATGCTCCCAGTGAAGCTGAGGTGGATGGAAGGAAAAATCAATGAACCAGGAGTCCAGAGACTGAGTTTGAGTCTTTCATGGTTTCACAGAAGTGAACTATTCTGAGTTCTGTTAATCTATGAAAAGGAGAAATCCTGTTTACTCTTTGTAGGTCTTGGTCTTTTCAGTAGGGATATTAGAGCTAAGACTGTATACCTGCTCCCAGGTTCCCCTGGGGCTCAGTGGGGCCACGTGACTTCTAACCAATAGAATGTAAATGGAAGCATGTGGCTGATGAAAACCTCCCCTGAGTGACCTTCCACGTTGCCTCCCCAAATACCAGCCAAATGCACAGGTTCCCATAGCCCAGGAAAAAGGAATACAGAATCCACATTACAAGTGTGGGCCCCCAGGTTGCCATGAAGAAGCTTCTGTTTCTACCAAGAACACCCATGCTGGACTTTTTCAAGAGTAAAAATAAAAGTTTTTTTTTTTTTTTTTTAATGTAAAGTCATTGACGTTTCAGGGTTGATTTGTTATAGCAGCTAGTATTATTCTAATTAGTACAAGAATCAAGTAAGACTAAAATGATAAAATGAATATAAAATATCATGCAAATGCTAAAACCCTGCACAGATTTTGGGATTTTTGTTGGTGTGGTTGCATGAAGTGTTGAGTGATTTCGTCACTAACTCATGTCTGACTCTTTGTGACCCCATGGACTGCAGCCCACCAAGTTCCTCTGTCCATGGGATTTGCCTGGCAAGAATACTGGAGTAGGTTGCCATGCCCTACTCCAGAGGATCTTTTCAAACCAGGAATCGAACCTGGGTCTCCTGCATTGCTGAACCATCAGGGAAGCTCCTAAGTGAGTAACCGCTAAAGGTACAGCAAAATAAAATACTACTGGCTAATATTTATTCAAATCTTATGTGGTGTATTGAACTTACTCCTCCTGACCACCTTAAGTAAAAACTTTCCTGATTTTTCCTTGAGGAAACCAAGCTTTAGAGAAATCAAGTCAGATGCCTAAAATCATGTAACTACCAAGGGCTGAAGGCTCTCATTGAAGTTCTATTCTATTTTTGTAAATCTGCTTTAAACTCTAGTATGCTGCTAAGCTGCTAAGTCGCTTCAGTTGTATCCTACTCTGTGCAACCCCATAGACGGCAGCCCAGCAGGCTCCCCCTTCCCTGGGATTCTCCAGGCAAGAACACAGGAGTGGGTTGCCATTTCCTTCTCCAATGCATGAAAGTGAAAAGTGAAAGTGAAGTCGCTCAGTCATGTCCGACTCTTCGCGACCCCATGGACTGCAGCCTACCAGGCTCCTCCATCCATGGGATTTTCGAGGCAAGAGTACTGGAGTGGGGTGCCATTGCCTTCTCTGAAACTCTAGTATAGTGTTCCTAAAACTTAAACTTCTTTTAGAGGAAAGTCTAACTGTTTACTCCCTTTATCTCAGAGGAATAACAGCAGAGAGATGTTCACATAGAACATTCTGTTCATTCCAATGGATCTGAAAACCCTGATGTTGGAAATGACACTGTTTATGTCATTCTCCAAGTGTGGACAGCTACTTCGCACCTAAAACCACGCAGCTCAAGTAATTGAGTTATCAATTTTCTTACATTAAAGGTAACCCAGGACAGCCAAAAGCTTGGGTAGATAAAGAGTTCCCCCCCCCCCAATTCTGTTTTCCTTAAGCTTCAAAAGTGCACTTGCCAAAACCGTGCAATTTGAGCTGCTCACTAAATATTTTTACCAGGTGAGGAATTGCTGGTACATTCCATTTTGTCAGTGATGATTTTATATTTGTCACTCTTAGTGGATAGACTATCCATGGATGGTGTACTATTTACCCATTCATTTTGGACACTGTTTGGGGTATTATTTTCCTTCAAGGGCAAGTAATGGAACCAAGCAGATTATTTATTTCATACACTTTGAAACTATTGGGGGCTGTAATGGATGTTAGCCTTGACCTAAGGCATTTCAGATGCAAAGCCTCTATCAAAAATCTACTCATTATATCGTGAAAGAGTAAGAGGACTTGGCCATTTCCCCCTGGTTCAGAAACCCAATTCCCATCCTTTCAAGCACAGGTATTGTGGTTGCCTTCCTCAGACTTGAGAATTCTGGTTTGGTTAAACTTTCTGCTGTTCAGATAAAAAACAGCAGCAATTTTCTGCTTGAATTTCTCTGTGACTAAATCCATTGATCATCCTTTCTCTCTGTGAGTGAGAAGTGTGTTTTCTCCTTAATAACTCCTATCCTTCTCCTGGATTTCCCACCCCCCCCCCCCCCCCGCCTTCGCTTGTTTGTGTTGTGTGGTCAGTCCTGTGCGCTATTCCTCTGAGAGACAGAGGGAGCGCAAAATTGAAGTTATTTTATGCTTCGGCTCCCTCGGTCCCAATTTTCAAATCTTCGTGTCAATTTTCACACATCAGTGTCATGTGGTGAATGTTATGGAAATTTCAGTGGGGTCCTTGGGAGGCAATTTATACACGAATCGCTCCCCCCACCCACTACCATTCTGCTGCAATTCCTGTCTTTTCTAAGAATAAGTGGATCTATAATTAATGTGGATTTTAAAATATAACGGCATTCAGAATTCTCATAGCAGGTTTCCGATGCCATGTCTTCTTTGCAGTATAAACACAAAAGCCTAAATGCTTGCTAGCTCTCTCTCTCCTAATAAATGGGCTTGGGTAAAAGGAATAAAAATTACAGTTTGTTGGCGGTAAAGAGCAACTAATTACTCAGGAAGAAGCATGTTTTTATTTTTCAAAACTGCACTGAAAATGGTTTATCATGCAATAAATTTGCTAATCACCAGTTAGGAAACAGAGTGCCATCACCACCTACCCACAGCGGCTGCCTTTGAAAGTTGGTATGTTACAGTTTGGATAGGAAATTATATCCTTTTGAAAATGAACATGACAGAAGATGTTCATTGAATAGTATAAAACTCTTCAGCAGTTGGAATTCAAACTGCATAAACAAGAGCGTGGTTAACAGGGCCAAAAGACAGCAACTGCCGGCTTTGCCTTCGCTTGGTGAGCAGGTCACCCCCTGACCCCTCATGAAGATAATTATTCATTTCCTTTTGCTCCCCCTTTAACAATGAAAGTCGAAGACTTTCAATGGAAGAACACAGACTGGCCTTAATTTTTTTCCACTCTAAACTCCCTTTTTCTCAGTTCCTTGTCAGTCTATAAATCTTGATTTCTGACAGCTTCCATTGGATGCATTTTAAGTCACTTCAGTCATATCCGACTCTTTGTGACCCCATGGACTGTAGCCCACCAGGCTCCCTGTCCGTGGGATTCTCCAGGCAATAATATTGGAGTGGGTTGCCATGCCCTTCTCCAGGGCACCTTTCAGACTCAGGGATCAAACCTGCATTTGTTACGTCTCCTGCACTGGCAGGCAGGTTCTTTACCACTAGCAGCACCTGGGAAGCCAGATAGCTTCCATTAAGTTTTCAAAAAAAAAAAAAAAAAAACCCCAAAGAATCACTTTCTGATCCATAATTTTAGGAGTCCACTTTGATGAACTTGAAACCATACAAGCTAATAATAGGTCCAGTCCAACGTATCCTTGCCACTAGCCCATTCTCTTGTTTCAAAGGTCTTAGGTGACGTTGTTTATTCTGTTTTCACCAGAAAAGATGGCTGTTACTATTCCTAAAAAATGATGTCTGGTGTCCTCCTTGCTTCCACGTCACTTTTACTATTACTCTGTGCTATTTTCTTCTTAGACTTCTTAGTCTCAAGGATCACCTTATTTTTGTGTATGTTTATTAATTTGTTGTCTGGTCACCCACTGCAAGGTCAGTGCTCTGAGTAGAGGAAACTTTCTGTTTTGAAAGTGAAAGTTGCTCAGTCGTGTCCCATTCTTTGTGACCCCATGGACTATATAGTCCCTGGAATTCTCCAGGCCAGAATACTGGAGTGGGTAGCCTTTCCCTTCTCCAGGAGATCTTCCCAACCCAGGGATTGAACCCAGGGCTCCCGCACTGCAGGCGGATTCTTTACCAGTTGAGCTACCAGGGAAGCCCAGAAGCCCTTCTGTTTTGATCATGTCTAAATCACTTGTTTCTGGTAGAATGCCTAGCACAGAGTAGTTTTCAGTATGTCCAGAAGGAATTGATGACTGAATCCATGAATGAGTGAATAAATGAAGGGATGTGTTGGTTTTCTACTCCTTTCTCACAAAACAAAGCATTCGCTGGACATAACTTAGCCGTCCCACCACTCCTCAAGCATATGGGTGTCTAAAGGCATTGTGTCTTGGCTGTGCAAGTCAGGAGGAGGTGTTTGAACTTTCCTTTTGATGAGAAGGAAGCGGCAGTAAACTGCATGGTCAGTGTTCCTTTATTTAGAGAGAAGGCATTGTGTAGGAAGTTTCTAATTGAGCCTGATTTTCAGAAGGTCACTGGGTCACCAGGGTGTCGATGGCCTAGTGGCAAAGGAGAAGGTGCTCACTCACTAGGTAGGAGACTCCAGTGGCAGCCCTCCACCCCTGGCCTCACACAGTGAGGTCTTAGACCAGCACCTTCTTTACCAGCTATGCAACTAGCAGCAGTTCACCTAAATGTCCATGTCTTTAGTGGTCTCATTGGAAACTGCCATCATAACCCCAACCTCACCTTGAAGCATTAAAATTAAATGAAAATAAATGTGTAGCATCATTTTGTAAACTATTGAGAGCCATAATAATATGTCAACCAAGTTGATATGGATGAAAAGGGAAGTGATACATAAAAAGCTAAAAGGCTATACTTTTGTGTAGAAAAATTTTGTCCTCTCCATGTTATAAGACAGGTAGGTAAGGAAGTCATCATTTTATGGATCTCTAAACTGAGGACTAAGGAAGCTGTGTGTGCTTAGCATCGTAGATAATGCTATCAATCTGTGCACCCTGATTGTACCTCAGATCTCTTGGCAATTAATGCAATCATTTGTTTCCAGACAGTAATTCTGATTCTCTTTCAAGAGGAGCAGTCACTGGTGGCACTAGGTTGTGAGTAATGCTAACCTCAGATCTGAGGTTTTATCAGGCAGGTTATCGGATGTGGCCTGGTATGGACAAATTTGAGGGTAAGCATGAATCCAGGTCCAGAAGAAAAACAGTCAGAGCAAAGAAGAGGGGTCCAGGACTTTCTATATTAATAGCCCTGAGATGCCCAAATATGAGGGTTGGGAATGTGGTCAACTGTGTATTGAGCAAATGGTCAAGGCTGATCCAAAGATACAGGGGAGCAGCAACAACTGTGCTTCCCAATAGGTTCTTCCATAAAGACAGCAGTCTTTTATCAGCTTGAGAGGATTCTTCTAATTAAAACAGTTATGGAAGAGGAAGGAACAAAGGGGAACCCCTATAGCACAGATGCTGTCCTTACCTAAATGAAGACTTTGCCATAAAATTCTGTGGGCATAATCTGAAAGAAACAATCATTTTGGGGAACACTGTTTTAAAGAAAGTTAGGAAGTTTCTTTATGCAGAACTTCCCAGTGCCTTTACTAGTTGTTTAATATGGTTTAATAATAGTTACGCCCATGAAACAGCCTCTTTGAATTTCAAAAAGTTTACAATGGACTCCAAAGTTTACAAAGGACTTCAAGGACATCCAAGAAGGGTGTGTGGTTTTTCCTAAATGTGTTCCAACATAAGATGCACATATTTTTCTGGAATATTTTGATGGAGTAGTATCCCACAAAAGATGATTTTCTCACTTTGGTCTAGGGAAGGGTTTACATTGATTTAGGTTATGTTTTGTACACAGCAGTGAAGTGACACAGTTGTTTTTTTATTTAACTAATTTTGTTATTAACAGCAAGTTGTAGTCATTTTAACTCTTTGTTTTATTGTGTCACTATGAAAGGTAGGCAATTTCACAGTGACAGAAAATTTAGAGCAGAGAGAGGATCATGTCTGCGTCAAAATGGGTGTATTTTTCTACTTAGAGTTATTCTGGAGTATTTCTGTTTCGTGTTCACATTTACACCCAGAAATGTCTTTATGGTCCAATGACTGGAACTCGATTAGAACGTGATAGATTCTTTTGCTTTTATAGGATCAAAGAGGCTTACTACTCATTAAAGTTCTCACAGTAACCTTCTTTCTTAAGTCTGTTTTCAGATTTAGCCCAGGGGAATGGAGTTTGCTAAAGCTGACATCGTTTAGACAATATTTAAGCGGCATGACATTACATCAAGTTCATCTACTTTTCGCTTCCATTTTGATTCTCCTCCTACGTAATTGTTACTTTGAGAGCAGGGAACTGACCTTTTCCTTCTTTCCTGGTTTAGTGCAAGAAGATGGAATTAATCCTTTGACATGAAATCAGAGCTGTAGATTCTAAGACTCTAATCTAGCACATCCCTGTCTTGATTATGGGATAGCCTCTTACTGGTTTCTCACTGCAGTTTTCTCATTCGTAAAGTGGTACTAATGCCTCTAACCTGTAATATGGATAAGTGAACAAAATTGTGTGCTTTCATTTCTATTTACTTGAAATATTCTGCAAAACCAACGGAGGCTTCAAGAGAATACTTTACACAGGTCAATTATCAGCAAAAATAATGAGATACAGCATAGTTTGGTATTTAAGGGGAACAGATTCTAGAATCTTATTGCCTTGGTCGACCTTTTGCCCCTGCGAGATTTTGCACGAGACATTGGCCTTCCTGTGTCTCGGTGTTCTTTTCTACAAAACGAGGTTGTTGTCATAATTCTTAGCTCATAAGGTTATCCCTGAGTTTAAGATAATCCACATAAAGCAATTAGGGTCACAACCTTTGACAGTATTCACTACTATCACTACCACTTTGACTGGTAAGTTTCACCTATATCTATTTTTCCTACTAGAAGTTTATGAAATCTAAACATGTACAAGCAGGGAGGTAGCCTCCTCAAGCTAAATGGAAACATTTATGCTGTTATTGTTAGAGAACACAGATGTACAGTTACAACATCTTTCGCTGTAACCTAAGTATCTGTTGAATCAATAAGTGAAGTCATTAATTCCATCTTTAATTTCAGATTCTTTGCAAGCATGTAGGCTATCATATGTCCTATTAATTTTTTCTTTTCTTCTCCCTAGGATGGGCTAAGAATCAGGACAAATGGAGTCGGTGTCAGGCGGAATTTACCTCCATGTGTATAATTAGTTTGAACAAACGTACGAGAAACAGATCTCTTTTTTCCACCTGAAAGGACCATCACTATGTCCTCCTTCTTTCCAGCTGGAAGGCCTCATGAGCTTCTAGCTTTGCAGGCTCAGCTTGACATCTCCACTTCCAGGCCAGCTAGTAGTCACTGACGATAAATCTGATAAAAAGGACATGGGTGGGTGCAGAGGAAGCAGACCAGGGTGGACGATGAGAGGAAGTGCAGAAAATAAACAGCCTTAATGCCTTGGACACTGAGGCACGGGCTAAAGGCACACTGCCGTCCAGCTGATGACCCCTTTACCAGAGGCAGGACGTATGACTCCCCTTGCCCTGCATCTTAGCAGCCCCCAGCTACCCGATGAACCAGGGAGTCTGATAGGTGCCTTCAGGGCCGTGCAAGATTCTATACATCACAGTAAGCCACAAGGCAGGGTTTCATTTTGAAGCATCAACTGGGGAAGTTAGACATCTCTGATTATGTAAGGTGAGGGCTGTGTGCTCACTGCCTGAGTCAGTGCATCTCAAGCATGGCTACATATATATGAAGAGAGATAGAATTATTGATAGGAAGGTGTGACTATAAATCTAAACACATTATCTACCATTTATTTATCCATCTAGCCGTTCATCCATCCTTCTGTCCTCTATCCTCTCACAGCGGCTCAGTCGTGTCCGACACTTTGTGACCCCATGGACCATAGCCAGGCTCCTCTGTCCGTGAGATTCTCCGGGCAAGAATACTAGAGGTGGTCATTCCCTTCTCCAAGGGATCTTTCTGATCCAGGGATCAACCCCTGGTCTCCTGCATTGGCAGACAGATTCTTAACCATCGGAGCCACTAGGGGAGCCAAACATATTATCTGTCATTTATTTATCCATGTATCCATTCATCCATTCACCCACCCAGCCAGCCATCCACCCATCCATCCATTCATCCATCCGTCCATCCACCATTTCTCTTCCCCTTTCTTTACATCACTTTTGACCAGAGTTCCCTTTTCGTCCTGCGAGAAAGGACCCAAGTGCTGCTCAACACGTCCAGCTAGTTTGGCCCTCCCATGCATGCTGGACCTTGCTTTAATCCTTTTCTTCATGCTTTCCTTTCCTTTCCATGCAGCTTTGGATCTTGAAAAGCGAGAGCCCTTTCCTGGGCTTTGCTTTTCATTTGTTCAGTGAGTGTTGCAGAGAGGGCTGGCATGACAACCCCTTGAGGCTGAGTCCTGTTGATTAGAGCATGGATTTTGAGCAAGCAGCTGTACTCGCACACCCCCCTCAGTGACCCTTGCCAGTATTCCTCACCCATGACCTTCAGGGATTGTCTCCTGGGGAAGCAAGGTCAGGCTCTGTGTCCATCAGGCTGCGCTTCTACTAGCTGTGTGATGGAGCATTTTCTGATGTTGACACCCATGCAGTGGGAGTCGGATGGAGGCTGGTTTCTCATTTCACATTGACCTGTCATCCAAGAAGGCCTGCTGCTTATCCTCGGTTTCACAGTGCTCCCAAGCCGCATTGACATTCCCAGCCTGCTGCTCGGGCTGCCGCATCTGCTGCTATAACTTATGAATTTGAGGCACTTTCACTGGGGAATCATGTTTTCTCTGCTAAGAATATAGGTCTATGAGCTTTTTATCCCTAATGTGTAATTTTCTTGAAGAGTATTCTGATCATAACATGTATTTCTTTCCCTGCTCTTTGTACTCATTTTGACGTTAAAATAAAATGTAATAATTAAATGGACTGGAACACTTAACGTGATTTGATTGGCAGACACAATGACTGTTTACAGAAGCAGTTGGAAAAACTTTACTTTCTCTTGATGCCATCAGCTTTGCCTTATAGCCCTATAAATCCTGAGGATTTTCATATTGGCAGATTATCCAAATATTTTCACTGCAAAGTGAATAGGACCAGAGGACACAGACATGTCCTTTAACACTTGAGGCTCAACAACTGTTGTCTTTTGATTAACTAGACATTTTTCAAGCATTCATTCTTTTATGAAAACCTTTCTAACATACGCATACTTTTTAATGCAATTCTTTCTGGAGTGAATAATCTAATAAAAATTGCACAAATATGGGAATTTTCAAGTTATCTCAATGGTTCCTGGGGCCAAAATAACACTGTATTTAAAATTAAGATTATTTGGAAGTAATTCCCTCATGGTCCAGTGTTAGGACTTCAAACTTCCATTGCAGGGTCCACGAGTTCCATCCATGATGAGGAAACAATTAAGATCCTACATGATACACAGTGGCAAAAAAAAAAAAAAAAAAAGTGATAGTATTTTTTAAAAGAAAGAAAAATAAAGACTATTTTGAAAAAATTCATGTTGTATGGTTACTCTTAGTGGGAAAGTTTTAATAAGGAAATGTTCAGCTCAGTGTTTTGAGTACAGAGTAACTACATGTGTGAATTTAGTGGATAATTAATTGTGTTAGGCAGAAAAGATTATATGCCTACAGACTAAGTGCAGGGGCCAGTTTGGTCAGCTGAGAAATTAAGCCCAACATAGAGTTTTCCTTAGTCCCATGAGACTCTGCTCAGTCATCTGAAACCAACTGGACTTCTGCTTTCGGTGCTACTGCATAGCTGTCAAGGAGGTGGGTTTTTCCTGCCCCGTTGGGTCCATATCTCTTGTTCAAATTCCCCTAATCTAGCCTGACAAGTTTTGTTGTTGTTGTTCTTTTTTAGTTCTTTGCTTAAAAAAAATTTTTTTTTAATGCGAAGATAATTGGTCTACAATTTTCTGTTGGTTTCTGCCATATATGTGCATGAGTCAGCCATAGGCATACACGCGTCCCCTCCCTGCTGAGCCCCCTTCCATCTCCCACCCCATCCCACCTCTCTAAGGCTGTCAGAAAGCACCGAGTTTGAGTTCCCTGCATCACACAGCAAATGCGCATTGGCTGTCTATTTTGTGTACGGTGATGCATATGTTTCTACGCTCGTCTCTCCATCAGTCCCACCCTCTCCTTCCCCAGCTGTGTCCACGGGTCTGTTCTCTCTGTGTCTCCACTGTGCCCTGCAATTAGTTTCATCAGTACCATCTTTCTAGGTTCCATATATATGGGTGTTAATATACAGTATTTTCCCTCTCTTTCTGACTTACTTCACTCTGTGTAATAGGCTGTAGGTTGATGCACCTTCTTAGAATTGACTCAAATGCTTTCCTTTTTATGGGTGAATAATATTCTATTGTATATATGTACCACAACTTCTTTATCCACTCATCCATCAGTGGACATCTAGGCTGCTTCCATGTCCTGGCTTTGGAAATAGTGCTGCAATGAACATTGGGTTACATGTGTCTTTTTCAATTATGCAATTATGGTTTCCTCAGGATATATGCCCAATAGTGGGATTGTTGGATCATATGGTAGTTTTATTCCTGTTTTTTTTTTTTTTTCCTAAAGAATCTCCATACTGTTCTCCGTAGTAGCTATAGCAATTTACACTCCTAGCAACAGTGCAAGAGTTTTCACCAGACCCTCTCTGGTGTTTATTGTTTGTAGATCTTTGATGATGGTCATTCTGACCTAGCCTGACCAATTTGAAGTAGATGGGTCTTGGATTCCTGACCTGCAGTGTTCTTTGTGAATGTCTGAAAGTCCCACACAATAATTGTGATTTTCTTCTTTTCTCTCCCTTTCCATTGTCCCTGATTAGCTTCTGGGCCAATTATTGCCTCTTTCAACCAACCTAGATAGTATATTCAAAAGCAGAGACATTACTTTGCCGACTAAGGTCCGTCTAGTCAAGGCTATGGTTTTTCCTGTGGTCATGTATGGATGCGAGAGTTGGACTGTGAAGAAGGCTGAGCACTGAAGAATTGATGCTTTTGAACTGTGGTGTTGGAGAAGACTCTTGAGAGTCCCTTCGACTGCAAGGAGATCCAGCCAGTCCATTCTGAAGGAGATCAACCCTGGGATTTCTTTGCAAGGAATGATGCTAAAGCTGAAACTCCAGTACTTTGGCCACCTCATGTGAAGAGTTGACTCGTTGGGAAAGACTCTGATGCTGGGAAGGATTGGGGGCAGGAGGAGAAGGGGACGACAGAGGATGAGATGGCTGGATGGCATCACTGACTCAATGGATGTGAGTCTGAGTGAACTCCAGGAGACGGTGATGAACAGGGAGGCCTGGTGTGCTGCGATTCATGGGGTTTCAAAAAGTTGGACACGACTGAGCAACTGAACTGAACTGAACAACCATTGTTCATATTTCCATGAGAGAGTCTCTTTCTCAAAACTACTTGTCAGCTACCTATTAAAATATGAGTTTGTATCAATGTCTAAAGACTTCACATTCTACCAGAGGGCTTATTGTAGGGATGAAATGGAGGGGGTATATATGGCTGAGATGTCCCTGCACAATCCCCCCAGCCTGTTACTCATCCTGGGGAGGAACGTTTTACACAATATAAGGCACCTACTTTGGCTTATTTATTAAAAGGTTTTTGACTTTAAATTGTTATGTGTGAATACACTTTTCATCTGTAGTCACAAATTACAACTCTGTGAAGTGATGCAATTATGATGAATATGATTTACAATACTATTTGCAGACTTTTAGAAAGCTGAAACAGACAAAATGAATGACTTTTCCAAGACTGTGCCAAAAATTAGTACCCAAGTCTGAGACAGAACTCAAGAACAAGGATCTATGCTCTTATTAGGTCTTCTGAAAAATAATAATCTAAAACATGAAAGCTGTCAATATCTGAACATCATCTTCAGTAAGTAGAGGTTAGCAAAAAAATAGTTAAAGGACATTTTTTTCTTGGATGTAGCAGCCAAACTAAACAGCTATTGTACTTCTGTTGCTGTTCTGAAACATTATCTCATTTAATGCTCTCATCATTGCTGAAAAATTTATTTTCCTTTGATTTATGAATGCAGTAAGTCTCAGAGAGGTTCACTTAATTGCAAAAGGTCACACAGCTTGTAAGATGATGATGGAGCTGGAATTTGTGGTTAGCAGACATTTCATCCTGTTCAAAAGGTCCATAATACATTTGGTTCATGCCCAAAGGTCCTTGAATTTGGTCCTGTCCAAAATGTCCATGAACATTTTTGGCTCGTTCTAAATGATTTTGGACAGGACCAGATCTAAAATACCTATTGGCCAGACCGAATGTCTTACGAATGTTCCAGACCATGCCCTGCAAGAGGAACTTGTATTTAGAACAAAGTCAACTTTTGTTCCACTCCACTGCCCCAGTGCATAGGTGAGCAAAGTTCTATGTTTAGAATAGAGGACCACGCAGCACGTGTGATGGCTAGCATGCCCATTTAGTTCTGCTCCAGTATTGCTCACGGCACGTCTTCATCAATGACAGGCCATCTCAGAGGGCAGAAAGGGGTATTTTTCATAAGGGACACAGAGTGAGAATATGGCACTCCTCCTTTCTACATTCAAGATTAGGCTGTTAGGTGTCAGGGACCACCATATGTTAGTCTTCATATTTTATTGGTTATATTTTGAACTTTCTGCTCCTTTACAGAGTCTTTTCATGTTATTAGTAGATAACAACATTTCAAATGTGAAAACTCTCCCCTCTCCCTAAATTTTGTGCTCAAGCCACTGAGTTCCCTGTTTCAGGGTGGAATCAATGCCATCAAGTTGTGCTATATTATCCCGGAGATAAGCTATGCACATGCAAGCATGCAGGATTAAATAGATCTTTTAATACCAATAGCTGCCTACTTGGAGATCGTTCCGCAACATCTCTTGAATGAGCTGACTACTTTACTGTAGTTGCTTTGAGTTACACTTTTTCCCCTGTACCATGACTTATTGAACTAGGCCTTTTTCCATAGTCATTTACGTTGTTTCAAATAATTTGTTTCAAGTATGCTGCAATGAACATTTTCCTTCATACTTCTTTGTACACCTGTGTCAGTAATCTGCATGATGGATTTCTAAAAGTGGAACCACTGGGTAACAGAGCCTGTATGTTGCAACGTTTGACTGATATAAAATGAACCTCGTTCCTCTGTCTCCAACATGGAGTGATGGTAAATCTTTTTTGGACTGTGATTATCTGAAATGGAGAAAATGAAATCTCATTGTGGTTTCAATTTGTACTTATTTTCATGTGAGTAAGGGCAAGCACATTTTCTTTTAAAATGTTATGCATTTAAGACTCTTCTGTGTTTCTTTTCCTGTGAACCCTCTGATCATATTCTTTGTCCATCCTGCTACAGGCTTAATGGTCTTTGTAACTGATTTGAAGGAATATTTTCTATAATAATGAAATCATTGCTTTCAAATAGGTCTCAAATACTTTTCCCAAGTGTGTAAACTGAATTTGCTTTAGGTGTTTGTATATGTGTCAGGCATTTAAATAGATTATTACTAATCTTCAAGAATCCTGGCTTTATTCATTCTCATATATGATTGGGAAAACTACAGATCAGAAAGGGTTAAGACTTCTCAATATTATCCAGCTAATATGTGGAGGTTGGAGTGGGCTGAGTGCAGATTCTGGGACTTGAAAACCCATATTCTTCCCGCCATATTCTATCACCTCTCTTGGTGACATCATTGTCCTTACTGTACCATGAAGCTGAGTGGATCCTCTAGGTCCACTAAGCTAGTGGGGATCGTGTGGTTAAGCAGCTCTTGCCAACTGAATTACAGTTTCAACTGAATTAGCTGGACAGTTGCACGTGTAAGCACACAGCCTCCAAGTGTACTTGCCTGACTATTCTTCCAAATGCACTCTCACTTCTGGGCCTTTGCAGATGCTGTTCCCTCTTCTTGGTTCACTTTCCCCTGTCCCAATCCCAGTTATCCCTCTGTCCAAGTTTCCTGTTGCTGGAAGTCTTACCTAAGTGCACCACAAGAGGCAAGTCTATGTCCATCATGGCAAAAGTTTTATGATGTCCTATTGCCCAGGTCGGAGGGGGGCAGGCAGGGGGCTTCCATCCCACTTGCCTGTAAGCTCCAGAGATAAAGACTGTGGTGTGAGCATCACTGTGTCCCCATCACTTGAATCAAGGCCTGACAGATTGTGAAAGTTGTAAGCATCCTTGCAAAATGATGAGTAGATGGATATATCACATGATGGCTAAGAGTGTGGGTTCTGCTGTTGAAGACCTCAAGTTAGAATTCTGCTCCCCCACTTCCTAGGAGTGTGGCCATGTGCCAAGTTAGTTACATTCCCTAAACTGCACATTTCTCATTGGCAAGTTTCTTTTCAAAATATGCTACCCTTTTAACCAACTGAGCATAAGGAATATGTTAGATAATCCTCATTAAAAATCTGTGATTAGGGCTTCCCTGGTGGATCAGTGGTAAAGAATCTACCTGTCAATGCAGGAGACACAGTTTCAATCCCTGATCCAGGAAGATCCCACGTGCCACAGAGCAACTAATCTGGGTCACAACTACTGAGTCTATACTCTAGAGCCCGGGAACGGCAACTCCACGTGCCACAGCTGCTGAAGTCCACGTGCCCTGGGGCCCATGCTCTGCAACAAGAGAAAATACTGCAACGGCTTCTCTGGATAAGCCGATGAACCACAGCTATAGAGTAGTCCCTGCTCGCTGCAACCAGAGGAAAGACCCAGCACAGCCAAATATAAATTAATAAATAAAAATTTTTAAAAATGTGATTATGATGAGTAGAACAATGATATTATTATAGCCTCACAGAAAATGACAGTGAAAAGATCAAAGTTCTAATGGCACCTTTGCCCTAAGCTGGTTCTTATGACTTCAGTTCCCTGAGTCTCCTCTACAACAGGGGGATGTTCACCTTGCTGGTGAAAATTCTCAAGTCTGTGAATTGATTGCAAGTGGCTTGACACACGCTAAGGCCAATCTACGCTGCTGTACTAGATGTTTCTAATGTCTGGACCTCTTTATAGCCTGATTACTAGTACAAATTCACTCTATGGTAATAATAATAAGTGACTAACTATACGCGTGTGTATGTAATTAGCAGGTCTTCCCCAGTGATTCGGTGGTAAAGAATCCTCCTGCAATATAGGAGACACAGGATAAGCAGGTTCGATCCTTAAGTCAGGAAGATCCCCTAGAGGAGAGAATGGCAACCCACTGCAGGATTCTTGCCTGGAGAATCCCATGGACAGAGTAGCCTGGCAGGCTACAGTCCATAGGGTTGCAAAGAAGTGGACATGACTGAAGCGACTGAGCATGCACACATGCATGTAATTAGTAACCTAATAATATTTAAAATATCATAAATTAAAATAATCTATTATTCTACCCCATTGATGCCTGTAATACTGGATTAATACCTACAGTCATAGCTATAACACAGAGAGAATCAGCTTGTCAGATGTGCAGATTCCTGGGCCTTATTCAAGCCAAAATGATTTTGCTTAGGATGTAAGTTTCAGAATCTGCATTTTAAAGCACTGAACTCTGGCTTAGTGGAGTTTGAGGACCACTGCTTTAGCTAGAATGTTTCTCCACATTTTCGATGCATGGATTGTTTCCTCTCAGATTTCAAACTTCTGTAGAAAACATGGTATTTTGGCTACCTGGGGGTTTCTGCATTCTGGGGCAACAGCCAGCAGGATTTTTGCAACATTTTGCATGATCTATTCCCCTTGCAGACCTGGGAGCAGTGCCCTTTATGGGATTGGGTAGGCGAATGTGGAAGAGAGTTTTTTTCTTCATCCCATCTGAGCGGTTAGGTCATGTCAAACTAAGCTAATATAAATGTCAGTGTGCAGCTTTCGCTTGTGAAATCTGAGCTTGTTGTAATGCAGTACATTTTCGTTCCCAGCTCCATGGATGCTATCAGCTCATGGACCTCACAAGCACCTCCTGTGCTAGAATAAAAGTCATCTCAGCAGTTCTCCTGAGCGAGTCTCCTGTGTGTGTACGCGTGCATTTGTGGAGCTCACCTCGCTGTTCACCTTCCAGCCATGACGAGCTGGTCTCCATGGGACTCCCACAGCACCACAACGAAGCCCTAGAGCTGTCTTCAGGAGCCATCACACCGTTTCATAATGACCACGAGAGTATGGAGTTATATAGATGTCCAGTGGAAGAATTAATTATGGGGAACATGAGTCACTCTGGGAATAGACTGAAGACTTACCACCTCCCAGGTGAATACTCTGCCGTGAGCCTGAGCAGGCAGCTCTTTGGCTCAATACAGTGGGAGCCTGTTCTACATAACAATGGACCACAAGGTGCATCTGATGAGACTAGCTGGGCTCTGGGAATGCCCTTGACAAAAGGGTTATCTTTCACTGGAGAGGAGCCAGATTGCAGGGCAGGCCAAACTTTGGCTGATTTTTTTTTTTTTGGTGCTCATTTTATTCTTTCTTTCTCTCTTTCTCTCTTTTTTTCTATTTTATGCCTTTAACCTTAGCTTAGTGGTTTCACAGAGAAAATAAATGCGTGAGCCCGTTTCAATGGTGAATTCAATTCCAGTGATTCCCCAGACATCCTTCACAGGAGTCAGGGTAGACACTTAACTCAGCATGTCAGATCCCTATCTAAATATTTTCAATCAGTAGCAACTAGGAGTGATTTAGGAGAACATTCTTCGAATCTACCATGTTGCTTTTACTTCTAACACAGATTCTCTCATCTAAACTGAAGGTTGATCCATTTTGTGTGAAGTTAGGGCAATCCTGTAGGCCTTTCATGCTGTTCAGGCCAACCTATTAATGTGCTTTATGACCCTATGTCATGATGGGTGTCATTTAAATGTGTATTATTCTTCTGTATCTTCCCACCGATAGACACAGGAGCAAGATAAGCAGAGGAAACATAATTCAAAGAAAAAAAGGGAAAAGGAAGGAAGGAGAAACAGGGAAGACAGGAAGGCAATTAAAAAAAATACAAATTTTATACAAGTGTCTAAATACAAATACAGTACAATTTACATGCAATAGGCAAATTAAATTGCAAAAGTGCTATTTCTGAGATTTGAAAATATTAAAAAATTTTCTAGAGTTGTCACTTCTTAATAAAAACTAGAAATATTGTCTTCTAAAGGAAAGCCTCATGGTATCGAGATGGTTAAATTAAAAGATGCTGGGGATCAGAATCTGGATAAGTTTGACAACAAACTTACCAGTTCCGTGTATTACTTTGGTGAAGGCAAAGATAGCTCTGTATGTGGGAATTGCTGAGGAATTAATCAGACAGGAGACACATGCATGCGCACGCGCACACACACACACACACACACACACAGACTTTTCCTTTTTTTGCCTACAGCGTGTCTCCAGCCTCCCTCCTGCCAACACGATCCTTCAGCACCTCCCCAAAATCAAACCCTGCTGATTGAAACGTGATGACAGTCAGGTAGGTGTGGGAGCCACGTGTCTTATTGATGGTTTATGTCAAGCTACAGAGGAGCAAGCCTAATAAAAAGGTCTAATTGCCCTGCTCACAGACCCTCCCACACCCCAAAGGTGCTGGTTAAGCACATTCCTTTCCCTGTTCAATGTGGTATTTGTAAAACTGCAACACATTCCAACTGGCAAGCGTAGGCACGTGAAGAATCCTGTGACTAGTCAACAGTGGGAAGCACTCAGGGCTCTTTGGTTTTCATGGAGCAGTGGAGACTGTGGGTGGTGTCTGTGTGTACGTGTGTGGGTGTGTGCTTGTGTGTGCAGAGGATTTTGGAGCTGCAACCCAGCCAGGATTCCTGGCTCTGTTCCCCACAATCACACGGAAACTCTGCCCTAAGTTTTGACCGCCCCTCCCGTTCTACCCACTGGCTTCTCTCTCTGCTCTAAATCTACCAATTATTTCCTTTAAGTGTCAGCAGTATACCAGACACGCCGAGATGTAACCTTTCCTCAAGTTGATGCTGTTAAACCATTACTCGAAACTGAAGTTGCAGTTGTCAACGGCGATTTCAGTCACTAATAACTGCTTCAGAAGCGTGAGTGGTGTCTGGGCTCTTCCTGCTAACGGCCCAGGGCTCCAGGAATGTCTTCACAGGTCATTTAGAGCCATCCATCTGATCTGTAGCAAGATCAGTCAGTCTTTCAGCCAAGTGTGTTCCTCTCGCTTCTGCTCACTGCCAGGTCCTTTATCAGTTCTCTCAGGGCCTTACCGGGAGCCGATCTTAGGCAGCCACATCGACCGCTTAGCTTGTAAAGGCTTTGAGCTCAGGGCATCACCGCCTGCTTGGATCTTGAATTCTGTCACTTGCCTGTGAGGGTTTTTTTTTTTTTTAAATCTTCTCTATTGTTCTCCTCCATGGTTTCATTGGGCTCCTGTTTAAAAAAAAAAAAAAACATTTTAACCAGCCCTGCATGCATGACATAGCAATTCTAAAAATGGACCCAGCCGTCAGTTGACACGGATGATGTATCTTGTCTTGGTTTAGGAAAGTTATGGTCTTATTGGGCTCATGGTATTAGAGAGAACTTATCTCATGCCTGTTGACCTTAAGAGAACACTGGAAGCTGAAATAGGCTTACTTTAGATTGATCTTAATTTGTTACTTTGGAGTTTAATGAATAATAATAATACCAGGTCATAGTTATGGGCTGTCAGTTTGAAATTGTTGTAGTTGCTTAACGAGCACACACACGCAGACACACACACACACAGGAGCATGTGGTATCAGTTGTCCATTTAAAAGACGGAGTAACAGAGTGCTTACGTAACTTGCCCAGGATAGCCAGTTAGGAACTGGAAAAATGAGAGTCTGAATCCAGGTGCCTGACCATGATCAGGACCCAATACCTCTCTGTCTTAATAAGAAGCAACCAGCTGATAGTTGCCTTTCTCTGTCTGAGTTACTTTCATAACATGAAAATGATATCACTCATTTGTGGAATCTAAAGAAAATGATACAAGTGAATTTAGTTACAAAATAGAAGCAGATTCACAGACACAGAAAAGGGGGAAAGTGGGAGGAGGGATACATTAGGAGCTTGGGGATTAACAGAGTCACACTACTATGTACGAAATAGGTAAACAACAAGGACCTACTGTGTAGCATAGGAACTATACTCAGTATCTTGTAATGATAACCTATAATGGAAAAGAATCTGAATCACTTTGCTCTACACTTGAAACTAACACTATGTTATAAATTAACTACACCTCAATTAATTAAAAAAAAGAAGCAATCATCAGTATTGTAGGGACTGAGATGTTGCCATTATATATGCAGTGATGACTTGAAACTTCACTGCAACTCTGGGAAACACATGAACCCCATCTTTTGTGTGTCTCTCTGCACCATCCTGCCATTCAATGCAAGTGCAGTGATAATCTGTTAGAATCACAAGATTAATTTTTAATGCAACACGGGTGCCTGCCAAAAAAGTAAGTGGATGGGAGAGGCCGACAGTGAGGCCAAGAATATTGAAAAAGAAAGGTGCCCTTCTGTCTGTCTGTCTAATTTCCTCTTTCTGCCTTCTCACCTTCTTGAAAGTCTCCCCGCCTTCCCTGCCCTCTATAGAATTGTTGGTATCTAAGGGCAAAGCACTGATTGTGTTTAGAGGAAAATCCTCTTCCCCTTAATGTAAGAGTAATGATGTTAGCGCCGGTCCGCAGGCTCCATTCTGATGCAGGTAATTATGCTCTGCCTTTTTCAATTCCCTCTGCGGCTTCTGTTGGCTCTATTTTTTTCTCTACTTCCTGGTCTAAACTGTTGTACCAGGTTGCTGGGCTGCTGTTGAACATCTGCTTCCCCCAAGAACTACACTTTAAAAGTGAAGAAAATTATTTCTCTTTCATGACGACTTTGCTGAAAGGAACCTGACAAATGGCAGGTGCTGGAGTGCTCCTTTGATTTGGGTCAGGGCACAGCTTGCAGTTAGTCTGGGGTCACTTGCGTCCCTTGCCTGGAACAAAGTACACAAACGTTCTTTTAAAGAAAATGAGGCTTTATATTGGACAAAATGATTGACTGGCCACCCGCCGGTGTGAGTCCAGGCGGGTACTGACCTCCGCAGCTGATGGGTTTGTCCCAAATGCCTTTGAGAGGACATCCAGGGCTCCTCTTGCAGGGAGTCCTCCCCGAGCCACTAGAGTTTCAGGCCTTGCTCTCATTTTACTGACTTCAGGGGGTCAGACTTGAAACTTCTGACTTTGTTTTCGAGGTTTTACTCTCACATTTGATGGCTCCTTTCTTGGCAAAAGTTGCCAAGGGGGAGAGGATCATTTCTAGTTCTCCAAAAGAACCACTTCTTTAAAAAAAAAAAAAAAATTATTCAAGTATAGTTCAAATGAGCTTCCCAGATGGCACTAGTGGTAAAGAACACACCTGCCAATGTAGGAGACTTAATAGACAGGGGTTTGATCCCTGGTCTGGAAGGTCCCCTGAAGAAGGGCATGGCAACCCACTCCATTATTCTTGCCTGGAGAATTCCCATGGACAGAGAAGCCTGGAGGGCTACAGTACATGGAACCGTGAAGAGTCGGCCATGACTGAAATGACTTAGCATACCCATGTGCAGTTGATATACAACATTTTGTTAATTTCTATTGCACAGCAAAGATTCAGTTATACACATAAATACATTATTTTTCACATTATTTTCCATTATGGTTTATGGTTCAACTTTATTAAATATAGTTCCGTGTGCTGTGCAGTCAGACCTTGTTGCTTATCCATCCTATACAAGAGTCTGTCTCTGTAGATCCCAAACTTCCTCCTGTATCCACCCCCTTGGCAACCAGAAGTCTGTTCTCTATGTCTGTGAGTCTGTTCTTGCTTCTTAGATAAGTTCATTTATGGTATATTTTAGATCCCACACATAAGTGATATAATATGATATATGTTTTGCTCTTTCTGACGTATTTCATTTAGAATGACAATCTCTAGGTCCATCGATGTTGCAGAATCTCTTCTTTCTATTCCCCTGGTACACAACGCTTCTAGAATGACAGCCAATTCCCTAAACATCCTCACTGATGTTTAAGGAATCCTAAACAGTTTCCAATATATTCTTCTTTCTGCATTTCCTTCCTCATTCCCCAGCATTTCTAGCAGGGAGATGTCAGTCTCAGTACATTTACTTTTAACTAGTCAAAATAAAAACTGACAACTGATGCTTGTCCTGACCTATGCCTGGTCCTGATCTATGATTAACACATCAAATTATCTCCAATAAAAAAAGTTTTGGATTAAAAACCAGGCAATGTATGCAGGGAAATTCATTAACTGGTTCAGAAAAAAAGCCCAAGAGTAAAGAAAAAAAAAATCTAACTTCTACAATAGGATATGCAAAGAGCCAAAAAATGCAATTATTTTGCTTCACATAGAAAGGAAAAAAGAGTTTAATTATAAACTTTTAAAACATTATACCAATCAAAAGATTAAAAAGTAATATATTTTCTCATAAAAATTTTGTCAGAATAAGAGCAGACATGGCTGACAGACAGACAATTCTGTAATAACTGAAAGTTTTGGAGGGCATTCTTTATAAACTTATTTTCTAAATTTCATTTCTTTTCCAAATTCTTTACAAATGTATTTATTTTGAGATCTTAGATCTCAAAGAAAGCAAAATAAAAAGCAAAAATAAAAGTAAGTCATGGCCTCTAAAACAATTTGGTCAAGGAATAATAATCTTTAGCTTCAGTTATTTAGTAGTTGCTGACTCAAAAGGGGAAAAAAATGACCTTACAACATATTAATTACTAAAGATATCTCAGACGTAAGCTTCATATTTTATCAGTGTACAGAACTGAATGTGTTGCCTTATATGCTCCCATTTAGACAAAGCAGAGTTTAGAGCAATCACCAAGAAAGAGAACACCACAGCCACTGATAGCTTACAGTGTTGGATTCATGATCTCCTAGGAAGAAGGTTTAGCTTCAGGACCAGGGACCAGGCTTGATCACTCAAGAGCTTTTGTGCAGCAGAGTTTTATTAAAGTATAAAAACAGACAGAGAAAGCTTCTGACACAGATATCAGAAGGGCGATGAGTGCCCCGCTCGCTAGTCTTTAGCAAGGGAATTATATATATATTTTAAATTAATTATTACAATAAATCAAAAGAATGTCTCAAGGTTGTAAAAATTTTGCCAGACCCACTCTCACAATTTACATTTTAGGAGAACAGGATTAGAACTTAGCAATAAAAAGATCCTACCTGACCCACTCCGGTAATTTACATTCTAAGATATCAGGATTAAGGCAGGAGGTTTTCAGGAAGGAGAAACTGTCCTCGGGCAGGATACATTGCTGTTATATTATCCCTAGTACAGAGTTTAAACTGAGTTGTTTGTTGTGTAATCATCAGTTTCTGGGCTTAAAGAAAAAAACATTTTATGCAACTAAGACTAAGGAATGTAGAGGGAAAAATTTTTTTTAAAGTTGGTCCTTTCCTCCTCCTTGAGAATTCCAGACCCCTATCTCCTTCTTGAGAATCCCAGACACCTTTCTCAGGGATTCCCAGACTTCTTATCAACCTGCCTAGGAACTGACTCTCTCATTCCCCACTTTTCTTTTAGGAGAATTATGTTGCCAAGAGAAAGGAGCATCGTTTTCATTCCATAACTACTTCCTGCTGTTGAAGGGCGTCGTCCCTACATTGTTGAGGCAACATATTCTCCTAACCCTTATATTGAGGGTCTCTGATTCAGGGGCCCCAAACAATATTTGGAGGAGTCTGTGGCACTCATGGGAGCTGGACAACCATTTGTAACGTAAAAGCTTTCAAGTGGTTAGAAACAAATCCAGTTACACAGTTACAGATGCAGGGAGCAAAGAGGGAAAACAGAGCAATTAGAATTATTATGATTATGATAGTTTTTCATCATGGGGAGCTAGCTAATGTTTCTCAAAGTGAGGAGACTGAGGATTCAGGTGAATACATAGCCTGAATTATCTTGTTCACGTGTTTAGTAAAGTGAGTAACGTTGGTCCTCATACCTGGTATATATGTACAACATTGGGTATGAATAATGGCACAAGTTCCTCCTTGTGCAGCCATTAGAATACTGAAGGCCAATATGTTTTGTAAAACTGACTTTCTCATTTATGTTTGTTCAGCATTAAGGGCTGAAATAGCTTTTTGAGAATCTTGTAAAGCCTGTTGAGTAAAGTGAGTCAGAACATCAGCTCATAGCATAACATCTGTAGTGCCCAGAGAGAGAAAAATATTGTAGCCAGATAATCATACCAGTGAAATACAGACCTTGCCCAGGGAGTTTTAGGGTATGGCAGATTAGCAGACTTCTCTGGAAGCTCTGAAAGTATGAAGCCATGAGTTTAAGTTAAACCATGGGTGCATCTCCCTATCCAGCCAGGGGGAAGCCATGCCCATAAGTAAAAGCCACATATCCAGTAGGTCCCATTTGGAGCAAACCAGGGTGCCTGAGAGATCCAGTCCCAATCAGTACCTGGCCAGGCAAAGGGAGGACCTGAACTGGGATTGGAAAACACAGGAATGATTACATTGCATATTTCTTGAGGCAAAAATCCCAATTGTTTCCATTCATTATTATTCAGTTGTAGGCTAACTTCTGGGCATGGCTCTATTTGTTCCCAGCATATGGGAGCGTTAGATAGTAGGCATCCCTTTTCAGGAATTAACCATATGATCTCATCCCATATTTGATAAACATCAGGTAGGAAACCACCAGATCTAGACCCATTTACCTTCTTATGTACAGCAAAATAGTCATTAAACCAAGACAATGTATAATCAAAGTTGAAAGTCCCATTAGGTCCATAGTTAAGGTACAAAGTGTTACAGCGGTCCATTTTAGGATTGTTAAATATCATTGGATTAAAGAGAGGCATCACACGTGATTGTTGTTGGTGAAGATATTCACAGAGTTGAAGAAAGTCTTTTCCTTGAAATGGAGAAACCCACCATAGGAAGCCTTCAACTGAAGAAGAGGGGAGTGTTCCACAGACCCAGCAGTTAGACTAATTATGGAATGCAGAGTAAGAATGAGCCCAGGACAGGAAAGGATTATCTTGAGGGTCAAACAGCAGACTCAGAACTTTTGGAGTCAGCAAAAGCAGGCCCACACAGATTATCAGGCCCATCCAGCAAGTAAAAGGTCAAAGTAGAGAGGATAAAGACATTGCTTAGTTTTGGTCAGGGTGCCACTTTTTAACTTAAGTATGGTGCACCCAGGAATCAATTCCTGGCACCTTAACAGCTGCAGGAGAAGAAAGAATGACCAGTTAAGGGCCTTCCCAGAGGGGCTCGAGAGATTGGCTTCCAGATCCCAAAGTCTTTATCAGGACCTCGGTGCCTGGCTCAAACAGTGGCTTCTTTGACTCCGAGGCTGGGTCAGGAGTCACCTCCCGGAGTTTCCATATGGTCTCTTGAAAGGCTGAAAGCTGAGTCACATAGTTAATTCTAAGTCTTCAGGGTCTATAACAAAGTCTGTGCATAAGAAGGGTCTTCCATAGATACATTCAGAGGGGGACAGTCCCTCCTTTTTAGGGGCAATCCGAGCCCTCATCTAAGCTATGGGTAGAACTTTAAGCCAATTGTCCTGAGTCTTCTTGAGTTAATTTACACAGATGTCTCTTAATAATGTCATTAGCTTTTTCTACCTTCCCTGAAGATTGGAGTCTCCAGAAACAGTTTAAGTGATATTCTATTCCTATAACTTTTGACACTCCTTGAGTTACAGCAGCTTTACATGTGGAGACATTGTCATCCTGGAGGCTCCGCAGCAGCCCAAACCTGGGAATAATTTCATGGATTAAAATTTTTATAACTTCCTAAGCCTGTTCACTACATCAGGGAAAGGCCTCAATCCATCCAGAAAAGTGTCTAGCCAAACATATAAGCAAGAAAATCCATTTGTCTTTGGCATAGAAGTAAAAGGAAACAGCCTCATTTATTATTTGTAAATCTTGAACTAGTCTCCATTTATCATTTGACTTTTTCACACCCAAAATTGGAGTGTTGCATAGACTATTACAGGAAATTAATAGCTCCTGATCCTTTCTGCTTTATTGACTATGCCAAAGCCTTTGACTGTGTGGATCACAATAAATTGTGGAAAATTCTGTAAGAAATGGGAATACCAAACCACCTGACCTGCCTCTTGAGAAATCTGTATGCAGGTCAGGAAGCAACAGTTAGAACTGGACATGGAATAACAGACTGGTTTTAAATAGGAAAAGGAGTACGTCAAGGCTGTCTATTGTCACCCTGCTTATTTAACTTCTATGCAGAGTACATCATGAGAAACGCTGGACTGGAAGAAACACAAGCTGGAATCAAGATTGCTGGGAGAAATATCAATAACCTCAGATATGCAGATGACACCACCCTTATGGCAGAAAGTGAAGAGGAACTAAAAAGCCTCTTGATGCAAGTGAAAGAGGAGAGTGAAAAAGTTGGCTTAAAGCTCAACATTCAGAAAACGAAGATCATGGCATCAGGTCCCATCACTTCATTGAAAATAGATGGGGAAACAGTGTCAGACTTTATTCTTTGGAGCTCCAAAATCACTGCAGATGGTGATTGCAGCCATAAAATTAAAAGATGCTTACTCCTTGGAAGAAAAGTTATGACCAACCTAGATAGTATATTCAAAAGCAGAGACATCACTTTGCCTACTAAGGTCCGTCTAGTCAAGGCTATGGTTTTTCCTGTGGTCATGTATGGATGTGAGAGTTGGACTGTGAAGGAGGCTGAGCACCGAAGAATTGATGCTTTTGAACTGTGGTGTTGGAGAAGACTCTTGAGAGTCCCTTGGACTGCAAGGAGATCCAACCAGTCCATTCTGAAGGAGATCAGCCCTGGGTGTTCTTTGGAAAGAATGATGCTAAAGCTGAAACTCCAGTACTTTGGCCACCTCATGTGAAGAGTTGACTCATTGCAAAAGACTCTGATGCTGGGAGGGATTGGGGGCAGGAGGAGAAGGGGATGACAGAGGATGAGATGGCTGGATGGCATCACTGACTCGATGGACGTGAATCTGAGTGAACTCCGGGAGCTGGTGATGGACAAGGAGGCCTGGCGTGCTGCGATTTATGGGGTCACAAAGAGTCGGACACGACTGAGCGACTGAACTGAACTCAGCTGAACTGAATTGATCCTTTAAATTCTCAATGATGGGTTTTAACCCTTCCTTAACCTCAGGCTTTAGTGGGTATGGTTTTGATGTGGAAATAGGTGAGGGTCGTTGAGTTTGATAATGACGGGAACAGCATTTTGTGCTTGACCCATTTTTCCATTAACCCACACTTTAGGTTTTGCATTGTGTTCAATTACTGGGAGAGAAAGAGCAGGCTCCATATTCATGAAAGCAGAGGTCTGGACCTTGCTCAGTATATCCCTCCCAAGAAGGGGTGAAGGAGACTCTGGCAGGATCAGAAACTTGTGAGACAAACAACACAGAGTCCCAGTTGCAGCTGAAAGGATGAGTGAAATAACAGCGTTTGGCTCATCCTGAAGGTCCCATTCCAGCAGTGTATTGGGAGGAAAGTGGACTGGGGGCTTCAGTGAGCACAGAGAAAGTTACCCCAGTGTCCAAAAGGAAATCGACGGATTGCCCCCCCACCCCAGTTACTAATAACCGGGTTCCTCTGGTGTTATTAGGATGGGAGCTTGTGTAGAGGCTCCGGGCACATTTAGTCATGATTGTTCTGAGAGCCTGACTCCTGGGGCCTACACCTCTGGGGGCATTGTCTCCTCTATTGTGGTCCTTTACAGACTGGACAGGGAGTCAAGGGAGGTTTAGACGCCTGAGAGCAACTTTGCTTGAGATGCCCCTCCTCTCTACAGTAATAGCAAGCCCATCCCTTTTCACCTGGGTTCCTCTGGGCATTTTTCTCTTCAGGCTGATTCATAGCAGTTTTCACAGCCATCACTAGAGCCTGGGCCTTTTCTTTGGTCCTTTTCTGTCATCGTTTTTCCTCCTCCTATTCTCTACTGTAATATACTGTCTGAGCCAGTGGCGACAGTTTTTCTAAAGACTGATTTGGTCCGAACGCCTGTTTTTGTAATTTACGGTGGATATCTGGAGCTGACTGAGGGAGACATTTATCCTTTAAGATCATTTCTCCTCTGCGCTTTCAAGATCAACATCAGTAAACTTGCGGAGAGCCTCCTGTAGTCTATCTAGGAATTTACCAGGAATTTATCAAGAGTTTCCTTCTCTCCCTATTCTATGTCAGCCAGCTTAGCATAATTTAGAGGCTTAGTCCGAGCTCCCTTAAGCCCTTCAATAATGCAACTGATGACGTGAGTCTGCTCCCATATCCCTTTCTCTTTGTGATAATCCCAATCCAGCTCTGCTATGGGAACCACTTGGCTCCCCATAGGGAGGAGAGCTATTTCATGTTCCCTCTTTCCCCTTGCCTCACACTCAAGCCATTTGTCTCCAAAAGCAATAGCTCTCTGCAAAACTCAAGCTCTCGAGTCAGGATCCAAATTCTGTCCCAAGACATTCATCATATCTCTCCAAGTAAGCTCAGAAAGTAACGTTAGTCCCATAAAGGCTTCTGTGTGCTTTTCTGGATCCTCTAGGTAGTCTTCCAGATCTCTCTTTATCTGTTGTACCTCTGGGTAAGAAAAGAGCTCATGGATTTTTACGGATTGGTTATTTCTTCCAGTGGGGTCCTCCTGAAGAGGCAGTAAGTTGTGTGGCTGTTTCTCGGCCCCTCTGTCTACCCTTTGTATACGTTCCCAGGGATAGATTAGGGAAACCTGCTTTTTCTCATCCCCATCCTCTTTCTCATCCTCCGTCTCATCCTTAGTTTTGGTTGTCTGTGCCTCCTGGACTTTGTCTGAGTTCCTATTGAAACCAAAGTAGTCTGAGGCCGCATTGGAACTGGGGTTGTTTGAACTTCCTTTGAGACTGAGGCAACCCTTCCAGGAGGGCTTCCTTGACCCTCAGCTTGCTCAGTTGTGAGCCCTGAATACAGAGGCAGAGGCAGAGGACAGGAGGGAGCTGAAGGATTTACGCCCGAATCTGTACCCTGAGGACAGACCTTATGACCTCAGGACAGAAGTCTGGCATGTCTTGCAGAGAGAAAAAGAGTAACACATATGGCACTTCTACCCATTTCCGCTGACTTCCACAGAACCGGTCTAGCTGTAAAACAGTGTCGTAACTGAGAGACCCTTCAACCAGCCACTGTCTGCTGCTCTCCAAAGGATACCATGGCCATGCAGGTTTGCAAAAGACAGTCAGGAATGTCTTCTTTAAACTCTGGGGGTCAAACTTATCCCAGTTTTTCAGGACACAATTCAAGGGTGTGAGTCTGGAACTTTGAGTAGCTCGCAGAAAAAAGCGGTAACCAGCACCTTTGCTTCCTTCCATTAGAGGCATCCCTCCCTGCTCTAGATGGGGGTGTAGATAGACTTTCCACCCAAGCTTTCCTTCCCTGGCTGGACTTGGTCTGTCCCTTACTGACGCAGGCGCCTCACTCGTCCCTCCTAGTTCTGCCACTGAGGTGGAGTGGAGATGCACCAGGGGTAGACCTGTTGGCATCACAAATTGATTTCCAGTGTGATAGTGCCATGACCTTTGTTTGATTTGCCAGAGTAGTTTCCCGAAATATTTCCCAAGCTAGTACTACCAGGGAAAGCATCCATCTTCCATGCGCCCATTCACTTTCCTGAGTGTATTCCTGACCAGTAGAAGCGATGTGTCATTGCCACATCAGTAAGCCACTGGAGAGCTTTATCTCGTCCTCTAAGAGCTAGTACTACCGAAAGAAGAAGCCCACTGTACTTCCAAACTGGGATTCCGAACCTATGTTCTTAGAAACCTCATGCTCGCCAGCAGCACTTCCATCCATATAGTTTAGAGGCACAGCTACAACAAGGATTCGCTAGTTTCACTTAGTTACTAAACACACGCCTGGCAAGTCTGGGTTCCCCTGACTACCAAGCTTGGAGTCTAAATAAAAGTACATAGTAATGGCATGAGTCACAAGTCCATTGAAAGTCTAGGATCCGGCAGATTAGGTGAGTAGTTCTAATTTCCCATGCAATTATGAAATGGTCAAAGAGACCAGCAAAAGCTGACTGAGAAAGGAAAGTTTGGCCAGCATGCTTTGCCCATCTCTGGCCGCTCCCCTCACAGGGACCTTGGGTATCTCTTGGCATTGGCAGGTCAGTATAAACCCTCGACAAGGCTCCCCTTTTGTGGGGTCCCTTCAGTCATCACGAGGCACCATGAAACCACAGAGCAGGACTCATCACTTGCTTCACACAGGGCATGTCATTTATTCACACAAGTACACCAAAGAGTAAAGTAAAGCAGAAAACGTGTACACAGAGAAAGCAGAGAGGCTAGAGCTCTGAGTGTTCTTTGTCCTGAACATCCCCGCAAGATGATAGCTTACAGTGAACGGTGTCAGATTCATGATCTCTGAAGAAGAAGATTTAACTTTGGGACCAGGGACCAGGGACCAGGCTTGATCACTCAAGAGCTTTTGTGTAGCAGGGTTTTATTAAAGTATAAAAAGGACAGAGAAAGCTTTCGACACAGACATCAGAAGGGAGATGGAGAGTGCCCCACCCGCTAGTCTTTAGCAAGCGGATTAGTGAAGTTGCTCAATCATGTCTGACTCTTTGCGATCCCATGGACTGTAGTCTACCAGGTTTCTCTGTCCATGGGATTTTCCAGGCAAGAGTACTGGAGTGGGTTGCCATTTTCTCAAGCTTGTAAAAATTTTACCAAACCCACTCCCACAATTTACATTTTAGGATAACAGGATTAGAACTTAACAATAGAAGGATCCTACCAGACTCACTCCCATAATTTACATTCTAAGATATCAGGATTAGTCAGAAGGTTTTCAGGAAGGAGAAACTGTCCTCAAGCAGGTACATTGCTGTTATATAACCCCTAGTACAGGGTTTAAACTGAGTTGTTTGTTGTGTAATCATCAGTTCTGGGCTTAAAGAAAAAAACGTTTTATGCAACTAAGACTAAGGAATGCAGAGGGAAAAAAAAAAGTTTGTCCTTTTCTCCTCCTGAGAACTCTAGAACCCTCTCTCCTTAGAAACCCCCGGACTTCTCATCAACCTGTGTAGAAATTGACTTACTTACCACCTTTGTGGATAGGGGGTCAACAACAACAAAAAGTATCATCTCTGTAATTTGAGTCACAGCAGTTTTGACATGATGCTTACTCAGAATTGGTTGTTAAAAGGGGTAATGATATAAATTTATGCATTATTTTCAAGGATGCATTGAGAGACTAAAGGCTTATCCCATGGAGGAAAAACAACACAAAACAAAACAACTTTAGCCATTTGATGTTTTAAAGTTGTTTTTACATGAATTACAGGGTTGGGTAGAAGCAGTGTCAGTTACAAAACCACACTCTTGTCTTCATCTAATTTTGTCTTAGCAGCTCTTTTAAACTGCTAAATCTGGTTTTCAAGGATGATGATTTTGTTTTGTGATAGTGTGAAACAGCTGCCGTGGTTTTGATGAGAGGCCCATTTTCCATTTTATATCTGCAAGATGTTGGCGACATCAGGCCCAGGGAATCAGGCAGCTGAGAAGCCTCTCACTGGAGAAAGCAGTAAGCACAGGACAAGGAATCTTTCTCAGAGGCAGCTGTTTCTTGAAATGAGAAGAGAGTGTCCAAGCAAAGCTCAGTTCATGCAGTCAAGGGCCAGGAACCAGCCTTTAGCATGAGGAGCAGAGAGGTAACTCCAGGAAGCATGAGTTACGTGTAAATTTCACCCCACACTGGATTGTTAGTCCTGGAAGAGAGAGGCAGCTGGGGATGTACCCAACCTCAGCTCATCTTCTAGCACATTGGCCCCTGTGCTTCTATGCAGTTGTGGGTGCATCACATCACAAACTCATCCTTCCAGCATGGGTCTGCATGGAAGCAAAATCTAGAAACTCTGGGTTCCTGCCTCCTTTCTTAGCAAGCACGTAAGACAAGACCTGCATGTCTATGAGGCTGGTGGCTCGAGATAGAACCTCATCTTTGGCTCACCACCGTCCTGGAGTGACCACCTCAAATCTGGACAGTCCTTGTCCAGCAGGCGCCAGTAGGGCAGTCCATTTCAGCCAGGGGTCACCTGTGTGCATTGCTGCCCCCACCCTGCTCTCTGAGGAGGACTCAGAGCCCAGAGCTTTAAACTTTTCCACTAACAGGACTTCTTTCTAGCAACCATCAAATTTGAAGGTTTGAAAGGTTTTGTTGTTGTTTAGTCGTGAAGTCATGTCTGACTCTTTGCGACCCCATGGACTGTAGCATGCTGGTCCCCTCTGTCCTTTACTATCTCCTGAAGTTTGCTCAATCTCATGTCCATTGAATCAGTGATGTTATCCAACCATCTCATTCTCTGTCATCCTCTTCTGCTCCTGCCCTCAGTCTTTCCCAGCATCAGGGTCTTTCCTAATGAGTTGGCTCTTCATATAAGGTGGCCAAAGTATCAGCCCTTCTTATGAATCTTCAGGGTTGATTTACTCTAGAACTGACTGGTATGATCTCCTTGCAGTCCAAGGGACTCTCAAAAATATTCTCCAGCACCACAATTTGAAAGCATCAGTTCTTCAGTGCTCAGCTTTCTTTATGGTCCAACCCTCACATCTGTACATGACTACTGGAAAAACCATAGCTTTAACTGTACAGACCTTTGTCAGCAAAGTGACGCTTCTGCTTTCTAATATTCTGTCTAGGTGTCATAGCTTTTCTTCCAAGGAACAAGTGTCTTTTAATTTCATGGCTGTAGCCACTGTTTACAGTGATCTTGAAGCCCAAGGAAAGTCTGTCACTGTTTCCATTTTCCCCCCACCTATTTGCCATGAAGAGATTGGACAAGATGCCATGATCTTAGTCTTTGAATGTTGAGTTTTAGGCCAGCCTTTTCACTCTCCTCTTTCACCTTCATCCAGAGGCTTTTTGGTTCATCTTTGCTTTCTGCCACTAGAGTGGTATCATCTGCATATTTGAAATTATTGATATTTCTCCTGTAATGTTGATTCCAGCTTGTGATTCATCCAACCCAGAATTTCACATGATGTACTCTGCATATAAGTTAAATAAGCAGGGTGACAATATGCAGCCTTGACATACTCCTTTCCCAATTCGGAACCAGTCTGCTGTTCCATGTCCAGTTCTAACTGTTGTCTCTTGATTTGCATGCAAATTTCTCAGGAGACATGGTTTTTCTAGTATTCATGTACAGATGTGAGGGTTGGACCATAAAGAAGGCTGAGCACCAAAGAACTGATGCTTTGAAATTGTGGTGCTGGTACTCCCATCTCTTGAAGAATTTTCCACAGTTTGTTGTAAACCACACAGTCAAAGGCTTTAGTGTAGTCAACAAAGCAGAAGAAAATGGTAGAGCTAAGGGAACAGGAGACACATTTATAGCTCAGCGGTTAGGAAGCAGTACTGCTATCCTGGTTGCTAAAAGGGTGTGCAGAATGTCCTCCCAAAATGCATATGTTGAGACCCATTCCCCAGTGTGATGGTGTTGGGAGGTGGGGCCTTTGGGAAATGAGGTCATGAGGGTGGAGGCCACATGAATGGGATTAGAGTCCTTAGAAAAGGGCCCCCAGACAGCTCCCTGCCCCTTCCTCCATGTAACAATATGGCAGGAACACGGTGGTTTATGAACCGGGAAGTGGGTCCTCACAAGACAGCCAACCCACTGGCAGCTTGATCATAGACTTCCTAAACTTCAGAACGATGAGAAATAAATGATTGTTGTTTAAAACAAAACAAACAAAAACGTACTCTCCTCCGACTCTGGTTGGCAAATAGTTGTCATTCTGAGTGCTGGAAAGCCTAGCCTGCCTGCACCAACACAGGCCCCTTGCTTCCACCTCTGGAGACTAGTTGACATCTAGCACAGCAGGGCCCCCCCGAAGCCTGCTCCAACATGAGAGTCGGCATCAGTGCAGATTAGGCTGTCTGAGGAGGCCTTACAGATAGCTGTGAAAAGAAGAGAAGCGAAACGCAAAGGAGAAAAGGAAAGATATTCCTATCTGAATGCAGAGTTCCAAAGAATAGCAAGGAGACATAAGAAAGCCTTCCTCAGTGATCAATGCAAAGAAATAGAGGAAGGTAGCAGAATGGGAAAGACTAGAGATCTCTTCAGGAAAATTAGAAATACCAAGGGAACATTCATGCAAGGATGGGCTCAATAAAGGACAGAAATGGTATGGACCTAACAGAAGCAGAAGATATTAAGAAGAGGTGGCAAGAACACACGGAAGAACTGTACAAAACAGGTCTTCAAGACCCAGATAATCATGATAGCGTGATCACTCACCTAGAGCCAGACATCCTGGAACGTGAAGTCAAGTGGGCTTTAGAAAGCATCACTACAAACAAAGCTAGCGGAGGTGATAGAATTCCAGTTGAGCTATTTCAAATCTTGGAAGATGATGCTGTGAAAGTGTTCCACTCAATATGCCAGCAAATTTGGAAAACTCAGCAGTGGCCACAGGACTGGAAAAGGTCAGTTTTCATTCCAATCCCAAAGAAAGGCAATGCAAAAGAATGCTTAAACTACTGCACAGTTGCACTCATCTCACACACTAGTAAAGAGATGCTCAAAATTCTCCAAGTCAGGCTTCAGCAATAAGTAAACCGTGAACTTCCAGATGTTCAAGCTGGTTTAAGAAAAGGCAGAGGAAGCAGAAATCAAATTGCCAACATCCTCTGGATCATGGAAAAAGCAAGAGAGTTCCAGAAAAACATCTATTTCTGCTTTCTTGACTATGCCAAAGGCTTTGACTGTGTGGATCACAATAAACTGTGGGAAATTCTGAAAGAGATGGAATACCAGACCACCTGACCTGCCTCTTGAGAAACCTATATGCAGGTCAGGAAGCAACAGTTAGAACTGGACATAGAACAACAGACTGGTTCCAAATAGGAAAAGGAGTACGTCAAGGCTGTCTATTGTCACCCTGCTTATTTTACTTATATGCAGAGTACATCATGAGAAACGCTGGACTGGAAGAAGCACAAGCTGGCATCAAGATTGCCGGGAGAAATATCAATAACCTCAGATATGCAGATGACACCACCCTTATGGCAGAAAGTGAAGAGGAACTAAAAAGCCTCTTGATGCAAGTGAAAGAGGAGAGTGAAAAAGTTGGCTTTAAGCTCAACATTCAGAAAACGAAGATCATGGCATCTAGTCCTAACACTTCATAGGAAATAGATGGGGAAACAGTTGAAACAGTGTCAGACTTTATTTTGGGGGGCTCGAAATCACTGCAGATGGTGACTGCAACCATGAAATTAAAAGAGGCTTACTCCTTGGAAGGAAAGTTATGACCAACCTAGATAGCATATTCAAAACCAGAGATATTACTTTGCCGACTAAGGTCCGTCTAGTCAAGGCTATGGTTTTTCCAGTGGTCATTATGGATGTGAGAGTTGGACTGTGAAGAAGGCTGAGCACTGAAAAATTGATGCTTTTAAACTATGGTGTTGGAGAAGACTCTTGAGAGTCCCTTGGACTGCAAGGAGATCCAACTAGTCCATCCTAAAGGAGACCAGTCTTGGGTGTTCATTGGAAGGACTGATGCTGAGGCTTTGGCCACCTCATGTGAAGTGTTGAGTCTTTGGAAAAGACTCTGATGCTGGGAGGGATTGGGAGCAGGAGGAAAAGGGGATGACAGAGGATGAGATGGCTGGATGGCATACCGACTCGATGCACATGACTTTGGGTGAACTCCGGGAGTTGGTGATGGACAGGGAGGCCTGGCGTGCTACGATTCATGGGGTCATGAAGAGTCGGACACAACTGAGCAACTGAACTGAACTGAACTGAACTGTGCCCGACTAGTTGTTGAAAGTGAAAGTGAAGTGACTCAGTTGTGTCTGACTCTCTGCAACCCCATGGACTGTAACCTACCATGCTCCTCTGTCGATGGGATTTTGTAAGCAAGAGTACTGGAGTGGGTTCCTTCTCCAAAGGATCTTCCCGACCCAGGGATCCAACCCAGGTCTCCTGCATTGTAGGCAGATGCTTTACTGTCTGAAACACCCATTAGTTGTTAAATATTTTTACAGTTACTCCTGAGTTAGTAAATAATGAAATCACCTATTACTTGAAGCATTTCCGGAGTCTGATTGCTTCCCCCTGCTCTTCTCCCCTATCCTGAGAACCTCTTGCCACCCACTCCCTCCTTACTATGTGTCTTACTGGAACATCTTTCTTTCCAGAAGTTACAGGCAGCTGAACAGCAGTAGGCTAAACTGTTATGGAGATCTTAAGCTGCTGGATCATTACAAGCTGAAATTGATTACATCTGAGTTGGAGAATTTCAGAATGAGAGAACACGGTACTTGAACAAGGCTGGAAATTTTGGTGTTTTTTAGTATGTGTAGGGTTTTGTGCTGATTCCTGCCTTGTCCCTTTTGTGCCAGTAATATTCGTTGTGTCCAAAGTAATGTCGATTCCAATTATTCTTTTTTTCTCCTTTTCTTTTAGTTCATTAAAGAGGGTGTTTTTTTTTTCCTTTTTATTAAGCTTCTAAGAGGCATTTGCTTTCTTTTTAAAAGATGTACAGTCATTTTTATCTCATGCCATGACCACATCACATGGCATGCTGGATCTTATTAATAATTCTCCAGTTAGGGATAGAACCCTTGCCCCCTGCAGTGGAAGTACCCAGTCTTAACCACTGGACCACTAGGGAAGTCCTGGCATTTGTTTTCTTTTCACTAAGTAATTGTAATTATGTTTTCACGGTGACAAAACAGTGCTTTAAACATGATTTGACAGAAGTGAGCAATTTTGACTCAAAACTGTCACACACTTTTTTGATATATGTTAGCCTCTTCTTGCTCTTTTAATCGTCATGTTTGTGATTCGGAGAATACTTTCCTCCTAGCAGTTTCCATTTTAACCACTGTCAGATTGAAGCTATGAGTGTGCCTTAACACACATAAGGGTGCTAGATTTTAAGTCAATAGATTCTAGATTAATTTTTGTCATTGATTAAACTGAGTGACCTAAGAAAAATAATCTTATGTCTAAAACTGCTCATCTATGAATTAACAGGATTGGAATAAATGATAATCTCAACTCACTGCCAGCTCTAAGGTTCTAGAATTCATTGATGTTATTTTCCTGTTCTAAGAGTAACAATTATTAGCATGTAAAATGTTTTCTATATATCATCTCACTCGAGCCTTATGGACATGCAAACAGGTAGGCAAGATGAATAAAGGATCCTCATCAGCTTAGAGCCTAAAAAGAATAAAAAAAAACAATTAAGAAATTCATGAATTACCCTTCTGAATTACCCACTCCAATTCCAAACACGGAATGTTGGTTTATGGAAGTCATTCTTTCTGCCTCCATCACAGGTGTTAGCATCGGAATGTGTTGGCTGAGCTTGGCATCCTGGTGTGAAATGATAGTTACGCTGCAGCTAGTTGTTAAACATATGTGTTTGTGTGTAAACATAATATGTACGTAAACACAGTCGGAGGTAGCAGGGGGTGTAGTCAAGCAGGAGGATGAATAAGAGAAAGAACAGAATTACCCATTAGCTTTGAGGAGAAAAGAAAAGCACCTAACATCTATTAACTGTCCAATGTATGTTGTTTGTGTTATCTTAATTAATCTTCACATCAATCCTATGTGAAGTACGCAGTCACTTATCCATTCTACAGATGGCAGAGATCTAAACTCAGAGCAGTTAATTGGGTTATGCTTTCATAGGTTAGAGTCAATATTTATATACCAGCATGCCTTTCCATGGCATCTTTGAAGCAATTCATTTACCCTTTAACCCATTCAGTTAACACATTTTAATTGAACACTTAGTATGTGTCAGGGCTTCCCTGGGGGCTCAGACAGTAAGGACTCTGCCTGCAATGCAGGAGTCCTGGGTTTGATCCCTGAGTCAGGAAGGTCCCCTGGAAAAGGGAATGGCTACCCACCCCAATATTCTTGCCTGGAAAATCCCATGGACAGAGGAGCCTGGCAGGCTACAGTCCATGGGGTCACAAAGAGCTGGACATGACTGAGTGACTAACACTTTCACTTCTTACTTTATCATGTTTTAGGCTTTGTGCTAGGCAGTGAGCAAAACTCAACACCGAAACAGATCTCTGCCATTCAGGGTTTACAAATTCTACATTCTTGATATTTGTGGCTGCTACGGAGGTGGGATGTGGTAGGGATAAGAGGTTAGGGAGAGAATGGGATCAGGGCCATGGTGATAAAACCTGTGACAAGAGGATCTTGGGGGCAATGGGGAAGCCCTGATTTGTTGTCACTGCTCAGTCACTAAGTCATGTCCAGCTCTTTGCAACCCCATGGACTGGAGCATGCCTGGCTCCCCGTCTTTCACTGCTGCTGCTGCTAAGTCACTTCAGTTGTGTCCGACTCTGTGCGACCCCATAGACCGCAGCCCACCAGGCTCCTCCGCCCATGGGATTTCTCAGGCAAAAGTACTGGAGTGGGGTGCCTTTGCCTATCTCCAGGGATTTGCTCAGATTCATGTCCGTTGAGTCAGCGATGCTATCTAACCATCTCATCCTCTGCTGCCGCCTTCTACTTTTGCCTTCAATCTTTCCCAGCATCAGGGTCTTTTCCAGTGAGTCGTCTCTTTGTCAAAGTGTTGGAGCTTCAGCATTTGTCCTTCCAATGAATATTCAGGACTGATTTCCTTTAGGGCTGATTGGGTTGATCTCCTTGCAGTCCAAGGGACTCTCAAAAGTCTTCTCCAGCACCACAGTTCAAAAGCATCAATTCTTTAGCACTCAGCCTTTTTTATGGTCCAGCTCTCACCTCCATACATGACTACTGAAAATGCCATAGCTTCGATCGATTCATTGCACTTGACAATTTCTATATATAGATGCTCTCAGGATAACTTATCTCAATTAATGCCATGCCATCACTGAACACAGAGAGGAGATACAAACAATCTCCTGAGCTGATATATGCTAGCTCCCACACACTGCTGGTCACAGTACAAGTAAAAGAAAAGAAAAGAAAAGGACTTCTAACAACTAAAATAAGGATATCTGACTTCCCACAGGCACAAGAGTATCTAATATTGTAGAGAGCATTATGATTTGTTAGATATGTTTTCTATTTATTTATCATGTGTAATCCTCACAACCCCATGGGAAACAAACATTTTAAAAATTTAGTTTTATGTTGGAGTGTAGCTAATTTACAATGTTGTATTAATTTCAGGTGTACAGCAAATTGATTTAGTTATACATATACATATATTAATTTTTCAGGTTCTTTTCTCCTATGGGTTATTACAGATTATTGAGGAGAGTTCCCTGTGATCTACAGCAGGTTCTTATTACTCATTTATGTTATATATCGTAGTGTGTATATGTTCATACCAACCTCCTAATTTATCCCTCTCTCTGCCATCTTTCCCCTTTGGTAACCGTAGGTTTGCATTCTAAGTTTGTGAGGTCTGTTTCTGTTTTGTAAATAAGTTCATTTGTATCATTTTTAGATTTCACATACAAGTAATATCATATTTGTCTTTGACTGACTTACTTCATTTAATATGATAATCTCTAAGTCTATCCATGTTTATGCAAATGATATTATTTAATTCTTCTTATGGCTGAGTAGTACTCCATTGTATATATTTAACACATTTTCTTTATCCATTCCTCTGTTGATGGGTATCTGGGTTACTTCCATGTCTTGGCTATTGTAAATAGTGTTGCAATGAACATTGGGGTGCATGTATTTTTTCAAAGTTTGTATATGCCCCAGGAGTGGGATTGCTGGATCATATGGCATTTCTATTTTTAATTTCAAAAGGAATTTTCATGCTGTTCTCCATAGTGGCTGTATCCATTTATATTCCCTTCAACAGTACAGGGGGTTTCCTGAAAATGCATTTTGAAGATGGTATAATTAAACCACCCTGAGGCTGAGTACCTCATCCAGTATCACATAGCTCAAAAGCAGCAGAACCAAGCTTCAAAAACCATGCCTTTCACTATATCCCCTGGCTCAGAAAACCAAGATTGGTTACTAATTTTTAAGTGCCTACTTCATAAGTCTATTCTTTCACTTGGTTGGAACATAGTGATGAGACTAGTGCTACATTTTTTTTTCTAATTTCTATTATTCATCATCCACAGCCAATAAACACACCCTTAATAAAACCAGCGGATGCCTTTGGTTATGGACAAGCATGCGAGTGTGAAAGAGGCTGATGACTGTCAGACAAACCCAACAGTGGTACCTACCAAAGGCTTCAATCTGAGTCAGTGCCGTCCCTTCCATATTCCAAAGCCAGAACTCCTCTTTACGTAAGTAATCTTCCTTTGGGACAACTTCATACCCTGCAGTCATTAAAAAATGATGCTACTAAAGCAACTTAGTGTAAGGCTGGAAGCCAACAAGCAATCAGCTTCTCATGGACCCACAGCAAACTGATGACTGTTACACAGCCAGTAGCCATAGAAGGCAATGGCACCCCACTCCAGTACTCTTGCCTGGAAAATCCCATGGGCGGAGGAGCCTGGTAGGCTGCAGTCCATGGGGTTGCTGAGGGTCGGACATGACTGAGCGACTTCACTTTCACTTTTCACTTTCATGCATTGGAAAAGGAAATGGCAACCCACTCCGGTGTTCTTGCCTTGAGAATCCCAGGGACGGGGGAGCCTGGTGGGCTGCCGTCTATGGGGTCTCACAGAGTCGGACACAACTGAAGTGATTTAGCAGCAGCAGCAGCAGCAGCAGCAGTCATTTTGTGGAATTAGCACTTTTCATATAGGCTTTTAATTTGTTGGCTGTCTCATCTGAGCAAGATGAAGTTAGAGTGAACATCGGTACACGTATCCATATCACAGGTGTGAGAAAAGAGCAAATTATTCTCAGATAGCATAACAGAGAAATGTGCAAGTAGATATGGCCAGTGTATTGAGGATAGTCAAGGTTTCCCGAACGCCCAGCATGTGCTGAGCTGTGCTGTGCATGCTCAGTGGTGCCCAACTCTTTGTGACTTCATGGATTGTATCCCACCAGGCTCGTGGATTCATGGGATTTTCCAAGCAAAAATACTGGAGTGGGTTGGCATTTGCTCCTCCAGGGGAATCTTCCAGACCCAAGGATTAAACCCGTGTCTCCTGTGTCTCTTACCTTGGCAGGTAGACTCTTTACCACGGAGCTACCTGGTAAGCCCATGTGCTAAGCACTTTGTTAGAAACCTATGTGGATGACCAAGATATATGTCTTGATTCTCATCCCTGAAAAGAAGGTTTAGAAAACTCAATAATACACCAGGCTTTTTAGGATGTGGGCAGCCACCAAAAAGAAGTGTGTACTGTTCTGATTGGGGCTGAATCCTAGCTCTGCTATGCACCACCATGGGATCCTGGGGAGATTATTTCAAGTTCCTTGAATCCCAGCTTCTCATGGGTAATATTTACCTTGAATATATTTCACAGGCACTTGCCACATAGTAGCAGTTTAAGTGATGTTAATCTTCTTGTTATTATTTTCAACCAAGGAATGTCTATGGTGAGGAATCACTGATGGAATTTCATCAAGTTAGAACTAAGGTCAAAAAACTTGAGTTTTTCTGGGGACCTTCCTCACTGAGAGTTCCAGTTTTTCATTTTGACTGTGCCTATATTCTCGGCGTGGCTCTGCTTATGTCAATCTAGGTGCCGTGCACTAAGAATGGGATTAAGTGCACCTCTGGTTAACATGCTCTAACTTTGCACATTAAAACTATATAGGAAAGGTATGGTATGTTGAGTTCTTCTGAATTAATGAAGGATGAGATTAAAAAATTTCTCTTTTGGGAAGACTACTCTATGCTACTTTATGCTACATTCTTTACAATCTCTTGATTTCTTATAAAGCAAATCTTTAATTTTCTAAATAATTGTATATGTATTAACCCACTTGACCCTGACAGGATCTTTGTGAAGAAGGTGGGGCAAGCAGTTGTTCATTTTCCCATTTCACAGATAACAAAGCTGAGACTAGGTAAACTATGGTTTTAACCAATATGTCGAGGTTGATTCTATAGCATCATTTGTATTTCATTACTATCTTTGTCTATTTCCTCTGGAAAATTTGTTACATGTATTATTTTTACTAATGGCTCAGAAGGTAAAGAATCCCTCTACAATGAAGGAAACCCGGATTCGATCCCTGGGTCGTGAAGATCCCCTGGAGAAGGGAATGGCTACTCACTCCAGTATTCTTGCCTGGAGGATTCCACGGACATGGGGTCAAAAGAGTTGGACATGACTGAGTGACTAATGCTTACAATCATTATTTTGTACAGTGCTTAACATGTGCACGCTAAACTGCTTAAGTAAGGACTGTAGCCTGTCAGGCTCCTCTGCCCATGGGATTCCCCAGACAAGAATACTGGAGTTGGTTGCCATGCTCTCCTCCAGGGGATCTTCCTGACCCAGGGATTGAACCCATGTCTCATATGTCTCCTGCAGTGACAGATTCTTCACTACTAGTGCCACCTGGGAAGCTCTACAATATACCTTGGCAAATATATTAGAATAAGAAATACATTTTTCATTCAAATTATTGCTATAATGCATTAAATATTTACTTATATTTTTCAAGACTCTGATTCAACCAGCACTTCTTTTCTAAAACTCTTATAATTTTTAAAATTGAGACACTTCCACAGCAGCAATGGAAAATAAGTTGCAGTTCCTAATATGCATTCAATATTAAATAAGCATTTTGTTGTTTAGTAGAAGAGCAAAGATGTGGTAACACTAAACAGATAGCATCATTAAATAGATTTCATAACACTTAATCTCTCCCTTCCTGCTATGTATTTGAGTTAATATGAGCATTTGTCAATTGCACCACGTTTTGAAATGGAATTGGTATCTTCTTTCCCACATGGGAACAGAATTTCTAGGTCAATAGGCCCTTAAATGTCATGAATTGCAATATAGATGGCAGATGACACTTGTCAAAGACTCGGTGGTCAATTCAGATACAAATCTGACTTGAGGACTGAGGAGCCCAAATCAAATCGATGTGTGAGATAAAGTCCAGGTTTAGCATGTGACATGGTGAGTGGCACCTTTCATGGGACGAAGCTGCAGGAGCCCCACTGAGACTGACACTCTTAGGCTTTCTCATTTCTCATCAGGCCAGGGTTGGATCACTTCTCTTTTTCTAGCACTATGTCTGCTAGACTTTCCATTAGGCAGCTGGGCAAGGGGGGAAAAGGAAGGAGCCCACATAAACTACCTCTCAAAATCCTGCGACTTTTGCTTTCCGGTACAATTTTTCACACAAACGAATGTTGGATGCTGGTGGGGACCAAGCAGTGAGAAACCTACAGAAACAAATCTCTGATATATCTATAAGCAAAATGGGTTCAAATGCAGATGGAGAGGAGCAACTCTAGTGAGCCATCCATCACTGAGAACACCACGGAAGGTGACATGTTAAGTTACGAAAGGAGGGCTGGATCAAAAGCTATGAGCCTGCGGAACACAGGAGCCATCTTTCCCAAGTGATAATAACTATGTTTAGGGAGTACTCCTAGGTGTCATACATAAGATTTTATAAGTCATTAGTAAGACTTTTATATTTATTATCTCAAAACATATTTACATAGGCTTCCTAAGTTAGGCATTGCTCCAGAAATGAAGAAAGCAAGTCCTGAGTTCACATGAAAGCTGGGATCTGAAAGCAGAGCAGACTCCGACTTTTAACCATGGCCCCTTATCTTTTTATTCACCTCTACACATTCCATCGGAGAAGGCAATGGCACCCCACTCCAGTACTTTTGCCTGGAAAATCCCATGGGCGGAGGAGCCTGATAGACTGCAGTTCATGGGGTCGCCTGGAGTCAGACACGACTGAGTGACTTCACTTTCACTTTTCACTTTCATGCATTGGAGAAGGAAAGCAACCCACTCCAGCGTTCTTGCCTGGAGAATCCCAGGGACGGCGGAGCCTGGTGGGCTGCTGTCTATAGGGTCGCACAGAGTCGGACACGACTGAAGTGACTTAGCAGCAGCAGCAGCAGCATCCATTCCATAGTGTTCACACAATAGGACTCAGAGAACTGGATTGGGCAGAAATGAATGAAATTTAAAAGTTTCATCTGAAACCAGAATCTAATACAATCACAAGGTCACTCTCAACAGGAAAAATTTCCAATGAAACATCTTTAATCCACATCTTAGAACTGAAGAATAATTTTCTATTTTAATTCATTCATTTACTGGTGAATGAAAAAAAAAATGTGTATTTGATACCTACTCGGTGCCATATTTGCTGATGTTTGGGAATAGTCTGTGGCAAACGAAACAGGCAAGGTCTGTTTCCATGTAGTTTGGTTCCAGTGGGGAAGATGGTAGTCACTATTAAGTGCTATAAAGGAAATAAAGAGGTGTTTTTAGAAGGAATATCAAAGGAAGGCTTCTTTGAAATGACCCCCTTATTGGGACCAAAACAAGAAAGAACCAGGCATGAGAATAAATGGGGAAAGCTTTCCAAATATAGAGAAAACAGCAAGTGAAAAGATCCCGGGGCAGAAAGAATCTAGGTGTGAACAAGGACTAGAAAAGACCAAGCTGCTGGCAGGTCCCAAGTGAGGGAGAAGGCAGATACACGGAGAATCTGAGAGGGAGCGGGGCCTCCTGGGCCAGCAGTCCAGAGGGTACTGTGAGTGCAACGCAAACCTTTGAAAGATATTTAAGCTGGAAATTGACACAGGTGGTTTGTAGGCTATTGACAGAGATATGGTTACCTAAGGAGAGGATGGGGCTTCCCTGGTGGCTCAGTGGTAAAGAATCCGCCTGCAATGCAGGAGACTTGGGTCTGATCCCTGGGTTGGGAAGATCCCCTGGAGAAGGAAATGGCAACCCACTCCAGTGTTCTTGCTTGGAGAATTCCATGGACAGAGGAACCTGGCGGGCTACAGTCCATAGGATCGCAAAGAGTCTGACACGACTTAGTGATTGAACAACAACGAGAGGACATAAATTTAAATTGACAAATAGCTACCTCCTTAAGTACGTGAGTAAATAAGTAGCTAAAACTCAGGACATAGCCTTAGAGATCCATCAACATAAACTGGCAAAGGAAGTGCCACAAACTGAAATGAATGGATAACGCTGGACAGTGAAGAGAGGACAGCTCAGATAGAGCTGCCCAGGGACCTTCTAGGAGAGGACAGTGGAAAAGGGAGGCAAGGAGAGGCTTTGGAAATGAAAGTGCACACTCCGTGAAGGAATTTCCTAGAATATCTGGTCAGTGTAGAGAGCACACCAAGAAGGAAATTGGTAAATTCAATGTCCATGGAAATTCCATAACAAAGGAGGCCATAACATTGTCCTGAAAAGCAATTTTGTCACACTTCAGGACCACTTTTAGCCGGTCCTCTGAATTTCGATTGTACTAATGGCTTACTTCAGTTTTTGCATTCCACAAACCGTAATTTTTTGAAATACTCTGCTCTTGGTGCACACTCTTTCTGTTCAGTGGGAAAGATATGCCATCCTACTATTAATTAGATCCCTAGCATTTCCCTTTATCTGTATACTCTGCGGTCTCTCTGCATTTTCTTTGAATGGGCTCTGCATGTCAGCTGATAATTTCACGTTGTCCAGAGGTTGGGCCTCTCAATGTGCAGTTGCCCATCAGAAGATAAAGCATCATGTCCCTGTGAAGTTCCAGCAGGAAGGGCCCCTGCAGAAGAAATTTGGGTTAGGGTTTAAGATGCCTCTTGGTGGCTCCAAACAGTGTCAGGGGAAGGGGATGCTGGGATAATGGGTTGAGGGTGGGAGTGGAGGAGGGAATATTGGATGACAGGTTGCTGAATCGGGAACCCTGACACTTGTGAAGTACTCTGTCAGGAACATTAAGTATCCAAAAGTGATAAAGCTTCAATTTGCTAGTCCATTAGACTAATTACTGCAATAATTAAGTAACTACTTGATTAGAACTAATGGGTACCTAATTATCCAGGAGAAAAGTATCAGGTGGCAATTATCAGGTGGCAATTAATAGACTGGAGTTAATGTCTTAGCACTGTCTTTGTATGAATTCATAAGCAAGGTAAAGAAAACAAACAATAACTTATTAATATTTATTGGTACCACAGTGTTTTTCAGCTTGTTTCATTTACACAGAACCAATTAGTGGAGAGACCGTGAGAGTCGCAGAATATAAAGGGATTGAAACACAGCTAGCTTTTTAAAGGTACAGGATCTCATTAGCAATAACGACTAATACTTAACCAGAATCAACCTGTGATATTAGCTTTGTTGCTGTAAATCTATTGAAAGGGGATCACAGAGGTGAAAAATCAATAGTCATGATAAAATCTGTGGGAAATTGGCTCATGTATTGAAGTCAAGGGCCTTATTAAAGCTTTTTCCTGGTCCACTGGAAACCTTGCATCTATTTCAACCGCCTTCCTCCTGCTCCCCTACTTTTAAATGGCTGGGGAGAAAGATGGATGGGAAGAAATGTAACTTAGTAGCAAAGAAACTTTTCTTACGAACACATATCACGTAGAAGCCTTGGATTTCTCACTTTAGGAGAGGTTACCTCTCTAAGCCAGTGTTTGTGAAGCATTGACTACACCCTACGGTTAAATATCAGAAAGCATTTGTTATGAAATATAAAGGTTGGAACAAGACTTTCATCCACAGCTATGTTGTTCTACGAGTACAGCTCTGCCTCATACAAAACCACTTTGCTACAAAGAATCAGGCAGTGTTTGAAATGCATCACTCAAGTTTAGAGGAGAAAACAGGTCAGCTATTTATTTATTTATTCTTTAATTCGAGAAAACACATGCTACAAGGTTGTAAGGCTTCTGGGCAAACATAAGAACAAGAGCCGAACTGCGGGATCAGGAGAGAGAAAATCTTCTCTACTGAACAGTCTGAGTTGAACATTTTAGCTGCGTAATGAAAATAAAAGCTACATGCTTCTGATTTTCTTTTCTAGGTTTCACGAAGTCTCTTTTTCAAGTCAACTATTTTTAAAAATTCAGGAGGGGTTTGGACCTGTGTTAAATTTATTAACATTTTAAAAGTCATATAATTAACCCTGTGGTAGAGGAAAACCCCATTTACTTTTATTTTATTTCCTTGCCTAGTATAAATAATTGAAATGGGTTTTAATCATATTTTAGGGAAAAAAAACCAATCACCTTATATGAGAATGTATACAGTGACAAATGGAGATAAATCTAAAATTTATAGAAAGGGAGCATTTGCATAAACTGCAGAATCCAAACATATAGGACATTAAGAGTAACAATTGTTGCAGAGGGCATGAAAAATTCAACTTTGGTTTCATGACAGGAGCCCAGATTCCTAACATGATTAAGATAATACATCACACGGCCCTCTCTTATTAAAGGCATAATTGTTGTTAGGACCAGAAGTAGTGTTAACGCTAATCTAGTTTTATATATGTACAAATACGGAGAGAAGCGAACTTGGGAGACGTACGCTTTGGTGATCCATAGGCATTTTATTAATGTTTGAATAATAACCGCCTAGAGGGCCTGTTATAAATTAAAGGGACGGATTGAGATATAAATTTTTATGAGGACTAGTTATACATTTCCATTATGTGTTTAAAAATGAAGGAATTACTGTGAGCACTGCAGCACTCACATTTATTTGAGGTGATTTGGATGGGGGGACGGCGGAGGAGAGCGGCTGCCTGGTGGCAGGAAGAAAGATGTATCTGTCCCTTTGAAGAGATACATCATATGTCATGCATGAACTCTGTTCTACCAGAGACATTCCTTCGCTGCCGAATCGGCATGATTATTTCTGCGACAATAGCGAGTGATGATAGAGCGTGAGGTTCAAGCCACTTAAGGGGGTTTCATATGGTTAAATCCTGGAAGACTCGGCTATTATCTATCGGGCTAATGCAATAATGGAAGTCAGTGATTACCAGGAAGCCATTCTGAGTCCTCTCCCTGCTCCAGAGGTACCATCTAGGGTTTTACAAGTGGCCCAAATCCCTTTAGAGAAGCAGATCCCAGTAAATGGCAATCAGCGTTCTTCCTCCGAGTCTTCCATCAGGTTTCTCGGCATTGCCCTCAGGTTCGCACATAGAATGGGTCTGTGAATTTCCACTGTTTATGAGCTGTACCTTCAGAGGATTCAGGAAGGCCCTCGCCAGCTGGCTCACACGTCTATGTGCTCATAGGCTCACACAGAGAAAGGCACAGTTACAACTATGTGTCTAAACATAGACTTAGGAACTTGCTTAACCCACACCCTAAGGATATGAACGCATGTTAGAGAAGACTGATTATCCTGTCACCTGGAGCTCCATGCAAACTTTGACTGTCAGGCAGGTCCAAGGCTGCACTCCAGCCAAGATACTCATGAATCGGTGATTTGAACAAGCTGTTTAACTGGTAACTCAGGTGCAGAGTTTCCTCAGGTGCAGAAGAAAAGCTTACTGACTTACTGGGAAGATTAAATGCGATATATTTTCAGGTGCCTGCTACATGATATAATTTTCATAAATGTGTATTAGTTTGTTGGGGCTGCTCTAGTAAAGTTCTAAAGACTAGACGACCTCGCGGAAACGTGTTGCCTCCCACTTCTGGAGGCTGGAAGTCCAAGATCAAGGGGTTGTCAGGGCTGGCTCCCTCTCAGGGCTGTGAGGGAAGGATCGCTCCAGGCCTCTCTCCTCGGTTTATAGACGGCTGCCTTCTCCCTGTGTCTCTTTTCATTATGTTTGTAAAGGTCTATTTCTGTATTCAAATTTCCTTTTTTATAAAACCCTTCACCATTTTGGATTAGGTCCCATCCTAATGACCTAATTTTATTTTGATTTCCTCTGTCAAGACCCATCCTCCAAATAAGATCAGATTCTGAGGCACTGGGGTTAGGACTAAACATATGAATTTGGGGGGGGGGGAGGAACATAATTCGACCCTCAACATGTTTGATGAATGAATGCAGTGAATGAATATGTGTGGGTTCACTCAGTTGTGTCTGACTGTTTAGGATCTCAGGGACTGTAGCCCATCAAGCTGTTCTGTCCATGGAATTATCCCTGCAAGAATGCTGGAGTGAGTTGTCATTTCCTCCTCTGGGGGATCTTCCTGACCCAGGGATTGAACCCATATCTCCTGTGTCTCCTGCACTGGCAGGCAGATTCTTTACCACTGAGCCATCTGGGAAGTCCCTATACAATGAATGAATGAATACAGAAAATATGATCCATGATGTTGTGATGATAAAAAGCGTGCTTTCAAACAAAGTTTATTTTCAAATCATCATGCCCTCCCTCCCCAGCCTCATTTAGCAATCTGGATAAGATGCTCGAACTTTCCATATTATTCATTGTCACCCACTTACTCTGGAAACATGACAGGAACATTATGAAATTTTTTTTTCATTGCAAATTGACATGAACTAAACCCTGGTGTGCTCGGTGATTATGGGCCGAGGATCCAGGTGGTAGGTAATCCAGTATCCTCCATCAGCATTTCCTTCCAGTGCCTCTGTGAGAGTCCCTAGTGAAAACCATCATCGCTTGAATGATTACAATGATGATCAAATAAAAGAAGCGAGTAGAAGAAAGCAGAACCCTTGTTATGCTGATTTTAAAATAGACTGTACTATTCAAAGGCATCTTTTCAAAACTCCCTAAACCTAAGACCAGAAAACTCTCTAATCATAGTGCTATTGGGAATTTACATTCCAGAGCATCAGCTCTTCACTGACAGGCTGCTATTTACCAATTTTAGCAATAATGTTAAAAGGCTACACAAAGGTCTGCCTTTCCCATCAGTGTGCAGCGCAGTCAGGTGAAGCCCAGGGAACAAGCGGGGTGTGTCTCCCAGCGGGCACTCCCCAGCTGTCCCTGCCCAGATGGTTAATAAGGGCCTCCAGGCACTCTTTTCTCTGACATCAGTTTCTTCATCTCTAAATGGTTCTTTCTAAGATAGAAAATGTGAAATTCCTTCACCCACAGTGGCACTTGCAGTTCTTGTTATTCTAATATTGTTTCCATAGGTAGAACTGAAGAGAAGAGGAGCTTAAAGCAACTGATGTCTCCAGAACTTGCCTTTTTATTTCATCTCAATCTTCTGGTTTTAATTCACAGGCACACTGAGTGGCTGAATAGACTGACTCATGATTGCTGAGTGCCCCTGCGCTGTGCCTTTGAAAGCAGCAGTAATGGCGTTTCCTTGGGGAGGTGGAGGAAAGGATGCTTGAAAATGAAATATGCTTCTCTGCATCTGCAGATCTTGTGCAGGAGGTGCTGGGCACAAACAGGGGAGGGGGCCTCAGAGGTTCTTCGCTCTAGCGGTTACCAGAATAAGGTGGAGGGATGGCGGGGACAGGGTACACCAGTTCCTAAGCATCAGTGTTTAATCACACCCCACCCCTCAACAGTGATACTGCGTCAGGACAAAGAGGAAGGTCTGTTGTCAGGGAATGCGTGATGACTGGACTCTTCAACAACCATAGATCAGAAGCAGTGGCCATTCACCAGCCATCTGACACAGATTGCCTTCAGATGGTCTCATAAACTAAGGGCTCTGGCACCACAGTCAGAAGAGGGAGGCATTGGAGTGTTTTATCTGCCAAACTGGGTGTGTAGAGATGATTGAAGCTCAGAAGATGGGAAAGTGGGAATTTGAGCATGGGTGTAATTCAGTGCATTTACCCTCCTGGTTGCTGAAATTTGCGCGAATGCAGCTCTATCTATAATCGGTCTATCTATCCATCTGTCGAGGACATATACACATATCTGTATTTATATCACATACACATATATTTGGGCATTGGTGTTATTTCTAGCAGCACTGGGCTTTGACTTTTTTCTAGTCAGGAAATAAAGCTACAAGGGGTCTTGTCATTCCCTCATCTTCTCATATTGCTGGGGTCTTCTTCATGTCAAAGGGGGCAAAAATGAAACATAATCTGACGAGAAAAGGAATGATACAATGTTCAGAAAATGTTTTTTTTCCCTTCCAAGAGTTTGATTTCACTGTGTCTCAGGTGAAAGTTCAGTTTGGTTCTTATTTTATCCACACCATTTGCCCATCCCCTGTGAGACTCTCAGCTCCCCAAATCTCCTACATCATGCTGCTTGTGTTTAGCTCCATCTTTCTCATCTTTGAGTAATGTGGTTATGTTATGAAGTGGCCTGGACCTGCCCTAGCATTTAAAACATGGCCTGTCTCATATCCTGTACCCTAGAAAAACAAATCCACTTCGTTCTTTCTTGTTCAATACTTCCAATCCATTGCCCAAACTCTGAACTTTTTGTTATTATATTCTTGCAGCCGCAGAGACCATTGTTGATTTAAACAAACAAACAACTGGGTTTCTTCAAGCTCAGTGACATTCTTCTCCCCTTTTCAGCTTAGTTACCCATTATTTGGGGGGCTTCACAGGTGGCACTAGTGGTAGGGAACTTGCCTGCCAATGCAGGAGACTTAAGACACTGGATTCCATCCCAGGGTCAGGAAGATCTCCTGGAAGAGGGCATGGCAACTCACTCCAATATTCTTGACTGGAGAATCCCATGGACAGAGGAGCCTGGCACGTTCACAGAGTTTATAAGAGTGGGAACAACTGAAGTGATTTAGCATGCATATATTCATTATTTTAATCATTCACCCAAGGAGATGAAGAGAATCTGTAGTGAGGTTCAGTTCAGTTCAGTTTAGTTCAGTCGCTCAATCATGTCCAACTCTTTGCAACCCCATGGACTGCAGCACGCCAGGCCTCCCCTGTCCATCACCAACTCCCAGAGTTTACCCAGACTCATGTCCATTGAGTCGGTGATGCCATCCAACCATCTCATCCTCTGTCATCCCCTTCTCCTCCTGCCTTCAATCTTTCCCAGCATCAGGGTCTTTTCTAATGAGTCAGTTCTTCACATCAGGTGGTCAAAGTTTCAGAGTTTCAGCTCCAGCATCAGTCCTTCTAATGAATATTCAGGGCTGATTTCCTTTAGGATGGACTGGTTGGATCTCCTTGCAGTCCAAGGGACTCTCAAGAGTCTTCTCCAACACCACAGTTCAAAAGCATCAATTCTTCAAGGCTCAGCTTTCTTTATGGTCTAACTCTCACATCCGTACATGACTACTGGGAAAACCATAGCTTTGACTAGATGGACCTTTGTCTAAAGTAACATCTCTGTTTTTTAATATGCTGTCTAGGTTTGTCATAGCTTTTCTTCCAAGGAGTAAGGATCTTTTAATTTCATGGTTGCAGTCACCATCTGCAGTGATTTTGGAGCCCAAGAAAATAAAGTGTCACTGTTTCCATTGTTTCCCCATCTATTTGCCATGAAGTGATGGAACAAGATGCCATGATCTTGGTTTTTTGAATGTTGAGTTTTAAGGCACTTTTTCACTCTCCTCTTTCACCTTCATCAAGAGGTTCTTTAGTTCCTTTGCTTTCTGCCATAAGGGTAGTGTTATCTGCATGTCTGAGGTTATTGATATTTCTCCTGGCAATCTTGATTCCAGCTTGTGATTTATTCATATCAGCATTTCTCATGATGTACACTGCATATAAGTTAAAGAATCAGGGTGGCAATATACAGCCTTGACATACTCCTTTCCCAATTTGGAACCAGTCTGTTGTTCCATGTCCAGTTCTAACTGTTGTTTCTTGACCTGCATACAGGTTTCTCAGGAGACAGGTAAGGTGGTCCGGTATTCCCATCTCTTGAAGAATTTTCCACAGTTTGTTGTGCTCACATAGTCAAAGACTCTAGCGTAGTCAATAAAGCAGAAATAGATGTTTTTCTGAAACTCTCTTGCTTTTTTGATGATCCAATCAGTTCAGTTCAGTGCAGTCGCTCAGTCATGTCTGACTCTTTGCGACCCCATGAATCGCAGCACGCCAGGCCTCCCGGTCCGTCACCAACTCTCGGAGTTCACTCAGACTCACGTCCATCGAGTCCGTGATGCCATCCAGCCATCTCATCCTCTCTCGTCCCCTTCTCCTCCTGCCCCCAATCCCTCCCAGCATCAGAGTCTTTTGCAATGAGTCAACTCTTCGCATGAGGTGGCCAAAGTACTGGAGTTTCAGCTTTAGCATTATTCTTTCCAAAGAAATCCCAGGGCTGATCTCCTTCAGAATGGACTGGTTGGATCTCCTCTCAAGAGTCTTCTCCAACACCACAGTTCAAAAGCATCAATTCTTCAGCACTCAGCCTTCTTTACAGTCCAACTCTCACATCCATAATGACCACTGGAAAAACCATAGCTTTGACTAGACGGACCTTAGTCGGCAAAGTAATATCTCTGCTTTTGAATATGCTATCTAGGTTGGTCATAACTTCTCTTCCAAGGAGTAAGCATCTTTTAATTTCATGGCTGCAGTCACCATCTGCAGTGATTTTGGAGCCCCCCAAAATAAAGTCTGACACTGTTTCCACTGTTTCCCCGTCTATTTCCCATCAAGTGATGGGACCTCATGCCATGATCTTCGTTTTCTGAATGTTGAGCTTTCAGCCAACTTTTTCACTCTCCTCTTTCACTTTCATCAAGAGGCTTTTTAGTTCCTCTTCACTTTCTGCCATAAGGGTGGTGTCATATGCATATCTGAGGTTATTGATATTTCTCCCGGCAATCTTGATTCCAGCTTGTGCTTCTTCCAGTCCAGCGTTTCTCATGATGTACTCTGCATAGAAGTTAAATAAGCAGGGTGACAATAGACAGCCTTGACGTACTCCTTTTCCTATTTGGAACCAGTCTGTTGTTCCATGTCCAGTTCTTACTGTTGCTTCCTGACTTGCATATAGATCCAATGGATGGTGTCAATTTGGTCTCTGGTTCCTCTGCCTTTTCTAAATCCAGCTTGAACATCTGGAATTTCTCAGTTCATGTACTGCTGAAGCCTCGTTTGGAGAATTTCGAGCGTTACTTTGCTAGCATGTGAGATAAGTGCATTTGAACATTCTTTGGCATTGCCTTTCTTTGGGATTGGAATGAAAACTGACCTTTTCCGGTCCTGTGGCCCTTGCTGAGTTTTCCAAATTTGCTGGCATAATGAGTGCAGCACTTTCACAGCATTATCTTTAGGGTTTGAAATAGCTCAACTGGAATTCCATCACCTCCACTACCTTTGTTCGTAGTGATGCTTCCTAAATCCCACCTGTCTTTGCATTCCAGGATGTCTGGCTCTAGGTGAGTGATCACACCATTGTGGTTATCTGGGTCATGATGATCTTTTTTGTATAGTTCTTCTGTGTATTCTTGCCTCCTCTTCCTAATATCTCTGTTTCTTTCATGTCCATACCATTCCAGTCCATCTTTGCATGAAATGTTCCTTGGTATCTCTAATTTCCTTGAAGAGATCTCTAGTCTTTCCCATTGTATTGTTTTCCTCTATTTCTTTGCATTGATCACTTAGGAAGGCTTTCTTATCTCTCCTTGCTATTCTTAGGGAGAGGTTAAAGAAAAATTGGGTGTGAAATACAAGGTAAGTTATCCTATAGTTTTCTATATTTTGAATGAAGAGTAGAACATTTTACATAAAAAGAACATTATTATTAGTAGTAACCTGAAATGAGACTTTAAATATCTCAAATTCAGGAACCAGTCTTCCTTTTATATTTTCTTCCTGTGAAAATAATGTAAAAAGTTCATTTAACGTATTTTTTGGTCATGGTGATTGAGATGTGTTTGAGGGCCCTGCTGACCTCTGTGCATGAGATCACATGTGATGCGGCACTGAGATAAGAAAGCACCTGTAACCATTTGACCTGATTGGTCTTCTCTAACCCACAGGCTTAGCCCAGAACACTCTTGGGGAAAAGAGGTGAAGAATCATGTACTCAGTGTAGCTATTCAGCTTTTAAAAGTACTGTTGTTGACTCAAAGAGTTTAATCCACCACTACCACCACCTCCTACTCCTGATTCTAGCACTTAACTTGCTATCAGGGAGTGAACAGGGCCCTGGGGAATGAACCAAGCTCACTATTTCTTTGATGCCCTCCATGTAAGCTCAAAAGCATTTTTCCCTGAATAGATCATTTAATCTCCTTGTAACACAGCATTCTCTCTTGTGAGATGGAGGTTGTCATACTAGCATATTTCAAAGGGTTATTGGGGGGAAAAAAAATCTAGTTAGCTATTATAAAGCATTTTACAAATATGAAGTGCTTTATCCAGTCTAAATAATGCTTGAAAGCATAAAATTGTATACAGTTATTGAGTATTATCATTGTGGCCTCTCTATTTCTCTGGGCATTAATCTTTTCTTCTTTCTTAAATCTCCTTTCGCATTATTATGTAGAGAAATACAGTTCCTCTCTTTTCCCCCTTACTAAGGGATTGAGAGTCTTCAGTGCTGAAGAGGAAAGCTCTTAGAAAGATTACTTGTCAATTCAAGTGCAAAAGTTTTCAGCCAGAGAATTGTCACCAACATGTGAGTCTGAATGCCTTCTAGAGAAATAGTACATTAAAGTGAGGTGTTAGATTCTTTTTTCAAGATCTGAAAATCTACCTCTTAGAAAATAAAAACATTGACAAGGAGCATTAGTTGTTATTGGCATATAAGGCTATGGCATAAATATTTGTTCATCCATCCCTACAGGACTTGGCCAAAGCTTACAGACAAAGGAAGAAGATATCAGTCTTTCTTTAGCAGTTCTTAAACTGAAGCACAGATGATTTACAATGTTGTGTTAATTTCTACTGTACAGCAGAGTGACTCAGTTACACCTATATATACATTCTTTTTCAAACTCTTCCATTGTTGTTTCTCACAGGATGTTGAATAAAGTTCCCTGCGCTATACACTAGGACCTTGTCCTTCAGGGGGTCTTCCCAACCAGGGATTGAACCAGGGTCTCTGACATCTCTTGCGCTGGCGAGCATGTTCTTTACTGCTAGCGCCACCTGGGAAGCCCATCCCATACACACAGGTTTGCATCTGCTAATCCCAAACTGCCAATCCATCCCTCTCCCACCGCTCTCTCCCTTGGTGTACTCTCTACACCCATGATTCTGTTTAGTGTTAGTCACTCAGTCATATCCGACACTTTGTGACCCCATGGACTGTATAGCTCACCAGGCTCCTCTGTCCAAGAATTCCGAAGTGGGTAGCCATTCCTTTCTGCAGGAGATCGTCTCAGCCCAGAGATCTAACCCAGATCTGCGCTGAAGGCAGATTCTTTACCATCTGAGCCACCAGGGAAGCGCCTCTGTTTCATAGGTAGGTTCATTTAAGGGCCCGATCTTTCTGAGTTAAAAACCCTTGCTCTATTTCTCATACATCCTAAAACAAATTGCCTTTCCCTTATCTATGAACTACTGATTAATATAGACAAACTAGCATGACCCAAGTTATCTGTGTGATGATGAAACTTCTATTTTGTACTGGAGGGTGTGTGTCCCTTCAAAGACTTGTTAGGTCTCAGCTCAAACAGCCACCCATTGTAGAAACTCTGAGAACACTGAAAGTAGATGTTCGCACTTGTAACTTTGCAAAGTATGACCTCTAGGCCTCTTCAACTATTAGTATATGTTGGTTCTGAGGAATTTCTTTTAGAAAATAACCAAAAAGAGAGGACTGCAAATGGAAGCATGGACTTGAAGAACTGACATCACCCATGTTGTTGCAATAGTTACAGGAAGGAATAAAAGTGATTTCTAGACAGAATTATAATATTTTATATTTGGGACTTTTGACTCAGGGCCTAGTATGACTGATAAGCTAAAATAGATTTTTATTTAGGAATATTATGATCTCTACAAGTATTGTAAACCTTTCTACCTGTTCCAATGAATGTGAAATCACTGCATTGGGGGGGGAAAAAAGATTGAGCTACTAGGATAGAAAAAGCTATTATAAAATTTCAGTTTTAAACTCTATAATCAGAATATGTGCATATAAATACATAAAATATAATTATAATGGAGTACCTAAGGAAGAATTTCCACAACTGAAATATTTAGTTTATTCCAGCATATTCAAATTTGCACTAAATTTCCAATTATTAGAAGATTAAAAAAATGTATATATACATTGCTTCACAGGTGGCACAGTGGTAAAGAATCTGCCTGTCAATGCAGGAGATACAAGAGACAGGAGTTCTATCCCTGGGTCAGGAAGATCCCCTGGAGAAGTAAATGGACACCCACTTCAGTATCTTACCTGGAGAATGCCATAGGCAGAGAAGCCTGCTGGACTACAGTCCATAGGGTCACAGAGTCAGACAAAACTGAGCGGCTGGGGACATACACACACACAAACATGCATTACCCTATGAAAGTCTCAGCTGTTATCTTTATGTTAAACAAGTCTAATATGCAGTATCTAGAATTTCTTCACATCTTTAGAGGGATTTATTTATTAATCAAGATATTTCTTTCATTTCTTAAACCATCAAATAACCTCTGAAAATTGATCCTACCTCTTTAACTGTAGGTAAATATCACCGATGATCTCAAGAAGTGGTAGCCCATCTCAGAGGCTTGCTTTGGCAAATCTCAGATTTTCAATTCCTTAAGGCCCCTAATAGCATTAATCAAGGCAGCACAACTAACTTAAAAGGAACAGATGATTAATCTTGACAATAGCAATGTAAATAGAACTCCAATTCATGAATTGGCGATTACCTTGCCCCCAACCACTGGGGTATTTGCTCTTTGTTTGCGATTTACCCTGTGCCATGTACACATTATATGAACAAAAGAGAGTTCTTTATCTTTAAAAAATATCCATTCAGTTCAGCTTACAGAACAGGGGAAAAATTGCTATATTTATCAAGGTTGATTTTGTTTTCCAAGTCTCTAATTCGAAACTGAAGAATACAAGACTACATACATCAGGTGTTTCTAGCAAAATAGCAGCAGCGGCAGCAAATCATAGACATTTGTCATTCCTTAGAGCTGTCTGACAGTTCTGACAATTCATTAGGCTGAGCTGAAAAGAGGTTTAGAAAGCAAAGAAGGGATCGCAGGTAGGAGAGTTGCTTTTGCACGATCCAGTAATGGCTGATTTGTATCATTTTGGGTGATGGATACACTGTTCAGATTAAACTCAGCAGGGTTTTCTCCCCTCTCTCGTCCCATGATTTCTCCCTACCCTCAGCTTCCTTCCTCTAGAAGCCCCCGGGACTCTGAGCGTAGGCTCTACCCTCAGTAGCATTTCATCCTTGAAAGGTATGTTCACATATGTATATGTCAAGGAAATGCTCCGTTCCTTGCATTTGAGTCAGTCCTAATGAGGTGGATGAGCCTAGAGCCTATTATGCAGAGTGAAGCTAAGTCTGAAAGAGAAAAACAAATATCGTACATTAATCCCATATATATGAGATCTAGAAAGATGGTAGCTCAGCTGGTAAAGAATCTGCCGGCAATGCAGGAGACCTGGATCCGATCCCCGGGTTGGGAAGATCCCCTGGAGGAGGGTATGGCAACCCATTCCAGTATTCTTGCCTGGTGAATTCCATCGACAGAGGAGCCTGGTAGGCTACAGTCCGCGGGGTCGCGCAGAGTTGGGCACCACTGAAGCGACTAAGAAGCAGCAACAGGAGAAAGATGGCGCTAAGGATCCTATTTACAGGGCAACAGTAGAGATGCGGACAGAGGACCAGGCTTGTGGATACGGTGTTGGGGCGGGGGAGGAAGAAGAGTGTGGGACGAATGGAGAATGGAGAGTAACACGGAAGCTATATACTGCCGTGCATAAAAGATAACCAATGGGAATTTGCTGTGTGACTCAAGGAACTCAAACCAGGGCTCTGTGACAACCTAGAGGGGTGGGGAGGAGCCGGAAGTGGGAGGGAGGTTCACGAGGGAAGGGGCACATGTATACCTTGACTGACTCAGGTTGAGGGATGGCAGAGGACAACACAACATTATGAAGCAAATTTCCTTCAATTAAAAATAAACAAATTTGGGGTGGTGGGGAAAGGAAATTCTCTTTTCTAAAAGAAGCTGCTTTGGAGATGAGTCTGTGAGACCTGGGATGATGAAATCATGTTTTGCTTCCCAATTTCTACCTGCCCTGTGAATTTTCCTCCTCCTCAGCCTGTGCCAACGTTTGCATCCAAAGTCGCAAAACAAAAGCCACTGTGAGCAGCCCATCCTGCCCCCAGCCTGCCATGATGGTTGCAAGCTTCTTTTTCTAAAATAGATTTTTTTTTTAAATGCAGACCCATTATTAAACACTCTTGGATTTGTTACAAGACTGCTTCTGTTTTATGTTTTGGTTTTTTGGCTGTGAAGCAAGTTGGGATCTTAGGTCCCCAACCAGGGATCAAACCTATACCCCCTGCATTGGAAGGCGAAGTCTTAACCACTGGTCAGCCAGGGATATCCTGCAAGCTTCTCTATAAATGGGGATAAAGTATCCTTGGCCACCAATTCTGTGTTGTTTCCTTGTGGCAGTATTGAGAACTCAATCTAGGCATCAATTTTCTTGTAACCTTTTTGCACACCAAATTAGAAGACTTCTCATTTGTAACTGTGACAAACAGCAACTGTAGTGAAAAAAATTTATATGTCTCACTCCCCTACTTTGGCATCACAGACCATTAAATATACCACCTTTTGTGACTGGTGCTGCAAGGTGGCGTACCCAGTTGAAGGAGGTGGATTCAATTAATCCAAATTGGGACTATTAAGGTGAATTTTGTATGCATAGCTTTGAAGGAGATAAAGAGAGTAAAGATATAAGCCATACCATTAAGACTGATACTAAGATTTAAGCTAATTGAAAATGTAAAAAATCATCCAAACTACCAGTTTTCATTCCCCTGGAATGTAAAGAAGCTTGCATGCTAAGTCATTTCAGTCATATCCAGCTCTTTGTGACCCCACGGACTATAGCCTGCCAGGTCCCTCTGTCCATGGGCTTTCCCAGGGAAGAATAGTGGAGTGGGTTGCCATTTTCTCCTCCACAGAATCTTCCTCACCCAGGGATTGAACCTGAATCTCTTATGTCTCCTGCACAGGCAGGTGAGTTCTTTACACACTGAGCCACCTGGGAAGCCCCATGTTGCTTACAGGGTAGACTATTTGAGTGTCATGTCAGTTGCCATGAATGGTGGCTACCAAAGGTCCATGGTTATGGGCCTCTACACAGATTTTGCCTCAGTCTAGTGGAGTCACCTCACTAGGGAAGTCATACAAACCTCTCTGAAAGAGTGCCCCATAGATAGTAACTGAATGGTGCATGTGTTTGTGCTAAGTCACTTCAGTCGTGTCCAACTCTGTGTGACCTTATGGACTATAGCCCGCCAGGCTCCTCTGTCCATGGGATTCTCCAGGCAAGAATAACTGGAGTGGGTTACCATTGCCTCCTCCAGGGGATCGTCCCATCCCAGGGATGGAATCCGCATTTTTTTTTCTCCTGTGTTGGCAGGTGAGTTCTTTACCACTAGTGCCAAACCCAGCTCCTCTGCCTTAAAGAGAACAACCTTACGATAGAATTTATAATCCAGAGAACCCAGTTGGATGAAACCAAAGCAAGGCATTCTATCAGACTATGTTCTTGCTCGGTTCTTTCTCTTTCCCCATCTTGTATCATTCTCTGTGTTGTAGTGTTCTCTTTTGTCTAAAGGATACTTCCTCAGTCAAGTCCCACACATCCAAATCTCTTCCTCAGGCTCTGCATCTAGAGAGCCTGACCTCAGTTAACTGGCATATGGAAAACAAATCACCTGGGGAAGGATGGCTCTAAAGATGCTACCTACAGATGCAGTACAGAGCCCAGAGAAGACTTCAGGAAGGTGCGTGTTGCGGATCATCATGTTTGTGACGCCATTTGCCTCGCTGTTAACACTGTCTGCACTGTTTGCTGAACCCAGGGTAGGCAAGGCGTGAGCTAAGAGGCTGGAGACTCAAGAAGCTGCAGGAATTGCAGACACGTTTATTCTTTCCTGGCTGACGCAGCAGCTGTCGCAGTAGACATGCTCTATTCTCTCCTCCGTGGCTGACCCAACAGACTCAGCTGTGACACAGAGTAATGCCACCGCTTCCTTAGGCGGAGCTCATATATAACCCACCAAGCACAACCCGTAACCAAGTGACCACCTTGGGAGGCGCTCGTGCAGTGCTACAAATGATCTCAGCTGTTACATAGTTACTATTTGCAAAATGTGGAGTGAGAGAGCCTGAACATCCCATCTTGGCTAATTCGCTCTCTCCCGGAAGGTGACAATGGACTTCAAGGTAAAACAACTGTCTTTGCTTTACACTTGAAACTAACACAATATTGTAAATCAACTATATACCAATACAAAACACACACACACACACACACACACACACACACACAGAAAAATAAGGGAACTGTCAACACAAGGTAGAATTAATGGGTGATGAATTTTAAGGTTAGGAGTTAAGTAGGAAAGATTCTGAGTACCAGAAAAAAATGTTCAATTATAATTTTTTAAAAGAAATGTGGTTATTCTTTCACCAGAGCCCATCATTTGAGAAACAGAAAGAGAAGAGTGAAGAAACAGGAAGAGAGAGAAGACAAAGCACATGTTCATGTGTCTGTGTGTGTGCACATGTGTGAGCATGTTTATGTGCATGTGAGCACATGTGTGTGCATATGTGTGCATGCGTGTGTTAAGAAGATGGGGGCTCTTAGGCAAATAATTTGATGCTTATGAGGTCCAGATTACAGGAAAATCCTCTTCAAAAAAAGTTTCCTAAACTTACATTTGGAAGTATTTCTAATGAGCATTTCTTTTGACTGTGAAAGAAACAGAAGAATATGGTCTCTCACCAAAATACCCAAGTTGTTCAATCGCTAAGTCCTGTCCGACTCTTTGTGACTCCATGAACTGCAGCCCACCAGGCTTCCCTGTTCTTCACCACCTTCTGAAGTTTGCTTAAACTCATGTCCATAGAGTCAATGATGCTATCCTACCATCTCATCCTCTGTTGCCCCCTTCTCCTCCTGCCCTCAGTCTTTTTTCCAGCATTAGGGTCTTTTCCAATTAGTTAGCTCTTTACATCAGGTAGCCAAGGTATTGGAGCTTCAGCTTCAGCATTAGTCCTTCCAGTGAATATTAATGTGGCCCTTTAAAGTCAGCCTTACTATGAGGAAAAGAAAAAAAAAATGACAAGACCAAGAAGTAGGATACCAACTACAAAACATGTCATCTGGTTATCAGCTTAATTGAAGTCATCCTGTCATGAATGACAATCCATCAGATACTCTGCCAGTCACTATGTCATGACATTGTACGTAATGAGAGGTCTCCTCAAACCCAAAGGGAAAATCTACTCATTTTTTTCATACTTTACTTTTTGTTTTTTGAATTATGTTGGCACTAGTATAAAATGTGTACAGTTTTATTAAGTCTGTTAAAAAGGGGTCAACTCAGAGCTCAAAATACTGACGCATTTGCCTAAGACATTTTAAATTTTTTCAAATGTGCAAAATTCTGCTTATATTGTTAACCTCTTTATCCTCACTGATATATGATTGAATGTTCCATCAGACATTTGCTCCTTGAGTCATTTAAGAAACAAAGACAGCATAGTACATGCGTATTATTGGTGGGGAGAAAACTGCTGAAAAGTAAAAATAGAATATTCCAGAATTTAGAAGTGAAAACTTTGAGAATTTCTGCTTCAGCTATGATGGTGTAACTCAAGGAAGACCATCATTCCCATTAAGATAAATTGATATATCTATATAAAAAGCCAAAAATATTGTGTTTGGAGAAATCACAGAGCTTCCAAACCAGCCAGCACTCAAAGAGCTCAGATTTTGGAAAAATGCAAAACGTGTTGTAATGAGCCCAATGTTGTACAGCAAAAGTTCGGCTCAGGGCATTTGTTGGCTTCTAGGCCATGCAAGAGAAGAAGCTGAGAGGCCGGCTCATAGGCCACTGCTAATGTGCAACTGGCATAATTTGCAACAACTTCACAGAGCTGGAAACAAAAAGTCAAGTTTGGGCTTGCCAGGGTATCCAGAACTTGAAAGCCTATTATGCCCAAAGAAAGTCAGATACAGTAAAGAGAGTTGAATGCTTAGTATCAGTTTTCCCCATGAAGAATTTACAAATTCTAAAGTTGTACAAAGCAAGAGGCCAAGAAGCCAGGCAAAAACTGGCTTAAAAGCTGATAAAATTTTCTTAGTAGTGGGGAGATAAAAATTAGAGTCCAGGACTCACTAAGGAGAAAAGGCCCTGAAAAATAACCTCAGGCTTTTAACCGAATCATCTAAGAAAAGTTTAAAAACTTGACTCAAAACAGTGTGTTGGAATAAAAGAATCCATTCCTCCAGTAGCTGCCTGCCAGGAAATAAATGGATTCTCACTGGAAAAAAGAAACAACATCTACAGTTTCTAGTTTTTGTGTATCCTAGCCTGGAATTTAATAAATAGTTACCAAGCATACCAAGAAATTGGATATACAATGGGAATAAGATACAAATGATACAGATGTTGGTGTAATCAACTATAGGCTGTAAAATACCTGAAAATAAGATGTTCTGTCAGAAATGTTCTAAAAGAGGAAAAGTGTTTTAAAGGTGGAAAAGTGGTTTAAAGATCCAAAATTTATTTTAAAAGTGAATGAAAATTTTGGACATTAAAAATATTTTTTTTTTCTGAACTTAAGAGCTCAGTAGATGGGTTTAACAGCAGATTAGACATGGTTGAAAAGAGAATCAGTATTTCTATTTGCAGGAAATATCCACACTGAAGCACAGAGAGAAAATAGATTGGAAAATGATGAAGGGTAGGAAGTGTGTAAGAGACATATCAAATACAGTGAAAAGCTTTAGTCCACTTATAATGGAAGGCTCCATCATACAGAGAAAAAATAGGGCAGAAGCTATATCTGAACTAATCATTGCCATGAATGTCCCCAAATGATGAAAGACACCAAGCCACAAATACGAAACTTGCAGAGATCACCAGTCTTTGGAGGATCCTACCCAAGGAACAGAAATGAATCAGAGTTAGACTAAATCTTAGCAAAATTCCAACCCTGTCTCAATTCAACATAGTCTCTGACTTGATTAAAGTGATCAATTCGTCATCCTCTCTAACTAGAAGTGAAAAATATGGAAGACTCTCTAATTGAAAAAGTCATGATTCGTGGCCTCTGTGTGTGTGTTTTCCAGAAAAAAACTAAGGAAAAAACTCAACAATCTATGTCTCTATCTTAAAATTTTAGAAACGAAAAAGTAAGTTGTACCAAAATGAATAAAATGGAAAAAATAAGAAAGATAATAGAATAAATTTATTAAAAAAAACAATGTCACAAAATCAAACGTTGTTTATTGGAAAAGATTTTTAAAAGTAATGAACTACTAGAAATATTGATTATGCACAAAAGGGGAGGTACAAGTTACAAATATCAGGAAATACAAAGTGGAAAACACTACATATCCTATAAACTCAATCAAGATAATAAAAGGATATTACATCCAGTGTTATGTCAATTAGAGGATTTAGAATAAATCAACAAATTGCTAGTAAAACACAGTCCCCTTCAACTAACACAAAAAGGAATAAAAAAATCTCAGTGGTACTATATCTTTGTCAAAATTAAAATTTTGATTTAAAGTCTTGAGATGTCCCTGGCAGTCCAGTGGTTAAGACGTAACCATCCAGTGCAGGTGGTGTAGGTTTGATCCTTGGTTGAGGAGCTAGGATACCACATACCAAAACATAAGATAGAAGCAATATTGTTAAAAAACAAACAAACAAAAAAACCTCCTCCCTGCATAACCCAGGCCCGCATGGTTTCTCTAGCAAATTTTCTAATGAAGTAAAAATAACATCACTCTTACACACATTCTTAAAGATAATTTTTTTAAAAGGGAGCATTTTTCAATTTGTTATATTAGGCCTGCATAATTTTGATAAGCAAGTATGACTTAAGAAAGACAAATTATAAATTGCTCTCCTAAACAGATATAAAATTCTAATAAATTGTTTTCAAATGGAATTTATCCATATATTAAAAAAAGATGATGCATTTCACAATGTTGTTTTATTCCAGAAATGCAAGGTTGTGTTAACTAGGGAAACCATCAGTGCAATTCTACACATTAACAAAACTTAGACAAAAATACTAATATCTCATATTCCATATAATTCTGCATTTGATAAAATTCAGTACACCTTCATGATGATGGTTGTTGCTGATAGTGTCTTATTCTTTGGGGCCCCATGGACAGTAGCCCACCAGTTTCCTCTGTCCATGGGACTTCCCAGGCAAGAATACTGGAGTGGGTTGTTGTTTCCTTTTCCAGAGGATCTTCCCGACCCAGCAATGGAACACGGATCTCCTGCATTTGCAGGCAGATTCTTTACCATTGGGCAGCCAGAGAAGGCCATACACCTTCATGATGAAAAGCTCCAATTAGGGATGAGATCTGAGATTAGAAGAGAAGTTGGGAAATCTGAAGGAAAGTGTATCCATAAAAATCATAGCAAATTTCACTAAATAATAAAATATTAAAAGCTATCCCCCTGAGATCCTGACTGCAACAGCAATGTCTGCTATAGACATTTCTCTTTTTTGTTACAGATATTTCTATTCAACTCCATTCTAGCAGTGCTGAAGAGTGCAATAAGACAAGGCTAAAAGGTAAAAAAGATTTGTAATAAAAAATGAAACTTTCATTACATACACAAAACACCCACAATAACTGTACAAAGTAACCTAAGTCAACTTAACAACGTCACTAGATATGAGTCCTAATATGCAAAAGTCAAGGATGTTTCCACACAGAAAAAAGAATTTGAAAATGAAACTTAAGAACTAATATATAGCATCAAAACATCAAATACCCAGGAACAAATGTAACAAAAGACATGTGAGATTTCTAAAAAGTATCCCCAAGTTTGAAAGACACTTAAAGATCCTAAAAAAATGGAGTCATACACCAAGGTAATAGATGAAAGACACCATGCTACAAAGGTATCAACTTCTCCCAAATTGATCTATATTTCCAAAGCCATCCCAGTTAAAATCATGAAAGATTCTTTGTGAAAATGAACAACTTTTCCCATAAATATATATGATAATAGTCTGAGAGTAGCAAAGATAATCTTTAAAAAAATAAAGCTGAAAGAGGAATACTAGTAGATGTCACAATATTATAAATTTTCAGCAATGACGATAGTAATGTATTTCACAAGGATGTACGAATAAAGCAACAGAACAAGGGATGAGCCAGAAGCAGACCAATATATATGACGACTTTGTTTATGACAGAGCTGACACCACAGTATAGTGGGACCAAAGATGGTCTTTTCAACAAACGTTGTGGGACCAAACAGACATTCTTAGAGGTAAAATGATCCCAGTCCTTGTCTCACATCAATGCCAGGTGAATTGAAGATCTAACAGTGAAGATCAGTGTAATGAAGATTCTAGACTATAACATGACAGCTTTGGGGTAAGCAGAGATTTATTAACATAGAACATGAAACATAGTAGACAAAAAAAAGTGATATTGAAAAAATAGACAACAGCACACAATGAAATAGGAAAAGGAAAGACTTGAGCAGACACTTCACAAAAAAGGATATCCAAGTTGAAAGTGAAGTCATGTCCGACTCTTCGACCACGTAGATTGTGGCCTACCAGGCTTCTCTATCCATGGGATTCGCCATGCAAGAATACTGGAGTGGGTTACCATTTCCCTCTCCAGGGGATCTTCCCAACCCAGGGATCAAACCCAGGTCTCCTGCATTAGAGGCGGACACTTTAACCTTTGAGCCATCAGGGAAGCCCTACCCAAGTTGGCAATAAATGTAAAAAAGAAATCACAGCACATTAGTCTCATGGTTAAGGATATCAAAATTATGTTGAGATATCAATGTATGTCCATCAAAGTGACAGTATTAAAAAGATTAATTACGCAAAGCTGGCAAGGATGCAGAACAACTGGAACTCTTAACAGACTGAGAATGTAAATTTATGACCCTATTTTAGCAAACAACTTAACACTGTCTACTAAGGTAGAACATATTCATGCTCTACAACCCAGTGATTCCACTCTAGGTATATTCCTGACAGCTATATTCCAGTGGGTACCAAGAAACATGGACGAGGATGATTGTAACAATACAGTCTACAATGAAAATTTTAATTAAATCAAATGAAAGAAAATGCAGTCTGGCTGATCAATGGGATAGTATACAACAATGATAATGAACCTCTCTTAAGCCAGAAGCGTGGCTGCATTTCACAAAGATGTTGTTGAGTGCAAGAAACCAGGCACGAAAGAGGACTGGTTAAAGGATTCCATCTACAGACAGTTCAAAGCAGACAACGCTACTTGATAGGGATTGACGTGAGGCTGTTGATTGGGAGAAGACGTAAGAGACCACTCATGTCTGAGAGGTCTTTAGAATCAGTGCTGCCAGCCTCCTGATTCTTCATCAGTGTGATATTTCTACAGGCGTGTTGGCTATGAAAATGCATCCAACTTTACACTAATTATCTGTGCACTTTCTGTCTATATTTTTATAATTCTCTAAAAAACATTTCTTTAAAATGAAAGGCTTTAAAAAAATGGAAATATTTTTTAGACTTACATCTGTGTTTTCAGAGCAATTTCTCACAGATGGGGAAACTGTCATGCTCTAGCTATACAAGATTTTTTCTTCCCTGTGAAATGCAAAAATTTTAAACAAGGATGAAAAAATTTTCAATTTTGCCTAAGGCAAATATATGAAAATTCGAGAGGCAGAATCGCTGAAAGTAAAGTGTATATTTTCACCGTATGAATCATAATGAAAAAGGGGCTTTATTTCTCCTTAAAACGGCTAAAATTTTAATTTTGCAAATTTTATGACATGATAATTATGATGTTATTAGTCACTGCAATGCAATATCAGAGTGGTTTAAAAAAAGACTTCACTCTGTTATTCTGTTTACTCCGCTTCATTCCTGAAAATACACACACACACACACACACACACACACACAACCATACACACACTCACATCTTGCTTGGACATTCATTCCCTTGCTTATAAGACAAAAATTCATGTTTTCTTTTTGATTTATTTATAATTAAAAAAATTTTAAGTGGCTATAGATGTGTATTTGAGCGGGTGACGTTTTCATGAGTTCTGCAACCCCAACTCAGCAAATATTGATCAGCTTCATTGAAACACATAGCATGATGGAATTCTAATAAAGAGAAGATAAGCTAATTTAATTTTTCAATCTCTGTCCACATATGTGTAGATAGAAGCAAACATATGCATATTACACACATGCTTCAGTAAAACTGGGCAGTTTATCTTGAATAATTCATTGTTTGTGGAAGTGGTAATTGGAATTAAATTTAATCTCCATCTTTGCAGCAAGGAACAGTATTTGAAAATAGAAAACCGAACACATGAATCTGTTGTTTCCTCTCCAGGATGTCATCAGGCCTGTCCACTGGCAAGCTGCGTAAGCAGTAGTGTCACAGTATGGGACAACTGAAACGCTGACAGGTACTTGCAGACACAGACCTGATGGGGTCAAATACTCCAAAATCTGCCTTGTTTGCTGATCTTTTAATCGGATTCAACTCGACTGTGGCCGTAGCACAAGGCTTTCTGACAGTATGTGACAGCATATGACAGCAAAACATTTTGATTTTTCCCCATTTGATGATATTTCGGATTTTTGCAATCCTTTGTAAACTGGTACAGTGTTATCTAGAAAATGATACAGGCAGTTAATTGTACTGGATGATTGCATTGTCTCTTAAATTTCTGCTGAATTCTGTTAGTGAATGAATCTTGTATGTTGAGGGCAATAGGCCAAGCAGATTTTTAGTGACCCCAAGAATAGACTCCCCCCCCAAAAATAACCATGAACCCACAGCTCAAACTCAGAATGGTCAGAGGCTCCAAAGAAATGTGTACACCTTTTTTTTTTCTTTTATCTTTCTGAGTTTCTTTCCAACAATTGCAGAGGTGATTTCTAGAGGTATAGGCGATGGGGGTGGGGGTGGGGGGCCGGGGAGGAGGATGTGCAATGTATCGATCTATTACTTACAATAGGTCTCAAAATTCTTCTTATTCTAACCTCTTCACAAACTCTTTGGGGATACAAGAAGGATTTGGGAAGGAAAATAGAGAGAGAGAGAGAAATCTACTAGAAAGCCATTTTTAATAAGCTCACCATAAGCCCCTAAATGTTTCAAACAAGTTTTCCCCATCACTTATTCACAAGAATTGAAACCTAAACAAAATGAAATTAAATTTGCATTAAACTTTCATTATCATGGAAATTATTTTCTAATTTAAATTCATGTCCTCTTGATGTTGATATTTTTAATTGTTCTGAAATAAAACAGATGTATCCTCTGTGGCTTCCCATCAAGCTTAGAATAATGTCCAAGATCCATTTCCAATGTCCTCTTGTGTTTCTTTTCTTGCCCACACCACTGGAGGTATGCTGGCTTGTTTACCTTGAGCACATCAAGCTCTTTTCTGTGCATGCCCTTCCCTCTGTCTTGAGTGTCCCCTCTCAACCTCGCAAACTCGTGGCAGAGTTTGCCTCTGTGCATCCAATCTGTCCTCTATCACTTTGGTGTCCTCCTCACCTTCTACCACCCACCCCCACCCAGGACCATTCCCTCTCATTATACCATTTCACTTTCTTGGGCTGTTCTTCCGCATTTGACCTGCTTACCCAGTGCTTTCCAGGTGGCTCAGTGGTAAAGAATCTGCCTGCTAATGCAGCAAATGTGGGTTTGATCCCTGGGTCAGGAAGATCCACTGGAGAAGGAAATGGCAAGCCACTCTAGTCTTCTTGCCTGGGAAATCCTAAGAACAGGGGATCCTGGTGGGCTACAGTCCATGAGGTCGCAAAAGAGTTGGACACAACTGAGCGACGAAACAGCAACCCTAGTAGGGAGCACCTCACCTGTTTTTTTTTTTGTTGTTGTTGTTGTTAATTCCTCTGGCAGCAGTACCTAGAAAATGAGGTATAGGAAGTGTTCAGTGACTTCCTTTGATTGGAGTTAACTTTAGGGATTCACCACCAAATCAAAGCCCAAGAATTTATTATATGATATCGTGAGAAAAAACAAGGTGAATCCCATGCACAGAGGAACCTGGTGGGCTGCAGTCCATGGGGTGGCAAAGACTCGGATATGACTGAGCACAGCACAGACTAAAGTGTTCATCAGCAAGAGGTACAGCTTTTAAGCAGACAGTTTCAGCGGCAGTTTTACGTGGACATAACCAGTTAAGTTGTTGCTGAATTCATCCTTAGTGCCATTTTCAGTCAGATTTCTGAAGCATCAGAAAACAAATATTAGATTTCCCTTCATTCAAATACCAAAATAAAACCACTTTCAAGTACAGACTAGATAATAACTGATAACTTCAGACTTTGTGTGATGAATTTGCACCACTGAGAATTCAGAAAGCATGTAAAAAGATGGAATATAATTATCTAGCTTAGAACCAGACTGTTTAAGTCTATTGCCATGGCCCTGATGAAGGGTCCATAATGGTCCTGGGTACCATGACCTCAGCTGTATGGTTTCACATCCCCTATGGTCTCCCACCTGTCCTTTGTCCTGCCTCCCTGGAGGCAGGAAGCTATTTCAAAATTACTCTCTCTAATACTCCATACCAACCTAAAACAGAATTATTGAAACAGAAGCTGTAGAACAGAAAATGACCTTGATGGCTTGATAAAGGGCACTTGGCCGAAGAGGAAGGAAATGGTAAATATATGCATATCACAAAGTGACACGGCACAACAGACAAGGGCCAATTCAAGAGTGCCTGTTTCAGGGATAAGGTAATTTCTTTCCTTCCCTTGTATTGTGCTTTCCTCCACAATATGAGAAGAGTAGTGCTAGCCTGGTGAAAGAAACCATATAAGAAGTGATTTGAATTCGTAAAATACTTCTTACCACTTACAGGTGTCAGGAGGTATGAATATGATTTTTTTAAAATGTACAAAGCAATCCAGTTGTTATTTAAGGGCTTACCCACAGAGACTGCAGAAATATTTTTCTTTTTGCCCATGGAGGAATACATTTTTTTGAATGGACACCATTGTTGAAACCCCCTGGACTATCCTCCATGAGATAAATCACAGGTCTGCAGTTTGTTGTTTGTAGGACCTTGGCTGGTAATCAAATTCTTGTGCTTTGATTCCTTATTCCATGAAGCAGGAGTCATGGTGCCCTTTTCATGAAGTTGGTGTGATTGAAGCATTTAATGCAACCACAAGTGAAGAGCCTAGAAAAGGGCCTTGCCTGTAACAAAGAGTCAGTGGATATTAGCTGACATTAACTGTTATAATACTTCTTGAGAGAGACTCCCTGGTGGCAGAGTCAGTAAAGAATCTACTTGCAATACAGGAGACCTGGGTTTAATCCCTGGGTCAGGAAGATCCCCTGGAAAATGAAATGATAACCCACTCCAGTCTTGCCTGAAGAATGCTCTGGACAGAGGAACCTAGTGGGCTTCACTCCATGAAGTCACAGAGTCAGACACAACAGAGTGACTAACACTTTCACTTTACTTCTTAAGAAGATGAGTCAAAATCATAAGCAGTACTTGCTTTGTTCGCAGTGTGCACCAATCTGAGTAATTACAAGATTAATTTGATGAATGTAGAGTTCTAATATGATTGATAACCCACAATACCAGAAAGAACATCATTTTACAGTCAAGCTGATGCAAATTCAAACCTCAGCTCAAGTATATAATGTGGCTTTGTGAACTTGTGAAAATATTTGTCTTTTCTCTGAGTCTTAATTTTTTTCTACTTATAAAACGTAGATAATAGCATTCACTTTATGCTGTGTATATTTGAAGTAACCCATGTGGCATAGCTTGATGTTTGACATTTAGAAAAACAAGCTATTGATGTTAGTTATTATTCTTTAAATGGCAATTTTATCAATGGAATTATACTATTTTTTTTGTGTCTGCTTAAGAAAGTGAAGTAAATGAGTCAGTCTGTAAAAATGTAGTCCTGATAGTTTAACAAATGATTCTTCATGACAGTGTAGATCTTATCATAGTGTCTATTGATTTTTAAACATTTTTTCTGAAGGTATCAGTTCTCACTTATCATCTATTTCCTGAGCATTAATATGTGCTAGTACTCCAGGTAATTGTATTACCACAGATAAAGGTTAATATGCTACCCTGTCCTTCATCAATATCTAGTGAATACCAGGTATGTGATATAAGGAAAATAGATTTGTAAAATCATAAGTTGGAAGATAACTGAGATTAAAATGTATATATAAATATACATATATATATATTAGTTCAAAAACAACAGCACCAGAGCTGTCCAAGATCAGAGCAGAAGCAGTAATCAAAAGTAGAGAGAGGAAAGGGTAAGAATTCAGAAGAGGAGCTGGCAGCGAGCTAGCTGATGACCTGGAGGACACCGAGCTGAGCTCTGGGTGTGGTGTCACCCACCCAGAAGTGTGTTGAAGGTCCAGCTGGTGGGGAAAACACAAAAGATGGAGGGAATGGTGTCGGTCAGAGCAAAAGCTGAGAAAACCCAGGATGTGGCTCCAGACCAAAGGAGAGCATGATTCACTGTGGATGGCTGGGGAGGTGAATGAGAGTGGAATCATTGGGAAACGCTGTGAGTCCTATTAATAGATTAAGAGGTTTGAAGTTTTAGCCAACAGCAATGAAGTTATTCAAGAGTTTGGACAGCATGACATGGACTAAAGAGGGCTCTGCCAAGAGGAGTCTGCTTCAGCAGAAAGAAAGAACTGGAACAGGAGATGCTGGAAGTCAGGAGGCAATTGAGATATCATTCTGGTTGTGATTCCACTGCTCTTCTGGCTTAGAAGGTAAAGCATCTGTCTACAGTGAGGGAGACCTGGGTTCGATCCCTGGGTCGGGAAGATCTCCTGGAGAAGGAAATGGCAATCCACTCCAGTACTATTGCCTGGAGAATCCATGGACAGAGGAGCCTGGTAGGCTACAGTCCATGGGGTCGCAAAGAGTTGGACACGGCGGAGCCACTTCACTTTCACTTTTCTGGTTGTCAAGAGAAGAACTCACTAGGTGAAGCGAACATGATAACATAAAGGGTAAAGCCATCTGAAAGAAGAATAACTAACAATCAGGAATCTATTAAAGCACCTGGAGTGTTGGGAATATTTGGAGAGAAGGAAAGGGCAAAGAAAAGCAAGACTAGTGACTGAAGGAAATGGAGAATGGTACCAAACTCATCATGGGAACAGGGCTGTCGAAAGGCTGGCTGGTTTGGAAGGACAGACCATATGTTCCTTTGGAGCACTTCACTTTCTGCATGCTAACACCCATGATTACAAATTTTCCTCTTGATCTCAAATTTTTGGAGGAACAAAATTTTACCTTATTTTTGGTGAATCCACAAGTATTGCTTTTTGTGCAGAATAGGCCCTTGATTTTTTTTTTTTAATGGATTAAGAGACAGGAAGAGGAAAAAGTTGTTTCAACAAGGAAAGGTTGGTTTCCCACAAAGATCACGAAAAAGCCTCTGCATAAGAACAGGACTGCAGGTGTTCATTAAGATGGGAGCAGTGGCTTTAAGGAAACCTACATCAATGGTAGAAGTGTAAGAAATGGTGCAGGGAGTCTGTATAAACTGGTAGAAGTGTAAGAAATGGTGCAGGCAAAGGGGCGGGATAAAGCAGGTATGACCTATTTATTTAGTAATTCCAACAGTGAAAACAATAGAAAAATACAGTAGAAATTAGAAGAGTTCTTCTAATTAGAAATTAAGAGAGAAAATTGCTTCCTCCACCTCAGGAAAAAGAAATCCTGAAGGAAATCAACCTGAAGCTGGAATTCCAATGCTTTGGCCATCTGATGCAAAGAGCCGACTCACTGGAAAAGACCCTGATGCTGGGAAAGATTGAAGGCAGGAGGAGAAGGGGACGACAGAGGATGAGATGGTTGGATGGCATCATCAACTTAATGGAGATGAGTCTGAGTAAACTCTGGGGAATGGTGAAGGACAGGGAAGCCTGGCGTGCTGCAATTCAGGGGGTTGCTAAGAGTCAGACACAACTTAGCAACTGAACAACAATAACTCCAGTAAAAAAGGGAAATGTGGATGTGGCTAATGAAAAAATTTGAAAAAAAGGCTCCTTAAAAAAGAAAATTCAAGTGAACAATATCACACTACAGACAGTGTGAGAAGAGAATCACCAATTTCTTTATGACAGAAAAGAATGAAAAAAAAAAAAAAGATCCAGAGAGATGGTGATTAGAGAAAGAGGAGATTCATTAAATGCAATCTCTGATATATTCAATAATGAATTATGGCCTAATGAAATGTGCATTAAAGTGTTATGGATTAACCTAAGTAGAATTTGCCAATTAACTGAAGTCCATGCAACAGATAATACTTGGAAGCAGTGCTAAGTCATGTATCTGAAGTTCAATGTAAAACATGAAGTACATGTACAGAGGTGCAGCCCTGTGAGTTTATCACGATTGGTTTTCTTAAAACAAGTAATGGTCATAACCTTAGACTATGATTTTCAGTCAAAAGTAACAGTAAATTTGAGGAACGTAAGCCAGGTTAACAGTTGTTGCTCAGTCACTCAGTCGTGTCCGACTCTTTGTGACCCCATGGACTGCAGCATATGCCAGGCCTCCCTGTCTTCCACTGTCTCCCAGAGTTTGCTCAAACTCAGGTCCATTGAGTTTGTGATGCTGATTAGTAGTAATAATCAACTAGGAAGACATCTTTCAACATGGTTTTGGTGAACTGGTAGTACCAATGAATAAGTCGTATAGTCCCTAGTTGCTTGACAAAATATAGTTTGGCAAAGGACATTCGTTTCATATTATGAATCTATATTTTACGAAAACATCACTCTAGAATTTGGATAGTAATAGGTCAGCATGCTCGGGAAAGCAGGGCAAAGAGGAAGGTTGGTTGGTTTCATGTAGGCAAGCTCCAAGAAGGCAGCAATCAATGAGAGGGATAAGGAAAGTGCCATAAGGCCATATTTTATGTGAGAAATTAAACCAAGTAAATGGACAGTGGGAAGGAATTCTTTGTTTGCAGGCAACAAGCCCAGTGTCTTGAAATCAGGACCTCAGACAAGGGACCCTGAAATAATGAAAGACCTGTGAAGTGGAATTCAGACTCTGAAAGTACAAATACACAGTCATAGGCATCAGAGGTTCTGAAAGGCATTTCTGTAACTGCCAAGAACAATAACAGAAATAGTGCCTTACATGAACACAGTGCTTCATGCTTACACGTGTCTGCCAGTTATGTTATATCATCTGATACCCTTATAGCAAAGCCAGAGGGTTAGATAACTCACTGTCACAAAGTGAACTTTAGTAGATAAGATCAGGACTTGAGCTCCTAATTTATTCATTCATCAATCCATTTGTTAAATCCATTTAATTTTGTTCAACCTTGTACCTAAGGGCTTGGGAAGCCTGAGGATGCTGTGTCGAAATGTGGGCTGAATTCTCTGAGAAGAAGCAAGTGGGTACACTTGGCTGGTGACAGCAGGTGACATGAGGTTGTCAGGACTAAGACCATCTTTTATTCAGGCTTATATCTTTTATTGCTTAAGAATAATTTTGAAAGTTTAGTATTATCCTAAGGTGGAGAATATACCAATATATGCTTTGGGATATCTTTAAGTTTATAAACATATTAGCTTTCTTCGTGATTCAAAAGTAAAAAGAAGAAAGTGAGGTAAAATTTTCCTCCTTTCTATAAAACCTTTGAGAATGGACAGAACTGTCCACATTTTCTGTAAGTTACATAAAATTGTCTGTTGTTGTTATAATTCCGTAGGCATCACGCTCCTCTAGTAAAATGATGTATGGAGCAATCGTCTGGTAGGGGCTGATGGGATGTAAATGAAACTAATTAAGGAAATGTCAAACATAATTAATAAAACAGGTTTAAGTTGCAAAAGCCCTGTCAGCGGAATGAATGGAGGGGAGCATCGCTCGCCCATTGTTGGGTGCTCTTTTCCCCTCTCCTCTCTCCTCTCCAGGCTTTATTTAGCATCGTTCAATTAGATCCTAAAAAGCTACTTGAAGCTCACTTTTCTACCTCACCTTCTCTTAGCTTGATCCCATGGAGAGGGAGGAATATAAATTTGCCTGTCGGCCTGCAGCTTGGAAAAAATTAATTGCCAACTCCTCATCTTTTCCAAGTACTACAGGACATTAACATAACCAATTTGCTTGAACTCCTCACTGGCTGCCTAATAGAGCATCTGACCAGCTGATAAAACCAGGGTGTTGCTGACGCCACCTTATTATTATTAGCATTTTCATAATATCCAAATATTACAGCAGCATAATTCACGGGCTCCATTTATTATTGATAAGAACAAAAAAAAGGGGGGAATTGGAAATGACAAAACGGGTGAGCGACCTACAATTATGGCAAGCAAATTAGAGTATGTGGTAGAGTCAGTTACATTTGCCTAGGAGTAATGATGCCCGAGACCTTTCCCTTCCCCCGGGATGGGAAAAATAATGGATTCCCTTGCAGCTGCAGATGGGGTAGGAGAAGGCTGTCATCGGGACTATGTTTACATAAGTTCGGCTGAGCGTGTGGCCAGCAGGCCAGCCTGGAGTGTTCTAGTCAGTTCCAATCATTTCAGCCATTGAAGCAGAAGTCGCTCAAAAACTGGTTTCTGGGAGGGGTGGAAAACAGAAGTGGGCGCCGGGGAGGAGATGAGTCTTGCTTGAACATCAACAGCTGCGTTTGCAAGGAGCTTTTTGAGCCTTGTCAGTTCCTAGACAAGGGTGATAACCTTGAAAAACCGAGGCCAATCAACTTTTAAGTGGGGAGATAAAGATGAAATGTGGTTTCGGTTAACTTACAGACCCCCGCCCGTTCTCCTTGTAGATTATCTCAATTCAGTTCATGTACACACACACACACACACACACACACACTCACACACACACACAAACACACTGTCTCTCTCTCACACACACATTCTTATATACACACACACTCACATACACACTCACACACACAAACACACTGTCTCTCTCTCACACATGCATTCTTATATACACACACAGTCACACACTTTCAAACACACACTCACACACACACTCACATAGTTGCCTGGTATTTACTGCCATTTGACAAATGTCCATTGAGCATCCATATTTGCCAGACTCAGGAGGAGGAAGATATAGTGTACGTACGCAAATTTAAAGGGTCAGTTGTGAATTCAAATTAATTAGAACTAACACACACAGATTTTATTTGTAAGTAACTTCCTTTAGAAAGAGCCTTTGGTAATAGATACAAGAGATGTGATGTATCCACCAAATCAGAAGATAATTTCCAGATATAATAATTATTAGCAAACACTGGTAACAGCACCAGAGGTGTGTACCTGCTCTCAGCAAAGGTTAGTAGCTGGAATTTTTTCTATTGGTTAGAGAAAGCACGGTAAGCCTAGGACATCGAGCTCTGCCAGAAAAGAAGGAAGGACTTGAATATTAATGGGCTCAGACCAAAAGAACACACGAGTTTGGAGGGCTACTGCTGTGCAAATTTGAAACTGTTTGGATTAGAACGTATTCAATTTAACATCTTATAATAAAAATCCAAAGTGATGTCAGAGACAGAGAATATCAACAAATGTTATTTATGGAGAGGTTAAACGTATTCTTTGTATTATTCTTTCAACTTTTCTCTATGTTGGAAACTTTTAAAAACAAAATGTCTAAGGGGAAAATTCCCATTATTTCTGAATTATACAAAGAAATGAATCATGTAACTTGGCTTCAATTACATCATGAGCTAGTTATGAAAAGTTCATTTTGATTTAATCTGATTCATAAATATCTCAGTCCAGATCTTGATGCTGAAAATTGGTACAATTCAATTTTATTAAATATTTAAAATATTTAAAAGTAGATTTATGGAATAAAAATAGTGATTATTACAATTCAGTGAAAGAAATAAAACATTAGAATACTGCCAGTACCCTTGGAGTTCCCTGTGTATCTTTATTCAGCCTCACCCTTTCCGGTTCCCCTTAGAGGTAAACAATATTCTAAATTTCTAATTTTGTAATTCCCTTGCCATTTATCATATATGTGTATCTATATATACATATATGATGGAATTATATGTGCAATTTGTTACTACTGGGGCTTTTGCCCCAAATTACAATCTTTATAATATTCCATGTTGTTTCCTATGTGGAGCATGGTTGTAACTCATTTATTTTCACTGCTGTGTAGCATTTCAAAGTACAAATAAAACATGAATTATTTATTTTTATAGACATTTTTGTTATTTTTAATTTATAGCACAAACATAGGCCTGTTTAGAGTAAGCACCTAGAGAAGCAATTGAAGCTATGTTCCCAAGTTTATCAGCATAAACTTGTTCCTAATAATTTCGTATGCTTAAATGTCTATAACAAAAAGAATGTGGTCTTTCTGATAGCAGTTCTCTGCAATTCATTGAGACTTGCTTTATGGTGTTAGAGGTAGATTTTTAAATATATGTACATTGGATGGTTCTTAATTGTTCTATTCACATTGTCTTTAGACTTAGCAGGTATTTTTGTCTATATGACATGATATCACCCAATATGAAGATGAATGTGTCTTTTGTTTCCTGTGGGTCTATCCATCTTAATTATATAGAGCATATGTTATAGAATACTTTCTTTTGGGCAATGTCTGGTTTTACCAGTATGTAAATTGTGAAATCCTTTCATTTCTACAAGGTTTTGTTTAAATGATATTCTGCTATTCTTTTTCTGATTTTAAGATAACTATACCAGCTTTCTTTTTATTTCTATCATTTCTGTATCCTGATGTTTAAATATTTCCTTTATTACCAGCAGAAAGTTTGAAATTTAAAAAAATTGAGTCTTCATATTTTAACTAAAGCCTTAAGTCTATTTGCAATTATTTGATGGCTGATATATTTGGATTTACTTCTACTTTAAGACTTGTATCCTGACCTTATTATATATGTTTTTTTTTCTCATTTCTTGCCTTCTTCTGTATTGATTCACTATTTTTTCTCATTCTCTGAACCAGATAAGAAGTTACAGATACAATGTCTATTTGTTATTGATTATTTTAGAATTTACCATCCATAATTAAATTGTCAAAGTGTAAATTCATCAACATATATAACTTTTTCATGAATAATTTAAAACTCTTGGAACAGTTTAATTTTGATTACTTTTCTCCTATTTCAAACTCTGTTTTGTCTAGTAATAATTTTTACCTTATCTTTTGTAGCCATCATTTGCTTAGTCACGTCTGATTCTTTGTGATCCTATCGACTGTAGTCCACCAGGCTCCTCTGACCACAGTTTGTCCAGATAGGAATACTGGAGTTGGCTGCCCTTTCCTTTTCCAGGGATCTTGTCTTTGAACTCCACAAATTATACATCATTGTTTTTGTTTTACATCTATTATTTATTTATAATGTAATATGCATGTTGCAAGAATTTTGTAAGTTTATAATACCTTTTTCATATCAGAATTTCCTTCTGGCATCATTTTTATAACCTGAAGAAATTCATTATTTAACATTTTTTCTTCCACTCTAGCTTCCATTTGGCTGTTAAGAACTTAGTTGGCAGCCTTATTATTGTCCTCTTGAAAGTAATCTCTCCTTTCTCTGTGGATGCAGTTAAGATTATGGCTTTGCCTTTCATGTTCTGCAGTTTCACCGTTATGTGTCTAAACTTGGATTTTTTTTTTTTTTTTGGTTTGTTTGTCTTGCCTCTTTGGCTTCCTGAATTTGTGAACTGGTATCTTTTATCACTTCTAGAAAACTATAGACATTTCTTCAGACATTGCTTTCTTCTCATTCTTTCTCTCTTTTCCTTCTGGCATTCACATTATATATTTATTAGATCCTCTTACTCTTTCTTCTGTGTTTTTAAATTTATTTTTCTTTTATGTCCCTCTTTTTATTTCTCTGGACTGTGTTCTGGATGCTTTCTTCAGTTTTCTCTTCTTTTTAATAATTCTCTCTTTAGCTGTGTCTTCTCTGATGTTAAAGTATTCTACTGAATTTTAATTTTGCTTGTTATAGCTTTCATTTCTAGAAGTAACATTTGGCCATTTTTCAAATATGCATGGTTCTTTTATTATCCCTCCTTTCTCATGTTTTCAATCTTTTATTACTTAAGACATTTTGCATATTTATTTTATACTTTGTGGCAGATGATACTCAAATCAGAAGACTTTTGCAGTCTAATTCTGTTCTTTATCTCCTGGTGAATTTAGGTTCTTTGCATTTTCTGACTGCCAATTCATATTTTTTTGAACTTCTTCAGTGTGAATTCTTTGAGACCTGGTTTGACAGGGAGCTCTTTCGGGAGAGATTCTGTTGCTTTGATTTGGTTTGACTTTGTTCCTGCAGAGTGCCTATAAGCATCGCACAACCAGAAGCACATTTAAATGTATCCTCAGCTTGAGATATTTCATATTACTTGGGTATCATGAATTCAGTCTTAAAATCTATACGAGGGTCAGGTAACAGTTATTCTTTTTCCCCTTTAGTGCTAATTTTTGACAGTTTTCCTTACTGAGGGGTCTTTATGTATAATTTTATTTCTTTCTTACTCTAACTGTGAAACATAAGTCACTGGAGTCTCAGCTTCATATATAAGTTGTGTTTTATTAGACTCCTCTCCTTGGTTGAGCTCTAGGATTTATGTCTTGTTCTTCACACACACTACGAGTCCCTGCAATCTTGCATTCAAATTTACCAGTTTTTATACCTAACCTCAAAGTTTTAGGCCAGGACAGAACTTTTCTTTTTGGCTGTGCTGCATGGCTTGTGGCATCTCAGTTCCCTGACTGACCAGGGATTGAACCCATGCCCACAAGAGTCCTAACCACTGGACCTCCAGGAAATTCCCAGAACTTTATTTCTTTGGACTTCCATTAGATATTAGCTTGTGAATAGTCTTTATTTTCTTTTCAGTTCATGAAAGCACTTAAAAGGATTAAATGAATACATGTTTCTGTGTGTTCAGTATTTCATATGTTTCACATTTTATATGTAATATAATAAAAAGTGTATTTTAGGTGGTATATAAAGTTAAAATATCACATGTAATATCATAATTTTAAATCCAGTAATTTTAGCAGTGTGCAATATTGCCAGAGATCTATTTCAATGAGATTTTATTGGTTTTACATCAATGTTGCATAAGTTTCTGATTTCAAAAGGAAAGTCTGAAAAACTATTCTAAACCTCTCTTATTTAAGCCAAGCAGCGTGGCTCAGATAGATGGTAAAGAATCTTCCTGCAACACGAGAGATGAGGGTTTGATCCCTGGGTTGGGAAGATCTCCTGAAGGAAGAAATGGCAACCCATGCCAATATTCTACCTGGGAAATCCCATGGGCAGAGGAGCCTGGCGTGCTATAGTTCATAGGGCTGCAAAGTCAGACACAAATGAGCAACTAAGCATGCATGCCGCACATGCATACATACATTGTAATTCTAATAGTGGTCGAATTTTTTAGAAACTAGACTACACAGGTAAGTCAGTATTTGTAAAGGCCTGGTAAAGAACTTGACAAAGCAGGAAATGAAAGCTGTCATCATCATTACCATCATCTACATTTCATCACCTTCTCTCCTCGTGTCCCAATGTGTTTTATGAATGCAAAACATTATTTTCTGGATGTGAAAGTTTCAGTATCAAACATACATTTTAGAAGCATTCAGAGAGACATAGGTTTTGCTAAACAAGAGAGAGCGCACAACATACTGGCAGTAAGTCTACAGGAAGAATTGTCTGTAATGGGACAAGGGGATCTTGGATTAACACGATGTCTTACGTTTTGCTGTTAACATGCACTTGTTCACCAGTGGAGTTTTATGGAGTAGAATTCAGGCTAATAAGCAGCTCATTTGCAGGTACATTTCCCACCAAACTGAAAAACAACCTTAGTTTTCTAATAACCTGATTGGAGTCCTGCAGAGGTACAGTCCTTTGTTAGCAACTCATCTTAATAGAAATGAATCACTTCCATTGCAATGCTCTTACCACACATTCCCATGTTAGTATACAGCAGATAAGAAACTCCTACTGATTCCAGATGCTTGTTAGCTCTCTGAGCTAATGTATAAATTGCATCATTTGGGGGCTTTGATTCTTTTTCTAAGATTAGGATAGTGCTGGAAATATCTGCTAAATTAACCTTGTATTTTGTCTTTGGCCCAAAATAAACCTTAAACTAATTTTTGAAATATCTCTCATTTCTTTTCATCTTTTCCCCATTGGCCTCATCTCACAAGGATTATAAAATCTGAAATATTCATACAAGGATAAGTTTTGTTTCCACTAGATGTTTACCTTGGCTGGAATCAAAATGGCTCTTAAAGAAAAGGAACCAACCATGGGTCTTTGGGGGCTTGTTTAGCAGATTTATAAGATTTTTAACTATTAGCTAATATCTCAGATTTTGAAATTACAGTAGGTTCTCTGAATCCACAGGTTTTGCATCCTTGGATATTAAGGGTGAACTGTATGTGTTCACTGTCATACGTTGTTTTATACAAGGGGTTGAGCCTACACAGGGACTCCTGGAGACAATTTCCCACAGATATCAAAGAATGACTATATATTGATTATTAAATTGTTGATAGAATTGTCAGTTTATGGCTATCTAAACTTTTGTTAGTTTGTTTAAAATTAAGCAGTATATAGAATGCTGGCAACGGCATGTGAAGACATTTTCCATTTTTTTCTTATTTTCTCTTAATTGTAAAATTTCTCCTGTATATCAAGTGTAAAGTGTCTCCCATTGAGAAAGAACATGTGATCCTTAAAATTATACTTGGGCTTTTGTAACAATGTTCCGATCCTATTCTTTATTTCTAATGATTTATCATTTATTTCTGGCAGCAAGATGTCCTTGCCAATTAGAGGTGAGTTAGAAAAGGCGTCTATTCTAGAGCAGTGGTAGATATTGATCATTTCATATTAGAATTGTAACCAGAGAAGGTGTTTATAAAATTTAGGGAATTTTAGAGGTTTTCAAGTACCATTCACCTTTGTGAATACACAACTCCATTCCCTTGTAACTTTATGGATCAATATAGTCAAAGAAATATATTAGAACTCAAGAGGCTTTGAACATGACCCAGTATTTCAAAGACTTCCTTTGTTTTCAGCATAATTTGCATGCACATATAATGCTTTGATGCTGGTGTCCACCAAAATTGGTGAAGCAGATACTTGAATGGACAGGTCAGTGTACCAGACAACCAGATTTTCAAACGGGACTGACATTAACTGATTACTTATAGCTCATACACTTGTCCTTATGTTCAACACATAAAATGCTAATTCATTAGCTGGTTATAGGAACCTCACTCTATCTATCAATCCATCATCTAGCTACCTGAGATTATACCTGCTTTGAGTCAGCTCAAAAATTCCAGTTAAGGAGTATCCTTCAAAATCTTCAAATGGTCTAGGTCATCAAAAACAAGGGAAGACTGAGAAAACTGTCAGAGCCAAGAAGAGCCTAAGGAGACGTGATAGCTACCCATAACGGGGCATCATGGATGACATCCTGGAATAGAAAAGACATTAGGTAAAAACTGAAACAAAAATATGAATAACATATGGACTTTACTGTGTCAGTATTGGCTCAGTAACTATAACAAATGTATCATAGTAATAGAAAATGTTAGTAATTTGGAAAACTCTGTGCAAGATGTTTGGGGAACCTATGTACTATTTTTGCCTTTTTTCTGTAAATCTAAAGTGACTCTAAAAATAAAGTTTATTGTATGAATATAAAAAGGAAGAGATACTAAAGGAGAAAAAAGGTTTTGCTCAGGTAAAGAGATTGTTTAGACCACATGTCAGAGCCAAAGGTAAAGTTATTTTGAAAGAAGTTTTTGGATACAGAGCATGCAGTTTCGGTAGAGAATGTAACATTTCCCAATCATGTCAATGGTGCTTTTGCCCAGGCTCCGGTTAGCCTGAATTTTATATCTACTTTATTTCTGTAACAAAATTAATTCTCATATTTTTGCAGGAATGAAAAATCGAAGAGTGTAGTCTTATAGAGAGAGTTCTTTAAAGACGAAGAGTTGAGGTCCTCACATTTAAGACAGTAAAACCAAGATACACGTGAGCCAAGAGTTTGGGATGTACTTATGATGAGCCTGGCTTCCCTCAAGGCCAAGTTCTCCAGATTAGTTGTCTTCTTAAGACTGGACCACACGAGACTTGAGGCCCTCAGTGGGTTTAGTTTTCAAGATCGCTGGTAGCAGGCGATGCTTGTAGAAGGATTGCCCCTAAATGTTCCTTGTGGTTAACGTTAATTTGACTAAAGAAAAAGGAAAGAGAGAAAGCGGAGAATAAGAAATGGAGGAGGGACTGGAGGAGGAGAAAGAAAAGGAGGAATCAACTCACCAAGAAGAGGTACATTTTTCCATTTTTCTTGAGGAGAGAAAAGAAGGAAAGAAAGAAAAAACAGCCCAAATGGTGTTTATAAAAACCACGTAAGTTGTATTTTGGACGTCAAAAATGGTAGTTAGAGTAGCTGGTTTTGGAGGCTGAATTGTTCCTTTGCTTGGTTCCATTGCCAGGCATGGATATGACCAGAGAATCAAAACCAAACAAGAGCTTAGAAAGGAAGAGACCAAAGGTCAGCACTAACAGCATTTTGTAACTTCCATGAGCAGCAGTATGTACCGAGAGGAAGTGCAGCTCACCGGCAGGAAGCAAGGTGGTCCAGAGAATAAAGCAGACGGCAGCCTGGCCTCAGGAGGTCCCGGCGTTTGGCAACACAAACGTTTCCTCCGTCTTGTTAACCATCTATCTGTCTGCAGAGACAGGAGACAGGATCAAGCCGGATCTCTCCTTCTCTCTCCATTGCTATCTCTGCCTCTGCCTCTCTCTCCTCAGCCTTCCTTCTAATTAACCTGCTCCCCTATCATTTCCCTCCCTCTCCTTTCTGTCATCTCCATTTCACAGTATCACTTGTTCGGTGAAAAGAAGCTCAGACACATTCTATTTAGAAAGTCAGTGTCTCACTAGGGGTGACAAGTCTTTCTTTGAGGTCATTTATCTAATTGCTCTTTTCAGATAAGAATTAATTAGCCCGATTATTTTTCTTCGTTTTTGGATGGGTTCCCCACCTGAAGAGAAGAAATTCCTTGCTGTCAGTGATTAATTGCTCAGCCAGAAGCTTACTGCCTCGCATTTGTAATAAATGCCGACTAGCTCTTTAGGTCACATTAAGAACCAGGCAGGTTGTGGTATAATGTACAGGATAATAAAGCACTTGTATAAATAGGGGCAGCAGCATTTGATTTTGATTAAATATTTTAATACATCAAAGGGTGAAGGAGTTTCACAATACTGAAGGTAAGAGCCCCCATTTAGGGCAGCTTTTTTCTTCCCTTTGTGAGACATAAAACATCTCCAGGAGCCATTTGCATGCAGGGCTTATCTCAAATGACCCCAGTGATCTGCCGGGAGGGTTGTTTTTTAGGTTTTCTGTTAGAGAACACCTAAAAGTATAAGCACCTTCAGGGACCAAATCTCGTTTGTTTCAAACAAAGAAATAGGCTTTCTCTTGATTTACTTCCAAATTAGTTTTTTTTTTTTTTTAAGGTTGCTGTTGTTGCTGGAATGTGTATGTGAGGTTTCCAGACCTCAACCTAAAGTGATTAAATTCAAAGGTGAGCAAATCAAGATATGATAAAGGCCTGCTGCCGTGCAATCCATCTGGAAAGAAGAAACACAAATCCAAGAGCATATCACAGGATGTCTTAGACTTTTCGGCTACTTTAACAAACTACCTAGACTGGGTGACATGAGCAATAAACAATTTATTTCTCACAGTTATGAAGGCTGGGAAGCAAGGTCAAGGTCCTGGCAGATTTGGTATTTGGTGACGTCATTTCCTGATTCATGACTGGTACTCTCTGGCTGTGTCCTCCCATGACAGAAGGGTAAGAGAGCTCTCAGATGCCTTTTATAAGAGCATGGATCCCATTTATGAGGATCTCATGGCCTAAGCATGTCCTAAAGGTCTCACATCCTTGTACTCTCATACTAGGGCATCACACTCAGGATTTCAATATAGGAATTTGAGAGGAAAGCATTTTTTTTTTTTTTACAGTACAGTGTGGTTTTCTTGTTGTTATTGTGTTTTAATTGAAGGATAACTCCTTTAGAGAATTTTGTTGGTTTCTGCCAAACATCAACATGAATCAGCCATAGGTACACATATATCCCCTCCCCCTTAGGCCTCTCTCCCATCTTCCTCCTTATTTCCCCACCCCTTCACCTCTACCCCCCCTCCCCCCCGCCCCGGCCGGCCCCCACAGTCTAGGTTGTTACAGAGCTCCTGTTTGAGTTCCTTGAGTCATACAGCAAATTCCCATTGGAAGTGAAAACAGTTAGTCCATCATAGAAGGTGAGTCTTATATTCTGTGGATACTTCACTTAAAGACATAGGCTTTAAATAATCTATGAAGATTGCTTCATTTTCTATGTTTATGTTAGACTTCTATAGAGACACTTTTTTGTGGCTATTTTAGGAAAAAAAGTAAACAACCCCAGGAGAAATTAAGTGTTTTATGAAGGGTGTGCTCATTTGAGCAAGTTTGGCAGAAACAGATCTAGAACAGATTGCTCCTGATTCCTGGGCCAATTTCATATATATATATATATATATATATATATATATATATATATATATATATATAGTAATATTGTCTCTAAAAGGAACGAATATCCCTATGAAATGGATGATTTGATTAGTATGAAGAATGCTTTCCCCAAGAAGATAAGTAATAGAACATTTACTCTCATTAAGCAATATTACTGAAAATAATAAAATCTAGTATATTTTCTTTCACTTTAGGGAAACCCAACATGTAATTAAGAAACTTCTGTAAAGATTTACTTCATAAATTTTATCCTATATTATATCTTTCTAAGGTTCAAATCTACTGAAAAACAAGAACCTGCATGTAGACGATTTTTTATAAAAGCCTATTGATTAAATGAATGGATTAAACAAATGGATAAACAGCAAGTACCTACAGTATAGCACGGGGAATTATATTCAATATCCTGAAACCATGAAATGGGAATCATGTGACAAAGGCAGGTATTGGTAGTATTTTGTGTTATCTTATCTGGTCTCTTGTGGGTTCCCTGGTGGCTCAGATGGTGAAGACTCTGGCTGCAATGCAAGAAGCCCAGGTTTGATCCCTGGGTCAGGAAGATCCCCCAGAGAAGGGAATGGCAACCCAGTCCAGTATTCTTGCCTGGAAAATCCCATGGGCAGAGGAGGCTGGCAGGCTACAGTCCATGGGGTCACTAAGAGTCAGACACAACTGAGCGGCTTCCACTATCTGTTCTCTTACTGTGGGAAACTCAAATGGTAAAGAATCTGCCCACAGCTTGGGAGACCTGGGTTTGATCCCTGGGTCAGGAAGATCCCCTGGAGGAGGGCATGGAAACCCACTCCAGGACTTTTGCCTGGAAAATTCCATGGACAGTGGTGCCTGGTGTGCTACAGTCCATGGGGTTGCAAAGAGTTGGACACGACTCTGTCTCTTATTTCCAGGTACTCTTCTCTTCAGTTGCATAAAATAGAAATAACTGTTTCAGAAGGCCTCCAGCTACCAATTTTATTGAAAACTTTACTGATATAATTACATTAACACTTAATATATGTCCTGAATGATTGAGATGATGCAATATGAAGATCTCTTCCATGTCAAAGGAGGAAGTTCTATGAATCCTTTAACATACCAAGGTCACTCACCTACAAATTTCAGATTTTTTAGCTCATATTAGGGAGACTTCCAATACTATTTATTGGTTTTGCTTATATCAAGAGCCTCTTTTTATTCTGTTTTGTAAATCTTCCCACTATCTCTGAGCTCCTGGTTGATTGTAAATACAGAGATCGCTCGGAGATATTGCACTTTTGGTTCCAGATCATCTCAACAAGTCAATAATGCAATAAAGTGAATCACATGAATCTTTTGGTTTCCCAGTGCATATAAAAGTTATATTTACCATACTGTAGTCTGTTAAGCATACGGTAGCATTATATCTTAATTTAAAATACTTCATTGCTAAAAATGCCACAATTACATCACTAATCACAGATTACCATCACATCAAATGGCGCTAATCACAGATAATCATAACAAGTACAATAATGATGAAAACGTTTATAATTCTTTTTCTAATTGGTAAGTTGATAATTCTAAAGAATTACCAAAATGTGATACAGAGACATGATGTGAACAAGTGCTATTGGAAAAATGGCATCAATAGACTTGCTCAATACAGGTTGCCACAAACCTTCAATTTGTAAAAAGCACATTGTCTGTGAAGTGCAATAAATTGAAAGTGACAAAATGAGGTATGCCTGTAAGGGAGTTTTTTTTCTTCAACCACCTGTCAAGATTTCTAGAGCTATTCTACATGAGTGAATGTTTCTGTTTTCTTTCACTTTCTTTTCGCAAAAATGATGAAATTAGCTAACAAGCTGTTGAGCTTAGATGTTTCATGCCGCCTTCTCTTCCTCTTGTGCTGTCATGAAAGGATTATGAGCAAGGGTGACATCCTTTGCTGTTTACATCAACACGTCGCAAATTACTTTATCTCATGAGAGAACTAATTGTTCTGTGATGATTCAAAATGGACATTTGTTCCATACTTTTTTTCTTTTAGGTTTAAATTGATAATTTATTCAGAAGGCTTTAGTCAGTATGCCTGAATTCAAAATACAGGCAAATCTGTTATAGGTCTAAAAAAACAAAAATAAGATGATGCAAAGAAATTACAGAAGTGTTTAGTGGCCAAAATGTGGAGTAACTAATTTATCGAGTCCAACTTCTGTCCAGAGTTGGAAGAAAAGTTGAATTAGCAAAGGGCTATGTGACCCTCTTGTGATTGTCTTTCAAATCAATTACCTCATTAAATATTAAGTAAGCTTACAAGAAAAAAATCATTATAAAATCAGATTGGGTTAAATATTGTGGAGCTTCAAATAGAGATAAAAGTAGCATCCATCTCATGGAGTTGTGACTTACTGGATTTGAATTTATTTACGTAAATTTCTGGCTCTGCCATGCAGCTTGTGGAATCCTTGACCAGGGACTGAACCTGGGCCCCCAGCAGTGGAGGAGTGGAGTCCTAATCACTGGATCATGAGAGAATTCCAGGAGTTGATGTTTATAAAGTGCTTAGAAAAAGGCCTGGCACTTAGCAGCCATTATACACATGTGTATTAGATAAAAGTCAAGGATTACTACAAAACTTTTATACTTGCTCCTTGAATCTATATGCTGAAAATAGAAACTAGATTGAATATATAAACTAGATCATTCCAAATTTCTGTTTTCCAATAAAAATTAATTGCACAAATTTCAGTCTACTATTCTTGGTTGAAGATACTTTCAAAAAACATAAGCTGTGCAAAAAAGGATTCTATCAATATATTAAACAAAAGATATGTCAAATATATCTGTGATATGAAGACGTCATATTATATTTCAGAGAGTCATGTTTTGGGTGACTTGAGGCCTCATTCAGAAATTTTGTACATCATAGTATATAGCATATTTCCCTTTTGCAGAAATGTGAGTCCTACACTCCCCCACGAACACATTTGCAAATATTTTTTTCTTAGTATAGCATACCTCTTAAAATCCAACTTAAAATAAACAGAAAAACTCACTCATTCATGTAAAGGAGGAAAAATAATATTCCCTCTACCTTCCTGAGTTCTTGACTGAAACCCCTATTTCTTATTTTGAAACACAAAATAAGAAGAGAAAATCAAATAAAAATTTATTAACAGAAGATACACATAAAACATAACCAAGGAAAAATGAATAACTCTAAGAAGTGGCTTAGAACTCCAGCTAAAATACCATCTTCAACTAAATATGAAAGAAAGAAAGATATGGAGTAATAGGGAGGCTTTCTGGTAAAACAGGTAAACAAGAGTGAGGTTTGTTATACAGATTTAAGTTGGTGCATTCTACCTTGATAAGGACCTAAAGCTGTCTGATAGAGATGGGAGGAGGGATACCTTTGATAATTTATGACCTGCTTTTAGGCAAATAGGGCCTCCCTGGTGGGTCAGATGGTAAAGCACCTACTTGCAATGTGGTAGACTTGGGTTCGATGCCTGGGTTGGGAAGATCCCCTGGAGAAGGAAATGGCAACCCACTCCAGTACCCTTGCCTGGAAGATCCCATGGACAGAGGAGCCTGGTAGGCCACAGTCCACGGGGTCGCAAAGAGTTGGACACAAATGAATGACCTCAGTTTTTAGGCAAGTAGAAGGAGGGCGGGCAGGGATCAATTTTGTAACTTCTCAGTCACCTTCAGCTCAATCTCCTTCAGTCCTTATGTCAAAGTAGCATATTGAGAGGTGGTGTATTCTGCTACAGATGCTGAAAGATCAGCACATGTGCACCAGTGCTGAATCAAATCTCACAGACAGAGTTTGGGGTGAAGTAGAAAATAATAGCTTTAATTGCTTTCGCAGGCAAAGGGAGATAGAGTGGCAGTGGAAAACTGTGTCCCAACCCAGGGGAGTTTGATGAAGAGATTTACGGTTTTGGCTCAAGGATGGGGTTGCTGATAAGATAAAGGTCTGTGTAGGGCTTCAGTTTAGTTCAGTTCAGTTCATTTGCTCACTTGTGTCGGACTCTTTGCGACCCCATGAATCGCAGCACGCCAGGCCTCCCTGTCCATTACCAACTCCTGGACTTCACTCAGACTCACGTCCATTGAGTCAGTGATGCCATCTCATCCTCTGTCGTCCCCTTCTCCTCCTGCCCCCAATCCCTCCCAGCATCAGAGTTTTTTCCAATCAGTCAACTCTTTGCATGAGGTGGCTAAAGTACTGGAGTTTCAGCTTTAGCATCAGTCCTTCCAAAGAAATCCCAGGGCTGATCTCCTTCAGAATGGACTGGTTGGATCTCCTTGCAGTCCAAGGGACTCTCAAGAGTCTTCTCCAACACCACAGTTCAAAAGCACCAATTCTTCAGCACTCAGCGTTCTTCACAGTCCAACTCTCACATCCATACATGACCACTGGAAAAATCATGGCCTTGACTAGACGGACCTTAGTGGGCAAAGTAATGTTTCTGCTTTTGAATATGCTATCTAGGTTGGTCATAACTTTCCTTCCAAGGAGTAAGCGTCTTTTAATTTCATGGCTGCAGTCACCATCTGAGGTGATTTTGGAGCCCCCCAAAATAAAGTCTGACACTGTTTCCACTGTTTCCCCATCTATTTCCCATGAAGTGATGGGACCAGATGCCATGATCTTCATTTTCTGAATGTTGAGCTTTAAGCCAACTTTTTCACTCTCTCACTTTCGTCAAAAGGCTTTTTAGTTCCTGTTCACTTTCTGCCATAAAGGTGGTGTCATCTGCATATCTGAGGTTATTGATATTTCTCCCGGCAATCTTGATTCCAGCTTGTGTTTCTTCCAGTCCAGCGTTTCTCATGATGTACTCCGCGTATAAGTTAAAGAAGCAGGGTGACAATATACAGCCTTGATGTACTCCTTTTCCTATTTGGAACCAGTCTGTTGTTCTATGTCCAGTTCTAACTGTTGCTTCCTGATGTGCATACAGATTTCTCAAGAGGCAGGTCAGGTGGTCTGGTATTCCCATCTCTTTCAGAATTTTCCACAGTTTATTGTGATCCACACAGTCAAAGGCTTTGATTTAGTCAATAAAGCAGAAGTAGATGTTTTTCTGGAACTCTCTTGCTTTTTCCATGATCCAGCAGATGTTGGCAATTTGATCTCTGGTTCCTCTGCCTTTTCTAAAACCAGCTTGAACATCAGGAAGTGCAGGGCTTGCACTCCTATAATCTCATCTAAGATGGCTTCCTAATCTTGATGAACTTCTCTCGTTCCTTTAATCTTCCCTTTCTTGACCACTCTTCCCTTGATTAGCAGTTGTTTGAATCTGCCCTTTGGAACTCAGGGAAGGTCATGGTGGATATCACAGAGATCTTCAACCTTTTAGAAATGTATAAAGCCTGGAAAAGTAGAATTCTTGGATATTTTCAGAAGACCAGTCCCACGAACAGGATCCAACAACAACTCTAAATAAAGGGGGATAAATAAAATGTCTTCAAAGATATTCAAATGTTCTCATAGAAACGGGATTTCTGAAGCTCTCCTGGGCTCTCTGACTGCCACAGTTCATTTTTATTTTCTCTGCTTTGAAGCATCCAAACCTAACACTGATGATGGTGATGATTTTCTGATGATTTTCTTCTGCTGTGGAATTGCTTCCCTGAGTGTATCTGGCACATATCCTGTTCTTCTACAGCCATGCTGATCCAAGTTTGACTTATTTAGTGCAGAGCAAGTGTAACAGTACTAGGAGTCAGCAAGAGACTTTAGACTAATCAGATGGACATCAAGTGAAGGAAATTGAATGCACAGCAGATGTTTAAAACTCAAAATCTTGAATCTCTGATTGCAGGGATTTCTTTGTAGTCCCACCCCTCACAATGGCAGGACCCTGAGGAGTAGGTGTATGGGTTCCTTCCCCCAAGAGCATGCCTCAGTCTTCTCACTAATAGAATCTTCATTTTAATAAACTCATGCCCAGTGAATTTTGGTCTTCTGAGTCATTGTCTTCTCCCCTGATGTTTCTGCCTCAATGCTGTATATGGATCATGGTTCTCTAGTTCTGAGTCTTTCCAAAGACCCTTCTTGATAAACCTTCCTACCCTTGCTTTGTCAAAAATTGATGCTTTCGAATGATTGTGCCAGAAGGAGATCAAACTAGTCAGTCCTAAAGGAAATCAACCTTGAATATCCATTGAAAGGACTGATGCTGAAGCTGAAACTCCAATTCTTTGGCCACATGAAATAGAGAGCTGATTCATTGGATAAGACCCTGATGCTGGGAAAGATTGAAGACAATAGAAGAAGGGGGCAACAGGGGATGAGATGGTTGGATAGCATCATCTACTCAATGGACATGAGTCTAAACAAACTCAGGGAGATAGTGAAGGACAGAAAAGCCTCGCATGCTTGGACCCCCTGTCCATGGGGTCACAAAGAGTTGGTCATGGCTTAGTAATTGAACAACAACCACGTAAAGTGCATGAGTATTCACGATGGTTCAGATATAGTATCCTGTTCTCAGCCAGTCAGTGTGAGACTCTCCTTCAGTTAAGCAGATCTGTTCCATCATTATTTGCTAGACTGAGAAGACTAGGCTGAGTACCTCCTTGTTATCAGTAACAGACCCCATCAGTGGGTAAAGCTAGAAAATATTATAATATTTATATTATACATATACATATAGATGTTTTATATATATATATATGTACATATATATGCATATATATCCCCATGTGCGTACATGCTAAGTTGCGTCAATCATGTCTGACTCTTTTGTGACCCCATGGACTGTAGTCCACCAGGCTCCTCTGACCATGGGTTTTCCCAGGCAAGAATACTGGAGTGGGTTGCCATTTCCTTTTCCAAGGGATCTTCCCAACCCAGGGACTGAACCCACATCTCCTGCTTGGCAGGCACATTCTCTACCACTGAGCCACCTGGGAAGCCTATACATGTGTATAGTGATGACATAGATAGGTGTTATATATATATGTGTTATATTACATTACTATGTATGTCTATATCACTTTTACATTATCTATCTGCACATATACTTATTTTAAAATGTGTGTGTTCATATTGACACCTTTCATTTGAATTCCACATGAAAGGATTCTGTCTAGCCTTCCCTCATTTCTGTAGTTGTAAATATCTTCTCTGACAATGAGAAACTTGTCTTCATTATTTTCAGTATGTTTACTGATTTGCTTAACCATTATGCTCGCTTGTTTAATGGAGCCAGTGTGTCAACCATACTGGTCATTTCCTCTACCCACCATGATCATGGTTCCTACATTTTTTCCTTGCCTCTGCATAGCTCTGTTCCTCTCTCCTCTCCCCAGTTTCATCCACCACACAGGTTCCTACACTGGGGAAAGGAAAGGGAGTGAGGGGAGACTGAAAGGTCAAGGAAGAGATGTGAAGGGAAGATGTAAAAACAAAGAAAAGGAAGGGAACATGGGAAGAAAGGGCTCTAGTACTAATATTCATATATAAAATATTAAAAATTAATTCCAAAAAATAAATTAAATTAAAATTACAAGCTGCAATTATTGATTAGTTAATTTAAAAATGCATACAGCAACTCAGCCATATTACTATAAATATTTCTAAATATTTTCTCTTTATTTGAGGGTTTATCTCATTGCAAACAGTTCAGAGGCTAGCTCACTGAAAGTTATAAACTTCAAAGTAATTTGTATGTTTCTAAATCCAAATTAGACAATTATCATGGCTACATTACTTTCTGCATGTGTGTTAACTCATTTTTGGGTGGGTGGTGTTTACAAAAGCAAGCAGCTATTGAGTAATTACAGCCCATGAAGGCCATACAGTATTAGGCATACAGATCAAGAGGTGTGTCTGATTATTTCATTTTCTGTATAGACTCACAAACTCACACTTTTAAAGTGTGTATGCTAATATGATAGAAAATCTAATATGATTTTTCAAAAATTTGCATTTATTTTCTAACAACAGGATATTTTATATATTCAGTTGAGTTACATTTCTTTTTCTGGGGAGTGCTGGTTCATGCTCTGCCACTTAAAAAAACAGATCTTTAAAAGCTAATGGATAGGCATTCTTTATATATCGTGCGTATTAACTTCTTGCTGGAATTTTCTTTGCAGATGTTTTCCTACTTTAGTGTTTGTCTTAAACTAGAAGTTAAGCATTTTTATTTACCCAAATCTATCCATTTTTTCCTTTTATTTGTTTATAGTTGAGAATATTTATTATTCAGATGCAGCAAAGACTTGTTAAATAATAAATATTCTCCAAGGGCTATAGCTGCTGGTCTTCTCCAATTTAAGCATCTAATCTAGTAGATGTACTTTGGAGTCTAATGTTACTTAACGGGTTGTGGGTTATTCCTAATTTTATTTCCAAATGCCAACTCAATTGCTGAATAATCCATCTTTCCCTCTCTGGATGGAAATGCAACCTTTAAGAAACACGCAATTCATGCAAACATGGGTAAATCTTGGAGATTTCTATTATTTGCTAATGATCTATCTGTTGATTATTATACCTGCAATATGCTACTTTAATTACTATAGCTTTCAGTAAGTTTTTATATCTGGCAGACCAAGTCCTTTCTCAGTATTCTTACAATTTTCTTGCCTATCTTCATGTATTTATTCTTCCAGTTAAAAGTTATTATCAAGTTGTCAAGGTTTTAGGAAAAAAAAATGATTTTGATGTGAGTGACACTATGTTTACAAGATAGCTTAGTGGAAATTGACATTTTTACAATTTTTAGTTATCCCATCCAGGAAGGCAGTATTTTGTCAGCAATTCAGGTTCTATATTATGCCCTTCAGGAAGGTTTTATTGTTTATGAGCCTTACATATTCTCTAGTTATTTCTAGATATTTTACAGCTTGGTTGCTATCCTAGACATGAACTTTCAAAATTACCCCTCTTAACTGGTTATTAATTTTAAAAAAGAAACCTAACACATTATATCTGGCTACCTCACGATACTCTTTTGGGAGTAATAATTTTAACAAATTTTCAATTCTCTTGGAAATTTCAAGTATGTGAATGTAAGGTATGTAATTACTAATCACTTTATCTTTTCTTGTTTAATATATAGTTCCTGTTTTTCTTAACTTACAACATTTTCCAAAAATCTGAATTCTGAATGGCTAAAACAGAAAGTTTAAGTGAAAAATTAAAATCAAATCTCACAAACACATGTGGTTCTCCACCAATGCATTATAACAGAAGTATTTCACGGTTTAATAAGATGAATGAGTGTTGGCCTCCATAATCTGTGCTCAGGCAGTGCCATGCCCTGCTCGGGTAGGGATTCCTACCCTACACTGAGACTGGAAGTCTTGAAGGCTTATGTGTCTCACAATTGAAGGGAAAATGAAAATGATCAGAATATTTGCTCCTAAACTCTAAATACTGGATTAATTGGAGAACGACAATATCCTTTTGTCTTTGAGTGATAACCTACTACACACAGATAACTTTTATGTCTCTTTTGTATTAGTGTTCCTATTACATGTTCCTATTATGTCCCTAACCCTAACCCTAACCCAACCCTAACCCTAACCCTAATCCTCACTATTATCCCTCTCCTTGTTCCCACTGCCTGATTCCCTGCCAGTTTTTCAGAACTGACTCCACCCATTTCTTCCAACACAAATTCACTCCTGCCTATCCCCCATAGGTTCATCATTCTACAAGCACGAAATATACAGAAAGTGAGACAGCTAGCACTCATTAAATTTTCAATGTTGGAGTCTTACTCATGTATTTCTCAACATCTCCCTCATTAGTTGGAGAAGGAAATGGCAACCCACTCCAGAATTCTTGCCTGGAGAATTCCATGGACAGAAGAGCCTGGTGGACTACAGTCCATGGGGTCACAAAGAGTCAGACACAACTGAGTGACTACCACACCCTCATTAATGCCAGGTTCAAGGTTTGTTTCCTAAAGAGTAAGGTCCTAGGTGCTCAGGTAGCCCAAGACACCATGTTTCCCATGCCATTCCTTTACTTCCATTCCCTTCAACAGGTGCTTTATTTATAAGAATATTTCTGCTGAGATGCTCTCCTTCCTTTGATTTAATCAGTCACCACACTATGACTTTGGTAGCACATCTCCATTACTCTGATTGTATATCCTAACTGGCAACATTACACACTCTTTGATCATTAAGGATGGTTGACTTAGATTCTTCTGCAAATTAGCTCCTTTAAACATTATGTATCTCTTCTTCTCCTAATTGAGTATTTCTTTCCATAGCACTATTGACTTAAAAAATAGTCACAACCTAAAAGTTGAGAGTTATGCTTTATTTGGTAGGAAATTTTAGGGCTTTAAGTCTGGGAGACAACATCCCAAGTGACCCTGAGGGAACTGCTCTGAGGAGGTGAGGGAAAGTGCCAGGGTGTATAGAAGCTTTGTAACAAAAGTCAGGTAGTCTAAACATCAAAAAAAAATATTGTTATGAATATTAAAGAAAACCAGATATCCCAAGTTAAGGAAATTAGTGCTTATGGGAAGATGCAAGAGTTCTTCTGGGAAGATGAAAGTCTGGGCTCACTGAAATCATTCCTTTCATATGCATCTCAGCGATCCTGGGCAAGTGTCCTGGGTTTTTTCACATTCTGGGCTCCCTTGAATTCATCGCAGGGAAAGGCTACATATAGCCTGTTGGCTGTGGGATAGCAGGTTTTCTTCTTCCAGAGTGCCCTTGAGAGCTAGAATTGCTAATGATTGTGACCTCCTGGTTTACTGATATGGTGGGGGATATTCCATTTCTCAGCTGCACGGTGCTGGAATAAAACGATGATGCTGTGAAAGTGCTGCACTCAATATGCCAGGAAATTTGGAAAACTCAGCAGTGGCCACAGGACTGGGAAAGGTCACTTTTCATTCCAATCCCAAAGAAAGGCAATGCAAAAGAGTGCTCAAACTACCACACGATTGCACTCATCTCACACACTAGCAAAGTAATGCTCAAAATTCTCCAAGCCAGATTTCAACAATATGTGAACTGTGACCTTCCAGATGTTCAAGATGGATTTAGAAAAGGCAGAGGAACCAGAGATCAAATTGCCAACATCTGTTTGATTATTGAAAAAGCAAGAGAGTTCCAGAAAAACATCTATTTCTGCTTTATTGACTATGCCAAAGCCTTTGACTGTGTGGATCACAATAAACTGTAGAAAATTCTGAAAGAGATGGGAATACCAGACCACCTGACCTGCCTCTTGAGATATCTGCATGCAGGTCAAGAAGCAATAGTTAGAACTGGACATGGAACAATAGACTGGTTCCAAATCGGAAAAGGAGTATGTCAAGGCTGATATTGTCACCCTGCTTATTTAACTTAAATGCAGAGTTCAATTCAGTTCAATTCAGTCATTCAGTCACGTCTGACTCTTTGTGACCCCATGAATCGCAGCATGCCAGACCTCCCTGTCCATCATCAACTCCCAGAGTTCACTCAGACTCACGTCCATCGAGTCTGTGATGCCATCCAGCCATCTCATTCTCTGTTGTCCCCTTCTCCTCCTGCCCCCCAATCCTTCCCAGCATCAGCGTCTTTTCCAATAAGTCAACTCTTCACATGAGGTGGCCAAAGTACTGGAGTTTCAGCTTGAGCATCATTCCTTCCAAAGAAATCCCAGGGCTGATCTCCTTCAGAATGGACTGTTTGGATCTCCTTGCAGTCCAAGGGACTCTCAAGAGTCTTCTCGAACACCACAGTTCAAAATTGGGCTGGAAGAAGCACAAGCTGAAATCAAGATTGCCAGAAGAAATATCAATAACCTGAGATATGCAGATGACACCACCCTTATGGCAAAAAGAGAAGAAGAACTAAAGATCCCCTTGATGAAAGTGAAAGAGGAGAGTGAAGAAATTGGCTTAAAACTCAACATTCAAAAGACGAAGATCATGGCATCCAGTCCCATCACTTCATGGCAAACAGATGGGGAAATGGTGGAAATAGTGAGAGACTTTATTTTGTGGGGCTCCAAAATCACTGCAGATGGTGACTGCAGCCGTGAAATGAAAAGATGCTTACTCCTTGGAAGGAAAGTTATGACCAACCTAGATAGCATATTAAAAAGCAGAGACATTACTTTGCCAGCAAAGGTCCATCTAGTCAAGGCTATAGTTTTCCCAGCAGTATTGTATGGATGTGAGAGTTGGACTATAAAGAAAGCTGAGCACCGAAAAATTGATGCTTTTGAACTGTGGTGTTGGAGAAGACTCTTGAGAGTCCCTCAGACTGCAAGGAGATCCAACCAGACCATCCTACAGGAGATCAGTCCTGAGTGTTCATTGGAAGGACTGATATTGAAGCTGAAACTTTGGCCACCTGATGCAAAGAGCTGACTCGTTTGAAGATACCCTGATGCTGAGAAAGATTGGGGGCAGGAGGAGAAGGGGATGACAGAGGATGAGACAGTTGGATGGCATCACCGACTCAATGGACATGGGTTTGGGTAAACTCTGGGAGTTGATGACGGACGCAGAATTCTGGCGTCCTGGCATGCTGCAGTCCATGGGGTCACAAAGAGTCAGATACAACTGAGTGACTGAACTGAACTGATTCCATTTCTCAGCACCAACCGAAGTTCTTTTCCCTTTGAAAGTGTGTGTGGTAGTTATTCAGTCCTGTCTGACTCTTTGTCACCCATGGACTGTAGCCCCCCAGGCTCCTCTGACCATGGAATTCTCCAGGCAAGAATAATGGAGTAGGTTACCATTGCCTTCTCCAGGGCATCGCCCCCACCCTGGAATGGAACCTGGGTCTTCTGCACCGTGGGCAGATCCTCTACTGTCTGAACCACCTGGGAAGTCTTCCCTTCCCTTTAGCCTTAGGATACTGAGAATATACCATGTTTACACTTTAACTAGTCAGAGCTAAGAGGATCACCATAATTCTAGCTCTTCTAAACTTACAACTCTGAGGCCAAATATGGGCTGTACTTTGTTACTCAGTCATGTCTGACTCTTTGAGACCCTATGGACTGTAGCCTACCAGGCACCTCTGTCTACGCAGATTCTCCAGGCATGAATACTGGAGTGAATTGCTGTGCCCTCCTCCAAGGGATCTTCCCAACCCAGGAGATGAACACAGGTCTCTCACATTGCAGGAAGATTCTTACTGTCTGAGTCACCAGGAAAGCCACCCACCCCCTCACAAAAAAAAAAGGGCAGTATGTATTATTAGAAATCCATTTCTTCCATGTCAGAATTCTGAGTATAATAAGAAACTTAATTTGTATATCAGTTAGATTTTTCTGCTCACCACAAAATCTGGTAGCTAGAACAATAATAATTTTCGTTAGCTCATAATTTTGTGGGTAAGTTGAGTGGCTCTTCTGGTCTGAGCCTATGACATGCTACTCTTCTAACCAGGTGATTATCAGGTACTGAGCTGGCCAGAGGAAGGATGGAGCACCTCAGTTCTTTTCCATAGGGCATCTTATTTTCCAACAGGTTAGTTAAGTATTAGTTGCTCAGTTGTGTCTGACTCCTTGAGATGTTATGGACTATAGTCCGCCAGGTTGCTCTATCTGTGAATTCTCTAGGCAAGAATACTGGAGTGGGTAACCATTTCCTTCTTTGACTAATTCACATAGAGGTCTCACAGTTTCAAGTATGGCAGGAGAGCAAGTACCAAAGCACAAGTTCTTTAAGCTTGTATCATGTTTGCTAATATCCATTGGCCAAAATCAGTCACGTGGACAACTAAGTGTCAAAGAGAAGGAAGGAAGATAGAGTTCACTTTTTATTTAGCTAAGCTGCATTGGCACATTCAGTGGGATGTATGATACGAGGGAAAGCATTTGTGGCATTTTTCACCAGATGGTCAACACCGAAATCAGATTAATTATATTATTTGCAGCCAAAGATGGAGAAGCTCTATACAGTCAACAAAAACAAGACCAGGAGCTGACTGTGGCTCAGATCATGAACTCCTTATTACCAAATTCACACTTAAATTGAAGAAAGTCAGGGACACCACTAGACCAGTCAGTTCAATTCAGTTCAGTCGCTCAGTTGTGTCCAACCCTTTGCCACCCCATGAATCGCAGCACGCCAGGCCTCCCTGTCCATCACCAACTCCCGGAGTTTACTCAAATTCATGTCCATTGAGTCAGTGATGCCATCCAGCCATCTCATTCTCTGTTGTCCCCTTCTCCTCCTGCCCCCAATCCCTCCCAGCATCAGAGTCTTTTCCAATGAGTCAACTCTTCGCATGAGGTGGCCAAAGTACTGGAGTTTCAGCTTTAGCATCATTCCTTCCAAAGAAATCCCAGGGCTGATCTCCTTCAGAATGGACTGGTTGGATCTCCTTGCAGGCCAAGGGACTCTCAAGAGTCTTCTCCATCACCATAGTTCAAAGCATCAATTCTAAAAAAAAAAAAAAAAAAAAGGCAACAACAACAAAAAAACAAAAGCATCAATTCTTTGGCACTCAGCCTTCTTCACAGTCCAACTCTCACATCCATACATGACCACTGGAAAAACCATAGCCTTGACTAGATGGACCTTAGTGGGCAAAGTAATGTCTCTGCTTTTGAATATACCATCTAGGTTGGTCATAACTTTTCTTCCAAGGAGTAAACCTTTTTTAATTTCATGGCTGCAATCATCATCTGAGGTGATTTTGGAGCCCCCCAAAATAAAGTCTGACACTGTTTCCACTGTTTCCCCATCTGTTTGCCATGAAATGATGGGACCGGATGCCATGATCTTCGTTTTCTGAATGTTGAGCTTTAAGCCAACTTTTTCACTCTCCTCTTTCACTTTCATCAAGAGGCTTTTTAGTTCCTCTTCACTTTCTACCATAAGGGTGGTGTCATCTGCATATCTGAGGTTACTGATATTTCTCCCAGCTATCTTGATTCCAGCTTGTGTTTCTTCCAGCCCAGCATTGCTCATGATGTACTCTGCATATCAGTTAAATAAGCAGGGTGAAAAAATACAGCCTTGATGCACTCCTTTTCCTATTTGGAACCAGAACAATTTGCGCCGAAGAATTGATGCTTTTGAACTGTGGTGCTGGAGAAGACTCTTGAGAGTCCCTTGGACTGCAAGGAGATCCAAGTAGTCTATTCTGAAGGAGATCAACCCTGGGATTTCTTTGGAAGGAATGATGCTAAAGCTGAAACTCTAGTACTTTGGCCACCTCATGCAAAGAGTTGACTCATTGGAAAAGACTCTGATGCTGGGAGGGATTGGGGGCAGGAGGAGAAGGGGACGACAGAAGATGAGATGGCTGCATGGCATCACTGACTCGATGAACGTGAGTCTGAGTGAATTCCTGGAGTTGGTGATCTACAGGGAGGCCTGGCGTGCTGTGATTCATGGGGCTGCAAAAGTCAGACAGGGCTGAGAGACTCAACTGAACTGACCATGATTGACTATTAACTTTCACCCTAAAAACAAGATAGAGGATACATAAGGAGACACAAGGAAGGAGGAGAACTCATAATTTATAGAGACCTAGTGGATTTCCTGGTGGTACAGTTGCTAAGACTTTGAGCTCCCAATGCAGGGGGCCTGCATTTGATCCCTGTTCAGGGAACTAGGTCCCATATGCTGCAACTAAGAATTTGCATGCTACAATTAAAAAAACCTGGCACAGTCAAATAAATAAATAAAATTTGGGCTTCCAAGTTGGTGCTAGTGGTAAAGAACCTACCTGCCAATGCAGAAGACATGAAGAAGTGAAGTGAAACTCGCTCAGTGTGTGACTCTTTGCGATCTCATGGACTAGATGGTCCAAGGAATTCTCCAGGCCAGAATACTGGAGTAGGTAGCCTTTCCCTTCTCCAGGGGATCTTCCCAACCCAAGGATTGACCCCAGGTCTCCTGCATTGCAGGCAGTTTCTTTACCAGCTGAGCCACAAGGGAGGCCAGCAGAAGACACAGGAGATGCAGAGTTTATCCCTGGGTCAAAAAGATCCCCTGGAGGAGGGCATGGTAACCCACTCCAGTATTCTTGCCTGGAGAATCCCTTGGACAGAGGAGCCTGGTGGGCTACAATCCATGGGGTGGCAAAGAGTCAGATACAACTGAAGAGACTTAGCATGCATACACAATATAATAGGTACTTTCAGTTCAGTTCAGTTCAGTCGCTCAGTCGTGTCTGACTCTTTGTGACCCCATGAATCGCAGCACGCCAGGCCTCCCTGTCCATCACCAACTCCCGGAGTTCACTCAGACTCACGTCCGTTGAGTCAGTGATGCCATCCAGCCATCTCATCCTCTGTCGTCCCCTTCTCCTCCTGCCCCCAATCCCTCCCAGCATCAGAGTTTTTTCCAATGAGTCAACTCTTTGCATGAGGTGGCCAAAGTACTGGAGTTTCAGCTTTAGCATCAATCCTTCCAAAGAAATCCCAGGGCTGATCTCCTTCAGAATGGACTGGTTGGCTCTCCTTGTAGTCCAAGGGACTCTCAAGAGTCTTCTCCAACACCACAGTTCCAAAGCATCAATTCTTTGGCACTCAGCCTTCTTCACAGTCCAACTCTCACATCCATACATGACCACAGGAAACTTTGCCAGGCACTAAATCACACGTTTTCATGTAATTCTCAGAAAGTTGGCTTATGAATGCTACAAGAAGAAGACTGAAGCAAGCCTTTGTCTTGCACCTAAGCACATAATAAATACTTAGTTGAGCAAGAATTTGCCCACAGGTCTTCCTTATTTCAAATTCTAGGCCATTCCTACAATGAATACCATGCTCTCCTGATTCTGGTAAAGGCAAAAATAATCATTTCTGAGTACACCCTACAGCATCCCAACTCCTACTGGAGTCAGTCTCATCCAAAGCTGAGAAATATTCTCTAGTTATTTTCCTTTTTATAGATATAAGGGTAAGCAGTGAAGAGGAAAACTCAGAAATTTCCACTGTGACTGGAACTACATTAAGCATTTATTGTAAATTAGAGAGAGTAGACATATTTTGACCCAAATAATAGATATGTGTTCCCAGGACCACAAATTACAGGCAATTTGCTCACATTATAGTAATAAAGCTATATGCTTGGTAAGCACATAAATCACTGATAATGATGTGTAAAGCATGGTGTTTACAAATAAAAGGGTATTCTTGCATGATAGATTTTGTCCTTGATACCCTTTTGTTCACTGGCTTGGCCATCCTGTTCCAGTCGTGATCAAGGAAAAAGAAAAGGAGCATATAAATTCCAACATGATCTCATAGTTAGGAGAGACCAAAATTTGCTAATAGAAAGCACTACTCAAAAATCTAAATATTGTAACAAGAGTAGGCCTTCTGTTTAGCATATCTATATCCTATATGGGCTTTCCTGGTGGCTCAGCTGCTAAAGAATCCACCTGCAATTCTGGAGACCTGGGCTTCCCAGGTGAAGCTAGTGGTAAAGAACCCACCTACCAGTGTAGGGGATGTGAAATATAGATTCTGTCCCTGGGTAGGGAAGATCCCTTGAAGGAGGGCATGGCAATCCACTCCAGTATTCTTGCCTGGAGAATCCCCATGGACAGAGGAGCCTGGAGGGCTACAGTCCATAGGGTCACGTAGAGTTGGACACGACTGAAGTGACTTAGTGCACACACAAGGGAAGATACACATTTATAAAAAATGTACACTGGACTTCTAGAATAAAATATGTATTTATTTCACTACTTGGGACTTTGAAGAGGTCCTCTCCCCAAGACACACACACACACACACACACACACACTTGAAGATCTTGAATCATTCATTGGTAGATACAAGTCTCTCTTTATCTGATCAGTGTTGATGTTCAGACAGGTAAACGACCTACAGGAATCCTATTCTAACCATTGCTATAGAAAATATTGAGAAAGTACTTTTAACAGCTTCCAGGAGTAGTACATCTTCTGATAAACCATGTCACTCATAAGCAATTAGTCTTTCCAAAAATATACATGAGAATCTTGGAACCGCTTCATAGTGGGAGTGCAGGGCTGCAGTTACTTCCTGGGTTTATATTCTTAAGGGACTAAATACCAGAAGCAATTGCTGTCCAAAGAAAGAGGTATTTCTGGGCACTAAGGACCTCATAGTCAAAGGGATTAGTATTTCTTCCTTTTAGGGGCGGCATTTTGATATTTGGGCAGCCAGGAAGACTTTGACATTTTAATGAGATGGGGAAGACCATTTCCCTGTACCATTTGCCCTGAGTGAATAAAAGCAGGGGCTCAGCCTGAATGAGAAGAAGCAAGCTAATCTTCAATTATGAATATAGCATTTAAAAAAGATGTTGAAGTAAAATGGAGTTAGATAGTACTCAGTATGGATGTCTGAATAAAATTTTGTCTCAAGATATTCTATGGGCACATGTGAAAGAAAAGCATAAATAAAATTGCATGATTTTTTTAAAAGTAGAGTTTTCATTTGCTTAAGCAGAATGGCTAAGGGAAAATTTCCCTTATATTCTCAGAGATGGTCTCTTATGCTTTCTGCATTCTCCCCAATTTACACTGTCAGTCAAAGTAAGAAACAGATCACAGACTCAGCAGGGATGATTCGTGGAGAATTTAATACAAGAACTATTTACAAACGTATGAGTAGGATTTAAGGATAATCAATTATTCTGGATGAGTAATATTTAGCCATTGCCATGCATAGGCTTTAAAGGGCAAGAGGAGGAAAGAGATACTGGAAAACAGAGACAGGATAAGCTGTGTGGAGAGGGCTTTTGTTGAGGGAACCGTTGTATCTTGAGGGCAGGGACTTCAGTACTCTAATTTCTCATACTTTTCCTTCCCTCCAGTCTCCCATCTGTGTTTCCTATTTTCTGAACCCAGTTGAAAGCCAGAAGGCTAGACAGCCTCATTGTTATATATTACATGATAGTCAAACCTAGACAGCACATTAAAAAGCAGAGACCTTACTTTCCCAACAAAGGTCTGCATAGTCAAAGCTATGGTTTTTTCAGTAGTTATGTATGGATGTGAGAGTTGGACCATAGAAAAGGCTGAATGTTGAAGAATTTCTGCTTTTAACTGTGGTATTGAAGAAGGCTCTTGAGAGTCCCTTGAACTGCAAGGAGATCAAACCAACACATCCTAAATGAAATCAGTCCTGAATATTCATTGGAAGGACTGATGCTGAAACTCCAGTACTTTGGCCACCTGACATGAAGAGTCCACTCATTAGAAAAGACCCTTATGCTGGGAAAGATTGAGGGCAGGAGAAGAAGGGGACGACAGAGGATGGGATGGTTGGGTGGCATCACCGACTCAGTGGGCATGAGTTCGAGCTAGCTCTGGGAGATGGTGAAGGACAGGGAAGCTTGGCATGCTGCAGTGCATGAGGTCACAAGGAGTCAGACAAAACTGAGCAACTGAACAACAACAGCATGAGGGCCAACCTCTCCGTCCAAACATGGGGATGAAGGTGGGTCTGAAATGATAAATGCAAGCAGCCTTAATTCTACCACGATAGCCACATGCCAGAGCACTGCCAAATTCAGTCAGTTCAGTCGCTCAGTTGTGTCTGACTCTTTGCGACCCCATGAATCGCAGCACACCAGGCCTCCCTGTCCATCAACAACTCCCAGAGTTCACTCAGACTCACATCCATTGAGTCAGTGATGCCATCCAGCCATCTCATTCTCTGTCGTCCCCTTCTCTTCCTGCCCCCAGTCCCTCCCAGCATCAGAGTCTTTTCCAATGAGTCAACTCTTCACATGAGGTGGCCAAAGTACTGGAGCTTCAGCTTTAGCATCATTCCTTCCAAAGAAATCCCAGGGCTGATCTCCTTCAGGATGGATTAGTTGGATCTCCTTGCAGTCCAAGGGACTCTCAAGAGTCTTCTCCAACACCACAGTTCAAAAGCATCAATTCTTCAGCGTTCAGCCTTCTTCACAGTCCAACTCTCACATCCATACATGACTGCTGGAAAAACCATAGCCTTGACTAGAAGAACCTTAGTCAGCAAAGTAATGTCAAGTACTCCGATTTCTTCAACACTTAAATATTTCTCAGCTGCAAATAGAGAAAATGAATTCTCTGTACACTTTCTGTTTGTTCTCTTCATCTTTTCCATGACTGCACTACAAAACACAAACTGCCCCCAGAAATCCACCTGACTGTCCTTTTATCTTCTTGACTCCTAATTTGGGAGCAACTTTCCCACCTAGAGCTTGGCTTTTTGAAAGGTGATGTTTGTCATTCTCTGTTTTCAAGATCTCCTGGACCAGGACTCTGTCTGTCAAATGTAATGCTTTTGGACATGGATCTTTGCTCTACATCTTCAGTGTGAAGAGCCACACATTCCAGAACCTAGGGAATCTGTGCCTGGAAACCCACCTTATAGCCTTGGTGGGTCAATAGTTAATTGCCTTGTGATTGTTGGCCATTTATTCCAACTCTGTGAACTTTGATTTTGTTTTTAATCCTTAAAATTAGCATAATAACACCTACTTTATTTCTCTTGCGTAGAACAAAATAACTCTTTTATAAACCAAAAGTCATTTATAAACCGTAATTAGAAAAGGTAATTGTCAAATACAAGTAAGCTTTCCAGATTGTTTTCAGTTTTAATACAAGCAGGAATAATCATTGCAAGACACTTAACTACAGCTCATTCATAAAATAGCAAAATATTGTCCTTGAGTGGAGTAAAACATCACTGAAGCTCTCAATAGATGGGTCCATCTGTTTGCCTGCTGAATTCTTTTGATCAGACAGGAGTTTTCTTCCTAATCATTAAATACCTTCTACTTCTTCTAGATCTTTTATAAATGTCTCAATAATCCAAGCACATATAAAGAAGTAGCTGCTTCTCTTGCTTTTATTCCCTACCAATCACTCAAAATCCAATGGAATGCATGGTAAGGATATAAAAGTGTTCAGAAGATGCTGGGTTTGAAATGTAACATTTTTCCAAGTAAGTCTATTCTGTTTTTTACTGTATTCCTTTTGTTAACAGCTAGGAACACTTTGCAGGGGTATACTAACAAGGAGACAGCGTAAATGCATCTTAAATCTGAGTGTTGTATGCTTACTACAAAATTGTATGTGCTTTGACATCCATCCTTTTCCTCCCATTCTGGTTTCACCATTAGGCCACCCAACCCTCCAACTAATCAGTCTAATCAGTAGGCTCTAGTCAACTAGATCTCTTGGCATTTCCCTGAATTTGCCTTGATATGTGATGACTTTAGACTTTGCTCAGCTTGTCTCTGCTGTCTAGAATTCCCTTACCATCCCTTTACTTCTGTAAAATATCTGTTCATCTTTCAACTGTACTTTCCCCCTGCAGCCTTATCTGAATCTCCATCCAGAAATTACTATTCCTTTTTATATGACCTCCACATGGTCTGACATGTCTCCCATGCTTGATGAATGTACTTATATTCAAGTGTTTGTGTCTGTCTTAATTAAATTGCAAGCTCCTTAAGGACACGATCCATGTCTTCTATCTCCTTTATCTCCAATGACTGGACAATTGGGTAAGCTCACTGCTTGTTAAATGAATGAATGAATCAATGTAAGAATAGCGGAAATAGTTCTCAAAAAGAAAACACACAAGAGGAGCCAACTTTAACTGTCTTTTTTCAGCTCAGCCATTTCCCCACATGTAAACTAGAGCCTGCTGGCATCTCTCAGTTCAGTTCAGTCCAGTCACTCAGTCGTATCCGACTGTTTGTGACCCCATGAATCACAGCACACCAGGCCTCCCTGTCCATCACCAACTCCCGGAGTTCACTCAGACTCACATCCATCGAGTCAGTGATGCCATCCAGCCATCTCTTCCTCTGTCGTCCCCTTCTCCTCCTGCCTCCAATCTCTCCCAGCATCAGAGTCTTTTCCAATGAGTCATCTCTTCGCATGAGGTGGCCAAAGTACTGGAGTTTCAGCTTTAGCATCATTCCTTCCAAAGAAATTCCAGGGCTGATCTCCTTCAGAATGGACTGGCTGGATCTCCTTGTAGTCCAAGGGACTCTCAAGAGTCTTCTCCAACACCACAGTTCAAAAGCATCAATTCTTCAGTGCTCAGCCTTCTCCATAGTCCAACTCTCACATTCATACATGACTACTGGAAAAACCATAGCCTTGACTAGACGGACCTTTGTTGGCAAAGTAATGTCTCTGCTTTTAAATATGCTATCTAGGTTGGTCATAACTTTTCTTCCACTAGTATTTATTTATTTGGCAAGCACTTGTCAGGTACCCAGTTTATAAGAAACTGGAGATTCTGAAATCAAATGTGACATTCTACTCAGGTGTCACTTCTCTTTTGCCAGCTCCCTTTCACATTTTCAACTTTACAGCAAAGCCTTTGGAGTTTTACACATCTTTTATGGCAAGTTTCAGCATTACTGATATGCATATGATTTTTTCATTTACGTTTCTTTCCTATGTTTTGAATGACAAGACTCTGTTTGGATATCCTGGCACTTCAGACTCATCAGCTTCAAAACTGCGCTCATCTTCCTGCTTCTACCATCCACCATGCTTTTTCTGTTCTCCCTTCCCAGTGAATTATAACATCGGTTCCAAGATGGGAAATTCCTTCTCCCTCACCCTCCACACCCAATCACTCATTTAAAACTCATTATTTTCTTTGTTTCTTTTTTTTAAATTTAGAAGTATAGCTGAATTATAATGTGCTTATTTCTGGTGTACAGCAAAGTGATTCAGTTTGAACATAGACTTTATATTTATATATACTTTTCAGATTCTTTTCCATTGTAAGTTATTATAAGATATTGAATACAATTTCCTGTGCTATGCAGTAGGACCTTGTTTATATATTCTATATATAATAGTGTGTGTCTGTTAAAATCTCAGTTTAAGTCAGTTTTTTAAAATATACTTTACACACAATGAAGTACACACATTTTAAATACATTGTTCAATGAGTTTTGATGAACATTTATACCCAGGTAATTATGGCTCCCAGTTAGGATATTAAAACATTTCCATGCTTCCATAAAATTCTCCTATGGCCCATTGTGATGAATCCGTCCCCCCTTCCAGTTTCAGGAAACCACTGATCTTCTTTCTCTCATCACTGAATAGTATTTCCTGTTCATAGACACATATGGTGTTCAGTCGTTTACGTAAATGTGACTTATTTTACTCAGAAAACTGTTTCTGAGATTCTTCCATGTCATTGCATGTATCAGGATCTACAGTAACTCTTTATGCATTCTTTGGCTAATGGACAATTGGATTATTTCTAGTGTTGATAATACAAATAAAAGAGTTATAGACATTTATATCTAGCTATTTTGCAGACATATTTTCATTTTTTTTGTGGGAAAATATCTATAAGTGGAATTGCTGCATCGTATGTTGAGAATGCATTTACCTTAGCAAGAAACCGTCAAAGAGTTTTCCAAAATGAATGCACAGTTTATATGCCCACCAGTGAATGAGAATTCTGGTTGTTCCACCACTCACCAACATTTGGTATTATCAGTCATTTTAATTTTAGCCATTCTAGTAGGTATATAATGGTGTCTCGTGGTTTCAAACTTGAATTTCCCTGTGACTAATGATGATGAGTATTTAAAAATATTTTTTTGTCTATTCCTTTTTTATCTAGTAAAGTGTTCAACTTTATGTCCCATATTTTTTTGGGTTGTCAGCCTTATTATTGCATTCTGGGAATTATTTAAGCATTCTGAATACAGGATATAATTATATTATTTCACTTATGGTTTGACATTACAATTTCTTAACCCTGTATTTGAAGAACAGAAATATTTTCCTCCTTTTTTTGTCTCTTCCCTCTTCTCTGCTTCTTTCTTTCCTTCCTTTCTCTGTCTCTCCTTCCCTTCTTTCTTTCTTCCTTCCTTTCTTTTTAATTACTTGGGAATTAAAAGTATAGGATAATTGTTGTTGTTACTTAGTTACTCAGTATTGTCTGACCCTTTGGGACCCCATGGACCACAGCATGCCAGGCCTCCCTCTCCTTTCCCTATCAGTTCAGTTCAGTTCAGTTCAGTCGCTCAGTCGTGTCTGACTCTTTGCGACCCCATGCATCGCAGCATGCCAGGCCTCCCTGTCCATCACTATCTCCCGGAGTTCACTCAGACTCATGTCCATTGAATCAGTGATGCCATCCAGCTATCTCATCCTCTGTCGTCCCCTTCTCCTCCTGCCCCCAATCCCTCCCAGCATCAGAGTCTTTTCCAATGAGTCAGCTCTTCACATGAGGTGGCCAAAGACTGGAGTTTCAGCTTTAGCATCATTCCTTCCAGAGAAATCCCAGGGCTGATCTCCTTCAGAATGGACTGGTTGGCTCTCCTTGCAGGCCAAGGGACTCTCAGGAGTCTTCTCCAACACCACAGTTCAAAAGCATCAATTCTTCGGCACTCAGCCTTCTTCACAGTCCAACTCTCACATCCATACATGACCACAGGAAAAACCATAGCCTTGACTAGATGGACCTTAGTCGGCAAAGTAATGTCTCTGCTTTTGAATATGCTATCTAGGTTGGTCATAACTTTTCTTCCAAGGAGTAAGCGTCTTTTAATTTCATGGGTGCAGTCACCATCTGCAGTGATTTTGGAGCCCAAGAAAATAAAGTCTGACACTGTTTCCACTGTTTCCCCATCTATTTCCCATGAAGTGATGGGACTGGATGCCATGATCTTCATTTTTTGAATGTTGAGCTTTAAGCCAACTTTTTCACTCTCCACTTTCACACTTTCCTTTCCCTATAGCTTGCTCAAACTCATGTCCATTGAGTCAGTGGTGCCATTCAACCATCTCATCCTCTCTTGTCCCCTTGTCCTCCTGCTTCAATTTTTCCCAGCATCAGGGTCTTCTTTAATGAGTCAGCTCTTCCAATCAGGTGGCCAAAGTATTGGAGCTTCAGCTTCAGCATCAGTCCTTCTAATGAATATTCAGGATTGATTTCCTTTAGGGTTGACTTGTTTGATCTCTTTGAAGTCCAAGGGACTGTCAAGAGTCTTCTTCAACACCACAGGTCAAAAGCATCAATTCTTCAGCATTCAGCCTTCTTTATGGTCCGACTCTCATACCCATACATAGACTACTAGAAAAGCCATATCTTTGACTATATGGACCTTTGTTGGCAAAGTTATGATTTTGCTTTTTAATATGTTGTCTAGGTTTGTCATAGATTTTCTTCCAAGGAGCAAATGTCTTTTAATTTCTTGGCTATATTCACCATCTCAAGTGATTTTGGAGCGCAAGAAAATAAACAGGTTTAAATAGGATACTATCCTCATCTAAAAATAAAAATAGCTGATTCCAATATATGCCTTTTAATTCTTTTCTATTACCTTTCTATTATCTCATTGCACTGATTAGGACCTCTTGTACAATGTTGATTATGAGTGGTAAGAACAGACATTCTTGCTTTGTTCCCAACTTAAGGGGAAATTTTTTTTCCTCATCATAAAGTGTGATGAGAACTATAGGTTTATTATATATGTCACTTACCATGTTGAAGAAGTTTCTTTCTATTTGTAGCATTTAAAGACTCAATTTTTTTTTAAAAGAAGCATTGTTCAATTTAAGGACTATATCTATCCCTTTTCAGATTCTTTTCAACTATAGTTTATTATAAGACATTAAATATAGTTCCCTGGGCTATAGAGTAGAATAGCAGAACTAGAGGTTCTTTATTAGGAATGAACATTGACTTTTGTCAGGTTTGTTTTTCTGTTAATACATTTATTAAAGTACTATTTTTCTTTATTATAAAGATATTAAGAATTATAGTAATTTATTCTTGAAGATAAACTGACCTTGTAGCCTTGGAATAAACTCCAGTTGGAAGCGATGGTATTTTTTATTTTTATTTTTTAATATAGCTGGACTCAACTTGCCAATGTTTTGTTAAGGACTTAAAAATCTGTATTAGTGAAGAGGAATTAAAAAGCCTCTTGAGGAAGGTGAAAGAGGAGAGTGAAAAAGCTGACTTAAAGCTCAACATTCAGAAAACGAAGATCACGGCATCTGGTCCCATCACTTCATGGGAAATAGGTGGGGAAACAGTGGAAACAGTGTCAGACTTTATTTTTGGGCTCCAAAATCACTGCAGATGGTGATTGCAGCCATGAAATTAAGAGACGCTTACTCCTTGGAAGGAAAGTTATGACCAACCTAGATAGCATATTCAAAAGTAGAGACATTACTTTGCCAACAAAGGTCTATCTAGTCAAAGCTATGGTTTTTCCAGTAGTCATTATGGATGTGAGAGTTGGACTGTGAAGAAAGCTGAGTGCCGAAGAACTGATGCTTTTGAACTGTGGTGTTGGAGAAGACTCTTGAGAGTCCCTTGGACTACAAGGAGAGCCAACCAGTCTATTCTAAAGGAGATCAGTCCTGTGTGTTCTTTGGAAGGAATGATGCTAAAGCTGAAGCTCCAGTACTTTGGCCACCTCATGTGAAGAGTTGACTCATTGGAAAAGACTCTGATGCTGGGAGGGATTGGGGGCAGGAGGAGAAGGGGACGACAGAGGATGAGATGGTTGGATGGAATCACCGACTCGATGGACATGAGTTTGAGACTCTGGGAGTTGGTGATGGACAGGGAGGCCTGGTGTGCTGCAATTCATGGGGTCCCAAATAGTCAGACGTTACTGAGCTACTGAACTGAACTGAACCAACTGATTGATCTCTAGTTGTCTGGTGTTAGACTAAGAAAAGTGCTGGCTTCAAGTAGGTAGTTAATCACTTTTCATTTTACTTTTCCACCTGGAAATGAAAATTAAGGAATCAGAAGTATGAACATATTTAAGGCTTTTGGTAACATATTACCAAATAGACCTCCAGAAAAAATATACCAATTATCTTTCCAAAGCAATATATAACAACATATCTTTCCCTATATCTTCCATAACACCAAGAAATGTCATTAAAAGTTTTAAATGAAAATGATCTCATATTAATTTGAATTTCTTTGATCAGCAAAGAGATTATTTTATATATTTATTGTGGTCATTTGCATTCTTTTGTGAATTGGGTTTTCATACTTTTTATACTTTTTCTCATGAGTATTCCTCCTTTACTTTCTGATTTGAAAGAGCTCTTTATAGATGAAGAATATTAGTCATGTGCAGCAAATATTTTTCCAGCTTGTGTTTTCTCAGGTAAAACCATTAAGAACATAAGTAGAAATAATCTAAAAATACTTAATATGTTGATAAATGGTTTCTACACATAGGGACCCTTTCAAAGTTAGAATCTAACATTTGTATCCCTGAACACAGATGTTATTTTTCCTTTGTGAAAATGAAAAATATTGAGCATGTGGTTTGAAAACAGGTATTGAATCCCCTTGTAGAACTCAGCCTCAAATAACTTAAGGAGATAAGATTTAGATTTGATAGCTCTACTGCTAGGTGGCCCTTAATCTGGCCAATACTTTTTCAATCTATCTCTCGTCTAAGTCTCACCGCCCACCCCAGCCCACTACCGTTCACACCTTATTCAGGCTCTGTGTTTTCAGTAAGTCCCTGCCTTCTTCACCCTGCTACCTCCACGAGTGCTGTAAGGCTCAAGGTCCAAGCCCAATTAATGACTCCAAATGGACATGCTAAATGGAAATTTGCTTTCAGGTAGCATTTATACCTTAACACTTGCCCTTGAAGAATGCCCCAGAAGCAGTGTGGTATCACTAAAAGAGTGCTGGACTTAGAAAGATTCAGTTCCAACATCATGCTCTTCATTTTACCCTTGTGATCTGGAATAGAAAATTCAGTTTCTATGGGTCTCAGTTTCCTCATTTGTAAAGTGAGGATTGTACTGTCTTGCTCACTTTATTGGTTGACTAGGAACATGACATCATGCAATGTGAATGCATTAAAACCATTCTTTAGTGGAATTATAACCACATGGATGGTCTTCTATTCCTTAAGCCTATCAACATCCTTCCTTAATATTCAAAAAGTTGGAAAATGCACATGGATCCAAAACCAAACAAAAAGATTTAGAGTCACTCAGAGGTTTCACTAAATTTTAACAGCGTTTATCTGGGTAGAATGGGCTCCCTAGTGGCTCAGTTGGTAAAGAATCTGGAATACATTGATTATAAATAACTCTTAGAGTGATTTTATTTCATCATAGCAAGTACTGATTTCCTGTTGGCTGAGTCTTTTGCAAAGCCTCCACTTGCACATTTATATGAGATTTTCCTAGCTAGACCAGGCCAAAGGCACAGTAAGAAGCTATCTTTTTATACTTCTTTTGCTTCTTTCAGATAATTATGAGTAAAGGGCAAGAGAGGGAAACTGACATGGAATTTGAGAGTACTATAACTTACCTGTGAGTACTTATGTACAAATAAGTGCATGGGTTAGTTGGTTAGACATCAGTCTCTGCTTATGTGAAGTAAGTCATTGGTCTATACTTGGAACTCAAATATTTATATGTTACTTATTATATTGATTGGGGCTTCCCTGGTGACTTGGATGGTAAAGAATCTGCCTGCAATGTGGGAGAACTGGGTTTGATCCCTGGGTTAGGAAGATCCCCTGGAGAAGGGAATGGCTATCCAATACAGTATTCTTGCCTGGAGAATTCTGTGCACAGAGTAGCCTAGTGGGCTACAGTCCATGGCATTGCAAAGAGTCAGGCATGACTGATCAACTAATACTATCATATTGATATTTGAATTCTGTCCCTTGTTTGTCTTGCCTCCTGACACCCTCAGAGATGGAACATCATAATAACTTATTTCTGAAATTATCTCACCATTCACACATTAGTCCTGAACTGCCTCAGCCAAACTACTTTGGGGTCTACATCTTAAACTGCTCCTGACATCATTACTCATTGCCTCATTCAATTCTCATCCTTGATGAGCACTTTCTTTTTCTTCTTTCCTATGGTGAAGTCCTTGCCTCTCTCTCTCTCTGCTGTCTCAGCAGCCCTGAGTAAATGCATGGTCTTAGTGTCCCAGGCCCCAGACCCACATGAATGTAAGTCCTGAGGTCACCACTCCTACTAGGTTCACACCAACATTCCAGTAGTAACTGAGTATAAGCTCATGTGTGAAAGAGGTGCATTTTCTATTTCAGTTGTGAGATAGAAATAGAAATAGAAAATATATAACATAAAAGTTAAATGTACAAATATTTAAGTGGGTTGAAGATAGTTATTTAAAAAACACACCCAAGTAACTATTCCCTGATTGAATATATGAAATATTGCTAGTCATGTATGGATGTAAGAGTTGGACCATTAAGAAGGCTGAGGGGTGAAGAATTGATGCTTTTTAACTGTGGTGCTGGAGAAGACTTTTCAGAGTCTCTTGAACAGCGAGGAGATCATGCCAGTCAATCCTAAAGGAAATCAACCTTGAATATTCATTGGAAGGACTAATGCTGAAGCTCCAATACTCTGGTCACCTGATGCAAAAAGCCAGCTCATTGAAAAAGACCCTGATATTGGGAAAGATTGGAGGCAAAAGGAGAAGCAGGCAGCCGAGGATGAGATGGTTGGATGGCAACACTAACTCAATGGACATGAGTTTGAGTAAACTCAGTGAGATAACGAAGGACAGGGAAGCCTGGCATGCAGTAGCTCATGGGATCACAAAGAGTTGGATCCAATTTAGTGGCTGAAGAACCTCACCCACGGAGTCTCTTCATGTGGTCCTTCCCATCGCAGTCCAATTTGCCTTATAGGATGGAACCACTACCCACGCTGTTATGACAGTTTTCTTGCTTTTACTTAGAGCTTACACTGGGGGAATCCAGTAAGTGTTTTCTGAAAAGCTCCAGATAGTATATATTTTAAGATTTGGCGACCATTTATGATCTCTGTCTCATGTTTTTTTTCCCTCTTTGTTCTTCTTCAGTTCTTTAACAAATCTTTAAAAATGTGAAAATTGCTCATAGCTCACAGGATATAGGTCAGACTTGGCCTGTGGCTGTAGTTTGTTTTTGGGTTTAGATCCTAACATAATACTGACTTTTTTTTTTTTTACTATTTATTTATTTTATGTATATGAAATAAAGATGGAATTTTCTTTCCAACATCATTCTTATAGTATTTATCCATACTATTACATGAAGCTCTAGTTCATTCATTGTCATTGAGCTATAACATTTTGTGTCTGATTTATCTTTTTTTTTTACCTACTCTACAATGTATATTTGGTTGTTTCAAAGTTTTACATTCACAAAAAATATTACTATGAACATTTTTATATGTACCCTGAGGCATCTGTGTAAATTCGTCTGGGGTATATACTTTGGTACAAAATGTCTTGAGTCTATGGTCCGCTTTAATAAAGTCTGTCTTCCAGTAGAGTTGTAAATATTTTCCCTCTCACATGTAGTGTATTGGTGTTTCCATTGATCCACATACCTAGCAGCACTTGGTATTGACAAAGCTTTTTAATTTTTGTCAATCTGTTTCCAATTTCCCAAATTGTCAATTGCATTTTTTTTTTTTTTTTTAGATTTCCATGAATGCTACTGACTTTAAGCACATTTTTCCTGTGTGCATCAGTGATTTGCATTTTCTATTTTGGTATGTATTAATAACTAATGAAGTCCTTTGCCTTATTTTTCTTGGGTAGGAGGCCTCTTTCATTTTGATTTGTAGACATTTTAAAATATATATTCTAGATAATAGATTCTGGTTTTATGCATTTACAACAGGTTTTGCCTGTTTGTGGTTCTTTTTTGTTGTTGTTGTTCACTGTTTGTGGTACCTTTTGATAAACCTAAGTATTCAATTATAATGTGGTTGAATGTAGTAAGATTTCTCTTTATGATGACTGCTTTCTAAATTTTGTTTTGTTTTGTTTTTTTTTTAGGTAGAAATGGCTAAGTATTGAAAGTATGTGTTAGCTAAAATGCTTAGTTGCATATCCTATGTAAAAGGAGCAGGAAAACTACTTTCCCTGTGATTTTATCCCTTGTGCCTTTGTAACCATGAACTTGTCTCTTGCCCATCACATCACCACTCATGTCTTCCAAGGCCTGATGGCCCCTGAAGGAATTCTCACACTCCTCAGCTGATGACTCTCTGTGTCTTTGTCCCTCTGTGTCTATCCTTCCTTACCAAATTTCTTCTAGTAATCTGTTGATTGTTTACATGAATCTTCACATTGTACCTGAAAAATCTACATTTGGAATTTTTGGACCTGCTAATCATTTTTATCTTCTCTCCTTTTTTTCATCCTGGCTTCCAAATTTAATGGACCTCTTCTTTCTCTGAGTTTGAAAATACTGATCAATAATGCATCATTCCTCTCTCTTGGCTTCTAGTATTGCCTGATTTTTCTCCTATCTTCTTACTAGTTTATCTGACAAATTATATATCAGTGGTTCTTTACATTTTGGGGGATTCCTGAACTTCTTTTAGAAGTGTACTGATTCTCTTCCCTTGAAAAATACATAGCTGTAAATAAATACTATTTTTCATAACACTTCAGAGAGTATGCTTCCATTATAAAACTTGGTCCAGTAATAAGAGGGAAAGGGGTAGAGCACAACTCTTAAAAGAATGATATAACTCACGGACACAACATAAACCAATTAGAAACATTTTGGACCAAGAAGGCAGGTAAGACTAGACCTTGCACCTCAACCAGCAAGCTAAATGACACACCCAGGGGCATCATGACAATTCCAAGACACTGTCAAAAGACCAAGTAATGGGCAATGACCCAATTCCTGGAAATTTCCACTCTTTCCCCAAAATAGATGGAATAATGCTCCCACTTATTAGCATATGAAATTACCCAGCCCGTAAAAACTGATCACACCACATTTCGAGACCTCCAGACTTCCCCTCTGTGAAGGCCCACATTCTGTCTGTGGAATGTGCTTTTCTCTGAATCTGAACAAATCAACTTCTTACATATCATTTGTCTCTCACTGAATTCTTTCCGCGATGAGACATCAAGAACCTGAGCTTCTTTAGGTCCTAAAACCAGGTATTGTGTGCTTTGGCTGGGTCAGAGCAAGAATACATAGAAACTATGCAAAAAAGAGCTTAATGACCCAGATAACCATGATCACTCACCTTGAGTCAGACACCCTGGAGTCCAAAGTTAGGTGGACCTTTAGGAAGCATTACTATTAACAAAGTTAGTGGGGATAGTGGAACTACAGCGGAGCTATTTAAAATTCTAAAATATGATGCTGTTAAAGTAAATGCATTCAATATGCTAGCAAATATGGAAAACTCAACGGTGGCCACAGGACTGGAAAAGATCAGTTGTCATTCTAAACCCAAAGAAAGGCAATGCCAAGGAATGTTCAAACTACCACATGATTCCATTCATTTCACATGCTAGAAAAGTAATGCTCAAAATTCTCCAAGCTAGGCTTCAACAGTACATGAACCATGAACTTCCAGATGTTCAAGCTGGATTTAGAAAAGGCAGAGGAACCAGAGATCAAATTGCCAACATCCATTGGATCATCGAAAAAACACGAGAGTTCCAGAAAAATATCCATTTCTGCTTTATTGACTACACTGAAGCTTTGACTGTGTGGATCACAGTAAACTGTGGAAAATTCTTGAAGAGATGGAAGCACCAGACCACCTGACCTGCCTCCTGAGAAACCTGCATGCAGGTGAAGAAGCAACATTGAGAACTGCACGTGGATCAACAGACTGGTTCCAAATTGGGAAAGGAGAGCATCAAGGCTGTATTTTGTCCTCTTGCTTCTTTAACTTCTATGCAGAGTACATCATGGGAAATGCCAGGCTGAATGAAGCACAAGTTGGAATTAAGATTGTCGGGGGAAACATCAATAACCACAGATATGCACATGACACCACCCTTATGGCAGAAAATGAAGAACTAAAGAGCCTCTTGATGAAAGAGAAAGAGGAGAGTGAAAAAGTTGGCTTAAAACTCAACATTCAGAAAACTAAGATCATGGCATCCAATCCCATCACTTCATGGCAAATAGATGGGAAAACAATGGAAACAATGAGAGACTTTATATTTTGGGGTTCCCAAATCACTGCAGATGGTGACTGCAGCCATGAAATGAAAAGACGCTTGCTTCTTAGAAGAAAAGCTATGACCAACCTAGACAGCATACTAAAAAGCAGAGACATTACCTTGCCAACAAAGGTCCATCTAGTCAAAGCTATGATTTTCCCAGTAGTCAAGTATGGATGTGAGAGTTGAATTATAATGAAAGCTGAGCACTGAAGAATTGATGCTTTTGAACTGTGGTGTTGGAGAAGACTCTTGAGAGTCCCTTGGACTGGAGGGAGATCTAACTAGTCAATCCTAAAGGAAATCAGTCCTGAATATTCATTGGAAGGACTGATGCTGAAGCTGAAACTCCAATACTTTGACTACCTGATGTGAAGAACTGACTCATTGGAAAAGACCCTGATGCTGGGAAAGACTGAAGGCAGGAGGAGAAGGGGGTGACAGGATATGGTTGGATGGCATCACTGACTCAATGGACATGAGTTTGAGTAAACTCAGGGAGTTGGTGATGGACAGGGAGGCCTGGTGTGCTGCAGTCCATTGGGTCAAAAAGAGTTGGACGTGAATGTGTTACTGAACTGAAGTGAGTCCCAGCCATGTGGATTCAAGTCCCAAAGTGGGTTTTGGTTGGATTTGAGTCCCAGTATATGGTTCAAGTCCCAATCTAAGGTAAACTGTTTCAGTCCTGTTTTATAAAAAGTGAAGGAAATTTAAAAAATCTTACTGGCTTTATTCAGTTTTTGCTAAGTTGGGCAGCCTTTCACCGAGCAGACAGAAAGGACCTCTGAGGAGATGTACAAAATGGAAGACTTCTATAGGCAAAAGGGAAGAGGGCAAGGAAGTTATGCAGGAAAAGGCAGATCTGTTGAGGCAAGGTCACCTTCCTTTAAGCGTGGCAGGACTCTATCAGGCAGATGGCTTCTCTAGTCCTGATCAGGTAATTCCTGATTGACTGGTTTAAGATGCCATTCCTGGGAAATGCCGAAACTTAAGATAAAATTAGGTATTAAGTCTCAATTAGATGACTTGGGAATTATTAGAAATTTTCTCCATTTGGAGCCTGTGTTCTTCTTTTCAACAATTCCCCCTTACTTTGATCAGACTTTCAGTTTGAGAGATGTGATCATTCCTGCCACTGCTCTCAAATTTGTCACAGTTTTTGCTGATCCTTTGTGTGGTATTCATAATTTACAACTTCATTTTTCAAGTGGGTCCATCTATTCACAGCTGTTCTGATGTTCCAGTCTTATGGAGGTCATTTCCTTGGTGGTTAGTGGCTGTGAACATGCATTTAAAATCTTTGAGAAAATACAGTGCACCAGGGAGACTGTTATTATTATAAGCAGGACGATCCCCAGTGTCTGGAGTGTACTTTGGAACCATGGACCTTAAGATCCAAATCAATCAGAATCAAATAATTCAAAGAAAGATCCCACCGAAGGACTCATTTTTAATTTTTTTTATTTTTAAAGTCAAGTGGCTTGTTCAGTGAGTTTATGTAGGTGTGTTTTAAATTCCCCTGAAGTGTTCTTTCAGGCACAAGTGGTGTTGACCACAGCATAGACACCTCCTTGCACACCTGAAAGATAATCAAGTGTTATTCCTATTATCAAGAACAACCTTGAGAAGCGAATCTAAGGATTTTTGTTTGACAGTTACTTCTTTTGCAGTAGATTCCATAATACTTTCAAGGGTTATTCATAATACTTTTAAGGGTTAAGGACACGCTCTTGATCATAGCTTCAATTGTACTCTGTCCCAAGCATGGAAGTAGGGATCTGCCAAAGGAAGAAAATTTTAATTATGAACTTTTCCTGTAGATTCTTTTTAACTTTATGATGTGGAATTGTATCTCAGTTTAATTGTGAACAGTTAGGAGCACACTTAGATAACCTAAGAGACATTGTCTATCTAGGCATTTATGGATCTAAGAAGAATGATAATCACAGCAAGGATAAATCCTATAGGGGGCAGACCACTCCTACTAAGATAGCACCATTACTGGATTCATTCACAGGAATTGTTGCGTTTACTCATTCAAGCCAGCAACTGGTTAGGTTTTCAGCACACTCAGGAAGTAAATCTCCCAGCCTAAAATGAAAACATTTTGGGAATACCTTGGCAGTCCAGTGGTTAACTCCATGTTTTCACATCCGAAAGCCTGGGCTCAATCCTTGGTTGGGGAACTAAGATACCACCAGCTGTGTGGGACAGCCAAAAAAAAAAAAAGTTATAAATTCCCTTGCAAAGATGAGATCTATTTGTGATTAGGGGCAAATCTGATTTAGATAATCATAGAATGAAAACATACAAATGGTGCTACTATTTGCACAGGTCTTTGTGTCTAATAGGGCAGGTACAATTAAAATCAGAGAAAGGTAAACTCAAGGCTCTGGACATTTTACACATAAAAGTCACTCTGTAAGTGACGCCCAAGAAGGGTTGCTTGTAGTTGACAGGGACATTGGGCATAGAAGAGAACTGGTCACAGAGCAGATCAGGGGCCTCTAACACCATGGGCAAATCAGTTTTCTATGACAAATCTAGAAGTCTGAAAGTTTACCTTCCTTGGCAATGGTTTGGGGCATGATGGCATTATCTTTCCTGGCCAATGCCAGAGTGAAACAGAGGAGGAAAAGAAGAAAGAGTTTCATGTTTAGTTAAAGTATGAAGACTTAATCTGTTGTCTTGGCGCAACCAATATGCCTCAATGTTGGCTACTTCCTTTCCTAATCAGTTGGGTTTGGAGGTCTCCAGTGTATTCACAGGAGCAGATTCCAAATGGAGCCTTCTTCAGCTGTGAGAAAAGTGCCCAAAGCTCAAGGCTTTTTAGTTTTGCAGCAGTGCTGGTGGTCAAGAGCACATGTTAAGTTCCTTTCTATGGATCTCACTCTGGTTTTGCAAAACCATCAGAGTCAAACAAAAAGTATCTGAAAATGACAAGACTTAAAATGTCCATTGTTCCCAGGCAAACCATTCAATATCACAGTAATCCAAGTCTATGCCCCAACCAGTAACGCTGAAAAAACTGAAGTTGAACGGTTCTATGGAAGACCTACAAGACCTTTTAGAACTAACACCCCAAAAAGATCTCCTTTTCATTATAGGGGACTGGAATGCAAAAGTAGAAAGTCAAGAAACACCTGGAGTAACAGGCAAATTTGGCTTTGGAATGTGGAATAAAGCAGGGCAAAGACTAATAGAGTTTTGCCAAGAAAATGCACTGGTCATAGCAAACACCCTCTTCCAACAACACAAGAGAAGATTCTACACATGGACATCACCAGACTGTCAACACTGAAATCAGATTGATTATATTCTTTGCAGCCAAAGATAAAGAAGCTCTATAGTCAACAAAAACAAGACCAGGAGCTGACTGTGGCTCAGATCATGATCTCCTTATTACCAAATTCATACGTAAATTGAAGAAAGTAGAGAAAACCACCAGACCATTCAGGTATGACTTAAATCAAATCCCTTATGATTATACAGTGGAAGGGAGAAATAGATTTAAGGGACTAGATCTGATAGATAGAGTGCCTGATGAACTATGGAATGAGGTTCGTGACATTGTACAGGAGACAGGGATCAAGACCATCCCCATGGAAAAGAAATGCAAAAAAGCAAAATGGCTGTCTGGGGAGGCCTTACAAATAGCTGTGAAAAGAAGAGAGGCAAAAAGCAAAGGAGAAAAGGAAAGATATAAGCATCTGAATGCAGAGTTCCAGAGAATAACAAGAAGAGATAAGAAAGCCTTCTTCAGCGATCAGTGCAAAGAAACAGAGGGAACGAACAGAATGGAAAAGACTAGAGATCTCTTCAAGAAAATTAGAGATACCAAGGGAACATTTCACGCGAAAATGGGCTCCATAAAGGACAGAAATGGTCTGGACCTAACAGAAGCAGAAGATATTAAGAAGAGATGGCAAGAATACACAGAAGATCTGTACAAAAAAGATCTTCATGACCCAGATAATCATGATGGTGTGATCACTCACCTAGAGCCAGACATCCTGGAATGTGAAGTCAAGTGGGCCTTAGAAAGCATCACTGCGAACAAAGCTAGCGGAGGTGATGGCATTCCAGTTGAGCTATTTCAAATCCTGAAAGATGATGCTGTGAAAGTGCGGCACTCAACATGCCAGCAAATTTGGAAAACTCAGCAGTGGCCACAGGACTGGAAAAGGTCCATTTTCATTCCAATTCCAAAGAAAGGCAATGCCAAAGAATGCTCAAACTACCGCAAAATTCACTCATCTCACATGCTAGTAAAGTAATGCTCAAAATTCTCCAAGCCACATTTCAGCAATACATGAACTGTGAACTTCCTGATGTTCAAGCTGGTTTTAGAAAGGCAGAGGAACCAGAGATCAAAATGCCAACATCCGCTGGATCATGGAAAAAGCAAGAGAGTTCCAGAAAAACATCTATTTCTGCTTTATTGACTTTGCCAATGCCTTTGACTGGGTCACAAGAAACTGTGGAAAATTCTGAGAGAGATGGGAATACCAGACCACCTGACCTGCCTCTTGAGAAATCTGTATGCAGGTCAGGAAGCAACAGTTAGAACTGGACATGGAACAACAGACTGGTTCTAAATAGGAAAAGAAGTATGTCAAGGCTGTATATTGTCACCCTGCTTATTTAACTTCTATGCAGGGTACATCATGAGAAATGCTGGACTGGAAGAAACACAAGCTGGAATCAAGATTGCCGGGAGAAATATCAGTAACCTGAGATATGCAGATGATACCACCCTTATGGCAGAAAGTGAAGAGGACCTAAAAAGCCTCTTGAAGAAAGTGAAAGAAGAGAGTGAACAAGTTGGCTTAAAGCTCAACATTCAGAAAACTAAGATCATGGCATCTGGTCCCATCACTTCATCAGAAATCGATGGGGAAACAGTGGGAACAGTGTCAGACTTTATTTTGGAGAGCTCCAAAATCACTGCCGATGGTGACTGCAATCATGAAATTAAAAGACACTCCTTGGAAGGAAAGTTATGACCAACCTAGATAGCATATTCAAAAACAGAGACATTACTTTGCCAACAGAGGTCCGTCTAGTCAAGGCTATGGTTTTTCCTGTGGTCAAGTATGTATGCGAGTTTGGACTGTGAAGAAGGCTGAGTGCCAAAGAATTTATGTTTTTGAACTGTAGTGTTGGAGAAGACTCTGTGAGTCCCTTGGACTTCAAGGAGATACAGCCAGTCCATTCCGAAGAAGATCACCCCTGGGATTTCTTTGGAAGGAATGATGCTAAAGCTGAAGCTCCAGTACTTGGACCACCTCATGCGAAGAGTTGGCTCATTGGAAAAGACTCTGATGCTGGGAGGGATTGGGGGCAGGAGGAGAAGGGGACGACAGAGGATGAGATGGCTGGATGGCATCACGGACTCGATGGATGTGAGTCTGAGTGAACCCCGGGATTTGGTAATGGACTGGGAGGCCTGGCATGCTGCGATTCATGGGGTCGAGCAACTAAACTGGACTGAACTGAAGATTTAATGAGGTCTTATTTGATTAAAAAATATAGTAATTTCTGTGACACACATTTTAACATAATAACTGGAATATATGACTAACAACATTATACCAGGGCATAGTAGATTGCCAGAAATTTCATACAATATCTGGGACACTTATACAAAGACAAATACAGGATAAAGAAGGCTTAGTATTACTACTTATTTAACAATGCTTTCCATGTCATGTGATTTAATGTAACAGATAAGCTTAATTAGTTTAACATCTGTCTTTTTATAACAGGAGAGAGAACAAATCTTTTGAGATGTTCCAGGGACCCATTGGAAAATTCCAAAGTTAATTTAAGCTCAAAAGACTTCACTTAGAATCTGAACTGGGGAATTTTGTAAAAAGTTTTAACAGTTTTTAAAAACACTTGGTCAAATGAATTCATAGGTTCCTGTGAAACAAAATGAAGTTATCCATTTGAACATCATGACAATTAAAGCTATGGCAGCTGCTGCTGATGCTAAGTCGCGTCAGTTGTGTTGACTCTGTGCGACCCCATAGACGGCAGCCCACCAGGCTCCTCTGTCCCTGGGATTCTCCAGGCAAGAACACTGGAGTGGGTTGCCATCTCCTTCTCCAATGTATGAAAGTGAAAAGTGAAAGTGAAATCACTCAGTAGTGTCCAACTCTTAGCAATCCCAGGGACTGCATCCTACCAGGCTCCTCCTCCCATAGGATTTTTCAGGCAAGAGTACTGGAGTGTGTTGCCTTTGCCTTCTCCAAAAGCTACAGCAGACAAATAAAAAAACTAAACAGCTGTGAATCCTCCTCCCTACTCCTACCAAAAAACCTTAGCTCTCTTAGTAGAAGAGATTTAGTTTTCTTAATTAATCAAAAACCTGATAAACACAACATAAAACATAAAAAAATTTTGATAAAACGCAGAATGTTTTCTAGACAGGTTAGTTTACAGGGTTAAGAAAAACCTTTCATAATCTCATATTAAGAGCAGAACAATAATCCAAAACAATTTTTGTTTTTCTAACAGAAAATCAATTCTAATTTTGCACCAATGTATTTTTATATCAATATTTATATTTTTTAACTTAAATTTATTCCAGTCTTAGCCAGCTTGACCACACACAACATTCTTTTCCTAAAATTCCTTTTCTTCAAATCCTCTAAAATTTTGTCCTATTTTCTTTTCTCTTTCTCATTTTAGAATAATCATTTTATTGACCTTATCTACTTTCAATCTTATTATTTCTGGTAGCTCTGAAAGTGAAAGTGTTAGATGCTCAGTCTTGTCTCACTCTTTTGTGGTCCCATGGACTGTAGCCTGCCAGGCTCCTCTGTTCATGGGATTATCCTAGCAAGAATATTGGAGCAGGTTGCCATTTTCTCCTCTAGAGGATATTCTTGACCAAGGAATGGAACCTGAGTCTCCTGCATCTCCTGCATTGCTGGCAGATTCTTTACTGCTGAGCCACCAGGGAAACCCTTATAAAAGAATGAGTGTGGAAGTATTAGTCGCTCAGTCACGTCCGACTCTGCAATCCCACAGACGGTAGCCCACCAGGCTCTTCTGTCCATGGGATTCTCCAGGCAAGAGTACTGGAGTGGGTTGCCATTCCTTTCTCCACGGAATCTTCCCAACGCAGGAAATGAACCCAGATATCCTCATTGCATGCAGATTCTTTACTGTCTGAGCCACCAGGAACTCTTATAAAAGAATGCTGTGGTTGTTCAGTTGCCAAATCCTGTCTGACTCTTTGCAACCCCATGGACTGCAGCACACCAGGCCTCCCTGTCCCTCACCATTTCCTGAAGTTTGCCCCAGTTCATGTCCATTGCGTTGATGATGCCGTCTATTTTTCTCATCCTCTGATGTCCTCTTTCCCTTCTGCCTTCAGTTCAGTTCAGTTCAGTCGTTCAATCATGTCTGACTCTTTGCGACGCCATGGACTGCAGCACACCAGGCCTCCCTGTCCATCACCAACTCCCAGAGCTTACTCAAACTCATATCCATTGAGTCAGTGATGCCATCCAACCATCTCAACCTCTGTGATCCCCTTTTCCTTCTGCCTACAGTCTTTCCCAGCATCAGGGTCTTTTCCATGAGTCAGCTCTTTGCATCAGGTGGCCAAAGTATTGGAGTTTCAACTTCAGCATCAGTTCTTCCAATGAATAATCAGAACTAATTTCCTTTAGGATTGATTGGTTGGATCTCCCTGCAGTCCAAGGGACTCTCAAGAGTCTTCTCCAACACCACAGTTCAAAAGCATCAATTCTTCAGCCCTCAGCATTCTTTATAATTCAACTCTCACATCCATACATGACTACTGGGAAAATCATAGCTTTGACTAGATGGACCTTTGTTGGCAAGGTAATACCTCTGCTTTTTAATATGCTGTCTATGTTGGTCATAGCTTTTCTTCTAAGAAGCAAGCATCTTTTCATTTCATGGCTGCAGTCACCATCTGCAGTGATTTTGGAGCCCAAAAATATAAAAGCTTTCACTGTTTCCATTGTTTTCCCATTTGCCATGAAGTGATGGGATTGGATGCCATGATCTTAGTTTTCTGAATGTTGAGTTTTAAGCCAACTTTTTCACTCTCCTCTTTCATCAAGAGGCTCTTTAGTTCTTCATTTTCTGCCATAAGGGTGTTGTCATCTGTGTATCTGAGGTTATTGATGTTTTCCGGCAATCTTAATTCCAGCTTGTGCTTCATCCTGGCATTTCCCATGATGTACTCTGCATAGAAGTTAAATAAGCAGGGTGACAATGTACAGCCTTTTCCAATTTGGAACCAGTCTGTTCCATGTCCAGTTCTAACTGTTGCTTCTTGACCTGCCTATAGATTTCTCAGGAGGCAGGTCAGGTAGTCTGGTATTCCCATCTCTTTCAGAATTTTCCATAGTTTATTGTGATTCAGACAGTCAAAGGCTTTGACATAGTCAATAAAGCAAAAGTAGATGTTTTTCTGGAAATTTCCTGTTTTTTCGATGATCCAATGGATGTTGCCAATTTGATCACTGGTTCCTCTGCCTTTTCTAAATCCAGCTTGAACATCTGGATGTTTGCAGTTCATGTACTGTTGAAGCCTGGCTTGGAGAATTTTGAGCATTACTTTGCTAGTGTGTGAGATGAGTACAATTGTGTGGTTGTTTGAGCATTCTTTGGCATTGCCTTTCTTCAGTTGAAATGTAAACTGACCTTTTCCAGACCGGTGGCCCCTGCTGAGTTTTCCAAACTTGACGGCATATAGAGTGCATCACTTTAACAGCATTATCATTTAGGATTTGAAATAGCTCAACTGGAATTCCATCACCTCCACTAGCTTTGTTCATAGTGATGCTTCCTAAGGCCCACTTGACTTCACTTTCTGCCCTCAATCCTTCCCAACATCAGGAACTTTTCTAATATCTCTATGTAAATCACATTTCTGATGGATGGAATAAGTTAAGTTTACCTGGTCCAATATCTGAAACTTTTTATTACTATTTGTTGAGAAGACACTTTGGGAGTTTTCACTTCCCTAAATTCTAAATAACTTCCCCCTCACCTTTTTTTTTTTGCCTTCTGATAAGAATTATTTCCCTAGAGAAGTGGGAGCAAAGAAGTGGCCTAGATAATAGTTCCTGAGGAAGACCAGTTAGAACAATTATATCTCAAAGCACAGGGGAAGGATGCTAGTACCTACAAGAAGGACTTTTGTTTCTTGAGGCCAGAATTTTTATACTTACTAAGCCTTTTGAGATAAAATGAATTGGTGAGGTTTCTGGATTGGCAAAAGTATTGCTGGACTTAGAATTGTTTCTGAAGCTGCACCCATTATGCTGTATGACGTTTCAATTTGCAAGACAAAGACTGCTATTTCTAATTTCTCAGTCAATTGGGCTGCAATCTGATTGCTATTGGGGGCTTCCCAGGCAGAGCTAGTGGTAAAGAACCTGCCTGCCAACGCAAGAGACATGAAAGATGAGGGTTCGATTCCTGAGTAGGGACAATCCCCTGGAGGAGGGCATGGCAATCCACTCCAGTATTCTTGCCTAGAGAATCCCATCGACAGTGGAGCCTGGCAGGCTATGGTCCATAGGGTCACAATGATACTGAAGCGACTTAGCACACACTCAGGCTGATTGGTATTGAGGTTGACACACCCATCCAACTATATTATACTCAGTATGCTTTTTTATATCAGGAAGATGATCTTTGACTAAAATAGAAATCAAAAGAATTCTTATGTTCTAGATTGAGAGCTTTGTCTTGTGGATATTTCAGTTGATCTTTTCCACAAAGGCCTCAGAAGGTTTTTCCTTCCCTCTGGGTACATAGTTTCATTTTAGGTTAAGGAGGGATCACAACCTCCCCGCCCCCTCAAAAAAAATTCCCATCAGGCTTTGAATATCAGCTTCTAACTCGGCCAATTTCTACCCATAGAATTAATAAAAAACAAAACAAAGCCCTTTAAATATCTCGTCAAATTTCAGCTGGGACAAATAGTAAATAATTCTGCAATTTTTGAATGAATCTCCTTGGATTTAAGAGACATCCCCAGAGTGGGTGCAAAAGATATTACCCTCCCAAGATTCAGAGCCATTCATCAAAACAGCCAAAAGAAAAAGAAAAAAACCTTAGATAATTTTCCTGATGGCTGGCATCAGTTTGGTAGGGCCCAGCTGCAAATGGGGTGAGACTCAGATTTCTGTCTGGCCATATATTGGGGCCCCTAACCTGATGATTAGAGAGCCAAGTTCTCAGGACTCCAAGCAAGACGAACAGAAAGGTAACTTCTGTCCCCTGGGAGACTAAAGATCGGTAACCAGTGGGTCTGGATTTGAAAAGGAAAGGACAATGTGAAATTTTATTTTTCTCTCTCTACCAAGCATCACAGACTGAGATTCTGGAGAGCAGACTTTTGTAAAAATTTCTACACTTCACTGGTTTCTGCCAGTTTCCCCAGGATCCCATCTGCAGGCTCCGAGGAGTGTTTGAAGTAGAGAGTGTAGCTCCAGGGTCTACCAGAATTTGGCAAGTTTTCATAATTTTGATTTAAATATCCCATGGCTGCTTAAGGGAATAGCATGGCGCTTTTTTTTTTTTTTTTTTTTCAGAAAATGCCTCAGAGTCCCATAAACCCTGGGGGTGGTCGCAAATGGGAGCCCTCCTTTGAAGGTAGATATGGGTGGGGTGGATGTGTGTGTGTAAGGTCACCAACTTGGTCTGAATTGGCTAGTGGTATGTAACTAAGTAGATCCCTTTGAATCAGTAATTGAATCTTCTAGTTGTATTTCTAATCACCAAAGTGCTGATGTAGCAAATTGGCTGATAGATGCTTTACAGTGATGATGGGTCCCATTGGCAAAATATTCAGGTCAAGAAAAATAAATGTGATGTCTCGGGCAACAGCACCAACCTACACACTACACTGATTTTTCATCCTCTTCTGTTTGGACATAATAGACATTTTTCTGTCTATTTATACAGAGTATCTTAAACTTTTACTTATAAAACCAATCTATCTCAGTTCCTTTTCAAATATTATATCTTAGGTTATTCAAAGAAGCATATTTTGTAGGGGAAGAATTTTAGTCAGATGCAGAGTTACCATTCACTCAGCCCCTCATTCATTTACCCTTGTAGCAAATTATTTACTCAAATTATCAATATTTATATATAATATAACTATTCATTAACTCATGGTAAAAACTTGTCAAAAATCTCAAGATTAAATGTATATAGAAAAACTGCAAGAAAATTTAAACAAAGACCATGATATAATAAATTTTCCTGGGATCATGAAATCTTGAGAACCAGTAAATGGAATTTCTCTGCAAAACCAGTGTTATGGCTTACAGACTTCTTTCTAATCTATCTGCTTTTATTTTATCTGAGACTTTAAATTTTGTTACAGAGATTTTTCTCTTGGAGAATTGTGAGAAAGCAGTAAGAAGAGACCTGAGAAGTTTTTGGCAGCGGTGCAGGGTTTAGACTATAAAACTGAGGAAGGCTGGATGCTTTCTGTTGAAATAGACTGTTAAGAACTTTGTCAAAGAATGAACTCTTACTGTAACCCACACCTCATTTGTCACCCTGATGGGCTGAGGAAAAGTGACATTTACAAACTGAGAATGAAAGCACATCCATTTCGCCAGTCTGACACCCTGATATAATAACTATTTACCTTGAGAAAGAGGCACTGAGATTTCCGATTCTTGTGAATCTTCTCACTTTGGCACTTATTTTCTCACTCTGTCAAACAGCCCCAGATTAATGGAACAATTTGTTCAACAAATCATATTAGTAGAATGCACAGAGGGTAAAGAGAGAGAGGCGGGGGAGCAGAAAATTTTTACTCATTCATAGCAGTGGTATCTCTGCAAATAAAAATGTAGTTATGCCTGACATTTACAGAGGGACAATGTGAAAGGGAAAGAGTGTAATGACTTTGGGCAGTGGAGAGATCATTTGGTAAGAACAGCCATGCTCTAAGGGGAATAAGATAAAGTTACACATAGCATCTAGGTTGAGCTTCCTCCTAGAACATATTGGTCAAATACAGCAGGATCTGCCTGTGTCAAAAATATATAAATTTCGTTAAAATTAAGCACCTCAAGATTTCTATGCTATGCAAATGTGCTTCATTCCAGCCCATGCTTGTGAAGTTGCAAAGAGTTCTAGGAACATCATGTTACAAAGAAGGTTCAATACCTTGGAACAGACCATAGGTACGGGGATCTCACAATTGCTTCATGTGATTTGGACTGAGATTGCTAACTCTGAAAGGCCTTCAATTCACATTTCAAAGGCAAAAAATAAAACTAGATTAATTGATAGAGATTCTGCAATTCATTTGTTTCATGCCTTTGTGCCACAAGTTTGAATGATATTTAGAAAATAGCTGATGAATATTGGCTACAACAAATACGCTTATATACTGCCTATTCCCTTCTTTTGCGCACATACAAAATATATGATAGCATATTTTCCCACTAACTTTCAAAGGACACTCACAGTTGGCTGTGATGTTCATTTATTTGAATTAGGGTTGTCCCACTGCTATTGTATCTTGTAGCCACAACAGAAATTGACACTCACTCGTCTCTGTTTCTGTATACTGCGGCCTTGGGTGTCAAGGGAAAATATCGCTCTGCGTTTTTGCTCCTTTGATTTCTCTTCCCTTCCTCCTTTCTTTTTTCCTTTTTCTTCTTTCTCTTTCTTTAAGGTTCTTGACAAATTTTTGAGCCACATGAGAGATCTCAACACCTCTTGACACAAAATTAGTTCCGGAAACTCTTAATTAACCTGGAAAAAAAAAAAAAAAGGTTTTTCTTTCCTGTGTTTTGATGGACAAATGTTCTTTTTTTAATCCTGGGTTTATGCTAGAAAAATTTCAGTGTAAAAATGACCTGTTCAAATCATTAAGGAATAACAATAGATTGATAAACGACTCACTTCTAGTCATGATTCAATGGTAAGTAACCATCTGAAGCTGCCCAGAATATCACTGATATGACCACCTCCAGAGAAAATAAAAATTCTAATCTTAGGCATTCATTCTATAGAAAAATACTGGTTTTTTTTTTTTTTTCAGAAGTGTTGGCCATTCTTTGACTACTTATTTGTCCTATTTTTCATATAGTAAATATTTTATCAAAGAAGATCAAGATAACGCATGGCACTATTGGGGACTTTTAGGGCATAAATAAATAAGAAAGTACCTTGCTATGCCAGATAACGCAGTAGTTGTTTGTGTGTGTAACATATTTGTTATAAAGGAAACATATGTTCATGTTAGAAAATTTGAAATGTGTATAAAATGTTAAAAATGTAATTCTCCTCTAAGTGTGTATATATCTATGATAATGTATCTGTGATATAAGGGTTGGAGAGGACTGTCTCAAATCACCTCAGCTAAATAGACATGTTTTGGGGATGCATGTGGGGTAGAATCTGTGGCTGTAAGCCCCTATTTGGGGCAGATCATTCTATCATACGCTTGTCCTTTCTGGCTTTTTTACCCTGATCATAATCACATGATTTCTCTACTACTCATTCTGATGAGTTCTAGGTTATTTCCATTTCAGTAAAAACTAAAGCGATTTAATACAATAGAAGTTTGCTATTCACCCAAGAAAGCGTCACATGCAGCAAGCACCAGTCCTCCCCTAGTGACGCAGGGATCCAGCTCTTTCTGTCTTGTGGCTCTTTGGAGCGTTATGAGTCTAGCTTATGTAAAAGGAGAAAGAGAAGAATCTATTTTACCCTAAACTTCCCAGTCCAGGGGTAACATACACACAATTTCTGTGCAATGAGTACTGGGAAATAGGAGGTGCATAGCCAGAAATCCCTGCCGCACAACCCTATGGTTTGTTCATTTTCTCTGCTATTTGCTAATATAGTGATACTTTTGTTGTGGTTGTTTACTTGCATGGAGATGTTCACTGCAGCTTTATTGACTGTAGGTGAAAATAAATAAAAATGAAAGCAAACTCAAAAGGTTAGGATACAATTGAGTACACTCTGGAATATTGATTTCACTAAATATACTTCTGAAATGGTTAGGTGTTGTTTCAGGGGTTCCGAAGAGCTCTGGTAGTTTACATCTCAGCACAGAAAGAATTCAGCAAGAGGCAAAGTGATAGATAAGAAGTGATTTATTAGAATAGGATGCTTGTGAGAGTTACAAGAGGCAGGCGAGAGGGTGCTGCACCCTGCGTACTTAGTGGGTTATATTTTTATAATCAAAGAACAGGGGAGAGGGGGCGAAGACCGTCTTTGTCTTTCTTGAATAGACATCATGCTTCCATCATCAGTTCCTCCTCCAGGTTGGGCAGGGAAGTTTCTTGTCCCTGCCTAGTAAAGCTTGGTCCACAAATTATTGTTTTTTACGTGTGCGGAGAGCTTGTCCTAGGGACCATTAAGCCACTGAGCTAGCTCACTGGGCAGGATGTCTGTCTCATACCACCACTGTTTCATCTTTTGGGAGCATGTCTTGTGGTTCCATTGCATGGTTTTATTGGTAAGCAAGTTGCTTGGTTTTGTGGTGAAGCAAACCCACTTTCTTGAGTAATCATTAACTTTAGGGGTCTTCCATATTTTTTTCTATTTACAATCCCCTACTGGGATTAACTGGGCTTCCCCAATGGTCCAGATGGTAAAAAGGTAAAGAACCTGCTTACAATGCGGGAGACCTGGGTTCAATCCCTGGGTTGGGAAGATCCCCTGGAGGAGGGCATAGCAGCCCACTCTAGTAGTCTTCCCTGGAGAATCCCCATGGACAGAGAAGCCCGACAGGCTACCCTTTATAGGGTCACAAAGAGTTGACACTACTGAGCGACTAAGCACAGCACAGTGGCATTAACTATTTAATCACCTACATTGTCCCATCACTCTGCCCTGATCATTTCTACTTACTTGTCACTTATGCTACCTCATAACTTGGCTTGACATTAGGTGCCTCATCCAACTGTTACCAAACTCAGATTTTACTGCTTGCCACTCAGAAGCCAGTAATGTGAGAGGCAAGTGTCAGTAGAAAGGAAAGTCACTTTAGTCTGAAGATCTTACAATCTGGGGACAACGTGGACTCATGTCATGAGACCAACTCCAGCGATTCTCTCAGCAAAGACAGTTTTTAAAGGGAAAAATGTCATGGAATCAATGGAATGGGGAAGAGTCTCTGTGAATCGTCAAGGCACGAGGTTGGGTTCTCCATCCTTCTCCATTGTGTACAGAGTGGCTGGACTCTTCAGGTGTTATCTTGCATGGGTGATCTGCCTGCAGGATTGCTAAGGGAAAGGAGGGTACTGGAAGTAGAGAGCTAGTCATTCTTTAATGTCTTAATTCTTCATTCTTATTTCTGTTTATCCATGGAAAGAATCAACAGGTTAGACAAGCATGGTACACATTCAGTCAGTTCCGTCGCTCAGTTGCGACCCTATGGACTGCAGCACACCAGGCCACCCTGTCCATCACCAACTCCCGGAGTTTGCTCAAACTCATGTCCATTGAGTCGGTGATACCATCCAACCATTTCATCCTCTGTCGTCCCCTTCTCCTCTCGCCTTCAATCTTTCCCAGCGTCAGGGTGTTTTTGAATGAGTCAGTTCTTGGCATCAGGTGGCCAAAGTATTGGTACTTCAGGTTTAGCATCAATCCTTCCAATGAATATTCAGGATTGATTTCCTTTAGGATGGACTGGTTGGATCTCCTTGCAGTCCAAGGGACTCTCAAGAGTCTTCTCCAACACCACTGTTCAAAAGAATCAATTCGTCAGCACTCAGCTTTCTTTATAGTCCAACTCTCATCCATACATGACTATTGGAAAAATCATAGCCTTGACTAGATGGACCTTTGTTGGCAAAGTAATGTCTCTGCTTTTTAATATGTTGTCTAGCTTGGTTGGTCATAACTTTTCTTCCAAGGAGCAAGCATCTTTTAATTTCATGGCTGCAGTCTCCATCTGCAGTGATTTTGGAGCTTCAAAAAATAAAGTCTCACACTGTTTCCATTGTTTCCCCATGTATTTTCCATGAAGTGATGGCACCAGATGCCATGATCTTAGTTTTCTGAATGTTGAGTTTTAAGCCAGTTTTTTCACTCTCCTCTTTCACTTTCATCAAGAGGCTCTTTAGTTCTTCTTCACTTTCTGCCATAAGGGTGGTGTCATCTGCATATCTGAGGTTATTGATATTTCTCCTAGCAATCTTGATTCCAGTTTGTGCTTCAGCCAGCCTGGCATTTCACATGATGTACTCTGCATAGAAGTTAAATAAACAGGATGAAAATATACAGCTTTGACATACTCCTTTCCCCATTTGGAACCAGATCCTGTCGGGGTAGTTTCTTTAAAAAGAGGGAATTCTAGTAGTGGCTTGGTTATGAAATGTGTTGCTAAAAATCAAGAATAATGGTCATAATTAGAGAGAAGTTGAGTTTAATTATTTTGATCTGCCTAATAATGTACCAGTTATAGAGTCTAATCTTCATGCTGGGCACTGTGCCAAGTCAAACTTGACATTCATTGTTTGTGTTCCCACAACCTTCCCAGGTGGATGCTTTCATCTCTGTTCAGATGAAGAGGTGGTGCTTCAGAGAGATTATATGACTTGCTGGAGGCTCCACTGATAAACACAGGACCTGATTACTAAATTTAGCTCTCTTCTATATCCTGTTCCCACTCTGTTGCTAGCCCTTCAATATGAGCCTCTTGTATCATCTTGTTGCTTCCTATGTCTTTACCCAAAATAATTAACAGAGTGCCACAGTGTAGAGTTAACCAGTATTTCTTGAACATTAGGTACAGTGGTAGTTCTGTCGCAAAGACCAGCTCGTTTATTTCTTCAACAACCCTGGAAGGTAAATATTATTAGTTCCATTTCACAGATAAGGAAACGGTGGTTCAGAGTAACTTCCTTGGGCTGCCATCTTTAACTGGCAGCATCCAGGATTTAAACACAGATCTTCTGGCCCCAGTTCTGAGAGTCTTTCTACCTCTCCTCAATTTCTTCACTAGTTAATAACAACAACTCAGAGAGATAATAATTGTTTTACTTTTTTTAGTCTCTAAGTCTTGTCTGATTCTTTTGTGACCCCCTAAACTATAGCCTGCTAGGCTTCTCTGTCCACAGGATTTCAGAGGCAAGAATACTGACTGGAATGGGTTGCCATTTCCTTTTTCAAGGGAAATTCCTGCCTCAGGTATCGAACCCTAATATTCTGCACTGTCAAGTGGATTTTTTTTTTTTTTTTTTGCCACTGAGCCACCAGGGAAACCTTTGTTTTACTTTGAGTGAGTTAAAGTGTTAGCTGTTCAGTTAGTTTCGTTTGACTCTTTGCAACCCTATGAACTGTAGCCCGCCAGGCTCCTCTGTCCCTGGAATTTTCCAGGCAAGAATTCTGGAGTGGGCAGCCATTCCCTTCTCCAGAGGATCTTCTCTACCCAGAGGTTGAACTCGGATCTTCCGCACTACAGGCATATACTTTACCATTTGAGCCACTTAGCTTCACACTAATATGCTCTCAGTTAGGTCTCCATATACGTAATGAATAATAAATTTACCTCCTGAGTCTAATGGTGGACTAAAGTTGTCATTAATTTTTTTTTCTGCCTTTCCTTCAAGCTTTCCTTTTGATTTGTATTACTGTTAATTGGGAGGCTTGATAAAAGATAGTTTTCAGAGAAAGTAAATCAGGAGTCCAGATTTAAATACAAAGACCCATTCAAAAACTTGTTTCTCTTCCTTTATTTTCCCTGTAAAGGTAGGTTTTACAACAAGTGCAAAGCAAAAACCAACAGTACACATGTATATGGAATATTTACAATATTCACTGATGTCTAAAAGATTATTGAGATGAATTGCAATTGGAGACAAAACTGTGTTTTTCCACAAGGGAGGTGGAGGTATTCAATGACATCTTTACTAAACAGGACAGAGTATATATTATTATCAATTTTCAAAGCCTTGCCAAGTAGCTCAAAGACGGCAAGGCTAGAAATGGGCAGCCAGGAAATATGTACTATTCCTTATGCATTTATTTCCACTGAAAACACATTCCCCCCCCCCCCCCCCCACCAGGCCATTGGTGTATTTTTCAGATGCTCATTTAGGGCATTATACATAGTCAAAAATAAGTGGGCAGTTTCAAATAAATATAAACTGGCAGTCACACATAGAATAGATTTAGGAATGAATGGGCTATTCTTTTCTATGTTATTTCCCTGATTCTGGGTGATGGTGGCTGTAATTAACATCCCTGTAGGTTAGGAGGAAGACAAACACAGAAAAACCTACCAATCAGAGAGAATGAGCTTGAAATTCTTCTTCCCTGGATGAGACCACCTAACTCCCTCAGAACCATTTGAAGCCACTTTGCCTCTGGCCTGGGGTAGAGGTTGGGAAGAGGAGGTTAAGAACCCCATGGCCATTAGCCCACCACCCCTAAAGGGTCTCAAATGTACACTTTTAAAATCCCAATGTTCTCCAAATGAAGTTGAAAAACCACAGTTATACACTAAATGGATTAAAGAAAGAAAAATTTCATTATATAACTTTCAGTGTGCTATCATTTCCAATCACAATCGTTTGCTGAAGTGTCAGTCGCAGGCGTGTGGACTGCTCCATGGACTGTAGCCCACAAAGCTCCTCTGTCCCTGGGATTTTCCAGGCAAGAATACTGGAGTGAGTTCCATACCTTCCTCCAGGGGATCTTCCCAACCAAGAGATCGAACCCAGGTCTCCTGCATAAATTTTTTAAAAAATGGATATTATTAATATCTGAACTTCTGTTATTGTAAATAGCAGCATTATACTGCTGTGTACCCTTGGTGTATACCTAGCAAAGGCGTTCCTTTGTAGAACGTAACACACATTTTGGTGGGGCGCTGTATTAAAACAGATATTTTAAAATATTTTATTGATGAGGAGGGTCGTCACTCTCAGTGGCCCTGACTCTCCCAGAACTGAGAACTGAGAGGTCCTACCGTGGCTCCAGGCCCAGGACATTTTCCCCGGCAAATATGTGCCAAAGTTCCTCCAAAAGTCCTTTGGAGTGCAGCGGCCGGTGACACCCTCGGGGCGGCACCTCCACCCTTCCCGGTCGGAGGCTGGGGGCCGGGCGCAGGGCGTCACAATAGCCCGCGCGCCTCCGCAGGGCGGCGGCTTCCAGGTGCCGGTGGGGCTGTGCCTCCCGCGAGCCCGGGGAACTTTCACTGAGCTGCCGCGGCGCGCGGACAATGGGCCGGGGCAGCGCCTTATCGCGGTGCGCAGGCCTTCCCCGAGCGCGGCGGGCGGCGGCGGCGCTTCCTCGCGCCCCGGGCCGCCCGCCCCCGGCCGCCCGCCGGCCCCCGGCTGCCCCCCGCCGCCGCCGCCCGCCGCTTCCTCCCCGCGACCCCGCGGCCCCCGGGCCAGGCGCGGCCGGCGGAAAGGCTAGGTGGGGTGGCCGCGGCGACGACACGCGCGACCGGGCCCGGGCAAACAAAGGGGGGATGTGGGAGGCCGAGAGTCCGGAAGCTGGGCGCCGGTGGGGGCCGGCCGGGCGCAGCTCCCCGCCTCGGAGCCCATTGTTTGCCGAGGGCCCGGCCACACGCGCTTAACAAGAAATTAACACATCCTGCCTCTGCTTATCGACCCATCAACAGCAGGCCTATTGTGCACCGGGTGGCTTCTGAATGGGAAGACCAGGCCCAAGAGTTCTATCTCAGGCCCATCCTAGACGGCCCCCTCTTTGTTTTGACACTGCCTTCTGTCATTTATAGTTCTCACGCTACTGTAATTGAGCTTTTAAAAATTTTATTACCCCTCCCCCCCCCCGCCCCGTTTTTAGAAGATGGTCTTTACATTTAAGAGGCTACCTTCCGAAGATCCTCAGTATAATAGGACGCTGATGAAAAGTTTGACTCTAATACCAACATTCATCTACTCTTAAAATGTGCTAGGCACTCCTAAGCATTTTATATGTGTTAATTCTTTAACAGGCCCATGAGTGCGGTGATATTTTTAATTTTCATTTTTCGTATAAGGGAAGGCTTAGAGGGAACCCAGGAACACACAAAACTGCTAGGTAGGACTCCAGCATGGCAAGTGAGCCTCCTGGTTCTTGAATCCATACTTCTAAGCTCTGGAATGCCATAGTTTTGATTTTAATTTATATGGATCACTGAAATAAATGACATTTCTCCAGCGTATGTGCTTGCTCAACTGGACGTTTAGGAAACCTTATGACGAAGCAGAATTCTGCAGAAGATCAGAGAGGGTAAAGAAGTTCATTAAGTATTAATGTATATTTTTCTTTATTCATGCTTCTGCACTGTTTAGGGCTTAGGCTCTCTGGGTTTTTGATGATGGGTTATGGAATTTAAGTGGAATTTGTCCTTTATGTAAAAAATGCATGTTGTCATTTCTGTGGTAAGCGTTCAAAAGTGTTGAAAAATAAAGCAAAATGAGCACGAGTAAATTTGAAACCAGTTCATCAATCTGGATAATTAAGCCAGAGTTTCATTTTTCTGATTTATCCACGTTGGGTAACCGTGGTCTCAATTTCCCTTTAATAAGTGACTGATAAAGAGGAGAGTGAAAAGGCTGGCTTAAAAGTCAACATTCAAAAAAGTAAGATCATGGCATCTGGTCCCATTACTTCATGGCAAATAGATGGGGAAACAACAGAAACAGTGAGAGACTTTATTTTTTGGGCTCCCAAATCATTGCAGATGGTGACTGCAGCCATGAAATTAAAAGATGCTTGCTCCTTGGAAGAAAAACCATGACCAACCTAGATAGCATATTAAAAAGCAAAGACATTACTTTGTCAACAAAGGTCTGTCTAGTTAAAGCTACGGTTTTTCCAGTAGACATGTATAAATATGAGAGTTGGACCTTAAAGAAAGCTGAGTGCCAAAGAATTGATGCTTTTGAATTGTGGTGTTGGAGAAGACTCTTGAGAGTCCCTTGGACTGCAAGGAGATCCAACCAGTCTATTCTATTCTATTCAGTCTTGAACATTCATTGGAAGGACTGATGCTGAGGCTGAAACTCCAATATTTTGGCCACCTGATGCAAAGAACTGACTCATTTGAAAAGACCCTGATGCTGGGAAAGATTGAAGGCAGGAAGAGAAGGGGACAATAGAGGATGAGATGGTAGGGTGGCATCACTGACTCAATGGACATGGATTTGAGCAAGCTCTGGGAATTGGTGATGGATGGGAAAGTCTGGCATGCTGTAGTCCACGGGCTTGCAAAGAGTCGGACACGACTGAGTGACTGAACTGAAGTGACTAAACTTATTTTGGGTAAATCTGGGTGCTGTTTGTTTTTATAGAGAAATGTCAGCCAGCCTTCTACATGGTTCAAGTCAGCCTCTTATACTTGTGGAAAAAGTAAAGTGAAAGTGTTAGTCACTTAGTCGTGTCCAACTCTTTGTGACTCCATGAACTGTAGTCCACCAGGCTCCTCCATGCATGGAATTCTCCAGGCAAGAATACTGGAGTAGGTAGCCATTCCCTTCTCCAGGGGGTTCTTCCTGAGCCAGGGATCAAACCTGGGTTTGCTGCATTTCAGGCAGATTATTTACCTCCTAAGCCACCAGGGAAGCCCATGCCTGCAGAAGTCACTTCAATTAACATGCACCGAGTTCTCAGTAACATCCAGATGCTCTTTGGGGAAGAATATGCCCAAATGAATGAAACACTCCTCATACCTAGAGCAATAACTCACTGGCTAACCAGGAATGATAATAACTAATAACAACACATTTCTTATGGTAAGTGCTATGGAAGAAGAACACAAATGAAACAGCAATACTTAATCCTGGGGGTCAGAATGCTACAGAGTGGTTCAAATGCTTCAAAACACTCTTATCTTCTATAAGTGAACTGAAAAAAAAATCATCCAACACATATTTATTGAATCTCATTATTGTGGAGACATTGTGTCAAAATAAAACAGAATATAACACCAATAGATCCTGATTACATGAAATTCATAATCTAGCAGAGGAAGTTTAGAAATGAATATAGGGCTAAGGGATTAGAAGGTACAAACTATGATGTATAAAATAAGCTACAAGAATATATTGTACAATGCGCAGAATATAGCCAATATTTTATAATAACTAAAATGGAGTATAACCTTTAAAAAAATGAATGAAGTAAAAGTGCTAGATGTCAGCACTGGGTGTTCATTAATAATTCTGTCAAAATGTTCATATACATTTAAACAAAATTTTGAAAGAATATATGTGTAAAGGTGATAAAATATGATAAAATTCTTTCTGAGGTAACAAAGCAAAATAATAACTTTGTAAGAATAACTATGAGACTATATCCATTTATATGTCCATAAATCCATCTGATTTCTGTGATGCATTAAAATTAAGTTGTATCAAGAAAGAAATGGTTAAATAATTGTATGAATATTACAATTACTGGTTTTTATGATAGGAAATGCATAATATTCTAAGGTTCAAAAATAGGAGGATTGCAATGAGTCAGGACAGGAAAGTATGGGAGAGGAGAATGTTCCAGGCAGAGGAAAAGTCATGTGTTGAGTTTGCTACTGTGGTGGTAGTACTGTGATGCTCAGGGGGGAGCGAAAGGAGACCAGTGTGGCTGCAGCTCCTGGGGTAAGTGGGAGAGAGAATTGGAAGGTGAGACTGAAGTTCAGGCAGGGCAGTGCCAGGCACAGGCTATAGGGTGTGTTAGACATTTGGATTTCTATCTTATGTAAAAGTTTAGAACGAGATTAGAAAAAAAAAATGTATATTTATCTCTATCCCCCAAAGTGTCTTTGATTATAATATGGAGAATAGATTTGAGAGGTACCCTACATTCATGCAGCTATTGTATTAGTCCAGTTCAGAGATAATGGGAGATTCTATTTGAGTGCCGAAGGTGGAAACACAAAGAAGTGGCAGATTAGAGAAAAAGGTATCCAGGAGGTCACATAGACAGAACACGGTGGGAGATGGAGGAAAAAAGATGAGACTTGATGACCTTGAAATTTTGGTATGTGCAACTAGTCAGGTTTGGAAGGGACAGTGATGAGTTTAGTTTTAGGAATTTGAGTCTGAGGTGCCTTTGAGTCATTAAGATGTCATCAAATAGAGAATCACGGGTAGGTGGAGGGATGGGATTGACCTTACATAGAGGACTGACATCTCCCCTACTGTATTAACAGGAGAAGAGTGGGTGGGGTGAAGATATGGTAGATTTGTATATTTGCTGTATTCTCATTGGGATAGGAGCAGGTGGGCAGCCTGGATTGAGAAGGTTTGGAATTATTGATGGTGAATAGTTTCTGAGGAGTACTGCTGCTGCTGCTGCTGCTAAGTCACTTCAGTCGTGTCCGACTCTGTGTGACCCCATAGACAGCAGCCCACCAGGCTGCCCCATCCCTGCGATTCTCCAGGCAAGAACACTGGACTGGGTTGCCATTTCCTTCTCCAATGCATGAAACTGAAAAGTCAAAGTGAAGTCGCTCAGTCGTGTCTGACTCTTAGAGACCCCATGGACTGCAGCCTACCCGGCTCCTCCATCCCAATCCTGGGATTTGCCAGGCAAGAATACTGGAGTGGGGTGCCATCCCCTTTTGAGGACCTATTAATTATAGTATATCAGTCAACTCTGTTTTATAACTATTAGCAACAGCTCTCCATTGACTTAGATCATCAGGCTCCGGAAAGGCTGGAGATTAAAGGGGTTTGGGTATTTACCATGTTATGGAAAGTTTAGAGGAGAAAGAGTTAAAAGGAGAGGGCTGATACAAAAGTAGAAGGAAGGGAGGTTCAATGAAGTCAAAGAGAAGTTGCAGCAGTTGTAGTTAGCCTGAAATGTGCAAATAGAGTAGGTAATGTTAGAGAGAACATGACTTAATTGGCAAATTATAGGTGATCACAGGGTCCAGAGAATGATCAATGGAGTGAGTGAATTGAGTAGAAAGAATGGTCATGGGAGATGAAGAGGATAGGAAGTAGACAGTCCAGGCTGCTGGATAATCTAAACATAGCCTGAATTAACCCATGATGACCATAGGTTTTAGGATGAAATGGAAGAGTGCCAGCCAACTGCTCTCGCTTTGATGATAAAGTGATTCAGGCTAGTCAATTTGTCAGCAAAGAGAGATGAAAGGAGCTTAAGGAAGAGCCTCAAGACATTCAAAGCAGCTGGGCGTTTAAGAGGATGGAGGATAAATTGGAAACATTCTAACCCTTCTGCTCCCCTCATCTTGCCTCTACTGAAATCGATCTCTGAGAAAAAGCAAGAGCAAATGTAAACACTGTTATTTTTGAAGTACTGCACACACAAAAATTTTCCCCATGAATTTTATTCTAAAAGACAGAATTTAATTTGATAGGTTACTTCTCTAGAGACTAGAGTCATATCAGCAAACCCATGGGACTGAGGAAAAGCAGTAATTTTGGATGTTATGATAAGCTGAAATTGGCAAGTGGAGTATTTTTGCCTGGAATGGGATTCTCTTCTTATCCAGGTGTCCCAGTTCTTTACAGTTCCATTAAAATTCCACTCCAGCTGTTTTCTAAGCCTCAAAAATCTCTGCATACATATGGGACATGCCCTACCCACTGCTGCAGCTTATCTTTTATTCCTATTTTTTGTTTATTACATAAAAACCTGAATGTTGGTACACATTATGAAATAACTCACCCATGCGAGATGTTGCTATTCATGATTTTTTTTTTTTTATTGCTGGTGGACATTTAGGTAGTTTGATGTCTGAATAATAGAGTAAATGGTATATTTTGAAATAAAGAAAAGCGAAATATAGAAATAAAGACAGATAAGTAACTTCCCTTGGTGGTTCAGTGGTTAAGACTCTGTGCTTCCACTGCAGGGGACTAGGATCCCACATAGGATCTTATTTTCCTAACCTATGATTATACAGTGGAAGTGAGAAATAGATTTAAGGGCCTAGATCTGATAGATAGAGTGCCTGATGAACTATGGAATGAGGTTTGTGACATTGTACTGGAGACAGGGATCAAGACCATCCCTATGGAAAAGAAATGTAAAAAAGCAAAATGGCTGTATGGGGAGGCCTTACAAATAGCTGTGAAAAGAAGAGAAGCAAAAAGCAAAGGAGAAAAGGAAAGATATAAGCATCTGAATGCAGAGTTCCAAAGAATAGCAAGAAGAGATAAGAAAGTCTTCCTCCGCGATCAATGCAAAGAAATAGAGGAAAACAACAGAATGGGAAAAACTAGAGATCTCTTCAAGAAATTTAGAAATACCAAGGGAACATTTCATGCAAAGATGGGCTGGGTAAAGGACAGAAATGGTATGGATCTAACAGAAGCAGAAGATATTAAGAAGAGGTGGCAAGAATACACAGAAGAATTGTACAAAAAAGATCTTCACGACCCAGATTATCATGATGATGTGATCACTAATCTAGAGCCAGACATCTTGGAATGTGAAGTCAAGTGGGCCTTAGAAAGCATCACTATGAACAAAGCTAGTGGAGGTGATGGAATTCCAGTTGAGCTATTTCAAATCCTGAAAGATGATGCTGTGAAAGTGCGGCACTCAATATGCCAGCAAGTTTGGAAAACTCATCAGTGGCCACAGGACTGGAAAAGGTCAGTTTTCGTTCCAATTCCAAAGAAAGGCAATGCAAAAGAATGCTCAAACTACCGCACAATTGCACGCATCTCACATGCTAGTAAAGTAATGCTCAAAATTCTCCAAGCCAGACTTCAGCAATATGTGAACCGTGAACTCCCTGATGTTCAAGCTGGTTTTAGAGAAGGCAGAGGAACCAGAGATCAAAATGCCAACATCTGCTGGATCATGGAAAAAGCAAGAGAGTTCCAGGAAAACATCTATTTCTGCCTTATTGACTATGCCAAAGCCTTTGACTGTGTGGATCACAATAAACTGTGGAACATTCTGAAAGAGATGGGAATACCAGATCACCTGACCTGCCTCTTGAGAAATCTGTATGCAGGTCAGGAAGCAACAGTTAGAACTGAACATGGAACAACAGACTGGTTCCAATTAGAAAAAGGAGTACATCAAGGCTGTATATTGTCACCCTGTTTATTTAACTTATATGCAGAGTACCTCACGAAAAACGCTGGACTGGAAGAAACACAAGCTGGAATCGAGATTGCCGGGAGAAATATCAATAACCTCAGATATGCAGATGACACCACCCTTATGGCAGAAAGTGAAGAGGAGCTAAAAAGCCTCTTGATGCAAGTGAAAGAGGAGAGTGAAAAAGTTGGCTTAAAGCTCAACATTCAGAAAACGAAGATCATGGCATCTGGTCCCATCACTTCATGGCAAATAGATGGGGAATCAGTGGAAACAGTGTCAGACTTTATTTTCTTGGGCTCCAAAATCACTGCAGATGGTGACTGCAGCCATGAAATTAAAAGAGGCTTAGTCCTTGGAAGAAAAGTTACGACCAACCTAGATAGCATATTCAAAAGCAAAGACATTACTTTGCCAACTAAGTTCCGCCTAGTCAAGGCTATGGTTTTTCCTGTGGTCATGTATGGATGTGAGATTTGGACTGTGAAGAAGGCTGAGCGCCAAAGAATTGATGCTTTTGAACTGTGGTGTTGGAGAAGACTCTTGAAGGTCCCTTGGACTGCAAGGAGATCCAACCAGTCCATTCTGAAGGAGATCAGCCCTGGGATTTCTTTGCAAGGAATGATGCTAAAGCTGAAGCTCCAGTACTTTGGCCACCTCATGCGAAGAGTTGACTCCTTGGAAAAGACTCTGATGCTGGGAGGGACTGGGGGCAGGAAGAGAAGGGGACGACAGAGAATGAGATGGCTGGATGGCATCACGGACTCGATGGACATGAGTCTGAGTGAACTCTGGGAGACGGTGATGGACAGGGAGGCCCGGTGTGCTGCGATTCATGGGGTCGCAAAGAGTCACACACGACTGAGTGACTGAACTCAGCCAATAACTTTACATCATCAAATTAAAAAGAACCTACCAGGAGGAGTTCATGATTAGAATTTTCTTCCTTTGGCAGGTTCCTACTTCTGTGCTTAGGAGTGAGTACCAATGAAACTATGATTAGGAACCTCTCTTTAACTCTTGAAAGTATTATGGAATCTATTACTAAAGCAATAACTATTGAAAAAAATTCCTTAAACTGACTGCCAAGGTTGTTCTTAATAATAGGAATAGCCTTAGATTATCTTTCAGCTGAGCAAGAAGATGTCTATGCTGTGGTCAACACCACTTGTGCCTGAATGAACACTTTAGGGAAGTTGAAACATAGCTACATAAAATCACTGAACACGCCACCTTAAAAAGATGAGTCCTTCAGTGGGATCCTTCTTTGACATATTTGATTTTGATTGGTTTGGGTCTTAAGGTCCATGATTCCAAAGTATACTCCAGACATAGGGAATTATTTTCCTTATAATAATGATAGTCTCCCCAGTTTGCTGCATTCTCTCAACGGTTTTAAATGTATGTTCACAGTCACTATTGTTGTTCAGTTGCTCAGTCGTGTCTGACTCTTTGAGACCCATGAACTGTAGCACCAGGCTTCCCTGTCCTTCACCATCTCCTGGAGTTTGCTCAAACTCATGACCATTGAGACAGTGATGCCATGCAACCATCTCATCCTCTGTTGCCCCCTTCTCCTCCTGCCCTCAATCTTTCCCAGCGTCAAGGTCAGTGGCCAAAGTACTGGCCCTTCAGCTTCAGCATCAGTCCTTCCAATGAATATTCAGGACTGATTTCCTTTAGGACTGACTGGTTGGATCTCCTTGCAGTCCAAGGGACTCGCAAGAGTGTTCTCCAAAAATACAGTTCAAAAACATCAGTTCTTTGGTGGTCAGCCTTCTTTATGGTCCAACTCTTACATCCATACGTGACTACTGGAAAAACCATAGCTTTGACTAGATGGGCCTTTGTTAGTAAAGTGATGTTTCTGTTTTTTAATACACAGTTTAGGTTTGCCATAGCTTTTCTTTCAAGGAAGAAGTGTTTGTTAATTTCATGGTGACAGTTACCATCCACAGTGATTTTGGAGCCCAAGAAAATAAAATCTGTCGCTGTTTCCATTTTTTCCCCATCTTTTTGCCATGAAGTGATGACCATATGCCATGATCTTAGATTTTTGAATGCTGGGTTTAAACCAGATTTTTCACTCTCCTCTTTCACTTTCATTAAGAGGGCCTTTAGTTCCACTTCACTTTCTGCCATTAGGGTGGTATCATCTGTGTATCTGAGGTTATTGATATTTCTCCTGACAACATTGATTCCAGCTTGTGTTTCATGCAACCTGGCATTTCCCATGATGTACTCTGCATAGAAGTTAAATAAGCAGGATGGCAATACACAGTCTTGAAGTACTCCTTTCCCAATTTGGAACCAGTCTGTTCCATGTCCAGTTCTAATTGTTGCTTCTTAACGTGCATGCAGATTTCTCAGGAGGCAGGTAAGGTGGTCTGGTACTCCCATCTCCTTAAGAGTTTTCCACAGTTTGTTGTGAGGAAAGAATCCGCCTGCAATGCGGGAGACCTGGGTTCAATCCCTGGGTTGGGAAGATCTCCTGGAGAAGGGAGTGGCTACCCACTCCAGTATTCTGGCCTGGAGAGTCTTATGCGGTCACATAGAGGCGGACACGACTGAGTGACTTTTACTCACTTCACTCGCTCACAGTCAAAAGCTTTAGCGTAGTCAATGAAGGAGAAATTTAGATGTTTTTCTGGAATTCTCTTGCTTTTTCTATGATCCAGTGAATGTTGGATCTTATCTCTGGTTCCTCTGCCTTTTGTAAATCCAGCTTGTACATTTGAAAGTTCTCAGGTCACGTACTGTTGAAAACTAGCTTGAAATATTTTGACCATGACCTTGCTAGCATGTGACTTCTCTGGTGGCTCAGATGGCAGAGAGTCTGCCTACAATGCGGGAGACCTGGGTTTGATCCCTGGGTTGGGAAAATTGCCTGCAGAAGGAAATGGCAACCCACTCCAGTACTCTTGCCTGGAAAATCCATGGACGGAAGAGCCTGATAGGCTACATTTCATGGGGTCACAAAGAGTCGGACATGACTGAGTGATTTCACTTTCTTCCTTTTCTCTGCTAGCATGTGAAATGAGCACAGTTGTGTGGTAGTTTGAACATTCTTTGACATTGCCCTTCTTTGGGACTGGAACGAAAAATTGGCCATAGTCTGAGGATTTATGTTAATCTATCTAAGCTCAGGCGGCTGCGGCTGGTGCACTAAGCACGGCTGAGAGGAGCTACCTGGCATCCGAGGTCAGGGGTGGCAGCCGAGAGGAGCAATCCCATGCCCAAGGCCAGGGCAGCGACCGGGAGAAGCACCCCACGTCCAAGGAGCAGTGGTTGCGCGGGTGCAGGAGGGCCTAGAAGAGCCATCCCATGTTGAAGGTCAGGAAGGGCGGCAGTGAGGAGATACCCCTCATCCAAGGTGAGGAGCTACCCCTCATTCAAGATAAGGAGCAGCAGCTGCTCTTTGCTGGAGCAGCCATGAAGAGATACCCACACCAAGGTAAGAGAAACCCAAGTAAGATGGTAGGTTTTGCAAGAGGGCATCAGAGGGCAGGCACACTGAAACCATACTCACAGAAAACTAGCCAATCTAATCACACTAGGACCACAGCCTTCTCTAACTCAATGAAACTAAGCCATGCCCGCGGGGCAACCCAAGACAGGTGGGTCATGGTGGAGAGGTCAGACAGAATGTGGTCCACTGGAGAAGGGAATGGCAAACCACTTCAGTATTGTTGACTTGAGAACCCCATGAACAGTATGAAAAGGCAAAATGATAGGATACTGAAAGAGGAACTCTCCAGGTCATTAGGTGCCCAATATGTTACTGGAGATCAGTAGAGAAATAACTCTAGAAAGAAAGAAGGGATGGAGCCAAAGCAAAAACAATATCCAGCTGTGGATGCGACTGGTGATAGAAGCGAAGTCTGATGCTGTAAAGAGCAATATTGCATAGGAACCTGGAATGTCAGGTCCATGAATCAAGGCAAATTGGAAGTGGTCAAACAAGAGATGGCAGGAGTGAACGTTGACATTCTAGGAATCAGCGAACTAACATGGACTGGAATGGGTGAATTTAACTCAGATGACCATTATACCTACTACTGTGGGCAAGAATCCCTCAGAAGAACTGGAGTAGCCATCATGGTCAACAAAAGTTCGAAATGCAGTACTTGGATGCAATCTCAAAAGTGACAGAATGATATCTGTTCATCTCCAAGGCAAACCATTCAATATTACAGTTATCCAAGTCTTTGCCCCAACCAGTAATGCTGAAGAAGCTGAAGTTGAACAGTTCTATGAAGACCTACAAGACGTTTTAGAATTAACACCTAAAAAGATGTCCTTTTCATTATAGGGAACTGGAATGCAAAAGTAGGAAGTTAAGAAACACCTGGAGTAACAGGCAAATTTGGCCTTGGAATGTGGAATAAAGCAGGGCAAAGACTAATAGAGTTTTGCCAAGAAAATGCACTGGTCATAGCAAACACCCTCTTGCAACAACACAAGAGAAGACTCTACACATGGACATCACCAGATGGTCAACACCAAAATCAGATTGATTATGTTCTTTGCAGCCAGAGATGGAGAAGCTCTATACAGTCAACGAAAACAAGACCAGGAGCTGACGGTGGCTCAGATCATGAACTCCTTATTGCCAAATTCAGACTTACATTGAAGAAAGTAAGGAAAACCGCTAGACCATTCAGGTATGACCTCAATCAAATCCCTTATGATTATACAGTGGAAGGGAGAAATAGATTTAAGGGACTAGATCTGATAGAGTGCCTGATGAACTATGAACTGAGGTTCGTGACATTGTACAGGAGACAGGGATCAAGACCATCCCCATGGAAAAGAAATGCAAAAAAGCAAAATGGCTGTAAGGGGAGACCTTACAAATAGCTGTGAAAAGAAGAGAAGCGAAAAGCAAAGGAGAAAAGGAAAGATATAAGCATCTGAATGCAGAGTTCCAAAGAATAGGAAGAAGAGATAAGAAAGCCTTCTTCAGCAATCAATGCAAAGAAACAGGGGAAAACAACAGAATGGGAAAGACTAGAGATCTCTTCAAGAAAATTAGAGATACCAAGGGAACATTTCATGCGAAGATGGGCTGGATAAAGGACAGAAATGGTATGGATCTAACAGAAGCAGAAGATATTAAGAAGAGGTAGCAAGAATACACAGAAGAATTGTACAAAAAGATCTTCACAACCTGGATGATCACGATGGTGTGATCACTTACATAGAGCCAGACATCCTGGAATGTGAAGTCAAGTGGGCCTTAGAAAGCATCACTATGAACAAAGCTAGTGGAGGTGATGGCATTCCAGTTGAGCTGTTTCAAATCCTGAAAGATGATGCTGTGAAAGTACGGCACTCAATATGCCAGCAAATTTGGAAAACTCATCAGTGGCCACAGGACTGGAAAAGGTCAGTTTTCATTCCAATCCCAAAGAAAGAAAATGCCAAAGAATGCTCAAACTACCGCACAATTGCACTCATCTCACATGCTAGTAAAGTGATGCTCAAGATTCTCCAAGCCAGGCTTCAACAGTATATGAACCACTAACTTCCAGATGTTTAAGCTGGTTTTAGAAAAGGCAGAGGAACCAGAGATCAAAATGCCAACATCTGCTGGATCATGGAAAAAGCAAGAGAGTTCCAGAGAAACATCTATTTCTGCTTTATTGACCATGCCAAAGCATTTAACTGTGTGGATCACACTAAACTGTGGAAAGTTCTGAAAGAGATGGGAATACCAGACCACCTGACCTGCCTCTTGAGAAATCTGTATGCAGGTCAGGAAGCAACAGTTAGAACTGGACATGGAACAACAGACTGGTTCCAATTAGAAAAAGGAGTACATCAAGGCTGTATATTGTCTCCCTGTTTATTTAGCCTATATGCAGAGTACATCATGAGAAACGCTGGACTGGAAGAAACACAAGCTGGAATCAAGATTGCCAGGAGAAATATCAACAACCTCAGATATGCAGATGACACCACCCTTATGGCAGAAAGTGAAGAGGAGCTAAAAAGCCTCTTGATGAAAGTGAAAGAGGAGAGTGAAAAAGTTGGCTTAAAGCTCAACATTCAGAAAACGAAGATCATGGCATCTGGTCCCATCACTTCATGGGAAATAAATGGAGAAACCGTGGAAACAGTGTCAGACTTTATTTTCTTGGGCTCCAAAATCATTGCAGATGGTGACTGCACCCATGAAATTAAAAGAGGCTTACTCCTTGGAAGAAAAGTTATGAGCAACCTAGATAGTATATTCAAAAGCAAAGACATTACTTTGCCGACTAAGGTCCGTCTAGTCAAGGCCATGGTTTTTCCAGTAGTCATGTATGGATGTGAGAGTTGGACTGTGAAGAAGGCAGAACATCAAAGAATTGATGCTTTTGAACTGTGGTGTTGGAGAAGACTCTTGAAGGTCCCTTGGACTGCAAGGAGACCGAACTAGTCCATTCTAAAGATAAGTCCTGGGATTTCTTTGGAAGGAATGATGCTAAAGTTGAAACTCCAGTACTTTGGCCTCCTCATGCATAGAGTTGACTCATTGGAAAAGACTCTGATGCTGGGAGGGATTGGGGGCAGAAGGAGAAGGGGACAACAGAGGATGAGATGGCTGGATGGCATCACTGACTTGATGGACATGAGTTTGAGTGAAGTCCAGTAGTTGATGTTAGACAGGGAGGCCTGACGTGCTGCGATGCATTGGGTTGCAAAGAATCAGACACGGCTGAGCGAATGAATTGAACTGAACTGAACTGAGATAGGAAATGGATTGTTTTTAATATTTGTTGTACTTATAGGCACCAGAGACTTCTAATTCCTCCAGTGTCTTTATCTCATCTTGGTTTTGTGGCTTCCTTGGAAACACAATGGGAGAAGAGAGTAATATTCCTGGAAGATCTGATTTGATGAAATTTCAATGGCATATGTTTACTTTATTTTTATGTGCTTAGGATCCTGATATCAACCTCTGAATTTATTCTTATCCATAACTATAGTTCAGTGGTTCTCAAACTAGACTTCACTTAATAATCACCAGAGGAGCCTTTTAAAAACTGTTTTCCAGAATCCCACCCTCGGGTTCCTGCATGGAAATTCGGATTCTTAAAACTTCCCAGTTATTTTCTGACTAGTTGAGAACCACATTTGTAGTTTTTTTCCATGTCTCACTTGTGATCTTTGCTAATCTTAGATCCTTCTGTTTAATGTAAAGGCTTTCTTTGTATCCTCAGTTTTCAGTTTAAAACATTTTTGTCTAAGTTAGCAAATCACCTGCCAAGCATTGTCATTCTTACTGTTTTTTTTTTTTTCTGAAAATTGCTCTATTTTGCCATTAGAAAGTAGTATCCAGGGGTCCAGAAAACTAAATTCATAATGAGCCAACTAGATTTCAATACAGAAATTTCTAAAGGATTCAACTCTATCAGGGCTTAGGTCCTCAAGAGAGTGTTTCTAGTTCATCTTCTGAGAACATTATCAAATATATTAATAGGAGCCCAGTTTACCTCTTAAGTATGCAATTTATACAAAAATCTTACACTGATTGGATAAGTGAGAATAAATAGTTTCTTGGAATTCTGAAGGAAGAAACAAAGTCACATCATTTCTTCACATATTTTAATATCAAGGTACATGGACACAGATATTAAGCAAAGTGTTCAATATAGCCGAGGGTAAAATTTATAACAACAACAGCTTTTAGGCATTTGTGCCATTTTGTCAATGGCTTAAAAATAATTCTCAGCCAGTTTACAGAAGGAAGAAAAAAGTGTTTCTTCCATGTGACATGTGTTCCATGTGACACACTCACCTGTGTTGTCATAACTTCCACTGAAGGTCATCATGAGTGCTGATTGATTATGTAAATCATCACTAGACAGACAATAGGTAGATGCGTATTGAAAAATAAACTAGAATTTAAAAGTAGTAATATAATTACCTATGTTAGGTAACACACCTACAGTAGTGATAACTATGTTCAAGAATAGTAGTAAAAGTACATATTTCATGATATGTATCTGTGGGGAGAGACATACCAAAGCTTCATCTTTGTACACTTTGATCAAGGCAACTGGAAGAACTCATCTGTTGAGAATACTATTCATATTAAATTTAACAGATTGTAAAATCTTTAACATAACACTAAAAGCAGTGCTTGAATGTTTGATTATATTTACTTCTGGGTTTCTTATTTATTTTTTGCTACCAGTAATATCAGATTGATTATATTCTTTGCAGCCAGAGATGGAGAAGCTCTATACAGTTAGCAAAAGCAAGACCAGGAGGTGACTGTGGTTCAGATCATGAACTCCTTATTGCCAAATTCAGACTTACATTGAAGAAAGTAGGGAGAAACACTAGACCTTCAGGTATGACCTAAATCAAATCCCTTATGATTATACAGTGGAAGTGAGAAATAGATTTAAGGGACTAGATCTGATAGATAGAGTGCCTGATGAACTATGGACAGAGGTTCGTGACATTGTACAGGAGACAGGGATCAAGACCATCTCCATGGAAAAGAAATGCAAAAAAGAAAAATGGCTGTCTGGGGAGGCCTTACAAATAGCTGTGAAAAGAAGAGAAGTGAAAAGCAAAGGAGGAAAGGAAAGGTATAAACATCTGAATGCAGAGTTCCGAAGAATAGCAAGGAGAGATAAGAAAGTCTTCCTCAGTGATCAATGCAAAGAAATAGAGCAAAACAACAGAATGGGAAAGACTAGAGATCTCTTCAAGAAAATTAGAGATACCAAGGGAACATTTCATGCAAAGATGGGCTCGATAAAGGACAGAAATGGTAGGGACCTAACAGAAGCAGAAGATATTAAGAAGAGATGGCAAGAATACACAGAAGAACTGTACAAAAAGGATCTTAATGACCCCGATGATAACTATAGTATGATCACTCATCTAGAGCCAGACATCCTGGAATGTGAAATTAAGTTCGCCTTAGGAAGCATCACTATGAACAAAGCTAGTGGAGGTGATGGAATTCCAGTTGAGCTATTTCAAATCCTGAAAGATGATGCTGTGAAAGTACGGCACTCACTATGCCAGCAAATTTGGAAAACTCAGCAGTAGCCATAGGACTGGAAAAGGTCAGTTTTCATTCCAATCCCAAAGCAAGGCAATGCCAAAGAATGCTCAAACTACCACACAATTGCACTCATCTCACATGCTGGTAAAGTAATGCTCAAAATTCTCCAAGCCAGACATCAGCAATATGTGAACCGTGAACTTCCAGATGTTCAAGCTTTATTTAGAAAAGGCAGAGGAACCAGAGATCAAATTGCCAACATCTGCTGGATCATGGAAAAAGCAAGAGAGTTCCAGAAAAACATCTACTACTCTGCTTTATTGACCATGACAAAGCCTTTAACTGTGTGGATCACACTAAACTGTGGAAAATTCTGAGAGAGACTGGAATACCAGACCACCTGACCTGCCTCTTGAGAAATCTGTATGCAGGTCAGGAAGCAACAGTTAGAACTGGACATGGAACAACAGGCTGGTTCCAAATAGGGAAAGGAGTACGTCAAGGCTGTATATTGTCACCCTGCTTATTTAACTTATATGCAGAGTACCTCATGAGAAACCCTGGGCTGGAAGAAGCACAAGCTAGAATCAAGATTGCTGGGAGAAATATCAATAACCTCAGAGATATGCAGATGACACCACCCTTATGGCAGAAAGTGAAGAGGAGCTAAAAAGCCTCTTGATGCAAGTGAAAGAGGAGAGTGAAAAAGTTGGCTTAAAGCTCAACATTCAGAAAACTAAGATTATGGCCTCTGATCCCATCACTTCATGGCAAATAGATGGAGAAACAGTGGAAACAGTGACAGACTTTATTTTTTGGGGCTCCAAAACCACTGCAGATGGTGACTGCAGTCATGAAATGAAAAGATGTTTGCTTTTTTGAAGAAAAGCTATCACCAACCCAGATAGCATATAAAAAGCAGAGACATTACTTTGCTGACAAAGTTCCATCTAGTCAAAGCTATGGTTTTTCCACTGGTCATGTACGGATGTGAGAGCCGTACTATAAAGAAATCTTAGTGCAGAAGAATTAATGCTTTTGAACTGTGGTGTTGGAGAAGACTCTTGAGAGTCCCTTGGACTGCAAGGAGATACAACCAGTCCATCCTAAAGGAAATCAATCCTGAATATCCTTTGGAAGGACTGATGTTGAAGCTGAAACTCCAACACTTTGGCCACCTGATGTGAAGAACTGACTCAATGGAAAATACCCTGATGCTGGGAAAGATTGAAGGCAGGAGGAGAAGGGGATGACAGAGGATGAGATGTTTAGATGGCATCACCGACTCAATGAGCATGAGTTTGAGCAAGCTCTGGGAGTTGGTGATGTACAGGGAAGCCTGGCGTGCTGCAGTCCATGGGGTCGCAAAGAGTTGCACACAACTGAGCAACTGAACTGAAGTTAATAGTAACGGGAGATATTTTATTTGACTTTATACACTTAACTTCTCTTCTTGGAAGGAGAAACTCTTAGGTTGGAGAGCATCAAAAACAGTGATCATTCTGATGATAAGGCCTTATTTATGATACAGTAGGTCAAAAATATCAACATACAATAAGGCAACAATATATTGAAAGTTCGTGTATTTTTGGATGAGGTGAAGCATGGTTTATCTGCAAGCTCCTTGGGCTCATTTACTTTCATTACGTCTCCATCAGTTTCAGTTTGTTGTCATCTACAGCACAGTGAAATGTCAGTCCATCTAATTTAACCTGTAGCACCCATTCATTTAACCAGGTCAATGGCTGGTTATGGCAGAGGTTTTTTTTTTTCTTCTTCTTTTTAAAAAATTTTTTACTGAAATAGAACTCTTCCACTAGTGGGAAGAAAATATGTCTTATGGAAAAGGTGTTCTTTATCAATCCCCATTCAGGTTCAGACAATATAGTAAAATTTTTGGAAGTATCATTTGTCTTAAACCATGATGATGTTTCCTGAAGCAAAACCTCTGATCCTGTGTCACTCTGTGAAACAAGAAGTTACAGTTAATTGTTAACAGCAATAAAAACAAAATGCTGAGGAGTGAAAATCGGGGAGGACTTTCTTTTACCGTTTGGGCACCACTTTTAAATAATGAGATTTATTTCATTTGAATTATTAAACACAACAGTAAAGAGAGCTCAAGATACATACGGCTGTGATGGTTTGCACGATGAAACATGGAGCCGCTGCAGGCAGGGGTTGAAATTGAAGGGGAACCCAACATAGATTCAACTTCGGCTGTGTTCTGCCATTTTTGAACACCTGTGAGTGATCCTGAATCAATCATCTCCTTCCTTTTACTTATTTGTCTGTCTTTCCTTTGTTACTCCTTTTAGTTATTGACAGAAATTCACACAATATAAAATTAATCATTTTAAAGTGAACAATTCAATATCATTTCGTTCATTCACGATGCTGTGCAAGCACAACCTCTATCAGTTTTCAAAACAGGTTCATCACCCTAAAAAGAAACCTCTTACAAAATAAACATGTATTTCCTCTTCTTTCTTCTGGCCAACTCTTGAAAACCACCAATCTGCTTCCTGTTTCTCTCGGTTTACCTATTATATTAATATATATTTCCTATAAATTTGATGATGCAACAGGTGGCCTCTTGGGTCCTTCACTTAGCACAATGCTTCCAAGGGTCTTAAAAGTTGTAACATATCAGTGCTTCATTTCTTTTGTGGTTGAACAATATTTCATTGTGTGGATATACCACAATTTGGCTGTTTTCACTTTTAGTCAAATAGACATAGTGCTGCTGTGAACATCAATGTACAGGATTTGTTTGAATATCTCTTTTCAATTCTTTTGGCTGAATTTCTTGTAGTGAAATGACTGTGTCATATAACAATTCTATATTTAAGTTTGAGGAAAAATCAGAGTGCTTTCTACAGTGTGTGACTCCTTTTTGATCCCTCATTTTCACTCTTCCGGTTTTTTCTTCTCCTTAACTGAGATACTCTACTCTTTCTGAGGGAGACAGCTAACATGTTGTAGAAAGAGCACCTCACTCATGTGTCAGGCCAGCCTCTTATTAATAATTAATATCAGCAAGCTATTTCGGTCTCTAAGCTTCAATTTATTTACCCTATAATATAGAAAGTTCTAGAATGAAAAACAGCATTTACATCACAGGGTGTTGCAAAGCCTGAACACTTAATGGCAAATAGATGGGGAAACAATAGAAACAGTAACCAACTTTGCTTTCTTGGGTGCCAAAATCACTGCAGATGGCGACTGCAGCCATGAAATCAAAAGACGCTTACTCCTTGGAAGAAAAGCTATGACCAACCTAGATAGCATATTAAAAAGTAGAGACATTACTTTGCCAATAGAAGTTCATCTAGTCAAGGCTATGGTTTTTCTAGCAGTCATGTATGGATGTGAGAGTTGGACTATAAAGAAAGCTGAGTGCTAAGAAGTGATGCTTTTGAACTGTGGTGCTGGAGAAGACCCTTGAGAGTCCCTTGGACTACAAGGAGATCAAACCAGTCAATCTTAAAGGAAATCAGTCCTGAATATTCACTGGAAGGGCTGATGTTGAAGCTGATGCTCCAATACTTTGGCTACCTGATGCAAAAAACTGACTCATTGGAAAAGACCCTGATGCTGGGAAAGATTGAAGGTGGGAGGAAAAGAGGATGACAGAGGATAAGATGGTTGGATGGCATCACTGACTCAGTGGACATGAGTTTGAGCAAGCTCCAGGAGTTGATGATGGACAGGGAAGCCTGGTGTGCTGCAGTCCATGGGGTCACAAAGAGTCAGACATGACTAAGCATCTGAACTGAACTAATCATGTATGTTAAAGGGCTTGGACATTGTACACATTTGATACTTCCTGAAACATGCATTGTGAAAAGTCAGATCATTCTGCAAGGTGTAGGAGAGCATTTTTCAGCCTCTTGAAAAAAATCCCTCACCTTGCATTAGAAGTCCGTGTTCGTTAAAACACAGCCATGTCATTACAACTCTATTCAAATTTAGTTAAAGATATAGATGAAGAAGAATAAAGCATCAGTTTAATAGTTATTATTATTTAAGGACTTCCCTGGTGGCTCAGAGGTTAAAGTGTCTGCCTGGAATGTAGGAGACCAGGGTTCGATCCATGGGTTGGGAAGATCCCTTGGAGAAGGAAATGGCAACCCACTGCAGTACTCTTGCCTGGAGAATCCCATGGAGGGAGGAGCCTGGTAGGCTACAGTCCATGGGGTCGCAAAGAGTCGGACACGACTGAGCGACTTCACTTTCACTTTCACTTAATAGTTATGTTCTGCTCAAGCCATGAAATTTAAAGATGCTTGCTCCTTGGAAGGAAAGCTATGACAAACCCAGGCAGTGTACTTAAAAGCAGAGACATCATTTTGCTGACAAAGGCCAGTATAGTGAAAGCTATGGTTTTTCCAGTAGTCATGTACAGATGTGAGAGTTGGTCCATAAAGAAGGCCAAGTGCCAAAGAATTGATGCCTTTAAATTGTAGTGCAGGAGAAGATTCTTGAGAGTCTCTTGGACTGCAGGGAGATCAAACCTGTCAATCCTAAAGGAAATCGGTCCTGAATATTCACTGGAAGGACTGATGCTGAAACTTCAGCTTCAGTACTTTAGCCAACTCATTGGAAAATACCCTGATGCTAGAAAAGTTTGAAGGCAAAAGGAAAATGGGGCGGCAGAAGCTGAGGTGGTTGGATAACGTCACTGACTCGATGGACATGGTTTTGAGCAAACTCCAGGATATAGTGAAGGACAAGGAAGCCTGGCGTGCTGCAGTTCATGCATCAGTCAGATGAGACTTAGCAACTGACCAACAGCAACAACAGCAAAAACAGTGGATGTCTCAGTAAATATTTGTGAAGAATGACCATTAATGTAATTAATAATACTACAGAATATTAAAATAGTCCTCAGAAACACTGAACTCATTATGCAGAAATAAATTGCTCAGTGATGCCAAATTACAACGTTTGTCCAATTCCCCCTTGCCCTCTGATGAAATATCAAAGGTTCAAATGTAAGATATGTGGCTGTGTAGGTTATAAACTCCTGTGAGGCTGAGATTCTGTCCTTTTTACATTTGTTATAGGAAATAGCCTATTATGAGTGCTGAACTAATATGGATTGTGATTGATTTAAAATGCATGGTGTTTTGCACTGGTATTCAGACAACATCTATGTTCAATTAAATCATCATTACAGTTGTTTGCATTTGTGCTTATACTAATGGCAAGAGCTATACTTGCAAGGGCTGGATTTTATTCTGCAGTGATTATAGATGTCATCCCAAATCTGAGTAAGATGCAGAAATTTAAAAATCTGTCCTCAGAAATTAGTTTCTGTAGAATGGAGGGTCAGTCCACACAAACAACTGATTTTTTAAAATCTCCTTGTGCGTGTGAAAGAAAACAAAGGGAATCCTTCATTTCTACAGAGTTCGGAGTCTAATCTGGAGAACAGGTTTGCATTAAATTTAACTGCAAAATGTGTCCCTTTCCCTCATAGTTGAATCTGCAGGCAGCATATCGTTCTTTAGCTGATTCACCTGCTCTGCCAGGTGTCCTCGCCCACCATACGTATAAATATTTGTCTAAATTCTTCCTTTTTTATCATTCTGTTTTTGTGTGTATTAGAAAAACCAGAGCCAATTTGCTCGGGAAGAGCAACTTTTCCAGTTTTCTTTTGGTTGTTGACGACTTGGGTCTCTCTGCATAGTCCCTCTTGTATTTGGATGATAGGAGACAAATTTCTCTGAGCTAAAAGCACGTCGGTGCATTAGGATAGAAGGGACAAAGATAACAAAGAGAACCGTTCCAAGCATCTCAAGTTGCATATATGTGTGAACATCTTCTCAACATGTCTGTTTCTCTGGGAATCATTTCACACTCGCATTTTTTTGTATGGTGTCAAGGTAACTGGCTTTGAAGTCAGACAGACTTGACTCTCACTTTTTCTACTCTATGGTCTTGAGATCTTGAGCAATTTGCTTGATCTCTTTGAACCTCAGCCTGCTCATCTGTGAACTGTGTGGACCTGCAGAACAGAGAGGCTGTGCTGTCCTTCCTTCAGATCCTTGCTCACAGGATCTCTTTTCAGAGAAACCTTCCTTTACCACCCATGCAAATACTCATCCCCTGCTGCCCTGCATGGAACATGGCTTCTGGTCCATCATGGTGGCTGAATTTATAAACCTACCTTTGACTTGGCAGAGAGCTAAGAGAAGAGAAGGCTGGGACTCCAGGTCTAGGTTGGTTAATGTCTTGTTTTGCTGGATTAATGAAATTAGAGGACAGTGGCACAATTTGGACATATATATTCTTGAAAATAAGAGTTTTTCATTTGTAAAGGACTTAGGAGAAAAGTAAATCCATTAAGCCCAATAAGCAAGCAAACAAAAAATCAAGTGAACTGCATAGAAATCAGAAAGTTGAGTCTCATCAACCAATACTCAAATCGAATCACAAAGTATTTTCTGATCCCCTGTTCATTTTTTGCAAGGAAGGAAAGAATTTTACTGACCACTTTATTGATTAATTTTTTTGTCACTGAATTTGTTTTTCATATAGATGTTTCCTGGAAGTCATTTGGCATAGTGGGAAAAGGCATTAAAAGAGCAGTTGAAAATGAATTTCATTCTCCTTTCTGTTAATTAGCCAGATGAAATTAAGAGGGTTTATAAATCATGTCCTCAAAAAAGAAATTTTATTTCATTTTATTTTAAAATCATCATTATTATTTGAGAGAGAGAGAGAGTAAGAGACATGAATGTTTAGTCTGTTTCATCTCTTAGATCTCCAATAATTCTTAACTTCCCTTGTGGCTCAGCTGGTAAAGAATCTGCCTGTAATGTGGGAGATCTGGGTTTGATCCCTGGGTTGGAAAGATTCCCTGGAGAAGGGAAAGGCTAGCAACTCCATTATTCTGGCCTAGAAAATTCCATGGACTGTAAAGTTCATGGAGTCAAAAAGAGTTGGACATAACTGACTGACTTTCATTTACTCACTCTCTGAAAATTTAGGTCTAGAGAGATGGAAAAAATTTCCAAAGAGGATATAATGTTCCTTGGGCAGTTTGACTTTTTTAATATAAACCTGATGGAGGAGTTCTTTGGAGTTTTTGTGAGGCTGTCATGAAATGTATGTATTGACATTGAATGACATCTTCAAATGAAATGAAAATATCTGTAGAGGCAAATAATTTTTTTAATAAATCATTATTTTTAAAATTTATTGCATATTATTTTGTAGGGACTTCAAAGTTAGTATTTCTGAGTCTCAAATGTCCTTATCTGTAAAATAGGCATAATAATGTTCAACTTTAAGGCTTACAGGTAGGATTAAATTAATGAATGTATTTAATATATCTGCCCAAGGCATCGGGATTATTTTGTTCCATATTATTTTTAAAAGGGATAATGGAAGCTGAAAGAACTTAAATTATGTTACCTAGTTTTTAGGTTTCCCATAGATTTCAGTCTCTTGATTCACTGTTAAGAAACAACTATATTATCTTAACTCATGTGCTGTGTGCTGTCCTTTGTCACTCTCTTGTCTGACACTTTGTGACCCCATGGACTGTAGCCTGCCAGGGTCCTCTGTCCATGGGGATTCTCAAGGCAAGAATACTGGAGTGGGTTGCCATGGCCTCCTCCAGGGGATATTCCCAACCCAGGGATCGAACCCTGGTCTCCTGCATTGCAGGCAGATTCTTTACCAGCTGGGTTACTCATAAAAAACACAAATCTATTTATGTGTGTTCAAGCTCTAGAAGCTTACTAGTAACATATGAATAACATAACCTTGTAAGCAGGTTTAGAACTCTTCCTGCATCACTTAATTGCCAAGAGATATTTGCCAGTTATCTTAAGGGAGAGTGGTTTGAATATCCTAATATTTGTATATATAGAGAGACTTTCCTTTTATTCCTATCTATAGCCTAACTAATGGGCTTCCCAGGTGGCGCACATGGTAAAGAACCTACCTGCCAATGCAGGAGATGTGATGGATGCAGGTTTGATCCCTGGGTTGGGAAGACCCCCTGGAGGAGGGCATGGCAATCCACTCCAGTGTTCTTGTCTGGAGAGCCCCATGGATAGGGGAGACTGGTGGGCTACAGTCCATAGGGTCACAAAGAGTCAGACACGACAAGCGACTTAACACACACATATGCATAGCCTAACTAATGTTCTCAAGCTTAATGTGCATAAAAATTTCTCTTAGATTGTATATGGGCAATTTAAAGGATTCTCAACCATGGTTTTTACAGCAGATGGTTTTCTGCTGTAAACTTCTATGCATATTTTGGAATTTAATACTCTTCTAAGAGGCAATATCATATCTAAATAGTTATAGCAGATAATTCCAAATATAAAAACTTCAGTTCAATGTGAATAGGTGTTTGCCCTATTTTAAAGATTTCCTGGCACAGATGATGTAACTGTTTCAGTTAGCATCAGTCTTGATTGACATTAGGTCTATTTGACTTTCCATTTGACCAAGTTGTCCTTTTCTGGTACAGCTCCTTTCTCAGTCTTGTTCACCGTTTTTTCCCAGTTCTAGTAAAGGCTTGGCCTTATTTTCTGCCTTTATCCAATGCCTTATTGTAAACCCTTCACCACTTCCTAGAGCCTTGTCTTGAGTTTGCAGCTCCCAGTGGTCCACGTGTTGCCCTGTTTACCTATGGTCCGTGTCACCCGCGTCCTGTCCACTTGGCTATAACTCCATCCACTACCAGTTTCTGGAACTCTGCATATTTCTGTCTCTTGTTCCCATGTTCCTGTTGATCCGTTTGTTCTACTGCAAAGTTTCTGGGGTCACACCAACCTCCTGATGGGCATATACACACACTCACTTCTATACCAGATACTCAAGAGAAATGGATACATCCTGGGAAATGTTTTAACTCTCCCAGTAGACTCATCTGTTCAGTAACTTTACTTATGAGTGAAGTAAGGGAACCCTGCTACAGAGCTTTGCAAAAGAGTAAACATCTGACAGCCTCAGTAATTCAGCTCTCTCTGTAACAGTAAAGAGAGTGACTTACAGCAGCCAAATTCTAAAAGAAATATATTTGACTCTGATTCTCCTAAATCCATCTGTTTAAACTGGCTGTAATACAGCTAGCTGCCTGTAGCTTTAAATGGGTTTTAAATTGGTGCACATTAGGACATGCAGCTTTATGGCTCAAAATAGGGATGATACTAATGAAAAAAGAAACAAAAAACAAACACGTGCACAGTCCCATAGCTTCTTCAACACAGTAATCTGGGCTACCAGGGGTGGGATAGTCATAGTCAAAAAGATCTGTGGGAAATCTAACTTCAAGTTAGAACTCAAACAATACCAAATCACTTCCATTTTTCAAAAGTCCCAGAGTATGTAGAGATTGTTACCTTTACGATGACTAACTAAGATACATTGGTTAAAATTCTTTAGTTTCTTTCTGTTTTTATATGTAGGTATTTTCCTTTGCCAAATTTGAAAAGGAAGAAAAAGTAAATGAGTCCTCTGGAATTGCAAGAGAAACATTTGGTCTTAAGTAATCCTCACTTCTTAACCTAATGTGGCAGCTCATAGGGAAACTGTTGGATCAGCAACGCTAATTACTTTAAGTTGCCTCCCATGTGTACATATGCAACGGCCGGGAGCAAATGCACGTTGACAACTCATCCTCTCCGTTCTGTGCTTACCGTGTCTGGTGTTTTAGCTTCGTGACTCTTTGGTAGACTCCGTATGGTGTCATAGGAGTTATTGCTAGAGCAGAAACTAGTCTTCTCTGAGAATACCCCTAATGGGTGCTGAGACAAACATAAAACTATGGAATTAAAATGTTTTGTGAAATGTGTCTATTTGTGAAAGTGTTAGTTGTTCAGTCATGCCCAACTCTTTGTAACCCCCATGGACTGTAGACCGCTGACTCCTCTGTCCATGGAATTCTCCAGGCAAGAAAACTGGTGCCGGTTGCCATGTCCCCCTCCAGGGGATCTTTCCAATCCAGGGATTGAACCTGGGTCTCCTGCATTATGAAACCTATGGTAACATGAAAATTGTTGAATATTGCTTCTTCAAGGCCTCATGTACAAAGACTGTGAAACCCACAAGCAAAGGACACCACTCTGCATGTCACATCAAAAAACTCTAATAATTTTGTAAGAAAAACAACCAAGGCATGTGCTCATTAATAATTACTTGAATGAGAATTGCACACACATGCTCTTTCTCATTTTGAAAAATGCTTATGCTGTTTGTGTGTATGTAATGTGTACACATAGATACACATGCACACACACATACACACATCACAGGGCACTGTTATCAGATCAACAGGGCAGATGGCTAGTCAATCAGTGCTTATTGAACTGAAAATAATATCACACATAATTGACATGCTGTAATTATTTTCTTCTAATTGTGATTGGTGGAGTGACTTAAATAAAATGATGTTGTCACTTGTACAAGAGAAGAAAAGCTCCTTGATTTAGAATATCAGCAGTAGTTGAGGGATTTATTTACTATTTATTGCAGAAGGACTGAGACTTTTTGTTAATTACATCCTGTGATGTAAAATTGCGACTTAGAGGACAGGAACCTTTCATTTTCTGATCAAAGGTTAATTCTTTATTGACAATAATAAAGTTAGTAGATCTCCTTTAAGAAAGTGTTGATGAACCCACCAGCTCCAGAAATATTTAAAATCAGATGGAGAAGCCAGCTCCTATGTCATTGCTCCTGCCAGCTCCTTTATACACTCACTCCTTGCAGAAAGCAAATGTTCTTCAGCAGACGGTCTCAGTCTTCTCTACTAAAATGCTTCTAGTAGCAGAGAAATCTCTAGGAGTCAAGAAGGCAGGGATGGTGTGGGGAGGCATGTGTTGCAGCCTCCCACAGAACAAAAATTATTTCAAGTCTTTTGTCTGATTTTAATGCATTCATATCACTTTTACATTCAACTTTATTATATATGTATATATTTTTATATTAAATAAATGCCCTCATTCCAACTGTCGGAGGAGTTTGTAATGTCCTCAGTTCTGTCTTGATGCAGCAAAAATTTGAAGCAACGGATGGACCAGTGTTACAGCTCCATGTTACAGTTCAGTTTTATTTGGCAAGCAAAGGAAAATACATCCGTGAGGACTGAAGGCGGGCTGACCCAAAAAACTCGAGGAGAAGAGAAGCCCCCTGCTCAATTTTGGCTCCTCTTTTTGTATATTTTTTCTGCTTCCCCTGAGCCTGCCCTGTGTAAGTTGGGCTAGCCAGAAGAGCTGTTTGTTTTACCTGAGGTTCTCTCCCAGTCCTCGGACTTTCCTTTGTTCTGTTTTCATGGGCTTTCCCCTCTTTGTCTTTTAGCCACCGCCATTCTGGACTCCTCTTTTCTATTCTAACTACCTAACACACCTAAAGGAAGTTTATTACTGTGGTGATTTGGTGGTTTCAAATACACTTTGGCAGAGGAATCAACAGCTACCAATTCTAAAACCTTGAATTTTGTTTATTCCAGCTTTTCACAATGGCACCCCACTCCAGTACTCTTGCCTGGAAAATCCCATGGATGGAGGAGCCTGGAAGGCTGCAGTCCATGGAGTCGCTAAGAGTCGGACATGACTGAGCGACTTCACTTTCACTTTTCACTTTCATGCATTGGAGAAGGCAATGGCAACCCACTCCAGTGTTCTTGCCTGGAGAATCCCAGGGATGGGGGAGCCTGGTGGGCTGCCATCTATGGGGTCGTACAGAGTCTAACATGACTGAAGTGACTTAGCAGCAGTGAAAAGTGAAGTGAAAGTCACTCAGTCATGTCTGACTCTTTGCGACACTATGGACTGTACAGTCCATGGAACTTTCAAGGCCAGAATCGTGGAGTGGGTAGCCTTTCCCTTCTCCAGGGGATCTTCCCAACCCAGGAATTGAACCCAGGTCTCCACATTGCAGGTGGGTTCCTTACCAGCTGAGCCACTAGTGGCTCACTATAAATCAATTTTGTGAATAATTTCTGGTCTATGGGTCCATCTCAGTTTCATTTTGCCTTACAGCTGAGTATCAGGTCGTGACAAAGGAAGAATAGACACGCTCCATTTCTTGTTGAAATTCAAAGGAAACCATACCCCTTGAGAATACTCTGTTTTTGCATCAGCACCTAATGTTCCTCTACCCTATGTCAGGCAAGAGTCTATCTGTCTGTTTGACTTCCATTTGAGGAGAACTCCCTCCACAGATCACCATGGGACCTGGTGAAGCTGGAGTGCCTCCTGGTTCCACCAGAGGCAGCCTGCACAGCCTGAGTCAGGTAACAGTAGGGCTGGCTGAGGCAGCATGAGACTTCTTAGTCATGACACTGTGCATTTTCTTTCTTCCCCTCCCCCTCCTCCCCTCCCCTCCCCCTCCTCCCCTCCCTTTCCCTCTCCTCCATCTCCTCTTCCTCTTCCTTCGTCACCGTCCTCTTCTCAATAGTTCCAGTGTGACTATAATATTTTCTCTTCCTTTCAGGCTGACCTGTCATCAATCTCTTCTTTGGATATACCTCACTCATTCAAGCCTCTCTAAGAACATTCTATTATTCTTGCCTGAAATGCCATTTCCCAAGTTTCCTAATAGCCAAGTTATACACATCTTTTATTTCATAATCTAATCTTTGGTCATGAATAATCATTCTCAAGTCTGAAACTCTGTGACATTGTATAAATCTAAATATTATATTTTTATTTGCTTATTACTTTTGTGTTAAGCAGTGTTTGTTACTTTGCATTTGTAATTAGATGTGTATTATTTATCTTCCCTTTTGAACATCTTAAGGGCAAGGATTCAGGGTGTCCATGTAGTTTGACACAGTACATGCTCAGATAAGTGTTTTTCGAATGAATGAATATATGGGTGTGAAAGAGAGCATTTCAGTCAATTTCTCGTAGTGGAATTGGGAAGAAAGCAGCAACAAAAAGTGATTAAAAATACACAGTTTATGGTCCACCTAAATGCTGTGCTCTGTCAGATCCCAGGTACTTGGGTGGAGCAACTCAACATGGCACATGAACTTTCTATCATCTCTCCCTTTGCTCCCAACAAATTCAAACTTCCACCAAATTAATCTGTTTTGGTGACCTGATTGTACCAAATCATTTTGTGTCTCTGTGGAGTAACTATCTGTGATTCCTTTGCCCACCAGAAGATAAGGACTTTGCCTTTCATCTCTGTGTTCTCAGAATCTAATACAGTGTCTGCTCTTCACAGAGAATCAATAACTATTTGTGGGTGGACACTTGAAGGATTCACGCTTCTACTTGCTACATAAATACATATTTGACAACACCTTGGCCCAAGAGGTAAAGAAAGAGAGTCTGGGAGTGTGTGGCTAAATGATTCTGCAATTATAACTCAACTGACTACTGTCATCTTTCTGAGATGGGGAGGAGATGCTCATGACTGGTTTGGTATAATTTGCAATAGATGGTGATGTGGGAGTTGTTACATGGATAACATAGCTTCTTCTCCTTGCTGGGAGGACATAGAGCAGAGGAGAAATTAGTAATCATGTTTTTTATTATCACTAGGACTAAATTATTCAATATTAATTTACGGTTGAATTAACAAGACCTGATAAACATAAAAAAATAGACAACTTTGGCTAAGAACAAAACTGATATCAAAAAAAGATTTCAAGGATCTGCTGTTATATATAGACTTGAGGTTTATCTAAGATGTGAGCAGAGCATGGAGCATCATATATCTCCTCTGAAAATATCTTAAATGCTATGACATTAGCCACTTGCTTATAATTAAAGTATGTTGCCATTTCACCAAGCTTTCATTTACAGAAGAAAGTGCAAATTCCATTCCCCTTGAACTTTAGCTACTTCCAACTTTTTTCTTTGTTCTTTTCTTTAAAGCTTTGCAACAAATGCATCCCCATATGCTTATATTAGTTAATCTAGTATTAAACATATTGGCTGTGCAAAATGTTGGCACCCATTAATAAATGTTTTCATTTTTTCATTCTCTCTCTCTTTTTTAACTTTAGATTCTTCCTTTGACTACATAAGCAACAGCTGTCTAGCTGCCTGCACAAGACTGGATCTAATGCCTCTATAGAAATCTAGGTCAAAACACTTGGAATGCATGAATATCAAACAGAGTTTTCAAAACAGCAAATGAATACATCTTTAACTGGTGACATTTTCCTGTAGCATATGGTTGTAAGCTCAGGGGACTGGATGCTTTTTTGATGAATATGTTCCATCAAAAACTAAGGGATGGCAGTAGGCTTTTGCCACCTTCTGTTTTGCCTTATGAAATGATAATGCAAATGCATAGATAAAGATACAACGATCACAAGGCTTTTACCTTCAGACCTATTCTAAAGATGCATTTTTTCCCTTTTGGATGAGTTGCTTTGTCTTTGGTTGGGTTTGGGTTTATGCATAGCTGTTAAAGGTGAAAACCAGTGGGAGCAGTTGTCTTTGCTGGGCAGAATTTGATGGGTAGAAATCTTCAAAAAGTTGAACTCAAAGGCATATTCACCAAAGAGAAGAACTGAGGAGTTTGGTCACATAAGTAACTTATAGTCACAGGAGCAAGATGTTGATCCAAATTCATTGTCAAATGTCAGCATGGAGAGGATGGATAATCATTTACCAATGAGGAATGCAGAGAAAAACCCTGAGAAATTGGAGGTTGGTTTCTGAATCTTGGACCTGTCAGCAATAATGCCAAGTGTGACCTTGAACATGCCCCTTTATCTCTGTGACATCACTGTCCTACTGCATCAGATAAGTGGATAGCTGTATTATCTGTAAGGTCTTCCCCGGTCCTAAATTTCTAGGTTTGTAAAAGTTTACAAGGCTGTGTTATGCTTAATTGCATCCTGTTGACTGAAATGGCAGAACAGAGAAGATTAGGCTTTTATTTCTTTTTTAATTGACTGAAGATTTGTTTCTCAAAAATTATCCAGAATCTTTGCTTCCCCTCATCTATAAGGGAGTGAATAAGGCAACTGTGAAGCTGTTCTAGTTGAGCAGGAGAGGGCAGGAAGAATGCCCCCGTAGCTTCTTTTGTGTTCCACCTCTCAAGGCAGTGTCTGAAACCTATGTGTGAAATATCTGAGTCGCCAACAAACCTGGTTTGGAAACCACTAGCTAAGAAAATGAATGTGTATGAGTGTTTTGTTAGTAATGGTGGGGATGGTGGAAACACGCTTTGGAAAGGCACTTTTTCTTTCTGCATTTAGCAGTTTTGTGTTATAGTACTTTTCACTTGAAGGTTAAACTTAACGCCTGTACTGCTCCTGATTTGAAAGTACAAACCAGGAGCTCCTTTTGTTTAAAAAATAACCAGCAAGACTTGTGGTTTTCACAGGAATTCTATAAATGGCCTTTTTATTCACAGGGTGAATTTGCTATCCTTTGCCTTGATTTTCTATGCCCCCAGCAATATTCTTGAAATCATGTTCAGAAGTATTCTCCTTATTTTAGCATAACTGGAGATAAATTCTTTCTTCTAGCACTCTTCCTGAGCTTCATTCTTAAAAAGGTACGACTGCTACCAAGTACTTGGGTAGTCATTTAGATAGTTTGTGTATACACCCTTTTGTGCCTACATAGATTGTGTGTGTTTCTTTTTAGCAAAATGTACCAATGTACATACATAAAAACATTTTGCTTTTTAAACTTAAGAATATGTCTTACATAGCACATTCTTAATAAAAACATATAATCTGCATAGTCCTTTATTTACATGTACGTATTTTTTAAACCAATTTGTCTTAAAGAACTCTTAGTTGATTTTACTTATTTTTTTTCCATTTATAAAGTAACAATGAACATCCACATGTGTGTGTATTTACGAATACATGAAAAAAAAATCAAAGGCTAATCTAGAAATAATATTGCTGGATCAAAGGGTATGTATACACTTAATTTAGGTAGACAGTGTCAAATAATATTTAGGTATATTTATTCTTTATAAATAACTTAAAAAATGGTAACTGTAGTTTAACATCTTTTTAGTATGTTTAAAAATTATTTATATGTAAAAGCTCTGTTCATATCTTTGTCCTTAAATTGAGCTAGGACAACTTAGTAGCCATCTGGAAAAAAAATAAAACTGTATTCCTACTTTATTTCCAACACCAAAATAAACTCCAGATGGACCAGAGATTTTAAGCTAAAAATAAATGCATTAAAGTACTATTAGAAAACATGAGAAGATATTTTTTGTAAGTAATCCAGAACTAAAGAAGGTCTTTCCAAGCATAACATAAAACCAATAAGGAATGTTTCTAAAGATTCGTAAATTAATGTCAATATATTTTGAAAAAAAAAGAGATGAATGACAAAGTTAGATGAATGATGACACATTTGATAGGAGCTGATCACTTTACGTGATCTGTAGCTTTCAATATAATATCAGCATGCAAGAATTGAAAGAGGCTGTTGCTCTCACCCCAACACACACAACAAACTGGATAGGCTATAAAATCATAGTTTGTTTAGAAACCGTCAGAGGTCCGGGAACACAAAGAAACCTAAACGAAATTAATTCTCAAAAGCAAAGATCCCTTCATAGATTAGGATAGATTCATAGCCACTGTCATCCCTGAGGCAGCTTTAAGAGCGAGCAGGTCAAGGTGAGGATAAACCAGGCTAACTTTTAATGGGCTTTTAATGACTCTGTGTGGGCTGGCGGGACAGAATAGAATTCCAGTGTCTCAACCTCCCAGAAAGCCCGCCTCTATCCTCCAGCTGATGCTGAAGCTGGAACTCCAATACTTTGGCCACCTGATGCGAAGAACTGACTCATTTGAAAAGACCCTGCTGCTGGGAAAGATTGAAGGTAGGAGGAGAAGGGGGCGACAGAGGATAAGATGTTTGGATGGCATCACTGACTCGGGGGACATGGGTTTGAGTAAACTCTGGGAGCTGGTGATGGACAGGGAGGCCTGGTGTGCTGCCATCCATGGGGTCGCAAACAGTCGGATACGACTGAACGACTGAGCTGAACTCATCCTCGAACTCTTCTCTCATGTCTTCATCAGCTACGCGGGTAGTTCACAGAAGGCTGGTGACATCTGAGGATACATGAGAGTGATCTCTGCTGATCGGAAGAAAGGCGAGACACAGCCCTTCACGGAGAGCACGGTAGCTAGTGCACAGGAGTGTACAGAGAGCTCAATGAAGAAGATGCTGTGGGATTCTCTTGTTTCAACTTTTATATAGGGAGAATATCATTCTGTTGCTAGTCTTTTGTCATTTTCATTTAAATTGCAGCATAAGTCATTCATAATATTAACTGTGGCTGTGCTTCATTATATTTTCTTTCATTTGACTTAGTCTCACGACAACTCCTTTATGCGCTTCAGTGTTTTTATCCGTTTTCTTGCGGATGAATCCTCGGGTTGTTTCCAGATGACTAACGTGATGAAGTAAGAACTTCTATACATGTCTTATGGTACATATGTGCAAAAGTTTCTGTTCTGTTACCTAAGTGTGAAAATTCTGGATGTTTAGATATTCAACTTTACAAGATAATGCCAAATTATTTCCCAAATGGATTGTAGCAGTTTATGCTTCTGGGAGCAACCTACAAGATTACACTGAATCACATCCTCTCCAACTCTTAGGTATTATCAAGCATTCTTAATTTTTACAGTACAAATAATAGTGAAGAGGCACCTCATTTTGTTCTTGATTACACTTACATGATTAATGTTTCTGATGTTAACCTGTTGAACATTTGATCACACGTTGATTGGGTCTCTACATTTCTTCTTTGGTGAATGTCTCTCTTTTTTTTTTTGTACTAATTTTTGTACTGGGCTTGCCTTGTTAATGACTTTTAAGATTCTTTATATTTACTAATTTCATATATATATATATATGAACTCATGGAGGTAGTGAAGGACAGGAAAGCCTGGCATGCTGCAGTCCATGGAGTTGCAAAAAGTCAGACATGACTTGATGACTGAATAATAACAACTAAATACACACAAACACACACACATACACATACACACAGCAACCATCTTCTTCCAGCATGATGTTTTTTTTTTAATTATTTCTTTTCTCAATGATCCAATGTGTATTTGTTATACATCAAAGTTCCAGATATGTGTTGAACCTCCGGTCATTTTGTCTGTCTTTGGAGCAATACCATATTGTCTAGTGCCTTAATTACTACAGTTCTATAATATGTTATGTAGCTATTATATTGCTCTAAGGGGCTTCCCAGGTGGCACTAGTGGGAAAGAACCCACCTGCCAGTGCAAGAGTCATAATAGATGCAGGTTCGATCCCTGGGTCAGGAAGATCCCTGGTTTTTTTTAATAATGCAGTTTAGAAACTGGCAGAGAAAACTCCTCTATCCTTGCTCCTTCCTCAGATGTATATTGCTGGTGGACAACCACCTTTGTCCAAACAATTGTTTGTTTTCTCTATAAACTGATGAAGAAACTTGTCGAATTCCCTGAAGAAGTTTATTGAAAATTTGGCTGAATATGCATTAAATATATAGATCAATTTAACGAGGCTTGATATCTTAAGGAAATTCTTCCTTTTCATGAATATGTGTAACTTCTCAATTTATTTACAGCTTCTTTATTTAACTGTGTTGAAGTTTTGAAATCTGCATATTGCCTTTCCCATATCTTTGTTAGATTTATGATGATATTTTATAATTTTGGTTTCTGTTATAAATGGTATATTTATAAAAAGAAGATTTTCTCTTTGATTTTGAATATTGACCCTGAATATTTTGAATATTGACTCTGAATATTAGACCCCGGCTTCCCTGGTGGCTCAGACCAGCAATGGAGACTGGGTTTAATCCCTGGGTCGGGAAGTTCCCCTGGAGGGTGGAATGGCTACCTACTCCAGTGTTCCTGATGGGAGAATTCCACAGACAGAGGAGCCTGGTGGGCTACAGTCCATGGGGTCACAAAGAGTTGGACATGATTGGACACTAACACTTTCACTTTCATATAGACCTTATCAACTGTGAATTGATTTTATTTGCTCATTTCTAATCATAATGCCATTTTTACTTTCCTTTCTTATTTAATTGACTAATATCTGAAAATAATGACTAGATGTAGTGATATTGAGCACTATTTTTTTCCCCCTATTTTGGAGAGGAAGCTGTCAACATTTCTCTATTTAGGATGATGTCATTTAACTCAGGTTTAGGCGTGACCCTTCTATTTCAGGTAGAAATTTTTGTGTATATATTACCATCTTTTCCAGTAATTTTGTCTTTGTTTTATATGGCTTATCATATTGCACTGGCAAAAGTAGCTGTTACTAATACTAGTGATACAGGGAATTACTACATGTTTTAACTGTAATGATGGCTCTTGGTTGGGATAGAGACATACATTTTCTTTCTTTTTGAGAGGGAGGATTTCCTAATAAGCAAATGGAAACTGAAAAATAAATTAATTTTTTATTTGATTCTCTACTTCCAAAATTTTGTGTAATATATAAGTTAGTTTTCTTCCTTTTTGAAAGTTTCGAAGAATTAACTCAGAATACTTTGTAGCCTGACACCCATTTTCTGCTGTTATTTTTTAATAATTAAAAAAATCTTTTATGTTTAGCATCGTTTCTGTCAATTTGCATCCTATTTTCATAATAATCTTTTTCACCAGTATTTTCAAGTATTCTGACATAAACTCGTACATATATTATACCTCAAGATCTTCTTAGTATCTTTTAAATTATTTTTGTATTTGTTGGAATTTTCTGCTCTTTTTTGAAGAGCAGAAATACTTATATTTGCCAATAAGTATTATTTTTCCCCTCCAAGAAAAAACTATAGCTTTTTGCTTTTATAATCAGCTTATCTTTTAAAAAATTATTTTTTTCTTGATCTTAATCTTTGGTTCATTTTTGTTTTTATTTTCAAATGTATTTACATTAATGCAAATGCTCTATCTTCATTCTCTTTTATTAATAAAAATGTTTTTATAAACATTTATACCTTTTGATCATATCTGAAACCAGTGGCTCTTAGCTGGGGGCAATCTTGCCTGACAACGGATATTTGGCAATGTCTGAAGGCATTTTGGTATGTTACGACTTGCAGTGGGGGAGGACGTTACTGGCCTCCAGCTGGCAGAGGGCAAGTATGCTGCTAAACAGCGTACCACACACACAACTGTTCCCGACAACAAAGAATCAGCCAGCCCAAAGTGTCAACTGTGCTGAGGCTGAGAAACCCTCCTCTAGGCTGTTGATGTATATTCAGTCATTTTGATCCATATTATAAAAGCCATAATAACAAACACGGGCTCCCTCCTTGATTTTCTCCCTGTGATGATTTGCTAGTGACCAGAATCAAACAGCACTCTATATTTTTCAAAAAATTATTGAGCACTGATGGATAAGATATGCATGCTACATTCCTACCATTTCTGCCTGCCAGTCAGTATTATACTCCTTTCCCTAGAAAAGTCACATGTTTATATTAACCATCTGATCATTGTGGAAATTTGAGTTTGCTCTGCTGAATTGTATACCAACTGGTCATCAACTTCTTTCTTTCCTTCTTTTTTTAAATTTTCACACGTTTCCATTGACAATAGTAGCTCACTGAAGTAGGGCAGCTATGTTTCTCAAAAATTGCCAGTCCCAAGGAGGTCTGATAATATCAGAACCTTTTGACATGGCATGAGTGATTCTTTTTTTACAACTTTTTTTTTTTTAAATAAAGATTTTTTTTGATGTGGACCCTTTTAAAAGTCTTTTTGAATCTGTGATAACATTGTTTATGTTTTGGTATTTTAGCCACAAGGCTTGTGGGATCTTGACTTCCTGTGTGCTGTGCTTTGTTGTTCAGTTGTGTCCAACTCTTTGTGACCCCATGGACTGTGGCCCGCCAGGCTCCTCTGCCCATGGGGATTCTCCAGGCAAGAATACTAGAGTGGGTTGCCATGCCTCTGACCAGAGATCAAACCCACACTACCTGCATTAGAAGACACAGTCTTAACCACTAGACCACCAGGCAAGTCCCCACATGGGTAATTTCTTAGAATACTTACCCCTGTAAGGTGGCCTGGTGTCCATTCTCCCACAAACTCCAATCAAAAATCACTGATGTATAAAAGATTAAATAAGTAACGAACACTCCTTATTTCACACTCCTAGTAGGTAGTGTCAGAATTATGTTGCATCAAAAAATAAAACACTTGCTCTAACATAGAGCTGTACGCGTGAATCCACACTGTGAGAGGCAGTCCTGCATGGCAGTTAAGATCTGGGACCCTGTTGAGAGGCTGCCCAACTTCCATTCCAGCTCTGCTACCTCCCAGCCTGGACAAATAGCTGCCCCTTTTTTCATAGGCTTCAGGTCAGTTCAGTCACTCAGTCGTGTCCGACTTTTTGTGACCCCATGAACTGCAGCACGTCAGGCCTCCCTGTCCATCACCAGCTCCCAGAGTTCGCTCAAACTCACGTCCATTGAGTCGGTGATGCCATCCAGCCATCTCATCCTCTGTCATCCCCTTCTCCTCCTGCCCCCAATCCCTCCCAGCATCAGAGTCTTTTCCAATGAGCCAACTCTTCGCATGAGGTGTCCAAAGTACTGGAGCTTCAGCTTTAGCATCATTCTTTCCAAAGAAATCCCAGGGTTGATCTCCTTCAGAATGGATTGGTTGGATCTCCTTGCAGTCCAAGGGACTCTCAAGAGTCTTCTCCAACACCACAGTTCAAAAGCATCAATTCTTTGGCACTCAGCCTTCTTCACAGTCCAATTCTCACATCCATACATGACCACTGGAGAAAACCATAACCTTGACTAGATGGACCTTTGTTGGCAAAGTAATGTCCCTGCTTTTGAATATACTATCTAGGTTGGTCATAACTTTTCTTCCAAGAAGTAAGCGTCTTTTAATTTCATGGCTTCAATCACCATCTGTAGTGATTTTCGAGCCCCCCAAAATAAAGTCTGACACTGTTTCCACTGTTTCCCCATCTATTTCCCATGAAGTGATGGGACCAGATGCCATGATCTTCGTTTTCTGAATGTTGAGCTTTCAGCCAACTTTTTCACTCTCCTCTTTCACTTTCATCAAGAGGCTTTTTAGCTCCTCTTCACTTTCTGCCATAAGGGTGGTGTCATCTGCATATCTGAGGTTACTGATATTTCTCCTGGCAATCTTGATTCCAGCTTCTGCTTCTTCCAGCCTTAGTGTCTATTAAATAGAAATGATAAAAGTAACATCCTGCTAGGATCCATGTGAAACTTAAATGAATTAGTATGTTTAAAGCATTTGCAACACTTGCTGGAACACACAAAATCCTCCTAGGACTATTTTATAATAGCACTTCATGGTTCCCTCTATCACAATAATAGAACCTGTACAAAGTATAACCTAAAGATGATACTTGTAGTTTCTCAGTAAATTATCTTCTCTTAATGGTTAAGTGAGTCACAATGGAAATAACATATTAAATATAAAGTACCACATTGATTTGACAATTATTTATGTATTTAGAGTAGAAACAAATCTAATAATCATTTAATAGGTTTTATTATGCTACTCAAGTTTCAGTTGCCACCTCTCTGATAATATTAACTTTTGTCTCATGTATAACATGCTCTCTTTGGTCAGGCAGCTCTCCAAAACGGATGAACACACTTCAGAAAAAGTAAAATAAACAGGAGATGGGCAATCACATCTAGTCTGGGGTAGCTGTGCTGATTTATGTTCTGTGCTTATTTTTAATTTTATTTTATAAGTCAACATTGAGACAGAAAAGTTGAGATATTAATTACCCGTTTACTGTCAATGTAGTGGAAAATGTAATTTACAGCCTACTTGCCAAGAAAAAAATCTACGTGCTTAATTTAAGAACACAAATTATTCAAATAACATTTTGAATTTGATTGTTCATTTAATTGAAATGTTGCTCTTTCAGTCAGAGCTGCCTTTGAGGGTCCAATTTCAGCAATAGTTAACTAAGAGCTCTCTGTATAAAGGACAGAAGCAGGGATTCATGGATTAAAAATGCATGGGAAATAACTGCATTGGAGAATTACATCTGAAAGACATAATCAAATTCACTACTGATATATACATATATATTTTTCTCAACCTGGTGGTTGCTTTGTTGGAGAAAGGATTCAGGAGGATGATTTGGACTCATAGAGTAACGAAAAATAAGAGTTCAACACAGAGCTAAAAAGCAAAGCCTATCCAAGGAAGGATCTATGGGCTATGTCTATGGAAATTGCCCTCAGACTAAAGTTTAAAATATAAAGGCTAGGAGGCTTTGCCTTAGAAAATTTCTCTCTTCATCCTGCTGCAGTGTTGTCTCATGGCTGGCTATCCAAGCTAGGGTCTTGACTCTGTGAAAAGAGAACAGTAGGTATACCTTGGCAGACACTAAGAGTATAATAATTTTTCAGACAGTTGGCAGAATTTATTATTTTGATCATTGCACGTGTGTGCGCTCAGTCGTGTTTGACTCTTTGTGACCCCATGGACTGTAACCCACCAGGCTCCTCTGTCCTTGGGATTTTCTAGAGAATAATCCTGGGGTGGGTTGCCATTTCCTATTTCAAGGGACTCCCAGGGGTCGAACCCGCTTCTCCTGTGTCTCTTGCATTGGCAGGCAGATTCTTTACCACTGAGCCACCTGGGAAGTCCATTTTTTATCATTATTAAGTTATAATTTCCATACAACAAAATGTGCAGTTTTTAGGTGCACATTTGATGGTGTTCGGTAATTGTATACTGTGATGTGAACACCATCACAGTCAAGATGTAGAAAGGTTTCGTATTCCTAGCGTTCCCTTGTGTTTTGCAGGCTGTTGTCTCCCCTGATCTGTGGGAATAGGAAACCTCTGATCTGCTTTCTGCCTTTCCTACAATTTCATATCTTGGAATCATACAATATTTTGTAACTTGAGTTTGATTTCTTTGAATTTCCATAATGTTTTTGAGATTCATTCGTATATCTAACCTCTTTGAACAAACACATGGAAGTATCCCTGTGAAATTATGCTACCGCTTTCTTTGGGTGAATACTTTTGAGTCAGACCAGTGGGTCGTATAATAAATATAAGTATGAAAGTTTAACCTTATAACAGATTTCAATATTGTTTTCCAACGTGGCTATACTATTTTGCAATCCCACCAGCAAGATATGAGGGTTCCAATTTCTCTCATATCTTTTAATTTGAATTTTAACCATAGGAGTGTATAATGGTGTTTCATTGTAGTTTCTAGGTTATTTATTTTTTTTCTAATGTATTAAGATTTAACTGACATACATCAATGTATAGGTTTAAGGTGTACAGCGTAATGGTTTGACTTGCATGCTGCTGCTGCTGCTAAGTCGCTTCAGTCGTGTCCAACTCTGTGCGACCCCATAGACGGCAGCCCACCAGGATCCCCCATCCCTGGGATTCTCTAGGCAAGAACACTGGAGTGGGTTGCCATTTCCTTCTCCAATGACTTGCATATATTATGGGAAATGATTACCAGAATAAGTTAAGTTGGCATTCATTGATTCACATAGTTACAAAGAAATCAAAGAAATGAAAACACGTTTTTTTTTCCTCATGATGAGAACTCTTAGGATTTACTCTCTTAACAATTTTCCTGTCTTGTTGCAAGAAAACATACAACAATGTTAAAATAATCATCATATTGTACATTGGATCTCTGATACTTATTTATCTTACAACTAGCTTTTGACCACCTTTATTTAATTCCACGTTCCCCACCCTCCACTTCTGGTAAGCACAAATCTGATCTCTGATCTCTCTCTTTTTAATGTTTTTTTCGTTTACTTGTTTTTGTTTGTTCCAAATTTCACATTTAAGTGAAATATACAACGTTTATCTCTGACATTTCATTTAGTACCATATCTTAAGGGCCATTTTTATGTTGTCACAAATGGCAGGACTTTCTCATTTTTTATGACTGAGTAATATCCCATTCGGAGAAGGCAATGGCACCCCACTCCAGTACTCTTGCCTGGAAAATCCATGGACGGAGAAGCCTGGTAGGCTGCAGTCCATGGGGTCACTAAGAGTCGGACATGACTGAGCGACTTCACTTTCACTTTTCTCTTTCATGAATTGGAGAAGGAAATGGCAATCCACTTCAGTCTTCTTGCCTGGAGAATCCCAGGGACAACAGAGCCTGGTGGACTGCTGTCTATGGGGTTGCACAGAGTCAGACACGACTGAAGCGACTTAGCAGCAATATCCCACTAGGCTTCCCTGGTGGCTGATCTGGCAAAGAATCCACCCGCAATGCGAGAGACCTGGGTTTAATCCCTGAATTGGGAAGGTCCCCTGGAGGATGGAGCAGCTACCTATTCCAGTATTCTAGCCTGGAGAATTCCATAGACTATGTAGATAATATTCCATTGAATGTATGTTTATGCTTCACCTTGATGAGTAGCAACACTGTCTTTTTATGTTTCTTGTCATTCATTTATCTTCTGTTGTGAACTGTTTGCGCTAATCATTTGATCAATTTTGATTGGTTGGCTGTTTTTTAAATTCAGTTTTAAAAGCTTTAAAAATCTTATTTATTTATTTATTTTTCACAAATTCTTGACATTGTAAGTCTTTGACAGATAAATACTTTGCAAACATTTTCACCATTCTGTGGTTTCCCTTTTAGGTTTTCTTGACTGCATTGTTTTTTCAACAAGCAAATGGTTTTCATCATGCGGTTATCATTATCATCATTATTAATTTTACCTTTTTGTTTCCTATTTATGAAATATAACTCTAGCCCAATATTACAAAGATTTTTGCCCTGCTATTTATTTGCTATTTATTCCTTCCATATATTTTATGTTATATATTCAACAGTTTTATAATGTTTGATTCATTCTGTTCACTATATGAAGAAAGAGTTGACATTTTTTTTATGCAGATTATTAATTGTTCCAGCACTGTTTCTTGAAAAGACTTTTTTCCCCTATTGCCATCTTTGTCAAAAATCACTTGTTTTCATTTAACCCTTGCTATTGTTTATTTCTCTACTACCTTAGGTCTATTAAAATTTCCTTTTGCAGTGTTATGCAATTTTCAATGTACATGAGTTGCATATCTTTTGTTATTTTTTTCAATACCATTGTAAGTGGAGATATTTTAAAATTTCATTTTCAAATTTTTTATTTCTAGTATTCAGACATATAATTTATTTTGTTTTTATTTTTATATAGATTTCTGTATCCTACAGCCTTACTAAGTTTGCTGCTGCTGCTGCTGCTAAGTTGCTTCAGTCATGTGTGACTCTGTGTGACCCCATAGATGAAAGCCCACCAGGCTCCCCCGTCCCTGGGATTCTCCAGGCAAGAACACTGGAGTGGATTGCCATTTTCTTCTCCAATGCATGAAAGTGAAAAGTGAAAGTGAAAGTGAAGTTGCTCAGTCATGTCCGACTCTTAGCGACCCCATGGACTGTAGCCTACCAGGCCCCACCGTCCATGGCGTTTCCCAGGCAAGAGTACTGGAGTGGGGTGCCATTGCCTTACTCATCTCTAAAATATTTTTTCTAGATTTCTTAGGATTTTATCTTCAAACTATTATGCCCTCTGAAAATAAAGTCAGTTTTATTTCTCCCTTTCCAAACTGTGTGCATTTCTTTTCCCTACCTTATTGCATGGGTCCATTCACTGTTGAGGAATGTGTGTTTCTTACACATTTTCATTTAAGTGTATGTTTCTTTTATACCTTTTAACTCAGATTAAGGAAATTGCCTTCTATTTTTAGTTTGCTTGTTCCCCCTGCCCCCGCAATGAATAGATGTCAAATTATGTCAAATGATTTTTTTTTTTGGTCATCTATTTCAATAATCATATGGCTTTCTCCTTTCTTCTGCATAGTTGCGCTGATTGATTTTTCACATGTTGAAACAATACTGAATTCCTGGGATACAGCCCTTTTGGTTATTATGAATTACCCTCTATGTCTTGATGGGTTTAATTTTCTAGTACGTTGTTAAGAATTTTTGTGTCTATATTCAAAATTGATACCATTGTTTCATTTTATTATCAGAGTTCTACTGTCCTCATAAAATGGCATAGTAAATATTTTCTCTATTTTCTGAAAAAGTTTTCTGTAGCATTAATATTATGTCTTCCTTAAGCGTTTGGTGGAATTCACTAAGGAGGACATCTGGATCTGACGGTTTCTTCATGGGTGTGTAGTAAAGGATTTGCCTTATCCAAAGTTCTGGCCTTTGATCTTGTCTCCTGGGAAGTGATCTTTAAACTTTGGAATGTCCTGGTTGATAAGAATGCCATTGTTTACCTGGGAGTCTTAGGTCACACCAGACATTCTAACAGTGAAATTTATGGTGAGGCTATGTGTTACATGGTAACAGCTCCAGCTCTGTAAGAGCTATGGTAAAGGTCAGCCACATGACCACTTGTGTGGTCAACCATATCTATCTGAGTGACTGAGCTCAATAAAATTGGATTTGCAAGGCTCAGGTGACCTTCCCTGGATGGCAATACTCCACGTATATCAATGTATGTTGCTGCTGGAAAAAACTAGCACTGCCTCTGACTGGCAGAGGAAAATCTGAAGCCTTGCTTTTGGCAATTTTCTGTATTCTGTCTCGTTGGTCTCTCCCTTTGGATGACTTCATCTATATCCTTTCAATATAGTGTGTCATAATCTTAAATATAAAGGCTTCAGTGAGCTCTGTGAGTCTTTCTAGCAATAATCAAATTTGAGGATGGAGTTGATGACACCAAAATTTCATAGTGAGGGTGGTTTGGTGTCACTCCCTCCCCAAATTCTACAGTGGGAAAAACCCATTATTTATAATTTATAATTTAATTCAGTTGGTAGCTTTTGTTTTAAACAAAACTTTAATTTTCTCTGGTGAATTTGTCTATTTAATCTGGATTGTCACATTTATTGACATAACGTTATTCATAGTGTTTCCTTATCCCTATAACATCGGCATGATCTGTAGTGATGTCCCTTATTTCATTCCTAATTTGATAATTCTATTTTTCCACCTTGGATCAGTTTTTTTAATATTTAAAAAGAAAATATTTTCAAAAACAAACTTTTGGTTTTCTATAACTTTTCCATTATTTCTTCTCTTTCTATTTCATTGATTTCTGTTCTTATAATTGTTTTTTTTTTTTTACTCTCATTCTATGGAGTAATTTGTTGTTGTTGTTGTTGTTGGTTTTTTTTTTACTAGTTTCTTAAGATGGAAATTCAGCAGATTGGATTTAGATATTGCTTCTTTTTCTAATACAAACAATTAAAGCTATAAAATTTTCTCAAGTACTGCATTAACTTCATCCCTGAAATTTTGATACACTGTGTTGGGCTGTACCCCATAAGCCAAAAAACCCTGTTCTTGCTTAGCTTCAAGACTAAAGAAAGAGCTCAGAATCAGCATCATCAGTGGTTTACTGAACGGAGATCATATATGCTTAACGCAAAATCCTGGAGCAACATCCCACCATGCGTGGCAGAGGGTAGGCAGGGCACTGAAGCAGCCTGTTTCTGGGGAGAAGAGAAGATTGCCAGTTATAGGGGGAACTGAGTTCAAATTAGCTCATTGGTTACCAGGGAAATTGGCAGAAATGCATTCCACTCACTGCTCCTTTGATAAGAACAGCCACTCGGGGGCCTGAGGCAAGTATGTCAGCTTTCATTCCAATTCGAAAGGAAGGCAATGCAAAAGAATGCTCAAACTACCACACAATTGCACTCATCTCACATGCTAGTAAAGTAATGCTCAAAATTCTCCAAGCCAGGCTTCATCAATACGTGAACTGTGAACTCCCTGATGTTCAAGCTGGTTTTAGAAAAGGCAGAGGAACCAGAGATCAAATTGCCAACATCCATTGGATCATGGAAAAAGCAAGAGAGTTCCAGAAAAACATCTACTTCTGCTTTATTGACTATGCCAAAGCCTTTGACTGTGTGGATCACAATAAACTGTGGAAAATTCTGAAAGAGATGGGAATACCAGACCACCTGACCTGCCTCTTGAGAAATCTGTATGCAGGTCAGGAAGCAACAGTTAGAACTGGACATGGAACAACAGACTGGTTCCAAATAGGAAAAGGAGTATGTCAAGGCTGTATATTGTCACCCTGCTTATTTAACTTCTATGCAGAGTACATCATGAGAAACGCTGGACTGGAAGAAACACAAGCTGGAATTGACATTGCTGGGAGAAATACCAATAACCTGAGATATGCAGATGACACCACCCTTATGGCAGAAAGTGAAGAGGAGCTAAAAAGCCTCTTGATGAAAGTGAAAGAGGAGAGTGAAAAAGTTGGCTTAAAGCTCAACATTCAGAAAACGAAGATCATGGCATCTGGTCCCATCACTTCATGGGAAATAGATGGGAAAACAGTGGAAACAGTGTCAGACTTTATTTTCTTGGGCTCCAAAATCACTGCAGATGGTGACTGCAGCCATGAAATTAAAAGACGCTTACTCCTTGGAAGAAAAGTTACGACCAACCTAGATAGTATATTCAAAAGCAGAGACATTACTTTGCCAACTAAGGTCAGTCTAGTCAAGGCTATGGTTTTTCCTGTGGTTATGTATGGATGTGAGAGTTGGACCGTGAAGAAGTCTGAGTGCCGAAGAATTGATGCTTTTGAACGGTGGTGTTGGAGAAGACTCTTGAGAGTCCCTTGAACTGCAAGGAGATCCAACCAGTCCATTCTGAAGGAGATCAGCCTTGGTATTTCTTTGGAAGGAATGATTCTAAAGCTGAAACTCCAGTAGTTTGGCCACCTCATGTGAAGAGTTGACTCATTGGAAAAGACTCTGATCCTGAGAGAGATTGGGGGTAGGAGGAGAAGGGGACGACAGAGGATGAGATGGCTGGATGGCATCACTGACTCGATGGGTGTGAGTCTAGGTGAACTCCAGGAGATGGTGATGGACAGGGAGACCTGGCGTGCTGCGATTCATGGGGTTGCAAAGAGTCGGACACGACTGAGTGACTGAACTGAACTGAACTGAACTGAAGGAGAGATAGGTGAAGCGGGTACTGGTCAAGTCTGGGAAGTATAGAAAGGAAGAGATCGTCTCAAGTGGACTGACCATATACACTGGATAGCCGTTCAAAATACTTTCTAACTTCTCGTAATTCTTCTTTAGATTATAGATAAACTTATAATTTCTTATCTTTTTTATGTTGTTGAAATTGTGCTTTTTAATTTTATATATTTGGTGTTTCTCTTGCTTTCTTATTATTGTTATTATTAATTTCTAGTATAAAACCAGTTGGTAAAAAATGTATTCTGAATTATTTCATTGTTTTACTATATATGAAGATCTGTTTTACAGTATAACATATGGCCTTTCTTAGTAAACATAGTGTGTGCCCCTATAAAGATACAAGGTTTGTAGATTTTTGGTGTTTTATAAATATTACTCAAGTAAAAGTAGTTGATAACATTTTTCATATCTTTGTTGAACTTGTATCCTTGTTTTGTCAATTGCTAAGGGAATGATATTAATATCTTCAACTATTATTGTAGAATTGTTTATTTCTATTTTTAAGTTCGATTAGCTTTTTAATTTATTTTATTTGATACACATTACATATATAATTGCTATGGCCTCTTAACTGATCTATTCTTCATTAGTATATGTCCCTCTTATTTCTGCTATATGCTTTATATCCTAAAATCTATTTTATCTGAAGTTAATATAGCCACTTCTTTCTTCTTATATATACTGTTTTCTTTTTTTATCTATCCATTCACTTTCAGTCCATCTGCATCTTTATACTTGAAGTGCGTCTCTCGTAGGCAGCTTATATTTTGATCTTGGTTTTTCTTTTTAAGCTTTTATTTTTCTCTGAAATCATTTTGTATTCTTTTCCTTTTTAAATTTTTTATTTGCTGTGAGCATGTATAATTTTACTTAACTGTGGAAAGTTTCATACATTTTAAAATTTCTGCTTGGTAGTTCCCACACCTGGGTCATTTCCAGGCTAGTTTCAGTTAATTTTCTTTTCTCTTAAACACAGTTTCTATTTTCATGGTTCTTAATATGCCAGACAATTTTATACTGTGTTCTGAGAGTTATGAGTGTTAAGATGTGGAGATTCTCAGTTCATAATTTTCTCTGATGAATGTTGTATCCATTGTTTTAGCAGGGAATTGTCTTGGTTGGGTTTCAACTACTAAAGTCTTGGGAATTAGAGCTTGTCTCTACTCAGATCTTTTGGCTTTACCTGTATTACTTTCAGTCTGTTCCTTGAATACGTTATTTAAGGTCAGTCAGAAATGTGCATAGATAGAATTTGGGGATTCCATTTCTGGTTCTTTCCGTTCCATTACTTCCCCAGTCTTTATATTACTCATGGGTTCTTTGGCTTCCAGTTTCTGGTTAGCCAAGCAGCAGCCCTTTTGCTTCATCTTCCCGAAGGTTGAGAAAAAGTGAAACTTGTTGTATTCACTCCCCCTCTTACTGCCTCCTACATTCTTCACTGGGCTCTGTCTGCGGTTTTCTTTTGTTTTAATCGTATATGAGAGTTTTATACTTATTTTTTGCATTCGCATCTGTCTGGTGGTCCCTTTCTCTGCTATTACTGGAAGTAGAATACAACAGGAGTGATTTTCATTTAGCAATTTCCTCATACTCATCCAAAGTTTCGGAATATGTGAGTCACTAATGGAATCTTTCCTGCACATGAAGTATTTTTTAATCTTTGCCTTCAGAGTTAATTTTTTCCCCCTCTGGTCTCCTGTGACACTTCATTCTTGTGTCTATTATAAAAATTAGAGCATAATATTTTCTCCCTGAGACTATAAGCAACGATTGTTTACTTTTTACTTCTGTTTCTCCAGAATCTGAGACAGTCCTAGCATGAAACAGTTTTCTGATGAATTATTTTTTTTAATTAAAGAAGAATGAATCTCCATACAAATAGTTCAGAAGTAGTCATTTTCAGGTTTTCTTAAAATTTTCCATGTTTTATATAGTGCAAAAATATATCTATATAATAAGCATAGTGATGACATGTTTGCTCCTGCTGGGCAACAACAACAACAAAAAGATATAAAACACTGGCTGAATGTTGTACAGCTCATTTCTGCCTCTATGTAAAATTGTAATGTTGGTGCCACTCACGTTACCTTGACTCCTTGTTTGGTTTAATTATTATTAGTTGCTCAGTCATATCTGGCTCTTTGCAACCCCATGGACTGTAGCCCACCAGGCTCCTCTGTCCATGGAATTCTCCAGGCAAGAATACTGGAGAGGGTAGCCATTCCCTGCGCTAGGGGGTCTTCCCAACCCAGGGATCAAACCCAGATGTCCTGCATTGCAGGCAGATTCTCTCCTGTCCAGCAGGGAAGCCTAGTTATCTGCATCCACCCCTCCCTTACCTCTGTCAGTTGCCAAATCAGTCTCCTGGGACCTGGTTTATTGTGAGAAAGATGTGAACTCTTAAAAATCTTCATTTAATTTATGGTAAATGCTATTTAAGAGCTTATATCTATGGGAAGTGTACTTGTTTGTATATCTTCATGATTTTGGAAAATAAGCATCTTTTGTACACATGAAAAAAAAGAGGCAGGGCTACATTTGGTTTCATGAATATAGAAAATGAACCTTAATATATATTAAAAAAATCCTTTCTTAAATTTAGGATCCTATTCTAAACAATTGGATAATACTTCTGTTTCCTCCCTCCACTAAAATGGTCAATTTATTTATTTATTTATTTTTTCTAAAAGCTTGATTGTAGCTTCCTATGGAACTGAACATAAAGGTCTATTTATAAATTAAATGTATACCCATACATACACACACATGCAATAGATTAAAGAAGTTAACAAGTTATCTAAATCAGCTTAATTAAATTAAATGTCATTTTTTTATGTCTATGGTTATATACTTTACTTTTTTACTATTTAAAATTTAAAATTTTACCTGTTATTTTAGCATATTAAATGGGATTCTAGAAGTCTTGTCTTTTTACTTTTTAATGAATTATATTTTTTGAATCTTCTCATATTTTCTATATGAGAACCATTAGGAAATGCTATACACTTAAAATAAGCAAACAGCATCAACACATCTAAATTAAAACAAGTGAATTTTGTGAAGGCAAACTTAAAAGGGACTTATGCTTTCTAGTTACCTAAACAAGAAAACTCTCTAGGGGAAATCTTTATCCTTGGTTGCTGAAGACATCAAATGTTACTATAACATTTGACATAATATTTTCACATTTTCTTCTCTTTTAAAGATCCTAACTGACCTTTTCCCATAGGGTTGACTCTATTGCTCATTCTACATTACCTTCTATGCTGTAATTTTTCACCCCAGTGCCTCTTTTGGCAGGGACGGGTTAAAAAGTTCTGATTAAGCTGTAAATGGCTGACATTCTGCTATCAAGTATGAATTGGCAGTTAAAACATTCGTGCAAATGAGTTTCGGTGTCTGAGATTATCCCTGGTAGGTCTCCGTTCCTCCCCTTTCTTCTGCCTCTGCGCTTCATTATGTAAGAGGGTAAATTGCAGTACTTTTTATTTTCCCCTCTGTTCCAACCCCACTGAGAATCAAGCTTTCAGAAGAGGCTCTCATTTTGATGCTAAAAGCTCGGTATTTTTGCCTGACCAACTAAAGGTGGAATGAAAGAGAAGCAAGGGGCTTATCTATGAAGTGTTTCCACCTCATGCATGTGCAGCCAGTAGCAGACAAGCTGGAGAGGCAGAGACTGCTCAGCCCAGGGACCCTGTTAACAATTCTAATGTCTGAGTGGCGGCTGGAAACAAGGCGCCAACTGTTTGCCGGCTGCTCATTCTGGCACTATTAGGTAAGATAAAAGTCCTGTTCTCTGAGAAACTTTTCAATAAAACAATTCTCAGTCATTCACAAGTCAAAGGCAAAGAAGAAAGAGCTTCAGTGTAAAACGCTGTAAAGTGGTGTATTGTTCCCAGTCATTTTTCTCACTGTTCACAGCTGAAGGGGGAGAAGATGAGAAGGACTGGGAAGAGGAGAGCTAAAGGCGTCTTTCCACTGAAATGTCTGATCCTGCACTTGAGCCGTGCAATGAGTCCCAAGCTCTCCAGTCCTTCCTGCAGCCCTCAGAAAACTTTCTGTCCCTCAAATCTTTTGATTTTATCTGATAAGACAGAGAAAATGTCTAGTTCATCCCCCATTTGAGGCATTCCAACTTATTCACAGGTTTTTGTTTTGTTTTTTTCCTCTGGAAGGCATGACTTTGTTTTCTTAATGGGTGTCTTGGGAGGTAGGAGTTTGGATTAAAGGAACCATGATCCTCTGACACTTAGGACATAGAACTGCTGCTAGAATGTATCTATACATTCTATTATTATGTTTAAAATTTTTATTGGAGTAAAGGTGATTTACAGTGTTGTTAGCTTCAGGTATACAACAAAGTTATTCAGTAATATATATATATTATATATATTATATAATATATATAGTTATATATTATATAATTATATATTATATAATTATATAATATATATATATATATTCATTCTTTTTCAGGTTTTTTTCCCATATAGATTATTACAGAACATTGATGGAATTCCCTGTGCTATACAGTAGGTCTTTGTTGGTTATCCATTTTATATATATTCGTGTGCTTAGGTTGGGCTTCCCTGGTGGCTCAGTGGTAAAGATTTCACCTGCTAATGCAGGAGACACAAGAGATGTTGTTTCAATCCCTACGGTGGGGGAGATACCCTGGAAAAGGAAATGGCAACCGCCTCCAGTATTCTTGCCTGGAAAATCCCATGGACCAAGAAGTTTGGTGGGCTAGAAAGAGCTGGACATGACTAAGCACACACTTAGTGTGTGTATGTTAATCCCAAGCTCCCGATTTATCCCTCACCTGAACATTTCCCCTTTGGTAGCCATAAGTTTGTTTTCAATATCTGTACACAGTTTGGTTTTACAGATATTAAACTGTAATACATCTTCTGATTGAAGGTGCTATTTTTTAAGTCTAGCTTAATGTGCCCACCTCATTAATTCCACAGAACATTATTTTGATTTTGTACAACGTGGCATGACCAGAGAAGTTAAGAAATTTGTAAAGCGTCTGCAGACAGTGGTAAACAGACCATGGTTGTTTGCCTTCTGCCTATCGGCTTGTCTAAACTTCCGTCTTGGTCATGGCAGAAGGTATTTGCCCACAGTAATGTCCTCATGGCCAGGACTTTCATCCAAGAAGGAGTTGGATCACAGAAGTTGGACCACTGTGAAGAAAAGGCATAGGCTTTCTCTGAGGCTCCAGACCTGAGATCCAAGTCAGCTTGGGCACCTCTGACCAACTCTGAGCATCAGGGATTACCTTTTGTTGTGGGTTCAAGCTAGTCTGTGACTGCGAGTAGTTAAGCTGATCATAACTTGAAATTAGCCAGAGTGGAAATATTTACACCACAGAAATTGGAAAATTCCACAAATCAGGATGTTTATTTACGTTTGTCTGTTTGTTTATTGGCCTTCCAAGGTAGCTCAGGTGGTAGAGAATCTGCCTGCAATGCAGGAGACCCAGGTTCAATCCCTGGGTTGGGAAAATACCCTGGAGAAGGGAATGGTTACCCACTCCAGTATTCTTGGGCTTTCCTGGTGGCTCAGATGGTTTGTTTACTATTAATTTCTTTCTTTGTTCTCTTTTAACAAAACTGGCTTACTAGCACACCATTGCTTAAAGTGTACTGTTCTTGGACAGGACCACCAGGAAGACACCTGAGATTCTAGGGGTGAAAAAAATAGTTGTTTATCCCTGATATAGAAAACTTTCTAGAAATTCTTCCAAATCCTCTGCTGTGAATCAGTCTTGAGTAAATGGTTAATCCTGGGTTGGCACACATATATCATATATAGTAAGTAGCCCAAGTGATTTGAAACATGGCTTCCAGCTGGTTACCATCTTATAATATCCCACAAGTATTCTTATTCACCAGGTTAACTGCTGACCCAATCAATATTAAAAATCAACCAAGTGCCTCATTGGACAAAGAACATCATCCCAATGCATTTTCCTATCTTTATTTCTAGACTAAGCACAAGAAACTTAGAATTGAACTGTTTTTCATGACTTCAAATACAAACAGAATTCAATTCAGTAAACAGTTATTGAGTAGCTATTACATATGGTATAATAAATGCGTATAAAATAAGTTAAAAATACCCTACAACTCTGTTGAAGAATAGAGAGGTTTAGTGAGTATTAATCAGGAGTGTGATTGAAGTTTCATAGCAAACCATTTAAAAAATACTCTTTAGATACTCTTTTCTAGCTTCTTATTTTATGCAAAATGCCCAAATCATTATTTCCCCACTTTTTCCCTTTCTCCATCATTTTTCATGCTCCCTCACCACCTGCCCCTTTCAGGTAACACTTGCCTTCCCTCTGCTCCCCTATTTTTGCATCTTGATGACTTTGTTCATACCTTCTCATTCAGCAGCTTGACCTCCATGGATTTCTCCTATTGAGGAAATATTCCATTGCACTGCTCAGCTCAAAGGCTATAGCCTCTTGATTCAGATATGTCTTCTTTTTCAGCAGCAAGAAGATGGATTATTGGAAATGTTTATGATTTTGTTTCTAGAAATGCAATTTTTGTCTGTGATTTTCTTACACGTTTTGTCTTTACTTATAATGGTATGTATTACGCCTTCATGGCAAGATTACTACTTTATTGGGAGCCAGTGAGATTTATAGCCCATCTTTTTGGCATAATGGACTACTTTATATGTACCACTATTTGCCTAATATATATTTGTTGAGTGGCAATGATACAAAGGTGTCCCAAAAGTCAGTCACTTGTGTTGGGTCTATTAAATAAACCTCATAATATTTATACCAAGCCTAACTAAGGTCAACTTTCCAGAGATACAGATAACTGTACTATACAGATACAAGCAGACATGAGGTTAGCTTTTTAACACTAAAAATAATGTAATGTTCTTATGGTCAAAGCAGTGACATTAAGCATATATATATGTCTAATATAATTAACATAGGAAAGAAGGAAAAACGTGGCTTGAAATGGTTTACTGCAGGTGAAGCGTGTAAGAAAATGCAGTGTTATTTGTAGCTTTGACTGGTTATGTGCAGGATCTTATCTTATTTAAGTGGCCACTGCACATCCCTACTTTTTATCGGTTGAGTCGCTGTGAGATTTTAATTCACTAGAGGGAGCTTGTGGGTTGGAGTAATGCCATTACCACACAAGGAAGATTGATTGCATTCATTCAATCCCCACAGCCTGAAAAATACTTCCTATTTATTTTATTCAGGAGCTTGTTGTAACATATCCCAGAGTTGCCGAGTCATTTTTTTCCACTAGTGAAAAGTCTAATTTCCTTTTCCATTTTTTATTCTTCTGTGCAGTTCACGCAGTGCCCATAATGGTCTAACATTCCACTGTATTGGTTCTTTTAAGTTCTTATCTGGTTTCATCACCAATGTTCTTTTTATCCCAGAGAATGGCCAATAAAAAAGTTAATGTAGTTGAGCGGCCTACCTGTTCCATGTTTGAATGATAGAAGATTTTCCTGATTGTCAACCACTGTGTGAACAGTCAAAAAATTGACTTACTCTTTTATTTGTAATAAATCTGACATACCTCAGTTACCATTTTAACAGTATATATCAAGCAATGGGGACGTATTTCCCAGCTTTGTGTTTGTCTTTAGAGCAGATGTTAAATGAGAAGAATTTGTATAATTTAACAAGAACGATTTGCCATCTTACCAGTCAACTCAAAATAATAGTAATTCAGATATTAAACATCAAAGGCTTCATTTTGGTATATATGTTTTTGTTCACCAAATGGCAAAAAACAAACAACATGTATTGAAAGATTATTTATTGTGTGTATATCTGTGTGTGTATGTCATGTGCAAATGAACACACACTCAAGGGGACATTTCTTTCTTTCAATTTGATAAATGGAATATCCACAAGCCAGAGTCAGACTTATCATCGACTGCCTGCTCGTCAATACCATTTGATAGCTTTTAATTTTTTTTCCTCTTAAGTTTGTGTCAGAAGGGACTCAATATTAACATTATTATTTTTAAAAATGGTTTTAGAAGATCGATTAGTTGCAAGTGGCTTCAACGTTCCCACCTCTACAATTTTTTCCCGTGCAATATCCATGAATAGGTGTGTCAGGGGTCTTGAAGACCGTCTTTAGGTTTGATAAATTTCCAGAACAACTCAAAGGACTTAGAAAAGTAGTTATCCTTATGGTGATAATTTATTACAACTAAAGGATATAGATTAAAATCAGCAAAGGTAAAAGGCACTGTCTTAATCCATCTGGGTGGCTGTAACAAAGTGATAAAGACTAGGTGGCTTTTATACAACAGAAATTATTTCTGACAACTCTACAGGCTAGAAGTGTAAGATCAGCATGGGAGAATGAGGGACCTTTTGTGGGTGTAGAGATCTCTGTGTATTCTCACATGGGAGGGGTAAAGAATCTCTCTAGGGCTTCTTTTATAAGGGCTGTACCCTAACAACCTGGTCACTTCCGAAAGGTCTTACTGCCTAGTACCAACATATTGGCATTACGATTTCAATGTATGGATCTGGTGAGGGAAGAGGAGTGCAGACGTTAAAGCTACAGCAGGCACATAGGGCAAAGTCCAGGAGAAACCAGATGCAAGGTTCTAAGTGCTTCCTCTCAGTGGAGCCAAAGACACACTTAATTCTTCCAGGAATGATGTATGACAACGTGTGTGCAGTGTTACCAACCAGAGAAGCTAACTCAAGCCTTGACATCTAGGGTTTTTATTGGAATCCATGGGCATGCAGTACAGTGTTCATGCGGGTAACCTCATTGCTCAGGTTCTAGTTTCATAAGGACAGAACAGGCTTACATCATAAATTAGTGTTAGGATGAATATATCTGATCAATCTGGTACAGGATGGTTCAAGGCTTCAGGCATACACCACTCATCATGTTGAATAATCCAAGGGCTCAGAGATTATTTCTCATGAGCAAACCAATGGCTAGTCCTGAAGACAGTTCTCTCTTGAGAATGTTGTGAATTTGAGCAACCCAAATCCATGAGCTAATCTTTCCCTGCCCAGTTTTTGTTGTTGTTCAGTCATTAAGTCCTGTCCAACTCTTTGTGACCTTATGCACTGCAGCATGCCAGGCTCCTCTGTGCTTTACTATCTCTCCCGGAGTTTGCTCAAATCCGTTGAGTCGGTGATGCTATTTAACCATCTAACCATATGCCAACCCCTTTTCCTTTGGCCTTCAATCTTTCCCAGCAACAGGGTCCTTTCCACTGAGTTGGCTCTTTGTATCAGGTGTCCAAAGTATTGGAGTTTCATTTTCATCAGTGCTTCCAGTGAATATTCAGGGTCGATTTACTTTAGTACTGAATGATTTGATCTCTGTCCAAGGAACTCTCAAGAGTCTTTTCCAGCATCAATTCTTCAGGTCTTAGCCTTCTTTATGGTCCAGCTCTTGCATCCATACAAGACTACTGGAAGAACCATAGCTTTGAATATCTGGACCTTAATTGGCAAAATGGCTTCTGCTTTTTAATACTCTGTCTAGGTTTATCATAGCTTTCCTTCCAAGAAGCAAATGTCTTTTAATTTCATGGCTGCAGTCACCATCTGCAGTGATCTTGGAGCCCAAGAAAATGAAATCTGTCATATCTTCCACTTTTTCCCCTTCTATTTGCTATGAAGTCATGGGACTGGAAGCCATGATCTTAGTTTTTTGAAATTTGAGTTTCAAACTAGCTTTCTTACTCTCCTTTTACCTTCTTCAAGAGACTGTTTAGTTCCTCTTTACTTTCTGCCCTTCAGTTCAGTTTAGTAGCTGAGTCATGTCTGACTCTTTGTGGCCCCATGGACTGCAGCACGCCAGGCTTCCCTGTGCATCACCAATTCCTGAAGCTTACTCAGACTCATGTCTATCGAGTCTGTGGTGCCATCCAACCACCTCATCTTCTGTCTTCCCCTTCTCCTCCTGCTCTCAATCTTCCCTTGCATCAGGGTCTTTTCTAATGAGTCAGTTCAGGTGGCCAAAGTATTGGAGTTTCAGCTTCGGCATCAGTCCTTCCAATGGATATTCAGCACTGATTTCCTTTAGGATGGACTGGTTTGATCTTGCAGACCAAGGGACTCTCAAGAGTCTTCTCCAACACCACGGTTCAAAAGCACCAATTCTTCGACACTCAGTTTTCTTTATAGTCCAACTCTCATGTTCATACCTGACTACTGGAAGGAAAAACCATAGCTTGGACTCAATGGATCTTTGTCGGCAAAGTAATGTCTCTGCTTTTTAATACACTTTCTAGGTTAGTGATAGATTTTCTTCTAAGGAGCAAGTATCTTTTCATCTGCAAGTGATGATCCAAGATCATCTGCAGTGATCTTGGAGCCCAAGAAAATAAAATCTGTCTCTGTTCCAAGCCCAGCTTATACATCTGGAGATTCTTGGTTCACATACTGCTGAGACCTAACTTGAAGGATTTAGAACATAATCTTGCTATCATATGAACTGAGTGCAATTATATGGTAGCTTGAGCATTCCTTGGCATTAGAATGCAAACTGACCTTTTCTAGTCCTGTGGTCACTGCTAAATTTTCCAAATTTGCTGACACATTGAATGCAGCACTTTAATAGCATTGTCTTTTAGAATTTTGACTAGCTCAGCTGGAATTTCATCATCTCCACTAGCTTTGTTCATTGTAGTAATCCTTCCTAAGGCCCACTTGACTTCATATATCTGAATGTCTGGTTCTAGGTGAGTGACCATACCTTTGTGTTTATTCAGGTTATTAAGATTTTATTTTTTGTATTGATAGTTCTTATGTGTATTCTTGTCGCCTCTTAATCTCTTCTGCTTCTGTTAAGTTCTTACAGTTTTTGTCTTTTATCATGTCTATCTTTGCAGGAAACGTTCCCTTGATACCTCCAATTTTCTTGAAGAGATCTTTAGTTTTTCCTATTCTATTGTTTTCGTCTAGTTCTTTTCATTGTTCATTTGAGAAGGCCTTCTTATTTCTCCTTGGTAATCTCTGGAACTCTGCATTTGGTTGAGTGTATCTTTCCCTTTCTCCCTTGCTTTTCACTTCTCTTTTTTCTTCAACTATTTGAAAACCTCCTCAGACAACCACTTTGCCTTCTTACATTTCTTTTTCTTTGAGATGGTTTTGGTCACTGCCCCCTGCACAATGTTATGAACCTCTGTCCATAATTCTTCAGGCATTCCACCAGATCTAATCCCTTGAATCTATTCATCACCTCCACTGTATAGTCATAAAGGATTTGATTTAGGTCATACCTGAATGGCCTAGAGGTTTTCCCTATTTCCTTCAATTTAAGTCTGAATTTTGCAATAAGAAGCTCATTATCTGAGCCACAGTCAGCTCCACGTCTTGTTTTGGATGACTGTATAGAGCTTCTCCATCTTTGGGTGCAAAGAATATAATCAATCTGACTTCAATATTGACTATTTGGTGATGTCCATGTGTAGAGCCATCTCTTTTATTGTTGTAAAAGAGGATTTGCTGTGACCAGTGTATTGTCTTGACAAATCTCTGCTAGCTTTTACACCACTTTATTTTGTTCTCCAAGGCACAAATTGCCTATTACTCCAGGTATCTCGACTTCCTACTTTTGCATTCCAATCCTCTAAGATCAAAAGGACATATTTTTTTTGATATTAGTTCTAGAAGGTCTGGTAGATCTTTACAGAGCTGGTCAACTTCAGCTTCTTTGGCATCAGCAGTTTGGGCATAGATTTGAATGACTGCAATGTTGAGAATGTTGTGAATTTGAGCAACCCAAAGTCACTTGAGATAATCTTTTCCTGCCCAATAATGTTACTTAAAATTAGATTTCCTTGGTCAAATATTTAAGACACACTGATTTAAGTAATATTAAACAGCTCTCTCCATGTCTCTTAACATGCTAATTGAAATATTCCAACTATGTATTTATCATCACTAAATGAATTTAAGAATCTTTCCCTTCCTTAGAGATCTTATTTTAGGAAGAGTTGCTCTAAATGACTCGTTACACTTGAGCAGAGTGTCTGTCTAATCAAGAAAATATTAGTTAAAAGGGTAAATGAAAAAACAAGTTGAAGCACAAGAGTTTACTGGTAAAGGAGTCATAGTTCAGTACTCTTTATGACAATTTGTACTTGCCTCTTATTGTATCTGTTGTTTCTACCAAGTTTTAACTGATAACTTACCTTCAAATATTTCACAAATTATGTTTTAGTAATAAAATCAATGTATTTTCTTGACCTTTGTAACTTGTAACAAAAATGGATATTAGGTTAATATCATGTTTATCAGAATTACTCTTCATAATATGTAAAATATATTCAGCTATTAAAAACATAGCATAATGTGGGACTTCCCTGTCAGTCCAGTAGTTAAGACTCCTTGCTTCCACTGAAGGGAACACACGTTCAATTCCTGATGGAGGAACTATGATCTGAGGTGCCATATGGGCAATAATAATAATATATATACATAGCTGAATGTGTTGGAAAAATCAGGAGATCATTTTGATTTAACAATAAATAAAAGTAATCTTCTAGTTTCTGAACAAAATGTTTCCTATATTTTAATTCACTGATTATATTTGAAATTACCCAGAAACCTGCTAGAACTGACTGAGCCTACTGCTGGGCCATCAAAATTATTTTTATTGTAGTTGTTCCTACCGTTATTATTCTGGCAAATTTTCAGCAGAGTCACACATGAAGCAAATGGGTAGTGGGAAAGGCAATTTGAAATTAACAGCAATCATTTGAAAACTTGGTTTCAAAAATCTTATGATTTCATTAATACAACACGGTGTGAAAAAGACCCTCCCGTGTATTTTGTCTCGCATACAATCTTGCTGTGTACATGTGGCTCTTTCAGTGACAAAAGAAGACGTGAAACTAAGCAGATTTGCTCACTGGGGAATGTTACAGGGTTTAAGGATTTCATGAATCATTAATTCAGTTCTGAAGTATCATAAAACATCTTTGGTCAAGTGAAAGCATGTTTCCTCACCAAGGATAGTTTTGATCTAATAACAAACATGTTTTCTTTTATTTATTTAGCATGTATGCATTACACATGTTTTTGACATAAATATCAATGCATAACAAAATAAATACTATCTAGATTGTGTGTCGTGCTTAGTCACTCAGTTGTGTCCTACACTTTTGACCCCATGGACTGTAGCCCACCAGGCTCCTCTGTCCATGGAATTCTCCAGGCAAGAATCCTGGAGTGGGTTGCCATTCCCTTCCCCAGGGGATCTTCCAGACCCAGGGATTGAACATGGGTTTCCTACATTGCAGGCAGATTCTTTATTACCTGAGCCACTAGGGAAATCCTAAATATTATCTAACCATGTATTAAATAACAGATTTACTATGTTCTATGTTTTGCATTATATTTTTTATTTTAAACATAAAAGAAGTCTATACTAGTCTGTTTAATATGAAATATATTTTAAGCTCTGTTTTAGGTTGTATGTATTTTGTACCATAAATGGTATCAATGAAGGTAAATGCAAAGTTCATAATTGTATTTTCTTATTAAAAGATTCATAGAATCTTTGAACTTTCACACTTTTATTTTAGAGTGTAGACTGTGATAGTATCCCTTTATAACTGGTGTTATGATATGTTCCATCAGTAGACAAGTCTTGATATTCAGCAGTCTCAGGGATAAGAATATGGTCATCAAGAACAAAAATCTATAGAACAGAACACTTGTTGGTATAAAACAACATGAAACAGAAGTTGAAACCTATGAATGAACGAAGCATCATATGAAGAATTGCTGCTTGTAGTAGACACAAATGGGAAATTCCATCTATGATCCTCAGGCTGATGAAAGCTCTTTGGGATATTTAACAGCTTGTGTGTGTGTGTGTGTGTGTGTGTGTGTGTGTGTGTGTGTGCTGAGTTGTTCAGTCATGTCTGATTCTTTGTGACTTCATGGACTATAGCCTGCCAGGCTCTTCTGTTCCTGGAATTTTCCAGGTAAGAGTACTGGAGTGGCTTGTCATTTCCTACTTTAGGGGATCTTCCCAACCCAGGGATCAAACTCACATCTCTTGTGTCTCCTGTATCAGCAGGTGGATTCTTTACTACTCTGCCACCTGGGAAGCCCCTCAGCAGCTCATACAGTCCCTCAAATATCTTAAGAAGCTCAGAGATTAGATCTCCTTTCTCTCAAACTCCAGCTTAACATAGAATTTAATCTCAAATTAAATCTGCTGCAGACAAGAGGGACCCATGAGGTCTTCTGCAAATGACAACCAAAAAAGATCTTGAGATTTCATTAGACAACATATGTGTGGAAGACATGAGTCAAGGCAGCCCTTGAGCTGAAGGCAGCCCTTGAGCTGAAGTCCATCTTCAAAGTGCTTTACTTTATCTTTGGCTCTAAAATATCATTTTTAAAAATTGTAACAGTTCACATAAAAAGAATTTCAGGCCCTTTTGGGGAAAAATCAGTACTTTTGGCAGCAAGTGGCATGACTACCACTTGTAGAAAAACTACATATAAGCTAGCCCATCTGAAAAGACATGGCTGTTCATTTCATCATATTCCTGTTACCTATCTGACTCCTGCAGAAATGTGTGCTTACACTTTCTGGGCTAAGTTCACTGAGTTATACTTGGAAAAAAAATGGAAAAGACATTAAAATGAGTATTGCACACATATTTACGGCACAAATGCAATTCGAGTTCTTCTGAGAAATTCAGGCTTCTCTTGCTGCTGCATGGTAAAGAATCCAGCTGCCAAGCAGGAGATGTGGGTTCGATCTCTGGGTTGGGAAGATGCCCTGGTGAAAGAAATGGCAACCAACTCCAATATTCTTGCTTGGGAAATCCCATGGACAGAGCAGCCTGGTGGGCTATAGTCCATGGAGTCGCAAAAGAGCTGGACACAACTTAGCAACTAAACAACCTGGGAAATTAAATATGGACTGAGTATTCCCTTAATAACAATAAATGTCTGAATATCCCTTCATGTGGCTGCATATGCCCATCTGAGGACTGTCTTTAATAATAGCTCTTCTAATAGGAAGAGAAAATGTAATATGAGAAAAATTAATGACTGAATTTGGGCTTTTGAAATATGCCTAGCCTGGTTTAAAGGTTGAGGGTTAAATTGCCCTTGGATTAAGATCAGGGAAGTGTGGAGTTTTAGAGTAGCAGCTTGACCCTCAAAAAGCTAAAAATAGAGTTGCCATATCCAGCAATCCCATTCTTGGGCATAAATCCAGACAAAATCATATCTTAAAAGAATGCACGCACTGCTATGTTCACAGCAGCACTATCTACAAGAGCCAAAATCTGGAAAAAGCCTAAGTGTCCATCAGCAGACGAATGGATAAAGAAGATATGGTACATATGTATGATGGAATACTGCTCAGTCATAAAAAAGAATGAAATAATGCCATTTGTAGCAACATTTATGGACCTAGAGATTATCTTACTGAATGAAATCAGTCAGACAGAGAAAGACAAATACCACATGATGTCACTTCCATATGGAATCTAAAATAAAACGCAAACGAACTTATCTACATAATAAAAACAGACTCATAAACATAGAGAACAGACTGTGGTTGCCAAGGGGGATGTGAGAGCGGAAAGGGATGGAGCTGGGGGTTGGGGGTAGTGGATAGAAATTATTACATACAGAGTGGATTAGCAACAAGGTCTTACCATATAGCACAGGGTCCTCGCTCTCTATATACATATTATCGGTAAGTTCTGGTCCACATGAGGACCACACTACAACCACCCCTTGGTTCCGTTCATGGCTCTCATTCCTACCTGATCCCATATTATATATACATATATATATATATAACTGAATCACTTTGCTATACAGCAGAAATTAACAAAACATTGTAAATCAACTATACTTAAATAAAATTTAAAACCTAGACCAGCAGGCCTAATGTAAATCAAGAAGAGTTTCTGTAGGGCCAAGTTTTCCAGGGTGGTAGAGAAAAATCTAAGGAGAAAATAACCCAACTGATATGTTTCCTGAGCAGCAAAAGCTTCGGAAAACTTGGACAAATGTGATATGCAAATTGGAGTTTTATGCCAAAAGAGTCCTCTGTCAGAGCTGAGGACTGTTAATACATGAGAGCCTTTCAAATGCCTTTTGGGGCCTGTGGGAATGAACGGAAAGAGTCTATATCTCTTTGAAAGAAAGTGGGACCAGGCAGGAATGAGAGCAATGCACGGAGCCAAGGAGTAGTTGCAGTGTGGTCCTCGTGTGGACCAGAACTTGACGGTGCTTGGAGCTGGGTTCTTCAGGAGGCAGAGGCTTATGTGGCTCTTCCATTTATTGGGGCAGCGTTGTTGGGGGGTACTGTGCTTATGATAGTGTGGGAGATCTTTACATTCAAGATTAAGGGAGCAGATACCTTCATTTTGCAGATGAGAAAATGAGGCTTGAACATGTTAAGTGACTTGTCCAAGATCACCAAGCTAGCAAGTGTTAGAGGCTGGATTCATACAAGATCTGTCTAATCACTTACTGGCTATTCTTCATGTTTTATTCTTATGGCACAATTGTTAATGATCTTTATGTCGTCTATCTACCAGGTTAGTTAAGTTAGTTAAAGTCGCTCGGTCGTGTCCGACTCTTTGAGACCCTAGGGACCGTAGCCCACCAGGCTCCTCCATCCATGGGATTCTCCAGGCAAGAATACTGGAGTGGGTTGTCATTTCCTTCTCCAGGGGATCTTCCCGACCCAGGGATCGAACCCAGGTCTCCCGCATTAGAGGCAGACACTTTAACCTCTTAGCCACCAGGGAAGAGGCTATCTACCAGGTTGCATAGTGGCAAAGTATCTGCTTGCCAATGAAGGTGATGCAAGAGATGTGGGTTTGATCCTTGAGTTGGGGAGATCCCCTGAAGAAGGAAAGGGCAACCCATTCCGGTATTCTTGCCTGGGAAATCCCATGGACAGAGGAGCCTGGTGGGCTACAGTCCACGGAGTTGCAAAAAGTCGGACATGACCTAGTGACTGAGCATGACACCTGAGCACACATCATCTATATACAAAGAGAAATAGCGGAATGAGGCATCAGAGACACTTGTATACAGAGACTTACTGTATCATTTCCTCATACTGTTGAGTATTTCAAAACTATCCTTAGGACAATGTTTGAAAATTATCCTCATATGTGTATATGAGGGCAGGAAAAAGTACAAGTACAAATAAGTTATTCCCGTAAGGTTCTTTTTTCTTTTTTTTAATACACATGCACACACACGAAATATAGTAATTTTTGTCCTTTCGTCATTCATACATAACTTTTTTCAGCCCAAAATTTACTAATGTCAACAGACCAAGCATGCTCGCTACACAAAGTACATTCAGCTTAAATCATAAGCCATAGCTTGTTTGATGTCTGGCAATTTCTTACTATGCTTGAATCTCTAAAATTTTAATTCCTGACTGCTTATAGGCCTTTGGGGTTATAAAAATGGTTTCAGTATTGACCTTTTAAAGATTTTCAAGTACTCTTCAAGGAGATTTTCAGTTTATTGAATTAAGAAAATGCATCTGGAATATTTCTTGATACACACTTCAAAGATGATTTACCCCTGAGAATTTTCATACTTTGAATGCTCTCTGCACTCGTCCTAAATGCTACAGTAATAAGGAATAATTTTCCAAAAGTTTGAGAATTAATCATTTATTATCAACTATTCGGTTTAGTACTAAATTATGAAATTCTTTAAAAATCCCTCAGAGAAGGAGGACTCTAAGTATGATGTGGCTTCTTCCATGAATCTACCTGCACCATCCCAGTGTTCTATTTCTGGGTAAGTATTTTCTTTTTTACTATAATTCTCACTATACCCTCTTCTGTTAACTTGGGGAGAACTAATCAGAGTTTTCTTTCTTTCTAAAGAGCTTAGACTTTAACTTTTTACCAGCTTCAAGTCATACACATACACATCAAAAAGAGCTTATCTTCATGTGCCCTTAATTTTTTCTACGCCTTTTTATTTGCAAAAGCTGACGGGTTTTATAATCACTGGAACTCTAGCATCAGGCAGAGAAACTTAGTGACATGTTGAGGGAAACGCTACACTGTTAATAGCGGTTTTGAAAGAAATCAGGAAAGTTAATCATGTGTGGACACAGGGTTAAGAAGCAATGTAACAGACTATTAAGCTTAATATAGATATGTGATATAAGCATATGCAGACAGCCATTAGCATAAATTCATGTTACAGAAGAGCAGCGTGGCATGCCACTTGGTGGATTTATAATGTATATGAGGAGCACAGTGGAGATCGATAGGAGAAGGAAGTGGGTCAGAACATGCTTATACAGGTCCTGGATCAGGCTGATAAAACCCCTGCAAATTATAACCACATCGTTTCTGAGCAGTGTTATTGCCTGAAACTTTATTATGCAGTCATGTCAAGTGAGGAATGTAGCAGAGTCATCTCCCAGGGTTCCCAGTGGGTTTGGCTGGAGAAATACCCACCTCTCTTAGCTAGACCTGGCCTCCCTTAATGATCACAAACATTAGGTTGCTGCTGAAGAACTCTGATAGATAGGAACATAGAGTATTTAGCTAGCTTTGAAGAAAATTTTGTCAAATCTGTCCGGGCAGAATCACACCAGTTTGCCATCAGACACTTGGCCACTTTTAATTATCTCTTGAAAAGGAGATTCCTTAATTCCCTTTAAGGAGAAAGCCAAGGCAGGGAATCTTCATTCCCTGGTGGGATTACAGTGAAAGACATGGTCTGAAATTCTGAGGAGGCGATGAGACACGATATTAACCTATTGACTGTTGGCTGAACTATAGAAGCAGTGAAAGTTCTCGAAGTTCACCATAGTTATGTAACCAAGTAGTTGTACTTCCCCACTTGATTATATGTCATTCAGTTTGGGTGAACGAAAGAAGAGGAGAAAAGGAGAGAGAGACTCTATCTTATGTTAAAAAAACACCAGTTGTTAAGGCTGAATGGGCACAGAGGAACCTGATGTGTTACAGTCCATGAGGTCGTAAAGGATCAGACACAACTTAGTGACTGAACAACGGTGCGTTGAACTGGATTTTTGAAGCTTTTGCTGTGATGTCCGATGGTAACGTGTGTTGCATTGCTTTAACATACAAAATAAATGGGGCTTCCCTGGTAGCTCAGCTGCTAAAGAATCGGCTTTCAATGCAGGAGACCCTGGTTTGATTCCTGAGCCAGGAAGACCCACTGAAGAAGGGACAGGCTACCCAATCCAGTATTCTTGGGCTTCCCTGGTGGCTCAGATGGTAAAGAATCTACCTGCAATGGGGGAGACATGGGTTTGATCCCCGGGTTGGAAAGATCCCCTGAAGGAGTGCATCACAACCACTCCAATATTCTTGCCTAGAGAATCCCCATGGACAGAAAGGCTAGCGGGCTACCATCCATGGGGTTGCAATGAGTCAGACACAACTGAGAATCAAAATGTGCAAACACACACACACACAATCGACATCCAAGAGACTCTGGGGGCAGCCAACAACTAAAATAGAATATGCTATAGACAGTCAGATCACAACCTGGGGATGCCTCTTTGCCGGGAATATGTTCACAAGTCAGGAAAGTGTAACATAATTAAGGTAGATGCTCAAACAAAAATAATGCATTCAGTGTCCCTCCAATTAGAGAACACAACAATTCTTAATAACAGAGTAAACTATGGCCATAGTTGGAGGAGGGTTAAACAGGTTATTTTGTAGGACATAGAGATGTAAGAGCGATTCCTAAAGAATGTTGAACCTGATCTAAAACTATTTTATTGTCATCCCTTTCCCGTAGCTTATGGGAATTGCAATAGTTAAATAAAAAAGAAAAAGCTTTACTTTGATGCTATTGGAAATTATTGTTACAATTTAATCAAATTCTGCCTTGATCCTTTGTGGCCCAGCAATCAACGGGTTAAGTTAGATCACTACCGTGTGTTCCCTGACCCTGGAATGCTTCATCAAATGTACTCATTACTGATTGAGCAAGAGAATGAATAGTTGTGAATTTCAACTTAAGCGCTGATGGGATTGTGTGTGAGCCCTAACGTGGTCGAGGTATTTAAATTTTGATTTTTGTAATGGGCTCTGACATGTTTCATTTCCTCCGAGGGAACACTCGAGACCTCTGAAAGTAAATGTTGCTAAAAAGTCATCAAGGCAGAATATTAAAATGCCATCAAATGAAAATTTCACTAATGCAATCGGCTAGAGCTCCAGGTACTGGAGCGAGAAGGGGAGTGTCAAAGGTCCCCGTTCTTTTAGTGAAACATGATTTGTTCCTCTTCACTGACTGTTTCTCCAAATAAATTATTTAAAGTCTTATTTCTTCTTTATCCTGGGTCTCTTGAAGTTCAGCTATACGGAGGTGTGGCAGGAGCAACAGTAGGAGAAAGAGGTGCCCAGCTAGAAATTCAGGAAAATGTTCTATGGTGAGATCTTCACCTTTGAAACCTGTTTCCTTCATTCTCTAAGAGCTGAGCAGGTGGCTGGTCAGAGGAGAGGGTAAGAATCTTCAGTTATCATCTTAGGGCTGAGACTTCCCCTACAAGACATATCCCCCAATTTAATAACATAGCAGGGTTAGGACTGTACGAGATCATTAGAGAATGTTCTATATAGCGACGTACAGTTCAGTTCAGTTCAGTCGCTCAGTCGTGCCTGACTCTTTGCGACCCCATGAATTGCGGCACGCCAGGCCTCCCTGTCCATCACCAACTCCTGGAGTTTGCTCAAACTCACATCCGATGTACAGAGTACATTAGAGTTTGGGAGAAGACACTATTATTTTCCTTAACAATTTTATCCAAATATCTTTGTCATTTTTCTTAACATTTAAGTTTTAGGTGACTTTTATCTATTTATGGATTTGTGGCAGAGAGAAATGAAAATTAAACTCTCTTTATCTCTTCTACACAGATGACAGCAAGCAATGACTGTTTTTCTGAGATCAGTCATTTTTTCTAGATTTAATCTGCAATTTTTTTAAAGGCATGAGTGATCTTAATTCCCTAACCAGGGATTGAACCCACAACCCTTGTCCTGCATTAGAAGTCCAAAGTTTTAACTACTGGACCATCAGGGAAGTCCCAGCAATGTTTTCCTAGTAAGCATTGTGTTACACAATATATGTGCTTAGTCGCTCTGCCACATCTGACTTTGCAACTCCTTGGACTGTAGCCTGCCAGTCTCCACTGTCCATGGGATTCTCCAGGCAAGAATACTGGAGTGGGTTTCCATGCCCTTCTCCAGGGGATCTTCCCCACCCAGGATTGAACCCAGGTCTCCTGCATTGCAGGCAGATTCTTCACCATCTGAGCCACCAGGGAAGCCCTAAACAAAATACATCTTTCCTTTATTGTTTATTTTCTGGTACATTTATTTGCATTCTGAGGGAACTACTTATACTGGGTATTTCTGGGATATGGAGAAACGTGAACTTCCCTAAACTTCATTTATGACAGAAGTTTCCCCAAGAGTAAAGGATTCTATGCACTAATCTTTGGGCTAATGTTCCTACCGAACCCAGAATTTCCTCACTTATGCTGCTGGCTGGCAGGATTTGTGCCAGCCAACATCTGGTCTTCTGTTAACTCGGTTTGACATCCTCAGTACTGTCCATCTAACCCATAAAGACAAGTAAATTACTTTATTGAGCTTACTGTGTAAAAGAGCAGGTCTGCTTTTGGGAATAAAATTTCTACTGTGTATTGGCAAAATAGCATAATTTTAAGTGCTCAAAATAAAAACCACTGGTATCCCCCAAGACAAGAATTTTGAATTGCTTTTCTATTCTTGTTGGAAAATGAAGCTTTAACAATGCTTGGTTTTGCCCCAAAAGATGATGTATGTTCTTCTTTTCTAAAAAATTAATGAAGTGCACTTGATTCACAATGTTGTGTTAATTTCTGCTGTATGGCAAAGTGATTCAGTTATTTACCTGTATATGTATATTCAGTTCAGTTCAGTCGCTCAGTTATGTCCAACTCTTTGCGACCCCGTGGACAGTAGCACGCCAAGCTTTCCAGTCCATCACCAACTCCCAGAGCTTGCTCAAACTCATGTCCATCGAATCAGTCATGCCATCCAACCACCTCATCCTTTGTTGGCCCCTTCTCCTCCTGCCTTCAATCTTTCCTGGCATCAGGGTCTTTTCCAATGAGTCAGCTGTCAGCTGTTGGCCAAAGTATTGGAGTTTCAGCTTCGGCATCAGTCCTTCCACCGGATATTCAGGACTGATTTCCTTTAGGATTGACTTGTTTGATATCCTTCAGTTAAAGCAACTCTCAAGAGTCTTCTCCAACTCCATAGTTCAAAAGCATCAATTCTTTGGCACTCAGTCTTTTTTATAGTCCAACTCTCACATCCATACATGACTACTGGGAAAATCATAGTTTTGACTAGACGGAGCTTTATCAGCAAGGTAATGTCTGCTTTCTAATACGCTGTCTAGGTTGGCCATAGCATTTCTTCCAATGAGCAAGCATCTTTTGATTTCGTGGCTGCAGTCACCATCTGCAGTGATTTTGGAGCCCAAGAAAATAAAATCTGTCACTGTTTCCAATGTTTCCCCATCTATTTGCCATGAGGTGATGGGACTGGATGCCATGATCTTAGTTTTCTGAATGTTGAGTTTTAACCCAACTTTTTCACTCTCCTCTTTCACTTTCATCAAGAGGCTGTTCAGTTCTTCACTTTCTACCATAAGGGTGGTGTCATCTGTGTATCTGAGATTATTGACATTTCTCCCAGAAATCTTGATTCCAGCTTGTGCTTCAGCCAGCCTGGCATTTCACATGATGTACTCTGCGTATAAGTTAATGAAGCAGGATGACAATATACAGCCTTGGTGTACTCCTTTCCCGATTTGGAACCAGTCCATTTTTCTGGTTCTAATGCTTTTTGAACTGCATACAAATTTCTCAAGAGGCAGGTAAGGTGGTCTGGTATTCCCATCTCTTGAAGAATTTTCCAGTTTGTTGTGATCCACACAGTCAAAGGCTTTGGCATAGTCAATAAAGCCGAAGTAGATGTTTTTTCTGGAACTCTCTTGTTTTTTCTGTGATCCAATCGATGTTGACAATTTGGCCTCTGGTTTCTCTGCCTTTTCTAAATAAAGCTTGAACATCTGGAAGTTCTCAGTTCACTTACTCTTGAAACCTTGCTTGGAAAATTTCGAGCACTGCTTTGCTAGCAAATGAAATTAGTGCAATTGTGTGGTAGTTTGAACATTCTTTGGCATTGCCTTTCTTTGTGACTGGAATGAAAACTGACCTTTTCCAGTCCTGTGGGCCACTGCTGAGTTTTCCAAATTTGTTGGAATATTGAGTGCAGCACTTTCACAGCATCATCTTTTAGGATTTGGAATAGCTCAACTGGAATTCCATCACCTCCACTAGCTTTGTTCAGAATGATGCTTCCTAAGGCCCACTTCACTTTGGACTCCAGGATGTCTGACTCTAGATGAGTGATCACACCATTGTGATTATCTGGGTCATTAAGATCTTTTTTGTGTAGTTCTTCTTTGTATTCTTGCTATCTCTTCTTAATATCTTTGGCTTCTGTTAGGTCCATACCATTTCTGTCCTTAATTTTGCCCATCTTTGAAGGAAATGTTCCCTTGGTGTCTCTAAGTTTCTTGAAGATATATCTAGTCTTTCCCATTCTGTTGTTTTCTTCTGTTTGTTTTTTTTTTTTTTTGCATTGATCACTGAGGAAGGCTTTCTCATCTCTCCTTGCTATTCTTATGTACATATATACATTGCACCTTTTTCATTCTGTTTTCCATTATGGTTTATCACAGGATATTAAATATAGTTCCTTGTGCTATAGAAAATGATCCTGTGGTTGATTCATTCTATATATAACAGTTTGCACCTGGTAGCCCCAAACTCCCATTCCATCCCTCCCACCTCTGTTCTCCCTTGACAATAACAAATCTGTTCATGTCTGCAAGTCTATTTCTCTTTCATATATAATTTCATTTGTGTTGTATGTTAGATTCCACATATGTGATATCATATTGTATGTCTTTCTCTGTTTGACTTACTTTGCTAGGTGTGATAATCGCTAAGCCCATCTATGTTGCTGCAAATGGCATTATTTCATTCTTTTTATGGCTGAGTAGTAACTCTACACATGGACATCACCAGATGGTCAACACAGAAATCAGACTGATTATATTCTTTGCAGCCAAAGATGGAGAAGCTCTATACAGTCAACAAAAACAAGACCGGGAGCTGACTGTGGCTCAGATCATGAACTCCTTATTGCCAAATTCAGACTTAAATTGAAGAAAAGTAGAGAAAACCGCTAGACCATTCAGGTATGACCTAAATCAAATCCCTTATGATTATACAGTGGAAGTGAGAAATAGATTTAAGGGCCTAGATCTGATAGATAGAGTGCCTGATGAACTATGGGATGAGGTTCGTGACATTGTACAGGAGACAGGGATCAAGACCATCCCCATGGAAAAGAAATGCAAAAAAGCAAAATGGCTGTCTGGGGAGGCCTTACAGATAGCTGTGAAAAGAAGAGAGGTGAAAAGCAAAGGAGAAAAGGAAAGATATAAGCATCTGAATGCAGAGTTCCAAAGAATAGCAAGAAGAGATAAGAAAGCCTTCTTCAGTGATCAATGCAAAGAAATAGAGGAAAAGAACAGAATGGGAAAGACTAGAGATCTCTTCAAGAAAATTAGAGATACCAAGGGAACATTTCATGCAAAGATGGGCTTGATAAAGGACAGAAATGGTCTGGACCTAACAGAAGCAGAAGATATTAAAAAGAGGTGGCAAGAATACACGGAAGAACTGTACAAAAAGGATCTTCATGACCCAGATAATCATGATGATGTGATCACTAATCTAGAGCCAGACATCCTGGAATGTGAAGTCAAGTGGGCCTTAGAAAGCATCACTATGAACAAAGCTAGTGGAGGTGGTGGAATTCCAGTTGAGCTGTTTCAAATCCTGAAAGATGATGCTGTGAAAGTGCTCCACTCAATATGCCAGCAAATTTGGAAAACTCAGCAGTGGCCACAGGACTGGAAAATGTCAGTTTTCATTCCAATTCCGAAGAAAGGCAATGCCAAAGAATGCCCAACTACCGCACAATTGCACTCATCTCACATGCTAGTAAAATAATGCTCAAAATTCTCCAAGCCAGGCTTCAGCAATACATGAACCGTGAACTTCCAGATGTTCAAGCTTTATTTAGAAAAGGCAGAGGAACCAGAGATCAAATTGCCAACATCCGCTGGATCATGGAAAAAGCAAAAAAGTTCCAGAAAAACACCTATTTATGCTTTATTGACTAGGCCAAAGCCTTTGACTGTGTGGATCACAATAAACTGTGGAAAATTCTGAAAGAGATGGGAATACCGGACCACCTAACCTGCCTCTTGAGAAATCTTTATGCAGGTCAGGAAGCAACAGTTAGAACTGGACATGGAACAACAGACTGGTTCCAAATAGGAAAAGGAGTACATCAAGGCTGTATATTGTCACCCTGCTTATTTCACTTCTATGTAGAGTACATCATGAGAAACGCTGGACTGGAAGAAACACAAGCTGGAATCAGGATTGCTGGGAGAAATATAAATAACCTGAGATATGCAGATGACACCACCCTTATGGCAGAAAGTGAAGAGGAACTAAAAAGCCTCTTGATGAAAGTGAAAGTGGAGAGTGAAAAAGTTGGCTTAAAGCTCAACATTCAGAAAACGAAGATCATGGCATCTGGTCCCATCACTTCATGGGAAATAGATGGGGAAACAGTGGAAACAGTGTCAGACTTTATTTTCTTGGGCTCCAAAATCACTGCAGATGGTGACTGCACCCATGAAATTAAAAGACACTTACTCCTTGGAAGAAAAGTTATGACCAACCTAGACAGTATATTCAAAAGCGGAAACATTACCGATAATGTCTGTCTAGTCAAGGCTATTGTTTTTCCTGTGGTCATGTATGGATGTGAGAGTTGGACTGTGAAGAAGGCTGAGCGCCGAAGAATTGATGTGTTTGAACTGTGGGGTTGGAGAAGACTCTTGAGAGTCCCTTGGATTGCAAGGAGATCCAACCAGTCCATTCTGAAGGAGATCAACCCTGGGATTTCTTTGGGAGGAATGATGCTAAAGCTGAAGCTCCAGTACTTTGGCCACCTCATGCGAAGAGTTGACTCATTGGAAAAGACTCTGATGCTGGGAGAGATCGGAGGCAGGAAGAGAAGGGGACGACCCAGGATGAGATGGCTGGATGGCATCACCGACTCGATGGACATGAGTCTGAGTGAACTCTGGGAGTTGGTGATGGACAGGGAGGCCTGGCGTGCTGCGATTCATGGGGCCACAAAAAGTCAGACACGACTGAGCGACTGAACTGAACTGAGTATTCCATTGCATATATGTATCAAGAATGATGTAAATTTATGATTAGAAGTACTAACTTTGTCTACAGATGATCTGGATTTATTTCTCAGGTCATCTTTTTTTAGGACCTTGCACAAGATGCTGAATCTCTAAGGTTCCTGACCTGCAAAATGGTAACAATAGCACTGATCTCATCAGTTTGTTGTAAGAATTGAATGAGATATATATAAAATGCTTAGCACAGTGGTTGATACATAGCAATCCATTTAATGTCAACTCTTATTGGAGTTTATTTCATAATATCTGAAGAGAAGATGTCATAACAAAAACTTTATCATTTCTAGGAAGTTCTACTTAAAATTCCAAATAAAGACCTCAACAAAATTTTTGAGCCTTCACAAGAGAAAAGAAAATAGTTTTTGGGGAAATCTTCAGACATGAGTAATCCATTCTCAATGACTTCAGATGTACCATGAAGAAGGCAGATTAATTTACAAGGCATGGTGATAATTTTGAGATGACATATTGCCAAAGTGGTTAGGTAGCCCAAGTCTGTGATAATAGGTCTCCTGATATGCACCTTGTACTGTGTTTTCAGATAAGAGGACTTTATTTTGAGATAACTGCTCAGACAACTAAAGCATACAAATGACTAGTCTTAAACAATAGCCAAGCAAAAACATCCTTTAAAATATATTTATTTTATTTTTAATTTACCCAATTGCTTTACAGTATTTTAATGGTTTCTGCCATAAATCAACATGAATCAGCCATGGGTAGACATATGCCCCCTCCCTCTTGAACCCCCCTCCCACCTCCCTTCCCGTTGCATCCCTCTAGGTTGTCACAGAGCCCTTGTTTTGGGTTCCCTGGGTCATACAGCAAATTCCCACTGACTGTCTATTTTACTTATGGTAATATACATATTTCAATGTTACTCTCTCAAATCATTCCATCCTCTCCTTCCCCTACTGTGCCCCAAAGTCTATCCTGTATGTATATATCTCCTTGGCTGGCCTGCAAATGGGATCATCAGTACCATCTTTTTAGATTCCATACATATGCATTAATATGCAATATTTGTCTTTCTCTTTCTGACTTACTTCACTCTGTATAATAGGCTCTAGGCTCATCTATCTCATTAGAACTGACTGAAATGCATTCCTTTTTAGCTGAGCAATATTCCATTGTGTATATGTACCACAACTTCTTTATCCATTCATCTGTCAGCAGATATCTAGATTGTTCCCACGTCTTACCTATTGTAAAGAGTGCTACAGTGAACATTGGGTTACATGTGTCTTTTTCAATTATAATTTCCTCAGGATATATGCCCAGGAGTGGGATTGCTTGGTCATATGGTAATTGTATTCTTAGTTTTTTAAGAATCTCCATACTGTTCTCCATAGTGACTATATCAATTTGCATTCCCACCAACAGTGCAAGAGGGTTTCCTTTTCTCCACACTCTGTCCTTTGAGAAAATTCTCTAAAAACTTCAGTCTGAAGTAATTAATGAAATAGGCTATGGTTTTAAGAATCTTTGGGAAATCTTAAGACTATTATGATACAGAATCCATACACTTGCCACTTTAAAAAGGGCTTTAACCTATTTACGTATCATTAAGATTTTTAAAGAAAACCACTTATTTAATTATATCTGGTCAAATAATGATGTTAGTTAGACAGCATTTCAATGAGTACTTATTGAATACCTATCATGTTCAAACAATGTTGCGTTATTGAAGCTCAGGAAGACTTTTACTTTGTGTGTTTCATTGTGTGTACCCAAGAGTAGTTTGTGAAACTTCCTTTATAACGACCTCTCAGGCCCACACTTCAATAACTCAGTCATTGTCTCATAATGAGGATGTGTTCCATGTATAAATCAGCTTAGCAGCACTTACCAGGTACATTTGCTTGCACGTGTGCTCAGTCATGACTGACTGTTTGCAACCCCACCATGGACTGTAGCCCCCCAGGCTCCTCTGTCCCTGGGATTATTCAAATGAGAGTACTGAAGTGGGTTTCCACTTCCTCTTCAAGGGGACCTTCCTGACCCAGGGATCAAACCCATGTCCCCTGCATTAGCAGGCAGATTCTTTACCACTGAGCCACCTGGGAAGCCCCTTTAGGTAACTGTATCACTCACTTAATTGCCAGAAACCATGATAATTTTAAAATATTTACTTGAATTTTGTGGTAATCCATCTATCAAATCTTTCCTAAATGGTTTTAAGAGAGCATCTTCATTTTTCTACTTAGATTCAAAATGGAAAAGATAAGAAAGAAGCGAGAGAGCAGGCACAGATTTTCCAGAGCTTCTGGTATCTAGTCAAAACCGTAAAATACTGAATGCGGTCCCGTTAGTCAGCTACTGAGTGTTCTTGAGGGTTCATTACATGAGGTATCCTGTAAGAAAAGGAATCTCTAACTTAATTACTTTTAAAGAGTCGGAATGCTTCTCAGGTCAAGACTTGATGGAAACCTGACTGTTGGTATTACCATATCTAAAGGTAATCTGTCATTGAGGATGCTGGTTGCTCTGAAAATCAAGGGGAAAAGCACGTTAGAGAAGCAATCTCTGGTTGTGGCCACTAAGCAGTACTGAAGAGAGGGCACTCAGGCTCTCGAAAATGTGTCCACACAGAAGCACCAGTGAATCCAATTGTGTGACACCAGCCATTATGATCAAATAGCAACACCTCTTGTTCTCGTCCCATGATCTCCGTCCGGGCAATAACCCTCTGAATAAACCTTCCTGTGTAAAATTGTCCACTCAGAGAGACTATTTTCATTCTACTTGATAGTTAGTAGTCTTCCTGAGAATTTATGAATTGGCTTCCTGGTTTTATCCATCAGTCTTTTATGCATTTGTTTACCATAACATAGTACCCTGGAGTCCAGTCAGCCCTGAGCATGTTAAGAAAATGGAATTGTCGTGACTATCAAGCTGATAAATAGACTTTGAACTGGGTAGCCATATTAGCATACAGTAACTGATTGTGACCTAACCACTGTCTCTGTGAGCCAAGAAGTGGAGTGAATTCTCTGATATACTGCATTTGTATTATATAATAGCAGCATTGACAAATAGCACTGAACAGCAATGTCCGTTAGTTATTAATTTCAATTAGCATATAATGGATAAACTTTGATCTTAATAGTTATATGATTACTGTTATTATTACTTAGCATGAGGAGGGAGAGTTTGGGTACTATGTGTATCTATCTACCTCTCTCTGTATCTATATCTATATATTTATATATATATAGAGAGAGATAGAGAGACACAGAGAGAGAAAGAGAGAGATTTGTGGCATGGAATTAAATAACCTGAGAATTCAGTTTGTTGTCCTTATATTCTGGTTCTTACTAATAACTAAAGGAAAATGTTTACAGAACAGTGGTTTTAAAAAGAGCATCTCAGATAGATACAGGACAAATTAAATTTCTTCTCTGTGAGGGTAGTTTTTCTTGTTGGATTTAGCAGATTATTTTTCTTGCAATTTTATGATAACAGACTCTTCACCTCCAAGATAAAATTTCCAGGAAAAGCTTGAACGAATGAAAAAAAATCTTTAGCTTGTGAGAAGTCATATACTCTGTGACATGGATATTTTTCTGCACTGATTGTCTATAGCTATTTAGAATCTCATCAGATTTCTTGGGGCAAAAGAAAGTACAGTGAGTAAGAGGCATTTGTTTGATTAAATATCAAAATGTATAGGCATCTAATATACTTTTCTGGGTAGGAAGAAGTATAGTCCTGAGTCAGCGATGGTTGGGTAAATGAAATTGCTGAAGAGAAAAATCTTTCTGAATAGCAGGAAATAGAAACAGTATAGAAGCAGGTGAACTTCAGTAGTTCACGGGTTTGGTTTAGATAATCCCTTCCAAGTACAAATTCTTATCTGAATTGCTTCAATTAGAGGTCTGGTGTGGGAAGTTTGCATGGTTTTCTGTATTTTCTTATCCTGAGGAAAAAATACCAGAGGAGCATTTTCTGTTATATCCTAGTATTTCCAATTTTTGTGAACCCAGCCATATAGAATTCCACAGATCAACTTCCTTTTAAGAAGCATTTATTTAAGATTCTTATTCACACCGAGCTCAGTTGGGGACTTAAAAGTATCTGAAATGAAATCAGCTTTCCTTTGTACCAACTAACATTATTCATAAATGCACATTGGCCCCCCTTTCCAATAGACAACAATATTTAACCTTCTATTAAATATTTTAAAGGACTTGATAAATTCTACAGTATGTTTACTTTTAAAACATATTACTGATTTTTGTTCTATTTTTATGAACAGTTAATTATTACAGGTTACTTTTGCGTAGTTCATGTGTTGTGCTTCCATCATTGGTCTAGATAAATTATAAGTCCAAAGCTAAAGGTATATGCCAAAATAAAATCAGTCACTTTCACAAATGGCAAATATTCTTTAATTTCATGAAATATGAAAACATCAACGCTTAATGACATGGATATTTTTTATATATCACAGGATTTGATCAGTCTAATGCTACTTTCTGTTTCTCAGTTCAGTTCAGTCGCTCAGTCGTGTCCAACTCTTTGCGACCCCATGAATCGCAGCACGCCAGGCCTCCCTGTCCAACACCAACTCCCGGAGTTCAACCAAACTCAGATCCATCGAGTCGGTGATGCCATCCAACCATCTCATCCTCTGTTGTCCCCTTCTCCTCCTGCCCCCAATCCCTCCCAGCATCAGAGTCTTTTCCAGTGAGTCAACTCTTCACATGAGGTGGCCAAAGTACCGGAGTTTCAGCTTTAGCATCATTCCTTCCAAAGAACACCCAGGACTGATCTCCTTTAGAATGGACTGGTTGGCTCTCCTTGCAGTCCAAGGGACTCTCAAGAGTCTTCTCCAACACCACAGTTTAAATGCATCAATTCTTCAGCGCTCAGCTTTCTTCACAGTCCAACTCTCACATCCATACATGACCACTGAAAAAACCATAGCCTTGACTAGACAGACTTTTGTTGGCGAAGTAATGTCTCTGCTTTTCAATATGCTATCTAGGTTGGTCATAAATTTCCTTCCAAGGAGTAAGTGGCTTTTAATTTCATGGCTGCAATCACCATCTGCAGTCATTTTGGAGCCCCCCAAAATAAAATCTGACACTGTTTCCACTGTTTCCCCATCTATCTGCCATGAAGTAATGGGACCAGATGCCATGATCTTCGTTTTCTGAATGTTGAGCTTTAAGCCAACTTTTTCACTCTCCTCTTTTCTGTTTCTGGCATTGTATTATTATCTCCTTCCTGGGTTTGGTTCCTGGGTCAAGAAGGTCCCATGGAGGAGGGTGTGGCTACACACTCCAGTATTCTTGCCTGGAGAATCCCCATGGACAGAGGAGCCTGGGGGGCTACAGTCCATAGGGTCGCAAGGAGCCGGACATGACTGAAGCGACTTAGCACATGCTCTGCTTTAATCTCATTGGGGTCTTCTCCCAAAAATAAAGAGCAATTTGCTACTTTTTTAAAAAAAATTAATTTAATGTAACAGGTTTTTTTTTTTTTTTCATGGAAAGGCATTTTATTTTAAATACAGAAGTGTCTATATGTCATTCACGTTCTGGGATAACCTAATTATATCTAACTATTTCAGCCTTAGTAGTAGCTGTACTTGGTTTAATTTTCTTTATTTTGTAGAAATTTTCTAAAGACAGGTTTCATAAAGTATAATCTTCTTACAGCAAGATTCATGCTTTTAAGGCCTACAGTTCCATAGAAGTTCATAAACTTTGAATAATGGATATGGTCATGTAACCATTGAAACAATCAAGGTTGTTTTCTTTTTCCGATTATTATTATTTTTGTTGAGGTATAGTTGACATACAATGTTATAATAATTTCAGGTGAACAACACAATGAATCACAATTTACATGTGCTGCAAAATGACCACTGTGATAAGTCTAGACAACATCTGCCACTATACAAAGTCACTAACATTTTTTTCTCATAATAAGAACTTTGAAGATCTCCTTTCTTACTTAGCAACTTTCAAATATATGGTACAGTCTTATTAACTATACTTGCCGACACTACATCCCTGTGACTTATTTATTATAAAACTAAAATTTTATACTTTTTGACTTCTTTCATGTATTCCACCCAGCCTCCACCCCTGCCTCTGGCAACCACTGATTGGCTTGATCTCTGTATATAAGCATGACTTTTTTGTTTTGATTTGTAAGATTCCACATGTAAGTGACGTCATATGTTGTCTTTCTCTGTGATATATTTCATTTAACCAATTATCCTAAAGAAAAATATTGTGACAGATGATGGGACTTCATTCTTTTTTACAGTTGAATAACATTCCTTTATATATATGTATATATATATATGTATATACATATATATGTGTTAATGTTTTTGTTTTCTTCAGCTAAACAGCCAGAAGTTATTATCCTGGATTATATGGTAGTGTTGCAGGGAGAGGGACCCCTTCCAGGGCCGGAAACTGGGCTCTTGTCTAACGGTAGGAAATGAATTGTCCGAGGAGACACATGTGCTGACAAAGCAAGAGATTTTATTGGGAAAGGGCACCCAAGTGGAGAGCAGTAGGGTAAGGAAACCCAGGAGAACTGCTCTGTTGCGTGGCTCACAGTCTCGGGTTTTATGGTGATGGATTAGTTTCCGGGTGGTCTTTGGCCGATCATTCTAATTCAGAGTCGGACACAACTGAGCAACTTCACTTTCACTTTTTCCTTTCATGCATTGGAGAAGGAAATGGCAACCCACTCCACTTGCCTGGAGAAGCCCAAGGACGGGGGAGCCTGGTGCGCTGCCGTCTCTGGGGTTGCTCAGAGTCGGACACGACTGAAGCGACTTAGCAGCGGCAGCAGCAGCCTGGTGGCGCATGCTTCGCTCAGCCAAGATGGATGCTAGCGAGAGGGATTCCGGGAAGTGGACGGACACACGGTGTCTCCTTTAGACCTTTCCCAAACTCTTCCGGTTGGTGGTGGCTTATTAGTTCCGTATTCCTTATCAGGATCTCCTGGCATAAAACAACTCATGCAAATGGTTACTATGGTGCCTGGCCAGGGTGGGCGGTTTCAATCAGTGTGCTTCTCCTAACAAACAGTAGTTCTATTTTTTTATTTTTTAAGGAACTTTCACACTATTTCCATACTGACTATACCAATTCACATTCCCACTAACTCTTGTACACAAGAATTCCCTTTTCTCCACATCATCACTAACACTTATTCTCTCTCATATTTTTGATAATAACCTTCTAACAGGTGTGAAGTGATATCACATTGTGGTTTTAATTTGCATTTCCCTGATGATTATTGATGTTGAGCTGTTTTAATGTACCTGTCAGTCGTCTGTACCTCTTCTTTGGAAAAAATATCTATTCATATCCATTGTCAATTTTTTTTTGTGTGTGTAATAAAGTTTTATTAAAGTATAAAAGAGATAAAGAAAGCTTCTGACATAGACATCAGAAAGGGGTAGAAAGAGTTCCAGCTTGCTGGTGTTAGCAATGGAATTATATACTCTCCAATGAATCCAAAGAATGTCTGGAGGTTGTAAAAAATTACTAAATGAAGTTGCTTAGTCATGTCCAACTCTTTGCGACCCCATGGACCGCAGCCTACCAGGCTCCTCTGTCCGTGGGATTTTCCAGGCAATAGTACTGGAGTGGATTGCCATTTCCTTTTCCAAGGATCTTCCTTCCTTGGAAGGATCTTCCCAACCCAGGGATCAAACCTGGGTCTTCCTCATTGTAGACAGACGCTTTACCCTCTGAGCCACCAGGGAAGTCCAGGGAGGTTGTAAAGACCTCACCAAACCTACTCCCATAATTTACTTTTTAAGATAACAGGATTAGCCAGAATGTTTACTCCAGAGACTGTCCTCAGGCAGGATACATAATCCTAAGGAATGTAGAGGGGAAAAAAGTTCTGTCCTTTCTTCCTCCTTGAGAATTCCAGACCCCTCTCTCCTTGGGGACCCCTAGACTTCTTATCAACCTGCCTAGGAAATGACTCTCTCATTCCCCCCTTTTCTTTTAGGAGAATTATGTTGCCAAGGGAAAGGGGCTTTGTTTTCATTCCATAACTGCTTCCTGCTGTTTAGGGGTGTGGTCCCTAAATTGTTGAGGCAACATATTCTCATTGTCAATTTTTTAAATCAGATTTTTTTCCCTAGTGAGCTGTATGAGTTCCTTTGTATATTTTGATATTAACCTTGAATGAGATCTGTGATTTGCAGATATATTCTCCCATTAGTTAGGCTGCCTTTTCATTTTATTGATGGTTTCCTTCAATAGTTTCCTTCAATGTGCAGAAGCTCTTGAGTTTGATGAATCTTGCTTCTTTATTTTTACTTTTACTACCTTTGCTTTGGTGTCAGATCTAAAAAAATCATTACCAAGATGGATGTCAATCAGTTTACTGCCTGTATTCTTTTTGTAGTTCAGTTCAGCTCAGCTCAGTTCAGTTGCTCAGTCGTGTCCAACTCTTTGCAACCTCATGGATGGTAGCACGCTAGGCTTCCCTGTCCATCACCAACTCCTGGAGTTTAGTCTAACTCATGTATTCTTTTTTAGGAGACTTATAATTCTTACATTAAAATCTTTAATACATTTGAGTAAATTTTTATGGGGTATAAGATAGTCGTCAAATTTCATCACTTGTGGCCGTCCAGTTTTTCAACACCATATGTCAAAGAGATTGTTCTTTTCCCATTGTATATTCTTGGGTGCTTTGTCATAAATTAATTGACCATTTGTGCTTCTTTCTGGCCTCGCTATTCTGTCCCATTGATCTATGTGTCTACTTTTATGCCAATATGATGTGTTTTAATTAATATAATTTGAAATCAGGGAGCATGTTGCCTCCAGTTTTGTTCTTCTTTCTCAATACTGCTTTGGTTATTCAGGATCTTTTGTGGTTCCATACATTTAAGATTGTTTGTTAGGTTTCTTTCCTATTAAAAAACGCCATTGGAATTTTGATAGGGATTGCATTTGATATGTATATTGTTTTGAGTAGCGGGGATAGTTTAACAATATTAAGTCTTCCAGTCTATGAGCAGGGAATGTCTATTTGTGTTGATTTATTTCATCAATGTCATAGTTTTCAGTGTACACAATTTTCCCCTCCTTGATTAAATTAATTCCTGACCATTATATTGTTTTTGATGCAGAAATTTATGAATATGGTTTATACTTCCATCTAACTGAGTATTGAATGTACACTTGAAAATAATCTTTATTCTGTTGTTGGGGGTGTGGGTGTTCTATAAATGTCAGGATAAGGAGATCCAACCAGTCCATCCTAAAGGAGATCAGTCCTGGGTGTTCACTGGAAGGACTGATGCTGAAGCTGAAACTCCAATACTCTGGCCACGTGATGTGAAGAGCTGACTCATTTGAAAAGACCCTGATGCTGGGAAAGATTGAAGGCAGGAGGAGAAGGGGACGACAGAGGATGAGATAGCTGGATGGCATCACTGACTCAATGGACATGGGTTTGGGTGGACTCCGGCAGTTGATGATGGACAGGGAGGCCCAGTGTGCTGCAGTTCATGGGGTTGCAAAGAGTTGGACATGACTGAGCGACTGAACTGAACTGAACTGAAGATGGCTGTGGTGTTTACCATATCTTCTACACACTGAAGGATTTTCTTATCGCTTGTTCTGTCGATTACTGTGCAAGGTGTCTATTTACCTAACCGTATGTGAAGATTTTCCTGTTTCTCTTTCTATTTTATTCATTTCCACTTCATATATTTTGAAGTTCTTTTATTAAGTGTCCAAGGAATTATTAATACTTTTGCAACATCTTTTTATGAGTTGACCACTTCATCATTATGTGAAATCTGTCTTTATCTCTCAATATTTCTTCCTTCAAAGTCTACATTCTCTGCTCTTAACAAAAGATATTTTTCTTTGGATTAGTGTTTGCATGGTGTAACTCTTTTCATCATCTTACTTTTAACCAATCTATATATAATTAGTAAAGTGGGTATTTGTAGACTACATATATTTTAGTACTGTATTTATATACATTATGACAGACGCTTTAATGAAGTTATTGCTATAGTGTTTTATGTCTGTATATATTTATTTATGTTGAGATATAGTTGATGTAAATGGCAACCCACTCCAGTACTCTTGCCTGGAGAATCCCATGAAGGGAGGAGCCTGGTAGGCTACAGTCCATGGGGTCGCAAAGAGTCGGACACGACTGAGCAACTTCCCATCACAAAATATTATATAAATTGCAGATGTACAACATAGCGACTCACAATTTTTAAATGTTATACTCCATTTGCAATTATAAAATACTGGCTATGTTTCCTTGCGTACATCCTTGTAGCTTATTTATCTTTTACATAAGCAAATCTTTTTGCCCTGTCTTGCCCCTCCCCTTTTATCTCTCCCTGCTGTTAACTGCTAGTTGGTTCTCCACATCTGTGATTGTCTCCTTTCTGTTATATTCACTGGTTTGTTCTATTTTTTAGATTCCACATATTACTGAGTATGTGGAAAGGTGCGATTGTTTAGTCCCTGAGTCATGTATGACTCTTTGCAACTCCATGAGCTGCAGCACACCAGGCTTCCCTGTCTTTCACTATCTCCCAGAGTTTACCCAAACTCATGTTCTTTGAGTCAGTGATGGCATCCAAGCATCTTATCCTTTGTTGCCCCTTTCTCCTCCTGCTCTCAATCTTTCCCAGAATCAGGGTCTTTCCCAGTGAGTCAGCTCTTACATCAGGTGGCCAGAGCATTAGAGCTTCAGCGTCAGCATTAGTCCTTTGAATGTATATTCAGGCTTGATTGCCTTTTTAAAGTGACTGGTTTGATCTCCTTTCTGTTCAAAAGACTCTCAAAAGTCTTCTCCAGCCCCACACTTTGAATGCATCAACTCCTCAGTGCTCAACCTGCTTTATAGTCCAGGTCTGTACATAACCACTGGAAAAGCCATGACTTTGACTATGCAGACCTTTTTTGGCAAAGTGATGTCTCAGGTTTTTGATTTGCTACCTAGGTTTGTCATAGCTTTCTTTCCTAAGACTTCCTGTGCAAAGATAGTGCTTGTTTTCCTCTGGCTGATTTATTTCACTTTTTCACCTAGCATAATACCATCCAAGTCCATCCATGTTGTAAGTGCCAAAATTTCATTCTTCTTCTTTTGGGGGGCCGAGTATATATGCCACGTCTATACAATTTATCTACTGTATATATACTACTTCTTTATCCATTTATCTGTTGATGGACACTTAGGGTGCTTCCATATCTTGGGCACTGTAAATAATGCTTCTTTGAATATCAGGGCACATGTATTTTTTCAAATTAATGTTTCTATTTTTCGGATGTATATCCAAGACTGGAGTTATTGGATCATGCGGTGCTTTTCTTTTTACTTTTTTTTTTTTGCAAACTTACCATACTGTTTCCCGTGGTGGCAGCACCCCTTGCTGTTGCTGCTGCTAAGTCGCTTCAGTCGTGTTCGACTTTGTGCGACCCCATAGATGGCAGCCCACCAGGCTTCACCGTCCCTGGGATTCTCCAGGCAAGAACACTGGAGTGGGATGCCATTTCCTTCTCCAGGGGAACTTCCTGACCCAGGAATTGAACTCAGGTCTCCCTCATTGCAGGCAGATGCTTTACCAACTGAGCTATGCAAGAATATTTGCAACAGATAATGATGCTAGTCATAGTTATTTATTGCAAATATTGTTCCTTAGTTTTGGCTTGTTCCATATCTCATTTTTTTTTTCATTTTGCTTCAGCTTTAGTTTTTTCAGTTTGTCTTTTAAAAAATTAGTGTTTTATATTTTTATATAATGTGAAGTTTCTTTATGGTTAGTGCATTTTTATGTTGTTGAAAAGCTCTTTCCTTACCCCAATGTAAAAAAAATATGTTTTCTACTATTGTCTTCCAGAATTTTTTAAATTTTGACTTTTTGCATTCAAATTTTTAATACTCTTGGATCTACATTTTTAAATTTCAGTTCAAAAATGGCATCGGATTTTTTTCCCCATCATTTATGGCTCATGATAGGATCTTGTGTTCAGTTCAGTTCAGTTCGGTCACTCAGTCGTGTCCGACTCTTTGCGACCCCATGAATCACAGCATGCCAGGCCTCCCTGTCCATCTCCCGGAGTTCACTCAGACTCACGTCCATCGAGTCAGTGATGCCATCGAGCCATCTCATCCTCTGTTGTCCCCTTCTCCTCCTGCCCCCAATCCCTCCCAGCATCAGAGTCAACTCTTCACATGAGGTGGCCAAAGTACTGGAGTTTCAGCTTTAGCATCAGTCCTTCCAAAGAACACCGAGGACTGATCTCCTTCAGAATGGACTGGTTGGATCTCCTTGCAGTCCAAGGGACTCTCAAGAGTCTCCTCCAACACCACAATTCAAAAGCATCAATTCTTCGGGGCTCAGCCTTCTTCACAGTCCAACTCTCACATCCATACATGACCACAGGAAAAACCAAAGCCTTGACTAGATGGACCTTAGTGGGCAAAGTAATGTCTCTGCTTTTGAATATGCTTTCTAGGTTGGTCATAACTTTTCTTTCAAGGAGTAAGCATCTTTTAATTTCATGGCTGCAATCACCATCTGCAGTGATTTTGGAGCCCCCCAAAATAAAGTTTGGCATTGTTTCCACTGTTTCCCCATCTATTTCCCATGAAGTGATGGGACCAGATGCCATGATCTTCGTCTGAATGTTGAGCTTTAGGCCAACTTTTTCACTCTCCTCTTTCACTTTCATCAAGAGGCTTTTTAGTTCCTCTTCACTTTCTGCCATAAGGGTGGTGTCATCTGCATATCTGAGGTTATTGATGTTTCTCCTGGCAATCTTGATTCCAAGATCTTGCGTTCAATAGTCTTATTTATGTACTGTGTGTGGGTGCTCAGTTGCTCAGTCATGTCCAACTCTTTGAGACCCCGTGGACTGCAGCCCACCGGGCTCTTCTGTCCATGGAATTTTCCAGGCAAGAATACTGGAGTGGTTTGGCACTTCCTACTGTGTTCTGTAGATATGCAAAATTCGCTTTGCTATTTATCAAATTTCCATTATGCATGAGTCCATTGTCCTTAGCATAAGCCGTGGTCCAAATACATCTAGTCCAGTATTCCTGTAAGTTCTTATCTGTTATTTTAGTTATTTCCTGTATTATTATTTTTAATATCAGTATTCACTTTATTGTAATGTTTTATGTTTGACTTGAGATTTGTTTAAATTTTGCCATGTATCTTATATATATTCCTGTTTCTCCTTTCTCCCCAAATCTTTATGGAATAACTTATGTTTTTCCTGGAATACATCTTTTAGGATATTTTTAGAAATAGTTAGCTGTTGGAAAACTCTTATTTTATCTCACAATGCTTGTGTTTTACCTTTGCCCTTGAAAAACACTTGTGTTGAGTCCGGAGGTTTCCGATGACCAAACTTTTTCTCCTCAGTCCTTTCCTTTAGAAATTGCAATTAAATTTACATGTTCTTTTTCTAGTCTTCATGTTTTAATCTTCCCCTCATAATTTCATATCCTTAGGATCTGAGCTATATTTTGAGTTTATTTTTCATCTTCATCTCTCTGTTCATTAATTACTTTATTTAATGCCAATTATTCCTTTTGTTTTATCTGTATTTTTGATTTTTAACAATTATATTTTCATTTCCAATAGTTCTGCTTGAGAGCTATTCAGTTTTTCCTGACTGTTTGGATTATCTTTTAGATATTTTTTGTTCTTTCCAATAAAATCCTATTATTTTAAAATTATTTTACACATTTTAAAGTCTGCATTGATAATTCAAAGAAAGTTTGCAGTCTTTGTGGAAACTTACTCTGTTGTTTATCTAATTCTGTTATTAAAAATAATATTTAATAATTGTCACAAGCAGTAATTTCTTTGTGTATTTAGTGATTTTCTTGTTTTTATTATTTCCTCTTATTTTACTGAATTTAATCAATTGGTATTTCTAGGGTACTAGTTTGAAGAGATTTACTCTTTTCTCTATAGAGAATTGGTAAATTTTCCTCTGTTAGATACACTGTTACTATTAAAAAGGAATCACTTTAATTTGTTGGCCTTGGGGTTTTCTGAAGCTTAGTGATAGTAAAACATAGCACTTACCTTTTTCAGGCTTGCAAAATCAGGCTTTGGTTGTACTAATACATTTTCAAAAGATACAATTTTATTTCTACCTGAAGCAAGATCTCAGAATTTTTACTGGCAGTTTAACTCTATTAAATGTCCTTTCTTTGTATATAAGTCTTGACTCAAATCCTCCACTTTGTGTGGGTCCATGGTTTAGTCTTTCTTTTTCTTTTGAGTATCCATTAAATAGCAAACTCTGCTTCCCCGGTATTGCTCTTTCAACAGAATATCATCTTCTTCTGGGTTACATTTGCCAACATGTATGTTTTCAGCTTACTCTTTAGTTCTTCAACTTTTCTTGTCACTTCAGAAATGCATTTTAAATTATGTCAAAATCTTCTCATCGTCTTTGTATTTTGCAGTGGTGATCAGGCCCACTTTACCATGTTTCAGGAGATATAGGTACTTTGACTTTTTGATTCATTCAAAACTATTTTTTATGAGCTCACACTTTTTGTTTGTCTCTGATTAAAGGTTAGAAATAAGCTGGGCATAAAGGTAATCTATGTTTCTACTCTCCTGAAGCTTGGATTCTAGTGGAGCAAGGGAGACAAACTTTGTGTGTGTTTTAAGTAGTGTTTAATGTTATGAACACATTTTGAGAAATGGAATTAAGATATGACATTGATGATAGCGATGTATACGTGTATATGTATTCAGTGGGGAGGGGTATATTTAAGGATAGTAGTCAACAAAGTGTTCTTGAAGAAGATAACATTTAGTCAGAGACCTGGATAAAGTGAAGAAAGAGTCATGTGAAAAATCTGTGAAACAATTAAAAAACAAACAAACTGTACAACGGCAAGTGAAAACGCCTGGAGATTTCCTGGAGGGGGTAGGTTGGAATGTTCCAGTGCAGCTAGAGCAAAGGGAACGAGAGTGATTATGATAACAGAAGGAAAGCTTTTTGACCATGGAAGTAGTTTGACTCTTATTCTGCTCATGATTGAAGTTTTGCACAAGTCGGTGATAGTATATGAATTTTGTCTCATAAAAAATTAATCCCACCTGCTGAGTTGAGATTAGTTGGGGACCAGTTAGGTGGGTTTTGAAATAATTCAGACAAAAAATAATGATAGCTAAGACAAGGACAGTGTAGTGGAGGTAAGAAGTAGTGGTGGTTCTTGTTCAATCGCTCAATTGTGTCTGACTATTTGCAACCCTATGGCCTGCAGCACGCCAGGTCTCCCTGTCCATCACCAAACCCCAGAGCTTGCTCAAACTCATGTCCATTGAGTCAGTGATGTCATCCAACCATCTCATCCTCTGTCGTCCCCTTCTCCTGCCCTCAATCTTTCCCAGCATCAGGATCTTTTTCAATGAGTCGGTTCTTGACATCAGGTAGTCAAAGTATTGGAACTTCAGCTTCAGCATCAGTCCTTCCAATGAACATTCAGGGTTGATTTCCTTCAGGACTGACTGGAATGTTATCCTTGCAGTGTAAGGGAAGTAGTGGTTGAGATTTGGAATTTCTTGAAACTAGATCTTCTAGGATTTTTTTAGTAATTAGATATGGATGTGAAAGAAACAAAGAGCCAGTGATGACTCCTGGTTTTAAGTAAATTTTTTTATTTACAGGACCATTTCCTGAAGGTACACAGCATCCTCAGGTCAGTAGAAAGGACGACATTTGTTTTTGACTTTTAAGTGTGAGATGCCTATTTGATGTCCAACAAAAGGTTGAAACTGGCAGTGGGATAGTTGAATTAGAAATCTCAGGGCCATTGGAATCAGCATATTTTCAGTGTGTTTGGTGGTGCTGGTGGATATTTAGAAGGATTCATAGCTGTAATAAAAGTAAAAGTACTTGGAAATCTATAAATGATATGCAACTAGTGGTTTCAGAACTGTAAACTTGACATTTTTTTGCTTATCAAATTTATAACAAAAAAAGTCAGTGCAGCTGAAGCTAAAGAATATAAAAAATATTCTATAACAACCTGTGAGAATGTGGTTTCCTGAAATATATTTAAATGTTTACATATCTAAAGCTTTAAAAGCATGCACAGCTAGAGACATACTTATTTTATGTATGGGTAGTTACCCAAGAAAACAATTATGAATATGCACAAATATTTAATTGCAGGCTAAGTATGAAAAGTATTTTCACAGCAAGACACAGAAGTTGAAAATAAGATTTTAAGTGGAATACTATACGATCATGAAACTGATACCATAGATTCCAATATTTCCAGTTCTCAAATACCAGGCATGTGGAATGATCACATTTCTTGCTTCCTTGATACTTAGATAGACCTGTGTTATTAGTCCGACTTCACTTTCACTTTTCACTTTCATGCATTGGAGAAGGAAATGGCAACCCACTCCAGTCTTCTTGCTTGGAGAATCCCAGGGATGGGGGAGCCTGGTAGGCTGCTGTCTACGGGGTTGCACAGAGTCGGACACGACTGAAGCGACTTAGCAGCAGAAAATTGTTAAGGCCTGAGGTATATTTCATTTCTGGAGTAGAGAATTTAATTGAAATGCAAGACTGGGGTGCTCTGTTTTCTATCTGGTACAGCCTCAAGGGTTTGAAAGATTACAATGAGATTTCTATTTCGGTATGATCAAGCAGCATGACCAGAACTGAAGTTTGGTTGTTATATATTTTTTATATTTTGATTCTGGTTGCTTTAATTTAGCTTAGTTTAGTTGATACACGTATTAATTTATATGTAAAATATTTACAACACATTGTTACATTGAAGAACATGTTAGGAAAATAAAGTACACCCAACATGATCCTGTTTCTGTGTGCGTGTGTGTGTGACTGTGTGTGTAAGAGAATTGAAAGTATTAAAAGTAGCTGTCACTGAATAGGTAAAATTGTGATTTCTTTCTTTTTTGTGCTTGCATGTACTGCTTCAAGAATCTTTTCTATAGTGAGCATGAACAAGTACACTCCTTGGACAAGTTCATGCACAGATCATAGTAAAAGTAACTGATATTGGTCATTTATTGGACATCTGGCTCATGACGTTTCATTATGTTACAAGCCCATGCAAGAGTTTTTGGTAAAATGAATGGTATAAATAATCCTTTATCTTGGGAATATATGTGACACATTTTTCTTCTCTCTGCTCAGTATATATCATAGTCACAGATACTGTATTTTTAAAAAATCATCAAACATAAATTCCTTTCACCCACCAACTTCAGCTGAATTACCTCCTGTTTCCATCAGGGACAGCATATAAATAGATACTTGAGTAGTGGCCATGAGGACTTATTGTAGCAGAACAAACTGTCCCCAAGCAGAAGCCTAATCTTGGTGGAGTTGTTGACACCTTTGGTGAACTTTAAATGAATCGTTTGGTCTATTTTTGTGCTCATCAATCTTCTTAGAAAAATGGGACACATAACCAAAGCCTGACTCAGTTACCAAGCTTGAGCAAGAGAAGCAGCTTATGTACCATTAGCAAATACAGTGAATAACAAACTCGAGGAAGAGGGAGAAAACTCAGTTCTACATTAAGAGAAGAGTTACTTACCAATGGAATGGTAGTGTTTGTGGACATTGGCCTTACCTAGAGTATTTAGAACTTAAGGAAATATAGATTCGACATAAATTGATATTTTACATAGACCTTACTTTTGGAGCATTTTTTATTCATATGGAGAGTGAAAACCTAGAGATCCTTTTGGTTGTTTGGATTATTCTCAGAAGATATTGGGGATTGGACAGTGCCATTAAAAATTTTTTTTTCATCTATTTATGCTATTAAGATACCAATGAGAGAGAAATTAATTGCTTGAAATTTATAGAGTGATCATAATGTGTCATGGGCTGAGTTAGATCCATTAGTTTAATTACCTAGCAAATATTTGTTGAGTGCCAGCTACATGTTACTACTATGTTTTCACGGGGTTCTCCTTGCTGGAGGAATGAACCCATGCTGTGACATCAAGACAGCCTTGCATTGAAGGAATTTCTAGTCAAAGCTGGAGGTGGTGGGCTACACCTAAGAGGTGCACTAAAATGCAGGGCTCAGATAGAAGTTTCTTCAGCATGTTGTGAGAAATGAAAGAGGAAGATCCAAGACAGTGATCAGCCAGGGAGAGCATCAGATTCATTTCTAAGGAACAAAGCTTCCTGAAGGGGGAATTGAAGGACCAGAATCCAAGTCCAGAAAACAGTGAGCAGCTGAAAGCAGGCTGTGTATACAGGAGAGTACCAGGTGATCAGACAAATGAGGATCCTTACACATTTATGAGCTTCTGCATTTTTTACCAGTCTGAGCTATTCAAAATTCACACTGAAAGTGGCGAACAACCTTTTGGAGGAATGATTTGAACATGATACGAATGAATTAATTTTTTTTACCAACTTCTCTCTAGTAAAGGAAAACATGTAAAAGGGTGAAAGATAGGTGATAGCAATTCAGTCTTGCATCAGTACAGGTAATACGATGAGGGTGTGGACTTTGCTATTATGAAGAAAAGGGATTCAGAATAGAGAACACATTTGTATCACCTTTAGACATTGGAACTCCATAGAGTTGGTGATCAAAGGCAGTGTGAGAGAAAGAGAGGAGCAGAGAGATTCTGTCCTGGCTGTGTTCGATTAATGTAGGTCAGGAATGAAAATGTTAAGAAGTTGAAAGGTAATAAAACTAGTTTGGGTTATATTAAATTGTAGATGCATATTAAATAAGGATATCCAAAGAAGCCAGATCCATAAAGAAGCTGAGTATGAGATTCTGAGGGCACAGAATTATGGTCTTTCCTAGATCAAGAGGTCCATTCTAAAGGAAATCAATTCTGAATAGTCATTGGAAAGGCTGATGATGAAGCTGAAACTCCAATACTTTGGCTACTTGCTGTGAAGAATTGACTCATTTGAAAAGACCCAGATGCTGGGAAAGACTGAAGGCAGGATGAGAAGGGGATGACAGAGGATGAAATGGCTGGATGGCATCACCAACACCATGGACATTAGTTTGAGAAAACTCTGGGAGTTGGTGATGGACAGGGAAGCCTGGCATGCTGCAGTCCATGGGGTCGCAAAGAGTTGGACATGACTGAGTGACTGAACTGAACTGAGATAAAGAGGTAATTGAGTATAAGCACATACTGAATGTTTCTGTAATTTTATTTTCCATACTTGACTGTGCATGGTTTCTTTCCTAGAAATGCAGAAGCAAAATAGAGAGTCTTAAGCAACCATTCTGCTGACAATTCTAAACATCTCAATGGGAGTTTTGGTAGGATAAATAAAGGGTTTGGAGTAGCAAGGTGGAATTCAGGTAAAGCTTTGCCTAAGGGTTGAGTGACTTTGAGAAAATAAATTCATCAGGAGTTCAGAATTTGCATTAATGAAATGGATTAAAGACTCTCCAGTGTCCTTTCTAGAGCTCACCTTTCCTTTTTAGAATACAATCTAAATCAAAAATTTGCTTAAATTTTTAACACACTAACTATGCTAGAATTTAGGGTTAGCAGAATTTTTGTAGTTTTATCATCGACGAAATTTACTTAAAAGGAAGTGAAAAGTGAAATACACTTTATAATATTTCACTTTATAAGTGAAATACACTTTATATATTTTACTATTGAGGCCAATTGTTTTGGGATTCCAGGTGGCTAGAGTTTGTCTACTCTATCTGAATTTGTCTTGATTTTCCTGAGTGTTCCAGAGATATCCTCCGTGTGTTCCATTCTATAAGACTTGAAGGGCCATGATTCAAAGAAACAATATCTAAACCACACCCTATATTTCCACAGAGCTCTCTTCAACTTTAAGGTCAAGGAGGAGCCCTTGGTTTACTAGTTAGAGTCACTTACATCAGGTACTAGAGTAGTATTCACCAGGGCCCCTTAGTTATTTGTTCACATCTCTATCTACTTTTTTCTAATCTATTTTCCCATTTTTTTTTTCCTTTCTGATCCCATTTACTTATAAAAAAGTCATTCAGTCATGTCCGACTCATTGTGACCCCATGGACTGTAGCCCTCCAGTCTCCTCTGTCCATGGAATTCTCCAAGCAAGAACACTAGAGTGGCTTGCCATTCTCTTCTCCAGGGCATCTTTCCGACCCAAGGATCAAACCTGGGTCTCCTGAATTGGCAGGCAGATTCTTTATCATCTGACCCACTAAGGAGGCCAATTTTAGGCAGTGTAGTAATATAAAATCTTGTTTTAATCACATAAATGTCTATTTTATTTATACCATTCTAAATAACCATCCAAAGAATTTTTTTCTGAATTCACTTGTGGTAACTCCTTTTTTAAAAGTCATGGGAAAATTGTCAGCCTCTCCCCATTCTAACAATTTAAAAATTTCTCCAGTGTTCTATTAAGCTTAAATCAGTAGCAGAGCTCCCATGTCTTTACATAGTTTTATTAGCTCATTTTATGAGACAAATATTTATTGAGCACCTACTAAGTGCCAACACACTGTGCTAGTCCTGAGGATTTAATGAAGATAGAGAGAATGGCACGGACCCATTCTCCCACCTCTTGAAATGTATGGTCTGGCCCTCCTCAAGGGTTCATAGTGTTCACCTTGTAATCGGCATGGCTGAATGATCAATAGTCAGAGAAGGAAAGAAAAATCGTGATACTATCTGTCTCTAAAACTGCAGAGGGGTTTTAGAGAAATCAAATGTTATCTCACATCATATTTGGGATAAGATTTAGCTGATAATTTAAGGTCAAAGTGTACTTTGCTGGCATTTATTCACTGTCATTAATGAAAGTATTTATAACAGAATAACAGACGAAATTAAGAATTGGCTGTACAAGATTAAAAATTAAGTAGAGAAAACATATAAAGTACTATAGTATTTCTAGATATAGAGTTTTTGACAGTTTTCATTTTATAAGAATACCTTCCAATAAAGGATTTATTAAGAGTAAGACTTTAATTAAAAACAAATATAATATTCCAGATGTTTTGAACAAATTCTGAAATCTAATAAATATTAATAAAATGTCAAAAACAAATCTATTCTGTTTATTCTTTAGTTATTCTTCTGAGCATGGTTGGATTCAAGCGTATTCTGAGAGATTTTGCTATTACCTAATTTCTCATGTCAAATACATAGTAGATCTTGAAAAGATAGATGGTTAAATATTTTATTTTAATTATTAAACTTTTCTATATTATAAGGATATTATTAACTTCCATTTCATTGTGTTAGGCTGAACAAGGATGATTTTAAATCATAATTCCCCCCCCAAGGACTCCATCATTCATTTTCTTAAAGTATAATTAAGAAAAAAAAAGGAGACTAAACTTCCTTGAAAACAAATTAAAAGGGTTATGTATGTTAACAGTAAACCATTAGGTAACTTGATTGGGAAGCTGGAATTTCTGGATGACAATGTGCAGATAATCAGTTCTGGGACTAGTGCCGGAGTGGGGGCTGGGCCTCAGGGACTACATGGATCATATTTATTGTGGAAGGTTCTGAGGAAGCTTGCAGATGTAATTTTTATTAATCCCAATGTTTTATTTTATACCTGAACTTATAATTGGGTCTTAAAACCAAATGAGATGTCCTCATATCACCATCTGTTGTTGCAAAAACAAGAGGCATGCTTGGATGTTGTCGATGGCCACTTGAAAAAGAGGAGTCCTTGGAGCGTTCAAAAGCTGTTTCTGCAGCATTTCAGATTATTTTCCATTTTAATAGAAAGAAAAATTATGGACGCAAGTAAAAAATGTTCCCAGCAGTGTTGTGTTTACTGCTCAGGATAAAGATGTGAGGAGGTGTGTTTTAGCTCTTAACGCTCTCCGCACTCGGCCCTCGCCTCCGCGGTGATGCCAATGTGGACTGCATGTTTAGCAGCAGGAAAGCACTCTGCCTTCCATGATCAGGCCTGGCCTGGACAGGGACATCATCACACAGAGAGTGACCATTTCGTTCCGGGGGTGACCATTTGGGTGTTAACCATGACGGATCTGGCAGTGGAGAGGGGTGAGAATTTCACATCAGATATGAAATGTGTGATTGGCAGGATGCTTAGTAAAATTTATGCAGTCTCCTTTTCTGGATCTGCCAATCCATCATCTGCCTGAAACCTGAAAGGACAGAGACAGGGCTGTTTTCAGCCTTGGTGTGATTTCCTTGAATGTAAAGAAAACAATTTTATGGCAACCATTTTATTGTACTCTGAATAGTATTCCAGTTATTCTGAGTTGTATATCTCATTGACCATACATGTGGCATATACATATTTTTGTGGTTATGGCTCATAAAAAGTTTTCATTTATATATATACTAAACTCCAGTACTTTGGCCACCTCATGCGGAGAGTGGACTCATTGGAAAAGACCTTGATGCTGGGAGGGATTAGGGGCAGAAAGAGAAGGGGACGACAGAGGATGAGATGGCTGGATGGCATCACTGACTCGATGGATGAGAATCTGAGTGAACTCCGGGAGTTGGTGATGGACAGGGAGGCCTGGTGTGCTGCGATTCATGGGGTCGCAAAGAGTCGGACACGACTGAGCGACTGAACTGAACTGAACTGATGTACATATCTATAGTATACGTATACATACAATCTTGCATACAATCTATTCAATACCACACATACATAATCTTTTCAATAGCATGAGAGCAATAATCCCAACTAAAAGCACACTACTCAGATGTGATGGGTCATGTTTTATTCCTTTGTGATTTTAACTCAAATTTGAACCCAGGTTTTCAAAATCAAAGAATCTGCCTGCAATCCAGGAGACCCAGGTTAAATTCCCTGAAGAAGGGAATGGCAATCCACTCTAGTGTTCTTGGCTGGAAAATCCCACGGACAGAGGATCCTGGCAGGCTACAGTCCATGGGCTTGCAAAGAGTTGGGCATGACTGAGAGATGAACACTTCTAAAATCAAAAGGCACTGTATGTAAACCCAGCATGTCAAGGGCAGGGTGGAGGTGGGGGATGTTCTGATCATTCTGACCTGGAGGAGGGTCCCATCTGTCAGACCCCTCAATTTTAATGGAGCTGAAATTCATCGCAAGCATGTAGCTTTCAAATCCCAAAGCTTACATGTTCCTAAATCACACCATTATATTCTATGGAAAAGATCCTGTTGGATGGACTTCTGCTTTCATGGAGGAAATTTCTGCCAATCATAAGAAGTCTAAGGGGAGTCAATTTTGTCCTTATTTGCCACTCTCCCTACCTTCCTTCATCCACCTATAACCCCAGGAGAGGCCCTTCTAAGTCAATGTTGGCACAAAGCACAGAGGAAGAATATTTGAAGAAATAAAAATAAGGGTAACCGTTCCTATAGACTTTCACTGAATTTTAATGTATATCTGTGAAAAAGTAATAAACGGGCTCTAGTTCATTAGGCAAGAACAAATTTCTACCCATAATTTTATCTTTGTTTAATTGAATATTTAATTAGTATACATCTAAAACTAATTTTTCAACGCGTTCAGTACATTTAGCAAGGCAGGCTGGCGAGGGGCTCCTTCTGGAGAAACACTCCTGTGGATATGGACAGCCCCCGGGCCCTCCTTGTCCTCCTGGGTGAGCTGATAGAAGCGGGTGGGTCATTTGGCATTAGCAAAGGAGTAAGTTAGCATTTGCACTGAGCTGGATCTTGCCAGGCTCTGCATATTGGAAGCCACAGACAGAGGCTCCTTTCACAGTGATGAATGGGTTTTTTCAAGCGTTCTGCTCCCTAGTTATGAGAAGGGTGACCCGGTCAGGAGACGACTTTATGAAGCTATAAAAAATGTATGTCACTTCGGACTCTCTAATGTCACCGGGAAGGGAGGGAAAAAAAAAAAACCTGTGCAAAAATGGCAGGGTAATAAGGCTGTTTTCAATGCTCAAAATAGCTTTCTGTCTACACTCATATGTAGCCCTGAAACTGGGGCACAGAGAGTGCCCACGAAGCACTGTTGTTGGGAGGATTAGGAAAAAAAAAAAGTGGCTTTGTTTGGCTTTGCTTGCCTTTGCAGAAATGCTTATGGTGAGGACAATCAGACATTTCCAAAGGTGGGTCCAGTCAGGACTGGGGAAGGTGCAATGTCTTTTTAAAAGCCAGCCAGGTACTCATGGTGGTGATGACTTTTAAGTATGCAGAAGAGCCAGAAAAGGAATCACTACAAATCAAACACATTTTGAAAGGGGTCTGTTAATGTAATGTTTTATCAAGTCTTACCTCTGTGCCATGAAGAATTTTTTTTTTAAAAGGAAGGCTTGGTAGGTACATTTGCCCTTACGTCTTTTGTCGAATAATCTGGAGTTTACAGATAGTGATGTAGAGGTTTTAACAAAAGCAGCCCTCTCTAGGCCCATAATTTAGCTTTCATTGAATCCTTTTATTCTCATCAATATGCAGATTTCACAGTATCAGATATGTCACACATTTCATAGCTCATGTTCAAATGTTAATTTACACAGGGTAGGGAACCCAGAGGACCAAGGTCAGAGAACCTGCCTTTATTAGGCTTCAATTAGTCACAGGTGAACTTTGGAATAGCTCAACTGGATTCAAACACTGGCTCTGTTGGGGCTGAGTCATATAACACTGGGTGTCCCTTTCTGAGCCTAGGTGTGTCATTTCTTTCTCTGGGATCTCTCAACCTCTGCCATCATCAAAACACCTGACGTGGGAAAAAGCATGTGAAAAGTGATGAGCTTAATACTTAATAGGAAATACTTAATAGGAAATGTCAGGTTCATGGTGCTGAAAAGCGAGGGAGAGAACTGAGGTTTTCCACTCGTACAACATGAGTTTTCCATTTCTTCATGAAGAAGACTCTGCATATCAGGATGGCTTCCTGGCCCCATTCTGAGAAAAGTTGGCCCCAGCGGATTCTCTGTGTCCTGGTCACTGTGCTTTTTTCCTGGCTACAACTAACCAAAAGCCCATGGAATGTGTAGACCTAAGAATTCTCCCCAGGTTGTTGATTATCTTATAGAACCATTGAAGCAGTCAACCAGGTCTTTACTCTTAAAGATGTTTGACTGTTAGACATGTAGGAAGTTAGTAATCAGCAGGAGCAGGCGGAGGGAAAAGGAGCGACTGAAAGACCCTGAATCAGATGGAGGAGAGAGTCTATAGTCTTTTGCTTTTGATCAAAGAAGCAACGATATAAGAGCATGTTCTAGACTCAAGACCTGGCTAATGGACTGCTTATCCCAACTTCTCTGAACATCATAAAGCCCCAACGCCTGTAAATCCCAATCTGTGTTCTCTTTGTAACCCGAACAAAACAATCTGACACACCACCACCCATTCCTACTTGAAAAAGAGACCTCGTCTTATTCTAGAGTATTTTAAACCTTTACTTAAAAAGCAGCTAAGAAATGAAAGAGGGATAGTTGAGAACTTATCTTTGAAGCATTTTAAAGAGGAGAGTGAATATATGCTTTACTGGAAGCTTCAGATTGATTATTTACTTTTATAACCTGGAAAGCAAAAGCAATTTACTGGAGAGTTGGCTTTTCTACCTAAGTTTTTTCATTTTGTTTTGTTTTGTTTTTTTTGGTTTTCCTTAAACAGAAACAGCATCACTTTGTGTACATGGGTAAGTTTGGTTTAAGCTAGCCCTGCAAGTTAAGATGGGAAGTCCTTGATGTTAAAGGAAATAGAAACCCAATCATGAGCATTATAAAATTCACCAAGGGTAAGCGGGAAAAATCAGTGATATTTTAGGACCCGCTCTCTTGTTAGTCCATCATATTCCCATCTTTCATTTACAAATAAAGGGCAAATATGAAGTGATGAAGCTGTCCTTTCAGTTCAGTTCAGTCACTCAGTCGTGTCCGACTCTTTGTGACCCCATGAATCGCAGCATGCCAGGCCTCCCTGTCCATCACCAACTCCCGGAGTTCACTCAGACTCACTGCCATTGAGTTGGTGATGCCATCCAGCCATCTCATCCTCTGTTGTCCCCTTTTCCTCCTGCCCCCAATCCCTCCCAGCATCAGAGTCTTTTCCAATGAGTCAACTCTTCGCATGAGGTCCTTTAGGAAGAGGCAAAAACAGGTGTATGGTCTGTATGTAATATTAAAACTGTAATAAAATTTACAAATAATAGATCTGCTTTTTAATCACATCACTGTACTCTTCCCCAGTCAACACTTGGAACAACAATGGTATCTTGTATACTGAAGAATGTGCCTTTACAGTATGAACCGAAGAAGTTCTCAAGTAGAAAATGCATGCTACTTTCCAGCCTCAAATTATCAGAAGGCCTAATTTTGTCTCAGTGAGTGTGGGGCACTCGAGAGAAATCCTAGGACAGATTTTTAAAAATTAATTTATTATTTTTTAAATTGTAGGATAATTGCTTTATGATGTTGTGTTGGTTTCTATCATATAGCCATACAAATCAGTCATAATTAAATAAATATATCTCTTTCCTCTTGAGCTTCCATTCTACTCCCTCCCCCCATCCCACCCCTCTAGCCCATCACATGCAGCAGTTTCCCACCAGCTGTCTCTTTTACACATGGTATTGCCTAAATGTTAATGCTACTTTCTTAATTTGCCCTACCCTCTCCTTCCCTCACTGTATCCACAAGTTCACTCTCTATGTCTGCGTTTCTTCCCACCCTACAAATAGGTTCATCAGTACTACTTTTCTAGATCCCATATATGTGTCTTATAGGACAATATTTGCATCTGAGATTTCATTATTCTTGATTTCCCATGCTCTCCAAGTACTGGAGGCCAATAGCATAAAACAGATATTTTTTCAAGAAAAATTCCACATCACTTAAGAATTTATTAACAATTTACATAATTGCTTAAGTAATCTGCATAATTGACAGAAAGTTTAATTTGACCTTAGTTCAACTGTAGCACTTACGGTTTTAAATTGAAATTGGTATAATTCATTTATGAGAGTAATTAAGCCATGGTGTCTAACAAATACAATGTATGCTGCCTGAGGCCTCCAAGGCCAGAACATGCTATTAGAATGTTTTATTTAAATATGTCAAATCTGTTCATCTCCACCGTCACCCATGTTAAACTGGAGCAAATGGCTTCTTTGACCTTGAGCACCATGCTTCTGAGGGACAATATTTGAAGCACATGGTTCAACTATCTTTCTAGAGGAATCCATGAGCTAATACATCTGTTTCTTAAGAAACACTAAACTTTACCTTGTTTTTACTTTCCAAAAGTGTTCAGGCATATCTGATTCTATAATAATCACATGCTATTAAACATCAGTTTTTCAGAAGAACAGGTCTGGAAAATGCCCCAGAATAATGAATTGTTAGCTTATGACAAGATGACTAAAATTCATGAGAATGAGGAAAGTGGGGAATCTGTCTACTTTCCTTGAAATACATGCTTTTTATACTTGAATACATAATTAATCCAAGTAACTGAAGAGTAATTATTCAAAAAAGAATATAATAAAGTAATATTGCTGAAAAGAGCCACTGCATATGTCTGGGGAAGGGTGGAGACCAAGTTGGCCAAGTGCATGTAACATCTCTTCACTTGGAAAATATCAGAGCTCCTGGCTTTACTTTGTCACTGCCTCCTGTGCAGCCTTGGGGACCAGAAGAATATAGATGAGGGTCAGCTGCAGGTGACATGGTTATATAGACAAAGTCTCTCTTGGGCACCTTCAAGATCCATCCTCTTCTAAGACTCCCATGAGTATTCCAGAGAAAATCCTCTAATGCATCATCACTCATGACATTGCATCTCAGCACTCCAGGGATCTGAATTTCCCGCCTTGTTCTGCTCTTACGATTCATTTTCTGTTCCTTTTTCTCATTGATTCTTCCTTCTTTTGATCAATTTTCCTATTACCCTCAATTCTCTTTTCTCACATTGTTAGAGAATCCAGTCTCAACCCTGCTGTTCAGACTTGCACTGGGGAGTTGTTAGGAATAATTATGGTTCAACAAGTGCTTCTTGAGTGCCAAACACGATGCGAAGTATTTGACATAATTCATCTCATTTAATCATCACGGCAGTTCTGCAAGTCATCTTCATTGTGCGGATGAGGACATGGAGACTTGATAGGAGTTAAATGACCCCTCTAGGTCCCCAAACCACCTGAGTTGCACCCATGACCACATGACTACACACACACACACATTTACACACACACACACTTGCACAGTTCCACACTACTATATAATGTCTGGGATTAAGACTTCATTTGCTTTTTTACCGAATAATAATACCAAAATCATCAAATACAACAGAGAGAGAAAACCACAAATATATAACTTTAATAAATTATCGTAAGTTCAACAGCCTTGTAATCATCACCCTGATCAAGACAAAATTTTGTTAGCCATTCTAGACCCCCATTGTGTGTGTCTTTTCCCAATCACAGTCCTCTTCCACCCACCACAACCATTGAAGTCTCATAGAGTCTCCCACAGTCTAGATTTTGTAGATTGCACACTCACAGTGCAGTTTTTCATGTTCCCATTCTTCCACGTTCCCAGAAAATTGGCAGATGGACACAGAGACTTGATGAAACTCAAGTTTGATCCCTTCAGCAGAAGTAAAAGTGGAACTCTGTTCTTTCAACTAAGGCACAGGGTGTCTGATTGGCTTTTTTCTTTCTGTGATATTACCAATTACTGATCCTCAATGACTTCATCCATTGAGACTTTGGAGGGCATTACAGTGTGGAATCTCTTCTAATTCTTTCATTTCCTTTTTGTAAATTATCTAGAAAATTTTCATAGAGAAATGCTTTTCCTCCTTGGTCTTGTAATGGAACTGTTCATACAGAAAAGCAGGATAAACACTGTTTCTCATTAATTATTGATTTTTGTGATGATGTATATGCTTCTACTCTTCTCTGGAGGTAGCAGATTATTTTGCTTTTAATATGCATATGAACAAATTGGCTTAAAATATGTGATGAGTTTCAGTCCATTGTAATCATTATCCTTACTGAAGCTCAAATCATCACATCTTTGGTAGTGGAAGCCTGTTAACACTGGTCCCCAAGTCCCTTTGACATAATTCCAGTAATATTTAGCAACCTCGTATAGCTTCCTTGTTATTTAGTATAGCAAAATTGTCAAGGCTCACCTTCTATATTTCCTGTTCCAAATCAGGAATCAGTTATCTCTTCTTGAATGTGTGTTATGGACTGAGTTGTCTATAAGTAACTCACATTATACATAATAATATCACCAGGCGTAAAGGAAAAGGAAGAAAAAAATACATATCATGCAAAAACACTAATTAAGGTAAAGCCATAATGATTATATTAATGAGATAATATAGATTTCAGAACAAAGAAAATTTTCAGATACAGAGGGGGGCATTATACAATGATAAAAGGAATCAATAAAAAATAAGGCAGAACTATTTTAAATGTGTATGTACCAAATGACACAGCTGCAAAATATATGAAGCGCATACTGATAGAATTAAAAAGACAGATAAATTCATTGTTATAGTTAGAAAATTCAATGCCCCTCTTTCAACAACTAATAAAACACCTACAAAGTAAATTTGTAATGGTATGGAAGAAATCAACAACACTCTGAACCAACAGAATCTAACTGGCATTTATATAACACTTCAGGCAACAGCATAATATACATTATTTTAAAGTGCCCACACAGCATACATGTCTTTTTCTTGGGCATGGTTTTGATCACCACCTCCTGTACAATGTCACTAACCTCAGTCCATCGTTCTTCAGGCATTCTGTCTATCAGATCTAATCCCTTGAATCTGTTTGTCTCTTCCACTATATAATCATAAAGGATTTGATTTAGGTCATACCTGAATGGTGTAGTGGCTTTCCCTACTTTCTCCAATTTAAGTCTGAATTTTGCAATAAGGAGTTCATGATCTGAGCCACAGTCAGCTCTTGGTTTTGTTTTTGCTGACAGTATAGAGCTTCTCCATCTTAGGCTGCAAATAATATAGTCAATCTGATTTTGGTATTGACAATCTGGTTGTACATATGTGGAGTTGTCTTGTGTTATTGGAAGAGGGTGTTTGCTATGATTAGTGTGTTCTCTTGGCAAAACTCTGTTAGGTTTTACCCTGCTTCTTTTTTTACTCCAAGGCCAAATTTGCCTGTTACTCCTGGTATTTCTTCATTTCCTAATTTTGCATTCCAGTCCCCTGTGATGAGAAGGACATTTTTTTTGGTGTTAGTTCTAGAAGGTCTTGCAGTTCATCATAAAACTGTTCAAATTCAGCTTCTTTGACATTAGTGGTTGGGGCATAGACTTGGATTACTGTGATATTGAATGGTTTCCCCTGGAAATGAACAGAGGTCATTCTGTCACTTCTAAGACTACACCCAAGTACTGCATTTCAGACTCTTTTGTTGACTATGAGGGTGACTCTATTTCTTCTAAGAGATTGTTGCCACAGTAGTAGATATAATGGCCATCTGAATTAAATTTGCCCATTCCAGTCCATTTTAGTTCACTAATTTCTAAAATGTTGATGTTCAGTGTCACCATCTCCTGTTTGACCACTTCCAATTTACCTTGGTTCATGGACCTAACATTGCAGGTTCCTATGCAGTATTAGATTGCTGGGAGAAATATTAATAATCTCAGATACCCAGATGACACCACCCTTATGGCAGAAAGTAAAGACAAACTAAAGAGCCTCTTGATGAAAGTGAGAAAGGAGAGTGAAAAATCTGGCTTAAAACTCAACATTCAAAACACTAAGATTATGGCACCTGGTTCCATCACTTCATGGCAGATAGACAAGGAAACAGTGACAGACGTAATTTTCTTGGGCTCCAGAATCATTGCAGATGGTGACTTCACCCATGAAATTAAAAGACACTTGCTCCTTGGGAAAAAGCTATGACAAACCTAGACAGGATATTAAAAAGCAGAGATATTACTTTGCCAACAAAGGTCTGTCTAGTCAAAGCTGTGGTTTTTGAGTAGTCATGTATGGTTGTGAGAGTTGAACCAAAAAGAAAGCTGAGAGCTGAAGAATTGATGCCTTTGAACTGTGGTGTTGGAGAAGACGCTTGAGAGTCCCTTGAACTGCAAGGAGATCAAACCAGTTAATTCTAAAGGAAATCAGTGCTGAATATTCACTGGAAGGACTAATGCTGAAACTCCAAATCTTTGGCTACCTGAACTGACTCATTAGAAAAAACCCTGATGCAGAGGAAGATTGAAGGCAGGAGGAGAAGGGGATGGAGAGGATGAGACGGTTGGATGGCATTGCCAACTCAATGGACATGAGTTTGAGCAAGCTCCAGGAGGTGGTGATGGACTAGGAAGCCTGGCATGCTACAGTCCATGGAGCTACAAAGAGTCAGACATGACTGAGTGACTGAACTGACACAACATACATCAATATAAACCTAATCCTTGGTCCATAAAAACAGCCCTAGTAAATTTAAAAGTAGTGAAATCACCCATAGTGTGATGTCAGCAGAACACAATGAAATCAGGGATGAAATCAATAAGAGAAAGAAAACTGGATAATATCCAAGTGTTTGAAAACTAAACAGTACATTTCTAAATAATGCATGAAAAAGAGAAGTCTCAGGGGAAATAAAAATTACACTGAATTGGATATACAGTTGAAACAGTGCTGAGAGGGAGATAAGTATTTACAAACATACATTCGAAAAGAGGGAAAGTCCCATAGAGTATTAAAGTTTCATTAGAGCATTAGATTAAAAAAACAGAAAAGCAGATATCATTGAAATTGAAAACAGAAAAATGAAACAAAGAGCAGTTTCCTTAAAATAGTCAATAAAATTGAAAAGCCTCTAGGATGACTGACAATAATAAGAGAGAGTATTCTGAGCTACTCCTATTAGGAATGAAGGAGGAGGCATCACTACAGATGCTACAGATTCAACGAAGGAAAAGAGAATATTGTGAATGATTTTACACACATAACTTTGACAAGTTAGATGAAATGGACCAATTCCCCCCAAAACAGAAATTATCACAACTCAGTAAATTCAGTTCAGTTCAGTTTGGTTCAGTCGCTCAGTCATATCCGACTCTTTGCAACCCCATGAATCACAGCACGCCAGGCCTCCCTGTTCATCACTATCTCCCAGAGTCCACTCAGACTCATGTCAATCGAGTCTGTGATGCCATCCAGCCATCTCATCCTCGGTCGTCCCCTTCTCCTGCCCCCAATCCCTCCCAGCATCAGAGTCTTTTCCAATGAGTCAACTCTTCGCATGAGGTGGCCAAAGTACTGGAGTTTCAGCTTTAGCATCATTCCTTCCAAAGAAATCCCAGGGCTGATCTCCTTCAGAATGGACTGGTTGGATCTCCTTGCAGTCCAAGGGACTCTCAAGAGTCTTCTCCAACACCACAGTTCAAAAGCATCAATTCTTCGGCACTCAGCGTTCTTCACAGTCCAACTCTCACATCCATACATGACCACAGGAAAAACCATAGCCTTGACTAGATGGACCTTAGTCGGCAAAGTGATGTCTCTGCTTTTGAATATGCTATCTAGGTTGGTCATAACTTTTCTTCCAAGGAGTAAGCATCTTTAAATTTCATGGCTGCAGTCACCATCTGAGGTGATTTTGGAGCCCCCCAAAATAAAGTCTGACACTGTTTCCACTGTTTCCCCGTCTATTTCCCATGAAGTGATGAGACTGGATGCCATGATCTTAGTTTTCTGAATGTTGAGTTTTAAGTCAACTTTTTCACTCTCCTCTTTCACTTTCATCAAGAGGCTTTTTAGTTCCTCTTCACTTTCTGCCATAAGGGTGATGTCATCTGCATATCTGAGGTTATTGATATTTCTCCCAGCAATCTTGATTCCAGCTTGTGTTTCTTCCAGTCCAGCGTTTCTCATGATGTACTCTGTAAATAAGCAGGGTGACAATATACAGCCTTGATGTACACCTTTTCTTATTTGGAACCAGTCTGTTGTTCCATGTCCAGCTCTAACTGTTGCTTCCTGACCTGCATACAGATTTCTCAAGAGGCAGGTCAGGTGGTCTGGTATTCCCATCTCTTTCAGAATTTTCCACAGCTTATTGTGATCCACACAGTCAAAGGCTTTGGCATAGTCAACAAAGCAGAAATTGGTGTTTTTCTGGAACTCTCTTGCTTTTTCCATGATCCAGCGGATGTTGGCAATTTGATCTCTGGTTCCTCTGCCTTTTCTAAAACCAGCTTGAACATCAGGGAGTTCACAGTTCACGTATTGCTGAAGCCTGGCTTGGAGAATTTTGAGCATTACTTTACTAGCATGTGAGATGAGTGCAATTGTGCGGTAGTTTGAGCATTCTTTGGCGTTGCCTTTCTTTGGGATTGGAATGAAAACTGACGTTTTCCAGTCCTGTGGCCACTGCTGAGTTTTCCAAATTTGTTGGCATATTGAGTGCAGCACTTTCACATGATATATAATTTGAATAGCTTAAATTCATGATTAGTGAACTCCCTCCCAAAGGAAATATCTAGATATGTTTAGTTTAACTGGAAAATGCCAGCAAATAAAGATAATGTCAATTCTATACCGTTTCTTCCAAAAATAGAGCATGACAGAACATAATCCCAATTGGTCTTAAGAAGTCATTATTACTCTGATACCAGAACTGGAAAAAGAAAGTATGAAAAAGAAAGAAAAGATAAATTATAGACAAATGTTATTCATGGATATAGATAAAAAAATGGAAATTTGTTAAAATATTAATAAATAAAATTGTGTAATACATAAAGAATTATTCCATCATTACTAAGTGATCCAGGGATGCAGAGTGATCCAATATTCTACTTTCAATCAACACAATCCACCCTATTAACATTCTGAAGAATCAAAAATTTACATGATCTTATCAACTGATGCAGAAAAAAGCATTTGACAAAATTCAGCACTCATAATTTTTGAACATTCCAGGAAAATAGGAATAGAGATTAAATTCTCCAACTTGATAAAAATAACCTACAATAAATCTATGGCCAACTTTATGTGTGTGCTCTTTCATTTCCTACTCTGCAACCCCATGGACTGTAACTCGCCAGGCTCCTCTGCCCATGGGATTCTCCAGGCAAGAATACTGGACTGGGTTGCCATTCTTCCTCCAGGGGATCTTCTTGGCCCAGCGGTTGAATCTGCATTTCCTATGGCTCCTGCATTAGTAGGTGGATTCTTTACCATTGAAACACCTGGGAAGCCCACAACTAACATTATACTCTGCAACATAAGAGCAGAAATAAAGCAAACTTGTCCACTCTCATCATGCTTATACAACATAATGCTAGAAGTTCTAGCCAGTTCTATAAGGCAGGAAAGGGATGTTAAAAGCAAAGCAATTGGAAAGGAAAACCATTATTGTCTGTGTTTGAAGATGTCCTAATCATCTATGTAGAAATCCATAATGTACTTAGCAAAATAAAATTAAAAAAAATCCTCTGATGACTATTAAGTCTGATAAGCAGGAGAAAAAAAAAAAAACCAAAAAACATGGAATAATAAACACACACACACACACACACACACACACACACACACCCCTGGGTTTGATTCCCGGGTCAGGAAGATCTTCTGGAGAAGGGATAGGCTACCTACTCCAGTATTCTTGGGCTTCCCTTGTGGCTCACCTGGTAAATAATCTGTTTGCAATGAAGGAGACCTGGGTTTGATCCCTGGATTGGGAAGATCCCCTGGAGAAGGAAAAGGCTACTACCTCTAGTATTCTGGCCTGGAGAATTTCATGGACTTCATAGTCCATGGGGTGGCAATGAATCGGGCATGACTGAGCGGCTTTCACTTTCACGGCTGTATTCAAGTGCCTATATCAACACCTGTCACCTAAAAGGCAACCAAATAAGAAAGCATCCTGCGGTCTATCTCTCTATGCAGCAAGTAATAAGGGCCCTCGGTTAGAATGACGCCAGGGGTGGAGAAGTGATCCACAGGCAGATGAAGTTTTCAAAAGAAAATGCAATGAAATAATTTACTCACATCTATTTTGTGTTTGAAATGTATCCTTTTTCATGATTTTTACAGAAATATGTTGCTTTGTTAATAATGATCAGTTTCTTAAAGATGGCCCATTTCATGCAAAGATTGAACTGATCCAGTGGTGTTTACTGATAATAACTTCATATGGTACAGGCCACCTCTGCTCACATTTTCAAGCTCTTTTTTTTTTTTTTTGGTAGATTTTCCTTTTTGTCATCACTGCTATATTGGCTTATATCTTCAAATTACCAAAGTAGATACATGGCTAGTACACTGAGATGTACATGTAGTGAAGGACCACAGCTTAGAAGAGCACTATAAATGGAAACAGAGAAAGAAATGGCAACCAGCTCCAATAATTTTGCCTGGAAAACCCCATGGACAGAGGAGCCTGGTGATCTACAGTCCATGGGGTTGCAAGAGTCGGACATGACTAAGCGACTGAACAGAAAGAACAATAAATGGAAAGAGTGCTCAGGTATCCAGTATAAATACAAATAGTGAATCTTTAAAGGCTGAAACAAATTAAGTTGGCCTGGTAACCAAAAGGGAATGTGTAATTAGAAGTGTGACAACAAATAACTGAAAACTGGATTTGACTGCCCAAATTAACCATCATTAGTCCTTAGTGTGTTGAATAGTATGACATTTAGTCAAAGAATGATAGGAAATATCGAAGCTTTTGTGTTCTTGTAAAAACAATCTAGTCACCTTTCTGATATCTCCAGTAGAACTGGAGAACAGAATGGAAGACTGAGTTGTACAACTTTTACTATAAACTGGTCATACAAGAGATTTGTGAAGCTAATCACAAGTCAAAAACCATTCTTAGAGAAAAAATATAATACTAACAATTGGTTGAATTCTTTCATCAAGTGATATTATGGCTATGTGTTAGGTAACACTGATTGCATATGGAAGCTTTGTATTCCATGGGTGCATTTGTGGCTCTTGCATGAGTATATGATGTACACGGGTCAATAGGAAAATAACTTTATCCTCTCACATCCTCCAATCTCTCATCACCCTTGAAACACACTCAGTGAGGCTTGCTACTTCATACTCCCTATATTGAAAGATATTTGGGATCCTATGCTTTTTAGACATGAAATAAAATCCCCTAATGCTTTGGTTTTGCTTTAGCATCAGTCCTTCCAAAGAACACCCAGGACTGATCTTTAGGATGGACTGGTTGGATCTCCTTGCAGTCCAAGGGACTCTCAAGGGTCTTCTCCAACACCATAGTTCAAAAGCATCAATTCTTCAGCACTCAGCTTTCTTTATAGTCCAACTCTCACATCCATACATGACTACTGGAAAAACCATAACCTTGACTAGATAGACCTTTGTTGGCAAAGTAATGTCTCTGCTTTTGAATATGCTATCTAGGTTGGTCATAACTTTCCTTCCAAGGAGTAAAGGTCTTTGAATTTCATGGCTGCAACCACCATCTGCAGTGATTTTGGAGTGCAAAAAAATAAAGTCTGACACTGTTTCCACTGTTTCCCCATCTATTTCCCATGAAGTGATGGGACCAGATGCCATGATCTTCGTTTTCTGAATGTTGAGCTTTAAGCCAACTTTTTCACTCTCCTCTTTCACTTTCATTAAGAGACTTTTTAGTTCCTCTTCACTTTCTGCCATGAGGGTGGTATGGAAGGAATGACGCTAAAGCTGAAACTCCAATACTTTGGCCGCCTCATGCGAAGAGTTGACTCATTGGAAAAGACTCTGATGCTGGGAGGGATTAGGGGCAGGAGGAGAAGGGGACGACAGAGGATGAAATGGCTGGATGGCATCACTGACTTGATGGACGTGAGTCTGAGTGAACTCCAGGAGTTGGTGATGGACAGGAAGGCCTGGTGTGCTGCAATTCATGGGGTTGCAAAGAGTCAAACGCGACTGAGAGACTGAACTGAACTGAACTGAACTGAATGCCTTGGTTTCACTAGTGGTTCAATGGTAAGAAAAAAAAATCCTCTAATATTTAGTATTCAAATAATCTTTGTTCAGGAGTTCAGGTACCTAGTCTAGGCAATGAGCAAAAACAACTCTCAAATATCACCTTCTTATCTTCCTCAGTGTGAGGCAGGTCTGGTAAGAGATTTCTTCTTTGATTTCCTGCCTTGAATTTTTCTTCTACCCCTCCACAACTGCAGCTGTAAGTTGTGTTTTTCTTGAGACAGAAGCCTGCATGATTTGGCTTCAGTTTTCTCTTATTGGAGTGGAAACATTTTGAGTTAACACCCTCTGGTCTTTGATAATAGACAAAGCTGCTTCCTAGTTATGGAGCTGAATATGGATTCTACTGTTAACTCCCTCCCCCACCACTACTACCAGACACACTGAACTCTACTTCTCATGATGGGCATGATGTATTTTCCCTCAAATAGTCATGTAGGTGACTGTTGCTGTTCTGAGTTTCATCCAATGTTGGTTTAGTACTTCCTTCCAGCAGTTTTTCTGGGAAGAATTATAATGTCTCCAGGCTGGCTCTTTTCCTCACCTGGCCCCTCTCATGTCCATGAGACAGGCTCACTAATCCTCACCTCCTCATGAGAGTAACTGCAGCTCCTAACATGTGTCATTCTCCATCCTTTCTCCTTTGCCCAATGACCACAGACTTTCCTCCTTAGATTTTCTATGTGATTAATATTCTACAGAGTCTCATATTTTTGATCTAGTTCACAGTACCCTAACTCTTTTAAACTCTGAGAATCATATCTTAAAACTTCCAAGTGATCACTTTGAGGATTATCTCACCAGGCTGGAGAATTCCTTGTCTTTTAGGAAGAGAGGTGAGAAAGAAAAAAAAAAGGCACTATAAAATTTTAAGAATTCCTTCAATTTTATTTTCAGTTTTCAATACCTTTAGCTGATTTCCCAGCCAAGAGTTTTATAATCTGGAGGTGAGTGATGGTTGTGAAACTATCTTTATACCTATCTGTTGCAAATCCTGGAAAGATCTAGTATCTTTTTTCTTTTTTGAATGGAAGTTTGGTGGATGTTATCATGGTGGTCTTGAAGAGAGAGCCACCAAAAATGGAGACAAAAGGAACCCCATTTTATTAGCCTACAATACATGAATTTTTAACACAACTGTGTTTATCATTGAAAATATGTGCTCCAGAAGACATGAACATTTAATTATTCACTGATCACTTTGTAATAAGTGAAGCAAGATTAGAAAAGCCACATTGGAACCAGGACCATGATCACCCACTAAGTATGCTTTGGTCAAGTTCTTTTCTATGAGAATGAAGTAAATTATATGGGAACAACAGAGAACTATTGGTTAACTACAATTTTATCTCAATTCAGCATTAAAGATGCTATAGCGTGCTCGCTTCGGCAGCACATATACTAAAATTGGAAAGATACAGAGAAGATTAGCATGGCCCCTGTGCAAGGATGACACGCAAATTCGTGAAGCGTTCCATATTTTTCAGAAAAATAAACGACCCAATCAAAAAATGAGCCAAAGAACTAAATAGACATTTCTCCAAGGAAGGCATACAGATGGCTAACCAACACATGAAAAGATGCTCAACATCACTCATTGTTAGAGAAATGCAAATCAAAACCACAATGAAGTACCACTTCACACCAGTCAGAATGTCTGCGATCCAAAAATCTGCAAGCAATAAATGCTGGAGAGGGTGTGGAGAAAAGGGAACCCTCCTACACTGTTGGTGGGAATGCAAACTAGTACAGCCACTATGGAGAACAGTGTGGAGATTCCTTAAAAAATTGCAAATAGAACTACCTTATGACCCAGCAATCCCACTGCTGGGCATACACACTGAGGAAACCAGAATAGAAAGAGAAACATGTACCCCAATGTTCATCACAGCTATTTATATTTATAACATTTATACTTATAACTATATAACATTTATATTTATAACTATTTATAACAGCCAGGACATGGAAACAACCTAGATGTCCATCAGCAGATGAATGGATAAGAAAGCTGTGGTACATATACACAATGGAGTATTACTCAGCCATCAAAAAGAATACATTTGAATCAGTTCTGATGAGATGGATGAAACTGGAGCCGATTATACAGAGTGAAGTAAGCCAGAAAGAAAAACACCAGTACAGTATTCTAACACATATATATGGAATTTAGAAAGACGGCAATGATGACCCTGTATGCAAGACAGCAAAAAAGACACAGATGTGCATAGCGGACTTTTGGACTCAGAGGGAGAGGGAGAGGGTGGGATGATTGGGAGAATGGCATTGAAACATGTATACTATCATGTAAGAATCGAATCGCCAGTCTATGTCCGATGCAGGATACAGCATGCTTGGGGCTGGTGCACGGGGATGACCCAGAGGGATGTTATGGGGAGGGAGGAGGGAGGGGGATTCATGTTTGGGAACGCATGTACACCCGTGATGGATTCATGTTACTGTATGGCAAAACCAATACAGTATTGTAAAGTAACATAAAGTAAAAATAAAAATAAAAAAGATGCTACAGAGAACTATTACTGTGTTAATACTGAAGTTACTGAAGGCCTCTTCAATGTCATGAAGGAATGACTTTTTAGTGAGGTCAAGAAACTGATTTTTCATAGAAAAAATATTCTATCTGTGTAAATGAAAACTTACTTGATTTATTGAGAAATTATTTAAAAATACTTTTACATGAAACTTATAGAACCAGAAAACTGTTGAAATGACAAACCTTAGTTAATTCATTAATGTTGAATACCTTCTAATTATAAAGTATTAATATTACAATTATTAGATTTAAAAATAAAAATAAAACAGAATTTCTTTAAGGGACTTGATTTTTTAATTTTTCAGAAAAATAAGCTAAAAGCACATCATTGTTGTTGCTGTTGTTTAGTTGCCAGGTTGTCTGTCACTCTTTGCAACCCCATGGACTGCAGGACGCCAGGCTCCCCTGTCCTTCACTATCTCCTGCAGTTTACTCAAATTCATGTCCACTGAGTCGGAGATGCTATCTCATTCTCTGCCAACTCCTTCTCCTCTTGCCTTCCAGTCTTTCCCAGCATCAGGGTCTTTTCCAATGAATCTTCTCTTCAGGTCAGGTAGCCAAAGTATTGAAGCTCAGCTTTAGCGTCAATTCTTTCAGTGAATATTCAGGGTTGATTTCCTTTAGGATTGACTGGTTTGATCCTGTAGCCCAAGGGACTCTAAACAGTCTTCTTCTGCACCACAGTTTGAAAGCATCAATTCTCCGATGCTCAGCTCTTTTTATTACTCAGTTGCTAAGTCGTGTCCGACTCTTTGACCCTGTACACTGTAGCCTGCCAGGCTCCTCTCTCCATGGGATTTCCCAGGTAAGAGTAATGGAGTGGGTTGCCATTTCCTTCTCCAGGGGATCTTCCCCACCTGGGGATCAAAATCCAGTCTTCTGTGTCTCCTGCATTTGTGAGCAGATTCTTTACCGCTGAGCCACCTAGGAAGCCTCTCCTTTATTCTTGACATTTAAAGACATTATTTTCAAATTTTTAATCACATATGAAGAAATATTTCCAGAGGTGAGTACTATCAAGAGATAATTAAGAATTTAATGCAGCCATCACTTATTTCTCTTTTGAATGTCAGGTGATTTTGGATATGGCATCTGATGATGTGCTTATAGAAACCTTCAGTGAGAAATATCTTCATAAGTCAGGGGATGTTTTAAATATAAATATCTAGAAATGTTTGACAGGTGCTACCAGACATTTGGTAAAGAATCTGGTAAAGAATCTGCCAGCAATGAGGAAGGCCTGGGTTTGATTCCTGGGTTGGGAAGATCCCCTGGAGAAGGGAACGGCTACCCGCTCCAGTATTCTGGCCTGGAGTATTCCATGAAGTGTATAATCTATTTGGTCACAAAGTGTTGGCCACGACTGAGTGACTTTCACTTCACATCACTTCAGTTCACCAGACATTTGCTGCTATTACTGAGAATCTATATTTGTGACATGACTTTTTTTAATTTAGTAAAAAGAAAGGGAAGGAAAAACAAAATGATAAGCAAACACAATAGTTGAACCAGCCATAGTTTCTAAAACAAAAATTTTAAATTTAAAACAAAATTTATGAGAAAATTCTTTCTCCTTGCCTTTCTTCTTTATATATGAGAGTAATGTTTTAAACATTTTATTGTGCTTACTAAATAATTTTCAAACATTTTTGTTTGATACATTTGCCTAAAGTTTTCTATCAGTGCTAAATGGCCATTATATGACCTGGACATTTAATTATTGACACTTTTCCCCATCGTTGTACACCTGACACTTAGCCCTCTATATAACAAGGAATTGTTACAAAACATTTGTCAAGTCAACGAGAAGCAGAATTTGCAAGTGGTAAGTGCTGTGGAATGAAGTGTGTCTTTTTCAAATTTATAAGCTAGAAGCTCTAAACTCCAGCGTGATTGTATTTGGAGACAAGGCTTTTAGGAGCTAATTAGATTAAATGAGATCATAGGGGTAGGGACTTAATCTGATAGAATTGGTGGCTTTATAAGATGTGAAAAATTTCTGTCTCTCTTTTTCTCTGTCTCTTTTCACCATGTGAGAATATGGAGAAAAGGTAATTGTCTGAAAATCAGAAAGAGAGTTCTCACCAGAATTGGATGGACTAACACTTGATCTTGGACTTCCTAACCCCAGAAACATGAGAAAATAAATTTATATCTCTTAAATCCCTCAATCTATGATATTAATTATGGCAGCTCAAGCTGACCAATACTGGTGGGATCTAAAATAGAACAGCTGCTATGAGAAACACTATAGCAGTTCCTTTACTTTAAAAAAAATTTAAAATAGAATTATTATATAATTCTGTGATTCAACTTTTGGGTATATATCCAAATTAATTGAAAACAGGATATCACAAAGGATATTTGTATACCCATGTTCATAGCAGCATTATTTATGATACTGAAGAGATGAAAGCAAACCAAGGGTCCATCAATGAATGAATGGATAAAGAAAATATGATGTGCACATGTGCTGCGCTGTGCTAAGTTACTTCAGTTGTTTCTGACTCTTTGCAGGCCTATGGACTACAGCCTTCCAGGCTCCTCTGTCCATGGGATTCTCCAGGCTCTAATACTGGAGTGGGTTGCCATGTTTTCCTCCAGGAGATCTTCCTGACCCAGGGATGGAAACTGGATCTCCTGCGGCTCCTGTATTGATGGTGGATTCTTTACTGCTGAGCCACCTGAGAAGCCCACATGTGTTATTATTGAGCCTTAAAAAAAAAAAAGGCAATTGAGACACATGTCATGAAATAGATGGGACTGAGGAAATCTTGTTAAGTGAAATGAGCCATCAGAAAAATCAGTCATCAAAAACATAAAAAGAAAGAAACAAAAACCAAATACTGTGTAATTCTGCTTAGGTAAGGTATCTAGAGTAGTCGAATTCATAGGAACAGAGAGTAGAATGGTGAATACCAGGGGCTAAGAAGAGGGAGGGAATGAGAAATTGTTATTTAATGGGTATAGAGTTTCAAGAAACAATGTGAGCATACTTAACACAATTAAACTGTACACTTAAAAATAGTTTCAATGAAAATTTTATGCTATGTGCATTTTATTTTAATTTTAAAATGAAAAAAAAAGCTCAAGAAAGTTTTTTGACCAGATTTACTGTGAGAATCTGCAAAGAGCTGAGTCCTTCACAAATACATTTCTAACAATCAGAAACATCAGTTGTTAATCACAGTCAACTATTTATTCCAAAGGTCCTATAAATTTATACACTTATCTACATTGAGATTAAAAGCAGTCTAGAATAATGGATTGAGGCCCTATATTTTGCATGTCTAAGAAACTTATGTTTCTTTCTTTCTTTGATGGAATTGGGAGTTTGAAGAAAAAAAAAAAGGAAAGTCCTTGCATCAGGAAATTAGATGCTGCATTGTGCAATATTTGTGAGTCTGAGATATTGGGTTTATATCATAGCCATGTGCTTTCAATCTGTGTACATCAGTGGACACTTCACTCTTTGTATCCTGTTGTGCTAAAGATTTCAAAGTACTTTATGAATAACAATTTCCTGAGATGCAAGCTTCTGGAAACACAATCATTTTTTTTTCTAAGATGGGAGAATATGATAAGGTATAGTGGGAAAATGTGGAAAAGAAACCTTACCTGTGTTCAGGGGCAGATTTGGAGAGTGAGATGTGAGGAAACAGGAGGAAAAACACGTTTCCCTTTGGTCTCTGGGGGTAAAGTTTACAAAAACAATATAAAACAAGACTACTTACAATGGCATTGAGAAATGATAAATCCATACTATCTTCCTTGAGTAAATTAATGAGTTAAAGAGTGGACAAAACAAGGAGAACTGAGTATTGGGGATTGTGTATGACAGTGAGAAACACTTAGTTCCTGACACTGAAGAGCTTCTTGTGTATTGGTTTTCTCTTGCCGTGTAATGAATTATCACAGATGGAGCAGCTTAAAACAATGTGGCTGTATTACCCCACAGTTATGTAGGTCGGTCTTTCAGGCAGTGATCAAAAGAGTTCTCTGCTCAGGGGCTTATTAAGCTGTGATGGAGGTGCTGGGACTGCAATTTATCCAGTGCTCAGACTCTTCCAACCTCACTGCTGCTGGAAGAAGTCATCTCCTTGGGGCCATAGGACTGACATCCTCCTTCTTTCTGGTGATGGCCCTCAGCTCCTAGTACAGTTCAGTTCAGTTCAGTCCCTCAGTCGTGTCCAACTCTTTGCGACCCCATGGACTGCAGCACACCAGGCCTACCTGTCCATCACCAACTCCTGGAGTTTACTCAAACTCATGCCCATTGTGTCGGTGATACCATCCAACCATCTCATCCTCTGTTGTCCCCTCTCCTCCCAGCTTCGGTCTTTCCCAGCATCAGGGTCTTTCAAATGAGTCAGTTCTTCACATCAGGTGGCCAAAGTACTGCAGTTTTAGCTTCAACATGAGTCCCTCCACTTGATATTCAAGACCAATTTCCTTTAGGATTGACTGGTTGGATTTCCTTGCAGTCCAAGGGACTCTCAAGAGTCTTCTCCAACACTGCAGTTCAAAACCATCATTTCTTTGGTGATCAGCTTTCTCTATAGTCCAATTCTGACATCCAAACATGATTACTGGAAAAACCATAGCTTTGAATAGATGGACCTTTGTTGGCAAAGTAATATCTCTGCTTTTTAATATGCTGTCTAGGTTGGTCATAACTTTTTTCCAAGGATCAAGTGTCTTTTAATTTCATGGCTGCAGTCACCATCTGCAGTGATTTTGGAGCCCCAAAAAAATAGTCTCTCACTGTTTCCATTGTTTCCCATGAAGTGATGGGACTGGATGCCATGATCTTAGTTTTCTGAATGTTGAGTTTTAAGCCAACTTTTTCACGCTCCTCTTTCACTTTCATCAAGAGGCTCTTTAGCTCTTCTTTGCTTTCTGCCATAAGGGTGGTATCATCTGCATATCTGAGGTTATTGATATTTTTCCTGGCAATCTTGATCCAGCTTGTGCTTCATTCAGCCCGGCATTACACATGATATACTCTGCATATTTGGAAAACTCAGCAGTGGCCACAGGACTGGAAAAAGTCAGTTTTCATTCCAATCCAAAAGAAAGGCAATGCCAAAGAATGCTCAAACTACCGCACAACTGCACTCATCTCACATGCTAGTAAAGTAATGCTCAAAATTCTCCAAGCCAGGCTTCAGCAATATGTGAACCATGAACCTCCAGATGTTCAAGCTTGTTTTAGAAAAGGCAGAGGAACCAGAGATCAAATTGCCAACATCTGCTGGATCATCAAAAAAGCAAGAGAGTTCCAGGAAAACATCTATTTCTGATTTATTGACTATGCCAAAGCCTTTGACTGTGTGGATCACAATAAACTTTGGAAAATTCTGAAAGAGATGGGAATACCAGACCACCTGACCTGCCTCTTGAGAAACCTATATGCAGGTCAGGAAGCAACAGTTAGAACTGGACATGGAACAACTGACTGGTTCCAAATAGGAAAAGGAGTACATCAAGGCTGTATATTGTCATCCTGCTTATTTAACTTATATGCAGAGCACATCATGGCTGGAAGAAGCACAAGCTGGAATAAAGATTGCTGGGAGAAATATCAATAACCTCAGATAGGCAGATGACACCACCCTTATGGCAGAAAGTGAAGAGGAGCTAAAAAGCCTCTTGATGAAAGTGAAAGAGGAGAGTGAAAAAGTTGACTTAAAGCTCAACATTCAGAAAACGAAGATCATGGCATCCTGTCCCATCACTTCATGGAAAATAGATGGGGAAACAGTGGAAACTGTCAGACTATTTTTTTGGGCTCCAAAATCACTGCAGATGGTGACTGCAGCTTGAAATTAAAAGATGCTTACTCCTTGGAAGAAAAGTTATGACCAACCTAGATAGAATATTTAAAAGCAGAGACATCACTTTGCCAACTAAGGTCCATCTAGTCAAGGCTATGGTTTTTCCTGTGGTCATGTATGGATGTGAGAGTTGGACTGTGAAGAAAGCTGAGCACCAAAGAATTGATGCTTTTGAAGTGTGGTGTTGGAGAAGACTCTTGAGAGTCCCTTGGACTGCGAGGAGATCCAACCAGTCCATTCTGAAGAAGATCACCCCTGGGATTTCTTTGGAGGGAATGATGCTGATGCTGAAACTCTAGTACTTTGGCCACCTTATGTGAAGAGTTGACTCATTGGAAAAGACTCTGATGCTGGGAGGGATTGGGGGCAGGAGGAGAAGGGGACGACAGAGGATGAGATGGCTGGATGGTATCACGACTCGATGGACGTGAGTCTGAGTGAACCCTGGGAGTTGGTGATGAACAGGGAGGCCTGGTGTGCTGCAATTCATGGGATCGCAAAGAGTCGGACACTATTGCGCGACTGAACTGAACTGAACTCTGAATATAAGTTAAATAAGCAGGGTGACAATAAACAGCCTTGATGTACTCCTTTCCTGATTTGGAACCAGTCTGTTGAGCCATGTCAAGTTCTAACTTTTGCTTCTTGACATGAATACAGATTTCTCAGGAGGCAGGTCAGGTGGACTGGTATTCCCATCTCTTGAAGAATTTTCCACGTTTGTTGTGATCCACACAGTCAAAGGCTTTGGCATAGTCAATAAAGCAGAAATAGATGTTTTTTTTTGAACTCTCTTGCTTTTTTGATGATCCAGCAGATGTTGGCAATTTGATCTCTGGATCCTCATGGATTAATGCAAAGCAAACTCATTGGTAACCTAAATTATTGTCTCCATATTTCTCTTCCATACATAAAGTTAGGTAATCCCCGTGATAACCTATAATATTCAAAGGTTATTCACACCTAAGAGAAGGCAGCTGATACAGACAGCTGACTCTTTGGAAAAGTCCCTGATGCTGGGAAAGACTGAGGGCAGGAGAAGGGAGTGTCAGAGGATTAGATAACTGGATGGCATCGCCAATGCAATGAATATGAACTAGGTGAACCTCTGCGAGAGGGTGAGGGACAGGGATGCCTGGAGTGCTGCAGTCCATGGTGTCTCAAAGAGTCAGACATGACTGGGAGACTGAACAGCAACAAAAGGAAGGCAGTAATACAGGATGGAGCAGGAATCCTGGAGGGCTCATCTTAGAATTATGACTCCCTTATCAGAGAGTTGTAATTTAAGTTGTGTTCAATTCTTTTGCAACCCCATGGACTGTAATCTGCCAGGAATTTCCTGCCAGGCACTGTACCTCAGTCCATGGGATTTCCCAGGCAAGAATAGTGAAGCAGGTTGACATTTCCTTCTCCAGGGGATCTTCCCAAGCCAGGGACTGAACCGACATCTCCTACATTGCAGGCAGAGTCTTTACTGCTGAGACATATGGGAAGCCCATATCAAAAAGAGAGGTAGATAAATATTTAATGCACCATTTTAAAATGGCAAACGTTAGGAGTTATCTATTTAGGAGCTGTGAAGACCAGAGGAGGGGCCCTTGGCTGAGTCTGAGGATATAAGAAACCTTGGAGAATATAAGGCCACTTGTATCGGCTGTGGAATAGCCATAGTCATGGAAGCTATGGTAGGAAAAATAGGTTGAGGTGGGCATGGATGAGCTCAGAAGAGCCTGGAGAAACACTGCTTCAGAGGGGTGTAAAGAGGCTAAAGAATAACACAGAAGCCAAAGATGTCAAAAATGGTAACAAAGAGTGAGCGATTGTATTAGGGTCTTCAGGCTGAATACTTAAAGTATCACAAAATAGGTGGCTTAAAAACAACAGAAATGAAAACCCTCATAATGAAATCCCTGGAGGATGAACATCTGAAATCAGGATGGCTAATGGGAATGCTATATAACACAAGGAGCCCAGCTCACTGCTCTGTGGTGACCTAGATGGGTGGGATGGAGAGAGTGGGAAGGAGGTCCAAGATAGAGGGGATATATGTATGCTATACTGATTCCCTTCATTGTACAGCAGAAAGTAACACAGCATTGTAAAGCAGTTATACCCCAAGTAAAAAAAAGTATTGACACAATCATGTTCCCTGTGAAGGTTCCAGGGGAGGCATTTTCTGTTCCTCTTCTTTTTTTTTTTTTTTCCTAATTGATTTTTCTTGTAGTATAATTGCTTAACTCCTTTCCTTTTCTTAGCTTCTGGTGGCTGTCAATAAATCTTGCCTTTCCTTGGATTGTCAATGCATTTCTCCATTCTCTGCCTCTTTCTTTACATAATTTTCTTCCCTGCATGTCTGGACACCAGTTATTTCATTTGAGTCCACTCTAACCTATTCTAATCTAGTATGAATTTATCTTTACTTGATGGCATATACAAAGACCCTGCTTCTAAATACGTTCACACTAACAAGTTCTGGGGTGAGAATTGTAACTTATTTTATGGAAAGCGAGGCAACTGATGATAACACTGATCAAGAGGAACAAAGAACAAAGGAATGATGATAAAAGTGTAAAGGTGATTTCTGGCTTTACCTGGTAATTTAAGGGTGAGTTCTGCCTGAAGGGATTGGAAGCCCGATGTCAGTGGTTGATTGGAGAATGGGTGGTGCAGAAATACAGACCTAGAAGCAGAAAGAGCAAGTGAGAACTTAAAGGAATCCGTGTCTGGGATCAAGGGAGGTGTTGACAATTTTTAAGTAAAAATGAAAGCAGATAAAGATAAGTACAGAGGACGTACCTGGTGGTCCAGTGATTGCAGGAGGCATGGGTTCCATCCCTGGTTGGGGGAAGATCCCACATGCCATGCGAAGTGGCCAAAGAAGAAAAAGATGGGTCTAGATATGACCACTCCTTGGGGAATGTCAGGTAATTATAACTCACTGCTCATGACTCAATATTCTTCATGCACTAGGACTTGAGACTGAGGAAGAGACCTCTGGTGGGGGATTGGGCTCTTGAAGAGGGTAGTGGCTCAGCGGTGAAGAATCCACCTGCCAATATAAGAGGATCAGTTTCGATCCCTGACTTGGGAAGATCTCCTGGAGAAGGAAATGGCTACCCCCTCCAGTATTCTTGCCTGGAGAATTCCATGAACAGAGGAGCTTCCTACAGTCCATCTGCCTGCTAAAGAGTGGGACAAGACTTATTGACTAAACGATCACAACAACACGAAAAAGAACTAACCTGTTTGAGGCCCAGCTGAAGTTGGAGACTGCTATGTGTGATGCAGACATCAGCAGCTGGGGAAGTGCCTTATAAAGAGTACAAGATTAAACCAAACACTGCCCTTCTGCGGGAGCCAGGGCTGGCTACCTAATTTGCAGGACATGGTGCAAAATAAAGATAAGGAGTCCCTTGATCGCAAAGCAGGAAGAAGTCCTTTCCTTCCTTCTCTCTCTTCTCCTGTCTTGGTATTTTTTAATTGACTATTTAATGTTATGGTGCTCCCTCTGACCCCAGAAGACCTGTGGGTGATGTGAACACTCACAAGCCCTCAGGGCCCCATTCCATACTTGGGGTACAGGGAGCAGGCACCCAACCAGGACCTTCTCCATGTCTTATCCAGGCCCCTCCAACAGTGAAGGCTGCTGGTGGTTGCTGGGCAGAGATTGGAGAACAGGCATGTAAGAGTCTCTCCTAGGGAAGTGAAGAGGGCTCATGCAGGGAGAGAGGCTCCAAGCCCCTGACACCCACTCCATTGTCCCATTGGGCAAGTTTCAAGACACAAATGCAAAGGCGGAATTATTAATAATTTCAAGATGGCGAGTGGAGAGCAATAAATCCCAAGTTAGGGATCAATCACCTTCTGAGTGGGTGACCTTGTGAGACTACACTGGTTTCCTCCCCAGGAAACCAGCCCCAGCAGATACATCAGGTGGAGTGTGTGAGGCCGAGGGTAAGGCGGGTTTGATGGAGTCCAGGGAGAAATTATGCAGAGGGTTCCAGGTTGAGGGTGGAAGAAAGAGATGACAGAAATATTCTGATAAAAGGAGTTCAGGAATGAGGCACTGGGAAAGCAGTGGAGTTGAAAAGCATGAGGAGTGTGAGAGAGCTGAAGCAGTAGGAAATGGTGATCTCAGAGTGAAATGCATTTTGGTGGTCATGGTACAGGAGGCTGAAATGGAATAAAATGCAAAGAATTCTGTTCCTGGCAATGCAGGCACCCCAAGGATGGGTATCAATGGAGGCTTGTCATCATCTTCCCTTCCTTGTTCTCCTCCCAACCCCCATTTTTCTTCCATTTACCGAGATCTCTGTAGAAAGTCAGGGGAAAATTGAATCACGATGTTTTAACTTGATAGCATTACTAATTTCACCATCTCCTACAGCTCCCCAAATGTACATACACAAACCATCAATTTGTGTGAGTTGAACATGTGAAACCATATCCTGGAGTTAAAATATCACAGAACTGCTTTCTTTTATTCTAAAACAAAATCACAAATGTAGTATGGGAGACACATAAATGCAACCATGTGTTATTTGTGTGACCTTGTTCTTGGTATCTCTGAGGGCAACGTGGAAATTTAAATACACATAGCAAATGGCAACCCACTCCAGTGTTCTTGCCTGGAGAATCCCAGGGACGGAGGAGCCTGGTGGGCTGCCATCTATGGGGTCGCACAGAGTCAGACACGACTGAAGCGACTTAGCAGCAGTAGCAGCCAATGTAGGCTGTGTATTTAAGAAAATAGAAAAAAGGCTTTATAATATTTAAAGTGTATAATGGAATATCATGCATTCATATAAACACCTTATGTTTGGAAAGGGAGACCAAAATACATAGGCAATATTATTTTCTCTTGTTGTGTTTTGTACTAATTTGTTTTAAGCATAATTTATAATGATAACATATAACAAATGCTTCTAACTAGAAAAGCAGGCCACTTAGAAAAAGTTGACTCTAATGATTCTGTCAGGATGTTTTCTTAATGTTAAAGTTCATAAAGTTAGCAAAATGCTGGGAAGATGTATCAGAGAAAAAGCAAAGAGTGCAAAGTCAACAATGACAAAACTATAAGAAAGAAATGAATGTCAAAGAATTATAATTTCCTCATACTTCTACATTCAAAGAACCAACACCCAGTCAAATCTGTTAAAGCTTATATTTTATAATACATCTTCATCTATAGAGGAAAACATTGTACTTAAAGAGAAGCCAGCAGAGACCCACTTGAACTCTGAATATACATAAGTTTAAGGTTGAAACATTTTGTTAAAAAGAATTTTTAGGATATGGTGACAGCACTTTTTTTTTCTCAGAGGAAGCAGGTTAAGACACATCATTTGAAGTCCAAGTACCCAGCAGGGAAGAGCATAGAAAGGAATGGTGACAATGTTTCTTTTTTTTTTATTGCTGTAATTATGGGAGTTGCACGTGACTGGACTCTCTCCCATCAGCTTCCAGTAAGGCGCTGACTTTTTCAGTGGATGTTTGGACGCATGCTAGAAAGGAGGAAAAGGAGAACAGCAATGGTGCCTCTTGTTGGGCAATTTTAGTGCTTCTTGGAATCCTAAGTGCAACCTTGCGGTTAAACTTTTCTGACGGTGTTAAACACTTACTGGCCTTCCCTGGTGGCTCTGAGGTTAAAGCGTCTGCCTGCAATGCAGGAGACTTGGGCTCAGTCCCTGGGTCGGGGAGAGCCCCTGGAGAAGGAAATGGCAACCCACTCCAGTATTCTTGCCTGGAGAATCCCATGGACAGAGGAGCCTGGTGGGCTACAGTCCACTGGCTCGCAAAGAGTCGGACATGACTGAGCAACTTCACTTTCAAACACTTAGCAGTGGGTACTCACTAATAATATCCAGTCTATCAGAGGATCAGTTTCATAGCCTCGCCTGGTGCCCTGGCTGAATTTCTAGTTTTAAGTATCAAATTCTTCCTGGTATTTTAGAATAGATGCAGTAGTGCACAAATTAGGTTAAAAGAAAAAAAAAAAAACATTGCATAGAAGATTCTCAGTGCTAATTTTTTTCTGGATCTCTCTTCTGCTAAATGATAGGGTTTAGTAGACGAAAATAAAATCCCATTCAAATTTTAAACCAAGTGCAATTTATTATATTTAGATGATGGAAGAGATTGTTTTAGGGAAAATGTGCATTTCTCTATTTATATAATCAAAACATATTTCAGAGACATGTTTGAAAACAGCATCCCTGGTAGCTCAGATGGTAAAGAATCTGCCTGCAATATTGGAGACCCCAGTTCAATCCCCAGGTCAGGAAGATCCCCTGAAGGAGCAACTGCAACCCACTCCAATATTCTTGCCTAGAAAATCCCATGGACAGAGGAGCCTGGTGGGCTACAGTCCATGGGGTCACAAAGAGTAGGACACAACGGAGCGACTAATACTTTCACTTTCTAAAGAGTTGGTATCTTCTTGAAACACAAGGCTTTTTCAAAGCATGTCAGTTCTTGAATCAAGATGCTTGCTGCTCACCTAACAGGAGAGGGAAAGATCCATCAAATCATCAGACGTTAAGGGTTTAAGTGCAAGTGAATTCTTTTTGGCTCATTCAGGTGGCTCCAACCAGGCAATGAATTTGCTTCGCGATACCATTAGATGGCCTGGAGTTCTTAATTACCAAACAAATGGAAAGTTGCTGCCTGGTGCTGACAGCTCCTTTGTGCATCATCTTCACAGAACATGAATGATTAATGGAATTTTCCCAACACAGTCAAAGTTGTTTACTGATGGAATTAAACCTGAAATTGGCAAGGTCCTAGTGGGAAGACTTTTGTTATAATGGCGTGGACCTGCCAAGCTCTCCAGATGAAAAATAGAAACAATTAGTGATGGCTCTTAGCAGTTCTCGATATCCTTTGGGTTTGATCTCAATTGAAAGTCATCTTATCTGGATGATGTATAGAAGTAAGGTACTGACATTCAGTCTCTCTTTGTGGCTGATAAACATCAGTGACAGGGTCTGTGTCCTGATGAAAGCCCTGTGCCTGGCCAGGTAGTGACACCTTTCCAAAACCTGAGCCAGAGAAAATGATCAAGGTACAGATCTATTCATTTTGGCTTCTTTAGTCTAGAAGCCCCAGTACATTTCTTCTTAGGCTCAAGCCAGGTGGTCCAGATATCAGCGGAAGATGTTATCCCAGAAGGGGAGGATTGTTAATACCTAGCTTTATGAATAGCTGTGGCTCTAGAGACAGAATCTTAGTGATTTGGATAAGAAAAAAGAATGGTAGAAACTAAAAGAATAACTAGCTAAGCATAATTAAGGAGAACTTTCTATCTATTCCAGGTTTTTCTCCCAATCTCTGCCTGCTGTGCAGGATTACCTATTTTTAATTCTGTGTCTTGTAATTTCTTGCCAAAATACTGAAGAATTTGACTCTGACTCAGCTGTTACCCCCTTCACATGCATACATCTGTCTAATTCCATAACAAAAATCACTGCAGCTTGATTTTTCTCAGCCAAGAGTAGCTTGCAAACAATCACCTCTCTAATTATTCCCCAAATTAACAGTGGCCTCTGTAGCATGGTGGTATTTTTGGAGTCTTGAGTTCAATGTTCCAGCCAATTGATTGTGGCAATGCAGGTGGCCTTAATGCCTAGGCAATAGGACCAGGAATTTGCCTCAAAATTAAGAACTGGCTTGTAAATTCATGGCCACTGTTCCTATGATGTAAAACTCGGTTTGATCATACCAAACGCACCCAGAGGTGACATACTTGCATACTTTTTGGTGTTTATCATTGCTGCCATTTTGCAATGAAAGAAAGATTTGTCAGCCTACATAGCTTCTTAATCCCCATGCAGATGAAAATTGTGGATGCTTTTGTTACTAGTTTTGGCTGGACGTCATGGGCCCTCTGCTTGTACTTTTTGGCTTCGCTCAGGCAAATCAACGTGTAGTTTCCTATAGAGAATTTATAAGTTGATATTGAGGCTGTTTACACATACATATGTGTGTGTGTGTGTATATATATACATCAGTCAGTTCAGTCCAGTCGCTCAGTTGTGTCCGACTCTTTGGGACTCCATGAATCGCAGCACACCAGGCCTCCATGTTCATCACCAACTCCCAGAGTTTACTGAAACTCATGTGCATCAAGTCAGTGACGCCTTCCAGCCATCTCATCCTCTGTCGACCCCTTCTCCTCCTGCCCCCAATCCCTCCCAGCATCAGGGTCTTTTCCAACGAGTCAACTCTTCGCATGAGGTGGCTAAAGTATTGGAGTTTCAGCTTCAGCATCAGTCCTTCCAATGAACACCCAGGACTGATCTCTTTTAGGACGGACTGGTTGGATCTCCTTGCAGTCCAAGGGACTCTCAAGAGTCTTCTCCAACACCACAGTTCAAAAGCATCAATTCTTCGGCTTTTAGCTTTCTTCACAGTCCAACTCTCACATCTATACATGACCACAGGAAAAACCATAGACTTGACTAGATGGACGGCAAAGTAGTGTCTCTACTTTATATATATACATTAATTATATATATATATATATATATATATATATATAATTTTTTCACTTATGGCTGCCCAGGGTCTTTGCTGCTGCGTGCAGGCTTTCTCTAAGCTGCGGTGAGCAGGCGCTATTCTTCGCTGTGGCGCGCACGCTTCTCATTTCAGTGGCTTCTCCTGCTACAGAGCATGGGCTCTGGGGCACTCGGGCTTCAGCAGTTGTGGCGCATGGATGAAGCTGTATATATTTTATTGAGTGATACACAGTTTAAACTATACTCTGAAGGTTAGTTTTCTCACTGTCCCCTGGAATAAATAGTTGTTTTTAAATTTTATATATAAGCCATCATGTGACATGCTGAATCAGTTTTGGCTTGGGGTCTGGACAATAGTCAACTTGCTTCGTTTTTCCAAAGAAAATTTCTGAAAAAAAAACAATTGTTGCACAGCAGTGTCTTTGCAGCACCGAACGCTTTTGAAACGGAACAAGCTCATTTGCAAACATAAATAATATATTGCATCCACATATGAAAGAATCCAGCATTATTGTGTTATTTGATGAAAAAAGCAAAATCAAACAAACAAACAAAACTCTCATAAGACAATGGCTCATTTGTATGTGATAACACCAATCGTGTTCCAGGTAAGATTTGTGCTTGATAACTTGCTGATTTGGGGGTTGGTATGAATAACAGGATATCAGAGTGCTTCATTAGTTTCATTTGTCAATAAACCTTGTCAAGTGTACTGGATGCCACTGCATGTTGTTTTCCTGTTGTTTATTAAAATCAGCTCCAAATAAACAAAAACAAAGGACACATTTTGATCCTGTTAAGGGCACTTGGTGCTGATCCTACATTCAGTGCTTTGCAGATCTCTCTACCTCTGAGTGAGCTGGTTTATTCTCACAGCATCACCTACTCCATGGAAAGCACCAGGCACCATGCAAGCAGGCAGATGCCAGGGCGATTAACTAGAAAACCATGTAGATTAACCTCCGCTATTAGCATGTGGTTCCAGTTTGGAAAGGGATGTGTGAGCTCTCTCAGTATGTTTCCAACATCATCAGAGAAATATAATCATTCCCTCTGGGAGAGCAGAAGGAACAACGGATCGCCAAGTATCTCAAATCCCCAAGGGAGGCATAATTGTATAATAACCACATTCTTTCTTTGTATTATCTTACTGTTGGTTCATAACAAAAATGACTTGGGCAAATCAGGGTGTAAAGCACATAATATCTCACAGAGAAAAGACTACTTTTTCTCCCTAAATCAAAGTCTAGCTAGTGTTTAAAATCTGGCTCCTGACTCAATTCAGATCAGTTCAGTTGCTCAGTTGTGACCAACCCTTTGCGACCCCATGGACTATAGCTCGCAAAGCCTCCCTGTCGATCACCAGTTCCCGGAGTTGACTCAAACTCATGTCCATCGCATCGGTAATCCCATCCAACCATCTCATCCTCTGTTGTCCCCTTCTCCTCCCAGCTTCAGTCTCTCCCAGCATCAGGCTCTTTTCCAATGAGTCAGTTTTTTGCATCAGGTGGCCAGAGTATTGGAGTTTCAACTTCAGCATCAGTCCTTCCAAAGAATATTCAGGACTAATTTCCTTTAGGATGGACTAGTTGGATCTCCTTGCAGTCCAAGGGACTCTCAAGAGTCTTCTTCAACACCACAGTTCAAAAGCATCAGTCCTTCGGTGCTCAGCTATCTTTATAGTCCAATTCTCAAATCCATACATGACTAGTGGAAAAACCATAGCTTTGACTAGACGGACCTTTGTTGGCAAAGTAATGTCTCTGCTTTTTAATACACTGTCTAGGTTGGTCATTGCTTTTCTTCCAAGAAGCAAGTGTCTTTTAATTTCATGGCTGCAGTCACCATCTGCAATGATTTTGGAGCACCAAAAAAAAAAAAAACAAACAAACAAAAACCTCTCACTGTTTCCATGGTTTCCCATGAAGTGATGGGACCAGATGCCATGATCTTAGTTTTCTGAATGTTGAGTTTTAAGCCAACTGTTTCACTCTCCTTTTTCATCTTCATTAAGAGGCTCTTTAGTTCTTCTTCACTTTCTGCCTTAAGGGTGGTATCATCTGCATATCTGAGGTTATTGATATTTCTTCCAGCAATCTTGACTCCAGCATGTGCTTCATCCAGCCTGGCATTACGCATGATATACTCTGCATATAAGTTAAATAAGCAGGGTGACAATATACAGGCTTGACGTACTCCTTTACCTCTTTGGAACTAGTCTGTTGTTCCATGTCCAGTTCTAAGTGTTGCTTCTTGGCCATATTTCTCAAGAGGCAGGTCAGATGTTCTGGTATTTCCATCTCTTGAGAAATTTTCCACAGTTTGTTGTGAATCCACACAGTCAAAGGCTTTGGCATAGTCAATAAAGCAGAAGTAGATGTTTTTCTGGAACTCTCGCTCTTTCGATGATCCATCAGATGTTGGGAATTTGATCTCTGGTTGCTCTGCCTGTTCTAAATCCAGCTTGAACAGCTGGAAGTTCATGGTTCACATACTGTTAAATCCTGGCTTGGAGAATTTTGAGCATTACTTTGCTAGCATGTGAGATGAGTTCAATTGTGCGGTAGTTTGAGCATTCTTTGGCATTGCCTTTCTTTGGGATTGGAATGAATACTGGCCTTTTCCAGTCCTGTGGCTACTGCAGTTTTCCAAATTTGTTGGAATAGTGAGTGCAGCACTTTCAGAGCATCATCTTTTAGGATCTGAAATAGCTCAACTGGAATTCTGTCACCTCCGTTAGCTTTGTTCATAGTGATGCTTCCTAAGGCCCACTTGACTTCACTTTCCAGGATGTCTGGCTCTAGGTGAGTGATCAGACCATTGTGGTTATTGGTCATGAAGATCTTTTCTGTATAGCTCTTCTGTGTATTGTTGCCACCTCTTCTCAATATCTTCTGCTTCTGTTAGGTCCATACCATTTCTGTGCTATATTGTGCTCATCCTTGCATGAAAATTTCCCTTGGTAGCTCTAATTTTCTTGAAGAGATCTCTAGTCTTTCCTATTCTCTTGTTTTCCTCTATTTCTTTGCATTGATCACTGAAGAAGGCTTTCTTATCTCTCCTTGCTATTCTTTGGAACTCTGCATTCAAATGGGTATAGCATTCCTTTTCTCTTTGCCTTTAGCTTCTCTTTTCTCAGCTATCTGTAAGGCTTCATCAGACAACCATTTTGCCTTTTTGCTTCTATTTTGGGGGAATGGTCTCGATCCCTGCATCCTGTGCAATGTCACAAACCTCCATCCATAGTTCTTCAGGCACTCTGTCTATCAGATCTAATCCCTTGAATCTACTTGTCACTTCCACTGTGTCATCATACGGGATTGATTTAGGTCATACCTGAATGTTCTAGCGGTTTTCCCTACTTTCTTCAAATTGAGTCTGAATTTGGTAATAAGGAGTTCATGATCTGAGCCACAGTCAGCTCCTGGTCTTGTTTTTGCTGACTGTATAGAGCTTCTCCAACTTTGGCTGCAAAGAATATTTTGGTGTTGACCATCTGGTGATGTCCATGTGTAGAGTCTTCTCTCGTGTTGTTGGAAGAGGGTGTTTGCTATGACCAGCACATTCTCTTGGCAAAACTCTATTAGCCTTTGCCCTGCTTCATTCTGTACTGTAAGGCCAAATTTGCCTGTTACTCTAGGTATTTCTTGACTCCCTACTTTTGCATTCCAGTCCCCTGTAATGAAGAGGACATGTTTTTGGGTGTTAGTTCTAGAAGGTCTTGTAGGTCTTCATAGAACTGTTCAACTTCAGCTTCTTCAGCGTTACTGGTTGGGGCATAGACTTGGATTACCATGATATTTAATGGTTTGCCTTGGAAATGAACAGAAATCATTCTGTCATTTTTGAGATTGCGTCCAAGTACTGCATTTTGGACTCTTTTATTGACTATCATGGCTATTCCGTTTCTTCTAAGGAATTTTTGCCCACAGTAGTAGATATAATTGTCATCTGAGTTAAATTCACCCATTCCAGTCCATTTTAGTTCACTGATTCCTAAAAAGTCAATGTTCACTCTTGCCATCTCCTGTTTGATCACTTCCAATTTGCCTTGATCCATGGACTTAAGATTCCAGATTCCTATACAGTATTGCTCTTTATAGCATTGGACTTTACTTCTGTTACCAGTCACATCCACAACTGGGTGTTTGTTTGTTTGTTTGTTTGTTTTTTCCTTTGGCTTCATCTCTTCATTATCTGGAGTTATTTCTCCACTCATCTCCAGTAGCATATTGGGCACCTACTGACCTGGGGAGTTCATCTTTCAGTGTCATACTTTTTTACCCTTTCATCTGTTCATAGGGTTCTCAAGGCAAGAATACTGAAGTGGTTTGCCATTCCCTTCTCCAGTGGACTACATTTTGTCAGAACTCTCCACCATGATCTGTCTGTCTTGGGTGGCCCTACACGACTTGTCTCATAGTTTTATTGAGTTAGACCAGGTTGTGGTCCATGTGATTAGTTTGGTTGGTTTTCTGTGACTGTGATTTTCATTCTGTCTGCCCTCTGATGGATATGTATATACTCTGGCAAGTAGTAATTTTTACTGGTTAAGGTTAAAATCAGAGAATATTTGTTACCGAATGTAAGTGTATGTGCCTGATACACAGTGATGCCAAATAAGCCAAAACACTGGAATTTGAAGCCAAGAAAGGTTTATTGCAGGACCACGTAAGGAGAAGGGTGATCTGTGCCTCCAAAGCCCTGAGTTCCTCGAAGGGTTTCAGCAAAGCACTTTTTCTTAAAAAAATTTATTTTTGCTGTTGTTGCTCAGTCACTAAGTCGCTTCCCTTTGCAACCTCACGGACTGCAGCACGCCAAGCTCCTCTGTCCTCCTCTATCTCCCAGAGTTTGCTCAAGTTCATGACTACTGAGTCAGTGATGCTATCTAACCATATCATCCTCTGTCACCATCTTTTCCTCTTGCCTTCAGTCTTTCCAGGCATCAGTGTCTTTTCCAGTAAGTTGGCTCTTTGCACCAGGTGGCCAAAGCATTGGAGCTTCATCTCCTGCATCAGTTCTTCCAATGAATATTCAGAGTTGATTTCTTTTAGGATTGACTGGTTTGATCTCCTTGCAGTCCAAGGGATTCCCAAGAGTCTTTTCCGGCACCACAAATCGAAAGCATCAATTCTTTGATGCTCAACCTTCTTTATGGTCCAACTCTATTTTAAATTGGAAGATAATTGCTTTACAATGTTGTATTGGTTTCTGCTGTACAACAATGTGAATTGGCCATAAGTATATATATATCCCCTCCCTCTTGACCATCCCCCTGCCCCCATCCCACCCTTCTACATTATCACAGAGCACTGAACTGAGCTTCCTTTGTTATTGGCAGCTTCCTACCTAGCTTCTATTTTACATGTGGTAATTTGTGTGTTTCATTGCTACTCTCCCAATTAACCCCATTCTCTCCTTCCACCACTGTGTCCACAAGTCTGTGTCTCTATTCCTGCTCAGCAAATAAGTTCACCAGTACCATTTTTCTGGATTCCATATACATGCATTAATTTACAATATTTGTTTTTCTCTTTCTGACCTCACTCTGCATAGCACACTCTAGTTTTATTCAAACCTCAGTTCAAGTGACTCAAATGTATTCCTTTTTATGGCTGCACAATATTCCATTGTATATGTGTACCACAACTTCCTTATCTGTTGATGGACATCTGGGTTGCTTCCATGTCGTGGCTATTGTAAGTAGTGCTGCAATGAACACTGGGGCACATGTGTCTTTTTGAGTGGTGTTCTTAGGATATATGCCCAGTAGTGGGATTGCTTTAAAATATATGAGCAGCTCATGCAGCTCAATATCAGAAAAGCAAACAACAGAGTCAAAAAATGGAGAGAAGACCTAAACAGACATTTCTCCAAAGAAAACATACAGATGACCAAGAAACACATGAAAAAATACTCAGGTTTGCTTGTTATTAGAGAAATGCAATTCAAAACTACAATGAAGTATCATATCATCTCACACTGGTCAGAATGGCCATCATCAAAAAATCTACAAGCAAAGAGCTTTTAAAGGCGAGGTGAGAGGGGTGTCATTAGTTGTTGCAAACTTTTGGGTGGTTGTTTTGCAGCTGTCCACAAAGGTCAGGTCACAGTGTTCCTATAAGCCTCCAACAAGACAAATATTATTCTCTGTTCTGTACTTCTTAGTCTCTATATGAATGGACTCTTAAAGATTAGAGTCCTGAGAACATGCTGGCCTATTTATTTCAAACTACAGGTGACATTCTTTTACAAAAGGTGTAGAGCCAGCATGACAACGCCTAAACAGAACAGAATAATATGGAGTCAGATTTGTTCTTCTCTATTACATATCTAAAAAAGCACAAGCAAATGATGACTCTTAAGATGAGGTGCTCAGGTAACACACTTCAGCTCCACTTGACATACATGCTTTATCAATTTGCTTATGTCTGAGGACCTTGATAAAGCACACAACAATCTGGTGACCAAGAGAACTGAACACAGCTCGACCACCTGGGGAAGTTCACTTCATTCTTTGAACTTCAGTTTCCTCATTAGTTAAATGCAATCATAGTACTCAATATACAATTAAGGTAGTAGTTAAATGATGTCATCCATGTAACTGCAAACCATAGTGCCTAAAACATAGAAAGTGTTGGATAAATTGGCAGCTGTATTGCCATTCTGATCATCATTATTATTATTATTACAGAATGAAAATGCTGATTCTTCAAAAACTCTTCCATTCAGAATCCTCTGGAAGTTATTTTTGTAGAAATAGCCACGTTAACCTAATGTTACATTTAGAGGGGTGTGTGTGTGTGTGTGTGTGTGTGTGTGTGTTTGTGTGTGTGCCAAATCTGAGACAAAGAGTCCAGCACAATCCATGGTTCAATTAACTTGGTGATAGAGAGCTGAGGCCTCCAGAATAAAAAGCCCATGGGTTACTGTGTCCAATAATTCCCTAAACCTTATGAGCCAAAAAGAGAGGGGAATGAAGGGAACAGGAAGTTCTTTGAACTTGAACTCCCTGAGATAATTGTTTACAATGTTTTACTTTTTTCTTTTCTGCCACAATTTTTTTTCCAGATATTCTGCTACTTTGAGTCTACTGTCTCATTTGTTTGCTTGTTTATTAGAAAACCTGAAAACAAAAAAAACCCTCAGGAGCATATTTACAGTGAAGAATCAAGTCTACACGTTGAGCAGGAACAGCTTCCGTGTAGCTGGATGGAGGCAGTCTGATCTAGGTTTACAGGGAGGGAGCTGACTGAAGAATTCATACTAGTAGATGTGATCAGGTAATGAGAAGACATTGAGGAATTTTTGTATCAGATATTGACAAAATTCTTGGAAAAAATATTATAAGTTCTCTGAACTTAGGCAGGTTGTATAACCTTCCCCTGACTCAATCTATCTCATGTCTAAAATAGTGATAATAACGGTATCTAGCTCATCAGGTTAAGAAGATTTTGTGAGTTTGTCTTTATAAAACACTTAAGACAGAGACTGGAAGAAAGTAAAAGCTATATAAGCATTAATTGAACAAATAATTCATTAAACAAACTAATGAAAGGGACATAGAAATGTTTTATATGGTATTGTTTTTCTTCTTATAAGAAATACATTTATATATATGTATATGGATTAATACTGGAGAAGGAAATGAAAACCCACTCCAGTATTCCTGCCTGGAGAATATCATGGACAGTAGAGCCTGGTGGGCTACAATCCATGGGATTGCAAGAGTCAGACACAACTTGGAGACTGAACCACCACCGCATATTAATACATATCAATAGATATGTAAAGATATGTATGTATATATGCATGCATCTAGATAAACGTATCTAGATATGTATACATATATATGTATGTGTGTGTATGTATATATATGTATTAGAGACTGCTTAAGAAATATATGTTAAACAAGTAGTAAGTTGCATTTTAATTGGAAAACTAAACCATAATTTAATTGAGTTTGGTTAGATCTAAGTATTTCAACATTCTAAATTTGGTAAACATTTCCAAAATTCTCTTTAAAACCCTAAGAATATTGCATCTCTGAACTAAGTTAATATATCTTTGAAGCCCTTAGAATTCTACAGGTATGTGATGGTAACAAGCCTGGTACTGTACAGAGGGTATATTGCTTTATTTGTTGGTATTATGGTCTCCAAAGTGATTGGCTGCGGCTCCCCTGCTATTAGTGAAGGTGAGATGCAGCTTCTTTTAGATTTTTAATTTCTTCAGAACTTTGGTTTGTGAAGTTTCCCAAACCCAAAATACGGGCATTCTTCTTTATTACTTATAAAGAAATGGATCACTAAAAATCAATCAATCCAGGAATCAAGGATAGTCTCAGCTTTCCTTGTTACTTATTATTTCTTAGTTACTTATTATTTCACCATAGATCTAAAGAGCTGTATCAGCCTTGCTGATCCTATCATATTCCAAGACCCTATTTACCTAAGTATCGGAGAAAAACCAAGTACAATTTCAGAGGCCCCGGATTTGAACCACCAGCCACTAGGGGCCCGTATTGATTGTTAAAGTTCAGGGAAATGGCCAGAAGGGGGAAAAAAGAGGAAATAGAGGCAGAGAGCACACTCCAGCATTGCCATCTTGGAGACTGTCGTGAGGTTCATCAGAATATCTTTTTAATCTACCACCTTTCATCACGAGCATGTGTCCTTCTTCCGCAACATTGTCATGGTGTTCTAAACATTTGAAAAGTGCATCAACAGACCGACCCATCAAAATAAACCAACAGCACATTCAAACAGCAAGCCCTGTGAACCTACTCAGCTCATTGTTTTTTGTTCCGTGTTTGTTTTTATTAGGTGAAAAATTGAGGGAAAAGGGAGACCACTGATTATAGGAAGAACACGAACAAAGACAGTCCCATCAGAACCCTGAGTTTTCCATCAGGGCAGGAAAGTTTTCCAAAGGAGAGCCACCTGCTGGGTGAGTAATCCAACACTGAGCCAGCAGTTTCAACTCCTGGCGATGCTTGACCCGACAGTCATTTTCAACTCACAGTGGTAAGAGTACAGGGTGATCTCACAACAGCTGTCAGATTCTCGATTCTGCTCTCCCAGTAACTGCTTCCGTCTCATTCTGGAGATGGAACAACACCCTATCAGAGAGCCACACGCTGTTACTGCACTGTTAGCACTTGCATTTGCGACACTGGTGAGAGATGCTGAGTGGTCAGAAATTTCCCCTCAGGTAGTTAGGAGAGAGACCTACTAACGCACCCTCAGACAGCATGATGTACACACGCCACGGTAGTGCACAAGTGTGCTTCTTTCCAATTCATTTCAGGCTAGCACACTCTTGGGAGTGTATCCCTTGCTCGACTCTATTTTTGAAATGTAGCTGCTAAGCTTTCATTCGGGTTGGTGCTGTGCTTTCTAATAACTCAATATTCTTTAGTTCTTCCCATATGACAAGCAGCTATTCCATCAGGAGATTTCACTGCACTCAACAGAAAGCTGGCCGGTGTTTGTGCTGAACTAAGAATTGGGAGGAAGATTTTGATGATATGTGGATTACTGGATTCAGTATTCAAAGGCTTTAAACAGAAGGTAATGGCACTGTTTTTCTTGAGCTCTGCCTTACTGTGAATTTTAGTTACCTGTTTCTGCCTATGATTTACCAATGAGAACTTGTACTTTAGTGAAAAATAACTTTAGATTGGAGATCAGAACTTAGGAGATCAGAGCTCTTGGATCACTCTGCCACTAACTATCTGACATTGGGTTAATATTTTTCACCCCTGTTCAACAGTCTTAAGACTGTTGAAATGAAAGTGTTAGACTTGATAATTTCAAAGGTCCCTTCTAACTCTGAGAATCAATGATTATCACTCTAATACACGAGCTAGTGAAATAAAATAATTGAACTAGATTCTTAAATTTCCAACAAGAATCAGCATTATTGGGCTTCCCTGATGACTCAGCAGGTAAAGTCTCCATCTGCAATGCAGCAGACACAGAAGACATGGGTTCAATCCATGAGTCAGGAAGATCCCCTGGAGAAGGAAATGGCAATCCACTCCAGTATTCTTGCCTGAAAAGTCCCATGGACAGAGGAGCCCTGTGGGCTACAATCCAAAGGTTGCAAAGAGTTGGACATGACTGAGCGACCATAGACACATATATGCACATAGGTCAATTCCTCTTAAAATTCAAAGCTAGATCAATACAAAAAAGAAAGAGCAGGAAAGAGAGAAGAAAGAAGAGAGAAAGGAAAAGGGAAAAAGGAAAAAGGAAGAAACCACGGTAACATCATTGATATTACCTCAGATGAAGATAAAAGGATGTGTTCACAGGCCAAGATGCTTGTAGAAGGGGGTTAAAGGACAAATTGAGAAAGCAGAATCCTTAGGTCCACATCTAACCTCAGCTGCTTACAAACTTTCATCAACTGCCTACAAACTTTAATCAGCTGCCTATAAACTTTTCATCTGATGAAAGCTGCCTGAGTGACTTCATCAAATTGCTCATTTTTCTAGGCATCTCAGTTTCCTCATCTACAAAACGCTTGTAAGTAATAGTGAATGCATCATTTGCTCAGTCATGTCTAACTCGTTGCAGCCCCTTGCACGGTAGCCTGACAGACTCCTCTGTCCCTAGAATTCTCCAGGCAAGAATATTGGAGTGGGTAGCCATTCTCATAACCTTTTTATTACCTGTGTCTAGTCAAGAACAAATAATCCATTCTATGATGTCAAAATGTACTTTGGGGTGAAAAAAGTCAAAGCATTCTTTTAGCACAAGAAATAACAAGAGATAAAGGGGTGTAGTTATTGTTTCCAAAAAAGAAATAAACCATGGGAAGGATAATCAGAAACTAATTAGAAAGGCTGTCAATAACGGGTGTGTGGGAAGCAGAGTGGAGACAATGGACCTACAGGAGAAACTTGACTAAGAACGTATTTCCTACAGGTTTGACTTCTGAATGATGTAAATATAAGGAATGATATTAAATCAAAAAGAAAACTATTCACCTGAAAATGGAATAAAACTAAAAGAAATGAATAATTTTAAATGAACTTGATGTGATGATACAGAGGAAATAACTATTTCAAGTAATTTTGAATACTACTCTAACTATAACATTTCTGTGGGATGTGTTCTGAAAACAGAAAAGAAATGTAAGCAAATCTAAAATTTACACAGAAGGATTATTGTTGGTAGTAGTAGCCATTGTAATTTTGGATCTCTTTTTTCCTGTACTGTAGGATTAGGAACCAAGAATTTCATTGCAAGGAAAATGTTAGAAATTTGTTTTAAAAAGTAAAAGTTTGTAATGTTAAATTTATATTGAAAATGTCAATATGAGTGCACAGTTTATGCCTGATGTTTTTATTTTTATCTATCCATCTATCTATCTATCTATCATCTGTCTATCTATCCATCCTTAGCTGAGAAATAGTGATATTCCACTGATATGACCAAGGATTACTAAGGAAGGTTAAGACTATGAAGTGGAAAGCTTGTTAGGGAGCTGGTTATTTATACAATGGCAAAATATCATTGTTACAGGCAGAATAATGGCCTCCCAAAAGATACCCATATCCTATTCCCTGGAACTTGTAAAATCTTAGGTTGTATGGCAAAAGGTAATTAAGGCTGCAGGTAGAATTAACGCTGCTGATCATCTGAACTTTCACATCATCTGACCTTAAACTAGGGGGATTATCCTGGATTAAGCCCAGTTTAATAACAAGGATTTTTAACAAAGAAACTGGAGGCAGGGGGAAGGTAAGAAAGATGTAACTTGCTAAGAACTTAGCCAGCTGTTGCCGGCTATGAAGGCTGGGGGTAAGGGAAGGGCCATGAGCCAAAGAATGCAGGTGGCCTCTAGAAGCTGGAAAATGCAAGGAAATGGATGCTCCTCTGGATCCTCCAATAAAGGAAATTCCACCAACACATTGATTTTTAGCCCAGTGAGTCCCAGTTAAATTGAATTTCTAACCTACAGGACTGAGATAATGATCTGTATTTTTTTAATGGTGCTATATTTATGATAAATTGTTATTACAGCCACAATAGAAAACAAATACAATCACCCTAGAGAGCACTTATTAATTACAAAAGGAAAAATGTACTGTTACAATGGATAGATCCAGTAGTAATCCCATTAACAAATTAACAAATCAAACAGCCTCACCAGTAAATGGACCATTTGACCTTATGTGGTTCATGATGTGATATACAATGAAATACTCATCACCCATAGAGGAATCTTGCCAACAATGTTTAAGGTAAATGTAATCAATCCCTGTATCTAATTGTTAGTTTAAAAGAAATACGGGGATAAGAGAAAAAATTAAACAATACCCTGAGAAAGCAATAAAACAGACCTAAAATGAAGCATAATCTACAATCAACTTGCCTGGAGTCTTTAAAAGTCATTATTATTTTAAAAAAATTAAAAGGTAGGATAGAATTCTTCTGGTTTAACAGTGACTAAAATGACACAAATCACATGTACTTTGTGACCTGGGAGTGGATCCAGGTTCAAAAACTATAAGTGACATTTTGGGGTCAATTGTGGAATTGAAATATGTACTTCATATTAAATATTAGACATATAATGGATTTTTTTTGTATTCTCAAATGTCATAATAGCATTATGGGTCTGTGTGTACTTACTCCTAGGAGATGCATACCAAATTATTTAATAGTGAAGTGTCACCTTGAAACTTACCTTTAAATGGTTCATAAAAAACTTTTAAAAAAATGAAATGTGGCAAAACATTCACAATTGTTTAATCTAAGTGAGTTTTACATACATTTACTTTGCTATTTCATTCACTTATACTTGACATTTTCAAAATAAATGCTGAGAGATAAAAAGGAAATCATTTCAAGTGGTAGAATGATTTTAAACAGAGAATTGCTCTAAAGATATTAGAAGGGTCTGAGAAGCAAAAACTAAGATTGCCTAGAGTTTAGGTTGTATTGAAAAATCAAATATTTAAAATGCTTAGAAAGTTTCCAGACACTAAAGAGTGTCAGTCACTGATAGTTTGTGCCTTCATGCCATACCTGTGAGCTTGAATTTTGCATCAAGTCAGTGAAAGGTCCTGGAGACACTTGGGCAAACAGTGCCTACTAACAGTGATCAAAATAGCAAAGCAAAGCAATTACACGAGATGCTAACAATCAGCAGAAGTAAAATATTAATACAAACTTAGTAGCAATTAAAAACCAAGGACAACTCAATAAGACAGTAATGATGCACTGGTAACAAAGCTGACTTCCTGGAAACTCTGAGAATCCCAACCTTCTGCTTGTGGACCTGACTGTAGGCACTTCACAGCACTGCTAAGCTGTGTGTAGCAGCCAGACTTCCTGGCACCATACTGGATTAAGGTCTAGAGTAAACTCCCACAGCATGCTAATTTTAGTTTATCAATATCACATGTTAGTAACTCTTCATAACTCATTTAATAGCTACCAACATCCAGTGGAATTTCTTGTCATGTGTGCATAAACAGTGCAGAAGAAACCTTCAAATTTTGAAATAAGTTCTTGTGCCTTCCAGAGGACATTTATAGCCCAGAGTACCAAATGATTTGCTTTATGAACAACTTCTTTAGAGCATAAACATTGCAAGAAAATCAGTATTACTTTGTGTATCTATTTAACCCACACCTAAGGATTTGAGTGAAGCATATACGCCATTTAAGGGTTTTCACACCTCTTCTCTGAAAAGCTCTTTCATTGGGTTAGTCTTTCTCACTTTCGCAAAATTTCTCCTTCACTCTTTCCTAAAAATCCTATCTCTTAAAAGAATGAACATCATCAGATCAGAGTGCGCACACACTCGGTTATGTCTGACTGTTTGTGACCCCATGGACTATAGCCTGCCAGGCTCTTCTGTCCATGGAATTTTCCAAGCAAGAATATTGAAGTCGGTTGCCATTTCCTCCTCCGGTAAAACAGAAAGGATCAAAACAGGGGTTAGGGGTGGGGGATTCATTTGCCTAGAAACAGAGATTCACACTTATTTTAACCTTATTCCAGGCAGGAGGCAACCGGTACCTTCTTTGACCCATTTTAATAAACACTTTGAGATTATTGGAATGATCTTAATGAGTTCCCTAAAGGCTTTGCCTCTGTTAAATCACCTGCTTCCCAAGATTGGGAGTTCTGTCTTGAAGAAAACAATCACCAGCAAACACCATATCCTTTCCCTTTTAAAGTTACAGCATTGCTACACTTGAGTGATTATAACAGACTCGACACCTCCAAAAGTAATGGGATTACTCTGGCATCACAGTTCACTGGCTAGCCTCATTTCCGAAAATTCATCTCTCTGAACGTTCTAGTAAGGTGAGGCAGCCCTAACCTATGAGAACTAAGTTCGCATAATCTGCAGGGGAGGGGCTTAGAGTATCTCAGGACGATATGCATAGATAAGCGTCAAGAGGCAGCTGAGTAAAACAATCTAAGATTTTCCACTAGAGCCAGAAGAGTCAGATTTTTTCAGTGGTGTCATATTCACTGAAAACAATTAAGAAATGGCGATGGTGAGAAAGAGAGGGTTAGTTGACAGTGTTCAGTGTGGAGCATGTAGACTGTCACCCTGGCCCATCTCCGGGCCTGGTCAATAGGGAATATGGGACATTCTTTGCTCAGAACTGTTGATTCAGCAACCATTCATTTCACATCTACCAGGTGGCAATTACTCCACTAACTCACGGGCTGCATTGCAGACGTTACACTTGGATTTGCTGACTAGCAAGAAATGAAAGTCATTCAAATATCCCAAAATTGTAATAGAGTGTAGTGTCAGGTCAGACTTTGTACCGAGTAAGGGGTTGGGAGGGTCAAAGGGAAAGAAACATCGAATCTTCTAGGGTAAACTTTTCTATGAAGATATGACACTTAAGTGGAGTTGTGAAGGATCTTTATCTAGGCAGAAAGAACAGGCTGAGCTGGAGTGAGAGGTGCTTCCTGGAAACCATATGGGACTTGATACAACACAGTGGGTCGAGGGAGATGATCTTGGGCTCATAAGGGGATTTGGGAGCCATGCACTGGACGTGTGGCCGCGCTGACACAGGCTGACAGGCGTTTTAGGCACATCCTTGGGGCAGCAGGGTGGTAGAAACGGGGATGGGCGAAAACTTGGAGAACAGGGATGTCAATGAACTAGCTATTAGGACAATCTAGGAAAGACCTCATGAAGAACTGAACTGAGATGGGGGTTGAGCTAAAGATATGCAGAAGCAAGTTATTCAGAGAAACAAAAAAGTTACAAAGAGTTCTTTTGTCCCATGGGGACTATGCATACAAACGGCACAATTCCTCAACAGCCACAGCTAAGGGAGCTTCATTCATGCTGTAGACGTCTCCACTTCGTATGTTCATTAAGGTAATATTCCTTTAAGGTATCATCTATGAAACACCAGTGTGCGTATAATAATCACTCAGTAGAACAGATTGATTCCCAGAGGGATGCCTTATTTGTACAAGGATTCTATGTGTTAAGAGCCATACAGGTTGGTGAGTTTCAGTTAACTAGTAAATAATGAACTTTAAGACAGTTAGTGTTGAGAAATATACCCATCTTAGAGATACTACTTGCAAATGCAGGAGCAAATGAAGATGTTGAGAACATACAGAAAAAAAATTAAAGGGACTTGTATACATGTCTATATGGAGAAAGAAAAGACCAAAGTCTTTACGATATTTTCCTCAATATATCCTTGAACCATATTGTTTATTCTCATCACAGCTAATATCCTGGATTTCTATTTAATTTGTTAAATCATCCAATAGAGCCAGGATTGGGGAGATCTGCTGTTAGAATATAATGGTAGAATTTCTCTGGTGACCAGTGAGTCCACTTTGACACCGGAATCCGATAAAGCTGAATTCCTCAGTTGGAGAAGCTCAGGCAGAAGTTGAATCCCAGAGGAAGAAAGTACGACTCTGAAACTCTTCTTCCTGAATGTTATGTTGGGCTCAGTAGCATAAATATCTGTCTTCAGCTTTCAATCTCTTTGGTGGTGATAAGCTATTTATTTGCTGATAAGAGTTGCTAAAAGGTACCAGTTTAGCACAGCTTTTTAGTGATCATGGACTGTTCAGGAAAGAACGGGAGAGAAACAGCAGGATCCCCCAGCGGGTACTTGCTATAGGCAGTATCACAACCCAGTTGATGCCATGTAGGTGTCCACGAAGCCCTGAGTCAGAAAATTGAATCTTTGGAAGCTTAGAGATGCTTCATAGGACCATGGACTGTTCCATCATTACTTCCTAGAGATAATGCAAAAAACAAAAACATGTCCCAAGTTACTATAGGAAGGAATGTGCTATGCTTAGTCACTTAGTCGTGTCTGACTCTTTGCAGCCCCATGGACTATAGCCCACCAGGTTCCTCTGTCCATGGGGATTCTCTAGGCAGGAACATTGGAGATCCTTCAGGGGATCTTCCCAAACCAGGGATTGAACTCGGGTCTCCCACACTGCAGACAAATTCTTTACCATCTGAATCACCTCGGAAGCCAAAGAATACTGGAGGGGGTAGCCTACCCCTTCTCCAGGGGATCTTCCCCACCCAGGAATCGAACCAGGAACTCCTGCATTGCAGGCAGAGTCTTTACCAGTTGAGCTAGCAGGGAAACCCCTAGGGAGGATTACCTGACTATTAAAATGTGATATAACTTAGAAATTTAACAGTTGAAGAATCCAAGTTGCATTTTTGTCCAAAAAGGGCTGGAGAGTGTTGATACTGGTCTAGTGTTTAGGGAAGCAGCATGGTGCTCACGTTATAAGCACAGGAGAGATACCAACCTGATTTTATAGCATAACTGTCACATCCAAAGGTTTTCTTATTTCCAAGTGAGATAATTAAACAGAAAACAAGTAGCCTTAAAAGGATCCTTAAAAGGATCTAGTTGTAGTTTACATTTTAAGGAACAAATGTCAACTAAATAAGTCTACTTCTGACAACAAAATTCAGTTTTCGACATATTGTGCTGCAATACTTGAAATTACTAATATGTCTCTAAAGCTGCTTTATGCATTCATGAAAACAAATTAAACCTGCTTATTGTAAAGAAATTGCACCAATACATGAGATGTTAAAACATACAATATTTCTTTTTAAGTACTTTCTTAAAGCAGGCCTTTAGGAATATATGATAAAGATTGGGAAGTTTGTTGCTTTTTTTAGCCTTAGCAAAGCCATTTATTTTTACAAATGCCATTCTAGAGTGGGCTCTAGAGTGGAAGTGGTCTCTTCATAGTGTGTTTAAAAACCTGCCTGCGTCTATGGCTAGAAATGGGATATAATGCTGAGAGCTTCTGATCTAACCTAGTAGATCCTGGGAAAAATAAACCTTTTTTCATATTAGGCCTCAGAGAACATGCACGCTAAAAATTATGTTCAAGGGATGTCACCGTTTGTATAATTGATCAACTTAGAATGTTTCAAGTGTTTGTCATGTTAAAAAGGAACATCCATAAAAACCTGGAATTGAAAATGTTTAAAACAAAAACCCTCTTGGTTAATCAGTCATTGAAATGATGTATCAAATTTAAATCTCCTTAAACTTGCATGACATCATGCCCCATGGGAGAGAGCTGAAATTAATCAAGGTAATTCTGTTGTATGACCTACTTTGGCATTTTCATCTGACGGAGCCAGGAAATGGGCTCGCTAATAGTCCATTTTGTAGTATTCTAAGATCCTAGCAATTCCATATTTAAGAAGGTTAATAGGATACTAATTGGGGCCTAGGTGAAAAGTTCACAAGAAAAATGAACTCACCTGGATATGAGTACGATTGCCTCTTTTTTACAATGACTCTTCCTAACAGTTTCACCTTGGAACTCAGAGGGCAAGAAATCTCGCACCTTGGGAGACCTGTGAGGCCAGAATTTTGTCCTCTGTCCCCTAAATAGCAATCACTGGCCAAATGCCAGGGTTACAGGCCAATAGCAAGATCAGCATTCTGATTATGAAATGCTTAAGAAAAGAAAAACCCAAAGGGGGGAAATTTGTATAGAAAATAAAGTCCATTTCAGAGCTGTTATGAACGTTTAGGAAAACACAGTTGTTTTTTTTTTTTGAGACTTAGAAGTTCAAATTAAAGAAAATCAACTTCTCTTCATCACCTCTGTTGAACTAAACCATGATGTGGATGAGTGTGTGTTTTAACAAAAATAGAAATCCTAGACACGGGTCATTATTGACTAGCTGGTGGTTCTGTTCATCAAGGATCAAGGCCGATATGGTAGAGAAAATAATATTCTGTCTCTATTTTCTTCCCTGTTCGTTCTTAGTCACTCCGTTGTGTCTGACTCTTTGTGACTCCATGGACTATAGCCCCCCTGGCTCCTCTGTCCATGAGAATCTCCTCTGGAATTTTCCAGGCAAGAATACTGGAGTGGGTAGCCATTCCCTTTTCCGGGGTCTTTTGGATTACAGGCAGATTTTTTACTGTCTGAGCCACCTGGGCAGCCCTTTCTCCCCTGTAAATATTTGCAGTAACTCCTGGATGACCTGGGGAAGTTATCAACAGAAAAAGCAGGTCCTTGGACTATTTCAAGCTCTTCCTACTACTCTGTGGTGCCTATGGCAATGTTCCACGATCCTGACACTATCTCACAGCATCATATTTTCTTACCTTGCTCTCATTATAGTGCATCCATAGATAGCACGTTGTATTGAGCTTTCCCTAATATTTCTTCAGCTTCATATGTACAGAAAGAGTTAAGACTTTTCCCTGCCCTAAAGCCTCATGGCATGTCTTTCCGTCTCCCTCTTAACATGCAATCCATCTTCCAAGTTTCCAGAAGGGGCTGAGGTTTTTAAAAACAGCTGTAATCTGCGGCCATTGATGGTGGAGTAGATTGTTTGCCAAACTATTACCATAACTGTCAGCCGAAATCAGAAAAATAATCTCATTGTGCTGGACAGATGCGTTTCCTGCATTATTGATAGAGTCACTCCAGAGTAATAGAGAAATATAAAGCATTGTTCTATTTACAAAAGGAGATTGGCCAAGTCCTTGAAAGTGAGCATGAGAGACAGGCACTTATAGGAAGTGAGATATAGTCAACTCAGTAGAAGTTATGTGTCAGGGCCACGTGACCTCTAGAGTCCGCCGTAGATGCCTGGGGCTCTCTCCCTTCCCATCCCCACCCTGTGCTTCCAGGCTGGCTTTGTGGTCTGCTCTCAGAAGTGATATACTGATGAAACCTGTGGAGTTTGTTGTGCATTCTTCGTCTCTCACCCTGACTGTGTCCCTGGATGTGCAAATGGTTCTAATGTGTTTACTACATACCTCTCCATATCAAGTGAACTGCCCTGGACCACTACCTCACAAGATCATTGAACTTGTTTATTTCAAGCAGAGGCTCCTGACATTCCACAGGAGCGGTGAGTTAAACATACCTTACGTCTCCTGGCTTTGCATGGAGGGTCAGTCATCCTCTTTGCTCAGCAACTGGTCTACCATCACTTGAGTGGTGAATGATGCTGTGTGATTCTATTGGTTGAGCACACAAACTGTGAAGGACCAAGCACTTCACATTTATTATCTCTAATCCACAGAGCATGCTGACAAAGATAGGGACATCTTTTAAAATCTCTATTTTACATCTAAAGAAACGGATGTTCAAAGAGGTTCCATAGATTGTTCGAGGTCACACAGCTTCTAAGTAATTTATCTGGAATTTGAACCCAGCCCTAAATCCAGGTCACAATTCCACTAGATCATGTTTTCTTCCATTTTATTGAGATATAGAAAAAAGTATACTATGCATCGGAGAAGGCAATGGCACCCCACTCCAGTACTCTTGCCTGGAAAATCCATGGACAGAGGAGCCTGATAGGCTGCAGTCCATGGGGTCGCTAAGAGTCAGGCATGTCTGAGCAACTTCACTTTGACTTTTCACTTTCATGCATTGGAGAAGGAAATGGCAACCCACTGCAGTGTTCTTGCCTGGAGAATCCCAGGGGTGGGGAAGTCTGGTGGGCTGCCATCTATGGGGTTGCACAGAGTCGGACACAACTGAAGCGATTTAGCAGCAGCAGCATACTATGCATCAGAATATTTGTCTCTGCCCAGTACACCTTCCCCAAGTATTAATAATTACACACACACAGAGCCTTGTTTTTGTTTTGTTTTCCTTATGGAAACAAAAGAGGATGCCATGGCTGCCCTGTGCATGAACTGCAGGGCATTTGATGTCAAATTCCTAAATGAACTAGTTTCAACACCCAGACCCTGTCCTCAGTAAGATGGTTCCACACATTTCTGGGCAGAAGTTGGTGAACACTGACAGATCCATCCTGAGCACAGAGTGGACAGTCAGGAAGTCTAAATTCTAACCTGGACAAATTAAAGTCTCTAAGGTTTCCTTTCCTCTCGTTTCTGAGAAATGCATAATCCTGATATTCTTTTTAGAGTCGGCATTACGGATTCATTTATTAACAACCCAGAAATACATTATAAACAGAAACGCCTGTAAAAATGTTGTGTAGTAGTCTTATGCTGTGCTGCGCTATGATGTGTTGCTCAGTTGTCTGATTCTTTGTGACCCCCTGGACTGTAGCCCACCAGGCTTCTCTGTCCATGGGGATTCTCCAGGCAAGAATGCTGGAGTGGGTTGCCATGCCCTCCTCCAGGGGACCTTCCCAACCCAGGGACCGAACCCAGATCTCCCACATTGCAGGCGGATTTCTTTACCATCTGAGCCACCAGGGAAGTGTAAAATATCCTTAGTGGAAACTGAAATTAATATTAAAATTCAAGGCCATATAACAAATTAATTCACCTGCCCCCCAAATCTGTTGTTATTACTATTATACCTTTTGTTAATTAATATTTTCAGGAACATGGCTCAGTATTTTGGGATTCTGAAATAAAACTGAGCATGTGTGTTAAAGCTAGTTGGAAAGACCCATTACGCATCTGTTCTAAAGTAGATTTTTAAATGGCTCTAAAATGATGTATTGTAGTTTTTCCTGTGTGGTGGCTTTAACCTAGCTAAAGTCTCACTTTACTTGCACATTATCTTGCCATGAGGAGACCCCTGGGTATAGGTTTGGCTCACAGATTGGCCCCCCTGCATGGGGAGTCTCAAGCCTGTGGTCAGAACAGCTGAGTAAGTTAACCACCAGGATTCAGTGGGACCACTGGCATCATTTTGGAATCAGCCACCTACAGAATCCAGGGTAGAGGCCTGTAAAACTGCAGCAGATAAGTTCTGCCTGACCTGAAGGCTTTCTTTGCACATCTGTTGGCTTTCAGAGTGACAACTGGTGATACTCAGGAAAGAAAAGAAAGCAAATCCCAAAGTTTGAAAGACAAAGAATGGAAGCAGAAGAGCCAGAAGTATGGAAGGAAATGATATGGAGCAGAAAAGGACACTGTGTTAAAAAAAAAATTTCAAACAAGAACAAGGTTTCTACACACCCACATACCACACTTTCATGCATTTTTCTCATTTTCATGTCAAAATATTCATTTAGGATCATTAGGCTTTGTTGATGAATTGATTCCATGAAATCCTTCTCTTTATCTCTAGCGACACTTTCTGTTTTTAAGTCTACCCTGTCTGTATTGATGTAGCTATATTAGCTTTCTTTTGCTTGTTGGTTGAATACATATCAACAATGTTGTTGAAGGTATATCTCTTAGCCGCACTCTTTTATTATTTTCAGTCTGTATGTGTTTAAAGTATGTTTCTTGTAAACAGCATGGATCTTTCTTTTTTTAAAAATCCAATCTGACAATCTCTGCCTTTAATTGGAATAATTATTTCATTTTCATTTAATGTAATAATTGATATGATTTTATAAGCACCCTTCTTTGTCATTTTTTTTTTGAATCCCTTTTTGTCTTGTTCCTCTGATGTTTTTCCTGCCTTCTGTGGGTGGGTGACAGATTTTTTAATATTCCATTATCTTGTGTGTTGACACTTTAGCTATTCCTCTCTTTTTAGTGTTTGCTCTAGAGATTACAATCATCAGCTATAACTCATTATGGACTACATTGAGATCACATTATAATTCTTTTTATTCAGTGTCAGCATCTTATCATGGTACCATTTAACCAGACTTTTCTTTCTTTTTTTTTTGAAAAAACATTTTTTTTTTTTCTGGGATGTCAGATACAAGTCCTACAGACGAGCAGTTCATAACCCTTATTTTGGGTCATAGACCCTTTTGAGAAGGAGAGGCATGCTCAGGATCCCTAGCACATATGTGCACACAATCACACACAGTTTTGCATGCAGCTCCAGGAGCTTTACACCCACATGGAAGCCTTGTTCATGGACTCCTTGTAGAGGATGCAATTTACCTTTTTAGCCAACGTTAGTGTGGAATCTGAAGCAGAAAAGAACAGAAAGGTAATCAGAGAATGATGGTTAATAGAGGATGGGACTCAGGAGGAAAAAGAAGTAAAAACATAAATTAAGAACTGTTCCAAAATCCATTTACTGACATTTTGAAGCATCTATTATCATGCTCCTACTATGGATCATATAGGATGCCAGTGTTTGAACCATGGATTTAAAAAATTTATCTTGGAATTTCCCAACAACCAATGAGAGTTTTAATTTGTAAACTTTCAAACTTATAAGTTTGGAGAATTTAAAATTTGCACAAACTGGTTTCCAGAGAGTTGAACTAACCTGTCCACAATTCCACAGACATACTTCAATTCAGAATTAATATTACCCTCTTCCTAATTCAAAACTGTCTTTCCTCTACTCCGCTGGTCTGATAAATTTCCTATCATCTTGTTGTCTAAAAACACATATTTTAGCTTAGGACAAGTAGATTATAATGGTGCAAACATAATGCAGAGCACCTTTGTTGTGATAAAAGATGTGAGGTGATTTCTCCTAAAGCAGGACTGGGGGACCGTTTTCCCATAAGCTGGTTCTCAGCACTCTTCTCCTATCCTTCTTTTAGTGCCCCAAGAGTACCCAGGTAAGTAAGAGGAGCAGTTGCTAAATGGAAAGAAGACAAATTGACTCCTCTTCCAGGTAAGGAGGGAGTTAATTGCTCTGCTTATGGGCATCATAAATCATAGCTTGGTATATGTTCTGATAACCCATGGCCAAGAGAAGGATGTCCATTTTATTGACAAAATGTGGCTTGTTCACCCAGAAACATAGTATCCTGCTGATGTGTATAAATAACTGAATATTAGGGTTAAGGTGTTTTCCACTGACTTGCTGGATTAACTTCAGAAAAAAAACTGTGCACCTCAAAGAATCTTCTTATTTAAATTGGAAATAAAACCTTCTCAAAAATATTTACAAAACTGTAAACCGTTAAAAAAAATGTCTTCTTGGAAGAATTGTGGTAGGAAAGTTCTATTTGTCCATACACAACTATTTTTGAAATATGTATGGAGACTCAAGGAAGTTACCAAAACAATTAAGAATTGATTCAATTAACCTTTGTATCTTAATGTTGACCCAGGCTTTATAACTGCCTCTTAAACTCTGGAATACCCCGAGCCCAGGGTGTAGGCGTATTTGTTTGCACATGCATTCACAGACACACGCATATACTCTTGCTCAGATACACCAACTGCAATAGCATTTTTAATTGAAGTGCATAAATTTGGACTGCTAAATCTATTAACGATTTGTTTTAATTAGGAACCCAGCTGCTTCCTGAGATTTTGCAGTCTGGGTTTCAGAACTTTTGCCATCTGAAAATGAGTCTCAAGTGGGTTGCTTCAGTCTTTCAGATCAGCATTTTTAAAGACTTGTTGGAAGAGGGAAACTGCAAATGCTCTCTGCTGTAAAATTACAGCTCCCTTTGTCCTTCGGTGAGGACGGGACTGCTTTGTTAGTGTAGCCAGTGCCCTGCCCCTGACCTCTCACTTGGGCATGTTAAGTCTAGCAGGCTGCCTGAGCCTTGGATCGCCTTGCTTTCAGATCTTGCCAACTTGGCATCATCATTGTGATTTTGAGGTTCCCTACTTGTCCCACTATCAGTAGGGGGAGCTGTTACTTAACTGAGGTTGAAAACATTGATGATTATTACTTTTTTTTTCAATACTTCACTAGTTGATAAGATAGATTTTGTGGTATCTCTGTTCAGTGAAGTAGGGTCTGAGGAGCAGTCACAATTTTTTTTTTTAACCTCTTTTCTGGTGTTCAGCTAATGTCAGCAACATATCTTGTTATTTGGGTAATGTTAAATGGAGTATAATGCTTTCTGTTCTTCAGTCAGCATGGAAGCCATTCATTAGTCTCCTGGCTCACTCATTCATTTGTTCACGTGTTTGTTCAATCCTTATTGACTGTCGACTATGTAAAATTGCACCGTGCTAGAAACAGGAAGATTACCAAGACAGAACTTATGCTTTTCAGGAGTTTGTAGTCTAACAAATGAAACTCAGAAATAATAATTACTGCAGAGCATAGTAAGCATGATAGAAGTGTGCACAAAGTGTACTAGGGCAACAGAATCGTTGGTGTGCAAGGAGGCAGGTCAGGAAAGGCTTTGTGTCCGTGGCATCGGGAATGCTGTCGCTAAATGTGTGTTCCACGAATACTGATAAAATGATGGATGAAATAAAGGAATGGATGGAGAGAAAAATTAGTTGATTGGAAAGTGGAGTGGAGAAAATCAAGCTGTCCAGGCAAAGTGGTGTAAAAAAAAAAAAAGCTTAATGGAAGAGCGTGATGAAGCTGGAAACTATGAGAAACCTGATATGTTTGGAGTGGAGAACCATGGAAAGAGGCTTGCCAAGAGGTAAGTCTTGCAAGGAAAAAAAAAAAAAGGAAAGCTTTTTGTGGCATTCTAAAGAATTTTGGCTGACTCCCAAGAAGCCACTGGATCAGAGGAGAGATGAAGTCAGATCTGCATTATAAGAAGGTAATTTGGGCAACGATCTACATGATGGTAGAGAATGTAAGGGTTTCCCAGGTGGCTCAGTGGTAAAGAATCCATCTGCCAATGTAAGAGACACAGGTTTGATCCCTGGGTTGGAAAGATCCCCTGGAGATGGGAATGGCAACCTACTCCTGTATTTTTCTCTGGGCTCACAGTCCATGGGGTCGCAAAGAGTTGGACACAACTTGGCAGCTAAACAAAAACACAGAATGCAAGACTAAGGCAGAACAGAAGAATACACCTGAGATATTTTCAATAATATGAAACTTATCTAGAAGTCTGAACTAGAGATCGAGACAGATTGGAAAGATACTTAGAAAACAATTCAGCAGGACTTTGCAGCTAAATGAACACCAGTCATTAACAATTTAAAGGAAAAAATGAACTGTATTGAACTCCTTGGTAAATTTAGACATCCTTCTCTGTGGAGAAGCATTTTCCTAAACAGTGGTGTATATAGATTAATTGTAATGGATTTCTTGCGAGCTATTTGCACAAGTCACCTGAAGAAGCAGGTTAGCAATAAGGCATACAGCAATTAAAAATGTAACAATGTAGTATAAAGCTTTGGCAAGCCAGTGTCCATATTTGTATAATTCAATTATGAATGGAATATTTAGAAATGCATATTTTTATTTAAAGAGCCATTTATTGATTCATTTAAATGAATTATTTATCACTTAATTTATCAACAAATTAGTTCAGCATTGATATAATAGGAAATAACTATAGAATAGGAGTTGGTAAACAGCTATCTGTGGGGTGTACCCAATGACTATCCTTTCTCACCTCCTCTTGTCAACAAAGTTTATGGAATAAAGTTTTATTGGAACACATCTACATTCATTTATGTTGTCTATGGCTGTTTTCATGCTACAATGGCAGGGTTGAGTAGTCGGTCAAGACAGAGACTGCATCGCCTAAAAAAATATCCTAAGTATTTAGTACCTTGTCCTTTATCAGTGAGTTTGCTGATCCCTGCAGTGGAATATCAGATTGCTCTTACCCTGCAGAGCATGAAAACAGGAAAGTCAAAAGGCAAAATATGTCATTTACTGGAAGACCAATGTGTTATGGTCCTACTTCTTCTGCACTCTTGGGTGAAATTGGAGGAAAAAAAATGTTCAGAACACCTTGGTTGAACATTTGTTCATTCCGTCCATTCAGATGGGAGGTAAGTCATCCATGTGAGGCCAAGAACAGCAAGTGGAATATGGGGGTGACCTAGTGAAAGGGTCCCTGGAACCTGCAGGCATAACTAAGATCTGGACACCCCAAGGAGCAGCCACAGGAGGGCAGCAAAGTCACATGACATTCAAAATATCTACCTGAGAGCAGTAATCAATAGTATGGAGAGTAAAACATCCTTTGGCATTTGGTCTCATGGGCACCAAGCTCCCCAGTGGAAATTTCTTTTCCATAAATACATAATGCCCAATAGTCTCTGGTGGGTCCACATGAAGAAATATTCAGAAATAACATCTGCCCTGGGGAGAAGTCAAACACATAAAAAAGAAGAAAGAGCTTTGAATAGGAAGAAATGCCAAGTACAGATACTGAGAATTTTTTACTTTGTGGAGCAACATCGATACACATTCATTAAAAGAGCTAGTGTTCACATTTTGACTCTTTTGACAGGAAAAGAAGATGGTTCTCATCACAGTTCATAACTCTTCCATGGAAAAATATAAATAATGTCTATTTGTTTCAATAATGAGAATTGAGTAATAGTATTTCTTTCTCTTTTTTTCTATTTTTGTTCCTCTCAACATTTATTGATTTATTCTGTAGTGTCCTTGTGCCAAACAGTGCACTAGAGAAGTGGGAATATAACTTAAGAGGAAAAGGAGAGTGGAATTATTTTATAATTGTAAATTTATAACCACACCAAAAGTAAAAAAGTCTCTGGAAAAAAAAGCATGAAATCATATTTTATGTTTTAAAATTCTGTTTTAGTTTTTTCTTCCATTTCTTTGCCCTAATTTTAGCTATATATTAAGCCATTTCTCAAAGTGTAGACAAATATATTCATAATCTTTGGATTATGACAGAAGTTCCTAGTTTTAATGCAGACAAATTTACCCCATCTTTGGTTATGATTTATAAGTCTTGCTTAAGACATTCAAAACGTTGGTTTTAAGATTTTTAATAAATGTTTCACTAAAATTTTAAGTCATTAGAATATTAATATCTATATTACAGCTTAAAAAGGCATTTGTTGTCTGTGACTTGCCCACCGTTGACCCTTCCCTGATTAACTCTTATTACTGGTAGGTATTTCTTGTTTGCAAGTAGTGCATCTACAATAAATGTTTGCTGAAACAAGTATTTTCTTTATTCCTGATATTTTAAGGGAGAAGATAATAATTATTTGCAACTTCCTAATCAGGGTCAATTTTAACCAGATCTTTCCAACTGAAGAGAAATGATTAGCAGCTAAGTATGACATTTAAAAATGTGAACATTTTCCCTTTTGATTATTCCAATAGTTAATGCCTTAGACTTCAGGAGCTAGAAGGAATTTTAGTAAAAATAATTAGTTTAGTAAAATCATGGATTTGCGTGTTTGTGTGTATGTGGGCACATGTGCATAAGAGAGAGATAATGTCTCAGCTTTGGGGTTGCCATAAAATGGTGTACACAGGTATTTACATCCGTGATTTGCTGACCATAATCCATGTAATCTCTAGGGGGAAAAAAATTGTGAGAAAACAGGACATTGAAAAGCTAAATACCACTTCCCCCTTTCCTGCTTTATTTTCAATAATTGCTCCAGTGTAGCATGACTTTCTCATGGTGACTCCTCTGAGGTCTGCTTACAGGATGTTTCGTCAGTCTGATGGGGGTGAAAGGGCCCCGTCCTTCACTATTCAGGCATACTTTCCCACTGGCTCCCTGCGTGTAGGTTGCAAAGACTATTTGGCACCCAGGGAGGTTCAAGTGGGAAATCTCGGTTCCCCCAAATGAGTCACAAGTAAAAGGGTCCCTCAGCCTGAGCAAGCAGACGCGAGCCTCAGTAAACAAGAAGAAGATCTGGGGTTTTAGTGGAGCAGCCCCAGGGTTCTAATGAAAAAGATGAACAAAAGTCAGAAGAAGAAGTGAGAAAAGACAGAAGAAAAGATAAGTATTTTTTAGAAACATCTACAAGCTTTGCACTCAGATCACCACATAAATGTTCCTTGAGCCCTTTTATATGGGAATGTGTATTAGAATAAAAGCTAAGGTTCTTGCTTTTGAGAAGTTTACAGTTTAAGTAAAAAAAAGGTACAGTGGCATTTCATTGCACAGTGATATGTGCCATTTGGACTTAAAAATTGTCCTGGGGCTCTAGATCAGAAAAAAAGATATAGCGATCAAGAAAAAAAAAAAAGATTCTATTTTCTTAGCAGCTGGTCAGCATATAATATATATATTTACATTACAGATAAAGATGCAAGGTCTATGTTCCTATGTATCTGGAAAAACAAAAACATGTCACTAAACACTGGAACACAAAAAGGACCTTATTTTAAAAGTCAATTAGGCCCTTAACTCAAAAGCTTCAGACAGTTATTTGTGTTGCTAAGGTCACAATTAATAACAGGCAAATAGTTTTGAAAAATGAATTTCAGTAACATTTAGTTAAATTGAAAAGAAAACTCCTGTTGGTATTTTGATTGGGTTTAAATAGCAATTATTTAGTAGTATAGGGAGATTTGACAAATTTACAGTATTTCCCTCCTAGTCAAGGACAAACTATTTCCTCTCATTTATTCATGTCTTCTTTTGTTGTCCTTAAAAGAGGTGTAAAGTTTTCTTAGTAATACATATCTAAATCTATACCGATCATATATATGTCTATATTTTTCAATATCTATCTCTATACCAATTTCCAATAAGATTATGCACTTTTATTGTTGTCATTTTTACTTAAATCTATTTTTATCTGGTTATTTTTGTAAAGCTCAGAAAAATACATTTGAGAATTAGTAAGCAAGGAGATCCAACCAGTCCATTCTGAAGGAGATCAGCCCTGGGATTTCTTTGGAGGGATTGATGCTAAAGCTGAAACTCCAGTACTTTGGCCACCTCACGTGAAGAGTTGACTCATTGGAAAAGACTCTGATGCTGGGATGGATTGGGGGCAGGAGGAGAAGGGGACGACCGAGGATGAGATGGCTGGATGGCATCACGGACTCGATGGATGTGAGTCTGAGTGAACTCCAGGAGTTAGTGATGGACAGGGAAGCCTGGCTGGCTGCAATTCATGGGGTCACAAAGAGTCGGACACGACTAAGCAACTGAAATGAACTGAACTGAAGATATTTCTGATATGAGACTAGTAGGAGCCTTGGCTAACCTAAGCATATAATAAAATATTTTATATAGGTTCAATAATTAAAGAGATTTGGTAGTAAGACTAAAGAATATACAGATCAAACAAATAGGGTTCAGAAATGGATCTAATTGTATAAGGGAATTTAGTAGTTTATAAAACTACCTTTTCAAATAAATGGGAGGAAATGCACTTATTCTTAAAAACAGTTCCTTCCTAAGCATTGCATATGAGCCAAAAAGGAAAAGATAAATACATCTAAGCACATAAAATTTAGAAATTTTTGATGGCAAAATACCACAAGTAAGGTAAAAATACAAATAGCAAACTGAAAAAAAAAAAACTTATGACAGATGGAAAACTAATTTCATGAATATACTAGAAGGCAAAAACTCAAATATAAAAATGAGCAAAAGATTCATGGAGCAATCCTCAGGAAAATAAAAACAAATGACTAAGTAAAGGGAGAAAGGCCAACTATGTTCATTTTGGACAAATGAAAAATAAAACAAAATTACATGGCAGTTTTCTCTCATAAGATTGTCAAAATTTTAAACTATTTATTTTGCTCATTGTTAATGAATGTATAGAAGGAAAATCACTTTACTGTTTTGAGAGTAAAAGTTGTGGTAAAATTGGGATAATAACTTGGAAATATCCTTTAAAATTATGAATCCACATGCTATTTGACACAGAAATTTCAATTATTCTACAGATATATTAACACAAGTGATGAATGAGTTATGTATATAAACATATTTATTGCAGTGCTCAGTCCCTCAGTCATGTCCGACTCTTTGCAGCCCCATGGACTGTAGCCCACCAGGCTCCTCTGTCCATGGGATTTTCCAGGCAAGAATACTGGAATAGGTTGCCATTTTCTTCTCCAATATTTATTGCAGTACTAATTGAAAAACTTACTAAAAGTCATTTTGTACTTGTATATGAGGTCAGTTAAAGATATAATGATGTAAAACTATATTTTTATTAAAGCTTTATTAAGTAATTGTGTACATGTATTGATTTAGAATGGTGTCCAGGATATTTTGATCTGAATGTTCATTGTAAGGACTGATGCTGAAGCTGAAGCTCCAATACTCTGGCCGCCAGATGCAAAGAACTGACTCATTGGGAAAGGCCCTGATGCTGGGAAAGATTGAAGGCAGGAGGAGAAGGGGATGACAGAAGATGAGATGGTTGGATGGCACCACCAACTGACATGAGTTCGAGCAAACTATGGGAGATAGTGAAGGACAGGGAAGCATGGCATGCTGCAGTCCATGAGGTTGCCAAGAGTCGGACACGACTGAGCGACTGAACTGAACTGAACTGAACTGAGGTATGGTATGCTCTATTTGTATTTGGAGACACATCAGTGTAGTCACCAAGGTCTAGGCATGGGATGGAGGGGATGATTATGGAAGGATAGCATGAGGGGAGTTTCTGGAGTGATGGAATTGTTCTGTATTCATCCTGATTGTGGTGGTGATTACACAAATCTACACATCCATGAAAATCCATAGAACCTGGAGTTACATCAGCAAGACTGCAGGTATGGAAACTAGACCCTCTTTCTCCCTTGGAAACACTAACTAAACAACTAAAAACAAACTAATTATAGGAGCTCTAGAAGTCAAAGTTCTATAGTGACCAAGCCCAGTGGAAAAAAAGTTACGTTTAAAATGGTAGAAAAATTCATGCGTTTTGCCTCATCCTTGCTCCTTCCTCTCCCTGGCCTGATGTTGTAGAGGAGGAGACCGCATCCTAATATCCAGTTCCTTCTTCAAATCAGAGAGAACAGAGTGGACTGAATTTGTTCTAATCTGTTAGCAGTCTTCAGGGATTGATCTCTGTATCGCCTAACTTGATGCCAATAAGGCCAAAAGAAGCTCAAAAGATATCAGAAGGAATGGCCATGGTTACATAAACATGCAAAAACAAACAGCTACACATAAGAGGATTAAAAATTAGAGATATCTGGAAGCCAGAGATTAGAGAAGGAGGAATTCAGTAGAATAGCTAAAGCTTTAAGAAGAAGAAGGAGAAAAAAGAGATTCTTAGGGAAATGAAAATAATTAAAAATAACCATGGAATTTGGGGAAAATTCAGTTCACACAAGCCCAGGGAAGTCACCTACTTGGCAAAGGCTTCAGAAGACATGAAGTTTTCATCCTGAGCTGATCATTGAGGGTCTTCCACTCAGAGCCAGTATATAAAGATTGGAAGGAGTGGCTTTTTTTTTTCTTTTTTGTAATGTGCAAAAGCGTTCATTTACCAACAAAGATCACAAGGCATAGGAAGAAACAGGAAAACATGACCCTTTCAAAGTATCAAAATATATCTCCAGAAACTGACCCTGAAAACACTCAGCCTGCAGAGTTCGCAGACAAACACTTTAAAACATATTTTAAATACGAACAAGGAGTGAAAAAATCTCAGGAAAACAATATATGAACAAAAAAATCATCAAAGAGAGAGACCTCAGTGAAAGAAAAAACTAAATTCTGGAGCTGAAAAATACAGTAACTGAATTGAAAAATTCACTAGAAAAGTTCAAGAGCACATTCAAACAAGTAGATAAAAAAGAATGATCAAACATAAAGAAATTTGAAATTATCAAGTCTGAGAGGCAGAAAAGAAAAAAAAAAAAACAACGAAGAAAAGTGAATAAGCTTAAGGAATTTATGGGTCTCCATCAAGTGGACCAATATATGATCATGGGAGTTCCAGAAAGAGAAGAGAGAGAACAACAGGCTTATTTGAATAAATAATGGCCAAACATTTCCCAAACTTGATGAACAGCATGAATATGCATACACATGTAATAAGTTCAATGAAATCCAAGTAGAAAGTTCAAAGAGACCCACATGGGACACACTGTAATCAAAAACAAAGACAAAAGGAGAATCTTCAAAGGGGTAAGAGAAAAGCAACTTGTTACAAGGTATCCTCAGTAGATTTTCAGAAGATTTCTCAGCAGAAAACTTGCAGACCAGAAAACAGTACAAAAGAACTGAAAGGACAAAAAAAATCAACTGAGATGGATACAATTCTTTAAAAAATATAAAAATAAACAATCATTATTGGTTGTAACTATGGACTAGGAAAAGGGTCCTGGAATGATCTTGAGATTTTTTTTTTAATTGAACTTTAGTTGATTTACAAAGTTGTGTTAGTTTCTGGTGTTAAGCAAAGTGAATATATATATCCTTTACATATATATATATATATACACTTTAATATATATTATATTCTTTAATCCCAAGCTCCTAATTTACCCTTTACCCTCCTTTTCCTTTTGGTAAATTATATATATATATATATATATCTGTGTGTGTGTGTATCTATTTCTGTTTTGTGAATAAGTTCATTTCATCATTTTTTAGATTCCAGATATAAGTGGTATCATATATATTTGTCTATCTCTGTCTAGCTTACTTCACTTAGAATTATAATCTCTAGGCCCATCCATGTTGTTGCAATGACATTATTTTATTCCTTTCTAGGGCTGAAAGAGCAATATTGCATAGGAACCTGGAATGTTAGGTCCATGAATCAAGGCAAATTGGAAGTGGTCAAACAGGAGATGGCAAGAGTGAATGTCGACATTCTAGGAATCAGTAAACTAAAATGGACTGGAATGGGTGAATTTAACTCAGATGACCATTATATCTACTACTGTGGGCAGGAATCCCTCAGAAGAAATGGAGTAGCCATCATGGTCAACAAAAGAGTCTGAAATGCAGTACTTGGATGCAATCTCAAAAATGACAGAATGATCTCTGTTCGTTTCCAAGGCAAACCATTCAATATCACAGTTATCCAAGTCTATGCCCCAACCAGTAACACTGAAGAAGCTGAAGTTGAACGGTTCTATAAAGACCTACAAGACCTTTTAGAACTAACACCCCCAAAAGATGTCCTTTTCATTACAGGGGACTGGAATGCAAAAGTAGGAAGTCAAGAAACACCTGGAGTAACAGGCAAATTTGGCCTTGGAGTACGGAATGAAGCAGGGCAAAGGCTAATAGAGTTTTGCCAAGAGAATGCACTGGTCATAGCAAACACCCTCTTCCAACAACACAAGAGAAGGCTCTACACATGGACATCACCAGATGGTCAACACCAAAATCAGATTGATTATATTCTTTGCAGCCAAAGTTGGAGAAGCTCTATACAGTCAGCAAAAACAAGACCAGGAGCTGACTGTGGCTCAGATCATGAACTCCTTATTACCAAATTCAGACTTAAATTGAAGAAAGCAGGAAAACCGCTAGACCATTCAGGTATGACCTAAATCAAATCCCTTATGATTATACAGTGGAAGTGAGAAATAGATTTAAGGGCCTAGATCTGATAGATAGAGTGCCTGATGAACTATGGAATGAGGTTCATGACACTGCACAGGAGACAGGATCAAGACCATCCCTATGGAAAAGAAATGCAAAAAAAGCAAAATGGCTGTCTGGGGAGCCCTTACAAATAGATGTGAAAAGAAGAGAAGTGAAAAGCAAAGGAGAAAAGGAAAGATATAAGCGTCTGAATGCAGAGTTCCAAAGAATAGCAAGGAGAGATAAGAAAGCCTTCCTCAGCTATCAGTGCAAAAAATAGAGGAAAACAACAGAATGGGAAAGACAAGAGATCTCTTCAAGAAAATTAGAGATAGCAAAGGAATATTTCATGCAAAGATGGGCTCGATAAAGGATAGAAATGGTATGGACCTAACAGAAGCAGAAGATATTAAGAAGAGGTGGCAAGAATACACGGAAGAACTGTACAAAAAAGATCTTCACGACCCAGATAATCATGATGGTGTGATCACTAATCTAGAGCAAGACATCCTGGAATGTGAAGTCAAGTGGGCCTTGGAAAGCATCACTATGAGCAAAGCTAGTGGAGGTGATGGAATTCCAGTGGAGCTATTTCAAATTCTAAAAGATGATGCTGTGAAAGTGCTGCACTCAATATGCCAGCAAATTTGGAAAACTCAGCAGTGGCCACAGGACTGGAAAAGGTCAGTTTTCATTCCAATCCCAAAGAAAGGCAATGCCAAAAAATGCTCAAACTACCGCACAATTGCACTCATCTCACATGCTAGTGAAGGAATGCTCAAAATTCTCCAAGCCAGGCTTCAGCAATATGTGAACCATGAAGTTCCAGATGTTCAACCTGATTTTAGAAAAGGCAGAGGAACCAGAGATCAAATTGTCAACATCCGCTGGATCATCAACAAAGCAAGAGAGTTCCAGAAAAACATCTATTTCTACTTTATTGACTATGCCAAAACTTTTACTGAGTGGATCACAATACACTGTGGAAAATTCTGAGAGAGATGGGAATACCAGACCATCTGACGTGCCTCTTGAGAAGCCTATATGCAGGTCAGGAAGCAACAGTTAGAACTGGACATGGAACAACAGACTGGTTCCAAATAGGAAAAGGTGTACATCAAGGCTGTATATTGTCACCCTGCTTATTTAACTTCTATGCAGAGCACATCATGAGAAACGCTGGGCTGGAAGAAGCACAAGCTACAATCAAGATTGCCAGGAGAAATATCAGTAACCTCAGATATGCAGATGACACCATTCTTATGGCAGAAAGTGAAGAGAAACTGAAAAGCCTTTTGTTGAGAGTGAAAAAGTTGCCTTGAAGCTCAACATTCAGAAAACTAAGATCACGGCATCCAGTCGCATCACTTCATGGGAAATAGATGGGGAAACAGTGGAAACAGTGGCTGACTTTATTTTCTGGGGCTCCAAAATCACTGCAGATAGTGATTGCAGCCATGAAATTAAAAGACACATACTCCTTGGAAGGAAAGTTATGACTAATCTAGATAGCATATTAAAAAGCAGAGAGAAATGCAAATCAAAACCACAGTGAGGTACCATTTCACAACAGTCAGAATGGCTGCGATCCAAGAGTCCACAAGCAATAAATGCCGGAGAGGGTGTGAAAAAAAGGGAACCCTCTTACAGTGTTGGTGGGAATGCAAACTAGTACAGCCACTATGGAGAACAGTGTGGAGAGTCCTTAAAAACTTGCAAATAGAACTGCCTTATGACCCAGCAATCCCACTGCTAGGCATACACACCGAGGAAACCAGAACTGAAAGAGACACGTGTATCCCAATGTTCATCGCAGCACAGTTTATAATAGCCAGGACATGGAAGCAACATAGATGTCCATCAGCAGATGAATGGATAAGAAAGCTGTGGTACATTTACACAATGGAGTATTACTCAGCCATTAAAAAGAATACATTTGAATCAGTTCTAATGAGGTGAATGAAACTGGATCCGATTACACAGAGTGAAGTAAGCCAGAAAGAAAAACACCAATACAGTATACTAATGCATATATATGAAATTTAGAAAGATGGTAATGATAACCCTGTATGCGAGACAGCAAAAGAGACACAGATGTATAGAACAGTCTTTTGGACTCTGAGGGAGAGGGAGAGGGTGGGATGATTTGGGAGAATGGCATTGAAACATGTATAATATCATATAAGAAATGAATTTCCAGTCTAGGTTCAATGCAGGGTGCAGGATGCTTGAGGCTGGTGCACTGGGATGACCCGGAGGGATGGTGTAGCGGGGGGAGGTAAGAGTGGGGTTCGGGATTGGGAACATGTGTATGCCCATGGCAGTTTCATGTTGATGTGTGGCAAAACCCATACAGTATTGTAAAGTAAAAAAAATAATAATAATAAATTAAAAAATATGTATATAATTTGTAAAAAATTTTTAAAAAGGCAGAGACATTAATTTGCCGACAAAGGTCCGTCAAGTCAAAGCTATGGTTTTTCCACTGGTCATGTATGAATGTGAGAGTTGGACCATAAAGAAAACTGAGCACCGAAGAGCTGATGCTTTTGAACTGTGATGTTGGAGAAGACTCTTGAGAGTCCCTTGGACTGCAAGGAGATCCAACCAGTCAATCCTAAAGGAAATCAGTCCTAAATATTCACTGGAAGGACTGATGCTGAAGCTGAAACTCCAGTACTTTGGCCACCTCATGCGAAGAGTTGACTCATTGGAAAAGACTCTGATGTTGGGAGGGATTGGGGGCAGGAGGAGACGGGGACGACAGAGGATGAGATGGCTGGATGGCGTCACGGACTCGATGGACGTGAGTCTGAGTGAACTCCGGGAGACGGTGATGGACAGGGAGGCCTGGCCTGCTGGGATTCTTGGGGTCGCAGAGTCGGACACGAATGCGCGACTGAACTGAATTGAACTGAATGCTCCATGGTACATGCATACCACACCTTCTTTTTCCATTCGTCTGTTGACGGACACTGAGGATGCTTCCATGTCCTGATTATTCTAAATAGAGCTGCATGTGAACATGGGGAAGCGCGTCTCTTTTCTCCTGTCTCTGGACGTGTATCTAGTGTAGGTATATACCTGGTGTATGTACGATATGTATCCTAGAGCGTCTAGGATCACGTGCTCTCTCTGTTTTAGTGTTTCTCTCTTCATTTTTTACTGGAACCTCTGTACTGTTTCCACAGTGGCTCCACCAATTGGTTTTGGGTCTTGTTACTGCTCATTATTAATTGTTTCTTTTATTCTTAAAATCATGAGTATATTTTATTTCAGAGTGTAAAAATTACTGATTAAAATACCCTTCCCTCACTCAAAAAAATGTGGTATCTATCCTAACAATATATCTCATTCTTATTTGCCCTGGGCTCAAAAGGAGCTCAATTTTAAGTCTGTTAAAAGAGGCTGCTTCACAAATGGTTCCCTTCCTAGCACTTATGAAAAAAATTTTTTTTTCCTCCTGAAGAGTTTAGAGTCAAAGTAATGTTTGTCTTGGCAAATGAATGGGATGTATGTGATGGGGTGTGTGTGTGTGTGTGTGTGTGCACACATGTGCTCGTGCGTGCTCACAGTCACACTTGCATAAACTTATGGGAACCAACAATTACCAACTAAATTAGAATATCAAAGAGGTGTGTCTGCCACGGACCTTAGTGACAACACTTCAGCGAGGACAGGATACAAACTGCTAATTCCAGTTTCTTATGCAAGACTTAAAATAAATCCCCCAGCATCCTTATTCTCCATGCCACTGAGTTTTACCCACAGTCTGTTCTGTTACAACTCCCAAGGCAGTGTTTGAGACTAAAAAATTCACACTTGGGTAGAGATCTAGGTGGGAAAATGTAAGAGATCTCGAGGTGAGGTCAGCTCCTGATGGATGGGGTGCCATGAAAAACAAATGGAGGCTGGCATCGCAGAATGTGTCACAGACATTCCCCAGGACAATCTGTTTAGAGATGCATTTACAACAAAACTTGCTAATAGTGTAGCAGTTTGAGTTCTGGTGCACAGCCTATGGTGAAGATGTAAAAAGGGCTTGGCTTTTAGCAATACCATTTGGAAAGCACTGCTGATTTTCTTCTGCATGGGCAGATGAGACATTGACGACTTGGCCAAGTTTGATAAGAAAAACAATTGTGTTCACTTGAAAAAAGGGCCTCATTATGGCCTGGGATAGTAGGACACATATTCTCTGTTTAACTTTTGCTGGTTCACCTGCTGGACTGCTGAATCACTCTTCCCTGCTCCTCCCATCAAACAAGGCAGACCCAAGTCCTAGAGGAAACACAGCTGCCTGGACAGCCCACTGCTGTGGTCTCCACCAACAGTGGGTCAGAGGTGGGACCTGTAACTTCTTATTTTTCTTAAAGCTTTGTTCTTTCCTGCTTTTCCTCCATATTACATCTGAAAGGAGCTGGGATTTATCAGGAAAGCTTTTTGTTTGTTGTACACATGCCATGTGGGTCTTGTTCTCTTTACGTTTTAAAATTTTTTTACAAGTGAAAGGGACTTTATTTTTTTATTGAGTATAATTACTTTACAATGTTGTGTTAGTTTCTGCTGTACAATGATGTGAATCAGCTACAGCATACATATTAGACCCCTTCCCTCTTGGACTTCCCTCCCAGCCTTCTGCATCCTCTACCGCTCCAGGTCACCGCAGAGCACTAAGCTGAGCTCCCTGTGCTTTCTAGCTGTTTCCCACCAGCTATTCGTTTCACACATGGTAGTGTATATCTGTCAATCCACCTCCCAATTTGTCCAACCCTCCCCTTTCCCTCGTGCTAAGTCAGAAAGAGAAAAACAAACATTGTATATTAATGCATGTAAGTGGACTCTAGAAAAATGGTACAGGTGAAGCTATTTTCAGGGCAGCAATAGAGACTCAGACATAGGGTCTTGTTCTCTTCAGTCGGGGGGGGCGGGTATTGTTCTCGTTTCTATCTTTGCAATAAGGAAATTAATTTTTCATCAGTATTAAATGCAGAGTTAAATGTTCACTGCATGGTCACAGAAAGCGGGCATCCCTGAGACCCAGAGAGCAATGTTCGAAACTGAATGTTGGTGTGTGGTGTACAACTGATATTAGTGTACAGCTCTGTGTTTGCTTGTCATTCTTTTTTGGGTCATTGTTGGGGATTTGCCTTTCCCCTGACTGTTCACCACCTGATTCCACATACACTTTTATGTCAGGTGTGGGCTCTTGAATGAGTTCAGACACTCCAGGTACTATACTCCTCTGAACATAGTATTAAGATTGTATATGGTCAGTTTTATTGATTCAACCCTCATAAAGAGCACTTACTATGCATCAGGAACTGTTGTAAGCATTTTACAAATACTCACTGATTTAATATTAAAAATAGCAGAAAGTAGACTCCAACTCAGACAGCACAGGAGTTTTTAGTGAAAGGTTTACCTTAAGGGGATGAAAGGAAATTGTGTTAGCAGAGCAGAGTGAGATTTGGGGCTTGGAGATGGGTCCCTCTTTGAAAGCTGCATTCCTGGAGGGATTCAGCCAGCACCACAGCTGTGACCCAGGAGGAGGAAACAAGGAAGAAATATGACAATGTCCATCTCCTCTTGCCCTCCAGACTTCTCCCAGGGTCTCCCATTGCTCCAACCCATCTGGAAAGCTAGTGGTCAGGTAGCCAGGATTATGTAGTCCAACAGGGTCTGAGCACAACACTGGGACAGGGCAGAAAATGAATTTGGGGCAAATGGCAAAAAAAAAAAAATAGCCAATACACACCTCAAGTCATTTCAGACACTAGGCAGACAACAAATAACCAAATCATAAAAAAATATCAATTTAAAATTGTTTATCCTTAATTTTATAAATACATGTTTCCTCCTTGACCCTTACAAATTAACTACTGAAGCCATTATGGTCTGTAAATGTCTTTAGTTGTAGCCATGAGAATTCAACTAGAGTACCGGACGACAGAGGGCAGGATGGTTGGATGGCATCACCAACTCAAAGGACGTGAGTCTGAGCAAGCTCTGGGAGATGGTGAAGGACAGGGAAGCCTGGCGTGCTGCAGCCCATGGGGTCGCAGAGTTGGACACGACTGAGTGACTGAACAACAACCCCAAGCTGCTAGAAAGGAGGTTAGGCTTTCAGCAGACTGGGCAATGATGGTCCACTCACCATTTCCCTGTGCCAGATGATTCGAGGGTTAATCTCTCACCCCCCTCACACTAAGCCAGCCTGTGATACTGACACTTAAGAAACACAGGGCTGTTTACATTTTGGTGGAGAGCTCATACTATCAATTTGCACATTAGTGAGCCCAGCCATTGCTCTCTTCTGCTGGGATCTATTGAGTGGCAGCTGGAGAGATATCTGCAGCTAAAAAAAAAAAAAAAAGAGAGAGAGAGAGAGAAAGAAAGAAAACTTGGCTGTCTGATGAAATGTTTTAAATGCATAGGGTTCACCTTGGGGTTGGCTGCTGTTCAGATTTTATCCATTAATAACACACAGGGCTGCCTCTGTACTCTCCAGGGCTGATAGGAAACTAGTACTACGTACAGGGCCTTGCTTTGCCTGAGGGAGTATATTCCAAACGCAGGCTGTGGGTTCCTGTGTACACACACGTATGCCCACGTGGGCACGTCGAGTTCCCACGCACCCAAGGGTGCTTCTTGGAATTTTATTTCATTAAACGACACATAAGAGGATTTTTTCCATTATACAATATTTTCTTCTGATAGAACCATGTTTAGGAAAGAAGTGTGTGTGTCAATGTGAATGGCTGACATGTAGAGCTCCATTAGCATCTTCACTCATTTCCAGTTAATTTTGTTTTTTAAATTAAGGTTGAATTTTATTGTTTGTAAATTATACCTCAGTGGCTTCCCAGGTGGCTCAGTGGTAAAGAATTTACCTGCCAATTCAGGAGATGTGGGTTAGATCCCTGGATTGTGAAGATCCCCTGGAGAAGGAAATGGCAACCCACCCCACTATTTTTGCCTGGAGAATCCCATGGACAGAGGAGCCTGGTGGGCTGCAGTCCACGGGGTTGCAAAAAGACATGACTGAACAGGCACACATACATCAAATCTAACAAAAAAACAGTGAAGTAGAAACATACTTTTATGTATAAATATATATAGTGTACACCCTAAAATGATTGTTTCTCTGGATAATGGGATTATGCGTGATATTTATCTTCTTTGTATGCTTTTATGTATTTTCCAACTTTCCTACTTTTATAAATCAGAAAAGTTTTTGTCCATTTTTTATCATAAACTTTTTATTTTGTATTGGAGTTTAGCCAATTAGCAACGTTTTGATAGTTTCAGGTGGACAGCAAAGGAACTCAGCCATATATATAGATGTATCCATTTTTTCCAAAACTCCCCTCCCATCCAGGGCACCACACTGGAAATATAAGTGGAAGAAAATCTCTGAAACTGTGATCCCGTTTCAGTGTTTGCCCTACTAGACCTTATGCTGCCATTTGAAGCTAAAGGAGAATTGGAATTGCTACAAGAACGTGGTATAAATGCATCACTCTGAGTTACTGGATAGCATTTGTGTTCTTACCAAAGTGCTATATTTATTCTCTCTTACTTTTTCTTTGAGACACTTTAAGAAAAAAAGATATTTAAATAAGAGTCACGGTTGAGTTTCTGCGATGAGTCACGATTAGGTTAGCTTTCAGATGCAACTTGTGAAGAATTTGGCATCATTTAACTAAGAAAGGATTCTATGCACAATTCCTTGGACATTGATGATGGTGTTATCTGAATTGTGTTGCATTGTTTTCTCTCTTTTAGTGTAAACCAAATAAGTGTTTGCTATGGAAAAAGTTATTTAAGTGTTATTTAAAAAGATGAGTCTTTACTGTACAAAGCATGTAAAAGATATGGAATGAAGGGGAAGATGATCACTGAATTATTTACTGAAAAGTTTGGTTAGGCACTTACCATTTAAACCAAGAAAAGAATGGCTTTAGCCCTTGGCAAGTAAGTGAGAGGTGATTTACAAAATTTTCTTTACCTCTAAAAGTCAGTTGCTTCAAGTTAATGAAAACATTTTCAACTAAGTCATTTTAAAGTTGATATTTATCTGAGCAACTCATGTCCCTACTTCCAGTCCTAGAAATGAAATTGATCATCTCCGAGAAAACAATTATCAACTTTGGGTTATCCGTGTTAGACTGAGCATTCTATTTCATACTATCTACTCTGAAAGATCAATCTCAAGCTGAACTGCCCCATTTTTTAGCAAGGAGAGTTCCTTGAATTAGCACGGACTGGAAAGAATTGAATCTACAGTCAAAACTGCTGTTGAATCAAGACTTAATACTACTGACTCACTAATTAAGTAAACCCTAAAAAAACCAAAAATGCTAAAAGACCATGATGCTTTAGAAATGTTTCTACACATATGGCGTGTTTATTTTTAGAGGCTTCTTGTGTTTTTTTCCTTTTAGCTTGCCATAGAAGTGACATTAAATTCCTGGCTTTGACACTAACTGTGTGACCTTGGGCAAAACACTTAGCCTTTTTAAGTATCAGGTTTTTAAATCTGTATAGTGGAGATAGAAAACACTTCACAGTGGCTATGTGAGGATCAAGAGAGCTAAACTATATTTATTCTTTTTTAAAAGCTTTTGGTAAAATGTCATAGAGAATATGTTTATGGTGTGAAAGAAAATGACCACACTAAGAAGGAAATAGACTGAGGGCAAAATTCCATTTCTCAAGCCAGTCTTCTTGCTATTTAATTATTAATTTCTACCATCCGAAAGGTCATGGAAGGCATAACTGTAACAAAAATATCATTAGAATCATGATATAAGGACAGGAGCCAAGCGGTGAAATGATGAAAATTCCCCTTAAATCAAAGCCATTCAGAGTTATGGGCGGCCGAAGACAGTGACAGCAGCAGGGCTACAAGCCTCCTCATTACAGCCCAAAACAAGCCAGAACAACAGGGAGAAAGTGGGGTCTACGTGGAAATTCCACACTCAGCATCCCTTGAAGAGAGTCAATGCCTAACTGAAAAACCCCTGAGATTTAAAAAAAAAGGAAAAGCAACAAATCCCAGCTTAAAAATCTCTCACACTCCCACAGCACCATCCCAAATGCATGGCTGCCTGGAGAGGCCCCCGTTGTTTTTCAAGGTATCAAGAAAAACTGTGGAGAAATGCAACAGAAATACAGAAGCTAGTGAAGGGGACCAAGTTTATTCTCAAACTGCCTCAGTCTCGGTCTGGAGTATACACGTGGACCTAAGTATGGATTGTAGGGGAGGTTTCTCAGGATATAAGTTAGAGTGCAGGCTGAATTTAACAAGGCAGTGTAATCTGAAGGGATAGATGTGATTGAAAGGGATAGTTTTTAAAATGCACAGATTGTAGGACAGAAAAAAGATGAGAGAGAGAGAAGGAGGGAGAAAGCACTTTTTGCACAGGGCATCGAAGAAAAAAGGGGCTTCCTACTGGCTCAGATAGTAAAGAATTTGTCCGCAATGTGGGAGACCTGGGTTTGATCCCTGGGTTGGGAAGATCCCTTGGAGAAGGGAATGGCTACCGCTCTCTTATTCTTGCCTGGACAATTCCATGGACAGAGGAGCTTGTCAGTTGCAGAGTCAGACACAACTGAATGACTAACACTTTCACTGTGTTTTTCTTTCATTGAAGGAAAAACTGGAAAATTCTCAGAAGAAAAATTTGAGACACATACGTTTCCCCACCCCTATTAGCACCACACATACCCCTTCAAAACAAATTCAGAAACAAATGTGTTGAGAAAACTAGCCAAAACATCTGCACTTTGATAGACAAGGATTCTTTCAACTAGAAAGCGTGTAAAACATCTCATACTATAAAATTAAACAAATGAAAAGTCAAATCCATTCAGAGTTACTGTAGAAAATCAAGAAAAGAATCTCATATATATTAAATGAGCAAATGTCCCTCTGCGGCAGGGCCGGCGGGGAGGCGGGAGGGGCTGGGAAACTATGAAAGAGAAGAAAGCTATAAGTTAATATTTCAAACAGAATTAAATATACTCAATAATGTACGGAAAGGCAACATGCACCAGAGAATTCAAAAATAAAACCAAAAGGGACAAAACGTTAGGAGGACATGAAAATAAAGTTGACAATTCAGGAGAGAAATCAACACAAAGACACAACTGACTCACAAATAAAGTGACGCATTGTAAGATGCCCAAGGAAACACAGACTCAAATGACAACTTAATAAGAGTCAGTGAAGAAGGACAGAACAATGAAAGGATCAAAGAGAAAAGAGCTGAAATGGGAGAAAAGCACAGAAAGAATAATATTTATTTTGTCAGTCTCTAAAGAAGGGGAAAAAACCACAAAATAATGGAAGAGAACTAATATTTAACACTGTAATACAAAAATATATTTAAAACAATGTCAATGTATGTCATACATGTCAATGTGTGGCAAAACCAATTCAGTACTGTAAAGTAAAATAAAGTAAAAATAAAAATTAAAAAAAAAACAACGATCAGAGGAAAATTCACAATATTAAAACAATTCATTAGAAAAATAAAAGACTGAAAATAAATTAATCAAATTCTCAGCTCAAAAACTAGAACAAGATAAAAATATATAGAAGAAAGGAAATAATAAAAGTAAAGAAATCAATAACAAATAGAAAAGCAATAGGTATAATTAATAAATCTACATTCTGATTTTATTAAAAAAAATGAACAACATAGACAAATCATTAAGTTTATCACCAGAAAAGGGAGCTACAAAATAAGGAATAACAGCAAGAAAATAACCGCTGGAACAGAATAAAACTTAAAAATCATGAGACTACCTTGTAGAATTCTATACAAATCACTACAGACCGAGGTTTGATCACTAGGTCAGGAAGATCTCCTGGAGAAAGGAAGGGCTACCTACTCCAGTATTCTTGCTGGGAGAATCCTACGGACTGAGGAACTGGTGGGCTATAATCCCACCGGGGGGTGGGTCACAAAGAGTTGGACATGATTGAGCAACTAAGCATGATGAAAATACAGGAAAAAAAATCATTTCTTAAGGAAATACATTTGACTGAAATTGGCCCCATTGCAAACAGAAAACTTAAGAAGACCAAATTCCAGTGAAAGAGGAGCAAAAGCTATTAAGGAAACGTGCCGCACAAAGCACTAGGCCCAGATAGCTTCATAGGCCTTTCCAGTGTATCTTCAAAGACCAGAGAGTAACTCTTTAAATTATTTCAGAACACTGAAAAGGAAGGAAAACTTCCTAATTTTTTTCTGCAGCAAGTCTAACACGGATATCTAGACCCCATAAATACAGCACAAAATAGAAAACCAAGATCTGTATTTTCCATATATCAAAGCAAAAGCATGCATTAAATATTGACACACAGAATACAGTGCTACATTAAGAAACTAATACATCCTGATCAAACGAAATTTACTCTAGGGACTGGTCAGCTCTCCCACCAGCTCCTCAATTACATATGATGCTCTTCATGCTACTTGCTGGGTCTCCCTTCTTGCCTCACGCTTCACACTTGTTTACCTTAGTTTTCAGTCTCTCTGGCCATGAGTCCCTCTTGAGGGTGACATCATTTACTGGTCCTCACAGGGAAAAAATTGGGTAATTAGAGTGTTTTGAGTGAGAGCCAGGTTGAAGTGGACTCAATTTGATATTTCACTCTCAGAATGGAAAATAAAATGAAATTCCAAATTGCATTTGAAACAGTTCACTCTGCAGAGCTGCAAAATCTTGAGTGCTCTGGAATGATTGGTTAATATGATCATTTCACATTGTATATTCAGAACTGAGAATTTGATGTGGAGATGGACAAATGCTTCAGACAACACTCTGGAAAAATCCCTATGGCAGTTATTTTCCCCACACTCTATTGTGAAAGCCTTCACTCTTCTCCTAACTATTATTTCTCAGAAATAATTTCTGATGTTGTTTTAGAAAGGGCTTTCTTGGTGGCTCAGATGGTAAAGAATCTGCCTGTGAGGCAGGAGACTTGGGTTTGATCCCTGGGGCAGGTAGATATGCTGGAGAAGAGAATGGCTACTCACTCCAGTATTTTTGCGTAAAGAATCCTAGGGACAGAGGAGCCTGGTGGGCTACAGTCCTTGAGGTTGCAAAGAGTCATACACAGTTGGGCAACTGACACAGTAGAAAGATGCATCCTAGATGATTTAAACATAAAATGACTTTTTATTAGTTAATAGTGAGTTCTTCTTTTATGCCATTTTTCTGATAATCATGTTTAATTTAATTGGCTTGTTTCCCTTGATTAAATTATTTTCAAACATATTTTAATTGTCCTATTTTTCCCTACATTTCAAAATGGTGTTAAATTATAGAATAATAATGATATAATATACATTATTATTATTTTTTAACAAAAAAGAACATACTTTAAATTTATAATTCTTCTTTAGGTTTCTTAGTTTTCCACTGAGAAGATAACATGTGATTAAAAGGCCCAGATTTTGTGATGGGATGATTTCCAGGAGAGGAGCAAAAATGTTCCTCTTTATTTATAGCAGGTCTGAAGTGAGAAATTTCTTTGAGAATTTCTTGCCAGGAAAATCTTTGTTTCCCTAAGGAATCCAGTGTGCTTTTTTTTCATGCTTATGGTGAGAGCTATGTAAATTACGGTGTCACACATTTTCCCCTCATTCCTGAGAAAATCAGACTCTTGCTTGATATTTATTTATGGCAAAAAATATTAGTTCCTAGGGAGGGGATAGTTCTTTCTCTTTATTTACTCTCATTTTACTTATACCACTTTATTGAATATATGTTTTACTATACATTGTCTCATATTTTTTGCAACTACAGTGAAGACATTAAGAAATTATGTTTGAAATAAAGATACTAATATTCAACTGTCCCTTAGAGTTTGCAAAGTACAGGAGAATACTTTGTGTCACATTCGTCTATTCTTTTTCTATATCTTGTACAGTTTTACAGACTTCAATGCATGTGTTTTAGACTTAATATGAGCTGGAAAAGCAGTATCTTCCTCAATCATGATCTCACACTTGGAGTAGGAGGAAGACAATGAGGTGGTAAGACTTTAAAAAGAATGAGCATCCAGGACCACAGAAGAAGTGACCTTGAAGGAATAGTTTCCACTTTCTCTTTAAAAACTTTAACAAGGTGTTGGCAATAACAGTTGTGGAGACCCCAGCGTCTTCTGAGACCCTAGGATCATCTTTTATTGCCGAAATAGCCTACATAACAAATAGTTCCACATCTTTGATTGTACAAATCATGTACTATTGTTTACAGTGTGTGGCGGGTACCACAGAGTCTGTGCAGCCAGAGGAAATATGATGCCAGTGGGTATGGCTGTGTGACCTACAGTGGGAAGAAACAAGTGGACTTCACAAGTGCTCCAGTTAATTCTCCATCTGTGATGAACAGAGAGACCCGGAGTACCAGTGCAGGCACGGGAGTTTGGAGCATGAGACAACTTCTCTTCCTCTGAAATATTAAAAAGAACAACCAGTATCCTTAGGAGCATCTACTGGGTGTGGAATGTTCAGAAACATGGTGGGGGGGGGGCAGTGGGAATGGGAATATTATTGACTGTTATCACTAAAATCTTTGTCTCATGTGTATCCTGAGCAATAAATGCAACAAATGCCTGGACTACTAAATGAAACTGGAAGACAATTGTTCCTTGGAAGGAAAGCTGTGACAAACCTAGACAGTGTATTAACAAGCACACACATTACTTTGCCAACAAAGGTTGTATAGTCAAAATCATGGTCTTTCCAGTAATCATGTGTGGATAGGAGAGTTGGATCATAAAGAAGGCAGAGCACTGAAGAAGATGCTTTCGAATTGTGGTGCTGAAAAAGACTCTTGAGAGTCCCTTGGACAGCAAGGCGATCAAACCAGTTAATCCTAAAAGAAACCAACCCTGATTATTCATTGAAAGGATGGATGCTGAAGCTGAAACTCCAATACTTTGGCCATCTGATGTGAAGAGCTGACTCACTGGAAAAGACCCTGATGCTGGGAAAGACTGAAGGCCAAAGGAGAAGGGGACAGCAGAGGATGAGATCACATCACTGACTCAATGGACATGAGGTTGAGCAAATGCCAGGAGATGTGCAGGACAGCAGACCTGGCATGCTGCAGTCCATGGGGCTGCAAAGAGTCAGACATGACTTAGCAGCTGAACCATAACACGCTGAGTGGGAAGGGCCAAAGATGAAAGAAAACACAGGGGGACATTATCACTGATCAATCTTTTAAGACTCCTTATCACAAAGCTAGTTGAGCAGAAGATATCACTGGTCATTTTTGTAAGAACCAATGTATCTTTATAAGACCAGATCTAAAAATCTTTGATGATATTAGCCAAGAGTATTTCACAAGTTTGTTTGTTTTCTGGTGATTTTTAATACATTGCATTTTTTAGCACCTACTAGATCCCTGGAACTCTCCTACGTGCTAGGACTCACAAACAACAGAAATAGTGTTTTCACTCTCTGGAAAAAAAAGTGAGTGACTCTCTCTTATTTGACTCCCTCTTCCATAGGCAGGTCAGATAACTGTACAAAATCATTGTTTGCTTATGTGAAAATTATTAAAAAGGAAATGCTTTTATAGTGAAGTCACTCAGTCGTGTCCGACTCTTTGAGACCCCATGACCTGTAGCCTGCCAGGCTCCTCCATCCATGGGATTTTCCAGGCAAGAATACTGGAGTGGGTTGCCACTCCCTTCTCCAAGGTATCTTCCTGACCCAGGGATTGAACCCGGGTCTCCCACATTGCAGGCAGATGCTTTTTATATGGAATTAAAAATTTTTTAAATATAATATTGCAAAATCATTGTCAAATGATACCTTGAAACTAAATATTAGCTTCATTAAAATCAAAAGGGAAAAGTTTTACTTTGAATATGACCATTGCATATCAGAAATCATAGGGACATCATGGTTTCTATTCCTCATCCTTTAAAACTTGCAAGGTCAATGAGACATCAATGAAGAAAACATTATTCTGTCAGTTTATCTCTTTCCACATAAAAATTGCTCACAGGCACATGCACATAGACATAGGCATGCTTAAACGGTCTTCATTTTATTTTGGAGTTCTAACCCACTAGGATGCGTTGTCAGGGAGTTCTCTTTATCAGTTTTCCATGGGCTTCCTAAGCGGAATAATGAAGAGAGAGATTGAAACAGGGAGCTGGCCCTTAGCACTGAGGCTCCAAGCCCGGGTGTGATATTCAGTACCCCAGCCAAGAGGAGGGCCTGGGTGTGCCTGTACACTTGTCCTGAAGGTATCTGGGTTCCATCATGGAATCCTGCCTGACGGTCAGAGGGGAACTCCTGAATGGATATCGAGAGCCTTAACTTTTCACCCAGCTTTTGGTCCAAGTTCTCCTAGAGTGAGGCTGAAGCCCAGGGTCCAAAGACCAGCAGAAACACACAATGTTAATTTATTAACTTGTCACGGCTAAAAAGAAACTGGAGAAAACCATGTGGGTTTTCAGGAAAATAGAGTTGGGAAAAACTTGTGATAGAAGATAGGCACTTAGAGGAAGATTTAAGAAAGCTGGAAACTTTTCTGGATTGTGTGCTGTCAGGAAGTGACTGGGCATACTAATTTGTATCCAGAGGATCATAAAGGGAGGTGTTGTTGTTGCTAAATAGGCAGTACTACTATACTACTACTACTACTACTACTACTACTACTACTACTACTACTAAGTCGCCTCAGTCGTGTCCGACTCTGTGTGACCCCATAAATGGCAGCCCACCAGGCTCCCCCATCCCTGGGATTCTCCAGGCAAGAACACTGGAGTGGGTTGCCATTGCCTTCTCCAATGCATGAAAGTGAAAAGTGAAAGTGAAGTCGCTCAGTCGTGTCCAACCCTCAGCAACCCCATGGACTGCAGCCTTCCAAGCTCCTCCATCCACGGGATTTTCCAGGCAAGAGTACTGAAGTGGGGTGCCATTGCCTTCTCCAAAATAGGCCATAGGGAGGGAATATTTGGTCATTTTTGTGGAGGTGCAGAGGTCTCTTTATGTCTTCGTTGAGATGCAATTACAGAGTGGTCTTGTGTTTGTCTTCTGTTATCACAGTCAAGGAATCTGATTGTTGCTATTCTGTGAGGTTGTTTATGTTAAGTGGGCAACGGCAGTCTAGCTAGTGGTTGCCAGCAGCTAACTGTTAGAAGTCTCAATAAGCAACCCAGAGAGTGAGTTTAACTTCAAAGCACTGTCACATTCAGAACATTCAAAGAATGAACAAGGCTACTGTTTGGCCATCTTGTGTTCGGAAGGGCAAGCAGGGAGGTTTCCCTCAGTTATTCTGATGGACATACAACTAATGATGGCATCCAGTAGGGCACTGGATGTACCTCATTCATTAATTCAAACATTTTTGAACTTCATTTAAACTTCCTGATGAAATTGGTGATGTCAAAGTAGTAAACCTCAGGAGTAATGGTAAACAAAAGCAGTGGTTACAGAGACCTAAAGTCAGAAGACTTCTTTGGAAACACTAGATTTAAAAGTTAGAGATACCAAGAAAACATTTCATGCAAAGATGGGCACAATAAAGGACAGAAGTGGTATGGACCTAACAGAAGCAGAAGATATTAAGAAGAGGTGGCAAGAATGCACAGAACTGTACAAAAAAGATCTTCATGACCCAGATAACCATGACAGTGTGTTCACTCACCTAGAGCCAGACATCCTGGAATGCAAAGCCAAGTGGGCCTTAGGAAGAATCACTATGAACAAAGCTAGTGGAGGTGATGGAATTCCAGTTGAGCTATTTCAAATCTTAAAAGATGATGCTGTGGAAGTGCTGCACTCAATATGCCAGCAAATTTGGAAAGCTCAGAAGTGGCCAGAGGAATAGAAAAGGTCAGTTTCCATTCCAATCCCAAATAAAGGCGATGCCAAAGAATCAAACTACCACATAATTGCACTCATCTCACACACTAGTAACGTAATGCTCAAAATTCTCCAAGCCAGGCTTCAACAGTATATGAACTGTGAACTTCCAGCTGTTCAAGCTGGATTTAGAAAAGGCAGAGGAACCAGAGATCAAATTGCCAGTATTCACTGGATCATCGAAAAAGCAGGAAAGTTCCAGAGAAACATATATTTCTGCTTTACTGACTATACCAAAACCTTTGACTGTGTGGATCACACCAAACTGTGGAAAATTCTTCAAATGATGAGAATACCAGACCACCTGACCTGCCTCCTGACAGATCTGTATGCAGGTCAGGAAACAACAGTTAGAACTGAACATGAAACAACAGACTGGTTCCAAATAGGAAAAGGAGTACGTCAAGGCTGTATATTGTAACACTGCTTATTTAACTTCTATGCAGAGTACATCATGAGAAATACTGGGCTGGATGAAGCACAAGCTGGAATCGAGATTGCCAGGAGAAAAATCAATAACCTCAGATATGCAGACGACACCACCCTTGTGGCAGAAAATGAAGAAGAAATAAAGAGCCTCTTGATGAAAGTGAAAAAGGAGAGTGAAAAAGTTGGCTTAAAACTCAACATTCAGAAAACGAAGATCATGGCATCTGGTCCTGTCACTTCGTGGCAAATAGACGGGGAAACAGTGGAAACAGTGGCAGACTTTATTTTTTGGGCTCCAAAATCACTGCAGATGGTGACTGCAGCCATGAAATTAAAAGACGCTTACTGCTTGGGAGAAAAGCTATGACCAACCCAAACAACATATTAGAAAGCAGAGACATTACTTTGCCAACAAAGTTTCATCTAGTCAAAGCTATGGTTTTTCCAGTAGTCATGTGTGGATATGAGAGTTGGACTATAAAGAAAGCTGAGCACCGAATAATTGATGCTTTTGAACTGTGGTGTCGGAGAAGACTCTTGAGAGTACCTTGGACTGCAAGGAGATCCAAGCGGTCCATCCTAAAGGAAATAAGCCCTGAATATTCATTGGAAGGACTGACGCTGAAGCTGAAACTCCAATATTTTGGCCACCTAATGTGATGAACTGACTCATTTGGGAAGACCCAGATGCTGGGAAAGATTGAAGGCGGGAGAAGGGGACGGCAGAGGATGAGATGGTTGGATGGCATCAATGACTCAATGGACATGAGTTTGAGTAAACTCTCAGAGTTGGTAATGGACAGGGAGCCCTGGTGTTTTGCAGTACATGGAGTAGCAAACAGTCAGACAGGACTGAGCAACTGAAGTGAACTGAACTGAAGTCAGAAACTAGAGAGGGTATGGGCACAAGCAGAGGGATGTGTCAGACACCCAGGACCAGGGGTATGAGCTACTTGCAACATCACGTGGAGTTTGGATCCCTGTGTGGTCTTATCACTATAATAGTTGCACATTTTGGGAGTCTTTGCAGTTGGGAAGGCCTGAGATGTGATCCTGATTAACTGGTAGAAAAAGACTCATGGTGATGGGTTCAGAGAGCTTTGGGAGACTGGAATGGACAAAGAAGAAAGAATATGAATGACAGGACAGGGCATCTCAAAGCAGTGCCACATAAAGAGAGAAAAAAACTGAATGGAATCAGAGACTACGAAAAAGACAGATGCCTCCCTCATCTAATCTTCACTCACATTTGATGATGCTGCATATTCACTAAAAATGATATCTAGTTTAATAACTGTTTTAGTTCGGAAAAAATATTAACATTTTATGGAACAAGAGAATCCTGAATCAGCCCATAGCACTGTTGTGATAACTTGAGCAAAGCAAGTATTGACAATTTCAAAATGGCCATAACCGTGTCTTCATTAGATCTGCTAAGTATGTAGAATGTCTATGAAGTGCTCCTTTAAAAAAAAAAAATTAAAAAGCTGAATTTCTTTGGCAGAAAAGTAATCGTGACGTTTTTAAGTAAATTAAACGGCTCTCTTTGCATTGAAATGTAAAGCTCCCATTTCCTCTTTTTAAATGTTTAAAGGATTTTTTGTCAGTTTCAGCCTGAAGAAACATTAAAATTCATCTCAGCCAAAACCCATAGTGGATAAAAAAAGATGTTAAATATCAGCAAATGGATCTGATAATCTGCAGAGTATTTCTGCTGTCAAAGAAGGACCGTGGGATAAAAAACACATGTTCCAGATTTGACATCCCTTGGCATCTTGTAAATAGCCTCCACGAATCCATACCTTAAAACTGCCAACACCAGCAAAATTGTACCCAAGTCTCTAGTAAGTTAAGCAAGCAAAGCAGAGAGAGGAAATGTGGCTAGATTGCATATAAAAACCCAAGGACCCCCAAAACTGACCTCAAACTCATTTTACCAAAAGACCTGCAGTTTTGCAGAGTTGTCCACTTATTTATAAATCGAGGAGCATTTTGTGGCATGTATGTATGAGAAAATTAGAATATACAGAATATACATATTAGGAGGAGCAGGGCAGGATGATGGGGTAAATGGGAAGAATTTTCCTTGTTTAAAAAAAAAAAAAGCATTGCTGAACGATACAAAATAAACGTTTCTCATAATTAAAATTTCTACCTCGAGAGAACATGTAAGTGACCCTTTGGCCTGAATTTCTAACATGTTAATATCACCTTCCTAGATAGGAGAAACAATGTATTTATCAGTTCTTTGCCAGATTCAGAACATAAAATGTGAGTCTACCTGGATTTGGGAAATGCTTTCTCCTTTCCTGTGCAAATCACTAACAAGGAGTCCTCCTCTAGAGATGAAGAGAGGGCTGATGATATATCCTGTGGAGTGATGCTTTAGGTGACTATTGCTGTTCCCAAAACGCATGTTCAGTGGCTTGCTGCCCAAAAGCCAATAATTTGAGAGTCAAGTGTCAGTAGAAAGGAAAGTGCTCTAATCGGAAAAGCCAGCAATCTGAGGAGAAGGTGGACTCATGTCCAGAGAACAACTCTCAAGATTTGGCTTAGCCATGACAGTTTTTAAGAGAAAAGTGAGGGAGAGTCTCAGTCAATCAGCAAGGCAGGAGGTTGGGTCTGCACCATTTTCTATTACTTGCACACTGGCTGACTTTCTCTTTAGATGGTATCTTGTCCATGTGGTCTGCTTATAGGAATGCCAAGGGGACTGTTAGGGGGAGAGAGCCTGTCGTTCTTTATCTACTTGTTTACTCTTCCTTTTATCTAAGCAATGAATCCGCAGGTTAATTGGGTTCTTTCAAAGGTAAAGGGGAACAGAAATAGGCAAACAGGAAAGAGGCTACCGAGTTGCTACATCCTGACAGATCTAGTTGATTGTTTCCCCTAAAATACAGAAGTTTTGAAAAGTTTGTTTCATCAACCCTTTCTAAGTAATAGTCACTCATATTTCTAAGTTATCAACCAAGGAAATTGGCAATTAGAACTTATTAGCACATTATATGCTGACATTACCTACAATGAATTTAAAAGCAACTTTCTTGCCAATTTCCTGTTTGCCCATTTCTGTTCCCCATCAACCTTGAAGAAAACCTAATTATAAGACCACTAGGACATTTAATTTAACTCCTGACTTCTGCTTCCCTGAATGCATGCCATGCCTTGCCTAATTTGTTGATTTTTTCTCTAGATTAAAAGAAGTAAGAATGAAGAGTTAAGTAGTTAAAGAATGCCTAGGCCTTTCCTCTACAAAAGCCCCCTTAGCCATCCTACGGGCAGATCACACAGGTAAGGTGACATCTGAAGAGACAGTCAACCAGTCTGCAGGCAGTGGAGAAGGATCTAGAACCCAGCCTCCTGTCTCACTGAGATTAACTGGGATTCTGTGAGATTTCCCCACCCCAACCACCACCTTTTGCCTTTAGAAACTCATGGCTAAGCAGAATACTTAGAGCTGGCTCAGGACATGAGTCCACCTTCTCCCTGGCTTTTTTCATTAAATTGACTTTCCTTTCCACTAACACTTGCCTCTTGAATTATTGGCTTTCGAGCAGTGAGCAGCTGAACTCAAGTTTGGTAACAGATAGGTATTTTGGCAGAAAGCGGTCACCTTTTTTCTGGCTCTTTGAAACTTTATTTGAGTAAATTGTGTCTCCATACATAAAAAATGACAGTGGCATTTATTCAGAATATACTACGAGGTAGATAATTTATAAACATTATTTTATGTAATTCTTATGACAAGTCCAATTAGGAATTAGAGAAGAAATGGACGTTTACAAAGTTATTCACATCTCATGTAGCCAGGGAGGTGCAAAGCTTAATTTTGAACACTGATCTGCAAGATGCTAAAAACCTGTATTTTCCATCACTTCTCGCTGCCTTTTTGACAAATAGCTTAGTTGCCCTTGGCGTATGGATGACAAAGTTTCTGGGGATTTCAGCTTGAACACATCTGCTTCTCTGACCCTTCTCTGACCTTTCCGTACTCTGACAAAACACATGTAGAAATATTCCACTGCCACGTCCACTAAACACAAACAAACATGCAAAGTTCATGAATAGTGTGATAATAACGTCACTTTCCAACTTGCATTTTCTGTTAATACATATAGATCCCAATTTTTTTCAGTGACTGTTTATGATGACACTGTCCTATAATTTATTAAATATTTGATAAGCATTTAGACTATTTTCCATTTCTTTTGCAAACAATTCTGCAATAAATACAAATATTATTTTGTGGATTTGCACAGATATTTCTGATTCCTAGCCTTCATAATTTTGGACATGTGAACCCACATATTTTAAAATTTGAAAAATTGCTAAATGGCCTTTTAAAAAGTCAAAATGACTTTCTAAAAAATTATTTTAAAACTGAAAGCAGGTTTATTGAGAGAGATACACATTCCATAGGCAGAATTTGGTCCAGCTGGGAGAGCAAGAGTAGCCCCAGAACATGGGGTCATCTCAGAAAGCGAGTGGATAAAAATAAAAACCTCTGTTATTCCCATCAGTGCTGTTTAGGACAGTCTACTTTCCAACCCACTGGCCAATCTGGTTATTATCTAACTTTTTACCCATGTCATAGGGGAAAAAAATGTATGATTTTGTTTTCTTTCTGATTGTTTTGTGTTTAGTGCTATTTCATAGATTTTTGTTTGTTTGTTTTACTATTTATATACTTTTTTGAGAATTATTTACATTGTTTATTCAAATTTTCTTTTATTGATTTTTAGGAACTAATTATAGGATATGGATATTAATGTTTCATTAATCAATCTTTGTCTTTAAGCTCTGTTTAAATGCTTTTTGCTACATATGTAGACGAAAAGTGCACAGTCAAATTATAGATGCTTCCAATCACTTGACCTATGAACTTTGTTTTTATTATTTCCTACTTTGTATGAATGAGGAAACTGAAGGACACAGAGACACCCAGTAGGCAAGTTGCCAGGATAGGAACTCAAGAAGTTTGACCCAGGGCTGCTAGAGCATATGGCCTTTTCTGTTGATTTTTCTCCCCTTAAATGCTTCTGAATTGAAGACGTATTTCAAAATAGGTCAGTAGAATTATTAAGCTCTCAACCTTGCAGAGTAAGAGAAAAGGCTCTGAGACGCTTGTCTTACGTGCCACAGAAGGTCTGGACTGACGGTTGCAGAGTTTGTTGCCTTTGACTCGAGTTCTGGGTTGGTCTTCCCAAGACAATGGATAAATAACCAAAGCGGGCATGGATGAGTGAGTCAAACAATGTCTTGGGACTATAAATTACAATTAGCACTATATTCCAAGATTTTGTTGTTAACAGTGTTTAGTCGCTAAGTTGTGTCTGACTCTTTTGTGACCCCATTGATGCTAGCCTGCCAGGCTCTTCTATCTGTGGGATTCCCTGTGCAAGAATAAGGGAGTAAGTTGCCATTTCCGTTTCCAGAGGATTTTCTTGGCCCAGGGATTGAACCCACATCTCCTGCATTGGCAGGCTGATTCTTTACCACTGAGCCAACAGGGAACCTTAAACGCAGACAAACACACCGTCACACACAGTTACAAACTGCTTTGAACAGTTAGCAAAAGTGACATGGCCAGGTGGAAACGCAAAGCAGAAACTTCAGGAGCAGAAGGCCCAGGCAGTTGTAGGTCAGATGAGGCTGCTCGAAGTTGAAACGGGATCGGGCTGTCCCACTGCAGCCTGTGGAGTTGACAGGCTTGTGAAAACAGTTTTGCTTGCCCTGGGAGCGTTTGTTCAATAGTGCCAGAAGGAGCTCCCTGACTTGTCCCCTGGGGGCTCCTTGAGCTTGTTGTCCACCGTTGGTCTCTTTCTCTGATCTCTGAGGCTAGTGACCTTTCTGCTCAGGTGGCAGTCTCTTGCAGTTCTCCTTCTTTGTCCCTTTCATTCAAGTTCATCCCATCTCTTCCAGTCACCCTCCAGCATCTCCCAGCACCTTCTTCTCTGCTGTGGCAATGCCCCCAAGCACAATTCAGGGGTTCTTGCCAGCCTGAGCTCCTAAACTGTGCCCTGGGTGATGTTCCTACATCATTTTTCACAGGACACTGACTCCTTCCTACCTCCTGAGTCCCTCTTTGGAGATATCCCCTGAGAATCTCAGGCCTGCATTCCCTATCCTCCTCCTCAATTACACACAAGCCTCTGGTTAGCAGCAAACAGTGGCTTTCTTTCTCCAGTGATATTTGAAGCCCCAAATATTTCCCTATTGTGTGTGATATCATCAAAACATACCTACCTGTTACATCTAATCAGCTCATCTACACAAATATGATAACTGGAGACAACAACTTACTGTTGTTCTGTCCTCCAAAGGATCAGACAGGAAGTCTGCAGGACCGTTCATTAGGTAACGCCTTAACGTCTCCAAAAGGACTTCAGTGATGACCATTCCACTTTCACTGCAGGTGGGCCTTTCAATGATCATAAGTAACATTGGATAGGTAAGGCTCTCCTCTCACTCTGCATGGGATTGTGTGTATGTGTTAATCACTCAGTTGTGTCTGACTCTTTGAAACCCTATGGACTGTAGCCCACCAGGCTCCTCTGTCCATGGGATTTTCCAGGCAAGAATACTGGAGGGGTTGCCAGATCCAGGGAATCTTCCTGCCTCAGGGATTGAACCTAGGTCTCTTCATTACAAGAAGATTCTTTACCATCTAAGCCACCAGGGAAGCCCTCTGTACGGGGCAAGGTCTAACCTGATGTTTGTGTAGGTCAGAGATTCTTTAAAAATCTCTTTTCATTTCACAAATGAGAACTGCTCTTCTTTTTTTGTGTTCAGTGTGCCTACGCCAGAAAAACGTCCATACTTTCCTGTTCTGCAAAGCTTGTTACACAACTCCCCGACACAAAATTTGATATGTGAAAATTGGTTCTTTTAAAATTTTTATTTGTATTTTTCTGGCAGGCTTTGGGAAAGGCCCATTTCCTGGCACTCAAAGTCGCCAGTCTTGGCGTGAATAGCTCCTGACAATTCCCAGCATATGGTAAGAGGAGATGCTTCTGCCCACCCATCAGGTAAGTGCCATCTTTCTGACTGCAACAGTGATAGATGTCCTGCTTGGAGAGCAATGACTGCTGGGAAAAGTGCCAAGCAGACAACTGGCCAAGGCTAGTGAGCAGGTCAGCATGTACCAGGCCTCTGGGTGAGGCAGCCCTGCCCATTCCCAAGCACACTGAGGCCTTTATGCTGGAAAAATGTACTCAGGCGAGTCCTGAATATGGCTAAGGAGCTAAATATTATTATTTGTTTTGCTAGTGTAGCCACAGCATTTTCCAACAAGAATGGTAGTATTTCCAGCTAAATATACCTGCAGAGAGCGTTGATTCCACTTTCAGACAAGAGCTCCGCCATAGACCCTCTCTGTCATGAAGCAGACTTAGCTGTCTCAGAGTGGAGGGGCCTGACATTCCAGTTTTTGCTACTCAGTTTACAAAGCATTTTCCCTTCTGCACTGACTGTCAGTACCTCTCATGTGGTCATTTTCAGACTTCTGGAAGCTACTCTACTGCTTCACTAAAAATAACATGTATATACTCAGTGTAGAAAAGTCAAGTAACCCCCAAAGTGCGAAGAACAAAGATACTATTCAAATACCTCTTGTGCTCACGCTCCGTCACTAAGTCGTGCCTTGCTCTTTGTGAGTCCATGGACTATAGCCCACCAGGCTCCTCTGTCCATGGAATTTTCTAGGCAAGAATACTGCAGTGGGGTGCCATTCCCCAAGTCCAGGGGATCTTCCTGACCCAAGACTCGAACCTTCAGCTCCTGCATCTCCTGCATGGGAAGTCAGGTTCTTCACCACTCAGTCGCCTGGGAAGCCCTTCAGATACTTCTACGTAGAGACAATCGCAGCTAATGTTTTGAGAAACAGGCTTGCAGAAATCTCTCTACTCATGTATATATTTTATGAATGAACATATGCCAAGTGCACTCATTCATAACTAGCATTTTCCAACCAATAACATATCATGAATATTATTTTTTAATTGTGGCATCACAGAGTATTGCATATGTGCACAAATATTTACTTCAGCAGTCCCCTAGGGAGGACATTAGGTTGTTTCCAATTTTCTAATATTACAGCAGTGCTGCCGGGACTGTCTTTCTGTGCTGATGTAATTATTACTTGAGGAAAAAATTCCTAGAAACTGGATTTTTGACTCAGTGGTAGAAGCACTTTGTCCTTTGATGTATTTGCTAAACTTTCCAAAATAAATACTTTGCTACCTTATGTATTCTTAACAATACTGGGTTTTATAAAATGTTATAATATTTATGGATTAATTTGCATTTGCAATATGGGGAAAAATAGCAGCTGGTAATTTTTAGGTGACTGGAATAAAGTGCATACATAGGAGATGGATTAGGAGTCCTTTGGGGGATATTTGATATCAAATGGGGCCATTGATAAGAAGCTGGCAGAAATCTCTGCTAAGAGCTTCAGGAAATACAAATATGAGGTCTTCAGGAGAAGCCACCTCAACCACTGCTAATGTGCCCCAGCATCCAACCGTTTTGCCTTGTTTGGGGTTTATTCCCCCATTGTTTGCTCTTTTAAAACCTCTCATTCTTGTCTTATGGGGCTTCCCTGGTGGCTCAGCAGGTAACAAATCTGCCTGCAATTCAGGAGACATAGGAGCCATGGGTTCTATTCCTGGGTGGGGAAGATCCCCTGGAGAAGGAAAAGGCAACCCACTCCAGGTTCTTGCCTGGATGATCCCATGGACAGAAGAGCCTGGTGGGGGTATAGTCCAAAGGGTGGCAGCGCTGGAAAAGATTGAGCACAAGCGCATTCTCGTCTTATACTCCTCCATTATTTCAGTAAATGGCTTCTCGTAAAACTTCACCAGAACAAAACAGAAACTACTAGAAAGGAAGCTTTCTTTGCCAGCAAACTTATATGTATTCGTAGATTTATATATATTACATTTATTTTTATACTTTTATTGCATTGATGAGGACATGCAGAGCGATGGTGACTCATAGATGTAAATAGGGATGGTTTTAATATTCCACCAAAGTATAATGCTCACTTTAGGTTCCTCCTGGGAATATAGCCCTGTGGTTCTCACCAGGGCAATATGGCCACTCCCCTGGAGACATTTGGTAAAAGATCTGGAGAGGGCTGCCATGGGAATCTAGTCAGTGGTGGGCTGCTGCTGCTGCTGCTGCTGCTGCTGCTGCTGCTGCTGAGTCGCTTCAGTCGTGTCCGACTCTGTGAGACCCCAGAGACAGCAGCCCACCAGACTCCCCCGTCCCTGGGATTCTCCAGGCAAGAACACTGGAGTGGGTTGCCATTTCCTTCTCCAATGCATGAAAGTGAAAAGTGAAAGTGAAGTCGCTCAGTCGTGTCCGACTCTTAGCGACCCCATGGACTCTGCCTACCAGGCTCCTCCTGCTAAACATCTGTAGCACAGTAAGACCCTCTAGAAAAATTATCTGGCCCCAAATATCAACTGTGCTGAGGTCAAGAATCCCTGCCCCAGCCCACAGTACAGCTCAGTGTCTAGGAAAGAGAACTTGGGAGACAGACTGTTTAGATTTGAATTCTAGCTCTACCACTTACAAAGAGTAGGGTTTGATCAAATGAGGTTAGGATTCTTATGAAGCCTGAATTACGTGTACATGACCCATCATTGACTTTTTTGGAGATCATGCCATATACTAATGCTAATATATAGAAAATAGCTAATGTAGAGAAAGCAATCATTAAGGCGGAACCATTTGTTATCCATCAGCCATACTTTAGGAAACACTTTTAGAAGGAGTTTGAAATGGGCTTGTCCCACAGGCAAGAAGTGAAGTAACGAAGAAAGAATTTGAGTCAGGCATGAAATAGTTAAATTGAACTTGGGTGGAGAACTCCTAGGTGTATACCTCCAGCACTCTTTTCTCCTTTGGACTTTAGTCAAATCCAACGCAGATAATTAATCTTGTAAATCCACATTCTTGTGTCATGTTCCTATTAGCAACTCTGCCTCTGAAATGACAAAAGATTAAGCTCATTTTCTTGTTGGCCAAGATGAGCTGGCTTGGGATGAGAATAGCTACACCAGCTTGGTGCATATCTTTCTCTCCCTATACTTAATATAACCCAGGAGGGTTAGACTGATTCCTCCCAGAAGGGGAGGAAAGAAGAGTGCCATCAGCATCTTTCATGTTTTATTTATTTCTCATTTCTCTTGCCTCCTTTGAGTTGTGTTCTGGAAGAATTCCCTTGCTTTTCTGCTCACCAAAAATTGTTCTTCAGGGGCATCCAGTCTATTTGTCCCATCCATTAAATTTCTCATTGTTTAGGCTTAACTTTCGTATTCTGACCATCACATTTTCCTTTTCAAGATCCTTTTACATATAATATTGATATATTTGTTGTTGTCCAGTTGTTAAGTTGTGTCTGACTTTTTGAGACTCCATGGACTGCAGCATGCCAGGCCTCCCTGTCCGTCACTATCTCCCAGAGTTTGCCCAAGTTCATGTCCATTGAGTCAGTGATGCTATCTAACCAGCTCATCCTTTCATCCTCTACTGATATATACAGTTATATATAATCTAAAATCTTGAGATACGTATATTATATCCCAAGATATGTGGTATTGTCTGTTTTCTCACTAAAGATATTAAGTTCCCTTTTAATCTTTTCCATATAATGGAGGTATAACTCTGCATGTATGGTGTATAGACACTCCGTACACTCTGTTCTTCTTGTCTCTTTTCTTGATTGTTCCAATAGACACCTATTCTGATCCCCTATTCTGTCTTTTGCCAACCTTCAACTTCCAGAGTGGCTGGGATGATATTTTGTGTCAATTGGATGTCCCCAAACTTGGATGTCGAATATGTCTGTGGTTTCTTGGTGCATATGGGACAAAGCCCTGTTCTTCACCTGATGGAGACCATCAACCTCACCAGCCTTTGCCCCCTTCTGGATACTCCAGCCACAAGGACTTTTCCTCAGCTTTTCAGATTCACTGATCTCTTTTTAACTTCAAGGACTTTAAATATTCTCATCACTTCCTTTCCTGTTCCCAGCCTGGCTACCTCCTCTTTCTTCTTTATGAGGAAGGAGAAAACACTCTTGAATCTTTGTTCTAAGTCACTCTGTCATTAATATAATAATGAGAGAATGATAGCATAATTGTTGCTTAGTCAGTAAGTCCTGTCTAACGTTTTGTGATCCTCTGGACTATAACCCCTCAGGCTCCTCTGTCCATGGGATTTCCCAGGCAAGAATACCGGAGTGAGTTGCCATTTCTTTCTCCAGGGGATCTTCCTGACACAAGGGATCAAACCTGCCTTTCCTGCTTGACAGGTGGATTCTTTTCCATGGGGCCACCTGGGAAGCCCCAGTAATATAATTACCCTCTTTTTATTATTATTATTTTTTTTTTTGCCTACTTACAATAGAGTAAATGGAGAAAATTCTACTGAGTGAGTGATTACATTTAATGTCCATCTTGTTCTTACAGGCAGCTCATTTAAGGTAGAACTATGCCTACAAGGAACTTTATCTTGAGAGCCTAACTCAGACCCGATCCCTTAAATGCTGCAAGGACATCCTTGCTAAATGCACGAATAAGCAAACCATCACGTTGATGACTCCAGATTTTGCAGAATGGCTTCTTAGACTGTGTCGAGGAGGTCTGCCTGCATTTGGCCAGCAAACCCAATCAAACTTATAAGGAAGAGTTCCCTTGCACTCTTTGCCATCTTTGGGTGAGGGATCACTTCCGGAAACCCTGTTACCACCGCACACTACACTGCCGTCTTTGTCTGCAGGAGGCGGAGTGCCCAGGGACCTGGAAAGCAAGTTGTCCCCAGGTATCAGCGCTTACTGATGCCTTGGGGGCCACAAGACAGCGGGGGGAAAAAAGAAGTCTGTTCAAGTCAGGCCCCCTCCAGGCTTAGCCTGTCTGCAGATCTCATCAGCAGAAGCACCAATTAGTGCTCATTAGAAAGGTGTTTGGGGGTTTTAATTTATTTTGTTTTCCTGATGTGGATAGCAGGCCTGGAAAGCGTGGACTGCAAAAAAAAAAAAAAAAGCTACGTGTTCCAAGAAAAGACACAGTGCTGGGGAGACGGCTGCATTCCAGACCCCACGGCGTGAGGCTACTGTGGGCCTTAACGAGCACTGGTTGCAGCAGGCCCTCTCCGCAGAGGAAGCGGCTGCGCCTGCGAGTGCCGTGCACTGCGGCTGCGCGCGCATCACCCTGCCAAAGATCACTGTCACTTCATAGGGACGGGCCCCGGTGCCCCCGCAGCCCGTGGTGAGAAACAGCTGACGGCTGGTTGTAAAGCTGGGATGGCTACACATTGTTTAAATGACTTACCCTTTATGGATACCGTAGGAGGGAAGGGTCGGAGTGAGTTTCCTGAACTCGGTTGCGTCTGTCTTATGGGTCTTGTGGGAAAGCAGGTGAGAAGCACTGTTCTGGAACAGTGAGCAATTGTTCTTTCCTTAACGCGTGTGTGTTCCCCTGCTTTTTCCATCTACACTCTTTCACAGGATACGCGTTACTTTTCCTTGTGTAATTTCTATTTTGCCTGAAATAGCACAAAGAGGATATGGATTAGAAACAGAGGATATCTTACTAAGAACCACTGAATTGTACATTCTGAAGGGAGGTGAATTACATCTCAATAAAACTGTTTAAGCAAACAACAAGGGGAAAAAAAAAAGGAGGATATCTAAGAGCACAGAGTTTGGCGTCAGGCTATGCCTTAGCCCCAGACATCTAAATCTTAGCCTCAGTTTCCCTGAGAGGTAATAATACTTGCTCTGCTTATATCACATGATTGCTGTGATTACTGGGCTTCTCAGGTGACCCTAGTGGTAAAGAACCTGTCTGCCAATGCAGAAAACAAAAGAGTCGCAGGTTCAGTCCCTGGTTTGGGAAGACCCCCTGGAGGAGGGCACGGCAACCCACTCCAGTATTCTTGCTTGGAGAATCCCATGGACAGAGGAGCCTGGTGGGCTATGGTCCATAGCATCTCAAAGAGTTGGACACAGGCTCAAAGGGTTGGACAGTCTCAAAGAGTCGGACACGGCTGAAGTGAATTAGCATGCATGCACAAGAGACAGGATACTGAAATTATACTGAAATATAAATTATTGATGGCTCAATGTGACTACCAGTGGTGGTCGGGAGAGTCCCAATGCCCAGGAGAGGTCAGAGGTGCAGCTGGGGAAAGGAAGAAAAGAGGTGGCAGATATGGAAAATAACCCCTGATAGAAAATTGAGCTATAGGACATGGGTGGGCTAAGTGAGCAGTTTTCCTCTGAAAGGTCCTTATTTAATTACTCAGTTTAAAATTACTATCTAAATTTGAATGATTGCATTTCTTCATTCATTTCTTCACTCACTTGCTAGCAAGTTTTCCTAAACTGTGGTGTGGTAGTTGGTGATTAAGGAGATCTAGAAATAATGTAAACCAACCTTCTGACTTCAAGGAATTTGCTGTCTCATAGGGAAGAGAAGAGACACTAGAGAAATTAGTGTAATCCACCAGGATATCAATGTAGAGAGTAGTGACCTTTACATTGTGGATTTCAAAGGACAGAGCTTCTAAACAATACCTTGGAGACAGGTCTGGTTTTGGTAAATGAGGATGTGATGGTTAAGAGTTTTCCAGGTAGAGGGAAGACCATGAGTAAGAGCTTGATGATCTGATTTTCAACTGGATACTCACACTGTCTGGTCAAAAAGTCTTCCCAACCCTTCTGAGGACCTTCTTCTCCAAGACCAGCCTGCACTGCATGCGAAGGGAAGGAGGATCCTTCTGGCCCCTCCGAGAGCAAGGCTGCCCCTGGCTTCCCTCTTTTCACTAGTGAAGGGTGACTTAACTCCAGGTGTTTTCACTTCAGAGACTCCACTAGCCACCATACGCTCAGCACTTGGAAGGTAACAAATTTGCTATGTCACAATTGATAATCAACTCTAGTAAAAGAATGTCCGAATCAATTGAGCTTTTAGCAAGGGCAAACCGGCTGGACGCAGGCGGGCTCCCAGCTAGAGCTGGCTGGGCTTGATAAATTTGCCCTTATTATGGCTATTGATGTTTAAATTTCTTCAGGGATGTTGTTACATGGGTGCCTGGTGGTGACAGAGGTACGGTGACCTCCTTCGATCCTTAATCTACACCTGTTAGTTGGCTCCCTGGTTGCCTCTGAGTATACTCAGGCTTAAAGGTTAACAAAAGAAAAACAGGCCAAGTTTACGCGGCGGCAGCCACGGATCAATGCAAGTAAATAACCTTCTCTGTCTTATTTCCCCAAGCATTATTGATCCACGTTCTTTGTTCTTTGCCATGTTTCTGTCTTTCTTTTCCCAGGGGACACTCAACGATCAGCTCGTATTGGACATGTTAACTGGCACATTATGACAGCTCCCATTTTGTCACTCGATGTGGTCACACACACACACACACACACACACATAATTTTACTTTGGTGTAGGAAGCTGGTCTACTAAGCCATTGACTGGCAAGTGAATCTCTGACAAAAACCTCCTTTGCTCCAATTTCTTTCCTTTTTCTTCTGTAGCAAGCAGATGAATTCTGTGATCCTCTATTACATTAACAGGTTTATTTGCTGGTTTTTTATGGCGATCAAAATGGGTATTCATCTAATGATTTAAAAATAAATTCACCATCAGCTGAAGCTTAGGACGTATTCTAGGTGAGTTGTACATGTTCATATCTGGTCTCACTCCCACAGAACTTATGTTTCTTTAAAAATTGTGTCCTTCTTTTTTAATTTCCCTGGAAGTTTTGAAAGGCTATTTGTCATCTTCCATTCGTTGTCTCTGTGAAACTCTAGGGGATTTTATAGTGATATTTCTTGCCATCCTGAACTCCATCCTTTCTCCAGTAAGGGTCTGCTGGTACCCCAACAAGACCGGTGCTCGAAGTGGTCCGTGTTAATTCGGACATGCTAGTTTTCTTATTAAATACATTGATTCTTATTCATATGTGTCTGCTGTATGTATATCAATCCTAAAATAGAATTTCCCCATAATTTAAAATATTCTATAAAAGCAAGAATGCTGTTTTCTAAAACCCATTATATTTTAAGCCACATTAGTCTAGTTGAGGGCTCCCTTGTCGCTCAGCTGGTAAAGAATCCACCTGCAATGCCAGAGACCTGGGTTTGATCCCTGAGTTCGGAAGATCCCCTGGAGAAGGGAAAGGCTACCCATTCCAGTATTTTTGCCTGGAGAATCCCATGGCTTGTATAGTCCATGAAGTCTCAAAGAGTCAGGCATGACTGAATGACTTTCACTTGCTTTCTTGTCTAGTTGAAAGGAAAGACCTCTTCTTTAAGTTACAGAATAAGTAAGGCTCAGTGAATGATAAAATCATGATAGTCAGTGTGTCCCTTGTTCTGTGGATCTCCTGAGTTGAGACCTATGATTTAATTCTGAAAAAAATACTTAAAAGAACTTCACAGTACTATAAGATATTTTTGTATTTGGCATCCTGGAAGGTAAGGCCAACACTTTTAAGCTAAAAACATATTTGAATGAAAAAAATAGAACTCAGTGCCTGTAATTGTTGTCCTGAAACTGAACATTTATAATGCCAAACAAAATAGAGCCATTACTAGTTATTTTGCAAAGAAAAAGTCCATTAGCAACTAGTTACTGCCAATATTTCCTCTGTGGACAACTTTTAAAAAATTAAGCCAATATTGGTGATCTAATGTGTTGAAACAGACTGTAATTATCTAAAGTCTTTAGGGTCAATAGCGTAAAATCTTGTCTCTTAAATTATTTGACCAAACAAACTTCACTTGCCCAGGGATGTATGTCAATAACGTGCGTCTGTCTCTCTTTCATTCATCAGTCATTAAAATGACCCATGTATAATAGTTACTATATTTGTCTCCTAGTACCCAATTTAGTATTCTGTTTAATCCACTGAAGGGTCACCTTTTAAGTGATATGTTGGTGGAATATGAAAACTTATTTCTAGCATTACTCTACATGCAGAAATCACTGCAGGCATTGCTTCAGAATGTGAAATCGGTTATCATTAATGTCTAGAGCTTTTCATCCTTGATGTGCTTTGCAAACACTAATTAATGAATCTTCATATGACAGTCATGTCCAATGAGTTGTTCGCATTCTGTTCCACAGATTAGAACCCTTGGATTTTGGCCACTAACTTAACCTACCTCACTGTTTCAGATAGTGAGCAGCAGAAGTAATGGTCCCAGGACTATAGGCTCTTGATCCTATGTGTAGTGTACCGGGATGCTCTCTGAAACGGCAAATGTGTTTTCTTCTTGGATATTCTCATCTTTGAGCATCTCCTCTTTGTTTTTAGGTTACATCATCTCTAGTTTCATATAACCATATAACTATAAATACTATTCAAACATTTTATTAGCACTTAAAAAATTACTATTGGACTATGGTTGATTTTCAACGTTGTGTGAATTTCAGGTGTGCGACTCAGTGAATCAGTTATACATATCCATATACCCACCCCTTTAGATTCTTTTCCCATATAGATCACTTCAGACTATCAGGTAGAGTTCGCTGTGCTATGCAACAGGTTCTGATTAGTTATCTATTTGATGCACAGTAGTGTATATGTCAGGCTCAGCCTCTCCGTTTATCACTCCCCCTTCTTAAGCTCTGCGGACCATAAATTTGCTTTCTGTATTTCTGACTCTTGTTTTGTAGATAAGTTTATTTGTACATGTTTGTAAAGAATATTCCACATATGAGCGATGCCATATGCTATTTGTCTTTCTCTGTCTGACTTACTTCACTCAGATGACAGTGTCTAGGTCCATCCGTGGCATTATTTTGTTCTCTTTCATTGCTGAGTAATATTCCATTGTATGTAGGTACCATGTCTTCTTTATCCACTCCAGGGTTAATGGACATTTAGGTTGCTTCCATGTCCTGGATGTTGTAGATAGTGCTCAAATGTACATTGAGGTCCTTTTATCTTTTTGAATTCTCATGTTACATATGTTTTTCAGGAGATTATATTACATATTTTAGACATAGTTTTGGAATTAGGCTTTATTTTTATGGTGGTTTTTTTTTTTCCCCAGTCACTGGCCCTCCCACAAAGGTCAGCACAGTTTTGGAAAACATGGTCAGACTTTGAACAGAAATAATTACAGAGTCAACTGAGTGTATTTTAACCTTAGAATTTCTGCCAAATAGCCTCTTCTTTTCTGTCCCCTAAGCTGTTGTTGGAAGTTAAAGAAGGCAAAAGGAGTATTTTCAAAGCTTTAAAGCATTTAGTTTTATAGAAAGAGTCTGCTTGGGGATTGTTTATCCCCACAAATGAGAATTTTGTCAGTTCATGCTATACTATGAAAGAACCAAAAATTTCCCAGAAATGATATTCAAAGACATCTTTAGTGTAGAGAATGAAAACATAATCATTGCCATTTTTACCGTTGCTACAAGCCTTCTATTTATTTATTTTTTCCTATCCCTTTTAAGATATACCTTTCTTATAGGAATTTCAGTCTTAAAATAAACCTTGTAAAATACTTAAGTATTCCCAGTTTACCCTAGTCATGAAACAGCTGCATAGTAGCTTTATCTGAAGATCAGAAATTGTTCTATTATTTCTGACACAGTTCTAATATATATATATATATATATATATATATATATATATATATATGATATCAGGCTCCTCTGTCCATGGGATTCTCCAGGCAAGAATACTGGAGTGGGTTGCCATTTCCTCCTCCAGGGGCTCTTCCCCACCCAGGGACTGAACCCATGTCTCTTTCCTCTCCAGCACTGGCAGGTGAGTTCTTTACCATTAGTGCTGCCTAGAACACATAAATGCTGACTAGATACATAAATGGTTTACCCTAGTGGCTCAGATGGTAAAGGGTCTGCCGGCAATGCAGGAGACTCAGGTTCAATCCTTGGGTTTGGAAGATCTGTGGAGAGAGGAATGACTGTAACTGTGTTCTCCAGTTTCTTGCCTGGAGAATCCCATGGACTCAGCAACCTGGCAGGCTACAGTCCATGTGGTCACAAAGAGTCAGACATGACTGAGTAACTAACACCTTCACACATACACCCACACACATAGACACACACATATAAAATTTAACTTATCCAGAAAAAAAGGAATATTTTAATACACAAAATTTGTAATTTTCCCAAGATATCTCAGTAGGTTTTTTATGTACATACATAGGCTGCAATAGGCAAGGCATGTTAAAATAAATCTTCCAAACACATCAACACAGTTAGGCACCTCTGGGTTCTTTCTACTAGTTTTCCCAAGGAAGTTTAGTCTGAGAAATCCCATAAAGATAAGATGTCCTGCTGTGTGAAAGTACACATAGAACATTTTTAAATGTGCTCCCATAGAAAGAATGTCTACAGACACCAGAGACTTGGTGGATTAGAGCCATTTAAACATGCAGTATAATTCATCTGCATGAAAAGCATGTTCAGTTCAGCTCAGTCGCTCAGTCATATCTGACTCTTTGAAACCCCATGGACTACAGCACACCAGGCCTCCCTATCCATCACCAGCTCCTGGAGCTTGCTCAAACTCATGTCCGTCAAGTTGGTGATGCCATCCAACCATTTCATCCTCTTTCATCCCCGTCTCCTCCTGCCATGACATGCATCTCCATGAGATACATATTAGATGATAATTATCCTGAGCATTCTCACTCAGGAGAGACTTTATTATCAATGTACATCATTTACTATCCCTTTCTGTCCCATAAGTCTACTTGTTTGTTTTTATCAGGCAACATCTCTAAAACCATTGTGAACTTCTTGACGAGAAAGGCTGTGTCTTAACTGTTTTTGTAGGCCCAGTGTCTAGCAGTGTCTACACATCAAAGGTATTTTTAAAATGTCTATATGGAGACTGATACAGCCACAAGCATTAAATTATCATACCACTTTACCACTTTTTGAGAGTTATCGTTAGTGAGATTTGGAATACTAAGAGTTTACTAAGTCAGTGGGCCACATTAGAAAAGGCTTGGAATCACACACACAGGGATCTGGAGTAGCTCCAAGCATGAATGAAAATCACTTGGAGCAGATCTGTGAGGACCCTACTGAATTTTGCCTCATTCCCTGAGAGATTTCAGATTCCACATGGTCAGAGCTGAAACCCAACTCTAAATTTTGCTTCAACTTTCAGTAGGCATCTTAGACCTGGGAGTTTGAGCTCTGTGATGAATGGACCGGCTTCTCCAAGTCTGACAGAAATAACAATAGAAGAGGAGATAATTGCTTTGGGGGATATACACTCCAGTTGGTTCTGAACTAATACCAAGGAATCATTGGCTCCATGAGCTTGAGGGAAGGCCATGTGGTGTAGCAATAGTTCTCAAACTTCAACAAGCACACAAGTCAACCAGGAGCCATTGAAACAATGTTGATCCTAAGTCAGTAGATCTGAGGCATGGCTTGAGATGCTGCAGTTTTAACCAGCTCTCAGATGGTGTCATTGGTGGTGTGGTAAGGAACATACTTTGAATAGCAAGGGTACAACATACAGTTACAGACTTTGGAAACAGACCCAGGGTTCAATCCTAACTGTGCTGCTTATCAGAAATAGGATTTTGTGCAAACTTAAAAGATTCCAGAGTCTTGATTTTCCTAATTGCCAAATGACATTACTAATTCTTATCCCCCTGAGTTTAGGATTAAGTGAGATAGAGTATGCATCTTTCCCCCTTTTTTTAAAGGGTGGAAAAATGTAACCCCCTTGTTTCTTTGAAGACTTAGTAGATATCTGAAATAAGAATATTTTTGTAACCTCTTTAAGGTTAAGTGTTTCTATCTATGAAGTGAAGATCATGCTACAATTTCTAAATATCTGAGATCACAAATTTAAAAGTCTCTAACCAAGATGCACGCATCTAGAGCAAGATGCACGCATGCTAAGTCACTTCGGTCGTGTCTGACTCCTTTTGACCCTAAGAACCATAGCCCGCCAGGCTCCTCTGCCCATGGGATTCTGCAGGCAAGAATACTTCAGTGGGTTGCCTTGCCCTCCTCCAGGGAATCTTCCCCCTAGAGCAAGATAGGTACAGCAAAAGTATTATTCTCTCTCACTCTACATGAACATAACTTAAGAAAACCAGTGTATACCTGTAACACCGATGGTTGGCGCACTCTTTCTCATTTTGCATACAGAAAAATTAAGCCCCCTAAATGTTTGTGCATTATTTCAAGAGCAAAATTAGTTGGGGAATCTTCTTACACTTCTAATCTATACTCTTATAGAGGAATTGCTATGTAAGAAATACAGAGTTTTGCTCCATCTTGTTTTGCGTTTTGTTTTGCAGCTGGAAAATGGATGTACATAAGTGAAATTTAAAGCATTTGTTATGTCTTAAGGCCCTATTCTTTGTTCCTGTATGAGAGTCATGCAGCTTAATTTAACCATTATTCAACTGCTTGAGACTTACACAGCAAATAGAGTCAGTCAGAGGGGTTAACCAGTTTTGCAGTAACAAATCACCTTGAAATACTCATGGTTTAAAGAATAACAAGTTTTGCTTATCACTTTTACGCTGCATGCTATTTTTACACCAGGATGGAGCGGTGAAGAGACTCTTTACTGTCGTCACTTAAGGACCCAGGCTGGTGGAGCAGCTACCATCCCGACTCTTGCAGCTGTCATTTCAGAGGGAACTCTGCAAGGATCTTTTACTGGTAACTGGATGCTGTAGCAAAAACAATTTGCTCTCACAACTCACTGGTCTCAGTGAGACATATGGCCCCATCCAACCAACACAATGGACAAGAACTATAATCCCACCATGGTCCTGGAAGGAAGATACAAGAAATCCATGGAAAATAGCTCAAATGACCCCCATTCTTACTTTATCAGGCACAGATATTTATGCTTCCTCGTTTTCCCTGAGCTGTCTCTACCATGCCACTAACTACTCATTCATTCTGACCCCTTGACTTCAACAACACAGAAGCCAAACAGACACACACTGGGGTGCCTGGACCCTTCCACCCCCTTCAGACTTTGAATGCAGGGTATGGACTCAGACATTACTGAAAGCCTCGGAAGGAAAGAGATGATACCAATCAGAAATGTGTTGGCTGTTAAACCTCCCACTATGACTTCTGGAGTGAATTTTGATCAGTGATAAAGAGAAAATTTCCCTCCTTCACACATGTTAAGGACTGCTCTGAGATTTTACCTTGCAGCATTTCGTGAAAAGGCAGACAGACCCGATGAGCAGTTTGCTGCACCCCTCTGTGGCTCCTCATCCACAAAGGTCAGCATCACCGTGCATCACTTGAATTGACTTACGTTTCCTCTTGCCTAAAGCTGTCTTTTTCCTCATCTTTGTCAACCTGGGGTTGCACCTCCCAGCTAAAGTATTGACACTTGAATCCTTTCTTTAGGCTAATTTCTCAAGCACCTAAGTTGTGCTGCCTAACAGATCTGCTTCAGTTTCTGCTTGTACACAGTCTAATATTGAAATTCTGACCAAACTTAATGCTTGATTCAACATGGAACCAAACAAGGCCATGTTTATTTGGTGGGAATCTTCCAATGGACCTCAATATTGCCAAAGAGTATTTTTATTATTTTTGTATTTGACAGCTTGGACAGTGAGCTTATCCAATTATATCAATAACTGATTCAATCATTATTAAAATTATAATGTTACTCTGGAACTATGGACCTTTTAGGGTGATTACTTCTCTGTGGTGGGGTCTGGCCAGTGCTCTGTGGGATGTTTGGCAGCATCCCTGGGCTGCACCAGTGTCACTTCTGGTTGTGACAGTCAGAAGTACCTGTTGCTGTTGCTGTTCAGCCGCTCAGTTGTGTCTCACTCATTGCCATCGCATGGACTGCAGCACGCCAGGCCTCCCTGTCCTTCACCATCTCCTGGAGTTGGCTCAAACTCATGTCCATTGAGTCGGTGATGCCATCCAATCATCTCATCTTCTGCCCCTCCCTTCTCCTCCTGCCCTCAATCTTTCCCAGCATCGGGGTCTCTTTCAGTGAGTTAACTCTCCCTATCAGATGGCCAAAGTATTGGAGCTTCAGCCTCAGTCCGTCCAATGAGAATTCAGAGGCAATTTCCTTTAGGACTTAGAAATGTCTGTAGACCTTGTCAAAAAGACCCTGAGGGTAAAAATCAGCCGTCGTTGAGAACCACTAATATAAACAATTTGGTAGCTTACACTTTTCAAGGTAATTACATTTTAAGCCATGATTTAGCGATATTGTACTGATCTTCCTGTTGTCACATGTAATATGAGATGCTGTGCTGTGAGATGCTGGGTGGCTTCCCTGGTGGCTCAGTGGTAAAGAATCTGCCTGACAATGCGAGAGATGCAGGAGATGTGGTTTCGATCCTGGGTTGGGAGGATCCCCTGGAGTAGAAAATGGCAACCAACTCCCGTATCCTTACCTGGAAAATTCCAGGGACAAAGGAGTTTGGCAGGCCGCAGTTTGTGGGGTCACAAGGAGTCAGACAGGAGTGAGCATGCACACACACACAGACACACACACGCATATATATTTTTCCCCATTAAGTTAAATACAATGAAAAACACAGGGGGGTACCATTCTAAATTAGTGAAGATGTAACAGGGAAAAATTTAGATATGTGAGATAGAAAGACATACAGATGGATTGATGTTAGAGATAGATAATAGAAAATCAGAATACACGAGTATTTCTAAATAGATTTTATGCTGAATATACTTTTTTCAATGCATAGTTACTACATTTGTATACACATGAATGCTGCTAAATTTTAAAAAATGTTCAGGAGATGGATGACGGTTAAAGTTCACAATAATATGAATGTACTTAGTACCACTAAACTGTACAGATAAATATGGTTAAAATAGTATGTTTTATATTATGGAGTTCTACCACAATTAAAAATATTTTAAAAGAAATAAGTATAAAGAAAAAGATAATTTATATTCTAGCCTTTATTGGGATTATTTTTTTCCTTACTGGAAACTTTTTCCTTAAGCAATGAAGAACAGAGTAGATTGTTCAAATTGTCATGAAATTCAAATGAAGAAGTCTAAATTAATGAGGTTTTGCTGTGCTTGAACATATGCAGAGGACTGATATCAGATCATCTCCAGACTTCAACCAATAGCAATTACACTTGTATCTTTAGTGGTGTCAACCTGAATTAAAAATTGGCTGGCTTTATTAAGAATACCCCTAACAGACTTCTTAATTAATTTGGAGATACTATCAAGTAATGTAGTTCACTGCAGCTTCTAAGATGGATAACATAAATACACCTTTCTACTTTTTACTTTATTATAAATTCAAGATTTTTAAAAGTAGAACATAATAATTGCTCAACGTAAGTCAGATCCAGTGGGAAAAACTCATGTTAAAGATTCTTTGTTTAAACATATTTCTAATTCCTCTATCCCTAGTAATTGTTTCTTTACTATTAAATTTAATTACACTAGTCAATCAGATAATCTGGGTGTGCTACATTTGTCGCTGTTCAGTTGCTCAGTGGTGCCTGGCTCTTTGCAACCCCATGGACTGCAGCACGCCAGGCTTCCCTGTCCTTCATTATCTCTTGGAGTTTGCTCAGTCTCATGTCCATCGAGTCGATGATGCCATCCCACCATCTCACCTTCTGTCGCCTCCTCCTCCTTCTGCCCTCAGTCTTTCCCAGCCGCAGGGTCTTTTCCAGTGAGTCAGCACTTCACATCAGGTGGCCGAGGTATTGGAGCCTCAGCTTCAGCATCAGTCCTTCCAATGAATATTCAGAGTTGATTTCCTTTAAGATTGACTGGTTTGATCTCCTTGCTGTCCAAGGGACTCTCAAGAGTCTTCTGCAGCATCACAGTTCAAAAGCATCAATTGTTTGGTGTTTAGCCTTCTCTATGGTCCAACTCACGCATGTGTACGTGACTACTGGAGAAATCATAGCTTTGGCTCTGTGGACCTTTGTTAGCAAAATGATGCCTCTGCTTTGTCGGACACTGTCTAGGTTTGTCACAGTTTTTCTTCAAGGAGCAAGTGCCTTTAGATTTCATGGCTGCAGTCACTGTCTGCAGTCAGTGTCCCACTGAGTTTTCTTCAAGAGTCAAACTGATGCTATAGGTCTCGTTAAACTGATTCACTTGCTTGAATCACTCTTTACATGTACATGATACCTAGTTAAAAATGACTTCAAGATAAAGATATACAGTATGAATGTATAATTTTGTACATGTGTGTAAGATGTAAAAATAAGATCCCTAAAAGGATGCCCCAAACTATTAAAAATGGCTCTCTCTAAATGGTGGGATTAAAAAACTTTTGAAAAGATTGTTTCCTTTGTATTTTTCTGTTTGAGTTTCTCATAATCACTATGGACTATTTTTCACCAAAACATTTTAAATACTCTTAAACACATGGCTTTTGCTTATTGAAACACTTTAAATAATGTGTCCAAAATGCTATCAACTCTCAATCTATATTTGGCTTCCCTTGTGTTTCAGACAGTAGAGAATCTGCCTGCAGTGAGGGAAGAACTGTGTTCAGTCCCACGGTCTGGAAAATCCCCTGCAAAAGCAAATGGCTACTCATGCCAGTATTCTTGCCTGAAGAATTCCATGGACAGAGGAGCCTGGCAGGCTATAGTCCATGGGGTTGCAAAGGCTGAACACAACTGAGCAACTGACACTTTCATATATATTTAATTTCTCAAAATATCCCTTCAAAAGTGAAAAAAACGTGGCCTATTTCTGAAAATACCATTTATGAATATAATAATAAAACATACATTTTTTCTCATACTATTAAATATTTTGAAATATTGCTAGTTAAACAACAACAACAAAAAATCTGGGACTTAAAGCAAAAGAAATGTAAGGCTGCTTTTTCCCAACATTTTAATTTGATGTCTTGATTTTTATTTTTTTAATTTTTGCAGGTCTATAATTCCCTTTCATTGAGATTTCTTCATCATGGAATGAAATCGCAGAGGACACTGAATTGACTCAAGTCATCATTTTTATAATGTTGCTTAATATATAAAAGTGTAAAACTGAGTACAAACTATCCATGATTATAATTTCTTTGCAACTAATAATTCTCAGCAAATTCATAAATGCATGCAAAACTATAAAGCCAAGAAAGTCTAATAAACCATTGTTTTTTTAATATTTGAAGAATTTTATAATACTTATGTTACTTGTACAAATAGTAATTCAATATTTTTATAGATTATATTCCATTTAAAGTAATCATAGAATTTGGCTGTATTCCCTGTGCTGTACATTATATCCTTATATCTTAATTTTATACCTAGTCATTTGTGCCTCTTAATCCCCTTCTCCTATCTTGCCTCTCTCCTATGTTCATAGCATCATTATTTACAGTAGCCGAAATATAGAGGCAACTGGTGTCCGTCAACGAATGGATAAGAAAGATGTCACACACACACACACACACACAAATGGAATATTACTCAATCCTTAAAATGAATTTCATTTTTGCCATTTTCACCAATATAGATGGCCAGTAGGATGTTATGCTTAGTGAAGTAAGATGGACAAAGACAGTGAAACATTATTGTTAATAAGGAGTGCTGCTGCTGCTGCTACTAAGTCGCTTCAGTCGTGTCCGACTCTGTGCGACCCCATAGGCTGCAGCCCACCAGGCGCCCCTGTCCCTGGGATTCTCCAGGCAAGAACACTGGAGTGGGTTTCCATTTCCTTCTCCAATGCATAAAAGTGAAAAATGAAAGTGAAAAGTGAAAGTGAAGTGGCTCAGTCGTGTCTGACTCTTAGCAACCCCATGGACCGCAGTCTACTAGGCTCCTCCATCCATGGGATTTTCCAGGCAATAGTACTGGAGTGGATTGCCATTTCCTTCTCCAGGGGATCTTCCCTACCCAGGAATCGAACCTGGGTCTCCCACATTGTAGACAGACGCTTAACCGTCTGAGCCACCAGGGAAGTCCTAGCATTATTATTAAAGTTAAGAAGTTGGAGTTCCTACTGGATACCAGTAACCTCAGATATGGTTCACCACTAAACTTATCTTTGTATTTCAATTTCAATAATATTATTACAGATTTTGTATGTTTATACTAACATATATATATATAACATATTAAACAATTGTTGTAAGGCTCTGTTTGCTATTCTGGGAATTGCTGGGACTCAAACTTTATTCAAACTGCATATGCTGGCTTTTGGCTTAGTCGCTCAGTTTTGTCTGACTTTTTGCGACACCATGGACTGTAGCCCGCAAGGCTCCTCTGTCCATCAGGATTCTCCAGGCAAGAATACTGGAGTGGGTTGCAATGCCCTCCTCCAGGGGACCTTCCCAACCCAAGGATCGAACCCAGGTCTCCTTCATTGCAGGTGGACTCTTTACTGACTGAGGCACCAGGGAAGCCTAAGAATCCTGGAGTGAGTAGCCTATCCCTTCTCCAGGGGATCTTCCCGACCCAGGAATTGAACCAGGGTCTCCTGCATTGCAAGTGGATTCTTTACCAGCTGAGCTACGAGGGAAGCCTAAGTAATATTCAAACACCAGCTCTAATGAATTATTTGGCATATCTGTAAGGCAATTTTGTCCTCTTGAATATAATGTTGGTGTCACTGCATTATTGATAACTGTCTTAAATGAACATCTAATTCAATTGCTACTAAAACTGGGAATTGAACATTTTTTCATTGCTTTTTATTTTATTTTAAATCATTGCACCTACTGATGATGAAATGGCACATGCTGTTCTAGATAAAAACATGATCAAATGAATGTCTGTCTCCAAGATGGATATGGCATTCCTACTTAACATTATATTTTTGTTTATATAATAAACTCAGATGCAAGTTGACCTTCATTTCTGTATAACACATTAAAAAAAGGCAAATTACAGCATTGAAACCAATTTCCAGACAATCCAAAATATGCTTCTGTTGTTTTCTCATTTTAAAATGATTTTTGAGTCATTTTAAAATGAGAAAATTATTGTATAGGATTGAAGATCTCAGAAAACAAATTTCTAGAATACATCCCAGGTTGAGAAACCTTAGTTTAGTGGAAGATATGAGTTTAAATCTCAACTTGTTTTTATTCATTAATTCACAATATCTTGTGAATGTCATCTACGTGGTGCTAGGTGTTAGATGATGGACATAGATGTTTCTTTAGGCCTCCTGGAGTTCACAGCTTAATGGGAGTTAATATAATGAGGGGGAAATTAGACTCTCTTACTATGTGATCTTGAACTGTCTCTCAACTTGCTCAGTTATCCGATGAAGGGAGTATCCACGCTCACCATCAGATGAGAGAGAGTCCTTTAGAGTTTTAAAGTCCTGGAGAAAAGGGAAACATTATCTCTCACATTTTCTCATGCCAAGGAAAATCATGTTCAACATAACCACTGGGACATCCGTTTCCAAACTAGTTCAACTCCTATCACAACACAATAATTACAATCAGCAAACTAGCCTATTTGAACTCCAAATCCAAAACGATAGTTCTGGTGACATCATCACGCTCAATATTAAAATCAGTCATGTCTGGACTGTGTTATGACTGTCTAGCTGAATGCAGTACTGCAGATAGATAGGGCTGGTAACAGGAAAGCAGCATTTCAGCTGAAATTTCATGAGAGGTAGCATGTGGCTTTCTAGCTTGGAGTGCCTCCAGGATCATTAGAGTTACTGACCGTCCTGTACTGGTGGAACATGGTGCTTTCATGACAGTCTTGACTTTCCATCTGAAAGACATCATCTCTCACAGCCAAGGGTCTAATGGTTACAGCACAACACATGAGGAATTAGTGGGGTAATAAATCATTGCAACACTTTCGGCAAGAGAGGTCTTGCTTCAGCCCTTTTGGTGCAGCAGAGTCTGAGAGCCTGAACTGCTAATGCGATGAGCTGATTTTTGCTCCATAGCCACTTTCCCCAGCATTAGTGGGATTGTGCTCAGGGAGTGCTAATTGTAATATTGCCTTAAGAGAAGCATAATTAGAAAGGTAAATCTGCAGAGGGGACAATCAAGTGATATCTTCCATGTGTATGTTTCCGTGTGTGTGCTTTAATAAGAATATTCCAAATTATGTGCATTCATTTAGCACCATGGTTGATGAATGTATGAATTAATCTCTTCTAATATTTAAGAGCAATCAAAGGACAAGTTTTATGGCTATGTATGTCTAAAATTGTCTGAAATCAGTTTAGGGATCAAAGCCATGTATACATAGTTTCAAATTATATGCACTTAAAAATTTTAATCAATATATTTGTATTTTCTGATTTAAAATATGAGATGCTTTCAGTAGAAAATTTTTAAAATATGAATAAATAAAACCTGGGTTACTAACTCCAATCAGCCCACTGTATCCTTGAGTTCTGTAACCTTGGATTGGTTGGTGGATTCAACTGACCCTGAATCTAAAATATTCCCACCAAGTCTAGAAAGTTCTAGAGAGCAAAACTTTAATATGCCATATGTCAGCAACTATGTAAATACTGATACTAGCATTTACATTGTATTTATAGTTTTAACATAGCATTTACATTGTATTAGGTATTATGAGTAACCTACAGATGATTTAAAGTATATGAGAAGTTTTATGCAAGTTTTATGCCATTTTATATAAGGGTCTTGAGTAGAGCGGGAGTGGGGGAGGTTCCTGGAATATCCCTTCTGGCTATCTAGAGTCCCCTGTATCAGTAATCTGCTTATCCATTGATAACCTTATAGAATTAACATGTACATGTATTTACTTAATTTGTATGTCACTGTTGTTTAATCTCTAAGTCATGTTGGACTCTTTGCAACCCCATAGACTGTAGCCCACCAGGCTCCTCTGTCCATGGGATTTCCCTGTCAAGAATACTAGAATGAGTTGCCATTTTCTTCTCCAGGAGATCTTCCCAACCGAGGCGTCAAACCCACGTCTTCTGCATTGGCAGGCAGATTCTTTACCACTGAGCTGGTAAAGGACTGGAGTGGGTAGCCTTCCCTTCTCCAGGGGGTCTTCCCAACCCAGGAATCGAACTCAGATCTCCCACATTGCAGGCGGATTCTTTACTGACTGAGCCACAAGGGAAGCCCAAGAATACTGGAGTGGGCAGCCTATCCCTTCTCTAGCAGATCTTCCTGACTTAGGAATTGAACTGGGGTCTCCTGCACTGCAGGCAGATTCTCAACTGAGCTATCAGGGAAGCCCTGAGCCACCAGGGAAGCCCTTTTAATTTGTATGCATGTGCGTAATTAAAATTGCACATGAATTGGTATCAGTATTAGAATGTTTTCATTGATTGTACTAGTCCTTTTTTTTTAATCGTTGTTGTTTTCTGATGCTACCAAAATTGGAGTCTCCCCTTACTGAAAAATGAGGAAAATATTTTCCAGAATAAATCCAGATATAGCATCAAGAAAATATATTATATTAAATTAAATGTTTAATATAAAAGCAGATTAGCATGCTGTGTCATTAGGAAAAGTCTACTAAGCCAATTTAGTCTTGGGTCAACACAATTCATCAAGAAAGGGCAGAGAGGACTAAAAATGCTGTAAAATGTTTTGTTTTTTTTTCTTCCCTTTAGTATAAAATAATGCTCCTTTATTTTCCTTTTTATTCAATATCGTTCTTCTGGCTTTGCATCATAAAGCAGAGATGCCTGGAAACCTTATTTAAAAGTTTGGGAAAAGAAAAGTGGAGAAAATATAATGATATTAATGTGTTTCATTAATTGTAGAGAGTGTAACCTCATTTACTCAACTGCCCTGGGGAGACTGTTGCTGCTTTAAATGGAGAACAACCAGCAAAATTGGGAGCCAAGAGTCTGAAAGCTTAAAACAGAGTTTCTCCTTTAGAGACAAAAAGTCGTGCTCCAAAGAAAGCATAGTCTCTGTTTTGCCCATTTAAAGCTGAACAAAATGTAGTGGAACTGAAGAATGCAAGGGAACATGAACCAGCTGTGAAATCTTGGGTCGGGGTGGGGGGCAGGCAAAGAGGCTGAGTAAAAGTGGAATTTTCGATAACTCCATCAGCATTATCTTTCCCAGTGGTGATTGCCAAAACTGTATTTGTTTATAGTTCCTTGAAGATAAAGAGCTAACTTTGAGCTGAGGGAGAAATCCTCTATTTCCCTGAGAAATGAGAGCGTTGGGTATTCTCTTGCAGAGTCTGGAAATCATGCCTGACAGGCCTGCCCGTGGGGTATTTCCTGCCTAATTTTGCAGCCCTGAAGGGTCGCGCTATGCTCCAGAAAAACATCCATATTAAATTGGGCTATTAATTGGGGAAAAGGTCAGAGGTGGGGATGATACATTGACATACAGTTTGCCTAAGCAGCCTTGAGCCTGCAAACTAGGGTCTTTCTCAGGCTGAGTGTCTTCAGATCAGCTCTGTGGTTGGAGGGGAAATGTGGGTGACTCCTGGTTTGTGAGCCTTCAATTCATTCCCTTGTGAGTCATGAAATGTCCATCATGTTGTGTCTCATTATTTTATAGAGCTTCACATAGAAACAAAACCCTCTTAGACGGTGCCCGACACCATCCATGATTCAGCCCTGGCCCCAACATCCTCTTTCCTCTTTCTCAACATCTTTCTCATGAGACAGTCATCCTAACTCGGTAGCTCACATCTGTGCTCTATCTAAACCGCGTTCTCTGGGCTGAGTAGATGAAGGCTCTAGTTTTGGGCTACCTGCAACCTAGCACAGAACTTTGCACTTTGCATTTGACTGAAACCAATGCATGTTTATTTATTTACTGAATTTTCAGACTTGCACAGGTAACAGTGAAGTGCGCATTGTCAAACACATGGATTAAAATGGCCTTTTTTTCTTTTTCTTATTGGAAATGTTTCATAGTATGGGATCTGTTTTCATAGAACGTATGTGCAATAAGAAATTTTTTTTCCCCTGTTATTTTTCAAAGGGATAGTTCTACTAATATAGAAAAAATACCTAAGGGTGTTTGATCAGGCTTCAGTTGAAAGATATTCAAGCACTTTTTGTGAGTTCTTTAATGTTAAAAGCCAAATACAGTGTTCCATAGCAATGAAGAAGGAACAATTTCTTCCCTTAAGGAGCTTGCAAGAGATGGGAAAAAATAGACATATTGGGCTGCAAGAAGATCAAACCAGTCAATCTTAAAGGAAATCAGTCCTGAATATTCATTGGAAGGACTGATGCTAAAGCTGAAACTCCAATACTTTGGCCACCTGATGTGAAGAACTGACTCACTGGAAAAGACCATGGTGCTGGGAAAGATTGAAGGCAGGAGGAGAAGGAAGCGACAAAGGATGGGATGGTTGGATGGCATCACCGACTTGATGGACATGAGTTTGAGCAAACTCCAGGAGGTAGTGATGGACAGGGAGGCCTGGTGTGCTGCAGTCCATGGGGTCACAAAGAGCTGGACACGACTGAGCAACTGAACTGAACTACAAATAGATTTTATCAAATAAACTGTGGTCAGTATTGTGAAACCCTGAGGAAGAGTGATTCATTCTTACTGGCTTATGGAAGTGTGACAGTTAATGAAGACCCCAAAGAACAGATGGATTTGGTAGGTGGAGACACAGGACAGGACATATTAGGAGGAAGAGATGGTCAGGGTAAAGATACAGGAGCAGCAGAAGTATTCATAGCTAAGCCCACCATGCATTAGGGAGGATGAAAGGTATCAGGAAAAAAATGCTAAAGAAATAGGGAAGGTCTGAACCCTCATTCTTCCAGAAGCATTTTGGGAATATCACAGTGATGCTGCAGAAACTAGTGATGCTGAGGAGACAAAGCTGTCAGAGCCCACTGTTTGAGATGCTGTTTGAGACGTAGCAGGACTACATCTCCTACCAAGAAAGAATCCAGGACCTGGGAGGTCTGAGGGATTGTACGATAGACGTTACTGCTGTGCGTCCTCAACTGAAACAGAGTAGGGGCCCTGTTGTAATACAGAGTTTCTCTATTGGCGTATAACACCTTACGATGGTGTGTTAGTTTCTGCTGTACAGTGACGTGAACCAGCTATGTGTATGCATGTATTCCTCTCCCCATCAGCCCACCCCTCTGGGTCAGCAGAGAGCACCAAGCTGAGGTCCCCACTAGGGCTATACAGCAGCTTCCCACTAGCTGTCTATGTTACCCATGGCAGTGTATACAAATATCAACCCAAATTTCCCAATTCATCCTACCCTCTCCTTCCCGTGTGTCTACACGTGTGGACATAGTGCTAGACTCATAAGTCCCTACAAGAATGTCAGAGACCCTGATAGGTTCCTGGACTACAGTGCTAGAACCACTATAATAGGAAAAGAGCTCTAATAAGGGGGAAAAAGGTGTAAAATAAAGCTGGTACCCAGACTATGTTTCTGTTGTTCAGTCACTAAGTAGTCATATACGACTGTTTGTGATCCCATGGACTGCAGCACACCAAACTATAGAACAGTTTATACTGTTTGCATAGAATGAATAATAAATGTTACCAGTTGCTAAACCCATATAACTCATTTAATATTCAAAACAAGTATTAAGTATGATTTAATATCTGTATTTTACAGATGAAAAAATTAGCCTCTGAAGGTATAAACTGCTTGGAGATAAACAAGTTAGTGGCAGGTCTGGAATCCAAACCAGCCCCGATTCAGTTCAGTTGCTCAGTCATGTCTAACTCTTTGTGACCCCATGGGCTGCAGGACGCCAGAGTTCCCTGTCCTTTACGATCTCCCGGAATTTAACCAAACTCATATCCACGGAGCAGGTGATGCCATCCAACCATCTCATTCTCTGTCAACCCTTTCTCCTCCTGCCTTCAACCTAAACCAGACTCATCTTACCCCAAAGCCACAACTATGACTCTATCTAGCAGCTCAGCATATGATTAAATGTTGCTGTTCAGTTCCCAGTCATGTCTGATTCTATGACCTCATGGACTGCCGCATGCCAGGCCTCCCTGTCCCTCACCATCTCCTGAAGTTTGCCCAAATTCATGTTCATTGTGTCAGTGATGCTATCCAGCCATCTCATCCTCTGATGTCCTCTTCTTCTTCTGCCTTCAATCTTTCCCAGCATCAAGGACTTTTCCAATGAGTTGACTGTTGACATCAGATGACCAAAATACTGGAGATTAAATAATATTAAAATAATTAAATAACAATATCCAATTATTAATCAGGCTTTACCATTTGCAAGTCACTGGGCTAAGTCTCTATGCTCAGAATCATTATCCCATTTAATTCTTACAACATTAGAAGATAAGTGCTATTATTATCCCCATTTTTTGTCTGTGAGGTCCTGTTGGAAAAAGCTTGGTCTAAATTCAGAAAATTAGAAAGCAGTAGAGCCAATATCAGTGCTCAGATTTTTCTGATGTCAAAAGGAGTTTTCTTTATTTATTTTTTAAATACAATACTCCAGAAAAGTATCTATCTTAACAAAATAACAATACAATAATGGCTAAGATGCATCAAGTGCAAAGCCCTTTTGATACAATAACCTATTTAATTCTCAAAGATGAGTCCTTATTAAAGCTCAAAAAATGCTAGAGAATCAAAGTAGTAAAAGATCAGAATGACACATGAAACTGAAGAAAATCAACCAAAAAATAACCTTACAGAAGACATGGGTCAGGAAGACCATTCACAGGCCAGACATAGGGCATGAAACGTCAGGAATGGGTAGCAAATGAGATGCTTAGGGCTCATCATAGTCCTGGAGGAAACAGCTCATGATTTGAAAAGAACAGTGACCCCAATATTTTAAAAAGGCAAGTGTTCCATTTCCGTTTTGTATATAAGTTCATTTGTTTCTTTGCTTCTTCTTTTTTTTTTTTAATATTCCGTATGATTACCAAAAGGCTTCCTGGTGGCTCAGAGGGTAAAGAATCTGCATGCTATGCAGGAGACCTGGCTTGGATCCCTGGGTCGGGAAGATCCCCTGCAGAAGAGAATCACAACTCACTCCAGTACTCTTACCTGGATAATTCTATGGACAGAGGAGCCTGGTGGGCTACTGTCCTCATGAGGTCGCAAAGACTGAGCAACTGATACTAATATAATATTAATATAATATGGCAATGGCACCCCACTCCAGTACTCTTGCCTGAAAAATCCCATGGACGGAGGAGCCTGGTGGGCTGCAGTCCATGGGGCTGCGAAGAGTCGGACACGACTGAGCGACTTCACTTTCACTTTCATGCATTGGAGAAGGAAATGGCAACCCACTCCATTGCCTGGAGAATCCCAGGGATGGGAGAGCCTGGTGGGCTGCCGTCTATGGGGTCGCACAGAGTCGGACACGACTGAAGTGACTTAGCAGCAGCAATACTAATATAAATGTATATATGGTTAATAAAGGGGAAAGGTGAGAGGAGAGATAAATTAGAAGTTTGGTATTAATATATATACCTTACTATATAGAAAGCAGATAATCAACAAAAACCTGCTGTATAGCAGAGAGAACTGTTCTTAATATTGTGTAGTAACGTATAAGGGGAAAGAACCTATAAGGGAAAAAAACTATCCTTCAATTGAAAAAAAAAGAGGCAAGTAGTCCATTTCTGTTGTGTATATAAGTTAATTGGTGTCATTTTAATTTTTTTTTCTTTTTTTAGATTCTATATGGTTACCAAAGGGGAAAGCTGGGAGGAGGGATTATTTAGGAGCTTGGGATTAACATATGCACATTACTGTATATAAGATAGATAACCAACAAAGACCTACCCTATAGCACAGGGAACTATACTCAATATTTTGTAATAACTATAAGGGAAAAATATCTGAGAAAATATATCTATATCTGTATCTCCAAATTCCTTTGCTATACCCCTGAAACTAACACAAGTTGTAAATGAACAGCACTTCGATTTAAAAAAAAAGAGGCAAATGGTCCAGTTTCTTCTCGCCCCTTCTTGCCTTTCTTCCTCACTTCATTTGACTACAAAGTGGGCTTCTATCTCTATAGCTCCAGCCGGGGGAGGATGCCTCCGGTTCTGCTCCCAGTGGTGAAATGTCACCACAGTCAGCTATTTGCAATGCAAATCTCCAAGCTTTGGCATCTGAGATTGATGTCCTCTGTGAGAACGTACTTAGTTGCTGGGCTGGCGCTGAGTGGAAGCGACACAGGTCTCCTCCAGCCTCGAGTGGTTGTCAGAGGTAACAAAGCAGGGCCGGGGAGAGATGAGCCGTACACCCTTTAGACACCAGCCATTAACAGCACGTGGTATTAATGCATCTAAGTCTGGTTGGGGCCACCAAGTCTGGGCGGAGGGCAGATGGCATACCCGAGCTGGGGCAGAGGACAAGGGGACTTTCCGCAGACTATTCTGGAGACTAATGAGAAGGTGCAGGGCCCCTAGAGGCAGAGCACCTGTCTGGGTCAGACTCTCATTTACATTCCCCGCATTTCTGGGCAGCACAGGGTGGTGTCCTGTGGTCTGCAGGCGAGGATCAGGGTTCCCTGGGAAGACAGTCAGTCCTGACCACTGAGATCCGGCTGGCTGTGTGCCCCTGGGGTGAGGTGTACAGCGTAGGGTTGGGACATTTGAAATCAAGCTAGGCTCTTTAGGTGCAGGAAATTCACAGGAAAGCCTGGAAATTACCTGAAAAAAAATTAAAATCTGCCCGAAACCCATCTTTTCTTTTATACTGTAAGTTGTTGCTATTTTTTAAAAAGCAGCTTTTATGTAATACATGATCATTTGTGAAGAGTTTGATTTACTGACAGCAATGTGGGAGGAGACTCTTCTGTCAGGGCCTGGAGACAGCAATTATGCAACCATACCTTGGCTCAAGTTCTAGATTTTTCCTAAGAATGCCAAGAAAAAGAAAACATACACCAATGAGAAATAAAGCATAGCTGCGAAACTCCTTTTGCAGTTATGGATTATAGGATCAATATAGAAAACAGAAAATATCCATAGGAAAAAAAAAACTGCCACAAAATATCTAAATATCTAGAAGTGATGACTAAAATTTTGTCTATGACTTTCTAGAAACACACACACACACACACACTCCCAGAGAAAGGCACACTCAGCTTATAAATTAGCAATAATTATGTGGCAATTGCAAGAAATAGGAAATAGCGATTTTCTATCATTTTATCAGCTGGTGAGCATTAAATTATAAACATGCACCGTCATCAGATTTACTAGGCCTCCTGAGCTGGGCATTTAAATTTGTTTTGGTATTTAAAAAAAATTACAATAAATATTAATGTGTTTTCAGCTTTAGGCATTTGTCTGGTTAAATATTTCTATTTCTAAATACAAAATCATTGAGATAACTTTTTACTCTATTATAGTCTATTGGTTTTTGTTATTTGCCCTCATCGCCTCCAGGCACCATTTAAATAAAAAGATTTGGGAGAAACTTTCTTTTTTTGTCAACATAGACTTGGCAACATTTCTCTCAACTTTCAAATTTTGGTCACCTTGGCAACAGGCAGAAACAGAAGGATGATACATTAGTTTTATCACCTATACTGAATTCTCAAAAAATATTTTTTGTAATTGTTATGGACTGTGTGTTTATAACCCTCCTAGTTTACATATTTAAGCCCTAAACCCCAGTACCATGATATTAGAAGCTGAGGTCATTGGAAGGTAATTAGGTGGAGCCCTCATAATGGGATTCGTGTCCTGATAAGAAGAAAAAGAGAATAGATCTCTCTTTCTCCATCATGTGAGAGGATTACAAGAAGCAACCATTTGCAAACAAGGAAGAGAGTTCTTACAGGAACCAAATTGTCCAGTATCTTGATCTTGGATTTTCCAGCCTCCATGAGGAACAAATGTTTGCTGTTTAAGGCCCCCAGTCTGTGGGATTTTTGTAATAGCAACCTGAAGACAATGACTAAGACAGTAATTTTCTTTTATCTTATCTCTCCCAAACTATCAATTTAATGTTTATGGTAGCAACAACTCACACATACTTAATCCATTTATATATTCATTAATTAAAGAATATAAGCACAATAATAAGTGAAAAAGTGAGAATACTATTTGCTCAGTCATGTTGACTCTTTGAGACCCCATGGACTGCAGCCCACCAGGCTCCTCTGTGCATGGAATTTTCCCGGCAAGAGTACTGGAGTGGGTTGCCATTTCCTTCTCCAGGGAATCTTCCCGATCCAGGAATTGAACCATTTTGAACAGACACAACTGGTTTTTGGTCAGCATAATATTAATTCCTTTTAGAAACTATTCCAATATTTTGCTAGGAAGTCCAAATGTGGCGGCCCAGTGAGTAGTCTTCTCAACACAGGAACATAGGTATATGTCTGTGCTATAGACAGAACTAGGAGTGTATGCTATCTCGCAATTCATGATGTGGGGTTTGGTGCTCTGACACCTTTGACCTTGCGGGTGTCAGAGAAGGGAAGACTGTTTTCAAAGGAAGAGAGGTCACGAAAGGAAATTACTAAGTCTTCTGGTATGAGGTAGCAGATACTCTCCTTCTGTTCTCAGTGGAACTGAGACAAGTAGGGGGCAGGGCACAAACCTTAAAATGATGACATAGCCTGACAACGCAGCATAATCTGATCACAACCAAATAGGTCCAAGTTGGCAGAGGAGCCGACTCCCGTGGTAGCCCATCAGCAAGTTAAATAACGTACCCATCGGCGCTGTGACAGGTCCAAGGCCATAAAGGTCAAAAAGTGGGTTGTGACCCAATTCCTGGACATCTCTACTCCTTCCCCAAAAGCTCCTGCCACTCATTAACTTATGAACTTACCCACCCCTATAAAAACTGGCTTCCCACATGGCGCTAGTAGTAAAGAATCTGATTGCCAATTCAGGAGACATAAAAACTATGGTTCGATCCCTAGATCAGGAAAATTCCCTGGAGATGGAAATGGCAATCCACTCTAGTATTCTTGCCTGGAGAATCCTATGGACAGAAGAGCCTGGTGGTCTATAGTCCATAGGGTTGCAAAGAATCGAACGTGACTTTTGACAGCATGCACACAGCATGTATGAAAACTGACAGCCCCATACCCTGGTGCTTCTCTGGCCTTCTGAGATGGTCCGCATTCAACCTACAGAGTGTGTATCTCCCTGAATAAATGTTCTTTCACTTTACTATAGCTTGCTCTGGAATTCTTTTCTATATGAAGCCAAGAACCCACATTTGGCAGCCACCCCAGGGACTCACCTGAGACCTGGGACATGACCATCTTCTCCCACCCCATTCTCTTTCCTGAAACAGGACCTGATACGTATCCAACCTGGGGTTTGAAAAGCTCAGAGAGGATTTGTGAGAAAGAGGCATGGAGAGGCCAGGGGTAAACCTTTAAGAAAAGGAGACACAAGGAACCCCTGATAGAAAGCAGTATTGATAAGCAGCACTCACAAGAGAAGGGTTGGACAGGCCAATCTTTTCATGATGGAAGTTTGGGAATTCCTGTACCTAAACCTTTATCACAAAGAGAGAGTTGAGCTCAAGTGGGCCTAGAAAATGCTCAATGACCACAGAGGAATCAGGGCAGAAAAAAAAAAAAAACGATTAAAAAACTGACATTAGAAGGCTGAACAATAAATAACATGATCAGTTACTTTGAATGTCCTTTGGGACACACTTGGAACTCTATTTCCTTTTAATGTGCAGTAACAGTGGGTATGTGGATCACAATAAACTGTGGAAAATTCTGAAAGAGATGGGAATACCAGACCACCTGACCTGCCTCTTGAGAAACCTATATGCAGGTCAGGAAGCAAGAGTTAGAACTGGACATGGAACAAAAGACTAGTTCCAAATAGGAAAAGGAGTACGTCAAGGCTGTATGTTGTCACTCTGCTTATTTAACTTATATGCAGAGTACATCATGAGAAACGGTTGGCTGGAAGACGCACAAGCTGGAATCAAGATTGCCGGGAAAAGTATCAATAGCCTCAGATATGCAGATGACACCACCCTTATGGCAGAGAGTGAAGAGAAACTAAAAAGCCTCTTGATGAAAGTGAAAGAGGAGAGTGAAAAAGTTGACTTAAAGCTCAACATTCAGAAAATGAAGATCATGGCATCTGGTCCCATCACTTCATGGGAAATAGATGGGGAAGCAGTGGAAACAGTGTCAGACTTTATTTTGGGGGGCTCCAAAATCACTGCAGATGGTAACTGCAGCCATGAAATTAAAAGATGCTTACTCCTTGGAAGGAAAGTTGTGACCAACCTAGATAGCTTTTTCAAAAGCAGAGACACTACTTTGTCAACAAAGGTCCATCTAGTTAAGGCTATGGTTTTTCCAGTGGTCATGTATGGATGTGAGAGTTGGATTGTAAAGAAAGCTGAGTGCTGAAGAATTGATGCTTTTGAACTGTGGTGTTGGAGAAGACTCTTGAGCGTCCCTTGGACTGCAAGGAGATCCAACCAATCCATCCTAAAGGAGATCAGTACTGGGTGTTCTTTGGAAGGACCGATGCTAAAGCTGAAACTCCAGTACTTTGGCCACCTCATGTGAAGAGTTGACTCATTGGAAAAGACCCTGATGCTGGGAGGGATTGGGGGCAGGAGGAGAAGGGGACAACAGTGGATGAGATGGCTGGATGGCATCACCAACTTGATGGACATGAGTTTGGGTAAACTTTGGGAGTTGGTGATGGACAGGGAGGCCTGGCGTGCTGCAATTCATGGCGTCGCAAAGATTTGGACATGACTAAGTGACTGAACTGAACTAAACTGAACAGTGTAAAAAGAGCAAATGTGTACACATAGCTTAGCACTCAGGATTCTTTAAATCTAGGTACTACTTAATTATTCTAATAATTAGAAAAGGGATGCAATTCTCATTTTCGTTATTGCCTAATGGATCTGAGACTTGGACGATTATAATAACCAACTCAAATAATCTGAAATTCTCACTAAGGACCACCATTCCAGTGTCCTTGCTAAGAACCACTGCTATACTTGGTACTGCCCATATTCACATGGACTTTGAAGGATCTGGCTTTTGTTCTTAATTCTTAATTTAGATGGTAGGAGTAAGAGAGACATTTAGGGGACAGAAAAATTGAGACAAGTGGCCCTGGGATCCCTTGGTACACAGCCAAAGCCATTCTCCTTCTGCCTGGCGGAAAGAGTAGATTCTAAATGCCCCTTCGCTCACTCTGTGGTCTCCATTAGAGATTCCGACAGTTACTAGATAAAGTTAAAGACTCATGTAGTGATCTTCACACTAATTGGACTGTAATGTATAGCCTCGGTCAAGCACATCTTTCCCAGCACTCCTCTCTGCAGAAGGCAATCAAGCCACTTACAGAAGATGCATTGGCTGCAGAGACCCAGGGGTAACCTTAAGCTGCACTGGCCTTTTAGCGGAAAACACAATTAATTTTGATACTGAAGGGCAATTAAGACTGGGGTTAAAATAAAAATCTTTGGGAACAAGGAACGTCAAAGATTGGATAGGAAATGTTTTTCTCTCATGTATTTTAGAAGCCCACAAACATACCAACCTCTGGTAGCTCCATGTCAAGTTGCCAAATTTCTGTTTCATTTCTGTAAATGTGAATTGCAACGAATAGCTGTGCCAGCCCTGTTGTTATTCTGAAAGGAGATTGCTTCCATCAACTCTTTTACCAGCTCTGAAAAACACACGTGTGCCTGGACACCTGTTACATTCATACATTTGTAGAAACAAATACACAGATTTTTTTAAAAACACATGCACACATCAGTGGATAACACACCATGTGTTACTAGTTGCTCTCACTAATTTCAGCTCAGAAAAATCTTCCTAGAAAAATGTTTTTGTTTAAATAAAAGGACACTCCAAAAGCAGGAGAAACACACTGCTGTTACACATAGCTTAGGGAAGCAGAGATTCAGTAATTGCAGGATTAATTGGAAGAAAAGTGGAGTAGTAGAGAAAGTCTGGGTGTGGATTTGGAAGATACGTATTAAAGCTACTTTAGATCACTTACAAGGTTTCTACCTACCAGTTAGTCAGTTAGCCTTTGTGATACCACTGGTCATGGGGTTTTCTTTTTCAGTGAATTTTCTAGTCACACTTATTTCCCCATGTTTTTCTAATGGAAATATTTTTTCTTATCAACTTGCAGAAGGTTTTAGTGAATGTGCATTCTGGCCCCTGAATTTTGTTGAATACACACACGGCAAATATCTTGACCCAGGCTGGTTGTCTGATTCCATCAGTATATGATTAGAATGTGAGAAAAGGCAGTGGAACTGCACCTCGGTACCATTCTAATGAGCTGGATATTGCATGTTTTATCACTCAGAAATTTTACAAGATAGGTATGAAGGTGTTTTTGGCAGCGTTGCTTGTAACAAGAACTAATTCTTGCTGAAGTCTTATTACTATTTCCCAAGAAGTCTTTTAAGCTTTTTATTTGTGTTATGTAATGCAGTCCTCAAATTTACTTTACATGGTAGGCATATTGTTATATTCTCATAAGTAAATCAAGACACTGAATTAAATAAATCCTCCCAAATTATAAATAAAAGTAAATCAATAAGGATTAAAGATGAGGATTTTTGCTTCAGAGCTCACACTCACAGCTACTGTTCTCAGCTGTCATTTGTACATGCGCATGCGTGCTAAGCCATTTCAGTCATGTGCAACTCTTTGCGACCCCGTGAACTATAGCCCACCAGGCTCCTCTGTCCATGGGTTCTCCAGGCAAGAATACTAGAGTGGGTTGCCATGCCCCCCTTCAGGGGATATTTTTGACCCAGGGATTGAACCCATGTCTCTTAAGTCTCCTACATTAACAAGCAGGTTCTTTACCACTAGCAGCACTTGGGAAGTAAGACTGAATAAAGAGAGTATATTTGATAATTTAATCAAGCACTATTTTGTTAAACTGTAGATTTATATCCATCAGCATAGATAAATGTCAAGATGATAAAGAAAAGCTAGTTACAAAAAGAAATACATGAAAGTAATTTACCATTTAAAGAATCCACAAAACAAAATACAGATATTTGTATGCATTCATGTTCAAACATTTGCAAATATGGTTAGCGTTAATACACGTCAACCTCAAAACAGGAGTAACCTCTTTGGTATGAAGGAAAGATAGTAAACATATTTCTTTCTTTAAAAATAAAAATAGAAAAATGAAGCAAATTTGGAAAAAAGTATTTCATCTTTTAAATCTGGATAGTGGTTACAAGGACACTCCATGTATTGTTTTCCCTACTTTTCTGTTTAAATTATTTCAAAAAACAAAATTTAAAAAGAAAAAGAGATAATATGTGAGAGCCCTTTGTAAAAACTAGCATACTATACAAATGGGAATTATGTATGCATTGATCACTAAAAGTGACAGAGTAGGCAATGGCACCCCACTCCAGTACTCTTGCCTGGAAAATCCCATGGATGGAGGAGCCTGGTAGGCTGCAGTCCATGGGGTCACTAAGAGTTGGACACGACTGAGCGACTTCACTTTCACTTTTTCCTTTCATGCATTGGAGAAGGAAATGGCAACCCACTCCAGTGTTCTTGCCTGGAGAATCCCAGGGACGGGGGAGCCTGGTGGGCTGCCGTCTAAGGGGTTGCACAGAGTCGGACACGGCTGAAGCGACTTAGCAGCAGCAGCAGCAGCAGCAGCACTAAGTGAAGCAGAGGGACTTGATGTCCGAATGGCTGAGTAAAGACTTCTGAAAATCCTCTCTGGTATAAAAGCTATATAAACTCTGCAAATGAATTAAAACCTTGCAAAATCCATGATACGTTTATTCAAGAAAACAAGCAGATTTTAGTAGAAACAGTAAGCCTCGAAGTCCTTTAACTTGCCATAATCCCATTACTCTCTCCCCAGCTCCATGGGAGCTTTGAAAAGCAATAGTCTCACAAGTATAGTAAATGTGAAACTGATTAATCTAGCAGCCGCTGAAGGAGTCACAGTAGTTTGGAGCTTCCTAAGAAAACCCCGGAAAACTGTCACTATTTGACTTGCTCGCAGCATGCTGCAAAGTCCAGTCTCAGGGCTTTTTACTTGACCCAACTCAGAACTCAGCCCAAACCATTACTTAACTCGATTATTTACTAAAATGAATCAGCAGCAATTGTTTAATATAATGATTGCCTGAGGTAGTAATACCAGTTCTAAGTAAAACTTAGAGCTTTGCTTGCCAAAGGATTAAAGGCACGCCCAAGAGAGCCTCTCAGCAAAGGTTGGGAGGCCCACTGGTTCAAGGCATTTAAGAAAACCTCTGTCCATTTGTTAGCTTGCAAGTAGGATAACTGAGCACGCATCAACTGCCACACATGACAAATAGTCCACACTTTAAAGAAATAGCCCCCCCCAAGTTACTAAACAATAATTACAGAACAAATAACAATGACTGCAAACCCTAGTAGGAGAGAAGATCGATTTCTGGAGGTGATAGTTAACATTATTCTAAATGTCCAATTAATAAAAACTTCCAAGATATCCAGTGAAACAGGAACATATAAACCGTACACAGGCAATGGGAAAAACAAACAGTCATTAGGAACTGAGCCTGGGAAATCTAGCAAGGTGTTAAACTTGCTGCTGCTGCTAAGACGCTTCAGTCGTGTTCAACTCTGTGTGACCCCATAGACGGCAGCCCACCAGGCTCCCCCGTCCCTGGGATTCTCCAGGCAAGAACACTGGAGTGGGTTGCCATTTTCTTCTCCAGTGCATGAAAGTGAAAAATGAAAGTAAAGTCATTCAGTCGTGTCTGACTCTTTGCAACCCCATGGATTGCAGCCTACCAGGCTCCCCGTCCATGGGATCTTCCAGGCAAGAGTACTGGAGTGGGTTGCCATTGCCTTCTCCGAAGGTGTTAAACTTACCCACATTTAAATCCACTATTATAAATACATGCAAAGAACTGATGGAAAACATATATAAAGGATGAGAAATATGTGTCATCAAATCAAATGTGTTCAGTAAAGAGACAGGAAGTTAAAAGAGGAATTAGGTAGAAATTCTAAAGTTGTGAAGCAATACAGCTAGAGGGGTTCCATCAAGGAATGTCACTGACAGAAGAATCAGCTGGTATGAATAAAGGTCAATTGAGATTATTCAGTCTGAGAAGAAAAATATAAGGAATAAAGAAAAATAACAGAGCCTTTTTGGGTTTATGGGACATGATCCAGCATGCCAACATATGGATAATGTGGGATCCAGGAGGAACAGGGAGAGAGGAAGGTAGAGAAAGACTATCTGAAGATATAATGGCCCCAACAGTCCCAAATTTGACCAAAAGTAGTGATCTGTAATCCAAGTAGCTCAATAATTTATATGTAGAATAAACACAAGAAGCTCCATGTGAGAGACATCTTAGTCAAATTGTTGAAGGCCAAGATAAAGAAAGAATGCTGAAGCAACAAGAGAAAAACGACTTATCATCTGCAAGCTATCTTTAGTAAGATAACATCTGACTTTCTCTAGGGATCGGGCTGGTCAGAAGGCAGTGGAATGGCATACTTAAGGTGCTGAAATAGAAGACTGTCAACTAAGAATTCTACATCCGGCAAACGTAACTTTGAAAAATAAAGTCAGTGATTAAAATAAGACATTCTCACGTAAACAAAATCAGAGAATACAAGTGTAGCATGTCTGCTCCACACACACATACACACACACAATAATAAAAAGCTTACTTCAGCCTGAAATAAAAGGATATTTAACAGTAACTTAAGTCCACTTGAAGAAAGGAAGAACATTGGTTGAGATAAATAATAGGTAAAAATAAAAGACATTATTAATGTATTTTCATTTGTAACAGTTTTCTAATCTTTTCTAATTATTAAAAACTGTAGAACTATCCTTATAAAATTGTGTTGATAGGCTTATAGTGTGTTCATTTGTAATTTGTATGTCCGTGGCAGTGGAGGTGGAAGGAGGAGGGAGAGAGCTTATTAGAACGATTGCTTTGTAATTACAGGTATGTGGAAATGAAACATGTTTCTAAGTAACCCATGGGCAAAGAAGAAACAATGGGATTCATCGTTGTAATTTCCTCTATAATTCAAGGAAAAATTACAAAATACTTTGAACTAAAATGATAACACAAATCTTATGAGACAGAGCTAAAACAGGCATTGGAAGAAAATGTCCAGCTGTAAACACTTACATTAAAAAAGAACTTTCACTCTGTATGACAGACTCTCTAGATCCATCCACATCTTTACAAATGACCCGGTTTTGTTCTTTTTTATAGCACATCGTCTTTATCCATTCATCTGTTGACGGACATTAAGGTTGCTGCCACGCCCTGGTTATTGTAAATAGTGCTGCAGTGAGCACGGGGGTGCATGCGTCTTCTTGAGTTATGGTTTTCTCCAGGGCATGTGCTTCGTAGTGGGACTGCTGGATCATATGGTAGTTCTATTTTCAGTTGTTTAAGGCCCCTCCATCTTGCCTGGAGAATCCCAGGGACGTGGGAGCCTGGTGGGCTGCCATCTATGGGGTCACACAGAGTTGGACATGACTGAAGCGACTTAGCAAGGCCCCTCCATACTGTTCTCCATAGAGTTCCATAAACTTACGTTCCCACCAACAGTGCAAGAGGGTTTCTCCACACCCTCCTCAACATTTCTTATTTGTAAATTTTTTGATGAGGGTCATTCTGACCAGTGTGAAGTGACATTTAATTGTCATTTTGGTTTGCATTTCCTCTAATAATTACTGATGTTGAGCATCTTTTCAGGTACCTCTGAGCCATCTGTATATCTTTTTTAGAAAAACGCATTTATGTGAAATCTAGACAAATGGTACAGATGAACCCATTTGCAGGGAGGAATAGAGACACATCCATAGAGAACAGGCGTGTGGGCATGGGGGGGACGGTGTAAGCTGAGGGGTTAGGGCTGATGCGTGTGAACTACCATATGTAAAACAGGCAGCTAGTGGGGACCTGCCTGGGCGCAGGGAGCTCAGCTCGGTGTGCTGTGGTGACCTGCATTCGTGGGATGGAGGTGTCGGAGAGAAGGCTTAGAGGAAGGAGATACATGTCTTCATAGAGCTAATTCACTTTGTTGTACAACCTTGTAAAGCAACTGCTGCTGCTGCTAAGTCGCTTCAGTTGTGTCCAATTCTGTGCGACCCCATAGACAGCAGCCCACCAGGCTCCCCCGTCCCTGGGATTCTCCAGGCAAGAACACTGGAGTGGGTTGCCATTTCCTTCTCCAATGCATGAAAGTGAAAAGTGAAAGTGAAGTCGCTCAGTTGTGTCTGACTCTTAGCGACCCCATGGACTGCATGCAGCCCACCAGGCTCCTCCGTTCATGGGATTTTCCAGGCAAGAGTACTGGAGTCGGGTGCCATTAGCAACCATACCCCAATTTAAAAAAAAAATTAAAAGAAAAAAAAGAACTTTCCTAACAACCAAATTTTCCACTAGAGAAAAACAAAAACAAAACAAACAAAAAAAAACCTCTAGTTTAAAGGCAAGAAAACTAAACTGAAAGCAAGTAGAATTAAGGAAATAATGAAAAATAGTGCAGAAATTAAAGAAAAATAAATAGAAAAGCAATAAAGAAAATCCACAAAATAAAAGTTGGTTCTTAAAGAGATCAACAGAATTGACAAACCTTCACCCAGCCTAAGAGAGACAATTCAAATTAGGAATGAAAGAAAGACATCACCTCAGATATAAACAGATGATTAAAACACAGGGGAATATTATGAACTATTACATGCCATCAAAGAAAATCTAGAAGAAATGAACAAATTCCTGGAAAGATACAAACACTAAAGCTGCTTTAAGAAGAAATAGAAGATATAAATAAACTATAAAAAGTAAAGAGAGGGAACTAGTAACAAAAAGTGTTTTCACTAAGCAAAACCCACCTGCACAAATTTTCTTGTGAATTCTACCAAACATTTAATGAAGAATTAACTCCAGTCCTTCACAAATGTTTCCAAGGGAATTAAAATTGAGGAAACAATACCCAATTCATTCTATAAGGCACCTGTTATTCACAACATATATTAAAATATAACACCATAACAAAATGGAATATGCTACAGAAATTCAAGGTTGTTTCAACATACTAAAATTAATTAATATACCTCATTTATAAATAAATGAAAAATTCACATACTCACCTCAAAAATGCAGAAAAATTACAAATAATCAGTACAGTTTCATGATAAATCCTATAACAATCCTAAGAGCAGAATAGAATTTGTTTAACTTCGTAAAGAGGAACAACAAAAATTCCATAATTAACTTCATGTTTAATGGTAAAAAATACATGCTTTCCCTTAAGAGCAAAACAAAACATGAATTTCACCTTCATCACTTCTATTCAACAGTATATGGTAGATTCTAGATAGAGAAATTACACAAGAAAGTGAAATAAAACATCCAAATTGAAAAGGAAGATTTAAAACTATCTTTATTTGTAGATAATATGATCTTGTATATAAAATTCTGCCAAATCCACCACAAAACTATTGCAATTGATAAATGAGTTAAACAAGATTGCAGGATATGAGAAATATAAAAAATTCAATTTCAGCAATAATTACATCCACAAGAGCATAAAATAATAAAATCCATAGAAATAAATGTTAAAAAGAAGTGCAACACTAATTCACTGAAAACTGAAAAATATCATTGAAATAAATTGAAGATGATCTAAACAAATGGAAAGACATCCCATCGTCACTTAATTGTGTTAAAATGTCATTACTCTCCCAATTGTCCTAAAGAATTAATGTGATCCATATTAGCATATCATTTGGCCTCTTTGCAGAAATTGAAAAGTTCCAAAATTAACATAGAAACTCAAGGGACTGAGAATAGCCAAAACAATCTTGAAAAATAACAAAGTTAGAGGGTTCACACTTCCTGATTTGAAAATTTGCTGTAAAACTACAGTAATTAAATAATATGCTGCAGGCATAGAATACACATGTATTCTATGATAAATGAAACAGAATTGAGTCCAGTAATAAATACTTACGTTTATGGGAAACTGAGTCCTTGAGAAGGGTTCCATGAAAACTGAATGGGGAAAAGACAAGTCTTTTCAACAAACGTTGCTGGGACATGAGGATGTCTCCATGTGAAAAATGAAGTTGGACCTTTATCACCTACCATTTACAAAAGTGAACTCTAAATGGATGAGGGATCTAAGTGAAAAGTGAAAGTGTTGGTTACTCTGTCGTGTCCCACTTTTTGCCACCTCATGGATGGTAGCCCTCCAGGCTCCTTTGTCCTTGGAATTTTCCAGGCAAGAGTCCTGGAGTGGGTAGCCATTCCCTTCTGCAGGAGATCTTCCCAACCCAGTGACTGAACCCAGATCTCCTGCATTGCAGGCAAATTCTCTACAGGCTGAGCCACCAGGGAACCCCAAAAGGCCTAAAGATAAATGCTAAAACCATAAAACTCTGAGAGGAAAATGTAGGAAGAGATCATCATGACCTTGATTTAGACAACAGTTTTTTAGCTATGACGCAAAATCGCAAGAAAAAAATAGATAAATTGAACTTCAGCAAAATTGAAAATGTGCTTCAAAGATTGTCATCAGCTAAGTGAAGAAAGAATTCATTGATGTCAGAAAATATTTGCAAAGTGGGACTTCCTCAGTGGTCCAGTGGTTAAGAATCCACTTTGCAATGCAGAGGATGTGGGTTCAATCCCTGGTCAGGGAACTAAGACCCCATATGCTGTGGAGCAACTAAGCCGGCATCTGCAACTACTGAGCTCATGCTCCACAACTAGCAAGTCCCTGGGCCACACAAAAGATCCTGCAGGATGCAACAAAGATCCATTTCCCCCCTAAATTGTTTGCAAACTGTATATCTGATAAGGAAATATTTTCTGACTATTTAAAGAACTATTACAACTCAACAATGGAAAAAATCCAATGGAAACATGTGCAAAAATTCTAAAATGACATTTCCCAAAAGAAGATATAAAGATGGCCAGTAAGTAATGAAACTGCTCAATGTCATTAGTTATTAAGGAAATGTAAATCAAAGCCATGATAAAATACCATTTCGCACACACTTTTATGAGCATAATAAAAATGATGGGCAATAACAAATTTTGGCAAGGATATGAAGAAACTGAAACATCATCTGCAGCTAGTGGGAAGACAGAATTATGAATCTATGTTGAAAATCAGTTTGCTAGGTCTTCAAAATATTACACTTAGTAACCATATAACTCAGAAATTTCACCCCAGGTGTATATCCAAGAGATATGAAAAGATATGTTCACATAACAAATTATACCAAAAGTATGTTAATAATTTAATAATGAAATTAAAAATTAATAATAGTCCCAAAGCGGAAATAACCCCAATGTCTGTCAATTGATGAAAGGATAAACAATGCAGTATGTACACACGATGGACTATTCACCACAAAAAGGAATAAAGCTCTGAATATGCAGCTCCAACACTTTGGCCACCTGATGTGAAGAGCTGAAAAGACTTGGATGCTGGGAAAAGACCCTGATGCTTGGAAAGATTGGAGGCAGGAGGAGAAGGGGGCACAGAGGATGAGATGGTTGGATGGCATCACTGATTCAATGGACATGAGTTTGAGTAAACTCCGGGAGATGGTAAAGGACAGGGAAGCCTGGCATGCTATAGTCTGTGGGATTGCAAAGAGTTGGCCATGACTGAGCAACTGAAAAACAACAGAGGGGCAGAAGGAGATGAGGAGTTATTGCTATGGTTATGCGGTTCTTTTTGGGGTGATGAAAAATTTTCTGGAATTAAATAAATTTTCTGGAATTAAATGATCTGTATGAAACTTCGTGAATATTCTAAAAAAAATGCATGAGAGTATGCATTAAATTAGTGAACTCTACAGTGTGGAGGTATATCCTAATAAATGTATTACTAAAAAATGTGAAGCAGACACTTTTCACATTGGGGTGGGATAACTGTGCTGTCAGTACTGATCAAACTAACTGGACAATCAACAAAGCTTTCAGCAGCTTCAGGCCATAAAGTCACAGCCACAACCAGATACCTCATTTTTAACCACAGGCTCCTGCCTGTTTGTGATGCTTACAAATGCTTGCAAAATATGGAGCTGGTGTCATAAAGAACCATGCTGTTCTTATCTCCCCGGTATGAAAAATTTCCACACCATATTTGAGGGGAAGCTGCATAATGATAGTGAGCTCAGAAATAGAAGATTACAGTAACTGTTCAAGTGGAATGGATATGATACATCCCAAAGTGCCAGGCTTCCATGGACCTTTGATAAAACCCCTGTTGTCAAAGTAAGGAGACAGAGATTCAAGGTCTCTCCTCTCACAAGCTAGGAAGTCTGAATCATGGGCTGTATGTCAACAGAGAGCTGCTGAGATTCATCACTATTGCAGTCCCTACAAAACTCTTGTACACATCAACTTGATTACTGTCTCACTCCATTGCTTAGAGCTGCTGTCTCCATAGTCAGTAGAACAGACAGATATATAGACCTCTGTCTCCAAGCTTTTTTTTTTTTTTTTCTGTTCAAACTAGATCCTTATATTAATTCTCTATCCTGACTGGCTTATAAGGTAAAAATAAATGTATCTTTATCAAGATAATTGGAAGTCAGGCTAACTAAAAATGTCCTTGCAGTATAACCGTCTTTAGGGTATGGAAGATATCTGGTAACTTAAATTACTGAAATTACAAGGTACAGATGGTAAAAGTGCATCACAAGTCCAGATAGCTTGTGAAACTACGCTTTGAAATGACACACAAGTAAAGAAAGTGTATGTGTGCCCAGTCACCCAGTTGTGTAGTGCCAGGCTTCTCTCTCCATGGGATTTCACAAGCAAGAATACTGGAGTGGGTTGCCATTTCCTCTTCCAGGGGATCTTCCCGAACCAGGGATTGAACCCCTGTCTCCTGCATTGTAGGCAGATTCTTTACCGCTGAACCATCAAGGAAGTCTCAAGTGAGGAATAAACATTGTAATTATTTATCATGATCGCCTCTCCATCCTCACTTTTCATCCCAAACATACAGTGGTTTTTGATAAAGCACATAACAGAGTACATGTAAGCAGAGTATCTTGAACAACTCTGACCAGAATTTTCTGTATTTTTTTAACTTTAAAAAATTGATATATAGTTGATATACAATATTATGTGTTACAGGTGTACAATATAGTGACTCGCAATTTTGAAAGATTTTCTTCATCTATAGTTATTATAAAATATTGGCTATATTCCCTGTGCTATATAATATCTTCAGTTCAGTTCAGTTCAGTCGCTCAGTTGTGTCTGACTCTTTGCGACCCCATGAATCGCAGCACGCCAGGGCTCCCTGTCCATCACCAACTCCCGGAGTTCACTCAGACTCACGTCCATCGAGTCAGTGATGCCATCCAGCCATCTCATCCTCTGTCATCCCCTTCTCCTTCTGCCCACAATCCATCTCAGCATCTGAGTCTTTTCCAATGAGTCAACTCTTTGCATGAGGTGGCCAAAGTACTGGAGTTTCAGCTTTAGCATCATTCCTTCCAAAGAAATCCCAGGGCTGATCTCCTTCAGAATGGACTGGTTGGATCTCCTTGCAGTCCAAGGGACTCTCAAAAGTCTTCTCCAACACCACAGTTCAAAAGCATCAATTCTTCAGTGCTCAGCCTTCTTCACAGTCCAACTCTCATATGCATACATGACTACTGGAAAAACCATAGCCTTGACTAGACAGACCTTAGTGGGCAAAGTAATATCTCTGCTTTTGAATATGCTATCTAGGTTGGTCACAACTTTTCTTCCAAGGAGTAAGGGTCTTTGAATTTCATGGCTGCAATCATCATCTGCAGTGATTTTGGAGCCCCCAAAAATAAAGTCTGACATTGTTTCCACTGTTTCCCATCTATTTACCATGAAGTGATGGGACCGGATGCCATGATCTTCATTTTCTGAATGTTGAGCTTTAAGCCAACTTTTTCACTCTCCTCTTTCACTTTCATCAAGAGGCTTTTTAGTTCCTCTTCACTTTCTGCCATAAGGGTGGTGTCATCTGCATATCTGAGGTTATTGATATTTCTCCCAGCAATCCTGATTCCAGCTTGTGTTTCTTCCAGTCCAGCGTTTCTCATGATGTACTCTGCATATAAGTTAAATAAGCAGGATGACAATATACAGCCTTGACGTACTCCTTTTCCTATTTGGAACCAGTCTGTTGTTCCATGTCCAGTTCTAACTGTTGCTTCCTGACCTACATACAGATTTCTAAAGAGACAGGTCAGGTGGTCTGGTATTCCCATCTCTCTCAGAATTTTCCACGGTTTATTGTGATCCACACAGTCAAAGGCTTCGGCATAGTCAAGAAAGCAGAAATAGATGTTTTTCTGGAACTCTTGCTTTTTCCATGATGCAGCAGATGTTGGCAATTTGATCTCTGGTTCCTCTGCATTTTCTAAAACCAGCTTGAACATCTTGAAGTTCATGGTTCACGTATTGCTTAAGGCTGGCTTGGAGAATTTTGAGCATTACTTTACTAGCATGTGAGATGAGTGCAATTGTGCGGTAGTTTGAGCATTTTGGCATTGCCTTTCTTCGGAATTGGAATGAAAACTGACCTTTTCCAGTCCTGTGGCCACTGCTGAGTTTTCTGAACTTGCTGGCATATTGAGTGCAGCACTTTCACAGCATCATCTTTCAGGATTTCAAGCAGCTCAACTGGAATTCCATCACCTCTGGTAGCTTTGTTCATAGTGATGCTTTCTAAGGCCCACTTGACTTCACATTCCAGGATGTCTGGCTCTAGGTGAGTGATCACACCATCATGATTATCTGGGTCATGAAGATCTTTTTAGTACAATTCTTCTGTGTATTCCTGCCACCTCTTCTGAATATCTTCTGCTTCTGTTAGGTCCATACCATTTCTGTCCTTTATCAAGCCCATCTTTGCATGAAATGTTCCCTTGGTATCTCTAATATCTATAATATCTTACTGTAGCTTATTTATTTTATCCATAGTAGTTTGTACCTCTTAAACCCCTACTCTTGTCTTGCCCCTGCCTACTCCCCTCTCCCCAATGGTAACTAACAGTGCATTCTCTATATCTGTGAAAATGTTTCCTCTTTGTTATATTCACTAGTTTGTTGTGTTTTTTTTTTTTAGATTATACATATCAGTGATAAAATGCAATATTTTTCTTTTTCTGACTTACTTCATTTAGCATAATACACTTCAAGTCCATCCATGGTGCCATAAATGGCAAAATTTTGTTGTTTTTTTATGGCTGAGTAGTATTTAATTGGCAGAGACATTACTTTGCCAACAAAAAGTCTGTCTTGTCAAGGCTATGGTTTTTCCAGTGGTCATGTATGGATGTAAGAGTTGGACTGTGAAGAAAGCTGAGTGACAAAGAATTGATGCTTTTGAACTGTGGTGTTGGAGAAGACTCTTGAGAGTCTCTTGGACTGCAAGGAGATCCAACCAGTCCATTCTAAAGGAGATCAGTCCTGTGGGTGTTCTTTTGAAGGAATGATTCTGAAGCTGAAACTCCAGTACTTTGGCCACCTCATGCGAAGAGTTGACTCATTGGAAAAGACTCTGATTCTGGGAGGGATGTGGGCAGGAGAAGGGGGTGACAGAGAATGAGATGGTTGGATGGCATCACCGACTCGAATGACATGAGTCTGAGTGATCTCTGGGAGTTGGTGATGGACATGGAGGCTTAGCATGCTGCAATTCATGGGGTTATAAAGAGTCGGACATGACTGAGCGACTGAACTGAACTGAGTATTTCATTGTATTTATCTTCTTTAGCCATAAGTTGATGAATACTTAGATTACTTCTTTATCTTGGCAATTGTAAATAATGCTGATATGAACATTAGGGTGCGTGTATCTTTACAAATTGTCTACAGTCCATGGGGTTGCAAAGAGTTGGACCTGACTAAGCAATCAAAAATTTCACTTTCATTGTTACTAATTAATGTTTCACTTTTTTCAGGTATATGTACACATACATAGGTACATATGTATATATCCATACACCCTGGGGTGGAATTCCTGGGTCATTTTAGTTTTTTGAGAAACCACCATACTATTTTCCATAGGGACTGCAAGACTTTTCTGTTTTTGAAATGAACAAAGACAACATCTATATGACTACCTGTCATCACTTATAATCTTAGGCAGTCAGTCTGCGTTACTACATTCAGTTTATCTCATTCCAGTCCAAATCAGATAAACTTGACATTTTGGTTATCCTGCATGTCTTACCTATAGGCAAATGAATAGCTTCAATTAGGTTTTTCAAAATATAGGAGATAGCCCATGGTCTCTTATTGCTGCCTTCCTAGACCTCTAGCGGTCTGAACATTTCAGTTCAGGATTTACTAGTGAGGAGAAAAAACTCAACAGTCCTACATTCGAATTCCAACCACTAGCTTTCTTTATATCCTCATAATAGCATGCGCATGTACATGCTCAATCATGTCTGACTCTTGGTGACCCCATGGACTGTAGCCGGCCAGGCTCCTCTGCTTATGGGATTTTCCAAGCACAAGTACTGGAGTGGGTTGCCATTTCCTCCTCCAGGGGATCTTCCTGATAATGGCATAAAGAATGGGAAAGTCATTCTAAAATCGTGACCAATATCCCTTTGCACAAGGCAATCAGGTGTTGAGCAGGTGTTTGGTCTTATCTGGTGGCTCAGTGGTAAAGAATCTGCCTAACGCAGGAGATGTGGGTTTGATTCCTGGGTCAGGAATATCCCCTGGAGAAGGAAATGGCTACCTGCCCCAGTATTCTTGCCTGGAAATCCCATGGAGAGAGGAGCCTGGTGGGCTGCAGTCCATGGGGTCACAAAAGAGTTGGACATGGTTTACCAACTAAACAACATCAGCGGTGGTATCCATTGCCAAATGGTATAAAGAAAGTAGAAGTTTTCCCCACAAATTCTTCATTTAAAGAAATGGAATTCATAGAATCTTGGATGAATATTTTAGATGAATTTGCTTAAATGATGGCCCCAGAGAGGTATGTTTCAATTCCTGGAACCTGTGAATATGACCTTTTTGGGAAAAATCATCTTTGCTGATATAATTAAGTTAAAGATCCTGGAGATGAGCTCATCTTGGGTTTATCTGGATGAGCCCTGCATTCAATGACAAGATTCCTTATAAGAGGCACACCCAAAAGAGATACAGAGAGGAAAGGACTGTATGAAGATGGAACCAAAGATTAGATCTTTGTAACTACAAGCCAGGGGATATCTGGTACCCTGAAACTAGAAGAGGGAAGGAAGGAATCTCTTCTAGAACTTTCAGTAGAAGTGTGGTACAGCATATTTTAGACTTGAGGCCTCCAGAATTTCGAGAGATAATTTCCTGTTGTCTTTAAGGCAATGCTTTTTTTGTGGCAGTTTGTTACAAAAGTCACAGAATACTAATACACTTGCTTCAACACCTAATAAATAGCTTTTTACACATGGATTTGTGCTCATTCTGTAGCAGTGTCATCATGACTGGGATGAACATTGCACCATCTGGTGACCCAGGGTGACGTGTTTTCAAAATATTCTGCTAGTGGCAGGTCTGTATCCTGGTTTAGACATGTTTCCTTTTCACAAGTCAATGTGGTTATTCAGTAATGAGTGCTTTCAAAGCAAAAGTAATAATAATAATCATCCTTTACTTAAATGAAAGAACATCACTTTTAATCACAATAATACTTGTGGCAACAACCACCATACCAGCAAATATATAACGACTGTGACAGCAAAAATTGTTATATATTGTATAATGATTTGAATTCTTCCTGTTAAGCCTGGGGCTCTCTGTGCCTCTGTTTACTCATCTATACAATGGGGATATTAACAGAGACATATTGGTGTTTACTGTGTAAACTTCACGCTGGGCTCCTTAGTAGTAGTGGACACTCAAAGCCTTTACTCCTCAATACTGTTATCACAACATGAATTGAATAACAAAAGAAAAGAAGAAAAAATAGGACAAATTTACCTGAGTTCTTCTGGATTCTCTCTGCTAGTAGAAAATGACTCAGCCTAGAGGTTAGTTTTAAATAGTGGAAAAGAGATTAATACTACAAATGTTACCATACTGCCAAAAAAAAAATATACTCATCCCCTACTACCATTTCACTGTCCCTCAGTAATTACCTGGAGAAGGCAATGGCACCCCACTCCAGCGCTCTTGCCTGGAAAATCCCATGGACGGAGGAGCCTGGTAGGTTGCAGTCCATGGGGTCACTAAGAGTCAGACACGACTGAGTGATTTCACTTTCACTTTTCACTTTCATGCATTGGAGAAGGAAATGGCAACCCACTCCAGTGTTCTTGCCTGGAGAATCCCAGGGACAGGGGAGCCTCATGGGCTGCCGTCTATGGGGTCGCACAGAGTCAGACATGACTGAAGCGACTTAGCAGCAGCAGCACCAGCAGTAATTACCTCTGTTTCCACCCTTCAGATTTAAAAAACAAGTTTGGTTGTGTTTACCTACCACATCTCTAAAACCTCCCATGCCTCTACTCATACATTGCAAGAATTTCAAGGCACAGAATACACCAAGTCACCATGCCTCTTCACATGGTAATCATGCTACCTGCAATGATCAGCCTTTTTCTTCTTTCTATGAACCCTATTTTCTTTTTGCCATTTTGCAGTTAGCACTCCAGTCCTGCTGGCTGGGAGGCAGGGCAGTATCTGATCTTTATTTATTTTAAACAGACTAGATTTTGAGAACATTTTTATATTTGCCGAAGAGTTAAGCAGACAGTATACTGTTGCCTTATATCCCACATCCAATTTCCCTTATTATTAACATCTTACATTAGCTATTATTAACATCTTAAATAGATTCATCACAATTAATGAACCAATATTGGGATGTTCTTATTAACTAAAGTTCATACATCCTTCATGTTGCCTTAGTTTTTGCATACTGACCTTTTTCTGTCCCAGGATCCCACCCATGACACCACATTACATTAGGTTGCCATGTATCCTTAGACTTATCTTGAGGATGACAGCCTTTTAGACTTTTCTCATTTTTGATGACCTTGGCAGGTTGAGGAATACAAGTAAGATATTTTCTGGGATGCCCCATATTGAAATTTATCTGATTTTTTTTAATGATTAAGCTCGTATAGTTATTAAAAGAGAGACACAAACAAAGCACTATATTCATCACATCGTGAGTATATACTGTCTACATGATACATGACTTATCAACATGATTTGATTCATGGTGACCTTGATCACCTAGCTGAGGAGTGTGCGTCAAGTTTCTTCACTATTCTTCGACTTACTTTTAATACTCAGTATAAACATCACCTGGAGAAGGCAAAGGCAGCCCACTCCAGTACTCTTGCCTGGAAAATCCCATGGACGGAGGAGCCTGGTAGGCTGCAGTCCATGGGGTCACTAAGAGTTGAACACGACTGAGTGACTTCACTTACACTTTTCACTTTCCTGCATTGGAGAAGGAAATGGCAACCCACTCCAGTGTTCTTGCCTGGAGAATCCCATGGACGGGGGAGCCTGGTGGGCTGCCATCTATGGGGTTGCACAGAGTCAGACACGACTGAAGTGACTTAACAGCAGCAGCAGCATAAACATCACCGCCCTTTTGAAGACTTCCTGGACCCCTCCAGCCTTTAGCAGACCCATTTAATCCATTTATTAGTTATTAAAACATTTGTTAATCACTCATCACATGTCAGTCATGGTGTGAAAGTGAGGGTGCAGCAATTTAAATAGGCGATACATGTTTCATGAATGAAATTACTGAATGCATTAATGGTTTTATACATAAGCAGAGTATTTTCTCCTCATATTTATAAACACTTATATATTGCTGCTAAGTCGCTTCAGTCGTGTCCGACTCTGTGTGACCCCATAGACAGCAGACCATGAGGCTCCCCCGTCCCTGGGATTCTCCAGGCAAGAACACGGGAGTGGGTTGCCATTTCCTTCTCCAATGCAGGAAAGTGAAAAGTGAAAGTGAAGTCGCTCAGTCGTGTCTGACTCTTAGTGACCCCATGGACTGCAGCCCACCAGGCTCCTCTGTCTGTGGGATTTTCCAGGCAAGAGTACTGGAGTGGGGTGCGATTATTAAGCACCTCTAATTTATGTAGTATTATAAGTATGAGGTACAAAACAGGTTTAAAAAGCAGACCTTACTCTAAAGCAGATGTTGTCAAAATACAGCCCTCAGAGCCAAATCCTGACCACTACTTGATATGTAAATGAAGTTTTATAGAAACCCAGCCACATGCACTCACATATGTATCATCCGTGGCTTCACTGACCCTACAGCAGCAGAGGTGAGTGGTTGCCCACAGAGCCTGTGTGGCCTGCAGAATGTAAAATCTTCACTATCTTGCCCTTTACAGTAAAGGTTTGCTGATCCCTATCCTAAAGCATAACACTTGACGATAAACATGAAAACTCATTGCCCTTGTTAGGTAGTTGTAAAAATAAACAGTCAGCTCTAAACAGGAGAGGTAGCAGACGAGCTTAATATATTTTTGCAAGCGTTTTTTGGTTTACCTGTAAATCTGCAGTGAGAATTGATCCTTGTGGATGGGGATCAATAAACACATATTTATTAAAGACGTTATGGGCCAGTACGGTGTTTAAAGCAAGGGATTTATTGATGAAAAAGACAAACTTCTGCCACTAAAAAGAATATATTTTAACAGCAGAGGGCTGCCCTATCCAATATAGTAACCAGCCACATGTGTTTGATGAGCACTTGAAATCAGTTTAGTTTGAATTGAGAGTACAAAATATATAAAGATATTGACAAAGACTCATCATGAGAAAAATGCTAAATACCTCATCATCAACATTTTAATGTCAAATACTTGTTTATTTTACCAGATGACCTACTGATAAAAGAACAAATAATATTAAAATAACTTTCACCTGAATCTTTTTGTTATACTTTTAAAAGTGGCTACCAGAAAAGTTTAAAGTACCTATGTTACTTATATTGTATTTCTATTGAATAATGCTCATCTAGGCTTTAGAAATATGTTGCCAATACATAGCCACAGGGTGACATTTACATTTCAATTAATTAAAATTAAATGTTCTATCATTAAAAATTCAATTTTTCTTTCACACTAGCCATATTTCATGTACTCAGTAGACACATACGGCTGTTGGTTACCCTATTGGTCAGTTCAGATATAAGGAATTCCCATCACTGCAGAAAGTAGTGTCGTATGATGCTCTTCTAGAGAAATATGAGAAGACTTCCTGATTTTTTATTTTTATTTTTTGCTGATGATAAACACTCTGTTAGGAAGGCAAAGCACTACTCATAAAGTTGGAGACAATCAATCAAGGGCATACATGTTTTGGAATGTGAATTGTTTCACATGCAGGCCTTTGTATGGCCATGTTAGTGTGCTTGCTCAAAGGGACCACAATAGTCAGAATACTAATACTTAAGAAGAAAGAGAAATAATCTCAGGGCAAAAACAAAGTAAACAATACCAACAGCAAAATAGACAAAATAATGCACTTTTAGCTGTAAGGTCCTAGAAAGAAAAGTGTGATATCTTAAGTATTGGAAAAAAAAACACACACACACACACAAAACACATGTTGGAGTGTTTTGACTGGAAGAGATGTATAACTGCACTGTGCGTTAAATGGATACAACACTTTCCCTGGATATGGAGGGAAATCATTCTAATGACAGGAAGATGAATTTTCTTTATGACTACTGTTAGTTTCAGTGGCAGATGTAACACCTGCCCATGGCCTTAAAAGCAGTATGTTAGCCCTAGCGCATCCACAGATATGGAAAGAAAGAGAAGACATACTCCAAAGGTGTGAAACAGGCAGCGCAGAGGGGAACAAGAGCTAGACACCAGAGTTGCTCTTTGGGTGACAAGATTATTAGTTTTGGAGCTTCAGAGAATTGCTTTGAATCTTTTTACAGTCATTTACTAGCACTGGAATAAAGATACCAGCACCCATGGAACTCTTATTATATTCCAGTCACCTTATATGTATTATCTCATTTAATCCTCCCAAGACTCCTATGAGACAGGTTCTCTCATTATCTTTATGTTACAGAAGAAACAAGGCTTTGTAAGATTAATGTTTACAGTCTAATGAGTGACATAGACAGACTTTGTCAAGAGACTCAAGATTCCATTCCTCACCAAGACCTTTTAGTGTCCTCTGTGTGCATCTGTGTGAGCTTAACTGCTTCAGTGGTATCTGACTCTGTGACCCCATGGACTGTATCCTGCCAGGTTCCTCTGTCCATGAGATTCTCCAGGCAAGAATACTGGAGTGGGTTGCCGTGCCCTCCTATAGGGGATCTTCCCGACCCGGGGATTGAACCCACATCTCTTATGTCTCCTGCATTGGCAGGTGAGTTCTTTATACCACTAGTATCACCTGGGAAGCCCACTATCTTCTGTGTAACCTTGGTCAAGTCGGTTAGCTTCTCTTTAGACTCATTTTCCTTATCCATTAAATAAGAATAAGAATATGCACCTTACAGAATTGTTATAAGTTTTCAACCAGATCAGTGAAGCATCTAATTGATGTAGGCATACAATGTAAACGTTAGTTCACTCCTGCATTCATTAATGACAAAGTTGCTACAATTTTTCACAAAATACAGTATCTAGGAAACAAAGCAATATATTTCTCTTGCTCATGACAGACCTAGGTAAGTGTTTCAGCTGGTAGACATTCTGATCTGTGTTCCTCTGGGGACCACTTCCTTAATATCTACAACTTAGTTCCACCCTGTCTGGGTTCCTTCAGGTGAAGATGAAGAAGAGAGAGGGAAGAAGCCACAACCTCGATCACAATGCTTGCATCCAAAGACACACTTGCCTCACTTGTGTTCACACTCCATTGAGGAGATGGCTCAGATGATACAGCATCTGCCTGCATTGCAGGAGACCTGGGTTCGATTCCTGTGTCTGGAAGATCCTCTGGAGAAGGAAATGACAACCCACTCCAGTACTCTTGCTGGAAAATGACATGGACAGAGGAGCCTGGTAGGTGACGGTCCATGGGGTTGTAAAGAGTCAGACATGACTGAGTGACTTCACTTTCTTTGTTTGACTTTCTCTGGCTGAGAAGGTGGCTAGCTGGGAATAAAGTTGCTGAATGGCTAGCTCCTACTCAAGTATTGTGGAGGAAAGAATAGATTGTGGTGATTAAGAGACATGTTAGGGGCTGTGTGTTTGTGCCTTCTCAAAATTCACATGTTGAAGTCATAGCCCAACTATGATGATATAGGGAAGTGGAGCATCTAGGAGGTAATTAGGTCAAGAGTGTGGAGCCCCAGTGGGATAAATGTCCTTATAAGAAGGGGAAAAGAATTAGCCCTTTCTCTTAACGTTCGTCCTCTGAAAATACAGGGAGAAGATCGTGATCTGTAAGTAATAACTGGGTTCTCACCAGACAATGTATTTGTGAGCACATTGATCTCAGACTTCCAGCCTCCAGAACTGTGAGAAATAAATGTTTGTTTTCAATCCAGCCACTCTATGGTAACTTGCTATAGCCACCCAAAATGATTGGAAACAGGACAACATTTTAAATTGTCAACAAGCCACCTTCTCTTCCATGTCCCTTGATCCTTTCCTTTAGCGTTTCACTTCCCAGTCATGTCAACTCTCCCCTTTGCTGGTTTCTGAACCTGCCCATTTTGGGTAGGAGTCCCTGCGAGGTTTCCTTGGACCTATTCCCCTTACTCTACACCAAATGGATAACACACCAGGTGCCCGGGACTTCTGAGACTAGGTACCCCTCTCCTTGTCTTCACTGACAATGACCTTTTCTGGACCCATCAGGGCTTTCCTAAGTTATTTTCATCTTCCTAAATATAGCTAGATATGGAGCCTTGTCAATTTCACCTCGGACATTTGGTGATCTTAGCTGTCATTTAATTCTTGAGCTGAATTGCATGTATCCGTAAAACTGGAATAAGTAGGTTTACTCTCCTTTTCTTGGGGCCTCTTACTTTAAAAGTTGCAACAAAGTATGAAAAAAGTGTTTTGCAACTCACAATACCCAACACACTATTACAATGCTTGTTGGAATTAAAGTAACCTACCAGGTAAAGTCATTATTTGTTCTTTTTTGACTACATATTCGAGTCTAATTTTCCCAATTAGAAAATATTCTATATAAGTAACAATTATATAAATAAGTAATATAGAGTATCTCTGTGTTTAGCTTATTTTTATGATAGATATAAAAACATATTAGTGTATTTCTGGATCAAATGGTATGATTATTTCTGTTTTTCTCAGTCTATGGATAGCTTGCTTTTCAAAGCATTCATACAAATTAATACCAGTTCATGATAATAAATACATGCTCTAAAGTGACTGTACTCTTAGTTGAATGGAAATAATCATTAATTTTTAATTACTTATGTAGTATGTAAAAAATGATCCAAATATTATTATATTGTTTTGCATCTCTCTGAGCTTACTTCAGTATATTTCTTTATTTTTCCTTTCCTGTGAATTTATTCATATCTTTTCTTATTTGATTTTTATATACTTACTTTTGTTTGTTTCTTGAACCCTTCCAAAATGAGATTTCGTGGATACTTAGAATCTTGACATATGATTTGATTTTTTCCAAGTAGAACGAGAAGACAAAGGAAGAATCAGAACCCCAGCTCCTTTGTGTCCAACAGGGTTGGGTTTTCCTCCTGAATGCTCAGGCCTCTATTTCCCTCAGGAGGTCTCTTCACAGGATTGTGACTGCTTTATCTTCACAGAATTGTGCAATGTTCCTACAAGTTGTATGGAACCTACTAACCGATGTTAGATTTGCACAGTGGGTAGTTTCTATAAATGTTTCCCTTATAAAGCCACATCCTGGGGAAATCCCTGGGAGGCATGTGTATAGCACAAGGCTTTCTAGCCACTGGAGATTCCCAGGGTTGAATCCTTGCTCTCAGGAATTGATTCAATTTCTGTTCTGTCAGCGGGTTTAACTTCAGGCTGTAGTGTGCTCCACGATTTCATACACAAAAGGAGTATGGTAAGAAATGAAGGCAGGATCCCAGAGAAAATGTGCCTGCACACCACCATGCAAATGCTACACATTGCTTGACTCCAAAGCCTGATAAATGGGCTCTTCATACAGACAAAACGAGAGGGACCTGGGGCTAATGACTGCATTATTAAAATGAAAGCATTATTGATGCCAAATGTTTAGAATGTTGAAGCAAAATTGAGACAATAAGCTTTTGCCTGTAAAATAGAAAAATATTGATTTGTCTCAATTCCCATATCATTTTTCAGGTAGCCCAAGTGTTGTTTGAGGTGGGGTACTAGGGATATAATGGGGAGACCCCTGGCTGAGACCTGCTTAGGGCATGACGTCACTGAAATTATTGCTATTAACCACTGAAAAAACTAATGTATTGCACCAGGCAGTCTTGCAAAATCCGTCATTCTTTTAGGACGATTTTGGCCACTGTCTTCTTGTTCTAATATTAGTTTTTGCTAAATAAAAAAATGTGAAGAACCATGAGATACCCCTGTTTAATCTTGCAGGTATGCCAAAGGGGTGCATGAATTGCATTTGATTGAAACCAATAACAACAAACCCTACCACGGAGGCTTTGATGTGTTGGAAAAACTTTGCTACAATGCTTCTAAGAACTTACTCAAGAGACATATGAAAAGAAGCCTATGTATGAGTTTTTAAATTTTATTTTTGCATTTTAATTTACAGAAGGTCAACAGATTCTGGGAGGAAAACTCCCAGAAATCAGAGAGTTCTACAAAGAGCTCCATAGGTCCCAAGAGCACCAGTGGGGGTCTTTGAGTTATTGAAGCATTTTAAAGAGACAAACAGAAACAATGCCTTCATTTCTATAAACTTAGAGGAATGTTCAAATGATCTGCTGTTGATATGATGATACAGATTCACTATATCTTAATGGGTCCTGATCTTAACTCATCTTGATCTTAAGCTCTAGTGGGCAGCTATATAAGCTTCTGGTTAAGTGAAAAAGAATGCGATAAAAACAGCTTTCTAGGTAAAACATTTCAAATGATGGTGCAATTCAGTTCAGTTGCTTATGAGGAAGAAGGGCTGGAAGAAAAACCTATGAAAAGATGATGGCAGAACATCACGATCTGTCTTACAGTTGTCATGCACCACTGTTCCTCAGGGGTCCCAGAGGAAAGAAAGCCTTCTTGGCTGGCGGGATGCTCCAGCAGGGTCATTTGTCATGATGTGGATGGACCTAGAGACCATTGCACAGAGTGAAGTAAGTCAGAAAGAGAAAAACAAGTATCATATATTAACTCATACATGTGAAATCTACAAAAGTGGTACAGAGGACCCTATATCCAGGACAGGAACAGAAATCCAGATCCGGAGCATGGACATATGGAAACAGGGCAGGGTAGGGTGAACTGGGAGATTAAGATTATATACACTATGTATATTACACATACATGCACTGCCGTGAGTGAAATACATAGCTAGTGGGAACCTGCTGCATGGCACAGGGAGCTCAGCTCAGTGCTCTGTGATGACCTAGAGGGAGGGACTGAAGGTGAGTGGGAGGGAGATTCCAGAGGGAGGGGATATATGTATACATAGAGCTGACTCACTTCATTGTACAGCAGAAACTAACACAACATTGTAAAGCAATTATACTCCAATTAAAAAAAATCATAAAAGGCAATGAAGAATTAACCTTTGGGGAAGGTGGTAAAGCATGTTCCAGGAAGCAAGGTCATCTCTGTAAGGGCAAGAGGTGTTAAAGACTTTGATGAACGTGGAAAGCTCAGAGCAGAGAGTTTGAGGGAGTTTGGTAAGAGATGGGCTTCCCTGATACCAGCTCAGTTGGTAAAGAATCCTCCTGCAATGCAGGAGACCCTGCTTCGGTTCCTGGGTTGGGAAGATCCCCTGGAGAAGGGATAGGCTAACCACTCCAGTATTCTCAGGCTTCTCTGGTGGCTCAGCTGGTAAAGAATCTGCCTGCAATGTGGGAGACCTTGGTTCAATCCCTGGGTTGGAAAGATCCCCTGGAGATTTTAACTTGGGGTTTCCCTCCAAAGAAGGGCAATGCCAAAGAATGCTCAAACTACCACACAATTGCACTCATCTCACATGCTAGTAAAGTAATGCTCAAAATTCTCCAAGCCAGGCTTCAGCAATACGTGAATCGCGAACTCCTAGATGTTCAAACTGGTTTTAGAAAAGGCAGAGGAACCAGAGATCAAATTGCCGACATCCGCTGGATCATGGAAAAAGCAAGAGTTCCAAGAAAACATCTATTTCTGCTTTATTGACTATGCCAAAGCCTTTGACTGTGAGGATCACAATAAACTGTGGAAAATTCTGAAAGAGATAGGAATACCAGACCACCTGACCTGTCTCTTGAGAAACCTGTATGCAGGTCAGGAAGGAACAGTTAGAACTGGACATGGAACAACAGACTGGTTCCAAATAGGAAAAGGAGTACATCAAGGCTGTATATTGTCACCCTGCTTATTTAACTTATATGCAAAGTACATCATGAGAAACGCTGGACTGGAAGAAACACAAGCTGGAATCAAGATTGCCGGGAGAAATATCAATAACCTCAGATATGCAGATGACACCACCATTATGGCAGAAAGTGAAGAAGAACTAAAGAGCCTCTTGATGAAAGTGAAAGAGGAGAGTGAAAAAGTTGGCTTAAAGCTCAATTCAGAAAACGAAGATCATGGCATCCAGTCCCATCACTTCATGGCAAATAGATGGGGAAACAGTGAAAACAGTGACAGACTTTGTTTGGGGGAGCTCCAAAATCACTGCAGATGATGACTGCAGCCATGAAATTAAAAGACACTTACTCCTTGGAAGGAAAGTTATGACCAACCTAGATAGCATATTAAAAAGCAGAGACATTACTTTGTCAGCAAAGGTCCATCTAGTCAAGGCTATGGTTTTTTTCAGTAGTCGTGTATGGATGTGAGAGTTGGACTATAAAGAAAGCTGAGTGCCAAAGAATTGATGCTTTTGAAGTGTGGTATTGGAGACAATTCTTGAGAGTCCCTTGGACTGCAAGGAGATCCAACGAGTCCATCCTAAAGGAAATCAGTCCTGGGTGTTCATTGGAAGGACTGATGCTGAATCTGAAACTCCAATATTTTTACCACCTGATGTGAATAGCTGACTCATTTGCAAAGACCGTGATGCTGGGAAAGATTGAGAGCAGGAGAAGAAGGGGACGACAGAAGATGAGATGGTTGGATGATATCACCAACTCGATGGACATGGGTTTGGGTGGACTCTGGGAGTTGGTGATGGACAGGGAGGCCTGGCGTGCTACGGTTCATGGGGTTGCAAAGAGTCAGACACGACTGAGCGACTGAACTGAACTGAACTGAACTGTGTCTCAGCTGGTGCATCTGAACAGGCAGTAAGGGGTTCTGTGATAGAACTAATGTGATGTACAGAAAGATTAGGTATTTTTGCATGTACAATAGGACATCATTAAAAGGTTTGAAGTGAGAGTGAGACAAGGTTGTTTTTATATTGTTCCTATAGTGAAGAGCTTCCCTGGTGGCTAAGAGGTTAAAGCGTCTGCCTGCAATGTGGGAGACCAGGGTTTGATCCCTGGGTCGGGAAGATTCCCCTGGAGAAGGAAATGGCAACCCACTCCAGTATTCTTGCCTGGAGAATCCCATGGACGGAGGACGGTGGGCTACAGTCCACGGGGTCACAAAGAGTCGGACACGACTGAGCCACTTCACTTTCTTATAGTGAAGAAGAAAGAATCCTTCTAGTTGACCAATGTAGGAGTGACTGCACCTAAGCAGCCTAAGTAGCCTTTTTAAGTTTTCTTATTTCTCCGCACATCCTCTTTTACTCCACGTGCTTGCCTCAACATCCCCTCTCATGCTAAGCTACAGCAGGCTCAGTTAGTCTGAGAGTCTTTGTATATTTGCAATACTATTTTACACTGACTCAAGGCTCCATTATCTGTCTTTTAATTCAACACCTTCTTTTCTTCCCAAAAGCTTCCTAAATTTTTCTAGGACCCAAAGATAGATCGCTTTTAATATGACTGGCATATTCCTCTTTTTTTTCCTTGGTAACTAAAATGTCAAAATGTAGCAGCTTAAAATAGTCATCATTTATTGTCTCATAAATTTCATGGGTCAGGAATCTGGGTCCGGCTTGGCCAGGTACCTCTGATTCGGGGCTCCTCACAAGGCTGCCATCAAGATGCTGACCTTGGCCGTAGTCATCACTCATTCTACCAGCTCATTTCTTCTTACCGCTCTTTGCCAAGTACTTTCCCTTTTTTTCCCAAGTACTTTCCCTTTCCTGAATAACCTTTTGTTCTCTTTCTAAGTATAAAATTAATCCTTCAAATAATAAAATATGGTAAAAACCTTTTTGTCAACAAATGTTGAAACAATAAATTTAGGATGAAACAGTTTCCAACCCAAAGATTCTGTTAACATGCTTACTGCTTTCATTCATAAGTAACTAGACAGTGTTTAATGTAGGAAAAAAACCCTATCTAAATATAACATTTAAATTTAAACATGAAATATAATTGAAGAATGTTAGAATGTTCTATATTCTGTTCCATGGCTGATGTTATTATTATTCTTTTTCCATCTCAGTCATTGTTGTTTAGCTGTTAAGTCATATTCAACTCTTTGTGACCCTAGGGACTGTAGCCTGTCAGGCTCCTCTGTCCATGGGATTTTCCAGGCAAGAGTGCTGGAGTGGGTTGCCATTTCCTACCTGCTATCTTTCATATTCAGCATATAAATTACTCTGGATTCACATTGTTGCTTTGATATTTATCCTATAATTGACTTCTGAGAATGGCCATCTTACCAATTCTGCTGCGCTTAGTCGCTCAGTCGTGTCTGAATCTTTGTGACCCCATGGGCTGTAGGCTCCAGGCTCTTCTATACATGGGGGTTCTCCAGGCAAGAAGACTGGAGTGGGTTGCCATGCTCTCCTCCAGGAGATCTTCCCAACCGAGGGATCGAACCCAGGCCTCCTGCTTTGCAAGCAGATTCTTTATCCTGTGAGCCACCGTGGAAGCCCATTACCAAGTCCACCAGACCGTTGATTATAGTAGTTACAGGGATTTAAAACATTGTGTATGATAAAGAGGGACACAAGGGGGACTTGCCATTTGTTCACTGAAGAATAAATCAAAATTTGTTAAGAAGCTAGTAGCTTTAAACTGCATTTATGGTTTAATTCTTGGAAGGGGAGAAAGGCTGTAGTCATGAATCTGAATAGCCAGGCAAGGATAGACCCCAATCAAAGAAACAGAAAGTGATGAAATAAGCTCTTCTCCATAGTTTTAGAGCAGAGTTTTGAGTCTTTAATTTCTGGTATTTACTACTTACACTTAAAAGCTGAAGGCATTTAACAACTGGAGAAAAGAGAGGTTCTGACCAACGCTTTATGTGTTCAGAGTGATTATAATTAATTCTACAGCCATCTCCCTCAAACTCACCCTCTCCCTATATGTAGTAAAGGAAGTCAGACTATAGGGAGGGTGAAGTGACATTGAGGCAGTTCATTACTAAAGTAAAAAATGCAGTGGCGGTTTAAATAGAATATTAACCTCCAGGCCTAAAAGAAATGTTTGTAGGTAAAAGGGCCATATTGAACAAGTAGGGAAAAATCCAAGTTTCTTAAACAAAAATTTTAAAAATGATAAATCATGTATTGAATTGAATCAAGAAAAAATAATAAAGTTATAAAGAATGAGATAATAAAGATGAAGGCATACATTAATGAATTAGAAGAGCAGTAAAAACTGATCTGAAATGGTTCTTTGAAAAGATCTATAAAATCTGAGAATGGTTTCTTGAACAAGTCTTTGTTATTGAGAAGAGAGACAGAAAATCCACATAAAATTTTTAAAAATATTGTATCTATGAAATGAATCAACTCTAATGACAGAAAGTGAAAAGCATCTAAAGAGTCTGTTGATGAAGAAAGAAGAAAGTGAAAAATCTGGCTTAAAACTCAACATTCAGAAAACTAAGATCATGGCATCTGGTGCCATCACTCATGGCAAATAGAAGGGGAAAAACTGGAAGCAGAGACAGATTTTATTTTCTTGGGCTTCATAATCACTGAAAGTAGTGACTGCAGCCATGAAATTAAAAGATGCTTTCTCCTTGGAAGGAAAGCTATGGCCAACCCAGACAGCATATTAAAAAGCAGAGACATCACTGCCGACAAAGGTCTATATAGTCAAAGCCATGGTTTTTCCAGGAGTCATGTACAGATGCAAGAGTTGGGTCATAAAGAAGGCCGAGAGTCAAAGAATTGATGCTTTTGAACTGTGGTGCTGGAGAAGACACTGAGAGTCCCTTGGACTGCAAGGAGATCCAACCAGGCCATCCGAGAGGACATCAACTCTGAAGATTTACTGGGAGGACTGATGCTGAAGCTAAAGCTCCAAGACTTTGGCTACCTAATGCAAAGAGCCAACTCAGTGGAAAAGACCCTGATGCTGGGGAAGATTGAGGTCAGGAGGAGAAGAGGGAGGCAAAGAATGAGATGATTGGGTGGCACCGTTGACACAATGGACATGACTTCGAGTGAACTCCAGGAGACAGTGAACGACAAGGAACTCTGGCATGCTGCAGTTCATAAAGTTGCATAGTCAGACATGACATTGTGACTGAACAACAGTATATGTATGATATGTGTATTGTATGTGCATTCTACATATTACATACGTATGATCATAGACTATTCATAGGTAGCAATACACCTGGGCGTGATATTTTTAGAAGGCATCTTGAACTCATCATTTCTCTCTCCAGGAATTTTTCACAAGGAAATAATCATGAACATTCATTGTGTTATACCTAGAAATATATCCACCATAGTGTTGTTTATAAGAAGTCAAAATTAGAAAAACAAAAAACAAAACTAAGTTTTCAGACATGAGTGAACTTATTCAAGATACAATCATTGAATCAAATATTATGAAAATATTAAAAGGAATGTAAGAAATCCCACTGCTGGGCATACACACCAAGGAAACCAGAATTGAAAGAGACACATGTACCCCAATGTTCATCGCAGCACTGTTTATAATAGCCAGGACATGGAAACAACCTAGATGTCCATCAGCAGATGAATGGATAAGAAAGCTGTGGTACATATACACAATGGAGTATTACTCAGCCGTTAAAAAGAATTCATTTGAATCAGTTCTGATGAGATGGATGAAACTGGAGCCGATTATACAGAGTGAAGTAAGCCAGAAAGAAAAACACCAATACAGTATACTAACACATATATATGAAATTTAGAAAGATGGCAATGACGACCCTGTATGCAAGACAGGGAAAGAGACACAGATGTGTATAACGGACTTTTGGACTCAGAGGGAGAGGGAGAGGGTGGGATGATTTGGGAGAATGGCATTCTAACATGTATAATATCATGTAAGAATCGAATCGCCAGTCTATGTCTGACGCAGGATACAGCATGCTTGGGGCTGGTGCATGGGGATGACCCAGATAGATGTTATGGTGAGGGAGGTGGGAGGGGGGTTCATGTTTGGGAACGCATGTAAGAATTAAAGATTTTAAAATTTAAAAAAAGAAAATAAAAAAAATAAAAGGAATGTAAAAATGTTTAATGAAGCTGTTTTTTAAAAAGGAAAATCTAAAAGAATAAATAACTACAAGTAAGTGAAGTGAAAATCTCCTAATTGTGTCCGACTCCTTCTGACACCATGGACTATACAGTCCATGGAATTCTCTAGGCCAGAATATAGAAGTGGGTAGTCTTTCCCTTCTCCAGGGGATCTTCCCATCCCAGGGATCGGTATGCAGTTAAGTCCAAAAACACTGCTGGGTGACTACACTTTCACTTTCTTTTTTCTGTTATGAAGTGTTATGTGCTAAATGAGTTTTTTTGGACTTAACTGCTATGTATATGCAAAGCCCCACTGTTATAATAAAATGCACTCAAGGTTGTAAGCATTGACTGACTTACCTGTAGTAAATCTTGGATTATTTGGTTTGGACTATTTTAATATATTTAGTGTATATTTAACATAGGGGCTTCCCAGGTGGTGCTAGTGGTAAAGAATCTGCCTGCCAATGCAGGAGACATAAGAGACTAGGGTTTGATCCCTCAATGGGGAAGATCTCCTGGAGGAGGGCATGGTAACCCACCCCAGCATTCTTGCCTGGAGAATCCCATGAACAGAGGAGCCTGGCAGGCTAAGGTCCATAGCGTCACAGAGTCAGACACCACTGAAGTGACACAGCACGCATCCATATAATTAATATAAGGGCATGCTATTTAAGGTGGAAACAGTTCTGAATTTCTATCCAGTCTGTTTCCATATTGGGAGAGTAAACTTATCAAGTCCATGGTGTGGAAAATAATACGTAAATAAGCAACCTACACCTTGATAAGTGTTGATCTAGTAATTTTATTCTGAGTAAGTGGAAATCTAAAAAATAAAAAGGGTCTCTTCAGTTTTATTTATAATTTAAAACATGTAAAATCACAATATAGAGGACTATGTAAGGAAACTGTGTAATATACCATGTTAGAATACTTGGCAGATATCACAGACATTTGAGTTTTATGAACAGGAGGATGTATGCTACAGCACTATATTAAATATAAAAAATCATATATAGTATGTGTCCTCAACTTTAAGACCCATCTCTGGGGAAAATGTCAGATTTCTTCTTGTTCCAGGTTTCAGGCAGGAGGTAGATTGGCCTCCTCCAGGGTAAAGCATTTGGACATTCAGTCTTTGTGGACTGAAATTCCAAAATGAGAATAGCAGGACAATTAAGAGAGAAGGCTAGGCGCTGTCCAGACCGCTTATTTCTCATTCTTGAAGTCGGGAGACCTCCCTGACTACTCATGCACAGAAAGACTCCTTGGAGATCAAAGGGGAGTGATGCTAATTGATGCTCACTGTCCATAGGCCCCCTGGAAGAGGGCATGGCAACCCACTCCAGTATTGCCTGGAGAATCCCCATGGACAGAGGAGCCTGGTGGGCCACAGTCCATGGGGTCACAAAGAGTCAGACACAACTGAGTGACTTTCACTTTCACTAGGAGTTAGAATTAGGTGCTTCCACTGCCGCAACCAGACCTCAACGTCTGGCCTGGAGCTGAAGCACCACTTCAAGCCACTCCAGGCTAAGGCTACCAGAGATCAGGCTGGGGAATCAAAACTCAGCTCCTCCTCAGATAACTCGATAATCTATGTATGCAGGTGAACCCACGGTCTAGAAAAACAGTCTGTGCTTAATAAAGCCCTGCTAAGTGCTGCCATGCCAGACACTTGACACATATCTTTTGTTCGTCTCAGGCAATTGTATCATATAGGTACTCTTAATAAGCCTCTTTTGTAATGGAGATAACAGCACAAGAAAAGAGTAAGTGGTTCTCCTGGAAGCCCACTGCGGTGGAGGGGCAGACTTGGGGTTAGACCTGTGTTTGTCCAAATCCTGCTCCAGTAACTTTTGTTGCCCTACCCACCACTCAAACACTCTGTAGTCTGGGTATGTTGATATTTATAGGAAGCTTGTGTATTTTCTAAATTTTTGAAAGTGAGTCCAGGTTGATTTTAAAGTAAAAGGTAAATCAACAAGAAAGTGAAGGATGTAACATAAAAAGGAAGTTAAGAGTAGAAAATAAAAATGATATTGATAAGTATAAGCTGTCAGTTACACTGACGATATAGCTCTGGAGAGAAATGCATTCTTAAATATTTCGGATGTTTGGATACACACACTTTAAGATTTATTTCTGTTCCACTTATTGTAAGAACCCTAAATGGATCAATATGTGTATCGTGATACTCCTTGACTTGAAAATATGGCCCTTAGACAATGATCTCGTTCCGTTCATGTCTCTGCAGTGCCCCCTTCAGTTGTTTTGATTAAGGCTGCGGAAAGATTGGCCTGTTTTGTTTCACTTTACTTTGTTTGGATGCTTCAGCCTGTGGGCTGGGGTGTGGTCCGGGAGGAAGAGGAAGAGCAGCTGAACTGGACCGGAAGACGGAAAGCCTGGGTTCCCCTCCCTGCTACCCACTTAACCTCTAGCTGTCTCATTATTTCCCTCCATAAAATATATACTTTCACTGTGTGTCCTTCAATTGGACAATGGGGAACACAGCTTTATACCTTTAAAGTAAGTGCAGAAGACTGCTTGTCTGTGTCCCTATTGGCTTGTCCATTTATCCACCTATCCTCTTTTATATTTCTCTCCGCCTCTTTCTTTCCTCCACTCTCTCCCTCCATCCCCACTCCTTCCAACCCTCCCTCCTTTCTGCCTTCCCTTCCTTTCTTTTTCTTTAGCTCTGGCCCCAGGGCGTAGGCTTGACCACAAGGAATGCTCAGAATGAAAGATTGCTTCTACTGACCTGGAGCAGGCACTAGGGTGAGCTATGACCCGTCTTCACAATGTCTGATTTCTTTCTCCACTACTCCTGTTTACAGACTCCTCCCTCCTTGACGTGGACACTACCTTTGATGTGTTACTCCATTAATTCTGACACTTAGAAGTGATGATAATAAATCAAAGGCATTTGTGTATTCATTAATCTACTCTTGCACTTTTCAGAGCATCCTCCTAATATTCTTGAAAAGCTCAAGCTCTCTAGGTTGCTGCATTAAATATGCTTTGCCCCTTAACCATGTCACGCATTGCCCTCCTGAATCCTGAGACCCATTCTGAGACGGGGTCTCCCCTGCTATGTGACTCCAAGGCCCTGTTTGTAATCACCATAAACCGGAAGGAAGAGTCACAGGGCTACCATCAGCCCAATGGAGACAGCGGAGCAGAGGAGTCTAATTACAGAAATTAAGGTGTGTAAAAGACAGGAGTTGTAAGTGAAAGATCTGCAGGCACCTTGAGAGCCATCATCCAAGGATGTCTGGTTTGGAAGGATGGAATATGCTCACATTAATTAGCCTGTGGCACCAGAAGAGGATAATTAAAATGCAATAATAATAATAATAATAGTAATAATCTCACTGCCCTTTTGAGGGAGAAAAGTTGTCCTAGATTGAAAGTTTGATTTCCACGTCAGTAGCCTGTGTGCTTGTACCTTACAGCAGCGTGAGAGACGGCGAAGAGCAAGAAGAGGCGCAGTCTGAACTGCGGCTCTGCCTCTTGCTATGTGATCTTTGACAATGAGCCACTCCTCCCTAAGTCTCTGTGTTCAGTTTTCTCACTTGTAAAGTGATGAAAATAGCTCTCGTTTTAATAAGATACTGTGAGGACTGAATACCATAAAGTCGATACTGTCTCCGTTGGATGAGAAAAGCCGCAGGCACTTTCCACCCTCCAGAAACAGTTGAGTATCTACTACGTATATGTCCAAGCATCCGTGTGCATATAATTTTTTTTTTTTTAACCAGGTCCTTTTCATCTTGGTATTGCCATTTAGTCAGCTCTGCTGGCTGTTATTAAAAGGCTTCTCAACACAATAGCAAAGGTTGGTTAACAAAGGAAAGCACACGAGGCAGTGAAAGCTATTGAGAGACGCACACTCACCCTCCCCACACCCTTGACCTCTAGAAGCAGATCAGTAACTTCTCTCCTCTCCGCTTCCCCTTCCTGTGTCCACAGCGAAGGGAAGTTGGTTGCAACCTTTTGCTGATACCGTGACACAGGGCACACAAGAGCGGAAGGGAGAAAAGCATTTCAACAAAAGGCTGGAACTTCAGTTTAGGTAAATTCAGGAAGGAGAGACAGAGGAAATGGCAGTAACCTTGCCTGGAACGAAAGGAAAAGGATTCTGGTATCAGCCCCGGAGTGAAATGTTAGGTCATCTATAATAAGGGCTGGGTGAAAAACCTTCAGCTCAAAGAGAAAGATACAGTGACACAAAGAAGCTTGTCAAGGCTACTTTGAAAGCAGTTAAGAAACCGATTCTTCTTTCCTAAAGAAAGTCCTCAGACAAAAGAGATTCCCTCATCAGCGTGTGTGGAGTTCCGTGTAGGATAAACTCTCTTCACAATCTCATGAACCAAGTTTCCGAGCCAAAGTTTTCTTACTTATGAGGGAAAAGGAAAGGAAACAGCAACTTAAAAATAAAATGGAGCAGATTAAGCAGGATTTTCCTCCATTAAATGTGTTTAATAGGGAGTTTCTATTTCTGACCAAATTTCTTGTCTTTTAAGTGTTCACAATTATTATCAGTGGCCCTGGCAGATTACAGTTGGTAGTGACAAATGAGCCAGTCTGCATATAACATCAGAATGTGTCCTAATCCATACACTACGGTCACTTTAAACTTTGAAGGTGAGATAGAGAGAGACAGAGACAGACAGACAGATGCATCCAGGAATAGAATGCACTTTTTTCTGAAGAGGACATGGTTTGTTTCTCCTGGCACCAGGAATGCTGAACTTCTGAGAAAGATGTTAATTATGAGATCAGAGCTGAATCTTGACTGAGGAGGATAGACTGAATTTCAAAGATCCCCGGTCTGAAATGATTGTCTTCCTTTGCTCCTAAAATTTCATTTAATCAGACATGAATTAGAATCATAATTCTACATTAATTTCAGTTTGTTTTCCAACCAGTCAATTACAAATGGGCTAGTCTCCTTGCACAACAATTCAGACCAAATGGCGTAGAAGAACCCCCTTCTTGGTAGGAAAAATGTTCTGATTTCCACCTTAGCACCTTACGTGTTAGTATTTCAGTGGCTCAAATTTTTTTTGTGAAGGGGTTAGAAAGTTAGATATTGTAAATCTGTGATGGTAAAATTCTGGGGATAATATGTTAGAGAAAATAAAATCATTCTTCTCCTTAATAATCTTCCCAATTGTGTGGTAAAGGAAATGCAACGGTCCTGTACTTAGTTGTGTTAAATCACTATCTATCTACTATACCTTGGAGTTGATAAAGAGAATTAGTAACTATCAGTAAAACTGCTAACTGCCCTGAACACAGTACCTACTGGGTGGAAAATCACTTGAATTCACGTTAGAACCCCCTCTTTGGACCACAGGTCATTCTGACTTATAGAGGCTCACATCTGAAACTATACAGCCTGAAAAAGAAAAATAAGAGCCCAGACTTATTTAGCCATTTAATTAGAGCTTTAGAAAATCTGTGTGGCTTTCTACTCGCTATCAATCCTGTCTATAGCTACATAAAACTTTTTTTTGAAATCAGTTTAATTTTATACATAAATATGCCCCAAATTTACACCTTTGCAATTTAAATTTCTCGCTTCTTTCCACCCCGACACTAAATTCTTCTCAGCTGATGTGGTTTTAGAGCTAAGCATGTTTTCTTTCTTTTATAGCTTAACGTTACGCAAGAATTTCTCTGCTTCTTCCAACGTCATGCCACATATGACATTCTGTCCCCATCAAAAATCAGATCATTTCTCAAAGAAAACTGGCATTCAGGCAAACCCTAGAGATGAAAGGAAGGGTTAAGTTTACTTCCAATATTAGGGAATGATTCGGAAATAAATGTCGAGGTTAAAAAGTCCAGATGGTAATTCAGCTGTATCCTTACTATAAACATGATTTGATTTATGGGAGCTACTAATGGTATCTCAGTTTAGATCTGGACGGCTTTGCTTTCTCTCATCTGAGTCTTAAATTCATCAAATTCTTTTACTCCCACTATCAATCCTTCACTACAAAGGGACACTCCTAATCAAGAATTTGGGAGTATTTTAAAATGCAGAAATTGATAAATGTTAACAACCCTAATCCATGCAAATTACTGTCTGTTGTCATTATTTATAACCTGGCGGAAGCGTTTATTCAAAAAATCCTCAAAGAGCTCTGACAATTCATGCTTCCAGTTGTGAATCATCTTTTGCTCTTTTTCTCTCTTTCATAAGGGATCACACTGAATAAGTTTTCACTTTTTTTTTTCTTTGCCTGACATGGCAATTATTAGCTTTCTTGGCTTTGTCAGAAAAATCCATCGGAAATGTTTATCTCCTGGGGCAAATCTCAGGGAAACAGCATGTTTATCACTTCAAGGGGCTGTAATCCGAAGGCAGCCCCAGGCCCACCAGGTTTATTGTACAAAAATTGGGGGAGAAACACCCACGTGATTGAGCAGCTATGGTACAATAATCCTCTGTCCTGAGTTTCAGAGTCTTGCCAGCCCCTCTTTGTTCTCCAACCTCTGCCAATTAAATGTACAAGCTGAAATAATACTAATTTAATCTCGTATTTGCAACTGACTTTGTCAACTTACAAAGTATTGGTCTGGAGAGTGGACACCCTTCACAATCAGGTCACTTTCTTCCATTGTGAGAATCGATGTGTTTTATGTGGTGGCTAATATCTCATCTGAATATCATCCCAGGAAAAGAGATCAATGAAAATGAGAGGATCAGATCAGCTGCATTTTCCTTTATTCCATTATGAGGATAAACAGAACTGAAATCTCATGTCTTACGATAAACATACAATTTTATATCACTCTTTACATCCTTTCAAGGCCCGATTCTATTGTCATTTCTGTGATGAAACCTATACTCGTTCCCAAAGCTGAATAAACTACTCCATCCTCAGGGCTCCTAGTGATATTTTGGACATGCTTTGGTTCATTCAGTACTCAGGGAATGTTTTAAAGGTTCAAGGCATGTGTTAGAGCTTGAAATATAATCAAGACCAAGACACGGTTTATGCACTCCAGGCAGGGAGGTAATGGGCAGTTACAATAAACTACCCATAAGTGGTAAACTCAATATATGATCCAAGCATGTAAGAAGGGTATCTTCCTTGTTAAGGGCATGACCCTTCCAGAGTTCACAAGGAGACTTTGGTCCCAGTAAGTAAGAAGGCAGAAAAAACCTTCCTAGTATAAGCTAAGAATTCACAATAATTTCTCTTCTCAGAAGTGAAGAAAAATATCTGGGGGAGAACTGCAGATAGGAAAAATTGTTTAAAAGCACAAAATTCAATATTAAGAATTTTTTAAAAATAAGACTGGACAAATAAGTAAAGGTCAATTCAGAAAGGATTAAGTTAAGAATTTGCATTTTATTATATGGGCAATAGAAGCTGGGACTTATGGTAATGATAACGGAGTTTTGACTGTAGTAAATCCTTATGGAGATAGAGAAAAGTACAGAGAGTTGTCAATTATTAGAAAGTAAAATGGACAGAGATTGTTGACTATCTGAGTATGCGAACAAGATATTGACAGATGTAAACACAAAGGATGATACATAGGTTTTTCTCCTGAGAAGTTCGGAGGCAGCGACAACTTGGCTGAGACAGGGGGTGCAGTAGAAAGAACCACTTCAGTGGAGAAACCAAACTGAGTTTGGTTTGGTGTTGAGTGTAGGTTGCCTGTGAAACATTACTTTGAGATATCTAAGTGATGGATGCTTGTATGGCAGGTTTACCTTCAGAAAGATTATCTAGACTGCAGATGGATTCTGAGACGCAACTACCATAAAACTGGAAACGGATAGATGAAACTACTGAGGAGGTGCATAGCCTGAAAAGAAAAGAGAGCTGAGGTTGTTGCATGGAAGGAATAGATCAACTCTAGCCAGAAAGGAAAGCCAGAGGGAGTTCATTACCACTATGGAAACCATGCAGAAAGAGTAATTCAAGAAGGAGGTGAGGTCGGGTACATGTCAAGGAAACAATGGAAAACAGAACCAGAAAGTGCCCAGGTGGGTTTCCCTGGTGGCTCAGTGCTAAAGAATCCACCTGCCAACGCGGGAGACGTGGGTTTGATTCCTGGGTCAGAAAGATCCCCTGGAGTAGGAAATGGCAGCCCACTCCAGTATTCTTACCTGGAAAATTCCATGGACAGAGGAGCCTGCTAGGCTACATACAGTCCATGGGGTTATGAAAGAGTTGGACATGACTTTGCAACTAAATAACAGCAAAGCATCCAAATAACTTGTAGAAGTAAATTGGTAGACTTGGTTTGAGCATTTTCAGGAGTGTAGGAACCAAAGACAGTTTGCAGAGCTGTGAACAATGAGGGAAAATGGAAAAGTGTAGAATCATTTTACAAAAGACTTGTATTAGGGAGATAAATACCTTTATTATAAATCACACAGTTTCTTTTAATGTTCAGAGTATTTCCCTTCCTCCTTCATTGCCCCAATTCACAACACTAGATTGAATTCCTGTTGTCACCTGAGCTGTTTGTATATTTAGAGAGTCTCAGTAACTAGCCTAGTGCCTGGAGCTCCATAGATATTGTTAAATAAATGAGTGACTGGGGCAGAAGTGATGAACATTTTTCCCACCACTATTTTCCAGGAAAGCACCAATTATTTGGATAAAAATTATGTGGGGAGGGGACTGGAGTACAAAAGTAGGTCAAGTGAATTGTCTTTATGAGGCTAGAATGCTACATGTTTAACTGCATTTTCAATGGAACTTAGTGAGATCCTTCTCTTTGATGGAAAGCTGACTTTCTAAATAATTAAGTGAATTACCACTAGTGTAGGACAGGATTATTATACAAGCAACATCCCACTGCAAGTACAGGAGACTGTCCCTGCAATAACTGAAGACCTAAAATAGATGTCTATGTAGACAGCTACACAATTACTGCCTGAGGCTCAGAGCCAATCATAACTCTAGGTGAACTCAATGCCTCAGCGCACCAGGGGAAGCTGAGGATCCTTCCAGGTGACCTCTGGTTGACTGGCTTCTGGGATATATATAGCCCAGGCTGAAGTGTGCTGTCAAAATTCACCATTTAAGTATTCTCAATGCCATCAAAATATTCCTTTCAAAGAGAAAGAACTGCAGACTCAGCGCAGGAAGAGTCTGTTTCATGACATGTTGGATTTGGAGCTCAGCGCTAAGATGTGGATATGTGAATTTGGATGGGACCAGTATGGAGATAGTGACTCAAACAAGGAGGGTCTGTAAGAGTGAGCAGAGAGCACTGCATCATTGGAAGAGGAGAGAACTGACTTCAGAATCCTCTGGTACACTGGAACCGAACACTGGGCAGGAAGGGAAGTCTTAGACGGACTTAAGAGAAGAGGTCTACATGCTACAACAGTGTGCATTCCATTTCTAATCTTCCTCCATTTCATTCTGAAAAGGGGAAATACAATTTATCAAATGAGGCATCAGTCATCTCTTGAGATATGTTTTAAGATATGATTTCTTTCCTTTAAAATATTGTTCTAAGGTATTGCATTTATTGTTTTTGACCTTGCGAATACTCAATCAAGATTTATTGAGTGACTATAACACTTGCTGGGCTTCCCAGGTGGCTAAGTGGTAAAGAATCCACCTGCCAAGCAAGAGACATGGGTTTAATCTCTGAGCAAGGAAGATCCCCTGGAGAAGAAAACGGCAACCCACTCCAGTATTCTTGCTGGGAAATCCCATGGACAGAGGAGCCTGGTGGGCTATGGTCTATGAGGTCACAAAAGAGTCAGATATGCCTTAGCATCTAAACAGCAACAATACACTCTACGTCTCAAAAAACAGACACTTAAATTTGAATTATGTTGTGTAGTGGCTGCCATCGGTGTAGAAATCAAGGCCCCCAGAGAAAGTGGTCCTGGATTACATACCAGAAGGCAGAGTCAGAAATTGAACCTGTGTTTTCTAAATCTTGTGATCTTTCTATGATGGTTGCTATAGCTATTTGATACACATATTAACCCAGAGAATAACTCGTTTTCATATCTTTCTCAAAATTTTGAGATTCCAAGGCCTGTAGAACCAGTCATGTCATTATATAGTGAACCTAGAAATGTCGTAAGAGGCATCAGATATATAAGCTTCTCGCTTGCTTGCTTGCTGACTAAGTCGCTTCAGTCGTGTCTGACCGTTTGAGACCCTGTGGACTGTACCGCCAGGCTCTTCTGTCCATGGGATTCTCCAGGCCAGAATATTGGAGGGAAGATCCATACTGAATTAAAATACTGAAATGAAGATCCCTATTTCCTTCTCCAGGGGATCTTCCTGATCCAGGGATTGAACCCGTGGTTTTTACGTCTCCTGCACTGGCAGGCAGGTTCTTTACCACTAGCGTCAACTGGGAAGCCCAGAAATTGGCACAAGCATCTCTGTTTGCTTCTTTCAGAGTCTGCATGACAGTGAGCTGGAGGTAGATTACTGAATGATTATCCTCTGAGTTTGGTTTTCTCCAAACCCCAGTGTGTAGAAATACGTGAGAAAATATGCATATTAAGCTGGCCCAATGTCAAATACGAAGAATCATAGCATATATGTGACATGGAATGTATGGTTTTCTGTGTTTTAGAAAGTGTGCTGGGCATGCTTTTGCTTAAAGCATAATCTCTGACAGTTGGAAGTTCAAGTCTGGTCCTTTCAATCAGTGGGGGGTGGCTTGATTTCTTTGTAGAAGAAACATAAGCAGTTTAAACAAGGTACGACATACCAGCCTCCCTATTTTGACAAGAAAAGAGAGATTTTTAAGTGGCAGTCCATGTTTACAGAACATTAGGTAACTAAGTGATATTTCAGGAAGAAAAGTAAGGGAGAGACTAGATGCTATCAGATTTCTGGGAGATCAAAGAGGAAAAAACTTTTTCTCCAGAAAACCATGGATGGAGAAGAGGGCTATCGGGATCTGCTCAGTGATCTTTAAGCAACCTGATGTGTAGATAAAACGCTCAAGATGCTTGACAGTTTCAACTGTTTATCCTTATATGCTGTAATTATTGTGGTTATAAAATGCACACACAAACACCTTCAATGACACAATACACAAGAGCTCAAAGCGTTACTATAAAAAGATACATTATAATCAGCAAGTACTTAAATTTTAGAATGCTCCTTGCTAGTCCTCAGCAAACTCCTTCCCAGTCACAACATCCTCCCTTCTCCCAGAGATCACTACTCTTGTGACTTTTAAAAGGAAATTTTCTTTAACCTACATTAATACCTATATTTGCATTCCTAAACATGATGGGTGAGTTTTGCCTGTTTTTGAACTTTCTATACACTTTATTCTTTGGTGTCTGGTTTTGTGACCTTTGGTACATTCATTTAGCTTTTGTGGGTAGCTATAATTCATTCATCTTCTCATTATATATTTCACTATTTTATTTGCCCATTCTATTATTGATGAACATTTGGTTTACTTTTGGCTTAGATCTATTAAAAATGATGAACTTTCCTATGTCTATCTATCTATACATATTTGAATGTGCATATCTTCAATGCTAGAAAAAAATTTTAAACTGGTCTCCAAAGTGACTGTGACCAGTTTACACTCTTGGCAGCAGTGTATAGCGTTTTTCCTTTTGTGGAATTTTAGACAGTCTGGTGCGTATTTAATTGTGTCACCTCGTGGTTTTAACTTTGTTTCTGTTGTAAGTGATGATGTTGAGCTTTTTTACTCATTTGAATGCATCTTTTACAAAGTGCCTTCCTAGGTCATGTGTCCATTTCTCAATTTGTCTTTTTCTTCTTGTTTCACAGATGTCCTTTATGTGATGAAAACAGCCTATTTGATAATCTTATGAATTTTGTGGATAGAAAAAATTTTCCTTATTGAAACATATTAAACAACCATGCCAAACTCATTTATTTACATATTGTACATATTATCAAAAAATATTTTTGATTCTCCTGAGTTTTATGTGTAAAAACATATCATCTGTAATAATTGCTGTTTTGTTTACTTTTATCCAGTTCTTAAGCCTTTGATTTAATTTTCTTGTTCATTTCCTTTAGTAGTATCCATATGAAGCATGTTGTTGCTGTTTCTAGTCTCAAAATGAGATCTTGGAAAAGATTATTATGAAATGTGCATTTTTGATGTGAGTTCTGATATATACTCTCTATTAGAGAAAATAAATTTATTTCTATTCACTGCTGCTACTGCTAAGTCGCTTCAGTCGTGTCCGACTCTGTGCGACCCCATAGACGGAAGCCCACCAGGCTCCCCCGTCCCTGGGACTCTCCAGGCAAGAACACTGGAGTGGGTTGCCATTTCCTTCTCCATTGCATGAAAGTGAAAGTGAAGTCACTCAGTCGTGTCCGACTCTTAGCAACCCCAGGGACTGTAGCCCACCAGGCTCCTCCATCCATGGGATTTTCCAGGTAAGAGTACTGGAGTGGGGTGCCATTGCCTTCTCCGATCTCTATTCACATCATGCTGATATTTTCAAAGATATTGTAAAAGATATTGATTTTTATCAGATTAAATTTTCTCCATTCATCACAATGTTCATATAAATTTAAAATTAATTCTGCTAAGATAGTAAATAACAATAATTTTATATTTCAAATGTCAAACTAACCTCTTATTCTTGGGATAAGATTACAACTCCAAGTTGTTTATTGTATAATTTTTATTTAATAGTTTTTAATTTATATTAATGTTTGATGTAATTAGGCTATAATCAATTAACTATTACCTTAATATTATTTCAGATTATATCAAGGTTATGCTGACTTCATAAAACAAATTAAGATTATCACCTCTATTTATTCTCTGGAGCATTCTGTGTGAGATTTTTAATTTTCCTTATAGCTTTGTGGAATCTTCTGTCAAGAAAAAAAAATACTTGGAGTTTTTCTTGAGGAAAGTATTTCAATTATTATTTTTTTCCTAAAAAATGAATTCACCTTTTTAATTTATTGTTATGTTCATTTTGTTAAATAGTATTCAACAAATATTAAGTATTTGTTAAATATTTTTCTAGGGATTTGTCATTCATCTAAAATTTCAGACTTATTGGCACATGTGTTCTCAAAATATCTTCTTTTCTTCAAATACCGTGGTGTCAGTAGCGATGGCCCTGACATAAGCTATTTGCTCCTTTCCGTGCATTTCTGTATCTAACTCATCACAACTACAGTAATTTCATTATTTTTCCCAGTAAACAGCTTTTCATTTGGTTGGTCCTCAGTATTATTATTTATTTTCAATTTTTATTTACGTCTACACTTATATTTATGTCTTCATTTTTTGTACCTCTTTTGAATTTAGTTTGTTGTTCTCTTTCTAACCTGAGATGATATTTAAGATTATTATTACCTTTCTCCCATCATTTTCAAAGATGTGTATTTAAAGCTATAAGTCTTCCTTTAAGCATGGCTTTAGCAGTCTTCAAAAGTTTTAAGATATTTTACCTTCTACGATCACTCAGTTCCAGATTCTTTTTAAGTTCTCATTTTGATATTTTTCCTTGACCACTGGATTATTCTTCCATCTCCTGCAAGAAGATGCATGTTTTCTTTAAAAACTATGTTTGATAGCTATAGTATCTTAAGCCCTTTGTGTAATGTCTGAAGTGTCTTCTGCCTTTTTTTTTTAATTGCTTTCATTTCTTCTAAGCTGATGATATCTCGTTGCTATAAATTACACTTTAAAAATTATTTATAGAAATAAAACAAAACCTGGTGTATCTTCCCCCAGATATGATTTCCAGTTATTTCTACCAGTTATTGGAGGCATTAGCAATCTGGAATTCTCTTCATCCAAAGTGCTGATTGAGAAAATTCAAAGCTAAGCTGCAGTTTCTATGAACTGCAATCTCTCCCTAGACTAGAACTTTTTAGTGGCTCAGCCTAAATGGAGTTTCTTCTGGGCCCTCTTTACTGAGTTGCAGGCTCTAGTCCCTGATTCTCTGGCTTCCACAGATGGCTAGAATGGCTGATGATTCCTTCATCCACTCAAATACCAGATGTTGTTCTTGTTGTTTTGGTCACTAAGTTGTGTCTAACTCTTTTGTGACCTCATGGAGTATAGCCTGCCAGGTTCCTCTGTCCATGGGATTTCCCAGGCAATAATACTGGAGTGGGTTGTCATTTCCTTCTCCAGGGGATCTTTCTGACCCAGGGGTCAAACCCGAGGCTCTTGCATTGGCAGGTGGATTCTTTACTGCTGAGCCATTAGGGAAGCCCCCCAAACAGGGTACTGAATGGCAGTGTCTCCCAGGGGCAAAGTGACTCCAGATCTTAGACTCATTCTAACTGGACCTCTATCTCCCTTCTGTATCCTGGCTTAGTTATTTTCAGAGTCCTGTTAGTAATCTTATACTTTCAAAAAGAATATATAGCTGGCTTTTCTCTGGATGAAGAAGAAATTGAAATTGCTTAGTTCATCATTACTAGAAACAGAAGCCCAGCCGGAGATATTTTTCTTCTCTAATATAAATAAATGACAACAAGAGTGTCCTTGTTTTGGATAAATCAAGTTAACTAGGCAACATAAGTTACAGGCTTAACTTATTCACTGTCTTAGCTTTTGTCCTGATGCAACTGGATCTTAACTCAATTATATCATTTTAGCATATTGCTCTGAGCAACTTTTCCTGTCATAAGCATATGGCATTTTTAGTTCTACTGGTAATTCCTTTCCACTGGTCTTGTTTAAAATATGTTCATTTTGGATTTAGAACCTGGGATAGGCATGCATTATTTTCTAAAATGCCTGGGGACATCCTCAGGAGATGAAATTATGAACTGGTCACTCAGATTTGCATAGACTTTCCAAGACTTACTCATAGAATTATCGAGTGCCAAGAATTCAAGCTTGAGAAAGGAGCTGTATCCTGCCTCACTAGCCTGGGAAGCATGCTTATTTCCTGTGGAATGTCTTTATCAAAGCAAAAGAAAAGTGAGAGCCTGGGAGTCCTCACTTGAGAGAATATTTGACTCTAAAGTCTTATGAAGCTATTATCAAGTTAATTCAGGGTATTCAATACAGACTCACAAGAATATGGAGCTGTGCCCGACATACAGGTCACGGTGAAGTGGGCTACCCAGACTTCTGTGATGCTGCCAATCAAAATGAGGGAAAAGAAGTCATTTTAAGAAGGTAGAAAGCAAAAATTCTTCGGTTGAGATTTCTATTTAAAGTGAATATTTGTTGTTTTGGCTGTTTTGAGTCTCTTTCTTTGGGAAATCTCCTCTTCCCTACCTTGGAGAATTAGCTTCTTTGTCCCTTTTCAAATACGTGATCTGAAATGGCACCGCGGGTCAATCTAGTGGGTCTAGGTGTGGCAATACTTCACAATCTGAGGACCATCTTCCTCTTTCCATAGCCATTGCCCGGAGGTGTGGGTGACACGTTCTGCCAAAGTGTCTAGCAGAATGAGACCCTCAGAAGTAAGGATGCTCATTCAGAGAAAAGCAAAGGTGAACAATAGCACAAGGTCTGACAATGCTTAAGTGCCACACCCTGCTGAGCAGGAGGCCCAGGGGTGCTCCTTGCCCTTCTGCCAGCGGGGAAAACGTCCCACTAAGTTCCTCTTTCTGGTCTAAATTATTTTCTGTTGGATTGCTTTCATTTGTAACTAACTTTGTAGGGTTGACAGATAAAAGAGAGGATAAAATAGAGATAAAGTAGAGGATGCCTAATTAAACCTGAATTTCAGATAAACAGCAAACATTTTTAGTTTTGCTGTAGGATTTGAATTCTTTTTTTTTTTTTTTCTTTAATTAATATAATTTTTTATTTTTTTTTTATTTTTTATTTATTTATTTATTTTTTTATTTTTTTATTTTTTTAATTTTTAGTTTTTTATTTTTTAAATTTTAAAATCTTTAATTCTTACATGCATTCCCAAACATGAACCCCCCTCCCACCTCCCTCCCCATAACATCTTTCTGGGTCATCCCCATGCACCAGCCCCAAGCATGCTGCATCCTGCGTCAGACATAGACTGGCGATTCAATTCACATGATAGTATACATGTTAGAATGTCATTCTCCCAAATCATCCCACCCTCTCCCTCTCCCTCTGAGTCCAAAAGTCCGTTATACACATCTGTGTCTCTTTCCCTGTCTTGCATACAGGGTCGTCATTGCCATCTTCCTAAATTCCATATATATGTGTTAGTATACTGTATTGGTGTTTTTCTTTCTGGCTTACTTCACTCTGTATAATCGGCTCCAGTTTCATCCATCTCATCAGAACTGATTCAAATGAATTCTTTTTAACCGCTGAGTAATACTCCATTGTGTATATGTACCACAGCTTTCTTATCCATTCATCTGCTGATGGACATCTAGGTTGTTTCCACGTCCTGGCTATTATAAACAGTGCTGCGATGAACATTGGGGTACATGTGTCTCTTTCAGTTCTGGTTTCCTCGGTGTGTATGCCCAGCAGTGGGATTGCTGGGTCATAAGGTAGTTCTATTTGCAATTTTTTAAGGAATCTCCACACTGTTCTCCAAAGTGGCTGTACTAGTTTGCATTCCCACCAACAGTGTAGGAGGGTTCCCTTTTCTCCACACCCTCTCCAGCATTTATTGCTTGCAGATTTTTGGATCGCAGCCATTCTGACTGGTGTGAAGTGGTACCTCATTGTGGTTTTGATTTGCATTTCTCTAATAATGAGTGATGTTGAGCATCTTTTCATGTGTTTGTTAGCCATCCGTATGTCTTCTTTGGAGAAATGTCTATTTAGTTCTTTGGCCCATTTTTTGATAGGGTCGTTTATTTTTCTGGAGTTGAGCTGCAGAAGTTGCTTGTATGTTTTTGAGATTAGTTGTTTGTCAGTTGCTTCATTTGCTATTATTTTCTCCCATTCAGAAGGCTGTCTTTTCACCTTGCTTATAGTTTCCTTTGTTGTGCAGAAGCTTTTAATTTTAATTAGATCCCATTTGTTTATTTTTGCTTTTATTTCCAGTATTCTGGGAGGTGGATCATAGAGGATCCTGCTGTGATTTATGTCTGAGAGTGTTTTGCCTATGTTCTCCTCTAGGAGTTTTATAGTTTCTGATCTTACATTTAGATCTTTAATCCATTTTGAGTTTACTAGAGCTCATCAATGAATATAGTAAAGTTGCAGGATATAAAATCAACACACAGAAATCCCTTGCATTCCTATACACGAATAATGAGAAAGTAGAAAAAGAAATTAAGGAAACAATTCCATTCACCATTACAACAAAAAGAATAAAATACTTAGGAATATATCTACCTAAAGAAACTAAAGACCTATATATAGAAAACTATAAAACACTGATGAAAGAAATCAAAGAGGACACTAATAGATGGAGAAATATACCATGTTCATGGATTGGAAGAATCAATATAGTGAAAATGAGTATACTACCCAAAGCAATTTACAAATTCAATGCAATCCCTATCAAGCTACCAGCCACATTTTTCACAGAACTAGAACAAATAATTTCAAGATTTGTATGGAAATACAAAAAACCTCGAATAGCCAAAGCAATCTTGAGAAAGAAGAATGGAACTGGAGGAATCAACTTGCCTGACTTCAGGCTCTACTACAAAGCCACAGTCATCAAGACAGTATGGTACTGGCACAAAGACAGACATATAGATCAATGGAACAAAATAGAAAGCCCAGAGATAAATCCACACACATATGGACACCTTATCTTTGACAAAGGAGGCAAGACTATACAATGGAGTAAAGACAATCTCTTTAACAAGTGGTGCTGGGAAAACTGGTCAACCACTTGTAAAAGAATGAAACTAGATCACTTTCTAACACCCCACACAAAAATAAACTCAAAAAGGATTTGAATTCAAATAAACATTCAGTTAGATATGAATTGAGATAAACAGAATAATGTTTGAGTATAAGTATGGCCTACTTATTACATGAGACCTACTCATACTAAAAATTATTTTTTATGTATCTAAAATTCAAATTTAAGTTGACATCTTGTTTTCTTATTTACTAAAATCTGACAATCTTGAATTAAAAGAATCTTGACCAATGGACTCATAGCATGTCATTTGAAGTGAAATAAGTTAGACAAAAACAAGTATTAAATGATATCACATATGTGAAATCTAAAAAATAATACAAATGAATCTATGGGTAAAACAGAAATAGGCATAGAAAACAAGTTTATGGTTACCAAAGAGGAAAGTGAGAGTGAAAGGGGTAAATTAAGAGTTTGGGACTAAGAGTTACAAACCACTGCACATAGGAACTAAGCTCAATATCTTGTAGTAACCTATAATGAAAAATAATCTGAAAAAATATATATGCATAGTTGAATCACTTTGATATACACTTGAAACTAACATAAGATTATAAGTTAACTATATTTTAATTAAAAATCAATCAACCAATCAATCATCTTGATCAGGATAGCATTCTGGTTGTACATTTTGATTCTTCATGGATCAAAAAACACACTTTTTCTTTCATCAAAAGTATGTTAAAAGAAATGTGCTAACTTTCATTAACTAATTTATTCTTGTAATGACTGGTTTATTTTTACTTTAACTCAATTTAACAATTTTCCTTTCATTGAATTTATTTTTTTTGCAAGACTGTTTGCAGGTTGCAGTAAGGGATAAAAACATGTGTGCAATCCTTGCTTCTAAGGACCTGAAAATCTACTTAAGAGGGAAAAACTGAATTTGTCAGTATAATTTGTGAAAAGTATAAAACAGGAGAGTACAACCTCCCAGTTATTTAGCACTGGATAATCTATTGTCTATTCTCAGATAACCGTTCTCATTGAAATCTTACAACTTTGTAACATCAAATTATTACATTTGTTCCCATTTTTGTACAGAGTAAATTGAAGTTCAAAAACATTACAAGAATTTCCTAGATCTCTTAAATGACATGGAACATGACCAAGTTTTAATTCCAGTTATTTTTACTCAGAAGTTTTCCACTGTGTTCCTCTGCCATTAATGATTCAGTAAACCTTTGAAATACACGGCAAACAGAATAGACCAAGAGTGATATAAGGAAATGCTAGGTGGAGTCTGCAGATGACTTTATGAAGGAAGTAGGATGTGAGAAGGGTTTTATAAATAGATACAATTTAAGCAGAAGAAATAGAAAGGTATTTAGAAAAGAGGAATACAAGAGATGAGGAGAGAGAGAGCGCAGCCATTCGTAAGAGGCCACTGAAGTGAGCGGCGCTTCTGGGATAGAAGTCTCAGCAAGTTGAATTCTGTCTGCTTTGTGCCTAAACTCAACATGGGTGAAAGAGAAAGCATAATCATGAACTTAAGTCCCCGACAAGAAATCCCAGCACAAACCACTGGTCCACTGACTTGACTTCTCGTGGTTTTTCTTCTTCAAACTTACAACTCACCCTTCCTCACATACACACTCAGGTGATAGTCTTTATTTCTAGTTCACTAGGGCCACAGAAACCATTAGAAAAGAATTTGCGGAAGACTCCCAAATTAGACTTCAGACTATTGTCTCAACTCCCTATTTGTCTCTTTAGCTGCCTATTCAGCACACTCATTTGAATATCCAGTAAGTTCTCCAAACTTCTCATAACCAAAGCCAAGACTTTGCTTATTTTCCTCCCCTCTTCCTGCTGTCAGCAAGTGGTAATGCCATCAATCTGTATGTTTAAGGAAACATATTCAAATCCTCTCCTTCCAATCTGCTAAGAATTTACTTTGTCGCAATACATAAAATATCCTAGAAGCTCATTGTTTTTCACCTGCTACTACCACTTGGTATAAGACACGGTTATCATCACCTGGTTATTGCCATTGTCTTGTAAGGGGATCATCATCTTCTACCCTTGTTTCCCGTCAGTCTACTCTGGACACAGCACCAAGGGACCCATGTCATATTTCTGCTCAAAACCTACTGATGGTGGCTTCCCAGCTCCCTTCAGCACAACCCAAGTCTTTACTGTGGTCTTAAGGCTCTAAAGGATCTGGTCTTCTGTTATCTTTCCAACAATATCTTCTACTCTCATCCCTTTCTTTCTTTGCACTTTCAGCTGTCCTGATCTTCATGTCAAATATAAAAAAAACGTGATCTGCATCTCCATCAAGGCTGCGCATGCTTGTGTCCTCCATATACACTTACTTTTCCCAGATGCCTCCGGTAAACGCTTTAAGATAACAGTGATGGCAGGGGCAGAGAGCAGCTGAGCTCTGCCCAGGTTAGAGACAAAGGGAGCACATAGTTCTCATTCTCAAGGAAAAGGAGACCTTTCTGACTACACAGGGGTAGAAAGTGCACTCACAGTTCAGTAAGGGAAGGGGCACCACTCATATAGGTGATGTCAACCTACCCGTAGGCCCCTTCACTAGAATCCATCTTGGCTAATAGATGCTCATGCACACAGGGGCGGTCCTTGAGATAAGCCAAATATGAACTTAGAACCAGGCAAAGCGAGATGATTAACAGGAGGAAACTGGGGAGAAAAATCCCATATAAGCGATTCATACTACTGCAAGTCTGTGACTCCTCTCTGAGCCCACCCACGTGTGTCTACTCACACATACTGTTCTCCTACTAACAAGCACTTTACTTGTTTCACCACATTACATCTCTTTGTGGGAATTAATTTCTACCAAGCTGGTGGGCCACGGCCTTGTCACTGGTGCCTGTGGTCTAGTGGCTAGGATTCAGTACTCTCACTGCCGTGGACTGACTTCAACCTCTGGCCAGGGAACCAAAATCTGCATCAAGCTGCTGCATGTCAAGGCTATCTGAGATCAAAACCAGGCAGTGAGATATAGGGACACTGAGCCATTAAAGTTCTTGACAACCTAAAAATTATATGGGGGTTAATGTGGCAGAAATAGCAAGAAAATATTATACATTAGAATAACAATTAGTTATCTGAGGGAGTGGTGTTGATGGCAGAGTCTTCTAGGACCTACCTAGGGTCAGGAAAGGTGGGTTTCTTTAAATATTTCCCCAGTTACAGGGTGCGATGTTTAGAAGTAAGACAAAGAGACCAGATGGGAAGTTGTCACAGTATTCCAGGTTTGAAAAGAAGTATGAATTAGGAATGTGACTGGCAATGCAGGATACTTGAGAGATAGCTAAAGAAAGATGTATAGAATTAAAGGGCAAAGTGGAAATAGATGGATATTATTGGTAATTGGTAACTTGGTGGTTTCTAAATTAGGACTGGAAAAATAATTGAATCCCTGATCTAAAGGAGATATTTGGCCACATTATTTATTTATTTATTGCTATTTTTCACTTATTTTGTACTTTTAGTGGACAAGAGAGACCAGAAGTAGATACAAGACGGAGGCTGAGTTCATAGACACTCAGCAACTCACCACTTTTCCAAATTAGTGAAAATTCTTTTGGAGATTAGACAAATACTTGAACACTCTCTGGGTTGCCCCAGATCTGCTTGGATGGTTTCAATTTCTATTCCTTCTCTCCAGGGCATAATGGGACCATATATTTCCTGTAATTTTTATTTTTATTTTTTACTAAAAAGGACTTTTTAGTTGGTGTCGTTATTCCATTATGCTCTCAGTAATGATGCGCTTGGTGGAGCTATTTGCAAAGTGAAGTCGAGGTCACCAGGGAAGTCTTTGGCTTCGCTGGGAATTCTCACTAAACCCCCAGTAGCTGTGTATCAGAACAGGTCACTGCTACGGTTTGTCAGCCATGCTCAGTGCTAGAAGCTTGCATGCCATCTGTTCTCAGACGCCTGGTTTTGCCCAAAGCTATTTGTTCCTCTTTTTTTCCCTCCTTACCCATTTCCACAAACACCAAGCAGGCAGAGCTTAACAAATTTTCTTAATATTGGAGTGATTGAGTGTTAAATGAATTAAACTCAAGGAGGCCACCTTATTGAAGGGTTGTGCTAACATTTATGCATAAGTAGAAATAGCAAATCCTCTGCAAACAGATGGTCCCCGGACAGACTCTTCTTAAAAGGTTAGAAGGAGGTGAGAAGACATTCCCTCTTTTCTGTGTAACTCCTTTTGCCTGCCACTAAAACTGAAGCCAGGAGGGGAATTAGCATTTATACAGCATTAAAAATCATCTCCCACTACTGAGCTTTATTATGTGCTGGTCTCTATACCAGGCATGTTCCATGTAAGAACAGCTCAACTGTATTCAGCTGGATCAGTCAAATCATTCAAGATCATACCCATCTTTAAAAATTAGAGATCGTAGCTGCCTTCATCCTATACTGATGAATCCATTCCCAGGGAAAGCCAAGGGATCTGTCTAGCTAGGAAGTACCCAGTGATTCTCAGATCAACTGGCCGTTTAGTTCAGTTGGTTAGAGTGTGGTGCTAATAATGCCAAGGCTGCAAGTTCACTCTCCTTACTGGTCAAAGGCTTACAATTTGGGCTTCCCTGGTGGCTCAGATGGTGAAGAATCTGCCTGCACTGCTGGAGACTAGAGTTGGATACCTGGGTCAGGGAGATCCCCTGAGGAAGAAAATGACTGCCTGTATGATACTGGAAATGACTCCAGTATTCTTGCCTGGAGAGGTCCATGGACAGAAAGTCAGACTGTGGAAAACACTGAAGAGGGAAATAACTGAGTTAAGAAGCCAGAGAAGCTGCTGTGAGGTCCAGCTCACCAACTGAGGTCTCTTTGATTCAACCAATCTCCACAAATCTCAGTTTCCTTAGTTTTGAAATTAGAAAATTAGCATAAATCTCTTTTAATGAAAAGGCATCTCTCAACTGCAAAGCTGAAGTAGGTAAAGCACAATCAATATAAAAGAAATAACTTTAGGTTACATATATACATATGATAAATTACTATTAAAATTGAAAGAACATAAATACTGTGAAAAATTTGAGTGGAAAAACTGTTCAATGATTCATAAAGTTATGAGTAAATAATCTTACATTGCTTAAGATTTAGTAACCAACTGAGAAATGAAAATCTACAGCCATTTAAAATCACTCAGGTCTTCCTGTTGAACTCAGCACTGTCAACCACATAATTAACTAAAGCAAACTGAGATGATCTTTGCCAAGGTCAGAGAGTACAGACATGCAGAAAACCCAAAATATACCGATAAGCCATATACTATTAGATATTTTATAACATTTTTATCATGTGTTAAGCTTAGCTTGGGGAGCTATTCCAAGTAATATATTACAAGCAGCTTCGAGTAACATTTTAGAAAAATGGTAACTACAGTTATACTGAAGGGTTTGCAATACTCGAAAGTGATTTTCTCTATATTCTTTCATTTAGTGAGCATGTATTTAGTCCTTCCACAGATAAAGTGTAGTTTGTCACTGGAAAGTTTACAATCACTTTCAAATTATGAAATTTATAATTTAGTGGCAACAATAAGGAAATAAGACAAAAAAGGCAACAGTCATTGAATAAAGACTGCAAAACTGAGAGTTCTCTCCTTGAGAGGTATTAAGCCGTCCCCACATCTGCTGTGAGGATAAATGCATCATGTGTTAAAAGCATGATCATATTCCTCCCACAGTTTGAGCTCAAAAGACATGGAACCAGCTGAATATTATTTATACTTCAGTGTTGACATGAGACCTGTCTGAACTGGTCCTGCTTCTTTCAGTTTAAGGCTGCATTTGGAGAGCTTGTAATTAAGGAGAGAAGGGAAGCAGCTGATCCATCCTACTTGGATGGCATAGATTTGGGGTTGAGCTCCTCTCTGCTTTAGCTTGCCATGCCACTTTGAGCATGCCATTTATATTTTCAGAGCCTCATTTCCCCATCTATAAAAATGAACAGCCTCTAGTGCACCCTCCAGGAATGAAGCTTTCCTTTAGATAGCAGGAGAGCCCTTATTACTCTGTAAACTGAGTGGATATTTAATGATGATCAAGAATTACTGGTGTGAAATTTTAGAGTGATGATATTGTTTGTTTTTTATAAAGGTCTCTTTTGAGGCTATCCACTGACACACACAAAGGTTCAACATGTATTATCTCTACTTTTATTTCTTGAAATATATCAATTGAACAATACATCTATAAGTTGAAATAGTCTATAACAAAATGTCTTCAAATGCATGTTATTCGAAAAATGGCATGGAAGGAATGCTTTCTCAAAGCCAAAGCATTTTTTATTTCCTTTCTCGTGGGCTTTTGTCATGTATATTCGGGGACACCCTGGGTATGTATAGGCAAGGAAAGGAAGAACTATGGAAATAATCCCCCAGCATCCTTAAACTAAAAAGGGAAACCATTGTATACTGCCAGAATCAGGGAAGGCCCTCCAGCTTCCCTACCCTGGGTCCCCCTTTTATGGCGTCTACTACAATGTGAATTTATGTTCACCAGAATATCACCTACTATATAACAAGTAGAGTATAAAGTACCATATTGGACTACCATATGGCTACTAACCTCAGAGGTTGGTAGCAACTATCAATGTAGAAATTTGAGAGCAGAATGAGCCTCAGGATAGAACCAGTTCTCACTCAAGCATGCTATATAATTGGCTGTAGTGAGAAATGAAAAAAATGTCTCAGAAACCAGATGGATTTGAAATGTTCCATTATTCATAAACACTTTTTTTTTTTTTTTTTTTTGCATTTGTACTTGTTCCCATTCCCAAATATTCTGCCACAGAAAATTTGCTGAAGGTGTGAAAGGGACAAAAATCTTTGCTTGCTTTTCTGGAAACTGTGCCTTCAGCCACCGCACCCAAGGAGCTAGAAGAAACGGCGGGGGGCTGTTTCTTTGAAGACCCCTTTCAGTGTGTTACCTGTGAACGTACTGGAGGAGGCGGGGTGCTGAGGAGGTGTGAGGGAGGCTTGTTGTGATCATGACTAGGGGTAACTATGGGTTTTCTGAGCTGGGAGGTGTATAAGCTCATCCCTTTCAAACTTCAAGCTACTATTTCCCCCCTTTTGAGCATTCAGATGACAGTGGCTGACATCCTTCTGACAGGAAGTGGCTCTCCAGGGGAGAAAATGGCTCCAGTCTACTTCCGACCCTCCATATTTCCCCACCTCCCGCTCCTTCCCTCCAGCTAGAGAAAGAAGAAGACAGGGGTGGGGATTTCTTTTCTCCCAAATAAATAACATGCCTAACATGCCAAACAGCAAAGGAGAAGCTCATCAGTGACATGTATAAACAACCGAGGGTTATAAAACCCTCTCAGACAAGCAGCTTTGCAGTTGGGTAATTTACATACCAGATGAAATGCGAGCGGGAGAGCACTTTTCAAAGCCTATTTGTTCCTGAAGAAGAAAGTCCAGGCCCTCTGGTCTGTCACGTGGGACTGGAGAATGCAGGCTTACACAACCACCATGGGACACCAAAGCCAGAGCAATTCATCAGACATTTTCAGTCTCCTTAGAAATAATGCTTCTGCTCTCAGAAGGTTGAGAAAATGCCTATTTAAGGCATTAGTGTAATGATTGTTTAGGGGGCCATTTGTTTTGTGTGATTTATATTGAGAATTAAATAACTGATGGATCTGAGGTTGGTCATATGCAATTAGTACAAAAGATTAATCCTATCCATGCTTTCACACCTAAATCTTACTCATCTTAACTTTAGTTCATGACATCAAAATTGCCAGGATGAAATCCACAGATGAGAACTTCCATTTAAATGTGATGAAATGTAGCTATTGTAATGACAAATACATCTTGTGTTTTGCTGGGTACCTCATGATCTTATTATAGCTACCTAGAATTTTTATATGCCTGACTTTCAGTTACGGAGAAGAACACATCTTTAGGTGATTAAGACAGAATATAATCCATGGATGATTTAGCTCTAACTTGAGACTATGTATGTGTGTGTGTGTATATATATATATAAAATAATATATATATATATATTTTTTTTTAACAAACAAAAAATAATGGACCTTATCATAGTAGGTCAAGAGTAAAGATATTTTGAAGTTCTCTGCACACATACCATTTGACAATAGCAACCTTTCCAACCCAGCCTTCTAGACTAGGGGTAATGCCCAACTCCACAGTCTTTTTTTGAAGCATTGCCCAGGAATTACTGCTACTTGCATATTCTCAGATATTGCTTTCCATGATGTATATTTTCTCTACCACCCCAATATTATCTTTAAAATCTCCCAATCTTTTTTGACCTGGGAGAAAGTCTAAAGACCATTTTCTTCAGCCCTCTTATTCTAAAACTGAAGGGACATAAAATGGCTTTCCCAGAGTCAAAAGCTATCTACAAAAAGCAGGAAGCAAAGTGAGCATATACTTCTCAGATGACTATAATACCATTTTATTATATATGCTTTGTATCATTATCCAATTTCTTTGCTTACCTCCGAAAATGTTTATAAATCCTATGATGGCCTGGAAACTGTTCTATCCATTTACTTCTTCCATAGTGTAATGATGGGTACACATTATAAAAGCAACAACTATATTGAAAGTGATAAAGATTCAAGTTTTTGTTGTTGAGGTGAAATTCACATAACACAAAATTAATAATTCTAAAGTTAACAATTTAGTGGAATTTAATATATTCATGATGTTATGCCACCACCACCTCTATCTAGTTTCAGAATATTTTTAACACTCCAAAAGAATATCTGCTAGCAGTTTCTCCTCATTCTTCCCCATCCAGACCCTGGCACCAACCAATATGTCTTCTGTCTCTACGGATTCACCTGTTGCAAATATTACATATAAATTGAATCATATGCTATGTAAACTTTAGTGTCTGGCTTCTTTCACATAGCAAAATTGGAGTTTCATCCACATTGTAGCATGCCTCAGTACCCCATTTATTTTTGCTGCTAAATAATACTCCATTGTATAGATATGCCCCAGTTGGTTGGTCCATTCATTGGCTGGTGGGTATTTAAGTTGTTTTTACCTTTAGCTCTTATATATAGTGTCACTATAAACGTGTGCGCACATGAATTTGCTTGAATATCTATCTTCAGTTCTTCTGAGTGCATACAAAGGAAGAGAATTGCTGATGCATGTGATAATTCTATATTTCACTTTTTGAGAAACTGCCAAATTCTTTTGCATAGTAGCTGAACCATTTTGGAGGAATACAATCTTGGATAGAAAATTACAGAATATACTGTGATTTTAGTGTACAAAAAATACTGACTATTTGGTAAAATCTGCTGTGCATTTTGCCTTTTATATGCACTCTCTAGGCTTCCCAGGTGGCTCAGTGGTAAAGAATCTGCCTGCCAGTGCAGGAGATCCAGGAGACGCGGGTTTGATTCCTGGGTCAGGAAGAGTCCCTCGAGAAGGGAATGGCAACCCACTTCCGTATTCTTGCCTGGGAAATCCCATGAACAGAGGAGCCTGGTGGGCTACAGTTCACGGAGGCACAAAGAGTCGGCCAAGACTTAGTGACTGAGCACACACACAAATGCATTCTCCATTTATCAATGGAACTGTGACACAGCTGGGTTTTAGGAGATACATAAGATGAATTTTCCCAGGATGCGTTTAATTCGAGGACAAGTTCAGATCAGTGCTTTCACTTCTGCACTGCTCCTTTGAATAACCTATATTGCCATATCAGCCTCCTTGATTAGGGAGTATTTGATTATTTAGACTCTAAATTTGATCTTTGTTATGTGATCAATCTATCTTAATGTTCTCAGTCATCCTTTGGAGTTTAAATATCTGCTTTAAACAATATGTCTAGTATCATGCAAGCTCCTCAGAGTGACTCCAAAAGTATAAGATATAGATATTATCATCAAGAAAGTTAAAGGTTGTATGGAGAAATGAAACTGATAGGCTTGAAAAATCTACTAGACATATAGAGAGTAAATGCTGAAAAATTATAGAAAGGCAAAAATCTGGCTGAATGATTAGAGAAAATTCATTAAAAAAGATGAAATTTGTATTTGGTTCTGGAGAAGGAATAGTAGTTAAAAGACAGAGAGGAGAGTGGCTGGCATTTTTAGTGTATTGTATGAGGAGTATGCAAAGGTGAAAAGCAAGTTTATGTGCGAGGTTAAACAGAACCTAGAATTTATGCATCAGAATAGTGGGAGGTATGAGTTTGTAATAGTCTGGAACCACTGGTCAGAGATGCTGAATGTCAACCTGTTTTTCATTCTAAGGATATGTGGTTTTTGAAAGGGCAAAGATGATGGAAAGTAATTTTAGATCAATTACTCCTCCAGGAATGATTGAAGAGGGAAGAGAGTTATGAAGTTTTTGTTATTCTCCAGCCATAAGATGATAAGAAAGAATCTGAATTAAATTAAAGACAGAAGAAACTAAAGGTATGTGAGAGTCTCAATTATAAAATCAAGGGGACTTGGTGACTGATACAGCTTGCATTTTATAGGAAGAAAGGGAAGTTATTGATGGTGTCTGTGAGGTTTTAAGGCTGAAAGACTGAATCTCAGTGCCTTTTGTATAGAGCTGGTTCATCTGGAAGAAGGGAGGAGAGGAAAATGCTGAGGAAGTGAAGTCAGGAGACACTTCAGAAAAAAATTGTGCTAGACTCTCACTGTACAAAAGAGACTATCTTGATGAACTTCTCACTTTTCTACAAAAACAAGTTTAGGAAGTTGTTTCAATAACGTGATATATGAAGACATTTGAAGGCAAGTGAGAACTTTGAGGATTTGCATTGAGTCTACTGATTTGGGGACATCTCCTTTATCTAACCCAGGTAAGACTTTTTGAGATTTTTATTCCAATAAGATGTATCCCTCAGATAAATAAAGTCAATAGGTCTTACACTATATGCCCCCCTACCTTCAAAAGCAATGCTAGACAAAGTGATATTATCCCTACTGCCTCTGGCATGCTCAGCCTGAATGTGCAACTTTTCCATTGTGTAACATCTGAAGGGGCAAAGCTGGTGAGCCACAACCTCCATTCCTGACTAGTAGCTCAAGATAATGAGTCAAAAAACTGGAAATAGAACTGCCTTATGATCCAGCAATCCCACTTCTGGGCATACACACCGCGGAAACCAGAATTGAAACAGACACATGTACCCCAATGTTCATCGTAGCACTGTTTATAACAGCCAGGACATGGAAGCAACCTAGATGTCCATCAGCAGATGAATGGATAGGAAAGCTGTGGTACATATACACCATGGAGTATTACTCAGCCATTAAAAAGAAGACATTTGAATCAGTTCTAATGAGGTGGATGAAACTGGAGCCTATTATACAGAGTGAAGTAAGCCAGAAAGAAAAACACCAATACAGTATACTAATACATATATATGGAATTTAGAAAGATGGTAACAATAACCCTGTATGTGAGACAGCAAAAGAGACACAGATGTACAGAACAGTCTTTTGGACTCTATGAGAGAGGGAGAGGGTGGGATGATTTGGGAGAATGGCATTGAAACAAGTATAATATCGTATAAGAAATGAATCACCAGTCCAGGTTCGATGTAGGATACAGGATGTTTGGGGCTGGTGCACTGGGATGACCCAGAGGGATGGTATGGGGAGGGAAGTAGGGGCGGGGTTCAGGATGGGGAACACGGGTACACCTGTGGCAGATTCATGTTGATGTATGGCAAAACCAATACAGTATTGTAAAGTAATTAGCCTCCAATTAAAATAAATAAATTTAGCCTCCAATTAAAATTTTTTAAAAAAGATAATGATTCAAGCTCATCTGGAGCCAACTGGGTACCAATTCTAACCTGGATGGGAGCTCATCTGACTCTTTTTATTACTTTCTCATGGGTACTATTTGAGATTCCATGGGGGGAAGTCAGTAAGCATTTTATTCTGCCTTTTTTATTATAGAGAAGGACAGGCTTTATTCTTCCTAATCTGTCTAAGGAGATGAATGATAAAAAGAACTAATGATCATAATCTCTAAACAAAGAGATTTATTTGAATTAATTAAAAAAAAACAATTGGTATTAATGTATTTACTTGAATTAAATAAATAGGAAAATTCAGATATTACTCTGCTATAGTATCTTTCAGACAACATTGCAAATATTGTTGAAAAGATCATAACCGATTCATTAGCTCTAGCTGTTCACCAAAACAGGTAAAATTTAACATGGTGGTGCCAAGTATTCTTGATCTTAAACAAGGAATTTTGCAGGAACCTTCCATACTATAACTGAGAAAGAGAAGGCAGGACTTCCCTGGTGGTAGTCCAGTGGTTAAGACTTCGCCTTTTGACGCAGGAGATGCAAGTTCAATCTCTGATCAGGGAACTAAGATCACACATGCTATGTGGTCAAAAAACAAAACAATAAAGCAGAGGCAATATTGTAACAAGTTCAGTAAAGACTTTAAAAAAAGAAGAGGATAAAAGTAATATTATTAACATTTATAGACAGTTTCTTTGTATAAAGATCTATGATGGAGGTTATTTTATTTAATCCTCACAATACTATATATAGTTTTAACATATATATGAAAATTATCCCCATTTTACAGAAATATTTTCATATATATGATAATAGTTTTCATATATATATGAAAATTATCCCCATTTTACTGAAGGAAAATTCTATCTTAGTGAAGCTCAAGTATCTATGTCAAAGAACACAAAAATAAAATGTTTTGGACTGTAGCACATCCACTTAGCCGCACAACTAATGGGAGTTATTGAAATGAGATAAAGAAATTGGAGGGGAAAACACTGACAAATACAGAATTAACTGGAAAAGGAGGATTTTAAGAAGATTGTTGTATTAAGTATGTTCCACACTAAGGAGGTACACCAGGGAAAATGTAGATTAACAAAAGCCATGCGTCTGGGGAACAGGAAGTCACAAGGTGGAACTTTGAAAGTGTACATGTTTTGATTAGTCGTGACAGTGGAAATCAGAGACAAGAAATCAAGATATGATTGGGTGTGAAGATGTGGTGGATTTGAAAAGAAGTCCTGGGAGCCTTCAGTGAAAAAAGAAAATATGGTAGCTACTACTGAAGAACCAAGGGACTTTCTCAATGCAGGGATTTGTGCATAAATGAAAACAGACACAGGGCTCCTCAGCAGAAAGGGGGAACCAAAGAGAATGGGGAGATACAGGAGATTTGAAGGAAGGAGTAGACATAGGAGCAAATGAAATCAAGAACATGGGTCAAGACTAAACAACTTTTCTTGCAGGGAAACAAACACCTTTTCCATGTGGGAGAAAAGGAGCGTAAAAATGGAATGGAGAGCTAAGAAAATGACAACTCACTAGCATTCTCTCACAAATCCCAACAATTTACTTATTTAGTTAATCAGCTACATAGTTTTTTGTTGTTGTTGTTTGCTTGTTTTCTGTTTGATTTGCTTCAGAGGCACAAGAATGTTGCTGTCCTATCTGAGCTTGAAAACTTTGGACTACCTCTGACCCCACTCACTTTCTCATGCTCACATCCATTCAACTCCTAGATATCAACAATTGATTTGCAATTTGACAACCCCTTTTCATTCCCACCAGCACTTGTAGCCCCACTGCTATAAGACTTACAGTCTTTTGAAAATAATACTACTAGAGGCTTTTTTTTTTTGATGGAGCAGCGGTAAAGAATTTGCCTGCTGATGCAGGGGATGCAAGAAGTGTTGGTTGGATCCCTGAGTCTGGAAAAACCCGTGGAGAAGGAAATGGCAACTCACTCCAGTATTCTTGCCTGGAAAATTCCATGGACAGAGGAGTCTGGCGGGCTGCAGCCCACAGGGTCTCAAGGAGTCAGACATGACTTAGCAACTGAGCACCATCACACACACAAGAATACTCTTGACTGAACCCCTGCTATAATTCAGAACAGCACTGAAAAAAAATGGGCTGTATCACCTTTTCTTATGAAAAGATGCTGAAGTTTTCAGAGGGAAAGTGACTTACTTGCGTTTATATGATTTTAGGTAAAGAACCAGAAACTGAACTCAGGTCTTTCTAACTGAAAAAACATCCTCTGCCAGGCCACATTCTTGAGGGCACAGGCCTCGTATCATAAAGGGTGAAGAAGATATTTACAAGAGTTGTGGTGGAAACTGAGCTACAGAATAAGCAGATATTGATGCCTGACAGCTCCATTGGATTTGGGCAGTGTGACTCTGTAGTGGTCACTTCTACCCAGCACAGTGACTTCCTCCAGAAAGGTGCAGCAGCTTGGGGTTGTTGTTGTTGTTTAGTCACTCAGCTGTGTTCAACTCTGTGATTCCAAGAACTATAGCCCACCAGGCTCCTCTGTGCATGGGATTTCCCAGGCAAGAATATTGGAGTGGGTTGCCGTTTCCTTCTTGAGGGAATCCTCCTGACCCAGAGATCAAACCTGCATCTCCTGTTTTGGCAGGCAGATTCTTAACTGCTGAGCCACCAGGAAACCCCTTTACATAGAAGTGGAAACATAAAAAAGACAGTAAGGATTAACGCAGGCGAGAATCCTCCTGGTGATGAGGACCAGCAAGCTGAGACAAAAACCAAATGGCAGTCTTGGGATTCAAGGAAAACATGACTGGACGCGGAGGTAAGTGAATGACTGTCACCTGAGAGCCTCAGCTGAGTCCATTTGTGACAGAGGCCTCCCTTCTGTATCTTCAGCATGGAGCCTGTGGTTTGGTCTCTTGGTTCTCAGGTTCTGGACTCCTGGAACTTCTGATCTTAGTCCATTTATTCCTCCTCATCTCAAGGCTTTTATTTTTCTTTTCATTTTGTACTAGGATATAATACGTGTGTGTGTAAAAACTCCACCACTATAATAAATTTACTCTTTCCATATTTTTCATTTGCTTATCCAGTTCTTGTATAAAATCACATGTTAAGGTTTAAATAGTTCCAGTAAGGAAAGATGTGCCATGTTTTACTGGGCATGTTTCAGTCTTTCAGAATTTTCTATTTTAACAGAGGCTAAGGCAGAAAGTGAAGAGGAGCTAAAAAGCCTCCTGATGAAAGTGAAAGTGGAGAGAGAAAAAGTTGGCTTAAAGCTCAACATTCAGAAAACGAAGATCATGGCATCTGGTCCCATCACTTCATGGGAAATAGATGGGGAAACAGTGGAAACAGTGTCAGACTTTATTTGGGGGGGGCTCCAAAATCACTGCAGATGGTGATTGCAGCCATGAAATTAAAAGACGCTTACTCCTTGGAAGAAAAGTTATGACCAACCTAGATAGCATATTCAAAAGCAGAGACATTACTTTGCTGACTAAGGTCCATCTAGTCAACGCTATGGTTTTTCCAGTGGTCATGTATGGATGTGAGAGTTGGACTGTGAAGAAGGCTGAGTGCCAAAGAATTGATGCGTTTGAACTGTGGTGTTGGAGAAGACTCTTGAGAGTCCCTTGGACTGCAAGGAGATCCAACCAGTCCATTCTGAAGGAGATCAGCCCTGGGATTTCTTTGGAAGAAATGATGCTAAAGCTCAAACTCCAGTAGTTTGGCCACCTCATGCAAAGAGTTGACTCACTGGAAAAGACTCTGATGCTGGGAGGGATTGGGGGCAGGAGGAGAAGGGGACGACAGAGGAAGAGATGGCTGGATGGCATCACTGAGTCAATGGACGTGAGTCTGAGTGAACTCCGGGAGATGGTGATGGACAAGGAAGCCTGGTGTGCTGCGATTCATGGGGTCGCAAAGAGTCGGACACGACTGAGCAACTGAACTGAAAGGCTCCATTGGGCTTCCCTTGTGGCTCAGCTGGCAAATAATCCACCTGCAATGTGGGAGATCTGGGTTCGATTCCTAGATTGGGAAGATCCCCTGGAGAAGAAAAAAGCTACCCACTCCAGTATTCTGGCCTAGAGAATTCCATGGACTGTATAGTTCATGGAGTCACGACACGACTGAGTGACTTTCAAAAAAACAAACAAACAACTCCATTAGGGCTTCCAGGTGGCTCAACACTAAAAAATCCACCTGCAATGCAGGAGACACAGGAGACATGGGTTCAGTCCCTGGGTCTGGAAGATCCTCTGCAGGAAATGTCAACCCACTCCAGTATTCTTGCCTGAAGAATCCCATGGACAGAGGAACGTGAGGGCTATAGTCCGTGGGATCTCAAAGAGTCTGACATGACTGAAGTGACTTAGCATTAGAGTATAGCATCACTTACTCAATAAACATGAGTTTGAGCAAACTCTGGGAGATAATGAAGGACAGGGAAGCCTGGTGTGCTGCAGTCCATGGAGTCACAGAGTTGGACACGACTTGGTGATTGAATAGCAGCAACATGAAGTATAGCACTTGTGGTTAAAATCTTCTATTTCTTAATAAGACAAACAGGGTACTTTTAATTCCTTTGAAAATCACTCATGCATTCAAGAAATATTTGTTTTTATTTTCTGGCCACTACAAGACTATACCATCATACTTCTGTTATTATTCTACTGAGAGTGATCAATGACAAGAGCAATGATGAAGGTAAGCCCAAATTAGCAGCTAGGGCACCAAGAAGAATCACTTTCTTCAGACAGGTCATAAGGAAAATGATTTTTTTCTCTTTTATTGACAAAACTGCATCACAAAAGATATTCACGTAACCTTTTTATTTGGGGGCCTAATTAAAGGTGTTAGAAATCCTTACGTAGGCTTTTCTCCTCACCCACTGGAGTGTAGAATGATACATCCGCACTCTGTTGGTATTTTATTACCTGCTTTTAAAAGGGAATAACTGGAAGAACTTATCCTAGAGATGTGGGAAGTCATAAACCATGTTGTTTTGTCTGGCTATGGAATGGTGAGAAATGGTTTTCACTGGCACCTGAAGACATTGGAGAGTTGAAATAATCATATAATTGTTTGTCCCAGTGACTTCTTTCCATCTAGCCTCAGTTCTTACAAACTTTTTTTCAAGAAGAGGGGCATGTTTTGCTTGTAATTTTAAGAAAATGACTAATATAAAATATCCTCCCTTCTGGAAAATGGAATGTGAATTCATTGTACGTGTCATGCTATTGGTTTACTTTTGTAGTCTTAAAAATATGAGGAGGAAATCCATTCGTTTTCATGTATCAGATATTTAGGTTGTTTTTCAACATGTAAAAGGAGGTGCTGAACTGATAAAATGTCACTTTGCAAATGATATCATTTTTCCCTATATCTTTGTAAATAGATGAAGACTTGACTGAATTTAGTTCTGACTTTAAAAATATGCTCTTGTTTCCTAAAATCTTATAATTGGTTTCTGTGGTTTTATTTATTTTTTTCTATTATGTGCCGTCTCTAGTCTTCGGCAACTTGAAACACATCACTCACGTTTAGAATATCTTTTGATGCTCTACTGACCATTGCCACCACAGAATGGACACATGTGCTTTATGGATCAGCGTTTCCTCCTGACTCATGAACAAAAACCTCCCTGAGAGGTTGATAAGCAAACAGACATCAACAAGAGAATGGCAGCTAATTCCCCAAAGAGGCTGACGGAAGTCATACTTCCCAAGCCAGGAAAAGAAAGGCAGGACGTGGGTGATCCAGAGAAAGGTGCAGCGTTCCAGGACAGACAGGAAACACTGACATATGGCAACCGAATCAAAGGGAGCCATCCAGTCCCTGTTCAATTGTTTGAGACACAAAGTCCATGATCCTTAAGCCATCTAATACTTTGACCATTACTTTGAGAAAACTCAAAAGTGATGGTTGATGGCAGTGTTAGTGAAAGAGTGAGCACTGACTGCAGGAAGAATGAGAATTCACTGTGGAATGAGTATAAATAAGACACTTCGCTTTGATTTTTTTCAAGACTTTGTTTTGTTTATCTTTTTTTTTTTATGTGAACCATTTTTAAAATCTTTACTAAAATTCTTATATTATTGCTTCTGTTTTTATGTTTTTGGGTTTTTTAGCAACTAGACATGTGGGATCTTAGCTCTCCAGCCAGGGATCAAACCCACTCTCCCTGAATTGAAGGAGAAGTGTTAACCACTTGGACCACCAGGGAAGTCCCACTTGGCTTTGACTTTGGTTGAGAGTTGTATAAAGTTATCTTGTCCAAGAGTTATGCCTTGCTTTTTTTTTTTAAGATATTAAATTTTCATGATGATTTTGAATCTTCACAGATCATGTACTAATTTAGAGTCTAACGTGATGAGTTCCAATTAAGAACTAGAGAAAGTACACTTTAAAGAATGAAAAAGTAGGTATAAAAATTTTGGTGAACTTTACATCATGATGGCTTCCCTGGTGGCTCAGATGGTAAAGCGTCTGCCTACAATGTGGGAGACCCAGGTTCAATCCCTGGGTTGGGAAGATCCTCTGGAGAAGGAAATGGCAGCCCACTCCAGTACTCTTGCCTGGAAAATCCCATGGACAGAGGAGCCTGGTAGGCTACAGTCCATGGGGTCGCAAAGAGTCGGACACGACTGAGCGACTTCACTTCACTTGCATCATGATACAGACAAGGATATTAATATTAATAGTAATGATTCTATCAAAAGGGTTCAGAGTCAGGGTCACAAAATTCTGGGGTTAGTATTTTTTGTACTGTTCCAAAGGATATTGTTTGATGGAGAAAGTAGATGAAAACCTTTATAGGGAGAGAGGCAAGGAAGAGTGTATGGAACCCAGAGGAGCCAGTTGGTTTAAGAGCACATCAGTTTCAGCCTACTTTCCTGTTTTCAGTCTCTCTGAGTACCTCTGTCTTCTCCCTTCTGAAGTCACACAGTTAAATTTCTGTTCTTTGGAGTCAAAAGAAGTCCCTACACTTCCTACTCCTAACCCAAACACATGGTCCATTATGCTTACCTTATGTTAAAGACATACTTGGGATCTTGGAAATTCCATGTAAGTATTCTCTCAATCCTGAAAGAAGAAAGAAGGTAGCAGAAAATGAAAAACTAGGATGCATGTAATATGCATCATGACTTTGAAATTGTGGGGAAATGGAAAACACACTTGATGCTCTGCAGTCTTATTAAAAAACAATAACTAAAATCTAAAGGCTTGGAGTGCTGTCGGAAGAGAGTTTTTCCCTTCCCTCGCATTTTTATTCCTCTTGGAGATTTAGTTTCATTTGCAGCAATTTCTTCAGCGAGTAAAATAACATTTTACTCAAGAGTTAAAAGGGGTCAGTTTGGGTCTTGTCAGGGTGCTTTGGATCTTTCTTGCTGACCTGGAATTAGTGCATGTGTGTCTAAGTGCTACTTCAACCACCCAGCACACCATGAAATATGTTTTCCGCTACAGTGATATTGCTGGCAGTGCATAAAACAAATGGACTGGGTCAGGAATAGCTTGACTCCACCTTTAAATGGGATCTTCTAGATATTTATACATTGGCGAGAACTTCCAAAACTTTCTTCTATTGAGATTTTATTGCAATTTTAATTTCTATCTACCAGAAACTATTCATTACCTCGCTTCATCCTTGTAACAACCTTAGAAATGAGTTCTGTGTTGTAAGCACCAGGGCACAGATGAGGAAACTGAGGTTCAGAAGCTTTACTATTTTGCCTTAGGACTCAAGCTAGTAACTCGAAATATAAATGAGAAGCCTGAAAACCTCAAGTCTTTGCTTTTTCCACTTTGACTCATCTCATTTGAAACTGCACCATTTAGGATTTGGGTTTCAGTTCAGTTCAGTCACTCAGTCATGTCCGACTCTTTGTGACCCCACGGACTACACCACGCCAGGCCTCCCTGTCCATCACCAACTCCCAGAGTTTACTCAAACTCATGTCCATTGAGTTGGTGATGCCATCCAATCATCTCATCCCCTGTTGGCCCCTTCTCCTCCCACCTTCAATCTTTCAAGGATCAAGATCTTTTCCAATGAGTCAGTTCTTTGCATCAGGTGGCCAAAGTATTGGTGTTTCAGTTTCAGCATCAGTCCTTCCAATGAATATTTGGGACTGATCTCCTTTAGGATGGACTGGCTGGATCTCCTTGCAGTCCAAAGGACTTTCAAGAACTTTCTCCTACACCACAATTCAAAAGCATCAATTCTTCTGCACTCAGCTTTCTTTATAGTCCAATTCTCACATCCATACATGACTACTGGAAAAAACCATAGCTTTGACTAGATGGACATTTGTTGGCAAAGTAATGCCTCTTCTGTTTAATAAGCTGTCTCAGTTGGTCATAACTTTTCTTCCAAGGAGCAAGCGTCTTTTAATTTCATGGCTGCAGTCACTATCTACAGTGATTTTGGAGCCCCCCAAAATAAAGTCTGTCACTGTTTCCCCATCTATGTGCCATTAAGTGATGGGACCAGATGCCATGATCTTGGATTTCTGAATGTTGACTTTTAAGCCAACATTTTCACTCTCCTTTTTCACTTTCATCAAGAGGCTCTTTAGTTCTTCTTTGTTTTCTGCCTTAAGGGTGATGTCATGTGCATATCTGAGGTTATTGATATTTCTCCTGACAATCTTGCAGCACTTCTCATAACTGCACATAAGTTAAATAAGCAAGGTGACAATATACAGCCTTGATGTACTCCTTTCCTGATTTGGAACCAGTCTGTTGCTCCATGTCCAGTTCTAACTGTTGCTTCTTGACCTGCATACAGATTTCTCAAAATGCAGATCAGGGGGTCTGGTATTCCCATCTCTTTAGTAATTTTCCACAGTTTGTTGTGATCCACAGTCAGAGGCTTTGGAGTAGTCAATAAAGCAGAAGTAGATGTTTTTCTGGAACTCTCTTACTTTTTTTGATGATCCAACAGATGTTGGCAATTTGATCTCTGGTTCCTCTGTCTTTTCTAAATCCAGCTTGAACATCTGTAAGTTCATGGTTCATGTGCTGTTGAAGTTTGACTTGGAGAATTTTGAGCATTTACTTTACTAGAGTGTGAAATGAATGCAATTGTGCAGTAGTTTGAACATTCCTTGGCATTGCCTTTCTTTGGGATTGGCATGAAATCTGACCTTTACCGGTCCTGTGGCCACTGCAGAGTTTTCCAAATTTGCTGGCATATTGAGCATCATCTTTTAGGATTTGAAACAGCTCAGCTGGAATTCCATCACCTCCACTAGCTTTGTTCATAGTGATGCTTCCTAAGGCCCACTTGACTTCACATTCCAGGATGTCTGGCTCTAGGTGAGTGATCACACCATTGTGATTATCTGGGTCATGAAGATCTTTTTTGTACAGTTCTTCTGTATATTTTTGCCACCTCTTAATATCTTCAACTTCTGTTAGGTCCATACCATTTCTGTCCTTTATCGAGCCCATCTTTGCATGAAATGCTCCCCTGGTATCAATTTTTCTTGAACACATCTCTAGTCTTTCTCATTCTATTGCTTTCCTCTATTTCTTAGGATTTGGGTGTAGCTGCATACAACAGATAAGCTAGATAACCAGAGATGAGACAAGATAGAGATTCATTCAGAGCTAACCTGTCCAGAGCTGGTTAAAGGAACTGCTTTCAGTTCTCCGGTCGTGATCAGGCATATGAATGCATCTGCAGCTCCAGCCATCGTGACTCTCATTCAGATAGGAAAGAGTTAGAAAAAAGAGGATGAGTGGTACTCATAATAAGGAGGCAAAACTTTCCCAGGAATACATAGAAATGATCAGAAACTCACTACTAGTGCCCTACCATCTATAGAAATTAATTTTGATCTGATCACATTGCTGCCCACCCTCCAAAATAATAGAGCTCCTGTCTGTAAGAAGGAAAATGGGAGTGGGTGTTGTATAAGCATCCAGAAGTATCTATACCCCAACACATTTATATCTCCATTTCAAAAATAATCAAATGTTTTCTTTGGGGTACTTTTTTGTCTCAGTAGCATATCCCTGCACTTTATGTTTACCAAGTGAAGCCTGCACACACATTGACCGTTTTGGCTGATTGTCTGCCAGCTAAATAAACACTCTCCATATAAAAACCACACCAGAGAGAGGCTTAAAGTTTAACCATTTAAAGGGTTTGATGTTACTCTAGTTTATAAAGAATCTTTACTTGGCAATGTTATAACACTATTTTCTAGAGAAATAAATGGTTTTGAATATAAAATTCAACTCTTTCAGGTAATGGAAAAAGGCAACCAAAACAGATGTACTATAGGGCATACAAAGCTTGAACCACTCAAGAAATATCTTTAAGGTTGGAAGCTAACTCTTATCATCTTAGGTCTTTGTTGCCCTTGAATTTGCTCATCTTAATGGCTGACTCACCCTATTCACCCTCCCACTTGGCAGTGGAAGTTAAATGGCTTGTGATTCACAATCTCAGCCCCCAGAGTGCATATTTGTAATGAAAGAGGTTTATAATGTGTCTCCAGTCTCCTTGGCCTCCTCTTCCTCCTTGCCAAATCCCTTCTGCTCTGTGAGATTTTACAGAGTACTTGACGTCCTTAGGTCTTGCCAAGCCGGTGAAGATGTTTACAAGGGATTGGACATAAGTTTCCCAGCCATCAAATTAGGTAATTAATCCCAGATTATGCTGAATGTGCATCAGACAACATGAACTATACAGAAAACGAGTCCATCAGTTAATACAGAGGTGGGGCTCGGGAGGGAGAGGATCTGGGGAAGTGGAGATGGCAGTCATGACTAAAGAATAATGGTCAGTGGAATTAAAGGAGAGTCAGGACAGTGTGATGCTTCTAAGCTCAGGCTAGGAGCTCCAAGAAGAGTGGAGGGTTCATTAATGTTAAATACTCTAAAGCCTGAGTAAGATGGTAAGGTGAGACAATTGTGTTTGGAAAGTAGCATATAACTGGTGAATTTGCCAAGGTAGTTATAAAGAGATGGTGCTGGGGAAAAAAATTTTAAAAAAAACATTGAGCAGATAAACCTCTGACAGTGGGCTTCCCTAGTGGCTCATCAGTTGGTTGAAGAACCTGCCTGTAATGCAGGAGACCTGGCTTCAATCCCTAGATCTGGAAGATCCCCTGGAGAAGGAAATGGCCACACACTCCAGTACTCTTGCCTGGAGAAGTCTATGGACAGAGGAGCCAGGCAGGCTACAGTCCATGGGGTCACAAAGAGTCAGACATGACTGTGCAACTAACTTTCACTTTCTAACAGTAGAAATTTAGAGAAAAGGGATTTCTTTTCTTTTTTCTTTTTTTTAGCAAAAGGGCTGTTCCTGGGGATAATAACTCTCTTATACCTCTGGACTGTTCTTGCCCATGGAATTGAACAGGCTTCTGTATTATGGGGCAGAAAATATAAATGTAGAGTGAATTTATAGTGTACCTCTATCAGCAGAGGTAAGTATGTGTAAGCAAAGTGCTGCCCTCTGTAGCTGTGGCTGAAATCAGGAGGGCCAAGGGGATTTCATGTGGGCATACCAGTGGCATCCCTGAATATTTTTCAAAAAAAAAAAAGATGGCTAGTATTTATCGCGCACTTATTCTTCCTAATGCTTGCATGCTGTTGGCATGGGTTGCCATGCCCTTCCTCAGATCTTCCTGGCCCAGGGATTGAACTCTTGTCTCTCATGTCTCCTGCACTGGCAAGCTGGTTCTTTACCAGTAGCACCACCTGGGAAGCCCTGCTCTTCCTAGACACTATTGCAAACAACATAAAGGACCTTTAAATAAAGATACTAATGGCTAACTGGTCATTTTTTGAAAGACATCCTGGTAAAGGGAAGGAGAAAGAGATGATGGGAACCAGGGAGATATACAAGTTGGTGGGGATGGCAATTTATATGGTAAACTCTTGGATAAAATTTTAGCCTGGAGGAAGGTGGTTAGTATAGAAGGGCGAATGGAAATGAATTTGCCAAAAGATGGAGCGAGGGTAGAGATGGAAAGGATTTATACCATATTGAGTTAATATTAATGGCAACTGATGTTTTATACAATAGTCCTTCTAAATACAAAGCATTCAGTGCCAAATATGAGCACAATATACACGCATTGCACATACATACACCTGTACATAAATCATGAGTGTGTGCAGTGTTATAAATCTCAGTGTCTAAAAATGGCAAGTGGAACATGAGGAATTTAGAAGGATGATTATTTAGTTTACAATAAGTGTGATAAAATATAATAGGTTTTCAGGTTCCTTAGAATGCTTATCTTTCCCTACACCTAATTTAAGAAGCATGTCTCTGGACATTTTTATTCTTTTTCACTTTCTAGTGACAGAGACCTTGACAGATAGAACTTCTACAGCGATTTTGAGCTATGCAAATGGGAAGAGAAAGAAGAATACAAAGCTTTGTTTCAATATGACACATTAAAATGAAAACCAATAAATTATAGAGGAGTATTCAAAGTTTTGCCAACAAAGGTCCATCTAGTCAAGGCTATGGTTTTTCCAGTGGTCATGTATGGATGTGAGAGTTGGACTGTGAAGAAGGCTGAGCGCTGAAGAATTGATGCTTTTGAACTGTGGTGTTGGAGAAGACTCTTGAATTGCAAGGAGATCCAACCAGTCCATTCTGAAGGAGATCAGCCCTGGGATTTCTTTGGAAGGAATGATGCTAAAGCTGAAACTCCAGTACTTTGGCCACCTCATGCGGAGAGTTGACTCATTGGAAAAGACTCTGATGCTGGGAGTGATTGGGGGCAGGAGGAGAAGGGGACGACCAAGGATGAGATGGCAGGATGGCATCACGGACTCGATGGACATGAGTCTGAGTGAACTCCGGGAGCTGGTGATGGACAGGGAAGCCTGGCGTGCTGCGATTCATGGGGTCGCAAAGATTCGAACACGACTGAGCGACTGAACTGAACTGATTCAAAGTTTTTACATATCATCAACGACAGTGTATAGTTCCATAATGTTTTTATACTCTCCCCGTTATTCATGATTGCTACTGTGTATCTTTTTAATTTTCTTCTTTTGGTAAATCCAGGAGTTGGTGATGGACAGGGAGGCCTGGCATGCTGCGATTCATGGGGTCGCAAAGAGTCAGACTCGACTGTGCGACTGAACTGAACTGAACTGAAGTTTTTATAACTGGAAGGCTCTCTTAGGCTTTAAACAAAATGATTACATTGTGCTCTCACCCAGGAAGGATAATTTTACTGAAAAAAAATCTTAAGTTGGTGGTTATTTTTCATTCATACTTGGAAAGTATCATTTCATTGCTTTATGCCCTCTGTCACCTTTCTGAAAAGCTTAGAGTAGATTTAGTGGGTGGGTATGCACTTCTGGATAATATGCTTATTCTCCATGGTTGCTTTAAAGATTTCCTTTCCCCTGATGTCTTAAAGTTTGCCTGCATGGCCAGTGTGACACTGTTTTTAATTTCAGACTTTCATCCCTTACACACAAGGCATAAGTTCTTTGTATAATGGCACGGCCTTAGCTGATCAAACTCCCCTTTCCCCCATTCTCCTTTTTGACTTTCCAGTCTTCCTCCATGTCACTTAATCTCATCTTCTGATTTGCTGTCTCTTTATTTTTATGGTGGGTTCATGTTAAATATTTTCACATAAAGTCACAAATGCATTTTTACACGTCTCACTATTTAATTCTATTGACTGCTATTAAAAGCTTTAGACTGTATTTTACAATTGTAATGCTATTTTGTTCTTTTGCTTTATATTTTATCTGTGAGCATTGATTTTCAGTATGATTCTTTACTAACATATTTTAAACCTTTACACTTGGAGCTGTAAAATTTTTGTTGTGTTTCTTGACTTTTAATATTTGTCAAGTTCTCCTTTCTCTCTAATTGGTTATATTTTGAAATGGTGTACTCAACATCACTTTTTACTTGGTGGGATTTCCAAGCCAAATCAGCTATAAATTTTACACAAAAAGAAGATGAAACATGAGACTATGTTGCTTGCCTAAAACAAGTAAAAAAAAAAAAAAGAAATATAGCTCTGTGGTTTCCTCAGAAGCCACGTGGAGCCCCTCTACTTTATTCTTCGCCCTGATATTAGAAGAATCACATAAAAATTGATGTTGGACTATGTTTCAATGGTGATTAATGGCTTTTAGGATAAAATATGAGGTCCTGTTCTTTACATGTCATTCTGAATAGAGACTGAGTAGAGAAGCTTGCCAAATCATATGTTTGTACTGAGAACCCATTTGCATCCTGGTGGGGCTTTGGGAACTAGTTCTCATCAATGGAAGCATGTTGAAATGAGAAACGCCATTTATAGGTCAAGGAAATTGAAAGCATGTGTGCTTTCTCTGTGTACCTCTTCCCACTCTAGCCCCCTGACTATGTAGAGTAGTCCACCCACCACCACCACATCAGACTGTGAGATGTATAAACTACCATAAACTCCTATTTTGCTGTGCCGCCGAGATTTTGGATTTATGTGTTATTGCAGCAGAGCCTAGCCAACCCTGACTAATACACCTGACCTACAAGGGCTTCCAAGGGCTGTCTCTCCAGGCTCATTCTGTACCATTCTCCCCTTGTTTACTGCATTCCCCACACATTGCGAGGTCCATTTCTAAATACAGCTGCCCTTTTCTACTTGCGACTTTGGTACATGTTGTTCCTCTGCCATGCACACTCTTCCTTGCATTCTTTGCCTGGTTTCTTCTCCAATTCTCAAACCATACACCAATTCCTCAGGGAAGCTGTCCCTTGCCCTCCATCTGAAACCACAGCTTTTATTGGCTTTCTCCATCAGAGAACCTTCTTTCTTAATAGCATTTTGTTCAATATTTAATTATGTTTATTTGTACAATGTCTTCCTTCTCTAGCTTGGGCTCTCTGTATGTATCAGGGAAGGGACTGTTTTGTTCAGTTCTATGTATGTGACACAGATGGGGGCTGAAGACACATTTATTGATTAATATTTATTTGTTATTGAGTGAATGGGCTGCTCATTTCAAACCCTTGCATTTGTTTAGTTCCTAGGTGAAGAACTTCCATTATGCATTCTATTGTGAAATATGAGGTTAAAAGTGTTATATGATTGACAATTTGATTAAGATAGTATATGTCAAGGTCTTCTGAAATACTTCTTGTCATACTCAAATTATCCTTACTAATTATTATAACTAAATTCTACAGTCATGGACATAGTTCTGACAAAATTCTATCAATAGGTAAATGGGTAATGCTAAGTTTTCATACCATACAATTTAACTTCGAAAAAGAAAACCAAATTTACCCTTACAGAATTCATAATTACACAATATATGAGTATTACAAAGGTTTAAATGTATTTCATTGTAGCCATATATATACATAGCTCTTATTTTATCTCTTATCTTATGAGCAATTTGAGGACATAAATTTTTTTTTTCAATATACCTGAGAATTTAAGCATAATGTTTATCACATGCTAGATGCTTAGTTGCTATATGAAAAATAAATGAATGATTAAATACATTACTTTCATTGATTAATAATTATAATAATTAGCCATGATCTCCATGCATGTCAAAAAAAATAAGAATTTAATTCTTGAGCCTCATTTTTTTTTTAAAGAAAAGACTAATTTAGAAGTTCCTGGTGAAATGAGAGGATTTAACAGGCAAAAAATGTCATGACATAAGAGGTTTCTACGATTCTGAATCAAATTCAGGCAAACATAAATAACAGTGAAATGATAATACAGTACATGGCCTGTTTGCTATTCTTAATACTGTTCTGAGAAATTCTATGACTGGATTTGTGCTGTAGTGATTCCAAGCCAAACATAGACATTTTGACAATTGGTTTCAATTTTGAGTATAATTATATTGTTCATTTAAACATGCATGATAAAGCAGTTTAATCAGAAACCTATTGCTTGTTCAAAATCCATGCAAGAGCTATTTTTTCCCAATGTCAGCTCAGTTGTTTTGGTTAACATAGAAGAATGGATATTCAGGGAGATCATTCTATACGCAACTGAAGGGCTGGTTAGAAAAGACGTTTTAGCATGGGTTAATTCTGGCTTTTGGTCCCTTGAAAACAAAGGGGAAAAAGTGGCAGATGTTGAACAAAAGAAAGAGAGATAAGAAAGTGAGAGCATCAAGTCCAGCTTTCAAAATACAAATTTAACACATGTCGGGCGTGGGGCAAAACCCAAAGGTCCAAATTCGCAAGAGGTTGAAAGGACTTCCTCTGTCTGTGGGTCTGTGTGTATGTGTGTTTAATAGCGGCTTATAGGTTAAACACAGCAAACTCTCTCACTGAGCAGTTGAAACCTCACACCCAGGCTTACACCCTGGGGCTGAAGCTGATGGATGTGTGTCACGGTGAAGAGGTAAAATTATTTCTCATTGTCGTCTTTGTTTCTGTCAAGTTTGTGGATGGATGAACGGTGCAGGACTGAGAGAATCTGAAGACAGAGGCCCAGACAGCTTGGAAGGCATCAAATGTATTGAGCAGAGAGAAGAGCTGGGGTACTTCTCTGTCAGGCTGATTAGCCTGTTATAAACAAAACAGCTTTAAACTCCCACTTCACACTGTTAACTAACAAGGTCCCTGATCTTGTCCCCATTTCTGGGGCCGGATGAGGCCCCGTCTGGAGACGATCCGACCAACAGTCCTAACTGGGACTTGCCTCCCCTTAGGGGGCCCACTGTCTTCAGGGTGATTGCTTCCTTGTGCCTTAAACCCCTGACCCAGTCCAGCTTTTAACTCATTATTCATCAATTTTCCTAGTCCATTGGAAAAAAAAAATGCAGTAGGGTTGCTGCTCAAATACAAGGGAGGTTGGGGGTAGGGAAAGTGGCATTCTGGCAAAAAAGGACAACCCTGTCAAAACATGACAGCCGATCCAATGCCTGTTTTATACTATTCGTAGAAAATGCCAAATTCTGCAAATAGTAACCACATGTACATTGGCTTCACAGACGCAATGTTCTGCTACAAAATGAGACGTTCTTTATTTTAGTGTGTCATCAAAGGCAGCGAAAATATCATTCTAGCCATCTAGGCTTAACCCTGTGGGCTCTCAATTTCTAGAAGTTTAACGCGAGCAGTGTGCATGTGCGCGCGCGCGCACACACACACACACACACACACTCACACTCATTCGGGCCACATGAGCAGTAGCCCTGGCCCACACAGCCCACTATCCAGAAAGGCAATTTGACTCACAAATGTGTTCCAGGGCCATTTGTATTCCTCACCAGGGGATGATTACAGGGACAAGCCCGCATCTGACGTTTAGGATCTTGCTGGCTTTGCCAAACGGAGGATGGGAGAGAAACAGCTTGGGGGAGACATGGCAGGAGGGCTGAGGCCCCACTCAGACTCCTGTGAGCACTGCAGCCAAGACAGAGTCCCAGAAGGCAGTTTCTTGCCCTGCTTTTCCTGGCTGGTGCCCGCCAGGTTTTGTTTGGATGCACTGGGACTGGCGTTCTAATTCAGATCTGCTGTGCAGTTGCTCTTTTAGGGGCACCTGGCTTGTAGTCCCTTGCACTAACATTTAAAAGAGCCCAGCATAGATCGGAACCCAAGATGAAAGTTTTGAGAAAAGCGGACCTAAGTCAACGGCCACCAGCTGGCTTCGAGGCCGGGCCTGTTCTTGCCCAGGAATGCTTCTAGCACCTTCCACATGACCACTGGCTCCAAAGGCGCCTCCTGTTTATCTTCTCCTCCATAACAAATAGTCTCTGGAGTGGCTGCAGTAAATCTCCTTCAGTCTGGAAACCTCAGCCATGGCTGTTTGTCCTCTTTCTCCCGGGCTAGCTGGCTTCTCCCCCTGGGTCTGCCTGTGCTCTGACTCTGACAATTATTTCAAAATGTCTGTACTTGGCCTCTTGATGGAAAACAAAAGAGCCCATAAAGAGCAAGGAAACTTCTCTCGCTTTCCGTTCAGACTTGAGTCCACAAGCAGGGCAGCATGTCCTGGGGAAATGGCATCCGCCTGCTTGTTTCACAGCTGAAGGGGAGATAGATAATAAACGGCAGAGGCTTCTGCTCCCAGCCTGCACCACCCAGGACCCGACTGATCCTTTCTGATGGCAATAAATAAATGACGGAAGTTTTAGGCACCAGACTAGTGAATTGGTGGTTAAGCCTCAGGCTTTTATCTCCCTGACCCCTATTTGAACTCAACCTTGGTTCCTAAGTGCAGGGCAGACAAAGTGGGGTGGGAGGAAGGTTTCTTATCGACGTGAACACCCCTTCCAGCTCAACATAAAGAAATATGATGCTATGTGTGTGCGTGTGACTCGGGGGCAGAGGTGGGGGTGGGGAATATTTGTAGGAACAAAATGAGAACAGAGCAAAATCCCAGCTCTTATTTCTTGATGCCTATCCCATGGTCGCACTGTTTAATAGTGAGCATATCAAATAATCCCACTAACGTCTATTGGGGTAGGGGGTAAGGAGGTGTCGGTTGCGGGTGAGGCACTGTTTACACTGCTAAATATACAAGTTTAAAGAGACAAACTGTTTCAGGAACTTGGAAAGAAAAAATATCAATGCCGACGCTAGCACTGGCTAGCATTTATTGAGTCATAAATATGCCAGTTGCTGTGTTAACACGCTTTATATGTGTTATTTCATTTAATCCTCACAACTCTGTGAAGTGGGTTCTATTATGTTTTCTAATTTTACAAATGAGGATCCTGTGATTTAGAGATGTTTCATGATTTATCTAAATCCCATGCCTGGAAAATGGTGGAGCCAAGAGAAACAGTCTATATCTCACCCCATGTTATATCACTTCCTTGAAAAAGAACTTAATGCATAAGGTTCCCCAATCTGATAGATGATGACCACATTTCCAGCCAATATTCCACACACATATTCTGGCAATTCCAAACGTATCCATGAGAACAACTGATCTGACTGTTTGAGATTAGAATTGTATTATCTCTCTTTAGTCTCCTCATCTGAAAAAATGACCATGATAGGAATGATCTCTGTGTCTTTTGATGGAGATGATTTTCAAAATGATTTGTCCAGTAAATGGGGAACAATGGAAATGGAAGCAAGATTTAGATGCTGTTTAAAGCAGCTGTTCACCAAGCCCTCCAGTAAGATTCCGGAACTCATTGTCAGAACAAGACTTTGAATTTGTAGACCAGTTCTATTTAATTAGAAACCCTAGGGCTCCTGTTCTCAATAGGAACAAGGCAAAGGGTGGGCTTTAATGTAGTTTTGTTACAGTTACTATGGTGGATAACCAAGAAACAATGTTCATGGCAGGTAATGCACCGATTGGTGGAGGAATTTTGGGATGCACAAATCTGTTTTTCTTTTAATACTACATTAAGTCCCCTACAGACAAATAAGTTCTGTTTCAAGAGTGTGTGCTTAAAGTCTGATTTATTTGTAAGTCCAACAAAGTTAGCCTAGGCACTCAACTAGCACAATCAGCTATATAGTACTGTATTACTACAAGTTTATAATATTTTTCACATAAATAATGCATAAAAACTAAAAAATTAAGAAAATAAAATATTAAGAAAATATTAAGAAAATAAAATATTAAGAAAATATTTTAAATCTTACAGGACCTTGAAAAGCACAGAAGTCAGTACAACAGCTGGCCTACAGGGGCTGGCATCGAGTGAACAGACCAGAAGAGTTACTGATGGAGGAGGGGAAGGAGGCGGGAGTTGGTAGGGCTGAAAGATCGTCAGCAACAGGAGATGGAGGGCAAGCTGCAAATTCACTCAGGCCTGATGCTGATGGCTCAGGCTCTGGTTCCTGGCAGGATTCAATTCTGTCTACCTTCTTGGAAAAATGATCCAGTGGTACAGTCTGGTAGCACCATAAAGGCTACGTCATTGCTGTTTTCCTACTTGCTTTCAGACATCCTGGGCTGGATATAGAGATGCTGAACTATTGTCCTCTACAGTGCTGTACAGCAAAGTACACAAAAACACAGCCACTTGAAGTGAATGCCCACATGCGACAATGTAAGGCAGACACATGAACCAACCTACATGCTTGACCTGCAGACGTGTATTCACATCTTTGAAGGTTAGCAACTTCAAGGTTTGTATGAAGAGGACATCCCGTAAAGAGTAAGTAGGCATTTTAGGCATCTGAATATTTGCTTTATTTTTATGTCAGGGAAAGTTTGGAATGGTTAGATGTCAGGGGATCTCATCTCATGTTTCTGGTTCCTGGAGACAGTCAGTCCACTTTCTCCCACAAGATAAACCTATAGGTATGTGAATTAAAGCAGTAAAGGTCTGACTAAACAATTACCACAGGAGCTGGAAGGGAATGCCCTATAAGAATGAAGACCCAAGACTCAGGGGGTCTTTGAAAGGGTACACAGTGAAGAATTAAAACATACCAACTACTGCATTGTCTAGTGAAAACTCAAGCCCCAGTGTGTCCCATCTCTATTTCATCTACACTCCTTTGACCTCAGAAAAGTGACCCCTAACCTTGCCTTTTGAACTTCCCAAGTTGCTGCTTTTTCTTTTACCTGAAGGTCTATGTCTGATTTTCCTCTAGTTTTGGATCAACACAACAGTCATTCCTTTGCTTGAATGATCCCATCTACCATGAGGCAACATAATTGTGGCAGGAAATATTTGTTAGAATTACAACTTCGGTTTAAATTCTAAATCCCAACCCTGAGTGTACTGTCCTTGTGATCTACCCAAGTTTTCTTGTTTAGTCACTAAGTCATGTCCAATTCTTTTGTGAGCCCATGGAGTGTAGCCTGCCATCCTCCTCTGTCCATGGGAATTCCCAAGCAAGAATACTGGAATGGGTTGAATGGGTTGCCATTTCCTTCTCCAGGGGATCTTCCAGACTCAAGAACTGAACCCACATCTCATGCATTGGCAGGTGGATTCTTTACCACTGAGCTACCAGGGAAGGCCATCAATGTCTCTACCTCATAAAATTTTAATTCCTTCATCTCTCAGTGACACGGAAAATTTGAAATTACATGAGATAACACATATATAGATTTACTTTAATATGTGCTCTTTAAATATGCCTTCTTTACTGTTTATATGCAGAGCTTACAGATGCATTTTCTTTTGCTCTCATATCCTCTATGAAGGAGGTACAAAATCTTTATCTTCTATAAACTTCCATACGTGAATCAGGCATTTAATATACACTTTGCTAATAAATGTGATAGATAAATTAATAAATCCCTTAACAAAAACACTGCCAAGTTTTAGTGATGTACCAGTACAGACAGCGTATTAAAAAGCAGAGACATCACTTTGCCAACAAAGGTCCATATACTCAAAGCTATGGTTTTTTCCAGTAGTCATGTACAGAAGTGAGAGCTGGACCATAAAAAAGGCTGAGCACCAAAGGACTGATGCTTCCAAACTGTGGTGCTGGAGAAGACTCTTGAGAGTTCCTTGGACAGCAAGGAGATCAAGCCAGTCAATCCTAAAGGAAATCAACACTGAATATTCATTGGGAGGTCTGATGCTGAAGCTAAAGTTCCAATACTTGGGCTGCTGCTGCTAAGTCGCTTCAGTCGTGTCCTACCCCAGAGACGGCAGCCCACCAGGCTCCCCCGTCCCTGGGATTCTCCAGGCAAGAACACTGGAGTGGGTTGCCATTTCCTTCTCCAACACATGAAAGTGAAAAGTGAAGTGAAGTCGCTCAGTCGTGTCCAACTCCCAGCGACCCCATGGACTGCAGCCCACCAGGCTCCTCCATCCATGGGATTTGCCAGGCAAGAGTACTGGAGTGGGTTGCCATTGCCTTCTCCAAGCAGCCTCTCCCATTTCTCACTGTTGTTGGCTTCCTCTCCATTTCTGTCCTGATCAGTTCAGACCCTTCTCCCAGGCACCACACCCTTCTATATCCTCTTAGACAATCCCCTTAGACGCCTCCCTCGGAGTCTCTACGTACACCTTAAACACAGTTTGCCCCGAACTCATTTTTTCTGCTAAACCTGCTCTTCCCCTCCTTCCCTAATCCAGTAATGGCCCCACCATGTGCTCAGAGACAGAAGTGAGATACTTTGGCTACCTGATGCAAAGAGCTGACTCATTGGAAAAGACTCATGCTGGGAAAGGCTGAGGGCAGGAGAAGAGGGCAACAGAGGATGAGATGATTGGCAGGCATCGCCAACTCAATGGACATGCATTTGAGCAAACTCCAGAAGATAGTGGAGAACAGGGAAGCCTAGTGTGCTGCGGTCTGTGGGGTCAACATGACTGAACACCAACAACCAGTACACAACCTGTTTAGGAGACATGGTAAAAGAGCAAAGTGTCTTTCACTGGAGGAAAGTTTTTGTATATATCTTTTTCTTCTTATAGTATCATCAATATGATTAATTTGGGGAATTTCCTGGTGGTCCAGTGGTTAAATGTCTGAGTTTCCATTGGAAGGTAACACAGATTCAACTGAAGTTTGCAACTGAAGTGGTTTGCAACCCAACCAGAAGGTTCAATTTCTGGTTGGGGAACTAAGATCCCGCAAGTCCTGCAGGATGGCCAAATACATATATATATATTTGCATGGGAACTTTTAGAAACCTTCATTGCTTAAGTATAAGTGAAATAAGTTCCCTGGGAGAGAAATAGGGATCCGAAGTGTGAAAGCATTTACTTCGAGTAGTTCATCCTCTGCCCTTGCCCAAGAAGGGTATTCGTCATGACGGATGGGTCTGGGTAAGTAAGCAAAGGATGTAAAATTTATCCAAAAGAGTTGAACCATATTGGAAATGCAAAACCCAGCTCGTCACCTCAGAGGATTTCAATCCTGGATCTTTTCCTAGACTCTAGAAGAGCTGAGGTCACTGTAATTTATTATTGGCAAGACTATAAATGTCTAATAAAAATAACTTGATTATGAGCATTTTTATTTAAAGTTTTATATGCATGTCTATGCTGAAGTTTTCAATCCTTTCATTTGAACGTACTCCCCCGTTTTCCTGGCAATGTATTTCCATATTTCCTTGAAAAGTCGCTCAAGATTATTTTAAGTAATATTTTTAAACTCTGCCTCTGTATTTAAGAAAGAAAAGGAAAATCAGAAAGTGGCTGAGAAGTGAGGTTGCTTTCTGGTTCCTGAAAAAATTGGGGATTATGGGTAACAACAGAAACCAAACGGGAGTGCTCAGTCTAAATTCTGCACAGCCGTGTTCATGCCCAGATTACTGGGAATGTCTCCTTCACGCCATGGATGAGGCAGAAACAGGTCCAGCGACTGGATGGCACATTTGGAACCCTTTGGCCGTTTGCAGCTAGTAAATGACGAGCTATGGAGCGACTGACTACCGGACCCTTGCCAACACTATCAAATGGTTTAGGACATTTTCTCGGGCCCTAACTGGGCCTCAACTAAGTGGACAGGAGTGGAGTTACAGAATGAGCTAGGGCTCCAAACCCTTCTCCTCTAGGTCACATTCTCACCGTCTGCTGTGCCAAAGTTCTTCCCAGAAGGCCCTTGTGAAGAAAATAAAATTTATCCTCACACAGCCTTAAAATGCTGACATTCCATGTTGACACGGATTGTTTACACAGAAAATTAATCAGTTACAGTTTTAAATTTTAATTAAAGAATGTTTTCTGGTGTTATTGCAAAACAGACAAAAGCCCATAAAATGTATGTTTGACTGCTGTTGTGTGTTGTCTTTGGATTGAGGTGCAGTCATGAGATCAATCATGCATGATATTTTTGTGAACTTTTCTTTTAACAGAACAACCTTCACATAAATTAGGTTCATTAAAAAACATACATCAAAATAAAAGTCATTCTGAGAAACTGTGATAAAATTTCCTTTCTAATCGGCAACAGACTACTTTGTACTGGTTCTGTAAATAATAATATGGAAAGAAAATAAGTCAGCACTCAATTGTGCAATTAGCTGCTATTTGCCATTGAACCAAAAGTGACTTATAGGAAGTTACACATTTTACTCACGTTTTGATCAAGAGAAAATTAGTGGTTCAGTGAACATTGTCATGGAGGGAATATTTTGTTTCGAGATGGTGCTGAAAGTCTGCACATTTTTTTAAGATTAGTCTTGTATTCTTATATTTCTTTTTCTTCTTTATCTTGCTTTATTTCTCCAATAGTTAAAGAAATAAATGATTCTTATATAAAAGGGAGAAAAGTACATAGAATCAAAAGTTTTTAATAATCACTTAATAAAAAGCAACTGTTACATTTATTATTCTTTTCAATGCATTTACTAAAATCATTTATATATTTTCAAAAATGCCTTAAAAATAGCTAAATAGCACATCAGAAGTGCATAATACTTGAATACTGAGACCTCAAAATCTAATGCTAAAACTACTGATAAGAATAGTTACAATAAAAATACATCAAATTAAAAGTATATATACTAGCAAATAAAATTCACAGTACCTTAAAAGTAAACAGGTTTGTTGCAGAGTATTACCACTCTAAAAAACAAAAGTGAAGTATTATATGTTGTGATATATCATACACTACTTTATATTATTTAAGCAGCTAATTTTTTTCCATTTACCAGTGTACACTGGAGCTCTTCTCAGGTTTGATGTATAACACAATCTCATTCTTTTTAACAACAATCTAGAATAACATTAGATGAATCCGCTAGTAATGGTCTTCCTTTATTTTCAATTAGTTATTCTTACAATCATACCTCAAAGAACACTTTGAACATCTTGTTGAATGGCATTATTATATAAGATGTTCTTTCAGGTAAATTTTTAGAATTAATATTGGCAAGTCAAAAATACTTATTTTAATTTTATTATATTTATTCTCATTTTGACAAAATAATAAATGCACGTAGAATTAAAAAACTACCCAACACCAAATATAAAAAATAGTGCTTTCTTGATTTACTGCTCCTCATTATCCCCTCGATATCTCCTCGTTATCTACCTTCTCTGAAGCATCCCCTCTACATTTTGTATCTTACCTCCTGATTTACCTCCATATTATTAAAGGATATGTTTATACTCCTATTTTGCCTTAAACACAAAAGTGAACAAAATAGTATAATAAATTGCTGTGTCTTCATCACTCAACTTTACAAATCATGTACCAATGACCTTCAGTGATGCATCATCACTCCCACCTAATTCACACATTCCATTTGATTGTTTGGCACATCCCAGACATTATATCATTTCAACCATAAATATTTCAATATATATATTTAATAAATAAGGATGATTTTAACATAACCATTCCATGTATCATATCCTAAAGTAATTTTAAAATAATACATTAGTATCATCAAATATTTACTTAGTATTAAAATTTAAATTTTTACCTAAATATTATGATGCTAATTTTTTAACCCTTTGGATTTTTTTAATGTAAAAATCCAAATAAAGTTAATACATTGAGAGTGGTTGATGGTCACTCCCCATCTCCCTCTCTCTGGCTCCTTTGTGTATCATGATATTTAAGGATGAAATCACTACCATATTTTCCAGAAATTTGAATTTTTCTAGTTACATACTTGTCCTGGGGTTTAGCATGTTTCCTTTTTCTCTGTTCCCTGTGAATTAGAAGTTGGAGGTTGGAACTATACTCTTGGTCAGATTTAGACTTTTTCTTTTCCTCCTTCTTCCTTTCCTTCCCTCTTTTTCCTTCTTTCTTTCCTTTATCTTTTTTTCCTCTCCCTTCCTTCCCTTTCCCCTTCTTTCTTTCTTCCTCTCTTTATTTTCCTCATTAAACCTATTTCATAATAGATTTTCCATTCTGCCATCAGAAGCCCTGTATAACCTAATAATCTATCCTTTTATAATGTTAACAACCAAAACTCTGAATAACTAGAACCAAAAATTCATTATGAGCTGCAATTTGGAAATATTCTGTCATTTTTCTTCATTTATTAGCTGGACACTTCTATAAGTAATCATTTCCTTTAATTTAATATTGGATTATCTTCATTCTATTGGAGAAGGCAATGGCACCCCACTCCAGTACTCTTGCCTGGAAAATCCCATGGAAGGAGGAGCCTAGGAAAGATAGTGTAAATGCTTAATTCATTCTCTTTACCAACCAATTTTCTAATTATGAGGTTGTTCTCTAGCATGTTGTAATAATAACTTCCTATAGCACTCCTATGAACTAAAAAATTCAAGGATATTTATTTTATGGTTTATATTTATTGTTGCTATTCTGAATGATACTCATAGTTCTCCATCTTTCACAAAAAGATACTTTCAAATTGCCTCCCATGTCCTTTGGTCATGAATGTGGTAGTTTATAATAGCGTCCTTGGTATCAAGTGTGACAAGATGTTCAAGGATCATCCTGTGTAGCTTTGGCTCAGTCATGAAGTCATCCATTTCTCCAAAGAAATAGGTTCCTTTGAGTGGGTAATTGTGCTTAGACACCACAATCTGAGAGCTGAAAGTGCTCATTGTTACTGGGTTGATTAAGTTTTCTAGGTCTTTTTAATGGACAAAACTCAAACTATGCTTTATTTCTATGACAAAAATGAATTACGAGTTCACACTAACTATTCTTATTCAAATTTAGAACTAGAACATTTTTAGAATAAACTATGGCATCCTTAATTTATTTATCCTTCATTACTCCCAGATTTGCCTCGGAATAGCAAAACCAGTCAGTCAGTTCAGTCTCTAAGTCATGTCTGACTCTTTGCAACCCCATGGACTGCAGCATGCTAGGCTTCCCTGTCCATCTCCAACTCCTGCAACTTGCTCAAACCCATATCCTTAGATTGAGTGATGCCATCCAACCATCTCATCCTCTGTTGTCCCCTTCTCCTCCTACCTTCAATCTTTTCAGCATCAGGGTCTTTTCTAATGAGTCAGCCCTTCCCATCAGGTGGCCAAAGTATTGGAGCTCCAGCTTCAGCATCAGTCCTTCCAGTGAATATTCAGGACTGATTTCCTTTAGGATTCACTGCTTTGATCCTCTTGCAGTCCAAGCAACTTTCAAGAGTCTTCTCCAATACTGCAATTCAAAAGCATTCCAGTTCTTTGATACTCAGTTTTCTTTATGGTCCAACTCTCACATCCATACATGACTACTGGAAAAACCATAACTTTGACTAAACAGACATTTGTTGACAAAGTACTTTCTCTGCTTTTAAATATGCTGTCTAGGTTGGTCATAGCTTTTCTTCCAAGAAGCAAGTGTCTTTTAATTTCATGGCTGCAGTCACCATCTGCAGTGATTTTAGAGCCCAAGAAAATAGTTTCTCATTGTTTCTATTGTTTCCCCATCTATTTGCTATATAGGGATGCAACCAGATGCCATAATTTTCATTTTTTGAATGTTGAGTTTTAAGCCAGCTTTTTCACTCTCTTCTTTCACTTTCATCTTCTTTCACTTTCATTTCTGCCTTAAGAATTGTGTCATCTGCATATTTGAGGTTATTGATATTTCTCCCAACAATCTTGACTCCAGCTTATGCTTCATCCGGTCCAGCATTTCCCATGATGTAGTCTACATATAAGTTAAATAAGCAAGGTGACAATAAACAGCCTTGATGTACTCCTTACCTGCATACAGATTACTTAGGAGGCAGTTAAGGTGGTCTGGTATTCCCATCTCTCTAAAAATTTTCCACAGTTTGTTGTTATCCACAGAGTCAAAGGCTTTTTCGTAGTCAGTGAAGCAGAAGTAAATGTTCTGCTGAAAGTCTCTTGCTTTCTATGATCCAACGGATGCAGGCAATTTGATCTCTGGTTCCTCTGCCTTTTCTAAATGCAGCTTGAACATCTGGAAGTTCTCGGTTCACATACTCCTGAAGCCTTGCTTGGAGAATTTTGAGCATTACTTTGCTAGTGCGTGAGATGAGTGCAATTGTGTGGTAGTCTGAGCACTCTTTGGCATTGCCTTTCTTTGGGATTGGAATGAAATCTGACCTTTGCCAGTCCTGTGGCCACTGCTGGGTTTTCCAAATTTGCTGGTATATTGAGTGCAGCACTTTAACAGCATCATCTTTTCTCATCTGAGGAGTTTTCTCAGTTATTTGTAAGGCCTCTTCAGACCACCATTTTGCCTTTTTTCATTTCTTCTTCTTAAGGATGGTTTCGATCACTGCCTCCTGAACATGTTACGAAGCTCTGTCCATAGTTCTTCAGGAGCTTTGTTTATCAGATCTGTTCCCTTGATTCTATTCGTCACTTCCACTGTATAACTGAAAAGGATTTGATTTAGGTCATACTTGAATTTAATTCAGTTCAGTTGCTCAGTTGTGTCTGACTCTTTGTGACCCCATGAACCGCAGCACGTCAGGCCTCCCTGTCCATCACCAACTCCCAGAGTCTACCCAAACCTATGACCATTGTGTCAGTGACGCCATTCAACCATCTCATCCTGCTCTCAATCTTTCCCAGCATCAGGGTCTTTTCAAATGAGTCAGCTCTTCACATCAGGTGACTACACCTGAACGGTCTAGTGGTTTTCCCTGCATAACCACAAAGAAATGTGACTAGTATCTAACACATTTTAACCTACAGTCTTAATGTAGTTTTTTTCCTTAAGTTATATTTCACTGAGACATGCAAAGTTACTTTATTTAAACAAAAAATTATATGTATTTTTTTGTTTGTTTTAGAATACTACTTAATCCATCAACATGTATTATTGTTTTTATAAAAGAGTTTCATATTCATTTACACTGTAGTCTGTGGGGAGACATTTTATGATCATGGAAATATCCTGATACTTATCAAATTTCCATCTTTGATTTAACATCAATAGATAATACTTACCTGATTTAATTTTTACTGTGATAATTGCAAAATATTTATTTTCTAACACTCCATCTCTCTATATGTTTACAAATCAATATTCAATTTTCAGCTGTAAGCAATCCCTTTTAACTGCACTATTTGTCACTTATTATCTATATGAACTCAAATCTGTTTTCCAGTGGTTTATATTTATTCCTGTATTTAATTACTTTAGATACACAAGCTGTCCCACATGTGCTCAAATAAATTATATCAAGCTGTCATCTAAGTCCTTGGGATGATTCTCTATTTTAAAAAATATTTTTTTTACTTTCAGAGATAACAAAATAGCTCATTTTATACAGATTTTAGTTTTATAAAAATCCATTTCTCCAAGAATTCCTAATTCCATTAGCAGGGGCATTAAAGATCAAAATCTGAGAGTTAGGTATGTTCACTGCTACTGGAATGTCTTTATTACTTATGGTGTGTGAACTATTGACACTAGCAAACTGATACTCCCTACTGAGATGAAGATCCATATTGAGAAAAAACTTTCAAGGATAAAATCGGGGAAAAGTGGAACATTTCTCCTGAAACATTTCTACCAAAACATTTTAGAATGAAGCCTTTATTTTTATTACTTTATGTAAACTCTGAAAGATTCTGCTCTAGAACCATGAAGCTAGATAGATAAGTTATATTTGTTGAAACCTGCCACCTGCATTTATATAAAAAGTAATTTGTCTAAAAATTTAATAATGCAAAAGGATAGTTATCAAGTTCCATATTATATATTAATATTTATATATTAACTATATATTATATATCACATATCATATGTTATTATATATTAACAAAAATAAGTGACAAAAATCCCTAGATACCATAACAATATTCTAAGAAGATAAATCTACAAAATAAATGAAAATTGATATTTTAGAATGAGTTAAAAGAAATTAAGAAAATATTAGAGGCTATGACAAAACAATCAGAATAAGATAAACTCGTACATGAAGCAATCTATTAATAATAAAATGTGAAAAAACTGTAACAGAATTTTAAAAAATAAAGAAAAAATTTTCAAAAAAATAATGAATTTAAAAATGCAAGAGCTAATAAATACAACAGACAGTGCTCTAAGAGAATTCCAATATGAAAAAGAGGAAGATTTTAAAGTCAAAATGATGTAAAGAAAGGGATTAAAAGAATTTGAAAACATTTTAGCAATTGAAAATAGGAAAAGTAAATCTCTCTCTCTCTTCATATATATATGTATATATATATATATATACATAGCAGAAATTCAGGAGAAGAAAACCAAAGAAATATACAAATAATATACATATAAAGATATGCAAATAAAATGATGATGACAGCGGGGAGTGTTACTGCAGACAAATCTACATTGTAAAAATAAGTGAAAGGTAAGCAAGGCAATAGAAGACTAGAACAATGTAAAAACCCAACTGGATATAACAGAAAATCTATTTAACAAGAACAGAACATTCTTCTTGAGTGTGCATACACCTATAGAAAACTATAGAAAACATGCTATGTATATAACAGCCTCAATATATTTAGAAGGACTGAAGATACACAGAGTGTGTTATGTAATCACTGAGAATGAAATTAGAAATCAATAGCAAAAAAATTGGGGGAAATTTCATATATATGTGAATATTAAAAGTACATTGCTGCCTAGATTTGGGTAAAAAAGAATATCGCGAAAGAAATCAGAAAGTTATTGATGTGAATAAAAATGAATACATAATATACAAAAGCCTGAGGATGCAGCAAAAAACTGTGCTTAGAGGAAAACTTACAGCTGTCAACATCTTCATTAAAAAAGGAGAAACATCTTAAATCAACGACTAAAACTTTCAACTTAAATATACTGCAGAAAGAATAAAAAAAAAAAAGAAAGAATAATAAAGTAAATCTAAGCAAGCAGAAGGAAAGATATTACATTAATACAAATTAAAGAGGAAAGTAATGAAATAAATAATAGAAAAAAATTATAGTAAGAACTCATGAAACCAAAATTAGTGTTTTGGTGAGGTCAACATTCAGCAAGAAAACAGCAGAGAAATCTTAAATTACTAAGATAACAATTAAGAAAGGGGACATTACTACTAAGCTAACAGAAATAAAAAAGGATTATGAAAGAATATTATAAATAATTATATGCCAATAATGGATAATTTAAATAAAATTGTAAAATTCCCAGGAAGACACTGGCTGAAACTGACTTAAGGAGTAATAGAAAATGTATCTATAAAAATTTATGAAGTTGAATTAGTAGTCAAGAAAACCCAGGCCCAGAGGGTTTCACTGGTGATTTCCACCAAACAATTCTAAATAATTAATTCCATTCCTTCACAAATGCTTCTAAAAATATAAGAGGAGGGAACAATCTCTAACTCATTACCTTAGGCCACTATTGCCCTCATTGGTAAAATAATAATAAAAGAATAGAAGGAAATTACAAGACAAGAAAATTAGAGACTAGTCTCTCTCGTGAGTAGATGCAAAAATTTTTGACAAAATACTAGTAAATGAATCCATCGACATATGAAAAAGTTCATACACCATGACTAAAGTTTCTTTATCCTTATAAGACTGATCTAACATCTGAAATCAATTGATGTAAATACATCATGTCAAAGTAATTTATGAATGACATATCAATAGAGTCAGAGAAAACATTAGACAAGTTCCAACACTCCTTCATCATAAAAATATTTAGCAAAGTAAGAATAGAAGGGGAATTTCTCAACCTGTTGATGGTAAAGTGCGTAATTCCCAGAGCTGATGTTGTACTTAATGATTAAGACTGAATTCTCCCCCTTAAGAACAGGAAATAGACAAGAATATCAACCTTTACCACATGTATTCAACATCATAGTGGAAGTTCTAGAAAGAGTAATTAGAAAAGAAAATCTAATAAAAGAAATGCAGGATAGAAATGAACTAAAGTGACTTGAAGATGACATGATCTTGTATGTAGAAAACTTGAAGGAATCCATCAGAAAAACATGTTAAACTCATAAATGAGTCCAGCAAGTTGGCAGGACAAAAGGTCAATTTAACAAAATAAGTAGTAAGTTTATTCCTTTGCGATGTACTATCAAAAAATGAAACAATTAGATAATTTCATTTATAAAAAATACTTAGAAATAAATGTGATGAAAAAAAATTTAAATATTTTACTATGGAAAATACCAAATACTGTTGAAAGAAAGTAAAGTTTACCCAAATAAATTGAAAGACATCTTATATTCATAGATCTGGTAACAATATTATTAAGATATCATTACTTCCCAAAGTGATCTACAGATTCAATGCATTCCCTATCAGATTACCACCTGGGCTATTTGCAGAAATTGATAAAAATAATTCTAAAATTCATATGAAGACTCAAAGGACAAACAATAGCTGAAACAATCTTGAGAAAGAATGAAGTTGTAGGATTTTTATTTCCTGATTTCAAAAGCTACTTCAAAGCAAGAGAAAGCATATCCAAGTGACAGTTACGTAAAAAGAGACATATAAACCAATGGGACAGAATTGAAAACCCCAAAATACAACTTAACTCATAGTCAATTGATTTCTAATAATTTCCTATGCTGTTCAATGCAGAAGATATCCTTCAACAAATTGTGGAGGGATAACCAAATAGACATATAGGCAATTAGACATATGCCAAAAAGTTAAGTTGAACCCGTAGCTCATACCATTCAGAAATTCACTCCAAATAGATCAAAGACCTAAATCTAAGTGTTAAAACAATAAAGCTCTTAGAAGAATGGATAGAGTAAAACTTCACAATCTTAGATTTGTCAAGGTATGATTTCTTAGATATGATACCAAAAACGTGAACATAAATAACAAATTGCTTTTTGTCAAATTAAAAACTTGTGCTCCAAAGGACACTTTCAAGAAAATACAATCAATCAATGAGGGGAATATTTTTAAATCATATATATAAGGTTATGTATCTAGAATATATAGCTTTCAGAACTCAATAATAAAAAGATCGAAAATGAGTACAGGAAATGAAAATGAAACTGAAAAAGACACAAAATTTGGATGTCTCCATTGTGATAGGACAGACTAATAAAATGTTAAGATCTTTGGCTGAAGAGATGTTTACTATTCTGTTTTCAACTCAACTTCTGAAAATTGTCTAGGAGGCTAAAATATTTTTAAAAATGAGTACTTAATCAATCAATGACTAATAAATAAATAATGGCTTAATGTCATATCTATTAAGAATCAATCCATTGTCAGTAGATGATAAATCTAAGCTAACTAAGCAATACCAATACTCATACTCTCATACTCAATATGAGAGACAAGTCCTCCTTTATGATGGGATTTTTTTTTTTTTTAGATGGTAGCTGGACTCCTATGGACATTATTTTTATTTTAGGGTACAGAATTTCATCTATGCATCTCTATATCAGTCTTTTGTCCAGAATTTCTGTCTCCCAGATAGGCTATAATCATTGAAAAGAGGCATTGATAACAGACTGGTTCTCAAGCTGCATAACCTAGAGGATAAACATTTCACCTGCTTCTTCCATGAGGGCTAGGATTATACTGTCAGGACTGCTTAGGTAAGGAAATTTGGGTGACATAGTTTTTTTAAAACATCTAACTAAATTTTAATTTTGTCCAAAGCGTGAGCCTATTTGGAAAGTAGATTTACTTACTGTTTTATTACCTAGATAAATTTTTTAGTGCATACATGATAAGTCACATAAGTCATGTCCAACTCTTTGCAACCCTATTGTCTATAGCCTGCCAGACTCCTCTGTTCATGGGATTTTCTAGACACTAATACTGGAGTGGGTTGCTATGCCCGTCTCCAGGGGATTTCTTGACCAATGGATCAAACCTGGGTCTCCTGCATTGCAGGGAGATTCTTTAGAGTAGGGCAAAGGAATTTGGTTCAGTTCAGTTTAGTTCAGTCGCTCAGTTGTGTCTGACTCTTTGTGACCCCCATAGACTGCAGCACACCAGACTTTCCTGTCTTTCACCAACTCCTAGAACTTGCTCAAACTCATGCCCATCAAGTAGGTCATGCCATCCAACCTCTGTCATCCCCTTCTCCATCTGTCTTCAATCTTTCCCTGCATCAGGGTCTTTTCCATGAGTCAGTTCTTCATATCAGATGGCCAAAGTAGTGGAGCTTCAACTTCAGCATCAGTCCTTCCAATGAATATTCAGGACTGATTTCCTTTAGGATGGACTTGTTTATTCTTTCAGTCCAAGGGACTCAACACCAGAGTTCAAAGCATCAGTTCTTCAGTGCTCAGCTTTCTTTATGGTCCAACATTCCTATCCATACATGACTACTGGAAAACCCATAGCTTTGACTACATGGACCTTTGTGGGCAAAGTAATGTCTCTGCTTTTTGATATGCTATCTAGGTTGGTCATAGCTTTTCTTCCAAAGAGCAAACATCTTTTAATGTCATGGCTGCAGTGATCATCTGCAGTGATTTTGGAGCCCAAGAAAATAGTCTCTCGCTGCTTCCATTGTTTCCCCATCTATTTGCCATGAGGTGATGGGACCAGATGCCATCATCTTCACTTTTTGAATGGTGAGTTTTAAGCCAGTCTTTTCACTCTCCTCTTTCACTTTCATCAAAAGGCTCTTTAGTTCCTCTTTGATTTCTGCCATAAGGGTGGTGTCACCTGCATATTTGAGGTTATTGATATTTCTCCTGGCAACCTTGATTCCAGCTTGTGCTTCATCCAGTCGAGAATTTCTCATGATGTACTCTGCATATAAGTTAAATACGCAGGGTGACAATATACAGCCTTCATGTACTCCTTTCCCAATTTGGAACCAGTCAATTGTTCCATGCCCAGTTCTAATTGTTGCTTCTTTCCTGCATCCAGGTTTCTCAGGAGACAGGTAATATGGCCTGGTATTCCCATTTCTTTTAGAATTTTCCACAGTTTGAATCCACAGAATCCACACAGTCAAGGCTTTGGTGTAGTCAATAAAATAGAAGTAGATGTTTTTCTGGAACTCTATTGCTTTTTCTATGATCCAATGGATGTTGGTAGTTTGATCTCTGGCTCCACTGCCTTTCCTAAATCCAGCCTGAACATATGGAAGGTTTTGCTTCATGTACTGTTGAATCCTTGCTTTGAGAATGTTGAACATTACTTTGCTAGCATGTGAGATGAGTCCAATTGTGCAGTAGTTTGAACATTCTTTGGCATTGCCTCTCTTTGGAATTGGAATAAAAACTGACATTTTCCAGACCAGCAGCCACTGCTGAATTTTCCAAATTTCCTGGCATATTGAATGCAGCACTTTCACAGCATCATCTTTTAGGATTTGAATGAGGGTAAATGAACTACATAACCAATTGGGAAGCTCCACTTCTTGAGACCATAACACGTTTTTCCTATTGAATAAACTAACACGGATACTGAATCATGTCTTTTAAAAATAAGTCAAGTGTCCATGTATTCACTTCCTTAGAGCATCCACTCCCTCCTCCTCCTTTCTTCCTCCTTCTTATTACCTTCTCTCCATTGTATTATCCCTCTAAGCTGTTCTTGTGCTGATAGACCAATTCTGAAAAGTTGTTTTTTCCATCATAATTATGATTTACAAGATTATAATTTTCTTGTTTCCTTTCTTTGTTCTACTGGTGTTTGGCCAATGCATATAATATGCAAAAAAAAAGGGGGGGGTAGAATTGAGTACACAGATGATACACTTCCCATTTCGAGCCTAAGAGGATTTTATAGCCTCTCAGTTACTTTCATGTAACCTTAAGGATAAAAATGTCACCTTTAAAAATATCTCAAGGAGCTAAACTGAATTCACTTTGAAGCTTTATTACTGGACATGCACAACCATGTCAAAGCCTCAATTAATAGATGAAATATTATCTCCGTTTTCAGTCTTAAATGTCTTCCAAAGCATTTCATGGACATGCAAAGTAGTTGGTTGATATTTTGGGGAGTATCCATGGAAGTAATTGAGCGCGTGGCTAAGAGTATTTTTTGCACTAATTAAATATTCCAAACTTCTATCAAGATTATTGTCACCTATTTAATGGCTCATTGAGTTTACGGGCTATGCAAGTTCTCTTTCATCAGTAGAGTTAGGACATCCATTCTTGAAATGACAAATTAGAGAGCAGGATAAAAAGAAAAAAGAACATCTGAAAATTACACACATTTCAAATTTCTGGCATGGATAATTCTGTTCATTGATGAAATAAAGAATCTTATAATCTTATATTCATTTTCTCCAGATTCCACTTACACTTTTTATATAACCTAGGATATTAAAAACCTAATGCTATGGAAAAACTTAAGTGTCCTTGAATGCAATATGTATATGGAAAAATATCTTTAATATAGTTGCTTAATCTTATCTTCAAAAGAAATCTGTATCACTTGTACTTAAAATGGTTGAAATATGGACTGATAAATAAATTCCAGAAATCCTGGTACAAAGAAGAAAGAAAAAGTTGGCATTAGAACGTGGCTAGTATATAGACGTTGACCATTTTTTTTTTGTTGTTGTTGAGTGAAAGAACGAATGGATGGATATATGCTAGGGACAGCGCTGTGCCCCAAGGACACAGTGAAGAATAAAATGGGTATGAAGCATAACCTCTTTTCTCTTATAGTCTAGCTGGGAAGATGGAAAGTAGACACAAATAAAATATAATTTTGAGGTTTGATAAGTGCTATGAAGAAAATAGGGATAGTTCTATTAAAAAGAAGGGCAAAGGTATAGTTTTAAGTGCAGCGGTAAAGATGTTTAAGTGGCGATACGATGGAAATAAGGATTGAGCCACGCACAAGTTAAAGTGTGCTCCAAGTACAGGGAATAGCTCATACAAATTTCCTGAAGTGGAAAGGACCTTGACACTCTCACAAGTTTGAAAAGTCATTGATGGAATGTGATGGGCAAAGGAAAGAGAGGCCAAAGATGAGTGAGAGACCCAAATCCTGCCACCTTGATAACAACTTTGTAGAGCATGGTGGCTAAGAGGTACTAACTGTATTCTAAGCACAGGAAGAGGCTCTTAAGATATCACTTGGGTTGATATATGAAGAATAGGTTGAAAGAGGCCAGGAGTTGGAACAAGGAGAGAGGTAGGTTTGTTATTATTTGTCTTCATCTAAGAACAAGACACAGGTGGCTTGGATTCAGAAATAGTGGAGAAGGAGACAAAAGGACTAACGTGTGACTGGTTTTGAGGGAGAAAGAATAGGAATTGATGATATATGGGATGAGCTGTCAGAAATGGTGACTGAAGATGATTTTACAGAAGTTCAGAAAATGAGAGGAACAGATTTGTATGTATGTTTGGAGGGGGTTACATTTTGGATGTCAAGAAAGGATCTAAGTCTAAAGGTCAGTGATACTACCATCCTGAAAGGTACAAATAATCTTTGAACAAGGCAATAGCAGAGGACATTAAGAGAGAGAATTTAGAGAAAGAAAGGAAAATGGCTAGATTTGAGCCTGAGGAATACCAGTGTTTTAGCAATAGAGGAAATGAGCCTGTAAAGAAAACAGAGAAAGCACAGAACTAGGGGTAGGAATTGGAGAAGGAAATGGCAACCCACTCCAGTGTTCTTGCCTGGAGAATCCCAGGGGTGGAGGAGCCTGGTGGGCTGCCGTCTAGGGGGTCGCACAGAGTCGGACACGACTAAAAGTGGCTTAGCAGCAGCAGCAGCAGCAGTAGGGGTAGGAAGAAAAGAATGTCATTATTATGAGTAAGAAATAGTCAAAGGATCAATTGCCGCTAAAGACAAGAGAAGATGGGATCCTATAGCACAAGTTAATACAGTTTTTCATGGATGAAAGATTTCTTCATTTCTCATAGGAGATGAAAAGGTATTTCTGAAAGTTCTGCAGGTGTTAGTTACTCAAACGTGTCTGACTCTGTGTGACCTCATGGTCTGTAGTCTGCCAGGCTTCTCTGTCCATGGACTTCTCCAGGCAAGAATGGTGGAGTGGGTATAGCCGTTCCCTTCTCCAGGAAATCTTCCTGACCCGGGGATTGAATCCCAGTCTCCTGCATTGCAGGCAGACTCTTTACCATCTGAGCTACAAGGGAAGCCCCCAAAAGGTATAATGATCTAGACGAAAGTAAGATTTTGAATTTGTGGAATTGTATGTTCATTTATATTTTATTAATGTTAATATGAAGCAAGATCTTTTGATTTTGAAAATGGGAGCCAACAGGAGTTAAAAACAGAAAATGAAAGGGCACTGTAGGGGAGAAGAGGGAACACTAATCTTGAGAATGGAAAAACAGACCTACTAGAAAAGGGTAACAGAGTTGATGGGCAGTATAGCTTTATTATAGTTTGTGTAGTGTTTTCAAGTTTAAAAAATACTTATTCATGCCCAGTGTTTATTCATTTATTCAGTAAACGTCATTTTCAGTTGGTGCTTATTATAGCATGCGTTAAGCGTAGGTCAATCGGTTGTGTCCGACTCTTTGAGACCCCATGGACTGCCAGGTTCCTCTGTCCATGGAATTCTCCAGGCAAGAATACTGGAGTGGGTATCCATTCCTCTATCCAGGGGACCTTCTTGATCCAGGGATCAATCCTTATCTCCTGTTCTGCAGACAGACTCTTTACTGTCCAAATCACCAGAGAAATCCCATTGTAGTCTACGGGGCACCTAAGCCAAGTCTTATCCTCTGCAAATGAAAAAAAAACTTGTTTGGAAGATATCACTTACTTCAACGGAAGTGGCTTTGTTTCTATGTGCAGAATTGGGATTTCAACGTAGATTTTCAAATAAGTATTTGAAGCCTTATTTCCCCCATTAAGGCACATTCTGTAGAAAATGTTATGCTTAAGTAGTAATGATATATAGTCCATAGGGTCACAAAGAGTCAGACATGACTGAGTGACTAAATTTCAGTAATGATGAAAAGTCTAAATACTTTAACTTCCTATTATTTTACACTCAAGATTGTTAAGATTAAAGACAAAAATATTTTGAAAAAATCATTTTCAAATACTAGCTCTATCATTTCTTATATAATCCATGCAGATTCAATGCCGGGCCATGCCTCTACAGAGCTGTGACCAAAAAGTTCCATGGGATCATACTTTTAAACTGACATGAATGGTCAAGGCAACTGAACATCCAATTTAGCTGATTTTGTTCCACCAACTTGACTGGTCATTGGACTGAATTGACCAGAAGGCACTAACATGCAAACACAATAAGTTATATTTTTCTAGAGACTGCAAGCTATGCACTGGATGCTGTATTAACTATTTCAGAGTAGTGTTCTGCTGCTGAAGTGACAATATATTCTGAATCAACTTTATATGAGGAACATGGTAATTTCAGAGAAAGAAACAGAATATCTAAGTTTTCTCATCTGTATCAGTCTCGCCTCTTGGGTGGCAAATGGCGGAAATTGATCCTGATTAAATTAAGCTGAAAATGCATTCATTAAATTGTGTTAAATAGGTCATGTTAGGTAAGATCTGAGAATTGAAGGAGATGAAAGCAGAGGGTACCTATTCACGAATCTGAATGTCCTGGTGGCCAGGACAGATTGCACTGGGCTAGATTTTTGGCAGTTTATTTTCAGTGCTTCTGAGTGTGTGTGGATAAGATTGAGTATCTCTATTACTACTATTAGTACTACCAATAAAAACAATATTGGTATATGACACATAACGAAATACTACTCTCCAATACTGTGTATTTCACATGTTCATACAAACCTAAAAATTAGTACTATGCATATCTCCATATGCATAGTATCTACATAAGGAGCTTCCCTGGTAGCTCAGCTGGTAAAGAATGCAAGAGAATCCAGTTCGATTCCTGGTTCTGGAAGATCCCCTAGAGATGGGATAGGCTACCCATTCTAGTATTTTGGGGCTTGCCTGGTGGCTCAGATGATAAAGTATCTGCCTACAGTATGGGCTACTTGAGTTCAAACCCTGGGTTGGGAAAATCCCCTGAAGGAGGACGTTGCAACCCACTCCAGCATTCTTGCCTGGATAATCCCCAAAGACAGAGAAGTCTGGCGGGCTACAGTTTATGGGGCAGCAAAGAGTCGGACACAACTGAGTGACTGAACACATGTCTACATTTAATATAAGAGGAAACTATAGCTTGGAGAGATTGACCTTCAACAAAATCACATGGTTAGCAGATGGCAGAGTCATACTTAGTCTAAATCAAGTCAAATCTGTCTTGTTAACTTCTAAATAATGCGTCAGGCCAACTTAAAATAATAGTATCTCTGGTTAGTTAATACCATTTAAGGAAATACAGCCTGTAGGAAAATTATGTTTTATTTTTATTTTTCTCTTGAGCATTTCACTTTTCCTTTAGGTCTCCTATAGATTTGTGTAAATATATGTTTATGATTAAAAATCTAATACATATGGTTTTCAATTTCTACATAAATCATACCATGCAAAGTACCAAGGAAAATAAGGAATTGACTATAAGAAAAAGGGGAAAGGTTTTCTAAGACTTGTTTTCAAAGGATTAGAGAAATGCAGTCAAGACCATGTAATATGCTAGTTATGGGCTGAGAGAAAAGAATGCTTCTCTTGCTTTATGAAAATTATGAACACAGTTTTAGAAGTAAGAGACCTTTGAAAGATGTCTTCATTTCTAGAAAGTTACCAACTTCAACATCCAGTATTTGATATAGGAAATAGATTCTCTAATGAGTATGAATTTTGGAAAGAAAAATAATGAAGAGAAAAATTAACTGGTAAACTTAGAATCAGATTAACAATCAACATCATGTACACAGGATTTTGGCCAAAATAATGCTGAAATCGATAAATGATGTTGGAAGTTCTTGTATACGATAGGACTTCTTCAATGTACTAATTGTAAATATTTTTCCACTATTTATATTTAATTTCTGGTACAGGTAGAAAGTGAAAATTCAAATTGCTTTTCCCTGTAAATATTCCTATTTCTGGTAGGCAGAACATAAATATATTAATTTCCTCTAAGGTAAGATATAGGTCTTTCCTGGTGGCTCAGATGGTAAAGAATCTACCTGCAATGCAGGAGGTCCAGGTCAGGTCTTTGGTTCAGGACGATCTCATGGAGAAGAGAATGGCTACCTGTTCCATTCTTGCCTGGAGAATTCCAAGGACAGATGAGCCTGGCGGGCTATAGCCCATGGGGTCACAAGAGTCGGACACAACTGAGGGACTAACACATGGTAAGATATATGAAAGACCTTTCTGTGTTTTGGTTTTTTGGTTTGCTTTTTGTCGTCTTTCAGTGAGATAATATGTGACCAATATAAAGAATACTTGCAGTTATAGTCATTAAATCTGGTTAAAAATACTGTTTCAGTTCACCATCAACTGATGGCTCAAATTAAGATGGAACAAACTAAATTCCCCACCCCACCCTCAATTTATTTGCATTTGTATCTCTCAGGCAAAATACATGCAAACCTTCTATCTGCATAAAATGCACACTGGAATAAGTTAAATGAGGAAAAAAGGAGAATGCTGAAACTAATGTTTTGAAAAGTTTCCCAGGAAGTGGTCAGCGCCTGTTAGGAACACTTTGAACCAGCGTTAAGGTAAATGAGAGCATTGTCACCTCACACAAAGACTGCTCATCAGGCTCTCTTTGTTCTGCAGCTCATGTTTTAAGTAGAAGTTCATTTCCAATAACTGCACATATTCTTCTATTCATATGTAAATTGAATTAAAGCTGTTATTCTTTCTTCCTCACAATCTGCCTTTAAAGTAATAATATAATTTATGAAAGAGTGCCATGAGAGATGGGGGCTTATGGACATTGGCGTGTTCTGGCTTTTAACCAAACCCATGCTGGCCTTCCTGAAGGAGAGCCTGTCTCACTTGCCCTCAGGGATCTATTTGAACATTAAGGGGTTATCACTGGAGTTGTTATTGGCTTTAGATATTTCCACTGATAAGACATTTGGATTCCAATGGCAGTTTTATGGCTCTCCTTACAGCTGTGATCAGAGTGGAAGTGCATAAATGGTCCCACCGCCTGTCCAGAGAGAGAAGGAACAACACACCCTGGGTTCCACTGGCTTTGCCATCACCTACTGGGTGCCTTGAATAACGTAAGATTACAGGGGTCTTCCCTTCTTCTGTGTGCAGATTAATTTCCTGTGGCAAATGTTGTGTGAAAATTTCAAGGGCAATTGAGTCCTGTATGCTTTCTCACTTGTTCCTCTTTTTTTCCCTTCTTTTTTCTTCTGTTTGCTCTTTCCCTTTTTTTTTTTTTAAGGTCGTGAGTTGCTAATTTTACGTGCAATTAAGTTGTACATACCCCAAGTTAAGTAGGGCACCTCAACTGCACTTTAAAACCATCAGTTATAAACATACCCATGGTATCTGATGTCTTAAGGGAGGAACCTGATTCTGCTTTGATGAAGTCATTTTATATGAATGTTTCTCCCTACTTTTACAAGAGTACTGTGGCTATTAATGTAAACAAAATAGGACATTTCATTCCTACATGCTTTGGTTTCTCAGTCTGTTGAAAGATAAAGAAACAAAGAATATTTACAGAACTTCTCAATTTGTATTAGAAGAGAAAGGGTTACCGCAATTTTAAATTAATAAATGCAGAATACCTACAACTCTTTCTTAGAGTATGCTCCAAGTTGTGCTCACTGTTTAAAACAATGGTTTGCAAGCATCTTTATTAATGAAACTTGAAAAAACTGTTTTCTTGCATGGAGGGAACATTGAGTCAAGATGACCATCTGGGATCAGATGAGTGTAGTTTTAAATCCATGTTCTGCCAGCTAACAGTTCTAAGATTTTGAGAAATTTCCTCTCTTCTAAGCCTCAGTTTCCTCCTTTTTCAAATGAGGAAAAGACAAAAACAAAACAAAGACATAACTTGCAAGAGAGTTAACGGATTAAATTAGATGGTACTTGAAAAACCAAGCTTTCCTCAACAGCTCAGAAGGCAGTGACAATTATTATTCACAGTTTCTCAAAAGTTCTCGTTTATTTCAGGAAGACGGTGTGTGCTTGGGACCATTTAAAATCCTACTGAATAAATACTGAAATTGTTCAGGGAAATTAGCTAGGCTATCTGCCAGGGGTTTTCCAATGAAATAGATGTGTGTTTCAACTTTCCAACCATGTTACAGGACTATTGTAGACAGAGCCGGCTCTCCTTACCAGCCTCCTCGCCCTATTCCGTACCCACAGAGGGGGACTGTGTTCATCCCACTGATGGTGGCAGAGGTCCCTCCATTAGCACTCTGCGGAGTCCATCTGTCCCTTTACTTACAGGCCTCGCTCATTCCATCTTCCGTAGCTTCCCCTTCGGTATACTTTATATATCATTTGCATAGTGTAAAATTTAACAAGTGATGCTGGAGATAATAAATCCCACAACTGCTATTTCTGTTTGAAAACCATGACCCAGTGTGGTGAAAGTGCCAAACAGTCTGGGGTCTGTGCCTGTTTGCACGGCTTTCTCTTCGCATATTTTACTGTCACTTTCTTGACATTTTTGTCAGCTTAGAACTGCAGGGCATAGGTGCTGGCGGCAGGTCTCACCACATTTTTATTCTCCATTGCATTTCCAGAGCCTATGAAAAAATAAAATAAGGCTGGGGGTAGGCAGGGAGGGAAGGCCGAGGAAACACTCAGAGGAGAGGTGATCGCGTCAAAGGCAGAGCAGTGAGGGTAAGGCTGTGAAAGTCAGAAAGTGCAGCCTCTTCACTGCAAGCCAGGGCTCACCGTTCAAGGGCTTCTAAGCCACCCCCCAAGCCCTGAAGTCCTGACACAGAAACACTGAGATTTGCCGTCAAAGACATGCCATTATTTCATTTGCTCATTATGCCAAGAAGATAGAAGGCAGTATTTGAATCTGTTTGCAGAATATATTTTTTTCTTTTTTTTTTTTTGACAAACTGTGCATTTCTACACAGTGGAGATGGTATCTACACAAAACCAGTATTGTTTCTCCTGGCTTTAATCAACTTATATGGTTTTACTGCCCTTTAGGATCTTCTTGTTCCTTTTTTTGCTTTCTTTTTTAATTCATGGCTCAGATGGTAAAGCATCGGCCCATGATGCGGGAGACCTGGGTTTGATCCCTCCGTTGGGAAGATCCCCTGGAGAAGGAAATGGCAACCCGCTCCAGTCCTCTTGTCTAGGAAATTCCATGGATGGAGGAGCCTGGTGGGCTACAGTTCATGGGGTCGCAAAGAGTTTTACATGACTGAGCTACCTCACTTTCACTTTCACTAACAGGGCATCTGAGAACATCTTTTCTCACTACCTTCCAGCTTCTGTAAATGAAGGGGAGATAAGAGTGAACAGGCTCTCATATACATCTATTCAAGTTTGACAGTTACCAATATTTAAATAACATTAATAATAACAATATTAATAATTAAACAACAAGTTTGTGTATTGTTTAGAATCATCCTCCCAAGGAAACCTGGTACTATTTATTTTAATTTCTCTAAGATTAAATTTCCTCAATAGCTTCCCAGTGGTAAAAGAATCTGCCTGCCAGTGTAGGAGACTTGGGTTCGATCCCTGGGTTGGGAAGATTCCCTATAGAAGGAAATAGCAACCCACTCCAGTATTCTTGCCTGGGAAATCCAATAGGTAGAACAATCTGGCAGGCTACTCAAAAAGCTAAGATCGTGGCATCTGGTCCCATCACTCCATTGCAAATAGGTGGGGAAACAACGGAAACAGTGAGAGACTTTGTTTTTTGGGGCTCCAAAATCACTGCAGATGGTGACTGTAGCCATGAAATTAAAAGATGCTTGCTCCTTGGAAGAAAAGTTATGACCAACCTAGACAGCATACTAAAAAGCAGAAAGATTACTTTACCGACAAAGGTCGCTCTAGTCAAAGCTATGGTTTTTCCAGTAGTCATGCATGGATGTGAGAGTTGGACTATAAAGAAAGCTGAGTGCTGAAGAATTGATGCTTTTGAACTGTGGTGTTGGAGAAGACTCTTGAGGGGCACTTGAACTGCAAGGAGATCAAACCAGTGCATCCTAAAGGAAATCAGTCCTGAATATTCATTGGAAGGATTGATGCTGAAGCTGAAACTCCAATATTTTGGTCTCCGGATGCACAGAACTGACTCACTGGAAAAGACTCTGATGCTGGGAAAGACTGAAGGCAGGAGGAGAAGGGGATGACAGAGGATGAGATGGTTGGATGGCATCACCAGCTCGATGGCCATGAATTTAAACAAGCTCCGGGAATTGATGATGGACAGGGAAGCCTGGCATGCTGCAGTCCATGGGGTCCCAAAGAGTCGGACATGACTTAGCGACTAAACGGCAGCAGCATATTTCCCCAAACTCTTCATGAAGGGAAAAGAAAAATGTTATTTTATTAACTATATTTGTATAATACACATTCCCAAACTTAATCTAAAATGGAACCATTTTTTCCTATTGGAACATGTGTTCATGTGGAAGGGATGGGGAGGTAGGTAGAGTACTCCAGTGCCAACAGTACACAGTTTGAGGAACATAGTTCTGGTAGCCAGTTTATAATTTCGCCTTTCTGAGCACACTCATTGTACGTTTTATTGAGTGCATCCAATTACTTGTTTTCATTGCAAAGGACACTCAAGTATTTGACAATTTCAGGGAAGGTCAAAAGATAGCTTCCAAACAACTTCCAGAGTATGCTGATGTTCTCCTGGATGTTAGAACTAAACAAAACATTTATTAAGGCTTTAAAAAATAGAGAGACTTTAAATAATAGAGAGATGAGTATAAAAATAAATCAAATAGCTTTTAATAACTCGCTGAGATGGCCTGGACCATACTAATGGTATAAACAAAGTAAGATGTTAAGACGGTTAGAGGATTTGGTACAAACAGTACAGCTTTTGATAAACATCTGCAGATGCATCAGTAGGGTGTGAATTTCTATCGCCAGAATTACTGAGTCATAAGGATTGTGCTCTTACAAATTTGACAGATGTCACAAAACTGCCTTTCAGGCAGGTCACGTTGATTTATTCTTCCACCAAGATCTTTTTATATATATATGGTTCTTTTTTGTTAATTTGCCCTTTCCTTTCATTTCTCTATTGGGCTCTAGATGAACTCTAGTTGATAATTTAAACAGATTATTTCAGATTTACAAAAGAATTCGGGAAAACTGACATCACTGCAGTATTGAATCTCCCTATAAAGGAGCACAAAAGGAATTTTTTCCTCCTTGTTTGTGTTTATTCACTCAGTCGTGTCTGACTCTTTGTGACTCCGTGGACTGTAGCCCACCAGGCTCCACTGTCCACTGGATTTCCCAGGCAAGAATACTGGAGTGGGGTGAGATTTCCTCTTCCAGTGGATCTTCCCAACCCAGGAACTGAGCCTGCACCTCCCACATCTCCTGTGTCTCCTGCACTGCAGGCTGATTCTTTACCTGTTGAACATCGGGGACTCCCTTTATCCCCTTAGTTGAGCCTAATTTTACTTTAAAAGCGTGATTGATATTTCTTGCTAAGGTGCTTGGGCATTTCTGCCTTGTTATTTTAAGCCAGGAGTTACCTATTTTATTTTTGCCTAAATAAAGATTAACAGACCATAGCCGGTGCCAATTTGTTTACATACCATCCATGGTTGCTTGGGGTTGAATTGTTGGAACAGAGAACACATGAGCTGCAAAGCTTAAAATTTACAAGTAAAATACCCTTTACTTATAAAGTTTGCTGACTCCTACTTCAGACCATTTGTTTCCTTCTACTTCATTTTCGGTATTGACTTCTATATAGAAAAATCACTATTTTAATTGTTAATTTTGTAATTGATCTCTTGTTTATAATGATTTCTGATTTCCTTAAAATTTCTAGGTATATGAAGATAGTTATAATTTTAGTTTCATTCTCCCTTTGTATTTATCTGCTTTCTTTCATTGGCCTAGCTCCACTGACATATACATGTACATATAATGTTTTCTTCATTTATGTAAACATTTATTTCTTTATATATATATATATATTATCCCTATTTCATTAAACTAAATATGGATATTAAATGTAGTCAGATCCTTTCCCAGATCCATTGAGATATTCATGAATAATGTTCTCCTTTGACCTTTGTATATGATGTATTTTGACAATAGATTTTCTATTTTGGAGTCGTTATGAATGAACTTCACTTGGTTAGATAGTATTCTATTTTTTAATGCCCAGCTGAATTTTCTTTGCTAATAATTTATTAAGTATTGCATCAATATTCAAAAGTAAAATTCATTTATTTCTAGTTTTGTAGTTTGCAAATTTAGGATGTTAACATTGTATTGGGCCTTTAAAAATAATTTGAATGTTTCATTTTTTTCCCCTATGATCTGAATTAGTTAAGAGCATGAAAATTGTTTTGCCCTTGAATGAATTAAAGAATGTACCTATGAAACCATGTGGACTTTGGAGTTATTAAGCAATGTTACTTTAATACATCTGTCAATATCTTTCTTTGCTATTGGATGAAATGCTCTGTATTTGCAGGAAGACATTTAGTATTGTATTTTTATTAAAAAATACCCATTCAATTCAGATTCTCAACTGTATATGGAACAGAAGATTTAGAAAGCATAGATACTCGTTGTTGTTCAGTCATTCAGCCAAGTCTGACTCTTTGTGACCCCATGGTCTGCTGCACTCCAGGCTTCCCTGTCCTTCACCAGAGCTTTCTCAAAGTCATGTCCATTGAACTGGCGATCCCATACAGCCATCTTATCCTCTGTCATCCCCTTCTTTTCTTGGCTCAATCTTTCCCAGAATCAGGGTCTTTACTCATGAGTTGGCTCTTCACATCAGGTGGTCAAAACGTTGGATCTTCAGCTTTAGCATCAGTCCTTCCAATGAAAATTCAAGTTTGATTTCCTTTAGGATTGACTGGTTTGATCTCCTTGCTTTTCAAGGGACTCTCAAGAGTCTTCTCCAGCACTACAGTTTGAAAGCATAAATTTTTCAGTGCTCAGCCTTTTTTATGGTCCAACTCTCACATCTGTACATGATTACTGGAAAATTTTTTAAATTAAGAATTAATAGAATTTATGTTCTATGTATCTTTGACAATATTACTTCATTCACTTCAGGAAAATGAGAGTGAATATCAAAAAAGAGGATGACATTTGATAAAATAAATGGTGGCAAGATCCCAGGAGAATTGACTAGATGTAATTTCCTGGATGAGACTTGCCTAAAAGAAAAGCTACTGGACAAAAACAGGAAATCAGTGGGTCCCTGGATATAGATAAGAATGAATCCTAAGTAATAAATAGAAAGGATACAAAAATGGGAGTTCTGAGAAAGTGAGGAAGAATCTTCAAACAAACAAACATAATTAGGTACTTGAAAACAGCAAGCAAGATTGTACAAAGAATATTTTGGGACAATTATTTAAGGAAACCATAAAATGGCAAGATTATTAGCATGTTACACAGAAGGAATTTAAGCAAAAAGAACATGTTCAATCTGGAATTAGGGGCATTGTTCACTGTCAAGGGTATCATAAAAGTGAGTGAGTAGAAAAGAAAATGCAACTATAGCATCCTGTTTGTTCTGCAATGGACAGTATCTCTACAGTCATAATGAGTTTTTAAAACTTAGAATCAACATATGATAACAACTGAGGAATTTAACATAGTCTAGAAGTGATTTATCTGTGCTGAAATGTGAAAGGGGAAAGGAGTAAGGCCTGTGGGGATGAACATAGGAGAGGTAGTTAGGGGCTTCAAAATCCCTGTGTGATACAGAAGGGAGCAGAGAGATGCCTCAGCCAATAATAAAACAAGAAATAGACTCTTAAGAAATGTTATTTTGAATCATAAAATAACCAACAGAAGAACAGAAGAAAAAGAATAGTATTTTTTATCTACCTGTCAAAGGTTGATAGAGTGGGGAATTGAGATATTTTAAATAAGCTGTGAAAGTCAATTATTAGTGTCTGAAATTGACAAGCCAAACATTTCTATGAACATCTGTTCCAGTTGTGGAGGTCACACTAGAAGGACTAAGAGCAGACCAGGAAAAACGTGGTGGCCTTTGGGAGGGAGGATTTGGTGGGATAAATTACATTGGAGAAAAGAATATAACCCTTCTGTTAGTCTTTGATGTCTTTCTGTGTCCATGTTCTACTGCTGTGATAGTGTGTACAATTATGATAATTATGAAATTTACCTTTAGACAGCTGACCTTTTAGGATTCTTCACCATTAACAGCAAATACATAAATGGGACAGTTTTGGGGGAATCTGAAAAACATTCAGATTATTCTGAAAACAGTCTTCATTCAGAAAGTCTGCACACTTTATGCGTGCTTCTAAATCATACTGCTGTTGTCTCTTAAAGTTATTTATCCTATTTTGTTTTAATTAGCACAGCTTCGGGTTGTTTTTTGTTGTTAGAAATGTAACTTATACATTAGAGACAGACTTTGATTGAAGTGTAAGTAGACTGCATCAAATAAGTAAACAAGGATCTGAAGTCGTAGATTATGAAACATCATATTAAACATATTGTTGAATTCATCTTCCCCTATATCACTTTGGCTGTATGAACTGAGTCAGGGGAATCATCATAAATGAGATCTAAATTCTACACTATTCTGCTTCTCTTGAGGAATTAATATCATGGTTTTTAATGAAAAAACAAAAGTCATTTAGGCTAGTGATTTCTAGAACCAGCTAAATGTTAGGTTCACCTGGGGATGCTTAGAAAAGCACAGGCATGTTGAATTCTCTCCTGGAGATGCTGGTTCAGCAAGTCTCAGGGAAGGTTTCAGGAACCTCATATTTAAAAGTGCTCCAAGGGATTCTGGGGCACATTCAGATTGGGACCCAGTAACTACCCTCTCTTGTTTCCTTTTTCCCAGTTGATAGGAAACTGAGGGTTAGATTAACTCTTCATCGTTAATAAATATGTGAGACCCCACAATCCTTGTCCCTTCTCCCCTTGACCTTGGTTATTTCATTTCATTTTGCCATATCCTGGTCCTGATTTTTTTTTAAAATCAATATAGAAATGAATGCATAACATTCATGGATTTGTGTGTGTGTGTTTTTTTAATGGAGTATAATTGCTTTGTTATCTTGTGCTGGTTTCTGCTGCACAACAGTGTGAATCAGCCCTGTATCTACATACACCTCCTCTCTCTCGTCTCCCTCCCACTCCTCCATCCCACCCCTCTAGGTCATGACAGAGCACCAAGCTGAGCTCCCTGTGATATACAGCAGCTTCCGACTAGTTATCTATTTTGCACATGGTAGTATATATGTCAAAGCTACTCTCTCAATTCTTTCCACCTCTTCCTTCATCATGGCTACAAGTCTGTTTTCTATGTCTGCGCCTCTATATTACTTATTTACTGCCCTGCAAATAAGGTCATCAGTACCATTTTTCTAGATTCCACATATATACCTTAATATAGCATATTTGTTTCTCTCTTTCTGACTTAATTCAATCTGTATAATAGACTCTAGGTTCATCTGCATCTCTATAACTTACTCAATTTCACTTCTTGTTTATGGCTGAGTAATAGTCCATTGCTGGTGGCTCAGATGGTAAAGCATCTGCCTACTATGCAGGAGACTCAGGTTCAATCCCTGGGTCAGGAAGATCCTCTGGAGAAGGAAATGGGAACCCACTCCAATACTCTTGCATGGAAAATCCCATGGATGGAGGAGCCTGGGTCCATGGGGTTGCAAAGAGTCAGACACGATTGAGCAACTTCACTTCACTTCACTTCAGTATTCCATTGCATATATGTAACACACGTGAAAAGATGCTCAACATCACTTACTATTAGCGAAATGCAATCAAAACTACCATGTAGTACCACTTCACACCAGCCAGAATGGCCATCATCAAAAAATCTACAAACAATAAATACTAGGGAAGATGTGGATAAAAGGGAGCCCTTTTGCACAGTTAGTGAGAATGTAAATTGGTACAGCCTCTGTGGACAACAATATGGAGGTCCCTTAAAAAACTGAACATGGATTTTCTAGATAGGTGATTTATATGGATTTTCTTAATGCTACTTTTGAAATCTAAGAAAATCTGCTCTGCTAACATCTGTAGCTGCCTGGGAATCAGGAACTCAGCAGCCCATTTCACATAATTTTTGAGGGCTGTCGAGAAGGACCATGGTGTGAACATGGTAAGTTGGCTCTATGCACAAGTACAGAGGTGTCTGAGCCTGAGATCATCCATCAAAAACTGTATAGTCATCGTGCATATCTTGCAAAACACAAGCACTTTTATAAAGTGGAAAAGTGGCTAGTTTTTCCTAAGGAGACGTTCAGTGAAAATCCCATTGTGGGTGAGGAAGTGAGAGCATTTTGTGTTTTGCGGTTATGAAGGTGCTAAAATAGTCTAGGCAGAGAGAATTTCTGTGACACAAATGGTGTCTGTGGCATCTGCTTTTCTCTTATTGAAGACAATTTTTTAAATGTGATGTTGAGAGGTTATAGGTCACGACACTCTTCTTTCAGTGGACTCCCAGAAGCCAGTCAGCAAAAAGCTCAAGCAGTACATGGGAAGAGAGATGGACAAGATGGCTGGCCCTGGTTTCCGTATTCTTTCTCTCTTGATCTTCACAACCAAGCTCCTTTTAATTAGCATATTTACGAAGTATAAGGGGGAACAGAGCTGGTTATCAAGGATTCACCTTGATGTAGGATTGTCTAACCCATGAGGGTCACTTTTTCTGTCTTAAAAGGTGTCGGAGGTGGGAGGCAGGGAGGGGATAGGGAGGGGATGGGAAGGAGACTTTCAAGTCCTGAAAAAAGCTGCATGGTAAGCAGACTCAGACAAGTGAAATATTCTGAAATCATCACTGATCTTGCGCTGGACATCACATGGGGACTACTGAATTTGAACGACGACCTGAGCCTTCTGCAGCCCATTAGCTGCAAGCCCCCAGGGCAGGTGTCTTCTGAAGTATGAAGAAAAAATGAAGCATGAGAAGTTTGTTGTATGTCTTGTTTGTATTATAGTTCTAGCTGAGACAAAGTGAGTTTTGCGGCATCCTATCCTCTCTTCCCTAGTGAGCTTGGGATTGGATATTAAAGATGAAAAACAAAAAGATATTTGTCTTAAAGTTTAGAGGACAGAACAAAATGGAGTGTGGGAGGGCAGTTAACCCTCTCATGGGCTTCCAGATAGATGTTGCTATGCTTCTTACACACACAGGCTCACAGAAACCGCAGAATATTCATGCCTATGTGTATGAGGGATATTGACTAGATATATATCATACACTTTAATACAGTTATAATAAAAGCATGGCAAAGTTCATGGATTAGCTACTTCAATAAGAAATGCTTTCTTTCTGCATAAATCAAGGTACAAGCTCCAGATGGGAAAAAGTGACACTATTTATAGCAAAATAGCATTTATTCTCGATACCCCTTGTGTGTGTGTGGGCCAAAGAGGCAGGTGCCCTTTTTCTAAGTTGTGTAATTGACAAATGTCCTAGTGGTTGGAGAATTCTGGGAAGTTTTGTGCATTTAGGAATGTTTCTAAAATTTCTGAATGTTTGAAATACAATATAATCATGAGAAACATAGACCACAAAGTCAACTCTTACTCCATCAGAATGATCTCCCCTCTCCTTCATAAAAATAATTCAAACACCTTTTTAATGTTAGGAATACTAGAGGCTCAAAATGTCTAAGAGAATTTAGATAAATCAAATATTTTCTTCCTTTTATCTTCCAGAGTGTGATGTCTTTAGCAGTGGCAAGCAGGACTTATGTGCAAAATACACTACAAATCCTCCTAATTCTCGTTCAGTTGTGAGGACCAGCATTTTGAAACACCAATGCAAAAGAACAGGCCAGAGGGGGATGTATTTTGTTTGTTTTCCACATCTATGGGCAGAAGTGGCTCTCCATAACAAAAAGCAATGCAATCCTACTGCCTTGAATTGCCCTAGGTGGAAATCATCTCATTTTTTCCCCCCATGGAGAAATTTTTAGCTGCTTGTCTAGTGCAATAAATGCAGATTTTCCTGTCACTGCAATTTTTTCCTACTTCTCACTTGAAAAGCCTAAAGCTTAGTTGTTTCCAGGCATGCCCTCCCCTCCTTGCTTCTAAATGTTGCCCTGCTTATCTTATTTAGCCATGGGAATATTACAGACGATTAAGTGAAGATTATATATGATGACAAGATATTACCTTTACCATCATGAAACTTTTTCTACAACACCCTTTGGTCACATGAGAATATCTAAATGGGGATAATCAGAGAAATAATAACTGAAGCCCTTTTTTCTTTTCATTCCAGCACTTTCTCAATGAAAAGAGGTTCAGGGTTTTGATGTCCAAGTTGCCACCACGTGTCTGCAGGATTCCACAGTTGCTGCCTGAACAAGTTGCCTGTCCCTCATCTGGTTACTGAGAACTAAGATTTAATGGACAATTATGGTGCATAAAAGTTCTGAGTTGCTTTACCTGTGTCCATTAACATAGTCTTGGCTCAATAAAGAGAGTGACTCTTTACAGACCATTCTTCCTGTTCCGGGCATTGTACTCAGAGCTCACCTATATTTTCTGTGTAATCTTTTCAAAAGTATTTGAAGTAGGGTGGTCATCCACAGTTATTCATAGGGAATGGTAATTACTTTTCATAGGTAAGAAATGGTGGATAAAGGTGGATAACCACACTATTTTATACCTTGTAAGCCCAAGGAGCTCAGGTAGGTGCTCCATGGTGACCTAGATGGGTGGGATGGGTATGGTGGGAAGGAGGGTCAAAGGCAGAGGGTATATGTATGCATATGGATGACTCACATTGTTATGCAGCAGAAACTAACACAAAACTGTCAAGCACCTATACCTCAATTACAAAAAAAGATTACACAGAAAATGTAGGAGAGCTATGAGCATAGTACATTTGGATACACACTTTGAGTTATAATATGTGTAGAGATTGTATTTCCTATTGCTGCTACAGCGAAAACAACCACAAAGTTGGAGAATGAAAACAATTGCCACTTATTACCTCCATTCTGTAAATCAGAAATCTGGCCAAGGCTCATCTAAGTTCTCTGCTCAGGTCAAACAAGGCTGAAATCAAGGTGCCAACTAGGACTGGGTTCATTCTCATCTGAGTCAGGGTCTCTTCCAAGCTCATTCCAGTTGTTGACTGAAATCAATTCAGTGTGGCTGTTAGGATCCTTAGTGACTCATGTCTTTAAGGCCCACAAGAGAATGGCATAAATTCCATTTGAGGGGACTGAAAGTCAACTGATTAGGGACTTTAATTACATCTGTAAAATCTCTTTTCCTGTATAAAGTAACACAATCATTGGAAAGATATCCCATTATATCACCAGGTTGTCCATCATTAAGTAGAAAGAGATTGTAACAGGTGTTATATGGGGCAAGAATCTTGAGATCCATCTGAGAATTCTGCCTACCACAAAGGGTTATCACTTTTTAAATTTTAATTTGGCAGCCACATGGACATTGTATGGTAGAGCTGAAAATACCTTTATTTTTTAAATATATTTCATAGTATGTAGCTAAAAGAAAACAAGTTAAAATGTTCAGCTTTATTAAAATATTTTATTTATTTATATATTATTCCATTTGTATTTATTTATTCATCTTATGGATATTTTTTATGGGCTTCCCTGGTGGCACAGAGGTTAAAGCATCTGCCTGCAATGTGGGAGACCTGGGTTCGATCCCTGGGTCGGGAACTGGCAACCTACTCCAGTATTCTTGCCTGGAGAATCCCATGGACAGAGGAGCTTGGTGAGCTACAGTCCACGGGTCGCAAAGAGTCGGACATGACTGAGCAACTTCACTTTCACTTTCACAGATATTTTACATATTTAAAATATTTTTTAAAAGTATATGTGAACAATAATTTTATTTTTTCCTACATTTTGTTGCTTTAGCATCTGTTGGAAGAGGCCATCTGCCATGGGTCCTTGGTGTGCCTGCAGTCCTTGCTGAATGTGCCAAATCCTAAGTCCTAACTATCCTCACCCTGAGAGAGTTCTGTAGTTAGTGATGTAACCAATTAAGTAGATTAATGACTATCCTGAGACTGCTCACCCTCAAGGGCATCAGTTGAGACAATTGAGCACCTTCCATATATTTCTTATCATTTTGATATCTTTCAATTCAGAAAGAGATAAACCAATCTAATTTAATAAATGAGCAAAAGACAAGTAGTCACTTGACAAAATAGCTATGATCCTTAGCCTGGGAACATGCCAGGAGTACATAAGAAAACTAAGTTCACAACAAGGACCCCCACTTACCTGGGTTCCATCAAAACGTAGGTTGGTAATTCCAGACTGTGATAGTGCTGACGCATAGCAATGGGAGTGGCTTGGGAGCTGATGCATCTACCGATGTAATGGTAGAGAGAATGCGGAGGTGCTAGTTAACTGGAAAATGCATTACTTCATTCCATTAAGTAATTCTCTTCAAAAACAGTTGTGACACTGGTTAGTAAGATGATGCCAGAAAAAAAAAAAAAGACCATTTTATGCTATATTTATGTCATATTTTATCCACCTGATGAAATAACTTGGTTCTGTTCTGTACTAGTTATACCTATGAAATCACTACCATAAAGCAAAGAAGAAACAGAACATGGCAAAATGAACCAAGTCATAGAGTTCTGAAGTACCAAATTAAGCAATAATATATAAACAAAAAGATAAATAAAATCAGTTTCAAAATCAGTTTTCCCTCTCTTTTATTACGTTTTCAGACACATCTAATGTATTACTTCAGTATTATTGCATTCATGGTAGTAATTTACCTGGAGTAATAAAATGCTGATGGCTTCGATCCCTAGCTGGCAAATATGCTGGCAGTTTTTTACGCAGATGATACATAGTTTGAGAAAGATAGAGTCAGCTGCAAATGCAGATTGCATTCCTCAAGCTTCTTCCACACACATATCCAATCATTATGACATTAAAAAAAAACCTCCTTTCCCACCAAAACAGTCACCTTCTCAATGTAAACTTTCCCAATCAAGTTAAGAAACAAACCCCTCTTGGGTAAATCATTGCACTGCTAATGAAATCCAGACAGACAACTTGAAACTTAAAACAGAAAAAACAAAATTATCCAATGGAAGTCATTCATTAGCAGTCCCTGGTTCATTGAAACTAACAGAATGTGGGAGAAACATGATGTGAATGTGTCACAGATGATAATGATCTTATGCCTATGCTGTGCTTTCTACCCAGATGGATCCAAAACACTCTTCTGAGTTTCCTAAGGGATGGGAAAATTGGCAGTTGATCATTACTACAACTTAATAACTCCTAGAATGACTAACAGTATAGATTAGCAACTGGATTCAATTATTACCCAAAAGTTTCAAGAAACTCAACATGACTGTAGCAGCAGCCTACTTCCACTAGAGGAACTGAACTAACTTCACACCAGATCTAGCCCTTGACTTTCGAACCAATCATAGAAACAATGAAAAATTCCTATTATCTTTAGTATGCATCATGTTTACGTGGAGCTTTTTTTGTCTTCTAAGCTCTTTTTTCCAGATTTGCATTTGTAAGTATTAAAACATACCAGAGTGAATCACATAAGGAGCAGCAATGCCATCCTTATCCTGATTTGTACAAATGCTGGCCTGAGACTGCTCCTACACACACACACTATCACAGAACTGACTCAGTGAGTGGAGTAAGCATGGAATAGTTACTGGAGCAATAAGAGAGAGAAGAAATAGGGAGTTGGAAGGTAGCTTCAGTGAATCTGTCTTTTGACTGATTCCTCCACATCACTGTCTTTGCCTTATCAGCATCAACCCAACCATATTTTGAAAACATGCACCAAAATGTGTCTCCTGGAAATTAGTTCACCTACTTTAGATGGAGTCTGATGAGAGTAGGTTAATCAGTCACCCTGCCCCCTATAGTGGATATGCAGGTATAGCTCAGGCCAGATTGGCACTCTCTCAGCTTTTAAACTGTAAATAGAAGGTCACAATGACTGAAGATGTTTGAGGTTGTTTATTCCAACAGTGGTGTGCGAATAAGTCTGTTGAGTTCCTGACACCAAGGCCCACTAATGGTGCTTGAGTCTCTTCCTTTGCAGCCACAGTCCCTAGGTTTTCCCTCCCATCGTATAAGGCTGCCTATACAATTTCAATAGATATCTTACTGACTTAAGTTTTTCAAAATCGGTGTCTTTTGCTTTGAGTCAAAATCTACAGTTTTCAAGTTCTTTCTCTGTCACTTAGAAAATGCAACTAAATTTCCACTCACTCTGGGCTTATATTCCAAGAAGTATTTGTTTTAGACTTTTTAATTGAAGTATAACATATATACAGAACCCTACATAGAAAACTGATTGGTTCAAGATTGAGAAAGGAGTACATCAGGGCTGTCTACCATTACCACATTTGTTTAATCTATACACTGAGTGCATCATGAGAATTGCTGGGATGGATGAGTTACAAGCTGAAATCAAGATACGTGGGAGAAACATCAACAACCTCAGATATGAGGATGATACCACTCTAATGGCAGAAAGTGAAGAGGAACTAAAGAGCCTCTTGACGAGGGTGAAGGAGAAGAGTGAAAGAACCAGCTTAAAACTGAATATAAAAAAACTGAATAATAAAAAATCATGGCATCCAGCCCCATTACTTCATGGCAAATAGAAGGGAGAAATGTGGAGTTAGTGACAGATTCCCTCTTCTTGGGTTCTAAAATCACTGCGGATGGTGACTGCAGCTATGAAACCAGAAGATGTTTTTTCTTGGCAGGAAAGCTATGACAAACCTAGACAGTATGTTGAAAAGCAGAGACATTACTCTGCTGAAAAAGTCCATATAGTCAAGGCAATGATCTTCCCAGTGGTCACATGTGGTTGTGAGAAATGGATGGTAAAGAAGGCAGAGCACCAAAGAATTGATACCTTCTAACTGTAGTGCTGGAGAAGACGCCTGAGAGTCCCTTAGAGAGCAAAGAGATCAAATCAGTCAATCTTAAGGGAAATCAACCCTGAATACTTGTTGGAAGGACTGATACTGAAGCTGAAACTCCAGCATTTTGGTTATCTGATACGAACAGCTGACTCATTGGAAAAGTCCTTGATACTGGGAAAGATCGAGGGCAGAAGGAGAAGAGGGCATCAAAGGATGAGATGGCTGGATGACATCTCCAAAGTAATGGACATGAACTTGGGCAAACTTCGGGGGATGGTGAGCCATAGAGAGGCCTGGCATTTTGCAGTCCATGGGGTCACAAAGGTTTGAATACAACTAGGTAACTGAACAACAATAATAACATAACATATATAAAGGAAGTCCATATAACATAGTTTGATGAAAGTTTACAAATAAACCAATGCATTCACCATTCAAAAGAATATATCAAATGTGGCTATTCATTCTCAATAATGTGATCCATTTACCAGAAGTTTTGGGCTTCCCTCGTGTCTCAGAGGTTAAGCGCCTCCTTGCAATACAGGAGACCTCGGTTTGATCCCTGGGTCGGGAAGATTCCCCTGGAGAAGGAAATGGCAACCCACTCCAGTATTGTTGCCTGGAGAATCCATGGATGGAGGAACCTGATGGGCTACAGTCCACAGGGTCACAAAGAGTCGGACACGACTGAGAGACTTCACTTTGGTTTATCTAGAAACTTGTTAGAATGAAGAAACTCAAATCACACCCAGACCTTTCAAATCAGAATCTACATTGCAACAAGATTTTTATGGAAAGCCAAGTGCTTAAATTTGAGAAGCAAAGATAAAGAACAAGACAATCTCTCTAGAAAACTCCCTTACTGATCTACTCAATCATTAAACCCTCAATAGTTAGCACTTTTCTAACTAATCCCAGATTAGTTTTATCAGTTGCAAAACTTCCTATAAAGTGATTTATGGTATGTACTTTTGGAGATCTGGCTTCCTTTGTTCAGCTTTATGTTCTGCTATCCTTTCATGCAGCTGTATGCAGCAATCTGTTCTTATTTTAAACTGCTATATGAATATACTGCAGTTTTTCTTTTCGATCACTGACAATCATTTGAAATGTTTTCATTTGAAGGCCTTTTGGTAAACTTCTGGTGCCATCACAGCCTTAAAAATGAATGCATGTTGTATGTCTGTTGGGTGAGTTTTTAGAATTAAAACTGCAAGTTCATGGAGGATATATGTGTTTAGACCTAGTGGATACTAACAAAATGTTTCACAAAATGGTTGTCCTAATTTACACTTCCACCATCAAGGTGTGGGATTTCTCTGGTTGTAGGCTGTTCTGCCTTCCATTTGCCATCACCATTCATTGACATTGTCAGATGTCTGTTGGCTGGCTGACTCGGTGAATGGTTTAGCCATTCTGGTGGTTCTGTGATGATCTCACAATGTCATTTCAATTTGTATTTCCCTGTTAATTGAAGCTACTGAGTATGCTTTCATATATTTGGCTATTTGTACATCTTCTTTTTTGAAGTAAATGTTCAAATCTTCTGCCCAATTATAAATTAGGGGAGTCTTTCTCTCCCTCTCTCTCTCTTTTTTTTTTTTTTTTTTGATAGTATTTATTTAGGCTAGAAGAATGTCTTTTGTCAAGTATGTTTTTATGTATCTTTTTCTACTCTATTGCTTGACTTGATAAACATGCATTTTAAATGTTAACTTATCAAGTCTTTTTTATATGGTTAGTAGTTTTCACGTGGCTTCCCCCGTTGCTCAGATGGTAAAGAATCCACCCGCAATGCAGTAGACCTGGGTTTGATCCCTGGGTTGGGAGATTTCCTGGAGGTGGGTATGGCAACCCACTCCAGTATTCTTGCCTGGAGAATCCCCATGGAGAGAGGAGCCTGGTGGGCTACAGTCCATGGGGTCACAAGGATAGGACACAACTGAGTGACTAAGCACAGTAGTTTTCACATTTTACTAACAAAATAGTGGCTAATTCAACACTAATCTGCTTTCCCTTTTTGTAGTGGGAGACAGAGAAAATTTTCTGGAAGAAAGTAATCAGTTCTAATTGGAAGGATAATATGTCCAACTGAGAAATATGCTTTTTGCTTGGACTAATATTATTTGTTCCATTAGTTCAGTTACTCAGTCATATCCAACTCTTTGCGACCCCATGGACTGCAGCATGCCAGGCTTCCTTGTCCATCACCAACTCCTGGAGCTTGCTTAAACTCATGTCCATAGAGTCGGTGATGCCATTCAGCCAGCTCATGTTTTGTCATCCCCTTCTCCTCTGGCCTTCAATTTTTTCTAGCATCAGGGTCTTTTAAAACGAGTCAGTTCTTTGCACCAGGTGGCCAAAGTACCAATGAATATTCAGGATTTCCTTTAGGATGGACTGGTTGGATATCCTTGCATTCCAAGGACTCTCAAGAGTCTCTTCCCACACCACAGCTCAAAAGCATCATTTCTTTGCCACTCAGCTTTCTTTATAGTCAACTCTCACAGCCACACACAACTACTGGAAAACCATAGCTTTAACTAGATGGACCTTTGTTGGCAAAGTAATGTTTCTGCTTTATACTGTCTAGGTTGGTCATAACTTTTCTTCCAAAGAGCAAGAGTCTTTTAATTTCATGGCTGCAGTAACCATCACAGTGATTTTGAAGACCAAAAAAAATAAAGTCTGTCACTGTTTCCACTGTTTCCCCGTCTATTTGCCATGAACTAATGGGACCAGATGCCATGATCTTAGTTTTCTGAATGTTGAGCTTTAAGTCAGCTTTTTCACTCTCCTCTTTCACTTTCAAGAGTCTCTCTAGTTCTTCTTTGCTTTCTGCCATAAGGGTGGTGTCATCCACATATTTCAGGTTATTGATATTTCTCCCGGCAAACTTGATTCCAGCTTGTGCTTCATCCAGACCAGCACTTCACACGATGTACTCTGCATATAAGTTAAATAAGCAGGGTGACAATATACAGTCTTGACATACTCCTTTCCTGATTTGGAGCCAGTCTGTTCTTCCATGTCCAGTTCTAGCTGTTTCTTCTTGACCTGCATAAAGATTTCTCAGGATGCAAGACAAGTGGTCTGGTATTCTTGTTTATTGAAGAATTTCCCACAGTTTGTTGTGATCCACACAAAGGCTTTGGCATAGTCAATAAAGCAGAAGTAGATGTTTTTCTGGAACTCTCTTGCTTTTTTGATGACCCAAAGCATGTTGGCAATTTCATCTCTGGTTCCTCTGCCTTTTCTAAAACCAGCTTGAACGTCTGGAAGTTCACAGTTCAAGTACTGTTGAAGCCTCACTTGGAGAATTTTGAGCGTTACTTTGCTAATGTGTGAGATGAGTGCAATTGTGCAGTAGTTTGAACATTTTTTGGCATTGCCTTTCTTTGGGATTGGAATGAAAAATGACCTTACCAGTCCTTGGCCACTGCTGAGTTTTCCAAATTCGCTGCATATCGTGAAAGTGCAGCTCTTTCAGAGCATCATCTTTTAGGATTTGAAATAGCTCAATTGGAATTCCATCACCTCCACTAACTATGTTCATAGTGAAGCTTCCTAAGGCCCATTTGACTTCTCATTCCAGGATGTCTGGCTCCAGGTGAGTGATCATACCATCATGGTTATCTGGGTTATGGAGATTTTTTTAAATAGTTCTTCTGTGTATTGTTGCCAGCTCTTATTATATTCTGCTTCTTTTAGGTTCATATCATTTCTATTCTTTATTGTGCTCATCTTTGCATGAAATGTTCCCTTGGTAGCTCTTATTTTCTTGAAGAGATCTCTAGATTTTCCCATTCTATTGTTTTCCTCTATTTATTTGCATGGATTACTGAGGAAGGCTTTCTTATCTCTCCTTGCTATTCTTTGGAACTCCACAATACCTTTCCTTTTCTCCTTTGCCTTTCACATCTTTTCTTTTCTCAGCTATTTGTAATGCCTCCTCAGACAACCATTTTGCCTTTTTGCATTTCCTTTTCTTGAGGATGTTCTTGATCACTGCCTCCTGTACAATGTCACAAACCTCCGTCCATAGTTCCTCAGGAACTATCAGATATAATCCCTTGATTCTATTTGTCACTTCTACTGTATAATCATAAGGGATTTTATTTAGATCATACCTGAATGGTCTAGTAGGTTTCCCTACTTTCTTCAATTTAAGTCTGAATTTGGCAATAAGGAGTTCATGATCTGAGCCACAGTCAAATCCTGGTCTTGTTTTTCCTGACACTATAGAGCATCTCCATCTTTGGCTGCAAAGAATATAATCAATCTGACTTTAGTATTGACCATCTGGCCATGTCCATGTGTAGAGTCTTCTCTTGTGTTGTTGGAAGAGGGTGTTTGCTATGACCAGTGCTTCTCTTGGCAAAACTCTGTTAGCCTTTGAGCTGCTTTGTTTTGTACTCCAAGGCCAAACTTGCCTATTACTCCAGGTATCTCTTGACTTCCTACTTTTGCATTCCAGTCCCCTATAATGAAAAGAGCATCTTTTTAGGCTGTTAGTTCTAGAAGGTCTTGTAGGTCTTCATGGAACCATTCAACTTCAACTTCTTCAGCATTACTATTTGGGGCATAGACTTGGATTACCGTGATATTAAATGGTTTGCCTTGGAAACTGAGATCATTCTGTCGTTCTTGAGATTGCATCCAAGTACTGCATTTTGGACTCTTTTGTTGACTATGATAGCTACTCCATTTCTTCTAAGGGATTCTTGCCCATAGTAGTAGATACAATGGTCATCTGAGTTAAATTCACCCATTCCAGTCCATTTTAGTTCACTGATTCCTAAAATGTAGATATTCACTCTTGCCATCTTGTGTTTAAACTCTTCCAATTTGCCTTGATTCATGGACCTAACATTCCAGGTTCCTATGCAGTATTGCTCTTTACAGCATCCAACTTTACTTCCATCACCAGTCACATCCATAACTGGGTGTTGTTTTGCTTTTGCTCCATCTCTTTGTTCTTTCTGGATTTATTTCTCCACTGATCTCCAGTAGCATATTGGGCACCTACCAATTCGGGGAGTTTGGAGTTCATCTCTCATTGTCCTGTGTTTTTGCCTTTTCATACTGTCCATGGGGTTCTCCAGGCAAGAATACTGAAGTGATTTGCCATTGCTTTCTCCAGTGGACCATGTTTTGTCAGAACTCTCTACCATGACCTGTCCATCTTGGGTGGCCCTACATGCTGCTGCTAAGTCGCTTCAGTCGTGTCCTACTCTGTGCAACCCCATAGACAGCAGCCCACCAGGCTCCTCTGTCCTTGGGATTCTCCAGGCAAGAACACTGGAGTGGGTTGCCATGTCCTTTTCCAATGCATGAAAATGAAGAGTAAAAGTGAAATCACTCAGTCGTGTCTGACTCTTAGTGACCCCATGGACTGCAGCCTATCAGGCTCCTCCACCCATGGGATTTTCCAGGCAAGAGTACTGGAGTGGGTGGCCATTGCCTTCTCCTACATAGCATGGCTCATAGTTTCATTGAGTTAGACAAGGCTGTGGTCCATGTGATCAGATTGGTTAGTTTTCTGTGATTGTGGTTTTCATTCTGTCTGCCCTCTGAAGGAGATGGATACAAGACTACAAGACTTATGGAAGCTTCCTGATGGGAGAGACTGATTGAGGGAGAAACTGGGTCTTGTTCTGATGGGTGTGGCCATGCACAGTAAATCTTTAATCCAATTTTCTGTTTCTGGGCAGGGCTGTGTTCCCTCCCTGTTGTTTGACCTGAGGCCAAACCATGATGGAGGTAATGAAGATAATGGCTCCTTCGAAAGTTCCCATGCATGCACTGTTGCATTCAGTGCCCCCAACCCTGCAGTAGGCTACCGCTGACCCATGCCTCCTCTGGAGACTCCTGGACATTCACTGGCAATTCTGTGTCAATCTCTTTTGGGGTCACAGCTCCTTTCTCCTGGGTCCTGGTGCACACAAGGTTTTGTTTGTGCCCTCCAAGAGTCCTGTGTAAGTTCTGGTGGCTCTATGCTGGGATTAATGGCGACCTCTTCCAAGAGGGTTTATGTCATACCCAGAACTACTGCACCCAGAGCCCTTGCTCCTGCAGCAGTCCACTGCTGACCTGTACCTCTGTAGGAGACACTCAAACACAGTTTTGGCTCAGTCTCTGTGGGAGTCTCTGGGTCCTGGTGCACACAAGGTTTGTTTGAGCCCTCTTGAGTGTCTCTGGTGGGTATGGGGTTTGATTCTAAACATGGTTTTGCGCCCCCTACAGTCTCGCTGGCGCTTCCCCTTTGCCCTTGGATGTGGGGTATCTTTTTTTGGTGGGATCCAACATTCTCCCGTCCACGGTTGTTCAGCAGCAGGAGTAGATGAGCTCACATCCTTCTACTTCACCATCTTGGAGCCATTCCCTAAATCCAAGTACAAATTATCTGTAGTAGGGATAGAATGCACTTATAATCTCAAACTTTTTTTTTTTTTTTTTTTGCATAGTTACCTTTGATCTAAAAAAAAATAATACAGGGCCACTTTGCCTAAAATACAGAACTGCAAGTCAAATCTGCTGTGTTTATATTACAAATTGCTTACCAAACCATGAATGGTGTTATGAGCCAGGGGAAGCTCTAGTCAGTGGAGACAGAAAATTAATGCTTAGGGATTTCTTACCAGGCATTTTCTTCTACCTACATTATACCTTAAATATAAAATTGACCAATCACTGATATACATAATCAATAGCCAGTTTTATCTGCTAAGTGCACAGTGATACAATTACCTAGGTAACATAAAGCAGTTTGTTGAGTGTCTGGACATATTTCTTAGTTTTTCTCACTCCAAGGCCTTAGCCTTCTTTCCAGGTTTCATCATTTGGTTTGCTTATGGAAAATTTTTCCGTTTCATTAGTTTTATTCATCTGGAATCTCCTGGACAAAACATCCTTTGTGCAATAATGAATAATGAATAAAGACTATAAGAGCTTTTAAACTTGAGAAGGTCCTGGAACATTGGTTTTAATAATTATTTCCTGTGTGAATAACGAACACACCTGGACTACACCAGACTATACTTCATAAAGAGTCCTATTGTAGTTTTCACTGTCTTAGTATAAAAATGAACCATAATCTGGAGTATGAAATGGTGAGAGGAGTGCATTATAGTGAAAACAGCATAGGCTTTGCCATCAGATCGCCATCCATATTCCACGCTTCCTTTGCTTATTGTGGGATCTCAGGCAAGACCCAAGGAATTTCAGATCTCAGTGTTTGCACCTCTGCATTATGGTAGGATACCACAAGAGCATGGAAAGTGAAAGTGAAAGTCACTCAGTTGTGTCTGACTCTTTGCAACTATACATACAGTCCATGGAATTCTCCAGGCCAGAGTACTGGAGTGGGCAGCCTTTCCCTTCTCCAGCAGATCTTCCCAATCCAGGGATCGAACCCAGATCTCCCACATTGCAGGCAGATTCTTTACCAGCTGAGCCACAAGGGAAGCCCAAGAATACTGGAGTGGGTAGTCTATTGCTTCTCCAGAGGATCTTCCTGACCCAGAAATCCAACTGGGGTCTCCTGCACTGCAGGTGGGTTCTTTACCAACTGAGCTGTGAGGGAAGCCCACAAGAACATGGGGTAAATCAAAAAGAAGATAAGGACTTAAAAATTCTGTGTTGGAGTTTACCTATCTTTTTTAAAACCAAAAAATTCCTTCAGATAAGCACCCATAAAGTCAAGACAGTATATAAATATATCAGACCTTGTCTATCTCTGTGTCTGAATAGGCAAGATAAGCAGCGCAGTAGCTGGGTGAGAAATAGTTCAAGGGACCCTGTGATGAATGATAGGTAAATGCCAGAAAGTTCAGTCAGTCAGTTCAGTCGCTCAGTCGTGTCCAACTCTTTGCGACCCCGTGAATTGCAACACTCCAGGCCTCCCTGTTCATCACCAACTCCTGGAGTTCAGTCAGACTCACGTCCATCGAGTCGGTGATGCCATCCAGCCATCTCATCCTCTGTCGCCCCCTTCTCCTCCTGCCCCCAATCCCTTCCTGCCGGGGGCCAGCGTGAGGAACCCCGCCCATGGCAAAGGTCATGAGGAAGGAGGCTTGGCATACGCAAAGGCGTGATCAAGCCTCAGGAAACCCCTTGTTCCCGAGCATCTAACCCCCAAACCAGAGTCTGTTTTATGCTCTCACCTACACCTCTGACTTTATGGGGGGCTCTCCCCCATAACCATTTCTCTCGAAGAAGGAGTAAACGTGCAGCTCCAAGGCAATAAAAATTCCTGGGCGTGACAAGAGTGTTTCAGCTTACAGACTCCTCTCAAGGTTATCTAGCCCACCTGTATAGGTTCATCCGGCCACATGTGATTGTTTACAGCCTCCCAACCTGAGAGGCACGAGATGTTTTAGACTTACTAAAGGCAAATTCTTTTGGGGAGTTAGAAATTATTAGTATAGTGGGTTGGTTAGGAATTATATTGGTGAAAGGTTTTTCATTTGTTGTGTCAATAATTGCTGCTAATTCCCTGCTCTGGGTGGGACAAGGATGTCTCAGGTCAAACCTCTTTGCTGACAGACTAGCTTGTGTGACAGGATTATCCATACTGCTGCCACTACGCACATGATTGTTTACTACCTCTCAACCATACACAGCACAGAGAGTTTTGGAGTATTTTGAGAGTCTTAATTAGCATAGGGCTTTTTCTTCTTGTTGAGTCAATGATTGCCACCAAGCCTCCATATCCTTAGGCACCTGGGAATATATTAATCAATATATTTGGACTATAGAAAAGGAAATATAGTAGTTTTTAAGGTTAGCAATACTAGACTTTTTGAGTTAATGGATTTTCTCTTTTGTAATAGATCACTGTACTTTTTTATAAATCACTGTGTCCTTGCTATGTAAAAATGTAACTTTATCACTATCTTAAGACTAAATAGATCTTAAGGAGAACATTGGTGAAAGGATTTTCATTTGTTGGGCTGATGTTTGCTGCTAAATCTCCATGTTCCCTGCCTTTATAACGAATATAACTAGTATATAGGAGAAATAAGTATTAACCTTTAAGCATATAGGAGAAATAAGTATTAACCTTTAATCATGTTAACCTTGGGTTAAATAAATTCCTTTCTTGATTGTAACTCACTACACCCTCACCCTATAGGAATGTAACTTTACTTGGACGGTGGTGCCTGGTTTAAGAAAAAACACCTTTGGAAGAAATAAGTTTTTTGGTTATCAGAAAGAAAGGATCATAAAATCCCTAAGACCTTTTTATGTAAAGCACCTGATTTTGATAAAGGTCAGGACTGCTGACCCCCACATGACTCTGTATTCATCCCTATATGTAACAAAAGGTATATAAGCAAACCCCAAAATAAAGCAATCGGATCAGTTTCCGGAAAGACTGATTCCCTCATGTCGCTTCTTTCTTGCTCCCGTTTTTCTGGCTGAATTCCCATCGGGAGCATGGATGCTATTCCACGTAATCCAAGTTATTCAGCCTCCTTTTCTACACTATCTCCTACTACACTATCTGTTTCTAATCTCTCTATATATCTGTAATTAAATATGTATTTTTCCAAAGACGCCGACTCCGTCCCCCCACCTTCGAATCACCCTGGATCCACCGGGGCTGGACCCCGGCACCTCCCAGCATCAGAGTCTTTTCCAATGAGTCAACTCTTCACATGAGGTGGCCAAACTATTGGAGTTTCAGCTTCAGCATCAGTCCTTCCAAAAAACACCCAGGACTGATCTCCTTCAGAATGGACTGGTTGGATCTCCTTGCAGTCCAAGGGTTGAGTTGTGTTTTCTTTTCAGATTTTGACAAATGGGAACACCTCCTTGATGGAAAGTCCTATGCATGATAAACAGACTGGACTTCAGCAAAGCATACTTGCTTTGAGGAATTGTCTCCTGTTCATCATGATTTAAACTAAATTTTCCACTATCTCTAGATAGACTCTCAAGAGTCTTCTCCAACACCACAGTTCAAAAGCATCAATTCTTCAGTGCTCAGCTTTCTTCACAGTCCAACTCTCATATCCATACATGACTACAGGAAAAACCATAGCCTGACTAGATGGACCTTTGTTGGCAAATACTGTCTCTGCTTTTGAATATGCTATCTAGGTTGGTCATAACTTTCCTTCCAAGGAGTAAGCGTCTATTAATTTCATAGCCAGAAAATTAGGTTAGCATAAAGACAGGGAATCAAAGTAGTCTTGTGAAAGAATGCATGGCTGTACAACTTACCAAACCCAAAGTTCAGGTACTGGGAAAACAAAACAAAACAAAAAAACACACATTTAGGGAGGAATTCAAATAGAAACGCTGTGGACTTAGAAATGAAGAGAAGTAGCCTCCTCTCTCAGACTGCCCTTTGAAACTCAAGCGGCAAACCCAGGGTGGTACTGAGTCATTGTCCTCGGAGCAAAGCAATAACATGGAAGAGCTTGGAGAACCCAAAGCTGAAATTAGGTGCATTCTCCAGGGTCACTCAGAGTCAGCATGTTTTTTTTTTTTTAATTATTAAGAAGAAATAAATCAAGTTCTCCGGGGATCAGTCTTTCCCAATCCAACATTCCTAGCTTCTTTAACTTGGCTTCATTTTATGGTTTTTGAGTGCATATTATGGTCACTTTCTTCTGAAAATGTCATGATTTATCAAATGCTATCTTCATGTGAAGGGACATGAACACAGTAATATTCTTCTGTGTTTTTAGAGGCTATACTTACTGAAACTCAAAATTTATTCTTGTAAGGGAGGGAAAACTTTGATAACAAGGTCTGCCCTGCCCACCCCCATCTGCTGTTAAGCTATATTCATAATCCAAGTTTGTGCACTGACTTGTTCATGGATCTCAGTGTCAGACTTCATTTACGTCCATGAAACATAGTCTGAAGGATTTTAAAAGATCTTCCTGTAAAGCAGGAAAAAAACTCCCTCCTGTTATTATTTCTTGGGTTTAATCCTTATAATCAGGTTGCCAGATTTCTGACTAGGCTCATTAATTTACTTAATTATTAGATTTTAAAAATAATTGAACCCTCAATTTAAAAAGCCTTGGGGCATAGCTCAATAAAAACTTGCATTAAAATATCAATGAGCAGCTGCAATAATAACAAAAATAAAATCTATCTGCATAAAACTGCATACTTTGCCCACTTTTCCTCTGGACAGACCAATTTAGAAGAGCGAGTTTAGCCTCCTGCAATAAAATTAATTTGTCAGCCGTTCCCTTAGGCCTGGCATGTATGGGTTGAAGAGGTACGTTTTCCATTGACACATGCTGCCTCTAATATTATACTTTAAAAAAGAAATTGGGGAAGTTTGGGTTCTCTTGTTGGGTGTACTGGTGTAGACATCATACACTCTGGGGGCCATCATACACACTTCGAGTAGGTCACATAACTTATGTAGGTCATAATTTCCAAATTTTAATATAAAGTTATTGGAATAAATGACTTCCATATTTCTTTCCAGCTCAAAATTTGAGTCTATGAGTAGTCAATGAGTTAATCACAGTACCAACCACACAGAATTTTTAAAATATTTTATTCACTGCATCCAGCTATTTGATTTGTTTTCCAAATTTTAGAGTCATGTTACCATTAGCAGTTCATACTCATTTAGAATCCATGGACCCAAAGTGATTTATGAAAGTTTATAAAATATAGAGAAGACGCGATTTCTCTGCCCTTGATGTACTTACAGGAGAACTTTCGTTTTGTAGCACACTCAATTAAAATAACAGACTCCTTTTCCATATGCAGAAATATCTCCCCAAAATAATTAGCTGCAGATACAAAACAATTAGGTGGTTGCAACCTCATAAAATGTGGTTCTTGGTTAATTGGCTCATATTCACGTTGTGATATTTGCATCTACCACCTTACCACCTGCAAAATTTTAGCTCACAAAAATAGAAGCGAGGTTTCAAAAATATGGCCTGGCAAGTATAGTCTAAATAATCCGTGTGACTCGCATTTTCTATGGACACCTTTAATAGCACTCAAAAATGTGCAAGCGTATGGAAATATAAAATATTAATCTCTACATGGCAATTGTTTGTGGGAAGAATAATGAATACCAGGGACTTGGAGTAACACCCAGGCTGTACCTCTGTTTTTCAGTCCAATCTTGTTTCCCTCTGTGGGTTCATCCCCTTGTAAGATATCTTAGATGTATTGAGTTGTGTTTTCTTTTCAGATTTTGACAAATGGGAACACATCCTTGATGGAAAGTCCTATGCATGATAAACAGACTGGACGTCAGCAAAGCATACTTGCTTTGAGGAATTGTCTCCTGTTCATCATGGTTTAAACTAAATTTTCCGCTATCTCTCAAAAGTTTTCCCTAGTGACCACACCCAGTCTAAGAACCTCGCACAAGATCTTTCCCCTTTAATCTGTGGCCTGAATTTGGAGCCAGGATCCTGATATATTAATTGATTAAGTTAACTAGACCAGAGCCTTGATATACTGAAAAAGATTCTTTCCTGGACCAAAAACTAGCCTGAGTCCTCTGAGCCCTTTCTCTGCTGGGCTCCAATCTTCAGTTGCAAAGATGGGAACAAAACACCAATGTAGCTTCTAATAGCTCAAGGCCACCTCCCTAGGAGGACCCTAGACCCCTTAAAGTGCCTGCCTGAGAAAATTCAAGGCTGCCAGAGGAACGCACTGTCTATTCCAGCCAGCACCTGTCTCCCTGTCACGATAGGAGGCTAGGCGGCTAACTTCTATAAGAACCAGTTAGCAAGCCCAGATCGGTTTCATATGGACCAACTCCCTTCCCACTTTTTGTAATTTTCTGAATTCCCACTTTTATAAATGTTCACACCCCTGACTCCATGGAGCCCCCATCATCCCTCCCCATTCCCTCATTTTCCCTTTAAAACATCCAGTCACTGCTATACAAATCAAAGTTGAATTCATTTCACACTGGCCCCTTTCCCCTACTGCAATGGTATATTAGCTTGGTGGTGCTAGTGATAAAGAACCTGCCTGCCAATGCAGGAGACATAAGAGATGAGGGTTTGATCCCTGGGTTAGGAATAACCCTTAGAGGAGGGCACAGCAACCCACTCCAGTATTCTTGCCTAGAAAACTCCAAGGACAGAGGAGTCTGCCAGGCTAGAGTCCATAGGGTCGCAAAAAGTAGGACATGACTGAGAGACTTAGCACCGCACATTACTGATTTAGGTTCGTCCTTTAGGTACCACTTTAACTAGTGTCTGGCTTTGTTTTTTTATCATTGACAATACCCACTTAAATGCCAAAGGGCGCGTGGTGCCCAGAAGGCTGAAACAGTTACAAAAGAGGTATCTTGGCCATGAGTCTTTCAGACTGGCATCATCTCAGCTTATGAGTTACACCACACCTCCTGAATCCATGATGACCCAATATGAGAGTGCCTTCATCGGGAGGAAAGAATCCTATTTCCAGAGAATTTTAGTCTGGAATCAGTGTCCACCAAAGGAGGAAGTTTGCCTCTTTGAGATACATGAAGACTCCCAGAATCTTCCCTGTGAGGTTCCTTGGTTGAGCTCCCTGGGTTTGGTTTCAAAGGTCTTTGATTGGATTGTTTACACTGCTGAGGTGGGTGTTTTTAAAACCCATTTGTTGCGCAAATCTTCAGCTCTTAGCCATAAACTTCTGCAGGTCCTGAAACATCAGGTTATAGTGGCTCAAGGTTAAGAATCAGAGCTGCTTACCAGAAACCTGGGTATTTTGAGGGAAGCCTTGATGCAGGAAGAAGTTCATTTCAAAGAAGGGAGAGGAGGAGGAATAGCAAGAAGGAAAGAAAAGGTAAAGAGAAAGGATGAGGAGAGGACTGGGAAGAGGGAAGAGTGATGGGAGAAAGAGGTAGGTGAAAGGGGAAGAAAATAAGAGGAAAGAAATCAAATCTGACTTTGTGGTAGAGAACCATCTTTAGTACCAAGCCTAGAAACAAAAATTTTTTTTTGAGTTATAAAGTTTTCCATAGTCTCACAATCTAGATCCATTACCCTATAGTGGTATTCACAAAGCAGCGTGTTGGGGGAGGGAGGAAGAAATGAAAGAAGAAAGAAAAGGAAAAAGCCCTTTTTATATCAGAGAATGCCAAGATGTGCTGAGCCAGATGCAGAGGAAATAGGTAAAAGCCAAGGTCAGAGCAATATGCCACAGTTGGTAATAAAATAGATTCGGAAGAGGTTACCTGGGAAGCTGGCCTGAAATTCAACATGAAGTTCTGTACACCCGTTACTGACCAGAGAACCCTCTCCATCCAAATAGAATAATGCTGCTTTGAGACATTAGTAGATATATACCACAGTCACTTCTCAATGGAAAGGTCAGGATCTTCTAAATAGATTATAGCTCTATAGTAGATAGATTGCAATAAAATATATTTTACAGGGAATGAGAAAGAACTCTAAGAGATATATTTGTCCAGTGTCAGAGAAGCAAAAAGCTGAAAATTGCTTCTCTCAATAAATAACTTCTAGAAATGGCACTGATGGAAGCATCTTTGCTGAAGGGAGGGATGAGAGCTGTGTGAGTCAAGGATAATACAGCTAAAATTTTACAGGAGGTAGTTTCTGATATCTATCTTCTTTATTTCCAGTATGATAACTCTGTATTGTTGTTCACAAAAGGAAATAACTGAGAAATAATCAAAGCAATACCTGAAGATTGACGAAATGAAGGTTGAATTCTAGTCCAAGGTAGATTACTGACCATATGATTCTCTTCTTCTCCCTCTCAAATATTAATATATTTGATAGTAAGGAGCAAAAATAGACATAAACCTACAAAATCCCAAGCCGTCTGAGAAGCAGAGCTTTTGCCATATTTCTGGAAGCAGGAAGTAGATGGTGAATGCATTACGAAGGGGAAAGAAAGGTCACAGCCCAGAGTGCGTGTAGAGAAGACATGCTGAGGGGGCTGCCAGGCTGGCTGGCAGGTTTTCCAGAGGTTCTTGTATTAGACTGGGAAGAGAAAGTGAGCCTGGAAATGAGGGATTAATTGATGGTCAACAGTCAGTTTCCCTCTTCATTCAGCAAGCGTAACTACTGGAAACCTGCTGTATATTTCAGAGGAGAAAAAAAAATCACACAATCATTCCTTTAAAAATTTGGAACTGTCTAAGGAGAACTTGGGAATTGAAGGTTTAGGATTGCAGAAAAAAAGCTGTTCTTACAAGAACACCCACCTTTGTGTGTGTTTTCCCAAAACCCTAAATGAAGGTCCATCAATCATCAAGCCCTATCTGTGGGCCCACAGCTTCAAGTCAAATTTATTCCTTCCGCATTCTTGAATAGGAATAGATCTATTTCCAGAAAGTTGAGGAATCTTTTGGCATAAAGAAAGGAGGACTGAGAAAGAAAGAAACAAATAGAATTTAAAATGGACTTTAACAAGGGACGAAGGGAGATGAAAACAGAAAATCTCCAAAATTATTCTTAGAGAGGTGTGAGATGATATCGTACTCATCAAACAAGAACAGGCTACAATGAAAAATGAACTATTGGTGAACCAGTGCATTTCTAGGAATTTATGATATAATTACAGAGGGGAAAGATTAAAAAAGAATTGAGAAATATAAATAAGTAAATCTCTCAGAATGCAGAGCAAAGGAAAAAGTAATTGTGGCAGAAAAACTGAGAAACAGGAGAGTTAGCTCCAAAATTTTGATGCCTAATTAATAGTAGTATCAGAAAGAGAGAAATGAGCAAACGAGGTGAGAGGAAATTATCAGAACAATAGAAGAGGCTTAATAGATGAGAAGGAAACATTCAGTTTTAAAATGAAAAAGCCTGTCAAGTGCCAAGCATGATTAATGAAAGTGAAGCAAAACCTAGACACAGTAGTGTGAGATTACAGAATACAAAAGATAGAATTGTAAGGTCTTAAAAATCTCCATAGGGAAGAGAACAGGCCATCTAAAGAGATGAAAGGAGAAAGAGTAAGAAGGAGAGGGAGAGAAAGAGAGGAATTATAGTTGTTTATTATTTCTATGTTATTATTATAACAGTAAATAGCATGTTGGCTCCAATAGAAACAAAGAGATTTCACACAGATTTGGTTGTTATTCCTATACCTCAGCTTCAAAGTGATGAAAGTTACTACAAACAAACCTTTTTTTTTTTAAATTGAAGTATAACTGATTTGCAATATTAGTTGCAAGTGCACCACATAGTGATTCAACATTTTCATAGATACACTCTATTCAATTATTATAGAATACTGCCTATACTCCCTGTATGGTACATTACATATTCGTGTCTTTTTTATTTTATACCTAATAATTTACACCTCTTACTCCCCTCCCACTATCTTGCCCCTCCTCTTACCCCACTCCCCCAACGTGGTAATTTGTTTTCTGTATCTGTGAGTCTGTTTCTGTTTTGTTGTATTAATTCTTTTGTCTTATGGTTTTAGATACCACATGTAAGTGAAGACATAATATATCTTTTAAAGATATATTTGAAAGCAAGTGAAACACTTTGAAAACAAGTAAGTGGTTATATTATGGAGTGTATGACTTTTTTCTAATGAAATACAATTTAAAATGTAATTGGTAACTTGTAGTTTGAGATAAAACTACAGTGACAGCACTGTAGGAACTCAAAAATACCCATATCTGAAAAAAAAAAAATCAAAATGGAAGCAGGGATGACTCTGGAATGATATTTAATGACTTCACAGGCATCTCTAGAGAAGATGGTGATATACGTAAAGATTTTGAGAATTGCTCCATAGAAAGAGAAAAGTAGGAAAATATTTCTAAATTAATAGTATATGGATAGAATATACTTTTATATACTTTTCTGTTACTAATTTGAGTTTCCCAGGTAGCACTAGTGGTAAAGAATGAGCTTGTCAATGCAGGGGACATAAGAGACAGGATTGATCTTTGGGTCAGAAAGATCCCCTGGAGAAGGGAATGGCAACCCTCTCCAGTATTCTTGCCTGGGAAATTCCACAGACAGAGGAGACAGACTATAGTCCGAGGCATCGCAAAGAGTCAGACATGACTGAGTAACTGAGTACACATTACTAATTTACTAAATTAAATATGGTAGTCAGTGACTATTTTATGACATATAAATGTATATATTTGAATTAGTCCATTCTCTATGAGAAAACTTTTCATTTGAAAAAATAAGAATCTGTAATGATTTTGTAATATAATGACATTATTAATATTAATAAATTTAAAATAATAGTGATCTGACTGAGTCGATAGGTGAAAAGGAAAAGAAGCAGCAGCTAGAACAAGATGTAAAGGTTTAACTGTGTTAAATAGAATTAAGGAAAGATAAACTGAAAGTGGGAAACATAAAATTCTTATCTATCATAGCAGGAATTCAATAGATAAATTTCAAGTTGCTAAATGAAGAAATAGAAATAGCATACTATTTAAATTTGGAGATAACAACATCTATGATTTTAGCAAAAAATGGGTAGAAATGATTGTCTCAAGAAAGAATATATTGGGGGAATTGTGAGATTACCCTTGAGTTTTCGTTGTTAAAATTCAGACAGCTCAAATTTCATAGATTACATTCAAATAGACTAGGGCATACTTATAGCCCTGACTGTAAGTCTGAGAATTAGATGCTGCTACTTATCCTAGGTTCACTGTAAGAAAATTGTGACTCAGAGATGTTAAATGACTGCTTGTATATAGCAGCCTTATAGATGGTAGAATTGAAGATTTTATATCCAGATTTTCCAAATGCTATTCTTTTGTAAATCTCAAAATTGGGATCCATATTAAACAACATTATTCCAAAACTTATCAGAACTACTGTCTCAATGTATAGAATGTAGTTAAATTCAGGTTTGGAAAAAAAAAGTTTGGTAAAAATATCAGATAATAAACAGTAAGTTCCCTACAAGTTGTGAATTTCAAAGACGTGAGTGTGAGTTTGCATTTCCAATCACTTAAGTTAGTTCACATGCATGGCATACATGGTCACACGGGTGCATCCTGTACAAGTGGTTGCGCTTCTGTGTCCTCTACAATACTGTGTATGTACAGTATTACCGTATCTTTATTTCAGGCCAAGTATGTCTGGAAGCAAGCGTAAAAGCAGCAGTGATGTAGCTGGTGCATGCTCAGTCGCTCGGCTGTGTCAGCTGCTCAGTCGTGTCCAACTCTTCACGACCCCATGGACTGTAGCCCTCCAGGCTCCTCTGTCCATGGGATTCTACAAGCAAGAATACTGGAGTGGGTTGCCATTTCCTCCTGCAGGGGATCTTTCCAACCCAGGTATAGAACTCCTCCTGAGATGTAGCTCATACTACTGTAGTTTGTGTGTGTGTGTGTAGTTTGTGTACTGCTGGGTGTGCACGCTCAGTCATGTCCAACTTTTTGTGACCCCATGGGCTGTAGCCCACCAGGCTCCTCTGTCCCTGGGATTTCCCAGGCAAGAACATCTCTAGTGAGTTGCCGTTTCCTTCTCCAGGGGATCTTCCTGACCCAGGGATCAAACCCATGTCTCTTGTGACAGGCAGATTCTTTGCTACTGTGCCACCTGGGAAGCTAAAGGAGTTATACTGTAAAATTAAAAATATTTTCTTTGTTTTCTACATTTATTTATTTTGTATGTATTGGAAATATATTAAAAACCTATTATAGTACAGTACCATATAGCTGATTGTGTTAGGTGGGCACCTAGGTTAACTTAGGAACAAACCAGATATATGAATGTGCTCTCAGAACAGAGCTCATTCATATGTAGGGGACTTAGTAAATATACTATTGAATAACTTAGTTACTTATTTATTGAATTATAATTGTCTTACAATATTACATTAGTTTTATGTGTACAGAAGAGTGACTCCATGTACTTACACATTACAAAATGATGATTACAAAATGGTTAAGTCTAATTGCCATCTGTCACCACACGAAGTCATTATTACGATATTATTGACTGTATTCCCTATGCTGTATGTCAGTGGTTCCCGACCATCTTGGCACCGGGGGCTGGTTTTGTGGAGACGATTTTTTCACAGATCAGGTTGGGGGAGGGGGTAGGCGTGGAGGGGGATGTTTTCAGTTTTGCCTGCCACTCACCTCCTGCTGTGGAGCCTGACTCTCAGCAGGACCTCTGCTGGTCTGTGGCCCTGGGGTTGGGGACTCTTGCTGTACATCACGTACCTCCAACTTATTTATTTTTTAACTTGAAGTCTGTGCCTCTTAATCTCCCTCATCTGTTTCACTCATCCCTTTTGATCCCTCCCCTCTGGCAACCACCTCTTCGTTCTTTGTGAGTCTGTTCTACTGTGTTTGTTTGTTTCGTTTTTAAGATTCCACATATAGGTAAAATAATACCAGACAGTAAATATCTTTGACATGGTCAGTCATATGGTGTCTGTCACAGTCACTGGGAAGCGAAAGTTGCCGTGTGCATATTAAGTCGCTTCAGTCGTGTCCGACTCTTTGCAACCCTATGGACTGTAACCTGCCAGGCTTCCCTGTCCTTGAGATTATCCAGGCAAGAACATTGGAATGGGTTGACATTTCTTTCTCCAGGGGATCTTCCCAACTCAGGGATTGAACCTGAGTCTCTTGTATCTCCTGCCTTAGCAGGTAAATTCTTTACCAATAACACCACCTGGGAAGCCCAGAGTTACCGTAGATAATCCATAAATGAATCGCTATGGTCAGATTTGGCTTGCGGGCTGTAGTTTGCCAACCCCTCGGTCAATAGATTGACTCTCTTTTTAAATTTAATTTAATTTATTTTGTTTAATTTCTGGGAATATGAGTAAGAGTGTGCATTCACTGGACTTAATCCAGTCTTCCTCTAACCCCTGTCATTACTACATGCGAATAATACTACCAGTATCCATGCAACGCATGGCTGACTCTCTTCTCCATAACTTGCCTTCGCACCCCATACACTCTGACGATTATATAGCAAGTTGTTCTAGGGGTGGGAGAGTTCTATTGACATGTTGCTGATTATATCAGACAAAAATCTCAGTAAAAAAAAGAAAAGTTAAAACATTGTTTTCAATGTTCAGGAGTAACATGAAAATGGCAAGATTTCATCAGCTTAGTACTCACTGAGGTGTTTAGTGAATATCAGGGTAGGTGATGTCCAGGTTGTATTTATGGAACATAAGTGGACACAGAGCTGAAATAGAGCCAGGAAGGGGATGTTGATTTGATTGGTTGATGCAGTCATGATTCATTTAAGATGACAGAACTGGGGCATATGGAAAACCCAATAGATTCTATAAGTAAATTTTTGAAATACCATCAAAGCAAATTAAGAAAGGACATTCCTGATGTGTCAGTCAATGGCCTGAGAACTGAAAAGTAGTTTCTTTTGGGTACTTCCTACAGAAGAATCAGCTCTTTTTCTATGCATGCTCTCTATGTTAAAATTCAAATTTCTAGGGCAGAGAATCCTCTTAGTGTAGCCACTGCTCACTCCTTGGGCAGGAAGAACAGCCACTGATTTTTCCCTTCTCTTGGACAGTATGCAGTATGGCTTACCTTTTCTTGAAAGGAAAGTCAAGGTGGTATTCCTAGCTGAATACGAACTAGATGGGCAGGTGGAAACAAATGGTGTCTGCGACAGCTTAGAATACTCAACAGCAGAGTTTTAGAAAGATCAATATATTGTTCATTCCAACAGTCTGTCTCTTTAGGTAAAAAGGAGTAGTTTTGATATTTATTTTTGATATAAGATATCATGATTTCCAAACATAATGTTGATTTTTCTTTTTTTTTAAATTTTTTGTCATGAAAAATGTTGACATACATAAAGTCAGCAGAATACTGAGATGAGTGCCTCCATGGGCTCACCCAGCACAGCCGTGGTCAGCATCCGCTTTCTTCCTGACATTTGCACTCTCCCAGCTCCTTGGACATTCATTTTCCAGGAAAATTTTACATAAGTTGAAATACACAGATCTTGGCTGCATATTGTTGACATGCGGGTGTGCCCAAGTGGCCCACACCCCTAACAGTATATGGAAACATTTTGTTCCCCAGAATGTGCCTCTGCAGTCTTTGCCTCCCTCTAACCCCAACTGGTACCTTGTCTGCTTTCCACCTAAAATCTGTCTGGAACGATGCCCTGTGATTCTTCTGGGCTGCTCCTTCCTCCCACTCCAGTATTCTTGCCTGGAGAATCCCATGGAGGAAGGAGCCTGGTAGGCTACAGTCTACGGGGCCACAAAGAGTTGGAAACGACTGAGCTACTTCACTTTCTTTCTTGCTTTCCTCTTGCCATGATGTCCATGAGACTCGTGCAGGTTTCCTGTGTGTCAGTAGTTCATGCCCCATCCTGGCTGCGTTGAACTCCATGATGTGTGAGGTACTGTCATTTGCTTATCTATTCACCCGCTGGAGTGCATCCTTTCTTTCTTTTTTTCTTTTGACTTTCTTTCAAACTTTTTTTTTTTTTTAGTTTTTCTGATCTGATTGAGAAGGTTTCCAATGCTGTGGAATTTGAAATGTTTAGATAAGAGCAAGTACATACTGTACAGCGTCACTATAATTTAAACTACTGGTTCATATCTTTGGATTAGCTTAAAGTAGAAAAAGAGCTTACTTACCTTGGTCTTGCTTCCAAGCAGAGTTAAAGACATATACACACTGAACTGGATGTACCTATTAGGATTTTAGATGAAAATTGTAAAGCTATCACAAAGAGTTTGTTACTGAATTTTTTGAAGTTTGCAGCAGATGTAATCATAGACTAATGACATAACACACTTATTTATTTTTTAAAAAACTTTAAATTTTGTATTGGGTTATAGTCAGTCAACAGTGTTGTGATAGTTTCAGGTGAACACTGAAGAGATTCAGTCATACATATACTTGTATCCATTCTCCCCCAAATTCCCTCTCATCCAGGCTGCCATGTAACATTGAGCAGAGTTCCCTGTGCTATACAGTAGGTCCTTGTTGGTTATCCATCTTAAATATAACAGTGTGTACATGTCCACCCTAAACTACCTAACTATTCCTTTCCACTCTTCCTTCTCCCTGGCAACCATAAGTTTATTCTCTAAGACTGTGAGTCTCTTTCTGTTTTGTAAGTTCATTTGTATCATTTCTTTTTAGATTTCATGTATAAGTGATGTCATATGATATTTTTTTTCACTGCCTGAATTACTTCATTCAGTATGACAATTTCTAGATCAACAGAATAAAAATGAAAAATAAAACGTCTAGATTTGTCCCTCTTGAATTGTATTTGAAATCCAGATTATCTGAATTGATTTGGGTGTATTGGCTACATGAGAGGACAAACTGAAAATCTGTTTCATGTCCTCATTGAAATAAGTGCTGAATTCACCCTTTACCACACTTTTAAAAACTTAGTTCAAAGTCATATTTTTTTTTTTTCAAATCTTTCAGGCAGTTGACACCTGTATTGTTCAGGAATGTGTCTGTGTTTATTAATATCATTAACTTTGACAGAGGGAAGTTACTTCCCAATCTAACTTGAATCTAATCAAAATGCTTAAATTGACTTCTTATAATTTGTTTACCTAAACATGTTCAACTATTTAATTATCTCTAGTACTATGTCAATATTTCAGATGTGTGTATTATTCACTCAGTCGTGTCTGATGCTTTGCAACCCCATAGACTGTAGCCCTCCCGGCTCTGTCCATGGGATTCTCCAGGAAACAATACTGGAGAGGGTTGCCATTTCCTTCTCCAGGGGATCTTCCCAACCCAGGAATCAAAGCCAGGTCTCCTGCACTGCAGGAGGATTCTTTACTGCCTGGACCATGAGGAAAGTAATATTTCAGATGATAATGCTCAAATCTGAAAGCTCAGTTATATAACCAGTATTTCTCCAAAGTGTTTACTTTCAGTATCACCCTCACACTATATTCCACCAGAAAGATTTGTGGACTAGCCATTTGAAAAATGCATTTTGCCCCCAAATCCATCTAACTTTGTTTATCTAATTATTTCACAGGCTTATCTTTCATGATGTGTTTCTTTCTAAGTAACTCTTACTAACACACACTGATGTACTAATATTCTCAGAAACTCCAAATTTAAATGCCTCTGGTAATATGAAGATAAGTAATCTTAAAAATTGATCAAAGTTCTCAGCTTTATTTATTGAGAGGCTTGTACAATTTATAAATACAATTCCAGCCTCCTGATAGGATAAGGATACAGGCAAAAGAAGAAATAGTGAGAAAATTAAAACGTGACATGAGAACAGAAAATGCTCTTGTTATTATTGAGCATCCTATGATTTAAAAGAGTAGAATTTAGTGATAAGGAAAAGTTTTTTCAACTTCTGTGCAAAAAGATGTGAAACAGGACATTTTGAGGGAGACTTTGGAATTTCTGGAGTTCTAATCCTGGCATTTCAGGATGAGTTTAAAAAGTCAGGAGAAAATATAGGAGAAAGGAAAGAAACAGGAGTCTTATCTACCTCTGCTGCATCGCAGTCCTTCTCATAGGATCTCCTAAATACATAAGGAACTCTTATCTAGTATGCACAAACATCTGGAAAAAACATCATCTTAGAGCAGGTACACATGTTTGGGCATGGTGAGAATTTTGAGTGGGGGCATAGCCAAAGCATTCCCAGTGGTCAAAATCTTTTGAGAAGTCAGTGAGGCTACAAACATAAAAAGAACTGATGGAGTCCAGAGCACCAATTAATCAGTTCAGGGATCAGAAGGAGCAGAACATTCTAATTGGCTACGACTTTCTGCAAAAAAAGAGACTCTGGGGGAATGAAAAGAAGCAAACATCAACAGAGAAGGAGAGAGATAAAAGAATGGCAAGGTGAACAAAGAGGACAGCAGACAACAGAGAGGACGATAGGATGGGGAGCCACGTCGACGCTGAATGGCAGTTCGTTCTGGCATCAGAAAAGAGAAGATTCTCAGCGCTAAATTGGAACATTGGTTTTAGTAGTGCATTTACCTATGGTCAGCAATTTTGTTTGGGTGTATCTTTGAATTCTCACTTCACATCTGAATTGAGGTTCTTAAGAGTCACTGTGCTGTGCTTAGTTGCTCAGTCTTGCCTGACTCTCTGTGACCCCATGGACAGTAGCCTGCCGGGCTTCTCTGTCCATGGGGCTTCTCTGGGCAAGAATACTGAAATGGCTTGTCATGCCCTCCTCTCTTAAGAGTAAGTTGCCCAAATTTCACATATAATAGGTAAATTTGCATTTCAGCCCTTGTGACTCAAAGGCCCACTTTCACTCTACTACACTCACTCCTCCAGCAGAAGTAATTGGAGCATCTGGTCACAACATAACATTATTTTGCCTGATTACACTAACGGAAGATACTTCACTCAAGTTCAAGTCAGTTTGGGCAAATGGATATTTGTAATTGAATGGCTCCTAAGGGCGTTCAGATGACACTTTGAAAAGCTGTCAATCAATGTAGTCCATTAATTTAAGGCACAGAGTGGAGAAGAACTAGGTTATTAATATTCGCAATGAAGGTAGTCTTCAATATAAGGTCAATTGACTCTATTTAAAAACTCAGGTAATATGCAAGACAGCAAAAGAGACACAGATATAAAGAACAGACTTTTGGACTCTGTGGGAGAAGGCGAGGGTGGGATGATTTGGGAGAAGAGCATTGAAACATGTATATTACCATATGTGAAATAGATGACCAGTGCAAGTTCGATGCATGAAACAAGACACTCAAAGCCAGTGCCCAGGGACAACCCAGAGAGATGGGGTGGGGAGGGAGGAGGGAAGGGGGTTCGAGATGGGGGACACAAGTACATCCGTGACTGATTCATGTCAATGTAAGCAAAAACCACCACAATATTGTAAAGTGATTAGCCTCCAATTAAAATTAATCAGAATTTTGTTAAGGATTTTTGCATCTATGTTCATCAGTGATATTGGCCTGTAGTTTTCTTTTTTTGTGGCATCTTTGTCAGGTTTTGGTATTAGGGTGATGGTGGCCTCATAGAATGAGTTTGGAAGTTTACCTTCCTCTGCAATTTTCTGGAAGAGTTTGAGTAGGATAGGTGTTAGCTCTTCTCTAAATTTTTGGTAGAATTCAGCTGTGAAGCCATCTGGACCTGGGCTTTTGTTTGCTGGAAGATTTCTGACTACAGTTTCAATTTCCATGCTTGTGATGGGTCTGTTAAGATTTTCTATTTCTTCCTGGTTCAGTTTTAGAAAGTTGTGCTTTTCTAAGAATTTGTCCATTCCTTTCATGTTGTCCATTTTATTGGCATATAATTGCTGATAGTAGTCTTTTATGATCCTTTGTATTTCTGTGTTGTCTGTTGTGATCTCTCCATTTTCATTTCTAATTTTATTGATTTGATTTTTTTCCCTTTGTTTCTTGATGAGTTTGGCTAATGGTTTCTCAATTTTATTTATCCTTTCACAGAACCAGCTTTTAGCTTTGTTGATTTTTGCTATGGTCTCCTTTGTTTCTTTTGCATTTATTTCTGCCCTAATTTTTAAGATTTCTTTCCTTCTACTAACCCTGGGATTCTCCATTTCTTCCTTTTCTAGTTGCTTTAGGTGTAGAATTAGGTTATTTATTTGACTTTTTTCTTGTTTCTTGAGGTATGCCAAAGCCACAGTCATCAAGACAGTATGGTACTGGCACAAAGACAGAAATATTGATCAATGGAACAAAATAGAAAGCCCAGAGATAAATCCACACACATATGGACACCTTATCTTCAACAAAGGAGGCGAGAATATACAATGGATTAAAGACAATCTCTTTAACAAGTGGTGCTGGGAAAAGTGGTCAACCACTTGTAAAAGAATGAAACTAGAACACTTTCTAACACCACACACAAAAATAAACTCAAATGGATTAAAGATCTAAACATAAGACCAGAAACCATAAAACTCCTAGAGGAGAACATAGGCAAAACACTCTCCGACATAAACCACAGCAGGATCCTCTATGACCCACATCCTAGAATACTGGAAATAAAAGCAAAAATAAACAAATGGGGCCTAATTAAACTTAAAAGCTTCTGCACAACAAAGGAAACTATAAGCAAGGTGAAAAGACAGCCTTCAGAATGGGAGAAAATAATAGAAAATGAAGCAACTGACAAGCAACTAATCTCAAAAATATACAAGCAACTCCTGCAGCTCAATTCCAGAAAAATAAACGACCCAATCAAAAACTGAGCCAAAGAACTAGATAGACATTTCTCCAAAGAAGACATACAGATGGCTAACAAACACATGAAAAGATACTCAACATCACTCATTATCTGAGAAATGCAAATCAAAACCACAATGAGGTACCATTTCACACCAGTCAGAATGGCTGTGATCCAAAAGTCTACAAACAATAAATGCTGGAGAGGGTATGGAGAAAAGGGAACCCTCTTACACTGTTGGTGGGAATGCAAACTAGTACAGCCACTATGGAGAACAGTGTGGAGATTCCTTAAAAAAACTGGAAATAGAACTGCCTTATGACCCAGCAATCCCACTGCTGGGCATACCCGTGGAGGAAACCAGAATTGAAAGAGACACATGTACCCCAATGTTCATCGCAGCACTGTTTATAATAGCCAGGACATGGAAGCAACCTAGATGTCCATCAGCAGATGAATGGATAAGAAAGCTGTGGTACATATGCACAATGGAGTATTACTCAGCCGTTAAAAACAATACATTTGAATCAGTTCTAATGAGGTGGATGAAACTGGAGCCAATTACACAGAGTGAAGTAAGCCAGAAAGAAAAACACCAATACGGTATACTAACACATATATATGGAATTTTAAAAGATGGTAACGATAACCCTGTATGCGAGACAGCAAAAGAAACACAGATGTATAGAACAGGCTTTTGGACTCTGTGGAAGAGGGAGAGGGTTGGGATGATTTGGGAGAATGGCATTGAAACATGTATAATATCATATATGAAACGAATTGCCAGTCCAGGTTTGGTGAATGATACTGGATATTTGGGGCTGGTGCACTGGGATGACCCAGAGGGATAGTATGGGGAGGGAGGAGGGAGAGGGGTTCAGGATGGGGAACACGTGTATACCTGTGGCAGATTCATGTTGATGTATGGCAAAACCAATACAATATTGTAAAGTAATTAACCTCCAATTAAAATAAATAAATTTATATTAAAAATAAAAACAAAAATTAAATAAATTTAATATTAAAAATTAAAAATTTAATTAATTAATTTTAAAAACTCAGGTAAATGTGTTATCAGTTCTAGAATATTTTTCCTAAACAGAATTACAAATAAAATGTTGAAATATAAATCACATAAATAATCAGGTGCATGTACTTTTTTTAATGGCATGTTCTTTGTTAATGTGAAATAAGATCAGTTTTTAAATGTTTATTTTCTGGTAAATATCTTGTGGCTTATAGACAGTTTACAATAAGATTGTCCATTGTCCACTGAGTCTTTTTCCCTTAATTCTGAGTGTGTGGGATTTGAAGACTCCCTCATCAATCCACAGTCTTTCTATCAATCGACACCTCTTGTAAGATTGAAAAATTCACAGAGAACACAGCTTATCTGCCATTGCATTTTCCTTAACATTATATTCTGGATGTACAAGAACTCAGTTTTCTGGAATCCAGCAAAAACAAAGATTGCTTTACCTGTCTGTGTCCAGTAGACAAGTGGACCAATAGATGGATAAATGGGGAAAAAAGAAAAGAAAGGAAGGAAGGAAGGAAAAACAAAAACAGGCAGAGAGGGAAGGGAAGAGAGAAGGTGAAAGGAAGAAATAATAAAGTAATGCTATGCTCTAGAAGAAATCGTTTCTTTTAAGCAACATGCATGCATGGCTTAGTGAGAGAGCCTGTGGTAAATGAACTGTATTGCAGCATGCTGAAAAGCGATTGGCAGTCAGAGAGATGAGTTATATTCCTTGCCATGGACTCTACAGACTTAAATAAGACCCTTAACCTTATGCACTTCCTTTTCAAACTTGAAAATCTTAATCTGTAGGAAAGCATGGACATCGTCTAAGCCTGAGAGAATGTGGACATTTGAGAAGACCTGAAATAGTTAAAGGCAGGGCAAGACTTGGGAAACGATTGCTGCGGCCACATGTTTTCCCAGTGTGTGACCTGCAGGCACGCACCTGGGCTCGGTCAGGTTACAGCTCACTTGTTTCCTCCACCCCCAGGTCAGGCCCTGGTCGATGATAGACCCAGGACCCTCCTTAATTAAGTATACCAATCACCTAAAGCAACAAGAGGGTATTAGAGAATATTGGATGTCACTCAGTCTCTCTTTAGACTTCCTTTCCCTTTAATTATTTCAAAAGAAAATCACTGTTTGTTTTTAAAGTCAAAAATAACAAAAGCAAAGCCCTTTCAAGGAATAGATATCTGTAAAGATTAAGTAATGACTGCCTGGACTTTTAACTGCCCTGCATTTGCAGCTAAATTTGATGCTAAGTTGAATATAGGCAGCTCTAGTTATCTATTCCCACTCATTTGTCCCTCCGGATGCCTCATTTAGAAAATATCAATGAACAGTTACCATCTGGTTTCATAAAGAAAATGTCTGGAAATTCTTAGTTGATTCTCTTTTACTTAGAATTATTTTGTTGTTGCTGTTCCTTAAATCTAAGGAGCTAGAGGATATTTTAAAACATTACCGCTTCTATCCTATTCCAGGAATAGTTTTCTTCAGAGAAGTCTCTAAATCACCAGTGGCTTTTGGGAATTTACCACATCAAAGAGAAGGAAGGGATGCTTTCAGTTATCCAATGGGAACTGCAGGTGTGTGGGATGGGCCCCCTCAAGCTACAAATTTGATGAGTCAATTACAAGTTTATAATCTAACTCATGAAAAAAAAATGTATCTTGGGGACTTAACAGAGGTTTTGCTTTCCATTATATTAGAAAGTTGAACTCAGAAGATTAACTAATGGAATTTGATTTTCTTAATTCAGTCACTCTTACTAATACACACTTTCTTTGTCCTCTCACGTTTGATTTTATAGGTAGATTCCATCAAAATATTACTGAATGATGCTTACAATATCAGACTTAGAATATCACTTAACATATTTTCTTATATGAACTTCTCATCAATCCCTTGGTATCTGTATTGGTAATATAAAATCCCCACAGGGAAAGTCATATTTGGAGAACTTAAACTCAATATCCTCAGTGAAACCCACTGTAAACTCAAAAAGTTCATTTTCTGGCCCACATGGAGTCCACAAAAGTGAATTCTGATGTCAGTTTCTCCTGGACCAATTCTCTTAATGGTTTGCCCTCTCTAATCACCTTCTTTAAGGCATCTACTTACTTTTTATTTCCCAAGTCACCCCTAGCCTGACCTTGTTGACTAAAATACTAAAACTCTGAATTATTACCATATGCCATCATTTTTGACAGTTCTGTTTCCCATTCTCTGTCCTCACCCTTCTTATAAGATGATAAAAATCTAAAAACTTGGTTGCACAAATATTACCATATGATAATACCATAATTACCCAAGTCATGTTTTATTTGTTTTAAGTTCTGTCTAGTTGTCCTAAATAAAAATCTTAATCTAATGATTTTACTGGTGAGAGCAGAAAACAGGGGTTTGATAACCTAGATGAAATGGATTAATCTCTTGAAAGACACAGTATACCAAAACTCACTTAAGAAGAAACAGATGAAATGAATAGACCTGTATTTGCTAAAGAAATTAAATCAATAATCAATAACTTTCTAAATCAGAAAGCACTATGGGTTTGCTAGTGAATTCTACCAATTAAAGAAGAAGATTCACCAGGTTTTAAAACTCTTAAGCCTGGTAAAATTTCTTAAAACTCAACAGTAAGAAAGCAAGCAACTAATTAAAAAGTGAGCCAGAGGCCATAACAGTTACTTCACCAAAGAAAGCATCCAGATGACAAATAAACATACAAAAGGATGCTTCACATCATGCTATCAGGGAAACGCAAATTAAAATAATAAAAAACGACACCAGTCAGAATGGCCAAAATCCAGAGAACTGACAACAGCAATTGGTGGTGAGGATAAGAAGCAACAAGAATGTGCAAGCATTGCTGATGGTACTGCAAAAATAGAACAGCCACTTGGGAAGATATTTTAGAAATTTCATATAAAACTAAGTCTATTCCTACCATATAACCCAGCAATTGCATTCCTTGCTGTTTACCTAAAGAAGCAAAAATTTTATGTCCATGAAAAAACCTGAATACAGATGTTTAGAGCAGTTTCCTTCATAAATGCCAAAACTTGGAAGGCACCAAGATGCCCTTCAGTAGGTAAATTCTGGTGCTCCTGCTCGTGCTTAATTGCTCAGTCATGTCCGACTCTTTGTGCCCTATGGACACAAGGCTCCTCTGTCCGTGGGATCTGCCAGGCAAGAATACTGGAGTGGGTTGCCATTTCCTCCTCCAGGGGAATTTCCTGACCCAGGGATCAAACTCGTGTCTCCTGCATGTTCTGCATTGCAGGGAGATTCTTTACCACTGAGCTGTCAGGGAAGTCCCTAAATTATGGCACATCTAGAAAAGGAAATATTATGCAATGTTAAAAATAAATGAGCTATCAACCCATGAAAAAACATGGAAGAGTCTTAAGTGCATATTACTAGGTGAAGAAGGCAACACAAAAAGATTATATACTGTGTAATTGCAACTATTTATATATGACAGTCTAGAAAAGGCGAAACTATATAGATTTTAAAAAAAAAAACGATCAGAAGTTATGGGGGTAGTTCAGAAGAGCAGAATGAATAGGAAAAGCACAGTGTTTTCCAGGCAGTGAAAACATTCTGTATGATGTTATAATAATATACATATGCAATGAAAGGTTTATCCAAACTCAGAGAAAGCACATCAGCAAGCGTGAAGCTTAAGGTAGACAATGAGCTTTTGATAATTATGATGTGTCAATGCAGGTTCATCCTTAGCAAAAAAAAAAATATATATATATATATATATATACACATCATTCTGCTGAGTATAGATAATAGAAGTCATGTATGCACAGGGTCAGGGAAATCTCTTTACTTTTATTTCAACTTTTTTGTCAATCTAAAATCGCTTTTAGCAACTATACTTCAATAAAATAAATTAAAAAATAAAATTGTTCTTAAAAATCAAACCCTTTAAAATTAAAAGAGAAAAAGAACCTTAATAATTATCTATTAGCATTACTATTGTCATTATTTTAAAATCTTAACCTTAATAATTATCTATTAGCATTACTATTGTCATTATTTTAAAATCTTAACCTTAATAGTTATCTGTTAGCATTACTATTGGCATTATTTTAAAATCTTAAAAACTTGAGGGGGAAGGAAACCTAGCCCCGCTGGTCTCTGGCTGGCTTAGCTTCCCTTACAACTTTCTCCTCCTGCAGTGCGCAGGCTTCCCACTGCAGTGTGAAGATGACCACATTTGTGGACAGCTCACATGCTCCTTCAAATTCTGTCCATCTCCACCCACTGAGAATGAAAATGGGAGAGGCTGTTCCTGTGTGAGAGCAGGGAGTCTATGGGAAATCTCTGTACTCTCTTCTCTATTTTGTTGCTAACCCCAAATGGCTTTGAAAATGTAAAGACAGATAAAACAAAAAATGGTAGCTTAGTAAGAAGATACTGTTAGTTTGGTAACCCATACAATGAATGATTTAGAAAGACATCAGTCTCACCTGCATACATGGGAGAAGCTCTGTCCATATATGAAAACTAAGACTTCAATCAAACTTGTCAAATAAGTTATTGTCAGTGTGTGCATCTCCATAAAAGTAATGTAATACAGCAATGAATTAAGGTTTCCCTTGTAGGAGATAATGCAGTCCCTAGGAAGAATGTCCAGCCCTGGTGTCAAAAAGCTGTGGATTTGAGCTCCAGTCATTTAAAAGTAATGTGACCTTGGACACGTTGTTTACTTTTTTTATATCTCAGATTCATCTGAAAAAAATGACTATATCTGTCATACAGTGATGCTTCAAATATTCTTAAAAATATAACCGTGTGTGATGATGGACGTTAAACAAGACATATTGTGCTAATAATTTTGTAATATACACATATATGAAATCATAATGCCGTACACCTGAAACTAACATAATGCTGTGTGTCAATTATATTTTAATAAAAATCTATAAGCTTCATAGTTTTAGCTCATCTCCTGGCACACAGTAGGCTATCAAAAAATCGGTGACTTCCAACCATGGAAAAACACAAGTGTTTATGACATTGTTAGGTCTTATATCCTCAACAAAAAGAATACATGTGAATAAAACCTTAGTACAGGGATTGAATACACCGAGTTCAGACAATCAGAGGCTGAATACTTTCTAGAAGATGAGAGTTTTCCCTAGGGTGAGTAATTTCACAGACAGGGAGTAAAAACAAGCCAACCACTCTATGAGAGATGTAGGGCTTATTGCATCAAAAATTGATACTATAGTCTCAAAATTAGGCTCACTACATTTAAAGGAAACTTACTTTAAATCTTTCTTTATCCTCACAGTAAAAGTTACAGTTTCAGAGAACATGTTCGTTCTATTTAAGTCTAAGCTTCACTGGCATAATTAAGACTCGTTTAAAGTAGAATTAACTTTGACATGTGGCAGGAGAGGTTGTAGTTAATTCCTTTTCCTTATTAACTTGTACCTTGAATATGTTGAGAGGTATCCCTGGGATGGAGTAAGAAGGCCAGGAGTTCTTCACCCACTTTGTAAATATCTTTTCTCAGGCTTAGGTTTTCCCTCAAGAGTTCAGCCACTGAGTTGCTGTACCACATGCCTTATCCTGGTAATTTATAGAATTATTCAACTATGACACTGGATAGATCCTTTTCTCTCCACGTATAGAATCTCTCTGTGTCTACAGAAAGCCTCTTTGATGGGTAACGGGGATATTTGTATAAATTTATTTCTCTAAGCAAAGGGAGACACTCCTTCTAGGCTGCTTTAAGCCCTGCCTACTTTCTGTGACATTAGGAATTCCCTAACCAACCTAAAGGACACGATAGATCTTACTCCTAAGATTAGCAGTAGGATGGGTTGGGAAATGACTTTCAAGAAGAGAAAGAAAATTTAATGATTTTTTTTTTTTTTGGTAAATGCAAGCTGAATGTCATCCCTTTGGATTAATTATGAAAAATCAAGAAATAATTTGCTATTTTATCTGAAATACAAATAAAATAAACTTGGACTTCTAGTTAATAGAACTTTTCAAGTTATTGAAGTCTCAGTTTTTTCTTTTAAAATTATTTATTTGTATGCATTATTAATATTTTATATGTACAGTAAATCACTTGGAAAGAACAGAAAACAGTGAAGAAGGAATAAAAATTATCTCCTTCCATTCACTCAGAATTAGGTATCATTAAGGAGACCTGGGTTCAATCCCTGGGTTGGGAAGATCCCCTGGAGAAAGGAATGGCTACTCACTCCAGTATTTTTGCCTGGAGAATTCCATGGAGAGCAGAGCCTGGTGGATTATAGTCCATGGGGTCACAAGGAGTCAGACATGACTGAGCGACTGGCACTTTTACTTTCAATAACTTAGATTTCTTTCTAATCTTCCTTGCATATATTTGTGGGTGTGTATTAGTTTCGTAGAATTAGGGGCATATTATGTTGTATATGTTACTGCCTTTTTCATCAAAAGTAATTTCATGCATATTTTAATACCATTTAATATAATGAAGGAGACTATTATTAGGTAAATATTATTCAAAAAAATATGTCACTCAACTCCTGTTACATAGCAACGATGACATGTCACATCAACTAGGAGAAGTTGGATTATTAAGTACTGGAGATGAAAATCTTTGTCAGAGATAGGAGTAGAGTTGGGTTCCTAATTCACAGCATATACGAAATTAAATCGCTAACAATTATGGCTAATTGAAAGGTAAAAATTTTTTTAACATGCAGTAAAGCATACAGTAAAAACTATTAAATTAATTTATATTTAAAATAAAAATTTACATAAATTGAGAAAAATATTTACAACATTATAAAAGCCAATGTATGTAAACATATAATATATAAATAAGTAATATGAAAATAAATACAAATTAGAAAAAGATGAACATGCTACAGGAAAAAATGTAAGTCACATTAAGAGACAAATTTCAGAGAAGAGAATGAAAACATTCAATTTCATTAGCTATCAAAGGTACCCCTTACATGCTACTTTATATTTTTTGCTGATTCACTTTTTCTTCAAATCAAATCACTGTGTTGTGCTTAGTTGCTCAGCAATGTCCAACTCTTTGCGACCCATGGACTGCAGCCTGCCAGGCTCCTCTGTCCATGGGGATTCTTCAGGAAAGAATACTGGAGTAGGTTTTCATCCCCTTCTCCTGGGGATCTTCCCAACCCAGGGTTGAACCCAGGTCTCCTGCATTAAAGACAGATTCTTTTACCAACTGAGCCACCAGGGATGCCCCAAATCAAATCAGTACCTAATAGACAGATAGATAATATTTTCATATTGCACATTCTCCCCTCAATCCAGTATAAATGGTGCTGCTGTCTTTTTATTCACTGTTGTATATTCCCAGTAAAAGACCCATATTAAATATATGTAGTAGTTAAACGCTGTTGCATAACAAATAAAGTTAAATTTCCAGTGGAAGATAGCAATAAGCATTGCTTTTGTGTTAATGAGTTTCTGACTCAGCTAGGATGCTTCAGCTCCATGATGTAGTCGGGTGGGGTGGCTCCATTCCACCCGCCACTCGCCCTCCTCCTGGGACAGCAGGAGGGGTGGGCGGCTGTGTGCCTCTTTTAAGAATGGAATAAGAACTTGTGGACGTGGACGGAGGAGAAGGTGGGGCACACTGAGAGAGCAGCTTTGCCATATGCACACTACCTTACGCAGAACAGACAGCTAGTGGGAAGCTGCTGTATAGCATAGGGAGCCCAGCTTAGTGCCTTGTGATGACTTAGAGGGGTGGGATGGGGGTATAGGAAGGAGGCTCAAGTGGAAGGAAATATATATATATGTATATACTTACAGTTGATTCATGTTGTTGTACAGCAGAAACTAACACAATATTGTGAAACAATTATCCTCCAATTAAAAAAAAAAGAATCGCATAAATACAAGCAAGTATAACCAGCCACAAAAATCACACTGTAAGTCCCTCTAACATCACATCTTCTGCATCCACATTACCCAGAGAAAATTACACCGTGAAACACAAAATCCAGAGAAGGGAAGTATACATCCACATGTAGCAGAGAGTGCATATATACATAAGATCAAGAATTGAGGGCCATAATTCTCCTTGTGCTCAGTCCCTCATTTGTTTCCAAATCTTTGTGACCCCATGGAATGTAGCCCACCAGACTCCTCTATCCATGGGGCTTTCCAGGCAAGAATTCTGGAGGTTATATAGATATCTATGTATACATATCTAATATTTATATATGTAATATTGATATATATATATATATAAAACAAGACAAAAAGAGGTTATTACTTCCATCTTACTTTTATTGTACTTTGTTACAATAGGCAATGTTAATGAGAATATAGAAAACTCAATGATAACAAGAAGATAACCAAATATCCATTGTCCCTGTAGTTGATTTTCATGAAGTTAACATTTCAGGTTCTTCCAAGGTGGTTGAGTGGTAAAGAATCTGCCCGCCAATGCAGGAGATATGGGTTCAGTTCTTGGGTCGGGAAGATTCCTTGGAGAAGGAAATCGCAACCCAAGCCAACCTTGCTTGGGAAATCCCATGGACAGAGGAGCTGGCAGCCTGCAGTCCACAGGGTCTCAAAAAAGACTTTAGCAACTAAACAACAGCAAGATTTCCAGTATAACCGGAGATGCACTAAAAAATTTGCTTCCGTGATTTTTCATTGCATTGTGATTTTTTATGCATTTCATTCACATTAGAGAAAATTGGGATCAACCTTCTCTTTTTCTGAGACAGCACTTTCTTTTCTTACTGCATTTAATTTGATCTAGCACAGCCAATGTTTCTTATCATTGCATATGATGACTTGCAACTTTGGCAGGATAAGAGGAATGTATTTTTTCCCGATGAAATAATCTATGACTGTTTGAGTTCATTAGTTAAAAAAATCATGTATGGACTGCGTACTGAATTTTAGGAATGAATCAGTCATCTTCCTTCTGCCCTTCAATAGCTCAGATAAACAACGAAGTCTGGAGAGAGTGTGTAAAAACATCATGAATGGATAAAAAAAAGTGCAAGTATAGATAGATCCACATTCTGGATGTTAAGAGGTCCTGATAAAAGACAAGAAACTCAGACTCCTCAAGGAGGAAAAGGAATGCAAAGGTTAGTCAGTAATGGGAGCTTCGAAAATGCCAATATTGCTTTAAGATCTATGCTCATGGCGTTTGATCGACATCACTCTCTGCTGCTGGGAATAAAAGGGAGTGTCCTTCTCTAGGTCCAAAGCCTCTGGGGGAAAAAAAAAATGGGACATCAGCTTTGTTAAGTGAGCTGAAAGGAGACAGGTTACCTGATAAGCCGTGGAGGGCCTAAGTCTGTTTCTTATTCTGGCTTCTGGTTCTAGGCCCTGATTTTCATTTCTGTTGTACTGTCCCAAAATTTGGTAGGAGAGAGAGAGGAAGAAGGTCCAATCAATTATCAGGATTGGTTGAGAAAGATAAACTAAGTACAATTTAATAGTCTTCCTTATTTCATAATATCTAAAATATGAACTTGTAGAAAACACAGGTCCCAAAAGGTCACTGTTAAAGCAGAAGTCTGTCACGTAAGCGGCAAAAACCCTGGAAGACACCATGCTTTATATTGTATTCTTTCTTTTGTTCCTCTGTGTATTAATCTGTTTAACAAATATTGCATCACATATTGGAAAGCTTGACTCCTTACATTCTTTTAGGTAGTTTACGGTTGTAAACAAATTGTTTAAGATCCATTAACACCAGAACAAACATTCACAGGGAGGGTGGTAAGCTGTCTTCAAATCAAAATCCTTCTGTGCCCTTAACTGGTTAGCAATACTACATCTAAGGGCTTCCCTCATAGCTCAGTTGGTAAAGAATCTACCTGCAATGGAGGAGACTCCAGTTCAATTCCTGGGTCAGGAAGATCTCCTGGAGAAGAGATAGGCTACCCACTTTAGTATCCTTGGGTTTCCCTTGTGGCTCAGTTGGTAAAGAATCCACCTGCAATGTGGGAGACTTGGTTCGATCCCTGGGTCAGGAAGATCCCCTGGAGAAGGGGATGGAAACACACTCTAGTATTCTTGCCTGGAGAATCCCATGGACAGAGGATCCTGGTGGGCTACAGTCCACCATGGGGTCACAAAGAATCAGACACAACTGAAGCGACTTAGCACACACACACTGCATTTAAGGCACAGGTGTATACCCCTCTATGTCCATCATACACGACTCAAAAGACCAAGTCAGGAACCCAGGGTTTTAGATATTGTTTTTTTTTGTCCTATAAATACTAACAATTGAGAACTGAGCAAAACAACTCCTTTTTTTTTTTTTTTAATTTTGAGTAAAAACGGGCTTCAAGTCAGCAGGCTGGGACCCTTGATTTGAGCAGTATCAGCGAAAAGAAACTCATCTTTATCTGGAATTAACTACAAATTCAATTAGAATAAAAATCTTAGCCCACCTCGTGGAAAAGATTTTATACAAAGAAAACCAGATGTTTCAACAGCATTAAGAGTACTTTGCCCAGCAGTCTAAGGAATTTTCCATCTTGTAAGCCCAATCACTGGTGAAAGTTACACAGATCCAGCTTCCCTAACACACAAAACGGCTTCCATTTCCCATGCTCCTTTAATTAGATTTACTTCTTTAACCAAAGTAGTATTGGGCTGAAAGAATGGGAGGAGGGGAAGGACTTTACTTAATACTATGTTAGCAAGTTTAAAAGAGATTGAAGGGTAAGAGGCTGAGGTTTATTTGGAGATTCTCTCCCAGAGGGAGTGCTTCTGATTTATTGCGCATTTATTCAGTTGGAAAAAAAAAGAGTAATACAAATAATCACTAGAGGTTGTACTAAGAGCATACCTTAGTTCTATTTTCAGTGAATCGATATAGGAAAATGGAGCAAAAATGGAAAATAGAAGAGGTTTAGAACAGGCCCAGGCATTATGCATCATTTTGTTTCACAGGAGGATATTAAATGTGCAGAATGACCTGGGAGACAAGGCTGTGAAGGAAAACACACAGGATCACTCGTGGCATGTGTGGGAAAGAGCACTCAAGTGAAAGGGACCCAGGTGGGCTTCAGCGATTTCTGCTTGGTTTCTGGAGATGTCTTAACTCTGTATTTTTTAAGTCTGTCTTAATTTGCATTTGTTTAATGAGAATAGTGAGAGAACCCAAAAGACAAAAAAAAAAAGCTTGTCCAAAGAAACAGCAGTAAATTATAAAGGTTAAAATACAATGGGGCATTCGATCTTTTATAGTTAACATCTGTCACCATATTAAACAAAACCAACCCACATGTGGTTTAATTTCGACTTCTTTCCATATTGCAGTGTTCAAACGTGTCATATCTTTGGACTTTCCTCATTGTGATCACAAGAGTCTCCAAACAGCTATTTCTAGTCATCTGAACCCTTTTTAGGGACAAATTCACCTCCTTCCTAAATGTAGTAAGAGAGTTTCCTAAAATACAAATTGGGTTGTGACAGTCTCTTGTTGAAAATGGTTAATACTCCTCATCTTTTTAAGGAACAATACCCTAGTCCTTTATGTTTTACAAGACCTCCTCTTTCCCGACCATTTCCTGTTGCATGTGCCACTCTCAATTCACTTCCCTTGAGTGTGTTAAACCCTTCCTTGCCTTTGTCCATTTAATGTATTTTTAAAAATTATTTATTTAACACTTCCCATGTGCCAGGCACTTTTATAAGCACTGAGAGTGAAGTGATAAACAAACCAGAAGTAAAATCTCTGACTTCCTAGGGCCATCTTCCCTGGGGCTAGAAGAACCATAAACACATTAGCCAATAGTACATATGCAGATGGTGATGAGTACTATGAAGAAAAGTAAAGTGGAAGAAGATAAAGTGATGCGTGGGTAGGGTTTTCAGTGTAGATAACACTGGAATTGGTGAAATCAACTCAAATCTCATCTCAACTGAAATCTCAAGTGAGAAAGGGAGAAGATGAGATGGCAGCAGCCTGGTACCACCTTTGAAATCACCAGAACTTCAGAGGTTAAAGGCAAGCTACTTACACTTTAAAAAACCTCTCTAGGATATTCTAATGCTCAGCTAAGAAATGTGGGACATAACCGAGTAAGAAATGGCATGAGCTTACTTATGTTTTCTCGTCCCCTGGTTTCTGAGAAAAGATTGTGGAGGGCAAGTGTGGATGCAGCAGACAAAACAGGAAGCTGTTGCACTTGACCTGAAGGGGGATAAAGACTAGATTAGGACTAGTCCACTTCAGTTCAGTTCAGTTCAGTTCAGTTCAGTCGCTCAGTCGTGTCTGACTCTTTGTGACCCCATGAATCACAGCACGCCAGGCCTCCCTGTCCATCACCAACTCCCAGAGTTCACTCAGACTCACGTCCATCGAGTCAGTGATGCCATCCAGCCATCTCATCCTTGGTTGTCCCCTTCTCCTCCTGCCCCCTATCCCTCCCAGCATCAGGGTCTTTTCCAGTGAGTCAACTCTTCGCATCAGGTGGCCAAAGTACTGGAGTTTCAGCTTTAGCATCATTTCTTCCAAAGAAATCCCAGGGCTGATCTTCAGAATGGACTGGTTGGATCTCACTGCAGTCCAAGGGACTCTCAAGAGTCTTCTCCAACACCACAGTTCAAAAGCATCAATTTTTCGGTGCTCAGCCTTCTTCACAGTCCAACTCTCACATCCATACATGACTACTGGAAAAACCATAGCCTTGACTAGATGGACCTTAGTCAGCAAAGTAATATCTCTGCTTTGGAGGATAATATTGAATGTACTGATAAACCAGGTCAGGGGCGAGCTATTGTGTTGGAGGTAAAGCCCACGTGGTATCATCATCGTTGTGCATAAGATTCTGTCCATAGAATGCGATGGTCACTTTTACACATTTTTAAATCAAATTTCATCAGAACAGTTCTTCGCACTTCCCAACACAGGAGTTTGCTCCATGTCTAGTCCTGGCAGATATGGGAGTCCATCAATTTCTCCATGAAGCGTTTCCTTCTCTATGTTCTCATGGTAACTTCATGCCTCTGTTGTGTCATAAACCCTATCGTTATTTTGATTGTTTTCATTTGCTTCTTTCCAGATTACATTTTACACATCATCATATCCCTGAGGTTTAGCACAGAGCCTTGCTGTTGGTGGGTGTTAGGTCATTGTTGAATAGGTGATGGAATTAATTAATGAATGAATAAACAAATGAGTAAATGAACAAATGAGTGTTTTCCTTTTAAAGGAGGTAGTCTCATGGCAGAAATGAGAACACAAAAATTTCATGCATAAGATGGACTAAGTATTTATTCCTTTATTAATTAAATATTTCTGAAGTGTCCTAAATTAACAAAGCTGTAAACCCTCAGTGGGCTTTCCTGGTGTCTCAGTGGTAAAGAATCTGTTTGCCAAAGGAGGAGATGCGAGTTTAATCCCTGGGTTGGAAAGATCCCCTGGGGAAGGACACGGCAACCCCTTCCAGTATTCTTGCCTGGGAAATGCTACGGACAGAGTAGCCTGGCAGACTACAGTCCATGGAGTCCCAAAAGAGTCAGACACAGCTTAGGGACTAAACAACAACAAAGTCCTCAGTAGATTACTCACATTTTGGGGAAATTGTAAAATGGTAATATTAAATGAAATAAGATAAAAATCCATCAACATGTCAGCTACAAACTCTTCTGATTTTCTCCAGTCCAGAGGCACAAACTAGGGGAATACTGAGAGGATAGAAGGGCCAAGCCCCATGGCATAATTCTCCAGACAGATGCAGAAACGGAGGAAAGTGCACAGCGGGGAGAATGCGTGCTGGTGGTCGCCCTTCCTGTTGGACCATGTCCAACGAGCAAGTGAAGGGAGGACGAGCATCCAAGATGGAAAGTTTGGTCTGGCACACTTAAGGAAAGGAGAGTAAGAGGGTCTCAGGAGTTCCAGTGTGTTGAAATATTCAGAGATAAGAGTTACTTAGGACTTTAGACTTGGACAGTCTTCCAGTTTTTATTTTTTAATTATAGCTGATTTACATTGTTTTGTTAATTTCCGCAGTGATTCAGTGATACATACATATGCATTCTGTTTCATATTCTTTTCCATTATGGTTTATCACAGGATATTGAATATATTCCCCTAAACTGTACAGGAGGATCTTGTTTATCTATCCTATATAGAATCCCTTGCATCTGCTCATCCCAAACTCTCAGTCCATACTTACCTTACCCCTACCCGACTGGCACCCACAAGGCTGCTCTCTGCATCTGTGAGTCTGTTTCTAGTTTGTAGATAAGGTTATTTGTGGACACTCTTGAATGTCTGAGAAAGATATAACAAAAGAAGAGAATTTCCTTTTAGTCATTCTTTAAATATCACATGGTTTTCCATTAAGGGATAGGAGCCATGCTTTTAAAAGTTTCACATAAAATAATAACATATAAATATAAGGTAAGGTACACATTCAACTGCCCGGCATACATTAGCCTCAAACGAATGTTTAGCTCTTTTCCTATAGTACTTGAAGAGTTAGGAAGCACAATCATTATTCCATTTTGAGAGCACCTTGACTTTAGCTAGTAAAAAAAAAAAATATAGGAAGGTAACATTATGTCCATTTAACTAAAAGGCTCAGAGTGACTGAATACAGTCGTCTAAGGTTATATAAAATTCAACTGTCACAGTTAATTTTTTTTAAGTATAGAATGATAGAGATGTTAGAGTATAAACTCATAGAACTTTTTAAAATTAAACTTTTTATTTTGAGATAATTTCAGATTTGCATGCAATTTTCAGAAAGAATAATTTTACCTATTGGTAACACCTTGTCCAATTTCACCCATTGGTAACACCTTGTGAAAAATAGTATAATTTAACAAATAGAATATTGACATTACACAGCTGTAATACAAAATCCTGATCCATCATAAGTATCCTTCTCATTACCCCTCTACATATTTACATGCTGCCCTTATAACCTGCCTGTGTGCTAAGTCACCTCAGTGACATCCGATTCTTTGTGACCCTCTGGACTGTAGCCCACCAGGCTCCTTTGTCCATGGGATTCTCCAGGCAAGAGTATTGGAATGGGTTGCCATTTCCTTCCCCAGGGGACCTTCCTGGACCAGGGATCAAACCCAGGTCTCTCATTTCACCTTCACTGGCAGGTGAGGTGCTTCATTAGCACCACCTGGGAAGCTCATGGTTCTATCCTTAACCCCTAATCTATTCTCATTCTCTGTAATTTTGTCATTTCAATACTACTATATAAATGGAGTCATATAGTATGTACTTTTCTGAAACTGACTTTTGCCACTTGCTGTAATTCTCTGGAGATTCATACAGGCTGTCGCATGTATCAACAGTTACTAACAGTTCTTTTTTATTGGTATGCATGGATGTACCACAGTTTGTTTAACCATTTACACATTACAGGCTATCTGGGTTGTATCTTGCTTTTGGCTATTGCCAATACAAATACAAGCATTCATGCACAAGTTTCTGTGTGAATATGCATTTTTACTTCTTTGGTATAAATGCCCAGGAGTGTAACTGCTGGATCATGAGGCAGTTAAATGTGAATTTTTTGCTGTTGTTGTTTGTTTGTGTTGTTTTTTAAAGAAAATGTCAAACTGTTACAAAATCTACTAAATGGTATGGTTTTTCTGTACCATTTTACACTCCCATAGAAAATATAAGAGTGATCCAGGGTCTCAGCATATTTCCCAGCATTTCGTATTTTCGGTAGGTTCATTTTTACCGTTTAGATGTATAAGTTATCACAATCTACACTTATGGTCATTTTATCCATCTGAGTGAATTATATAAAAGTTACCTCCCTCTAAGTCCTTTACCCTCACCTTTTATAAAACAGTTGTCTTAAATAATTATTCTATATAAATTTAGAACCACATGTGACAGTTACATTATTTGCTTCAACCCTCAAATATAGTTTAGAAAAATGAAGAGCAGAAAAACTCACTGTATTTACCCATATTTTTATTTACTGTGTTTTTTTCTCCTGTCCTGATGGTCCAGAATTCCTTATTTTTATCATTTTCTTTCTGTTTAGAGAATTTCCATAGCTATTATTTTAGGGTAGGTCTGCTGGCAACATATTTTCTCGGTTGTTTTTATTTTATTTTTTAACTGACACTATCCTGATTTCCCTTCATTCCTAAAAGAAATTTCACTGGGTATTGGATTTGAGGCTGGCAATTTTTTCCTTTTAGAACTTGAAAAATGTTGTGCCAGTTCCTCATAGCCTCTCTGATTTCAGATATGAAATCCATGGTTATTTGAATTGTTTTCGCTCCTGTAAGTAAGATCTCTTTATTTCCCTCACTGTCCTCTGTCTTGTGGGTTGTTTTTGTTTTTGGTTTTTTTTTTTGTCTTTAGCTCTCAGAAGTTTGACTGCGGTATGTTGTGACCAGAATTTCTTTGACCTTATCTTGCTTGAATTCACTCAGCTACTTAAACCTGTAAGTTTACGTCATTTGCCAAATTTAGGAAGATTTCAGCCATTATTTCTTAGAGTATTTTTTTAGGCTTTCCCCCTGCTTTCTCTGGGTTCTGGTAATGCAAATCATATATTTGCTTTTATTTTTTGTCCCACGGGTCCTTGAGGTTTTGCTCTGTCTCTCTCTCTCTTTCCTCTGGTCTACTCTCTCTTTGTTGTTCAGATTAGGCAGTTTTATGGTTCTATCTTGCAGTTCACTAATACTTCCCATTGTCTCTCCATCATTTGCTTTTGAGCTCATGAGTTGAGTTTTTATGGCTTTATATATTTTTCAGCTCAAAAATTTCCATTAGGCTCCTTTTTATATCTTCTATGTTATACTGTGACTTCTTATTTTGTTGCTGAAGCTCTAATTATTAACTAGTTTCAAGAATATTAATTGCACATTGGAGTATTTTTCTGTAGCTGCTTTAAAAGCTTTATCAGATGTTTCTCATATCTGTATCATCTTGATGTTGGCATATATCTGTATTGCCTTTTTACATCCAGTTTGAGTTCTTCCTTGTTCTTTGTGTGATGTTTTTTTAATTGGATTTTGGGCATTTCGTGGTAGGCTATGAGATTCTGTGTCTTTTTTCAGCCTTCTGTTTTAATCAGCTTCCTCTGACACCGTTCTGCTGTAAGTGTGGTGCATGCCTCTTCATCACCGCCAAGGGGGAGGAACTCCAGGTTCCTCACTTGGCTTCTGTTGACATTTGAGAGGGAAGATGCTCCTTCCTCACTGTTGGGTTGGGTAGAGGTGAGTGTTCCTGTCCCCCACTAGACCTTTAGAGATAATTTTATACATGGGAAGGGTAGGAGGTTCTACCCCTCCCCATATGGCATTCACTGACCCCACAGAGGTGGGGGCTTAACAGTGTGGCAGGCTTAAAAGTCACAGGTCCCAACTCAGCCTTCTCTGATACTGCCCAGTTATCTTTCATGGTGTTTGTTGGAAAAGAGCGGTTATTGGCCCAATATTTCATATATATATATATATATATATATATAGAGAGAGAGAGAGAGAGAGAGAGACTTGCCAGCTTGCCCTTTTCCTGGTTTCTTGGGTCTTATCTTGTCTGTGCCTGTTACTGTTTCTGGGTTGTTGGCTTTCTCAGCCACAGGTCTTAAATATATGAGGAAAAACAAAACCTCAGGGAAACTCACCATTCCTTGCGTCCTGAGGTCTCTGGCCAGTCTGCTTTCTTCTCTCCACCTTTCAGATCTTACATTTGTTTATATATATATATATATATAATCTCCAGAGCTTCATCTGTGCAGATAAGGAGTCATAGAGACGTGTGCATTCTCTACCTTGAGCAGAACTTTTTAAAGGAACACTTGATGTACTGCAGTAAAAACAAGGTTATCTGTCTTAATAATATTTAATGAGAAGACAATCTGAGTGTCTTGTTGCCACTGTTTATCTTTAGAAGTAAATTCTTCTTCCTTACTGTATGGAGGCTTAAGCTTAATTAACATTTTTATGTTAAAAGACTAATGTATTAGTTATGGCGAATCTACAAAGTCACCTCAAATCCCTAAAGAAGCAATTCCCTGAGTCCTTTTGCAGGTGCACTAAAGGTATTATTGCCCCTGATACCTCATGAGGATGCATCACAGAGTGAAACTGGAGGGCAGGTGGAATCAGCAAGTTTTAACCTTTAATTTCCCTCTTTATGCAACTGTATAAGAAAACTTATTTCAGAAGCTGCTAAGATTAATTTACATCTCACTGGACCTATTTCACTAACTACCAAAAATACAGTTATTCTAAGCACTGAAACAATATCATAAATGAAGCTATAGACTCTGTGTCTAGGAATGCATCTGATGATCATTTAGACGGCAAAATCCAACTGATCTGATTATTGCTGATGTTTATTTTCCCAAAGATATGAAGTTTTTTTCTTTTTTGCAGTACAGAATGGCTAAAAGGATCCAATGCAAATTGAATATAGAAGGTTTAGAGTGTGGCCGAATAACTGGGCGATAGTGAAAAGGTCAATTAACCAACGGGTTGGTTTGTCATGATGGCATGAACGAATTATTTTAAATGATTTTCCACATTAAATTTTCCAGATGTTTTGGCCACAGGCCAAGATAATTAATATTGCTAATCAGTAGCTAGAATTATGTTGGCAAGCTAATTTGCTGAGCAGGGACTTGGAACTCTTGAGGTGGGTTGTTGGTAAGCCGTGTGTATTATGCTTAAATGAAACATGTTAGTCTTATCACTGACCCAGGCCAAAAATTTGCTGTGGTACTTGAGATGATTACTCATTTTACATCATCAGAAAGTAAATCTAAAAAGAAAAGATGTCGTGTCTTCTGTTTTTCTTCCCTAGAGAGGTCTCTTTATACTCATGACAAATTTGAAATGCAACACTTCTGTCCTTCAGAAGTTTTCAGTGGAAAAATTTAAAAGACACAAAATCACTTCAAGCAGAAGAGAAAAAAAAAGTATATATGCTTTTTTCTTCTCAAAAAATTAAGAATGGATGGATGGATTTTGCTGAAACATTGAAAAGAGTCATATTTTCAACTACCTAGATATTATCAGAATGATTGGTATTTGTGTGGTTTTTGTTTCTAAATGTAATATGTTGCTTAAAATGCTTATGATATGCATTTACTTTAGGCAACTCTACCTTATAAGATGCATCAATCACACTGCAAAGGCTTTCTGAGTTTGTTTTAAACTAAGATATGGGCATCCCATGCCTACCTATAGAACACAGACCAAAAGTCTAGACATCAGGAAAAAGCAACTCAAATTGGGTTAGAAACTTGCCATTTGGACACAGTTGGGTCCACCAGCCCCACAGACTTTACAGTCTCACTTCCCCTTTCACAGACCCAGTGACAAGAGGGTATTACAATTTTTACTGACATCAGTGACCTGGCATCGCTGATTTATTCTCTGCTTTGGTTTACAGAGGAATAAACCGGTAATTAATTATATATCAGAACACGAGAATCGACCTGGCAATAATGTACAGGCTAAGAACGCTCTATTTACATATGTAGGTTATTTAAAATATGTCTTGTTAAATAAATATTTAAAATACCTCCTTATTTAGCTTATAAACTGTTTGGACTGAGGCTGCAGTGTGCTTCATTGCAGAATGTTCAAAAGAGTGAGAGAATTGCCATAGAATTTCATCTCTGCCTGACCAGCAAAAATCTCCTCTGTGTCTGCCAGGGCTTACAAAAAGCCTCTTTAAGGAAAACAACAACACAAACTATCTTGCTATCAAAATATATAATACTGGTATAAAGAAGATCCTTGGAAAACCATAAAACTTACCTTTATCTTGAGAGCAGGCATGTAGAACGAGGGAACTAGAAATAAATTAGCTACATCAACATGATCATCTCAGAGAGAGGGGAGCAGGGCGGACAGGAAGTAAGAGAAGCAAATGATTTCACAGCAAAATGGTCTCCTTGCTGTGGCTTGTTTATCCTGTCCAGAATTATTTTTAAAGGAGACGAAAATACAGAACTTAGAGTTTTCACATCTCTCAAATCAGTACAAACTCATGATTTCAAAACAACCATAATAATGAGAACACACGTGGACACCAGTCGGTCTGGGAGAACCAACTCCATGTGCTTTGCAGGAGAGCTAAGCTCCAAATCCATCAGGGGCTGTGCTAGGCATTCCATTTATTTTCCGCTCTCTGAAAGTTAGTTTTATCCTGGAGGATACATCTGCGTACCTCAGACTGCCCAGTTTTCTTCAAAGCTTGTTTGTTGCCTACAGTCTGGAATCACAGACCTATCAATTGCTGATCCACCAGGGGGAGCAGTTCACCAGCACAAAACAAGCCTTCCCCAAAGGAAGTCTCTGAAGGTGCCTCTTTCTCTCCATTTACACAGCTGACAACAACCCTGAGTTTTATCAGTTCTACTAGCTGTGGTACTCATATACCCAATACCGATTTCACGTTCCTTACCCCGTGCTGGTGGGATAAGTGTTGTTCAGTTGTGGATACATATACCCCCAACAGATTTTGCAATAGGACGTGAAACTTAGTCCTTGTACTTTGTAGAAACTTAGTCCATGTCTTATTAACTGGAAATGATTGAGTACTTCCTTGTCCAGCATCTTTTACAGGAAAAACCAATAGATTTATCAAACTACTTATTCTATTCTTATTCTCTGATCTTCCACCTGGGGGGTGTGTGAGTGTGTGTGCGCGGGCACGCGCGTGTGTGGCTCTCACAGGTCTGGAAGCCAGGCAACTAGCACAGCTTGCTGACACTGGCACTTCTTTCTTCAACCCTTTCCCTTTCCTCTGGCCAGGACCCTGGGCTGGGCAGGAAAACAGCTGTCAGAGAAACGTTTGTGTTGATGATAAACCGTTCCTGTGCAAGCTCGGGGGTTGCCACCAGCCAGTCCAAACAAAATGGCTGTGGGCCTCAGTGGACTTGGGTATGGACAGAGAGCCCCAAGTTTGCTGATGACAGACAGCCAGACAACCAACAGTGTTTAGCAATCTCTAAGGTGCTTTGCAACTGGTTTTTAAAATCCGCAAAAGGAACAGCCCTGGGGAAACCAAGTTGTACTTTTACTAATGCTCTGTTCCTTTGGAGCCTTACCCTAAGCTTCTTTCAGTGTCCTTCTGAGTCTCCTTCTTCTAACAAGGAATAAGCTCCACCTTGCAGCTTAAGGCATAGGCTCTGGATCAGGAGCTGTGGTGAGAACTTGGAACTTAGAACCTCCGGCCCCATGTTAGATATCCTGAATCAGAATCTGCCTTTTAACAGAACCCCAGGCAACTGGAGAACAAGTTGAAAGCCAATACTCTGTTCACAGGCCCTGGTCTCTGCAGAGGCTTCCTTCTGTCAGGACACAGGTAAGATGCAGAGATGTGTCCTTCTAAACAGTGCGGAAGTGTCGAGATCGTTAAGCGGCCTTATGGTACATGCAAGCCACTCTTAAAGCAGCAGCATGAAAGTACAGAAATCAATCTTTCAGACAAAAAGAAACAAACACAGCTTCCCACTTGAAGTCTGGCACTTGCCAGCTCTCCCTTTCCTCATTCGTATTTACAGATACTAACTCCTTTGTGGAGATTAAACGAATGCCTGACACTCAGAAAACTCAGTCGATAGTTTTCTTCCCCTTCAGAACTGAGTTCCCAGTCTATGAATATCATCCTGGAATTTGGTTATTAGCTTTTTTTCCATGTGACTTTTCTATTTTTTATTTTGCTATTATTTTTGTTTCTTTTTATTACTTCCAAATAATACAGGAGGAAATGGATAGTGAATCTCAAATTTGCCTACGTATTTGTTCATTAGTGGCTTTGTTGAATGACTTTTGAAGAGAAAGTTGAAAAAGTGAAAATAATCATTTGAGATTTTTTTTTCGGAAATTCCAAGCCCTGTCTTTAAACGCTGTTATGTCAAAGGTAATCCAGGGAAAGGGGATTCATTCTTGAGAACAAAATAGAAAATACCCCGCAAAAAAAATATCTAAGATGAGAGAGAAACAAGCTAAATTCCAACAAGCACATCTGTTAATCCCATCATGGGACCACTGTCACAGCTGAGTGGAATGAGCAATAGGTATTTGTGTCATGGTGCTATGACATAGGGTTTTCTATTTCTTTGAAGAACAGGATTGAAGAACAGTATTCTATAACGCTCCTTTTCTTGCTGGCCCTTTCCATTACTCTTTGGTGAAAGTGTATGTGATATTCTGAACTTTGGCACAAATTCATTAGAAGGTAAAATGCACCTAGATATTCACTGCTTCATCCCCAAATTAGAAGTAATTGCTTCTAGAGAATGTGTTATGAAGGAATTACATGATGGGGTTTCTTTTCTGGGAGAGTAGAGTTTTATCATGGCAGGCAAGCGTGAAAACAGGTCTCGAGGTGATATGCAAACTTGGATCAAGACATCATGATCCTTCTTACAAAGAAGAGTGTCCGTGGCCCTGGGGGGATGGCCGTGGGGTGGGAGGATGCTCGCTGCTGATTGTGAATACTCTGGAAGCGGGGCCTTGGCTTGCAGCAAGGAAGCACCTCTCCAGAGGGTTTTTGAACAGCTTCCCCTCAGGTCTTCTTTCCTGCCCTTCCAGATGGCCTTCCTCATACCATTTCCTCTCTAGGGTCTCCCATTCAGCTTTCAAAGGAAATAGCTACACTCTGAGAGAAGAGAAGTACATACGATTTTTTTCCCAAACTAACTTCAAAGAGACCTATAGGTTTAATAAAACATAAATGACTCGCTTGTTTACTCCCTACCCCTAAATTAACTTCAGTGCTTAGTACATTCATATTCAGTTTCATTCATATTCTGTTTATACTCTGGGACATCACGTTGAATCTATTTGAACATCTAAATGTTCAATAGAAATTCAAGCATCGAAATGGGATGCCATCACCCATATTTCTATTGCAAGCTTCTGTGAGACCTAGCAAAGACCATACTAAGTTCTCATAAGAATATCTGAATTAGTAGAAGTTCATCTTGACTACAAATGAAGATCATAGGTGGAGAAGGGGAGATGGTTCCCATCTTATTTCAGACTCATGGCCAATGCCCCAAAGGGTGAGACCCTCAGGCCTGGTAAGAGAATGGGAGATACCAGGCCTACTCTGACCTGGCTTGCATGGACTGAGTGTCCAAAAGTCAATCTCCTCTGTTGTAGAACACTCTCTATGATTCAGATGTAAGAGCTCTGTGAAATGGAAGGACTTTGCTCTCAAGAACAGAGATCTTTCAGTTCCTCCAGGGTTTCTTAAATTTTACAACCATCATCAAGGAAGAAAAAGTTCTTTTCTCTCTTGTCAAGCATTAATATACAAGCTGAATAATTAGTCTGAGTTATCACTGCTCTTGTTTTAAGCCATGTAGCCACATTCACAAATATCAAAGTACTTTGCAAGATGAAAACAACCTCAGACATGTAGGAGTGAAGTACTGCCAACATCTAGGAGAGAAAATAAAATGTCTTTCATTCTTTCATTCTGACTTGGACCAAATTTCTTTGGAGAGAAACTTTTACTGGAATGGGGTAAAAATATGGGAAGTCTGAATATAGCCCATAACTGGCTTTAATTAATGTCCCTTCTGGCCTCCTGGAAAAAAAAAAATCCAAATAGTGAGAATGCTTAGGGGTAAGCTCTTCTCTTTTCCCTGTAAGTGCTTTCAATCTGCAAAGGAAAGGAATGAATCAAAAGAATGGTTCTCATGATCAATCTCAAAGAAGTGGCTCAATTTTGCTGCATTTTATCCTAGATGTTTACAAAACATCTGTAATTTAAAAAAAAAAAAAAAGCAAGAGAAAAAGATTAGAGAAATGCAGCATTCTCCAGAAGAAACAAAACTTACATCCTTAGGAATTTTATTATCAGAGCAGTTTTCTAGTACAAGCTAGGTTTTTCCGAGATCAGTCTCCCTCTGAAATCTTCATATAATTGTACACCCACAGGAAGTGTCCCTTGCTGAATCACCATAAACAAATCATTGCTTCTAAAATAATCTTAAAGTGAGGTATCCCAGAAACTAGTTAGGTAACTGTCAAGTTTTTATACTTTAAAGGAACAATTGGCGAACTCTTCTAAATATCTCAGTTTTTGGTTTCTAAGTTTTAATGTAAAAATATCATTGAAATATGCTACCCCAGGGTTTGCCAGCCTTGCCTCAATTGACACTTTGAGCCAGATAATGAAGTCTTTGTTGAGGGGGGTGTCTATCCTGTGCATTGTAAGATATTTATTGGCATTTCCAGACTCTACCCATTAGATACCTGCCAGGCGCATCCTCCTTCTCCACAGTTGCAACAACTGAAAATATCTGCCCATGTTGCCAAATGTCCCTGGGGCCAAAATCGACCCTGGGTGGAAAATGACTGTACTGAAGCTTTGCTTAACTGATGCCAAAATCATCTGTGGCAAAATGTCATGCTGTGGAAAATTGTTTAACAACTCTCGTGTTTTAATTATTTTATGATTTGGCATTGCTGAGACCAAGTTTGTGATCTATCTTAAAAAGGAAATGCTTTCTATTTGATCAGGGTCAGTCAGCTCCTTAACAATGTATTCATACTACTTCTGATAGAATTTGCCATCTGATTTTCCAACAAGTTATACAGATCTGTAACTCCGCATTATCCAGTGTATGAAATGATGATATCACTAGTGTTTTTTTACAGAGGAAAGTCAAAATAATAGGTGAAACACTGACTAGGCAAAGGGGCTAGAAGCTGCAAAATCATACAAAATGTAATTCAACGAGTATGAAGTGAAGTGTTAGTTGCTCAGTCATGTCCAACTCTTTGCAAACCCATGGACTGTACCCACCAGGCTGAAATTCTCCAGGAAAGAATACTGGAGTGGGTTTCTTAATACCCAGAATACTGGATTCCCTTCTCCAGGGAATCTTCCTGACCCAGGACCTAACTAAGACCTCCTGCATTGCAAGCAGACTCTTTGCCGTCTGAACCACAAATATACGAGAGGTTATATGAATAGTAAGCATTGATCATTCAACAAGTGTATGAAAGCTCACAAAAATATTAACTATTGATCATTGACTATTGCTAGTCACCCTTCTGAAATGACTACAGACCCTGACCCTATCAGGAATGTACTTGAAAACCAGGAACGTAACAATATATATTACCTTCTCAAGAAATACCTCTTGTTTGATGCACGCGTACTTTTAAACTTGGTTTCTGAAAGAAAAATAACCTTGGTAAATAGACATTTATACTACCTAGTTGGAAGGGTATTTGGAAAATGACTTTTCACTAAAAGATAGAAGACAGGATTAAAGTTCTTGTGGAGGATCCATTTCCCTGGGCTCACATGTCTCTGAGAAACAGCAAAATCAGGTAATAAACATGAACACAGGGTAACGAAGAGGCTGGCTTAACAAAAATAACAGAAGCTGATTTGAAGCTGGTCTGAGTACTGTACCCAATTCATTCAACAGTAGGCTAATGCCTGGGCATTAGCCATGCCCAGAACAGGGTGTGCTGTGATGTTTAATATGTGATACAGCAAGTAGGGCGGGAGTGCGGAACAGGACACCGACCTTACATCTCTGTGTTTATTAAGTTGTATCACATGACGCCCACGTCCCTTAAATGGTGTGCGTGGTGTGTCATGGGATACTGTGATGTGTAAAAGAAGGGAACAGAGGCAGATTCAATCACTCCCACCAACAAAGGCTTCTTTCTTAGGCCCTTTGAAAGGGTCTTTGGACACAGTGTCCTTGTGTAACAATCACTAAATCCTATTCTGTTGGAATTGTGATACGTTCTTGCTCCGGGCTACCCTTTGAGTAACTTCTCTCCTTTCACTTGTGGTAGGTGACCTATTTTACAGGGCTTTTACTAAACGTTGCCCCAGTTCCCTCCAAAATTAAGTTCAACAAGAGCAAGGCCATCTTTGGGAAGTCAAAGAGTTCATGCCACACACCGAGAACCTTTGTGCAAGGATGTGCCTGCTGAAGAAGTGCTGGTAGTTATGTCTTTTTTCTCACATGCTCTAGATTGAACACAGGCTTAAATAAAAGTTTTCATTAAAAAAAAAAAGTTGTGAAAACTAGCAAGCCTTGATTGCTAGGTAGGTTGCCAACCTCTTCTGGGTACAGCCACCAGCCTTGAATTTAGTGAAGACATGGAGTAAAAAAGTCTTCTGACTTCCTGTCAAAATAGCTGAATTTATACAGTGCCAACCATATTGTGTCCATGGTCCTGTGGCTTGTGTGAAGTCATCTGGTACTTGTCATTTCTTCATAAAATCTGACAGTTTTTACCTACTATAATAGAACCAACTAGCATTGTTTCTGAGGCAGACAGTTATGACCATTAGTTGGTAAAATCAATATTAGTTATTATGGGTGCGCTGCTTAGATTCCAAATCAAAGTGTGACACCAACATATCAAAGATTCTGCTATTGACTAGGAAAATAATTTAAACTATTAAAAAGAAACTTTTAGATTATTTATATAATAATGGCAATAATATCAAATAAGCCACCATCACTTTTTTTTTTTTTTTTTTTTTGCTGCACTGCATGGCATGCAGGACCTTAGTTTCCTGACCAAGGATTGAACCCATGCCCCCTGCATTGGGAGCATGCAGTCTTAACCACTGGGTCACCAGGGAAGTCCCACAGTCTTATTCTGTTGCCTCCCACTGGAAGATACAGTTTTGTTTCGTTTTGTTTTGTTTTTTAAGGAACTAACCATCCTTTCCTTGGCAGCAATCTTGCTTCTGTTTGCTGTGGATCAAAAAGAAAGGCAAGGTAAGAATTGTATCATAGAAAAATCTCTCATTTCTCCTGGATAAACCCACCCAAGTGCAGTGCTGTGGATATATGAATAGCCCATAAGATTTATGCTCCCCCCAAATATCATCTTAGAGCAAGGGAATTTGCTGTTGATACACCAATGAACTTTCTTCTTATTCCAATTGAGTCCATCACCATGGGTGTATTGATTTCAGTTTCCTTGCCTCAGCATGTTCTTTCTTTTCATTTGGAAGTAATTCCCCTTGAAATTTGTAGTAAAAATGAAATTCATCTCGTTCCTTCCTTGGATCCACTGGTCTTGGAACTCGACTCTGCTTGAACGTAGATATCCCAGAGAGTCAGAATTTGAACTTCTGTTTCTAGGCTGGGAACAGTATCAGTCATATCCTAAGCTAATAAGTGATTTAGGGTTTGTGGAATATTTTCTTTTTCTCTTGAAACTAATCTCAGAACACTACTCCATCGTAAGGTCACTGTCAACAGCTTGCTCAATTTATCCTTTTAGAGAACCAACCCTTCCAAGCCTGTCCAGCTGCAGTCTCTTCACTTTAATGTGCTGCCATGTATCAGCCTTGGAATTCAGTCTGGCCTCGAATTTCAGCTGACTTTATAATTCAAATGTAATTGCTGATGCACTTTCAAAAAACTTCAGGAAACTGTAAGTGCTTATTTTAGTTTATAAAAACGACAGTATTTTATGTTTGAGGAATGTTAGCATGACGACTAGAAAAATGCACATTCATCATCCTCTATAATCTAGGACTCTGTTAGCAGGTTTAGTCTGGAGATAAGGGTTCAGAGAGTGTTTTGTCTATTTATTTTGGAGAGTCTGAATCGTCAAAAGTGGGTTTGCGACACAGTAGGTAAAAATAGGAGCCAGGAGTCTGTTTTCTAATCCCAGAGTTATTGTTGACTCATAAAATAATGTTCCTTGTTCTTTATGCTTGTGTCTCTTTATTACTTTGCTGGAAGATGACAGCATGGCCCAGCCATCACTAGATCTTAGTAAGAAGGGGATACTTTGGAACCATGGCCAAAGGCCTCAGGAATTCATATTATCACTCCTGGAATCATCCTTAGAGTTCAGGGATTGGCTCTCACCAAACCACACTTTGCTCTTGTCCTAAAGAACACACTGGAGTAACCTTCGCTTGCAGGATTAAGACCAAAGTCCTAAGTATGGCATTCAAGTCTTCTCAGTAGTCGACACTTTCCTTTTAAGGTACTCTGTGCTTGGTCGCTCAGAACCACTTCCTGTGTCCTGATTGTGTTCTCTTCTTGTGAACCTTCCAGTCTTTCCACCTACACTTCCAGCTGCTTTCATTATTCTTCCCTTTGTTCTCAATGCAAAACTAGCATTCATGCCCTCAGTATATGCAGAGCTATGTCTTCTGCCTGCAATAAAGCCCTTCAGTCCTTGGTTTAGAGGCAAGTGGTTCTTCCCTCCTCCTCTGCTGCATCCCTTCACAGCCAGCTTTCACCCTGTGCTTGTCAGTTGATGTGTTTATGTTCTCAGCCTCACTTCTGGCAGACTGTGATCTTCCTAAAGCAAGAAACTGGATCCTGTTTGTTTCTGTCTCCATCCCATGTTGCTCAGTCAAGGTGGGAAGGAGAAAGAGAGGGGATATGAAGGAGGAGGGCCTCGGATGTCTCACAGGTATTATTATTTGTGCTTGCGGGGTCAAATTGGACATCTCCCTGCACCTCATGTGAAGAGTTGACTCACTGGAAAAGACTCTGATGCTTGGAGGGATTGGGGACAGGAGGAGAAGGGGACGACAGAGGATGAGATGGCTGGATGGCATCACTGACTTGATGGACGTGAGTCTAAGTGAACACCGGGAGTTGGTGATGGACAGGGAGGCCTGGCGTGCTGCAATTCATGGGGTTGCAAAGAGTTGGCCACGACTGAGCGACTGAACTGAACTGCTTCCGACACCCATTCCGCACACACCATGCTTTGTTATCTCCTAGCTTCTCCATTTCACACGCCATCTGTTTAAGCCACACACCTGAGGTATTCCTTGATCCCCCCTGTCCTTTCCATGACTCATCTGTCCTTTAGACCCAGCCCTCGGCTGGACCCTTGCTCACTCTCTGCTCTGACGCGCTCCCTTCCTAGGCTTCGGTCACAAAAACTTCTGACAACTTTCCCGGAAGTTCCTCCATGTTCTTAACACCTCACGATGTCTGCGCACAGACTGACTGCGGTATTCTTCTTCCATGCCCGCCTTGGCTAACTCCTCATCTGTTGAATCTTACTTTAAACGTGACTTCTTCAGAGGTCTTTTTCTTATTTCCCTTGTCACACCCTTCTCATTCTTCTTGTCAGTTCTTTAGCGAAGCCCATTTCTGACATACTCACACATCACAATTTGGATCGGTTGTGTATTTCTTTGTTTACTTTCTCTTTTGAAAGTATGTTGCATGGATCCTATTCATCCCTGGGTTTGCAGCACCTGGCTTTCTCAAGACACTCTTTCTCCCTGCTATTTAAGTAAGTGAGTAAGTGTTAGTCATTCAGTTGTGTCTGACTCTTTGTGACCCCATGGACTGTAGCCCACCAAGTTCCTCTGTCAAGGGGATTCTCCAGGCAAGAAGACTGGAGTCGGCTGCCATTCCCTTCTCCAGGAGATCTTCCCAATACAGGAATCAAACCTGGGTCTTCTGCACTGCAGGTAGATTCTTTACCATCTGAGCCACCAACGAAGCCCCATTCTTTTTTAAGTAAATGCTTGTAAAAGAGTTCACACAAGTCTCACATGATAGTATACTTATAAGTAGATTTTCTTCATATCTATTTTTTTTTCCCCTTGTGATGAGTGATGGCCACTAGGAAACGTACTCACTCATGAGATTCACTTCCTGTGGAAGGGTAGGGTTCAAATAATCTGTGTATCTTTTTACTAACATTCACTTTAAAAGTGGAGAACTCAGAGACTCTGTCATAAGTGTAGATCCTAACAGTTAAAAATGCTCCAATAAAACAACAGTTAATTTGTACGTAAAATCAAAACACGTTACCACTGTACTGAAGTCCAAAAGTGAGAAAAGATCCAGACCCTATAAACCCTATAACCCTATAAAGTGTTAAATGATAAAAATTCAGCATAAAATAGAAGAAATAGTAAATTTCTGATTATCATTAAAAACACCCATGAAGATCCAGGTGTTTAAAATTTCATAATTAGACAAGCCAAAGCAATTGTCCCTTTTTTAAACTTTTCCAACTGATTTTACTTTTTATCCCAGCTCATGCCCTCTCATGATAAAACATTATTATTAAAATTACATAAATTGTATCAGTGTTGTTTTAAAGTCATATCTGAAATGGGTGTAGAGAACTAAATAAAATGTATTTTTAGTTAGCTAGATTCTTTGTGTTCAGCCTAGGAAGGACTCTGGGCACTTCCCGGCTATAAGGTTTTGCTGCATGTGGGTCCTTTGTAAGTAGATCTGGTTGTACTTCATTTCCAGCTGTTGGTACTTAACACAACTAAGATGCTCTTGAGAACACCAGATGGTCCAATCATGGAAGTTTAAAGAGTAGGTTTCCTTTGGGGTTTTTAGTGCCCATGAGAAGTTTACCTTATCCTGCTTTTGAATGCTGAATTTTTATCATTATAACACCTTCTCAGTAAGATCTGAATTGTTTCTGATTGATGGACTTCAGGAGAGCCCAAGATTATTGATTTGATTTATGTATTAACTGCCATGTGTTACCTAGGTTTTGACAGAGCATTTGAATTCTCCCATTTAAAGCAAAAATGAATATGGTTTGAAGCATTTTTTAGGTCTCATGATTTTATGATGAATTCATGAGACAACAATTCAGATTGAAAAGTAGAAAAATATTCCAGCTGGGAAATAACACCTCAAGGGAAGAGGGAGAATTCCCTCTGCTTGAGTCAGACTGGTTTGGATAAAGCTCAGGCAGGGGATGAAACAGGGAAATCAAGCCAAGGGGAACTGGCCCTACATAACCCAGCATGGTCTTTCCATCTCTAATTTCTTAGTTTGTGAGTCTTGTGGGAATTTTTCAACCCATAAAATGAGCCCCTTTTCTCTCCCTCATAATGGCTTAATGAAATAAACACTCGTAAAGATATGAAGTTCCCAAAGATGAGATCTGAACATCAACCTTGTTTCTTTTACCTGGCAGAGGAGGTTTACCATCAGTGACCAAGAGATCAGTCATGTGATCTCTTGGAACGTCCCCAACCTCCCCTTCCACTGAAGGTCAGAATCCTTGTCATTTGATTCTTTTAAATGTCCTGATGCCTAAGAGCCTAGTGATTGAAGAAATTTAAATGTTACATGTTTTCTAACACTTGCTATAGAGATGACTGGCATTTATCAGCTATTTGTGATTTTTAACGAAACCTCTGCAAATCTGGCCGAGGACAGAGAGACCCTTTAAAAAGGGTTTGGAGGGGTCTTAAACAGTAAGCAGAGGTGGACAGAGCTACTTTGACTGCTAAAATTAGATTAAAAAAAAAAAACCAAACCAAACATATCTGATGGCAAACATGACATGACAAAGATTTGTTTCTGTTGGAATAGAACTTGCTTGTTTTTAAAGTATCCAGGTCGACCCTGCAGTCTTTCATCAACAAGGCGAAGGCAGTAGTCACTTCCCCTGTTCTTTCCCTGGTGAATCTGACAAGAGGTGGCCTGGAAACTACTTAGGTCTTGTTCTTTCTTTTGTTATAGATTTATGACCAAGGCGATGGCACCCCACTCCAGTACTCTTGCCTGGAAAACCCCATGGACGGAGGAGCCTGGTAGGTTGCAGTCTCTGGGATCGTGAAGAGTCGGACACGACTGAGGGACTTCCCTTTCACTTTTCACTTTCATGCATTGGAGAAGGAAATGGCAACCCATTCCAATGTTCTAGCCTGGAGAATCCCAGGGACAGGGGAGCCTGGTGGGCTGCCGTCTATGGGGTCGCACAGAGTCGGACACGACTGAAGTGACTTAGCAGCATGCTGTGCTTAGTGTATTTTGCACTGGAAATAATGTAAAGGTCGTATGTTTTTCGAGCCTGAGCAGCGGTGAGTTCTATTCTTCTAGGCTGAGGACTTTGCATACCTGACATACAGGTGAAGTAGAATTTCCTTTGCCCACTTCCAATGCTCTCTTTCTTGGTCCAAGCTTGACTCTCCTGAAGACTGTTTTGTATCCTATGACTTTTATCCTTGGCACCTCTGGTTTAAGAAGAAAGTTTCTCTCTGCTTTACAGTAGCTTATAGAAAAGTCAAAGAACATGGATCACTGAGGAACTGCAGAGAACCAGGATGGATGTGTTGTAACTTTATACTTATTTGTTCAATTTCTTTCTTATTCTGGACAACTTGCAAGCCCCTAAGTAAGTTTATGCTTTGGAAAATGCATATACTTTCAATGACTCAAGCACTTAAAAATGTGTTTGTTTACTGGGGCAAGCAATCATCCCCAGTGTACCGAATCCCTCTTGCATTCTCACATTCCTGCCACAGCTCATGAGAGGGGACTGGCAAGAGCTCTCAGCTGGATCCACACACCTGGCTTGCATTCTTGAGTCATCACACATTAGTTATGGAACTTTGTTCCAACCTCTCCAAGGCCACTATGTTCTTAGCTAAACAGTGGAGACAGTAGTACCTGCTTGAGGTATTTCACACAGCAGTTATGGAAATTTATGGGATAATGTTTGTCCAAGGGCTTAGTGTGCTTAATTGATTGGGTGCATCTATTACCGTTATACAAAAAATACTAATGACAAAGACATTTATAAATGGAATAACCAGCAAGGCATGGTTCTAACCCTTATAGGCTGTTATTCAAAAGACGGAATTCCATGTTGATTGTCAGAAAGATCGCATTAGTGGTAAAGAATTAACCAGCCAATGTAGGAGACAGAGAGAAGCGGATTTGATCCTTGAGTCAGGAAGATCCTGTGGAAGAGGGCATGGCAACCCACTCCAGTATTCTTGCCTGGAGAATCCCATGGACAGAGGAGCCTGAAGGGCTACAGTTCATAGGGTTCCAAAGAGTCGGACATATCTGGAGTAACTTAGCATGCATGCATGCAAAAGAGCGGGAAAGGTGTAACCTTGGAAAAGGAAAGGTGTGGCAATGTAGATGAGGATGAGAAAGTAGAAGCAAAGGGACTGCAGCTTGAGCATACTTTTTGCTTAATCTGTGTGAGCTGTTTTTACAACTGTGACATTTCTCCTCCCTCCATAGTATCCTTGCATACAGTGTGTGTATGTGTATATATATACACACACACACATGGGATTATGCATAATTATATTGTTATGGTACACCAACAATATTGTAAGAGAAAGAGAGGAAGACATGTATATGATATATAACCTTTCTATCATACTTTGAGAAAGTAATGTTTTATTTCACTGGGTGTATGCAGACATGATTTGACTTAAGCTATAAATATTTATAACGATAAGATCTTTAAGAATAGAGTTTTGCTAAGTACATTTCCCATTGTCTCCTGAGAGCTGAAAGAGCTGAGAAATGTGTTTTAAGACAAGAGTACATCATCCTGTCAATACTACTGATTATTTTACCAATTCAACTCTCAGATACATAGCCAACACCCAAAACAGGAGAGAAAAAAAGTGGCAGTGGCTGACAGATATAAAATATCCTTTCTAACTTCAGAACTTGGGATTTTAAAAATATTTATCATTTACAAGAATAAACAATGAAGTAATGGTCCATTGGGTTCTCTGTGGCCAATTTGGACTTAAAACAGTGGTGGGTCACTCTCAAATATCTAAAGTTCATATTCACTGTGGATCATGACCAAGACATTTAAATAGATAGATGAAGTTTTTTAAACCTCTGGAGATTGGAAATGTGAACTGGAAATTTCATGTGCCTTCATGGTATTTTTGATTCTTCTGGTTTGGGCAGCAATGAGAAATGAAGTTTAAGTTACATGTTTTAGATTACTAAAAAATAAATGGATGGTATCCAAATAAGAACTTTAAAGTATAAATACTCATTGAGCATGCCTACCTCCTAAAGTTCACAATCATTTTTATAAAGCAGTCTTCAGGATCTGTGTGAACTTAATATCTAATTGCTTCATTCTTTCAGATAGTAAGTAGGAGAAATTACACTGTTGACTGAGTACTCTCTCCATAGAATTGTTCAACTGATTCTCCAACTTTATAAGTGATTTGAAAAGCACCACCTCCTGTCTTATTTTTTTTCTTTCTGGATGTAAAAACAAGAATCACACTTTCCCCAGTTCTTTATAGTTATTTAAAGTACTGAGTTCTATTGGGAGGGAAACCACACGTCAGTTGGTTTAGGTACTTTAAGGCTAGGTCTCCATAACTGGAGATGAAATGGAGCAAGACTGAAAATATAGTGAGTCCGACTTTCTGGAAAATGCGGGTGTCCTCTCATCAGGGCAAAACAGGGATGGCACTTTTAGGTTCATACTATTTGTCTTGTTGGTAAAGATGAACTGTAGCAAGTCAAATCAACTGAAATTTGGGGGATCAATATGAATTAGCTGAAACTGGTAAACTGTACACATTCAGCATCATGTAGATCACAGAAAGAAAATTTAATTGGTTCACAAGAGCAGAAAGTCTGATCAGTTCCAAAAGGTATATTAAGACGTTCTCCTCTGGGCTCTCACATGTTCTGAGTTTGAAAACATGTGCCATAAACTTGGAGTTCATTTCTCTTTCCATAGCACTGTAGTTTAATTTAAAGTGGAAGTTCAGAAAGTAAGATGTATCCAGCCTTTCAACCAATAAACAGGAAGAGCAGTTTGCAATACTCTTTTTTGCAGCTGCTCCTTGCACATAGTAGGTGATCAGCAGTAAATGCCCATTGAATTTAATCTCTTTCTTTGGGGCAACATAATTCAGGCTCAAAAAGCAGGCCTTAAATGAAAATGCCAAAGTGAAATCACTTAGTTAAATTGTTTTCGTGTCCCTCTACCCTATCCCATCCCCAGTTCAAGTACCTGAACACAAGAATCGAGGGCAGATTGGAAATCTTCACTGAGGAAAAGGAAGGATTTATTCTCCTAACACTGAGAACACAAAGCAGACTTCGGTTCAGGTTCTGAACCCGCCATACCCTAGCTGCCGTTTTCAGCGTGCCCTGTGTATATGGTTCCTCAGCAAACCTTGCAGGGGTTTCAATGCGGTACATGATGCTTAAGGTGCTAGAGATGGGACAGCCTGCACAGTGTTTCCTGGATTCAAGGATGGGTATCAGCTGTGTCAGTGTTGCTCACATACTTGTAAATCTTCACGTTCTCTAACTGCAGATTCACTGTCTTGGGATCTCTCTAGCAGAACCCAGGAGTCTGTATGGAGCAGGCATGACCCAGGCAGACAAGCATGGTGACAATAGAGTTCCTTACATGTATATGATTCATTTCAGAAACATCCTAAGATTTTTAACTGAGATATGAACTTAGCATTCTGGAAATAGTCAGGATATTTTTGGAATCTGCCTACAGAAGTCAGAGAATAAGCATTTCATATGTTTTATGAGAGACTCGTTGGGACCAGAATTGTGACAACATTTTATAAATTGCATCATCGATGTAAACATGTAAATATATGCTCGTGTATGATGACACATGCATATGGATGACTATATATAAGTATAGTCTGATCAATGTCATGTGTATTTATTTGTTTCCTGTTTTGGTGGCACCACTCAGCTCGGGGGGATCTTAGTGGGCTACTGTCCATAGGGTTGCAAAGAGTCTGACGTGACTGAGCATAGGACAGAAAAAACACAGCAGTGAAAACACCAAGTCTTAACCACTGGACCTCCAGGGAATTCCCTATGTCATGTGTATCTTGTACATAGCCAATTATGTTTCAAGTTGGCATTAATTGAAAGGGGTAAAAAATAAGCTCTAAGTTGTTCAACATATGAGATCAACTTTATATTCTGAAATTAATAGGCTGTTGAAAGCAAAAGTCACTCAGTCGTGTCCAGCTCTTTGTGACCTCATGGACTATACAGTCCATGGAATTCTCCAGGCCAGAATACTGGAGTGGCTAGCTTTTTCCCTTCTCCATCTTCCCAACCCAGGGATCAAACTCAGGTCTTCCGCATTGCAGGTGGATTCTTTACCTGTTGAGCCACAAGGGAAGCCCTAATAAGGTTATTGCATTAACAGTTTTTATGAAGTATAATTACATTATCCCAAACTTTTAGTATTATCTTACTTGAGATGGGTGTGTGTGTTCAAATGTGTGTGTTTCTAGTTTCTTTCTTTTGTAAAATCCTCATTGTTGGTGTTTTGTTTGTTTTTCCTCAACATAAAATATGGGTGAAATCTTCGGTTAAGGCCAATTAATACAATGGAGATCAACATTCACTATTTACATTTAAATTATTTTTATTCCATATTTCACTGAAGAGTCCCTTGGACTGCAAGGAGATCAAACCAGTCAATCCTAAAGGAAATCAGTCCTGAATATTCATTGGAAGGACTGATGCTGAAGCTGAAACTCCAATATTTTGGCCACCTGATGCGAAGAACTGCCTCATTTGAAAAGACCCTGTTGCTGGGAAAGATCGAAGACAGGAGGAAAAGGGGACGACAGAGGATGAGATGGTTGGATGGTATCACTGACTCGATGGACATGAGTCTGAACAAGGTCCAGGAGTTGGTGATGGACATGAAGGCCTGGTGTGCTGCAGTCAGTCCATGGGGTTTTGAGGAGTCGGACCCAACTGAACAACTGAACTGAACTGATAGGTTAGGAAAGCACCACTAACTCTTTTTAAACCTCTAAGTTAACATTTCACTCTATGTTTTGTCTAGTCTGTAATCAGTAGAACTCTGGAGAGGTTTTCCGCTTTGTTTTTTTTTTTTTTTCTCATTCTCCATTTCCATTATATGCTCATAGTCATTTGAGGAGGCTTGGTGCACCCCCAAGGGAAGTTGTGCTTCACCTCACATCCCTGGCACCATTTGCAACAGACAAAATCATGAATACAGAGAGGTCTGAACTTCTAATGTCACTTCTGGGTGTTCTTACCCTTGAACTCTTCATTTTGGCATTTTTGTTCCCCAAGTCCTTGACCACTAATGTATACAGGAGAGCTTTGGGAAGCAGTCCCTCTCTGCCCTGCTGGAAGATTCTTCCACCCCGGAGGAGACAGCTCATGGTGGCTCCTTCTGAGTCCTGCTATGATCTCCAAGGCTCACCACAGCCTGACTTCTCACAGAAAATAGGACAGTTTGATATGAAGTCTTATCAAATTCTTTTCTTTGATGGGGTACAGAATGCTGTGTGTTTCCTGGCCAAGCATGCTATAATATCTTTAGGGAAATTTCACAAGTCCCTTAGGTAAGCTTTCCCCCATAAATCTAGCAGTTGGCCTTGAAAGACTGTCAGTTTTTTCAAGGTGCTCTTTAGCTAAAGCACACTGCAAACATGCCCAGTATTTCCTTACACACCTGATTTCTTTTCAGAGTCCATGAACTCAGCACTGTGAAGCCATATCTGAAAAATAATTTAATGTCACCATTCAGTTGGCTGTCAGTTACAAGACATGAAATTCTTCTGGGGCATCTTGGGACACACTTGCTTTTGTTCCTTATTAAAAGGCATTATGGGTAGTTGAAAAACTGAGCTTTGCAGAGGAAAAGCTGTTCTGGGGCTTAATTCTGACTTTGGAGAACGTATTTAATTCTTGCAACTCAGCTTTTCTCATAAATACAGTGCTTTATACTATTTTTGGCATAGATGTAGAATCATTGGGATGACTAGATTAAAAATATATATAAAGACCTGAGCATATAGTAGGTCTTTCAAAAATGTAAAATACAAATGTCTTAAATACATATTTTAAGAGTTTTTAAAATAAGAAATCTTCTTACATATTATTATAACTACTTTCCTTCTCTCAGCATGAGACACTGGGAAATTTCTCTAAAGTATGAAAAACCTCCTCTCTTCTGCTGCCATCGAGTCTGAAGTGATGGAAAGCTTTGCATTAAGAAGAGCAGTGCCAAGTTCTCAGGTTGACAATGGTTTCTACCAATTAGACCTGAAAAGGATACAACTGACTTAAAGGTGACTCTCACTTAAAGTAATTAATCAATGCCTATTTGAAAACTGGACATCATGGCTAATTTTTATTTATTTTATTTTACACATCACTCCCTTCTTTCCAGAAATTTTTCAGGATACTAAAAATAGTCTTACCCTAAACGAAACCAAACTGGCCTTCTGATTTTTTCATTACACTCGACAGTGTTCTCACTGCTCTAAATCTCTGACTAGCATGCCAGAAAGTTATAGAGAATGTGTTTTGTTTATTTGAACTAAGCCAATGACCTTTTCAAGCATTCTCATCATGAACTGCATATTACATAGAGTACCTTCTGTGCATAATGAACCAATAGGATCAAATTCTGGGGCCTTATGGGATAAAACTACATTTCCCCTTAGGTTGTCAGCTTTTAAACGAGATGTTCTGCAGAACGGACAATGTTGACATGACATTATGGAGACACATCATGACTGGAGAGCATTTTGTCACAATGGTGATGTGTGAACTTCAGAAGAGTTGGATCCCAAGTTTGAACATGCTGCCAAGAATGTGGCTTCCTTTTTAGAGTATCCAGATGTCTCATGTCTGGAGAAATGGGCTTTTCAAATTGTTTATTTGTTGGTTTATATCAGGACAAGAAAGAGTACATTGCCTTCTTGAATCTAAATCAAGTCACTTCCAGAGTCTGAGAAACATGCCATACCTTCAGACACTTATTTTTATCTGCTCTGTAGCTGACTTTTATTGACCGGATCAAAGCTAGACTTATTTTAAAAGAATAAGCAAAAATAAAACCAGAAGTCTCCTTATGTTAAGCCAAGTCAAAGGTTTAAGGTCGTTTCACAAAAACATTAGGGGATGAAATAAAAGAGGGGATATCATCTGAAGCTTTTATAACCTTGATGCTTCACCATAAGCACCAAAGGAAATCAAGCAGAATCTTCATGGCTTTTCTCCATCGTGTGCATATGTTGGTTCTGCCTCAGGAATCTGTAGACAACTGTCTTCGTATGCAGATTCCAGCAATGACCATCAGTAATGGCAATGGAATTTCCAAGGTAGAAAGTTTTCATTTGATTCATTTTTACTGTCATTTGTCTGAAACATATCAGCACCATGAGTTTAGGTATTATCAGAAAATCATGAATCATTTTTTTCAACTACATAAGTTCTTGGAAAATTTGACCAGCCCCAGGTCTTAAAATAGGGACACCCAATAGTTCAATTTGGAAATTCATGGAAACTCATGGTTTGTTCCCTGCTGAGCCCACGGTGCACAGAACTTGGGGCTCAAAAAGGTTGCAGCTTTCATATTTATTGAATAAATGAGTGAATGGTTCACACCAATGCTATTAATTGCCTATAATTAGTAAAGAGTCTGGTACTTTAAGCTTTCAGGAGTGAAGATGGACCTGTCTCTGATATGACCCCTGGGTGATACGATGAACTGCTGACCTCCTTCTTTCATATTGGAATTTCATGTATTCATTGTGAATGGATTTCCACATATCATAAGCAGTTATGATTTTCATAATTCTGGTTGACCAATCTGAAGCTCTATTCTTCATCTTTGTAAAAGAGCCATCAAGCCTAAGAAATTATAGAAACCTTAATGAAGCCATGTAATCTCATAACACCTTCCAGAAAAAAAAAAACAGCAATAGGTCACAGGTTACCTTAAAGGTAGAGTTCCCTGGTGGCTAACACAGTAAAGAATCCACCTGCAGTACAGGAAACCTGGGTTTGATTCCTGGGTTGGGAAGATCCCCTGGAGAAGGGAATGGCTACCCACTCCAGTATTTTTGCCTGGAGAATCCCATGGAGATGGAGCCTTGCAAACAATATTCCAGGGGTTGAAAAGAATAGGACACGACTGAGCAACTAACACACATTACCTTAAAGGCACCCTCTTTACATCTAGAAATAGAGCAGTGATTGTGCACCAGCTCAAGAAACTTATTTGAAAACTTGAAACAAAAGCTAAGAATCTTTGAATGCAAGCTCGTACTGAAGTCTAACATCAAATTACATTTTTAGGTTCGTTATTTTGGATCAGTGATATAGTTAAAAATATGCACTTTCCCAGAAAAAAATAATTTAGAACCATCCTAATATATGCTTAGGTAATTGATAAAGAATCTTAGCAAAGAACTAGGAGAGATCGTGATTGTCACGTCCGCCCATCTTTCTACTTTGTACAATATCTGTGCCAAAAGAGAGGGAAAAAATAATATGGTAACCACCTTGTGCATGTTAGCATTGTATAAGCAATGGACACATCCTGGGGAGGGAGGGAAAATATATCTACAGAATATCTGTGTGGTACCTGACTCAGAGTCACCTTATTTCATGCTCTCAACAATGCTATGTTTAAGTGTTAAGTGTTTTGCACTCTTTTTATTTTTATATATGTGAGTCAGCCACTTCCCTGTGAAGAATAAATGAGATAATGCATGTAAAAGTGTTATCTAAACTGCAAGTTTCCATGTCACTATTAGATATTGTCAGAGCCCAGGAATTTATAAGAAATCTCCGGTTCTTACACATTGGAAGACTCAGTGAGCTGGCAGCAGCGGGCTGCCTGCCCTTCCTATTAGGACATGACTTGGGGAGAGGGGGCAGTAAAGAGCTAATTAGTGAAAAATTTGTTTATTCTTGGGGGATTTCATTTTCCTATCTAGGGCTTACTAATGAATAATAAACCTTCTTCTTCTTCCTTTTTTTTTTTTTTTTTTTTTAGCTTTCTGGCTTATGAAGTCCTGTGAGTAAAGACTGGGGCTGAATCTGGTAGCAGAGCAGAAGAAAAAGCCATACCCCTGCAAGGGGATGTTGTAATTGAGAAAGAAAAATGAGGATTCTGGCAGAAGAAGCAGTTTCTAAAGCTTGAAGTGAACTGAAAACTTTGCCTAAACTCTGACTCTGGGCCCAATCACTGTCAGTATTAACAGCAGAATATTTCTGCAGCTTCTCCGGGAATAGAAGGCAGCAGTACAGTAACAGGAGAGGGGCAGGGTGAGTTGCTGAGCTTCACGAACAAATCAGGTTCTGGTGACTCAGGACTGGACACGCCATGGAGGTGGTTAGGCAAGGGTTAGTTGGGATTTAAGAACAGGGTCCTTTGCCTTAAAGGCCAAGAAAGTCATCTGTGTTTTGCTGCTAGGTGCTCAGTCATGTCCGACGCTTTGCAATCCCATGAACTATATAGCCCACCAGGCTCCTCTGTCCGTGGGATTCTCCAGGTAAGATTACTGGAGAGGGTTGCCATTCCCTTCTCCGGGGGATCTTCCTGATGCAGGTATTGAACCCAGGTGTCCTGCATTGCAGGCAACTTGTGCCTTAATTATACAGAGTAGGTCCTCAGAGAAGGGTGTGTAGGTTGGTAAGACTATGATGTCTTCTGTCAGCTGCCTGGAGAGGAAGGCACTGATCTTTGAAGCATGGAAAATTGAGTTCAGGTGGTAATGAAACTAGACAATCCTTTTGGATTGTTCAGCAGAGCAAAAGTTGTACTCGAATACAGCCATCCGAAGATGTAAAGTACTGCTCCCAATCTTGCAGAAATATGAAGAATCCCTGAACTTCTCTAAATCAAATGTCCATGCCCAACCCTACACCGATAGAACCCAACCAATCTTTCAGTGAGTGGAACTTGGATTTTTTTGTTTTAAAGTTTCCCAAGTGATTTTAATTGTAATCAGGCTTGAGAACCATTGACTTCAGAGTCTCAAGAGAAAAATTTGCAAGGAGATGCTATTCTATTCAAATCACCTTTCCCATTCTTACTCGACTTACAGTTATCCAATAGGATGTATCAAATGGCAATTATTAGGAGGGGATTTTTCTAGCAGGTAGAAACACACCATCTTGTTGGGCCTTATAAAGTCAGCACTTGCTTCCTAAGGTCCGTGGTCTGTTCCACATTAAGAACGAGGAGATAGTAGTTTAAGAACCCAGTATGGTCTGTTTCATGGGCACATGCTATTGAGTTTTATTTTTTTGATTATACAAAGATGGTCTTCTCCCCTCTCCTGATAACTCTCAATCCCCAGACTTCAGTGGCTGCCTCCTTTGGAAATTAACCAGCCTGCCATCCATTCTCACTGATGGCTGCAGATGGCTACTGACATTGCATAAACTGCATTGATGTTCCTTCTCTGAATCCACAGGTTGTAAACATTTTCTGCTGGATTTAGGTTATATTGGAATGCTGGACACAAAATTTCAATAGTGCTGGACACAAAGACTAGTGCTGAAAGTGGACACTGGACCGTTACAAAGGGATCAAGAATCTAGAAGATATTCAGATATTTGAAGATAATTAGGACAAGGGAGCCATGTAATGACGACTTGGGAAGATTCCTGTTGCTGTCTTTTCACTTTCTTTATGTTCTGTGCTAGGAACTCTAACCTCTTCTCAGTTTCAAAAGTTAGGAGAGACACCAGTCAAAGCAGAATTGGCCAGAACCTGGGGTTCTGACAGAGTACCCGATGCTGATCTGGGAAGAAACACATCTCTAAAAAGTTTAGACCTCTAGAAAGGCCCAGGAGTAGTTGACTGGAGCCTATCAAAGCAGGATGGCACAGTAGGGCTTCATGAAGGTCTTGCACTGGGTGTGGAGAAATGTCTAAGACAGAGAGCAAACAGCATCTGGTAAGCCCAGCAAAGCCAATGGGAGCCCTAGTCTGGAGCTCAAGAGTTATGAAAAAACTTGCCAGACTCCAGGAGAATTTATTCTATGGCCCACCAAGTGGGCGTACCATGTAGAGAGAAAGGCAGCGAGTGGAAATTGGACTCCTAGGCAGGAGGAAGTACGCTAAAGACACGGACAGCTCAAGGCTCGTCCTGTGCAAGAGGCCTGGAGTCTGGCCTCTAGAAATGCGGAATAGATTTTGTCCAGCAGCCAAGGGGACCTCATGTTGGCTGATGAACTTCTCGTCTATGGCTCCCTGAATTCCCCCAGCCCAGGGTAACGGGATAATTTCCAGAGTCATCTCAGGCCTGGATCTGTAGGTTGGGGTTAAGTGGTTCCAGCTTCTAAGGTTAGAAAGATATAGAGGCAGGAAACCAAGGAGATCCTCACCATGAGTATTTTTTTTTTTTAACTCAATTCTTCTTTCCTCCCCCAGCTACAGTTTAGTGAAGTGGACATATTCTAAGAATATGTTCAGAGGAAGAGACTGACTAAACTATTCAAGTCAGAGAAGGGCTACAGCACTGTAGCCAAAATATTTACCGCTGGAAGCAGTCAAATGCATTTCTTGTTCTTTTATGTTCCAGAGTATCTGATATTATGTGGGACACATAATGTACTTTAAGTGCATATTGATACAGACCAGAAAGACATAGCTATAACAGAGGTGTGTGTGTGTGTTTAGTCACTCAGCTGTGTCCTTGGGAAGGACACACTCAGTCGTGTCCGACTCTTTGCCACCCCATGGACTATAGCCCACCGGGCTCTTCTGTCCATGGAATTCTCCAGGCGAGAGTATTGGAATGGGTAGTCATTCCCTTCTCCAGGGATCTTCCCAACCCACGGATCAAACCCAGGTCTCCCACATTTGCAGGAAGATTCTTTACTGTTTGAGCCATTAGGGAAGCCCATACAAGAGGTATATTACTGATAAAATATGGTATTTCCAAAACTACTATCCCATCCTAATTTATTTTCAAGTGTGCCCTTATCTAAAATGTCTTATTTTTATTTAAGTCTTTGCAAAACCTCAGTCTTATTTTCTCACTTTAAAATACAAAATCTTAAATACTTGGAAGATATATTGCTGCCATATAATTCACAGGCACACACAACAATAAAAGAACCAACATATTGCTGAGTTAGCAACTAAATAAACAGCTAAGTACACCCCTTTTGTATCATTAAGTAGCGTGCATTCTTAAAGTGATAATGGAACTAAATTTGGAGAGAACAGACTGGTAGGTTTCAATTTATTTGTTTCACAATCACAGCCTCAAACTGAAGGGAAAATTATGCTGCAGTTTGATAAATAAAGCCCTATACATTCACAAACAAAATGCAAAATGCAAACTTCTAGAACTTCAAATAATCAAGGATCTTAGATTAATTCCATCAGTGGTGGAGAGTTTTTTGTTGTTGGGAATTTGCTGGAGAGTTTAGTATGAAAGCACTCTAACTAGTGTCTGATTATATCAGTGTCTCCATTTCCTCTTAGAACACACATCTGTTGTTGTGGGGGCTTTTCGGAGGGGAGAGTGTGGTTGTGGTTATTATGGAAATACGGCAAAACCAAATATTTTAAAGCAGATGAGAAGAAATCTACAGACAGTTGGCTCACAAATGTTGCAGGCTTTCCGCATCTAGGCATAAAGCAAGCAGCGGTAACAGCAGCGTTCCTGGTGGCCCCTGTTTTATCTGTTTCCAACACTGGACTGCTCTTGTTAGTTGACTGACTGGAGATTGTTTCCCCCTTTATTCCCTCGCTCTCTTTTTTAATTGTTGTTACTCTGTTTTGCCTGAAAGCTGCAGTATCTCACTGTTCATTATTCCTGGTTCAGTCAAATCCTGTCCAAAATTAACCCACGGCGTGCTGGAGTTATTCCCTAGCTCTGCTTCTTCCTATACCGCATGGACCTTGCTGTTGCTCTTAAAAAGTTTACAGATCCTATAGAAGTAACTCTTTTAATGAGCTCAATGCTGATTTCACCCGCCTGTGTTTCATATTTAAAATTCCTAACTAACATTCAATATTTAAGTTTCCAATTATTGACAAATTGTTGTAAAATTTGCACTTTTAAAGAGTCCCATACACTTAAATCTTCTCTCTCTCTCTCACACAGACCTAGTTCTACAGAATCCGTTTTAACTTTGGCTCCACGTTTTCTATTTTATTCATATTCTCTACTCTTTAAAAGAGCCTTCTGAGACTCCAAACTCAAGCTGTAAGACAGGAAGAAAAAAAAAAAGTCAGCATCAATGAGAGAGGGGAACTAGTTTCTTCTCCTAGCATCAGATTCCAGAGTATTCCATCTGAATTGAGTGCAGCCATCAGAAGAACCATAGAAATGGAAGGTTGCTGTTATAAATTAATGATTATTTGCTGTGCATGTTAGAATGGCTGTTTGTTCCACATTTTATTGTGATGTTTTATTCTTATTCAGTGCAACAGTAATTGGGTCTTAAACATGATAAAGTATCTTAAAGCTGCATTGGTAGCTGAGCTGCCTACAGCAGGTTTTTAACTCTAGTTAAAGAAGGTTAATCAAAGCTAATGAATCTGTTTTATCCAATGCCACAAGTGTATCCAAAAAATATGCAGGAGGTGACTAAAATCCGGATTGTTCAGCTGCAAATGCAAATGCATTTTCAGCATAGTAATTTTGTAAGCATTTTTGATGGTCCTGGATGGATGGCCCATACCTGCAAGCCCAATACTTTTCTTAACTTTCTGCTGCTCACTCTTCTGCCATGAAAAATACATATATACGTATATGAGCCTTATGAATATACAAGGGTGGAAATGCAATCCCACATAGAGCCTTCGGTGTGAGAATATCAAGAGACTGTTGCATTCAGAAGTTCAGAATAGCTCTGCTCTTTATGAAAGAATATGAGGAGCCCCTAATAAGGCTAATTCATTAGAACAAGCGTTTGTTATTAAAACACACCACGCACGACCAGAGGCATCCAAGCCAGACAGTGTGGCAATTAAAGTTGCCTCCCTGCAAAACTCGGGCTGCCCACCAACTCTCGCCCACGAGTTCTGTTTTGTTTTCTTATTAGAAATGACATTGAAGAATGCAAGTTCATAATTTGTCAGGCAGCCGAAGACGGATCAGTCTCTGGCCGTGACACCGTTGTGTCCCCTTTCAGTCAGAAGGTTTTAAAAATTCAAATTGTCTGCCTGTGTCCTTTTGCAAGGCTGGGGAATCCACCTTGCTATCTTGAACGCTGCCTTGTTGCACTGGAAACAAAACAAAACAAAACAAAACTCACAGCTAGAAATCATCCTCTAAATGTCTAAATTCACAGTGGTGGAGAGTTTTTCATCTTAATCCCAGCATTTACGGAAAACACACACACATACACACATCCTCAGTCTGCACGGACACCTTTCCCCCCTTGGCTACTAGTGGTGGTTTGGAATGAGATTCATAGCGACTCAGAGGGCTGCTGCTGGCCTGGAAAAACCCCCTGCCTATGAGACAGAAAGGAGGGGGCGTGGGCACATTGTAGCTTTCCACCCAGCTCTCTTTTTAAACCTAAATAATATTTGTGCTTTAGGGGGAAGGGTGTGAAAACTGGATGGACCAAGAAAGCAAGGCAGGACCCAAGACTCCAGGGATGAAGGAGAAAAAAAAATAAAAAAGCCCGAGGACTCAATCTAGCTTTGGTCCATGGAAAGCCTCCATCACAGGTTTCAAAAGCATATTTTTTCAGTTTCACCAGCCACAACCCCCTCGATGAAAACTAGTTGCGAAATTCAGTGCCTGTTAGGCCTCAGCTAATTAGAAAAAATGGGCTTTTTTTTTTCTTTTCCTTTCTTTCTTTAGCACCTTTTCTTTCAAGCATTTAGTCTCAGGAGGGGAATCCAGGCTTTTGGCCGGGCTGTTTTGAAAACACGCCTTTGAATGCCTCTCCCTAATTCACGCCTTTTGTTTTTCAGCTTTTGTGTTTGCCAGTTTGACCATATAACATTATACATCTGGTGTATAGCTTGTTGGGGCTTTTTTCTCCCAGGGATCCTATGCATTCCCTATAGGATCCTCCCGGGCTTCAATTTGAGCGATCTTGTAACAGAAAGGGGTAAAGGAGCGCGAGGAGGCTGGGGGCAGGCAGAGAGAGAAATGAGCGAAACCTAAAAAAAAAAAAAAAGTTGAAAAGAATTCTTTTGCTCTGGTCTTTTCTTCTCACTGTTGCGACTGGACCCTGAGTCAGCCGGCGACAAGGCCTCGGTGGGAAAATTGACGGGGCCACAGAATAGATAACTCATTGGAATTCTGGCAACATATTCGTAAATAAAACAAAAGTGGAGAGGCGGGCTGGGGGAGGGCGCGTGTTTCTGGGGAGGTGCAGGGCTGCGGGGGTCTGGGAGGACCCTTCCAGGGCTGGCTCCCTGACTCCCCTCTCGCAGGGGACATCTAAGATGGTCACAGGAAAGGAATTCAGACTGTGTTGTCCAGGCTTGTTAGGCAGAGCTCTTGCAGCTGGACATGTTTATTATTGCAGCTATCAGGGTGCTCTTGCACACACACGTTCCAAGCCCCAGAGAGCTGAAATAATCCACCTTGTTTCTTCAGAGCGGGCAGGCAAGCTCTGTGCCTCCGAAGGGGTTTCTTTTTAAAAAGGAACATTCCTGTGCACGACAACTCTTTTTTTCCTCCTCTTCAGGAGGAGATGTCCCCCAGATTCAGTTTGCATTTATCTTTTCCAGCCCCTACCTCCCAGGCACACTTTTGACAAAACAGCTTGGATGGGTTTTTCTGGGTGTGATGGAATTTGTGTATGTTTCCTAATGGTAGAAACTCTCAATCTTCTAGCTGATTTTGTTATTAATGTACATAGTGTGTAATCTTCTGGCCAAGATCCTCTCTCAGTCTCCCCATCTGCAAAATGGACACAGCAAAACACCAAAGTCAGAATTTATAGTTTCCTGTATACTTTGAGTTCCTTTTTACAATGGCTTTGTTTGATACATATATTTTGCATATCATATATGAATAAACTCATTATAAAACCCATTATAAATAAATATATCATGTCTTGATTTGGGATAAGATAAAACCTACAATAAATAGAAAGACAGTATGTTTGTAGCTGGTGTTTGAAGCTAATACCAGCATTCTTTTCTTTACTGCTGAACAATTTCAAAAGCAATACTAGGCATGAAAACAAAACAAACTCATTTCAGGGCAAAGCTTATGAGCTGTTTGTGTTTCCCTGAATTCAATGAAGGGGTGGTGGGCAGGGAATTTATTTTAAATATAGAAGTGTGGAAAATATAACAGAGTCGGCAGAATATCTGGGAAGGTTCTGCAGCTCATAGTGCAGAGTTTATTAAAGATGTGATGTAACTTGTGAATGTAGTTTTCAAAAGTAGTCATGGAAAGACTGAAAGATCTTACGAAAAATGCTATTTTTGGCTTACATATTTGTAATTCAGATTACCTGCTGGTTAACCCTTTGATAAGAGTTTCTTTAGCTGGAAATCTGTATTCCTGTCTGTCCTTAATCAGTCCAGTCACCTGACCAATTATGCAGATCCAAGGATAAACACAAATTAGAAAGTATTTGGAGGAAACGATGAGATCTTTTTAAAAATATATATATTTTTAACTAAGACACTTTGCTGTTCCAATCAAACACATAAAGTATACAATAGGCTAATTTTCAAGAATACGTTTTTTTCCAAAACATCATTCAGATGGGTAGAAAAACGCCTACTATTCAATATTGAAATATACTGTAATTCCCTTGGAAAAGTAACTTAACGAACAGTTTCACTTAACAGACAAAGACTATTTATTTACAAAACAAAAATCACGGACTTTAAAATTCTTCAATGAATTCCTTAGCTTCCAAATGTAAAACTGTCCCAGCAAGAATGTCACACAGTGTAAGCACAGAAGGATATGTATTTTACTGAAAACATTCTCTCCATAACGTCCAAAGAATACACAAAGAATAAGCTGCTCTTATTTAGATGACAATGTCTGTATTTATCATATTTTCAAGTCTGCTTAACAATCCGATACCATTTTCCAAAAGATGTCTTGGTTAGACTAAGACTCCTAACCCACCCACCTGCTCTTTTAGCTCATGAGTCTTGATTTGAAGAAAAATGTCCTTTATGTTTCTGTGAAGACTAGCTTTATTTCTAATGAAGTGGGAGTTTAGAATTAGAGGAAAACCTGGTGCAGGTCGTCCAGCAGCAGCAGCAAAGTACAAATGACAAATAGCAGTTCCCCACTTAAGAAAATAACATTCTGTTGATTGACCAACACCCTTTAAATTTTAGCTCTTAACAACTCTTACAGAAACAGGAACTGCCAATAACAAACCTGATTTCCAGCGTCCCCAAGGTAATAATAATCCACTAATTTGACTACATCCCAGCTGGCAGTCTGTAACAGTTTCTCTCTGGTTTTTGAAGCAGAGAGGCCTTATCTTTGGTGGAAAAAAAAAAAAGAAAACACATACACAGGGAGGGTGGGCAGTGAAGTTAAGGAGTGTGGAGAGAAAACACATGGAAATTTAATGTGAAAGTTTCTTGTTTCAATAAAGCTGTTAGGTTTGGCATGAAGACTGTTATCAGATGGTTCCTTTGACATTACTTGAGCCTTTCAGTAAGTAAGACAAGCCTGAAGGATTAGGTTGTCAACTTCAGCCTGTCATCTTTAGGACAGGAAAAAAAAAAGTTTCTTTTTTCTTTCTCTTTTTTATGGTTGCATCTTCCTTCACCAGCTTTGGGGACTGCAAGAGAGGCATTTAAGGTGTAGAAGACAACTCCGACCCTACATTGATCATGGATGTTCTGCTTCTAAAGATGAGTGAGCCAGCCAAGCTGTAAGGCTAATCACCCTGGGCAAGTATGAATTTATCTAAAGAGGATTTCATGTGGAACCCCCTGAGCCGGCCGCCAAACGGATGACTGCACACTTTAAGAAAGTTAGTGGGCCTTCTCCCAATCAACTGTCAGGCGACATAAAAGGTTTGGAACGCGCTGACTTAAGCAAACGATATTTAGCCATCTAAGGAGATCAGAAGGCCCAAGATTTTGCTTTGTTGGAGCTGACAGGAAATATTGATACGTATCAAGTAACACTCCTGATGTAAAAGGGAAGATGTGATTCTTTTCGGCACTATCTCTATTTACAAAACTGTCTTGTGCTTTGGAAAGAAGGTGGGGGCAGGGGAAATGCCAAAACCAACACTTCACTTGGGACTTTGCCAGCTTTCCTGGGACCGCAATGTAGTGAAAATAGGAATCAAACTACATCAGCTTTTTTTTTTTTTCTTTTTAAACAAAAGGTGTTGGAATTGGAATCTGCAGACTCTCTGAATGTCTAGCTGATGGGTAGACCTCGTCCATCACCCCAAATCTATCCCTTGAGTTGATTAACTTAGAAAGCCTGCCATGGATTATGTTTTGGTGGATAATATGCCAGAGTGTCTTCCAAATATCTGGCTCTCAGGCCTGAAAAGCAAATGCTCTGAACAGGTCCTAGGTATTGAAGTTCTATTTTCATGAGTAACAATGTTCATGATCCGAATGATTCATCACTTTCAGTATTTAAACCACATGGGTTGGGGGGAGGGGAATCATAATGTCCTGTATTGGCAAAGTCTAACGGGAACACAGGGCTTTTACCGTGGAATAAAGGTTGGGTTGGAGGGTTTCATTTAAAAGGGAAAAAACACACACACACACACACAAAACACCCTATTTTATCAGAAGACTAAACGTTCTCCATCAGTAATGTTGTGCCTGAGGTGATACCTTGAAGATGCTGGAGGTGGCAGTGTTAATGAAACACCCGTTGGCACTAAACAGCATTTCTAGAATCCTGATTGTAGCACTAGAAAGGAAAGTGAAATTTGTAACCGCACAATAAACAAGGGAAACTGCAGAAAAGAACCTGCTTGTTCTGAGAGGAAGATCGCTTCCAGTTAAACAAAGAAATTTAGGGTCGTCTGCTTTTCATGAAAATCGCATACATATGGCCTTTGAAATTTGTCACTGAAGACGTTTTTTGCTCTAAGGTAAAATTCACCACTTTATAGCTTTTCAGCTGCAAATCTCTGGCTTTCTTTTTTTCTTCTCTCTTTTGGCCCGCAGCCCAATATGAATGTATGATCACTAGCGCAATAGTTAAACATCTGAGCCTTTTTGAAGTGCCTTCAATGTTACAATGATGTGATGGTTGATTGCCTAGCCGTCCCTTTAGAAAAGAACTTCATTCTGCCCCCTAGTGGTAGAGATTAAAGTTTAATGACTATTTCATAATACGATAAAGCCTTCCCGCTCCAGTGTTTCCCATATTTTTAAGAACATTCTGTAGGGTGGGAAGTACTGATGAGTTTCCTCATAATCGGGAAAATGTATATTTTCACAGGAAAACTATACTGAATGGACGGTTCTGCAAGCCAGAGGATCGTTTCATTTTCATGCATTTTGCTGTATACGCTGCCACTATAAACTGTCATTGTTCCCACTACCAGGTCCCTCCTGGAAAAATTCTGCAACATCTCAATGGAAACTTTTAGCCAAGAAGTGTATGTTATCCTCAAAATAACTGGAGGAAGAGAAAGCATTCCCTATCGTCAGATGTTGTGGAAGTTTACCTTACTTCTCAGATGACTATTTTTGAACAAAAGGTAACTGAAGCAGTTCTCACTAATTACAGTGCTGGTTGCTTCACAGGTCACATTTCCTTAGGGTTCCAGTTCATAAAGTAAGGCATGTATCCCCAACATGAAAAGGGGATGTGTGATGTCAGCACGATTTTTGACATGGGAAATGTTGATCATGCCCGGTTCTTTTGGAGCTGACACCAAAGTAGAAGGGATTTGTTTGGGTTTTTATCCTGTCCTGGCTTTGTTTTCTTTATGTATTTATTTCTTTAATCTTTTGTGGAGGGTTCATATTCTGCATGCAGGTGGCGCTTATGCAAGCATGTGAAATCAAGCCCTCAGAATGGAGCAACCAATAAGCATGTATGTCTAGGTCTTGCAGAAGTGAAAGCTCATGTTGGAGGGAGATGGAGACACAGAGGAGGAGGAGGGGTCCACGGAGAGTGGACAGGGCAGCTGGACCGTGTGTAATGTGTCAGTTCATGTCTGTGCCACCATTGTGCTGCCGATGTTGGAATGCAGAGAAGGCGCTAGTTTATTGAATGAGGAGCCATGTAAATTCCAGCTGTCAACGTGTGATCAGCCCTTCGGACAAAGAGAGAGGTTTTCTCCTTACCCATATTTGATTTCTAGTCACAGCTACACGTTTTTCCGGAGTTCTTCTGCCACCAGGCTGTGTCTCTGGGTCGCCCTTGGTCACCCCTCTCTTCTCAGACTGTCTCTACGAGTTCAGTACCTGGTTTGTGAAGGTGTATGGACTGCAATTGAAATGCATGAAGTCAAGATTTTTTTCAGGAAATAATGCTAGGTCTATAGTGGCGTCAACAGTCACCAGTATTTCTGAAGGAGCAGACTGGCTATTGTTTCATTTGTTTCCCTGTGATAGGCCAACACTTTCTTTAAAAGAGAATAGTCCAAAACAAATATTAATATACTCGATGGCTTTTCTTATTGCAAAGCACGTCAACAGGGTCATAACCATGTCAATTTAATTCCTTTCTTTAAAAAGAGCTCTGGGGAACCACGTGACCCACAAGGGGCCAGAGAAGCCCTCACTTCTCATCACTTCTTATTGCTGTCTGGCTCCCTACCCCCTCCACGTGGTTTGAAACAGGCTGCTGACATTTCTGAGATTTGGAGCAGGGTTCTGGGAAGCTCTCGACAAACTAGAAGGGGAGGAGGAAGAGGAGGAGAAGGAGGAGGTTTCTCTGAGTAAGACCAACTCCAAAACAGCTTGAGTCTCATGGGAGTTTAATTAGAGAAAGCAGCCCTGTTCACACAGGCAAAAATTATCCATACTAGGAGATCTCAGATGCCAATTTGTATATATGTGTGTGTGTGTGTGTGTGTGTGTGTGTGTGTGTGTGTTGGTCGCTCAGTCGTGTCCGACTCTTTGCAACCCCATGGACTGTAGCCTGCCAGGCTCCTTTGGGATTCTCCAGGCAAGACTATTGGAGTGGGTTGCCATTTCCTTCTCCAAATATATAAGAAACCTAGAACATTTTGTGATGTACTAGGATTGCAGCCTTTCTTTCTCCTGATCCCAGAATTTCATCTCTAAAGCAACCCAAGGTGTCTCTGCTCTTCCGATGTCACTGATGTGGCAGTTCTTGGAACTCTGGCCGAAGACGGCAAATGG